>NC_040247.1:2334908-12334908 GCF_001444195.1 Xiphophorus couchianus
GACTATAAATATCTATTAGCCTATTTGTTTATCTCATTTAATCTTATTAAATTGTTTTAAACTCTAATCTGTGGATACACCATGTTCATCACTGTATAAAAAAGTTCACTTTTTTTTTACAGAGTATTACAATTTATTATTACAATGCTGAGTTATTATTTTTTATCTTAATCATAAAAAGTTGCAGTAATGAGCCAAATGCTAACAATCAAGCTCTATTAGAGTAAATCACTGTGAAAATGTTCTGAAAAATTCATGTTCATTGCTTTGCATTGCAGAGTTGTTTCCATGATTATAATCATATTTTATGCTGTAAAACAAAGTTTCCTGCTGCTCTAGTCACACTGCCTTGCGTATGTTTAGATGTTTCCCTGCTTTAACAAACTTAATCCAAATAATTACAGATCAGTAAAAACCTGTTAATCAGTGATCAGTTGAAATTTGATGTGCTGCAGCAGGGAAACAGTTTGTCCTCATGATCAGGGCTGAAAAACACTAACAGGAAATATTACAGACTTCTGACCAGCAGAAATGTTTTGCAAACTATAAAAGAAATTTATCAAATATTATCACAAAGTGCATGACCAAACATTTGTGCAAAATGATCAAATTCTCTTTACTGAGAGATTTAAGTCTCCAGATCAACATTTTATTACAAGGAGGAAACTATTTTTTCTTACAGTCTCTCCAAAATTAGATATCCTCCTTCTTCTTTCTTTTCCTTCTTCTAGAAAAGTTAAACTTGATGCTTTAAGGATGCAACTGGTTTTCTTTAATACATACTATATTTTAGCTTGGTCTTCAAACTGATCACTTTCCTTTTGAGCAAACTTAATATTTGGAAAATCCAGCCAGCAAGCAATAAATTGATAAAATCTTTACTTGTACTAGACGCCCAGTGGCACCATATGATTGGTTTAGTCCTGTCCTGTTGACAGGCAGATCGTCATAACAATATGGCTGACTAATGATCACCTAAGTATGAATATACACACAGACTGAAATAGCCTCTGCTGTACATGCAGAGAAACTTTCATCCTGCTTTCTATGTATGTGACCAACATGTTAGGAATTCACATCTAGTTCAGCTGAACGTGCATCAAGTCTTTGTGTGAGATCATGTCCCTAAATAATCAGAGTAAATGTGAACGCGGCTTATATTAACTCACCGGACAAACCTGTTTGTGATTCATCCTATTGATGCATCAGGACAGAAATCAGGGAGTTTCTAAAAACACTGGACACCTGTTCCCTGAACTCCAGTGGGAGAAATTCCACTCCTCAGTAACTCTGTGTGTGTGTGGGGGGGGGGGGGGGGTGTGTGTGTGTGTGTGTGTGCGTGTGTGTGTGTGTGTGTGTGTGTGTGTGTCTGTCAGCAACAAGAATGTTGACACCGAACTTTTATGTCTCACATGGACGCTGCGCCGCATCACTTCCTTTACGACCGTTTCCTATTTAAAGGCGCCAGTGGTGCCAGGGGGGCTTCAGCAGGAGATTAAAAGCAAAGCCTGTGCACCCTTCACACCCTTCACACCGGCAGCTCAGCCGCCGACCCGCCGGATGATCCGGAAGGCTCTGGATGTTTCTGTAGAGATCTATCGAGGCTTTTAAAGGCTGAGGAGCCGACAAGATCGTCTGCAAAGTTTTGTTGAAACTTTGACATCGAAAACCTTTTTTTGAATTGTTCATTTTCAGCCTCATGTTCTTGTTTAACAAGCTTTTTCAGCAGGAGAAAACCTTTTGCAAACTTTGATTTTAAAATTTTGATAGCACTTCCAGCCAATCGTGTTGTGCTAACATCTTGTAGGAAATTGTTTTCTTTTTATATATATATAATCACTGGAAGAAACAGCAACAGCAATTACAAGACTCTATCTAAGCGAATTACTATCAAAAACAAATATTTGGAAATCATCGTGTCAGAATGAGTAGAGGAGACTCTGCCACCATTTCACCACAGGAACCACAGCCATTCAAACGGGCTGTACGCAAAATCAGATGCGCTGCGATGGTGGCGAACTTGGCCAAGAGTTGGCAAGGATGGGCCAGCGAACATGCAGGCAAACAAGATTCTATCCCAACTGGCTGGATGCCTTCATCTGTAGAGGAGGAAAGCAAAAAAGACCAAAGCCAGGTGGTCAAACTCAGCGTTACTCCAAGAGTAATCAAAGCAGATCCCGGCGACAGCAAAGAAAACAAAATCCGGACCTGCTCCGTGACCAAAACTGTCCGGCTAAAACGCAGCGAGTGTAGCAGCAACAACGTAATAAACGAAATCCGTGACAAAATGGAGTCTGGGCCCGAAGAGAGCAAGCCATTTCTGGGCAATGAGTCGCCAACGCGCCGCCGTCAGATGAGGGCGCTGCAGAGCGCGGAAGCAGCAGGACAAGGTGGAATCATCCAGGATAAGAAGATGATGCTCCAGGAGAAGAAACTGAGCTCCAGAAGCAGCAGCGTGGACACAGAGGACAGCGGACTCGGAGAGGACGGAGGACTCAGCGACAACAGCGACTCCAAAGCCGAACAAAGTGGTGGCCTAGTTAAAGCACGAGCCAACAGACCAAAGGTAAAGAGCTTAAAGCACGGACCAAAGAAACTACAACTGTTTTTAAGATAAACAAATAGAACATGAAAAACGTCTGCGAAGATCGTAGAAGGTGCCCTGAAAAATCAACAGATAATATTTTTACAGATTGTTTGAGCTTTTCAAGCCTCCTTCATCTCAGTCATTTAGCTTCACTAAGCAGTTTTTGTCTGAGTCATTAACTCAGTTTAAAAATCATAAACTAGTTTCTCCAGTGGACTGTTAAATAATAGAACATAAAAACATGGTTAAGAATTATGAAAATATCAGTAAACTTCAGTTATTTGCTTATTTTATTGAATAATCTGATAGTTTATCCAAAGCCTGGAAGTTTTGTGTACAGATTTCTTACATGTGAACAAACTGTATCTAACTGAACAAATATGATTAAAACCATGTGAGAATATAAACTTTTATGTTCTAAATATAATAATAATCATATCTGCACCTTTATTGTACCTTTTCAGAGAAGACCTGAACAAATGAGATCTGGTTACTGTTTAGCTGCTTTGGCATCTTCATTAGAACAGATGGATAGTGGGGATTAAAATAATATTTTTTTCACTTGTTTATTATTATTTTTTCCAGTCCAAAATATGACTACATTTATCATTATTTCCCTTACCATAAATTACATCAGCTCTGCTTGAGAAATGCTGATAACCTTTTATTGAAAACAGTTTTCAAGTTGATTGTTCAACAGTTTATCACTTAAAGAAAATATTCCACTGATTGCAGGTTCAATCCTGTTTCACTTTGGTTGGATGTTTAACATTCATCCTCTTCATATATTAAGAAACGTGAGCAAATTTTATTTCATTAGATTCTTAGTCAACGATAAACTTTTTTTCCAGAAAAGTTTCTCAAACAATTAATGTGTCTTATGTCTGATTCAGATGCAGAAAAAAATAAAACCTTATTATGAAATGTGGCACACAGAATGAACACAGGCTTTAAAGTGACCTGAAGAAATCCAACTCCTTCACCGACGGCAAACAGAACAACAGTTGCATAACTCTAATACTAACATGTCTGCCATAAAAGGCCGAGGAACTCATGGGGCCGCCTTGACATATCAAAGAAGTCACCAGTGAGAATGTCCGGGTTGTAAAACACACACACCCACACACGCCGCGTCTGCTGTGCAATGGAATATATGTCGATAAATATAGTCACATTCTGCAACATGTTTTCCAACCTGATGACCTTCAGGTGCAACAGCCAGAGGAAAACAGAGCGGAGGGATCATTGGAGGACAGGGGTGTAGAAAACACACACAGACACACACTGAAAAAAATATATGAGAAAGTCGCATTTTCTACTCATGAAACTGGTAAGATTTAATTTAAACCAGGAAAGGAAAGTAAGACAAATACAACTGACCAAGTTTCCTGCATGGATCCGACTGTTTCGATTGGTTGTCAGGGAAAATAACTGATGGTGCAGAAACTCAGCAACAGTTACTTTAAAGGACAATAACAGCAAATTCAAAGTGCATTAATGTTTTAACGTTTTACAGAATCAATGTTATTTTTTAAACTCCTGTTTATTTACAGGATCACAACCTAACTGATCCCTTTTCATTTTATATATAAAAATGAACATGCAATAAGGCTGAGAACTCAATATTAACATTCATAAATGAGTTCTAATAAAAAAGAACTGCAGCTGCTGCAAACCATATAATATATAGAGACTTTAAATCATGCTTTTAAAAAGTCCATATTGCTTGAGGGAAACTCTGTAGCAAAGACTTGGCTTTACTTTTCACAATGCAAGTACCAAAGGGATCTAATGGCAGCGATCAGAAGGCCAGGCAAGCTGAGGGAAATACCCAAAGATAAGGAAGTAAAGAAGACTTAGAGGACGTCTGAATGCTAAAAACAATTCTCCTAATATTTCATTGAAAATAGTTAATCTAAGATTTAAATGTGTATGAGTGTATGCTCTACGTTTTGTAATGTATATTGTGTTTATTATGTTGCAAAAATCAGCAGGATCACCTGCAGAACAACTTTACAGAACCAGAGATTTTCCAAAGATTGCAAAATGTAGTTCTGAGCATTTTGGTTTACTCAGAAAACATTTTCCAAAAACTTCACAGTATGCAAGTGAACGGTCAAAGCAAATGTCAAGCTGGATATCTATTTCAAGAAGTGAACTGGAGTATATTTCAAGACTAAAGGTCATTAATCTCAAATTATAGCATCACAAGTTGATGGAAAATGGTTGATGCCAAAGTTTTTCACACATTTAAAGGAGGAAAAAATGATCAGTTTTTGGGTTAAAACCAAAACTGACCAGAGACAGAAGCTGCATTTTCACTTAGGGGATAATAACTGAGCAAACTGACATTTCAGAAATCCATTTTCTTAATGGAAACACTCCGATTTCAAAGAAAATATTTTATCACAACATTTTGATGAAATGTTTTGGTGCTAGAATGGGGTGTGTTATTTTGGATGTGTAGAAATTGTATCATTTGCGATGGAACTGGAATGGAAGTAATTTTTCAGATCATCAGTCACATGACAGACAGACAGACGTTACTGCTGGTGAAAACCAGGAACTACTTGGTTTTTAATGTTTTTAATGACTTATCTAGTGAACAAACTTATTCATGTGGGATTTTATTTTGTTTTTTATTTAATTGAAACACCACAATTAATATTTTTTACATCAGTGGAATATTGACACAATTTTGTGCACATTTGTAACAGAAACGCAGCGAGAGAAAAGTCTAATTTTGATTTATAAGCTTCATGACTGTCTTTATAAATACGTTTTACTTTGTAGTTTGTTTTATGTATTGTTAGTTTTAACTCTACTTTTTATCTGCAGATTAAGATTGCTTCCATGGGTGACATTAAAAGCCGCTGGCAGCAGTGGTCCGAGGAGCACATGGAGGGCCAGAAGCTCAACCCGTTCAGCGAGGAGTTTGACTACGACTTTGCGATGTCCCAGCGTCTCCGCAAAGGGGATTCTGGCTACGGTCGGCCCAAAGACGGCTCCAAAACCGCCGAGAGAGGAGACCGGGCCCACAAACACATCCACAGAGAGATGGAGGAAATGGCCTGGATCATCAAGGACATGGGCTTCAAAGACAAGGAGGGTCGGACTATCATCACCTTTGGACGACTCTTCGACCGCTACGTGAAGATTTCAGACAAAGTGGTTGGGATTCTTCTGCGCTGCCGCAAACACAAGATGCTGGACTTTGAGGGGGAAATGCTGTGGAAAGGACAGGATGACGATGTTATTATCACACTGAGAGACTAAGGACAGAAAAGCTCATTATTCAGCTCTTTCATGAAACATAAATAATGCATTAATAGAGTTCAAACATAGAAAACAGACGTAGTACAGAGATATAAGACTGAACAAAATACAGACGAGTTTCTTTAGCTGGAAACACACACACACACACACACACACACACACCTCCCTGTGCCTCATTAGTTCTCATATAAATGCTGAGATGAAAGGTAGCTATCTTTAGCATGCTAACTATGTGTGCCTTGCTAACCAAGCTACATGCTAGAGGACTTGGGAATCCGACAATATGCCAGTTATGCTGTGACTTTACTCTGATTGCAGCTGAAGGAGCTGCAATCCTTTACATGATATGTTTTCATGTAAAGAAAACATATCAAGTCAGTGTTTTTACTTATTTATTTGATTTCAAACAGGTTTTAAAAACAAGAGAACCAGCAATCAGTGGGACAGAGAAAAACATGTGCATTATTAGTTTACCGCGACTTTTCTGTTAGGAAAGGAGTAAGAAGTGAACAACCTTTTCTGATGTTTAAACACATTTTGTCTGAAGCAAAACAAGAAACTCAATGTGTTATCAAACAGAAAATACAGTATAAGAACTCATAGTAGAAATATATCAAGATAAATCCAAGAGTATTTTGAATTTAGAGCTTTTTCTAACAACAGATTTTAAGCAGAATGTGCAGAAAAATTATGAAAAACACATTAAAAATGAGAACTAAGTGAATGTTTAGTGTATTTTGAATAGGATGAGATGAACATTTTATATTTTGCGAATGTATCTAAGAAAATCAGATTAATGTAGGTTGTAGAGGCTAACTTAAACTATTGTGTTAAAATTGTTTTATAAATAAATATTTTATCTTTTGTGGTTTACAGCACTAAATCGACAGTGAACGTGCATGCTGGATCTAAACGGCAACCAGATACAGTAAAAGGAATCTTAAATATTTTTGCCACATGATTTAAATTAGTTGTAAATTGAAATATTTTGCTAAATGTTTAGATTTAGTACATCCACTGTGAGAACGGTCTAACGTTGAGTGAAACTTTAACAGCAGACGTTCTTAAATTGAAATATTTTAAATGTGTGAACAATTTTCTTCTTTCAAAGTGAAAGTGTGGAAGTCTTCTTACAGAAGGAGCTTTAAAAAAATTATATTTATCATGAACATATGTCACATGTTGTGTTTGGCTCGATCAAAGTGTTACATAAATAAATTCTGAAAGAATTTTGACCTTTTGTTGATCAAGAAATGGTAACTTTCACTTTTCCGGTTCAGCTCTTTCTTTACCGCTCCAGACCAGTGAGTCCACATTACTGCATCCAACCAGCACTTATGAACAAGACGCTGTGATATTAGACCTCTTCACTTGAGGCAGACACCAATCCTCAACCAGCGGTTTTAAATTCTTGCTGATTATGACGAAAATCTTCAGTGGCTCATTGTGCAAAACAAAACAAATAAAAACATAAATATTTTTCTGTACGACAGGCTACCTCTATCTGGATAACACAGAAACTCTTCACAACGTGGAAAAAAAAATTTGTGGTTCTGCCATAATTAGTTATATTTACTTTTATTGCTGTAATTACACTTTGTCTATTTTGTCCTTTAAGTTGTTTACAAAATCCAAACTTTTACTTTTACTTGAATTTGTTTTGAATGAAGTTACTCAGTTACACTTGAAATCAAATTCATTAATGAGTAAAGATAAAACATAAGTAATTGATCGTTCAGCTGGGTTTGTGTTAAGATCTCATGTTGTTGCATCAATGGGAAGTGAGGAGCAAATTAAAAACATCAACTGGAGCTCAAGTTAACTTCTGAGGAAAGTTAACTTGCTGAATTTAATGCATCAGTTTAACAGTAAGTAGGCAACAGGCTTATCATACATTGTAAACTTGAATAATATTTTAACGACAAATGTAAATGTCAATTTTATCAGGTACTTGTGATTATAATTTGTATTGACTAAATTGAAAACAGAAACTCGGGTGATTAAATTTGGAGTCGGTTATTTAAAACAACTGAGTTGCTTTTTATTTATGTGTCAAAAGTTAAAAATCAGTTATTTTCTAGATGTGCTGTGTTGTTTTAATTGAGCAAAATAACACAAAACACAACTAGATAACCAGGTTATTTAGAGACATTTGGTAATAAGCAGATCAGACGTCAAACATAGTGGAGAACGGTTTGCAGGTTGAAGACAAAAACTGAGAGCTTCTGGAGGGAAGAGAGAGACGGCTAGAGCTGGAGAGGCTCCAGCACACAGAACCGACAGTTCAGAAACAATTCAGAACGAGAAAAATATATATTTATAAGCAGATTAAGTCATGTTTTAGACTGCCTATTGCTACACCGTAAAATAGAAAACTACAGTCTGATCAGAAGATGTCAAAAACTTTGTAGCTCTGACCTGAAATTCAAAACAGATCAGAATCAATAAGACGATATCTATCAAACCAAGTAAACAATGACTTGCCGTGTTCAAACAAATTCTGTCATAATTATTGAATAGTGAATAAACAATGCTACCTGTTTTGGAGCATTGTGTGTGGGTCAGCAGAGGTCAGTGCTTTTTGTCTGGGAACCTCTGCTTTAGCTCCATTTTCAACAGGCATCAGTTCCCACAACCCTGACAAGAAACAGGTGAATGTATTGATTTTACCCCAAAATATTATTTAAATACTAATATGACACTCAAGCTGCATTTATTATTACTTATATTGTAGTGCAAATGGAAGAATATGTCATCGCCTTTAAAAACTGTGATGTTCTTTAGTAAGTTTTCTAGAAGTTTATTGCAGAACCTTTAAGTTCTGTTTGATCCTGCAGGAAACCCTCTGAAGTTAAAATGGACCGTCCAGATTCTGATGGACCTTCCTGCATCACTACAATCCCTTACTCTACTCAAAGTCAAATCTAAGACTTTATTTGACCTTTGCTGCTTTTTTATTTTATTTGCAATGAAAACTATTGTTACAAATACATCACAGCTGATTTACTTACAGATAATGTTTTTCACCAAAATCCATTAAAAAAAACTTTATTTACCACTGGAGGAATTAAGTAGATCTGAATACTAGAAAACCAAAGGCAAGTAGTCACTAGAGAAATACATAAAAAACTTTCACATTTCCCCTTGCTTTATGTTAAATAAAGCTTTTTTTATCCACAGCAGGCTGCAAGAAAAGCAGGCAGTGATGAAGCAGAGCGCCTCAGTGTGAGCGCAGCTCCTTTCTACGTGCAGACACATACGGGTATGCGGTGTTGTTTGAAGATGTAATTTCTCCTGTGGAGGAAATGATTTATGTTTCAATTTGTCTTTGCTCCATTAGAGGGCCTCCTGTTGCTTAGTCCAATTCCTCTGTGTGAATTTATCTTTCTGTCTTTTGTGCATGCAAGTCACGCCTGCACTTGAACTTACGGTGTGAGATTGTCCTCCATCAGGCTGCGCATGTTCACTCCAGTCCTGTGTATGCTATATAGCGACCCGGCTTCCTGTCTCGCTACTACGTGACAGGACTACGTGCTTTGTGTGTGTGTGTGTGTGTGTGTGTGTGTGTGTGTGTGTGTGTGTGTGTGTGTGTGTGTGTGTGATAAGAGAGAGACGTTAATACAAGCTGATCGGTTTGGCCACCAGGGAGTCCAAACATCTGCCACAAAGGCAGACGGAGGGAGGGAGCCGCTCTGATGGAATGAATGGAAAACAGATCCAGTGGCATCTTCAAGTTTTGACAGGTCAGAATTTAATTTCTGAAAATAGTTACTGTAAGAAAAAATAAGCTTCCCGATGCATTATATACTGAGTACCCAAAGATTGTACTCAAGTTAGAACTACTTCAACATATTTTTACTCAAGTAAAAGTAAAAGTAGCTGCCCAAGAAATTACTCAAAAGTAAAAAAGAATTTCTAAAAAAGTCGATTCAAGTAACAGATCAAATTATTATCAGACGAACTAAAATATAAAGTTAAGAGGAAATGTTGGTATTTTGAGGATGAAAATGATTATAAGTAACAAAAACAAAATCAGGCCAAGAAATGTTTCCAAATCAGTTTCTTTCAATAAAAAAAACTTATAAAACTTTAACAAAAACTGTAAGTGTGTGTCTGTGTTGATGAATTTTTGGTTAAAACATGTTTGCTTTTCATTCACAGGGTAGAAAATCCTGAAATTTTACTCAAGTAAGAGTAGAAATACTTCATAATATAATTACTTAAGTAAAAGTAAAAAGTTGCTACCAACTCTGATATTACATTAAATAATTGTCACAAATTCAACACAATATACAGCTGACAGGAACGGAGTTAAACTATTTTATTGACAGCTGGAATAGAATACCAGTACACCAAATTGTGCATTTACTCAACAACAGAACAGTTTGGCAGATAATCTGCAAATATAGCCAGAATCTAAATGCAGTGAATAAAACTAAAGTTACATCATCATTTTTCTGCCCTGATAACAAATCAGTCCTCAAGGTGCCAAAACATGAGCAATAAATAAAAGCAATGCACACATGCTTCTGCTGCTTAGAGCTGCGCTAACTCCTGGTTTATGCAAACATTTGTTGATGTTGATCAAGTGAAGCTAAAAAAGGAAACAGGATTTTCAAATGGAAACTGTATCCAGTGAAGATATTTAACATTAGAAACTACAGACAGTTGAAACCAGTGAAGGTGAGGCTTAAAACAGACACATACTTGGCAAACTATCCCTGGGTAAATGCTCTCTAGACGGAGGAAACAGATTTATAATCAGCTTTGCTTTCACAGTTGCTCACACATGTTTCTAACGACACCAAAAAGGCCTGTAAAACTGTAAAACCCTCCCAAAAACCAAAACATCTCCTTCCAGTAGTATACATATGGTGTGGAAGGCAGAAATGTTTGGAAATGTAAATAATTCTGACATTAAAATTTAAGGCTGTGAATGGAAATATTATGGCTTCGTATCGTAAGAGCAGTATCGAACATCTGCGTGTTTTTGAGAGGCTGAATCACAAAGACGTTGGCAAAATGGGACGAAAATAGATGAAAGATGATTTCATCTTTGATTCTCAGTAGAGTAAGACAGCCTGAAAATGTTTTCGCTCGTGCTTATGTGGGACACATCAGATGGGAGGATGCTCCAGATGGCATGAGGGGAACGTTTTTATGAGTATTGCTTAGAGAAGATGGGGGTATAGTTTAATAACCGCTGCGTCTGCACAGCAGCAGAGCAGAGGAAATCTTCCACCAGCCAGTGTTTGGTGTTGTACCAACCCGCTTATCCTCCCACTCCTTCACTGAAATGTTCTTTCAAAATGACACACTGCCACTCAAAAAATGAAAAAACATACTCAAATTTCTTGTTGCTTGATGAGAAAGATATTTTCATGAGCAATGTTTGTTAAACTTAAAGCCAGTTCACGTCTTAGATGCATTTTCTGCAAAAAACAGACAAATTTCCATCAAAGGTTTCCCTAAACAATTCAATCTGAATGTTTTCTCTATCATGATTTAAAACTATATGTTCCAATTTATATATTGTGTATTATTTCTGTATATCACAACAGTGTAATTGCCAAGACATCAAACTATCCTTAAAAAGGAATAGTTGATTTAACCAATTATAGTTATTTATCATTACTAAAATACAAAACATTATAATTTATCAGTAGTTAGTAACAGTTACAATTTATTGAAATTCTGTAAACTGTTGGTTGCAATAATTTTACATAACATCAGTTGCAACTAAAAGTGCTAACATGAAAAAGCATCACAAGGGAAAGTCTGAGAGCAGCTTGACACAAATTTCATGAGGTGAGTTCAAATATTTAACATGAGATATTTAGATATGAGATATTTAGTGTCTCCTGCTTTTTACTGTCTTTTGCAGAATTGCAACCGAACAGAAGTTCAGAAAACAGCAGCAAACAGAAACGTTCTTATAAATGGTCCACTGCTTTTCAACAGGCGAGCAACATGGGTCTCAAAAATGTCATAACAAACTAATAATAATAATAATATTAATAATAGTAATAATAATAATAATAATAATAATAATAAAGTGCAGTTCATCTTGGCTAAAACCAACTAGGGTGAAGTATCAGCCTGGAAAAGTTGTTTGAAACACATGAAAATAATAACCTCCATAGTTTCTATTCTACTGGTGATGGGTTGAAATGGTGATACAATATTTTTTTTTCTTGTTTTCTGTTGTTTGGATACGATAATATGACAATTCTTTGTCCTTAGCCCTGACAAATTGTGTATCATGTGTGTTAAGGCTTCTATTTACATTGCAATTGATAAAGTTTACATTTTAACATTCAAGTGACAGAATCAAAGGGAAACCATAATGTTTTTGCTGAGACAAATGCTAACTGCAACATTTCATTTCAGTAGCTCATCCATTAGACCTCAGTGACAAAGCATCTCAAATAAGCAGTTTTTAATGAACAAAAGTGCACAATCATTTCTAACTGGCTTTGATTCTGTCACTGATGGTGATGTACATTTTGTTTCCTTCAAATTATTAGCACATAAACATTTCTTACTGCAGACATGTCACACAATACAAACCAGATATTAAGGTTTTACAATCAAGTAAAGCTTACCAACGTTTCACCTCAGGCCCAATGAATGCATGTTAGTAAATGATGTGGACAGGAAGAATCTTTACAAGTTTAACTCTCATTAATCAGGTCTTATTTCTAAATCTAGTTCACTAGACACTCGTACTAGCAACGGGACATTTTTGTTGGGTACAGGATTAGCTTTGAGCTAATAGGAACAGCATCTGACTTTATTTCTGAAGTTAAAGTCATTAATGCAGAAGTTTGTTTCCTTTTGTGGATCACTTGGGATATTAGTTTTCAATACATCATAATTTTGGCACAAAGCATAAACACATTCCCTGGGTCACAGTCTGCAGTTATTTCATGTAAATATAAATATGTCTATTTTAGCTTCATACAGATTCACTAGCATATCCCAAAGTTCAAAAATACCTGCTGTTATATTTTTTACTTCCAGTCATCAGTTAATTCTTAATGTTAGGGATATTTGTCGTTTTGCAAAACCATCTTGCATTTTAAGATAAAATACATTTTTTTTAAAGTTTTCCACTGGTCAATACTCTCCTTGGAATATGTTGGAAATGGGTAAAGTAGTAAATCAGATGTTGTCTGGTCTTAAACATGTAACTTCAGCTGCCACCATTCTGACAATAAACCACCACAACTTTGCTCTCAAGGTTTGTTGTTTGTTCAGAGCTGCTGGAAAACTTTTACACTTGATCATCATAAGGAGAGCCACCCAATAATCTCCAAAGAAAATCCGCGTTGTGTATTTCTACACTGCTGCAGGATTTATATCCTGTCTGAAAACAGATTTAAGGGGTTTTCTCAGAAAACAATCACTCATGTTGCACATGCATCAACAGTTTCAGACAACGGTGAGCAAAGAGCAATTGCAAAGCAAAGCAAAGCAAAGCTTGACAAGGTGGCCAGAATTTAGTTTATATGAACTATTATACTAAATATCCATCAAACGTCTCCTGACTGAGCTGAAGAAGAACTGGTAGACGTGGATTCTCTGTTTTCTTTGGACGTTTTGTCTTCATCTCTTTCTCTCCAGACAAATCAGTAATTATAGCTGACAACACAACACCTTTCACTTTTCAGGCATAGTGATTATTGTCTTCAAAGCTAAATCTCTTTTTGTGTTTCCACAAAATGAGAGCAGAGGATTCAACCCAGTGTGAAGTCAATCAGTTCCTTCAGAGCTGCTGCAACTTGGGCTGAGACGTTGACCAATCAGAGCGATGATTTCTGGGCTAAAAGAAATCTCCTAAAATATTTAAATACACAGTATTCTAGTGGCATTTTTGTTGGGAGTTTAAACATAATTAAATGTATAATTATGTATAATTGTGGGGTTTTGCAAAGTGTCAAAACAATCCACAGACATGTAAAGCATAAACATCCCACTGGAGAACATAATGGCTTTTGGTAAATTGGTGATGGAAATCATAACTTGTGTATTTGTTATGCATGAATAGCCATGAAACTGGATGCTTTATTGCTTCACAGAGTGAAAGGAATTTGCTTGGAACGATGCTACTGGCAAAGCAGAGGCCACATTTACAAAGTCTGAAAAACGGACTTGAATTAGAGGAATTCATCCAGTGACTATGGCAACCAAACGGATTTTATTTCAAAATTTTGTTTCTAGCTAACAAAAAAAATGTAAAAAGTCTTGATGAGTTAGTTTTATTTTTTTAACAGAAAGCAGCTGAAACCAAAACATGTTAAGAAAGAACAAATAAAAATGCTACATAGGAATGTTCCTCAGTTCAAACCGATGCTTGTGGCCTCTGTGTAGCTCATAGCTCATGCTAAATCTTATCAAGTTTTGTGCTAATAGTAGAAATGTTTAACCTGTCATGCAGATGCTACCAGCTACTGCTACAGTCTCAGAAAAAAAAATCTACCAAAGATATCACCACCTCCTTCCACTTGTGTTTCAACATTTATCAACAAAGTCGTGACAGATTCACTTTGGCTCACACCAAAAGATACAAACAGTGGTAATATGTACACAGAAAGGAGACATTATGGATCTTAAAGTGCTCAAATAAATGGTTTTTGCTCCAATAAAATTTCTCTACAGTGTGCACATTGTGGTCCCTTCACGTTCATCCCATTTCTCCGTTCTCTTTTGAAGTCTGTAACACCTGACGTCATTCCAGACAGATCCTTTGTTTGGATGGTGCAAAGAACATTTCATGCTCTCTTTCTCTCTCTCCTCTCCCTCCCTTTCTTCCTCCCTCCGGTTTTCAGTCGAAGCATGGCTAATCACCAGGTGGCTTGGCTTTCAGTGGATCAGGGCTTTAATTTAGAATGAAAGGGACGCTTCTCTGCGCAGCCTGAATGCTGCTGTTAGGTGGTGCGAGTGAATTTTTCTGCTGTCCCCCTCACAATGGCACATGCCACAAGGTAACTGAGGAAGAGGAAGAAGACACGTGCTGGTAGAAATTGGCACAACAGAAACTGTTATTCACCAAAGCTTAAAAAAGACTAGAGCACAGGAGTCAAACTCCAGTCCTGGAGGGTCGCTGTCCTGCAGGTTTTAGATGAGCCACAGGTACAAAACACTGGAATGAAATGGCTTCATTACCTCCTCCTGGTGTAGATCAGTTCTCCAGAGCCTTAATGACCTAATTATTCTATTCAGGTGTGGTGCAGCAGAGGCACATCTAAACGTTGCAGGACTGCGGCCCTCAAAGACTGGAGTTTGAGACCCCGGGACTAGAGGAATGTTAGAAATCTATCTAAAGAGCTGCTGCAGCTGCCAGGGTTCAGAGGTAGCTGTTTGCTCTTCACAGCAACCAAGATTGAACTTTTCTTGTTTTTTTTCCAGTGATAGCGGCCACTGCATTCAGTGTGATTTGCACGAGGAAAGTGAAAACGAACCAAAGCAGAGCAGTAATAATTAAAGAACAAACATTTGTTATTTTAGACCCAGAATACATCTAGCTGCTTCATGCAGGGTACATTTTGTTCCCTGTAAGGACTCAGCTAAATGTAAATGTGCTAATGTCATGCATTTAACAGTAGCCACTTTATATTAAAATCATAATCCTGTAGAATAGACTGCATGCATAAAATTCCATTTAATTTAGGGATTCTTGGCTGCAGTTTTCGCACCAGGACAGAATCTGGAGGACGTTTATAATTCACAAAAAATAAATCTTTGCCGCCTTTATTTTTGAAAACCTAGTTAGAATAAATTGACTTTGTCACTTTCTTATAATAAGCAAGGATGTATATTTCTCTTTATAATCAACATAACATCAGCTGAATAGACTGATAAGCGCTTTAGATGTCATGTGAGTTCGTGACGGGTGAACACTAGCAGACTGCAAACAGTTTTTGGGGATTGAGAACAATTGAGCCCTGTAACGTAGGTCCACAGGTGAGCCAGCTAAATGCTATGATATGAGGCTCTAACAAACTGTGTGCACAGAAACCAGCAGCAGTCGTCATTCCTAACTTCAGGTTAAGATCCGGATCGTTCCAGAAACGACAACAGCTCTCAGCCATGTTGGGATCGCCCACATATCTCATGGAGTTGATCATTCAACCAATGTGGAACGCACAGAAATAAACAAAAAACAGCTCATGTGGTTGGATCCAGTATTTCTTGGTATGTTGCAACAAATAACTTAGACCTTAGTGTTTTTAGTCCTGTTGCATACACATCTATCGATAGGAACTGGTTTCTCAAACATTACGGTGGACTGAGAGATTTTATCAGGAGTCGTCCGTTCTCCAGTGAGGACGTAGAAAGACAACAAGCAACCCTGGGAATGAGAGTTTGATGAAGGCTGCAGAGGAGGCGGGCAGCTGAAGCAAACGGAGCCGCCGAGTCCCAATAGGACGTGATCAATGTCAGCAGCCGAGCTCTGCTTTGAAGTATCCTCATTAAGGAGGGTTTGGTTTTTCCTTCCATCAAAGAGATCTGAAGAGAGAGAAATCTCCCTTAGAGTCTGAAGGATGGTCGGTTACGAGAATAAAAGAAATGCGGTTCCCAGGAGTCACGGGAAACAATCTGTTTCAAAACTATTATATATTTCAAATGAATGCAGGATAACCGGCTGGTTTGCGCAGTGATTTATCAGTTCTGATTGTTCCCCAGAGCGGACAGACTTGTGAATCTTAATTTGTTCCTGGTGCAGGTGAAGTGGTGACCAGCTGAGCCAGGAGCAGAGCTACAGGGTTTAAAAATGTTTCTTCAGGCTCAGGTTAACGGTCGAATCTGAGCAACAGGAAACTCCTCAGTTTCCTTCCTGAGTCTTAGGATCTCTCACAACATGGTCCAATGGTGCTCTCCAGAGACATCTGAGATGAGTGGCGGATGAGTGGCGCCATAGTCGGGTCCACCATGGAGGAGGTAGGGAACAACTTGTACCAGCCAATCACCATGGTGCTCAGGTCGAGCTCCTCCAATAGGATTCGAGCTACGCCCATGAAGCTTTTGCGGTCCATTCGTCCATAGTTTCCCCAAACAATGACCTGAAGGAGAGGTGAGAAACAAATGGGGATAAAAAGGCTGATTGTTATCAATCTGTTAACTTTTTGTTTTGTTTTACATAGGATGTGACTAGCACAGCTGGAGACATCCAGCAGTGTTTTTGAAAAATTAGATCAACAAAAAGTCTTGGAATATTTCAGTTGTGTACAAGTGTTATTAGGGATGCACAATATATTGGCACCAACATCGGTATCAGTTGATATTTGTGATTTTTTAACATATTGGTCTGATAAATAATCCTGGAATGATGTGAACAAAAATATTTAGATTGATCTGTTTCTGCCTCTGGTTCTACGTGACGTATGTGGAGCTGGAAGTCAGCCAGTATTTTCCCATTTTAATTCAATGATCGTTTCAAAAGAAGCAAATTTCATTAGAAAAGTCTTGGATAGTTTCACATTGGACACATTTGGTTTTATTAGAGCTCTAAAGTATCTCTGATAAATTAATCTTGTCACCACAAGGACGTTAACAAAACTGCAGGATGGGGCATCATGTCTCTTTCACAGTTATTAATGCTTAAATTCAGACTGAAACTTCATTTTTATTAAAACTGATGCACTTTAGACTAATAAATCCTTACAGATCATTATTTATGGTTCATGGAAATACATAGTAAATAAAGTGCATTTATCTTTTACTAATACTCTCGTTTTACTTTGCACTTTGAAACAAAACAAAAAGCTGCAGATCAGTAAAAGCAACAAGTCATTTCACGTTGTGGACGAGATTTTGGAACCAAACTCACAACTTGGTGTCAAATTTAAATCCAAACACAGTAGATACTGTAGATGTATGCAGGTGTTTAAGCACAATCCAGAGCATTTCTTTTTGTAATACTAGGCAGGCTGTTTATTTGTGCATTGGGTGTCCTCTGTCCCCTGACATCCTGATAACATCGGGGCTCAACTCAGACAGCCGCAGTTCTTCTCAGGCGGTGGACAAAATAATCAATATCCATCAGCGCATACGTCGCCTCATGTGGAGGTCCTGTGTCTCCCTGCATCACAGAAAACCAAACGTCTGCGAATGATTTCCACTGAGACTCTGAGTCCAGAACTGTAAGAAATGATTCTCTTGTTCCTAACCCTTGGTTTCTATTCTCTTATTTCAACCACAGCAATTTTCTGCAGTTTAAGGAAAACACTTGTGGTAAAAAATGTTACATTTTTATCAAGTGTCTCAGTTCCTCCTGGAATTACTTTCAGTTAACAAATCTATGAGAAAACATTCTAAACTTTCAAAAAGGGCTCACTAAATGTAAAAATTACAGCACGCTTGTTTGTTACGCAATGTGTTTTATCCGAACTGACGAATCAAACTGGCGCTGTCACAGAGGCAATTAAAGCAGCTTTTTAAATGGATTTTCCGTGTAGTCTTAAGCAGCTCTGCGATTTGCTAAATTGGGAAATGACAAATTGAAAAGTGCTGCTGATTTCAGCGATTTTCATTATCAAGTGTGAATGAGTTTGATGAAACTCGGAGGACAGCAGCACAGACAGCAGATAATTAAGAGGGAGGCGTTTAGCGGCTAATTAGCCGGTGACAGGAGCAGAAGAGCAGCTGGAGGCAGAGCTGCAGGCCTCTCCACCAACACATCACTGGTTCCCTCGGCTTCTTACTGAGCAAGCCTGACACAAACACTCAGGGTGAAACCGTGTTCACGTGGGGCATGCACTGAGCTAGCATGAAGACATTATGAAACATGAAGTGGAGCATGGAAACACGAAAAAAAGAACATTACTAAAACGTAATGCCAAAGTCTGAAAAAGGAATAATGCAGATAAAAAAATGCTAACAAAAGTATGAATCATGCATTTTGGATTTTTGCTAAAAATGAAGAAAATAACATTGAACTCAAGTTCAGTTGTAAACAAGATTTGGTCATTGTCAGAGTTTCCATGTTTTCATTTAAGATATTTTGAATTCTCTGTTTTTGTTCCTCTCTGTTGGTTCTTACCTGCACCACTTTCCCCTGTGGGCTTTCAGAAAAGACCAGGACCTGATTGTAGAGAGGATCCAGAGACTTCCTCACTGCTTTGGTCTTCTTCTTGGCCACACAGACTCCGTTCTCCAGGAGGTAAACTTTGATGTACGCCGCTGGAATATAAGGAAAGAGAAATTTGAGCAACAAATCTGTCTCTTTTTTTTCAGGAGATAATTCACAGACCGACTTCTTGTTCACCTTAAGGAAGTTCTGAAAAACATTTGGCAACTCAGAAAAGGGAAGAACAAACCCAGCTGTCTGTGGTTTGGGGGAAACTGTGGCATAGAATGAGTTACTCATAAATATCTTTTATTATTCTCCTGAATTATAAAGGGCATTTTTCAGCAGAAGAAAACAAATCAGGCTAATTCTGAGAAATTGTCAAAATGTTACAAAGATAAGACACACGAGGAATGCTACTAAAAAATATCATGTTATGTTTAAAAGCTGATGAGGCAAAATCTGTTGTAGCATCATAAAATCAGAATTATGTTTGTTATTTTAAGTTGTGCAAACACTTTACTGTGAATACAAATAAAACTTTCCACTTGTTAAATAACTAAATTATAATGACAATAAACTATTCAAGGTTTAATGGATAGGAAAGTTGGAGAGATGATGCATCAGTTGATTTGATTATTAAATAAATCAATGTTTAATCAAATATTAAACATGATGAAAGGACCAACAAAAAACTGATTTTTTTCATTTAAATTAAATTACTAATGCGTATTCCATTTAAAAATGTCCAGCCACTAAATACATTCTGATTTCATACTTTTTGTCTTTTGAAAAAGATTTAGTTCAACACAAATATTACAGCTTTCCTTGAAGCATAATGACAAGTAAACTAACTTTAAATATGACTCAAAGTGATCAGCAGCAGAAAGTTTTGAGCCCAAGCTGTAAAATCTCCTGGGTGAAAAACCTCTGTGAGTCATTCTGTTCCTGTTTTGTGCATTTAGCTTTCTCTGCTCTGTGTGCAAACTCCCAAAACTATGAAAAATAGTTTCCCCCTTTTAGCCTACCCTGCAGGCTGCTCTGTGTGCAGCTGCTGTGTGCTGCCTTTTGATTTATTTGTGCAGAATCGTCCTTGTCCTCAATATGGCAGAAATAAAAGTCAAGCATCTTGTTTATTGGAAACATCCTCAGTCTGGTGTGTGATGGCTCCCATGTAATCCTGGGAAAAGCAGCTTTTATTTGTTTGATCCAGTGGCCATGCTAACGTTACCTGGAGGTGCCTTTGAGCCTGGTTTCATGGTGAGTCCTCTCGCTTGAACAACTTCTACTTCCAGACCCCCGTTTCTCTCCGTCAGGCCGATTTCTACATCGCCTGCATGAATAATAACAGAAGTTCATTATTCGAAGGCGATGCTCAGAAGATTAATACGTTTAAGATTTCATGACTCATCAA
The DNA here is from genome assembly GCF_001444195.1 of Xiphophorus couchianus. Lineage (NCBI taxonomy): Eukaryota > Metazoa > Chordata > Actinopteri > Cyprinodontiformes > Poeciliidae > Xiphophorus > Xiphophorus couchianus. Next base: position 2,355,258 of record NC_040247.1, read on the forward strand.
GCTAACGTAATGAAAGTGTTTGAGGCTCTGGAACAAACCTCCAGAAAACAGAGTTATTTTACATCAAGACTAAAAGCTTGTGTAGAGTTACTTTTGAACCATAATAAATGAACATTGACCAATAATGTCTGATGAGTTTGATTGTAGTGATGACTCATCCAAATGTAATGTTTGTTCAGTTGTGCCTGTATAGTGTTTTCTTTATAAATGTGTGATTTTGTGTTTTTATTTGTAAAACACCTTGAAACGCCTTGCTGCCAAAATGTGCTATACAAATAAACTTGATTGATTGATTGATTTACTGATTAACTGATTAATTATTAGGGCTTGGAACCCGTTTATAACCACTTGCAATTCAAACATTTGATTTGAATTTCTGACATGAAACAAGAAAAATACAGAAACTTTAGCTGTTCTTCAATCAGACTTAACTTAATTTGGTTCTGTTAATGAAAGTTTCTTTACTTCCAATTCAACATTACAGCTTTTTTTGATTTGTGATAAAATTATCATTCCATCCATAATGAATATTTGTGGCAAAACGGCTCAAAAGGACAAATATTTCTTTGTAAATGACTGAGCGCAGATCATCTCCCAGTTATTTTAAGTCCTCTGACATTATATAATGCTGAACTGGACAGAAGGTTGGGAGTGGAACCGGTCCAGTGAGTGTAACTGTTGTTGGTCCAAGGACGCCGTCTGACTGCCAGCGAGGAAGCTGACCCACTTACAGTAAAACACTGCTGCTGAGGACAGTCTGCGTGAAATGCACCCGCTGCAGACTACCAGCAAATAAATAACTATACTGCAGCTCAGATTTATGAGAGAACTCTGAGCCACAGCAAAATGATTTCAGCAACCACTAAATATGTTTTTATTAGAAAATAAGGCTTAGCGTTTTAATTTCCAGGAGATAAAGCCGTTTACCTTCAATTCATCCTGATGGCCTCACAGCACACAGCATTATTTCTGACTTTATGATTTATCACTTCTAATTCATTCCAAACTCCAAGCTGAGAGATTAAAAATACAGCAAACATAAAAAGTCTGCACACTCCCTGTTAAAATGCTACGTCTTTGTGATTCAAATAAAAATTAAACTCAGCATGCAAAATATCGGGTTAATTTTTGTCATGTGTAGTTTTGTCAAGGTAGATGAAGTCATGAAGAGTTTTAATGCAAAACCTTCAAGTTTCTGCTAGAAAACTAGAGATGAAGAAGGATTTCAGTTTTCAACACAGAATAATCTGAATTCTGAGCTAAATTTGACACAAATCACCTGAAATTCACTGAAATCGACTGGAGAGATCTGTGACACCATGTGGAAGATGTGGAGAACATTGGTGAGGCAAAGTGAGCAAATACAATCCAACATTTTTATTTATGTTAATATCCACAAATATGCAGGATGTGTGACATCAAACAATCAAGTGATTTATCAGTCTAATTCTTCTCTTGACAGGTTTCTTTCTGATATGGAATAACATTTTTGAATCATGATTTGGAAAGTAGCATTGAAGTTTTCTCACCCATGGATGTCATTGCAAGCGTCTGTCTCCCAACAAACTGGGCCGGTCCCATCCCATCCAGGAAGTCGCTGAACTGGGCGTCGGATGCAAGACACATCCCACTGTAGTTAAGACTGAGGGGAGAGCAGAAAGGACCGGGATTAAAACTTCATTCGGTGATTGTGGTTTAAGTAATAACAGAGAAGTGAAATAAAATGCAAAAAATGGGAACCAGAATGTTGGCAAAGACGTGGAAGAAGAAAAAAGATGCAAAAACTAGAGAACAAAGGTGAAATGAAAGAGTAAAAAAAAGAAATAACCATTTATCACACATGGTTCAACACAGATTAAACTCCAAAAACAAACTCAGACATTTGGTAGTCACTACATAAGTAGTGATGAACTTATGTGACCCTATTTTATCTGAGTATTCAGAAGAATCAGATCAGAGTGCTTTGGTGGCAGACTGCCAGGACTATAAACATGTGTGTGTGTGTGTGTGTGTGTGTGTGTTCTGTGGTCAGTAGACCACAGCAAATCTCTTGCTCATCTTTTATGTGAAGACTACAGAGTGTAGAAGTAGAACAAAGGAAAACACTGAAGCAAAACATCCAGCATGAAATGTTGAGTCAAGGACAGAATCTGGATTTTCTCTTCCTGTTTCTTAATCCATAAATGATGAAATGTAAAAAAAATAAATAAACGACATGCAGTGCAGTGACTGTAGTGTCGTCTCATTTCATAGATATTGTGTGTCATGGATGACAGCTTGGAACAGTAAATACAAAATACCAGTAAGGCAAATGTTACAAAGCATAGCAACAAAAACAAGTCATAAAATTTTAATCTCTATTTCAGTTACTGCAGTGCCATTACATTACAGTTTAGATCAAAACTAATTAACATCAATAATAAACTTTATATAACTACAAAAAGCCACAGAAGAACAAGTTGAGGAAATGCTGAAAGATGTTTCATACAGGTAATACAAAATGCTCCATTAGCTCCAGATTTTTATTGTTTATGAATACGGTACTAAAGGTTATTGTGCACACATTCCTTAAGATATGGACTGAAACTCTGATAACTGTAAGCTTTTTGAAAATATTCATTGTGTTTCTGCAGCAGCTGTGCCAGAGTGGCATGTTTGTGGTTGTTTTTTTAACTGGTTTGCATTTTAGCTAAACTCCTTCAATGTATATTTACTGGAGACACACAATAGGCCGATCTCTGTGGATATCATTATCCGACCCCATGCAGAGGCACCATTAATCAGAACTATGTCCAAAGATGTGGATCAGTTTTGCTCCTGTGAGTTTGTCATTGTGACAGCCAACTGGCCTTTTGACCAAATGCTCTCAGATGGAGAGAGATCAAACAGGAACAAACTTAATGTTCACTTTATTTATCTTCCTCTCACCTTGTCCCGTCTCATCAGTCTAATTTTTGTGGAACTCTGTTTATCTTTATAAATCTTCCTTTTATACCATGTTTTCTTCTATAACTATCCCTAAAGCAAATCTTTTACATTGAACACAAAATGGCAGCTAATAATCAGCCCAGAGGAATTTTATATGCACCTTTGAAACATCAAATCATTATGAATAGTTGTGATAATCACGAATCCTCTCTTTAAAATTGTAAAGTGTCTGTGGGTTGTTATTCAACCTTAACAGAATTTAATAGATCCATGATGCAGTTTAAAACTTGACATGGGCAGATTTGAAAAAGCTGAAATATCTTTTCTGGAGCCCTGAAAAAATGGTTTGGCATGCAATAAGTCAGGCAGCACTGGTCGACTGGGAATTACAGGGTGATAAAATCCTGAGCTTCAGATTATTACGTGTGTGTGTGGAGCACATCTGGGGATTACGCTGCTGTTTCACACAATCTGGTGTTCAATGCAAAGCTCATGCCGTAAACAAACAGCAAACCCTAAAAACGGCCTTTCAGACCTTATGGGACTCACTGCTGCTGGTCGGTTCTTCAAGAGAGCGCAACTCAAAATGGACGAGATTAACGAGACTTTCTCTGTTCTGGTCAGTTTACTACACTCTTTATTCTGATTTCCTTAATGTCAACCGACTTATTATTATTGTTCATTTAGCTACAACTACAAATAAAGACATTTTAAAAAAGTATTTTAAAAATCCAGTTCAGTTTTTTTCTGTGTTATAATTCATTTTTTGGCCCCTTTTCTCCCAGCTGCACTCTGTGTGTAATCAACCACCTACATCTTGTCAGTAATCAAACTCCTCAGTATTTAAAAGTCTGGATTTTGGCAACTCCATTTCCAACTTTATTGCTCTTCCACTATGTGCAAAAACACAATTTCACAATTGTGATGTTTCCATTAAATAAAAATGCGTTTACAATCCCATGTGAATAAGTTTGTTTATGAGATAAATCATTTAAAAACTTGCCACGCCATCATCCTGTCGTCTTCTTCGTCTTTTGTCGGTAGTAACATCTGGTTGTTGATCACATGTAAAAAATAAAGTATTTCCACTGGAGTTTTGTGAATTACACTAATTTTGATATGGCAGAATAAACACCTTATCTTAGAACAAAAACATTTGTAGAAAAACTTGAACCAGATTTATTTTTGTAATCATGATGAATGGAAATGCAGCTAGCGTTTGGTCCTGGATTCTTATCTTAATCAGTTTCTGGACCTGCTTTCCTGTGGTTTTCCTCCCTATAAATTAACTTCTTTATTCTTTATTAAAAATATTCAGTTTTCCTTCAGTCTGTTCTGAATTGGGTCGTTTGTCAACCAAAACATTAGAGGTTTCCAGACTTTTATTTTAAAATATTCTGGTGTATTAAAACGTTCATTATGCCATATTCTCTAATTATGTTCCTTTTGTTAGAGAAACAGGCCATCAGCATCATAGGTCCTCCACCATACCTATTCATGAGCTGCTTTTGTTTTGTAGGCCAGATCCGCCTGGAGCTCAGTCAGTTTCCACCTTTTAGTTTTAGCTTCATCGCCGCCATCAGCAGCACACACACTAAAATACCCCAATCATTAATCAATAAGCCCATAAATGTGATTGGATGGTGTCAGCTGACAAAGTGCTTATTCATTGCAGGATGTGTCCATGCACAGAGCTTTCCAATCAGCGCACTGAGCCAAACGTCTGACAGAAACAGCAGCGCCTTACTGCGGATGATTTAAACAATTCATCTTCATAACGCTGGCAGCATGCTCAGATATGAATCACTTATTTTATACATAAAGTTCTTTTTTATTACAGCTGGTACCTTTAGCTTTATTTTTTAAAAGTTTTTTTTCTATTGAAAAATGACAATGGGATCAAAATCAACCTGTAGATTTTGCACAAATCGGTATTCACTAAAATGTAATTTAATTTCATTAGTCATAAGTTGTTCCTCAATGTTGTTCTAGCGTTTTGTTGGTTTGGAGTTTTATTTTACTTATTAATAAACTAAAAAACTTCTAAATTTTAAAAGGTTTTTATTAGGAAAGTATATAAATTTGTACAGTATTGAGTTACACATTCTGTTATTTGTGGGGTTTTTTTATTCTTTTAGTTTTACTGAACTTTCCTGTCCATTGGTCTGCATTTAATATTATCTTTGAGATGCTTCATCACTGAACCTGGATGGTCTCCCGTTGTGATTCTCTTTAGAGGTACTCGTTAACACCAGAAGGTGATGTTTACCATACCTGCCACTCTTGTGCATAAAAGTGTTTTTCAGTATAAAGTGTTATGAGTTTATTAAAATCATTTGTAAGGACCCAATCAGTGTCTGATTCCAAGGCACAACCCAAACTAAACTTATTTCTTTAATCATCCATAAAGATTTCTGCTTAGGGGGGAAAAGTTATGACAATTCCAAGAGTCCCTGACCAACAGGGGGCCCTCCACAATTTTTAATTTTTTGTTCATAGAAATTTTTAAAAAATGGGGCCCTGTCAATTACAAAATTAATTCTATTGTGTTTTCTAAAATTGTTTTTAGCAGTAAAAATGAAATGTTGCTCCCAGACCAAACAGCAGACATTTGTCCTGAACCTCCTGGATCTGCAGGAAATGATTCGTTCCTGCTTGGAGCTTAACGGTGACGAAGTTCAGCAGCAGTCAGTAGAAAACAAGAACGACTGTGGCTGTTACTATGCTGCTAAGAAAAATAATAAAGTCAAGTTTTCAAAAAATAGAGAGACAAAAGGGTAAAAGTGTCAATTTATAACCCAGATTTTCTCCGAGAGGTGGGTAGACTGTGTGAGATTATCAACCATTTAGCATAGTTAGCTTAGCTACAGACTGTTTGCCTCCATTTCACTAACATTTAATGAATTAAGGAAAGAAATTACCCAGATATTCATATATTTAACTTGTCCCTGTATCTTTTACCACTTAACAACAGGTGAGTCAGTCAGTCAGCAGCTCTAGTCCCTCCTGACCCGTCCTCTCTCCTCTTCTAAAGAAATTAAAGCTGCAGAATGTAACTTTTATAAAAAATATTTTTTACATATTTTGTGACAATATGTATGAGAGATAATCTGAAAAATCTATTTCCTCTGCTTTCTCAAAGTGCTGGAAACAACCAGTGGCAGGAGAGTTTTAGTGCTGTCAATCACAATCTCATGTGGTGCTGCTCATCCTTCCTCCCCCTGCAATGCTGCAGCTAGCATAGCCTAGTTAGCATAGCTACCAGTGACGACAGATAAATGCTTTTCCTGTAATATGTTGTTTCTCCACCATTAGCACATTTAGCAGTGAGTGAATGAAATTGATTGACAGCACTAAGACCCTCCTCCTGGTTCTGATTGGTTGTTTTGGCCAGAATGTTGCATTACGTTAGCTAGCAATAGTAGTTCAGGGACGAGGTGAAGGAGATTGATTGTTTTCACAGATTATCTCATAACAAACTGTCACAACATGGTGACAACTTTAACAAATATGGAAAAACATATTTTTTATTAAAGTTCTATACTGCAGCTTGAAGAAAATGCAACTACACAGCATTTTTTGAGAAGTCTGAATTGCTTCATGTACATTTTGCATGTTGCTTTGGACTGTTGCTTGTTGGGAGAGACATTTCAGTATCTAAAACTAATAGAAAAAACTTAAGCAACTTTCTTGCTTACTGTATGCGAACTGTTGGATGTGAAATTCATGAGCAGTAAATATTGTGTTAGTTATCAGTATTGGACCAAAGAAAGCAAAGCAGTTGCAAGCCTTTAAAATTGTGATGCTTTTGATGGATCAGATAGACTCAAAAAATTGTAACAGCAGCTGCGTGGGGAGGAGGGGGGCAATTAAATTTTTTGTCATGGGACCCAAGATTTCTGGCAGCGCCCCTGGTCTGAATGCCTATGTGCCTCCAGAGGACGCGCTCGCATACAGCAGGCTGACAGAGAAGATGGTTAATAATAATCCACAGGCTGTGCTGGGTCACATTTCCTGACCTGACTGAGTTAGCTGTAAGTACCACCATCATGACCTGCTGCAGCACTAACAGTTTGCTCTGCCACTTTTCTGTGGGGTCAATTATAAAAATGTAAATAAATAAAAGTGAAGTGTGGCCATTCTTGCACATTTCTACATTTCTATCAACTTTTTTCAGTAATTTCTTAAAGGGAAAATGAAAGTATATTTTTTTATAAATCTCTATTTTTGTTCCTATCTCCATTTATAGATGATACTACATTACAGTAACAGTAACGTTCTGCTCCTTTAATAAAGCTCTGCGGTCATTTAGGATATGATATGAAGGGAGATTTTGCAAGATGACCATAAAAACTTGAATATGAGGAATAGTTTACACAGCTTGAGTCAAACAGGCTTAGATTGATTACTCAGATTTAGTTTTGCTCCTCTCTACGCCTCGACTGTCTCCTTGTTGTTCTGTTTCAAATTGTTTGCATGATGTGAAATGACATTTTTCTAATTATGGTCAGTTTGATGTGGTATTTATACAAAACAATCATTCTGTTTTTCTCCACATCCAGACCTTTGATGAACAGAGGAACTTGGTGACGACGCTCCAAAATAAACACATTAGGATTTTCATATCATCACTGCATTTTTCTTTCATTGTGCAGCGCAAACCTTGCAATTTTATGCATCGCCTCTTCTGTAAATTTGTGTAAAGTAATGTGGATTCAGACCGACTTCCAGTCTCTCTACTGCTGCTTCCCAGCAGCCCATGTTTCTGTTGACACCCTGACGCTCACATCAGCCAGTCTGTCTGCCTCGTTATGTAACTGTTGAAACTGGAGCTGGTATCCAGGTTGGCAGAGCTCTGCATGTGTCCACGTGTTTGTATGTGTAGTAGTACTACTGTATGCTGTTGTTACTCATCTTCCTCAGATGGATGATAGGAACCAACATACACAACACTTGGAAACCAGGTCTGACCTTTAAGAAACAAAATAATTCTCTAATTGTTTCTGTGAAGACTGTGGTCACCCTGTGGTCACGGCTCCAAGAAGAAGCTGCAGCTTTTTTATTTATTTCAGGTGAACTCAAGAGATAAACTGGTTGCAATCTAATTATGAAATGAACAACCACAATAAAAATTGTAACCTCTCTGCGCCTTTTTAAGCAGGATGGATACGTTTATTATAATGAGCAACTTTCTGTGACATTGTCACAGCAATAAATTATAAAATCAGCACTCCAGTTATCTTTATTGAAAAGTAAAATAAAATTTACATTTTATTAAAATGTAAATTTTATTTTACTGCCAATATTTAGATTAGTCTGTAATCGCGTTCTCTTGCAGAATAAACTCTGTAACTCAGCTCCTCCTTTAGATTCAAATCTAGACTTTAAACAATAAGTAGAATTACAGAGAAATTTTTTAAACCATGTTTTCCAAATATTGACTTTGATTTTTTGTTCTAATAGTTTGTTCTAACAAAATAGTTTCAGTACCAGATTTGACAAAGACGGAGAACTTTGTCAAAAACACTTAAATCTATTTGGAAATGTTAATATCTAGAATCAGCAGTTTTAAAAAAAAAGGATTTTAAAAGACATTTAGTGTTGCAGCAGTTTTCCCTTTTGGCCAGGCAGCCTGTGGTTACTCACTTCCCCTCGGAGCCGTAGCTGTTCATGCTGTCCTCTATGGATTCGTGGCTGGCCTGGCGGACGGTCCGACTCGGCATCTCCACCGCCAAACCCGTCTCCGTGCTCCTCTGGATGGCTCCCTTCAACTTCCTGCCATCTGTGTCCACTGCAGGAAACCAGACACAGATGATCCTGAATTAACTTCACATTTAAACTCAGAGTTTGGAGATTGTAGGAGAAAACGCTGCATTCGCTGAAAAACACAAAATCTTACCTAGTATTTTGGTCTATAGATGAAAAAGAACTTGTTCAGTCTGCAGATTATTTCACTCATAACGCTGGGAAAATATCTTGTCATAAGTTAAATAATCTGCTAGTGGAACTAAAACTTTCTCATCAGTACGAAGGAATTATTGACTTAAAACAAGCTCCAGCTAGTTTTGTTTCTCTTCAAATGAACTAAGATATTTGCAGTAGAAACTAGACCAAAATTACTTGCTAAGATTTTGTAGTTTTGCAGTGTTGAGGATTTATTTTCCTGCATCTGCTGTTCAGTTTCAGCTGTTTGTGTGTTTATTCTGCTGTGACCTGATCTGAAAGAAAGATGAGAAGTGACTTTAACAGGAGAAAGGACGAAGGGATTCAGTCCCTCTTTAGATCAGGAAAGTACATCTTGTTGCAAAGTAGAGCACAAAATCAATGAGCGGCTGATATTACTGGCCAGTTCTCTGACCGAAAGGAAATTTCCAGATCAAAAGGTTAAGAAGTTCTCAACATGATGGTAGCATCTTTTTAGTAATAAAGGTGAGGAAACCCGACGTTAGGCTGGGTTTAAAAAAAATTCAAGAGACACCAAACAAATCTCAAAGAATGATTTAAGAAGTTTGAAGTCAAGCGGAAGAAGATGGATGGATGGATGGATGGATGGATGGATGGAAGTCAACTTCACTCGGTGCTTCAGCGAGAATGAAGCGCCGAGTTAGGAAGTTACTTCTGCAATTATTAAAGAGTGACCTAGAATGGAGCTATTTCTATCACGTTCTTGTGGGACGGCACTTTGGTAGATTTGGGTTACTGCTTCAGCTCTCCGGCTGGTTCTGTATCATCAGTTAAACTCAGAGACCAGAGTTAGACAAACATTACTGGGTAAAGTCAGTTACATGAGTCTCAAAGAGTAACTGCCCTTTCTATTCTGTTAGATGACAGAAAAACACAGATTTTCATCAGAATGTTGTGATTTTCTGGGTTTTTATCTTTTCCAAATGCGATGTTCTTCCTGTTTGCCCTGGTGAATAACAGATACTGTGATTTATCCCACCAAAATTAAACCCTGAACATTGATTTTTAATATTTATTAAGCTGTTGAACACAAACACATTCTGTGAATACTGATGAAGAAAGTCACTGACTAAGGCCTCTAATTTCAACTGCTGTAGCTGAAATTTAACAGCAGATTTATTTTTACATTAATAGGAAAGGAAAATAAATAAATTCAAGAAGCCCAGATGGTTTCTATTCACCGATGAATCAGACCTTCAGGATTTAAGGCCAGTTTGAAAAGATTTAGTCAGAGTTTGATAGTAACTAGTTACATTTACTCGAGTAAAAAATATACTTTTAGGAGTGTTTTCACTAGCCTGTGCTTTTTACTTTTACTTGAGTAATTTTATTATAAAGTATCTCTACTCTTACTTGAGTAAGATTTCTGTATTTTCTACCCACTGAATGAAAAACAAACATGTTTTAAGGTTCACCACACACACCTGCAGTTTTTGTTAAAGTTTCCTAAATTTTGCACTGAAAAAAAATTATTTAAAAAAAAATGTTTCTTGTGTTATTTCTTGTGACTTATATGAATTATTGTGATTTTTGTCCTTAAAATAGCAACATTTCCATTTAACTTTATATTTTTGTCTGTCTGATGATGTAATTTTTAAATATTAATTTGATCAGTCACTCAGTGACTCAGTAGATTTTTTACCAAGTAGACTTGAATAATGTCTTGGCTACTTTTTACTTTTATTTGAGTAAAAATATGTTGGAGCGTCGCTACTTTTTAGTAAATGTTTTTGGCTACTCTGGATTTTAACCCTGAGCATTGAAACTACTTTTACCAATGAATGGTTTAAACAACGGGTCACTTTATTCTCTCTCCATGTATTTCACTTCATTCAAACCTAAAACCTGCCGTCTGCGCAGACCTTCACTCACTCTTCTGACTGACTGCTAACTGCTCTGGGGCGGCTTGCAAAAGTATTTGTGATATATTTTTTAAAAATATTTTGTGACATTACAACCACAACACTTAATGTAATTTAATGGCATTTTCTCATACAAATTTGGGCAAATTTTGAACAATACCATCCATGTTTCTCAAAGATTCTAACAAAGAAATCACCAAATTGTGGCAGGTGTTCGTCAACACTTTGTAGGCTCAGCTGGACGTCTGTTAAATTATGTCTCCACCAGCTTTTCACACCCACTGACATCATTTTTTGCCAACTACTCTTTGCAAAATTGTTCAGTCGCATTTGTCACATGAATTTCATAAAGCAAATTAGTGTGGTATAAGTCTTATTACGGGTTGATAGCAGCAGCTTTTGAGCAACTGGTTCAGGATACTGATAGGACATTACCGCTGTTCACCTTAATCCAAATCAGCATCCGTTAGCAGAATCAGAGCGAAAGGCAATCTTACCAGGCAATCAGGATAAATGATTAGTGCTTAAAGGGCTGACAGGTTTCTTATCTGTAACATTTGTGGGCTGATTCTGTTTGTCTGTGACTCTAAATGAGACCCGCAAAGCTTTAACTACGCCGCTGTCCGCCTGCCAGCATTTTTATGCTTTTTTGTTGCAGAGCTACAGACTGGCTTTGCTCATACAGTCACAAAACACGTTTGTTAATTCAAGAAGTCAGAAGTAATGAAGCTGAAAACACCATCTCTTCTCGCTTATAATAGAAAGCGAGAATCATAAACAATGAAAGGGAAGAATGTTTTATTTTCTTGTTGGACGATGAGGAATATTTGGGGAATATTGGGAATTTTTGGACTGGATGGGGATGGACATTGATCTTTTCTTTTCTCTTTTCTCTCTATAAACAAAAATAAAAATAACAAGCAATGAAGAAAAGATCTTTAGACATTTTGTTGCTTATGCTTTAGATCAGTTTGTCAAACAGGCTGAGAACCATTAACTTATTAAACAAACACTCACGGACCACCTCACTTGAAATTACTCCACAATAAAACAGTATGCTAACATATATTACCTTAAATTAAAATGTTAGTCTGTTGTTTTCTTTGTTCATCAATGAACACGTCTTTTGAGTTACTTACAGATTCTGATGTCAGACACATGGAAATGACTAAATACGTTGTTCTTTCCTACCAAGTGTTGTTGTGCTTATATTGGTAATTTAGAAGCACAATAAAATAAAAATGGACTTGAGTTGCTTTGCCAGAAACAAAACTCCTCTTCTGCACCACTACATTTAAAATTATCCAGGAATTTCTATCAATAGTATTTATTTATTTTTATTTAATTAATTGAATATAATCATTTTTAATTGAATAAAAACATAACAATAGTTATGAACAGAGCATTACGAGCAAGCAAAGTCATAAAAAACAAAGAACAGTTCTGACCAACTGTGACTGACGGTAAAGAGTCGTTCAAAGGAATCGAATCGTTCCTGAACGACGTCAAACTCTCAGCAGTGTAACTTCGCTTCCTTCCTGGCCTTGTTTTCTTTCCACCGGCATCATCAGTTTTTCTAGTGAGTGACCTGATTTAAAGACATTTATCCATCGTTAATTTAAAACACAATCCTTTGCTAAGCTAGCTGTGGCGTCGCACTTTAAGCTAACATCACTGCAAACATGCAGTACCCTGCGGACCACCAGGGGGCGCCCGCCGACCACAGTTTGAGAAAGACTGCCTTAGATGCTTATTATTTTTGCTAGGACAGTTTATCATCATCGTTATCTTTTGTAAAGTGGTTCAGCTGATGTTTACACTCATATTAAACAATTAGGCTGAAACAGAAGGATTTGCAGGCTTAAGGAGGCCAGATGTTGGCCAGTCTGCATCTGCTTGGAAAGCCAATCCACAGCACTTTCTGCCTGCTGTTGTGTTTTATTTGTCTCCAGATGTTCAGGGTCGTAAGTCTGGTGCAGTCTTATTGCAGCATAATGTTTTCTGTCCTCTTTGTCGCTCTGATTCCCCCAATCAGGTCAGTCCTGGGTTGTCCAAGCTCCCAGAATCTAGTAAAGGTTAAAAAGCGGTTGAGTCTCTGTGTATCTTTACAAGGCTGTGATTTCATAATTCCTTGTGTAATTCTCATCTAATGTGATTTTAGATTAATCACACTTTTTAAAAAGGTGAACACAATTTTCTCCATCCATCCATCCATCCATTGTCTGTTCACCCTTGTCCCTAATGGGGTCGGGAGGGTTGCTGGTGCCCATCTCCAGCTACGTTCCAGGCGGGAGGCGGGGTACGCCCTGGACAGGTCACCAGCCTGTCGCAGCACAATTTTCTCTAATACCCTAAATGTCAAATGTATTTACATATCAGCAAGCAGATTTCCACGAGTCTGATCCTCTCTGTGGCTGTAATAAAGGAAAGAAATTGAAACCGACTCCAATCTAAAACAGCCTCCTGCGTTTGCCGTGAATGTAGCTCACAGTGCACAATGTGGAGCACCCGCTGTGATGTAGCACAAAAAAATGTCTGAAGGTGACGCACAAACGTTGTGGTGAAGAAGCACCGAGCTGGGACTCATTAGTTTGTCTCCCAGCAGAGACATTAATGAAAGCAGAACGGATACTGAAATAGCTGCTCTCCATTCATTCCACTTATCTGGCCAAATTCACTGACTGACAGGAAGACTGCGAGACAAGGTGTGACCTACCTCGTCTCGCAAGGTAGGTCACACATCGTGGCCTAAATTGCCCAGACAGACTCTTCTACAGAGATAATCTTAGCGGTTTGGATGCTTTATTTAAAATATATCAACTAGCTTACATGAGGCCGTTTGGAAAGTTAAAAATTAACAGCAATAAGAAAAAAACATATTTTCACCATGTTAGTCATTCATTTATAAATGCCATAGTTAAAACTAAATATTTAGTTAGAAGGCAAAATTTTAGCTCCAAATTAAATAACTAGCAAGCTAAATAATTAGCCTCAACCTGAATATTTAGTTAACATTCAGCTAATATGCAGATTTTCTAGCCAATAACCAGAAGTGGACAAATGAAAGAGGTGAACAATGCCAGCGCCTCCTCACCAGCCAGAGATTATTTATTAGCATCATTGTTTGCCTCATGCATTTTTTATTTTGATAGTCCATCTCCAGTTATCAGCAAGTTAATTTGCATATTAGATAAAAAAAGTAGCTTCAATTTAAATATTTATCTTGAAAATTACAAGTCAGTTAGGATGTTAGCTAAGGATTTTGCTTCAACTTAAATATTTATCTTGCAAATTAAATATTTAGCCTAATAGCTAAATATTTGGTTCAAAGCCAACTGTTTAGGTTGCTAACTATTTAGCTTGAAGCTAACTATATTTAATATTATTATAGAATGGTCTATATTATTACAATGTTTTGGTTTTTTTTAGTTTTGAGCAATATTCTACTTTTCGTTTCATTACACATGACAAATTCATCAGACAGGAAATTAAAAAGTACTGCTGCTGGATTATTATCGTGGCTAATTTATTACATTTCTTTTACTTCTTCCTTCACATGGAGATGATGATCGCAGAGTGAGAACGTATTCTGTGATTGTTTGGTTCGTATGATGAGGTCACCCGTCTCTCCCGGTCAGATGGGCTGTGATGGAGAGATTTTATCAATTATTATCATTAGAGATATGAAGCTGCCACTTTTTCTGAGAAACGCACCAGGAGGAGCAGGACTCCCCATTCTGATGGTGTTCACTTGACCCACATAAGCCATGTCTAAGTGTGTATGCGTGTGTGTGTGTGTGTACATGTGTGTGTGTGATAAGCAGGATGCTTAAACTCCACTCAGTAAATGACCTGCTGCAGTATCCAGCTGTGTCACACTGACTCTGACTTCAGCCTCTTAGAGCAGGACCCAGATGGGATTCCCACCTTCTCCCTCTAAATATCAGAATCTCTCCCTGAAAATTACAAATCTCCTGTTTAGGATCCTGACTGTATTTGTCCGATGTGTAACTGAAAATGAAGACAAAGTTATTTATCTACCATTAGTTAAACAGGAGAGTCAGTTCATGATGATCATTTCAGACTCAGCAGTGATTCATGTTTCCTGTCATCAGATTTAGGAACGATGTCCCTCCAACTCAACCGCACAGAAACCAGGCAAGCAAAAGGATGACGATCACTCTCTGCTTTTTATGCACTCAAGCACAAATAAACTTATTCAGAATAAAATGCTGTACAGAAATAATGACTTAAATGGCTACAATCAGAAAAAAAATAATTCTTACTATTATATTTTCAATGTTTTTAAAGAGCAGCATGTAGGAAAAAGCAGGAGGGGAGTTCAACTTGAAAGTTCAAAAAAGTTTGATTATTTTTATCAAAATGTAATCAATTGTTCCTTTCTTTTCTCCAAACTAAACTCATTGACCTCTCTAAGGCTCATCAAATTTTTTATTGGCAGAGAATCAACGTTTTTCTAGGAAAGAATCTAATTTTTTATATCTCTAGATTCAATTTATTCGTTCACTTTGTCTTTTCTCCTGAGTTCTTTGACCGTTTCCAGCCTGAAGTAAAAGTTTAAGACTTCAAAACAACTTCATCAGAGATTTATTTTCCATAGAAATCATCACTTTAAATACCCAAAACCGGAGAGAATAGATGTTTGCATTTGTACAGAAGACTTTAGCAAACCTTTTACAGTAGATTCAGCAAAAGAAAAGGGGAAGAAAGACATTCAAGATTTCTTTTTGCTTGGATAAATTTCCTAAAGCTGCACTGTTGGTCACATCAATGTGAGCAGATGAGTTTCTGTTGGTTCAGATTTGAATCTCTGCTGTTTGGAACTGAAAACCAACATCCATGTTTGCTGATTTGTCATCATTCAAAGCCTTTTTTATCAAGTTTTGGTCTTCAGATAAGATTGTAATTCAATAAGACAGAAACCTTTTATTTGACCGATCTGCGTTTTGTGGTGTCTAGACGTCGTTGATAATTGACATTTGCTTCAATCAATTCATGACTCACATCTTAGTCATATGAAACTGTATCACCTGCATCTAGGACAGATCATTCTGCAGAAAAAAATAGATTTAAGCATGGATGTCCTGTTTTTGTTAGATTTTTTTTTGTTTGTTTTGCTGTCATGAAGACATCGTACGCCATTTTTTAAAACGGTCTCCTCCACACCTGAGGCGGTGTTTACCTCCAAAGCTTTTTTACTTTGATGCTCCATGTGGTAAAAAGGGTAAAAAAACAAACTCTCCTCCTTTGGGCCACATTGAGAAAAAAAGCAGCAGATATATTTTAGGTTGGCCTAATTTATCACCCTGAGCTTAGGAAGAAGACACAGACATCTAAAGCTGCCTGAGGGAAGATTTGTTTGAGCTAAATTTACTTAACTGCCTCAATCTGTTAGTTCACATTATGACAAAGAAATCCAGACGTTCTTTGGTCTATTTTATATTTTTGCAGCAAGAAGACATGAAGTGTTTTAACAGTGGACGTATCGTGTAAATGCAGGCAGTAGATTTGCTCTTCCACTGTCGGCTTATTCATTACAGAAAGAGAAAATCTGGCAGAAGTTGCTTGTCTGAGGGAGAGGATCCTGTGAAGCACTAAAAAAAGACATTTCTTTCCTGGTTGAAGCGCTACAGATGACGACTGGTGATGACTAAGACCGGAGATGAATAGGAAGCAGCCTGTTAAAACCTCTTGGCGGCAGAAAGGGTGGACAAAGCAGAACGTTTCAGACGTAGAGCTAATTGCCTTATAGGTAGGTAAGCATTTTTCAGATCGTTTTATAAAATTAACAGCAGTGCTGAGTGCTCTGCAAAAAAATGTGTTCTCACAAAGCAAAGAACTTCCTGGACTGCACTAAGTGTTAACTAGTAAAGAGCCTGGCTTTCTGGCTCCTTAGTATATTTGGCCAACACTGTGGCTCCATGCAGTATTAAAAGTTACTTTGACATTAAAGCAGCTGAACTGATCTGCCTCTTTCTGAATGTAAACCTCGTTGTTCAGATGGACACATTTCATTTATTCTGCTGAGTAGATGGAGAGACTTCTCTTTCTTTGGGGTTTAAGTTTAAGTTTGTAGTTTTCTCTGAGTTGAATTGCTGAAGCAACAACAGCTGCAGTAACGAGACTGTGAAGAGCAGAAACAAAATAAATGTTACTGCAACTTATGGCTGGAACACACTTTCAAATAAGAGCTTATTAAAAAAATTTGAATTTCGTTGTTCTTGTGACAATGACAATAAAGATTTATCTTATCTTATCTTATCTTTATTTTGAAAAACCACTCGGTTAATTAATTGATTCCGCCTTTGTCTTTATTCATATTTTAATACAGTTAGAAGAAAAACTTCTTACTGTATTAAGTTTTGATCCACCACAGGGTGGGAAAGGGTTTGGCAGCAAAAGTGTTTCCATTTCCACTTTGGTGCATTAAATATTTTAAGCCAAAAACGACTTCAAGCAAAAATAAAATCTTTAATAAACACAGATAAAAACCTGACTGCTGATTCTCAGATCCCAAACTCTGATAAAAGTGTGTTTAAATGTTCATTTTAAGTGTAGAATCTCGTGGAGCTTAAATCTAAGAAATTAGAAGATTCTGTTTTAAATGTTGTTTAATGTGCTGGAGATGATGGGACATTATTCCAAATATGAGCGTGAAGCAGAGAACTCTTCCTCTAGAAATATATTGACATTTTTTCATCTCTTTTTTGATGACCTAATATACAATATTCTGGGAAGAAGCAAACTTAGATATGATCGCTGGTTATATGTTGACAGAAAGAAGCGGAGAAAGGCAGAGGCAAACAGGAAGAGAAGGACGGACCCAAAGGAAAAAAAATCTGTCAAGATGGCAAAACCCAAAAGAGATGGAGCCCAAATTAATAAGTAGAAGGAAGAATCTGAGTGACAGCAGAGAGGAATAAGAGACGAAGACAGAGAGAGATCAAACAGAGGGACGACAGCATCGATAAGCACAATAATCAGAGAATGATGACACGTTTCTGCTCTTCTGAACATGTGATTGGGGCAATTTAACAAACTGATTAACTGATTTTTATATTCCATCTGAGCCTAAATTCATCTTCGCTGAGAGAACGAACCTTTGCACCAGGCAGGTTTTGGCTGGTTTTTAGTTTTAACTCATCTTAAGTTGGTGGCTTTAAACAACATAATGAAGCAGGAAAATTAATTCAAATATGTCTTTTGAGATGAATATCCTTTAATTCAATCAGAATATCAAATTAATTCAGCACTGTATATTTTCCTCAGGAAAGTTCCTAAGTTTTGGAGTCACAATGAAATAACATCAAAGTTAAGCTCATATATTCTCCTGATATAAAAACCTGATATTATGTCGAACAAACTTGGCCAGATAAAATGTAAATAAATCAACATTCTCCAGTGTTTTATGACTTTCCTTAAACTGGTAGCAAAGATGAGATTGTTTGATTAAAAATAAATTGAGCATCTTAGAAAAGTTGTACACACACCTGATCTGGTTACTGTTAACAACATGCAGTCAGGAGCTACAAAATAACATTTTCACATAGATTTTAAAAACCACCAAATGACATCAACTCCACAATCTATGACATTCTCCAGGATAAAATATGATGTGTACAAAAATAATGAATGTTTCCAGGTGGAATCTGAAAATATTCACATATCCTTTCAGTGACATCACTGAACTGATTTGCAAAAATTCAGAAAAAAACCAAACAAAAATCAATTTATTTTAATGGTATGTTCATCTAATTGAGCAAACCTGCATGAATTAAAGATGCTGTTTTAGCAACTTCTCATGATCAATCTTCTGTTCACCCTCCATCATAGAAAACCTGTTGAACTTTTTCTTTATTTAAACCCATAATCAGGCAATCTGCTGATAAAAATCATCTTCTAATAGCTTCTTTAAAACAAGAAGTACAGGAAGCTTTTGAGTGGATAGCCATTAGAGAAAGACAGTGACCTTATAGTGAGGAGCCAATGGAAAAAGTAAAACTCTGTGGCCTTTAGAGCATTTGGTTGTTGAATTGGACTCTCAGATGTTTCAAAGTTGCATTGTTTCTTTTTTCAAATAGAATATAATTTGCATCCAGTGGTTATTCTCCCATGAGGTGAAAAAAAAAAGCCGCATGATATACACTAAACATTAGATTTTCTCCAACTACAAGTTTTCCAAAGAAGATAAATGAACACAGACACTGAAACACAAGTTATCTGAAGGAAGTTGAATTGGTTTTGCTGTTTAGTCAAAGACGAGGTCGCATTAAACTGTGAAGAGTTTTAAACAACCAGTTGTGCAGAAAATGGAGGAATCCATGAAGAGCAATATCAGATTTAGTGTTTGTATCTTTAAGCTACATAATGACAGCAGATTTTATCCCTTTGACTGCTTTCCAAACACTCATAAGCTCAGTGAGGAACAGACAACACGTTGCTGAATAACCACAGGCTCCATTTAGCCGTAAAATACAGCTGGAGGAGGAAAGTGTTTCTTTTACAGCTCAGCCATCAGCTTTATGCCTCACTACGTCAGAGGAACGCTCACATCACGGCGCAGTCATTTGGAAGGAGCTCTACCACAACAGCTAATGCTCTTTGTTTTTTCTGTAAATAAGATGTTTAACAGAAAATGCAATTAGTATCATACTGAATGTCACAGTGACGAAGGGGTCTGGTAAAACTGAAATGTTCTGATGTCTGAACACATGGGAGGTGAAGTCAGCAAATCAGAGCAGTATCAGATTCAATTAGCTTCGTTAATAAAGCTTGATAACACCCAGATCATTTACTTCCAGACAGTGAATCTAATGAACAGCGTCTGAAAAAGAGGATTGTTGGTGTTTTTTTATGACAGCTTTAAAATCTTCTGTCTGTGTTTATAACATCTAAGCCTCATGAAGCCAAGATCAAAGCAAACAGCATCTTTATGCTACAGCGATGAGTTCAGTACAGATGGGAACCAACAGAACCTGAAATGTTCTGAGTTACAGGGCAGCCATTTTACCAACAGCCGGTCGTAACGTCTCTAGGGATTTAACTCGTCTGTATTTGTTGTCCATGTTGAATTAACTGATAGCAACCAAGCCTGAAAGATTTTGTTTTCTTCCAAAAGAAGCGTTACATCAGGGGTGTCCAAAGTACGGCCCTGTGTTACATGATAAATTTATGATAAATTAAGGTAAACTGAGTGAAGAAACTTAAAAAATAATGTTACTTTTCGAGGAATCTTCAGTTCGGATGCACTTAAAAGTGCACAAATAAAATAATACAAACACTTTCCAGATGCTCCCCTTTAAGATATTTCTCTAAAGTAACACAGTGAATATATATTTCATAAAAGGTTAAATTAAAAAAATTCCATATGGTGCGTTGAATATTTACAAATTCTCATCATAATTTCCAGCCCATATCCATCTGCTTTAAATAAATGCATTTAAAACCAAAAGCCAACTGTCAGGATATATGAGAGAAAAACCTTTCAGAAAATTTACTCCCTTTTGTTTTCCCATATTTTTGGACGGCCATGCGGCCCATAATGCAGCCGGCTACCATGCATTGGCCAGAACTGCCAGGTGTATTTATTTATTTACTCCTGGTGAAACATGGAGCTGCTGCACATGCAAACACAGAAAAATACAAACTTCTGCTGTTTAACAGGCCAGACATGTGATTGTTGTAGGTATTATTTATTTACTTGGTAAACAATCATATCCAAATAGTTTGAGTCCTTCATATTCAATAAGGTGAGTATTAAGCGTTCATTATTAGTAAACTAAACTCACACAATATAAAGGTTTATTTGAATAAACTCTGAACATTTTCTTTGTGTCATTTCTATCAATGTTTTAGTTGATCATACTTTTAAATCTAATTTTGTTGAGGTGAACAGTTTCAGGTTAAACTGTGCATTCAGGCTCCTCCAATTTAAGGAAGTGAAAACAAATTTAAATCTATTTAATGCTACATTTTCTGTTTTTTATTTGAGATTATGTTCCATTTCAACCCATTTCAAATCTTTGCATGAACTTCCAGAGTTTTAACAAGACAAAATGTGGAAAAGTTTCATTTCTTTGCATTCCCTGTAAAGGTCTTGGACATAAATATGGACATTCAGTTTATATCTACATCAGAGGATTTACTGTTCATGTATTTTATCATCAGCATTTGTTACATTTTATTTTTGAATTAAAAGAAAATGAACACAAATGAACTGGATGCTTGTTTTTGTTACATTTTTTATGGACCAGGAAAAAATACCAAAAAAATAAAATTTTCATTACCAACGATCTGCATAAATTTATCCAAAGCTAAAACATTGAAAGTTTCTTCTTCCACATTTTAACAACAATGTCATATTGTTCACATAGTTTCAGCAAAGGCCCCAGTATGGATAAAAATTCTCTTTTTAAATAAATATGTATCTCCTTCTGTAATACCAAAGTAGCTAAAAAGAGAAAGGCGACGGTTTGTGGAACAAAAAATTAACCTGAAGTAGGATTAATAAAGAATGTAATTATTTTGAATGAAGATTCATTGTTTTTTGCTTGTTGCGTATCAATTAAATAATTTGATGTTACTGATTGATTAATTCAGCAGGTCAAATCCTGAAATCTGCTGCTGAAAATTATAACAGAGTCTTCAGATAAAAGAGCAAAGATCCTCAGCAGTCAGACCAGAAAACAGAGACGATGTTTATCAATGAGTTTACAGAAGAAAGGAGGGAGAGAAGATGGTAAAAAGACAAACTCCAGGAAAAAATAGCTCAAATAATCTAGTTTTACTCTTGATTAATATTTATATTTCACCTCTAAAAGACAAACCAGAGCAATGTTGTGTGTGCTGAAGCAGAGGGAGAGGATTTAAGCTGTCACCAGAGACAATGGGATGTGGATGTCGAAGTTTGTCGGATCAACATATTCAGGTTTTCTTCCTGTCATCGCCACACAAAGCCCGGCTCTCCACCAGCTGTGCCACTAAGTGAATCATTTTCTAATTGCCCTTTTAAAGAGGAATCTCACGGATCCTTTTGTTTGGTTTTGTCTCCAGTTAAAGCTTGTGTCAGATTCACTTCGGCTTTATGTTTTACCCTGCTGCTTCCTACTCTGTAGGATTATTCACTCTTCCATGTCTGTAATCATGTCTGCATAAAACATCCACCATCAGGATGCAAACAGGTCATCAGCTCAGAAGGTCAACAATCCCTTTGGACAAATTCTGTTTTTTGATTCTGGTGCATGTCCAGTTGGACATTTGTCAAAGTGTTTGGCATCATATTAAAGGGAAAAACTCCTGATTTTTATTTAAAGCAGATTTTGAGTCTCTCTGGCCAACATAGCCATCACTGGAGCTTGTTAAATCAAAAATATCACACATTTCTCCATACCTTTGACTAAACTAGGTGCATTTCTTTGAGCTCAGTCGTATAAACCTGACCCTAACATGAGGGACAGTTAATATCTCTGTTAATTGAGGAGCCATGTTGGGATGACTTCCTGAAGGCGGAGATTCAGAAAGACCAGGAGCTTCTTAAAGAGACAGAGGCCCAATTTCAAGGCGTTACATCAGCAAATTTATTTTGAGTTATATCTAATATATATCACATTTTTATAATAACTGAAGATAACATGGTTACTAAATTATGGTATAAAATTTACACACTGTGTCTGCAAAACACATAATACTTCCCCTTTAAATGAATTTCAGGAAGGTTTAGCACATAATGCTCAATGTTTTATGATTAGCCATAAAGAACATTCTAAGAACTAAATATTTCATTTTAAATAACCCATGTCTCATGTTTCTGTAAGCAGTGTACAGTGGGAAGGACTTGAATCTGCAGCCACCAGCCCTCCGCCCCCCCGGGCATCAGCAGCTTGCCCCCCCGGCTCTCTTTGGTGTATATTTTAACGTCTCAGTGGAAAGTGGAGCCGCTGATGTGCACTGCTGCGTTTTGCAGCTTTGGAGTTCATGGTGGGAAACAAGCACAGCTGCTGTTCCTGGATTAAACTACAACACAGTGAAAAATGCCCTCCTGGCTGCCATACAGTGTAACAAATGAACACCTGCAGCTCCTCTTTACCCCATTTTTCTCCTCCTCTTCCTCCTTCTCTTCCTCCTCCTCCCTATAGAGTAGACCTCCTTTCCAAGCAGTCCATTTTTTAATCCTGACTTTTCTGGGTCGTCTCTTCGGCTCAGAAGAACTCGAGAGACTTATCTGTTTTCTCTCAGTCTGACATCTTTTTCCTCACTACGCTTCAACTCTTTGACATCAGCTTGGTATGAATTTCTGTCTCATTATCTGCTCCTATACAACATTAACAACATTCATCAGCCCAGTGGGTAGGAGCCTTCCAGCTGTTCTTTATTTTTATTTTTATGCTTCCCTCACTGCATCTGACTGGCCTCTGTGTGGGTTTAAGTTTAGAAAATAAAGTTGAGATAAATAAAATATGAAATAATCAAAGTTTTCAATACACAGAAAGTGACAGAAGAGGGAATCCATTTACAGAAAATAAAGTAAATCAGCTGAAACTCTTTGAGTCATATTACATAAAAGGAGTATAACTAGAAAAAGAGATGATGAATAACTTTTCGTGGAGAATATTTTTCCTTCAGATATTTACATTTTCATCGGAATAAAAGTTTCTGTCTTGCAGGACACTCAAGCAAAAACAGTAATACTACATTAAACAGTAAACTCATCTTAATGACACACTGAAAGTTTCATAAACTCTTTTTAGGTAAATAATTTTTGTTGAAATTCTTCCTGCGAATTTCTAAAACTACAAAATTAATTTTCTAACTGTGTTTGAGAAATATTTAGATAACATTTTTACCAAAAAGCTGCCAGAAATCTGTTCCTTGATAAATATCACACAGAAAAATGGGAGTTTATCCAGATATAATTCCTTTGAAATGTTTCAAGCTTATTGGAATATATATTTTATAAAACCACCTTGAAGTGTGTCTGAATTTCAACGGGTCCAAAAAGACCCAATCATGGAAGACTGTATAGTCAATATATGATGGATCAGAGGGTTACAGCTCAAATTTGCAGAACTTGAACAAACAGCTACATTTTTCCAGAAATAATTCGATTTATATTTTATATCTGCAGCATGAATTTGTGGTTCCACATCTGAACTGTTTGGTTTGGATTAATTTCATAACAGTGGATTCTGTGTGAATTTCAGAAATTCTCACTGAATTATTTCTGCTTGACGCTGATATTTTTATCACATTCATGCCCCAAACGCCTGATTTCCTGTGTCTATTCAGCTAACAGGACAGATAACAGGATAAAATCAAAGGCCGTGATTCTGCTTTATCTTTATTTTTGAACATTGAAGTTCAGTGTTTAGAATTATTTTTTATTGGTTCACACCTAAAGCAATCAGAAATCCTATAAAAGATGAAGGTCTAGTTTAACTACATTCAGCCATTACTTATAAACCTTGCTATAAAGTGAATAATGTTTTCCCAGAATCGTGAAATAAAACCAGTTTGATTTGCTACCTCGGGTCATAATTTAGCAGCCAAACAGGAAGAAACCCACCAGAAAAGCAGAGCTTGGCTTTTCCTCTCCTGAAGGAGGAAACAGAATAAAATGCTTCACTGAGCTAAACTCAAACACTTCTCCCTCCTTTTTCGTTCCATTTTCATGCACAGAGACACAGCTGACTGCAACAAGTGTACATTCAACAAAAATGTGTGAAAACTGACAATGAGAAGTGAAACATGAGAGAGACCAAATACAGCTCCGATTTTTAGAAACAAATTAAATTCCTGGGAACCTTTTAACGTTTGTTCTTCAGATGAACAGGTACTGAATGCTGATCAGGGCGATGAAACGGGGGATTGATGACTGCCTGAGTGAACATTCAATTTGTCATGTCTTACATTTACGACTCAAGGCAGGTGATTCATCTCCACAGTCAGTCTGTCACGTAGAAATCAAACACCTGAGGTGCTAGATGCCACATCCAGCAGGCAGCGTGTGAGAGCGAGCATCAGTGAGATTACAGAGACATGAGCATTAATATTATATGTTTATTCTCATTTATTCTTGTATCAAGTCTTGAAGTCATTTTGTTTTAAGAAGTAATTTTTGACCAATAAGGGAAAGTTGAACTAAAAATAGTTGCCTGCATAGTGCTGTGATTTCTGTACGTTTTCACTTTTTAAGAGCCGACTGTAATTTATTATTGTCTGTAGCCTCATATTTTAGTTTAACGTGGAAAATATGAAGTTCAGTGATTTATGCTTCACTTTTATGTATTTGGTCTGTTACATAAACAGGGTTTCTCACTTTGTGTAGTATTTTATTTAAACCTTTCTTTCTATTTAACACTACAAACACATCCAGTAGACGGAATAATAATTTATTATGATGTTATGAAATATCTTCAAACTGCAACCAGGTGTCGCTTTGTGTCAGTCATATTGAAGTTTGTTTTTTGTTGTTTTTGTGACACTCTCCTCCTGAGAAATCGGACAGAATCTGGAGCGGACTGCCATGTTTGTGCCCCCTGCCTCCCCCACTGTTTTCACAGAATGGTACGATCCAAAATTCTCCCATGTGATTGGCCAATCAAAACTACCAATCAAAACAAGTTACTGCTGTGTGCAGGGTGAAGCCACTGAGAGTGAGAGCTGAGCAGCTAAAGACAAAGAGACAAATACTTTTGATCATGACCTATGAATGGTCTTACAATCAAATGGTTGTGAGTTCGATTCCAGACTCCTTCCTCCACCTCTCAATGTGCTGCTGAGCTTAAAGAGGCGCTATTATGTGTTTTCCAGGCTCATAATGTCATTTTATAGCACAATTAAATAACTATGTTCACTTTATTTGTTGTTTATTTATTTGGACATTTAAAATGTCTTCCAGTTGCAGTGTTAAATGTTTATTGATCTTTGAGACAGTGTTCTTGCGTTATTACCTTTAAATTGCTCAAAAATGGTCTCAAAAGCAACAATATTATCAGTTATTGCAATAACTTCTGGGACAATTTATGGTTTATCAAAATTTGTTATTGTGACAGGCCTAAGTTAAACTGGAAATGCTGCATAAGTTAAATTAATCTGCCATAGAGCCGGACTCTAACACAGGGGATCGTTTAGAAATCTCACAGACAGTATGAATAAATGTGGGTTTCAAAGTAGCAGTGCACAAACCAGCAGTTGATCATTTATTTATAGTCAAAGTTTCATCCTCGTACATCTTGCTAAGATGTAGCCACAACCTGGCTGCGCTCCCTTCAGAGGTGCTTGATCTCATTTCCTGTCTGAAGCTTTAAAACCGATTCTCAACTCATCCCAACTTTATGAATACTGCAGCAGACGGGTGCAAACGCAGGCGTGAACGGGACCAGGGAGAGCAATGGGAGTGGAGAGAAAACAAGTGGTAAAGCAATTAAAAGGCAATTTGTGAAGGAAGGACAGAATTAACCTGCAAACCGGGTTTTCAAATCATGGAGGGCAAATGACTCGGAGAGAATGAAAGTCTGACAGAGAGACGCTGAGACAGAGAGGCGGAGAGCGAGAATTAACCTGCAATCAGGCCTCTATTTAGCTGCAGTCAGCCACAATCAGCAACCATATTAGCATTTAATTAGTCTGAGAGCCACAAACCACGGCCTGCCGCTTCGCTCTGATTACCTCATACACTTCTGTCAAATCTGTGTGTAGCTGCTGAGCATCATCTGTGTATCTGAGCACATAAAGTCCCGTTTTCACAATCTGTGTCCAGACTTGATAATAAAACCTGCAAAAAGCAAAACTCCACAAACAAAACGCTCAGCATTGTTTTTATTTTAATCAATGAAAATAAACCTTATTTGGTAATGACCTGATCAGTTTTTTTTTTCTTACACCATCTGTGTGTCTCTGCTTTGTTAGTTTAAAAATACACTTGTAAACTGGGCTTCAGTAGGTTACCAGTATCAAGGTATAAAATTTTTTAAAGGTTGTAAAAAGTTGCTATGAATTTTATTTATTTCATGAAGTGGACAGTGTAAATTAATCAATTATTAATATACACATAAATATGCCAGATTTACCCAATGAGGCTAATCTTCATCTGATGGAAGGATTAAAAAAAAATCAACATGCACGACAGGAGATGTAGCTGATGATTTACGACAGAATTCGTAAAATAGTGTCATTTACAGTAAATATTTATATTAAAAATAAAAACGAGACATATCTGTAAAAAAAACAAACATGTAAAAACATTAATTCAGTTTGGTTTGACTTTATTGAACGTAGTGTAATAAAAGAATTAACAAAGCTATATTCAAACAAAATAAATTGAAAACAAAAGCATCAAAAAAGCAAAAGAAGAACAGTAGTAAAGTGTATTAATATGTTCTAAGGAGAGAGTAGAAATATGAACTTATTTTTATAAACACCCATCTTGCATTTCGTCATCCATTAAATTACTATTCATGTTGATTACGCACAGATTACGGTTTGCTTAATCTTAAAAGCACATTATGATTTAATTGTTCTGATTTCTAAGCACTTTGAGAAATTACCAGATTCTGCCAAATTATTAATTTGATCCAAATCAAGAGTGCAGAAAATGGGCTCAAAGAAATTGAAATATCTTTTATAGATTTAGTGTTCATACAGACGAAAAGAAATCTGAATTGATCTTCATATTTTATTTGTTACAAGTTATTTCCAGTCACCTTTTTGGTGTTCAGTATCTTTTTTATAAGTCCATGTCTGCCAAACGAAGCAGGATGAGGAATGATTTCCCCTCTGGCTGCATGGACTCCTGCGCTGAAGTTCTGCAGAATCGGCACCAGAAGATGACCTTCCAAAGGATTGAGAGGATCACTGAGTTTGTCAACTGCACTGATTTCACCAATGTTGCCAGGTAATATCTACAGTTTAAATGTTCTTCTCTGATCAATATTAATCCAGTTTGACCATTTGTACCTGTTCATTATCTGTGGTTGCAATGATCTAAAGTATCAAACTAAGAACCAGCAGGGAGCTCCGGAAACAGAGTGAACTCTCTGGAAACATGAAGGAGGAAAGTCAATGAAAGCAAGAAAAGAATCGTCATGTGAAGGAGATAAGTCTGTGGAAGAATGAAAGAAAAGGTTTACATGACAGTAGTGAGATTTACTATAATCTGGTTTGGAGGCAAAGAATAAGATGTTCTGATTTTGGGAGTGACCACAATGGAAATAACTGAATCAAAGAATCAAATGGAGCTGTTTAGAGACAACTAGTCTTAGCTTAGATGTGCAAAGGAGAAGCATGTTAGATAAGTGATGGTGGATGCATGGCTGCCAAGGAGGAGCGGCAGAGACCAGGGAGGCTTGTGGATGTGGTGAAGCACGATAAGCAGAGGGTTGGTGGAGCAGTGTGTCTGGGATGGTTGGTCTGCTGGTGACCTCTAAAGGCAACAGGACAGAAGAAAACGTGATCAAAACGACTAAGATGTTAACACGAGAAAATGTTCTGACGGCCACTTTAAAGTAGGAACCACCCAGAAACATTACACGGCTTGTTGTTGCAGCACTGGGACAGAGATTAACATGGCAGCCATAATAAATATCATGACATTCTGCACACGCAACGCATCAGCTGCTCGGCTGCAGCGCTCAGCGCCGGATTGAGAAACGCTGCGGAAGCAAAAAGCAGCGCTTACACAGGCATGAGAGACGCTGCAGGGTCAGGTTATAATATTTATACCTTTAATCCTCAAGATTTCCAGAACGTGTACCTTGTTTTTATCATAATGGCAAAACTATGAAGCCTATGCAAATGATTTGAAAACAATTTGTAAAAAAGAAAAAAATCAGTTTTTGCTGAGTTTTCATCTCACATTCACATAAGATAAGATTTATTTGTCATTGCCATCAACAGATTACAATGAGATTGAGATTTGCTCGACTTGAGTTAAGATGCAGGTTATGTGTATATACATAATATACAAAGATAAAGAAATAAATGGTACAAAATGAGAAATAAAGAGACATCATAAGATGGTTGCAGCGCCTGGAGGTGTCGCAACAGAATTGACATTTTTAACAAAGTGGTGTCAAGAGCAGAAGTTCTTATGCCTTTGAATTTAGTGCCATGATTGCCATCGGGTAAAAACTGTTTTTTAGGTGATTTGTCCTGGTTTTGCAACATGCAAACAGACGAAAAGCATTGACTCAGGGAATCAGAGTGAAAAAGCACACCACACTCTTCAGTTATTCATTTGTGAAAAAAATTAAACCATGAGTCATTTTCCTTCCACTTTCTAAATGATGCACAACTTTCTGAGCCTATCACATAAAATCCCAATAAAATAAATAAAGTTGTTGTAATGTAGCAAAACATGTTCAAAGGGTGCGAATTGTTCTGCGCTTTTCTGTACCATTTGATGTTGTTATTATAACCTGTTATTGGTATGGTACTGATATTTCACCATTTCATTTCATTATGTTCCAGTCTTGAATAATGTGCAGAATACATTTCAAACTTTACTCTAAATGCCACTGGAACCACATCCAAGTAAAAATCTTTCTTCATCTCTCACATGAGACTGCATCAAAAAGATTATCTACTACTGCTGTTTTCCAGACCCGATTAGTGTGACGACAAACCAGGAGTAATAAAATTCAGCAATAATACCAGTCCAGATCAAAAAGCATTACATCATCATAAACTCATCCACCAACAGGCTCCTCCTCTTCCTCTAAACTTATCCAAAATGTCTCGATTTTAACAGAATGTCTGTCACTAAAGTAGAATCATCTGATTGTAAAAATGAATGTCTGTTTTCAGAAAGTGGTCAACTAAACCCAAGACATGAAAATGGATCATTCAGTTTAGGAAACAACTAGTTAGTTCATCTAAGCTTCTTTTTGTTTGATACTGTGAAATCCAAAACGGTTCATCATCTTTACCTGCAGCTGGAGGCACAAAAACTGGTGTTTACTTTTTACTGTGGATAAATGATAGATTCAGGTATAATCCTTTCATTAGCTGAAGATTTTAGCTCCACTTCTAAACTTGCATTTTTAATGTAAACCAAAGTCCTTTAAAAATGCTGATCCAATATTGGAATTAAAATGTCATTTAAAAACATCAGAACTGTGAAAACAGTCAGGTCAACAACAAGCTGAATGGATTGAGAAATATTACAACAAAGGTGATACTTTGCTTATCCTCAGAAGATGATTTACTTCTGGGCATAAATCGTCCCAGAAGTTATCGCGATAAACGATAATATTGTTGCTTTGAGACCGTTTTCAAGTAATTTAATGGTAAAGGCACAATGATGCAAGAACACATACTCAAAGCCCAAAGAGAAAGACATTTTAAATAAACAAACAAATTTTTAGAAGGACAAAATTGACCTTCAAAAAATGGCAACCAAAACACCAGACTGAAGACTTTTATCATCCAGCTTTTGGTAGAAAAAGAGTAAAAATAACTCGTGCAAATGGAAATTATTGAGTTCATTTTAAATTCTTAATTGATTAATTGACAAATTGCTTTTTGCAACAAGCCTGCTGTGTGTGTTCATGCCAACTTACCGCCATCGTCCTCGTCAAAGGAGTTCATACAGGGGAAGTAGATCGCGAGGGCCTCAAAGGACGCTGAGAGGCTGATGCGGCTCTGCGATCTCTCCATGTATAGGCCCGCCGTCGGGCCCGGGTCAGCCGGCTTGGCCAAGCGCGGCTGGGCATTCTTCACGCGGAGTACGGCTCGCGGCGTCTTGGATGGCTGTCAGCTGCCCCCACGGCAGATCCGCTTCACCCCGAAAAGAAGAGTCGGAACAACAACGCCAACTTCAATCGGTGCAGATTTAGCTGCAGCAAAAGTTATGGAGGAGGAAAGGCTTGAATGCTTTTAAAGAAGCAAGCTCCACAGGTGCAAAACATCCTAGAAAAAAGAAAGTAGTGAAGCGAGATACGAATGTTTTCTTTCTTCGTGTTCATACAGTTTTTGTTGGAGAAGAACATCTGCCAGTCATTGCGAGTCTCCCTGGTTTCGTTCTTCAGTAGGTACTTGTATACATCCTGCTCTTTTACCCTCTGTGGTCTTCAGAAGTCATTTCCTGCTGGATTTACTGCCGTCACTTGGTGGCTCTTACCTGCATCTTTGCACCGATTAGACTTGATGTTGCTCTTCTCGATTCACAGCTTACCTCGGAACTAACATCCTCCATCTATTTTGAACATCCAAATGACTTGTTACCTTTGGTTTCTGCAAAAGGGTGAACGACGGGGTGGTAAAGGTGATGTTCACGCCCTGCATGAACCGTCTTGCTTTCCCAAATGAATCAAATACCTCTCTTCTCGGTGCCTAGCAGTGCTGGTTCCTCCTGCTTTGGGCAGAGTCAGTGCTTTTCTTTCATTCAGAGAAATTGTCTTCCCAAATCCGCAGATGCCAGCTTCGTCTCAGATCAGGTGGGCCACCGTCAGTTTCAGCAACAGTTGCACCTAAAGAGCAATCTGTTGCTTCGGTCTGCCTTTGGAACTGTTTCACATTGGATGCATCTGTTGATGTTGGAAATGTTCAGAAGCTCGTTTGCTTCCAGGCTTCTCCGTTGCTCCTGTGTGGCTCCGCTGCCGTGCCGATGCTCCTCTGTCTGCTCCAAAGGCAGGGAAGGACAGAGAGAACGGTAGAAGAGAAAGAGAGGAAGAGGCTGCGCTACGGAACGGCGAGACTCTGAGCGGACTCATTCACTGGTGAGCGGCAGAGACAGAGAGGGAGGGAGGATGGAGGAGAGAGGGATGGAGGAGGGAGAGCTAGCAGACTGCTGCTGGCAGCTGGACCAATCAAAACATGGATGAGGGAACATAGGTGTGGCTAAGAGGAAATCAAGGCGGTGAAGGGCAGTGCAAGTTTACATTGTCTCTCCACTGCCTCCTTTAACTGATCAAACATTTTTTTCAGCAAAGATATTTAAAACATGCATTACAACACAGATACAATGAGCACAAAAGCAGCAACACAACCTCCTGACTCAGGATGTAGAGACGGTGGAAAGGGACATTCAATTAGCTGTAAGGGGCAGAGAGGACAAAAGACAGCCTGGGCAGAAAGACAGAAGCACTGGGGCAGAGTTCCTCCACCGACATACAGAACAGAAAGTTCACTAAGGAATTTTTACACCACATAATCTGGTAGACTCGGTTCCTTTGGGACCAAAACTGCAACATTTGTTCATCTCCAGCTGCTGTGGTTCTGAGTCAAACCAACCTGTTCCCCTCCTGGCCTGTGGGGGCGCTGCACCAAGAACCACTGAAGGAAAAGACACAAAAACCTCTGAAGACACTGAGCGCAACTTCCTTCTTCACCAAATAGAAACTAAAATGGAGGCGTCAGATTTTAGTGGTTGGAGGATTTCTCTTTAGTCTTTGGCTGAAGACCACGAGACATTTCTCCTTCTAACGCTAAGCAAACGCATTTGTTTCAGCTGTATTTACCCAGAATGCCCTGCGTTGCAGTCCACTTCCTGGTTTTGCACTGGCCCCCGGTCCATTTGGAGTTCACACATACATTTGAACCAAACCAGAGTTAATTTTAATCAAACTGAAACCAGAGTTTGATTAGCATTCACACCAAACAAACCAGACTTTCTAGACAAATGAACTGGAGTTTGATTAACGCGGGTTGAACAGATCTGAGGTGAATGTAGTTGACCTTTCTGTCAAAACCTTTTCCTGGTTGAGATCAATCAGGAGAACCACTTCTGTTAAAATGAAATATCCAGAGTGAACAAAGTTACTGGAGCAGTAATACAATGGCAACAATAACTGCAAATAATTCATTAATGTATTTATAAAAGATGAAAATATCTGCCTCCCGTTCTGCTTTTAGAAACTGTTAACCACCAGTAAACCTGCAGTCAGAAAGAGAAGTGCCCTGGAACATGTGGAATAATTACTTTCCTAATATAAAATATAATTCAATTAGAGGATTTTTAAGTGGGGAAAATAAAAGATAGACATCTGTTTAAATAAATCCATACAGTCTAAAGACAGGACTCAAATTACAGCTGAGCAAAAGCTTGCCTCTGCAGTCACGGGGTAAAAACCCCTAACTCTCTTTTCTATGAAACGACGCTAAAACTAGCTTAGGTTTAGTAAAGAAACAATAATAAAACATAGACATCTGCCATGCAAGATATTAAATCAGCAAGTTGCTCTCCATCAGGCCGTCCAGGGGTTTATTTTCCAGGACACAGATAATTTAGAAACTGTGGACTGACCTGTCACTAGAAAAGTTGCCAAAATGTCTTTTCGTTAAAAACATAAAAGCGGTTCTTTGTCTCCCAAAGTTTGACAACAAGCCTTTTTCCATGCACATCTGTTACCCGATGGTTCCAAAGGTTCTGTTTTTGTTGAAATCCTGATGGCTGTTTTAACATTTTATCTGCAGAAACGTTTATTACTTTTTGCGTGTCCCTGTCCCGTAATCTCTTCTCCTTCAGGAGTTTCTTTCTTTCCTCATTTCTCACTCTTGGCCTGCCGTTGCACTTTCTGCCTGTTCCTGTTCCTCCTGCTTTCTGTGCAGCAGAAAGACAAAGGAGGAAGGAAAGAGCCTGTGTAATCAACATCGCTTCGCAGGGCTCCATTCATCTCTCTGCTTCCATAGATAGAAGCCATAGGCGACACATGCACACACACAAACACCGGGACAAATAAACACATGCTGCACTGACTGAGACAAATGAGCAACTTCACACAACAGCACAGAGGAAATGTGGTGACTCATGTATTTTTCTCACATGTAATTACACACACACACACACTCACACACAGAAACATAAGAAATATACAAGCAAAAGTTGGCAGAAATAACCACGTTTTTATATGTAAGCCACCAAAGTTTATTCCACAATGTCAGTCAGACTAATGGCTGGTCAGAGAACAGCGAGCTGCTAATATATCATGTTGCTTTTATGAAAATGTCACAAGTGGAGATGCTGAAGTCAGCAGCTCCAACAAAATAGAGTGAAATGATATGTGAAATACAAAATCTTTACTTAGAAACTCACCGGAAAACATTTTGGTGAATTTTGAGTTTAGCATCATCTTCTCAGAGCAAAACGATTCCCAAACGGAAACATCAGTTTAGTCTTTTAAAGTAGAGCAGGTCAAAGTTTACAAGGTTAAAGTATACGAAACAGAGAAACAGTTTTCTACATTCAGCTCAGGACAGAAGACAAGACCATCAGAAACTACATTTAATGTTTTAACAAATGAAGCAAAGTGTGCACAGATCACTAGGTATGTTTTAAATAATCTATTTCCGTCCAGCAGAAAAGGAGATGAAATTATCATTTTGTGTTTTGTCTGTTTTTATTATGAAGCACTTTGTGGTTTTTGACTTGTGAAAGATGCTATTTAAATAGCATTTATTTACTTCCACTGAGTTTTTAGGAACTTCTAATTGACTTTATCTATATAACATGACACAGATTTTCTTTTTTACCTCGACTAAATTAAAGGTTGGTTTTTCCAAATTATTCAATGTGAGATTAGGAGTCTGCAGTAAAAGATTAATCTATTTTAACACTTTCTCCTCATTTAGTTTGGGTGGTAACAGATTTATCCCCACACATGTTAAATCTAATGCAGTTACTGCCTTTGGTAACAAACTGAACTGAGAAATAAAAAGTGATCTTTCCAGTCCTGCCTCTGAATTATTCATCAGTAATCCTGCTTTGTCTGATCATCTGACTTTATTTTGGATTTGGTCTAGATTTGGACGCACAATGCTCCGCTGCTGAGGCATCTTGCATAATTTATCACATGTCCAAATGGCAGCAGTAGATAAATAACCAGTTCTTTATTTTGCTACTTTTACTGGTCATTTTTGCTCACGGCCTGTTTTTCATGCTGCTGTTTTCTCAGGGCTTTTAACAGAGTCTTTACGCTGTGACGACTCCGTCTCTGTTTACCTCTGAGCTGCGGCCAGTGAAGTGGACTGGTATTGTGTCGACAAGCACTCGACTGCTGGCTGTGAGCATGCTGTCCAAGCTCGCCTTATCACAGGAGCGTTGACCTTTTACTACACCTGCCGCATCGTCTGTCTTTGGCTTTTTTTCGTCATCAGCCAACAGTCAACCTCTGCTTTTTCCCTCCATCTGTTTCTCTGTGAGACGTCGTCTTCCCTTTGAGTTTTGATTATGTGTCTGTATAAATGTAAAGCAGATTTAACCTCACTCCATTTTATTGACTAGTTTCCTGGTGATTATTTGAAATGATGGTTGTTTTACCACCAATTTCATCCACATTATTTTCCATTTGATGCGTTGTTAGCGCTGTTGCAGTAAGAAGGTCCTGGGTTTGAATCACAGCCTAGGGTCTTTCTCCGGGTTTTCTTCCACAGTCCAAAAACGCAACTGTTAGGTAAATTGTTTTGTAACTATTGCTGGTGAAGGCTGTATGAAGACCAGCTCTTCCCTTTTGTTGTTTATGGAGAAGAAATCTGTGAAAGGGGCAGCATCATGTGTTTTCAGGCACAAAGTGCCATTTTATAGCATAATTAAGTAACTATGTTACCTTCAGTTGTTAAAATGCTGTATATAATAATAATAATAATAATAATACATTTTATTTGTAACGCACCTTACATTTCAAAGAAATCTCAAAGTGTTAAATATGACTATAAATCAAATATGACTGAAAAGAAATTTGACTTTGTAATTTAACGCCTTGAAATTGGGCCTCTGTTTCTTTAAAACTCCTGCTCTTTCTGAAACTTCATCTTCAGGAAGTCATCACAACATGGCTCCTCTATTAACCCTTTAACAACATTTTACCTGCATTGCTCTGAGAAGTAGCTCCTATAATGAGCTCAGCAGTTCCACCAGGTGCTAATTGCTGCTGGCTAGTCTGAAGGAGCTGCTCTGTGAGGCAGAAGCTTGGAAACTGAGGCGGAGCTGCGCCTTGAAGGCGGGGCTAGGTCCACCCAGGCTTTTCACACAGCTGAATGGTTGCCATGGAGATTGAAGGCTTTCTCAAACATGCATGAAAGAATGAAAGCAACAGTCCAGGTATGTTTTTGACAATATAGAATGATGGAAATCTAAAAAAAGTCAACTTTACCTAATACTGCCCCTTTAAGACAATGTGATTAAAATTATCTTTTTGCTTTTACAGAAGGTTTAGAAATCAAATCAAAATCTTGAATACAGCACTAATCCTCAGTAGCATATGCTTAATATTTGCATTTATGTGTTTGTTGACCATCTTTTCCACCTCCACCGATGCTCTGAATGTTTCCCATAAATGAATCTGGCCCATAAAGACATTTCAGACACGATAATCTGGCTAAAACACAGAGCTAAGCCCATCCAAACCCTGACCTTAACAGTGTGATCAGTATGTGATATAAAGGTCACATCCAGCCTGTGTTTGGGTGCCGGCTCGAACCAAACCGACGTGTTGCCACGGCAACTGCAAGTACCAGCCTGCGCGTCAGGATCAGATGACACTGATGTGAGATGACAAGATCACCCTGAGAGAGACGGGATGAGAAAGAGGGGAAAAAATTAAGAAACACACTGAGAATTTTTTTTTGTTATGAGGTTAAAAAAAATATATATGGAAGCGGCGGATAGATTGAAATATAGCAGGGGGGGGGGGTTGTCCAGTTCTGCATTGATTAATTTTAAAATCCTTCCAACTCTGCTTTCATACATAGAGCCATGTAGACCAGAGATTATGCAACTGAATGTGTGTTATTCCATCATAATCCGTCACTTGGTGTTATAACTGAAACTTTCAAAGCTGTATAAAATACACTTATTCTCTATTTTTTTTGCTTTCTGTGAGTTAATCTGTTTCCAAAAAGTTAGCATTCTCCATAAAACACCACCAGGAAATACATAAATGAATAAACCCACTTTGTATTGGATTGCATTAATATCAGTTTATAGAAGTCAGAGAAGGAGATGTTTGGTATCAATAAGATGAGATCATGCAGAATAAAACATTTAAACATTTTTTAAAAGCAGTCCTGTTAATAAAAACCTCATTTGAATGTAGATTTTGAATTTTAAGCTGAAAGCTGATTGTAAAACATAAATGACATAATTTATGTAAATCCAGACTGATGCATTTATAGTTATTAAAGTCCTGGCTGGTATCGGTTGTGTTCTAGGCTTTCTGATTACATTTCTGTGAGGCAAATCTGAAAAAAAAAGAAAAATAAAAAAAGGTGGGATAAACGAAGTTGTGAGAAAACATGGAGCAGGTGAGCTGGAGGATTCTTTGAGCTAAATCCGAGCATTCGCAGGATTCCAGATCAAACATTTTTCTGTGGCTGTCTGAAAAAGACCGAACGCTTTCCCATTAAATGATTGCTGAGGCTTTTCAGATTATGCTTATGTCACACAAACTTGCGTGCTCACGTCAGTCTGTCGGTCCTGCTGTGTCTCTGGGGTCTGTCCAGAACAGACAGAAGGCCGGTCAGCATGGACTCATACATGTGTGTCTTTGTGTGTGTTTATATTAGACGAGGAACCAAAAAAAGACTGAAGTTTGTTTTTATCTGCTTTTCTGTCTGTGTTGATGTGTTTGTGTGGCCATGTGGAGACGTAGCGAGATATTGCAGATAAAGATGTTATATAATCTTGTCATAATGGATCACCAGGTAGCTCTGGTGCCGTGTGTGTGCGTGTGTGTATTTGTCACGGTGAGCTCTGCCAAACCAAATAGATTTGTGCACACAATAAAGACCCCAACGACAGGAAGGACTCTAAATTATCTATGGTTCTATTATAAATGTTTCTGCAGTTTATGGCTGTAGTGTGAGACATTTTAGTGAAATATTTTCCTGCAGTATCAGTGAACTGAAGCTTGTTGTCAGCCATCTTTTTTAATTTGATGTACAATTGTACAACAGGAGTACAATTTAAGCTCCCTGACAGAGAATCTGATTGATGCGCAGGAACGTCTTGGTCAGATGAGCAGGAATGAATTTAATCGAAGCTGAAGAACAGCAAGAACCATCTCTGTGCACAAACATCTTCATAAAAATGTTGTTACTCTTTTCTGCAGTTTAGCAAAAATAAAAATGTAACCTGAGAACGAGACCTGCAGAAACACAAAATCTTACCAAGTATTTGGGGTCTAATTTCTAGTGCAAATTTATTTTCAGCAACAAATATGAGCTTGTTTTAAGTCAATAATTCCTTAATATTGATGAGCAAATTATTGTTCATTTGTCAGATTATTTAATTTACAATGTGGGAAAGTTGTCTTGTGTGTAAGTGAAATAGTATTTTTTCATCAATATTAAGAAATTATTGACTTAAAACAAGCTCATACATCTTGTCGAAAAGTTACTTGTAAGCTAATTTTGTCTTATTTTAAATAAACTAAGATATTTGCACCATCCCAGCCTAAAATAAAGTAACATTCAATAAAATAGAATATATATTTAATTAGACTGTGTCAGAATAAAATCACATTTTTAAAGTAGCCTTTAAGTGGGTATTAATCATATTTTTTATACATCTAATACAACTTTCTGTATTAAAAATGTTTCTACAGGCATGGTTTAATATTCTAATCTTCTGAAAAATTAAATGTTTGGTTTTAATTAAACAGAAAATCATCATAATTCACAAAAATAAAATACTGAAAACATTATTCTGTTCAGTTACTGAAGTAAATCAACTCAATCACATTCAAATTTACTGACTAAAAATAGCTCTGACATTATGATTGTACCAGCTTTAGGAGACACGTCATCCTTATCCTGTTCTCACTGCAAAGTTTACACATTTCACTGCAAAACAAACTTAAAGAAAAATATCCAGGTATTTTTCATACTGTCTCCACGGTATTACAGGCTTCACGTATTCATGCGAGTACATTCTTATATTTTTGTATAAACACTGAAAGCAGCAACATCACCATACATGGAGTATTATATAACCACAGCGTACACACAGCGAGAAATAGGAACAAAGCAGACAGAAACCAGGGAGAGATGCAGAGAAGCCATAAATCGTGTTATCTTTGTGTGTTTGTGTCTGATGGATTGTTAAACAACAGGAGGAGATTGGCTGCGCACCAACATCTGGTGTGTGTGTGTGTGTGTGTGTGTGTGTGTGTGTGTGGAGGCATGCAGATGTAAAGGTGACATTGATTAGTCTTTGAGGATAAGCTGTTGCTACTGTTCCTCATCTCTAACCTTTAACTTCCTGTTCTCAAGGTTAAATGTGTCGACGTTTCCTTTTTCTGTCCATTTCCAGTTTTGCTCGTCTCAAACTCTTTCTCTCTCTCTCTTCCTCCTGTTTTCTCTTTCATTTCTTCCGTCTTTCATTGTCTCTTCTCATCACACCAAAAGGGATTTGTTCAATTTCTCTAAAACACGAGATGAGCCATTTTAGTGAATCAGTTGTTTTTCAGCCACAGAGAAGAAAGCAGCTTTGGT
The DNA here is from genome assembly GCF_001444195.1 of Xiphophorus couchianus. NCBI lineage: Eukaryota > Metazoa > Chordata > Actinopteri > Cyprinodontiformes > Poeciliidae > Xiphophorus > Xiphophorus couchianus. The sequence goes on from NC_040247.1 coordinate 2,394,458, forward strand.
TAACGGGGAAAAGAAGAGATTTGAATTATTTTAGTTTTTTATGTGTTTGTGTTGTCTTGGTTCTGGAGATCAACATGTTTCTAATAGATGGTGTTAACATTTAAAACCAGCCCTCCCACACATTCCTTTTCTGAACTTGTTGAACATTTTTCAATAACCGTCACTTTAATATGTGAGCAAATTACTGTAAGCTCTTCAGCCATTTACTGAAAAAACTTCAGAAAAACATTAATTAATCATAAAGTAAGCTGGATCACAAAAGTAGTTTGCAGGTTTTGTGCATTCACAGCCTGCAGATCATTGTGGAGGTAAACAGGACTTTTACTCTGAAATTTGAGCCTTTATTGTGAAAACAGTTTCTTCTTAACCTCCAGCTAAGTGGGGAAGGAGAAGATTGTGTTTACACCTGGCTGTCCACCACCTCTGCTACCACAGGGAAACAGATTGAACACATCCTGTCCTCAGCTCTTGATACTTGGTTCCACCGTTTTATTGGGTGAGAACTCATGGATAATATTCTCTAACCAACCAAAGTTTCCCAGCAAATGCAGCAATCTGTTTTGTTTTTATTAGCAGCACAAGCTTTACTAGCCAGTCCAGACCAAGTTAGGTCTGAGGTGAAATGCTCACGGATGTAAGGTAATTTTGTTCCTTATTCAAAGACAAAAAGAAACAAACTGCAGATAAAAAGGTTGCCAGAACTTTTCCGTCTAGGAGAAAGAGGATTTTAAATCAATAAACAAACATCATCTCTACACCAAAGACAAAGAGATTATAGCTTAAAAAGTTTTGAATGTGGCAAAAATTAAAATTATTGTTTCTGAATCAAAAACAGAGTAGTTGATGTTCCTGTTGAGCGTCATTCAAAACTTCATACTGTCATGGATTTAACAAATCAGCCGTATCATTACTAGAACGGGTAGAGAGTTAGAAATTATTATGCAAAGTACAGAACTAATGTCATTAAAAGCCGTAAGAAAAATTATTCAAACCTTTCATTCTGTCTCATTTGAATTTGGCTTAGTGGACTTACAGAATATATTAATGGACTTCAAATTATTCAAAATAAAGCCGCTCATATTGTACTTGGTTGTCATTATTCTGCAAGTGTCACAGAGACAAATTAAATGTTAGGAAGCCTTTCGGTTAAACTTAGATTAAGCTACTCGTTTGTGTTTTTCAAAAATATTGTGAACTGTGATCTTATTTCTAAATATGTTATGTAGTGAAAATACACATTTTCTTTGTTTTTCTGTGATATGCAACTCTGGGATTTAATGCCAACAGATGTTTATTTAATGACAGAAAAAAAATAAGAGACATATAAAACAATATTTTAGTAAGTTGAAAGCTATCAAATTTCTTTTATACTAGTTAATTATGTACTTAACCTAAAATTAAATGCATTCTGCCATGTTGGCTTCCATGTCGGGTTTTTTGTTTCTAATTTCTAAAACTAGTTTCAGTGATGTAATGCAGTGATGTGTGAACAGGGACAGCGGCAGATGAATGAGGATCCCAAACAAACTAAACTACGAAACTTCAGTGGGTACAGTGCAGCATCAGGGACTTGAAAACTTTTAAAAAATAATTACATTTTAATTATATAATGTTTTCTGATTGACTGCACCGCGGTCAGTCATTTGTTTTACAATCAGGAGAGAAGAAGGCAGTTTTGGTGAAGAGATTTGATTTCTACAAAATGTGTGGTGTTTTGCTTTGTTATGTAGTGTTTTATGATTGACTGTTATGAATATTTTGATTAGTGGCAACAGTTGAGTTTGGATGGGACATTTGTTTGCTTGTTGTTGTTTTTTTTTCTATTTTTGCTTTCACCGGAATATATTTAGATAAAATTGATGATATTACTGTAATAACAATGCTTATCTTGAGAAAATATGTTTTTAAAATCAAGGTTGTGGTTTCAGGAAAAGCGAGGGATTCCAGATTTCTTTCATCCGATTCTTTTGCTCCAGAAAACAAATTTCACACATGAACAATTTTTAAAAGATCAACATCTAGGAAACAACAGATTGTAAAAAAGTTTTTAAAAGCATCGTATTTCAGCATGAATCTGTAATTATATTTGTTACCTGTTTTTTGATTACAAAACAGTGCATGTGTGTGTGTGAGTGTATCTGTCACATTTTGTGTAGTTATGCCGAGCTCCACATGTGAGGTAATGCATTCAACCTTTCCTCTGCAGACTGAATACCAATTATTTGTTGGGAAATTCCCAGGAGAATGTGGGTCAGTTTCTTCTTCCTGCCTTTTCTCAACTTTATTCATTATCTCTGTGTAAAAGAGCAACAAAGAATACAAAAATCAAAGAAAGGAAACATTTCATGTGACATTTCAGTAAAAATAAGTGAATAAAATTCACTATTTGCTTCTCCTTCTGGATGAAACTAGTCTCTGAATTTGTCTAAAGTTGTCACCAGGTAGGATTTGTAGGATAATAAATCTGTTGGGGGAAAAAAACAAATTAACACGATTAATTACTAATCAGTTAGCCCAGCCAAATGGTCTGATGCCTGAATTCAGACCAGGTTCGATTAGCATTCGATAGCCATGGATAACATTTCATTCTTTTTAACAAAATGTTCAACTCATTGCACATCAGTTCTTTCCCTTCAGAGGTTGTCAGCAAACATCTGGACAAAACTTCACTGCAGAAAGAGGGAATTTTCCTCTTTCATCACAACTTTCTGTAAAATTTCCATGCTTCCTTTCAAAAGCGAATCTTTTTTTTCCCCATGGACTTCCAAAGAGATTTAAATAAAATCAAGAATTTGCCAGTAAAGTGAATCCACACAAGTTAAAAAACTTTACTGCACCAGCTACTCAATTTGATCTTTTGTGAAAAACCTAGCAGGCAGTTAAGGAATTTAAAGATGAGTCAGTAAGTGTGTAATATTAATTTGAATGGTGGGCTCACTAATGAACCTGTCAAAGTTAATGATGCCTTCAGGGAAAACACTTTGAAGCTGTACTTTTCTAAATCAGCTAATAAATTATTCTCATTATTTGTTCTGTTTCATTTCACTCATTCACACAGGACGAACTTCCAACTTCGAGATATGATGCACAAAAAAGGGAAATACTAAATAGAGTTTACTTCATGTTTCACAAATAAAGATAAAACTTTAGCCTGCGATCTGGAACATGAGCTAGAGGTTCTGCCAACATTTCTACCTGAAGTACAGTAAACGTTTCTGTGCTAAGAACTTTCTCTAGAGAGAAACAAGAAAGATTTAAAATGGTTTGTTATAAATTCCATGTCTGTATTTGTAGTCTCAAAATTAAAACCTTTCCATGTCTAACGAGGCAGACATTAACATTAGTCATCTCTTGCTTGATCCAGTTATTAAAATCCTGGTAATGTCCCTCCAATGTGGGGTAATTTCTTAAAAATGTGTACATTACTTAACCAGTTCATGTGCTTTTCAAGCCATTCATTAAGATTACAGAGAATTTCAATGAATAAGGAAGGACTTAAAGTGAGTTTCCTCTTATAAAAGTAAAACAGCAGTTTGCCTGTTTGGAAACCACAATGACAGGAAAGAGCAAAGTAAAAATATTTTTATATCACTTATTTGTACAGTTTCAATAGGTCACTTTGATTTCATCAAATTGAATAGGTATACTCTTCCTAAGCAGCAGTGAAAGTGGATTCAGTCTGGAACATTTCCTGACATTTATTCTTCTCTTCCTCTACCTCAGATAAACCCAAAGTTAATATAGTGAGCTGGCAGCCTGCAGACAGGCACTCAGGTTGGGAAATATTACAATACTGTATCTACAGTTTTTTCTCTTTAAGGCAAAATAACTTTTTATTACTACCTTCCACCTTTGGTTTTATTGTTCAGGTTTGGCATGAAGCAGCCATTTAGAAATTTCCTGATCTTTTCACACAGCGCAGCATTTGCCCAGCTGTCCATGGAGTTTTATCTTTCTAAAACTCACTTCTTTCCACTGATCATATGACAAAGAGCAGAAAACAAGCAAATCAATAAAAGCATCTCTAGCAAAGAAAGGGACGGCTGTTGTTTTCTTTATTTTGTGAAGACATAAATAACTGCATTACAGAGTGGCTACATCAATGAACTCCCCAATCTGATAGTTACTCTTTAAAAAATGTTTCTACATTCTATGTGTAATATAAATATATCTAATTTTGTTACAGAAGCAAATCCTTCTGATTTACATTTAGTGGATGTAGGCATCGTTTTCAGAATCTAATCTCCAGACGGTAGATGGTGAAGTAGTTCATTAGTTGTTTCAGACGTAGTTCAGACGAAAAGATGAAAAATCTCAACATGCACTGCCTAATGACTTTCCTCTCAGAAGAAATATTGAATGATGCATTGATGATTAACTGAAGCTTGTAAATTTTTAAAATGTCTCACTAAAGTATTCATTGTTCTAATGCTCTGCTGTTGACAGGTGCTGTGTAGTTTTCTTCCCAGGATTTGTGCATACAGGCTTACTGTGTGTTTAATGGGAATCCTTACAAGCTCATGTGGTTCTGCCATGAGTTCTGGTCTGGTGTGAATCCCCAGAACCAGAAACTAATATGCAAAAGCAGCATTCAGCTTCTATGCACCACATATCTGGAACTAAAGAAAAGTCCCACCAGCTCACCATCGGTTCAGTTCGGTTCTATTCAGTTTTCATTTGAAGGCAGAAAAAAACTGACCTATAAGAGCCAGAACAACAATCAACAACAATTCAATTCATTCAAATCAGCTCACCGGTAAAACATTAATACAATACACCCTTTAAATAACCTGATAATCACATGGATCTTTCAATGCAGTATTCCTTGGGAAAAGTCATTAATTTAACTGCGAAGTTATGTTCAAAACAATCCTACTTCCGGTTAGCGTACCATCCACAAAATGAGTCAAAAGCGCAAAACTAAAATCCAAAATCAGTTAGACATTATAGCCGAATGAAACAACCCATCTTTTGAAATTAATAAGTGTGCATACGACCCAGCTGCAATTTAATTATTAAGGTTTAAATTAAACTTCAAATTTTAAAAGCATTTTCTCAATGTAGTTCCGCAGGCGGTGGCAATGCTGCAACAAAGCGGCATTACTACCGCTTTGATCATACCGTATTTGATCTAAACTAAATCAAATACTGCTAAAAACGGGAAAAAACAAAGCTCACCGCAAAGTCAAACGTATTAGTTATATGTTGTGTTGCAATAGATGGTCAATTCTGCTTAGAAGGAAAGTCTTCGTCCTGCAGCCTAAACATCACGACGCCCGATTCTGAGCTGATTAAATGGTTCTTCCGCCCAGCAGTGGCGGCCACAGCTGGGTTGTATATTTACTCAGTTACATTTACTTGAGTAACTTTTTTGAAAAATTTACTTTTAGAAATATTTTTGCTACGCTGCACTTTTTTACTTTTAGTTTAGTAATTTTATTCTGAAGTATTTCTACTCTGGATTCTCTGCCCACTGAATGAAAAACAAACATGTTTTAACCAAAAATTCACCAGACACAGAATGTTAAAGTTTCATAGATTTTTATTGAAAGAAAATGATTTGGAAGATTTTTCTCTTGTTATGTTTAGTTACTTGTATGATTTATTGCCATTTTTGTCCTTAAAATACCAATATTTCCACTTAACTTTATATTTTGGTCCATCTGATGATGTAATTTTTAAATATTAAATTATCGATAATTTGATCAGTTACTCAGTGCTTGAGTAGACTTCTTACCAAATACTTTTTTACTCTTACTTGAGTCATTTCTTTGATACTTTAACTCGAGTAAAAATATATTGAAGTATCTTTACTCTTACTTGAGTACAATTTTTGGGTACTGTACTCACTCCTGCTGAGAGCCAATCAGAGAAGAGTTTATTGATCACGAGACATTTCTTTGTTTCAATTTAATGCATTTTAGTAACATATTGATTAAAAAGATTTTATTGACATATTTAGTTTAATAAATTTTTTATGCATTTTGTTAATTAAAAAAATGACAAATTAAACAATTGTTTTATCATAAACTGCTTTAAAAGCATGAAACTCTCCATAATGACTGTTTTGATTAATGTTACCCTGAAAAAAGTCGCCTGCCTAAACAGAAAATGCGTTGTGCTGAGTAACCTTAAAAAATATGTTTTATTCTTTTATTACAACGAAATCGCCAGAGGCTTGAAGGTGGGTTATTCTGGTTCTCATTTAGATTGTGGATTGGTTAACAACTATTTCATAAGTAAACAACTGAGCAAAGATACAAAGGATTAGCATGTCGTCGACTTTGCTGCTATTGGCAGAATCATCAACATTGTCTGTTGATCTAATTCTGCAGTTGGCGGAGGATAGAAACAGATTTTCACTTCTAAAAATAGCAAACAGAATGGATCCACAGCACAGTGAGCCAAAAGTTGGTTTATCTGAAGTCTAGTGTGGGAGACAAACCCGCCCCAATAACATGATTTATATAATATGTACATAACATGTAACAAAAATGAATAAAACATTTAGCGACGCTGTCTCAGCATTTGTTTCAGGGTATGGATTTTACCCAAACACTTGTCTTAACTTTTGATTTTTATTGCTGGATCAGTTCATCCAGGTGAAAGTGTGTGTTCTTGTTGTTTTGTTTGGATTATGAAGGTGTGTGTGCGTCAGTGCATGCATGCCTGGGTGTGCGCGCATGTGTGTATGTGTGTGTGTGTGTACTGTACAGCAGACACAAAGGGACAACAGTTCCTGCAGGAACAGAGGGAAACGCAGCGACTTGTCAAGGACACAGATGTTGGCAAACTGTTACAAATATTGCAAAAATTCCTCAGCTAAAAAAGCTAAAAAGTACAAATCTGAAGGTATATCCTGGACTGAACCTTGACGATTACACTTTGTTTTCTACTGTTGTTACTAGTTTGGTGAGGTATTTGTTTTTGAGAATGATTTGCAATAATCAATGATATCAGTGTTGAGTGTGCTTTATCAGCTAAAAAAACGGTGAACACAGAGGAGTCAGCATGGAAAGGGTCAGTTTGGTGAGAAAACAGCATTACACCAATCAGATAAAAATCTGCAGCACTTATTTCAACTTAACTCACTCAGACGTCCAGAAAGCCACATCAACCCAATTAGAAGAGGAAACAAATTAAGAATCTCTAAAGTAAAAGTACTGAACACTGCTACAGGACACAAAATCCTAATCACCATGACAGTAACATGCCTTTTGCATTATCAGTGAACTCTGAAAGCCTTTCCGCTTTCAGATTCTATATGGCTGCATAGTCATCAGGCTTTTGTTCGTTTAGTTGCATAATGTTTGCCTGATTCCAGAGCCTGCAGAATCCAGCGGGTAAAGATTAGCATGACATTTCGTATCCCACAGGATGAGCATCCTGTGATCCCCTGAGGTTTCCTTTATCCCCACCAACAGATTAAAGTCTCAACAAACCCAGGCTGGCAGAAAAAATCATGTAAAATACTCAAGGATCACTTGGCTCGTCCCTCAAACCATTACGTTCTTCTTTATGGTTCTTAATCTCAAGACATCTCATTCTCCAATGCAAATTTAATTAAGTAACATCCAAAAAAAAGCTGTTATAATACTGTTTAAACTCAGTCATTGTAGTTCAGTGATCTATCAAAAAGCTAAATAAAAAATATTAACAGGATGCATTTTAGATAACCTTTTACTTTATTTTAAACTAACTAATTTGAAATAAAGTTTGCATTTTGATGACGTTTCTGTGTTTATTGTGCTATGTTTTTCTTCAAGTGATGCTGCAGAAAAGCTTTATGGTGTCGCTCCAGGCTTTTCCTCTCCTGGCTGTAACAACACAGGCGTCTCAGCTCCACAAATAGCTTCTTTTTGTTCCTGGTGGTGACATTTTCAATTCAAAGGTTAGATGTTGCAGATGTTCCAGGATGTTGAGGTTCATAACGCTCTGCTGCTCTGTCATCATCTGAGGTCATTATTTCAAGGTGAAAACACAGATTGTGATCATGACTGTGTGTTCATGCTTAGCTTGGATGTGTGATTAGCTGTGGATTCATACACTGAACTGGTCAAAAGCATTACATTTTCTGAAAACAATGCATTTTTTGGAGAGTATCAAAATAATATGCAGTTATCAGGAAGATTTTGATATTTTTGCTCATTGTCATCCATCTTTCAGTGGTCGGTGCTGCCTTGCAAAGTCCAGCCTGGAAAATTTCTGCCCTTTAAAGGTGATTTTTCTGGTCCTTCTCTGACAGATCCTGTCTTCAGTCAGCATTAGTGGAGGTCTCCTTTTGTTTGTGTGTTTACAAAAAGCCCGATGCACATCAGAATGCTTCATTTTAAAATGGCTGCCCTGCTGCATCGGCAGCGAAGGCGCCTTGCAACACCTTGTGGATCTCAACAAGACCTTCAAAGATAGACAAACCTTTACCCTTTACTTTCAGAAGGTGTTGACAATGTGAATGACTAACACAAAATGACACGAAAGCCAGACTTGTGGCTTTTTAAGATAATGTTTAAATGTCTCATCAGCTAAGATATTAAAATGTAGTTTTGAATAGTTTGCACAAGTGCATGTTTTTGTTTCCGGTTCCTGTTTTGTATTTTTGCATTTTGAAGTTGTATTAAAACCTGGTTATTTCACTCTGACATGGAATGAAAGCGGTTTGAATTTCTCCCCTGGTCTTAAGATTTTGACCTGGAGAGTTTTTTTACTTGAGCTGTTCCCATCAGACAGTTTTATTCTCATACACATGCAGCGCTTTGCAGCTAAATAGCACTCAACAAGGCTCACATTTGAAATCATTATGAAGCAATGAAAATACTGGATTTTTTCCTCCTTTGCCTGGAAAACTCAGAAAATCCTCAGTCTGGTTCAGATGGTGGAATCATGGAAGTGAACTTCTACACTCACAATCTGAACTACTTGAATACCTGCTCGTCAAGAAGGAGCAGCAGAAACTCCTTTCAGGACATTTCAGCCTAGTTTGGGTGGAAACTGGGCCGTGGCCTCAGAAACTCATCTTATATAGAAACTAGAACTCAATCTTAATTATCAGGCCAGTTTTCATTTTGTTTATTCAGCCAAGTTTAACCTACATTCTTTCGTAAAAGAAAAGTATTCACACAGCTGAAACATTTATCTTAGCTGAATTTGTTTCTAGAGATCACCAGATAATGAATGACAAAAGTATTGTTTAAATGTTGAAACATTTCCTCCTGAGCGGTTTCATGAGGAAAGTTTCACTCCGTGTTAAAACTATTTCAGTTTTAAAAACAACCAGACTTTTCTCTTTTCTCTTCAAACACAGAGTGGATGTGAAAGATGTGGACACTTATACCTGCCTGTTTTAATAGCTCCAGCACCAAATATGCATTAATATGCATTAATATGTAAAGTTTTATATCATTTTAGTTTGATTTTATTTTGGGTTTTTTTTTTATTGCTCTAAGTAATTAACTATTTAAAAATTGTTTGAATTATATTGACTTATAATTGACTTGACTTAAGTTTTATTTTAATCTTAAATCATTTTTCAGCCTTTATTATGTTAGTTTATAATCAGCATAAATTAGCACACTAATTTATGCTGATTTGAATTTGATATTTGCTCCTGTGTCTCATAATCTTCTTTCAAATCAGTTTAATTTGTTTAGTAAACAATCCTGATTTTTTTTTGTTTGTTTTGTTTAGGTAATAATTGTTATGTTTTTCTTTTTGTTGTTTATATTTTGTCTTTTAAAAGCATATTGTGTTTCTCTTGTGTATGAAAAGTGCTCTTATAAAAAAGCCCTCACTTAGTCCTTATTAAAATAATTAACAAGCACAGCTTCTTAAAAGAAACTGTTGAGAGAAAATTTCTTATCCTATAATAAAAAATAATTTCAGTTTTCATTTAAGCAAAGACTTTTAGAAAAATGAGACCAGGGTGTGCTGTGGTGGCGCAGGGGTTGAGTACGGCCCACATGTCCTCGACGTGGCTGTCGCGGGTTCGATTCCCGGCCTGGCGACCTTTGCCACATGTCTTCCCCCTTCTCTCGTTGCCCTCTTTCCTGTTGGTTCACTGTCAAATAAAGGCCACTAGAGCCAATAAAACCTTTAAAGAAAAATGAGACCACAGTGGAAATGCATCTGTGTATTATTTAGTGAAAATGAAACACAACCAATCCACCAGCGAACCAACACTCGCTGGTGTTGGCTCAACACCAGCGAGTGTTTTGGAAAATAATAAAAGAAAGAGTTTATTTTTGCACATTTACACAAACAGGTACTCTCTTCCATACCTTGAGTCATCTAACAAGTGATGAGCATCCAAAACACAACAGGAATGGCTCTAATCCCCAGTTCTCCATGCTCTATAAATAACTGTTCTGTTCATGTTAATCTGAGGAGGCAAGCAGGAGCCTGAAAACCAGAGCCAGACGGCCGGAGAGAGAGCGCCAGTCCTGCAGTGAATAACGTCATATGGTTCACAGATGAAATGTGAGAAAAATACATCTTTAATATCTAAGGTTGAATGATGAAATTAAGAATATTAGTTTACTCATAATATATATATGGAAGTGAATACTCAAAAGTGTATTACTTTACTGTTGAACAACCAGCTGACTCTGGTGTTTTCTCCAAAACCATTTTGTGGACCAGCGCAGCCGCCAGCAGGATTACAGAGCGCCGTAATTCACTGGCAGCTGACGTGAACTGCTTGTGTGGGGAAAAAATCCATTTCACATCAGTTTGAAAGGCTAATAAATGAATTGATGAATACAAAAATGAAGAATATTATATCTATAATTTCAGTATGTTTTAGTTTTGTAAATGTCCAATATAGTTACAGTTAGTTATAGTTTCCCCATTAATTACTGCTTTTATTTATTTCAATGTTTTTTCAACTTCAGTTTTTGTTATTTTGTCAGTTTTAAACTATAATAACTTTGTTTCTTAGAGGAGAGTATCTCTAAAACTAAAATGAGAGGATTTGTCCTTTAAATGTTTTCTTTTAATTAAATACAAAATGGTCCAAATATCAATCTTGTTTGTTTTGAGGAATATCTGTGACCTCTCTGTCCCTGCCAGCATGATCAGTGTCATAAACAAATGACTGACGTTCATTAGGATTGGTTATTGTTGCCCCCAGTTTTGTCCTTTCTAACCTTTTCTGCATTGTTTCTTTCCATTCATTCATTCTTCATAGCCCACACTGCAGTCTTATTGCTGTTATTTTTAAAAGCCGTCACCCCCTGAGCAAACAGTTTGGAGTTCAAATGGTGACTTCATTGATTTTCAGTAGATCTCTCATCTGCTTTGAGGCCCCCAGCAAGTCCTGAGTTATACGACTTCATAACATGTTGATTAAAATTCTGTCACATTGATTGAAGACTGGAGATGCTGGACTCCATCATGGCAGGCAGCTCTCAGTCACTTCTGGGTGACTAACACGTCGGAGGCAGCTCACTTTGAGCTCAAGGTGATCAGTTCCCATGGCTGTTCACTTATTTATCCCAAAATGAAAATATTAAGTCAACTTTAAATGCAAATCATTTCAAAAAGCAATAGCGTTCAAAATGCAGTGCATAAAATCATCATCAGAAGGACAGAAGACTGCTGTGTGTTTTAAATCAAAGTTAATATAGAATAAAGTTAAACCCAAAATACCCTGAGAGATTTAAATTACAAATAATGTTCTTAGTCTACTTTCTCAGATTATCTGTTGTTTTCAAGTCAGGACTCGATCTGAACAACTGCAACCAGGATTATTCCTTTCATTCAGAAGAAACATGCAGGTAGAAAAAATATTAAACCAAAATTGTTCAGAAATCAGTACGCTGTTTATGAGGGGATCAATCAATTAATTAATCAATCACGTTTTATTTGTATAGAACATTTCAGCAACAAGGCAATTCAGCGTGCTTTACATCATAAAAACACAAAAATAAAACTGAGAGAAAATACAATCAGCAATTGAAATGTTAGATTTTGTCATTGCTACACATCAGATTATTGATCAATGTTTCATTTATTATGTTTCTAAATCTTTTCTAGGTGGGTTTTTAATATAGATTTAAAGGAACTCAGTGTTTCAGCTGTTTTGCAGTTTTCTAGAAGTTTGTTCCAGATTTGTGGTGCATAAAAACTGAGTTCTGCTTCTCCATGTTTGGTTCTGGTTCTGGATGCAGATCCAAACCAGAACCTGAGGGTTCTGGAAGATAAGAGATAAGATAAGATAAGATTTATTTGTCATTGTCATCAACAGAGTACAACGAGATTGAGAAGGGTGATAGAACAGCAGCAGATCTTTAATGTATTGTGGTGCTAAACTGTTCAGTAATTTATAAACTAGCAACAGCATTTTAAAGTCTGTTCTCTGGGAGCCAGTGGAGGGACTGTAGATCTGGGTGATAACTGGGTGGTGTAGAACTGGGTAATGTAGAACTGGGTGGTGTGCTCTATCTTCCTGGTTTTAGTGAGAACAGCAGCAGCAGCAGCATTAGTTAGTTAGGCAGACTTATGGAGACGCTGCTGCAGTAATCAATGCGATTACAGATAAATGCATGGATCGGTTTCTCTGATGCTGAGACATTAGTCTTCTGATCCTGGAAATGTTCTTCAGGTGACAGAAGGACGACTTTGTCTTTATGTGACTCTGAAGGTTTAGGTCAGAGATTCGAACCAGGTGATAATAAAATTCTAAAAATGTGTAATTGTTGACTTAGCAGAAGAGAATAGTTTCCTTTAGTACCTCTTCATCCAATCTGACTGAGCTTTTAATAATAATACATTTTTTAAATAATAATTTTAATAATACTTCCATCTATGATTCTAGACCAGCCAAGGTGTTGAGGGGATCCGTTTTGGTGGCCTTAGGATCTCATCTCTGCTTTTTGCAGACGATGTGGTCCTTCTGGCTTCATCAGGTCGTGATCTGCAGCTCTCGCTGGAGCGGTTCACAGCCGAGTGTGAAGCGGCCGGGATGAGGATCAGTGCCTCCAAATCCGAGGCCATCATGGTCTTGAGCCAGAAAAGGGTAGAGTGCCTTCTCCGGGTCAGGGGGGGTGTCCTGCCCCAAGTGGAGGAGTTCAAGTATCTCGGGATCTTGTTCACGAACGAGGGAAGAAGGGAGCGGGAGATCGACAGGTGGATTGGCGCAGCGTCTGCCGTCAAGCGGGCGCTGTACCGGTCCGTCGTGGTGAAGAGAGAGCTGAGCCAAAAAGCAAAGCTCTCGATTTACATGTTCCCACCCTCATCTATGGTCATGAGCTTTGGGTCATGACCGAAAGAACGAGATCGCGGATACAAGTGGCCGAAATGGGTTTTCTCCGTAGGGTGTCTGGGCTCTCCCTTAGAGATAGGGTGAGAAGCTCAGTCATCCGGGAGGGACTCAGAGTAGAGCCGCTGCTCCTTCACATCGAGAGGAGCCAGTTGAGGTGGTCAGGATGCCTCCTGGACGCCTCACTGGTGAGGTGTTCACGTCCCACCGGGAGGAGGCCCCGGGGAAGACCCAGGACACGCTGGAGGGACGATGTCTCTCTGCTGGCCTGGGGAGAGGGAAGTCTGGGCCTCCCTTCTGAAGCTGCTACCCCCGCAACCCGACCCCGGATAAGCGGAAGAAAATGGATAAATGGATGGATGGCATCTATGATGCCATCCAAACGGTGATTCGCCAAGTGATTATAGCTCAAGGATTTTTGAAAGGCATATAGTTATTCTCCCCCTTCATAATTATGTGCTACTTTGTGTTACTGTATCATGTAAAATCAAAATAAAATACAAGCGGATTTGTGGTTTTAATTCAAAAAGCTGAGTTGGAATGATGTTCCAAGGTATGAACTTTATAATCTGAATTTTCTAATTCGGATAGATGTGCATATATTAGAACATTTTCACATCTATGGCTAATATTTTCATCTGATATTGATCTTATTTCAATGTTTAGAGAAAATATATAAATACTGCTGGTCCAATTTAGCCAAATCTGTATCTTCTTCTGACAGGTTTAAAATATTTTAACACTTTTTTAATGTTACTCTCCCATCCGAACATAAAAAAACTTCGGGCACGCCGTCTCTGCAGTTTCCTCTCTTTATTGTCTCGCTGTTCACTTGTAACCTGGTTCTTAAAGCCTCTACATTAAAGCTGAAATTTCATCTGTTGTTGCGCAACACCCCCCCCCTCCTTTCCATCTCTACTCTCTCACTCTCGTACTTCCTCTTCTGAGAGGGGAGATGTGCTACCAGCTCTCCGTCTAACGGGTCCGTTGAGTTTCCTAAATCTGCTGGGATTTACCCTGTCCAGAACTGAAGTAAACTCTGTTTAAGCTGGTTTCGAGAAACGATTCGCCTGGTTATCTGACGGCCTACATCCAGGTGTCCCACCCTTCTTCCCCCTGTGAATTAGCCAGACTGAGCAGCCTACAGCCAACTAGTTTCACAGAGCACACCTGTTAACGGTCGCTCGTTCTCTATTTTACAACTTGCATTTGTTATTGAACCAGGTAGGTTTTAGTAACTCGGGCGAGTCCTAAGGATGATGTTTTAAATATGGGCTACCAGCAACCTAAAAACATTTTCCACTTTTTCCTCTCCAGAATCAAACATCACAGCTATTTTACAACCATCAAAGAACTTTAAGGTGACTCATTAACTGAATGTCCACAACATCTTTAGATTTTCTTTATGTTAAATATTTTATTAGTAAGGCATTTTTGCAAGGGTCAGTACAGCTTAATTCAGTAGCAGAAATAATCAAATAAGTAAAATCAATCATCTAGTCTATCTTTCCCTACTGCTGACACTGAGAACTAAAAAAGGAACCTTAGAGCGAGACGGACGGAGCCTGGCGCCTCGAACCCCAGACCTGGCCCGACGACGAAGAAGGTGTCGCAGCAGGAGGAGGAAGTTGATCGACGAAGGCTGGGATCTCTGTAGGTCCGATGAACGTCTTCTCCGCATGGATGGTGAGGTCACACAGGACTTGGTGCTGGCAGGAAAAAAGGCACCAGTTCTTCTTCCTTGTCTTTGTCTTCATCTTTGTCTTTGGGGTCAGAACCCAGCCGATGAGAGAAGTGCGATTCGAAGCCACAGATTGTGGGCCTGACGGGTTGGTCCCCATGCATGCACAGGACAGTCTCCGGCTCCGTGGCCCCGGCTCTTCTTCAGCTGCAGAGTTCTTTGTCCATCTCGATCTTGGCTCGAAGCTGCCCGGAGGATCCAACAAAAGGTTCCTCTTTTGCACCCACCTTATATAGGGTTTATCTGTCTGCTTAGACAGATGATCTCATATCCGTCACTGTCTTAAGAGACATCATGTCATGATGTCTGTGCCAATGTCTCAGGGTTGCTCAACCTCCTGTTTCCATAAGGTGCTGATCATCTCTGCTCTCCTGTTAGTTCCCCTTTTTCCCTTCCTGTCACCTTTCACCTACCATCTACCTCCAACATATCAGTGATGTTTAATTGCAGTTTTACAACCTTTTACACCATTTCAAGTTCAATGTCAAAATCACATTTATATCACATTTATTTTCTTTAGCTTTTCTGATTTAGCATTCATTTATAATTTTATAACCATAACTTATATCACATTTATTTTCTTCAGCTTCTCTGATCTATCATTCATTTATGATTTTATAACCATAACTTATTAGTTACTCTTATTATAATCTTAATGTGAGTTATTACAGATGTTTTTCTGAAAAGAAACCAAGAATAATACATGATTCTAATTATTTACTACTAAAGTTACAGTTACTTGTTTTTCTTGTAAGTGTTCCCACAAATATAAGTGTAAGTATTATTACAAGTAAACCAATATTAATATAAGTATTTTACTTTGAATCTTATCCAATTACTAATAATGTTTAGATTTCATTCTTTAAAACTTTACCTTTAAACTAAGGAATAGTCTCAGCTATTTTTATAAATCTGCAGGCTGGAAACTTCCTCTTTTTCCAGGAAACCTGCTTTTCCTGTTTAATGACTCTCTCTGACTGACTATGATTTCTTATGATTAGATAGAAAAAAGTAGAATTAAAGCAAAGTCTGCATGAGACAAAAACAACACACACAACTAGATTTATTTTATTGACACCTAAGTCTACTGTTGGGCCTTGATGTCACTTGAGTGATTCATTTTAAAGATAACTTTATTTATTATTACTGTTAAACTAAAATCTCCAGCATGGGGAAGTGGGATGAGCTCGGATTTTCTTGACACATCACACTAAAAGATGAACGAATTCATTTAAGACCCGGACTTTAAAAATGGATCCGGAGCGTGGAGAGCTCAAACGCTTTCCGCAGAGGAAGAGTCTAAATTTAACACACTTCTAGGTCACAGTGAACTGATTTAGCTTTAGAGAAAACGACTAACTGAACACGTTTAGGATGCGGAGTTTCTGTGAGGCGTGAATCTGGATGTAAAATTATAACGGAATGTAATAAATATGCAGCATTGATGCAGTATGTTTTTATTTTCTCTATTTTTATTTTCCTTTCCAGCATAATGGTTTTATAAGTAGAGGCAAGAAGAAGAACAGTAAGTCTAGTCTTTGCTACCATCTAGTGGCCACTATTGTTAACTAAAACTCTGGGATTTTTTTTTATCTGAGTTTTAACAACAAATAAAATAAAATTCTTCTTTTAGTTTATTCCATCCTCTCACACACACACTTTAAAAAAACATTTGAGTAAGTTTTTCACCAGTATGGAGTGAATATTTCTTGAAATATATCACGTAACCATGCTATTAGTGATTTTCAGCAATGATAAATGATGGAGCAAAGATAATAAAATGTTTAATGTTGCCATTCTTATTGAAAAAGACTTAATTTTAAATAAAATATTAAGAACTGCAGAGGAATTAGGGAAGTGATACAGTTCCTATAACAGGTTTGCTCCCACTGAAGGAACGTTATGAAGATTTGGGGTTTTAAATTATTTAGCTTGGTGTTACATGAACAGATACATTTGGTTTGCAGACAGACACTATATGCAGCAATAACAATCAAACATAATGTGAAGATCAAATTAAAATTGGCACCATAAAGACAAAGAGCCCTTAAAAATATGGTTGCAATATCCTGTATTGCCCCTCAGTGGGGAAAATGAGAAATATGAGGAAGTACAAAACCGATTATAGATAAGGATAAGCAAATTTATAAGAACACAGTTATCATTTGGTATTTCAGCTTCAATATTTAATACTTTGAATGGGAGTAGCTTATCAACAAATAATTCATTTCCCCTTGGTGATCAATAAAGTTGATTCTGGTTCTGATTCTGAATTATCCTTCTCTTCAGTTTGTCTTCAGTTTTCAGAAACTCTTTATTTATTATTACCTTGTCTGTTTCAAGTTATTTCAGAGATCATTGTGGGTTTTTCTGTCATTAACAAAGATTAAAAATGTTGTCCACTTTAATTAAGAAAATAATTTAGTTAATCCTAATATCACTTACAAAAGCGTTTAAACTAATTTAACGTCAAGCAGTAAAAGAAAATAAAGTTTTGTGTCTTTATATTAGGGCTGGGCGATATCAACGTAAAGTTTCATCGCTATATTTTATGGTAATATTGTGATACGGATAAAAGTGACAATAAGAATTGATTTTTATTTCTTCTTTAAGTAACTCTATGACTGTGTGTCACAGCAATAACAGTCCTACAAACACAAATGCTTCCCTTGAAAAATAGGGACAAAAAACAACTTGTAATGTGCTTCTTCAGGACACACTACAAGTGTCATAAAGACACTTGAGATATCAAATGAGATATTCTTTTTAAAATAAGGGAACATAGTTATGCTATAGATGTTTGTTTGGAGTCCCAACTCAAGTGGCTGTAATTCAACAACCCGAGTCAAAACCAGCAATGTGTGTCTTTGTGTGACAGTTTCACCCATCTGTTTCACGATTCAAGTTCAACTTGGTTGCAGACTGTTAAAAAGTAAAATGTTTGCTCTGTCATCTTCCTCTTTTTCCCCCCTTTTAACCATACGCGCACACTCAGCACACATCCACATGATATGTGGACGGGGCTGCACAGTGGTGCAGTTGGTAGCACTGTTGCCTCGCAGCAAGAAGGTCCTGGGTTCGATTTCCGCGGTCTTTCTGCATGGAGTTCGCATGTTCTTCCTGTACGTGCCTGTGTTCTCTCCGGGTACTCCGGCTTCCTCCTACAGTCCAAAAACAAGACTGTCAGGTTAATTGGTTTCTCTAAATTCTCCATAGGTTTTATTTTTCCTCCACAGAAGAAAGCTGTGTGATGTGTATGATGCTTTGAAACACATCCGCAGATATTCTGTTTATCTCAAATGTTGCTTCAAAGCGCTGTAGTCGCTACTGGATGCAAACTTGTGGAAATTTTGGTCTTTTCCTTTCTGTCACTTTAAAAATCTAAATCATTTTGGAAATATACATTTTTGACCTTATTTTATGAAATACTTAAACCGTGTGATGAGTGAAGTTAAGAAACATTTCATGGAGGGGAGGCAAATCACTAAATGTAAAATTACATAACACCTTTTACTATTTCTACATTTTTCACTAAAAAACACGTTTATACCTTCAAAGGTCAATCTTTAGTTGTCTGGACAAAACACGTTATTAGGGACACTTTTTACCACCATTTTGGCCTTCAGAAATGCTAAAGTGCTTCATGGCACAAAATCAGCACACAGATTTGGGTCCATTTTAACAAAATAACATCACACAAGTAGATAGAAACCAAATATAGCCTTTCTTTACATAGTTTTCATCCTGGGAACACAGAGTGAAGATGTCACTGATGACCTGAGTGGTCTACATGTTCAGGCCTTAGCAGAAATAAATTTAGGCCCCAGACCGTTCAGTGCTTTATAGACCATACGCAAGATTTTAAATGTTATCCACTGACGAACAGGGAATAGCTGCTGTGAATAGCTATCGGCATAATGTGATTTATTTTTCTTTTATTGGCATTTTGGATGCAGCTGCATGACTATTTTTATATATATATATATGGGGGGGGGGTGCGTGTGTGTGTGTGTGGGTGTGTGTGTGTATAATATAAATGTACATTAAAGTTTGATCTGATCCATAATATACACAATAATGTATAATTAGAATTTAAAATCTTCCATAGTGTGGTAACTGGATCTAAAACAAGATAAGTATTTAGCTTTATATAAGTTTAATTTATTAAATACAAGTTTCTGTAAAATTTATCTTTAAAAAAGCAAGTTAGAAATAGGCTTTTCTATATACACACATGTCTATAATATTTGTATTATAAATATTATATATACTATATAGATATGTAATATTTGCCCACACAAGGCCGCATTGGCTGACATGATGCTGAACTTAGATACGACAGCTACGGTCTCATGGAAACAGTTGCCACGGAGACTGGCGGACGTCATCCTGTAGCGGTTGCCATGGACCTCCTGACGTCAAAGCCCCTCGCAAGATGGTTAGGAAACCCCCTGGCGCCGTTGCCATAGATACTGGCTGGGGGAGGGGTGGGGTTTAGAGGAAGCGGAAGTGTCAGAGCAGGCGGAAGTGGTACTGCCCTGAAGATCCCGAGCAGCGAACGGAGGACGGCTTGAGATACTCCCATCGTTAAGAGAATAAAATCAGGATCCCTAATACGCTCAAAATGTGAGTTTACTAATGTATTTATCGAGCAATATCTAATATGAAGGCTAAGCTAAGTTTTCACAGGGGAACGGCAGTCGGACCGGTGGTCCCGCGGGCTGCCTCTGCGGCGGAAGGTGCCTATTGTGGTTTGGGGCTGGGTGCGAGAATTTAGGCCAGAGAATGTAACCAGATAATGAGAAATAAGCTATAAAACGTTTGCGACACGGTTGCAGGTACTAGCGGCGCAGTCGGTATGCTGCAGATGATTTGCCTTCGAAAGCACGAGCTCAGCTCGATGCGAGCCGCAGACCGTGTGGGGAGGGAGAAGCTTCTCTCGAGTCTGGCCATTTTGACAGCTTAGCAGCGGCCGAGCTGTCGCGAGAGAGCAGCCGAACAATTTTAGCATCTTGTGCTAAGTACGCATCACGGCGCACTGCCTGTAAGAAGCTCTGTCTTTAAAAAGATTATATAAATGCACATTTTGTTCTCAATCGCTGTATGTAAATCGGTGTTATAAGAAACGTAGCGCGGTTGTGAATGGCTGAGCTCCGTCATGGCGCAGTGAAACGAGCTAACACACCCTCCATATTTCCCGGGAGTTTTCGCCTCATATGCGACGTTTATTTTTTACTGAAAATTGAAAATCGCTGCCTAGGAATTCCAAATCGCTTTGATTAGCTTGAAAGAAATGCTATATTTGCCCCAGATTGGAGAATCGGGCCTTCGGTTGGGTGTCGCCGCTCGGTCAGGTCCCGCTTGCTAGCGGCTAAGCTAGTAGGCGCTAATCTATCTCTCCATCTTAAAATTCCGCAGGGGAATGCGACAAGGAGGGCGTAGCTGTTAGCACGCCGAGCCAGCCGGAGGAGCCGAACGCTCCCGACTCGGTAGCTGTTTTTCAAGCTTTTAGTGAATCGATGCGTTATGTTGTGTTCGGTCCTGTCCGCGGTTTGAAGATGGTGCCTTTTGGTTTTTTTTTCTTTTTTTTTCGGCGTGAGTAAGCCTGTTAACAACCAGGTGGTTGGATAACAGCCCTGCACGTGTAGAGTGAGATACTGGCGTGCTGGATGATCGGAGTTCAGTTCGATCAATTTTATTCGATCCGTGTGTCATTAATGTCATTTATTTAAAACTAAACCGGGACACGCGGCATTACATATATAGAGGTAATCTGAATAATAGCCTAACATGTTTGTGTTTAAGCTATCACCAGGAAGAAGAAGATACGTGCAACGTGTATATTTCATGTATGCCTTTTTTGTTGTATTTTAATGCAGATTTAATACAGTTAAAATAAAAACTTTGAATTGTAATCATGGAGCATTTTGTGTTTCAGAAGGGATTTAATGCATTTTTTTCCTTTATTAATTCTGCTCTATTTTTACTTGAACCACTACGTACTTGCGTACTTAATAACATTAAATAAAAAAATAAAACGATTGATTCCTCAAGGTATGAAAGTGCGTCTTCGTTAGTATTAGATTTGAGGAAGTGAAAGTACACGCAATATATTTTTAGGAATAGGTGTACATGCACATTTTGAAATGCCAAAAATAACACATCCCTGCCAGTATTTTTTATTTATGCTGCATGTAGCTAGCACTAAAAAGCACAACTGTCTCTATTGCATTTCATCTGCTGATGAGCAAAACAAGTTTTTAATTTATAGTTTTACCACTGCCTGGTGCTTTTGGTACTTTGTATTTTGGAAAACGAATGGAATGTGACTCGATCTGATCAGGTGATTGATTTTGGTGTTTCTCTGCTGTGAGTTTAATTACCCTGTAGAACTGGAGGAAGCATGTATAATTGGTCGCACAATAAGTTTCCCAGATTAGTTTTATCTTTTCACTTGTGAGATTAACTGGAGTTACCAACAGATTTTAACCATCAGTTTTGATAGGAAAAAAAATTAAATAAAGCTCTTTAAGTCAATTTAACCAATTTAAACTGTTTAATACATATCAAACTGGATTTTATATAAAATGTATATCATTTAACTCTACTTTTATTTGAGGGTGAAAAGAAATGGAACAAGTGTTTTCTATGTGTCTAACTGTACAGCTTCACAACTACTGCAACTAAATACAAAAATCCAAAGCTTTATTTTTTAGTCACATCATCAAATTGCCCTCGTGATTAAAGCAACACCATCTGGCAATAAATAAAACAGGATGTGGTGAAAGTTTAGGGAAATGCAGCAGTGAACCATCTGTAATCTAACTTAACATGAAAAACTGGATCCAACATATACCCATACGTTGTATAAATGCATCTGATCACTGTTCTATTAAAGCTTTGTTGCTAAAGACTGACTGTCCAAAGAAACGCATATTGATGGCAGTCTTCATCAATATGACACTGGTGATGAAGACATGCAGGTGGGGCATCTTACACCACTGAACTTTCTTATACATTGTGGTGTTTGTTCAGCATCACATTTCAAATGGCTGAGCTGTTCTTGTCACACTGATGTCTTTCTTTTAATTAGCAGTTGCTAAAAGCACAGATCACTTTGTTTGGATTTGGCAGTTTTCAGGAGGGATGTTTATTTTGTACTAAATGACAACTCAAACATTTTTACAGTATTTTTTGACTAATTACTCTCGTTGCCAAATATCAATTTGACGTGGAAAGCCAATCTGAAGCTATTTTTAATTACTTTTAGATTTAAAAGCTTAATTCCTGATTTAAGTGCCACCTGGTGGTGTGATGAATCCCTACATGTGCATAAATTAACCAAACACCCATTTTGAGCCGGTAATTATTAACATTAGTGCACCTTACTGCACAGAAGTCAAGTGTCTTAAGGAAATAAAACCCATTTTGAAGGTGCTTCACATTCCCTTTGCAGAGAAAATCTTGTGTTTTATCAAGGCCCAGATGCTTAACCAGCTGCAGCAGAACATCAGCGTTTGCCTGAAGATATGCAGAGTCAAAGCCATGGAAACAAAATGACATAATACCTCGTCTAACTAGTTGAGCAAATGCCGACCTGACGGTAAAAGGAATTGTATGACCACCAGGTTCCTTAAAGAGACTTGCATTTGGATAAAATGCACAATTTACACAAATGCTTGTACTTTTTGGCTTTATTAAATTATTTAATGCAGGAAATATTATTTGTGGTTTACATTTGTTGGTGTAGTAAGTGGGAAATGGTTCTTATGTCTGAATCTCAGCTCTTATGGGTTCCTGTTGGATGAATGTGGGAATGAAGTTTTTCTAAATATTTTCAGTCTGTTTTGTTGCTTTGTTTAAATTTTTTGTGCCTTAACAACAGAATATTTGAGTCATTGTTTACAGCGTGCCAGCGGTTGTAACAGGAACTCCAACAAAGGTGTTTCTGAGGAAATTAGCAGCTGCTTATCTGTGCAGGCTGGATGCATAACTGCTATGTAAAGCATGTCAGGTTTGTTTTTCAGTTAAAACAAATAAAAGGTGACATATTAAAACACTACTTAACTACATTAAACCTATAGCCTGCAACAAAAATGGCAGTTTTTCATTTTGCTATAGAGAACATCTTGCTTCCACATGGAGGTCAGAGGTCAGTTGAGCCCCAATAACACTTAAACTCAGCAGTTTTGAATTTTCATTTGGAAGAAAGTTGATAAGAGCTAATAGTATAACCTGTATTTCTTCTGCTGTCATGGATAAATGTGTAGATTCATGACGGTGAGGAAAACTCCAACATTAAAGTAATTCCTGAAGACTGAGATGGAGGTACGACGGTCCCACTTAGACCTGCTGATGGGTCTGAAGAGCTGAAAGTCTTCAAGGATAAAATAATGACACATTGATTGTTTTGGATTAAGTTTTTAGATCTATTAAGGTTTTTGAAAATGTTTGAGTTTTAAAAATGGTTGTCGATCTGAAGCCCAGTGATCCACCTCCTCCTTGTTCATGTCCTAATTAGGTCACCTACCCTGGAGGTTTCCATGCCACTTAGTCCATTTGCCTTATTCAATGAGTTGTTTGCTGCTTTGATTTAAATAAATAAATAACGCTCTTCCATACCCCTAATTTTAAGGTTATGTTTTTTGTCTTTCAGCCTAAAAGATGGATAAGAACGACCTGGTGCAGAAAGCCAAGCTGGCAGAGCAGGCCGAGCGCTACGACGACATGGCGGCTGCCATGAAGGCTGTGACGGAGCAGGGCCAGGAGCTTAGCAACGAGGAGCGCAACCTGCTCTCCGTTGCCTATAAGAACGTGGTATGGAAATTATGGCTCTGCAATTAGCTCCTAATCTGGTTTACATCCCACAGTAGAGCTTTTAGTTCACTATAATTATAAATTTAGTTGGACGAGCATCAGCTATGCTTAAAAACTGATTTTTATGTTTTCGGTTTAAAACAAAAAAAAAAAGTCAGTTCTGTCATTGTTAGAAGAACCAGTGGCAGAAACACAACCGATTCACTTTCACTCCAAGTGAAAGTCTTTTGAGTCACTGACATTCTGCACATCAATGCCAACATAATTATGCTAAAGCCACGCCCATTTTCATGTCACTCTTACCTTTACACATCTGAGTTAATCTGAATAGCGTTCAGCATTGCTTCAGAGTTTGAGACTTGATGTCATCTTTAGTTCGATCTGTCGCATGACGACCCCTAAAGGTCAACCTGTTTTATCCCCCACTCCCTAAAATTAGCAAATTTTAAGCAATGGGCTTGTTTTTTAGGTGACATGGGACAGTAAACTGACTTTTCATAATTCTAGTTTCACATTATTCACCTGTCCTCTTCTGACAAACATAAATATTTTAACAAGTAGAGATTATTGACAAGAGACAAGATTTCATCTCACTCAAACTTTCTTGCACACAATATGCAGGAGCAGCTGCACTGCAGTTTTCCTCTGCTGCTTTGGTTCAGCGTTAAAGATCATTTTTCCTAGCTTGCATCAGTACTAGTAGGAATATATTAAATCACTGTAATTACACTGTAAAAACAGAGAAATGCCAGATGCTTTAATCAGCTAAGAGTAATAAATCATTCTTTTGTTGCCATTAGGGCTGTTGTCAGTTATCAATATCAGACCAGATTTATTTATCAGATAGAAATCTGTGTGTTAAAAAATTACAAATATCGGCCAATACCAATGTTGGTGCAGATATTTTGTGTATCCCTATTTTTATTCAGTTCAGTCTCGTAGAATATAAGATTTTTGATTAAGGGTACACCTATAAATAAACCCTGATATCCTTCATTTTGGGACATCGATGATTGGGCGATACTTGCATGTGAAGCTGATCTGATCCACCTCAGCAAAGGCCTAAAAATCAGCAGCTGTTTTCTTTTGCTCTGCCATGAGAAGTTTGACTGATGGTCACCCCACTGTGGCCAAACCAACAACCTTTTTTTTGATGTGTTTAATGCTGGTTGTGTGTGCGCTGGTGCCGATAGGTGGGGGCCCGCCGTTCTTCCTGGCGCGTCATCTCCAGCATCGAGCAGAAGACGGAGGGGAACGAGAAGAAACAGCAGATGGCCCGTGACTACCGCGTGAAGATCGAGGGTGAACTCCAAGAAATCTGCCACGACGTGCTGGTATGAACAGGAACAGGGAGGGGCGGCCGAGGGGTGTGAAGAGAATAAAAAACGGGGTGGGTGGTGATAATGGGTCCAGGGAACGGGACGTGGGACTGGAGTTGTTAAATAGGGCAGAGGTGGTGGAAGAGCGACTCATCCTCCCTCAGTGCTGGAAGGCAGGTCGGTGTGCGACGCTCTGCGTGGAGACTCACATCTCTGCTTCGTTTTCTTTAGCAATCTAAACATTTTTAAATAAGACAGGCTAGGATTTTTATAACAAAATTACAGAAAAATCTGTGTTTGAACAGATGTAGTGTCAAACGCCCAATGTAGAAACTAGAGATGCACCGATTCCATATTAATATTTGTATTGGTTCCAATATTTTAAAAAATTCTAGCTCGAGTATCAGTGATGATGTGTCTGATCTACTCAATCTAATTCTATCCTTTATGGTCTGGGTGACATCATGTTTTAGTATTTATTTCACATTATATTTAAAATTCCTGATTGCACTTTCTGAACCATTTGAAAGAATGTTTAGTTTATTTTTACATGTTTGACCCACTTTTTGTTTTAGTCTTATTTATTTTACATTAACTGTTTTACTCTTAACTGTACCAACTGATCAATTTAAAGTTGTTTCTACATGTTTGACCAAGCATGTGAAGCTGTTGGTGTATTTAGGTCAGTCCAGGAGTGTTTTTCTGTATCAGATGATGCTAAACCTCAGATATCTGTATTGGTATTGAAAGTGGAAAAAGTGGACCTCTAGTTGAAACTAGAAAAGATGGAGAACCTGAAACCTAAAGATGAGACGTAGTTTAAAATCTTCTACATCTCAAACTGGTTTAATTTGCTTTAATTCATTTTTAAGAGCCTCATAAACAGCTGAAGGGTTTTATCTGGGACTCGGCCTCAGCTTGACCCTCAGAGAAACTCTGCCTGCATTTTTAAACACCACAGGTGTGATCAGCTCCACCAGCAGCCGCTTCTTCACATTCTGGCCCCGACGAGCGGAGAGCAGAATCTGCTCAAGGTCAAACGAGACTGAAATATTTCAGCGCATGAGCAGACGGCTAATAATATCTTCAAGGTCAAAGCTTGGTGGAGCCTCAGCGGTGATGATGTGGGGCTGCAGGAATGAAGGGAGGAAAGGATGAGTGGAAGCATGCTGTCCTTAAAGTAGCAGCAGGAGGAAGAGCAGGACCGGCTACTCCAGGACGAAGAAAATAATCGTTTTTGTGACAAATATAACGTCTGAAGATGGAGCTTAGTGTCCAGGGAGTTGACCTCAAATTGCCATCCCACAAATGTATAGCTTTGTTTTCTGTATCATTTTATTGCACAATTAATATTTGAGTCTTAACTGCTGCAATAAAAGAATTAAAATTCTTGACATCAGCACAATGGTTAAATCCAGCCCCTTGGCTGCAGTTTTTCTTATTGGTTCATTGCACTGAAAATTAGGTTGAAAGGGCAGACAACCAAATCTGCACTCTATTTTACCACATCGACCTCTGGCCCTGACAGGACTTGGTGAATTCTGTTTATATTTCACAAATTAGTAACCAAAAAGCCCAAAAACCTGGGTAACAGTATCCGCAAATCAAATTTAAGACTTTAACATCTTTTTAATGCCATCTTGAATGAAATTTAAGACTGAAAAAACTGTAAATATAAGGGATGGTTGGGCATTACAATTAAGCACAGCAAAACTGTGAACCCGGCTTTAACCCTGTTACACATGACTCTATACATTCTTAATTTTCATAGTGCCTAGATTAAGTTTTTTTCACAGAATAGCCTCTTATAACTTCTGAAAACTAACTTTGTTCAGCAAACTGGCAATAAATCTGTACTTACCCATGATGATGCTAAAATGCTAGCTAGCAAGTGTATATTAGTTAGCTAGTCCCTGGAGCTTCACCCATCTCGAGTCACAGAATGCAAGGAAGATTTCTATGTGACTCAAACTTCTGCCTGACTGAAAAGTCCAAGAAAATAACTACAATAGAGCAAGATTTAAAATTTCATTAACAAGTTTTAGATCAACTTAATTTTTTTTAAAATGAAAATGTAAGACTTGAAGAATTGGTGGACACTCTGTAGCTCTCAGTTTGGTTGAAGTTAATTTTGGTGCAGTTCAAATATATATGTGAACGCCAAGCGGACTGAAGACCACTTCAAAAGCAGGAAGTGGACTATAGCAAAGGGTATTCTGGGTAAACTAGCCTAGCACTAGCTGGAAAGATAACGTGATCTTTAGTTAGAGAAATCCTCCAGCCACTGAAAGCTGACAATACTCCTTTACGTTTCGTGAAGAAAGAAGTTATGCTCATTGTCTTCTTCAGAGGTTTTGTGTTGTTTTCTTCAGTGGTTCTCTGTGCAGCGCCCCCTCAGGCGAGGAGGGGAACAGGTTTTTTCAAAGAGTTTAGTTGGCTTGACAACAGCTGAAAATGTAACAAATGTTGCAACTTTGGTCCCAAATTAAACTGAATCTACCAGAATGTCAGATGGGAAGAAACCTTAAAAGTGTTTCTTTTTTTACTATAAACTTTACTATAAATAAGCAAGATTCCACATGCAAAAAATGTGCAACGTTTAGCTGAGATAAAGATATTTTTGCATTGCAGAAATGTTGGTAAGGGATAACAGGAATGGGATAATGACTGAAAAGTAAAAAATCAGAGGAAAATGCTGGATGGTGATTGCTTGAGCAGATATCTGCACATTCTTAGGACAGGTTGGTGGAGTCAGCAGATTAAAATGGGCCTAAATGTAGTCACTGGAACAAAGCTGGGCTCAGTGAAGAGATGCTCCGGGGTGAAGTTGCAGCTGATCACATGATCTGGATAAAACCCTTCTTTAAACCATTAGATGAGGACACCAGCAGTGGCAGCCAGCGCGGCGGGGTGTTACCTGTTGGGAGCAGAGGGAACGGCCGGTGATAGGGTTCCAGGTTTGTACTGACCGCTGACCTATTTGTTCCTGTTTGTTCCAGAACCTGCTCGACAAATTCCTCATTGCCAATGCATCTCAGGCAGAGAGCAAGGTGTTCTACCTCAAAATGAAAGGAGACTACTTCAGATACCTGTCAGAGGTGGCCTCTGGAGACTCGAAGAAGGGTGAGGATCACAGCTCAGCCTCACTGCTTCAAAGACGAACAATTCACACCTTCAGTTCCTGCAGTATCCACACGAACTGGAAGAATAAAACCAAAGCAGTTCATCACCTTGTGCATGGTATCATTTGCTCACGGACGGTGTTAATTACACCGAATGCATGTGAAGCGTTTCTACAAGCCATTATGTGGAAATGACATAATTGGCCTGAGTGGATGTCATTTGATCTCACGCTTCTTTGTTGTCTATTTATATCCTTTTCTTTAAGCTTCAGTCGAAGGCGCGACCGCCTCATGCAGGCTGTTGCTAAGAGACAGCTTCATCGTTTGTTGCCAAGGGTTTCAATCATCTAATTGCCATGGCAATGGGTTGATTGAAAAAGTACTGACTAGTAGGGGTGGGCTATATAGACTTTAAGTTTTATCATGATATTTTAAAGTACTATTGCAATAATGATAAAAGTAACGATAAGAAATATGTACTTGTTGTTAGGTGACAGTTTGACTGCATGGACAGATCTAGAAAAACATTTGATCTGTGTGAACTGCACACTGTAACTGCATTTCATTTTATTTTCAAATGTTTTGGTATTTATTGAAACTTTTAGTGAACATTGGAGAAAATAGTAAAAAATAACAATCCTGACATTAGTTACAGGTTTCTTTAAACATCAGTAATTGGAGTTTATTGTGACAAGAAGTCAAAATTCTTATAAGAAATTTATCACAAAAAATGATAAATGATGTCAGTGCTCACCTGTACTGACCAACACTTCAGTTACCAAACGGTCACCGGGTAGAATCAGAATCATTATTTATACTAAATATTTTGTTTACATGTTTGACATGACTTTTGTCAGGTTGAGTCTCTGAATGGACAAAAGAATAAAATAGTAGATTAACAGCACCGGTTTATTGTGTTCCCTCCACTCATAAAGTTTGTTGATATGAGCCGTAGGACTGAGGCGGCTGTACAGGATCACAGTGTGACTGCTGTGTGTGTGTGTGTGTGTTTAAAGAAACGGTGGAGAACTCTCAGAAGGCCTACCAGGACGCCTTCGACATCAGCAAGAAGGACATGCAGCCAACACACCCCATCCGGCTGGGCCTGGCCCTCAACTTCTCCGTCTTCTACTATGAAATCCTCAACTCGCCCGAGCAGGCCTGCTCTCTGGCCAAGCAGGTGAGTTTCACCACACACACCCACAGGCCGCATGTCTGCCTCTCAGCCGTTAACCCGACCTCCAGGAACGGACGCCGAGGATTTCCACCAGTCGGGAAACGGTAACGATGGATTTTTTTTTTTTCACTGCAGGCTTTCGACGAGGCGATCGCCGAGCTTGACACCTTGAACGAGGATTCATACAAAGACAGCACGCTGATCATGCAGCTACTAAGGGACAACCTTACTGTAAGTATGCAACCAACCGTTATTTTACTAATCCATTTTTTGTTATTGAAACATCTGTGTGGGGATCCTCCATAATTCCTGGACAGCAGAAATATTCTCCGCTTTTAATCTTGAGCTCCAGTAGATTTGACACATTAAACTTGTTGCCTAACAGTGAGAGACGAGCGAGTTTTACAGGAAAAGCTGCTTTTAGGAGCAGCTGCTCTGATTGGCTGCCTGTCACCAAATGATTTATTTATCCAGCAGTAAAACATCAAACAGCCGCTGTCTGGTTGAACCTTTTTTGATTTTTGTTCCATTCACTTTCACCTGCAGTCACTCAGCACAGATGTTGGTTTGGGGTTTAAAAATCAGATTGAGCTTGGCTGATTATTGTTCTGTAATTACTGGTTTTGTGCTGCAGATAGCTTTATAAATGCTAAATTAAAGGAAGGATAGTCTGACCTGCTTCGCATCGTTTAATTTGCACGGAAACATCTGCAATCTGATCAAGAAACAAGAACTGGAGCCAACATTTAAACGTTTTCCTTCTTTAAACTCAGTGCATCATCCTGGAGTTTAGAGACGAATGAAGTCAGGTGTTCTGAGTTTCCATCTTCTCATTTCTGGCCCAAACATTCAGCACAGACTTTAGGTTTCTGATGGGAAATATTTCATTTCGACAGTTGCATGTCAAATGATTTAGTCACTCCTCGATCATTAATGGAAAAATCTTTACAGGCAAAAATGTAATAAAACCTTTTTTAAAAACTGCTGAGCTTCTTTTCACATGTTTTTGTTGACTTTTATATTTGGTTAGAAGGCTTCTGTACCATCACCCTAATCTTCCTCAGATTGAATTCAGGAGTCCCTTCTGATCATTAATATTACTTCCAGTCAGGAGATGCATGCTAATAAACAGTTTTAAACCCACATCTGCATGTTTTATGACTCATTTTGGGATAAATGGATTCAGATTAGCTTTATTTTATTTAATGTTACAAAAACAAAACAAAGTGAAACGTTGTTTTACAAAGCAATAATTTTCCATTAATAAATAAAAATGAAGTTTTAATCTCTTGAAATCTGCTTCTGTCCCAAAATCACATTTCTTCATCATCCTGCTGTTATCAAACCTATTTCAGTTGGTTTATCACCTGCTGTTCAGCTAATTTACATACATTTACAATAATTGTTTTTTATTATAAACTCCATTCTTTGTAATCATCCCTCCTGTGTGACTGAGTTTCTGTAAATTCAGGAGCTTTTGATGTTTGTCCTCACAGATGTTTTGTGTGTTTGCAGCTGTGGACATCAGAAAACCAGGGAGACGAGGCTGAAACTGGCGACGCAGACAACTAGAGCGCACTTCACTGTTAACCCATCCCCACACTTCTCCTCCTCCTCCTCCTCTCCCTGTATCTCCTTCTCTTTCTTCTCTTCCTCCTCTCTTCGTACACATAAACAGCCCGTTCATTCCCTCGTTCCCGCCTGTCCGAACCCGGCTGCCTGACTTCCCTTCTGTATAACCAACAGCATGAATAGCACCCGACCTTCACAAATATTACTGAGCGAACGAGGCGAGGTTCAGGACCCCGCCGCCCGCGCTCGCCCGTTCCCTCCACCCGCCCTCTCTCCATCATGGCACTCCAACACAGACCAGCAGGCTCAGACCTCTGGCTGGTTTAGTCTTATAGCACGCAGAGAGGGTTTTTATCCCAAACCACCAACTAAATGAACATCCTCCAGAGCCCGCCTTCTCCTTTTTATACCTTCCTTGTTTAATCTTTCTCTTCCATCCCTCCCTCCTAACATCTCAGTACATTCTCTCCCTTCTTCCCTCCTGTCCTAGTGAGTTAAAGCATTTATATAGTTGTCCATTCCTTCTCTGTTTGGCTTTTCATAGTGTACTGGCAAAGAATGGCTGGTTTTATTCCACTTTAAACAAAACAAAGGTTATTAAACTGTCCGTTTATTTTCAACAAACGCTGTGATGCTTAGTTTTTCCTCTAAATCTTCCCGACCTGGGAACGGAGGGGGTGGGTGGTTGTTTGAACAGCAGGGGAATTCTGCTGGGGGTTTATACAGAAGGGTCCTCCATACAAGGCTGTATTGTGACACTGATAAAAGTTAAACAAATGGTTTTTTCCTTTTGGTTTGGGTAATCAAACACTCACTGGTTTCTTTCTTTTTTTTTGCCAACTGGGACCTTTAAAGATTTGACGCCATTTCACAAAAAGTAAAAATAGTAAATTGTTCAGCAAAAGTGGAAACATTCCATCTTCATTTTCAGCAAACACGACCCGCTTGCTTCCCCCTCCTTTCTCTCGCCTGTCCTTTGGTTTACTTTTCCGGGTGTGTTTTGATTCTGTAACCAATCGATCAGTTCCGTTTTTTGAAAACTGTAAAATTGTAAAACATTTTTAGAGCTTAACTGTAAATCTTTGTTGTTGTTTTTTTTTGTGGAGAACAGAATGGTTTTTGGATGTTCGTTACCACCTGCCTGCAGATAAAACCTTGAAGCCGTTACAGTCAGCTGCTGTTTGATGCTTTGGTGAATTTTTTTTAAAAGCAGATTTGTTTCTGCCTTCCTTCTCTGCCCTCATTCTGTCCATTCCTGCCTTTACAAGACAAGTTTAGTCAAGTCTCGTGTTGCAGCTCGCGGCAGAATGCTGCGAAAAATGCCTGCCCTTAGCTGTAGCCGCTAAAATCTTCTGCAGCACGAGTTAAAAATGGTACAGTCTGTGGAATGACACCGCTTCCTGGGACCTGGCGTTTCTATTTCAATCAGACCAACATCAAAATCTTAATTCCTCCCCTGCTACTGAAACAAATGTAGCTCTGGTGGAACTAGTTGCAAAAAGTAAGTTTAGTTTTTGGTGCAGGTAGAAGCCTCAGCAGGTATGTACATTTTAGGAGCCAAATCACAGCCGATCAGCCAATCGAGGAAATGAGACCCTGTAGTTTGGATTATGGTTTTAGAAAAATGTGCAGATCAGTTGAGGCATGCGTCCAACTGCACCGAAACAAATACTAAAATGAAATCCCCCAAATAATCAGATTTCATATTGGACTTTACATCCTGGTATTGGCAGACATCAGCTAAAAACACTGCAGCTTTTCCCAAAACATTTTCCCCCCTTTTTCTACTCAGTGTCACAATAACCTTGTCTAAAGCACCATGACATTCCGCTCTGTAGATGTAGAAGGTATTTTTCTTTTTCCTGGGGACAAATATTTTCATGCACTGACATTTTAAAAAGTAGAAAAAGACAAAAAATATCTCATCCTCCCTGCTGCTTTTTTTCCTCTTTAGCTGAACAAAAAGACAGTTATTATTCGCTTTCTAAGGACAAAACTGATCCCTTGCAGTAGTGAATGTGGCACCGAGCCTGTCTGTATATCTGGTATCTGAAATCATTTTGTTTTTACTGACCAGTATTCTGCTTAAAATAAAACAAAAATCAACCCAAAAACAACAAAAAAGTCTGCTTCTGTGACGGTTTTCTTGCTTAGCTCGCACGTGGTTGTGAAACTTTAGGGTTAGCTTAAATATACAAAAAACGCAAAAATGGTTTAAAAAAAAGGGAATAAAAATCCTGAGTACCTTTCCTTCACTCTGGTTCTTGACGTAAAACTAGATTTGTGTATGTCTTTTAAAAAAAAACAATTCTAGTTTAACCTTTCATGTTATAAACAGGATAAATTGTAAAAGACGATTTAAAGTGAAATAAAGTTTTATCAGTTCCGAATCAGCCCTTCTCTGTTTGTCGTCACCTGCCAGCCTGGTCATGCTACATGTTTCTGACTTCCTGTTGACCGTATGGTACCGTACATCTAAAGGGTAGGTCACCAAACAGCCAACCAGTCACACAACCAATTAAACAATTTACCAAATAATTGACCAATCAACAGATCAAATCTCTGGCTCAGGCAGCTGTTGAGGGGAAAGACTGTTGGGACAGAAAAATGCAAATCTTCATGTTAACAGGCGTCACTTATCAAGACTCAGAGACGTTTTATTCAAATTAAGACATGCAAAGTTTTATTCTCGTTTGGTCTTCATAGACAGACAACGGGTCGAGAAATTCTGCACAAAAACAAAGGACTTTTGGACTGAATGTTGGTTCCTGTTCATTTTTATCATCCTGGTCACTTTTTACACAATCATGTTTTGGTTGAAACTTATTTTTTTATAAACTGGGTTTCAGATGAAGTTCTCAGATAAATGAATGGAAGTTTCCTTGGATCCTCATTGGGGAATTGTAGCTGAACCAGCAGCAAGTTGAAGTGGATGAGAATTAGACGGGACAGGAGTAATAAAGTCCTGTTAAAGTGGTATACTGAGATTAAACGTGCAACTGATTGTAAAGTAAAATATTTGATGTGGATGGATGGATTTCCATAAAACTGCAAATAGCAAGAATATCTGCTATATTATGCAGCTTTGTGCAACCAGGATGCAACAATCTGTCACTGACGAAGCTGCAGCAGCTCCATGTATTCAGTTCAGATCTGTTTATTTTGATGGCACCAATTTACGACAAATCTTTCAAAGCCCTTTACAAAAGAATAAATTAATTAAAACAGAAATCTGCCAGTTTGATGTGACCCAACATGTTCCTGCTGTCCTGAGAATGCGCTGGCCACGCCTTCCTGTTCGCTCCGGTTGCTTACTGATCTGTTTGGGGTCAAACGGTCACAGAGACTCTGTACATCTGACACAGACGATTCAAAGGGGTTTCCTCTTCGGTATGACCTCTAGAAGTGTTGATGTATTTGATCCATATTGCTCAGGGTTATGAGAATGAAAAGGTTCAGTGTTTGGGATTTCCCCCTCAGAGGTTTGTTGAGGATTGGGAGTTTACATCGGCATCTTGCCCAAACCTTGGCTTCACACTTTGATTGTTCCCGTCTCGACCTTTGATCACTCTGGAGTTGATCATTCACCAAGTCTTCGCCACTTCAATTTGATCTGTTCGATCAGACGATTTCAATTTCCTTCCACTTCTTCCTGGCTTTGGTTTCTGTTTAACCGTTTGAGATTATTTTTAGCTGAGCGGTCTACCTTTTTAATCACTGCTGCCCATTTTATTCTGATTTTCACTGAAATTCACTATAACCAGTTTTAGTCATCCCCAACTCACATGAGACCAGAAACGAGTCTTTGGTTCCAACTTCCGTATTCATTTCATGTGATATTATTTGATTTTGACTTTTCCACTGGGGAGAAAAATGTTTCCAGAGAGTTAATGTATCTTCAAACTGAATTGTTCTAGCAAATTTACGCAGATCTTTGAGTGAGGACATGTTTCTGTCTGCGCTGGGTTTGAAAGCTCAGAACTCCGAGTCTTTTCTTTGTTCGTCTCGTTGTCTGAACATGTCTGCTGCTGCTGCTGCTGCTGCTGCTGCTGCTGCTGCTGCTGCTGCTGCTGCTGCTGCTGCTGCTGCTGCTGCTGCTGCTGCTGCTGCTGCTGCGGCTCCTTCAGCCGGAGCAGTGAGTCACAGTTCACACTGTGGTCGCTCGCTGACTTACAGCAGGGAAAAGCTTAAAGGTGTGTTGCATCTGACTCACTGCTACATTAGTTTCACATGTCGCGTCGCAGGGTGGGGCAGGAGAGTCAAGTTCAGAGCTGCAGTCACTGGTGAAAACTTTCAGGTGTGCTCAACCTACTAATCTCAGAATGCAGGAAAACCGAATGACAACGCTGCAAAAACACTAAACCTTACCAAGTATTTTTTAGTGAACATATCTTGGTACACTTGAAATAAAACAAAACTTACAAGTAACTTTTCAGCAAGATCGAGGAGCTTATAAGTAAATAATTCCTTAAAATTGAAAAAGTACTTGTTTTATTGGCAGATTATTTTACGTATAACATGGGAAACTTGTTCAAGTAAAATAATCTGCCAGTGGACCTCGTCCTTTTTCATCAGCATTAAAGAATTACTGACTTAAAACGAGCTTTTTTGGGTCAGGGGTCAGATTTGGGACTAAGCTGTGAATTGAGTTTTGGTTAGGGTTAGGCTAGAAATGAATGGAAGTCAATGGAAAGTCCCCACAAAGATAGCCACTCAAACGTGGGTGTGTGTGTGTGTGAGAGCGAGAGAGAGAGAAACCGTCTGCCCTCCTTTCTGTATGAACTGGATCTGCTTTGAGGAAATTCATGTCTGAGTTCTCTGCCAACTTAAACATTTACCTCAACGTGTTGGTTGCACTTTCGCTTTCAAGCTACTCGCCATTACAAACTTTGTAGAAAACTTAAATATTCAGGTGAAAAACTGAAGAATTTTGACAACAAAGGCCGTCCAATCGTACCAGAACTAGATGAGATCAGCGTGGTTATCAAGCTCTTTCTCCTGCAACAGAACCCAACGGTTTCTGTTTCCTCTTTTAGCAGAGGAACTGTTCCAGACAAACTGCTACATCAGCCCGAACAGGCAGTAAAAGCTTCCCTTGTAAAACACAGACTTGTTTTACACTAAACATTTGAGGTGTCCAGCTCTACAGGTGGATGATGTGACCTGCGTTGCCCGGCTCGTCAGAATGATCTTCCAGCAAGTAAAAGAAAAGGTTTGCTGCAAACCTTCAACTCTGATTATCATCCTAAAAAAATATTCCTGGTTGACGGTTTCAGTTGCCAAGACAAAAGCTTTAGGACATCTGGGAGTGTCGCTTACCAAAAATAGTTGCCACCAGTGCAGAGCTTGCTAAATGTTAGCAACAGATATTTGTGAGTCCATCTAACAAAAAGGCTGCAGGACTTTGCCTCTGGATGCAAAGTCATTTTATCATGAATCCTGCTGAATATTTTTGTCCGGAGAAGAAAAGATTAGGGGTGCCAGCAGTGTGGCAAAAGAATCCACTTTAATCAGAAAGCTGACAACAGTTTGGTTCTGCAGCCAGAATTTAGTGATCTCCTGTAACCGGTGTGCTGCTGGTGCTTCAGGTTGTCGGTGGGTAAACTGCTGCCGGTGCCGATTTAATGGCTCTTTCTTCTCAGCAAGCGAATGATTGTTGCTTTGGAGTCCCCTGACTTGATAAAGTTGCTATACAAATGTAAGTAGTTCAAAGATTAAAACATTAAAAACTTGGACCTGTAGTCAGGAAACCCATCAGAATGTAACCCAACTTGGATAAAAAATAAAAATAAAAAATACGTAGAGAAACGGAAGCAAAGTGATCAACGCCAAGCTCTAAAGGCCGGTGAAGAACGATCAACACTGTAGATGTGATCATTCTGCTAAAGATTTGCTAATACATAGCAAATCTAAACCGGGAGTGATCCGCACACCTGAACCGCCATCTTGGTAGGCAAGCGCAACGTGAAGCATAGATGAACCAGACCAACAGAAAACTGAACACTCAAAAACTGTAATGTACTTATATTGTTTATAAATTAGATTGGAATGAGGCAAGAGCTAGTTCTAAGCTTATGGATTGTTTATTGTTAGCATAGCAACTCCATAGCAACAGTGAGTAGGAACAGCTGCCTACCAAGATGGCCGTCAGCTACAAAGTTCTTGTAAGTGTGACGTCACTTCAAAACTGCCTAAATGTAGCTTTTAAGCAGGCAGTAAGCATTCTTTGAATTAAGGCTATTTTCTGGTTTGAAAATGTTTTTAATTGTTCTGATGTAATATTCTAATTTTAAATGTCATGTTTTCATAAACTGACAGAAAAAGTGTTAAGATAAAAAGTGTTAAGATATCCATCTGTGTGTAATTAATCCAAGTAATCTTTCACATTTTGATGAAGTTCCCAAAATAAATGAACTTCATCCATCCATCCATTTTCTGTACACCTTGCCCCTCACAGGGGTCAGGAGCTGCTGGTGCCGAGAGATGGGGTCACCTGGACAGGTCGCCACTCTGTCGCAGGGCAACACAGAAACAGACAAGACACACAACCAAACACACACACACACCTAGGGAGAAATTAGAGAGACCAATTAACCTGACAGTTATGTTTTTGGACTGTGGGAGGAGAACCCGGGGAGAACCCGGGGAGAACCCACCATGCACAGGGAGAACATGCAAACTCCATGTAGAAAGATCCGGGCCGGGAATCGAACCTTCTTGCTGCAAGGCAAGAGCTCTACCAACTGCACCACTGTGCAGCCCAATAAATGGACTTATCAAATAATATTCTAATTTATTGCATGTGTGTGTTAATGCTAAGCAGAAGAAAAGAAAATAATTATCTGCATGACTGGAAACACCAGCACATGACTATACTGATTTTTATCAGAAAAGTGTTAAATATTAGCAAGTTAAAGGTCATATTTTATCAATCTGTTCAAACCAGCTGAGAATTTTATATTTTTATATTTTTTGAGGAAGATGGCAACGGTGAAATAAAAAATGCTGAACCAAAGATGTGAAAACACACTGAGGGTTTGTTTCCATTCACCAGCTGAACAATCTGAGACCAACTTATGTTTCACAAACTTTCTCTGGATAGAGCAAAAACATGAATTATCTTTTAAAATTATTTTTATTTTGCATACACTAATCCAAAGCAGCAGATGAACGGCAAAGGCAGGCACTTCAGGCAAGATGGATGGAAAGGAAAACATTTCTAATGTTCACATCGCAGTGAAAAAACAAAATGGCGGGAAGAGAGTTTTAAACGTCCCGATCCTTCAGAGGAGAAATGAAGCGATCCTACACAAGCAAACAAATGTGTTGATATAGTAATATAGTTTAGAACAAAGTTTTATCAAACATTACAAAAACAAAATTGAAATAAAGGAGGAACTTCTTGAACTTAAATGTTGAAAGATCAACATCCTCCCAGGATAAACGGTCAAACTGGAGACCAAAAGAAAAGAAATAAAATAACCTCAGAGCAAAACATGAAAAAGATCATCATCATCATCATCATCATCATCACAGCCCATCTGCCTTATTTTTTATTTTATTCTCATAGATCTGATACTCAGGAATCGCTTCTCCAGTCAAGGTGATTCATTTTTTCCCGTTTTCTCCTAAAACTTTATAGTTTAAAATCTATATTTATCTTTGGGATTCAGGGAAATCCTGTTTACTGGTTTCATCTTTAAACCTGGCAGCTTTCTGCAGCTGTGAAATACTTTTTACAATATTTTAATCCTCAGCAGACGCTTCAGTCTGGGGGATTTTCCTTATTTTGAGGTCAATCAGTTTCATCAAGATTGTTTTATATTCTGAAGCAGATAAAACTGACTTCATGTGCTAATTCAGGAATCCTCAGGAATAAACCGACAAATCGGCACAGATTTTCTGAGTCTGCCGATACATGACAAATCAATTTGATCCACCGACATTTTACCTCAGCACAGGTCTGGAAATCAGCCGCCGTCGCCTTTAGCTCTGCTGACACCAGGTCACGTCTGCATGCCGCTGTTAACAGTCACCACACTGCTGCCAACTTAGCAACTATGTTGATATATTTAGAAAACAAAATCGATATCAGCCAAAATCGGAATCTGCAACTCAGACTTTTCAAAATCGGTGATCGTCTAGAAAAGTGAAGTCAGTGCACTTCCAAGAACAGCGTCTGAGTTCGTTTACTCCTGCTGAATATTAACTGGAGCGTCTGAAAAGTTACTCATAATGTAAGAGGCATAAATGCATAAGGTATGAAATCATGTGTCGTATTTTCACTGCGTTTCCTTTCAGGATCAGAGGAAACATCCCAGACGGACGGAGAACCAACTTCAGATCAGATCCACAGCTGATCAGTGACCCCTGATCTGAAAAAATACAATTAATGGAGCTTTTATGTCTGATCTGCTTTACTGTTGGCTCATTTACATCTGGGTCCATAATTTCTGCTGACTCATCGTGTCTGATCCACTCACTGACAGAAACAGTGAAACACCCAAAGAACCGGTTTCATGCCATCTGGTACCAGAACTGAGCTTTTGGAGTCTTTTATTAACAGGTTTGGGAATTCATTCAGTGGAATAAACTGACTAAAAACAAATGGAAAACCTTTTTGCTCATTAGCTGCTAAATAAAAAGATGTTTCGTCTCTGCAGTGGATGGTAGATGAATATTCCCTCTGAGCTCATGGCTGAACTTTATGGTTAGAAATGATAAACATACAGGAAAGGTGAGGGAATAACTGCAGCTGATATAAATAAACATAAATACTGAATCAGAGAGGCTAACTGTTACAATCAAACTATGAACAGCTGGAGATCGGTCGGGTCAAACTGAAGCGTTCCGATTCAAACCCGGGTTTATTCTGGCGGGAGTAGACGGGTCAGACAACCAGATCCCGGCGCCGGTCCGGATGCCGTCTCACTTCTTCTTCTTCTGCGCCTCCTGCAGCAGCTTCAGAGCCGCCGTGTTCTTTGGCTCCACCTTCAGGAGGAGGTTCAGGTCGTCCACACAGGCCTTCAGGTCCTGCAGGGACAAAAACGAAACGTTTCAGTGACAAACTGATCCAGACGCATCAACTCACAACTAAAAATCCAAATATAAACACATCAGGAACGTCTCAGCTGGAAGAAATGTGTTTGAGTCGAAAAGCGTCTGGAGAATCTGTGGTAATAATTACAGAGTTAACAAAAGTAAAAACAGAAACATGAAAATGTTTCCTCTTCATAACAGAGGAAGGTTCTGTGGACAGATTGGGTTTTGCTTTCAGCCATGTGTCCCACATACAGACTGAGCTCATGCTGAGACCGCCCTGCTTTTGGTTACCATTCCTACAGACCAACAGCAGATAAAGTCCAGTTTATCATCTTAATGATAAATGATTCCTCAAGATAAGATTAATGAGCAGTGAGTGGTGGCAGGCCTGCTGCCTCCACAGCTTCATCCTGCTGCATGTGAGTGAAATGTTGCTATGAAAGCTGCTGTTTGTCTAAATCAATCAATCGACTTCATTTGTGTAGCACATTTCAGCAACAAGGCTTTTCAATGTGCTTTACTTTAAAAACGTAAAAATACAACATTTCAAAGAAAACACAACTGAAATATTAGATTTTGCCGTCGTTGCACATCAGATTATTGATCAATGATTCATTTATTATGTTTCTAAATCAGTTCAAACTGACAGCAGCCTCCCGTAGCTGCAATGTGTTTTATATAAAGGTCTGACTAACATTAATGTGACACATAAAACCTGTCTGCGCCTCCAGAGTCGTTTTTTATTCTATTGTTTTATTTTATTTTATTGCCTTCATGTATAAAAAAGATAATTTACAGACATAGAATAGAATAAAAAACAAAGGTGTTGAGATCAAATATACAACTAGATAAAAAATCCACATCTGTGACTATAATTTGACATCTGTCAAATTATAGTCACATAAAAAAAATTATTTTTATGGAAAAATATCCATTTTCAGATTCTCCACAGTTCCAGTTTTTTAACTGCTGTTTGTTTTCCTTAAAAAGGTTCAGAACATTTTTAACAACAAACTTTCTGCAGATGATCTACATTTTTAGATTATTTTAATGTTTTGATTATTTAAGTTCACTCTAATTTGTCCTCAGTGTGTGCTAGATTTACCAATCCGATATTAATATCGGTATTGATCCCAATATTGAAAATAATTACAGTTCAAGTATCAGTGATGATGTGTAAAATCTATTCAGTCTAATTCTATACTTTGTGCTCTGTGCGACATTATGCTTTATTATTTATTTTACATTATATTTAGAAAAACTAATTGCACTTTCTGGACCGTTTGAAAAAAGGTTTGTTGGAGTTTATTACGTTTGACCAAAGTAGTCAGTTTCAGTTTCTTTATATTTATTTTTCATTGTCTGTTTTACTGCTAACTGCACTGACTGAACTAATTAAAGTTATTTTTACATGTTTGATCAAACTTGAGAAGCTGTTGGTGTATTTCAGTGTTCTGTACAGGTGCAGAGTTATAAAATAAATGTATAATTTAGTACATTTATGTCAGTGTTTTACAATAACAAATCAATTCATCTGAAGGAGTAACCAGTGGATCGTTACATCCTGGTTTGTGCTTTTTCTTCTCCGCTCTGAAACTTCAGGCCAGCCAGGAAAAGGTTTGCCGCTCTCACCTTGAGCTCCTTGTGAGCCTGCGCCCTCCGGTAGAGCGCCTTCACGCTGCCGCCGTCCATCCTGAGCGCCTCGCTGCAGTCCCTGACGGCGTCTCTGTACTGCTTCACCGACAGGTAGCACAGCGCCCTGAACACAACAGGCACTCATTCATTCTTTTATTTTGAAATTTCAAGAATCTGCCATATGTTATGTCTATAACTTAATAGTTATTGGATAATCAAGTGTCACTCTGAGCTGTACTGTAAAACAGAAATCATAGAGCAACTTCATGATTTAAAAATGAGGGAACCACACAAGAAGAAAAAAAACTAAATTGTGTTTCGCTGGAAACTGTCAGATCTGGCAACCCACAGCGCCATGTTTGTTATCTGAGGTGAGAGAGAGATGGAGCTTTGTTTTAAAAAAAAAAGACATGGCTCTTATTGTGAAAATATTCTCATCACAATGAGGATTTTGATTTATTGGTGTTTCAATAAATTCCCATTAAAGATGTTTAAAAAAACAATCATGCTATCAGAAATGTTATCTTTGCTACTATCATAACTGTTTTGAGAACCTCAACAA
Organism: Xiphophorus couchianus; assembly: GCF_001444195.1. Taxonomy (NCBI): domain Eukaryota; kingdom Metazoa; phylum Chordata; class Actinopteri; order Cyprinodontiformes; family Poeciliidae; genus Xiphophorus; species Xiphophorus couchianus. Next base: position 2,436,700 of record NC_040247.1, read on the forward strand.
ATATCAGTAAATTTGAAATTAAGATTAAATGCAGCTACTGTGATCAGTTTAGTGATATAAATCTCTAAACTGAGATTTACAGTATATCACAGTTTAGAGAAGCCTGTGTCAAATGGGAAGTACTTAGTTTTTTTTAATCATTTTTATCATCGTCAAAATTGATCATTTCTAGTTTCTGGTTTCTAGAATTCACTAAAATCGTTTCTGAGCCGACGGGGCTGAATTTGAGTAAATAAATGTTGGTCGCAGGCATCTGGTGTTTGTTTTGAACACGTCTTTGTTGTATTTTCTGGTTTATTTACATGTAAACATATTTTCAGCTCACCGGTTGGTGTAGGTCGTGATCTCGTTGGGGTTGAGCTTCAGGCTCTGGCTGTACTTCTCTATGGCCTTCTTATGCTCCCCTTTCTTCACCAGACTGTTGCCTTCTTCCTTCAGAGCTTGTGCTTTCTTCATGTCTTTGTCACTTGGTGCTAAAAAGAAAAAAAAAAGGATTTAAATATATAAATCTTTGTTAGTTCCAATAAATTGGGGCAAAATGATCCCATTCCATCTGTTAAAAGTAAGAAACTAAGAAATGAGTGGTGAGTTTATTCTTTGTTGCGGTAGGAAGTTGGAGGTGCTCACCGGGTTTGTCTGTTTTCTTGATGCCGTTCTGCTGCGGCGCCGGGTTCGCCTTCGGCACGCCGCCTGCAGCCTGCTGGGCGAGCTTCTCCCTCACCGACAGAGGAACGGTGGGGATGGGAGGAAGTTTCTCCCTCCATGACGGGCCGTCGGCCTCTGTTAGCGCTTTAGTCATTCTGAGAAAACAGGAAGGGATTTTATTTTCATGCAAAATAAACGACAGCGTGCTGCCCACAGAGGCAAGGCGGGCGAGATGTAAACTTTTATAAAAATTATATTCTTTACGTTTGTTAAAACTGTTACCGTGTTTTGACAGTTTGTTATGAGACAGATAATCTGTGAAAATACTGCCGTCTGAAGAAATGCACCAAGAACAACCAATCAGAGCCAGGAGGAGGGGATTAACGCTGTCAATCACCACTGTGTACATGCTGCTAAATGTGCTAATGGTTGAGAAACAACTTACTGTTACAGGAAAACCATTTATCTCCCGTCATCAGTGGCTATGCTAACTAGCCTAGCATTGACAAAATGCGTAGCAAAGAGAAGGGGGGCCAGATGGAGGAATGAGCAGCGCCATACGTTGGGTGATTGACAGCACTAAGACCCGCCTCCTATCTCTGATTGGTTGTTTCTACACAGGTAGCGCCATCTTTTCAGATCATCTGTCTCATATCGTAATGTCACAACATTTTCAAACAAATATGTAAAGAAAATGCTTCTGATAAAAATTAAATACTATAACTTTAAAACCACACAAGGACCACTTAACCAGAAAAACATAAAGATAATTAATTTGTTTTAAGACATAAAACAAATGATGATAAATAAAACTACAGTTTTAAAGAAAGTCACATCAGGATGTTAAACAGAGTGAGGAACTAAATGGCCGTATTTGTCCTAAACTCGTCCTGAGTGGCTGAAGCTGGTTTATCTGTCGGGTGTTTAAAAGGAGCAGCGGCTGCCGACCTGTTGGTGCCGTCATGAGCTGCTGCTATGTTGCAGTCGATCTGCAGGGCGGTTTTGTAGTCGATGTAAGCGTGTCTGTAGCGCTCCAAGGCTTCGCAGGCAGCAGCGCGTCGGAGCAGAGACTTCACGTTGAACGGGAACAACTGCAGAGACCTGAGAGAAGACGAGCAGACTGCAGGTGAACAACTCAAACGCTGCGTTAAAAATGGTTTCCAACGGGCCGGAGGTCCACATGGAACAGTCAGCGTATGTAAAGATGGAACAAAAGATCTGTTTTTCTGCAGAACTGCGTCACTCGTGGTGGAAGAAACGTCCTTCTAGTTGTGATTTGTTCTGATTTTGGATTTTTATTCATATTTCTTAGTTGAGGCAATGCTTTATGGAGCAATTATTGTCTCTGTTTTTGAAGCTGTGCAGTTGGAAGGAGTTTTGCTCTTTTCTTTTGGCCAGTGAAAATGCATACCAGGAAACCATTTGTTTCTTACAACCTGCAGCCATAACTACGTTAGTTATTATGCCATAATAGCTAATGTTTTATGTTATTATGACGATAAATTGTCCCAGAAGTTATAACAGTAATATAATAGTAAGAAGAAAACGCTCTCAAAGATCAATAACCTTTAAATTGTAATGAACATTTAACCCTGGAACCGTAAGACATTTAAATATCCATAATAAATAAACAAAACAAACAAAACGAATTATGAAGCCTCTGTAAACAAAACTGTCCTTCATAAGAAGGTCTGGTTGAGACCAAAGCAGCAGACTGAACGATAAATTGTCCAAAGGGAAATTATTGAGCTCATTTTAATTTATCATGTGATTAAGTGATTTATCGTCTATTTTGGCCGGCATAAAGAGAGCAGCTGATTAGCATCTCAAAAAGCCGAACAAACATGAGACGATCTTCAGTCAGAGGCTTCTTCAGCCAGCAACACTGACTGCTACTGGAGATCCTCTTTAAAGATTAAACGAGTTATGAATTAATTTTACTTTGGGATAAATGAAGTGAAATGAAATGTTAAAATTACACTTAAATGGAAACTCTTCATTGTCATCGATATAAGATATTTAAAGACAAATCACCGCATCAGAAATAATATATATAAAAAATAAACAACCATACAGATAAATGAAAAAGACCTGGGAAGAAGGAGTAAAAATGATAAAAACCGAGATTAACTAGACACATAAACTACTTACGTATCGCAGTCTTTGACACATTCTGAACAGTTCCCGTCCTTCAGGTAGCTGGCGGCTCGGTTGGAGTACAGGATGGCCAAATCTTCAGGGTTCTTCTTATCTGTGGATAAACAACAACAACAGATTAAAACGTAACATTTTCCCTGCAGGATGCCAAGAAGAGAAGTAAATATTCATTATTTGACATGTAACTGGTATGAATTCAACAAGAGTTAAGACTTTTTTCCTCCAAAACACTTTGAGTGTTAGCAGAAAAGGCTTTGGACTAAACTGTTACTCCTGTTAGCCACGTTAGCACCAAGTACAGCTAGTCAGTCAACCATCGCTGTGTTCAGGGAAGCTGATTAATAATCCAGAAATAAATATCAAGCCTGGAAACTTGATATCGTAACGAACTGAATGTTATGTTTTTAACCTAATCTTTGCTCGTCTTGCAGGGCGCAGGCGGTTGCCACGGTAACAGGTGTGCTTAAACTACAAAGAGAGAGAGAGAGTAACAAGGTAGGAGTGGTTTTGAGTTGATCACCTGTTCAGGTTATTTTACCTTTGTTTCCCTTTGCTGTGGCTCATTACAGCCGCTGTAGTTTCTAAACGTTGGACTAATGACCTCGTTCGTTTGTGAGTTTACGTCATTCACAACAAACATCAAATAGAACAAATATATTTCATAAAATTTTAACAAACAAATGGCTTCTACCGCGATAATTATGTGAAATTAAATTAATTATATCCCAACTTCAGAAGATTTGCCTTTACCTTTACAGAGCTCTTTGGTTCCTCCTATCAGTCTGTAGCTTCTCATATTGAGGTCAAAGTTCAGATCTACCATAACTGACTGACACCTGCTGGCCTCAGGTTTGCAACCAGCTTGTGACTGAGAAACCAGTAACTTCCTCCCAGATGATGACATGAACTTGTTAGATCCTCTGTCCATTTAGTAGCTGATATATTGTGAAAATCCAGTAGAAATGATTCACTGATCAGTCATGTTTACATAGAAACAACGAGGCTTTGTTTGTGAGACTTGCAGTGACGTGGGTCGGTTGTGGGCGGAGCTTCGTAAGGTCCATTGTTAGAGGTATTTAAAAAATACATATTGTGGTATCATTTTATTCAGTATTGCTAAAAAAGCTGTCAAGTTCACAGAAAATGGCGCATTAATACTCACTGGACTTCTCTAGTTCCCGGATGGCCTGGCTGTACAGGCTGGTGGCGTCTCCATACTGGCCCGTCTTGAAACATTCATTTCCTGCTTGCTTTAGTTCTGTCCAAGACTTGGGTTTCTGTTTCTGAGGCATTTCTGGACTTTAAAACTGTTCCAGGAAAAAGAGAAAATCAAGTTATTCAGAGAAGATCCTGCATAAATCTTTAAAGTCAAACTGCTGTTGTTATGACATTTTTATTATACTTTTACTTTCAGTTCCAAGTAAGTAGACTGTCTATTAGAGTAGAATGAATGTTACTGATATCTTTAAAAAGTAATAACAGAAATAAATGTGGCAGAATTTAATGTAACCGTATAATTTGACTATAATTATATGATTGTATTAATTTGATAACACTTATGTGTAAACTGAACCGTTTGTTATTACATTACATTTGTTGTGCACCATTCATATACAAGGCAATCAAAGGAAAGAAAAAAGAAATCAATAAAATAATTAATTAATATTTATAGCACAATATTCTTTATAGCACTTATCAATAGGCTGTAGATCTTGTGAAGTTATTGCACATAAAATGTACTCAGTCAGTTTAATTTAAATGAGGACTTAAAACGAGTAAATTCACCACATAAAGTCATTATGATTATATTGTATTTCAACACAGTGAACTAACGTTAGCTAGTGATATAAACTAACCTTTTCCAATCATACCGAAGCTAAAACGATTAATTAATTGCTCCGCATAACGCAACTCAGTTTATGGTGAGTATTTTTTTTAATAAAGATTTTTGTGGACATCGTGTTTTGAGGGGGGTATATTAAAGCTAACTACCTAGCCACTGCTAACCTAGCTCTGTAAATGTTAGCACATCTTACCGGCTGGTTGATCTGACAGTGGGGATTCCTACTCTTCAGAACACGCAGTTTGGTTTGAAAGCGACTACAGTTAGCCCAGATAACGTTAGCATTACTCTGAGCTCTACTGTCGTTCTGCCGGTTTAAAGACACGAGGTTTTCCTCGGTCTGAGCGGAGCTTCTGGAAAGAAGATGCCGGTTGGATCTAGTAACTTCTCAGTTTGGTGGAGGGAGCTACTGCAGGCTAACGTATCGGTTTCACTTCGTTTTAACGGTGCGTTCAGGGACCCTTACAAGTGTCGCAAGTCTGATAAGTAGGTGAATAAGCGTTACGTTGCGTCCTCTAGGGGCCGACCGCTCAAGTTCCACTTGTTTCCCAAATAGATATTTACACAATTAAAACTGTAATACATACATTTTATAACTAATTTAAATGTTTCAGTAATTAATTCAATTTAAATCGGAATTGTTGTCATACGTAACTATTTTAATTGTTTTTTTATTTTATTTTATTTTATTAATTCACAGTTCCTTTGCTACAATCCATAATAAAATAATTTTAAATACACCCAAACTCAAAATGGTTTACTTGCATAGCAACTCAGCTGTAGTCTAGACTCTAGACTCTACGACTCGCCTTGGTTATGGTAGTTAGTCCCGCCCACTGACAATTTTACATTTGATTGAAAATGTAACGTAAAAATAATGGATAATGAATTATTTAAACATTTGAACCTAACCCAATGCTGGTGATTTTAGTTTTATTTGTAATTAGATATTTAGTTATTTATGTATTGTTAACCCCTCCGTGCTGTTTTTTTTATTCAATTATTATGAGTAGTAGTAATAGTAGCATTAGCAGCAGCAGTAGTAGTAGTAGCAGTAGCAGTAATAGTAGTAGTAGTAGTAGTAATAGTAGTAGCAGCAGTAGTAGTAGTAGTAGCAGTAGTAGTAGTAACAGTAGCATTAGCAGTAGTAGTAGTAGCAGTAGCAGTAGTAGTAAGAATAACAGTAGTAGTAGTAGTAGCAGTAACAGTAGCATTAGCAGTAGTAATAGTAGCAGTAGTAGTAACAGTAGTAGTAGTAGCAGTAGTATTAGTAGGAGTAGTAACAGTAGTAGTAGTAGTAGTAGTAGTAGTAGTAACAGTAGCATTAGCAGTAGTAGTAGTAGCAGTAGTAGTAGTAATAGTAGCAGTAGTAGTAGTAGTAATAGTAGGCAGTGTTGTATAGTAACGAAGTAAAAATACTTCACTACTTTACTTAAGTATATTTTGGAGTACTTCATACTTTCCTCGAGTATGAAAATTTTTGATGACTTTCACTTTTACTTCACTATATTTCCGAACTTAATTGCGTACTTTTACTCCGATACATTTTCAATGTGTGGTTTAGTTACTCGTTACAAAAAAGCGAGAGAGAGAAACGCAAGTGTTTTGATCCCACCTACTGATTAGCAAGTAGCAAGCAGGCTACCAAACAAAGTCCGTAGCCTGCTTGCCTGGGCTTGTTCATCACCTCCAATAGGATACACCTGTTTCACTTCTCCCATTAAACACAAAGCAAGTCTCGCAATCAGCAGCAGCCACATAGAGGAGGAGACGAGACCACAACGACTGCAACTACGTCGGACACGGCTCCAGGGGAACCACCAGCTGGTGATGAGAGCCCATGGCCTTATTTAAACACAATACACTCTTTCGTGGGTGTTAAAGATTCGTCGTACCGCATGCAGTTTATGTTATTCCTGCCCGAAGATGTGGAAATTCTATCTTACAAAAACTCCCCGTCCAACTTGAAGAAACACATCGAGGTAACTTCTTATGAAATGGTTATAATCCTCCTGTTTCAGTAACTATAGCTTGGTCACTAGGTACTACTGTATTGCGAAATCTTGACCATAAATGAACTTTGTTTGGCATTGTTTCAGTTCCATATGTGGTGTATTTAGCTTAGGCCTAATGTTGACTGTAGCAGGCTACCTAGACTCCTCTGTTCAAGGGGGACAGAAGCCATAGCGATAGCAATTTAGACTGAATTTAACGAATATAGGAAAGGCATGCAAGTTCAAAACCAGGTTTACAGATGCCAATAAGCTGCATTTCCCTCCCAATTCTCTTTTTCTTTTGCATAATGACCAGTTGTGTGCACCACCTACTGACTGTAGCATTGACTGATTCACTGATTTGTGAAGTAGAGTAATCGTAACAGATCTTTTTCTTCATGTTGGCCGCATTTTCTGTACTATTTATTTTTCTCATTTTCAGCACTGACCTTACTTGAAGGGAAAACTTAAGGCTTACAAAAACTTAGTATTTTCTGTCCTGGAGGGTTTACTAAGAAGCTGGTTCAGTTGTAAAGCAGGTTAAGTTAACCTTGTGCTATAGGTAAAGCACCTAATTTTCTTAACTAAATGATGCCTGCAGGTATATCTATTAGCAGGTTTAATTTTGCCTGCACTTGGTTGGGTACATTATTTTAAGTGTATTTGACAAGTTTACCAAAATATAAAAAATGTCATTCAAACTGCATTTGCTTTGTTTTACTTTTTACTTGTACTTTTCATTACATTACTTGAGTACATCCATTTTTACAGTAATTTCCATACTTAAGTACAGGAAGTTTCAGATACTTTAAGACTTTAACTCAAGTAACATTTCAGTCAGTGACTTGGACTTTTACCAAAGTCATATTTTGGAGAGGTACTTGTACTTTTACTTGACTCTGAGATTTCAGTACTTTATACAACACTGATAGTAGGAGTAGTAGCAGTAGTAGTAGCAGTAGTAGTAATAGTAGTAGTAGTAATAGTAGTAGTAGCAGCAGCAGTAGTAGTAGTAGCAGTAGCAGTAATAGTAGTAGTAGTAGTAATAGTAGTAGCAGCAGTAGTAGTAGTAGTAGTAGTAGTAACAGTAGCATTAGCAGTAGTAGTAGTAGCAGTAGCAGTAGTAGTAGTAGCAGTAGCAGTAGTAGCAGTAGTAGTAGTAATAGTAGTAGCAGCAGTAGTAGTAGTAGTAGTAGTAACAGTAGTAGTAGTAGTAATAGTAGGAGTAGTAGCAGTAGTAGTAGTAGTAGTAGCAGTAGTAGTAGCAGAAGTAGTAATAGTAGTAGTAGTAATAGTAGCAGTAGTAGTAGCAGTAGTAGTAATAGTAGTAGCAGTAATAGTAGCAGTAGTAGTAGCAGTAGTAGTAGTAGCAGTAGCAGTAGTAGTAGTAGTAATAGTAGCAGTAGTAGTAGTAGCAGTAGTAGTAGTAGTAGTAGCAGTAGTAGTAGTAGTAATAGTAGGAGTAGTAGTAGCAGTAGTAGTAATAGTAGTAGCAGTAATAGTAGCAGTAGTAGTAGCAGTAGTAGTAGTAGTAGTAGCAGTAGCAGTAGTAGTAGTAGTAATAGTAGCAGTAGTAGCAGTAGTAGTAGTAGTAGCAGTAGTAGTAGCAGTAGTAGTAATAGTAATAGTAGTAATAGTAGCAGTAGTAGTAGCAGTAATAGTAGCAGTAGTAGTAGCAGTAGTAGTAGTAGTAGTAGCAGTAGCAGTAGTAGTAGTAGTAGTAGTAGCAGTAGTAGTAGTAGTAGTAGCAGTAGCAGTAGTAGTAGTAGTAGTAATAGTAGCAGTAGTAGCAGTAGTAGCAGTAGTAATAGTAGCAGTAGTAGCAGTAGCAGTAGTAGTAGTAGTAGTAGTAGTAGTAGCAGTAGTAGTAGTAGTAGTAGCAGTAGCAGTAGTAGTAGTAGTAGTAATAGTAGCAGTAGTAGTAGTAGTAGCAGTAGTAATAGTAGCAGTAGTAGCAGTAGTAGTAGTAGTAGTAGCAGTAGTAGTAGCAGTAGTAGTAATAGTAATAGTAGTAATAGTAGCAGTAGTAGTAGCAGTAATAGTAGCAGTAGTAGTAGCAGTAGTAGTAGTAGTAGTAGCAGTAGCAGTAGTAGTAGTAGTAGTAATAGTAGCAGTAGTAGCAGTAGTAGCAGTAGTAGTAATAGTAGTATTTGTCATTAATCAAAAACACATGGAAACATAAAATCACCAAAACCATTTTATTTAAGAAAGTAAAAACAAAATATTTATACTGACTGATTTATAATCAATTGTTTTTTGGGATCTTACAACTGCAAATAGTAAAACCTTTAACTGGTTTTAAATGGCTTTGGTGAATTAATTTTACTATGAAATTGGCACATTTTATTCTGATTTCACAAATCAAAGAAAAAACATACAAAACGTTTAAACTCAATTGAAAACTGAAAGACTTATTAATTGGAAGGTTTTTCAAACAAAGGTACATAATTCTCTAATTTGTTTCTTCTCTTTTTCATACCATCACGAGTTACAAGCTTTATTTAATGTGTCCCATTTTGTGGACAGCCGTGAACGCATCATCAGACGGAGCGCAGCAGTTGGTCGGTTTCTATTTCAGGGAAACTCCGTTCCTGGCTCATGTTCAATCAGCAGGTCTCGCGTTATTTGAGTATTAACCTGAAAATTAGAAATGATGCATTTTTAAATTTTTTAAATTTCATTTCGTTCTCTCGTGCCTGCAATATTAATATTTAATTTAATATTAATATTAATGATTAATATTATTTAGGCACACTGGCATTAAAAATGCTTTTATTATGAATTAGAGTATTATGTAGGCAACTATTAAATTATTGGTATTAATTTTAAAAAATTTAAAGAAAAAAGAGGAATAAATAGTGTGAATAATTATACAAATCAAAAGTCACAGAACATGATGAAAAAGTCACAGCAGACTCCAATTTAATTTGATTATAAACACTATTATGTCACAAAATTACACATCCTAACTAGAGTCTAGGTTTTTGTTATTTAATTAGACAAAAAGTTGCACAATTAAGCATTTGCAAAGAGAAGACATTTTATGTTTTGGAAATGTATTAATCAGGAATACATATTACAAAGAGAAATCCCTGAGAAACAACACACACAGAAGTACGAAACTGCAGGAAAAACTTTCTTTAGTTCTTGGAAAGCAGAAGGACAGTTCGTGCTATTTCTTATATATTCTTTCATTAAGACTCAAAGTAAAATCAAAACATCCTTAAATAAATTATTTCTAGATTAGCAAGAAATTCTGCAATGCTTTAATTAACATATAATATCCCAGATTATGCAAAACCGTGAAACCAAAAATATATGAGCCATCTTCTGTTTTGATTTAATTCGTCTTGTCTTAAAGGGAAGACGATGTGAGAAAGTCAAGGTTTAATGTTGACGATGCAGCTGGACTTGATGTCTCTGAAGGAACTGCAGCTGAAGTTGACCAGCAGACTTCGCTCTCCGCTCTTGTAGGGAACGAGGACGACTGTAACACGGAATCTGCAGTTTGGCTGCAGATTTGGAAGACTGCAAGCAGCACAAAAGCAATTTTAAAAATAGTTTGAGCAAATATTAGCTAATCATCACTTGCTTTTACTGTTTTCCTCTCAGACTTTATTGTAGTGTAGAAAACCTTCAGTTTAGCAGATTATATTTAATTACAGTTTACATGCCTAAAAACCATCATAAATAACATTCCTGCAATAATTTTGCAGTTCCATCATGCATACTCACTTGGTTATTTCTTCCCCGATCATGAGTCCACTACCAGACAGACTCATAGTGCAATCCATCAAGGTCTCATCGATAGGATTCATGAAAACCATTTCAGCAGTCAGTTCCTGGTTCACCTTGCTTTCCTTAGACACCTGCATCACAAACAGCCTTAATCAGCTAAAGAAAACTAACTCTAAAACAATAAAATGTACTTTTTTTAACCTAAAAAATAGATTAATAACTCAATAAGTTATTAATAAATTGCAAAAAATATATTTTCCTCAAACTTATCAGTCCTGGTGAAAAGACAAAAAGGACAAATGCATTTGAACCAGATCTGATCAGTTTCAAACAAAGTCACTGCACAGTTCCACACTGTAAAAAACAGTGTATCTTCAGCTGTTTACTAATTGCTGCTGGCTAGTCTGAAGGAACTCAGAGGAGGATCTTGAAGGCGGGGCTAGGTCCAACCAGGCGTTTATGACAGCTGACTGGTTGCCATGGAGATCAAAGGATTTCTCAAACATGCATAAAAGAATCAATGCAACACCCCAGGTTTGTTTTTGATGAGGGAATAACATTAAAACACGATGGAAAGTTAAATGATACTGCCCTTTTAATAGGTGGGGAAGAGTTCACTTTTAAAAAGTTAAATTTTTTCTGTACTCACAGTGATGGAGAGTGGGGGGTTTATGAGCACAACTCTGTCTGTTGCCAAGTACACGTTGTCTTTATTCTGTAGGTCAGTGATGACCGCTGATATGCTCATGGTCCGGCGTTGTATCATGTACTTATGGTAGACTGAGAATGGGACCTTAATAGGGACAATTAGATCTAAAACAAACCAAAAAAAACAAGCAAACGTGAGTTCATGATTGTCAGATTTATATTTCAGATCCAAGTTTTCAAAGAAAAAGGAAAAGCGAACAACCTTTCCTCGGCAGCAGCTTCTGCTCTGTGACCTCGGTCTGGATGTTCCCCTCTGGCTGGCCCGTGTATTTCATTGCCTGGACGCTGATGTTGACGGAAAACGTTCTGGTGGCGCTGCTGTCACTGCTCAGAATCAACTTCAGGTTCACATCCTTGCCGTTCTCCGGCTTGGAGACCTGCATTGGGAACCAGAGGAAAGTGAAAATTCACTCTCATCTTCATAACAGTAGACCAGAAGAGACGTCTAACACGCTGGACGAAGCCTACCTCTTCAAATCGGATGAGCAGTTGTGGTTGTGAAGGATCAGGCGGAGGTACGGTGCTCATCGACGACGCTGGACCCGAAACCGTGTCACGAGAACCGGCAGCATCCCGCAACATCGTTGATCCATTTACGATTTTGTCGAGAGCGTATGCAAAGACCTTTCTTTCCTCCACAGTTCCTGTATCGGGTCAGTCAAAGAAGCTGCGTGAATAAACAAGTTTCATCACAGCATTTCAATGCATTAACAGTTTCATGGTCAGTTGATCTGAGTCTGTAAATATCAGGTTTCCTCCAGTGCTGTTTGATTTATTTGTATTATTTTATACAGTAGCATGGATAGTAAAGACAGACTAAACTAAGTTAATAAAACATAAGTAATCTTTAGCAGACAATTATCTATTCAAAATGATAATGGTGTTTGATTGTACATATACACAGAAACACTTCCCTTTATTTAAGTTTTGTTGGTGATATTTTATTTACAAAATTTCCTGTCAACTTTTAATATTTTTTTACAAAACAAAAACATGGTGGAGCAACTGGTGGGCTGCCGTAGCGCCTCTCCCACCAGGCTTAGCGCTTAGCGCATATATATATATATATATATATATATATATATATATATATATATATATATATATATATATATATATATATATATATATATATATATATGCAAGGGCGTAGGTTTGGTCTAAGTTTTGGTGGGACCTTACAACTTACTGACCCCCCCCCTCCCCCCACCGCCCCGCGCGCACCGACCATTTATGACCAGTGGGGGGGGGGCACCACATTGGCTTAATAACCCCTCCCCCCAACCATAACCATAACTTGATGTATGATCAGCAGATCAGTTCAAGAACACTTTACTTTTTCCTTTTCAAAATTCAGCAGCGTAACCTGGTTTGTATTCACACTAGCTTAACTTAATTTAAGACTAACACTTCAAATGCCATATTTACTGAGATAATTTCACAGTATAACTAACACCTGACCTGAGCCCTGAAGCTCCAGCCACCTCTCCATCGTCCTGCTCTGCCCCTTGCTCTGCTGTCTGAGCATCCTATGTGAAAAAGTATTACATAATTAACAGACCTATTCTACCTCACATTCAGTGCTGACCTTACTAAACACCAGACTTTACAACAAATGCGTTGCGTGATAGATATCTAACTTATGGGTCCCCTCACTGTACTTACAGCCGAGGTAGTGAAATAACTTCTAATGTCTGTCGTCCTTTTCTTTTTTGGTGGCGACATGGAGACTCATAATAAATGTCAAACTCAGAAGGAGACGCGTTCACTGTCAGCACCGTGGACCAAGCTTCCAAGCTTATTAAACTAATCAGTGTAGATTTTCGTTTATTTATTTTGTTTTTGTTAAAAAATACATTTTTTTTTTAATTAATATGGCAAAAATTGGTTGGGACTATTTTATATCCCTTGAATATTGGTCATGACATGTCACGACCGTCCATACCCAAACCTACGCCCATATATATATATATATATATATATATATATATATATATATGTGTGTGTGTTTAAGGTTTCTCCAGAAGCCCCCTGCTGTCCATGCAGGTGTGCCCACCTTCTCTGTACTTGTAGGTGTCTGTGATGTCCGTCCTCTTGTACGAGCCAACCGCCTTGGTGGAGATGTACTGTCCAACTGTCTTTGTGTCAGAAAAGATTTTTGTCCTGGATCCATCATTTCTCACCTGGCAAGGCCATCAAAACCCATCATAAGCATCAAGCTTTTCTTTTATTAATGGTATGGTTCAGAGTTTACTCTGTACTGACCAGCCAGGAAACGGAGTCAGCGTTGACCTCGGCGAAGACAAACGGGATGTCGTATTTAAGATTGATTTCTCCGTTCCGGATGGCGGTCACTGAGGCCGGGCCGCAGCAGAACAGACCTGCAGACAAACAGGCAACAAATTATCAAGTTATTTTATTCAAACGTTCACCCCACTTGTTTAAGATGAGTACAAACAACAAGTTGATGAGAATTAAGTCATGTTTGCAGAATGTTTTGTTTTGCAGTGTAGGGAAGGCTTTCCGTACCTTCACTCCTTTCCTGTGGTGTTGGATCCACAACCTGCCAGCCATCATATTTCCCATCTTTTGCCAGGTCTGGTCGTCTCATCCACCCCTCAACCCAGACGTGGAAGTTCCTTAAAAAGAGAGCACAATATTCAGACTCCCAACAAACCTGCTAAAATAAAAACCAACAGACATTGAGAGGTTTTCAGACTCTGTGCGTCTTTAGAGCAGTAAATACTGAGCCTCTCACCAGATACTGTCTGTGGATTCCCTCTCCATCGCTCCGTTATAATTAAAGTAGTTGTCGATGGTCAGATTCTTGTTGGTGTCATGAGCCGACTGGAAGTTGGTGACGACACGGCAGGGAATGCCCAGCAGCCGCATCACTGAAACCGCGCATGAAAAATTCAGGAAAATGCTTTTTTTCCTCCACCTGGTTGATCTTTGTAGTGACTTTATTTTTGATTATTAACGCTGCAATATGTACTTTTCTAAAAAAAAAAAAAAGGTTCTTTTATATATGTGTTGAAACTGTCACCATGTTGTGGCATTATGGTATGAGACAGCTACTCTGAGAAAAATGAGCTCCTCTGCCTTCTCCCAATGCTAACTAGAAACAACCAATCAGATCCTGAAGGCGGGTCTTAGCGCTGTCAATCACAATCCCTTCATTTCTCTTTACTATGCTGCAGCTAGCATAGCCTGTCGAGTTAGCATGGTGGTGAAAAAACAGTTTTTCTGTAATGGGGAGTTATTTATACGCCATCAGCACATTTAGTAGCGAGTACACGAGGTTGACTGACACCTTTAAGCCCCTCCTCCCGGCTCTGATTGGTTGTTTTTGACCGGAAGCTGTGCTTTTCTTCACCGCCTTTGATGTTGCGGTCTCCTTCACAGGAAGTGAAGGAGATCCATCTTTTCACAGATTATCTGTCCCATAACAAACCATGACAACATGGTGACAATATTTAAAAAACATTCTTTATTATAATTATATACTGCAGGTTTAATTGAATATTTTCAGTGAATGGAGAAGCTTACCAGAACACATGACGCCGGCGAACACCCAGCACTGCCCGTATCTGACGGAGCGGTAGTAGGAGTTGTACCACTGCTTCAGGATGGCGTAGCTGCCGCTCCAGTGGGTGGGCGGGAGCCCGCCACTGTAGTCATTTCCCCAGTTTCCCATCACAACGCCGCCGTCATCAGAGCTGTTGACCTGAAGGAAAGTTAATCACGCTTTCACTTCAGCAATGCACATGAATCCAAAGTTTTAGGTTTCTGCTCCGAATGTAAGAAAAAGCTTTCATGGTTAACTGAAACTAACAAAATAACAAAATATGAAATTGAGAAAACATTTTTGTTAATTGAAATAAATGAAAACGGTAATTAATGGGAAAAGATATAACTAACTGTGTGTTTATAAAACTAACTAAAGCATGCTGAGATATAAAATCTTTCATTTTTGTGTCACTAATCTGTTTATTATTCTTTCAAACTTATCTGACATTATTTTTTTTCACCACACAACCAGTTTACGTCAGCTGTCGGCAATTTACGGCGCTCCAAACTGAGAGCCGTAAACCCGCATGCTGACGAAGGGTATGTGGCCTACCATGGCGCTGACCACCCGGCTGACGTAGATGGGGTTGCAGCGAGCAGAAACGTCATCAGCTGGATTAAGCCAGTTTTTGATGTTGCGGTTGAGCATCATCATGCAGATCTTCACCATGCCTTCCTCAAACTGGACAAAAAGACAGAAACGGTAAACTACTGCTCTTAATCTGCGTTTATCCACGGCTGTGTGATAAAATCTAAACACCAGGTGTCAAAACTAAACAGTTTATATTCAAACATCCAAACACAACCATGTCCTTAACATTAATAAGGTGAACTAAAGTTTTCTGAAAATATAATTGAGAATTTGCTCCTGAAAACTTAACACAATAATCCAATAAACATTCTTTTAAAAAATAAACATAATGGCAGTTTAGTCTCATCTTCAAGGAGTTCAGTAACAACCCATTAAGTTTTTATTATGTTTATGAGTTTGGTTTTTGTTTGTACCTGCCCAAAGTCCCAGGACATTGGAGAGATGTAATCTCCGCTTCCTCTGTAGATGATGCCCTGTTCGTTCAGCACATACTCCCGCCTCTCCTCCTCCTTGGGCAGAAACACCCAGTCATCTGCAGAGGCAGTCAAATAATACAGAAACTGGTCAATCAGCTCAAGAAAACACAAAAAACTGTTAGAAGGGATCAGCTTTTAGAGGGGTTATATAGAGTACTTATGAATAGCAAGCAAGTCAACTTGGAAAATCAGGGAGAAATTCTTATGGATGATATTTAGATCTACGTTGAAATTGTTTCATATCTGGACCAGGTCTAAATATTGAAAAGATAATAATTTACTGTCCATATATACAGTATATATACTGTATATATATACAGTATATACAGTATATATATATATATATGTAATGCAATAAATAATGCAATAAATGCTTTTTAAGTGTTATGCAATATTGCTTTTATATTTTCTACAAAATAGAATTAAAAAAAAAATTTTAAATTAAAAATTTCATCATCAATTTTTAATTATGATGATTAAATATGCCATTAATTAAGGTACAAACAAATTTAAACAGTAATTTTTGGGTCAAAATGGTTTCTTTTGTCTATTGAAACACATTCAATACTTAAATTAAACCAAAATAAAATCAGAATTTTTTTGATAATTGTTTATCTTCTCAGGTGAGTGTGTGTTAAATGGGTTAAGTGGCCTGAAAAAGTCTGAGGAACACTGAACTAGAGTTAATTTAGAAACTTCTGGAAAGCTCACTACATCCACTCACACTCAAAAACAAACAGAAAGAAATGAAAAGACAAATAACCCACAAACTCACCAGAACTCCACGGGTTGAAGAGGACAGAAAAGTTTGCCAAAATCTTTTCCTTGTTCTTGAGGCTGGCAGATAGAGTGTATTCGCCGATGGGAGCGTCAGCTGGCGGTGAGATGATCAGAACCAAGACTCCGGTCTCAGGAGAAGAGGTCCGTTGAACCTCTGCCTTCCACACCGCCTTGGCTGAAGCTGAATGCAGCGACCGGCCCGGGACGCCGAAGCGAGACTTCGTCCCCAGATCCTCCGATGGATCATTTCCTGCAAACAGACACAACTGAAGGAGTAAGGCAACAATTCTCTGTATGTGTGTATCAGTTCAGTTTTTTACAATAAATATATGAAACTTTATAAAACATAGATGAATTTATAGGCCCCATACAAATAAAAATTTCTATTAAAAGGGCAGGATGTAACTTTAATGAAAAAAAAAAGTTTTTTACATATTTGTTAAACTGTCTCCATGTTGTGGCAGTTTGCTACGATGAAAAAGATAATCTGTGAAAAGTTTGACCAAAAACAACCAATCAGAGCCGGAAGGCGGGTCTTAATTCTGTCAATCAAGCTCATGTACTCGCTGCTAAATGTGCTAAAAGTGGAGAAACAACTTACCATTACAGGAAAGCTGTTTATCCGTCATCATCTGTGGCTATGCTAACTAGCCTAGCATTCAAACTGAAGCTTGCTGACAGGAAAAGTTGTAGTAGCAGGGAGCAAGAGGAAGAGGCAGAGCAGCGCCATGGCAGATTATGATTGACAGCGCTAAAACCTTCCTCCTGGTTCTGACTGGTTGTTTCCAGTTAGCACTGGGAACACTGGGAGAAGGCAGAGGAGATGGATTTTCTTGCAGATTATGTGTCTCATGCCATACTGTCACAATTTTAACAAATATCTATAAAAATATTTAGCTTTAAATTAATTACACATTCCTGCAACATTAATGATCAATAGAAAGTTTTATGTCTTTGACATTCTCTCACATTTTGTCACAAACTTCAACATGTTTTATTGACATTTTTTTAGATAAACTAACATGGATAAATATCAACGCAAAGGCACTAAAAGGCTTGTATGGCTAAAACTAAAAGGTTTAACTGATGTTTGGATGGAACTGAAAGACATTTTAAATATCAAAAATAGATAAACAAAAGAACAGAGACAACAAATAAAATGAATTATGATGTCTGTAAACAAAACATCCAGTTTTTGGTAGAAAGAGAAAAACAATAAATCATGCAAATGGAAATTATTGAGCTTCTTTTAATCTATCATGTGATTAATTGATTCATTACTTATTGCAACAAGCCTAGATACCAATAATTAATTTAAAGACACCAACCCGTCCCCACAGTCATGATGAGCTGATCAAAGCCGAGGTTGAACGGTTGAGTCAGTTTGAGGGTGAGTTTGAAGGCTTGGCCTCGTCTGACGATCAGCTCAGTCACCGAGATCTCACTGGTGTGATGCTCATTGTTGTTGGTGTTACTGTGGAGGTCCACTGATCTAAAAACTACAAAAACAAGAGCGGACAGACAAAAATAAATAAGAATCGTAACATTAATCAGACAGAACTAGATTTAAACATTCAGAGCAACATAGAGACAGTTACATAGTCGGCCTTCTGTCATTTCCAGGATTAGAGGATTAATGTCTCAGCAAGACATAAAGAAACTCATCCAGACGTTTATCTTTAGTCACATTCTGACTAAAACCAGGAAGATAGAGCACCACCCAGTTCTACATCACCAGTTCTACATCACCAGTTCTACATCACAAAGTTCTATATCACAAAGTTCTACATCACAAAGTTCTACATCACCAGTTCTACATCACCAGTTCTACATCACCCAGTTCTACATCACCAGTTCTACATCACCCAGTTCTATATCACCAGTTCTATATCACCCAGTTCTACATCACCAGTTCTACATCACCCAGTTCTACATCACCAGTTCTACATCACCCAGTTCTACATCACCCAGTTCTACATCACCCAGTTCTACATCACAAAGTTCTATATCACAAAGTACTACATCACAAAGTACTACATCACAAAGTTCTACATCACCCAGTTCTACATCACCCAGTTCTATATCACAAAGTTCTACATCACCAGTTCTACATCACCAGTTCTACATCACCAGTTCTACATCACCAGTTCTACATCACCAGTTCTACATCACCCAGTTCTATATCACCAGTTCTATATCACCCAGTTCTATATCACCAGTTCTATATCACCCAGTTCTACATCACCCAGTTCTACATCACCAGTTCTACATCACCCAGTTCTACATCACCCAGTTCTACATCACAAAGTTCTATATCACAAAGTACTACATCACAAAGTACTACATCACAAAGTTCTACATCACCCAGTTCTACATCACCCAGTTCTACATCACCAGTTCTACATCACCAGTTCTACATCACCGGTTCTACATCACCCAGTTCTACACCACCCAGTTCTACATCACCAGTTCTACATCACCAGTTCTACACCACCCAGTTCTACATCACCAGTTCTACATCACCCAGTTCTACATCACCAGTTCTACACCACCCAGTTCTACATCACCAGTTCTACACCACCCAGTTCTACATCACCAGTTCTACATCACAAAGTTCTATATCACAAAGTTCTACATCACCCAGTTCTACATCACCAGTTCTACACCACCAGTTCTATATCACAAAGTTCTACATCACCAGTTCTACATCACCAGTTCTACATCACCTGTTCTACATCACCAGTTCTACATCATCCAGTTCTACATCACCCAGTTCTATATCACAAAGTTCTATATCACCAGTTCTACATCACCCAGTTCTACATCACCCAGTTCTACATCACAAAGTTCTATATCACAAAATACTACATCACAAAGTACTACATCACAAAGTTCTACATCACCCAGTTCTACATCACCAGTTCTACATCACCAGTTCTACATCACCCAGTTCTACATCACCAGTTCTACATCACCAGTTCTACATCACCGGTTCTACATCACCCAGTTCTACACCACCCAGTTCTACATCACCAGTTCTACATCACCAGTTCTACACCACCCAGTTCTACATCACCAGTTCTACATCACCCAGTTCTACATCACCAGTTCTACACCACCCAGTTCTACATCACCAGTTCTACACCACCCAGTTCTACATCACCAGTTCTACATCACAAAGTTCTATATCACAAAGTTCTACATCACCCAGTTCTACATCACCAGTTCTACACCACCAGTTCTATATCACAAAGTTCTACATCACCAGTTCTACATCACCAGTTCTACATCACCTGTTCTACATCACCAGTTCTACATCATCCAGTTCTACATCACCCAGTTCTATATCACAAAGTTCTATATCACCAGTTCTACATCACCAGTTCTACATCATCCAGTTCTACATCACCCAGTTCTATATCACAAAGTTCTATATCACCAGTTCTACATCAACAGTTCTACATCACCAGTTCTACATCACCCAGTTCTACATCACCCAGTTCTATATCACAAAGTTCTATATCACAAAGTTCTACATCACCAGTTCTACATCACCCAGTTCTACATCACCAGTTCTACATCACCCAGTTCTACATCACAAAGTTCTACATCACCAGTTCTTCATCACCCAGTTCTATATCACAAAGTTCTATATCACAAAGTTCTACATCACCAGTTCTACATCACCCAGTTCTACATCACCAGTTCTACATCACCAGTTCTACATCACCCAGTTCTACATCACAAAGTTCTACATCACCAGTTCTTCATCACCCAGTTCTATATCACAAAGTTCTATATCACAAAGTTCTACATCACCAGTTCTACATCACCAGTTCTACATCACCAGTTCTACACCACCAGTTCTATATCACAAAGTTCTACATCACCAGTTCTACATCACCAGTTCTACATCACCTGTTCTACATCACCAGTTCTATATCACAAAGTTCTATATCACCAGTTCTACATCACCAGTTCTACATCATCCAGTTCTACATCACCCAGTTCTATATCACAAAGTTCTATATCACCAGTTCTACATCACCAGTTCTACATCACCAGTTCTACATCACCCAGTTCTACATCACCCAGTTCTATATCACAAAGTTCTATATCACAAAGTTCTACATCACCAGTTCTACATCACCCAGTTCTACATCACAAAGTTCTACATCACCAGTTCTTCATCACCCAGTTCTATATCACAAAGTTCTATATCACAAAGTTCTACATCACCAGTTCTACATCACCCAGTTCTACATCACAAAGTTCTACATCACCAGTTCTTCATCACCCAGTTCTATATCACAAAGTTCTATATCACAAAGTTCTACATCACCAGTTCTACACCACCAGTTCTATATCACAAAGTTCTACATCACCAGTTCTACATCACCAGTTCTACATCACCTGTTCTACATCACCAGTTCTATATCACAAAGTTCTATATCACCAGTTCTACATCACCAGTTCTACATCATCCAGTTCTACATCACCCAGTTCTATATCACAAAGTTCTATATCACCAGTTCTACATCACCAGTTCTACATCACCAGTTCTATATCACAAAGTTCTATATCACCAGTTCTACATCACCAGTTCTACATCATCCAGTTCTACATCACCCAGTTCTATATCACAAAGTTCTATATCACCAGTTCTACATCACCAGTTCTACATCACCAGTTCTACATCACCCAGTTCTATATCACAAAGTTCTACATCACCAGTTCTACATCACCCAGTTCTACATCACCAGTTCTTCATCACCCAGTTCTATATCACAAAGTTCTATATCACAAAGTTCTACATCATCAGTTCTACAAACGGCTAAAAAGCACTGTCGTCCGTCAAAGCATCAGCGATCTCTCAGGTCTCCACCTGGGACAAACCCTTTCCTTTCATTAATGTTGAGGTGCTTTCGTAATTTGTAATTGTGCAAATCAATTGTGAAGTGATTTGCACCTTAGGGCCACCGTAGGAACAAACTTCTAGAAAACTCCAAAACAGCTGAAACACTGAGCTCCTTTAAATCTAGACCACAAGTGTCAAACTCAAGGCTTGGGGGCCAAATCTGGTCCTCCGGTTTTTCACAGATCTGCAAAATTCACACAAAATTAACAAATCTGCACATTTTTTCTGATTTTGCTGCAAATTTTCTGAAAACTGATCGAAAACATTGAGTTTAAGCGACTGCTGAATCAGCCTTACTTGATGTCAAGTTATAGTCCATGATTGATACGGCGAGTAATAAAAAATCTCATTTAACTTCATACATGAGCGCAAATATTGTAAAAAAAAATTCCTTACAAATATTTCAAAATTGGCATCACAAAATGTGCAATTTTGATACCAATAAAACAGTAAAGCAGTCACAAAATCCTGGAGAAACAGCTAGTTAATGATGTTTGAACAGTTTAATTAATGTATTCTGGCCCTTTAAGATGCTTTTGAACCATAATAAAGTAAACATTGACCAACATATTTGATGCATGTTGATGATTTTGATGATGGCACTTGACATTATATTATGTTTATTGCTTGTTTCATTGTTGGTTACTGTATTATGTTTTTATGTTGCAAAGCACTTTGAACTGCCTTGTTGCTGAAATGTGCTACAAATAAACCAGAGTTTACTTTTATATTTACTTCTTTTGTGATGTCTTAAATTATTTTTTACAGTGTTATAATTTATGTAGTTATGTAAGTTATGTAATCATCAATATGTAGTTAATGCCATTGAGTAATTAACAAGGTCAAAGTGCTTCTTGTGGTTCTAAGCCAGATTGTTCTGTAAACCAATCCGTCCTGTTCAGGGCAGCTGGATGCAGACGGGGAGTGGTGAGTGTTGAACTTTGCTACAAACTATCTGTCAAAAGTCTGCTGACATACTTTGACAGCAGAAACTGGGTGTGTTGGTTGCTTAATTTACTCATCCCAGCCTGTGTGTAAACGGGGCATGCCAAAACAGGAGAGTACAATGAAGAACACCCTTTCCTTAACCTCTGCAGCAACACCCTCAAGAGTTTTGCAAACATTGCAGAAATCCACAAACCTCATGCAAAGAAAGTTGGATAAGGAACTGTGAGTAAATAAATCCAACCACAAAACAGATTGAGCAACATCTGAATGTGGATTTTGCCCCAGAAAAGAACAACAAAGAGAAAGTTTGGGTTAAATGAATCAATAATTGTAATAATAATATTGTGCAACTATGAATGAGTGTGTAACGAAAGTGAGCTACAGGTAAGCATATTAAATGACTGTATTAAGGTTGTGAATTCTGATTCTAATCCTTCTAATTCATTTACTTTTTCTGGCTTTTTTAAAAAGAGCAACACCTACACAGGTTACGATTCTCTGGAGAACTAAATGTTTTTATTTAGTTAGAAAATCCTGGCTAAAATGCAACCAAATAAACATTCAAAAACTGTTGCAGCTGCTGGATGTTGTAAAACAGATTCCCTCAGTAAACGCAGGTAAGAATCTCTTCAGGAGCGTAAACATCCAGGCGTGTGTTAACATGATGCTCAGAGGAAATGTCTACAGCCCAGAAAAGAAACAGCTTCTCTCTAATTATCTGGCAAAGATTATTTTACAAGCAGTTTAAATAATGACAAGTTCACCGTGTGGTCAGGTTGTGTAAGAAAAAAAAAAATCTTTGGAGATTTCAAGTTGATGGCAGGACAGGAAAATATGAAAATTATGAAAATATGTTAAAAACTTTCTCCAAAATCTGCCCGTCTAAGCTGTCCGTTAGAACTTTTAGGGAAATATTCTTCTTTTCCAGAACAGCCTGGATTAGAAATGTTGGACCTTAACAGCAAAATGTTTGGAGAAAACCAAGCACAGCTCACTAAACCACCATCTCAGGTTGTTTATCTGTGGGTTTGGGTTCGTATTTGTCCTGGTCATGTTTGTTTCTCTGTGTTATTTTCTATTTGATTAATTTAAATGAGATTTTTGCTTCAGTTAGTCTTATCTAATTCTCATCCCTGGTCTCATTTGGTTTTCTTTTCACTTGTGTTGAACAGAGTCTGTTACCTTCCAGATCACATGTGTCAAACCCAAGGTCCGGGGGCCAAACATGGCCCGCCGTAGCTTTCTGTGTGGCCCTCAAGGCTCAGATGCTAAATTATATTAATCCATTTCCTGTGATTCTGTGACTGTGGAAATTCATGTAAAATCAACAGATTCCCACATTTCTCCCCGCTAATGCATAACCCTAAGTCTATTGTAAATTTGAACTCCCACCTGTAGGGGGCAGTATTTTGTACTTTTACGACACCGATGCCTGAGCCTTATTTGATGTCAGGTTATTAGTTAGTCTGTGATTGATGTGATGTTAATAAACTCACAATTAATTTAATACATAAATGTAAAAATTGTAAAATTCCTTAAAAATATTTATAAATTAGCGCCACAAAAGTAGTGATTTCATTTGCAAAAAAAAGAAAATCACTAAATCAATCATGACATCCTGGAGTGACTGAATAATGTGAAAAGATGTTTCATTTTATGAAGTGCTTACAAAAAGCAGAGACAGCTATTTATTAATATTTTAACAGTTTGTTAATGGGTTTTATCAATACTTTAAGAACATTCCTGATCTTGATTTGGCCCAAAACGAAAATAAATTTGACACGGCTCTTCTAGATGTCTGGTTTAATTTCTCGTTTGAATTTATTACTGTAGTCCATCCTGTTAATCCAGCTCATGTTTTTCACCTGGCACCTGATTAGTTTCCCCCTCACCTGTCTCACAGTGTATTTAAGTTCAATGCTTTTGTCTGGTGCAGGATTTGTGTGTTTTTACGTCTGTAGTTTGGCGAACACTCATGTTCATGTCAAGTTTAAATAAATCTTTATCGTATCTTCATCGTGCCACATCGCCGTTCACATTTCGGCTTTTCCTTTGTTTGACCTTCACCAGACACTGAGACACTGAACACGGCAGCAGGTTCACTGTTTGAACTGCTCAGTAACTCTGGATAAAATTATTCTCTTTAATCCCAAATAATCACAGCTGAGAGATAGAGTAATAAAAATATTTATCCATTTATAGATTAATAAAATCTGTCCAACGACCATTAGAAACAGCTCCAGGTTATTCCATTAGCAGGTGAATCACTTGTTGGATTAATGTTTCACAATCTGTTTTTATATTCTGCAAATCAACACTGTATCGAATTTGAATTACAACAGAAAAATTAATTTTTGTAAAAGCCACTAAGTTGCGGTTTTATTCTGACAAAGTTGCCTGGAAGTTTAATGTTACACTTCCAAGGTGTGTTCTGTTGTTCTTGGCAGCTGTACATGTGAGAGGCAGAAACACCTGTCTGCCTGAAAGCTGCTCCACATTCATCCGTAAAGCTCATGCAATTAAAGAAAGACACACATTCAGAGTTACTGAAGTGAAGAAGAACAAATAAATAACAATTGTTCACATTCAGACTCCTCTCAGTCTAATAGGCGCCATGCTTAACTATAAACCTCTGCAAAGATAATCATCATGTCCTCTGCTTGGTCTGCTCTGCAATACTTCTGCTTCTCCTACTTATAATCATCTATAATTTTAAAGTTCATTGTTTTTTTAAATCCAGTGACTTCATGTAAAATCTGAAGTATTTTGGATTTTTTAGATGAAATCTGTGTTTCTGCTAAGCTGCCCCAGGGGAACTTTGCTTTTTTATATTAATAAAGAAATCTGGATGGATTTTGTAAACTTGAGTTATTGTTATCGTCGCAATCATCAAACAATCATTTGTTTGATTATTAAAAATAGCTAAATATCACAAAAAAGCAAAATTTCACTTTTCTCATGAGCCAAAATCAAGATACAGAATATATAAGCAACAAAATAAAAGGTGTAGAAAAAACCAAGGATGGGAAATTGCATAGTCAGTTTTGTTACATCACCACTTTTTTGATAAAAATGCAAAAACATTTGTTTTTTTTCTTTGCAATTTCGCAAAGTTGAACTTCAGGAAGAGAATGGAGATAAATGGTGTTTTATTATTTCTTCATAGTCTTGGACAGGATCACACATACTAAAAAAAAAATTGTTTTAAAAATTTCTGATTTATTCACCAAACTTGTCTTAGCAGCCATGATTTAACAAGGAGAGTATTTTGGTGCAGAAAAAGAGAAAAAAAACGAAAATATGTTATTCTTGTAAATGTTGCCATGCAACCAAATCTGACGCACTACAAACTGACCAATCTAAGCTTTAAGAAACTGAAATGGTCTTTTAATGCTGTGAGGACTCCCACATTAAAGCCTGAGATCATAAAGCAATTTCAGTGTCTTAATAGCAGCCATCTTTCTTTTAAATCTTGATCCGTTCTGTCTGGGTGTAGCTGTGTGCTCTTTATATTTTTAAGGATTATGTCCACCTGAGACAAGTTTAAGCATGTTGAATATTTATTGTGCTTTTCAAAAACAGCTTTGTATGGTGGAACTGTAACCAAAAAGGCTCCCAGTTTTAAAATCTCCAACGAAAATATTTATATGCCATAAACTTAAATAAATACTTTTAATCTGGGTTGAAAAGCAAATATTGGAGTTTTCCTACTGCACCTGAGCTGTAGTCAGCAGGCCTGTTGAGACTCATGGCTGCTCCTGTCGCGTTTCTCTTCCTGGGATGATGAGCTGAAAGCAGTCTGGTTGACACCAAGCGTGCACTGCCTGATAACTCTGCAGACGCTGCTTTTAAAGTCCTTGTCACACCCAGCCACATGCCATTTCTTTGAGAAATGGATGGTGCAACCCAGTCATGCATTCCGTGGAAATTATCCCTTTTTTCCAAGTATAACAATTGTATTAAAGATTTACTGCTACCCTAAGTTACCAAATACTATTTTTCTGTACGATTGTGCCCTTCACATGACTCTGACTGGGGTTGACACATTAAGCAATAACAGCAAATATTAAAGAATGAGCTCTAAAGATTTATTACAGCGTTTTTAGTTTGCTGGGTAAAATTGGTTTCTTTGTTCCCGCAGTTTGTCGGATAAAATCCTCGACAAGATGACAACCAGGAAAACAAAGGACACAAATAGAAATGTTCTTTCAACTCTTATTATGATATATTAAACTTAAAATTACTCAGAAATAAAACTGAAATGCTATTTAATGCATAGTCAACGCTCATACAGCTGCAAAAGTTTCATAATGTTTAATTTTTTTCTCATTTTGCTGTCTTAGAAAATGTGGTGAATTATATTGTGATGTTATGATTCTGCACAGGGAATTTAGGATTCCACCATCTAACAGCCAAAAGCTTGGATTAACAGATGGAATAAATACTCAGGTCATTATTCAGCTAAATTTAAAAAGTGGTTATCTAGAAGTCCTTCAGTGGTTTAGTTTGTTTTTCAGCTGATTTTTTGGAAAGACGCTGGAAATTTTTATGAGTTTTGTTCTGTCTGTATAGAGTGATTAAACTCAGTTAAAATCATTATAAATAGAACTGCTCTGTGAAGTATAATTTCTGGATTTTCTACCCACTGAATGAAGAACAAACATAAAAAATGTTTTAACCAAAAACCAGACACGCACCTGAAGTTTCTGTTAAAGTTTTTAAAGATTTTTATTGAAAGAAACTGATTTGGGGGGGAATAAAAATTTGTTACTTATATGAATTATTGTCATTTTCGTCCATAAAATACCAATATTTCCACTTAACTTTATATTTTGGTCTGCCTGATTATGCATTTTTTATTAAATAATTGTTAATTACTTCTTACTTTTACTTGAAGTAGTGCTACTCTTACCTGAGTACAATTTTCGGCCCACTTCTGGTTATTTTGGAGAACTTTATGAGTTAAAAAAAGAAGCTCTCCAATGAACAAAGTTTGTTATTTTATCTAATCAAATGAACACGTCGTGGCTGAAATGGATTTTCTCCGTCTGGTTCCTACATTCAGCCAGATGGCGTGAGGAGATCCATCGTTCCAGATAAAAGTTAATCAAATAGAAGTGCTTCAAACATCTGACTGGAAAGTTTCCTGGAGGTGTTTGGTTGGATGTAAAGGGGAAATGTGATGACTAAGGTGAGAAAATGTGTCAATTCACTTACAGTGAGTCAAACCCATTAGCCGATGCCAGATTTTGTGAGAGCACGTTTTGTTTTTCTCTAATTTCTGACAAACAGTTGACGGAAGCTGAAATTAGGTGGAGTCACATTTTGAGAGTGTTTTCTCTCAAAAATGTATTAGTCAAAAAGTGACTGTCCTGATTATAGCACTTGGTGTGGACAAAGAGGGAAAGAATGGCATCTTGAGAACAATCACGACGTAAGTACTTACATTCCTATTCTGCCTCATTATAATCCATCCTATTTGCTTTCACAGTCTGTTGGTAGTGTGTGGCTACCAACAGACTAAATATAAATCTATTGCAATCTTAATGAATTCAAGAAAAAATAATTACATTTATCGTGTAATTATAGTTAATTTAAATAATTGATGTTTCTTTTCAGTCCAATGATTAATTTTTCTGAAAACTAGAGCTCCTGTCCACGAGATCAACCGAGAAGAAGTTTTTTTTTTTTAAATAAAAATGTTTCATAATCTTCTGAGCATTAATTATAGATGTAGATATTTGCTCATGTAGATGAGAGTAAAGTTGAGAAGAGGCAGAAAAGAAATGGGTGTGATTCCACATATAGAAGCTATGAAAAAGAAGCAGTTAAGTGGGAGCGGCTGAGGTGCGGCATTTCCCCCAAACTTTCATTATTTCATCATACCAGCCGCACATGCACACATTCTCACACATGAAAAAAGACAGTGATCATACCAGGAAACGTCCCACAGAGGCAACTAAGGCAAACACACACACATGTTTGCGTGACCATCTTTGTGGGGACTTTCCATCAACTTCCATTCATTTCTACAGCCTAAACCTTACTGTAACCCTAACCAACCAAAACTCAATTCACACCTTAGTCCTAAATCTGACCCCTGACCCAAAAACAGCGTTTCCCCTTGTGGGGACCAGGCTTCGGTCCCACAAGGAGCGGTGGGTCCCCACAACCTAGTATGTGTCAGGAAAATGGTCCCCACAAGGTATTAGAAACGCGCGCGCACACACACACACACACACACACACACACAAAGTGTGCCTTCCTCTCGTCACAGGAACTTTGCATTGACTTTCATTCACTTTCATTTATTTCTAACTGTGAGCTTTACCTTCAACCCAAAAACAGCATCTAGTCTGGGAGCAGTTGGTCGTCACAAAGTAGTATTTGTTGGACAAACGGTCCTTAAGGACACACACACACACACACACAATAGTTTGTATTGTGTGTGTGTTAGGACTTTGAGCTGACATCCATCCAAAACTTATGTATTTTCCTGTAATGTCTGTGAAGACAATACCTGATTGAAATAAAGGATTATCTCCTCAGACTTTCAGTGACTTCTACAGGAGCTTCCTGATGATACATTCAATTAAATTATGCAAATCTGAGCAGGTAACAAATTAAAACAATCAAAACTTTTACCCTCAAGGACTAGAACTGGCTAGTCTTATAAGAGACTGTCATTGGTGTGATTTTAAGGCTTACACATAGATTTGGTAACGCCTGCTATTGTAAAGTAACATTTCGGAGGTGACTCAAGTTATCTGATTTTTACTCTGGAACAAATTACTTCCTCAACACCAATTTGGAGAAACAGAAGACAAAGGAAAGATGGATGAAGATGATTCAGTTACAAAAGTGCATTAAATCCCTTCAGTGAGATAAACAACTAAAATTAGAACAGCACAACTTGTCACACTATTATCCCTTCTCATTGTTTTCTGACCTCTTTCAAACGCTCCCAACAAGCTTCACTGACAGGAACAGTTTCAAACAATCGTGCCTGAATACAAAAAATCGTGCCTGAATACAAAAAACTGAGCCTGAATACAAAAAATCGTGCCTGAATACAAAAAATCGTGCCTGAATACAAAAAACTGAGCCTGAATACACGACACAAGGACAAAATTCAAACATTTAACAAAAGTTCAGCTGTGGAAAAATCTGGATGAGCAAACCTTATAAGAGCCATTTTTGCCCTCAGTTCAGAGAAACAAAATTTGTTCAGAGTAACAAAAACTACAAGAATTGAATTATTATTTTGACAATATCTAATCAAGAAAATTTATTTTGTTGTCTTAAACTAAAGAATGATTCTATTCTTGTTTATAATTAAAAAAGGAAGAAAACCAATATATTTTCTTCAATGTAACAACATTTTTAGAAAAACCAAAAGACACTTATGCTTTTCTTACACTTTTAATGCTACTTTGCATGTACTACATGAGAATGATTAGCAAAAATTACTTTAGCATTTATCTTGTCTTTATATTTTTAAACATTGCTCAGTTTTCATTGTGGGTTTTAGCCACTATGGAGGGTCTGAAGAGGTAAATGCAGCTCCGGAGTCACATGTTTTATTGGTTTCCATCTATTCATATGCTTTGTTTTACCTGTTTACTGGTAAATTTAATCTAATTTTGTAAAAATCCTTGTAGAGCATTTTGAATGATCTTGTCATTTTTTACTAAATGTAGGAGAAAGTCTGCAGTGGGTGTAGCTCTAAATATCACCAGTTCTTTTACCTGTAATCAACAAGTGAGATGGTAATGATCCGCATATTTTATACCTTATTAACAAGAATTATGGCTCTTTAATGACAGGCAGTCTGGTGCATTGTCCACCTGCTCTGCCTCCCCTTCAAACACTGAACAAAAATGTAAACACTTTTGTTTTTCGTCCCATTTTTTATGAGCTGAACTCAAGATCTGACATTTCAGCATCTTTTATTGTGGCACACCTGTGCAATAATCATGCTGTCTAATCAGCATCTTGATATGCCACACCTGCAAGGTGGAAAGGCTTACTATCACAGACTTAGACAGATTTGTGAACAATATTTCAGAGAAATTATTATTTTGTTTATATAAAAATGTTTAGATATTTGAGTTCAGCTCATAGAAATGGGAGGAAAAACAAAAGTTGCATGTGAAGTGAATTCAAAAGAAGATTAAGAGAAGACAAAATAAAGAAAGTGAGAAGGAGAAAAAAAGGACAAAGAATAAATTAAAGTCATGATTCACTAGGTGTAAAGAATGGAAAATCATAGGAAAACATGGCGGAACAGTGATTGTATTACACAGCCCATAAATGGGGACGGAAATGACGGAACAATTAGAAGCTGCAGACAGAAACGCAGAACAAACAGAGTTTGGTGTCATTTTGAAGGATGATCTGCTGGTGTGTCGAACCTGTGAGGAGCCGGAATATCATCTACAGACAGGCAGCCGGTAGGACAGAGGCTGGATTATTACATCCTGGAGTAGCTTTAGCCTAGCCTAGCCTAGCCTAGCCTAGCTTCCGGCTGTATACCAGCTCGTTAACACCTGTGTTGTGCGCTACATCTGAACTTAAATATTATATCGTAGTTGTGAACTCTACCATATTAATTGGTGATTTTTATGGTTGGAATAATTGTGGTATTGTGATTTTTTTAAATGAAGTTAACAGTTAAATTATTTATTAAACATTAAATAAGTATTTTTTATATTTGCATAATAAACACTCATTATTTCAAAAGGCAAACATTTGAAATGTAAATATTAATTTGAAATATAGGACTTAAAAGTTAAAGAATTTAAATTAATCATTTTGTTCATTTAACTTGAATCACTTTGTAGGTTGATTCACAGTGGGTTGCTAGTATTTTCTTTTCTGAATAAAATTAATTTGTGTAAACTTAAGTAATGAAGGTCAGTAATATTTATTTTTTTCTTCTTTTTGGGGTAAAAGAAATGTCCAATACACTGATAAATAAATGGAGGGTAGAGGAAGAAAACTGCTTGGTCCTTTAAGTGAATCAGTTGATTAAAAAAATCTGTGTTGGTGTATCTATTTGGAGAAGCTACACAAATTAAAGGGAAACTTGACACTGTGTTTTATATTTTTATTCACTAGAATAATTAAAAAAAAACCAAAACAGCTAGCACTGATTACTTTCAATGTTTTTTTGGTGACTTATCATTGAACATCAGGACTACTGCATATATATTTAATTATACATAATTTTATTGAATAACAATGAAATTGTTATTCAATTTATATTGAATAACAATTGAATAACAATATTAAAATAAGTAAAAAAAACACTGTTTTTTGACTTTTCAGACAAAAAAACACTGTAACACACTGAGAAAACATATATGGAAGTTAACTTTTTAAACCTACAAAAATAAACATAAAGCACTTTAAAGGCAACTGACATAGCAAGGTCTGTAACAGGCTGTAGATAAATCAGCTTCTGACATAAAATGCAGTTTATTATAAAACTGGTTATTTTCAATCTGTTTTTATTAATGGCAGGATGAATTTTGTTGAGCAAATTTAAGTTCATAAAGAAAATTTAAGTTCATAAATAAACCAGAGAAAAACACTTTTTAAAACTACATTTCACAGTTCTTAGGCGTACAAAGTTTTATGGGACCGGTGTGTTTCTGTTCTTGTCAAAAAAATAAATTTCTGATTTCAAAACTTTGCATAGATTTTACACATTTTATTCTCACTGAAAAGAAAACACATCAAATCATTATTATCAGTAAATGTATTAATGCTTGCATCAGCCATCTTGCTTTAAAGGAACGAAGGAAGTGGATGAGAGAAATTTAAGGTTTGACGATGACTGTGCAGCTTTTCTTGATGTCTCTGAACGAAGCGCAGTCAAAGTCGACTAGAAGAGTCCTGTCTCCGCTCCTATAGGGAACGAAATGAAACTTCACACGAACTCGGTTGTTTGGCAGCAGATCTGGGAGTCTGTGAGGACAAAGAAACATTTTTAAAGTAAAAACACAAAATACATGTTTACTTTGCTGACTTATGATTCCCAGAGCATTTAGATTTGCTCAATGGTACAAAGAACTGTTAATATAAAGTCATTGAGGAAGAAAATTGCAGGTTTTATTGATTATTTAACATTTTATGAAAACAGGTCATGTAACTTTTCCCAAAAAAACATGAACATAAGATTTTAAAAAATTATTTTAAGTTTCTGAGCGTCCTTACTGTGTGTTAGTAAAATGTAGATATTACTTTTGTATTTATTGCCAGATTGTTTCCTTTTTTAAGTTAATTAAAAATGTATTGTTGGGAATATTGAGCCAAAATAAAAATTAGCCTCCTTTCTAAACCAAAAACCTTTTACAACTCCTGTGGGTCCTCTTAGTTTGTTTTTTTATTACCATACATAAATGACACACTCATTACAAACTCAATACATTCCTACACACTTGCATTAAAAACACTCACCTGGTTATGAGTTCTCCATTAAAGAGGCCACTTCCTGTCAGGGTCAGACTGCAGTCTCTCAGTATCTCCTTCACTGGATTCTGGAAAAGCACCTCAGCAGTCATTTCCCTGTTCACTCTGCTTTCACCAAACACCTACAATCCAAACACACAATGCATTTCTGCAGTTAGTTAGTGGAAGAAACCTAAAAGCATCTTGTTGTAAGAACCTCCAGATTGATGCTAAACGGTTAGAATATGATGCTTTGTCCTTTTTCAGACAACCTTCACGATTAAATTGATGATAAAAACTGTAAGATACAGTTAAATGTACAAAAATTTCATTTTTCCATATATTATTGGATTCATTCTATCACACTGCGTGACTTTTAGTTCTTCAGAAAGCAGGAACTAAAATCCATAATTGACACCTGCGTATGAATCATCATTTGTGAAAATGCATAATCCATCCGATAAATGAAATTTGGCCAGTTGGATGGATTTGTTGCTTGTTTGTTGCCCCACACCTAATTTACAGTCATAACCAAGTCACAACAAAAACAATCTACTCCTCTGTGATTCAGCCGTAGTTTGAGCTGGTAGTTTTCTGCGTGACTATCAGCCTCTTCCATCATTGTGGAGGGATTTGGTCTCGCTGACATTTGCAGACGTGTTGTGGATTAGAGCAAGCTGTGTCCTGCATAATGACAAAACACCTTCTGGGAAGCCTTCCAAACAAACCACATTGGTTCAAGCTTTTGGTATTATCATGAGTTTAAACATTTAACACCCTGTTTTGCTTTTGTTTTATTTCCGTGACCTCAAGATGAGCGTGCTGGGAGAGATTAACAGCTGTTTGGAAACTTACTTACTAGTCATCATGATTTTAC
Source organism: Xiphophorus couchianus (assembly GCF_001444195.1). Classification (NCBI taxonomy): domain Eukaryota; kingdom Metazoa; phylum Chordata; class Actinopteri; order Cyprinodontiformes; family Poeciliidae; genus Xiphophorus; species Xiphophorus couchianus. Next base: position 2,470,401 of record NC_040247.1, read on the forward strand.
TCACTGTTACTCTTAAATCCAATGGAATAATTATTGTATTTATATTTTTCCATTGCTCTAAGTCAAAGACGCAAAAATGTTATATGCAGTGAAAAGTGATGGGAACATCATGAGAGGAAGGAAAGAATAAAGATGGAAGGAAAATGTGGATATGATCATAATATTTATTCATAAAATGATTTATTTAACAAAACCAAAGGTCAGGGCAAATATTAAAAATAATTTCACTTCAGTCAGAGTTATTCAGGTGTGGAATAATTGGAGGAAGAGATAAAACTGTTTTTTATTGTTAAAATAATGTATATAAAAATCATTTGCTAAATAAATACTATAAGGTTTGATCGGTTTTCTTTGAGTTTGTTTAGCAACTGGAATTCAGTGATATATTTAGAAAACATACAGAAAAGATTATGCTGCTTTGTTTTTATGATGCTTTATATATAATAAAGTGAAGGTTTAGTAAGTTTGTGCTTCTTCCTACACTTTTTTCTGGTCAATACTTTGTGTTCTTGTCATTGATAGGAATTTAAATATTGTTTATCTATTTCTCTGTTAGGAGAAATACTCACGGTGATGGAGATTGGGGGTTTCATCAGCACAATGCGGGTTTCTGCCAGGAACATGTGATTTTTCTTCTGTTGGTCGGTGATCACAGCTGAAATGTTCATGCTCTCACGTCCAATCATGTATTTCTGGTAAGTTGAGAACGGGACCAGGATGGGGACGATCAGATCTGGAGGGACAAAAAGAAAGAAATGGGATCTAAAGTTGATTTTGAGCATATCAAAAGCCTCAAAAACATCAAAAGTCTAAAGAAAAGAATCTGAGATGTTGGATACAGCAGTAACAATTTTATCTTGTAAAAAGCATGGTGGCCCGAAATGCAAAACACTACGACATTAACCGACTACAAATCGCAAAATACCACAGTGGGCAAACTAGAAATTAAGAAAACACAACATTAACTAAGAAAACAGCAAATTAAGAAAATATATTTTATTACATTTATTTATTTATTGTTATGTGTAGCTGTGTTTAGTGAACTGTTGATGTGGTTTGAACTCCAGGGCCACCGTAGTTAGTGTCCATAAAGAGGATGACCTTTGCCGGGCAGCAGCTCCTGCTCCAGCGCCTCACTGAGGATGTTTCCGGCCGGCTGCCCGGTGAACCTCATGGCCTGGACGGCGATGTTGATGGACAGCCTCCTGGTGGCGCTGCTGTCGCTGTTCAGAATCAGCTTCAGACTCACATCCTCGCCGTCCACCGGCTTGGACACCTTCAGCGTCACAAATTGAAAGAAATGGAGACGTTTCGATTCTGCTACTCAGCTTTTTAAAATGAAATCTTTGTTACTCATAATATTGTGGTATTAAATCATAATTTAGTGATTATCAGAATCGCTTGTTCTGTTTATTGTTTAGTTTTTATTAGTTACAGCAGTAGTTCTAGTATCGCGATTATGTATTCATTGGTTTGGTAGTGAATACTCAACAAAAGATAACATTTTCAAAACATTTATCAAATTGTAAACCATTTTCAATAACTACAGGGACAATTTATCATCCAGCAAATGTTGATGACTGTACCTCTTCAAATCGAATGAAGAGTTGTGGTGGCGGCGTTGGACTGCATATTGGATTGTTTGTAGCATTTTCATTGGATCCATTATTCACGTTTGTCCCATTTCCAACTTTCTCATCACCAACACAAGTTTCTCCCTGCCCTTCGTTCTCCAGCCTGGTGAGGGCGTACTGGAAGATGCTTCTCTCCTGTTCTGTTCCTGTGAACATGACGGTTCATTTAATCAGTAAAACTGCATCAAAAATGGGCTTCCTCGATGAATTGCTTACATGTTTTGACTACCAAAGATCACCATTTGAACTGAGAATTCACTGCTTGTTTGTGATTGAAAAATTTGAGAGTTGTGAAAATTATTTGCCCCATTCACAGGATTAAAACCATGCTAGGATATCAGAAATCATCGTTTCAATGAGCAGAGGAATGTCGTAATCCTGTGCAGTGGTGGCCACACTTTCAATAACTTTTAAAACATTTAGTGCACTTATCTTCCTAACATATCACAAACCTGCGGTGTCTGTAAAGAGACGCAGAAAAAAAAATTAACAGCAATAATTTATTCTATTTAGCCTGTTATTAAAAGAAAAATCTTACTTTCACTATGTTACACGTTCATTCACAAATGCCAGCTACTATCTACGTATGTAAAGCTAAATATTTAGTTTCCAAACTAAATATTATAACTTGCAAGTTCAAAATATTTTGTTTGCACATTAAGTATTTCATTCAAAAATAATTATTTAACTTGGATTTAAATATTTAACTTGAAATTCTGTAAGAATAACATGGTGAAAATATGACTTTAAAAAGTGAACACACTTTTTTAATGAAAAGCTAAATAAACTAAGTTATTGCTGTTAAATTTTTTTACTGTGTATCTTTACAAAAGGCAGCCTATATACTGTTACAGCACATTTTTGTTATTTACACGATGAGTATCAATAAGGCTGAAGTTAGCGCATTAGCATTAGCTTGCACTAAATACAATGCTGATATAGCGCTTTCACATTAGCGAAACTAATATTTATGATTATTGCTTTAGCGTAAGCACAGCTACGTTTCTCTCTTTCTTTCTGTTGCAAATTGAATATGTATGTTTTTATTTAATCTTAATTAACAAGAATCCCCACATTAAAAATTAGGATTTCATTAATTTTGTTAAATGAAGACAATCGTTGAGAGTTGAGATTTTAAGTAAGAATCACTTCTGAAAGTAGAACAAAATACTGAAATATAATTGTAATATTTTGATATTACATTGGTACTGTCATAGTGAATGTTTTGGACACAATATTATAGTATGAAGTTATTACATTTAATTGAGCATTCCATCTGTACTAAAGCCTGCTTTGCAGTAATCAGATTAAAAACGGTGATGGAAAAGAGTAGAAACCTTCTTTCTGCTTGTAGCTGTCTGTGATGTTCATCCTGTTGTTGGTGCCGACTGACTTGGTTGAAATGTTTTGCCCGATTTTGATAGAGTCCGTTTCAATGTTTACCATGGAACCATCACGTTTGACCTAAAGGAGCATGCAATAAAAACAGAAGGTGAATATAAGGACCGGCTCAGAAATAATTCAGAGAAGGTTCATGTTTTTCCACTGACCAGCCAGGTTATGCAGTCAGCGTTGACCTCGGCGAAGACAAACGGGATGTCGTATTTCAGGTGAGTGTCTCCGTTCCGGATGGCTGAGACTGGAGCCGGGCCGCAGCAGAACATACCTGCATGAGTAAAATAACACTAGAGGTTTATTCCTCTTAGATAAGATAAGAGAGATAAGATAAGATTTATTTGTCATTGTCATCAACAGATTACAGATTGAGATTTGCTCGACTCGAGTTAAGATGCAGGTTATGTGTATATACATAATATACCAAGATAAAGAAATAAATAGTACAAAATGAGAATAAAGAGACATCAGAAGATGGTTGCAGCGCCTGGAGGTGTCGCAACAGAATTGACATTTTTAACAAAGTGGTGTCAAGAGCAGAAGTTCTTATGCCTTTGAATTTAGTGCCATGATTGCCATCGGGTAAAAACTGTTTTTTAGGCGATTTGTCCTGGTTTTTATTGCTCTGTATCTCTTGCCTGATGGCAGCAGCTGGAAGAGACCATGGCCAGGGTGTGAAGAGTCATTTAAAATGTCCAAAACTTTCTTGTGGAGCCTGGAAGTGTGAATCTGTTCCATAGTGGGGAGGGGGCAGCCTATGGTTCTCTCTGCTGCCCTAACAACCCTCTGGAGCGCCTTCTTGTCCGCTGATGTGCTGCTGCCGTACCAGACACACAGACCGTACGTGAGCACACTCTCTATGGAGCAGTGATAGAAGGCCTGCAGCAGGTCTGAGGGGAGATGGTTCTTCTTGCGTATTCTCAGAAAGTACAGTCTCTGCTGTGCCTTCTTCAACAGCTCCTTGGTGTTGGTGCTCCAGGTTAGCTTGTCCTCCAACTCCATGCCCAGAAACCTGAACACTGGGACCCTCTCCACACAGGTCCCACTGATGGTGAGAGGCTGGATGTCCGTTTTGTTCTTCCTGAAGTCGATCACCAGCTCCTTTGTTTTGGAGGTGTTGAGGAGCAGGTTATTGACTTTGCACCACTCTGACAGCCGCTGCACCTCATCCCTGTACTCCAGCTCCCCCTTCCCGCCTGAGATGAGACCAACAACAGTCGTGTCATCTGCAAACTTTATGATCTTGTTGCTGAGGTGGTTGGAGACACAGTCATGAGTGTAGAGGGTGTAGAGAAGTGGGCTGAGCACACAACCCTGTGGCGATCCGGTGTTCAGGCTCAGAGCAGTGGAGGTGTGGGGGTCCAGTCTGACCCTCTGAGAGCGACCTGTTAGGAAGTCCAGGATCCAGCTGCAGGTGGCTGATGGGAGCCCAAGGTTTGCTAGCTTGGACACCAGACGTTGGGGAAGTATAGTATTCTTCACTTCCATCAGCCTTACACTTTGATACAAATCAAATTAAATCAGTCAACATAATTTTAAGTGTTGAAATAGCGCAGCCTGTTTTTTTAATAAAATTAAAAGTTCAAACGTAAAACTTAACAAGACACATAATCACACTGCAAAAACACACAAAGTAATTTTTGTTTAGTTTCTAGTGCAAATATCCAAATACACTTGAAATAATACAAATTAAGTACTAGTTCCATTGGCAGATTATTTTACTTATAGCAAGACAATTTCCCATAAGTTAATAATAATCTACCAATGGAACCAGAACTTTTTCATCAATATTAAGGAATTATTGATTTAGAAGAAACTCTTATATATCTTATATCTTGCTGAAAAGCTACTTGTAGGTTTTGTCTTATTTCAAGCGTAATAAGATATCTGTACTATAAATTAGACCAAAACATACTTGGTTAAAAATAGTTTTTGCAGTGTAAACTTTACATCATTTAACATCAGATTGAACAATTCTGGCAAGAAGAGATCCAGGTGATCAGAGGAAAGTTTGAAAAGACACGTCTATAGATACAGGTTTGATCGTACCGTCACTCTTTTCCTGTGGAGTTGGGTCCAAAACCTGCCAGCCGTCATATTTACCGTCTTTCGCCAGGTCGGGTCGCCTCATCCAGCCCTCGACCCAGACATGATAATTCCTTAAAACAACATTCACAGATTTTATGAAAGCAGCTCAGACTCAAGCAGCTTTATGGCCTTTGTCACATACAGTATTTTGTTAATTTCTATTACTAATGTGTGCAAATTCTTCTCCATATTCTGCTAATGTCCAAAAAACCACAATTTGGCAATTGCGGTGTTTCCATTAAAAAAGAAATTCAGTTAAAATCACGCGTGAATAAGCTTGTTCATGCAAGAAGTCATTAAAAATCATGGCAGTGATGGATGTAAACAGTAGCATGAGATGTATTTATAATTCAGCCATGGTGGCGCTAGCGCTCTTCATCTATGAGCCAATCAGAGGTGATGTCAGTGTCTTATTCAGGCGGTGGAGCGACAAGCCCCGCCTACTTCGGAGCGGCTGTGTATGCAGCATGTTGGGGAAATTTTACAGAAGAGCAATGGATTCAACACATAGCTCTTCTGCAGCTGGACTGCCTCCGGACAATGGAGCCAGGCCAGCTGCAGATTGTCCGAAAGAAACAAAACAAACAATCATCCTCTGACTACTTCCTGTTATCTTCAGTGTTTCCGCCAGTAGTAACATCTTTACCTTAAACATTACTTTTTTTTCACAATTAGTTTAAGCAAATTTATTTTTTGCAATTTTATGGGTAATGGAAACGCAGCTATTGTTATAATCTTACTTCTGTAAATTTATTGTTTTACCATTCTTTCTGTTTCTTTTACTCCAGCTTCCAAAGGCTAAAATCCAAAGTTTGTTCTGTCACTATTTGTTTCACTGACTTTAGGAAGAAGGCAAATAAAACATATGGACTATGCATCGATTTAAATCCTCCATGTGTGAAGCTTCTCACCAGACGCTGTCTTTGGACTCTTTCTCTCTCACTCCGTAGTCAGCGTAGTAAGTGTCGACAGTCAGATTCTTGTTGGTGTCGTGAGCCGACTGGTAGTTGGTGACGACGCGGCAGGGAATGCCCAGCAGACGCATCACTGCAGCCACGCATGAAAAACATCATAAAGATGCTTCAACAGCTATTTTGGTTTTATTTGTGGAAATCAAAAGTTACATTTATAGACAGACACTCATTTTTGGAGAAATGTCATTTTAGTTTGGAGGTTTTCAATAAATATTTGAGCCACATTTTCAGGGTCGAAGGGTTTTACAACAAACAAAAGTTGTTTGCAATTGCTGTGTTTTTGATTTTTTCTCTAATACTTTGGTCACAATTACAAATACGGGCCCAAATACATCTAATCTTTCTGTAAATGTCCTTTGCTGTTGCCAATAAACATCTTATAAAATATCAATTAAAATACTATTTAAATTGGAGGAATATTACCTGAACACATGACAGCAGCATACACCCAGCACTGTCCGTACTTCACAGAGCTGAAGACGGAGTTGGACCATTTTTTAAGGATGGCGTAGCTTCCGCTCCAGTGAGTGGGCGGGACCCCGCCTCTGAAGTCCATTCCCCATTGGCCCTTCAGGATGCCGCCCCCATTTTCACTGTTAATCTGGAAGAACAATTGAAAAAAAAACAAAAATCGTTTTTATTCTCAGGAAAGCAACACTATGGACCTAACTTAATGGACCTTTTAGAGTAAAAATAAAACATAAAAATGTACTTTAGGAGCTTGTCTTAAATTTCTGGATTCTCTACCTGCTGAATGAAGAACATGTTTTAACCAAAAATTCCCCGGACACACAACTGCAGTTTTTGCTAATTTTATATCAAAAAACTGATTTGGAATTTTTTTCTTTTGGCTAATTTTGTTATTTTTTTATAACATATGAATTATTGTTATTCTGGTCTTTAAAATACCAACATTTCTACTTAACTTTAAGTTTTGGTTTGGTTTATTTTTAAACATTAAATGATTGATAATTTGAACCGTTTTTATCAAAACGTTTTTTGGTAAAAAGTGGCATGGATACCAAGTTGACCACTAGGTGTCAGTATAGTGTCAAGGCCTGGCGGCATTTGGTCCGATTAATTAATGATCAAACAGTATGAGACTTTCACCAATTTAAATTGACATGAGGGATATTTTTAATTCCTCTTTTTTGAGATTTGTCCAAATTTCAAATAATTCATCTTTCCATTAAAATAAACAATTTCAGTCAAAGATTTTCCTGTATTTTATTAATGTTAAACAAATGCATCGCAGAAAAGGCATAACTGATATTGTGAATTAAAGTTGAAAATTTTGGACTTCTCTCTCTCAATTTTAAACAGTTAGTCTGTAATATTAAATGTTTCAAATATTTTAAGTGAAAGTATTTTCTGTAATATTTAACTTTATTTGCTACAGGTAGATTTCATGTCACATTTCATATTCACAGCATGGTGCAAGCGGAAAGATGTAAACAGTGTTTCTGTTTTATTAATTTAAAAATAAATATAGATAGGTAATGTTTTTAACAGAATAACTTATATTAAACTATTAATACAAAATACATTAAAGTTTTACTTTAGTTTACTGGGAAAGTAAATGTATTTTCCAATAAAAATGAAATTCTGGCTAAAACTCAAACACAAACGAAACTAAACTGTGTTTAAGTGTTTTTGTAATCTGTTCTAAACCCAGATTGTATTATTCTGAAGCATCACAGCATGATTACAAAATGTTTTCATATGTATAAAAATAGAGACTGTTGCCCACCATGCATGTGACGACACGGCTGACGTAGATGGGGTTACAGCGAGCGGAAACGTCGTCAGCCGGGTCCTGCTTGTGTTTCACGTTGTAGTCGAGTATTTTCATGCAAATCTTCACCATATCCTCTTCAAACTGGAAAACAAGTGAGAGACAGATGACCTTTAATCTAGTTTACAACAGAAAATGTAAATAAATGTTCAATTATAACAGTAATAAAGTATGACTACCTGTCCGAAGTCCCAGTGAGTTGGATCAATGTACTTATCAACTCCTTTGTAGATTATGCCGTGTTCATTCATCACGTACTCTTGCCTCTCGGCCTCATCTGGCAGAAAGACCCAATCCTCTGCACAAAAAAAGAAAACGATTCGGAATTAATATTAGCAGGTACAAAAAAATGTTGCATTAACATTAATAAATATAACAATTATGAAATGTATCCAATAATTTGAGAAAACATAGCTGTATAAGAGTGAAAATATTTTTAAAAACCTTTGGTAATGTAGTAACACAGAAAACCATAAACTAAAACACAGCATGGGAATGCATTTCTGAGTTTTATTAAAATAATATGAGCTCATTTTCTTATTTGGTCTTAACTATCCTGTCTGAAAAATCAACCTTTTCAACATTTTGTTAAAAAGTAAGGCAGAGAAAAAGTAAAAATATATATTTATTTTGTTTCTTTTGTACAAAAAAAAAAGAAAAAATCTATTTTCTCTTTTTACAATTCAGTTTCCAATTTTCTTAATACTTCTATATGGTACATAAACTTAAAGACTTACGCAGCTTTTTAAACATTGGTTTCATTTTCTCTATTTAATTTAATGAATTTTGGAGGTAAACAGGCACAAAAATGTCTAACCTCCACACTAAAATTATAATAAAACTGTTGTATGAAAGCTTATTGCACATCCCATTCTAACTGATTAATTCCTGTTTGAACCAGTTGACTCTGACATTAAGTAAAAATAACTTTAAGATAAATAACTTAATCTTTGACTTATTAACAATGAGCAGAATATGTAAAAATATTTTAAAAATCATGTATTGTTAGAAGGAGTACAAAAAGACAATAGAAGAAGACAGAAGTGTTTTTGTTTTCTAAACTGAGAAAATTGGGGGGAAAATCTTACAAGAACAAAATGGATAAAGGACTGAATGACCAGCATGTCTAACCCCCCAAAGTTTGGACACTTTGGTGTTGGGCAGAGACCAAAAACCTACCAGGACACCAGGGGTTGAAAAGCACAGAAAGGGTTGCCAGGTCCCTCTCCTCCTCCCCCAGTTTGGCAGACATCTTGTACTCCCCCACCGGACAGGCAGCTGGAGGCGTGATGGCCAGCACCAACACTCCCGTTTCAGGACTGGAGCTCCGCTGAAGCTCCGCTCTCCAAACCGCCTTAGCAGAACCAGAACGTTGGACTTTGTCTGGGACCCCAAACCGCGACATTGACCCCAGGTTTTCAGACGGATGTTCTCCTAGAGAGAGGAAGTCAGGCAACAGCATTTCATGTTAAATCTGTGTAAACAGATCGCAACTTAGTCTGTTTGATTTTCTAAGCTGCATATAAATGATGGAATAAAAGGCCGACCTGTCACAACGGTCATGGTGAGCTGATCGAAGGCGGGTCTGAAAGGTGGTGCCAGTCGGAGGGTTAGCTTGAAGGCTTGGCCTCGTCTCACAATCAGCTCCTTCACTGAGATTTCACTGGTGCGATGCTCTTTGTTGTTGGTCTCACTGTGCAGGTCGAGTCCGATAAAAACTGAAAGGAAAACAAAACGTTTAAAACTGTGGCACAAATCAATCCATCAAGTTTGTCTGTATAGCAAATTTCAGCAACAAGGCAGTTTAAAATTCTTTATGTCATAAAAACACAAAATAAAAAGTAATCAAAAGACAGTCAGCAATTAAGAAACCAGAAACAAACGAAACATTTTGATGAATGCCATCATCAAAATCATCAATAAACATCAACATATTTGATGTTTATTGTTTATTGATCATAGATCAACTATGATTCAATTATCATGGTTGGAAAAGTGACTTTGTGAGGTTTGTTTTTAGCTTTGATTTAAAGGAACTCAGTGTTTCGGCTGTTCTGCAGTTTTCTGGAAGTTTGTTCCAGATTTGTGGTGCTTAGAAGCTGAATGCTGCTTCTCCAAATGTCATTGTAAACTATTTTTACAGCCATAACTTCATGAACCTCGTCCATGGAGAGGAAAGTAAAAGTGCTTCACCCTTTCTTACTTGATTGTGTGTTTGTCACTTTATTTAACTTAAATAAATACCAGACATAGATAACTCGGGTAAAATGCAGCAGTTTAACAAAGGCTTTTAAAAGATCTAAATGCTGTGGTGTGGAAATTGCTCCCACCCATTAGCTGTGATGTGTCATATCTTGAAAATCTGCATTCAGTTTCCACACCCGGCCAGATCACGGCCACACCAGTTATCAATCAAGAAAACATTTCAATAGCATCTCCCTGACTAAAGAGACAACACCTAAAATCTTTAAAATTTAGGAATTAATGTGTCACAAAATAGCTGACATCTACGGGCCTGAAAAAAAGTCCAGAGAACCAGAGAGAGTCAAACGGTGAAAACGTTGAACTGTAGTGAACTTTCTGAGTCTGATCATAATCACCCAAAAATCACAGCGAGAGCGACAGCCAAAGACCTGCAGGCGTCACTCGTATGGAGCTAAATTGGTGGCATAAAGTTTGTTACATCAAAAAAATTTGAAACTGAAAATTATTTTGATGCTGAAATGTCTTTTTACTGAAAATAAATATTTTAAACTTAAAATAAGGATGTGAAACAGGAAAATAATGTTAAAAACTACTTTTCATATTCAAGGTCTTATTTTCAAATGTTTGTTTTTCAATCTCTAATTTGTTTTTAGTTTCAAGACTTTTTAAAATAAACTTTATGGCCCCAATTTAGCTCCGTACACTAGCCTTATTTAGGGTCAGAGTTCATGCCTCCACTGCAGCGCCACAGGTCGTAGTTTCATGTTGAAAATCCCATATTGAAAAAGAACATTCATCTCTGTTTTGCCCGAAGACATCTTGTTCCCAAAACCTTTGGGAACTTTTAGCGTCATAAAAAGGAACATCAAACCGCTGGTAAAATATGTTGGTAGATTGATGGTAGATTTACTGCCTGACATGGAAGATGTGTGAAATGGATCCACCAGTCCAAAACACGTCACCTCTTAATAGCTGGAAGAAACAAAATAAAGACTGTAGTGGGGCCTAGTCAAAGGCCTGACCTAAATTGATTAGACATGCTGTGGCTTTAACTTCAAAAGCTGGTTTATGCTTGTAAATCCTCCAAAGTGGCTGAATTCCAACAAGTCGGTGAAGATGAGCAAACCACAATTCCTCGACAGCAGCGTAAAAAAAACGTGCGGCTGAACCAGTTATACAGTTTAATTTTTTATAAACGCGTTCATTTAAACACGTTATCTTTCACAAACATACAAACTAGAAGAAACAACAAACTTTTTCTCAGCAATAAGTCTCTTTAATTATACTGATTATGTGTTGGTTAAAAACTTGAACTTTGAGAGGCGAAACTTTGATGAACTAAGTTTGATGAAGGTTTCACACCTTAATCCGTTATGTATAATTCAACAAATCTGTTTGGATTTAGAGAGGGAGTGGAAAGATCTGGATTTATTTTATTGAATGAAAAGCCAAATGACGTTGTGCAGCATTCTGGGTGTTGGTTCCTTAAATCCATGTACATGTGAACAAGGCATGTTCCAGCAGGAAATAATGCTGGGAAAGACACCAACACGCCTCGCATGTAGGCTTCTGAGTAACAGCCTGGAGGCGTTAGCATGTTCCATAGCATGTTGGCATGTTCCACACATGGGAGGAAACCTGAGAAAACCTATACTTTAACTCATCATCTTCGTTAATTAATTACAGGAAATTTTAAAGGTCTAAATTATTTATTTGGAATCTGTTTTCTGAACGAGTGTTGGGGCAGAATCTGACGAGATGCTCAGAGTTTAACAATCCTGATATAAAATTAAATGCTTGACAGAACAAGTCAGAGTAAATCTGTAAACCGTTTTTCCAGCGTCGCTACATGTTCTAGAAGAATATGACGTAGAAACCGGTTTGTTTTCTTGCTGTGAAGCATTTTGGATCTAACCGTCTCCAGGTGGATGAACAACAACCTCAACTTAACCTAAACGCTGTAAATCATCATAAAACAAAACATTTTCGTTTATTTATCAATACAGCTGAGGATCAAAATGTGTTTGAATTTATAATTATTGCCATTTAATAAAAAAATGAAATGATTGATTATGAAGCATAAGGATAATTAATTGTTTTTTTTAATTGAATGCTAAACAATCGCTGCTTGTGGTTTGTGTATTTTCCAGGCACATATTGCCATTTTATACCACTATGTTGTTATAAAAATGCTGTTCATATAAAACATAACTTAAAAGAAACTTGACTTTTCAATCTGACTCCTGGAAATTAGGCCTCTGTCTCTTTAAGAAGCTCCTGCTCTTCCTAACACTCTGACTTCATCAGTTTGCGACCGTTCTACGGAGCAGTGGACTGAGAAGTAGCTTGTATGATAAGTTCAGCAGATGTGCAACTTCACCAGGTGTTTGCTAGTTGCTGCTGCCGCTAGTCTGAAGGAACTGAGTCTGAAAGCTGCTCTGTGAGGAGACTGCAGCTCCACGGAGGAGCTTTGTGGATTCAAATTGTGACATTTCTTCAATGGTAGAAAACAGAAAGTAGTATATAAAATAGTATATAAAAGTAGAAAACATTCAGGATTGTTGCAAATTTTCCAATAAGTTTCCATTTTTATCATTTCACTCCATATTTGTCAGGAAAAAGCCTCAGTTTAGATTTATTGTGCTGAAGAATTAACAATCAGCATCTGGAAATGACAGATGCAGATATATTTATCTTTTCTTTAATCATGCCCTGACTAAAAACCTTCACATTAAATCATTGCGTACAACAATGACTTCACCTTACAGTAGTATTTATTCAGAAAGCAGAGACTGCGTTATTTTCTGTTTCCATAGAAACCTCAACAAATCACCTGGCTCACCTTCTGGGTGTGTTCTGTAATTATTGGCATCTGTATGTGGGAAGGGCAAATAATACACACATCTTTGTGTTGTAGTCATGTGTCACCAGAGTTTATTTGTGAATTAAACTTGTGCAATTAAACACAAACAAGCCTGGAAAAAGTTTCTGTAATGGATTGAAAATAATTCTGAAAGTTTTATGTCTTTGAGCTACATGAGGTTTGTCTCTAAATGTAGTCTGTTGAGAAAGAAACATTTTCAGTAAGTTTAAGAAAGATCCTAACATAAAAAATAGAGATGATATTAAGAACATTGACACAGATGAAAGAAGAAGTAAAGAGTTTAAAAAACAGTTCCAGACTTTCATAATGTAACTCTTGCTAAGTTTGGATATTTGTGATGCTTGTGTTTGTCAGTCACCAGTTTTCAGGGTTGCAAGTTTTGGAAACCTCTTGTGAACAAAAAGCTGAGAAAAGTGTGAGCTACTAAATGAAATAAATAAATACGTAAGTAAAACGCAGCGAGCAAAAAATGTGCCATCATTTACAAAAGCAAAGCATTGATTGTTTAGTCTAAAGTTCATGATTTCCTGCTTCAGAGCTGTTGGGTTGTCATCATGTCGGCACAAACAGCATCGATTTTAACAGATTCTTATTCCATGTAAATTATTTAACATTTTAAGCAGATGACTTTGGTTTCCTCCTTCAGGCTGAGATCCCACTGAGACAAGATTGGTTAGGAAGAGCTGTAACTGTAAAACAGCTTTCTGGAAACAACGTGATCCAAAAACAACATTTATTTTTTATTAGTGCGTCAGATTAAAGTTTAGCACAATATAACACACTTCTGATTTATCTGTTGCTACAGTTACAGGCGGTTCACACAGAGCTCAGTCAAATGTCTCTGAAAGACAAGAGAAAATCAACGACAATGTTTTTAGAGCATACCTGAGTTTGGATAGTTCAGAGTCCAGTCAACCTTCATTTTCTCTCTTTGCAGAATTTTCTCTCTTGTAATGAAGAAACGGCTGAATTTGCTGTAGCAGGAACACGACTGCAAGCAACGCGATGCACAGGTGGATTTAGACGTCCCTGTTACACCCAACCACTTTTAGTTTCCTGAAGGGTTGTGCAACCTCATTACAAATTCTCTGAGAGTCTGCCAAGCAAAACATTTCAGTGACGTATGTTTTTTCAGTTCGCTCCGGGTTGAGTCAGAACTTTTTTAAAATAATACTAAAGCAGCTGTAGTGTCACTAGAACAGAAAAAAAAGATAAATGATAAGATTTAAAGACCGTACCTGAGTTCAGGTCGCTGAACTTATTCAAGTGAAACTTTCCCTCTTACATTAAAAAAACACTTAAAATTTGTTCCAGCAGACAAACATCTGCAAACTGAGAGATGGACAGGCGGTTTTCATAAACCTGTGACACCCAGAGAGATGCGTGTTGCAGCCTCATTAAAATGTCTGAAATCACGCCATGCAAGACGACACTGACGTCTGTCTTAAGGATTACTCTCCCACTGAGTTACTAGGGTTGCCACCTTTCAGAAATTAAAATAAGGGACGCAAACCAAGGCCCGTGTCGTCTTACTCTCCTCAAGTGGGTTGGCCACTGCAGTGATAGACAATATTTTAATGGAGTTTTTGTTGTAAAAAAGTGATTCATAGAACAATCATTTATACATAGAATTGGTTTAGAGTGCCCAAAATTGTACTCCAATCAGAGTAGCATACCTTGAACACGTTTTTACTGAAGTAGATTTACTTAAGCTGTAATTCTTTTCACGGTGTGAAAAGTATTTAGTAAAAATCTACTGAAATACTCAGTAACTGATCATCACATCTTAATATTCAAAAATGACAACTGCCAAAATGTAAAAGTTATGTGAAAATTCTGGTATTTTAAAGAGTATTACCAAAATATTTATACAAGTAAGGAGTTAGGTTTGGAGGCTTCTAGACCAAATTTACTACTGGGGCCAGTGTGGTCAGAGATTTTTCATGGCGACACTTTAAAAGAAATGAAAAAAAACAAAAACAAAACAAAAACAGAGCAATATTTCCTCTTTGGATCATTTAACCCAGTGGTTCTCAATGTGTGGGGCGCGCCCCCTGGGGGGGCGCAGTGCCATTGCGGGGGGAGGTGGGAAGCAGTATGGATGAAAAAAAAAAAGTTACACAAAAGTGTTTCACTGTAAAGATGGTCTGTAGTTTGTTTGTTGCAACCTGAAGTGTGAAAGTGTGAGTTTGAAAACAAAATATGTGTGTAGGTTTATGTCTGGTTGAACGATGTCTGTGCCCACTTGATTTTTTTCTTCTTTTCTTTTTTGGGGGGAATTTTATTGTAATCCGTGGGGGGCGGGGGGAAGAAGCTCAAGTAGACAGATTTTCTACTTGAGCATCCCGTTGAATCTGTCAACGGGATGCATTTGTCCAAATAATTCTTAATCTTTTACGGTACAGCGACAACATATGGAGCCGCAAGGCAAATGAAAGGTTTCGTAGTTTGAGACCATTTTGATCTTACATCAGAAAATAAGGCATTGGTTATCACTTCGTTATTGTTTCATCCGGTTCTTTTCAGTTTCTACTTGATCTATCTGAATCCAAATTCAGCTGAAATTGACTCTTTATGTTCTGCAGGTTAAGTGTTGCAAATTATGATGTTTGGAAGCTAGGACAAGGTAGAAGCTCAAGTAGACAAAGAACTCTTAACAGCGTTTATTCATAACTCGCTCAGCAGTACAGTAACATCCCTATTCCTTTCCTCCCTCTTATCTCTTCTCTCTCCTCTCTATCCTATTCTCGTACACCACCTACAGTACATAAGTACTTCCTCCAATCTGCTTTTCAACAGACAGCGGTGGAGTAAATCTTGATGAGCCTTTGCGAACATGATCAGGTCTTCTTACCCTCACCATGTCTCCAGGTTTGAATGTTGGCATCTTTGCTCCATGGCGCTGGTCAGTATACTGTTTCTTGTTTCTGTCTAACTGTTTCTTGGACTGTAGTGCATTTGCTTCTTTTCTCTGGACTTGGAAAGACGTTCACTTTTGTTTTCAAACGTGCAGACCAGCGTGCGACTCTCATTCCTGATGATCAGTTCTTAGTGTGAAACGTCGGCCCCAGAGATAAGACCTCCATTTTTCCATGGCCCACACACAAACAAGAGCCTCCTTTTCCACTGTAGAGTATTTTCGTTCTGTAGAGGTCAGAGTTCAAGATGCAAATGCCACAGTTCGTTCAGTATTATCTGGGTGTATTTGGGTCAACACACCACCCAGTCCGTAGTCTGAAGCGTCTGTAGTGACAATGTTTGGGAGAGATGGGTCAAAAAGACCCAGAACAGGACTGTTCAGTAAAAGCTCTTTTAATTCCTTAAAGCTTTGATCAGCCCCTTCAGTCCATATGAAACCAGAGTGAACAGTGTCTCTCAGTACAGCCCGCATTGATTCCACTACTGTGGCAAAATTGGGAAGGAATTTACTGTACCAGGAGATTAAACCCAGGAAGAAGCGCAGAGATGGTAGATCATGTGGTGGTGGGGCATTACGGATAGCTGCACTATGGTCTGGATCAGGAAGGATGGCATCTTTGGAAATGATGTGGCCAAGAAATCTGAGGCTGGACTGTCTAAATGTACATTTTTGCATGTTGAGTGTCAGACCTGCATCCGTAAGATGCTGAAGCACAGCACGCAGGCGTCTGTCATGTTCCTGCAGAGAAGATCCTGCAACAATTACATCATCCAAGTAATTGTGCACACCAGGTAGCCCTTTAAGCACAGTTTCCATCATTTTTTGAATGCAGATGGAGCAGAGGCCAACCTGTAGGGGACACGGCAGTAGCGAAAAAGTTCTTTGTGTGTAATAAAAGCCGTGAGGTCCCGACTGTTCTCATGTAGTAGAAGTTGGTGGTATGCAGATGCCAGATCTGTGGTGGAGAAAACATAGGCACCCCTGAGCTCACTTAAAAGCTCATCCATGTGGGGCAAAGGATGACTGTCTGCAACAATAGCTTTATTAGGTTCTCTTAAGTCAACACATAGTCTTGGTCTGCCTTCCTTTCTTGTTGTGACCACAACAGGAGAAATCCAGGGAAAAGCATAAATGTGTTCGATAATGTCCTCCTTCAGAAATAGATCCAGTTCCTGTGACACAGCTTCTCGTACTGCAAATGGAAGGCGTCTGAGTTTTTGCTGAACTGGAACTGCATGCTCACGTACTTTAACTTTGTGCACAAACCCAGCAACACAGCCAATAGAAGCAGAGCCTGTCTTTGTTAGCAACACAGGTGCAGCAGAAGAAGCATGTTCAGGAGGTGGGGCATGGATTGAATCATGGCTAAATGTAATTTCCTAAATAATGAAGCCATAAGTTTGACGCTCTCAGTCATTCCCATTCGGTCCACTTGATGACGAAAACGACAAACCAAAAAAAGGGACTGGATCCTCTTAATATAGTTGAATGGTTTACTTCAGAAATAATAATAAAAACGGTACAAAGGTTACCTTTCCACGAAAAATAAAGAGAAACGACAATTTAAAAGGAAAGAGAGTGAGGTCAAAAAACTGTGTGGCTCCACTCGAACTGCCCAACTGACTCTGGCTAGCCACTCCTAAAATCCTTAATTCCAATTAGATATGCAAATTTTCAAGACTTTAGTGTAGTCAAATATAGTAAATTACTATGCAATAGATTTAACTAGTTATCATTTTTATCCAAATAAACAAATCATAATAAGAAATATGAACATAACTTATCCTAAAGTCTGAATGAACAAAAACTGAATTTAGGCTTCTACAGTAATTTTCACAGGAGGCAGAGCGTTGTTGTTAGCAGCTGCTGAAAGTAACTAAAAAATTTACTTTTAATGTAACTTAGTTACTTTCCAAATCAAGTAGTCAGTAATCTAACTAAGTTACTTTTTCAAGGAGTAATCAGTAATCCGATTAAAGTTATTTTTTCAAAGTAACTATGCCATCACTGCCTGTATCAATCAGTAATTCACAATCAGTAGACTGACGCAGCTTTAATGTTCACTTTGCAAAGCAGTCTATCAGTAGAGTTAACTTCTTTTGCGGTCAACATGAGCACAACCACTACAGGCATTACTTCTCTAACTTGTTTAGCAGAGCTGCAAACTTTAGAAAAATGTCCAGTCTTACCACAGCTGTTGCATTTTGCTGCGGATGGAGGGCAATCTCGTGCATTCGCCAGGTGATTTGTCGATCCACAGCGATAACAAGCTTGCGTTGTCTGCTGCAAGGTGCGCCTGTGGCTATTTTTAGAAACGGCTTGCCAGTGCTATAGATTAACACTAGTGTTAACTGGTAGCTAAATTAACTGGTTGAAACCTATGTGCACCGCAGATGTTTCTAAATTGTAGGTGGCTGTGTTGATGCCTGTTGAAAATGCTACTTGTGTGACAAAACTGTCTTCAAAACTTTACTATAAATCCCATTTGAAGCAAATATGTTTAATGTTACACGTGAAAATTATGTTTCAAAACAAGTTTCTACAAAGCAGCATTCAGTGCGCTTCGAAAACACCGCATTGGAGCAAAACTAGGGTGACCATATTTTACTTTGGGAAAACCCGGACAACCTGCAGCGGGGTGGGGTGCTGGGAAAGCCAGAAGAACCTGCAGCGGAGGGGTGGGGGGTTGTTGGGGAAACCAGAACACCTTAGAGCAGGGGTGTCAAACTCAATTTCACCAAGGGCCACTTCAGCATATTGGCCACCCTCAACGGGCCACATTGACGGTATAAATCAGGAATGCCCAAGTTCAGTCCTCCAGACTGCAACTTTTAGATGCGTCCCTGCTAAAACATACCCCGGACAAAAAGTTGACTTCCCTCATTAGCAGCAACTCAGTTCTGTAGAGGCCTATGAATGAGTCAATGATCCAGGTGTGTTAGAGAAAGAACGCATCTAAAGTTGCAGAGTGATAGGTCTGGAAAATTAGACTTGGGCAACCCTAGCATAAATGTATGAAAATACAATGTTAAAAATAAATTAAACACCACCTTATATTGTTAAATAACTGATTTTATGTGTTCAAGTTTTAAATATTACATTTGAGTTTGCATGGATGTAAAATTACTGCTCAGTTTAAAAATTACAATATTTTTAAACTGAACAGTTTAAAAATATGCTCAGTATTTTTAAACTGCTCAGCTAAACTTCGCTCTTTAGCTTGTTAGCTTGTCGATGTTTCAGTTTTATTCGCTGGGAAAATTAATCTTTGTCTGCTTTAAAGATAAGCAGACAAAGAATAAAAACAAGTTTTGATATTAACTCCTCTCCAGGACCCCTGAATAGACCTTGCCAGGGAGGCTTAAGAGTGTGACCCCTCTATAATTGGAGCACACCCTCCGGTCCCCCTTTTTGAACAGGGGAACCACCACCCCAGTCTGCCAATCCAGGGGAACTGCCCCCGATGTCCATGCGATATTGCAGAGTCGCGTCAACCAACACAACCCTACAACATCCAGAGCCTTAAGGAACTCCGGGCGGATCTCATCCACCCCCGGGGCCTTGCCACCGAGGAGCTTTTTAACCACCTCGGCGACCTCGCCCCCAGAGATTGGAGAGCCCAACCCAGAGTCCCCAGGCTCCGCTTCCTCAGTGGAAGGCATGTTGGTGGGATTGAGGAGGTCTTCGAAGTACTCTGCCCACCGACCCACAACGTCCCGAGTAGAGGTCAGCAGCACACCATCCCCACTATAAACAGTGTTTGTGCTGCACCGCTTCCCCCCCCTGAGACGCCGGATGGTGGACCAGAATCGCCTCGAAGCCGTGCGGAAGTCTTTCTCCATGGCCTCTCCAAACTCCTCCCACGTCCGAGTTTTTGCCTCAGCAACCGCCCGAGCCGCATGTCGCTTCGCCCGCCGGTACCCATCAGCTGCTTCCGGAGTCCCACAGGCCAAAAAGGCCCGATAGGACTCCTTCTTCAGCCTGACGGCATCCCTCACCGAAGGTGTCCACCAACGGGTTCGAGGGTTGCCGCCGCGACAGGCACCGACAACCTTGCGGCCACAGCTCCGATCGGCCGCCTCGACAATGGAGGCACGGAACACGGTCCACTCAGACTCCATGTCCCCCACCTCCCCCGGGACGTGTTCGAAGTTTTGCCGGAGATGGGAGTTAAAGCTCCGTCTCACAGGGGATTCTGCCAGACGTTCCCAGCAGACCCTCACAACAGAGGAGGGTCCGTCGGATAGTCGAACCTCGGATTCAGGAAGAGCAGTGTGGTTTTCGTCCTGGTCGTGGAACACTGGACCAGCTCTACACCCTCGGCAGGGTCCTGGAGGGTGCATGGGAGTTCGCCCAACCAGTCTACATGTGTTTTGTGGACTTGGAGAGGGCGTTTGACCGTGTCCCTCGGGGAGCCCTGTGGGGGGTTCTCCGGGAGTATGGGGTACCGGGCCCTTTGATACGGGCTGTCAGGTCCCTGTATGACCGGTGTCAGAGTCTGGTCCGCATTGCCGGCAGTAAGTCGGGCTCGTTTCCGGTGAGAGTTGGACTCCGCCAGGGCTGCCCTTTGTCACCGATTCTGTTCATCACTTTTATGGACAGAATTTCTAGGCGCAGCCAAGGTGTCGAGGGGATCCGATTTGGTGGCCTTAGGATCTCATCTCTGCTTTTCGCAGACGATGTGGTCCTTTTGGCTTCATCAGATCATGATCTGCAGCTCTCGCTGGAGCGGTTCGCAGCCGAGTGTGAAGCGGCCGGGATGGGGATCAGTGCCTCCAAATCCGAGGCCATGGTCTTGAGCCGGAAAAGGGTAGAGTGCCTTCTCCGGGTCAGGGGGGGTGTCCTGCCCCAAGTGGAGGAGTTTAAGTATCTCGGGATCTTGTTCACGAATGGGGGAAGAAGGGAGCGGGACATCGACAGGCGGATTGGCGCAGCGTCTGCTGTCAAGTGGGCGCTGTACCGGTCCGTCGTGGTGAAGAGAGAGCTGAGCCAAAAAGCGAAGCTCTCGATTTACCGGTCGATCTACGTTCCCACCCTCATCTATGGTCATGAGCTTTGGGTCATGACCGAAAGAACGAGATCGCGGATACAAGCGGCCGAAATGGGTTTTCTCCGTAGGGTGGCTGGGCTCTCCCTTAGAGATAGGGTGAGAAGCTCAGTCATCCGGGAGGGACTCAGAGTAGAGCCGCTGCTCCTTCACATCGAGAGGAGCCAGTTGAGGTGGCTTGGGCATCTGGTCAGGATGCCTCCTGGACGCCTCCCTGGTGAGGTGTTCCGGGCACGTCCCACCGGGAGGAGGCCCCGGGGAAGACCCAGGACACGCTGGAGAGACTATGTCTCTCGGCTGGCCTGGGAACGCCTCGGGATTCCCCCGGAAGAGCTGGAAGAAGTGGCCGGGGAGAGGGAAGTCTGGGCCTCCCTTCTGAAGCTGCTACCCCCGCGACCCGACCTCGGATAAGCGGAAGAAGATGGATGGATGGATGGATGATATTAACTCTCAACTTCATTCACAAAACCTTTTCGTTATTTATTACACAACGAACATGTATTTCACATAAGAACAAAACAATTAGGTGATGTTGCCTGTCCTTGAACACAAAGCTGATCCCTCTTCACCCTGTTACCAACTAAACACAAAACAAAACACAAGTAAAATCAATAAACTATATACATATTCCAGTATACTGAGTTTTGGTTTTACATTCATTCTATTTAAATTTAGTTTGTTCGTGCTTACCAATGTTTTCTGGCCGGATGTCTGGCACCGTTTTCCCCTAGTCAGTTCGTCGATGTTAGTTCTTGTGCTGTGGCAATCCGCAAAACGGCGTGTAGGTTTTCGTCAGTAATGCGCGATCTGTGCTTGGTCTTGTTAAAATTCATTTTTGAAAACATCTGTTCGCACAGATAGGTGCTTCCAAACATGGACAAAACACGAGCTGCATGGAGTCGAAGCTGTGGCATCAACTCAGGGGGCAGGAGACGGTACAATTCCTCGATTGAAACATCACGGAACTTCGCTGTTTAGCTTGTTAGCTTGTCGATGTTTCAGTTTTATTCGCTGGGAAAATTAATAATCAGCTTGAGGTGACTCTGCTGCACTCTAGTGGCGAGAAGCCGTAATGTTGGCTGGTAACAATCGGAAGGCATTATGGGAGATGTAGTTTGTAGTCAATTCGTGCTCAAACCCTATTTTAAGTCAATCAATGGGGCTGTAAAACGGTGGTGGGGGGAGATGCCCACATAAAATGACATAGCGGGCCACATGTGGCCCGCGGGCCTTGAGTTTGACACATGTGCTTTAGAGCGAGGGGTGGGAGGGGGGTGTGCTGACGCGGCTCAGTGATTACGTGACACGCAGCGGCGTGCGCAGTGCCCTACAATGCACTGTAAGCTATGTAATGTGTTTTGAGGCAGTTGACCAAAATCCCGGACGATTTTGAAAATCCCCCCGGACATCTTTTTAGGTCTGAAAAGTAGGACATGTCCGGGAAAAAGAGGACGTCTGGTCACCCTAAGCAAAACCAGATCAAAGAGTAACACGACAATCCCATTCAGGTTCACCAGAATAAATTAATTTCATCTCATGAACAGCCACAATGTAAACCTAAGTGGAAGGTTTCTGCTTTTTGTAATGTTAAGGAAAAATGATTATTTTTAGTGCTTAATACAGTTAATCTTACGACATGTGTAAAAGGTATATTCAGCACTCTTATTTGGAACAGTTTTCTGTTGAGCAGATGAGCAGGCATTCAGACAAACAGGGGCCAAAATGCAGATCACTCAATGGAGCCTCCCCACTGTGAGGCCGGGCTATAGGAGGCCATAAAATTAGCATTTTCCTTGGGAGACAGAGACTTTAGTTTTCACAGGTATCTGTGAGGTCTTATCTCAGGATCGTTCTGTACTCAGAATGACCGTGGGAGCCACGGGGGGGGGGGGGGGGTCAGAGCGCAGCGGTTTGCTAGAAGACAGATGGCCCTTTGATCTTTGCGTAGAAAAGGGGGAGTTCCAAGTTTCTCTGAGTGCTTAAGGGAGTTTCCAGTTGGTCAACAAGAGGAACGCCTTGAGTGCATAAATTAAATAGAGAAACACGTCTTTAGTATAAGATTTCGTGTCAGGAGAGAAAATGCAGAGAGCGGCCACCATTTTGCCTTTTTGCATCGGCTCTCTCCAAAGACGCGTCTTTGCCTTTTTGTTTGTCTTTGTTTTGTGTTTGTTTGTCTCCCCTTGTCTGTCTTTATTTTTATGAGAAAAATGCATATCTCTGTTCCTCTGCAGCTTTGTTGTTGATTGCCTTGTATGAGATTAAACTCTGTGATCTGTGACGTCAACACGCTTTGTTGTTGTTTTCACTTTAGAGCACGCCGCCACTCGCTGAGGATCCCGGGAAAATTAAAGAGGAAAGAGCCAAACGTTTTGTCCAAAGTTAACATTAAATTATCCTCTTTTTTACAGTAACCAGCACTGATCAGAAAAACATTGGAATTGACTCTCAAGTACCTGTAATGTGAGTTGCTTAACACTTCTAGCCTAGTGAGTGTTTTTGGCTCAGATCTTGCAATGCAACCTCACTGTTTCTGAACTTTATTTTTTTTAGCGACACTACCCACAGGAAGTGTCGCTGAACAATGAGGTTGGTGTCATTATATTTAATAAAATTTAAATCACATACCTGATGGTGTTGCTTGTGGTGTTTACGTGTCCAAATAGAGAGGAATGTCGATAAGTTATACTGTAATAAAATCTCATCTAAATGATATAAAGTTAACAGCCAATGTTGTAGTTGGTGGTGATTGTAATGTAATGGAACTACAGTATTTTATGTGTAAGGTCACGTTGGAGTAGAACAAGGAAGTGACGTAGAACAAGGAAGTGACATATATACAGGAGAGACGTTAAAGCCGACAACACGCGGTAATGCACACCATTAAGTTGCTTGCCAACCGCCATTAAAAACAAAAAGAAGAAGAAGAAGCCGACAACACACTGTTCAGCAGCCCGAGAATGTGTTAGTGTTATGTTCATTATTAACGACGTTCAAACGCAAAACCGGTGACATCCTTGACTCGGCATAACACTACATGGTGTCAGAAGACGTCGGAAGATGGCAAAGTTCCCACCTCCAGAAGCCTTCGATTTTTCACGGCCGGAGCAGTGGCCTGAGTGGCGGCAGCGATTTCAGCGCTACCGGGTAGCCACAAAGCTAAACCTAGAAGACGGCGAGGTCCAGGTCTGTATGTTGCTTTATTCTCTCGGGAGGGAAGCGGAACAAGTGTTCAAGACGTTCGCGTTCGAAGAAGGGGAAGACGAAGAGGAGTATGAGATAGTTTTAAACAAACTAGACAACTACTTCGTCCCCAAAGTAAACACGATACACGAAAGAGCTCGTTTTCATCAGCGCGCTCAGAGGTCGGGGGAGACCGCGGAGGAATACATAAGAACTCTCCATGAGTTAGCAGACACCTGTGATTTTGGCCGCGTTAAAGATGAAAATATCCGAGACAGATTGGTCATAGGAATACTTGACAAAGAAATGTCTGAGAAGCTGCAAATGATGCCTGACTTAACCCTCAGTAAAGCGGTAGAGCTCGTGAGACAGTCAGAGCAAGTAAAAGAGCACGTAAGCGAGCAAGGAGCTAATGCTTGTGCTAACCTGAGTGAAGTGGCTTACAAGCGCCAACAACACCTAGAGAGGCTGACACACAGCGAAAACAAAGCACAGAACACAGGAGGAGTCAAACCAAAACAATATCAAAATGTTAATAAAGGTCGCAAGTGCACAAGATGTGGTTGAGTAGGGGAGAGCGGGGTATTGTGAGCCATTTTTTACATTTGTTTCCCTATAGGCAAGGTAAAATGATGCATCAGTAAAATGTAAACATTTCCTATTAATTTGGGATGTTTCCTAGCTATGGAAGTTATCAGAATATTGTCAAGACAAAGGACAATGAAAATATGATTGTTTTAAAAAAAGTGGTCCTGTGTCTCACTTTACCCCAGATCAGGGGTAAAGTTAGACAGACCAGAAAAATCAATGGGGTAAATTGAACCATTTGGGGGTAAGCTGATACACTTACGTTTTCCACTTTAATACTACCATAACACATGTTGTAACAATTTGAATCCTGACTGACAACCTAACCTTCAAAAACAAAAAAATGTCAGACTAGGATCAGTGTTATGGAGATTTGTTAATTATAGTTAGCACCTGAAAGTAACCCAAAGTATTAAAATGTAAATCAAATACAACATAATATACTTCAAAATGTTTTAATTAACATTCACAGTGTGAGAATCATAACACAGGACCTTTAGCTAGTATCTGGGTGTCAAGAGCAAAGTACAAGCAGAACCAGCTAATGCACAGTCTGGGTCTCAGAACATGGACCCATAATCAGAACCAGCTAGAACACACTACAGACTGGGGCTCAGAAAATAGGCTTATCATAACCAGCTAGAACAGCTCGGGACTAAGGACAGAGGCTGGACACACCTGGATTAGAACATCAGCCTCATACTCAATGACAATGCCTACTCTACATTCCAGCCCTGAAAGTTACAGGGAAAGGTGAAGAATTGCTCTCTCCGTGTGGTTCCTCCAGGCCTATTAGGTTGAGGCAGCTTTTTCACAACATCACCTTTAGGAACATGTGCCACATCATTTTCTTTTATAACAAACGTGGGTCTTTTCCCACTGTTTGTTTCCCTGGATTCTTCTGAGGAATTGTATAAGGACTTCGTCATCCTCAACATTCTTAACCATGCCAACATAACGGAGACTCCTGTGTTTGGTGGAAAAGTTAACTAAGACAAAGTCACCCACACTCAAATCTGTGTTTTCAGGATCACTTCCCTCATCCTCAGAGTTCTCATCATCAAGTTGAACAGGGACATCACTTTCCTCAGAGCTGCTTTCTATGATTTTCCTTTTTGGGTGCTTTCTTTTTCAGTTTTCCCTTTTCTTTGCTATTTTGCTTTTTCCGTGCGAGTTTCTTTTGCCTCTCTTCATAAGCCTTTTCTATTGCCTGCTTCTCCGGGGTATCTGTTAGGATGGCCGTCTTCACACGCTTTCTTTTGGTTTGTACTCTGGGGGGACATTTGGGAAATGGTAGAATTTCAGGAAGAGACACACATTCATTTCGGCTGGGAACATCTGAGTCTGCTGGCGAGGCACATCCATGTGGACCTCGTGGAGTGGATGGATTGGCATCAGTGAATGGGTCATCTTCAGGATGTGGACCATGCTGATCTTCTGAAGTGGATGAATCAGTAGATGCAGGCTGCAGCTCAGGGTTTGGCCGGTCTGACATCATGGATGGTGCAAATGCTTCCTCAGGGAAAATGTCTCTTTTATACGGGAAAATCCCAGTCGATTTAAATCCTGAAATGATATTCCTTGGTGTTACTGCTGACAAGAAGGCCTCATTCACAAGTCCTGCAATCTGGTAGATGGAGACTGTTTTGCCAGGGTTAGATCTCATCCACCCATCAAGAGCTTGGTTGTACATGGTCTTGAAAGGGCCATACACACGGTTACATCAAGAGGTTGCATGTGATGGGATGTGTGAGGTGGAATGGTGAGCAGAACAATACCGTTGCTCTTTGCTTTTTGTACTGCCTTGAGTGAAATGTGAGCTTTGAGATTATCAAGGATTAGCAGAATGGGACGATCAGGAGTGCACTGAGTGTGCCATATCAGGTGATCAAGAAACTCAGGCCAGGTGTCTTCATTCATCCATCCTGTTCTGGTGGAGGCACCTTTGGCTCCTGGAGGTGCTCCTATCAGGAAGTCATCCTTAAACCTAACTCTGGGGAAGACAAACATAGGAGGTATGGCATTCCCAGCAGCATTCACTGCACACACCACAGTCACTAGTTCTCCCCTCTCAGATGATGTGATAGAACCAACTTGCTTTTTTCCTTTCTCTGTCACAACCTGAATCAAGATAGAAAGTCTAGAATCAGGGACAAATGTACAATCAGTAGGTTACTATTGGTCTAAAAGTACATTGTATTTAATTTCATTCCATTCATTTTTCCAGCTCACAGGTTCACTGTTATTATCACAATCCACTCAATATCAGTAAGGTGCTCTCTTGTGTATCATGTGTAGCTTACCTGTCGTGGCTTTTGAACTGTAAAGACGCCGGTTTCATCTACATTGTAAATCATGTGTGGAGGGAATGTGTGCCTATGAAAGAGGAGAGGCAAAAAAAAACCTTATCAGAATTCAAAACAAATCTTATGGGTAAAGCTAACTTAAAACATTTGCAACTAAAAAAGTGTCACCTGTCCATCACTACAGCCAGCTTGTCGAAGAACTCCCCTACTGTAGTTTTATTGAAGGCTGTAGCCCTTCCCAGGGATGTTGCCTCTGGAGTTCGGACAGAGAGATGGCAACGTGCAAGAAACCTCCGAAACCACTCTATTCCTAGAGAGTAGATCATTTATTATTATAAGATTATTATTTAGCTTGTGATCACTTGCACACCTTAGCATACCTGCACATTGTTTCTCTGTCCAATTGGCTGGAACAGGGATATTGTTTCTCTTTGCGTATTCAAATGCCAGTTCACGGCACTTAACTGGAAGAAGGCCGTGGAACTGGTCAGCTAGTTGTTTCAAGTGTTTAGCAAGCTCCTCCTCCATCTCATCTGTGAATATTCTCTTTGCCTCAGCTACTGCACTCCAGGCTACTGATTTTACTTGCCCTTTCTCTTTTTTCTTTATGAATCTTTGTAGGGTTGTCTTGTCAATATTTCTGTCCCTTCCAGCTTTTCTTAAAAACTTCTTTCCTTGCCTGACCTCAGCAGCTGCACTCTCCAATTCTGCGAGGGGTGTTTGTCCCCAGGTTGTTTTCCTGGTGTACTTTCTTGGCATGATGGCTTTTCTACAATGGTTATGACATAAAAATTAAACAGATGTAATGTAATATTACACTAAATATGTTTAAGACTAAACTTAAATTGTACTTCATGATGGGGTAACGTAAGACAGTGTATCACATTACCCCACGGCATTTGTCTCATTTAACCCCACAGCCACCATTTTATAAAAAACAACATCTCTAGCAAGTCAGGCTAATCTTGAACTAGCATCAATCACATGGTTGTATATGTTGGAAGTTCATCAACATGCATGATATAAATTTTTCTACCTGAATTAATTTGCTTTGACACAATAGTTAATTACGTTTATAGCTCGAAAATTTACTTTCACGTGCAAAAAACACATTTTTATGAAAAAAACATACTTACCACAGCAACAGCACCAACTTCACCTTCCTGGCAAGGGGAGAATGGGAGGGGCTTGTAAATATAATGGTCACATGACTATAATTTTGTTCCATTACCTAGATATAAGGGGTGTCTCACATTACCCAATGTCTCACAATACCCCGCTCTCCCCTACATGCAAACAATGATAAATGTCCAGCTAGGAATGCCTAGTGCAGAAGCTGTAAAAAGCTGGGTCATTTTGCGGTCGTGTGTCGCTCCCGTGTGGTCAGTGAAGTTACTGCACCTGAAAGGAACATTGAAAGAAATGCGACATATTTTCTGGGAGGAGTCACAGACGTAGAAGATTCTTCAAAAGCTTGGACTGTAAACCTGCCAATACAAGGTTCTCACATCGTCTTCAAAATTGACTCAGGGGCTGATACTAGTGTTATACCATCAGAGACATTTGAAAAGCTTGCCTTTAAGCCACAACTAAGAAAACCGACAAACAAACTAGATAGCCCTGGAGGCAAACTGAATTGTACGGGTTATTTTATAGCCACCACAATGAGGAAAGGCAAAAGATTCAGATTTAAAGTCAATGTGATTAAAGGACCCCAATGCAACCACCTCCTGAGTCGCAATGTTACAGTTGCCATGGGCCTGATAAAACGCATGGAGGAAATAAGAGCTCCAGCACAAATCGGTGAATCCTGTCCTGATGAAATAGGAAGGCTGAAAATCAAACCTGTTAAGATCACTCTAAGAGAGGGTGCAGCTCCCTATAGTGTGACAACAGCAAGGAGAGTGTCAGTTCCCATGTTACCAAAAGTGAAGAAAGAGTTGGATCGTATGGTAAGCGGTGGAGTGATTCAACCAATCTCAGATCCAACAGAGTGGTGTGCTCCAATGGTGCCCGTGCCAAAGAAAAACAAAGAACAAATTAGAATCTGCATTGATTTGAAAGAGCTAAATAAAGCAGTCAAAAGGGAAAAGTATGTCCTACCAACGGTGGATGATATCTTGCCTAAACTGGCAGGCGCCAAAAATGTTTTCACTGTTGGATGCTGCAAGCGGATCTTGGCAAATACCACTTGATCCAGAGAGTGCCAAATTAACAACCTTTATAACCCCATTTGGTAGATACTACTTCAACAGGCTACCATTTGGTATTACCAGTGCCCCAGAAATCTTTCAGCGTGAGATGACGGAACTCTTGGGGGGACAAGAAGGAGTGGCTACCTACATGGACGACATACTCATTTATGCAGACACTCCAGAGCAACATGAAGCGAGACTAAAAAAAACATTGGACACACTTAAGGAAGCAGGGTTAAGGTTAAACCATGAGAAATGCCTCCTACGTCAGAAACAACTCCATTATCTGGGACACTGTATCGATGAACATAGCATAAGGCCAGATAAAGCCAAAGTCAATGCAATCACAGAACTTGAACCACCAAAGAATGTTTCCGATCTGAGGAGGATTCTTGGAATGATTCACTACCTGGGCAGATTCCTACCAAATCTTTCTGAGGTCACAAAACCTCTCAATGATCTGCTTAAAAGTGATGTGACTTGGACTTGGGACACCGCTCAAGAAGAAGCATTCAGTAAAGTGAAGGAACTTGTCACAAAGTCACCAGTCCTCGCATTCTATGACGTAACCAAACCAACTGTTGTCAGTGCTGACGCTAGTTATGGTTTAGGGGGGGGGTTTACTTCAAGACCATAATGGACAGTTGAAACCAGTGAGTTTTTGTTCCAGAACACTCACCGATGCAGAGCAACGATATACACAAATTGAAAAGGAATGTCTTGCAGCAGTCTGGGTATGTGAGAAATTCAGCAGATACCTTTATGGACTGAACTCTTTTACCCTACAGAGCGACCACAAGCCACTGATACCTCTCATAAATGGCAAAGATCTTCATTCAGTGCCGCTTAGATGTCAGAGACTTTTGCTGAGAATGATGCGGTACAAACCCACAGCTGTGTATGTTCCAGGGAAATAACTTTTAGTAGCAGATACCCTTTCACGCCCCCCACAGGCATCCACGTCTCATGACATAGCAGAACTGCTGGAGGAGATTGAAGCATATGAAGACGCAACACAACGCTCTTGGCCTATTTCTCCTACCAAGCTGGATTTGATCAAACAACACACACAGCAGGATGTGACCCTTCAAGCAGTGCAAGTCTTTTTGCAGGCAGGTTGGCCAAAACACTCAAATAAAGTGCCGGAAGGGGTGAAGCCATATTATGCTAACAGGCATTCTATTACCATGTCAAAAGGCTTGCTACTGTATAACGACAGAATTGTTATACCACAACAGCTAAGGTCTGAGATTCTGCAGCGCATTCACGATGGACATCAAGGCATTGTGAAATGCAGAGCAAGAGCCAAATGTAGTGTTTGGTGGCCAGGATTAAGCAGTGAGATAAGACAAATGGTTACTGCTTGTGCACACTGCCAAGAGTCAAAACCCACTCAGCGGAGAGAACCATTGCTTACTACCACACTGCCTAGTCGACCATGGGAGAGGATAGCTGCAGACATTTGTGAGCTTAACAAACTGAACTACTTAGTTGTAGTCGACTACTTCTCCCGTTATATTGAGTTAGCCCACCTCAAAAACATGTCAAGTGAGTCCACAGTTGCTAACCTGAAAAACATTTGTGCAAGATGGGGTTGCCTAAATGAACTGGTTACCGACAATGGTCCTCAATTCTCAGGAAAAATCTTTGAACAGTTTGTGAAGGACTATGACATCAAGCACATTACCACAAGTCCTCACTACCCACAGGCAAACGGTGAGGCCGAGAGGGCAGTCCAGACAGCTAAAAGGATTCTGAGACAGACTGACCTGTTTTTGGCCCTGATGACTTACAGATCAACTCCCATTCAAGCAACTGGCGTGAGCCCAGCCCAACTTATGCTAGGTACACAGATCAGAACCACGATACCGATGTTGGAAATGAAGTTGCAGCCTGCATGGCCAGATCTACAGCTCGTCAGATCAACTGATGTGAAGACAAAAGAAAACTATGTGTGGAACTACAACAGCAGACATGATGCCAAACCACTACCAGAACTCCAACCAGGACACCGTGTTTCAGTGAAACTGGACAATAAAAAGGGATGGACAGAACCAGCTACTGTTCTACAAAAGAGTGATTCACCTCGATCATACCTTGTCCAGACAGAGTCAGGAGTCTTGAGGAGGAACCGCCGACACCTGAGACCCATCCTCAGTAACCCACCTACTCCTACAACAGATGGACTGCCACAAGTTCAGAATGAAAATGAGCTAAACCCATCTTTTCCACCTGTAGAACCAGGGTGTGACTCTCCAGACCCGGTTAATCTTAGCTTACCTGAGACTCCAGTTCGTACAACTTCTAGTGGCAGGGTTGTTAAATTACCTAAAAGATACGCTGACTACACCAACTGAAGAGGTTATTCAGCTATTTTGACCTATGCATTTATGAGCATGATTGTGAGGTTTATTCTGAGAAGGTCCTGTTGGGATTGAGTTGAATATTTTATTTCAGCTAAGGCTAATAACAAAAAAAAGAGAGAAAAAACACACAAACAGAAAACCCACTGTTGATTTGTTGCTTTGTCTTAAAAGACTCAAAGAAAGGGTGATGTAATGTAATGGAACTATTTTATGTGTAAGGTCACGTTGGAGTAGAACAAGGAAGTCACATATACAGGAGAGGCGTTAAAGCCGACCACACTTTTCAGCAGCCCGAGAATGTGTTAGTGTTATGTTCAATATTAAAGACGTTCAAACGCAAAACCGGTGACATCCTTGACTCGGCATAACACTACAGTGATATCCAAATTGACGCACCAAAATTATAGTACCTTAATAAACGTTCCTACATTACTGTCAGATACCACCAACAGATTATGAGCCATATCTACAGTATTTGTCTGTGTTCTCTACTGGGAAACAGTTTGCAGGCTAGTGACGAGGGGAAATAAACTTAAA
Source organism: Xiphophorus couchianus (assembly GCF_001444195.1). Classification (NCBI taxonomy): domain Eukaryota; kingdom Metazoa; phylum Chordata; class Actinopteri; order Cyprinodontiformes; family Poeciliidae; genus Xiphophorus; species Xiphophorus couchianus. The sequence goes on from NC_040247.1 coordinate 2,502,515, forward strand.
AACAAAACAAGCCGCATTAAGACCTGAATTAACTAGTGACAGTCAAAAGGGGTCCTCAACGCAGATGTTTGTAAAAATGTAGGTGGCTGTGTCGTTTCCTGATCAAAACGCGACAAACGTAAATAAACGGATTAGAAAATGTCTATGATCTCTTCAAAACAATAATAATTTTTTGTATGTGAAGGAATATTCAAGAATATATTGAAATATCATTAAAATATACTACACTTCAAGAGGAGACTGTGCTAAAGTACAAGAATTTGTACCCAGCATTGTCAGAGAACTGACAATTATTTTACATCTTCTCCGTCTTATATTGATTGACATGTTCTGCAAAGATGTCAATAAATGTAAACAGTTCTGATATCATGAAAACTAATTCCTTGCTCACTTTAATGGAAGCCATATTATTTCGTTTGCACTTTAACTGGGCTGCAGACGCAAAGCTTTGCAATTTAGTAATTTTACAATATCCTTACAGTTAAAAGTTTGCACGGCAAACCTGTTAAACGATATTACCTCCAAAACATTGGCAGCAAGTTAATTTTATTTTTTTAGACAATAAAATAAACTAGTCCAAAAAGTGAATCAGACTAAATCTCTAACTGAACTCGTACCAGCTGCCGCTGAGTTCCGAGAGCAATGTTTTATCCACTAAACTATATCGGCCGACGGAAGTCCAATGATCCTACCCGTTATTGATTCTGATCTAACAGACATCCCGCGCTTTAAGAAGCAAACCAAACCTGGATTAGCTGGTGACACTTTCAGAATCTCAGTTTGAGTGAAGATTTTAACCCGTTTCTGATCTAAAAGTATATAAGACAATTGTTTTTTCAGCGTTGTCTCTTATAGTTGAGTATTGGGGTCACTTGATGAAAAGAATAAAGATGTTTAGTTAAAATACGAGAAAAAATATCAACAATATAGAAGAAATGACACTGCCACATAGATCTGCCATGCCTTCTGTAAATGAACTAGGAAATAAACTATAACATGTTACTAAAACAGTGTTTAAAAAGATTTTGCTATTATTTTGTGGATATCCAATTGAAATATCATACAATATGAGGGAGATGTGAAAAACAACAAAGTCAGTCGATCGTTTTAAATATTTTATTTTTAATCCCATGGCTCTTCAACACTTATGTTGGCTTTCAGGAATTAATCTTTGCTTTGAGATCTGTTTATGGCATCTTTCGATCTTCCCTTGACGAGTTTCAACCTCTGAAGCAATACAGAAGTCAGGACAAGTTCTGTGTAATTTACCTCTTTTGGTGATTTTGCAGATTAATATAAAAAAAAAGGCAGCATACCATGATAGACCAATAAAAGTGTTTCTAATTAGTTATTCCCGAGATCTTAACGGGTGTCTTACGGAATCGGATAGTATTTTTGCTAAACAATTGTAGTTTTTTAAGCTTATCGCATTGTTTACTTCCTGGTTCGGTAAAGGGGTCCTAAAAAGCCACGCCCACAGAAACATCTGTCTCTTCCAGATGCCACCACCAGTTAATTTAGCCACCAGTTAATCTATAACACCGGTTTCTATCCCTGAGTTGAGTAAGTCCACGCTGGGCAACCGTGTGAACAGCAGTAGCTCCACTGAGGAGTTTGGACGACTGAAGAGCATGTTCCACTTGACACGCCAGCATGATAGCGGTGTCCAACGTAAGTGAAAATTACAATAAAAGTCTATTTCTCACCTCTGGTGCATAAGCCTTCTCAATAAGCTGATCCCGTAGCATCTCATCTTCCATGGTCCCATAAGCACATGTGATAGCCAACTCGCATAAAGCAGCCATGTATTGAGGCACAGTCTCATCCGCCATTTGCGTTCTCTGTCGGAATTGATGTCTTGCCACAACAACGTTCACCTTCGGTGCAAACTGTAGTTCCAACACCGTCATTGCCTCATTATATGAAGTACCGACGTTAAGCAAGGTGTAAAATAAACGTTGTCCCTCGAAGCCAATTGCATAAATTAGTAAAGCACGGCATCTAGCATCGGACCAGGAGTTTCCAGTAGCATGAATAGCCGTTAAGTAGTTCTCGAACATCTTCCGCCACGTGGAAAACGGAACCCTAGGTTCTCCACTGCAGGGCAGGAACGGTGCAGGCATGGGTACAGACGTCATTGTTGAAAATTGTTATGTTTGGAAGCTAGGACGAGGTAGGTGGTTTTTATTAATATTTATGCTCCCATTACCAATGCAGAGAAAAGGCGTTTTTTTGAAAAAAATGGGGAAAGGTTGGGTGATTGTGGGTCTGAGGATTATGTTTTTATAGATGGGGATTTTAATTGTACAGAAAACGAGTTTTTAGATCGTAATCATGCAGAGCCGCATCCAGCAGCCCAACATGCTCTGCAGCAGCTGGTCTCGTCTCACGGCCTGGTGGACATATGGAGGAGGATGCATGCAGGCTCCATGGTCCCACCTTAAGGAAAACCGAATCTCTTTAGCTCATCTTGATCGTATTTATTGTTTTAAACACCATTTTAACGTGTTTAAAACATGCCAGATTTTACCGGCATCACTCGTTGCTTTTAGGTAGTTTTTATCAGAAACATTTTACCTAGAAGTGCTTACTGGCATTTTAACTCAGCTTTAACTTATGATCAAGGTTTTAGGGAGATTTTAGGTTATTTTTAGACTGGTTTTAGTCAGAGAAAGTCTGATTTTACTTGTCTGGGACAGTGGTGGGACCATGGGAAAGTTCAGATAAAACTGCTGAGTCAGCAGCACACTGTCAATGTTACCCGTGACATTACCGGATCTATCAGAGATCTGGAGACGAACATCGTGGAATTAGAACAACTTGGTGAATCCACAGGAAATCGAGAGTATATTGAAGCTCTCAAATCTAAAAGGCTAGTTTTAGCCAACCTGCTGGAGAATAAAGTCCAAGGCGCATTGATCAGGTCCCGGATTCAGAACATCATGGAGATGGATGCTTCCTCTGGCTTTTTCTTCAGCTTGGAGAGGAAACACGGGCAGAGGAAGCAGATCCACTCTTTGCTGTCGGACACAGGGCAGCAACTGAGTGAACCAGGGCAGATCAGGAGGAGGGCTGTGGAGTTTTACCGGTCTCTGTTACAGAGTGAATATGAAGAGAATGATGAACTGTTCAAGGAGTTCTGTGATGAACTACCTCAGGTCTCCAAGGAGACCAACACTGACCTGGAGCGCCCCCTGAGGCTTCAGGAGCTCCACACAGCCCTCCTCAGCATGCAGGGCCAGAAGTCCCCAGGCATTGACGGGCTCACTGTGGAGTTCTACAAGGCCGACTGGGATCTTCTGGCCCAAGACCTGCTCGATGTATACAATGAGAGTCTGCACACTGGTTCACTCCCTTTGTCCTGCCGCAGGGCAGTCACCACTCTGCTGCCAAAAAAGGGGTACCTGCAGGACATAAAGAACTGGCGCCCTGTGTCCCTCCTCTGCACCAACTACAAGATCCTCTCCAAGGCCCTGGCCACGAGGCTGGGGAAAGCTATGGAGCAGGTCATCCACCGGGATCAGACCTATTGCGTCCCCAGCAGGTCCATGTTAGATAACATCTACCTAATTCGGGACGTTTTGGAGGTCTCTGGTTCATTGGGTTTGCAGACTGGCTTGATTTCACTAGATCAAGAAAAGGCATTTGACCACGTTGAACACGGCTTCCTCTGGAAAACCATGAGGGGGTTTGGGTTCAGCGAGGGTCTTATTGCCAAGATCCAGGTTCTGTACAGCAGGCCCGTGCAGAGACCACTGAAAGGGCAGGTGCTCAAAAAAAAAAAAGGGCACATCTAACCGCATTCTAGGAAAGACTATTAACAAAACCACACAGCTTTCAGAGCTTAATAAAAATGATAAATTACAAAATTGTGAGACATACAATATAAGCTAAGGAAAAACTCTATATGGAGCATAACACTATGCATATGTTAGATATTTTATTAGTAATTTCTTTCTGCAGGTCTATTTTGTTATAGGAAAGTATTGCAATATTCAAACCCGCAATTTAGCAAAATATGTAAATCAGAGCTGATGGTTTAGCTCCGATTTACATATTTTGTCTTTACAGAATTACACTATTAAAAATATAAACAAGGGCACAATACAGCCTTTTAGTGTACTGTAATTTATAAAAAAAAAAGACTTGTTGCTCTGCATTTTCATCCATAGTGTTTATTTCTGACTGTTGTCCCTCTCCTTGCCTGTCTTCCTGTGTTGTTGACTGCATTTTTGTCTCCTCCTCTGATCTATCACTTTCCTTCTGTCCATCCGGGAGCAAGAAACAAACTAATCATTACTCTACACCTAAATTTAGTACATCTTAGCATAAGAAAAACACAACAGATGCCCTGTAATATTAAATATATTGTTCACTACCAAAAGTTACATGTTGATAATGTTAAGAACATTTTTTTTTTTTTGTTCGTACCTGCAGTACTCGTTCTGACCCAGACGGTCAACAATCCACTACCTTTTGCTGCATCTATCAATTCTTTTCTTTTTTGTTTCTGCCGTCTTTCTTTATGTGGCATCTTTGAACTGAAAAAAGCAAAACATAATGAATTATGATAAGAACACTGTATTAACCACACTACCAATTATTTACCTTTGTGTTTAAACCAATATGTTTTTCAGTCCTTAGCACAACATAATATTAATTTCAGAGAAAAGGAGGCCTCTGCTGTGGAGCTCAATATGTTTCACAATTATTCTATTAAAAATATAATAATAATAACCTCAATTAAATAAAATACAATTGTGATCAATACATTTTGAATTGAAACAATTTTTAAACAAAAGTTTTGCTTAAAAATTTTTTTTTTAAATTAAAATCAGAGATTTATGTCTCAAAGTGAGAAAAATTATTTGTGAACAAACTTATTTGCTCATGTCATAAATCTTTTCTTGCTATTGTAAGTTTTTGTTTGTGATTCAATGTTTTGCTTGCTTCTCACATGACGTCGTGGGCAGGGCCGAAAATTGCAACAAAAGAATTCTGATGTGTGCAAATAAAAGTTTGTTTTGCAAAGAACTTTTTAAGTTAACAGGACAAAATTTAGTTATTTAATTAAAAAAATTAAAATAAAACTTTTTGTTTAAAAAAAATAAATCATTATAATTCAAGCAGTTTTGTAAATTCTATTCCCCTTCAAGATACATTAACCTAATGCCAGAATAAATGCAATTAATATACATTATGCAGCAAAGGAAATTAGATAATCGGACATATATTCATTATAGAGAGATGATCGGTTTTGGATCGTTGATGTGGCCCCATCAGCAATAACGAAGAATGACCGCTATCATTAGCGATACAGGGAAGAAGCTTTTTAGTTATCTTGCTTTGCTACCAAACTCGTTAGCTAACAGCTAGCTAATAGGACAACAACAGCCTAATGTCTGTATGATAAAATACTGAATCGATAGATAAGAACAGTTTTTCCTTACTTTTCCTTCCTTCCTCCTCCATGTTGAGCTCCGCAGTAAGCTACTGCGCAGTCTCACTGACTGAGCGGGAGGCAGCTGCGTCATGCGTCACGGACAAAAGGTCAAAGGTAACAAGGTGACCCGAAGGGCTTATTATGTTGTTTTTCTTTAAATAAAAACAACAACAAAAAATAATAATTTTAGTACATATCAGAGGAGGGCTTGGGAAATTAACTTTAAAAAAAAAAAAAAAAATTGGACCAAAAGGGCACTTTAGGGCAAGGAGCAAAAAGGGCAGGTGCTCAAGCACCCCCAGCCCCCCCCTCTGCACGTGCCTGCTGTACAGTGACACTGAGAGTGTGCTGAAGATCAACGGTAGCCTGTGTGCTCCTTTTAGGGTGTGTAGAGGCGTTCGACAGGGCTGCGCGCTCTCGGGGATGCTCTACGCACTCTCCCTGGAACCTCTCCTCCAGAAAATACGCTCGAGTGTTTATGGGCTGGTTTTACCTGGTTTTAAAAACAATGTGGTTTTATCTGCCTATGCCGAAGATGTTGTTGTTTTTATTAAAGATCAGTGAGATGTCAGTATTTTAACTGAGATCACGGAAAAGTTTTCCACTTTGTCCGCTGCGAGGGTGAACTGGGGGAAAAGTGAAGCACTGGCTGTCGGCGAGTGGTCTGACGGGCTCCCAGTTCTCCCTCAGGGTCTTTTATGGAAGAAAGATGGTTTTAAGTATTTGGGTGTGTTTTTAGGCAATAAAACTACTGTGTGTAAGAACTGGGAAAACATTAAACAAAAAATACAAAACAAGGTGTCAAAATGGAAGTGGCTGCACTCACAGATGTCATACCGGGGCAGAGTGCTGGTTTTAAACAACCTTGTTGCTTCTCAACTGTGGCACAAACTTGCTGTGTTAGACCCACCATCTGGCCTACTTGCAAAGGTCCAATCAGAGATGGTCAACTTCTTTTGGAACGGTCTACACTGGGTGCCACAGTCTGTCTTGTTTTTATCCAGCAAGGAAGGGGGCCAGTGCCTTGTCCACCTGGCCAGTAGAGCAGCTACTTTTAGATTACAGTTCCTCCAGAAGTACCTGACAGGATCTCCTGTATGGTAAGATGTGGCCAGCTGCATTCTCAGACGTGTTAATTGTCTGGGGCTGGATGCTGCTTTGTTTTTAACCGCTTTTAGTCTTTTAAAGTTAAAAGGGTTGCCTCAGTTTTATCAAAGTGTTTTTAAATCGTGTGCTCTTTTTAAACAGCACAGATCAAGGACGCAAATTTCTCTGCATTGGCTTTTAGAAGAACCGCTAGTGTATGGAGCGAGACTAGATGTTCGTGATGGCGCCACACCAGGACTTGCTGAGGCGCTGATCAGGTCCGGTACAGTGACCCTGGGATGGTTGGTGCAAGTGGCTGGACCGGATTTTGGGGACATCCAGGGAGTCGGCTCACTGCTGGGGATCCGGTCCGCCAGGTTAACTCAGCGCTTCATGGACCGGGTGAAGGTACAGATGGCGGCTGGGGAGAGGCGGCTCCTGCAGCTGCACGCCAAAAAAGACTGCCTGCCCGATCCGACTGACCCATTCCCGGACCTGTTTATAATTCCGGATTTCGGAGAGGACGGTGGTCCTCTACTTCAAAGTCCGGACGAAGGACTGGACTTATGCAAAACAGGGCCAAAAGTACTGTGCAAATATTGTGGAAAAATCCTGAACAAAAGAACTTTCCACAAAAGAAATATCAGTGTGTGGAGCGACAGACTCAAAAGTCAGAAGCCTCAGTGGAGGACTCTGTATAAGCCTCCGATAAAAAAACGGACTGGTGATTTACGGTGGCGGATTTTTCACGGCGCCATCGCCACCAACTCGTTTTTATCGATCATCAGTCCTGGGGTTTTAAACGAGTGTCCATTTTGCAGTTTGTCCGAGAGTGTTTTTCATATTTTTATGGATTGTTTACGGTTAACTGGCTTTTTAAATTTTTTAACGAGCATTTTTAGCGTTTTTAGCGTGGTTTTTACCAATTCCGTTTTTATCAATGGTGTACATTATAGTCAATCCACTAGTTTTAAATCCCGACTTTTAAATTATTTAATAGCCGAAGCCAAGATGGCTATTTACTTGACTCGACGGGACAAAATGCAGGCTGGACCTCAACTCGACGTGGTGGCTCCGTTGAAGGTTAACATCAAGGCCGGGTTGAGATTGGAGTTTTGTTTCCACAGAGCCACCGGGAATTTAAAGGGTTTTTTAGAACTGTGGGGTTTTAACAATGTGTTGTGCACCATTTCTAATCAAGGAGAACTAAAATATAACAAGTTGTTATTGTAACTATTTATTGTGGGGTTTTTTAGTATCCTTGACCTGATTGTGTAATGTATTGTTAAATTATTGTATAATAAATGTTTTGTTAAAAAATCAAAAATCGTCTTCTGTTGCGTTTTATGGCAGTTTACAGACTTTGTGCATTACCGCCATCAACTGGACAGAGATGTAACTTCAGAAATTAATTTTTACTATACATCTTGAAATAAAAAAAAACTAAATTATATTCATACTTATACACACATACATACTAAATCCTCTCAGCTAATTTTGTATCTTAAATATTTAATAAGTGCTTGAATTATGTCATGTGATCGATGCTTCCCTAATAAATTATCCATAATTACTAAACTCCCCATTACCCTTTCCAGTTTTTTCCTCTCTTTCATATATTTCCTACAATAAATCAACACATGTTCTACTCCTTCTGTTTCCCCGCAATAAGAATAATCACCTGATGGCTGTTTCCCTATTACTTTTAAACCACTATTTAAACTAGTATGCCCAATCCTCAACCTGTTAATCCATATTTCCTCTCTCCTATTCATTATGCTATTATTTCTTATGATTACAACACATATGTTTGACAGAACTGTCTTATTTAAATAAATCCACCTCCTCAATGCTGAGGCATTATAGGGCCAGGCATCAGAATGAAGTCCCAGATATCCCTATGATAAACTCAGGTACACAGCCATTCTACAAATTACTCAGTTACTTTTTATAAATTATTTCATATAAATGTATTGTTTACTTCATTTTTTTCTACAGCACGAGAAGTTTTGTCAAAAAAGTGTAACAGACTAAATTTCAAAATGTTGGAAAAACATATTTTTTTGAATGAAAATTTGTGAACTCCCTCCCCCCAGTCCACAAGCATCCTCATTCCAAACGTTCAGTTAAATTTTCCCTTTATGGTACATATTTATTGACTGTATCTAAGAATATCAAATATATTTTTATTTTAACTGAAGATATTACATAATACAATACATAATATACAATAAAATACAATGACTTAAATCTTATTGTATAGACTAGGTCATCAAATCAGTCTGTCAACTATGTTGCCTGTAGGGATTTTTAAAGTCCAGCAGGTGTCAGTATTTAGTGACGCAGTGTCGACACAGTATCAATACAGTTTTGCTATGGGTCGAAACGATACATGACGCCTCATTTACCCATCACTAGAAATGATCATTTTAACGATGAACACGAAAGAGAACAGAAATCCAGGCAGTACAAATGAGCAATGAGGCAAAGTACTCAGACACTGGTAGCACTGGCAAACACACAAGACTAGACACGACAAAATGACACAAGACAAGAATCCGACAGGGAGCAGTTGACACAGGTGGGGTTAAATACACAGGGGTAGTCAGGAGAAACAAAGGACAACTGGAAACAATCAAGGGGTAGATGGTACAACACAGACTCAATTTTTTTTTTTTTTTTTACCCCTCCAGGGGGTGTTTTTTCTGGGCTCTAGTGTCCCTTATATGATAGAGAGACGATATGGGCCACCTTCTGTCAAATTTTAATCGGAGTTTGATGGATGAGTGATTAATGACCCGTGACTAATTGATTTTAATTTCCGGTCACATGATGCCCCTCCCCCCATCCGGTCACATGATGCCCCTCCCCCCATCCGGTCACATGCCTCCCCCATGTCTCATGACCTCAGCGTGCTTAGCACGTGTTACAATATATTCCCGCTAATTTCAATTCAACCAATAGAAACAGAGACAGGCTCCGAGTTTTATGAGTAATACAATTAAAGTATAAAAAACAATAAGTGTTAAATAATCTAGAATAATATACGATATAATATATTTAAATAGAATGTTGTAATTAACTCCGGTTTTGCTCACCAAGCCGTTCGTGTTTGTGCGTGTGTCCAGGCAGAATACTGTACAGAGATGTCCCTCAGGATGTCTCAATGCCATACAGTGTTTAAGGTGAACTCCTTCTGACCTCTATGAGTTTGAATTAGCCATTAGAAGCAGAGACAAGGGGTTCGGTGTTAGAAAATCATTAGTAACATACAATATATTATATTTAAATAGAATGTTGTAATTAACTCCGGTTTTGCTCACCAAGCCGTTCGTGTTTGTGCGTGTGTCCGGGCAGAATACTGGACACACATGTCCCTGAGGATGTCTCAATGCCATACAGTGTTTAAGGTGAACTCCTTCTGACCTCTATGAGTTTGAATTAGCCATTAGAAGCAGAGACAAGGGGTTCGGTGTTAGAAAATCATTAGTAACATACAATATATTATATTTAAATAGAATGTTGTAATTAACTCCGGTTTTGCTCACCAAGCCGTTCGTGTTTGTGCGTGTGTCCGGGCAGAATACTGGACACACATGTCCCTGAGGATGTCTCAATGCCATACAGTGCTTAAGGGGAACTCCGCGTGACACATGTGGCTTTGTATATTTCCGATCATCTCAATAGGGTCTCTATCGGGGGTTGATTGATATGATGTAAACGCCAGCACAGGATTCATTCTCGTGACTTTTGGGAGGAGGCCCCATGACAGTGCTGCTCACCAAGCCATTCGTGTGTGTGTGTGTGTGTGTGTGTGTGTGTGTGTGTGTATAAAGACATATAGAAACAAAAGTCCCTAAAGAAAACCTACAGTTTAACTATTTTACTGCATTATTTATGGTAGCACAATTAGCCAGTGTTGACTATGAGTTTGTGATTTCCTTCATCAGTTCAATTTTAAACTAATAGATTTTCTTTTTCTGTAACACTTGCTAGTGTGAAACATTTCAGTAAATGTTCCTCATTTGTACACGTACTTCTTAAGAATATGTGACAGACAGTAAACAGGCCTACTCAAATTTAACTTTTATCTTTCCGCAGTTAAAGAATTTGTCCGGACTTTTCCAGAATTTGGCTCGGCATCACTGTGAATGATTTTGTTCAGTTTTTTTTTCTTGCTGTTGAATCAACACTGATCTTCCCACTGCTTCATGTTTTCTCCAAAATAGTAAATCTTGGTTTAAATACATTTAAACTCATATTTTTTTTCTGTAACACTTGCTAGTGTGAAACATGTTAGTAAATGTTCCTCATTTGTACACGTACTTCTGAACAATATCTGACAGAGACTAAACAGGCCTCGGTGAGGTTGCTCATATGTATCTTTCAGCTTTCCCTCCACCCATTATCTTACACACTTTAGTGTGTTCACTAACAAAATATAGTACACCTCTAATTTTTTTAATTTTTCATTATTAAAACTTTTAAATGATCAATGTGAACCATCAGTCTGTATTAAAATAGTTAATATAATTCATATTATTTATTTAGATTTGATGTTTTAATGTGTGCCCTTGGATTTATATTGATTTATTCAATGTGTAAATATTTATCAAACTGAATAGCCATTCCGTTTTTTTTTTTATATAGTATTTTTTTCTTTTGGTGTTTGTTGCACAAATTCAAATATATGCCGGCTATCAACCAAAAATGAAATCAGTGAATTTGTGTTTTTTCTTAAATACTCCCTCTCACCGAGACTTACTTACATCTTCTGACAACTAGCCCCACTTATAATAACATTGACTAAGTTTGCTATTGGTACACTTTACCTAAAAATTAAAATTAAACATACTCACTACACAACCATGCTCCAAGAGTTGCTCACAAAATGGTGAATTGTTTTGTTACCTTAAAAATGATCTGCAGCTTTTGTTCCTTGATGCTGTCTGTTCAGTAACAAACAGTACAACAACTTTTGTAATCGATAGGCTTATAAATGATCAATGCGAAGCATCAGTATGCGTTAAAGAAGATCATATCAGTCAGTGTTACACTGAGAGGTGTGGTGTGGAAGAAAAAAACTCCTCAAAGTTGGCTGTAGCATAAACAAAGGTGGTTTATTAGGCCTCCTTCAGCACAGCATGGCTCACAGACAAGACAAAATGACATCTTCTCAAGCTTTCTCCCCCCCTTTTGGCTCAGCCAACAGTCCTCTTATATACTGTTGTCCCCACCTTCTCAATTAACTGCCCAGCCAATCAAAGTCCGGCAAACATGGGCCTTTCTATAAAAGAGCTGGGTTTGAGGCGGGCCTCCTCTTTGGTAGGTTCCAAGATGGCTGCTACAAGGACACACCCAAAAGGTAACAAACATTTCACAAACAAAAGGATCACATACACATTATAGAATTTAAATGTTACAGAAAATATTATTGCTTCTTAACAGTCAGATTAAGTAAAATATCATTATACTCAAAGCAATCAAAATTATATTTCTCTGAAAGTCTTTTTTTTTCAGGGAGTTTAGACTGTATGAAAGGAATCAGTGAAATATACTATGAAATATTTAATCTGCTGCATCCCGATAATAAAACTTCAATTGTGAATTGAATGATTACATTGCATCTAGATACAAAAGAATCAACCGTTAATTAGTAATCATACTGACTAACAAGATCTGATCAAACAAGAAACTTGACAACCTCAAGGGATTCTCACATTGGAGAATAAACCGTCTGACTTTCTTTAGCCACTAAATTTAACCTTACCAAAGTTTTGCCTTGGAGTAAACAGGTACTGAGTTTGAAGCGGATCAGACGCCTTCAGCCATCTGCTAAAGCTAGACTCCGGCCTTCCTCACTGTAAAATAAAACATTAGACTTAAAAAAAAAGTTCAAGCTAACATCACTTAATTATCATCGACTTGTTATTTGTACTCATCTTAAACAAGTGGCAGGAACATTTGGATATATAAAAAATGCTTTATAAGTTAATCTATTTAAGTTGAGTCCATGCAACAAGTAAAATAAAATAAAAAGTGAACTATTTGAAAGTAGTGAGGATTTAGGGTGGTAAAAGTTGAACATTTTAACATGACCAGACACTACGCCATTTCTGCTCAAGCAAACCAAAAGGTTTTGAACAGAACAACCATGTCAAATAATGAGACCATGAATCTTTAATCTATGTAGCAAATATATTGCAGCTGCTGCTGTAAGCAGAAAATAAAAGAAGTTTTACGGAGAATAATATTTTGGATGAGTTTAAGAATATTGTTTGCCAAAATCACACGGTGTAACTACACTTGTCTTTTATATGTAGCAGTAATTGAATCTTTTGAGGCAATTGGTCTGCATAAATTAAAGTAAATACGACCTATTTTCCCGCTCCACATACTTAGCTAGCAATGTGCCAGTTAGCTTCCCAGTCTGAACTTCTGGGCAATGTCTTGATTCAGTCAAATTTTCTATCTTGTATCTCCTGAACTCTGATATTTTGCTCGCTGGTCTTCAGCGTGCTTTGAATGCAGTATCGGGTTTCTCTTACTTTAACCCGCCCAACTTGCACCTGATTGGCATGTTAGCCTTTTGATTCCCTCCCAGCGAGGCGGTGCTTCACAAAGCAAACTGTTTGTCAAACTGTTGATCTGCCTCATGGCTGTTTTAGAAGATATGGTGACTGAGGTTTAGACAGTACTAGCCAGCTCATGCAGCTTGTTTTTATTAGATGGCAGTCCTAAAAGTACATATCTTTAAAATATGAATAAATACGTACAATTCCGTAATTATTCGAGCCAACGGTTATAGATGTTTTGTAATAATGCAATTCAGGTATTTTACATTTTCTGGACTAAAGGAGGATTTCAGTTCAACACCTGTGGTTTCTTAATGTAAGTGTTTCTGCTACTTGACAAGAAACAGGGTTAAAAGAGGATTTAGAAAGCAAAATACAAAGATGATAGTTGTTTTTACTGAGAGCAAGGCTGTGACTAGTTATCAGGACAGAACGAGACCTGTAAAACTGTTGGGCATCTGTTCCAATAATTTATTAGCCTTTAGAAAATATTTTTGGACACAGCCATCCGCAGGAGCAAGATGAAGCAAGAACATCGCAACACCGGATGTATTTTTTCATCCTTCTATCCGTGATTTAAAACAATTTTTAAATTTTGTGTCATCTTAAAGATGGAAAGAGTCAATTATGTTTTCACCCATGGAAAAGTGTAATGTGTTTATTATGAGTAGGATTAACCAAGCTGAAGGAAAACAAAGAAAAAGGATAAATAAATATTCATTGATACAGAACAGAATCAGCAAATATGAACTTATGAAACTATTGAAACCTTCAAGAATTTTATGTTGTGTAAGATATTTAAGAAACTAATATTGAATCTGCGCTCATGAATTTCTTTATTTGGTCGTTATCTCTAAAATACGTTTACCTTTTGTTTTGTTGAACACCAGACATCTCATCTCTTTCCCACAGTTTTCCACTTAGTTCCACTACTGCTGTGGATTTTATAGTCAATGTTTAAAGCCAGCACAGAGTCTGAAGCGATGGAGGAAATTTACGTCAATATGGAACCTGTTGGAAAAACTGCATCTAATCACACAGGTAAGAACGAAGTTACAGAGAAATCTAGCATGTAATGAATTCAATTTTGCTAAGGTTGAGGTTTTTGTTAAGGTTGGAGCAGCTCCAAAGAGAGGCTCTGCCTCTGTGCGGCTGTCTGTTTGGGAATCCTGAATGTTTTACTTTTGGCTGAACTCATCGCCCTCAGTGTTCACAGTGAGTCTTGTTCTAGTCATCTTAAAGATGTAAAAAGAGTAGATTTTATGTTTCTGTTATATTAAAAAAAAGTCATTGTTCCCCTTCTAAAATCAAACTGATCAAATAGCAAGGGTTTAAAAAGAATAAAGCTTAGTGACTCAAAGTTTTGCAGAGAGGTGAAACATTACACTAAGTTACATGAGTTTGATTCATTTTCAGCAATGGATGCATTTGTAGCCATTTAGGTTAGCGGGTCTTTAATATCTTCTCTTTGTCAAACTATTTACCCAACGATTTATTGTTCAGTGTTTCCTCAGTTTAAATTCTACAGGTATAACCAAAATCATGAAACAATTTTATAAGTCTTAAGTGAAAACACGGTCTTGCCACTTCTTTTTGCAAACATGGTTGTTAATTTTTTTTTCAGCTCATCACATGACAGCAGATTTTTCTGACATCAGCAACATTCTGACCGAGCAGAACAGCAGCAGCGAGTTTCCCTCCATGAACGCTAACTTCACTGAAACGGCTCCACGAGCTGAAGACACTTTAAGGTTGGCCAAAAACTTTAAAAAATTTGGATCTCGTTAAAAATTGAATTCTACTCTGAATTGTAGAGTATAATAACTAATAACTTTCCTTTTTGGTCTAAATGGATATAATGTAAATGAACAACTTTTATTTTAATTTATTAAGTGCTCTATCATTTGCGTGTGCTGAAAAACAACAATGTAAAACAAACTAAACTTTGATTTTTTTCTCCTTAAAGGGAAATTGTGTCCTACAGAACGAACAAACATCAGTTGTTCCTGTTCATCCAGGGGCTGCAGAACAAGAGAAGAGCAGATCCACTAGTGATGGATGATTAGGATCTGTGTTCACTGCGATATTATTCACCAACAATAATGTAGCTTATTAGTACGTTGTTACATAAAACCCTAAAGATGAAATGTACACTTCCAACTGTTGTGACCTCCATCTAATAACACAACTCTGTGTTTTTCTTTCTTGTTAAAATTCTGACATGATAAACAAACTTTTTTTTTTGTTTGTTTGTTGTTTTTTTTATATTTTTGCGGAGAATCGGTTGATGCGTTCTGATTGTGTATTAATGTGACTTTTACTACGAAACTTTATGGAGTTCCAGTTGTGTCCGGTAATAGCGGATTAAGTTCTATCCATCCATCTTCTTCCACTTATCCGAGGTCGGGTCGCGGGGGTAGCAGCTTCAGAAGGGAGGCCCAGACTTCCCTCCCCCCAGCCACTTCTTCCAGCTCCTCCGGGGGAATCCCGAGGCGTTCCCAGGCCAGCCGAGAGACATAGTCCCTCCAGCGTGTCCTGGGTCTTCCCCGGGGCCTCCTCCCGGTGGGACGTGCCCGGGACACCTCACCAGGGAGGCGTCCAGGAGGCATCCTGACCAAGATGCCCAAGCCCAAGTTCTATCTTGGTAAAATTATATTTCCAATTATTTACTATCATTTGTAATAAAGTGATGCCAACACCACTGATTCAACAGTGAGGAGTTTGTTCAAGTCATCCTAAAGATGGAAAGAGTCAATGTTGTGCTGATTCTGAGTAACTGATTGATTAACTGAATGACTTTTTATTCATTTCAGAGTTCAATCAGCGAGGTTATTCATTTTGTGATGGTTGATTTTTAAAACGCTAATTTACAAGACCATTTACAAAAAAGTCATTTCCATTCTACTTATCAAACAACGTAGCGATTTAAATGTATTAAAGTCAGTAAAAAAAACAAAACGTTAAGTTAACCGAGTTAAAAAATGCAGAATGCATCATGTCATTGACTCGTCATTGACTTGACTTGTTTATACGCTTCTCCCTCTTCAAATTACTTTAACCCTACAATGACTGAATTTATCCATATTTTCAGGGGAACCAACATGTACATTTGCTGCTTTCTTTCTTTGTTTCTTTGTTTTTTAGACTAGGACCATCACAAAATGAATAACCTCGCTGATTGAACTCTGAAATGAATAAAAAGTCATTCAGTTAATCAATCAGTTACTCAGAATCAGCACAACATTGACTCTTTCCATCTTTAGGATGACTTGAACAAACTCCTCACTGTTGAATCAGTGGTGTTGGCATCACTTTATTACAAATGATAGTAAATAATTGGAAATATAATTTTACCAAGATAGAACTTGGGCTTGGGCATCTTGGTCAGGATGCCTCCTGGACGCCTCCCTGGTGAGGTGTTCCGGGCACGTCCCACCGGGAGGAGGCCCCGGGGAAGACCCAGGACACGCTGGAGGGACTATGTCTCTCAGCTGGCCTGGGAACGCCTCGGGATTCCCCCGGAGGAGCTAGAAGAAGTGGCTGGGGAGAGGGAAGTCTGGGCCTCCCTTCTGAAGCTGCTACCCCCGCGACCCGACCTCGGATAAGCGGAGGAAGATGGATGGATAGAACTTAATCCGCTATTACCGGACACAACTGGAACTCCATAAAGTTTCGTAGTAAAAGTCACATTAATACACAATCAGAACGCATCAACCGATTCTCCGCAAAAATATAAAAAAAAACAACAAACAAACAAAAAAAAAAGTTTGTTTATCATGTCAGAATTTTAACAAGAAAGAAAAACACAGAGTTGTGTTATTAGATGGAGGTCACAACAGTTGGAAGTGTACATTTCATCTTTAGGGTTTTATGTAACAACGTACTAATAAGCTACATTATTGTTGGTGAATAATATCGCAGTGAACACAGATCCTAATCATCCATCACTAGTGGATCTGCTCTTCTCTTGTTCTGCAGCCCCTGGATGAACAGGAACAACTGATGTTTGTTCGTTCTGTAGGACACAATTTCCCTTTAAGGAGAAAAAAATCAAAGTTTAGTTTGTTTTACATTGTTGTTTTTCAGCACACGCAAATGATAGAGCACTTAATAAATTAAAATAAAAGTTGTTCATTTACATTATATCCATTTAGACCAAAAAGGAAAGTTATTAGTTATTATACTCTACAATTCAGAGTAGAATTCAATTTTTAACGAGATCCAAATTTTTTAAAGTTTTTGGCCAACCTTAAAGTGTCTTCAGCTCGTGGAGCCGTTTCAGTGAAGTTAGCGTTCATGGAGGGAAACTCGCTGCTGCTGTTCTGCTCGGTCAGAATGTTGCTGATGTCAGAAAAATCTGCTGTCATGTGATGAGCTGAAAAAAAATTAACAACCATGTTTGCAAAAAGAAGTGGCAAGACCGTGTTTTCACTTAAGACTTATAAAATTGTTTCATGATTTTGGTTATACCTGTAGAATTTAAACTGAGGAAACACTGAACAATAAATCGTTGGGTAAATAGTTTGACAAAGAGAAGATATTAAAGACCCGCTAACCTAAATGGCTACAAATGCATCCATTGCTGAAAATGAATCAAACTCATGTAACTTAGTGTAATGTTTCACCTCTCTGCAAAACTTTGAGTCACTAAGCTTTATTCTTTTTAAACCCTTGCTATTTGATCAGTTTGATTTTAGAAGGGGAACAATGACTTTTTTTTAATATAACAGAAACATAAAATCTACTCTTTTTACATCTTTAAGATGACTAGAACAAGACTCACTGTGAACACTGAGGGCGATGAGTTCAGCCAAAAGTAAAACATTCAGGATTCCCAAACAGACAGCCGCACAGAGGCAGAGCCTCTCTTTGGAGCTGCTCCAACCTTAACAAAAACCTCAACCTTAGCAAAATTGAATTCATTACATGCTAGATTTCTCTGTAACTTCGTTCTTACCTGTGTGATTAGATGCAGTTTTTCCAACAGGTTCCATATTGACGTAAATTTCCTCCATCGCTTCAGACTCTGTGCTGGCTTTAAACATTGACTATAAAATCCACAGCAGTAGTGGAACTAAGTGGAAAACTGTGGGAAAGAGATGAGATGTCTGGTGTTCAACAAAACAAAAGGTAAACGTATTTTAGAGATAACGACCAAATAAAGAAATTCATGAGCGCAGATTCAATATTAGTTTCTTAAATATCTTACACAACATAAAATTCTTGAAGGTTTCAATAGTTTCATAAGTTCATATTTGCTGATTCTGTTCTGTATCAATGAATATTTATTTATCCTTTTTCTTTGTTTTCCTTCAGCTTGGTTAATCCTACTCATAATAAACACATTACACTTTTCCATGGGTGAAAACATAATTGACTCTTTCCATCTTTAAGATGACACAAAATTTAAAAATTGTTTTAAATCACGGATAGAAGGATGAAAAAATACATCCGGTGTTGCGATGTTCTTGCTTCATCTTGCTCCTGCGGATGGCTGTGTCCAAAAATATTTTCTAAAGGCTAATAAATTATTGGAACAGATGCCCAACAGTTTTACAGGTCTCGTTCTGTCCTGATAACTAGTCACAGCCTTGCTCTCAGTAAAAACAACTATCATCTTTGTATTTTGCTTTGTAAATCCTCTTTTAACCCTGTTTCTTGTCAAGTAGCAGAAACACTTACATTAAGAAACCACAGGTGTTGAACTGAAATCCTCCTTTAGTCCAGAAAATGTAAAATACCTGAATTGCATTATTACAAAACATCTATAACCGTTGGCTCGAATAATTACGGAATTGTACGTATTTATTCATATTTTAAAGATATGTACTTTTAGGACTGCCATCTAATAAAAACAAGCTGCATGAGCTGGCTAGTACTGTCTAAACCTCAGTCACCATATCTTCTAAAACAGCCATGAGGCAGATCAACAGTTTGACAAACAGTTTGCTTTGTGAAGCACCGCCTCGCTGGGAGGGAATCAAAAGGCTAACATGCCAATCAGGTGCAAGTTGGGCGGGTTAAAGTAAGAGAAACCCGATACTGCATTCAAAGCACGCTGAAGACCAGCGAGCAAAATATCAGGGTTCAGGAGATACAAGATAGAAAATTTGACTGAATCAAGACATTGCCCAGAAGTTCAGACTGGGAAGCTAACTGGCACATTGCTAGCTAAGTATGTGGAGCGGGAAAATAGGTCGTATTTACTTTAATTTATGCAGACCAATTGCCTCAAAAGATTCAATTACTGCTACATATAAAAGACAAGTGTAGTTACACCGTGTGATTTTGGCAAACAATATTCTTAAACTCATCCAAAATATTATTCTCCGTAAAACTTCTTTTATTTTCTGCCTACAGCAGCAGCAGCAATATATTTGCTACATAGATTAAAGATTCATGGTCTCATTATTTGACATGGTTGTTCTGTTCAAAACCTTTTGGTTTGCTTGAGCAGAAATGGTGTAGTGTCTGGTCATGTTAAAATGTTCAACTTTTACCACCCTAAATCCTCACTACTTTCAAATAGTTCACTTTTTATTTTATTTTACTTGTTGCATGGACTCAACTTAAATAGATTAACTTATAAAGCTTTTTTTATATATATCCAAATGTTCCTGCCACTTGCTTAAGATGAGTACAAATAACAAGTCGATGATAATTAAGTGATGTTAGCTTGAACTTTTTTTTTAAGTCTAATGTTTTATTTTACAGTGAGGAAGGCCGGAGTCTAGCTTTAGCAGATGGCTGAAGGCGTCTGATCCGCTTCAAACTCAGTACCTGTTTACTCCAAGGCAAAACTTTGGTAAGGTTAAATTTAGTGGCTAAAGAAAGTCAGACGGTTTATTCTCCAATGTGAGAATCCCTTGAGGTTGTCAAGTTTCTTGTTTGATCAGATCTTGTTAGTCAGTATGATTACTAATTAACGGTTGATTCTTTTGTATCTAGATGCAATGTAATCATTCAATTCACAATTGAAGTTTTATTATCGGGATGCAGCAGATTAAATATTTCATAGTATATTTCACTGATTCCTTTCATACAGTCTAAACTCCCTGAAAAAAAAAGACTTTCAGAGAAATATAATTTTGATTGCTTTGAGTATAATGATATTTTACTTAATCTGACTGTTAAGAAGCAATAATATTTTCTGTAACATTTAAATTCTATAATGTGTATGTGATCCTTTTGTTTGTGAAATGTTTGTTACCTTTTGGGTGTGTCCTTGTAGCAGCCATCTTGGAACCTACCAAAGAGGAGGCCCGCCTCAAACCCAGCTCTTTTATAGAAAGGCCCATGTTTGCCGGACTTTGATTGGCTGGGCAGTTAATTGAGAAGGTGGGGACAACAGTATATAAGAGGACTGTTGGCTGAGCCAAAAGGGGGGGAGAAAGCTTGAGAAGATGTCATTTTGTCTTGTCTGTGAGCCATGCTGTGCTGAAGGAGGCCTAATAAACCACCTTTGTTTATGCTACAGCCAACTTTGAGGAGTTTTTTTCTTCCACACCACACCTCTCAGTGTAACACTGACTGATATGATCTTCTTTAACGCATACTGATGCTTCGCATTGATCATTTATAAGCCTATCGATTACAAAAGTTGTTGTACTGTTTGTTACTGAACAGACAGCATCAAGGAACAAAAGCTGCAGATCATTTTTAAGGTAACAAAACAATTCACCATTTTGTGAGCAACTCTTGGAGCATGGTTGTGTAGTGAGTATGTTTAATTTTAATTTTTAGGTAAAGTGTACCAATAGCAAACTTAGTCAATGTTATTATAAGTGGGGCTAGTTGTCAGAAGATGTAAGTAAGTCTCGGTGAGAGGGAGTATTTAAGAAAAAACACAAATTCACTGATTTCATTTTTGGTTGATAGCCGGCATATATTTGAATTTGTGCAACAAACACCAAAAGAAAAAAATACTATATAAAAAAAAAAAACGGAATGGCTATTCAGTTTGATAAATATTTACACATTGAATAAATCAATATAAATCCAAGGGCACACATTAAAACATCAAATCTAAATAAATAATATGAATTATATTAACTATTTTAATACAGACTGATGGTTCACATTGATCATTTAAAAGTTTTAATAATGAAAAATTAAAAAAATTAGAGGTGTACTATATTTTGTTAGTGAACACACTAAAGTGTGTAAGATAATGGGTGGAGGGAAAGCTGAAAGATACATATGAGCAGCCTCACCGTGGCCTGTTTAGTCAGATATTGTTCAGAAGTATGAGTACAAATGAGGAACATTTACTAACATGTTTCACACTAGCAAGTGTTACAGAAAAAAAATCTATGAGTTTAAATGTATTTAAACCAAGATTTACTATTTTGGAGAAAACATGAAGCAGTGGGAAGATCAGTGTTGATTCAACAGCAAGAAAAAAAAACTGAACAAAATCATTCACAGT
Source organism: Xiphophorus couchianus (assembly GCF_001444195.1). Taxonomy (NCBI): domain Eukaryota; kingdom Metazoa; phylum Chordata; class Actinopteri; order Cyprinodontiformes; family Poeciliidae; genus Xiphophorus; species Xiphophorus couchianus. Next base: position 2,524,047 of record NC_040247.1, read on the forward strand.
GATGCCGAGCCAAATTCTGGAAAAGTCCGGACAAATTCTTTAACTGCGGAAAGATAAAAGTTAAATTTGAGTAGGCCTGTTTACTGTCTGTCACATATTCTTAAGAAGTACGTGTACAAATGAGGAACATTTACTGAAATGTTTCACACTAGCAAGTGTTACAGAAAAAGAAAATCTATTAGTTTAAAATTGAACTGATGAAGGAAATCACAAACTCATAGTCAACACTGGCTAATTGTGCTACCATAAATAATGCAGTAAAATAGTTCAACTGTAGGTTTTCTTTAGGGACTTTTGTTTCTATATGTCTTTATACACACACACACACACACACACACACACACACACACACACACACGAATGGCTTGGTGAGCAGCACTGTCATGGGGCCTCCTCCCAAAAGTCACGAGAATGAATCCTGTGCTGGCGTTTACATCATATCAATCAACCCCCGATAGAGACCCTATTGAGATGATCGGAAATATACAAAGCCACATGTGTCACGCGGAGTTCCCCTTAAGCACTGTATGGCATTGAGACATCCTCAGGGACATGTGTGTCCAGTATTCTGCCCGGACACACGCACAAACACGAACGGCTTGGTGAGCAAAACCGGAGTTAATTACAACATTCTATTTAAATATAATATATTGTATGTTACTAATGATTTTCTAACACCGAACCCCTTGTCTCTGCTTCTAATGGCTAATTCAAACTCATAGAGGTCAGAAGGAGTTCACCTTAAACACTGTATGGCATTGAGACATCCTCAGGGACATGTGTGTCCAGTATTCTGCCTGGACACACGCACAAACACGAACGGCTTGGTGAGCAAAACCGGAGTTAATTACAACATTCTATTTAAATATATTATATCGTATATTATTCTAGATTATTTAACACTTATTGTTTTTTATACTTTAATTGTATTACTCATAAAACTCGGAGCCTGTCTCTGTTTCTATTGGTTGAATTGAAATTAGCGGGAATATATTGTAACACGTGCTAAGCACGCTGAGGTCATGAGACATGGGGGAGGCATGTGACCGGATGGGGGGAGGGGCATCATGTGACCGGATGGGGGGAGGGGCATCATGTGACCGGAAATTAAAATCAATTAGTCACGGGTCATTAATCACTCATCCATCAAACTCCGATTAAAATTTGACAGAAGGTGGCCCATATCGTCTCTCTTATGATAGTGGGCTGACAGGAAACTGGGAAGGAGAGGGGGGAAGACATGCGGCAAATATCGTCGAGTGAGTCGAACCCGCGACGACCGCGTCGAGGACTCAAGGCCTCCAAATATGGGTCGCGCTAACCGCTACGCCACCACGGCACGCCCAACACAGACTCAATTAATTGAAAAAACACACACAAAATCCAAATACTCACATAAACCACATTAACTAAATTAATAACTAAATAATACATTAGATGACCTTGTTTTTGGCCTCTTGTAAATATTGTAAATAAACTGCCTTTTACTTTCAAGTGGGATTCTACATGAAAGTGCAGCATTCCAGCCTCCCTCTGACTAGACTCACCTGTTTCAGATTGACTTTTCACTCTATGGTTTTTAAATGTTCCTGGTTTTATTGGTTTCTTTTGTTGCATCCTCTCAGTTCCATGTTACCTAAAATCCTCACCAAAATCCAGACTCTTTATGGTTTACCACTCGTACCCATGAGCTTTATGCATTATTTCCCATAATGCAGAATTTAATGACTTTTTATCCAACTGTCACAACTTTGTTTCAGTTTTTACCCATCACATGAAAGATGAAACCAACCAGTCTGAGTACAGACACCTGGAGGACAAATGGACGGAGTCACAGATTAGCATCAGACTAAGAAAGTTTACCTGCAGGAAGAAAGGTCGGTCTATCTTCTCCCATCATCAGAGGAGCTGCCTGCTTTAATAACTTTTATTTATTTAAGCAGATGAGAAATTAAAACAAATTCAGATTTACAATAACGACATGACAGGGAGGGAAGAGCAAATATGAACCTCAAATAAACAGCAATCATTAACAACACTGTTGTATCAGTAATGTTGTTTTTACAGTTTTATGACTCCAAGGGCATAAAATAAAATTGCCATTAAATGTTTTAGTTGAATCATGAGCAGCTCCCCCCAGGTGGACTCATTAGGACATTAAGTATTGATGTATCAGAAATAATTGGCTGGATTTAAAACAGTATAAAGTTTTGTTAGCTTTAGTTGAGATGTCAGTAAGAAGCAGCAACCCAAAATCAAACAAACATTTCATTTTATTCTTACTGATAGAAAAAAACGTATAAAAATTGTTCTTCGTAATACAGAACATTATCACAGAGGATGGTTTTTAATCAGAACCTAAACACGTCAGAAACATTATGAGCTACTCTCCATAATGGAACTGATTCTGGTCCAGTTCTTCATTCAGGCCTCCAGCAGAACCCACAGTTGCTCTGGCTGGTTTCTCTTTGACTGAAATTGAGTGGAGCCAATTTCCCAGCCTGAGAGCCGTCGACTTAATGAGAGCTCTGTTTGCTCAGCGCTCAAAGGAGACCCCCAGAGTTCACTTGTGGGCTCCTGTGATGTTTCCCATGTCCTCTTGAAGGACTCAGTGAGGAAGAGGACGGGCAGTCCTTCAGCGGCATGCTGGTGGGCCTCCAGCCAGCTTCCACCGCCCGCCGTCTGCCTCTCAACAAACCATAGCCCACTGTGTTCATCCGGAACGGCGGGAAATGATGGGAAGCGTCAAACTCCAGAGAATCCAAGATCTAAATAATATCTGGTGCAGCACTGAAATCAATGGAAGCACAGAGGAAACTATTGGTAAAAATAACAAATAAAAAGGAATGAAACTCTTTTTAATTGCATTCTTTTTTTTAATCAATAGAATCAGAGGTCACGTTAACGGAATATTTTCCATATTTAACCGGTTTTTTATTTTAAGCGACGGGAAAATTTGAAGCCTCTCCATTATTTGACAGGCTATGATTAACACCCTTGACTGGTGGGTATGGGCAGACATTATAGATTTTACGCAAAGAGATCATCGCAGGCAACCAAAGTTAATCAATAAAAAAATCCTTTCTGAATATCACTCATGGATACTGATGCCGTCTTTCTGACCGGGAGCTGACAGCGAGTTGAAGAGTTATGGACAGGACGCTTTGGAGCGCATCTGGTTAGGAAGCGCGTTCCAAACCTTTGGTAGAAATGGCGTCTTTAATTCAAGTCTCCATTCCAGACCAGAGAAAACTAAAGAGAATGCAACGTTGTGCTAATCCATTTACAGTCTAAACGAAGCCGGCATTTTATCTTGAGGAAATAAATAAAGTTGCAGAAGTTAATTAGACAGTAACATGCGCAGTGCGCTGCACATCTAATGCTGACGCGGCTCCGCCGCTGCGAAGAATTAAACTTAACTCACCCTGCGGTTTTAACAAATGAGCTAAAGACATGACCCTCCGCGCCCAGAAGGAGAGTGGCGCTCAGAAGCGCGGCAGACGTAACATCTGTCTGTTTCGGGGAAGCGAAACCACGCATAATAATAATAATAATAATAATAATAATAATAATAATAATAATAAAATAAAAATCCTCGTAAAAGCGCGCGTCCGGACAGCGCGCAAAAAAAAAAAAAAAGTTCAATTGATCGGTTAGGATCAGACAGATCCAACTGACTGATGAACCAGCTCGGATTTCTCTGCAGATGCGACCAGGAGGAATTTGTGAAGCTGCATGTGCGTTCAGGCCGCAGCGGGTGAAGTGCTGCTAATTTAAGTGGAGTCGTTTAATTTAATTTATTAAAAGTTACTGGGGCCACAGTGGTTTTTGTCACTACAGAGAAAAAGTTAGATGCATTTATCTGCTTTATGTGTGATGGGATCTGGATTCACGGTTCAACTAAGTAAATATTCCCCCCAAAATCAGTATATTTCAAATTTGTGTTAGTACATTTTAAGTAAGTATTAAGTGCACTACTTATAAATATATACGAAGTAGGCTATGCTAAAAGTATGCTTGTACCAGGTTTAAAGACATTATAACTTTAAACCTACTTATATATAATTGTGTTTTCTGTGTGTTAATTTCGAGTTTTCGGTGTCTCTGTGTCTCCGTGTTGTCCTGTTCTCCCCTTGATTAGTTCCCAGGTGTTTCTTGTTCCCTGATTTCCCCCAGTGTATTTAGTGTCACCTGTGTGTCTGTTCTTTGTCGGGTCCTCGTCGCTTGTGGGATTTCTGGCTGCCTGTGTTTTTTGGACTGTTTTGGATTTATTTTGTTCATTAAATCATCATTATTCACTGCATCCTGGGTCTGCTGCGTCTGCCTCACCGCCACCACCTCAACAACACCGCAATTCATGACAATTGTACCAAAATACACTTTTAAGAAATATATTAAATAAAAGTATGCTTTAAGTGAACAAAACATGTATTTGCCCAAGTCTAAATATACACTTGCTCAAGTATATATTTAAAATATCTGTCAAAGAAATTTTGTGTATATTTTAAAATATATGTTCAAAATAGAATTTTTTTAAATTCACTTAACGCTTACTTTAAATTATTAATTTCAGTATGTTTTAAATTACATCTCAGTGTATACATTATTCTCATAAAGTATGCATTTTTAGGTGCCTTAATAATCTTTTACTATTTTTGTTAAAATGGCAAAGAATTAAAAAAAGAATAATCCTTATAGTGGAACTTGATGTAATGTTGTTTAACAAACTAACTAATGTGTTCATACCTCAAAATATCAAACATTGACACTTTAGTGACAGAGTTGCTACAACAAAAACAATACTTGTCCTGAACACTAAATGTAGCAGGTATCTTCAGTTTTACATTGCTCATATGATCTGTTGTTTTCAGTTTTTTTAACTAAAACACGGAAGCTGTCTTTACCCAATCCATTTTCAGATATGATGTAAGATCTATTATTGAACGGCATTAGCTCCAGTTTACAGTCCAAACCAGATGGTGGCGGTATTGCACACTTTCAGTTTGTTTGAAAAGCGCCATAAAAAGAAGAAAAGCCATGAAGCCAGAGAAGATAACAAACGTGTTCAAATTTGACATGTTTACTCACACATAGGCCTGTCACGATAGCAAATTTTGCTGAACGATTAATTGTCTCAAAAATTATTGCGATAAACGATAATATTGTTTGAAGACCTTTTTACACTGAAAATGACGTAATAATGCATGCGATTTCTTGCCAAAGATAGATACACTTTATTTTCAAAACAACACTAAACACTGGAACTGATAAACAAAACGACCAAAAGCAAAAATAAAATGGATTCTCAGACTCCATTAACAAAAAATGTGTTTGAATAAAAACTACATAAAGCCAAAGTCGAAATAAATACTGCATTCAACCAAAAGAGTGCAGATTATGAAGTCTGTATATTATGTTGCCCTTCAGTAATAATTAGATGTAAATAGAGAAAATGGGCACATCGACTACCTGATGCAATAGTTCACACTACATGATTTTTTACTCCTATTTTTCCCCTTACAACAATCTTAGACCTTTGGTCTTTCTAAGATTGTGTGGTGTGTTACGGTAGATCGTCGTTGCCGCTCCGATCTAAATCAGGGGTTTTCCCCGACTGGGAGCTTTAAGGCAGCCTGTTGAATGTGACAGGCAGCCAATCAGAAAGCGCGGATTCTCCTCTGCACTTTCTGATGGTAAATTACGGAGGGAATCCCAAACAGCTGATACGGCGCAACCCGAAGTCCAGCGGACATTGGAGATGATATGTGGAAACAACATTAATGTTTATTCAACATGCAAAGAATATAGAAATGACAAGAGGATGAGTTGGAGCGAAATACTGCAGTTGATAAACCCGGTAACTTTTCAGCTGTTCTTCGTTAACGTGACGTAAATAGTTTATAATGATTTTCATTCAGTCAGGACTTTACGCTGACACTAGCCACATGCATTGCAGGTAGATTGTAGTAAAGCATTGATTAATGCCTGGTTTTAAAATTAGTTCACTGAACTTGCAGCCATTATTTTGTCTGTGCGCTGGGCTTTACACTAAGGAAATGAGGAAGGGAGGGTCAGTGGAGAGCACCGGAGTTGAGTCTTTTTTCATTCAGTGTCATTAACAGAAAGAGAAAAAGGTCGGAAGAGATGATAATGCCGAAAATGAAAATGACGTCGATAGTTTTAATTTATCGTACGATTAATTGATTTATCGTTTATCACGACAGGCCTACTCACACAATATTGCCTTAAAAGTAGAGAGGGCCTTGATAATATTTAGTAGTTTTGGTAAATTCAAGCTGGTTGAAGTACACTTAGTACACTTTAATACAATTTAAATACTATTAAAGTACACCAAGCACAAAATACGTATGTTGTTCCAAAATGTCACAGTTAACTAATCCTAAGTGAACTTGAAGTATACTCATGATTAGTCTGACTTAAAGTATGCTCAAGTATGTTAAAATTTAACATACTTAGTATATACATTTTTCACCAGGGTTAACTAAACCTCATAAAAATGTGGCTGAATAGTCTATGTTAATATGATTATGATTTGAAGGGTAAAAATAGTACATGACCAATTTTTTTAATGCTGTCCATCAATCAATCAAATTTTATTTATATAGCACATTTAAACAGCAAGGCATTCCAAAGTGCTTTACATCAAAACAAACACAAAAACACAAAGTCATGCAACATAGAATCAACAATCAAATATAACAAAAAAGTCTAGCGTGACCTCTGAATAGAATATAAAAATATATGGTCTGATCATAATGAACTCTGTGGTAAGTCCATCCTGAGATAAAAACGTATTGCCTCATATCAATATTAATTCCTCAAAACTGAAGCAAAACCAAGAAGAACTGAATGACAACATTATTCCATCATTACAGCTTTCAAAGGATTTGGGACAAAAAGTAGCAGTAAGGTGTTTGGTAATCCAACGTCAGGACAGAAAGACGCCAGCAGTGAACTCAGTTCTTCATCCTGTGAACATTAATCGTATTGTTTGGTGACTGAGATTTTTATTGGTAGGACTTTTGCTTTATTATGGGTTTCAATGTATGGAAACATCTTGTCAGTGAAGTTGTGTGTGAAGGTGTGTATGTGTGTGTTAGTATCCAGGTCAATGAACGACAGCTTTCCTCTGTCACAGTCCAGATTCACTTTGATCCTCTGGAGTTTCTTCTGGACTGGCAAACCTGTGGAATGAACTAATGAAGTCTCAACTGAGTATTTACCTTTATAGAATCGTATTAGCAACAATCCAGACTGTATCTTTCCCTTCCTCTGGACAGACTTTGCTATCACTCCAAGTGCCCAGCTGTTACTGTCTCCAACCTCAACATCCCAGCTGTGGTTCCCTGAGTTAAAACCCTCAGAGCTCAGAACAGACCACCAGTAGTCAAACCTCTCTGGATTATCAGGAAACCTCTGTATCTCTCCTAAACTCATGCTGGTCAGATCTTCAGACAGAAGGAGTTTTGGACCAGCCGTGTTTGGGTCCAGAACCAGAGGAGTGTAGGTCACCATGGTCATCATGTTGCCCCAGATGTTGAAGGTCAGGTTGCCCAGATGTTTGGCCTGGTCTATCAGAGCTCCTGAGGGCAGCTGTGGATCCTCCGGTAGGGGGCAGGACTGAATTTTTTCCATTACACCCTTGTAGTTGTGCAGGAATGAGACGTCTTCAACTTCCAGCTCCTCCTGTATGGCTCTGACTGTGTCTGAAAGAGCTGCTATCTCTCTGCTCAGAGCCTCCATCTTCTCCTTCATCATCCCTCTCTTCTGCTCCTCTTCCGCACTCAGTGCAGCCAGCCTGGCCTCCTCTTCCTCTGCTAGAAACTGATGAAGCTTCTTAAACTGCTCAACAATCTGCCTCTCTGTGTGTCGGGCCTGGACCTTCATGTGTTCTGCTGTCTGATCAAACTCCTCTAGAGCTTTCTTCCTGAGCTCCAGTTTCTTCTTTAAAGGCTCCAGAAATGTTTTCAGATTCTCTCTGTGATCCTGAGCAGCTTCATCGATGGGTCTGAAGCTGTGGTTGATGTGCCTTTTTGAATCTCTGCAGACGAGACACACTGGTTGCTGATGGTCCAGACAGAAGAGTTTGAGTTTCGCAGAGTGCAGACTGCAGCGATTATTCTCTGATCTGGAAGCCATTTTGTCTCTGAGTGAAGCTGAAAACACAGAAGGTCCAGTCAGTCACGGCTCCCTCCCTCCTCTACTAACTTCCCTCAAAGTGACTCTGAATGTTCTTGGTCCAACTCACCTTCAGTGTGAGCAGCTTGAAGCAGCAGAGTTGGAGGTTTCCACTTTTCTCTGGGAGTCTCAGGGACTCACAACCACAACCTGACTCCTGCTTCAGTTCAGCTCCAACTGAGGTGTGTTTCATTCCAAAGTTCAGTATTCAACCTTTGAGCTGCTATACAACTCACTGATTAACAGGTTTTATTTTGGTGAAGACCTTCTCTACACCAAAAGCATTCTTTGAGTCCATCTGAGAAATAGCTGCATTTTTTACTAAACTGTCATCAACGACACAAATACAGCATTTTGGCCGGAAAACTACCGTATTTTACCCCTCTGTCTATTTCCCGTATTCCCCAATGGAAGACACGTTAGTGGTTTGAGGAGTCTTCAAAGTATTCTGAACACCGGCTCATAATATCCTGAGACGACGTCAGCAGCACACCATCCCCACTAAGCTGTAGCGATACATTAATCTCACAATACAATACGCGATATTCTGTTCATGATGTAATAAATATCACAATATTCAAAAAACAATACAATCTGATACATATTTTTTTTTCTGAAAGATTTTAGTGGGACAGGGTAATTTTTTTGACATTTTGTGACTATTCCATAGACTTGGATTGAATTAACTAAACTGATGGTGTAATAAATGTTGTTTTTGTTTACATTTGTTATACATTTGCTTTGTTTAAAAGTTAATTGTTTCACTTTGTTTATTTGGTTATGCAGAAAAGGAACCTTTTTGTCTTATTCACTTATATTAGATACTGTAAATTATCTATTTCATGTCATTAATTAATTGGTTGTTTCATTACATGTCATTTTTAATGTACATGTGCAACTGGGTAAAAAATGTAATGTGTGATTGTCATTTAATTCATGTAGCTTTGACATAAAGCTCAAAGTAGGATTTAATGTACTGATAATCGCGAATAAATAATCAATACTTTCTGAGGAAAAAAATTATCGAGAAATATCGTAGAATCGATAAAATTACACAGCCCTAATCCCCACTATAAACAGTTTTGGACTCCTTCTTCAGCCAGACAGAACCGACAACCTAGTGGCCATAGCTCCGATAAGCCGCCTTGACAAAGTTCTTCCTGAGGTTGGAGTTAAAGCTCTGTCTCATGGGACACTCTGCCAGATGTTCCTAGCGAACCCTCATTTGGGCCTACCAGGTCTGGCTGGTATCCTCCCCCGCCACTGGAGCCAACTCACCACCAGGTAGTGGTCAGTGGACAGCTCTGCACCTCTCTTCACCTGAATATCCAAGACATGTGGCTGCAGATCCGATGAGACAACAACAAAGTCAATCATTGAACTGCGGCCTACGGTGTCCAGGTGCCAAGTGCCCATATGGACACCCTTATGCCTGAACATGGTGTTCATTATGGAATCCATGACAAGCACAGACATCCAACAACAGAACTTAGGCTCAGATCAGGTATCACTGCCCACATGAGCGTTGAAGTCCTCCAGCAGAACAAGGGAATCCTCAGGAGGGGCACTCTCCACTACCCCCTCCAAGAACTCGCAAAATGGGTAATGTGAACTGTTGTTCAGCGCATAAGCACAAGTAGTCAGAACCCATCCTCCCTACTCATAGACGGGAGAGGCTACCCTCTCATTCACTGAGGTGAACCCCAAAGTACAGGCACCAAGATGGGGGGCAACAAGTATGCCCACTCCTGCCTGGTGCTTCTCACCATGGGCAACTGCAGAGTGGAAGTCTGTCCACCCCCTCTCAAGGAAACTGGTTTCAGAACCAGAGCCATGCGTTGAGGTGAGACTGATGATTTCTAGCTGGAACCTCTCAACCTCACACACTAGCCCAGGCTCCTTCCCCACCAGAGACGTTCCACGTCCCGAGAGGCAGCTTCTAAAGCAAAGGATCGGATTGCCAAGGTCCCTGACCTTGGCCACCATCCATCCCACACTGTACCCTATGGCCCCTCACACTGGTGGTGATCCCATGGGAAGGGAGACCCACGTCTCCTCTTCAGGCTGTGCCCGGCCAGGCTCCATGGGTTAAAGCCCGGCCACCAGGGATTTCATTCACTTACTCTGTGCTTCTTCCTCACACCAACAAACTCAGAGGAGATTAAGTGTTATGTCCGGCCAGTGTCAATTCAGTTCAATTCAGTTCATCTGTATTGCACCAATTCACAACAAATATCATCTTTTTTTCCAAGATGGCGGCACCCAAAATGGCTGCGGCTGCATGGGCTCTCGACAACTTGCCAGTATTTGAGCAAAATACGCCGCCTAAAACGCTACAAACTTTGCATCCACTCAGTAAGTTAGCATATGATCGCCAGCGTCTGCTGGAATTACGATCATCAAGTGATTTCGGACTCATAAATACGACTACTCTGGAGTGTTTACGTGATCTCGGAGTGCTACGGAGGCAAGACCCAGCGGCCCACGGCGCAGCGGACCCGCCTAGCAGCACTAGCCGGAGGAGGAGAAAGCGAAGGCGGTGCGACCGGCAGCGGAAGCGCGGCTGTCGAAGTGGACTAACAGCTAAGCTAAACAACCCTAACCCCCACAGATCGCCGCTTCCGTCCATCTTCCTCTCCAACGTCCGCTCTCTGGACAACAAAATAGACCATCTGCAACTAGAACTGTCTTCAAAGAGAGAGTTGAGGAACTGCTGCACTCTCATTCTGACAGAGACATGGCTCAACTCGACCATACCGGACAACATTGTTAGCCTGGAGGGGCTCGCTACATTCCGCGCAGACAGGAGCAGCGCTCTCAGCGGTAAAACCCGAGGAGGGGGGCTGTGTACTTACATCAACAACAACTGGTGTAAAAATGCCATGACTGTCGCCAGTCACTGCTCCCCTGACATCGAGCTTCTGACTGTTAGCACTAGGATGATACGGTTTTCGAGTCCTTCCCATATCGGCTCAACAGGGCCAAAAGGCCGGAGTCCACCCTGACGACTCTGATGGCTCAAATTAGCATCCCTTCTTCAATTGTAAATGTGGCCGTTGACCGTCAGGCCAGAAGGTAGGAGTGTGAATTGTCCATGTTGGGGGTGGGTATCTATCTAGTGCTCTTCAGTTTAGTTTTGAAGCATACATGAAGTGTTTTTGGAGAGATGTGACCTTTTGCAGCTGATCCATGATGTTGTGCTGCATTATCCAGGTCATTTTGCCAAATGTACATACAGTTTGCAAAACATACAATCTGTTTCAAAAAATATGCAAAGGTTTTTCTAAAAGAAATTAGTAATGTTTCTCTTTGAAATAAAGCTAAGAGGGTATAACATGACAGTTTAGAAATAAACTAACCAAATTAATTGTGTTGATCCACCTCAAAAAAATCATGCAAAAAGTGTAAGCAAAAGAAATCTGGGAGAGTTAGCACATGCAAATTTGCATGCAGCCTTTTGTGCTGTGGAGGATAAATAGGTGACTGCTTCACCTATTTAGTTCACAAGAACTAATGGCATTTATTTCAGTCATAATCTTGCGGGGGGTGACCAAGGTTCCATCACTATGTGACAGCTGGTCAGCAAACCTGGCAAACATGATTGACATGGCAGCACTGAATGCACATGTGCTTTATCAGGCATGCATTGGGGTGCAGGAGAGACGGGTGGACTTCCTGGTTGAGCTTGCAAAAGAGTTCGGTAACTCTCATGTGAGTGAGAAGAAGGCACACAAGGAGAAACTGCTTCGGCAACAACCTTCCACACCCAGCTCAGGCAAAAGGGCGAAGTGTCAGGTCAACCATCGATGCAGGATGCGTGTCCTGAGGCCGAAACATCATCAGTGACCCCTCACACCCCCACCATGGACTGTTCTCCCTGCTGCCCTCTGGAAAGAGGTTCTGCAGCATCCGGTGCAGGTCCACCTGGTTCCGAAACAGCTTTTTCCTACTTGCCATCAGACTGCTGAACTCTTAACTGGACTGCACTCAAAAACTGGTCTCCACTTTATACCTTGCACATGTACAGAGCTAAATAACTTCTATTTTACTGTCAGTCCTGCACTTTATATTTTATATTTAGATTTATATTCATATTTTATACTGTATTTTATTTTACTCACAACATTGGAACCTCAAACATTATCCTGAGCTGTATGCAACGAAATTTCGTTCTGTATACACCCTGTGCATTGAAAATGACAACAAAGTCAGTCGAAGTCGAAGTCTAAGGAACAATTGTGCAACTGTGAGATGCGTTGAGGCCATTAACAGGGTACTTCTAAGGTAATGGCCCTATTTACTGAACAAAAGCACCTGCTAGATAAAATCCTTCAGGCCAGTTGGACTATCTAAGCCGAAATAGGTATATGTCAAAATGGCCTAACTCAAGCCATTCTAGTGTAACTGCAGACCATTCTACCTGCACAGGGAGTTTACTGTTGTTAGCATCACTGCCGTGTATATGCCCCCCAGTGCTAACACTAAAGAGGCTATGAGTGTTCTCTACCGGACCATCAGTGATTTGCAATCCTCACACACAGAGGGCGTTTTCATCATTGCTGGGGATTTTAACCAGGCCAACATGAAGACTGTTCTCCCTCACTTCAACCAAAATGTGGATTTTCCAACCAGGGGAGTGAATACTCTAGACTTGGCCTACACCAACATCAAAGAAGCATTCAGAGCAGCCCCCCGCCCCCACCTTGGCTCTTCAGACCACCTATCTGTTATGCTAATTCCTGCATACAAGCCCCTGCTGATCAGAACAAAACCTACAGTGAGGCAGGTGAGAGTGTGGACTGAGGGGGCCATGGAGGCACTTCAGGACTGTTTTGAGTGCTCTGACTGGGAGATGTTCAAGGCAGCAGCCACTTACAACGACCAGATCAACATCGATGAGTACGCCATGACTGTGTCAGCCTACATCAACAAGTGCACAGAGGACGTCAGCATCACTAAGAACATTATCACCCGGGCCAACCAAAAACCCTGGATGACTAAGGAGGTACGTGAAATGCTAAAAGCATGGAACTCAGCCTTCAAGTCTGGCAACAAGGAGGCACTGAGGACAGCGAGAGCCAACTTGAACTGTGCTATCAGGTTAGCAAAGCGAACCCACAGTCGGAAAAATACAGGAGTTCTTCCACGACACCAGCAACACCAGAAGTATGTGGCAAGGCATAAAGGCGATCACAGATTACAATCCATCCTCCCCCCCCAGTGGGTGAAATTGATGCTGACTTTCTAAATGGACTCAATAACTTCTTTGGGAGGTTCGAGGCACTGAACAGTACTCCGGCAAAGAAAACTGTTCCCCACCAGGAAGAGGAGGCACTCTGCCTGGACACAGCCGATGTGTTGAAGACTCTGAAAAGAGTCAACTCACGGAAGGCCCCAGGTCCCGACAACATACCTGGGCGGGTGTTCAGGGAATGCGCAGGTCAGCTGGCTGGTGTCCTAACAGACATTTTTAACACCTCACTGGACCAAGCCACAGTGCCAGCCTGTCTCAAAACTGCCTCCATCATTCCAGTGCCAAAGAAACCTCAAGTCACCTCTTTCAACGATTACCGGCCTGTGGCACTGACTCCCATCATGATGAAGTGCTTTGAAAGGCTGGTAAAAGAACACATCGTCTCCAGACTCCCCTCCACATTCGACCCGTTCCAGTTTGCCTACCGCCGAAACCGCTCCACTGAGGACGCTATCTCCTCCGCCCTACACCTGAGCCTGGCTCACCTGGAGGAGAAGAACACTCATGTGCGGATGTTGTTCCTGGACTTCAGCTCAGCGTTCAACACAATCATCCCACAGCATCTGGCAGGAAAACTGGGACACCTGGGCTTCAGCACCCCCCTGCGCAACTGGCTGCTAGACTTCCTCACCGACAGACCTCAGTCAATCCGGATCGGACAACACACCTCCGATGTCATCACCCTCAGCACAGGCTCCCCTCAGGGCTGCATCCTGAGCCATCTGCTGTTCACTCTGATGACACACGACTGCGTCCCCAGGTTCGCCACCAACCACATCGTGAAGTTCGCGGACGACACAACGGTGGTGGGCCTCATCAGAGACGACAACGACCTGGACTACAGAGAGGAGGTGGAGCAGCTGGTGGACTGGTGCAGAGACAACAGCCTGATCCTGAACGTTGACAAGATGAAGGAGATGATCGTCGACTTCAGGAAGAACCGGCCCAGCCACGCTCCACTGCTCATCAACAGCTCGGCTGTGGAGGTGGTCAGCAGCACCAAATTCCTGGGGGTGCACATCACTAACGACCTCACCTGGACTGTGAACACCACGTCTCTGGCCAAGAGGGCACAGAAACGTTTGTATTTCCTGCGGAGGATGAGAAGAGCACACCTGCCCCCGCCCATCCTCAAGACGTTCTACAGAAGCACCATAGAGAGCATTCTGACCAGCTGCCTCTCTGTGTGGTGTGGAGGCTGCAGCGCCTCCGACTGGAAGAACGTGAGGAGAGTGGTGCGGACAGCAGAGAGGATCATCTAGGCCCCCCTTCCCTCCATTCAGGACATTTCATCCCAGCGCTGCGTGTCCCGAGGCCGAAACATCATCAGTGACCCCTCACACCCCCACCATGGACTGTTCTCCCTGCTGCCCTCTGGAAAGAGGTTCTGCAGCATCCAGTGCACGTCCACCAGGTTCCGAAACAGCTTTTTCCCACTTGCCATCAGACTGCTGAACTCTTAACTGGACTGCACTCAAAAACTGGTCTCCACTTTATACCTTGCACATGTACAGAGCTAAGTAACTTCCTTTTTACTGTCAGTCCTGCACTTTATATTTTATATTTAGATTTATATTCATATTTTATACTGTATTTTATTTTATTCTGGAGTAACCTCACAACATTGAAAGCTCAAAACACTGTCCTGAGCTGTATGCAACAAAATTTCGTTCTGTATACACCCCGTGCATGCAAAATGACAATAAAGTCAGTCTAAGTCTAAGTCTAAGTCTAAAGTCATCTTAAGGCACTTTACAAAAAATTATTTCAATACATACAATCCAGAGGGCTGCACAGTGGCGCAGTTGGGAGCACTGTTGCCTTGCAGCAGGAAGGTCCTGGGTTCGATTCCCGGCCCGGGGTCTGTCTGCAAGAGTTTGCATGTTCTCCCTGGTACTCCGGCTTCCTCCCACAGTCCAAAAACATGACTGTTAGGTCTCTAGTCACTTAATAAAAGATGATGGTTTTATGTTGTTTTTAGATTTCCACAAAGCATTTGATTCTGTGGAACATCAATTTATTGTTAACACGTTGAGACATTTTGGTTTTGGAAATAGTTTTCTTAATATGATTACCATGTTAAACACCAATATCAACAGCTGTGTCTCTGTCACAGGGCACATGCCCCAGATTCAAAGTAGAAAGGGGAATCAGACCAGGCTGCAGTATCTCGCCTCTCTTATTTATTTTAGTCACAGAACTACTTGCAATAACAATTAAAAACTCTAATATTGAAGGTCTGGAAATAAATAACCAGAAAATAATCATTAGCCAATTCACAGTTGATGCAACCCTCTTCCTAAAAAACAAAGAACAAATTTCTATAGCTCTAAAGGAAATAGAGTTGTTCTCTCAAGTGTCAGGGCTGCAGCTAAATATAAACAAATGTGAAATTATGAGTATCCATAATTGTTCTGATTCTTCAATTTTCAATATTCCAGTTAAAAATGAAATTAAGTATTTAGGCATGTGGATTACTAAATGTAAAGCTACCCACGTAAGAAAAAATTTACAAGACAACATTGATAAATGTGGCAAAACCTTAAATAATTGGCTTCAAAGAGACTTGACATTGTTTGGTAGAACATTATTAACAAAAACTGAATCCATCCTTTTCACTTTGCCGCTCCATGGAGCTCCATTCATGTTAACTTAGTCAGTAGAAATGCTCTAGCTAGTTTGCCATCTGTTGCCAAGTGACTGATGATGATGTTGGTGGATGACTGGTGATAAGCTTTACCCAGAATACACTTTGAGACAATATGGCCAATCCACTTGTAATTTTGTGTGTCATAAAGTTAAATGTAAGAGTCAAAATGAAGCCAGTCATGTAGCACAACATCTTATTCAATATTTTACACCCACTATGTCACTAAAATTAGTCGGTCTTATAAAGTTTTTAGCAACCATGAGTTGCCTACTATTTAATCTACTGGGGCAACATATTGTATTGTTCTACATACATCATACTCAACAGAAAAGGGCCCACCTTCTTCGGCTCTCATCAGGCTGCTTCCCTCTCTAGGTCCCACCCTGATGAGACATATATAGAGCTTTGGAACCAATGTCACTGCGTGTGATGTTAATGGCTCGCTCTGTCGCTCGGCGCCATCTTTAGAGGCCACAGACCAAGACAAACGTTTTCCGGTGTTTTTATCGCATTTCCACTGTATCCTCCTCTTCCATAATGCTGATAAGCAGTTTGAAACAATGTGGGCCATATCGCGAAAAGCTTCTCCCATGAAGCCAAAAAACGCTACATGGAAAAAATAGCTAAAATTGGACATATCGACCCGTTTGAAATAAAAAGTTGGAGCAGAGACAATGATCATTTATTCAGTTATTCAAGATGGCGGCGCGCGTAGACGCAGCGGCTTTGTGCTCACCGACTCGAAGTTCGTCTTTTCCACTTTGCTGGTTAAAAACACCTACAACCGACAAAATTTACTGGCCATTGGTCAAGCAATCGGGGGAAGTCTGTCACAGGAGCTTTTCCGTGTCCACAACAACATTCCGGTCGATGTTGCATGGACACCGGGCTCTCCCTGGATTACAATCCCATTATCTATGACAGGGCAATGGCGCAGAGATCGTAAACAAAAGAGGGGGCGTCGCAGCGGCGTGTTAGCGAGGCTCAGGAAACAGCCACACAAACCACCGCTACCAAGCATCTTTCTCTCCAACGTGAGGTCTCTCGCTAACAAACTGGACGAATGGAAGCTGTGGATTGCAACTGACAACCTCATCCGGGAATGCTGCATTCTGTTGATCACGGAGACGTGGTTAAATCCAACCATACCGGACCGGAGATCGAGCTAGCAGGCTACACAGCACATGGACAGGACCGATCAGTGAGCTCCAGTAAGAAAAGAGGAGGTGGACTATGCATTTATGTAAATAACAGCTGGTGTACGAACTCCACAGTAGTTGTTAACCACTGTTCTCCAGGCGTGGAGTTCATCACAATTAAATGCAGACCCCGATACCTCCCACGTGAGTTTAACGCCATTCTACTCACTGCGGTTTACATAGCACCGGATGCTAACGCTAGCTCGGCTGTGGGACTCCTGCATGATACTATCAGCAACAACCAGAACCAGAACCCCAAGGCTGTTCACATCGTCTCTGGGGACTTTAATCATGCTGATCTGAAATCAATCCTCCCCAAATTCCATCAACACGTAAAGTGTACAACCAGGGGTGATAAAACTCTGGACAAGCTGTACACAAACATCAGACAAGCATACAGGGCTAAACCCTTAGCACACCTTGGCCAGTCTGATCACGTGTCCCTGCTACTGATCCCTGCTTACACCCCCCTGCGGAAACGTGTCCCAGTACAACCCGGACTGTCACCATCTGGCCTGAGGATGCCTCTCACCAACTACAGGACTGCTTCCAGAGAACTGACTGGGAGGTCTTTGCACATCAGGACCTGGAGAACTAAACCTCAGCAGTCTTGGACTACATCAGGTTCTGCACGGACAATGTCACCAGGAACAGACTCATGAGGATCTATCCGAATAGGAAACCCTGGATGACTAAGGAGGTCCGGGGCCTCTTAAAAGCCAGGAACGCTGCTTTCAGGTCTGGGGACAAAGCACTCTACAGTTCTGCCAGAGCCAACCTGAGAAGAGGCATCTGCCAAGCGAAGGCATCCTACAGAGGGAGAATAGAGAAGCAGCTCAGGAGCAACAACACCAGGCAGGTGTGGCAGGGTGTCCAGCACATTACAAGCTACAGATCCAGCAACCAGCCATGCACGGAGGGAACCACTTCCCTGGCAGAGGAGATGAATATCTTCTTTGCCCGCTTTGAGGCGACACCTACCACAGCTCCATCACAGCTGCCTGTCCACAGCAGCTCTGCTCTCACAGTAGAGGAGTGTGAGGTGAGGCAGGTGATGAGGAAGGTGAACCCAAGGAAGGCTGCGGGACCTGACGGTGTGTCGGGACGGGTGCTTAAAGACTGTGCAGACCAACTGGCTGGAATCTTCACAAAGATTTTTAACCAGTCCCTGTCTCAAGCCACTGTCCCTCCCTGCCTAAAGTCCTCTACCATTGTCCCCCTGCCGAAAAGAACCAACATCAAAACCCTGAACGACTACCGTCCAGTGGCACTCACACCGATCATCATGAAGTGCTTCGAGACTGGTGCGGAGTCACATCCTCGCTGGCCTGCCTGCTGAACTGGACCCTCTCCAATTTGCCTACAAAGCAAAGAGGTCCACAGAGGACGCTGTATCCACAGCACTTCATGCTGCCCTGACCCACTTAGAGAAGCAGGGGAGCTACGTCAGAATGCTCTTCGTGGACTTCAGCTCAGCATTTAATACTATACTTCCCCAACGTCTGGTGTCCAAGCTAGCAAACCTTGGGCTCCCATCAGCCACCTGCAGTTGGATCCTGGACTTCCTAACAGGTCGCTCTCAGAGGGTCAGACTGGACCCCCACACCTCCACTGCTCTGAGCCTGAACACCGGATCGCCACAGGGTTGTGTGCTCAGCCCACTTCTCTACACCCTCTACACTCATGACTGTGTCTCCAACCACCTCAGCAACAAGATCATAAAGTTTGCAGATGACACGACTGTTGTTGGTCTCATCTCAGGCGGGAAGGGGGAGCTGGAGTACAGGGATGAGGTGAAGCGGCTGTCAGAGTGGTGCAAAGTCAATAACCTGCTCCTCAACACCTCCAAAACAAAGGAGCTGGTGATCGACTTCAGGAAGAACAAAACGGACATCCAGCCTCTCACCATCAGTGGGACCTGTGTGGAGAGGGTCCCAGTGTTCAGGTTTCTGGGCATGGAGTTGGAGGACAAGCTAACCTGGAGCACCAACACCAAGGAGCTGTTGAAGAAGGCACAGCAGAGACTTACTTTCTGAGAATACTCAAGAAGAACCGTCTCCCCTCAGACCTGCTGCAGGCCTTCTATCACTGCTCCATAGAGAGTGTGCTCACGTACGGTCTGTGTGTCTGGTACGGCAGCAGCACATCAGCGGACAAGAAGGCGCTCCAGAGGGTTGTTAGGGCAGCAGAGAGAACCATAGGCTGCCCCCTCCCCACTATGGAACAGATTCACACTTCCAGGCTCCACAAGAAAGTTTTGGACATTTTAAATGACTCTTCACACCCTGGCCATGGTCTCTTCCAGCTGCTGCCATCAGGCAAGAGATACAGAGCAATAAAAACCAGGACAAATCGCCTAAAAAACAGTTTTTACCCGATGGCAATCATGGCACTAAATTCAAAGGCATAAGAACTTCTGCTCTTGACACCACTTTGTTAAAAATGTCAATTCTGTTGCGACACCTCCAGGCGCTGCAACCATCTTCTGATGTCTCTTTATTCTCATTTTGTACCATTTATTTCTTTATCTTGGTATATTATGTATATACACATAACCTGCATCTTAACTCGAGTCGAGCAAATCTCAATCTGTAATCTGTTGATGACAATGACAAATAAATCTTATCTTATCTTATCATTCACCTCTTTTGACATTCCCAGACATATTTGCATACCTGGTCTGTGGTGTCAGTTCTTACACCGCAAATCAGTTCAAGAATTATAAGTCAATGGAGGCACATGTCCAGTTTAGGAATGGCTGGGTACATGATTTGGACATTTTTACCCCCCGGATTGCGAATACGTTGTGGTTCGAACAAAGGTAAGTAGTGAGCTCCTTAATTTTATATACATTCTTAATGTACATAATTTTACAATCAATCAGAATTTTGCTTGGTATGAGCACTAAAAAGTGTGAACGCGTTATTATTAAAGTACTAACTGATTTGCAAAGCTCCAAGTTTGAATTAAATTACAGCAGTTCCACCTCATTTTTACTTCCTTTGAGCTCGTCTAATAAGATAGAAAGACTTAGAATTAATTTGTCATTTACATATGTACAATGAAAGAAAATCCTGTTGGAAAAAGTGCAAATAAAGCATGAAATATGTACAATATAAACCTAGGGGCCCCTAGGTGCTTTGGGAACCACTACCTTAGTGTGTGAATGCAGGGTTGGTTGTCCTTTCTGTCTGTGTGTTTCCATGTGATGGACTGGTGACCTATCTAGGGTGACTCCGCCTCTCATCTGTTGATCACTGGAGAAAAGTACCTTTGTCTCACCCCTGTTATGAAATTTTTATTTATTATATTTATTTTATTTTTTTCAGAATTATTGAGTAAGTTCTCAGTTTGTTGCAGAAAACATTTGATCACATGACCTCTGCAGGATTAAAAGCTCAGTGTGGTTCAAACTGGGGACAGTGTTGGTTTTAGGGATATTCCTGCCTCTGGTTGAACTGGTTTCTGAGGAAACTGAGCAGTTTGGCTTTGAGCTTATCCTGCCGTTCATCCTCCTCTACATCTCGGCCTCTTTCTGCTCAGTGACGGGGGGCAGCTGGTGGGAGGCGGTGGGTTTGTAGCTTAGCAACTCCCTCAGTGGATGGGGATTGATATGCAGCGTTATTCAGCCGTCTCTCTCTGAGCTGCAGGAGGAGGGGGCCTGAACAAAGCGCTCCTTATTGAGGCCTCCCCTCCTCCTCCTCTTTGCCCAGGCACAACGACGTGGGAGGACAAATATTTCAGCTCAAAGGAAACGACACGCAGCAGCGGCTCATGAACTGAAACTCCGACCGATGACGGCCTCCAGGTGTTTTGGCTTTATTATTATTTATTAATAACAGAACTAATATTCATGCAAATATTAAGGCCATAAATCCGCTGCTAGAGTTGGAGCTGCTGCTTTAGGTTTAATCTCAGAGCGCATTCTGTCTCTAATATCTGGCTTTTTGTTTGATTGAGATCCATCAATCACAGGACAACACAGAGACACAATCAACCCTGCACACATTTCAAAGACCAATCAGCCTAACAGTCACAGTTCTGGACCGGAAGAACCGGAAGCTGGAGTACCCAGAGAGAACGTAGGAACGTACAGGGAGAACACATAAACAGCCAGGCTGGGTTTGGAGCCTCGGCTGTTAGTCCAGTCCTTCCAGTTTTATCCATAAAACTTCTTTAGAGCTTTATAGAACTTCTTCCATAAATAACTAGAGCTGCATAACATCTAGTTATGGCTCTATACGACGATTTGGTCCAGAGCTGCATGTAGGATGTGAATCCTGGATGTTTACAGGTTTAATTTTAGATGGAGTCCAACCAGGGCAGAAAAATCCTACATGAATCATGACCTTTTCTGGATCAATGCACAGAATTTACTGTCCAGAATGTGGACAACCGCAGATGGTCGGACTTATTTCTGTAATCAGAATTATGATAAAAATAAAATGGATCTCGGTGTAAACTAAATGTAAACAGAGATTTCTCAGGAAGAGACTGGATCTCAGTCAAACCTTCCTGAAAACAGAAATAAAATCTTTAAACTGATGGTTTTAGGAGAAACTAGTGTTTTTTTTCACTAGTTTCTGAGTAAAAATAGAACCAAAGTTCAGCTTCATGGTTTCCGCTGCACAGGAAACTTTGTGAAAGAGCAACCAGCCAATCAAATCTCTGAATAAACCCTAAATAAATCCCAGTCTGTGGATCAGTCAGTCAGGGAGTTTCTTGTGTTTGGATCAAGTTTTAGTTTGAACCCGGAATAAAAGAAAATCTGAAGAAGGTTCTGGAAACCCGTCAGCTGAGTGAGGAATTTCTGCGTTTTCTCCAGAGCAACCGGTCACAGAGCGTCTGTGTTCATTCAGTCTGCAGGATCTCATTGTGAAGCCGTGACCTTCAGTAATCCAACAACAACAAAAAGGAGCGTCACAGTCAGGCATGGCGGGTCGGTGCCGCGGTGGGCGTGCAGCTGCTCAGCGCTCCTTTCAGACCCCAGTCATCCCCGCCTTCCAGACAAAACGCAACCAAATGGAAACCCGAAGTTCTGGAATCGGCACAGAGAAAGTTCTGAAAGTTTAATCTGAAATCACCCCAAAAAGTGTTTATCTTTATTTTCATTCTTTTTATTGAATTCACAGAGAAACATAGTAAAATTGAAGTTCCCTGAATCTGTGATTTTGGAGAAAATATTCAACCAGTCCTAAGAAAAAAATAGAAAAACGTGAAGAAAATGTTGAAAAGAACGGTTCTTCATGTCTGTGTTAGCAGAGAAATAACAAATGTTAACATTCAAGAAGAAAAGTCACATTTTATTGAAACAAAATGTAAAAAAATGGTCAGCAAAAACATGCTGTAAAATAAACAGCCATAATTCAGAATAACTGAATTTAGCCTCATTTTAGCAAAGTATAATTAGTTTCCATGTCGTACAGTACTGAGAACAGGACGGACAGAAATCCTGAACAAATATTAGTAAAAAAGGAAAATATGAAACTGGAAAATGGTAAGAATATTTATCTACAAACATTTACAAAGAAATTCTTCTAAAATCTGTAATTTTCTAACAAAAGTGACATAATTGTCTGCTCTACAGAACCTCCTGAAAATACTATTACATAAAATTATTTCTTGGGTTTTATTTTGTCCGTAATTCCAGAATAAATAAAAGGAAATCAGAGAAAAGTTTTTATTATCTTTCATTCTTCTGGATCAAAGGAAAAGATGGAAAAAATAAACAACAGAGGAAGCTGCACAGGGTTTCTGGCTGAAAAGTTCAAGTGTGTCTCAAATCCAAATTGAAAAATACTTAGCTCTTTTCTTACATATCAGATTTTTACTATTTGTAAATGTCAAAATAAAACCCAATAATTCATCATCTCAAAAAGGATCATTCAAAAAAAAAAAAGGGTTGTGTGGTGCAGTTCCAAGCAGTCAGTATCTTCTCTGCAGTGGTTAACTTTCATAGCAATCCCAGTTTGTGCCTCAGTCACCATGGCTGCCTTGGGTGAGCGCAACCCAAGGATAATTGGTTTTTTTGGGGAGTGGCGTGGGGGGGTACCCATATCCAACTTTTTCACAGCAGTCTGAATGACCCAATTCTGATCTTTTCACCCTAAATAAATCTTTCATATGTGGAACAAAATCATATCCTATAGATTTTAGAGCGTCTGCAGTCCGAACGGTCATGTTGCATTTTATCCGACTTAATTCTCCAGCCGAAGAAGCCAGACAGTAAATCTAGCCATAAACAACATCTGAAAATGATAATAATGAAGTGATGAAAGCAGTCTAAGTCATTGAACGCATCACATCCCAACCCCACCAGTCCTGGTCTGACTCCACATCCAAACAGAACCGGGTCAAAACCGGGTCAGAAACTGCATCTTCACTAAAGGCCAGTGCTGTTCTTTCTTATTATCAGCTTTCTTCATCTGCAAACCATCTGCTGACCATGCTGTCACTCTCAGCAACTTTACAATCCATCCAGAGATGGCGGCCATCTTTACTGCCATAAGCAGAGCACTCTGGCGGCCATCTTTAATGGCGTAAGCAGAATACTCTGGTGGCCATCTTTACTGCCGGAAACAGAGCGCTGCTGGCCGGCTACATTCTTCTTCTGCGCATACAGGTTGCTTTGGAGCAGAAACCATTCACAAAGAAATCTGACCGCGGTCATATTTTATTAGTTGAATGAATGATCATGCAGAAAAAGTTGGATATCAGCAAAAAAAATGGAATTGAGCATCAAGACAAGTTTAGGATTTTAGGTTTTGTTGAGGTGAACATTTTTACTTCCGCCTTACAATAATGTTTACTTTCTTAGGTATCTGCGTTTCCATTAATCATAGAATTATGCAAATTGAAATTTCAAACGTAAATTTAATGGAAACACACTTTAAACACAGTGTTTCTACTGGCGGAAACGACAAAGAAGACGACAGGCAGCAGTAGGAGGATGATGGTTTGTTTTTGTTTTTTTGGGACAATGTGCAGCTGGCCCTACCAGAGTTCTCACAGCATCACAGTTCATAAAAAGTTGTGTATCATTCAAATGTGTTGAATCCATAACTCTTCTTAAAAAAACGCTGACTACAGTTTCCCCAAAGCGCTGCACACATAGCCACTCCTAAGAAGGAGTTTGTCACTCCATAAGTTGGTCCTCTCCTCTGTTTGGCCGATAGATGATGAGCGCTGAATTATGAATATATCTCGTGTAACTGTTTACATCTGTTGCTGCCATGATTTTTAATGACTTATCACATTAACAGGCTTATTCATGTGTGATTTTAATTAAATTTCTTATTTAATACAAACACCACCAATTATGATTTTCCGACATTAGCAGAATACAAAGATGTGCGCACAGCTGTAATGGAAACACAGCTACCTTTAGCCATGTGGAATGAATTCTGCATGTAAGACGCTGATTATTCATAACTACTTCACACAACCTCAATGTAGAAAACACAAACTATCCCTTTAAATGATCGTTTTGTGTTCTGGGCTCAGCAGGGCGTCCCGATGGCGGCAGCAGAGTCTTTCACTGCCTCACAAACAGCCTTTTCTGCCGCCACGCTCTTCATCGCCTCCTCTTTGCCAGAGGGGGCGAGGGAGGAAGGCGAGGGTGAGGAGGGTGAGGAGAGGGTGGGGGCGGTGGAGGCCGAGGATGAGGAAGAGGAGGAGTCAGGGAGGCACTCTTCGCAGCAGCAGCAGCAGCAGTCCATGAAGGCCTGGCCCAGAGAGCGGCAGAGGCACAGCAGCAGAACCGGCGTCGCCGAGCAGCGAACGAACAGCAGGAACTGTTCGACCAGAGCCAGCGCCGGCAGAACCAGAACCGGGGCAGACACGTAGGCCAGGGTGATGCTGCACACGCTCTGAGGCAGGTTACAGGTGACGTACAGGGCGGTGAGCGCCATCACGGCGGTACGCAGTCTCTGCTCCCTCACTTGCTGCTTCTTCTTCCCCGAGGAGGAAGAGGAGGAGGAAGAGGAGGAAGAGCACCTGCTGGTCACCTTCTCAGTGCCGGGTTTCTGCGGCTCCCGCTGGGCCAGAACCCGCCTGGTCACCAGGTCGCAGGCCAGAGTGAAGAGCAGCGGCAGGCACAGGTAGCAGCCGAAGATCCACCACATGCGGGCCTGGTGGTAGGTCAGAACCAGCGCGTAGACGCTCTCCGGGAGCTCCGCCCACGGCTCGCGGATGCAGGCGTCCACCTTTACCCTGTCCGTCCTTAGAGAGGCCAGGAGGGAGGCCGCTGGCTGGTGCTGCGGCAGGTCAGAGGTCAGCGCCGGCAGGCTGACGGTCTGCTGGACGAGCTGCCACAGCAGCAGCTCTGGAGCCCCCAGCACCATGGAGCCAACCCAGATCACACCCACCTTGGACAGGATGGAGCGGCACGGCTCCACCTTTGGCGTCTGGTGGGGGGATGGCGAGGTGGCGGCGTGGAAACGATCGATGCTCAGAGCGCAGAGGCTGAAGGTCGCCACGCCCAGAGAGGTCACCTGACAGAAGAGACAGAACCAGACCAGTTTAAAACGTCTCTCTGGCTGCAATAAGACAGATTTCAGAACAAAACGGCTGAAGATCCGATTCCCTCTCAGCTGCACAGAACATT
The DNA here is from genome assembly GCF_001444195.1 of Xiphophorus couchianus. Taxonomy (NCBI): domain Eukaryota; kingdom Metazoa; phylum Chordata; class Actinopteri; order Cyprinodontiformes; family Poeciliidae; genus Xiphophorus; species Xiphophorus couchianus. The sequence goes on from NC_040247.1 coordinate 2,549,954, forward strand.
TTCTCCAAAGTCATATTCATTAAAATTTATTTCCAAAATTCCCTTAAAGGGGCAGTATAATGTAAAATCAACCGTTTTTTTAGATTTACATCATGTTATAATATTATTCCCTCATCAAAAAGTGATTGATTCTGGATTGATTCTTTCATGCATCTTTAAGAAATCCTTTAATCTCCATGGCAACCATTCAGCTGTCCACAGCGCCTGGTTGGACCTAGCCCCACCTGTGAGATGCAGCTCCTCCCCGCCTCCTCTGTGCCTCAGCTCCTTCAGACTAGCCAGCAGCAATTAGCAAACACCTGGTGGAACTGCGAATCTGCTGGGCTCATTATCTGAACCATTTCTTAGTTCAGTTCTTCTAAGAACGGTTGTAAATGAGAGAGAAGCATTATTGTGATGATGTGCTGAAGGCATTGTGTCGGAAACAGTAGGAGCTTCTTAAAGAGACAGAAGCCCAAATTCAAGATCTCAAATGACAAAGTCAAATTAGTTTTAAGTCATATTTGATATAATTAGCATTTTTCTAACAACTGAAGGTAATATAGTTACTTGATTATGCTACAAAATGGAACTATGTGCCTGGAAAAATACATACAATCTTTTATTTTTGCATCAACTGAACAGATAAACTCTATCTCAGTCTTATTCCTAACATTAACTTAAATAATCATCCATATCAAGACCAGCAACAACTCCAGCTAGAGAAGTAGCTTCCATATTGATCCAGAGCAGAGGGAGCATCACCATGAACCGACGCCTTCTGCTCTGCAGGCTGACTGTTCATGGAGACTCGTCTGAGCAGAAGGTTGAAGATTTTGACCAAAAGAAACAGACTTCTCCTCCCTCACAGAGCTTAGTGAGATGAAACAGTTAAGACCCAGCTGAGGGTAATTACTGCTGAGATGTAATTAGCATGAGAAAAGCTGAACTAACAACAGATGGGGGCCGCTGGCAGCCTGACCCGCTTAAACGCTCCTCAGCAAAAAGAGCAATTAAAGAAAACGGTCATTAATTAGCAGGAACCAGATTCCCTTGTTTGCACGAAAAGAGGTGAAGACGCAGAGCCTTGATGAGGCCGGAGGGCCGACCTCGTTACGGCCCGCTGCAGACGACATGCTCCTACAAATGAGGAGAAGCTCCAGTTCAGGGACCTGGGAGCTCAGCTGGAGCGCTGCAGAGACGGGAAGCTAAAATAAACTCAACCAGCTGGTTGACTGTAACGGACAATTTAACTTTTGACTCTGTACTTGTTCCTTATTGCACTTGATATTTAATCACTAGGTAGAATAGAACAGGGATGTCTGTTGGATATCAATAAAGTGGTGTAACTTGGAGCAACTCGGTATGTGAAGGTCATGATAAGAGGTGGGAGAGGGAAACAGGGCGGGTGGTTTCAAAGGAGAATATATGTTTTGTATGCGAGAAGCTCTGAAAAATACTGTTGATATGACAATGTTCTCCTTGTTATAACAAGATTTAATAAAACTCTAAAAGGCAAGGGACTCAGTTCTCATCGCCTTATTTAACAGAAAATTCCATAAAGTTGATGTTGTTGCCTGGATCCAGCGAATGGAAGGACGAGAGGACAGGAGCCATGGGGCTGATCACCCTGAGATAGTTATACTCTATCTCCAAACTATATAGCATGGAGAGACGGGAGAACTTGGAACAAACTTCATAGAGGAGGAGCCAAAGTGTTTGGGTGTAATGTGGGATGGGTGATGGCCAAAGTTGGGACTATGGCGTCTGATCCTTGGCAACAGAAGCTGGTTCTCTGGATGTGGAATGTCACCTCTCTGGTGGGGAAGGATCCTGAATTGGTGTGTGAGTTTAAGAGGTTCCAGCTAGAAATAGTTTGACTCACTTCAACACACGACCCTGGAACCTGTCTCCTCGAGAAGAGCCGGACACATTGTCACTCCGGAGTTGCCCCTGTTTAGAGGTGCAGAGCAAGAGCGTGCGTTCTTTGTTGCCATGAATTCTGGTGCCTGTATGTTAGGGTTCACCCCAGTGAATGAGAGAGTAGCCTCCCTCCACCTATGTGTGTGGGAACGGGTTCTGACTGTTGCTTACACACTAAACAGCAGTTTAGATTACCCACCCTTATTGGAGTCCTTGGAGGTGTGCTGGAGGGGGCCTCTCCTGGGGACTCCTTTCTTTTGCTGAGAAACTTCAACTCTTAAGTGGACAATGACAGTGAGACCTGGAGGTGTGGTTGGGAGGAAAGCCCCTTGATCTGAATCCAAGTGGTGTTTTGTTATTCTGTAGACATCATGGATTGTCCATAACAAACACCATTTTCAAGCATAAGGGTGTCCATCTGTGATCTTGGCACCAGAACACAATAGGGCTCAGTTCAATGATCGACTTTGTTGAAATCTCATCTGATTTGTGGCCCCATATCATGGGCACGCATGGGTGAAGACAGGTGGGGAGCTTTGCCCAACCAGCCTACATGTGCTTTGTGGAGATCAATAGGCGGATTTTTGCGTCTAGGCCTGTCACGACAACAAATTTTGCTGAACGATTAATTGTCTCAAAAATTATTGCGATAAACGATAATATTGTTTGAAGACCTTTTTACACTGATTTAATGGAAATGACGTAATAATGCATGTGATTTCCTGCCAAAGTTAGATACACTTTATTTTCAAAAGAATATTTAACACTGGAGCTGATAAACAAAATAAACAAAACAACCAAAAACAAAATAAAATGGATTCTCAGTCTCCATTAACAAAAAACTCACTTGAAAAAAAAAACTAAACAACATAAAGCGAAAGTGGAAATAAATACTGCATTCAACCAAAAGAGTGCAGATTATGAAGTCTGTATATTATGTTGTCCTTCAGTAATAATTAGATGTAAATAGAGAAAATGGGCACATCGACTACCTGATGCAATAGTTCACACTACATGATTTTTTGCTCCTATTTTTCCCCCTATGACAATCTTAAAACGTTGGTCTTTCTAAGATTGTGTGGTGTGTTACGGTAGATCGTCGTTGCCGCTCCGATCTAAATCAGGGGTTTTCTCCGACTGGGATCTTTAAAGACACCTGTTGAATGTGACAGGTAGCCAATCAGAAAGCGAGGATTCTCCTCCCTGCTTTCTGAGGGGAAATTACGGAGGGGAATCCCAAACAGCTGACACGGCGCAACCCGAAGTCCAGCGGACATTGGAGATGATATGTGGAAACAACATTAATGTTTATTCAACATGCAAAGAATATAGAAATGACAAGAGGAGGAGTTGGAGCGAAATTGCTACCGCAGTTGATAAACCCCGTAACTTTTCAGCTGTTCTTCGTTAACGTGACATAAATAGTTTATAATGATTTTCATTCAGTCAGGACTTTACGCTGACACTAGCCACATGCATTGCAGGTAGATTGTAGTAAAGCATTGATTAATGCCTGGTTTTAAAATTAGTTCACTGAACTTGCAGCCATTATTTTGTGCCCATTGTTGGACACCACACGCCAGGAACGAACCCGATCGAACCGTTATACCTAGGATTTCTGTCGGCTAATGTGTGGTCTGTCAGGTTTTGAAAATGGGCGACAATCGGCAGCTCTAAGATCGTGTAGTCTGCGCTGGGCTTTACACTAAGGAAATGAGGAAGGGAGGGTCAGTGGAGAGCACCGGAGTCTTTTTTTCATTCAGTGTCATTAACAGAAAGAGAAAAAAGCCAAGAGACGATAATGCCGATAATTAAAATGACGTCGATAGTTTTAATTTATCGTACGATTAATTGATTTATCATTTATCGCGACAGGCCTAGGTGCCATCTGCAGTGAAGTGGATGGTGTATCAATCGGTTGTGGTAAAGAGGCAGCTGAGACCTAATTTGTGTCTGAAACTTTTTTCTCCCTCAAAGGTAAGGTAAGGTAATTTTATTTATATAGCACATTTTCAGCAACAAGGCAATTGAAGGACTGGTTGCACCATTGTGACCTCAGAGTCTCTCCAGGTGAACTGTCAAGACATCAGGTGACATTTGCGACTAAAGTGGAAACACTCTTGTTCCGTGAAACCAAGAGTTGTGTTTAAATCTGTGATTCTGCTCCAAAACAACTAAAACATGGAATTAAGTTCTACCTGACGGTCCTTCCTGACCCAGTAATCCGGGTCACAAACTTGAAATATTTTTATTTTAGCTTGAAGACGTCAGAATCTGAGTCTCTGTCTTCACTCAGACCCAACTGTGGATCTTCTGCTCTGCACCTGCAGACAAACAGCTCAGATTTGTTTCTGTTTGTTTCTGAGATCCGACAAACAAGAGTTGCTTCATGCTTCACAAACAGAACCAAAGAGGCCAAACGGGTCACAACAGCCCGCTCTGTTCAGAGGGAAGCCGTCTGGAGCCAGGGACAAAGAGCCATTCATCAGTTTGCTTCACAGTCGGTCCAACATGAGGAGTAAAAACAGCTCAGATGGAGAACTGGGTCTGAACTGAATGTGTTCACCGGCTGGACTCTGAGATCAGGAGATGAACTCTGAATATTCCATTAACAATAAATAATTACAATAAAGTCTTTAAAGCAACAGCATCAGCCAATAATACATAAGTCCATCGCCTATGCCAGGGTCGCCGGGGACTATTGTCTGTCTCCAGGGGTCATTGGGTGAGAGGTGGGGTCACCCTGGGCAGGTCTCCAGGCCAGAGACACACAGAGCAAACCAACCAAACATTACATCAAAACAAGTTAGAGATCCACTAACCTAACAGTCGTTTTGGATGATGGGAGGAAACTGGAGTAAACTCAAAAAAGTGAATTCAGTGAATTGTTGAACTGAATAAATGAAGCTATGTCCAAGTTAATTAAGATATGAGTTGGAATTTCAAACTTAGAACATTTTAGTAACTTTTCTTTTTGTGGCGCTAGTGGCTCGTATTTTTTCGACAGTAGGCAGGGTGAGGAGAGGGGGGAAGACATGCGGCAAAGGTCGTCGGGACCGGGAGTCGAACCCGCGACGTCCGCGTCGAGGACTAAGGCCTCCAAACGTGGGGCGTGCTAACCCCCCTAACTTAAATTTTTGACTTGTTAATGTTAATGTTATTAACCAAGCTGAGTGAATTCAACAACCTAGTCTGATTTATTACAGTCCTATCATGTCGATAAGACATTGCGCAGGTTCAAAAGCTTACTCTTTGCAGTAACTTGTTGTATGACCATTTTTATGAAGGTATTTTTGGTGCAAAAGTATTTGTGGCTTGTGACTTATAATTTGTGGCTTGTTACAAACCACAAACTTGTGGCTTGTAACTTCCTACAAAATCTTGTAAGATTTTTAGAAAGAAAAATCCTACAAGAGTTTTGTAAGAATAGATTTTCACTAATACAAAGCAGCAGTTACACATCTTCAAATTATTTAGTACAAGACAAAAATTCATTGTATTCTTTGAGTCACACTTTTAAAAAAATCTTTCATTTTGTCCCAAATGAGCCAAAACAAATGGTGCAAAACAAATGCACATACCTCAGTCAGAAAAAATAACTGAGTATTTGTTGTTGGTTCATGTTCAACATTATGAAGGTCAGTGAAGAAGATAGAAAATGTTGATTAATACGATAATTGAAACCAGAGTTCATATATTTGCATTATTCTGCTGTGTTTGGCTGTTTGCCATGTGGCTTCAGGAATTGTAGATATGATTTATGGTCATTGTTAATAATTTCTGTGAATTGTTTAGAATTGTTCTTTAAGTGCTTATTCTATTTGTCTTACTCTAGTTTATGTGCCTTATGTGTTAGTTTGGGTTAAACCATCCAGTAGAGTAACTATAACACAGAGAGGTAGTCTACATGAACCCCTGTGGGTTTCACTGCTTTGGAGTTTTTAAACATATTGTCTTAAAAATGCCGTCTAATGGTGGATTCCTGAGATACTGTTGGTTTCTCTCCATGTAGCTGCACGGTGCTCTACGCTACAATATGGTAGCAGTTACCTGTGATGCTGTGTTTTATTGGTAATAAATGTTTGTTCCACAAAACGAAAGTGGTGTAATTTTAATTTACTTAACTGTGTGGAAATTGTTGACACATCTTTTCAAACTAAGAGTACTGCTGCTACAGCAAAGAAAACCAGTTAAGTGAAGAACACACAAACTCAAATCAATTGAGATGCAAACTGAGGAACCTTTTTGGAAAAAATACTTTTTAGGAGTAGTTTTACTGCGGCATTGTTTAATTTATCTTGAGTAACATTTCAGAATATTTTACTCCGTGTGTAACTTCACTGAACAAACATCTTTTAACCAAATATGCTTTAGAAACAGAAACACTGCATTTGAATTGGTGCTTTGGATAATCTGATCAGTGACCTACATGTGCTTTAACCAACTAATAACATCTTTTTACATTTTTCTTTCTTCATAATTGGTTTTATTTAAATGGCCAGAATTATGACATCATTTTTCGTTACATAATAATATTTGTTGCGGTTTGGAATTTTATTTCTAAACTAAATAAAATTAAAGGTGGAGTTGTATTATTATTGAATTAAACGGAGTTTTTCACCCGGATACAACCTGCGGAACACCTGCGCACTTCCACTCTCTCACCTCCAGGTAGGGCACGAGCCGACAGGACAGGTCTCCTAGCAACCGCTTCAAGGTGAGCTCGTGAAAGATGACCACGGGCAGGCAGAAGAAGAGCACGAGGAAGTCCCAGAAGGCCAGTCCCGCGAGGATGCAGTTCCACGCGCTCTTCAGGTAGAAGCTGTGCCACACGATGCACATGAGCGCGAGGTTCCCCACGAGACCCGCCGCGAACAGCACGAGCGCGAGCAGCAGCACCGCGTACGCCCAGTAGGAGGCATCCGTGACCGGGAGCAGCGGATTCAGGAGCCCCACGGAGGAGTTGGCCCGCGGGGCGGAGGAGTGGCGGTGCGTCCGCGGCGTGGTGAAGAAGCCGCTCGGGTCGTCGTGTCTGTGGGGAGGACTGTTCTGGGAAACGGGGTCTTTTCTCCTGAGACTCCCATCTTTGGCTCCTCGAGTGACCCGGTTCAGGCTGAAAGTTTCCGTCCGGTTCGGCCCGGTCCTCTCCTCTGTCCCCGCAGTCAAACCCGCAGCATCCTCCGCCTGGAAGTTTGCAGTTGTGAGGACATGACGGAGGTCCGCGCTGTGCAGAAAGAGCAGAAAAACGCAGCAGAGAAGCCTCATGGTTCCGCCGAGCCGCTGCTGTCCCTCATCTGCTGAGACTAAAGCAGGAGACAAAAGTCCATGAAGCTGTGCGGGAGACGGTCCAACCTCCCTGTGGTCCTGATGGAGAAGTTTCAGAGTCCAACCAAGTTCAGCATCCAAGTTTACAAAAACAGCACAGAGGATCCGGTCAGACTTTTCAAATTAAAGGCACTAATTTAAAACAATTTCAGAATTACGGAGGACAGTGAGGGAACAAAATGGAAGTGTTCAAATGTAAATAACTATAAAAACTATTAATATATTTTATTATTTATTAAAAACAGGTCCCTCTGAATAAATTATGCAAATAAGAGGTCTATTCATTCTAGTGACACACATAGATTCATTCCGGTTTTAGAACAGCATAAATAGAAATAATATAAATATAAAATATATTCCTGCAGGACACATGGATACTTTAGAGGAGCGTTTATCTGACACAATGAGGAACTATGTTAGTTTGTATGATTCTTCACTAAATTATTTCTATAAAAATAATTAAATAAGATGGTGGGTAATAATGCCTGGATGGAAATTGTATTGTTGTTTACGGAGGCTATATTTGCAGAAAAGTACGTCTGACATGATTTGCGGTGTTGAAGTTCAGACCCAAAAGCAGAGAGGTGAGGCAGCAACTGAATTTGATGATTTAATGAATATAATAGGTGAGTACAATTTTGGTTAATTTTGTATCCAGAAAATGAAGTGTATTTACAAAATAGTTCTTGAAAAAAGTATTTTGGTCAAAAATAAAGTGATGTTGTCCACATCAATTCAGTGCCACAAATGTTAGGGATTATTCTCTGACCTAGTCTGGCTATTGACTTCCTATGCAATTTCTCTCTGCTTTAATCTCTTCACAGCTTAATCAGGACTTTTCCCCATTGATTTGGATTCCTCCAGTTAAATTTCCACCATCAGTCAAATTTTCCGCTTTGTTTTAGATCTGTAGTCTGCCTATAATTTTAGCAATGGCAACGGAGGAGTTGAACAAAGTCTTTCAGTCCATGTTAGCCACTCTTTCAAATACTAATTTAACAACAACAGCCACTTTGTTCAGATCAGTACTTCTCTCATTGCAGTGAGGGATGGTTGTTTACAGCGCCAACTTCTGGTTTGCTTTATAGGGTCAAACTGGCTCATTCCAAACTTTAGCGATTGAGTAAAATTTCAAACCTCAACATAGTCCAAGCCTCCAGGAAGCAATCATATTTTAATTGCCGAGGGTCCACACTGTTAGACCTTTTATTGTAATTTTACAGTAACTTACTGGCAACAGTGTTGCCAGTTAATTTTTACTGTGAGTGTGCTTTACAGTTATAACTGCTTTACTGTAATTGTATTTTATAGGAAAGCTGGTCTACTGTAAACTTGTTTCACAACATAATGTCAGAGTTTTACTGTAAATTAAAGTTTACATTTCTTTAAGATAAGAATATTTTACCATAAACCGAAAAATTTCATAAAAGAAATTTTAGTCCAAGTACTGTGAATAACAGGTATTTATTTTCAGCAGATTTGTAGAAATAAAATCCATTTACATATTCGCAATGTCATAAAGAACAATGTCACAATACAATATAATGTGCTATAAAACAACAAAACCATAGAACACATTTCCTACATCAGAAGAACTTTTATTCCATTCGTCAAACAAAATCAGTGGGATCCATCTTGTGGAAGCTGAACTGTAAAGAATAAGACAGACAATGTGGGAGGTCATGAGATGGTCAGGAAGTTATCTACATTTTCAAATCGACAGGAAGTTGACAAATTAAGCTGAAGTGACAATGTTCACATGCATAAAATCTTTGTCATAAAGCAGCATTAAGTTGATAATTTGTTTAAAAAAAATCAATTGGACTGAAGTGATAACAGAAGCTGCATAAAGAATGAGCAGGACTGGCTTCACTTCAGGTTTTTGGATTGTTTATGGCAAAAGCAGTCAGTCAGTCTTCAGTAATTCAAAAGATTGCGTCCTACAAATGTCCCCAAGGGGACGATGAAGTACAACAATCTTTTTAGTCATTTTGTTGGTGCTGACGGATTACTGCAAAGGTGTGCCTAATAAACTGAAAACTGCATAGTATAAAAATACACCACACTTAAACGACTACACACTTATATATTTCTGTGATTTATTAAGAGATGCAGCGACATCCACTTTTTACCACGGACACAGAAAAGATGCAGGCTACTCTAAAGGGCTATTGTGTAGGAATCACATGGCATTTATAAATAATTATTAAAATCAGATTAAAAAGGCTAAAGTAAAGTCAGAGCATGCAAGATAGGAAGAAAAGACAACAAAATAATAAACATTTACATTTGGTAAAATACTTACCTAGTTGGAAGTCCTCCATTCAAATTCAGCAAGTCGTTGGAAGAAGGTGGTGATCTGGGAGTTCACACTGACTACTTTCCTCATGACAAGACATTTGGTACCAACATCTGGATTGATCCTCACAAAGAATCTTTTAACAGAAATAAAATATATTAATTGTAATTTTTAATGAAGACGTACAATACAGCAATCAGCTATGGTTCTTCATCATCAGTCAAACTGTCATTAAATTTAATTCATAAATGGCTTGGTGTAGAGTACTTGCTGTTGTATCATCTCCAGCGTGGTGGATGCTGACTCCTGATACTCCAGATTGAAGACATAATATGACCCAAAAAAGACAGCAAGGACGCTGGCAAAGTCATGTAGTTGCTCAGGCTCGAAAAATACCTTCTCCTCCATACTGACCATCCACCGGGTTGCAGACATCAAGCTATTTCCTAAAATAGACAAACCCTTGTCAGGCTAACGCTAGTGAGTAAAAGTACAGACTACCATAACAATTACATACATCGCTACAAAAAAATTATAGTGATAGAAAATATTCCTCTTACCAAGCATGATTACCCTTGGTGTAGTGGGTAAGGTCATTTCCATTTCAACAGACATCTTGGTGGAAGATACCTTTAAAACATAAAAGGAATACTCTCTTAAATATGAATTATTGGTAGTAATTCATATTTAAAGGGCCAGTTCACCCAGATTACAACAGGTTTTTGAGAACCTCATCCCGGAGACTAGACTAGACTTTACCCCTACATCCTGCTACCACTCTGAAACAGCGGATGTGAATGACAGTTTGTGGGGCTAAATGCATTTTTTAAAGCATTACATTCCACAAGTGTTCAGTCTGACTTCTGCAATGGCGGTGACTCCTGTGCATGTGGGACCTGAATGCAGAAAATGTTCTGAAGGAAGCAGGACATTGCTGTATTCCACATGCAAACCGATAATTAGCTGTGTGTTGATGTTTCTTCACATGACTACAAAATTCTGTAAATTCTGAAGTACAAATGCTGCAGAATTTACACCTGTACATAGTTGCACCTGTTAGTACTGACTTAACTTTAAATTTACAGGAGCATGGTTTAAACATGTGAACAGTCCTTATGTGTAACCAGGATTGGAAATTAACTTTTTTGTCCACCTGCCACTGTGGCTGAACCAACTCAAAAAATAACAGAAACTACTTTAATGTTTTTCACCTTTGTCCTCATTTACAGACTCTTATACACTATGTTGGAGATGTAATGGTACTTTAGCAGGCTAACCAGCTGTAGCAAGCTCAAAGTTATAGATTAGGTTAGCTGCTCCTCTACATTTCCAGACTATTTTGTGGCTTCAAATATGTTTGAAGAGCTGTCTTTTTACCTGTTGTCTTGTCTTTTGAAGAGATGAAGCTGTTAGCACTCAACAGGGCAGAACTGCACAGAAACTTGGAGGGAAAAAGCTTGGGAGTTAAAACAAAAAGTCATCTGAAGAAAAGAAAAAAAAAAGAACAATGTTAGAAATTCATCCTTGCTGACCTACGTAGCTAATCTGCACTTTTAACATTTGCAAGATCATGGTTTAAACAAATGAACAGTCATTAGATGTAAAAAAAAAAAAAGAGAGAAGGGGCGAGAGATCAATTATCAGTTAAGCTTATATTGTTCGACAAAGGATGTAACAACAATGCTAACAGACAGTCAGCACTGAGCTCTTCTCAACCCAAAGCCGCCCGAGGAAGATTAAGCGGCAAAAGTCAAGCTAAAACCTTCAACGGTAAAATTAGCACCTTAGCTAACGTTAATTCCTACGGAGCCCTCTAGGGGACATGGGGAATTTTTTTTCTTTTGCGTTACCTCGCAATACTTTTGCGTTACCTCGCAATACTTTTGCGTTCCCTCGCAATACTTTTGCGTTACCTCGCAAAACTTTTGCGTTCCCTCGCAAAACTTTTGCGTTACCTCGCAATACTGTACTGGTCAGTTATGCAGCATAATTGAACACTGTAAGCCTTTCCTATGGTGGGCGCCGTACTTTTTGCTTTAATATAAGGTTATGTGAGGTTTTTCCATGAATGTTAGTATCTTTTTGTGAAATATCTGAAGTTTTATATCTTTCTTTAGGATAGAAAGGCACCACAAACCTACGATATAAACAGAAACCTTCCGTAAGTAGGAAAGAAATAAAAATACATTATAATTTGGACTATTTCTGAGTTATTATCGTGGGTAATAAATCATCTGACAGTTTTGATTGTGTCTCTGTTGTGTTCTAGTCTGAATGGTTTAAAGAGCTGCTTTCAGTTCCATCTTAGCCTTAACAGACATAAACATGCAGTAATAAATCGATTTTCAATCAGTGTTTTGCACCAAACAGTTAATAATAATAAACAAGTTTTCACTGAGGCTCTTTAAGAGCCATATAAATGAAATAAGTAATTATTGATATGACAGGAGCAGCGGCTTTGACACTTAGGTGTGTCGATGTGGGCGTGACGTCACCAGGTATGAATGGAAGGATACTGGCTTTGTGTGTATGAGGAAGCAGGTGAGCGGGGCGGTCAGTCCTTGCAAAGTTTGGAACCTGATCATCAAAATGGAATAAATCGATAATTGTGACAGAATAAAGAAAAGGTTTGGAGTTGATTGATAAACGGACAGATGAGATTCCCCGAGTTAACCCAGTGAGGCCCTTTACCATCATTAGTTTGTCGTGTTTTTAATAATAAAAACTTGTTAACAGTAAAAACTGTTTGGTGCAAAACACTGATTGAAAATCGATTTATTACTGCATGTTTATGTCTGTTAAGGCGAAGATGGAGCGGCACTGAAAGCAGCTCTTTAAACCATTCAGACTAGAACACAACAGAGACACAATCAAAACTGTCAGATGATTTATTACCCGCGATAATAACTCAGAAATAGTCCAAATTATAATGTATTTTTATTTCTTTCCTACTTACGGAAGGTTTCTGTTTATATCGTAGGTTTGTGGTGCCTTTCTATCCTAAAGAAAGATATAAAACTTCAGATATTTCACAAAAAGATACTAACATTCATGGAAAAACCTCACATAACCTTATATTAAAGCAGAAAGTACGGCGCCCACCGTAAGAAAGGCTTGCAGTGTTCAATTATGCTGCATAACTGACCAGTACAGTATTGCGAGGGAACGCAAAAGGTTTTGCGAGGGAACGCAAAAGTTTTGCGAGGTAATGCAAAAGTTTTGCGAGGTAACGCAAAAGTATTGCGAGGGAACGCAAAAGAAAAAAAATTCCCCATGTCCCCTAGAGGGCTCCGTAAATTCCGAACCAGCTCAAAAAATAACACCATCATATTTTCCTTTCTTTCACCTCATTTACAGACACGTAACTTATAAGGTTGCAATATGCCAGTTATATAAAACACCAGAGTTAGTAACGTAAAGGTAACCAGGCTAACCAGCACAAACCAGCTCATGCTATAATGCTAAGTTATAGCATTGTAGCATGATGCTATAAGCTACGTTAACTCCATCTAAAATGTACATTTCCAGACTAGGTTTTGGCTTCAAACAGTTTTCTAAGAAGTGTTTTTTTACCTGTCTTGAAGAGCTGAAGCAGTGTGAGCCCACAGCACGGAGACAGAGCTGCACTTGGAGAGAAAAAGCTGGTTGGAAGCGAAGCCACGCTTGATGACGTAGCTAGATAAACTGCATGTTAATGTTAGCTAGGATGTGAAAAAAACAAAAGTACATTCTCTCTTTCTGCCTTAAAAATATGTTAACCACTAAAGGAGTAAAAATACAGAAACAGGGAACCACGATGAAGCAGCTATGATGACCGTTGGAAATCAAATATAATTCTTACTGTATATTATAAGTACAGTACCACTACTGTAATGTGTAAACAGTAAATTACTGCAAATTCAAAACATACAGTAAGTTACTGTAATACTATGTACTATACCCATAATGCAATGCAAATTACAGTAACTACTTGTAAAGATGTCTTATGGTAGTGTAACAGAGTTACAAATGTGTTTCTTTGTTAAATTATTATTTCTTATTCATTTTATATTGAGAATTTGTGAATTTTATCTTATTCAGTTATTTTTATTTATTTTGTTGTTTTTGCCTGCGGGGGTCGCCCTTCTGCTCTCCGCCTCGTTTGTGTTTCCTGGGCTTCCGTAGTTTATTCCAGCCCTCTTAGCTCCTCTGCCCCCCTTTTCCGTCAGAGCGTTGTTCTGCGCTGCTGTGGGTAAGTCAGAGGAAAGTTAGCTGCTGAGATATGGTTGTTTTTCTGTATGGATGTTGTTCATGTTGAGGTCTTTACCATATGTTGTTTATTATTGTTTGTTAGTGTGTTATTTTGCAGTTTTGACCGTCATTGTGGGTTTTTTTTATTAAACAGTTTTATTATAATTTCCTTTTTATTTTGGCGCGAACGACCAGCACAGCTCGGTTGAACATTGTTTTTATTTCCACATTTTTAGAGTCGGAGTGCAGGGAGAAGGAGTTGAGGAGGTTGTTCATTTGTTTTCCCTTCTTCCCCCAGGTATGTGTTTTTATTTTTAATTTATACTTTTTATCTCTGTTTATTTAACTCTGTCCCACTGCATTGTGTTGTTGTGGCCACCAGGTGGCGTTTTTCTCCTCTTGTTTTTAGCTTACGATTTTTGTGAGAAGATTTCTGTTTTTTGTTAACTTTTGTTAAGTCTGAGAGAAAAAAAAATGTTAGCTGAGAGCGTTGTTCCGCTGCTGTGGAGTCGGAGTGCAGGGAGAAGGAGTTGAGGAGGTTGTTAATTTGTTTTCCCTTCTTCCCCCAGAATAAAAAAATAAAATATCTGGTTGAGACCCACCTGAATGACTTCTGAGACTCATTGACGCCACCTGTTACAGTAGTTTTACTGGGCATTTTGTGGTATTTAACTGTAAAAAATACAGCAAAGGCTAACAGTGCAGATCCTCTGTACAAAGCAAAGTGTAGAACAGGAGGCTGTTTTTTACTAGAGTACCTCTGAACAGAATTGGTGACAAAGGGCAACCTGGCGAAGTCCAGCTCTCACTGGAAACATATCCTACTATAGACACTGGTCATACAGGTACCTAACTCCCTGTATGAAAGGTCCTGGTACCCTGATGTCCACAAGAAACATATAAACTGATTAGTCCAACCCCCATGCATAGTCCAGGACCTGGCTGAGAGTGTAGAGGTGGTCCAGTGTTCCATAACCAAGAAATAAAGGTTGTGGTTAGCTATACCAAATCCAACATCTGGTATACATCAATAAAAAGGCATCACACAAACACACCAAATCATTTATTAATTTATTGTTATGGCTCAGAAGACTGCAGCAAGAAAATCAGGGGATACATCAGCAACCATTTTAAGTCCTTCAAATTCCTTCAAATCAAATCAAATTTTATTTGTATAGCACATTTCAGCAGCAAGGCTTTTCAAAGTGCTGTACATCATAACAAACACACACACACCCACCCACACACACACTAAAAACACAAAGTCATGCAACATAGACTCAACAATCAAAACATTACATTAAGTCAAATGCCATCATTAAATTTGTAATTGATTACATTTCAAATCCAACTCTAAACAGGTGGGTTTTTAGTCGAGATTTAAAGGAAGTCAGTGTTCCAGCTGTTTTACAGTTTTCTGGAGGTTTGTTCCAGATTTTTGGTGCATAGAACCTGAATAAACCTCCGTCAGCAAAGTACAGATGAATGGTGCTTCTTCATGCCAGAACCTCCCAACTGGCTCCCACATTGTCTGCCAAGCGACTGACGTGCCCCCTCTACATTTTCATTTTGAAAGCAGGACTTTATGTGTTTGTTCTCAAAACTTGTAATGCTTGTACTCAAAACTTCTCCTCGTGCTCAGACTTAGTCTCTGAATGGACTCTGCTCGATTTTGGAAACGCCTTTTGGCACAGTTGCCTGGCAACCTCTCAGCCAATAGAATGAAAATGTTGTACTGGGTGCATTTGTTTCCTTTTAGCGGGTGTGCCTGTGTGACTACTATCGATTGTAGCAACCTGCACCACCCACTGAGTAGACTGGAGTAGGTTGCTACACTGTCTTACCTTTCACCGTCTTCATTACAGACCCTGATCTAAGCAGAGAAAAAACCTGTTAATCAGTGAGTTTTATAGCAGTTCAGAGGTTGAGTTTTAGACTTTGGAATGAAACACACCTCAGTTGGAGCTGAACTGAAGCAGGAGTCAGGTTGTGGTTGTGAGTCCCTGAGACTCTCAGAGAAAAGTGGAAACCTCCAACTCTGCTGCTTCAAGCTGCTCACACTGGAGGTGAGTTGGACCAAGAACATTCAGAGTCACTTTGAGGGAAGTTAGTAGAGGAGGGAGGGAGCCGTGACTGACTGGACCTTCTGTGTTTTCAGCTTCACTCAGAGACAAAATGGCTTCCACATCAGAGGAGGATCTCTGCTGTCCGATCTGTAAGGACGTCTTTATGGATCCGGTTGTTCTGTCATGTAGCCACAGCTTCTGTAAGGAATGTCTGAAGAGCTGGTGGCAAAAGAAACCAACAAGAGAGTGTGCAGTTTGTAAAAGGAGATCTTCTAAGTGGGAACCACCTTGTAATCTGGCTCTGAAGAACCTTTGTGAGACTTTTTTAGGTCAGAGAGGTCAGAGAGACCAAAATGTTTCAGAAAGTCTCTGCAGTCTGCACTCTGAGAAACTCAAACTCTTCTGTCTGGACCACCTGGAACCAATTTGCTCCATCTGCAGAGATTCAAAAAAACACACCGACCACAGATTCAGGCCCATCGATGAAGCTGCTCAGCAACACAGAGAGAATCTGAAAACATCTCTGGAGCCTTTAAAGAAGAAACTGAAGCTGAAGAAGAAAGTTCAAAAGACGTTTGATCAGACAGCAGAACACCTGAAGGTCCAGGCCCGACACACAGAGAGGCAGATTGTTGAGCAGTTTAAGAAGCTTCATCAGTTTCTAGCAGAGGAAGAGGAGGCCAGGCTGGCTGCACTGAGGGAGGAAGAGGAGCAGAAGAGAGGGATGATGAAGGAGAAGATGGAGGCTCTGAGCAGAGAGATAGCAGCTCTTTCAGACACAGTCAGAGCCACAGAGGAGGAGCTGAGAGCTGAAGACGTCTCATTCCTGCACAACTACAAGGCTGCAGTGGAAAGAGTCCAGCGCTGCCCCCTGCTGGAGGATCCACAGCTGCCCTCAGGAGCTCTGATAGACCAGGCCAAACATCTGGGCAACCTGGCCTTCAACATCTGGAGCAACATGAAGAACATGGTGACCTACACTCCTCTGGTTCTGGACCCAAACACGGCTCATCCAAACCTCCTCCTATCTGAAGATCTGACCAGCGTGAGTTTAGGAGAGATACAGAAGTTTCCTGATAATCCAGAGAGGTTCAAATCTTGGTGGTCTGTTTTGAGCTTTGAGGGTTTTAACTCAGGGAACCACAGCTGGGATGTTGATGTTGGAAACAGTGAATACTGGAATCTTGGTTTGTTAGCAGAATCTGTTCAGAGGAAGGGAGACATAGAGTCTGGATTGTTGTTTATCGAGTTCCATGAAGGTAAATACTTAGCATGTTCTCCACCAGCTCCTCTCACAGGTCTCTCAGTCCGCAAGAAACTCCAGAGGATCCGAGTGAATCTGGACTGGGACAAGGGAAAACTGTCCTTCTCTGATCTGGATACTAACACAAACATACACACCTTCACACACACCTTCACTGATAAGATGTTTCCATGCTTCAGAATTGTAGATAAAGTAAAAATCCTTCCGATAAAGATCTCAGTGAGAAAACAAACCTCTGATCTTCTCAGCATGAAGAATATAAAGTCCAAATGAAACCTTATTGATCAAATCAGACTGATAAACACTGCAGAAGAAAATTCAGAGGTTTTCATGTTTAGTTGAGGAAAATCTCAGCAGATTTAACAGGAACAGACTGAAGCTAATTCTAGAAATTTACTGTAAAACTATATGTAGAAAGTGTCGAAATGTTATTTGAAATATACAAAGTAAGCACATTTGTTCGTTTACTTGTATGTTTCACATACCGTACCGTTTTGCTTTGGAATTTCTGCCACTTGCTACACAATTTGAATTTCTTGGTTTTGATTAGTTCTTTCTCATCTAAGGAACACTCCTATGATTGGCGGGTGTTGTGGTTCATTCATATTGACTTTTAGTTGAGAAATCAGATGTTTCTGTGTTATCAACATACTTTGCATGTGAAACAACAAGAAGCAGGAGAGTCAGAGCAGAGCATATGCCAGAACAGTGCTGAGCAACCAGGTGTGAGATATTAATGCTCAACATCACAAATTATCATTTGTTCACATAGACATACAGGTGCTGGTCAAAAAATTAGAATATCACAAAAAAGTTCATTTAAATCAGTAATTCCATTCAAAAAGAAAAAATTGGTATATTATATTTATTCATTGCATACATACTGATATTTCAAATGTTTATTTCTTTTAATGTTGATGATTATTACTGACAACTAATGAAAACTCCAAATTCAGTATCTCAAAAAATGTTTATATTGTGTAAAGGTTCAATATTGAAGAACCCTGGTGCCACAGACTAATCAGCTAATTAACTCAAAACTGGACTTGTCTCAGTGCAGTTCTGTGTGTTACACAATCATAGGGATGACTGCCGACCTGACAGTTGTCCAAAAGATGACCTTTAACACTTTGCACAAGAGGGCAAGTCACAAACATAATTACTAATAAGCTGGCTGTGCACAGAGCTCTGTGTTCAAGCACATTCATAGAGAGGTGAAGGGGAGGAAAAGATGTGGTAGGAAAAACATGGATAAGCAATCAGAATAACCGCACCCTGGAGGGGATTGTGAAACCAGACCCATTCAAAAGTGTTGGGGAGATTCACAAAGAGTGGACTGCAGCTGGAGTCAGTGCTTCAAGAACCACCACACACAGATATATCTAAGACATGGGTTTCAGCAGTCACATTCCTTTTGTCAAGCCACTCTTGAATAAGAGACGGCATCAGAAGCATCTTGTCTGGACTAAAGACAACTGGATTGCTGCAGAGTTGTCCAAAGTTATGTTATCTGATTAAAGTAAATTTTGCATTTCCTTTGGAAATCAAGGTCCCAGAGTCTGGAGGAAGAGAGAAGAGGCACAGAATCCATGTTGCTTGAGGTCCAGTCAAAGTTTCCACAGTCAGTGATTTTTTGGGGTGTCCTGTCATCTGCTGGTGGTGGTTCACTGTGTTTTCTGAGGTCAAAGGTCAACGCAGCCATCTTCCAGGACGTTTTATGGCACTACCTGGTGCTGACCAACTTTATGGAGATGCAGATTTAATTTTCCAACAGGAATTAGCAACTGCACATAGTGCCAAAGCACCACTATCTGGTTTAAAACCATGGTATTTCTGTTCTTAATTGGCCAGCAAACTCATAGGTGTGACACCCAGGGTATACATTTAAAGAAATCGCCTCCTTTTGGTTCTGGTTGATTAGAGTAGTAAATGAAATTTGCAAGTACACTGTGAAATCTTAAGTTAATGTAATAAATTTGAGTATGTTGTAATAACTTAATCAACAACCAAAGCCTATTTTTTAAACTAGAAGCTCTTAAATAAACAGAAAATACTTGATTAAAACAGATGGCTCCTGCTTTCTTTTTATTTGTTTCTCTGCTCTAACTTTAACAGAAAATATGAAAAGCAGTGATTTTTTCATATATTTAACGTGTCCCTGTATCTTTTACCACTTAACAGATGAGTCAGTCAGTCAGCAGCTCTAGTCCCTCCTGACCCGTCCTCTCTCCTCTCCTAAGAGAAATTAAAGCTGCAGAATGTAACTTTTATAAAAATATATATACGTTTTTGTTTTTTTTTACACATTTGTTAAACTTGTATGACAGTATGGTATAGAAATAATCTGTGAAAAATCTATTTCCTCTGCTTTCTCAAAGTGCTAGAAATAACCAGTCAGTGGCAGGAGAGTTTTAGTGCTGTCAATCACAATCTCATGTGGCTGTTCCCTCCCTCCCCTTGCTCAGTGCTATGCTGTAGCTAGTGTAACCTCAATAATCGTGATCGGGTACTAGCTCAGTTCAAATCAGTTCTGCGTTGTGTGAACAGAGCTTTGGAACTGACGTAACTGCGTATGACGTTTACGTCTTGCGCAGTCGCTCGGCGCCGTTTTTTGAGGCCACAGACCACAACAAACTTTATTCCGGTGTTTTCATTGTGTTACCGACAGCATCGAAGTTGTTTTCAAGTTGGATATTGGATTTTCGCGCTCCGCGGAATAAGGGACGTTTAGCTCAAGGTTGAGCTGATTTATGAACGCTAATTCCGGCCAGCTGTTCTCTAGCGGTCCCTCCTCAAGTGCTCGGACGTTCGGGAACCGTCAATTTCCGAACCAAACACTCCTGTAAATAAATGCCTTGCCTTGTGACCAACTGATACAAAAAAGTGATAATTCATGCTATTACAAGAGGGACACTATCCTCTATTAAAATTTTAAGTCATATTCAATATTTTAAATAATTTTAATATTAAATAATATGTTTTCTTCAATAGCTTCCAAATCGTGTGTCCCATTAACTCAAAATCAGTGTGAAATTGTTCTACTAAACTGTATAGATGAAGTAGGCTACTCATTTTTATTACATTTTGACCCCTGTTTTATTTTTTAACTAATTTTATATTTAAAAAATATATTTTTAAAAATGTTCACAAAATTATTACCTCAGATGATCAACACATTTGTTACCTGTAATGTTAAATTACATAAAATTCTAGGACTGGATCAATTTCATTACATGTTCACTTCTTACCTGAAATATGTTAAATACAACAAATATTTCCTTAAAGTGCGATGATCTATTTCATAACTTTTACTTGTCACCTTTATTGTTTACTCTGAAATGTTTAATTACACATTAAATATTTAAAGATGGGCTCTTTCATCTGGTTTGATTGTTTACATTAAATGTTTACTGCAAAATGTCTGATTATATAAATGTTTACTTTAATCACATAAAATGTTTATTTAAAAATATAATCTTTTATTACATATGTGTTTATTACCTGAAATATTTTAAATATCAAATTTTTTACTTAAAATGTGATTCATTTCATCACCTGTTTACATGCAACTTGAAGAGCTTGAATCAAACGTTTCATGAATGTTTACCACATTAAATTATTAAATGAGAGAAAACAGCCACTTCCAACTGAACACATATTTCAACACCAATGTTTCATGTTCCTCTTCAGAGTGTGCAGCCTTGCCGATGCAGCCTTGCTGAGCTCCTCTCCTGGGGTTTTCTCCTCAGCCTCTCCAACTTGCTCCTCTTCTACAGTCTCAGCTGCTGTGTTTTCATGATTTACCTCTTCTAGGGTAAATCATGAAAACAGTCTCTGTAACTTGTTGATCCATCATGGTTTTGCTGTATCGCCTCTTTAATTGACGCGCATGTCGGTCCGATGTCGTGGCGTTTACTTCACAGTGACCCAGATTCAGTCTGGATTGAGCTGATCCATTTCATACGTCGGTTTGCCTTGAAGAGGACATATCGGAACACACATCGGTATTAATGCTGTACATTTGATAACACTAGTAAAATAGTTTACTTCACAATAATGGAATAACCTCGATGTCCACTGACAAAACTCGGACTATGCTACATAAAAATATAAGCCCGACCTAAACAAGGTTGACCCACTTAAATGAACTCAACGTAACTGAACATGAGTCACCAGGACAAAATCATAGCAAAACATTATGACACAACAGCAACAAAGCGAATTTAGACACTCGCCAGAATGGACATGTCTGGAGCAAACTCGTAGATAACTTGGGATGTTGGAGAACGTAATATCAGGACGTCTCACCACTGATACCCGGGACATTTGTCTCCTTTTCGTTAGCCGCGATAGCTTAGCCTCTTCGTTGTTTACAGGCAGGAAAAGCGAAAGTCCGTTTTCCATCTTTTTACCGTTTTGGTCGTGTGATCGGACATTACGTACAATAACGCAGCAAGTTCAAACCATTGCTAAATAATTTTAAGTGACTTAGATTCAAAAATTCAAAATATCTGTGAGGCAGTCGTTTTCTCGGTTATGTTTATGGCCTCACAATATGGCGCTCATATCCCTATGCCTAGAGCAGTGACGTCACGTTTCAAAGCTCTATAAGGGCCAGGAGACAGGATGAAAGGAAGAGAGAAAGTAGGGAATATGGAAATAATAGGAGAAAATTGAAAAGAACAAGTAGCAATGACAAGATTGCGGCTCAGACATACTGGATTAAATAAAACTTTACATTTGATAGGTAAACATTATTAAGGAAGAATAATTTAAAATTAACTTTGGACAAAACGTTTGGCTCTCTCTTCCTTAATCTTCCGGGTCCTCAGCGGGCGACGTGCAGCCAGAGTGAAAACAACAACACTGCGCGTTGACGTCACAGAATCACAGAGTTTAATCCCATACAACGCATTAATTAACAACAGAACTGCAGAGGGACAGAGATATACATTTTTACCTTGAGACAGGAAAAATAGAGAAAGAAAAAACAAAGAAAAGGCAAAGACGCGTCTTTGGAGATAGCTGATGCAAAAAAGCAAAACAGTGGCAGCTGTCTGAATTATTACTCCTGACACGAAGTCTTATACTAAAGGTGTGTCTTTCCTTGTTAATATATTCAATTAAGGCGTACCTCTGGTTGACCAACTGGAAGCTACCTTGGACACTCAGAGAAACTTAGAAACTCCCCCTAATTTACGCCAAAGATCAAAGGCCATTTGCTCCCTTGGTAAAACAAAAGAGCGAACAGCTGCGTCCTGACCCCCTGTGGTTCTACGGCCATTTTGGGTAAAGAGAAACCTGAGATAAGACCTCACAGATACCTGTGAAATCTGAAGTCTCTCCCATTATCTCTCCTTACATAAATTCTCAGAAGAAACTTACATCCAGTAATTTTGTTCAAAGAAATGTTATCTTTACAAACCCCAGTTTTGCTCCTCTACAGTCAGCACCCCAAAAGATTGAGTCCTGCCAAAAAATAACACATAAAATCAACAGAACAAAATGAGGTATTTTCAAATACATTCATCATTTACTAGATTAGTAGTTTTAAAATGAGATAATACAATCTTCGATAAAAACATGGTATTAATACTTAGAAAAATGTCTTAGAAATTAAATGTTAGTGGTTTCAACCTTCTGTGTTGTATCTAGTTTCACACCATCTCAGATGTTGGTTTCTATAAGGCTTTTGATCTTCTGTGAACTAAACAGGCTTCTCTCCCCCAAGCTCCAGTGATTCTGCCCTGCAGGATATGCTAATTTTATGGCCTCCTGTGCTCTGGCCGCACAGCGGGAGGCCCCATTGAGAGATCTGCATTTGGCCCCTGTTGTCTTAATGCTTGGTGTATTGACTATTTGTCTCAAAAACTTAATTCCAAAATCGAAAAATTCAAATCTCAAAAGTGATCAAAGCAAAATGAAATAAACTCAAACAGTCAATACTGGGCATCATGGGTTCTGGTTTACGCAGTCCAAACAAAAGGTCAAACAGTCAAAATGCAGCTCTTTGTTTACTTTATTCAGTTTTTTGGCTAAAAACAAGTTACAGGCTTCGGATAAACCTACCCTAACTCCTGCACCTGTTCTCACTGATAAAACTGACTGACTGATGACAGACAGGTAAAAACCATAAGACCACCCATCTGCCTCAAGACTCATCTAAACTCTACGTATTTATACTGTGAAACACACCCACTTCCCAAACTGAAATCAATTAACTAATTAAGTGAATTACTAACCAAAAACTTATTTAGAACAAAATAAACATTCTAATTATAAATCAACTACAAAACAAAAAAATAAACTAAATAATCTACATTCTAAACTTTAACTGAAAATAATGGAGAAATAGCTCATACACTCCAGCCCCTAATTGTGCATTAAATCACAATTAAATCTCTAATTAAAGGAGCTATTCTAACAATCTCAATATTGTCCTACATTAATGCAAAGACATAAATTCTTCTTTGTCCTTCATTTCCATAATGACGAACCTGCAAGAGAAAAAAGAAAGAAAGGATAGAGTAGAAAGAATAAGAATGTCTTTAGTCTGCAGATGCCTCCAGGAGCAGACAGAGCTTCGTCACTGGCCTCTCCAACACACTGGTTTTGGTCTGCAGTTGCACTGAACGAACCAGTCCTCCTCCATCAGCTTTGACTGCCAGGACTCTCCCCATCTGCCAACATCCTCGAGGTGCAGTAGCATCTGCGATCAGGACAATGTCTCCAGGAGAGATGTTTCTTTTCTGTCTCATCCATTTTTGTCTTTCATGCAGTTAGGGCAGATACTCAGTGATCCATCTTTTCCAAAAGAGTTCAGCCATATACTGTACTTGCTTCCATCTGCGTTTGAGATACAGGTCTTGTTTCTGAAACAGTCCAGGTGGTAGAACAGGTTGGTTCTTTAACATCAGGATGTGGTTTGGTGTGAGGGCTTCTAAATCGTTTGGATCATCAGTGACCAAAGTGATTGAATGACCATTTTGTCATTCAAAATGGCTTCAGCCTCACAGAAAACAGTTTGCAGAGTTTTATCATCCAAAACCTGCTGTTTTAAAACTGAGGTGAGTACACTCTTGACTGAACGAATCAAACATTCCCAGATGCCACCATGATGTGAAGCTGCAGGTATATTAAAATGCCAATTTATGCCATCTTGGACCAGAGTCTTTTGGATTTTACTCTGATTTAATGCAGCCAGACCTTCTTTTAGCTCTCTATTGGCTCCCACAAAATTTGTGCCATTATCTGATCTGATAGAAGAGACTGGACCACGCCTGCAGATGAATCTTCTGATTGCATTAATGCAAGAATCAGTATCAAGGGTATGAGCCACTTCCAAATAGTTGGGCAAGTAAATAAGACTCCATAACGTTTGAGAAGACTTCTGCCTCTCTTAACATCAATGGGGCCAAAATAATCAACACAAACATCTAAGAATGGAGGTTTGTCTGGTTTTACCCTTTCCTGGGGCAAGTCGGCCATTTTTTGCTCTAGAAGCTTTCCTCTATTTCTTCTGCAGGTGACACAGTCAGACAGGATCTTTCTGGCAGCAGAGTTTGCGCTGATTATCCAGTATTTCCGACGCAGCCTGGACAACATGTGGCTCCTTCCTGCATGACCAAGCAGATGGTGAATGTAACGCAGAAATAACGTTGCCACGTGCATGTTTTTACACAGGATGACTGGATGCTTAATTTCAAATGGCATAGCAGCTTTAAGACGTCCGCCCACTCTGAGGACTCCATTATCGATCACTGGATCGAGTCGATAAAGCTGGCTGTTTTTGGAGACTGTCTTGTTGGCTCTGAGTGCGCTGATCTCTGGCTCAAACCTGTGATGTTGTTCGAAGAGAATAATGAAATGCTCTGCTGCAGTCAAATCTTCAGATGTTAAACACTGAATTTTTAGCATAGTTTTAAACTGCTGCATCTTTTGCAACACCTTTTGCTCTTTAATGTTTGCATCTTCTGCAGACTCATGCATCATGTCAGAAAACTCTTTTCTTTTCTGAGACAGTTGAAGAAGGAGTTCTTTAACACTAGGATTACCAGGATTTTGAGAAATTCCTATCTCTACCAAGAGGGGCCAGATTGGGTATCTTCTTAGAGCTACCGAGAGAGGGCCAAACTGGGTTATTAGCATCCAAATGTGGCCAAACTGACGACTCTGAATGGTCTAATTAGCATCCCTGTAGATGAGCAGGGGGGAGGAGAGCCAAACTCACTACATCAACTTTCACGCTGATTGTCCTTGGAACAGGATAGAAATTTTGAAAATAACTACTTCTGGTGGTTCCCAGATCTGGGAGACTTTGTACATGCAAATTTGCATGCTGCCTTTTGTGCTGTGGAGTATAAATATCTGGACATTCACTCAGCTTTTTAGTTTGCAAGAATCAAGATGGCGAAGAGGACACAGAAGCTGATGAATGCTGAAGAGGCTTTGGAATTACTTATGCAGAATTCATCCTACAACCCTGGTCGACACATCACTGTTGATGAACAGCTTTTCCCCACTAAAACCCGCTGCTGTTTCCTTCAATACATAGCAACAAAACCGGACAAGTTTGGCATCAAGTTTTGGGTGGCTTGCGACTTGAAATCAAAGTACATCTGCAATGTCTTCCCATATCTTGGCAAGGACCCCAGTCGTCCCAGCGGGGAGAGACTGTCCGAGACTGTAGTGATGAGGCTGATGGAACCGTTCATGGACAAGGGCAGAACTGTAACCACGGACAATTTCTTCACATCACTGTCACTTGCGCAACGACTGCGTAGCCGGAAAACCACCATCCTCGGCACAGTCAACAAGTGTCGCAGGGAAATTCCACAATCCACTAAACGTAAGGATCGCACTGAATTCACCACTCAGGTGTTTTCAACCTCTGATGCCACGCTGACTGTGTATGTGCCCAAAAGGAAGAAGGTCGTTTACATTCTCAGCAGCATGCACAGCGTGGTTGAGACTGAGGATACCACCAGAAGAAAGCCAAACACCATCAAACAATATAACAAAGCAAAGTGCGGTGTGGATGTGATGGACAAAATGGTGCGGGAGTACAGCGTGCGTGCAGGAACACAGAGGTGGCCAGTTGCCGTGTTCTACAACATGATTGACATGGCAGCACTGAATGCGCATGTGCTGTATCAGGCATGCACTGGGGTGCAGGAGAGACGGGTGGACTTCCTGGTGGAGCTCGCAAAAGAGTTGGCTAACTCTCATGTGAGTGAGAAGAAGGCGTGCAAGGAGCAACTGCTTTGCCAACAACCTGCCACACCCAGCCCAGGCAAAAGGGCGAAGTGCCAAATCAACCGTCGATGCATTAAAAATAGTACAAATAGGAGATGCGTTGACTGCTTCAAATACGCATGTGGCAAATGCAGCAAGCCCATGAACTGGCAGTGCCAGATGTGTGCAGACAGTGCAGACAGTGCACAGAATGAGGGCTGAAATGCCACTGTTTTTCAGAGATGAAAAAACTGGTAGGGTTTTTAGCCTCCTCAACAACAGCATTAACAGTCACATCCTTTTTTATTTCAGCATCAGCAACAGGAAGTGAGTCATACTTTACACCCAACTTAGGCCATTTGTTTTCAGAGTCGTACAGAAACTCAGGACCATCAATCCACTTGCTGTGCTCCAAGAAGTCCTCTGCTCTCATCCCTCTTGATGCTTCATCTGCTGGATTGTCTTTGGAATTCACATATCTCCACTGGTTAGCTAATGTAGCTTCTCTAATGATTGACACTCTGTTTGCAACAAAGGTATGAAACCTCTTTGCTTCACTACAAATGTATTTTAGGACAGTGGTGCTGTCTGTCCAAAAAACAGATGCCTCCAGAATTACATCTTCACAGAGAAGATGCAGTTCTCTATGAAGCAGTTGGTCCAGTCGTACAGCAAGGACGGCTGCAGTGAGCTCCAGTCGAGGGATGGTTGTCTGCTTGAGGGGAGCGACTCTGGCCTTTCCTAGGAGGAATGCCAGATGCACATGATGCTCATTTTGAAATCTTATATACGACACTGTACCATACCCCACTTGGCTGGCATCGGAGAAATGGTGGAGTTGTGCTGTAACAGGACAAAAATTTTTAGGTGTAATGCAGCGACTTACTTCAAACTTTGAGATCTTCTTCAGGTCATCCAGCCAGTCGGTCCATTGTTTGGAAAAATTATGGTGAACTGCATCATCCCAGCCCAAGTTTCTCCTGCAGAGCTCTTGTAAAAGCAATTTAGCAGTGATGATGAAGGGAGCAAGAAACCCCAAGGGATCGTACAGTGAACTCACCACTGACAGTATTCCTCTTCTTGTGCGAGACCGCTCTGGAAGGGAAGCTTTAAATTTAAAGGAGTTACTTTGAATGCACCACTGCAATCCAAGTGCACGTTCCATTGGAAGCTCCAAATCCATTTCTAACATTTCTTTTGCTTTGGTGTTGCCCGAAACCATTTGCAGAACGGCGGGACTGTTACTGAGCCACTTTGAGAGCTTAAATCCTCCTTTATTGCAAAGAGATGTCAAATCTTGAACAAACTTTATTGCTTCCTCTTCTGTAGGCAAAGATTTTAAGCAGTCATCCACATAAAAATTATGCTTGATTGTACTGACCACTTCAGCTGGAAACTGCTGAGCATTATCTTCTGCTGTTCTTCTTAATGCATAATTTGCACAGCTTGGGGAGGACACTGCTCCAAACAGATGTACTGTCATCCGATATTCCTGTGGAACTTGCGATGTGTCACCATTGGGCCACCAGAGGAAGCGAAGACAGTCTCTGTGTTTCTCTGGAACATGAACCTGGTGGAACATAGCTTAAATATCTGCCATAACTGCTATTGGCTCTTGTCTGAAACGCAGAAGAACTCCCACAACTGAGTTAGTCAGATCAGGTCCTTGTAGCAGCTGGCAGTTCAGTGAGGTTCCCTTGAATGTTGCGGCACAGTAAAAACAACTCTTAATTTGCCTTTTCGTGGGTGATAAACACCGTGGTGGGGTATGTACCACACCTTGCCCTCATTGCCCATTAATTGATCATCAGGTACAATTTCAGCATATCCATTACATAGCATGTCATTCATAAATGCAATGTAATCTTTCTTAAAGGTGCTGTTCATGTTAAACTTTCTTTTCAGGCTCAGAAGACGTTGTTCTGCAACACAACGATTAATAGGCAAGACGGAACTTTCAGATTTAAAAGGCAAATCAATACAATAGTGTCCATTTTTTAATTGTGCCGAATTATTCATGATATTCATGAACGTGATGTCTTCTCTAGACATTTCAATTTGCTCTTGGGATGTTTTTTCATTGAAATCATGATTGTATTGTTCAATCAACATTGTTTCCAGATGTTTAACAGAAATCTTGTTTACAGTGAAAGCATGATAGCCTGTTTTGTTCCTTTCACTCCGGAGTGGACCATTGATGACCCATCCAACTCGGGTCCAAACTGCATATGGGCCTTCCTCCTGACTGTTGATCAGCTCCCATGGCTCCATTACTTTAGGTGCGTCTGTGCCAATGAGCAGATCTACATCAGCATCTATGTCATGGAGCTTGATGCTTTGCAGGTATGGCCACTTGTCGATGTCCTCCTGTTGTGGAACATTTTGCTTTGAAACAGGCATTAGTTTCTGTGTCATGACATCTGGAAGGTCAATGAAATCATTTCTATCAAGTGCTGCCACTTGAAGTCCAGAGATGATGTTTGTACTCACAATGTCTTTATGTCCCATTGTTTGCAGTTGGATGCTTGTTCTTTTACCTTTCAGTTGCAGCTTCCAGGCCAAACTTTCAGTGCAGAATGTTCCTGTGCTTCCTGGGTCCAAAAATGCATACGTCTGCACAGTGATGTTGGTTTTTGGACTCCTGACTTGAACTGCAACAATAGAAAGGTTTGAGTTATCTTCATCACAGACCCTGACATGACCACAGGTCTGAGTCATTGTGGAGGTGGTACTTGGAGGATTCTGTAGATGTCTGGAGAAAACCTCTATACTCTCCTTGTCGATGTGCAGGACACTGAGATGCTGCTGGTGACAAACAGAACAGACCAAGCGACCTCTGCATTCACTGCTTATGTGACCCACCTTTAAGCAGCCAAAACACATTCCCTTTTCCTTAATAAAGTTCACTTTATCTTTATGTGACTTGTCTTTAAACTTAAAGCATTTGTCAATTGTATGATTACTTAGGAGACAATACAAACAGCGATAACCCTTTGAGGACTTGTTCTTATTTTCAGATGGATCTTCATTTTTTACTGCAAGAACATTTGTAGCAAAACTATTCCCCCTTTTCTTCTGTTTGGTAAAGCTGCTGTGGGTGTTTTTAGAGTTGAGCTGTTGAAGATCTATAATGTTACCAAACAGTGGATCAGATACAACTTGTCAGGTTTAAACACCTATTAAAGACAAGTTGAACAACACAGAAAAGACAAGAGAGTTAGATTCTTTTGTACTCGCGAGGAGAACGGACAGAGATGTGTTTACAGTTACAAATCTCCAACCGCTCTGAAACACATTTGTCCGCTCTTCTCTTTTTATTATTTTCAGAGTCCCTATCACAGAGAACACTGCAACTCTAAGGGGTGTGGTCAAAGCATTTTAGTTGCAGTGCAAATGACAATCACTAACTAAACACATGTTATCTTGCATTAGAACACAGAGTAAAAACAGAACAGGTCGTATATCTTCAAGGCGACGGTTCGTCAGCTATCTAACCGTTCAAAGGAAGAAGAAGTCCTGCTGAGCAATGAACCCCGTGAGCTCGGTTATCACTGCTTCTCTTCAGGGAGGCCCTCTTGTGAAGACGAAGATAAAGTAGATCAAAACATACAGAAACAGTCTTTATGTGCAGGGAAAAGAAAACAATCAAGGAACATCAAATATGAAACACTATTGTTATAAAGGAAACAACAAATATATGATAATATATATATTCCACCTAACATTCCCCCCAGTTTATCACATATTTGTTCCAATTCTCATATCCCTCCAAAGGCAGCCACTTCAAATGATTTTCAGCCGGGAGTTCATTTTTAGGAACGCAAACATGCTTACACTCCGGGATCGCATTCAGCCCGCAAGTTAGGGTCCGGATACAGGTTAAGAGAGTTGTCATCAGAGTATTCTTCGTCAGGCTCAGGATGTTTTGCTAACAAAGGATACATCTGTGCCTTCTGGTCGTCCATGGGAGAGATTGCTGTGGTAATGAGACGGGTAAACAAGGAACGCAGGCAAGGAATACAACAACATCCACACAAGGTTAAAATTGCAGCAAAGACTGCAATCGATACTAAGACAGAGGACACAAGGGTTCGGTACTCTCCCAAAAACAT
Source organism: Xiphophorus couchianus (assembly GCF_001444195.1). Taxonomy (NCBI): domain Eukaryota; kingdom Metazoa; phylum Chordata; class Actinopteri; order Cyprinodontiformes; family Poeciliidae; genus Xiphophorus; species Xiphophorus couchianus. The sequence continues at coordinate 2,580,386 of NC_040247.1, forward strand.
CCATCCATGCATCCCACATGGAAGTATTCACACCAGAGAGTTCTGTCATTTTGCCATTAAAGGTACGGAGACCCGCAATGGCCTTCGTCAGGCTCCCGTTAGCTGCTGTGTTTGGCAGAAATGTGCAGCACCTTCCTCCAAAGATAGCACACACCCCCCCTTTCTCAGCTAGCAGCATGTCAAGAGCTATGCGGCCTTGGAAAGCCATCAGTGAGGTAGCGGCCAGCTGCTCGTGTACCGCCTCGAAACCAGCCTGTGTCCAGTTGCCCAGTTTTTGCACGTTGTAATGGATGTAATTGATTCTGTCTACGTTTTTGTTTATCGTACACCACCAACAAATTTAAGATTCAAAACCAGCCGAAATTTGGTCGACTAATTTATATTCATCAGGTACACCGCGAGGGACGCCGATGACGGCGATGTACCTGGGATCATCATAATTTTTCCATGTTAGTTCGCGTTTCTCTAAATGATGCCACTGCTGTGGCAAAATGCTAGATAAGGTGTGAATTAGATCATTAGCGGACATAGGATAGACAGACACAGGTAACAATAAGGAAATTAATGCACAAAACCTTGTCACCTTTCGAGGTAATCTATCAAAAGTCTGTCGTCACCGCACCACCACCAACATCTGCACGAGAAACAGGGTTAAAGTCATTGTTTACATTGATTACAGCAGTACACATGGTGTCTGAAAGATTTCCCAATCTTTTCCCAGACCCTGTTATTTTTACACATGAGAAGTTACTCGGAGCTATCTTTAGAAAAAAAGGTTTCTTTTCATCTGCAGCTGTAAGGGGAAATATTGAATCATAAATCACACAGGTGCTATTAGGATTAGTCTTAGTCATTACTTCTAATAGACATTGTTTTGTAATGGTTGCTGGAGTCACACAAAGTAGAGGCCTTGGTTCCATACATACTACACAATACAACAGTCGGTCCCTGATGAAAACACACACAAAAAACAAAAAAAAAAACAACATATTTACTCGCAATTTCATCAAAAGTGCATCAAACCTAAACTATCAAAATGTTATTTAAGAAATTTAACGGAAAAGTGAAACTTCTAAGATTTAAAACAGTAAAAGTGCTTATTTCTGGCAGTTTTAATAATTCTTTACAGCTACTAAAGACCCAAACTTTAGCTTCTCAGAAAATTAAAACATTAAAGACCAAAGAAAAAGGATTTTGAATAGAAATGTACCACAGCAAAATAATCTGGCTCTTCATTGAGAGCTGTATGCAAGCATATTACAGAAAGGTGAGTGGAAGGTCTTAATTCTGTCAATTAGCCTTTAGCATGTTCTCTTGAACCAAAGGTCAGAACTTAAAGAGAACAACAAATCAGTATCAACAAAAAACCTCGTTGAGTATTTCTGTGATTAAATGTTAAACAACCCAACCCCTCTGACAACATAACAAGGCTGAATATGGCCATTTCATGAATACACACATAATTAGGTCCTTTACAATGCAATAAAATGTATCAAGTAAATAGGGATGGTGAGCGTTTCTCATACTACGTTACATATTGTGAGGTTGGTGTGCCTTCATTCCACGGCAGGACTTCACTTATCGCTACATATGCTTCATAAATAACCCTTAAAAATTCTTGTAATGAGTTTGTAGCCCTTCATACCTGCGAAACATCAAGAAATGAGAAAAACAAAAACAATATGCAACAAAACTACAGATGAATGCACAGATGGACTAAGTACATGATCACAACTCAAAAGGCAGAGGAAAGCACTTTAAACTTTAGTTTCAGCTTAGAAAAGAGCATACAAAAGTTTTGACTGTTTGTATACTTGATTGTTTCTGAGATAAGTTAGGAAACTTGTCTAAAAACACAAAGAAAACCTAAAAAAAACCCATTTCTAATAGTCATTTGTAAACATCCATAAAAATTCCTACTCCCATCCTACAAACAAGCTTTAGCTGAGCTGAACCAGGTGTTTATGTACAGATGTGGGAACATCTGCGATAGCTGGTAGGTGCAGCCTAAAATACCTTAAACAATAATCATTACATCAGGATGAGACAGAATGGGGAAAAAAACAAAACAAAACTAAACAATTATATAACAGAAACACTTCAAGTTGAAGCCCGAGGTGGAAAACAGGACTTATTCAAGATCTACAAACACACGCCACACTATCTAGTTTAGAAGAGAAATATGCTACTGGTCTCAATGTATTACCACGTTGTTGAACCAGTACAAAAGTCCTAAAATGACCTTTACAATCTACCATTTGAACAAAAGGTTTTTTTATAGTTTGGTAGAGCCAGTGCTGTGCTTGACACAAGGGCCTGTTTTATTCTGCAAAGGGCCTCTTCTGCTTCATCAGTCCAACTCAGCGGAGAGGACATTTTAAGATCTTTTTCATACCTCAATTTGCTTAAAGGAGTCACAAGTTCTGCATAATTGGGCACCCAAGTTCGACAATAGTTAGTTAGTCCTAAAAAGGACATCATCTGTTTTTTCGTTTGTAGTTTGGGTGCTTGGAGAATTGTTTTTTTTTTTTCTATCCACCATTATGGTTCGTCCCCCTGCACTCAAATCATGACCCAAATATTTTACTTGTTCTTTACATAGCTGGAGTTTATTTTTATTGACCTTATGACCTTCTTCAGCTAAATGTTTTAAAAGCGCTAAGGTGTCTTGCTTACAGGTTTCCATGTTTGGAGAGGCTAATAAAACATCATCTACATATAACAAAACTTGGCTCCCTCCTGGGGGTTGAAATGTTGACATACTGGCACTCATCACTTGAGAGTAGATTGTAGGTCTCACAGTAGCCCTGGGGCAGTCTGGTATATGTGTACCTGTTCCCTTCAAAAGTAAACCAAAATTGACTCTCCTTATCAACAGGTACTGAGAAAAAGGCATTGCTGATGTCTACAACTGTGAATACCTTTGCATCTGATCTAAGGGAATTCAACAATGTGTGTGGGTCAGGTACACATGGTGCACTCTGGATTACAGCATTGTTTACTGCTTGTAAATCCTGAACCATCCGCCATCCGACAGAAGGGGGCTGTTTTCTGACAGGAAAAATAGGAGTGTTGCACGGAGAATTGTCACAACGTACTACGACTCCTGCCTCAATAAGGTCTTCTATTACTGGTTTTATACCCTCCTGTGCATCTTTTTTTTTTAAGGGTACTGTTTCACCTTTGGCCTATATTCAGTTTTAGGTCGGACTTGCACTGGCAAGGCTCCCTTCACGAGGCCAACATCCGTGGGTCCCTTGGACCATAATTTATCAGGAATGTCCTTTAAGAGAACTTCCTCTTCTTCTGTAAGCAACAGATGTCAGTGTTGTCTAGAGTGCAAACGCTGCCCCTTTTGAACCCATGCTGTCCAAAAAAGTGCTTTTCTAGTTAACCCAGTAGACGCACTAGTTGCCACATTTGCGGAGGTTGCCACCCAATCAGTAGCAGCTTCTCCTTCCTCAATGACCCTGCCCAATTTATCCCACTGCTCACTCTTATGTTTAAACAGGGACACATGTGGAGGTGTCCATGTTCTGTTCAAAAATTTTAGATCCTCTGGGAGGCTCACTGCTGCCACCGAGGTGTGTTGTGTGTCAGTGTACAGATAGGTCACTGTTATCTTGGCTGGGGTGACCTTGTTGAGCCTGGCTTCATAGTTCTTATCAGGCCCCGGAGTTGTTTTAATCCAAAGACTGATGTGAAGACTCTCAGGAGATCTTTGATCCTGCGGGGCAGAGATGGCTTTACGCCCCTCCGCCAGAAGAGTCTGTGCAATGTTGTGTGGAGGCCTGTTAGGCACATCCAATGAATAGTGATAATATGGTTCCCCATATCCCTGGACGACAAAGAAATCTTCCTCTTTTATTTCTGATCCCTGCCTCTAAAATCTCCTCTTCCTCATCCCCATTGATAAAAAACTTGTTCCTCATTCTGGAGGAAAACCCCTGGAACCTTTTTCTTCTCTTTTACTACCTTCTCGGCATGAATAGCATGATTAATGTATTCATCTAAGGTTCCAGTCCCCAATCCTATGTAATGTTTTAGTTACTCATGATCTTATTGCGTCTTTTGACCCTGCATGTAATGCATTTTTTAACTGTTGTTTATATGGACCATTTTCGTCATCATTTTCCACCAGTCCACTGTGCATCTTAAATGTGTTCATCATTCTTGTCCTAAAATCATCAAAAGTTTCTTCCTCCTTCTGTTTGATTCTGCTCATCTCAGTGTAGTTTGCTCTGCGTTTATATTTTTGAATTGTTCTTGCTGACCCCTCTGCCCCTGCATTAGGATTTGCCACTTGTATCATTGGATACAGTTCAGATGTATTTGGCGGACTATCTTTCCCTACTGAAGGACAAAATGGGGGAGGGAGAGAAAGCGCGATGGAAGCAGTGGCCCCCTGCACCAAGCTCTCCCCTAATGTTCTAGACCATGCAAACTTTTCTCCTTTTGATCTAGTGATAGGTCTGTCACTATCGCTGTCCACATATTCAGGGGGCGATGGCAAAGCTGGGTATAAACTTCTACTCTGCCCTCCCGGTTTTACCCCCTCAGCGTTTTTTGTAGAAGCACCATCTAGTTCTCCACCCCCACCCGCTGCGTTATCTGCCTCCTTGACCCAGTTTCATTATCCTCGTTGCTGTAGTACATCACATTCCTTTCTTTATTCTGTTCTGCACTCCTTTTTTTAGATTTATTCTGTCCTTTTTCTCTTTTTAGCGCTAATTCTAACCAAAAATCCACATCGTCATACCCCTGTTCGCGCATTTTCTTTGGATTTGACTTTGTTTTTTGTTTGATGTTATCCTGCAGTAAAGTTAGTTTTTGTGAGTTAAGACGGCCGTCAAAGTTATAGTTTGTTATCCAATTATCCAAATGTTTTATTTTACCAGGATCCTGGGTTTCGACATATTTCCAGTCATTTGATGTTAAACCAGGGGTGGGCAATCCTGGTCCTCGAGGGCCGGTGTCCTGCAAATCTTAGAAATCTCCCTGGTCCAACACACTTGAATCCAATAACTGAATCACCTCCTAAGTGCAGTCAAGTTCTCCAGAGTCCTGCTAATGACCTCATTATTTGACTCAGGTGTGTTGAAGTAGAGATGCATCTAAAAGTTGCAGGAGACCGGCCCTCGAGGCCTGGAGTTGCCCACCCCTGTGTTAAACTGTCTGTCGGCTTATTTTTACTTATCCCTTTCCCCATTTTTATGAAAAATTTGGCCCAGTTTGTCGACGCCTAGGGAGTCCTAAAAACTGGGGCTCTGTTCAGTAGGCCAGCAATTGAAATAACCTGTTGAGGTAACCCACGCTTCAACTCTTCCGAGTGGGGGTTCTTACCTCTGCATCCTCAAGAGGTTTGCTGGTTACAGTCCTACTGTTTTATATGAGGTAAAATACCAAGTGGTATTTCTACCTCCAATCACTCGCACAGTCACACACTTTTTTTTTTTTTATTTTGTCGCGGAATTTAAGCGCCTGTTCTCGCAGGACTCCGCCGTCCTTTTTTTTCAACGGGTATTCGTCGGGCCCCGTCTCCCTGAACAGGAAGGCACCAGGCTCCATCCACCTAACCACGGAATTTTGCGCGAGGACTCCGCCGTCCTCCACGGATTTCGTGCTCTATTTGTTACCTGTTAGAGTCTAGAATTGACAGGGTTTTCTGTGCGCGCAATGACCCTCAGTCACTCGCCACTTTTTAAACAAGAATCACTCACCCCCGTTGTCTTTCCCTGGAGCACCGTCAACCGTGAGATCCCAGCAGGCAGGTCGAGCTCCAGTCCTTGAACAGGATCTGATAAGCCTCCACTAGGAAACTTGCCGTGCGCACGGACTGCACTGGGGTCGACCAGACCTGCCGGAATCCTTCTGGTGTATTGGCGACCGGCAATCGAAGGACCAAGTAAATGTCAGGTTTAAACACCTATTAAAGACAAGTTGAACAACACAGAAAAGACAAGAGAGTTAGATTCTTTTGTACTCGCGAGGAGAACGGACAGAGATGTGTTTACAGTTACAAATCTCCAACCGCTCTGAAACACATTTGTCCGCTCTTCTCTTTTTATTATTTTCAGAGTCCCTATCACAGAGAACACTGCAACTCTAAGGGGTGTGGTCAAAGCATTTTAGTTGCAGTGCAAATGACAATCACTAACTAAACACATGTTATCTTGCATTAGAACACAGAGTAAAAACAGAACAGGTCGTATATCTTCAAGGCGACGGTTCGTCAGCTATCTAACCGTTCAAAGGAAGAAGAAGTCCTGCTGAGCAATGAACCCCGTGAGCTCGGTTATCACTGCTTCTCTTCAGGGAGGCCCTCTTGTGAAGACGAAGATAAAGTAGATCAAAACATACAGAAACAGTCTTTATGTTTAGGGAAAAGAAAACAATCAAGGAACATCAAATATGAAACACTATTGTTATAAAGGAAACAACAAATATATGATAATATATATATTTCACCTAACACAACTTTAACTTGTTTTTCAATAAAAACAACCAAATCAATGAATAATGCCCTCTGACCCCTGTGTTCCTGCAGGTCACAGGCTACATTTCTCCAGCTCTCTCTCATTTTATAGGGAAGCTTTAGGATTATGCTCCTCATATTTGATGGCAAGTCCAATTCTTTCAAATGAGTAACATATTCTGTTAAATTTGAGCATCCCTTAAGAAACAGAGAAAATGCTTGCAGTGATTTAATGTCCTCATTTTTAATAGCTGGCCAGTTGTTAATTTTGTCCATGTAGGCCTGCGCAATTTTATATTCGTTTCCAAAATGTTCAGAAAGAAGACTTTTAGCTCTAGGATAGCCCAGTTCTGACGGCAAATGCTGGCAACTATGCACAAGGTCTCTAGGCTGCCCCCTAGTGTATTGTTCTAAAAAGTGCAAACAGTCACTCAAATTAGACGTTTTGGCCTCCACGCTGTTCTCAAACGCTCTTATAAATGACCCATATTGAAGAGGATCACCATCGAAAACAGGGATGTTTCTTGGTGGCAAGACAGAGTTTTGGTTTTGCTGAACCAACATGGCAGTGATGTCATTTTCAGTGTTGTATAGTAACGAAGTAAAAATACTTCACTACTTTACTTAAGTATATTTTGGAGTACTTCATACTTTCCTGGAGTATGAAAATTTTTGATGACTTTCACTTTTACTTCACTATATTTCCGAACTTAATTGCGTACTTTTACTCCGATACATTTTCAATGTGTGGTTTAGTTACTCGTTACAAAAAAGCGAGAGAGAGAAACAAAGTGTTTTGATCCCACCTACTGATTAGCAAGTAGCAAGCAGGCTACCGAACAAAGTCCGTAGCCTGCTTGCCTGGGCTTGTTCATCACCACCAATAGGATACACCTTCTTCTTCTTCTTTTCTATTATGGCGGATCACAAGCAACTTTAAGGTGCATACCGCCACCTACTGTACATGAGTGTGTAGAAGCATTACTTCACATCTATTAAATTCTATTTTTTAATTTTGTATTCTTAAGATAAATAAACAATGCTTTCCTTAATTTGTGAATATCTGTTATGTTTCCTTCATTTCCTAATATACCTTTAAGATTCCATTCATGCCCCATATTACTAACTATTCTCTTTAATTCTTCCCTTTCGAGTTCATTTGACTTACAGTTCATCAATATGTGTTCTACATTTTCTTTCTCTCCACATCTCTCACAGTTATCATTATTTTTCCTCCCTATTGTATAAAATATGTCATTTAAGTAGGTATGACCTACTCTTAATCTACTAATTATTATTTCTTCTCTTCTGTTTCTTTCATTAATGCTTCGAATTTGAACTGACTTTTGTACTTCATATAATCTTCTTCCTTTCTTATCTTCATTCCACATTTTTTGCCATTTCTTGATTTCTTTACTTTTAATTAGGATACACCTGTTTCGCTTCTCCCATTAAACACAAAGCAAGTCTCGCAATCAGTAGCAGTCACATGGAAATTCTATCTTACAAAAACTCCCCGTCCAACGTGAAGAAACACATCGAGGTAACGTCTTATGAAATGGTTATAATCCTCCTGTTTCAGTAACTATAGCTTGGTCACTAGACACTACTGTATTGTGAAACGTTGACCATAAATGAACTTTGTTTGGCATTGTTTCAGTTCCATATGTGGTGTATTTAGCTTAGGCCTAATGTTGACTGTAGCAGGCTACCTAGACTCCTCTGTTCAAGGGGGACAGAAGCCATAGCGATAGCAATTTAGACTCAATTTAACGAATATAGGAAAAGCATGCAAGTTCAAAACCAGGTTTACAGATGCCAATAAGCTGCATTTCCCTCCCAATTCTTTTTTTCTTTTGCATAATGACCAGTTGTGTGCACCACCTACTGACTGTAGCATTGACTGATTCACTGATTTGTGAAGTAGAGTAATCGTAACAGATCTTTTTCTTCATGTTGGCCGCATTTTCTGTACTATTTATTTTTCTCATTTTCAGCACTGACCTTACTTGAAGGGAAAACTTAAGGCTTACAAAAACTTAGTATTTTCTGTCCTGGAGGGTTTACTAAGAAGCTGGTTCAGTTGTAAAGCAGGTTAAGTTAACCTTGTGCTATAGGTAAAGCACCTAATTTTCTTAACTAAATGATGCCTGCAGGTATATCTATTAGCAGGTTTAATTTTGCCTGCACTTGGTTGGGTACATTATTTTAAGTGTATTTGACAAGTTTACCAAAATATAAAAAATGTCATTCAAACTGCATTTGCTTTGTTTTACTTTTTACTTGTACTTTTCATTACATTACTTGAGTCCATCCATTTTTACAGTAATTTCCATACTTAAGTACAAGACGTTTCAGATACTTTAAGACTTTAACTCAAGTAACATTTCAGTCAGTGACTTCGACTTTTACCAAAGTCATATTTTGGAGAGATACTTTTACTTTTACTTGACTCTGAGATTTCAGTACTTTATACAACACTGGTCATTTTGCCGCTGCATGATGTCAATAATACTGACTTGCTGATCTAGTTGAATAGTTAATTCATCACAGACACTTTGTGGCTTATCAACACTTTGAATTGGTGGCTTTTGTTTCAGCCTAACAACTGGTTGCTCAGCGATGGCAGAAGCCATTTTAAAATCGTCCATATTTCTCTCTGGAACCAATACTTTGGCACAAGGATCAAGCGCTAAGTTGGAATTGCGCTTTTCAATATACGAATTCATGCCATCGGAACATTTTGAGCCACACTGTGAATTTATTTCCAACACACGAAGTTTCGCGTTAGCAGCCGCTAACTCAGTCTCAAGTTCTAGTTGCTTTTTTTCTTGTTTTAGCTTTTCCTCCAGCGCGTCCAACTGATGTTTCTTTTTGAGTCCTGCAGCGTGCTCCAGCAGCGCCGCTCTCTCGGCCTCCGCCTTAATGCGAGCCGAAGATGTAGAGGAGACACGGGACACCTGAGAGCCTGACTTAGACTTTACAGAGCGCACATTGGAAGCGCTGTCTTCAGGATTAATTGCGTTATCAACATCATTCTTGTCTTGATCGTAATCATCTGCACTGGGCTGCACAAAGGGCTTCTCCCGTTCACATAACCAGCCCCTGACAAGCTCAGTAAACTCGTGGTAAGAACTCATTTTATTCTGGAAATGTTCGTTTTGTTTCATGAGTTCATCAGAGGGGAGTGGCAAACTTGTTAAGTTTTTATGAGACGCCTCTGCATCCTGAGAACATTGAATAAATGTAGCAAGAAGAGAATTCACTGAGTCAGCTTTATCATTTGACTCCATCAAAATATTTAAATCGTCCATTATTCGTCTTGCTTGCTTCAATTTAGCAATTCTTTTATCTTGGCACATTTTTATATAAGACATCAAGCCTTTCTCAGTCATTTTAATACTTCGTTTAGATGAAATCTCCAAATCACTCTTGGTTGACTGTGCTTTCAATACATCAGACATTTTAGCCAAATACTTTGAACTGCTTGTAGTTTTGTCTATAACTTTCCTTTTTCTTTTAAAGTCACTGGCTGTGCGTAAAGGTGCAGCGCTTTAACTCAGTCTTTCATTCATCATGTTGACAAACTTGTACGGTAACGTTGATCGCTATCATCAAACTCCTGTCGTTTGGCCGTTTTCCTTTACAGTATTAGTAATCATTGTACATACCGCTGTCACTGAAGAAAGACGTGAGCGTTTAGAGCTTGGAGGTGAAGCACCTTCATGGCTTGTGGGCGTGGCCGCTTCCTCCCGCTTTCGGCGTCCAGAGAACAAAGGAAGTGGTTCCTCCAAACTTCACGGAGCCATCCGCCCATCCGCAAACTTGAGACTGTTGATTAAACTCCAGGATCGTCTTTCTTACTTGCTGTCGTATCAAAAATGCCAAGGTCTGGTTTTTTACTTGAAGTGTATTGACTATTTGTCCCCTAAAACGTAATTCCAAAATCGAAAAATTCAAATCTCAAAAGTGATCAAAGCAAAATGAAATAAACTCAAACAGTCAATACTGGGCATCATGGGTTCTGGTTTACGCAGTCCAAACAAAAGGTCAAACAGTCAAAATGCAGCTCTTTGTTTACTTTATTCAGTTTTTTGGCTAAAAACAAGTTACAGGCTTTGGATAAACCTACCCTAACTCCTGCACCTGTTCTCACTGATAAAACTGACTGACTGATGACAGACAGGTAAAAACCATAAGACCACCCATCTGCCTCAAGACTCATCTAAACTCTACGTATTTATACTGTGAAACACACCCACTTCCCAAACTGAAATCAATTAACTAATTAAGTGAATTACTAACCAAAAACTTATTTAGAACAAAATAAACATTCTAATTATAAATCAACTACAAAACAAAAAAATAAACTAAATAATCTACATTCTAAACTTTAACTGAAAATAATGGAGAAATAGCTCCTACAGCTTGGTCATCTGGTTTAATTTTAAATCCTTAACACAAACCTGTTCAAAATAAAGAAATTTGTTCAAACTCTTCCATGGGCTGCCACCTTATCGTGGTGGAGGGGTTTGAGTGCTGTAAAGGAAGAATTATTTATTAAAACTTTGAACAAAACGTTTGGCTCGTATCTTCCTTTAACAGCCGGATCCTCTCGGCAAGCAGCGGGCACAGCTGTAAAACAACCCACAACAAGGCGTGTTGACATCACAGATCACAGAGTTTAATTCATACAAAGCAACGCATGAATCAGTTAACAAAGCTGCAGAGGTACAGAGATATGCATTTTATCACAAAATAACAGACACACAAGGGAGACAGACACACACAAACACAGAGACAGACAAAGGCGCCCACGTGGAGAAAAATGGAAAAAACTCTCTCTCTTTTCCTCCTTACCTTTCCATCTTATACCAAAGAGGTGTTTCCGTATTTTAATTTATGCAACGAAGGCGTTCCTCCTGTTGACCAACCGAGAGCCACCTTGGAAAAACGTAAACCTTCCCCTAAGTTTTAATGACAAAACTCAAGAGTCATTTTAGTTGTTAAAGTTATAAGTTAATTTCACAAAACCTATTTTACTCCTTTGGACTCAGCATCTCCCAAGATTTGAATCTTTGCCTTATCACGAACAATATTTAAAAGGTGTATCAGAAATTAAACATAAATGTTTCCAAGATTCGAAGTCTGTGATCAACTCCAGATGCAGCTCAGAGCCCCTGGGAAACCCCCAACCTCCGACCTCTAGGCAGGGGAAGATATTATTTATGGCCTACTAATTTAACGCCTTTCAAGAGAATAGTGTTTTGTGGCTGCTCTAAGTTACAGCCCTGCCAGGAGAATGTTTATCTCTGCTTAACATTTGTCCAAATAGGAATGTTTATCTTTTATACGCACATGGCATGAGATTAGCCATATTAAACATTCAACAATATCCATATTTCCTTAACAGTGCCCCAATGATCCTAGGAGCTATGCTGTCTGGGGCTTCATGCCCCTGGTAGGGTCACCCAAGGCAGACAGGTCCTAGGTGAGGGACCAGACAAAGTGCAGCCCGAAGACCCCAATGATGAAGGAAAACCTTGGACTTGGTGTTCCCTCGCCCGGACGCGGGTCACCGGGGCCCCACTCTGGAGCCAGGCCTGGAGGGGGGGCACGATGGCGAGCGTCTGGTGGCCGGGCTTTTACCCATGGAGCCCGGCCGGGCTCAGCCCGAAGAGGAAACATGGGCCCCCCCTCCCGTGGGCCCACCACCCGTGGGAGGGGCCAAAGGGGTCGGGTGCACTGTGTGATGGGTGGCGGCCAAGGGAGGGGACCCTGGCGGTCCGATCCTCGGTTGCAGAAACTGGCTCTTGGGACGTGGAATGTCACCTCTCTGGTGGGGAAGGAGCCGGAGCTAGTGCGTGAGGTCGAGAGGTTCCGGCTAGAAATAGTCGGTCTCACCTCGACGCATGGCTCTGGTTCTGGAACCAGTCTCCTTGAGAGGGGCTGGACATACTTCCACTCTGGAGTTGCCCAGGGAGAGAGACGTCGGGCAGGAGTGGGCATACTTGTTGCTCCCCATCTCGGCGCCTGTACGTTGGGGTTTACCCCAGTGAACGAGAGGGTAGCATCCCTCCGCCTACGGGTGGGGGGACGGGTTCTGACTGTCGTTTGTGCTTACGGGCCGAACGACAGTTCAGATTACCCACCCTTTTTGGAGTCCTTAGAGGGGGTACTGGAGAGTGCTCCTCCTGGGGACTCCCTTGTTCTGCTGGGAGACTTCAACGCTCACGTGGGCAACGACAGTGAGACCTGGAGGGGCATGGTTGGGAGGACCGGCCCGCCCGACCTGAACTCGAGCGGTGTTCTGTTGCTGGACTTCTGTGCTCGCCATGGATTGTCCATAACGAACACCATGTTCAAGCATAAGGGTGTCCATATGTGCACTTGGCACCAGGACACCCTAGGCCGCAGTTCGATGATCGACTTTGTCATCGTTTCATCGGATCTGCGGCCGTATGTCTTGGACACTCGGGTGAAGAGAGGTGCGGAGCTGTCCACTGACCACTACCTGGTGGTGAGTTGGCTCCAGTGGTGGGGGCGAAAGCCGGTCAGACCTGGCAGGCCCAAACGTGTTGTGAGGGTCTGCTGGGAACGTCTGGCGGAATCCCCTGTGAGACGGAGCTTTAACTCCCATCTCCGGCAAAACTTCGAACACGTCCCGGGGGAGGTGGGGGACATGGAGTCTGAGTGGACCGTGTTCCGTGCCTCCATTGTCGAGGCGGCCGATCGGAGCTGTGGCCGCAAGGTTGTCGGTGCCTGTCGCGGCGGCAACCCTCGAACCCGTTGGTGGACACCTTCGGTGAGGGATGCCGTCAGGCTGAAGAAGGAGTCCTATCGGGCCTTTTTGGCCTGTGGGACTCCGGAAGCAGCTGATGGGTACCGGCGGGCGAAGCGGCATGCGGCTCGGGCGGTTGCTGAGGCAAAAACTCGGGCGTGGGAGGAGTTTGGAGAGGCCATGGAGAAAGACTTCCGCACGGCTTCGAGGCGATTCTGGTCCACCATATGGCGTCTCAGGGGGGGAAGCGGTGCAGCACCAACACTGTTTATAGTGGGGATGGTGTGCTGCTGACCTCTACTCGGGACGTTGTGGGCCGGTGGGCAGAGTACTTCGAAGACCTCCTCAATCCCACCAACATGCCTTCCACTGAGGAAGCGGAGCCTGGGGACTCTGGGTTGGGCTCTCCAATCTCTGGGGGCGAGGTCGCCGAGCTGGTTAAAAAGCTCCTCGGTGGCAAGGCCCCGGGGGTGGATGAGATCCGCCCGGAGTTCCTTAAGGCTCTGGATGTTGTAGGGTTGTGTTGGTTGACGCGACTCTGCAATATCGCATGGACATCGGGGGCAGTTCCCCTGGATTGGCAGACTGGGGTGGTGGTCCCCCTGTTCAAAAAGGGGGACCGGAGGGTGTGCTCCAATTATAGAGGGGTCACACTCTTAAGCCTCCCTGGCAAGGTCTATTCAGGGGTCCTGGAGAGGAGGGTCCGTCGGATAGTCGAACCTCGGATTCAGGAAGAGCAGTGTGGTTTTCGTCCTGGTCGTGGAACACTGGACCAGCTCTACACCCTCAGCAGGGTCCTGGAGGGTGCATGGGAGTTCGCCCAACCAGTCTACATGTGTTTTGTGGACTTGGAGAAGGCGTTCGACCGTGTCCCTCGGGGAGCCCTGTGGGGGGTTCTCCGGGAGTATGGGGTACCGGGCCCTTTGATACGGGCTGTCAGGTCCCTGTATGACCGGTGTCAGAGTCTGGTCCGCATTGCCGGCAGTAAGTCGGGCTCGTTTCCGGTGAGAGTTGGACTCCGCCAGGGTGGGTGTCCTGCCCCAAGTGGAGGAGTTTAAGTATCTCGGGATCTTGTTCACGAATGGGGGAAGAAGGGAGCGGGAGATCGACAGGCGGATTGGCGCAGTGTCTGCTGTCAAGCGGGCGCTGTACCGGTCCGTCGTGGCGAAGAGAGAGCTGAGCCAAAAAGCGAAGCTCTCGATTTACCGGTCAATCTACGTTCCCACCCTCATCTATGGTCATGAGCTTTGGGTCATGACCGAAAGAACGGATACAAGCGGCCGAAATGGGTTTTCTCCGTAGGGTGGCTGGGCTCTCCCTTAGAGATAGGGTGAGAAGCTCAGTCATCCGGGAGGGACTCAGAGTAGAGCCGCTGCTCCTTCACATCGAGAGGAGCCAGTTGAGGTGGCTTGGGCATCTGGTCAGGATGCCTCCTGGACGCCTCCCTGGTGAGGTGTTCCGGGCACGTCTCACCGGGAGGAGGCCCCGGGGAAGACCCAGGACACGCTGGAGGGACTATGTCTCTCGGCTGGCCTGGGAACGCCTCGGGATTCCCCCGGAGGAGCTAGAAGAAGTGGCTGGGGAGAGGGAAGTCTGGGCCTCCCTTCTGAAGCTGCTACCCCCGCGACCCGACCTCGGATAAGCGGAAGAAGATGGATGGATGGATGGATGGATGTTCAAAATAAGAGTGTTGAATATACCTTCTACACATGCCGTAAGATTAACTGTATTAAGCACTAAAAATAATCATTCTTCCTCAACAACATCCAACAGGTAGTGAGCGTGGTATGGATATGGAAACAGAGTAGAACATGTAATAATTCATTGTGAAGTAGAGAGAAGCTAAAACAAGAAATTAGGAAATATGATATAGAGACATTAAAACTTAATAAGATATTAATTAAACATAAAATAAATAAAGCAGTTATTAAATTTTTGAAGGTAACAGGATTATATATAAGAATTTAGATTGGGGGAGATACTCTGGTCCACACTCCAGCATAGTAGATGGCGATAAGACATCCTAACATTAGATGTCACCCGCCAGTAAAAATCAGAAAGAAGAAGAAAGGAAGAAACAAAAATGGCGGCAGCGTAAGTCACTCTGTGCAGTGCTCTCAGTGCTAGCACTCTTATTTTGCGATTTTCCTGAGTGTACGAGCGCTCAGTTGAGTACTTTTCTACTTTATAAGTTTACCTTACTCTTGGGAAGATGCCTAAAACAGCCCAAAAAAGAACTAGTGACCACAACAAGTTGGAAAAAACCTGCACTGGCGTTGATGAAAAAGACCACACTATGTCGGTCCGGCTCTCCAACCGGAGATTGGCGAAGAGGATTTCCCGCCGCTCCCGGTGACTCCAAGTAAGCCTCCTGTTGCCAAGAAGCCTTTTCCAAATATGCTACTGTAGCAGCATAAATGGTACGCTGCCACTTTAAGGCTAATTTTAGCTGCTGCATATAAGCAGGTCTCTACCTGCCACAAGACTACTTGCGTCATGACGTCAACTCATTCTGCTTCATTTGTTTGCTGAACTGTGCTGGGTAAGCGTGGCTGTTTCTTTGTTTGTCAGCTTTTATCGTAGCAATTAATGCAAGCTGGTCTGATCTGTTTAGCCTCCCTTGCTGCGCCTCCAACTCCTGGACCAATTTGTTCGGTTGTTTGCTGCCGGGAAGGTGAGCACTAGCATGGCTAGGTAACATCCGTCTCATGTAAACGAAGCCTTTACGTAGCATTTTGTTACAGCTGCGCTCCATAGGCGAACTTGTGGATCTGTTTATCTGGCCGTGTGGTAATTTACAGGTAAGCAGCTACCATAAATTATAGTTTTTATCAGCAGTGGTATTAATAATCTACTCTATTTTTTAGCCTCCTGCTGAGTCCCTGACGACTATTACATTTGGATGTACACTCGCTGCTGTTTTGCCTACGATGAAATGTTTTAAAAGATTTGTATGAACTTTCCCCCGCTGCCGGGAGCATTGATGGCACTACGACCGGGATGAGGAGCAATATTGTAGTGCTATTGTATCACTGTTTTACTCATATTGTTTCATTTTTTTGTCTTTCTTTTAGGGACTGAGGCTTCTGTGGTGGCGGTGTCTTGTCTTGTGTGTTTTGTTGGAGCACCTTTTTGTGTGTTTTTGTAGTGTCCAGGGTGTCCCCTTTCCTCACTACTCTCCCCCCACTGGTAAGCCTCAGTTTCCTTTGAAATTTAAACATTTTATTATCAACTTCATTAAAAAGGCATTCACTGTTTTAACCATTCAATTTCAGGTTGTTGTTAACCTGATCAACACGAGAAGTGATGCTTTAGACACAAAGCTGGGAAGTATGCTAGAAGAAATCAAAGATATTAAAATGAAAATTAACTCAGTGGAAAAACGAGTGGAGCGCAATGAAAAAGATACAACGTCCTGCTTAATCCGTGTTACTGAGATTCTATGGTCGTCGTTGGAACCTCAGACTTCATGGAGTCGCTGAGACCGAGAAGGAGGATGTGCGGGAGGAGGTGTTGCGGGTGTGCCAGGAGATTCTTCCGAAGGATAAAGAAAGGCTTCAGATCTTCATTGATGTCGCTCATCGAGTTGGTAGAAAGGTCGCTGCCAACTCCCGCCCTTGTTCTATCATCATTCGCTTCATTGCGAGGAGATATCGTGATTCCATATGGAAAGCAGCTAAGGGAAATTACTTCCTGAAGAGAAATGGTCTCCGTTTTACCGAAGACCTTTGTAAAGAAGACCGTGAGTCCCGCCAGAAGCTTTGGCCATGTATCCAGAAGGCTCGTGAAGAGGGAAAATCTGCCTACTTCGTAGGAGGTCGTGGTTTTATCAACGGGGTGGAGATACCCGCAGTGTTTACTCCAATGCTAGAATAATTGCAAGTCTATTCTCATTGATGGGTCCACTATTTTGGAACTTTACCCTAGGTTGCAAACTGAGATCTGGAACTTTAATAAGGTACTGACTCACGGTGTTCATGTCGTCTATAAATACCTTCATTCATTCATTGTTACTTTTTCTGTTTATATGTTATCGCTTTCGCTTATTTCTCTTAATGCCAGGGGGTTGTGCAATATGTTAAAAAGAAAAGCATTATTCTTGTTTGCCAAAAATTTTAAATCTGATTTCTGTTTTTTTCAGGAACGTCACTCTACAGTTGATGTTACTTTTTGGAAATCCCAGTGGGGTAATTCTGTTTGGCTTTCTCATGGGTCTGAGCGCTCTGCAGGAGTCATGACTTTAAAACATAGATTTAATGGGAATATTATTTCTACTGAATGTGATTCGCTGGGTCACTTTATTTTTCAACTCTTTTTCTATGAAAATCATCATTTCATTTGTGCCAATATTCATGGTTACAATAATAAAAGAGATAACGATAAGCTGTTTATCACAGCTGAAAAGATCCTTATAGAACGGTTAAAAAAATGCTATAATTCTTATGGGAGGCGATTTCAACACTGTCCTGGATGGTAACCTTGATAAATGGCCTCCTGGTCGACCAAACGCCTCGACTATTAAAGCTTTTATGGAAAAATTTAACCTAATTGACATTTGGAGAACTGAACATCCACATGATTCAGTAAAGAAAGAATCTGTGACTGTTAATACTTTACCTTCTCCCCTTACGGACCATAAAGTTGTTGAAATAATTATAACACTCTCAGATGGTAAATATTCTAGTTATTCTCCTTCATACTGGAAATTGAATCATTCTTTATTAAACTATA
This sequence comes from Xiphophorus couchianus, assembly GCF_001444195.1. NCBI lineage: Eukaryota > Metazoa > Chordata > Actinopteri > Cyprinodontiformes > Poeciliidae > Xiphophorus > Xiphophorus couchianus. The sequence continues at coordinate 2,598,373 of NC_040247.1, forward strand.
AAGAGGTCACTATAAAGATAAACAAATTATTGAAATTCTTCTGGCATAAAGCTCAAACAGATAATCTTTATGGTATTAATTGGGAACTTTTTAAATTCGAATCTGGAAAATTTCTAAGAAAATTTGGTAGTAACAAGGCTAAGACAAATAGAAATGAAGAAACCAAAATTGTAACGAGAATATTTGAACTCAGTCGAATCCTTCTAATTTAAATGACTTTGAACTACAAGAGTTAACTGAATTACAACTTAAATTGGATCATTTTTACATTAATAAGAGTAAAGGTGCGTTTATTAGATCAAGGAGAAAATGGTTAGAAGAGGGAGAACAAAACACTCATTATTTTTTTAATCTAGAAAAACATAATTCAACCAATAATGCTATTACCAGTCTAAAGATTAACAATGCTGTTACAGATAACCTTGATGATGTCGCTAGATATTGCAGTTATTTTTTTTTTTTCTCCGAAGAGTTTTTGCGGCGCTAGTGGCTTGTATTTTTTCCACAGTAGGCAGACAGGAAGGAGGGTGAGGAGAGGGGGGTAGACATGCGGTAAAGGTCGTCGGAACCGGGAGTCGAACCTGCGACGTCCGTGTCGAGGACTAAGGCCTCCAAACGTGGGGCGTGCTAACCCGCTGCACCACCACAGCACGCCCCGCAGTTCCTTTTATGAAACTCTTTATCTCTCCAACTTCTGTCAAGCCTCAGCTGATGCCCTATTGACCAATTTATCAATTAACCAAATTTCTAATAGTGAACAAGAACGCTGTGAAGAGTCAATCTCTTTACAAGAGATTGTGGACAAAATCTCACATCTCAAAATGAACAAATCCCCTGGAATTGATGGCCTGAGTGCTGAGTTTTACAAACACTTTTTGTTCGACCTCGCTCCCTTTCTTTTGCAAGATTTTAATGAAAGTATAGAAAACGGTTCGCTCCCTACAACCCTCTCAGGGTTTAACCTCTCTGATACCAAAACCAAAAAAAGACCCTTTACTTCTAGATAAGTCCCATTTGTCTTCTTAACAATGATTACAAAATTTTTGCTTTAGTTGTAGCTAAAAGATTAAAATCTGTCCTTCATTCAATTATCGATGAAACTCAATCCAGTTTTATGAAAAATAGGCATATTACAAATAATACATTGTTTAGGATATTTTAGATTATCCTGATCTTGTTTGTGATAATGGTTTTATTTTATTTCTAGACTTTTATAAGGCTTTTGATACGGTCGAACATGAGTTTATTTTTCATTTCATAAATTTGGGTTTGGGAAATTCTTTACTTCTGTCGTTAAAACCTTAGATCAAAACAGCAACAGCTCCATCAAATTAAGAAACGGCTTCTCTCCTAGATTCAGCCTCTGCAGAGGAATCAGACAAGGTTGTCCCGTCTCCCCATATTTGGTCCTATATTTGGTGGCTCAACTTCTGGCTGATCATATTAAGGCTGATCCTTTAAAAGGGATCACTGTTGCTGATAGAGTGGTTACTTTAACACAACTGGCAGATGACACTACTTTATTTTTAAAAGATCAGAGCCAAATCTCTTTAGCTATTAAGGAGATTGGTACTTTCTCCAAAGCTTCAGGTCTTTCTCTGTGAGATAATGGCCATTAAGGACTGTTCTATAGCCTCAATTGTAGCTATACCAGTTAAGAATGAGGTTATTTATTTAGGTATAAACATCACGAAGGATCAAATAGAAAGAAGCTCCCTAAACTTCGACCCGCTAATTCAAAAGACTAAAAAAAGACTTAATCAATGGTTAGTTAGAGATCTTTCCATATTCTGCTTACAAAGGCTGAAGGCCTCTCCAGACTAATTTATGCTACACAGTCATCCGACATTGACAATAAAAATGAGAAGGAAATTGACAAACTGTTATAAGACTCACTATATTAAAAAATCTACTCTAATGAATTCATATGAAAACGGAGGACTTAACTGCTTATCTTTCTCTATCTTAAATAATACTTTTAAAATAAATTGGATCCGTAATTTTTTTAATTCTCCAGCGTCTTTCTGGAATATTATACCCTTTCATATTTTTTCTAAATTCGGTGGTCTAAATTTCTTTCTAATTTGTAATTTTGATATAACGAAACTACCAATTAAACTCTCTAACTTTCATCGGCAGGCCCTTTTATCACGGTTACTCATCTACAAGCATAACTTCTCTCCTCACCGATACTTTATTTGGAATAATAAGGACATTCTATATAAGAGGAAAACTATATTTTTTGATTCTTGGTGTAATAATAACATTGTTCTGGTTGACCAATTGTTCAACAGTGATGGTCTGTTGTTGACTTATGAAGAATTTCTCTGTAAGTTCAATTTTTCTGTCTCTCCTGGAGAATATGTTTTTTACGTTTTTGGTGCAGTTTCTACAAAAATCTGTATGTTATTCCGGCAGAAGCCGAGAATCGTTTATCACTCTCCCATTTTATCTCACATACATTCTCCTGTTGGCAAAATTAGTTTGAATCCTTTTCCTTGTAACAATAATAAGTCGATCAGATCCCTGTTTCTCTACTCCTGTGGTTCATTATTGGAATCGCTTTCATATTACTGTGTCCTGGAAATGTATCTGGCTGCTCCCTAATCACTTCCTTCTCTCTAACAAGATAAAGGAAGTTTCTTTTAAACTCATTCACCGAATCTACCCCGTTAGTCTATTTAAAGAAATTCAATTCTAACTAGGCCTGTCGCGATAAACGATAAATCGATTAATCGTACGATAAATTAAAACTATCGACGTCATTTTAATTATCGGCATTATCGTCTCTTCCGACCTTTTTCTCTTTCTGTTGATGACACCAAATAAAAAAAAGCTCAACTCCGGTGCTCTCCGCTGACCCTCCTTTCCTCATTTCCTTAGTGTAAAGCCCAGCGCAGAGACACGGTCTGAAAGCTGTCGACCGATTGTGGCCCATTTTCAAAACCTGACAGACCACACATTAGCGGACAGAAATCCTAGGTATAACGGTTCGATCGGGTTCGGTCCTGCCGTGTGGTGTCCAACAATGGGCACAAAATAATGGCTACAAGTTCAGTGAACTAATTTTAAAACCAGGCATTAATCAATGCTTTACTACAATCTACCTGCAATGCATGTGGCTAGTGTCAGCGTAAAGTCCTGACTGAATGAAAATCATTAGAACCTGTTTACGTCACGTTAACGAAGAACAGCTGAAAAGTTACCGGGTTTATCAACTGCAGTAGCAATTTCGCTCCAACTCCTCCTCTTGTCATTTCTATATTCTTTGCATGTTGAATAAACATTAATGTTGTTTCCACATATCATCTCCAATGTCCGCTGGACTTCGGGTTGCGCCGTGTCAGCTGTTTGGGATTCCCCTCCGTAATTTCCCCTCAGAAAGCAGGGAGGAGAATCCTCGCTTTCTGATTGGCTGCCTGTCACATTCAACAGGCTGCGTTAAGATCCCAGTCGGGGAAAACCCCTGATTTAGATCGGAGCGGCAACGACGATCTACCGTAACACACCACACAATCTTAGAAAGACCAACGTTTTAAGATTGTCATAGGGGGAAAAATAGGAGCAAAAAATCATGTAGTGTGAACTATTGCATCAGGTAGTCGATGTGCCCATTTTCTCTATTTACATCTAATTATTACTGAAGGACAACATAATATACAGACTTCATAATCTGCACTCTTTTGGTTGAATGCAGTATTTATTTCCACTTTCGCTTTATGTTGTTTAGTTTTATTTTCAAGTGAGTTTTTTGTTAATGGAGACTGAGAATCCATTTTATTTTGTTTTTGGTTGTTTTGTTTATTTTGTTTATCAGCTCCAGTGTTAAATATTCTTTTGAAAATAAAGTGTATCTAACTTTGGCAGGAAATCACATGCATTATTACATCATTTCCATTAAATCAGTGTAAAAAGGTCTTCAAACAATATTATCGTTTATCGCAATAATTTTTGAGACAATTAATCGTTCAGCAAAATTTGCTATCCTGACAGGCCTAATTCTAACATTGATGTGAACTGTTCCTTCTGTGTCGTTTGCCCAGAATCGGTCACTCATTTGTTCTGGTTGTCCCTCATTCTAAAATATTTTGGCAACATTTTTGTAACTTTGTTGATTCCAAAATTTCAGCAGGCTTTCAGTTATATTGGGAAAATGTCTTATTTGGATTTCAACAAAATGGAGGAATGAATGTAAAGAGTCTCCTTATCAATTTACTAATTATTAAGGCTATTATTTATAATTATTAAATTTCACCTACATAAATGCAAATTTTTGAAGAAAAAAACCAAATTTTTTAGTTTCTTTGATCGAACTTAAACATTATTTATCAACAATTCAATCCTCCACTAATCAAAAAGCAGAGTCAACAATACGGGCTTGTAATCAACTTGGAATTTTGGATTATCTTTTATGTTAATGCACTGTGACATCTGGCAAACATATCACAATTTGTGCTATTTCCTTTATACATATATATATTGATTGTCGTTTTCTTATCATCTTGCTTTATTTTATGCTCCCCCTGGTAAATTATTGTTATCTTCCTGAGTTTTGTTCACAGTACAATTGTATTGTTGTTTATTATAATAAATAAAGTTTATTAAAAAGAAGAAAAAAAGGGGGGACAGGATGAGATGAAACAATGTATGGATAAACATTCCATACAGATGTTTATCTGTACAGAACAGAATATGGACTGATCAGGAATCAGGTTCATCACAGCGGGTACAGCACCTTACGAGGAATAGCATTTCATGTTAGCATCAAGCTAACATAACATTTTACCAGAGCGTTAAACTCAGTGAACCTACCTCGCGCCCATCTCTCATGAACTGGCAACGAGATATCTGTGTTCACTATATTTAACACTGCCAACCACCAGGAGGGGGTGCTGTTTCACCCATTACACATGAACCCAAACTTGGAAGTAATGACAAGTGGAATTCTATACAACATTAACTATGTTACACTAGCAATAACAATAAGTTGTTTCTCCACCATTAGTAGAATAGAATAGAATTCAACTTTATTGTCATTGCACTGTCACAGGTACAAGCAACGAGATGTAGTTTGCATCTATCCAGAAGTGCTCTACAAGATATAGATATTTATTCACAGATGTACAAGACTATGTATGTATGGACTATAAGGGGTTATAGCAAGAGGTATAGATATTGTGTATATATATAAATATGGGAGCTATATGCACAGGTTATACAGATTATACCGAATATACAAGAATGTTAGGGAATGGATTATAGATAAATAATGGCAGATAAAATGTACAGGTTGTATGTGTGTGTGAAGAAAACAGTCTGTGATGTGTGTGTGTGTGAGGATAGTCCATGTGTTATTGTTGTATGAGCGGATAGGGGAGTACAGTCCTTATAGTTTATGTTTTATGTCAGGAGGCGTTCAAAAGCCTGACAGCTGTGGGAAAGAAGCTGTTCCGGTGCCTGGTGGTTCTGGTCCGTAGGCTTCTGTAGCGCCTCCCAGAGGGCAGGAGGGAAAAGAGTGTGTGTGCTGTGTGAGTGGAGTCCTTTGTGATTTTCCCGGCCCTTTTCAAACACCGCTTCCTGTAATGTCCTTGATGGCAGGGAGCGGTGCCTCGGCGATATACTGGGCAGTTTTCACCACCCTCTGCAGCGCCTGCCGGTCAGAGACAGAGCAGTTCCCGTACCAAGCTGTAATACAGTTGGTGAGGATGCTCTCAATGGTGCAGCGGTAGAAGTTCGTGAGGATCTCTGAGGACAGGTGGTTCTTCCTCAGGGTCCTCATGAAGAAGAGGCGCTGATGCGCCTTCTTAATGAGTTTGGAGCAGCTGGTCGTCCAAGTCAGGTCCTTGGAGATGTGGACTCCCAGGAACTTAAAGGTGTCCACACGCTCCACCACTGTCCCCTTAATGTGGATGGGTGGATGTGGGTCAGCGTTCCTCCTGAAGTCCACGATAAGCTCCTTGGTCTTCTCAATGTTCAGCTGCAGGTTGTTTTTGTCGCACCACTCAGCCAGACGGTCTACCTCCTCCCTGTACATTCAGTAGTGAGTGAATGAAGCTGATTAACAGCACTAAGACCCTCCTCCTGGTTCTGATTGGTTGTTTTTGACAGTATAAGTGCCAGTTTAATACTGCACTAGTTAAGTGTTGACCCGTTGCTGCTTGTTATGACACGCTGAGCGGCTAACGTTGTACCTGTTGATCGCGTGTAAAGTCAATCCCAGAGATCTTCTTGTTGTCCAAATTTGTTCTAATCAGATGAACCATATCTGATCAATATACATTTATTCCAAGATACACGGGAACAGTATTAACAATGACTCCGCCACAGCGGTCAAAAACTTGTATGCCCTTCGGGATTCAACACCTCTCAACTACCTGTGACCTCTTGGTTCATATACTGGAGCCGACAGCCCCATCTAGTGACCAAAACCAAAACTACATACATTTGGCTCCAATAGCCAGAATGCTGCATTACGTTAGATAGCAATAGTAGTTCAGGGACGAGGTGAAGGAGATTGATTGTTTTCACAGATTATCTGTCTCATAACAAACTGTCACTACATGGTGACAACTTTAACAAATATGGAAAAACATATTTTTTATTAAAGTTCTATACTGCAGCTTGAAGAAAATGCAACTACACAGCATTTTTTGAGAAGTCTGAATTGCTTCATGTACATTTTGCATGTTGCTTTTGACTGTTGCTCGTGGGGAGAGACATTTCAGTATCTAAAAAATAGAAAAAACTTAAGCAATTTTCTTGCATACTGTACACGAACTGTTGGATATGAAATTCATGTCTAATAAAAAGTCATAATACATGGAGACATGCACAGTTATTGGCTGTAATTAAGCCTGGTCATCTGACCTGCTACTCGCAGGAGGAAGTGATGTCATAAGTAAATCTGAGCGACAGATTAACGGGACGCAGCCTTCAGGTGAAACTGGTGAACAGCTGTGGGAGTTTAAGGTAACAGTGAAGTTTATAACTGAATAATTTGAATTTGTGACTTATTCTCACTTTCTCTTTGTGATAACCTGTCGTATTAATGTAGAGCAAATAAATATTTGAGGTTTGAGGTGGAATCTAAAACAAGACTTGTAGTAATTTGTTTCTCCACGCGGGGGCAGTGTTGCTCCACACCATCATGTGGTTGAATGAGTGAGTCAGCCTGCAGAGAAACAGTAAAACTTCGAGAATCTTTTTTATAATAAACTAAATAATCATTTACTGTTTGTTTCCTGATATTGGAGCTGTTTAGCGGAGGCGGCCCGTGTTTCCTCTGGGTCGGACCTGCTGCAGGGTCTCCATGCTCCCTCTGCAGTCACATGACCCGCTTGTTGGGTTCATTGATTATCCTTTCGTGCACACATCCATGAACGTGCACGCTCCTCTGTCTCTCTGTGTTAGCCTCTGGGTGGGCAGGCGACCCGTCAGCTTGCCGGTCCGAGCCCTCGATGGGACAAAGTGGGCACAGTTAATGCTGGGCTGTTGTTCTGGGTTATGTAACTCTATCAGTGGGATCAGCGCAGTCCAGCTAACAGGAACTGTTCAGGACCGTTAAACTCCTGCTTATCCTTCGCAACCATCATAAACCTCTTCCTGCAGATCCTCTTGCCACACAGGGAAACTTTTATTACCAACTCGTACATCTGCAACTCGGGCCGGGATACATCTTTCACCCCCAGCATCAGTGCAGGGAGTTTTCCATCAGTGTGTGTGTGACTGGATGTTTACACAGCAGGCCTGCAGTTTCCTAACAAAGACCAGCTCCCTACATCCATATTTAGACTGTTAGAAGCTGCAGCAACTCAACTGCCATGATTTCTACCCGCATATGGAGAACGTTCTGCTCTGACACCGTCACACTGTCCTTCTGGTGTGGTCACACGGTTTATGTTTGAGCCTGGATCTTGTTTAGGGCCTGAAATAAAAATAATTCTTCACAACTGAGAGAAGCAGCCATTGTTCTTCCAGAGATCTGAGGAAAGCTGCAGATTTAGGCTGTTAGTTTGAGGATTTATAGCAGAATTAGTTCTTCATTCATGCTCACATTGTTTTACAGAAAGTCAAACGATGAATCCAGAAAACAAAACTGTGAATGAAAACATCTTGTTCTTCCTGCATGCATCGCTTCTCTCTGGGTACTCCCAAAAACACGACTGCTGGGTTAATTAGCCTCTGTGTGTGTGTGGGCGTGTGTGTGTGTGTGTGTGCGTTTGTTTGTAATACTTTGTGGGGACCATTTTCCTGGCACGTACTACGTTGTGGGGACCCACTGCTCCTTGTGGGGATCGTCAGCCTGGCTGATGGAAACGGGGAAACCAGGCCGACCGGAGCAGCAGCATTGATTTAAAAACTCACGCTGACGTTTCTGACTGGGGGAAATTGATCCGACTCTGGTGCTCCAAAGCTTTCAGTAAAATGACATTTAAAGATCGGAAGTGGTGGAAATGAGGACAGCAGAGTGGCTGATTGCTCTCTGTGGTTCGGCCGGTTATGAAAACACTCAGACATCCAGGCTGAGAGCTCAGGATCCGAACTCAACAAGCTGCTTCACCAAGACGAAGCTGGAAATCTACGATTCCTCCTGCAGAAAACACTGAGGACGACCACTGAGCCTAAATATTGATCCGAGTGGGTTATCTTTACCTCATATCACATCTTTGTCTGCTGAACAGGCTGCAGGTTAACTCACTCAAACCTTCATGCAATGAAAACATCTAACTTTGACTAGGCCACTCTAAAATCTGTATTTGTTTAAACTGAACCATTTTGTTTCTCCATTTGTTTGAAGATTAGAAATGTTTAATTGTGACCAAAAATCACAAGGATATAAAAATGTTTTGCAGAATTTTAGGCTCAATGAAAGAACTTATTAAAATTGGTAACCTAGGCAACAGGCGGGAGAACCACTGGAACCAGAACCACTAGAACTGAGAGTCCAGAACTCGATCCAGTCAGAAGTTCCTGATATTTTTTACTATATGATGGATGGATTATGATGTAATTAGGAGTGAATTGTGCTAATTAATCTCAACCTGTCTTTATAATTGGATTTAATTGGATTAATATGTTGATATTATTTTAGTCTCGTTAAGACGTTCAGGACATTCGTTGGGGATATTTGGTGAAGTGTGAATAAACTGAACTGAGTCGATCCGGTTTATGGAGGTGTTACAGTTTGTGGTGTGAGAGTAAATATTTTAGTATATTCACGAACAAACGGGATAAAAAATTAAAGTAACTTATCCAATGTGATGTTTCTAATCATTCAACTCATTCAGATTAACAGTCAGAATAACTTCAGCTGAAGCAACCAGTCAGTTTCTATTTATTAAGTTTTCTGATGGAAATTCGGTCCCAGGTCCGTCCTGCTGATCGTTTATTACGCTGGGAGATTTTAGAAAGATGTGAAACGTTTGGAGTTCCTCTGCATGTTTTAGGCACTCTGAAGAGACGTGGAGCTGCAGTGAAGATGGGTCAGGGCCATTATGAAACAATCGGTGCACCAATCGTAGTTTTCTGGCCGACCATTGATTATCGATCATTAAAGAGTCTGACCTGCTGATTCTGATTTTGGCCAATGCAGATTTCTTTTGGCTGAAATGTTGCTAAATATAACAAGAAAGTCACTGACTTGGCAACATTGGGGTGATTCCTGCAAACATGCAGTGTGGTGATGAACCACTACTGCTGCTCTGTAACATCAGAGGCTGATATTAAAACCTGACGTGGATAAGATCAGCTTCATGTGTAAGAATCGGCCTGCCCCCTGCTGTGCATGTGTGGCTCTGCAGGCTGACGCTTGTTCTGGGTTTTGATAGTGCAGGAATCAAACCGCGGAGCTGCTGTGATTTTTCTGCGTCCCTCCATTTGAAGCAGAGCTGCCTTTAATCCCCAGCTTCCCTCCCCCTCAGAGACTCCAACCCTTCCTGCCCTTCCCTTTGTCTCTCTCTTCCTCCCACACCTTCTCCCCCTCTTTCCTTCCATCTATCATCATCCGCCGCCTTCAGCTAACCGGCCTCCCAGCAGAGAATTATGAATAGGATTCAAATCAGTCGAGCTTATTGTCTGCCGCCCCCTCTCTACCTGCCCCCTCTGCGTCTCTGTCCCTACTTTCTAACTTTCTCGTCTGTTTTGAATCGATTGCATCCGACCTGACACCCACATCTCTCAGCTTCCTATGGATTAACCCCTTCGCTGCCTGTCTGAGGCAGGCTGAGGTTAGAGCGAGACTCGTTCTGGTTCACAGATCATTAATCATCCGTTTTCTCCACTTCCTCTGCTGAAAATTATGCAGCTACAAAACCTGGCCATGATCTAATGCTACGGGCTTAGTCAAAGTAACGAGGAGGGAAATAACCCAGAAAACATCTAGTTGTAGGAACCAATCAGGTGTTCCTCCAGGTTCAGCCTGATGACTTTCTGCTGACATTAACTGTTACTTTTAGAAAATTCTCGTTTTTATTTATTTTTTTAGTTTTTTACTGCAGTGCTCCCAGTCCAAACCCAGTAAGCAATAAATCAATTCATCTTGTGATAAATAAAAGCAAGATCAATAATTTCCATTTGCATGATGTATCTATTTTTCTTTTTATCAAAAACTGGATGACTAAAGTTTTCATTTTGATGCTTTTTTCTCTCAGCTAAACCTTTTATTTACAGACTTTCTGATTCATTTTATTTGTTGTTTAGAGACGATAATTTGTCCCAGAAATTATCGCAATAAACGATAATATTGTTGATTTTAGACCATTTTCAAGAAATATAACAGTAACAGCAAATATCAAACTTAAATTTCTCATGAACATTAGTAAACAAAACAGAAAAACAAATAAAATGAATTATGAAGTTTTTGGTGGAGAGAAATGATAAATCATACAAATGGAAATTATTCAGTTTGTTTTAATTGATCATGCGATTAATTGATTTATTGATATAGTAAAAACGATGTCTGAAGGTTTAGAAAACATCAGACTATTTCAAGTTTCTTAACCTTTTTTGTGTCTCTGCAGTGTTGTGTCACCTTCCTGCTCATGAGAACACAAAGCAACCTGAACGACTCGGATCAGAACCAAACAGAAGCAAAAGCAGCAGCAGAACACAGACCGGGCCAGCACCGAAACAGAACCGGTCCATCTCATCCTCCTGGTTTATCCTGAAGTTGATTCAAGGTGAGAATATCTCCAGATGTTCATCAGATCAGCTGCTCAGCGGGTCAGAACCAGAACTTGGGCTGTTCAGAACCAAGCGGGTCCAGCAGCAGAACCAACACTGTGCTTAACCTGTCATTTTCTCCTCCAGTCGTGTGGCGACGCACATGCGCGCGTCGCCATGGTTACACGATGTTTAAATATAGGATATACATTAGCAGCTGCTCAGAGGCAGCAGGAACACACATTCAGTCATTTTCCTTTATTAAAAACAAGATGGAGGCAGAAAACGCAGGAGGAGCTTCAGGCTGAAGTTTGGAGCTGAAGTTTATTTTAGTTTTTAAAGACAAAGTGTCCTAAACTACTGGAATAGTAATAATGAATTTCACTACTGGAGGAATTTTAATCAACAAATCAATCAGTTTTTTACAAACACTGATTCTGACGGACCGACTGTCTCAGGGCAGAACTGTTCATTAAAGGGACAGTATCAAGTAAAATCCACTTTTTTACCTTTATGTCCTGTCATCATGTTATTCCTTCATCTAAAACAAACCTGGGGAGTTGAATTGATTTTTTAGTGCTGTAGCTGCACCTCCATTGGTCCAAAGGCGTCCAATCAGCAACCAGATCAGGTCCTTTCTGATAGCTGGAGGTGCTTAAGGCCTGGGAGCGCTTCAGATTTGCCCCACTGGTTTCCCTGCAGTGGGACACATGTGGTCTTTTGAAGCCAACGTTTCAGAGATTTGCTCCCTGTCAGCTGCCATGCTGCCACCGAACAAACAGGTTGATGTTTTTCATAAATGGCAGCTTTAAGAAAGCCGCAGCGTATCTTCAGCTTTCTGGAGAACTGATTCATTCCTGCATGTGGAGGCTGAGCTGAAAGATTCAGGGGAACAGCCACCGGTTAATCAGTGTCACAGCTTGAGAGCGATGACTGCAGCAGCGAGGCGGTTATATAATGTCAGACTGTGGGATTCCCAGCAGCTCTGCCTCCTCCACTCAGCAGTCTGAGGAGAGGAGGGGGGGATTGATGTCGGTGATTGCCATCATGAGTGTGAAGCGTTTAGATTGGCCACCAGCTCCTCTGCTCCTCAATAATCCAATAATTACAAGAAGCATGTTAACCGGGATCCCTCTGCTGCAGCTGAGCAGAATCAGACTCGCATCCATAATGCAGCCAGCCTGAGAGCACAGCAGCGACAAATTACGCTTGGAAAGCCAAACAGCAACACATCTCTGCAGGAAGCTTCCCTCTGAAGCAGCAACTCCGGCAGCCGTCACTGGGAGTATTCCTCTGGTCCCCCTGAGGTCTCTTTAAATAAAATATCAGCTCTGTTTTAATTAAAATATCTGGATGTAAAAGGACTCATGCAACTCTGACAACTTAAACTGGGAATATGGTTGGAGGTGGCGACTCCAGATTCAGGCATAATAACAGATTTCAGACGCAGCCGGTTCTCAAAGACTTGAAGCTTGACTTGGACTTGGAATCTCATCTTCTTCATCGTTCCACCCGTACATGCCATCATCATCATCATCATTCTCTCAGGCTGAGGGTAGCTGCAGAGTCGACGTCTCGATGGATCCTTATAAACATGACGGCTTCACCAACTGGCGTCACAAACTGGATGGACTGGTGGAGATTTCACTCAAATTCAAAGGCACTTTATTCATTAAAGAGGGAAATTAAATATTTTAACTCATATAATCCAAACTTGCTTCACAAACAAATGAATGATGCAAACTCCAAACACAAAAATGAAAAGCAAAGAATGCAAATATAAAATGCTGCAAACACGCTCAACAAGACAGAAGTCCTCCAGACCACTAGGGGGAGTCGATCACCCAATCATACAGGATCACATCCTCTGTAAATGTCACAATTTAAAGCTGCCGTATGTAACTTTTATAAAAAATATTTGTTTTACATATTTGTTGAAACTGTCACTATGAGGGTAAAATATGAGACAGATAATCCGTGAAAAAGTTGAGCTCCTCTGGCTTCTCCAGTGCTAACCAGAAACAACCAATCAGAGCCAGGAGGCGGGTCTTAGTAATGACAATCACAAACTTGTGGCACTGCTGATTTCCCCCTTTCTCTCCGCTACGCTGCCGCTAGCATAGGCTGTGGTGAATGCTAAGGCTCATTAGCATAACCATTGATGATGACGGATAAACAGTTTTGCTGGAACAGTAAGTTGTTTCTCCACTATTAGCACATTTAGCACCGAGTACACGAGGATGATTGACAGCGCTAAGACCCTCCTCCTGACTCCGGTTGCTTGTTTTTGGTTTGGAGCGGTGAATTTATTCAGACGGTTACAGTAGCTCAGGGAGTAAGTGGATTAGACCAATGTTTTCACAGATTATCTGTCTCACAGCAGGGAATTGTTGTCTAAACATGCAACGATTCAGCCAAAAAACAATGAACAAATCAGAACCAGTGCAGCAGTTTATCTGCAGCGATGAGGACGTCCATCAAGTCTGCTCTAAGGAAGAATCTGAGCTGATGCTCAGGAGAACAGGATGAACCAGTAAAATGGTTGAATTTTTTAGCTGTTTTTCAGTGGATAATTTCAGATTTGCTGAATGGAATTGAACGACTCTGTTCTGTAGTCCTCGGCTTCTCGCCTGCCGGCTGCAGCAGCAGATATGAATCTTTAAAAACTTCTCATATATGTAGAGTTTTATTTATTCAACAGGGAGAGCGACTTCCTGAAAGAGACGTTGCATTAAAATCATTTCCCCCAAACCTGTAGAGAAGATTTTCTCCCTTTGGGACTTTTTCTGCGCGGTTAATATATAATGTATAATAATAACTTCATGTAGGATTTTTTTAACATATTGAAAAAGGCCTTCCCACTGAAATTAAAGATGAATCACTAATGCAGCAGTGCTCCTGCATGGGGAGGGCTGCTGGCTTCCTCTGCAGAAGCTGCAGGTTTTTGGGAGCAGAATCTTATAGGACTGATCCATTATTCACTCTGTTTCTACCTGAAGATCTGAAGGTTGTCGGTTCAGTTTCTTCACACCGGTTTCACCGCAGTGAGGCTGAACGACTCACCTGGTCAGGACGGATGGCTCCTTACGAACATGACGGAGCTACTTATGACACTGGAGTTGCCAACTCTAGTGTCATAAGTAGGATTGATTTGGAGTGTATGAAGCTGAATTTAAATTTGTCTGCATGATTAACTGGACTGATTAGATTATCTGCATGAATTGGATCCATTTGTCTTCTTAAGTGCTGAGAAATAACATTTATATCCAACTGGTGCTGAATAAATGAACACACAGAGGAAACCTGACAAGCAAACTGAAGGAAATGCACAATATTATCATATATGTGCGCATTAAAACTGAAAATGTGGCAGTTTATACCAACCTGACAGTCTAAGTGTCTGGTACAAACACAAAATAAGCTTTATAAAATGTCTTATGGGGGTTTTCCAAGCTCTGTGAATTAAAACATCCTTCATTTAAATATGGAAGCCTAAGGAGGACATGCTTCCTGTGTTTATAAAGTTTTGTCAGAGGAAACTAAAGGCTCCTTTATCATCCAGCATCAGCCTGAAAAATGTCCAGTTATCATGAATCAACTAAAATTGTAATGCATAGAGGTGATAGTCCTTCAATATTTTATTTTAATGTTGCAGTTCAACTAAGTGAAACTAAAAATGCAATAAATAAAGTTATATGTGACGGTGAGCGGCTGCTGTAAGCTTTAAGCTGTTTAATGCAAAGATGATTGTTTGATGCTGCTGCTCAGATTTGTAAACATCTGATCAATCTGCCAGATTTATAAATATATATGCTATAAAATATACATGTGAGAGAACCCATTTAACATGAATTATTAATGTAACATCATAACTGACTGAACTCTTGTCTCTATAATGGTCTATAATAACAACTATGGAGGCTCTAATCGGGGCTTGTGTCCATGAAAGCGACCCGGCTCATTTAAGACCCGACCCAAATTAAAGTTCATGAAGACGCAGCAACTTTAAAGCAGTAGAATAAGATACTTTTTTAATTTCTTTCTTGCTGTCTATAGCTAACTTACTAGCTATAGATAGCTATAGCTAAGCTAGCTAGCTGTCACGTGTTACAAATGTGCACAAGTCTTTTTCTATATTCTGCTAACGTTGAATAAACACAATTTCTCAATTGTGGTGTTTCCATTAAATAATTAATTGAATTAAAATAACACATGGATAAGCTTGTTAATATAAGCGGCTATGTAAGCTGCAATTTGGGGAAATTGTAGTCGGCCATTTTACAGAAGAATGATGCACAACTTTTTATGAACTGTGAGGCTGTGAGCTCTGGTGGAGCCGGTGGCAGATCCATCATCCTCCTGCTACTTCCTGTCGTCTTCTTCGTAGTTTTCTCCAGTAGTAACATCAGGCTGTCGATCATGTGACTCGTGATGTGAATAATTGTTTCCATTACAGTTTTGTGAAAAACATCCACTTCAATACGGCTGAAAAACCACCTGATCCCAGAGCAGTTTTTTTTTTATTTCTGTTTTATTTTAATTTGCATAGTTTTATAGTTAATGGAGACGCAGTTATTCATATCTGGCTCCTCTGGCTGCCCTCATGTCATACTCATAACTTCCTGGAGCGTCTTTGGCTGAGCTGCACAGCAGAGCCTGAAGAGTCACAGTGAGACAGATGAAACAGACTTTTGTCTCTTTCACCTCCTCACCTTCTCCTCCAAGTCCATCCTAACCTTGTTTTCCTCCTCCGCTCCATCCGTCCTCCGCCTCCCACCACAGAGTGTTTTAGGACTCTGTGGACGGATCATAAAGTGTGTTTTTTACAGCCTCCTCCTCTCTCGCTGTTTATCTCGGAGTGAATGGACGTCAGGAGCTCGTTGAATATTTACAGCGGCCATTAGCGTCTCAGCTCAAAGGAAAACAGAGCAGAGGAAACTCAGGGGAGGGGAAAGAAAGAAAAACCTCCATATTTTCTGTTTTATTCTTGGCTTCACAGAACAGATGAATCAACTGATGATGCAGTGGAACCGCATCCTTTGGATTTCCCTCCGATCGTTTAAAGATGTCTTGATCAACGTTTCTCCAGGCTTTCTGGAGACGTTTCAGTGTTTTTTTTTGCTTGCTTAGCACCAACTTTCAGTCCAGTATTTGACTCAAGAAATCATCTATGAATTATTGAAGCACTAAAAACCGTCCTTAATTTAAAAGATGAACTTGTGTTTAACAGACAGAAAACAGTTGTTTTATATCTACAAAGTAATTCCCAAATTCCTTCATGATAATCTGGACTGGACTGAACTTGCTGCTGACTAGCCTGAAAGAGCTGAGTGGGAGGAGCTGCACCTCGGGGGCGGAGCTAGGTCCACCCAGACATTTTTTACAGCTGAATGGTTGCTATGGAGACTAAAAGATTTCTTAAACATGATTGAAGGAATCAAAGCAACACTCCAATTTGTCTTCTATGAGGAAATATAGAACTAAAACATGGTTTAAACCTAAAAAAAGGAAAAATTTTACATCATATTTACTGTTCCTCTAACTCTGAATAAACATGAGGGCAGGATCTGCCTCAGGCAACAACTGAAAAATAAAATATCAGCGTTTTATTTGTCCTGCAGGAAAATCTCTGCAGCCGAGACAAAAACATTAAGCGTTTAGCTTCTCAGTGTTTGTGCCACAGCGTAGATATATGTCACACAGACTGAGTTGCTTCATTTCACTCCTGGAGGAGAGGTTTGGATCTGGGTGAAAAACAGGCTCACCTCTCCGTCTGCTGCACACATTAACCAGAGCGCCGCCATCTCACCGAGACCTGCGGTCACTAAGAGCCGCTCTGAGCAGGTCTAGGTTCCGACCCGACCCGAAATCCGCTTCATTCTCTTCGCTGAGGAGGAAGAGCAGAAACCACTCTGGGTCAAACCTTAACTGGGTCGGGCTTCGCTTGAATTAAAGAGGGGCGGGAGCCGCAGAGATCCATGGCTGCTCATCATGGACGCCAAATGTCTGAACCTTCAAGGAGGAATAAAAGGAAACCAGAAGCTCCTGTTTGTTACATTTATTCTCCTGAATCGAGTCTTGAAGCAACAGAAAGTTGCTGCTGAATAAGGAAGACAAAGTTCTTGGATAAAGTTAAAGGAAAAACTCTGAGGCCTTGTTCAAACATAGCCGGATATTTATGTGATTTTGGCCTTTCATCCCATGTAATTTAATTTAATATAACTAAAAATGATTTGTAATGAAAACTCTGGCCAGAGTGAAGATTTGCCAATTCTCCGTTTTTGTATTTGCATGTGGAAACCAAAGATTTGGAGGTAAACATATGACAGTCTGTAACAAATACTGGGATCCTGACATCACATGTCTGACCATTGTTTCTAAATCAGATACTGATTCTTACGTTGTTTCAGACACTTTTTACTTGTGCATTTATAAACCCAAATGATGCAACATGGAGGCTCAATGTCGTTCATTGAGAATAAATTAGAGTTCAAGAATAAAGTTTGAACTATTGAGAAAACCAAAAATCGTAATAAAGTGTGAATTTATTTAATGTTTTTGAACCAGAAATCTGGCGCTGACAGACGGCTGCTGAGCCTCAACCAGAACCTTTAGGAACGATTAGTTTCCTTAAAGGATGATGAATGTTTTTCTTCCTCTCCGTTTCATCGGCATGTCACTGGGAATCATCCGTTGCTGATCATCTATTATTGATCGGCTGCAGCTGTTAATTATGGATGAGGTTCCTAACGAACGCCGCCGCCGGCTGAGATCTGTTCTCACCTTCCAGGAGAAATGCGACGGAGACGTGATTTCCCCAATAGAACATCGAGTGACAGTGAAGGCACCGTGATGAGTTCAGGGCTCATTTTAATGTAGGAAACTTGTGTTGTTTTAAATTTTCTGAAGACATCTAATGATATTCAGCCTATAAATTTGATATTTTAGTTTTTTCCTGCAATGCTTTAGTTCCCTCAGTTTATGTAAAAACCATGTGACACGGAGGCTAAATTCTCCTCAAAATGGGAAAGACAAGACAGTGCGGCAGTAAGATGATGAATGAATTTATGGAGCGTTTCCCAGGTCAAAGTGAAGGGTTCAAAATAAAGGCAGAGAATCAAACACATGACATGCAGGACAGGAGACAACCTCATATTATATTACATTTAAACTAAATATTTTGTTTTTGAACTAAATGTTTAATTTGTTAGCTAAATATTTGGCTTGTGCATTAATTTAGTTTGGAACTCAGACATTTATTAATATATGCATAATATGGTGAAAATATGACTAAAACATGAATATTCAAATTTATTTCTGACAGAAAAATGGACGTAGAAATAATCAGGTTCAAATGAAGTTATGATCCTAGTTAGCAACACAAGCCTTATAGAAATAGTCGCAGAGAACAAAAAGTTGCACAATAAATCCTTAAAGAGCAACATTTGAAACCAGACATTAACCAGAAACAAGAATAAGTCATTAAAATGATACTTGAGTCGTTGTAAATCAGAGGAAATGAGCTGCAGGGGTCAAAGTTCAGGAAGCAAACAGCATCAAAGGAGTTTTAATGATGCAACGTCTCGGTTCTGCAGCCTGATGCTGATCTGCTGTTCAGCTACAAACTGATGGAAACCAGCAATCAGGCTGACCTCTGACCTCTGACCTGAACATTCAGAGCCACATAAAGACAGTTACAAAGTCGACCTTCTATCAGCTGAATCAGAGGACGAATGTCTCAGCATCGGAGAAACTCATCCATGTGTTTATTTTTAGTCGCACTGATAACTGCAACAGGTCTGACTAAAAAAATCAATGGTGCAGCTGATCCAGAACGCTGCTGCTGGAGTTCTGACTAAAACCAGGAAGATAGAGCACACCACCCAGTTCTACACTGAGAGACTTTAAACTACTGCTGGTAGTTTAGAAATCACTGAATGGCTTTAGGATCTGCTGCTGTTCGATCAACCTTCAGACCTCTTAGCTTTCTGGTTCTGGTTCTGCTCTTCATCCAGAACCAGAAGCAAACATGGAGAAGGAGCATTCAACTTCTATGCACCACAAATCTGGGACAAACTTCCGGAAAACTGCCGAAACACTGAGTTCCTTTAAATCCAGGCTAAAAACCCGCCTGGTTGGAGTTGCTTTAAAAACATAATAAATGAAACATTGATCAATGATCAATAATCTGCTATGTAACGACGGCAAAATGCAATGCTTCAGTTGTTGAGTGTGTTTTTATGACTTTGTATTTTTGTGTTTTTATGATGTAATACAAATTTGAACTGCCTTGTTACTAAAGTGCTGCTCAAATAAACTTGATTGATTGATTCAGTGGCTTCATTCGGATCAGAACAGAACCGATCAGGAGTAATAATCAGTTTAATTAAACCTTTTTTCCTCCCAGACATCATCTCCGTCAGCCTGAGCTGATTTTGTCAACTTTACGTCACTGGAACCTTTAACTTGTGGAAATTGTGGTCCTTTGAGCTGCTTTTGGTTATTATGAAGTCGGGTTAAAAAAACATCCCAGGTTTCCTGACTCAACATCTCCAGAGCGAATTTTTCCGCCACCTGCAGTGAAACCTCTCGCTTCAGGAACAGACCTCCCACCGAACGCTTTTCTTTGAAGCCGCTTGGAAATCTGCAGCCTGTTTCCATCTGCAATTAGTAAATAATTTCAGTTTGAAATCAAAACCAACCCGGAACCAGACGGGTTCTCTGCCTCTGCAGATGTTTTCTGGGCTTCATCTTTAATTCTGAGTGAAAAGCATCAGGTTTTAATGTGAGCTTCGTTAAATCTTCTGTCTGGAGTTTAAGCTGAGGAGAAACTATCTGCAGGAACGAAGGGAAAGGTGGCAGAGCGAGGATTTACCAAAGGCCATTTCCATATTCTCTCATTCAGTTTGACTTCCTCCCTCCTCTTCCTCACCCCCGCAGATGCCTTGATCTTGCTTTAGTCTCTTTCCTCCATCCAGAGAATCATTAGAGCTCAGATGTGATGGCTGGGACACATCAGAGGGAATCTGCAGCCCAACGTGTCGAAGTTTCACCTTTTTTCAACTCTTCCCTTCCTTTTCTGATCTCATTAACATTTACATTCACTCCAGAGATCTTCCACCGCTGAGCAGCTCCCACCGTTTCATCACTTTCTGCTGGAGAAAAACTTCTGTTCCTGCAGGAAAACATGTTTATCAGGTGAAGAAAATAAAATCTTCTTCCTCATTTATTACCTGTCTGTTTCTAACCTTCATCATTTTCAGCAGATCTCAAGTTTCTATGAAGTAAAAAATAAGATTAATTACATTTTCTCATTTTTCAGTGTGATAAACACCTGGAAGCAGAGTTTCAGAAAGGAAGAGCTTCTTAAAGAGACAGAGGCCCAATTTCAAGGCTTTACCTTAGGAAGTAAATTTTTTAAAGTTATACTAGATAAATGTAGTATTTTTATAACAACTTAAGGTTACATAGTTACATGATTGTGCTATGAAATGGCATTATGTGGATGGAAAATACATAACACTGCCCCTTTAAACATCTGCATGGTTTCTAAAGATCTAATTGGATCAACAAGAAAACGCCAAACTTTCATCCTCAGATCCATAGATTCTGATGCTAAAACTGGATCAAAGTTCTTATTTTTAGGTTTTATTCTGAGCAGAAATGTTTGTTTTTTCAGGATAAACCTCTATTCAGCGTTCCTGTAGCAGCAGGATCCTACAGAGCCGAAGCAGCTCAGACTGAAATCTGCTGCAGGTGCAGATTAATTCAACTCGTCACGATTCTTTACTGTTTGGGGGTCTAGAGTTACATCTGTTTAAATTAATTCCTTTATGTTCTCAGCTCAGCTTTGACCCCCTTTATGGTTTTCTCTGTTTTTTTATATTTTGTTTTATTGTTGTTGCTACTGACCGAGAAATCATCAGCATGTGAATATTGAAAAGAGAGCGTCTGTATGTTTAACTTTTTCTGAGCAAAACACCTGCAGTTATTACATTTGCTTTTGGAAAGCATGAAGAAATTCAAGAATGGAAAGGGAAGCAAAAAAACGTGGAGCAACTTTTATATTTTGTTCAGGGGATTAAAGAAAAGTGATGGTTTTACTAGACATCTGCAGCCACACAAGGAAAAGTAAATAGAAATGCTTAATTTTCTAACATCAACCTTTGGGCAAAAGTGACAACATGCTGTAAAACCATAGCAACGCTAACAACACTGCTTCAGCTACACAGGGAACCTTTTAAATGAACTCTGTTCTTTTAGCAGCACATAAATTAATTCTTGTTTTAGATGTTTTATGGTCATAATCACATTTCCACTTGGCTCCAGGATAAAGTTGTCCCTGTTAGCTCCGTGATTTTTGAAACAGACTCTTTTGGCTCTGATGGTTTTGGACTAATAATAATATGAAAATGCTCAATAATTTATTGATACGTCCAGGATGTGTGTTTTTAGGAACAGAAAGCTTAACATCTAATACTTTTGATTTTTTTTTCAGATCACATAAAAGATTTTTTTTTTTAATATGACAAATATTTATTAGCTTAATCTATCACTGTCTTTTTTTATAAATGTATCAAAAATATTGTGCAATTTAATCTGGTTTATTCAGAATGTTTATCAATGTGTGGCTGCATTTAATTCCATATTAGTTTATTGTGGCAATTATTGGTTTAACATGGCAGATGAATAAATTAATAATTCACAAACAGGTTCAGATCATTTTTACTTTCCAGTCGGTTTAGAGTGATGATGATGATGATGATGATGATGAAGGGAGAGCTGATCCTGCTCTTCCTCTCAGTGCTGCTCCTCTTCCTCATTTTGATTCCCAGTCCTGCTTCGTGCCGTCAGCTCTCTCTGAGCTCCTCTTCCTCCTCTTCCTCGCTGACAGATAATCAATGAGCGTGCGCCCGCAGGGGGAGAGGCTCCGGCTGGGCGCCATGGATTTCCAATCGGCCTGTCGACCCACTGAGGGATGGCAGCCGAGAACAAAATGTACCGAGAGCGCTGGGAAGGCTGCGAACACATACAGGAGGAACTACTGGGAAAGACTGGAATTACTGGGACATCTGGGAACCACCAAGAACTGGAATCAGTAGAACTACTGGAAACAACTAGTGGGAATCACTGGGAGCCACTTGGATGACAGGGAACCACTGGGAACAACTGAGAACACTGGGAAAAGTGGAATCACTGGAAATCCTGGGAGTCACTGGGAATCCTGGGAGTCACTGGGAATCCTGAGAACAACTGAGAAAACTGGGGAAAAATCACCTGGGAACCATGGGACCACAGGGAACTACTACAAACCTCTTGAAACAACTAGATCCACTGGGAAGCACTGGATTCAAGGGGAACGACTCGGAATCCTTGGAACCACTGGGGAAAGCTGGAAAGACTAGAAATGCTGGGAACTACTGTTTATGGAACCACAGGGAGTCACTGGGAACTAAGGGACTGGTAGCTTCGGTTGCACCCGGTAGCTTTGGTATCTAGACTTCGTCAAGATGGCGCCGGCGCAGCTGGCTGCCTGCAGACGCAGCTCCCGTCGTGTGTGTTTGTCTGTGTATATTTGCTGTAACCGATTAAGGATCCATGCTTGAAGAACCCATGGATCATCAGTTGGGCTTTCCACAATGGCTGGATGTGGTTCTGTCGATGTTCTCTGCGTTCTTCTGCTACTTTTTCTACTCTTGGTTGCGGAGAACCTCGCCGAGCGGAGTAGCGGCATTGTTTGCTCGCGTGAACGGCTGATTGCGCTGTGTGGGCCTCTGCTGCTGCCCGGAGATGGGCCTGTGGTCCCGGAGGAGTTACAGAGGAGACGACGGGGCTGCAGGTCTGGAGTTAAACGGAGGTAGAAGAGGAGACGGCGCAGGCCAGTGTTACCGGCGATTATTGTGGGGAACGTGAGGTCTTTGGGGAATAGGACAGACGATCTCACGACGCTGGTTAGGACCCAGAAGGAGTACTGGGAGTGCAGTATCTTCTGCTTCACGGAAACCTGGCTACACTCGCTTATTCCGGACTACAGCATGGAGGTTCCTGGACTTTCCTTGGTGTGCAGGGACAGGGACTTTTCCAAGGGTTGGAAGAAGAAGGGTGGCGGGATTGCACTTTATGTGAGTGAGAGGTGGTGTAATCCCGGCATGTTAACGTGAAGGAACAGATTTGTAGCCCGGACATTGAACTTCTGGCTGTGGGAATGCGGCCGTGTTATTTACCGAGGGAGTTTACGTCCGCCATTTTGATCGCTGTTTACATTCCCCCATCAGCTGATGCAGGGGTGGCCTGTGACGTCATCAGCTCAGCCACAGCCAAACTCCAGACGCAACACCCGGACGTTGTTATTGTGTCTTGTCTTTATGCTGTAACTGCGAAGTAATTTCCCTGCTGGGATGAATAAAGTTGTCATGGTTTGAGTTAGTTTGCGGACCCACATGCAGAAACCACACGCTGGATGGAAAAGGTAAGTGATTTATTTACAACAGGACAAATTATATTCAGTTCTCTGGACTTCGGCAGGAGGGCGAGGGTCGCCCGACCAGGTGGCCTGAAACGAGAGCTGAATTATAATGGGCTCGGAGTGAGAGAGTGTGGAGGAAGAATCAGGAACTTTCTTACATTTGGCGTGGATCTTTCAGAGCGTGGGGGTGAGGTGCCAGGGTCCGGTGCGAGGGAGTGCTACGGTGCCTAGGGCGGGTGCGAGGCGGAATCGCGGGTGGTTGGAGCGAGAGGGGGTCGGTGGAAACGGCGGAGCAGGCAGGCAGGTATTCTCGGCAAGTTCTTGAAAAGAGAAGACAAAAAAATTCTTTAAACAACGAACAGGACACAGAGAGCTAGTCGCTACGAGTTGCACAACAAAGTTCTAGAAACAAGATCAACAGGTGAGGCCAGAGTGACTACCGGTATGCATTAACCATCTAGCGAAGACTGAAGGGTTCTGCCGCTCCTATATTCCAGCACGCTGATGAGACAGATCAGCTTCACCTGCGCTGGCTCCACAGACTCCTCACGAAGATCCTCGCTGAAAGAAGATGCAACACTCGCACTCACTCTCATGCACACGCTCTCACACCGGAACTCTGACAAAAGTACTTCTATTCTATTCTATTCTATTCTAACCCGTTAGCTCCAGTTGTACCCAGTAGTTTCAGTCGGGCCTGTTAGCCTCAGTCGGGCTGCTGCCTCACCTCCAGGCTGATGTTATTACAGGGACAGTCATTTTCAGAGGTGCTGCTTCAGCTTCTGCAGCTGGACGGCTAACCAGACGAGCTGCAGTCAATTAAAACTAATTAGAGCTGAGAGTGAGGTGCTGCTGCAGCTCCTGTGGCTCCTGGTCTCAGGTGACATTTCCTGCTGACATTCAGGGACAGAATCTTCCTTTTTTAACTTCTTAATGAGCCCATTACTGGTTCCCAGTGACCCTGTTTACTGCTGCTGGGCTGCTGTGGTTTGTTTAGGGGGGGAGGGAACGGCTCAGCCTCTTTCTGCTGCAGGTTTACATTAAAACCTTCAACCTCTGGTTAACTTACAAACATTTTAACTTTATCTCTGTTCCTGACCAGTTCATTCAGAGTCAAACTTCAAAGCTTCTGATATGTTGTGATTGTAAATATATATATATATTTTTTGCAAGATCATGATTTGACAAAAATTAAGCTTAAAAAAATTCAGGTTTTTGAAAACGTCGTTTTAGGCCGTCGCAACATCCTGGAGGGCCTGACAAAACAGTCAAGAGTTTATTGGACCGTTTACCTTTATGACCAGCTGTGTTCAGTGATCTGAACTTCAAACTTCATATCATGCTTATCTGATAAGCACGCTTATCATGCTTTCAGATAAAATGAGTGTTTAGTATCCCGGGTTTCGCTCGGTCGGGTTGCAGTGTTTCCACATTAAGGCCGATTGATCTGAACGGCCCTGAGTGGAGTTATGTCATCAACCGCATCATAACTTTTCATATTCACACACAGAAACACATGAACTCAGTTAATGGAATGATTCTACGTGGTTGAGTTACGCTGCAGCAGCAGAAGTTGCTGCAGATTGTCAAGAAAACTGGTAGGGGGTTTGAGATCTATCCAGGTACACGCAGAAAAAGGTGCATGAAGGCCTGAAGGAAATAAAGCAATCTTGTGTTTTGATTTATAATGATTGAGTGTTTTGATAATGATTAAGTTGAACATGTATGAATACAATAGGTAAAATGACTGTATGTAAGTAATCACTGAATGATTCTGAAAGTGTACGAATCATGATCTGTAATAACATGACAACAATGAAATGATTAAGGTTTGATGATTTATAATAAGTGAAAGAGGTGATTAATGCTTATGATTAATGCTTAATGGAAATCAGCACATAGTTTTTAATATTTGACTGTGTTTAAAAGTTAATCAGAGAAAAGCACATAGTTTTTAATGTTAAAAGGAAAAGGGGAAAAAGGAGAAGGGGAACTTGTGAGTTCCTGCTGTCGCAAGCAGTTCTGAACAGATGGCCAGACGCACAGGATGGGTGGGGCGGTATGGTTGGCTAAGAACAACATGCTGAGGAAAGGACGGTACTTTCCATCCCAGCCAGCAGACAGGAGGGGCCGACGGGGGTTTCCGTGAAATCAGCAGATGTTCAGGAAACCACGTAAACTAACACTCCCCATACACATACATGGCAGAGAACTGTATATAAGCAGACGGAAAAGGAGAAGTTCTTGTTCTTTGTCTGCGGCACCGAAGTAGAGCTAACACGAAGAAGCAGATCGAGGAAACAACAGCAGACCACACCCTGGAGCCACGGGAAAAGCTGAAGCTTCGTGCCGCCAAAGGGAGACAAGTTCCAATCGTCCAACCCGGGTTTCTGATTCGATCGTCGGTCTTACCTCAATCCAAACATTGCAACAGACTTGGAGAAAAGACAAAGGTCCCGGAGGGATAAAAGAGTTGGGTTTTCAAAAGCAATTGAGCCCTCTCTACTTTGCTTCCATTCTAAAGAGGATTTTTTCACACAAAGGATAAAGACTCAGACCAAGGTTTTCGGACGTTCCTGTTGCCAAAGATCCACCACCAACTGGGTATGAGTTGAACTTGCTTCCTAAAAAGCTATCTCAGAATCTGCGACATAGGTTAGGGAAAGAGACAGGAGGGTATGATTGTACATGTTGATTATATTACACTGCTCTTGAATTATATACAATTGATTATTGATTTGTATGTCACATATCCCTGCTTAAGCTTGCTTAATAAATTCATACTCTAAAATTCTAATGAGGTTGGTGGACATTGGAATTAATTGAGTCATTTATTCATTTTTCAGTTCTTTTAATAAGGGTAAAACTAATGTACATGGTTCTAGAAAAGAGGAGGCTTCATAATTTCCTTTGGCGAGAGTAAAATAACGACCCAGGGACTTACATCCGAGTCACTAAATTTAATCTAGCCGGTTCCAAGAGCTAGTTATATTTTAGAAAGCGAGCTACCGTTAACAGGAGTGGTTATTGGAATTATGCAGCTGTGAGGGCTACTCAGCTGACTGTTTCTTAACTGAAAAGGGTCGTAACTTCTGGATTGGAGGTAGTTAGAGCTAGACGAATCGCTTTCGACACCAGTTTGAATAGATTATCTCTTATAGATCTCATTTAGGGTAATACCCAGGTCTTAGAGATTTTCCGGACCTGTTAGACAGAGAACTGGTCAGTAGTCAGCCCCGGAGGGTTGTGATGAAGTGGGCGGGGCTAGCTATTGCAGGATAACGGACAAGATTGATGCCAGGGTGGAATGACATCAGCGGTGACATCAGAGAACCAGCTGCTGCTGCTCGTCAAGCTGGGAAGGGTCAAAGGTCGTTGTTCTCCAGAAAGGAAAACTTCTCATCAGCTGCCAAGGAGCAGATGTCCAGCAGATTCAGCCTCTTCTTCGTAGGAACAAGATGGCCGCCGGCCAAGGTTAGAAAAGCTGCATCTGGATGGAGGACAGGAAGTCAGCGTTGAAGCACGGTGGTGGATGGTTGATGATGTGGGCTTTTACTTATCGGGACAGTAGTCTGTATTTCCCATGCATTTTTATTGCATTAGCAAGTAAAAATTATAAATATATCAAATATAATTATGACTGATTATGAATAAATTTTACGTCATAATTTAACACCTTGAAATTGGGCCTCTGTCTCTTTAAGAAACACTTGTTTTTTCTGGAAGTCCGCCTTTAGGAAGTCGTCACAACATGGCTCCTTTATTAACCCTTTAATGAGCTTAGCAGTTCCACCAGGTGTTTGCTAATTGCTGCCGGCTAGTCTGAAGGAGCTGAGTGGGGGAGGAGCTGTGTCTTGAAGGCGGGGCTAGGTCCAGTCAGACATTTATCACAGCTGAATGGTTGCTGTGGAGATTAAAGGAATCCTTTTCAAAATAACATTATGAGAAGATTATTTTTTTAAGTGAATTTTGCAGGATACTGCCCCTTTAAATGGATCATGATCTCCTCTGTCTCCTAGAGTCGAAGGTCGTCTGTCCAGCAGCTGAACCTGGGTCCAAACTGGGTCATCAGTGGTTGCAGTTGAAGAAGGGAGAGAAACTCTGGACAGAACCAGAACCTCCTGCCTGTAATGATACTCCATGTGTTCAGCAGACCGATGCCACAGCGCCGCAGCAGCAGGTTCTGGTTCTGATTGGACCCATCCTGGATGTGACTGGAGGAACACTCTGTCCTGCTGCAGGCGGTGAGGTGAGGCTGATCCGCTCCTGCCCAGATGTGGAACATCTGTCCCCCAGAGACCCGTCCTCTGGGACGTCCTGTCCCCCCCGAGAGGCTGCAGACGCTGAGTCAGCGCCGTCCTCAGCCGACTCAGACCGAGGTCAGAGGTCGTCGGATGAACATGTCAACGCCTCCGCTATCTTTGTGGAAGTGTGATGAAATGTCTTCATCAGGGAGCTGATGCAGCAGCACAGCAGTTCAAAGCACTTTACATCATAAAACTCAAGAATAAAAAGTCATGAAAACAATTGATCAATGTTTCATTTATTATGTTTCTAAAGCAGCTCTAACCAGGTGGGTTTTTAGTTTAGATTTTAAGGAACTCAGTGTTTCGGCTGTTTTGTAGTTTTCTGGAAGCTTGTTCTAGATTTATGGTGCATAGAAGCTGAATGCTGCTTCTCCATGTTTGGTTCTGATTCTGGTTCTGGATGCAGAGCAGAACCAGGAGACCTGAGAGGTCTGGAAGGTTGCTATGACAACAGCAGCAGATCTTTAAGCCAGGGATTTCTAAACTACCAGCAGTAGTTTAAAGTCTGTTCTCTCAGTGAAGGACTGTAGAACCTGGTGATGTAGAACCAGGTGATGTGCTCTATCTTCCTGGTTTTAGTCAGAACTCCAGCTGCAGCGTTCTGGATCAGCTGCTGCAGTAATCAGTGACTAAAGAAAAACGCCTGGATGAGTTTCTCTAGATCTTTATGGAACTTTAGAAAGATGAATTGTGGCTTAACACCACAATACATTACAGAGCTGCTGTTGTAGCAACCTCCCAGATCTCTGAGGTCTTCTGGTTCTGGTTCTGCAAAACTTTCGGCATCCAGAACCAGAACCAAATGAGGAGAAGCAGCATTCAGCTTCCATGCACCACTAATCTGGAACAAACTTCCAGAAAACACTGAGTTACTTTAAATCTAGATTTAAACCCACCGGGTTAGAATTGTTTTAGAAACATAAACCATTAATCAACATCCTGCTGTGTAGCGACGGCACTAGACAAAATGTAATGATTCAGTTGTTGGCTGTTTTTTTGTGCTTTTATGATGTAAAGCATGTTGAAATGCCTTCTGCTTCACAAATAAACATGATTGATTGATTGATTGATTGATTGATTGATTGATTGATTGATCGATCGATCGATCCTCTAATCCTGGAAATGTTCTTCAGGTGATGGAAGGCTGACTTTGTAACCGTCTTTATGTGGCTCTGAAGGTTCAGGTCCAAACCCAGATTTCAGGCCTTGTGGAGCTCCAGCACCTTTAGGGTGTAGATGAGCCACTTTCCTCTTGCTCACCTGGTCTTTTATCTCCTGAATCTGCAGAAAGGTCAAAGGTTAATGAAGAGCTAATGGAGGTTTCCTGATGCTGTGAAGCAGCAGCAGATCTGACAGCAGCTAGCAGCTTTAGCTGAGGACAGTTTGGACAGGCTGGTTATTAGAGCCTCGCCTTACGGAGAGGGAAAGCATTTCCTGAAGCTGTTTTCTCCTCGGCTGACGGCTCAGCAGCAGCCGAGGAGCAGGAATAAACTCCCCGGGTTTATTTCTGCTCCTCACGAATCTGTCTTTTAAAATCCAGAACGGGGATAAAATGTTCTGGTATGAAAAGCTGTGAACCTGACCGCAGGTCTCAATCTCAGACTTTTAAAACTCTGATACAAACCAAGGCTATTATAGTTCACTAAAACTAACAAAATAACAAAAGCTGAAATTAAGAAAACATTTTCTGAAATAAAGAAAAACAGAAATTAATAGGGAAAAACTAGAACTTGAACTGGAACTATACTGTGTGTTTATAAAGTTAAAACATACCAAAATTATAGATATATCCTTTGTTTTTATGTTTATAAATGCATTTATTAGCCTTTCAAGCTGAAAAAGGATTGGGAAGGAGCAGCGCCACACCAAATTGTGATTGACAGTGCTAAGACCAGCCTCTTTGCTCTGATTGGTTGATTCTAATTAGCACTGGGAAAAGGCAGAGAAGCTCGTATTAAATTATCACGATATAGTGACAGTTTCAACAAATATGTAAAATATATTTTTTTTCTGAAAGTTAGTCACTGCAGCTTTAAAGAACCTGCGTTTGAATCAGAACCGCATTAATATGCGGGAGCCAAAGGCAGAACCGCAGCTGATTCTCCCAGAGAGCTCAGATCTGATCCGTTCGGCCCTGAACTGGGGAGGAAGAGGAGGCGTCGCTGCTGCTCGGGGGGACGAAGACGGCTCCGGACTCCTGGGACAGCAGAGAGCTGCTGGTAAACAACCAGAACCGGGCCGACTGCCGCAGGTATACAACCAGAACCGGGCCTGTTTGGGGTTGCCATTTGTAAAGTTACACTGTGAAAAATTAACAGCAATGTCTTCATTGTCATGGAGAGAAAAATTCTCATCTTTCAAAGTCATATTTTCATGTCAGAGTTCCAAACTAAATATTTAATTCACAAGGTAAATATTTAGTTTTCAAACTAATTATTTAGCCATCAAATTAAATATTTAGTTTCAAAGGAAAATATTTGCAATAAAAATTTTTTGTTCCACACTAAATGTTTGAGTGAAACTAAATATTTAGTTTACAAACTAATTATTTAGCCCCAAATTAAATATTTATTTTGCTAATTAAATATGTAGTTTGAAACTAAATATTTATTTTCCAAACTAAACATGTAAATATTTAGGTTGCTACATAAAACAATAGCTCTAACAATAGTTAGCTATGAGCTAAATATTTAGCCAGCAACCTAAATATTTAGTTAGCCAGCTAAACATTTAGTTTGAAAAGTAAATATTTAGTTTAGAGCTAAATATTTAGTTAGTTCCAAACTTAATAAATATTGATTTCCAAACTAAATAATTAATTTACAAGCTAAATATGGCTTTTATACTAAATATTTAGCTTGTGAATTAAATATTTAGTTTGGAACACTGATATTTATAAATGTATGAATAACATGGTGAAATCTTTCCTCTGACAGGTTGAATAAACCAAAATATTTCTGGAGCCGATCTTGCAGCAGGTGGATGTTTGGACGGATGACTCAGAGAGTGAAGTCAAACGCTGCGACACCTGGTGAAATATTTACGGTCCTGGAGGAGCGGCAGCCGGCAACAGTCGGTCGGTGAGGAAGCAGCTGGTAAGTATAATTCAGCCCGACAGAATCGTGTCAGAACCAGGCAGAGCAGCCAGGAGGGAAAACCCAACATGGAGACTTGGCCCACATGCAGATCAGGAATGGAGAGGATTTCATTTACACAGCCACTAGAGGGTGATAGTGAGCCATGTCAGTTGATCAGGCAGCTACAGAAGCAACCGACAGCCAATCACAGCAGCAGAATAATTAAATCCCAAAGGTTTGAGCGCATAGATTGCAACCATGTAAAAACTGGAGAATTGGAACTTTATCGACCAGCAACTCTGCATCATAACTGCGGCATCCAAAATGGCGGAACCGAGTAAACTGGTCGTAAGTCCTAACTACCATATGTATTTTTAGAAAGTGGCAGTCCAATTTTAAAAGTACAGTACAGGTATTTTTACTGTCCAAAGTCATTTCAGGAAATGTTTTTATTTGTTTTTTTATTTTTAGATATACCATCTTTTTATTTTATAAAATATATCTATATTGATATATTTTTATCACTTATCTAGAATAGATTTTCAAAGCAACACTAGAAATGCTGACTCTGATAAAATTACATCTTTTCTGACTAATATGTTCATAATTATGACATGAAGTTGGATTGTTTCTAAAATCCACCTGGAATCTGGAGGAAATGACACCTGATGTTTGTGTCGACCTTCTTGTTAAACAAGGTTCTGGTAGCTGCTTCAGATTTCTCCTTCAGATCTCTGAAACAAGCAGAAATAGAAACGGACCCGAGGCGGGACCGGAACCGTCAGGAGGGACGATGAGACATCACCCAGAATCGTGTTGGGATGACTCAGTTTTCCTCCTTCACCCTGAACATCAGCAGCTCCAGACTTCAGCTGGCCGTCCCAGAAACTGGTTCACAGTTCCTGCTGACTGAATTAAGGCCCAGCGGGCCGAGCAGGCAGAACCAGGCATGGAGTTTGGGTCAGAGCCCGGCTGCCGTGAAGCCAGCTCTCATTTTATGGCTGTTTCCTAACATTTAATTAAATTTCCAGTCGGTCAACGTTAATGTGCCGTCAACGCTGAAGCAGCACATTTAATCTGTGAGTGATGAAAACAATCCCGTTCTAATTATAGGGTGGGATTTGGGTCAATAACAGAACCAGCTGCATGTCGGAGCGTTGTCCTGATCGACCTTTGACCCTTTCCTGGCTTGAACCAGGAAAGGGGTCGATCTTCCCAAAAGCCCTGTTACTGTGCAGCTGTGAGCTCAATTGGGTTTCAACCAGTGACATGCGGTCAGGCGAAATATCATCATGGAAAAATAATATATAATAATAAAATAATTTATATTGCTATTTTCACCCTGTAGTTTGTATTATGAAGTACCTATTTTTCATTTAGTTTAACCAATTCTGATTATTTTTTCTTCAAAATCGCTGAATTTTCTCATTTTCCCATTCAAATGGTCGGAAGCGCAGCTGGTGAGGCAGCAGTGAGCCGAGCCTGGGATCGATCAACTTCTGCTCTGGCTGCCAGTCAGCATGATCCTCCTGTCTGTCACCAACTGAACAAAAACACTGATTAAACTTTAGCTTTAATAACATAAAGCTACATAATTTTTAAAGTTTAATCAGTAATACTTTTATAACAAATTTATGTCAGATCATGATTTCTTGGTTAATGACAAGTTATAATAACAAAGACATTTTGAATAATGTCAACTTCGTATTAAAAGTGTCATGATTTACCGAATGACACTTTATGACAACAGTCATAAATATTCATGAAGACTTACTCATGTTTATGACGGTGTCATGAACACAACCCGTCAAATAAAGTGTTACCGGAAAAATATTATTTTGCCTGATTTTGTTATTTTTTTGTTATTCATAAAATTTATTGTCATTTTCATCCTTAAAATACCAACATTTCCAATTAACTTCATATTTGGTCCATCAGATGATGTAATTATTAAATATTAAATAACTGATAATTTGATCAGTTTTCAGTACTTGATTAAACTTTTTACCAAATACTTTACTACATAAGTAATTCCTTGGATGGTTACTTTTTACTTTTACTTGAGTAAAAGTTTTTGGGTTCTCTGCCACCTCTGGCTGTGAACCAATAGGAGGAGATCCGAGTGTCTGCTGACGGTATCGGTGATGAAGATGTGAAGCAGCTCCTCTTCATCAGCCTCTCTGGAGGAAACAGCGTTCGCCGCTCCCAGCAGCTCGGTGACAGATTCGCTGCTACCTGTTGTTTTTCTGCACTCCAACGGCTGTGATTCACCCAAACTGAGATGTTTTCACCACCATCTTTATTCATGTGTTATATAAGTGCTAACAATGCATGAAGCCACCCACCAGAACAGTTTATCCCCGATGAGAACAGAGAAATCATCCATTATTAAAACAAAAGGCGAAGCTTCATTTACATTAATGGAGGTAAAATGTCAGATTTCTGAGGCCTTAATAAAAACATTCAAACCAGTAAAATTCTAATTAATGAGAGGAAAATCAAAGGATCTGCAGGTAGAAATGCATCAGTCAGGAGACGAAAAACAACAGTGTTCCCTCAGATGAACATTGAGTAACGTTCAAATTTTAATCTATGACTGGATGAAGGTAAACTTTTCTCCCAAATGACCATTTATGAGGTCAGACACTGATGTTGGAGAAGGAGGACCAATTGAGATCAGGACTGTTTCTCCCTCACTTCACTTCCCTCCATGATGCACCTTGGTTTGTGACCTGAAGCTCAATTTATTTCAGTTCAGTTTACTTATATAGCACCAAAAATAATCATTTTGATTCAGTCACACTAAGTTTACCAACTGATTCTTAAAATCAATTAATCAATCAAACTAAACTATTTTTAGTTTCATATCATGTTATGATGTTATTCCTTTATCAAAAGCAAACCTGGAGTGTTGCTTTGATTCTTTCATGCATGTCTGAGAAATCCTTTAGTCTCCATGGCGACCATTCAGCTGCAAAACGCCTGGATGGACCCGGCTCTGCCTTTGGGGTGCAGCTCCTTCTCAGAGCTGCAGTTTCCAAACTTCTGCCTCACAGAGCAGCTCAACCCTGTGACTCCAGCTCCTTCAGACTAGCCAGCAGCAATTAGCAAACAGCTGGTGGAACTGCAGTAACTGCTGAGCTCATTATAGGAGCTACTTGTCAGAGCAACGCTAGTAAAAACATTAAAGGGTTAATAGAGGAGCCATGTTGTGATGACTTCCTGAAGACGGAGCTTCAAAAAGACCAGGAGCTTCTTAAAGAGACAGAGGCCCAATTTCAAGGTGTTGAATCAGAACGTAGTATTTCTTTAAGTCATATTTGATAAATGTAGAATTTTTTAAAACACCTGAAGGTAGCATAGTTACTTGACTGCTATCAGATGGCACTATGTTTCTGGAGAGTACATATTTCTCCTAGCCCTTTAAGTCCATTAAGTTTTCTCAGCAGGGCTTTTATTCTGAAATATCAGTTACCAGCGAAGCATTAAGATGTGAAGTCCTGCAGAGGTTCCTCCTGCGGTGACCTTGGTGACTCCATCATGTCCGCTGGCCGGTCATCCACCTGCAGCTCTGAGTGCGTCTGATTGTCCTGTTGCTGCCGCTTTGAGGCGTGAACGACGTTGATCCGGGTTCAGATGAAATGAGCATCAGCTCCCCCGTTTCTGATCGGTTTGCCTTGTTCTCCTGGATCTCTGGTCGCCTTTATGTAAGCACGCAGCTTTGTGTTGTTGCCATGGTGTCGATGTCTAGCAGGCGCTGCAGCGCCTACATGATTCAGTCACATCAGAGGATCTGGCTCTGGGCTGCAGGGAGCTGCAGAGACAACAAGGTAGAAAACAGCATGTAGAAGCTGCTGCACCACACAATCATTTAAACACAAACAGGTTCTTCATTCAGAACCAGAAGATCTGCCGCAGCTCGTTTTCATCTAAACACTTAGAACCTGCTGCAGCTCATAGTTGAACTCGTATAAGTTTTTCCACACCTGAACTCATAACTCATAAAATCAGCCTTTAAAGCTGTCGGTGACGGGACGAGTGCTATTTTATTGGACCGTGTGGCTATGGAAACAGATTGGGTCCAAGTTCGCTGGCTGTCAGAGACTCTGACAATAAATATTCATAAACAAGATGCAGAACATCCATAAAGGGAGGAACTGCTTGAGGCTTTTCTGATTTAGACAAAACTTTTTTGTTTTAAAGTGAATTTTCTGCCTTTAACATTCGGAGCTTTCATCTGTTTGTCCTTGAAAAAAACCTCAGAAGCTAAACGGGAACGACAGAATCGCTTTGGGACACGTTTCCCTTCTTCTTGGGTTTCATTCTTTCATCCATTTTCAGGCGTTTTTGTCTGACCATCTGATACCGCTCTCTGATTCAGCTTTAGGTCGGACCGAACCATCTGCAACCGGAACCAGAACTGAACCCACAGGGTTGCTGGAGGGTCCAACCCGTCTCTGCAGCCGTCCTTAATAGAACCAGAAACGGGAAGGTTTGGGGGAAAATCAGAGTTCACTGAGGCAGTGAGACGACCCCGAGGCCGGTGGCCGGATCACGGACAACGTCTGAGGAGGACAGAGCGTCTCCAGGACGAAGACATCTGATTGGTCCTCTGAGATGTCCTGGAAAGACCTTCAGGAGGACAACCTGGAGAAGTCCTCACTAGCTAGGTTTCCATCCAATTCTTATGCAAATTGTGAGCAAGCTTTTAAAATGTCACAAAAAAGAAGAAAAAATAAAACGTGACTTGTTTCCATCTTCTGGTTTGGAGCGAATCAGTCAGGTGACCCAAAGCGTGACGTCATCAGATGTGGACACTATGAATGGCTGGAATAAACAGGAAGTAGAGGATGCTGATAGCATGGAGTACAAATCACCCCTCAGAACCACCTCCAAGCCCTGGAGGCCTGGACTTGGAAGTGTTTCGGAGTTTGGTGCCTCTTGTAATGTGCAGAATGGATGGAAGCGTTTGCTTTGTCAGAACTTTAAATCTCCCTTTCAATGAATTAACTCTTTTTCAGAAAAACTGCCTTAAGAAAGTGTAAAAACTACATTTACAAAGTTAAGGAAGTTATTTTAAATTTGGCTGTTCTACCTTTTCTAATGCAATTCGTCACAATGTGCATAAAAACCGTTGATGGGAAGAAGTTCCTGTTTCCATGCAGACATTAAGTCCTTCGGGTCACTGTGTTTCTTTTTACGACTCAGGAGGCAGAACTCCTGCAGGGTTCTGGCTAAACTTTTCCTCCACAGATAGGAAGCTTGATGCTCGTCTTGCAACAGAAGGGAATCTTATCTTAGACATGTTTGACCTCCAGACTGGAGCGCTACAGAGCAGCCATTGATGGTTCTCACCATCCTGACCCGGTTTGAACTTTTGACCCCTCTGTAATCAACTGGAAGCCATTGATGTCGGTAAATCTTCATCAGCTTGTTTCCTCGGACCAGGTCTTGTGTTCATTTTGCCTCCCTGCAGTTTCAGGTTCACCGACATCCCGCCTCAGAGTGGATTTATTTCCACTGCGGAGCTTCGGCTTCATTTCGCTCCGTTATTACCCCACCGACTCCTGGCGGCTCCAGGGAGCAGTTCCAGCTCTGAGGGGGCGGTGGCGGTGGCGGCTGCTCCTCTGCAGCCCGACTCCGGAGTTTACTTGGATGAAAAGTGAAAAAAAACAAAAAAAAACAAGAAATGTGGCTGTGATGATCTGGTTGAGTGGGAACAGCTTCCAGTGTGTGGGCTGCTAGCTGTGTGTGCCACTCGATGCGTGGGCTGAATGTTGAAACGTCTCATTGACATGAGCAGAGCGCCGTTCCTGCTGCTGCTGTGATATATGAACAGGAGCACATGGTCATAGTGCGACACTGTGTGTGTGTGTGTGTGTGTGTGTGTGTGCGGGTGTGTGTGTGTGTGTGTGTGTGTGTGTGTGTGTGTGAGTGTGTGTGTTTGTGTGTTGGCGTGTGCGTGTGTGGGGGGGGAGCTGAGGTTGTAATGAGCAATGGGGTGCAGGGCTGCAGCTGCCGTTTGCATGCTAATGCTGCGGCAGAGCTGGAGGATGTGGGAGACGAGGGGAAAAGGCCAGAGTCCGCCCACACACACACACACACCCCAACCTGCCATCTCACACCTCTGCTGCTGCAGGAACACGCTGGATGTGTTGATGTCTCGCTGCAGAGGAGGAAACCCTCTGAACACAGACGGCGGATCGTGTTCAGAGTTGGCTGCAGATTAGAAAATGTGTCTGTGAGGAATCAAACCGCAGAGCTCCTGTTTCAGGGCCCAGATACGCCGGCTGATGGAGAGAACACAGTAATAACGACTCTAATTTCATTTGTGGGTCATTTTTCAAAGACGAAGTTAGAAAATCAAATCAGAAGTGGGCCTGAAGCAGTGGTACAGTCTGAACAGCAGAACTTATTCTTAGCCTGGCCCCGTTTCAGCTCAGGAAGGCGCATCAGGACGAGACATCCATCCAACCAAACGCTTCAGGAGGAGTGGAGGGAAAATGACGACGTCAGACCGAATCTAGGCTGGTTAGAAGAGACTGAGCTCTGCAGAGGAGATTAATAGTTGACATGGAAACTAACCTGCTTTAAAACCTGGAGTCCAGCCGCCATGTTGATGGTGCAGCTGCATCCATATCCGCCGTCTGTTCAGACCACTGGGGGGTTCAGCTCTCCAGCCATCGCAGGTCAAACACCAGTTAACCCAACAGTCTTGGTTCTGGCTGTCGGAGGAAACCGGAGTACCCAGAGAGGACTCATGCATGGACAGGAAGGACATGCAAATTTATAATTACTTCATCAAATGTAACTTACATTAATTCAAATTCTTCAGAGTTATTGTAGATAGTGATGGCATTAAAGTTCTCCTGTAGAGGTGTGTATTACAGCAAATTTGACGAAGCCTCTGACTGAAGCATTCGTGTAGATGATGACCAGAGTTGTCCATATTTTATTGGTCTTATGAATCATGCAGACTCCATGTAGGAAGACCCCAGCTGGGATTTGAAGCCAGGATCTTCTTGCTGTGCTGCCAGCATGCAGACCAAGATGAACTGATGTGGATGCGAAAAGGAAAAAGTCTCAGCTGAATGTTGGCCTCCACATTCACCATGAAGCTGCAACTTGGAGGCCCAGAGATGATCCAGGCAGGAGAAGCAGAAAATTCATCTTCACAATCTTTAAATAATGAAACATTCAGGTATTCATCATCAGGGTTGCTAAAGCCTCTTCTCCATAGAGTCTGACTCTGTCCCGTTTCTGGTTCGGTTCCAGCCAGGTTGGGTGTTCCTCACTATGCAGCGGTTGACGCTCCGATCATCTCATTTTGGCACGTCTACCTTTGTTTCTCTGAAGTCTCTTAGAGTATTTGTTTGTTGCCCTGTCCAGTTAACATGCACTCTATCGCCACAGTTGCTAGAAACCTCAAAGTTTGACCAAAGATTCAGCAAGCTGCAGCTTGCCAACTACTACGGTCTCGTTGCGGATTGGTTGAGATGTCGTTGGTCGAGGAGGAATCAATGAAAGCAGTCTTCTGCCAATCAAATGGCTTGTGCACAATACCAGGCTTGGCTCAGCTTCTCCCATCCCCATTGCAAAATCTGGAATCTCCGTTTTTTGCAATGGGGAGGAAACACCCAGTATCTGCAAATAGAGACAAAGCCATGCCTTTGGAGAAGAGGGTTAAAGGTCTCTCCTGGCTGCATTCCATTTTTGTTTCCATGTGGTGAAGAAGGAAGTTGCACTAAGTGTCTTTATCAGAGGTTTTTGTGTCGTTTACTGCAGTGGTTCTTGGTGCAGCGCCCCCACAGGCCAGAAGGGGAACAGCAGTAAAAGAGAACTGCGGCAGCTGAAAATGTTTTGGTCCCCAGTCAAACTGAGTCTACCGGAAAACACAGTTAGTGTGTAATTTGGAGAAGAAGATGGAGGGATGGGTCTGGTCTCAGCTGCAGCTGTGAGGGCGATTGTGTTTCTGCTGTATGTAAACTCATCCTCGTCAGTCGCATTAAAAATGTTGAGCATCCAGAAGGAACAATCAGCTCCTACATGCAGATGATCTCAGTTAAAGACGCTTTTTGTCAGTCAGTTGTTTTATTCCAGAAGCAGCAGCTGAAGGAAACCTGAAGGTGATGAAAGTTTAATGGCTCTCTCAGCCAGCAGGCGTTTCACGATGGAGACCTCCAGCAGCGCTCCGGGCCTGGGGGGAATCCCGACCCGCTAACCCGGATCCATCAGCCGCCAGCTGGCTGCGGCCGCCTCGGTGCTGAGGCTGACGGCGGGGGATTCCCTGAGCAGCTGCACGGATCAATGCTGGCTGAGGAACGGCGCCGCCCGCTATGGGTCTGATGACCTTTCACCTGAACTGGCAAATCCTCTGCTGTCCTTTGGTTCCACTTTGTTTGGGATTTATCCCATTTTGCTTTTAATATTCATTAGATTCCTTAAGATTCCTCGTCCTTCAGTTTCACTATTTAATGTCTCAGCTGCCTGATTTTATTTAAATGGGACAGTGCATTTAGTCAGTTAGGCGTTTAACTTCCAATCTTATGCTAAGATTGGAAGTTAGCATTTTGCTAATTGTTTTATCTTAGTCCAATAAAAACAAACACAAGATGAAACATTCACACTATTTCATGCATAAAATAAGAAATACAATAAAAACTGTATAGAAAGTTGGAAAAATCTATTTCATGAGGTTTATATCGAAATGCTCATTTAAAAAATGTTTATTTCCAACAATATGTCACAAAAATAATAACTAAAACCTAAAATTTCTCAAAGGTCGCTGAGGTTCATTGATCGCAGTGCTGAGTCCTGGCCAACCATGCCATGCTTTAAAGAAAAGATAGGTGGCGCTCTGTCTAATAATAGGCAGTTTGTTCCAGCACAAACATTTTTTAATTGATAAAACATTTTTTGAGGATGAAGACTTTCTAAATTGAAGCTCTCAGTCCCCTGTGAAGGTCGACCTAGTGCTTTTTGTTTTTTAATAAAACTCTATAGATACGTTTTTATAGGCTTTACCCATTAAAAATGGATCAATAAGACAGTAATTCTTAAATAACTGAAAATTCTGAAAACTTAAAAAGTTATATTTGTCTAAAACTAGGCAAATATTATATGACTGTGGCCTCCTTTAATTGCCTTTTTTAAAAGCTGTTTTATAAGTTTTGATGCAGTAGCACAAGCAAATGGCCATGATGTGAAGCAATATTCAGTGTGTGGTAAAATCATGCAGTTGAGGTCAGACTGAGATAAGAGGCCTATGAGTTTGAAGTTAAAGTTAACTATTTGAGTTTCCTTGTTTTGTTTTTTAAATGAAAGTTGGAGTTAAAAATTAAACCAAAGTCCTTCTCCAGATCAAATCTCCACTTGATCATCTGATCCTCTGATTGTCGCCTCCAGTTTCTGTTTTCTGGATTAAAGTTTTCAGATTTTTAGTAAAAATACATCATTTTTCATCCAACTGCTTCCTGTTCAGCTTAATTCTGGTCTCTAATTGAGGTGCTCGGACCAGATAACCTGCGGTATCGGTGGGAGAACATTGCAGACGGGTCGGTTCTGATCAGCTGAAGCAGGAAGAGAGTTTCTGGTCTCTGGAGAAAGGCAGAATGAAACCAGACAGCCTGATTTATGATCCAGTGAGCCGGTTTATGTCCAGGTTCCAGCATAGACCTGTTGCCGTCTTGGACGTCTTCTTCATTTTCCAGAGGACTCCATAAATCCTTCATGTTTATACGGACAGACGCCCTTTCTCGTTTCATCAAGGTCAGACACAAAACTGCATCTGGTGCATTAAATCTGCTCACACAATTCCTGTTTGTTTCCTGAAGCAGAGCCTTTCATTTATAATAATCTTTTTCCCACCTTCTGCCTTCATCTTTCTTTCACCTCATCCCTCTCAGCAGAACCAATAAGTCCAGTGTTTCCTGTTTAAAATCACTGATGATGGCCTGTTTTCTCTCCAAGCAGCAAAGCTTTCCTGTGATCCTTCTAAATTGTGTGGATAAAGAGCTCTAAAAACCCTGAAATCTTTCCATCTTTCTTTCCATCTTTTCATTTGTACTTCTGCTACTTTCAGTTTCAGCCCATTTTGATGTAGTTTGATGGTTGAATCAATAGCAAGCAGCAGGTAGAGCTTGTTTACTCTAAATTAGCTTACTCAGCTGCACATTACTTTTAATCTGAGTGTACAGTATCATCCTTTTATGTTGTATATTTGACCAGAATATTTCTAAGACATCCTCAATCCCATCGTCAGGTCCTCCAGTGAGGAAGCAGTTTACTCTGAATTAGTGCCAGTGAGGTTTACAGTGTACGTAAGTATCTGGTCTCAGATAGAGAGTATGACTACTGATGGCAGTTGATTTTGAGGATGCATTCACACATGATAGTCTGGTAGAATTGATTTAATTGGGAACCAAAACTGCTAAATTTGTTCCATTTCCAGCTGCTTTGGTTCTTTTTCTCGCTGCACTGAGTCAAACCAACCATTTGCAACATGTCATTTGTGCATGTTGCCGCTTGATGGAGTCATCAGGAACCATGAATCAGCTTATACAGTTATGCTGATGACACTCAGTTATACATCTTTTTGTCTCGGGACGACCCTCAGCCAATCACTGCATTTCAGACATAAAGACTGGATGGCACAGAACTTTCTCCAGCTCAACCAGGACAAAACATAATTTTAATAATTGGACCAGAGGATCAGAAAGAAATTATAGTTCAAAATTACAAACTGCATCTTTTAAACCTTCAAAACAAGTCAGAAGCCTGTTCTTCTTGACTCTGAGCTCACTTTTATTCCACATGTTAAACAAATAGTTAAAACAGGATTTTATCATCTAAAAAATGTAGCCAGAGTTCACCCTATTCTCTAATACTGAGACCGATGCATGCTTTTATTTCTAGCCTTATAGGCTACTGTAATGCTGCTTTCTGGTCTCCCTGAAAAACCTCTGCTCAGCCTTCAGCTGTTACAAAACTGCTGCTCGAGTGCTGACCAGGACCAG
The DNA here is from genome assembly GCF_001444195.1 of Xiphophorus couchianus. NCBI lineage: Eukaryota > Metazoa > Chordata > Actinopteri > Cyprinodontiformes > Poeciliidae > Xiphophorus > Xiphophorus couchianus. The sequence goes on from NC_040247.1 coordinate 2,640,398, forward strand.
AAGCCAGGTTCACACCACACCTGTTTTAAAATCATTACATTGGCTCCCAGTGCGTCTCAGGATTGATTTTAAGTTTCTTTTACTGGTTTTTAAATGTCTTAATGGTCTTGCACCATCTTACCTTGCTGCTAATACCTTATGAACCTCTCCGGACCCTGAGGTCGTTTGGCACCGGACTACTAACAGTTCCCAGAGTCGGAACTCATGCTGATGGTGAGGCTTCTTTCCAGTATTATGGCCCAGTTTGTGGAACGGTCTACCAGAGAACCCGAGGGTCGCAGAAAATGTTACTGTCTTTAAGAGCAGGTTCAAGACCCAGCTTCTTAACTGTACTTCCTGAATTTAATCATTTCTGCTTAGTCTGTGCGTTTTCCATGCAGTTGTGTGTTTTTCCATGTGGGTAATTGCACTTTGAGCTGCTTTTAGTATGAAGGGTGCTTTATAAATTTGATTGATTCATTGATTGATTGATTGATTGATTGATTGATTGATTGATTGATTGATTTGAAAAACCTGTTCCCCTCCTCACCTGTAGGGGGGCTGCACCAAGAACAACTGCCACAAAACCCTTCGATGAAGACACTTTAGCTCAACTTCCTTCTTCTCAAAACATAATAAAAAATGGAGTGGCGTCAGATTTTAGCGGTTGTAGGATTTCTCTTGAAATGACTGATTTCACTCCTTAGCAGGTTTGTTTTGGTTGTGTTTACCCAGAATGCCCTGCACTTTAGTCTGCTTCCTGTTTTTGGAGCAGTCTCCGGTCCGCTTGCATTCACAGACGCATTCAAACAGAACCAGAGTTCAGGTTTTTAGGTGAACCAGAGTTCGCTTTTTTTGGTACATAAGAGTTTGTTTCCACATTCACACATCCCCCAACGAACCGAACTTTAGACTAACGAACTAAAGTTTGATTAAAGCAGACTAAACAGGGTTTGTGTGAACGCACCCCAACTGTCCAGTCATAGTTCTTGCTTACTGCAGAGGAACCCATTGAGAGAAACTCGCAGTCGGATGAGAGGATGAGATGTTCAGCTTCATCAAGTAAGAAGAAATGCGGTGAAAACAGAGAAGCTCTGCTTGTCTCTTCTCATTAAAATCCTCCCCTGATTCCTCCATCCTCCGGTTCAGAGGCAATGGGAAGCTCCGGTTCGTCTTCATATAGCAGCGACAGTGTGTACACCAGCATCATGTTATCAGGAGGCTCGGGAGGAAAAACAGAAAGGCTTTTGTGATAAAAATAATACAGATTACGTGAGAAGGTAGCCATGGATACAACATCCAGTCACCCTTGTCAGTGCATATATGGAGAGATTTATGTTTCCAGCTGGAGTATGTGTCTCAGCGCGGTGTGTTGTCAGCCCGCTGCGGTGTAGGTGGATCCTGACCCCAGGAAGTCACCGCCTTACATAAGCCTGCTGGATCTCAATCACAAACTCCACTTCCTAATCAAAATTAATTCTGAAAACTTTCTCCGGAAACAGAGCCTCCTCTGGCAGGAACGCCAATGAGGGACTACACGTCCAATCAGAGCTGCCGCTGGGTTTGTCACTGAGACCGCCCACTGGAAGCCTCCAGCCAGCATCCAATCCAATCCAGTCCGATCCAATCCGGTCCGATCCAATCCGGTCAGATCCAATCCGGTCCGATCCAATCTGGTCCGATCCAGTCCGGTCAGATCCAATCCGGTCCAGTCCAACCGGATTGGACCGGAACTGGAAGAGGCTCCAGTTTTCAGGAAACCTTTCACTGAAGTTTCCAGAGCCACATTCATTACCATACATCCATCTTCAGCACTTAACCCAAACTGCATTATCATCTTCTTTAACATCAACACACAGACTCACTGTTAATGTAGTCCATAGGGGGGGTTCTGTAGTCCAAGTTCAGATGAATCAAACTGGATCCTGTGATCACAGATCCAGAGGCTGAGTCACGCACCTGAGTGAAGTTGGTTCCTCACCTTCTTCAAATCTAACGAAATTGGTGTCAATTGTTTCTGCAGCAAAAATGGTCGTCTGTGCTGCTTTTGATTTGAAGATATTAATGAAAGTTTAAAGTCAGAAGGTCAATCAGCTCTCCCATATTACCCAAATTTGACAAAATTGGTGTCAATTTTAACAATATTAATTTTAAAAAGCATCCAGAGGTCAACTTCCCATTCCTCTTACATTTACAAAATCAAACAAATTTTGTGTCAATCAATTCTGCTATGTTTGTGCTGCAGTTTTTTGTTTGTGCTGCCAGTAGCGGCGCCGCTCCGTCTGCTTGGATTTCCTTTAATTCCCCAGACAAAAACAAATGTATACAAGCAGCCAATCACAGCTGACAGCTCAGTGTCACATTGATAATAATTGTTAATAAATAGAAGATGTGCTAAATTTATTTTGTACCATTCACTCCCCTGCTGGTCCAGCAGGGGGCGACAGTGGAGAGGAAACAAGAAGAAACCTACAACAGAACCAGAACCAGAACCAGAACCTGGCTCAGTACAAGCGGGCATCTGCCACTGACTGGAGGTTTGACTTAGACTGAGCAAAGAAACAGATGAACTGAACCAGGAGTACTTTCTGTTTCAGAGAAAAGGAAAAAATTAACAACAGAAGAGGGAGAACCATTAGTTGATAGCAGCATTTTCTCAGCAGATGGCCTCCTCCAGGAAGGAATCTCAGGTAAACAGAACCCAGACCAGGTGTAGCTTCTACTGAGAGAAAACACAAGATTAGTAGCAAATAATTCAAATGATGGAGTAGTAGGAGAAGGAAGTAAGGAAAAGTGGTCAGTTTGAGAGAATGGAAAAGAACAGAAGCAGTGGACCAGGGATACTTTCTACAGACAGCATAAGTAAAAACCTACACAAACTGTGAATCTTGACAGATTTTCATTTATGCTGCAAGTAAATCATCCAGAGAGGCTGACCCAAACCGTTCCTGACATAAACTGTGATTGTTTAGGATCTAAACACACACAGGAATCATTATCACGCAACAATTTAAGGGAATATACAAGAAAAACTTACAAAAACAGGTAACAGGAGCAACCGGGAGTCTAACAGGTGAAGTCAGAGATATTTAAATCAGAAAAGCAGCCACTGAAATGGAAGAAACTGGATCCTGTTGCAGAAGTGCTGCTGTTTCTAGTTCAAGTTCCTTCATCTCCATGGGTTTTTTATTTAACAATATATTTATTGAGTTTTTGAAAACATGCATTCAAATAATCATTAAAGATCCTCTACCCAAAAATCAATATTCAGGGTAAAAAATAACAGAAAATAAAATTCAGCTTAAAAAAGAAAAGATATATATTTTAAAAATATATAAATGTGTGTTATCCATATATTAATATATACTGTCTACATATAAGTTTTCATGCTAATGATCATTTCAGGGAAACATTTGCTGCTCTTTCTGTAATCAATGTTTTGTTTTTTAAACAAAAACGTTATGCATTTGCACTTTGTTACGGCCCTGGGCCTTATGGGCTGGGTTGCAGGTGTCTTGTTGTCTGTCTTTGTGCTCCTCCCCTTTACAGGTGCTGCTGATTTTATTAATTTGGACCACAGAGCATTTAAACCTGGCTGTCTCCACCTTCTGGGTTGCCATCGGCGTCCACTCTGCCTTGATGCTTGCGGTGTTTTGTTGCCAGGCCTCAGCTCCCCTCCTTTTTGCACATTTGAGTTTGTCTTTGTATTTGCACTTCAACAATTCCATATGCACTCATACACCACATCCAAGCATTTGCATTACACCACTGATACTGACATCCTCAATCCATTGTTGTTTGTGTTAATAAACATTCCTTTTTATGCACTTTAATCCCTGCAAGGTCTCCCGTTTTTGTTATGACCTTGAGCCAGTCGTAACAACTTCAAAAAGAGCAAATGCATAAAGGTAAATAAATTCATATATAAATATACAGATAAAATAAAGCTTCAATCATTCAAGTCCAATGACTAGATAAAGTGTCGCTCTCTTACTAAAAGTATTAGTTTTATGAATTAATATTGATCTTATTTCTAATTGGGGGCGTGCCGCAGTGGCGTAGGGGATAGTGTGACTCATGTTTGGAGGCCTTGAGTCCTTGTTGTGGGTTCGACTCCTGGATCCGGTGATGTTTGCTGCATGTCTTCCCCCGTTTCCTGTCAGCCTACTTTCATATAAGGGACACTAGAGCCCACAAAAAGACCCCCTGGAGGGGTACAAAAAAAAATCTTATTTCTAATTCAGCTTGGTCACATTGCATGAAAGTGTTTCATATATCCTAAAATTTGCAGGTATTTAGCTCCATAGTCAAAGTGAGAGAATGCCACCTGTAGAAATCATTTTACCCAGGCAGATTGAAATGTGTCTGTTGTCCTGTTCTGTCCGGCCTGTGACCCAGTGGCCTCTGCAGACAGACTCCCTTCCCCACAGGGAGCATTCCAGCTGCTGCTCCCTGACTGAGAGCAGCAGCTGGAATCGGTCTGCAGGTCAGAAGCACCAATAACGTGTCACCCCGTGATGAACGACACCATTACTCTGCAGACAAGCAGATCCGTCAGCGGCCCGCTGCAGCGCTGCTTCCCCCTGCAACACGTTCCTTTAACGAAGCCACTAATAATAATGCATAATGTGTGGTAACATCATCTTCTGTGGCTGGAAAAGCTTGACTCAGAGCTGGAACCGAAGCAGATGATTTACCAGGAAAAATCAATAGTGTGCAAACAAGAAACAAGCCTGATGGGTCTGAGGATTCATGGACATTTCAGACTAAATCCTTCAAATATCTATAGTATTCACTCTCTTTGTTTTCTGGTGAGGGTGTCCTTGTCCCCGTCTTGCTTTAGGGAGGAAGAAAAAAAACAAACAAACTTTTCCTAATATTATCTGTTAGATTTCAGCTTTGGCTCGCCTTGCCCAGGGACTGAAAGCAGTGCCTTTGTTTACAGCGCTTCTCCTTGAAACTGACAGGAAATGGTGCTGATGTCCTCTGAAGTGACGGAAACATTCCCCCGTGTGTGTGGGTGTGGGTGTGTGCGAGCGTGTGTGTGTGCGTGTGTGTTTGTGGGGTGTGTGTGTGTGTGTGTGTGTGTGTGTGTGTGTGTGTGAACTCCTGCTGTCTGTGCAGCTATGAACAGATGGAGAGGTGACTCTTTACCCTGAGCTCGGTCTCTCAGGATATTTTCTCCTCAGCATTTGAGGAAAGTCCAGCGACGACTCAACCTTTGGAAAGAGTTTGGGTCACATGTCGGGTCCCCCGCCTTGGAAAACAAATTTTAGTCCTCATCTCTTTATCTTTTTCCAGCTGGTCCAGTAGGTTCTGTGTTAATTTGAGCTTTTTGTCCTGGTCAACTCACAGTGAGCCTGATTTTAGTTCTGGTTTCACCTGTGTTTACTTCTCTGCTGGTATTAGTACATCTCTGTTGTTTGCACAGTTTTATTTTCATTTTCACTTGTTATAAATTGTCTGCTTTAATACACTAATTAATACATGTGTATATTTTGTCTATTTTTTAAAATAATACTATTAGAGATGCACTGATCTGAAATTGATATATAGCCCGATTCAAGTTGGGCTATTGGTGTTTGCTAATTGTTGTTGGCTAGTTTGAAGGAGCTGAGTGGGGGAGGAGCTGCATCTGAAAGGCGGGGCTAGGTCCACCCAGGTGTTTTGCATAGCTGAATGGTTGCCATGGAGATTATAGGATTTCTCACATGTGCATAAAAGAATCAAGACAGCGCTCCATGTATGTGTTTGATGAGGGAATGACTTTATAACACGATGTCAAGCTCAAAAAAGTCACATTTATGTAATACTCGGTAATGAAGTGTGTCGAGAGTCTGTTTTTCAGTCCCCACTATAAAGAGCATTAAAACATTATATCAACTCTGCAAATCAAAGGAATAAGAGTGGTGTTTTTCATGGTTAAAGATGGCCTTTGATCCTATCAATGTTCAAGCTGCACATGATGATGTTTACCTGGTCGACTCTCCTCTCCTTGTATTGACATTACACACACCGGCCTGTTGTGACAACAGCCTGTTGGAGCGCTGAGGCTGCAGGCGGGGAGTCCGAGCGCTGCACTGCAGTCACCGACGCAGCAGAGGATCTGCAGCAATACCAACCCCCTCATCAAACTCTGAGCCTGCAGTTAAAACATTTATCACTTTCTCTTTGATCAACAGAATAATCCATATCATCTCCAGGCAACGTGTTGCTGATAAAAGCTCCAACAAATCCAAACTGAGGGGCTGAAAACAAGAAATACTGAATGTCAGGATGGATTAAAAATGAAACTATGTTTGTCTTTAATGTAATCTTTCATTAAAAATGTCCAAATGAAATAGTTTGAAACTGCTGATGAAAAAGAAGAACACCAGTGTGTATCAGTAAACTTCTACAAAACTATCTGTAGATGAAAAACACAGAAAAAAAATCCAAAACAAGGATGCATTTTAAGTTCATTTTATGGAATTCTAATGATTAATAAAATGACAAAATTACCATAGATTGCTTAAAATGCAAACATTTACCATATATTCATTATGTGTCTTCATAGACATGAGAAACAGCAGACTTATCTGCTGATGAAATCAACTGTGCTCAGAAAAATAGATAGAAATTTTTATAGTAAAATTTGCAACTCAATGTATACATTTATAAATAGTTCTATTGATAAATAAACTGCAATTACTTTCTAATAAAGTAATGAAATCCTCCTTTATCCTACAGAGCATCTGAGTACAAACCTGCATGAAGCTTCATGAAGCCAACAGAATACAGTGAGAAGAATAATCTATACTTCTGCTTGTAGCCTGTGTGATTTATGACAGAAATTATTCGTAGAGAGTTGAGATTAATGACATTAACTAAAAGCCCTGAGAACAGGATAACAAGTTGTCTGTTGATATTATTTACATATTAAAATACTCTGAAACTTGTCACAATATTTTTATACCCAGAAACAGATTTTTACTGAACAGAACTTCATTTTAGTAGCATTTAAATTATAATGTTGTCCAGCTTATTTGGCCTTGTTGAAGCTTTTAAAAGAAATGTTTAATAATGAGATAACCTCTCTACTGTATTTGCGATAAAATAGATACGAGTAAATTAGAAGTCATCAGGAATTATTTTAGTAACTGCATTAATGACAGGGATGTCCAAAGGGTGGCCTGGGGGCCATTTGTGGCCCTCTGGATCATTTTGTTTGCCCCCTTTGTCCACAATTCAAGAATGGAGTGAGTTTGTGATTAATTTGAGATGTTTCTGTTCTCATTGATTACACTTTGTGAAATCCAGTAAACGCTGCTCAATCTTTGTTGTCAAACACAAAGAAAAAGGCGATAAAAATCGAGAACAAATGAACCAAAAATTACAATTTTAGAAAATACTTGCCTGTCATTTAATACAGCAACTTTGCAGAACCCTATTTATATTTCAGATCATCAATAATAATTTACAGATTTTTATTTTTATTTTTTTTTCCAAAAATGAGCTTTATTAAAATATTGCTTATTTAGTATATCAATGAATATGAGTAAAATTCCATGCAGTCGGCATGATCATTTGTTTTATTGTTTTTTTCAGTTTTTACTTTTTGTCTGTTCAAAATAAATGTATTAAGTAATAATGCTTTTCAATTTTAATAGAAAAAAGTGGCTCTCAAATGCTCTCAACTTTACATTTTTGAGTCTAATGGCAAACCTTTTGGACACTGCTGATATATGAGATACATTTTAATTAGTTTATTTTTAATTTTATTCTCAGAGCTACATTTTAAACATTTAAACTATGGCTGCAGTTGGTGGCGGCCATAGCAGAGAAAGCGGGTAAGGTTGCTCTGTCTAGACTGAAATGAAGCAAGTAAAGTTTTAACTTTTGCATCTGAGGTTTAGGAGGCAAATCCTCTGGTTTAGTTTGTTACCTGGATGGCTAGCCGTCCCGTCTCCAGGGCAGGGCCGTGTCCGATAGAGAGGAGAGAAATGTGAATCTTAATAGGCAAAATTACAAAAACATGGGGCACTGGTAATTTAATCATTTCAATCCAGAAATTATACCTTGGGCCACACTTTTACACTTTAATTTTTTTTTTAAAGGGACAGTATTACGTGTTTTCCAGGCATATAGTATAATAAACTATGTTAAACTTAGCTGATATAAAAGTGATTTATATATCAAATATTGCTTAAAAGAAATTAGATTTCCTGGGCGTGCCGTGGTGGCGTAGGGGTTAGCGCGACCCATATTTGGAGGCCTTGAGTCCTCGACGCGGCCGTCGCGGGTTTGACTCCCGGACCCGAGGATATTTGCCGCATGTCTTCCCCCCTCTCCTTCCCCGTTTCCTGCCAGCCTACTATCATATAAGGGACACTAGAGCCCACAAAAGACCCCCTGGAGGGGTAAAAAAAAAGAAATTAGATTTCCTAATTTAATGCCTTGAAATCTGTCTCTTTAAAATCTCAACATGGCTCCTCTATTAGTCCTTTAACAACGCCCAGCGTTTAGAAGTAGCTCCTAAAATGAGATCAGCAGTTCCACCAGGTGTTTGCTGATTGCTGTTGGCTAGTCTGAAGGAGCTGAGTGGAGGAGGAGCTGCATCTCGAAGGCAGAGCTAGGTCCATCCAGGCATTTTACACAGCTGAATGGTTGCCATGGAGATTAAAGGATTTCTCAAACATGCATGAAAGAGTCAATGCAACACTCCACTATATTTTTAATGAGGGAATAACTTTATAACATGATGGAAAGCTCAAAAAAGTCAGTTTTATATATTACTGTCCCTTTAATATTTCATTTAAGCTTGAAAACTGCTCCACCAGCAGTGGTTCTGCTGGTGGTTCTGCTGGTGGTTCTGCTGTTGGAGCTGCTGGTGATTCTTCTGGTGGTTCTGCTGGTGGTTCTGCTGTTGGAGCTGCTGGTGATCCTGCTGGTGGTTCTGCTGGTGGTTCTGCTGTTGGAGCTGCTGGTGATTCTTCTGGTGGTTCTGCTGTTGGAGCTGCTGGTGGTTCTTCTGGTGGTTCTTCTGGTGTTTCTGCTGGTGCCTCATTTATCATGCAGGAGCAGATGTGATGCTGCAGTCAGAGGAGGAGTGACTGATGTCAGGAGAGATTGTTCCTCCTTCACCAGAAAAGATTAAAATCTTCCTTCTGTGAACAGAACTTTCAAACAATAAAGGTTTTCCATTTAAAAAACAAAGAAAAGCTAAATACGTAGGAATGCTTTCCTTCTGTTGGAGCAGCTGAACCAGCAGAGGAAACACCAGAGCACCAGATTCATCATCTCGCCTGTTATTGTCCAGCAGTGAACCAACGCTGCAGCTCTCTGCCTCTCCATCATTAGCATAGCGTGGGAGCCACAACTGATGGAACGGCCAGTTGGAAGAAATATTCTTTTAATTTATTTATCCACTTTCTATGGCTGCAGAGTGTAAAAAAACCCCAACTAATTTCATCGAGATCCGTCTCCATCTCTGATGACATCATTTTCTATAACTCCACGTTCAAAAGATGAGGCTATTTAATGATATTGTTGTGTTTTCATTAGTAAAATTATGGTTTAACAAACAACAGACATTTAAAGGATGTTTAAGTGTTGTGTAATAATGCAGGAGCAGGTTTGAAAGTTTGATTATGGTAGAAAATGAAAAATAAAACAAAGTGCAAAAAATATAATTTGAGAGCAAATGAAAACAAATTCTTTTTGAGGCAGAATTGAGAAACTACAATACAAAAATAAAATAAATTTAGGGATTTTAATCTACAGTATGGCTCTTACCACTCTAGTATAGATCTGATACTGACCGACGTCTGGTGATGCTAAATTTAGTTCAAAAGGCTTGATGCAATCAAAAAAAAAAAAAAAAAAGAGAGAGAGACAAATATTGATCCCAAAATGCACCACGGCCAAACTGTCAACCATTTCCATCAACCCGGCCAGCCTTCCCCACCTTCAAAACAAACAGAAACAGGGCCACAGGCTGCAACCCTCCTGCATCTTAAATTAAAGGTTAGCGCAACATGAAGCGCCGTTAAGGTGAGCAGGTCAACTGGGGGGTTGACTCCTCTCCCATAACTGGTTAAACCCCCCTGGATGTGGACTAGTTTCGCTTTCCCCCAGCCTGGACTTGCTGTCTCGGTCCAGATGTGCTTCGGTCCGGTTCGGTCCGGGCTAATGGTTTCTGTTTCTTGATCTAATTAACTCCCGGAGCCACCTTAAAAAGCGGGCAGGGTGATCCCGGCCTGGCCCCGCCTCTCGCGGCTCGTGCGGCAGAAGTCGCTCCGGCAGTTTTCCCGGGTCTCTTTCTGGATGTAGTCGTTGTCGGAACCCACTGAGTCCGAAACCCAACAGCACCGCCGCGAACGGGCTCCATTTACCGGATCTGCAGCGCCAGGAGTGGGGAGGTGACTTTTTTTTCAGCCCCTCCTTAACGATTCTTTTCTGGATTCGGTTCGTTTTCGCCCCCAGGACCAGAGTCTGTTCTCCGCTGCTGAAGGAACTGGTTTCAACGTCGGGACGAAGACCAGTTGGAGGTCCCCTCCTTCCTCCTCTTCCTCCTCCTCTTCTTCCTCCCCGCTGCTCGGAGGTTGTTCCACCGCGGAGCCCTGTTGGGAGATGGACCAGCCCCAGTAAGGACGCTGCCCCGCGGTTCGGACTCAGTAGCAGGACGTGATTTGGACCAGAGCTCGCCTGTTGAAGGTACCGTCTAATTCCTGCGCAGTTAAACTTTATGTCCACTTGTGGCTGGAAGACGCGGATCCGACATGTTGAATGTTCTGTTTTGTTCTCTAAATTCTGGAGGGTTTTTTATTGCTAATTATCGAGGCTGTTTGCGCCAGGAAACGGACTCCGGCTGTTTTTCCTCCTTATTATCCGCCTTGGTTATCCACAGGTGTGAAGCCGTGGCGAACCCACTAAGATCCACTTTCACGTCGATCTGGATTCCCGGGTTTTAATCCCGTCTACAGCTGTGGAAACACCGCGGCTCGTTCCCCCCTCCCCCCGCGGCTCCGTGTTCCGGACGGTTAGCTCGGGTACAGCCGCGGCGGTACGTGCCTCCTCCATCCGCAGTCAGAGCTCCATGGAGACCTGCTGCCCGTTCTTTGGGGCTCGGAAACGGACTGACTCGGCCGTTAAAGCCCGTGATCTCCCGGTTTACCCGCACCGCGAGGCGGATGCCGCTATAATGCGTCGAGTTGGTTTTATTATCTGGTTTGAATCATCAAACTTCCATTAAGTGGCCACTTTCCATGAGACTGGCTGGATCAGCGGCTAAAGTTGCTTTTCCATTTCACCCAGGATGTTTCTGTGTCCCACAACCCTGCCGAACTGGGGGAGCTGGTTCCCAGTAACCTGGTTGGGGGTGTTAACTGAGCCGAACGGCGCTGGGTTTGCGGGGAATGTGTTTAAAAGTGGCGCAGTGTGTGGATGGCGCTGCGGGTGTTTTTTTTTCTGGGGGTCTGGAACCAGTTTGCGGGAGTCTCTGGTTTCTCCCGGTGCCACTGGTTGCTCTGAGGACTGCCCGGGTGGATCTGTGGTATCAAGCTGGCTCAGCTCGTCGGGCTGGTCGGAGTGGTTTCCCCCCCAACATCAGGCTCCTGCAGTGGAGGTGGAAAAATCCTCACCTAGTTCGTTTCTTCTAATTAACGGGGCTTTAGCGCATAAAGAGCCGTCCTTACGTCATCCGCCTGGATGGGTGGATGAGGCTCTCTCTTCTCTTTCCTCCCACCTCCTCCCCTCCTCTCCAGCTGGGTGTGTCCCGCCTTATTGCGTTAGGAAGGAGGGGGATCCCGCATCTCGGCTGCGTGACTCCTCCTCGGCTTGTGACCTCCAAGGAGGGCATTGCTGCAGCTTAACCCCCCCCGACAGACATGCAGGCTGCAGAGAGGAATGGAAATGATGCGCATTTGAATCAGATTTGAATGTTTATTTGAAATGTGAAGTCGGAACTGGAGTTCATATCCATAGTTTCCTGGTTGTTTGCTGAGGAATTTCTCGCTGTTTTCTCCCTGAATGTTAATATCTGCAGGTTGGAAAGCAACAATTTCAGCCTGTATCAGGCAAATAAGACAAGAGCTGAGAAGATTCAAATAATCACCTAATTGAATAATCGATTAATCGTAAACTGGAGTATACAGACTCTATTAACACACTCAGAGTAGTAATTAACCAAAAACTATACAAAAATATATATATTTATTGCATTAAAGATTTAGCTTCACCTGGTTTCATATTTTGTAAAAAAATCTTCTATTAATTATTATGACTAATGATAAATTTTGTCCCAGAAGTAATCACGATCTTTGTTTTGAAACCATTTTTAAGTAATATAACAGTAATGACATAGTAATGCAAGAACACCTTATTGATGATCATTTAAATTCTAATAAACGTTTAACACTGCATCTGGAAGACATTTTAAATATCCCAAATAAATAAACAAAACAACAGAAACAACAAATAAAATAAATGAATGGATGCCTGAATCACGTGATTAACTGATTTATTGCCTATTGTGACCAGCCTACTATTAATCACCTTGTTGTATCCTGTTATTAATCGATTATTCAGTACAATAATCCTACACTGCATTGATGTTTAGTCCAGCAGAAAGCGCTTTCTACTGGAGTTTTCCACATGTTGATATTAAAAGGATTTTTCTAACTGCAAATGCATTATTTGCTACAAATAATCAAGGAATGATAAAATGTTTAGGTAACACATTATTTGACGGGGTGTGCATAATACTGACATGATGCTGTCATAAACATGACATAACCTCTGTCATGAATATGAAGGAGTGTTTATGAATGTCTATGACTGTTGTCATGGAGTGTCATTCGGTAAATAATGACACTTTTAATGGAAAGTTGCTCTAAAAATTGCATTAAAAGTGGTAACTTTGTTTTATTTTGTAAATAATTCAACTTTAATGCAAAGTTGGCACTTTTAATGGACTTTCAATTCAAAGGTGTGATGCTCTGGGCTGCTGAAGGATGTGGAGCGAATCCTTCCTGCCAGCTGCATGCTGGGAGTTTGCTGGAGTGGAAACTGGTTTGCTCCAGCAGGGACGGGCCACGCCCACTTCAAGCTTCAGCCCAATAATTTGTTGTGAATTAATTATAAACATGATAAAAAAAAATGTACCATCAGGGTCAATTTAAATGATAATTGCATCAATTAATATTTGTTAATATTCAGTATGGCTGTGCAATGAATTAATTTTAGCCTTTAATGGAATTTGCTGTTTATGAAGATTAAATTCTGGAAAATCAGAGTTTATTTATTATTTTTCACCACGGTTCAGAGTGATATCAGGGCGCCATCTCAGATTACAGCTTTTACGTAGTTAGACTTTGAGTGCAGCTCAACTCCCAGAAAGCATGATTGAAAAAAAGGTTTTGAAAATATTTATATTTATTTGTTTATTTAAAGGAGTGGACTGATTTCAGTTTTCTGATCGATCTTTAAAAAGCCTGATCTGCCGATTCCGATTTTAACAGCCTTGATTTTGTCTGAAATGTTGCTAAATATAGCAAGAAAGTAGCTGAGTAGGTAACAGTTGGATGATTATTAACTGTGAATGTGTAGAGATGACCTGGTGGACCGGTCTGTCAGTCAAACCTGGTTCTGGTTCTGGATCTCCAGTTCATAAACTCCTCTCTGTGTGAATCCTCTCTGCTGTCTGTCCTGCAGGTCCATGTTGCTCTGAATGCATCTCTCTAAAGTTGCGTACCGTTTCGTGGCGTTAGCTCCAGGCTAGCTGGCCTACATGCTAACCAGAACTGATTGATCTGGAACCAGTTTCTGCTTCAAACTGGGCTGCAGTTTCCATCATTAACAAGCCGTACCGACAAAATCCTGACTAGATTTTGTCTAGTCAGAATCATCTGATAATACACCTGAAATCTTAAGTTTCGTCTGAAAACAGCAGATTTTACAGGATTAGTTGGTTGCAGTGATTTTCCTCCACTGATCAGTTTGGATCAATATCCAACTTTAGTGTTGGCTGCAGCGGTGAGGAGCGGTTCTGGTAGTCGGTCCGGTCCGGCAGTGAACCCGCTGCAGCTCCATCATTACCATAGTGTGGGAGCCTCAACTGATGCAGCGGCCAGTTGGAAGAAATCTTCTTTTAATTTCTTTATCTGCGCTTGCAAAATGAAAAACATCTCCTCTTCGTCGACGTCCGCCTCCATCTGTGATGAGCGATGAAGTCATCTCCTCCATGCTGAACGTCTCACATTAAACTGCTGCTGCAAAAATCATTTTAATCTGAAAAATACCTTTAAAACAAACAGTTAGATGTCTGACGTTATAAATACTATTTAGCATGAATTTTATAGTTTACTCAACTCTTTACTGCAGATTTGAAGCAAATAATACATAATCAGAAATAAAGTTTATTTCAGGGTGCAGTTCTGGTCCAGTTGGGTGGAACCAGAACCGAACCAGACGGAGCTGTGCAGTCTGCATGGTTTGACTCCAGCTATGGGTAAATGGTTAACTAGAATGATTTAGAGTGGTTGCTGCATAATGAGATGAATGTTTAACCAGTTTCAACTTGTGACTTTCCATTCAGACATGGAACAAGATTCTGACAATAAATCAAATCAGCAGGTTATGACTTCATATTCTGTTGGTTTATTTCAGCTTTCAGTGTTTTCACTTCACAAGTTGAGGAAAATCTGAATATTGATACCGAACTGAGAACAGTCTTCACTGCAGTCAGCTAGATATTTAAATATTGTCCCTTCCGGCTCTCTGTAGCTGACATATTTAGTGACACGTTTTGTTTACGAGGGGATCAAGTTGTTACAAAGCTCTTTTATTTTTATTTTTTAGCTGAAATCTGTTTTATTTTTTTAAAATTTTTCTGCATGTTCGTTCTTTCTATTTAAACCCAACTGCAGTCAGACTTCCATGTAAACAGTTTCTGATCCCAAAACAATTCGCATGCGCAGAAGAAGAACGTAGCCGTCACCCAGCAGCGTTCTGTTTACGGCAGTAAAGATGGCCGCCGCCGTCTATTGATGGATTTTAAAGTTGTTCAGAGCAGACAGCATGGTCACCAGCTCAGAACCAGACAAAGAAAGATGATAAAATTTACCATCAGAATTATGTTGTGTCTCATATCAATGATGTAAAAGATAAAATCCGACATGACCTTTCAGTCTGCAGACATTTTGAAAACTGTTTAGCTCCACATCTGGAAGTGGAACAGATCGGATTGCTTTTGGGTGAAAAAGTCTTCATTTGTGTTACGCTAGCCAGCCTGAGTTGTTCCAGGAGAAATGTTAATCAGAAGCAACTTTTCAGTCAAACTTTCCTGTTGGGGTGGAAACAAAGATCTTTTTCCTAGAAGCTGGATGGAGTTCTCATTATCTGGGTTTTGTTTATGAACCCAAAGCAGAGAGAGTCAGTCTGTTTTTAATGTTATTTATTGCTTTCATTTCCGTGAGTGAACAACAATCCAACCTGGATCAGACTTCGGTCACCAGGGCAACCTATAGATGGGGTGTGACCACTCATTAACTCGACCAGTTAGAGTTGAGTTAGTGCCGTTAACATAAGAATACAGTGAGACGGTCATGAGAAACAATCGCTGGTTCTGAATGTGAAGAACTTGGGTCAGCTGACCCGTTAATGATTTACGTCTCAATATTTCCATTACTTTCTATTTTCACATCAAACAGAGACTGATGGGAGAAAATGAAGAGGAGTGATGAAGATGAGGGTTAGCTGGAGCAATAATAATATATGAGCTGCATGGTTCATATCAGACTGAGCTGTAATGCTGCATGTAGAGCTGCATGTAGAGCATGCAGCTCTACATGCAGCGGTGATGTACTGTAGATGGGCTGTTGAAGCATTAACTTTGTTTCCATCCAGTTGTCATGAGAATTTTAAGGAAACTTTTGAAATGTCACATAAAAGGAAAATGTGAGTTAGTCGTGTTTCCATCTGCTGGTTTGGAGTGAATCAGCCAGACAACGCAGAATGTGATGTCATCAGATGTTGGCGCTACGCATGGCTGGAGCAAACAGGAAGTAGAAGTTGCTAACACTCAGCGTTCCTCCCACCCCAGCCTGGAGTTCCTCTCGCTTGGCTACAATCCTCCCATCCTGGAGGTTTTTACGTTTTCAGAGTTTGGTGCCTCTGGTAAGGCACAGACATACCAGGGACTGGGAAAGTTTGCTTCGTCAGAACTTATCACGCAAATAGTTTTGGATTAACTCCTTTTTGGGAAAGCCAAAAACCACATCACATGAGCAAAATACTTTTCTTTTTAAATTGAGGAAGTTGTTTAGAATTTTGCCTATGCTTCAAAATATTGATGGAAACTTGGCTATTGAGAGGCTGAAGGCAGCTGATCCTCAGAAAGGAAACGCTGAGTCATGTTTACCTGCAGACAGAAGCTGCTGCTGCTGAGGAGGAGCACAGGAAGTGACATGTGCTGACTCGATGTCTCTGTCTTCCTAATGTCCTGCTGGATGCTCAGGTGTCTTCATGTTTCCCTGTGATCTGCAGCTGCTCTGTTAGATGCTCCAGATGGTCTGAAACCAAGAATCAACACTTCACCAGCTCACTGACAGCTTAACTCACTCGCTTCCAATCATTTTGCACCAGGAAACTCTAATAGTCATGAGTTTCCTGAGTCCATATGATGGTTCTGGTGATGTTCCTCCAGTCTGGTTCAGGCTGCATCGTTCCCACCAGCCCTGGTCAATCAGCTTTAATCAACTCTAGTCCGTTAGTCTGGTTCAGTTGTTGGGGAGTTGTGAATCCTAATTGAACTCTGATGCAGACCAAAAAACTGAACTCTGGTCCGCCTACAAATGTCGGTCTGGGTTCAGTTGTAGTGAACTCTGGTTTGGTTTGAATACATATATGAAAGCCATTCGGACTGGAAACCGCTCCAAAACCAGGAAATGAACTACTGCGCAGAGCATTCTGGGAAAATAAGTCCAAATCAACCGTGATAGAGCTGCACAGTGGCGCAGCTGGTAGCACTGTTGCCTTGCAGCAAGAAGGTCCTGGGTTCGATTCCCGGCCGGGGTCTTTCTGCATGGAGTTTGCATGTTCTCCCTGTGCATGCGTGGGTTCTCTCCGGGTACTCCGGCTTCTTCCCACAGTCCAAAAACATGACTGTCAGGGTAATTGGTCTATCTAAATTCTCCCTAGGTGTGTGTGCATAGTTGTTTGTCCTGTATGTCTCTGTGTTGCGCTGCGACAGACTGGCAACCTGTCCAGGGTGTACCCCGCCTCTCGCCCGGAACGTAGCTGGAGAGGCACCGGCAACCCTCCCAACCTCATTAGGGACAAGGGTGAACAGAAAATGGATGGATGGATCAACCGTGATGGCCTACCACTAGCCGGAGAAATGGCTCCTGGTCTTTAACCAAAGTCAGACGTGAATCTTCTAACCTCTAAAATCTGTCGCCACGCCATGTTTTTAATGTTTCGTGAAGAAGGAAGCTTAAAATAATGTTTGAACATTTAGATATTATTTCCTCTTTCTGTTGGAAGCGACTAATGATCAGTCTGACTTGATTCCTTCAGAGGCTCCACTGACCTTTGACCTCCTGGGACTTTGATCACTTTCATGGTCAGTGTCTTTTCTCTGTAAAAGGAATGGAAAATGCAGAGCTCAGTTAGTGATTAAAGTTTGAATTAGACCTGCAGACCTGATAAAATGTCTAAAGGTGCAGTCAGTGCGTGATTTACAATCTGTAGTAAAGAAATTGGAACAATGGTTGACTTGCAGACTTTCTTCCATGATTTACTTTCTTTATCTTTGAGTCCAGCCCATTGATTAAGAACCACACACAAAGATAAAACGCATGATTTTCCTGCCCTCTTGACCTCTATTTGGAACCTGTGGAAATATTTCTACATCGTAAACTGTTTAAAAATGAGTATACAGTCTAGATTACTCTAGATCTTTCAGGATTATACAACTTAAAATTAAAGTTATCTAAATTTAACAGAAGGCAAAAAAGTTTAGGAATGTCCCTAAATATCAAGTAATTTATTGTTTGATGAGTTGCAATATTTAACATGAAGAAAGTAGACATTTTAATCTGGATAATTATGGAAATAATATGCTGAGCAGAAACAGGAAGTGTCCTCAGTAATTGTTCCAAACGGTAAGGAATTGATATTAAAGTGCAAGCTGTTGGACAGGAAGTGATGCAGCTGCTCTCTTTCTCTCTTTTTTTTAGCAACAAGTTGTTTAATTTTAATGATTTTTGTTCTTTTGCATGAGAAGAAAGTAATTTCAGTGATTAAGATTAATATAGCACATGGCCATTTTACTGCTGTTATGTTTCCTTCTTTTTTGCAGCTTTTACAATGTTGCAAAAAAAAACATGCAATTTGAGCATTTTTCCATTGCTGGCTCAGAGTGAATCAACCAGACTGACCAGAGCGTGATGTCATCAGAAACTGCACATGACTGCAATAAACAGGAAGTATAGGTTGAAACTGGCACGGAGCAGAGAGAGAGTTCGGTTGCTCTGGTAAGGCAGGAGTGGATGTGAATGTTTGCTACATCAGGACCTAATTACCACATCTGTTTCCATCTCCCCTCAGCGTGTTAACTCTTTATTATAATGAAAAACCAGAAACCAACTCAACCAAGAGTAAAAAAAAATTGAGTTTTGCCTTTTCTGAAGCGATCCTTCAGAATGTGTATGTGTTTCCATACACATTCTGTATGTGTTTCCACATACAGATACGGTGTGTCAGTGTGACACACTGACACATCGGTCAGTGTGTCAGTATTTCCTGTTTGGACCGAAACAGTGGCAGAGTGTTTAAACGTGGTGGAACATGAAGGCCGCCCCAGAGAGGGAGGAAGGAATCCCGGCCCTGAGCCGCATCCAGCAGCACTCTGCCTCTCATGCTAGTTAGCATTAATTATTAATGCAGCGCTGCAGCTATATTTAAGATGGGGAAGCTCCGCAGAGTCCTATGATGGAGTGCTTGGCCTTCATTATTATTTCATGGCAGAGCGGGGCTCCCCTGCTTGTTGCTCTGCCAGCTGGGCTCCACACTCACCCACTGACTCTTCCCACCAGTCCCATGGTGGAAGTGGGTTCTGTTCCACTACACATGATGATATGATTACATACAGCTAGGCCTGGATGATAAATTATCGAGGTAATCACAGGGTTTCCCCCAGAAAACTAGCTAAGCCCAGTGTTAACAGTCCTAGGACAGTCATCCAACAGCCCACCGTGTGTTTTTGGGTTTTTTTTTACCCCTCCAGGGGGTCTTTTGTGGGCTCTAGTGTCCCTCATATGAAAGTAGGCTGAAGGAGAGGGGGGAAGAGAAAGGGGGGGAAGACATGCGGCAAATATCGTCGGGTCCGGGAGTCAAACCCGCGACAGCCGCGTCGAGGACTCAATGCCTCCAAACATGAGTGGCGCTAACCACTACGCCGCCACGGCACGCCCAGCCCGCCTTGTTTTTACTTAAAAAATGTTTAATGTTGACAGGAAATTTTTAAAATATCACCTGTTGTGGTATTGGAAGACATTATTAACAATACTTAAACACCATATACAAATAGTCTTTAAAAGACAAAAATATAAATAAAAACACTAAAATAAATAAACTAAGGATTATTAGCCTGGTGGGGGGCCAAGTAAAACCTGGCGGCCTGCCAGGCTTATAATACACTGGGCAAAACAATGAATCATGATAAACAATAACATTGTTGTTTTAAGACAATGTTTCTCGTTGTGAATGGTTCTGGTTCTGGACCTGTCCCCCAGCTGATGTCCAGCTGGATGGATGATTGTAACTGAACTATCTGAATTCGTCCTCCTGACACACACTTACATAACGACTGTGTGTGTGTTGGCAGGTGTTCAGTGGGTGGTAGTGTGGCTGTGCACACACACACACACGTACGTGTGTGTGTGTGTGTGTGGGGGGGGGGGGGGTTAGTCGTGCCGTCTCATTAGATCAAGTCGCTGATCTAATCAGCTTCAGCTTTCATCGTTTCCCAGTAACTTTGCTTCTAAATCAGTTGCTTAAAGATTCAATTCAGCCATAATCACATTTGTTTACTCGTTTGGGTTTTATTAGAGACTAACAAACATTGGCAGGCTGCGGGCGCAGGCAGCAAGCCGGCCTGCAGCAGCGGGTGGGGGTGGGGTGCACAGAGCCTTTATTAAACGAATGAAGGTCCAGATTCACACTGAGCAGAAATTATTATTATCGGCTGAAAGTTTTCATGAGGTGGTCGGCAGAAACTTATTCTTTGGGTAAGACGCTGCCTACAAATGCTGTCTCCGCTGGACACTGGCTGGTTTAATGGAATCATTATTGATTGACCAGTAAATCTGTAGCGTTTGATCATTAATCTCATTAATCATCATGAGAAGATCCTGTTGCTGCTTCAACAATAATCCCAGAAGCAAAGGCGTGAACCGGATCCGTCCCATCCGGAACCAGAGGTCTGACCCGGAACCAGAGGTTGGCCGACTGGGCCAAGGTCGACATGTTTCACTGCAGGAGTTTCACACTCTACTGTTGCAAACAGAGATTTCACCACAGCGATGTTGCAGCAACAGCGCATCCTGCAGCGTTTTCATCACCTGCAGGCAGATGGACGCTGAGGCTCATATTAATATCTGCATTGGTCCACATATTGAAAAAAATTCTAGACCGAGTGTCAGTGACAATAAGCCCTATCTATTCAGTCTAATTCTATGCTTTGTTCTCTGAGCAACAACATGATTTATTATGTATTTTACATTATATTTAGAATTTCTAAGTGCACTTGCTGAACTATTGGATAGGTTTGTTGCAGTTTATTTTTGCATTTGCTGTTCTATTCCTAACTGCACCAACTGAACAAATTAAAGTTGTTTTTAGATGTGTTTGCTTGTGAAGCTGTCGGTGTGTTTAAGTGTACTCTACCAGGGCAGTTATAAAATAAGTTTGTAATACAATACATTGGTATTTGTATAACATATGTGCAAAAAGAAAAAATCCTTTCTAGGAACTTTTCTGAGGTCATCAAATGGATCTATTGACTAAATTGTTTCAACTTTTAAAATGTGTTTAGAAACTAAAACATGAAAAATGAAGAACCAGAGTATCTGTGTGAAGACTTGACTGAACCAGTGACTGGAGCTTCACGCTAGGCTAGCAGGTTTTATGCTTGGTGTTTACAGAGTTTCATGCTAGGCTAGCAGGTTTTATGCTTGGTGTTTACAGAGCTTCATGCTAGGCTAGCAGGTTTCATGCTAGGTGATTTGAGAGCTTCATGCTAGGCTAGCAGGTTTCATGCTACGTGTCTAGAGATTTCTGAGCATTTAGTGAATTTTTAGGTAAATCCAGCAGCTGAAGCTTCTTCAGATCTTCATCCTTTAGAGAGGAAGGACGTTTCTCTGCTTTGCTCCAGACTCACTCTCCTTTTCTCAGTGCTCTAACTTTAACTGCTGTTTGTCACCTCATGGAGCTGCTACCGTTGGTGTGTTAATTATGGGTGCAGAAAGGTGCTGACAGCTGCTGTGAACATGTCTGACGGGTTTGTGGTTCTGGTTCAGACTGCAGCGCCTCTCCTTCTTGGAGACGCGTTTCCAGAAATGAAGCTTGTTAATGTCTGTGTGAAGATGGAAAACGATCCATTTTCTGCTGCCTCTGTCTCATCATCCTGAGCTCTTCAGGCTCAGTCTGAGGTCAGAAGCAGCTGAATAGGGAAGCTGTCAGAGTTCACAGCTGTTCATTATTATTAACATCTCACCTTGCTGTATTCTGTTAAAGAAGAAATATTTTATCTTCTGAAAATGTTTCTGTCTAGGTTTAAACCGCCTCTCACTGAGAAGTTATTTATTATTAAAACCAGTTTTCAGATTTTGGCTTTCAGCTTGTATTAAAGATAAAAACATCTTCAGTTCTTCCATGCAGTGAAGATGTTCTCTGATTGGTGCAGCATCTCCTCTGACTCTAGAAGACCTTAGAGCTGCCGCCATGTTGGAACCCAGAGGAACCAACCAGACTGGCCCTGGTTCCTGCTGGGGGTTCTGTTGGACCAGAGGACACGAGACAGTAGTCCTCTGGTCTAACAGAGAGGAGGACTACTGTCCTTTAAATGGGTAGTATTATGTAAAGTCTAGTTGTTGAACTTTGCATTATGTTATAATGTTAATCCCTGGAGTGTTGCTTTGATTCTTTCATGCATGTTTGAGAATCCTTTGATCTCCATGGCAACCAGTCAGCTGTGTAAAACATTTGGCTGGACCTAGCCTGGCCTTCGAGGTGCAGCCCCTCCTCGGAGATGCAGTTTTCAAGCTTCTGCCTCACAAAGCAATCTTCCCCCACTCAACTCCTTCCGACTAGCCAGCAACAATTAGCAAACACCTGATGGAGCTGCTGAGCTCATTATAGGAGCTACTTCTCAAAGTAACGCTGGTAAAAACGTTGTTAAAGGGTTAATAGAGGAGCCATGTTGTGACGACTTCCTGAATGAGTAGTTTCAAAAACAGCAGGAGCTTCTTAAAGAGACAGAGGCCCTGTTTTAAGGTGTTACATTGTGAAGTCAAATTTCTTATCTCAAAGAACTTTCTAACAACCTAAGGTAACACAGTTGTGCTATAAAATGATTCTGTGTCTGGAAAACACATAATTCTGCCACTTTAACGCCTCCAGGACAGAGTCTGGGATCCTCTATCTGTCTGTGTGTATTTTTAGTCAGGCAGCTTACTGGGCATTCCTGTGCAGCATGTTAACAGCTGATAAAGAGAGAGAGGAGCAGAGATTAGAGATAGAGTGGAGTCCAGTTGTTTCCTCCACAGCTGATCTGCATGTTCATTCTAATGATTTTTAAATCAGAGTTCTGCTGTGAGATCCTCTACCGGTCCTTGTGATGGACCCAACCGGAACCTGGGTGGTTTCCTCTGGTCGGTTTCCTCTGGTCGGGTTCACTTCCTGCTCCTCTGGCAGCCAGCAGGTGTTTGTGGTTTGGGTCGAATTTAACTTCCTGGTTCTGTTCCTCAGACTAAGGTTCACGCTGGCGCAAAACCAGACATGGCTCAGACAGAAATAGGCTGGACTCTGGTTACCTTCCGTGGTTTAGTTTTTACAGAAACTGGTTCGTAGCAGGACAGATGTTCTGATTCTGGTTCCTGGTCTGAACCGAACCTCGAGGAGAACCATCGTGTTTCTCTTCTCTCCAGATCTCTCTAGCTGCTAATGCTAGGTATGCTAATGCTAGGTAAGCTAACTGCTAACAAGATGTGGGCTGGGCTCAGAAGGTCGGCTTAACGTACCAGCCTGGACCATCAGAACCGGACCTGATGGTCCTTTTACACTCAGAACAACTGATGCTGAGACACAACTTCCTTCAGACCATCACAATAAGAGCTGAAACCTACATGCTGGACTGAAGTTGATTCACACATCTGGCAGCTTCTTCTCTTTCAAGATCCGATTTGGTTCTGATCCAACGGGCTTCAGTGTGACTGTAAATCTAACAGTGATTCAGCATGATGCTGTCTCTGCCTGGTTCTCCTCTGGTTGGACCTGCGGTCGCTTTCTACTGTAGTCTACATGGAACTCAGCTGCAGTCCGACCCACTTTCTGGTCCGGAAAGTTCTGGTGGTAGTCATGTGACTGGTCACGTGTTCTGTATAAACCGTCATGGTGCTGCTGAGTCACTTCTTTATTCAGAACAATTTTACCATTTGAGATGTAGATAATCTGATCAGCTGATCCAATCAGAACCATTTAAGTCCAGTCCTATATTCTGATGAGAGACTCCAGTCTCTGCTGGGTGTTTGAGCTGTTTTGGCTCGAGTTCTGGACTTTGGACGGGGAGTACTTTCTATGTGGAGTATGTACTGTATTTATTAAATATCTGCTGCTGGTGGCCCAGGTTGTTCGGATACAGAGAAAACTTGCGATAAAGTCCAGATGTTACAGTAGAGTCTCCAGGTTCTACCGGGTTCTCCTGATTGTGTTAAATGCTGCAGGGAGGAGCTCTGGTTGGTAATTAGAGAGTCTAAAGACTGGATCTTTATTTCTGCTGCAGAATGCTGAATGCGCTGATCAATGTTCCAGAAATAATTCTGGTTCTGGTTTTGTTCACGATCCTGTCCAGATCTTCATGACGTTTCTGCCACGTTTTCGCCGTGAAGCTTGAGTCTGTGTGTGTTTGGGCCGCTGGGCTCTTCCTGTGATCATGTGGCTGGGAAGAGTCACGAGACGAGTCGGTCGGGTCAGGTCGGCTGGAGAACCCTGCTGACACTCGGTTCTGGTTCCTGTTCAGATCGCCAATGCTGCACAGACTCCCTACTGCGGTTTGCTTCTACCTTCCTGTCAGCTTGTTGTCACGGTGACCACAGGTGCAGCCAGCAGGAACCTGCTGCTGACGGCTCCGGGCCCCTCCAGGTCTGGTTCTGGACCCGGTTCCGGTCCAGGTCCCTGTCCCGTAGAGCCGACAGTGCAGTGGGAATGGGTCAGAGGAATGCAGTTCAGTTCTGTGTTTGTGTTGCAGTCGGGACGTGGCTGCGTTTGGACACGGTGACCGAGTCCAATCAGGCAGTCATCCATCAGCGCCGACGCTGGTTCTGATCCGAATGCTCAGTTGCAGAAGAGGCTCCGGGACAGGAGGACAGAGGGAGATGAACCGGAGCCGCTGGTAGGAAACATCCCTCCTCCTCTGGTCCGGTCCGGTCTGGTTTTGTGGTCCGGTCCGGTCTGGTGTTCTGGTCCGGTCTCACTGGGACAGATCAGCAGCTCAGAGAAACTCAAGAGGCTCAGAGTTGAACAGGAAAAACAGAACAGGGTGTGTTTCACTCTCTGTTAATGTGAGCATATGGAACATTTCCCACTGTGTGTAGGTGTGGGTGTGGGGGCGTGTGTGTGCGTGTGTAGGCATGCGTGTGTGTGTAGGTGTGTGTGTGGTCTTGTTTCTGCTTTCAGAAGCTTCAGGACGTGATTCTGTTTGTGAATCTCAGCTGTTTTGGTTTCTATCTGCAGGGTTTCTGTTTTTCTCCTGAACTTGTTTTTAATTCAGACCCAAACCCAAATACCTCTAATCACTTCCTCCTAAACCTTCTGCATGTTTCTACTTTTTCTCTGACGTCCTTCCTCTCATCAGTTTCTGGTTTCCTAAAATGTCACCAGGGGGAAACTATATAAATAACGTCATTTTCACATGTTGAGCCCTTTTTCTACTGTTTGTTGTTTATTAGACGTTTGATCAAAGTTTCTAGGAGGAAAATATTAGACTTTGAGGACAGGAAGCGGAACTTTGGAATAAACTGTCTTCTCCCACTTCAAAATAAGAGCATGGATATAAACATCTAACCACTTGACGAATTCTGAAGAGTCGATAACTAAAACTGCAACACAGATGTTGAATTTATTCAAATGAAAGTTTTCAGAACAGCCAAGTAAATTAGAATTTATCTGGAAAAATAATTTAGGGGAAGCTAAGTGCGCACAGTTAGCAAAAAGCTAAAGCGTTAAGCAAAAAATAAGCGTATTAGCCTCAGTGTGGCCACCAGTAGATGCCATGATGAGCTGGTGCTGATTCCTTCCTGGTGGCCCGTCTGACTTGAAGCCTGCTGCGGATCAGGAACATAACTGCTGGATAATTCAGATCATGATTTGTTTTTGTTCTCCCTCCCAGCTGATCATGTGTGAGTAAAGTTGAAGAACTTCCATTAGTTTCAGATGCAAAACGCTGCGATGTGAATCTGAATCGATTATTGCAGTAACATGACCTGCTGCCTGTCTGCTGTTGGAAATTGATCATGAATCGGTTCCAGTGTGCGGTTCTTCAGGAACCCATTCGGTCTTCATTCTAAGCTAATGAGACACGTCGTTATGTTTATTTATCTATTATTTTGACCTGAACTCGACCTGTGAATTCAGTTCTGTGCCCAGCGGGTTCCTGCAGCTACATTTGTCTGGCTGTGAGAGAGTCAAACATGTTTCCTTTGTCACCTTCGTAGATCGCATTCCTCCTGTGAATGCGCCTGTCACACAGCCTGCACCCCTCCCACTCAGTCATATCAATGGCAGCTTGTGTTTTGTGCGTTCACATGTTCTGCGCTCTCTGACACCAAACATTCCTGGGATTCAGGCTGACACATTGTCCCACTGGTCCTCAGCCCAACAAACAGCAGACTGTGAGGCTTTTTTTCCGCTCTGCTCTCAGTCACAAGATGCTCCACCAACAGTCATCTGAGCCTGAGTAATGTGCTGCTAAGGGCTGCAAGAGGCTGATGGTGTGAGGGTCACTTCACTGCTGATGAGGAAGAGAATCAGAGCAGCTGGTTGGGATTACCAGGATCTGGGTGGAGGATTTAAAACTTTATTTAGTTTCAAAATTTAAACAGAATTCCTCTTGGAGCTTCTGTTCCCCCTCAAACAAGAAAATGGTTCAGGAATATGAACAAGCAGCAGCTCAGACAGAAGCTGTATGTGATGAAGACTTTAAGTTTTCTCATTTTCACCAATTACCTGTCCTGCCTTTTGCTGAGCTAAAAACTAAGAATGAGAAAGTTTTATGGCTTAAACAACCTGATTAATTGTGATGAATGGAAAAAATCAACTCATTTAGGGACCAATGTAATCATTAACTAAAATAAACAGATTTCAGTTTGCTGAAAGAACAGTTTGAGTAGTAATTTAGCCAAAACCATACAAAAATATCAATATTTCCACTAAAGATGAAAAATCTTCTTTGTATGTAAATCTGTTTTACCCAGAAGTCCTTTAGTGGTATCTTTAGCTCCACCTGGTTCAGATTCTGTAAAATATATCTCCTGTTAATCACCTTTTGCATCCAGTTATTAATCAGCTAATCAATAAATAATGTTCAGATCTGCCTACACTTTCAATACACATGATGTTAGAAGGATTTTCTGTCTGCAGATTCATCCTTTGCTGGAGATGATCAAGTCCTCACTAAATTACTGTTTCTTATTTGGCTGGAATGTAATTATTTATGTAATATTCTACATATTATTCTAATATTGTATGAAATAAGCTTGAGTGGTTAAATGAAAACTCTTCAGGATTTGCTGGTTATATTTTTTGGGGGAAAAAAAGAACGCCTTCTTGGTTTGCATTTAAATTATTTTAGTGTTTATTTTAATGATTATTCAAATACTTTGACTTTTGTTTTATAGTACATTGCATTTCACTGCTTTTATATTTAAACCATAAATAAATTATCTTACATTCTTTTTAATACATCAAGCTTTAGTTTGATATAAGCCAAACTAAAGCTTATACTGTATATGTAAGGCCACATATATAAGTATGAATGAGATATTTGTGCTTCGCTGTGATGAGGAAATTAAATATGGAACAGATTCTTTAAATTACAGTATTGTCTGATAAAAATCTAAATAAAAATCCTGTTTTCTCTCATGGACAGATTGCCTGGTTGGAATAAACTCAAAGGTTATTAAAAAGGATTGGATAAGTCAGAGTACCAATTAATTATTTGTTCATATTCCATGGAATATGTCGGCTGAAGATCTAGGATATGAAAACAATAGACATGATGTCAAAAACCACAGCAGACAGCTGGTGACGGATTTTAACCGCAGGCAGAACCTAAAACCAAACATTAACACACTCTACGGTACAACAAGTATGTGTATATAGTTTATTTAACAGTGAACATGTACAGCAGCATAAAAATATGAAAAGAGGCTTTGAACCAGACTTTAGCTCTTGGAGGACAACATACAGAAAATTGTTCATAAAAATATAAAATTACGCAATTCGTACTGTTCACAGAAAGTACTCCGAAAAGAAAATAAAACTTGTTACCCTGTACTCATCCCATTCTGTCATCAAATTGAGTCTAAGCTAGTTTCATTTTGTTTTTTGTTTTTTTAAAGTGAGTGAAGTTTAATGATAATGACATGGCATTTTAAAAACTAAAGCCAGAAAGTATTTCTGATCACATGAGGCAGCCAGATATAGAGGAGCAGTCAGCAGCTGCAGCTTAATATTTATTCATAAATCACACCCTGACCGTGTCGCTATGCAGGCTTAGTTATTTAATAAACAAAGTTTTCTGATTATAATTTAGCTCTTGTACTGGATAGGGAAGCATGTAATGCATTTAAAATAAACTTGGTGAGGGACCATATGTTGTTTTCACAAACTGAAGAGTCAGGAAAGATGAAGGAGGAATCTAATAACTGAAATATGTTAATATATGGATAATTAGGACTCAAATAGAAACAGAACCGTTCTGTCTGGTCAGGAATGTCAGAGAATATTAGATTATCATAAATGTCACATTAATGGAGGTTTATAAGCCTGAACTTTGTGGCTGAAAGAGTTATCACTGTATAAAATATACAGTGATATGTAATAAACTACAATATATGTCCCGTTTATCAGTTTTTTAAAAATGAAAACCTTTATTCTGGTATTAAACATAGTTTTATTGCTAAGCCCATATTTCTGCTTTAAAAAATATTTTTTTTATTGTTCTAATGTAATATTCCCATTTTAAATGTGGAGTTTTAAATCATCATAATGAAGAGACCAGGCTGTTTAATCTGCAGAATGTTCCATATGATGGAGTTACTGAGATTAATGAACTTTATTAAATGGGTCTGTAGATGTTTAGTATGAGAGTGAAGAGAGATCTGGTGTGTTTATGTTCAGGATGAAGCTTTGTTCCTGTAACTATGGCAACCATGAATGTGATTTAAATTCCCTTCATTCCTGAGCGACAAGAAAGTTTGATTTCAGAACTTTTCTGGTGAGCCTGCGTTTCTGAGCTTCACTGACAGCTGATGTCCAAACTGGAAACGTTTCAGATCTGATGGTTAATGGGTTTAAAAGCTCTGTATAAAATCAACACAACTTTAATTAGATCAGTCTGTTAAATTAGGAGTAAAACAGCCAATGTAAAATAAATAAGACTGAAACAAAAAGTTGGTCAAACATGTAAAACCAAACTGCATCAAACCCTCTTTCAAATGGTTCATAAAGTGCAATTAGGAAAATTATTATTTTAAATATAATATAAGTAAAGCATGACCGTGCTCAGAGCACAAAGTATAGAATTAGACTGGATAGATCTGGCACATTGTCACTAATACCCAATTTCCAATTTTTTACAGATATTGATATTGGAATGGTGCATCTCTATTTTAATCAGTAGAATGAACGACCACAAAGAGAAAACAAATGGATCCCAAGAAAAAAAATCATAACTGAGCCTGAAGACCTGCTGGGTGAGCGAAGCCTTGCTAGCTGGTTTTAATGTTTTCTTCACATTTGCTTCTGACGCTGGTTTCTACAAGCTCTAAGTGTGTTTTGTTGTTGTGGAGCGCTGATGTCTGGACCAGGTCAGACAAACCCTGGCTTTGGGACGTGGGATTGTCGTCTGCAGTCCGGTTGGTCTTCCTCTGGTCAGCCTGCTGTTTCCTCTGCTGGTCAGCTAGCTGTGTAGTTTTAGCTCAAACTGATTTCTGCTCTAACATTTCCTCTGATAAGCAACAGAAACACAGAGCCTGCTGCTGCCTCCAGAACAGGGAGCTCTTCAGGCCTCCCAGTGCTCCCATTGCAGGTCTCCACGGTGTAATGTTTGTGTTGCACGTCTAATTATAGCTGGCTGTGCTTCGTTCCCTGTAACGTAACCGGAGAGACGGCTACAACCAAACAGTTTTAGCTTAGCTGTTGGGTATCAGTAATAACTGATAATCAGCTGGATTAGCATTGACAGCAGAAGTCTGTTTGGATGTGGAGCGGTGAGGTTGGATGTGATGCTTTCACTGACTCAGACTGCTTTCATCAGCTCATAATTATCATTTTCAGACATTTTTACTTCTAGATTTACCGTCTGGCTTCTTCTGCTGCAGAATTATGACACGTCTCACCTCAACGACATAAAAGTCACTTTGAAAACTATTGTATCAGATTTAGTTCTACATATGGACATGGCACACAAAAATAAATAACTGGAATGTATTTATTTATTTATTTGGGTAAAGTTCAGTTATGAAATAGGAGAAAACTTTTCTGGACATTTTGTCAGAAGCTGTCTGCTGTGAAACAGAATAACATAAAAATGATCTCTGGTTTTGATTTGTTGATTTTTTTTTTTCTTTCACACCATAGTAACATGATTTTTGGGTTGTTAAATATGATTAAAATGGAGTTCAGAAAAACTAATGGAAACAGTGGAATTTCGAAAACGATAAATCAGATTTCTTAGTCCCATGTTTGACTCATGTTTCAGCCTCAAACCGCTGGATGGATCCATGAAGCAGAATTAGAACCTAGAGGGAAAATAATGCAGCATAATTCAGTCAGTCCAATCCAGACGGTTCTGCTGGTTCTGCAGGGTGCAGCAGAGGTCACAGGCCTGTGCCCAGCCGACTTTTTCTTAACAAACTGGTTTAACTGGTCCTGACCTGGTTGGTATAGATGGAGGCTGCTCCAGGGCCTGGTCTGTTTAATCACAGTTCAGTTTGCTTCTGAGGTTCCTCCTGAAAACACCATGAGATTCTGATCCGGACGGGTCTGCTGACTCATCGCTTTCCCACAAGAACTCCTCCAGATGGGGTTGGGGGTGGCGGTGATGAGTCAGCAGGCGGTGCCTGCAGCCAACAGGTTCAGATGAGAGCAGAACCTCCTGGGGATCGGGTTAAACCCTGAGCTGGACCCAACATAACCCAAACCTTCCTGATCCGATGGAACGCTTTAGTTGGGGAAAAAAACTGAAAGTTGATTCTGGAGTTTCTGTGTTGAGACTCATCAACCAGGATCATGTAGTAAATAATAACCAGGTCAAGGTTCAGTAGTAATAATAATAATAATAATAATAATAATAATAATCTGGGCGCTTTTGTTCTTAAATCCAGTTATTCCCTCTGCTTCCTGCTTCTCGTTCCTGTTCTCCCGTATGGGAACCAGCGGGTCGGACATCAAACAGAGATTAAAACCGGTCCAGATCAGAGAAAACTGGTCACCTCAGCTAAATGGGTCTCCATAGCAACAGAGAAAATGATGGTTTTATTGTTTGACAGTGATGGATCAGAGGATTTGGAAACGGAGTAAAATTGTAGAAAAAATATTTAAACAAACATGAATTAGTAGAAATAAATTAAATAAATAACAGAAATGTTTTTGCTGCTGCAGGTTCCTGTTTCTCCTGATCTGACTCTCAAAGCGGTTCTTATTACAGCTGCAGAACTTAGCAGCTGTCGGCATGTCGTAGAAAACTGGCAGTAAATGTTAACCGTTATTAATCCCTTCATTCAGGCTCTCTGAAGTTATTTATGGAGACAGTTGATGTTTAGAGCAGCGTAAAGAAGTGAAGAGCTGCTCCAGTCTCAGGATGTTTCCCTTTGATAGTCTGCTAGATTCGGTTAAAAACTTCATCATCTGTTCCATCTCCAGCTGAAGTGGTTCTTTTTCTCTCTGCTCTGAGTCAAACCAACCAAACTCTTTGAGCAACCTGTTCTCCCCCTTGCCTGTGGGGGCGCTGCACCAAGAACCACTCAAGGAATGACACAAAAACCTCTTAAGAAGACACTGGGTGCAACAAAATGTAAACAGAAATGGAGTGGTTTCAGATTTTAGCAGTTGGAGGATTTCTGTCTGAAGACCACGAGACATTTCACCTGGTAGTGCTAGGCTAACGCGTTTGTTTTGGTTGTATTTACCCAGAATGCCCTGCTTTGGTCTGCTTGGCATTGACATTTGCACTCATTAAGCAGCCTGACTGAGTCCAGCTGCTGATGAAAACATGTTACACCTGGTGGTGGTGATGATGATGGTGATGATGATGTCAGGTATTTGTCCTCCAACGTTCAACCTCAAACTCCTGGTTGGCTCAAAGGCAGCGGCAGGTTCTCTCTTCACACAGAATCTGCAGCTGGTTCTGGTTTTGGTTCTACAGCTGGTTCTGGTTGTGGTTGAAGGAGAACCTGCAGAAAAAACTCTAGTCTCATCTCTGCTCTGATTTCTCTTCATTGCTCTGTGTTGGTTCTTGAAGCTGGTTCTGTTCAGACTAGCGGACCTTATTTATTCATACGCTCTGTCCAGCAGTTGTTAGACTTCCTGGAGAACCTTTGACCTCTGACGAGGCCTGTTGCAATAAGCAATAAATCAATTAATCATGTGATAAATTAAAAAGAGTTCAATAATCTCTTTTCTCTCTTTCTAAACTGGATGATAAAACTCTTCAGTCTGGTGTTTTGGTCTCAACTCGTCCGATTTTGAAGGATAGTTTTATTTACAGAAACTAAATAATTTATTTTATTTGTTGTTTCTGCTGTTTTGCTTATTTATTTTGGAAATTTAAAATGTCTTCCAGTTTTAAAAATCAGATAGGTAATGCATTTAGGACCACATGTCCAAGCAGCTGGGATCATTTGTAAAAATCAGACCTGAGTCCAGTCAGGTCGCTGATGTGGATAGCTGCAGGCTGAACTCAGCCCATCTGCATCCTGTCAGGTGGACTAGTCGTCTCTGCAGCTGAGCTTCATCAGACTGAAGAGCTGCAGGTTGGCTCAGAGCGTGCTCTGAATGCAGAAAGCTGCAGCTGTGTGTGTCTGTGTGCTGTACAGCGAGCCTTCTCCTCTTCGTCATCTCTCTGCAGTGTGGGGATTTCCTCCTTCCTCTCAGGTCATGTGACTGCAGATATGGGTGGGGTCTCCTGCATTCCTGCTGCCTCCTTCGCCCCAGGAACTGGAGTGTGTGTGTGGCATGCTGCAACACACTCCGTCTCACCCACACACACACACGCATTTGTCTTGGCCAATCCCGCTGTGCAGCCACTCTGCATGAGGAAACGTCTGTATGGAGTCACAGGGGGACGGGTTGTGTGTGAGAGTGTGTGTGAGTGTGTGTGTTTGGCTCTAATGCAGGAAAAGAAGTTCCTCTTCAAGTGGAGAGTGTTACCAGAGTTTGCATTGTGTGTGTACGTGTAGGCGTGTGTGTGTGTTGAGAAGGGTGGTGCAGGCTCCTTTAGTATGCAGAGCAGGTGTGTCTGCAGAGGCTCAGAGCAGGGAGGAGGGAAAGGAGGGGGAGGAAGAAGAGGGGACATGAAGAAGAGGAAAATCAGGCCCAGACTGTTGTGATTTCTGTCAGTCCAGCTTAGAAAACACAACCTTTTCATTCAATCTCATAAAATACGACAGTTTGGATGTTTTTAACAGTTAGCAGTAAAGCCCCGCCCCCTTTCTGCCTGATCCCACCTGATTGGCTGAAAGAAGCCTCTCTCTGTTGCTGACAAAGCAACTTTAAGAAAATAGTTTGAATAATTTCTGTTCTTAAACTTTGACCTGCTTACAGATTTCTGATCTCAATGTGACATCCCTGTTTGCCCTTTGACCTCAAAGTTTAAACAACAAACCTGCTGGTTCCAAGCTTTATGATCTATAACAGAAGCAACTCTA
Organism: Xiphophorus couchianus; assembly: GCF_001444195.1. Lineage (NCBI taxonomy): Eukaryota > Metazoa > Chordata > Actinopteri > Cyprinodontiformes > Poeciliidae > Xiphophorus > Xiphophorus couchianus. Next base: position 2,673,784 of record NC_040247.1, read on the forward strand.
AGAACATAACGAATATGAAACATTTCCTCTTATCTTTCCAGTTGTGAGATTTCATGAGTGATTTGCATCAGGAACATGGCAGTCAATGTAAAACAGCTTAGCATCTGTTAGCAGCTTAGTGTGGAGCTACCTTAGCTAACGCTACACCCTGGGTGTGAATACTTTAGAGCAGGGGTGTCAAACTCAATTTCACCAAGGGCCACTTCAGCATATTGGCCACCCTCAACGGGCCACATTGACGGTATAAATCAGGAATGCCCAAGTTCAGTCCTCCAGACTGCAACTTTTAGATGCGTCCTTGCTAAAACATACCCCGGACAAAAAGTTGACTTCCCTCATTAGCAGCAACTCAGTTCTGTAGAGGCCTATGAATGAGTCAATGATCCAGGTGTGTTAGAGAAAGAACGCATCTAAAGTTGCAGAGTGATAGGTCTGGAAAATTAGACTTGGGCAACCCTAGCATAAATGTATGAAAATACAATGTTAACAATAAATTAAACACCACCTTATATTGTTAAATAACTGATTTTATGTGTTCAAGTTTTAAATATTACATTTGAGTTTGCATGGATGTAAAATTACTGCTCAGTTTAAAAATTACAATATTTTTAAACTGAACAGTTTAAAAATATGCTCAGTATTTTTAAACTGCTCAGCTAAACTTCGCTCTTTAGCTTGTTAGCTTGTCGATGTTTCAGTTTTATTCGCTGGGAAAATTAATCTTTGTCTGCTTTAAAGATAAGCAGACAAAGAATAAAAACAAGTTTTGATATTAACTCTCAACTTCATTCACAAAACTTTTTCGTTATTTATTACACAACGAACATGTATTTCACATAAGAACAAAACAATTAGGTGATGTTGCCTGTCCTTGAACACAAAGCTGATCCCTCTTCACCCTGTCACCAACTCACACATCCTCATTGTGTTGTGTTCTGTAAATAAACACAAAACAAAACACAAGCAAAATCAATAAACTATATACATATTCCAGTATACTGAGTTTTGGTTTTACATTCATTCTATTTAAATTTAGTTTGTTCGTGCTTACCAATGTTTTCTGGCCGGATGTCTGGCACCGTTTTTCCCTAGTCAGTTCGTCGATGTTAGTTCTTGTGCTGTGGCAATCCGCAAAACGGCGTGTAGGTTTTCGTCAGTAATGCGCGATCTGTGCTTGGTCTTGTTAAAATTCATTTTTGAAAACATCTGTTCGCACAGATAGGTGCTTCCAAACATGGACAAAACACGAGCTGCATGGAGTCGAAGCTGTGGCATCAACTCAGGGGGCAGTAGACGGTAAAAGTCCTCGATTGAAACATCACGGAACTTCGCTCTTTAGCTTGTTAGCTTGTCGATGTTTCAGTTTTATTCGCTGGGAAAATTAATAATCAGCTTGAGGTAACTGCTGCACTCTAGTGGCGAGAAGCCGTAATGTTGGCTGGTAACAATCGGAAGGCATTATGGGAGATGTAGTTTGTAGTCAATTCGTGCTCAAAACCTATTTTAAATCAATCAATGGGGCTGTAAAACAGTGGTGGGGGGAGAGGGCCACATAAAATGACGTAGCGGGCCACGAGTTTGACACATGTGCTTTAGAGAATGCAGGTTCTTACCTGTCTGAAAGCTAACCTCTAATGAATTCTGCCTTCCTGTTATCTGCTGAACGTACTGCTCTCTCTCGCTTGCCTGCAGCCTGAACAAACTGCTGAGTCAGCTCTAAACCTGAACCTAAACGCCTCGTCATGTTCACACTGAGGTCGCTGGTGCGTTCACAGATTCCCATAACGTGGGATTTTTACATTTCCAACAGATCGTCCCGTTCCCGTCAGTGGCTGATCCAGGCTAACGTCAGTATCTGCATCAGATCAGACATGTCTACAGCTATTATGGACAGTTTCATGTTTTCTGTCTTGGTGTTTATTTTGTGATTATTATTGAGTGATCACAGCAGTGGTAGATTTGCTCACTTAATCACCTGCTCTACTTACAATCTGTGTGTGGGTTGCCTTTTTTTCTTAACTTCACTGAAACGCACCAAATTCTGCAGCACATCCACATGTTAAGGTTGTCAAAGTCAAGCTAGCGTAACTGATCTACTTCCATCTCCCTCAATTCAATTAAAACTTTTCATTGACCTTGGTATCTAGTTTTTGAAGTGTTGAAATTTCGTATAAATTTAAGATTAACCGTGTTATATTGACAACTTGATAGCTAAAAGCAATGGTAGTCATCATCGGCGAGAAGTTTTTTTGGGATTTTGTGCACATGACGCCACACTGCAATGTGTCTATTCTACGCAAACTGATGCTCAGGCTCACTGATTCTGGGTAGAATGCCTCAGATCCAACTGATGTTTCTAATATTAGAGGATTATTAATATATAATAACTGGAGAACTGTCCAGAGTTTCTCCGTTGCTGAGAAAACTAAAAGTTTCCCAGAATCCCCCTGCTGCCTTGCCGCTTTCCTGGGACCCAGATAAAAGCAGGACCAGATCGTCAGGAATGTATCGCCAGCTCCTCTGATATGAACCTACTCTCAGTGGACGTCCACAGTTCGGCAGTTGTCTCCTAACACGTTCTGTTTCTGTTCAGCCTCTCAGTGTCTCTAAGCTAGCCTGATGCAGCACAGGAAGCTCCTCCCCCTCGCTGCTGATGTAATGGCCTTGTCCCTGTGACATGTCTCTCATTGTCCTCTGATCTGCTGCATATTTGTATTCATAGGGCCATCTGATAATTGCAGCATTGCTTTCTGCTTTGTAGTCCATCAAGAATGACTGGGTGTGTCCCTCAGATGCCACCTTTGGACTGACATGGGTGTGTGTGGGTGTAGGTATATAAACGGTGCTGCACTCAGATCTATAGCTGCTCGACGTGTTTAATGCGACTTGGACTGACCTGGAGGCGACTTATTAGTGTAACGAGTTCAAACATTTCTGGTGGGAATGAAATCCTTACCAACAGGAAGAAGAAGTGAAACCAGCCAGCATGGGGATGATCTGTCACTAGTCCACTGTTGTTGCTGTTTCCGTGGCAACAAAAACAGCCAATTCAGCAGAGAAATGACTCAAATATGTTTTTATCATTACAGCAGGAAAAAAACTCAATATTGCTTTGATGCACTTAAAGTCGGAAAGACTGGATGGATAATTGTAGTGGGGATAAATATCATGATGAAACCTGTTTGCCCTTTGACCTCAGAGAGCGGAGGGAAAGGTTTGTGTTTTCAGTTCTGGTCCAATTTGGTCTTTATTACAAATATTCTTAAAAATATTTTAAGAATATTTTTCTTAAAATTAGAAAATTTTTCAAAAATATTGGATTGGAACAAAAGCCAACATGCTTTTGTTCAACAAAAGCATGTTGGCTTTCGTTCCAATGATTTGTTCTGAGTCGACCTGAATTCAGTGGAAAATAATAGAAACCCAAGGAATATGGTGGCTCTGTGTGCGCTGACATGACACCGAACTCTGGAAACCCAACAAAGAATTTTATGGGTTTTCTGGAGGATTTGATTGGATGGTTCTGGGTCTGTAATGAGTTCTGATCTCTGCTGCTGTTTGGGTTTCTAATTCTGTTCCTGTTTCCCTGCAGAGTGGCAACATGTTTACTTCCTGGTTTCCATGGTGATCAGAGGGAGCATGCTCGTCCACGCCCGGATCTAAGCTCAGCATTCGTTTCCAGCAGCCGCCTCCAGAGGGGAGAAGACCTATCTGTCCAGAACCGCGACCCGCCAGAACCGACCGCACCCAGAACCCGTCAACCAGCCCAGACAGAGGAGGAGCGCCAGCGGCATCGACATGGCCAACAACACAGCTGACCACCCTCCGGGGAACTCGGTGGCTGAGGGCGGCCATGACAGCGGCCATGACGGCGACTTTGGAATCAGCATGCAGGAGCTGAAGGACCTGATGGAGCTGCGGAGCTCTGAGGCTGTCGGAAAGATCCAGGACGGTCACGGAGACGTGCAGAACATCTGCCGCAAGCTCAAGACCTCGCCCATCGAAGGTAGGAACCAGAACCAGAACCGGTTCTGTGGGCTGGATCCAGAGGCTGGACTGGAACTCGTGGTCTGAGACTCAAGTCCTGGTTCCAGTTTCTGTCTGATGTGATGAAACAGGAAGCTGAACCATTTTGACTCCAGACTGGTTCACTGGGAAAGCAGGACTAGATTATTATGGGATGTTAGCAACTCCTAGCAACAAGTAGCTTCATAATAAATTGGATTATTATGGGATGTTAGCAACTCCTAGCAACAAGTAGCTTCATAATAAATTGGATTATTATGGGATGTTAGCAACTCCTAGCAACAAGTAGCTTCATAATAAATTGGATTATTATGGGATGTTAGCAACTCCTAGCAACAAGTAGCTTCATAATAAATTGGATTATTATGGGATGTTGGCATATCCTACCAACCAGTAGCTTCTTGATCATTTCAGAACCAAATAAACTGACCTTTGACCTCTCCTGTAACTCTGCAGAGGAGTACAACCTGAGTTGGTACTGATTGGTCCTCTTTGTTCTGGACCTGGGCTGGTTCTACATGTGGGTGGGTCTGCTGCTGGTGAGAGCCAGGAAGGGAGGTGATGACAGAACTGGACCTGTAGAGCAGCAGCGTTCTGCTGACCTGTATGTCCGGTTTACTGACCAGCAGAACCGCGTATGGTTCTGGTTCAGAAATTGATCAGTACCGACTCACCAAGCTCCCAGATGTTCTGACATGTTCAGAGGAAACGGACCCAACCCCAGAACACCAGATTGTGTCAGAGTAGAAAATGGCCGACATGTTGCTGTTTACTCCTCCCTCCTTCAGCCTTTGATCCCTATGTTTGTTTGTCTGTGTGTGTGTGGGGGGGGGGTGCGTGTGTGTGTTTCCATGGGTCCATTCCAGGATTGAAATTAGTTCCAGCCCGTTCCCCTAATGGCTCCACCGATCATTGCTCTGCTCCATTTAGTAATCAGAGGACGTCGAAGTTACTCCTTTAATGACAGAAGCTTCATTAGATTCGCTTTGCTGATACTGGAGGGCGCGGGGCTTAAGCTTCAGGACAAACGAAACCGGGTCAGAACGGATCATCTGCGCCCACTGGTAGGAAACGTCCCTCGGGGAAGGTGTTGGGGTTGAATCTGACCTCTGACCTCTCCAGTCATCCTTATAGCTGCTTTTCCCCGTTTCTTTTGATTCAGTCAGAAGAATCTTCAAATTAACAGAGCTGCCATGAGTATAAATAATTATGGACCTAACCTTTGACCTCCTATATAAACGGCCTTGATGACTCAGTTCCTGCTTCATGGTGGCCATCATCAGAGCTGCAGTGGATTTTTAATGAGTTGCTGCAACAGAATCAAATGTTTATAACATTTAATCTGCAGAAATTCAGAAATATTCAGATTTTCATTATTTTTCTGTTTTTAGATTACAAAAGCTTATTTGAACATCACTGAATCTAAAAGTTAAATATCAGATTAGATGAATGTGGGAGCTGCAGATGTCTCTGGTCTGGTCAGTGTCCCTGGTTGGACCGCTATGTCCCCTCAGAGAGCCGGGTTCTGACCCACTTTGGGTCCGAGTTCTGCCTGTGAGCCCGCTCTTTGTTGGACTGAACCTCCAGCATGTTGAGAAACAGCCAGCAGGAATTGTTTCATGATGACAGGCTTTAAAGATGGTTTCTATAAATAAGCTTCTATTTTAGGACAAAGGAACACTGGCTGTGGTGTCACTCAGGTGAGAAGATGGCAGCTGGTTGCTGTTGTCTCTGTTAGCAGCGCAGCTTTCATCTCAGCATGTCTGATCCAGGACGTCTGAAGCTGTCAGAAAAGAAGTTTCATCTTTCATCATGAACGTCTGCAGATGTTTGACATGTTGGAGAGCAAACAGTTGGTTTAGAGCAGCAAACGCTTCAGATCCAGACATGTTGGCTGTTTTTCATAAACTCATAGAGTTAGCATTAGCGTTAGCATTGCCGTTAGCATCACATTTAGCATTGAGGCGCTTCAGTATTGTTCAGGAAAACAAACCAAAGTTCTTGTTTTTGCAGCTTTAATAGGATGTTACAGGGAGTCTGGGGTTCTACGCAGAGGATACCAGTAGTAAATGTCATACATGTGACAGATGACTCTCTTCATCAAACTGTATTTGACCTCAGTAACATTCAGCTGGAGAGGTTGGACCCACCCAGCAGATCGGTGTGGGTCAGACATTTAAAAAGTAAACAAATCATCATCTAAATATCCTAAAAGAAAGGTAAAATGTTATTTAACAATTAAAAACCAAGAGTCCATTAAATGATCCTTTATCTCAAAAACAAATTTAAAGGAGGACAAATAAGAGATGATTTATTTAAAATTACAAAATACCTTTAATAACAGCAGTTTATGTTTAAATGTAACAAAATATGCTGACGACTCGTTGCTGCATGCATCACATGTTTACAGTGACTCGTGGAAAAATAAAGCTGAGTAAAAATGAATAAGGATTTGTTCTCAGAGATGAGTATTTTTTTATCGTGTGTTACTGTTTCCATGACGACATTTTAAGCTAGTTTTAACTGATTAGATCTGCTTTGCTCTGAGTCATTGACTGCAAATCAGATACTGACTCCTCAGAAGCTCTCAGCAGAACCCCGGGTTCAGTGGCAGCTGCAGATCTGTCCAGCACAAGCGTGGCCTCATCTCCATGGAGACCAGCTGGTTCCCATGGAAACTGATCAATGGATAGATGCTGAGCAGGACTAATCACAGATATTTCAGTGTGGATGCTGAGGATCGGCTGTTGGGTCAGAAACCCACTCTTTTACTGCAGAACAGGAAGTGACCCAGATCATTTCATGGCTTGATTGAGTCCAGGAGGCTGGTTCTGTTGGGTTCTGTTGGGTTCTGCTGGTCACCTGATGGTTCTTTATCAGTTTTACCTGAAAACAGTTTAGCTTGAAAAGTCTCAGATTGGGCTGAACCAGTCCGGTGTTTTACAGGCATAGAAATTATGTTTCTCTAATTAGTCCGTTCATAGTTGGTTATTGACCTTTGACCCCCTGATTCCTGAGTGGGAGTTTCAGTGACAGCAGAATTGATTCTGACCCAGTTTTTGATTAAAAATTCATCAAAATGTTGAGTTTTTTCCCTCACAAATAATTAGATTAAAAGCTTCTGAAAAATAGTTTCACCTTGTGGAAAATGCCAGAGATTTTAATTTCTACAACATGAACAATTACATTAAAAATGCATTTGAATGAGTCAGGAGCAGAAAAAACATTATTTGCATTTTAACATTTCAAAAAGCAAATGGAAGACTTTAAGAAAACCAAAACTATGCAAAAATAAAACAGCTAAAAGAACTGAGGATGGTTACATAATGATTTACCATCTATTCCAGCAGAAGTCGAGACATTTTCAGCTCATTTTTAATATTTTGTCCTCTCTGACGTTACTGAAAAACAGAAACTGGAGCTCAGAGATGAAGGAGGAAACATGGTGTCTCTGTCTGGTTCTGACCCAATCGGTACCGGAACAGGAGAGGCCGACCCGATAGAGTCGGACCAGTAACCTATCACTGTCTGGGATCCATTGTTTTCACCTCCGATGCCGATATCTGATGTTTGATATCAACTGATGCCGATCCATTACAGAAAAACAGCTGCATTGACTTTAAATGTTTCTTTTTCTAAACACAAACATAAATGTAGTGAGTTACTCATTTATTTATAACTGCACCAGAGCAGCTTGCTGAAATACACCAACAGCTTCATCAGCCTGGTCAAACATGAAAAAACAACTTCGATTTGTTCAGTTAATTAGGAGAATAAAAGCCGATGTAAAAAATAAAACAGTAGTTTAACTAACTTGATTAAACAGCAAAAAAAAAAACTGAAACAAACCTTATTTCAAATGGTTCAGAAAGTGCAATTAGGAGTAATAAATATAATTTAGAATAAATAAGTCATGACGTCGCTCAGAGCAAAAAGCATAGAATAATACAGAATAGATTCACCCTCATGGATCAGGAACACTGTTACTGATACCTGAGACAGATAATATCTGATCGGTGCATCTCTGGCTGCTGCAGCTTCAGCTCAGGGCTGAGATGTTGGTCTCCTGTGGGACGCTGAGCAGCTGTCAGAACCAGAACCAGAACCCGCAGCGAGAACAGGAGCCAGAGGAGGTTGTGTGAAGCTGATTGTGCTGCTCAGTGACAGCAGCTTTCAGCCTCAGATGATCAAACTGGCTCTGAACATCGATCAGCAACGCTCTGACAGCTGCTGGGATATTTTTAAAATCCGTCCTACCAGCCTCGTTACGTTCCCTTCAGACGGGAGCTGGACTGTCGGTGACAAACCCGATGCTGCTGCAGCATGATCGATTAAAACTGATGATGATCATCTGCTGATCAAACATCACCTGACCAGATTCACCTCCCACATCCTCTCTGGGTTCTGGTTCTGGTCCGTCACTACAGAACCGCTCCAATGGGCCAGAACCAGGCCTATCGTGATAACATATTCTGCTGGATGTTAATTTGTCCCAGACGTTATTGCAATAAACAATAACACTGGTGTTATGAGAGCCTTTTCAAGTAATATTATGGTAATAGCATAATAATGCAAGAACACATTCTGAAAGATCAATAAACTTTAAATTCTATTGAAAATTTAACACGTAAGCATCCCAGATTAAATAGAAAACAGAAACAATTAATAAAGTACATTTTGAAGTCAGTAAAGTATATTCTATTCTGTCCTTCAACACCAGACTTGAGACTTTTATTATTAAATTTTGCATAGTAAATAACATTTTGATGAAAAGAAAAAGAAAAAAAAATCATGCAAACAGGCCTAGTTTCAGGTCTTTAAGCTGTAATTATTTCAGCACCTGAAAAATCTGGGTGTGATGATCCTGTGTCTAAATTTCATAATCATATTAGCGCTCTTATCCAAGCCAGTTTCTTTCAACAGAGAATCTGTGCGAAGATAAAATCTTATCTTCCTCAGCCTGAATTTGAGAGATCTATCCACACATTTATTACATCACTTTCAGATTATTGCAATTCTTTGTATTTAGGGTTTGACCAGAGCTTTTCGGCAGCGACTGCAGAGCGTGAAAAACGCTGCAGCCCGTCTATCAGGCCCGTTCTGGCTCCCTATTTTAAGTTTTATTATCTGCCCTCCACCCAGAATCCTGAGGTCAGACGACAAGCTTCTGTTGGCTAAAACCAGGTTAGAGTCTAGAGGTGACAGAGCTTTGTCTGTGGCAGCACCCAGACTGCAAGTTCAGACTGAAAACTCATCATTGTTTCTAACACCAGTGAAAAAAGGGGGTAAAGAATGAGCACTTAATTGATTCAGGTTTTGGGAAATTGCTGAAGTGAAGTATGTCTTGGTTTTTATTTATTTATTTATTTGTTATTTTACTACCAATTTTATTAAATGTATTTTTTATTTTATTTTTTAATTTGTCATTTATCTATCTACAATTTTGTCGTATTTCAAGTGTAATATTTGCACTAGAAACTAGACCAAAATTACTTGGTAATATTTTGTGTTTTTGCCGTGTATTTATATAAATCGCTTTACAATAACTTAAAAGTTACTTTTAGCACAGAGGCTTGTTCATGAAAAAGTTCTTGTTCCATTGGCAGATAAGATAACTTATAACATGGGAAAAATGTTTTGTTATAAGTTAAATAATTTGCCAAAGGAACTAGAGCTTTTTCACCAATATTCAGGAATTATTTACTTAAAACAAGTCTTGCTAAAAGTTACTTGTAAATTATTTTTGTCTCACTTCAAGTTTGCTAAGATATCTAAAAACTAGACCAAAGGTACTTGGTTAGATTTTGTGTTTTCCTGTGTAAACTTTGATTTGACCTGATCTGACCTGATGTAGACACGGTCTGGTTCCCAGACCCGGTTCCCTTCCAGACCCGGTACCAGGCCCGGCTCCTATGTAAAGTTGAACCAAGGTTTAAAGTTGAAATTCCTCTTCCATTTTCAGTTTATTCTCCTGACAGAGCAGATTAGTTTCCAGCAGCTGGTTGCCTCATAGAATATTGTAGCACCAACCCTCCCCCCACCTACTGCTGTGCACTGCCAGTCAGCTGTCTTAAAGAAGGTTTCCCTGGATTATTTGGAAATGTTTCTGGTCCTGTAAAGCCGTCATAGTTCAGATCTGCAGCAGTATGTATGCGGTTCAGTCAGGAAGCTCAGAGGGCTGTTCAGTAGCAGGCTGCAGGCTAGCCTGACTGACTGATGGACAGGCTGCAGGCTAGCCTGTTCTGCTCTCACTGCAACGCCTTAATCATATGTAATCAGTCCTTCATGGTTTAGCTTCTGCTGTTTTCATCGTTTCCCAGAATGCAGTAACCCAGAGCTCAGGTCTCCATTAGCTTCCAGTTCATATTTAATTAAAGGGGAATTCGAGGAAGCTTATCATAATCTATAAACAAATGACAGATAGGATCATTTTTATCAGTTTATCTCCAGATTTCTTGTCTGAACCTGAAGTACTGAGAACAACCTGAAGAGCAGCATTTTATCTACCACAGTTTGAGTTCAGAACCTGGGTAGGGATTGGATCCAGCACCGTCATTTAGGTTCATGAAGTTTATTTTATGGGTTAAAGTCAGGAAACCTCGTCTGAACCATCTCCAACCTCATCGGACCTCCAGACTCTGAACCATCTCTAACGTTTACATCTAAATGGCCAAGGAGGTTCTGGGCCCAGAATATGGTGAAGGAACCATTCGGAATGGACCTCTGGTTCTGCAGGTTCTTTGACCCACTCTGAGATCCGACTGTTGCTGTTAGCAGCAGAGAGCCGGCCTGACCAGGAACCGGGCCAGGACTGCCCAGTAGGTGCTGATTATTGGCTCTGGAGGTCGAGCAGATGGAGCGTCCAGCAGGGTCCTGGCCGATCTGGTCCGGGTCAGCTGAGGTGGTTCAGCTGAGGGGGACGACCCCAGAAACAGGAGACGTCCGATTTGAGATTAGTCTGCTCTTTTAGCAAACCGTTCCCGCTAGAGCTCGACCTCTAAGCCAACTTGAGGAGAATCCATCATGATTAGACTGCAGCAGTTGTCCAGAATCATCAGAGCTAATATCTGTGCTGTTTGTTTCTGCAGGTCTGTCTGGAAACCCGGCCGATCTAGAAAAGCGCCACGCTGCATTTGGGAAGAACTTCATCCCTCCCAAGAAGCCGAAGACGTTCCTGCAGCTGGTGTGGGAGGCGCTGCAGGACGTCACATTGATCATCCTGGAGATCGCTGCCATCATCTCCCTGGGCCTGTCCTTCTATCATCCACCAGGGGGCAATGCTGAAGGTCTGACTACCCTCTTATCAAATTCTGTTTGATTATATTAGTGGTATCATCAGCTAGATTATTATTAAAGTCGTTACTGTGACTGATTTTAACTTATAAGGTTAACGGTTGATGTCACTCTGCGTCAGCACCCAGTTTACTGTGGATGTTGCCTTCAGAAAGCAAGCAAGGATATTAGCTATTTCTAATCAGAATGAACAAAAATAAACTCTTAGAACCTGTTGTTACCAAGATAAAGGAGAACCTGGAGGTTGTCTCCATGGAAACAAGTTCATTGGTTGTTCATTGGTTGTCAGCATGTGGCCAGGCTGGGGGTGGCGTGGAGGACGAGGGAGAGGCGCAGGCTGGCTGGATCGAGGGAGCCGCCATCTTGTTCTCTGTCATCATCGTGGTTCTGGTCACGGCCTTCAACGACTGGTCCAAGGAGAAGCAGTTCCGTGGCCTCCAGAGTCGCATCGAGCAGGAGCAGAAGTTCACCGTCATCCGCAAGGGCCAGGTGATCCAGATCCCCGTGGCCGAGATTGTGGTGGGAGACATCGCTCAGATCAAGTATGGTGAGTGGGTCACATCCATCCCTTGGTTACTGATTATTCTCAATAAATGATAAATTTCTATTTGAGTTGGTTTTATTTTGTATTTACCAGGGATAGATGAAAGAAACATAGATGAAAACAATCTGATGCCTTCCTCACATTGTTTATTAGCCGTGGCTAATTCACCAAACCTCTCTCTTCATACCAGTTGATTAAAATGAAAAACTAAACACAATGATCAAAGACATGTAAAGCAACTCTTTCACAGTTACTGAATCAAAATCATTCCAATAAGTTTTCTTGGCAAGCTGCAGCCCTGACCTCTGACCCCTCCTGCAGGAGACCTGCTTCCCGCCGACGGCATCCTCATCCAAGGCAACGACCTGAAGCTGGATGAGAGCTCTCTGACCGGAGAGTCGGATCAGGTCCGGAAGTCCCTGGACAAAGACCCCATGCTGCTGTCCGGTGAGTGGTTCTGGTCCACTTTCACCTGCTGATCAATAGAAAGCAGGATCACGGCCAGAATAATGACCCGGTTCTGAACCACAGGGACTCATGTGATGGAAGGCTCTGGCAGAATGGTGGTGTCGGCCGTTGGCCTCAACTCCCAGACCGGCATCATCTTCACCCTGCTGGGCTCCAGTGAGCACGACGAGGAGAAGAAAGTCAAAAAAGGTGAGACTCAGACAGGAAGCACAAGAGGTGTGATGTGAAAGGTCATAGGTCAGCTGGAGGTCTGGAGGCTTGATCCGTCAGGTTCTGAGCGGTTCCACTGAGCTTGTGTTGGTGGGAGGGTTCTTGCTGTCCTTCAGGAGAGACTTTGAAGGGTCCAACTGTTGTCTCCAAGCATCAACGAATAAATGAGACCAGAGAGATGTGGAGTCTGAAGACAGAACTTTTACAGAACCTTTCAGTCAAACAAACTAGATGTTAGTTACTCTGCTTCAGCCATCAGCACTCAGCAGCTGGGATGCTTGATATGATGAGCCAGGCTAGACTTATGCTATTCTCACTTTTCTGCACATATTCAGTTCCATGTTTTCATCAGCTGAGCTGTAGAAGTTTAGCCAGAAACGTTTATTCTGTTTAAACCATGTTTCCCTTCATGCTTTAAAAAGCCAGTTTCAGTTCATGTTTGACGCGTGGCGGAAGCACAGGAGGTTCAGGCTGCTTAATACCTGATAGACTTGATTCGACTGGGGACCAAAACTGCAACAGGAAATCCTCTGAAGAAGATACTGAGCGCAACTTCCTTCTTTATGAAATGTAAACAGGAATGGATTAACGTCAGATTTTAGCATTTGGAGGATTTCTCTGTTTTCTTTTAATAAATATCATGAGCCATTTCTCCTGCTGGCCTAGAATGTTTGTTTTTGTTGTATTTACCCAGAATGCATTGCGCTGTAGTCTACTTCTTGCTTTTGGAGTGGTCTCCGGTCCACTTTTTGTTCACATATGCATTCAAGCCGCACGAGAGTTCATTTCAACAAACTGAGACCAAGGTTTGTAGGCGGGTCAGAGCTCATTTCTTTGGTCAACATCAGAGTTGGATTATCCACTCTCACTGACCTAAACCCCAAACCACTGGACTTTCTAGTGACTAGTCAAATTGTCAGGAGTTGGATTAAAGCTGACTGAACAGGGATGGTTTCAATGATGCAGCCTTAGCTGCAGTCAGATACTCTCCTTCATTTAGCTCAGACACAGAGGAAGAACGTCTCCTAGTTGAGGTTTGTAGACATCAGAGCTGCTGATCGACTTTATTACAACAAACTCGACTTTATTACAGATGATGCCCCTGCTGAGCCGGGGCATCAACAGTCTTTCTCCCTCAGTTTTATGTTTTTCCTTACTTTAAGGTCATCACTGATACTGGGTTTCTCCAGAGATGATCTGGTTATTGAGAGGTGGTTCTTCATCCTCACTTCCTGTTTTATCCAGTTAGGGTCGGCAGTCCTTCAGTCTGTGTCCTGCTGCTTTAGAAAGCATCCCTGGTCTTGAAGAAGAATTCAATCAGGTTCTCCTTAAGACCTGTTCAAAGAGAATTTAAAATCATTTTTCTGCTTTGAAAGACATAAAAAGCCTCTCTGTGGCTGTTCACGCTGAGTTTCTGGGTTTGCTGTCCAGAGGAGACGTTGATATTTGCTTTGTTTCGGACAGCCTCCTCTGCTCCACGTCATGGTCTCATTTATTCCTGCTGCTTTCTGGAGACTGAACCGAGCTGCTGCTCAGTCGGTTTAAAGAGTCCCATATTGGTCTCCAACCGGGCCGGCTCCGATCCGCTCGTGATCCCGCTGAATCCCCTTTCCTCACCTCCTCAGTTTGTCCCTTCTGGTCGTTTCTTTTACCAGCTGAGGTTTGAGTTTGTCAGGCTTTCATTGAGCTGGCTGAATGGACGCTCAGCAGAGAGAAGCCCAGAGATCCGGGAGAACTGCACTCTGGTTCTGGTCTGAGTCTGATCCGGACCAGGCTGTCGATCCTGATGACAACAGACACAAAGCAGACCTCATAGATCTGTTGAAGAGCCCGCCCCCCCAACAACCTGCTGGAGGTCAAAAAACTGCTCACCGATGATGACTAGCATTATCTTCAGCTTCAAGTTGTGAACATAACGCGCTAAATCTTAAATGTATTTGTGATATATAAAAGAAAAGGGGATGTAGTGCTTTGCTTCTAATTGTCAGCACTATGACAACTAGATAACAAGGTCAGGAAAAAGTTTCATCTAGATAAAAAAATAGTAAGAGACAGGGAAGTAGGTCAGTTATGCTAGCTTGACTTTGACATCCTTAACATGCAGATGGACTGCAGAATTCTGTGTGTTTCAGTTCAGTTAAAAAAAAGGCAGCCCAGACACCAACTCTGGCAGATCATCACTACTGCAGGTGTTTGAATTAGCGATTCAACCAACACTGTGTTAGCTTAGTTAATAGCAGTGGTAGCTAATCAACCACCGCTAATGTTCATACAAACACTTATTAATAATCACAAAATAAACATCAAGCCTGGAAACATACAACTGTAATGGACTGAATGTTCTGTTCTTTGTGTGGGAAATGTTTGCATGTATTTTGGTGTTGAATCATGATACACAACTGGAGTTGTTGTCAGTCTGTTGCTATGGCAACGGATCTGTGGGAGAGAACAGAGAGCAAGAAAAAAAGGCGAATACGAGTGGTTTTGAGTTGTTCAAGAATTTTTCTGAGTTATTTTCCCTTTTCTGAGATGCGCTGCACTAAATTAATAATACCTAAGACTCCAGGTTTCATTTTGTAACTTGTTCTACCGCGGCAGCTTCTCTATGTTAAAGAATCTCCATTTTGGCCTGCAGCATTGTGCCCTTATAAACAATTACATGCATTGTCTAGCTGCACCAGTCACACGTTCATTCATGTCTGGTCACATCCTCTCATTTCCTAGAAACACACCCTGAGACTGAACCTCCCTTCACAATAAAAGCACTCAGCTCCTTCATGCAACTAGCGATCTGATCCTCACTCTGACTCTTCTGATCAGCCTTTTATCTGCTGAACATTCACTTCTCACATTAGACCAATGATCTAAACCCTGATTCACAAAAGGCTCTTTGGACTTTTCTCATTAGCTCTTAACTTTGGCTAACAATAATACAGAAACTACAGATTCTTTACAATATAGTAGCCAATGCAGGTCTTGGTGGTTTCTCTGTTATTTCATGGAATATTTGCAGTAAAATTCCACTGCAGAATGATTCTAAGGTTAACAGCAATATTTATTAGAACTAGTTTTGTTATAAGATTGGAAACTGTGGTTGTTTAGCATATTTTTTCTAAAATATAAACTATAAGATATTAATTAGGCCTGAGCAGCAAAAGCGCTGCAAAGGTCTATTGTAATTGAAAAGTTTATTTTCTTTATCTTCATACCTAAAAGCAGTTTTAAAATTTTGCTCGTTATAAAATGACAACAAATTCATTGTGGTAAATATTTATTTAAAAAAAAAATTTGTTTTTCAAAAGTTGATGTAACATTTGCGGCTGTAAATGAGCTTTATTTAGCAAAACTAAGATTAAAAATGGCCGTCAGGTTCCAGAAACCTGTAGAAACAGAACGGGGGATTCTGATATCAAGCAGCTCTGACCTGGAACCAGAACCAGAACCACCTCCAGCGCCAGTTGTTGTACTGCTGGATGTCAGCGTCTCTCTCCTCTGATGTGTCCATTTCTGCCCACAGCACACACACACGCCCACACACACACCTGTGGGTTTGATCAGTTTGAATTTTGTTCTCCCTCAGCTTGATTTGATCTTTCCTTTGAGCCATCTTATCAGCACTCCGCCCTCTCTCTCTGTCCGAACAGGTAAAAAACAAGGACCCCCCGAAAATCGCAACAAAGGTAACCCCTCCATCCATCCACCTGTCTCCCTCCCCTCCCCTCTTCATTCATCCACCTGTCCCCCCACACTCCTCCTCATCCTCACTGCTCCTCCCTCCCAGCAGCAGCAGGACGGGAGTCTCCAACCCATTTGTCTCTCTGCTGTCTAGAGGGGATGATCTCTCGCTTTGCTTTACCTGTCCAAGGGTGCAACTCTCACCTGTGACGGCCACTGTTGCCGTGGTAACCACCACAGCGGTGGGAATGTTCTAAAAGCTTGATTTTTAAGGAGGCAGCAGGGAAACCTGTGCGATAGAGAATCAGTAATGTTTTCTGTAGTGGGCCGACGGTTCGGACCAGATCACCTGGGTTGGTGCGTATCAGAGCGATTTCTGTCATAAACAAAAATAATAATCATTAATTAAATAGCCGCCACCAGCAGGTGTTGCAGCATCTGCTCAGCATGGAGGGAAACCTCCTCCAGCTGCTCTCCCTCATGTGATTAATGTCACAACATAACATAAAGTCATGATGAAACAAGAGGTTTAAGATTCATCTTCATCATCAGAATAATAATAATAATAATAATAATAATAATAATGGTAAAATTGGTTATGACCACTGACCCTTCATTCAGCAGTGGGACTAAAGATTGGACCGGATCAGGATCAGGGACTGAAAGCTGCAGATGCAGGTTTTATAAAAACTTATGTTTTTTACATATTTGTTAAAACTGTCTCCATTTCGCTTTAGTTTGTTACGAGTCAGATAATCTGTGAAAACATCAACCTCCTCCACTTCCTTCCAGAGCTACTATTGACCAAAAACAGCCAATCATAGCGCTGTCAATCAACCTCATGTACTCACTGCTAAATGTGCTAATGGTGGAAAAACAAATCACTGTTGGCGGAAATTTGCTTATCCGCTATCATTGGTAGCTATGCTAACTAGCGTTAGCTGCATTCACAGTTCTACTGTGAATGCAGCTGCAGCGTTTCAAACGGGGATGGGGAATGAAGGATGAGCAGCGCTCCACAAGATTGTGATTGACAGGCTCTGACTGGTTGTTTCTGGTTAGCACCAGGAGAAGGCAGAGGAGCTCGACTTTTTCACAGATTATCTGTCTCATACCAAACTGTCACAACATGGGAATTGTTTCAACAAATATGTAAAAAAATATTTGTTATAAAAGTTACTGCAGCTTTAGTAAGCGACAGGTTTCATCAGGAAACTGCTGGATACAATTAAAAGTAACCTCTTACCAGCCAATCGTTTTGATGTTGTTACTTTTACTGGATTCATGTAAAATGATCCCAGACATGGAAGAACGACTTCTGTGCCCCTTCCTGTTAGGATGATGAGCTTAGAGTTACCAGAACCTTTAATGCTCCGGGTTAGCTGTTTGGTTCCTGGGTTAAATTAAAATGAAATGAAAGGCAGATAAAGAAGAATGTCTAACATATTTATTTCAGGGCAAAATGTTGTGGCCCTGCTCCAGCAGTTTCCACTAAGCTTCATTAGCGTAGCATCCTTTCTGGTTGACCTAATACCGGCCCATCGTTAGCTTGGGTAAAATCAGATCCAGTTGTTTTTTACTTCGCCAGAGGCCACGCCTCCAGCAGCAGTCACCCGATCCAGACCTGCTGGACGAAGCGAAGCGTAAAGCAAGAGGCTGGATTTTACCAGAATAACTAAAAGCTTGCAGCATTGCCTTAAAGTGACCCAACACATCAAAAACAAATGTTAAAACTCGGTGGTGTCCAGTTTCAGTGTTTGATCAGGTTCAATAAACCATTTATCAGTCTGATTCTACATTAAAACATGCTTTCAGTTCTGATTTATAGGAACCAGCAGGTCCTAAACATCTCAGGATTTCAGGTAGAGAAACTAAATGCTGCCTCACCCTGTTTAGTTCTGGTTCTGGAGCGCTGAGTCAGCAAATCACTGCATGGTTCCTACAGACCAGGAACTCAAAGTGTTTCAGCTCCGAACCATTTATGGACCAGCAGAACCAGTAACAGTGGATTCTAGTGGATCTGGTACTGGTTCCACAGAGAGATGAAGCTGCATGTCGTTGGCATGGAAACGTTTAGCTCTCCATGATCTAAGCCACTTTAGGTCAAACGAAACGATAAAAACTGATTCTGAAACGATAACTTGATCAGGTCTGGTTGAGGCTCCGCGCTCCTATTCCTGTCTGACAGCGTGCGGTGATGATGTCATTGGGTCGTCGTCCAGAACGCGCCAACTGTCCTCCACCTTCCATGCGATCCAACACATGTCCGGCTTCCTCTGCGGCGCCGCCCTGCTGCTGGCCTCCTGCCGTCGCAGCATCTGCTGCAGACATGCCGCAGGAACTCACGCATCATCGGCTCTGATCCCACCGTCGCCCTGGCAACGGCCGCCAAGAGGAAAACCTGGTCCAGATCCACACGTCAGGATGGGTTCTGAGGAGTTCTGGGTTCACTGATCCCAGCAGCACGGGAACAGCTCCGGTCTGGTCTGAACCGGTTCTGGTCTGAACCGGTTCTGGTCTGAACTGGTTCTGGTCTGAAGTGGACCTGTCTGTGGGAGTTGCACCCTTCCAGTGTTGCTGGACCTCTGTAGCATTGGTTCTGCTCTCATCCCCACTTCCAGGTGGGCGTGTCCTCACTCATTCACTCTTCCTCTTTCTCTTCTTCTACCTCCTCCTCCTCTTCCTCCTTTTCGCTGTTCTGCATCGCTGTCGTTCCTCCATTTTGTTCGGGGTGATCCTTTGAGTTCATCTGGTTTGTGGAGTCGCTTCCTCCCCCCCCCCCCCCCGTCAGACACGCCTCCTCCTCTGACCGCCGTGCGTTTCCCATGGTGCCTTGCTGCGCCTGTTCCTGGTTCTGTCGTGGGTCCGTCCTGTTAGTCCAGTGTTGTGGCTTGTTGTCAGAGTGGACCATGTGCATAAAGCTCCACAGCTTCCTGGTTTGACACACGACTCATTCCCACATCTGGAATGTTACATGTGCTGTGATGATGATGATGATGATGATGTTCTGTGTGGGATTAATTACCAGAAGCTCCTGCTGCAGGTTGGGATTCTCCTCTGATGTCCAACCAGGCAGGTCTTCATCAACGGTTTCAGCTATTTTTGTTTTCACAGTTTTGATTATTTTGTGATTCCTCATAAAACACAAGAACTGATCAGATATGAACCAATAATCGTCTTTACTCTGATAAAACCTTAAAATGTCACACGTTATTAAACTTCCCTGAAGGTGTCAGCGTCACCCAGGTCAGAGCAGTGCTTCAGCAGGAGGTCAGAGGTCAGCTGCGACCCAGAGTGGTTTAGTAAACGAACCCCCAGCTGACCCGGAAAGTTTTCACACCTCTGAACTTGATGCTTTTTCTGTGACAGACCAACACAAAATTCAGTGTGGACATGTTTTGAGCAGCAGAAATCTGAAAAGTGTGGTGTGCCTGTGTTTTGACTTCATATTGGGGTTTATTGTATTGTTTATAATATATCATAATAAATTTTTACTATAATAAGAAATTAGATATGTTATTGTAAGAATAAATTATTATTAATGATATTGAAAATCCCCCAAACCTGTCAGGATTGTTAACAATATAATTTTTGCAATGCTTGTTCAATTAGAGTATCAATAAATATCAATACATTTGACACAAGACTGGTGTCCTAAAAACACTCATTTCAACAGCAGTGTTTGCGTTTGTTTGTGTCTTAAGATCATAACTCTACGGTTCTCTGAAAAAAGTAGTAAATGGTTCTTATTGTCACTTTTCTTGTTATCAAAATAATACAGCAAAATATTGTGACAAAACTTGAAGTCTACATCGTTCACCTCTGCACATCCAGAGGTTTGGATCTTTGTTTCAGTTTTGAAGTTTATCAGAATGAAGGGGGCTGAATGCACTCCGCACTTTTCAGATTTGTATTATACTTCCACTTCGCTGCTTTTGTTAATCTGTCACATAAAATCCCACTGAACCTCCGATTCAAAGAAACCAAAAGTGAGAAAGTTTGGTGTTGTGAAAGCATTTGCAACACAGAGCTGTTGTGTGGAGACGGTTGCCCACGGCGTCCTGGTTACAGACGGCCGAGTCCAGCTGCAGAGCGGCTCCCGGCTGATGCAGCAGGATGCAAATCTGAAGTTTGTTTATGGAAATGCAGCCTGTTGCAGCGTGGCTGCGGTCAGAGCCGCTGCAGGACGTGTTGACGGGTCTCCGTCGTGTTCCTCCAGCCCGGACTGAACGTTCTCCTCTCTCCTCCCTTCTCCGCTCCCTCCTCTCCTTTCCTCCTTTCGCATTCATTTCAACTCATCAATTTATTTTCTCTGCGTTTCCTGCTTTTCTTCATGGAATTAAACCTATTTTTGTTTTCATCTCATCTTCACCGCATCTGTCATTCACCGTGTTTTCCCCTGAAATCCCTCCCCGCCCCCGACCAGCCAAGACCCAGGACGGCATCGCGCTGGAGATCCAGCCGCTGAAGAGCGAGGAGGCCACCGAGTCGGAGGAGAAGGAGGAGGTGAAGCAGGTCAAGAAGGTCAACGTGACCAAGAAGGAGAAGTCTGTTCTGCAGGGCAAGCTGACCCGGCTGGCGGTCCAGATCGGCAAGGCTGGTGAGGAGTGCACACACACACACACACACACACACACACACACACGCACACCTAGGGGCGCTGGGCATTTATCACAATAAATTTATTATCATAATAAGATTTTGATTTATTGCTGCCACAATAGAATAATGATGCTTAAAAAAATAAAACCTCCTAAAACTGTTTTGTCATTTTACACTGCAAAAACACCAAATTTTACCAAGTATTTCTAGTCTCGTTTCTAGTGCAAATATATTAATACTCTTGAAATAAGTCAAAACTAATTTACAAACATCTTTTCAGCAAGATAGAGGAGCTTGTTTTGAATAGATAATTCCTTAATGTTGGAAAAAAGTAATAGTTCCATTGGCATATAAATTTACTTATAACAAGATAATTTCCCTGTTAGAAGTGAAATAATCTGCCAATGGAACTAGTTCTTTTTAATCAATAGTAAGGAATTATTTACTTAAATCCAGCTTTTATGTCTTTCTGATAAGCTCCCTTTAAATTAGTTTTGTCTTAATTCAGGTTTACTAAAACATTTACCCAAGAACTACTTGGTAATATTGCGCGTTTTTGCAGTGTACTATTTTTCTCCACTGTTTCTTCAATATCGGTGTTTCAGTAAATTAAAAAATATGACTAAATGCACTTTAGCAATAGAAATCACACTTCTTTATGTGAGTAGTGTCCTAAAGAAATCATTACAAATGGTAATGTTTCTCAAGAGCATTATTTGTATTTGTGGGGTTATTATAGCAGTCATGAATGTGGGGATGTTCCTTTAACGGCTCAGCAGAGAAGCTGATTGGTTGCTGAGCTCGGGGGTCAAAATGCACTTAGTTTTATTAGATGGATTCTGTATTGGGAACAGAATTCATCCTGAAATTGAAGGTGTTTTCTGTCTCATTTCAATTGACCCTAATGCACCGTTACATGACTGAAACATTTGGGTCGCAGGACGGTGGACGAGATGCTTCAGAATCAGAAACAGACGATGAAATGTTTCAGTTTTATCTTCAGCTCTGAACATATAGGGCAAATCTAGACTAAAATCATTCCTGTTCCTGTTGTCGCCCCAACAGGAACCTGCCAGGATGAGCTGCAGAAGATCAAACTATCTGAACTCATGTAGTGTTGATCAGAATCATTAAGCTATATGAATCAGTTCGTTGAGTTCAGAAATTCATACAAAATCAACAGATCCTGGCATTTTTTCACTCTAATGTGTAATTGTGAGTTTTTTTGAAAAAAGATCAAGTGACATTTAAGTGATTCATGCTCCCACCTGCAGGTGGCAGTAGTTCTTACTTCTACCTCAACCTGATCTAATAAGTTATACTATAACTTATCAGGTCACTATAACACCACATCGATCACTATCGCACATCGATCAGCTATGACACTATAACTGTTATAGTGATCGATGTGGTGAGTAACAAAGTTGAAGTATTTCACTTGCTGAGCCTGATGCTAGGGGGCGCTAGAGCGCTCCACCAATGGTCCACCTGTGGCCCATTGTTTCTGTTAAAAAATATTCAAAGTTGACAGGAAATTTAAAAATATGTCTCGATAATTGTTATTGGAAGACAGTCTTGGCAATATTTAGACACCAACTTAAAAAGGCAGACACACTGAAATACATTTAAAATAAATATTGATTTTTGGTACTTCAGTGAAATCCTAATCAGCCAGTGGATCTGTGGTCACATTTAAAAGTAAATAAATTTGAAGAAATGTCTGAAATGAACATTATGAGTCAGCATATATGTATATTAAATATTCTTTGGGTACAAAATTAAATTATTTATTAGATGAATTTTTCTGGCGTTTTTCTCATTTTATTTAATAATGTCTTGGTTCAGGTTTTTGATGTGCTGTTTGAATGTGCCAACTATAAGCCACCTAGTTTAACCAGTCTTTGCTATCACTGTTGCTCTTAAGTACCTTATTTAAAATAAATAAACAAATGATGCTTAGCCTGGCAGGGGAAAATAAAGCCTGCAGCCCGCCAGGCTTATAAAACATTGGAGGAAACTCTGATTTTTGTTCTTTAAAATGCTTGTGTTCAATTTGTCTGCTTGTTGTTTTTCTTCTTTTCTTTTATATATAGGTTTTTGATGAGAGCTTTCATAAAGATTACATTTTGCAAATATTTCTCAAGTAGCACAGCAAAATCAGTGACTTTAAAAATGTAAAGAATTGTGAAATCCTGGAGGGGCTGATTAATGTAAATAAATAAATGTGATATATCAGAAAACTTGAGAATCCACTTGATTACGTCTCAATTAATTCCTCTTAAAAACCTGATAACGATGGAAATGTTCAGAAGAACCTGGGCTGGTACCGGCGCTGATAACATGTTCTGGTTCTGTTTCCTCCCCCAGGTCTGTTCATGTCCGCCCTCACCGTCATCATCCTCATCCTCTACTTTGTCATCCACACGTTCGCCATCCAGGGCCTCCCCTGGATGGCCGAGTGCACGCCCATCTACATCCAGTACTTCGTCAAGTTCTTCATCATCGGCGTGACGGTTCTGGTGGTGGCGGTTCCCGAGGGGCTGCCGCTTGCCGTCACCATCTCTCTGGCCTATTCCGTCAAGAAGATGATGAAGGACAACAACCTGGTGCGCCACCTGGACGCCTGTGAGACAATGGGCAACGCCACGGCCATCTGCTCGGACAAGACGGGCACGCTGACCATGAACCGCATGACCGTGGTGCAGGCGTACATCGGAGACACGCACTACAGGACGGTCCCGGAACCTGACGCCATCAACCCGGGAACGCTGGACACCCTGGTCAACAGCATCTCCGTCAACTCCGCCTACACCACCAAAATCCTGGTGAGGCGAAATCTCTAGAATGGCAACCAGACGCGGAGCAGAGCAGGTGTTTGACGTTTTATTGTTTCAGCCTCCAGAGAAGGAAGGCGGCCTCCCGCGCCACGTCGGCAACAAGACGGAGTGCGCCCTGCTGGGTCTGGTACTGGACCTGAAGAGGGACTACCAGCCAATCAGAGACGAGATCCCAGAGGAAAAGATGTACAAGGTTTACACATTCAACTCCTCCCGCAAGTCCATGAGCACGGTGCTGCAGAACGCTGATGGAGGCTTCCGGATGTACAGCAAAGGAGCGTCGGAAATCGTCCTGAGGAAGTAAGCATGTAACAAATTCCCATTTAACTGGAAGATTTCAGAAGCAAAAACTCAGAAACTAAATGCTCGGTGGCTGGTAGGCGTAGAAACGAAATGGTCAGCAGCTCGGCACCAGCAGAGCGTTTCGTTTCTACGAAACCTTTGGCAGCAGTTGGGCAGACAAAGGAAACTCTCTCCAGTGGCTCGGAGGAGAACTAAATGCTTGTTAGTGTTTTATTTCAACACAGTACTTAGCCGCCTGCGAGCCTTTCAATTCTTTGGCGAACAAATAAAACGCACGGCGGCCACTCAGCAGAAAGCAAAATCCTCGGCGGCTGTTGGCAAGAGAAACAAAACCCTCAGCAGTGGTTGGGCCGAGAACTGAATCGCTCAGCGCTCCAGCTGGACCTAGAAACCCGCATGCTGGCTGAACGTTCTCCCTCTGCTCTTCGCCAGGTGCTCCCGGATCCTAGACACTAAGGGTCAGCCCCGTGTATTCAAGACCAAAGACCGAGACGAGATGGTGAAGAAGGTGATCGAGCCGATGGCGTGCGATGGACTGCGGACCATCTGCGTGGCATACCGGGACTTCCCTGCTGAGGCCGGGGAACCTAACTGGGACAACGAGAACGACATCCTGAACGAGCTGACCTGCATCGCCGTGGTGGGCATCGAGGACCCCGTCAGACCCGAGGTACTCCCCTGGTTCAGTTCTCTTGTAAAAGCAGCAGAAGCTCCTTCTGAAGTAATGAGATTTTTCTGTCTGGCAAAAGTTAGTCGCGCCCGGACATCTATGATCCGTTCTGGAGGCAGTTGAGGCTACTGCTATGTAGTTGCTGATATACACTTTAATACACAGCCAGATGGCTAGCTAGTTTGCTACAGTTTACATCTGCAAATTTCTCACATGCACACCTGCTGGAGGGCAAAATTATTATTCTTTCACGTCATCCATAGCCTTGCTGCCACAGTAGAACAGTCTTGTTAACTAAATGAAGTCTGGAAATGAAGGTGTTATTAATTTAGTCCAGTTCGTCACAACAAAGGGAAAAGTAACGCAAAAATAACTGTGAAGAACAACTCAAAACCTCCTGTGTTTTTTTCCTGATCTCTGCTTTGCTCTGTTACACACAGACCTGTTGCCATAGCAACTGACCACTAACAACACCACAAATGTATCAGGATTCAACACCAGAAACCATGCAAAGATTTCCAACACAAAGAACAAAACATTCAGTTGGTTACAGTTTTATGTTTTCAGGCTGTTTATTTTACAATTATTAACAAATGATCGTCTGAACATAGCGGTGGCTGAGTAGCTAATTTAAACACCTGCTCTGCTGATGATCTGTTAGAGAGTTGTGTGTGGGTCACCTTGTTTATTTGTTTTAATTGAACCTAAACACACAGAATTCTGCAGCACATCTACATTCCAAAGTTGTCAAAGTCAGGCTAGCATAGCTGACATTCTTCTCTCTCTCCCTTTTTTAATTAAATCCTTTTCCTGACCTTTTTATTTAGTTGTTGTAGTGTTGACAATTCGTAGCAAAGCACTGTGTCCCTTTTACTTTTATATATCACACGTACATTTTAGATTAACATGTTATGTTGACATCTTAACAGCTAAAACCAATGCCAGTCATTGTCAGCAAGCAGTTTTCTGTCCTCCAGCATGGAGGTGCGACGTGATGTCACCCTGCAACATGTCTATATTTGTATATATTTATATATATTTCAGCATCACTTCCTCTAACAGCATGTTGCTCCAACCCTCTAGGTACCCGCTGCTATCTCTAAGTGCCAGCGGGCGGGAATCACCGTGCGCATGGTAACCGGGGACAACATCAACACGGCCCGCGCCATCGCCACCAAGTGCGGCATCCTGCTGCCAGGAGAGGAGTTCCTCTGTCTGGAGGGCAAAGAGTTCAACACGCAGATCAGGAACGACAAGGGAGAGGTAGAAACACTCAGAGATCACTGAAGAGTGTTAAAACAAAACTTTATGCGTTTATAAAAACTCATTTTATTACTTGGGGTGGGTTTATCGTCCTGAACTTTTCTGTAAAGTTCTCATCCTTGATGATTGCTGCTCAAACTAAAATGTGAACGTTTTATGTGGACTCAGATATTTTTATTAATAATAAAATATTTCTGTTTTATCTGGACCAGGTGGTTGAAGATTTTCACATAGAAGTTGGAAAATAAACCAGACTTGAGGACATAAACAATAATTATTTCTACTGCTGTTAAAAATTTATCAAACATAATTTATTACAGACAAAATAAGTTAAATAAAAGTGCAACATGAAAGAATTGTATTGTTTTTTCTTATTTTGGAAGCATAGCAATTTTTCTCCAGTTATGAAAGCTGCTGATTGAAGCTGAAGGAGCGTTTGAAGTGTGATTAGCCTGACCTGTCTGCAAAAACACAAAATCTCACTAAG
Source organism: Xiphophorus couchianus (assembly GCF_001444195.1). Lineage (NCBI taxonomy): Eukaryota > Metazoa > Chordata > Actinopteri > Cyprinodontiformes > Poeciliidae > Xiphophorus > Xiphophorus couchianus. Next base: position 2,700,162 of record NC_040247.1, read on the forward strand.
TAATTTTTGTCTTGTTTCTAGTGCAAATATCTTCATATTCTTAAAATAAGAAAAAATAATTTACAAGTAACTTTTCAGCAAGAAATAGGAGCTTGTTGTAGGTCAGTAATTTTTTAATGTGAATAAAAAAAGTTTTATTTCCACTGATGTGAAACATTTTATAACATGGAAAAATGTCTTGTCATAAGTGAAATAATCTGCCAATGGAACTAGAACTTTTTTTAGTCAATATTAAATTATTAACTTAAGACCTGTATCTTGGTGAAAAGTAAGTTTCATCGTATTTTAAGTGGACTAAGATATTTGCACTAGAAACTACAAGAAAAATACTTTGTAAGTTTTTGTGTTTTTGCAGTGCTGCAGCTGGACCTTCATAAACTACGGAGCCCTCCAGGAGACATGGGGAATTTTTTTTTTTCTTTTGCGTTCTCTCGCAATAATGTACTGATTAGTTCATGCAGCATAATTGAATACTGTAAGTATCCTTACGGTATCCTTATATATTTTCCTTCAGGATAGAAATGCACCACAAATCTATATAAACAGAAAGTTTCCATAATTAGGAAAGAAGGAAAAAAGACATCCAAACTATTTGGACTATTTGTGAGTTATTATTGTGGGATAATGAGTCATCTGACAGTTTTGATTGTGTCTCTTTTGTTGGTCTGAATGGTTAAAGGGCCGTTTTCATCTCAACCACATGCAATCAGACATAAACACGCAGCGAATAAATCTATTTTCAATCAGTTTTTAGCACCAAAGAGTTAATAATAAATTCACTGAGGCTCTTTATATGTATATATATTTGAAAGTTTAAATTGACATTTGTGACTATATACAAAATAGACCAGCAAATATTGCAGTAAACTTATTGCGAGGGAACGCAAAAGTATCGTAACGCAAAGAAACATTTTTCCCCATGTCCCCTAGGAGGCTCCGTAATAAACTACAACATACCATTAAATTACCATTATTATTGTTATTTATATACGTAATCTGGTTTTAAGGTAGAACAGGAGCGTCTGGACAAAGTCTGGCCCAAACTTCGGGTTTTGGCGCGTTCATCGCCGACGGATAAACACACCCTGGTTAAAGGTGAGCTGCTCCTCCTCTTTCTCCTCATCCTCTTCCTCCTCAGGTGCTCCTCCTCACCTTCTGCTCCTCTGTGTCAGGAATCATCGACAGCACGGTGGGAGAAACCCGACAGGTGGTGGCCGTGACGGGAGACGGCACCAACGATGGCCCTGCTCTCAAGAAAGCCGATGTGGGCTTTGCCATGGTAACCATTTCCCTCACTTCGTCTCAATCCCAGCTGGAGTTTCTCTGCTCCGGCAGCTAAAGAGGAAAATGAACGGCGTCTTGGATTCATGGAGGCTGCTGGGAATTATGAATCGATAAATGTTGGGGTTGGATTCTCTCCTGCCTGTAGGGTTCCTCCTCCTCCTTCAGATCAGATCAGAGATTCCTGGGATTCATGAGGAGTTTCCACATTCACACCAGTTTAGCTCGTAAAGCTTCACGAAGCTGTTGGTCCATCCAAGCTGGATCTGTGATGTTCTGACCCAAAGTTAGAACAACCTTTCATGCAAATTCACTCATCATTCACAAATTTTGACCAGAATTGCAATTTTTCTACAAATCTGAGCAATCAGATATATTTCAGGATGTCCTTCTTTTCTGATCAATCACTGCAACTCGGCTGAATTTTGACCAATCCCTGCAGCCCCCTTCTGATTTAACTTCCTGTTTCACGTCTCCTGAAAGGCGAACCTACAAGGTGAAAGCAGGTGTGATGCTAAACCATTTTAAAAAGTGCTGCAGGATTTACTTCTTCTGTTTAAACAAACACAGAGTACAGCAGTACTCTGTGTTTGAGTCCCAGATGTTCTAGGTGTTTAATCAGTTGTTAAGATGTGGAAAGGTGATTTTCTGTGCCGTCTTTAAACGCATCACAAGTGTATACAAGCTAACGCGGTTACACCGGTGGATCTGATAACCGAGGAGAGATTGCGTCATGTTCAGCTATTAACCAGAGCAAAAAGGCTACAAAAATTTTCAGTTTTCTTCCAAACAAGCCCTGAAAGTTGATTAATGCTGTTACATTCAGATAATGTTAGCTAAATGATGATCCATTGCAGTATATAATATAAATCTAGTTAACAAGAATATTATAATGTTGACCTTACCTATTTTACATCCCTTATAACCTAATTAATACCAGGAATACTCCTGATCAGCTTTCATTTCTCTACAGAAGTTGTTCTCAGTGTTTCTTTTCACATATTTAAAATACGTTTTTATTGTCACACTAGAAGAGCAAAGAGTCAGGGAGGAGACATTAGACCAGAGGCCAGCAGCAGGACGGTGAGGCTGATGATGATGATGATGCAGGGTTTTCTCAGGTAAGGAGGGATTATAACCTGATAAGAAAAGACAAGGAAAGGGAAAGTTATGCGCAAGAATTTACTCTTTTTTTGTAAAATCATGTTATGACAAATATGAAGGCTAAAAGATTCGCAACTTTTTGAAAAAGGTGCTACAAAATCAGTAATCATAAAAAATCCTGAAGGAACTCATAGCATCACTGACCAGCAGATGGCAGCGAAGGACTGCCATTATGAATCCAGCTACGTGTTTAACATTCATCAACAGGCATCAGTGGTAAATTTTCAACAGTAGTCTCCAAGGTTCGCCCAGCCAGTCTACATATGCTTTGTGAACTTAGAGAAAGCGTTGAGCCATGGGAACCCTGTGGGGGTCACCATGGGGTACCACGGACTGTCGATCTACTTTCCTACCCTCATCTGTGGTCGTGTGACTTTGAGTTGAGACCAAATGAATGAAATCACGGGTCCAAGCAATCAGAGGAAGACCTATGCTGGCCCGTCCTCTGACCAGGATGTCTTCGTTGAAGCTCCTTCCTAATTTCATCCCTTTGTGGGCTCTGTTAGCATCTTGCAGAGATGTGCAGCTCATCCTGCGTTTCACCTGCAGGGCATCGCCGGTACCGACGTGGCCAAGGAGGCGTCTGACATCATCCTGACCGACGATAACTTTACCAGCATCGTGAAGGCCGTTATGTGGGGCAGGAATGTCTACGACAGCATCTCCAAATTCCTGCAGTTCCAGCTGACCGTCAATGTGGTGGCCGTGATTGTGGCCTTCACCGGTGCCTGCATCACCCAGGTAACCGTCCGTCTCCACCCCTCCAGGCCGAATCTGAATTTGTACATGTAATGTTCTTTTTTGTGTTTATGAAGCTATTTATTAGCTTTTCGAACTGAAGTGAAATAGATTTTTTTTTCCCGCACAAGTAGTTTACGTCAGCTGTCGGCAAATTACGGCATTTACCGAAACCCACAAAATGGCAAGACCTAAAGTTGGAAGAAAACAACTTTCTGTTGAATGTTCATTATCCAATCGATGTTTACATAATCACAATCTTTAGGTGAATTCTGCTCCTGAAAATTAAATTAAAAATGTAATTAAGCATGAAAAAACTAAAACTACTACTATAACTAATAAAAACTAAACTACAACTAAGCAATATTTAACTAATAAAAACTGTCAAACTCTCAACACTGAACTAGACAAACAAAAACTCAACAAAATAAAACTAAACAATAATGAAAAACCCTTAACTACTCTAGTTTGAACTGATTTAATAAAAATATGTTTGTATGTCGTTTCTGTCTGGCAGCAGTAATTCCAGCCAGCTAATCACATGCTAATCAACACATTAGTGAATTTGTCGCTTATTGATTGAATCGTGTGATTTCCTTGGAAGAGGGCTCTGACTGAAGCGTTGAAGAAGATGATAGTTTCTGGTCGTCTTCATCGTGTCAGGAAGTGATGCGACCAGGAAGCTGAACTCCTGAACCGTGGCAGAGCAGAACATCTGGAGGCTGTGTGTTAATTAAGAAGCTCACAGCTGGCACAGTGATAACTAACCGCTCTGCAGCACCGGCAGCATCAGCCAGGCTGGGATTCAGCCTGAAACCATGGCAACCCGTCACATCCGCGGTCCTGAAATAAAACAGAAACTCAGCAGGTCTGCGGGCTCAGGATTCTCCCCCATCAGCAGCGGCGGCGGCGGCGCTTGGTGCGTGTTGAGCCACCGGCATGTTGACACACATCATTAAAGTCGGTCTGTGTTGAACAATCTGGAGGTAGGGGTGTTAACGAAGTAAAATAATGTGACCCGATAGTGACAGCCTCGCCGTGAACACACACGCTCTCTGCACCGACATGGCACATGCAGTGAGTCACATTCATAAAATGATTTTATTTCTTCTTCTACTGTTATTTAAAAGATAAACATCAGGTTGTTTTAACCTGAATTTCTCGTCTTGGCCTGGCACAATAACTACATTTAGTCTATGACAAACTTTCCCAGAAGTTATTGCAATTTATGTTAATTTTGTTCTTTTGAGACCATTTTCAAGTTATCTAATAGTATTGGCAAAATTATAAACTTTAAATTCTAAAGAACATTTTACACTGGAGCTGGAAGACATTTTAAATATCCAAAATAAATAAACAAAACAACAAATAAAATGAATTATGAAGTGTCTGAAAACAAAATTATCCTTCAAAAAAAGACTAGTTGAGACCAAAACACCAGGCTGAAGAGTTTAGGTAGAAAGGCAGAAAAGAAAAACAATAAATTATCCAAATGGAAGTTTGTTATAAGGTATAATGCTTTAAATTGGTTTATTGCTTATTACGACTGGACTAATCAAATCGTGACCTTTTACCTTTTGCCACATCACAACTCACATTTCCATTAATCAGATAGTGAAGCTACAGAAGATTTAGATGCTAATCGCTAATAAGCGAATTTATTTGTGTTGGAGAAAAGATGTGAAACGGCACCATATGGAAAAATTTATTTGAGCCTAAAACTAGCAAGACGGCGAGACTTTGTTGTCGGTTACCATGGTGACAGACGTGGTTTTAACTGAAAACCCAGAGGACGGCTTTAAAAGTCGTGTTATTGTTGACCTCAGAGCTAACGGACGCTCCGCTCTGCAGGACTCCCCTCTGAAGGCCGTGCAGATGCTGTGGGTCAACCTCATCATGGACACTCTGGCGTCCCTCGCCCTGGCCACCGAACCGCCCACCGAGTCGCTACTGCTACGCAAACCCTACGGCCGCGACAAGCCCCTCATCTCCCGGACCATGATGAAGAACATTCTGGGCCACGCCGTGTTCCAGCTCATCATCATCTTCACTCTGCTGTTTGCAGGTGAGCTTAGCTCAATGCTAGCTAATGCTAACAGCGTGCAGGTTGTAGCTACAGCTTCTGGTCATTTCTCAGGGGAAAAGTTCTTCAACATCGACAGCGGCCGCAACGCTCCGCTGCACTCCCCGCCGTCTGAACACTACACCATCGTCTTCAATGTGTTCGTGATGATGCAGCTCTTCAATGAGATCAATGCCAGGAAGATCCACGGCGAGAGGAACGTGTTCGAGGGCGTGTACAAGAACCCCATCTTCTGCAGCGTGGTCCTGGGCACCTTCGCCCTGCAGGTACCATCATCATCATCATCATCATCATCATATTACGTCCAAAATGAGGGTCTAAACATTCTTTTTATTTAAATAAAAAAAACTTTCTTTTGTTCAACTGCTTTTAAGTTTCTATGAAGAAAAAGAGAAAATTAGATGCTCTCAATTCATTCAAACTAAACCCCAAAATATTAACAGAAAGGTGGACCTACTGAGACGGTCAAAAAGGTATAGAAAATAATCCAAAATATATTAAAGTGACTGAGAAAATCGTTCAACTAAAGTCTTTAAATAAAAACTGTTTATAGACTTATAAATAACTAGAATATCTCCAAAGCACATTCTGATGCTTTGGAAGGTGCTGAATGCTGTCTGGTAGCTGTTGTATTCTAGATCTGTTTCCAGGTGGGAAATGGAAAAGGAAGGATCTGACCCACATTCAGGTGGTGATCAGGACAAACAGCTGGTGTTGGATTCCTCTGGTGAAAGCATGACAAACGGTCCATTTCTTCCTCTCCTGCTCAGATCATCATCGTTCAGTTCGGAGGGAAGCCGTTCTCCTGCGCGCCGCTCACCATCGACCAGTGGCTGTGGTGCGTCTTCGTGGGAATGGGCGAGTTGCTGTGGGGACAGGTGAGTTCCACCCACACACCTGGCTGCAGGGGAGCTTTGTGCCGCTGCCATGTTGCCGTAGCAACCATCGGCATGGCAATGAGCTCCTGTTTACGAGTTGCGAGGGAGAACGAGCCGCAGCATCAGTCCCTCTGTGTGGTTTGATGGCGCTCTGGCTCAAACTGAGGTAAAGATGAAAGCTGGTTGGACTGAACCAAACAGCTTTGCAGTAAATCAATTAATCACACTATAAGTTAAAACAAACTCAATGATTTACATTTGCATTATTTATTGTTTCTCTCTTTTCACCATAAACTGAATGATTAAAGTCTTCAGTTTAGTGTTTTGGTCTCAACTAGACAATTTTGTTTTTATATTTCATTTTATTTGTTGTTTCTGTTGTTTTGTTTGTTTTAGATAAAGTTGTGCGATATAGACTTAAAGTTTTATTTTCAGGTACCATTGTGATAAATATTAAAGTGACAATAAGAACCATTTATTACTAATTTTTTAAGCAACTTTAGTCAGAGTTCAACAATTACTAATCTTGAAAAATATTTTTAGGACACCAGTCAGATAAGGAAGTGTGATTTGTATCACTAAACTGCACACAGTAACTGTATTAATCACATTTTCAAATTTAGGGATATTTATACTCTAATTAACAAAAGAAAAAGAGAAAATAGTAAAAGTAACAATCCTGACGATGCAGACACTTTTGGGAGTTTTAAAAATCATTAATTGGAATTTATTGTGATAGTGATAAATCTAAATTCTGTTAAGAAACACATCATGATAAATGACCAACAAAATGGTAAATGGATGTTTAAAATGTCCTGCAGTTCCAGTGTTAAATGTTCATTAAAATTTAACTTTTATTGATCTTTGAGAATCTATTATTGCATTATTATGTAATTATTATATTATATTATCATTTATTGCAATAACTTGTGGGATAATTTATCATCCAGCAACATTTATTGTGACAGGCCTGCCAACAGCAAACATGGAAACTAGAATTATTCAAACTATGGACTAAATGTTGAAACTCCTCCACTGCTGGTGGAGCCGAGCTTAACCAGTCCAAACTGGCAGGATGTTCTGGAAAGCGGGAAGTAAACTGGTTCTCCCGTCCTCAGCTGATCTCGGCCATCCCGACCCACCACCTTAAGTTCCTGAAGGAAGCGGGCCACGGCATCACCAAGGAGGAGATCCACAAGGAGGAGCTGACGGAGGACACGGACGAGATCGACCACGCAGAGATGGAGCTGCGGCGAGGCCAGATCCTCTGGTTCCGAGGGCTCAACCGGATCCAGACCCAGGTACTGCTAACCGTCCCGGTTCAAACTGGTTTTACTCCTCACATCAAAGCTCTGCTGAACTGGGCAACGTGTCGGCTTCACAGTGTCTCCTGTCTTCAGCGACAAGACCGAGGTTCTGTTAATTTCACACTCTGCTGCAGATCCGCAGCCCAGAACCTCTTCATTAAAACCTCCAATTAAAGCGGCAGGCGACCCGCTGACAGCCACAGACACTCCAGCTAAAACCAGTCAGGATTACAACTGGTTACCAGTTCAACCAGTTCTGACAGACCACAGGACCAGTTATCCTCTAGTTAGTGCAACACTTACACACATTGGCATGGAAACCAGGCTGGATACTGTGTGTGTGTGTGTGTGTGTGTGTGTGTGTGGGTGTGTGTGTGTGTGTGTGTGTGTGTGTGTGTGTGTGTGTGTGTGAGATCCTCCTACAGGATCAACACACACTGAGCATCAACATGTCCAGTCGGTCCATTCTGTCCCTGCTGGCTTCATTAGCCTTGATGCTAACACCCACGTCCAGTAGCAGCAGCCAACACACACACACCCACAGTTCGTAGTTCTTCTCGGTAAACAGAAGCAGCTCAGTGTGTGAATTATCACTGCTGCTGATTCATTTCTGCATTCGATCAATTAAGATCCGTCCAATCGCATCGACACATTTAAACTCCTATTTTAGTCCCGATTGTTTTTTTTTTTATTAATCATTTATTTATACAGGAAAATCTCTTGAAACTCATTTACAAGAGAGACTCTGTTACATCATCAACAAATAACATAAAAACAATAATAACAATAATCTACTTAACGCTAATAAAAGTCAGTACACACATTGTAACCAGTTTACCAACCAGTTTAACAAACTGGTTGGTAAAACAGGATACTTAGCACCAGTCTGCTGCTGCACCAGAACGAATAACTGCTCTTATCATGAGCTGGAGGCGGGCTCATGGGGAACAGCGACCAATCAAAACACAGCGCACTCCAAAAACAGTAAAACCTTCAGATTAGCATCAGAAAACAAAACTCTCCTGGTTTATTAGTTAATGAGGCGATGGCAAGCCTTCTGTTTGCAGAAATATAGTCAAGTCATTATAGCTAAAATGTCTTCATGCTCTCTAAGCTTCTAATCATGTGGTTCTAACTGGGCTTTCGGAAAGCTAGCCAGTTAGGAATCGACTACAGAACCAGAAACATTATAAAGAACAGCGCTAATGGCAGCAGCTGTAGATTATCCATCGATGGAGAGCAGTAGGAGAAAGTACCAGAGTGAGCAGAAGTGGATTATGTCCTACAGCAACCTAACTATAGCGCTAGCCCAGGATAAGCTAAGCCTGTCTGTCTGGTCTTCCACTGAGGAGGATCTGATCGGCACCAGATCCTTCGGAGCCCAACAGGTCCGAATGTTTCAGAGAGACAAGATCCAGTCGAAGCGCTCACCTGAGAAATGAGAAAGTCATTTCCTCTTGTTGTTGTGTATCAGTGCGATCGTCCTGCTGGGACGGGAGGACGGCAGGACGGGGGAGCGAGCTAATTAGCTTCTTATCTCTCCGTGCTCCTCTTCGTCTTGCCCTCCTCCCTAATCCGGTGGGGCGGCGCTGCTCCGCTTGAAGCCTCAGCAGTCAAACACAGAGAGGGAATAATTGGTACAAGCAGCACCTCGTCGCTGAGACTTTATCAGTCATTCCAAATGACATTTCTCCTCTTTCTGCTGCTTGCGTTCCTCTGAGCGTTCTCCATTCATCCAGCTCCGCTTCCGTCCCGCGGATGAACGCATCTCTAAATCACAGCGGTTCCTCTTCTCTCTGTCTCCATGTTTGTTTCTCCCTCATGGTTCTGTTTCTTCACGCATCAAACTCGCAGTGTTCCTCAGGACTGTGGTGTTTGTCCTGGAGGGAACCAAAGCAGAACTTTATCCTGGTTTCCAGCCTGATTCATTTTCTGATTTCTTGCGAAAACATAAAACATTTTTCTTTAATGAAGAACAGATCAGATGCTCAGGTTAACAAAGTGAACCTCAATGTTTTATCCAGCGGTGAAACGTTATCTATGCCAACCGCTAATCACAAACATTAGTTCCGCTAACGCTAAAGCACTAAATTCAACCATCTTAATACGCCCATGTGTTATTTTGCCCTCAACTGGATCAAATCTGCCATTACACACCTTCCTGTTCGGGTTGCTCTTCAGGAAGTGATTCTTTGGATCAGATCTTCCTCTAAAGGTTTCCGTTTTACAGAAGTTGACTTTTCCTAACTCTGCTGCTGGTTTAGCTTTGTTGACCACAGTAGGCATGCAGGACATGGGTAGATTTTAAACTGTAGATAAGAAATAAACGTCATTTTCTGCTCCGCATCCTGTGAAGTAAGGAAACATTACTGATGCGTAAATAGTCTTCATCCACTTCAAAATAAGAGCATTAACATCTAGCTACTTAAAGAATACTTAACAGTCGAGAACCAAAACTTCAGCACAGATGTTGAACTTTATTTAACCGAAAGTTTATGAAACAGCCAAATTAATTATTGCTTTAAAAATGTTTCTGAAAAATTAATTTAGGGGAAACTAAACATTTAGGTTAGCAAAAAGCTCAACCGTCTGCTGCAGGCTGCAGGTTTGTCACGTCCAGGTTTAAACATCTCCAGTTCAGATTGGGAGCAGAACATCAGTATTCAAATTCTCAGTCTAGTCTTTGACTAGGCCACTGAACAGGGTTCAGGGTTCTGCTCCACCCCAGTCTCTGCAGCCTCTAAAAGATTTGCTACCAGGATTGTCTTGATTCTCCCCCGCCTCTGATGCAGACCAACATTAAGCAGCTTCTGAATTTGTTGTTTAAGATGCATCACCGTACAGAGAGCTGAATAAAAATGAGAACCACACTTTACAGATTATATTCAATAGTCTGAAAATTACCCATCACATCATAAAACGTCAGTGAAATTCATACAAATGTGCGGCTCTGATGTCAGAAAAGGAGACGGTTTGTTTTCTGCTGATGGACAGAAATCCAGCGGATCCGTTTTTAGACGTAGTTCTGGTGGATTTCTGGAGCCTGAAGGAACCTTTCCACTGACCTCTGACCTCCTAACTCTGTTCAGGTCTGCCTTTGTTTAACTCTCTGTCCTCTCTAACCCCTCTGTGGACGTGTCCCCGTCCTGCTGTCCTCTCGCTCTGTCTCTGCTGTCTAACTGTGGCTGTCCTCCCCCAGATGGATGTGGTCTATACCTTCCAGACGGGCCAGGCGGCGGTGCCCGGTGCCCTGCGCCGCCAGCCGTCCGTCGTTAGCCAGCACAATGACGCCACTGCCGCCAAAACTCTCTCTAGCCCCACCCATGTAGGGCTTAGCTCCTCCTCTCTCACCAACTCGGCAGGGGCTCCGGCCTCTGCTGCTGCTTCCTCCTCCGCCGCAGGCAGTGAGTGTGTGACTGGAGGCCAGCTCACACGGCGCCTCAGCCAGGCTGGACTCTGTTTAATCTGCATGAAACCGCGTCTGTCCCTGACAGGTGTCTGCATGTCCTCGTCTGATCACAAACTAGACAGGAGGTCAGGAGAGTTTTAGTTCTGATCAAAGATCTCAAAATGAGCCCCAGTCAAACCAGAACCAGCAAGGCGAAGAAGTAACGGCTCTGCAGGAGGAAAGCCAGAAAGTGTTTGAGAGTACTGAAGCATCCCTCCAGGGGTCAGAGGTCAGGAGTCCAGGCGTAGAAGGGTCAGAGAACATGCAGACAGCCTCCTCTGCTTCATCTTCATCTCTTTCAGTTTCAGCTTGCTCTCAGCCGTTTCTTCTGCATGTTCTGGACGTTTGACCTGTGAACTCGTGTAAAGACCTGGTGAGACTTGCAGCCATCGAGTCGGAAACAGAAGAGAAGAAAGCTTCTGATTGGTCGCCCTGCAGGCTAAACGATCCATAAATCCGCTGCTCAGAGGCAGCAGCCTGGTTACCAAGATCATTTTATGGGTTTAAATCCTTTGGGCTCCGCAAGTCTCTCATGGTTTCACATCCAGCAGTGTCTAAACTTTGTGTGTGCATGTGTGTAGGGGTGCGCGTGCGTGTGTGTGAGGGTGTGTGCGCTCAGCTGCAGCTCCCCTGTGGTTCAGCTTTGAGCTGCAGGTTATTAATTATAATAGAGAGTGTGTGCTGGTGCGTATAAATCAGGGTGATCGGCAGCCGCCGCCTCATCAGAGGAAAGGCCTCCAGAGGACAGAGTAGGATTATGTTGGGCTGTGTTTTCCGAAGGCTCCCAGTGACCCTGATGGTTGACATGACTTCATGACCCGCTGAGGCCCGACCTCCTCTAACTGATCCCTGGTTTCTGGTTCTGAGGCTGCGGTTGTCATGGTAACCCAACAGGATAAAGGCTTCAGGAGTGAAGTTTACGGTCTGACCTGTACGAGGAATCTAACGGCAGTTCAGGTGGAAGTGTGACTGTTCAGAGTTCTTTCTGCTGACCCGGAAAAGAACCGGATATTAGTCAGGATTTACCTGAGCCTCCCGTCCCGGTTTGTGGTAAAATGGATGATCTTGTTCAGGATCAGGGAGCGCTGCACGTTTTCATCCCAGAGGGAAATTTAAGCCTTGTCCACAGGAAGCCGATCTTTATGGAAACAAATATCTTCTCCGTATTGTTTTCTGTTCCAGAGAAGTTTTCATCCACATTAACTCGCACAAATCCGCTCTGAGCGTTGTTTTAACATCCCAGACCTATAGGGGGCATCGTAGAGCAATGCTAAGACATGTGTCAGCCAATCAGATTGCTTCAAAATGAACTCCACTTCCTGTTAGGAATTAAACGTGGCGATCATCAGTGTGGACAGGTATGCAGGCTGAACTACTTTTAAATTTCATATTAGAACATAAAGTTAATAAAACACAAGAGGATGTTGATTGGGAAAGTAGGTTTGACAGATAGCCAGTGGATATCGGTGCATTATTTATCATAGGCTGTAATGTGTGGGATCCTAAATTTCTTTTTGTGTTTACTTAAAAAGAGTTTTCTCAAATCTCCATTTTGATCAGAGTTTTTATAAATAATTGTTTTAACTGATATTAAACTGAGTTTTCATGTGGATGAAAGGCCAAAGTGCACAAAGATGTATTAGTTTTCCCAGATAATGGCTACATGTGGACAAAGCCTTAAACTGCAGGAAGTCTGAAAACCCAGTCCAGAACTGGTCAAAGTGACTTTGTTCTGTTTTTTCTGGTTTGGACCACCTAATCTCTAACGGGGAGTTTTTATGTGGAATTCATGGAGAAGTCTGTAGTTTTTAAAATGAAAGCGCTGCATCACGGCGGAGCAGTGAGGAACTGTGGTGGTGTGTTGGAAAACAGTATGGGCTCCAAATGTGAGGAACAGAAGGGGAGTTTTAATGCTCTCCTGGTTGGAATAGTGCATGCTGGGATCAAGGGTGTGAACTAACCTACTGCATCAGAATGGAGTGTTGTAATGTTTTTGTAATTTCAGCTTTTTATTCCTTGTTTTCCATAAGTAAAGATAAACACATTTCTGGGAATGAAACTTCAATATTCTATTAAGGCCCTTCAGTGATTATTATTATTATTATTAGCCAAACTGATCAGAAAGTAGGCCATGCCATCAGTTTAACTTTCATGAATGAGTCTTTATGAGTGTAGATGGAGCGTTTGCTTAGTGTTGCATGAGATTAGGTGACACTTTCTTTGACTCGGTTGTTGCTGTGATGTTGTAGTAGTGGTTGTGCCAGTTTTGCAGCAGTGATGGAGATTGGGTCGTTTATGCGGAAGGCAGGCTGGAGCATCCTCTGTGGTGTGATGGGGTGTTAGAAATAACTGTATGATGCCTAGATGTGTGTCTGTGTGTGTGTGTCCATATTTAGCTGCCTCCAACATCATGACGAGCATTTTTGGTCCTCTTGTGTTTAAGAATCTTTCTCGGTTTTCCTCCAAAGTTTGCAGTCATCGTTCCTTTGTTGTAATTGTTGTGATCTGTGATTTTGCATCTCCCTGCCCAGATCCGGATGCACCCCACACCTCATGAATGTCCCATCAGCCCCGCTGCCTGTTAAAATCAGTGTGATTGCTGTTCATCTTCCTGCTCCTGACGTGTTCTCTCTGTTTGTTTCAGATTAAGGTGGTGAACGCGTTCCGTAGTTCCATCTACGAGGTGGAGAGTCCACATTCCCGTAGCTCCATCCATAATTTCATGGCCCATCCTGAGTTTTTGCCGCATTCTGAGGAGGAGGCGCCTCGGTTCAGCATCATTGAGGAGAACAGCAACGCGATCGAGGAACTTCACTGATCCTCGGCGAAGGAGAAGCACCTGGCAGCAAGGAGCTCCTCCTCCTTCCCCTCCTCTTCATCACATCCACCAGCTGGGTTGTTGCTCTGAGGAGGGGCATCATGACTCACCCTCTCATCAGCACACATTCTCGCCCCACGCTGCCTCCATCCTGACTGTGATGTTGTTCAGTTTGTTCCTCCATCGCCTCCATCCCATCAGCTGGGGGCGGAGCCTCCTCACCAGGAATACCTGCTTCTCGTTTAGACTCCCTCAGTTCACTTATAGAAATCTTCCTCCCCTTTTCACCTCTGCATGCTGCAGTGCATCATGGGAAGGCAGTTTGTTCTCTTCCCAACACGGCAGCATGCAGAGACGACCCGCTCTCCGACCTCGTCCTGTCTGAGCCGGGTTCTGTTTCCCCCTGCCCCGGTTTATCTGCAGCGTCTGTCTTAACCTGATGCATGTTTTGATTTCCTGTTGAGTCGCATGATGGCCAAAAGTCCAGCTGTTTGGACGCGTCTCTGTTCAGAGCTCCATGATCTTCCTGTCTGTCCCACGTTGGAGAACCTGAAGGAAACATCCAGCAGATCTTTTGCTGTTTCGCCACGACATGGTCGGCTCTGTTGATCACTACCGTCGCATTAAACACTAACCGCTTCGTTTCGTTCCCCTCCCCTCTGACGCCGCACGGCGGAGTCGCCGGCGCCGGTCGGTCCATCTGAGCTGCACCGGGTCAGGTTGAACTTAAAGGGGTATTATTATGTATTTTCCAGGCACAAAGTGCCAATTTATAACACAATCAAGTAACTATTGTACCTTCAGTTCTAAAAATGCTGTATATATTAAACATGACCTAAAATAAATTTCTTTACAATTTAACGCTTTGAAATTGGGACTCTGTCACCTTTAGAAGCTCCTGCTCTTTCTGACACTTTCTGCTTGGAGACTGCAGCTCAGTTAAACTACACACTTCTTCACCCAGAGTGGTTTCCATGCAGATTAAAGGATTTCTCAAACATGTATGAAAGAATCAAGGCAACACTCCAGGTAGGTTTTTGATACCTGGAGTGTTGCCTCCAGGTGTTGCCTCCTGGAGGAATAACATCATAACCTGATGTACAGCTCAAAATTTTGCATAATACCCCCCCTTTAAAAATCATAGAAAAAATCAGAACTCATTTCAAACACCAGCGTGTTTAGCGTTTGCCCCGACTCAAACGTAGAGCCCACTTTTCCTGCTGTGCATGATGGAGGCCTGGCTGGAGCTCCACCTCCCCATCACAGAGGCCCCGCCCCCTCAGGCAGCTGAACGAAGCTTCCTCTGCTCCCGTCATCAAACACTAAAGAGTTTAAACATTCAGAAGGAGCTGACTGCAGTACTGATCCGTTGGTTGGATCAATGCAGGAAGTTCCCTTAAAGTGGAGCCATGAACAGAGTCAGAATGAGGCTGCAGACACAGACTGGCAGAGCGCAAAGCTTCTAAAGCCAGTAATGGACAGTAGGCTCAGTGTCTGCAGCTACAAGCTCCTGGGTCCCTCGTCGTCAGGCCTTCCTGGAGTGCCCATATCATTTGTCGCCAGGAGCTCTTGGAGCTCATGGATCGGACAATGCCAGAAAGTCCTGGGTTTTCCGCCAGGTGCTCCTGCGTCTTCGACCAACGGGCAGTTCTAGAGCTCCTGGGTCACTCACCTCTGGGCGTTCCCTGATCGCTCGCCACTGGGCGGTCTTGGGTCGTTCGTCATCAGGCGCTCCTGGATCGCTTGTCGCCAGGCGTCCCTGGGTTTTCCGAAACCAGTTGCTCTTGGGTTGTTCGCCATCAGGCACTATCAGATCGATTGCCACTGGGCGTTCCTAGATGGTTCTCCGCCAGGCGCTCCCAGGTCGCTCGCCGCTGAGCGCTCCTGAGTCGTCTGCCGTCGTTTCTCTTCCCTCGTTTGTCTGATTTTCGATGAGCTGTCAGTGACATCACACGGCCAGCAGTGGAGCCGGTGTCTGCTCATCACCATCACCGTTACCCCGGCGACACCGCTCTGCCCTGCTGTGTTGGACAGGCGTTAGTGTGGAGGCCAAGCTGAGGTTTATAGGAGACTGATGATGTCACCAGTCGGCCTGTAGAGTTGAATCCACTGTGTCCCCGCCGCTTCCCGCAGCGGCGTGTCCGATCCCTTCAAACAGCCGTCGGCCTCTCCTGACGGAGCCGATGTGCTACTACTGCCATATTTTCCATGACTTGGTTAATCTTTTCCCCTCGACGAGCTTTTTCTAAGTACTCAGAGCCATATTTTCTAGAATGTTGTTTTCCGTCATTATTCCAGAGGCCCCACCCTGCCCTCCAAACACGACCAAAAAGCGAGGAGAAACTCTTCAGTTGTCACTGCCGAACCGTGTTTGAAGGACCTCTCCGATGTTTACATGAGAAGCGGTTTGACCCCCTCATCTGTTCCTCTCCTCAATCTTACTGTTTAACTGAGTAGGAAACCTTTCTTGCATGGTGTTCATATAAAATTCAATGTTTTGTTCATTTTTTACAATTCTTCTGTATTTTTATATTGAGTACTTTTTAATATTTTGCAGATGTATGAATCTGTGTACAGGCTGAGGAGTTTGGTGAGCGTTCAGAACCTGAATGAAAGGAATCTGCCGTGGACTCTGTTTTTACAGCTCCCAATGTTTCTGCCATGTGTGGCGTCCGAGTCACCTGACGTTAGGGCTCCCAAACCTGCAGTGACTTGTTTACTTCCTGTTGGCTGTTCACTTCCCATCAGCCCCTCTGGCTCCAGTTTGGTTTCTTTGTTGTAACGGTTCTGACTTGGTTTGAGTCCAACATTAAACAGGAATGTATCGTTATTCCGCCAACTTCTGGGTTTGTTTGTTCACTGGATCATGTTGTGTCCGGCTCCAGGCTCTGCCCCTCATCCAGAGCTCGGCGCCGGTTGGGTTAGTCATCCGTTTACTGCCTCTGTAGGACTCTGGGTCAGAACCGGGCCTACGATAACCAACTCCCGAGGTTAGTGTTCAGACCCAACCACATTTCAGCCTCGTGCCAAACACTCAGTTTGGTCTCTGATCCGTTTCTACACGGAGACGATTACCCAAGTCCAACCGGACCTGAGAACAGAATTCCAGAAAAAACCTGAGCTTAGTGCCGGTAGAACCGGGTTGGGCCGGAGGTTCTTCCAGAACCCAGACTTATCCACCCTGTAGATTCTGACTGCAGCAGTTAGAGCCGAGTCGTTTCCCGGTCCGGCGCCTGGTTCTGGAGCCTGGAACGGGACACAAGGTGCCGCTGCGCTCCGTCTGACTTTCAGGATACTGTGGAGAGGGCGGGACTGTCCAAGCTCTCTGACATCACTTCCTCTTCCTGCTGAACTCCTGCCCCTGACCAGCAGGTGGCGCGTGTGTAAATAATGTCCCCTACCGAATGAGGCGAACCAGGAAGTGGGAGAGCGGCCAATCAGCCAATCATCACCCAGCATAGCTTTAAGAATGTTCTGCCAAAGTCGTTTCCATCCTCTCCCTTCCCTCCCTCGGCCCGGTTCAGGATTGTCCCTCTGCTCTTGCCGTAGCCTCAGTGGCTCCGCGGGGCGTCCGGCTGCTTGGACCTCATCCCGGACGCCCCTGCAGCAGCAGAACTTTGTTTTCCATCATGAAGGAGCTTCTTCCGTTACGACCCTGCTCATCGTCTGCAATACGAACTGGAACATCACAGCTGGAAGCCACATTTACATTCCGTGTGTATTTATCTCCGATATGTACGAATATATATCAGATTTAAATATGAAGGCAGAAATCCGGTTCTCTGTTTGAACTTTGTTGCAAAAAAGACTGAAAGTTTTAGTTTCTGTAATTACTATGATAGCCAGTTATAGGCGTTGGTGTTATTTTTGTATAAACATGATATCATCTATGTGGCATGCATGACATATATACAGACTTTGGTGGTTTAAAGCAATATGTCCGACCTGGTGCGATTGGTTCCGTCGTGTTCTGTGTAGCCAGAAAAAACCCAACAAAACCCAGAAAAAAGAATCAGCAGCTGTTCAGTATCCGTGTTCAATGTTCTGTGTTCTGCATGTTTTAGTACGGAATGACACATCCCAACTGTTGACTCCACTCACACACACACACACACACACACACACACAGTCAGTCTCCGTTACACTGAGAGGAGAAAACACTGAGCAAACCTGGAATCTCATCTTTCTGTTCCCATCATCCCTCATCACAGCACTCAGGTTCACAGACTGTCCCTGAACTCATCACTCACTCTCACCAATCTCATCAATTGATCTGAAAAACTAAACCTCCGATATCTGGATCAGAATCCAAACTTTCCCATCAGCAGTTTGTCGTCTCCAAAAATTAAAATCTGACGTCAGAAATTCAGTTTCTGAAAAATGATCTGCTGCTTTACGTATGAACACGTCTTCGAGATTTGTCCAAAGCATTTTGTTTTCTCTCTGGTTGTTGGATGGTTCCATCCGACCCGGTTCAGGTGTCACACCAGATTCTGAGGCGCCCCTGGATCCGGTGTGACACCAGATTAACAGGAACCAGTCTGAAGCTGTAAAACATGACATCCGGACTGTCTGGAACATTTTGGAGGGTTTTATTGTTTTGCGTGAATGTTTTTACCTCTGCAGCTTCCGACTGACGCTGAGAGGGAAAACTGAAATATTCCAAGGAATCCATTTCAGCTCAAATTTAAGAGGCCAATGAAATTATTATTATTATTAGAAATAATGTTATTAAAGTAAACAAAAGCTGATGCAGTCAGAAATGTTTGAAAAATGTTTTTCAGAATAAAAGCCTGTATTTACTGCTTGATATCGACTCAGATTGTATTTCATTTAAAACTCATATGGTTCACAGCAGCAGCTTCAGATCTGCAGCGCCACCATCTGGCTGCCACCGGCTGCTGCAGACACCTCAGTGTTGGCGCTCAGTTCTGGTTCTGAGCCTCGGTTTAGATTTGGACCCAAACGTCCTGTGCTTCCCCACGTGTGTGTGTGTGTGTGTGTGTGTGCGACTCTCATCCCGTCCGTTTGTCTCTCGTCCTCCTGTTTGCTTCGATCTATGCAACAGAATAGTCCCGTTCTCCACCTGCTTCCTCCTCCTCCTCTTCCTCCCTGTCCACTCGTCTCATTGGTTCTGTGACCTTCGGTTCTCCGTGCAGACAGAAGCACGACACACACACGCTGATGGATGCGCGTGTGTGCACACACTCCTGGTTTTTCTTTACTCTTTTGTAAGATATGATCATGTGGAATGCCCTGGTCTTAGTGTCATGTCGTTCGAACAAAAGATGATAATCAAGCAACTGGGAACAAGTTGTTACATAAATATATATATATATATATAATATATATATAAATATATACAAATCTATATACATAAAAAATAAAGCCATTGAAATTTGAAATAAAGCTGTGGGTTTGTGGTTCTTTTAAAGATCAAACAGAGTTTTTAGTTTGTTTGTGATGAATAAATGCCGGCTCACCCAGTTCTCCAGAACCGTGGTTTGGATCTGCAGGTTTTGCAGCTCAGTAACTGACGGCTGAATCAGGTCAGGGATAAATGTTCCTGCCATCCATCCCTCCGTCTGCTCCTCCTTCCCTTCCTGATTTACTAGTCGGGCCCATTAGATTTAATTTAATTCAGGCTTAATGAAGTTTCTTCAAACGTTGCATTTTTACTGGACTCTGTTTGCTTCCCACTTTATTCTCTTCTAATTAAAATAATTCTTACGGTTCAGAGCTGAAGCTTCACTGTTTCAAACTGTTTTTATTCTCCGATGTAAAAACGTTGGTTAATATCCTGGATATTTAGCTTCTCTAAGCAGGTTTTGGTTCAAACTGAAAACATTTTCTGTATGGAAGGTCGTTACTGTGACTGTCTCAAGAAGATAGAGCAATCGGAAGGTTGAAGGTTCAATTCCAGCTTCATCCTGTCATGTAAGTTCAGGCATTGGGAATACTCACAAGCCCCTGACTGCGCCTTTGCAAAGGTTCTGTTGTTTCTGACAATGAACCCAACAGCAGTTGGACTTCACAGCCCCTTGGGCAGCAACGTTGTTACCTGGGGGGCTTTGAGTGGAAAGGATGGCTGAGCATTGGTTTGTTGTTGGACATCTATGAGAAGCACTGAATGTCCACAGCAAACACCATAAGGTGGTTCATAATTGTTCTTAGCTGATTGATGTAGCAGTCAGACCTGCAGGGTTATGTCCTGGTGAAGGCAGAGTGTACAATCTCCTCCTGGTGGAGAGTTAAACATGGTGGCAGGAGAAGCTGCCAGTCAGACCAGATGAATCCAGCGGCTGGTCTGGGTGAACTGGGAATGTCTGCTGCAGAATTGGTCTCTTTCCTGAAGGAAAATGGAATCTATATGGACCATGCTCATGACTTGTCACTGCGGATGTAGCTTCCAGAAGCTGAAGGTTTTTAATGCCTTTTATGGTTAAAACCACAGGATTTGCTAGTTGACACCAGTGGTGATGGAAGCCGTGAGGCTGAAAGAGGCTTTTAGGGCTTGATAAGTACCAGGAGGCTGGAAGCACTGTGCCTTCTGCTGGGGAACAAAAACTAGGGAATTCGGACAGAGACTTTGAAAAGAGACTTTCATTTCATTCATATTCCTTTATTTAATCAGGTAAACCCCGTTGAGATCTAGATCTCATTTTCAAGAGGGACCTGAGCAAAAAATTTGCAATACATAGCAACCTGGTTACAAGATAAAAACAATTAATACATATGCACAAGTATAAAACAATTTAAAAACAATGACACTGTTTCATAGAATCTTGTTGCCTATCTTTAAGAACTGCTCGAAATAAGTCCAGTGAAATCATTTCCGACATTTTAAGTTCAGACTGCAACTGATTCCACGCTGTGGGGGCAAAACACTGAATGCCTGCTTCCCTTTTTCAGTTCGAAAGCGTGGGACATGCAGAAGAATAATGTTATTGGAGCGAAGAGAACGAGAACTGACAGTTCTATGTAGGAGAGTGGATAAATATGTTGGCATCAAGGAACTTCTGGAAAACAATTCAGCAACTCAGAAGGAAGAAACTGGGCTCATCCCAGTGTGTGAAGAGGGGAACTGCAGACCCAAACTGAGGATATCGTTGGGCAGTGAAAGAAGCACTTTAAGGAGCTCCTCAATCCGGTCACAGTCTTCCATAGCCTGAAGACACTTGAGAATGACATCCATCCATTATCCTACACACTTATTCCTAGAGGGGTTATGAGGGATGCAACACTGTCCGGTTTGTAAGAAAAGGTCTTCGAAGTTGAATCCACCCTGTAATCTGGTTCTGAAGAGTCTGAATCATTCCTACTGCAGAGAAACCAAAATGTTTCAGAAAGTCTCTGCAGTCTGCACTCTGAGAAACTCAAACTCTTCTGTCTGGACCATCAGCAGCCAGTTTGTTCTGTCTGCAGAGATTCAACCACAGATTCAGGCCCATCGATGAAGCTGCTCAGCAACACAGGAAGAAACTTCAGGAAACTCTGAAACCTTTAAAGAAGAAACTGGAGCTGAAGAAGGAAGTTAAAGAAAAGTTTGATCAGACAGCAGAACACATGAAGGTCCAGGCCCGACACACAGAGAGGCAGATTGTTGAGCAGTTTAAGAAGCTTCATCAGTTTCTAGCAGAGGAAGAGGAGGCCAGGCTGGCTGCACTGAGGGAGGAAGAGGAGCAGAAGAGAGGGATGATGAAGGAGAAGATGGAGGCTCTGAGCAGAGAGATAGCAGCTCTTTCAGACACAGTCAGAGCCACAGAGTCTCAGGGCTTTAACTCAGGGAACCACAGCATGTTGGAGACGGTTCACATTGGTCTCTTGGTGTGTTAGCAGAGTCTGTCCAGAGGAAGGGAGACTTAGTCTGGATTTTTGCGTATTGGGGTTTTTGAATGTAAATACTCAGCAGCATCTCCACCAGCTGCTCCCACAGTTCTTTCATTAAAGAAGAAACTCCAGAGGATCAGAGTGAATCTGGACTGGGACGGAGGAAAACTGACGTTCTCCGATCTGGATACTAACACACACCTTCAGTGAGAACATGTTTCCTTTCATCACCACTATGGATAAAGCAGAAATCTTACCGGTGAAGATCTCAGTCAGCAAACAGCAGATCAGATGAAACTCAGTGGAAATGATCATCTGGTTGTTTTCATGAGCAGGTAAACGTTGAAAGCTCTGCTGATGGAAACAAACTGAGATCCAAACATCCAGACTGAAAAACGCTGCAGAGTCTCCATTCGGTTCCTGATTATTTCCAAGGTTGGAGCGCCATCTGATGGACTCTTCCGGTACATCACTTTGTCAGATGTTTGTCATTAAGTAATGTGATTTTTTTTCCCCGTTACCCTCTTTGACCAGTCCTGTCAAAAAAACATTTTTCTAAATGAATATACTTTATTTTTCCCTGTGGGATTAATAAAGTCTGCGACAGGCTGGCGATCTGTCCAGGGTGACTCCGCCTCTCCACCAGGGACAAGGGTGTGTGAAAATGGATGGATGGATTAATAAAGCATATTCATTCATTCATAATCAGTCTCAAATCTGTCTGAAGGGACTTTCTTTTTATTCACTGAAAATATTTTCAGATGATAATTTAAATAAAGAAACAGGCAAAAAATAAAATATTTCTTGAACTTTAAGTGGAGAATGACAAGGTAACCTTCATTTGACATTTAATCAATGGACTTTGGATGTTTTAGAGAAAATTAAGGCAAAATATGATCAATTAATTTTTACCTGGTTGAATTGAAAGTATGGCTAACTAGCTAGTTAGCCCTAATGTTTCGTATTATCAAAATATCACACAAAAATAATCTGAAAAGAGGTTTTTAAATAATTGGAGGGAAAACGTCAATTTAAGCCAATGTGAGCTGAAACCTTAATTCACCTAATAACTGGTTGTTTCACGTCAACAAAGTAAAAACACAGCATTTAATTTGAAAATATCAAACTTTTTATTGAATGAAAGATTTCACACAAAACTGAGAGCATTAACACAAGAAACCCAACATCAAACATGTTTATCATCTCTAATCTACGGAAGCCTCTAGGGGACATGGAGGTTTTTGTCTTTCGCGTTCTCACGCAGTAATGTACCAGTCTGCTGCAAGGTTTTTCCATCAACTGTTAGTGTGATATCTGAAGTTTTATATCTTTTCTGTGGAGTTTTTAAAAAACACAAACTATCTGGAATATTTTTGAGTTATTTTCATGGTTTAATAGTCATTTGGGTTTTGATTATGTCCTTTAATAAAGTTCTGTTTCCCATCTCAAGCTTACAAACATGAAAACGCAATTTATAGATTGACAATCAATCCGTTTTTTACATCCATCCATCCATTTTCTGTTCACCCTTTGTCCCTAATGGGGTCGGTCGGTTTTTTACACCAAAGAGTAAATAATGTATAAAACGTTTTTTACTGAAGCTCTTAAAGGCGTTTGAACATTTAATTTAACTTATTAAACTGTGACTGTGTACAGAACAACCAGGATGTGTTTGCTAATTTATTGCGAGGAAACGCAAAAGAAAAAGACATTCCCACATGTCCCTCAGGGGCCTCCGTACAGAACACTTAAATAAAGTTAAACTTGACAGAAATGCTGTCAGGGACCCGGATTTAACCGCCACCATCTTCATCACTCCTGCTTCTCGGGCATCATCACCATCACCTCCCCCTCCATCACCACCTTGTCCTTGGCGGAGCACGTCACGGCGATGAAGGCGAACGACATCTTGATTTTACGCACTTCCGCCTCAGCCAGAACCTCCTCGCCGACGAAGAGCGGTGCGGGGAAGCGGATCTCCTGGTACAGGAAGACGCTGCCGGGGCCGGGCATCTGGGTGCCGAGCACCGCCGACATCAGGCCGTTGATGAGGACGCCGTGGACGATGGGTGCCTCGAAGGACGTGGTGCTGGCGTAGGCCGGGTCGACGTGGAGCGGGTTGCTGTCGCCCGTTAGCTCGGCGAACAGCTCCACGTCGCGTGCCGAGAACGCTTTGGTGATGGAGGCGCGCTGGCCGACGTGGAGGCGCCGTCCGAGGGGCGGGGCCAACGGGAGGCGGAAGGGGCGGAGCCTAATGCAGAGTGGCGTCCAGGCTGACGTCATCCTGTTTCAGTCCAGCTGCAGGTCGCGGCTGTTTCCAGTCAGCGCCAGGAGGAACGGAGACACCTGAACGCACCACAAGGTCAGAGTCAGCAAATAAAGTTTATTTCTATTCAAGTGAGTTGTAGTTTTAATCAGCAACAGAAATATAACAGGAAAAATAATATTAAAATGAATTAAACATACTTAACAAAAATTTAAAAATCTTGACTATATAAACATTTTAAAATACAACAGACCAATAAAAAAAGTTATTAATGAAAAGATTGTTAAATAAAAAAATTATCTAATATAGTGAACATAAATATTTGTATTTGAGAAACATAAATACAAATAGCATGCAGCTATACAAATAAAAAAAGCAAAATTAGAAAATTACCTCACCTAGAAGAAACTAAAACGTTTTATGGCTTTCTCAGTCGTTCTGTTATTTTTACTCAAATAAAATCACATCAAGTTAAAACTTTTAGCAAATTTGCAAGTCAGGTTATTATTAAATTACTCTGGTTACTTTTTAAGCCACAATTATAGTTTAAAAGTTTACATGTTTTCCCTTATAATAATAAACAGAACTTTATATTGTGTTATTAAGTAAAATTCATTATAAAAATTTTAAATTGCTCAAGTAAAATTAAAACAATCTAAAACTTTTAGCAAACTGCATTTGGGTCAGAATTAGTTTTTAGCTAAATTACTTTGGTTATTTTTCATCCATAATTATGAGTTTAATTTATGGAAATAAATTTTCTTCTGTCTAAAAATAAAGAAAAACACAACTTTGTGTCAGGTTATTAAATAAAGAATTAAATTAATATTTCAGCTGGAACCGCTCACATCAGAACTTGAGTTTAGGTTCTGCAGCAGAGTCCGGTCCAGATCGTGGATCCCTGTTGTTCCTTCAGCAGTTTGGCTCCATTTCTGCTCTGGAGTCGAGAACAAACCGACTTTTTGAGCTGAAAGTGGTTCTGATGCGTTCGCCCGGCGCATCAGAACCACTTCCTGTTAGCCCGGCGATGAGCCGGGCAGCAACGTCGCTGATAGGAGCGACGACGTTTTACAAGAATGCAGCAAAAGTCTTACAGCTGCAGAAAGCATCTTCCTCAGATGATCAGCCAATCAGAATCAAGATGAAAACATGATCAGCCAATCAGGTTGATCATGGGGACATTTTAAATCTTATAGGGAAAGATTTTTAAATCTTCTTACACTGGAAACCGTTAGTCACAACATACAGTCTGTAATTAGTCATATTTATTTTTCTTGTTATTTTTATTGAACGTTAATGGAAAGTGGGACCACAAACATCCACCGACGTTTACTAAAATCCATTCATCAAAGTTACTTTGTATTTCAGCGCCTTGAAATTGGGTCTCTGTCTCTTTAAGAAGCTCCTGCTCTCTCTGAAGCTCCTCCTTCAGGAAGTCGTCCCAACATGGCTCCTCTATTAACCTTTTAACATTTTTACCAGCGTTGCTCTGAGAAGCAGCTCCTATAATGAGCTCAGCAGATGTTTGCTAATTGCTGCTGGCTAGTCTGAAGGAGCCGAGTCTAGAAGGCGGGGCTAGGTCCAACCAGGCGTTTTGAACAGCTGAATGGTTGCCATAGAGATTAAAGGTTAGGTATGTTTCATAAAACAAAAAAAAAAGTCGATTTAACAAGGTACTGCCCCTTTAAATTTGGAAATCACTGATGACCAAGATGTACTGACCTGCAAAACCCTGAAGGCGCAGGCCCGGTTCTGGTAGAACCCCTGCAGGGTGAGGGAGCTCCACAGCTTCACCAAACCCCTGGAACAGAACCCAGAGGAGAGAAATGAAAACCCAAACCGGCTCCAGGATCTGCGGGCGGAGCCAGCTTCGGACCGGTACCTGCTGGGAACACGCAGCAGAGCGGTCAGCGTCTCCTCATCGTACTTCAGCACGTCCACATTCAGCGCCGCTCCGACCTGAAGAACACCAGCACCGAGTTATCAGAGGAAAGGTCTGGATCCGAGCGGCCGGGCAGAACCGAACCGTGAGGATCCCACCTCTCCGAACAAACTCCTCAGGCAGGAAGTGATGAAGGTCTTCAGGTTGACGGCGCTCACTCTGGCCGACTCATCCTCCAGCACCCTGGGGGGGAGATCGGACTTAACGCGAACAAACAGAACCAGCGCACAGGGTTCCCAAACATTCCCAAAAAGCATTGACCTCTGACCTCCTTAGCAAATCCACAGACAAGATATGTAAACAAACATCAACTTTTTTATACACTATTTAATAATTATTACATTAATTCAGCGTAAATGCTAACATCGCACCGTCTGTATTTAAACCGCCACGGAGTTCTGCAGCAGAAAGGTTTATTATCAGATCATATATATCACCATTGTTCCTCACAATCCCCTCTTTTGATAAGAAAATATGTAATATTTTATATTGATCACATCAGATGCTATTTTATTCCCACAGTTTTCATGGATTTTGTCTTGACAGAAACTTTTCCACTTCTTGCTGCTATTCTAGCTTGAAAAACAAAGTAGTTTGATAATTTTTTTTTCTTTCTTTTTTTAAAGATTAACAAAAAAACAAACATGATGAAGAACTTAAAATAGACATTTCTGGGATTAATTTTTTTTTTATTTTGTAAATTATTTTTCTTATCTTCCCTCCAATTTTCTTAAGTCCCTACAGTGCCCTCTGGTGGCCCCAGGTGGCCCGCGGCCCCCACTTTGGCAAACACAGGTCTAAGTAGTCGAAACTTACAGACGGACTTTGAGGTAGTGATGCGGCGAAGCGTTTTTCAGTACGACCCGTTGGTACCCAGAAGATTCTGCCTCCTCAGTGCCCGCTCTCATTTTCTGCAGACTGGAAACTCTATAGAGGAAAAGGTCACAGAACATGACCTTGAGAGGTCACAGAACATGACCTTGAGAGGTCACAGGGCAGAAAATAGCGGTCCAATTCTTTCACTTCTGATAGCCGATCCAGAAATCTGTTGGTTGATCTCTTCAAACGAATAAATCAGAAACCTGAAGGATGCAATCATTTACATTTTTTTCCTACAGTCAGTGAACACACCACAGCTCCTCTATTAACAGGTTTTCCTCCACAAGGAGTTTTGGTTTTAATGAATAGTTAAGAGGTTTTTATTTACAGAAATGTATTCGAAGGTTTCAAGGGTCTGGATCATTAACTGGACTCAACAGAACCAGAACAGAGAAGAAATAGGAGCATTTTAATCAAGTCTGTTAGCATTCAAGCTAATAGAAGCTCATTTTTAAAATACTGTATTTCTAAAAATCTTTTGGACAAATCGCTGGACATAATGAAAACAAACGACGAGCCGGAAAATAAAGTTCAGAAATTTAAAAGGCTCATATCTACAAAAAGAAAATCATAAAAATTACAAAAAATCAAGACTGAAATTTTATTCTTACTAAAATATACCTTTATTCCAAATAAAACGTAGGACATGTAGTTTGAAATAAACAAAATGAAAACTATGCGTGATGAATCTATATTAACACTTTCCACAATGAGGGGCAGAAAATGCCGAACCTTTTATGACATTTTGACTTTTAGCTGTAGAACGGATTAACGGTCGCCTGGAGAATCAACAACAGCGTCGTACTCAGACTGGACCACCGACAGATCTGAAACACCGACAGACTGGGGTTACACCTTCCAACCCCAGGAGGAGGTCAGGGCGGAGCAGCAAGTAGCTCCAGGCCGCTAGAACATCTCTGGATCGGATCGGAATCTCCAGAACTCTGACGGAACACCATAAATGTTTTTACTCACCGTCTACATGTCCGTGGAAAGAGAACTGTGGCGTGTTTACCCTGCCGCCATGAAAATTATTGACGCATGCGCACTTACCTCATAACTCTCTGTGAACAGGAGGTCTCACTCTGTCACAGGAACCGATCTTGTTCATTTTAATCGGGAGTTTTTCCTCAAACGGCAAACTTAACTTGGATATTCTTGGAGTATTTTGAATGTATATGAACTGCTTTATGTTGACCAGAGCTAAAATTAAGATTTGGAAAAATTATATAAAAGAAATACAGTACATTCTTGCTCAAATACGTTTTCTATGTTCTTCTGTGACTTGTTTTAATCTATTTAAAACAGTAAAAACTAATTTTACTGTTTGGTATGTTATAAAGTACTTGCATTCAAATTTTATCAGAATATTCATTATCTGTTGAGCTGTATCTAATTGTTTGGATGTTGTCTGGAAAAAAAATCCATGGACCGAAACATCTTGGACAGTTTGTTTACTCTTTGACAGAGATGTTAAAGCGGTGTAGGGTGCTGCCCTCCAGTGGCTAAATTATGTTACCGCAAGCAAAAAAAAAAAAGAATCAAACCCAGTTTCCTCTTTTTTCAATTTAATTTTTCAACCCTTGAGAAATATTTGTGCAAAATCATTCTGTTAACTCATTCATCAATACTTTTAGTTTACAAACAGAATAAAAATTTGTCAGGAATCAGAATTTACCCTCGGTTCTGGTTTTTAGTCTCATTTCCTGTGAAGTTAATATCATAATTTCTTCATTATAAAAAAGTTAAAAAAAAACAAAACTATTTTTCAGAGAACAATTAGTCAAATTCCTCCCATGGAATGATTTTTGCTAACAAGATGAGACTCATCTGTCACTTAAAATAAATGCTTTAAGTTCTGGTTTTGGCTCCTCCTCCGCTCAGGCTTGTTTCTTTGCTTTATTGTGGAAGTCCAGCACAAGGTTAGCAAATTTCCTCGGCCTCTCCAAGGCAATGGCGTGACCGCAGTTGTCCAGCAAATCCACCTGGCAGTGAGGCAGCGCCTTCTGGATCACCGCGGCTCCAGAAACATCCAGGATCTGGGAAAGTGGAGGCATTTGTAGAGACTGAATTAAATTCAAAGTCTAACTGGGGTCAGAATCAAATGTTTTTGATGTTCTGATTTCCGAAAATATGTTTTATCTGAATGTAAGACTTTCCAGCATTGCTTTATTTACCTGGTCGTTCTTCCCCCAGATGACCTGCAGGGGCGCTGTGATCAGATTCAGGTGTTGTTGCAGGGAGTGCCGAGATTTCTCCCCAACAATCTCCAGGAACACTTAACAAATAGTATTTGTTTAAACCAACAGAGGAAACAGAAACAAAACAAAATCAGACACCGACTGTCTGATGAAATAGCGCCATGATTAGTTTACAACTTATAAGTATTTGTTGCGCAGATTATGAAACAAATAATTAGTAAACTATTTATTTGTCTCATAAATTGTGATCTTTCGCAAACTGTTCCCAGTAATGCATAACTATGAGTTTATTGCACATTTCCCCCCAAAATAGTTAAAAATATGGAGTTTGTGATGCTAACTCCCACCTGCAGGTGGCAGTATTTCTTCTATTACACTGCTGCCTCCGCTTCACTTCAGTTTTTCACTTCTGCTTGTTGTTTTTTACGTATGCAGATTTTGCAAATATTTCCAAAGTAGCACACAAAATCTGAAATTTTAATTGTAAAAAAAATCCCAAAACTTTACTTTATATTTTCGACTGTTTCATGTAATTTTAAAATATGAAATGATTGATAATCTGATCAGTTACTCAGTGCTTTTAACCAAATATTTCTTTACTGGAGTAATTTGATGGCTACTGTTTACTTTTACTTGAGTAAAATTTTTGGGAATTCTGCCCACCTTTGCTAAAAGTTCAGCCTCATTTTTCACATTTCTGCCAACAAATCTCACATAAATACATTTTAATGAACAACTTTGGTCTTGAAATGAAAAATGAAATGAAATGAAATGAAATTTATTCGAACATGATACAAATATAAAAATAAAATAGTGCACAGTAACAAGAAGTGCATAAAAAATAAGAGAAAATACAGATTTTTTGTTTCTGTTAAGATATCATGCTCAAAATGGGGTAGGAAGAAGTGAGAACTTATAAACTCCTACCCCCTAAACACTTGAAACTTTAGAGTCCTACTGTCATTAAAAAAATCAAAATCAAAATCAAAATGGCAGTCAGAAGTAACAGTTACTAATATTTACCCATACATTTTCCCATTTTATGCTGGTTTGTCTTTCTAAACCCTTACACCAAGTTGTTATCTGCAATACACACCTTATTGCTTTCTGTCACCCATATGTGTATCTATTGAAAATTACCTCCTTGTACTTTCTTTTGAATTGTATTAAGCTATTGCTTTGTTTTAAATCTTCATGTAACTTGTTCCATAACTTTACACCTTTAATTGAAATACAGAAGCTCTTTCTTGTTGTTCTAAAATTGCGGATCTTGAAGTTTGAGTGACCCCTTAGGTTATATCCCCCTTCTCTTTCAGAAAACGTGCTCTGTATGTGCTCAGGTAACAACTTTTTAGATACTTTGAACATAAATTGAGCCATTTTAAATTCTACAAGCTCCTCAAATTTGAGAATTCTGGATATTATGAAGAGCGGGTTTGTATGCTCATAATAACCGACATTATGGATGATTCTAATGGCTCGTTTCTGTAGGACGGTTACCGGATGTAAAGAGCTCTTGTAATTAACTCCCCACACTTCACAACAATATGATAGATATGGTAAAACCAGAGAGTTATATAGAATATGAAGTGATTCAGCATTCAATACATGTCTAGCTCTAGCCAATATGGATATACTTCTACTGAGTTTACTCTGTAAATATTTAATATGAGGTTTCCAACTGATTTTGTCATCTATTATTAAACCGAGGAACTTATTAGCAAAAACCCTTTCTAGAGTTACGTCCTCTATTTGAACTTGGATTTCAGTATTTTTATAACAGTTCCCAAAGACCATGATTTTCGTCTTGTCCAAATTTAGGGATAATTTATTATGGTCAAACCATATCTTTAACTTACTAATCTCTGAGGTGACTGTTGAGAGAAGATGCTCTAAATTGTTGCCAGAGACTAGAATATTTGTGTCATCAGCGAATAAGATAAATTTTAATACATTGGACACTTTACTGATATCATTTATATAAAGATTAAATAAAACTGGTCCCAATACTGATCCTTGTGGTACTCCACAGACAGTCTCCTGCCAGTCAGATTCCACATCTCCCAATATCACAAATTGTTTTCGGCTCTTTAAATAACTCCTCATCCAGTCAGAAACTACTCCCCTAATTCCATAGCGTTCTAATTTTTTAAGTAGGATTTCATGATTTATTGTATCAAAAGCTTTCTTTAGATCTATAAATATCCCTACTGCCAGTTTCTTACTATCTGTTGCGTTGGTTATTTCTTCTATTAAGTCAGTTACGGCCAGCGATGTTGACCGGTTTGCTCTGAATCCATATTGACTGCTGATAAGTAGCGAATGTTTTTCTATGAATTGTTCCACTCTTTTCTTAAAGAGTTTTTCCAGGATTTTAGAAAATTGTGGGAGAAGAGAGACAGGCCTGTAGTTAGTGAAGAGGTGTTTGTTGCCAGTTTTATACATTGGTTTAACCTTAGCTATTTTCATTTTGTTGGGAAATGATCCCGTTTGAAATGATAAATTGCAAATATAAGTTAGTGGTTTAGAGATTCCTTTAATTACTATTTTAATAGTTTTCATGTCCAGATCATCACAGTCAGTGGATGTCTTATTTTTACATTTATTCACAATGTTTATGATTTCTTCTTCTAGTACAGGGTTGAGATATAAGGAGCTGGGATTATTCTCAATTTGATATTGCTGAGTTGCAGTTTTTGTAATCAGTATTTTTTCTGCTAATTGAGGTCCTATATTAACAAAATAACTATTGAATTTATTGACGACACTTTTCAAATCAGTAATATTCTGTTCATTATCTATAAAATAGTCTGGATAGTTGTTATTGTTAGATTTTCTAATAACTCTATTTAAAATATTCCATGTTTCCTTAATGTTGTTTTTAGTCCTATCCAGTAATTTATGATAATAGTCCTTTTTACATGTTTTTATAATATTAGTTAACTTATTTTTATATTTCTTATATTTATTTTCTGATTCAGACGTTCTATGTTTTAGAAATTCTCTATAAAGTTTGTTTTTCTTTTTGCATGCCTTTTGTATTCCTTTTGTGATCCACTGTTCATTTTTTTGATTGCTTTTCCTGTTATATTGTTTGATTGGGCAGTGCTTGTTATATAATATTTTAAATGTTTTTAAAAATTCTTCATATGCTGAATTCACATCATTCGTTTTATATATTAATCTCCAATCGTAGGCCAACAACTCAGCTTCTAGAGCTTTTAATGTCTCTTCAGACGTAACCCGTCTGTAATGCGTCTCTATTTTTTGATCGTCTGTTTTGCACTTACAGTCGTAGACTATGAACACTGGTAAGTGATCAGTTATGTCATTCATTAATATTCCACTAGTTAAATTATTTTCCAGCACATTTGTAAAAATATTATCAATTAAGGTAGCGCAGTGCGATGTAATGCGACTGGGCCTGGTGATTTTAGGATACAGGCTTAGACTGAACATGGTGTTAATAAATTCTTCAGTCATTCTATGTTTATTTGGATTAAGAAGGTCAATATTGAAATCCCCACAGAAAAATGTTATTTTTTGATTAATTGTTATAAATTTTTCTTCTATCCAGTTGTTGAGTACTTCAATGTTTGATCCAGGGGCTCTATAAATGCAACTCACTAAGACATTTTTCCTTTTTTCCACGAGTATTTCTATAGTCACACATTCAAACATGTTGTCCATCACAGTTGACATTGTTTCGATCAACTTATAATTAATCTTCTTGTCAACATATAAAGCTACCCCCCCTCCATTTTTGTTTTCTCTGTTCTTACAAACCATTTCATAACCATTGATTTCAAAGTCTATGCCCTTATCACTATTGAGCCAAGTTTCTGATAAGGCAATAACATTGAAGGTCTGTGAAAGTTGTTGGAGGTATTGTTTGATGCTGTCAAAATTTGCATAAAGGCTTCTGCTATTAAAGTGAATTATTGACAGCTTTTGTTCCGTTTTAATGCTGTTGTTGAACTGATCATCGCTGTAATAGTGACAACTATCATTGCTGACATTATAGAAGTTGTTATCAGGATCAATGTCAGTTTCAATATCTTGCTGATGATAGTTTCTGTGTTGGAATACGGTTAGCTCTATATCCTCATAGGCCGCGATCTGTTGCATGTTTCTCTTTCAGAAGTGAACGTCAGCTATGTCTGGCTGTCTGTCATACATTGTTGGATAATTTAGGGGTACTAGTACGTGGATGGGTGATCAACTTATCATAAAAAACTTAAAATAAAAAACTTTAGCAACTTGTGTCTATTTTATTTAAATCTGAGGAACGATGGAGAGTGAAAACAGGAAGACTGACCTTCTCTGTAGAAGTTGTTGTTTGGGATCCTGTTGGCCAGAAGGCCCCGGAGGAACTGCAGGAGCAATCAGAGCAACATGTCTGTTAGCGCCGCGCCGCGGACGGAAGCCTGGAGGGCTCGGCGCCGTACCTGGCGGGGGATTTTGGGCGATTTGTAGCAGCACAGCTTCAGCATGGCCTCCAGCTCCTGCATAGAGGTGGGGATGAGCGGGATGGGCTTGCTGGGCGCGATGGGCTTCTCCAGGTCCAGTTCCTTCAGAAGGGCGATGAAGCTGGACTCTGTGGGGTAAACCAGACCTGCAGGGAGGCGAGGAGGAGCAGAAAGCACCAGGAACAACGCCAAATTAAAATACCCAACGTTTCTGGAGCCAGAAAAATAGAAAATCTATGAAGACGCAGACAAAGTCCCCAGAGCAGGGCTGTCCAAACTTTTATTATGTCAGCCAAAATATCGTCAAGACAAAACATTTGCAGGCCAAAAAAACCAACATAAATAAATAAATAAATAATAATAATAATATAAAGATTTTATTTAAATCAAGCATTTAAAGTTTTCTGGTTTTGCTGCTTTTTGTGGAAAAGGTTATTTATTGAAGATCCAAAACTCTTGAATAATTTTACATGTTTTCTGTATTAAAAGAAATTTAATTAAGTTTTCAGATTCTATGGGCTTGAATGAACAAATTTATTCTGTTATAAAAAAAGATTTGGTAGCTTTTTATTTGAAGGGGAGCGAAGACTGACATAACAACATGAAGGAGTCTTCATGAATGTTCAGAACTGCTACCATGAATTTGGTAAATAATGACACTTTTAGTGCAAAGTTGCATTAAAAGTCCATTAAAAGTGTCATTATTTACACAATAACACTTCATAATAACACTATTAAACGGTACTTCTTATGTTCACCAACTCAAGTAAAGTGTTACCAAAGATTTGAGTTACTTTCTTTCAAAACTTGCTTTATTTAGCCAAGTTTAATCAATTAGATAAAAGCTGGTTTCCATCTGCATCTGTGATGGAACGGCCAAATTCGTATTATTCTTGATATGCAGTTGGGGGCCACACAAAATCACGCCAAGGGCCACAAATGGCCCTGGCGCCGCACTTTGGACACCCCTGCCTTAGAGGTTTACAGGGAAGTGAAACCTGAAGAAAGCAGCAGATTTACCTGCTGGACACACCAAGGTGAGGCTGCAGACGTCAGCCGGGTAAAGACCGGCGTAGACGCCCGCCACGTTCCCGCCCATGGAGGTGCCGACCAGGTGGAACGGCGATTTATCCAGACCGACGCTGCGGACGAACTGACCGGACACAAAACAGATGGGCGGCCATTTTCAACATGCTGATGTAGGTTCATGATGTAGAAACCAGATTTATAATAATAACTCTGGATTTTCATTATAGTTTGGTTTTATTGTGACTGTTTGTTTAATTCAATTAGTTTTTATCAGTTTTTAGAGTGTTAACTGGTTTCTATTAGTTATTTTTAGTTAAATCTTGTTCAGTTGTAGTTTATTTTTTTATAGTAGTTATTTCATACTTTGGATCATATTCAGGTGCTGAATTCAAAATTCAACATTTTGATTGGAAATGCGCTATATAAGTTCAGACCATTTACTGAATCATGATTGTTTGCCTCATGTTAGAGGTTTCCATGGAAACCGAGCACAACCTGAATGGATGTGATGAGAAAGATGCTTTATTTCAACAAAACTAGAACATCCAGGCTGTGTCGATATGTCTTTAAATCAAGTTTATGGTTTTTATTGATATGGTAAAAGCTGAAAGCGTTTGCACGGACCTGATGGACTCGCCTGGCCTGACCCTGGATGCTGTAATCTTCTGCACCAGTTCGACTCGTCCCTTCATGTCCAGGCATGTCCAAACAAACCACATGCAGGTTTCTGGGGAGGTACTGGAAGCAAAAACAAACATAAACAAATTATTACAATGTTCTGATCCTTCTATTTTCCTAAACTGAAGCAAATAAATTATTAAATAAATCAGAATTAATGTTGCAACCAGTTTATTGAGCAAAAACCGACACAGAACATAGAAACTGTGAGTTGAAATTAAAGTAGGGTAACTATGTCTGCTTTGGTTTGAATGCAAAAGCAGGAAGTGAACTACAGTGCAGGGCATTCTGGGTAAATACAGCCAAAGCTAACATGCTAGCCTAGCGTTAGCAGCAGAAATGGCTTCTGGTCTTTAGCCAAAGACTAAAGAGAAATCCTCCAACACTAAAATCTGACGCCTCCATCTTGTTCCCATCTGGTGAAGAAGGAAGTTGCTCTCAGTGTCTTCAGAGGTTTTTGTGTTGTTTCCTTCAGTGGTTCTTGGTGCAGCGCCCCCACAGGCCAGGAGGGGAACAGGTTGGTTTGACTCGGAGAACCACAGCAGCTGGAGGTGGAGCAGATGTTCTGGTTCTTGTAGAACCGGGTCTTCCAGGAGGGAAAACAGCCCAATTCTTGTTCTCACTGACCGTCTATAAGAAACCCTCCTGGATTAATTGCACTGGTTTCAACTCATCACCTGGAGAAAAGACACCTGTCTTCAGCCAACCAATCAGATTCCACCAACTTGCAACATGCCTTCAATAAAGTTCTGAATCACTTTGGTTAAAACCTATGAAGTAATCTCTAATATTTTTTTAATATAGACAATTAAAAAATGCTGATCTTAGTCATTTTTTCCGTTTATTAAATTTCCAAATCAGAATCAGATCAAAAGTACAAATCATGTCTTCAGATCTATTTTTCTTCTCATGAGATTGCAAAACTATGTTCCGTTTTAATATTTTGCAAACTTTTTAAGTTTTTGTCTCTTTCTTAACCTAAAAAAGAAACAAAATGGTGGATCTGCACAAACGACATCAGATTTCCTTTCAGGAAGGTGAAGCAACGTTCGCTGCTCTGAACGCTGAACTGATTACAAACTTGGCCATCCCAACCGGGAAGCACGGATCCAGAGCAAAGCTGGTTCTCAGAGGTTCTGGACCAAATATCAGAGTTACAGTTTTCTCTCGTATCAAGCGCTGATCTAATGTAATAAAATGCAAATTAATCAATTCAATGGGATTTTCTTGTTTTTTAGATCCCGAGTCGTGGAGGTGAGCTGAGGTCTCATGACAAAAATGACAGGTGTTGTCGTTCTTTAGAAGAGGGAAAACCTGAATAATCAGTTCAAATACTCCTTCCTTTCCTTTCTGTTTGGGCTTGTTCTGCAGCAACAGAACCTGCTGTTCCCGACCTGGAGAACCGGGTCGGGAACATGGCAGGAACCGAAAGGCAACAGTTCATCAACAACAGCATGACTGGAAAAGTGGCTTAGTCAAAGTTCAGACCTCAACCTGACTGTGTGTGTTACCATGACGACAGGCAGCCACATGTCCTTGGAGGCGGCGAACCCGTGCAGCAGCAGCAGCGACGGCGTGGCGCCCCCTGGTGTCCCGCGGGTGGAATAACAGAAGCGGTAACTTCCACTGTGGGAGTAGCGGACCGCCATGCCCTGCAAGCGCCGATTGCACCTGACAGGAGAGCAGCGGGTTAGACCCAGCAACCCAGAACCGACCTCTGACCTCTGGATCCAGAGCATCCTTCCAAACAGACAATTCGGTACCAGAACACGGTGCCACCATCTGGACCAATTCAATGCCAGTTATGCTTAGGGCCTCCACTCCACCAGGGGTCCCTCCAGAGCAAAAAGCTAACATGATAAAATAGATTAATTTAAAAAACGTGCTATTAAAACAAAAAGGATTTTCTATGTTATTTTTACAGTTGGTAGCCGTTTTTTTTTTCTCCGAAGAGTTTTTGCGGCGCTAGTGGCTCGTATTTTTTCTACAGTAGGCAGACAGGAAGGAGGGTGAGGAGAGGGGGGAAGACATGCGGTAAAGGTCGCCGGGACCGGGAGTCAAACCCGCAACGTCCATGTCGAGGACTAAGGCCTCCAAACGTGCGGCGTGCTAACCCGCTGCGCCACCACAGCACGCCCCTGCTTTTAATCTCTTCCTTCTGTTGGCTGCTGCCATTGTTGGGGAATTGAAATAAATTTAATGTTTTTCAGCTGATGTTACTTTTAAATAATTAAAATAATATGGCACACTTAAATACCACTCTGCATTTAAAATTTAGTTTTTTATTTGCTACTCCTATAAGGTGAAAATGAACTGTCATATAAACATTGGTACATTTTAAGTTAATTCTTCTTCAACTTGTATTTAACCAGGAAAAAACTCCTTCAGATCAAAGATTTCTTTTGCAGAAGTGTCCTGACAGTCATAAAAATGATGCTAACGAAGGTTGGTAGCTGAGCTAAAGCATCTGGTGTTGACATGTTGGTGTGGGGCGGGGGACCCAACTGAAAATCTGCTCCGGGCCTCAAACCGACTCGGACCGGCCCTGATCCGGACGTTGGTGAGGATCCCTGTAGCCACGGAGACGAGCTGTTTACCAATAAACAGTCTGCTTTCATAATTCATTGCAAAAAAACAATTAATCAAATAAATGCCGATTTTTTTTGCATAGTGCCAGATTATATCAACATAAAAAGATGTTGGATACCATTTAACTTTTATAAGTAGAATGCAGAGAAAGGTATTTATTTAATTTATTTATTTATATGTTTGTAATTTGTTAATGGGTTCCATCAATATTTCCTGCCACAACTGGCCCTATGAGGACATTCACAATCTTGATGTGGCACAAAATGAAACTGAGTTTGAAACCTCGGATAGAACGTATGGAAAAGTGCTGACATGAAGAACATGTTGAGGTAAAAGGTCATTCAGTGACTCATCAAGCGCGAGGCGTTAATGGAGGCAGCGTGTACGGTGTGTGTTTACCAGTTGTAGGCCTTCAGCAGCACTCCGGGCCAGAACACCACGGACGTAACGAGGGCGAAAACAGGAACGAGCAGAACTCCTCCTGTTAGCAATAAGGTTTTAGCCCACGTTGGCTCCATCGCTGCTGCAGACGCCTTGAAAAGCAACCAAACATCTGATCAGATCGTTTTTTTCCTCCCGGATCTTTATCAATAAAAACTGAACTTCAGCTGCAATTCGGCCACAGTAACAAATGTCGCTGGACGATAATAAGGTTACCATGAGAAACAATAATGTTGTTGTACTTAAAAAAAAAAGGTTTAACTGAGACCAAAACATTATACTGATCATCTTTTGGTAGAAAGAAAAAAAACAATGAATCATACAAATTAAGATTACTGAGGTCGTTTTAATCTTTCATGCTGATTCATTGATTTATTGATTATTGCCACAGGCCTGCAATACGAACAGAACAGATCCAATTTACTAAAGGGTTTCTTTGTAAAGTGAACCAAAAAAAGAGAACATGTTGGAGTACTTCTCTTTTAATACTTTTTGTGCCTCTTTACTGAGGTTACAAATATTTTACATGTTTTGCTCATATTTTGTTATTTTAGTGCTTTCTGCTGGTATTGTTTTCATAATGCTGCTTTTAAAATGTTTTCCTTATTCAGTGGTTTTTACTTTTCATCATCTTGTGAAACATTCTGAAACTGACTTTGCTATTAAATCAAATAAATATAATCATAATAAATGTTGAAAACAGACGACTGGGGGTAAATTAAACTAAAGTTTCCTGGCCTACATTAACCTAGGCCACATGCAGAGAGGGGTCAGTAAGGTCACCACTTCTCCCCCAAAACACGAAGGTGGAGCGATGATGGTGTGGGATGAGAACATGGGATAAAATTCAATGATCCAGAACCCAAGATGGACTCAACAGGAACCAGTGGAGGTTCTGGACCAACATTCTCAGACTCTGGTCAGAAACCAGGTTATGATCAGGGTCAGTTGGTTTGTTTCCATTATGACTTGTTAGAAAATCAATATTATCGCCCAACTAAAAACCAGTGTTGTATAGTAACGAAGTAAAAACACTTCACTACTTTACTTAAGTATATTTTGGAGTACTTCATACTTTCATCGAGTATGAAAATTTTTGATAACTTTCACTTTTACTTCACTATATTTCCGAACTTAATTGCGTACTTTTACTCCGATACATTTTCAATGTGTGGTTTAGTTACTCGTTACAAAAAAGCGAGAGAGAGAAACAAAGTGTTTTGACCCCACCTACTGATTGAGTGCAACAAAGTCGGTAGCCTACTTGCCTGGGCTTGTTCATCACCAATAGGATACGCCTGTTTCGCTTCTCCCATTAAACACAAAGCAAGTCTCGCAATCAGCAGCAGCCACATGGAGGAGGAGACGGAGACCACAACACGGTCCAGGGGAACCACCAGCTGGTGATGAGAGCCCATGGCCTTATTTAAACACAATATACTCTTTCGTGGGTGTTAAAGATTCGTCGTACCGCATGCAGTTTATGTTATTCCGGCCCGAAGATGTGGAAATTCTGTCTTACAAAAACTCCCCCATCGAGGTAACGTCTTATGAAATGGTTATAATCCTCCTGTTTCAGTAACTATAGCTTGGTCACTAGGCACTATTGTGAAATCTTGAGCATAACATTACCTGTATAAATGAACTTTGTTTGGCATTGTTTCAGTTCCACACGTGGTGTATTTAGCTGAGGCCTAATGTTGACTGTAGCAGGCTACCTAGACTCCTCTGTTCAAGGGGGGACAGAAGCCATAGCGATAGCAATTTAGACTGAATTTAATGAATAATAATCAGTTGTAAAGCAGGTTAAGTTAACCTTGTGCTATAGGTAAAGCACCTAATTTTCTTAACTAAATGATGCCTGCAGGTATATCGCGGGTCACCGGGGCCCCACTCTGGAGCCAGGCCTGGAGGGGGGGCACGATGGCGAGCGTCTGGTGGCCGGGCTTTTACCCATGGAGCCCGGCCGGGCTCAGCCCGAAGAGGAAACATGGGCCCCCCCTCCCATGGGCCCACCACCCGTGGGAGGGGCCAAAGGGGTCGGGTGCAGTGTGGGATGGGTGGCAGCAGAGGGAGGGGACCCTGGCGGTCCGATCCTCGGTTGCAGAAACTGGCTCTTGGGACGTGGAATGTCACCTCTCTGGTGGGGAAGGAGCCGGAGCTAGTGCGTGAGGTCGAGAGGTTCCGGCTAGAAATAGTCGGTCTCACCTCGACGCACGGCTCTGGTTCTGGAACCAGTCTCCTTGAGAGGGGCTGGACATACTTCCACTCTGGAGTTGCCCAGGGAGAGAGACGTCGGGCAGGAGTGGGCATACTTGTTGCTCCCCATCTCGGCGCCTGTACGTTGGGGTTTACCCCGGTGAACGAGAGGGTAGCATCCCTCCGCCTACGGGTGGGGGGACGGGTTCTGACTGTCGTTTGTGCTTACGGGCCGAACGACAGTTCAGATTACCCACCCTTTTTGGAGTCCTTAGAGGGGGTACTGGAGAGTGCTCCTCCTGGGGACTCCCTTGTTCTGCTGGGGGACTTCAACGCTCACGTGGGCAACGACAGTGAGACCTGGAGGGGCGTGGTTGGGAGGAACGGCCCGCCCGACCTGAACTCGAGCGGTGTTCTGTTGCTGGACTTCTGTGCTCGCCATGGATTGTCCATAACGAACACCATGTTCAAGCATAAGGGTGTCCATATGTGCACTTGGCACCAGGACACCCTAGGCCGCAGTTCGATGATCGACTTTGTCATCGTTTCATCGGATCTGCGGCCATATGTCTTGGACACTCGGGTGAAAAGAGGTGCGGAGCTGTCCACTGACCACTACCTGGTGGTGAGTTGGCTCCGGTGGTGGGGGCGAAAGCCGGTCAGACCTGGCAGGCCCAAACGTGTTGTGAGGGTCTGCTGGGAACGTCTGGCGGAATCCCCTGTGAGACGGAGCTTTAACTCCCATCTCCGGCAAAACTTCGAACACGTCCCGGGGGAGGTGGGGGACATGGAGTCTGAGTGGACCGTGTTCCGTGCCTCCATTGTCGAGGCGGCCGATCGGAGCTGTGAACGCAAGGTTGTCGGTGCCTGTCGCGGCGGCAACCCTCGAACCTGCTGGTGGACACCTTCGGTGAGGCATGCCGTCAGGCTGAAGAAGGAGTCCTATCGGGCCTTTTTGGCCTGTGGGACTCCGGAAGCAGCTGATGGGTACCGGCGGGCGAAGCGGCATGCGGCTCGGGCGGTTGCTGAGGCAAAAACTCGGGCGTGGGAGGAGTTTGGAGAGGCCATGGAGAAAGACTTCCGTACGGCTTCGAGGCGATTCTGGTCCACCATCCGGCGTCTCAGGGGGGGGAAGCGGTGCAGCACCAACACTGTTTATAGTGGGGATGGTGTGCTGCTGACCTCTACTCGGGACGTTGTGGTCCGGTGGGCAGAGTACTTCGAAGACCTCCTCAATCCCACCAACATGCCTTCCACTGAGGAAGCAGAGCCTGGGGACTCTGGGTTGGGCTCTCCAATCTCTGGGGGCGAGGTCGCCGAGGTGGTTAAAGAGCTCCTCGGTGGCAAGGCCCCGGGGGTGGATGAGATCCGCCCGGAGTTCCTTAAGGCTCTGGATGTTGTAGGGTTGTGTTGGTTGACGCGACTCTGCAATATCGCATGGACATCGGGGGCAGTTCCCCTGGATTGGCAGACTGGGGTGGTGGTCCCCCTGTTCAAAAAGGGGGACCGGAGGGTGTGCTCCAATTATAGAGGGGTCACACTCTTAAGCCTCCCTGGCAAGGTCTATTCAGGGGTCCTGGAGAGGAGGGTCCGTCGGATAGTCGAACCTCGGATTCAGGAAGAGCAGTGTGGTTTTCGTCCTGGTCGTGGAACACTGGACCAGCTCTACACCCTCGGCAGGATCCTGGAGGGTGCATGGGAGTTCGCCCAACCAGTCTACATGTGTTTTGTGGACTTGGAGAAGGCGTTCGACCGTGTCCCTCGGGGAGCCCTGTGGGGGGTTCTCCGGGAGTATGGGGTACCGGGCCCTTTGATACGGGCTGTCAGGTCCCTGTATGACCGGTGTCAGAGTCTGGTCCGCATTGCCGGCAGTAAGTCGGGCTCGTTTCCGGTGAGAGTTGGACTCCGCCAGGGCTGCCCTTTGTCACCGATTCTGTTCATCACTTTTATGGACAGAATTTCTAGGCGCAGCCAAGGTGTTGAGGGGATCCGATTTGGTGGCCTTAGGATCTCATCTCTGCTTTTCGCAGACGATGTGGTCCTTTTGGCTTCATCAGATCGTGATCTGCAGCTCTCGCTGGAGCGGTTCGCAGCCGAGTGTGAAGCGGCCGGGATGGGGATCAGTGCCTCCAAATCCGAGGCCATGGTCTTGAGCCGGAAAAAGGTAGAGTGCCTTCTCCGGGTCAGGGGGGGTGTCCTGCCCCAAGTGGAGGAGTTTAAGTATCTCGGGATCTTGTTCACAAATGGGGGAAGAAGGGAGCGGGAGATCGACAGGCGGATTGGCGCAGCGTCTGCTGTCAAGCGGGCGCTGTACCGGTCCGTCGTGGTGAAGAGAGAGCTGAGCCAAAAAGCGAAGCTCTCGATTTACCGGTCGATCTACGTTCCCACCCTCATCTATGGTCATGAGCTTTGGGTCATGACCGAAAGAACGAGATCGCGGATACAAGCGGCCGAAATGGGTTTTCTCCGCAGGGTGGCTGGGCTCTCCCTTAGAGATAGGGTGAGAAGCTCAGTCATCCGGGAGGGACTCAGAGTAGAGCCGCTGCTCCTTCACATCGAGAGGAGCCAGTTGAGGTGGCTTGGGCATCTGGTCAGGATGCCTCCTGGACGCCTCCCTGGTGAGGTGTTCCGGGCACGTCCCACCGGGAGGAGGCCCCGGGGAAGACCCAGGACACGCTGGAGGGACTATGTCTCTCGGCTGGCCTGGGAACGCCTCGGGATTCCCCCGGAAGAGCTAGAAGAAGTGGCCGGGGAGAGGGAAGTCTGGGCCTCCCTTCTGAAGCTGCTACCCCCGCGACCCGACCTCGGATAAGCGGAAGAAGATGGATGGATGGATGGATGGGTGGATGGAGGTATATCTATTAGCAGGTTTAATTTTGCCTGCACTTGGTTGGGTACATTATTTTAAGTGTATTTGACAAGTTTACCAAAATATAAAAAATGTCATTCAAACTGCATTTGCTTTGTTTTACTTTTTACTTGTACTTTTCATTACATTACTTGAGTACATCCATTTTTACAGTAATTTCCATACTTAAGTACAAGACGTTTCAGATATTTTAAGACTTTAACTTAAGTAACATTTCAGTCAGTGACTTGGAGTTTTACCAAAGTCATATTTTGGAGAGGTACTTGTACTTTTACTTGACTCTGAGATTTCAGTACTTTATACAACACTGCTAAAAACCACGAATGAGAAATAAAGATCCAGGAAGAACATCAATCAGAACGGAAGAAAGAGAAATGCTCCCAGCGTATGTAAACTTATGAGCTGCTTACCTGGACTAGTAGATCAAAGTGGGCGCGGATAAAACTGCAATACTTTAAAAAACGGCTGTGAAAGTTTGCAGTGAAGCTGGAGGATATTCTGGATTATTGCAGCGGACAGATTATCAG
Organism: Xiphophorus couchianus; assembly: GCF_001444195.1. Taxonomy (NCBI): domain Eukaryota; kingdom Metazoa; phylum Chordata; class Actinopteri; order Cyprinodontiformes; family Poeciliidae; genus Xiphophorus; species Xiphophorus couchianus. Next base: position 2,743,798 of record NC_040247.1, read on the forward strand.
CAGCACATAAAGAAATTTATCTGATTTTAATAACATCCAGCCTCATTAATAATTTCCTACCGAAGAGGAAAACCGTCCAAAACCGGTGAAAAACGTCGGTTACATAAAACCAGCACCGGCAGAAAAACCGGAAAACCTGCACACCGTGAATCCCGACCGAACCGAACAGAAGCACCTGTCGAGCAGAAGAAGAGACAGAACCGAACCTGTTCAGCTCCTCCGGACTTCTCTCTTCTCTTTCACCCACATTACACAATCGTTGCTCAGCCTTTCATCCGCACTTAAAGAGAAACGACCGTGCTGCGTTCACGGACCGTGGGAAATGCGGCAGGACTCCGTTAGAGATAAAAACACAGGGAGATTTTCTCAGGAAGTTCCTTCCACATGGTGACCTCAGACATGTGGAATCTCTTAAGTGTTAACTTCTCTAAAATGTGTTCTCCCTGAATTAGGCCAGAAGAAATCTGTGAAGATTACATCAAAGACATCTGACCAATGATTAATAACGCCACTGAGAATGATGAAGCAAAAAGGTTGTGGTTGAGCCTTGTGACAGTGAGTCCCTTCGAGAAGCAAGGCGTTGTTCAAACCCATTATGAGACGTTGGTGTTGGAGGATGTGGATGAAAAAAAGGCTCAAATCAAAGAAGCCAAGCTGGATGGACAGAGGTCAGTGCCTGACACCTGGGTGGTGCATGCTAAGACAGATTATCTCTCCTGCAAGGTATGTGAAGTCCCTTAGAGGAATAACAAAAGAAAAAAAGAGGAGAAATTACTTTTGTTAGAATGCCAGTCCAATGCACAACAGTTCCACAGATAGCCCTGGCAGTGAAAACGTGTCGCATGGAGCAACAGTATTAAGAAAAGAGAAAGAAGGAGTCTGGGTAGGTAGGAAGGTCTCAGGTCTCAAACTAAAGCTGGTGTAAAGTATCTGGCCAAATCTCAATGCAGGTCGCAACTCCAGGGGATCTTAGAGACCCAGAGAAAATTTTCCAGACAACCCATAACTCCTGGCCCACAAGATATTTTTCCCTAAAGAAGAACAAGGCAAACTGACCACAGAAGAAGGCCATCTACAAGTCTCACAGGACAGAGACAGGGGGCCACCCAGATAATGATGAAACAACCGCAGGTCACCCTAGAAAATGCCTACTGGTGGGGAGAAGATCCACACAGAGGTGGAAGGAGAACCTACCTACTAAACACCGAAACTGAGGTGTCCATGATCCGCAGAAACCGAGACACTCGACACCCGAAGGTTCGTGTTGTCATTGGGATCATAGAAGAGATGCCATTTGGGACATGGAAAAGTATTGTATGAAAAAAAGTCAGAGCAGAGAAAAATAAAACATGTTAATTAGTGAGTTTTATAGCAGTTCAAAGATGGACTTTGGAACGAAACATCTCAGTTGAAGGTGAACTAAAGCAGAGAGCAGTTTGTGATCATTGGTCCTTTCAGAGAGACGATCAGATCAGACATTTGAAAATTTAAACATGAAAACCGATTTTATTTTTGCATTGAAACAATTCACATCCTCATGGAATTTCATTTCTTCCGGACGACACGAAGCCTCATTTTCTGCAATGAGGCTTCACACAACTTCATTTTTTTATGGATGACAACTGTCAGTGGAGAGAACAGCTGCAGCTGCAGGTCGGAGGTCACAGAGGTAATGTTCACACGGGCTTAACCCATTTAAATCATTGGTGAAGTGTTAAAATAATTTCTGGAAAGTCTGTAAAAGAGAGGTTTTTCCTCCACTGTCACCAGATGGATCCTCAATATGAGGCATTGCTTGAGCTTACTTGTATAATTTTTAATCAACTCAAACAATTGGTGCAGTGTTAACTTTTTGTGGAAATTCTTCCTGTTAACGGGAAGTTTTTCTTTTTGGAAAGTCTCCACCCTCAGCTCTGGTTCTTAGACTTATTTCCTGTGAAGTTAAAATCGCCAATTGTTCCCTACAAAGAAAGAAACAAACGCTTTTTCAGAGAACAATTAGTCAAATTCCTCCCCTGGAATGATGTTTGCTAACAAGATGAGACTCATCTGTCACTTAAAATAAATGCTTTAAGTTCTGGTTTTGGCTCCTCCTCCGCTCAGGCTTGTTTCTTTGCTTTATTGTGGAAGTCCAGCACAAGGTTAGCAAATTTCCTCGGCCTCTCCAAGGCAATGGCGTGACCGCAGTTGTCCAGCAAATCCACCTGGCAGTGAGGCAGCACCTTCTGGATCACCGCGGCTCCAGAAACATCCAGGATCTGGGAAAGTGGAGGCATTTGTAGAGACTGAATTAAATTCAAAGTCCAAATGGGGTCAGAATAATTTTTGTGTAAGACTTTCCAGCATTGCTGTATTTACCTGGTCGTTCTTCCCCCAGATGACCTGCAGGGGCGCTGTGATCAGATTCAGGTGTTGTTGCAGCGAGTGCCGAGATTTCTCCCCAATGATCGCCAGGAACACTAAACAAATATCATTTATTACTCATCATAAGAAGTTTAAAAATTCTTGCACAGATTATGAGACAAACAACCAAACTGGTGAACCTTTCTTGATCTCTGCCTTTTCGCAATCTTTCGCTAATTCTTTCCTCACTAATGCATAATTGTGAGTTTATTGCAAATTTTCCACAAAAATAGTTAAAAACATTGGGGTTATGCGATGCTAACTTCCACCTGCAGGTGGCAGAATTTCTTCTATTATACTGCTGCCTCAGCTTCACTTCAGTTTTTGAAGTTTTTAAAGAACATTGTCTGCTTGTTGTTTTTTGTATGCAGATTTTGGAAAAGGGACAAATGAGGGAAAAAAATATTACAAAAATCCTTGCAAATATTTCCAAAGTAGCACCACAAAATCAGAGACTTTGATTGTAAAAAATTGCAAAAACAATGGACTCATTAAAGAACCAAACAGGAATAAGTAGACCTGTCACAACCAAACATTCTATATATTGATTTATGTTATATTTCTGCAGAATAATTACTTTACAGAAATAATTACAGGTACTGTACATAATTTAAAAAAATAGAATATGAAACTTAATTACTACATACAAGATTAATTCAAGTCCAAAATGAGAAAATAAGGCATCAAACTGTATTAAAAAGTAATAATAGTTATTCAGCTTAGAAGGGAAAACAGGCAAAAGCTGCAGGTAATGCATTTTCTCAAAATGGCGTCTTCTCAACAATATTAAAGGGGAGCGTCTCTTTGACGACTGAAACTGAAATTTTGAGCTAATTTTAATTTATCATGTGATTAAGGTTTAGGAAGGAGAATCAAACTGAACAGAAATTATAAAAGCCGCTAAAAGTCATTATATTTACTCAATTAAATTTACTTGAATAACTTTTCCGAAAAAAAAAATACTTTTAGGAGTATTTTTAGTATCTACACTTTTTATTTTTACTTGAGTAATTTTATTATGAAGTATTTCTACTCTTACTTGAGTAAAATTTCTGAACAACTTTGGTCCTGAAATAAAAAATAAAAAACTTTAGCAACTTGTGTCTATTTTATTTAAATCTGAGGAACGATGGAGAGTGAAAACAGGAAGACTGACCTTCTCTGTAGAAGTTGTTGTTTGGGATCCTGTTGGCCAGAAGGCCCCGGAGGAACTGCAGGAGCAATCAGAGCAACATGTCTGTTAGCGCCGCGCCGCGGACGGAAGCCTGGAGGGCTCGGCGCCGTACCTGGCGGGGGATTTTGGGCGATTTGTAGCAGCACAGCTTCAGCATGGCCTCCAGCTCCTGCATAGAGGTGGGGATGAGCGGGATGGGCTTGCTGGGCGCGATGGGCTTCTCCAGGTCCAGCTCCTTCAGAAGGGCGATGAAGCTGGACTCTGTGGGGTAAACCAGACCTGCAGGGAGGCGAGGAGGAGCAGAAAGCACCAGGAACAACGCCAAATTAAAATACCCAACGTTTCTGGAGCCAGAAAAATAGAAAATCTATGAAGACGCAGACAAAGTCCCCAGAGCAGGGCTGTCCAAACTTTTATTATGTCAGCCAAAATATCGTCAAGACAAAACATTTGCAGGCCAAAAAAACCAACATAAATAAATAAATAAATAATAATAATAATATAAAGATTTTATTTAAATCAAGCATTTAAAGTTTTCTGGTTTTGCTGCTTTTTGTGGAAAAGGTTATTTATTGAAGATCCAAAACTCTTGAATAATTTTACATGTTTTCTGTATTAAAAGAAATTTAATTAAGTTTTCAGATTCTATGGGCTTGAATGAACAAATTTATTCTGTTATAAAAAAAAGATTTGGTAGCTTTTTATTTGAAGGGGAGCGAAGACTGACATAACAACATGAAGGAGTCTTCATGAATGTTCAGAACTGCTACCATGAATTTGGTAAATAATGACACTTTTAGTGCAAAGTTGCATTAAAAGTCCATTAAAAGTGTCATTATTTACACAATAACACTTCATAATAACACTATTAAACGGTACTTCTTATGTTCACCAACTCAAGTAAAGTGTTACCAAAGATTTGAGTTACTTTCTTTCAAAACTTGCTTTATTTAGCCAAGTTTAATCAATTAGATAAAAGCTGGTTTCCATCTGCATCTGTGATGGAACGGCCAAATTCGTATTATTCTTGATATGCAGTTGGGGGCCACACAAAATCACGCCAAGGGCCACAAATGGCCCTGGCGCCGCACTTTGGACACCCCTGCCTTAGAGGTTTACAGGGAAGTGAAACCTGAAGAAAGCAGCAGATTTACCTGCTGGACACACCAAGGTGAGGCTGCAGACGTCAGCCGGGTAAAGACCGGCGTAGACGCCCGCCACGTTCCCGCCCATGGAGGTGCCGACCAGGTGGAACGGCGATTTATCCAGACCGACGCTGCGGACGAACTGACCGGACACAAAACAGATGGGCGGCCATTTTCAACATGCTGATGTAGGTTCATGATGTAGAAACCAGATTTATAATAATAACTCTGGATTTTCATTATAGTTTGGTTTTATTGTGACTGTTTGTTTAATTCAATTAGTTTTTATCAGTTTTTAGAGTGTTAACTGGTTTCTATTAGTTATTTTTAGTTAAATCTTGTTCAGTTGTAGTTTATTTTTTTATAGTAGTTATTTCATACTTTGGATCATATTCAGGTGCTGAATTCAAAATTCAACATTTTGATTGGAAATGCGCTATATAAGTTCAGACCATTTACTGAATCATGATTGTTTGCCTCATGTTAGAGGTTTCCATGGAAACCGAGCACAACCTGAATGGATGTGATGAGAAAGATGCTTTATTTCAACAAAACTAGAACATCCAGGCTATGTCAATATGTCTTTAAATCAAGTTTATGGTTTTTATTGATATGGTAAAAGCTGAAAGCGTTTGCACGGACCTGATGGACTCGCCTGGCCTGACCCTGGATGCTGTAATCTTCTGCACCAGTTCGACTCGTCCCTTCATGTCCAGGCATGTCCAAACAAACCACATGCAGGTTTCTGGGGAGGTACTGGAAGCAAAAACAAAAACTGACACAGAACGTAGAAACTGTGGGTGGAAATTAAAGTATGTAACTATAAAGACTGGTTTGGTTTGAATGCATTTGTGAACATCAAGTGGACTGAACACTGCTCCAAAAGCAGGAAGTGGACTACAATGCAAGGCTTTCTGGGTAAATACAAGCAAAACAAATGTGCTAGCCCAGCGCTAGAAGGAGAAATGGCTCCTGGTTTTTAGTCAGACTAAAGAGAAATCCTTACTGCCTAGCAATTGTAGCTTTCTTTTTGTATGAGGCATGTTATATTAGAAAATCTTCGATTTATGCTGTTAGCGCTTCCCAAGCTGCACCAGCAGAGGGAGCTGTACTGAGATTAGTCTCCAGAAATAAGTTAATTTGAGCTCTTAAGGCATTCAGAAATCATCGTCCTGAAATAGCCTTGAATTTAGCCTCCATCTTAGAGATGTGGGGGTGCTAAATTCCTAACCTAAAAAGTAATCTAAAAAACATGTTACTGATCTAAATAATGAGTACTCCACAGTTTCTAAAAATACTGATAAGTAAGTATAATCTAAAAAGCATAGTATTGGTCTGAATAGTGAGTACTCCACAGTTTAAATTTATTTCTCTGTATTCTAAATTTATTCTAATTCCTTTATTGGATTAAAAGTGAGTACTCTACAGTTTCTAAATAATAAAAGTTTTGAAATAAAAAGAGGAAAGGACACATTAGGGCACATGGCAACAATCAGACAAAACAAAGACATGAGTGGAGGCGGTGACATCACAGGGCCATGAAACCACATTGCTCAGCCTCCAGGCAGAAGTCCGATAAGATGTTGTTATCAAGACATGTCCTTGGGAGTGCTCAGCTCCACAGCTGCATGGATAACAGGAGGCGTGAGGTGGGAAGGAACGTTATGTTTACATATCTTCAAAGAGATTGGAAATATGCAGCCCTTCCAAGGCAACACGGGGAAAACCAATTCAGATATAAAATGTTTTAGGTCGGGTAGATTACAAATTTCAATCTTCCCTGAAGTCTCTCCGATACATCTCAGTTCCCAATTATCCAAATTAGTTTGGTTGTTCCACTGAACCGAAGCTAGCAACTTCTCCAAGATCGATTCCATCATGTTAGTGAGTTTTAGAGTCCTCAGATGGGCTGTGAGTCTCAGCAAGATTCACATCCCATTTGCATCTCTGTCCACACCACCAGTCTGAGTGTTCGCTCGTTCGGCCAAGTCCGTCACAAATCTGTCAATAAGCCAGGTATCCACAAGCTCCAAACAGCAGAAATCCTGCTACCATGAATAAATCCAGGGTGTATCCCGCCGGGCGTGTCCAAGAGGGCTCTCCTGTGCCCAGTCTTCTCGTCAAGAAAATTTGATCAATTGCATTGAGAGACCGGTTGACCAGATCTGTAATTTGTATGTTTGGAGGACGTGTAAAGAAAGGCTCCAAAAATATAGAAAAAGACAGGACAAAAACAGAGCAAGCAGGGCAGAGAGGGAGCAGAGGAACGCAGCATCGACCTTCAACAAGAGTTAGTGCATATGTATAGGTAAATATGCTGTGGCCTTGAATCTCCGCCAGGATTATTAGGACTCATCCGTCCTCATCCTTAACCACCCGGGTAGCTTTAAACTGTAACTGCTTGTGAATGAGTATTGCTACCCCTCTGCTTTGTCTGCTGCCACATGAATAACATACCTGACCCACCCAATCTCGGCATAGTCTCTCCAACTCCAGGGGCAGCAAATGTGTCTCCTGTAGGAAAACATCCACTTTTTTAGTTTTACTGAGAGTTGTTATTTTCTTCTTGATAATATTGTTTTTCTAATAGGATGATTGAGGCCCCTCATGTTCCAGGTCATCAAGGTGAAGGTTTTCTGACTTGCTGTCATGAAATTTGTACATATAGACGCGATGTGACGCATTCCCGATATCAAAAAGACAGCGAAAAGACAGGCTGTTTGTGATTGGCCAGATTCACATGGCCAATCACAAACAGGGAAGAGAGAAGGAGGGTATAAAATAATCTGATGAACAGGTGAACATTTTGACAAACAAATTTGGGGTGGTAACAAACAGTAGTCACCCTCTGGTGCACTAACAGCATCTTGACTTGGGCCCTAATGACAACGAACCGAAACGCAGCAACAGATATACAACCACAGGACTGGAGAGAAAAGTGGGTTAGTCAAAGTTCAGAACTCAACCTGGCTGAAATGCTGAGTTGGAACCTCGGTGATCTGAAGTAGTGAGTGTGTGTGTGTTACCTTGATGACAGACAGCCACATTTCCTTGGAGGTGGAGAACCCGTGCAGCAGCAGCAGTGTCGGCGTGGCGCACCCTGGTGTCCCGCGGGTGGAATAACAGAAGCGGTAACTTGCACTGTGGGAGTAGCGGACCGCCACGCCCTGCGACAGGCACATGTACCTGAGGAGGAGAGCAGAGGGTTAGACCCAGCAACCCAGAACCGACCTCTGGATCCAGAGCATCCCTCCAAACAGACAGGCTTTCCTCTAAGGACCCAAATGAAAATCTGCTCTGGGCCCCAAAACGGCTTGGACCGGCCCTGATATGGACGTTGATAAGGATCCCTGCAGCCACGGAGACGAGCTGTTTATCAATAAACAGTCTGCTTTCATAATGAAGAATGATGCAAACAAAAACTAAAACCCAACATGAAGTTTATGACTCATTGTTTCATGGCAGTAAACGGTTTATAGTAGAAATTTTCATCAACAACTCTGAGAACATATGGAGAAGTGCTGACTTTACAGGATTTGAAGAACATGTTGAGGTAAAAGGTCATTCAGTGACTCATCAAGCGCGAGGCGTTAATGGAGGCAGCGTGTACGGTGTGTGTTTACCAGCTGTAGGCCTTCAGCAGCACTCCGGGCCAGAACACCACGGACGTAACGAGGGCGAAAACAGGAACAAGCAGAACTCCTCCTGTTAGCAATAATTTTTTAGCCCACCTTAGCTCCATCGCTGCTGCAGACGTCTTGAAAAGCAACCAAACATCTGATCAGATCGTGGAAAACATTTGAAATATCCAAAATAAATAAACAAAACAACAGAAGGAACAAAAAATTTATTCTGAAATCTCTATAAACAAAACCGTTCTTCAAAAAAATGGCTATTTGAGACAGAAAACAAAAAACTGAACACTTTTCATCCAGTTTTTGGTAGAAAGACAAGAACACTAAATCATGGAAATGGAAATTATTTGGTTTGTTTTAAATTATCGTGCGATTAATTGATTTATTGATTATTGTGACAACAGAACAAGTCAGATTTACTGAAGGTTATCTTTGCAAAGTTAAACAAAAATGTTGGAATATTTTTCTCTGATTGCTTTTTGTGCCTCTTTACTGAAGTTATAGATATTTTACAAAATGTTTTATTCATATATTTTGTGCTATTTTACTAATTGCTGTTTTATAAGGCTGTTTCTAAACTGTTTTGCTTATTCAGTGGTTTTTAATTTTAAATATCTTGTGAAGCATTCTGAAACTGACTTTGCTACTTTAAATCAAATTTATTATTAATGCAATCATAATAAAAGTAAAAAGCAGTCAACGGGGTGTGAACTGACGTATAACTTTTTAAAAAATCTCTGCATATAGTAAAACCATAATTACCCTTTAATTCTGGGTGAAGGTGAAGCCATTTATTATCAAACAGTATTTTCTCTTTAAATCATAACAGAAACAACCCAAATTAATGCGACCATAAGCGTCCAGAGTTTCCATCTTTTAACACACAAGGCTTTAAATGTTTCACCTGGAATCTGTTAGAACTAAATCAATTTTGGTGTAGAAAAACATGAGGGTTTCAGTTTCAGCTAACTCACCAAACTTTTTGAAATTAAGAGGTGAAGTTGTTTCAAGACGAAGAGACATGGAGGAACTTTAAAGTAAAAAAAAAAAAAACAGCCTCAAAGAATATCAAAATAAAAGTTTCCTGGCCTACATTGGCCATAAGGAGGGGTCACTAGGGTCACCATTTCTCCTCTGAAACACGGAAGTGGAGTGATGGTTATGTGGGATGAGAATATGGGACAAATTTCAATATTTAAAAATAATGATCCAGAACCCAAGATGGACTCAACAGAAATCAGTGGAGGTTCTGGACCGACAATCAGGAATCAGTTGGGTTGTTTCCGTTATGATTTATTAGAAAATCAATATTATCACCCAACCGGCTGTGAAAGTTTGCAGTGAAGCTGGAGGATATTCTAGATTATTACAGCGGACAGATTATCAGCAGCACATAAGGAAACTTCTCTCTGATTTTAATAACATCCAACTTTGTTACGATTTTTTTAATAGAAGAGGGAAACCGTCCAAAACCGGTGAACAACGTCGGTTACATAAAACCAGGACCGGCAGAAACAACGGAAAACCTGCACACCGTGAATCCCGACCGAATAACACCTGAACAGAAGCACCTGTTGAGCAGAAGGAGAAACAAAGCCGCACCTGCACAGCTCCTCCTGCTTCACTCCTTCAGTCTCCTCTTTTCTCCTCCTTCACCCAAATTACACAACCGCTGCTCATCCTTCCCTCAATCGAAACGAACGTGCTGCGTTCACGGACCGTCAGAAATACGGCAGTACTCCGTTTGAGATAAAACACAGGCTGAGATTTTCTCAGGAAGTTAATTCCACCAGCTGTCCTCAGATATGTGGAATCTCTTAAGTGTTAACTTCTCTAGAATGTGTTCTCCCTGAATTAATTCATCATAAAACAGATTCCAGATCTGCAGAAAATGATCTAAAACAGGGGTCCCCAAACTTTCTCCTGTGAGGGCCACATAACTTGTCCCTTCTCTGATGGGGGGCCGGGGTCATTTTGTAACAGAAAAGTGTGACGATTGTAAGAGTGCTAAACATAAAAATGTATTGTTTTTCAGAAAGCACAATCAAATATCCTTTTCTGGATTCTTCAGAGAACAAAAGTCAGGAAATAACACTATTTATGAAATAAATAATAACCAAATAACACTGGGTTCTCCACATAAAAAAAAGGCTTAGGGTCAATTATATGCATGTATAAAATAGTTACTAACTAATAGTTAATAATAAATAAAGTTCATTACTAAGGAACATTTTATTGCAAAAGTCCAACTTATCAAATAAAAATGCACATATATGAAAATACTCTGGTATTGTTCAGGGGGCCGGACCAAATGTGGAGGCGGGCCGCATCTGGCCCGCGGGCCGTAGTTTGGGGACCACTGATCTAAAATCTGGCAAATTCATGCATCAAAACTGAGAAATTAAGATTTAGCAGTCCGAAAGAGATTCTGTGATGTTTTTAAATTTCTGTAAATTCTGCATCTTCCTTCTCTTCTACCAGATTCAAAATGCAACAGTTTATTTTCAACTATTTAAAGTCTAACTAACCTCCAAATCAGCTGGTCCCCCTGACAAACTGTTTAAATAGGTTAGAGTTCTATATTTATGTTTTTGTGCAAATTTTATCATTTTTGTGTAAATTTCTTTAGTTGTGCATTATTTTTGCCTAAAACCGTCTCAGTGCTTTCCCTTTCGTCAAAAGATTTAATTCTATTTGTTTAAGATGGGTACAGCTGTTTTTCCTTAACACAGACGCAAGTTAATGAATGAAACCATACAAAACTGCTGATGCGAGTCATAAAACATTTTTTTAAAAGCCACACTGCACTGCAGTTTCCTACCATTTGTCACGGTTAAAGTTTAGTCTTGTTGGTAGTACTTGCATGCCCGTACAGCAGGGGGCGCTGCCAAACTCAGTATCACAAACACTGGCGCAAAAAGTGGGTATGCAGTGTATGCAACGCATAGGGGCGCTGCACTAGAGGGCGCACAAAAAACGATGTGGGGATTTTTTTTTTCTAGTCAGCATTTTATGTACTTAACAGCTGTTTGTGTAAGAAATGATAAATAACAGAGGAACAGCACTGATTAGGCGCCCCTCCCCTCCCATACAGGCAGCCTGGGCAGCGGCCCTGAGGTGCGTTTTTATTTATTTTTTTATTTGAATTGTAGCAATGCACTCGACTACAGGAAGCTAAAAGATGGGGCGGCAGAAAAAACTCCGGGGCACAAAACAGAAAACGGAAGAGGGGGAAGGATAAAGATGTTGGAGAGACAAAGAAAAGCTTTTCAAAGTGGTTGAAAGACAGCAGGTAAGTAATATCAGTGTATCAACAAGAGGGTTGTAAATATTCAGGTTAGCTTAAGCTAGGCTACAATGACAGGTTGTTGTTGTCTCCGCCCCGTATTGAACAGTGGCGGCTGGCCAGTAGGGGGCGCTTGGGCGCCGCCCCCTTTAAATTGTTTAGATAATAAATGATTTCTATTCTGAACTGCAAAATACTTAGAAATGTATTTATTCATACTGTGTGTCCAATAGACATGTTAGAATTTATTAAAATAGTAAATACATAATTCTAATTGCTCACATTGTGCACACTTCCTATGTGCAGGGCGCCGTCCTAATGAGAGGACTAACTTTTGGCAAGCAGGTGATCTGAGGCTGACTTTTAATTGGTTGTTTAAGGTTTTCCACAGGGCGCAGCGCTCTGCGTCCCGGACACACCCATTTTGTTGTGTCATTACTGGTAGAGCGTCAGTACTGGCTAATTTTTTTTAAAACATTGTGTGATTGGACAATCCCCGATTCGACTCATTAGCGCAGCTGCAGTTCGTTAGGTCGATTCACGGTTACGTTTGCATTAAGCAATGCATTTTACTGCTTTCCGTGTTTGCTATTTCAAAGTTCTGGCACGGAGGCAATGTGGACAACAACTGGGGTAAGAAACTTAAAACATCTTTCAGAAAAATGCAAACGGCACGAAAACAGCCGCAGCCACCTAGACAATGCAATGAAGCTAAGTTTTGGGGGGAAACTTAGCATAGCTGAAAGGTGCTTTTCAACTCTGAAAAGAATCAAGACTTTTCTGAGAAACTCAATGACTCAGGACAGGCTGAATGCATTGGCCATGTTGTCAATGGAGAAAAGACTAGTCACAGAGATGACTGACTTTAACAAGAATGTAATTGAGAAATTTGCAGGGCAGAAGGAAAGGAGGGCAAAATTCATGTTCAAATAGTGCTATTTTTTAAGATTTGTTTTGTTTGTTTTTCATTTGTTTGTTTGTGTGCGCCCCCCTCAGTTTTTTTAGCACCAGCCGCTACTGGTATTGAACCAATACGGGACGCGATTTATTCCGTATTGCTATAAATGTCAGACACACCTACCACACATCTCAACAATAATGACCAAAACAAAACACGGAAAATATTAAGGTCAGCTAAATTTTCGTAGCGGGACCTAAATACAACCCCCTCCTCTCCCCCCACGAACTGACGCTGTTGTCACGGTTGCTTAGAGACGGTTGCTACGCAGCCGCGGTGAGTTGCTATCAACCCGCGTCTTTTCAAAATGTCCACCCGATACTACACCGTCCTTAGAAGCAAAGCCTCTGGCAAAAGTACAGACGTGAGTGGGAAGACACAGGCTAAACAACCACAGTGACGTTTAATAGGGGAATTTAAAAAATATGTCGGCGATATTCAGTGGCGCACAGTGGGTTTGTTGATATCAGACAGAATGGGTCAGGAGAGGAACCGCAGACCCGTCAGAACCTAAAGAACCAGACATCAGTCTCTTCATCCCTCAGTCATTTCCTGAGACCGAAAAATAATATAAATGGCAATTTAAAGAACAAATCATACAAATAGATTAATAGTAAATAAATAAATATTGTGAAGAGAACATTAAAAACGTTTGTTGGGATTGTGTAGGAAAAATGTTGATATCTTTTATAAATACAGTGTTTTGTGGACAATATTATTTCACCATTTTATTAATGTGGGTTGCCAGTTTGGATCAGGTTTCCTATCAAGCTAGAAGAATGATAGAAAACATGCTAAAAAAAAAGCCTCAGACCTGGAGCTCATAGGCGGTTCTAGACACAGAAGTGGCTCTTTGGCTCACTTATATATTAAATTATGAAATATTGCCCTGTTTTTTGTTTCATTCTTTTATAATTGCCCTGTAGGCAGCAATTTATTCACATATATGTAGATTTATTATTATTGATACTTTAATTAAAGATGAGTTGTACAAGTTTATGTTATTGGGGCGGGGTGGCGGAGTGCCGATGACATGTTCGCCTACATCTCAGAAAGTATGCAGTTGCGCCCGAGTCAAGGACTGTAAAGCAGCTAATTTGGGATTCACAATCTGGTTTTGGAAAGGGCTGAAAGTATCTGGTTTCAGACCAGCTTTTTTATTTATTTTTAATATTTTATACTTTTATGGCTGTTTGGTCTTTGTTACTTTTCTTTATTATCCAAATTGTATTTTAATTGTATTTTGATTTGTAATTGTCAATGTGGTCTTGGAAAAACTGATTTTTAATCTCACTGAGCCATACCTGGTTAAATAACGGTTACATAGATACCATACTGAAAAGAGTGGAAAAAATATCCATCTAGAATGACGCCTGAATAAAAACGAAATAAAACGATCCAGAACTTGAACCATTTTAAACGTTATTTTGAACTTGAACCATTTTAAACGATATTTTGAACTCAAACCATTTTAAATGATATTTTGAACTCGAACCATTTTAAACGTTATTGTGGACTCAATGAACCAATTTAAACGTTATTTTGAACTCGAACCATTTTAAACGTTATTTTGAACTCGATTAACCATTTTAAACTCTATTTTGAACTCAAACCATTTTAAACACTATTTTGAACGTGATGAACCATTTTAAACAATATTTTGAACTCAAATCATTTTAAACAATATTTTGAACACGATGAACCGTTTTAAACCTTATTTTGAACTCTATGAACTGTTTTAAACCTTATTTTGAACTCTATGAACTGTTTTAAACCTTATTTTGAACTCGATGAACCATTTTAAACCTTATTTTGAACTCGAACCATTTTAAACCTTATTTTGAACTCGAACCATTTTAAACGTTAGACTGTTTGGATGCAGGCATGTTTATCTATCGTTCTCGAAAACAAGATATTTCAAACTGATTTTCTATCAGCTCTGATCAAATGGCGTGCCTGATTGCAGAAACTGAAGAAAAGCTGTGTCTTTTCCTGAATGGAATCTGAACTATGCAGGATTCATGAGATGCATGTCACACAGCCGCTCCATGACTAAAAGAAAGTAACTAATATCCAGACCAGAGACGCTGATGCTCTGCTGACGGATTACTTTGAACAGCAATTAGTTTTTTCTGTTTCGTCTTTTCTCAATAACCCAAACGGACGAACAAACGGAGAGGATCAACCAAGAAGTGGAGACCAAGCTTCGTATGCTCTGTGAACATGATCCCTCTTCTTGGTCACAAAACCTACCATGGGTGGAGTATGCACTCAACTCTCTCCCTTCTAATTCTACAGGCCTGTCTCCCTTTTACACCGTCTACGGTTACCAGCCTCCTGTGTTGTCTCTTCAAGAACGGCCCATTAGAGTTCCATCTGCGCATGCCTCTGCTTTGAAGTGCCAGCAAGTATGGCGTCAGGCCCACAGGGCCCTTCTGAAGACCTCTGCTTTATGTTCCAGATTTGCCAATCGTCACAGAGTCCCAGCACCCACCTACCTCAAGGGACAAGAAGTCTGGCTATCCACCAAAGACCTTCCTTTGCGGATTGAAAACCGCAAACTAGCTCCTTGTTTCATAGGGCCCTTCCCAATTTCCAAAGTGGTCAACCCTGTGGCTGTTCGGCTTCGCCTTCCCAAGACTCTCAGGGTTTGTCCCACTTTTCATGTGTCCTGTGTCAAACCTGTTTTCACTTCAGGGTTGGTACCCTCCTCCAGACCCCCTCCTCCCGCCCAGTTCATCGATGGGGGCCCCGCTTACACTGTGCGCCGTCTCCTTCGGTCCAGACGTTGGGGTCGGTCCATACATTACCTGGTGGACTGGGAAGGATACGGGCCAGAGGAGCGCTCCTGGGTGCCAGCCTGACATGTTTTGGACAAATGCCTGATCAGGGAGTTTCATTGGTCCAATCCTGACCAGCCAGGTGGTCCTTCTGGAGCCGGACCTTGAGGAGGGGGTACTGTCATGATTCATGTTCTGTCCTGTCCATGCTGTCTGTAAACACTCATTCAGTTCACCTGCCACGCCTGCTGATTGCTTACCTGTTCCACCTGGTCCCCGCCCTACTTAAACTCCTCTCAGCTTCTGCCTCCTTGCCAGATTATCGACAGCCAAGAGCCAGTAGAGATCCAGCGTTTCCTTAAAAGCCTTCAGTATTTCTGCGACCCTTTTCTGTCCACGGATTGAACCCCCCCTGCCAAGCACTTCACGGATCCCAACTGTTCTGGATTTCTGGACCCTGACCCAAGCTTTGCCTCACGACCACCGACTATTGCCTGCCCCTCAAGCTAAGTTTGCTCTCTCTGCTCTCCTGTGTATGACCTCTGCCTGACTATCGTCTTAGTCCCTCCCTGGGTGTTGCCTGTTGGATCGCCTTGTGGAGCATTTCATTGGTTCCACAGCAGCCTGATCTTCCTGGGTTCTCTGCTCCACCCGTCCATTGCACTACAGGTCAGTTAAGCTGAACGTTTCTAAGTTACCCCCCTATCAGTGCATCACCAGCCTTCTCTCCTCTCTTCTCAGTGCTGTGTTGGATGACCACATCCTGAGCCACAACCAGCATCTGAAAATTTAATTAAACTTTTTTTCCTTTGCAACTCCTGTGTGTGGTTGAATTTCCGGGTCCCCACCCAGTGTCCTTACACGTTATAAGTGTGGTGTAACAGACATTCGGCAGCCGTGTATGAGGAACAAGTCTATGTAAATGCTGACAGCTGCAGACACGAAGACCTTCCTGTGATTTCAGTTCTGGATCAGCAAACTTACCGTTTATTTGTCCTGAGTTATTTGTTTTAGGAGAGATCTTAGGGTATTTGATGAGAGGAAATTAAATTATTTATCTTTGCTGGAGATTCATGAAGATACAGAAAAAATGTCACCTCAGTCTAAAATTTGAGTGAGTCTTTATTTTAAACCTTCACATCACATGTTTCATTTAAGTTTTCTTTTCAAATATCAGAAAATAAAATGAGAATCAAAGCAACACTCCGGTTTGTTTCTGATGAGGGAATAACATTCTAACATGAGCCAATGCCCAAAAAAGTTACCGTTACATAATACTGCCGCTTTAAAAGTAGAGGAAATAAATGATGTATTCTCTAATTCAGCAAAATAAGTTGGAAACTGAATAAAAATTGAACGGAACGTTTTCAATTTAAACTATTCTGTCCACTTTTCTGCAGCTGAGTGAAGCGTGACGTTGGATTAATGAAAGATGGACTGATAGGAGTTTCCGCAGCTGCATCCTGATGCGTTTCCTTCGCCATTCTACCTGCATGCCACACAGTCTGACGCCCAGCTTCGGCGTAGTGGTTTCTTTGCATTTCTTTATCTGGCGGGTCACCTTCTCCGAGGTGTCGTCGCCGTGCTGCCGGGTTCCCATCTTCAGGTTCCAGGATGCAGGGGAAGGAAAAGGGTGAACTACGTTCTCCAGCAGCAGGCCATCTGGTTGAGACGCTGCAGTTAGGGAATAAAACCTGGAGGATTTCATCGACCGCAGACTGACTGATCTAGTTTTAAGAATGTCAGTTGGAAAAATATATTTGATTTAAAAAAGAAATAAAAGATTTCTGCTTTCTTTTACACCAAAAGTTGGGATTTACAGGCTTGAAAATTTCAACCGATTCCAATATTTGATATTTATACTTCTGTTATGAACAATGCCTGATATTTACTGATATTATATGAATTTTGTCAACCATTTTGATACCCTGAAAAAACAATCAGGCAAGTTTTACTAATTGAATCGATCCAGATGTGTTTTAAAAAAATATTCTGTCCACGACTTTAAGTACTTTTAAAATGTTGATAGACGAGAATTTTTTTTTAAAATTTTGCTCCTTCAAATTAAGGGACATGAGTTTTTATAGTTTTTAATAATTTGTGGATAAAAACAAACGTTTAAAAATGAAGTTACGAGATTTTTTTTGTGTCTCTGTTGTTTTTAACTGTATGAATATAATCGCCTTCCAAAAATAATGGCTTATGTCATTTTGTGCCAAAAGCGATATTTTTTTTGTTGCTTAAATAAAATGTAGGTATTAAAAAAGCCATAGTCTGAGAACGATAAAAACATAATATTCTTCATAATTCTTGGTTTAACTTATTTTTTTAAGAAGTTCTATTAAAATAAGCTAAAAAAATACACTCCAGTTTTTGAAGATTGCAAATATTTATGCAGATTTATGTATTTATTTGCACTAGTGAATGATTGTGAGTTCATCCCATTTCCCTGTCAAAGAATCTCTTTTATCGGTCTGTTTCTAGACTTTGCCCAGGTCAGAGCGAAACTCACAGAGGACAGAGTAAAATTACTTATCAACTGCATGTCCCTGTTTCACAAGGGAAATTTTGTGTCTCCCCGTCTGTGCAGACAATTACTGCGTCTAATGGCCTGAGTTTTGGACGTTGTCCCACTAGGCCGCCTTCATATGAGGGGAGTCCAACGTTGGGTGGCCTCTCAGATGGTTGGCTTACAGCGCCCCACAGAGTGAGGGTCTCAGCCACCTGCAAAGCAACTCTACGTCCCTGGAGAAGTGTACACTTCCTAACTCAGGGTGTTCCCATGGGAACTATACAGAGCAGAAAAATGGTGACCACAGATGCCTCCCTGTCAGGCTGCGGGGGGATCTTCGAAGGGAAATCAGTGAATAGGACATGGGACAGACACATGCGTGTGTTCCATATAAATTATCTGGAACTGCTGGCTGTTCTGACACTGAAACATTTCCTCCTTTTCCTAAAGGGTCATCACGTATTAGTTCAGACAGACAACACAACTGTGGTGGCATACATAAACCAACAAGGGGGTCTAAGATCCCATCATCTTCATATGCTGGCCCACAAGCTGGTCACTTGGAGCAGCAATCATTTTCTGTCACTAAGGGCCACTCATATCCCAGGAGTGTTAAACCGGGGAGCAGACCTTCTCTCCAGGGGAAACCCTCCGTATGCAGAATGGAGACTTCACCCCGAGGTAGTCAGGATGATCTGGCTGCGTTACGGGCAGGCCTCAATAGACCTATTTGCGTCTCGGGAAAACCGACAGTGTCCTCCGTTTTTCTCCCTTCATGACTGGGAAGCACCTTTGGGGGCGGATGCTCTCTCCCACCAGTGACCCCGAGCTCTCCTGTATGCATTCCTTCCTGTAGCCCTCATTCTGCCGACGATAGCCAGAGTTCGAGCCGAAGGTTTGTCAATGATTCTCATTGAACCTCACTGGCCATCGAAGGACTGGTTGGCAGAGATAATCCAGCTTCTCCAGGGAGAACCATGGCCTCTACCTCTGCAGCGGGACCTGTTGTCTCAGGCAGGGGGGGAAGACTGGCACTATGGGCCTGGCCTGTGAGTGGTTCAATTTACACTCTGTAGGTCTCCCACACAATGTTATTGAGACGATCCAGAGTGCGAGGGCCCCCGCCACCAGGTCTCTGTATGACTGCAAATGGGCCATATTTGAAAAATGGTGTGCAGAAGCACATGAAATACCCATTCAGTGCTCTGTAGTTACCATTTTGACTTTCCTGCAGGACCTGCTGGATAAGGGTAAGGCTTTTTCCACCATAAAAGTGTACTTGGCAGCGATCTCAGCTTGCCATGTTGGTTTTGGTGGGAAAAATGTGGGACAGCACCCCTTGGTTTGCCGGTTTATGAAGGGAGTTTGTCGTCGGCTTCCTGTCTCAAAACCCCTGGCTCCGTCATGGGACCTTCCCCTGGTTCTGGATGCTCTGATGGATGCTCCATCTGAATATGGATCAGGTTCTCCAGTCCGAACAGGTAGCCAAAGCCAGGTAGGTCCGGGCCTTTGTGCAACACCTTGTCGTTGAGAAAACCCCTGTAGGTGGAGTGGGCAAAATTAATCATTCGAATGTCCACCAGAGGGGGCTGCTAAGGCAGCGGTGGGGAGGGACATTTTGACGGGGGGGCAGGGCACAAAGGGGGCAGGAGTCCGTCACGCTGGGCAGGAAGGGGGGCGGGCGAATGTCCGGGTCCCTGAGAGGACAGGGGCTCCAGGTCCGAGTCCTGGTTCTGGTTGAAGTCCGTTTCTCTGGAAATGTCTGAGTGAGGAGAGGGAGCGGCGTGAATGTCTGCAGGGGCGGCGCTCTGCCCAGGGCCGGGTGCCTTCAGACTCCTGCAGCAGATTGAGAAGAGTCAATCAGGTCCGAAACGGTCCGGTTTATAAACTAACAGAACCAGGAAGGTTTCACAACTTATAGACCCATAACAGTTGTTACATTTTCAGCTGCTCTGAGTCAAACCATCCAAACTAACTGCAAAAGCTGTTCCCCTCTTTCATGTTGTTTCTTTCAGTGGTTCTTAGTGCAGCGCCCCCTCTGGTGAGGAGGGGAACAGGTTGCCCAAAAAGTTTGTTTGGTTTGACTCCACAGCAGCTGAAAATGTAAGAAATGTTGACATTTTGTTCCCAAATCAAACCGAGTCTATCAGGTGTAAAAACTGTCCTGTTTTTGGATTGTGGGAGAAAACTGGAAAACCTGGGGAGGAACGCAGGCCGGGTTCAAACCCAGAACCTTCTTACTACAAGGCGTCAGTGGTACCTATTAATTTATTACATTACTGTGATTATTATTAGTTTAGTTATTGATTCTAGAGTGCGAACATTTACCGTATGTGCTCCTGTTTTATCCACAGTGCGGTTCACAGGAATATCAAAAGTGAGTGGAACCTCGTCCATGTTGATGATGTGCTCTGGCCGGTTCTTTTTTTCAGTAATCTTGTTTTTGCAATATGCACGGAAAGTGGCCAGCTTTTCTTGGTAGTCTTTTGGCAGTTGCTGTGAAACAGTAGTTCATGTGCGGATGGAGAGATTACGTCTTTTCATAAACCAAAAGCACCAAGAAGGACCGCCTCTAAATTTATTGATGTTAAGTTCGCATGCTAGCGCTGTTGCCTTCATTCCAATAGTGATTGTACTGACACTTCTACTTGCTGCTCTCTGTTCAACAACCCACTGTTCGAGTTTGTCCTCCAACTGTAGCCATCTCGCTTTGTTCCCTCGAAACCTCGTTTAGTCTTCTTTACTTGGAGCAGGTCATCTAGTTGCTTCCTCCACTTCCGCACCATTCATTCGTTAATGTTAAATTCTCTCGCCGCTGCTCTATTCCCGTGTTCTACTGAGTGACTGATCGCCTTGAGTTTAAACTCTGCGTTGTAAGCGTATCTCTTAATAGGAGCCATTTTGGGGTCGTTACACAAACACACAAATGGAAATGAAACGGCATGCTTTGCGCAGTCATATATACCAGCATGCACCATGCGCTTCTTCTTCTACAGGGGAAAATGAAGTCGGCGGCTGCTTACCGTAGTTGCGAGAACTGTTGTGGCTCAATACTGGTCCATATATAAGGCACACCAGGCGCACTGTTGGCTTTTGAGAAAATTGAAGGTTTTTAGGTGCGCCTTATAGTGAGGAAAATACGGTAATTAGAAACCTGCCCATCTGCTCACCTTTCCCCCGTAGATGATGAGCAGCGAGGAAGAGTAGAAGCTGTAGGACTCCTGCCTCTCTAGCACCACCTTCAGTCTGCGGAGATTATTTATGATCGGCTCAAAGAGATCCCGCCTCAGGCCCTTCCCGTTGTCCAGGAACTGGCGGAGCGCCTGGTGGAAGCCTTCGACCGATAGGCCGCTCCCGTAGTATTTGTCCATGCACAGGTAGACGCCGGTGCTCAGCTGGTACACCTGCAGAGGGAGAGGGCGGAGTTTAAATAATTCATCACCAAAATCGCTCTGCAGACAGTAATACTTGCTGCAGCTCTGTGAGGTTTTAAAGGTGAGATATTACGCTTCCTTTAACAAGTTAGGAAAGGTCTAAACAACACATGCTCATTACTTTTTTAGCACAAAATGATTCTTAGATAACGAGATTTTAGTCTGCTCAGTTCTGCCTATTGTGAGCTGTTCTAGGGCGTCCTGTCACATTAAATCCAAACAAGCTGCTGCTGGCCAACTCAACGTTTATACTCACATGTAAAAATGGCTGCAAACAGATGCACAATCATACAACAACACATTGATGAAAAGCAGAAGTGAAGCCTCCTGCACAGTCAACAAAAATGCAGAAAGTGGTTTCTGGATGGTAAGTCAAAAACAAAACACTTGTGTTTTCCAGCAGCCATTGTACAGCACATGCAGCGATAAAACCAGCTGACCAAATGTTCTGGAGCTCAGCCTGGGTTGCTAGGTAACAGGCTGGCTTGCTAGGTAACAGCACCTAGATTGTGGCTCAACAATCAGGAAGTTTTTGAAATGGCTTATTTTCCAGACACCAGAAAACATTAACTTATTGCCATAACCCCCCCCAAAAAACACAGCTGGGTGGGTTATTTTAAGCACTTGGGCTGTTTTTTTAGAAGCACTAAAAACCCAAACAAAGGACCAAAAATGTGCAAAGTGTGAATTTTACATAATAGGTCCTCTTTAAATGGGTAGTATTATGTATTTACCAGGCACATAGTGCCACTCTATATCATAATCAAGAAACTGTTACTTTCAACTTGTTATAAAAATGCTATATAAATATTACACATGACTGAAAAGAAATTTCACTTCCTGATTTAAGGCCTTGAAATTGGCCATGTAATCCATATAAATATTCCAAACACCAGAGATATTTTGCTTTTAAAAATCGAGAAAAAAAAATAAAAAATAAAGGTCTGCTACAATAGTTCTTATTTTACTGATTATTTTTTGGTTGAATTATTCCCTCTGTTTCTGGATACTCTACATCAGGAAGAATCTTTGATCCTACCTTTTGCCTTCTTACAGTTGTTATCATACGTAACCATGACAACAAGGTATTGTTGTTTTTTTTTTACAATTTGGACAAGCGGATTAGCATCTAAAAACTCAAAATAACACCTGAATTATCATCACAAATTCCAGAGGGGTTGAAAAGGAGGCTTCAAGGATGCAGAGCAGGAGGTTCAAGCATTTCTTCCATCAATCAATGTTTCTCTTCCCGGCTTCCTAACCGTATATTCAGATAGCAAATGAGGTGGATTAGCAGTGATTGCCAACAACTGATCGTGTCACCTGGGACATGTTATAATAGAAAATAGTCTCTGCTGCATGAAAATGAATCTGTCAGCATGTCATGACAGTGATACAGCAACAGCCTTCAATCAGAGGATTCTTCAAATTCGTTGCATAACTGACTGCTACTGGAGGTCCTTCCTTGATGCCCACAGCATCACCATCCACTCTCTTTAAAGATACTTGGATAACATTTAATTTTCTTTTGGGATAAATCAAAGTATTTTTCAATTTGAATGATTAATATAAATATAAATAAATAAACTAAGTCAAGAAATGTTGGACTTTTCTTGACTTAGTTAAGAAAAGTCAAACCACAAAGGATCACAACATAGGTGATCTTTGATCACCTATGTTATATAAAGCTTGTTTAAGCTAAAATGTCAGTGTTTAGATGTTTATAAAAATTAATTGATAAAGTGCAAATGCAAATTGTACCGTAATTATAATATATCCAAGCAAATACTGATTTATTCAAATCAATAAATTCCTATAAATAGTTAAATATGTGTTGGCAGGGCTGAGTCCCCGGGTGGTAAAACCTACCAACGCCTCTGGTCTTTGGTACAATCATATTTACACAGAGGTAGCTTCCAGCGAATGAAACTTTTGGAGAAACAACATCTTATCTCAACATCTTAACTCCCGATCAGTGTGATCCAGAGGCTCGGCCATTATCCGCTAGCAGAAGGACTTAATGCCACATTACACGTTTATAGAGACAGGTATCGGTTAGCGTTAGCTGCCGAACTGGCCAGCTTCTTGACCTTAGCCTGACAACCAGCAAGAGAAATAAGTCGATCACTTTCAGCATTTAAATAAGCTTTGACTCAAAATAAAACATCACCTCGTTTTATACTATCGTCCGTCGTAATTCCACCTTCATTAAGAGCAGCTCTGACCCGAAAGGCTCGCCCGGAAAACACTGTCGTTACACAGAGTCTAGTTGCCGTTAAGTAGCCTCGCATGCTAACGGTGCAAGCTAACATCACGGACTGACGTTACGCTCCGGTCATCCGATCTGTTACGAGCAGCAAATTTTTTAAACTAGCGATTTAAAATCTCTCCCTAAAATTTTATACAATACAGGTAAAACAGACAGAAGAAATGTACTTACAGATTCTTTCGTAGGACAGCCAACCCGCAGACTCCGCGCCAACGGACTGCTAAAGAAAAGACGCTTGATTTTGAAACCCCATATCCATCCGCAGTTAACAATTTTATGTTTTCCAAGAAACACAAGATTAATTTTGAGAGTGCTACATCGGTTTATAACAGATATAAAACCGATGTAGCACTCACAAACGTTCTCAATGAAAATAAATAAATATAGTCCTCCTTATTCAAATGTGCTATGGAACTATTTTCTTCAGTGGATGTGTATAGTGCCTATTTCAATTCACCAACCTTTATTGACAACGGTGCCAACAGTACGGTACGGTACGGTACGGAGCCCTCTAGGGAACATGGGGAATTTTTTTTCTTTTGCGTTTCCTCGCAATACTTTTGCGTTCCCTCGCAAAACCTTTGCATTACCTCGCAAAACTTTTGCGTTACCTCGCAATACTTTTGCGTTACCTCGCAAAACCTTTGCGTTCCCTCGCAAAACTTTCGCGTTACCTCGCAATACTGTACTGGTCAGTTATGCAGCATAATTGAATACTGCAAGCCTTTCTTACGGTGGGCGCCGTACTTTCTGCTTTAATATAAGGTTATGTGAGGTTTTTCCATGAATGTTAGAATCTTTTTGTGAAATATCTGAAGTTTTATATCTTTCTTTAGGATAGAAAGGCACCACAAACCTACGATATAAACAGAAACCTTCCGTAAGTAGGAAAGAAATAAAAATGGTTTAAAGAGCTGCTTTCAGTGCCGCTCCATCTTAGCCTTAACAGACATAAACATGCAGTAAAAAAATCGATTTTCAATAAGTGTTTTGCACCAAACAGTTTTTACTGTTTTTATTATTAAAAACACGACAAACTAATGATGGTAAAGGGCCTCACTGGGTTAACTCGGGGAATCTCATCTGTCTGTGTATCAATCAACTCCAAACCTTTTCTTTATTCTGTCACAATTATCGATTTATTCCATTTTGATGATCAGGCTCCAAACTTTGCAAGGACTGACCGCCCCGCTCACCTGCTTCCTCATACACACAAAGCCAGTATCCTTCCATTCATACCTGGTGACGTCACGCCCACATCGACACACCTAAGTGTCAAAGCCGCTGCTCCTGTCATATCAATAATTACTTATTTCATTTATATGGCTCTTAAAGAGCCTCAGTGAAAACTTGTTTATTATTATTAACTGTTTGGTGCAAAACACTGATTGAAAATCGATTTATTACTGCATGTTTATGTCTGTTAAGGCTAAGATGGAACTGAAAGCAGCTCTTTAAACCATTCAGACTATGAACAACAGAGACACAATCAAAACTGTCAGATGATTTATTACCCGCGATAATAACTCAGAAATAGTCCAAATTACTCCTCCATGGGCTGCCACCTTATCGTGGTGGAGGGGTTTGAGTGCCCCAATGATCCTAGGAGCTATGCTGTCTGGGGCTTCATGCCCCTGGTAGGGTCACCCAAGGCAGACAGGTCCTAGGTGAGGGACCAGACAAAGTGCAGCCCGAAGACCCCAATGATGAAGGAAAACCTTGGACTTGGTGTTCCCTCGCCCGGACGGGGGTCACCGGGGCCCCACTCTGGAGCCAGGCCTGGAGGGGGGGCACGATGGCGAGCGTCTGGTGGCCGGGCTTTTACCCATGGAGCCCGGCCGGGCTCAGCCCGAAGAGGAAACATGGGCCCCCCCTCCCATGGGCCCACCACCCGTGGGAGGGGCCAAAGGGGTCGGGTGCACTGTGTGATGGGTGGCGGCCAAGGGAGGGGACCCTGGCGGTCCGATCCTCGGTTGCAGAAACTGGCTCTTGGGACGTGGAATGTCACCTCTCTGGTGGGGAAGGAGCCGGAGCTAGTGCGTGAGGTCGAGAGGTTCCGGCTAGAAATAGTCGGTCTCACCTCGACGCATGGCTCTGGTTCTGGAACCAGTCTCCTTGAGAGGGGCTGGACATACTTCCACTCTGGAGTTGCCCAGGGAGAGAGACGTCGGGCAGGAGTGGGCATACTTGTTGCTCCCCATCTCGGCGCCTGTACGTTGGGGTTTACCCCGGTGAACGAGAGGGTAGGATCCCTCCGCCTACGGGTGGGGGGACGGGTTCTGACTGTCGTTTGTGCTTACGGGCCGAACGACAGTTCAGATTACCCACCCTTTTTGGAGTCCTTAGAGGGGGTACTGGAGAGTGCTCCTCCTGGGGACTCCCTTGTTCTGCTGGGGGACTTCAACGCTCACGTGGGCAACGACAGTGAGACCAGGAGGGGCGTGGTTGGGAGGAACGGCCCACCCGACCTGAACTCGAGCGGTGTTCTGTTGCTGGACTTCTGTGCTCGCCATGGATTGTCCATAACGAACACCATGTTCAAGCATAAGGGTGTCCATATGTGCACTTGGCACCAGGACACCCTAGGCCGCAGTTCGATGATCGACTTTGTCATCGTTTCATCGGATCTGCGGCCGTATGTCTTGGACACTCGGGTGAAGAGAGGTGCGGAGCTGTCCACTGACCACTACCTGGTGGTGAGTTGGCTCCGGTGGCGGGGGCGAAAGCCGGTCAGACCTGGCAGGCCCAAACGTGTTGTGAGGGTCTGCTGGGAACGTCTGGCGGAATCCCCTGTGAGACGGAGCTTTAACTCCCATCTCCGGCAAAACTTCGAACACGTCCCGGGGGAGGTGGGGGACATGGAGTCTGAGTGGACCGTGTTCCGTGCCTCCATTGTCGAGGCGGCCGATCGGAGCTGTGGCCGCAAGGTTGTCGGTGCCTGTCGCGGCGGCAACCCTCGAACCCGTTGGTGGACACCTTCGGTGAGGGATGCCGTCAGGCTGAAGAAGGAGTCCTATCGAGCCTTTTTGGCCTGTGGGACTCCGGAAGCAGTTGATGGGTACCGGCGGGCGAAGCGGCATGCGGCTCGGGCGGTTGCTGAGGCAAAAACTCGGGTGTGGGAGGAGTTTGGAGAGGCCATGGAGAAAGACTTCCGCACGGCTTCGAGGCGATTCTGGTCCACCATCCGGCGTCTCAGGGGGGGGAAGCGGTGCAGCACCAACACTGTTTATAGTGGGGATGGTGTGCTGCTGACCTCTACTCGGGACGTTGTGGGCCGGTGGGCAGAGTACTTCGAAGACCTCCTCAATCCCAACAACATGCCTTCCACTGAGGAAGCGGAGCCTGGGGACTCTGGGTTGGGCTCTCCAATCTCTGGGGGCGAGGTCGCCGAGGTGGTTAAAAAGCTCCTCGGTGGCAAGGCCCCGGGGGTGGATGAGATCCGCCCGGAGTTCCTTAAGGCTCTGGATGTTGTAGGGTTGTGTTGGTTGACGCGACTCTGCAATATCGCATGGACATCGGGGGCAGTTCCCCTGGATTGGCAGACTGGGGTGGTGGTTCCCCTGTTCAAAAAGGGGGACCGGAGGGTGTGCTCCAATTATAGAGGGGTCACACTCTTAAGCCTCCCTGGCAAGGTCTATTCAGGGGTCCTGGAGAGGAGGGTCCGTCGGATAGTCGAACCTCGGATTCAGGAAGAGCAGTGTGGTTTTCGTCCTGGTCGTGGAACACTGGACCAGCTCTACACCCTCAGCAGGGTCCTGGAGGGTGCATGGGAGTTCGCCCAACCAGTCTACATGTGTTTTGTGGACTTGGAGAAGGCGTTCGACCGTGTCCCTCGGGGAGCCCTGTGGGGGGTTCTCCGGGAGTATGGGGTACCGGGCCCTTTGATACGGGCTGTCAGGTCCCTGTATGACCGGTGTCAGAGTCTGGTCCGCATTGCCGGCAGTAAGTCGGGCTCGTTTCCGGTGAGAGTTGGACTCCGCCAGGGCTGCCCTTTGTCACCGATTCTGTTCATCACTTTCATGGACAGAATTTCTAGGCGCAGCCAAGGTGTTGAGGGGATCCGATTTGGTGGCCTCAGGATCTCATCTCTGCTTTTCGCAGACGATGTGGTCCTTTTGGCTTCATCAGATCGTGATCTGCAGCTCTCGCTGGATCGGTTCGCAGCCGAGTGTGAAGCGGCCGGGATGGGGATCAGTGCCTCCAAATCCGAGGCCATGGTCTTGAGCCGGAAAAGGGTAGAGTGCCTTCTCCGGGTCAGGGGGGGTGTCCTGCCCCAAGTGGAGGAGTTTAAGTATCTCGGGATCTTGTTCACGAATGGGGGAAGAAGGGAGCGGGACATCGACAGGCGGATTGGCGCAGCGTCTGCTGTCAAGCAGGCGCTGTACCGGTCCGTCGTGGTGAAGAGAGAGCTGAGCCAAAAAGCGAAGCTCTCGATTTACCGGTCGATCTACGTTCCCACCCTCATCTATGGTCATGAGCTTTGGGTCATGACCGAAAGAACGAGATCGCGGATACAAGCGGCCGAAATGGGTTTTCTCCGTAGGGTGGCTGGGCTCTCCCTTAGAGATAGGGTGAGAAGCTCAGTCATCCGGGAGGGACTCAGAGTAGAGCCGCTGCTCCTTCACATCGAGAGGAGCCAGTTGAGGTGGCTTGGGCATCTGGTCAGGATGCCTCCTGGACGCCTCCCTGGTGAGGTGTTCCGGGCACGTCCCACCGGGAGGAGGCCCCGGGGAAGACCCAGGACACGCTGGAGGGACTATGTCTCTCGGCTGGCCTGGGAACGCCTCGGGATTCCCCCGGAGGAGCTGGAAGAAGTGGCTGGGGAGAGGGAAGTCTGGGCCTCCCTTCTGAAGCTGCTACCCCCGCAACCCGACCTCGGATAAGCGGAAGAAGATGGATGGATGGATAGTCCAAATTAGGATGTATTTTCATTTCTTTCCTACTTACGGAAGGTTTCTGTTTATATCGTAGGTTTGTGGTGCCTTTCTATCCTAAAGAAAGATATAAAACTTCAGATATTTCACAAAAAGATACTAACATTCATGGAAAAACCTCACATAACCTTATATTAAAGCAGAAAGTACGGCGCCCACCGTAAGAAAGGCTTACAGTGTTCAGTTATGCTGCATAACTGACCAGTACAGTATTGCGAGGTAACGCAAAAGTTTTGCGAGGTAACGCAAAAGTATTGCGAGGGAATGCAAAAGTTTTGCGAGGTAACGCAAAAGGTTTTGCGAGGGAACGCAAAAGTTTTGCGAGGGAACGCAAAAGTATTGCGAGGGAATGCAAAAGTTTTGCGAGGGAACGCAAAAGTTTTGCGAGGGAAAGCAAAAGTTTTGCGAGGGAACGCAAAAGTTTTGCGAGGGAAAGCAAAAGTTTTGCGAGGTAACGCAAAAGTATTGCGAGGTAACGCAAAAGTATTGCGAGGTAACGCAAAAGAAAAAAATTCCCCATCTCCCCTGAGGGCTCCGTACAACAGAGCAAAAAATGAACAAAAAGGTTAAATTGCAACCAGATTAAAATATATAAAATGAATCATTAACAGAAATGTTAAGTTTTTTTATTTTATTCATACTGATGACTTGGAAAATGTTTGCAGATATATGAAAAAACAGATGCTTAAAAATTTACTCTCGTCTTTCTCACTTAATAATGAGTTTTATTTGAATTTATTTTCTAAACATTTTGTAATATTTTTCACGATGGTCCGATCTAAACTATTTCTCCAAATAAAAATTCAATCCTGCTGCGAACAGGCTGCAATAAACTCTGGATGTCTGAACATCCAATTGATCAACAAATTTTAAAAAAGCAAGGACAAAAGTCCACTCTGAACCATGACCTAATTTTGAATAAGCAGCAGAAGATGAGTTTACGTATACATGACATGGCGCACATTTAAAACAGATGATGTCACAAAAGGACTGGACTGGACTGTTCCAGTGTAAAATAATGTAAAGAAGAAATGTTAGGGGTTCAAAGTATAGCTAGAACAATACTGAACTGGTTTAAAAAATAATGCTTTGAAGCATTATTTTTAATGGCAATGCCCTGGTCCTCTGGAAGGCTAGTGTCATGTCGTTGTTAGTAAATGAGCCAGACACAGAGATCATATAGCGAGCATGTTTTAGGTTCAAATACAATACACCTTGGTGACCTCCAAGATGAGGTCACCGTCCAAGGAAAGCTTTTCCTTTTGTGGAAAGAAAAGCTTATGCAATTGTTTCTACAATTGACCTTATATCAAATCCAATACAGGCCAGCTGACGAACAATTGCCTTGGCAAAGGCCATCAATCTGATATCTTGGGTAATTTTTTTCCAAGTTTTTATAATCTTGCTCTTGCAGCTTTTGCTTTTGACATATAGTGAAAAGTTTGAAAGTGACATAGTAACCACATTGTCTATTAAGATGCTCCACAGTTTTGTCCCATTACCCCACATAAAAATCTACTAGGGCCTACATATCCATGCCCAGGTCCAACCCATGTAAGGTCACCGTACGGTACGCTTGCTAAGTCAAAGACTAAACCAACTGGACAGCAGACTAATGAAAGTTGGATTGAGTAAAGACATATCGAACGGCCAAGAATGGTACAAAGCTGAGGACGTGGGGTGAGGCACTCAGATGTGGGCCATCAGAAACAATCCTTGAGCTAAATAGATTTCCAATAGATCCTGATCAAGGTAAAACTCAACATGTTTAGGAATCTCAGCACCCGTTGGATGGAGAGCTGAGCAAGTGCTAGCCTCTCAAAGTATGGAGTTAGGAGTTTAGTTCAAAAAACTGTTGCTCTGGTTTGTGAAGAAGAAGGTCTGGATCCACTGTTTCTCCTGGGTCTCAACACACTTCTGTCGACATAGGCAGAGCTTCATAAAACCTGTCACCACGCTGATGATATTTATCAGTTTAAATTGTAGGTTAATCTAAACTGTAGGTATCTAATCTATAGCTCTGAATAAACCAGTAAACCACAAGTATAGTCTTGCGGTTCTTGCTTCTAAATATTTGGGATGGTATTGAAGTAACTAAAGGATGAAGAACACCAGTCTGAAGGAAGAGAACAATGGAAGAAGATGGCAGCATTGACTTAAGAAGATTATCCTGAGAGTTCAGTCAAAGCTGAATGACTGCAAAGAAAGACACTACAGTGGACCTTTCAGATTTGGTTTGGTTCCATTAGAAATTTAGAACCTACTTCCTGTGCTAAAGATCACACTGTTTTCCATCATCAGCTGCAAGTTTAATAAATAACTTGAGACAAAATTTGATATATATATTTTTTATATATACAAACTAATTTCAGTTCACAAAAGCTATGTTTTGATGGAAATCAGAATAATACTTTTAGATGTTGCAAAGTGCAGAACAATTCATTACATTTTTGCGGTTTGAAAGAGCATTTCTTGTTTTCTGAAACTGCAGAAAAACAGGAAATTCTATAGAGGGCACTACATCTTTGTCTCAAAGTCAAAACAGCAGGAAACAGTTTAGAGAGAAAAAAAACTAATCGAGAAAGCACACTGAGGATCACTTGTTTCACAAAACTTCTTTACCTGTTCAGAGCAAACTAACGCTGAACAAGGAGAGCAGAGAGAGAGCAGGGAGACTGCGACACTGAAACAGACGCCTGCAAAAAGAAAAATCAGGAAATCAAAGTGAAAGTAAGTGAATGATGTTTCTGCAAGATGAAAACTGACTTCCTGGTTTAACGTTCTGTCTGCTGTGTTTTCAGCTTCACTCAGAGACAAAATGGCTTCCAGATCAGAGGAGGATCTCTGCTGTCCGGTCTGTCAGGACGTCTTTATGGATCCGGTTGTTCTGTCATGTAGCCACAGCTTCTGTAAGGAATGTCTGAAGAACTGGTGGAGAGAGAAACCAGCAAGAGAGTGTCCAGTTTGTAAGACCATATCATTCACCAAAGATCCTCCAGTTAGTCTGACTCTGAAGAGACTCTGTGAATTATTCCTACAACAGAGAAACCAAAATGTTTCAGAAAGTCTCTGCAGTCTGCACTCTGAGAAACTCAAACTCTTCTGTCTGGACCACCTGGAATCAATTTGCTCCATCTGTAGAGATTCAAAAAAACACACCGACCACAGATTCAGACCCATCGATGAAGCTGCTCAGGATCACAGAGAGAATCTGGAAACATTTCTGGAGCCTTTAAAGAAGAAACTGAAGCTGAAGAAGGAAGTTAAAGAAAAGTTTGATCAGACAGCAGAACACATGAAGGTCCAGGCCCGACACACAGAGAGGCAGATTGTTGAGCAGTTTAAGAAGCTTCATCAGTTTCTAGCAGAGGAAGAGGAGGCCAGGCTGGCTGCACTGAGGGAGGAAGAGGACCAGAAGAGAGGGATGATGAAGGAGAAGATGGAGGCTCTGAGCAGAGAGATAGCAGCTCTTTCAGACACAGTCAGAGCCACAGAGGAGGAGCTGAGAGCTGAAGACGTCTCATTCCTGCACAACTACAAGGCTGCAGTGGAAAGAGTCCAGCGCTGCCCCCTGCTGGAGGATCCACAGCTGCCCTCAGGAGCTCTGATAGACCAGGCCAAACATCTGGGCAACCTGGCCTTCAACATCTGGAGCAACATGAAGAACATGGTGACCTACACTCCTCTGGTTCTGGACCCAAACACGGCTGGGTCAAGACTCTTCCTGTCTGAAGATCTGACCAGTTGGACAGTAGGAGAGATGCAGCAGCTTCCTTATAATCCAGAGAGGTTCAAGACATGCCGTTCTGTTCTGAGCTCTGAGGGTTTTAACTCAGGGAACCACAGCTGGGATGTTGATGTTGGACACAGTGAAGACTGGATGCTTGGTGTGTTTGCAGAATCTGTCCAGAGGAAGGGAGACATAGAGTCTGGATTGTTGGTTTTAGGGTTCAGTAAAGGTAAACACTCAGCATGTTCTCCATCAGCTGCTTTCACATTTCTCTCAGTCCAGAAGAAACTCCAGAGGATCGGAGTGAATCTGGACTGGGACGGAGGGAAGCTGTCGTTCTCTGATCTGGACACTAACACACACATACACACCTTCACACACACCTTCACTGAAAAGATGTTTCCATTCTTCAACACTCATGATAAAATAAAAATCATGCCAATGAAGATCTCTGTGGTCAAACAGCAGCTCTGATCTTCTCAGCATGAAGAACACAAGGTCTAAATGAAACCATATTTATCAAATCACAAATCACATGACAGGTTTTCATGTTTACTTGAGGAACATCTCAACAGATTGCTAGTTGGATGAAACCATTTAGTTTCTGATTAGCACCAATAACTCTCAGCGTTTCTGTCTGACTTCATGTCTGCTGCTCCACAACATGGAAACATTCTGGGTTTAGTTTCTGTTACATAATCTTTTTGTTCATATGAGGTGAGAAGGACTTTGTTAAAAGGTAGAAACTTTTCTTCATGAGACTGGAAGTTGGTTTCAAGTGTGAAAATAAAAAGTAAACTGTTCCAGTGTGTCTGTGTTACTGGAAGAACTGGAAACCAGCAGCAACATACTCCACAGAGAAGTCGTCCTCCATCAAACATTTCTGCACTTTCTCCAGGACGTTCTGGTCGTACGGTTCGTCTATCTGGAGGCCGGTCCTAACGCAGACAGAGACGTAAGAGTCCAGGTCTAACTGTAGGGACAGGTTTTCCTTCTGGTTCTGGTTGGCCGGGTTCTACCTGTCCTTGGGGAAGTCCTGCAGGTGTTGCTCCACTCGGCAGCGGAGGAAAATCAGGAATCAGTATAAGGTACACCTGTGCACTAACCAAGATGTCAGATCAGCATCTTGATGTGGCACACATATGAGCAGATTATCTTTGCTGAGATAATCGGCTTTGCTGGATTATCTCAGCAAAGCAGAAGTGCTCACTATCAAACATTTAGACAGATTTGTGGACAACATTTGAAAGAAATGGTAATATTGTTTATCTGGAATGAATTTTAGATCTTTCGAGTCCATCTCATGAAAAATGGGAGCAAAAACAAAAGTGTTGCGTTTATATTTTTGTTGAGTGTATATGCTCCCACTGGCTCAGGTTATAACAGGAAATAAGATTAGCTACTATAACTACGCAGATGACACACAGCTCTACATTATGAAGTCACCAGGTGACCTTTGACCCCATCCAATCACTGAATAAATGCTTAGAACAAACTTTTCTCCAGCTGAACTGAAACAAAACTGAAGTTATTATTTTTGGACCTAAAGAGGAACGATCTAGAGTTATAGATCTAGAGTTATAGACTAGAATTATAGATCTAGAGTCAATGCACAGCTTCAGTTATTACAACTAAAACCAGCGATCAGCCCGAAACCTGGGAGTAGTGATGGACTCTGACCTGAACCTCCAGAGCCACATAAAGACAGTTACAAAGTCGGCCTTCTATCACCTGAAGAACATTTCCAGGATTAAAGGACTAATGTCTCAGCCAGATCTAGAGAAACTCATCCATGCCTTCATCTTCAGTCGTATTGATTATTGCAACAGCGTCTTCACAGGTCTGTCCAACAAATCAATCAAACAGCTGCAGCTGATCCAGATGCTGCTGCTGGCGTTCTGACTAAAACCAGGAAGATAGAGCACATAACACCAGTTTTAAAGTCCCTCCAGTGGCTCCCTGTAGCTCAAAGAATAGACTTTAAAATACTGTTGTTAGTTTATAAATCACTGAACGGCTTAGCACCACAATACATTCAAGATCTGCTGTTGTTGTATCAACCTTCCAGGCCTCTCAGGTCTTCCGGTTCTGGTTCTGCTCCCCAGAACCAAATGAGGAGAAGTAGTATTCAGCATCTATGCACCACAAATTTGGAACAAACTTCCAGAAAACTGTAAAACAACTGAAACACTGACTTCCTTTATATCTTGACTAAAAATCCACCTGCTTAGAATTGTATTTGAAACTTAATCAACTACGAATTTAATGATGGCATTTGACTTAATGTAATGTATTGATTGTTGAGTCTATGTTGCATGATTATGTGTTTTTTGTGTGTGTGTTTGTTATGATGTAAAGCACTTTGAAATGCCTTGCTGCTGAAATGTGCTATACAAATACAATTTGATTTGATGATTGATTGATTAGCTGTGCCCTGCGACAGACTGGCGACCTGTCCAGGGTGTACCCCGCCTCTCGCCCGGAACGTAGCTGGAGATGGGCACCAGCAACCCTCCCGACCCCATTAGGGACAAGGGTGAACGGAAAATGGATGGATGGATGGATGGATTGATTAGCTGTCATGGCGATCCGGTGTTCTGACTATCGGTGCTACCTCGTCAGATTTTCCTATCGTAGCACAGATAGATAGCCATATCTTTCTATTCGTGCTACGCTTCTAAAACTGCTGTTTTACACTAAACATGACAACTGCTGTCGTCATGTTTACAAACTGAAAACTACAGCGTGTTGTGTTAGGGTAGGGCAGGTTTATGGGTAGCACAGATAGTTAGAACACCCGTTTGTGTCTGTATCTGTTGAAATTTTGGTTAAAACATGTTTGTTCTTCATTCAGTGAATTTACTCAGTGGATTAAGAATCCCGAAATTTTACTCAAGTAAGAGTAGCAATACTTCATAATAAAATAACTCAAATAATAAAGTATAGCATACTCCTCCTAAAAATACTCCTAAAAGTATTTTTTCCTCAGAAAAAGTTACTCAAGTAAATGTAATTAAGTGAATGTAACTACTACCCAACTAAAATCCCACCTGCTGACAAAAATAGATACAGTGTCTACTGCCTACCTGTGAATTGGTATAATTACAGCAATGCCGTATGAGCAGGTCAGTAAATAAAATCAATCTGTGCAGCTGTAGCATATTTTACATGGGGTGGAGGTTAGCTTCCATCCAGAAATCAAACACACACAAAAAAGTGTTTATAATAAAGTATCAACATTCATTATCCATTCTGTCTTCTCTTTGTTTGACCCCTGACCTCCACTGCTTTGCTGCTGAAGGGTGGATCAGATTGGAGCAAACATCATGGATCATCGATGATTTTAATGAGATCAGCGTCTTCAGATTGAAGGCTGAGTTACAGTTGCTCTTTTGACAGGAAGCGTTAGTTGTTTATGCTTGACGCGCAGATTGTTGCAGTATTCTCCTGAAAGATAGGGGGCAGTAAACTACTTTACAATCGGAAATCTGGTGAAAACGGGAAAGAAACGCTTGATGCCACATTTCCGAAACGGCTGTGCGGGGTAACACAAACATGCAAGAACGGTTGTGTTTTAATCAGAAGTGGACAGAGTATCCAGAAATTGTAGTTGAGTAAACATATGTTGAAGTAGTGGTAATCTTAAGTAAAAGTAAAACGTATCCACCCAAAAAATGACTCCAGAGTAAAATAGTATCTGGTAAAGTCCTACTCAAATCCCAAGTAACTGCTCAAATTATTAATCATTTAATATTTAACATATTACATAATCAGATGGACCAAAATATAAAGTTAAGTGGAACTTTTGATATTTTAATTATGAAAATGAAAATAATCCATATATGTAACAAAAAATAATCCGGCAAAAGAAATGTTTTCTAAAGCAATTTCTCTCAATAAAAAAAATTATGAAACTTTAACAAAAGCTGCATGTGTCTGTACCTGGTGAATTTTTGGTTAAAACATATTTGTTCTTTATTCAGTGAAGTTACTCAAAGTGGCTGGAAAATCCAGAAATTTTACTCAAATAAAAAGTGAAAAAAACTCAAAGTGCATTTTTTTTACTCAAGTAATTGTAACCGGTCACAACCCAACTCTGCTCAAGATTAAACATAGAAATCTGAAAATTTGACCTTAGTGAAGCGGTTTTTATGCAGCAGTTCCCCAGTCAGCCTGCAGGGGGCGCTGCTGACCCGGAACCAGACAAACACACAGAGAGCAGACAGACCAGGGTCTGTACCGGACCGAACCGAAGTTCGGTCCGGTACAAATGTTTATTCTGATACAAAGAGCGTGACTGTGACGGCAGAACCAGCGAAGCTTGTTGGTTCAAATCTACAAAAATAAAATGATTTCAGTAGAAAACACCAGGCAGCTGTTTGGCCTTTACATCCTCAGAGCTTCTGTTGCTTTGATTTCCAGTCTGCAGGAATCGCAGAGCTGATGACCTATGACCCTCAGCGAACGGAGGCGCTCAGGCAGCCGGCCAATCAGGTTCCAGCTCAGATTTTTAACAATTTCAACAGAAAACTGAAGCTAAATGTAACTAAAAATCTTCTGATTTCACATTTTTATCCAATTTTCTGAACGTTTAAAATATTTTTTAATTTCTTAACATAAAAATCAAACTAAAACTGTTCATATGTCATTTATTTTTAACATTTATTTTTTCTTTTTGTATTAAACAACCTGAACGTTCCCCTTTGCTATCATCGTTTGTTAGTTTTCAGAAATGGTCATCTTTTCTAAAAGCAGGGCTGTAAAGTTTTCACACCCCTGTTAAAGTCACTTCCTGTAGTGGCGAGACGTCGAGCGGTGAAAGTTCTGGAAACATTTA
This sequence comes from Xiphophorus couchianus, assembly GCF_001444195.1. Taxonomy (NCBI): domain Eukaryota; kingdom Metazoa; phylum Chordata; class Actinopteri; order Cyprinodontiformes; family Poeciliidae; genus Xiphophorus; species Xiphophorus couchianus. Next base: position 2,780,895 of record NC_040247.1, read on the forward strand.
ATGTGACATTTATCCTGGAAAACCTGCATGAATACGTTTTCACACCCTCAACATAACCGTCTTGGTTTCAGGGAGTCATTCTGCCTGCTTTATAAAGGTTCTCCAGTCTATTCTTCACTCGCCTCTTCAGCTCATTGATTTTCAGTCTGGACTTTAACTAGGCCGTTCTAAAACTATGTAATTTTCCTCCCATAAAATCATTCATTAAATGTTCTGACTGGATGTTTGGTCTCTCGGAGATGATGGAAAATAAAATCCTTCAGTTTTCTAGCAGATCAGTGTGCTGTGCCCTTCTCCTGACTGATACCTTTAAACCGTCAGACCCTGTGGAACATGAGCAGATGTGAGGAAGATCCCAGCTGAACTTTACTTCAGGTTCATCAGATTCACCCGAATGCTAGAACTGGACCAGAACCTGCTAGTTGGAGGGTGTGTAAACTTGACTGGGTTGTTACAGATTTATTGGTTCTGTTTTCCCCACTAAGCGGTTAGTTTGTGTTCCAGGTGAGTCTTTCAGGATATATGTCACATTAAAGGTGAATAAAGTCGCCTTTTGCCTCATAGGAAGTGGATATGTTCACAGGAGTTTGTAAACCTTTGGAGCGTCTCAGCTTCATCATCAGATCGACTTTATCAACATTGTACAGTTTATGAGCTGTAACCTGAAAATCCTCCCAGTTGAACTGGAACGTTTCCAGTCTGCGGCACCGTTCAGACAGGGCACATCCAGTGATCAGTGAGCGGTTCCAGTGAGGACACACTGCTACTGATTGGCAAAAAGAGAGCGCCTTCGACAGGAACCGAGGTCACAGGTCAGCGGTTTCTCTGAAGCCGCTGCCGCCGGTCCAGCAGAATCTGTCCAGACCTGTTGAACGGGTCGGGCTGCAGGGGAACGCAACCTGTAACAGAGTTAGCTTCCTCAACAAACGCACCATCACCGTCCTCCAGAACCGGCACCAGTCATGTTTGGCACAGAAACCAGCAGGTCAGAGGTCAAATCGGACCTTCACAGCAGAGTCCAGGTCAGCCGAACGCTCTGAGTTCTAGAACGATTCTGAAGGGGTCCGGTTGGACTCTGGAGCAGCTTTCAGTCCAGAAATCGGACCTCAGAACCTTCTGATATCCAAACGGTCCTCATTTCCTCACTACTTCTTCTCTGTTTGGATCAGCGGTTCTCCAGAACCTCCATAAGGTACTCCAGGTTCTGTTGGACTGAAAAGGACTGAATATCAGCCAAAGTCCAAAAGAATCGTCTGGAAGACTTGCAGAACCAGAACAGAGAGAGGAAGGAACCGGATAAGAGGAAAGAACAGGGACCGGATCAGAACCTTTGAATGCTGCTGTTTGTTTAACGTCCAGACTGAAATCTGTTCTGGCTCTAGTGAGCGGTCCGGTCCGGTACGGCACAAACAGAACCAAACCCGCTCTCCTCAGTCGCTGGGAGGTTCTGGCTCAACCCGAAGCTGGACCCAGTAAAAGGCTGTCCTGTTGCTGCCTGACAGTAAATTCCTTCCTGTTATCAGTGGAAACATCAGCGGTTCTGTCCCAGCTCTGTTGGAGCCCGGATACAGCGACCAGAATCAACCGACCCAGGAGGTTCTGCTGGTTCTGGTCGGGGTCAACAGACCCTTTAATTTGACCTTTTAAAGCGTTTCAGCAGACGCCTGCTGACAGTGTTTGATGATGACGACCTCAGAGCATCAGAGCCCGTTGCTATGACAACAGCTTCAGGAGAGGTCAGAGTGAAGCTGCGAGTTTGTGGTGAAGTAAGACAGAACCGGCGCTGGGTTCCGGTCGAACTGCTCTCTGGGCGGTGATCTGTTGACCTCAGAACCGGTCCGTTCACACAGCCTGGAAACACAGCGCCCGCTCCTCCCTCTCCGCCGCCAGGATGCTGGGCAGCGGCGGCAGGGAGCTGTTGGGCAAGGTACCGCCCGTCCTTAGGTAACAGGAGACGATCTTCTGGTCCAGACGCAGCTGGCGGGGGACGCTGTCCAGCGGCTTGGGGTCTAGATCCAGGACGGAGACGGAGGAGGAGAAGGCCTGAGGTCTGAAGTCCCTGAGACGCTTCTGGGAGGAGAGACTGTGGAGGAAGAGGAGGGTTAATGACGATGCTTTAACTTGCCGTCCATAGCCACCACAACGCGGTAGAACCGTTATAAATGAAACCGGGAGATGTAGGAATTAATAATTTAGCGCAGTGTGCCACAGCGAAGGAAAAGTAACGCAGAAAAGCCCTGAAGAACAACCCAAAACTATTTTCTTTTTTCTCGTCATCTGAGTCGGTTACGGTACAAAAACACACATTGCAGTTTTATGTTTCCATGCTGTTTATTTTGCGATTATTAATGAGAGATCGCTGTGGTGGCTAATTTGCCGCAGCAGTAGCTAAACTATCACAGCAGTGGTTGATTAGCTCATTTAAACACCTGCTCTACTGATCAGTCTGAGTTGGTCTGGGGTTTTTTTTACTCAACCGAAACACGAAGAATTCGCAGAACCTTCATATGTTAAAGTGGTCAGAGTAAAGCTAGCATAACTGACCTTTTTTTTTTTAGCATAACTGACTAACTTCCATCTCCCTTGCTATTATATAGACCCGGTTCTGCAACGGGTCTATATAAAAATAAATATAGATGTGTTTTACTTGAGGTGCAACAATACTTATGTCTGTTATGAACAGTTCAGTACAATGCTCTTGGTTCGGTAAGCACTATGCAAATTTTTAAAAATTATTTGATCAAGAAGATGCGCTCTGCGTTGAAGGCTCAATGGCTCTGGGTTCGACTACTCCACCTAGGCTGCATTATCGAGCGCAGATCCACTGAGCATTCAGGCTAGTGAGAGGCTAACTAGCTGCAACATGGCTACTGCCTCTACTATACCTGATATCGAAGCTCCTCCACCATCATCATTCAGATCTGCCGTTTGGAATAACTTTAGCTTTCATGCCAAGTCGTGGACAAAATTGTTTTATGTGTATTAAAAAAAAAAAAATTGAATCGTGACACTAAAGCACTGAACTGAATTGTTGCACTCCTAATCAACTAAACTATCTGTATTCCAGTAGCTAACGACCATGTGTTGTGTTGGACATAAGTTTGTGTTCATTCTGTGAATGAATAAAATCACTCAGATCAATCTTCATCATTAGAATTAATAAATCAGAGAACATTCAGGCTACAGACTAAACGCCTCAGCTTTGATTTAACAGACAGACTAAGGTCTTACTCTTCATCATCGTCCTCTTCCTCACTACTGGGAACCAGTGTAACCATGATGGAGCAGTCCTTAGCTGTCATGGCGATCCGGTACTGATGGACCTGCAGAGAAAAATAACAGAACTGGATTAAAACTGACTGAAAAGCAACAGAAAACCTGAGAAAAACTATCTGTATCCTGAGTGTCTGAGTTTTACTTCAGGAACAGACAGAGTGGGTCTAAGTACTGATGACTTACAAATGTGATTAAGTTATTTTATTAACTAGGACATAAAACCAATTGGTTCTTACTAATTTTTACAAGATTGAACAGCAGGTTGATGGTGTCATCAGTTATTTATCAGAAACTAAAACCAGCCACCGATCTAAAAACTAAATAGAACCTTAAGCAGAAAAAAACAATGTTACTTTAGATGTGAACTTTGCTGAGGTCAGCTGATTATTCCTAAATGAGAAGCAAGATGACAAATCAGTTTATTCTACTGTCTTTATTGCAGTTTCTGCTCTGATCAAAGGTTGAATTCTAGACTCTGGAGTGAAGCACGCCTCAAATACAAGGAACATCACAAGTTCATCAGATTTAAGCTCCGCCTACCACCCGACACACCTGAACCAAAGCAGGAAGCATCTTGTGACTTTTGATTTGTGCAGAGAGACTCTGCTGCTTCAAGCTGCTCACACTGGAGGTGAGTTGGACCAAAAACACTTTGAGGGAAGTTAGTAGAGGAGGGAGGGAGCCGCGACTGACTGGACCTTCTGTGTTTTCAGCTTCACTCAGAGACAAAATGGCTTCCAGATCAGAGGAGGATCTCTGCTGTCCGGTCTGTCAGGACGTCTTTAAGGATCCGGTTGTTCTGTCATGTAGCCACAGCTTCTGTAAGGAATGTCTGAAGAACTGGTGGAGAGAGAAACCAGCAAGAGAGTGTCCAGTTTGTAAGACCACATCGTTCACCAAAGATCCTCCCTGTAACCTGGTGCTGACCTCAGGAGCTCTGATAGACCAGGCCAAACATCTGGGCAACATGAAGACCATGGTGACCTACACTCCTCTGGTTCTGGACCCAAACACTGCTAATCCAGGACTCTAACTGTCTGAAGATCTGACCGGTTTGATTTATGGAGAGGAACAGCTTCCTTATAATCCAGAGAGGTTTAATGACTTGTGGCGTTCTGTTCTGAGCTCTGAGGGTTTTAATTCAGGGAACCACAGCTGGGATGTTGAGGTTGGACACAGTGAAGACTGGGAACTTGGTGTGTCAGCAGAGTCTGTCCAGAGGAACGGAGACAGAGCATTTGGCTGGTTGGGTATCGGGTTATATGACAGTAAATACTCAGCATGTACTCCATCAGCTCCTCTCATATTCCTTTCTGTCCAGAAAAGACTCCAGAGGGTCAGAGTGAATCTGGACTGGGACGGAGGAGAGCTGTCCTTCTCTGGCAGAGAACGACAGAACGACAAGATGCTTCCATTCATCCCCACTGATAATATAGTAAAAATCCTGCCAATGAATATCTGAATGATGAAACAGCAGCTCTGATGTTCTCAGTATGAAGAACGTAAGTTCAAATTAAAGCTGCAAGCAGCTTCATACAGCAGCTCTGCGCCGCTCCGGCCCCATGGCAACCACCACCTATCATAAACACTTTCCCGCTCCTGTCCACTAGGGGGCGCATTTGACAAATCTTCCAAATAGACTCAATGCGAGTCCAGCAGCATGTCTTAAAAGTTTGGCTTTAAGACAGGTCGGGTCTTGTAGGTCGAAGGATTGGCGAGTACTTCCTGTAGGCACACATTATGTGTGGTTATCAACAGTTAGTGAATATAGTTTCAATCTGAGATCACAAACAGGATGAAACAGGATAATCTTCAGTATTTTTTCTGTGTTGGGTGTAAAACATGGCTGTCAGAGACATCTCTGTACATCTTGGGAAATTGTAGAAGTGTTGTGATGTTCATGCCTCTACAACTAAGGTCAATACGCAGGGTGTTTTGAATGTTGCCAGGTGGCGCTGTTGAGCCATTTCTATTGCGAGTTTTGCAATGACCTTAAAATACGTAAATTTCACGCAGGCCTGATGTGACCGTCATGTTTGGTGAGTGTTCAAGCATGTTCTCCAAAAACCCAGTTTATTTGACAGAAGAATCATCATAATAAACATTATAATTGCAATATTCCTTAATAAAACCTTATCGATCAGAGCAGACCAATAAACACTGCAGAAAAAAACTCTGAGGTTTTCATTCTATCGTCTCAGCAGATCTTTAGTTGAATGAAAGCATTTAGTTTCTCCTGTGGTTTGGAGAAAATCTATAGAAAAACCTAGAACATTGATCTGGAGGATAAAACTGTTAGTGCTGGAGTGTTTGACTCTTAAAATCTGTCCAGCATCAATAAAGAGTTTCTGTCTGACTTCATCTCTGCTTCTCATCATCATGGAAACATTCTGGGTTTAGAACATTGTTGTTCATCTTTGTTTGAAGAGCAAAACTGGAAGTTGGCTTCAAGTGTGAAAATAAAGAGAAAATTGTTCCAGTGTGTCTGTGTTACTGGGAGAACTGGTAACCATCTGACCTTGGCAGCAGCGTACTCCACAGAGTCGTCGTCCTCCATCAAACATTTCTGCACTTTCTCCAAGAAGTTCTGGTCGTACGGTCCGTCTATCTGGAGGCCGGTCCTGATGCAGACAGACAGAGATGTAAGAGTCCAGGTCTACCTGTAGGGACAGGTTTTCCTTCTGGTTCTGGTTGGCCGGGTTCTACCTGTCCTTGGGGAAGTCCTGCAGGTGTTGCTCCACTCGGCAGTACAGAGGATAAAGTCCTTCGATGTCCAACGAGTCCAACATCTGAGTCTGAAGGATTCTGGACAAAATGTTGTTGGTGGGTAAACCTTGAGATCCTGCATCACAGAGAGACAGGTTCATTAAATCAACCTGGAAATGGTTCTGGTTTCAGGTCCGGTTCCAGAGAATTTCATCAGAAAGTCTGCTCCTCTGTTTTATCTGTAACATCAGGACCTGGAAGATGCTGCAGAACCAAAACCTTTGGAGTAACCAAACTGAAATCTGAACTAAACTCCTGATTGAAACGTCTCGGACCAGAACCAAAGGTTTTGTGGTTGAGCTAGTCCCAATGTGCATCAGGTCTATACTAGCATGTTTATCTAGTGATTCCAGGTAATCTGGTGGTGCCCCAATTAACTAAAGAAACTAACTTCATAAATTATGTCATTAATAATAAATTACTTAACATAACTGTTACTAACTGCGTGTTAAAAAACTGGATTCCCTGTCAAAAAAAACCAAACTCTTCTTCCACTCTGTTGTTTCCATTCTGACAGGTACGTTTGTGTTGCTTTAATAATAAATTTGGAAAATCCACAGCAGATAAAGAAAATTCACCTTCACCTTTGAACAGAACACAGATTTCTCTACAAATAAAAAGTAAAACTTTGTTTCTAGGTGAAAGCAAGATGACACAGCAAAGCCCTGATGATCGCCTCGTTACCAGACTAAATCCATTCCTGCTAGAGATTTTGGGAGCATTATTGGCTGTTTACGTCACCATGGTAACTCAAAATGCTGGTAGAAGTGAACGCACACATCTCAAGTCTGAGCTGCATGTTTTGATATGCATATCGTTTGGGTTAACGCTGAGCTTTGCTCTGCCATAATCTTGACAGAAGATCAGAGATGAAAAATAACAGGTGCCTCCACATATTGCCATGGCAACGCTGACCCATATAATGCATTTCTGAAATGTATGCATCAACTCTTACAGATCACACATTGTTTCCAATGTTAACTGTTGGTTTGATCAATGTTGATTTTATCTTGTGATCATATTGATTCTGTTTAAAATTTAAAGTTCAGAAAAACCAAAACAATAAAAATAATCTGCTTAAATCTGCAGTCTGTGACTTTTATAAATAAATTATTTTTTAGTAATTTATCGTATGAAACAAATAATATGTGATAAAATCAGGCTCCTCTGCCTTCTCCCAGTTCTCCCAGTGCTAACTAGAAACAACCAATCAGAGCCTGGAGACTCTGATTGACAGTCTTAGGCTGTCAATTACAATCTTGTGCAGTGCTGCACATTCTCTGCAGCTAGCATGGCCTGTTGTGAATGCTAAGGACTAGTTAGCATGGCCACCGATGACGGTGGATAAACAATATTCCTGTAGCAGTGAATTGTTTCTTAAGGATGATTGACAACGCTAAGACCCGCCTCTGGGCTCTGATTGGTTGGTTTTGGTGCATTTGTTCAGATGGTAAGTAGGGGGGTGGAGGAGATAAATTTAACAAACATGTAAAAATATTTTTTTATAAATGTTACACTCTGCAGCTTTAAAGGAACAAGTTCTGATGATGTTTGAGAACAAACTGACCGTGGCGAATCCGCTCCCTGTTAAACAGACTGGCCTCGCAGAAGCTCCGCCCTTCTCCTGTCCTGTCGGTCACCTGACCTCCATCTCCTCCTGCAGCGCTCAGCAGGGCGTTCCCCAGGACCTTCAGACACAAAACCAGCTGTTAACGCAGACCAACACCAGCAGCTTCAGGCAGAGCCATACTGGACCGCTGCTTCACCTGTATGAAGTCGTTTAGGACGGCTTTGGTGGTCACGTGACCGTTGACGCGGTTGTTTCCACGCAGGAAGTAAGGTCTGAGGTGATGCAGCAGAGAGTTTGTGTCGGGCGACTCGTCACTACCCTCCTTACTGCTGTAGATACACTGACCACCCTGAAACCCAGAACCAGCTGTTAGTCCGGTTGGAATAAAAACAAAACACAATCAGTAAAGTTAACTGGAAACAAGAGAAGAAAACAGCTTAAAAACATGATTTATTAAAACACAAAGGACCAGGAACATCAGAGGAACAAAGTTTGGCTTCATACCTTAAATACTTTGAGGTTATTCTGAGGTTCTTCTATCAGGTGTCTGATGGCGAAGTGCATTCTCTGTTTGTTTCTGCACAAAAGAAGAAGAAGAAATCAGACTGCGACAGAATGTAGAACAAAAAGACGGGACGGTTCCCTGAAAACCCATGGGACAGCGAATGCATCGTCAGTGAACTCACCCTGAGAACAGGTCCAGGGGACAGTACAGGCTGCGTCTCTTCCACTTCCCGTTGGCCACCTGAACAGGTGAGACCGAAACAGCAGAGATGCTGGTGAGAAACCAGAACCAGAACAGAACTCTAACTGGTCCTACTGGTCCAGTGACCTGGTTCTGCTCTGCTCTTTAGCTGAAACATCTGTCCTTATCATCAACTCTGATAAGTGGATAATTGCTTCTTCTTTTGTTTTTAACTCTAATAAACCTTTTAAACTAAACTCAGTCATTTTATCTTCAACATCAGATTAAAATGTTCTGATGCTCAGCTGGTTATTTGCATCTTTACCACTAGATTTCAGCATCCTTTCAGCACAGGTCTTGTGGTTTAATGAGGAAGACGCAGTAAAACCTGTCTGACTTCAGTCAGGAGGATTTTCTGTCCATCAGAGCAGAATGAAAGATGATCTGAGGACGTTCTCCATCTGACAGGAGAAACATGTCTACATTCTTCTGGAGCTTTCCTCAGAGGAACCAGCTCAGAAACAAACAGAGCAGCTTTTGTTTTTAGATCAGAGTGATACAGCTTTGCATTCTGCATGTCTCAGAACAGAGGCGTTGATTCACCACAGGCCGAGGCAGATCAAACATCAGAGTGTGTGTGTGTCTGTCTGTGTGTGTGTTGGGGTGTGTGTGTGTGTCCTGCAGGCTCTACCTTGTAGTGCTGGTGCATGCAGTAACGACACACTCTGGTCTTGATGTCCTTGCTGACGTGTTTGGGGGACGGCAGGAAGCCACATTTAGGCTGAAAACAGAATCAATCAAATTTATTTGTAGAGCCCATTTAGTCAGTTCAAAGTGCTTTACATCACAAAAACACAAAAATACAAAGTCATAAAAACAACATACAGTCAACAAATGAAGCATTAAATTTAGTCAAGTGTCAGCAGTAGAGCAGAACCAGAACCAGAAGACCTGAGAGGTCTGGAAGGTTGACCCAACAGCAGCAGATATTAAAGCCATTCAGTAGCTTATAAACTACTAACAGTATTTTTTCTTCTTCCTTTTTTTACCCCTCCAGGGGGTCTTTTGTGGGCTCTAGTGTCCCTTATATAACAGTGGGCTGACAGGAAACGGGGAAGGAGAGGGAGGAAGACATGCGGCAAATATCGTCGGGTCCGGGAGTTGAACCCGTGATGGCCGCGTCGAGGACACAAGGCCTCCAAATATGGGTCGCGCTAACCACTACGCCACCACGGCACGCCCTACTAACAGTATTTTAAAGTCTGTCAGTAGAAGGACTTTAGAACTGGGTGATATACTCTATGTTCCTGGTTTTAGTCAGAACACCAGCAGCAGCGTTCTGGATCAGCTGCAGCTGAAGGACTGACATTTTAGTCAGAACTGTGAAGACGCTGCTGCAGTAATCAATGTGACTAAAGATAAACACCTGGATGAGTTTCCCTAATGCTGAGACATTCATCCTCTGATCCTGGAAATGTTCTTCAGGTGATAGAAGGCCAACTTTGGAACAGCCTTTATGTGGCTCTGAAGGTTCAGGTCAGAGGTCAGCCTGATTGCTGGTTTCCAGCTGTAATAACTTAAGATGACTCTAGATCGTTCGTCCAAAGATAATAACTTAAGTTTTGTTTCTGTTTAGCTGCTGAATGACGCTCCGACCCACAGAGCGTCACTCTGAGGGAAGCATGGCGGCGAGTCGCACCTTGATCTCGATGCAGAGGGGCGGGGTCGGCGTGGGCTGGTGAAGGGTTGGAGACGTCAGGTTGGGCAGACACAGAGCGCAGCCGCTGTAGATGTCCATGACTTTATCACAGCGCCACGCTGAAACAGAAACACAGAGTGCAGGTTCAGGTCCTGATCAGGGTCCAAACGGGCCCCCGTCGGGTTCTGAGGTCTCACCTGGCCTCTGATGCTGAATCTTGATGGATAATTGTCGAACGAACTCCAGCGGCAATCTGACCACTTCCTGCAGACCAAATAAAGACACAACACTTCAAGTTCAACATCAAACTGAACTTCCACATAAATCTGATTTGCAGCATCACTGAGCAGCTTGATGCGTCCAGTCAGGGTGTACAAACTTTTTACCATGCGAGTCAAAATTATTCAGGCTGAAAGCCTCAATGGTCAAAAATACAACAGCGTATTAGGGCAAGACTAGGAGATATCTTTAAATTAACAGAGTAAAATCATAATATTGCCAGAATAAAGTCGTAACTTTAAGAATAAAATCATAATTTTAGGAGAATAAAGTCATAAATCTAACAGAATAAAGTTGTAATTTTAGGAGAAGAAAAAGTAATATTAGGAGGATAAAGTCGTAATATTACCAGATTAAACACAATAGATGATGCATTTTTGACCCTCCTGGCTCAGGAGAATCAAATATGTACATTTTCTAACTGCTTACAAGGGGCTGCAGAAAATCAGCCCACGGACCACAAATGGCCCCTGTGCCCCACCTTGAACACACCCACAGATCTGAACCATAACCAGCCGGATGATCTGCTCTGTCTCTCTAAACAGATAACAGAAGTTATCTGTTTAGATAACAAAAGTTATCTAACAAAAGTTATCTAAACAGGACTCTGTGGACTCTTCCAAAAATAATGACAGTTAAATCAGTTTTCACTGTGAAATTAGGGGCTTTTTATGTCTTTTCTTTTTTTTAATATGATTGATGATTTGTAAAATTTGTGCGTATTACCCCACTGTGGACAAACTTTTCCCCCAGCAGGCAGCTTATGACATTGGAGGTGAAGTCCACGATGTTCTGGATCTGCCTGAAGGCCTGCTCCGCCGTCTGCAACACAAGATCCTGCTGTCAGCGCTGGCGTCAAACCGTCCACCAGGGGGCAGAGCCACCTGTCCCCGGTGACCTCACCCGCAAACGGCGCTCCAGCCGACACCAGACGGGTCCGGCAGAACAAGAGAAGGATAATGAAGGGAAATGAGGTCTGATGAAAGTAAAATCAGCGCCGGGCTTCATGCAAATAAAGGATAAGAAGAAGAAGAAACACTGAACTGCAGATGCAGCTGCAGAGAACTGGAACTGAAAACTGTTTCCGTTTCAACTGAATGTTCTGGTTCTGCGGGTCAGAACACAGTCAGAACCAGCGAGCCAGGGATGGGCATTCATCATATTGTTTATTATTTATCGTAAAAAATTTTGGTGTCACTTTATTTGAAGAGATGTGACAAAACTCAAGTCATCTCCAGTTTCGTAAAGTTCTTGATACATAATGACAAATAAAAGATCTTATATCATCAACATGAAGGACTCTCTATGAATGTCTATTATTTTTGTCAAGAAGTGCTTTTTGGTAAATAATGACCATTTTAATGCAAGGTTGCATTAAAAGTGTCAATTTTGCATGAAGGGAGGTCATCTGCAAACTGTTTTTTTATGTTTCTTTTGGAGTAATGGCTTCTTACTCGCTGAGCGGCCCATTTTGGATCAGAACCCATCTCTTCCTGATCCGTATGATGGTTGGACATTCGCATCATGTCTTCCTTTGCTATCATACTTTGAACAGATGAATGAGGCTCTTTCAAGCATCTAGAAACTGGAGGTGAGTCTCCAATAACTTATATGTCTCAGCTAACCAATCAGAAGTTTCCAAAGCCGTGACATCATCCTCTGGGCTTTCCCTCATTAGTTCATGAAACAGTAATCATTTTGAATGTAAACTTCAGAATAAAATAATCTCTGACATTTTCTCTTATGATTGAGGCTTTTAGCTAACAGAAATATTTTGTTGATTCTGACATGAAACCAGAGAAGTTTGTTCTGATTCTGGTCTGTACAACAGAGACAGATCTAGCATTTTGGAACAACATGAACAAATCAGAACTTTCCAGAACAAAGTGGTTCTGATCAGAAGAACAAACAGCAGCTTTACCTGAGGAGGGTTCTCAGAGTCTTCTGCTGGATACTTGAGGAGACGTAAAACTCTGCAGTGCTGCAGGAACAGAGAGAAGTCCAGTTAGGATTCAAACATAAGAGTCCGACTCTCATCAGCAGAACCAGCCTGAAGCAGCAGAACCGTTCTTCTAAACGCAATGAGCCTGATTTATTTTACTACAGATAATCTTTCAGCCTCCCTGCAGCAGAAAGAAGACCGTACTGATCTGGTTCTGGTTGGGTCCTGTTTCTGGATGTTGAGCCGGGCTGATTTGGGTTTTGTCAGCTCTAGTGGCCTTTATTTGACAGTTGTCAGACAGGAAAGTGGGGTGGGAGAGATTGACAAAGGTCAGGGGGCAAAGGTCATAGGGCCGGGACTCTAACTTGTGACTGATGCCTCTAAACAAATTCAAGCTCTGGGTTTGGTTGAAGTGAACTTTGATTTGATTTGAATGCATATTTGAGCACCAACTGGACCAAAAGCAGGAAGTGGACTACAGTGCAAGGCATTCTGAGTAAGAAGACAACCAAGACAAATGTGCTAGCCTAGAGCTAGTAGAAGAAATGAGTCGTGGGGAAAAACATCCTCCTACAGCTAAAATCTGACGCCACTCCAATTTCTGCATTTGATGCAGCGCCTCCACAGGCGAGGAGGGGAAGAGGTTGCTCAAAGGGTTTGGCTGATTTGACTCAGAGCAGAGAGAAAGAGAACCACAGCAGCTGGAAATGGAGCAGATGTTGCACCTTTGGTCCCAAATCAAACCAAATCTACCGGACTATCAGGAGCAATGTCCCTTATTTGTTGTCACTCACCAGGATTAAAAACTTAACAGTTACTGAAAAACACAACAAAATAATTAAAAAACAACAAAAAGAGGCTCAACAAATTTTGAGTGACTGAGTCATTGCCTATTTGGGTAATTTAGTGTTATAAAACAATAAGTACAACCAAGAACATCTATAAGAACTCATTCATCCTAAATGCAATAATGTTCCTGAGTTGTTGACCGTTATTCAGATGTGATATTGTGTCCATTGCTGGTTTGTGATTCTGCTGTGATAGTTTTTATTTTGTAATATTTTTCACCACCATGCGAAGCCAAAGGCAAATTTCCACATGCATTTGTGGACAATAAAGATCATTATTCTTAATAAATCATAAAGTTTAACAGAGAGATCCAGACTGTCCAGCACCATGGACAGCAGCCTCCCAAAGGGTTAAGTTACTCCGGACGACTGATGATGTCCGCTGTAGACGGTCAGTCACTATTGGTCTTTGTCACCATTTGAACAATTTTAAAAATCCCATTATAATATTTTATTTCAAACATAACAAGGAAATCAGCCCAGCCAGAGAGTTTTAGGCATTTTTCCAACAAAAACTGCCCTCTGGGTAACAGCATCCTGCGTGACTTGAATACATAATTAAGTCTTAGCACAGAATAATGTCCTAACCTGCTGACAGGTTAGCAGCTCAGCTGTGTTGTTCCTTTTCATCACAGCTTTGACTTCCTCATTTGTTTTTTAAAAACACCAACCAGATGTGAACAGTGCTTGAGTTTAGGTACTTGCTGACACCAATGCCACGTCAACAAGTTGGTACTTATACGTCACACAATAACTTATGAAAACAAATTTATTTTATTTAGAACAGCTCTTCTTTTTAAGGCAAATCATAAATGGAGTAATACAGATTGTTTCGCATTTGAAGCGCATTGCACGATAAATGCGACACCATTCCGCTCCCATCAGTCGCACAACCCAGATGATAAACGCTAAAAACAGGAGAAAAAATGTCATGATTTCAGCTTGATGGTGGCAGGACGTGGATTATCTGTTCAGCTTGTAGAAAGCTGCTTAAATAGAATGACAGCATAATGCAAATAAATGTCATTAGGATTTTAAGAATGTAAGGGTAAAAATAAATGACATTATTTTTTTTTGACACTGTTAGTTAAAATGACGGACAACGAAAAATCTGGCAGGACTTTGCTCCAAACTACAGACATTTAACTAACTTATCCGCTCTCCTATGTATTTTTCTGTTTTTCTGGAGGATCAAGAAATAATTTATTAGTGTGGTACCACCACCACCTGGTCTGAAGTGCAGCTTAGCTTTGAGCTCAGCGCAGTACAAGAGGCAAATCCAGCAGAACAGGTAGCATCGGTTTGGAGGTTGGTTTTTACAATTAGCCAAGTTCAACAAACTAAATGAAAGCTGATTTAGCTTTTTTTTAGACGTTAAACCGGTATAGCACTGAGTATACAAATAAATGTCTGCTAATCTATTCTAATCAAACTCACCCCTTTACTTAGTCCCTGCTATGCTAAGCAAACACCTTTTCTTCTTAAATATGTTTTGATATTCTCCTTGTGGCGTAATTAAAATGCCTAACTCCATTACACAGTATGGCTGAAAAACGTATCACAATAGAAGGGTTTTATATCAGTTGATTTATAATTATTGATTAGCTTACTGGTTTTAAATATCTGCCAAACTGATGGTCTGACCTTTCCGGTTTTATCCACAGTTTTCACAAGATGCAGTTGTTTATTTTTAAGCAGTTATGAGGCACATTGGCAAAACATGAAACTGCTGCTACGAGAGTTACTCAACGGGTTGTTGCTAGGTAACCAAAGAGTGAGTTAGTTGGTTGATTCCACACCAACCTTGATTGAGAGAGGATGAACGGATAAAGCCTCTGCATACATCTCCCAGGATGCTGTGCGGTTCTGAATCAAAGTTCAGTGATGAGTCCATTGATACCGATCGTGTTTCTATTGCAATATATCTTGTTATTGACTTATTGTCCAGGACTAAATTCCATTGTCGAAAAATATGCAGGTATGTAGGTTTACTCAGAGTATCTGCCTTCTACTCAGGGTTTGTTAACCCAGATACATTGAGATGCGGTTTGTAAGATGACTGAAGGTAACCGTGCAGGTGAAAGGTCTGGTATTTGTTCATCATGTCAGGTCTATAAGGTGAAATGTTGGTGATAAACATAGTGGAAAAACACCAGCAGCAGAAGGCATGTCTGACATAATCCCATCCGGAGCGCCGTGCTGGAGCATTTCCAGGCGGATCCTCAGGCAGGTTCTGACATGTACGCCCGTTTTACACACAAAGACCTGATTTCACAACACCTGGGAGTGCCATGGGAAAACCTGGAGCTGCAGCTTGGGGCTGGATGAGGATTCAACACCACCAGAAACCTGCTGGGAAAATGTTCCCAGAACAAACATCCCAGTTTAACCCTACTGGAAACAAGTAAGCAACATAGTTGGAGGTCCAATCAGTTTAGAGACAGCCAGGTAAATCCAGATAAACGCAAACTTTCTCTTCTTGAACTCTTTGTTCTCACATTAATCACCAGCAACACAGCATAAAGAAACCTGACTCCAGGTGAGATTCACCTGGCGTAAAAAACAAAAACAGAGAAACTCTCCAACATGAAGCTAAAACCATCTGCTGGGACGTAGTTTCACACCGAGCCACCCGGCCCCAATTTCCTTTCTCAGGAACTAGTGGTAACTTCAAACCCGGGCCTAACGGGCTCACATCCCACTTTCACAACTCCACTTCTTCTTTTATTTCATTTCATCTTTTAATGTCATTTTATTTCAGTAGTATTATTATTATTTCTTTTTACATTTTTAACAAATACACTCATTTATTTTTTTACATTTTATTTCTGTTTTTTTTTAACTTTAATAACTTTACTTCTATTTTAATGTTATTGTTTATATTTACTCATTTTTGTTATTATCCTTTGCTACTTATACATTTTTAAACTTTACAACTTCACTTCTTTAATTTGATTGTTTTTATTTACTATTATTATGTGTAGCAGCTCCCCAGCAGTTGAATTAACCAGCCAGTCTCGACGGGTGAATTTAGCGTTTTATTTTTCTTCGGGTGATTCAGAATCACCACAGTCACCGTGAAAACTAAATCATATACAAATATTAGAATACAAACATAAACTTACAATACAAACAACAGAACAAAGCGTACCTCGCTGCTTTCACTGGGGAACACTAAGTGTTGATTTCTTCATGCTACTCAGCTTGACAGTTCAAGTCATTGATTGACACAACGATTCTACCAGCCTTTAAAGGGCCTGCCCTCATTAGTTACGGCAGCCCAAGAGGTACAACAAAACCCCCCAAAACATTACAAATTGTAAATACCATTACAAAACAAAAAAAAAAAAAAAAATGCTAATCAAAACAGACAAACATCCAAAAACAATCTGCGTCATACTTAATTTAGAAAATTCTTAATTTACTTTAAATAGTCTACTATCCGTTACATTATGTTTTGCGACATTTTTTTTAACTAACTTCAATTCTTCAACTGTGGTTATGCATTTATTATAATTATTAATTTATTTATTAATGTTTTTATTAACTTCTAACAGGTTAGAGGAGGACCAAAATTGTCATCATTAAAAATAAAAGCCGAAATATATATATATATATATATATATATATATATATATATATATATATATATATCTTGATGAAAACATATGTATAAGAAAAATAAATATATTTCTGCTTTTATTTTTACTTATGTCAGTTTTGATCCTCCATATATATGAATACAACACCTAACTAAATGCAAATTAAGGTTTAATTCTGGCCTTTTAAAGCCAGAAACAGAGAATGTTAGTTGTCGGGTTCTTCAGGTCTGAGTTCAACAAAAGCTGTCGGTACATTTGTTTCAGAAACAAATGGCCGCCTGGTTTCAAACAGGCGTGAGAAACGCAGCTCATGTTGGAGCAGCGTTCCCTCACTGGGTCCTCAGGCACAACGCTTCGCATGTTTCAGCTGTTTTCTGAAGTGAGCTGCAGGAGAGAAACATCCAAAGCACACAGGACCGTTTCCCCTGACAACCACAGGGTCCAGTTGGGCCACAGGGTAGAACGGGATTACATCAGCAGGGCGCCAGTTTGTTGAGAGGGGCAAAAGAATTTTATTTACATTTTTTTTAATAAATACATATTTTGCCAACATTGTTACATGAAACTCAGTGGCCCATATCACATGAGTTGTAGTGATATTTGGGGATTTTTATGAACATAAACAATATTATGAATTTAATGTTTATCATATTTTTGTATTCTATTGTGATAACAATAAAAGCAACAATAAGAACTTTTTTATTGTTACTTTTTTAGGTAACTTTAGGTGGCATATGGAGCATTCATAGCTCCAAAAACATAAATATTGTAATATGCTTCATTGGACCCTAGTTACATAAAGTTTTATTTGTGTCACTAAACTGATCACATTAACCGCAATTAATCATATTTTCAAATTTATTGATACTCTCAATGAGAAAACTGTGTAGTAAAATTAACATAATTAACTGAATTTTATAACTATAATTAAATTTTTTATCATGTTAAGAAATTTATCGCGATAAATGATAGAAGATATAATGAATGCTAAATGCTACATGAAGATATTATATTGGTAAGTAGATTTATAGAATTGTAGTTTATTCTTTTTTATGTTTGTCTGAAAACTAGGATCAAAACTGACATAATTAAAAATAAAGCAGAAATATATATGTTTTGTTTTTCTCTTTTCCTCATACGTGCGTTTGACAGGGAATGTATCAAAGGTTAGGAACACATTTTCATGAACGTGTCCCAAACATTTCCTCGAGACAACAGTGGTTAGAGGTTTTCAGCAGGAACATATTTCCTGTCAGTTAAAACAGAAGTAGAACCGCAGTGTCTGTTTGAAACCAGAATGAACTTCAATCAGCTTCAGAGCGGGATTAAAGATGATCCAATTCAACCTGTTTGAACTTCAGAAACAAAAGATGTGAAAAAATGTACAAAGCAGACTATTATTCCTGCTGAGCCCAGTTTTACTACAGAGTTTAATGGGTTACTAAACATAACATGTTTAAATGCAAAACATTGTTCAAAAAAAGAGGAACAGAGGGATCTGAACAGCTCACTTCGCCTTCTAAACCAGATGGGCCAGAACCAGCAGGCACTTCTTTTTTTATTTTAATTTAGACACCATCAACTGTCAGTTAATCCCAGAACATGTCTGTAACTTTTAAACCCTTCTGACCGTGAATGCATCATAAGGTCCTTCATCTGAACAACAGTAGACGAACCAAACCGGTTCCCAATGATTCAGGTCCAGTTCTGATATGACTCATAGTCTTCTGCGCTTATTGCTCAACAACATGGTCCGTCTCTGAACGGTTCCGACTGCTCAGACACACAAGTACCAGACCATAAAAAACACTCTATTGGGAAAAAAATGTCGGTTTTAATGTCAGATAAAAGTAAGAACAGGCCTATTAAATCATCCATCAGCAGCTGATGGAAACACTGATGCTAAGTCCCTTAGCTTCCCAACAACCCCGATACTTTGGTTTTTTAATATAAAATACGTCAAACTCTCAATTAATCTGCCCGCTGACACATTTAAACAAGATTGTGATGTAATAAAATAAATAAAAGTGTTGTTATTCCGTTGTAAGAAGCTGTTTACATGACTTAACTAGCTTCAACCGTTACAGCGGACGAGGGTGAAGTTAGCCTTCGATTCGAAGCTTCCGTAAAGGGCTAGTCCACAACTTTTAAAGACCCTAAACTTTCAAAAATCTGAAATACTAAAGAAAAATCATACTAGGACTGAATTTCGTTTTAGATTATTTGGAGGACCAAAATAAAACATTAAAAGTTTTATTTTGGTCCTTTTTAGGTATGTATGTTTTTGGTATGTAGATCATTACATAAATTGTTTTTGGTGAATACTTTAACAGTTAATACCTGAACTGAATTAATCTACAGTTAATGCAGATTCCTGCATAAACATAAGAACTGATGATCTGTCAAAAAAAAACTCATTTATAAAACATATAATCTACTTGTGAAATATGATAAAAGGACAAATTTAAGTATGTTTGTTTTCATGAAACATGAGTCCAGAATCAACACGGATGTGTTTTCGAGATGGAACAGTAGATGTCAAATCTGAAAAGGCAACAGCAACTATTTAATACAGTTTCCAAGAATATTAATGTTTTAATTGGAGGGTTTATGTCTGTCAATGTAACATGATGTTTAGTAATACTGAGTTTTGTATTAGAACAACATAGAAAAAGCTACACATAAAAAAGCACTAAAATGTCAAGTTTACTAAAACTTCTGCAATGTTAACTTAAACAATAACTGAGCTCATGTTTGAAATATAGAAAATAACTTTAAGTATTTTCTTAAAGTAATTCTGAATTTTGCTTTTTATGTCAGGTGTTAGAGAATTAAACCTGGAGATTTAATTCTCTAAGATTATTCTCTTTTTCGAGACTCAATCAAATTTAAAGCAATTTCATACTTCCCAAGCAGTGTAGAAAAATTCTAAACAATATTTATTCCCAGACCAAATGTACTTAGTCTTAAGTTTGGAGGTTCTATGTAAGGCAGTTCTGAAGACTCTGAAATCACTTTTTATAGAAATTTCAACAATCAAAATTAAGTTTGAGATAGTAAACGTTGCTTAGATGAAGCTATAATCAATGCAGAATATTTTTCTCAGCTTTGGTCAAACTAGTTGCTTTGGATTTTGTTGCAGACCGGATGCTCCAGGTTCCCTAAACAGTGAACTAGCCCTTTTAAAAAAAAAGCTTCGAATCAGACGCTAACTTCAGCACCGTTAGCCTATTTACCTGAACATGGGAGACCACCAGGCTCTTGTTTCCTTCTCCGTGGTATTTCCAGTCATTTTCATCCATTCTGTCCAGTTCCATCACACCGCGGAGAGCCGACCGAACTCCCGACACACACCACACAAGGAATCAGGACGGTGCAAAGCCCGGACCCTGCTGGCTGCTAGCGGCGGACCGACAGATTGACACCCGGTGTTCTGTCAAAGTCCGTCCCTCTCAGAACCCCCGGTTCCTCTCCGAACACGCCTCTGACGTGCTGTTTTTCTTCTTCTTCTTTCTGATTTTTACTGGCGGGTGACATCTAACGTTAGGATGTATTATCGCCATGTATTATCGCCATCTACTATGCTGGAGTGTGGACCAGAGTATCTCCCTTTAATCTAAATTCTTATATATAATCCTGTTTCCTTCAAAAATTTAATAACTGTTTTTTTTTATTTTATGTTTAATTAATATCTTATTAAGTTTTAATGTCTCTATATCATATTTCCTAATTTCTTGTTTTAGCTTCTCTCTACTTACTGTATATTTTTCACAATGAATTATTACATGTTCTACTGTTTCCATATCCATACCACGCTCACAACTACCTGTTGGATGTTTACCTATCAAATGTAAAGTTTTATTTAATCAAGTATGTCTGAGCCGCAATCTTGTCATTGCTACTTGTTCTTTTTGATTTTCTCCTATTATTTCCATATTCCCTACTTTAGTTTGTATATGAAGTAAATGACAACCTTTAGTTCCTTCCTCCCACAATTGTTGCCATTCAGATTTAATTTTGCTCTTAATAACTGATTTTATTTCAGATTTACAATACGCTATTTCCATAATTCTGTTTTGTTTTAAAGACATCTTAGCTAAATGATCTGCCATATAGTTCCCTTCTATATCTTTATGAGCAGGTAACCACATAAACCTAATCTTAATCTGAGTTTGTGTCATTCTAAATATAACTTCATAAATTTCATATACCAACACTATACGACTTTCAGATGACACATTTAAAATAGACATTAGTAATGATAATGAATCTGAACTTATAAGAACTTTTTCAAACGTGCTGTTCTCGCGCGACCTTCTGAATTTGATGGATGCAACTGACATAATTAAAAATAAAAGTAGAAATATATATTTAGTTTGTCCTTTTACAGATGCATATATTTCGCGTGTATATATGTGAAAACGTATATATAAACATGTATTGTTTTTCCTTTACATGAGTTTTCGTCAAGAAATGTATATATATAGTTTTTCTCTCTCTCTCCCTTCCTCCTCTCTGTCTGTTTCTTTCTTCCTTTTTTAGATTTTCACATATATCCAGATGGTAATTTAATTTAAGACTATCATTAATAACAAATGTTTTATATGGAGACGGATAACTCGCTGAGGCGACCCCTAAAGGGAAAACGTCGAAAGGAAAAAAAAATCGAACTATTTTATTTCGCCATATTTCGCCACATTCTCAATAAAGCATAAAAACTCAATGTTATTATACCATATTTTTTATAGATGGTAATAATAAAGAAAACAGAATAAATAGAAAGTTAAAAAATCTTAACAGTAGTTGACCGGAAGTTGTTTTATCCTAGTTACTGACAACTGGAATTAACTTCCGCTAATTCCAGTTAGCTTTTGTTCTAAAAGAGGATCCGTTTCTGTCACAGTTTACCCCCTACACACGTTGAAATGGTAAGATAGAACACCTGGATTTAACATTTATATGAATATCAGCAGGTTTTATCGCCACGTGTGGGGATGTATTGATTTATATTTGGAGGTTTGACAGGATGCTAACTATGGCTAGCAGAGAGAAGCTAGCCGGGCGTTGCCTGAGTTCAGAAAATGTTAATCTCTTATTATTTAACTGTTTTTACTGTTTAGTGACTTTGGTTTATTGCTGAGAATGTCTTATTCTTAGTATTACTGTTTATATTTATTTTCTATATATAGTAGCAATGTTAGCAGAACGGGGTTATTTACAGTTGTGTTGTTGTTTTCATTGTTGTCTTAGCCCCTGTTTACTGTTTTGTTGCGTTTCTACTGTACATTTACATGAAACCACCGAATGTTTTCTCTGACAACGGTACAGATTGAAAACGGGTTCCAGAGTGCAATGGTTCTTAAATGTTCCGGTGTCAGTTGTCTTGTAAACAGAATAAATGGATCTTTTCTGTCAGGGAATCCTTCGCTCATGCATAGTATGACGCAAAACATATCTGCTTCCTACAATCCTCAGAAGAATAAGAAACTACTGACAATGCTGGTGTTACTACAATTCGTGTTTCCCCTTCAGATACGGTTCCTCCAGCGTCTCTTCACCGCTACGCATCGCCCAGGTGGCAAAATACCCGTGTGCTTGGTCAGCCCTCTTATCTAGAGAACTGCGGACACCGTGAAAGCTCAAAAAACGTGTTTCAGCAAAGTCATCCTACTTTTTTACAAACTGCGCCCTAATCAGACGCACATAGTTTGTGTTTTCCCTCAGTGTCTGGAGAAGGACCTCGCTGCAGCAAACATAAAGGGGCGGGGACGGACCACTGTCAGTCTCATACCTTATTTGGAAATGGGACCACTACACTCCGGAAGTGAAGGGGGCGCTATTTCCCATATTATCCGCGGTCTTCTGTTTTTATTTTCTTTTGAAATCTGTGATACATCTTTACCTTTAGGAAGGACTTTCACTCGCCGCATGTATTTGAACTTCTGTCTTTTATTTACTTCAGCGCAGCTCACAGTTATTAACTAATTCCGTAGCTTTCTGTGTAATTTTAAATCTGCTCCTTAGTTGCATAGTTTAGTTTTCGGGCCTGCTACTGCCTCTAGTGGCGTGGGGGTGGTAACACAACTAATATAATTAAATTACCATATCAGAATACCACAAAGTCATTATTAATTCTGGCATTACTGGGACCGTAAAAGATAAAGTCCCTCACAAAACACCATACATTTTTATATCCTTTAGGAAGTAGAGCTAATTAAATGACATAAACAAGACCTGAAAGTGGTTCTAGTTTCACTCAATGGCCAACCTGTTGAAACTGTGGCTAATTTTAAATACCTCGGGTCATTCCTGGACAGTCAGCTCAGTTTTGCTGAAAACACTGGCTATATTTTTAAGAAATGTGACCCAGTGATCTTGGGGTTACCCAACCAGAGGTTGTGTACAACCTCTAGTTAGGTAGAGGTTGTTGAGTTAAAATGTTAAAACATTTTAACTTGAGTTTTAACTCATCTCAAGTTTTAACTGTTGAGTTTTTCATCTTTTCAGCTGGTTTGGTTACATGAGCTGCAGACTAACAGACAATCTTTTAAGAAAACTTTCAATGGCAGGTAAAATAGTAGGTAATACTTTGAGCTCATATTGTGTTCCTCTGGTAACTATAGAACATCTATTAGAAGTGATTTATTGATAGTGCAATAATTATTCTTAGCCAAACTAAATGATAACATTTACCTTATAGCATCCAAAGTATTTTACTTGATGCACAAATTGTTGATATTGTGATTCTATGAAAGAGTTTTATTTTATCGTTTTAGAGTCAAAGAAAAATTTCCACCTTGGAAGACTAAATAGTTTAAACATATTTTTTTATGATTTTTTTGTTGTTTAGAATGTCTTCATGTAAATATGTTAACAGAAACAAAACAAAAATTGAATTTTTGTTGGATCATTGTCATGTAAACAGGGCCTAAGTTTAGTGTTTATTATCAGTTCCTGGTTTCTTTTTCTCTTCTCCACACACACACACACATACACACGCACGCACGCGCGCACACACACACACACACACACACACACACACATGCTTAATTGCTTAATTACTAATTTTCATTAGAAACAAACATTGTATATTTGTTGTATAATTACAGTAATGTCCCTCTTAAATGTGTTTATTGATGTCCCTTAGAAGAAAAAAGGGGATTTACTGATCTGTGGTGTTTGACTTGCTTTTGTTTCTGAGTTAAATGAAACCACCTGCTGTTTTTGATTTTCAGGCTGAAGTTGAAGAAACTCTGAAGAGGATCCAGAGTCAGAAGGGAGTTCAGGGAATCATCATTGTTAACTCTGAAGGTAAAACGTTTTAAAGGTAGAATGCAGAACAAATGTAGAACATTACCGATTTAAGAGAGATAAATATTAAACGTTATCAGGTTTCTAAATGGTTTAAATCAGTTTAATAAGCTGTTTTGAAGTGCTTTGTGAACATCTCTGATATATTGATTGAGATGTTGTGTTTTCTAGTTAAAATGATCTTAGAACAAGATTTCAGTCAAACTTGGACTCGTTAAAATGCTTCACTGGAGGCACGACTCTGTAATCTAATTACATGTTTGACCTGCAAATGTTCCTTCCAGGAATTCCCGTCAAGTCGACCCTGGACAACCAGAGCACGGTGCAGTACTCGGCCTTGATCCACCAGCTGGTGATGAAGGCCAGGAGCACGCTGAGAGACATCGACCCGCAGAACGATCTCACCTTCCTGCGGGTTCGCTCCAAGAAGAACGAGATCATGATCGCTCCAGGTAAGAGAGTTTGTCCTCCAGATTTGCTTTGATTTTAGGAGAAAATCATGGTTGAACATCTGTATCTGATGATTCGTATGGAGGACCAGAACTGACATATTTAAAAATAAAAGCCGGATTATATAGATTTTGTTTTTGATTTTTCTTTCACATGCGTTTGACAAGAAATGTATGTATTGTTACATACATTTCTTGACAAAAATTCACGTGTAAGCAAAACGAAAAACAAAAATATACATAATTCTTTTTATCATACGTACTGTATGTTTTCATGTCAGTTTGGTCCTCCATAGATTCCAGCCTCACTGCGGCGATCCGATTCTGATCGCTGGTTCTGTCTTGTTTCTCCTCAGATAAAGACTATTTCCTGATCGTCATCCAGAACCCTTCAGCCTGAAGCTGCTGCTGCTCCTCTCCTCTTCATCTCCTGTCTGAATTTAAATGGCCAAACTGTTTTCTGTTTGCTTTGCTGAAAGAGAAGACCCCAGTGTTGGTTCTGCAAGGACAAGGACTGATGAAGGATGAAACTGAACCGATCGGGGATCCGTCTGATGTGAGATGGTCCAGATCTCTACTTCCTTTTTTGATCATTCCAGATCGCTCGTCTCTTAGTTTTCTAAGTTCTCTGCTGTTGTCTTTGTGTTGATTTCACATATGAAGACATGCACAACGTAGGAAACATAAGTTTGGACCAGAACGTCTAGAACTCCAGAGGTTCAGTTTGATGCAAACTTTGGGTTATTTATTGTTCTGTCCCAGAAACATGTTGAAGTATTAAACATGTGAGCTGCACTACATTCGCTTCTCTGTTCATTGTTTTCATCAGAATAAAGAATAGAGAAATACAATTGATTTATTAGTTCAAATTATTTTAAATAATTTCTAAAACAGCCCACACGATAGTGGCAATGATGTTGCAACTACCATGTATGACAGTTGGTACTTTGTACTTCACCTCGACTCCTCCCAAACATTTTGTCTCATCTGAAAATAAAACTTTTATCCAGAAAACATTTGACTTTTAACTATTTAATAGCTTAAAGTTCAACAGGGGGAAAATAACTGAGTGATCATCGATGAATCGATAGTTTTGTGAATTATTTCAGACATTTTACAAATATATTTCATTAAACTTGTGGTTTCCTGAAAGATTAGAATCTTTTTAACATTTCTTACTTGGGGTGGACAGAAAGTTTTAATTAATGTTTTTAATTACATTTAATTGTATATTCAAATTTATTTGTTTATCAGTAGTCTCATTGAACAGAAATTGAAGAAAATAATAAAACTAACAATCTTGACAGTACAGGCAGTTTTTTGAGGTGGGGAGTTGTTGACAATTATATGGAATTTTTTGTGAAAATAAATTAAAATTGTTATCATGATAACAACTTAACCATGATAACAATAGACAATACCATAAATACCCACTCCTGTTTTTCTTATGTTTATCAGTGAGTTTTGTGACAGTATCACGAACGGAAGCTAAGAATTCCGGGTTCGCCTCCAGGACTGTGAACACACCAAAGTAGCCGTTGGGATCGAACCTTATAGTTTCCAGTCAGTAACGGTTCCGTTAAATGTCAGAAGATTCGTTTTTGTTCCCGATTTCTCCAGCTAAACATTAAAATGGTAAGACAGAACACCGCACTGTGTTCTTTGTTGTAAAATTCAGGGTTTTATCGCCTCCTGTTCGAATGTGTTGCTTTATATTCGGAGGTTAGCGGGATGCTAACTTCGGCTAGCAGAGAGAAGCTAGCAGCTGGTTAGCAGTTTAAAGAGCAGCGGTGTTTAGGTTGCGTTGGTTTCGGAGCTAAACGAAGCCACCTGTTCCTCGTTTTTAAGGCCGAAGTTGATGAAATAGTGAAGAGGCTCCAGGCTCAAAAAGGAGTGGAAGGAGTCATCATCGCTAATTCTGAGGGTAAAACTCATAGTTTTAATTAATGATTGTTTGTCTCTGCTGAGTTCATGATTACTTCTGATTTGAGGTTTCCATTCAATGCTTTATTAAAGGGTCTGCATTCAATGACTTAAAATTTCTGACTTTCCACTCAAGTCAGAAATCTGAAGTGCTTTATACCATAAGATAATTGGGACTACTGAAAAAAGAACTTTAAATTCTGAATACTTTGAAAAATGTCAGTATTCTGATATTAAAATCAAAATTCTGTAGAAAAAGACAATCAAAGTTGATTGGATTTTGTTTAAAAATATATATGTAGTCCTCCACCCTACTTGAAAAATACTGACCTAATACCCAGAAATCCAAAGCTTTTTGAATGATTAAAGCTACAGGAGATGGTTAACTGAAAAAATTAAAAAAATAAAATCTCAGAATTGTTTGAAAAAATGTCGCAATTCTGAGACTGATTTTGGAAGCAGAAATCAGATGTTTGAAGAATTGCAAAATTCTGAGGAAAAAAATGTTAAAATCATTTAAGAAAAAAATCCGACTTTTTGAAAATGTTAGAATTCTATGAAATTCTGGAGAAAAGCCAGAATTCTTAGAAAAATGTTACGTAAAAACAGTTAATAATCCTAAAAATAGTTAACAGTTAATAATCCAGAAATAAAAGCAGAAATCTGTCAGAATTCTGAAAAAAGGCAGAATTCTTCTTTTCTTTCTTCTTTTTTTAAATAAAAGATGAAATTCCCTAAAAAGTCGGAATACTAAAAAAAAGTCAGGATTCTGAGATTAAAATAAGAACCCTGAAAAAGAACAACTATTGTTTTATTTTGAGGAATTATACTTTAGGGTGAAAAAGTCAAAATTTGGGATTCTGAGAAGAATATCCAGAATTCTCTGAAAAATGTCAAAATTCTTTAAAAAAGACATTGACAAAGAAAAAAAGTCTAAATTTTTACATTTAAAATGTAGCAAGTAGTGGTTTTTATTGCCATGTGATTTCATGGTGTGTAATCTGATTACGTGAGTATTTGATCTGACCAGGAATTGCCATCAGGTCCACTCTGGAAGACCAGCACACGGTCCAGTATGTGGCGTTGATCCAACCCCTGCTGGTGAAGGCCAAGAAGATGCTTCTGGAAATGGATCCCTCGGACGACTTCACCTACCTGCGGGTCCGCACTGAGAAGAACGAGATCATCATCACTGCAGGTGAGGTCCAGACGCCATTCTGAGCCATCAGAACTGGGTCCGGATCTGTGGAATTAACCTCCGGGTTCTGGCTTTTCTCTCCACAGATAAGGAATATTTCATGGTTGCGATCCAGAAGCCTGCACCCTGAAGTTGCTTCTTCTTTTTCAATCTTTAATCTTTATTGAAAGTTTATATTTTATCATCCACACCAACAATATTCAATGTTTCTTTAAAGATGGTACATCTTGTTTGTCCCAGGTTCTTGTTCTAGTTTGCTTTGCAGCGATTAATAAATTTTGCTCCCAGACGATTTGTATTTTTAAGTTATAACTAAGCCCCACCCCCAGACAAATTTAGAACAATTCCTGTAATGTGGGCGGAGCCAAGATACACTGAGGGGCGTGGTCAAGACGAAAAAAGCACTGTTGCCCATTTATCCACTTTGCTCCTATTTAGCAACTTTTCAGACTCTAATCCTCTTCTGTTTATATTGGAGTTTTTTGTAATACACTGCCAACTACTGGCCATGCACTGCATGTGCAGCAAAAGTTTCTCAAATCCAAGATGGCTGACAGATAAAAAAACATGCTGAGCATCTCAGGAGTATCCAGTCAGTCTTTCTAGAGTAGAAGAACTCTGCAGGTAAAATAAATACTGAAACATCAAGTAACAACTCAAGAATAGATCTAGTCATATATTTTATAAATATCAGCTTTAAATATAGAGAAAAAGATAACTGGTTATCCAGTAAATTGGACATTATGCATCACTGGATATATTTCAACAGCCATTGATATCATTAATCTGACAATAGTTCTATAAGATGCACCACACAAAATCTCATATTCTACTGCATAACTTGGAGATTTTTGGAAGGAAAAAAGTAAATTGCAGCCATAAACATGTAAGTTGGTTGAAGAGCCTATGAGATAGTGGAGCAACCGCTTGCCTCCCAGATGATGTTCTTCCAGAACTTTCTTTCTATATACCTAAGTCCAGTCTAGCATTTCTATTATTTAGAGTGGTTTTCAGTTAATCTTCAAAAGTTTTTCTGCGTTATTTTTCTCTTTGCTGTGGTGCGCTGCACTAAATTAATAATCTCCAGGTTTCATTTTGTTAATGGGTTTGTTCTACAGTGGCCGTTCATCTATGGAGGGGAAGTAAAAGAATCCTCTTTGTTTTGCAAAGTGTCTGCAAGGTTTCTGGATGTAAACAGCTAAGTGTAACATATCTATATGTAATTCCAATTAGTCTCAACCACTAGCTGGAATTAAAGCTCTGCTATAGCACAAAGCATAGCGGACCCATGGTTCCAGACCGACAAAAAGAAAATATGTGAACACTCTTAACCAATATGCGAGAGAAAGAACAAAATGGCTGCTATTGTGATCGACCCATGTTGTACGGATAAGGGAAATATGTCATATGTCAAGCTGCCTCTGATCTCCTACCATGATATAGTTCACACAAATGGTGAACACAAATGGTGAGCTTCGCAGCCTGAAATCTATACAATCAGTGTTTAAAAGTATTTGTAAAGGACACACAAACTTTTTGTGTGGATTACAAGGTTCTGCCGACTGGCAGAGCAAGTGTATATAGGCTACATATCTGTCTTAGCTTGCAGATAAAAGCTACATTAGCTAAGATAATTTTGCTAGTTCCGCAGTAGGTACTACAGTAAATATCACTGACATTTTCCTTAGTATTACATAGACGAGGGTGGAGTACTCAAAAACTAATTGAGTAATAGATGTAATGTACTTGTATAGTTTATAAGTTAGACAGACACGAGGCTAAAGCTAATTCTAAGCTTGTGGCTTTGTTGTTGTCATAGCAACTGTCAATTACAAATTCACATAAGTGTGACTTGACATGAGATCTATGTACTGGGTTGGGGACCCCAAGTGAAAATCTACTTTATGGCCCCAGAAAAGCTTGAGCAGCAGCTGGACTTCACCTCATCCTCCAGGAATAAAAGATGCACGTCCCCTTTAAGAGCCACTGATGACATCACAACTTTCCAGGCTTTGTTTGTCCCGAGCAGCCGCTGATCCGCAGACGGACCTCGGAGAGCAGCGGACGCCGAGCTACAGCCCCTTCTTTCGGACCCATCTGCAGCAGCCATGCCGTCCGACAGACCCTTCAAGCAGCGGAGGACCTTCGGTAAGACGGCGGCCCGGAGCCCGGCCGGCGGGCCCGAGCCCGGTGGTGGGAGCCTGGAGGCCGGGGGGGATGCGTTGCTGTGGCCGTTAGAGGCTCCAGGCTGAGCGGGGACTCAGCGTAAAGCCCCCCCGGAGGTCCAAATGAACCACCAGAACCGTTTTAAGCGTAAAGCATAAGAGTATATAAATGGGTTCTGGTGCTTTAAGGTTCGGTTTGAAGGCTAACAGCCATCTGGGTCAGTATGACACCAGGCCCGGACCCAGCGGTACCACCAGAACCAGAGAGGCTAAAACAACTGGACCACTGGTTCCGCTCAGTGTTTACTGGGGAGGGGAAAAACATGTGCTGAAACTTGATCCCGTCACGCGTGTTCTGTGGTCCGGCTGTAATCCGATTCTGGTGGAGGGGCCCAGTTCGGACTGGGAGGAGCCCAGACTCTCATAATTGCATAATGGGCCTGATCCAGAGGAAAACAGCAGAACCGGAGGAACTGCAGGGGTTAAAGGTCAGCTAGACTCTGGTTTTAGAGTCGGACTTGAACGGGACTCAGAACCCAGCAGAACCGTACAGGATGCTAATTTGTTTTTGTGTTTTGTTTTTGTTTTATCAGCTGACAGGAACATGGAGGCTGGACAGCTGATCCAGGTTCCGGTCCAGAGTCCAGGCGGTTTGTTTACTTGCTGGGATAAAATTAAATGATCCCATCTGGGTTTAAAACTGGACCTGGCAGCGTCCACAGACCGGGTCGGGTCAGAACGGCTCGGTTTAATGTGTGTGTTCACTTTTACGGTTTAACTGTAGTTTGATCCCAATTTTATTCAGATTTTTTGTTCTTCACTTAATTCAAGTTTTATTAGTTTTATTTAAACAATCTTTTTAAAAATTTATTTCTAAGTTTAATTCCTTGTTTATTTTTCCACTTTTTGTTATTTTTCATCCTGGTTTTAATAATTTAGAAAATAAACCCAGAATTTATCCTGATTTTATCCCATCAAACAGTGGGAAGGGTTCCTCTGCCTACATCTCCCAGAATGCTTTGCAGTTCTGGGAAATTATTTAATATTCTATCAGATGTATTGTCTATTCATATTAATCTGATGGTTCTGATCCGACCCACCTGAATATGCTGCAGTGGAACCAGAACAAAGAGCCCATTCAGATTCCAGAGTTTTCCTGACCTTTGACCCTAGCCTGATGTGTTTTTGGGGCATTGGGTATTAAGTTTTTTCTGACTGGTTTGATGAGTTCTGAGGAGGAAGCAGCTGGTTCTGACTGAAATGTTTCTAATGGTTCTACTGGGCTCAGAACCTCGGTTTGACCCCTCCTGCTTTCCATCCGCAGCCGATCGGTGCAAAGAGGTGCAGCAGATCCGGGAGCAGCATCCCAACAAGATTCCCGTAAGTCCTCGTCTCGCCTCTCGAATTGATCCTGAATCGGGCCGTCTGATCGGAATCAGAACAGAACCTTGAAGTGTCCGTTTGCATCTGTCTGATTCAGCAGCAGGGAGTCAAACTCCTCATTTTAAGCTAGGCTGAAAACGCAGGACATAAGTAGAGCTGACACTAAATTAGTAATCAATAAACCGTTAAGTGGCATAAATAGACCATAAAAAGTCCATTTACTGAAAGAACAAAACAGTCAGAGCAGTAATGAAGCAAAAACTGCACAAAAATAAAAACATTCAGCATTTAAACGGGCAGTATCGTGTAAAATCAACTTTTTTAGCTTTACATCATGTTATGTTATTTTCTCATCAAAAACAGACCTGCAGTGTTGCTTTGATTCTTTCATATATGTTTGAGAACTTCTTTAATTGCTATGGCAACCATTCAGCTGTGCAAAGCGCTCGGTTGGACCTAGCCCCGCCTTAGAGGTGCAGCTCCTTCAGACTAGCCAGGAGCAATTAGCAAACACCTGGTGGAACTGCTGAGCTTATTGTAGGAGCTGCTGCTCAGAGCAACACTGGTAAAAACGTTAAAGGGTTAATAGAGGAGCCATGTTGGGATGACTTCCCTGAAAGAGCAGGAGCTTCTTAAAGAGACAGACTCCCAATTTCACGGCATTAAATTCCGAAATCAAATTTCTTTTAAATCATATTTTTTATATTTGGTATTTTTATAACAACTGAAGGTAACATAGATATTTGATTATGCGATAAAAAAGGAATTATCTGTAAATCTGTTCTACCCAGAACTCCTCTAGTTGTAGGTTTAGCTTCACCTGGTTCACTTTCTGTGAATAAATGTCCTATTAAGCACTTTTTTCCATCCAGTTATTAATCGTTTAATTAGTCCTACACTGTATTGATGTTCAGTCCAGCAGAAATGGCGGAGCCTTTCATATGTTAATCGATGTTTTAGATTATTTATTGTTTAAAAAGAAAGTGATATGTATATTTCTTAAGCAATGATTCACAAATAATGTCTTGAGGTGAAAAAAGATAAATAAATTTCAAGTTTAATTAATTATTACAATTAAAATGTTCCTATCTACTGGAACCCAGCAGAGTATTGAGTCGTTGACGGTACAGCGGTGCCTCTGACTGAACACGCATGTGGCGACAGTGGAGAGGAAAAAAAATGTAAATCCATCGATCCTTTCTCTCCTTTTGGTTAAGGAGTAATTTGAAAAAAATGTCATCCTCATATTTGGTTTTCAGTTAATTATACAGGATAAATTTGATCAAATCTGTCAATTTAAAGGAGAAAAACTTTTGGTAAAAACTTTTTTTTTGCCTTATTTTATGACGAACATTTATTTTCTTTATTTACAGATTTAATAAGCAAAAAACTGCTTCTATAATTCAGACCAGAAGCTTTTCTTATAATCTCTACTGATGGGCAAGAAGTGTTATTTAAAGTTGCTGTGAATATTTGCCTGGATGGATTGAACTGTCAGGATCTTTCCTGCTCCTGTTCGCCCCCTGTAGGTGATCATCGAGCGGTACAAGGGGGAGAAACAACTTCCTGTTCTGGACAAGACCAAGTTCCTGGTTCCTGATCACGTCAACATGAGTGAGCTGGTGAAGATCATCAGGTAAACATCGTCTGCTGCTCCAGAACACTGAGATTAAAACTCAGCTGGTTTTTATTGTCCTGGTGCACAGAAACTGTTTTAGTCAAACATGGATTCATTTACTTTAGTGAAATTAAAGATTGATGATGAAAACACTGAACTCTGGCATAGCAAAACGGAAAGTAGAGAAAACGTCACTGCACTGTCGAACATTTCAAAGTAATTGAAAAAGTTGTTCCCCTCCTGACCTGTGGGGGCGCTGCACCAAGAACCACTGAAGGAAACGATACAAAAACCTCTGAAGACACTGAGCGCAACTTCCTTCTTCACTAAATGGGAACAAAAATGGAGGCGTCAGATTTTAGCGGTTGGAGTTCGCTTCAACCGAACCCAGATCAAGGTTTAGAGGACCAGAGTTAGCTTAGCATTCACACCTCACCAACCCAACCTGACTTTTTTTTTACTATTTTCAAGCAGTTTGAAAGTCCAAACTATGATCTGTTTACTGCCAAACAATCCAAATTTGTTCCACCTCTGAATGTGACAGAGGTCTAATTTCAAGGCACTAAATCAAGAATATATATTAATATATTTGTTATATTCAGCATTTTTAGGTAACATAGTTACTTTATTGTTCTATAAAATACCTGGAAAGCACAGAATACTGCCCCTTGTATGACAGTTGGAAACGCAGCTACTGAGTCACAGTTGAAGATGATTATTAAAAAATACTTTCCTTACTTTTCAACTCCCTGCTTAGGATTTTCAGTGTCTTCTGCCTCTAAATTGCTTTGTCATTAAATAATGAAGGTTTGGATTCAGTCTGGTTGTTTACTGTGAAGCTGCAGGAAGTTAGCATCATTATGAAGTGATGAAGTTCAACCTCTTCCTCCCCGCCAGGCGTCGGCTGCAGCTGAACCCTACCCAGGCCTTCTTCCTGCTGGTCAACCAGCACAGCATGGTGTCCGTGTCCACCCCCATCTCTGAGATCTACGAGCAGGAGCGGGACGAGGACGGCTTCCTCTACATGGTGTACGCCTCGCAGGAGACCTTCGGCTGCTAGGGAGGAAGATGAGGAGGACGAGGAGGATGGGATGTCCTCTCCACCTTCAGACTCTTTAGTTTATTCAGTTCATTCAACACAAGCTGCAGACGGCTGCAGAGTGCGCTCTGCTGTTTCTCCACACACAGGCAGAGAGCTCTTATTTTGAAAGACCACAAACTGACCAATCACGTTAGAGAATGTAAAGGCGTCTTCTCAAACACTAAACATGCATTTCTGGCTCATTTCAACCCCTTTTAACTGAACTCTTAGTTTTATTTACAGCCAACATGGAGCTTAACCTTTGACCCCGATGTGCAATATTTCCGCCCTCACTCAGCCGTAAGCACAACATCCCAGCTTCTAGCGCCGTAGATTCCCAGGAGCAGCGAAAGCCTCGCGCTGCATTCAGGGCTGGACGTAGTTCCTAGTGTTCAGAGCAGAGTGACGCTGCAGCTTCAGGGAGGAGGAGAAGGAGCCACTGTTAGAGGTCAGGAGGGCGGCGCCTCCTGCTGGTCAGTAGAAACACTACAACGTTCAACAGAGAAATCGGTTTAATGTAGGAACTGAATGAGCTTTTTGTTTTGCACATAAATCAGTAAAATGAGGCTCGTTTCTTTTAGGTTGTTTGTAATCATCTTTTTTTGTACTTCTCCCAGTCTGCCTTCTTTAGCAGGAATTTATAGAAAACGTTTGGTTCTGCACTACAAACCCTGCATGTTTTCACTTTTTTATAGAAATGTTAACAGATTTTATGCCATAAATAATTGTTTTCTTTTAACTATTAAAGTCTTTATTAGATGTTTTTTTTTCAAACCAAAAACATTAACATATGTATGTAAAGCAAAGTGTGCGTCATATAATCAACCTGTATCACCGTGTTTTTCTCTAGGCTTCCACCAGGTGTCGCTGTTTTCAGCTGGTGTACATAGATGCATTGCTGCGAGTTGACTCAGAGCGTTTGCCAGTAAATAAATAAAAACATAGAAAGCTTTGTAATGTTTGGAGGTTTAATTTTTACACAAAACTGCAGGTCCTGCTTTTGGTCAGCAGATGGCGCCACCAAATTTGACAGTCTTGGATCACTTAATAGGAGTACTAGGTTTTCGACCTCTCCCCAGATTTACTGAAACAGTGCCAAAAGGCCCCGAGTCCAAACTGACGACTCTGATGGCTCAAATTAGCATCCCTTCTTCAATTGTAATGTGGCCGTTGACCGTCAGGCCAGAAGGAGGAGTGTGAATAGTCCATGTTGGGGGTGGGTATCTATGATACCTACAACTAGTCAGTTTAGTTTTGAAGCATACATGAAGTGTTTTTGGAGAGATGTGACCGTATGCAACGAAATTTCGTTCTGTATACACCCTGTGCATGCAAAATGACAACAAAGTCAGTCTAAGTCGAAGTGTAAGTCTAAGGAACAATTGTGCAACTGTGAGATGCGTTGAGGCCATTACCAGGGTACTTATAAGGTAATGGCCTTATTTACAGAACAAAAGCAATCCTTCAGGTCATTTGGCCTATCTCTAGACTGCATAGGTAAATGTCAAAATGGACTAACTCCAGTACTTCCAGTGCTAAAACCTAGAGCAGAGAAATATTGCCACCTGCAGGTGGGCGTTAGTATCACCTAAGCCCAATATTGACAAATTTTTGCTGGAAATGTGCAATTAATAATTTTAGCACAAAATTTAATGCATGAATCTGCGTTTGCTTGAAAACGGATTCATTTTCTTCAAATTTCATTTGAAGAAAATTTTATTCAAATGAAATTGTTTCATGCAAGAAAACCAAAATAACTTTAGTCTGAAAACAAGCCAGTTTATAGTCATTCTTCCAAAACATTTGATTAAAATGCAATAAAGGACACTCAGTCAGACGAAAAGAGAGCAGTCAGTTTTATTTTACACATAAAACATCCAACATATTGAGTGTCTCCTGACAGAAACACAGCTTTCTGCACTTTGTTCCTCCTGCAGAGCCGACAGAATCAGAAAGTGGATCCAGGTCCAATCAGCTTAGAAACCTGCAGACCGATTCATCTAAATGAGTCTCGGCTCATCAAGGTGGCCTCCACCTGACTGGAGGCTCCAACGTCTCTGATCTGGTTAATGTGGTTGAAAAAAGGCGGAGATGTTTCTGAATGAGGTCCAGCTGCTTTAGGGGGCGGAGCTTCGTGATGGCAGCAAACTGAGGCAGCAGCTTCTTACGCCATGCTGAGGGGAAACAGGAAATCAATGACTTAAATATGAATAAACCAGAATAATCCAGCTGGTTATAGTAGAAAACATGGCTGTTTGAGTCTGGAAACAGGAGATCCTCAGCTTTAGTCAGACTGTTTGGGATGTAGGTGGAGCAGATCACAGTTTCAGCATGTGGAGGTTGCATTTTAATCAACAAAATAAGCAACGTTTTCAATTCAAACATCTTGCTGCTAAATTATTGATTAAATAGATATGAACACAGCAACAAATTTTAATCTGTTCTCCAGCCATCAGATTGGTGAAAAAGTGTTGGCATTTGGTCCAATGTAAATAAGTTCATAGTTAGCAAATTGTATGACTACATTTATGCTAAGAATGGATAAAGTTTAGATTTGAAATTTAATAATAGTGTGACATCTGTGTTACTGTCTGTTGTATTTGCAACAAAAAAAAAGACAGAGTGAGAGCTCTTAGCAGCAAACTAGCTTTGGTGTAAACTTCTCTGGTAACCATGGGAACCAAGAATTTAGGCCGAGAAAATAAACGGCTCCAAATGGATTTTACGCTTCATACGTGGGAAGATATTCTTCATTGTAAGTATTTATGTATTCAGAAGTCAGACATGTGTTGTTTTTTCTTTGGTTGATAAAATGTAGAGAAGTGAACATAATTTTTGAGTGTAGCATTAAAATGATCTGCTAATAATCAAAATTTATGTTTTGAGTGTAGCATTAATATTGGTGTATTAGCCAGTAATGTATTTTTATTTTTTACCTTCTGTTATACATCAGCTAAAAAAAATCAAATTATAAAAGATCAGTTAAAAGCAAGCCTTTTAAAGATATTAGCACAATAGCATCCAGCTTTATATTCGCTCATATGCTAACTCCTTTCAGCATAACTCGAAAAATACTCATTTCCAGCGTCCCATCAGAATGATTTTAAAAAATTAAACCCCAATGGGTCGAGAGAAGCAGCTTTGTCGTCCATTGCCATTAGCTAATGTCGCTTGTGCGTCACGCTAACAGGCGTACCGGAAACACTAGAAAATAAAGGTTCCAGCTGGAAACTGTATGTAAATGGGGACTTGTGATTTCCTGGTCAGACAGCCTAATAAATATTTATTTACAATTTTTACATTAACCTGCAAGACGTTTACTGCTCCCACAATTTCAGACTGGATATACATTGTAAATAAGATATACAAGCAATTACCTTTTCCATCCATTTTAAGAAAAATGTTTATTCATTTATGGGGCCAGATTTTGTAGAGATGTTGTATTAATCAGCCTATTTGTGCTTTTTGGTATGCGTGTTTCTCACCCCCAGTATAAATCAGGGATGTCCAAAATATGGCCCTTGAAATCATTATCTGTGGCCCTTGTCCATAATTCAAGAATAGCACAGTTTCATTTCGTCACACTGATGGTGAAAGGCTTAAAACAAATGAAAGTGAAGAAAAGGCAGATAAATTTGAATAATCCTAAAATGAAAAACTTAAACAACACAAACTATTCATCTTTTATAAACTACATTTTTCCTTTCATTAAACTTTGATATTTAGTCAAAAGTAAAATTGGGCCACACTTTGCTAAATAAGAGGCTTTTAAAAGAAAAAGAGGAATTTATATTGCGTTCTTATAGCCTAGAATATAAAAAGAATCTATAAATTAGTAGGTTTTAAAATATGTTTTTAAACAATAGAATTGGTTTTGCTTTTTTATATCAAAATGAATTAATTTATATTTGCAGCCTGCAGCTACTTTTAATTTCAGAGTTGTGACCCTTGTTGCAAAATGTTTGGACACTCCAGTCTAAATAATACAGATGTATATACCAGTGTTTTATTTTACCCTTTCTCCCCCAAACTGTTCTAAGTTGGTATATGAGAAAAAAAAGACAGGGTATTTCTACTTTTAGAAGTTGTAACTTTGTATTGTTGACTGAAAATATAAAATGCCAAAAATTCCGCATAAAATTTTAACATGTTAAAGTCCCAAGTTTAAACTTCAACATTTTGCTCCAATCTTCAATGTTTTTACTGAGATTTATTGCAATAAAAGGAACACGAAGTTGATCTATATTAAAAACAAGAATCTGATAAGTGTGGATGGCCTGACCTGTCGATGAGCGAGTCCCTCATGCTGGTGGCGATGGCGGACGCCTGCGCCGCCTCGCTGAGCCGGAACACGCTCTCGATGACGGACAGCTCCGTGCTCGTGGTGTCCAGGCCGCAGAACGCGCACCAGTCGTTGACCACCATCCCCGCTGCGATCACCTCGCTGCCCCGGTTCACTGTGCCGGCCTGCACACCAAACCCACTGTTACTAGCGGCTCTGGTTCCACTGAGCCCAGAACCGGGCCAGTGGACCGGGACTCACCACCAGGGGGACCTGCAGCAGGGACGACAGCTCATCCTGGTCCTCGATGGACGTCTTGGGGTGGACCAGGCCGCCCTGGTTGCTGAAGGCACAGTAGGACCCGACCAGAACCTGCTCGGCCACCGTCTGACGGAACACCTCCACCTTCAGCGTGTCGGCCAGGATCTCCTCCGTTTCCTGAGGCAGAGGAGGACAACATGGAGGAGTAACTCATCAGTAGGGCTGGGCAATAAATCAATAAAAATATATATCGCCATAGAAACATGATCAATATCGACAGATAATACGTCTGATATAATATTCAATACATAGTTCTCATGTGACATCGTACTACCGGGAACTTTGTAGCTGACAGATATCTTGGTAGGTAACCGTAACTAAATCTCATTCTCTTTCTCATACGTTTGGAGGAATCAACTAACTCTCTCACTCACTCTTTGGTTACCTAGGTAACTAGCACCCTTTACCTAGCAACAACCTGTTGAGTAAGTTGTGCAGCAGCAGTTTCATGTTTCGCCTCATAACTGCTTAAAAATAAAAACCAACAGTGTGGAGTGAAAACTGTGGAACAGGAAAGATTACGTCACCAGTCTGGCAGCAATTCAGATATTTAAGACCAAAAACTAATCAATAATTATTGATCCTAACTGATAAGAAACGCTTATATCTTGGTACGGTTTGTGGTCATATCGTCAAGCCCTACTCCCGAGGACCGCCTCTCACCCGGTCCAGGTCCGGGTGGACCAGCGCCACGTAGTCATTGCAGGCCACCACGTTGCCCAGCGCAGACAGCCGCTCCTCGACCCGCTGGATCCGCACGGCGTCCGGCAGGGAGTTCCTGATGTGCTGCAGCTCCTGGTCAGTCGTGTTGTTGGGCACCAGCAGGCCATGGCGGTTCCCTGATGAAGACAAGGAGGAAGAGGAAAGGCTCGTTAGCAGGCCAGGGAACTGTAACGAGGAAGAGGCTCCACTCACCGACACACATCCTGCCGATGATCCGACATCCGGCGATGGAGGCGTGAACCACGGGGATGGTTTCTGACAGCTCGCCTTCAAACACGCTGAAAACACAAACCAGGGTTACAGCAGTTCTACGTTTTCATTATAGTTTAGTTTTATTTCATTCTGGCTTTTTGTTTGTCTAATTCAGTTACTTATAATTAGTTTATAAGAGAGTGTTTGCTAGTTTTTATTAGTTATAGTAGTAGTTTTAATTTTTTTATACTCAGGTTAATTTTTAGGTGCAGAACTCAAAAAGTATATTATTGTGATTAAACACTGATTCAGTAGTGAATACTCAATGCAAGAAACCATTTTAAAAACATTAATTATTGAACAATTAGCCATCTCTGGTGTTTTCTCCAAACTTTTGCTGTAGCCATTTTGCAAACTAGAAGAGCTACCACCATGAGTTCTGATTGGCTGCTCTTTGGACCAATAGGAGCTTCCAAATCGTCCAATCAGAGCCATTTCCTCCTGCAGGAAAACTCAGATCTGGACCGGAACTTTTTTCATAAAAAACTTCTAATAAAACCCAGCATCATCATCAAGATCGTTACTTTTACTGTTTTCTCCAATAAATCAATAAATATTAATAAAAGTTAGAAATTATTATTAAATGCAGCTTCTGTCTGCAGTTTAGCAATAAAAATCAGACTATAAAACCAGATGCCTGAAAACTCATATTTGGATGTTTTTGAAGAGTCATAGTTCTGTTTCACTTAAAGAAGTTTAATTGTCACTTTTATTGTTTTCACAGTAAATAAATTTTATTGTGAAATGAATTTATTAATTTTAGATCCAGTCCAGAAAAACAATTCTCCCGATCCGTCTATGTGGCTTATCTGCTGGAGGACAAACTGACCACTTCTCATTTTCTTCTTCTACTACTCTCCGATTTCCATAATTTGCTGTTCACCCTTTGTTTTTTCTCAGTTACTTTTCTGATGGGCCTGTGATTCCTTCCTGGAGGACTTTTTCCTTTCAACTAGATTAGGGGTGGGTATCCTGGTCCTCGGGGGCCGGTGTCCTGCAATGTGGTGTCTTAGACGTCTCCCTGGTCCAACACAGTTTAATCCAACAGCTGAATCACCTCCTAAGTGCAGTCAGAGTCCTGCTAATGACCTCATTATTTTACTCAGGTGTGTTGAAGTAGAGATTCAGTTACTTATAATTAGTTTATAAAACGTTGCAGGAGACCGGCCCACCCAGGGGCCAGCTCCAGGCCCTGGGTGAACGAGAGAGTACCGTACTCCTTGTTCAGTTTTCTTCCTGTTTTCCTCTCCACTGTCACCACATGCATACAAACTTTTATTGCTCAAGTGCATCGAGATGACATTTATTAATTGACGCTATGTAAACAAACTGAATTGAATGAGGCTAGTTAGCCTCTCATCATAGTTTTGAACGGGGCCAAAGGTTCTGGATGTTAGCAGGAGTTCTGATTCAGTCTAGTTCTGACCCAGACAGCTCGAAGAACTGGGTTCTGCTCTGGTTCTTCTGGTTCAGCCCAGCTGGGTCACCTGGTACCGCTGCTGGTTGGTGCTAGTCTGTTGTTGCCTCCCAGTCAGAACTCCGGGATTAGCCACTTCGCCCAGATGTTTGACTGCTGTCAGAACCGAAGCGCGTGCGCGGCAGGTGGGGACCCACCTGTAGAAGTTTTCGGAGCCTCCGATGGCCACGAGGCAGTAGGTGTTGGTGAGTTTGGCGAAGCAGCCGATCTCGTTGTTCTTCTCGAAGGAGGCTCTGACAGCCATGATGAAGAGGAGGAGGAGGAGGATGAAGGAGAAGGAGAACGTTCAGCTCCAGGAGAAACAAAACCGTTCTTTTCTTAAACAGGAGCAGAAATTAAAGTTATTATCAGGTGATCCAGCAGCCTCACGCGCTCTGGGAACTAATATGAACCTTAAGCTAGCTCGCGGCGGCTCCTACCTTCAACCCCACGTGTTGACTTCCGCTTCGGGGTTCCCGTAGTGACGTAGCGCGTATGGTACGTCGAACTATTTATGTGCTACGAGTCAAATATTTGATATGTCCGTTATAAAACACAGAGATCTTCTTTATTTTATTCTTTAAAGGTTCAGATTTTTATATTTTATTTCCGAGTAATTTTTGCCCATTTGTTTCCGAAGAATCCTTGTGTTTTGTATTTTTAATTTGCATATATTAATTTCATTATTGCTTTCATTACATCACTTACAAATGTAAAGTAATTTTAATTATTCTATTTTAAAACATGTATATTGTTCTAATTATTTGTTATATTATTTTTTATATTCTTTATTTTTTATGTGCATTATCCAGGATTGTAGCGATAACATCGATACCAAGTCATTGTCAGCATTGGGCCGATTAGTTTCAGATTCCTTCTTGAAATGTAATTTTATTTTTACATTGTAATTTCTCAAATCTGTCAAAGAAAAAAAATCTGGTTTAAGTTGATCTAAAACTCTATATATTTATATTGCTTTTTTTTTTTTTAGGAAAAATTTGTTTTGTTTTTCTACTGTCTCTGTTTGTCATGTTATAAACTACTGAATTTATATATTGATTTTGCACTTACTTTGCATCAGATTGATACCAAGACATGCAGATTGCGCACTTCTACTGCATGCCTCTATCGTTGGTCTCCATGGAAGCCAAACTACATCCACATCAGACTTTCCAGATGCTTATCTGCTAACTGTCATCTGCTTGTCCAGTTGGTTTTCCAGTTCCTGACTGATTCATTACTTTAAAATTACTTTATTGGTTCCTGTGCTCCTGT
Source organism: Xiphophorus couchianus (assembly GCF_001444195.1). Taxonomy (NCBI): domain Eukaryota; kingdom Metazoa; phylum Chordata; class Actinopteri; order Cyprinodontiformes; family Poeciliidae; genus Xiphophorus; species Xiphophorus couchianus. The sequence continues at coordinate 2,822,999 of NC_040247.1, forward strand.
TTGTCTCCAGCAGGTGTTGCTCTCACATTTCCAGACTGTATTTTCTAAACAATCAGTGAGTGAATCCATAAATCCAATCAGAGCGGCTCCTCTTGTTTAATAAGTTGAATAGCAACCAGCTTCACGCTGCTCGCTCTCAGCCAATCACAGAGGGCTCTTCCACTGACGTAAGGTGCCCTGTTGTTTTTCACTTCGGTGCAATAAAGACCAGTAGAAGAGCGTAAGAGGCATCACTCTGACTAGTAATGCTGACCGGGGGGGACAGACGCTTAATAATCATTAAATCAGCAGACGATTTCATTGTTCTTTTTGTTTTAAGAGTGATTTTGTTCATTTCTTGTTTTTGTTATTTATTTATTTTGGATATTTAAAATGTCTCCCAGTTTCAGTATTAAATGATCACTAGAATTTAAAGTTTATTGATATTATGCCAATGCCATTATATTGCTTGAAAATGGTCTCAAAACAACAATATTACTTTATCGCAATGACTTTATCGTCCATCTGGTTCTGAACGCATCTGGCTCAGACTCCTAGAGATGTTAGTATACGCCTCGGAGTGATGCTTCCTCTCACTCTAGGATCTCTGCAGCCGCCGTCTCAGCTGACACGTCGGAGCAGATTCTCTGCCTGGAAACATCGGAAACTGATCGGAACCGCCGTCAAACAGAGACACGGACCTCCCCGGATCCCCAGGCACCGATTAGGTGGGAAGACGTTCATTTCTGTTCCAGATCAGAGCCCAGATCCGGCTGTCCTGTAGGGGGCAGCAGCGGGGGCAACCCGCACTAGAGAACAGATAAACAGCCTCAGAATAAAGCAGTTCAGGTTTAGTTTAGCTGTCAAGTTCAGGCTGGCTGCACTGATGAAGAGGTCAGAGGTCATTCCAACCGGCAAACCGTCCCGCATTTCTCTAGATTTCCTGCAGCCACTGAAACATGCATGAATGAAAAACAACCCAGACTTTCTGCCGGGTCAGAACCATCATCATCACTCTTAACTGAACATTCAGGGGGAAATCTGGAAAAATCCCCAGTTAAACTGGGATTGTGGAAAAACTGGATTAGAATAGTAACTGGATCGGGTAAAATCCAGGTTCCTGTGACCCAGTTTGACTCTGAATGATGGCTCTGATGGAAGGATGGCTGAGATATGGAGGTCCAAACAGGATGGAGTTCATTTACTGCTGTCACCATCCATCCATTTTCTGCACACCCTGAGGGTTGTCGGGGGGAGGGGGGGGGGGGGGGGGGGGGGGGGGGGGCTGGTGCCAGGTGGGGTCACCTGGACGGGTCGCCAGTCTGTCAGATCAGTAATATTATTAGTGCTCACAGATGATTAATCTAAATTATGTCCTGCAGGCTGCCTCTGCCTCGGTTTTATTACCTAAAACTTTCTCTGACTTTGTTTTCGGATCAGAACAACTTGGTTTGGGTCGGTTTCATCTCTCGCCTGTTTTTCTGTTGGGTTTTCTGGTTCTTCTCTCTTCCCTCTGCACATATTTAAATGTGCAGTATTATGTGTTTTCCAGGCATACAGTACCATTTTATAGCAGAGTCATGTTACTGTGTTACCTGCAGTCGTTATACATACTGAATATGACTTTAACAAAATTAGACTTTGTGATTTAATGCCTTGAAATTGGGTCTGTCTCTTTAAAAACTCCTGCTCTTTCTGAAACTCCACCTTCAGGAAGTTGTCACAACATGGCTCCTCGTTTATTGTTTTCACCAGCGTTGCTCTAAGATGTAGCTCCTGTAATGAGCTCACCAAATGCTCGTTTCCACCAGGTGTTTGCTAATTGCTGCTGGCTAGTCTGAAGGAGCTGAGTGTGGGAGGAGCTGTGGCTCTAAGGCGGGGCTAGGTCCACCTGGGCATTTAGCCCAGCTGAATGGTTGAAAAGGAGATTTAAGGGTAGGAAATAATTAAGTCAACACTCCGGGTAGGTTTTTGATGAGGGATAAAACATTATGACATAATTTAAAGCTAAAAAAGTAGATTTTACATGATACTGCCCATTTAGCGAAACCATCTGCAGCCATCTGTGGTTTTGCAGAACTAGCCTGCTGCTGAATCTGGGTCTCAGACATGGTGCAGTTCTGGATGGATGAGGACAGACAACATCAGGACCTGAGAGGATAGAGCTATTTTTAGACCGATCTGATCTAATCAGACAATGAGGAGGAGGAGGAGACTGGACGATGACGAAGGTCATGACTGAAGCAATTCTGAAGTTAGAGAAGATGTTCAGTTTAATCCATCGTGAAAGGAGGAGAGAATGTTCTGCAGCGAAGGTTAAAGGTCAGAGGTGACCTGGATGTTGGAGATTTGATGATAAAATGTTGATTATTTAGAAACTTGACTTGGAGATAATGATTAGTGACCTTCTCTGAGTTTTTCCACTGTAACATAAATATAAATACAGCTAACAGCAGAGCATAAAAGTTCTGTTCGGGAGGGAGGAAGAGTGATTTTAATTTCCCAGCATGCATTTCCTCCCACTCTGAGACGGTGTTGAGAAGAGGAAGGTGACCCGATCATCTGCTTCCTCCGATCTGATCAAATACGACCTGATAGCCAGGAGAGGAGAGGACATTTTGTCCACTTCCTGTCTATCCCCACCGTCCATCTCTGTTCACACACCTACACCTACACACACACACACCTACACACACACGCACACACACACACACGCGTTTTCATGAAACATAAAGACATATGACAAAAATAGGACAAATCTTAGCTAGAATTTTGATCAAATCAGATTTTTATGTGACTTATGGGGACTATAATATCTCAGTTATTTCATGTCAAAGTGAATTGTGGGACCCAGAGATACACACAATATTTTCAAGTATATGTGACATGAAGACAAGGCACGCACACACACACACACACACACACACACACACACACACACACACACACACACACACACGCACACACACACACACACACACACACACACACACACACAGAGCATTTAACTTTAATGAAATATTCTACATAAAGTTTCTAATCTGTGTTTCAGTCAGAATAAAACAGTTTGAGTTCATGTAAAATTGGTTTTGGCAGCTACATAGAGCTTATTATGGGATGGATGGCAGTGGAAACCAAACTGTTGGTGGAAACAGGAAGTTAACTCTTGACTTCGTTGTGCCACCTGCGTGACTCATGGCTCCAATAGGGGGCAGCAATCTGCTGGATTTTCAGAATAAAAGTCCAAGCATTAACTGGTTTTCTGCTCAGATCTGAAAATTGACGATGGGAGGAGGTCAGAGTCATGAGAAGGAGGATGAGGAGCGAAGAGGAGGAGCTGAAGAACATAAGAAGCCTGAGGATGCTGAATCTGCTGAAGGTAGAAACAGAGAAATGCGAAAAATTCAGACGTTTATTTCTGATGAATTAATGTTGTTCTTCTCCTCAGAGTCGTCAGGTGAGCTGCCCCAGTGCAGGATCGGAAACAGGCTGGTGGACAACATGTGCTTCATGATCTCGTGCACTAACTGGTATTGAACTGGTGCAGACTGGGACTACTGGAGGAAGATGGGTGAAACATTCCAGAAGCAAACCTTCAGGAAGTTTGGTCTTTAGTTCCCAGGTTTAATCATAAATCTGCTGAAAAACCATCCAGGTGTCGTTTATGGCTTCGGATCTGTTAGTTTACTGCAGGAACAGCAGAGAGGTTGCATGATGAGGTCAGAACCCGAGGTTCTGTTGGATAGAGGAGGATTCATGGAGTCATCTTCTTATTATCTATCGAAAATTAATCTGATTACCTTCATCGCTGCATCAGGCTTGATCCTGCAAAAGCTGAAATCAGAATTTGTACATTTGTAGCAGCGCTCTAATGGCTGAAGGTAGAAACATGGCTGCTGCTGTTAAGTTTTCTTTTTTTTGAATCAATGATCAGTAGAAGTTTTGGTCAAGTCAGAGTTCTTCATCCATGCTTCAGTTTCTCTGCAGCTTCAGCAGAAAAGATGCAACAGCTGGTGATGATTCCTCTGGATTTAAACTGATGCTCTGATGATAAAGATTAAAATGAAAAGATAATAATGGATTTCTGAGGTTGATTTACAGTGTTTCACATTGCATCAATAAATTCTTTGCATTTATTGAATAAATATTGCTTTGAATAAAAATACAAATAAAATAATTGAAAACATTTATAGTAAATATTTTTATTGATTTTATAGATTTCCAACATGAAAAACAGTCAAAAATGAGAAAACATAAGGTAACGAGTGGCAATGCATTCCATAGCATGTGCATGAAATACATGCAGAGTGCATATTATTTAAATGTATCCATCAAAGTAAGTACTGGTTGACAAATATATATTCCTGGGTTAGTCAAGGAAAATCAGATTTTCTCCAGATGTCATTTCACTTTTACCTTTATCGTGTTTGATTTACATGCAAAATTAAACATCACTCTGAACACACTACCCTACCAGCATGATGGTAGCGGCAGCATCATGCTGTAGGAAGATGGATGGAGCTAAATCAGGACAATCCTGGAGGAAAACCTGTCAGAGGCAGAAAACGGGATGTAGGTTCACCAGGCTCAACGTATCTCTGTGGCAGAATTCAGTTGGCATTAATTAGTTTTTAGAGTGTGTTTGCTAGTTTTTAATAGTTATAGTAATAGTTTTTTAATGCTTTTAATTTTTAGATAAAGAATAAAAAATATCAAAATTATTACAAAAGTGTATTGTAAAAATTTCTCAGAGTCCTGACCTCAACCCGATAGAACTCTTTGGGATGAATTAGAGACTGAGAGCCAGGCCTTCTCGTCCAACATCAGTAAGTGACCTTACAAATGCACTTCTGGAAGAATGATCAAAAATCCCTATAAACACTCCTAAACCTTGTTGACTGAAGCTGGTGAAGGGTGGACCAGTGTTATATTGAACCCTATGGATTAGGAATGGGATGTCACTGAAGCTTATATGTGAATCACTTTTGGCAATATAGTGTATCTCTGAGGGAGCAGAATCAAGGTGCTGCAATGGCCTAATCAAAGTCCAGAGTTAAACCTGATGGAACCTAAAGAGCTGAGCGGAAGCAGAGTTCTTCTTTTAAGAAAACAAAACTTCATCCATCAGTCTGGATGTTTGGATCTAAGTTTGTTTCCATCAGCAGAGCTTTCCACTGTCCTCACCTGTTCAGGATCAGCACACCTGCATCCTGACCAATCAGGTTTCATTAGACTTTCTTTTCTTCATGCTGAGAACATCATAGCTTGTATTTGACCACTGAGATCTTCATCGGCAGGATTTTTACTTTATCTGCAGTGATGATGTATGGAAACATCCTGTCAGTGAAGGTGTGTGTGAAGATGTGAATGTGTGTGTTAGTATCCAGATCAGTGAACCACAGCTTTCCTCTGTCATAGTCCAGATTCACTCTGATCCTCTGGATATTTTTCTGGACAGATAGATCTATGAGGGGAGCTGCTGGAGAACGTGCTATGTATTTACCCTTATAGAACTGTATAGCCAACCGTCCAGACAGAATCTCTCCTTTCCTCTGGACTGACTGTGGTAAAACACCAAGCATCCAGGCTCTACTGTCTCCAACATCAACATCCCAGCGGTGGTTCCCTGAGTTAAAACCCTGAGAGCTCAGGACAGACCACCAGTGATCAAATCTCTCTGGATTATGAGGAAGCTGCTGTTCCTCTCCTACAGTCAGACCAGTCAGATCTTCAGACAAGATTAATATCGGATTCGCCGTGTTTGGATCCAGGATGATGGGGGTGTAAGACACCATGGTCATCATGTTGCTCCAGATGTTGAAGGCCAGGTTGCCCAGATGTTTGGCCTGGTCTATCAGAGCTCCTGAGGGCAGCTGTGGATCCTCCAGCAGGGGGCAGCGCTGGACTCTTTCCACTGCAGCCTTGTAGTTGTGCAGGAATGAGACGTCTTCAGCTCTCAGCTCCTCCTCTGTGGCTCTGACTGTGTCTGAAAGAGCTGCTATCTCTCTGCTCAGAGCCTCCATCTTCTCCTTCATCATCCCTCTCTTCTGCTCCTCTTCCTCCCTCAGTGCAGCCAGCCTGGCCTCCTCTTCCTCTGCTAGAAACTGATGAAGCTTCTTAAACTGCTCAACAATCTGCCTCTCTGTGTGTCGGGCCTGGACCTTCCTGTGTTCTGCTGTCTGATCAAACTTTTCTTTAACTTCCTTCTTCAGCTCCAGTTTCTTCTTTAAAAGTTCCAGAGATGTTTTCAGATTCTCTCTGTGTTGCTGAGCAGCTTCATCGATGGGTCTGAATCTGTGGTCGGTGTGTTTTTCTGAATCTCTGCATACAAGACACACTGGGTGTTGATGGTTCAGACAGAAGAGTTTGAGTTTCTCAGAGTGCAGACTGCAGAGACTTTCTGAAAGTTTTTGGTCTTTCTGTTGTAGGAATGATTCACAGAGTCTCTCCAGAGCCAGATTACAAGGTGGTTCCCACTTAGAAGATCTCCTCTTGCAAACTGGACACTCTCTTGCTGGTTTCTCTCTCCACCAGTTCTTCAGACATTCCTTACAGAAGCTGTGGCTACATGACAGAACAACCGGATCCTTAAAGACGTCCTGACAGACCGGACAGCAGAGATCCTCCTCTGATCTGGAAGCCATTTTGTCTCTGAGTGAAGCTGAAAACACAGAAGGTCCAGTCAGTCGCGGCTCCCTCCCTCCTCTACTAACTTCCCTCAACGTGACTCTGAGTGTTCTTGGTCCAACTCACCTCCAGTGTGAGCAGCTTGAAGCAGCAGAGTTGGAGGTTTCCACTTTTCTCTCCTGCAGCTGGACTCACTGAGACGAAGCTGCTAGTTTGGTCTGAAGGTGAATCTGATCGTCTCTCTGCAGGAACCAACGATCACAAACTGATTCCTGCTTTAGTTCAGTTCTGATTGAGGTTGTGTTAATGTAGAGTCCAGAATTCAACCTTTGAGCTGCTATAAAACTCACTGATTAACAGGTTTTATTTTTCTCTGCACAGATCAGAATAAACCTGCAATAAAGATGGAGGTATAAAGTGACTGAACTTTGTCAACTTGATTCTCATTCATTCCATTCTTTTTACTTTTTTGTGATCTCTCATTATAGAGCTGGTTGGCTTGATCTATAAATGAAAACAATAAATATTTAAAACAAAACAAAAAGCTACAGAAATTGATACATATAAACTGTTAGAACCTCTGAGAAGTTGTTGCCATCATTCGGTCACCGAAAAACAACATAGTTCAAGGAATTTTGATCTGTGGAAAACACCACTAATAATAGTTTAATATATAGAAAATACTTTCATTTTTTAGTCCAACAGGCAGATTGGTGCTGCGCGTGGGGAAAAGAGGGCGTGGAGTGTTGTGGTGAATAGAGAGCTGAGCTGAAAGATAAAGCTCTTGATTTCTATGCGTTCCTAGCCACAGTTTGGGATTGCAGTTTCCTCTGCAGGGTGGCTGGACTCTCCCTTACAGATTGGAGCTTGGTCATCCAGGACAGACTAGAACTGCTGCTCTTCCACACAGAAAGGAGCCAGTTTAAGGTGGATCAACATCTGGTTAGGATGGACGCCTCCAGGGAGAAAACTCAGAGGAAGACCAGGACTCGCTGGAGGGACGATGGTTCTGCCAGGGAGCATAGAGGCTTGGTTCAACAGGTGATCAGGAACACACCTGCTGGCTCCACCCTTCACATCTCTGGCTACTGGGTCAACTGCGCCCTCTGGTGGAGACCAAGATGTAAAACCAAAACATAGTCACACACCCCTAACCCTGTAACAGCACTTCTTATTTGTCTACACATTTTCTTTATGATTTTATCAGAATTTTAGCAAGTTTCTTAACTTTTTTTTAATGTTTTCGTTTCCTTCTGATCACCTTTAAAGAAATTAAACAGAACTTTAAAGTTATGATTTTGTTCTGGTTTTATAGATTTTTTTTGTTAGCTGTAGCTTTTGTGTTGTTTATGTCAGAAGTTAATAACATTAACTGTCCTTTCTAATTACAATAAGTCAAGACTACAGTGGTCCTACTGAGTAGATATATTGAAACAACATGTTACCGTTCAGCAGGTAAAGTAAAAAAGTAAAACTATTTCATATTGAGGAGCTAAATCCAGTCACCCAAAGTCACAGGTTTTCATTTTAAGTGACGAAGTCTTTTATTGACATTTTTTAGAACATGGTGGTGTCGGTACAGAATCGGTGCCGAACAAACTCAAAGAAAGATAGAAACCGTTTTCATTTTTCAGAATAAAATCCTTCAAAAATAAACCATAAATTGGAAACAGAAACATGGTTGTTCATCTGACAAATGCAGCAAATGACAGAAATAATACTAAAAAGATTTTCAAAAACATATTTCTTGTATTTACAGAACTTGAGATGAAACAGGATTTCAAAAATGCTTCATTATTTTGAGTCAAAAATCGAGATCAGATTTTGTTTAGCTAATTTTTATTTTATAATCAATCCATTGTTAAAGAAACAAACAAAAGTCAAACATTATTTACAGAAAAATATTTTTTAAGAAAATTCAACTGAATTTTTCTAAATTTTTCAGATGAATCAGCAGTAAAAAGTCTGAACATCTGAAATGTTTTTCTGCGTCTTAATAATCAAAGACAGGAATAAAAACTAAAGGCAACAACAGGTTAAAAACCAACTCTGGGTTTTCCGGCAGATTAGCTTGCATTCATCAGGAAAACTGACTGTGGAGGAAGTTGACAAAAATAATTCAACTAATGATTAAACTTGATCTCTTTTCAGTTTGAACATCTGTTTTGTTAGTAAATCTCTTTTTGCACCTTTTTAAAAGGTTTATCCTCATTCTGTTTGAAAATATTAATCTTGTTCATTTCATGTAAACTAAAAATTCAAACGAAGCGTACCTCTCCAATTTCCAAAAAGAAAAGAAGTTCAAGTAAACTAGAACTGCAAGCAGTCGTAACGGGTTCCTCGCTCAACGTGGCAGGCCCTCCACCGCAATAAAATTTAATCATGCAAACATCTGTGCAGCCTTTTGTTAATCCATTTCTTTCCATGTTTGCTCTTATTGCATTAAATAATAGTTTTCTCTGAATGAGCTGAGTAAAATCTAGAAAATAATCAGTTTTTCAGTTGCTTGCTGTTGTTCTGAACTATTTGCTTCCAGCTTTGTGAGTTGAACTTTCCAGAACGTCAGGAGACTGAGGTCAAAATGACTGGACTCTGGTCACATGGGAGTGTCTGTTATCTGCCCAATACAACCATCCAGAACCAGCAGTTTGGCCCAGTTCTTCCTGAAAAACCCACAAAGCTTATATACTACTTACAAAAATCTCATTTATACATATTTTCTCTATTATGTCCATTACATGAACAATGCAGTCACTACAGAATATTTTCTTCAAGTACTTTTCTTTATTTTCCACAAACAGACATTTGCTGAAATACACAGTAATCTGCTTTTCTGTAAATCTCAGTAAATATGTACAAACTCCAATATTTTCTGCCTAAAGATAAAAAAAGCATGAATCAGATGAATGAATATTTATTTTTTCTCAGCCGATTATTTAACCCCCCCCAAAAAACGGTGATGCTATTTTGCCATGTCCATCTTTAAAAAGCGATTGTAGATCTCAATGAGGTTTTTTATTATTATTATTATTAGCCATTATGGAAAGTGTCATCTTAGCTCTCACAACTCTAAAGGTCACTGCAATTTAAGCTGCACTTTATATAGTTTAAACCTGCAAAAAAAAGTTTTCTGCACAACCAGGAACAGAAGCGATGCTCCCACAACGTGTCAGGCGTTGTGAGGAGAACACTGGAAAACCACCAGATCAAGAATCGGGACCAGAGTCGGACTTTTTTCTTGTACAGCTGGAGCTACTGCCAACAAAGGATTAACTGAAAACAGATACAGGCTGCACTTTTCAGATTTTTATCTATGAATTAATGTAAACTGTTATGGAGCATTTTGTGTGGTCTGGCCCACAAAATAAATTGAAGTTGGTGGTTGTTATAAAGCCCCAAAGTGGGAAAAAAGTTCAAGGGGTATGAATATTTTGTATTTTTCTATTTGTGCAGCTTGTACAAAGTTATGAACACATTCATAATCCAGAAATTAGGAACTTTTCTTTCTTGCAAATATTTAAACTGCCTAAAAAATTCAGATGTCTGAAGTTTGATGTAAATATCTGCACAAATTTTCATTTTCATGACAAATTTTGTTTAATTTTGGCAAAAATGTCTTTGGAAACCTTGGAGGTTATAAACGTTAGCTGGAAAGGCTAGCAAGCTAAGAGCTAATGAGGCTAGCTGGAATTCATTAGACTGACGGCTGCAGGCTAAGAGTTGAATCTGATGACAGAAGAGAAAAAGAACAGGAAGCAACACGTAAGTAGTAATAAGTTTGGCTAAATTAATGCAAAATAAAGATGTGTAGTATTTTTAAGACAAACTGAATCACATAATATTCAGAATAAAAACAAATAATTGAATTAAGACACTGAGTAGTAATAATAAAGATAGAAATATTATTCTATGTCATGTTATAAATAAATTTTATAGTGAGGAAATTTAATCCCTGCAACAAATCATCTTGAATTTATAATTAATCTTGTGCTATTATAAAATTATTTTGAATTTTCTTTAATAGTTCATCATCATTATGATTTGACTACTTTTCTAAATATAATAAATATTTTTTATAGATGCTATTGTGTGTATTATCAATAAATGCCTGCCAGTAAGTTTTTTTTAATTTATCGGCAGTGAGTTAAAATTGAAAAACAACTTCCTGTCATGTTTGATGGTTTGGTTGAGGTTTTAACATGCAGGAATGATTATTTTAGTCCAGATCTGGAACTATTGTTATTGTTTCCAGAGAGAAACGAAATGCAGCTTTGGACAAAAAAACCTGCATTTGGTTTTATGCAAAACCAAATGGTTAATGGTTAAATGCAAGTTAATATTACTAGAAGCTGCAGATTTAGGAACCATAAAGCAAACAGAGGAGAATGAATAAATCAGCAGAGTGTGAATAAATGGCGCATCAATAACAAACTCCTGCATTGACACTTAAAAAAGCCTTCAGCAACTCACGAATTTAAAACCAAATAAACCCGTAAAGATGAAACTGGGAAAAAATTGGGTCCAAAATCCAAACAGGAAAATGTGTAGAAAAAAAACAGGGAAAAATTAATAATTAATTGATTTGTGTTTTTGGGTAATTGCTGCAATTGGAATTAAGTACATCTTGGTTTTTATTTCTATTATTGTATTATTATTTTCTTGGTATTGTGCTGCCAATTTTATTATTATTTATTAATATTTTTATCAATCTTAATTTTATTTTGTTTTTTTTGTTTATGTACCTGTGAAGCTGTAATGATTGTGAAGCATTTTGGTCAGCAGAGGTTGTTGTAAATGTGCTTTATAAATAAACTCATGCAGAAAGTGTTATATATAAATAAACATATATTAAATAAATAAAAAAGTAAATAAATAAATAAAAATTATTTTTGTGGTTTGTTCCATTATTTCATGTTATAAGGTGCAGGGTACTTTATTCCTTTTCAATCTTTTATTTTCAAGAATTCAGCATGCTGATGTGAGTGAAGCATCAACGTAGATTAAGTGATGCTGTTACTGCTGCAGTGGTTGAGTTGTGGCTGTGCTGATTTTGGAGAAGTGAGCATCTGAAGGTGCTGAATCTTTTAACAATCAATCTTCAGCAACCTTATCTGGTGACCAGACTGTGGATGTTGTTGTGTTGGATGTCATGGCAGCAGAGAGGAGATGTTTGAGAATCTTTAGGTTTCATTTAATCCTAAACAGAAATTTGTAAACATTGGAGGCTTTTATCTTCTATCAGACTGATAATTATAAACCTCAGCTTCCTTCAGCTTTAGACAGACATAAGAAGCGTCTCTACTTCTGTAACAATCCATCTACGTAAATCAGTGATTCTGATACTGTGTGACTAAAAAAAAAAGAGTTTTATGTTATGAGCTGTGGTGAGTTGGTATTATATTGTTTAGTAAAACGAGAGATCAAAACAGTTTTCCATCCCAGTATAACTGAAAACAGAGTTCTGTGATCCAGAGTTTACTTTTTGTTATGGCCTTTCTACCTATCTTTTATTTTCAAGTTTAATTTTAAATGTTTTTTTTTCTTACTTACGTTTGACCTAACTTTATAACTGAAGCAGTTCTCATGTAAAGTCTAAAGGTAGTTTCCAACTGGGAGATGTTTTCTGCCTCTTATTTTCTGAGAGGAAACAGGTTTGTTGTTGGTCCAGCAAGAACTTCCAGCGTCCAAAAAGAGATAAAGACAAACTCGCTCCACATCACTCTGGACTTTATTTTACTGTCAACCCTGTTTGGTTTTAACATCCCCAAATATGAACATTTCTTTTAAACTCTTTGTCTCAAAGTTCAGATCTTCTCTCTCCAGCTAGCAGAATCTTTCGGTCCAGTTCTGTTGGCTGAAAATAGCGACAGCTTTGGGGTTCTGGTCCCCTGTCATACCCACTCCTGAACCGGGTATTTGTAATAATGCTGCATGATCGTGTTCTGCTGCGCTCCTTTGCTCTTAAACTGGAAAATGGTATAGATCAGCACCAGGATGCAGAGCGACAGGATGCATGGTATCACCACGGCGATGGCGTTGACGGTCGTGGGGACGTCGTTGATGGTCACGATGACGTCCACGTCGTCAAGTGGCAGCTGCCGGTCTCCGCGGTTGCTGCCGGAGCGCTCCATCTCGGACTGGTAGCAGCCCATCCAGTCTTGTAAAATGGACTTTGGATATCCAGGCTCCACCGTCAGCTTCTGGTTGTCGAACCTCCAGTACTCCTTCCCCCTGTAGAAGTAGGTGTGATCTGAGGAAGGTGGGGGTGGGATAATGGTGCGGATGGTAGAGGGTGATGGACGACATAAACGGAGAGAAGGTAAATTCAGGGGTAGGTCTTATTTATTGAAGCTGTTGAGACATAAACATGGACAAATCTGATGTGTCTGTTTCAGTTCAGCCAGCCATTGTTCTGATTTAGCCCAGGAAATTGTGAAAACTGGACCATTTAGCCACAGATTTTCAGCGGATGTGATCAAGCTGACAATGAAGGAACCTTTGTTTTTTAACTAAATTTTGCAGAAAGTTAAGCCTTTGATTAACAACCAGAACACTCATTATCTCTGGTCTGCATTACAACTTTTGTCTTTATGTCGTCGATGTAATGTTTCTTTTTTATTTGTTTTTTGTGTTATGTTTTTAACCATGTGAAGCGCTTTGAACTGACCAGTTGCTAAAATGTGCTATGTAAATAAACCTGCTTTGACTTAATTTCTTTGGTTCGATGATCATTCCCTCCTGGATGTTGAGGATTTTTGCTTTTACACGGTTGTGAAAACAAAAATTCATAACCAAGGCAACAAGGAATTGTTTTTACAACTGGGAGTAGCTGATTAGCATCTCAAAAGCTCAAGTGTTCCTGAACTATGACCCCAAGTCCCAACATCTCTCTGTGCGACTTTTTAACCCGACGGACTAACAGAGGTATAAAGAGGAGCAGCATTGGTTTAACCTCTGAGAGAACATAAATCAAGTTAAAGTAATAATAAGCCAAAACTCAAATATCTTCTGAACATGAACTTGTCTTGTCTGTTTGAATCACTTCAGTTTGAAACATTTTGCTATATTCAGATGATCTGAGGCTTAATGTCTTTTTATTGTCTGAATTTCACAGTTTCTGTGATATTTGAGGAGCTCTTAGGAAGCCGTTTCCCTGCAGGTGTAGAGAAGCGCTTCTCACATGACTAAAACAAACTCTGAAGTACATTAAAACATGATGTAGGATTTCAACATCTTGACATTTCCCAACTGAAAATACCTTCAAATACTAGCTTCAATCAAATAATATTCACAGTTTGTGATTAACGAGGCAGAATATCCAAAAATGACAAAACTTTTTTCCAACTGTAAACTTTTTAATTATTAAAAGAAAATACACATCATTTTGCATTTAATCTAAAAGGCAACAGAGCAAAATAAAAAAAAACTTCAGCTCCAGATCTTTGAATTTATTCAAGCTGTCAACATTTTGGTCCAAAAGACAACAGGTACCAGAACCTAACACAGACCCAATCCTAACAACAACTAAATATATGAACCTTTGATTGCAGACGCAATCTTACAGAGATGGTCTATTTTTCTGATGCTTGATGTTCTTCACACCACCTCAGTTTAACTGGCTGTAAAGTCAGAGTTTAGTTCAGCTACAGAACCTGAACCAGGACTGTGTCCTGCTGAACGCTTCATCCTGGCTGAGCTGACGGTTTTTATTTCTACTGATTTAGACAAATAGAAAAGCGACATCATGCTGGTACTCACATCCCTCTCTGCTGGTGAAGGCTCCCTGGGGAGAGTCGGGGACTCCATCCCACACACTGATGGGCTTCGGGTATCCCGGGTCCACCGTCCGCTTCTCCTCATTGTAGCGCCAGTACTGGTTTCCTTTGAAGAAGTAGGTTTTCCCGAAGACCTCCCAGCGGACGGCGGCATCGATGCCATCTTTGGGGAGGAAGCTGCCCAGCTCCATGAGGCTCTGAGGGTAACCCGGCTCGGCCTTCACCTCCTTAAACACCCAGAACTTATCACCTGAAATAAAAACAAAGGAGCAAATCAACGTTTTTTATCTTGATTGATATTTTTTAGTGTTTGTGTCTAAGGTCTGTACTCAAACACAAAATCTTACCAAGTATTTTTGGTCTAGTTTCTAGTGCAAACATCTTAGTTCACGTGAAATAAGACAAAACTAATTTACAAATTTTAAGTAAATTATTCCTTAATATTCATGTCTAAGTTTATTTGCATAGCACATTTCAGAATCAAGGCAATTCAAAGTGCTTTACATCATAAAAACAAAAAAAGAAAACATCATAAAAACATCATGCAACTGAGAAACCAGAAACGAATATTACATTTTATTGAGTGCCATCATCAAAATCATCAACACGTTGAATATGTTGGTCAATATTCCATTTATTATGGTTCTGAAACTAAACAAGTGGGTTTTCAGCATTGATAACATGGGGAAAATGTCTTGTGATAAGTGAAATTATCAACTAAATTATAAACTAAATGATGACAACAGCAGTAGAGGGGGAGATGGCATCTCATGCAAATCCCCCAAAGAGAAAATAGCTAAATTTAGAAACAAGAAATTTGTCTCCAAAGACAAACATATGAAAAATGGGACAAAGGAAATCCTGAATTATTGATTGATTTAAGCAACAAAGAAGAACATTGAGTTACTAAAAAACTTGAAATGTGTTGGATATCAAAGTCATTACATTTCTGGTTCTTTTTATGTCCTGAATTCATAGCAACTAGAGCCACTAGACGTGTTTGTCAGTGATCTCATGGTTTCTGTTTAATTTCTCCTACCTTTGAAGAAGACAAACTTTCCGTCGGACCTCTCGTAGGCAGCGTCGATGCGAGGAGGCAGGCCCTTCCAGAACTGGTCGATCTCTATGGGATAACCCTCCAGGACCTTGTTGTTCCTCAGACGCCACAACCAGCGATCCTGGAAACAACAAGCAGAAACATCAGCCTTGATTCACCAGCCTGAACTGCAGCAGCATCAGTAAACAAACGGTCTGCGTTCGGTTGAAGTGAACTCTGGTTTGGTTTGAATGCATGTGAGAACACCAAGCGGACTGGAGACCGCTCCATAAAAAAAGAAGTGGACTACAGTGAAGGGCATTCTGGGTAAATACAACCAAAACAAACGCGGCAGCCTAGTGCTACCAGGAAAAATGGCTCATGGACTTTAGCCAGAGGTGAAAAAGAAATCCTGCAATCCCTAAAATCTGATTTAGTTTCCATCTGGTGAAGAAGGAAGTTGCGCTCGGTGTCGTCAGAGGTTTTTGAGTCGTTTCCTTCAGTGGTTCTTGGTGCAGCGTCCAAGTTAGTATGTTTAACATGCTAATTGTTAACACGCTAAAATGTTTTCCACCTGAGAAATAATCTTTCTCTCAGCAGAAAACTTCAGATACGTTGGAGATGACCTTTGAACCCTTCCCAGATTGGCATTGTATTAGCACATGTCTGGATGCTCAAACACAAATTTGCTTTGGAAGATAAATAAATCAGGTTATAAATTAAGTTTTGTTCCCTGTGAGGATGAATTTACCTAAACTTGTGACCAGATGAGCATCAGAACACATTTCTGTTTTCCTATAACATCTGATGTAACATTCATCCTTAATCTGTTCCTATCTTGAATAAAGTGACGCTGAAGCATCAGCCTGTCTCTTCCTGTATTTGACAGACGGAGGACAGGTGTGGACAGGTGAGCTGCCAGAGGAGATGAATATTCTCAGTGACATGCGATCCTGAAGGTAGACGGAGATCTAGATCAGTCTGTGACCTTTTCTACAATTCAGTTTAAAAATCAGAGACATGTGAATAGATTTTTATTCTTCCATCCGTCACTAAGAGTTAAACACTTTATCTGCTGCATTAATGCATTTTCTGCAATTTCTCGATAATTGGGAACGTTTACTCACTGTTGCTTCAGCCTTTATCTGTAGATTTAAACAGACTGTTTATTTCAGTCTTGTTCTGCTATTAACTTTAACGTTCCAATAACATAGAAAGTAATCCTGGTTCAGTTCTTCTGTTTCTTCTTGTGTCTCTGCTCAAACATAATATTATCAAAAACAAACCTGGAGTGTCGCCTTGATTCTTTCGTACATGTTTGAGAAATCCTTTAAATCCCATGGCAACTATTCAGCTAAAACGCCTGGGTGGACGTAGCTCCACCTTCGAGGCGTAGCTCCTCCCACACTCAGCTCCTTCAGACTAGCCAGCAGCAATTAGCAAATGAACTGCTGAGTTCATTACTGCTACTTGTCAGTGCAATGCTGGTAAAGACATTGTTAAAGGGTTAATAGAGGAGCCATGTTGGGAAGACTTCCTGAAGGAGCTGGAGCTTTTAAAGTAACAGAGGCCCAACTACAAGGCATTAAATCTGGAATTGAAATTTCTTTCATATGTGATATATAGCATTTTTATAACAACTAAAGGTAAGATAGTTACTTGATTATGCTATAAAATGTCAATATGTGGCTGGAAAACTCAAAGATTTCCTCTCCACTGTCGCCCCCTGTTGGCCCAGGAGGAGTGTTGCAGGTGTATGACTTGATGCTTTGCTGGGTTTCCTTAGAAAGAATATTTTTGTCTCTCTCTGACACAATGATCACCTGACTACTCTTGCACTATTCTGACCTACTTTTAAAAAGAAAGAATGAAAAGTCAGAACAGGACAGATTAACATGAAGCTCCATTTCTCTGCCTCACATGCAGACCATTGAAAGACAAAGAGAATTCAAAAATATTTAGAAATTAAAAACAATAAATTAATAATCATTAGACTTGACTTAATATAAAAGTCTTTAACTGTAGTTTTGATGTAAACTAGCTGCTGCATTGCTCATGTGGTGAGACACAGGATCTCATCAATGTTTCAGAGAAAATGAAAAGTAGGTCATTTAGTTTCAACCACATCAGCAGCAAACAGAGCTTCATATCAGCAGCTAGCAGAGAGTTAGCTCATGAAGCTAGCAGATCTTTAGCTGAGTAGCTAGCAGAGCTTCAGCTCAGCAGCTAGCATAACTTAGCTTAGCAGTTAGCAAATTAAAGTTCAGAAGCTATCAGAGCTTCACCTCAGCAGCTAGTACAGTTAGCTCAACAATTAGCAGAGCTGTAGCTAGCAGAGCTGTAGCTCAGCAGCTCCTCTCTGTGGCTCAGACCCAAAATGTTGAAGTAAACTCCTTCACGAAGACGTGAGGCTGGGATTCAAACCGAGGACCTCTGTGCCCCCCACCCCCACAATGCAGCCCCTCCTGACAGATCAGTTTGATCAGTTTTATTAGTTTTGTGTAATTAGTGGAAATGTCAGCGTCCACATTCCTCCATCTCTCCCTCTAATTAACCTTTCATCTCTCATCCTGTGACTCAGCCTCTGTGACTCAGTCCGCTAATTAATGTTCTGGATCATTATCTCTCTGGGTCGGGAGCAGGACCGGTCCGGTCCGGCCCGTTCTGTTCTCAGTTCGGCTCACCTTGAAAACGAACAGTTCCTTTCTGAAGAACGCCACGGTGTTGAAGTTCCCGTCGCAGATGTTGGGTTTTCCGTTGCCGGGCAGAGCGGGGCGGTCGCCGGGCGGCCGACCCGGCCGGGCGACCCGGTCCGGATGGCGTTCCGAGGTGGAGTGAGTCCGTCGGGAGGGAAGCGTGGGCAACGGCCGGGTGGGTTCCAACATGGGGGTGGGGATCCCTGAGAGGGACGGGAAAAACACAGAGAGGGACCGAGGGAGAGGGGTTACTTTACTGTCACAGAGAGACATCCATCCATCCATCCATCCATCCATCCATCCATCCATCATGTTCTGTTTATTCTTTTCTTTTTTCAGGTTTTTCATCAGTTTTGTTTTTCTAATAACCCTTTAGCATCAGATATTGTTTTAACGTTCTCTGTGGGTTCTGTATGTTGTATTTTTGTCATCTTCCATATTTTCTATCTGTTCCTTTAATGTTTCAGCCTTCAGTCTATGTATTTCCTCTCTTTTTCTGTGTGGTTGTGCTGAGCAGAAACGTCTTTGTTCAGATTATCTGAACGCCGTTTATGGCCTAAATAATGTCCGTCTGATCTACAAACGGCTCTTTGACTCCTGCAGCTTCACAGAGGAATAAAAAACCCGGCTGAGTTTTTTCTCTGAAAGGTGGAAACGCCAAACAACCTGAGGAACTCAGTCAGGTATCTGCACCGAACACTGAGCTGCAGAGAAAAGATGCTGCTGATCTCGCGCTTCCTGTCAATATTTCCCTGAAATGTCAGCCGTGCATCATGACCTTTAAGGTGATAATCAGGATTTTTTTCAGGCTCTGATCATTAAAGTGAATAAGAGGAAATGTGACCCTACAGACGCTGTCTGTTCCTTCTCTTTGTGTCTAATAAATACATCTTGCACCATATTTCCACCAGCGCCATGGCGATTATTCTTCGTTTGCGGACAGAAGTCAGAGTCAGAGCTGATGAAGACGGCAGCCATCTTTGTGTTTCTGGCATTAACACGTTTTCCAGGCAGAAGCTGCTGGTTCCGATCCGTTTTCATCCTTCAAACGAAGCCCAACTGCTGAATATTCTCCATAATTCAGCTGCTCTCTGGGCTCCGGCATTAATAATTCACACAAACAGTTTGCTGTTTTGACTTTTGCATGTTTTTGCTTTTAGATTCAGAGTGAAATGTTGTGTTCATGAACACCTCAAAGAGTCCTGCTTCATCCTGCCAGTTAAATATTTCTCTACTTGTGTTGTGTTTCCTCACCGTAGATCTTCTGAATGCCCTGCAGGTCGTCCATCGGCAGCTTGAAGTTGTGCGTGTCCATGTACTGGTAGAAGGGAGCCATGATGGCACTGGGGTCGTTGGAGTGCTCCAAACCCAAAGCATGGCCTAGTTCATGCACCGCCACCAGGAACAAGTCATTACCTGGACAGAAAGACGGCAGAAAATCAAAGATGGATCCAACACAATGAACCACTGATCTGCAGCTGGTGTGTTAAATTTACAGTAAAATCTGGTTCTATCACTCTCCTCTTCAAAGTAATACCAGCCCCAAACGAACACACTGCGTCTTTAAATATATAATCTGTGAGAGAATAAATTATTCAGATCTCATGAAGCAGCAAACATGTTGGATCTGAAGAAGAGAAATATCTTTATACTTGTTGTAGGAATCCTGCTGAGCAGCGGTTAGCGCTCTGAACAGGCAGTTTAACGCGTTTTCCACTAATAATAATAATAATAATAATAATAATAATAATAAATAATAATAATAATAATAATAATAATAATAATAAATAATAATAATAATAATAATCTGTGCAATGAGCTAACTTACTATTACTTACTATTGTAGCTCAGAGCTAAATTGGAGCTATTTCCATTGTTAATTAAATATTTAGTTTAAAACTGTCACTTTCATAAATGATTGAATAACATGGTGAAATATGACATTAAAAAATGAAACCTTATTGTTTTTATCTTATGACAGGCTAAATAAACCAAATTATTTCTGTCAATTTTTTACTTTGTAGGTTTAGAAATGACGCCACATCTAGTTTAGCTAAACTTATTAGTTTATTTCAGACATATCCACATTCAAACACCTTGATACATATTTCCATAACCAGAAGTATAAACTTACTTGACCTTTTTCTACTTTAGACATTATTCTTCAATTAGAGAAGCATCAATAAAAAATATTCTGATCTGAACAGAGAAAATAATCTCTGTTAATTAACAGGTTTAAGCTCCGCCCACTACTTGACACATTTGACGTAAAGCAGGAAACAGTTAATGATTGTTGAGCCATGACTTTTCCCCCAAAAACACCCAGAAATATCCCATAATGTTTTATTTTTAAAATATGGATCATATATAATTGCTGATGTTGCATTAATCCTCCTTCTCCTGCATGCTGTACGCATCACTGTAGATTTTTGCATCTGAGAAAATGCTGCATTTAATCCTGATGTGTGAATTTCTACAGCAAAGAGGTGGATAATTTTCCATCTGAAGCCTCTTTCCTTCTTGTCCAGCTGGTTCTGAGGGAGAACGGAGGCCCGGCCCGTTCTGAACCCATGTGGGATTAGATAATCTGGACTCTGAGCTGCTGTCAGATAATTAATAACTTCCAGCCGTCTGATGGAGGAGCTGAGACTCAAACACTTCATGAGCTCTCTAATTGGTTCGACTCTGCCTGAACCTAATTACAGCCCATCATTTTCTGCTCTTCTTGATGCGTTTGAAGATTACAGCCTCCTTCAGCTCCCTGGACTCCGACTTTCTGCTCTGCTCAGACCTTTGAACGCATCACTTCCTGTTGTCTGAAGCCTGCATTTTACTTTCAATTCTATTCAGTTTTTTTTACATAGCGCCAATTTACATTTATGATCAGAACAAAGCATCAGGTCGTAACTACGGCAACACAGCGATCTAAAAGTGAAGATTGTGGTTTTACAAAATAAACTTGCCATTTACTAACAATGTGGAATCTTTTAAATAATTTCTGTTGAAACTGTCAAACCAGATTTAATAATAATTTTATTCACAATAAACAAATATAAAAATGCTGTGGCTTAGTTTGCCTGTTCAAGGAGGAGCTGCGCCTCGTGGGCAGGGCTAAGTCCACCCAGGTGTTTTGCACTGCTAAATGGTTGCCATGGAGATTAAACAAACAAAATGAAAAGGTATTCGCAGTTTTCCTCATCTTGAATAATATCTCTGCTGTTTGCACAGATTTAATTTCCATATTTTGTAAATAGTCTGTTGTATTTTAATGAACAAGTAAAAAAAGGAAGCAAACCTAATAATTTTTTAATTTATAAACATTTTTATTTTATTATTTTCTATCCATTAATTTGATGGAATCAAACAAGATTTCATGTAATTTTCTGAATGTTTGAACATGCTCATCAAATCTAAAAATTGACGGAAAGAGATTTAGTTTTAATTTTCCATGATAATTGTGTTGTAATTTCCTGATTTTGTTTTGTATTGATTTCATTTTTGTACCTATTGACACAATTTGTGTAGTGAAATCATTTTAATCTTATTTATATAACCTTTATTTTGTTTTAGCAGGATAAACTGAGCATTGTCAAATGACAACAGATGAAAAATAGTTTTTTTGGTTAATTCTGGCTTTCAATAAATGTGCATTATATCTACCAAATAAGTAAAATAAAAATAAATACATTTAAAACCGTCTTTGTTGATGGTTGCATAAAGTAAGCACCTCTTAATGAATTTCTATTTGTTTCTACAAACCAAAGGAGGGATGACTCTCCCTCTGTGGAGAGAGCGGTTCTGGTTCCTGTGGGTTGCTTTGCCCTCAGCTCTGTCCTGCAGGTTAATAACGAATCGTCACCAGACTCAGGTGGGAACATGAAGTTTTAATCCAAAGTGAAAAATGTGTCCCGTTTGTCCTTCTGAAGCGGATAGCATGAATCACGCTGCTCTATCTGCTCGCTAATCTTTCAATTACACCAAGCACGAGTGTCTAGGTGTGTGTGTGGGTGTGTGTGTGTGTGTGTGTGTGTGTGTGTGTGTGATAGAGACAGACAGAGCATTGCAGGTTGAAGAGCTTTTAGGGAAAGCAGAAACACATTTAAATGTGTCTCAAACAGTTCAGGAGGAAGGAAACTCAGAGAAAGTTTTTGATTTTCAAAACCTTTGTTGCATTTCGTTTGCTGCCATCTTAAACTATAAACTTTGTTTCCGTGAAGGTTTTCCAGAAACCTCAGGAAGAAGTGGTTTAAAAATAATGAAATTTTAACCTCAAATGTCCAAAAGACACGACCACGGTGGAAAAACGAAACATTTTGCTGCTTCCACAGGATTTAAGAGGGAAAAAAGTCAATCAGGTGATCCAATAATAAACTGATCAGAACCAATGTGAACATTTCAGTTCAATACCGTTTCAATAAGTAAATAAACAATTAAAATAAAATTAAAATGTAGTTTACGTGAAATATTTAAATAAAAACTAATAAAGAATTAAGATAAAACAAAAAAGAAATTAAGCATTTAAATTAAAATAAATAAAATATAAAAACAAAACAAAAATTAAACTGAACATTTGAATGAAAATAGAATAAAAAAGTCAAATAAACCAGAAACTAATTGAAATTAAACATTAAATGACTCCCAGATGTAAAACAGTTCAAATAAACAACTAAAAAGCAGATATTAGATTCTGACGGCCGGTTTGACCTCTGTGACCCCGGGCGGCGGCTCTCACCGTCATGGTTGGCGTTTCCCAGAGTCCACGGCTCGTCAGAGTCGAAGTGGGTGTCTCCTCCAATGCCGGCGCCCGGGAAGTAGGCGTGGGCCAGGAATCCCCCCTCGCCGTCAAATGGAGAGCTGTCGCCATGGAAACCAGAGGCGAAGAAGATGATGATGTCGGCGTCTTTCCCGTCGCTCTCCACGTCTGAGTTTGGGACTTCCTGATTGGATCAGAGGGAGGAAAACTCGATGTCGGTATGAAATCACAGAACGTTGCTTCACTTATGAAATTAAATGTCTTAAAATGTTTTTTATGACGATAAAAAATGGAGATCAGGAGAAGCAGGTTGGTTTCTGACCTGGAAGGAGAGCGGAGTGACAGCCTGCCACACGTTGAAGGCTTGGCGGATCGCTCGGTGCGTGTCCTTCTCCCCCACCTTCGGGGTGTAGTTTGATATTCTGGGGAGCAGAGAAATTATTTTTAGTATTTTTCTGACAGGAGTCACTGCAGTCTGTAAACGGACCAATCAGAGGACAGGAAGCTGAAACGAACAGCTCAAAGTTTAGTTAGCAAAATAAAAAAACATAAACAATTATAATAAAAACTTCAAATGAAACAAAAATTACATTAAATTAAACATTTAAATAAAAATAAAAAGTTAAAATTTTTTACATTTAAATAAAACTAAATTACATAAAAATATCACATTCAATTAAAATGTATCAGACAGACAAATATAGTAAAACCCACAAATGCTTAAGAAAATAAAGAAAAAACACCAACAATGTGTGAAAAAAAACGTTTGGCAACTACTTAGGAAAAATAGAGTTAAAACAAAAAAGATAAAATAAAATGATAAACTTGTTTGTTTTTATTTCCCCCCAAAACTACAAACCTCTAATTTGTTTAAACAGATTAGTTTTAAAATTTGCTTCATTTTCTTAAACAGAAAAGAAATGTGTGGCCAGAAGTCTGCAGAACAGATAAACGCTTCGGCTCCGCCGCTGTGCAGGCGGTACAATTATGATCCCAATCTGTGTTTTTGAGTTGAATAATTTCTTTCTGATCTGCTGATGTTTCCATCTGAAGCTGCAGCTCGGTTAATGTGCAGCCTGATACGCGCAGCTGCAGATAAACGAGGCAGAAAGGTCGTTACAGAGTAATTGCAGGAGAGGAAACGTGCCGTTCATTTTTATTCGCTTTTATTGCTCGTCTCACCGGCAGACCTGCAGAAACTCAACGCAAGACGGCTGGAGAAGGAGACGGATGGAGGGATGGAGGGCAGGGAAAGGAAGAGAAGAAGAAAACGCTGCAGGAAAAGGTCCGGCGAAGAGGCTCAGCAGATTTCTGATGTTTTAGATGAAAACCCAAATTAAACAATCAGAACCACGGTTCATCGTAAATCTAATTAACCCCTTTAGACCTGATTTTTATCAACGCAGCAAAAAATTTTTACTCCACGTCAGCACTAAAATACAGAAAAAAAACATTTTATTTTACAAGCAGTTCAACAACGTCAGTGATTATGATCATAAAAAACATAAAAACAAAACAATGAATTAAAATAAATGACTTGTGAAACCACAAATAAGCTGCAAAATGCTACAGATACATTTTTCCTTTGCATGGTGACACAAAATAATTCAACGTTGGTTGATATACTCTTGATGTCCATTGGGATGGACATTCAACTTTTTATATGTTTGCATTTCTATATAACTTTTTTTGATGAAGACGCATGTATAAAGAAAAGGAAAAACTAATTATATGTATTTCTGCTTTTATTTGAAATCATGTCAGTTTTGGTCCTCCATACATTCGGCCTCTGTCGTCAACTGGAAACCACGTTTTCTGTCGTTTCGTCTCCGTTTGTGTGTTTTGCTTTCTGCTCTCTCAGACTTCCCAGAACATGAAGAGGATTTACAGGAACGTCGCTGAACTCACAGCTGCAGCTCCGCCAGGGCGAACTAGCACCGAAACACTCCCACGGGAGTCGGAGGATGAAGGAGAAACTGGAACAAAACTCAGCAGGTGGGAATAAATACTTCAAGTTTGCTAAACGATCCGATGCAGCCAGCCTCCTCCAAACTGTCACCAAACGCCTCAGAAGGAGCGTCGTTTAAAGAGACCGGGCTTCGGCGCCTCAGAAGACGAGCAATCGGATTTGAAATGATCAGATCCTGCAGGTCCGTTTGGACTGACTGGAGGTGAAACAGGAGGAGGCCCAGAGTAGCCAGTAACAGGAGCTGACTATGCAGAGAGGGAAGCGCCGCCGGGATGCGTTCAGGGTCCCGCGGGAAGGTGGTAATTTACATTAAGCCGATGGAGCTCTGAGTGGGAGGGTGCGGGCGAGGCGGAGTGGGATTGATGCGGTCCAATATCAGATCATGTTGCCTTGGAGATTTTTAGTTTCACAAAAACCTGAGCGAGATTTCCCCTTGGCAACAATAAATTTAAAGGGGCAGTATCAAGCTTGACAGTTTTTGAGCTTGTCATGGAAAATTTGATTCTCTCATCAAAAACAGACCTAGAATGTTGCTTTGATTCTTTCATGCATGTTTAAGAAATCCTTTAATCTCTATGGCAACCATTCAGCTGTTCAAAACGCCTGGGTGGACCTAGCTCCGCCTTCAAAACGCAGTTCCTCCAGCATTCAGCTCCTTCAGACTAGCTAGCAGGAATTAGCAAATTTAGCAAATAGTTATCCAGAAAAAGGCATTTTTTCAGCATTCATTAAACTATTTTAACTTATTTTAACTGCCATGTGCTAACCTCCACATGCTTCACCAGAAGGCGCGCCTCTCTCAGGTGCACTGGAACCAACATCCCTGATATCAGTTCCTACCCACCAACTTCCAAAATAAATGTCCTCATGATGCAAAAACATATACACAATGCAAAATAAAAAAGTAAAAATACATTTCTTATGCTCATTTAGCTATTTATTCAATCATTTAGCAGCAGAAAGGGTTGTTTAACTGAAATGTTACTTATTTTGTTTTTTGATTAATTACAGATGCTGCAATTAACTTGATTAAACTCCTTAATCAAGTCCCACCACCACTATTATTATTATTTCCTTTTGAAACGTAGCACTAGCAGTAAATGATTAATTCATCTGTCTTAATAGTTTCCTTTCTGCGTTTGCTGCTGTATGATTATTTAACATAAGTCGTCTCTGGCTCTGAGCCTTGTGGGCTTTCAGAAAGGATGGGAGTATTAATGGGTGTCGGTTCTGCCTAAAAGGCCGGTCCCGGTCCCACTGGGCCGGGCTTCGTTCCCCAACAGACTGCCTCTCCACTGAGGATTTAACTCATCAGTCGCTTTATTCACCAGTTGATGCTGTTGAAGTCACAAAAACAAGAAGGAGAAGCTGCAGGAAAACACACAGATTCTTTTTGGTTAGATTTCTAATAAAGTTTGGTGGAGCCATGTTGGTTCTGGAGGAGCGGGATGTGTTCAGTGTCTCCTGGGAGTTTCCTAATCTGCTTTAGGGACGTTTTTACACCTCTGAAGAGAGCCAGCAGGCAGAGAGAATGGTGCGTTCAGGGTACCGTGGGACACTTTGGCTAACAGCACAATAACAATAATAAATTGTTATTGTTATTGTCACAATAACAAATTTTGCTGGACGATAAATTGCGATAAACGATAATGTTTTGAGATCATTTGGAAGTAATAAAATGGTAACGGTGGATCAGAACATTCTCTTAAATTCTAGTGAACATTTCAGACTGGAGCTGGAAGACATTTTAAATAAATAAAACAACAATTAAAATGAATTATGACGTCTCTGTAAACAAAATTGTTCTTCAATAAAATGTTTAGGTGAGACCAAAGCACCAGACTGAAGACTTTTGTCATCCAGTTTTTACATTTTTTAAATGACTATGGGATGAATTGATGAATTGTTTATTGCGTTACCTGTAGGTGATCCTCTTCTCCCTCCATTTCTGCCCCGTCAGCGCGTAGCGTTTGTTCCTCTGGCGCCGGCTGGTGTGAGGATGGTCGGGAACGCCGCAGCGAGGCCGCCGCATCCACCTGGACACAAGGCACAGCTTTGGCTCAGAGCAGGACGGGACATGATGACAGGACAGAAGATTTCAATAAAATCTGATTCAGCAACAATCAGGAGCTGCACTTCCTGGAAATGCAAACTGAAATGACAAAAATGAATTAACTTAATGGAAACATGGCAATTTATAAAAAAACAACAAGTTTTTCTATAAAAAGTTTTTTGAGCAGAAATAAGGTACTTGTTCAGGCGTCACATGAATCACATGACCAACAACTGCATGTTACTACTGGCGGAAACCACAAAGAAGACAACTTCCTGTCATCGTCTTCGTGATTTGTAGGTTGTTTTTTTTTTTTTGCACAATGTGCAGCTGGCTCCACCAGAGCCCTCTCAGCATCACAGTGGATGTCTCGTCCGATTGGCTGAATTATGATATATTTCATGTTTACATCCGTCTCTGCCATGATTTTTAATAAATTATCTTATTCACACATCATTTTTATCTAATTTCTTATTTAATGGAAAGAATGTAATTGCAAAACTGTGTTTTTTCGACATTAGCGGAGTATAGACAAAGATTTGATCCTATTTGTCATGGAAACGCAGCGTGACTCACTCTATGGTCGTTTCATCCAGGACTCCCGTCACCGGTATCCCGTAGAAACGCTGCATGGCCGCCACGGCGGACTGCATGGCCTTCTCCTGCCGCAGGTCCGACGTCCTGACGTCATGAGGCAGCAGGTAGCCGTAGTTCTTCAGCCACGTCTGGGAGACACGACAGGAAGGAGAGGAAATGTCAGGGAAGGGTTCAAAGGTCAACTACGAACCATCAGAAATCCATCAATCTGCAGAGTTGTGAATGGACGTCCAGCAAGAAGACAAGTTGGACCATGATGGACAGAACCATGTTTGTTAAAGAGACAGAGGCACAAACGGTGATAAATACAAAGTCAAATTTCAAATTCATATTTGATATACACAGCTTTTTTAAATATTTTTTTTACAACAAGTGAAGGTAACATTTGTACTTGACTGTACTAAAAAACGTCACTATGTGCCTGGAAAACACAAAATGCCCCTTTAACGATGAACTCCATGCAGACGGAGAAACTATCGCTGAGAAACAATCTGAAACAGGAACAAGCAGTTATCCTGGTCTGAAGAGAAACAAGCAGGTTTATTAAAATGTTTCTAATTGAAGAGAAACGGTCACTATAAAACATAAAAACTAATCTCTTATGATCTCCATAAACCTCAATAAAATCTTCTACCTGCTGCAGAAACTCGGATCAGAAACCGACTGAGGAGTTTTTCCTTCCGAGTCAAAGAAAATCTGATTCTCATGGATCCACTAATTGATCATAAATCCACAGACAGCTCAAGTTATGGAGCATCTTCCTGGTTTCTTTCTCTTTAAAAGTCACTTCCAACCAGTAACATCCTCAGGTTTCCAGCACCGAGCAACACGAGGCGAGCCAGACGTTTATTATCACAGCTAAAAAAAACCCTAACAGAGTTTTACTTTAAACAGATTATTAAGCAGAAAAAGTTTATGATGGGGTCGTAACTCTACAAATATAGATGTAAACATCCTGCAACTAAAAATAAAATAAATAATCTGTATGAATAAAAACTGCAAAGAGAGAAAACATCCAAATATTTTACTTAAATTTTGAAGTAATTTTAGTATTTCTACATAATCCAGTATTGAGACAAAATGTCAACATTGTCATATGTTTTATCATTGATTTCAAGATGATATCTTATCATTAATAACAAGATGAAACTCTTGTTATTAATGTTTCTTCAGTTTTTTTATCTTCAGCATCTCTGCTGCTATAATCATGTTTATAGGAACGTTTAATGAAAGAAAACATTCAGCGGCGCACAGATGAAATAAATCTGTGGCTCACACTAGCGCAGCAGCAAACGAACTTTAATGAATAGATTTCAAACTTTGTTTTAATCACATTTATGTTTCTGACCTGCATAAACCCACAAAAAACTGAGAAAAAACCCAAATCACTTTAATCTAACGGATCTAACAGCAGCTGAATGTGACACAAATACCACTTTTTAACAGAATATTCTCATATTTTCACCAAAAAACCGGATCTATTTCACTTCCAGATGTGGAATTAAAACACATTTGATAGCTTTCAAAGCCTCTGCAGTTTGAACGATAAAGATGCGTCTGAACTGCATGACAAATTAAAGCAAGTTTAATCATTTCCATTTGCATAATTTATTGGATTTGTCTTTCTACCAAAAACTGGATGATAAAAGTTTTCAGTCTGATGTTTTGGTCTCATCTAAATCTTTTTGATACTTCATAATTCATTTTATTTGTTGTTTCTGTTGTTCTATTTATTTTGGACATTAAAAATGTCTTCCAGTTCCAGAGTTAAATGTTCATTAGGATTTAAAGTGTATTGATCTGTGAGGATGTGTTATGTGCCATTACCATTATGTTACTAAAAATGGTCTCAAAACATCAACATTTTCGTTTATCGCCATCACTTCTGGGGCAATTTATCGTCCAGCAACATTTATCGTGACAGGCCGGGTTCTGGATGAGACCAGGTCTCAGGTTTCTGTTTCTGAATGTTGCAGCAGGAGAGCAGAGCAACGAGCTGGAAAACCCGATCCGATCGCAGCAATCAGGACAGAAAACAGCCGGTGAAGCCGAGCGGCGGCTGATTAATGGAGCCGATCTGCTGCAGCGCGGAGCGCCGGCCTGCGGCCCAGGATTCCCCCCCAGGGCAGATCCTCGGACCGCCGACGACTCTTCCTGTCAGGACGTCTGCACTTTGTCTTCCAGGGATCAGACGAGATCCGATTAATCAGTCTGGATGAAGCAGAGTTCTCTCAGTCAGATGGGCCGGGTCACGGAGGACACAACCAGCTCAGTGTCTCAATAAAAAGCTCCAGAACCTGCTCTCTGAGGCCTTTATGGCAAACAGTTTGCCCACTTTATTAATCAGAGACACAGAATCCCTTTAGAACCAGACAGAAACAGAACCGAGGAGCAAATCACAGAGCAGGAGCTCTGGTGTGTCTTCCTCCTCTCGATCAATCAGTTTATTTCAGCAACGAGGGAGTCAACATGCTTTACATCATAAAAACACAAAAATAAAAGGTCATAAAAACATCATACATGTGAGAACAAACCAGATCATATGACGTGTCTTTATTGCATGGCTTTAATAAGGAGCACAGCTGGCTGACATCTGGTTGCTGTGCTGTTTTGGACCGACACACCAGACCATAAATAATATTGATAAGATTTACTATATCTATACATTCAGATAAGCTAAAATCAGACAAGTTCAATTATGCTAATCTAAGATCAGATATATGCGACGCTAAACTAAACTTAGATCAGAAAATCTTATCTAAACTAAGACAAAACAAATAAGGTTCAAATAAGCTATAAACTATAATAATAATAATAACTAAGCTAAGCTAAGCTAAGCTAAGTTAGAGAATTATTTAGATTATTCAGGCCAAATAAATGGGTGTTCATTTTTCAAAGTGATAGTTTCATCTTGTTTTTCATACACTTATAAAAATCACAATTCCAAACTAAATACACTGCTCAAAAAAATAAAGGGAACACCTAAACAGGTGTTTAACACTTAAAGTGTTCCCTTTATTTTTTTGAGCAGTATATTTGATTCACAAGCTATACTGTATATCCAGCCAACTAGACATTTAGCTTGTGAATTAAATATTTAGTTCCAAAGTTAACATTTAATTTCCAAACTAAATATTTATTTTCCAAATTAAATATTAAGCCTGCTAGCTTGTTACACCCTATCTAAATATTTAGGTTGTAACTAAATATTTTCACCACGTTATTCAAACATTTATATTAAAAAATCAACTTAAATATTTAGTTAGGAGCTAAATATTTAGCTTTCTAACATAATATTTTTAAGGTTTTCCCGTTACTGTAAAGCACATTATTTTTATTCTGTTTTTAAATATTTTATTTTCTATTTTTGTGTGAATTTACTTGCTTTGATTGTGCGACAATAAAGGAACTTCTATTTCTAAAAACAAACAGTAAAATATCTGTTGTCCTATTTTATTTCTTTGACGGATATTATATGTTTTACATATAGCAAAAAACATTTAATAAAAATAAGACATTTTTGCTCATAATACAAATGTTTCAAGCATGTTTGCAGGAAATGTGTTCATATTTTGCATTAGTTTAATTAGTTTTAGCTTTAAATGACTGTAGTTCGCATTAATCTGAACTGGGCCACTGAAAGGTGGTTTTGTGGTGGATCCACCAGAGGAAAGGTTTTAATGTGGCGCCGCTGCATGTGCAGCAGATGACATTTATCTCCGCGGCGGCGCGGAGCGGAGTGCAGATCTGAGCACAGCTCTAATTATAAACGTACGGCAGGCGGAGGAGCAGCGAGCTCCTGAGAGCAGCGCAGGAGGATTAGGTCTGATCGGAGAAACCATTTCTCACCAACACGGACATTTAATTATGAAGCTGCTGTAGATCCTCCGGCTGTTTGTCTGAGGATCTGCTCACATCTTTATTCAAACTACTAATTAAAACAGAAAAATACAAAACAAACATTTTTCTGTTGTTGGGATCAGCAGCAGGATGTGGTGAGATCTAACTTCCTGTTCACAGAGAAGCCAAAATAAAGAACCATCACGGGAACGATTAATGCTGGCCATTGGTCCCAGTGAGTCCAGTTTAGACTTCACTGGATGTTGAACTGGTTTAAATCGTCTGACAGGAATAATCTGAAGACATTCTGATGCAAACCTGAGGTTGTTTTGAATCTTTCATGAGGTGGTGGCTCTAACGCTGGTTCTTATTCATGTTGCTGCTCTGATGTACTGATTTATGGCAGTTTAAAGGAAATATCTCAGAAACAACTGGATATGGATCATGATTCAAACACTTCATTCTGCCAAACTTTAAGGTTGGGATTAATTTAGTTTAATTTTGTTAATCCCATATTATTTGAGTTTTATTTATCCTATTTTATTAATTTTTCAAACTATCTTGACCTAATTTAACATTTGCTTAGCGTACATTAATTTATTATTGCTTAGTTTAGCTTGACTTTGCTTTGTTTACCTTAGCTTTAGGTTTCCTTTGGTGACTTGTCCTAACTTCGGTTCAGTTTGTGGTTCTCTGCCCCTCTGGGTTCAGCAGACTCTTCCTGATCCAGTTCTGATGTGAAACTTAGCAGTTTTCTCTATTTTGTTTGTAGTTAGCATGTTAGCGCGAATGTTTCTGACGTTTACAAGAGTGACTTTTTGAAAAGTGACATTTTCATTCCGAGTTGTTAAAGAGTTTGTCCTGAAACCTGTTTTTGTCCTGAAACCTGTCTTTGTCCTCATGTCCTGTTTTTGTCCTGCTGTCATGTTGTTGTTCTGCTGTCCTGTTTTGTCCTCATGTCCTGTTTTTGTCCTGCTGTCATGTTTTTGTCCTGCTGTCCTGTTTTGTCCTCATGTCCTGTTTTTGTCCTGCTGTCCTGTTTTTGTCCTGCTGTCATGTTGTTGTTCTGCTGTCCTGTTTTGTCCTCCTGTCCTGTTTTTGTCCTGCTGTCCTGTTTTTGTGCTGCTGTCATGTTGTTGTTCTGCTGTCCTGTTTTGTCCTCCTGTCCTGTTTTTGTCCTGCTGTCCTGTTGTTGTCCTCCTGTCCTGTTGTTGTCCTGTTTTTGTCCTCATGTCCTGTTGTTGTCCTGTTTTTGTCCTCCTGTCCTGTTGTTGTCCTCCTGTCCTGTTTTTGTCCTGCTGTCCTGTTTTTGTGCTGCTGTCATGTTGTTGTTCTGCTGTCCTGTTTTGTCCTCCTGTCCTGTTTTTGTCCTGCTGTCCTGTTGTTGTCCTCCTGTCCTGTTGTTGTCCTGTTTTTGTCTTCATGTCCTGTTGTTGTCCTGTTTTTGTCCTCCTGTCCTGTTGTTGTCCTCCTGTCCTGTTTTGTCCTCATGTCCTGTTTTTGTCCTGCTGTCATGTTGTTGTTCTGCTGTCCTGTTGTTGTCCTCCTGTCCTGTTTTTGTCCTGCTGTCCTGTTGTTGTCCTGTTTTTGTCCTCCTGTCCTGTTGTTGTCCTCCTGTCCTGTTTTTGTCCTGCTGTCCTGTTTTTGTGCTGTTGTCATGTTGTTGTTCTGCTGTCCTGTTTTGTCCTCCTGTCCTGTTTTTGTCCTGCTGTCCTGTTGTTGTCCTCCTGTCCTGTTGTTGTCCTGTTTTTGTCTTCATGTCCTGTTGTTGTCCTGTTTTTGTCCTCCTGTCCTGTTGTTGTCCTCCTGTCCTGTTTTGTCCTCATGTCCTGTTTTTGTCCTGCTGTCATGTTGTTGTTCTGCTGTCCTGTTGTTGTCCTCCTGTCCTGTTTTTGTCCTGCTGTCCTGTTGTTGTCCTCCTGTCCTGTTTTTGTGCTGCTGTCATGTTGTTGTTCTGCTGTCCTGTTTTGTCCTCATGTCCTGTTTTTGTCCTCCTGTCCTGTTGTTGTCCTCCTGTCCAGTTGTTGTCCTGTTTTTGTCCTCATGTCCTGTTGTTGTCCTGTTGTTGTCCTCCTGTCCTGTTTTTGTCCTCATGTCCTGTTTTTGTCCTCATGTCCTGTTGTTGTCCTCCTGTCCTGTTTTTGTCCTCCTGTCCTGTTTTTGTCCTGCTGTCCTGTTTTTGTCCTCCTGTCCTGTTTTTGTCCTGCTGTCCTGTTTTGTCCTCCTGTCCTCTTTGTGTCCTGCTGTCCTTCAGGATTCCTCCTGAATCATCAAGCTTCCTTCTCTGACCGCGACTCTGCAGTTTCAGGATGAAGAACTCACTGATCGCGTCTGCAGAAATCTAATTAATTGATAACAGTTGAAGATTGTCTGCAGAGTATCTGCTGCTAGTAATGTATCTGTGTGTTTTGACGGCACGTCAGAACGGTGTGAGTGTGTGGGCGTGTGTGTGTGTGTGTGTTTGGGTCTAATTTGAGGTTCTGTGAAGAATAAAATTATAATTTCAGCCCAAAATCAAATGCAGGAATCTAACATGCGATGGCTGCTCTCAGACTCAACGAGTCTGGAAAGCTTCCATCATCACTCCTCTCCTTCTCCGGGTTGTAAACGCGAGCTAGCTAGCGCTAGCGGTGAAGAAAGGACCTAGCTAGCTGTTCTAGAGCCTAAAAAGGCTCAACAACCTGGTAATGAAGGCTGGTTCTTTTCTGTGGAACCAATATTTTACATAAAATCAAGAAAACTATCGACAATTCTGACCATCCACTTGGAAAAACACTGCCTTCAGTCAGAGGCTTCTTCAGATTCGCTGTAATACAGACTGCTACAGGAAATCTT
Organism: Xiphophorus couchianus; assembly: GCF_001444195.1. Classification (NCBI taxonomy): domain Eukaryota; kingdom Metazoa; phylum Chordata; class Actinopteri; order Cyprinodontiformes; family Poeciliidae; genus Xiphophorus; species Xiphophorus couchianus. Next base: position 2,857,159 of record NC_040247.1, read on the forward strand.
TCCTGCCAACAGTCATCACCATCTACAATAACTCTTTGAAGAGTTCGGATTAACATTTACCTCAACATTTGATTTCCTTTTCGGATCAACACATCGTTCTCATGTTAGGACACATGAGAACGATGTGTCTTAAACTGACAGCCATCTTGGTAGGCAGTTGCTATGTCAACAATATACAAGCCACAAACTTCAAACTAGCTCTCACCTTGTTCCTACCTAACTGATAAACAAGATAAGTACATTACAACTATTACTCAGTTACAATGTTTGAGTTCTCTACCCACCTCTGTGTAATACATAGAAAAACATCAGTGATATTTACTGCCGAACTACCAACATTAGCTTAGCTAACATAGCTTTTATCTGCAAGCTAAGACTGAGGTGTTGCAAATCAAAATCTCGTTGATGAAAATTTTGTTAATGTAAATAACGAAACTAAATGTTAATTATTTGTTTAACTCAACATTTAATTTTAAAATGAAATATTTATTTTCCAAACTAAGCATTTAGCTCAGACCTAAATATTTAGTAAGCTAGGCAAATATTTAACTTGCTAACTAAATATTTAGGTTGCTAGATAAATGTTTAACTTATAGCTAAATATTTAGCTGCAAATATTTAGCTATGACGATAGCTTCCTTCCCATAAGGGTGAATGGAATATAAAAGCCGCTACACAAACTCTGCTGCTGTGAACTGAATTGTTGCTCAATGTTTTTATCTTTACAATCGTTTCTTTTTCTCCTGACATGTCCAACGCGTTAGTTGAAAACATCGGATGTGACGTTTTAATGGCTCTACAGATGCTTACTCATGTTTCCATAGCGACCGTCTCCTCGGTCCGGGTTCGGCTGGTTTCAGACAGAACAAAACCGTCTTCAAACCCGCAGTGACAGCTCCTGTTAGTTCCAGCTGCGGCTTCACCGAGCAAAGCGAAGCGAGGCGAGTGTGGGCGTGATGAAGACAACAAGGCTGTCAATCTGAAAACGTTACAAATGTGTGTATTTATCTCCAACAATGACTAATCAGGACAGCGCTGACTGGAAGCGGCCGTGAATTCACACCAACCCATTCAGCAGCAGCAGCAGCAGCCCACTTCCAACCCATCCTCAGCTCTAATGCTGTGTTTACAACCATCCTCTTTCCCAGAACTCTCCCCTCCTGGGAGGGAGGAAACCCGCCCGACACCGGCTCGTAGGGCTCAGACACACTTTCAGCCCATTACCTCCATTATGGAGCAGAAATCTGCAGTTAGGCATCGTTTTCTGCTGCCACGTCACCCTCACAGAAACAGGACAGGATGTTTCCTGTAGCATGTTAGCCTTGCAGCAGTTATTAATAAAATCCTCTAGGAACCTGCAGGTACTGTGCTAAGCTAAGAGAAGAGAAGCTAAACTAAGACCAGACAGGCCTAAATTAAACAAAAAAAAGCTAATCTTAGCTAAGATACCCCAAATGAAGCTACGCTAAGCCTTAAATTACGTGAAGCTACTGCAAACTTAGCTAAACTAAGCTAAGCTCAGTAAATCTGATCTAAACTGAGCTAAAATAAATAAGGTTCAAATAAATTAAGCTAAAATAACAATCTAAGCTAAGCTAAATTAGTGCAAGTAACCAAGTAAACTAAACTCAGTTAAATTGAGCAAAGATAAACTAACATAAGCTAAAAAAGTTAAGACAAATGGAGTAAAGTCAAGCTAAGCAATAATAAATTAATATACAGTAAATATTAAACTAGATTGGGCTGCATAGTGGTGCAGTTGGTTTAACTGTTGCATTGCAGCAAGAAGGTCCTGGTTTGATTCCTGGTCTTTCTGCATGTTCTCCCTGTGCATGGTGGATTCTCTCCAGGTACTCCGGCTTCCTTCCTTTTCACTTTTAAAACCTCACCGTTCTCAGAAAGAGGCTAAAATTAGGACAGGAAGGTCTGATGTCCATGAAAAATGGAAATCATTAAAAACTCAGCATCTGGTTTAAATAGATCTATATTATGATTGTTCTGATTATTAACAGCCTCCACTGCAGAACGTAGGAGTATGACTAACAAAACCCAGAGAGGAATATTTGGAAAGGTTGTGCAAACAGAATAACAAACAATGAAAATATGATTAAATGAGTTAAAGAGCTGAAAACCAGACACAAAGCCATGAGTTTTAAAATGCCAGTCAGTGGTATCTGATTGAAGGTTGGTTTCCAGATCGCCAATTACTGATCTTTAAAAAGCCTGACCTGCCGCTTCACATTTTTTTGTCTGAAATGTTGCTAAATATAGCAAGAAAGTAGCTGAGCTGATAACAGTGACGTGACTATTGATGACTGCAAAAGTGCCGACATGACCTGGTGGGCGAGTCTGTTGGTCAACCTCTCTAATGGGAGAGCAGAAGACGTTTGCCGAAGTAAATAAGATCGGAGAAAAGATCGGCTTCACATTTACGTATCAACTGATCATCGATTCTTTAAATTAAGAAAATCTCCACCGATAAATCGGTGCACCACTCAATCTGACGCGACATTTTTGTCTCCCTTTGGTGAAGGAAGTTGCGCTCAGGGTCTTCTTCGCAGGTTCTTAAGTTGTTTCCTTCAGTGTTTCTTGGTGCAGCGCTCCCACAGGTGAGGGGGGTAGGGGGGGTTATTTAATTGCGTCGTTTGACTCAACGATCAGTGAGAAACTGAACCACAGCAGCTGAAAATGGAACAAATGTTGTGGTTTTGAACCGAGTCAACCAGACCACCAGGAGTGAAAACAGTCTCTGAATCTGACCCACTGGAGAGCAGAGTCTCTATTCAATTTCCTCCATGTAACTGGAGTTACACTCTCCTGTCCAGATGAGACCCTTATGACACACACACACACACACACACACACACCCACACACACACACACACACACACACCCACACACACACACACACACACACACCCACACACACACCCACACACACACACACACACACTGGATGGACTTGGATTTTCTGCTCCAGCATCCCTCAGGAGTTTTTCCCTCCACGGTTTGCTGCTTCTCTAACTTTGTGATGTTTTCTCGGTGGAGCTGAGTCTGTCTGCCTCCTCTGGTCTCAGACTGCTGTGGAGAAAACATCTCCTCCTTTGTTCCACTCTGCGCTGCCAAGGGCGCTCTCTTTGTTTCAATCAAAGCATCTCCAGCAACAAAACAGGAAAGCAGCAGCAGCAGCAGCAGCAGCACCGAATCAGATCACCAGCATCTCCACCAGTTTCCCCCATTCACCCCGACTCAGAGCAGATCCATGAATTATGGAGGAGAGGCTATATTTGGACTGGAGCCTCACTTTAACCTGCCTGTTTCTGGTCAACATGTGTCTGAATGTAGAGAAGCAGCAGCAGCAGGCGGGGGAGGGGGAGCAGAGGATCTGAAGGACTTATTAAAGCTGCCAAACAGGCGGAAACAATCAGGCTTAATGAGCAATTAAGCTGTTAGTTTGTTACTGACGCTGAACGTCAGAAAACAAAGCGCTGAACCGGTTCTGAGTCCGGATCGGTTCAGTTCCTGATGTTAATCTCTGCTTTCATAAAACCTCCTCTTACCTCCACTATGAAGGTCTTCTCCTCCCCGCACACCGACACCACGCAGAGCAGGAGCGGGAAGCAGCAGGTCTTCCAGCAGAACCCGGGGATCCCGGCTCTCCGCCTGCGCGCCGCCCCGCCGCCGCCTCCGCCGCCGCCAGTCGCCATGGCTCTGTCTCCCGGATCCCCCCCGCCACCTCCTCCGCTTTCCTCCGGGGCTTTCCAGGCTCCTGCTCCGCTCCTCACAGCAGGAAACGCGGCTCCAGCTCGGGGTCCATCCCGGCGCGTTGGCCCGGTTCCTCCCGGTTCGGTTCGGCTTGGTTCGGTTCACCAGTTCAGGAGCAGCGGAACAGCTGCACGACTCGGGCTACAATCAAACACTGATGCACTGAGGTTTGTCGCTCTGGGTACCAGTGAGGAGGAGGAGAAGGAGGAGGAGGAGGAGGAAGGTGATGGATGTTGTTGCAGGAGCGCATCATCAGCACAGGGGGCGCTGCAGAGGCTGGGAGAGTCATTTCACCCAGATAGGCTGATCAGGAGTTTAAATTTATTAAGATTCAGAATTTCCTGATAGTTTCAACGTTTCTGGATCCGGAGGTCTTTTGAGTTCTGATGGAGTTTTTCAGTTTCAGTTCAAGTTTTCTGCTCGTTTCCCCCCATTGAACAGATTCCTGACTGAACAGATTCCTGACTGAACCGATTCCGGACTGAACAAATTCCTGAATCTGAAAAGGTTCCGGACACCAAACAGATTCAATTCTCTGTTCAGTTTGAACAGATTCCTTGTTTTGAACAGGTTCCTTGTTTTGAACTGGTTCCTTGTTTTGAACTGGTTCCTTGTTTTGAACTGGTTCCTTGTTTTGAACTGATTCCTGAATGTCTCTCTGGACGTCAGCTGTCTTAACACGGAGATTTTATTGTTTTATTTTGCCTAATTGGCTGCTGACTCAGACAGGAGAATCGTTCAGACAGAACATTCACCTTAGTGAACCAGTTCTGAACCGGGTCTTTGTAACAGAAATTCCAGTTGCTCCAGTTCGTCCCTCATATCTCTGCTGGCGGCAGCTTTTTGACATTTCTTTTGCCCCTTTCTGTCCCTTCTGGTCAATCAGTGGACATCTGGGACGGATCCATTAGCAGCAGCCGTCTCTCCTCCATAATTGAAGCTGTCGTGGACGAGGCAGGTGACGGGAAACGGCCTGCAGTGACGTGAGCGGTGGATCCATTAGACACGTCTGAAACACAGATTTAATTATCGGTCAGAGACGGGTCCACCGCTCCGTCATTAGCTTCATTTCCTGCCTCAGTGGCCGCTCTGCTCTTTAGCCCACAGGAAGTCATCCTCCAGAAAAAGGTCCAAACGGTTCAGGTTCTGAGGGATTTATCACGTTACTGAACTTTACAGGTCAAACCTGCAGAAAAACATCATTAAAAGACAGAAGCTAAATCACAGGACAGGCTAGTTGCTCTGATTGAGTTTTATTCCTCCTCCAGGTGATGATTGCTGTTGGTTTTCCAGCTGATTTGTGTATTTTAAGCCTGGCGGGCCACCAGACTAAACATTGTTGTTTTATTTATTGTAGTTTTTTTTATAAACCAGTAATGGTGATACAAAATACGGGTTAAAGAGACTCTTTGGTGAAATGATTTGAAGCTCAGTGGAAATGTAGGGGGATTGAGGTCAGGTGTGGTTTTATTTTTTAATTCACCGGATCGCCATGACCACTTCCTGTTTTTACTGGTCTACAATCTAGCAATTTTGGCTAATAAAGTGACAGTGAAACAACTGAAGTACAAAAAAATATTTTAATTGTATTTTGTTTTATGTTAGCCTCTTTTAAAACTTTAAAGTTTTTAAAACGACTAAATAAAAAATAAAATAGCTTAAAAACTGGCAGGATGGATCGTAATGGGAGGATCTGACAAGGAACTGAGGAGTCTGGGAGGGTGATTACTGGACTGGAACCAGGTGAGTGGCTTCCACTGGTAGGATGGGAGCAGAGGTCAAGGGTCAGTTGAGGAAGGACTGATCCAGAAACAGGACAAAACAGGAGTTAAAAGTAAAACAGGAAGTAATCAGAACACAAGAAACAGATTATCAAAATAAAACAGGAGCCACAGTTGAACCAGAACCAACACAAGAAAAGTCCAGAACCAAACTGTAGCAGCAGCACTCGTATTAATTCATTACTTTAATATTCAGCTAAAAATGACAGTAAATGCATATAAATATGAGAAGCATGATATTTATTCAACAATAAACAAATAAATTGATGTAGATAAATTTAATTTATTGAGTTAAAAATGCATTCAGATGTAAGGAGGAACTTATCTTTTGCGCCCCTGGAGTTTGCATCTATAATTCAGTTCTGACACGCGGTTCTGACCCACAGTCTGAACCAGAACCACCTCAGCTCTCTGTTTCTGGGTCGTGACCCAGTTTCTCCTCAGCGCCGGGACTCTGTCTGCCAGCAGAACCTGCGATGAAAGGAACCCAACTGTTTGACCTCTGAGGAACAGAAACACCTGACTGATAAAGGAAAGGTCAAAGGTCAGTGATTCTGGAACCCGGTGAAGAGCAGATTGGTTTCAATGAGTTCAGCAGATTGACCTCAGCCTGGTTCTGATCCAGCAGAGCAAACCACTCAGAGCTGGTTCTGGTTCTGGCAGTTTGGGTTCTTTTTGCGTCTCTTTATTGTTTAAAAGCTCAAAGTTTTATTCGGGAGCTTTTTGGAGCATTTTTAAAACTCTTTCTCGTGTCCAGATTGATTTTTATCTCAACTAAACATCAACCCGCGGGCCCAAACGGTGATCAGAACCACAGAGTTCTCAACCTCTGCATGATTTTCTTCTGTATTAAAGTTTTTCTATCTTCTCTTAGTGATCAGTAAGGTGAATGTTCTGTCTGAACGATTCTCCTGTCTGAGTCCGGAGTTTCATCTCCCGCTCAGAAGAATCTGGGTGTAGTTACAGGTTTTAGCCGCCAGATGGCGGCAGTCTGATGTGAATGTCTGCAGGTGGAGTCTTCCCTCTCTGCTGCGGACCGGTGGACTGACTCACCAGGTGACTGTGGTTACCTGTCTCAGGTGTGACCTGCTGGTTTCCACCTCTGAGGGCGGAAAAGTGATTCATGCAGCTGGGATGTGAGGAATCCAGGCTGGAAAGCAGCTGCAGACATGAAGAACAAGGCAGGAAGTTCTGCTGCTGTGTGACGCGCTGCTGCTTTGTTTTCAGCACCAAAGACTAATGAGGCGAGCTTTACTGAAGCTTTGGGTTTCAAAACACCCAACTTCAGAATCTGCTTGACATGTAGCACAGATTGTTCCAGGTCAGACTCATCCATCACTTCAGTTCAGGTCATAACGCCAACTCACAACGATCTGAAAAATAAAAAAGCAAATTTAAATAAAAAGATCCATCTGGTCCAAATGATTGTATTTATTAAGCTTGGTTTACTATTCAGTTTAACTTGAAAGGTTTCTATAAGTTAAATCCAGCAGAGCATTATTGACTTTACAGCATTTCTATGGAGCTAAACTGGGGCCAAAAAGAAAAAAAAGAATTGAAACTTAAAAAAAGATTGAAACTGCAAAATTATTTTGAATTTAAAAAACGTTTGAAGCTGGAAAAAAAAAACTTGACTCAAAAAATGTTTCTTGGGTTTTAAGTTTAAATTTCTGAAATGTTTTTCAGATGTTTTTGAGTCAGATTTTATTTTAAACACAATAATAATCAATTGGATTCTTTAATTTATTCAGGATCAAACTTTATTTGAGGAGGGTTTTTAGTTTAGTTTTTAGTTAGAGATGGTTTTAACTTAAATAGATTTAATTTCTCTTTTGTTGCTTTTTGGAGATTAATAATTTATTTCTCACCTCTTATTTCTTCTTTTCCGTTTCTCCTGTTGACTCGTCTCTGTTTTGAGCCTGAAGCTGAACCAGATTAGCTTTGATCCCTTTAATAAATCTCTTTATTCCACTGCAACAAAGGTCCAAACCACAGATGGTCCAATCCGCCGACCGCACCCTGCAGGGAACCCGGCTTTCTATTTCTGTCCCAACCCGACCGCCGGCCCGTTTCTGTTCACTCAGCATCAAGTTTTCTGCTGCAGATAAAACCAGGAAACAAACTGATGAAGATGATGAGGAGGAGACACAACAAGCATGAAAACTAAAATCCCAAGTTTTTAAGCTAAAATCATAATAAATATAGAATATTTAATGTGAAATTAAAAGGGAATAATAAATAGATTTAATAAAATGGAAACTAATTAACCACAACATAGAAAAGGAAAACAGATTTTTAAAAATACCACAAACATGGAATAAAATCACAGATGTTCATAACTTAATATTAAGATGAGGATAAGTAAAAAATAAATAATATATTCTAAACGTTTACATTTGCTTTTAATGGTCTACTCTGCTCTCAGTTATTATAATATTAAATTTTATGGTTAAATTTCTGCAAAACCAACCAATAAAACAGCAGAAATCTGTTTAACCCCGAGGTCTTCAATATGGGGGTCACAACCCCGTCCAGGGTCACAGAGTTACTGCAGGGCGGCCGTGATATTTCTGATTCATTGGATGTTTTTTTATTTGCTTCCTTCAATTCAAAATTATATCATTGTAGATAAGTAATAAGTATCTAATAGAAGGCACAAAATATTGCGTTTTACACTAAACGGTTTGTTCACAGCAAGCTATATTAAACTTAGGTTTAAAATATAAACTATAAATGTATATTATTTGTATTGAATGAGCAGTAAAATGTCATGTTTGATGTAGTTTCTTGGTTCACTTTATTGTAAAACTTAAACTCCTGGTTTAAGCTGCTTAATCTTTGATTATTTAATGTATTTATCAGAGTTCAGATCAGAGTTCTTTGGATTTAGACATTAGTCTCCATCTGGACTCTGTGGTTCTGAAGCTCAGGTCGGGTTCTGGCGTTAAGCCGTCGGTATGAAGGAATTCCCTCTGAACAAAAAGCCGTTGAGCAACAAACAAAGCTGAGGAATCATCCTGGAAAACCAGGAATGTGTTTGGAAACACAGAAACTCCAGGATGAAACCAGAATGACTCCTCTGTGGCTGAAACTGGAATCAGAACTAATCCCGGTACCAGAAACCATCAGAACCCGGTTTCAGTTTCAGCTGCAGGTTCTTCATTATAGTTTAGCTTTATTTTCTTGTGACCTTTTATTTGGGTGTTTGGTAGTTTGTATCAGTTATTAGTTTAATATAGTTTACTTTTGGTTGCAGAATTCAGAAAGGTCAAAGTATTACAATGTGATTATTTAAACACCGATTAGGTAATGAACACTCGACAAAAAAATAAAATTTTCAAAAAAGGTTTTTAGTTTGTCTAACATACAAACTAAAGCAACAGATCAGCTAACAGGATTACTTAAAGGGGCAGCATCAACTTTTTACTTCATGTTATAATGTTATTTTAAAACAAACATGGACAAACTGTTGCTTTGATTCTTTCATGCAAGTTTAAGAAATCCTTTAATCTCAATGGCAACCATTCAGCTGTGTAAAACACCTGGGTGGACCTAGCCCCGCCTTTGAGGTGCAGCTCCTCCCCCACTCAGCTCCTTCAGACTAGCCAGCAGCTTTTAGCAAAAACCTGGTGCATTTGCTGAGCTCATTATAGGAGCTACTTGTCAGAGTAACTCTGGTAAAAACGTTGTTAAAGGGTTAATAGAGGAGCCATATTGGGATGACTTCCTGAAGGCGGAGCTTCAGAAAGAGCAGGAGATTCTTAAAGAGACAGAGGCCCAATTTCAACTCTAATTTCTTTTATGTCATACTTGATATTTAAAGCATTTGAGTAACAACTGAAGGTAACAGTTACCTGATGATGCAGTAAAATGTGCCTGGAAAACACACAATACTGGCCCTTTAAATGAGTCAAATTCAGCTTTTAGCCACAGTCGACCTTCCATTCGAACAAATCCCAAAATCCTCGAGTCCAACTTTCCTGAATCATCAGATTATTTAAATATCAGAACCTAAATCTGGACAAGGTCAGGCCTGCACCTGTGCACTTGACTCAAAGCAACACAATGAGGTGACTCAAGAGTCGACCCAAGAGTCGATGCAAGTGTCGACCTGGGAGGCGACCCGGTAGACGACCCGGGAGGCGACCCATTCATTCTGAGACAAACAGCCAGCAAGTCCCTGGAAGAACAAAGAGGCTGCAAGTCGCAGCAGAACCAGGCGGGAGGCCGGAAAGCTGCTGCATCCTGCAGATAACGGCCAGCTGCACGTGAGGAAATGCTGCCGGAGCATCTAAACTGGTGTTTACTGGTTCTGGTTCTGGAGGATTCCCAGGTGGGGGAACATGCCCACTGGGTTTACCTTTCTGATCTGAGATGGTTCCAGTTCACAGACACCACAGCTGACACTGGAAATGAACCAGTACCTGAACCCTGATGGGTGTTGAACTACACCAGTCCAACCAGTTCTGAACCGAACTGGTTGGGATGGCGCCGGACTCTGGTTGCAAGGGGCAACCAGGACTCTGCTGAAGTCAGCTGACGGCATCTCCTCTGCTTCTGTCACTCCAAGGTTTTCCATCTGAAAAATGAGCCGCTCAAGGTTATTATAGTTAACAAAATATCAAAAACAGAAAAAACTTTTTAACAGAAATAAATAAAAACGGTAATTAACAGTAATTAAATCTGAATTTTTATTTATTTTTTCAAAATAAAACTTATGAAGCTTTAAGAAAAACTGCAGGTGTGTTTCTGGTGAGTTTTTGTTAAACCATGTTTGTGTTTTATTCAGTGGGTAGAAAATACAGAAGTTTTACTGAAGTAAGAATATAAATACTTCATAAGAAAATTACTCAAGTAAAAGTACAACATAGTAAAAATACTCCTAAATATAATTTTTTCCCAAAAAGTTACTTCAGTAAATGTAATTAGTTACCATCCAACTCTGAATATAAAAACTGAACTAAAACTAAATAGTATTTAACTAACAAAAACTAGCAGACACTCTAAAAACTAACTAAACTGGTCACAACAAAATAAAAAACCTAAAATAAAAAACCCAAAGCTACAATAACCTTGGACCCGTTTTGGCCCGTTTCATTGTTCTGTCAGCTTTGGGACTCGCTGCTCATTGTTCCTGATTTGGACCCGGACCCAGACCTGGACTTCCTGACAGGAAAACGACATGCTGAGGTTCAGGAAGGAATACTGAGACCAGAACCGACAAAGACCGGTCCAAATGTAAAACCTGAAACCTGTCAGCAGCAGAACCTGCAGGTTTCATGGCATGTCTGCATAAAAACCCTGATATGTATCAGAGTTTGATCAAGAAGTGGCTCCAAAAGCAAGAAGGACGAAGAACTGGAGTCCAAAAACAACAAAAAAATCAATCGAGCCACTCATCAGCTTTTTGTTTTTATTCAAATTTGTTCATCTTAAAAAAGAAAATCAACTTTAACAAAAGCTAAAAGTTCACATTTTTCCATTAATAATAATTGTTAAACACAAAATAATCAGAAATCTTTTTTATATGTACAATAAACGGATTATTCAGCCAAACTGCAGGTAAACTGATGGCTGCACATTCTGACACATTTCAGCTGAAGGCAATAAATGAAGGCAAAACAATAAAAATTACAAAAATGAGTCGTAAACAAACACAAAACGTGTGATCAACATCATTCCTTATTGCTCGACGCCGAGGTTGAAGCCCTGATGTGCCGGCTGATGATCGGCGCGTTTCATTCTTAAAACCTCCAAGTAGAAACAGTTCAATAAGTTTTATACAAATCTGGATATAAAAGGAGATTTGAGAAGCAACCCAGTGAAACCAGTGTTTTATACAACATCACAGCAGAGCTGCTGGGAAGAAAATGCCCTGAAACCTTCAGGTCTCATTCTGCTGATGCTCCTGCGCCGGACAGGAGGAAACCTCGAGTTTGGACCCAATCCAGGTGGTCAGAGACAGAGTTGGTCAGAAACGTGGCTGTAAACCTTAAGGCAGGATGATCAAGGCACGACTTACCAGGAAACTATGATCATAACCAAAAAAACTGCAGATAAACAGCTTGATTTCTGTTTCAACATCGCACATATAAAAAAAATAAAACAGTTGATCATTATTTAATGATAATAATAAAAATACATCAGATTGTGCAGCAAACTGAGTGGGATTCGTTCAGAAACCAGTAAACGGTTTTTCCTTCTCTACGTTTTTATCCTGACGCTCTGAGGACCCAACAGGGTTTTTCTGCAAGTTAGGAAAATAAAATGTGGAAAACAGAATCACACTCTACGCTGATGACGCTTTAATGTTCATTACTAATCCTGAGACCCGCTGGATGTTATTATTTATATCCAGAAATGCTGAGCCCACTGCTGGAGGACAAAAAGACGATTCCTTTACATGCTGTCTGCAGCTGTGCTGCTGCGGTAAAACAAAATGAAACCTGGAGACGGAGGTGTTATTAACTTAGGGCAGTGCACAGTGTGCAGTCCAGACGTCACGCTGCAATGGGTCTGCAGCATTTCTCCTTTTTTACTGACCCATTTGGTCCCATCTACCACTGGGTGAATCACGGCACCGGCTAATTCCTGCAAGAGTCTCAGAAGATGCTAAAAAGCTTCATGAATTTCAAGAGGCGGTTTGTTTCAGACACTGAAAGCTCTTCATTTCCTTCCTGCTTCCTTCTGTGTAACAGAGGATGAAACATGAAGACGTTACAGGTGAACTGAGACTACCTCATCTGTTAGCACAGACAGAAGCAAGGGATTATGGGACAGAGACGCCGAGCGATACCGCCGTTTATTAAAAATGTCCTCCAGACACTTCAATTTGAAAACTTCTCAACTTTTAGTGTGGTGATGAATTTAATTGGTACAATTGCTAATTGTGGTATATATTTTTCCTTTTATGTACAGAATCATTTTTTAAATCATTTCTCTATTTCCTTCGACTCGGCCCGGGTGTCAGGATGACACACTAATGCTGCAACTTATTAGATTTGTTTTTGCTTCCTGTTAAATTAGCAAGATTTATGCTGGAACGGTTAATTGGTTGTTGCTGAAATTTAATAAAAGTATAATTTGAAAAAAACAAACAAAAAAAACTTGGGAATCTTTGTGCCTTTTAGCTTCCAGCCTCTAACTGAAGCTACGACGGCGCATTGGGGATTTTTAATTTTTAATTATCAGAATGAAGATGAAAAATGAGAAAAAACTTTTATAAAGTTATTAAGATCTGATGTGACCCGCTCAGCAGGTCCAGGTGGTTCTTTCCAAACAGACTCCACTGTTGTCCTGCTACTGATAACAACTTAATGCTGATGTGATAAAAGATTAAATATTTTCTAATTTGTAAAACCAAGAACAAAATGTAACTTTTCAAGATCTTCAACATTTCTTATTTTAAATGTTAATTATATTTCATGTAGGAGTTTTCAAAAAATTTAATTCTGTCGAACAACTTTATTATTGTATTACAACCTTTTTTGTATTGTTATAACTTTATGATTTATGGCTTAATCCTAATGTTATGACTTTATTCTCAGAATAATATTTTGTGCCAGTTTCAACCTGCGAATGTTTTACAGTGCATTCTGATTTAATAAAACATCAACAGAAACAATTTCAACAAGACTCATTTAAATTACCTGACTTTTTGAAGATTTTAAGACTTTAAAATATCTTGAATTCAGATTGCTGGTAATTGCAGATAACACTTAAGGGAGGGGCAGTTAAAATAAGTTTTAAAATAAAATCTTTATACAGTGAAATTATCATAAGATTGCATTTATTTACAACAGCTAGAAAAAAACGTTCCTGGAGTGTTGAAGGTTTAATCCAGTGTTAGCTCGTTGCTACGCCTTCTTGTTTCCAGAGCACAACTGATGATTAACAGATTATTTTAGAGAACAAACGTTATATAAAATAATCTAATACAGAAAAATCTCTTTCAACCACTGGTGTCCAAACATTTTCCCAACACTTGGAGGCTGCAAAAGTATTTTAAAACAAACTTCTTGAGCCTTTTTTTTAAATGTATCTGTTCAATAATAAAGTGAAATTTTAAGTTATTTTAGATCCAAAACATAAAAAGTTTTGCATCATCATAAGACTTTTAAAGTTTGATTGTTTTCTTATTTGGGCTGAATGCTTTGCATTTGAGTAACAGTAGATCAATGTTTGTGGTTCTAGTTACTCCAAAGGTAAGAAAAAGCAATTAATATAAGAGAATCTATTTTTTGTACCTCATATTTTTGTAAGATGTTACGAATCTGTAAAAAAAGAAAAGAAAAAACCTAGTTAAAAACTTGCTCTACAAGATGAAAAAGTGTCCATCCTTGGATTGAGGTTGGGGGCCACACACAATCATTCAGACGGCTGCAAATGGCCCTGGGCCGCACTTTGAACCCCCTGTTGAAACCAACAGTTGGTCCTTATTTCCATGAAGAGGCGAAACGGTTTCAGGAGGGAAACTGAACAGTATCTCAGAGCCAAAATGGCCGACTCAGTAAGTGTTCCATGTTTTCCGGCTGTGGAAGATAATAAAGAAATAAAACGTTAACAGAAAAGGTTCAGAAAACTCCTCTGAGTCTGAACGGTGCGGCAGGACGCAGACGGTCCTTCAGTTTTTGCTCTTCAGCTCAAAGCGGCTGTAGACCTGCTTCGTTTTCAGCTTGTTGTAGTGGTTCACCAGGTCCAGCTTGCTGTGGCCCAGCGTCATCCGCTTCTGGTCCTGGCGGCTCATGTGGCCCGGCGGAGACGTCGGCGGCGGCGGGCACTGCTGGCTCTCCGGCTCTGGCTGAGAGAGTTCTGGCCCGCCCCAGGGCGAGGAGTTCAGCGGGGACGGAGAACGCCGGAAGTTGAAGGTTTCCTTGTCTTTGGAGGAGAAGAGCAGCTTGTCGGACATCTTGTTGTGGTACTGGCCGGTGGGCGTCCTCTGCTTTGGGGGCAGTTTGGGTTCGTTGACGGGCGACGGCGTCTGGATCTTAAGGTTCAGGTTTGTGTTTGGAGAACTTTGAAACAAGGTGGGCTTGTGATCATACAAACCCAATCCCTGAAATTTGGTAGAAGTGCCACCAATGTTTGCCCGCAAGAGTTCGGCTGAGCTGGGTTTGTTCCACTCGATGCCCGTTGACTGGCTGTAGGTTGGCAGCTGGCGGTCGGTGATCGGGTTGTGACCGGTTCCGCCATTGGGAGAACCTCGGACTCCCGGGCCTCCCACCCTCAGCCCGCCACCGATTCTCCTCTCTGGGCTTTGCAGAGACGAGCCGACGGGTTCCTTCTTGTCATGACCCTGAGTGACCTTGTAGACGTTGTTGGAGGTCATCCCCGGAGCGACCTTAACGCTGGAAACACTGTTACTTGATTGGCTGCTGGAGTTTTCAGAGCAACTCCGGTCCCGTTGCCTGCAGGAGGAAAGACAGTCGAGATCAACAAGGAACAGAAACAGAGACGGTACCAGTACCGACCCGGTTCTTTAAAAACTGATACACTAACAGGCCCGTCACAATAACTAATTTTGCCCAGATGTTATTATGAAAAAGAATAATGTTGTTTTGAGACCATTTTAAATTCATATAATGGTAATAATGCAAGAACACATTCTCAAAGATCAATAAACTTTAAATGCTAATTAATTTTTAAAACTGGAACTGGAAGACAAATATCCAAAATAAATAAACAAACAACAGAAATAAATAAATCGAATTATGAAGTTTCTGGAAACAAAATTACCCATAAAAATAAAGATTTAACTGAGACCAAAACTCCAGAATGAAAACTTTACCATCCAGTTTATGGTAGAAAGAGAGAAAAGAGAAAAACGATAAATCATGAAATCATAAAACAAATTTAGCTCCGCCCACTTTGGTGGAAATGTTCTAACTTGGTCAGTTAGACTTTAACGGTTCAAATTCTGCCTGTTTTTACTGGGTTTGTACTTTTTCTTGTGGTTCTGGTCAAATTACTACAAGTTGCAGATCGAATCCCACTCAGGAAACCTTCGCTGAGCTCCAGTTGTACTCCGGGGCCAGCGGCCCGGTTCTGTCTGTGTTTACTGGCAAAACAAGCGACTCTGGAATCCTTTTTTGAAAACATGCTGACAGAAACGCTTCCAACAGTTGGCTTGTTGAGACAAACACCAAGTTTAACTGTAATGAGTTTGAGGGTTTGGGGCCGACTGCTGATGTACCTCTGAGCCTTCAGTCAGGCGGCTTCAGAACCAGGTCTGGCGAAAAGCAACAGCCTTGTGCACAAATAAACTCGGATGAATTAGTTTGTTGACTTTTTGGAGGACTTTGGACCGAATGACCTGGTTTTTACATGACGAACCTGAACTGAGCCAAACGTGCTGCCATTAAACTCAGTCTGGGAACAACAACTGTAAACGGAGCAAATCTGAGGCACAGCATTTCACCTCGGAAACGTCCTGTGGACCCGGTCCTCCTGACAAGTTAATGTTTCAACTCGTCTTTGGTAACAATAAGAAACTCCAGCTGTAAACCTGTGACCAGATTCTAGTTCCTGTTGTTATTCTGCAGAACCTGCTGCAGGCAGGGTGTGGCAGTGTGCAGAGAAAATGGAGGAATGAAGCCACAGCTTAGCGCTTGTTAACACTTTAACTTTGCAATTAAACATTTAGACCAAATGGATCCTTTATCTATTTTAGGAAATTCTCATTCTGTCTTCTGGTAACTAAAACATGAGAGTTTGATGACATTAAAATATAGTTTATGTGAGCAAACAGAAGAGCAGAAAATGAAAATGTTGTGAATAAGGTGGTAAAGGTGCAGCTGGTAGGAATTATACTGAGAAGAAGCAGGAAGTTTTTCTATTTAAGGTTTCCTTCCCGTACAGTGTGAATTATCTGTACATTTTTTCCATAATCTGCTTCAGATTGTGGTTGAAATAATTAAAAAGAATAAAAAAGCAGATGAATAAATAAGACCTGAGTGAAGTTGGTTCCCCTGGCACCTTCTTCAAATCTAATGAAATTGGTGTCAAAAGTTTGTGCAGCAATTTTTTTTCCTTTGTGCACCTATCACGTTAAAGATGTTCATAAAAATGTAAGACAATTGTGTTACATTTGGGTAATGTGGGGGAGGAGGGGCCTTTAAACTTTCATTAATATTTTCAAAGCAAAAGCAGCACAAAGATATTTTTGCTGCACAATCATAGTCAAGTTGACTGACACCAATTTTGTCTAATATGAAGAAGGTGAGGAGGCTGGTTGACCTTTCCTGACCTCTGGAAACATTTATTATTGTCTTTAAAATGATAGCGATTCTTAATGTTTTCCTCCATGATGTATTTGATGTTTCCATGGAACGTCCGCCATGTTGGACAGGTCGCTCATACCTGTCGGAGTGCAGATCCAGAC
This sequence comes from Xiphophorus couchianus, assembly GCF_001444195.1. Lineage (NCBI taxonomy): Eukaryota > Metazoa > Chordata > Actinopteri > Cyprinodontiformes > Poeciliidae > Xiphophorus > Xiphophorus couchianus. Next base: position 2,874,085 of record NC_040247.1, read on the forward strand.
CCAGGGGCCCGCCGAGCCCCAGGCCGATCCCAGGGGCCTGGAAGGTCTGGTATGACGGATAATAAGGCATCTCTTCGTCTTCTGAGTTGAACCTGTCGATGATCTGCGAGTCGGCGTACAGACAGCGAAACTCCCGATCGAAGCTGTCGGTGATGAAACCTGAGAAATGCATCACCATGTTGCTGTGCACCTGCGCCGACAGCCAGGTGAAGCTGCAGGGAGAGACGACAGGAAGTCAGGACCTTTTATCATCTAAGATCTAACAATCAGAAGGAAAACGGAGGAAAGTTTCCACAGATAACCTCAGGTAGGAGCGTCTGACAGCTTCGGTAACAAATTAGGGTTGGGTTCCTCCTGGGGCTCGGAGTGAGGCCATTAACTCGGGTTAGTTCCATCGGGACAATAAAATTATACGTTTAAGAATGATAAAACGCACTGAGCATCTATCAGTACTTGGTGTAAATGATCTCCCTCCACCTCCAGCTGATAAGCCAGAGTTAACCGTTTCCTGGCAGATGATGAGTCACAGCTGTGACTCATCGGTTCATTGGGCGTCCAGCCGACCTTCATCTGCTGGAGCGACGACAGCTTGAGCTGGTTTCATCCAGACACATTCACTCATCACTCAGATTTAAAACCCTCAATCTGGAAATTCGGTTCTGTTATGTTATTATAATTCCGCCTGAAAGCATAAAGGTGATTCATGGAAAAGTGATGAAGTATTTATTAAAACCATATCATCCTGTTAGATATGAAAACAATGTTTTCTTACTTTAAACTGAATGTTGGTTACTAGCAAAATATATTGGAAAATTCCCAAAACATTTTATTACTTTTATCTTTTCAAATTGTTGATTTGCTTGAATTACAAGAATAACTTTAGATTTTTAGCCAATCTAAAAATTCTATAACTATAATAAATAAGAATAAGTATAACACCATACATCTATGTATTACAACAAAAAACAAGAATACATATTTTAAGAATTTTGAAATTATTAGATTTTGTTTTACGTCGAATCTTTAATAAAATAAAATGCAATAGAATTAGCAATTTTTCCTCCAGAAATACAGTAAAAATATTAGAACCAGTTCATTTCTATTTGAATAAAAAATACTGAAGTATATGTACTTGAAGTTTTTTTTTAAAAGCAATCAAAATCTCTAAAATAAATCAGATTAAAAAAAGAAATAGAGATAGTTAGCTATGTAGCTAACTACAGGAGCTAGCTAGCAAGCCTGATAACTTCTTAGTTATTTCTCACTGTATTCAGATAATTATGTTCCACTTACAGCTGATTAAATAAATAAATGATGATGCAAAACATCATATTTGGAGAGTTTTCTATGTCTATAAAACCTTTTCCAGACAGTTTTTCCTCTCAGTAGGCCGCGTCACTCTCACCTGTTAAACCAACCCATCATTATTATTATTAGTCATAGGAAACAGCAGCAATAATTTTTCCTCAGATGTGAATGTGAAAGTTGCTGAACTTGCTGAGCGGGAAATTAAACAGAGAAGTTGAGGTGCCTGCTGAGCAGCGACTCGCCGTCCGCCATGACGGTTCCTCAGAGGGAACCGCTGCGACCATAAAACTCTTACATCGCTTCACTCTGCTGCTTTATCAACAGAGCCATAAACTTATAAACATGTTCAGCAAGTTACGATACGACTTCCTGGAACATTTTATATAATTTTCCAGTTAGCAGCTCAAACATGTTGATGAATTATTAATGACGAATCTCAGGATTTTCCTTTTATTCTCTTTTTGTTCAGCTTATCATAATCTGCATCTTTACCCATGAAACAAAACATGCAGCAGATATACATCAATCAGGCAAAACATTACGACCACCAGCAGGTGAGGTGAATCACTAATTTCCTCGTCAGCATGCCACCTGTCCTGGCTTCGACAGCTAAGCAGGAAGTTAATGTTAAAGTCGATGTTAGCAGCAGAAAAAATGGCATGTAGTCGAAACCGAGGTTACTGCAGTTCACTAAAACAAACGAAATAACAAACAATTTTAATTCAGGAAACGTTTTGTTAACTGATAAATAAAAACTGTAATCAATGGGGGAAACTACTATATTGTACGTTTATAAAACTAACTAAAACATACTGAAATTATAGATAAAATGACCTTTGTTCTCATTTATATTAAACTATTTATTATTAAACATTTCGAAATGATGCAAAGTTGATATCTAATTTGATGAGCTGCAGCTCTGACTGTTGCAGGAAACTCAGCTGAAGTGAAGGTGTGGTGCAGATGAGACCTGACTGAAATATTTTGAACAGTTTTTTGTCTTCATTCCAGAGTCAGCAGAACTGACCCAACCCACACCTGCAGCTAGGGAACCGGTTCTCGTACAGAAACGGTTCTGGGTAGTCAGCTTAACGATTCTGTTTAACGGTTCCCGTAACGTGTGATGTATCCACGCTCCGTGTTTCGCTTTAGAAAATATCCAAGATGGTGTCACGGCAGAAACGCTGCAAGAAATGTTTATTTCACATAGATTTGAAATGCCTCCAACATCCTCAAACCGCTGACAGCACAGCATGCAACCGATTTGAACGAGTGAGTTTGATCCGTTGCTTAGCAATGATGGTGAATCTCAAGGGGGCGGAGCTTAGAGGACAGGTAACTTAAACTCCTCCGCATCCTGGCTACTGTATTAATGTTAGAGCCATGCTGTATGAATAATCTACATCTCACGTTAAGTTAAAGTCATATTCAATAAATCAGAATATATTTTCTGACCAGGCTCGCTTATTATGTTAAAAACACAAAAACTGTTGATGTTAATGTTAATTTGACAGAGGGATTCTTATTGATTAAGCAAGTTTTTGTTTAGTTTGAATCAAAAACAACATGGTGCATATTTTGAATTAAGAAGTTTATTTTCTAACTCAATGAGAATCGATAAGGAACCAATAAATTCTCTTCAGTTCCCGTCCCGACCTGCAGCACCACGGATACGTCGCCTTCAAACTCCAAGAAAACTTTCTGCTCCCTCATAGTGACAGCCTGGGGTTTTACAAGCTGTGGCAGGAGTTATAATTACACCACCAAGTACATGCAGTAATGATCAACACTTCCTCTGAGCTGATCTGTGACAACAGCTTGGTAAAAACAAAGTCTCAGCTTCACGGCGATTTTTCACTCAGACGCCCTCGGCATCGCTTCAGGGGACATCGCTACGCTCCGAGCCCAGTTTTCACTCTAAAACTGAACCCGTTTCCTCACCGGGTCGCACAGTTTGTTCATGACAGGAAGTCAAGTTCTCGTGATGTGAGCAGGAAAGTCTCTGCGCACAACAAAAGAGACAATAACACAGTTTGGACGGACGCCTGGAGACAATGGAGCTCAGTCTGAGCTGAGGATGATGAGTAACTGACAGCCGAGCAGACACCATGTTTCTGCCTGGGAACATTCACATCACACAACGGCTCCTTTTAGAACAACAACTTCACGCAGAACCTTCATCTGAACCAAAAATACGCCACCGTCCAGGATTTATGAGCGTCTTCAGAGAGCGTTATGGTGGTTTATGCATAATGGGCTTAACGTGAAAGAAGCTCTGACTGAAAACAAAAAATCCAAACCGAGAAACGTTTCCCACAAACATTAACTTCTTTTTGTGGAAAACGTAAGATCTTGGTTGCGTCGCGTATCAGTGGGAATCTCAACTATGACTTCTCCCTCTTTGCTTTTAACATAATTTAAACTGAAGGTTTGTATCCGGACCGTCTGAAAGGGAAAAAGTTTCAGCGCTTACGGTGCAGAACCTGCTGCAGGCAGGGACTGCCAGACAAGTTAAGTTACAGTTTAGCACATTCTGTCACGTCCAACGCTGCTCTCGAGGTAATTTTAGCTGAACAGCACAGATTTAGTCAGATATCGTGTTAAAACAGAAACTGGATTTTACACGAGAGGAACACGACCCTGTTACGCTTTAAAGAGCTAAATTATCAACTTGGTTTGAAACCTTTAGCTTAACTTTCTAACAACTAAAACATGAAAATGTCTGATCGTGGACACACTTATATCTGGTTCATGTTTGTGAGCAACAACAGAGGATATCAGCTGAATGAAGGCTGGTTGCTAATGCTAACTTACATGTTTTATTTTAAGGTCATCATAAAATGAACTTGTTCATATTGGGAATGTGAACTTGGTTCACAATATTTAGGTGTGGATCTATGAACATGAACTAATTCAGTTTTAGTAACTGAACTGTGAGTGGGTTCTGGTTAAGTCTGGACCAGGACAAGATGGCTGCAGCTTTACCAGGTCACAACGACGACACTGAAGGTTGTTTTAGTTCATTTCATCTGTTTGCTTCATTTAAAGCAGAAACATTTCAACCCTCAGATGTTCAGTTTCGCTCAGAGACGATCAGAAGGGGAAAACCGTGAGCTTAAACTGGATGACCTTTGCCCTCTCTTATCTCTGGCTGTAATTACAGGTGATACTGGGATATTTCTGGAACCGTTTTAACCACCCGCAGCTTCAGGAAACAGCTCTGCTGCACAACGTCGGCTTTATCAGCCTCGCCACAAGAATTTGCAAATTCATCTGAGTCTTCCTGTGTCAGTGCTGCGTATCAGCGAGATGCAAAGCAGACGTCAGGCTGCAGGACGGAGCAGCTCCACACAAACCTTCCTGTTTTCCTGCTAAAAAAAGGAGGGCTGACTGATAACAGGTGTGACTGTTCCTAAATCTCATATTTATTTGCTGCCACTGAGACTAAAGGCGCCTGGAAAAGTTTATTGGTGTAAACTGAGCAGCTAACGCTGCCGTCTCACCTGTAGGAGCCGGCGATGACCTCCTCACAGTCGATGATCATGAACTTCTCCAGGACCTGACCGGTGAACTTCTTCCCGCCTCTGGTGCAGTACGTGTCGCCGCAGACGCTGCGAATCCGCATGTGCTGCACAAACCAACACACAGACGTAAAATAATGGCTCTCAGCGTGAAAACAGGACAACAAGATCAACCAGAGACGCAGCATTTATGGAGTTTGTATAGAAAAAAGCAAACAACTGGAATTATCTGCACAAAAAGCACAAAACGTCCCTGGAATAGTGCAGCGCACTAGGATCAGGACTGTGAATGATTTATAGCCATCATTAAGTTTTTCAGAATGAACAGAACCAGAATAACTGAAAAGTTCTGTTGGGAAATCTTCCACTTTTCTCCAGCTAATTTTTCATTTGGTGCTTTAGTGTTTTTGCCAACTTTGTCGACATTTAGCACACTTAGCTTTTCTCTAATTTATTTATTTACTACAGATAATTTACTTGGCTGTTAGCAACCAAGTTAGCAAAACCCAGCAACCATAAAACTGAGACCATGAGAGAAAGGCCTGTTCCAAAAAACAAATCACTTCCTTAAATGCAGCTGTGTTTGACAAATCTGGGTTCAGGAGAACGGTCGTGATCACCAGGTCCCGACCCGTTTCACTTACATTCAGGTGAGAGTTCTGAATGTCCAGCGCCACACACATGTCCGTGAAGTAGCTCAGGTTCTTCTCGTCCAGCAGCATGTAGACGGGGACTCGCCGCTTGTTGGACGCCTCCATCAGGTCACACATCAGGTCCACGTCGGTGAAGATGTCCATCACCACGGCGATGACCTGTAGAGACAGCGGGACTCAGTCAGCCGTGGTTTGAGATGGTACCGGTTCTGATCCAGACCTCAGAAGTTTCCTTCACAGAAAACTCTCCAGAGAAAGTTTTTCTTTCAACTTCAGATGAATTTTACTCAGTTTCAGACAAAAAACTGAGCAGAGGAATGTTTTAATTTTATCGCTCTTATTTTTACAGTATTTACAATAATAATAATGATATTAGCACAATGTTTGGAGAAATCCGCCTTATTAACCGTAAGGCACAGCGGTGGAGGCTTGATGCTCTGGACCTCCTCTGACAGATGAATCTTGGTCCAATCTGGGAAAATATTCAACTTCCTGCTTTCATGACCCAAATTACTCAAACTTTTACAACAAATCTTCCCTCAGACTAGAGAAAAAACGTTTTATTCTGTAAAGAGACGAGAATCTGAATCAGCAGGTTTCTAACTTTCTTATTCACCAAACTAAATATCAGCAGAGCGTTTATACACAATCTAATTTTACAAATGAAGGGCATAAAGAAAGAAGAAAGCTGCAGTCAGTGTTTCATGAGAACCTGAATGTTTATTATTTATGAGCTCATAAAATAAAAGGAACTATATTTGGATATTATGAAGGAACATGTTATAACCTGATGAGCCGGTCTCTGGGCCCCGAGGGGCTAATCCGCTCCACTGTGGGGCCTCACAGTTTCCATCAAGCACAGCTCGGATGACAGCGTGACCAAACCCAGTCAGCAACCAGTCAGCAACCAGTCAACCCAGAACCACGATCAGTTCCTCTGAGAAACGACCAACCAGGAGATTATCGATCATTTCTGATCAACTGGAGGCAGAAGATTTATTCTCACTTCCATCAGAACCGGGAGGCTGAATACTTCACTTCCTGGAGGATTTTCCTCCTTTACCCCCCACTCCCACTCCCACTCCCACCTCTGCTTTGTTATTTCCTTCAGAACCAAAACACAAAGAGAGAGGAAACGGGCCTGAAGCAGAAAGAGAACCGACAGGAACCAACAAAAACAAAAAGATTCAACGACCAAACACTCCACTGTCTCCCCACTTCCACAGTTAATCTACAGCTTCATTTGAAACCTTTTGGTAAATATTCTTACATATTTACAGAGACAAAACCTCATGAAAAGCACAAATAGTTTCATTTTTAACGGAATAATATTCTATTTTACCCATTTCCCCCCCCACTGATTATTAGTAATTGCTCTCATAAGTAAAACAATCGATATCGATTTTCATCATGGGACTGGTCATGTGACACTGACGCAGCAAAGGATTGTGGGATGTTTCACTGAAGCAGAGACATTTTTATGATAAATATTAATATTGGCGGATGAACCTTATAAATTACATAAATCCTATAACGTCACCATATTAATAAAAACTGGTTTGTTTTATGAGTTGATTCTTTAAAACAAACTGAAGTTTCTGTTGCATTTAAAGTAAAAACAAAAAAAGTGACATCTCCAAAGTTTTAGTTCAATTTAAAGAGGTTAATATGAGTTTCTAATCATTCTATAAAACAATTTAGGAGATTTATCAACTTATTTTGTCCAGTGAATTGCACTTTTCTGAAGGAAAATTTGCAGTTGTCAGGGAAACAAATAATCCACCTCTTTATTTCCGAGCAGCAGTGAATGCAACACGACTTCAAGCATAAAGGAGGTGAAAATCTTTAACCTTTTCTGCTTTAAGTTTTAACAGGGAAAAATTGTTATGTTTTAACTGTGCAGACAGAAGCAACAGAAATCTGTTTGGTGATGAAATCCTCCATCAGCCAATGAAAAGCAGCTTCAGGCGTCAGGAAAGCATCAAGCCAGTCCTGCTTTAGTGGTTAAACTCTTCTGCAATCGTTGAAATAAACATTATTACCCAAAACCAACCTGAGGCCAGTTCTACAGTAAAACCTGAAGCCAGGCTCCTGCTGCAGCTCAGCGTTTCAGACGAGGTCAAAGTTCATTTATTGGCTGAAAAAGCAACAAAGAGTTTGAAGGATTTCTGCACATGAACTTCCTTTATTTCAGTGGTTCTCGGGGTTGCCCCCCTCGGCGCAACCCCTCAAGGGTCCGAAATTCCATCGGGGGGTTCAGAAAACGGTATGAATGAATGAAAAAACAACAGTTACACAAAAGTGTTTCACTGTAAAGAAGGTTTGTAATTTGTTTTGTTGCAACCTGAAGTGTGAAATAAACTTCAGTGGAGTTTGAAAACAAAATATGTGTGTAGGTTTATGTCTGGTTGAACCATGTGTCAGCCCAGTTGATTTTATTTTCTTTTTGGGGGGATTTTATTGGGATCCATGGGGGCCAGAAGAAAATCTTTGGGAACTACTGCTTTATTTACAGACACAGGAAGAGGAAGTGACTCACACGCAGCGCGTGCTGCAGCGTCTGCAAGCGGAGCAGCTGACCAGGCTGATCTGGGACCAGCTCACAGCTCCAGACAGAGACTAGTTGGGGAGGTCAAAGGTCACACAGAACCACGACCTGAACACCATGGATTCACCAGCGTCTGACTCAGGTTCTGGGTTTACTAATGCAGCAAGTCCAACCCGTAAAACCAGCTGCTGGGAGATCCACAGACACGCAAGGCGGCTGCAAACAGAGAAGCTAGCTTCAGAAACGTGACCTTTGACCTGCAGAAGGAACTTCAGACGCAGGAAAACAACAGAAATTAGTTTCAAAGCACAAATTTGCCTTAAAATCCTTCTGGTAGTTTATAAAACACAAAACTCATTAAATATCTGCTGCTGTTGTATCAACCTTCCAGACCAAACACGGAGAAGCAGCATTCAGCTTCTATGCATCACAGATCTGGAACAAACTTACAGAAAACTGCAAACAAGCTGAAACACTGAATTCCTTTAAATCTGGACTAAAAACCCAGCTGATTAGAGCTGCTTTTGATTCATAATAAACGGAACATGGAACAACATTCTTTATGAGCGTTGATGATTTTTTGATGGTGGTATTTGACTAAATGTAATGTCTGTTCTTAAATTGGTGACCGTATGTTTTTATTTTTGTGTTTTTACAATATAAAGCACTTTGAGCTGCCTTGTTGCAGAAATGTGAGACACAATTAAACTTCACTGATTGATTAAAACAAAGAAAACTTTCAAAAAAGCAAGAAAACTGAAAAGATCTAAAATAAACTAAAGCTATTTCAGACAAAACAAGCTCAAAATGTTTTAAAAAGCAACCAAAGATGCAGAAACCAACATCAGGTTCAACTTCCTGAGTGTTTCTCCAGGTCAGTTTGCATTGAGGTCATTGATCCGGACTCAGCTGCTGGCCTCTGGTTCAGGACCCAATAGGAGCTGAACCAACATGGCAACAGGTGGGGGTCGGGCCGGCCCAGGCCTGTCTGCTCTGGAGACGAATTAACGCAGCCAGCTGGAGGAAACACACCTGCAGAGTTTCCTCTGGCAGCGTGTTTACCTGCGCCGTGACGTCATCAGACCGGAGAGTTCACCTAGAAGCGCCGCGCTGAAAAAGAGAAACTCTATATTTGCAGCTCTGCGGCCGTCAGAGACTCTGGAAGCAACAGGACCGTAACCATCTGTGACCCGCTGGTCTGCAAACACAACGCAGCATTTTGGGCTGAGCAACAGCCTCAGAGAGAGAGAGGGAACATTTGAATTGGAAATGAATAGAGTCTGTTTTCATTGGAAGAGTGCAGACTGGTTCTGGTTCTGGTTCTAACCCGGGTCAGGAAATCTGCCCACCTGAAACTGAATCCATCATCAGATTAGATTAAACTACGGGTCATTAATCAGAGATAATCTCTCAGATCTGCAGCTGATTCAATTATTGATCCACTTTTACTTCACAGCATCATCAGAGCTGCTCTCTTTTATATGGAGGAACAAAACTGACATCATTAAAAATAAAAGCAGAAATATGGATGTTTCTTTATTTTCCTTAAAATGCATGTTTAAGGAAAACGCAAAAGAAAAAATGTAAACATTTCTTGATGAAAAGCAAAAGAAAAAACAAAATACATACATTTCTGCTTTTATCTATATATCTATATGCCACTGTTTAAATTATGGACAGGATTAAATGAGTATTCGCTCCTACTGCTTTTCAAACAGAGAAGTAGCTTTAAGCTAATTATTTTGTTCTTGGTTATAATTGGACATATTTACTCTGTCCAACTGATTACTTATTTTAGTGTTTTTAAAAGCCTGAAATTTTTAAAATAAATGAAATGGATTTTTAAATGCTGTTATCGATACTATGCTGTGTTTTTATAACTAACTGTTCTAACTGGATAAAGGATCTGAATGGTGGGAAGAGAACCCCAAACTTTACTCAAATATCAGCAGCATTAATTCAACATAATTTTTTAGTAAAAGTAAAAAGTAGCATCCAAGAAATGACTCCAGTAAGAGTAAAAAAGTATTTGGTAAAAAGTCTACTCGAGTACTGAGTAACTGATCAAATTATCAATCATTTCAAAATTACATTATCAGACGGAACAAAATATAAAGTTTAGTGGAAAATTTGGCATTTTAAGGACAAAATGACAATAATTCATATAAGTAACAGAAAATAATAAAATCCAGCAAAAGCCTTGAAACTTGTGAAACTTTAACAAAAACTGCAGGTGTGTGTCTGGTGAGTTTTATTTGCTTAAAATATGTTTGTTTTTCGTTCAGTGAATTTACTCTGTGGGTACAGAATCCAGAAATTTGACTCAAGTAAAAGTAAAAAGTAGTAAAAATACTCCTAAAACAATATATCTTCCAAAAAGTTACTCATGTAAATGTAGTTGAGTAAATGTAACTAGTTACTACCAAATTAAGCCGGACCTCCTCACCTTCTTGGCCTTGTTGATCATGGACCGGATCAGGTCCTTGATGTTGTGGGTTTTGTCCCTCTGGAAGTAGATCTGGGTCTCCGACGGTCCGAACCGCACCGGGGTCTCGGGCCAGCCCAGCTCCAGCATCGGCGGCTCGTCGTCGGACATCATGGGGAAGTAAGTCCCGGAGGTCAGCTCGGACACGGCGTCCGCGTCCCCGTCGTCCCGGTCGCCGCTGTCGGGGTCGGAGGTCTTGCAGGCGGCATGCTGGCTGATGTAGCGGATCTCCAGCGGGGACAGGAAGTTGAGCTCCCGCTCCTCGGCCAGGACCCGCCGGTACTCCTTCTCCCCGTACTCCAGCAGCGCGTCCGTGGCCAGCCGCGCCGCCTCGTTGTGGCTCAGCTCCAGCTTGGAGCCCTCCCTCCACGGGTTCTTCACCTCCTCCAGCCGGGAAGCGAGCTTCCCCAGCGGCTTCCTGCCGGCGGGGGCCGGCCGCAGGCCCTCGGAGCTGATCATGGTGCTGCCGGACTGGGAGACTATCGACCTGAAACCTGGAACTAGTCGCTGCTGCGCTGGGAGTCCTGAAGCATCGCCGCTATTTTTAAAGCAGAAAGCGGATTAAATCTGATCAATAATCCGCGCCGACCTGCCTCCAGATTAAAGAGAGTAAATGACAGTTCGGTTCTGTTCGGGGCGCTGAAATGGTCCCGGCTTCTCTGGTTCCCGGCCCTGTCCGTCAGGATGTCCCTCTCCGAGCCGCGGCCGCCTCCTCTGCGCGGTGTTGTGTTGCAGCAGCCGGGGGTCAGGTGTGTGTTTTCTGCTCACCTGTTGCAGTCTGTCCTCTCATTGGCTGCTCGCCATCAGGCTCCTCCCCCTCCAGCCGTTACCAAGCCAACCAGCTTACAACAAGTAGCACACGTCTGGTCAGGGATTTCAAAATAAAGCTGCTGGTGATTAAAAGATAATAAACAGAGTAAAAGCCATAATGGGTGAAAATGAAACAAGTACCAAAGAAAATACTAATTTTACTTCATGCAAACCTTTTTCGCCATTCCCAGTTTATTTCAACTTAAATGTTCAAATGAACCCGAGGTTTGACATATTTTACTCAAATAAAAGTCAAAAGAAGTCGTCCAAGAAATTACTCAAATAACATCTGATTTAATATTTAAAAATTACGTAATCACACTGAAAAAATGTAGAGTTAAGTTTGAATTATTGTATTTAAATAATAAAAACAATACAAATAAAAACATATTCACAAGAAGTAATTTACTAAATATGTTTTTCAACATATAAATTATTAAAGTAATTCTACTGCAGGTAATTAGTATAAAACAGATGATAAAACAGGGTAAAGTACTTTCTGTGATTAATTTATATAGTTTACTATATTATCTTGATCAATGGCTCATCAGAAAATAATTAATGAGAACAACAAAGCTGGTGTAGAAACAGGATGTCTCACTCTGATTTAAACTGTTGGTCTGTTTCTGGTGATTTTATGGTAAAAACATGTTTATTCTTTATTCTGTGAAGCTACTCTCTGTGGGGACAGGATCCAGAAATATTATTCAACCAAAGTAAAAAGTGTGGTGCAGTTAAACTGCTGTACTTAAATTCCAAAGATGTTACTCAAGTATGTAAATGTAACGAGTTACACCTCGATTAGAGTGTTTTATAAATGTAATTTTGCTGTTTTATGTGCATTTCAGTTAATTTCACACATTTTCATCAGCCTGTTTCTGGTTTTGCAGGTTTTGCATATTTTTATTCCTCATCATCCGGAGGGAATAGTTGGTTGTTTATTAGTTATTTAACATAACTTCGTAGTGAAACGTGTAATTTTGTGTTAAGTTTTCCTCCTTATGTCTCTTTGTTGAGTATTTTAGTGTATTCAACCATCAGTTTGTGCTGCAGAAAGCAGAGGTAATGAAATATGACTCAAAGTTTTTGTGGTGTCATTTTGTTGTTTTGGGGTTTTGTGTGGAAATCCTTTGACTACCTGCTGTACAGCTCAGTAGAAAACCACAAATAGATCTGTTTGTGATGTTCCTTTGTGTTTCTACTAGAATTATGGTACAGATATGTTGTGTAGCTAAATAATCACAGCGATAGTTTCAGTTGTCATCTGACACTAGAGCTGTGCCAGAACCAAATTCTTCTTTTTTAACTGGAAGTGATAGCAAAAGACTCAACCCTTCCCTGGAATGAAGGACTGCGCTCCTCCGTCCTCACCAAGTGCTTCTGCAGAAATTTCCTTTGATGCTTCAGCCATTGATGAAGAAATCTTCATCTTCTTCCTCTTGGCAGCAGAACCCCCCCCCCCCCCCCCCCCCGCCCCCCCGAGGTCACAGTGTCCGTAATCGGGCCTGAACATCCGGGATCGGGTCAGGTGTGACGGTGTGTTTACCAGCAGGGAGGTGCAGGTGATCGAACCAAACACCTCTCCCTGACATCATCCTCCCTGCTCTGTTTGAATAGGTAAAGCTGAGTGTGATTTCCATGCAGCGTCCGGGTCACGAGTCAGAACGGCCGGGCGGGTTAGCTGACGCTGTGAGGTCCGGCTGGGAAACTGGGCCAGTCAGAAACTGGTTATACTGGAACCATCATGGATCCTCGTTTATTCAGTCAGTTTGATTTTCCTTCTCTGACGGTTGAAATGGGATTTTCCTCACACCAACATCAGCTGTACTCAGGACATTCAGGGTCTGCTCTTACGGAGATGTGAAATGTGTTTTTCTAAACATCTTAATGATCTTTCAGGTTCAGAATAAACTTTATTGTTTATATTCTGACCAGTTAAACGATCATAAACATCAGCGGCCATAACTCCGTCTGACTGCCTCAGTTTCTCACATTGTTAAGAAATTTTGCCCCAATCTTTTTTTCAATGTGGCAGACTTTTGTTTCAGCTCATCTGAAGGTCCAATCAGGTTGAGGTTTGGACTTTGACTAGACCTACATCTCATTCTTGTCTTTGTCTCCTTCCCCACTCATCAACTTATGTTGATGGTTCTGTCCGTCATGGTTCCGTCCGTCATGGTTCTGAGATGGTCTGAGATGTTTTCCTCTCTTGAGATCGACGGACTTCTGATGGTTTGCTGATGACCTTTGACCCTTCACAGGTGGATGGGCAGCAGCAGGTGCTGGTGTCTTTCCATTTTGGCTTAATGTCGACAAATACCTTGGAATAAAACCTAAAAATAAACAATTCAGTTCCTTTTGTGAATAAAATAAACATTCATTTAGAGTCTGTGTACTACAGTTATCTATTAATAGATTACTAAATTAGTTGATTATTATTTCAGTAATCAGGTTAATCATCTTAATCTGAGTAACTGCCTCAGCCGTATTGAAGAGGATGTTGTTATTCCATCCATCCATTGAATCCAACCTGATGAAATTAAGTTTCTCCATTTCCTGATTTTCTTCTTCAATCCTTCTGCCTCATTTAAACAGTAAATCTGATTTTTGTTTTTACCATTTTCAGGATTATTCAGTTAAAGTTGAATGTGATCAGCTCAGAAAAGGAGAGTAAAATGTTTAAACAGTGTTTATTTAATCGTCATGGTTACAGACACAAAATTAGAGAAGTTCAGTTGAAAACATTTATTCCTCAAATTTAGATCCTTCCTGAATAAATGGTGTTAAACTAAAAGATTAGGAAATTTTACTGAGATAAAGTTAAATATATCTGAAGACTTTTCCCTCATCTTTACTGGAGATGCTCCAATTAAAAATTAATATTTTTATTGGGAAGAATTCAGTTAGTGACAAAGATCCTGATTCATAAGGGCAGATCTATTCAGTCTAATTCTATGCTTTATTATTTATTTTATAATATGTTTAGAATCCCTAATTACAATTTGATCATTTGAAAGAAGGTTGTTACAGTTTATTTTTACATATTTGACCAGGTAGTCAAGCTATTGTTTTAGTTTATTATTTATTTTACATTGGCTTGAATAAATAAAAGTTGTTTTTACATGTTTGACCAAACTGGTGATTAAATGAGCTGGTGCAGAGTTATCAAATAAGTTTATAATTCAGTACATTTATGTCTGTGTTTAAGAAACAGAAACGTTTTATTTCTTTTTTTAATCAGCTGTTTTTCTGTATCGGATCGGCATCTACCGATAATAAATCTCAGAAATTGGAAGTGCGATCTGATGCATCCCTAATCTTTACTCGTGTTTGTACTTTTGGATTTGCATAATGGTCAGAAACAGTTTTAGAAGAAGAGCAACATGAAGCATCGGCAGCGTTTGTTCAGCCGCCTTTCATCCAGTTATTTTAGGCAGCGTTACATGAGCTGCCACAATAAACTCGATGATGGACGTGTTGTTGATCCTGACGATCTCTGTGAGGAGCGGCCGCGCCCGCTGCTAGAAACACAGCAGAGAACCGGTCCGACCCGCTGGCTGAGAAAACGCTGACGCATCACTTTTCAGTCATTAGTTCAAATTTATTCACGTTTATTTATGTAACCCGCAGTTACCAGGAAATTCATCAGCCGGTTCCTGACAGAAACAAAAACAATCAGTTCAAATCTGAAAGTTTAATCTAATCTTATTGAGATGGAAATGATTCATTATAAACACCTGAATAAGTTCAGCTAATAAATGCTAATTAAAGCCAATCAGAGACAATAATTGTTCTGAACACGCCCAGGGCATTGAGCAGCGCTGAATAATAGATTTAAATTATTGTTGAAAGTTATGACAGCATCACTGCACTTATTATACTCTTACTTAAAAGTTTCAAACACAAAATTGTGGAGACACTTTTATAAAACCAACATAAAACCAGCTTACATGCATCAGAAGGAAACTATGTGACTCATAACTGCATCAGATTATTTTATATTTATATTTATTACACTACATTGATTTAGTACAATAAACTGCTTCTAACAAAAGTGATTTAAATTAAAGAAACAAACCGAATAAGAGAAAAAAGTTTGTTTAATAAAACTAAAGGTCAAATATTAACAACTGCTGTTCAATTAGAGGGATTCATGTGAGCAATAATGAAACTGTGTTTTTCACTCTTTAAATAAAAACTAAATTATAAAAATCAATTGCTAAACAAAGACAATAAGGTTTGATCGTGATTGTTTATTTTCTTTTATGAGTTTGTCTCCTTGGAGATTTGTTCTAGAAAAATATACACTAACAAACCAACAGTTTTGATTTTGATAATATTCCATGTATTAAAAAGTTAATAAGTTTAGACTTTATACCAACTTTCCTGAGTTACTCCAAGCTTTTCCTGGACCTGGAAAACTTTGCAGTCATGAATTTAAATGACTTGTTGATGATGGTTTTAGTACCGAATCAAACATGCAGCTGCAGATAGAAAACTGACATCCACATTTCATGTCTGTGATTCCATCAGATAGTTTATGACGCTGCTGAGCTGCTCCCCTTTATTCTCTTTTATTCTTCTTTATTACCTTTTATTCTCCTTTATTCTCTTTTATTCTTCTTTATTACCTTTTATTCTCCTCTATTCTCCGTAATTCTCCTTTATTCTCTGTTATTCTTCTTTATTACCTTTTATTCTCCTTTATTCTCTGTTATTCTTCTTTATTACCTTTTATTCTCCTTTATTCTCCGGTATTTTCCTTTATTATCTTTTATTCTCCGTAATTGTCTTTTATTCTCCCATCACTTTGTCTAGGAATCAAACCTGCAGGATTTTCCTGCATCAGCACGTTTTCACTCTGAAGAAACAGCTGCAGGCAAACCAGGCAGGAACAGGAGAGACATTCAGCTGAGAACCACAGAGAAATTACTTGATTTGTGCATCTGTGCAGAAACCACACTCAACACAACGGCCCTCCATCTTGTCTGTATGATACGCCTGAAATGTCAAAACGGGACAGAAAATGTTTTCTGTGGGGAAAACAATTCCTTTATTTTTGGTGCTGATTGTTTTGGATACTGTGCAGTTGGACTGATTTTTGGTAATATTTTTCATGCTTTAATATGTTGTTGTGGTGCGTAACCATAGCAACGGGGAGGTTTACAACAAAGCACAGCTGATTAACATTGGAAAAGCTGAAATAATGTCAAAGCCCTGAGAGCTGTACTGCCAAAGTCACCAACATCTAGAACGACTCTTTGAAGAATTTGAGTTAATATGAGTTACAACATTTAATTTCCCTTTGAGATCAATAAAATATTTTAATTAAATTAAATTAAACATTTTTTACATACTTGTTGAAAGTGTCACCATGTTGTGAGTTTGTTATGAGACAGATCATCTGAACAAAATGAAGCTCTTCTACCTTCTCCCAGTGCTAACTAGAAACCACCAATCAGAGCCAGGAGGCGGGTCTTAGCGCCGTCAATCAGCCCTTCCCATTCCGCCCATACAGAAACATTTATCGATGATGGCAAATAAATGGTTTTCCTGTAATTATGAGTTGTTTCTCAGCCATTAGCATATTTAGCAGCGAACATGAGGTTGATTGACAGCGTTAAGCCCCTCCTCCCAGCTGTGATTGGTTGTTTTTGGTGTATTTCTTCAGATGACAGTAGTAGCTCAGGGAGAAGGTGAAGGAGATCAGTCTTTTCATAGATCGTCTGTTTCTGTCACAACGTGGTGACAGTTTTAACAAATATGTAAAAAACATATTTCTTTAAGTAAAAATTACATACTGCAGTTTCAAAACGTAAAGCATAAAATAGTAAGCTCTGCACATGCTCAGTTGCTGTCCTCTCAGTTTAAACCTTCACCTCTGACCCTGAGTCTGTATCAAGGTCAAAGTTTTCACCTCCACATTAATAATTCACTTCAGCAGATTTTACTCTTCATCCTGAGGAAGAGTTGTTGCTGTTTAACCTGAACTTCTGTTTAAGATGAAACAGACCATTTGGTTGGTTGTTCTGATCATAGAGATCACACACGCACACAGACGCACATAGTGTGTGTGTGTGTGTGTGTGTGTGTGTGTGTGTGTGTGTGTGTGTGTGACCTGCATACGCCTTCAGTAAACAACGCCGACCCGTGACCATGCAGTCAGCATGAAGTCATGGAGGTGAAGACAGATGTTGGACAAACACCATCTGATCTGCTGCTGGAACAAATAGGCCAACATTTCACTGCAAGGAAACCAGATCTTAGAAATTATACAATAATTTATTCCTAAAAACAATTATAGACTGTAGAACAACCTGCAGCTCATGATTTTATGTGTGGGAAATGAGAAACGCTCAACTTTTATTATGAAAATGTTTGAGAGCCTAATCCAACGCTAATGTTAATAAATGTTTTCCTGTTTTGTCCAGTTTTTTCAGAAAGTCTTTGCTCGTGTTCCTGATGTCCCATTTTGAATCTGTTGTGTTTATTATTGTATAAAGTCTCACGAAGTTTGTCGATGTGGCCATTCTCTTAAAATGTCTTTGTTTTCTAAAGGATTAACAATCAATTTTACTGGAACTCCTGAAAAACCACAAGCAAAATGGTCATCCCTCCATCAAACTTCACCCTTACAAAGCCTTTATTGTACCAGGTATGTTTCACTGAGATTACAAATGCCTTTTTCGTCTTCATTTATGAATTTTGACATGCAGTTTGACACATCAGGCTCTAGCTGCACCCATGATTCACAGCTTCAGCTGAACTCTGAAAATGTTCAAGATTCAGAAAAGTGTGACTCTTGAACTTAATTTATCTGGTAAAAATCCTCCACATCAGAAAGAATCCTTTTCAAAGCAGGTCAGATGTGGAAGGCAGAACAATGAGTCATTTTTCATTTTGACTTTTTTAATTATAGTTTTACATGTTTTTCAGTAAATTCTTGCTTTAGTAGTGAATAACTGCATGTAAAATTCCTTTTTTTCTGCCTACAACAGTAAAATAATGTGTCTCTGCTGAGCACAGAGGATTTTTCTGCAGATTCAGCCCAACGTCAGGACATGAAGTGGATTAAAGGTTAAAGGTCATGATGCTGAGCTAGTATGGAAGCTTGGAATGACTGTAGGAGAAAGCCTCTTCTCTCTAGAAACAAGATGGCGGCAGGTTAGCAGCGGTGCATCTGGATGAGACAAACATCTGCTAAACACGGTGGTGGAGGTATGGTGATTTGGGCTGTCGTTTAATGAACTGTGACCTTCTTCAGCTAAATGTGAGTCCAACTGTGTAAAATCTGAATTCTGGTCCAGATCAGGTCAAAAATCACAAACACAGATCAAGAAGCTGCAACGGTCTAGTCAAAGTCCAAACCTCAACCTGATAGAAATATTTCACCAAAACAAAATCTATATAGTTAAATTCGAATCAGGGGAGTGGGTTTTATTTAATGTTTTCTGTAGCTAACCGTTTTGATCTTCAGGAGTTTTGTCCTGGTTCAGTAAAGGCTGAATGAAAACCAAAATGTTGCGGGACGTTTAGAGAGAAAACAGAAACCCAAATGAACTGAAAGACCTTCAGCTGCTGCTGAAATAGAAACAATGTGATTTTTATTTTTTCCACACTTCCTTTGACAGACTTTGACTCATACGGTCTGATAATTTGTTAGAGCTTCAGCTGTGAATCTTTCTGTCAAGCTGCCTGGTTATAAAGGACCCTGAAGATAAACGTAAAAAAAGACAAATAATCTGATCCTGAACGTCTCAGGAAAGGAAAGAAAATGTGAGATTTTCCCCAAAACGTTGTGAATTTCTGTTGAGACGGGTTTGTGTCTTTCTGAGGACGGCAGCAGCAGACAGACTTTCACAGGGTTTGTCCACCCACAGTTTCAACACTTGGACAGAACGGCATTGATGGTGTGAAGCCGGCTGGCAGATAAAGGTCCCAGCTCATAACGGAGAGAGAGAAACCGCACCATTGTTCTGCCTCACACAAGAACAGGACTCAACCAAAAGGCTGAAATTAAAATAATCACCACAACCCGTCCAGTGTCAGAACCTTCGGTCTGGAAAGCGGACCTTCACCGTCTCAATGAGACCTTTGTTGATGCTCTGAAGCACAACAGATTGACACAGTTTGCGTGAGAATCTCACAGTAAATGTCAGCAATTGCAGTTTTTATTATTCTGCTGCTCCATAAAAGACGGGCTGAACGATAGAGACCAGAAACAGAACTGCAGTTTGGACCGGTGAAGGAACAGAACCCACCCAAAGAAGTTACATTTATCAATAACCGCCATACAGTTCAACCTTTATGTCACTATTTCATTTATATACCCTAATTCATAAATGAACAGTACAAAGCAAACAGGTCCAGTCCGTTCCCAGCAGTACCAGCCAGAACAGTCCAATCACCTCAGTAAAAATGAATCCCAGCTCTTTGAATCGAGTCGTTCTCTTTGTAGCAGTGATTTCTCCTTGGCAAGAATATGGTGACAGTGGAGAGGAATGACTCACTTTAACAGGAAGACCACCAGAACCAGAACCAGAACCAGACTGTGTGTGGCTGAACCAGAAGAGAGGCTGTAGTGGAAGCAGATTTTCTCCTGAACAGTTGGCCTGTATTCCCACCAGTCCTGTTCAGTTCGCTTTAATCCGACTCCAGCCCATTTGCCTATAAAGTCCGGTCCGGTTGGTGAGGTATGAATGCTAATCGACCTCTGACCTCTGGTCCTCTGGTCCCCCAAACCTTGGTCTGGATTTGGTTGAAGTGAACTGTGGTTCAGTTTGAATATGAAAGCCAAATGGACCGGAGACCGCTCCAAAAGCAGGAAGTGAACTATAGCGCAGGGCATTCTGGGTAAATACAACCAGAGCTAACATGCTAGCCTAGCGCTAGCAGCAGAAATGGCTCCTGGTCTTTAGCCAAAGACTAAAGAGAAATCCTCCAACACTAAAATCTGACGCCTCCATCTTGTTTCCATCTGGTGAAGAAGGAAGTTGCTCTCAGTGTCTTCAGAGGTTTTTGTGTCGTTTCCTTCAGTGGTTCTTGTGCAGCGCCCCCACAGGCCAGGAGGGGAACAGGTTGGTTTGACTCAGAACCACAGCAGCTGGAGGTGGAGCAGATGATGGAGTTCTGGTTCCAGTAGAACCGGGTCGACCAGACTATCAGGTGTGAAAATATCCTGATCTGATGGATGTTAGCTGAAAATCCCGTCCTGCTTCAATGGTCCCATGACAGAAACACCAATGTTTTATATATATGGACTCTTTTTGTGTATTTGTTTAACCAAAAATATCAGGTCCAGCACTGTCAGTTCCGTACAAATAAAGTTCTTTCACATGGGAACTAATGCAGAATGTTGTGAGGAACTAAAGCAGTAAACAACGTTCTATAGGGAAACTTTAAAAAGTGACACAAGAACCAAATAGAGAAAACTCCCAGCAATCACTGAACTCTGGTGTTTGGAAACATTAAATATTTTATCATGTAGCCAAAAAGGAGAAAGAAAAGTGGACCGAACCAGAACTTTGTCAGAATCTTCCAACAGCAGCAAGTTTACAAATGCACACCACACTTTTCAGATTTTCTTTACAAAATTTTTATCCCCACTGATCCTTTTCCCTCCACATCATAATTATATTTCACTTTGTTAGTTTGTCACATTAAGTCAGAATATAATTATAGTTCTTTGTTTAATGTTTAATTTTACTTAATTTATATTTATGATACAAAAACATTTTATTTTCTCTGAGATTTATATCCAGAAAGAATTACTGAATTTGTTCAGTTTAATTTTTTTCTTTTTCTTTTCTATTTCATGGAGCTGATGAAGATCTATGTTTAAATAGTTAAACTATAAAGGAAAAATATTTACTGTGATTTTGAAATTGGTCTAAATAATACAAAGTAGGCATTATTTGTGGTATAACATTTTGTAAAATATAGAAGTTATTATATAATCATATATTCCAGAAATATACATTTATAAAATTTCCTGGTACAAATAATTGAAGATGTCAGGTTACTATATATATATTTTTATAATCTGCAGTTTAAAAGCTAAAAGCAGGAAACAGTAATTCTTATTGATTTTAATTAAAATCAGCTCTAAAGTTTACATTTAGCATCTCTAATTTTAAACAAACTGGATCCTTTAAGGTATTTTTATTATTATATTCTGTTTTAGAAACAGCCAAGTTCGTACATTTTAACAAAAAGAATAATTTAATTTCTTGATCACAATGCGACACATTTTATTAATTTTATTTGAGTTTTTTTAAGGTTCTGACCCGCTGTGCCTCCTGAAGGTTTGACCTCTTCGTGACCCAGATGCCACAGCGTCACTCTGTCACCTGGGATCCTGCTAATCAGGCCTGGTTCTGACCCACTTCTGGTCCCGGAGCGACCCGGAGCACATTTAGATCCGATGAAGCTTTTCTACAAAGTGAAAGCATCAGGTAGGAACTGAGCCGGGTCATCTGTACGACCCGGTTCTGTCCAGACCCAGTCGTCTTCTGAGGGGAAAAGTTTGAATCAACAAGCAGCAAAATGACTTGATTACATTTGAAATGGTCAAAATCTTAACATTCATATTTTATTATTTCTTCATTAACTGCAGCAAAATGTTTTCATAGATGAACCTTCACTGTGAGGCGAGTTTTCTACGTGTTGAGGTCAAACAAAGAGAGATTCACACATTAACTTCATCTCTGTGCATTAAACGGGTTAAATAAAAAACTCTGGAACCTGCTGCAGAAACTCACAGCTGGAGGATTGAGATTTTATTTTCTAAACGTTTCTGCTCTAAAATAAAACCAGTGTAGTTTTGTTTCCAGATCAAAACTGATTTAAATTTAAGTTCCTTCACTACGTGGGTTGTGGCGCCCCCTGCTGGGTAAAGGTGGAACAGTTTTCCATTTCAGAGGAGAGTCTCTCCACCTCAAAATGAAAACTTTAGGAAACTAAAGTTTCCACCACAGATTTCTGTCCTGTGGTCAGAAACCCAAATATCTCAGATTTATTTCTAAAACAAAATAAAACGCAGTCTGTGTTTCCACTGATGTCAAAGCAGAAAGTGAATTTAAAACACATGAAAAGAGTTTATGGATCCAATTTTAAGCAGAAAGTAATTTAATGTCTGGATGATGATTTACTGTTTGGAACTTAAGTTTGTCTGCTTGTTGCTGAAAGTGATTTTTTTCTGAACAACATTTCAAATAGGAATAAACCACAATGCAAGGTGGTGAGGAAAACTTCCTGCTTTGACAGGATCTTTAAAGATTACAGATTAATATCAACCTTCAAACTGTACATGTCTAATCTTTAACTTTGAATGAATCAGTAAATGATGAGTAGTCTTGTGGTTCTTGCTTGTAAATATGAAGGATGGTGTTGAAGTAACTGAGGGACAAAAAAGGCAGAAAAGGAAGAGAAGCAACATGTAGTAAGTCCGACTGTTCTTGAATAAAAAGTATTCAGTAAGAAACGACTGCAGCACTGAGAGCAGATAAATCTACTGTCTTCATTACAGGTTCAGTTCTGATCTGAGAAAAATGAAACCTGTTAATCAGTGAGTTTTATAGCAGCTCAAAGGTTGAATTCCAGATTTTGGAATAAAAAACCTCAATCAGAACTGAACTACAGCAGGAATCAGTTTGTGATTGTTGGTTCCTGCAGAGAGACGATCAGATTCACCTTCAGACCAAACTAGCAGCTTCGTCTCAGTGAGTCCAGCTGCAGGAGAGAAAAGTGGAAACCTCCAACTCTGCTGCTTCAAGCTGCTCACACTGGAGGTGAGTTGGACCAAGAACACTCAGAGTCACGTTGAGGGAAGTTAGTAGAGGAGGGAGGGAGCCGTGACTGACTGGACCTTCTGTGTTTTCAGCTTCACTCAGAGACAAAATGGCTTCCAGATCAGAGGAGGATCTCTGCTGTCCGGTCTGTCAGGACGTCTTTAAGGATCCGGTTGTTCTGTCATGTAGCCACAGCTTCTGTAAGGAATGTCTGAAGAACTGGTGGAGAGAGAAACCAGCAAGAGAGTGTCCAGTTTGCAAAACAAGAGTGGTCACCGAAGATCGACCCAGTAACCTCGTTCTGAACAACCTGTGTGAGACTTTCTTAGTGCCGAGAGACCAGAGAGATTCAGAGGGTCTCTGCAGTCTGCACTCTGAGAAACTCAAACTCTTCTGTCTGGACCACCTGGAACCAATTTGCTCCATCTGCAGAGATTCAAAAAAACACACCGACCACAGATTCAGGCCCATCGATGAAGCTGCTCAGGATCACAGAGAGAATCTGAAAACATTTCTGGAGCCTTTAAAGAAGAAACTGGAGCTGAAGAAGGAAGTTAAAGAAAAGTTTGATCAGACAGCAGAACACATGAAGGTCCAGGCCCGACACACAGAGAGGCAGATTGTTGAGCAGTTTAAGAAGCTTCATCAGTTTCTAGCAGAGGAAGAGGAGGCCAGGCTGGCTGCACTGAGGGAGGAAGAGGAGCAGAAGAGAGGGATGATGAAGGAGAAGATGGAGGCTCTGAGCAGAGAGATAGCAGCTCTTTCAGACACAGTCAGAGCCACAGAGGAGGAGCTGAGAGCTGAAGACGTCTCATTCCTGCACAACTACAAGGCTGCAGTGGAAAGAGTCCAGCGCTGCCCCCTGCTGGAGGATCCACAGCTGCCCTCAGGAGCTCTGATAGACCAGGCCAAACATCTGGGCAACCTGGCCTTCAACATCTGGAGCAACATGAAGAACATGGTGACCTACACTCCTCTGGTTCTGGACCCAAACACGGCTCATCCAAGAATAATCCTGTCTGAAAATCTGACCAGTGTGAGTTTAGGAGAGATACAGAAGTTTCCTGATAATCCAGAGAGGTTCAAATCTTGGTGGTCTGTTTTGAGCTTTGAGGGTTTTAACTCAGGGAACCACAGCTGGGATGTTGATGTTGGAGACAGTGAATTCTGGATGCTTGGTGTGATAGAAGAGTCTGTCCAGAGGAAGGGAAAGATAGAGTCTGGATGGTTAGATATTGGAGTCTATGAAGGTAAATACTCAGCAGGGTCTCCACCTGCTCCTCTCATATTCCTCCCATTCCAGAAGAAACTCCAGAGGATCAGAGTGAATCTGGACTGGGACGGAGGAAAGCTGTCGTTCTCTGATCTGGATACTAACACACACATACACACCTTCACACACACCTTCACTGACAGGATGTTTCCTTACATTAACACCATGGATAAAGTAAAAATCCTGCCAATGAAGATCTCATTAATCAAACAGTAACTCTGATGTTCTCAGCATGAAGAACACAAAGTCAAAATGAAACCTTACTGATCAGATTTAAACTCTTTGCCACAGGAAGTTCTCAATCCCTGCGGCTATAAAACTGAACTTTTTCTCTTTTTCCACATAGGACACTGATAATTAAGTCTCCTGTGGTCTTAGGGCGATTGCTCAAGGGGAGTGCGGCAAATGTCACGGTGGGCAAGCGGGGGTTTTCCCATAAGACTGTCACTTTTCAAAGCCACACAGAAAAAACCTGGTAAAAGCGCACACAGGGTCAGTGTGACCCGCCAGACTGCGCATAGAGTAAAAACCTGATGGGTCTAAATGCCCCCATCTCTTAAAACAGCAGGAAGGATAATTATATATAAAGCTTTTTATTATAGTGTTCTATTTATTTGCATTAATAAATTAAATAACTAATTAATTATCTCATCTTGTCTGATTATTGATTTGATCAATTTATTGTGAGTGTCTTGTGGGTAAATGTCTATTTGTTGTTAATCTCTGGAAATCACTTTGTTAAATGCAATATGCTATTCTTAAAACTGTATTATGAATGTCATGTTTTCATCTTTGTGTGAATCTACATGATTTGACTGCCTGTCACCTGAATGTCTGAACTGTGAGGTAATAAATTTACTCTGTTCTAAATGCCAGAGTGGAATATATTGTAAACGGTAAATAAAGATTGACTGATTGGGTGTCAGTGTCGTCTGCTTCAATTCAGCCAGTTTTCCAAATGGTTTTCCAAAGAAGACGTTTCTGATGAAGCAAAGATTCATCTGCATCAACAATCCAGGGCACACTGAGAGCAACACTCTTTGTTGTGGAAGTGGTAACTGAGTGAAGTTTGAGGAAGAAGAAAAGTTGTTCAGGTGTTATGACAGGCCTACATATATCTGATCATCAGAACCTGCAGGTGTTTGGAAAAGAAAACGTCAGACTCGACTGTATGCAACTTTCCACACAATCTTCTGTTTTTTGTCCTTTTAAACCTGCATAATAGATTTCTGCCTAAGCCAGTCGGCTCAAGCTGCATTCCTCGGGAACCAGAATCCTGCAACCTTTAGATGTGTCCCTCGTCCTACGCACTTGGATTGAACGGCTAAACTGCCTCACCAGCATGCAGTGAACCCCTACAGAGCTCTGCAGACATGTTACAGCAGGACACCGGCCCTCGAGGACTGGAGTTTGAAACTGCTGGTCTTTAGTCACTATTTGTGTTACACATCTCACCTGGGTTGAAACAATTGTAACAAATGTTTATTGACGTCTCCACTTCTCCTTTCTTCTGAGTGGAAAGTCTGCAAACATGATTAGCTTCAGTGAAGGAAGGAACGACCGCCGTCTTCTTCCCCAAACTGTCTGAACTGGGGCTCCTCGCTTTAGGCCTCCTGGTGAAACGCCGTCTGCATTTTGGTTCTTTTTTTTCTTTTTGATTTGACAAGGTATTTCAGTCAATTTCAGTAAAAAAACAAACAAAAAAACACATATATAATACACTGCAATACTAATAATGGATGTGCATAATAAAAACAATTTAATTTATGCTCTTAAATTGTTTTTATGAATGAATGCAACTGTTACGCCAGAATTTTTCACTGCGACACTCAATCTTTTCTAAACTACTGTATAAAAAGTTCTGTATAAATAAGGATTGATTGATTCTGGCTCCATTTGTTCGTCCAGAGTGAGGCGGCTAATTACAGCCAAAGACAATAACTGGCTGCTTTATAGTCCAGACTGGTGTGAGAGTTCTGCAAAGATGAGCTGGATGTATAAATGTATAAAGATTAGTGCGTCCAGTGAACAGTAAACAAGATCAGAACAAGCGGAAGAAAACAAGTCAGAGTTTGAAAACTTTATTAACCATCTTTTTTTTAGAACCACTGATGTTTAAGTCTCTGAGTTTTGCATCCTGTTCAGGTCTGAGAGCATCGAGGGAACAAGCAGGTTATTTAAACAAAGAGGAAACACACAGATATTCAAAAATACTTTATAAATACAGAGCGGCATTCAGTAGAAATATGAACAGAGTGTGTGTTTGCATACAGAAGCTGGTCTCAGACCCGACAGGACGACCGACACACCTGCATGTGTCTGAATCCTATTCCACGATTGTCTCTGCTGCTTTACTGAACCTCCACACACACTTCATTATTTAAGAAAACCTGGAGCAAGAAAGAGAAGCTACAGCGACTGAGGTGAGGTTTAAAGTCTGATCTGAGGAGAAGCAGGAAGTGTTTCATGGTTTCAGAGAGGAGAGGCGTTCATCTCACAGCCCTGTGTCGTTATACGTGGGACTGACCACCTTCAGGATGCTCTGAGCATTCTCCTCCACCAGAGGGCGCCACTTCACCTCTCCTGTGAGCAGCAGATCCTCTCCGTCCAGAGAGTCGATAAACTGCATCTGTGAAGAGCAGGAGGAACATTTACCCTCAGAGCAACAACAACATGCAATGAAAACACATTTTAAATGATTTACATAATTCCCATGAAATCCAGAGACTCAGCACAAAGAACACTAATGGTTTTACATCACATAAATACACACTTGAATGAGGAAGCAATTTTTACCTGTGAAACTATTTGGAAATGGAAGCCAAGATAAAATGATGCAGCATGAAGTCGAAACCCAACATGGGCAAATCCAACCTTACCGTCATCTCACTCACTGAACCTCACTTCCCTCCATGTGGAGGCAAGTCCAGTTGGTTCTTCAGGTTAGTCATTTCTTTGCAGTTTCACTAAACAGACCTCTTTGAAATGCTCTTTGTCTGACGTTCCTCAGAGATGAGAAAAACAGACACATCTTTAAATGGTTCTACTGCAGCCAGAGTCATCGCCATCAGCAGATTCTCTGCGTCTTTTCTGCATTTTTTGTACCCATTTCAGAGGCAGTACAAGCCAGATATTGCGCCTTGGAGTAATTTACGTCACTGCGTGAGCGAGGGTCAGACCTTGCAAACTCCTCAAACCACTGCAGCAGACAGGGGGACATGGTGTCTGCAGTACTGCCATGTCCACCTGAATGACTTTTGGAGCAGAGTGACTGTGATTTTGCAGCCGCTTAAGCAGCAGATTTATCTGAAGAACCGGTATGAAATGAAGAAGCAAAAAGCAATGCAGCTCTGCTCAGCGTTTTGTTGGAGTTACAGTTTTGTACCGGCCCGACTGAAACACCGAAGTGAAACACCAGAGTGAAACACCGGAGTGAAACACCGGAGTGAAACACCGGAGTGAAACACCGGAGTGAGACACCGGAGTGAGACACCGGAGTGAGACACCGGAGTAAGACACCGGAGTGAAACACCGGAGTGAAACACCGGAGTGAAACACCGGAGTAAAACACCGGAGTGAAACACCGGAGTAAAACACCGGAGTGAAACACCGGAGTGAAACACCGGAGTGAAACACCGGAGTGAAACACCAGAGTGAAACACCAGAGTGAAACACCAGAGCTACATAGCATTAGCTTGGCGTAACTGTTTGGGTTTTCTTTTCAATGAAGTTCATTTGTGAATATTGGTTTACATCTTTTGACTGCATTACACAAATCAACAGGTTGCTCATGTTTAAAACATAAAACTAATGAGTTAAGTTGAGTTGCTTTTATTATGTTTGGGCAAGAAATTTATACAGGACAACATTATGAGTTTAGTTGAGTCCAACAAAAACCACAACCTTGAGGTTCTCCATTGCTCTGCGTTGTTGCTAACAACATCAAAGTGTGAACGACCACGCCCACAAAACTGAGGAACAGACTCTAATGGAGACGCTCTAAACTGGGGTTGAACCAGACCAGTTCTATCCCAGTCTAGCAGCTGGAGTTAGATCTGACAATGGAGAAGAGGTTTTAACTTGGTAACTGTAGGCCAACGACAGTCATGGTTGTCCACCAAAGTAAAGTAGTGACTCTAAGGGGAATGATGCAGAGAAGATGAGCCGTTTTTTAGGACCTCTGTTGCTAATCAACCTTCCATGAGCTTTGGTCAAAGGTCATCAAGGCCTTTCACAAAGTGAAGACCCATTGCCTGGAGCAGCTGATGGAAACCAGGCGGTTTGAGGAACTTTGGTTTTTGTATCTGTAGAACCAAACCCAAGCATGGGAGAGATGATGAGACACCAGCAGCGTTTGGTTTGGTGTAACAGCTACTCCAGTTCGTTCCCAATAGCAGAACCTGCCATGAATCCTCAGACCAGCACGGCCACCAACGACCGCCATCACTGGGAACTTGGACAAGATTTTCAATTCTGATTTCAGACTGTTTTTATCTACTTTATATTTTTCTTCATCTACTAAATGTGTGGTGTGATTTTGTACAAATTTATAAATGAATATCTTTTTTATTCTGTTGACTTGTTTCACAATCAAAGTAAAATAAAATCAGTTTTGAAGTTACACATTTGTTTGGCCAAATTCAGTAAAATGTGGAACATCGTCTCTGATATTGTTATCCAAAAAAATATTGTGATATCATTTTTGGCAGGAAGTGCAACTGAGTAACCAACACACCTGTTTGCGAACGTACTCCACCATGAGCTCCAGCTGCTGGGGGTCGTCACACTGACAGTTGAACAGGTTCCTCCACAGAGCTGCGGCCAGGACGCAGTCATCAGACAGGATTCCCTGCAGAAACACAGAAACACACTTCAGCGTCAGGACCAATGTCTGGACGCTCTCCAGGCGTTAAAACCCAGAGATCTGGGATTGATTTCATGTTTTCTAAAAAAAAAAAGCTCCTGCTTTGTTCTAACCTCATCGTATCCAAATATGGCAGCGTAGAAGGTTTCAGTCATGGCTTTCATGGCCTCCTTCCTGTGGATGGCGTCGATCTGCAGCACACACAGAACCACAGTTCAGTTCTGCACAGACAAACACCGAGCTGGGTCCATCAGAACCTGGACTGGTTCTGAGGCCATCAGGTCTGTGGTCGATAAGAAGGATGAGCGATGGACCTAAAATTTTATCACAATATTTTGTTGTACAATTGTGATATTGCTAAAGATTTTTATTTTAAAAAACTGTTGATTATTTTTTTAGGTAACTGTATGCCACAAAAACATATTCATGAAAAACTAATTTGAAACGGAAAAGGTGTGATTTATAAGTTGCACACAGTGGCTGCATTTAATCATATTTTCAAATTTACTCATATCTGTTGATTTTCTTGTGGGACAAACAATGGAGAAAATAACAAAAGTAAAACTTCTGGTCATCCTGCAAGTTTTGTTTTTTATTTACCATCAATAAATAAAATTTATCACAACAACACTGAATTTAAAATCCTATAAGGAATTTTTCACAATAAATGATCACAATATATGATAAATGCCGACCTGTAGCAGTTAACTCAGGTTATTTTTGACCTGATGATGGCGCTGTTAAAACAATGTTGAAACAGCAACATCCAATTTTTCTGTAAATTAGAGTCCAAATGTCTGAAGAAACATTTCAAGTTCAGGAGTTTTTCTATGTTTTTTATGGATGTAGAAATAAAAACTGAGGTTTAGGTTTAAAAAAAAATCTGAAAACTGATTTAAAGAAGGGCAGAAACTAAAGATCGATTGAGTTTGGACATGTGGAGGCCAGGAGAAGAGTCAGACTTTTTTGTGATTTCTGAATTGAACTGAAAGTTTTTCAGTGTGATAATCAAAACCCGGTTTGGAGCCGACCAGGTATCAGGTGTTTCCACACCTGCTGGTGCGCTGGACTCGACTCAGGACCAAAATTCCAGCATTTTTTACATTTCCAGCTGCTGCGGTTTTCTTTCTCAATGCACTGAGTCAAATGAATTCAAAAACCTGTTCCCCTCCTGGCCTGTGGGGGCGCTGCACCAAAATCCACTGAAGGAAACGACACAACAACCTCTGAAGACACTGAGCGCAACTTCCTTCTTCACCAAACGGAAACAGAAAAATATATATTTGAGTTGCATTAGCTCACTGTGCCGTTGTTGGGGGATCAACGCAGATAAAAACTTTTCTAACTGAAATTAATTCCCACAGATTGCAGTTAACTAAATGTTTTCTCCCAAGGCGTCTCTTCCAACCCAGTAACTCTCCCCGGGGAAGCGGCGCTGATGTCTGACTGAAGCGGACAGATTTCTGGCGCGTGATGGACGCAGGTCAGCACCAGGTCTGTGTGAGCAGCGTGGAGCCACCGGTTAGAACAGCTTTTCACGCTTGTTGAGGCTTTCAGAGCGGCAGTTGTTTTTCCTAAAGTGACCCTGAAATATCCTGCAGACCCACATTAACATTCTTTGTTGTGACTCCTGAACAGAGTTGACTTTTTCAGAGTGAAACCTGTAATTTCTGCTGTGCAGTAATCGGCCTTGCAGGAGCCTCTCTGTGAGCCAGAGTCCGGCGCTCCATGCCAACCAGCGATGTTTCCTGGAGCTGCTCCACTGACGGAGAATAGAGGAGCGACTCTGTGGCCGCGGTGACCGCAGCCAGCCGCGCTCCCCTGGGACCTGGCTGCACTTCCTGCCTGTTGGTTAAGTTATGCTGATGTACAACCTGCGTCGCTCTGCAGGATGCAGCGGCATGGCTTGCAGCCGAGGGACTAAAATAACGGACATTTATTTCAGAAAACAACTCTTGTTTGGATCTTTGATTCTTCATGAATGCTTAAAGTCGCAGAGCTGATCAAAAAAAAAAAAACTGTCAAACATCAGTGAGTTCCTTTAAAACCGTCTTCCAACCGAGGTTATTATAGGTAACTAAAACAAAATAACTGAAACTCAAACTGAGAAAACATTTAAACAAAAAAAATAAAAACGCTAAATGGCGACAGCAAAAGTTAGAAGAAAACTCTTGAGTCAGTTGGTTGTTCAACAATAACTGAATAAAATTTTTAAAAAATGTAATTTTCTGTTGAGCATTCATTACCCAATCGATGTAAACAACCACAGTCCCTCTGACTGGCACCAAACCCGACTCACCCCCATGATCTTGCTCCTCTGCTCCACGTCTTCCCACATGGAGTGGACGATGTAACGGCACATGAACTTCCCCTCTCTGCCCTCCTGACGCATCCGCACCAAACACATCCTGCCAGACAACAAACAGGGAGCATGGACAGGATCTTTGTTTTCTAATTAAATTGGTCCAATCAGGAGGATTTAGTTGCTTTAATACGAACCTTCAGTCAGGAGTTGGGATTTAAACCCACCAGCACTGAACCTTAATCCTTCCCTCATTCGTCCCTCTGTCTACGTTTTGTAGCTCAGTTGAACTGTGTTCAATTCAGATCATCTAAACTACAATTTACCATGGAAACATTTCCATCTTCTATTACAGATATTCTGACTGGTTCTGTTAGAGGGCAGGAAAAGTCCAAACTGCATCCATTACAACAAAATCTGTAAATCTAATCACATCCAAAATCCATCTAAGCTGATGTTCAGCTTTAAAAGAAAATGGTGGGAAACTTCTGCTAACAGCAGAGCTAACCTTTAGCTTAGCAATTCAGCTAACTTTGAAAACGCTTAGCGCACTTAGACTCCCCCAAGTTAATTTTCCTGGATAGATTCTTAACTTTACTGGTTGTTCAGTCCTGGTTTAGTTGAATAAAGTTCATTATTGAACTGTGTTGAAGTTTTGGTTTTAGATCTTTTTATTCATGCTCTTATTTTGAAATGGGTGAAGACAGCTTACGCAGCAGATCCATTTCCTCTCCTCACATCCTCCACCCGCGATGCGACGCAGCAAATGACTATTTGAACGAATCAATAACATGAACAGGACGGCAGGTAACAGCAAAGCGTTTGACTCACCAGACATGCAGCTGAGCGATCAGGAACCAGGAGTTCAGAGTGTCCGGCAGAAAGCATTCTGGACCAAACAGAACCACGTTTTACTACATCAACAAGCCTGAAAACAGCTGGATCCTTCTGCTGCATTGTGGGAAATGTAGGACTCAGACTTACTGTCAAAGAACTCGTCGTAGTTTATTCTCTCCACGCAACACGTGTACATGCGCAGCGCGGCGATCTTGATTTTCTGTCAAGGCAAAAAAGTCCAAAACTTTAAAGAGACGCTAAAACTTGAAGTTTTAATTTGCTGAAAATTTTTTTATTCCTATCAAGTTAGAAAGTATATTTTAACTTACCAGTACCTTTGGAATCAATATTCAAGAACTGACTTAAATCTCGATATAACTGGATATTAACATCTGTATCTGTCCCAATATGGAAAACATTCTAGATCCGTCACAATGTGCTGCGGCCATACAGGCACATCTATTCACTCTAATTCTATGTTTTATGCCCTGAGCTTTGCCATACTTTATTATTTATTTTACATTATATTTAGAATTCCTAATTGCACTTTCTGAACCGTTTGGAAGAAAGTTTGTTACAGTTTATTTTTTACATGTTTCACCAACGTACTGATTGTTTTAGTCAGTTTCAGTTTCTTTCTTTTTATTTTCCATTTGCTGTTTTACTCCTAACTGCACTGACTGAAAAAATGAACGTTGTTTTTATATGTTTGACCAAACTTGTGAAGTTACTGGTGCATTTCAGACAGTTGTACTGGTGCATCAAGTAAATTTGATAACTCTGTCTGTCTTTAAAGAAACAAAAAATGTTTTACGTAAATTCAGCTTTTTTTCAGTATTAGATCAGTTTTAACCATTAATAAACCTCAGATATCAGACATGAAAAGAGTAGATCGGCGCATCTTTACTTAAAACAGGCTCCTGTATCTTGCTGAAAAGTTAACTTTGTATTTTTATGAGTTCTAAGACATTTGCACTAGAAACTAGACAAAAAGTATTGCTAAGAATTTGTGTTTTGAAGTGATTTCAAACATTTTAGTTTCTGTAGTTTCAGTTTAAATCAGGAAACGGTTTTGGTCCAACATCACGTCTCACCCTGAAGGACACGGATCAGGACATATAAACACGTTTTCTCTGGGTTAAAACCTCCAACATTTTCCGTCTTTCTGCTCTTCATTCAAACCTAAACAACCTGAACTCCATCCAAACCCTCCAACTCACCCATTTGTTGTATTTGAGCGGCGCGGTGAAGCCCATGGCCTCGATGAATTTGGTGAAGGCGCCGACTTCCTCCTGGGAGTGCTGAGGCGTCTCCTTCACGCTGCGGAGCTGCAAACCCACATCGATTACTTCTGATCAAAGTGTCTGACACCAAAAAACTTCAAGGAAAACATTTCATTTCATCATAAATAATCCACCAAAACAGAGAAAAACCTCAGGAAATATTAATTTGTTTTCGGCTTGGAAAGAAGCTGATGGAATTTTAAAAATGTATGTTCATAAATGATGCAATTTTTAAATATTAAATGGTTGATCATTTCATCAGTTACTCAGTACCTGAGTAGGCTTTTTACCAAATACTTTTTTACTCTGAAGTAATTTCTTACTTTTTATTTGTACTTGAGTAAAAATAAGTTGAAGTAGTTCTGCTCTTAAGTACTTTTCCCGCCTCTGCTGATCAAGATGTCAGAAGAAAAACTAACATCCAGGAAAGATTTGTGTTTCTATAGCAAAGACCGATCAACGTTTTGATTCACAAACGCAGCAGAAATACAAAGTAAATGTGATCAATTAAAAAATAAGATGCATTGAGTTAATTTCTTAAGAATTAATATCAAATTAACATTTTGTTCTTCTTTTCTGATCTAAATAAAATTATGTTTTTTTAAGGCTTCTGCAAGTTTAATGATTAGAAAAAAAATCTCTTGATGACAATCGCCAAAATATTTTATTTTCTCTTCATCTTGATCGCCATTAGCTGCGTTAGCAT
The DNA here is from genome assembly GCF_001444195.1 of Xiphophorus couchianus. Taxonomy (NCBI): domain Eukaryota; kingdom Metazoa; phylum Chordata; class Actinopteri; order Cyprinodontiformes; family Poeciliidae; genus Xiphophorus; species Xiphophorus couchianus. Next base: position 2,908,464 of record NC_040247.1, read on the forward strand.
CAGAGGAAGCTGAGATAAACTGTTCTGTGGCTCAGAGTAAAGCTGCAGGACGTTCAAACACATCCGTTACCCAACCTGCACGCTGCAGGAACGCCTGGTTTCAGCATGAGCGGGGTTGTTGGTCAGATTCCTGATGCTTCATTACCTGAGTGCTGATGTGCAGAGCCCGACTCTGCGTCAAACAGCTGGATCTGCTCAGCTGGCCGGCGGCCGAAGCTCTCAGACACCAATCTTGCTCCAGCAGCTGGAAGGAAAAAAAATTATATTTATCATTTCTCTCTAAAATTCAGATAGGTGTGCAACATAAAAGTTAATGTGCTGCATTTGTTCAGCGATGAACTTCAGTGCTGCTGCTCAATATCTGAGGAAAATTCAGCTATTATGGTTCTGCAGAACGACAAAAAGGCAAAAAAAAGTTTCAAAAAATATTTTTTATCCGTCCAACTCAGTGTTTGTAATGATGCCCATTTAATTCAGGAGTTTATTATTGGTCATCACATCTTTGAGAATAAATGTTAATGACAAAAGGAAAATATTCAGAGTTTAATTTATCATAGAAATGTTTACATTTTCCTAAAACCAACTGAAGGTCAGAGGTCACGGTGTTCTGGCTTAGATGTTCACCGATCAGCACCAGGTTTGGATCTCTCAAATATTGCAGCATTTTCCTGAACAATAAACCCATAATTAGTTAAAAATACCCAATTCATCCAACACAATGGTGAAAATTTCTTTTTTTAAAATAACTTTAACTGAAAACTTTGTGGTGACATCAATAAAACCTAAAGATTCACACAATTTTTGTCATAAATATTTAATTGAGTTTTAACCTAAAGCTTCTGGAAGCCATTTGTTCCTAAAACTCAGTTGGATCAGAAAAACAGTTTAAGTCATGAAGCTGCTTAAAAACCAGATTAATACCAAATAATCACACATTTCTCAGTATGTTGATCATTAAAACTCTGAGTTCATTTTAGACTTTTCAGTGTGAACTCAGGGTAAAAGTGAGGTTTCATTATAACTTGTGAAACTCAAGTGAATTTACAGCATGAGAAAATACTGATCATTTTAAAATGTACATAAAAAACGATTATTTACCAATATAAAACTTAAGAAATTAGTTCATGGATTCACATGTATGGATGGAGGGTAATAATGACCTTTAACAATTATAGTTTGTTTTTCTATAAAGAAAAAATAAGCAATTTATGAATGCTTTAAATTAATAAAAATATCTTATTGTAATTTTAGGAGTTTTCAATTAGCCCATTTACACAGAGAGCAAGTTTGCATCAGTTTTCTGATAAAATGCTATTTTTATTCTTGTGGAAATTATATATGTTATAATATATCTTGATATTCTGATTTATATGTGGAAATTAAAATAAAAAGAATCCAAAACCCCAACAAACATAACAATAAAAAGTTTTACAAATGCAAACATTTAAATGTAAACATTTCTGCTATTTATTACCTTATTATTTTCATTTTCAGACTCTAGAGGAGAAATTATTTCCAGAAGAAACATTTCTGCCTCATGTTTACCTTCAACAACAAGAAAAAAACCTGAATATTTAAATCTATCAGCAGGTGAGTCAGAATAAATGATCCCATCAGGTATTTAATCCTGTAATCCTGACACATCTGTTCCTCTCCGCTGTTTCATCTCATCAGAACCAACCGAACCCCTCAGTTTCTGCCTCTCTGGATTTAAATGATCCGGATTTTTTAGCTGGTTCCGGAGTTAGCAGCAAGCTAACCTTTAGCTCCTACCTTCGCGCAGGCGCCTCTGGACGCCGCCGCTCTCGCGGCGCACCTGGCGGCGACCTGCAGCGGCCGCCGGTACATGACTGCAGCAGGTACCGGTGTGAGGGCCGAGGAGGACCGGGCTGCTTCTCTGTGGCTACCTGCGAGCACACCTTCTGGTTGGGTAACACCTGCCCCAGCAATGTCAACGGAATCTGTCCGGCAGCGAATACTGTCCGACCGGAACGCCGCGGAACGAACGAAAGGTCCGCTTGGTTTAATAACAGCAGAGAGTGTGATGTAATTTGTATTTTATTTGTGCTAATAAATTTATAATCCGCTTTCAGTGAGGATTAAACGTTCTGTGTAATTTTATACATCTGGTGAACTATTTAGGCAGCACAGCTGCTGCTAAGAAAGTTAATATGGAAAACTCAAAGTGCCACAATTACTTTTTATGAATAATTCCAGATTTATGGCGCTGCACCTTGAGCACCTGGAGACACTATTGCAACAAGAAGGTCTTGGGTTCTGGGTCTTTTGGCGTCTTCTCTCCATATATGACTCACAGGTTCTGATGATTCACAACTAAAATGTTAAAAATTTATTGTCATGATCATTTTGATTTACAAATGTGTTGCATTGAGTCAGAGCACCTTCTACAGCTGCATCAAGCTGGAAGGAGAAACAGAACTCACTGGAAATAACACAAAGCTCCCATTCCAAAAATACCTTGTTGTGGAAAATATAAATAAAACGGAATGCGATGATTTATTATGTTATTCTTCCTAGAATGTTGTAAACATACAGAACATATCAGCACCTTTTATTACCAACTCATCGTTTTTTAGATTGTTGTTTTTTTCTGACTCTTAAATTTCTCTTTCACTGTCAACAACAAACTATAATACCAAATATCTGCCTCACACTGAAATATAAAGTTTTGTTTTTCAAAAAGTGAGATGACATCCAGCACCTCCCACTTGTGGAGTTGCTCAAGGATTTGTCCTTGACCCAGTCTTATTTTCTGTATAGATGTTGTCCCCAGGGTCTATTTTTGGGAAATACAATATCTCCTTCTGCTGCTTGTCTGATGAAATTCAAATCTCTCTGCCCATTCATGAAAAACAACAGTTTTAATCTGTTATTGGACTGTCTTGCTCATATAAACTCTGGAAAAACTCAAACTTTCTCCACCTCAACAATAATAAAAAAAAGTTATGGAAATTGGGGGGATCAGATAATTTTTGAGTCCTTTCTGTCATCTTGGCAGATTCTTTAAACTCACAAATCACTTGTCAAGATGAACATTTTCTAACTAAAACTTCTTGCTGGGTTAAGATCAATCATCACTTCACTGCTTCCAGTTAATACAACATGTTGATCATCTCTTTAACAGGAACTAGAAATCAGCAACCTCTATAACTCCAGTTCTAGCTTCACTTGACTGGATCTACAATGTTGTTACTGGTTGGTAAGGCTCTTAATGGACCTTCTAAAACAGCAAACGTCCAAAATAAGAACGAGTTTCTATTGGATGTTCGAAGGTAAGCAGATTGATCCGGACGTCATTTCCTAGAGAAGAAGAAGCTGAGCAGAGTGTTTAATTTATTATTTTTTTCTATTGAACAAACTTTATGGCCCCAATTTAGCTCCATATTGCAGTTCTTTATTCTGAAGAAGACACCAGTATACCCAGCGACATCTAGCATGTCATTCTGGACCTGCTAAACTGGAAATGATGCTAAAAAATAATAATTTAATAAATAATAATAAATGTTTCTGACCTTTACACGTTTTCCTAGCTGTGATTCAGCTGCAAAGCACAGAGTTTCTTTAAATAAAGACTAAAACGCACCTGTTTGCAGTTGCTTTTGAACCATAACAAATGGAATATCGTCCAACATATTGGAAGTGTATTAGTGATTTTAACAATGATACTTGAATGTGATGCCTGTTCCTGGCTTTACAACTGTTAACTGCATGATGTTTTTATGTTTAGCACATTTAACTGCCTTGTGGCTGAAATGTGCCAAATAAACCTGATTGATTGACTTGACCAGAGGTCGTACATGGAGGCCAACTGTCGGCTCCACTGCTGCCACAACCAGAGGGAAGATGAGGAGCAGCCTAGTGGTTTTCTGAAGATTTAAGATTCTCCTTCATCACTTTGTGGTTTTATTTTTCTCATCTGGAAGCGTCTGCATGTAGGAGGCAACATGTCAAAGTAAGGGAGGTCAGAACCGTCACTGCTCAGCAGGATCAACACAGCATGTTTAGAGACTCGGAGGCCGAGAGGAAAATTCAGTTTGGAATAACAGGATTCCTCAGAAAACACAAAGTCATCAGGGAAGGAAACTGGCATGGAAAGGAAAACTGGAAGGTCAAGTGGAGCTTTCTGGACCAAAAGTCTGAACATTCATGTTGGAGGAAATGAGATCAGCGGCGTCTGATCGAAGTTGGACCTGGGCTGTGAGTTATGAGACGTGACTGAGCGGGGCTGTTTCCTCTGCAGTCAGATGTTCTTCATCCCGCAGAGACCTCGCCCTCAACGCACCATTCCTCATCGGTGACCTTGGTCCGACATTGAAGAACCCTCCCAGGAAGTCAGAACAAACCCAGCAGACCTGGAACGTGCCAAAGAGGTTCAGTTACAACTTTTAAAGATCTCACAGAACCATCGGCGCCACGCGGTGGACAAACACGTTTAGAGATCAAACACATGTAGAAATCCAGAAATATCCAGCAGAAAACTCAAACATTTTACTCAAGTAAGAGTAAAAGGTCCCCAAGAAATTACTCAAGAGTAAAAAAGTACTTGATTAAAGTTACTCAATTACTGATTAAATTTTCAAATTATCAAGAGTTTAATGTTTAAAAATTACACAATCAGATGGACCAAAATGTAAAGTTCAGTGGAAATTTAAGGATGAAAATAACAATAATTCATACAAGTAACAAAAATAACAAAATCAGAGAAAATAATTTTTTTCCAAATCAGTTTCTTTCAATAAACAACTTAGGAGACTTTAACAAAAACTGCAGGTGTGTCTGGTGAATGTTTGGTTAAAACATGTTTGTTTTTCATTCAGTGGGTAGAAAAAAAAGTAACTGAAGTAAATATAATTGAGTAAATGTAACTTGTTACTACCCAACTATCATCAAATAAACCCAATATTGTAACTAAAAATCACATCTTTAGCTCCTGCTGGTTTACTGCAGGTGTGAAAATGAGAAGTTAAACTTTTTCTCTTCAGTTTTTCTTCTGTGCTCTGGATGTTCTGGTTGTACCTGAAACTTTCACCTAAATCTGAAGGACATTCAAGTCTTTTGGAGCCATTTGTGAACAACTGCTGCTTCCAGATTATCCGATGCCTCAGCGGTTTGATGAGGGTCTGGAATGGAGACCGAATGAACCCTCAGTAGAAAGGAAACTGCTGAATCGTTCAGGTACAACCTAGAAACCATGAAGGGTGGACACTGCTGGAAGCATCAGTGGTTCTGCCCACAGGAAAACCAGTTCTCCATCTCCATGAACTGGGAGGGTGCCGACTAAGAAAGAAGGTCCTGAGAAAAGCGTAAGGGTGAGACAAAAAGACTGAGCTGTTTGAATAACGACAGAAGAATGAAACACGGTGAGGATTTTGAATCATTTAAGTTAAAAATACTATATTGTTCAGAGGATTTCAGTTTCTTCTTGTTTACACTGTTGGCTTGGTTTGTAGCGAACCTGTTTCTGTTCTGAAAGATGATCCCACTGTTAAAGAAATATCTAAATACACATTAATAAACAATGTTTCAAAATGACAGTTTTGGTACTTACAGTTTTTAAATGTAATAAACTGCATCAGGTGACCTGCATGGTAGAGGCAGCCTTATGCTGTGGGACTGTTTCTTTGTCAGAACAGGTGCCTTGCATGAAGTGGATGGAAAAATGAAAAGGTTCTCCAAGTTGACCTCAAGTCAACAGCGAGATGCTTCCCACCTGGATCCAAACCCTCATCAGAACCGGGTCTGGGTTGATAAACCGGGATGAGCGCTCCAACATACTCAGGTGGACCCAGTGTGCAGAAAGCCTGGTGTGTCACGCAATAAACTGCTGGGAGGGAAACAGTGTTCACAGTGAACTGTTAGCGACACTAAAAACCCAAAAATAAAAAGTCATAAAAACACCATAAAGTCAACAATTAAGAAAACCAGGAACAAACGTTACATTTTGACGAGTCTCATCATCAAATCCATCAACACACATGAATATGTTGGTCAGTGTTACGTTTATTATGGTTCAAAAAAAGAACTTTGAGCAGGCGGGAACTCGGTGTTTGGGCCGCTAAGGTTCCAGCTGTGTGACGCAGTTTTTACTGCGTCGGGGTTTTGAACTGCCTTGTTGCTGAAATGCTGTAGAAATAAAGCGACCAGACACTGACTGTCCAGCTGAACGTCCTCCAGACTCCTTCTGTGGTTTAATCAGATTTTATATCACTGGTTGTTGTTCTGAACATCTGAGGCTGAAATCCTTTCACCTGTTCCAAATCATCTCTTCTAAACTTTGGTTTCTTGAATAATAAATAAACTGACACAAAGGATAGCAGATGCTCCCCAAAGCGGGCATGAAGACATCAACAGGACTTAAAATAAACTTTAAACGCAACAACAAAACCTGAACAAAAATAAGAAAAAAAATGCATAAAAAATGAAACCACTAAGCAGATGAAATGCAGTAAAAAGCCAAAAATCTGTCCAAACATATTTGTAGTTCTTTTTCCGTTTTCTGCCAAGTGATTTATGTTTTTAACCAATCTATAACTTTTAGTTGCTTATGTGCTGGGATTTGTGCCCCGGCTGTTGAGGGAAGCTCTGGGCTCATTAAATTCCTGCTTGTTGGTCGTATATTAAGAGGTGTGAGAGATGCCGGAGAAGAAGTGAGGATAGGAAGGTTTGTGCAGCTCTCCTGCAGAGAAGGCCTGATTTCCTCAGCGTTTTCATGGTGGGGCTAAATCAACAACGCCAGTGACATGTTGGAGCTCTGGGTCGCGGTGACGCCCCGCTCGCGTTCAGCTGCTGGCTCGTCCCGCCTTCACCCCCCTCCGCTAATGTTACTACTAACACCTCCTGACGCAGGACGGGGTACCAGCCTGCTGAACAAACTGATGATCTAACCTCTGCAGCTGCTCCAGCTGTAGCTTTACTCCGGCTCACCGTGCGTGTGTGCGTGTGTTTCTGTTTTAATGAAACTTAATATGCCTCCTGCTAATGAGTGAGGCGGTGACGTTCAACATGCAGGACAGAACATGAAGCTTTAAACTGACTGGTGCTCATGAAGTCTGTTTTTCACTAGAAAAGTTACAACTAAAGGTCAGAACAAATAAATCTGGAAGAAGTTAAAGCTTTGAGACGATTTTAGGTTAATTTATCAACATTCGGATTGGAACAAACACAATAAATACACGAGGCGAAGGCTGTGGGTCCTGATGAGTCAGCGAACCATTACTCCCAGTAAATGAACATTTCCGTTTTGATTTGACTCTGATGGAAGTTTGAATGATGACATATTTTCATATTTCTGCCTGAAGTCATCAGATTTCCAGTGTTTTTGAATATTTCATTTTAGGAGCTTTACAGCAAAAACAAACCCACAGCATCACAGATCCTCTTCTGTACCTCAAAGCCATTGCAGCTTTTCCCACACTGACCACAGCTGTAGGGTTTAACTCCTCTGGTAAACTACCCTTCAAAGTAAAAGTATGACTACATTCATCTGTGTGAGTTTTAACTCCATTGTGCAGGCGGATGTTTTTAGTTAACTTTGATTATCAGGTGATTTTCCACACATTTGCCACTGATACGACCTGATGGTCGATGAAAGTGTCTCCGCATTGATCACAGCTGGGAGATTTTGCTGAGGGAGACACGCCGCCATCTTGCAGAAGCTGTTGAGGTTTCACTCTAGTCTTGTTTTTACTCATTAATAGGGACAATGTTACAGAGACAGTGAAGGAAATGTAAGAGATAAGATAAGATAAGATAAGATAAGATAAGATAAGATAAGATAAGATAAGATAAGATAAATCTTTATTGTCATTGTCACAAGGACAACAAAATTCAAAAGGTGCCATCAGTCGGTGCATATGCCCAAAAACAAAAAATAACTGTCTCACAATTCACACACAATGCAAGAATCAACAAACAACTGGCAAAATAAATAAATAAGTAAGAACAGCCACATTCTCACATACATCATTTATGATGATTAATGGTTGTTTTTGATTGCATTTAGTTTTGTTATTGCTATCGGGTAGAAACTGTCTCTGAGACGGTTGGTTCTGGTTCTGGTTGCTCTGTATCTTCTGCCTGAAGGCAGCAGTGTGAACAGAGAAGGTCCGGGGTGAGAAGTGTCCTTTGTGATGTGTTGTGCTTTTCTTAGACAGCGGTCGCTGTACAGTAGTCAGGTTTCTATGAATAATTTCAGATCCAGACAGAAAAATACATTTTAGCAGCTTTATGAGGCTGATGTCTGACATAAATGATAATGTTGATGACTTTGTGTGGACAATCTAAAGACCCTTTTTGGATTATGTTGTGATTTTAATCATGCCTCACTTTCTGCTGCTCTCTTGGAATTTCGATGTACATCTTCAAAGTGTTGTGATTATGCTTTTCTGTGCTGACAGTTTAAACCTGCGGTTCTGTGAAGGAAGGTGAGAAAGCTCTGTTTTTAAGGTTATGGACTGGGTTGCTCTTTGCCAGCCTGTGTTGAACGTATTTCTGTCGCCTTCAAAGTTTGAGGATCTGTGTTGCCTATGTGACAGAAATGAGGGAGCTGAGAAAAGTGTGCATAAATATGTTTTTAGCACATTGTTTCACTGGAATGAACTGAAATTTGGCATGTTTCAGTAAGTCTGAACCTTACTGAAAATAATTTTCTGGTTTACAGTACACTATAGTAATTAAACTAATGTCTGTGCCGCCTTTTCTCCACTGTACCTCTGCTATGCCGTACCAGAAACGTTTCTAAACTCTGCCATAACTTTGAAAAAGTACCAACAAGTTCTGCAATATAATCAACTCTTTATGTCACCGAGGTTATAACCCCTCCTACCCTGCAGCTGCAGCCGCTCTGATTTTTCATCTTTTGTGAGAACTGACTAAGAAAAACACCAGCCTGGGAAAACAGTAGAAGTTTTTGAGCAGGTAGAGACGGTAATCTGTCGACAGCACGGCTTGGAAACACTTCCATCTGTATGATGAGAGAGACACACGGGGAGCGCTGTGGCCTTGAGCTGAAAGAACGACTGAGGAGTAAAAACGGTGCTGAAGGTCTAAGTTTCACTAAAGTGTTTCTTGGCAGAGCAAAGAGTCTAACCTCACTGCAACTGTCAGAGGACAAAATTTCCTCCTATATGAATGTTTTATCTTCCAAATACAAGAAATTATAAGTACTTAGAGCAAAAGGTCGTAGTAATGGTTCTTTCTCAGTAGAACGGAAACAGCCACCGTCACCCGGGACCAGAGATCGTTTATTGTCTTATTTTATGGGGGGATTTCAGCCAATCACAACAGTCCTAAAACTGATGAGCTTTTCTCTTCTTTTTGTTGCTGCTGTTTCAATTTACTACAACCTGAGCTTCTGATGACAAATCAGGAAAAAATATCAATGCTTTTATAACAAAGCCTCTGTGAAAGAATGCTGATGGAATGTGTTGCTTAAAGTACTAAATAAATTATGTGGACATGTTGCATGTTATTATTTGCACATGGAAATTTTGTGCATGTGCACAACGTTTCATAGCCGAGTCTGGCGGCAGAACAATTACGTTAACAAAATGAAACTTGGAGATGCAGAGATTATTAATCTGGTGCAGAGCGCAACAGGAAATAATGCAGAAAAACCACTCAAAAATAACTCGAAACCGCTGGCACTTTTCTTTTTCTCGCTCTCTGTGCTGGCTATGCTACACACAGACCTGTTGCCATAGCAACTACGCCACAAACGTATCAGGATTCAACACCAAAACGCACGCAAACATCTCCTACACAAACAACAGAACATTCAGTCGGTTACAGTTTTATGTTTTCAGCCTTGATGTTTATTTTGTTATTATTATTAATTGATCACTGTGGTTGATTAGCTGCTGTTGCTATTAGCTGAGCTAATGTAGTTGATTAGTTGAAACACTTGCTCTACTGGTGATCTGTCAGAGTTGGTGTGTAGGTTGCCTTAGTTTTGTTTTTTACTGAACCAAAACACTGAATTCCACAACACAACTACATGCTCAGGTTGTCATAGTCAAGCTAGCATAACTGATCTACTTCCCTCTCCCTCTCCATTTTTTATTTAATTCAAACCTTTTACTGACCTTGTTGTCTTGTTGTATCGTTGAAAATTAGTAGCAAACACTGCGTCCATTTTTCTTTTAGATATCACACATTAAGACTTAGAGTGTTATGTTGACAACTGGACAGCTAAAGCCAGTGCTAGTCATCGTCAGCTAGCAGTTTTATCTCAGCAGGAAACTGCAGGAGGCAGGATCTTCCATGCATGACATTACGCTGCAACTAAAAACTATAACACTTCTACTGAAATCCTGATTACAACTCCGTTCTTTGTTAAGCTGATAGCATCTTGAAACAGTACTAAACTAAAATGGACGTGTTTGAGTCACCTGGTAATCAGGAGGTTGTGAGTTTGAATCCGGACAGTGAGCCACACAATGCTCAGGCTGTGTGAGTAAATATGACTGTGAGCTGTGCTGTAAAACCCAAGCTGCAAACCGCTGTTTGCTGAAGGAACAATTTCTATTTAGAAGAAATTATTAAGTTTAACCAAATAACTCCAGAACATGGTGAGCCTGCTTGTGTCTTTGCATTTCAGTGCTGTTTGCTTAGTGAATCAGGTGCTGAGCAAGAAAAATAGAAGCAGAAAAATCTGACCTTCACCTCCAGGTAGTTTCTGAAACATTCACTGTAAAACTAAAACTAAAAGGTCCAATAATGGAGGACATATTTCTGCATTTCTTGGGACAAATCTGGTAACATCAGACATTTTTGAATTATTGACTGGACACATCTAAAGTTGCACATTAAAATGTTTAAACATTTTTCAACAAAAAAGCAGTTTGGCTTGATTTGATATTCTGAACGCAGCTCACAGTAAGATGCAGAAATGGAGAGAAGCAGGATCAGATTTTTAGCATCAGAATTGGTTTATCTTGGCTTCTGCTTTGCTAAAGAGTTTCATATGAAGGAGAGACGATGCCAGCGGTTGATTACAGAGAAATACCAGAGAAGGTGGAAGCAGAGCGCCGGGTTTGGACTTCCTGCTGGACTGAAGTCATCAACAACCTGTCATCACCTGAAACCACTTCTGGTTCTGTTCAAAAACCCAAATGTAATCCTGACCCTGTAAGCCTTGAAGCAGAGCATCTGCCTGAAGGATTCATTTCATCATTTTATCCAATTTCACACATGAAACTTCTGCTTTATTCATAAAGGAAAAACTTTGAGCTCAATTATGTGATCTTCAGCAAACAGGAAGGAGAAAAGGTTCGTAAACTAGAAGCTGAAAACAGGTCCAAAATCACCAAACAATTGATCTAACAGAACTCATAGAACCGGGTCAAAAACCAGATGGAATCTATCCAGAATCAGAGTTTTGGGTTTTTTCATTATAGTTAAGTTTTATTTTGTTCTGTTGGTCCAAGTTGTTGCAAGCAGCTTTAATTCACATTTAGAGTATGTTTGCCTAGAATTAATTAGTCCTAATTAGTTTAGTTTTTAATAGGGATAATAGTTTTAGTTTTTTCATACGTAATTTTTAGGTGGAGAATTCAAAATGTCGACCAACTGACTCTGGCGTTTTCTCCCAACTTTTACTGTCGCCGTTTTGCAAACTAAGCTTCATCAGAAGGATTATGAAGCGCTGCAATTTACCAACAACTGACATAAACTGATTGTGTGTGAGAAAAAAATCAGTTTAACATCAGTTTGAAAGGCTAATAAATAGATTCATAAACACAAAAACAAAGGTTGTTATATCTATAATTTCAGTAGGTTTTATTTATAAATGCATGATACAGTTATAGTTTTTCCACATTATTCACCGTTTTTATTTATTTCAAGGAAAATATTTTCTCAAGTTTCAAATAATTAAAATAATATGACACATTAAAAGAAATACTCTGCATTTCAAAATCCGAACGATTATTTTTCTGTTTGCTTCTCCTGTGAGGTTAAAATCAGCAGCAGCAATAACACTGGTATGATGTAAGCTAATTGCTAATGATGCTAATGTTACACACAGAGCAGCTTAGGAATGATGACGCAAATGGTGATGACATGTTGCTATGAAGGGGGCCCCAAATGAAAATCTGACTAGGGCCCCAGAAAGGTTTGGGCTGGCCCTGGCTATAGGAGAGACAGAGAAGCCGAGTGAAGGCTGAATGAGGATGTCCAGCTCTTGGAGCAGCTTTGTGTGGCTCCTGGTTCAGCTTAGGAACGGGTAAAGTGAGATTTTTAATGACAAATGTTTATCTTAAATAGAAAATTTTCTGTAGTTAACCAAGATTTATATTTTTATTTGCTTTGATTTTAAGTAGGGCCACAATTCTCCAAAAACAGACTTAATCACACCAAATAATTAAACTGTGTTAAATACAGTTAAGGGAAATTGAACGGTTTTGAATTAAAATACTTGGCAATTTATTGCTAATTGCATAAAACAAAAATAATTCACAATAAAACTCATTTTTATTTTGAGCCCCGTATTGTTCCAGTGTTCACACTGCTGATATTTAATCAGCTCTCTCGTTGCTACCGCCCGGTTGTCCTGCTGGCTTTCTGTTCTGGGTTCTTGTTTTTGTCTGACTCTGGCTCCCTGTGTTCCCTGTGACTTTTTTGTTAGAATAAAAATAAGTAGATAAGTTTACTTGAGTAACTTTTTGAAAGGTGAGGAGGAGAAGTTAGCGTTAGGTTTTCGGTCCGTTCAGCCGGGCCGGTTTTCGGTCCAGTGGGTTGATGGAGGATCTGCTGAGGAGCCAGAGGGTTGATCAGTTCAGCCAGCTGTGTGTTGATGTTGGCCTCCGTCGCTCACAGCAGCGTTGAGCTCACTCATGTAAAGTTTGTGCGAACATATAATCACCCACTGAACCGCCGCAGACCGTTTTATAGACTCCCAGAGCTCAGAAATATGCACACATTAATACAAGAACAGCCTCAGACCACTAAACTAACCAAAGCGTTTGCCTCTTGGGTTCTCACAGAAATCAGGAGGTTTGTGAAGAAAATATTTACTTCTGTTTGATCAGGACGACGACGCCGTTGGAAAGAAAACTCCTCAAGAAAACAGATGTTCTGGATGTTCCTCCATAAATCATAAAAGTTCCTATGAATATTAACATCCAGCTGCCTTAAACTGAAACTTGAATCAGTTTTCAGCAGAAAGGATCCTGAAACTCACTCTGTGTCCTGAAACTGGGAGGAGCTTAGTTATTTCTATGCAGCATATAAATATGTTAATTAGGCTGAAATTAAGCTGGCTGTGTTTTTTTTTCTTTTAGATATGGCTCTGTCCTTATTGATTTTTAACTGTAAACATGTAGAAATGTTATTGTTTGTGAACCAAATGACCTTTTCACCAAAACTATTTTTTTTTAATAACTCAAACATTTTTGGAGATTTCTTTGGGGATTCAAGCCTGTTTTTTTTTTTCTTAAAGAACTTTCATATTTTTGAGTTTAAAAGTTCAAAGTTCAGAGTTCAATGTTCAGAGTTGCTTTTGAACCATAATAAATGGAACATTGTCCAACATATTGATGCGTATTGATGATAATGATGTTTGTCGCTGGTTTCTCATTTGTTGACTGCAGGATGTTTTTGAGGTAAAAGGATTTTCAACTGCTTTGTTGCTGAAATGTGCTACAAAAACACATTTAATTGTTTGATATAAAATTCTGCATTTGTTGCTAAAATATCAGAACCATGTAGCTGACCCGTTTAGGAACCTGAGGCTCTGATCCACTTTGGCAAAAAGTGTAGTTTGTCTGAACATCCATCAAATTCCCTAGTTTTACTGAGAGAAGATCAATATCTTCCTCTTCCTCAGTGATATATGTTAAAATACTGAATATTTTAACTTGGTTTGGCATTGATGTCTTGAAATCTTGCATTAGATTAGATAGTACCGTGCATAAAGAAATTAATAATTAATGTAACTAGAAGGTGTACATTTCCTATGAAAATGCAAGTGTGAATGCTCAATGCTGAATGCTCAATGCTTTTGGTGAAAGTGGCAAAAGCATTTGAAGCCAACTGCTGAAGACTTGCAGAAAGGTAAGAAATAGTTCATGCAGTGTGAAAAACCCACCTAAAAGCCAAAATTAGCTAAAAAGCTAAAACTACCTAAAATACTAATGATAGCAAATACGCTACCACTAGCATGCTGGTTTACAGTAAAATATTCCATGAAATGTAAAAACAAAAAGAACTAATGTAAATCCTAAAATTTGAAAAGGACAGAAACGTTCCCCTATTCCTTCTGATAAAAACGGTGGGTGAATGAAATCCAAACCTTTTATGGTTCCTGAAATATCAACATTTGCTTGGAGGCATCGTTTAGCACAGTGACTACAGAAAACATGTTACATGCAGCACAAAAAAAGCAACATCAAAAGCTCAAATTATTCCCAGGTGTTAAACAGCATAAAAGCTGTTAAACTGCCCAACTTCAAAATGGCCGCTGCCTTGTCTGCTCCATGGCAGCTCCAAAACTGGAATGTCTGATTGCAGTTAATAGGCAGGAACTGAAACATCCACTGTAAAACACAACAGACATTTTATAATGTAATTATCAATTCTGCCACAGGTTGGAGCGGTTTCCCCCATGGGTGAAAAATTTATTAAAAAACTGAATATTATAAAAAGTATAAAGGTTATGAATACCAAGAGATATAGCCGGTATTAGGAGAGCAAGCTGAATAGTATAAAAGTTTAATGGTGAAAGTTTGCAGGAGAAGAAGGGAAATTTACGGAGCAAAAAGAAAAGTGGAACTGAATGTAGGGATTCACACTAATAATTATTTAAAAGGGTAAGAATAACATAAGTAAACACAGCAGACAGTGAGTCTGATGCAAACCAAGATGGAATTAAATTTTAAGTTTTGTTAAGAAATAAAAAAATTATTTTTGCTTTTTTACACGAATTATGAAGCTTTTTTTGGAGGAAGAAAATCACAGATGTATTCATTGTAAAAGAAAAATTCATATTTGTCAAGAATTTATTACACTCCTACTTTGACATTTTAAATTGTAACCAAAACATTTTGTTTTCGTGTGAATCATTTAAAACTTTAATCTTATGCACTGATCCAGCCACGTTTCTGATTTTAAAAATTTCATCCCCAGCATGATTTCTCTCTGCCACACTCAGATGTTTGCAACTTGGTGGAAAAATGGAGCAAATTGTTCCTGCTGAACTTTTGTCCTTTATTTGTATTATTTGCTGCTATTTGCTTTGTGAATCAAGAGAAAAACAGACATGCAGAAATTGATGCAGAGATGTTTATGGAACTGATTGTAACGGATTAAAGTTGCATGAACTGAACTTTCATAACCTTATTCCTCCTATTGGGAGAAAACAGTCAGTCCATTGTTTAACAATAATTGAATAAATTTTTTGAAAAGCAATGAAACACTTTGATGGTTTTGAATTCTGCACCTAAAAATTAACCAAAGTGTGAAATAAATAAAACTACTGTAAATGATAAAAACTAAGCTAATACTAAACAATATTTAACTAATAATAATTAATTAAATTTAACAACCACATACTAAAATGACTTAAAACTAACTGAATTAGACAAATAAAACCCCAACTTTGGTGGATTTTACTGTAAGTTATGAGGAATGGCTGAACGACGGCGTCGACGTCTAGCAGGTCGGAGAGCAGCGAGGGGCGCTGCTTCTTCACTTCCTTCCTGCTCCCACGCATTCTTCTTCTTCTCTGGTTATTCAGCTGTCAGACTGCCTGGGCTTTATCTGCAGGCACAAATTATCTTAAGGGTTCTCCATTGTTAACTCTTTAGCCTGCACACACACACACACACACACACACCCACACACACACAAATGGTGCTGTTTTCCAGCAGTGTGTGGACTCCTGCAGGCGGTTGCTGCTGCGCTCACAGGCTCCTTGTTCAGTTCGGTTTTACAGCCTGGTTTTCATAGGCAGTCCCATCAGACTCTTTACACCTCAGCAGCTCCATGCCGGATCTCCTGCAGGTCCGGCGGCTGCTGAGGGTTTGTATCGAAGCCGCACATCCAGCCAAACCTGGACTGGTTTAGCTTTTGTTGCTTTGAGTTTGATGCATTCAGAGAAATGGTGCAGATCATTAAGACGAGTTGATTCATGTGAAGAAAAGACAATAAAATAAAATCTTCCACATTCACTGGATTCTCTTGAATTCTGCCTCAGTTTGTGTAAACCAGGCTGGTTTGTAAGACAGAATGCATTCAATCCAGATCCAGCAATAAAATCACTTATAGGGACAGTATCATGTAAAATTTACCTTGCTTTAGCTTTACTTTATTTTATAATGTTATTCCCTCATCTAAAACAAATCTGGAGTGTTGCCTTGATCATTTCTTAAAATCCTTTAATCTCCATGGCAACCATTCAGCTGCGCAAAATGCCTGATTGGACCTAGCCCCGCTTTTTAGACGCAGGTTAGGTCTAAAAGCTCCTTCAGACTAGCCAGCAGCAATTAGCAACACCTGCTGAGTTTGTTATATGAGCCACTTCTCAGAGCAACGCTGGTTAAAACGTTGGTAAAGGGTTAACAGAGGGGAGAAAACGCTCCGATAAAAACATAACCCTGACCCAGAGATCATCTTAGTGAACTCAGATCCAGATTAAGAAAGCAGGAAACCCAGCAGGAATCAGCTGCTCTGTGCGACTGAACTTCATCCAGGATCCTTTCAAACTGTAGTGGAAAATCTGAAGCCGCTGCAGCGTGTGAATTATCTGAATAATCACTCACTGAACGTTGTCATTCATCTGTGGCTTCATATTTTCCACAGCTTGGAGTGGAGGAGCTAAATAACCTGTTAAAGCAGCTCCCAACACACACACACACACACCCCCACACACACACACACACCCACACACCCCACACACACACACACATACACATAGGGGGCTGATTTACAGGTGGTGTTAAGTATGACTAATGGTGTCGTTTGTTTTGCTGTCATGTTATTTCCCTGCAGTGCTGTGGAAATGGGCGCCACGCCACCTATTGGAGCTGATAATGACTTCATTGCTCACTGTGTGCAGGACGGCAGCTCGTTTGTGGGAAAGAGAAACCTGGAAGGAGCAGAAAGTTGAAGAAACCTGCTTTAATGACGGGCGGCGCTGATGAACCTGGGCTTAAAACTTAAGAGTGCTCCAGACCCAAACAAGCTGATCCGGGATTTCTGGGAGGAAAAGGTTTGGTTTGTCTTCTCACTTTTAAATGAATCCATTAAAATTTACCTTCAGAGCTGCTCTGTCCTGCATACTTTAGTTTACAAGGTAGGAAACCAAATGATGTCTGGCCCAGTCCAAACCTGGGAGCCACCAGCTTCTCCACAGCATTTCCTGAAGGAGGAATGGACTTTAGTTGGAAAGTTCCTACAGGCCCAGAAAGTTTCTGTGGAAACCAAAACAAAGAAGAAGATTACCATAAAAGTTCAGGAACATCTGAGGAAACTTGGAGGGAATATCAAGTCAACTGACTGAGGAGAATCAGACTTTTTAACTCCAAACAGAAAAAAACAAACACTTGGTTTTACTCTGGATAAAAATAAAAGTCTCTGCTCAGGGTTCTTCAGCAGTTACCACAGAAAAGATACTAGATTTTTCATGACTGATTACTCCTTGAAAAGTAGTTCAGTTACTTTACATTAAAGTAACTACATTAGATTACCAGTTACTTTATTAGTTACATTCATCCCCGCTCATGTCTGACTTTCAAATCTCCACTTATTGGGTTACAACATGACAAAATGTTTTTACAAATATTGATGTAATATTTTTGAAGCTGGATATTTTGATAGGTTGGAAGATTATTATTATTATTATTAATATTATTATTATTATTATTATTATTATCCTGTAAATCAGCAATCAGCTAGTGAGCCTGTTCTGGGATCGACTGGTAGTGACTCCTTCCTCCACTAGGGGACGTTCACATCGAGAACAGCAGAAAATTACAAAAATAGTCGTAAAATATTAAGTAACTGTAATCTGACTACTCAGTTGGTAACACGTTACTGACATCACGGTTCCTCGGAGAGCTGCTGGCCACACTAAACAGCTCTTCTTCTGATGAAACCAAATGAATATGCCTCAAGTTAAGGTCATGTGACTCCTGGGCTTCTAAAGAGGCAGGTTTCAGCGGAGGTCAAAGGTGAGGCAGCCGGCAAGAGGAGCAGAGTGAGAGAAACTTCATCCAAGTTACCGTCGAGAGCCTGTCAGGATTTATTAGGCTGGGTAAACACACACACACACACACACACACACACACACACACACACACACACCCACGCCCACACACACACACACACACACACGCACGCACACACACACACACTGCAGAGAGTCATAAAGAGGCTGCAGATAAGTTAACCTGAAAGCAGGACCCAGTGAGATCATGACAGCTGCGGCGGAGCTGCTTTTCTGCTGTTTTTCTTTCCCTGAGTGAAAGTTTACCTTCATCATGACGGAGGAGCAGCAGAGAGGAAGAGGAGGAGCAGGGCCGGCCCCAGCCTCCATGGGGCCCTAAGCAATGTTGGTCAAGTAGCTCATTGATATATTAATGCAGTAGCCAGGTAGGC
Source organism: Xiphophorus couchianus (assembly GCF_001444195.1). NCBI lineage: Eukaryota > Metazoa > Chordata > Actinopteri > Cyprinodontiformes > Poeciliidae > Xiphophorus > Xiphophorus couchianus. The sequence continues at coordinate 2,927,079 of NC_040247.1, forward strand.
TGATGTAAAAACATTTTGCTAGACAATGTCAAGCACTGAGACGTTTTAACTATTGTTATCAAATGTTATCAAAAATGCCGTTTTGAAGCCAAAAATCCCTCAGAAACATTTCCTGTAGGACCAACAGGAAAATCAACTAATTTAACGTTAAAACTCAGTTTCACACAAAGACAAAGACTCTGTCTGCTGAACTGGACCATTCAAGGTCGCTATCAAGCTAAGTTTCTATCAGCAGCTCCACTAATCTTTCTGATAAGCATTACATTACCAACAGACATTAAAACAAACTTTTATCTCAGCTTTTTTCTATTCGTCCTCTTTCTTCTCTTTGTCCCTGAAGGATAAATCTTTTTTGTGACATTGTTTTGGTTTCCATGCGATCTGTGCATGGCAGCTGATGTTACCGGTGAAGCGTGACCTAGCGCGGCCACCAGGGGGCCCCCAAGAGCAATTTATGTTTTACTTTTGTCCATAAAAATAATTAGCAGATATATAATTGTAAAAACAAATCGCAACATTATAATGAAATTGTGTGGATTGTTATTATAATGACAGAAATCATTACTAAAAAATAATTTAAAAAATCAACTCCACATAGGGGGCCCCCTTACTGGCCCCGGGGGCCTAAGCGACTGCTTAGTTAGGCAAACTTGGGCCCGCACTGAGGAAGATTAAAAACTAAATATCTTTTTTGTTGAGCTCATATGTCTATTTATTCACTAATTTAGCAGCAAAATGGGTTTTGGAATTGATAGTTTTGCTTATTTTGTTGATGCACAGTGTTTATTAAAATATGGTTAATGAATTAATTGCAGACCCTGAAATCAACTCCATTAAAATATTTAATGGAGCCACTGTCACTTCTGACCACGTGTTCTTGGTGGAGCAAGTAAACATGGAAACCATTACAACCAGTCACTGAACATATTGAACCTGTTTTCTGTTCTGGAGATGAATCCAGAGATCATTCCCACAATAACAACATTATTCCTCCTAATCCGGAAGATTTGCCGGGTAGATATTTGGTAAATGTTCTCCAGAGCGCTTCAGGTCCAGATTAAGGGTTCTGGTTCTATTAAATCAGGAAAAAAAGAAGAAGAAAAATAGCTGATTAATTAAAGAGATCCCGGCTGAACCACAGAGACGTGAGCTTTTTATGGCGGCTCAGCGGTTCTTAACGAGCCTCTCAAACTGTCAGCACTCGGCTCGAATGAACGGCCCGGCTTCCCAGAGGCTTCCGATGCGAAAGCGCCGCCACTTCCGAGCGGCGGTCCCAAGAGACCTGGGAATACCGAGAGACGTGGGAATACCGAGAGACCTGGGAAACCGGGAACACAAAGGCCGTTTCCACAGGAGAGAGCTCCTCGCAGTGACTGCTTTTTACTCGTTTCAGGAGATTCTTTAGGACTTTATTTGACAGCGGAGTGATGGGAGCCACCGGTCAGGGAACGCCAACGCCTCTGAGGCAAACACGCAGATATTTTATGATATTCACTGGTGATTTCCAGAAGTCACGCTGTGTTTTCCCTCAACGCTAATTTATGGCCGCCAAAGGAACATGTTTGCACGGCGTTTTACTGCAACAGATTTACTGCAACAGGCTACAACTGTGTCCAGAGGCAGCAGAGGAGTTTATTCTGTTTCTTTGTTTTTATTAGCTGTCAGATATTTTCCAGAGATGGTCAAATGTTTGAGAGGAGAAGAAAGAAAGCACTGAATGAGGAATCTTTACTTTTGCAGGAGCCTCTCCAGAAGAACCATCACTTTGCTGTTTGCTCCGGACCAGAATCTGTTAAGTTTCTCCTAAATGTTCAGCGAAGGAAGGGAAATATATCAACAGGGGGAAATCTTCACAGTCTGATGTGCGAGAAAGTTCTTGAAACAATTACAGCAAAGGTTTTCTTCTTCTTCTTCTTTCTTCATCCTAAACGAAGCTGAGATGCAAACATCCCAGAGAAAGTTTATATCTTGGTTTGAACGGATCTGACAGACTCCAGAGCTGCCGTCTCTCTCCGCAGCTCCGTGCTAACGCAACCTGACGCCTGATCTGAATGCTGGAACACACACAAACACATGTACACAGTTTATTTACCGTCATGGTGCGGGCCGCCGGCAGCCTGCTTTCTGGTTCTGCCCAAGCTGGACACTTGCTCATCTGGAGAAGATGCTCTCGGTTTTAGATTCAGCTGTTTCCCTGAACGATGCGCTCCAGCAGAACTCTGATGTCCGACGGTGAAATCATCCTGAAGGTGGATTTCTGAGCACAGTCTGCAGTGAATCACTGGTGATTCAAACATGATCAGTCAGCAACTGTTGAAACTCTGGAAACGCCAGAGTTCAGATTTTACTAAAGTACGTCATACTATCAGCAAAGTACTGTAGCAGCTGTACTTCTGGTTAAATACATCGATGCTTCATAAAAACGTAGAGTTTAATCAGTTTGGGTGTGATGGACCAGGGTTGGAAGACATTAGCAATGATCACAGAACAGATCACAGAAGTGGACTAGAGTAGAGCGCACGGCATTCTGGGTAAATACAACTGAAACAAATGCAAAAGTCAGCTAGCAAGAGAAATGGTTTGTATTTGACCAAAGACCAAAAGAGAAATCCTACAACCTCTGAAATCTGATGCCTCTTCATTTTTGTTTCCATTTGGCGAAGAAGAAGTTGTGCTCAGTAGCTTCAGAGGTTTGTGTTGTTTCATTCAGTGGTTCTTGGTGCAGCGCCCCCACATGTGCCCTGGTTCACATGGCAAGATAATTATTAGGTGAGGAGGGGAACAGGTTGCTTAGCTAGTTTGAATTAGTGCAGCGTAAAATAGAACCGCAGCAGCTGAAAATGGAAGAAATTTTGCCATTTTGGTCACAAATTGAACCGAGTCCGCCGGATCATCAGGTATAAAAACAGCCAAACCTTAGCAAAGCTGCATCTGGATGCACTGGAAGATTTCTGGGACAATGTTCTCTGGGAGCAGAGTTGACATGTTGGACAGAACCAGGCACCAAAGATCAGCACAAACACCAAGAGTAAAGCACGGTGGCGGAGAGATGATGGCACATTGAGTAAACCCTGAGCTTCTCTATAGAACAAAGTTTTCTAGAGCCCAGCTTTAGTCCAAGCTGAAGCCGGGTTCAAACAGAACCGTGACCCAAACAAAGCAGCAGATTTAAATCAGAACGGCTAAAAGTGGAACTAAACAAAATGGTGCAATGGTCCAGTCAAAGTTCAAATCTTCAGATGACCGTAATGCTGAATTTCAGTTTGTAGAAACCTCAGGAAAATGTCTCCTCAACATTGACACAGACTGATAAAGTCAGACAGAAAACTCTTACACTCATGAACTTAACTTCTACGCATCATAACAGACATTTCTGAGTCTCGTTAACAAAAACAAGCAGAAACATCAAGATTGTTTTCCACTTGCTCAAACAAACAGCTGCTCCCAGGTGAAGCAGATCTGTTTGGACCCGAAGATCAAACGTGCCTTCAGCGTGTTTCCACTCTTCACTGAAACTGAGGATTCCTTTTGAAATCAGATTCTGGTTCTGGTTCTGGATCTGGGTCTGATTCATCAAAGACGTCTCAACCACATCTGCCGCAGTCGACTGCTGGAACAGCTGCGAGTGTTTCTGATCCCAGAACAGCGAGACACAAACAGGACAGAGAAAACTGTGGTTCCAGCTTCAAACTGCAGTTAAGTCAGATGATCCAACACCTATTGTCTTCCACTTATCTGCGGTGACACCGAGGCGTTCCTCAGGGTGGATCCTCCTCACAGTCCTGGATTTTCTCTCAGTAAAACATTCTTGGAAAAGCTTCAAATTAAGGCAACCAGCAGATATCAGAACCGCCTAACTGGACTCTTTTCAAAGGAGGTTTCTGCTTATCTCTAAGGCGGACATATTTGCTACAGGAAGTCATGCCTGGTTCACATGGCAAGATAATTATTAGTTTTTTTTTACCAAATCGTCAAAACTTAACAGCAGTAATTTGGGTTATTTAGTCTAAGACTAAGAGAAGGAGATGTATTGTCATCATGTTATTCATTCATTTAGATAGCAAGCTAAATATTTTTGCTAATATACAAATTCACTTGCCACTAACCAGAAATGGACCACCAAAATAAAAGCTTGGTCTTGACCGATCACAAAGTGAGAAAAACATGAAAGGAAATCCAAAATACAGAAAACAAAATAAAAGTGGACTTTCTGGTGAGCTATGTCAGCAAACTTTGACCGCCGCTTCTTCCAACAGTCGGCCATATTTGTTTTTATCCTGAACTCATGTTTGGTTTTGAGAGATTTAAGGAGATTTCCCATCTGAGTGTTGGTGAGTGAAACTGGTTCATATGTGGAGTCGGAAAGTAACTAGTTACATTTACTCAGTTACATTTGAGTAACTTTTGGGAAAAAAATACTTTTAGAAGTATTTTAACTACACTGTACTTTTTACTTTTACGTTAGTAATTTTATTATGAAGTACTTTCACTCTTAGGAGAGTAAAATGTCTGCATTCTCTATCCACTGAATGAAAAACATGTTTGAACCAAAGATTCACCAGACGCAGACACACACCTGCAGTTTTTGTCAAAGTTTTATATTGAAGGAAAATTATTAGGATTTTTTTTTTTTCTTTTGTCTAATTTTGTATTCATGTTATTTACATTAATTATTTTCATTTTGGTCTTTAAAATATCAAAATTTTCTCTTAACTTTTTATTTTGTCCATTTGATTATGTCATTTTTAAAAACTGCCTGATTGATGTACAGCTACTCTGTATTTGAGTAGACTTTTAGCAAACAGTTTTTACTCGAGCAATTTTTTACTTTTACTTGAGTAAAAATATACTTAAGTATTTCTACTCTTACTTGAGACCAATTTTTGGGTTCCCTGGCCACCACCGCCTACGACCAAACCTGTTGAAGCTCAGATTTTTAATCATCATGTGTTGGGTTCACTCAAGTGTTGAAAATCAACTGAGAATTTTAAAGTCTTGCCATGTGAACCAGTCATCAGCTGATGGTTTACAGGATCTCGTTCCTGCAACTGTTCTCCAAAATGCCAAACAAAAGACGGGAACGTCTCTGCTAAGTCGAGAAAAACGTGTTTGGTGAAATCCCTGTTCTGACCTGCTGCCTCTGAGACATGGAGGGAAAAATGCTGCTGAGTGAAAAGTCACATGAAGTCATAACTCAACGTCAGACTAGAGTTTAGAGATTTTTTTCTCCCAATATTATAAGAAGTCGTTCTTGACCCGAACAGGTCCGTTCACTCAGGATTAGTCACGGTTTTGGTTTGCTGCAGTTTGAACCAAGTTTTGCGTCAAAATGCCAAACCAGTCATTCCAGTTTCACGATGCTGCCGATGCCAAAAACCATCAGAGTCAAATGAAACGAAAACACAGGATGTTCAGAAGGTTCAGAGGAGGAACTACCGACAAAACACAGAACTCTTTTCCGCCACAAAAAACCCAGTTTGGAAACAGAAGCTCAGAGCAGGAAAAGTGGAAAGAACTTCCAAAATTATAGAAAATCACACAAAAAATGTCTAAAAGATGCTTTAGATGATCCACCTTATATCAGGCATTTACTCATTATGAGGCAAAATCCAAAATGTGAAGATATTGCTGAATCAAATCTCTCAGTTTTTTCTTCTTGATATTAATGTCCATTATTTCAGATGTATTAATGCATGAAATTAAAAGTATTTGGTTTTAAATCTTCAGTTGTAAATAATTAAAATAGAAATAAACGACATTTAGAAAATTGTGCTTCATTAATCTGATTATATTATACTTATTTTTTATCATATTTCATTCAGTTCAGTAAAACACAAAACATGAAATTTAGTTTGTAACAAACTAAATAATACATCTAATAAAAACTTTGTGTTACAGACGAGAATATAGAGCCTGAGGTCTCAAGATCAGAACATTTAGAAAACCAAAACCAGAGCAAAGCTTCCAAACCTGAAGTCTGCTCTGCTTTTACAGTTGCATATTGTAACTTTTACAAAAAAACATTTGCTCAAACTTTCATGGTGATCAAACCTTCCGCTCACCTTCCCTCGCTGCCTTCGTTGTTCTTGTGACAATGACAATAAAGATCTATCTATCTATCTATCTATCTATCTATCTATCTATCTATCTATCTATCTATCTATCTATCTATCTATCTATCTATCTATCTATCTATCTATCTATCTATCTATCTATCTATCTATCTATCTATCGCCCTCTGCAGCACCGCTGCTGGCATTGCATGTTGAGAATGTTAAGGCTAGTTAGCATAGCCATCGATGACGGCATTAGAAAGTTTTCTTATATCTGTAAATTGTTTCCATGTTTAGTTTGTTTTTTGTCCCGTTCAGAGTAATGATCGTCACCTGCGCAGCTTTGATTATAAATGATAGTCTGCTGGAAAAAGCAAAAAATGAGAGCAAACCGCACCTAATAACAAAAATAAAGTTTGACCAGACACACCATTGGTGAACGTCTTGTCCCTGGAAGTTTAGGAATATGTCTGGTTCCGATATCATCAGCATATTTTAGGTATGAAGGTCTGATATATATATATATATATATATATATATATATAAACTTTGATACTAAGAGCCTTTTTATCAGCTATCAGCTCAGACTGAACCAGCAGATTTCAGCTGTTTTCCTGACTTCCTGCTGCTTCTTTCCTTCATGTGTTCAACGTTTTTTTTGTCTTTCCACATCTCATTTGTTATTTGGTGAAACTTTCAGCCTCATCATACTTGTATCTAGTGAGAAAATCATGGACGTGTTCAGTGGCGGTCCGGTTGGTTTCAGGCCTCTGGATGAACTTCAGAGTTTCTCTAACTGTGTTGTTGTTGATTTTTTTTGCCATGCTGTCTTTGTTTTTGTTTTATTTGAGGCTCCTCTGTTGCCGTGGCAGCAGCGAAGCCAGACTGGCCGTAATTAATGTCCAGGATGTGGAGCGCTGTCCTGAGCAGGTGCAAGGCCTCACCGAGTCTCCTGGGAATTCCTCGGAGATGTGAACATCTGTCTGAGGCGTGTTCATGCTGCTTGGCAGGGTGGCAGGCATGACTGTGTGTTTGGCAGAGTAGCTCAGCAACAATCAGGTAAAATGCCCCATTATAAGCATTCTTCTGAACTTAGATATTACAGTTGTTTACCAGTACCAGACACTGCTGCGCTGCGGACACATCCGGGTCAGGACCGGCTGCTGTGGGAAAGTCTGCGGATTGATGTGGCTTGTCATATCAGGAACATTTTCTGCTGTTCACAAAACGGCATTTTTGTGTAAAATAGTTTCAGGGTCATGTTGTTCTGGAAAAGACGGGAACAGACAGGGGAAACTAGATCTGTCAGGACAATCAGATCCGGACCACTGACCCAAAAGGGAAGATAAATTTCTGGAAATAACTTAGGTCCAGGTTTTTCTGCACATTGGAAAACGTGTCTTGCTACAAAAAGTCCCAAGTTTAGACTCTTTGAGCCTGAAAACAAAGTGAAACCACAGAAGAAGAAAAAAGGTTGCTCAGAGGACAAAGTGGTCTTTGTCAGAAAAACACATGGAACAACTTGAGGATAATAATATCTCTAAATATCAAAATGCAGAAGTGCTGAGTGGGAGCAGGTGCAACTCTGAATTCACCTTTTCTCCGAGTTCCTGAAAAGCTGAGTAAGTCGTTGGAGGTCTGGCCTGAACAATGTGACATTATGCAGCAGTGGTGAGGCCAGCGGAGAGGAAGGGTTGTCGACAGGAGCGGATAAGGTCGCCTTTGTTGGGATTAAACCCCGAGTAGCAGCGGCTCAGATGTGCAGATAAAAACACTGTTTTCCTGCACTTTCACCACCTCCCTCCCCTGGTGTCTGCGCTGCAGCCGCCACTTTTCTGAAGGCTTCAGAGTTCAAACACAGCCTCCGCTGTTTGTAATGTAAAACAATTAACAGCAATAATTTTGTTTATTTAAACTGTTGGAAAGAAAAAATATAGGTGTTCATTTTTCAAAGCCATATTTTCACTGTCGTTCCAAACTACATATTTAATTCACAAGATAAATATTTAGTTACTTTTCTAACTATTTACTTCAAACAAAATATTTGTCTAGAATTAAATATATATTTGTCTGACTAAATATTTAGTTTTAAAATTAAATACTAACTTTCCCAATTAAATATTTTTATTTTTTTTTACAGAAATGAATAAATATTTCATTTGGAGCTAAATATTTATTTTCTATATGTGAATTAAGTGACTGCTTAGAGTCCCCACACCACTAGGGGGATCCCAAGAGCGTGAAGCTAGCATGATTGTTTTTTAAAATAACATTAGGTAATGCCAAATAAATGCTATTACACATGTGGGTGATGCTTCTTTTGGAGAAATATAAAATACTAAATGTCTTAACTTGTTTACTGTAAATTCAGTGTTTTTCTGCTACTTTCAAATAATTAAAATAATATGACACACTTTAAATGCCGCTCTGCATTTCAAAATCCAAATGATTGTTTTTTGGTTTGCTGCTCTGTGAAGTTAAATTCAACAGCCATGAAAACACCGGTGTGATGTAGGCTAATTACAAATTACGCTAAAGATAGCCAGTATGCTACATGCTGGTAGAGTAGCTTGGGAATGATGAAGCAGATGGTGTCACCATGAAGGCCCGTCACGAGGAATTTTACTGGACGATAAATTGTTCCAAACGTTATTGCAATAAACAATAATGTTGTCGTTTTGAGACCATTTACATGATATTGTAATGCAACAATACATTCTGAAAGATCAATGAACTTTAAATTTGAATGGACATTTAACACTAGAACTAGAACTGAAAGACATTTTAAATATCCAATATAAACAAAACAACCAATAAAATCAATAATGAAGTCTCTGTAAACAAAATTGTCCTTAAAAAAAGCTCTTTGAGACCAAAACACCAGACTGAAGATTTTTATCATCCAGTTTCTGGTAGAAAGAGAAAAACAAGTCATGGAAATGGAAATTATTGATTCTTTCTAATTTATCATGCAATTAATTGATTTATTAGACGTTGGTTTATTAACGTCTAATTGGCATGTCTAATTGACATGCCAATTAGACAATAGGCATGTCTAATTGCAACATGCCTATTGACACATTGGTATGAGCGGGGCCCCAATTGGAAATATGCTTAGGCCCCCAAAAAGGCTTGGGCCGGGCCTGGATGAGGAGAAGCTCTTCCTGCTTGTGTTTCTGGGTTCACTCGGTTGGACCTGAGTTATGGCCGTGACAGTAACTCAGACTCCATGTTGTCGGTTTGCCTCCTCCAGCTGAACTCTTCACCTCCAGCTCCTTTACACCCAGAGTTTCCTTCAATCCACCAGAACCAGACCTGCTCCGGCTCTGCAAGATGAACATCCATCAAAACCTCGCTGGCGGAGCTGAACTCTGAGGCTCAAGGGCACGCAGGCACATTTTATTCAGGAAGTGATATAATTCTGGTCCTTGGACTTCTGGGCAGTAATTCGTCTCATAATGGCAGAGCATTGTTGAAAATGGCACTGCTCCGTATTTACCCACCTGGCTCAGGTTTCACACAATAAAACCCAACAAAACATTGGCGCTCCGTTGTAGTCCCAGCATGAGCGACACCCGAGGTCAGCCGACAGGCGATACGGCCGCAGACGCTCCGAGAGGTAGCCGCTCGCTTCGGGTTTAGCTGCATTTCACTCCTGGCTGGAAACTCAGGAAGTTATTGTAATGGTGCCTCAGTGGTCTAATGTTTAACATTTCTGCCTGCCTTGGCACTAATGGTGATCCCTCGTGATGTGTAACAGAGGCAAAGTGAGATTTAGACCCATAAAAATGATCTATATGCTTCTGTTTATTTGTTTCAGAATAAACATTAGAAATAAATGTTAGAAAAACTGCAGGGGTTCAGAATATTGAACATTTCTAAGCAGTGTAAGACGGACTGATTAAAAAACCCCATGAATAAAAGCCAACCACGATCTGAACTTATGATTTTATTGTTTACAGATTGAATATGAATCAATAGAATCAGATTTTTTAAAACATTTTCTTTAATCTGAAAAATGTATTCATCCATCCAACACATTTAGCATCAAACTCTGAATCAACTGAGAATACTTACAGCTGCATCATCGTCTCCACTCACCTGTCTATGATTTTTGTTTTACTGTTTGTGGCAGATAATTTCACTTTCAACATGGGAAAAATGTTTTGTTATAAGTGAAATTATCTGTAATTGTTCATCAATGAAAGTGATTTTTGTATTATTTTAACTGTACTAAGATATTTGCGCTAGAATAGACCAAAAAAGATGTTCCGTTTTTGCAGTGTGACGGCAGCACTCGCTGCTTGTTCAGCTGATGTAGAGCGATTTCTGCCTCGCCTGTTGACATGAAAGTCTCCAATAACAGAAAAAGTCACTGGATTTGATACCAGCCTCTATTTGAAAAAAAAGACACCAAAGGGTCTGAAAGTTGCTAAACATATCGTCAAAGTCGCAGAAATGATCAACGCTGCATTCCCTCATCCTGACCACACCCACTCCTCTCATCCAAGGCTTGGATGAGAGGAAATTTAGATATTTTAAGGACAAAAATGACAATAATTTTTATAAGTAGCAAAAAATAAAATCAGGTTTGTTGGGTTTTTTTTCAAATCAGTGTCTTTCAAAAAAACACTTATGAAACTTTAACAAAAACTGCAGGTGTGTCTGTGTCTGCTTATTTATTTGTTTTTCATTCAGTAGGTAGAAAATCCAGAAAGTTTACTCCAGTAAGAGTAGAGACACTTCATAATAAAATTATAGAAGTAAAAGTAAAAAGTACAACGCCGTAAAAGTACTCCTAAAAATTTTCTTTTTTCTGCAAAGATTTACTCAAGTCAATCAATCAATCAATCAAATTTTATTTGTATAGCACATTTCAGCAGCAAGACATTTCAAAGTGCTTTACATCATTACAAACACAGAAACACAATGCAATATAGAATCAATAATCAAAACAAAGCATTAAGTCAAGTTCCATAATTGATTACATTTCAAATACAATCCTAAACAGGTGGGTTTTTAGTTGAGATTTAAAAGAAGTCAGTGTTTCAGCTGTTTTACAGTTTTCTGGAAGTTTGTTCCAAATTTGTGGTGCATAGATGCTGAATGCTGCTTCTCCTCATTTGGTTCTGGTTCTGGGGATGCAGAGCAGACCAGAACCGGAAGACCTGAGAGGTCTGGAAGGTTCATACAACAACAGCAGATCTTGAATGTATTGTGGTGCTAAGCCGTTCAGTGATTTATAAACTAACAACAGTATTTTAAAGTCTATTCTTTGAGCAACAGGGAGCCACTGGAGGGACTTTAAAACTGGTGTTATGTGCTCTATCTTCCTGGTTTTAGTCAGAACGCGAGCAGCAGCATCTGGATCAGCTGCAGCTGTTTGATTGATTTGTTGGACAGACCTGTGAAGACGCTGTTGCAATAATCAATACGATTGAAGATGAACGCATGGATGAGCTTCTCTAGATCTGGCTGAGACATCAGTCCTTTAATCCTGGAAATGTTCTTCAGGTGATAGAAGGCCGACTTTGTAACTGTCTTTATGTGGCTCTGGAGGTTCAGGTCAGAGTCCATCACTACTCCCAGGTTTCGGGCCTGATCGCTGGTTTTCAGTTGTAATAACTGAAGCTGTGCATTGACTCTAGATCGTTCCTCTTTAGGTCCAAAAATAATAACTTCAGTTTTGTTTCTGTTCAACTGGAGAAAGTTTTGGCACATCCACACATTTGTCTGTTCTAAGCATCTGTTCAGTGATTGGATGGGCTCTGAGTCAAGTAAATGTAATTGAGTAGATGTAACTAGTTACTACCAAACTCTGGCTCTAATTGCGAAACACTAAAGGAAACATTAGCGCCCCTAACTGGTGAGGCCGCCCTGTACATCAGTCAAGTGACGGGATAGATGAGACTGGAGTCCATTTTTTTTACGTCATGCAATCTCCCCACACTACCATTGCAATCGATTGGTAGATTGTGGTTTAGACAATTGAGTTGTCATATTAAGCTAAACTTTTAAGACATTTTTGGTGAAAAGCTCAGAATGCGGTGAAGCTAAAGTTTCCCTTTCAGACGATCAAGCTGCGCCTTGATCAGCTGTTTTCTGACACTCTAAAGGGATGGATCTGCTTCCCTTCAGCTGCGTCCGTCTGTCTGTCTGCTAGCTACAGAGATGAACAGGAAGGGTTCCTCAGATGGCACATAAGTGAGTCCGTATGAAGCTGCAGATTAAAGTTTGTCCTTTGATGTCGTCCTATATTGTCTCCGGCCGTTTGGAGGATTAAGGGTTATAAAAACGAGGAAACAGGATACATGCAGCGAAAAGCTGGGAAACATTATTATTAAATGAGATTAGCAGGACAACGATGCATCTCTGCAGATGGAGACAAAAGAGCTGCAGCGCAGTATCGCCACAAAGCGGAGAAAGAATCCCTTAATGAGGTCAAAGGTCAGCTAACAGAGAGCGCATGTGGGAGGAACCAGAACCAGAACACTAGCTTTCCTTTTATTCAGGGTCCAGTTACACAACCAGCACAGGGAAGTCGTCTGGATGTAAAGTCACTGAGGGACGGGGAAGGACACACAGGGACAAACAGAAGGGGGCGCCAACACGCAGCGTGGACGTCAGCGCTTTGAGGTCAGGGGTCAGCCTCAGTGGGTGGGGGTGAGGCCGAGCGTCAGTGCGCACACGTCACCTTCACTCGTTACGGGCAGCGCCACGCGGCTAACTAAGCATGGCTAATTTCCCTGTGTGTTGTTCCGATCAACCCAGAACACAAACTCCACCTTCCTGTTGGGGGTCGGAGACAGAAACACGCTCAGAAACTGAAAAAACAAATAAATCTGTTTGTAAAAAGTAAATAAAGCATGCACACATTGAAACTAATGCTTCATTAAAGCAACTTTTCAATCAGTTTCAGACTTCAAACCCGTTGTGTTCGCACCGTCCACCAGTTACAGTCAGGATGATCAACCTGGAGTAAAATATAATTTAATCAGTTTGTTTATACAGTGCCAAGTCACAACAAATGTTGTCTCAAGGAAAGCCACTGGCTGAAAAAGATTCTTAAAATATGGTTATCTAGAAGGTCAAAGGTCAGGAAAGGATGCAAAACAATCAACAGCATTTAGACAGATGGAGACAATCATCAATACATAATAATGTTCAATGTTTTTACAGAGAAACTGACATTTAATCACACCAAATGTGTGGAACAACCAAAATAAAACCACAAATACAAACTAATTTCAGCAAATTTATTTATTAATTTTGAGGAAATGTTGCATTAAAAACATAAAATACGCAACAATAAGACAATCCAAAACATAAACACAGAAACACACACACACACTCAAATAAAGTCCAAAAATGAAGTGTAAACAATTGGAAAAACATGGGTAATAAGCATTAACAACGTGAATAAAAAGGATGTGAGAAACCAGCAGAAATTTGTCAGTTTTTAGAAGAAATCCCTGCTGCTCTGTGCAAATCAATACCAGCTGCTTTAACTTTAAACTGGTGGCCTATAAAAAGGTTTCACATAATCAAATGATCAACCAGGGCTACAAAAGCACAGAAAACTTCACAAAAAGTCTCCCTGTTGCTTTTTAAAATGAGTGGTTCCAGCTGAATGCCATTGGAAACAAAACGACAGGAATTCACTCTGAAGGAACCTCGTAGGATCTACAACAGACGAACATTTTGTTCAGTAATGGCCCCTGCAAAATAACAGCTTGACTTATTGTGTAAAAGAAAATTTGGGTTTACAGTGTACAGTTAATGAATTCAACCACAATTACATCTATGCACAAGACTCCACTGCTGAAGGAAAAACCTGATTACTGCCAAAGATGTGGAAAACTCAGGGAACTACAGTGAGAACTGTTCAGATGAGATCAAACTGAACTGTTTGTTTGGAGTGAACATGATCCAGTTCGTTAAACACAAGTCTCTGAATGCCCTCAGGTTTGCAGTATTTGCAGTAGCTGTGAGCACTTTTAATGCGGCCTCTCCTCAGGATGATGGACACGGCCTTTTGGTCCGACTGCACACCTCAGCGCTTTGCATAAACAGGGAGAAGGAGGAAGAAATAAACAGCCTGCCCCCGCTCCAGATGGGCCTGAATATAGAGGTGAAAATTACAGGAGAGACGCTCGTCCTTTAAATAGGACGTTAATCAGGAGCGTCCCAGTGACTCAGCAGGTTATGGGCCATGTCACTGACGTCAGCGGTCTGAGCTGCATCTCACTTTTTCTGTCTGCTGAAAGGAACTTTTCACATTTTGGGCTTTTCTTAGCCGGATTCAGGTGGTTAAAATAAAACCTTTATTACATCCTCTCTTACAGGTTTACTGTGGATTTCCTGACAACCAAAACCATGCAGATAAATAGTAGTCTCTGTGCCTGGCATCATCTTCTCCCTGACCTTCAAATGGATTTAATATGCATCATGATGGCATAATGACTCTATGTACGTCTGTCGTTCTAAAGTAATGCATTCTGGGCAGAGAATAAACGTCATTTGCTGCACCACATCACGGGTGGAGAACATGAGGAGAATCTATTTTAGGATTTTTGTTATAAAACAATATTGTGAAAGGATATCACAAAAAAATTTTGTCAAAACAATTTGGAAATTACTTAGGATGGATAAATGTGACCTTAGAAATACAGAGCTTTTACATGTTTTTAGCTTTTTAAACATTTACAGTAAATATATTCAAATAAATACATACTATTTTATAAATATATTCTCTAAACATCTGCAACAAAACCTAATTTCCAGATTTCAATATCCTTTATTAATACGTACATAAAATTCTTAAAATATGCTAAAACCATTGAAAGTAGAGACTACAACCCTGAAACACCAATTTAATTGTGAAAAAACTGACATGTTCTATTATAGACATTGTATTTATGTTTCTATCGACCTGTTCTCTACTGTCTGTTTGTATTTTATTTTGTTGCTGTATGTCTCTTGTTTGACATAAAGTTTTTTGGGGAAAAAAGAGAACACGAGTAAAGGAAACAGAACTGCTGTGTAAACTATTTTCACCCAATTCAAAATAAAAGCATGAATAGAAAACTTTGACACATTCAACTGAAAGTTTAAAATTTATCCAGAAAACTTAATTTAAGGCAAGCTAAGCGCACTAATTTTTTTAAAGTTAGCATTAGTATAAAACATTAACGCTGCTATTAGCGAATTAGAAGCTAAAGTAGCTAAAGTAGTTTTATAGCTGATGTTGAAAAGCAAAAGTGGATCTTTGCTGTAGATCTGCCTCCATTCACCTGCCGCAGAAAACAGAGATCATAAAAAAATTAATAATCTGTAATCTGGTATTCAGCAGATTGTTGTAAAAAAAAAAAAACCCATAGAAATACAAACCTGACTCAACACACACTGGTTAATATTTCTGCCCATATTAGTAACTGTGTTTATGCCTAACTCCACCTTGACTGAAATCTAATCCCTAAATGTGAAAAGGGGTTCATCGCCTTGGAAACGGACGTTGGTCCCCATAAACCTAACTGTCTTCAGGTGACTGGTGACTTTTAAAAGAAAACGTCCTCAATAGAAACATAAACCAGCACACAGACACACACGAATGATGTCACTATATATATATATATATATATATATATATATATATCCCACTTGTCCTACTTCAGTGGAAACCAGTCTCTCATAATATTTGCAGGCCACCCTGTGGTGATATTTATTTAGCGCGCTTATTTATGTGCTTTTACTGCGTGCATCCCGGCGTGGCCGCTCCCGGCGGTTTCATGTCCGAGTACCACTGTTTATGAACGGGGTAAGAATGGGAGACAGGCTGGACGTTCGGGCCAAAGCTAACGCTGCGTGGGCGTGAACCGTCTCCGTTTCTGGAAGCGCCTTTGGTAAGGAGGTTTCGCTTCAGAGGCGTCCATGCTGGAGGCTGGACAGCTCTCAGAGACACACCGTCCAGCACAGAGACAGTTTTACACCAGCATGGACTGGGAGGGTGTGGTGAGGAAGAAAAATTACAATTCAGAAGGATATGAATACTTTTCTTACCGGAACATTTTGAGAATCATCTGTAGGTTCTGCCATAATAACTAATGTTGCCAGGCGATAAATTGTCCCAGAAGTTATTGCGATAAAAGACAATACTGTTGTTTTGAAACCATCCATCCATCCATCCATCTTCCTCCGCTTATCCGAGGTCGGGTCGCGGGGGTAGCAGCTTCAGAAGGGAGGCCCAGACTTCCCTCTCCCCGGCCACTTCTTCCAGCTCTTCCGGGGGAATCCCGAGGCGTTCCCAGGCCAGCCGAGAGACATAGTCTCTCCAGCGTGTCCTGGGTCTTCCCCGGGGCCTCCTCCCGGTGGGACGTGCCCGGAACACCTCACCAGGGAGGCGTCCAGGAGGCATCCTGACCACCTCAACTGGCTCCTCTCGATGTGAAGGAGCAGCGGCTCTACTCTGAGTCCCTCCCGGATGACTGAGCTTCTCACCCTATCTCTAAGGGAGAGCCCAGCCACCCTACGGAGAAAACCCATTTCGGCCGCTTGTATCCGCGATCTCGTTCTTTCGGTCATGACCCAAAGCTCATGACCATAGATGAGGGTGGGAACATGTAAATCGAGAGCTTTGCTTTTTGGCTCAGCTCTCTCTTCACCACGACGGACCGGTACAGCGCCCGCTTGACAGCAGACGCTGCGCCAATCCGCCTGTCGATCTGTTTTGAAACCATTTTCAAGTAATATAATTGTAATGGCAAAATAATGCAAGAGCAAATTACTGAGCTTGTTTTAATGTATCATGTGATTAATTGATTTATTAGTTACTGCGACAGGCCGACCTGTGACTCAGTGGTTCAGATAAATACAACCAGCGGAGTCAGATTATCTGTTTCTGCCCACCAACAGCAGCAGGTACAGAAAGAAGGAGGAACTCTCAGAGTCCAGGATATTTATGTCATGTTATTGGTTATGTTATACAAGTGATGCATCTATTTTGTCAGGAAATAACTATGGAACTAACCCATCATTTCTGTCTCATTTGACGTCATTCTAAGGTATAAAATTAAGATCTGGGGCCTCGTGCATAAAAGAGTCCGCAGTTTTCACACTAAAACTTGACGTATGGAAAAATGTAGAAGAATCGGATGCATAAAGCTGCATACGCACCTTTGCTTTATAAATCCTCATTTGCTTGAAATAGAGCCGCTGCTGGTCCGCCCTGATGCCGCCATAAATACATCTTAACGTAAATTAGTATAAATACCCGGAAGTCTGCCACCACGTGAAGCAGTAACCATGGCAACGTCCTGGTCGAAGCAGAATTTATTGAAGTATTTATAATAATAATTATTATTTATTTTATTTAAATGATGCTTTGAGGACACATAATGTCACCTCGCAAAAATAAAAATACATTTTAAAGACAAAAAAAATCCAAATTTAAAAAAATAAAAAATAAAGAAATCCTGTAAATGCCTGTTTGAACAGCAGCGCGTTCAGCCGCGATTTAAAAACAGACAGCGAGTCAGAGAGTCTCTGAGTGGGAATGTGGACGTTTATTCTAAATGATTTATGTCCAGAAGGCGCATTCACAAATCGGGCGACTGCAGCTGGACCGGTACCGGTACCGCACGGCTCTTTTAGTTTTGCTCAGAGCTCCAGGATGATCAGTTAATCTAAACGCTCATAAACCATCATCAACATTTCCCAGCAGATCAATATGATCTCTGATCAATCGCTCCCTCTGAATCCTTCACTTGGCGACGTTCTCCATCAGAGCCAAAGCTCCACAATTACGCGGCTCACCTTTGCGCAGCTATACGTGTGACTGCAAACACACCTTGATCACCTTAAAAACAATCAAACCTGTTGATTATTTTTAATCAGCAGGTTTCAGTTACTCTGCTGATCCAGCCATGTTTTCTTCTTTTAGTGAGAATGAAATGACCCCATAGATGCATTTCATGCGCTTCGGCGCACAGAACAATGAGTTACATCTTTATGAGACAAAAACTGAGAAAAAGTACTATTTACATTCAAGCGGGGTTTTCACATACTTTTATTTTTATTTTCTTTATTTTGTGTGCGTGTTAGCTTATTGTCTGAGGATAAATGCGGTTCAGTTTCACCGTTTACGTTTAAACAATAAAATATTAAAATCATGAAAACCATCGGGTTTGATGCTTCTTGGTCTAGATAACACGGAATGTCGTCAGATTTCAGTCTATTTAGGTGAGTTTTGACGCTTTGTAGTTTGATATTGTCCACAGATAAAGTTTGCGTGGCTGCCGCACATTTTCACGCCAGCGAAAAACTGTGCGTATATTTACGCAAACTTTGACGCAAAGTAAATTTTTGTACATGCCGACTTATGCGTAAAATATGGCGCCGCACATTTTTTGTGCGCAGCAGGCTTTATGCATGAGGCCCCTGGACCTTTTCCAGCCTGGACCAGATTCTGATTTACCAAATAAATTTCCAGAGAGAAATCAAACGATTAATGTCTCCTTAATCAAAGTTTTTAAAACTTAATAGGTGCCAACCAAGAACAAAACTTCTGCTCTGAAATGAAACTGAACTTAAATTAGCAGCTGCCCACATGAAAAAGCCACGTCTTCTGGAGAAATGTTTGACAAACACTGAGCATTTTGGATGCAGTAGCTGTGCTTCCATTACAAATATGCGCAAATATTTGTCTATATTTTGCTGAAAATTTCTTGTGATTGCAGTGCTTCCATTAAGTAAGAAATTCAATTAAAATCATGTGTGTGAGATTGATTTAAATCATTAAAAATCATGGCAGTGATGAAACAGTTGGATATTTTCGTAATTTAGTTTTAGTGCTCATCGTGTACCAGCCAATCAGGTGAGACTTTTATTCAGGTGCTGGAGCAACAAGCCCCGCCTACTCAGGAGCGGTTTTAGGGGAAAGTCATGATTTAGTTCCAAGAGATTTTACTCTATTTTCTGAATGTGGACGTCTTTGTTTTCCAAACGTCTTCCTCAGACGGTTTGATTCAGATCTTAAAGAAAACCTCACATTGGCTGAATTCCTGAGAAAAGAGTTTAGATGTTGCTCTTATGAGCTGTCTCTGCTTTTAACGTTACATTTTTCTTATCCATCCAAAATATGTGCAGATCAAAAACACACAAAACATGTTCTGGTTCAAAACTACAGGGAGAATAAAACATAATTTAGGTGATTTAATAAATATTTATTGATCAAATGACGAGTAGGGTAAATCAGAAAGGGGATTTAGGAGTTTCTTTGAAATAAAAAGATTAATTGTAACAAAAATCCATTATAGAAGAATGAAGAAAAATGTCCTAAACTCTGTCCTGAGGAAGTTCTCCAGAGCCGAACATCTTGAAAAGACTCTTTTGGCCTGAAGAGTCTGTGCCTGACAGTGATCTGCTGTAATAAAACCAAAGTCTTTGTTATCTGAGTGAGCTCATCAATAAAACAACAGAACAAAGGAGTTCATGTGTCAAAGTTACTCCTCATAGTTTGTATTTTGGGTCAATTCAAACTTTTCCTGGACCTGCAGTCGCTGAGCTGTGGTTGTCTGCTCCTGCAGGTGTTGGTTACATGAGGAGGAGGCAGCTTCTTGGCCGCTCATGTTCAGAAAAACGCGGCTTCAATAACGTGTTCCTTCACACAGCTGGATGAAGAAAAACCACCAGACTGAGACACACATAGTGACAAAGAGAAACATGAGATGCTGCACATCAAAAGCCAAAGAAAAACCTAAAATAGACGCTCTAACACGACTCTGTCACAGGCGGAAACACGAGAACACACCAACGAATCAAACACAAACATTTCCAGCTTTTTTCTTCCATCATGGGTCACCGTTCTGTTTTACACAAACGGGTTTCTGATCCAGAATGAACCATGCAGACCCGCTGAGTCAGCGTTCCCAGAACCAGAACCGAACATGGAGAGGCAGCGTTTAGTTTAATCCTTTCAGTCATTTATAAACTACCAGCAGTAGTTTAAAGTCTCTCAGTGAAGGACCGTAGAACTAGTTGATATAGAACCAGGTGGTGTCTCTATCCTCCTGGTTCTAGTCAGAACTCCAGCAGCAGCGTTCTGGACCGTTGGGTTGTCAATCAGACCTGTGAAGACGCTGCTGCAGGAATCAAAGCCACTAAAGAGAAACTAAAGCCTGGATGAGTTTCTCTGATCTGAGACTTTAGTCCTCTGGTCCTGGAAATGTTCTGCAGCTGCTAGAAGATCCACTCTGGAATCGGCTTTATGTGGCTTTGAATGTTCCTTTAAATCAAAACTGAACACAGGACTGCTTACTGCAGAATCTGATTCATGAACTGTTCAAAACATTTCTTTCTGCCTTTCACATCTTGAGTTTAACATATTTCTTTTGTTTTTCTGTCGATTAAAACCCTTCAGATCGGTTCTGTAGAACTGAACCTGCCTTTCTTCGAGGAGCCGATCAGATCAGGATGGGATGATAGAAAACCTTCACCCCAAGCTTCCTGCGGCTTCCCAGAACTCCTGGCCTCTCCATGAAGCATTCCCAGTGTTTGTTTTCAGTCTAACTGAGAGGAACCAGGGATAAACCACCTGGAACGGAGCTTTTCACTAACTGCATTAAGCGCTCCGTGTGGGGATACTCGAACGATGACCTTCTTGGTGGTTAGAAGAAGAAGGAAGGAAACACCAGAAGATGCATAAAACCTGGGCAGCTCCATCAGGAAGCAGTTTGTTATCGTCTGGCTGCTCCAGGTATGCACACACTTATCTCACAGTGAGACGCTTCTGCATGAAAATGAGAGGAAACAGACAAATGGAGTCGAGCGTCAGCCAAATGTTGCGACTGGAGACAGTTAATGCGCCCGCAGCGCCTGCGGTGTGAATGGAAACAAGGTGTGAGGACGTGTTGGTGGGTCCGCTTGGTTCTGACAGCGGGAGAGCTGCAGAGTTCAGGAGTAATTATCTGGAACATTTTCATCTAAATAAAAAGCTCCGCGTTTCTGATTTACAGCCAACTGATGGATTAAAGGCAGAGTTTGGGAAGAGCAGCAGGAAGAAGGAAACACTAAAGGTGTCACCGAGTAAATACGGCTGGAAATGGTCCTGTTACTCCGGCAAAGTGCAAATATACCATCAGCATGAGGAATACAAACACGCTTCACTCATTCAGATGGAGGGAAAATAATTATGAATTTCATGTGCATAACTTTTCATCTACACAACATCAGCGTTTATAAACAAATCAGACATAAAACTATGAAGCTGCTGCTGCGTTTCAATCAGCTGAAGATTTCATGATCTTTCAGGGTTTTTTTATTTTTATTTTCCTTAGCTGCATTATTGTTTAAAGATTCAGTTTCTCTTTGGTGGGGTGTTTACTTGTGGGTTCTGCTTCCTGTTTTCCATCAGTTTTTTTTTAAACAGTTTGGTTTCAGGGAAAGTGGCAAAAAGAGCAAAGTGTTGGGAAGAACCAGTAAAGATTAATGGGAACCAGTGACCTTACACACTGAAGCTGTGGTGGAGACAGGTGAGTTAATTAGGGGGGTAATTAATAGCTGTGAAGAGGGAAATTGAATAATTCTCTCAACAGAAGCTGAACTTGGATACCAAGAAACTACAAACCAAAGAGGAAAACAATAAAAACTAAATCTAAATGCACAAAGAATAAACTAATAAACTAAATATGAACTAATGTGGGAACAATTTCTAAACAATAATGCAGAACTCAGAAATGATCAAGAAATCATAACATCCTGAGTTTTTTCTGTTCTTCACCTCACTTGTGTTTATTTATTGATTCCTTTCTATTTAATGTTTTCCCTCAGATCTCTGCAGTGATTTGGTTCCTCTCATTTGATCCTCCTCCAGTAATCACTGCCACATCTTAAATACCTCCCAGTTTAATTAGTATGTTGCCAGATCTTCTCCTCCTCTTGCTCTTAATAATCTGTTTTCCTCCTAAAGTCGCCATAAACCTGATCCTGACTGATCCATCACCGTGTTCAGATCCTCTGTCAGAAACATTTCTGACAGTAAATCCTGGATCTGTGGTCATAAATATTTGTCACATTTCTTTTCCTGTTGACTTTCAGATCCATTATTGTTCTGTTGGGTTTTAATTTATGTTTTTACTCTGTTGTGTTTTTGCATTTAAAACCTGAATCTTGTTTCCATAGTTTTTATTCAGAAAGCGACTATTTGCTTAGGTTATAAACGGCCCAATATTTAATATTTAACATTTGTCTTGGTGCAAATATATTAAAAATGAATCTGTTGGATGAGAACTAAACAGTCCAGATGTATAAATGACATTTGGTTATCCTGCCATCCTGCAGATCAGAAACATCCCATAATGTTGCAGCTAGTTAAACTGACTGTTTATCTGCTTTCTGCCTCAAATATTCACATTAAAACACATTTTAATCTCCTGAGACATGAAGAGATAAGAGTAACAGGCAGCAAAGTATGAAAAAAATCCTTTAAATCTTTAAAAAAAAAAATTTCTTGCGTTTAATTTTGCTGTTTTGTGACTAAACCTCATGTTTTCATATTCATAAAAGTGAAAAATGAATCTGGCTCCAGGAGCCAAAAGAAACAGATGGTCAGAATGTTTTACATGTCTGTGGAGCTGGAGGTGTGTTTAGTTTGAGGAAAGTTGTTGTGATTGATGAAACACCAGAGCAGATATCTCCTGGTTTCAACACCTGGCAGTGATAACGGAGCACAGCGTGACTCTGCAGCGTCCATCCAGCACCGTGTGTGGCCCGGGAAGTGATCCACTTTACTTTAACTAAACATGAGCAATGCATTCAGGACTGCAGGTGAAAGGGAAGCATCACCACGATGCAGCGGTAACCTCAGGTTTGTTAGGAAAGAAGGAAAGTTTCAACGGAACATGTCTTCAAAAAGCAAAAAATGCCTGACCCAGTAAAGAGTATTAAAGAGTAAACATGTAGAAATGTGACTTAAGATTAGAAAAAAGCACCAGAATCTAGACTAAACATCCCAAAAAGCCAGACATAAACGAATCAGTAAAATACCAACCAAGCAGAAAATTACAAAACAGAACAGAGGTCAAAATACTGGACTGTACTTTCTTTTGGTTTGTATTTCGTTTTAAATCCGGTAAAGCACTTTGTATTGTCTTGTTGCTGAAAATGTGCTATATAAATAAAATTACCTTTAACTTTTAGTTTTTATTTGTTTTCAGAGTTGGTTTGCTAGTTTAGATTTGTTAAATATTGTTTGGTTTTATATTAGTTATAGTTTTTTCATACTTTGGTTAATTTTAGAGCACCAAATTTTCAAAAATTTATTCAAATGTTATTGAACAACAACTGACTCTGTTGTTTTGCCCCAATTTCTGAGGATTATTGGAAATGTCAACAACTGACTTACACTAGATGTGTGGAGGAAAATATCTATTTTATATTACTTTTAAAGGCTAATAAATAGATTCATTAACATAAAAACTAAGGACATTATATCTATAATTTCAGCATGTTCTAGTTAGTTTTATAAAGCCATGATATAGTTACCTTTTTTCTCTATAAATTACCATTTCTATTCATTTTAATTAATGAAAATGTTCTCGGATTTATTTTTTGTTATTTCGCTAACTATAATAATCTTGGAACAAACTTCCAGAAAACTCCAAAACTGCAGAAACATTGAGTTCCTTTAAATCAGGGCTAAAAACCTCCAGGTTAGAGCTGATTGTGGTTAATAGTATGTGGATCATTTATCTGCATATCTTGGCTTGGACAATCTGATCATAGCAATGAAAACCTGATGAAAGCAGGTTTGGAGAGAGACATGATGTGTGTTAATGATTTTGATAATAATATTTGAAAAATATTAATAATAAAATAATAAAAAATATATTATTACAATATATGAAACCTTTTCAAATTTAAGATAAAAACAACTTTGTCGAGATGTTTTACTCAAAACTTAAACTCACCCAACTCAAATTCACAACCATGTTTATTTTTCTCTTGAGTTGCTTATTTCCATCTTTTAATTTGACAAAATATTCTTTTGTCAAATATTATGCAAATGTTTATTGCTTGTTTTATAACTTTCTATTTGTAGTTTTTATGATATAAAGCACTTTGAATGCCTTGTTGCTGAAATGTCCCACACCAACAAGCCTGACTGGTTGGTTTGGACAGCAGGTTGTTGAAGCAGCAGAGAAACATGAGGAGGAAGACGACATCTCTTCATCACCTCCACGATGGACCAACATGAATCCTGAACGGGTGCTGGGACAGTTCTGTCTCCTCAGAAAAACTCAGACTAAGAGCTTTTTATTCCTGGAGATGAAGGCGGGTGAATCATCAGCCCAGCACTTACTTATGATTTAAAGTTGGAGATTAAAATGTCCTCGGCTGCTCTACGTGTCCAGAAAAAACACCCCCTCTGGCTGCACACTCAGACTGCGAGCTTCAAAAACCCGCCATGTCCAAGCCGCAGATATCAGCACCATATGAAAAGAAACTGGAATAATATGCAAATACCAGCTTCTGCACGCTGGGAAGCTGCAGACTGCTGAGAGGCGAGGCGTCACACTCTACGTGCCAGAAGAAACTGCAACGCTTCTCCTTTTCAGCAGCAACTGGCACGGCTTCGTGATGAAATTCCTCACTAGCATCTGTCAGGGAAAAAAAAACACAAGTGCTTTTACTAAAAAAGTGAAACAATGTTCAGATTGTCCAAGCCAGATCTGATAGCCATGAAAACCTGATGAAAGCAGGTTTGGAGAGAGACATGCTGGTGGAGAAGGAAGGTCATACGATGGAAAGGAATGGACGATTATCGGGATTCTGGGATAATCTGAAGGCCAAAGGCTCCAGATTATAAACTACAAAACTGTTCAAGTCAATTAACACAGTTCACCTCAGCAGTCGCCGTTCTACTTATCAAAACATTTCACCTCCATCATTTCTTCAACATCATTCAGGAATTAGTCAAATTTATTGTAAAGCACATCAGCAATAAGGCAGTTCAAAGTACACAAAAATAAAAAGTCATTAAAACGTCATGCAGTCACCAACATTATGAAAAACCAGAAACAAACGTTACATTTTGTCAAACCCCATCATCAAAATCATCGTCACACATCAAATGTGTTGGTCAATGGTCCAGTTGTTATGGTTCTGAAGCAGCGCTAACCAGGTGGGTTTTAGCCTGGATTTAAAGGAACTCAGTGTTTCGGCTGTTTTACAGTTTTCTGGAAGTTTGTTCCAGATCTGTGGTGCATAGAAGCTGAATGCTGCTTCTCCATGTTTGGCTCTGGTTCTGGATGCAGAGCAGAACCAGAACCAGAAGACCTGAAAAGTCTGGAAGTTTGATCCAACCAGCAGATATTTAACTAAATATTTAGTTTGAAACTGACGTTTTTTTCTCCATGAAGCTAAATAACCCAAATTATTGCTGTTAATTGTTGACTGTGTCACTTTACAAACTGTTCCTCATAGTAAACTAGCGGAAACACTTTTGTTCTCTGACGGCTTTAAACTCTGCAGGTTTTTATTTTGAGAAGCTTTGTAGCCTGCAGCAGTAACTCTGCATTTCTGGGCTCTGCTATGCTAAATAATAAGTAATAATTTGTTGGATCTCCCAGGACTAATAAAACGCACCTGAAGCCTGAGAGGAAGCTTCCGATGGAGGATTTCCTAAACCTGACTGTTTATTTCTGGGAACCGAGAGGATCCAGTCTCTTCTCCTGGAGGTGGATTTGTGGACCGAAGGCGCACCGTTCCTCTGTGGGGAAGCGCCTTGTTAAGTGGTGTAATGGGGCGGCCATTAAAGTTGTGTTCGATGAAGGTAGGTCCAGTTAAACAAGCGCCCCCCCCCCCCCCCAGCGCTGACGGGGCAGGGCATCTGGTTCTGATTACGACCCAGTAGGAAAACACAATAAGCCTCTTCAGCCGGGCTCATGATGCTGTTCGCTCCGATCTGGCCTGACGCTTTGCCACAATTCCCAGCCACAAACAGAAACACTTGAAACCTGAAACTCATAAACAGCCCATGTTTCTGCTTAGCCGCTGATTTCTGGGCTTGACGAGGCAAACCGCGGAGTAATCTGATTACAAGATGCATGGAAGAAAGAGGCTGCTGCTCCGCTCCGTTATTGGCCTTTCAACAGCTTCACCACAAGCTGACCTGACTTTGACTCGGTTTAAACCCCGTTAGCCTCACAATTACACCAGCGTAAAGGTTTTGAAGGCATTAAGCTGAAGCTACAGTCGTTTCCTGGTTTCCAAAAGGAAGTCCAAACGTAAAAATGGGAGACTAGGCTTAAAACTTTGCTTTTTACTCAAGCTAATGCTTTGGCTAGCTGACCAATTCTCCCTCTGCTACTTTCTCCTACTACTCTCCAATTATCCATGACAAAATAAGGCTGCTTGTGTACAGCTGAGATTTACATTTCTTCATCAGAGATAGGCAGCGCTGGAAGCTCTTGAAATGCTAACAGAGCTAATGGTACTGCGGCCATACTGAATGTGAAACCAGGGACCGACACCGGACCCTAAACAGCTGTTACCGGACCGAACACAGAGCTACAGAACCACTTACCGGATCACACAGTCGGACCAGAGGTAGGGGTCATTCATTGTTTCATTCATGAAGCTGAAGGCAGCAGCAGCAAAATACCATCAGTTTCTTCTTCCAACTCTGAAAAGAGTTACTCCGCCCTGTTTTAGCTGGATGAAGCTAGCGCAATCGGACCAAACATACCATTTACCCATAATGCATTGCAGCGTAAACAACATGGCAACATCGGTACGACAATATTTAATTAAAACTCATAAAAAATAAACAGCATTCAGTATTATTACTATTTTATATTTATATTTCTGTGAACGAATCGGTAAAGTACCTTGAGAAAACATGTATTGTAAACCAGGCGGTGTTTATGTAGCGTCATTTCTACAAGGTTTTCTGTTTGAACAGCTTGTTGCAGCGCAGCGCCTCAGTCCATCAGGTCAGTGTTTTTGAGGGCAGCAGGTTTACTTTGGCCCCTGCAGTGGAACCGGTAAGCAGTTTGCTTTTCTCTTTAAGCTCCGATGACAGCTGCTGTAGCTCTTCACAGCCGAAACTGGGAGGAGGCGCCACTGCACCTACAGAGCTGTCGTTCATCATGGCTGCTCTACGTCTTAGATTTTTGACACCACAGAATTTGCTGTAGTTGTAATTCATTAAAGATTAACTAACCTCCAGATTAACTTTTAAAACGATTAACTGTATAAATTTGTTGTCAAGAGTTCTATCTTTGTGTTTTTGTCCAAGCTGTAACATTTTTGTGTAAAATTTTTTAATTAAGTAGTATTTGGCACAAAACCAAACACTCAGTGCTGCTCTCTTCGGGCTAAAGGGTGGTACTGCATTTATTGCTTCCAACAGGTTTTGTTAGCTATTCTATTGCAGTTATGGAGGGCAAGTTAAAGAATCATTTAGCAAATTTTCCAAATGTCAACAATAACATGCAACAGCTCTATAAAACCGTCTCACCCAGGCACGCCCCCTGGTGGCGAGTCAGGAGTTGGTGAGTTCTGATTGATAGCGTTACTGTGTCAGACTAGTCAACTCACTCAATTGCTGCAGGGCAACTGGTGTTTTCATATTTTGCCTTAAAAGTCTAAAAGAACAAAAAAGTTGTTAGATTTGACCAGACCCCCCAATTAACCGCCTCCACTCGTTCCCTCTCCTGGCCCCACCCCTCAATGCTTATTGACCCCACCCACTTTTCTTTGTTCACTGTCAGGGGGCGGTGCTATGTTTCACAGGTGGGTTAGTTACAGTTTAAAGGTCATTATGCAAAATGTTATAATGTTATTCCCTCATCAGAAACATCATGGAGGAGCATTGCTGTGATGAGGTGCTGAAGGTGGAGTGTTAGAAAGGAATAAAAACATAAAACTTAAATAAAAACAATTAACAAGCATGTTTGCCCTCAGACCAGGAGGCAGATGTTAAGTGAAGACAAAGCAGGGTTCTAAATATGGCGGACGTTGATGCTGAACCCACCAACAGCCTCCCAGTCACCCTGTTTTCTCTTTAACAATCGTTTTCCATCAAAGCAAGGAAAAAAGGAACCATACCACAAAGTCAATTTCCCAATTATGCTTCATTTCCTGTTGAGCCAACCCCCTATTTACACCGTCATAAATCATAGGAAATATCAGTCACCATAAATCATACGTACAGATTTAAATCAGCTGTTTGCATAATCCACTGGCTGTGTCTCACATGGACTAATGTGTGGAAATCTGTGATAATTAAATCCAGGCGGTCTCGGTCCGGTTTGCCAGAACTCTGCTGCTCAGTTCCTCCAGCTGCAGCCTGACAGTAGCTCACATTAACTCTGCTTTCTGCGGGGTGTTTGTCTTCAGCGTGACTTTTCTGTGACTGTGTCATCGGCTCTTTGAACAGTTTGGAATAAAAAAAACCTTAATACAAACTTTTCACGTCTTGATTTTCTGCATAACATGTATTTATTGACTGGTCATTAACAGTGATCAGCTTAATATTGCGGGATGTTTAAATAGAATGCAATGAAGAAGCAACGGCTGCTGATAATTAACCTGGGAAGGGTCAAAGGTCATCTTTAAACCACCTTTCAGCAGAAAAGATTATTTCCAAGAGGAAAACATCTCATCAGCTGTCAACCTTCCCTGGAGATTCAGCAAGAAACTCAAAGAAATGATCAATTAGCTGCTTACAGGTCAAAGGTCAGGCCAAAGCATGGCTTCTTTGGGAGGTTGAAGCAGTTACATCTGAATAAAACTTAAAGTTTCTAGAATAATGAAAACTCGAGAATGAAACTCGAGGAGAGATGTGTCTCAGCAAATCAGCTCAAACAACTACTGACTATAAAACACGGTGGTGGAAGGTTGATGATGTGGGCTTGTTTTGCAGACAAGTGTGACAACTCTACCAAGAGAAAATTCGCCTCACATGATCACAAAAAGGATCCCAAGCAGTCAATGACTAGGCAACTAAAACGTTAATAAAAATAATAATTTTTATTAGGTAATAAAAATGATTTGAGAACAATTTGTTTTACTGTATTGTTTAGTTAGCCTCACATCAGTAACTAAACTTTATGTTTGCTGTTTATTTTTGTGTTTCAGATAAAAACAAACCGTGTCTTATCTGTATCTTGTATTTGCTGAGTTAAGCTAAATTTAGGAAAATGTTTTCCTTCCTGGAACCGGAGAGAAGGAGCCGATTGTTGACCCCCAAAGCTCCATAGATCACATCCTTCCAACCAATAAATGGGTTTCATTTAAGACCAAGCTGCCATAAACACAATCAGGAGAAACTGCTGCAGCTGTACCAAACACTTTTCATTACGTGTTAATGATGCAGAGCTGCAGCGAAGCATCCTGAACAGAAACGAGACGCTCACAGGATCCAAACGCAACCAGAACTATTGAGAGTCTCCCGGTCCAGTTCTGCTCAGCTTCTACCTGTCAGGTTCCATGTGAGGAATGAAAGGTCCGACTGGAGCCTCGGCTTTGATTAGAGGAAACGATGACATCACCGCGTCTCGTTGGCTCCTGGCCCCGACCCGGACAGACGGACAGGTGTGCTCACTGCCGGCGGGCTTCTCTTAACAACAAGAAGGAAACATTTTTATTAGGATGTTTTTACACCTGATAGTCTGGTAGACTCAATTCGAATTGGGGCAAAAATGCATCATTTGTTCCATTTCCAGCTGCTGCGGTTCACTTTCACACTGCTGTTCCCCTCTAAACCAGGGGGGATGGGAGGCGGACAAATGTTGCACTGTAGTCCACTTCCTGCTTTGGGAGCAGTCTCAGGCCCGCTTGGTGTTCACACACGTTTTCAAACCAAATCAGAGTTCACTTCAAGCGACCAGAGCAGGGGTTTCTAGGCAGACTAGTTTGCTTTCTTTGGTCCACATCAGAGTTTTGATCACGCGTTCACTATCCAAACAAATAAAACTTTGATTAAAGCAGACTAAACAGGGCTGATGTGAATGCAGCCTTAAAGTCAGAGTGTGTAGAAAATATGTCTGGTTTGGTTTGAATGTATATACTGTATGTGCAGGACAAGCATACTGGATACCGCTCCAAAAGCAGGAAGTGGACTACAGCACAGGGGATTCTGGGTAAATACAACCAAACTAATGCGCTAGCCTAGCGTTAGCAGCAGAAATGGCTCCTGGTCTTTAGCCAAAGACTAAACAGAAATCCTCCAACCGCTAAAATCTGGCGCCTCCATCTTGTTTCCACCTGGTGAAGAAGGACACTCTCAGTGTCTTCAGAGGTTTTTGTGTCGTTTCCTTCAGTGGTTCTTGGTGCAGCGCCCCCACAGGCCAGGAGGGGAACAGGTTGGTTTGACTCAGTGAACCACAGCAGCTGGAGGTGGAGCAGATGATGGAGTTCTGGTTCCGCAATCAGACTTTCTGCTGGAAAAACATCCTTAGACATCACTAAACTTTAAATATTTCAAAACGTGTTAAAACAGGAACTAGTCTGTCTCTGAAACGAGGTTCAGTAGGTGTTGGTTTATCTGCAGTGATCAGAGCTTTTCCTGTTTTTGGCTGTGGGTTTGGAGGAGAACAGAAATGATGGCAGGCCTGGGCTCCCGATAAAAAAGTCAAACTCAAAAGTTCAATATTGATACATAATTTTTTCTTTTTTTAAAGAACTATCCATTTAAATAATTAAAACATAAACACACCAACGACAAGTGACAAAGTGAAATCAGCAGCAATAATTAAAATCCTCATCCTTTTCCAGTTTGTTCTTTAATCACCAATCATCACTGGCAGGAAACAGAAATCTGTCATTTTTAAACAGATTTTATTCATTTAGGTTTTACAGTGCTGGTTTATTTTAACATTGTTGGCCTTTTTAAGGATGTTAATTATGCAGATTAACCAGAAACTGTAGGAACTTGTTCAACCCCAGTGAAACATGAATGTTATCAATAAAAAAGGCATTCTTGTGTTTGACTTTACTTCTGGCATCTGAAACGCTCAGATTCTTCCAATAGTTCAGTCTGTGGATCATTCCTGATGGGGAGGGGGTCAGAGGTTCCCACTGATACCAGTCCGAAGCTCAGTCACTTTGGAATTTTTTATTGAAGACTAGTCTAAACAATTTTTCCACATTTGGAGCAGGTCAGATTAGCACTTCATCACTGTTTGGCATTTATACATCAGGGATTCTTCACATGCTTTACAGAAAAAAGGACATCTTGGTTAAGGAATACAAATGACTCCATCAGATAAGTGCTGGAAAAAAGGGGGCGGTTCTGAGTATAATTCACTTAATGTTCCTGCAGAACGTTTTCCACCAATCAGGATGCAGATACGGATCTGAGGAGAGTCTTTTCTGTTTTTGTTTTGGGCCGTCTCTCAGACACATCCTGACAACGTCAACAGTTTAAGTGAGTCTGTGTTTAAGAGCACAATTTCCATCAGTTTATCTTCTTGTGTTTAGCCTTTGCAGCCTTTGGTATGCAGTGTGAAAGCCCACTGGAGTGGGGAGCCATGTCTGTGGCACAGCAGTATGGAAGGCCCTTCATAAACTTACTCACTCTAAAGTTAACAATAATAATAACAACCAATCATAGCAAACAAAGTCATATTTTTACGATGTTAGTCATTTATTTATAAAAGTCACACTTTCAAGTTCAATATTGACTACTGAGTTAGCTTACTATTTAGCTTACTGACTAAATATTTAGTTTGAAGCAAGCAAAATATTTAGCTTTAACTAGCTTCAAAGAAAATATTTAGTTTGCAAGCTAAACATTTAACCTACTAACTAAATATTTAATTCGAAATAAACTAAACATTCAGCTGTAGGCCAGCTTAAAAGTAACTATTTAGTTAGGTTGCTAACTAAATATTTAAATAGCAAACATAACATATAGATTAAAGCTAAATATTTAGTTTGTACCTCAACACTTAGCTTAAAGCTAATCATTCAGTTAGGAAGCAAAACTATTTAGCTCCAAACTAAATATTTAGCTTGCCAATTAAATATTTAGTTTAAAACTGTGATATTTATAAATGGAGGAATAACATGGTCAAAATATGACTTTGAAATCTTTTTTCTCATGACAAACTAAATTATCCGAATTATTGATGTTAATTTTTGACAGTGTAACTTTACAAACGGGCCCCATAAAGCAGCGTGTCTTTTGCTCTGTGATGATTTGCTTTGTAGATTTCAGAGAACTTGGAACAAACGGAGTCCGTTTTCTGTGGCTGCTACCTGCAGCCACAGGACTCCACCACCATCTCCTCGTACTGCTTATAGACGACATTGTTGGCCGAGTCGATGTAGAGGATGCTGATGGAGCTGAGGCGCGTCGGGACGCAGCAGGTGGGCGGGGTCGTGTCCGGCTCCATGGAGTTGATCAGGGTCTGGATGATGGCGTGGTTGGTGGGCTCCAGGTGCGAGCGTATGGGGAAGTCACAGGCGCCGTCGCAGTGGTAGGCGTCGTACTCCAGCGGCGCGATGATCCAGTCGTCCCAGCCCATGTCCTTGAAGTTGACATGGAGTCGCCGGCGGTGGCAGCGCGGCCTGGACTTGGCTGCCTGGTGCTGCAGGAGGATCTGAGAGGGGACCCGGAGGGGTTTCTTGGCGCCTCTTGGCGGAGGAGCTCGCCTCATCCGTCGCTGGTTGAACAGATACTCGTAGACGGTTTTGTTGTCGTGACCCGAACGTGCTTTGATCTCGTTGTAAAAGAGATCTCGCTTCTTGCTTTTCCCAAACACCAGGAGGAATGCCTTCTCCTTGTTGGTCCTGCCAGGTCGAGCGAAGCCCAGAGTCTGCAGGTCCAGCGGACGGCCTCCTCGGTGCTCCAGAGCCTCCAGCTCCAAGCACAGCTGCTGGCTCTTGAATCCCTTGAAGACTTTATAAATGTCAAACACTTCCCACTTGTTGCTGAATCTGCCCAGGAGGTCATCCACCGTCCTGGATTGGAGCAGAGCCGCTTTCTGCCGGCCTGAAGCGCAGCTGTACAGCTTCAACCAGGGCACCGAGCCTCCATCAGCCGCCGCCACAGAAACCAGCTTCCTCAGGATGCGGAGCTCGGCCCCCAGGAGCCCATCCCGCTCCAGAGAGCTGATGTTGAACTGGTACTTCTGACGTCGCAGCATGGGCCCTCGATCATCTGCCAGAGACAAAACAGTGTTAAAAAGGTCACATCGGCAGTTTCCCACACTGCAGATTTAGTTTAATAAACAGCATCTGTTTGAAGAAACTCTCCCAGCTGGACATATGTCTAATTAATTCAATTTATTACGTGTTTCATACAACTGTTTCCACTTTGTGCATTAATTTGAAAACAGCTTTGCATGATGATTCCCTAAATTTCTGAATTTTTGGCCTTGTGTTGAACAAGAACGTCAAAAAATGATCATCAATATTTCTATCATTTGTAAACAAATAACAGAAAATCAAAAACTGATGTGAAGTAGACAGCCACTCTGTTGTTCAGTTAACTGAAAACAAAGAATGAAAAATAAAAACAGGAAAAGATTGTTTACAGTTATTTCATCTTTGATAAGTGATGTTTAATGTTTAATCAAGTTAATTGCATGGTCTCCAATTAATCACATTTAATTGCCACAATAAGCAACATTTTCAATTCCAAAACAACTTTTGCTGCTACATTTTTGAATAAATAGACATGGAACTTCTTTAGCAATGTGGACTGTGGATGCTATTAGCAACATGCTCAGCATCCAGATGCTATTTTAGGCTTGAATAGCTTTGCTAATATGCTAACTCCTTTTTAGCATAACTTGAAAGCAACCATTGTCTTTTCCAGCATCCAATCAGTTCAAAGCAGAAATTAACCCCCAGTTGGCCAAGAGAAGAAACGTTGTCCTCCATTGCTATTGTTAACGGAATTCCCTTGTGCGTCAGAGTTACTGGCGTACCGGAAACTTGTGATTATAAAGGTTCCATTCAATACTTTTGTATGTAAAAAAAAAAATGCCTAAAGTTTTTTTAACTGGTTGAAATCTATGTAATTAATTAATCGACATTAACAGATTAAAGTCCCAGTCCTATCAGACGTCAAAATAGAAACATTTCTTTTTAATCCTGTATTTATAAAGCACAACACTGACTGACCTTCGTAAAATATTGCAATAGTGAAAGGAAGCAGCAGAAAATTTACTGCTCAGTAGTTATTTTGTCACATTTCTGAGATCAGGTTTTCCACTTCTGTTGCATCTGCAGCATCTGATTCACAAAACAAACAGCAGGACTAATCAGTCACTGCAAACAAATGTTTTTGTATCAACTCTGTTATTGCACCACAGGAAACTCAGAAATGGCATAGAGGAATGAAAATGGTTCCTCAGTGAGTCAGATCATAAAACCTGAACAGTGTCTCATTGTGTCAGAGAGGAATACCATTTAGTGTGCATGTCTTTAAAAACTAATTGGGAAAAGAACGTGAGATTATTTATTCCTCTCAGATTTTACGCTTCATACTAGAAAAACCAGAGATAATTCCACTGAAAAACTCAAATGTTTCATCAATGGCCTTTTTTTATATACAAACGACCTATAACTGAGATGGTTGACTAAGATGCCGGAAGCAATCAAAGCAACACTCCAGGTATGATTTGATGATAGGAAAGCATTATAAAATTATATAAATCTAAAAAAAATCTAATTTACATAATTTCCCCCCTTTAAATTATGCACATTGTAAAATAACTTAATAATTTATTTGAATTACGGTACTCTCAAAAGTGTGTTTCTGAATATCAATCAAATATTTATTTAGCGTTTCCGAGTTGAGAAAAATATATTCTAGATGAAGAAAAAATTTGCTGACAATTTTTGTTTCTGTAGATTAGGGATCCTCAAATCTGTGCGTAGAGGTTTGCAAAACACAAAATCTTAAGTACTTTTTTGTTTAATTTCTAGTGCAAATATCTTAGTACACTTTAAATAAGTCAAAATTGATTTACCAGTAACTTTTCAGCAAGAAATAAGAGCTTTAAGAAATTAACTCCTTAATACTCCTTATTGATGGAAAAAATACTAACTCCATTGGCAGATTATTTTACTTATAACATGGCAAAATGTCTTGTAATAAGTGAAATAATCAAATACTTATTCATCAATAGTATGGAAATACTTAAAACAGGCTACTATGTCTAGATGAAAAATTACTTGTAAGTTAGCTTTGTCTTATTTCAAGTGTATTGAGGTAATTGCACTAGAAATTAGACTAAAACTACTTGTGTTTTTGCAGTGTGGTGTCCTGCAACTTGTAGATGTGTCCCTGTACCTGAAACGACTCAATCACCTCCTTTGTGCTCAGTCCTGCTCCTGACGTGATTATGTGACTCAGATGTATTGAAGCAGAAATACATCTACAAGTTGAACTGAACTCCGTCCTTTGAGGCCTGGAGTTCAGGACACCTGCTATAGATATTTTTCCTTTTTGTGCCAGTAAAGGCTAATGAGTTAGTTTTCCACATAAAGTTGTAGAAACGTGGAGAGCACTATGAGATGTTTTGTTTCCTTTCAATGGTAGAAACCAGCAAAGGTCATCCAAATGAAACCCAGCATAGAGATAATCTAAAACACACCCAAACACGCGTGTTTGTAATTGCAGTATTTTGAGGACCTTGGCTCATGTGAGACTTTCTGAGGTCTGTCACACTAAACCGAAACCGGACCCCAAACCAAACCCTGAAACCAAGCCTGAGCCTTCAGACTGCAACAATGTGATGTCCTTTCTCTTCCAAGATGTCCTGAAACTCATCACAGTCCTCAAAAGAACCTCTGGTTCCTCATACAGTTTATTCCTTCTCACGACACCCCTCCTCCCATCCAGCACCACCAGAGCGGTAAAAAGTACATTAGAACCAGACAGGGAGACCACATCTGACCACAAACAGGCCTGCTATTACAGACCTGCAGCTATTCCCCACTGACAGCAAACCAGCATCTGCTACAGAGGAAACAAACCATCAACAGCAAACACACATACACACAGAAAAAGAAAGAAATGTTGGCACTTCTCTACAGACGGCCTGATTAAAGCTGAGAGGAATTTGATTTCACAAAGTCTCACATACTTTTAAAGCAGAAAGGTTGAAAATGTTTGCAAGCTGCGAAAATGTTTACAAGCTGCTGAGCTCTCAGGTGTGGTCTTTGTTATCACCTCAGACTTTACATCCTTTAATGTACGAAAGAAAATCCAAACTATTTCAGGCACTGAGCCCACATGGAAAAGGTTTTCCTGGAGATAATTTGAGCTTTCTAAATAACGTTCTTGGCCTCAGATTTCACCTGTCACAGGCTTCAGGCGAGCGGAGGGTGGGTGGGCCGTTAGACTGATCAGAGCTGCAGTTAACACTCAGAGAGAGCTGGTTATCAAAAACTGAGCTTGGATTCCACTTTTTGTTTGAATAGCTAATGTAGCTGATGCTACGTAAAGAGCACTGATGGGTTTTCTAAATATAAATTTTTCTTTTGACAGTGGGTAGATTTGATGTGAATCCTGCTGCTTTCAGGGATGGCTCTGGTTTATTTTAGTGACGTCTGTTGTGTCTCATAATGAATTTAAATGAGGCAAGAAAAGAAAACTACAGCAAATTATAATAAAATCTTGTGTGGTACTGGCTGCATAGCTTCCAATGCACCACAGGAATGTTGCTGGTTGTTTGGTTTCTTTGTAATTTTGTACTTCTGCACATTATTAGTTTGGTGGTAAAAATATGAAATAGTCTTATCTTATTAGCCGAGATATTCTGGATGAGAAGATGTTCAGTACCTCCCCAATTCTGTCTCCAGGCTGCAGCATCAGGCTTATTGCTGTGTGAATTACAGTCAAAGTGGTTAAATCCAGGCAGATAGAGGTTGGGAATCTGATTTAGTTGGACTTACACAATTAATAGATGAGCTCCTCTAAATGGTTGCTCTGAAATGCTTTTACTGTTGCTCTTTAGGGATCCAAGAGAGCTTTTCAAAGACACCGAGGGGGTAAAAAAACAACAATAAAACAGCAGAGGGAAAAAGGAAGAAAGAAAATAAATAATAACAATTTAAAACAGTAACACAAAGGAGGAATGAAAAGTGAAATGAAGGAAGACTATAAAAAGGAAAGGGAATCTGTAATAGTTGTGTAAATATGTGGTCGAGGTCGACGGCATCCTGCTGAGGACTCGCTGAACAAATACAGGCCAAATTACAAGTGCATTAAGTGCTGGAAACATAAACCTTCCAGCAGCAGCAGAAATATTAAACTTTGGTCATTTAAACATTGTTTCAAACAGTTTTACACGGTAAAAACAACACGACACTAAAGGGGGCCTGGAGGAGCGTTTATTTACCCTCCTGGAGACGGATATCACTGAGAGCCCACCAGATGTTGGAAAAGCACAGCTGCAACTCACAGATGGGTAAAGTCTGCAGTACGTCCACAAATGGATCAGAACAAACACACACACCTACATCCATATTCCCAGGATTGCTCCATGGAAGCACTGGGAAGTCTGGTTTCAGACTCTGCAAACAAAATGCTTCCATTAAATACATTCTGAGGTTCTAACAAGTACCAACATTTTCAAAAGGAATCCAGAATCATAGCTTATATTTTCTAAATGCCTCCAGGTGGTTCATAACTAACCACAACTTTATTCTAGTAACTGAGACAATAACCAGAAGAATCTGTTAATCGTATCGCTGCTCATATTTTCTGCATTTGACCATTTTTTTTAAACGTGATGCAAAAATCTGACAGAATTGTAATCTGTCATTTTAACAGATTACAATTCACACATCTGACAACTTGGTGGAAGAGCAAAGAGATCTTCGATCAATAACAAAATTCCCTCATGAACATCATCTCTGACCTGGACACTAATTTTAATGCTTCTTGCTTCCCAGAGCTCTGGATGCTTTGCAGTGCCAAAGCGCCACGTCGTGCTGGAAAAGAAAAACCATCGATCACAGAGTTTTCCCGACTTCTGATCACTTAAATTGGTACCTGGTTATGATGTCACCAGGTGACTCTGGACTCATCCAATCACAGAACAGGTGTTTAAAACAGATAAATGTGCCAAAACTTTCTTCAGCTAAACAGAAACAAAACTTTGAACCCAAAGAAGAAAGATTCAATTCTTCCAGCTGAAAACTTGACATCAAAATGAACTTTGACCTGACCCTTCAGAGCCACATAAAGACAGTTACAAAGTCGGCCTTCTATCAGCTGAATAACATTTCCAGGATTAAAAGATTAATGCCTCAGCATCAGAGAAACTCATCCATGCATTTATCTTTAATCGATCTTTAATTGATTACTGCAGCAGCGCCTTATGGTGAACTGCCTTGCTACTGAAATGTTTTGTACAAATAAACTTGATTTTGCTTAACTTTATGCTGTCAAGCTAACACCTGTGACTCAGTTTCTTCATTATGCCAATATTCAATCTGTCTATAGATATAGATAATCATTCTATCCCTTCATACCTCAGGCCACGCCTCCAGGCACCATCATGCACTTTGTTCACAGAAACACGCGTTGGTAAATGACCAGTTGAAATTATAATACAGTCTATCAGCAGAAAACGCCAGAACACACATGGGTTTTATTGCTGTATACCTACAAAACAGTGATCTCGTAAAAAACTCTGGGTCACCTGATCATTGTTGCGGCTCTTACTTGTTCTGCTGTGCCCTGGAGTCAGTGCCTGTGTTTTAGGCAGACATGCACTCAGATATCTGATATTTTGCTTCAACTCGTCTGGTTTCATGTGACATGAACACTTTTAAGGAGGAATTACATTAGCCCAACTCTTCACTAAATAATTTCAAAACTGTAAATGGATAAAATAACTGGATGGAAATTGAAACATCATCCCTGGAGGAGGCTGTCTGCAGAAAAGTGGCGCTCTCGCTGGGAATGGTTTGTAAAAACAAAGCAGAGAACGTAAGGAGGGAAAAGAGACTTTTCATGTCTCCATTTGTCATTCTGCCCTGCAGAGCAGGCTGCAGAAAATCATGAGGATCCTTTTCTCTCTTCCTCTCACACACCCAGCACCGCCCCCTCTGGTGACCTGCAGATTGCAGGTTGACCCCGCTCACTCCACACCCATCCATCCTCTCTTCCTGCAGAGATCTATCACTGTCTTGTTTTAGATCTGATCGAATGCACGGCTCTGAAGCTCCAGAGTTTTCACTCCCCCAAACAGGATTCAGGCAACATCCATCTAATGTTTTATTGGATTAAAACAAAACTACTTGATGCAGGAGTGCAAAACTTTTTAAATCAGGAGCCACAACTGTGAAGTTCAAAATAGTCATGGGCCACAAAAACTGTATCTGTCTTCTTATGAAAAATGCAAAAACAATTCTATCGAAGAAGCAAACTAAATACAAAATATTCAAATTAAATTATTACATTTTATAGATTAATTTTTATACAGAAATTATCTGCAAATTATTTTAGAGTCATTGTAGGCCACAGATTGTTGTTTAAAACATTCTCTCATAAATTAGTTTAATTCTACCTGTCAGTAAAGGTTTGTGGATGTTTGTTTTGCTATTTACTGTAACATTAAAATGAAAGCAAAAAGTTGTTTACTAAAAGATTAATAATTTGTGGTGTTGCTTACATTTTATTTTTTTTAAATATTATTTTACATCTTTTTTTGATCAGTGAAATTCTCTTTAGTTTGCATCACCAGCCTCAGTCTGTTGAAATAAATCTGTGCTGTTTTTGAATCATTGTGAAGGTAAAAATGGGCCCCGGCCGCACTTTGGACATCCCTGACCTAATCATTTAAAGCACGTTAATATCTCGTTATTTCATTCTTTATTAAGTGGTCGCGGTTATTTCACATTAACACAGTTGAAGCAGATCTTCTGTGGTTTCTTGGGATACTCACCGTGTCCTCTGTCTACGAAGCTGGTGATGGTGTTGGCCAGGCCGGCCTCATGCAGCGCGCTGCTGTTCAGGTTCCCGCTGCTCAGGGACCAGTACAGGGACAGCATGTAGTCGTGCGGGGTCACCAGCGGCTGCTTGTCGCCCAGTTTCTGCCTCCTGGCGGCGGCTCCGCGCTGCGCCGCCGGAGGAAAGCCGCCGCGCGCCGCCGCCGCCGCTGCGCTCGCCCTGGCGGCGACCTTTCCCGCAGGTTTCCCCGGTGAATCTCCAACTCCGACACCTCCTCCCGCATGTGCGGGGGCGTGCGGTTTGACGCGTGCATCCGCAGCGGGAGGCCAGGAGCGCGCAGCCTCTTTGCGCCCCAGGTCCAGCGCTCCGGTCGGCTGCTCCAGCTGCCGATGATGGTGAGGATGCGGATGTTCAGGGTTCCCTCCCGCAGTCTGTTTTCCTCTCAACGGGATTGTCTCGGCTGTAATCAGCGGGGGTCCTGCGTGGGGTTTCCAGCTCCCTGCAGCGGGGACCGGCTGCCTCCCTGAGGGGTGAGCGGATCCACGGTGGGTTCCTCCTGTGCGCTCTGCGGGTCCGCTCCGGCTGAGGGAGCCGCGGACAGGATGCAGGTAGAAGAGAGTCCAGCAGCTGAGCAGCAGAGAGAGTCGTGTCACAACGTTCATCCTAAAGCCCTGAAGCGCGCCGGCAGGCCGTCATGGTACAGAGCACAAAGTCACTTCAGGATCAGCGCAGCTGCTGGGCTGGAAGCGGAGCAGAGCGCAGAGATGTGGAGGCTTTCATCCTCATGTCAGACTCTGCGCGCTGCAGGAAAAACTTCTTATCCGATCAGAAACAGAGAAAAAAACTCAAATCAACGCAAATCAAACCGATCCTATAAAAGTCCTGCAGACTGTATTCTGTCCTCTGTCATGTTGAGGAAGCAGAATGCAGTGGAAGCCCCGCCAGCGCCAGAAGAACTGCTCTGCTGGATTTCTGGAAGAAACTTCTTTAAATCCCACTTTTTTTTCTTCCATGAGAGGCAAGAATGGCGTAATGCCGCTGCCTCCGTTTTTTCTCTTTTCCTCCAAAAGTTTGAACTCCGTCCAGTGAAAATATTTCACACACATACAACCTCTTTCTCCCTCACACACACACACACACACACACACACACACACACACACACACACACACACACACACACACACACACACACACACACACACCAACAAGCCAACCTGCAGGTGCTCCAGAAATCCTGCAGCAAACCTGAGCGCAGGAATTGGGGACGGAATTCCAGAAAGCGGTTTTAATTACCCCGTGATGTCATGCTGTCCAGACTCATTTAACAGCAATATTTCACCCCAAATCTTCCTCCCTCTTTTCCACCGATGACTCACTGAGACTGCAGCACGAAATGGCACAGAGTGACCCCCTCAACGCGCAAACACCAGAGGAGAGGAGAGTGCTTTATGGCGTTGAAGGCGAACTGTTTTAACTGCTCTAAAGTGATGTGAGCAACATCTCAGAGGCCCCGAAGGGCCCTTCAAGGGCCCCTGGTGCAGCTGCATCTTTTAGTTCTTAAAGGTTTCAAACAAATCATAAAACAACTTGAGCATGGACATAAAAATATTTGTTTCAGACAATATTAAGTCAAGATGTTCATGTTTTACCTATATAAATTGATGAGTTTTTAATCGAAAATTTTAAAATTTAAATTTTAAATTAAAAATCTAATTTAGTGGCTAAGTTGGTAAACAAATAGATTTTAATTTATTCTTGAACTATCAGATTTGTGCCAAGTTTACCATCCCGGTGTTTCAGGAAAACCTAATCAGGATCTTCTTTAGAAATGTGGATGCTGGCATTAGCATTAGCATTAGCTGCTACACGTTTAGCATTGACATGCTTTGCTGATAGCCTAGTTCCTTTTAACACAGCAATAGTCTTTTCCAGCGTCCAATCAGAGATGCAGCTCCGTCATCCATCACTGTTGTTAGCGGATGTCGTTTGTGTGTCACATTTACAGCTGTACTAGAAACATGTGAGAACAAAGGTTCCATACCGTAACCGTTGTATATAAAAAAATATATATAATGATAATAATACATTATCAGTTGTGTTAAACATTTTAACACGTTAAAATGTGTATATTTAGTTCATTCATTAACATGTTAAAGTGGTTCTGATTTATGAAATGTGTATAAAAATGATCTGTATTAGTCCAACAATCTCTTGATTGATGCTTTAACAAACTTCATCTCAACTATATGTTTTTGAATGTTTCACTGAATAAAGCTTCACAAAAGCTTGTACAATCCAGTAAAATCAATAATTTTTTTATTACTCATCAAACTATATGAGTAAACCTAATTTTTCCCAGTGATTTCAGAAAAACAACAGAACACAGCAACACTCCCTAAAATATTATCAAACCTAATTAAGAAGTTTGTGTTTTTCTCCGTTCAGCCTTGAAGAGACTATTAAGCTGCTGAAAGTTAATTATTATACTAATAATATTCAAATTTATTGAATAAGTTTGTATCTAAAGTCATGTTTAATAAATTAGAATATTGTTTCAATTTTTATATATTTCATTAATACATTTAATACATTAATTACTTTCACCCAGACTGGCATTGTCAAGCCTTT
Organism: Xiphophorus couchianus; assembly: GCF_001444195.1. NCBI lineage: Eukaryota > Metazoa > Chordata > Actinopteri > Cyprinodontiformes > Poeciliidae > Xiphophorus > Xiphophorus couchianus. The sequence continues at coordinate 2,969,684 of NC_040247.1, forward strand.
ATTTCTGTCAATTATGAGGATTTTCTAATCTAATTTTAATCCAAACATGTTGGATTGAAATCTTACATGAGAACAATAAAATTCTGGTTTATTGAATATGACGTGCATCCAGCACTCTTTGATAAAATGACTCTGAAACACACGAGAGACTCGATGGTGCATTCACTTCTAACTTAAGAAACTCTACTCAAAGTATTCAAAGTAAATAAAGTAACCATAGCATTGGGGGAAAAAAGACTCATTTAACAGAAAACACTCAATTGATACAACGTGCTGATGACGTCATCACGTGACTCCCTCCGGTGGGCTTTAATCCGGAAGTAGCTTTGTTCGAGTATCTGAACAGGGAAAATGTTTGACATTAATATCTATGCTGCAAATTACAAACTAGAATGGAAATGGCGGCTGAGGCGGAAACACCACGACCAGCCGCGCGAGTTTGTGTTGAAACTAAGAAGTAAGTTTTGTCAGCACGGACTGTAACTGCCGCCCAGCTCGAGAAGACTCGTCCGCCATATTGGAGCGAAATATTTAGGTATCAAAATACATATTTAGTTTGAAGCTAAGCATGTAGCTTGAGAACGGAATATTTATCTCAAACCTAAGCAATTAATTCGGAACTAAATATTTATTTTCCCAACAAAATATTTAATTTGATAAGTATATAGTGCGTAAACTAAATATTTAGCTTGTTAAATATTTAGTTTGGAACTCTGACAGTTATGTAGGAATAATATGGTGAAAATATGACACGTTTTTTTTCTGAAAGACTAAATAAACCAACTTACTGCTGCTGATTTTTTCCTGTGTAATTTTCCAAATGGCAGCCCATAGTTTCAGACGCCATGGTGTCAAACAGCAACAATCATTCTTTGTTTTTACCTTCTGCCTCACTGATGAGTCTGGTAGATTTAACTTGGTAACCTCTGCAGCGCCCCCTGATGTGTGGATCTTGAACTGCAGTCTTGACCCTGTAATTTGGAGTAATCAGTGCAACTCTTCATATTATCACATCATGCTGGGTTTGTTAGGTTTACAGTTTTTAAACGTCCTTTTTTCTCAGCATTACAGCGATCTTGGTTCTGATTCGGAGTCTAATTTATGACACCACAAACAGCGCCAGTCTGGAGCCATAAACATAGTTTCAACCAAGCTTTAGGAGTAATTAGCAGCCAGAAAAGTTGGGTCAAACCCAGAACTCTTGGCAGCGGCGGCGGTCCCAGATGGTTTGGAGCTGGTTCTGGTTCTGCCTTGTTTGTCTTTCTGTTCTCTTGACTTGTGTTTTTCAGCATCAGAACGTGGAGATGATGGATGAGGTGAAGTGATTGGATATTACGAAGCTGTCGCTGATCAGTTGCGGGCCGGTGCTGATGCGGCCGGCTGCAGTGATGGTGACGGGTTTGTGTTGGCCGCAGCCTCAGCTGGCAGGGTCATTACATGCAGGTAACTGTGACCGAGTTCAGAGCGGCTCTGTTTGGCTCTACGGCTCATTACGCAACAGAAAACTAAATCACTGATTCAAAATTGGCTTTATTGCCCTGAACAACACGGCTTGGGCTGATGGTGAAGTTACACAGCAGGCTTTTCCTCTCTTTTCCTCTTTCAACACACTTTTTACACCTTTTTCTCCCTCGTAGTGAAAGCATGAATGTTAGTTTTACACCTCTGGTTTCTTTCAGGTTGCTGCGTTTGATTCTTCTTCTGCTGTTGGTGAAACAGAAACGAGGAGCAACAGAGAACAACTTGTCCTCACAAAGCTCAACTTTAATTCCACAGGTTTGATTTTCTGATTGTTTTTCTCAGCTGTTTTGCACATTTTCTCTCTGCGGTAATATTTTGTCATCCAGACCATGCTGGTTAGATTTATTTTGTAAAGAGAGCCTTAAAACTGTAATTTCTAATCAAATGTGAAAAGTAATTTGAGGCAACAAAAACAAGGTGGGAAGAAAAGAAGAAACAGAAGCTGCTGCAGGACTGAAAGTACCAACCAAAGCAGAACCAGGAGGATCTGACAAAAACTGAAAGGAGCCGGGAGACTTCACATCGGTGGATTGGTGCAGCTGAAGATCTGGTTGTGGAGCTGGGAATCTAACACAAACCAACACAAAGAGTAGTCAGTATCTTACCCATTAGAGAAGGAAAGGTAGTGGGACTGCAGCTCCCCCTGGTGGTGACCAAAACATCTAAAAATGAAATTCAAATGAAAATATTTTCAAACAAATAAAACTTTTTAAAGGCTGTTTGTAAAGTTACCCACTGAAAAGTTAACAGCAGTAATTTGAGTTATTTAACCTTAGGGAGAAAATGGTGGTTAATTTTTCAGTTATATTTTCACCATGTTATTAATTTAGAAACAATACAGTTTCAAATGAACATTTAATTCACAAGCTAAATATTTAGCTCCAACATGAACATTTAGCTTCCTAATTAAACAAAGTAACAAGAGTGGAGCATGAATTATATCCTACAAACAGAACCTCTATGGTGGAGCATTAATATCCCTATAACTCATGGAGATGTGAGAAATGTGAACTGGCATGATGTCTCTGTATTTCTGTTAATGCTTTATCAAATACAACACTATGATGATGATGATGATGATGATGAAGAAGGTATAAAAAAGAAAACCGGATGAGATTCAGTCAAACTCAGATTCATGTCATCCAGAGTGATTGTGATCCAGGATCCGGTGCTAGAGCAGAACCGGCCCAGACGCAGAGGAGGGAGAAGAATAACTGGATGAAAAAAACATTAGAGGAAGTGGACAAAACTGGAAGTGAGAATAAAGGTGAATCTCAACAACAAGGAGCCGGCGCCGGGCTCGATCCGTCACCGTGTCACTTATCTAATCCAGAACAGAACCTGGCTCTCTGCAGCCCAGGAGGGTCTCAGCCTCCGGAGCAAAAGTCATCTGGCTTGAATCTGCTCCGGCATCTTCGCTGGATGTTCCAAACTCAGAAATATCAACAAGTCATCTCTGTAGGCCAAAGTTTCTCTGTGAAAAACCACATTTCCTCCGAAGTTGCTGCGCTGGACGTTCCTGGCCTGGAGCTGGACGTCTGAATGATCTGTTTACATCTGAGCGTCGCCCACCTTCCTCAGATACAGGAAGTGCCTTTACATCCACAGAAGCTGTAAAAACTTTCAACATGCGGACAAAAATAAAGCTAACCACATTTATTTCTTTAAACAAGAAGACGAGAGCGAAGACAGAAAATAACCAGAACAGTCAAAGAAACTAGATAGAAAACGACAGATCAAGTCACATGATTACATATGATGATCAATAAATGATCTAACAGTGTGGCATTCTGCATGTTCCATCAGAAGGTCAGAGGTCACCCCAACAGGTCAGAGGTCAGAGTTGAACTTTCCCGAGTTCCTAAGCTGAGAGCAAAGATGGCAATATTCTGACATTATTCTATTATTACAATTTTTATTTTATATTCTGACATTATTCCCATATCATAAGGACTTTATTCTGGTAATAATGTGACTTTTTTCCTCATATTGACCTTATTCCCTTGCTATTTTCTTGCTTATCGACCTTTTTTATTTTCTTATCCTGGGCTGATACTCCATCGTAATTTCCCGCCTTGTAAACGAAGACCATGTTGCCGCCGTCATGGCAGAGTGGGCTGCTTTCTGAAGAGCGTAAAGTCAAGAGCAAACGGCCAATTGGCTGAAAGGCTACTCGTTGAATTTCTTTTTCTATTTATTGTTTTTTTTCTTCTTGCTTTCGACACATTTTTTATGGTTTGAGTCACAGACTGAGTCAGGCGTTTACAGACAGCAGGGATCGGAGTCTGGTTATCAGTCCGCGCTTCCCGGGACGAGGCGGAGGATTCGACTCCAGGCAGAGAGCAGGAGCATCATGGAAAGTGTGACCCGGCCGGACACGGCCACTGAACTGTGAAGCTCTGGTGGTGACCCTCGCTCGGAGCGGCGCTGGGAAAGAAAAGGCTTCAAACAGAGGGAGGAACAAAGGTGCAATCAGACCGACCGCATTCACGTCAGTGCCTGATGTCTTTATGGGGGGAAAAGTTGTAGACGTTGGAACTGACCTTTAGCCAGGATTCCTAGGTGTTCACCATCACCAACCCTTTTATTACTGCAGAGGAAACCAAATAAAACCGAAGGAAAAACACTACGCCTTCATCTGCAGAGTGTCTCCCGGCTGCAGGGGGAAACATGGGAGGACGGCTGTCGGTCTGAAACAAACCCAGAACACAGAGACGTTGGTCCGGGGGGTCGAGGATGAGGAGCAGAAGAGAAGCTCTGCTCATCACATCAAACTGTATGATGTGATGAAGAAAACATGGCAGAGGTCGTATCATGCTGCGGAGAAAATAAAATAATATCCTGGTCTTAGAAAAAGACAAAGATCGCTGTATTTTGTCTTGGGGTGAAAAAGTCAACGTTGGGTCACATTTATCTGCTGTGAACGTTGCCCAGGTCCTGCCGCCATTTTATTTGTAGAGAGACGAGGCTTTTTCCTTCAACTCGCCCATGCAGCCATGCTGGGTTGGTGTCCTGACCTTTAACCTTTAACCTGCTTCCTGCTCTGATGTTGGGCTGCTTTGGCTTCCCTCCAGCTGATGAAATGTTTTCCTCTCTAAAGAATGATGGACATCAGGTAGTTTTGAGATGACCTTTGACCCCTCCCAGGTTGATGAGCAGCATCAGTTTTTGTCAGGTCTTTGCTGATGTCTTCCCACCCTGGCGTTGGGCTGACCGTTACAGTCACACCTTCCTGCTGACGTTGACGGTCAGTCGATGAATGAGTCTAAATGTCTTGTCTTGTCCTGTGGAAGTGGAACAGACGGACTTTTTTCTAACCTCCCTCTCTGGTGAAAACAATCCTGCAGGTGAATCAGGTCGACGCTCCTCCTGTTTAAATGTTCTGGGACCCAGATATCTGTTGGTGGAAGGAAAACCTCAAGGTTGTTCAGTTAAAGTTTGGGGTTTCCTGCTGAGCTGAGATGAAGAGTTTCCTCTTTGAGCCAGAGAGGCCTGGCTTTTCCACCTGGATCTCAGGTGTTTGCTAATCGGACCTGCAGCTGAAATGTTGACCTTCAGAGAGGAGAGAGGGGCTCCTGATGCACTGAGGAGGGGAAAGATGATCCACTACTGGACCTCGTTAAGGAAAAAATTATTCTTTATGAGACAAAAAGTCATAGGTTTGTTTATGAAGATATTTAAAATCGTTAGGATTTAAAGTCAGATGATCTTTGAAAATGTGGACTTGCATTTTTATGCCATTATTACCTGTTTTAGGACTGTGGGAGGAAGCCGGAGTACCCTGAGAGAACCCAGCAAGAAGCAAGAAGGTCCTGAGTTTAGGAGCTTTGATGGTTTAGAACAAAACCACTAAACATAAAAACATTTGGACCTTCGGTTCTGATGAGCTGCTTCCACTGAGAGTCCAGAATGTTTTCATGGATTGTTTCTTTCTCTGGATGTAACGCACGCGTTTGCAACATCTGGACTGTGGAAACCTTTTGCCAAAACTGTAAAGAGTGAAAAGTTTTCACAGGCCAAGAAAATAAAAACTAGAAACACACAAAATAGGAAAGAGATGTTGGTCATCATAGATCCAAAACTTTTAAAGGATTTTGTACGTTTGCCTGTTTTAAAATAAGATTTAAATGATTAAGCTTAATAAATTTGCTAAAAGCTGATTTTGGTGCAGTAAAATCGACTTTTCAGTAAAAGTTTCTGGATAAATGTCTCAATTACAAATACACAAGAACAATAATTTTACTCTCATTTCAAATAAAGAATCTCCATCTACGTTTATTTACGTTTGTTTAACACGACAACTTAATAAACTTATATCTACTTTGGTAAACTTAATTTGATTAGTTGTAACAAATTAACTATATTTTTTTAATTGGATCAACTGCCAGAAATAACTTTAGATTTTCATACGTTTGATGAAATTTGCATAAAGAGTAAATGTATCTGCAGACCTTCAGTAAGTGGAGGTCAGTAGTGATAAATCCTGTTTGGACCTCCGTGTCTCAGCCGCCCTGTTCATCAGAACCATCAGTCAGAGTCAAACCGGGTCACAGGAAGCTGGACTTCACCCAACCCAGTTACCATTCTGATCCATCCTCCAGTTTTCCCACAATCCCAGTTTAGCTTTGAGGATTTCTCTCCCAGAATATTCCCGCTGCAGCTCTTTCTTCAGTCTTCCACTACTGGAGGACTTCCTGGTTTCTGTCCAATCAGGGGCCAGGGAGCAGAGAGACACGCCCTCTCTCTCCTTCTCTCCTGGTAGATTTGGTTCTGCTTGGTTCTGGAGAAACTGGACCTGGAGGTTCTTGTAAGTTCTCCTCTCTACTGGCAGTGACTGTTGGGGTCGGAAACTCTTTGTGCTGTTTGTCGTCATGGCAACGGGCTCTTTTAGCATGAAATGTTCCAGTTGTGGTTATTTTTCTTGCTTCTGGGTCAGTATCTAGCAGATTGGACGTGTGCTGATGGTTTTCAGGCCTCACCTGTGGACCCCGCCCCCGGGGCCTCTCAGCACGCGGCCCCTGAGTTACCTGCATGCCAACCCTGCTGCTGCTGCTGCTGTTTATTTTCTCTCGGATCCATTTTCTGGCACTCTCTGCCAGAGACAATATTATTCTGGAAACCTGCAGGTATTAACTGTGGCGCTTCAGATGGAGCCGCGGCCCAACAGAAAGGAGACTGTGTGTGAACCGCCGCCGCTAATGAAACGCGCGGAGGAGGGGAGGCTGTGCAGCGGCTATTAATTCCTCCACCCACTCATCCATCCGTCTGTAAATCTATCCATCCCTCCACCCACCGCTCCATCTGTCCGTTCATCCATCTCTCTTTCAGCTCAGGTGATTTCCAGCCGCCTCTCATTCGTCTTCTCCGGCTTTGATTAGGACGTGACGTCCATTTCACGCTCATTTCCTGCGGCCTCTCGCTCCGCTTTTCAAGGCGGCCCTTTCATTGGCGGCTCGGAGCCTCTAAGCACCCTCTTATGCGCTGACCTCTGGGAGGCGGGGTGGTGCCGGGGTCCCTGCGGAGACAAATGGCGCTCAGCAGGACGTAAATGATGATGGATCTGTTCTGGCAGGCCGCAGGCTTCGGTTACGCAGGACGGACCGCGTGCGTCCGCATCCATGCGTCAGGCACACTTAATGACTGGAGCGCAACACCAGGCGCTGTGTTCCCCTCAGGGCTTCTGCTTTTAAAAAAGTTGCTTGAACCAACATGTTTGTGAATCCCAACCAGAGATAAACTACTCAACTCCAGTACTTGAGTAAAAGTATTCATGGTCAGAATGACTGAACTACAAGTAAAGGTTCCTCGGTCAAAGGTTTACATATAAGAAAACATTTTTCCGTCTTATAAGTGAAATAATCTGCCAGTGCTTTTTCATCAATATTAAGAAGTTATTGAATTAAAACAAACTCCCTTGGTCTTATTTCAGATGCACTAAGATATTCACACTAGAAACCCGACAAAAACAACAGAGTAAGATTTTGTGTTTGTGCAGTGATTTCATTTTAGGCAGTAAAATGTTTATTTTCTTCCTTAAAATAAGAATTGAATTGGTGTATGTTGATGTTAGACCCAAATGCAGAGAAGCTCAGGCAGTAAGTAGATTTATAGATTCAATAAAAAAAAAGAAGAAGAAAAATGTACAAAAAGCACGGGAGCCCAGGGAGCCAGAGGAGAACAAAAACCGAAAACAGACAGCAGAGACAAGACGTAACGGGAGGAACAGCAAGGAGAGAGAGCTGAAGAACTGCTGAAGGACTCGCAGAGTGAATGCTGGGAAAAAGGATCTGAGCTGAACATTAAAGAATAACTAAACATAATTAAACTACAGTAACAAGGAATAACTGGACGCAATAAATAATTAAACATCATAAAGTAGAATCACTAACTGACTAAACAAAAACAAGTACGACCTGAAGAAAGATGGAGACTAAGGAAATTCAGAATAATAATGAAAATAAATCTAAATTAACAACCCAGGATCCTGAAAGCATCTTTTAATGTATTTGTCGTTAAATTAAAAATCTGCAGAATATGCCAGTTTATCTGGTTGACCTTTAAAATAATAGTTGAACAACAATATTTAAAGAAGTCCACTAAAATCTGCACATGATCTTAAACTAACCCAGTATTCAGTCAGTTAACCATAGCTTAATTTTTCATGGGGGGGGACGCCGAATTTCATCAGAAAACTGGTAAAAATGATTGTTAAAATGGATCATAACCTGACAGGAACCCAGCTGAAAATGTTCCTGCAGCTGGAAAGCAATCATTTGTGAGCTGATTAACATCTCTGTCAGATGTGATTGAATGAATGTTTTATTGCCTCCACAGTTGCAGCTGAGGCCGTTTCCCCCTAAAGCAGCTCAGTTGGTCCCAGGAAGCAGGCTGAGATGTTTTCATTTCCTCTCAACCTTCACATGAAAACAGGGCAGAAGGGTGGAAGCATTTCTTTTGTCATTTTTGTTTCTTTTGACTCTGTTTACGTCTATTTCCTATCAGTCTTTATCCCCGCTGGTTTTGGATTCCGAAAAACCCAGAAAACCCAACTTGAATCAAAGCCACCTTGGTGGGTTTTCTACAGAACCACACTGTTGCAGCTGCACGGTGTGAAAATGATAACTTCTGACACGCTGCTGCTGCTGCTTTTCATTAGCGCGAGGGAAGCTGAAGGTGTTGCCATCACATCTGATTGAACGAAGCAGAACTGAAGCTGCAAACGTTTAGAGAGTCGTGGCTGACCCCATCTGATCCGGCATCAGAACTTCAGGACCGTCTGGGTTTCTCTGGGGTTTTATTATTAACTGCAGAAACAGCGCCACCGTGTGGAGAACAAAAGATGAACCCAGAAAGATGTTCTGGTGCGTTTCTCCTCTTTCTGTGATCGTTTGATCATTTAAAGGAGTTTTGTAAGATTTTCTCTTATTTCACTGAGGAAAGTGAATTTACTTTAACCTTCAGTCTCTTCTGGCTCCACTGGAAACAGTGGTTCCTCTCCACTGTTGCCACATGCTTGTTCAGGATACAGATCACCTGTTCAGATCAATTATCAATCAGTTAAGTTTATTTGTATGGCACATTTCAACACCAAGGCAGTTCTAAGTGATTTACAAAATAAAAAACACAAAAATAAAAAATCAAGAAGTTTGCAGTTTGTTCCAGAATGATAACATATTAACAGTTTTATAATTTGACAGGATTGTAAATATCTTCCAAAACTTTGTGGAAATATTTCAGTTTGTTACAAGAAAAAGAAACTAAATAATCTTTAAAATGTAGCTTTACATCTGATTGGTTCAGAAAGTTAAAGTTTTGAGATGAAACGTCATCAGCAAACAGTTTGTGGATCAATCCTGCCACCTGCTGGTCACCTTGGGTATGACGGTAGAGGAGATCAGAAACCTGAAACGTTTGCAGCTTTCAGCAGATAAACTAAGAGACCAAACATTAAGGCCAAAATTCAAACATCATTATTTAAACTGACATAAACCGAAGTTCCTCTGCAGCAGCGGATGTTGATGAAATCTGCAGCTCTGCCTCCATCACAGGTTTGGAAACGGGTTTGTTTTATCGCTGATGTCAGGAGGCTTCAAGTTCAGTCCACAGGTTTTAATCACAGCTGCAGAACGATGAGCTGAAATATTGATGAAAAAATAATGAAGAAAAAGCGGCGGAATGCGCTGGAAGTTTAAATTAGTAGAAGTTTTCCAGGGAATGTTTTCATCCCTAGATATGTTACTTCCATCTTAAACTCTTTCAGCTGAGGTCTGTTCCGCTCAGTGACCAGCAGATGGCAGCATTTTCTTTGAAGAAGTCTTTTTTTCAGGATCAAACTTCCAGCTGGTGAACATTTCATATAAAAATCAAGTTTTGACTCTTTCAATTGTTAGAGAAAAACACAAAAATGCATCAAATTTTTATTTAAACGCTTGTTGGGAATAAAAATAACCAGTAATAGACTGGGATGAAAGATGAAAATGATCTCCAGAAGTTCAGTCAATGAATGTTCAGGTGTTGATCTGAACAGCAGGGGGCGCCAAAGAAAACTTTAGATTACATAAAATAAGAACCAGAGTAAACAATCAGGTCAGGTTGTTTAATAAATCACGTTTCTCCTCCCATTCTGGGTTTGAAACATCTTTTTTATGTAGATGTGAATTCAGACACTTTGAGGTTTGATTTCAGCAGATTTGTTAGTTTAGTTTATTAGAAGATGGATAAGAAAACCTTCTCTTTACTGTGATGTTTTTCTTCGTACTGAGGGACTTACCCCTGAGCTGGTGATTCATCTATAATATTATATTTATATTAGTAATAACACACATATATGCACAGAATGCACAGTATTTATGAATAAACATTCCTGCATCGTATTTATTCTTGCTGCCGTTGCTGGCCACATCGGCCTCAGGACAACAGATGCTTTGCCATTTTGTTTTATTTTCAGTTTATTTGTTTTATAGTTATTAATGTATCTGAGCTGTAAGAACTGAGAAAACACAGAATCAGTTATTTTTCATCTTAAATGTTTGCTGGACTCTGAGGTTTGGTGAAGTAGAATTTCACTGATTTAAAATGTAAACTGTTCGATTCAGAGCTTTAAAAGAGTTTCTGGTCAAACTGAGTTTAAACCGAAAAGTTAGATTATTTTTACTCTTGATCTTCTTTCATATGTTTTAAGGTTTCTGCTTCCTGAGGCAGAGAGGAGTCCTGGTTTTATCAGGAGTTTTAATAAAACATGGATGTTATGAACAGAAACGCCTCAGGCTGAAATGCTTCATCATCCATCAGCCAAGTTTATCTGGTTCCTAATTTTTAAAATAATTTCTCCTTTCAGAGTTCAGGCTGCCAGCGTGCGTAACGCCCCGTATGACTGCGGTGGGTCCAGTTGCTGCTTTTTGACACAACATTTCAACCATGTTGGTGACTTTATGCTGCCCATCAGCGCCTGACTTCCTCCACACTCTGCCATGAAGCTTCTCGGTTTGTTTTTCACTTCTGCTTTCTCTGACATCATGAAACTTTTCCTAAATGTCATTAAATGTAAATGCTGGAGACCTTTTCTCTCTTTCACATCAGTTTTTTTTTTACGTCTCTGCATGTAAAACCACAATAAACATCAGATGATTAAGACTCATGCAAATATTAGGGCAGAAATCCCCTCTAAACATTATAGTAGAAGAAAAGCAGATGACCAGATATTAACATAAACCATCAACCAGGGACTTTAGTTGAAAGGGGAACTCTGAGGGGAACTCTGTCAGTTCTGACTACATCCATTAATGTCTCTGACATGTAAACAAAAGTTTCTCCACATCATTTAAAATCTGGATTAAAGATGAGCTGAAAGCAGCTTCAGATGTTCAATAAAAACGTTTGTTTTATTTTTCTGGTCAGTCAGAGTCATATTTATCTTTATGAGATTTTCCTGATTTGCTCTTTTCAGGTTTATTCTGTTGGATTTTGGTCGCAGCAAAGAGATGAAACATGCAGATTCATGCAAAGGTTACAACTAAATATGATAAATAAGAGACTAAACAGTCTTATTTATCCACAAACAGTTAAACTACAGCATGTAACTTTAACAGAAATATGTTTTTTACACATTTGTTTAAACTGTCACCATGTCCTGACAGTGTAAATGAGAAACGGTGAAAAGACTGAGCTGCTCCTCCTCCTTCCTGTGCTCCTGCTGCCATCTGAAGAAATGCAAAACAACCAATCAGAGCCAGGAGGAGGGTCTTAGCGCTGTCAATCAACCTCAAGTATGCAATGCTAATGTGCTAAAACTGTTTGTCTGTCATGATTGGTGGCCATGCTAACTAGCCTGAGCATTCATGGCAGCCTGTGCAGCAAAGAGAAAAGGGAAGGTTGTGAGCAGCACATACAGAAGAGTGATTGACAGCAATAAGCCCCTGCTCCTGGCTCTGATTGGTTGTTTTTGACAGAGCGTTGTATTTCTGTAGATGACAGCAGGTCAGTAGGGAGACCTTTTCTTACAAACCAGACAGTGTTGCTTCCGGTTCTCTCTCCACCAGTTCTTCAGACATTCCTTACAGAAGCTGTGGCTACATGACAGAACAACCGGATCCGTTAAGACGTCCTGACAGACCGGACAGCAGAGATCCTCCTCTGATGTGGAAGCCATTTTGTCTCTGAGTGAAGCTGAAAACACAGAAGGTCCAGTCAGTCACGGCTCCCTCCCTCCTCTACTAACTTCCCTCAACGTGACTCTGAGTGTTCTTGGTCCAACTCACCTCCAGTGTGAGCAGCTTGAAGCAGCAGAGTTGGAGGTTTCCACTTTTCTCTCCTGCAGCTGGACTCACTGAGAGGAAGCTGCTAGTTTGGTCTGAAGGTGAATCTGATCGTCTCTCTGAAAGGAGCAACAACCAGTCGAGTTCCACTTAGAAGTTCAATCCAAAGGTCAATAATAAACTGAGCTGCTGTAGAACCTCCTGAATCTTTATCAGTCGGCTCCCACCTTCACCTCCTTAAAACTAAACGGAATTTGGGTCAAAAATTTTCATTTGGGCTTTTAAAGATTTATCATTTTAAATATATCAGTGAATGTTTCCAGAGGTCGTCAAAGGTCAACCAGCCAATTCATTTATAAAATCAAATAAAATATAATTTCAATCTATTGTGCCACATTTGTGCAACACAAAATGTGTGAAATTACAATTAAGACTTTTATTAAAAAAATAAAAAAATGTTTTCATAGGTGACCAGAGATCAATGCTCCCCTGTCCACATGAACAAACTCAAACAATATTAACAATTATTTACACCAAATTTGTTTCATTTAGTAATATGTGTGTGTGTGTGTGTGTGTGTGTGTGTGTGTGTGTGTAGGGTGGGAGGCAACTTTACTCAGGTTTTTCCATTAAAGTTTCATTTAACCAGGATAAACAACATGAGATCAGGTGTCCTGACACCGGTACGGGCAGATTGAATAAAAACTTAGAGACTGAAAAGAAAAAGATTACAGAGAAAAATAACAAACTGCTGAATCATCAACACAATGTTTGTGTTTCCTGCTTCTCTACTTGGGCTTCATTTCTGTTCAGTAGTCTAAAAATCTCACTTTTCTGCTTTTATATCTTGTGTTTCCTTTAATATCTGATCATCTTTCATTATTTTCTGACAGTGAAACATTGAAACTGGGAAAAGGAGTACTTTCTATGAGCGAGGCCGTGTGTAAGCAACATCCGCAGCAGGTTTAAGTGCCTGATCTGAGCTGATAAGGCCAGCAGGTTTGGCAGGGATGAAACTTCCCTCCTTCCAAAGCAAACAGCACGCCTACAGTCACTTTAACTGCTTAGGGGTTTCCAGCAGCTCTGTGACACTTTCCCTTCATGTTGCTAATATTAGTTTACTCATGAGGAGTTTTCATAGGCAAACAGCTCGGAGCACGCGCAGGTACGGCCGTTGGGTTTTCCCCGCTTCATAATCTTCTTATCTGAACTCGTTTCCTTCTCATCATGGATGAAATGAAACAGCAAACAGGAAAATCCCCACCTTGTGTCCCAGCTGTCAAAAATAATAGAAACACTGATTCCAATCATTTTCTGAAGATAAGCAGTTATTATTGCAGGCTGTCCCCTGAGACTGAGGCTCTCCTTTCTTTTTTCCATTCATTCCTGAGCTTTGCTGCATCTTTCAGGCCGCTGCTGCCGGTCCGTCCCATGATGAACTCACACCTGGGGGCGAGTCGGCCTACGCCTTCAGACTGTGGGAGGAAACATCCACTCAGGAAAACGTGGAAACTCCACACAAAAAGCCTCCAGGTGAGGTTTGGATCCAGAATCCGCTTCATGTGTGAATTTGTGGATCCAGTTTTAGGGTTTAATTGGCATTTAGCAGCGAAAACTCGCTGCTAAATGCGAGATGAAAGAAAGTGATGAAAGAATAAAATACAAAAACCTCTAAAGGTTTCTATAAATAAGCAAATCTAAGCCAGGCAGAATTCACACATTAACATTCTGCTGTATTTCAAAGGATACAGAAAATATCTATGATTAGTCTGCATATGGGCAATTTGTTATGATTACTGAATAGTTCAAATATACTTAAAATATATTTTAGATGGTGAAAATATTATTTAATTACAGTAGATGGAACAAAAAATAAATGCTAAAGCAGCAACTGATGAATAGGATGATAATAAGGATGTGAGAGAAAAATATATAATAAAATGTTTGGTATGTTGGCTTTAATGTGAAAAAACTGAACTAAATAAAACAGCAGCAGGTTTTAAAGCTGATTTTGTCAAATAATTTCTATTTTCTCTGAAAAAGAACATATTTACTGCAAATTAGAATATACGTCCCAATGAGTCAGATTAGTTTTTGAAAATAACCTTTAAGCAGGTAATTTCATTAAACCCACATTTCGGGTTTTAAAAAGAGTTTCTTTATTGGTTTGATGTATTATTTCAATTTTAAATTATGTAGAAAATCATCATAATTCAAATAAAGGCATCTGTGTGTAATTAATCTATGTAAAGTGTTTCAGTTCCTCAAATAAATTTACTTTACAATAATAATCTGATTAACTGAATGGGTTAACTCAGCCTCAGAGGAAAATGCTAATCTTTCCACAAAAAAAAAATTAATAAAAATATGTTGGAAAGTTTGATTTCCACATTTGTTGGTTATACATAATTAATGTCTAAATTTTGTTTTGATTTAGTAATTGTTCATAAAATCTATTTACCTCAGAACAACAAAGTTCCAGTTTGGTCTTGATAGAGAAACTGTTTTTTTTTTTTAGGTAACTAATATGATTTATTAAAGTGAAAACAGAGACCACTCATCAGAAAAGAAAAGGATGCAGACAGGAAAATGAAATAAATTACGCTCTAGTGATGAGAAAGTGAAAGAGTAGAAAGGCGGAAGAAGATGTCGTCACCCTGAGTTTCCATGAAGCAGCGGAGAGAAAAACCCGTCGGTTGCTTCAGCTTTCCCTGGAACAGACAGAAAACACTTTAATGGCGCCTTCATGACTGATTTACTCAGAGAAATTCAATCTGCGTTCTCTTATCATTCATGTAGTTATTTCTGTTTGGAGGAAAGTGAAAGTGGTCCGTAACACCCTGAGTTAGATAAGATAACCTGTGGGGTCGGTTGTTTTAAAGGTTTGTATTGTTATTAACGGTCATAAAAACAGATACTGACTGAGACAGAAAAATACAGAGAAAGAAAGCAGCTCCACTTAAAAAAAAAAAGATGTTTCAATGCTAAAGGAACATAAACTGCTTCCTGTGTTACCAAACTCCAGATGTGTGAGTGGCTCCACGGCATTACATTTTCTCAAACAACAGATTCTGGACTAGTTACTTTATTATTATGACACTTTCTAAATAGGTAAAAATATAAATACTGTGTTATTTCACATACATCATTACAACATTGCACTATAAACAGTGGGAACTACTTTAAAAACTTTATCAGTCTGGTTTTCAGGTAAACAAAGTAGTTTATTCATACACATGGCAACACTGTTTGTTTTACATGATTCTCTATAAACGCAAAACCACGGAATAAAGATCTGTGGTACATATACACATATTTAAGGCAAATCTGAACCTAACTTTTGGTGAATGTTTAATTTTGAATTTAAATCTACGTTTAATACTCACGATTTAAGCAGCCAAAGAGTTTTTAATTCAGAATTTTTATCAGAAGCTGCAGTAAACCAACACATTGTCAGTCCTGATTTAAAGGAACCATTGGGTTCTGAACATTTTTTTTGCCCATCTGAGGAGCAGAGAAACTAAATGCTGCTTCTTTACCTTTTCTGCTGGTTCAGAAAGCACTGGGTTCTGAGCTGGATTAGTTCTTGTGCGGCCCATATCGTTAAAAAAGTGCTGACACAACTCAAATAAAGATATCCTCTTCAATATGGCGGCTGCGTTGACGTATGACTGCTAAAAGAAACAAGCAGAACCCAGGCTGCCTTCCCCCACCAACATGGCGGAGTATTTTTGGTTTTTTTTGTTGTTGTTGCTGAGGGGCGGAGTCAACCTGTTGGATTACCGAAAGTTTCGTAACGTCACGGATTTTGATTGGCTACGTCACTCCATGTGAAGGGACGAGCCGGCGTGTGAGCCCCAGTAGAGATCCAGCGGTCAGCGGAGACAGACATAGTAGAAAACAAACGGTTAAAGCGACAAACAGCGGAGCAGACGGAACCTTTTCTGGACTAAAGTTGGACCCAGGAGCAGTGAAGACTCACCAGTCCGAACCCGCAGCCGGTAGAAGGTGTTAAAAATCCGCGCCGCGCAGTTTTATCCTCCTGTTTCTGATCCAAACAAGCTGCGAAGTGAGAGGACAGCCATGATTTTCCCCCTGTGCCTCGTGTTGATGCTGTCCGCCTCCGTCCTCTCAGAGTCGGTGAGTCCATCCAGGCCCACTGCTTTCTGTGCTTGGTTTAACGGGTCCAGCTGTGACTTTGGTTGATTTGTTTCTGGTTTGTTGTAAAACTGCGGGTTTTCAGGCTCGGACTCCCACAGCCTGCTCCTATTATCCCAGATGGGGCCCAGATCGGGAAGGGGGTGGGGGGCGGCTCCAGAACCAGAACCGCTCAGTTGTAACCCAGATAACGTTTCATCTAGTATCCAACCTAATCTAACTTCATAGATGTCTATCTTAGTTTAAATGTTGAGGAGAAACTTGAACAACCCGGAGGTTAGAGCAAGTTTTCCCTCCTCCTCCAAACATTTGGGAAGAGTTAAACAGGGACTTCCTGTGTTCCCAGATCCAAAAGGTTGACTTAATCTCTAAAGAATTTGTGTGCTGCGGGTTTGGAAGAACCAGACTCCCTCCCTGGACTTTTTGGTGTCGATTTGGGCTTTTCCATGATGTTTGCTGATCCAGCAGCTCTCAGTTCAAAACCTCTAATTTCCAAACAGGTTTTCCCATAAAAAAAAAAATAAAAAAAAACCCAAATCAACAATTATCCAGACTTTTCTTTCAACTTTGGCTGCATTTTCAAACTCCAAAAAGAAATGTCACAATGTTCTGCTGTCTGTCGTAAACAGCATTTTGTTAATAATTCCTCAGCTCAGTCTGTAAAGATTAACAAACGGTTTGTTGGTCAGATTCAGGCTCAGACGAGCTGATCCCGCTCCTACTCATGTTTAAACATTAATTATCCTTCAGTAAGAGAAGACATTTGTAAGAAAAGACTAAAATTCCCAAGATTACACCGATGCTGGATGAGTCTAGTGTGGTAGACAATCATCCATGTCCATGTGTCATGCTGTGGGCTTGCAAATTAACACAGAAATTACTTAATCTAGATTGGGTCAGACGCACCCTGACGGGATCAATCTGCCCCAATCTAATCGACCCAGTGAGTCATTCTGGTGTAGACGTTGGGCTCATGGAAGTGGAAATCCTGGGTATTTTGGACGGGAGTGGATTTCTTTGATTGGTCAACTGTTGAGGCAGGTACAGGTTTCGCCAGCAACCTGTGGCAACTTCTATAAAGTTCCTGGTTCGGGTTCCCTTTGGGTCGTAGTACAACCGCCATCTCTTGGTTCTGACCAGCTGTTGGAGGTTTTAGTTATATTCTTGTTCCTCGGTTTAGTCATGTGACCTTGTTGTTTACGAGCAGGAACAGCTGATTGGTCATGTGATTTGGTTGGTTTCTGTTGATTTCTCCTGGATTTAGTAAATAAAACTGTGACTTTAATTGTTTTTTGTGTGTGTTTTATCTGAGTGATAATTCTGGGTGGAGGTGGAGGAGTGGTGCTGCGGGCCACCCACAGTCCTCTCCTCCTCCCAGCTTCTCTGAACCAATGGAGGGAAATGGCAGTAATGGCAGGTTTAGCGGCGTGCCTGCTGGGTTTTCACCCTCCTGTGTTCAATCATCGGAAAGCTGGCAGGAATTTCTAAGATGATCTGATCCACCTCGTTTTTACAGTCTGCGATATTCCTCACCTCCTCCTCTTTCTTTTCTTCCTTCATGCTGGAATGTGACCTCTGGTGATCTTGACCGGCCCTCTGGGGGATTTTACACACTTGGAGGGATCTCAATAGGGCCTCGGGGTCTTTTCACAGGGGACGCTCCTTTCTAGCCGGGCCTGGTGTGGAAACACCTACAGCTTTCCCACCGAAACGTTTTCCCTCATCCCGTTTCTCCTGCTCTGTAAGCGACGCTCCAGGCTGTTGCCTCCTCGGCCCGTCGCTCCATCTGTCTTCCCTCTTTTCCCGGCTCTTTGAAAAGCCTTCCCTCCGCCTCCCTCTCACTCGCCGCCTTTTCATCTCCTGCTGAGGTCATCGTTGGTATGTGGCTTCGGCGTTCCTCTCTAATCGATAACAATGTTCTCTCACCTGACAAAAGAACATGCTCTGAATGCAAGCAGAGCCATGGGAATGATCGGAATGTGTTTGAGGATTAAGTTGGATTTCTAATCCACTGGAAACCAAACAGGAAGTTTTTTTAATCGAAGGATCCAACCTTTGTTTGTTTCGGTTTAGTCTGGAGAGATGGAGCCAAACGCATCCGGCTGTTCCAGCTTTCCGGCCTCGTCAGCCTGAATGTTTTCTGCTCCTGTTGGGATACAAGTTGGAACGGGTCCTTCCTGAGCAGGATGGGGGTGGGAGACGGGAAAGCACCCGAGGATCTGAGGAAAATTATCCTGCCTTTAAATAAAGAGGTTATTGTCACATGTGAGAGTAAAGGAGAGCGAACTTCCTGTAGCTCGTTGAGGCATGACGCTCCGTTTTGATCTCAAATTGGTTTTAATTGGCTCTATTAATGCAGATTAAAGGCTGTTAATCAGTGGAGTTAATCCAGCAACCCTCGGCTTGTTGGCTCCTTTCTGGTGGATCTTGTAGGAATGTGGCTGGTTTGGCATTTAGCCTCTCGGATCATTTGCAAGAGAATGAGGCAGGATTTTTAAAGGAAGTTTTTCTTTTTTGTCTCCTTTGCATGACGGGGCGCTGTGAAAGCCGCCGCGTTGAAAGGACGAAGGGAAGGAGGGGAGCGTGATAAATAGTATGACTAGGATGTAATAATGGTTCCTGCTTTGCTGTCCGCTGGTCTATAAAATCCTTTTGGGCCCAGGAATGTTGGCACGGAGAGAGGAGCTTTTTGTCCTGCCTGGCTGTGCTGGCGGGCCGCCGAACCCGACCTCCCTCCACCCGGTCCGACCGCTGCATACTCTGGCAGCGCCGACGGGAACTATACGGGAGCATTTAGCCTTAAACCCTCCGTATCACTTTCATCCCTCTTCTTTCTTTCAAAGAACTGTAATTATAGTCCTTCCATGAATCCTGCAGGATCTCTGGACAGAACCAGGATCTCTGGACAGAACCAGGATCTCTGGACAGAACCAGGATCTCTGGACAGAACCAGGAACTCTGGAGACTAGGGACATTTTCTGTAGTGGTTGGACTGGATTAAAGTTTTTAATCAAGTTAATTATAGAGTTATTATCGCAATTTAATTAAACTGTATATCAACAAAAAACATTATTGAATAACTGGCCACATGAGCACAAACACACATTTCTTGTTTTTAATCTGTTATTCAGGTTATTCCACCATCAAATACATTTTTTAAAGCAAATCCTTTAGAGATGTGGGCTGTTTATGCCGACGGCAGCCTTGAGGACGTCTGTGTTGCTGAAACATGTTTAGCATTGAGATGCTGTTTTAGCCTTGAACAGCTTTGCTGATAAGCTAACTCCTGTTAGCTTATCACTTTTCCAGTGTCTTCATCAGATTGTTTTTGGAAGCAGAAATTAATCCTGGCTGGAGCATCTTCGTTGTCCAGCGCTGTTAGCCGTTTGTGCTTCGGGTTTACTGGCGGACCGGAAACTCGTAAAGACATTAATACAGTTCAGTTTCCTCTCTTCGTCTCTGAAAGGTTATATGTGTAAACTAGAAAACATTTGGGTAAGATTCACCTCCCGATTCCAGTTTCCAAAGACGTGTTTCCAGTCTGATTTGGAGAAACTCTGAATGGTTCATCGGTTAAATTAAACATTTTAAAATAAATGTTACATTCAAAGAAAAAAAATTTACGCATAAAAATGTAATGATTCATCTAAATTAACAGGTTTGGGTGACGGCCCTTATCTTCTATAAAGCCAACAGAAAACTTCTGAAATATCCTTTTTCTAAAAGTTAGAAAAAGAAATACACGATATTTCAGCCAAAAAGCTTAAAGTTGGGATGGAAGCTCATGTTTTTCCGCCATGTTTAGATTAAATTTCATCGAAGCAGCTTCCATAAATCATGAGCAGAACAGCTGATATGGGAACCTACATCACTGGGAGATGTTAATATATTTTATTTATAATAGCCCTTTATATATTGAAATCTCTACAAGTTAAATGATTTGCAACTCCATTCTGCTTCGTTTGTCCCGGGACGCTGAATGGGACTCAGTCGGCATCCATCAGCAGAACTGACCAGTAATCTCCTTCCTCCTCTGGATTTGATCCTCCTGGATCCTGTGAGGTTTTGCTCAGCTGAAATTTGACCTCCTGCTCTGCAGAAACGTCATTTTTTTACTCGTGGTTTTGGATTTGTTTGCCTGGCTGTGGTTCTGCTTGACGTTTTATTGTTTACCGGCGTGTTTGGCTGTGGAAGCAAACTAACGCAGGTTCTGCTGGTTTTCGCAGCTGTTGCTGTGGAGCTCGGAGGAATTTTCCTCGGTAAATGAGAGCAAATCAAATTAGTTAGTGTCTCGGTGAATGCCCTCACACAGATCGGAGTGTTTCTGACGGGATCTGCAGAACTCGGCTGCAGGTTCTCGGCCTGTTTCTGTGATCAGCCGAGTGTCGGCGTGTAATTTTCCAGAAAGTTCTGAGTCGGTCGGGACTCTGAGACTGTTTTCTTGCCGGATCTGCAGGCTGACGTTGGTTCTCGGAGCGTCGGTTTGCTTTGGCTCCTCCAGAGCCGAGACAGGAATGTGGTGGCTGACTGAGCAGCCGAGACCTCGACTGGCGAGCCGGCCCACATCCAGGCACATTCCTGAGTCAGAACACACACAGACACACACACACACACACACACACAGAGCGACAGTCAGCATAAAGCACCAGCGGACCAGCCGTGCCTCCAGGCCTGATATTTCTGTGTTTGTTTCAGGGTCAGATATCAGAATATAAACGATACGCTGCAGATTCCTTCTGATCAGAACCAGAACCGACTGCAGCAGGCTTTGGTCCAGCCATGCGTTCATGTTCTGATTCTAAATGTTCTGTATTTTCCCTCAGCAGCACAAATCAGAACCCATCTTCTCTGAATCAGAGGTACTGCCTCTAACTGGGCCGTTCCTCGGCTTCCTGCTGGAAGTCAAAGCTCTTATTGTGTCCATCCGTCGCGTCTTCTCGTCTCCTGGGACTTTTGTTTGACACTGAATGGATTTGATGTTTCCTGATGCACCTTTAGTGCTGCAGCTGCATCTTTCATCCAATAAAAGCTCTTCAGCGTGGTTGTCTTCATCCGGTTCTGCCTGGAGGAGAAACGTTGGATGTGACGGATGGATTACTGCAGGAACGACCCGGTATTGTCTGGTTATTGTGGCGCGACAGTCTCATCGCTGGCAGGAAGTGTCCAATAAAAGCTGCGTCGATAAGATCAGTAGCTCCCTCAGGAGGATCCTCATCAGAACCCCATTAGACCCATTAAGCCCAGAACCTCCGCTTCCCATTGAGTCTGTCGCCATGAAACAGGAAGTCTGGGAGAAAACTGGAGCTTCTGCTTCTTCTCAGAAATAACTGCATCAACACTTGGTGATGGAGTTACTTCTGGACCAAACGACCTGAAAGTCCAACTGATTAGAACCAGCTAAAAGTACCAGAAGGAGTTGTAGGAAGACTGGGCTCGATGTTCTGCTCCAGACTGAAACCGCATCCTTAAAGGCCCGACTGGACGTTGGGGGTCATGCGCCTCCGGGTTGGGAAAACGGCCGGATGTAGCGACCGCCTGCCGTTTCCACGGCTCTGTGTGAATGGAGCAGATGCTCCTCTCCGGGTCGGCAGATGGAGGGATTGTTTTCAGTTGGACCCGGTTGGCTCACTCATTGACATGCTGGAGGCATGTCCACATCTTTGTTCCCTGTCACGGATTGGATCCGGGTCCAAACTGGGTTGTTCTGGAACGTGGGTGGCCCAGGAGGGAGGTGATAATTAGTCTTAAGCTGCTGAATGATTCGTGTTTGAAAAGTTTTCTCATAAATAAACCTGAAGATGAAGTTTTTGTCCAGGAACATACCGAAATATCCCATAAACTTTCTACAATAGTTGGACTGAAATGCAGTCAAACTTCGTCTTTTGTCTGATGATCGGTTTAATCGACAGCATTCCCAACCACATTCCAGCGGAAGGAAAACTCCAGCATGTCGGCCGTTTCTTCGTCTGACTGTTGGAAGTTTCTGCTCCTTCCTCCGCCATGCCTGTCGTTTGGATCCCTGGCGATTCACGTAATGAACTCTGAGTCACATGATCGGCGAGACCAAACAAGCTCTGCAATTAAGAAGCTTTAGTCGAACAAAGAGCAGCTCTGTTTGGCAGAAACGGTCCGGTTGGTGGGAGTTCATCCGGGTCGGAATGATGATGATGGTCTGGGTTGCAGGTCCGTTCAGAGTGAGAAATAACAGATTTTAACTCTGGATCCCTTCTTAGTTTCCCCAATCCTGTTTGTCGGGTCCATCTGGATGCAAGGTTCTGGTTTGGCTCGGCTCCACATCCGCCTACGGGTCACATGCTGCTCATTACAGTCGGAACCGAAGGCGGACGGCCGCTGATGTTTCTGTCAGTAAACATCGTCTCTCTGCGGCACATGGTGTCGTTTATTCCCGCTTCTCCATAATGTTTGGACCGCAGCCGGCCCGGCTTTGTGTTCCTGTTCTGGAGCGCCAACACATTTGGTTCCAATCTGCCTGTTGAGGTTGGTTGTGGTGGCGTTTCCAGGGCAACAGCCATGTTTGGTTAGCCATCCACGCAGCTTCGGTTTCATCTCCTGAGCCGTGGGTCGGGCCAGGTGGAGCCCGGTATTTATAGCGCCGTCCATTAAAGTTGCTGATCTTATTGTTTACGGGCTTTGTTTGTGGATTCTGTTGGGTTTCATGTTCTGTGGATCGACTCGGTGCTGCCGAGGCCAAACGTGTCTCTGGACCTCACTGGGCTTATTTTTGTCACAGACTCGCCCCGGTTCTGGTCTCCTCTTGCGTAACGGATCCCGTCTTCCCGCCCTGGGTCCGACTGGGATGATCCTCGGCTTGCCGCTCTGACTCCAGTTTCATAACTGCAGGGGGTTAAAGGTCAGGGGCCGCCAGGTTGAGGAGCTGTTATGGTAAACATTAACATGGTGACGATTCCAGCCAGTTGAGCCAGTTTAACTAACTGGGCCAGAACCTAATGCACTGGAACATGAAGTCTTGCTCGACCCCTTGAGCTTCAGCCTAAATGCGCAGAACTAAAAGCAAAATGAGTTCAGCCCAACTTCCTGAGTTATTCGCAGCATTGATCTGTCGTTCATTACTGGAAATGAAGCCAAACCGGATGAACCATTAAAGATCCTCAGTTTCAACCAGTTACTGATTAACAGGCTGCAGCCAAATCAACCTGCCTGAGCGTCTGCAGGTCGGATCCAGGGAACCTTCCCTCATTAACGCAGAAAACTGTTTTTATTTGGGTCTAAAAATGCAGTTTTAAAAATCAGCAGGTAGATCGTTTACAGAACAGTTTTGTCAAACATTTATTTCTAAATGTTTTCATTAACTGATGAATCGGACTGGACCCTGGATTCAAGAGGTCAAAGTTACCCGAATGAAAACGCAAAGACAGCAAACAGAACTGCTGTGCACGTCTTCACCCCCTTCAGAATAAGAGCATGAGTATAAAACTGTTCTCATCATTATTCAACTGAAAGTTTAGAAAACAGCCAAGTAAATTAGTGTTTTATATTTTGTGGTAAAAACTGAAATTGTCGGTAGAAATGCTGAGCTGAAAATGAGCTCTGTTAAATTACTTAGTAAAGTTCCTCTAGATGGCATTTGTTGTGAATTGGTGCTTTAGAAATGAACTGATTTGAAATGTCAGTCATTTTCTTCTTTTCTTTCCACTTTTCCTGGAGCCAAATCCAGTAGTAAACTGGAATAGCTCCACGTTCTTCCAGTAGCCGGAACAAGCAAACCTTTGTTCTTTACTTAGTTCTGCTGGTTTTAGTTCTGGTTGCAGAGTCGGGATAAATATTTACTCACAAACCCAAAATGTTTCCAGTTAAATCCGGCTGAAATATGCCAGTCGGAAAGGTTTATCATTTTAAAAGGAAGCAGTCTTCAGGGCCTTTAAACCTGCTGGAAACCGCAGCGTGAAGAGAAGCAGGCCTGAGGGATCGCCATGGAAACCTGACTCAGCCCGGTCCAAGGAATGGGATTCCTGTAACGTAACTCAGCAGGCATGTTGCAGCCCGACTCGGGATGAGGAAACGCAGAGCCACGAGTCACCGCTTTCTTACGTCTGAGGCAGAACCGCCTGCAGGGGCGGAAACGGGTCTCTGAGCCAACGGCACTTCCAGAACTTCCTGAAAACATTCCCAATCAGGGTGAAGGTACCACGAGAGGAAAATGGCTGCTCCGGTGTGAAGACGGAGTCGGCTCCAGAGCCGTGTTCATCGACATGTCGCTGCAGAACTCACATGGAAGCGATTACCAGAACCATGACGTCGGCGCTGCTGGCCCAGCCCGTGGGGATGTGGTGTTTGTGGTTGACTTTTATTCCGAGAAATTCCACTTTATATATATATAAAAACTGAAAAAGCTCAAAGTTTCATTCCTGTTTCAGTTAAATCTGCTCTCGGGTTCAGTTCCCTTAACTGGTTCGAACTGACTTACTAAACCACAGCAGTCGGGAATTATCCGTTCAGCGGACTCGTTTGGTTCTGTTGATACCAGCGCCGGTCGGTTTGAAGTCAGAACCAGGAAGAAGTGAAAGCAGGAGTGGCGTTGTCCTGAGAAGCTCTGCAGCTGTGAGGAATGAGTCTCTGAGGAAAACGTCTGGAACAAGGAAACCTGTTGAAGTTTGGCTGCAAGTTAGCACTGCATGTTTTCCTGTTTTCCAGTTGAGAATTCCCAGTTTACAGATTTAAAACCACTGAGAGGATTTTTCTCCCGCTGATGAAAAATATTCAGAATGAAGTTTTTCATCTCTGCTTCCTTCCTCTGGGAGCTGAACCGTTTCCTGCTTTGAGCCTTTAGCAGCTGGTTGGGAATTCCTGTTGTCATTATTACACACACACACACACACACACACACACACACACACACAGCTTCAACCTTAAAGCTGATTAACTGTGTGTGTGTGTGTGTGTGTTCGTTAATCAGGCTGATGGAGGTGTGTGTCTGCAGTCAGTGGGATCCTGAAATGTGATTAAAGTGCCGTCCGGTCCGGTCCGGTCCGGTCCGGTCGGTGATGATTCCTGGATCTGGATGTGTAAAGATTCCCGGGAATTCTGGATCTGTAGTTTTGGAAATGAAATCCTTCCTGAACCGTCCGTTGTGTCCCAGCAGGTCAGGGAGACGGAGACATGGATGCCCATGAGCACCACGCAGACGGTTGCCATGTCGACGGACGGCGGCGACCTGGAGGCATCGGGAGACTCTTCGAACGGCTCCGACTTTGGTTTCATAGACGATGAAGACGACGATTATTACGATGAAGACGACGTGTCCGGATCCGGAGAAGGAGGTCGGTTCTGGTTCTTAAAAACGAAACGTTCTTTAAGTTTTGCTTGGATCTAAAACATTTTTTTTCATTCTCTTTAGAAACCGAGTCCAGACCTTCAGCTAAGGTGAGAACGGTTCTGAATGCAGGTTCTGTGAGGTTCTGGAACGAGTTCTGACCCGGTTGTTTTCCCCTGCAGCCCGACTTTGATAACAGGATCCCTGACCTGCCGGACCCGGCGCGACCAAAAGACAGCGAGATTGACCTGGTGAAGAACAGAAACGAGATTCCTCCGCTGGGCAGCGAACCCGAAACCAAGGAGGAGAACCCGTCCAACGTCCTGATGTCCCAGGCCAAAGGGGACAGCATCTTCAACAAGACGGAGGTCCTGGCAGGTCGGTACCGGCTCGCCGACCCGCTGGCACTCAGCTCAGTTTTGCCCATTTTACACCCCTAAATGAATCTTTCCAGATAAATCCTTATTTTATTCTGCTGTTTTGTAAAATTAAACAATCTGTGTTGAAGTTTGGTCATCGGCTGTTTATACGTTTATACTCATGCTCTTATTTTGAAGTCTGTTTTACGCATCATGTCCTGATTTCTCGCCTCACACTCTGACTGTTTTATTCCCCAATAATTTTATTCAAAACAGACATAATGGAGCAAAAATACTTTAGAACATTTAAATCATTTTAAATTAAATTGGTTTTAGCGTTTAAATCAATGGTGTCTAAACTTTTTCCCAGTTTTTTAGGTTTTGTCAACAAAAAACAAATCTGTGAATCATTTAAGATCCAGATCATCAAAGTGATTCAAACTGTTGCAGAATTAAAGGGAAAACCAGGAATTTTGTGTTTTAGGGCCAGACTTTGCACACCGCTGATGTAAAGTCTATTTTAGGGAGTCTTGTGTTTGATTAAATGAAATAAAATGTGTGTTTTTGTTTGTCCGCTGCAGCTGTGATCGCGGGCTGCGCCGTCTTCCTCATGTTCGCCGTGCTCCTCATCCTCCTGCTCATCTACCGCATGAAGAAGAAGGACGAAGGCAGCTACGACCTGGGGAAGAAACCCATCTATAAGAAGGCCCCCACCACAGAGATCTACGCGTAGGCCCCGCCCCCAGCCCCGCCTCCTTCCTCCCTGACCTCACATACACACAAACACACACACCTCAGCCGTAAAAACCCGACGGGCCGACCGGCGGCCCTGCAGTGCCTCTTCTTCATCACCTCGTGTTTCTTCAGCGGCGTGGCGTTGGATGAATCCCCGACGCCTCGACCGATTGACTGACTCCGCCTCCTGATGCGTACGAATCTCACTGACCAATCAGAGGCTGAGTTTCCTGGCAGGTTGGAGCTTTTCCGCTGCGGTACGCCGTGTTTCCCGGATCAAGTTGAGAGGAAAAAAACAACAGAATGAACTTTTCCTGCTAAACACTAACAGATGTTATTTATTCACTCGTCTTCCTCAGTCTGCAGTTTCTGTCTCCTTTCTTTTTTTGTGATGGAAAAGTTTTTCAGACTGCTTTTATTTTGAAAAGGCGTGTAGCCGTTAGCTTTGCTGTTAGAGATCACAATCATGTTAATATTTTTAATTTATCTGCTGGAGTCCCAGAGGCAGGCCTGCTTTTGTTTCTGCTCTCTTCTGTAGAAGATTTTTAATTAAAATGAGCTTCCGATTCCTCGGGTCCGTTTCCCTTCCTGCCCGATGATCCGGCGCGAACGACCCGGGTCATGGCGGGAAAACGCAGAGCGCCTCCGCTGCTGGGAAGGAGTGAAAATCCTCAGGATGTTTAGGAATGATCACCGCCGTGCCTCCAGTTTGGGACAAACGTTTAGCAGAAATTAATTTTCTGAGGAGTTTCCATGGTTACACCCCGACTCGCGTGACTCGAATCCCCCTTTCATTCACAAATCCGATGGGTGGAAGGTGAAAATCCTCCGTTTTCTCCACATCCTGGAGGTTCTGGAAAACCTTTCCGTCTCGTTTTGGTTCTGTTGTTTTTTTCCGTCAGGGCTTTCCTCGATAAGCTACACCGACCGTTTTCTCCAGTCAGCCTGAGACTCCATGAGCAAATCTGAAGCAGAAATATTCATTTCTTCAATGCAGCTGGTGTTTCTCTGGCGGAGACGGCCGGACCCAGACTGATCCGACCTGTAAATAGTCCTTCAGTAAAACGTATCTGACGGTTGGTACTTTGGCCGCTTCCTGGCAGCAGAAATATCTACCAAATATTTAAATGCCAAATAGTTTGTGTTTCCCACGGTAACGCTCATGTGATCGACTGTAAATGTAAAGTTGTTTTTTTTATACTAACTCTCATCCTCCTCGTTTGTTTTTCTGCTTTAGATCAATTTCCCTTTTTGTATTAATTTAACTGTCAAATAATTTTATTGCCTTCCTTCAGGTTTGGGTGTCTGGCCCTTTAAGCTGTTGTACATGTGATTCTCAAAGTTTTATACACACTAGTTTGATTTTCAGAGTCCTAGTTTTGAAACGATTTATTTTGTAAGAATTTCTTTTATCTTTTAGACATTTTTTTGCTTTCATATTTATGTTTTATGCTGTTTTTATGTGTAGAAGGAGAAATCATGTGGTTCATCTCGATATTCAGGGGATGTTGAGCCGCGTTGACGGCAGCAGACCTGGGCCTGACCTTCTTTTATTTTTCCGTTTTTTGTTTCTGGAACAAAACGCCGTGGGCGAGTCCAGGAGGTTCTGCAGGAGCGAGCCGACCTCGACGCCTGGCGGCGCCGGGTGGCGGAGCTCTGAGATTAGGAGTTGGGAAAAATAAAAATGTCCGTCGTTCCCAGGTCTGGGCGGTCGGCGTGGAGAGAAAGTTCTGCTGCTTAATGTCAAACACCAGTGGAGCGAAGAAGCCAATGAATCATTGGTTTCTACATGCAGGTTCTGATTTATTATTGGAAATAAAGTTATTTTTATGCACATTAACAGATTAAACCCGTCTCTGTCTTCTGTCTGGCTCTGATTCATCTTGACCTCCAGATTCAGATTTCTAGACTAAATATGATGAAGGTCGCAGAAAGATGAAGCTAAACTAAAACAAAAAGTCCAGCCTTGAACTTTTTCTAGGAATTATTTAAATATCTGCTTATTAAAGAATCAACGTTTTGCTTCTCTAGAGAACGCTGGATTATTCCCAAGAAGGAAATTTCCCAGAATCCTGCTGATATTCCCAGCAGATTCGTCTCGATGCATTTTGCAAAAAAAAATCTGTTCATAAATTCATTATAAATGAACTTAACACGATTCGGTTCATTGTTAAAATGAAACTCAACAGAATGATGCCAAAAGTACCAAAAATATTCTTATAGGTCTTTTTATTCATTTTCTCTGCATTAATTTCCACAGAAAAAAATTATATTTTGTCTTCTGGGCAAAAGATTTGTTTCTCTTCAGTTAAAAAACAAAAACTTAAATAAAATTGTATTTCTTTTAGGAAGGTATTGCATTTAGATATTTATCATAATTTTTCCAAACGTCGTGTAACATTAGCAGCTCTAAAGTTTTATTAACTGGACTGATTATTAATCAGATCAAGTTCAGTTCATTATTAAAATTAAACTCTCACAACATAGTGACACTAAAAGTACCAAAAGTATTGATTTAAAAGTTTTTAAAAATTTTGTTTAAACCCTGGAAATTGAACGAAGATTGTATTTCATATAATAAGGTTCCAAATTTCCTGTAGTAGATATTTATGTAAAGATATAAAGATTTTTCCAAATGTCACATTAGTGATTTTAAACAAGCTGGACTGAGGGAAGAAATGTTTGGATAGTAAAGATTGCAGAGGTCTGAACTAGAGACAAATGTGAGATATTGACTGTAAAAGGGAAGAATCAAGGTGCTGCAATGGCCTAGTCAAAGTCCTTTTACAGAACTGTGCAGAAACCTAAATGAAGAAGCAGCATTGGAAAAGTAGGATCTGAAGCTGAAAAAGCAGAAACTTTCCTTTTCTCCATGTCTGGATCTTCCGAGCTAACGCAGCTGAACGGAGCCGGTCCAGTATGTACTCAGGTGGACGGGATGAAAGCGCTGAGCTCCTCCTCCACCTGAACAAACAACGTTTCCCTCTCAGTCTCTGTGTGTGTGTGTGTGTGGGTGTGTGTGTGTGTGAGTAAAAATGATGCTATAGTGTGTTTGAGCTGGACCGTTCCCAGGAACGGCGCATTCATCCAGGTTTTGCCTGCGGTGCCTTTTTCCCGGCAGCCGGCAGGCAGCAACATGTTCTGGTTCTGCATGAATGTCAACAACAACAAGCCTGAGTCACAGATGATGGTTTGTTCAGCTTTCAGTGAAACCTCCAGGACCGGGACGGGATATTTTCCATGTTCTGCACTTTTCTTCCAGCCATCCCCGCTTCATTTCAGTCGGAGACTGACTGGAACAGATTTCACTTCTCGCTGCCTGTTTGGGTTTTGGTTTCTACGTTTCATGAAGCACCGAAAAATACTTTTCATCACATCACTTGTTGCTGCTGCAGGCAGAGTCGTGGTGTTTGAAGCAGTTTGTCTTGGTTGTGATTGGTTTGTGGTCGCTGCATCGCTTCATTGTTGAAATGTTTAACTGCCAGAGATTGGAAAATAAATTCTGGAACAGCTTGTCGTTTAAACAGAAAAACTTTCTCTAGAGCGAAAACATGTTGAATCGAGAAAGTTTTTCCTAAAAACAAGTTTTATATCTTGTTTGAATAAGAAACAGTCTTTTTTTATTGAGCTTTGGATATCGTTTAGACAAACTTTTTTATTTTAACGAGTTTTATATCATAAAACATGAAAGTTTCTCGTTACAACAAAATTTTCCGTTAAAATGAGTAATAAAACCTGCTAAAATGCAAAAGTTTATATCTCAGATTAACAAGAAACTTTCTCTTTTTAATGAATTTTGCATTTCATAGGACAAACTTTCTCGTGAAATCTCATTAAAACGTGAAAGTTTCTCATTACAACAACGGTTCTCGTTAAAATGAGATGAAACTTGAGAAAATGTAAAGGTTTATATCTTTGTTTAATGAGAAACGTTTTGGTTTTAACAAGTTTCGCACCACCACTTCCTCCATGAGCTGTTATTGCTGTGTGAAGAGATCCACCAAAAACAACCAATCAGAGGCAGGGGGAGGGTCTTAGCGCTGTCCATCAACCTGGTTCTTGATGACTAACAGCATTAAATGCGTTAATTGTGTTGCTAAATGTGCAAATGGCAGAGAAACAACGTACTGTTACAGGAAAACCGTTTATCCGCTGACATCTTTGGAGATGCAAATTAGATTAGCATTAATAACAGGCTATGCTAGTTGCAGCGTAGCAGAAAGCAAAGGCTAAGGCTTGATTTTCTTTCTCATCCCAAACTGTCAGGATATAGTGACAGTTTCAGCAAATATGTAAAAAAATTGTTTCTAAAAATGACATGTTGCAGCTTTAATAATGATATTTCATTGTTTTTGTCATTTCCTGACACAAGTAGCGCTCCCTGTGGTCAGTAGAAGTATTGCAGGTTTAATTAACGTCAACATTTGAAGACTGAACCATCCTGAGTTATAAAGTTGATGAAATAAACAAACATTTAGAGGAATAGAACAATAAAACTGGATGAAAAACGTTCCTGACTAAGCAGCGACTGCGTTTGGCGTCTCGTCGGAACGCTGATGGTCTCAGAGCGAACAGACCGGCTCTGATGACCCGGAGCGATGGCTCCACATCTCCTCCCTACGCTATGTGTCTGACAGCCAGCAGCAGACAAAGAGGCACAGGTGAGACCCGCAGCGTCTCATGGGACAATGGAGGGAATGTGAAACCCGGAGCCACGTCAAAGGAAAGCTGGGAGAGTCAAAGAGCGGCTTCACACAATGCCGCCAGCACCGAGGTCAACATGCGATCCTCCGGCTCTCTCCACCTGCTGGTCCCACTGGATCCACCAGCCAGTAAAACAACAACTACAACAATTATAATAATGAAATTCATCTGAAAACCTTTGACCAAGCTGGAAATATTTCATCAAGGCTCAACATTGAGGCTTTGGTCACATGATGCACTGGACTTCAAACAGAGACAGTGGTCATTGCTAAGCACTGCATATTTAAAGGCATAGCATGAATATGGAAAACTAATAAACTCTCCCAAATAAGTCAGCAAATATAAATGAGGTCATAGTTTAATTTTATTTTATGGAACTTTTATTTTACCAGGATAAATCCCCGTTCAGATTAAAAATCTTTTTTTCAAGAGTCCTGGCCAAAAGGCGGCAACAAATACAACACAAGAAAATCCACAAAGAAAAATATGGAGCTGTAAAAATCAGGCGCATGTTGTGGAATCGGCCTCAAGGACCTTTAGTTTAGATTTAAAAACCTTAAATGAGATTTGTTATTGTTTCTCTGTTTTGTTTTGTGATTCTGCTCCAACATTAATAAAACGGTTAAATTGTTAATTTTCCCCGTTACAATCCAACATATTAAAGCAAACACAACACGGAGGACCGTCGAGGCCCGGACCAGATTCCAGAACTGCTCTAAAACAGGAACTGAGTTATCATGGCCAAATCAGGGCTAGTTGGTTTGTTAATGTTTTCATTAATGTTAATCTCATATTGCGTGAAGTATTTGACCATTTTGTGTTATTTTTGTGAACATGATGGTTCTGGAGAGCAGGAAGATGTTCCTGCTGGGTTAGCAGTGAAGCTAACTTTGGTATTTTAGCTCATTTTAGCTCATTCACTAACATCTGCTCTCTGAATGGAGGAATCTAATCTCAACATGCTAGTGATGTTTACCCTCATCCTAATGATGGTGTTGATATGCTAGCTGCTGTCTGTATGATAGCTCTCATGCTAACATTAGCCTTGTAGGTAAAGTGAGCATTTTATCTCATTTTTGATATATTAGCTATGTTCAGCATACTGAGTTGAGTAAGTCACTGGGAGTCAACATGCTAGTGATACCCCACATCTTACCCTACATTTTAGCTAACCTTAGCTACATTGTTCATTTTCAGCCTCAGTATCCTTGATTTGGGTCAGATCAGAACTCTGGGATCCAAACGACATGCACACTTTGACAGGACGCTTTTGAATATTCTAGTTTTAAATTATTCTTATCAGTTGTAGACATTTTTATCTTAGTTTGCTGTTTATGTAGCTGTTGGAACACCTGAATTTCCCCAATAATGGACAATAAAGAATGTCTATTCTATTCTGCCTTCAGGGTTAAACAGGACAAACTGACCCGGTTTGCAGATGTTTTCTCTGCTTCGTTGCAGATGTTCTGCTGATGACAACCTTCATATTCTGAACATTATCTTCTCTCTGCTCAGTCTGGTCAGTGTTATTTCCTGCGATGGAGCGGACAGATTAATGATGAGCATTAAAGCACCATCAGTACTTCTCTGTGATTGTTACTCCATCATTTGCATGTAAACAAAAGGTTCCTCTTTCCTGCTTCTCTCGTTTGAATGTTGGGAGGCAGAAAGAGGAAACAGAACCTGAAGCAGTTCTTTGTTAAAAGGAGCAGCGCTGTTGTTATCAAATGTCAACCTGATCAAATCACCAGGGTCGAGTCTGCGTCTGCGTTCGCTCTGGGAAACATTAATAACTATTTATAGTTTTCCATGAATAACTCTCCTCATCCCTGTAGAGGTGAAAGAGTCAGGTTAATCCAGCAAACCAAATGTTGCTGCTGAATCTGTTGCTCTTCGTCTGGCGTCTTATCTTTGATCGGTCGAGTCATTTTTAGGTTAAGATGCTTCAGCGAGAGCTGCTTTACGGAGCAAAGGTCACCTAAAGCACAAAGAAAATTAAATTCCTGCTCCGGAGATAAAAAACCAGAAGAAGCAGGGATTACATTCACATGTTGGGATTCTGATATATCAAAGTTTACAACGTGCGACAAAAAGGTTTTAAAAATGTTTCGTTTCATTAGGCAGTAATGAGTAATATTAATTTTGATTGTTGTTATATATTTCAAGATAAAATTAAATTACAATTTTTTGGTGATGGAGGAATAATTCAGTTATATAATAAACACTAATATAGTATTTCTGTGCAGTTGCTAACAGGAAACAATCATTTTTGCCACATTTGAACCGCCATGCACTATAATGTTGAAACAGTATTACATTCCAAAACTTGCAAATGAATTTTAAAGATGAGTTTGATGAACAGACATAAAGTAATCTTTATAAGTAAATTGGTTTTATTTTACTATTTCATGTCACTAATTTATGTAATATGTCATTTGAAACAAATTCTGGATGTATTAATGAAATAAATGTCATCTAATTAAAATCTAGCATCAGATTATCAACAAAATCAAAACAAATATTTTTTAAACAGAAATAGATAGAAATGTAATTAATGCTAGTTTTGTGTATTTATGTTTAAATTTGACCCTTACTGCACAGTATTTGGCTTTTTATTTTGTTTTTATATATTATTCCTACCTTTGTGTTAATCAGTGTGTCACTTTGCTGCTGCTGCACAGAAACTTCCCTAATGTGGAACAATAAACGATATTTTCTATCACTGCCTTCATTCTGCAAGACTTTTCCAGTTCTTACCCAAAGTAAAAACTGTGGAGGTTCTCCGTCCGGCGAGGACGAACCTCAGAGTTACTCAACTGTGGTTTACACCGTTTTGAAGCTTAACATGCAGAAATCATCTGATGTCAACTAAAAACATGAGAAATCTTGACTTCTGCTTGTCCGACGAGGCTGGAACGAGGATCAGTCCCAGAGGGACGTTTCTGCACCGAAACGTTTTATTTGACTTCAAGTGTTTCCGCTCAGCTCTGAAACCAGAGAAACTCCTTCAGAGAGGAGATCTCATAAAACCAGAGGAAGCTGAGGGTCTTAAATCTGTCCACACCACTGCAAAGGTCAGAGGTCAGTGGATGAGGGAATGCAGGAAATGAGGCTGCAGGTGAGTTCCCGCGCATGGCGGCGTCCCGGTACGTCGCACTGAGTCTCTTTTCTTCTCTCCGGCCGTTTCCCTCTCTGTGCCTCTTCTCCGCTCAGCCACAGGCCGTCTTTTGTCTTCATGCAAAAACTCACATTCCTCATGGCCTCTGCCCACAGACACACAAACACACACACACTCAGGCATTCCTCTGCCCGGCAACAATGAGCTCTTTGTGCCGCACGCCCGCCTGTGTTTTCATTTCATTTTTTATTGCTTTTGAACTCCTTGCATGGAGAATTTAATCATCTCTGCGCTGGTTCCTGACTCTGCTTCTGAAAAGGATTTTTTTTTTGTGTGTGTGTGTTGTTTGACGGCTGGTAGTCCGGGAGGCCGGCAGCTGTGGTGTGAGCAGAAACGCCCTCCACACACACACACACACACACACACTCATATGGTCCAAAGACAAAAGGACTACTAGTCTTAGAGACACCTGACTTAAGCTCCGGTTTTGTTGTGTCGCTTATCGTCTCTTCAAGGATTCAGGCAGTGAAAAGAAGTCAGAGGAAGGCAGGAAGTGACATAATATCAACAAATCACTACATCATGACCTCATTCAGAAACGCTACTGTCCCGTAAAGAAAACACTTCCTGTCATATTCAGAGCTGATCAACATGTGAGCTCACGTTTTCCAGATTCATGTTGGCCTGTTTCATCCACTCAGACTCCAGTTTGGACACATCAACGTGACCCAAACAGGAAGAAGATCCTTGACCCCAGATCCTGGCCTCCAGGCTGGACTGAGGTCAGAGACGCCACGTTGCTAACCACGTTTCCATCAGCAACTTTTTACACACATTTTGAAATATCACATCAGAGTCAGTTTGTAATAATTGAGTTTTTTATAATATGATTTATTGTTTGGTTCTTTATTTCAGTAAACTGAACAGGCATATGAATACCATAACATGTTTTTAATTACAAATGTCTGATAATTATTGAGTCGGTTAGTAACATATGTCATTAAATTCAGATGAGTGTTACTTCTCCTTGTCAAACAGAAAAGTTGTGGTAAGTTAATTATCTTGTTCTTGGTTCTGTATGAACATGTTTTTCTGATTTGTTTTATTTGTTTTAAAATCAGTTTGAAACAAATAAATAAAAATAGTTTTTATGTTCACTTGAGATGGTTTTCAGCTTTTTTGGAAAAGAGTTAATGCGCTAAACGCTAGCAAACAGATCTGGTCTGTGCCTTACCAGAGGCACCAGAGGAGACGGATGAATAACTGAATTTCTTTGCTGTTATTTTTGTGCCACCAATCCGAGAGCACAGAGAAACCGATGTGAGAATATATGTCTATGTAAGCAAACAACTATTTATGCTGCTGAGTATTTATATTTCACATAAACTCTTGTTCTGCTCTGACTCCCTTTCTCCTCATGTATGGAACACCAAGAAGGCCAAAAACGTGCAAAAGTATTTTGTTAATGTGCAAACATGTGCGTTCATGATTTAAAGTGTTTGTCAATGAACTCGACCACCAGATCAGATTGATTTTATTCATTAGATGAAAGGAATTTAATTACAATCAACAATTCAAAATACTTCAGAAAGACGCAGAAATGACAAAGTGAAAAACACCAGAGAATATAAAAGATTTGCATTTTGTAGTCTAAGAATATGTAGTTAAGCATACTAATTGTCGTGATCTGTGTTTTTCTGTGTTTATTTCTGAGTTTTCGGTGTCCTTGAGTCTCTTCGTTGTCCTGTCTCCCCTCCATTACTCCCAGGTGTGTCTCGTTCCCCGATTACCTCCTGTGTATTTAGTGTCACCTGTGTGTCTGTGTCTTTGTCGGGTCCTCGTCTCATTTGGCATCTAGTCTCTGTCATCTGTGTGCCCAGTCCGTCATCTCATCCTTTGTGTAACCGGTTGCTACCGGCGTCGAGCGCTGGCTTCCGCTCGGCCGTGCTGCCCGGTATTCTGGACATTATTGGACTGTGTAATTCTGGATATTCATTATTTAAACCATCTTACTCGTCTCATCCTGGGTCTGCTGCGTTTCCCTCACCATCTTCCACCACCGTTTCATGACACTAATGTGCTTCATTTATGCATTTAGGGAACATTTTGACATTTCCCGAGCTTCTATGTGAAGTAATCTCCTCCCAGCCGACCCCCCTGCTGCTGCACCACCCAATAAAACGTCCACGTTTACAGTCTACAACCCAGAGCTCCAATCAGCACCTCCATATTTCTGTTTTACAGCAGCGAGGAACAAAGTGCGGCGCTGTGGATGACAGGACACCTGTAAAGCGTTTGAAATTTCAGCATCCGCTCACACACAAAAAGCTCCTTGAGATAAAAAGCTGCATCAGGTAACCTGGACGGTGCAGCAGAGACCTGCAGCAGGTCTCCGTCTGCGTCCCGACGGCCGACTCCATGACGGCCTTCATGCTGCTCAGGCTTTGAACTTTGCCGGCAGTAACTCGATCTGGAGACGATAAAACCCCGAGGGGAAGCAGTTTGTGTCACTGCAGCCACCCACAAACCACCAACCAAAGATGTTACATGAATTTGACTCAATGCTTGTTTCTGGGTGTGATGAACTCTGACCTGAACCTTCAGACTCACATAAAAACGGTTACAAAGTCGGCCTTCCATCACCTGAAGAACATTTCCAGGACTAAAGGACTAATGTCCCAGCAAGATTGTGATAACTGCATTTCCTTTAAAAATGTGCACAAATCTCTGTCTATGTTCTGTTAATGTTGAAAAAACACAATTTCGTAATTGTTCTGTTTCCATTAAATAGGACGTGAAATTAAAATCACACGTGAATAAACTTGTTCCCGTGATAAATCATTAAAATTCATGGGGCAACGTATCTAAACATGAAGTATGTCCATAATTCATCCATCAGAGACGTCAGCGTCTTATTCAGGCGTTGGAGCAACAAGCTCCACCTACTTGGCAGCGGGTTTTGGGGAAATTGTAGTCGGCAACGGATTCAACATGACTTTTGATGAACTGGGTATCTGTGAGTTCTGTTGGCGCCTGATGCGCATTGTCTGAAAAAACAAAACAAAACCAAGCCGTGAAGAAAACTACTTCCTGTTGTCTTCTTCTGTATTTTTGCCAGTAGTAACATTTGGCTGTTGACGCCTGCGATGTGAAAAAGGTGTTCAAGGATCACTTCGGTTCGGATGACGGTCATCTCAGGAAGGTGGTACCCCAACCCCAGCTGAGTGATGGTCGGACTGCTTGTTGCCATGGCGACACAGCTGGTCTCTCTCGTCTAACTTTATAGCGTTGGAAAGAATGACGGGATGTCTGGCAGCAGCCCGCCGCCTGTTGCACCTGAGTGACTCACCGCCTGCTCTCCTGCTCAAACCCGATGATTCAACTCTAGATGGACACAAAAAAATAAACCTTTCAGCCGAGACTTTCTGCTTTCAGCCCCTCCCCAGGGCGAAGCATCGACTTTCAGCGAAATCATGACCCAACCCTGCAATCCTTCTTCCCGGCAGAAATTCAGACAGGACAGAAACGCCTCTGCCTTTAGAAACAGGTAAATGGGTTCTACTGGAGTTCTGGTTGGTTTTCATTGGGTTTTGTTTGGTTTATTTTGCTGATCTTGATTATTCTGTCAGCTTTCGGAAATTCCAGCTTCCCACACCAGCAACGTCGAGTCAAGCTTCATAGAGCAACACATTTCAGCAGCAAACCTGTTTAAAGTGTTTTACATGGTAACAATGCAAAAATAAAAAGCCATAAAAACATCAAACAGTCACCAACTGAGAAACCAATAAACATTACATTTGATCAATTACCATCATCAAAATCATCAGCACACATCAAAAATGTTGGTCAATGTTCCTGTATGTTACTGGGCACAAAAGAAAAACAAATGATTTGAAATTTTAAACATTTATTTAAACTGAAAATAATTTCAAAGCTGAAAAGAAATTTGAAACTCAAATTTAAGTTTGAAACTTGAAAAAAATGGAACTGAAAAATCATTTTAAACTTAAGAAAAAAATGTTCAAAACTACTTTTCAGATTCAAACCTTTTTTAGTTTAGTTTTTTCTTTCAAACAAACTTTATGGCCTCAATTTAGCTCCATATAATTGCCCATGAAGGAGCTCTAACGCTGATTGGTTATTGTGTTTTTGTATCTGACTGTTTTGATGACTGATTGGTTAGAAGAGATGTTTGAGTTTTCTCCTGGTTAAGTGGAGATGGAAAGAGAAACCGGAAAGATGTTGGACCTGAATTCACCTAAAAGCAAACAGATGATGAGAATCTGATATGCAATTTTAAAAAGTTCCGATTCGGTTCTGTTCGCGCCCCTGTGGAGGATCTGGACCGGTTCTGGTGGATCTGGACCCAGCTCTGGTTCTGGGTGCCGCTGGTGGAGGAGTGACGTCACACCTGAACTTTGGACTTCTGTCCAGGTGCTGAACAAACAGGAGGTGTGAGAAATAGTTTTCAACCAGCTCATTAACTCGGACTGGTTCTGTTTTACGCTTCCAGAACCGCAGATGAAGTCATGGAAACCCGGTGTGTTTGATGGACCGGCTCCATCTTGTTTCTGCTCGGCTCCATATCTGCCGTCTGTTCTTTGTGCCGGACTTGGCGGGTCGAGCCGGCGGCGTGAAACCGGATCCGCCCGCAGCTCGGGCTGATCCGGGGAACAATGCAGGAGGTGTAACTCATCCACATTGTTTCTGACGGCCCGAACACGCTGCTGGAGAGAACCGCAGCCTGATCCAGTTTCACGGAAACACCTCCAGGCAGAACCGAGCCGAGCGGCTTTGGGCTGAAGCACGACGAGCGGATTTAATGCGAAACATCAGGTTCAGAACCGAAGCAGAACCTACACTCTGCGATGGTTCTCCTTGGACTGGGCCTGTCGCAACAAGCAAAACAATGTTTAAATTACACAAATTAAAACGAGCTCTAAGGTTTTAGATGCCGGACCGGACCGGACCGGGTCGGGTTGTCTCCTGACCCGGTCCGGACCTTCAGGTGTATGGCAGGCTGATTTTAAATAAATCAGCTTCATTCCAGATATCTGGAATTAGCTTATGACTACAAATATTTAGGTCTGTGGCAGTAAATCAATTAATTAAACCCAACAGTTTAACAGGTTCGTTAATTTTCTCTTTCTACCAAAAACTGAATGAAAAAAGTTTTCAATCCGGCGTTTTGGTCTCAATTAAACCTTTTCTGAAAGACTATTTTATTTACAGGAACTCCATAGCTCATTTTATTTGTTGTTTTTTATTTTTTATGGATTTATTTTGGGTATTTTAAATGTCTTCCAGTTTCAGTGTTAAATGTTCATTGGAATTTAAAGTTTATTGATATTTCAGGATGTGTTCCTGCATTATGATGCCATGAAAATAGTCTCAAAAACAACAATATAATCATTTATTGCAATAACGTCTGGGACAATTTATCATCCAGCAAAATGTGTTACAGTGATTTGGATCAGGGCTTTCTGCTTCTGACCCAAAATGTTCAAATAAGAAACAAAATGTTGAACTCTTTCTGTGGAGAACAGTTCGGGTCCATTTTTCTAGATGTGACACAAACTGGAAGGATTTAATATGATCTTTTTTTCTGACCAATCAGCTGCTGGGAAACCGGTCGCCATGGGTTACCAGCATTCACCTGGGATCTGCAGGAAAAGTTTCGGCAAACAGGTGGGGCTTCTTACAGACAGACAGGTGAGGAACTCAAACTGGGTTACCATGGCGACCCAGAAAGGGTTTCCTGCAGCATTAGTAACTCTTATTATCCAACAGGAATAATAAGAGTCCATCCATCTAAGAGTCCACTAATCCATCAACAACTGATGTAGAAACTATGGGGTTATAAAGTTACAGTCAAACATGAACAGCAATAATTTGGGTCATAAGAGAAACGGAAAAAGGAGAAGAAGAGAAATCGGAAACATTTGGTTTGAATCTGTCAGGAAATTCCAGTCATTCCTCGATGATTCCTCCTATCATTGTTCCTGTCAACGCTGCGTCTGTTCTCCACCCTCGGCCCTGACCTCTGACCCTCACTCGGCCCTAATAACAGGAAGTGATTGACTCTCTGCTGTGAGAGGAGGAAGGAGGTTGACTCAGAGCGGCGTCGACCCGTTTCTAACTAACGACCCGCTCCGATCTGCAGAACTTTGCAGATTTTCAGCCCAGAAATGAAGGAAATTCAAAACATCTGCTTCTGTTATGACTCAACTTTTAATGGTTAGCCTCCACCTGCAGCGCCCCCTGGTGGGTGTTCAACTTTGGCTCCAGAAATTTCCCAAATCTACAAAAAAGTGTCAAAAGAAACAATTATTTTTCCAAACCTTTTTGAGTTTTCCAGTTGACATGGCAACAGTGATGTCATCAGTTACGACCAGCCGGGTTTGACAGAGGATTAATGGGTGCTGAAGGTTCAGAACCGACCATAAAATCAAAATGCCTCTGACGCAGTGAGGCAACCAGTCCCACCAGCTGCCAGCTTTCTGCTGGGATTAAAGTATTTCTAATGGGACATTTATTTCAACTTTCTGATTTATGATGAATTTTCACCCTCATATTAACAATAAGAGAGAAAATATTAATAATTTTAATAATGTCAGCAGTTTAGAAACAATTATTGTTATAGTATTGTTATTGTTATAGAAACTCCTTCATCACCATATTTACCCTCATAATTTAGGGGATTACAGGGTTATTGCTGCTCTAATCTGGGAGGTATAAATATGTTAAAACATCCTCCTGAGTTGTTTTTATTATAATTGCTATCATTATGTGTTCTCAGATTTATATCTTTCCCAAATAGCTGATTAGTTTAATGGTTTATTTGTATTTGTAGGAAATTATCCAGTGAAAGCAAAACTCACCCCAGAGAAACTGTCTGTCTCCACATTTTCTGCTCTGATTGGATCATTTTTCTTGTTTATGGAAGAGGAGAGCGGGATTACCAGAGCGCAGACTGGTACCATAACACCAACAGCGTCTCAGGCCCGTTTCCCACACACCAGGCCGAAACATGTGGAAGCGTTTAAAGATGGCAGCCTCCAATCACCGCGTCGTCCGTCACCCGACACCGCCCTGAGAGGGCCGTGAACCCGACAGACCAGAGGTCAGCGGCGACGAGGCCAAGCTCCAGGGCGGACCGCGGGCCTCCGGACCGGGCCGACCGGCGCGTACCGGGCCGACCGGGCGCAACATGATCCAGGCAGGATGTGGGCTGATGCCGTTCGGGTCCAAACTCTTTACCTCCTGAGCCAAAACTGTCAACCTGAAAGTAACTGATATTTTAAAATCTGGCATTTAAAAATTGAGATAAAAAGCTAAATGTTTGATTTTTATCTGCACAACTAACACAACACAATATTTTAATAACATTATGAAGTCTGATTTCCAGCTGCACTGCAAAAATTCAAAATCTCACCAAGTTTTTTTGTCTAGTTTCTAGTGCAAATGTAAAAAGACAAAACTAATTTATAAATATCGTTTCACCAAGATATAGAAGCTTGTTTTAAGCTTAATTCATTTGATGAAAAAGTTCTTGTTCTATTGGGAGATTATTTCACTTATTTCAAGACATTTTTCCATGTTACAAGTAAATTAATGGAGCAAGTACTTTTCCCTCAATATTAAGGAATTATTGTCTAAAATCAAGCTCCCATATCTTGCTGAAATGTTATTTTTAAGTTAGTTTTGTTTTATTTCAAGTGTGCTGAGATACTAGACCAAAACTACTTGTTAAGATTTTGTGTTTTTGCAGTGTAAAATCTAGCAGGTTTGCCTTTTTCAAACAACAAAACAACGAGCTGTGTGAATGTAACGCAAAACGCTCCTGCAGGATTCCAGCATCCTTTTTCTAAATCTGCGTCACGGTTTCCTGTCCAACCGTCTTGGGATCAGAAAACGTTTGATATCAGGGTCCACATGTCAGGAAATGAAGCTACTTTATAAAATATCTGGTTCTGTCTTGTCTTTGGAGTGTGTCTTGATGTACTTTATGTTGAAATAATGCCTGCTGATTGGGATCAATGGTGGGAAATTCACAGAGGCCTAAAGCTCTTCCCTCAATGCTCTGACTGACTGTTGGAGGCTCCAGTTACTGCCTGGTGACACGATTGCCCACCTTTAGTGACACTAGTTGTGCTTTCTGGTGTTTTTTACCATGTGACCCGAGTTCAGGCTGGATTCAGCCAGGACTGCATGAGGCAAAGATCTTTAAGCTGCAGAAACATTTCTGCTTTTTAGGTTTATATGCTGTGATTTTGTAGCTTTATGGTTTATCTTAGTTGATTTCCTATGAATATAAGTTAACTCATCAAACAGAGCAATGTAGCTTCGCTGTGAAGCTAACTCTGATTCTCCTGGCTCAGCTGGTCTTCATTTCTCCTGTGTCAGTCACATGTTGGCACTTAGGCTCTGCTACAACAACACATTTTTCTGGGGTTAAATATGGCCGACTCGTTGGCTTCAGTTCTGCTGCTCTAACCTCAAACCTCCACACAATCCGACCACATGTCAAAACAACGAGCTAATTACGTGAGCTAAGTAAACAGCTCTCTGATTGGCTGCCTGCAGAGCTCTCACGTCAACGCGGCGGTTTGGAGTCTGCATGCGTTTTCTGTCGCTTGTGTCTCTTTGTGTCTTTTTAAGCCGGGTCTGGTAACAGAACCGGACTCCTGTTTTCATCCGTCACATTAAAACAAGCTGCATTCCTGCAAACAAAGAAACAGAGGGAGGACAGTCTGGAAACAATTCAGCCAATTAGAAATGAGAGCAGGAATGATGGGAATTCAGGGAAGCTTTTTCCATATTTACCCTGAATTTACAGACATGCAGATAATTTAATCCATATTGCAAGAGTTTTTATTTGTGATTTATTCTGAGGTAAAGAGAGCTGAAGACATCTTGCTGTGTCTGGTCAGGCCATCGCCATGCAACTAACACAACACAATATTTTCATAACATTAAGAAGTCTGATTTCCAGCTGCACTGCAAAAATA
The DNA here is from genome assembly GCF_001444195.1 of Xiphophorus couchianus. Lineage (NCBI taxonomy): Eukaryota > Metazoa > Chordata > Actinopteri > Cyprinodontiformes > Poeciliidae > Xiphophorus > Xiphophorus couchianus. The sequence goes on from NC_040247.1 coordinate 3,013,336, forward strand.
CAAAAATCTCACCAAGTATTTTTGTCTAGTTCCTAGTGCAAATATAATAAGACAAAACTAACTTATAAATATAATTTCACCAAGATACAGAAGCTTGTTTTAAGTGGATAATTAATTCATTTTGATAAAAAAGTTCTTGTTCTTGTTCTGCTTTAAGGAAGCTGGAAGATGAAGGTTCAACGTTGGTCCATTTGAAATCCTGACCAGGATGAATCTAAACGGATTCATCGGGATTCGCTCTGGGACTTTTCCTCTGGAGGTTTCTGGACTTTTCCAACAGGATCAGAACCAGAACACGCTGACAGAATGGTCTATTTAAAGTTCTGCAGTCAAAAACTCATTCATTTAGAATGTCACAGTTCTAAACTGAATATTTAATTTGAACCCAAAATGTTTAGTTAGCAAACTAAACATTCAGTTAGGATTTCAATATTTAGTAAGCAAGCTAAATGTTTAGCTTGGAGCTACACATCTAGTTAACATCTACTTAACATCTAGTTAGCTAGCTAACTAGATGTTAAGTTTGCATTTAACATTTAGTTATGAGCTAAATATTTAGTTAGCAAGCTAAACATTAATTTTGATAATCAAATATTTAATTTTAAACTGTGACACTTATAAATTTCCATTTAATCTCTTTTAACCAGCTAAATAATCCAAAGGTTTTTTTAACTTTATAGACGACATCCCATGATGCAAAGCATGATTTAGAAATCTTCTAAACTTTCACTGTTGACCAAATTTTGACCTATTTTTTTACTTATAAGCTGCTCCGGGTTTATTTGCTCTTTATGACTCAGTTTCTCGTTCCTTCGAAGTTTCATCATTCCTGCTGGATTCATGCGGTTGATGATTGGAGGGAAACGGCTTTTTCATTGTTCCCTTTGTTTGTCGAGGACATTTTGAACTCGAGTAAATATTTCAGAATGAGAGCCAGAACGTTCGGGTCCATGTTGTTCCTTCCCAGACCAGGTTGATCAGGCAGGGGTCAATAGGTCACGCCGAGTCTTACAGAAATACAAACATCACCTGTAGAGGGCTTTTCAGCAAATATATGACGATGTGTTCAAAGTTCTGGTTTCAAAAGTTCTGGCATGTCTGCGGGTTGGACATGTGAACCAGGTCATAAATCACCTGGAGGCTATGAAACACCTGCGATTGGTTGGTTCCATTTAAAGAGACAAACATTTAGAACCGTTTTGTTTTTCACATTTCATGAAGACTTTGATGACATATGCATGTCAGAGCTGGCTCTGAAAGCAGTTTGTTCAATTTGTCAGTTTATTTTATCAAAAACCGACAACAAAAATACAATGATAAATTAATCAAATTGATAAAGTAACATTAAAGATGACAAACACAAACTTCATGCTCATTTCTAGTTCTTGTGTACTATCAGAGTGAAGGGAAAGTTATTTTTCTCTGCAAATCTTTTGAGTCTTTTGTGTAGTAAAAAAGTTGCACGTTTGTAGTTCAACCATAAACCTGACGCACAAGCAACATGACCTGGAGTCAAACAGATGAACTTCTTTTCTGCTCCTCACATTGATTAAAGAAAGAAAAACATTTTGGATCTCAAACAGTTTAAAACAGAAACCAAAACCAGGAACAAGTAGAAGGAGGCAGAAAGTGATTAATGGGTCGTGGTTCACCTGCAGCTAGAGAACAAGCATCCAGACAGACCTGAGTCTGTTGCTGCCATCAGAGATCAACCACATCAACAGGCCAGTCAGAGCAAAACTCGCAGCCTTCGCTGTGTGAAAGTACCGCGCTTCAGTCCACACCTTTCACTTCGAGGAATTTTAACTCGAGCTAAGCGCTGAGTACTTCCCCGTCCACTCATTATGATAAACGAGGCCCACATGAAGCGGCCGGATGTTTCTGGGGAACCACAGCAGCATCTGTTTGGTTTCTCTGAGACTTTTCTGAGCGGCGCCAAAAATCCCACCAGCTTCACGCCTGGCTTTGTTTTCTGAGAGCTGCAGCGACATGAAAGTCCGAGGCAGAGAAAGTCCTGACGTTTTCTCATCAGTCAGGATGTTTGCTCCTCGGTGGGCTTCAGGGGCGGAGTTCCCCTCTTCTTCTTCTTCTGCTTCTCTGTGGCTGCGCGGAGACAAACATGGGCAGGAGGAAACCTGCTGCAGCAGCAGCCGTCAGATCATCTGCAGGTGATTTCCTGCAGCTGCTGACAGGAAACTAACCGACTGTAAGACGCTGCTCTGCACATTTCGCTTTCAGATCCATAGAATTAGTTTCAGAAAATCACCTGTTGGTTCATAAACAGGCCTGATGGTTCTGCACGGTTTTCAAGGCTTTCGAGGTTTAATCTAAACCTGTCGAAAATCAATTAATCACATAAGAAATTAAAACCAGTTCAATAATTTCCATTTGCTTGATTTATGTTTTTTCTCTTTCTTCCAAAAACTGGATGATAAAAGTTGTCAGTCTGATATTTTGGTCTCAACCTGCTCTTTGTTTGAATGGCTGTTTTGTTTATAGAGACTTCATAATTAATTTTATTTGTTGTTTCTGTTGTTTAGTTTATTTATTTTGGATATTTAAAATGTCTTCCAGTTCCTGCATTACATGTTCATTAGAATTTAAAGTTTATTGATCTTTGAGAATGCGTTTATGCATTACCATTATGTTAATCTTCTCAAAACAACAGTATTATTGTTTGTCTCAAACATTTCTGGGATAATTTATCATCCATCAGACTTTGTGACCCTGTCAGGCCTGATTAATCAGCAACACTGAAACTCATTTTCACTATGTTCCTCCAAAATTCCTGCGTCTCCATTTCAATTATGCACAAATCTTGAAAAAATACATTTTCACAATTGCAGTGTTTCCATTAAATAAGAAATGAAATTAAAATTACATGTGAATTAGCTTATTCACATGATTAAAAATCATGGATGTAAACAGTTAGATGAGATGCAGGTCAGTTATGTGGTTTGGATGGTTTTATTTCCCTTTAAGTGAAAAACTGCATCTGGTCAGTTTTTCATATAAACTGGCAGAGAATCAGAACAAGGAGATTTAACTGTGACAAAGCAAAATAAATTTCCATCATGTGTAGAAAGAGCAGATAGGCCTGTCACGATAACAGCTGGACGATAAACTGTCCCAGAAGTTATTGCAGTAAATGATACTGTTGGTGTTTTCACATAATGGCATATTAATAATGTAACAACGTCTTCTCAAAGATCAATAAACTTTAAATTCTAACGAACATTTAACACTGAAACTGGAAAACATTATAAATATCCAAAAATAAATAAACTAAACAACAAACCAGATGAATTATGAAGTCTCTGTAAATTGTCCTTCAAAAAAAAGGATTCTGGACTAAAACATGAAAATCATTTTTGTTTTATTAAAGGAAACGGAAACATTTCCACTTCTGGATTATTTATTGGTGCATCTTTTTTTTTTTTTTACCAGATATATGAGCCAAACATGGAAAACCACCGTTATGATGATACAGCAGCTGTAAAAACACAATAAACTGGGATTCTCATCATCATAAAGAAGGAATTCCTCTGTTGTTAAACTTGTATTTCCCTTATTTCTCCATCTGGCCGTCTGGATTATTTCTCAGCAAATTCCAAAATAAAAAAGAATTCCCTTCCGAGGCAAAACTTTCATCTGATTCTGAAAACATAAACCAGCTGGCTCACTTAGCCAGCGGGTGGAAATGTTGAGCTTTTTTACTGTGACTTTAAAGAGAGCCTAGCCCCGCCCCCTGACAAATGTCGAAAAATTTAACAAAAATGGGAGCAAATATATTTTGGGGCGTGGTCAGTTTGGGATGAGTGGGTGTGGCCAAGTCCAGGGAAAGAATGGTTGCCATCTTAGCCACTTTGCTGCTATATTTAGTGACTCTTCAGACCTTCTGGTGACTTTTTCTTTTCCAGAATATAACAAATTAAAAAGTATGTCAAAAAGACTGAAATCTAAGTAACATATTTAGACAGTTTGTTGGCAATAAAGAGTTGATTTTAAAGTGAGTCTCACTTTAATAAACAGAGTAGAGGTTGGTAGCTAGCTGTGCTAACAGCGCTGTGGCAGTGAGACCGTGGTGAGGTGTGTGGAAGGGTTCTAGGATCGACCAATGAGGGGAGACCAAAGTCCCCATGGAACTACATTTCCCAGAAGACACCACAGTGAAGTAGAGACAATGAGACAGCAGAGCTTTAATATGGACATGGCAGAGGGAAGAGGAGGTTCATGAATGTCTGAGGATTTGCAGAGATGCTGTGGTTGAGATGGTGGCAGTTGATCCTCTTTAGCGCCCCCTAGAGACAGCAGCCAGAGGAAGAAACATTTAAAACGAAACCAGAAGCTTTGATCAGAAACCAAAGAAAACTTCCAGGCCTCCTTCAGGCTCAGGGCTTTGTTTTACACAGAACAGCGCCACCTATTGACACTTACCCATTTTTTCACCGTAAGATTGAGATGTCATTTCCATTTGATGAAGACCTGAACTAATTGGACAGCAGCTGAATTCATTTTTGTTTTGTCAGATCTGAACATTTTCATTGGTTCCTTTTTGGATAAAAAGAGTCACTTTGGGAATGCAGACATGAGTTCCTGCCTGGAAGGTTTTTCCTCTGGGACATGATCGGTCCCCCAGAGACGGTGACAGATTGAGAACTCTCTGTTAGATAAACATGAGAACAGTTCTGCACCTTTTGTTTACTTCTTCTTCCTCGCGGTTTCCTGAGGATGGAACAGGTTTGGCGACTTACTGTAAGTTCTTTCACTGTTTGCTGATTCTGTTTCTGATCCCGGAGGGAAAACAGGCACACCCTGCCGAAGCATTCTGGGCCATTCTCAAAAAAAAGTTAACTCTGTAACCCTGCAGAGCAAACAGAGCAGCTCCAGTAGGAAAAACCTGGGCAGGTGCTGCCCCCTGGTGGCCATTTTCAGTGGTGCGCAGCAAAAAATAAGAAAAAAGAAGAAAGAAAACAAACATTTATGTAATTCTCCGGAGGGCAAAATTACTACTGTAAATAACTTTTTAAAATGCTGTTATTTATAGCAATAACCTTGGAAACTGGCGTGCTTTTATTGTTTCCATGGCAACATGATCAACAGCGATGGCAAAGATGCATGAAAGGTTTCTTTTTTTCAATCTACTGTGATGAATTGTGCTGTGGACAGATGTTTATTTTTTTTACTAAGATATACTTAATATTTAAAAGTCAATTCAAATCAAAAATACTTTATTAATCCCAAAGGAAAATTAAATGTTGTTGAAACTCATTAATTTATATGCTTCAAAGAATAATTGAAGATAACACACTTACATGAAAACGTCAAGTGTTTAAAAGTATTTATTTTTGAATTATTTGGATTAATTATTATGTAAATGTTTTCTCAAATGTACAAAGACCAAATTCTACTTCCAAAAGTCCTGATCTCACACACATATTTATTTACATCTATTTAAAAATGATATTTTTGGTTCAATTGATTGAACCAAATTTCTATAATTACTTGAAATAATCTTTATAAGGAGTTTTAAGCTTTCTGAATGTCTGACTGTTGTTTTTATATTTTAATTTTTAACAACAATAAGAAGAATATTTAGCTCTAAAAATAGTAAATCAAATGACAAGCTGATTTAAAAATGTCCTAAGTTTTGTATCTGGAGGAACTTAAGAGAAAAAGATAGAAAATCTGTGTATTTGTAGATCTGAAGGATAGTTTGTAATATTTTTGACTGACATAATCAGACAATACTGTGGTATTTGTCAAGAAACCTTCAAAATATTACACAAAAGTGATGCTTTTATGAATACTCAATAGAATAATCAAATAACTAAAAAAAATTGTTAGCTGCAGCCATTGCTTAAGATTAAGTGAAGTACAGATTGAAAGATAGAATAATTAATATATTCTGTACATTATTCATCAATGTTACAATAGCTTCAATTTTGATTAAATTGATTAAACTAAATATATTTTAAACATAAAATAGGCATCTGTAGAGCTCCATATAGTTGTTTTTATTCCAGGTGTATAAATGTAGGATAATAAAACAAAGAACACGATAATAACAGTACAGGGTAAAACAAACAGGATGAATAAATTATTTTTAATACTAATTAATAAATAAGGTTTAAAATCCAAGCACATTTTAACGGCACTAGGGGACTTCCATACTGCTCGTCGGGTTGGTTTCTGGGCTAGTGACGTCAGTTGTTGCAGAGTCACTGCAGACGGTTCGACTGTAAACAAGACGCTTCTGACGGAGAAAAGTCCCGATCCGGTTCGAAAACCCCGAATATTTGGCTGCTGCAGATATTTAGCGCTGGTGTCGGTCCATTAGCGGCTCTGTAGAACCTGCTCCGGGTTTTGAGTCTACCGTGTTTTTTTTTTTTTTGGATTGTGTTTTGGCGGAGACAGAGCTAGCATTAGCTTCTGCCCTTTAGCCTCTTTGGAACCAGCCAGAATTTTCTGGACTCTTCTGGACTTGTGCTTGGCGTGGCCCGGACAACCTGAGCCGTGAGTGCTGGGGGTTCTACCCGTCTATCAATTCAGAATTTGAAGCTGTTCAGAACCGCAGAGGTTCCGTCTAGTCAGCTGCTTCATTAGCATGCTAACAGGGGCGCTAAAGTTAGCCAAACTAAAAGCACATTTCACAGATTTACACAACATTTGATCAGATCTAACTACCTATACTAGTCGGTGCGGGACTGAATTATTCTGCATTTTTTTAAATAGATTCTTTAAAACCTAATTATTGTTTAGAGAAACTTTTAGTTCAAGTATGAAAGCACAAAAAAATTCAGTTTAAAAGACCAGGGATGTTGCTTCAACAGTGACACCTTCAGCAAATATTGTAAAGAACTAAAGAATGTTATTAATTATAAATAAAAGAGGTGGATTACATTGTCTTATAATCTTATCACAATATTTGTTAATATTTATTGAAAATAACAATAAAACTTCCCATAGAACAAATGTTATCCATCCTCTTCTGTTAAACCTAAAAACATAAAAAATGTGTTTCAGTAGATATTTATCAGAAATGATAAGTTGTCTTTTCTTTTAAAGGCTGGATCACCTTAGTGGCTCTAAACAAGTTTTATTCAGTGGAACTGGGAGGAAAATGTTTCCAACAGTGACCTGGATCATTCAGATCAGGATTGAAATATTACACAATTTACTTTAAACATAAAGTAGAATTTTGGAAATGTATTCTATTTGGGGGAAAAAAGACAAAACAACTTTAAGGCCTTGTTATTCAGATTTTAAATCTGAAAACCTTGAAATATTTTAAACCATTTTTTAAAGAAAGCTTTTAAAATGTTTTATTGTACAGATTAAAACTCAGACCAGATTGGGTAAAGTGGTAAAATCTCTAAGATTTTAGAAAATCTTAAACTGACAATAGTCCGGTGTCATAGTAACAGCCATAGCAACTGCTCCCAGTGAGAGGAAAAAGAAGACTGGAATATAATAATCAGCTAAACAGCGCCGCCATGTGGTGGGCGAATCATAACTTATATGATGGGTTCAAGGGTCACGGTTGAGAAAGTGGAAGTGTTTAGTCGTTGTGGGATTAAAGCCGAGCGGGTCGAGGATTCGGTCCCAGTAGAAAGTGAACGTGTGAAAAGTTTTGACGAGGCGTTTGTGTTGCAGCTGGGGGGCTGGTCGGAGCAGCCTCCTCCCACCATGGAGGCAGGAGGGAAAGACTGCGAGGAGGAGACGCTGCAGACGGCCTTCAAGAAGCTCAGGGTCGACGCTGAGAGGTAGGCGACCTTTGACCCTGGAGTGTGATGTTGTTACTTTAGTTTCAGGTTTTTCGTCTCGGCTTTTCCTAAATGGATCAGGAAAACCAGCGGAGGCTCCTGATTGGTTCCTGCTGATTAATCCCTCATCCAATCTGGATCAGAACCGGATGTGAAAATTGGTTTTTGCTTTAATGTTCCTCTCTGCAGTCTGTGGAAGCATTTCGACGATTTCTCTTCTGTTTGTCCAGTTTGTCCGGAGCTGAGAGCGTTTCTGATTCGTTGACGCCCAGAGCGCCGGCCCGGGTCTGTTTGGACGCCGCCAGCGGAGCGAAGGCCAAACTCAGCAACTCCAAGGACACCTGGCACTGGTAAGTGGACCTGCAGCCTGGACCTGGCTGCAGGCCTGATCTGCAGCCTGGCATAATCAGATCTGAATCCAGCAGATCTGATTCTGCTGGATTCCGATCCAGCAGAATCAGAGAAGATCTTCAGAGAAGATCAGGAAGTTTCTCACCATCTCAACTCAGAGCTTCTATGAAGCTGCAGTTTGTAATCTTTCTAAAAATATGTTTTCTACATATTTGTTAATATTATCTCCATGATGTGACAGTTTAATATGAGACAGATAATCCAATGAGCTCCTCTATCATCTGAACTAATCCATCTGATCAGAAACAGAACCGGCAGATATTTCCATCCTTCCCGTCTTTTCTCCTTCAGCTGCACGAGAAAAACCTCCAGAGGAACGTCATCGCGGAGCCAGCGCCGCCGGCGGTCGAAGTCGCCCATCCTACACCCGCCCAGGTTCACCTACTGCAGCAGCGCCGCCTCGCCTCTGGCGCCCCCTGGTGGCGGCCTGAAGCAGCAGCGACTGGCCGTGTCGGACCCGGCAGCCGACGATGTTCCGGTCCAGGCGGAGCGGCATAGCTCCACCATGCCGGGCCGCTGCTCACCTGTTCTTTTCGGAGTCAGTCCGAGTTATGAGACCCGGGTGGGAGTGGGTCCGTCGCCAGAGGTTGCCACGGCAGCTACGCCCCCACGGTGGGAAGGCGGGCACTCCGGAGAGGAAAAGGTTTCCCCTGATGGACCCTCGGCGCCGCTGAGGTCCAATGCCGCAGATTTCCGGGCTCTATCCGAGCTGCACTGCACGGAGGGAACGCAGCCCCCCTGCTGCTGCTGCCATCGCGGTGCTGCTGCCGGCTCACAGGACGGCGCCGAGGTCGAACCCGGATCTGGCTGCGGCTGCAGGCAGCAAGGGCCCGGCTGGAACGGCGTGGAGGTTTACTCCTTCACAGGGCTGCGCAGCGTCCAGCAGGATGAGGTCAGAACTCTTAGCGGCAGCTCCGCCCCCTGCGCCGTATCGCCGCTGGGGTCCGGCAGCAGCACCGCATCGCCGCTGGCGTCCGGCTCTCCCCGGTCCTGCTCGGAACAGGCGCGCGCCTACGTCGATGACATCACGATAGAGGACCTCTCCGGCTACATGGAGTACTACCTCTACATCCCCAAGAAGATGTCGCACATGGCGGAGATGATGTACACCTAGACCTTCAGCAGTCACAGAGGAGAGGTTTGGGTTAGATTAAAGCTGTTTTAATCTGGATTATAATCCCTTCAGACTGACTGGATCGCGCCACAGCCGAGCGTCTCTATAGGTTTCATCTGGTTTCTGTGTCTTCTGTCAATCACTCTGTTTTCCAGATTTCAAGTTTACAAATGAAGTTGCCAAAACTCGCAGGAGTTTTAATCCCAGCTGGGATTCTGTCTGTGGTTCCTGGGTGAATAAAGAAGCTGAATGATCCACTGGGAATGTTGTTGTTTTTCTTCATAAAATAATCTGTTGATTTCAGGATTACCTGAGACTTTACAGTTAAATCTCTCGACACAGCACCGCCTCTTCCTGCAGGTTCAGTAGGATTCTTACATCTGAAGGTCAGAGTTCAAATGTTCCTCTAAAACAGCAGAAAGTAGTCCGGATCACTGGACTCTTTTATAGCCTCAGCTCAGAAGTTGTGGAATTATTTCTTCACTTTTATCCAACACTAAAGACCAGGAAGTCCTGAGTGCAGATTAAACCTGATATGAAGTATAAGTGTAACACTCCATAATTTGATTGTGATTTTACATAATTTAACATCTGAAATATGTTTTAAAATCATAAAAATCAGAACTGTTTACAGTTATTTTCAGCCATAACTGTCAAATTTAAATGTCTGCACAATTTCCCAGTTTGGTCTGGTTGCCTTTCTACTTAAAATGATTCACGACTGAGTGTATGTAGTAAAATTATACAAATAAATGTAAAAAAAATTTTTTAAATAATTTATCAAGAATAAATAAGAGCACTCAGCTTGTTGCTCCTTTCTGTCGCTTCACTATAACAGGTTTTATCTCAGCGAATTTAATCTGGTTATAGGCATGTTTATCTCAAAGAGTGTGTCTGCTTTTCATTCTCAAAGTGGGTTTAAAATTTCTTTTTTTATTTATGTATTTTTTTCCTCCTCTAGGGAGATCCTGTCATTTTAACAACACTGTGTCGCTGTGGACCAATCAGACCACGACAACTGGACGTTGTCTCCGGAAAGTGGCGCCGCGATCCAATCAGAGGAAAGTGCGTGTAGGTTTGTGGATGCTTTGACCAATCAAGAGGCGCGTGTGCGGGCGCTGACACTCTACCAGTTTTACCGGCGTCCGTCAGCTCCGAAGCGGCGGAGACTCATGAGTTCAGATTGTCGGTCTCCAACAGCGGTTCCACGGACGTCCTTCTGACTTTATTGAAGCCGAAAAATGTTGCGTTTGAGCGGGTGGTCAGTGGCTCTGGCCCTCACCCTCTTATCGGGACCTGTTGAAGGCCTGAAGGAAGGAGAATGTGAAGGTAGGACGAGACGCTAGCTGCTGTTAGCAATGGCTAAACCAGGTTTGAGCTCCAGAAACTTTCCACCAGCAGAGAAAATGATTAAAACTTTACCCGATTTGTTGGTTTTTGAGATGTTTGACTAAATCCTAGATTTGTGTGTTCACGTTTTTCTTGATCAAAGAGGAGAAATCAACACCTTCCTAAGTGATGTTATCTGAACGAAGTTTGGTGACGAAATGCACCATTAAATCCAGGAGGAAATCTTAATCCCCCCACCACATTTTTCAACGTGTTCATCGCAGGCATGAAGGTTTATGGTTTCCAAAGAAAATTATAAATGGGATAGAGGACGAAAAGTAAAAAGAATTAAGCAAATAAAGTAAAAATAGTTTAATAGTTAAGATCTTCCCCTACTTTAACGGAAGGCTGGTAATAGGTCTGAAATTATAGCCAATAATTTACAAATCAGTCAGTGAATGCATCACCAACTGAGCTGCCATGTTTCTGAGGTTTAGATGTGAACATTGCGTTCTGGGAGTGGATGTTGGAACTGTACTGGTTTAAGAACAGAGATGGAGCTGCTGATCCCTCCTGCTGACCCATTAAAGATCACAGAACCAGAACTAGATCAATGCATCATCAGGTGGATGGTCATTTCAAGGCCACTGTACCAGGATGAGAAGATTAGATGCTTTTGGACAAAGTTTTGCTGCAAGGCTCAGGATCCAACGGTTCTACAAAACTCTCTTGCAGCAGAATCTGATCCAGGATATCTGAAATGTTCTGGACAAATCCAGAACCTGATAGACCAGCAATTAAGCGAATCCGTCTCTGGCCTGGAGGAACGAGAACCTCCTGATTTCTGCTGAAATCAGGAGGTTTAACTTCATGTTAGTGCTCCTGATTATAAATAGTTAGTTAGCATTTTAGTAGCATTTTAAAAATGTTTCTGCATGATGCAAAGATGATCAGAAGTAAAATAATCGGGGGAAACGTTCAGAATTGACCCAAAGTCTGAAAACACACCTAAAAATGATCTTTTTTATTATTGTTATTAATAACTAAACCAGCTTACTAGCTCTTGCTGCATTAAAGTGTATTCAGTCGATTTAAAACCATAATCTATGGAACAAAGTTTGGAGGAAGATGTGACTAAAGTGATTAGCTTTTATAATATGGCCCAAAAAATGTTCTGAAAACCTTCATGTTGATCAGATTGTTTCAGTTGAGAAAATTTCCCCAATCAGAGGGAAAAATATCTGAGTGAAATCAGTTGGTTCTGCAGTGAATTTGTCTGCAGGCAGATTTTATTCAAATGGATTAAAACTTTCAGGGTTTGGATCTTTTTCCAGCCTGGGACAACCTTAATGCTGTTTCCTGAAAACATTAAATCAGGGCTGCCCAAAGTCGGTCCTGGAGGCCCGGCATCCTGCATGTTTTAGTTTTCTCCCTGGTTTAACGCACCTGGACCAAATGATGGCTCGTTAAAAGGTCAAAAAGAACATTGACTTGCTGAAAAGGTTGTTACCACCAGGGAGAAAACGAAAACGTGCAAGATGCACCCCTGCATTAAAGAAATGTCAAATCATAAGTGTTATTATATTGATAAAAACCAGGTCGTTTTAGTCCAATATTCCTGACTAATCTTCGTAGTTTTCCAGGGATAATCCTAATCTCAGTCTTAGGTTCTGGACTCGTCAGTATTCTCTTAGACTGACCGTGTTCATCTCCCGTCTGTTCCAGTGTGCGTCTCCTTCCTGGGGAAGTTTTACGAGTCGCTGAAGGACTCCAACGCCAACAGCGCCGATATTGAGAAGGAGCTGCTGAAGAGCTGCAGTGACACCAAAGGAAAAGAGAACAGATTTGTGAGTAAATCGCTGATCAGGGAGTTACAGTAGATGTCAGATGTCTGTCTTCAGGTTCTGTTTTTAGATCAGTGTCAAACTCATTTTCATTTTGGGCCACATCAGCATCATAAAAGTTCTTACAGGGCTGGTTGTGCCAGAATGTATTGATGAAACCCATTATTAACAGTTAAATACGTAGGGATACACCAGTAAGAAAATTTGGGCCAATAACTAATATTTAGCGATTATTTACATACATATATATATTTATACCATTTTGACACCTTAGGAAAAAAGACCAGAAACAAAAGGCAACAAGATGAAAATAAATTTTGGCTGATATCGGCCCAAGACAGATATTATGTTAAAAAATGTCTAATATTGGCCGATACTGATGTTAGTGCCGATATATTGTGCATCACTATAAATATTAATCAATTGCTGTCTCTGCAGTCGATGAGTTCTTCTTAAAATCAATGACTGATCATCTTTTCTGATGTTCAGAAAAGATGATTAGTGACTTGGAGATTGTTGTGTTTTTTTTTATTAGATGCACTGATTTTCTACTGCTAATTATAAATATGTGCTAGGAACTTTGCAGTATTTAAACAAAATTTCTCTTCAAATAATATTAATCAGAATGGAAATTATTGAGCTCACTTAACTGTATTATGAAAATAGTTGATAACTGCTTGAAATATTCTTTATCTACTGTACATCCGTGTTTTTCAGAGAGGTTCCCACCAGGGGGCGCTGTGGGAGCCTCAAAATGTTGGAGGGATGAGAAAAAACATGAATAAAAAATTAAACCCCAACTTTTTAATCTTAAATGTTTTTTTCTGTTTTTCGAAATAAAATAAGTTCAAATAATTTAAATGTTATTTCTGACATTCATATCAAAGAAACAAAATATGAGAAATGTGGGAATAAAGAAAAATTTGTGTTAAAACAAATGACATATTTTCTTATAAAAAGAGAGTATTGTGACAAAGTTGTATTATCTGGTAGTCATAATATTATCTGATCAAATGTTTCCACCACAGAACACACAGCCATTTAAATGAGTCTGTAGTTTTGCTAAATGTAATGATTATTGAATAGTAAATTTAAAAGAAAATTCTAAAATCTGTTTATGTATTTTGTAACATCGTCTGTGGGTTTGCCAATGGGGTCAGAGGTTAAAAGTTTTGGACCTCCTTCTCTAGAGGGCCACATACGATGCTTTGGCTGGCCGGATTTGGCTTCGGTTTGACGCCTGTGGTTTAGATGCTGGAACATGTTCTGATCCGATCTCTCCCATCTCATCCACCTGTCCAGTGTTACTACATCGGTGCGACGAGCGACGCCGCCACAAAGATGGTAAACGAAGTGTCCAAACCGCTCAGCTACCACGTCCCGGTGGACAAGATCTGTGAGAAGCTCAAGAAGAAGGACAGTCAGATCTGCGAGCTGAGATACGGTAAGCTGGGTTCTGTCCGGGCGGGTCGGTTCTGTCCGGGCGGGTCGGTTCTGTCGTACTTCATGTCTGTTTGTCGTCCTGCAGACAAGCAGCTGGACCTGACCACGGTGGACCTGAAGAAGCTGAAAGTCAAGGACCTGAAGAAGATTCTGGATGAGTGGGGCGAGTCGTGCAAAGGCTGCGCCGAAAAGTCAGACTTCATCCGCAAAATAACCGAGCTCATGCCCAAGTACGCGCCTGCAGCCGCCAAGGCACGGACAGACCTGTAGCGGCAGGGACACTGACTCTGGGCAGACAGGAAGTCCTGCCAGGAGGAGGAAGAGCACGTCTCGGTCTGCTCTGCAGGCTCAGAGTTTCTACTGTACTTTAAACTGAAGTTCCTGCTCCTCCAATCCTTTCACAATAAGAGCCTGAGTTTGTTTGCATCTCAGAATCCCCGACCACCAGCAGCTCACCTTCATCATCCTGGAGTCAGCTCAGCCCCAACACGTTTCTGATTCTGAGCAGTGCCCCCTGCTGACTGTTTACAAGACTGCACACCTGAATTAAAACCTGGTTCTGACTTGTAGGACGATTCGGACTCACTCCACTGGTTCTTACCTCGGCTGGTTCTGTTCCAATTGAACCAGTCAGACCATTAAACACATTGAGTCACTTCCTGTCTCCTCCGCTTCGTTATTTACGAGTTTCTTCTTGGATTAAAACCACCATCACTGCCAACAGCTATACAGCCCAACATATTTTATTTTGAAAGGGTGTTCAGACTAACATTCAGACAGGAAGTAAACAGAACATAAAGTGACCCGTTTATGGTTTGTATTCCTGGTTCCGTTAAATTTTTTTTTAAAATTTCCTTTATTTAACCAGGTAAACCTCGTTGAGATCTAGATCTCATTTTCAAGAGGGACCTGAGCAGAAGTCTGCAACACACAGCAGCCTGGTCACAAAATCAAACTAATTAATACATATGCACAAGTGTAAAACAACAGAAAACAATTTAAAAGCAGTGACTGTTTAATAGAATCTTGATGCCTGTCCAACTCTTTTTTTTTAGGTGATTTTCTGTATGTATTAAAGGTTTTTCCAAACTTTGTTGTTTTGACTTTATGTGAATAAAATGATCTGGTTCTGCTCTCTGGCTTCCCTCCTTCAGAACCTCTAATTCCTGAGTTTTAAACCTGGTTCTATGGTTCTGAAGATATACTGAACAGATGACAGTATATCTATGCAGCTCTTCATTTCTGCAGCTCGTTTTTTTATTTATTTAAGAATTAAAATCATCTTTGGGAGAATGTTTCAGTTTAAGAATTTGACATTCCAGAAACATTTAAGCGCCAGTAAAAATATAAAAAGTGGACATTAAGCCAGAAAACAGCATAAATGTTAAGATTTAAATTTTCATTTCAGATATTAATTAAAATCCTTTCCTGCAGCTCATTGTGCCTTGTAACATTTCCTTTCCAAAGCTCCAGGTGATGATTTGTCTCATTTTTCTGCAAACATCTTTACCTGTTCATTGGGATCGACCAGTCCAGCAAAAACTTTTTGTTTTACGTTTTGTATTTTATGCTCTGAAATTTTTAGTTATATCTCAAATATACTGCTATAAGTTTTAAATCTTGACTCATTCTGCGCCTGAAATCATTTCCCAGCTCTTGGCAGCTAAAGACTCACGTAAAACGCAAACAAAGTCTAAAATAATTTAAAAGATCTTCAGAAAGATTCTTCAAAAGATTCAAAGACAGTTTTTTTTTTCATTCAAATTTAGCAGAAATGTGTCAGTTTCTAATCAAAATCGACAAATGTTTTGAAATTAAATCGTAACGTCATGACGTCAGCTGCCTTTGCGTCACCGCGCCCTCCGTCCTCCTCAGGGAACGCGCACATTCCTATTGTCCAAGATGGCGGCCCTGGTGCAGCTCCTGTGATGCTGAAATGTTTCCCATCGTTTCTAACCGTTTCTACCGTAAATGTGCCAAAAATCAGCGGCCGCCCTGGAAGCGCGTCTCTCCCTGAAGCCGTCCCAAGCCGCCTCGTCTCCACGAACACTCCAGGAAACCGCTCCGAGCGCCGAATTCCCGCTGCACGGCACCGAAAAGTTTGGGCTCCATCCTTCGGTGAAAGATGAAGAGGCAGGCCGGGAGAGAGAGCAGCCCGTCCCGAGCTATCGCTAAGCGGATACGGGAAAGGGAGCGGGAGAGCGCCCGCAGAGAGGAGCTGCCCCCGCCGCCTCTGGCTCTGCTGCTGGCGGAGAGCCGGAGCTATCATCGCCGCAGCCGCAGCAGGGAGCGGGAGAAGCCGCGGCTCAGAGAGGAGCGGGCGGCCGCCCTGGAGCTCCACCACCGACATGAACTCAGCCTGCTCGGCCGCCCGCCGCTGCGCTCCGCCGAGCCGCCCGCCGCCAGGCCCGGGACGCTGGAGTACAAGACGCTGCTCATCAGCAACCTGGGCTCGCAGGTGTCGGACGAGGACGTGGAGGACGCGCTGTTCCACGAATTCAAAAAGTTCGGGGACGTGAGCGTGAAGCTGTCCCACACCCCGGAGCTGGGCCGGATCGCCTACGTGAATTTTCGCCACCCGGAGGACGCTAAGGAGGCCCGGCACGCCAAGTCATCCCGCCTGGTTCTGGGTGAGCGCCAGCTGAAGATAGAGCCCATGTACGTGAGGAGGCGGAGTGTGACCCCGCCGGACGTCGGGTTCCTCCCGCTGCATGCGCCGTACCCCTACCGGCAGCGCTCCCTGTCCCCGCCCGGGCCCGCCGTCAACAGCCTGCGGGAGCTGCGGGCCCGGCAATACGCCCTGGAGAGCCTGGCGCTGACCCGGGACCGGGACCGGCTGCTGGATTACTATGGGATGCTGGATGAGAGGGGGCGACCCTTCGGGTTTCCCCCCATGCCCGTGGTGGAGGACCTAAAGCCGGAGGACGACCAGAGGGCCACCAGCAACCTGTTCATCGGGAACCTGGACGGGAACGTGACGGAGGCGGAGCTCCGGCGGGGCTTTGATAAGTACGGCATCATTGAGGATGTGGTGATCAAACGCCCGGCCCGCGGCCAGGGCGGGGCTTACGCCTTCGTGAAGTTCCAGAACCTGGACATGGCCCACCGGGCCAAGGTGGCCATGCAAGGCCGGCTGATCGGCGGGAACCCCATAAAGATCGGCTACGGCAAGGCGAATCCCACCACCCGGCTGTGGGTGGGTGGCCTGGGCCCTGGGAACTCTCTGACCGCCCTGGCCCGGGAGTTTGACCGCTTCGGCAGCATCAGGAACATCGATTATGTGAAAGGGGACAACTTTGCCTACATTCAGTATGAAAGCCTGGACGCCGCCCAGGCCGCCTGCACCCAGATGAGGGGCTTCCCCCTGGGGGGCCCGGAGCACCGTCTCCGGGTGGACTTCGCCAAGGTGGAGGAGAGCCCCTCCCGGCCCTTCCCTCCTGGGTACCAGCCTCCCATTGCTCTCTCCGCCCACTACGACCTCCTGGGGGAGGCGTACAGCCGCCACCGCAGCCTGGAGAGGGAACTGCGGGGCGGCCGGGAGCGTTCCCCGCCCCCCCAAAGCCTCCTCTCTCTTAGGGATCGAGGCCTGCTGGAGAGAGACTTTCCCAGCAGCCCCACACGCAGCCTGGAGCGGCGGGCCGGAGGGGTGGAGGCCTTCGGGCGGAGCGGACGGGCGGCGCGGAGCCGCAGCAAGAGCCGAGAGCGGTGGCTGAAGGAGCGGGAGGAGAGGCGGCCCCGCAGGAGGAGCCGCAGCCTGTCCGCCGACAAGCCGCCAGAGGAGAAGGAGCGTGGGAGGTCGCGGGTTCGCGGTCCAGGAGGGGCTGTGTCTCCTGATGCCAGCCCAGACCGGGCGCGGGTTCGCGCCCCTGACTCCACCACGGAGCCGCGGGACCACTCCCCCGACAGCGGCGCTGGACGACACTCCGCCACCAACGAAGAAGAGCTTCCTGCCGGCCGCCACCACAGCAAGCGGTCCTCCAGCGACCACCTGAACAACCACCACCACCGTGCCGAGGCGGCCGGCGCCGCCGCGGACGCCCCCGCCTCCCCCAGCACGCTGTCAGAGTTCGCCCAGGGCGCCCTGTCCAGGCTGTGGCGCGGCTTCTTCGCCCTGAAGAACAGCAGCTTCCCCACAGACCTGTTCCTGCTGGAGGGCGGCGCCGCCTACTTCCACACGGTGATGAAGGACAGCCTGAAGCTGCAGAGCCAGCCCAGCCAGCTCAAGATCGCCCAGCGGCTGCGCATGGACCAGGCCCGGCTGGACGAAGTGGCGCGCCGCATCAAGCTGGGCTGCCCGGACGGCTTCGCCATCCTGCTGGCCCTGCAGGGGCCCGTGGACCGCCAGGCGCCGGGGCTGGAGCCGGGCCTGCAGGTTCGCCTGCTGCGCCACCTGGTCACCTACCTGCGAAACAAGGAGGCGGCGGGCGTGGTGAGCCTGCCGGCCGCCAAGGAAGGCGCCCCGGGCGCCATGCTGTACGCCTTCCCGCCCGGGGAGTTCTCGCAGCAGTTCCTGCAGGCGGCCAAGAGGACTGTGGGTAATCTGGAGGAGGAGCACATGGTCATTGTGATTGTCAACGACACTAACTGACTCCCAGGGCTTCCTCCATGTTGTTCAGTGTTTGGTTCAGTTTAAAAGAATTCCAGCCAGTTACACTACATGTTCCTCAGCGACCCGGCGGGATGACGACGGCCCGAAGGAACCTTTAGAAACACTTAAACTGGTTTTGCTCCAGGAAGCTGGAAAACACGACACTAATAGCTTCTTACTTTATCCGGTTTTATTCATCCTGGAAACTCGCAAGATGTTTGAACTTGAAGCTAATCCTTTCCTGTTTTTATTTGGTGTTCCTCCTCTTCCTCGCTGTGTTCTGGTGTTCTTAGCATTCCAGTCCATTCTCCCAGCATGCACCAGGAGAGAAACCCTACCCATCTACGTTGAAACTTCCTGTTGATCCGTTTTGAGTCTTGCTTGTTCGGGATCGTTTTTTAAACTCCCAGCAGGGCCTCCGTGTTTCCATCTGTTCTGGTTTTATTAGCGAACTGCAGATTTATGAAGCAGAAAAAAACTTTTTGACCCCAAAACATTCAGCAAATTAAAAGCTCAAGAAGCAAATTGGACATTTTTATGGGAATGAGTCAGAGATATGAGCAGATCAGGATGAATGATGGTCACTAACGATTTGCATTTTAAAAAGAGGAATATTTGATGTTTTATTGTTTCATCTTAAAACTGAACATGTTTCTGAAATAAAACCAGAGTTTTTACAGCTGAAGCCTCATTTCTGCATTTGAAACTAATTGGAATGAATTAAAGCCGAGGTTTTAAACTCATTTTCTTTTTCAGACACATCAAGAGCAACAATGCCACCAGGGGCAGAAAGTTTGAGTTCCTCTTTAAATTAAATATGAAATGTATTTTCATCTTCATGCAATCTGTTATTATACAGACAACACTGCTGATTTGATTTGATAATTTTTAAAAACTCAAGTCTACAGGGCCACAAAAAATCTTCTGGCGGGCTGAATTTGGCCCATGAGCCGTGAGTTTGACATGTGATTTAACGTATTAAGAGGTAAAACTAAAAGTTAAGGAATGAGCTCAGAAGTTTAAAAAACAACAAATCAGATTGTTAATATACAAAATTTGCTAAATGTTTAAGTACTGTTAAAAAATTGAAAACTTTATTACAAAAAATTGTTTTGGACTAAATTAATGACATTTTGTTCAAAAACAGTTTTTTTCTTAATAAAATAAAAATAAATTGAGGAAAATATTAGGGAAAATATGGATAAAAAAATTACCTGCAACTCATTGTTGCAGTAAAACAAAATAAATAATCCACTGAAGAATAAACATTTCTGTTAAAAAAACTCAGAAATTAATTTCACATTTACCAGAAAAATGTGGATATTTTCTGTCAGGAATTACAAGAAATGTAATTTTCCTCGATATTCTGACAAAACATCTAAACTATCTAAAATAAAAAACTCATCCGGGTTGTAGAGAAGATATTTTCCTACTAATGTCTGGAGTTTTTTCCTTAAAAATGACTGACTCCATAATAACAAAATTATTTAGTTTTAATATGATGCATTTCTTGAATTACTATTAATTAATGCGCTTGAATCCTTTTACCTTTAGTCTTGGAAAATTGTGGTTTTCTTACCACTTAAGACTAAATTACAAATTTTTCTTGTGAAAATGTTAACTTTTTTATTTAAATTTTCTCCTCCATGGATAATTATTTATTTTCAGACCTAATTCCACGTCATATTTGTGGTCATATTTGCTGTATTAGGTCATATTCGGGTTGAATAGCCAATAGTTAAAGGTAAAGATAATTTTATTTATATAGCACATTTTCAGCTTGTGTTGCCTTGTACAAATATTAGTGCAGTTGTACTATAAAACACAGATATGAGGGAATTTATCACACACGGTAGGTGGCGGTAAATGCATCTTAAGGTGGTTTGTCATCCGCCATTGAGACTCAAAAGAAGAAGAAGAAGCTAGACGGCGATTAAAATAAATAAAAATGAGGTAAAGTATATTATTAAAATGTATATCAAGAAGAAATGGCAAAAATAGTGGGATAGAGGAGGCAATGCTAGGTTTTATGATAGCATCCAAAGAAAAGTTGGGGAATTAAGGAAATGTAGTAGAATTTAAAAAGAAGATGTTATATCTAGAATAAGATTTGGACATACAGGATTAAATAGTACTCTTAAAATAATTAATAAGCATAGTACAGGCTGTTGTAACTATTGTGGACAATTAGAAACAGTCCAACATATTTTTTTATAATGTAATAAATATGTTCAGGAAAGAGAGGTGTTACTTAGAGATTTAAGTGGGAATAAAAATAAATGAGATATTAGGGAATTGTTTCAGAGATCATCTGGGGATGTAGATTTTAGCAGTATTGTTTGTTTTCTAAGAAGAACTGGGCATTATGGGGAGATTACAATAGGTAAACGTCTGATCCATACTCCAATCCGGAAGGTGGCGGTAAAGCACCTATAAGTTGTTTGCCAACCGCCATAAAAATAAAAAGAAGAAGAAGAAAAATTTAAAAACAAGAACAAGATTCACGGCGTGTTTAGATTTTTGCCAACCGCCAATAAAACATCAAGAAAAAGAAAAACTGGCGGTGAAGGAGCGTCGAGGTTTGTAGCCTTTATTTATGAACGTTTGTTGTTAAAAGTTTTGCCGTTGTCCGGCTGCTATTATAGCTTTTAGTGAAGATTATAAGTTGTAGTCTGAATACAACTGAGCGGCTCTGCTTTAGTTGGTTAACCTCCAGCTCGTCCTGCTGTTTCTCTGGACGGTTGAGTTTGTTTGCTGAAGTTTTGATCGAGTTTTAACTCGGAGATACAAGCGAAGCTAAACTGACCTGGTTGCTAACAGCAGGTTTTTGGTTATTCATCTTTTTTGTTCATTTGTTTTTGCTAACAAAAACGACAGTGGGTTTTATTTACTTTTTATTTGTTCAGTTATTTTTGTTGGCCGTAGATATAAAAACAGATTTTATCAGCTGACATTTTAGACAAATTATCTTAAAAGATAAAATAAGGAAAACAAATATTTTCTTTAAATCTATATGAAATATTTTAAAACCTGTATGAAAAGCCCCACATCAGAACAACAAAGTGGATTTTGACATGGAAAAAAAGAATAAATACAAATAATTGAGACTGAAAATACTACGCCAACAAAATAGTGTGAGAAAAAAAGCAGAAAAGATTAAAGTGTTAAATTAAACTGTTAACATATCGCTATGAAGACTGAGTTTTTGTGTTATTACAACATTCATGCACTTCCTTCAAATACAATTTGGTCACTTCAAAAACTTTAAAATGTGGGGGATTTTTATTATTACTATTTTTTTTTTTAAAGAAGGGCATTTGTGAATAAAAAATGACCAAGAATGAATATAATTTGACTGTTCGTCCCTTGTTGGAAGACCAGATCTTAAAGTTAAATGGATTTCTCATACAAATATTTGTAAAATAATTATTTTGTTTTATCAATAGCCGTCTGTTGTTCCACATTGGGACTGAATGGTGAAAAATATTGCTTAAGAATAAATGTATTTTATTTTACAACTCAATAATTAAAAAAAAAAAAAGAATCTTACTAGGAAAATTATACCAGAGATTTCCATATTTTGTTTTAATGACATTTGCAACCACTTCAGCTTGAGTCACTGGATCAAAATCAATCATATTTGATCTCTCCTCCTATCAAAATTTTACTACATAAATTTTTCTAATAAAATGCAGCTGTTTGTCCAAATGAATGAATGATTAATTAAATTAGCCATTTTCTTAAAAACCTTAGTTGTTCAGAGTGATAACCGACTTTACATAGTAAGAAAAGACACATTTTCTATATTATGCTAAGTTTTTGCAGAGGAACCAAGCCTCCTCCTTAAACATTTTCTCTGCTGCTGTTTCAGCTTCACTCAGAGACAAAATGGCTTCCAGATCAGAGGAGGATCTCTGCTGTCCAGTCTGCCAGGACATCTTTGTTGACCCGGTTGTTCTGTCATGCAGTCACAGTTTCTGTAAGGAATGTCTGAAGAACTCCTGGAGAGCAAGACCTGGACGTTCATGTCCTGTTTGTAGGAAAAGATCTGACAGAGAAGATCCTCCAGTTAGTCTGACCCTGAAGAGACTCTGTGAATCATTCTTACAGCAAAAATTCCAAAATGCTTCAGAGAGTCTCTGCAGTCTGCACTCTGAGAAACTCAAACTCTTCTGTCTGGACCATCAGCAGCCAGTTTGTCTCATTTGCAGAGATTCAGAAAAACACACCAACCACAGATTCAGACCCATCGATGAAGCTGCTCAGCAACACAAGAAGAAACTTCAGGAAACTCTGAAACCTTTGAAGAAGAAACTGGAGCTGAAGAAGAAAGTTAAAGAGGAGTTTGATCAGACAGCAGAACACAGGAAGGTCCAGGCCCGACACACAGAGAGGCAGATTGTTGAGCAGTTTAAGATACTTCATCAGTTTCTAGCAGAGGAAGAGGAGGCCAGGCTGGCTGCACTGAGGGAGGAAGAGAAGCAGAAGAGAGGGATGATGAAGGAGAAGATGGAGGCTCTGAGCAGAGAGATAGCAGCTCTTTCAGACACAGTCAGAGCCACAGAGGAGGAGCTGAGAGCTGAAGACGTCTCATTCCTGCACAACTACAAGGCTGCAGTGGAAAGAGTCCAGCGCTGCCCCCTGCTGGAGGATCCACAGCTGCCCTCAGGAGCTC
Organism: Xiphophorus couchianus; assembly: GCF_001444195.1. Taxonomy (NCBI): domain Eukaryota; kingdom Metazoa; phylum Chordata; class Actinopteri; order Cyprinodontiformes; family Poeciliidae; genus Xiphophorus; species Xiphophorus couchianus. The sequence goes on from NC_040247.1 coordinate 3,036,506, forward strand.
TGATAGACCAGGCCAAACATCTGGGCAACCTGGCCTTCAACATCTGGAGCAACATGAAGAACATGGTGACCTACACTCCTCTGGTTCTGGACCCAAACACGGCTGGGTCAAGACTCTTCCTGTCTGACGATTTGACCAGTGGGACGTTTGGAGAGAAACAGCAGCTTCCTGATAATCCAGAGAGGTTTGGACCAGAGTGGTCCGTCCTCGGCTCTGAGGGCTTTAACTCAGGGAACCACAGCTGGGATGTCGATGTTGGAGACAGTCAGTATTGGTTGCTGGGTGTGTTAGTAGAGTCTGCCCAGAGGAAGGGGAAGATACAGTCTGGATTTTGGGTTATACAGTTCTATAGAGGTAAATATTCAGCACGGATTACAGCAGCTCCTCTCTCAGATCTACCAGTCCAGAAGAAACTCCAGAGGATCAGAGTGAATCTGGACTGGGACGGAGGAAAGCTGTCGTTCTCTGATCTGGATACTAACACACACATACACACCTTCACACACACCTTCACTGACAGGATGTTTCCATGTTTTGTCTCTGCCAACGTCAAAATCCTATCCATGGAGATCTCAGTGAAAAAACAGCATCTCTGTCCAAGTTAAACCTTGATGAGATTTAAACTCTGGTTTTAGACAGGAAACTGCAGGTGATCTGACTGATCATCTGGTTGTTTTCAGCTCAGCTTCAGATCTGCTTCGTAAGCCAGAAACTGAATGTGACATAAAGTGGATGATGTGAAGCTTAGACTGGCACTGACTCTGCAGGATCAGTTTGTCTCATACCGTCACCCAGAAAACATTTCAAAATGCTTGGCAAGAAATCCAAGGGTAAACATCTAAAATACATTCATCAAGGTTTGATTAAACGGAGAACTCAATATGTCAGATGCCTCTGAGAACATTTTGAAGAAACTCTGAGCCATCCACTCATTGCTGTGATGAACAGCCTGCATGTACCGGACTGAGGTGACATGGAGAAATACGGAGCTGATGGCACTCTGGCGCCGTCCTGGATGTCTGCCGTACCGTAACCATTAGACAGAAATGTCTGGTTCACCCAGAAATATGGACAACCCTGACCATCCTCTGCAGGATGAGAAAACAGGATCTTCAGTCAGAGACTTCTTCTCATTCGCTGTAACACAGACTGCTACAAGAGCTTTCCTACCAACAGCCTTCACCATCTTCAGTAACTCTTGGAAGAACCTGAATTAACGAACTACAACAACATTTCATTTCCTTTTGGGATTAATAAAGTGTATGTGAATTTGCTTTAGCAAACATTTCTCTTGATATAACTGAGGCGCAGCTTTCAGTCCCAACCACCAGACGGGTCTTCTAGCCAGTCAAACTGAGGGTGGCGATGGGAAAACTGTGATTCAGATCCAGCAGTTGCTTTGTGTGCCGTTCAATGTCTGACTGAACATGGACCAGAGATATGTAAACGGGAAGACACTAAGAATGTAGATGAAGAGATAAAGGACACATTTTGCTGGTTTTGGATGGAGGAGGTGGTTAGTTACAGTAAACCCTTTGGGAGCTCAGGTGGAGCGTGTATCTATCCAGAACATCTTACTTTTTGCCAGGAACAACAGCCATGGCAGAAATCCTGCAACGACCAATCAACCTGACCATTCCTTCACCCAGTCTTTGTACGTGTCTGACGTCAACATCTCTGCAGACCCCACACATGCTGGACACAAGCTCCTTAGACTTTTAGCTTCTGGGTGGCGTCACAAAGAAAGTTTCTTCCACCAGATTGTCCCTCTGATTGACACTTAATAGTGACCAACTTCTCTACTGGCAGTCAATACTATGAATATTTGCATTTCTTCAGCCTTGTCTTCTTCTTCTGTAACAGTACTGTATAGAAGAACAATTCATACATATCTATGTACTAAATAGAGGAATAAAGCTTTTTCTGATCAGTCATTGACACATGTGTGAATTGGGTGTGGTCTGTGTGAGGTACTGCTGTCCTAAACAGAGCTGGAGAGAGGAAACAAGAAAGTAGATTTAAATAAATAAAGGTAAAAAGACAACTCAAGTGCTGATAACATCTGATTTAACTAGTGAAAAATTATGTAATAAATAAAGCAGAAAATAACATTGAAAGTAAAGAGGAAGCACAAGCAGATCTATAATATCCTATTAAACATTTCTATCCTGTCTGAAAAGTGAAGACTGAAACCAGTTTCATTCCGTTTACTTTGGTTTAACCCAAACAGTAAAAGTTGTCAGACCATGTTCTCGTAAACTGACACATTTCTTAGGATCTAAACCTGAAGTGACGCTGTTGTCCAGACTCCATACCAGGTGGTGGCAGTAATGCGCCAAGTTATCACCAATAAACAGAAAGAAGAAGGAAGCTGGAGATTTTCCAAAGATACTCAGAAGATCTGGAATAACGGAGAGGTTCGCAGACTGAAGACGGATCAGGACTTTAGGTTCAAGTGAGTAAAGAACCAGAATCTGATTTCCTGCGTTACGGAAGAACCCATTTAATGTAACCCGGTGGATAATTTCTGTTAGCTAGTAGCTAACAGAAATGTAGCTTTATCAGCTGCAGATGTTGCTGATAAAGGACCCCGCTTAGCTGTCCTCGTCGATGCCTTTCTCTCCATGTAGCAACGAAATGTTAGACTCGCTATCTAAGATTTTGCTAAATGTTTCCTCCAGGAATTAGTCAGTGACATTCTAAGTCTTTCACGGCAACGTTGGAGCTGGACGGAAGGAGCCCATCTTATAAATACTCAGGACTCATAAAAACACTGAAATAAAGTTATCTGGTATTATTTGTTTTTTTCAATGTTCCAGACAGTTATTGTGAAAAAAAACTCTAAACAAGTGGGATTTTTAGTATTTAGAAGCCAAACCTGTTTAGGTTTAGGTCTGTTCGGCAAAACACTCTTTCGGTTGTTTTGCAGTTTTCTGGATGTATGTTCCAGATTTGTGGTACATAGAAGCTGAATGCTGCTTCACCATGTTTGGTTGTGGGGATGCAGAGCAGATTAGACCCAGAAGATGTGTGGTCAGGAAGGATGGTAGAATCATAACAAGTTTGATCATTGTTTAATTATATTCTCTGCTGCCATTTCAGCTTCACTCAGAGACAAAATGGCTTCCAGATCAGAGGAGAATCTCTGCTGTCCAGTCTGCCAGGACATCTTTGTTGACCCGGTTGTTCTGTCATGCAGTCACAGTTTCTGTAAGGAATGTCTGAAGAACTCCTGGAGAGCAAGACCTGGACGTTCATGTCCTGTTTGTAGGAAAAGATCTGACAGAGAAGATCCTCCAGTTAGTCTGACCCTGAAGAGACTCTGTGAATCATTCTTACAGCAAAAATTCCAAAATGCTTCAGAGAGTCTCTGCAGTCTGCACTCTGAGAAACTCAAACTCTTCTGTCTGGACCATCAGCAGCCAGTTTGTCTCATTTGCAGAGATTCAGAAAAACACACCAACCACAGATTCAGACCCATCGATGAAGCTGCTCAGCAACACAAGAAGAAACTTCAGGAAACTCTGAAACCTTTGAAGAAGAAACTGGAGCTGAAGAAGGAAGTTAAAGAAAAGTTTGATCAGACAGCAGAACACAGGAAGGTCCAGGCCCGACACACAGAGAGGCAGATTGTTGAGCAGTTTAAAAAGCTTCATCAGTTTCTAGCAGAGGAAGAGGAGGCCAGGCTGGCTGCACTGAGGGAGGAAGAGGAGCAGAAGAGAGGGATGATGAAGGAGAAGATGGAGGCTCTGAGCAGAGAGATAGCAGCTCTTTCAGACACAGTCAGAGCCACAGAGGAGGAGCTGAGAGCTGAAGACGTCTCATTCCTGCACATCTACAAGGCTGCAGTGGAAAGAGTCCAGCGCTGCCCCCTGCTGGAGGATCCACAGCTGCCCTCAGGAGCTCTGATAGACCAGGCCAAACATCTGGGCAACCTGGCCTTCAACATCTGGAGCAACATGAAGAACATGGTGACCTACACTCCTCTGGTTCTGGACCCAAACACGGCGAATCCAAAACTCCTGCTGTCTGATGATCTGACCGGTTTGACTTTAGGAGATGAACAGCAGCTTCCTGATAATTCAGAGAGGTTTGGTTACGCTTGGTCTGTTCTGAGCTCTGAGGGTTTTAACTCAGGGAACCACAGCTGGGATGTTGATGTTGGAGACAGTGAAGACTGGGAACTTGGTGTGTTAGCTGAGTCTGTCCAGTGGAAGGGGAAGGTAGAGTTTGGATTGTTGGTTATGCAGTTCTATAAAGATAAATATTCAGCATGGTCTCCACCTGCTCCTCTCATATTTCTCTCAGTCCAGAAGAAACTCCAGAGGATCAGAGTGAATCTGGACTGGGACGGAGGAAAGCTGTCGTTCTCTGATCTGGACACTAACACACACATACACACCTTCACACACACCTTCACTGACAGGATGTTTCCTTTCTTCAACACTGAAGATCCTCTCAAAATTCTACCGATGAAGATCTCAGTGAGCAAACATCAGCTCTGATGTCGTCAACATGAAGAACTCAAACTGCAAATGAAACCTTATTGGTCAGATTTAAACTCTGTGATTTAAACAGGAAACTGGAGATGATCTGTTTAAAACACAGATCATCTCCAGTTAGTCTGACTGTGAAGAGACTAACTGGAGTCTCTTCAGTGTTTCTGGAGACGGTGAATACTGGGCACTTGGTGTGTTAGAAGAGTCTGTCCAGAGGAAGATATTCATCTGGAAGAAACTCCAGAGGATCAGAGTGAATCTGGACTGGATACTAACACACACACACCTTCACTGACAGGATGTTTCCTCTCTACATCACAGAGGATAAAGCAAAAATCTTACCGATGGAGAACTGAGTGATCAAACAGCAGCTCTGATGTTCTCAAAGGAATTTCCTCCGATGTTTGAGGCTGCGGTGTCCATTGGCACCATTGGTGCGTCACTATTATTACGACACATTAAGGTGACCAGTTACTCTGCTGGGAATCAATCAATAATATGAATATTTTTATTTTATTTGTTATTTTTTTAAGCCATGTCTTCTTCTTTTCCGGTACATATAAACATGCAGCAACTTGGGAATAAAACTTTTTCTGCTCACTCATTGACAGATGTGGGATTTGGGTCGAGAAAGTAGCCAGGAAATGTTTGAACTGACTGATCATAACATCTGATTTACTTTGTAAAAATTATGAAATTGTGTCCACATTCAGTTATTTTAAATGACTGACAATTTTTCCAAATATTACATAATTTTTTAGATGTAATTGGTAAATATAGTACGGTAAAACAGCAGGTGTCTATAATTATAACTAGACCTTTAGTGTGGTTTACTTTAGTTCAACTGTTGGTGGGGAAAAAGTCTTTCTATTTCACAAACTCAAAATAATTTGTGTAAAATTGATACAAAGTACTTCCAGCAAAATATCTACAGTTTAAAAATATTAGAACAGTGAAAGTGGTGTACACATTAGAGATCTCATTTTAAAAGTGTGTGACCTAAATACTTTTTCAAATGTTTATTCACTAGCAGATTAACTAGAAATGGTAGAATAGACTAGCATTTATTCAAGTTGGTGTTTTTTACTAAAATGTGCAAAAAACCTTCTAAGTATCTCTTATAAAATGTCACTGACATAAATGTAACTAAACCTTCCTCTGCTTTTTAACAGTAAATAACAGGAAAGAGTGAATTTAGCCATTACTCTAACTGGTTAGCTGTGAAAAAGTCAGCTATTTTTTTATTAGCTAAGAGAAACCTTTTTTTTTTTTGCTATTGAGAAAACCTACAAATACAAATGAAGTGAGGAACACAACACAATATAATAAAGTATGGCAGGGGTGTAGCTGAACATAGTAATGAGATTAATGCCAGTCTTCTGTCAGTGTTTGTATTCTTTTCATTAAAAAAAAAGCTCATATCAGTGAAAATCCAGAATCAACATTACAAATTATAGTTATTACATTTGTTCCAAAATCTCCTTGTAATATAAGAATTCCAGAATAAATGACTTAAACTAACCAATACATGGATAACTATATTAAGATGTTTTGCTCAGAGAAACAGGTTTGTGGACCGACGTGTTTCCAGTCATGCGCACCGCGGACCAGTAGGTGGCGGTGACGCTTCGTTCGGTATAAACCAACAGAAGAAGAAAATGTTTACTGGACAAACTCCATCAACACCACAGCGGCTGTGGAAGCGCCGTGGTTTGTGTTTTTGGGGGTTTTTTTGTTTTCGAACCGGAGTCGGGAGAGAAAACAACACAGGAAGATGGAAAGTTTGTGACTTCCGGTCAGAAGTGAAACGAACTGAAGCCCAACTGGAACAGAGACATGAATTAAAACTGAAACACGAAATGGAGGCTGTTTCCAACCCCGAAGGTCGGCTGCAGAGACTCGGTTTGTATATTTAAAGTCTCATCTCAATGAACTAAATAAATCCTTCATATGCCTTAAATTAACTGTAACCAATCCTTCATATATTTGAGATGAGACTTTAAATATACAAACATAAAACATAAACTGAACCAGCGATTCTGTTTGTAGCCTAGCCAGCTAGCATGCGGTAATCTGTATTACCAGATTAACTGGTTGAAACCACATATTTTTCTAAAGTATAGGTATCTGCGCCCAACTTTGTTATAATCCTGATAGATTACGAATAGATGGCTCTTTGGTTTGTAAAGATGGCTGACCCCTGGAGAAAGCAATCATTTAAAAAAAACAATAACAGTCTTCCAATTCAGTTGGAATCAGCTTCAGGCCGACAGGATCAAATGGCATCCAAACAGTGAAACAGGCATTTAGTGTAGAAAGACTGTAAAAAGAAGAGAAACGAATAGATTTCTGTTGTCAAATTAAAATTCTGTTTCAAATCAATCCTGTCTGCATTCAGTGCAGATCATTGCAATAAGCCCCTCATTGTGTGTCTCTGTTGGGAAACACTGTTTGCAGGGAAATAAACATGTTAGGAAAACAGATTTCAGGCATTCAGACCCAGTAACTGCCAGGTCTGAAACTGTCTCTGCTTTCTGTGCTGATTACCGGTCAATTGTACTGCGATGGGTAATAAAAGTGGTCTGAGGTCACATTTGCATCCTAATTGAAACTAACATTCTTTGCAATCAAAGCCGAATTAATTAGCAAACCAATGGCTTTTCTTGTCACAGAGAAATGAGATAAAAGCTTTTTAAGTTTTGGTTCTACAGTGATCCACATGTCTCATTCCTACAAAAAGTCAGACTACTTTCTTTAAAATGTAGCTGAGTTTATATTGAGCAGGTACACAATTCACAGTATAATTAAAATTTTTGGGTACAAAAAATCCCACACAACTTAACATTCTTGACGCCTGTGATTTAGACAATGGAGTTGATTGGTTCTTGTCAGAATAAGGTGCAAAAGGTTTGGCTGCTGGCCAGAATTATATGATTGCAGTGAATCTTTGTTTTTTAGGCTTTTACCAATAATAATACAATTTCCTAACATCATGCAACAACTATGGCTGCAGCTGTTAGATACCTCAGTATCCATATACGTCATTAAGTAATATGACTTAATTTAGTAATTGCTGCGACGGTTAGGAAGCTGTGCTGCAGACGTTCCTTCAACAGCCTCTTCTTTTTACAGTCTTTCTACACTAAATGCTTGTTTCACAGTTTGGATGCCCTTTGATCCTGTCGTCCCCAAGCTGATTCCAACTGAATTGGAAGATTGTTATTCTTTTTTTTTAATTATTGCTTTCTCCAGGGGTCAGCCATCTTTACAAACCAAAGAGCCATTTTAACCCTGTTCCTTCAAAAATAAATTTCTCTCAACAAGAAAACTAATGTGACTCTTCAGAAAAACACTATTAACTTCCCCATATTTCAGAAAACATTTTATGATCATAGAGCCATAATTTTATTTATGCATTTTTCTGTATAGCAGATTATGATCTTCCACTGTTACCTGCAGACTTTCAGCAGATGCTGCTGGTTAAGGAAGAGCTTCCTGAAGGACGGAGTCCTGCTGTGGACTTGCCGGATCCAGAGTCGCTCCAGATAAAGGAGGAGCAGGAGGAACCCTGGCCCAGTATGAAGGAGGAGACTGATGCCAGCTGGTTTCCAGTAACCACAGTCATCAGGAAGACTGAGGAAGACGAGGAAGAAAAACCTGTTTCCTCACAGCAAACGGGGGACGCAGATCTTCCAGTCAGCTATTCAGTTGACCTGGGGAAGTTAGAAACTGAGGAAGAAGACTGGAGGAACCTGGATTGTAATGCAGATAGAAGCTCTTCAGATACGGATGTCAGTGAGGATAATGAGGGAAATTTGAACGGTCCTGATTCTCAGCTGGAAAACTTTTCTTTAAGGTGTTTGGTTAACAAAAAATATACAATGAAGAAGGATTTGAAATCAACAAGGGAATCCCAAATGGATCTGAAATGTTTTAGCTGTAATGAATGTGGCAAGAGCTTCCTGAGGGAAAATCTTCTAAAAATACACGTGAGAATCCATACAGGGGAGAAACCATTTAGTTGTGAACTTTGTGGACAAAGATTTATACAAAAATCCAACTTGAACAGACACATGAGATTCCACACAGGGGAGAAACCGTTTGGGTGTCATCTCTGTGGACAGACCTTTAGTTGGAAGTCTAGTTTAGACTGTCACATGAGAATCCACACCGGAGAGAAACCATTCAGCTGTGACTTCTGTGGACAAAGATTTGGTGAGAAATCGGTTCTAAACACTCACATGAGGATTCACACTGGAGACAAACCATTTAGCTGTGATGTTTGTGAACAAAGATTTAACCAAAGATCACATCTAAAAAGACACATGAGAGTCCACACTGGAGAAAAACCATTTTGCTGTGAGATCTGTGGTCAACGATTTGGTGATAAATCAGTGTTAAACATTCACATGGGAAACCATACGGGAGACAAACCATTTGGTTGTCATGTTTGTGGAGAGCGATTTAGTCGTAAGTGTGTTTTAGACAGACACATGAGAATCCACACAGGAGAGAAACCTTTTAACTGTGATCTTTGTGGGAAAAGATTTAGCCACAAGTCAGCTGTGAATATCCACAGGAGAATCCATACAGGTGAAAACCCATTTTGTTGTCAAACATGTGGAAAAAGATTTAGTCGCAAGTCAGTTCTAGAGAGTCACATGAGAATCCACACTGGAGAACAACCTTTCAGATGTGATGTTTGTGGACAAAGATGCAACGAAAGAGCACATTTAAAAAAGCACATGAGAATCCACACAGGAGAAAAACCATTTGGTTGTGACGTCTGTGGAAAAAGCTTTAGAGATAAATCGCATTTCAAGAGTCACATGAGGGTCCACACGGGAGAGAAACCATTTAGTTGTGATATTTGTGGAAAGAGATTTAGTGATAAATCAGATTCCAATAATCACATGAAAATCCACACAGGAGAAAAACTATTTGCTTGTGAGCGTTGTGGACAAAGATTTAGACGAAAACCCTGTTTGAACATTCACATGAGAATCCACACAGGAGAGAAACCTTTTGGTTGTGATTTTTGTGGGAAAACATTTCGACAAAAATCTTATTTAAAAATCCACATGAGAATTCACACAGGAGACAAACCATTTAGTTGTGATGTTTGTGGGAAAAAATTTAACAGCAAGTCAAATTTAAAAAGCCACATGAAGATTCACACAGGAGCGGAAACTGTTCACATGTGAATATTAAGGCATCTTAATGTGGAACACTTCAAAGACTGAAAAGTTGTTTCTAAAACCCATTTTCCTACTAACAATTTAAGTGTTTGTGTTGTGTCAATGTCTGTATGACATTGTATGAATATACAAAGTATGCATATTCATACTTTGTTCCTTGAACATTTCATTAGATGCTGAGCCAACATGAAACCTGGTATTGCAGCTGCAGGTTTGACAGCCTGCGAGCTCAAAGGGGCTTTGCAGCTGCAGCACATACTGGGTTTTTTAAAACAATGTACTTGGGTTTTTACATCTGACCATATTTATGAATATTCCCAAGATTTCCTGAAAATATGTGCAATTTAACATTCTGGACGTTGTGGTCCGTTCTAACTGCAACAAAACCTTTGTTTTTGTGATTCAGATGTTTGCCATCTGATATTTGCAAGGTCAGGGGTTAGTTTAGGCATTTAAGGAACGGTTACATCATGAGACAAACTAGCACTTTTTGTGATTGTTTTGATTTTTGTCCAAATTTTAAAAATATTTAAAAAGAATTATAGATACTCATTGCCTTGTCAGCACAAGATGGAGAGTGGAGTGTGTTGGTTTCTGGATATTTTGGGCTAAGGAGAATTAATCTAAGGTCAAATTTAACATTTCAACATAATTGTTACATTAAACACACCCAGATTTCCAAAACAGGTGTGATGCAACCCAATCATGGGCTTCCTGATTTGTGTCTGGTTTACTTTGGTGAGTTCAATGAGAAAATGCTGAACTTTACAGTTACCTACAGATGTGTTTGAGTAAAAAATGTTTTTTATGACCAGAAAAAAAACTGATATAAATTTAGTTCACCTCAGTTTTTAGCCAGAATGGAACTTCTGAACAAAAAATGACAGATTTTAATATAGAAGTAAGAAAATCACTAGAAGATGTTTCTGCTAATTCACTCATGTTTTATTATTTGTTAAAAAAATATTTTGAAGAAAAGCTGAAAATATTCATCTGTAATTTTTTAAAATGCAGCGGTTGCTGAAACTGAGAACATTTGGACTCATGAGGAAGCCAATCTAGCTCTGCCTGTGCTATTACATTAACACAATTAAGATTTTAAAGCGACTGTAACCAATTTTTATTCCACTTCCTGGGAAAATTTAAATCCTGCCAGGATTCAGTCTTTGTTTTCATAAAGAATAAAATTAGAGCCTGATCAAAAGTTTTAGTTTGGACCCGATCAAAGGTTCTGGTGCTGCTAATGTTCTAACAGTAAGGCAGAGCTCAGATTGTTCAAGCGGGTGATTAATGGGATTTTGTGTGTAATTTGTGAAAGTTTTAGAGTTGATGCAGAGTAGAGAGAAACGTGAGAACTTAGCATATTAACCACAAGAGGGCGGCAGAGCTCTGAGTGATAATCAGCACTGTAACAGAAGCAGCCACAGTTCAGAGGAGAGAAGAAGAACTCTATAATGATAGGTGTTGTGCATCAGTTGGTCGCCGGTGCGCCCTGAGCCCAGGCTGCGGGCCACGCTGGACTCCTGGTTTCACACCATTTCCAGTCGCTCGCCATTTTATTTCCTGTCAAATTAATGTTCAATAAAAGGTCACTAATGCCAAAAAATCTTTGAAAATAAGAATAACTGAAAAAGAGATTTTAACACATGGAGATTTATTGGGAAAGAATTTGCTGTGTCCCATCATAACTATTTACAAAAAGTGAAATTTTAGACAACAGTTCTGTGCTTAAATATGTCAGTCAAGTCAAATCATCTTTATTTGTATCGTGCCAAATTACATCAGTATGAAAAAATGTTAAACACTCTATTTTCTTTTATCGCTGTTTTGAGTTGGTTGGTTGGAACTGAACAAAAATAAAAGAATATAAACACTAAAATGTGCAGCTGGGGGTTTTGTTAAATTTTCTGTTCTTCAATCCTGTGAATTAATTAGTTATATTTTATACTGTAATAAATGCCAACAAAATGCTCTTTGTATAAAAATCAAAGTGTTCTAATTTCTTGTTTCTCTTATCTTTGAAAACGATTAAAATATTCATATCCATATGTTAATTAAACTTGCAGCATGTAGCTTTGTATAAAATATGTTTTTTGCACTTTTGTCAAAACTGTCTCCATGTCTTAGTTTATTATGAGACAGATAATCTGTGGAAACATCAATCTCCTCTTTGAGCTGCTATTGCAGCCTGAAAAACAACCAATTAGAGCCAGGAGGAGTGGCTTAGTGCTGTCAATCACCTCGTGTAGTCGCTGATAAATGCAGTAATGGCAGATAACTTCCATTTACAGGAAAACTGTTTATCTGTCATCATAAAGAGAAAGAGAGGGGGGTGATTGACAGCACTAAGTCCCGCCTCCTGGCTCTGATTGGTTATTATACTTTCACAACATGGTGACAGTTTCAACAAATATGTAAAAAAAAAAAAAAAGATTAAAAGTTACCAAATTTAGCTTTAACTGAGGATTACATGTTCACATTTTCTCTTCTTCAGCAGAAACTCTGGGTCTGTCTCTGGTAGCGTTGCCATGACGACAGGGTTCCCCTTTTGGTTTGGGTTTGTGGTCCGAGCCGGTCAGAGCTGGACACGTTGAACAGAACAAACAGAGACGAGGGGAACTGGTTCTTTCAGTGCTCGTTTATTGGAACATGGCATGGATGGAAGAAAGCAGAACCACCGACACGTCCGGTCCAGTCCGGGTCAGACCGGATCGGTCCGGTCCAGACCAGGTCGGTTTCGGTCCGGTCCAGACCGGGTCGGACGGCGTCCACCTGAACTGGACCTCAGAACTGTTTTTGCATAGACATCAATTCAAGTCAGACTCATGCAGACGGAGGAGGAACGACAGAAACGATGGAGGAAGAAGAAGAAGAAAGAAGTGATGCGACTTTATAAAAATAAGTGAGCTTGTTAATCATCATCATCATCATCATCAGTAGTTAATACAAACAGAAACACGTCCAGTTCAACCTGAAGCTGCTCAGTATTGCTTTGATCCCCAGACGCTGCAGCCTGGTGTGTGTGTGTGTGTGTGTGTGTGCGCGTGTGTGTAGGCGTGCACATGTGTGTGTATGTGCGTGTGTGTTAGTGAGGCCAAGCAGACATGCAGCAGCAGAGAGGATCCAGAAATGTTCCTCAGTTCATCCGGAAAAACGAATAAATTAAAGAAAAGAATCGAAAACAGAGAAAATCTGCTACAGAACTAGAATAAGTAGAATAATATCAAAGTGTTTTGGATCATTAAATATTATCTAATGGAAAGTTTTATTAAAGCTGTTGCTTCTGGTTTATTTGTATCTTTTTAAAAAAAGCTTGTTGGCATTGATGTTTCTTTCTGCTGACGTTTATCTGGCTGCTGTTTGTGCAAGAATCTCCGTTTTATTAGGAAGTTTAGAAAGTAAAAGTCCAAACTGCAACTTCAGGATGAAACTCGTTTTGAGTCTCCATTTAATCTGAATTCTGACAATTTACCAAACTATTGAAAAGCTGCTTTTTAATATTTGATCAAAGTTTTGATCATTTTGGCTTTCCGTACTTTCAGAACCTGCTCTGTCCTGCTGCCTTCGCTCAGCAGGAATTTTTATTTTCACTCTTCAGGTTAAAATCATGTTTGTTGTCATTAGCAGCCATTTTTAATTGCTTCTGTGAAGATAAACATAAATCTCATTTATCTCATTATTCCATTTATTGTGTTTTGTTTATTGTTTATCCATAATAATCATCATAACTGCTAATTAATCTATTTGCTGTTTGGTATTTTGGGTCGCTGTGTTGCCGTAGTTCTACTTGTTCTAGTTCTGTCCAGAATCAGAGGGCAGCTTTCAGAACGTTCTCGGGTTCGGTTCTGATATCCAGTCGGATGAAACGAGTGGAAACACAAACTTAGACAATTATCAATGTTACAGTGAAAAAGTTAATTGGTTCACACACTTAAAAAACATAATACAGTTTTACAGTCATATTGGAAACAGAAGTTCATATAAACCCATAGATGTAATACTTCTCTTAATAAGTTAAAAAATAATTTAAATCAACTTGAATTAATCGAAAGAAAAAGGACTTAAAAAATCTTTACAATAAAACCCAATGAGACACGAAGCAGGAAGTACATTTACGTCGTATACAAAGTCAGCTCAGTGTTAGTGATCAGTGATATAAACTCTGAGGGAATATTTCATAACGGTTAATAATAAATATAGGAGTATACAGTGTGACACAGAGCAGGACAGACAGAAGGAGAGCTGGAAAGTCTTTATGGCTTTTACAGGCTGCAGGCAGCCGCCACCTCCGGACTCTGAGCTGCTGAAACCAACCAGGAAGGAGAAACCAGAGAGAAGCTCTACTGTGTGGGATTGTTGGAAAATGAAACGATGCAGATTCTGACATGGATGCTGAATAAGTGATGGCTGTCAGTAGAAAACAGGAAATAAAGGAGCAGACTGTTGAAGTCCCAGATCAGCCACCATTTTGCATCCACAGCTGCTGATAAAACAAATAAAAAGATGATAATTCATATTGATTTTATGTAGCACCCTTAAACAACTTCCTCCAGTTTCAGATTTCAATATGGCTGCCAAACGATAGTGGGCGGAGCCGGCCGATAAAAACATGGACAGGATTTGCCTTCCGTACAAAACCTGAACTCAAATCGGTTGATTTGCTCAGAAGTCGCTGCCTGAAGCCAGAACATGAAGCTTCTCAACCTCAAACTCCAACATGGCTGCTGGCTTATTAAACATAATTCATCTCATTTATGACTGGACCAACAAAAGAGAGAATAACATTTTACTGGTTAAATTAAGTGTTTGTAAGTGGAAAAGTTCAAACCGGCAGAAAGCGGTGCGGATTCGCTTCAAGCATCAACAAACGGTTTTAAGGCAGAAACTTTCTTTGCTACTTTTATTCCTGCAGTTTGGAGAAAGTTTGGTACTCTTCTGCCACCTTGTGGTGACAATAAGGTACTGTGATTAACCCTTTATGCTTTTGGTAAAGTTTGAATCTCGTGACGATCAGTTTTCTGACTATGAAGGAGTTAAAGGCTCTGCACGGTCGAGCCGAACTGACGGAATCGATTCTCAACGTCACAGTAACAAAAATCGTTTCGTTGTTTTTCTTCTTCTTGTCACAACCCCTGGAAAAGTCTCGGCTCTGTTGAACTTCCAGATGCCGGTTGTTCAGCCAGCAGGACAGACAGTTTGAGGAACCGTTAGTCCAGAACCCTAAACTCCTGCTGCTCGGTTCTGGTCCGATGTGGCAGGAAAACGTCCTTCTGATGGTTTCTGTTGATTTTCTGCCCAGTAACAAGGAAAATAAAATGAGGTTTTGCATCTTGTTAATCATTATTTCCTCCCCTGAACTTGAGAACTGGTAACATCCATTCCTGTCTGTTTACGGCTGTAAGCCTTGAAATCTGCGCAGTGGGAGGGTTTCACAGGAGCTCGGCTCGGTGGGTCTGTGGACTGTAAAGGGTGCGCGTGAAATGTCCAGAAACAGTTGGACTTCGGAGCGACCATGCCGGTCAGACCTCTGAAGAAACGTTACCATCTCTGATTGACGTGGATCAGCTGGGATTTAAACCCAGGATGAAGCAACGGCATCAAATAATGGTCAGCGCCTCGTTTAAAACTGGACTTTGCTAAAAGTGGAGAGCAGAATGTTGACCCGGTTCTTCCTCATACTGGTCCGACGTTGAATGGTTTCTTTCCGGTGACGGTGCACATCAGGGTGGTGGTGTGTATTTACAGGATGAACCACGGAGAGGCGGGGGACGGACTCGTTGACCCTGAGAGGTAACCGCTGCAGCTACTTGGTGATTGTCAGATTTAAAGGATCCTTCTTGTCATCAGTGAAGATGATCAGCAGGTTCAGCTGGTTTAACTCTGAAACTATGACGACCGTTTTAAATCTGCTACGCTCCGGCGGAACCGGACTCAACGCCACCAAACGGTTTCGCTTCACCTTCACTAATCGCTGTTGGCTTCACAGAATCGGTATTATTTTAGATAAATCATGCATGTTCCAATAATCCCACAGTGATCTTTGCTAGCAGTCAGGAGGGGAAGAGAGAGAGATGGAAACAGGAAGTGACAGAGTTCAGAGGCCCTGGCAGTTTGAAGAGCAGCCCAGAAGCCACCGCAGAGACGGCCGTCCTCCTTCATCAGTACGGAGAAAACTTCTGTCTCTCCGGCTTCTTCATCCCGTTGGCGGACGATGAGATCTTGGCCGTGTAGGACGCCAGCGCGGCCGCCGCGTGAGCCGGGACGGGAACCGCCGCCGTCTGCATCGAGCTCGGAAGCACCGGCGCGCCGATGGCGGCGGCCGCCGCCGCCGCTGCTGCTGCTGCTGCGGAGGCGGGAGGGGTGGACAGTGCCAGGTAGGGGATGGATTTCACTCCCAGGAGGCTGGAGAGGGGAAGGGCGTAGGGGGCGCCCAGGATCGGAGCGTGGGGCAGTGCAGCACCCATCGCTGCCAGGGGGGAGGGGGAGGAGGACGAGGCGGAGGCGGGTGGGGCGGGCTGGGTGAAGCTCATGGTCAGGTCAACGGGAGACGACATGGAGGAGGACTGGGCGGTGGATTTGGCGGTCTCTAAACTGGAGGAAGGAGGTGGAGGAGGGAGGGTGGAGGGAGCACAGGGGTCAGGAGGAGGGGGTCGGATGGAGAAGGGTTAGAGGGTCAAATAAAAGACATGTTAAAAAAAACAAGAGTAAAAACTGAATGTGAACCAAAACGGAACCAAACAGGATTTTTTTGGAGAGAAAAATGAAAAACTGACAGAACAGAAAATCAGAAGACAGGTGTGTTTTGCTGGAGGTTGCAACAGATTATTGTAGGGGGTTCGCTGTACGGATGGGGGGTGTGCTGTATAAGTTGGGGTGATGGCTTGGGAGGGGGCTTAGGGAGGAGGAAACAAAACCATCACAGACACGTTAGCACGGCAGCTTCGTCACACATGATGCAGAAACGTTTCACTGAGATAATACCCCGGTTCTGCAGAAATTCACCCTGGAAAAGGAGGAAGGACGGATGAAAAGAGCTTCACACCATCATTCCAACAAACGAACACGGTGGTGTACTCAGTGTTTCAGACTGAGCTCTGGGTTGGGTTTTTGTTCTTGGACAAACAGAACCAAACCGATACCAATAAATTTAAGGAAAAATCGCCTAAGAGTTGGAGCCAAAGTCCATCTGTCCTCCATCTGTCCCCACTTACCAATGACCGCGAGGCGGGTCTACTCTGGACCGGCCGACAGTCCGTCACCAGACAACACAGACACACAGGACCAACAACCATCCACTCACCAACACATCGTGTCTACAGACTGGCTTTGTCCAGAGAAAGCTGGAGTACCTGGAAAGAACCAACATTTAAGAACTTCCAAACTGATTTTTGTCCCAATTTTCTCCTTCCAACAATCTTAAGGACATCCTGATTATCTGGATGGCTCAAAAATAATATTAATAAACGTCTGAAAGACTTTCTGACCTACAAATGGGAAGTTTTGTCTTGGCTGTTGAATTTTGGGTGAAGCCAATCGGAAAGAGAGGCAACAAAAACATGGAGATGAGCTCCTTCCAGTCGGCCATGTTTGTTTCCTCTGAACTCACATTTAGTCCGGAGAGGTTTAGCAGGATTTCCCGTCTGACATCTGAATGTTGAGGCTGCAGGATCTCAGCTTGTGAAAATTTGCTGACAATTTTGAAATATTTCCGTGTGAATCAGACGTCATCAGACTGATGATGTCAGTATGAGGTCAGCGTGCGAACCGCCGGGTGAAGGAACGGTTCACCCGTTCACTCGTCTCAACTGACTCAATCTGATTGGAATATATAATAAAAAGTGTCGCCTTCCCGGAGCTGACAGGAGTCTGAGCCCCTTCAACGAGGAACAAACTGAGTCTGTTTTAGAGTTTTGTTCTCTCCGTCTCTCTGTCCGTCATGCAGCAGTTATTTACATGATGGAAATATTGATGCAAATAATAACGTAAATGTTAATGACAAACCTTTGAGCCGGCTTTATTTCTGTTTCTATCATCGCTGTAGCTGCATGAGGAGCCATCCTGAAACAGCCGACTAGCTGAGTCAGATTCTCTCCAGCCCTTTCTGTTTGTGTTTTTCTGTATAATAATGCAACACACGGCGCCTTGCTGAAGTTTTTATTCCTCCTGGAACTTTTCAACCTTTTGCCGCTTTTCAGGCTTCAATCACAAAGATCTAAAATTTTTATTATTTTGTGAAGAATCAACAACAAGTGGGACACAATCGTGAGGATTGAACGAAATTTATTGGATATTTGAAACTTTTTTAACACATAAAAAACTGCAAAGTGGAGCCTGCAATAATATTCAGCCCCTTTACTTTCAGTGCAGCAAACTCACTCCAGAGGTTCAGGGAGGATTTCTGGATGATCCAATGTTGTCCTAAATGACTGATGATGATAAGTAGAACCACCTGTGTGTAATCAAGTCCCCTATAAATGCAGCTGCTCTGTGATGGTCTCAGGTTGTGTTTAAAGCATCATGAAGACCAGGCAGGTCCCAGGTGCTGCTGTGGAGAAGTTTAAAGCCAGATTTGGATACAAAAAGATTTCCCAAGATTTAACATCTCAAGAAGCACTGAGCAAGTGATCATGTTGAAATGGAAGGAGTATCAGACCAAATCCACCAAGACCCGGCCGTCCCTCTAAACTTTCATCTGGAACAAGGAGAAGAAACGCAGAGAGACGCAGCCAAGAGGCAGATGATCACTCTGGATCTACAGAGATCTACAGCTGAGGTGGGAGAGTCTGTCCATAGGACGACAATCTGTGGTACTCTGCACAAATCTGGCCTTTATAGAAGAGTGGCAAGAAGAAAGATATTTCTCAAAGATATCCATAAAAAATCTGGTTTAAAGTTTGACACCAGCCACCTGGGAGACACCAAACATGGAAGAAGGGGTTCTGGTCAGATGAAACCAAAATAAAACTTTTTGGCCACAATGCAAAACGAAACACAGCTCATCACCCTGAACACACCAGCCCCACTGCCCAACATGGTGGTGGCAGCATCATGGTTTGGGCCTGGTGTTCTTCAGCAGGGACAGGGAAGCTGGATGGAGCCGAATACAGAACCGTTCTGGAAGAAAACCTGGTGGAGTCTGAGACTGGGAGGAAGATTTACCTTCCAACAAGACGAAGATCCCAAACATAATGCAAAACCTACAATGGAACGGTTCACAAATAAACATATCCAGGTGTTAGAATGGCCTAGTCAAAGTCCAGACCTGAATCCAATGCAGAATCTGTGGAAAGAGCTGAAAACTGCTGTTCACAAGTGATCTCCATCCAACCTCACTGAGCACCAGCTGTTTTAAGGAAGAATTGGCAAAACTGATAGAGACGAAACCCAGAGACTTGCAGCTGTAATTGCAGCAGAAGGTGGCGCTACAGAGTTTTAACCCTAACCCAATAATATTGTACGCCCCACTTTGCAGTTTTTTGTTAAAAAAAGTTTAAAATATCCAATAAATTTCGTTCCACCTCACGATTGTGTCCCACTTGTTGTAGATTCTTGAAGCGGCAAAAGGTTGAAAAGTTCAGAGCCTTGATTCTCCCTGGAGGCCGAATCAAGGCTCTGAACATGTGAACCGTTTACAAAACATATTTCTGTCCAGTTACACTCCGAATGTCACAAAGAGCTTTAGCTCTGGAGGAAACCATCAGGCTGGATTACAGTTCTCAGGTCCTGAATGAACAGTTCAGTTCAGTTTATTAATGAAGAACTAAACAACTGACTGACTCCTCCAAACGGTTCTGTTCGGTTTGGCTCCTGCATTTCCCACTTCATCCCTGATGCTTATTGCTCATTTGGCCACTTGCTGGTTTGAAGTCTTCAGACTGAAGCTGAACTGGTTTTCTGTGAGGACTCCCAGTTGGAGCATCTGAGTGTTTCTGTCCAGCTGATTCTTACCATGAGGTGATTAAATACTGAGCCAGGTTGATGGCGATCGGCGTGCCGGTGATGGTCACATGGCGGTCGCTGCTGCTGTCGATCTGACTGCCAATCTTGATCTGAGCCCCAGACACCTGCCGGATTTCGTTTATTTTGGTTCCCTGGCGACCGATGATTGATCCAATCAGCTGTGAGGAAGATCAGACAAAGAAGATGAACATTAAAGGGAAACTGAAGGTGAAATGTTCACAAAAACATTCTGGGATTAGTGGATTTCATTCACAGCACTTCAGCTGTTTTTCTGGTGTTCTGCTCCTCAGTGGAAAGTGAAACAGCAGGTCTAAAAGGTTTAAGCTCCTCCCACCATCCAACACACCTGAACTACAGCAGGAATCAGTTTGTGATTGTTGGTTCCTGCAGAGAGACGATCAGATTCACCTTCAGACCAAACTAGCAGCTTCCTCTCAGTGAGTCCAGCTGCAGGCGAGAAAAGTGGAAACCTCCAACTCTGCTGCTTCAAGCTGCTCACACTGGAGGTGAGTTGGACCAAGAACACTCAGAGTCACGTTGAGGGAAGTTAGTAGAGGAGGGAGGGAGCCGTGACTGACTGGACCTTCTGTGTTTTCAGCTTCACTCAGAGACAAAATGGCTTCCACATCAGAGGAGGATCTCTGCTGTCCGGTCTGTCAGGACGTCTTAACGGATCCGGTTGTTCTGTCATGTAGCCACAGCTTCTGTAAGGAATGTCTGAAGAACTGGTGGAGAGAGAACCGGAAGCAAGAAAAGGTCTTTGAAGTTGAATCCACCCTGTAATCTGGTTCTGAAGAGTCTGAATCATTCCTGCAGCAGAGAAACCAAAATGTTTCAGAGGGTCTCTGCAGTCTGGACTTTGAGAAAATCAAACTCTTCTGTCTGAATCATCAGCAGCCAGTTTGTTCTGTCTGAACCACCAACACCCAGTGTGTCTTGTATGCAGAGATTCAACCACAGATTCAGACCCATCGATGAAGCTGCTCAGGATCACAGAGAGAATCTGGAAACATTTCTGGAACTTTTAAAGAAGAAACTGAAGCTGAAGAAGGAAGTTAAAGAAAAGTTTGATCAGACAGCAGAACACATGAAGGTCCAGGCCCGACACACAGAGAGGCAGATTGTTGAGCAGTTTAAGAAGCTTCATCTGTTTCTAGCAGAGGAAGAGGAGGCCAGGCTGGCTGCACTGAGGGAGGAAGAGGACCAGAAGAGAGGGATGATGAAGGAGAAGATGGAGGCTCTGAGCAGAGAGATAGCAGCTCTTTCAGACACAGTCAGAGCCACAGAGGAGGAGCTGAGAGCTGAAGACGTCTCATTCCTGCACAACTACAAGGCTGCAGTGGAAAGAGTCCAGCGCTGCCCCCTGCTGGAGGATCCACAGCTGCCCTCAGGAGCTCTGATAGACCAGGCCAAACATCTGGGCAACCTGGCCTTCAACATCTGGAGCAACATGATGACCATGGTGACCTACACTCCTCTGGTTCTGGACCCAAACACGGCTCATCCAGAACTCCATCTGTCTGACGATCTGAGCAGTTGGACTTTAGGAGAGGAACAGCAGCTTCCTGATAATCCAGACAGGTTCAAGTCATGCCGTTCTGTTCTGAGCTCTGAGGGTTTTAACTCGGGGAACCACAGCTGGGATGTCGATGTTGGACACAGTGAAGGATGGATGCTTGATGTGATAGAAGAGTCTGTCCAGAGGAAGGGAAAATACAGTCTGTTGGTGGTTTTAGGTTTATATGAAGGTAAATGGACCATACCAAGCTCCGCCCACAACCGACCCACGTGACCTCAAGTCTCACAAACAAAGCCCCGCAGCTCGTTGTTTCTATGTAAACATGACTGATCAGTGAATCATTTCTACCGGACTTTCACAATATATCAGCTACTAAATGGACAGAGGATCTAACAAGTTCATGCCATCATCTGGGAGGAGGTTACTGGTTTCTCAGTCACAAGCTGGTTGCAAACCTGAGGCCAGCAGGTGTCAGTCAGTTATGGTAGATCTGAACTTTGACCTCAATATGAGAAGCTACAGACTGATAGGAGGAACCAAAGAGCTCTGTAAAGGTAAAGGCAAATCTTCTGAAGTTGGGATATAATTAATTTAATTTCACATAATTATCGCGGTAGAAGCCATTTGTTTGTTAAAATTTTATGAAATATATTTGTTCTATTTGATGTTTGTTGTGAATGACGTAAACTCACAAACGAATGAGGTCATTAGTCCAACGTTTAGAAACTACAGCGGCTGTAATGAGCCACAGCAAAGGGAAACAAAGGTAAAATAACCTGAACAGGTGATCAACTCAAAACCACTCCTACCTGTTTACTCTCTCTCTCTCTTTGTAGTTTAAGCACACCTGTTACCGTGGCAACCGCCTGGGCCCCGCAAGACGAGCAAAGATTATGTTAAAAACAACATTCAGTCCGTTATATATCAAGTTTCCAGGCTTGATATTTATTTCTGGATTATTAATCAGCTTCCCTGAACACAGCGATGGTTGACTGACTAGCTGTACTTGGTGCTAACGTGGCTAACAGGAGTAACAGTTTAGTCCAAAGCCTTTTCTGCTAAAATAAAATCTTTAGTGTATGTCAGATACAGACACATTGCATATTGATCTGTTTATCTAACGTAAGACTGTGTAGCAGACAGGCTTCAAGGTGTAGAAGTTGTATCAGTTCTGCCATTATGCTGTACTTAGCTAACGGGAAGCTAAGTGTGTTTGTGAGACGGCCGCGCACGTGACCACGTAGAATGGGCATCAGCCAATGAAACGCGGCTCCTCAGGTAAGGTCCAGGCTCAGCAGGGTCTCCACCTGCTGCTCCCACAGATCCATTAGCCCAGTAAAAGATCCAGAGGATCGGAGTGAATCTGGACTGGGACGGAGGGAAGCTGTCATTGCATAATTTTATTGGTTTTCTTCTTATTTGTTCAGTTTTAGTTTAACTTTAGTTACTTTAGTAGTTTGTTAGTTTTCAGGATCCTTCAATGTTTTACTCAGCAGTTCAGTGGAGAGTTAGTAGCTTAGTGAGTTTGATGATTAAAGTATTTACCTGTAAACTTTAATTATTTTTGTTAATAAATTTGTATGTTTTAAAGAGACGTTGTTTTTATTCCTTACATGTTTTGCTGTTTGAAAACACCAAAGCAGATTTATTCGTTCATCTATTGTTATTTTAAAACCTTTAAGGTGTTAAAACCTATTTTAAAATCTGAGTATTTTCAGGACGGTTCTCATAAACAATAACTGAAATGTCTGGCTGTTACTTTATGTTATTCTGACTTAATTTTGACCTAAATTACTAATTGTGCTAATAATTGCCTTTTGCATTTATGAATAGTTATTAGTGGCCAAACCAGACATTTAGTTGGACAACATACCAATAGAATCACAACACATAGACATTTTTTTTTTTTTTTTCCATTTTTTTCTCCGAAGAGTTTTTGCGGCGCTAGTGGCTCATATTTTTTGTACAGTAGGCAGACAGGAAGGAGGGTGAAGAGAGGGGGGAAGACATGCGGTAAAGGTCGTCGGGACCGGGAGTCGAACCCGCGACGAGGACTAAGGCCTCCAAACGTGGGGCGTGCTAACACCCTGCGCCACCACAGCACGCCCCCACATAGACATTTAAATCGAGATCAATTAGATTCAGTTGCTTGGTTCAGTCTGATGCAGCAATCCCTCCTCCTGAGGAAGCATGTGGAGACAGTGGGAAGGAAACACTCCACCAGGACTGTTTCCATCATGAGGTAAAATTAATCTTTTTTAAAAAGTGGAAGGTTTTCTTTCTGGGATTATTTTCAAAATAACATATCTAAACTTTGATAAGCAAGTTTGTCAAAACAAATAATGAATTAATCCCATTTTGAGCTGGATGGTGAAAACAGGTTTTCCTACCAAAGTGATATTCTGAAGGACAAAACCTCCTTTGCATCCTGACAAAACGAATTGCTGTGACGTTGTTTGGTATTTTGTCGGGTTTGATAGAAACATTAAAAAACACACAGGAAACAGTTTCTGTCTCCTGAAACCAAAGCAGTTCCACCCAACAGCGCCCCCTGCTGGCGTTAAATAGAACCAGCTGTGACTTCGGAGGAACCGGCTTCACAGACAGGGAGGGGAAACCGAGCGGAGGCTTCAGCCTGGCTGCCGGTTCTCCTCTGAGGTCTGGATGAAATCAGCCTAAAGCAGACGAGGCAGAAAACGCCCGCGGCTATTTTTGGCGACTCCCTGCTGCTCCTGTAATTTAGGAAGGTTTAGTGAAGGAGAAAGAGACGGAGGGCTGTTGCTAAAGCGCTAACTGGGAGCTACAGGACGTCATTAAGCTGCTCTGCTCGGCCCTGATCACTAGCTCACAATCAAACCTATCACACACTTTCATGCACGGGAGCTTAAAGCTCTCTGCTCCCTGTTACCCTCAACCGGAGACATTTTCTCACATGTAAGCAGGTCTGCACACTGGATGTTTCACTGCAGGAAACGATCCTTTAAAGGTGGAGATTATCCCTTCAGAGAGAAAACGCTGTGGAAGAATGACCTCTGAAACATCCAGGCTTATGCACATCTGTAGGAACGCATGCTAGCTTACCGCAGTCCGTACGCAGATTAGCTGCCCTCCTCTGGAGTTTTAACTCAGGCGGATAATAAAAGAGACAAATATGAGACAGTGATGATAATTTAAACTCTCGTTTAAAACGGAGCAGAACTTCTGGTCCAACATCACTTGAGTTTTCAAAGTTATGTCAGCGTCTGAAGATGAGGCTTAGAAATGTTCAGATTAGCTGAAGTTATTAATAAAATGACAGATTTCTGTTGTTGTGCAACTGGATTTACAAAATACAAAATGAAGGAATTTGTTTTTGTGATTTTGTTGTTCAGACAGAAATAATCTGTTTAGTTATTTGGTGAATCATAAAACTGATCAATTATATTATTTGGCACTCAATAAAACACGACAGTGACGCTGTAATGAATCTGATCATATGCAGCATCCAGCTGTTATTTAAGGATGTTCTTTAAATTAAAACGTTATGTTTCATGCAGTTTGCTGTATTTTTAAACCTGCTTCACATAAAGTTCAGGACAAACTGAAGCGTTCAGGTGTTTGTGATCATAAACACAACGCCAGGTCAGAAAGACATCAGCAAGGAGGAGAAGTGAATTCTGCTTTCTGGAGCAACAGAGGGGGGGGAGGAGGAGGAAGAGGAGGAGGAAGAGGAGGAGGAGGAGGAGGAGGAGCCCAGCTGAGCCGGATGTTTTACTCACATCGTTCGGAATGAGGAGCTCCTGAGACGTGGTTTGGGAATTCGCTTCCACCGCTCCTGGGGAACAGAAAGAGACGGATCAGAGAGAACCATCCGGAACAGCAGAAGTTCTGGAATCAGAGCAGGAAAACCCAGAACTCCTCCTGAATCCAACGTGGTGGCTCCGCGGGCCGTGTTCAGAACCGCTGAGGCAGCAGGGCCGTAACCATAGCAACTGCCTCCTGATCAGTGGAAACATAAAAACCTGATTTAAGTTTGTGAATCTGCTCTGAACAGATTTATTCTGTTTGCTTTGGTTTTCGAAGCAGCGCTGGATGTTCTGCTGATCCTCAGATCTGATCACATTTCATGAAACATGACCAGATGGAGGTTTGTTTCTGGAAATAGAAAATAAAAACAGTTGTTTTTGCTCTCTTCTCCTGTCTGCCGTCTCTCTCTTTATGTTTTGACTTCTTCCATCTTTCTCCGTTCTGTTTCCGTCTCTTTTTCCCCAAACGTTTCTCATCCCTTGTCTGAGTCTGAGCTGTTCTTTATCTGCAGCAGAACATCATCACAGATCTGCATCTTTCATCATTTATTCAAACACCTCAGTGCTTCAGAAGCAGCTGAGCATCTGCATGGATTTATGAATCGTCTGTTTGTTCCGTCACGTTTGATTTCCAGCTCGGTTCCCCAGAAACAGCGTGAATCCTCATGAAGTGGACAGAAACCCGAAGCCATCGGCTGACATGAGAGAGGAGCTTGACAGTCGGACCGTCGGCCCAGCTGGAGGCTTCTGATCAAAGCTCTCACACACAGATTAGTATTCAGAGCATTCAGAGATTACACAACAGTGAAATTATTCTCCCGCAGAGAGCATGAGGGGAACAGGAAGGAGTGAGATGAACTTTGGGTTTTTTCCACCTGATGGTTCAGTGGACTCGCTTAGATTGGAACCAGAACTCCATCATCTGCTCCACCTCCAGCTGCTGTGGTTCTGACCCAAACCAACCTGTTCCCCTCCTGGCCTGTGGGGGCGCTGCACCAAGAACCACTGAAGGAAACGACACTGAAGACACTGAGAGCAACTTCCTTCTTCACCAGATGGAAACAAGATGGAGGCGTCAGGTTTTAGCGGTTGGAGGATTTCTCCTTAGTCTTTGGCTGAAGACCAGGAGCCATTTCTGCTGCTAGCGCTAGGCTAGCATGTTAGCTTTGGCTGTATTTACCCAGAATGCCCTGTGCCGTAGTCCACTTCCTGCTGGTGGAGCACCGCTTGGCGTTCACATATGCAAATCCAGACCAAAATTTGGAGGACCAGAGTTAGCTTAGCATTCACACCTCACCAACCAAACCGGACTTTCAAGACAAACGGACTGGAGCCGGATTAAAGCAAACTGAACATGGCTGGTGAGAATGAACAATTATTAATTAGTCAAACGGAGGTTCTAAAACAGAAAAAAAGAGGAAAATGTTCCTTAATCCCAAATAAAACCTGGTTTGTTCTAAAATGTTTTGGGGATTTTCAGTCCGGATTTTGAACTCCATCAGATTTTCACCTGCTTATATTATTCTGCTTTCAGTTTTTCACCGCTTTTCTGCTTTCCCATAAGGAATGTTAACTTTAGCGCCACCTGCTGACAGTTTCAACTCATAAAAGCAAGACTTTGAGGGAAAATAAGCGGTGGTTGCATAACAGCATCAAATGGAAAGCAGACAGAGTGCTGTTCCTGTACGTACCGGACAGGATGGTGGCCGCCTGGCTGATGGACGCCAGGCCCTGCTGCTGCATGGACAGCTGCTGCAGCTTCACTAACTGACAGACAAATGGAGAGCAGAAGCCGTGAGATGATGGAGCTGAGCGGGAATCGCTCCCAGAAACGGGTTTTACCTCTGAATGTGGAATGCCGTAGTGGCTCTGAACCGCGTACGTCTGAAACAGAAGGAACAGAAAGCAGAGATCATCAGGTTGACCTCTAGAGAGAGAGAGACCCTGTCCTCTACGGAGGACAGAGAGAGAGACCCTGTCCTCTACGGAGGACAGAGAGAGAGAGACCCTGTCCTCTACGGAGGACAGAGAGAGAGACCCTGTCCTCTACGGAGTCGGGACATGTCCACTTTTCCATTAACAGAAACCCAGATTACAGCAGCGGAAGTGGCTGAGCTGGTTTTACTGGAACCAGTAAAGAAGCAGCTCTAAAGCCAGTGAGGCACATGAAGCACTGGAAGAAAAAAACAAAAAGTTTCTGTGTTTAGTTCTGCTTACTGCCCCCTACTGGCAACACTTTATACACAGTGTAAAAAATTAGTTAAAGTTTTTTCTATTTGTTTAATTTTTTTGGTTGCAATATTTGGCACATTAGTTACTTAATCAAACCACGTATTTCTACATTTCATACACTGCCAATTTTGACAGGAGCAGTCCTCCATATATATATATATATATATGTACATACTGTATATACAGTATATATACAATTTTAAATAAAAAATTATTTTCCTTCCAATATTTTTTTACTCAACATTTTAGTCACAGAATAGTTTTCACATCTGAGCTGAAAAATGCAGAATGATGTGAATAAAACCCAGAAGAATCCAGAACCGGTTCAGAAACATTTCAGAACATTTCTGCTGCAGTTTCCTCCTCCACCGGCGCCGACCCGCCACCTTCCTGCTGCTGAGCCGCAATTAGCTCCAGTCCTGTTGTTTTCACTGACAACCGGCCTCAGTGGTTGTCACACACACACACACACACACACACACACACACACACACACGCACGCACACAGACGTACACACATGCTGTGTGGCTAAATGCGGCTGCTGCATTCAGAGCTGTCAGAGTAATCGGTCCAACTGTCCTCTCCGTATCCGGTACCGGACTGTTCTGAGTAACTGGACCTTCAGTTTGTCTCTGACATCAAGAACGGATCAGAACTCCGGATCCGGTTCTGACAGAAAGCTGATTCTGATGGAGTGATCTCATCAGGTGGGAGCAAAAGTAAGGGAGCGGGTCTGTTGTCCACCTGCGGGGGGCGCTGCAGCGCCGCGTTTACGGCCTTCCGTTCGTTCAAGTTGTGAGTGGGAGGAGGAACTGGATCAGAACCAATCTCAGGGAAAGAAGGCGTGACTTCAGAAATCTGAACCGGGTTCTGCCTCTGAGATCAGGTGAGATCAGAACCGCAGCTGATCCGCAACCAGCCGGACTCAGCTGGGTTGGTTCTGGTTCTGATCCGGATTGGCAGAGCGGTTGAGGACATTAATCATCAGAAAAAGAAAGATGTGGACGGTTCGTCATAAATTAATCATTACTGAGAAATGAAAGTTAAGCCTCTGGTTCTGATCCGAGCCCGTCTGGAGCAGCAGAACCAGGAGTCTCAACGACCACAGAGATGATTCTGTTTTCAGCGCATCATAAATCATCATTCGCATTTCAAACAGCTGATCTGACTCCAGGTAACGTTTTGGAGCGCGCTCAGATCGAACGCAGCCCGCTCTCACATAAACGACCGTTTCAAAGATGGCCGACGAAGAGCGAGGCAGGAGGAGGAGGAGGAGGAAGGTGTGCATCTTTAATGAAGGCAGCAGAAAAGCTTCAGATCGTTTCTGACAAACGCTGCCAGGAGGAAGATGAGATCTGAACCTCGGACCGAACATCTGACGGTTCGATTCTGCAGAACTTCAAGACAAAATACAGAAAAATAAACTGAAGTTCCAGATGGAAATTAACTGTAACCGAATGTTTATTTCTAGCTTTCTATTCTATTTTTTTACACTAATTGCATAAAAAATTGGTAGATTCTGCAGATTTTTGTCTTATTTAATCACTGAAGCCTTTTTAATAAAAATAACAGAAATACATTGAAAGATGTAAATGAATAAATAATTTATCTCCTTTTCCAAGTGAGAAATGTTCTGTCTCCTGGTTCTGGTTCTGCTGGAGGTTTCTTCTTGTAAAAGGGAAGTTTTTCCTCTCCGCTGTCGCCACATGCATCCTTATTATGGGGGTAAATTAACGACCTTCTGCTGGGTTTCCTGACATGAAACCTTTTTAAACTCAACTTGACTGTAATAATTTATAACTGTAACTAGAATGGATGGAACTGAGTTTGGATCTGTCTGCATGAGGCGACATTAACTGGGAATTAACGCCATAAACAAACTGGGAATCAACGCCATAAACAAACTGGGAATCAACGCCATAAACAAACTGGGAATCAACGCCATAAACAAACTGGGAATCAACGCCATAAACAAACTGGGAATCAACGCCATAAACAAACTGGGAATCAACGCCATAAACAAACTGGGAATCAACGCCATAAACAAACTGGGAATCAACGCCATAAACAAACTGGGAATCAACGCCATAAACAAACTGGGAATCAACGCCATAAACAAACTGGGAATCAACGCCATGAACGAACTGGGAATCAACGCCATAAACAAACTGGGAATCAACGCCATAAACAAACTGGGAATCAACGCCATAAACAAACTGGGAATCAACGCCATAAACAAACTGGGAATCAACGCCATAAACAAACTGAATAAATTCAAATTAAACTGAAGTTCATTTGGGTCCAATAGACTGTTTAATTAAAAACCGTTTAATTCACATGTAAATGTGATTAAACATCATCAGAAACATTTATTTCATGGTTTATTTAACCAACCAGAAAAGATCCTGATCCTGAGTCAGAACACAGTCGTGTTCGGGTCAAAGGTCGGCCGCTGGGCTCTGATGACTCACCTGCTGCAGGTCCAATCCGCCCTGAGCCATGGAGAACAACGGGTGAGATCCAAAGTCCGAGGCCTCGAACACCTAGAACCGGGATGGAACAGAACCAGCGCTGCAGTTAGAGGTGCTGATGACCCGAGTTCTGCAGCAGCTTCACGCTTCCTGCCGACCCATCGGAGCCAAGATCGGGTCAAAGAAGTTCTACAAAAACTTCAGAAACTTTCAGCTTCACAAGCGACTTTCTATGAGACGCTCAGATGGTCCAAAGTCAAGAAATTCATGTTTCAGAATCGGACAAAAAGTTGGATTAAAAACTCCTCAGCAGCAACGAGGAAAATGTAAAATAAATCAAATCTCAACATTCTTTTTTTTTATTCTCAGATATTTCATTCTGAAAATGATTAATTTTGTTTCTAACTAAGCGTAGAGAACATCTCACTTTTTATTTCTGTTTGATATTCAAACTGACTTTCTGTTTGTTTCTGTAACTTTTTAATAAAACAGTTTCCAGGTGGAAACAGTAAAATATGAAACAGATAATCTGTGAAAAGCTCAATAGAGGAAATTGATTTTTTTTTTACAGATTATCTGTCGCATATTGAACAGTTTCCACATGGAGACAGTTTTAATAAAAACGTAAAAACATATTTTTATAAACATTACAGACTGCAGCTTTAATCAAGAAGCAGAGAGTTTCTTCTTGGTTAATGTTCATAATTAAAAGTTGTTTATTTATTTATTGTTATATTTAATGACGCTGTAGATGATTTTCTTTCTTTCCTCAGATGTTTTACTGATTCCATCTTATATTCAAAATGTTCCCTGTTTTCTACAGATGTCAACAGAAAGATGCAGATCATTTACTGATCTCCATTTATGGATTATCTATCGCTGGTATTAACTTTGACTTTTCTTCTTTTGGATTTTCACATCTAAAGATGTAAACTTGTACATCTTTAGATCAATAATCAATCAGCATCAATTATGAACTGGATCTGACTGGATTGTATTATAATCACCTGAAATGTGATGATATGAATGGCTGGATTGGAATAAGTTTGACTGATTGCAGCTGAATTTGAACCAAACTAGATTCTAGATAAAAGGAAATAATCTGAACTAAATATTAGAGTTGATTTAAAGAGCCAGCTTCCTTCACTAGGAATCATGGATCAGAACCGGACCTGAGGTCTTGCAAAAAGAGGAACATTTTTTTTAATGAAACGCAAATCATCAGTCAAATTGTTCTGATTTTACACCCTGAAGAAATAAACCAATAAATAAATTAGAAATGTGGCAAAGTATTTAATAATTTTATGTTTTCGGCAGATTCCTGAATTCATCTGAAAGTCGACTGAACATTTTTTGATCCAGAAGCAGAAACAGAAAAAGCCTCGTTTTCGTCCTCACCTGGTTTCCTGCCAGCAGCACCGTTCCTGGACTTGGACTAGGCCGGTATGGAATGGTTGCTCCTTTCGGTGGAGACTGCAGAGGGAAACAAACAGATGAGCAGAAACTTCATTAAACATGTAGAAACATCCAGACACCAGTTTCTATCTATTCTTCAGTACTAAAAGCAGGAAGTGTTTGTTTCTGCAGATTTTGCTGCATGTGACCCAGTTTTGGTTAGAAATCAGCAGAAGCTCCTCCTGCTCCGTGTTTTCTGTCTGCTTGGTTTGGCTCAGATTCATTTCTTTCCTTTCTGGCCTGCAGGCTGAGGATCTGGATCTGGAGCAGAACCGGAGCTGCAGCTCAGCACCGGCGGGTTAAATAAAACCTCTCTGCTGGTTGTATCCACATCATCACGTCGACACAGAGCGATTCTCTCCAAAAGAATTAAAGACTCGATTCAGCTGAATTAATTTATTTTTTTCTGTCTGATGGAAGATCTGAGAAACATCTGGCAGCTGCAGATGTTCCTTGTTGCAAAGCGTCATAGTAACCGATCATACAGCGACTCATTGACTGAATCAAGATGAACTTTGACTCTGAAGGTTCAGCAGCTCACTGAGTTCTGGAGCTGAAACTCTGTCAGAAAACGAGTCGACAGAGATCTATCGCACTCCACACCGAAGCAGTGCAGGTACTGATAAAGATTTAAGACTTGACTGGTTTTTATTAATTGGCATAAAAATGTTTCCGGTTGCAGCAGATCTGGAAGGATGTATGAACTGCCAGAACTCAGACATGAACTCATGAGAAGAATCTTGTTAGAACAAGAAACTTTTACGTTACGAGATGCAAAACTTATTACAATGAAGAAGTTTCTTGTTATCATGAGATCCTTGTTAAAAGGCACAACTAGCTCATTAAAACTTTCCGTTTCTCACCCTGTTTCTTCCAGACGATATTCAATTCTTGATGTTTTACTTCTACAACTTTTATCGTTTAAAAGAGAAAATGTTTTGGTTTTGATGAGATATAAATCTCATTATAATGAATTTTCAAAATTTTGTTAAAATCAGAAATGTTTTTTGTTGAGCTCTGCTTCTGAATTTAATTCTAAGCTCTGGCAGTAAAAGACTTCCGTAGATTTCTTTAGTTGTTTACCCTTCAAACCAATAAATGACATTAAAATGTTTTTTCCTGGGCTGAAAATGGCAGTGATAATGTTCCGTATCTGAGAGGGAGAACTGAAAGGATGAAAGCAGCGACGGCTTTTAGGAAGAATCAAATCCAGCTGAGCTCAGCGTTTTCCTGCCGTCTCTCCTCCCAGATCCCGACGCTGGGAATACCAATGAGCTTCCGGAGTCTTTCCCTGTTTCCAGCTGAACGCTGTGAGATGAAAGTCAGAGTTTCAGCGTTTCCCCCCTGCAGCTGCGCGTTGTAATGAGCTTCAGCTCGGCGCTCGGCTGTCAGCTCGGAGGTTTCTGCTCCTTCACTGTGTTATTTTTGACCACAAAAAGCCTCCGTAGCTGACCTGCTCCGCAGCAAACAGCAGAGACGCACAGAGCGGCTGGATGATTCTCCTCCAGCAGAAAAACACGTTTCACCTGCTGGGTAATTCAGAAACGTCTGCAGCATCGAAGCTCACAGGGAAATGAAATCAATTCAAACTAATCACATTTCTCTGATCTCAGCTGATCCAGACTGAAAAACCATTTTGCTCTTCCAGGTTTATGAACTTCTGTTCTTCCTGCTGAGTCTCTTTTCTGCCTTTAAATATAAATAAACTTGACTTTGTGCCACCGGTGGCAACATCCTCTAGCCTCCTCTACATCCTGAAGTTTCTCCTCCTCTTCTAAAGCATAAAAACAAGAAATACTTGAATCCCAGCGATTGAATTAATCACCAGGATCTAAAGAATAAGGTCTGTGAATTTCTTAATGTTCATTAGAGATTTTTAAAAACAAAACATGAACCGAACTAACAGCAGGAACCCAACTGCAGAAAAGAAACAAATTCCTCAGATGTGAATAATTAATTTGGGAAAAATTGAAATAAATGTGAAAACAATAAGCCACATTTCCCTCCAGTTGTCATGTGACCTTTGAGCAAACTTTTAAAATGTTGCAAAAAAAACCAGCAAAAAAAGAAGAGAGTTAGTCGTGTTTCCATCTACAGGTTTGGAGAAAATCAACCAGGCTGCAAAACTTAGGTGATTTCATCAGATGTTACAAATGGCTGCAATAAACAGGAAGTGATGGATGAAAACTAGCTTGGAGCACAGAACGCTGAGAGTCCGCCAACCTGCCGGGGTTCGGACTTCCACATAGTTTGGTGCCTCTGGTAAGGCACAGAGCCGTCAGAGGATGAGACAGTTTGTCACACGTTTCCCTTTAGTGCATTAACTCTTTCAGGAAATTCAAAAACCACCTCAAGCGAGCGTAAAAACTTAGTTTGAACGTTGCATCTGTCTCTTCTGATGCGATACTCTGTAATCTCAGTGATCGACCCTTGACCTTGACCCACCAGTCATCCCTGAATCAGAAATGATTTTATGAATGATTTTGTCTCCTGGTCCCATCAGGATGATGACGGAGCCTCAGGATGAAAACGTACCTCCAGGATTACAGTGCAGATCAGCTTCACACACTGGATGATGGCGTCCTGCCCTCCGGATATCGTCACCTCTCTCTCCGTGGAGTTGGGGAGAAGGTCGCCGGCCACCTGAACCTGCGCACCTGTTGTCTATACACACACACACACACAACATGATTCACCTGGCTAGAACTTAGCACCAAGACTGACTGTGTGAACGGAGCCTGTCAATATTTCTGAATATGCCATCCTAGACCACCAGGTGGCGCTGTGTTTGTCTCACCTGTTCCTCCTGACATAAGCCTGCCTCTGATTGGTCCAGACTCACCTCTCTGATCTCCTTGATCTTTGACCCTCCTTTGCCGATAAGCGAGCCGCACTGGCTGGCCGGGATGACGAGCCGCAGCGTGACCGGAGGTTTGCTGGTCACCGTGCCGTTAGCTACCAGCGCCGCCAGGTCCTGAGGACAGACAGGAAGTCTGTCCATCAGTCCACCAGACATGGACCTGGTCACCTCTGACCTTTAACCTGCTTCCTCTGGCTAAAGGACAGTCAGAGGTTCATGTTCATCTGGTAAAATCAGAGCTTGTGTTCAGTAAAAACCTCCAGACGACTGAAAGAACCTTAAAGTTTTCCAGGCTGGTATTAAGTCAAAGCACGAAATGCTGACGGAGTTAAAGCGTGATCAATAATAAAGAAATTATGCAATGAAAGGAGATCAAAGACAAAGAGGCATTTAACTTTTCCTTCACATCTTAATGCAGAAACAAACGGCAGAAGTTGAGATTTATCAGCAGATTAGGGAACGAAAATGAGAAAAACTTCTTTCAGGATCAGTTGAAACAGTCCGATTGGATCAGGAGGAATCCAGATTTTCCTGAATGTCGTTCCAGTTTAACAGGAAACCAGTTCAGCACAGAGACTGGGACCCATGGAAAGTTTATTCTGATCACGTTGTTCTGGCCGGCGCAGACCACGCAGCGCCGCCTTTTTCACTCCGCCTCCATTTCATTGATTGGGCCAATCGCATTAAGAGCTGCAGATTCGGGCCGTTATTTATTACCCACTTAATTAAAGAAAGAGGCCGGACCGGACAGGAGGCGGGGGCAGATAAATTAAAACCCAGCGAACGACAGAAGTCCTGCTGATTAAAAAACGAGTAAATTTAGAACGAGGGATCATTTAGAGGTGAAGACGAGACGGAGGAAAGGAGAGAGGATGGAGAGAAAAATAACTTTCATGCTTTTAGTTCATGTTGGCAAAGAAATCCTGAAGTCCACAGAACCAGACGGAACCAGTTAGAACCTGCACTGGGAGCTGGCAGCTCCATCAGAACCAATTTTTCTGGACCAAACCCACTGGGTCGGAGGAGAGAGAAACAGCAGCCATGTTGATGACATCACTTACAGGAAGGAAATCCACAGCTGATTTTAGAGGTGAGATCAGCTGAGACACTCATCCATCTCCATCCATCCCCATCCATCTCCATCCATCCATCCATCCATCCATCCATCCATCCATCCATCCATCCATCCATCCATCCATCCATCCATCCATCCATCCATCTCCATCCATCCATCCTGCAGCTCTCTGCTGTTCTCCAGATGTTCTGAACGTTTTCCTCTGGATGTTGGCTGCTTTAGTTTCTGCTCCATCTCTGAGGTTAAACTCAGCTCACCCTGCTGCTGCAGCTCACCCTGCTGCTGCTCACCCTGCTGCAGCTCACCTTGCTGCAGCTCACCTTGCTGCAGCTCACCCTGCTCTTATCATGGAGAACTCACTGTGACATCACAATTCTTCATTTTCAGGGTTAAAAGTCATAATCAGCAGGCAGAGATCAGCTGAGGGATGCAGAGGCTCTGAGGAGAAATCAGGAAGACTTCACTCTCACACCTTTAATCCCCGATCACTCTCACACCTTGTCTTTATAATCTCTCCATTTTCCTCTCATTAACTTTTCATAACAGCTGATCTTTCTTCCTCTTCATCGTCCGTCTCTCTCTTCTTCTTAAGTCCCACCTGCCGCCTGCTCAGCGCTCTATGAAGCTCTCCGCATCGATCCTCCGCTCTCACTTCATCTTATTCACACCCATCAGCAGCTCTCAGATGATTCTACACCCAGCAACACGGTTCTGGACCAGGTTCTGACCCGCTGCATTTAAAATCATCTCAAACAGAACCCCTAACAACAGAAGAGTCATTTTAT
This sequence comes from Xiphophorus couchianus, assembly GCF_001444195.1. Lineage (NCBI taxonomy): Eukaryota > Metazoa > Chordata > Actinopteri > Cyprinodontiformes > Poeciliidae > Xiphophorus > Xiphophorus couchianus. The sequence continues at coordinate 3,072,346 of NC_040247.1, forward strand.
GAAGCATTTCTCAACTAATTCCAGCTAAAATCAGCCGTTTCATAGCAATATTGTTAGCTAAAACTGTCTAGAGCTAATGATGTTACCCTGAGCTAACATCATTAGCTCTAGTTAATGATCTTAGCTCCTGCTAATGGCATTAGCTATAGCGTCATTGGCCCAGTATGCAGTGCGCAGGTGATAAAATGTCGACTTCCATAGGTGAAAAATAAAATATACAGTCTTTGAAGCAATTATGAGTTTTTATATTTCACAAACAAAAACTTTAAAGCTAATGGAGAAAATGACAACATATTCAACTAGTCATGGATGACTTTAATACTTTTGGAAGGTGCTGTAACTAAATAAATAATAAAATCTTATTTTTATGTTTGTAGGTTTTCATATCCTTATGGGAACCTATTTCTGTCTACAGTGTGGGGTTATGGGGACCATTGTTCCTTGTGGGGACATTTTCTTGGTCCCCATGAGGGAAATTGTTGTTTTTGGGTTAGTGGTTAGGTATGTGATGGTTAGGGTTAGGGTAAAGGTTGAGGTAAGAGTTAGGCTGTAGAAATTAATGGAAGTCAATGTGAAGTCCCCACAAGTGATGAAAACACAACTGTGTGCGTATGCGTGGGCGTGTGTGTGTGTGTGTGTGTGTGTGTGTGTGTGTGTACCTCCTCCAGTTTGAAGGTGATCATGGTGAAAGCTCGGAACACGCAGTCTGTCGGACCGGTGATGGTGATGATCCTCTCCGGACAGGAACCCTCAGAGATGTTGATCCTGGCGCCGCTCTGTCGGGTCGAGAAGAGATGGAGAGAAACGGGGAGGGGCAGGGGAGGAGTAACAAGGAGGGGATTTTTTGTTTTTGGGAATTAGGGAGGACAAAGAACAGGGAGGTCAGGGAGGAGAGACAGGAGATGATGATAGTTATGCAAGGAAAAGGAATCACAGAACAGGAGCAGGATGGATGGATGGATGGATGGTTGGATGTTAATGGATACATGGAAGAGAGAAAAATAACATTAGTGGGAGGAAGGGAAATACGAGGAGTCAGAGGAGAAGCGTTACTTCTTCCTCACTACCTAAGAGACGTTGCTCCATCGTATAGGAGCAGAGAGGGACTGGAAGGAGGGAGGGAGGAAAGGAAGGGAGGAATGAAGGAGGGAGGAATCATTCAGGAAGATTTAAATGATGGCAGATGGACAAAGATATGATTCAGTCCCAGGAAAGGGAGAGAAGAGATTTATTGACGGAAGAGGAGAAGGAAGAAGGGATGGAAGTAGGAAGGAAGGAGTGAGGAAAAGGATCAGGAGGAGAGGAGAGAGAGAAGGCAGTGCAAACATTTGAGGAGAAATAAGAGAAGATATAGAAAAGGTGCAGAAACAACCGTATGGAGGAGGATGGAGGAGCTGAGGAGGGAAATTATAGATAAACAGAATGGATTAAAGTTCAGGAGAGGACTATACCGACAGGTCCCCTTCGATCAAGTTCTGGTTCGGCTCGGTCAGGAAATCCAACACACACTGACCTGAAGGAACCAAACTTTGGTTCGGTGTGTGAATAAAGAAACCATTTCTTTATGGTTTCTTTACCTGACCCATAAAGAAACCAAACACACACCGACCCAAAGAAACCAAACACACACCGACCCAAAGAAACCAAACACACCGACCCATAAAGAACCCAAACACACCGACCCATAAAGAACCCAACCACACCGACCCAGAGAAAGAAATGCTAATGGAACTGAAAGTTTCTCCTTCCTGTCTTTATCAACTCAAACCCTCTGAATTGTTCCTGCTTTGCAGAGAAGCTGAACTTTAAGCTTCGCTGTAGAAACAATTTTTACCTCCACAGGTTCCATGAGTGAGAAATAGTTTCGCAGAATTTCCTCACCTTTTTAATGCACATCTTGTTAGATGCAGTCTGTTCCCATGACAACCTCCAGTTCAGAGGTCTCCTGTGTTTTGGTCTGAAGGGAGACATTGGTTCCATTTAACTCCTAAAAGTCCAGGATGGAGAAACTGCAAACAGTCAATCAACTCTTCCTCCATCTGAGTTTAGCTGCTGAAATGAACTCAGTCTGAATTTAAAGCAGAAGCTGAGAGCAAAGCAGACGTTTAGATCCCTGCCTCTCATTTCCATCCAATCATCATGTAAATTTTCTTTGAACTTTAAAATGCAAAAGTTAAATTGGTAAATGTTTGCTATGTCAGAACTAATTTAGTAAATCTGTTTCTATCTCCCTTTTAGAACCTCAAGCAAGCACAAAAAATGTTATGCAACATTGACGACGTTATTTTGAATTTTGCCATTTCCATCAACCGTTTTTATTGCAATACTTCAAATCTGTATAAAAAATGTTGATGAAACACGGACAGAGCTTCAGGGTTTAATAAAAACCTTCTGCAGTGTTTGCGTGTCCACATGGCAGTCCGCAGCGACCTGCGGTCCGAAACCTTCAGGATGAACGTCGCCTGCTTCAGACTCGCACAAAAACCACAAAAGTTTAAAGACACGTGGAAACGGTCCAGAAGGAATGTTAGAACCTCAAAGATTTATCTGCAGCTTGCAAATAAGTTACCTTAGTGGACCAATTGACCTTAACGACCCTATTGGTGACCTTAGTAACTCAGCCAGTGTGGTTTTTCTGAGCCGGTTTCTTCAAGCGTTGATGGAAGATGCATTTATGGATCAGGTACGATTCACCTGATGAGGATTTCATTGTTCCTGCTACCCGTCTCCTGTTTTTGATCGACTCCAGAGGAACTGGAACCTGATGGTTCTCCGTCCAGCCCCCCCACTCGTTCCTCCCCAGTGTTCCCAGTTTGCTGTTCGTGTGTGACGCTTGTCTTCATCACTCTTGATTTGGAGCGCAGTGAGGACGGACGGCCATGTCATCCAACTGGATTACTGAGCTCTGCTCTGGTTATTAGGGCGCCATGCTGCCAGCGTCCGGCTTCTCGCTGCTCCAGATGTGTGCAGACATCTGTGTTTGTGGAGCGGAGATGAAGAACAGCAACCCGACAGTAATGCTTCCTCTGACTTGATGAAGACGGACATCGTCTTCTCTTGTTTGCGTGCTTCCCTGTTAACCGAAACATCCGCTCCTGCAGGCTGGAACCATGAGGAAGAGCTGTTTTTATGTGAAGCTTGCTTGAGAAAATTAATAGTATTTTGTGTTTTTAGTTTGAGTTTAGATAAACAGCATCAGAGAGACGGAGGCTGCAAGTTGCAGGGATAAAAAAGAGCAACTTTGAAATGAGGTGAAAGCGTATTTTAAGGTGTTTTTTGTCCTTGAGGAGAAAATATCTATTTAAATATTCATGCTTCCTGTCAGGCTAAAATAACCGAGAAAAACAATCTGCTCTCATTTCATCTGCTGCTCCCAGATTTAAATCCTCAGCATGCCACACGTCTTTTAAAAAGAGCCTGCTCCAGTTGTCCTTTATCTTGTTATCTGTTAGTTTGTTTTTTAATCAGTTCATAGTTTTGTAGTAAAATAACTTCCTGGCTGCAACATAAACAGAATTTGAGCTGAAATCATGAAGACGGCCGTCTGAGTTCACCTGCGGATAATAACACTGAGGACAAAGGAGCCTGGTGAAAACTCTAAATCCCAGAATGCACTGCACCAGTCACAGCTGATGTCAGAGGACCAGAGTCTTTAAACCCAGGCAGAAAACATGACAGCTGCTCAAGATCACATATTAGTTTATCAGAAAATGTTTGAGTTCTTAGATATTTGCTTTAAATTAAAAATTTTCAGAAATGTTTTTAAAATTTCAGTTTTTTTAACAGTTTTTTTAAGTCGCAAAACCAGAAATGGAGAAAAAACATACATTTCTGAAAGAAATAGAGACTCTCATATTTTGCTTAATATAGCAGGTGAAGTCATGAAGAAATCCCTCCATGCTTTACAGCACAGGTGTCAAACTCCAGTCCTGGAGGGTCGCTGTCCTGCAGTTTTTAGATGTGCCACAGGTACAAAACCCTGGAATGAAATGGTTTAATCACCTCCTCCTTGTGTAGATCAGTTCTCCAGAGCCTTGCTAATGACCTAATTATTCTATTCAGGTGTGGTGCAGCAGAGGCACATCTAAAAGTTGCAGGACACCGGCCCTTGAGGACTGGAGTTTGACACCCCTGCTTTACAGCTTCCAGGTTTTAAAAAGGTAAACTTTGTGTTTGAATTCAGCTTGTTTGCAGAATAAATCAGAGCTGTTTCTGGGTCTGGAGGAAACTCACAGCTGACTAACACACCGACCTGGCCGGCTATCCACACCTTCAGCTGTTGGTTTCTGCCAATAAGATGAAGGTTTGAAAGCAACACATGGCTCCTTTGCTTTGGCCTGAGAGTAAATAAACCCAACAGTCTGTTGCAGACTGCATGCAGGGAAGCTGGGATTTGAACCCAGGACCTTCGGTTTGCAAGGCAGACGTTTATTTCAGTGTCTAACTAAATATTCTACGTCGTTCCTGTTATTTGAACTTGGCAGAAGAAGCTGATTCAGGCACGCTTTCAGCTTGAAACAACTTTCATGATGTATTTGCTCTCATATCCTTTGACTGTTAATTTAATTTTTTCATGAAATAACTTTTCCTATCTGGGGAGCATGCAGCGTAAATAACATTTACACATTTCATTCATGATTAATTCATGTTTTTGGGGTAAATTGATGTTAGAACCTCACATTGTTAGCAAGAGGAAGACTGTTGTTTATGCGGTTTAGATGTAAATATGCTGTTTTTACAGTGCATGTTGAGCTGACTGAGCGTCGCTGCAGACGGATCATGTCAGATTTGCAGCCGCTGCTCAGAGACTCTCGGCATCGTTTGCTCCGGTACGTGAAACCTTGGTATTCACAGCAGGCGTGCAGCACATCGTCAGTCACCGATAAGTTCTGCTTTCACCGAGATGAATGCAAACCATTTCAACTTATCGATTCCAGTGTTTAAGTATTCATCCAGCTGCAGCTGCAGCCTGATTGCAAATAAATGTCTTCTGAGGCGATGCGAGCGCGGCGGCTGATCAGGGAGGCGTTATAGAAATAAACACGATGCGCTGCGGCGCATGTTGCTGCTTATAATGGAAATACAGCTGCACTCATTGGTTAGTTTGATAAGTTAACAGGAAGTGGAATCAGTGATGCTGAATGTTTGATGAAAAGCAAAAAGTTACAGACTCCTGGTTGATGTTTCACATTAACAAAAAGTAAATATTAGATATTTTTTATCTTATAAAATTTGCTTTTTGTATTTTTTCACTTTGTTTTCCTGCATCAAAAACAAACCTGGAGTTTTGCTTTGATTCTTTCATTCATGTTTGAGAAATCCCTTAATCTCCATTGAACCAAACTTCTGCTTTCATCAGCTGTGTTTCACCCATTCAGCTCCTTCAGACTAGCCAGCAGCAATTAGCAAACATCTGCAGAGCTGATGTAGGACCTACTTCTCAGAGTAACACTGGTAAAAATGTTAAAGGGTTAATAGAGGAGCCATCTTGGGATGACGTCATGAAGGCGGAGCTTCAGAAAGAGCAGGAGCTTCTTACAGAGACAGAGGCCCAATTTCAACCCGTTAAATTACAAAGTAAAGTTTCTTTTAAGCCATATTTGTTATTGTACAAAGGATTTTTAAGAATTGAAGGCAACATAGTTACTGATTGTGACTGGAGAACACATAGTATCGCCCCATTTCCTATTTCCTTAAAGTGAGAGAAAGAGAAAAGATATTCACCCTAAAGCCTAATAACTACTTGTTTCATCCTCGTGTCTGTAATGAATGTTTAACGTCTGTCTTGTCTTGTCCACCTGCTTTAACATTTCCAGACCGGTTGACCTTTGACCTGACATCGAGGTCCCGTCAGTCCAGATTTGGAGAAAATTATGTTTCTGGATGAAACTTTGAGCCCTGAGTGCTTTATTATTACAGACTGACCTGAAGCCGCGATCTCAGATGAGTTCAGAGTTTACAAACTAAATCTGGGACGTATTTGGTGTAAAAGTTAAAGTTTCAGGAGGCTAACATGTAGCATTTAGCTGCGACTGAAGAGAATAATGACAAAGTGCTGAGGTAAGCAAAGTTTAAGCCCCGCCTCTTTTCTCACTGAGCCGACCTGCTGGGAAACAAGTTCACCTCCAGTCGAGTTTGGAGCAAATAACCAAATAATGATTCACAGCAGGTATCGCATGGCACTGATCTCTGTTACCATGACAACCAAGATTACTCTACAGGCTCTTATATCTGCAGATGCATATGCATGTCTTCATATTTATAATTTTCTCCTCCAATTTTAACTCTCAGCTGAACAGACAAGAACAGACATAATTTTAGTTTAAAGCCAGATGAACTTCACCTCAGCCGAGGAGCTTCAGAGGACTGACCTCTGACCTCTGACCTGTTCTTCCTGATGACAAACTGTTCCTGCATCCATCAGGCACTTTCAGCAGATTGGACTGAGTCTCTAACAGATTTTATTAGAAGTTTTGAGCTCATGTCTAAACTTTGTTTTATGATTTTATGAATGTAAAGTAAAACACAAACAGGAAAAACTGCATTGTGGGAAAAAATCTCTTCTTTAAAAGCTGTTAATATTCCCAACTTTCTACTTTTTATAATCCGGTTTTAGTCTGATTTACCGATTTTTGTCTCTCTGACATGGAAGCTACTGCAAAGAGAGAAGGCAGACATGCCACAGGGAATTACACACACACACTCATGCCCACACACACCCATATGCCCGCACACACACACACACACACACACACACACTCACCCACAAAGCTCCTGTCAGCTCGGCGTGTCAACATTATGCAGCAGGAGCTCTTAAATATTGAACACCTTCAATTATTCCTGTTTCCATTTGCAGAACCAATACAGATCGAGCTTTGTGGCCCGTCTGAGCGCGCTCACTGGCAGAACCGACAACCGGACCTTTCCAGGACCCAACAGAATCTGTGATGATGCTGGATCCAGCTGATTAGAGGAGATTAAGTTAAACCCTGCGACTTGTCGCGGTGTCAGCGAGGACGGGCACGGCGGCGGTAATTAGCCCAACACATGCAGGCTGCTTATGAAGGCTTGTCGTGGATCAGCAGGAGAGGATGAGGAGGGGAGATGATGAAGGTCTTACCTCTTCTCGTATTCTCTTCACGGTTTCTCCTTTCTGCAAAGAGAAGAGGAACAAATGACATAAATATCCTGACAGGCTTCAGGGACGAGTGTTGAAAGAGGAGCTCAGAGATAATAAAGGTTTAATAAAATTCATCTGTTCAGACTGATTCTCTGTATGGAAGATAAAATGTTCGTGTGTGACTGAAAACCAACCAGGCTCATGTTTTAATCACAAAATCAACTCTGATCTGTTACCTTCACATATGATCCATATTTAGGCAGTTATTGATGAACCATGTGGTTCATTAGTTCAAAAACTAGAGCTGGGAATCTATTGAAATTTTAATCAAGTTAACTGAAGGGTCTGTAATAAACTGATCGCAATTAATCAAAAACCATATGCTGACAAAATGAGCAACATTTTTAATTCAAAAATGCTTTTTGCTGCTAAATTATTGGATAAATAGAATATGAACTCAACAGCAAACATATTTATTGTTTCAGGAAGTTCTGATCATTCATGTAGCTTCTCTAGAAATGTGGATGCTAACATTAGCATTAGCTTCTACATGTTTAGCACTGAGATGCTGTTTTATGTTGAGTTTTTCTCGGTTCATCGATGCTTCCGGCCTCCTGAACCTGGATGCCCTGCAGCAGTTTTCCTTAAACTCCAAACTGCCAACAGGTTGAGAGTCCGACTCCGACATAAAAATGAGCTCCGAGCGCGGGAACACGCTGAGGAGTAAAAAGGTCCATGTTGTAAACAAGCAGAGGAAGCATCTGCAGTTCTGTTTCTGTTTGGTCTTAACGAACCACGCTCTGCTCTGCTTCAGGCTTTAGGAAATCAGGCCTGAAAACGAGGAGAATCCCAACATCTGCTGCAGGAAATCACCTGAGAGAGGCTTCAGGAGAATTTCCTGTGATATGTAGGAATAATTGTGCCTGCACGTCTCGTTCTCTGCGTGTTCGGGAGCAGCTTCCTCAGAGAGACGACAGCCTGACTGGAAACCTGACACACCATTAACGAGACTTTCACACCAACTTCGTGCCGTAGAATCAAACTGAACGGCGCTCAGATCTGCAGCTTTAACAAGCCAAAAGGAGGAACGTTTCCTGTGATCCTGGTTTTCCATTCGCTACACAGATTCCATGATGTGGTCCTGATATATCCCAACAGAAATCCTGCCTCACCAGGACCGCAGTGGCTCAGTTTCCATTGACTTTAACATTTAGAATTACAAAAATAACTTCACCAAATGGAAACACGGCTATTTAAAAAAAGTTATGTTTTTGGATAGAAGGTTTTTGTGCTCGGATGAGATGGCTTTATGGCTGTAATAAAATCAGTGTATTCACAAAAGAAAAACTTTTTTATATCACATGATGATCAACAACTGGATATTAATACTGGCAGAAAAGATGAATAAGACAGGAAGTGGTAGGAGGAGGATGGTGCAGCATGTTTTTTAATAACATATAATTAGAAAGTATTTAAATTGTGTTTCTTACTTAATGGAAAAACCTCACCTGCGTTTTTGACATTAGCGGAATATTAAAGTTTTCTGCATGTAATGGAAACGCAGCTGCTGTTTAGCTTGCTGACTGTGAAGGAAACAGCCGTCAGGAACTCACCTTTCCAATAATACTCCCAACTTCCTGTGTAGGAAAGAAAAACAAGCAGTTAGAAAAGATTCTGTTCAGCCTGGATTTGTGTTCACTCCAGCAGCACCGGGTTCATGTAAGCTAGCAGGAGGCGTTCCTTCAAGACGACCCTGGACCAACGCGCTCATCCAGGGCCGGCCCAAGACTTTTTGGGGCCCTAAGCAGATTTTCATTTGGGTCCCCTCATAACAAGGTGCTTCATCATTCCTAAGCTAGTCTTTGTGTGCAACAGAGCTGCTATCATTATTTAGCATTATTTGTGATTAGCTCACAGTGTTTTTATGATTAATGATTTTAACCTTACAGAAGTAGCAAACAAAAAAAAAGGATTTTGAGATGCAGAGTTATTTAAATATTCCAAATTATTTTAACTATTCCAACACTAGATTTACAGTAAACAAGTTTAACATCTTATATTTCCTTAACAGTGACAGCAGCCATCAACAGGCAGAGAGTAACAACCTCAAAATTACTATAGAAAATGTTTTTCTATGTGTAATAGCATTTGGTTTGAATGTTATTTTAAATATATTATCATGCTAGCGTGGGCTCTTGGGGGCCCCCTGGTGGTGTGGAGCTGTTTAACTCTCTTACGCCTTGGGCCAGCCCTGCTCTCATGGATTCTTTACCTTTCCGTGCATGAGGAGGCGAAGCGTGAGCGTGACCGCCATGGCCCCGTCTCCAAACTCCTGTTCACAGCTCATGGTCCGGGCGGCGGCGGCGTGGTGGGCGGAGTCTGCCGCTAAGAGACGCATGAAGGTTCAAGGCGCCAAGGCGAGAGGAGCTGAACAGAACACCACGGGGAACCTCTGAAGAACCCCTGAGGAACAATGGAAAGCCCCGGAAAAACAACGGCTGGGTTCCAGGTCTGGATGATGGAACTGGACTGGTCAGACTGGTCAGACTGGTGGAAGGGGAAGTATCGTTTTTATCCCGTTTCTTGTTCTGTAGGAAGCAGAAAGAAAAAAAACCCTTCAGATTATTTAGATTTTTCTTCTGTAGAGAATAAATTTCAGTTCAGCCAAACAGCTTGGCGCATTGCTGCCACCTTCTGGTAAGAAGGGAAAAACCTGCTACCAAGTCAAAGACCTGGTTCAGGCCCAGTTCAGCGCAGGTTTATCATCAACATGATCGACAACGAACACCAGGATGTTGCTGTAAAAACAAAAAGGTTTTGGGGTCTGAAATGTAATTTATGTGCGATTAGTAAATTAGTGAAGTCAGTACAATGTTTGCTGGTCTTAGCTGTTATTTTCACAGTTTGACTTTTTTCTCACAAATATTCATGCACAAGTTGTTGAAAATTTTTGTGAATCCAACTGTTTTTAAATCACTGCAGTTGTAAATTTGCCGACTGCAAAGTCTCTTCTTAATCTTTTTATTATATTTTATTAGCATGCTTCCATCTGCCTGTCGCTTTGCTGCTGGTACGTCTGGATTTCTTTACTTTAAAAAAAATAAAGGCCGGTTCTGTTCTGTTGCCGGTTGTATCCAATCTGGTGCAGCAGATTCACCAGAAGCCATGAACGTAACTTCTGGTCAAATTGTATTTCTACTGCAGAAACTGTCAGCATTTCTTCTGTCTGCCACTAGAGGGAGCAAAACATGTTTGTAGGCTGGAAATGGTTGTTGGAAAGTGAAAGTGAATCCAGAAGCTCAGACTTCATCCTCTGGGCCGTTGGTCCCAGTTTAAGACCAGTATGAACTGGTTTGCTCCCAGTGTGCTGGGAGTTTAGACAACATTCCCAGTTAAATTTCCTCTGGTGTGAACCCCGCCCGGCGTGTTTGGTTCTGTTGAAGTAACGTGGAAATGACCAGAGTTTGAGCAGTAGCACGTGAGCTAACAGGGAGCGGAGCGCGGGAAGCGCCTGAATGAAAAAAAGAAAAAGCTGTCGGCCATTGAAATGCCACTCAGCTCTGAAGACTCTTAAGCTTCTCCTTTTACACAAAGAAGGTACAAATAAAACCGGCAGCCATTGCTGCGCACTAATGAGAAGCTGTCCGTGGTCTGCATGCAGCCTATGGGTGTGTTGTGTGTGGGTGTGTGTGTGTGTGTGTGTGTGTCCCACGCATCATGACTTCCTTTGATCATTTTCCCAGGAAGCTGCTGACATTTCCTTGAGCATCTGTGATTTTATGCTTCGTGTCTGAAAGTCTGTCCTTCAGGCGTATGTCTCTATGCCAACCGGGATCCTTGGTGGCATTAAGGTGTGCATGTGAATACAGACATTCATGAAGAGATTTCTGCTTCATACCAAGTCAGCTTCAGGTGTGTGTGTGTTTGTGTGTGATGGAATTGTATTGATTGCATTGAGCCGTATGTATCCATCTCCATTTGTGCTGAGAGCGTCTGCTTCTTCCAGCCTCATAAAAAATACAGAATCTGAACCAAAGTAGGTCAGCATGCAGGCTGTCTGGCACGCGAGACGAGCAGCTTCTCATGACGACGCGTCTCTCTCCGTCTGACTGGAAACCACGGCGCTTAACGACAGCAACAGCAGCGAGCTAACGGATCGGCTCAGCGTTCAGATACGTGGACAGGTTGGATGTGTGTGAGCGCTTCGTTACTTCAGGTACCGAAAAAGATTCATTTAGTTTTCCGCTGCAACCTGTGTGTGAGAGAGAGATGTAAATCCAGAACATTATAAATTATTGAGGCTCTTTCAGAGGCCTTTCTCCCTCTGAGTCATATAACACACATACGCCCACACACACACCCACACACACACCCCCACGGCGTGGCCTCGTACTGAATGAACCTTGAATTTGTGAGGTCACCACTGAAACTTGCCCAGATGACATCAAGACGACTTAGAGTCACATCAGCAAATATTTTTAAGGCTCAACATGTTTCATTTTCCGCTCTTTGTGGTAAATCCTCATATATTTTACATCATCATAACAATCTGGATTATAATCCCTCATTTTAAAACTGAATTGCTGTAATGTGTGGAAGAAATGGAGAAATCAAAATCTTCACAAAGAAAACTGAGTCTAATTATTCCTTTTTATTTGTAACTACTAATGAATCAGGATTGATGCTGGCGGCGATACTCTGTGATGGACACAACACTGGTGGAGACGAGGCATAAACAACCATTAAAACCTGGACTACTGGGAATGCTGGTCCACCAGTAGGTTCTGATCCATCTGAGAGGAACACCAATCAGGACTTCAGCTGAACAGACCAGGGAACGGTGAAGCGGTGGGCGAGTGATTAAACATCCTGATGGTTCAGTAACAGAAGTGTTGAGGAACGCCTGCACATAGTTCCCACAAGTCTGAACCAGACGTGATCGGCGCCATCTTGGTAGGCAAGTGCAGCACAAAGCACAGCGGACCCATGGCTTCCAGACCAACAAAAAGAAAATATGTGGAAACTCTTAACAAAGTTAAGTTACATACACAAAATGGCTGCTGTCAGGATCGACCCGTGTAAGACGGAGAATGGAAACATGTCAGACGATGTAGACCAACTGCCTCTGATGTCAGTCCATAGCTCCCTACTTAACACAAAGAATTAGCCTGACATCTATACAATCAGTGTTTAAACGGATTTGCAAAGGACAAACGAAGGTTCTGGAGACTGGCAGAGTAAGTACATTAGCTGTGCTAATGTTGCTAGTTCTGAAGCAATTACCACAGTAAATATCATCGATATTTATCTTAGTACTACACAGAGGCGGGTAGAGTACTCAAAAATTATAATCAGGTAATAGTTGTACTTATATTGTTTATACGTTAGATAGAAATAAATTGAGAGCTAATTCTAAGCTTGTGGCTTGTTTGTTGTTGCCATAGCAACTACCTACCAAGATGGCTGCCAGCTACAGAGTTCCTGGAAGTGTGACATCACATGAGAACTACTACACAACTGTTTGTTACCATGGAGACCGAACACAGAGAAGCTGTTTACTTCACTGTTGTTTCAGTCGGTTCTGAAAATAAATTCGTGTTTAACTTTTCCAACAGGAAATGAACGAATGACTGACTGACTTCTTTCTGTCTGGTGGAGTCTGTTCGTTCCTCCAATCACGGCGGAGAAGATCAGGACTGCGGGAGACTGTCAGAGACACGACTTCACGGTTGTCCATGATTTGATTTCATTGGATCTGAACACCAGGTGGACGGCCCTGATTCATTCTGGCCGGCAACAAACTGCATCCAAAACCTGATTGGATTAAACAGAGAGACAGCCACTGGTGTCTTCACGCTGATTGGATTAAAAAAATGACCCATGTTGAGCAAAGTCCCTGCGACAGACTGGCGACCTGTCCAGGGTGAACCCCGCCTCCCGCCTGGAACGTAGCTGGAGATAGGCACCAGCGACCCTCCCGACCCCATTAGGGACAAGGGTGAACAGAAAGTGGATGGATGGATGGATGAGCAAAGTCCTCAAGGACAAACTGAGCGTAAAAATGTCCTGTCAGTGTCTGGATCTGAGTCTTCTTTAATTATGACTGCATGTCGAGCTGCTGTAACTCAGAGCAATAACCTTTCATCAGCCTGGGAGGATGCAGAGAAACCGGCTTTAGTAAAGGAAGAGATGGAAACCTGAATCAGAATATTGTATCTGTGGGCTAACTCCTTTAGAACAACTTGAACACAACAGTAGTCTTTTCCAGCGTCCAACCAGATCGGCTTAGAAGCAGAAATTAACCCCAATCGTCTGAAAGAAGTGTAAAAACAAACAAATAATTATGTCAACAACTTTAACACATCAACACAATTAATTCATCTAAATGTACAAGTTAAAGTCCATGTTAAACCTAAATTAAAAACTCAACAGCAACAAGCTCAGATATTATATCTGCTTCTGTTTAATAAATCGTTCGGCTTTAATAAGGAGAAATGAGATCAGAGCTATTCTGATTTATTTATGTCCCAGGAACACAAACAAACATCCCATCGTTCATCAGATTATCATCCAGCTCCTGATGGGACACAATCCAGGTTTATGATCCTGCTGCGTCTTATTCCATTAAGTGTGTGTGTGTGTGTGTGTGTGTGTGTGTGTGTGTGTGGGTGTGTGTGTGTGTGTGCGTGTGTGTGAGATAATGATGTCATGGCTGAGCAGCAGCAAAGTAGAGGTGTGTGTCTATAAAATAGGCTGACATCATCGCTTGTGTGTGTGAGGCTGAAGTTTGCAGCAGACACAGCGGCTAAAAACAAAATATGAGAGAGAAAAAGACAAAGCCCGACTCGGACGACCCGGTCCTGCTGGTTCTGATGACTGTAATTAAAGGGACGGGATAATGGCAGGATGCTAACAGTAATGAAAGGTCATCCAGGAAGCAGGAGGGCGTCTCCACACAGCTGCCATCGCCAGCAACGGATCCACAAATTAACACCTTCATCAAATCCACTCCACCCTCCACACACCGACTCATTTATTCCTCCAAGAAGAATCTGGAGAGTGAGCTCTTCGTTTCCTCCGTAGGTGTGAAGACACATTCTGCTCATTTCTTCTCTGCGACACGTTCACTGCCCTCCTCCTCTCGCTTTCCTCCATAACTAAGAACGCAGTCAGTGGGATTGAGTTAAAGGTCATGACAGAGAAACAGAGAGACACTGAACCGCTCTGGGAAGATTGGAGGAGAAAAAACCCTCTAGAAACAAGATGGCCGCTGGATTCAGGCTAGCAAATACAGTTCAGAAATCCTTTATTTATCCTGAAGGGAAATTAAATGTTGATCAGAGAGTCTTCAGAGAGTCGCTGTGGATGGTGATGCTGTCGGCTGGAAGGATCTCCAGTAGCAGTCAGGTCTGCAGCAAATCTGAAGAAGCCTCTGACTGAAGACTGTTGCTTTACAACTGTCTGTCCTGACATGCTAGATGTTGGAGTAGGGGATAAGATCCATTAAATGCCATGATAAATGGAAAACTCTGTCTGGAAGAGATGATGCAACTTCCTGTCTCTCTGCATCCATGAAGCTTTTCAACTCCGCTGGGATTTGGAGTCAAAGTTCAGGTGTTATTTGAGCTTTTGAGATGCTAATCAGCTGCTTCGAGTTGAATAAAAACAACACCTTGTTGCCACGGTTACGCATCATAACTGGTGTCTGAAAGTAGAAAAAGTAAAAGCAGAAATCCTTCCAGCTGCTCAGCATCCAGAACCAGAGGGAAGAATTGCCCAAACAGAGAATGATGAAACAAAGTTTAGAAAATATCAGAACTAACAGAGCTGCTGCCACCATCAACTTACAGTCATTTCAAGACTTTAAAGATCCAACCGGAGAAAAAACAAAGTCAAGATGTTTTGCCTCCAAATACATTAAAGATCTGCTGTCGTCATAGCAACCTTCTAGACCGGGGGTCTCAAACTCCAGTCCAGGTTTTAGATGAGCCACAAACACTGGAATGAAACGGCTTCATCACCTCCTCCTGGTGTAGATCAGTTCTCCAGAACCTTAATGACCTCATTATTCTGTTCAGGTGCAGCAGAGGCTCATCTAAAAGTTGCAGGACAGCGACTGGAGGACTGGAGTTTGAGACCCCTGTTCTAGACCTCTCAGCTCTTCTGGAACCAGAACCATGCTTGGTTCAGAACCAGAACCAAACATGGAGAAGCAGCATTCAGCTTCTTTGCTCTGCAAATCTGGAACAAACTTCCAGGAAACTGAAAAACTGCAAAAACCCTGAGCTCCTTTAAGGCAGCATTAGACCAGCATTTATCCACAAAGAAAGAAAGATACAGTGAAGTATGGTGGCCCTGTTGGGTCATGGGGTGTACGTAGTTTTTACTCCTTGGTTCTGCTATTATTAATCTGACAGGTTTATGGGCCGATATTTATTATGAGCAGATGATTAGGAAGCTAAAGCTGAAACAGGGTTTGTTTGTCACTGTGTTTACTAAAGCCATTCAGATGTCTCAACACACACCCCCACACACACACCCACACACACACACGCACACCGCTCAGCAGACAGCAATGTGAACACAACTGGCATGAACACACAGACCAACTGAGACACAAATAGAGCGTGAAGCATGTGCTGCATGCACACGGCTGGGCTGACGGAGCAAACAGGAATTCACACACACACACACCCACACACACCCCAACGCACGCCCACAGTCTGCGTCACATACACCGGGGGGACGGCTGGACTCACAGCAGGAATGGACACACTCACTGTTAATGCAAAGAAACACACACACTCTCACAGCTTGAGTCTGAAGCAGAGCACCAACATCTGAAGCATCTGAATCAGGAGCAGCTTCAGACTCAGCAGAGTTTATCTGGAGGAGTCAGAAACGTTCCAGTGGCTTAAACAGTGCCGGACCCAGAGAGAAAACCCAAATCCTGGGTGGAAGAAGTGGAGATTGGCTTTCAGCGCAAAGCACCGGCAGAGAGGAGGCTGATCGTGGTTCTGATCCAGGCAGAGGCACTGACTGAAGGAGAAACCGAGCTTAACAGAACTGACCTGCAAAAACAGGCAGCAAAATGTTTTGCTTCACTTTATCCTCCAAATACAAACAGACTAAAGGAGCAGAATTATGTGTTTTATAGGCAAATTCAATTACAATTCAAACATGCTTTCATTAAATGTTGTTGTAACTCATATTAATTCAAATTCTTCAGAGTTATTGCAGTAGGCAACTCTATTACCTTCAATTGTTATAAAAGTGCTACATATCAAATTGAACGTCTTGAAATTGGGCCTCTGTCTCTTTAAGAAGCTCCTGCTCTGTCTGAAGCTCCGCCTCCAGGAAGTCGTCCCAACGTGGCTCCTCTATTAACCCTTTAACATTTTTACCAGCGTTGCTCTGAGAAGTAGGTCCTATAATGAGCTCAGCAGATGTTTGCTAATTGCTGCTGGCTAGTCTGAAGGAGCTCAGTGGCGTTTTGAACAGCTGAAAGGTTGCCATGGAGATTTAAGAATTTCTCAAACATGCATCAAAGAATCAAAGCAACATTCTAGGTCTGTTTCCGATGTGGGAATAACTTTATATCATGATGCAAAGCTTAAAAAGTCGATTTCACGTGATACTGCCCCTTTAAGAACCAGATCCTCCTCGGCTTCGGCTGGAGAAACTTCAGCTTCACCAGAATATTTCTTCCTCTGTTGTTTCAGGGCGTTTCTGCTCAGACAGCAGCAGCAGAGGCTGTGAAGCCAACAGGAGCAGAACTGCAGCGTTTTATCATCATTTCTAATAAACGGCTTTCCTCTGGTTAAAGATCCAGATCCAGGATCTGCAACCCGATTCGGGTCGGATTCCACATTTAGAAATCCTTTTCAAGTCTCTTCCACAGTTTGGTTCTGACAGCTGAAGAAGGTTTAAATCTGACAGTTCTATTATGGGATGGATAAACAGAGCTGAATTATTGAGGAACGATGTTCAGAACCAAACTGAATATGGAGGAAATTAGCATCAATAATCTGGGTTGTTTAGTCTGTCAGAAGATAAAAATATGACAGTTCAATTTTCAGAATTATATGTTTATATTTATTATTGTCCAATGTCATTTTTAAACTAAATAATTAAAAAACTAAATATTTAGCTCCTACAAAAATATTTAGCTTGCAGCTAAATATTTTTGTATTCACATTTATATTTAGAGCTAAATAAACTAAATATAGTTAATATGTAAACTAAATATTTAGTGTCAGACTACATACTTAACTTAAAACTAAATAGTTTGAGATCTAAATAATTAGCTTTAAACTGAATATTTAGTTTGCTGATTATTTATCTTCCTAACCAAGCTGGTAAACCAAATATTTTGTTCCAAAGTGAATATTTAGTTAGTTCAAAGCTAAATATTTTGTTTTGTAAACTAAATATTTAGGTTTGCACTAACTAAATGTTTAGTTTGAAACTGTGACATTCATAAATAAGTAAATAACATGTTGAAAATATGACTGATTGATAAACGAGCCGCCATTTTTCCTCTTAAACAACCCAAATTACTGCTGTTAATTTTCTGCTGTATAACTTTAGAAATGCAGTCCTCTGTCTGCATCAGAAGACAAACAGCAGGACGAAGACGTCCAGACGCTCCAGCAAGACGTAGAAATGGAGATAAATTTATCTCAAAGAAGAAGATGAGGAAGATGAGGAAGATTCCTGCAGAGGAAACCTTTCTGCCAGAAGGATCTGGAGTTCCCTTCATCTCCAGCTCATCCCGTCCTTCAGCCACTCCATCACTCATCTGTGGATATTATCCGTCTGTCTGACTCCCTGCTGGGCAGCATGAGCAAGGAGGAGAAGGGCGATGAAGAAAAATCAAACAGCAGCAGAAAAAAAACAGATAAAACAGCCCAATGAAAAAAGTATGATTGACTTTCTGTCAGATATGGAAACAGCAGCTCAGTTTCTGTTGATTTGTTGTAAATAAGAAGTTTAGTCAGAGCCTTCATGACTTTTTAAACACGGGAATCCAGATGTTGCAGCTTCCTGCAGAAAAAGGGAAACGCTTTTCAGACTCAGTTTCATACCTGCAACACTGAAAACGCTCTCTTCATATGCTGTGAGCTGAGGAATATGGGAAAGTTTGGCGTTAGCGGTCATCGACACGCTTTCATTAATATCCTGCATGATTTCTGACTGAAGTCCTATCGCGGTCAATTAAGGTAAAAAGCAACAGAGCTAGCAAAACTCAACAACTATAAAACTGAAAGCATGAGTGAAAAGTCCTGAAGTGTAAACCAAACAGAAAGGTGCGTAATGACAAATAAGACCCAGTAGAGGGCGCTATGCTATGTTGTAACAACATGGTTGAAACTAAATGCCATGTTGGTGTAGCGCTTTAGCAGTGTTAATGTTTATGATTAGCTCTTTGCAGTTAGCCCTGCTGATGTTTTAGTTAGCGCCGCCCAACACTGGTTTCAGAAATTCTCCAGGTCTGGATGAATTTCCTTCTTGACAATGTTACTTTACTGACCTTTACTGTGAGCTATCAGACAGGAAATGGACAGAGAGACAGAGAGAAGACAAGCATCAAAGGTCGTGAGGTCAGGAATCGAACCCCGGAGGGCTGCAGCTGAGGACTGTAAGCTGTGAAGCGTCTGCTGTGATGCCACTCCACCCGACGGCCTGCAAATCTTTTCTTCTTGCAGATTTTCGCTCCGTCACCATGACGCCAGCTTCATCCACCAAATCCTGATGAACATTTCATGGAAACCATGGAAGCATCTGCAGCAACAGCTTTATATTTAATGGCTTGTTTAAATTCTGTAAAAAAGGGAGAATTTTTCCATGAAAGCAGAATCTCTAATGGATTAACCCGATGCCAAGCGTCGCATTTTATGCTCCTGTAAGCAGGCCAGGAGGCTTCGGTCGCCTTTCTTCCTCCGAAATCCAGTTTCCTAATGAGGAGTCAGCCTAATGAAATCTAGAAGAGTAAGAGGCTGACATGGAGACGTGAAGGGAGGGAAGCAGGCTGCAGAGGCTGCAGGCTAACAGGCAGGAAGTAATGGACTCTTTATTGAATTAAATGCTCCGCAAATGCAGAGCAGTCATTATTATCCAGCTGGGATCCTGACACCAGCGCCGATAACAGGATCCATTAACCCGATTGGCTGCGCAGCCATTCGTCAAAAGCTGTGCTTTCATATGAAGCAGTTCTCACTGGAACTGATGCTAGGTTACAGAGTTTAATATAAAAATGGATCCAGGTTTCAGTCAGACATGATGAGGCCCGGCGGCTTCCTGCAGGGAGACGCGTTGGTAGAAAACGTTTTCAAAACTCAAACTTTAAAAAGCCTCATATGCAGGAAGCTGCTGCTGATGCCAACATTCTTCATCATTAATCTCTTCCTAATCATGATGCCACCAGTGCAGAGCTTGCTCATCAAGGTAGAGAGACGACAACAATGGAGGCAAAGACGATGTTTCTGTCCAAAAAAACTTCTGCAATGGACCAGAGGAGATCGGTGCCATCGGTTCTGACCGTTTGGACAGAACCAGTTCATTCAGAGGTCCAGGTGTGCGTTGCTTTATTTCACTTTGTGTTCACTCTGACACAAAGAGTGAAATAAAAACCAGGACTATAATAGTTTTAGGCTTTTTCACTATAATTTAGTTTTATTTTGTTGTTACTTTTTGTTTCTCTAATTGAGTTAGTTTCAATTAGTTTTTAGGGTTTCATAGTTTTTATTACTTAATATTAATTAAATATTGTTTAGTTTTGGTTTTTATCAGTTAAAGTAGTTTTAGTTTTGCGACAGACGGGCGACCTGGCAGGTGACCCCGCCTCTCGCCCGACACGTTCGCTGCAGAGGCAGCAGCTCCTCCTGACCCGCCAGGGACCGAGGTGTGAAAATGGCAGGATGGAGAGTTTCAGGTTTTTCATACTTTAGTTCATTTTTATGTAAAAGTATTTTGTTGGGATTGCATGTCAACTGAGTAATAAATACTCAGCAAAAAATGTATTACATTTTTATTGAACATCAACTAACTCTGGAGTTTTTTCCCATTTTGTAGACTAGCTTAGCCGCCAGGATGAACATGAAGTGCTGAAATCGGCCAATCGCTGATACAAACTGCTTATGTGGGGAAAAAAGAAAAAATAATCAGTTTGAAAGGATATTATATAGAGAGTATCAGTATGTTCTAGTTTTTCCCCATTAATTACCATTTTTACTTATTTATTTTATATCAGTTTTGTTATTTGGTTAGCTTTATTTAACTATAGTAACTTTGCTTCCAACCATCCAGGAGGAGTTCAGAGATGATCTGAGATGTTTTTATTTGATAAAGTCACAAAGTGCAACATCTGAGTCTCTGCAGAAGCTTTCTGCTGCCTTCAGGTTCATCAGCAGCTCTAAGTGCAGCCAAACCGTCCACCTTAGAAACAATATCTATATTTTAATTTATGCATCATGTTTCCTTCACCAAAGATGCTAAAAAGTCGTCTGGAGCACCAGGATCCATCGTCTGACACAAAGACGCGTCACTCCGTCACAATCTGCTGCTCTCGGGTCGAACAGCGGCAGCGTCTGCAGGAAATGAGCTCGCCCAACACGACTGCTGCTTCACTTGACCCGATGACCTCACTCCTCTGCAGCATCCGTCTCAAAGCGCGGCGGCGGAAGGACGGATGAAATGTCAGGGATGTGGTTAACACGGCAGCCGGGGGAACAGCAGCCAAAGGAAAAATGTCTCATTTGGGATGAATATCTGATCAGCGCGCCGCTCTGCCCTCTGAGGAACTAATCCTGTCCAACGTGTCCTCAATCCGTCCCTCAGCGTCCGCTCTGCACACGTCCAGCCCTGGCAGGGATTTCTTCTGCCAGTAATTGGGAACGGATCGGACTTTCTGACAGGTTTCATCTGTAATCGGAGCCGATTCGCCTCCTCTCAGACCCGTTTAGAGGAGCTGATGTTACGTCAGAAAACCAACTTTAGATGTTAAATATGAAAATCTTTCTGCTTCCGACAGAGTTCTGCACAGCGTGACCCAAATCCATCTGATTTCAGATGCAGAAGCTCTGAAGTTTCTCATTGAAGCTTTTATTCTGCTCTCTAATTGGAACCTCAGCAGAGAAACAGGAGAAAAGAACAAAGAGGAAACCAGAACTGCTGATCCCAAACAAGATGGAGACGTGCTCTTCCTGCCGCTTCATGTTGGACAAACTTAGGAAGCCATGAAGGATTGAAAATATGGATTTTACAATTTGTGAACGAGCCGCATGAAGAACACTTGCGGTATGTTTCTCTAGAGGATGAAGCTGCTGCTTCCTGCTGGAAAAACCAACACGAATCCCAGAGTTGATGCTGTGGATCGCAACATGAGTCCATCCATCAATGAAACAATGTTTTACCATTTTTTATGAAACTTTATTTAGAAACTCACCGAGATCAAAACCTCACTAAGGATGACCCGACCAAGAAAAGCAGCAGCACGTCATGACAGGCGAGACAAACAGAAATAACAACAAACATAAACCTCCAGCCGTTCGGCCAGAAGCTTCAGTGTTTTCACAAACCAGATCATCTCAGAGTCTCAGAAGCTGCCATGCGGCGTACCACAGGGCTCAGTTTCAGGACATATTCTAACACACAGAAACATTACTTATACTAAGAGTAAAAGAATAAGAGCATATAAGTAAACATTATCTAAATGTAACTACAAGGCTACATGATACAACGAATATTTGATAATTACTAAAAATACAATTTATCCAACACATTCTAATGTTTATTTCCCCTCCAGGCCAAAATATCTGCCAGTTTTCTGATAGTCTTCTTCATTTTCTATGCTGATGACATTCAGCTATGAGTTGTCATTGATAAAATGTTTAAGTAGCTCTGTGACGACAACTTGCAGCAAACCGGTTGACTGAAGCAATGCAACATGTCGGCGTGTCAAACTCTCCTGTCCAACCAAACCTGAGGAACCAGAACCATGAGGTTCCGGATTTCAGGTGTGAAAATACGCTGAATCTCCACATGAACTACTGGTAAGTTGTCAGATTCATTTTAAATGTCAGTATTGACCTTTCAGCAATGTGGGTCGATCTGCCAGGCTCTGAACGGGGGGGGATCAGGGATCAGTTTCCATCGTCATCGCAGCTGCATGGCGAAGATCACATTTAGTCAGACCGACTGTAACGAGTTTCTACTGTAAAATGTTACATGTTTTCTGCATCTTAAATGTTTGTTAGATTGTTTGTAGCCCATGTGAACATGTTGAAGTCCTCAGAAAGTGGGATGTTTCTGGTGGTGACCCAGGGGAGCCTGGTGGGTCACCACCAGAGGTGTGTGTGTGTGTGTGTGTGTGTGCGTGCGTGTGTGTGTGTGTGTTTTACAGTTGAGTTTCAGTCAGACGGTTATCCCATTAAATGCGTGCTGTTTCATTGCAGTGATGCTCCCATCGGGTTCACTGTTTACCTCCAGGTCCAACATGTCAGACTGGATTTTATAAACACGAATAAACTACACAACCATGAGTTCAATAATGCCTGATTCCAGGACAGGAAGTTAGAAGTGGGAGAGTTAGAAACTTCCTGTTTATTCCAGCCCTGCGGAGCATCAATATCTGACTAAATCACATTTTTCGTACCCTGACATTTTAAAAGTTTGCTTAAAATTTGCATGACAGTTGGATGGAAACGCAGTAAAGTCAAAGTCCTGCAGAAACTCCAGAGAATCCAGAGGAGCTGAAGCAAAGTTCAGGATTCATGGTTCCATTATTTTTTACTTTACTTGGTAAAACGTATTTTCACCATAAAAAAATCATTTGGTTAGTATGGAGGATAATATTGATAAATAGTTCTCTGAGGCAACAGAACCGCCTTAAAGAGCGAGTCTTTGAACAAACGTATTCTCAGAGGTTTAAATCAGCTGAACGTTCGTCAGGATGTTGAAAAGTTTTGAACTCACCAATCTGACGGATCAGGTGTGAAGGCGTGGCAACATCTCTGGATCAGAACCCTGCAGGAAGAAACACACTGATGATCATCTGACTCAATTAAAACTGGGGCCGGGACTTTAACACAACAATTTGATTCATTGATTATATAGATTTTAAATTATACATTTCTTTATGCAATTAATCACTTTTTTTAATACCAAGATTCCCATTTTAACCTTTATATTTGTGCATTTCTGGTACACAAGCTAACAACAGCAGCTAACACACCAACAGCAACGGTGGACGACGAAGCATCTTCTGGTCCACTGGGCTTCAATTCTGCTTATAAACGATCTGATTGGACGCTGGAAAAGACCATGTTTGTGTTCAAGTTGAGCTACCAGGAGTTAGCCTATCATAAAATAGCATCTCAATGCTAGCACGTAGCAGCAAACGCTAATGCTAGCATCCAGAGAAAACATTTCTAAAGCAGCTCCATGAATGATCAGAGAAACTCCGGAAAGATGAATGGATAGAAAAACACTTTGCTCCAATCTGATGGTTGAAGAACAAATTAATAAATATCCGTTTATTTATTCAACAACTTAGCAGCAAAAATTGGTTTTTGACTTAATTTTTTTTTTTAATCTATAATTTTAAAGAAGTTACAGGCTGTGAAATTAAATCCATTAAAATTTTAATCTGGTCCCACCACTAATTAACACCTTCCTCACATTAAAACTCAATAAAATTAATTGAATTTTGTGTTTCTTTAGGTGACAAAGTTCAAAAAGTGTAAAATTCCTGGAATCCAGATTATCAGATGGGGACAAAAGCAGACAGAAAGCAGCAGCGCTGATTTACACTCAGAGTCGTTAAGTTTCCAGTTCCTCTCACTACTAAACTCCACTGCTCCCACTAACCAAACTGGTTCCCAGTTCAGCTGAAGAGCATCTGAGATGTTTCCAGTAAGTCTGTTGTTCTTCAGCTGCTGGACACAGAGACGGACAGAGGGACACAGAGACAGACAGAGGGACACAGAGAGGGACAGAGGGACAGACAGAGGGACACGGAGACGGACAGAGGGACACAGAGATGGACAGAGGGACGGACAGAGACGGACAGAGGGACACAGAGAGGGACAGAGGGACAGACAGAGGGACACGGAGACGGACAGAGGGACACAGAGACAGACAGAGGGACACAGAGAGGGACAGAGGGACAGACAGAGGGACACGGAGACGGACAGAGGGACACAGAGAGGGACAGAGGGACAGACAGAGGGACACGGAGACGGACAGAGGGACACAGAGACAGACAGAGGGACACAGAGAGGGACAGAGGGACAGACAGAGGGACACGGAGACGGACAGAGGGACACAGAGACAGACAGAGGGACACAGAGACGGACAGAGGGACACAGAGACAGAGGGACACAGAGAGGGACAGAGGGACAGACAGAGGGACACGGAGACGGACAGAGGGACACAGAGACAGACAGAGGGACACAGAGACGGACAGAGGGACACAGAGACAGACAGAGGGACACAGAGAGGGACACAGAGACAGACAGAGGGACACAGAGAGGGACACAGAGACAGACAGAGGGACACAGAGAGGGACACAGAGACAGACAGAGGGACACAGAGAGGGACAGAGGGACAGACAGAGGGACACGGAGACGGACAGAGGGACACAGAGACAGACAGAGGGACACAGAGACGGACAGAGGGACACAGAGACAGACAGAGGGACACAGAGAGGGACACAGAGACAGACAGAGGGACACGGAGACGGACAGAGGGACACAGAGATGGACAGAGGGACGGACAGAGACGGACAGAGGGACACAGAGAGGGACAGACAGAGGGACACAGAGAGGGACAGAGGGACAGACAGAGGGACACGGAGACGGACAGAGGGACACAGAGACAGACAGAGGGACACAGAGACGGACAGAGGGACACAGAGACGGACAGAGGGACACAGAGATGGACTGCTGCACAGCAGAGGCGGACCCAGTAGAGACAGCTGGAATCTCCGGATCGCCGCTCTGCGTTCCTCAGAGGGTTTGGTGGGTCGACTCGTGCTGTTGTAGCCGGTAAACCGGCTGAGAGGTGGGAACACACACACGTCCTCTGACCTTTTCCAGATGTCAATGTGTGTGTGTGTGTGTGTGTTATCAGAGCTATAATGAGGTCTGAGGGGAACACAAGGCGTCCTGTCTGTCTCTGATCAGAAACACACAGAGTCACGACCCTGACCCACCCACACACACACACACACACACACGCACACACACGCACACACACACACACACACACACACACACACACACACACACACAGTCGCTGGCTATTAATCTGGTACAACAACCAGCAGAGACTTTTAATCTGAAACAACAACCATGTGAATCTGACACTCTGCAAACCTGGAACCAAACACAGAAACACATCTCTGCAAAAACACATGGAGTCTTACCAAGTATCCAGTTTCTATTGCTGATGTCTTAGTATACATCAAATAAGACTAAAGTAACTTAAAAGTAACTTTTCAGGGAGGAGAACAAAGTGGAAAAACTTCAATAATTAATAGAGGAAGTTCAGACATATTTAGGCATCTGAAAAATCCCAAACAATCCAGGATTATCAGATATTCCACAAGAAGCAGAAGCTTTTAGGTCAAGATAATAAAAACATGAATATATTCAGAAACTGAGGAAAGATTAGAAGATAAATATATGAATAATGAATCAACCTGTTTTAATTAAAGCCTGATTCTTTGCTACATAAATATAGAAACAGAAACAGAGGAGGGACGGGATACGAATGAAGGTCCAGATGAAGCTGACCGGTTCTGATGGAGGATCATTACGGCCTCTGAAGAAATCAGCGATTCATGTTTTAATGAACGTTTCATCCGTTCATCATGCAGTGACGTCCAGAGCTACAGTTCAGCCGATTTTAAATTTACCACTTAGTTTTTTTATCTTTAGCACCAACTATTTTTATTCCCACTGAGACAAACACCAGACGGCCGACAGCAATCTGAGGAATTCATAAAACAAGTTGTAGTAAAAGTTAAATAAAATTAAAGGAAAAAAGCAGCCATTAACCAAAACTTTTTCTCTAAAACACATTGAAAATACAAGAATTTTAGTTTTAATTAATCTGCAGAGTTTTGGGTTCGACTGCAGAATAGGAGAGTAGTAGGAAAATAAAGATAGTGAGCCGAGGCTGCAGTGAATCTGTCCAGGTGACGTAAGAGATATCAGCTGGAAGATGGAGCGCCCCCTACTGATTTTTGTCTGGAACGTGATTCCAAGTTACTTGTAAAAAATTGCTGATTGGACCTTCTAGGCCTCCGTGTCCTTACCTTAACGAGCTTAAACCAAATTATGTGCCCACAGTTTTTATCCACAAAGCGCCTAAACCGGATATTGAGTGACAGACACCGGAAGAAACATTAGCAGGGAGCGCTGGAAGCTCTTTTAGATGCTAACGGAGCTAATGCTACTGTCGCTGGTACTGAATGTGAAAACACGGACCGACACCGGACCCTAAACAGCTGTTACCGGACTGGACACAGAGCTACAGAACCACCTAGTGGACCACGCAGTCCGACCAGAGGTACGTGTCGTTCATGGTTTCATTCATGAAGCTGAAGGCAGCAGCAGCTGGACAACCCTGTCCTCTTCCTCCGGTCCAAACTGAAAACTTGAAGTTACTCATGGCTATTTTGGCTGTATGGAGCTAGTCCAATCGTCCTAGCACCCAGAATGCATTGCAGCGTAAACAACATGGCGACTACCATGTGACAATATTTCATTAACATTTATAAAAACCAAACAACCTACAGTATTACCGCTTTGTTTTGACATTTAAAATAAATATTTCTAAAATAAAGTTTTGTTATAACTAATTGTGGATCCCTGTAAAACCAGCATGTGGACCAATCAGGAGGCTGAGCCGCGTTGAGCCTGGATTGTACAGCAGCTGAGCTCCAATCCCTCCTTTGCAACTCAACAAATTGGAAAAGTTGGGCTTATAAAAACATAAAAGCTTATGAACCAGTGTAGAAATCAGCAGCTCTCTGATAGCCGCCATCTCTCCTCCACTGCATGACCAAACTATGGAGCATTATTTATTGCAGACTGTCTAATGTCATGTTTCCACACAAATGCTAAGAAGGAGAATTTGCAAATATTCACTTTGGCTGCAGGTTTTATGATCAATCGTTTTTCGTTTCATTAAGCAGAGTTTATATGTGGATGAAAGATCAGATAAAAGTTTATCAGATATCTGGCTGCGTGAACAGGGTCACCAGAACATCTGAACGCCATTTTCTGTTGCATTTAAATCAATCTTTACCAAATCTGAGTGATGATTAGCCAGGTTTACTGCAGCTCTTTGTAGTATTGATGTTGCATTCGGTGTTATTTCAATAATCTTAAATTAATGCTATGTATTGCCTCTCTAAGAGGAATCACATTTTCTAAATGCTGGAGTTTCTATGGCAGGTGAATTTAGGTTTTCATGCGGCTGATTGAGCTGGCCGATCCGACATGCCGACAGCAGTTCGTTATCCCGCTGTCACAACATCGTCCCCAATTATCCAGTGGTGTCTGTCAGGCTCATAACGGATCATTCATCGACGTCGCTGGTCGCTCTGGGATCCAGCAAATCAGTTCTTCTCAGAACGATAACTCATCCTTTTCTTCTCGTTCATCAGGCAGAATCAGATCAAACTGTTCCTGAAATGTTTTCTCTCCTCAGTTAAAGGATTAGTTACAGCAGAGACAGCAGCTGCGAGTTCACATCATAAAATCATAACGCAGCGAGGAGCGTCGTTTCATAAACATTAAATCTAATCCTAATCTCCTTCCCGACGCCGCGGCTCTGAATACAGTGGAAGAAGTTAGCGACTGTAATTAATGGCGGCCGCTTCCTGCTGAGCTGCTCTGGTCTTTAATGGCTCCATGAATCTCATCAGCTTTGTTAAAACCAGCAGGAGGGAAAACTTTCCTGAAACCACCGGAGACTGTTGGAGCGAAGCGGAGAAGAGCTGCAGGAGCTAAAGAGACTAAAGGGGGAGAAGATTTCTGATCTGATGGAGACAAAAGGCAGCGAACACACCGAGACGCGTTAACAGCTGACACTAAATGAATCAGATGGTTCTGGAGTCTGGACCGAATCCAGAAGACATGGATCTGAAAGAACGAGAACCTGGATGCAAACTAGTGATGGACAGCAGTTGGATATTTGCCTTTCAGCCTGCAGCTGGGCGATACGGCTTAAAAATAAAATGTTATTGTTTCATACCAGATCCGATTTATAATTTTGTTTTGTTTTTTCTTGTTCACTTTCTTTTCTGAAAGGAAATGACAAATGAGTAAAATAAATTCAATCATCTCTGCAGAGTATCAGGGTCAGGCTATGAGATTTTTTGTTTAATTACTAGACTAAAGTCATAATATTAGCAGAATAATGATTCAATTTAACCAGAATTAAAATTATGAGAAAAAGTCCATTTGAGCAGCTCAGTTCCTGCGACTCTTTTTTCAAAATAAACTCAATAGTCTCTTAGTTTGGCGCTGATGTGTTAAAAAGATTAGGTATTTGTAGTCATAAAATTACTACTTTAGTCTCCTAATTTTAGAATTTTATCCTGGTAATATTATACATTTTTTGTAATAATTAAAAAATTAAAAATTAATTGTCTGACTGTAATATTCTGTCATAGAGTTAACCTGAATTAACCGAAGTCCAAATAATAAAAGCTGTAAAAAAAGAAAAAAAAAGCTTGTCAAACAAGATGGCCGCCTTGGCGTGCTGATACACTGAACTATGGAAACCGAGGAGCGCATTGGTTAAAAAGAAGAAAGAAAAATCCAGATGTTCCAGAAATTAAATCTTCAACAACCAAAAATTGCTAAAAAGCTAAAATTGCCCTACATTACTTCAGTCTTCAGCAGCCAAGCAGCAGAAGATCCCAGTAAACAAATCCAGGTCTCCTTCCTGCCCAGCCACTCATCGTCATGTCAACGCCTCGACTGGAAACCGTTTATATATTTAAAGAGAAGCAGGAACATCAAACACATTTAGATTTCATTTCTTCCTCATTTGGAGATTTTTTCCGCCATGCTGGGAATGTTTCTGCTCCGGCTCGACCCGTCTCTCCTTCTTCTTTTCTATTTCTGGCGGCACATGACGGCCTGAATTTAGTCCACAAACATGGCAGTGACTCTTTTCACACTCTCATCTCGTTTTGATCTCAGATCAAATCCTTTTTGTTTTCCCGTGTGGAATAAAATAAAGCTCCAGGCTTCTTTTTGAAGCTTCGTTTTCTCCACGCTGTGCAGGACTTTTCTCCAACATGGAGCTCAGGTGTCAGCATAAGTTGAGCAGGTTTGATCTTCTCCCATTTATCTGGCAGAAGAAACTTTAAGGAAACTTCAATCTCCTCACATTAAGCAGGAACTGTTCCAGTAAATCCTGGTTTTTCATGATGAAAACTCTACAAAGTGAAGATACAGTTCTATGAACTCATCAATGCCTGAATTTATATCTAATTTTAAAAAGTGTATTACTTGTAGAGATTGTAATTTTTTAAAAAGAATCCTGCATTCTTTAGCTGTGATGCTAATTGGATAATCTAGACACTTAAGGAGTGAAGCAGTGTTCAGTCTTAAATCCTGATTATTTTATTGATGCTGTTTTTGCTCAAAGAAAACTGTGAAACTGAGTCAACATGTATGTTTTTGATCAGTTCTTACTTGTTCATTATTAATTAAAAATGAAAAAAATAGCTATTAATTAACTATTAATGTAGCTACATGCAGTAAAGTTCTTTCATTGCAGAGTCCCATCAGCTCCCAGCTGCTTTTTGGAAAATGAAATCAGTTATAAATTAAATTTCAACATATATTTTTTTAATCATAATTGGCATTCCTCCTGCAGTGTTTCCAATATGAAAACATAAATACTGAAAAATCCTCTTACTGAACTGCATCAGACGCTTCTAACATCCGTTTCATGATTTTAAAAAAAAGGTATTGTGAAAAAAAATATTCATCAACATTTATAGATTGTTTCTCATAATCTAAATTATTTTAATTCATATTTACATAATCAAAATACACGCATATAATTTACTATTTCTACAATAATATCTTCATTTTATATTCTTTATGCTTTTACTCTTTTATGCTGCCAACTGTCGCTGAAAAGCTTCAAAACCCAAGTTAGAAATAACTTTCAGAATTTTGGTCACATGTTATTTTAATATGTTATATGTAGAAAACATTAGAAAACCTAAATATATATTTAAACCTAAATATATATTTTTATTGCATAATGAGGGATTAAGATTATTTGTGGAGTTTACCAGCTAAATCAGCTTCATTCTATGCTGTCAGCCCATTGCTGTCATGCGCTTCCATGAACAACGTGCAGTTCACACTCCGACCACTAGATGGTATCAAAGCTCTTCTAATAGCAACTTTAGTATGGGAGGCAGATGCATCAACCAACACGTTTGAAATTAGTTGAACTGTTTGGCTGAAATAACAGTGAAAACGATATGAAGCTAATCAGGTTTTTCAAACATCAGTGATTTGTTTGTTAGCCTGGTTCAGACTCTGAGCTCCAGGACTTCCAGGACCTCCAGGACTTCCAGGACCTCCAGGACCTGCAGGTAAGCATCAGCTGCTGGATGCTGGAGAACTCGTCTCCACTGACGTTTCCGTTTTATCTCCTGCTCTGCTGGGAAGGAGGATTTGGGCTCACCGTCCCCCACGGCACGGATTAAAATTTAAAAATCACAAACAGCAGCGCTGCAGCCGAGTGAGCACACACACAGGGAGACAAAGTGACATTTCGCAGCTTATCAGTCAGACTGCAGCGAGGTGTGGATGACAGAGTAATAGCTGGGTGCAGAGTTCCAGCTAAATGAGCCCTTAAGCACGTCCTTCAGTCGGGCTGCGGCTCCGAGGCCGACCGGGAATCTGGAGCCGAAGAAAGCAGAACATCTGAGGAAGGTTAGCGTTCAATCAGAGCTTCACCGCTTCAGTCAGGAGCCACTCCACCGCTCCGCACTTATCAGAAACAACCACATTAAACTGCAGTTATTATATAATCTGCAGACTGAGCAGAAAACACTGAGAGGGAATCAGATTCAACTCCTGGTGGATGGAGACGAAGATCAGCAAGTAGAAACAGAAATGATGAGTTTAACTCTCCACATTGAGTCCAGAGCTCAGTGGAACCGTTCTGGTTCTGCTCAGGTCGGTGTAGCGGTTCTGGTTCTGCTCAGGTCGGTGTAGCGGTTCTGGTTCTGCTCAGGTCGGTCTTCCAACAGGATGGATTTATCTGCTGGCATGAACATAGAAATGTTTTCATCTTCGTTCAGATCTGGCAGCGGGACGCCTCAGACCGGGTCAGAACTTTGTCAGCAGACCGGACCCAGTTTGGTGTCTATCTTGGTTCTGATATTCCTCCTCGTTAGTAACTCAGTAAGCTGCAGCTGATCCGGAACGCTGCTGCTGGCGTTCTGACTAAAACCAGGGAGGTAGAGCACACCAACCTTTAGTCCTTCACTGACGGACTGTAAACTACTGCTGGTAGTTTAGAAATCACTGAACGGATGGTTCTGGCTCTGTAACCAGAACCAGAACCAGACACAGGGAAGCAGAACTCAGCTTCTATGCAGCACAAATCTGGAACAAACTGCCAGAAAAGTGAAAAACAGCCAAAACACTGAGTTCCTTTAAATCTCAACTAAAAACCCAGCTGGTTAGAGCTGCTTTTGGTTCATAATAACCTAAATATTGATCGATATATTTGATTATGATTATACTTAATGAACCGTGACAGTGAGTCAGAAAAACAACCAGTGAAAGATAAACTGCAGCTTCTGCAGGAGGGGAGGAGAGCTGAGGGTCAAAGGTTAAACTGGATATTAAAGATAAGGACCCAGATATTAAACACGTCCCGTAATAGAGCTGCGAGGCGAAGAGGAAGGACGGCTTCAGGTCCTCTCCTCATCCTCAATCGAGCTGAAGTGTTGAATTACTCCCATCAGCAGCAGCGTCCTCCTGTCACTTCCCATCATGCACCTCTGCTCTCCAATCTGGGTTTTATCCTGCGTAACCTGACCCTGACCAACACGTCTCCAATGATCCCCCCCCATGCCGCCGAGTCATACGATGCCTCCATCCTTCTGTCTCCAACGGTAACGACCCCCCCCCCCCCCCCCCCCCAGGGGCGAGAGACACGGACGAAGACGAGGAGAGAGACGGACGGGAGGGACGGCTGGATCGATAGCTTTTAGCAGGAAGGAGCTCTCAGATCTCACACACACACACACGCACACACACACACACACACACACACACACCCCTACACTAACAGCCACTAACATCATGCAGCTCACATGACTCCATTACACAGAGGTTTAATGGAGATTTGCTCGTCTTAATGGAAAATCATCACTAACTGCAGCCATAAATGATGCATTAAAAATTACGTTTCCTCTGATTACTGTAAGTAGCAAATAGACAATAATAATAATAATAATCTATACAGACAGAAAAGAGCACAAAAAATATCCCAAGTTCTCCAAGGCTCAGTCCTGGGAACCCTCCTGTTTCATATCTGCATGTTCAGGTTGTGACAAGAAACCATTTCAGTTACCATGACTACGCAGGTGACACCCAGCCCCACATTACGATGATGTCACCAGGTCACTGAACACATCCAACCCCTGAGCAGATGCTGAGAATAAATCAATCTGTGGAGCTGCCAAAACTTTCTCCAGCTGGATCGGAGGCGACGCTTTGACTCCAATCCGATCTGATCCAGACCTGGAAGTGACATCGACCTTCGCATTCGCCTGCAGTGAGAACGTAGCTGACGTGTCCACGCCTTCCCTTCGTCTCCATTTCTTATAATCGTCCTCATCCGGGTTTCAGTCCGTCGCTATGGCTACAGCTTCTACAAAACACCTTAGTTCTGGAGACGCACCGATTCCATATCATTATCTGTATCGGTGCAGATATTGATAATAATTGTCGATCGGTGACAATGTTCTGAATAATAAAAAATCCAGATCTATTCAGTCTAATTCTGTTCTTTCAACTGAGTGCTTTAGTTATTTTACATTATATTTAGGATTCCTGATTGCATTTTCTGAACATCTGATAGTTTGTTAGTTTATTTTTACTAGTTTGACTAAAGTCGTCAGCCTGTTTATGCCTCATTTATTTTACGTTGGCTGTTTTACTGCTAACTGCACCGACTGAACTAATTAAAGTTTTACAGGTTTGACCAAACTTCTACTTATTGGTGGATTTCAGTTAACAAATAAATTTATAACTCTGCAAATTATGTCTGTGTTTAAAAAATAAATAAGTGTTTTAAGTCAGTTCAGCTGTTTTTCTGATTGGGATCGATATCAGATACCTCAGGACAGTGGGTCAGTGCATCGCTAACAACTAACTGGCACTCAGACACTCTAATCCTCCAGATTAGCTTCTTTACAGCAGCTGCTGGTTGGCTTTAGAACTGATTTTAAGATTTATTAGTTGCTCTTAAGGCATTGCATTGATTGGTGCCTTCCTTCCTCTCTAATCTTTAAATGAGAACATTCCCAGGTCCAGATCCTCTGATCCCAGGTCCAGATGATCTGATCCCAGGTCCAGATCCTCTGATCCCAGGTCCAGATCCTCTGATCCCAGGTCCAGATGATCTGATCCCAGGTCCAGATTACGGCTCAGAGCAGATCAGGTCTTTGTAGTCGTCGTTTGTTAATCTGGAACAAACTTCCTCTTCACATCAGCTGCAGACATTTTAAAATCTCATTTCTATTCTTTGTTTTTTGGCACTCAGACATTTTATTAATTTCTTGTCTTAAATTGTCATTTAACTTTTGTTTTATGTTATTTTAGCTGCACAGCACTAACATGGAATATATTGATGATCAAATCATGATCAACATATTACCTCAGCTGTAAGAATGGTTGGTTTTCATATAAACAATCAGAAAATCCAAGCAAACATTTCCGTCTTAGTGATGCTGCGTTCAGTTTGAGTTGGATCTGCAAACAGCAGCAGAGGAAACAAAACATATTATATGAGCAAATATTAATATTGTTCTGCTCTCTGTGAGGGAATCGTTGCTCTTTAATCTGGAAGACGAGCCGACAGCCGAGCAGCACCAACTGTTTATTTCATTCCTCTGATTCTTTCAGCCACGCTCCATTAATCTGCAGAGTTATGCAATATTGCTGCACAAGTTGAGATTGAATTCAACCGAGGGACGAATTACTCCGAACATCTCCTGCTCGACAGCTTTTACAGTATTTTCCTGGGTGAATCTGGATTTCTGCAGAAACAACCAGGAGATGAGCCGAGAATATGTGGGATTAAGTGAAGCTCGGAGGAAACGTTCACCCTGAGGAGAAACGCAGAGGAAGATTCTGCTGACTGAGGACTCATAGTGTCAGAAAGTCGCCTCGGTTTGTCTTCTTGTTTCTGTCTCTGCAGGCTGCAGGACAAACTGAGGCTGACAGTCGATGACTCTGCACAACACCGGATTTATATTAAACAAAGACACGAGCAGTAGAGCGCCGCTTTTCAAGCAAAACACATCGACCTTGAGGGCCCGAAGGATGAAAAATCCATGCTGTCGAGTCAATAAGTTTGTCCCAAATGAGCAAACAGACGAAGCAGAGCGAACCCGAGGCGTTGCATCATGTCTTTTTACACTTTCATCACTCTGAATCCTAAATGTACAGAAACAAATTCAGCCAGGAGGAAAAATATCTGAGACGGCCGTCGTTCTGTGGCTCAAACACGACAAACACATGAACTCTGATGTAACCCTGCGGCCCGGCTCCGCCCTGCTGCGACCCGGCCCGGCTCCAACCCCGCTGCGGCCCGGCCCGGCTCCAACCCCGCTGCGGCCCGGCCCGGCCCCGCAGAGGCCCGGCCCGGCTCCGCCCTGCAGCGACCCGGCCCGGCTCTGCCCCGAACATCTCTCTCTTCATAAACATTAATATGTAAATAAAAGCATGTCTTCTCTAACATGAACTGCGTCGGGACGCTGCAACTTCCTCTCCTTCATTAAGGTCTGCATTTAATGTTCTGTTGCTGCGGCTTCATAAAGACATTTATGACATAATTTATTGAACTGGTTAATAAAATCATGAACTGGATTCAGAAACGCAGATCATGTCTTCACCTCCAGCTTCGCCGCGCTGCCAGGCGGAGCTTCAGAAAACACAAAGACATTTTCATGCAGATTTGCTGCTTCGTTCTTTTCTCTGAAGTTATTTCTGAATCGTGTCTGATGGTTCAGACGTTTCTGCTCAGCTTTCACATCTAAACGGTAAAACTCAGATTAAAATACAGAAACAAAGAGAGCAGCTACAGTATGGAGAGAATAATGAAATCTTTCTAATGTAACTATTGATATGAGAGTCAGACTTTAAACAACACAGAGAATCAACTTCAACAAAAAAATCTGAAGAAATCAGATGATAAATTATGTAGTGGAATCAGCCGGATTTATTTTAGCATTAAGCTACATATAGTTGGTAAAAATTAATTGAAAAATCTTCACAGTAACTGCTCCCATTAAGGTTTTTTAAGTGCATTTTTGAAGTATCGTTTTAGAAAAGTTGGTGGAAGTGACAAAATACAGAATAACTTCCTCAAACTCAGAAAAAAAAGGAGAAGTAAAAACATTTATCAAAGTTCTAGTATACTTTTCACAGTTGTGGTTTCTCCATTAAATAAGAAATACAATTAAAATCACACGTGAATAAGTTCGTTCACACGATAAATTATTAAAAAGCTCACTGTGCCATACTTCTGCCACTTCCTGTCGTCTTCTTCTTCGTGGTTTCCACCAGTGGAAACATCCGGTTTTTGATCATGTGACTCATGATGTGAAAAAGTTTCAGTTCTGCTAAATAAACTTCACCTCTTCTTAGTACCAAAACCTTTTATTAATAAACAGGAGTTCATTTCTCAATCGGTGTGTTTTTATTAAACCAATTTGTTTTTGAAATGCAAATCGTGCGATGAATGAAAACCGGAGGAGGAGCTGCTCCTCTCCTTCGCTCAGGTGTGATTTCAACCCATTTTCTAACCAGTCCTAAATGTTGACAAAAGCCCGTAGCAAGATGTGTCCACCTCAAAACTTTCCTGTTGGGTTTTAGTGTCTGTGTCCAGTTCTGGACCTTTCTGAGCAGAATGTGTCTTCCCAGTATTCCCAGTATCCCAACGTCCTGAAGCTTTAAATGCCTTTAAAACGGCGGCAGCTGAACAAAGGAGTCGCTGACTTTATGTAGAACCTGGATCTGACGATTCTAGCTGCACAGATCTTCTTCTATGCCAGAAACACCTGGTTTCAACTGGTTTTAAATGGTTTCAACTAGTTTTAACTGGGCTCAGCTGGTTTTTACTGATTTTAACTGGTTTTAACTGTTTTTTTACTGGTTTTTACTGGGTTCAGGCGATGTACGTATTTTCTGACCAGATCATGCCAGGCTCTGGTTTCAGCTCCTGCTGACTTTTATGGGTCATTTTGTTCAGCTTCCTTGGGTTGTTAATCTGCTTTTAATTTGATCTTAATAGCACAAAATGTCGGTATGTTCAATACTTATTTTCCCTGCATTATATAATTGTTCTAAAATGTAAAGATTAAAATCCTACAATAAAAATAAAACATCTTTAAAATAAATGTTGCATATTTCATTGGACCTGGCTTGTGTTCATTTTAAATCTTGCGCTGAAGCTGAATCCGTATCGATCCAAACCGTTTCCAGGTTCTGGACGTTCAGATGACGGGATCTGTGGCGGCGCCGCCTGCCAGCACCGGATCCTGAGGTCCGGAGTCGGTGCTGTTGTGATTCCAGGCTGCAGGCTGAATGACAGACATTCCCAAAATAGCTCAAGCCTTCTTAAATATTTCAGTGACTCAGATGGAAGCATGAGGAGGAAGAGGAGGACCTGAGAGGAAGAGGAGGACCTGGGAGGAAGAGGAGGACCTGGGAGGAAGAGGAAAACCTGAGAGGAAGAGGAGGACCTGGGAGGAAGAGGAGAACCTGGGAGGAAGAGGAGGACCTGGGAGGAAGAGGAGGACCTGGGAGGAAGAGGAGGACCTGGGAGGAAGAGGAGAACCTGGGAGGAAGAGGAGGACCTGGGAGGAAGAGGAGAACCTGGAAGGAAGAGGAGACCTGGGAGGAAGAGGAGGACCTGGGAGGAAGAGGAGAACCTGGGAGGAAGAGGAGAACCTGGGAGGAAGAGGAGGACCTGGGAGGAAGAGGAGTGAGCCCCACATAAAAACAGCAGACTGAGGCGTAGCTGCCAGGTCCGTCTCCTGGTCCGAATGTTCAGGGATT
This sequence comes from Xiphophorus couchianus, assembly GCF_001444195.1. Lineage (NCBI taxonomy): Eukaryota > Metazoa > Chordata > Actinopteri > Cyprinodontiformes > Poeciliidae > Xiphophorus > Xiphophorus couchianus. The sequence goes on from NC_040247.1 coordinate 3,109,819, forward strand.
CCTCCATGAGCTCAGAACCACTTCCTGTTTTTAGGACAAATTTTCCCTTTGGACGCTCAAACGGCCCAAAGTCCTGAACTATTCATGTCGTCAGCCGCGGCGGCCGGGATCCGCTCGGGTTCTGGGACGGATTCACCGTCTGTTTAAACTCCGCCTGTAAATTCAGTTCTGAGCAGAAAGAAAAACCTGAAACCTTTTAGACCCGAATTCTCCTCATTTCATTATGATGCTGCTGCTGCTGGAGGAGATGAAATCATTTAAACTGGATTTAGTTTCATTTATTTAAGGATGAACTATGAGGCGTCGGTTTTAAACTTATGCTATCAAAAATGAACAGCAATAATTTTGGTTATTTCGGTTGGTGTAAAATCCACCAAAATGTAATAATTTCTCACTAAATATGTAGCTAAAGAGCTACATATTTAGCATGCTAACAAAATATTTAGCTAGCTTTGAGTTACTGTATATGTAGCTGTGTTTGAAACTGTGACATTTATAAATGAACACGGTGAAAATATGACTTTAAAAAATGAGCTTCCATTTTTTCTCTCTTATGAGTTTTAATAACCCAAATTATTGCTGCTGTTCATTTTTGACTGCGTAGCTTAAACGGCGCCTCCTAATAACCGCTCCTCTTTCTTCCTTCGCTGTAATTGTTTCTGAATAAACGAAGCCAGAGAGCAGAAGCAGCTTCACAACATCTTGTTCTAATAATAGAAGGACAAGTTTAGGAAGAGTCAAAGACGCAGCCAGACGCTGAGAGCAGGTCTGATGGAGAAGAAGAATAAAAACTCGATGCAGCGCTCTGATTGGCTGCCAGAGAGACGATGATCAGCAGATAAATCTGCTTTAATAGACCTGAACCCGAGAGGAAAGAATCTGAACCTGAACAGAGAAACAAGGAGCAGTGAGGAGACACCGCCATCTCTACTGCTTCATTATGACATCACCCCCCCCCCCCCCCCACACACACACACACACACTCTGAGGCTCTGGAGTGGTTCCAGCAGGGCTCGGTCAGCTCATATCGATCCGTTCCAGGAAGTGCATCCTGCGGTCAGACTGTCGGTCAGCTCTTTACGGCCGCCTCTAATGCTCTTCCTTCCATTCACTCCTCTTCTGATCACTTCTTCGTCCTCAGTGTTCAACTCACATTCAAGTTAATCTGGACTCCAAACATTAGAAAGCACCAGAGAGGAGAAAAGTTCATTTAATGGATCAGTTGTTGAAAGCTGAGCTGTGTGGTCCAGGACGGCTCTGCTTGGTTTGATGCTGAAGCAGCTGTAAGTCGGCATCTGAGCTGCTGAGTTTAAGATCCAGAATCTTCACATCAAATCAGCTGAAGCCTCAGAGTTCAACTGAAGCTGACCGGAACCATTAAGTTCAGGGTTCAATTCCAGTTTAAACTTTGACCTTTACAGGCTGTGAACTGAAGGGGTTTTTTCCTTTTTATTGGAAAACACACAAAATTAGTTCAGGGGCCACAAATGGCCCCCGGGCCGCACTTTGGAACCCCCTTAGACACACTGTCAGCTCTTGCAGATGACTTGAGTCTGCCGGGATGTTGATGAAGATCAAATCAGATTTTCGAATTCGGAGTGGGTCCGAATGGGTCGGATGGGCCTTGGCAACGGGCGACGGATGACCGGTGTCCCATCAGGACCGGCTGGCCTCCATGATTCTCTGAAAACTGGAAGATGATGGAAGGATGAAGGATTCTGTTAATTATGAACTAAAAGTCCCAGTTTCTCCCCTGAAGACTCGCTGATGGTGAGAACCAACCGTCACGCAGGCAGGAGGCAGCCTGGGGTCAAAGGGCAGTATTACACGTTTTCCAGGGACATAAAGCCATTTTGTAGCTCTATGTAGCATAGTTAAATAATAATGTTACCTACATGTTATAAAAATGCTATACATCAAATTTGACTTAACACTTACTTCCTGATGCAGCGCCTTAAAATTAAAACTCTGTCTCTTTAAAAACTCCTGCTCTTCCTGAAGCTCCGCCTACAGGAAGTTGTCCCAACATGGCTCCTCTGTTCACCCTTTATCGTTTTTACTACAGAAGTAGCTCCTAAAATGAGCTCAGCAGCTGTTTGCTAACTGCTGCTGGCTAGTCTGAAGGAGCTGAGTGGGGGAGGAGCGGAGCCAGGTCCACTCTGGCGTTTTGCACAGCTGAATGGTTGCCATGGAGATTACGGTTTTTCTCAATCAAAGCAACACTCCAAGTTTCTTTCTGATGTTTGGATACCTGATGGAAATCTGAAAACAATCAAATCAAATCCGATTTGACATCAAACTCCCTCTTTAAATGAAAATCAACATGTCAGAGGACGAAGCTGGAATTGAACCGACAATCTTTGACTTGAAAGGCAACCAGTGAGCTACAGCCGGAAACCATTTAAATCTGGACGTCTCCCATAAGCACTCCCAGTATGATTTACTGGTGCTAAAAGGATCGATGAAGGATTCATCTGGAGAAAACAAGCCCAGGCTGGAGAAGACGGTCTGTCCGTCCATCCATCCATCCATCCGTCCATCCATCCGTCCATCCCCAGCTCCCATTAGCCCCGCCCCCTGTCCTCCAGGCTGTGCATTAGGTGATTAAACGGCGGCGGAGGCGAAGCGCCACCTGTCCGTGCGCCAGCTCCCCTTAAGCTACTCCTCTCCCATCCTTTCATCTTCCTCAGTGGTTTTTCTTTCCCATCTCCTGAGTTGGTTCTTCTTCTTCAGAGGGAATGAATTTCCAAAGCCTGCTCATCAGGATTCTCCGTCACTGCGACTCCTTCCCTCCTCCTGCTTTCCAGCTTTCTGTTTATCTCCGTTTCAGTGATTGTCATTTTCACACACACTTTTACCTCCTTCCACCTTGCTGCTCCACTTTATCAGTTTTCATCCCTCATTTGCGGCGTCTCTCTTGCACCATCTTCTCCGCCGGCTGGCTTTGCGTTTACCTCTCCAGAGCTTTTAGCTCATTTTGGGCTGCATCTCATCAGCCTCCGGTCCGGTTTTATGTCTGTCTGCTGCTTTCTGCCAATGGAAATATTCCTCATCTTTATCACACAAGGCCGAACGTTGTTGGCTCCGTGTTAAATAAATTTATGGCGGAGGATCATATCATCACACAAACACATCAGCTGAAGGTGGAAACTCGTCTTCAAGGCATTTTCTGTTATCCAGGCGGGAAAATCTGTTGGTTGGTTTCTGAACTCGGCTGGTTTGAAGGGTGAGGTTCAGCCAGCGATGATCTTCATCAGAAGATCTTCATCTCCACCAGCCTGTGGCTCTGCTCTGCTCTAATCATCAATATGAACAGAAACGTGTGATCAGTAAACGGCCAGCAGCAGAACCTTCTCAGCTTAGTTGATCTATTATAAATATGTTTATGTTGATGAAAAACACTTTCTGAACCTTTACGGCGAGTTCATGAGCAGGTTAGAAAACTTCAGAATAAACTGATCTTGGTTCTGTGATTAATAACCAGAATCTGTTATTTTTGGAAAGTGAGTTAGCCTAAAAGCGAAGCTATTCAAACCTAAAATAGCATCTCAGTGCTACACATGTAGCGGCTAACGCTAATGTCAGTGTCCACATTTCTAAAGAATTTCTTTAAAGAATAAACAGTCTGATGACTTAATAACCTGAAGAACAGATTAAAAACAATAAATATCTGTTGTTGAGCTCATACGTCTCTTTATTCTGATATTTAGCAGCAGAAATGATTTTTGAATTGAAAATGTTCCTCAGTTTGTTGATAACTGACCACTAGTCTAAACAAACGATGGATTTAAAGGAGTTAAGTTCTTTGTCACATTTACATTAATCTATATAAAGGAACCACAGCAGCACAAACTGCTCAGTCACAACATGGCTGACACCAGAACAGCAGCGCCTCCTGCTGGACCGGAGTGTAAAACGACTCCAGAATCTGAACACGAAACCGGATCAGACCTGAACAAACATCCGACCTGCTGCCGTTTACTGAAGGTCTGAAACTCATTTCATTAAATAAACCAGTGATTTGTTTCTTGGCTCCATTATAGAAAACAGACCAACTCCTGTGATGATGGAGTTTTTATTTCTTTGTTGCTGGTTCATAAAGCGGGAGCCGGACGGCTGATGGAGGGAGAGACGTGACTGAACTGCAGAGACGGCGACACAAAGATCGGCCTTGTGGCGCCAGACGCAGCTGAGCCGTGAACCGCCGCACAGAAACAACCTGTGTGTCTGAACACGGACAGTACAGCTGTTCAGCACCACACCGGGACCACAAAACAACCTCAGCTGACCTCTGACCTCTGATAACCTCGTCTCTGAACCCAGTTTGGTCTGATTATTAAAATAGTTGAAAGTTTAGTTTCTGTTTGATGCTCCATCTGCAGCGGTCAGACCAGAAATCCTCCATCTTTAATTTGCATCACTATGGAGAAACGTAACAAGATTTCACTGAACAAATGTGATCACTGTATGAATTTATGGTAATATTTGAATTAGGGATGAAATGATTAATCGTGATGAACTGTGTTACGACCCGTCTAGGGGTGGCCAGATCATAACATGAAAGGTCCCTCCTCGTCCCATCCCAAACAGCCAACACATACAAAGTTAAACATTTTACAATGATGTTTATTAAAAAATATATGTTTGATTTAAATATAACAAAAATGGAGCATATAACTTCAGAATGAGCTAGTGCCAAAACAACAAACAAAAGGAACTATCTAAATAATAATCAACTTACCTAACCGAAAAATAAATAAACCAAATGACAAAAACTTACCTCCCTAACTAAAAAAACAGGAAAGAACTAAGGCAACATAAATGGCAGCTCACTCCTACAAACTCCAAACCAAGAAGTTGAACAAACAAAACAAACAGTGTGGCCGGTTGAGATGAGCAGAGGAGAGATCTTCCAGGAAGTCCACGTCAGCCGCTTTTATACTCCTCACATCCGGGAAGCCACCAATCGGACGTCCCCCGTCGTCCTCCAGGCACCAATCAAAAACAAGTACCTGCACACTCATTTACATAATAACATTTAACGACTCCAGTCGTAACACCCCCAATCACAAGAATTAAACACACCCCTAAGTGTTTAATTCAAATGAGTTAAAAACTTCTAGATAAAGCATCAGCTAATACATTATCCTTACCCTTTTTATAGTTAATCTGCAAGTTAAAATCTTGCAGCAGCAGAGACCAGCGCATCAGTCGGTGGTTGGAATTTCGCATTTGGGAGACGAAGACCAGCGGATTATGATCGGTGAACACTTGGACAGGTCGTGCACTAGAACCAATATAAACTTCGAAGTTCTGTAACGCAAGTAACAGAGCAAGAGCTTCCTTTTCGATTGTGCTGTAATGAAACTGATGTTTATTAAACTTTTTCGAAAAGTAGCAGACAGGATGTTCTATGCCTCGCTCATCGTCCTGCAGAAGCACAGCTCCAGCACCACACAAACTTGCATCAACTTCAAGTTTAAAAGGACGCTCAAAATTTGGCGCAGCCAGCACCGGTGCACTGCACAACAATGCTTTAGCGGACTCAAACGCGACCTGACAAGAGGAAGACCAAATAAAAGGTTTCAAAGGACTAACAAGTTCAGTCAATGAACTAACCACATCTGAAAAATTTTTACAAAACCCGCGATAAAAACCACACATTCCCAAAAAGCGACGCAAGTCTTTTTTTTGTCTGTGGGATAGGAAAATCAATTATTGCTTGCACTTTAGCAGCAATAGGACGTACTTGTCCTTGACCAACTTGCTTTCCTAGATAAGTGATTGTGGCTTTTCCAAACTCACATTTCGAGAGATTCAATGTGAGAGAGGCATCACAAAAACGACTGAACACTTCCGAAAGAGTTTCCAGATGTTCTGTCCAAGTGGCAGAATAAATAACTACATCATCCAAATATACTTCACAACTTTTCACTCCCAATAATACCTTTTGCATTAAACGTTGGAATGTAGCGGGTGCGTTACGCAACCCGAAAGGCATAACGGTATATTGGAGGAAATGATCAGGAGTTACAAAAGCAGAAATTTCGGAAGCTCTTGGTGTTAACGGAACTTGCCAGTAACCCTTTAACAGGTCCAACTTTGTGACAAATTTAGCGGAGCCAACACGATCAATGCAATCTTCCATTCTAGGAAGTGGAAAAGAATCGGATTTGGTGACAGCATTAACCTTCCTGTAATCTGTACAAAACCGAAATGTATTATCTGGCTTTGGGACTAGGAGGCAGGGCGAACTCCACGCGCTGTTACTGGGTACTGCTAAACCATGTTCAATCAAGTAAGCCACTTCCTGTTGCATCAAAACACGCTTTGTTGGATTTATTCTGTAAGCATGTTGTTTAATTGGCTTCTCAACCTCCACATCAATATCATGGAACAGCACGGATGTTTGGTGCGGATGATCTGAGAAAAGTAATAAATTAGCTTCAATCAGGTCAGTAATATCTTTTCGGGCAGGCTGTGACAAATGAGATAGAAAAGATTCCAAATTTCCCATCACTTCAGAGTTCCGCAAACGGGTCACAGGCATGCAACCGCTGTTCTCCCTCAAATCGTCATCTGCCAGATGATATGGTGGGGGTGAAGAGCAAACAGAAACAGGAGTAACAAAACAGGTGTTATCTACAATGCCTTCCCTGGAAACGTAACGTTTGAGCATGTTAATATGACAAATCCTCGTTTTTCGTTTTCGATCCGGAGTCTTAATCACATAGTTTGTTTCATTTATTTTTTTCTCCACCTCATACGGTCCTGAAAATTGTGCATGAAGACTCGATCCACTCAAGGGAAGTAGTACTAAAACCTTTTCACCTGGAGTGAAATTTCTACTCACAGTTTTTTTATCATAACGAGCTTTCATTTTATTCTGAGCCTTAGCCAGATTTTCTTGGGCCAGCTGACATGCATGAAAAAGACGCTCTCTAAAACTACTAACATAATCCAACACATTATGTTCAGTTTGACGCGACTCTGACAACCATTTCTCTTTAACGAGTTGGAGCGGACCACGAACAGTGTGTCCAAATACCAAATCTGCCGGACTGAATCCAAGGGATTCCTGAATGGTTTCTCTAACTGCAAATAGCAGAAGTGGAAGACCCTCATCCCAACTTTTATCAGATTCAAGGCAGTATTTGCGCAACATAATTTTCAAGGTTTGATGAAACCTCTCCAGCGCACCCTGTGACTCTGGATGATAAGGGCTGGAGGTTTGATGTTTAATTTTCAGTTCATTCAAAACTTGAGCTAAGACCTTTGACATAAAATTTGTCCCTTGATCCGTTTGAACAACCATAGGTAAACCAAAAGTCGAAAAAAAGTTTATGAGGACTTTCACAATGTTCTTCGCCTTTAACGTGCGTAATGGAATAGCTTCCGGAAAACGAGTGGCAGCACACATCAGAGTTAAGATGTATTGATAACCCGACTTGGTTTTTGGCAAAGGGCCCACACAGTCCAATAAAACTCGTTGAAATGGTTCGCCGAGCGCTGGAATGGGATGAAGAGGCGCTGGTGGAATTGGTTTATTTGGCTTTCCCACTAATTGACATATGTGACATGACCTACAATAATTCACCACGTCAGACTTTAACCCAGGCCAGAAGAAATTACGTAACACACGGTGATAAGTTTTTTTTAACACCGAGATGTCCAGCCAAGCTGGCATCATGTGCGAGGCTCAGAATCTGAGGTCTGTAATCTTTTGGCACAACCACCTGGTTTATTCTATGTAGATCACCTGAATCTTGGGACCAGGACCTCATCAAAACACCGTTTTCAACAAAATAGGTCACTTGAGTTTTAAATCCATTCTTATCTGCAACAGAAAAGCAAGAACTCAGTGACGGGTCATTCTGCTGCGCTTTGACCAACATCTCCTTATTAATGTTCAAACTCAAAGTTTTATCTGCAGGAATAAGTTCAGAGACGTCACATTTTAACATTTTTACAGAGTCATTTGAATCAAAGCCATTTTCATCAAGTGTAGCCATAAAAGACCCAGACAAATCTACAATTTCACCCATTTTACGAGCTTGCGCGCGTGTAATTGCGCACGCAGGAAACACATCCAAAGTGGCAGCTGATTCATCAGCAAGGGTAAACGAAATTGGGTCATCAACAACTTCTGGTGGAGGAAACACTTTTCCGCCAGCCAGATCATTACCAAGAATGAGGGAAACTCCTTCAATAGGTAATTGCGGACGCACGGCTACTTTAACGCGTCCCGAAACTAATGGTGAACACAAGTGCACCATGTGCAAAGGGGCTTTGGTTACGCTCATTTTTATTCCCCACACGAGAATATCTGAACCACAAGATGTTTGACTAGATAAAGGCAGCAGAGATTCTAACAAAAAAGAGTGATAAGCACCTGTATCTCTAAGGATTGTGATCGGGACTTGATCTTTGTCCTCACCCGTCAAAGAAACAAAACCCTGCGAAATAAATGGCAAAAACTGCGGATCAACATCAACTTTAGGTTTTTGTTGAATATCACCGCGTACATTCGGCTGGGAAACTGACTTTATAAATCCCACACCCGCAGGAGTTTTTATACTTTTAGCTTCTTTTTTCTTCAAGACTGGGCACGCAGCAATTAAATGTCCAGGTGCGTGGCAATAAAAGCAATCACGGTTGTTTGATTTTGAAGCAACAGATGGCACATTTCGACTTACTGACCTTGAAAATGCATTTTTCCGTTCAAAAAAAAATTTCCTGAAACGAATTCTGTGAAGAAAACACATTTTTATGAGTCAAAATAAATTCGTCAGCCAACAGCGCTGCGTTCATCAATGATGACGCTTTCTGTTCATTTAAATAAGTCACAATCCGTTCAGGCAGACACTTTTTAAACTCTTCTAACAAAATTAAGGATTTTAGATCACCAATAGTTTTAACTTTACACGAATGACACCACTTATCAAACAAAACGTTCTTCTCTCGTGCGAACTCAACAAATGTCTGATTAGCAGTTTTATTAAGATTTCTGAATTTCTGACGATATGCCTCAGGGACAAGTTCATAAGCTTGCAACACGGTTTTCTTAAGAGTGTCATAATCTAGACTCTGCTCAATAGACAAACTTGAACACACTTCTTGGGCTTTTCCAACAAGCTTACACTGTAGTAAAAGGGACCAGAATTCCTTCGGCCAGCTCAAAGCAGCGGCTATGCGCTCAAATGCGCCAAAATAAGAGTCGACCTCAGACTCACGAAATGGCGGAACCAATGTGATGTGCTTACTAATGTCAAAAGAAACAGAAATAGAAGAATCTGTGCTTGGTGGTTTTGGTGAAACTGCAGGAGCACTGTTTTGGAGCTCAAGAGCTCTGATTCGAAGATGCATGGCTTTCACTTCGAGCTCCTTGTTGCGGTTCTCCACCTCCCTTATATGGAGTGCGAGACGCAGATTCTCAGACGACATACCTTCAAGAGGTTTAGAATCTTGGTTGATCTCCAAGACTGCAGCAGGCACATCAGCCAGTGCTGCGTCAACACCCGCTCCAAATGCGGCGTCTCCAGCTTCCTTCACTGCAGTCACTTGCAACACACCTTTCTCCACCAGTTGTTCACACAGCGTTTCCTTCAGTTCCGATTTTCGATCACTGCAAGACACCTCAACATCATAATGGTCAGCCACAATAATTAGGTCCGCTTTTCTACATTTTTCTAATTTTACCCAAGAAGGTGAACTCACAAAATCAGCAAGGGAAAATCCCTTCTCCATAATTCCCCCGTGCACAAAATAAAACTGCCAATCAGAACAACGAACACTTACCAACAAAACGAGAGAAGACGAAACGAGACCCAAATTCAAAATTGGGAGGGGTTTGAACGGACGAGCCCCCAATTCATGTTACGACCCGTCTAGGGGTGGCCAGATCATAACATGAAAGGTCCCTCCTCGTCCCATCCCAAACAGCCAACACATACAAAGTTAAACATTTTACAATGATGTTTATTAAAAAATATATGTTTGATTTAAATATAACAAAAATGGAGCATATAACTTCAGAATGAGCTAGTGCCAAAACAACAAACAAAAGGAACTATCTAAATAATAATCAACTTACCTAACCGAAAAATAAATAAACCAAATGACAAAAACTTACCTCCCTAACTAAAAAAACAGGAAAGAACTAAGGCAACATAAATGGCAGCTCACTCCTACAAACTCCAAACCAAGAAGTTGAACAAACAAAACAAACAGTGTGGCCGGTTGAGATGAGCAGAGGAGAGATCTTCCAGGAAGTCCACGTCAGCCGCTTTTATACTCCTCACATCCGGGAAGCCACCAATCGGACGTCCCCCGTCGTCCTCCAGGCACCAATCAAAAACAAGTACCTGCACACTCATTTACATAATAACATTTAACGACTCCAGTCGTAACAACTGATTATTGAAATAATTGTCAGCTAATTTAGTAATTGATTAACCATTAACTCTGTCATTAGCTGAAAGCATCAGGAAAATAAAAACATTTAATTTGAAAATCCTTCTTTATCTGTTAATCTGCTGCAACCAGAACTCCTCTGGTGCAGGTTTAGCTTCACCTGGTTCAGCTTCTGGAACAAAATAATCTATTAAGCATCAATTACTAATTAATAAATCCATAAATAATCTCTACACTGTTGTGATGTTCAGCCGACATGTTTGAGTTTTTCACCTGTTTCAGCTGCAGATTCATCCGTTGCTACAAATGACCAAACGTTCACTAAAGGATCGCTGTGTTTGCATTTCAGGTAATAAAATGTTTGTTTTCTTATTAAAAAATGTATTAAATTGTTTATTTGAATCTTATAATGTATTTATAATTTTTCATAACAATAAAACTCTGCAGAATGTGGCAGTTTGTTTATCTGATGAACTGACAGAATAATTATTTACTAAAATAATCGTTTCTCCTGATTTGGATGAATGTCTGTTAGCATAAAAAGTTTCTGGTGGGTTCTGCTAAGCCGGGTCGTCATGGCAGCCTGATGGACCTGGCTTCCTGGTTCTGGCTGATCTGTGAGGAAGATGGTTGTTGCTGGTTTCCAGTAGTAAACCAGTAATCTGCTCTGACTTTAATCAGAGCCTTATTAAAGGTTCTGCTGTGACCCCACTGAGGTCATGAGGTGGGTCCCTGTGACCCCACTGAGGTCATGAGGTGGGTCCCTGTGACCCCACTGAGGTCATGAGGTGGGTCCCTGTGACCCATCTGAGGTACGTCTGTGAACCTCCTCGGGTTCGAGACCCCCATGTTGAAGACCTGTTTATAAAAATCTGAGTTATTTAGTTTAATTCAGCTGATTATTGCATAACAAAGGCAATATTTCCAGTTTCAGATTTAGTCTAAACATGCATTTAGTTTCTGCTGAGGAACAGAATCAGATCCAGATTAAGATCAGATAAAAACCGACAGATTTATTAATGATGGTTCCCGTTATGGGTCCAAATGAAACCGACTCATCTCGTTATATTGTAGCTTAAAGCCCAGGCAGCCTGCTCTGATATTTACCATCTGCACACAGGAATATTAACACTGAAAGATACTTTATAAGGCAGAAACACAAACTTATGGATTCATAGCAGAACCAAAACTCTGAGATCAGAAACACACGGCTGGACGTTCCTTTAATTACCCAGAAACACGTGATGAAGGTTTCTAATCTCTGCTCTGTGGAGGATCGCTGTGTCACAAACAAACACACACACACACACACACACACACACACCGGCCTCACCCAGACTCCGGAGATTGAAGCGGGCCTGATAGATGGAATCAGCGGAGCTTCGGTGTCAAGCATAGGTCAGATACATCAAACACACACTCACTGCAATAAATGCAGAGGCACGTCCAGACACACACACACACACACACACACACACACACACACACACACACACACTGTGAGGTGTGACTGAAGACGTCCTCCTGGACGTTGGGTAAATAAAAAGCTGAGCGCTCGGCGGCAGCAGCTTCACGCCAACGGATCACGACTCGTTTTATATTTCAGGGAAACGGAAACGTCTGAGAAACCAGATGTGATGGAAATCATGTCTGCTGGTTCTGGCCTGAAGATATGAAATCATAAAGATGGACGTCATGAGAACAGCAGAAGGTCTTCAACATGAGGGTCCTGGGCTGCAAGCAGCACACTAAAACATCCCAAAGGAGACGTTGGTTCTTTAAAAATGATTCCTGCAGCAGGTAAAATGGCTTCCTGGGTCGTAAAGGTCGTCGACTTCTGGTCTGAGTTACCTTAACGCATCGACATCCTGGAACCTTAAACTCCTTCCTGATTCGAATCAAAATCAATTATTTAATGATTCAATCAATAGGTGATAGTCATGATTGACTCCAGTCTGTTTTCCATAGCAGAACAGAGACATTAAAGTGTCTCCTTCATATTGATTAAGTTTGAAATATTAATCTGTTATTAGATGGCTTCCTTTTCATCCATTCATCCAACATCAGAGCCTGAGACCTGAAGGCATTTCAAGGTTTCATCTCTTCACTGAAACACATTTCCAGTTTGGGACGAGTTCAGAGATTAAAGTAAAAAATGATTTATTCAGCGTCTCTTTGAACCGGATCGCCCTGCAGATCACCGGTTCTACAGGAACCAGGATGGGAGTGACGGTCGGAAAACTGGGATCTGATGGTCCGACTGGTCCGGGTTAAAGAGCAGCAGTTTGATCCAGAATAAACGTTCTGGTTCCGACCCGCCCCGTCTTCCTCCTGCTGACGGTCACAGAATCACAGGAACCTTCAGACGGAGATTTATCTCTTATTTAGAGAATAAAACCAAGCTGCCTTTTCTGGTTTTCAGGGAGCAGCGATCGCTCTGACTCACTGGCAGCCGGCCAGGGTCAATGTTCAGTTTGACCCCCACTGCCCTTTGACCCCCGCTGCTCTCACACTCTGTAGAACCAGAACCAGAACCTGTGTGGTTCTGGCTCAGATAACAGATCTGCTCCAGTGATGCGTCAGGAAGAGGTTCGTCCTCAGATCGTCTCCTGAAGGATCATGTTTGAACTCTGAGTCCTGATACCCCCTGAGACCATCACCCCCCTCCTCCCCCCATCACTGATTAACCTCTGACCTTCATCTGACGCTCCGTCAGGATCATCTGTCACTGAGCTTCCTGTTCTTTTCCTCCTCCAAACATCACTCCTTCTTCTTCCAAGCCTTTTCTCTGTTCCCGTCTCTCTCCCTCCTCCCCCCCACCCCCCCTCTCGCCCCCCACCCCCCACCCCGCTGCCCGCCCCCCTCCCCCTCTCTCTCGCCCCCCCCACCCCCCAGCCTCTGGAGACCTGAAGTGCATTAGGATAAAAGGCTCTCCGCCTCTTCAGGTCTTCCTCCAGGCTCTGCAGCAGAGTCACAACAGCGCTTCACAAATATGACAGAAATGTGGGATTTCATGCAGAGAGCTGGCAGGATGCGTTACAGCTACAGACAGAAACTGTTCACAGGGTTCTGCTGGGGCTCGGTTCTGGAGAATATTTGTCCCAGAGAACCTGTGGGAGTTTTCCTGCAGCTTCCAGTTTTTATTTATCGGTGATGAAAATGAGTTTTCAGAAGACGAACGTCCAAAGACTGAAGAGCTGTGCTGACCCGGACCGGGCCGGACTGGAGGCTCAGAAAATGATTTCAATAATTTCACATATTTCTAAGAACAATGAGCCGATTGATTTCAGTGAACAGAACCTCAGACGTCCAGCAGAGACAGGAAAAACTCCTGCAGCTTCATGCGTGTTTTTAAATCCACAGTCTGAAACTTGCAACATTAAACATTTTTTAAAATATTTATTAACCACTTTTATCCTGAAATATGTCAGAATATCTCAGGTGATCAATTGGAGAGGAAAAAATGCTAAAAATGAATAGAACATTAATAAAAATGCTCTTTAGTTCCTCATCATATTATAACAAAAACCTAAAACTTTATGTAACGGTCAGATTTTTACTCAAGTCAGTGGAAAATATTAAATAAGTTATTAATATACTGAAGCTGTATGAAATGAGGTTTATTCTGGAATAACAGAGGAGACGACAGAAAACAAACCCAATTATCACATTTCTGAATTTAATTAAAACTGACCTGGTTTTATGCAGGAAAGATAAAAACCTAAAGCGGACGTCTCTGCTGTGGAACCAGACCTTCCTCTGGTTGCCTGGAGACGGCGAAACGTTCAGCAGCTTCGGATCAGAACCGGGTCAGACCTGAAGGTCAGGAAGACCATGTCCAGCTTCCCGTTAGGAAGGGGTCAGAGGTCAAACCGTTCAACTCTTCTTCTGCTGCCACTGCTCCCTGTCGTTCTGAACAGCATCACCTGCTGTTTACCAGAGGAACTGCAGTGATTGTAGCAGGAAAACTCAGTTAGTCGAAGCTTCATTCAGTGTTGATGGTGACAGAAAGTCAGTTTACAACAAAAGGCCAATCGACCATTTTAAAGACAAAAACCCACAACAGGCAGCAGATCGACAACTGGACCGGGACCAGAACAGAACCGACTGGACGGCTAACAGCGTCCTGCAGCTGGACAGGCGAGGCGCCGCAGAAAACCCGTTTTATTATTGTTAAAATTCCATGTTTTCCATTTTAACCATATTTATTAACCCACAAACAAACAACTGGTCAAATCAGTAATCAATATTTACTGTTATTCTGTTTCTGTAACGGACTGCTGTGGTTCAGCAGAACAGGAAATGGTTTTGGTTAAAAAGGACTGAACGTGGTACGGTTAGCGAAACAGAGCTGAGAAACCAGTGGATGACAGACTGGTTACTATGGCGACTAGAGGAGGAGACGCACCCATGGAGGTAGAGGAAATGGATGGATATTAATAATGGCAGCTTTAATAATCGTTACTCTTACAATATGTGAGATATGAATGAGAGCCGATGGAATCGGATAAACAGATTATAAATCTGAAGGTTTCCATGTCATCAGAATCTAGAACCATCGATTCTGTTTGAATTTCAGCTCAATTTATTCTGGTATTAACTTATTTCATTATAAGGTCAAACAGATATTACTGGGTTTTGGTTCTGTCTGGGTCAGAGTGGTCTATGCTGCATGATGTCAGGAGATGTTAAACTGTGACGCATCAGAGACGCGTGAAAAACGCCTCATCATCAGAAAACATGATTCAAACGAAGCGTCTGGCCTGCAGCTGCTTCTGAATAGCCGGAGCGTTTTCAGCGTCTGGACCAGCGCCTCTGATTGGTCAGATCATTTACACACAAACAACCAGCAGCTCACTAAAGAAAAGGCAGATTAGAAATAATTTTCCACCATTATTTTGGCGCCCCACTAGCGCGGCGCCCGATGCGTCTCATATATTACGTACTCACTTTTTGTGCTGCTGCAATAGGTGAATATTAGGAAACACATAAACACACCTCTGCTAAACCTCCATCTGGTGAGGAGAAGTTGAGGCAGGAAGCTGAACTCAGCGCTCTGACTGAAACAGTGATCCTCCCCCCTGCAGGGGGCAGCATCATTTCCTTCCAGAAACTGATTCCCTACATTTATGAACTTTTACTAATCTAGAATAAATCAGAAGATTATGCAGCGATTCCCCAGAGCAGCAGAACAAACCGGCCTCTTCGACTGGAAATGTTTTGATCAATCAGAGCTTGTTAAATCTGTTCTCTTATAAGGCACCCCCCCCCCGCACACACACGCACACACACACACACACACACCCCACACACACATACCTCTCCTGGAGAGCAGCTCGCCTCCCTGACATTTTCCTCCCTCACATCCGACTGATTTGAATACCCAAAGCAGCCGCGCTGATTTGTTTAGGCATCCGAGGAGTCACGTCTGCGCCCCGGGCCGGCGCCGCTGCGCATGCGTGGCGCTGATCGCTATCTGGGCTCTTTGATGCACACATGCATGCATTCAGTATCTGTGATTGGTTCCACTCCGAGGCGAGTTAAATCATCTTCCAGCGATTAGACTCAGACTCACAGCAGCTCAACTTCCGGCCTGATGAGGAGGAACAGCATGCAGATCTACAGATCTAGATCTGTTAGGTATAGATCTAAGTCAGGTTCCATCACAGACCCCAGTGCAGGACCCCTCCCCCCCACCCTTCATCTGCTCTATAAATAGAACATACTAAGAAATACTAAAAGTGACCCCTGAGCCCCCAACACACATAAACACGCATGAAGCATCCAGAACCGGACCGGATTAAACCCGAGCCTTAAACAGCATCTGTGTGTGTGGGGGTGGGTGTGGGGGTGGGTGTGTGTGTGTGTGTGTCTGGTTGATATGCAGTCTGTGATGTTGGCTGCTGTGACTGAGTTCATGCTTGGTTCTGAGATCTGTGCTTCATCTCAGGAGTGCTGACGAGATTGAGAAAGAAAACAGAGAAAGTGGTGATGAATATCAAACAGCTTCTCCGACTTCCTCAGAATACTGACTGGAACTTTCCAACCAACCAAACATCACCAACAAATCACATTTTATTCACACCTCTCAAATAAATGATGCCGCCTGGCAGCAGGAAGGTTGTGGGTTTGAATCCCAGCCTGGGCTCTTTCTGCAGCTGTTGGTTTTCTCTGGGTACTCCAGCTTAAGTAGCATCTCTGTTCCTTAGATACAAGTGTGTGTGTGTGTTTATGTGTTTTCACGTCACACACACTCAATCCGTCTGCTTGTAGCTCAGCTCTGTATCTGAAGCTTGGTGAAGTTTATGTAAATAAGCCACACCACCAGCCAATCACAGACAGCTCTTTTCCATCCAATCAGATGAATTTTTCATCCTTACTTGAAGGTAAACAACCAGCCAATCAGAACGTTGCATCCAGCGGCAGCCATTGCGACACAAACAAGGGGAAACTTCATGTCATAAATACTTATTTATCATTTTCCATTTTAGGCAATACTTTTATTTAACTAAAATATGACAAACATTACGTTGGCTGATTACTTACAGTGGAAGCAACTGAAGTGCAAAAAATTATTTGCTTTATTGCATTTTATTATTTTTGCCTTTTTGAAGACTCAGTTTATGTTTACAGACTGTCAATAATGTCTTCCAATAACACAAATCATATTTTAAAAAGTCCAGCTCTCCTCCTCCCTCTGGGTTCAGCTGGTTTTCAGCACTTTTCATTTCATTTTTCCAACCAAACTATCAGAACCAGTGAAACTCAGAACAGCTGGAGATGAAATAACAGAAGCTGGAATATTTTCTTTAAAGCTGAGGATAAAAACCCAGGCAGTGAAAACTGAAACACGCTGAAGGAACGTTTCTGCTGATCTCCGTCACACACGGCCGGTTCTTCGGCGGGGCGGATCCGACATCTCCGTCAGCTGGTTCTGGACCATCTGGACCGACGGGAAACATCCGGCTGATCAGCAGACGGACACGGAGAACCGACTCGGGAAGGATTCCTGCACCGAACGACGGAGAGCGAGCCAGGAACGCCACAGACCGACAACCGGACCGGGACCAGTAATGACAGGGACCAGAACAGACCGGGACCAGTACAGACCGGGACCAGTACAGACTGGGACCAGTACAGACCGGGACCAGTACAGACCGACAACCGGACCGGGACCAGTTCAGACCGGGACCAGTACAGACCGGGACCAGTACAGACTGGGACCAGTACAGACCGGGACCAGTACAGACTGACAACCGGACCGGGACCAGTTCAGACCGGGACCAGTACAGACTGACAACCGGACCGGGACCAGTTCAGACCGGGACCAGTTCAGACCGACAACCGGACCGAGACCAGTACAGACCGGGACCAGTTCAGACCGGGACCAGTACAGACCGACAACCGGACCGAGACCAGTACAGACTGGGACCAGTTCAGACTGGGTCCAGTACAGACCGACAACTGGACAGGGACTGGGACTCCAGTACAGACTGGGTCCATTAAAGACAGGGACCAGTACAGACTGGGACCAGAACAGACTGGGACCAGTACAGACCGGGTCCGGGTCGGTACAGAACCAGCATGAGGCTCTGGGCTGAATGGTTTCAGAAACATGAACAGAGTGAATTTCTATTATTCCTGTTTCTCACAGGAACATGATGACTCAGAGTTCAGTCAAAGCCCAGGTCAGAGGTCAGAGGTCAGAGCATGAAGCTCAGAGACAGAAACTAGTGACAAACTGATCCACTGTTTTCATTTCTGATATCTGAGGCTTAGAATCAGCCGGTACCGATCCGATACAGACAGACAGCAGCACCGACTTTAAACAGACATAAATTCATTTATTTTATAACTGAACCAGAACGGCTGACTGGAACCACCAACAGCTTCACCAGTTTGGAGTAAAACAATGAAAAACAAGCAATAAAGAAACAGAACCTGATGAAAACAAACATGTAAAACCTGAGAAGGAGCAACAGCCAGGCTGGCGCAGAGCTGGAGGCTCCCTGCCTGCTTCAGCAGTTCAGACACCAAATACACAAAGTCTTAGCTGCTACAGAGCATCAACAACCTTCCTTATTCCTGCTCATCCAATCAGCACCAAGGAAAATAATGCTCCTCCTCGATTGGCTGCTTTATAAATGTTAGCCAATAGAGTGCCACGATGCACCGAGAAAATATTTTAGCTTTTTAAGCCAAATTTCCTTTAAATTATTTTTGTAAAACAGATAAATCTTCAATTTGGAGTCACGTTCTAGAGAAATAAGTAAGCTCTAATATTGATGATGTTATAAACATTGGTTATCACCAATTTTAATATCAAATGTTGATATTAGCCCTCTTATTTTTCTAAAAATATTTTCATATCCCAAATTTATTTGATTAAAAAGCCAAGTTTGGGTGCAGGACACCCTAAATATTATATCCTACCAAATATTGGCTGTTATTTTTCACACTCAGATACCAAGACGACTGAGATTCAACGTCAGAAAACGTATCGAATCCAAACAGAATCATTAAATGGAGAGGAGATTGTTCCTGTTTTTATTCAGATAAAACGACAACAGAGCAGATTGTTCAGAAACTTTTATGCAAAAAACATTTGGATTCAGACTTTGTTGTGGATTTGAATGTAAAACATTTTGTTTTGGGTCAAATATTCATCATCAGCAGATCTATGACGTAGATTATGAAGAGAGAAAAAGAAAATATCATCAGCTGCTGTTTTCCCCACACAGAGAAACAAACTCAATCGAAATTTCACTCGCTGCTCCTGGGGGCAACAATCTGAGGTAAAAGGAGATTAATCCTAATTATTGCTGAGAATATCGGCTGTTTCCTGACCCCCCGCAGGGAGACATTCTCTAACATCTCAGTAGTTTCCATCAGAGCTGAGGATGAAGAGGGTGATGAGGATGATAGCCCTCAGGTGAGGGACCCTCTGATCCAAACCTCCACTGCAGGGGGAGGGGGGTGAACATCTGGGGGCCACATGCCACCCAGGGGGGTAACTGGGGCTTAATGTGCGCCCCTGGTTCCAGCCCCCCCACCCCGGCGGCTCAGCAGGAGCTAAGAAGTTTAACTCCTCAGAACCAGCAGAACCAGCAGAACTCCTTTCCCCCGGGCGCACATGGCTCAGCGGCCAGGGGCGCACACAGACAGGACGCGGACACGCCGGAGGAACCGGGAAGAACCGGAGGAACCAGGAAGAACCGGAGGAACCGGGAAGAACCGGGAAGAACCGGAGGAACCGGGAGCAGCTGCGCTTACCGTGCAGAGAAGCCGCGATGCTGCGGGAATCATAGATCCGCCCCGAGAGTCCGCATGTCCGCCGGAGAGCAGAGGAAGAGGAAGAGGAGGAAGAGGCTGCTGCTGCTGCTGAGGAATAATCCGACTGTCAGTGACAATAACCCGGAGAGGAGGAGGAGGAAGAGGAAGAGGGGAGGGGGCGGGGGGCGCCACCTCAGCCAATTAGAAACAGAGGGACTGATTGTTGCAGGAAATCAGACCGTCAGTGTTTCAGCTGGATGAGTCTGAGCTTCAGGGAGGAGAAGCCATTTCACACGAAAACCCTCAGAAATACCAGAAATAATATTAAAATAATTAAAACATAACTCAAACTGCCCCCCCCCCCCGCCCCCCCCCTCCCCGGTTTCCTCCTCTCTGTTAAATATGCAGACCTGAGATTACAGGAGCAGCTGGCGCCATCTAGCGGCAGACATCATGAAACACAACAACAATCAATAACTGCATAATTTCATCTGAGTTTTTTATTTAATCCACCAGAGCTTCTCTACACAAACCTCTGAGGGTTTCATTAGGATTTTATGCAGCTGATCTACAGGAAGTGATGCAAAATTCAAACTAGGAAGAATAATATTATTAAAATAATAAACAAAGATCAGAAATTCATGCCAGATCTTTTGTATTTGTAATAATCTGTTTAGTTTTCCTTTCTTCTCTGCTCCACTCTACTTCCTGTTGTTCCGTCACATTAAAACAAGAAATTAATTTTTATTTTTAAGTTTTAATATACAGAAAAACATCAAACCTTTGCAAAAACATGAAGAATGCATTTTTTCAATAGGATTTTGATATTTCTAAAGATTAAAAAATATGACTGGTGAAAACGTAATTCAGCTTCTCCATGAAAAAACTAAAACACTAAAAACAGCTAAAACCGATATTTAAAATCATTTGTTGGACCTTTATGATTTTTAGCTCCAGAGCTGCAGATTATATCAAATCTTCACCGTCTCTCATGCTCAGCAAGCATGAGGCGACCGTGGAGAGGAGCTGTCCGTTCTCACAGTAAGAAACCAGAACCAGGCTCGGCATTAGCGAATGATGATGCAATAGCTGGAGAGTAGTAGGGAAAAGTAGCCATCTTGTCCTCCAGTGGCAGCATAACTGCAGAAGAAATGACGTGTAATGACCCAGAAAAGAACTGAAGATACCAGGAAGAGCTCAGGCTCTCTGTGATCTGGGTATGTTTATTTATTCTGAGCCGTCAGTGAAGGCATCACCTGAACACAAAGGCCGGGCATGCGAGCCGCGACCAACATGAACAAACATGAGGAGACAGGAATGAGAGCAGAATGTCGGCCTGCGAAGCTCAGTGATCCGCTGGTAAACTGGTTATTATTAGGAGCAGCCTGCTGCTTTGAGGTGTGTGTGTGTGTGTGTGTGTGTGTGTGTGTGTGTGTGTGTGTGTGTGTGTGACGGTGGACAGGTGCTCCTTCCTAATTTAACTCGGCTGATAAAGGAGATGAATGTGACACGTCTCATGGTTCTGCCTGATAGTTTACATGATTATTCCAAGAACATCCATCAGGATGACGCTCTTCACAGAAAAATCATTTCAGTCCAATCATCCATACGCTCCAGCTGATCCCAGTTAGTGCATGAAGTTCAGTTCAGTTTATTATTAAAAGAAACATAAAAGGTTTCTAAGGAAACCCAGCAGAGCAACGTTCACTCCTCCTGACCAGCAGGGGGCGACAGCGGCAAACTGCTTGCATTGTGTCTTTGACTTTACAGTAATTCCTGGAGCACGAATGTGGCGACAGTGGAAAGGAAAAGTTCCTTTAACAGTAAGAAACCTCCATCAGAACCAGAACCAGAACCAGAACCAGAACCTGGAAGCCTAGGATTCAATGAATTTACAGCTTTATAAAAATGTAATATTCCAACAGGGAATGTCTTAAGAGAACGTAGGAAAACCAGGTCAAGTTGACAGATTTAAAACCACAACATGAGAAATAAATATTAATATCAATATGTAGATTTATATCCATGATAAACAGCAGCCTGGATGAATCAAACACAAATCAATGTTTTTATCCACATGATGATTAAAAACAATGTTCCTTCTTTTCTCGACCTCCTGACCTTTAGACATGATGTCAGGAGAGGTTTTGATTCATTTTGTCCTGATGGGTTTTCAGCTCCTCCTCAAACACCAGCTGGTGTTTCTCAGCCAATCAGGAAGCAGAGCTGGACTGGATCAGACATTTTATACTAATATTTCCTTATTTTTATCAGATATGAAACTCCAACCAACATGCTGGATGTCAGTTCATCTGACACACACTACGCTCTAAAGTGGATGTTAGATATTGTTTACTAATGTTTTCCCTGAGGATCTGGTTGGATTTATGAGAATTGTAGTTGTTTAAATTAATTTTGTTCTGTTTTTGTGTTTTGTAAAACCTGTTGGATGATAGAGATGAAGAAGAGAAGTTGGTTCATTTTGATCAGAAGCTGCAGAAATAAATCCACTGAAGGGTTTCATGACAGCCACCAGATGGCGCTCTCTCACCTTTTATAAAAGATCCAGTTTGAGTTTCAGTCTTACTTCTTTTTCTTCAGGTCTGTTTTCAACACTTTGGTCTTTTCATGTTATCTGTATTCTCTTCCTGTTTCTGGATCAGATGATCATTTTTGTTTTCTCTGTTTTTTCTCTGTTCTCCGTGTTAAATGGTATAGATGCCCAAAAGAAGCCATTATTTGGTGTTTCACAGCCCAGTCAGACAGTCGCTGCAGAGCCTGGATGCATGAAATATTTTAAATTCAACTTAATATTTAATATTTTAAAACCAGAACGCTGACTGTGTTCATCCAACCCAACTTGGACTGGGTGGTTCTGGTGAGGAACCGTCCAGTCAGAGTGAGACCTGGACCAAAACCTTCTCCAAACCTTAAACAGGTTCTCAGCATGTTCATCCAACCCGGCAGAGAAATGAAGGACGATGTTTGGCTCACATGAATAAACATCATGATTCAGATGTGGCGACAACAAAACGCTCAGACCAAACCAAACTACTGCTTCCTTCAACACGGCCACACTGGATCCATCCCATCCTGATGGCCTTCCTGAAATCCAAAACACTTAAAACATCAACTCCTTTCTGACTCAGTGTTAGAAATAGGTCTTGTCTAAATGGTCAGATATGTGCAAAATAATCTGTTAAAGAAGTTATAGAAGTTGTCTCCCTTTAAGGCTGAATTCACAGCAGCGCAGTTCAGTCCGCTCTAATCCAACTCCAGTCCGGCTCGTTTGAATGTTTAATCAAACTCTGATGCAAACCAAAAAGTGAACTCTGGTCCGCCTATAAACCTCAGTCTGGGTTCAGTTGGAGGGAGACCGCTCCAAAAGCAGGAAGTGGACTACAGCACAGGGCATTCTGGGTAAATACAACCAACGCTAACATGCTAGCCTAGCACTAGCAGCAGAAATGGCTCCTGGTCTTCAGCCAAAGGCTAAAGAGAAATCCTCCAACCGCTAAAATCTGACGCCTCCATCTTGTTTCCAGTTGAAAAAGGAAGTTGCGCTCAGTGTCTTCTTCGTTGGTTTTTGTGTCGTTTCCTTCAGCGGTTCTTGGCGCAGCGCCCCCACAGGCTGTAGCTGCTCTTTGTTGGACCTGAACGTTTCAGGACTGAGCTGTGAAATAAATCCCATGTTCCTGCTGACCTGAGTTCATGCACAGCTGTGAGGAACTCTTTACTTCCCCTTCAGAGATGTGAGCCCTCCTCTCTTCATCTGATCCTCAGGTCTGGGATCAGCTCAGAGGACGGAGCCTCGTGACTCATCCACCTCTTTCAAGCTGTTTGCTGAGCAGAAGCATTTTTCATAACCTGAACCATCAGAGCTGCAGGTGTTGCTGAAACGGTTCTGATCCACAGTCCAACTGCAGAAGGATTTATTAAATCATCCTTTTGTTCTTCTGTCTCCTGGCCTGATTCTCTGATCTGCAGTTATTTGGACCAGTCAACCCGGGCCGGTCCACCAGGACAGGTTCTGTTTGTCTGGGATCAGATTTTTACCCAGAATGTCTCTCTTCATTAATTCTTATGAGGTTTGTGGAAAAGCAGGCCCTCAGCATGATGCTGCCGCCTCCAACCATACGGTGCTTTTGGAGTTTTGCAGAGTCACGTTGATCTCGTCCGACCAGATGAAGTTCTTGTGGATGTTCTGCCCTGAACTTTAAACTTGCTTCAACATGGATTTCCTCCAGCAGTGGAGTTTTGTGCAGTTCAGATTCCAGATCCTCATGAAACTTGTTGGTTCTTGGAAAACTCTTCTGATTTGTCCTTTAACTCCAGGTCCAGACTCTGGTTGAGCTCAGAGATTTAATTTCACTTCCGTTCAGAAGAAACATGGTTTAAATGAAAACATCAACTTTAATCTGGTATGAATAATTTTGGGATGTTGTTTTTTAGATCTTATCCAGTAATGAGTAAGAGGAACTGGTTCATCTTACTGGTGCAGAAACACATCCAGCTCTGACTGAACTGATCAACAGAAACAACAACGTGGATTAGATCCCTACAAACACTTTGTTTTAACGGGGCGGAGCGTTTTCCTGCGGACCTGAAGGATGTGAAATGAAAAATGCTGATGTTCCCTCCAGCAGGCGGCCGTCATTAAACCTGAGGACCTCAGGATGTCTGGTCGCTGCCAGGTGGAAATAATGGAGATTTAGAATTGATTTGTTCTAATAAACTCTTTTAATGACTTCAGCTTTTACATTTTAATATTCCCACAGGCTGCTCTCAACATGTTCCCATGCACTTCACAGATGCACTGAGGGAAAACTGCACTGAATCTCATTATCATTAATGCAATATTTCCTGTTCTCTGCTCACTCATTCAGATTAAATGGATTTCAGCTTTGAGTTGAATGAAACCTCAGTGATAAACAGCAGCTGCTCCATCCTGTCAGAAACACTGAAACTTTGTGGTGAGAAATATCTGGGCCTGGGAGTCAGTAGTTCGATTCCTTGGAAGCAGAATCCACAATCAGACGGTGGAGATGGAGAATCCAGGGATGTATTGAAAATCTGATTTATTCTTCAGGTGTCAGGCGGCTGAAGACGAACAAATCCTAAAAATGGTTTGTTAATTTTACCTGTTTGTCTTTGTCTGTTGACTCTTGGCGTCCCGCAGGGCTCGATGGTTGGATCTCCGATGTTTCCCTGTTTCTCCTGCCCCTTGACTCCATTTACAGAAAGAAAAATATTCCTTTCCATTGTTTATGCAGATGATACTCAGACCTATGTGGCCCTAAAACAGGACGATCGCTAATTAATGCAACGTTTAAATGAAAGAGGGACTAAAAGCTTGAAAGGCTTCAATAGGAATAAGAGAGAGGAGAAAAGTTTTAGTTTTCTTCTGATGTAGTCGCTGACTGACAGATTACTGGTTTCCTAATGACAGCGATGTTAGACTGGATGGGCCAATCAGAGCCGTCATGAAATGGTTTTGATGTCCATCATTCCCAAAGCAGAGCGCAGCGCATGCGGCTCCCAAACCGGAGTCTGAATGCAGTTTCATTTAATTAGCAGCAAAAATGTAAAAATCTGATTTCAGCAAAAAATCAGAACTGAGCATCAAGATCTTGGTGAAAAAGAATTGATGGGGGGAAAAGCAGCCGCTGATCATCAGACGCAGAATATTTTACAGAAGAAGAAGAAAATATTTCAGCGCAGATAAACTAAAACCTGCTGGGAACCAGCTCAGCAAGTTCCCAACAGCTGGGAACAACAGAGGGTCTTCTGTCCTACAGAAACCCAACGTAAAGTTTAGAAGCAGAACCGCAGGATGGAGTGGATGAAAACGTTCAGCAGGCCGACCCGACCCGACAGTCATGAAGAATCCGTCTCAGGCTGGATTATTTCCCAACAAGGCTTAAAACTTCCACCTATCAGCTTCCAGCAGGCGCCGGTACCGGTACCAGCCGCTGAAAGCTGCCAGCATGAGCCACAGCGAGGTCGGAGCCAGACCAAACAAATCCGGACACGGGTCTCCCGGTTCCGATTATTCCCATCCTGTTACATTCTGATAGCTGGAGCGACCCGGTGCTTGGTTCTGTTGGGTCGCACAGCTGCAGCTCCGTTGGTCTAATTTAAGTTAAAATCACTTTTAACTTAAATTTGCATCGTTATTTATTTATAGGGATGAAACAATTAATTATTAGAAATCTATTACTGAAATAATCCTCATCTAATTCAGTAATCGATTGATCATTAACTGAAGTTTGCAGACAAAAAAAGGAATCTGATTAAAGATCAATATAGTCAGAGCAGTAAAACCAAAACTGAACAAAAACATTTTGCATTTAAGAAGAATCTCAGACTAAACACCTTTTTCTTTCATTATTAATATGCCAATCAATAAAATAATCAACAGATCAATATGTCGTATTGATGTTCAGTTCAGCAGAAATTCCTGAGTTTTTCTCATGTTGATGTTTGAAGGATTTTAAAGCTGCAGATGAATCCTTAGATACAAATTATCAATATTTTACTAAAGAGCTGCTGTTGCACTTTAGGTACCAAATTTTTATTTTCATATTTTAAAATAAGCTGAATTATTTGTTTATCTTCATTTTTCATGTAGTTATAATATGTTGAAAAAACGTCACTTTCTAAGTTGATTAATCGATTAATCATCAGAATAATTGATAGAAAAACCGATTACTAAAACGGTTGATTCAGAATATCGTAAACTGCATCAATAAAACGATAAGAAATCAGAAACAATGTTTGGTTGTATTTTTCTTCCTCACATCAACATAAAAAGTATCAAACCCAGAAAGTTCAGCTGAAGTTTGTCTCATCAAAGCATCGTCCTCCCAGCCTTTGAAGCTGCTAAATGTCGAGTCAATTGAACCTAATTCTCTTTGAAGTCTGTGTGTGTGTGTGTGTGTGTGTGTGTGGGTGCAGGATGAGTCTGCATCCAGGAGCTCTTAAAGCGACCACGCGCCACCAGGAATGCTGCGTCGCTCCACCGGCGCTGGATTAAATCAGAGTCAAGGTTGGTTGACCCACGGAGGCCGGAGCGGCTCCAGGCCGGGTTTACGGTCCCAAAGCCGCCTCCTGGGAATTTCAATTACTGCTCAAAGCCAAGCTGAAATCCCGACCGGACGGAAGAGGAGACGGTATAAACACGGAGAGTCCGACCTGCATGAGAGCAGCTTCACTGTAAACCGTTTCCACAGCAGAGCAGAAACAAACTGCTGGCTTCATGAGCAGCACAAAAAACTGGGATTATTGTCACTAAAAGCAAGAAGATGATGGAAAAATAAAAATAAATATTTCATCTGATTTCTGTTGAGTTTAAATATCAGGTTGAGCTAAATTAAACCGGACTTTGTTTGACCCGTTTGGTTTCACATTGCTCCGTTTTACAACCGGACTGAGTTTTGTAAACAAAGCCATGTGGGCGGCGACCTTTGCTCCCATTGGTCAGGAAGGACGGGGGCGGGACCAAAACAAGCTGAAGTTGTTTAAATGCATCGTGTCTCACTGCCGCTCCGCAAGGTCAAAGGTCAGGGCTGCTCTGAAGGACAATGTCCTCTGGACAGAGGGACGATGGACGCTGATGGACAGAACCAACAGAAAGAGTTAAGATGCTGCAACGGTCTAGTTAAAGTCCAGACCCTACAGTGGAGCCTTCAGAGAGCCGAGCAGGAAGTTCTGACATAAAGAAGAGACAATAAGGGGTCAAAGGTCATGTGGTTTCTTTCTGGACTGAAGCCGGTTTATAGTCTGAAAATAATATCAGTTTGGATCAAAGCAGAAAATCATCTGTTTATTGAATTATTGAACCTTTGATTGTCAGACGAACGCTGCGATAATGTTTAATGGTTCCATCATCTGCAGCAAGAATCTGTTTTTAATAAAGAACGGCCGTCTGGCCATGCAGAGGAATATTAATAAATCTGATTATTACAGAAACTTTCAGGAAGTGAAACATCATATAGATCCATTAATCACAAGCTGACGCTTTTTAATTATGATCACTTCCTGCTTCCAGCCAATAAAAAACAAGATTTAAGGTTAAAATATTAAACCAGAGCAATAAAAGTCCAACATGCTGAAAGCAAACTGAATGCCATCAGAAATCATTAAACATGGTTCTGGACTTCTGGACCACCAGAACACCATCAACTCGTCCAGAACCTTCCAGGTATCAAAGTTTACTCTGTTCTGTCGTTTTGTCTCGCCGTTTGGAAATCCAGTGGATCCTCTGGATTCCCTGCTGAGCCGATGATGGATCTCAACACCTGGTGGATCTCAACATCCGATGAATCTTAACATCCGATGGATCTCAACACCTGATGGATCTCAACATCTGATGGATCTCAACACCTGATGGATCTCAACATCTGATGGATCTCAACACCTGATGGATCTCAACACCTGATGGATCTCAACACCTGATGGATCTCAACATCCGATGGATCTCAACACCTGATGGATCTCAACATCCGATGGATCTTAACATCTGATGGATCTCAACACCTGATGGATCTCAACATCCGATGGATCTTAACATCCGATGAATCTCAACACCTGATGGATCTCAACATCCGATGGATCGTAACATCCGATGGATCTCAACACCTGATGGATCTCAACACCTGATGGATCTCAACATCTGATGGATCTCAACACCTGATGGATCTCAACACCTGATGGATCTCAACATCCGATGGATCTCAACACCCGATGGATCTCAACATCCGATGGATCTCAACATCCGATGGATCTCAACATCCGATGGATCTCAACACCTGATGGATCTCAACATCCGATGGATCTCAACACCTGATGGATCTCAACATCCGATGGATCTCAACATCCGATGGATCTCAACATCCGATGGATCTCAACACCTGATGGATCTCAACACCTGATGGATCTCAACATCCGATGGATCTCAACATCCGATGGATCTCAACATCCGATGGATCTCAACACCTGATGGATCTCAACACCTGATGGATCTCAACACCTGATGGATCTCAACATCCGATGGATCTCAACATCTGTCCTCTTTGCCCACATTTCCAACAACTTCATCCTGTTCTGCTTCTTTCCTTCATTTTTTACAGTCTTTCTGCTTCTTTTCCGTCTTTCTACCTGTCATTCCTCATTTCCATCACCTCAGGTGTGTGTGTGTGTGTGTGTGTTTCAACAGTGACTGCCGCGTTAATAATTCAGGCCATCTTCTAATCTTAAGGTCTAAATAGTTAATCCGCAGCAGGTTGGTTTCCAGCCTCGTTGCTCCTTCTGCTTCCACACCAGTTTGGGTTTCACCCAGATGAAAATCCCAGAATCAGATTCTTTGTTTTGAGTCTGGATCTTCACACCGAGCCGTTCTCTTTGCTGGGAAAGTTCTGACCCATTTCTGTTTTTGGAGAAACTGTCATCTTTCTGAAAACCAGCTCAGTGTGATGCATCTCTCAGCTCCTGCAGATCTTTGCAGAACTTTTTCTGTTTTTCTCCAAACTTTCAGGTAAACTTTACCTGCTGGAGTTTTCTGGATGTTCAGACCTGGAGATATCTCACATGACTCCTTATTCAGCTCCACAACAATCCACTTAACTTTAATGATCTGCTTAAGAGAAGAAATTTATTCAAAACTGCAAAAACACACAATCTTACCAAGTATTTCTGTCTGTGGTGCAGATGTCAGAGTACATTTAACTTTCACGTAGCTGTTCAGTAAGATGGATTGTTTTAAGTTAATAATCCTGAATATTGATGAAAAAGTATTTATTCTATTGGCAGATTATTTCAGAAAATCTCTTGTTATAAATGAAACAAATTTGCCACCAGAACCAGAACTTTCCATCAATATTAAGAATTATGGACTTAAAATAATCTCCATTATCTTACTGAAAAGTTACTTTGAAGATAGTACTGAGATATTTGTGCTAGAAACTGGACAAAAATACTTGGTGAAAGTTGGGTTTTCTGAGGAAAACGTCCTGCATCCTGGGTGAACAGAGGAGCGTTCCCGCAGATCCTTCCTCTCATCACTGAGGCCAAAAACGGATCCACATCTCTGCTGTTTTTATTGTTACTTGTTATAAATAATCTGACCTTTTAACGCTCAGCTGCACATTCCTTTAAAAGCAGCAATTTACTTTAATAACTGAACAGTATCTGAAACTTTACCCTCACTGTTTTTATTTTATTCTTAATCCTACTTTTATAAATTTGTTGAATCCTTTTATGAATCTATCTGAACAGAAATGTCCTCATTGTGTAACAGTAAAGGATATTTTTATTCTCTTTATTCTAACTGAGCAGCAGACAAACTTCCTGATCTAACAGCCAATCAGGGCGCAGCGTCTTCATTCTTATGACTTTCGGTCTGAGCCTTTGGTGGCGGTGATTTGGTCTCTGATATATTTGGTTCTGAAATCTTTTCTTCTTCTCTGCCGTTTTATTGCGAACGACCTTCCAGGACGGAGCGGAGGCGGCGCCGCGGCACCACAGGGCAACGAAGCCATCAAGGTTTTATAGGTTTCAGTTCAACCTTTACTGAACCAACATCAGAGCGGAGGAAGATGTGATGATATGGAGCGCTTGACCCGGAGGGGAAGGAGGGAACAGGAGGGCGATGGAGGGAACAGAGGGAACAGGGGGGAGATGGAGGGAACATGGAGGGAACAGGGGGGAGATGGAGGGAACAGGGGGGAGATGGAGGGAACAGGGGGGAGATGGAGGGAGACAGAGGTAAAGATTTCTGAGAAATGAAACTATTTATGACTTATTTGTTCTGTTAATGTTATAGAAAACAGTTCATGCTGTCAGCGCTCTGAGCTGGAGCTAACTACTGGAATAATTACCCTGTAATTATTTCATGTGAAGTTAATGAGGAAATGAATCAACAATCAGACAAATCAGATTTAAACTCATTTGTTTAAAAGCTGTTTTCTGTCTGAGGAGCTGCAGGACGTCTCTGCTTACTCTGACATTTTAAATGAGCTAAACTTCTGTCACCCAAACAGAAAACCTCAGTTTACTCCCTCTAGGGGTCGCTGTGTTGCTGAAAACGCAGATTCATCCTTTTGTTCTTCACCAGGTTTGAGGAAACTGAGCTGAGACCATAATGAAACCTGGAGGCTTTCAAAGTTCGTCAGACGATTTTCAATTCATCCATTCAGCCACAGTGGGTATCACACACGCACACACACACACACACACACACACACGGGAGGGTTTGGGTTTGTGAGGAAACCCAGAACCTTCAGATCGCCATCATTTCCGGTTAGCCTTCATCTGACTAGCAAACTGTCACTTCACCAGAAGTATCTAGTTACATTTACTCAGTTACATTTACATGAGTAACTTCTTTAAATGATGTACATTTAGGAGTATTTTTACTGCGCTGTACTTTTATTGAGTCATTTTATTAAGTATCTTTTTATTTAATACAATTTCTACTCACTGAATAAAAAACAAACGTTTTATTAAACTCAGACACACTGAAGCGTTTCCTAAGTTTAAGAAGTTTTTTTATTAAAAGAAACTGACTTGTTAACATTTTTTTCGCCTGATTTTGTTATTTTGGTCCCTGTGATTTTAAAATATTAAATGATTGATAATTTGATCAGTTACTCAGTACTTAAGTGACTTTTTACCAAATACTGTTTCACTCTGGTTGTTGTTTGGATCCATCTTTTTAACCGGGTTTCCTCGGCTACGTCAGACCCAGTAAACGGATTCGTCCACTAAGCTAACTCTGACTGAAATGTTTTCAAGAGCAGCTGATATTTTTCTTGTCCGTTTCTGGTTAAACCAAAGAAAACATCTTCATTCATGTCGTCAGAGGAAACGCTTTCCTCTCTGCAGCTGCTCAGATGTTGCGTCTCCGTGGCGAACTCGTTAAACGTTGAGTTGATAAATGTTGCTCTAACCTCCTTCCATCGTTTTTCCTCTTTAATTGGCTCATCCAACTCGACCCGCTGCTCTGCAGCTCAGATATGTTTGAATTCTCCGTTAATGTTTCACAGGCTGTAATTGCACGACGAACCCGCTGACATCCTGTCACACTGACATGTTTGATTAAAGAAAGGTTACCGTGGCAACCACCGCGCTGATGCGGAGAAACAGGAACGAACTGAAGGTTCAGAGAAAAGCAAAAACTGGAACGAGAGAGAAATAAAAACGACTTTCAGGTGAAACTGAAGGCTGATGATGCGTTACATGGAGAGGCTGATGATGCGTTACATCATCAGCCATCAGGCTGTGGGCTCAGATCAGCAATAATCAGATATTAAAACTGATTTTCCAATCAGAAATGATCAAATGTTGTGATAAACACCTGGCTGGTGAGACTCTACGTTTAAAAAACTGAATCTCTCAGACGTTTCCACTGGAGCTACAGCTAACGATTAGTTATTGATTAATTGATTATTCTGATGATTAACCGCATAAAGAATTTGCACATTTAATGAGTTCAGCCTTTTTTTTATGCAATATGAGAAATACATTGAACGTTGTAAATGAACAATTAAATTAAATGAAAACTCATCCAGCAGTCAGTAGCAGGATCCCTCCACTGATCCACTGATCATGAGAAAAACTGAGGACTGAACATCAACAGATTGATCTGCTGATTATTTATGGATTAAGTGATTAATAACTAGATTTTATTTTTACAGAATGTGAACCAGGTGAAAAACAAATTTACAGATTAACTGGATTAGTTGATGATTATTTTAATAATCGATTAATCGTTTCAGTTATATAAATAACTACAGATTTGTTTAAAAACATGTTTTTATCTTAAAGGCAAAATGTTCATGTATTCTTGTACAGCTGTGGCAGCATTGTTCGTTCAGCAAATGGCTTTTTTGAGTTTGTATATTCCAGTTAATCAATTACTAAATTAGTTGACAACTTTTTCAATAATCGATTAATCAGATTAATCGTTTCAAGAATATGGAAGATGCAACGTTTCTAACAGAACGCTGACAGAGACCAAAGCCAGTTTTAATCAGGTGATTCCAACCAGTGGTGCTAAATATGCTTATTATGGTCTGCAGGGAGCCCTCCCGTTGCCATGGTTACAGCACCGGATGCTTCGACCTGTGGACACCAGGCGGTTTGTTTCTACAGCAGGTTTGATTCTGTAGCTGCTTGACGGGATTCAGGCTGATTCTCAGGTGATTCATCCAATCAGGCTCCAAACGTTTCTTCATTTGGCTCATTATGTAAACAGCTGCCATGGAAAGCAGCAAATCTCCATCATTACACATCGCATATGGATCAGCGTCGGGAATAAGAGCAGGAGATGCTCAGAGGTTTCTGTCGGTGCTTTTATCTTCCCATCGTTAGAAATGAAACATCAGGATTACGATTCTGGGAGAAACCAACAGAATCTGATCAGACTGAGTAAAAATCCCTTTCCTCCATCACAGCTTAAAGCTGCAACATGTAGCAGCAGGAAAATAAAAATAACACTCCACATCCACGTCTTACGCATTTAAACTGCAGCATTTCTGATCAGATCGCAGCCAGAGGAGTTTTCATGTGTCCATAAAGTTCTGCTGCAGGAAAAAACTAAACCGCTGCTGCTCCAATGAGCCAACATGAACATCATTAATCTAAAGCTAAGCTAAGCTAAGCTTAGCTAAGCTAAGGGTTCACTGACCCGGGGAGGCGAGGCCTTTCAGCCTGAGGGCCGGTGATCGTCCTCCAGGCGTCACTCGGCTCCCAGCCTGCAGGAAAACGAGACATCGACGTCACGGAAACATAAAATCAAACTTCATGTTTACGGCAAGATGACTGAATAAAAATACCAGTTTTATGTTAAAAGTCTAAACTTTGCCTCTGAGTGCTGCAGCAGTCTCTGAAGTCACTGATCAGCAAAAAGGGCAACAATAAAAATATAGAATAATATCCATTAAAGCTGATGTTCTGCATAAAGATGACATATATATATATATATATATATATATATATATCTATATATATATATATATATATATATATATATATATATGTGTGTCATCTGACTGAGTTCTCATGTCTTCTGCTGCTGGTCGCTCCTCAGGCTGTCGGCTCTGCAGGTTTTCCTGTTTTCTCTCAGATTCAGTCTGTGTGTTTCTGTGACCTTCAGAAACACGACGGCCTCGTTAAACACTCGCCCACCTGCCAGATACTGTTCATCATTTCACAAATGATTCTGATATATTTTCCCAGCAATAATTTCCTCTGGATCATTACCCCGGGGCGACGCGGAGGCGCTCTCTGAAGGACCTGAGAACGATTCAGGGGAATTCATAACAGCACCATGCTCCATTTGTTGCATCAGAGTAAATTATGGGGGAATAACGGTGAGCTAAAAACCACTTTGCATTAATAACATGTGCAGGTTACGGAGGCTGTGTGGGTGAGGAGGGGGCCGCCCTCAATTATCCGCCTGAATGTGTGAAAACAACAAATCACAGAAAAAACTCAGAAAACCTGAACAGTTAAAGTTGCTCTGATGATCCGTCATCACTCAGACGGATCTGAAGCTCAAAACAAAACGAATAAAGATTCACAAAAAACCTGCTGCAAAAGCACAAAAAATAAACTGAGCAGAAAATAAAGTAAGTTGTTTTACTGGTTCCAGGTTGTTTTACTGGTTCCAGGTTGTTTGACTGGTTCCAGGTTGTTTTACTGGTTCCAGGTTGTTTTACTGGTTCCAGGTTGTTCTGCTGATTCCAGGTTGTTTTACTGGTTCCAGGTTGTTTGACTGGTTCCAGGTTGTTTTACTGGTTCCAGGTTGTTTTACTGGTTCCAGGTTGTTTTACTGATTCCAGGTTGTTTTGCTGATTCCAGGTTGTTCTGCTGATTCCAGGTTGTTTTACTGATTCCAGGTTGTTCTGCTGATTCCAGGTTGTTTTACTGGTTCCAGGTTGTTTTACTGGTTCCAGGTTGTTTGACTGATTCCAGGTTGTTTTGCTGATTCCAGGTTGTTTTGCTGATTCCAGGTTGTTTTATTGGTTCCAGGTTGTTTTACTGGTTCCAGGTTGTTTTACTGGTTTCAGGTTGTTCTGCTGGTTCCAGGTTGTTCTGCTGATTCCAGGTTGTTTTACTGGTTCCAGGTTGTTTTACTGGTTCCAGGTTGTTTTACTGGTTCCAGAGTTTACTCCTGTCCAGGTTCCTCTGTCCTTCCAGCTGTCGGTGTCTCTGGTCTGATCCAGGTGTGCTGCTCCAGCCTGCAGACCTTCAGCTCTGACTTTCTGCAGCAGTTTTCCCGAGCGGCTGGTTGCAGCTAGAAGGAAATCTGATTGCACCTTCCACCTAAAACATGAATGATAAATGCTTCAGCATCTGTCAGAGAGCGAGCGTTTCCTTTCAGCTGCGCTCAGTAATAATGCACTGAGCTTCTGTGAGGAAGGGAATCATTTCCTGTGTGACTCCAGCAGACGCTGCTGCGCCGCTTCAGACGCCACGTTTGAAGCCCGGGGCCACGAGGGGACTTGAAGAATCTTTCCATCGCATTTAATCATTGTCTCTAATTGCTCTCTCGACCTACAAATATAATCCAGAGCTGAAACTCAGCAGGTTGGTGTTCTCTGATGGTCAGTTAGAGAAACGGAGCGAGTCGCAGGATGAATAGCAATCAGCTGAGGGACAGACAGAAGCTTCCTGCTTCCACACTTTGAGCCTCAAATCCAGATTATTCCTCAAATGTCTGCCAACATGAGCAGATTTAACAGATTATGGTCTGCTGTCAACAGCAGCAGCTTGGTTTATGTACGGGGTTCATTTAATGTATTCATTCATTTATAAATGAAACTGTTTCAGTAGATTACCAACAAAACATTTACTTTCAAACTAAATATTTAGTTATATTTAGCAAAATATAACAAAATATTTAGTTTTTAGCCAAATATTTATCCACAAACTAAATATTTAGCTTGAAATTTAGTATTTAATTAACAAACTACATATTTAGTTTGAAGATAAATATTTAGCTACAAACTAAATATTTAGCTTTAAAATAAATAATTATTTTGCAGCAAAATATAAAGCTGCTACAGAGTATTTGGTGATTTACAGAGAAAATTGGGGATGATTTTTTAAAGTCACAATTTCACCACGTTGTTTATTTCAAACTAAATAATTATCCCCAAACTAAATATTTAGCTACAAACTATTAGCCTGTGCAAAGTGAGCCTGCTAACTAATTATTTAGTTCATTTATAAATGAATGTGAAAAACCATTTTCTCCTCTAAATAACTTGAATTCCTGCCGTTCGCTTCATCCTGCGTAGCTTCAAGACGTGGAAACGGATTTGTGGAGACCGGAGTGGCTGTGAGCGTCTCGTTTCGCTGCTCTGGCTCTTAAAGCATTTTGTCCAGACGCTCAGATTAGAGTCAGACTAGCAGATCACGTTGTGGTGAGCAGGACATCCTTGTCCGTTTGAGCCAAATCGCTTCATGTACTTTAATTATGCTGCCAATGAGACGTGTGACCAAAGGACGAGTTGAACATGAAGACAACAGAGAGAATCGTTCCGTTCCCAAAATAAAAACGACACTTATTTTAATTATCTTTGCTTGTCAGGCGTTTTGCAGAAAATGATGCTATTTGATTTGCAATCCCTCCCAATTTCATACTGCATTTTGTTCTAAGTATGATTGTCACATAATAAGACTGTTTGGGCAATTACCACAGCTTTCATGAGGGAATTACTTCTGCACTTCATTAAAATGAAGCAGAGAATATAATTGCTGCTTTTTTTGCCTCTCCTTCCCTGAACGGTCCCCTGCCTCCCTCTCTGCTTCCTTTTCCAACAATCTTCCTCTCACATGCATATTTCAAGGCAAGCTCACTCAGAAATCTATTTGAAATTGCAAACAGCTTAGAAGAGTGAGCCATGCTCCTCTGGGGAGTCGAGGGTTGGATTCCAGGTTTTCACCATGAAAACAATACAGATATCACGGCTTCTTGCCTGCGAGGGAAATCGCTCCTCCTCTCCC
The DNA here is from genome assembly GCF_001444195.1 of Xiphophorus couchianus. Lineage (NCBI taxonomy): Eukaryota > Metazoa > Chordata > Actinopteri > Cyprinodontiformes > Poeciliidae > Xiphophorus > Xiphophorus couchianus. The sequence goes on from NC_040247.1 coordinate 3,146,518, forward strand.
GCTCTCTCGTTCCTCTGATCCCTCCATTTGGCAGAGATGATTTTGTTTAACACAGTCAGGAGCGTCAGAGCAGGCGAGCTGCAGGAGTTCAGGTTTTAATGTGTTTACAAGTCGAACGTCCACGTGGGCTTCCTTCTCACTCAGCAGGTTCTGCAAGTGTCTCTGAGCAGCTTGATGGTTCACCACGGTGTTGGTGTGTGTGTGTTGGTGTGTGTGTGTTGGTGTGTGTGTGTGTGTGTGTGTGTGTTTGAAGAGTGGAGCAAAGCACTCGGCGAGGACGTAACCTTCCATCCTTCCTGCTGACTGAAGCTCTTTCACTTCATTTGCATGACAGTGGCAATGAAAGCAGCTCCCAGAGAGCCGACTCAACACCAAACCGGTTCCAGGTCCAATTTCACACAGAACCGGTTCTTTGGGTTTTATTCTTCCTCACCCGACTGGCTCTGACTGTTGGTCCAGAAATCCCTGCTGAATAAAACGATACGGCGAGAAGTGAGACATGAAAGGACTGATGACCTGAAGCAGTTTTACTTTGACTGGACCAGCATGCAGTGAAGCAGGGTGGGAGGTTCTGACCCGTCATAAGAGTTAAATTATATTTATATATCAAAGGTTTCAGCCTAATGTCTGAATCAGTCCAGTAACGAGCTACTAGCATAGTTTGCCAACTTTGAAAACATTTAGCGCACTTCCTCTAAATTTATTTGACCAGATAATTTCTGAGGAGTTGTGAGTTTGTAGACAGGAGCTGGTTGCACAGATCAGGTTTCATGTTTTTAAGATGAAATGAAAACTAAGATGCAGGGAGACGGAGCAGAACAACAACAGGAACAAAAGGCAACCAGGCAGATTGGACTAGATTAGACGGGATTAAACTGGAGAAGGAGAAACGTTTCAATACATGAAGCAGCTGATTGGCTGACAGGCTGCAGGTGTGAGGGGAGAGAGAGAGAAAAGGTGGCACAGGGGGCGAGGGAGCGTACACAGAGGACTAAATCTAACTAAATAACTAAAAATAAGAAATAAACCAGAATCACAGAGGAAGAACTGAACCAAACGGAAACATGAATAGAACTCAGGAAAACAGAATAATCCTAAAGTGTTAATAAAGATTACTTTATAATCTTTCAGCTGAATAAAGTTTTAAAAAATGAACAAACTGAAGTGAAGACGCGATTGGTCGATGCAACGGTGGTTAGCTGAAGCTATTAGCAGTCATGTGACGTGATTTAGCATCGTGTAGCTCTGCAGGCTTCAGTTCTCAGTGTTAGCACTTTAGCATTTAGCTCCAGCTAAATATATCTGCTAACTTTTTAGCTTGCAGCGCCCCCTCCTGGTCTTGATGAAAATCAGTTTGAAGGATAAATGATCTTTTCTAATAACTGAGCTTGAAGTTTAAAAATAGCTCAGATTTGTAAATTATAAACATTTAAACCCTGAAATTAACTCTTCAGTCCAACGCCAGATCCAAGGAAATGAACCGCAAAGAAAGAATCGAACAGAAACAGCTGAAGTTCAAACGTTTGGATTTCCTGACACTCGCCGTCTGTTTGCTCATCTGGGATTAGATCCGACCTGAAGCGTTCAGGATTATTCCTAATCCAGATCCAGATGCTGGAGTTTTTCACCGTTATCATCTGAAGTAGCCGCTCCTGCTTCCTGAATCTCAGGTCTGATTTCAGCCTCTTCACAGCTTCATGTCATGTGGATGGATTTAATAATGTGAATATTGATGATAAACTGCTGGTTGAAGCTCCTTTCTCAGAGCGCAGAGCTTCTCACACAGATTGGCCTCTGACAGCTGAACGTCTGAAAAGCTTCATCTCATCAGACGTTTCCACGATTCACTGACGACGACGACGGATTTCTGATCCTCAGCCGTTTGACTCTCAGGAGTCGCTCTGAGAGTCAGTTTGATTTCATAAAATCTGAAGTTTATTTTCATTTGCTGTAATTTGACAAACAAAAACTTCTTGTGAAACCAAAGCTGGAGAAAAACAATTCAGTTCATTCAACAAAAAATCTACATAGGCTACTAAAAGTTATTAAAAGGTTTTAGATTAATTGTTGAAAACTTTCTGAAAATCATCAAAATATTCAACATTAATGATGGGGGTTTCTCAGGGTAAGCAGTAGTAAGCAGTATCTGCAGCCTGCAGAACTGTTCCTGCACAGCTGTTCTGCCTTTAAACAAAGGTGTGGACTTTGACTAGACCATTACATCACCCTGGTCCTTCCCCTGTTTAGCTCCTCTGCTGCTGTGTGTCGGATCGTTGGATGGACTCATATGCAGCTGTTGGACTGTAGAAAACATGGATGAACTGAGGAGCTGCAGCGTCGGTGTCAGAGAGACGAAACCCGATGACTCATTTCTCCGTCTGCAGAGATATTTCATAAACCAGAAGTTATCATCAGGCTTTGACGTGAAATTATCTCACCTTGGACCCGTTTTTAATACCTTTATTACTGCAGAGTTTAAAATAATGGAAGTTTTAATGTAAAGCTTGGCGATGCTTCTCTGTGATCTCGAAGCAGACGCTCCTTCACTGTCCTCAGAGCTGCTGGCTATTTGCTGCTCAGAAGAAACACTGACTCACGCTGCGTCTCCTTTATTTCGGCTTCATTTCTTCACTTCCTGTCTGAAGCATTTGCCTCCACCTTACAGGAGCGTTGGTTTGAGCAAATAAGGTGAAGTGAGGCAACTTAATTAAAGGAAATGGGAGCCTCGCTCTGCAGCCCGCTGTGTGATATGTGCTGATAAAGGAGCCCATTTTCCCAGCATGGCTTTAAAATATGGCGCATGATAAAAGGAGCATATCTGGCAACACATTCCTCATCCACAGAGGGAAATTAAGCTCTTACAGCCTGCCCACCTCAGTCTAACCTTATATAAGCTCATAAGCTTGTGATTGCTTTCATTTGCATTTATGACATGATGACAGTGCAGCTCCGGGCGGCGCCGCCGCTGAGTGTTTTCGTGTAAACCTCCCTCCATCCTGAAGAACAATACGAGCCCCGGCCTGCAGCCGTGCTGCTCCCTGCGCCTCCCCGATAATAACTAATGCAATCCAGGATATGGAAACTCATTAGTGCGTCTTTTCCAGCTGCTTCAGACAGAGAAAATTTCTGCTTTTGTGGATTTTCTTTCATGAGTCACATGGCAGCTGCAGCCAGGATTTAAATTTCCTCGCCTCGTCTCGAGGTTGATCCCCGGAACCGTCTGACACAAGCAAATTCACAAAGATCTGCAATAATTAAGCACTGAAGTATGACCCAACATGAAGAAATACAAACATAGAATGTACCTCTCCGAGTGGACGTGGAGTTGTCCGGTCAACATGGCCGCCGTGATTCCCACGAACTCAGTTCAGTCGCTTTAATCCTGTCCAGAGAGTTCGGTTCGGTTGGAAAGTATTGGACTCCGAGACAAACTCTGGTCCTGCAAACCTCGGTCTGGGTTCGGTTTGAATGTGAGCATCAGGCGACCGGAGACCGCTCCAACAGCCGGAAGTGGACTACAGAGCAGAGCATTCTGGGTAATTACAACCAAAACAATACAATAATTTTGTCCAAAATTCATATATATATAAAAAAAGGATTCAGACGCAAACAAAACCAAACATTTTCATTCTTTAACGAACAGAAACAGCTCAGTTTTTATTATTCTCCATATCAGACCAGAACTGGAAACACCGCCACCTGCAGGTGGGAGGTAACATCACTTAAACCCAAAGTTTTTGACAGCTAACGCACAATCATGCATTCCTGCAAAAAAAAAAAAAAAACAATAAAAAGGGAGGATCTGATGATTTTGCGTAAATGTCTGACATGAAAAACTGGACGGACTGACTAACAGAACCAGAACATCTGCAGTTAGACTCCGCTGGACAACTAGGAGGATTAAATTGTATTTATGGGCATCAGAGTAAAGGGGAGTTCAGTTTGTTGCTTTTCTGTTTGCCGTTTCGTCTCTGAGTCTCCATGTTTGTTCCAGAAGTTTTTTCACTTCGCTTCTCGTTCTCCTCAGCGTCTCAGTTTTTTCTTCTCTTTAATTCCTTTAATAAATAAATAATCTTCTTTAACATCAGATGAAATATGACATGTTTATCTGCTTCCTTCAGCATCATAATTATGATTTATTTTGTTTTTGTTCTATTGCATGAATGCCAATAAAATAAAAGTTTCTGGTTGTAACAAAATGTGGGAAAATTAGAGACATGAAAAATCCTGGAAGACAATCTCAGCAACTTAATGTTTCTCATCAACAGCCAGCTGTTTCTCCTCAATCTATACAAATTAGTGTCAGAGAACAAAAACACATTTTATGTTTTATTTTCTTCTATAACAAGTTTATTAATTACAAATCAATTTCTCATGCATCAGCGCATCAAAGCAACATTTAACGATACATCCGAGTTTATTTCTGCAGTAAACAGACTCACTGTCTCATCCAATGGCGTCTCAGCAGCCTCAGTGATGTCATCGCTCTGACTGTTAGTGTGAGGAAGGAAGACCAATCAGAGAGATGCAGAGAATCGACCAATCAGCAGAGAGAGCTGCTGGCCGCCGCAGAAATAATGTCAGGGACTTTAACGCTGCAACGACTGGTTCTGGTCCAGTTAAAGTCCAGCTGGGTGCACAGGGAGTCCGAGGAGAACAGGATCACATTCAGAGCCACATAAAGCCGGTTCCAGAGTGGGCCTTCTAGAACCGGCCCACATTTCCAGGACCAGAGACTAAAGCAGGGGTGGGCAACTCCAGGCCTCGAGGGCCGGTCTCCTGCAACTTTTAGATGCATCTCTACTTCAGCACACCTGAGTCAAATAATGAGGTCATTAGCAGGACTCTGGAGAACTTTACTGCACTTAGGAGGTGATTCAGTTATTGGATTCAAGTGTGTTGGACCAGGGAGACATCTAAGATTTGCAGGACACCGGCCCTCGAGGACCAGGATTGCCCACCCCTGGACTAAAGTCTCAGATCAGAGAAACTCATCCAGGCTTTAGTTTCTCTTTAGTGGCTTTGATTCCTGCAGCAGCGTCTTCACAGGTCTGATTGACAACCCAACGGTCCAGAACGCTGCAGCTGGAGTTCTGACTAGAACCAGGAGGATAGAGACACCACCCGGTTCTACACCACCCGGTGTCTCTATCTGCAGGTTCTTCTTCACAACCTTCAGACCTCTCAGGTCTCCTGGTTCTGGATTCAGCATCTATGCTCCACAAATCTGGAATGAAGTTCCAGAAAACTGACAAACAGTGGAAACACTGAGCTCCTTTAAATCCAGGCTGAAAACCAGCTGGTTGGAGCTGATTCATATTCATTTTGATTCATCTGTTTTCCAACTTGTCATTATTTTCATGTTTTGCTTTTTGTTTTATTTTCTTTTTAAGCATTTTGAATTTCCCTGCTGATGAAATAAAGTTTCTGTTCCTGGAAAATCCTCTCTTGGGGAATCGGGTGAGTCTTGATCCGAGTCCAAAGCTGCTCTGATCTCAGCAGCTTTCATTAACTTCCTGAAACTTCTCCGACTCCGTTAGAGCGCCCCCTGTCTTCTCTCCTGCTTCCTGCTGCTCTTCAATCAGCAGCAGAATCAAAGTTCTTCACAAAGTGACTTTCAGTTTTATGTTAGGTTTTTCCAGGTCCAGGTTATTGTTCTGATGTTCTGACAGAACCTGCGGTCCAAACAGAACCGGGTCTGTTTGTACTCTGCGTCCTTCACCATCTGTTCTCTTTATGTCTCCATTTTCTCTTTATCTTCCTAAAAATCTCACTTCCTGTTGCCCCTCCAATCTTCCTGCTCCTTTTATCATCCCTCCTTCCTCTCTCTCTCCGTCTCTTTTCCACCATCTGTTCTTTCCTCCCATCCATCCTTCGCTCCAACTTCTCCTCCATCCTCGGCGTTCTTCCTTTTGTCATGCTTCCTTCTCCTCATTCCTCACCTTCTCCTCCCAGCCATCTGTCCTCTCTGTTCTTTTCCTCCTCATCGGTTTATCCTTCCCCTCCTCCACCTGCTCCACCGTTCCTCCTCTCCTCCCTTTCATCCCGTCTTCCTCTCCCTGGAATCCCTGATGAAGAGGCGTGTTTGTTTCCTGATGTTTGCCACAAACAGAGGAAGACAAAGCGCTGCAGCGAGCGCAGTGACTAATCTCTGGTCTCTCCTAAAAGCGCCAGGCCATTGGCGGATGAATGATCCGTCTCTTTGTGCGCCGTGTTCGGGATTATCGGGTCTGAGAACGAAGCTGAAACAAAGAACAAGAAGTTCAAGGACAAAAGGCTCACATTTCAAACAGCTTCGGTGAAAAGAAAACCCTGCAGGGCGTGAAATCATGTCAGGCTCTCAGCTCCTTCTGCTGAACAGATTAATGGAGGGAGAGTCACAGTGAAACCACCAGGATCCTTCAGGAGACTCCAGGAAGCATAACTGGACCTGAGCCGGGTCTGAAGAGACCAACAGAACCGGGTCTGAAGAGACCAACAGAGCCGGGCCGTCTGACCCGAGCCAGACAGCAGGTCTGCAGGCGGGCCATGAAACGGCAGAATCAGAATCAGGATTCCTGCAGATTCCAGACTTTTTAAGACTCCTAAGAACATCATGAATGAAATTTCAGACCCGACAGGAATAAAACCACAGATTTTACATATTTTTAAACATTGAATGGAAACTATTGGGGAAGAAATTATACTCCTTTTGGAATTATACTAAGAAGGAGTATAATTTCTTCCCCAATAGAATATTGCCACATTGTTACTTTAGTTGAAAACATTAATAACTTTTCCTCCTTTTAATCTCTTTCTGTGGCTCCAGACTGTTTTCCTGGTAACAATTTTATAGAAATAAAATTATTCACTAGGTCAGGCTGTGAGCTTAAATCCACTAAACCTTCAGAGTTCAGAAAAAAAGCTAGTTAGCTAGCAGGGATTAGCAGCTAGTTAGCATTAGCCTCAACCAGGTGGAGTCAGAGGACATGAAGTCTGAGTAAGATGAAGGAGACGCCATGACGAAGTTTAAGGCCTGTGATTAGCAGATTAAAGGCCAGCCAACATTTTAAAATGAATTTAAGACTTTTTAAGGACGCAGACACCCTGAGGATTTCTTCAGATCAGGCTGAAGTGAAGGAAGGCAGGTAAATATTTCAAAGCACTATCATACCATTTTGATCCTGTGCCAACATGATGTGTTACAGCTGAGTTCAGAAACACTCGGATCAGAAAACATTTTCCAGAACCAGAGCGGGACAAAATGTCTGCAGCTTCTGATGAGCAGAACTGAATGTAACTCTGGTTTTAAACGGATCAGTAATCAGCTGCCTGTCTGCTTCATTTCTCATCTAATAAACATCTTTAACATCATTTTTTCTGCAGATATCAAATATTGAGATGAATTGCGCTGCAGTCCTGGAGGTTGGCTCCCAGGCCGGCGCCTGCATTATTAACGCTGCCACTCTGCAACACGCTTCCTGTGTTCAAAGCTGCAAACAGTAATCTGCATTAATATCCCTCCACTAATGATCTCCAGCAGCAACGCAGATCTTCGTAATTAGCTACTTTGTTGATTTGCTGTTTCTTGTTTGTTTGTTTAGTCCCGGGGGTTTGCTGTTGTTCTGTTTATTGTAGATCTGGTTGGAAGGGATGAAACTGAGCAACACGCTGCTGCATCACTTTATAGACGTCATACAGTTTAATGCTGCTGCTGTGTCTTTAAGGTGCCTGATTCTCCTGCTGCAGGGAAGAAACAGCCTCATGATCCTGTCTGTGTTCATGAAACGATGGACGGAGAGGAACCGGACCGGACCGGACTGGACCGGGTCATCCTCACTTTGTTTATACATAAGGAATAAAATAAATGTGCAAAGTTTGTTTTGAAGGCCTGAGATGATCAGAACTGATCAAATTAGGAAAAGTTTCCAGTCAAAACAGCCACATTCATATTGTTGTGTCATAATCATAAATAAATGAAGAACACATGAATTTTAACTGTGTGAAATATTTATGGTGTCTGTCAGGAATAAAAGCACATGAATCTGGTCTCAATTAATGAACATTTTAAAACTAATTTGATGTTTTCTGCTTCGGTTTTTTATTTTCTGTTCTGGATGAAAACAAACTATTAATGCAAATCTTTTTATGTTATGAAAAATCTAATTGTGTTCAGATGAATTAAACACCATTCAGGGAATCTGGAGGATCAGAGGAAAGTTTGACCCGACTCGGCGCCACTAGTTGGCGTCGGCCGATTCTTCAGCATCAGATTAACTGCTGGGAAGAAATCCTTTTTTTTTTTGCCTGGTCTTTTCTGCAACTAATGAAATGCGACGCAGTCAGACGTCTGTGGGAACGCTTCCTCACCCTAAAGCAGAACATCTATGCAGCCGTCCCCCAGCAGGAAACATGGCCGCCACAGGAAAGATGGCCGCCGTCTCTGGATGGATTGTAAAGTTGCTGAGACGGCTATAGCTGCAGCTTCTGACCCGGTTCTGTTTGGATGTGGAGTCGGACCAGGACTGGTGGGGTTGGGATGTGATGCGTTCACTGACTCGGTCTGATTTCATCACTTCATTATTATCATTTTCAGACGCTGTTTAGATTCTTCTGCTGATGAATTATGACATAAAAAGTTGATAAAATGTTCAGAACTATCAGATCCGATTTGTTCTCACATCTGGAATGGAACAGATCCCACTGGTTTTGGGTTAAAGGATTAAAATCGGCTCGCCTGCTGCAGACTGAACTGTATGAGCCAAATTTATCTTACAGTCTTGAAACAAAGACATAAATAACGGGTAGATCCATTAAAATGGAAATTCATCTCTCAACCTTTCCTCTCTCTGCTTATGATGTTTTTCTGATCCGTCATCAGATCTTCAGTTCTGTTTGGTCCATCAGTGGTCCCGGTTCGGGCCCCTGGGGGCCTCCTGTTCCTGAAGCTTCTGCAGAACACTTGGACCTACGGAGGAAATCCTTTAACGGGCTTCCAAAAAACCTTCCTGGGCTGCGAGGTTTTCTCAGACCTGCTGAGCGAAGAGCAGAGGAAGAGGCCGATACCGGCGGTGGAGCAGAAGGAAGGAGGATGGACGGGTTCTGAAAGCTGGTTCTGTCTGCAGGGAGCCGTGGATCTCCTCGTCCAGCTGCTCCACTGAAAACGGACCAGACACAAGTCCAGGTTTCACCTGTTTCACATCCAGGATCAGTTCAGTTCGCCTTAATGAGCCGCAGCAGACCGACAGGTTTTACCACACTTCCAGCCGCTTTACGGCACCTCAACAGGGACAAAACAGCTCAGGTTTTACATACAAGAATCATCCAACAGGTGAATTTAAAATCTTCTGCTTAGCATAAAAATATTCATGAATTACCTAATATATCAGAATCAGAGCTGTACATGAACAAAAATATTTCAGAGGAAAATTCCCAGAATGTTCTTACAGCTGAAGAGCCAACAAATATTTACTAACATGGTTGAGAATCATAAATAATCTGAATCGGAATAAAATGAAAATATAATTTTTTGTCCCTTAGTGGAGAAAATTCAGCCTCAAAGTGACGAAACATCGAGTCATGACACAAAAATAAAAATATTAAAATAGATCAAAATCAAGAATAACGCACCTAGATTATAAAACACTGTGTGGCTATTAAAAATAATAAGAATTTTAAAGTAGTGAAACTGAGTGGGATCATTTATAATGTGATGACTGTAACATGTTCTAATAAATCTCATTTTTCTATCAGAAACCTGAAACCAGAGTTTATAGTAATAAATAATAAGTTTGTGTCAGAGTTTAGCTGTAAATGAAACTGTAAGAACTCAGATTCAGTTTGGTAAAAACTGAACTTTTCCTGCTTGTGAATCCAGTTCCTCATGAAGAATAAACCAGAACCGATCAGAGAAAATCATCTTCAGGAAGCAGCGCAGCTTTGATTTGGAAGAGTCTAAATGTTATATATTAGACTTACTATAACATTTATTATTAAAATAACAAAATTAGCCCAACATTTTTCCACGTTTAACTTTGCATAAAGTCTTCTTTCTGTGTAACTATTATAAAAATGAAAAGCAGTCAAAGTGTCTGATTTATTATCAGATTAATTCTCATGTTTTGTGATAAATGCTCAGATGAAAGTTTCTGCTGTTTAAACATTTTAGCTGTGAAGAATCATCTGCTGCTGCCAGAGCAGCGTTCAGGAATAATCTCAACTCCTGCAGCAGCTCCATCATGTGCAGCCGCTGCTGCATGAGGAATGCGAGCTGACGCTAATCGATGCTCCTCGCCAGCAGCTGGACTAATCTTCTCCACGCCAGATGAAAGAGACGCCAGATAAAGGAGCAGAACGTTTCTGAGGCTTCTTTCTGCTCTAATCCTGATCCATTGTCCATCAATTGGCCTTTATTTGAACCAACTAATCAGCTGCGGCCCTCTGAAGTCTCTGCTCTTCACCAGAAGCCCGGTCCTCCAGAGGTTTTCCTGTCATTTCTGTGGAGCAGAAACGTTTGGAAACATAGAAACCACCAGTTTCTGGAGATGAAACAAAACTCTGACAGGAAATTGCAGCTTAATATTTAGCATGCTAACTAGTTATTTAGCTTCCTAGCTAAATGTTTAGTTAGCAGACACAGGTTTCTAGGAACATATTGAACTTACCAAGGGAAGACGGTTCCTGTTTATTCATTCATGAGAGAAAATTATTTATATGAAAAAGAATCAATATGCAGTTTGTGAAAAAACTTTGACAGCTGCTCTGACGCGCTCAACGGCAGAAACGAGGCGGCTACAGTAGCCAGCTGGAGGCGAGGTCAGAGGTCGTGTGTGTGCAGTAGTGACGGTCCGTCTCCGTCCCAGTAGGACCAGGACGCCGAGTCGGAGCCGGCCATCAGTCTGTCGAACGCTGACTCATCAATACTGACAGGAAACCCGTTCTGCCTGTTCAATATCGATTTACAGAACCGGAAACAAGTTCAAGAATTTAACGAGCCGCAGACCGGACAGACGAAAACGGTTAAACACAAATTTAAAAATCCGATGGCGACCAGGAATCCGACTGTCGGCGCTGAACAGCTGAATGATGCTTTCTGTCCAGAACCTTTTCTGTTTCTGTCCAGAACCTTTTCTGTTTTTGTCCAGAACCTTTTCTGTTTCTGTCCAGCTTTCTGTCCAGAACCTTTTCTGTTTCTGTCCAGAACCTTTTCTGTTCTGTCCAGAACCTTTCTCGTTTCTGTCCAGAACCTGTCCAGCTTTCTGTCCAGAACCTTTTCTGTTTCTGTCCAGAACCTTTTCTGTTTCTGTCCAGCTTTCTGTCCAGAACCTTTCCTGTTTCTGTCCAGAACCTGTCCGGCTTTCTGTCCAGAAGCTTTTCTGTTTTTGTCCAGAACCTTTCCCGTTTCTCTGGACCTCCAGCAGCCGTCTTCCTATCAGAGTTCAGGTCTGCAGGTTGTTTTTATCTGCTGATGCAAATCAAACATGTAAATATATTTTTATAATAATGACTCTTCTCTCTAGTTTTGCATTAGTGTTTTTCATTTTCAGCGTTTTTGTTCATTTATTGGTTGAGCTGTGACATCTAGAATGAAATTATCTCTGAGAGAACAGGAGAGAAATATAATCTATACTTTTTAGTTTCCATCATGTAAATTTGAATGTTTTGTCCTCCATATGAAGGTAAAGGTCTCAGATCAACTGGAACTCACCGTCCAGCAGTCGAACCCGACATGCAGCCGGAGAAACAAGATGCTTCCGGTTCTGTTCACAGATCTTCTCCATCCATCATGAGCTTCAGCAGTTTGTGGCGAAGAAACTTCAGTCTGTGGATTGTAGAGAAACCTGGTTCTGATGGACAGAATGTCGGCTTCATGTTCTATGTGAATCTTTGTTCTTTTGTTTGTTTTATCAGCAGCAGGTCGCATGGAAAACGTTCCTAATCAGGCTCAACGTTACCTTCATGTTTACATGTGAGAGCAAGTTTCAGGTAAAACTGTTTTCTTCATGTTCGTGTTTTCATGTTTGTAACTCAGATTAAAGTCCCGCTGATTGAAGGAGTGGACCTGTGTGTGTGTGTGTGTGTGTGTGCAGGCCAGACCTTCATGTCGGCTGTTTTCCTCCTCCACCTCGGTGTGGGCGGCCCGCGCCGCTGCTTTGTTTCTGTCTTTCATGACCCAGCAGGTTGCAGCTCCCATTTTCTCTGCAGCAGCTCCTTAAGTGACGGTTTAATCAGAAGCAGCTGAGTGGGCGTCTGCAGGTTGAATCGGCTCATTAGATGTTTGTATGGAGCCACGGAGCGATGCGTGTTTCTGGAGGGAGTTATGAACGGCCGGCGTGATTATCTCCACAAATAAACCAGCAGCGGGGAGGAAGCAGCTAGATGCTACAATCACTTCTAACTGTCAGAGGTCTATAATGTTGTTAATATTATAAATAAAATGATTACAGATAATATCCTCTGACTATTTCTGTCTAAAGTTTCTGTAGACGCTCTGCTGAAGTTAAGATTATTAGCAGCTCAGAGTTTCTATCAACACCGTTAACATTATGCTAAGCTAGCTCATGTTAGCATTGGCTTGTTTGATGGAGAATGAATCAAAAATAATTAACTAAATACGTTTAAATATTTAGGAAATACTCAAACATTAGTAGACAAACAAGCAGACCGTCTTGGATGACTGGCCTGTCAAATAAACGTCTCCATGAAATAAAAACAAAAGTGAAAAAAATTGAAAAACATAATTAGTCATATTTTCTTCCTTTTATGTATTTCATGGACGTATTTTTTTTTTACATTTTTATTTAAACTTAATTTAAAAGTTTCAGGGTCTTTTTATTTCAAACTTTTATATTCAAATGAGGGTTAAAAAATAAAAGTCCATGAGAGACATTAAGTAGCTTTACAAAATAAAACCCCACTATGAAATGAATAAACACACAATGAAATAAATGTATAAATAAATCCCGAGATAATTTCTGTTTCCTGGTGGCTGCATACAGACTGGAGGTGAAAATACTTTTTACTGGAGCAAAATTAAAATTCATCTTTTATCTGAAGGATCATAAAAAGTAAAAATGTTGTATTTTCTTAAGGAAAACGCTTCGTCTCATCTGGGTAGTCTGTTTCAGATGCTTTCCACTTTGAGTGGATCCGTCCATATTCAGAGTGACCTGGGGACAAAGGGGTCACAGGTCAGCAAGGGAGGGAGGGAAAGGTCAAGAAGCAAAGAGTTTCTTTATTCCTTGTAAAGAGGATCAGAGTAGAGTTATGGGACCATCACATTCCCAGAAACATTTAAAAAAATGTTAGTTAAACTTTTGAGCCCAGCAGTTTGTAAAGGAAACATTATTTTGATGCGATTTCTAATTTCCACGCTGGTTTGGCCGCATCAGGGAGCCGGCTCCTCCCGGCGGTTCTGATCTGCAGAGACACAGACAGATTCCAATAAAATAAAAAATAAAATCAGGAAGATCGAAGATCGTTCCAAACATTGCCTGTGAAGCATTACTGAATGCTAAATAATGTTTCACAGGCAATTCTGCCTCAAATGAAAATCAAACCAATTTTCACTGTTTGAAACGTTAAAACAGAGACGATAAAAAGATAAACGCCTTTAAAGTTTATATTTTATCTTCATCATAAAAACATTTTTTAGGAACATTTTCAGTCTTTGTAATATTACATAGCAGCATTTATAATAACATTCCTCCTTGTTGTTCATTCCTGTTTTCCACCAACATGTTTGTGGTCAAAGCTGAGCAGCATGATGTTTCATCCAGATGTTTGAAAAGTGAAGAAATGTGAGAATCTGAAGCGATCAGATGGACCGACTGGATCCTCAGCGAGCTGGACCGGTTCTGACCAGACGGAGCAACCCGCTCCGTTTCAGAGCGCTGCTTCATCTCTGGGTCGACTTAATGAAAACTGCTCTGTCACAGGCAAACAAGCCCGGGGTGTGTGTGTGTGTGTCTGCGTGTGGGCGTGCATGTGTGTGTGTGAGTGTGTGTGGGCGTGCATGTGTGTGTGTGTGTGCGTTTGTTTCTAATACCTTGTGGGGACCGTTTTCCTGACATATACTACGGTGTGGGGACCCACTGCTCTTTGTGGGGACTGAAGCCTGGGCCCCACAAAGGAAAACGCTGTTTGTGTGTGTGTGTGTGTGTGTGTGTGTCGGGGTTTATTACTGCTAACAACAGGACAGATGGTTGATAATGCAAAGATATTCATCATCTCCCATTAAACTGTTCTATTCAGGAGATTTATTTTATTAATACAGGAAGTAAAATCTGTTGCCGCCTCACAGAATCACTTCACTGTAAAAACTCGTTAATAAAACCATGAATTAAAAACAAATGTTATTAAAATGATTCATATTTCTCTCAACAATAGTTTCCACAGGAAGAGATGTTATGCTGAACCATCAGACTGATTTAGTTTCAAACTAAATGTTTAGTTTGAAATATTCAGGTACCGCTGATAAATGGACTGCCAAAATAAAAGCTTGGTTTTCCAAGCCTCTTCCTAAACTCCTGCTTTTGAGCCGCTTCATCTCAAATCTTCATCTTTTCCTTTTTTCTTGTTCAACATTTCGGTTTAAAACAATCGATGAGCCATTTAAAAATAATCCAAACTTTTACCAGCAGAGACGCTTCAGCTTTCACAGATTCAGCCTCAAGATCCAGCTTTTATTTTGATAGTTCACTTCCGCTTATCGACAAGTGAAGCTGCACATTAACTAAACATTTAGCTAGCTGGTAGCTAACCAGTTTGCTTAATATTTAGCTTTTTTTAATTGAACATTTAGTTTGAAAATGTGATTTTATAAATGAATAAATAACATGGTGGAAATATGACTTGAAAAATAAACTGTTTTATTCTTTTATGACGAGATGAATAAACTGAGTTATTGTTCATTTCTGGCTGTGTAACTTTTCAAACGGAGGAGGATTTCAGTTGGATTTTAATATTTAAATTAGAGAAATATGGAGTACAATCAGCAGTTATCAGCTCTGGGTTCTCTTCTTTTTTTTTACTGTGATTAAAGAAACAAGTTTATTCAGTTGTTTTTTCTTTTACTTATTTTAGCAAAGATGAAATCTTATTTTAGTTTTAAAGATCAGGTAGAAGGCGAATCCGTCCGTCTATCTGATCATATTGTATGAAAACGTTGAATAATGCATGAAGCGTCTCGTTGACGCTGGACTGTTTCACCTGCAGCCAGAATGGAGGTTAATATAAAATCAGATCTGCAGCCGTCATCCCGGCTGTGTGTGTGTGTGTGTGTGGGTGTGTGTGTGTCTGTGTGTGTGTGTGTGTGTGTGTGTGTGGCGCTCATCCGTACATGAATACGATGATCCATCGCTGTCATTCACACAAACAGTTTTTGCACCTGCAATTTTTGGGAGACATTTTCTCCCATCAGCGGCTGACAGGAGGTGGAGGATCGAACCTGAGCGCCAGAGGAAACGGCGACGTAATTGGCTGCATCATCATCATCATCATCGTCGTTGCTGCTGGATTCTCACGGCTGTTTGCAGAGGAAAACATCGATTTCATCAGGTTTAATTGAAGCTGAGGAAAAGCACCTATGAATAATTTTACCCTCATTGGCTTCATGTTTAAAAATGAAATATTTTGTTGTTGAAGCCTTTTCACCAAACGCTGCCTGCTGTTTTAATGATTGCTCTGTTCTTGATTCTGTTGTGTTCCGGGGCTCTCTGTCCTATTGGTGGGGTTGCCTGCGCGCCGTTCTACAGATTACCACCAGAAGGCGACAGGTTTCGGATGGAGCGCGGTGACGTCACTATTTTCCCCAGCTGTTCCCGATCACCTTCATCAGCGGAGCAGTTATAGGAGTGGGCCGTCAGTCCAACGTCGCCTGAGTGTTGTGCCAGTCACGGTACCTCTGAGCCCCCATTAGCTTTTCTTAGTGTTCCTTGTTGTCTGAACCTCCTAGTGAATCTTTTGTTCGTCTCCGTTGCCTTCAGGTTGCCCGAGTTCCCAGACTCACCTCTCTGCTGTTTGAAAATCTCCTCTGGACTCCACGGCTGGCGGCCGTTCCACTCCTTCATGTCTCCGTTTTACCCGAGCCTACCTGTCCGCTCCCCGCCGCACTCCTCCGCTGTCCCTGGATCCATTAGGAAGCGAGACCCCGGACAAACCCAGTTCTCTTCCACAACTCTGCTCCAACAATCACAAGTAAGATCCACCCGTTTTTTCCCCACGAGAGTTTTCCATTCTCCCACGACCCCTGAACTAACCACCCTGCTTGTTTCCTCCCAGAGAACTGTTGCTACCATTACTGTGTATTCCCCTGGACCAGACCACCCCGACTCTCTCTCTTTGATTATTGTTTGATCTTTAATAAATCATTTAAAACTGATTTCACTTCTCCTGTGGTTGTGTTCTGCATTTGGGCTAACATTCAAACCCAACATGACAGATTCCTTATATGTAAGGCTTCTGAGTCATCCCAGTTGGTCAGAACCAACTGGGACCGACCCGACCCGTGTGCTGAAATGTTCTCCCCGTCGGTGGTGGCAGCATGATGTCTGCTGCCGATCTCAACCACAACCGATGTATTTTCTAGGCACATAGTGTTATTTTATAGCTCAGTAAAGTAGCTATGTTACTCAGCTGTTTGCTAATTGCTGCTGGCTAGTCTGAAGGAGCTGCTCTGTGAGGTTGAAGCTCTAAAGCTGCATTTAAAAGGCGGGGCCAGGCCCACCCAGACGTTTTGCATCGCTGAATGGTTGCCATGGCGATTACAGGATTTCTCAACCATGAACAAAAGAATCCAGGCGAAACTCCAGGTGAGTTTCTGATGAGGGAATAACATAACATGATGGGAAGCTAAAAATAAAGTGATTTTATATGAGACAGCCCCTTTAATGGAAAAATCCTTTTTTAATCTTTAATCTGTTTCTTGCTGTCAGATCTTTCTAACTTTTAACCAGCTGGATGTTTTTGTAATGTCAAGGACTAATCTGATCACAGGGGTTTGAATTCTGATGTTTTTGATCAAACACAAAGTCACAGTTCGACACAGGAAACGATGCGGCTGCCGTTTCAGTTTCAGCAGAAGCTGCGGCGCATCCAGAGAAACCTGCAGCGCCAAGCGCAGCCTGGAGGAATAATGAAGGTTTTGTGGATGGAAAGGGAATCACTGTGTTCTGTCACTTCCTGTCAGTCATTTTTAAATGACAGGAATTGGATGTTTTCTCTCCCCTTTCCGTAATTTTCCATCATTTCCTCTCCTCTCTGTGTTCTCCGGTATCTCATCGTGGAATCTGGAACATTTTCAGCCGTCTCCGTGTCAGAACCATCATCTCCTGGACCGATAAGAGTTTGATGGACGGCTGAGTTCCGGAGCTCACATCCTCGTTTTAAGGAGGATTTCTGTCACCAAGCTGAAGATTATTATTTGCCGTCTTTCACATGAAGCCTCCATTATGAACAGCAGAAAATAAACTCTTTGTTTGTTCCTTCAACAGGAAGGATTTTCCTCTCCAGTCTGCTAAACTGCAAGTATTTGATTTAGATGAATGATTTGAAGGATAATGTTATTATTGACTGAGACCAGCTTCAGTCCAGATTAAGTCCCATCAGTTCCTGAGTTAGACAGAAATCTTTAGAGGACGTTGAATAGAGCGTAATGATGCGCCCTCATGCCTCATTCTGACATTTAGATAATAATTTAGCATTAATCCTTTTTAGTCGCCTACTTTTCTAATCACAAG
Organism: Xiphophorus couchianus; assembly: GCF_001444195.1. Taxonomy (NCBI): domain Eukaryota; kingdom Metazoa; phylum Chordata; class Actinopteri; order Cyprinodontiformes; family Poeciliidae; genus Xiphophorus; species Xiphophorus couchianus. The sequence goes on from NC_040247.1 coordinate 3,164,235, forward strand.
GTGTTTCACACAAAAGAAGGTACAAATATAAAAGCACAACAATGCAGAATAATAGGAAAAATGATCCATGTCATTATCAAAATTAGCTAAGATTATAGGTGATTATTCTAATGAAGCAGCAACAATCTGAATCAGAAAGTTAGTGGAGGAAAATGAGTGTTTTCCAGCAGAGGTCAGACGATGCTTCAGCTCAGCAGCTCATTACTGAGTTTACAGGATTTAAATGAGACGTCTTCACTGGAGCGTCGCTCCAAATACCAACTGGGCCACACACACTCCTGATTAAAAATAGTTAGAAATCTCTGGTATTCTCAAGCTACGCTGCTGGATCAGAACCAGACTGCAGCAGAGCTTTAAGGTCCGTATTTTATGCATGCAACCTGTCTGCCATGACATCCAGATATCATGACTGAGAGCAAAGCTGCTCTGGATCAACTAGCAGCTTCTCCAAACGGTTCGTTGTAACGCAGAAAACACGAGAGCCCGAAGGATCGAGGTGCAAAACAAAGACTGAAACTCTGAACACTTGTTAACATTAACAGTCTGACTGACAATCAGTTTTCTGCCTTCAGATTTTATTTTCCTGAAGACATTAACAAGCGTTTGTCGCTCTGTGTGAGAATTTATTATTTAAATATGTCAACATGAGACATAAAATATTTAATGTTCACTTTACTGTAGAGATAAAATACACAATATATTTTCTGAGGCAATTTAAAACAGATTAAAATCATCACAGTAAATGCAAAATTCATCAAGGCAATAAACAATAAAATATGAGAGTGCAATAATAATAATGATCCTGTTGACTGTTTGCACAGTTGACCTGTTTTATTAGTTTGAACTTTACACACAATAACAAACTGCAACAGCAAACGAGACAAAAAGCATAAAATAAACATACAAACTATTTCAGACTTCCAGCACAAGTTCAACTTCTGTCATCCACAGAAATACTCTGATGACTCAGCAGTCGTCGGGCGGTAAAAATGTGGAATAAATTTATCTGCAGCTACTGAAACAAGCAACCAAACAAGTTAGCCAATGTTCAAACTAGCGAGGCTAAATAGCGTCGCGTTAGGCTAGCTAGCCTAGCTGCTACCATTCAACATCCAGTAAAGTTAAAGAATAATCTTAGGAAATGACTTTATTACCTTGAAGTTTTAAAAGGAATAGTGAAAGTCACTGTGTTTTGTTTCCCTCTTCATGCCGCTGGACGCTCTGCAGACGAGGGACACAGACAGACTTTCCTCAGACAGTAATGAGACTAACCAGTCGATACGTCAGTCCAATTTCTGCTCTGATCAGTGAAAACGTGCCGGACTGCAGTGATAGAGGGACTAAAGTGAAATAAAAAGAATAAATCAGAAACAATTTCTTGGCCCAGTCGGAGTCCATCGCAGAGCGTCGGAGGCTCGCTGTCACACTTTGGATTTTTCACGTTGTTGCACAATAATGAGCACAACTTTTGTTCTCATCCCAGAAATGAAGAGACAAGTTATTAACCGGCTGTTCAGTTGAGTGTAAAATGGTTATATTAGCAGAAACCAGGCAGCGGGACAGAAGACATGTCCTCCACAGGAACGGGACGGACGGCTTCACGGAGGAACTTCAAAAGATTAGCTGAGATTCTGACAGTTTGTCCTCAATCTTTCACTCTGCAGCTAATTCCTCCTCCAGTGGGAACATTTTCACATCTCTGACTGTTTTCAGCTCCTCCAAAATTCAACAATAGATTTTCTTCTGCTGCAAAAACCAAAAATCAGATTCCAGACCCTGAAGAGTGAAGAGACGCTTTGAGGAGTGAAGGAGTAAGGAAGCCGGGCGGGAAGCTGTTGGATGAATTTAATTGTTTTAGGCTTCGTTAAGTTCACAGGAAGAGGAGATCTAAGAAACACTCGAGAAGTAAAAGCCTCGTCCGGTTTCTTTGCCTCTCTGCTGATCCTCTCCGGTATGAAGCTCATGACTCCAACCTGTACTTGCTCAAACAGACAGGAAGTGGTGATGTCTGCAGGTTAGAGTCACCTGCTGCCGTTCCTGGAGGTTCCTCTGCTGCACGGAAAACCGTCCATTTTCACCCAGTCCTGTTAAAACTGTTTACTGGAGCTGATGGTCACATCCATCATTTTATGCTTCCTGTTTCTGATTAGAAACCAGATTTCCAAACGTTGTGTTTAAAGAAGCTGAAGGGAACATTTCCTAAACTCTGGAGACATGAAGCCTTAAAGTCTCTGAAACCAACTCACCTTTCCAATTTGTGCAGAAAACATTTTCTCCGTCTGCAGAGGAAAGAGAGCAAATGAGGCCCAGAGTCCTGAAAGCCGATGCAAAGCACCGATTGTTTACATTTCATGACAAATTCCTTCATTTCACACAATCCTAATGGAAACTAGCGAGTTGGGTAAGCGTCCAACCAGGCGGTCAGCAGCACAGCAGGTGGTGTTCCTCAGGGCTCTGCACTCTCTCCACTCCTTTTCTCTTCAGACTTCCAGCACAAGTTCAACTTCTGTCATCCACAGAAATACTCTGATGACTCAGCAGTCGTCGGGCGGATTAGAGATGGACAAGAAGCTGAGCTTTGGGAACAGTCGCAATTGGAGATTTCAGGAGAAACAGGGTCAAAGGTCAAACACTTCAGAATGACAGAAAAAGTGGAGGTGGAGGAATAGAAACACCTCGTTGTCCATGTGGACAGCAGACTGGACTGCTGGAGGAAACTGTTTGAGAAACTTATTTAATGTCAATTAGAACAAATTATATTTTTCTCTGACATTATTAAAGTACTTCTGGTTCTAAACTGAACTGAATATTGAACTCCACAGCTCAGTTCGTCCTCAGGCTTAAAACTGATAAAACTTCAACCTAAAGATGCATCGTTCCTGTTTTCTGATTTCCTCTGATGAAACCCTGATGCAGTGGCTGCACAGGTCAAAGGTCAGAGCTGAGGTCTGTCTTTCCTTTGCATGAAAACAGCTATGAAACTCTGCAGCAGGCTGCTGCAGCGCTCCTCCCTCTGCTCCCCCGTGTCTTCTCGTTGCATCATGAAAATCTGATCCCAGCGATAAAACCTTCATGATGCAACTTTGCTGTAAAGCAGCTTGAAAGTTGAAGCGTGTCTTGTCAACGTGGTAATCAGAGGGAAAAGTAGGTGGAAGTTGATCAGAACAGATGGAGCCTCTGTCATCACATGGACCTGCCAGCCAATCAGCAGCAGCCTCTTGTTCAGTGGAGACTTAAAATAGATTCTGGTTTTGGACTCAAACGCTTCAAATGCCAAGTTTAAACACAACACCTGAAACGGTTCCACACCAAAAATAATCACCTCCAGAGATGGACAGCCTGCTTGGTTCTGCTTGTTTGGACTGAACCAGGATTTCTACCAGCTACATCTGATCAAATAAACTTTCATTTTATATGTAATAAACATCAGTGTTTTTATATCTTCACTTGAAAAATGATCTACCTTGCTATCAGCAGCAGAGGAGGATGAGGGTAAACAAGCTTTCTGTACAGTAAACTTTTAATAACATACAAGCAAAATCTCAAATTTATGCTATAAGTGTACTTCAACACAGGGCATTCTGGGTAAATACAGCCAAAGCTAACGTGCTAGCCTAGCGCTAGCAGCAGAAATGTCTCCTGGTCTTTAGCCAAAGACTAAAGAGAAATCCTCCAACACTAAAATCTGACGCCTCCATCTTGTTTCCATCTGGTGAAGAAGGACGTTGCTCTCAGTGTCTTCAGAGGTTTTTGTGTCGTTTCCTTCAGTGGTTCTTGGTGCAGCGCCCCCACAGGACAGGAGGGGAACAGGTTGGTTTGACTCAGAACCACAGCAGCTGGAGGGGGAGCACATGATGGAGTTCTGGTTCCAGTAGAACCGGTTCCATCAGTGGGAAAACGCCCTACAGCTATAGAAACACCTGCTGTGTTTGAGACTTAATGTCTAAAATCTTTTCATCAGACCTTCTGAGGAATCAAAAGACCAAAAATCTGAAAGATATTCATGACATCCAGCTATCAGGGACAAGAACAGCAGAAGTTTTAAGGAATAAATCATACAATCAAAGCAGAAACAAATATGGACAGTTGAGAAGACACATCAGTTCCATGTGGTATTTATTTCTGTTCATCAGAACCATGAGGTTCCTCTGTCACATCCTTAAAGACGCTGCGAAGCCCTGAAAGCGTCCGTGACCTGCAGAGTGTCAACAGGTCCTTGCTTGTGTTTTACTGAGACCTAGCTCCAGTGTTACGTTGCATCTTCACGGTCTTACTGCTCATTTTGTTATAAAGTATCTGCTGAACTTGGCCTTCAGCATGATTTTTTAACACGGTAAACCTGGAGAGCCTGTCACGTCTCTGATTCGTTTATTCCAGCCCTCAGGATGTAAAGTGAGGGAAGCGCTGCCAGTTAATTTGTTCTGTGAGTGAAAGTCAAGAAGAGAGTTGGCTTAAGGAGCCGTTATCCTCGACGGGGCCACAAACGACACGGAGAGCAGAGCTGCAGCGGGACGCTCCCAGGTGCCGCTGCCTGAATGCGAAGCAGGCGCGGCGCTCAGAGAGGCGGAGAGCGCTGAGCAGCCGCTCCCCAGGCGCAGCAGCCATGTGTGAAGAAGAGGATCATGATAACCCCGCTGAGATGATGGAGTAGAAACGGGCTTTCTGCAGCCAAACACTCTCGTTATGAATTAACAAGCAGTCAAGGACGTGCTAAAGAGCACAGACACACACACACACCCACACACACACACACACACAGACACACAGAAATAACAAAACTGCTCAGTCAGCTACGCTGCTAAAGCCCTCACAGCCCAAACTGCTCTGCAGGTTCAGGTTTTATTCAACAGATCCTCTCTGGTTAGCAGAACATGATGTCCGTTATTAAACTGGAACAAAACCAGACAGAATCTCATCTTCACTGAAAACAACAGTTACAAAACATTCAAACTTTAAAATCAGAATCATACGGAGAATGGAAACGAATTCAGGAGCAGAAAATCGTTCTAGAGATATAAAATACGACATGTTTTATATCTATAAAGAGAAACTTCTTCACCATAGTGAGAAATAAACTGGTTAAAACGAAATTATTCAGAATGGATGGAACATTTTATTAGTTAATCGCTAATAATAAAACAAGACGTTTTATCTCATTATAGACATTTTCTTGTTACAAGTTATGAACTTACGCTAATCTGACAGATTATGAGTTTTAAAACAGCCATAAATGTTTTCGCCACGACTCTCCTTTCTGTCAACTTGTTTCTTTTAAACTCTTTAACACCCTGAGGTTTTACTGTTAACACCTTTCTATTTTAAATGAGAAAATATTTTAGTTTTAATGAGATATAAATCTCACTGTAACAACTTTTATATCTCTTTAAAATGAGAAAACTTTGAGAATAATCCCAGAAATCTGTAATTTAGATTTTCTGAGCTGTGGTTTCAGAAAGACCAGCAGGAAGAAGCAGGAAACCTGCAAAGTGTCTCTAAAGCCAACAGTTTATCTGGAGGAGGGCCAGCCGGCTCCGCGCTCGGCACATTATCCGTCCTACCGCTGCCGCCGTGCAGGGCTAATATCCACACACACACACACACACACACACACACACACACACACACACACACACACACACACACACGGTCAAATGAGATTTTAAAATGTAGGAGGAGTCGTTTGCAGCCTGTGAAGTGGAAATAAATACAGCTTGATTCAGTTAGAATGTGTTTTTCTCACAGTGATAAGAATAATCCCTGGACCTTTTCCTGTAGGATAAACACTCTGGTGTTCAGCAGTTACCTGATTCAGGATCAGATTCTTATTATCCAGATTTTAGTTCAACTTTTCTGCAGAGATCAGGAAGCAAAAGGTTTCCTGTTTGGTATAAATCAGACTCTACGTTAAGCTGCTTTTAAGGAAATTTCCCGGCAGACGGCGATAAAAAGAAAAGGAGGAAAACAAACAGCAGGCAGTGGAAAGAATCGGTTAAAGGATCAAATATTCCTGCTTCCCACCAATTTCTACGTTTCTGATAAACAAAGCAAGGCACCGGCAGCCTGAGGTGATTTTCTGGCCCCGTCTTCCCAGAAACAGCATGTTGATGTTATGAACTACCCGGTCCATTAAACATCCTGCAGAACCAAACAGCAGAACAAAACCCAGAAACGTCTGGAGGAGAAGGGCTTTGGTCAGCAGAACCTCGGTACCAAACGACTCCACGATAAACACGGTTTGGTCTTTGGAATGGTGAGATTTATTTTATTCATTTATAAGATGCTAGCAGCTAGCATGTGAACAAACAGGAAATGCTCCTTAACAGCAGCATTAGCCTGAGCATCGTTTGTTTCAAGGCAGCCAAAAGAGTAATAAATAATAATAATATTTATGGTTCCTCATCTTACCTTCATCATTTAATGTCCTGGTTCCTCTGACCACTGGGACCACTGGGATTGTGTCTCCAGTAAGGTTTCCTGCAGGCTCATACTGGCTGCTCAGCTGAAGATCCAACATGGCCGCCACACATTCTGACCCATGTCTGTCGTTCTTTGAAGAGATTCCTCTGATTTGAGCTTCGATTATTGGTGATTATTGGGTTGGATCCAGGCTGGTCTAGTTACCCAGAGAGCTGCGCAGCCTAAAAAGGTCAAACAAGTTCATGTTAGACTGAGTTTGGTTGCATCACCCGCTGCAGAAGGAGATGAAGGCTCTCCAGTCTTTAGTTACCAGCTGATCAGTTCCAGTCTTCAGTCTCTGAATTGAATCAAGTTTATTTATTCACTTTCTTTTTCTTTCTGATTTCTTCTCTTATGCCTTACTTGTAGTTTAACCATGAAAAGCTCCAGCGTGTTGAACATCTGTTGGCAGTGAAGCCATTTTTCCCGTCTCGTTCTTTAATCAAAGCTGCTCCCGCTCCGCTGTGCAGAATGTTCTCAGCATGTAGAAGGGAAAGCAGACAGAGCAAACACTGGGAAGAAAATGCATTTCTTCCTTTTATTGCAGGAAAAGCTGCTTGTTGACAGACAAATTTATAGATGTCATAACAGATTTAAAGAAATGTGAGTCTACCGGAGCGGCTGGACACAAAGAGGCGTCAGCAGCAACAGCTGCAGCCACTTTGAAATGGAAGGTCAAGAACCGCCAGACTGTTAAAGTGGCTCTTGAAATGAGTTTTGTGGGAGCCCGCTGATGGATGCTCTAAAAAACTGAGGGCAGTGTTGACCAAAATTGGTTTTCAGACCTTGCTGATTGGCTGGGGAAACTTTTGTACAGAACATGACAGAGTTTTCCTGCAGGGTTCCTCTGAGCAAGGCACCCTGCAGCGGCGTGTTGAACAGTGACTCTGGCTGTGGTGGATCGCAGGAAGAAAGGAGAAATCCTCAGGAAAGGGTTAATTAATTACAAAACGTACAAAAAGAAAATGCAAAGAAAACATTGTTCATGCTTTTCAACTTGAAAACTTTCTCATGAAACCACCAGTAAGTTGAAAAATGTGTCGTGTTGAGCGTAAAATGACGGGCAGCATTAGTTTTAATGCAATAAAATCCGGAACATATGAGTTTCACTGCATAAAAGGAATTTAAAAATAATCCCAGAATAAAAATTAAACCTGAAAATGACACTGTGCGGGTAAAAGTAAAAACCTGAATGTTTTTCAGGTTTTCTGTGTTTCAGTTTGATTGGCTGAGTGGATTACTATATGAGCGTCATCAGCATAATAAGGTAAGTTTATCCCCATGGTAACCAATAATTTGTGGATGAATGACAGATATTAAAGCGAAAACTTTAAATGTTTTCTATCTTAATGCCTTTAAATTTAGAAAAATATCAAAAATCAATATTTTCTCAAAAGTTGTTGTTTCCATATTTTTTTTTCTCAATTTTTGTGGAGCATCACAAATTAAGAAAAAAACTTTTACTTTTAATTTTCCCTTTTTTAAAGCCCCAGTATCATGTGTTTTCCATACACACAGAAACATTTTATACAAAAACAGACATGAATATTTAACGCCTTGAAATTGGGTCTGTGTCTCTTTAAGAAGCTCCTGTTCTCTTCAGGAAGTCGTCCCAACATGGCTCCTCTATTAACTCTAACGTTTTTACCAGCGTTGCTCTGAGATGTAGCTCCTATAATGAGATCAGCAGCTGTTTGCTAATTGCTGCTGGCTAGTCTGAAGGAGCTGAGTGGGGGAGGAGCTGCTTGTAACATGATGGAAAGCTAAAAATAAGTCAATTTATACATAATACTGCCCCTTTATATACATTAATAGTCTAAACTAACCAGTCAAATTTCTTGTGTGTGTAGAAACATGGTGGATGAAACTCATCAGTGTGTTTAACAGGTTTGCTGTACAGCAGCCTGAAGTGAATGCTACTAAAATTGTGTTTGCTGGTTAAAAGCCTGACCTGCCTTTGGTCAGTAAAGCTTATTATCTTTTTTCCTTATTGAATTATTCGTTCATCTGCACACATGGCCTCCATTCTGCCTACAGCTGTTAGCATTCATATTTGCAGTAGGAGTGAGGTTCAGTAGAAAAGCAGCCGAGCGCCGTCAGCCTGGGAGACGATGAAGGTTGAGGCGTTAAGCTTCGCCACATGGCCTCTCCGCCGGCGCTGGAATCAGATTTTACTCCGCTCACGCCTCACACTTCCCTCTCCTCTCACCTCATCTACATCTGTCTGCCTATCAGTTTTACAGTTCACCATTTTTCACCAGGTGTTCCCATTCACTTCACTTAATTTATTTTCCACATCTATTTTTTCTTCACGAGTTCTCATGGAAATCCTTTCTGTCGTGTTGCCACAAAGCGAACATGAAACTCCACAGCAGTGTCTCGTTCCTGTTATGGGGACTTTTCAGATGTGATTGAAGTGAAATCAATTTTAAACAGAGTGAAGAACATCTGAAATGGGACATTTATATTCTAAAAAGCAAACGGGAAAGCAGTGATGTAGAAAAATCGGCGCATCTTTCCAGGAAAGATCCATGAAGCTTCACACAGTTCAGAATTTGTAGCTCCAGTGATTTTCTTTCAGGTGTGCAAAATCTCGCCGCACATGTTTTATTGATTTTTTTTCCTGACATCAACACAGGAGGCAAAATCATACAAAAGCCATTAAAGACGAGAAAAACAATGTTGTTTTCCTGCTCTGGAAACTTTCTGAAGCCTTTATCCATCCCTGGGTTGAGACGATGGGTCAGGAATCTGAGCTGCTTTTAATCTGTTTATTCTGACATGACGCTTCGCTTCAGAGGAACAGAAAGGAGGTGATTGCAAGCTGAAACCAGCAGCAACGAAACACAGAAGCATCTCCAGGAAGCGGCGTGAGCGTCGCTGCGTCTTCCTGCTGCTGAATGAACCTCGGATCAGCTGATGGTTGATTTGTTCGACGTTAAAAGCTTTGGAGGCTTCCTCCTGATCTGGGTATTCACATCTGAAAGCTTCTTCCTGAAAACACGCTGTCACCAGAAAATGTGTTGTGATTATCTTCCCCAGCAGCCACCTGTGCTGCGGGGCGAGAGCAGGCGGAGAACCGGATCTCTGCTCGGCGTCCCGATCCAGCTCACACACACCGCTGTGAAAAACCTTCTCTGGTTCCCAGGTGAGATCTGACTGGTCTGGTCTGTGCCTTTGTCACTCAATCCTTCCAGGCGCCATGATGGACGTCGGAAGTGAGGGATGGGAGTGTTGAGCAGAGCGACTGAAATTGGATCCAAAGTAGTTTTTGCCAGTTAATTCATGGCCTCTACTTGCTCCAGTTGAGCTCATTTGTCTGTGAACGTAACTCACCTGTTCATAGCTAGACCCTTACCTTCTCCATTTGATATCTTTCTAATCATATTTACTTATAAAGTAAATGAACATTAGTCTTCTTACCTTGTAAAAAGTGTTTGCTGCTCGATTACACCGAAGGCTGCCAGTCATTAACGGCTGCTATCCGTCGCCGCTGCATCTTTCCTCATTAAAGGTCATACAATAAAATGAGAAGTTTGGTTTCTATCCTTGTCTGTGCCGCCGACCGCACAGCCCCCTGGGATTGTTTTTAAAGTGAAATCAACTAAATCAGAGCGCTGTTAGACCCGGCTGTCTGTTTTTTAAGGAGCGCGTTGGTTGTTTTGACGTCAGTCATGGCGGAGTGGGCGGAGTTCTGATGTCACAATAACTTCCTGCCCACTAGACGGTCAGTTAATCCACTCAAGTGAAATAAAAACAAAGAGGTGACGTACCAGGTCAACATGCAGGGAACACTGTGAATTTCTCACCATTAATTACAGTTAAAATGATGTTTTCAGATCAGAAGTGAATGAAAAGCAGCTCGAAGTTCAAAGGCAGGAAACGATGTTCAACAAAATCTAATTAGATTAGAAGCAGAAAGAGAGAAAGTTTTATAAACCTCTTTTATAAACCGTTCACAACCTGCCTTTATGGAAGTCCAGCAAAAACTTTAGAAATTCGTTTTATAACAAAATTCTGAGAAAAATACCAGAACTGTGTGAATCCATCTCAATCAAATAAACCAGTAAACTAAACTAATCCAGATGCATCAATAATAAATATTACAATCACTTATTAAATCTACCACTTCTGGCTGAGATCTTTGAATAACTGTTTTTAATCAAATTTACTATTTTATGATGAAAAATAATCTCCTCAGTAGTTTCCAGACAGATTACATCAGATCACTGCGGCTGCGCCGGTAAAAATCCTCAACGATTTCTGTAGATAATCCGTGTCACTTATGAATTATGCATCTGTACAGGTAAAAATAAATTGTGGGGTTCCTCGAGGTCTGTATTTATGCCACTTATATTTAGTACAATCCTAATATCTTAAATAATAGAGTGCAATATCTCAAACAAAAATCAGTTTTTTCAGTGGACTGCGGTGCAGACTGGATTATTCTGACTCTGTTAAGGACTTTGACTCTGGAATGATCTTTCTATAAAACACCTCAGATCCAAAATACTCAAGTTTTAGCTTCTTGTGTGCAGAAATTCAGTTTGTTTCATCTGTAATGTCAAATTCTTCCACGTTTGACACTTGTTTAGAAATTGTCCAGAACCTTTGCATTAGTACGGATCCTGTGTACTTTCAGTCCCTCTGGATGAAAGCAGACGTGTGGGCTTGTTGGTTTCCTCTAGCTGGACCCAACAGAAGCTGAACCGGGCCGCCAGGCTGCCGGCGGCTGCAGGTTCCGTCACTCAGGCTTACCGCCTGTCACGCGGCTCTTCCATCTCCCTCCTTTCATGTCCTCGTCCACTGACGCCGTGTCTCTGAGAGTTTCACTGTAAATGACTGACACTTCATCGCCTGCAGCACATGTCGGCACACATCCTTCCAACTGCAGCAGCTGCATCAGAAACGCCGAACGTCCTTCACAGCCGCCTTGAAGCAGCGCCGCTGAATCTCAATCTGACGCTTCTTCTGGTCCCAGACACCAGAACAGGAGAAGCGAACCTTTTAAAGTGACGGTGGTTCCAACAGCGCGGTGCGTTTACTGAGAGGAGGTTACCATGGTTACTGCCATGGTTGACTGGCCGTTAATATTTATGCTTACAGTGAAGAACTACTGATGTTTCACTAAAACAACCTGTAAGAGTCTATATATTTGCCTTTTTCCTCCTGTTTGTTTGGGTCATGATGAATATTCCAGAGCGTCATGGAGAACCTCCAGGTCTGACTAAAATGAAACATTGATCTCATGGTGTGTCCAGCCTAAACCTCCACCAGACTCCGGTCAGTCTCCTGGGGAAGAAACTGGACTGGTCCTCAGGTTGGACGGACGTTCAGGTCCATCTTGTTCTTTCTGCACTAAGAATCAGGAGAATTGGATCATGATGAGCAGAACCAGATCCTTGATCAAAGTGACTGAATTAAGTTTTTTTCTGACTCAGTCATACAGAGACATGAACTCTCCTCGGATCAGATGGTTCAGGAATCTGATCCGGTCTTTATGGTCACCCAGGGAGGAGACCTCTTCCTCTGACCCGGTCCTGACCCGGAGCGTCCTGGAGAACTTAATATCTCCTTTAAACTCACCATGACGGATTTTCATGTGTTGCTATGAAGAGGAATGTCTGGAATTTTCCTCCATGACCCGATCTGGGATACGGGAGATCAGCGGAAGATGTTTGCACAGATCAGATGTTTGATGGCTTTCTGAACATTTCCAATGTTACATTTTACTTTAAAAGTATTAATATAGAGAAAGCTTTTAAAGCTTGAATAAAGCAGCCAGAGTCAGGGACATCGTGCCATCAGCTTACCTCAAAGGAAGGAGAAGGAAGGCCTCCGTCCAGAGCCTGGAGGCTTGGATTAAACCCGACATCGTTGGCACTGAGAGCGATTAGCCTCTATAAGAGACTCTTCTGCTGCAGCAAAGCAAAGCTACTGTTTGGTTTTATTAATGTCTCTCATGTTGAGCCATAAAAGCAGAAATATTTTAGATCAAAACCTGCAGAACTGAGTTCAGGTGATGCAGCAGCTGCAGCTGCCGTCCAATCAGATCTGTGAGTCTGAGCTGAGCTTCACAGCTTCCACTTATTAATTATCCCATCATTCAGATGATAGAGAACATTTATCGATATTAATATCCAAACAACAAGACAAATATGGACAGAGAAGAGCAAACTGAAGAAGAGGAAGAGAAGAATTAGCCTCCTGGGCAGGACTGAAACTATCGGCTCTCAATATGCAACTGATGGCTTATTGATCCGTCCCAACATCGGCTCTGAGGAGAGAGGAAGAATAATTACAGACGGAGCGGTCAGTCGCTTCAGACAAAGAGACGGAGAATAAAGATGCTGGAGGCGGAGATGGAGAGGGCGGAGGCCGGACCAGAGGAAGAGGAGAGAGGTGAAGGATGAGCGTGACTCCAACTGGATGTGATCGCTGACATTTTCATCGTTTTGTAATATCAAAGCAGAAACACGCCATAAACGGACCATGAATTTAATGCTGCGTGTTGCCCGACGGACATTTTACTCTGCATCACAAAGACAAGAGAGGGAGCAGCAGTGAAACACACAACAGCTGCTCCTCTTCACAGAGCTAATCTTAATCTGGAAAAGTCCAGATTAAGACATAAAGGAGGAATATGAAGCTAACATTTAGCAGCTACAGGAACGACAGCGTTCTGTTTCTGCACACTGAAGAGTGACCTGGTGAGCGTTAGCGGCGCTGCGTCAGCGTTTCCCTGAACAGGAAGTGAATGCGTGTTGGTCAGCTGCTGATGTTTCTCCATCCATGCAGCAGATTTACGCTCTGCTGACGGCCTGACAGAGCGAAGGACAGAAAACCACTGACTCCCGCTGAAGATGACACCATGAATGTGTTGCAGGAACGATTGAAACGTTTTATTTTTTTCATTTTTCCACAGCTGAGTTAATACGGTTAAACCCTTCAGGACAGCAGAACGGTGGACAGTACATGTGGATTGTTATGCAGTAAAAAAGGGAGAAATGTTTGGACACAGCCAATTACTGCCAAATGGTTGCCATGGCGATGTTTTAAGCCAGGACCTGCTTGGGTCTTTCATACAGGCCTCATCAGTTCACCGCCGGTTTCCAGCCGACTGTCAGGATGGTTTTAAAACCAAACTGCTTTTATGAAAAGGTTTTCTCATCCTTTCCGTTAACCTGGCTGAATTATTCCCAGTTTGATCCAGATCAACGCTCTGCTGGGAACAGATGGAGCAGATTTCCAGGTCTGGCAACCACACTGGGATTGACTCGATTTCTGCTTTTTTAAAAACTTATTAAGAAAATCTTTGGGTTTAAATGAACATTTTAATCAACTGTGGAATCATAGAAAATGCGATATTTTATTTTGCTTCCCAAACGACTAAAAGCTTTAAAGTTTGTTTCATTTCAGTCAATAAAAAACCTGCAAACAGAAATCCTAACCTGCGTTTTCCTGGATCATTTCCTGTTTCGTTTTTATGTTCTAAAGGTCTAACCATATTTACTTCATTTCTCTGTTCAATCATTTTAAAAGATTGTTGCCATATTGTGTTTAGTTTCTTAGTTTATTCTTGTCTAAAATGTGTTTTTCTGACATTAATGTCGGTTCTTTACGTTTTAGTCCAGCTCTTCCTGTCTTCATTAGTTTCTCTCTCTCGTTTCCTCTGGTTAGTTTGTCATTATTTTTAACTCCTGTCTCGGTTTTTAAGCTCCTGGTCTTTCACTAACTGTGTTTCCAGCAAAGATTTTAATGCACATTTTGAAGCACTGATGGGAAAAATCTGGCAAAATTTGGAATAACTTTCTCAATATGTTTCAAATGTTTCAGCTTGAGGAGTTTTTGGCTTTTCCAATAAAACTGTGATGGTCTAAAGAGAAAATGAAAACGTTTTCTGAATAATTTTTGACATACATTGACCTCACGACTGATCTGTTGTCTGCATTTGTTAGAATTTCATTTCTTTCTCTCATTCAACTCCAAAGAATATGATGTGCAACATTAAATTTCCTGTAATCCACACAGTAAAGTTTTAGCTGGATTCAGGTTGAATAAACGCTGATTCAACTTAGATTGAATATTTGGTTCATGAACTCAACCAGGGAGTCGTTCTGTTAATCTGCTGATTTCAATCCTTATCGGTTATTGGTTATAAAAAGCGCAGCCTCAGAAGTTCGGTTCGGCTTGGTGGAGTTCAGCAGGAAGATGCACACATCGCCGTCTTTCCTCTGCCTCCTTCCTCTCCGTCTGTGATCTGCCTCTCGCTGCAACGTCAGCAGCTTGAGAGATGTAACCGTTTATTAAAACTGACAAGATTCATTGTCAAGTGTTGGTGAATGTGTTTGTGGGTGAGCGTGTGGGGATTTAGGTGGGTGAGTTCACTGCTGTGTGTGTGTGTGTGTGTGTGTGTGTGTGTGTGTGTGTGTGTGTGTGAGACTAAACGGAAAAAGACGGATGGAAGAGAAGAGAATAGAGAATCAGCTTCTTCTGTCAACACATCTGCTTAGCCTTTGTAAAAACCAGCTAAGCTCTTTCTCTCTCAGAAAAGAAAATGTTCAGGAGAACCAGAAAACACACAACCAAACACGAAACGAACGACACACACAAAATGTAGGAAATGTGGGAGGTAACGTAGCTACAGCAGAGGAGGAGGAAAATCCCTCATCCAGAAGAGCCAGGAAACAGATTGTGACTCAACGTTTCACTGTTTACCAGAGGAAGTGATGTAACGACTGGAGAGCATCATCTTCATCTTCATCATCCCTGTCCACTAACAGACATAAAGTCCCACTGATAGCAGCTGACCTGAGATCAGATCAGGACTAAACTTTGGAGCCCTGGATGTTTCACCTTTGACCTTTCCCAGGGTTAAGTAGCAACCTACCCTCTGAAAATATGCGAACAAAAAACGAAACACAATCATCCTGGAAACAGAAAAAGCTGCGTTTCCATTACAAATATCCACAAAACTTTGTTGGTGTGCTTCCATCGAAAAAATAGTTCAGGTTGAGGTCTGCTGAAATGCTCCATCTGCTGGTTAAAGCTTGAACTGCATTCGCCTTCAGCGAGCAAAGCATTATGGGTAATCCTCATACGAAAGTCACACGTCTCTTTGTGGTTTTAAAGTCTCGTCTCGTTTGGTTTCTCTGAATAAAACGTTGGTTTTGACCCGCTCAGCACACAGCCGCCCTGAAAAGTTTTGGTTTGTTAAAAAGACGCGTCGCCATGGTTTCTGAGAGGATTCACCACCGATGCTTCTCACCCAGAAAAACCTTCAGCATCAACAAAAAACTTCTTCCTCACAAACACTTTCCACAAGACATCACACCTCGCTGCGTCTGTTCACACGCCCAAAGAGCCGGGTAATGTCAGGCTACCGCCAGATGAAGGTAACACAATGAGACTGAGGATGCTCTCATGCATCTCGCTGCCACATCAAGTCTTCCTCCTCAGCAGGAAGGTGTGAAGCAGAAGCATGGGTTCACAATTAGAGCTGCAGCCGAACCCAAAGGGAAGCGGCTTCCAGCGGCGGCCGAGGACGGATGGAGCCTGGTTAAATGGAAATGAGTGAAAATACATTCTGGGGGTAATGATATGGGCGCATCGCATCTGAATCCTTCAGAACTGGTCTCCTGTGGTTCTGCAGACAGATGGAGTCTCTGTTAGCCGCTCCTGGTTTTGCATTTCTCTCTAAACGAAACTCAGAACCAAACGGTTTCTTTGTCTCTGTCGTGAATACATCTGCTCATTCTGACACAAAATATGAAAAACTCTTCTAATGTGGCTCGATAAATGAAAGCAGGAGAGCAGTTTCACACAGATGAACGCAGAAGCGCTGAGCTAGGCGTACTTTCTACAGACACAGACAAAAGAAGAGTTTAATGGCTGCAGTAAAACATGCTGGAGAGCAGAAGTGGTCAGCAGCCCGAAAACTCCTCACTGTTATAATTACAAACGTTTTATGATTAAAGAAAAAAGAGAATCTGTTGAATATTCTGCTCAGTCTGAGGCTTCTTCTTAGAATAAAAAGATAAAAAAAGAAGAAGAGGGGCAGGAGAGGCTGCAGGCGGAGGGACGAAACACTGCAGAAGTTTTTACAAATGGTGGGTCGGATTCGTGTGAGGGAGTCGCTCTTGTGACCCAGACGGGTTCACTGGGATAAATGGGTCGGTGTTGGTAGCTTAGACGTCTGAACTTCCTGCTCTCTCTGCTGCAGCCCATCAGCAACTTGCTCCCTGTTCTCCGTCCGACTCGGACCTGCAGGTGTTCATGCTGCCGTGGAGGTTTGAGGAAACCTGAACCAGCTGGACGTCTTGCCTGAGTACCTGGGCACCGCTAACCTAAACGTTAGCAGCGCTAAAAGGCTAAAACACGACACCAACATGGCACTTAGCGGAAGCTAATGCTAAAGCATCAACTTCAATTTAAATTATATTCACTCTTGAAAGATTACAACCATCAAGCACCAACTTAATTTGACATTAAATTGATTTTTTTCTATAATCACCTAAATACTCTATTTATGCTGAATCTTGTTCTCTACTTTCTGTGTTTTGTTTCTGTATGTAGAAAACATAAGAGGAAATGAAAACCATTTCTTTAAAATAAATCTGTTGTCTTTGTGAGCCTTAATTATTGTTCATCAAAATAAAGAGAAATGCACTGAAACATCCAGCGTAATTTTATTATGACGGGTTTGTGCTCCAAACGGCTCCGGATCGGACCGGTGAGAGGATGAGGATGAAACCAACACAAACCACCTCATCATATGAAAGAAGGAAAACTCAGCTTCAGGTTTTCCTCCTGACTCTGGCGTTCCTGTAATCGCTCTAATGTTGCCACTCAGCCTTTAATGCTTCGCCTGAGATGGACTCAAAAAACGGATCAGCTTCAGCTTCAGGAAGCTTTTCATCGACGTCAGGAGAGTTTAATGTTTGGTTTGGAAACTCCTTCAGCGCCGCCTCATCAAACCAACACGGACCAATCAGCACATGGAGAAGCTGCTTCAGTTTAATCAGGTTTAATAAAACTAAAGCAGGCAGAGCTCGGCTCCCTTCTTCTCATTAAGCCTGAGTGACGTGTTGAAAGTGCAGCTCCTCTCTGCAGAACGGACGGATCGTTTCTCCTCCATCACTCGCCTGCCTTTGTGTTTTACTGCCGTCTTTTTGTCTATTAAACATTCAGTCTGTGAGGCAAAGCAACGACACATCGGGACTGATGAGGAACCGAACAATGGAAAAACAACAAAAGAGGCGCCGAGCATGACAGGCGAATGCTGTTCGTCTCCTTTCTGTTGCTTGACGGACTCTGCATGCATGAGCTCTGATATGATGATTAAAATGCAGATTATTTTCCTCCTGCTCTCGCACACCGTCCACCTCCTGATCAGAAACCAAACTGGAAGCTGAATGAATGTCTGGATCAAACATTATCAGGTTTATAGCAGATTATTTTGATTTTATCATTATTAACTTATTTTTATTTTGTTAGCAATCCTCATATGGGTTTGTTGTGCAGTGTTACATTATGTATTATTTTTATTTTTACATACCAGCACTTTGAATGGATGAAAAGTGATGCTGCTTTGCTTTCAGACAGAACATAAATAAAACATAAAAAATATTTCATTTAAACTTATCTAATGCCATCAAAAACAAAACTGTTGACCCGAAAAGGATTTTACTCAAAAAGTAAGAAAACACAATTCTTGGTGATTAAAAACAGTTTTTGAAGACAACTTGGAAAAACTGATTTTAAAATAAAGATTTGATTTTCAAAACTATGTTTTGCAAATATTTATAACAAAAAAAATGTTTTTCACTATTTTGATGGGTAAACATTTATTAGATTTATAAGTAGAAGCAATTTATTGTCATTTTTACCTGTAAATAACCGTAAATATCTTTTTAAAAGTCATGTAGAAAATAATTGGAAGTAGTTTCTACCTGGACAGGTGAGTTTTTCCCTCCATGTTTGATGCAAACTGCAGAAATCCTGCAGCATGTTTGAACCCTGCAGCATGTTTCGCTGCGGTCGTCGACCTGCTGGTCGCCTCGGCGCCACAGTCTGGATGGAGGGCCTGCGCCGTCCGTCTGATCCACCGGTGACAGAACCAGAACCAGAACCAGGCAGGAGGGAAGCAAAGGGCCGCGCTGCAGGGGAATTCTCCAGATTCCAGACACGTTCCTTCATCGCCTTCAGATTCCTGAGAGCAAACATATTTGGATGAGCTTGAAGTTCTTCATTTCTGTAAATGAATACGTTGTTTGTCTCTGATCAACTGCAGAACCTTCTGTTTCCACCGAACTGGATGTTTTAATCAGATAAAAACGCTCCGGCTGCAGAACGAAACCTCAAACAAAAATCCATCCTGTTTGGTCAAACAGATCAAAAAGTGATTCAGAGAAAGAAGGAAAGAGAAGAAGAACAGAGAGAATCTGGATAGCGGCTCACATTCCCGCTGGACCCTGAACACAACGTTTGTTTAGACACGGCGAAGTAAACAGGATTTCAGAAAGATTTCATTCAGTACTGGTGCATTCTGGGTAAATGTTCTGCTTTGACTGAACGTTTACCAGGAAACAAACATTCCAGGTTCTGGTTTTCCATGGTAAGCTGGTGTAAAGAGGCCAGCAGAAAGTGGTTCTGGCTCCGTTCAGCTGACCCAGTTCCTCAGTGGAAGGTCCAGTCAGAACCAGGAACCGGGTTTAAAATGACAGCAGAACCACCAGAACCTGCTACTGGGTCAGGATGACAGTGGGACCCATCCGTCCGTCTGCAGCGTGGCTCCCCGAATCCGAGCGACTGAGGTCAAAGGTCAGCTGACCGGTTTCACTGCATGTCAGCACAAGAACACTGAAGATTTACCCTAAGATAAAAACTGGTGGGACACGGTGGGCGACGTCACTCTGCTTCACCACATCTGGACCATCGGGATCAGCTGATATTCTGACGTAAAAACATCTGGTCAGGTTTGAAACAAACAGATGTTTCCTACCAAACTTTCATCAAACTGAAACACAAAATGATCTGAGGAAAGGAAACAGCAAAACGCTGACATCAGCAGGTTGTGAACAGATTAAAAGATAAACAACTAAAAATGATAAATATTCAAAACAATAATCCATGAGAGGAGCCATTACATTTTATTTTTATTTCGAACATGATAGCAAAATAAAATAACAGACATGAACAGTCATTAACTCCTAGCTGCTGTCTGAGGAACTATTTAAACTGCTTAGCTGGATGACCAATCAGAAGCTTACCAAGCAACGACATAACTGAAATAAGCTTGGTCAATACTTTTTATATTTTCCCAAAGCAATAATAAACAATAGCTACATGTACAAATAAAGCCAGTAATACAACTAGAACCATTTTCGTATGAAAACAACGATGCCTGAACTTTATAACAGCGTTTCAGTTAAAGTGGAGCGCCGCCATTACAGCCTGGTGTCTGCTGAGCAACAACCGTTCGGTCCACACGGTTTAACTTTAACAAAACCACATAAAAGTTAAATATAAAACATCGGAATCATATACAGGCCTGCTATATGTGATTTTGTAAGAATATCATGCAATATTACCTGAATGAACAGGAGAAACGATGATAATCAGCGGAAGCAGCAACACTGTTCACTCCGCCTGGCGGACCCACTGCCTTCACGCCACACTGCCCCCTGGTGGCGCACTCCACAACCGCATTCATCTCAGAGTCAACCATCCATCCATCCATTTTCTGTTCACCCTTTGTCCCTAATGAGGTCGGGAGGGTTGCCGGTGCCTCTCCAGCTACGTTCCGGGTGAGAGGCGGGGTACACCCTGGACAGGTCGCCAGTCTGTCGCAGCGCAACACAGAGACATACAGGACAAACAACTATGCACTCACACCTAGGGAGAATTTAGAGAAACCAATTGACCTGACAGTCATGTTTTTGGACCGGAGTACCCGGAGAGAACCCACGCATGCACAGGGAGAACATGCAAACTCCATGCAGAAAGACCCCGGCCGGGAATCGAACCCAGGACCTTCTTGCTGCAAGGCAACAATGCTACCAGCTGCGCCACTGTGCAGCCCCAGACTCAACCAAATCCCTCTAATAAAAGTGTAAATAAACATGTTCAACACAAAGTAAAGCAAATGTGACTGCATAATATGTAAACATGTGGATTCCATGTGACACCATGAGGCTGGCTGGGCATGGTAGGGGCAGCGTCATGCTGTGGGGTTGCTGATCTTCAGGTGGAGGTGAAACGTTTCAGTTGGTTTAAATCTGATGTGTTTAATTAGCCTGTCCGTCAGATTTATGGATGTACCAGAAACACGCAAATACAAAGGTTCTGGTAAGAACTTTTGTTTGTAAAAAAAAATATAAAAATAAAAATAAGAATTTAAAAAAATTGATTAATTGAAACTAAAATGTTAAAGTCCATGCTGCAGTTAAAATAAATCCAGTGATTAGTTTTAAAGTTGAGCCACCCGCCTGGTTTTTGCTTCCTTGTTGTTTGGAAGTGAACCAGATTGGGAGCCTGCGGTGGTTCTGTTTGGTTCTGATCCGTACGTAGGAGGCCGTGCTTCAGGACGCTCCCACATGTTTCTGTTTGGCTTCACATCCACTTTCCCTTCATTTGAAGTTTCTGCCCTTTCATTCCCAGATCTGGACGTCGGCCAGAAGCTGCAGGGCAGCAGCAACAAGTTGGAGCGACGACTCAACGGCCGGACCGACAGAACCGGATCCACCCGGGGAATTAAGCCTCTGCTTTGATTCACAAACAGTTTTATCTGCAGCCTGCAGCAACAATCGGCATTAGTAAACACTGCTGATTGACTGTGTGACTCCTGCTGCTGTTTTAGCAGTGAGAACGCCGAGGAGATGTTTCATGTTTTATGAGGAACAGTTGGGAGCGGTGGTGAATCCAGCGCCTGCTGCCAGTATTTGTCAGCGCTTTCACTAAAAACCTGCAGATGCATTTTTAGGCTTGTTTCTGTCTGAGATCAGAGAGATGAACGTCATCTGTAGGGAAGCAGAACCAGGAGCAGGCAGAACCTCCCGGCTCAGTTCAGGTCCAGAACCACCAGAACCTCAGGAGAGATTCAGATCTTCATCACTTTTCTAACAGATCTGTTAGAAAACAGCTGCTGCAGCGACAGCCGTTTGTTTATCAGGATATTTAAATGAGATCCTCTCAGAGAAACCAGGTTCACAGAAACCAGAAAGAAGCAGAAAACTCTTACATCCGGTTTTATCAGTGCAGTTTAAAGATGAAGTCATGACTGAACCCTGGAGCAGCTCGGCAGAGTCCCAGAGGATTCTGGGAGTTCGCCCCAATAATCTGGAGAAACAGCAGCTGCAACACAAAGTCAGATATTAATAATCTGATAAATTCAGCCTCAGTTCTTTACTTTTCCCAAAACCACAAAACATCTGAACAGTGTGATTATTAGTTTCAGCATTCAGTACAGAAACGATCTGGTTTTAAATCTTCTTTCTGTGTTTTCAGGATTTTCTGCCTGTGATGATTTCGTTCCTGGATCAGCTGGACGGTAAACCGCAGAACCTGCAGGTTCTGAAGAAATTCTTCTGGACCTTTCTGTTAAACTCTCCAACTTCCACAGGCGATCTCTTCACTTCTTCCTTCATTTGAAGTTAATGCAGAGCATATAATAAAATATTTTTTTGTTTTAATCAAGCCTGCTGGTTTAGGAGAAATCTTTGACCCAGCAGGTAACTAATGGGCTTTAAGTGCCTCCAACAACTAATGCAGCTCCAAAGATAGCAATGCAGACAAATGCTGGTGCATAATGAGATTGAACTCAGCACTTTCACAACTATAAAAACTGCTTCTGAAATATTAAATAGCTGGATTCACCCTTACCCCTAAATTCACCCTCTCCATGTGCAATTAGCCGTCGCTGTACGGCTCAGACCGAGCTTCCACAGCCAGCCGGACCAGTCAAAGCCCGCTCCCACGGTCCACATGACCTCCGGTTACTCACTCATGACATGTTTCTGACAAGAGGGAAAACATTTTAATTAGGTCATTTTGTGTAAATAAAACATAAAATCAGTTTCTAACATGTTGAACATTTTCTGCATGTTTTTCACATTTTTCTCATTCAGCAAATCCAAGTCGGATTGAATCTACTGATCCAAACTGGTTCTACTGATCCAAACTGGTTCTACTGATCCAAACCGACTCTACTGATCCAAACAGACTATACTGATCCAAACTGGTCCTACTGATCCAAACTGGTTCCACTGATCCAAACTGGTTCCACTGATCCAAACTGGCTCTACTGATCCAAACAGACTCTACTGATCCAAACTGGTTCTACTGATCCAAACTGGTCCTACTGATCCAAACTGGCTCTATTGATCCAAACAGACTCTACTGATCCAAACTGGTTCTACTGATCCAAACTGGCTCTATTGATCCAAACAGACTCTACTGATCCAAACTGGTTCTACTGATCCAAACTGGTCCTACTGATCCAAACTGGCTCTATTGATCCAAACAGACTCTACTGATCCAAACCGGCTCTACTGATCCAAACTGATTCTACTGATCCAAACCGACTCTACTGATCCAAACCGACTCTACTGATCCAAACTGATTCTACTGATCCAAACCGACTCTACTGATCCAAACCGACTCTACTGATCCAAACTGATTCTACTGATCCAAACCGACTCTACTGATCCAAACCGACTCTACTGATCCAAACTGGTTCTACTGATCCAAACCGACTCTACTGATCCAAACTGGTTCTACTGATCCAAACTGGCTCTATTGATCCAAACCGACTCTAATGATCCAAACTGGTTCCACTGATCCAAACTGGTTCTATTGATCCAAACTGGCTCTACTGATCCAAACCGACTCTACTGATCCAAACCGACTCTACTGATCCAAACTGGTTCTACTGATCCAAACCGACTCTAATGATCCAAACTGGTTCCACTGATCCAAACTGGTTCTATTGATCCAAACTGGCTCTACTGATCCAAACCGACTCTAATGATCCAAACTGGTTCCACTGATCTGCAATCATCTAGAAACCCTGTGACTCGCGGCCGGCGGCGATGATCCTGCAGGAGCAGAAACTTACTTGCCTCACAGAGGTGAAGAGAAAATGTTTCATTTACACACCTGGAGTTTGATGACAGATATTTAACATTTTGAGCTTTGACTAGAATCCTGCACTGCAAAAGCACAAAATTTTACCAAATATTTTTGTCTAGTTTCTACTGCAAGTATCTTAAGTCAGAACTACCTTAACTTTTCATCAAGATACAGAAGATTGGTCAGTCAATAAATTCCTAATATAGATGAAAAGTTCTGGTTCCACAGGCAGATGATTTTAGCTTTAGCTCTTCAGAGCCATTTTAAGGACTTTTGTGTCAGAAGAGAGAAAGTAGGAAATTCTTTGCAGATTTCTGAAGCAGTTTGTAAATTAAAGTTTTTAATCCTGGTGAACTCTTTCTGTATTCTGACATTTTCTGATTATTCTGTGCATGAAACCCAAAATTCTCAATCGCAGCAATCCCAGGTCCAAATGTCCCGAACAAAAAGCACCTTTCCTCTGGTTTCCATGGTGATTTCCATTGGTTCCCAGTGAGGTCACTCCAGACCCAGAGCTGGTAATTAAGACGCAGTAACGCGCCGTTCCAATAAACTCCCACATGTGGTGTTTTTTAGCTCGACGCTCAGCGTGAAGCTTTTCTGTTAGAAACTTTCAAACTTGTGAAGTTTTAAGATCTGAACTCTGCACAAACCTCGGATGTTCTCCCATTTGTTTCCCAGCAGACTCATATTTCTCACTTTCTCCCTTTTTGTCGCTCCGTTATTGTTTTGTTTATTCTTCTGCTTCATTTTTCTTCCTTCTGCCACTTCGTCCTCCTCCCTCTGTTTTTCATTTCCTCTCCTCACTTCCCTTTTTCATCTTTCTGACTCTCATTCACAGCTGACTGGAGGCCGTATCTCCAAAATGTGACACATTATTTGGCTTTCAGAGGAGATATGGTATCTGATGACCATACATATGAGAAATCCCAGATCATTGTGTGCGGATCAATGCAGAAAGACTTGCTCCCTTGTCTGTATCTCATTTCTTCACCTCCAGCCTTCCTCCCATCTCATTTCCTCTGTGTTTCTCCTTCATTCCCACTGAAACTCCTCAGTCGGCTCTCAGACTGCGGATAATTAATCTGACAGAGTCCAGTCAGGTTCAGATACATGTTTGGACGTTAGGAGCTAAAATATCTTTAATTTGGAAACAGCAAATCAACACAGCTTACAGGCTAGAAGTTAAAAATTGCACAGATAGGAGGATGCTGTGTTTTCCATTCGGCCTTCTCAAAAACTACAGCTTACACCTGCAGATGAAAACTGAGTGTTACCTGCACAGCCAACCAGATGTTCATGGAGATGACATAATACGTTAAAGCAGAGGTCTCAAACTCCAGTCCTCCAGTCGCTGTCCTGCAGTTTTTAGATGAGCCACAGGTACAAAACGCTGGAATGAAACGGCTTCATTTCCTCCTTCTGGTGTGGATCAGTTCTCCAGAACCTTAATGACCCAATTATTCTGTTCAGATGAAGCAGCAGAGGCTCATCTAAAAGTTGCAGGACTGCGACTGGAGGACTGGAGTTTGATGCTCCCTGCGTTAAAGACTCTGGACCTGAAACCAAAATGATGCTGAGGAACTCTGTGTAATAATAACATGACACAACTGAGCATTTTCACTGATTACTTGTGATATTTGTAAAGTTTGACACATTTTGAAGCGTCTCTGTGTTGTTTGTGTTAGGTTTTCCTGAAACGTTCCACTTTTCAGAGATAATGATGTTTACAAAGGAAACACAGAAGCTGTAAATGATCTCAGCTCACATCAGAAACACAAACATCCTGTTTAAAAGCACAAACACGGTTCTGCTGTGATCCTCAGATGAAGCGCTGCTGCGGCTGTAGATGAACTCTCTCCGCTAAAAGCAGCAGAGCTTTGTGAAATATTTAACATGTTGTCGTTTCTGAACTGGGTCGGCTCTTTGTTTCACTGAGGAGCATCAGAGCCGCAGGCCGACAGAACCATTGCTTTCAGGAACTCATTCTGCAAAACTCAGGGTCACAACGTGAAACTCAGAGGGTCCGAATTAAACCAGATCTGAACTCGGTGAGGAATAATCCTGCTGTTGGGTCGTTTGGTTTCCTCTGTGTCCACAGGACAGCGTGCAGCCGCAGCATCACCAAAACGTCTTTTCCTGTTGGAAAATCTTCTCTTCAGTTCTGTTCAACGTCTGTTTGGAGAACAGCCGTTAATCCCATCAGAACACAGAGACACGGTTTGGACCTTCATCAGACAAAACTGCTGCATGGCTGCAGACCCAGGTGTGAGCTTCCAGATTCACCAACACACTGAGGCGGTTTGCTTAAAGTATGGGTGATGTAACATCCTGACCATCTGCAGTGAAACACCAGACAACCAGAGAGCTCAGGGTTCTGCATGAAGCCCAGATGGACCTGGGGGACATGAAGCTCCTGCTTTACTGCAGCTGGAAGGTTAAACAATAATAATTCATGTTAAAATAAAACTTCTTCAGGTCAAATTCACAGAAATATCAACAACCATGAGTCAAACAGCTCAACGCTGCTACAACACAAATAAGAAAACAAAAGCATTAAAATGAATTCAGGGTCAAATAAAAGGAAACAATGTTTTAAATCAGATTTTTGTCACATGTGCAGCAGCAGGGAAGTTGTGATGATTTGTAAAGTTGCAGTCATAATTTAACAGCAATAATTTGGATTATTTAGTCATAAGAGAAACAGGGTTCATATTTCCAGCAGGTTGATCATTTATTTATTATTGTCTCATTTTAAAACTAGATATTCAATTGGCTAAATATTTAACTAATATGTAAATTCACTTGCTGATAACTGGAAGTGGACTACCAAAATAAAAGCTGAATCTTCCAAACCTCTTTATGAACTCCTTCCTCTCTTTCCTTCATCATAGATTCTTTTCCTCTTTTCTTGAAAACGAAGGATGAGCCGTTTGAAAGGCAGTTCTGACATTTACCAGCAGATTTACAGCAATGGAGACGAATCAGCGCTGAGGGTTCAGACTCAGCAGCAGGAGTTTATAGAGTACACCTCACTGTAAGCCGCACCCACAAAGTTTTTTAAAAAACAACCTGGAAACGTACATACATAAGCCGCTATAAGTGGTAAATCTGCTGCGTGATTTGGTGAAACCTCAGTGCAGGTGTTGTCATGATGAGTGTTTACAGACGGATCCAAACGCAGCAGGATCAAGACGTTGCAAATTCAATGAAAAAGATAAAGAACAAAACTTACAAAAATACATGAAGCCAATAACAAACAAAAAATAATGAACAAAGAAACAAAGGAAAACACGGTGAGGATGCAGGAAACTGGGAGGATTGGGAGGAACCAGCAAGGAGAGGCGTTCCAGTAGAACTGGGAAATAAATAACTAGACATAAGAAACATAATAAAACATACAGTGAAGAAGAAAAGAGCAAAACTATAATCACTAAGAAGAACTGAAAAAATAAAATAATGAACAAACCACTAAACAGTCAGGATCCTAACAGATGCAACTTCTGTCTCTGTTATTTTATCTCTAATTAGAAACAAATTGTATTAGTTCCACTTATTTTCAGTCAGAATCTAAGAAATGGATTTAATAAAAATGAGAGATAATGAAGCAGATGTTGGCCTGAACTGTTTTCACTGAACTCCTGTCAGAGACAGAAATCTGATCATTATGAGCTGAAACCCAAACATCTCCTGTCCGCTCTGAGAATTCACTCTGCTCCCATCCAGGAGTCGGTTTTCCCCTTCAGCCTGTCGTCTTCGGACCTTTATGGGCTTGTTTGTTGTGGCAGCGATGATGAAGATTCGGTCTGACGGTTTGGCCTCAGACGACCTCTGTGCTGCTGATGCAGGGATCCTCTCTGCATCCATATGTCAGGATATAAATGACGATGCTCAGCAAACACAAACAGGAAGCACAAAGAGCGTTTAAAATATTTCAGCGAGCGAGTCGCAGGAAGAGACGGATGTTAGCTGGAGCCATTTGGAAGAGTGGTGGAGTGCTCTGCAATCAATGCAGCTAATTATACCTGGAGAGCCGCAGCGTCTCCGACTCCATTTGTTGCTTCATTCCTTCGCTGCTTTTCTGTCTTAATGAACCGTCTCTGCAGCTTTAAAGGTTTAAATGTGAGGCTCTGTGAGCTGCAGCAGAAAGCTGATGACAGAGAAACCAGGAAAACACAAACATTTAAACTATTACTTTATAAGAACAAACTGTAAAAACTGATTCCTCCTGGTTTGATTGAACTGTGGAGTTTCTCTGGCCAGCTTGTTTTTAATTTTAATTAAACTGAATGAAAGTCAAAAGCAGCTAAATGTGTCATTATCATTACTTTAGAAATGGATCATGATGAGATTTTCCTCTTTTTTTCACACCATCAGTCCAAACGGCAGACATCAAAAACATCTAACGATGGTGGCTTCCTGCTTTAATCCAATCCAAACCAACAAGGCTGCTATATGAGAACGTTCTGGACCTGTCCGGACCAGAACCGCTCTGCCTGGACTTCCTGGTGACGCGGAAAACGGTTTCAGCTTCCTGGATGTGAGGCTGATTCATGCAAACTGAGGAGCTGCAGCTTTTCTCTGGAGGAAACTCAAGAAGTAGAAGAAAATATTGATGATGATGATGATCATCATCATTTTGCTCTTCCAGCAGTCAGGCGGAGGATTGGACTCAGCTTCTCCTGAACTGTTCAGTTTGTTCAGAAACAACCATTTTAAACTAAAAATAATAAATAATTCAGAAATGAATCAGTTTCTGATCTCTGCACAATTAAACCACCAGAAGATGCAAAGTTAAACATCATTTCAGAGTTAAATCCCTAAATGTTTTCCTTCCACCTGATTTTCCTCCTCAGATCAGGTTTAAACACAGAAACTGAGAGGAGATCAAACTTTTCTGACATGCCTGCGTTGCCTTTGATTAATAAACAGAAATCTTCTCTTCCTGTTTATTAATCTCTTTTCACAGAGTTGATCAGCTATTTTTATTTTCTTTGTTTGATTTTATGTTTTTAATGTTTCGACTTTTACTCTTTGATTTGTCTTATTTTTTAACTGAATTAGAGAAACTGTTGTGTGACCAGGAGGCTGAAGATTTTCCTGGTTTCTTCCCAACATGTCTGGATTCCAGTTCACCAGTTTCCCGGCTGGTTCACCAGTTTCCCGGCTGGTTCACCAGCTTCCCGGCTGGTTCACCAGTTTCCCTGCTGGTTCACCAGTTTCCCGGCTGGTTCACCAGTTTCCCTGCTGGTTCAGATTCACTCGCCTCATTGGGACTGAACTGAGCTGATCAAAGCTTCCTCGTCCAGAGTTCTTCTTCTGTGGTTCCTGTGATCGGAGCTCAGTGGGCGTGGCCTGCGGTTCGGTGGAGCCGCCTGAAGGTCAGAGGTTAAGCTTCAGTTAAACTTCCTGCTGTCCAGCTGCAGCAGCAGCAGGTTTTCCTGCCGGTTCGTTGGTATTCATGTCTGCTCAGGCTGATCAACACGAGGTTCCTCTTTTATCCTCCTCTCTTCTCTCCCAGCTTCTTTTCTTCCCTCCTTCCACGGCTGCAGAAAGTCGATGGCCGGCTGTCGCTCCCACAGTTTCTCTCCTTTTCCCTCGTTTTACATCTTAATGCTGCGTCTCACCTCAGTTACTGACTGCAGGCGGACAAACAGCAAGAGAGAGAGTTAAAGCAGCTGCTGTGTGTGACACACACACACACACACACACACACACACCCTGAAACAGTTCAGGGTTCCCCATCTGCAGACGGCGCCCCCTACAGGGCTCTAGATCTATAACGAAGAGACACAAAAATAGAATTGGAAAGAAAACATTTGTGTGCACAAATGTTGGGTCTATTTTAGTTCCTAACCTGCAAGGAATCAACCAAAAACACAAGTTACTTTTCTGCAGAAGAGGGGATCGGTCTGGGATCAGTCCGGGATCGGTCTGGGATCAGTCCGGGATCGGTCTGGGATCAGTCCGGGATCGGTCTGGGATCAGTCTGGGATCGGTCTGGGATCAGTCTGGGATCAACTCCGCCGGCTCTCAGTCCTCAACAGCCTTTTATTATGATTACAGGGAAAGATGTTGGGCTTTTTCACACAGTCACACAAACAATTGATCAAAGACCTCGACCACAAGATGTTCTGGGACTTTCTGTGGTCATGCTCTCACAAAGGCACAAAGCTGACCGTTATAAATCAGCTTCACAGGCAGCTGATGACACAAACATGTGTAAACGTTTCTAAGCCCCAAGCAAACGTCCAGGAAACAGTTAATAATGTACCACAAAAGAAAAGAGTCAAGTAAACAACACACAGAATAATAATATGAAAACATAACCTTTCAAATAAACTCATAAGTAAATGAACTTAGATAATTTTTCTAACAATAAATATTATTTTATCAAAAAAATCAAAGCAGTTTTCCTCTGTAAAATGAATCAGAACCAGAATCAAGCAGCGAACAAACACCAGGAGACGAGCAGCTGCAGCGTCACGGGAGGAGCTGAACGAAGGACGCATCCAACGCTTTATTCATGGTTTTACAGTTTGATGGGAAGTTTTATTGATATGCTTTGCTATAACTGGCTCTGTTATCACATTCATGACTTTGATTTGAGTTTGAGACTCTGCTCTCGTTGCTTTATTCCTTCACTTCTCAGCTGCACAGATTCCCTCCGTCAACACGATGAAATTATGAAATCATTTCCATCCAGGAGTTTTTAGACATTTAACAAAACTGACTGACAGAGAAAATTCCTCATTCATAGATGCTTCATATTCAGCGGAAGAGACGAGTTGAAGAGAAAATATTAATAATTCAGCATAAAACACAGGAACAAACCTCTGACCAATCACAGGACTCCTCACATGGAGTCTGTGAAGCATTTGGACCGGGCCTGGAGTCCGGACAGGAGGAAAACTGACAGAATCACAGCTTCCAGAGCCGATTTCAACACTTTGGATGAAGAGCAGAGTAGAGCGGCTCTGGACTCGTCCTGCCTGGATGCTGCTTTATTTTCTTTCCTCTCGGTTTTTATCACCAGATTTGGTGAAAAAGGAAAACAGGTTTTTGGAAAACATCACAAAGTTTCTTCACATGAGGATGAAGAAAACATTTTGACCGTTTGGGTCGGCCGCCATGTTTTCACGTTGTAACTGGGTTTGTTTAAAGTTTGGATCTGAACGCGCCTCTGCTGGTGAAATGCATGCTGGAAAAGGAGTTTGTTAACATTCTCACCAACAGCTACTGACATGGCAGGCAGTGAAACCAAACGTTTGAATCATTGTCGTTTTGCTGCTTCTGGTCAGTTTGGTTCATTAGTGACTCACCCCCACTCGGCCTAATCAAAGCCCAGCCCCCTGTGTTCTCAGGCCAGTTCCCATGCATTCCTCGCTGCCTCAGAAACCCGATCTGGCCTTTCAGCGGATCCAGAGCGGCCTTCCCACCGTGCCAGCTGCCTTCCTCTCCTCCGGCCGCATGGAATGCTGCTAAGCTCCACTTGCGTCCGGCTTTGTCTGCCGCCACGCTAACAAAAGACAAAGTGGCTTTTCATTGTGCTCGGTATTCCAGGTCCTCCCGCGCAGCCATTCTTCCTCACAGAGACGCGCCTGAGCCTGGAGCTGCGCCGCCGCACGCCGAGCGCCACCTGCGTGTTCGTTCGTTATCCAACACCTGAGAGGTCACGGTGACAGGACGAGCTGACCGAGCCTTTCTGACACCATCTGTGCTGAGAAGCTGCATCCGTGTTCATCCTCCTGCCCACAGCAGCAGGAACCCAGAAACAAATCATTTATCAACATTTTATAAAATCTCTGCACATTAGGAATTTGGCTTTTCAGTGAAAATGTCTTCTAAGAATTTTTTTCTTCCAGTAGAAGAGAAAACATCACCATGTGGTGATTTATTGGTTTAAAAGATTAAAATTTTTAGTTGAGTTAATCAGAGAGTTTTTAATCAATTCATCATTTATTTAATTGAAAACCATCAGATTGTTTCTTGGAGCAGAGATTTAGTTTTCTGTTGTTAGTTGTTTGTTGTCTGTTGCTTGCGCCTCAGATTTATGGATGTACCAGAAACAGGTGGATACAAAGGTTCCCGTTTCAGGACTTTTGTATGTAATTTAAAAAATGCATTTACTCCTTGAGATACTATTGTTAAGATTAAGATGTTAAAGTCCTGACTTTGGCTTTGGAGCAGATATTGATGATTAAAATTAAAATGTTTTTAACTAAAGCACTGATGACATCTAGTAAAAAAATATCAAACGGAGAAGTTAAATAAAAATTACAATAAAATGAAGAACATTTTATTTAAGGGGGAAAAATCAGAGGTTGATGTAGTTTTAAAATATCTGTAAAGGTTTTTGGTTCATTTCATTTTTACGATCTGGATCTACATTTTCTGAACAACAGAAAATTATTTTTTATGTTCATTGCAACGGAACGAGCTTTGTTAGCAGGAGGAAACGTCGCGCTGCAGGTGAGACGATCCAAAGTCGATCCGGGATCCATCTGAAACCAGAAAGTGTCGGGTCGGTCCGATCGGGGAACCATTCATGGCGGTTCTGTAGCCTCATGGTTCTGCTGTGGAGGGAGCAGGCGACTCTGAACCTCTGCAGATTAAATTCAGAAAAAGAAACGTTATCATTTCTGCCTTTTACTCTAAAACAGGCTGAGCGCTGCTGGGAACATTTGATAAAAGAAAATATTTTAAATCCATTTTCATGAGAACATCAGAAAAAAAGGTTTTATTGGAGGGAAATTTTCTACCTTCCAGTTGAAAAGCTTCGTCTCTCTGCTGGTTTCCAACGCTGCAGGAGGAACGGCCGGGATTCGTCAGGGTCAGTAGTCAGAACATCAGGAAAATGGTTCTGGTTTGGTTTTACAGTGATGTGAGAAAAAGAGCGGATTCCGGTTCCGCTGCGGTTCTGCTGCGGCTCGAAGGCGGGGCTAGGCCCACCCAGGCTTTTGCAGCTGAATGGTTGCCATGGAGATAAAAGGATTTCTCAAACATGCATGAACGAATCAAGGCGACACCCCAGGTTTGTTTTCGATGAGGGAAAAACTTTATAAAATGACGTTAAGCTGAAAAAGTGGATTTTATGCGACGCTGTCCCTTTAAATGCGAGCGCAGTCAGAGTTCTGTCTGACCGGTTTATGAGCCCAAAGTTTAAATGGGACCCGGATGGGATCAGAACCAGGACCGGTTCACAGAATATTCATGTTCATAGACTGTATTTATTTCAGTAACTTAATCATCCAGCGGAACAGATTGTCGGCTTCAAATCTTTATTTTGATTCATTTTATGGTTGAATCCTTGATTTGCTCCAAACCTGACAAATAATTTCCTTTTGTTTTTTTTTTTAACAGTTTGATTAGAAGCTGCGAGATGATCGGATAGAAACCTGCAGATAAACTGCTGGAGAGCAACAGAAATGTTCTGGTTTCACTGAGCAGCGTCTCCATGGCGACGGCGGCGGCTAACTGTACGATGAACAAACATCTGGTTCAGCTTCTGGTTCTCTGACCTTTGACCTCAGGCTGAACCTGAATCTTCGTCTCTGGACTTCAGATGTTTTGGTGATGACCTATGACCCTTGGAGATGTCTCTCTGCTCTGGTTTTAACACGCTTTATATTTTCCACTGTTACTTAAAGTTCATCTTTCTTTCCTGCGATCCTCAGAAGTCCATTTCTTTGTTGGATTCCCGAAGTTCTGCTCATGGAGGCGTCCCGCTGACAGCCCGCCGGGTCGGCGCCGCCTGTTTGGGTCCCCGAGGACGGCTGGTACAGAAGCGAGCAGGAGAGCCCTGATTGGTCCCTGAGCGGAGGAATCGGCATGGTGACGGGACAGAATGAGACCTGAGGACGATCAGAGGAAATCTGGAGAAAATTCAGCTCACACTTTAAAAACACAAACCGTTGGACGACCACGGCCCGACTGCAACTCTGTTCTCACTATTTTTAAACTTCCACTTGACAGATAGAGGCAGGAAGCTGGCAGGCGGCTCAACATCCCAGAATATTCTCTGTTGCATAAAACATGGCCGCCCACATTTCCACACCTGAGGCTGAGCAGCAAGGCGGCTCAATCCCAGCATTCCCAGGAGAACGGAGAGCAGATTAATGATGCAGACTCTGAGAAGATGGGGTCAGAGGTCATGAGAGGTTTATCAGTGTTACCGTGGCAACCGGGAGGAAACAGAAACGTGAGCAGATGAAGGGGAAACCCGGAAAAACCAAAAACTCACTTTCGGTTTACAGAGAACCACGACTCTGATGGAGCTTTGACCTTGGCTGTGGAGCACAAAGCCCCGCCCCCTGCTTTAACTTCAGGGTCAAAGGTCAGAACCTGAAGACAGTGGATTCCCTGCTGGTGTCTCCTCTGAAGATCCGCTGCTGTCCTGTTTTGATGAAACTGTCGACGAGTTTAAACCGTCTGCAGAAAAAGATTCTGGATAAAAATGCAAAAAGAGCAACAGAAAATAAAAACGTAGCTGTGAAAACTTCCAGCCACATTTTCCTCAGAGTCCAGAAGAGGTCATGACCCCGTCACTTCTCTAGCCCCGGGTCAGAGCTGCAGGCTCTTCTGATGTCCGGCATCAGAGACCTGACATGATGACGACCCGGCCCTGAACACCGACCCGAACCGACCCGGACCGCTTCTTCTGTTAGAGTCAGCAGGAAACTGAGTTCACTGTGAGCCAGGAGACAAAGTTTATCCTTGGCCTGCTGCAGCCTGAAGGCTCTGCTGACAAACGGCTGGACGATCCGGCAGCAACTGCTCAGAAAAGATCAGGAATCTCCTGTAAGACGAGACGTTTAAAAACACGCCCAAAACACGTAATAAACACGTCCAAAACACGTAATAAACACGTCCTAAACACGTAATAAACACGTCCAAAACACGTAATAAACACGTCCTAAACACGTAATAAACACGTCCTAAACACGTAATAAACACGTCCTAAACACGTCCTAAACACGTAATAAACATGTCCTAAACACGTCCTAAACACGTCCAAAACACGTAATAAACATGTCCTAAACACGTCCTAAACACGTAATAAACACGTCCTAAACACGTCCTAAACACGTAATAAACACGTCCTAAACACGTCCAAAACACGTAATAAACACGTCCTAAACACGTAATAAACACGTCCTAAACACGTCCTAAACACGTAATAAACATGTCCTAAACACGTCCTAAACACGTCCAAAACACGTAATAAACATGTCCTAAACACGTAATAAACACGTCCAAAACACGTAATAAACACGTCCTAAACACGTCCTAAACACGTCCAAAACACGTAATAAACATGTCCTAAACACGTAATAAACACGTCCAAAACACGTAATAAACACGTCCTAAACACGTAATAAACACGTCCTAAACACGTCCAAAACACGTAATAAACACGTCCTAAACACGTCCAAAACACGTAATAAACACGTCCTAAACACGTAATAAACACGTCCAAAACACGTCCTAAACACGTCCAAAACACGTAATAAACACGTCCAAAACACGTCCTAAACACGTCCAAAACACGTCCTAAACACGTCCAAAACACGTAATAAACACGTCCAAAACACGTAATAAACACGTCCTAAACACGTAATAAACACGTCCAAAACACGTCCTAAACACGTCCAAAACACGTAATAAACACGTCCTAAACACGTCCAAAACACGTCCAAAACACGTAATAAACACGTCCTAAACACGTAATAAACACGCTCATAGACAGACAAAAATATATTTTTTCCTGTAATATGACAGAAATAAAAACACTGAAAACTTTAATCCACATCATGGAGGATTTATTATTATTACACTTACTTTAGCTTCTTTAGCCAAACTGAGGCCTGGTTAGTGCCAATAAATCACTGCAGTAGAAACCGTCTAACAACATGAAGTAGGCTGACAGAAACATAAAGAAATCCTAGAAACACTGCAGAAACCAAAATGTTTAAGGCTTTTGGTTTCAAAAGTAGAACCAGGATCCAGACCTGGACCAGTGGAGAACCTTCCAGGAACTGGACCCACCAGGATCAGTCCAACAGTTCCTCAGCGACTCGGCCCAGTGAGGCTCAACCTGTTCTCGTGTTACTCTGGTTTCGGTCTTCTGATTTATTTCTCTCCCATCAGTTCTTAGGCTCCGCCCTCCACTGATTGTTTTAAACGGGTTGTCGGTTTCCAAAGCCTCCGTCCTCCGTCATCCTCTCTCCTTTTTCCCATCACTCTTCATGTTTGTTTACTTTCAGATTCTCTATTTTTAGTTTTCTTTTTCAATAAAGTTAATTGTGCATGTCCAGGAGCCGCTGGCGTGCAGGACTGCAGCACCTTCATGTTATAAACTGGAATTAGGCTCCTAATCATCGTCCTCTCGGCCGCCATCACCCTCATCCTCTTCCTCCTTTATCTCCTCGCTCCCACAGCAGCAGCTCCTCTTTCTGTGTGAAGTCATTACAGCATGGAGGACAGCTTTTATGACATTTATTCTTCTTGGCACTTCTCTCCCTCCCCCTCCATCCTTCTCCTTTGTCTCCTCGTCCCTCTCTCTTTTGTTAATTACCCTTGCACTCTTATCTGTCGACACCCTTCAAACTTCTGGTTCCTTGTCATGAATCAAGTAGCCCTTCCTCCTCCTCCTCTTCTTCACCCTCTTCCTTCTGTATCAGCCAAACAATTAACCAACCGGGTCCGTCTAATTAAGCACCACAGGAAGAAACATGTCATCCTTTGCCTTCCCTGCGTTGGGAGTGTGATGGAGCGCCTGGTTCTTCACTAAACCCTGGAAAGATCCTCAGCTTCAGGCCGACAGAGACGTTCAGGACGGAGGTTCTGCCTGCCGAGCTTTACGATGCTCAACTTTACTGTCTTCTGTTGATCTAAGCAGAATGCTGAGAGGGAGCCTTGGAGCACACACACACACACACACACATACACACACACACAGTGAACCCCCTCACTGGGTGTGTGTTAACCAGAAATCACGAGGCGTCCTGTGTGATTGATGACTTTAATACAAAGGACTCGATAAAGCAGAACTAAACTGAAAATTAGCCGTGATCGTACTGTAAGTCAGAACACTTTAATATCCCTTACGGAGGAGGCAGAACTTTCAGCTTCATTTTGAAAAATAAAATAACAGAATTTGGATCCAAAGACGATTAGAAAAGTTTAAAGTCCTATCAGAAGGTTCTGGGTTTGAATCCCAGCCTGGAGACTTTCTGCATGACTCCGCCCCTCACCACTGACCGCTGACGCTCAGCACCAACCGCCTGTAACCCTGCAGGTCCATACCCTGCAGGTACTGACCCTTTGCACAACGTCACGCTCTTCAGAAAGCGGTCCGGTCCGGTCCGGTCCGGTCCGCCATGATGGACGTCAAAACTACGGATGCACACGCCGACTCCTTTAAGCTCAAAAACCAGAGAGGTGGTCACCTAAAATCACAAACAAGACTTGTTTTAAAACTTCTGATCAGGAAAGAAGACGGTGACGGACGGCAAGAACTGGCAGTTTATTCACTTTGGTAACTATGGAGACCACCATCATGTAGCCTAGCATGAAAAACCTGGCTAGAAGGCAGACTGTTGCAGTCTTTCAAGCTGCTCCGCTGTAGGTTTATGACATCATGTGGTGAGAATTCAGACAATTTGATCAAATTAACAAACAAATCAAGAGGGAGAAGCTTTGTGTCGTTTCCTTCAGTGGTTCTTGGTGCAGCGCCCCCACAGGCCAGGAGGGGAACAGGCTGGTTTGACTCAGAGAACCACAGCAGCTGGAGATGATGGAGTTCTGGTTCCAGTAGAACCAGGTCGACCGGACCATCATCAGGGAAACAGCCTGACTCTTCTGCTGTCATTCTAACTTCTTCCTGAGGAATTTCACACTTGTCTGAAAGTCCTGGCCTTGCAGATGTCCTCACACTTACAAACCCTGCTTTGGTCTCAGCACCGTCCTCAGCAGGAGACGGTTCCTGAAGCTTCCTCTTGTCCGTTAGCAGCTGATGTTTCTTCATATGACGCTTGAAACAGGTTAAAATGTGAAGTCTGAAGTCATCAGAGTTCTCTGGAGTCGGATCACTTCAGATGAAGATGTGTTTTATGATAAAAGAGGAAAAATGGACAAAAGGTCCCAATCAGTAACTCAGCAGGTCTGAGTAGACCCGTCTCCGTCTCGTTATTCCGGCTCTGATGACAGGAACCTGTGAAGCTGTTTAACAGTTTTCATTTCACACCACTGCAGGTGAGTAAACAGCAGAAGTTTCCTCTGAACGCTGCAGGCAGACATACGGACACACACTCAACAAGGCCAGCGTGGAGGAAGATAGCTTTCTGTAATTATTTCCTGGTGCTGAGGTCGACATGGAAAACGTTCCCCACATGAACAGAAGCAATCAGTTTCCTCCTCAAGGTGTCGGATACACTTATTACGATGCGCCGAGGATGATTTGAAATGCATAATCCCTCTCCCACTCAGTCTGCATTTATTTAATAATTTTCCCCCAATAAATGCATGAATATCATTAAAAATGTCACAGTTTGTGAAGGAATGCAGGGATCCCAGGACGACCTGGACGCCGACACTTTCACTATCCGCTGCTGGCACAAAGAGGAGCCGACTGACTGGAGGCAAAGCACCAATACAACAGGAAGTGTAAGGACAGCAGACTCAGGGTCTTTATGATGAAAAGGCGTTTACCTCTTCTGAGATCGTTTCTTGTTCCTTGAACTCTGGCTGCTGGTTCACTGTGAGGAAGACAAGGAGAGGATGATCAGAGGACTGAGGAGCGGCTGAGGAAGGTTCTAGTGATGCTTTGGAAGGAGCTCAGAGTCTGGAAGCTGTAAGTCCCGAACCAGAGGAGAGACAAAACCAAGAGAGTAACTGGTTCATCACGAGACGAAGCAAAAACTCGAAGGGAAACCTGAGTTTTGTGAAGAAGTCGGTAACTTTTTCACAGATGGCAGGAAGTTACGACACTCTGGTGACCAGCGGACGGTTTCTCATCAGCGAGGCGATGCATAAACTGGGCTCTAGAGGGCACATGCTCAATGTGAACCTCTACAAGTCCGACTGGATGTTTTCCTCCTGATGGTCCAGCCAACCCGGTACCACTGGAATCAGAACATCTGCTCCACCTCCAGCTGCTGTGGTTCTCTGAGTCAAACCAACCTGTTCCCCTCCTGGCCTGTGGGGGCGCTGCACCAAGAACCACTGAAGGAAACGACACAAAAACCACTGAAGACACTGAGAGCAACTTCCTTCTTCACCAGATGGAAACAAGATGGAGGCGTCAGATTTTAGTGTTGGAGGATTTCCCTTTAGTCTTTGGCTAAAGACCAGGAGCCATTTCTGCTGCTAGCGCTAGGCTAGCATGTTAGCTTTGACTGTATTTACCCAGAATGCCCCATCCCACTGAGGTCTGGAACATGTACAGGCATTACTGTTGCTTTATAATTAATATGTCTCCATGTTGTTCACGTTGTTTTCATTTTCGGTGATGAGTTATTGCTGTCATGGAGTTTTTCTTCTTTCTCTCTTCGGTTTGTCCTGTTTTCTTCTTCTGCATGTTTCTCTTCATTTCAGCCTAAACTGATGTAAAACATGTCGACACCTGAATCTGCTCCATATTCTTCTTCTTCTTTCTCTTTTGTGTTTTTATTTCTGATCCACTTTGCTGTGATTCGACCAACCAGAGAGCCTCCTTCCTGTTAGCTTTCGGTTGTTGAGCCTGCAGGGGGTGAAACTCAACGCCGACTGTAATCCCGACCCAGAAATTGATAGACTGACAGCAGTGAGCAACACG
The DNA here is from genome assembly GCF_001444195.1 of Xiphophorus couchianus. Classification (NCBI taxonomy): domain Eukaryota; kingdom Metazoa; phylum Chordata; class Actinopteri; order Cyprinodontiformes; family Poeciliidae; genus Xiphophorus; species Xiphophorus couchianus. The sequence goes on from NC_040247.1 coordinate 3,203,638, forward strand.
CTCAGGGACCCTTAAGAAAAAACAATTCCCAGCCCTATTTTTTTAAGAGCAGTCGTTTTTCAATTTGGCGTTTAGTTTTAGCAGCAGAGCAGGTGTGTGTCTGAGCAGACGGTTCGTCTGCTTTACTGAGTCTTGCTTTTCCTCCTGCATGGACTGCACTGATAAGAGCGAGGCCGATCCCTGAAATACTCCCCTCTCTCTGTGTCTACTTGTTATTCCGGCCCCTCGCCGGGATCCTGCCCCTCTCACGCTGCCGTGATGAAATTCCATTTTGCCTGACTGACCCTCGTCTGTTTCTGAACGTTTATCACAAACAGTTTTACAAATGACGGCGCCGTCGCCTCGACCCGCTCTTATCTCTCTGCTGTGCCATACTTACATTTGCATTGTTATCTGCAGCGCTCCATTATTGTGAAGGCGTTTGTAATTATTTACTATAATCTCATTGTAAGCTCCTAGCAGCAGCTGAATGCCGCCGTGATGAAAAGCAAATGTTAATGCTGGTATTTAACTCGACTTGTTAAATGTTTTGCTGTGCAGATCAAATCTGAGGTTTCCTCTCTCAAATAACAGCAGTCATGAAATTAATTAAGGGACAATTTATGAAAAATATAATTTATGAAACAGACAGTCCTGCAGAATCAGTTCATCAGTCATGTTTTGTGCCTTTCTGGCTCCAAACCTCAAGCCGACCTCCAGAGGTCGCATCTCTGCTGTTGTTCCTCTCCACAGTCGCCACATGCTTCCCCAACAGGACAGAGTAAAAAACCCAAACTGCTGTTCATTCCCAGATAGAAAAGGTTTTATGAACTGAACTGAATGAATCTGGTCAAATGGTGGCGCTGCTGCCTTGCAGCAGGAAGGTTCTGGGTTCGAATCCCAGCCTGGTGTCTTTCTGCAGGGAGTCTCTCTCTGGGTTTCCTCCTGCAGTCAAAAACTGTCACTGTTGGGTTAATTAGTCTCTACTTTCTGGTTAGACGTGTGTGTGTGCAAACACGTGTGTGTGTGCGTCGGCGTGTTCCTGTGTTGTCTTGTCTCCATGGTGATTAAGTCGGATTTGTGTCTCAGAGAAAATGAGAAAACCTCAACTATTCAATGAACATGTTTTAGGTGAAGAGACATCTTGCTGCTGCAAACGGCAGGAATTATTTTTTATGAGGGAAAATTAGATGATCTGCTCTGGTCGGCTGAGCTGGCAGGAACAAACAGAACCAGGTGACCTTTCACCTTTCTGGAAAAGGTGAAAGGAAAAGCAGGACTCTTGGCTTATTTGCTTCATATTTCTGTAACTCCACACATTTTCTGTTTCCTGCTCACCGAAGCCTGGATGCAGATTTTCATTAACATGTTTATTTTATGATTGTGAAGTTTTCTGTAAAACTTGTTTGTTTCCATGTTTTCAGTTTTGTCTCGTCTGCCAGCAGAAAGATTTGCAGAAATGTTCATGTCAGAGTCGAGCTTTCAGGATTTGAAACGTGGATGAATTTTATGATTTATTCATGCAGAAAAACTTCAAGAGTGAAGAAAAAGAAATGTTTAATCTGAACAAACACATTCCTCCAAGTGTGAGTGGAAAAAGTGACATTATATTGAAATTCATTCAAGGCATTCAAAGAACATGTTACATTTTAAAAGTCAGAAAAGAAACTTTAGATCAAAAAAGAAAGTTCTGCTTTTTCTTTGTGTTTTCCAGACAGAACCGACTGGATCTGAGCAGAACATGAAAAAAAAAATCCAAACAGAAAAATTAACAGATGCAGATTTCAGTCAATCAGCAGAAAACTGCAGGTGGAGAAAATCGGGTAACAAATCGATGAAGAAATGACATAAATATAATATTTAGCTCCAAATTACATATTTAGATTATGAACTAAATTTATTGAAAAATAATTCAGAGCTAAATATTTAGTTTGCATGTACAGATGTATGAATAATAAGGTGAAAATATGCAAAATGTTGCTGCTAATCTTTTACTCTCCATGTTAAAGTTAAACAGTTTACAGTGAGAATCGTTTAAGTAGAACATTAAACAGATTTGAGCACAGAAACTTTCCTGCTCAGTTTTCTTTCCTCTTTATTTATTTTTCAAAACATTTTTATGCAGAAGGGAAAAAAAGTTTAATAACATTTTCAGACAAACTGTGAGAAGTGATTTCTGCTCATGGAAAACCTGCAGCTGCAGTCAGACGACCTTCAGTGACCCAGCAGAGGAGCTGATAAGACACACACACACACACACACACACACACACACACACACAAACACTGAGCTCACAAGCGTAACTGAGACAGAGACATAACATAAACCCAAAGTTCACACGACCGTGAGACTTCGGCAAAAGAACGAACAACATGGCAGATCGTTTCTGTTCGGAGAATCATTTTAAAACATGAAGTCAGTGGGATGAATGAATGGATGAATGAATGAATGAATGAATGAATGGATGAATGTTTATGGCTGATGTCATGAAATCTCATTCTGTAAATAAAGACATTTGTAATGAAAAGTTGCATTAAAGTCTCATTATCTGCAGAATGAGACTTCATGACAGCGGTCATAAACATTCATAAAGACTCGTTCATGTTCGTTATGAGCAGGTTCGTTATGAACAGGTTTGTGCAGTGGGTATGTCAGTCTTATGTCAGCCCTTCACATCAAGTGTTACCGTGTTTTGTCCGTGCAGAGAGTCGAGCTGCTCGGCGCCACGTCAGCCTGAGTAGAAACCTGGATCACATCATCCCGGCTTCAATACGCTGAGATTTCACCTGGAGGCCCGAATCCCACCGGCGACCCGACAGGAAGTCCTCTGAGCAACAACCTGGTGCTGAAGGCATGAAATATTTAGTCCACAAAAGGCCGTGAAGCAGGCCGACCCACCGGGCCGACCCGCCGGGCCGACCCGCCGGGCCGACTGCTGCGGTTCACAGGGTTAAACCAACAGGCTGCAGTTTGAGCTGCTTAATGCTGTCAAAGCAGAAAAAGTGTCCGGAGCGCGGGCCGGATAATTACAGAACACCAGCAGAGAGGGTCTTTATTTGGTCAGCGGGGAGAAATAATTGATTTCAGAGGAGGAGGGTTTTTCCTTCTGATGCAGAAGGACAGCCAAGGTCTCCCGCTGTGGCGCTTGGCTACCAGGAGAACTTCCAGCGGCTCGGATGGAGAGCTGGGAGAGCCTGAAAAATGTAATTAATTGGATCAGATTAAAATTAATGAAGTAATTAAGGAGCTGCCTGGCCCACTTCCTCCAGTCTGGAAGAGTTAAAGGCAGCAGGAGTCACAGCGGGGGGCGGCGGAGTACCGGGGGACTGAACCTCAGTGACTGGGTTCAGCAGAGAGGAACAGCAGGTTCTGGAGGGTTCTGACCAGAACAACCAATCGGCACCGAGCTACCTCTGCCGCTGGAGGAACTTCAGAACCTTTAACCGTCATCAGTCACTGTTCCTGCAGGTCCGGTGGATTCTGCTGCTGAGAGAAGCTGGTTCTGATTGGATTCATGTTCTGCTTCATCATCACTCCATCGTCTCAGTTAACCTTCATCCTGGGTTCTTTGCTGTTTTTGCTCGTCGTCTTTGACCCGTTTGTTTCTCTGCTTGTTGTTTCCAGCTGCAGCAGTCTGAGCCCAGCGGTCTGAAGATGCTCCTCCTGGCAGCATCAGCATCCTCCTCTGAGACGCTTAAAGAGGAGAGGAGGATGGCGTCAGGGTGAGACAATGGATCAGATCCATCCCCAGCAACTGTGAGTCCATTTGGACCTCGCAGGCGACGCCTGACCCACAGACACACGTCTGTCCTGAGTGAAAATAAAGAGTTATTTTGATGTGTTGGACGTTTCCAGAGTGAAGCGTGTCTGCATGCAGCTCAGACTGAAGCAGGCGCTAATTGTGTTGTCTGGTTCTGACCCGCCTGCTGTTTGTGTGTCCTGGGAGCAGCGCAGGAAGCCGAATGATTGACGTTTCTGTGCTGACTCATTACTCTGAGTGACGACAGCCAGGGACAAAGGACGAAAATAGAAAAACACAGGAAGTCATGTTGACGAGTCTCAGCTCAAATACAGGAATCCTCTTTGAACTGGATTCTGGGAAATATTTAATACATGTGCGATTATAGAGATAGAATTAAAAGACGTCACCAAACAGAATCAAACAGGCTGAGAGACTCTGAAGCTTCAGCAAACACACATTTATACAGACACACTCACTCTACATCTGATCTACTCAACAGTCTGAATTCACTCTGGACCAAAAACAGAAATCACAACCCAGAAAAGGTTCAACAGATTTTACTGACCAGAGAAATGATCAGAATGTTTGACTGCAGCTTCCAGGTCCGACTCTGACACCACGTTACCGACAGCAACGTGGTTTCACTCAACCAGGAAGTAACGTTCAAACAGGAAGAGAGGATTTCCCACAGACTCAGACCTGGCTTGGCCAGAACAGTTGAGGAAACGGTTTGTTTACTAGGGATTGTTTCGCCCGCAGGACCGAACCGATGAAGGAACTCCACACATTGGAAACCAGGAGGGGTGGAGCTAAAGCCTCAGAGAGCTGAGGCTGGTTCACACTCACTGCTTCATTCATCAGGTTTCACCGTCGGAAAGGAGTTCGCAATTCTTGAATCAGAACAGAGTCAATATGAGAGGCTGTGACTGAAACATGGAGCAGGAGGAGAGAGCAGGTCAGATACCAGACAGGACGGCTCAGAGGCTGCGGTACGGACGGACGGCCTCACAGTGGATCAGGAGCAGATGATGGCCGCCAGCCAACATGATGCCGCTCATTATGTCACCAACGCAGCATTTCAACAGTCGCCCAAACTTCACCCAAAGTGTGGAAACCGTCTCTCATTGTTTAATCCGATGATGAAAACGGCATCATTCGTCTTTCTGCTCCTCTGGACTTTGGGTCGGGTCAAACTACTTCAATCTGTGTGAAGCGGTGTGTGATTGGTCAGAAGTTTGTTGTTGTCCTAATGTTTGGTTTCCACCGAAGTCTGAGAAACATTTATCTGACGCAGTGAGGTTGTTGAGTACGATGCTTGCCACTATTGTATTTTTGTTGGCACTACTTTGTGAAGCGTAAGGTTACGTGCTTATAAAAGCAATAAAGGCGGAGCCTCCTTGTTCTCTGTGTGTTCGGCCAGAGCAGGGCAGTGTGGCTACCAGTTAAATTGGTAAGGATGTCTCCTGTCTCCTAAGTATTTCATAAGCAAGTTAATACTTCTGCAAAGATGGATTCACAAGGTACAGATGGTGACGAAGAGTCCAGAGATTTCCGTGGAAATAATAGTAGAGCCGCTGCAGACAAACCAACAGAGGTAATACCAACATTTCACCCACGGAGGGCGCTGTCTGCAGGAAGGGGGCGCTCTCTCTGTGATCGCTTCCTTAAAGCAAGGCCGAGGATACAGTTGGTGAAGTCTCCACCAAACAGCCAACACACCGGCCACCGGAGGGCGCCGCAGAGTTCATCCTGTGTGGACGAACATCCAGAGGGAGGCTAGGCTGAGGCGGGGCGCGGCGTGGCGTGGCAAGGCGTGGCGTCGCGTGGCGCGGCGGAGGAACCTGAATGACAGGAGGAAGGGTCCCAGCGTGAACAGGAAGGGGAAAATTAGGAATCAGTGGCTCTCAGCAGAACCGAGGAGGCAAATCAGATTTTATGACCCCACACGCATTAGAGCAGAGAAGATTAGCTGAGTGTGCTCGCCATGGCGACGGCGGGTCTGAGATGAATAATCAAGAAGCTCGAATTAGTTTTAGTTTGCTCATTTTCTCCTCTTCTCCAGGGAAACACTTAATAACCGTGTTTATCAGGATGTGGCTGAGCTGCTCCCACTAACATGTAGCTGTGCTTTACATAAGCATCATAACATCATAACCATCAGCTCTGGAGCCGCTCAGTTAGCTGCTGCTGAAAAACACCTGGTCAAACTTTTTCTGCTGCTTTAAAAATAAAACCAAATCCTCAACAGGCATTAATAACTCCATGGTTGTTTTCCTGAAAACAAAGTGACGTTTTAGCCTGAAGAATAATTAATAACTGCTTATCTTTGCTTTGGCAGGCAGGAATTTCCAACAAAAGGAGAGAAAATGAGGAGCAACGTTCAGATGGACATGAGCTGCGTTTGGGAGATACAGCTGGACTTCACCTGCAGACACCGGAGAGTCTGGACTCAAACGTTAAACCATCAAATATTAAAACATAAAAACAAACCAGAAAGTTTTCAACGTGTTCTGCAGTTTCCTGACATGAAACATTTTACTGTTGGAGTCATGAGGGGAAAACAGGAAATGGTTCAAACTAAAATTCATGAACCAATTTCCAACCAGCACTTTACCTTATTAAATGAATTATCAAAGTTTATGGGATGTCAATATTTATGTCTGTCTCTATATCCAGAAACCTGCTAAATATAGAATAATTTATGATTTTTATTTTTATTTCCAATTGTTTGCATCAGGTTTATTGTTTTTTGATGAAGTCTTTTCTCTCACTCGAGGATATTAATCAGCGTTATTTAACATATTGATATTTATGTGAGTAAATGTTAGTTCTGCCTGCCGGGTCGCTCTGTCTGAGAAAACTTTACTAACCTTTACCTGAAAATAAAAAGCTGCAGTTTCCTCATGTGTAACATCCTGTCATCACCCAGTCAAACAGAATCAACTCACACAAAAAAACTTCTGCAACAGAAAAATGTGAACAGGAAATGCTGCAGCCGCAGAAAATGGAAGCAAAAAAAAAAATGCTGCCAACTTTATCCACCCAGCAGAAATTCTCCAGGCCACCAGGGGGAGTCGACCACCAAACCGCCTGGAACCAGACCCTCAGAAAGACCAGAAGAAAGGAAAGGTGGTTATACTTCATGTCTTTTTCAAACATAAAGTCTTTTACAATGTTAGCTACTTCAGTCGCCCCCTAGTGGCGTGGAGGACTTTCATTTTGTGGCGTGAGTTTCCTGTGGCTGCAGAGATTTTGTTTCCATTTGTTTTGTTGATTGTTGGTTTTTGATTCTGGTTTTTTTTGTTTGTTTTGAATGTTGATGTGTTTGCAGCTCGGTTCTTTGTTTTGCTGTGTGTTGGTGCCGGTCGGCCTCCTGACGTCCTTCAGCCTTATCCCAGTCCGGTTTATGGGTGTGTGTGTGTGTGTTGCAGTGAAGCATCCGGTACTGCTGTGCAGACTGTTTGGATCCAGCCGGGATTCGCTGCTCAGTCCGCCTCCAGGGAACAAACACATTCCTCCTCAAGTGTGAACATGTTCCCCTCTGACGCGCTGCCTCAGGAGAACAACACGCTGATTTATGTTCATGTAGCTTCAGCATCCTCAGCGTCTGACTGACTTCCCCTCTAACATCTACCTGCAGGAATCCAGGCTCTTTCTCTCACCTGGTTTATGTGAGAAAAACCTCAAAACGACCAGCAGGAGTTTTTAATCAGATTCAACAGAAACCAGTTAGAGCATCAGCTGCAGTAAAACTGGACTTTTATTCATGTTTCAGATTAACTCTGTAGTCGGGTCCAAATGTTTCTGCTGAAACACGGATGCTTAAATCTTCAGTTTCCAACAGAAAAATGCTTTTAGAGGAAAGACTCAGAGGAAATGTCCCGGTCCAACAGAATCCCAGCTCGTCCTTAAGGATGGTTCAACCTTTGAAGTTTAACTCCCTCACACCCCCTGCTGCCACCGTTAGCTCTGAGGAGCGATGGCGTCCTCTTCATCCTCTCAGCGCAGATGGACTGTTTCTTCATGCTTGGTCAACTAGCGACACACACACACACACACACACACACACTTCATGCCTTCAGGTTTCTCCTCCTCTCCTCCACCTGGCAGCAGGAAGCCGAGCTGCTTCACAATCTTCCACTTTTTGAAAATTGAGCGAAGTTTTCTGCTCAAGCGGCCGTCACTGGAAACGTTGATGGAAGCGGGAGAAAAAGCCCGGCTGCTCGGGACCAGAGCAGTCGGGCTTAGTTCAGACGCAAGAAGTCGCTCTGACTGCCGCTGTCACAGGAACACTATTAAACTGCTCAGCGCTCAGAAACTAGATTCTCTAACCTGGTCTGGTCTCATCTCAGGTTCTGGTTCTGGGTCTGGTTACAGGCTGCTGGTTCTGGTCCAGATGTCAGAAAACAATCAGAACTCCGGTCAATGCAAACAGGAGCTAAACACCGATTCAGGATTCAAAAACACCGGCTGATGATGATGGTAATAAAGAGCTGACCGGTTTAATCAGAAGCTAATTTCAGTTTTATAATGCTAACCCAAAGCAGAGCGTAGCTGCAAAGAGACTCAAGCTGTTAGCTCCAGCTACTAACATTAGCTCCAGCTAATAACGTTAGCTCCAGCTAATAACATTAGTTCCAGGTAATAACGTTAGCTCCAGGTACTAACATTAGCTCCAGCTAATAATGTTAGCTCCAGGTACTAACATTAGCTCCGGCTAATAACGTTAGCTCCAGGTACTAACGTTAGTTCCAGCTAATAACGTTAGCTCCAGGTACTAACATTAGCTCCAGCTAATAACGTTAGCTCCAGCTAATAACGTTAGCTCCAGCTAATGGTATTTGCTTCAGCTAAATGGGTTAGTTCCAGTTGGACTTTATGGAACGTAGTGTAATAAAGGAATAGTTAAAGGTGTTAGCTCTAGCTAACACAATTAGCTAGAACAATGTTAGCTCTAATTAGCATAGCAAACAGTAAATCACAAGCAGATATCTCATGTTTAGCAGGGGTTTTGATGGCTCTAGTGGCCTTTATTTGACATTGGTCCAACAGGAAAGAGAGGAAGACGTGCAGCTAATGTCACCAGGCTGGGAATCGAACCTGCGACCACCGCCACATAAGGCCTCCACGGGTTTTGCTGTCCCCCTGACCAGCACAGAACCTCTGGTGTTAAAAGTTTGAGGCAGTTTGTCTCGGTCCAGATGTTTTGTGCTCCGGCCTCATCAGCCTCCTGTTGTTTTTGGACTTCAGTCCAATTTAACTTTCTAACATTATCAGCTCAGCATGTCGAGAAAAACAATAAATATATAAATTCTTAAGAATAAACAACAACTTTCATGTTAACAATTCAATGAAGTTTATTTATGTAGTGAATATTCAAGACAAATGTCAAATACTTTCAGACTGATCCTAGTTACCACACAGTGCCGTAATCTGTTATTTATTCACTTCAGGTTAAAAAGTTTAAACTGCATCCAGGCACCGACTTACACCAACAGAAAAATTACAACATATTTACCTCAAATCTTCAACTAGTCCTAGTTTCTCTGGTTCCAGGTCAGTTTTGGGCTCCATGACTCTCATTCCTCAGTCTGAGTTTTTCCTTCAGGGCAAACTGGAAAAGTGACGATGAAAGTGAAGATTGTCTCTGCTGAGACAGACTGTCTCTGACCCGTCGCTTTGTTCTTCACCTCCTGGCGAACAAAGGTCATAAAAATAATCAAAGTACAGAGTAAAGCTCCTGCTTCAGGCCAGGGTGTCTTCCCCTGTTTCTCCTCATCTTTCTTTGCTACGATTTAAGAGCTCATCTTCCTGTAATGGGAGCCACAGTGGAAAATCTGAAAACTGGGAATTTATTTGCAGGGCAGTAAGTTTCCTTCCCTGGAGGAATGCTGGTACTAATCCGTAGATAAGTCTCTTCTCTGTCCGTTTGCAGCAACACCTGCTTTCATCAGGCTGGAAATGAGCTGACTTGCATGTTTTCATATCTGAAGACTAAAATAAAATACAATTTCCACACAGAAATAGGAGCACATGCACCGAAAATGCAAACTGTGCACAGCTGCAAGTGGATGAATGCAAATGAGAAGCAAATACACACATTCACACCCAGAGAGGGAGGAGGAAATACAAGCATTTAGCTGTGAAACACTTCCCACTGTGATTATTAATTACATTCTCCTTCCCTCACCACCTGTGTGTGGGTGTGTGTGTGTGTGTGTGTGTGTGTGTGTGTGTGCAGGGGTGTGTGTGTGTGTGTTTTCTTGCATCATCCCTCTGCCTGAACGTAATGACCCAGCTTCTAGCACACTGCGGGGAACGCGCTCCGGCACACACCAACGGATAATTAAGGGAGTAATCGAGAAAGAACGACACAGGAAGTCATCAAGCTTTACAACGCCTTGAAACGGTGACTGGAGAAGAGCGGAGGAAGACGTGGAGGATTTCTCCCCCAGGACGAACCCAGCTCTGTTCAAACTGAGGAAAACGCAGACGGCTGCAGGAACAGTTCTGTTCATTTCCTCCAAACTGAACCGGATCGGATCCTAACGGTCCAACCAACACCAAACAGAGCCGTTGAAATAAAAACCATAAAAACATGCAGACACATTTTCACACTGACTGAAATAATTTCACCTTAAAGAATCAATCCAAATGAAAACTCCCAGCATGCCTTTCACCAGCACACATACAACATAAATCATCAGCTAACTTTGAGAACCGTTAACACACTTAGCTTCCCATGTCATTTATTTGGCTGTTTTGTGATTTCAGTTGAATAAAGTTCAACATCTGAGTGGAAGTTTTGGTTCAACTGTTAAGAATTTTTCAGGTAGTTTATTTATTTTCATATTTGGAAGTTTGTTTACTCAGCACGAATGCTTCCTCTGTTTGTTCCTAATAACGTCATTTAAAAGACGTTGCATGGATGTAAGCAGGAACATTATCTCTGGGCATTATATGAATTATAATATCTAAATCACATCATTGATCGAGGGGCCAAGTCTTTCAAGAACAGATAGAATCTTGAAAGACTTTCAAGATTCTAGTTTAGCGATTAAACTCGTTTAAACTTGAGTTTAAACTCAATTTTAAGGACATTATATACCTGAAGTTTAGGTTTTTGTTTTTAGTTTTTAGATTTACTGCAAATAATAAAAATGTTAAAGAAAAGTTTTGTCATGTTTCCATTCCAAATAAAACAGCCTGATTTAAACCATCTTCATAATTTTTTCATAAGTTTGTCATAACCTTCCAGAATATTCTGGTATAACAAGAATCCTAAAACAGACTCCGAATCTGTTTGACATGGTCCCATGATGCAGAGCAGCAAATATCATTTTTCTGTACCCAGAATGCATTGCTATGTCCTTGACACATGGTGGGAATCACTATGGTTGAAGTTAGCATGTTAGTATTAGCTTCCACAAAATAAAGCATGTTGGTGTAGTACTTTAGCATTAGTGGAGCTAATGTTTCTCATTAATGCTTTATGGTTAGCGGTGCTACTGTTTAATTAGCGGTGCTAACTGTTTAATTAGCGGTGCTAACCAGTAGCCTCGGCCTGCTGAGTCTGGTTCTTCTCTAATAAACCTCTGAATCTGCTGACCTTTATACACGGCTTCATTCAGAGGGAACCAGCAAAGGAGGAGGAACACAAATACATGACGCACTTTTCATATTTTATCGTAAAGAAAAGCTAAAAGCTGAACATCATGTCCCAGTTCTGCTCTTCTCTGTGTTGGTGAGGAAAAGTTCAAAGAGCTTCCAGATTCTGCAGCTGAAATAAGCAGAGTGGTGTTTGGCAGTGAGGTCGGTGCATCGTTCCCAATAATCCATCAGTGGTTCCTGATAGTTTGGATATTCTCTCGTGTCAGTTTTATGGAGACGTTTTGGATCCGGCGGTTCCAGAGGGTGAACCCAACCTGAGGCTACCGAACCGACCTGACCGAGAGCTCTGAGCGTCCAGCCAGAGTTTCCCTGTAAAGACCCGGTCAGCAGCATCACCGTCTCCTCCCTCATCGCTGCCTCATTCCTGCAGCTTCAACAGCGTCTGTCATCATTTGCCAGCAGCTCTGTTGACCTCAAACATAATCATCACTTAAATTCAGAAACCAAACGAGTAAAATCACTTATTTAGTGGTCAGAGCTACTTAACATGTTTTATGGTAATGGAAACCTGCTCAGCTTCATCACAGAGACACATCTCTCCCCAGACGGTAACTATTCTGACCGAGCGCTAAATCCCTCCAGCTGTCAACATTCACTGTCTATTAAATCGGAGCTTTTACTGAGAGCTGCCGGCCCGAAGAGAAACATTGGCTCCAGTCGAGGCTCGCTGCTGATTTTAGGGAGATTATTGAGCATGTTCCAACAGAACGCTCAGGTTGGCGATCAGGCGCTTTGTTCTGAGACTGATAAAAATAAACTGTTAAAACATGAAGGTTGCTGGATGAATGGAGACAAAGACAGAGGGGAGAGGAGGAACCGAATGGGATCAGAGAAAACCAAGACGATATTTACAGGAAAACCTAAGAAAAACTTCACTGTGAGTTTGTTCAAATGAGCAGCTAAATAAAACTAAAACTCTGTTTCCTTAAACTGATTCTGATGTTATCAGTGATCAGTTTTCTATTTTCATCCACTTTCCTGTTGTCTGATTGGACCATAGATCCAATCATTAAAACATCAATCAGTGAATAATCAACGGGACGATCAGGAGGAACGTTTTTTCAGATTTCAAACAGATATTTATCAGCAGCAACCAAACACCAGAAATGCTTTAAGTTACGTTTTCATGACTTAGTTTCAATCTCCCGCTCCCTTCTTCGTCAGGCGGATTGGCGCAGCGTCTGCCGTCAAGCGGGCGTTGTACCGGTCCGTCGTGGTGAAGAGCGAGCTGAGCCAAAAAGTGAAGCTCTCGATTTACCGGTCGATCTGAGTTCCCACCCTCATCTATGGTCATGAGCTTTGATCGCGGATACAAGCGGCCGAAATGGGTTTTCTCCGTAGGGTGTCTGGGCTCTCCCTTAGAGATAGGGTGAGAAGCTCAGTCATCCGGGAGTCACTCAGAGTAGAGCCGCTGCTCCTTCACATCAAGAGGAGACAGTTGAGGGGCATCTGGTCAGGATGCCTCCTGGACGCCTCCCTGGTGAGGTGTTCCGGGCACGTCCCACCGGGAGGAGGCCCCGGGAAAGACCCAGGACACGCTGGAGAGACGATGTCTCTCGGCTGGCCTGGGAACGCCTCGGGATTCCCCCGGAAGAGCTGGAAGAAGTGGCCGGGGGGAGGGAAGTCTGGGCCTCCCTTCTGAAGCTGCTACGCCCGCGACCCGACCCGGGATAAGCGGAAGAAGATGGATGGATGGATGGATGGATGGACTTAGTTTCTCTGAGATTCATCCATGTTGGAACGACTCAAAGCATGTTGGGAGAAATCAGCATTTTAGGCTGACGGTCTGCTTCACCTCCAGCTGCTGTGGTTCTGAGTCAAACCAACCTGTTCCCCTCCTGGCCTGTAGGGGCGCTGCACCAAGAACCACTGAAGGAAACCACACAAAAACCTCTGAAGACACTGAGAGCAACTTCCTTCTTCACCCAATGGAAACAAGATGGAGGCGTCAGATTTTAGTGTTGGAGGATTTCTCTTTAGTCTTTGGCTAAAGACCAGAAGCCATTTCTGCTGCTAGCGCTAGGCTAGCATGTTAGCTTTGGCTGTATTTACCCAGAATGCCTTGCACTGTAGCCCAGTTCCTGCATTTGGAGCGGCCTCTGGTCCTCTTGGTGTTCATATTCAAACTGAACCAGAGTTCACGTCAACCGTACCACACCAACGTTTGGAGGACCAGAGGTCAGAGGTCAGGGTTAGCTTGGCATTCACACTTCACCGACCGAACTGGACTTTATATGTAGATGGACTGGAGTCGGGTTAAAGCAGAGAGGAGTCAGAATGATTAATAACCAGAACCACTTCACACCGACTCGGCTCTGTTTCTACTTCCCAAAGAATCCCAGTGGAAAACCATCGACTCAGCCTCCTCCACACCAAACACCTGATCATTCCACACTCGCCTGCTACCCCTAAATAAAACCACAACCCTCTTCCTGAGATCACAACTTCATCTTAATTGAGTTCTTGGTCCAGAACCAGGAAAATGTTTCTTGATTTTCTCTGGAAGGAGCAGAAGAAGAAAGTTGATCTGATCCAAGTTGGTCCAGATAGAGAATAAACCTGAAACAGCCCGTTACTGCAGCGCTGAATCATAAAGTTATGTTTTCTATATATTTCACTATTTCCTGAAGTTTATAGCAAAAAGAAAAAAGTGTCCAGGCTCATCGTACATAAACACACAGACACACATCAACGCACGCCCACACGCGCACACAGCCTAGCTTGAGCGATAAGCTTCTGTGGACAAAGTGTGAAACAGCCAAACTTATTTCCTCTGACAGTCAATCTCATGGTCTGTGTCACAGCAGCTCTTTGTTTCTTCAGGGCACCTGTTTTATACATCCAGCTCTATCTGCGCCTCGCCTCAGCCGTACGTCTTCTCTCTGCTCTTATCAGCCCCCCACCCTTCCTCCTCTCTTTGTGCCTTCCTGTCTTCCTCCCTGTTTATTTTTACATCTCCTCAGTCCTCAGTAGGCCAGCAGCAGAACCACAGTAACAGAACCAGCAGACATCATGACCACCAACACTGGACTGATGGAGGCTTCGACCCCTCAACCGAAAAACAACAGCTCTGACGACTCTTTACATCAAAAATAATAACATTTTAAATAAAATTTAAATCACTTTTTCCAGCTGCTGTGGTTCTGAGTCAAACCAACCTGTTCCCCTCCTGGCCTGTGGGGGCGCTGCACCAAGAACCACTGAAGGAAACGACTCAAAAACCTCTGAAGACACTGAGAGCAACTTCCTTCTTCACCAGATGGAAACAAGATGGAGGCGTCAGATTTTAGTGTTGGAGGATTTCTCTTTAGTCTTTGGCTGAAGACCAGGAGCCATTTCTGCTGTTGGCGCTAGGCTAGCACGTTAGCTTTGGTTGTATTTACCCAGAATGCCCTGCGTTGTAGTCCACTTCCTGTTTTTGGAGAGGTCTCCGGTCCACTTGGCGTTCACATTCAAACTAAACCAGAGTTCAGTTCAACTGAACCCAGACGGAGGTTTGGAGGACCAGAGGTCAGAGGTCGATTAGCGTTCACACCTCACCAACCGAACCGGAAATATAGACAAACAGATTAAAGCGGCCTGAACAGAACTGGTGGGAATGCTAGAGGTGGACAGATTGATCAAAAGTATCAATAATATCGATACCTAGTCGGTATCGGATCGATACTTTAGTTCCTCTTGAAGTTTTGTTTCGTTTTTGAATAGTTTCTGATTTCTACCTCAAAAGAGTTTTGTTCTGATTTTCTGTCAAATGATAATTTTTATATAAACTTTGTCCAAATTCAGATTGATACTAAAATCTGCATTATGGCCAAACGTCTAGTGACGATGGGTTTGGAACCGGACCTGTGGCTCTTAGACTGAGTCCAGTTTAGATGCCAAAGCAATGAAATCTTTTTTTTTCTCTTTTTACTTTTGGAAATAAAATAAAATGTATTAAAATCAAACACATTCTAATCCAACCCAGGCTTGAATGGTTTTTGGATATTAAAACAGAGCTGGTCCAACCCGGCTCTCCATCCAGGTTCTACCAACCTGAACCTCTTCAGTAGACCTCAGATCCAGATCCTGGTTCTCCAGAACCAGGACCTCTGAGCCCATGTTGCAGGCAGAGAGAGCAGATCTCTGCAGCCACACAGCAGCTGACAGTCAGGCTAATCCTGAGCTGCTGCTTCATCCTTCCTCCTCTTCCTCCTTTGCTCCTTTTGTTCCTCCATCTTTGTTGACACTTTCTCATTTCTGTGTCACCCTGTCATCAGTGTCACCCGCCCCCATGGAGCGCGGTGTCAGGGCAGCCTCTGTGTGTGTGTGTGTGTTGATGAAAAGCCACTCACTGACCTGATTGAGACGATTTGATGGAGGCAGAGGGGAGAGGGACGGTAAATGAGGACGGACAGGAAGTGTTCAGTGTGGCTTTAATTGTGCTGCATGTTAATTCATTCATGCATAATAAAAGTCATTTCAGACGCAGGACGTCACATGTAGCACGTTTGTTATTTTCTCTTTAAATGCAAAACTCCGGCAGACACACAGTCCTGATCCAGTCATTCCCAGTAAACCAGCTCCACGTTTTACTGGTTTCCATAATGGCGCGGCGGCGATGTTACATGGAGGGATGACAGTTTGACCTCAGGAATCAGACAAACCACAAAACTCAGCATCCAGGCTTCAGCCGCTCAATCTGCCATATTTTATGCTCGTCTAACTTTGTTGCTGGATCTGATGACGGAAACTCGCCAAGGCTGTGATTGGTTGCATCAGAAAGTCACGGCTCGCTCTGATTGGTCGCTGTGTGTACTGGACTTCCCGTCCGGGCCGTAAACACAGCAGCACCAGGATCTACCAGAACAGAACCGGGATGAAGGTTTTCCGGTTTTGTTTGCAAACTGTTCAGTCCTCTCTGCATCAGCGTGCTGTCGCCATGGTTACCAGGTTCTGGCATGACTCCTGTTGTTTCTGCAAACATTTATTTTAACAAGATAGCATTTCATTTGCATAGATCCACACAGGGTAGAAGTTATCTGTGTCTAGGAGCCTTAAATCTGCAGGCGTCTGTTTGCTTCTGAGTCCGGTTCGGTTCTGCAGGTCCGGTTGCAGCTGCTGTATGTGTGAGTTTGAGCGTTTCCATGGCGATCCAGGATAACCTCAGATTAACTGAGGCAGCTGAAAACATCTGGAATAAAGACGGATCCCTTCAGGGTTCTGATGATGTCTGCAGTCAGAACCGGCACCCCGAGGCGACTGGGTTTGGTTTGAACTCTGAGGCGTTCAAAGCAGCACGGACTGTGAGGCATTCAGGTACCAGTGAAGAACCGCAGACCATGATGCGTTCAGGTACCAGGGAAGAACCGTGGACCATGAGGCGTTTAGGTACCAGCAAATCGGCACAGACTGTGAGATGTTCAGGTACCAGTAAAGCAGCACGGACCATGAGGCGTTCAGGTACCAGCAAAGCAGCATGGACTGTGAGGCGTTCAGGTACCAGCAAAGCAGCATGGACTGTGAGGCGTTCAGGTACCAGCAAAGCAGCATGGACTGTGAGGTGTTCAGTTTTCTCTCAGTGATGAAAGATGAAAGTTTCCTCAGGACGATGAGCAGATCAGCTGATTTTTCGCTTAGCGCTTTAGCCTTTTTGCTAACTCTGACACATTTAGCGCAGTTAGCTTGATCCGCTCAGCGGTTTGCGTGTGATCTCTGATCTGAGTTTCCTCCTGCTTTCTGCTCCATGAAGGACATTTTTCTAACTCTGAGCTTTGTTTATACATAAAGACTTAATATGGCTGCAAGCGATGTTGCTTTAAACCACAATGCTCCATTTAACATTCATAGAGGTGCTCTATTTATTTTTCAGCACTGCTAAATCCTTGAACAAGGCTGTTATGTGTACAGCATCGATTATTCCAATTAAAGCCTCACAAAGTTTCACCAGCACAACGAATAATTCAGATTCAGATTTTTATTTCTCTTTTTGCGCCGACAATGATTAGAAGATCCTTCCACTCACCAAGATGTTGGATTATAGATTTGGGATAAAAATACAACAACAAACATAAGCAAAGAGAAAAACCATTTGAGGAACCCTGGAGGAAAAGGTCCAAATGTCAGAGAGAAGCAGGAGAGCAAGCGGAGCAGCTCAGATGGAGAGCAGGGTTCAAGAGATCAGCAGATCAAACATTTCAATTTAGGCCAGATTCTGTCTGTTCCCGCTCTCATTTCTTCCTCCTCTTCCTCCGTTGCCGGGGGAAACGAGCCGCTCTCCAGACCTGAAACAGGAAGCTCCTTCTGAAAGCACCAATAATCACTTTGTGCCTCGTTCTGTGGGCGAGGCGACGGAGGAGAGCGGCAGGCGATGATTCTGACCCGGCATCAATTCCAGTTCGGCGAAGCTGTGGGCACTTTGCTTCCAGGTGGAAGGGGGGGAACCATGGAAACCATGGAAACGGGGGGTGAGACAGTGATGAAGAGGAGCACATCTCTGTTTGGGAGAAGAACCTGGTGATGAATGTGTGCGGTCCGTCCACACAGCTGCCGGTTCAGCTGAGGGACCATCCCAAGCTCTGCACCAGCTTTCTGGCTCCTTCCCCTCCGAACCATCGATTCGAGCTAAACGTGTCATTTTTCATCTTGTGTTATTGTGAAACCGGCGCCAGGTATCAATAAATCATGGGGATTCTCAGCGGACTCTCCTTGATGAAGGATAAACTCCAGCAGGCTGCGCTCTGCCACCAACAACGGCCCTCAAAACCTCAAACTGAAATTTTGAGGTGAAAGAAATTTGTTTTGGGTCGGCATCAATTAGCCTGCAGCGACAACACAAAGGAATCAAACCCACAACGATCCGGAATAAACCGGTTTTATCTGGAATCGTTCCAGACAGCAAACAGCAGTCCTAAGTTAAAGGTTAAAGGTCATGAGCCTGAAGCAGCAGGCATTAAACACCGGAGGAAGAGAAAAACTCGCTGGAAAACCAGCAGATTTAACAACCAGAGCTGTTCATTCATCGCGTTTCATAAACTGCAGCAGAAATGTTGGACAGTTTGGATTAAAGTTCATTATAAATCCTGGAGCTGAAATGATTTTGAATTTGAATGAATTTTATCCAAATATTCGCTCTGCTCTGTGTTCAACATGTTCACGCTGAAGCAAACAGAAGGGACAAACCTTCAGTCTGATTGGCTTATTGTTCTTTCCTGTTTCCTGTTCATATTCATTCCAGCGACTCTCAGCAGAACGGCTCCAAACGGGATTATTTAAACCGCTGCGCAGCAAGCCAGGATTATTCCCTCCTTCAGCGTTTAATCTGATTCTGCAGGACGTTGAGCCGCTGTCCCCCAAAGAGAAGACATCTGTCCCCAAACGGTGAAGGACGTCCAGGTCTGTCCACAGAAAGACGGGAGGTGAGGAGCAAATGGAGCGTGCAGCAGATGTGCCAGAGAGCAGCTGGTATCCGTCCATCCAGGGAGCGCTAAAAGGCCGGAGCGTCTCCGAACGCAGCAGCTGAACAAGACGCTGTGAGACGAGAAGAAGAAGCTGGAGGACCAGGAATGAAAAATAACGAGCGGAGAGGACACGGAGTCTGGCTGACAGACGGGAACATCAGAGGTTTGATCTGCTGCTGCTCAGAAACATTTTATCCAAACCGGGACGTCACAGGTCGCTTAGGACGGGGCGACGTTTACACTGACTCAGTCAGAAATTAATCTGGGTTATTTAGTCTGAGGGAAAATGAGGAGTTCAGTTTCAAAGTCAGATTTTCACCATGTGAATCATTCTTTTATAAATGTTACAGTTACAAAAGAATATATAAATATAACATTTAGATGTGAGACACAGCGGATCTGCAGATGAATCAGCGCTGAAGGATTCAGAGTTTATATTGAGCTTCTCAGTTTTTAGTTTAACATTCCACTTTTCTGCAAGTAAATTAGCTAATCACATAACTCAGAGCTGACTAAATATTTAGCTGGTTCAGAGCTGAATGTGAGAAACTTAGATTGTTAATTAAATATTTAGTTTAATAATTGAAAGATTAACACAATGAAAATATGACTTTGAAAAATGAAGCCCATTTTATTCTGTTTTGACAAACTAAGTAACCCAAATTACTGCTGATAATTTATGACTGTAACTCTACAAACGGTAGAGGCACACGGTGAAATAACCACAATAATTCACAAAGTATTTTCAGTAGAGGAGGAGGAGGAGGAAGATGAAGAAGAGGAAGCAGAAGAGGAGGAAGAGAAGAAGAGGAAAAGGAGGAGGAAGAAGAGAGGACAAAGAGATAGAGGAGGAAGAGGAAGAGAAGAAGAGAAAAAGGAGGAGGAAGAAGAGGCAGGAGAAAGAGGAAGAAGAGGAGGAAAAGAAGGAAGAAGAGGAAGAGGAGGAAGAGGCTTTCAGAGAGTGAGTATTCCTCAGTTCTTAACATTTTTCAGTTTCTGAAACAAGCTGCACCTTTAACTGGACCTGGTACTTATCAGGTCCAATCACTCTGGAGCTTTCCTCGCATCACCTCTAAATCCACTTATTTACTTTGACTAGACCATGCCGGAGGGCGTTTCAACCCCACAGGAGCTTCTAACAAACCTCTGCTGACTTTTATTAAATCTGAAAGCAACGTATTCATGATCTGGTGGACCGGGCCATGAAGTGCCAAAATCACAGAACCTTTGACCCAGACGAAGGTTCTGGAAACATGGAACCGATCTGGAGATTCATGAAGTCAGCAGAGCGGCGCCTGGATGAGGGACGAGACGTCCTCTGGACAGAGGGGACCGGAGCGGAGACGAGTCGCCATGACAGACGGAGAAAACATCCGGTACTGCCTGCCCAGCACGGCGGTGGAGGGATGATGATCTGGGCTTGGATCGCTGTCATTCCAGAGGGAAACATGAGTCCATCAGGCTCGGTCCAAACTGGGTCATCAACAGAACCAAGATCCCAAACAGAGCTGCTGGTGTGCAGCACGACTGGAGGCTTCAACGGCCTAGTCAACCTGAGCAGGAGTGAAACGGCGTTTAGGACGGCAGAGAGCCTCACGTGTTTCACATCAGATGGTTGGTTCATGTGGAGATGAGTCCAAACTGGGAACTTTTACTCAGGTTCACAAGAACTCTGGGAGGAAACGGGAACAGAGAGTTTTATTCAAACTGAATCTTCAGTCTTAACTTCAGAGTCCAGAACCTCTGGACTCTGAGTGATTTGGACCGAACTGGGTCATGTTACTGATTGATTAATTTGTTATTGGCTCATATGAAGAGCAATAAATGTGTTTGTATCTGAACTGATTAAGACGCGTTGAGCTGGTATCTAACTGATCTGGTCCAATAAGGGAACCAGACATGTCGGAACCAGAACTTTTCTCTGCAGACATTAATGTTGCTGATCGCCTTACGCTGCTGCCTTGATTGGTAATCAAACAAACCAATTTAACATCGACGCAGCAAAGCAGAATCAACATCCATCATCTCCAATCAGCGCCTGACGACATCATCACAGAGAAAACACGACTCTGAGATAAATCTGGTTCTGTCTGGTCTCTGATTGTCCTCTCTGGTTCCTCTTTCATGTGTTAATGCTAAAGGATGGTGAAGGAGGGTTGATTTGGACCCGGCAGGTAGAACCCAGAGTGGAATCAGTCAGAACAGAAGCTGCAGTCAGCGGACATCTTTTAAAATTTCTCCACTGACTGCCCAGTCGGCCATGTTTGTTCGTCTGGAGAAGTTTCACGGGATTTTCCGTCTGTTTGTGTGGATCAGGGGCGTCAAACTCCAGTCCTCCAGTCGCTGTCCTGCAACGTTTAGATGAGCCTCTGCTGCACCATCTGAACACAATAATTAGGTCATTAAGGCTCTGGAGAACTGATCTACACCAGACGAAGCCGTTTCATTCCAGTGTTTGTACCTGTGGCACATCTAAAAGCTGCAGGACAGCGACTGGAGGACTGGAGTTTGACACCTGTGGTGTGGATTGTAGCTCAACATCACACACTGTACCACCAAACATGATACATTCATGTTTTATTATCAGCATGCGTGGAGTCCATCAGGTTTTGAAAAATCGTCTCTGTGAACCAGGCGTAACAGGAAATCTTCATCTGGTTCTGCGGGTGAAAAAATCCCCAGTAACTAATTTATTCCTTTCTGTTTCACAAAGTGTGACCTTAGAGCCACCGATCATCCAGCACATCCAAATTATTGTCAATAAAACTTGGTTAGCCTCCTCTGGGTTGAGGTTTGAGTTTTATAATCACATCAAATCAATATTTCCATATTACTTTCTTAGAATAAAGAGATTCATGTTAACTACGGGTCTTTATTGTAGATACTTTACTTCCTAAAGTACAACACATTAAAATAATCAGTGAACTATCATTACAGCAGGACTACTGTGAGGTTTTATGGTCTAAATGAGATCAGTACCTGGTTGGTATTGGTTTTTCTCCTGGTCCTTCAGAACCAGAACCACTATCTAGTTTGTCATCCTCTAAACGTTTGCATCGTCTCTGTGTCCCGGGCCAGCTGAGCAAACTAATCGATTATAATCAGGTAACCAATCAGGGTGCAGGCAGACCAATTAGGGAGCAGCAGGGATCCTGGGAGTTTCAATTAGAGGAGCTGATTCGGTCTAATTTAGAGCAGCTGCTGCCGAGCTCCGGGTGACGGCTGCTATTCCCTCTAGCTAGGACCGAGGTGTCTGCACCGACACACACACACCGACACACACAGAAACGGCTAATAATCCAAAGTATTTGCTCAGACTAACCATGCAGAACCACACTGAACTCTTGAGGACAAAGTGACTTTCTGGCTGTCTCCACCTCCCTCTCTTCTTTCCTCTTTATCTTCCACTGGTTTGCATCCCTTCCTCCTCTCATCCCTCCGTCCTGTGCTCCTCTGTAGAGGTCAGAGGGTAAAAACATGCAGTTTAGCGCAACTTGACATACAGTAATATTCTGTGTCTGCACTGTGAGCTGACAAGGAGCAGAGATTTATCTGTAGGTTGGTGCAGAGCGGTGAGATGATGTCATGATGTGAAGCTGAAACCGGAGCGGCTGCACGCTGCTACACGCAGCGCTGACTCAACCTCACTCTAAAATCCTCTTTAGCCACGATCACTAATGGAGTTTGGATGTAATGGTTCCTAGTATAACAGGCTGAACTGCAGCCACTTTAAATCTCCTTGACGTTATTGTGCGTAATGCTTCAGGCCCTTCAACGAGTCCCTGATGAATCCCGCTTCTAGCCGTTATCTCGGAACGCTCCGGCTTCAGGTTGGGAACAGGAGAGGTTTGTTGGGAGCTCCTCAGATAACCTGCTGGTCTGGATAACCTGTCGGTTTATTTTAGCGGCTGCAGATCAGAGGAGTTCGCTCTGTCTGGGTGAATATCTCTGGATGCTGGTTGGTGAAACAGATCGCTGCGTGTGGTTCTGATGGTTTTGTTTCACTGACATGGCAGACGGACTAAACTCTTCCTGTCTGTCTCTCTAGCGCCGTTTCATTTGGGAATATCTGGCCACTGCTGCTACCAGGAAGGCTTTCCCATTCCTCTTCCCAACTCTTGAAGAGTTCCTGAAGTTATTTTGGTTCATTCTTCCTGCAAACAGGTCTTAAAATGTCCAGCAGTAAGAGACATGGTTCTATTTCTGGCTCCCTGATCCTCCTCTTCCCCAGCCGGGCCTTTGGGTCGCTCAGCTGACTGCCAGATGACCGACCCACCAGAGGGACATTTCATTTCACTGCTGTAAGAAACTGTAACCAGATGACTCTCATAAATGTCAGGAGCTACGTGTTTAGCATTCAGATGCTATTTTAGGCTAGCATAGCTTCGCTGATAGGCTAGCTCCTTTTAGCACAACTTCAACACAACAATGGTGTTTCCATCGTCCAATCAGATCGCTAGAGTTAGAAGGACGAGAGAAGCAGCTTGGTTGTCTATCACTGCTGTTAGCGGATGTGGCTGTGCATCAGATTAATGGGCGCACCAGAAACATGCAAACAGAAAGGTTCCTCAGAAAGGTTCCCAACCTGATAGAACTTAAGCATGGAAACGAAATTTGGATTAATCGAGTTAAAATCTTTAAGCGCCTCTGAAGAACATCCGATTGTTTTCTGGTCGAATGTTTTCCTCCCAGGTTCTGTCTGCTGGTTCTGAATGCAGAGGTCAGAGGTCACGACCTGAAGCTTCTCCAGGTTCCTCCCAGGGTTTTTTCTGGTTTTACTCTGAGAAACATGCCGTCCGTTCAGTCAGTGGAGGCAGAGCGTCAGCTGTTCTGGGTCCGTCCACAGCGACCGTGACGAACGCAACGTCGGTCTGGTTCAGACAAAACCTGAAACGTTTCCAGGAGCCGAAGATTTTCTCTGATCTCACAGGAAGATTAGCTTCTCTTTCTGTCATTAGGAAACTTTCTGAAGGACCTAAAACACTCTGACCTGCCAACCCTGGATCACCTCAGAGACACGTTCACACTCTGATCATTCCTCTGCTTTCACACACACCCACACCCACGGCTTTCTTTGGTGGTCCTGCTCTCTGTTGATAATCAGGCGGCTGATAGTTCGGCTTTATTAACATCAGGCTTGTATCTCCTTGAAAACGCGATGGGCGAACTAGGACGGGAACAACGCGACCTTTGAACCCAGAGGGCATCTCATTCAGCTGGCAGCTTGCACTACAGCAGCGTGGGTGTTTGCTTAAACCCAGCAGCTTTCATTAAAATCAGCTGGCTTTGTTTCCACGGCGATCAGTCAGGGTCAGAGGTTTGATTCCCTGAGGAGCAGAAACACACTGAGCATGAGATCCGCTACTTTCAGGCTTCATGGTGTTAAAAACTGATATAAATCCACTGCAACATCTGATTAATCTCTTGTATTTTATGTTGGGCCGCCTTCGATAGTTTGCATATTCAACGTCCTGAAAATATCAGATTTATGGCTGAAGGTTTCCCTTTATCTCGTTGTTCTGCACTGAAAACGGGGCTTTATGAAACAAACCAGCCACTCGTGTTAATTTTCCACAAACTGATCCAACGTTCACACGACGCCATCGCTCCAGCATCACCTGAGTCTCCAAACGTCTTGTCCACCCATGAGTGGGTTTATTTGGGTCAAACATCCTGTGAGTCTGCAGCTGCGTCAGCGAGACGACGACCGACGGTTAGAGGGAAAACACGCATCAGCACGTCACAGTTAACTCAGCTGTTTTCTCCAGAAACATCCAGCCGCCTGCAGTAGATTTAAACTTCAGGTTAAACAGCTGATCCCATCATCTGAGAGCACCTCTGACCTCTGACCCCCTGCTGGATGGTGGGTAGTGGAGGAACCAGAGAGAAACCAAACGGATGAAACTTCCCGTTTTAAATGTTCTGGTAATCGGATGTGCAGCATCTTCTGTACGTTCCAGACGGAGCTCCATCTCTGACAGAGCTGAAGCTGGACTGGCTTCAGGCTGGAAACCAGTGAGCCGGGCCGGAGGCCTGGCCTCCTGCTGGGATCAGAGCAACGTTCAGTCAGACCTGCTCTTCCGCCTCACCTCTGCGCTGTAACCCAGCAGACGAGCTGGGAAATCATTTCCATTCAAATATTTCAGACGTCATTGACTCCATCGCTGCCTTTAAAGTGAAGATCATGTCTGGAAGGAAGAAATCTCGGTGGAGATTTACTCTGCTAGTCAGAGCTTTCTGTCAAAGGACAGAATCTACATGGTTTAAGCCTGGACTTCATGTTCATCTTTAACTCTACAAAGGCAGACTGAAGACATCACTCTGCAGTCAAACATGAGGGAAACGTTTTCTGTGGAAATCAGAAAGAAAAACATCAACACGTTGTTTACCACAGTTAGCAAACCGTCCTGACGTTAGCACCTGACCTCCAAAAGGAACCGCAGTGAATCCAACTTCTTTACACGGAAAAGTCAGGAACGTCAACTTTTTGTTATCTCTCAGTAATTTTTCTCTCCATAGCCACTTCATCTGATCTGGCTTTCTGATTGGCTGTGATTCCTTCTTGGAGGCGGGACATCAGCTGACATAATGCTGCCATCACCTAATCCTTCTTCCTCTCTGGCTGTTAAATTTTTACTTCTCTCCAACACAGAAGGTTCTCCTGGCTCAGTGTTTCTGTCTCTGATCAAACATCCAGTCTGTGTGGCAGCTGGACAATGGTTCTGAGCCTGGTTCTGGCTCTACTGGAGGTTCCTTCTTGTTAAGGGGAGTTTTTCTCTCCGCTGTCACCTCCTGCTGGTCAGGAGGACTGAATGCTGCAAGCCAATGTTTATAGATTCTCAGGTGCAAGAGGAATCATTTGTGAAACCATCAGAGGAACTTAGCTCAACCTCTGACAAACTAAATCTGGAAACACAGAGGTGACGGAGTGATGGTTGTCATGTTTCCAGAGGTCAGAGGTCAAAGGATGACCTCCATCCCTGCAATGGCACCCTGAGACACAAACCCACAGAGACGCTCCTGCATATCATTCATTTTAAAGATGAACGTCAGCAGAAGCCCCCGCCCCTCCTCCTGTCGCTCGTAGGTCAAATTAGTTCATTACTTCTAAAGGTGACACTCAGAGGTTGCGGCGTGAGCGGAGCTGGAGTCGTGCTGCAGGGGAGGAGGAAAAGACAATCAGGGTCCATTCTCTCCTTGGATTTTAATCTAGACTGAACTGTTGTCGATTATCAGAGCACCTCCTGAACCCGGTCTCATCACAATGGCTGCTTAATGAGAGCGCAGGTGATTGGAGAGGGTCGGCTGTTGCAATAACAAAGAGGAGGACATTCATCACTGATTAGGCTGCGCTCTGCAAGCAGCCGCAGCGGCTTCGATAATCACCGAACAGCAATACGCTCAGGGCTTTAAAACAAAAACACTGCAGATCCACCGAGACGCTCATCATGCTTCAATTCAGAGCCGAGTTCAGGAAAAATGTGCAACCAGAGTTCAATTCAAACACCAGCAGTAAATACTGGGCGGTGCTGTGGATTTCAGTCAGATTTCAGTTCCTGAGAGCCGGACGACAGATGAACGTGTTGCTGCCATCTTCAGAGATTTTAATCTATACGCTGAAAAACTTTGACTACATGAACTGAAAATAACAGAAATAAATCTGTGGCTCCTGCTGGAGGTGGACGAAAAAATTCAAAATATTCATAATATCAATACCAAGACTGAGTTTGTATCAATATTAGCATAACAATACTTTAGTTTCAGATTCCCTCTTAATATTTTATTTTTGGGTTGTAGTTTCTCAAATCTACTTGCTCTGAAATATTTTTTGCATTTTGATTTTTCGAAAACAAACTGCACATTTTATTTTTCTATTGTTTTTGTTTACCATGTAAACATGTTAAAGTATTTTGTTGGCCGAAATATGTTTTCATTTTCCTATTAACTAAACAAAAATGTTGTTTCCTATATGCCAAAACTCACAATTACTTCAAAATATATAAATCTTTTGCTATATTTTCCACCACGGAGGGCGCCATTTTTTCCACTTTCGCAATGCATGCTGGGTAGATGACGCAGTTTGGTGTGTTCAGTAATGGAGTCTACAGACAGGAAGGCTAACTTTACCTGAGCTCTTCTTTATCCTATTGCGTTTGACTGGTGTGAATTTATAAATTTAGATTCCGTTCCCTGTAATTTAAAAATAGTGAGGTGTGTTTTTATCACACATGAAAACATAAAGAAAAGCGCAGTGGGAAAGAGCCGAACGGATTTACGTTTGTGCCCTGTGCATTTCTCTAAATAAGACTTAAGAGGGTTGATGAAACTGATGAAGGTTCTAACATTTGTTCGTTACCTTAACAAGCTAAAAACAAATGACACGCAACAGGTTTTATCCACAAAGCGCCTAAACTCCGCCGCCGGGTGTTGAGTGAAAGACAGAAACATCACAATGGAAACCCTCTCAAATGCTAATGGAGCTAATGCTACACCCTGAACAGCCGTCCCCGAACCGGACACAGCGACAGAACCACTTACCGGATCGCACAGTCCGACCCGAGGTACGTGTCATTCCTTGTTTCATTCATGACGGTAGCAGCAAAACACCAGCAGCTTCTTCCTCCGTTTGCTTCTCCTCATCTTCATCACGCCGTGTGATTTCTACATTCCCGTCGATTTCAATTATCTCCGGTTCAAGCTGAAAAAGCTTAATAACGTCATTCATTAAGCCTTTAATGCAGGGGTGCCCAAAGTCGGTCCTCGAGGGCCGGCATCCTGCATGTTTTAGTTCTCTCCCTGGTTTAACGCACCTGAATCCAACAATGGCTCGTTAGAAGGCCTAAGAAGAACACTGACATGCTGAAAAGGTTGTTACTTCCACCAGAGAGAGAACTAAAACATTCAGGATGCCGGCCCTCGAGGACCGACTTTGGGCACCCCTGCTTTAATGAGTAACTTTGGCGATCAGACGTAGCATTTGTCATTTACCCAGAATGCATTGCGGCGTAAACAAAATGGCGACGTCCGTGTGGTAATACTTTTTAAAAACGTATTATAAAAAACAATTTACAGTATTTCTACTGTATTGTTCTTACAACTAAAATAAATATTTCTCAAATAATGTCTATTGTTACAACTAGTTGTGGATCTTTAACAAAATAATTAAAGGGGGAAAAAAGACACAAAAATGCCTGAAGGTCAGAAGTTTGATTATATATAAACCTTAAATAATAAGTATTGCTATGGCTGCACTGGCCATGTACTTACCCAGTATCAAATAAATACCAAAACATGTAATATTGCACACCTAAAAATCCATAGAACATAAAATTACATGCAATAAAATAACATCAGTTTAAAAACTACAAATGAAAGCAGGGTTTTAAATATGTTGACAAAGTAATTCAAGTAAATACACTCAAAAGTCAGTTTCAGGAGATGAAATATTATTTAATATGTTTGGAAATAAACTTATTAGATAATGTGACATTGTGCAGAAACATTTTCATTTTACTAAAGAGGGTTGATGAAACGCCTTCATGCATCTCCACTGAAGGTATACCTCAGGAATCACTGCTGGGATCAGATCCGTCCGTCCGTCCAGATGGCAGCATTTGACTAACTGTAATCTTTATTCCTTGTTCCCAGTTGGTGACTGTATGACGTTTTATGATGTAAAGCACTTTGAACTGCCTTGTTTCTGAAATGCTAAAATAAACTGGACTTGACAGCAACAGGAAGTGCAGGGATGGACATGAGAATCCAGTGCAAAGTCTGGATTTGCATCATCTCTAATAAATCAAGAAAAGGTCAGAATCAGTCAGGACACACCAGCATGCTGCCATAAGACAACAGAACTGAAATGGTTCTGATAACTTATTAATAATCAGTGATTGGTTTTGAATTTGACTGCAGAGCGAAGCATCAGACACGTCACTGCAGATCAGATGTGGCTAAATGTTGCAGAGGTTTTAACCTCAGGTTGCTCAGAGTAATCCCTCAGATCGCAGGTCTGACTGCAGTCTGAGGCTGATAAACTCTCATCTGAGCCAGATTATATTCTGAGGGTAACGATGCAGCTCGGCTGCCTCCGGGAGCTGCAGCTCCTCTCATGTGTGTACAAAAAGATTTCTGATGGATTCTGGTGATCCTGTTTAGCTGTAGTAACACACACACACACACACACACCCACACACACACAAAGAACTCACCTGAAAACTTGGTTCATTTTATTCAGTTTTAGAGTTTTAGATTGTTCAACATCTCACTCTGACTTTTTATCGACGAGGGTACACAGTCTGAGTCTAAAGAAGTTACCGTGAACTTTGACCCTGTGTGATCAATGGGGTTGGGCTGCAGGTCAGCCTGCAGGGAACAATAAACCCGACCTTATCTCAACGGGAGTTTGACTCCATGGACTTTTGTTTTTATCTGACTCCAGCAGGACTTTCCTTGTCTGTGAAAGTCGGTTCTGACCGGAGGACGGATCAGTGTCGATGGAGAGGGAGGTTCTGGTTAAATATAACAAACGGTTTCACTGAGGACGGTTCCTTAAAGAACCACAGAATGACTCAGTGGGTACCAATAAAAATTACCTGAAAACCTGCAGAACCTCGGATCAGAACCAAGTTGAAAATTTTAATCAGCAGTTCTTACAGTTCTTCTATAGTTGTGCACATTCAGCCTTCTGGACTTTCTTACCATTTCTCATAGTGGAACATGGTGGTGGCAGCATCATGCTGTGTAGGGACATGTAAAGACTTCCAGATCAACTCGACCCAGTAGGTACCACTACAGTCATTGATCCTCAGTGACGCGTTGTGCTTCACTTTGTGTTCGTCTGTTACTAGAAATGTTTTAATGGGATAAAAATCTGAAAAACATGGAGTGTGAAAAAGTAAGCAACTCTCTGTACATCAACACTATCTGACTTTTGTTTCTGACTTTCACCAGAGAAACTTAATAAAATAAAGTTGCTGGTTGATTAAATCAGATAGCTGCTAGCTTCTAGTGCTAGCTTCTCGTCTTCCTCCTCTCTAAACTCAAAGCTCACATCACGGAGCCGCTAGTTTCTTTCATAAAACCTTCCCATCATAAACTTTAGCAAAAAATCAGACTTTGAGTACCTTCTGGACATTTATAAGAAATTCCACAAAACTGAGATTACATAAAGCGAGACGGCAGTCTTCTCATGTGGTTCAAAAATTAACAGCAATAAATTGATTTATTTAGTCTGTGATAAGAGACAAAAATATGGGTTATATTTTCATAGTAATATTTTCACCATGTTCGGTAATTGATTTATTTACAAATGTCTCAGTTTTAGAATGGAACTAAATATTAGTTCCATTTTTAATACTTACCTCTGAGCTAGCTTAATATGCAAATTCACTTGCTTATACTTGGAAATGGACTATCAAAATAAAAGCTGGGTTGTGAGAACCTCTATAGAAATGTTTTCTGCTGAGTCCTTCAGTGCTGAATCATCCCTGTTGCTGTAGATTCATTGGAAACAAGAAAAGAGGAAAAGAAACGATGAAGATTAGACATGACGTGATTCGAAAGCAAATAACTCAAATTATAGTTGTTAATTTTTTACTGTAATTTTACAAACAGCTCCCCATTCTGCTCAAATTCCACGTCATCAGTTCCCCGACCCGCTGCAGAGGTCGGCTGAGTCAGGGCTGTGGAAACCTCCTTTAGGCAGGTGGACTTCAACCCCCTCGGCTCTTCAGTCCTTTCAGAAAACACAGAGAAACGGAAAAGGTGCCTCATTCCCGGCTTGTTTTAAAAAGCAGCTGTTGTGTTTAATGTGATAGTGAGATGAATCTGAAACCAAACGGCCCAATTAGCCGTCAGAGTGAGACAATGCTGCAGAGGGAGGAGCGGGGCTGACATTGTTCTCCAGCAGGGAGCCCTCATCCATCCAGGGTGGCCCGGCTTTAAGCCGTTAAGCACTTCAGATGGGATTGGTTGGAAGTCTAAGAGGATTGGCTGGAAGTGACCTCCAGATCACTGCCTTTGGTTGCAACAAACACTACAAGAGCTTTACTGCAGCATGGCTGAGTTCACAGCAGGCAGAGGCACCGTGGGAGGGAAGGCAGAAAACGCCTTTTGGTTTGTTTCATGGTGGCGTTTTAAAACGGATGAGTCCAAACTACAAACAGAACTCATATTTTAGCAGAACCTTTAACCTGGATAATGAAAGGAAGGCTGGAGTTTAGAGAAAGTCCAGCAGCTTTCAGCGCTGTAGCACCGCTCTGTGCACTTGTGGATCAGCGAAAAGAGCAAAACTGTAAAAGTGAAGACGGGTCTGCGGTCAGGAAGCGGCTGCTCAGGCCCAGACTGGGAGGATGAATGGATGTTACAGTTCTGGGCAGAGATGGAAACTGGACTGTGTGGATGAAACGTTGGTGATGCTGCACCCATGGCACCCCACCCATCACTCCTCACACCGCAATTATACACAGCCCCGGGCTGCAGGTAATCGCCATTGATCAATGTGTGTGGGGGTGTGTGTTTGTGTGTGTGGTGTTTGTGCCTGTGTGTGTGTGGATTGATCCACCCAGCTCAGCCTCCAGAGTAGATAGTGTGTGTAACAGTGACAACAGATACTGGAAAAGCCTCTGTCATCAGGCCTTAATAAACTCCATCTGCATGTTTCGTTCTGGGCAGAACCTTTGGACTGACACTCACCTGGAGCTGGTTCCTCTTTCCCATCGGATTTCCAGCATTATGGCGCCATTAAAAGGTGTTTTATATTATTTCAACATCAGACAAAGGAATCCTGGGCATCCGGCAAAATGTAAAACTGCAGGTGCACTGAAGGTTCAGTTCGTTTTAATTCTACTCCAGTCCGTCTGCCTCGAGAGTCCGGTCCGGTCAGTGAGATGTGAACGCTAATCGACCTCTGACCTCTGGTCCTCCAAACCTCGGTCTGGGTTCAGTTGAAGTGAACTCTGGTTCGCCTTGAATATGTGAACGCCAACCAGACCAGAAACCGCTCCAAAAGCAGGAAGTGGACTACAGCGCAGGGCATTCTGGGTAAATCCAACCAACATCATCCTGAAAGGGTTACCAATACATTTCTAAGGCCTTGGGACTCCAGAGAGCCACAGTGAGACCCATGATCCACGTATGGATCACAGGTGGATCATGGAACAGTGGAGAACCTTCAGCATTGGTCTGTCGACCAAACTTTCTCCATACGACCAAAAATGAGTCAGCGGCTCAGATGCTGGTTCTGCTCACCAACCTCAGAACCAGGCAGACTGACTCTCCTGCTAGTTTTCTATGAACTGATCAGGAACTGTTGGTGCTGTCCACCCAGTGGAGTCCTCCACTCTTCAAGAAATATTTCCTCCATTTTTTAACCCAAATTCTTGAGTTCCTCTTCAGTCACTGCTGGGATTCTGGAAGGAAGAAGGAGAACATTTCTGTAAGTTCCCCAGAAAACTGTTTCATGTACCTCTGAAACATTTACAAAGAGTAAAAAGAAGAAATTTGGAATGGTGCCAATGTTTCTGTACAGCACTATAAGTTAGACTTGTTTGTGGATTTTTTCCAAGCAGTTCAGTGGTTGAGATTCTGGTTCTACAACAAGTCCAGTTGTGGTTGCTTCAATAAGGTTTTCTGCTTTTTGCTGATGGTCTGAAGTTGTAGTATCTTTGGGTCTTGTTCTTGAGTGGGGGGGCAACAGAGCGGTACAGCTGTGGATGTGGGTAGACCATCTCCGGGTCGGTTTGGGTGGAGGCAGAACAGAGCCTCCAGTGTCTCCGTTGACCCAGTCCGGCTCTGGTTGTGGACCAACCACAACCAGAGATTGGTAGAGGTTGATAAACCTCAGGTTGTGAGCTTTATCTATAAAGCTTTTTTGGTTTCTCACTCTCAGCTTTCATGAAACACAAGATTTAGACTTGGTTCCAGTTTCAAACAACCAGAACTGCAGCTTCTCAGCATTTCTGTGCTGTTTCACAGCTAATAAGGCTGAAAATTGAATGTAGAGCTGAGAATTCACAGATTGTCCATTTTTCGCTTCTTTTGCTGAGATTGAGCTTGTTTGGACTCTCACCTTCGCTGGGGATCGTTTGGATCTGCTGAGGATTTCTGCCTCTATGAGCAGACCCACTTTAGGTCCATCAGTCATTTTCATGACACATTCTGCTTTTGGTATTTGTTTGTTTTTATCAGATTCATAAGTATTTAAGTAAAAACTAAACTCTGGTCTCAGTGTTTTTGACCTTTCAAGTATTGATTGTTGTTTGCTGACCTTCCTTCTCTACAGCCGCGTCTTGTCAGCCTGCAATAGTTCTTCTCTTTGTTTCCTGACTCATTCTCTCAGCTGAAGGTGTGTGTGTGTGTTTTATCTGTTCGCATGCTGAAGGTCGCTGCAACATTGATCAGATTCCAGAGAAACACTCAGGGGGAACTGGCGCTCTTTGTCTACGTGACTCAGGAATCTTCTGGAGAAGAATCCTGGGTGTCGGCCCGTCGGGGACTCCCTCCTTTCTGTGCCTCGGTGTTGAGTTTCAACTCCACCTCCAGGTGTGCAGAGATGATTTATCAGAAAGCAGAGCGTTCCTGCTGGAGGCAACATTCAGAAGTGAAACTGGATCGTCATCTGGGTGAAGGGAGTCTGGACTGTGGTCTGCTCTGAAATAATCCTGAGTTCAGATTAAACTCAGATCAACATCTCATCAGAATATAGTTGTTTTTATACTTGTGGTTGATTCATGGTGAGTTTCCTGTTCCTGTAGATCCTCAGCTATTCCCAGGCCAGACTGGCCTACATACGCCTCGAAATGGGGCGTACCTAGAAAACCTGAGGTGGTGATTCTCATCAGTGCATACTGAAGCTCATGAAGAGACGATACCAACAGAACTCTGATGTCCTAACCCAGCCCATGACCGGACCTCAGGAACCTTTTTGTGAGCTCTCCCAACCAGACCAGAGACGTGCAGAGTCCAGACGGGACAGCACTGGGAGGCGTTCCTCAACCCTTCGGCTCCCTCTCCATTGGTGTGGCTCTAACTGGTTCTTCCCCAGTCCACCCAGGCCAGATTCGTTTCCATTTGCATTTCTTGCATGAGTCTTTCCTGTTTTCCGGACCAGTTTAGGAGTGGTACAATCTAGGAATTTCACTCAAACGATTTGATTAGCAAAAAACTTTATTTGTTGGCATGTGGATTTACATCACTGGACAAGCGAAGGCGGTTCTTGCAAACTCCTCAAACAACAATATCATCTCAAACACCATTTTCAATCCGCAACAAGACTGCGGTAGTTGGTGAGCTACAAATCAACATAACCATGGCCAAACCTTGAGGTCCAAACCTTTTTATCAACTGAAGTGGAAGAGTGCATAAAAATATAGTGATATGCCAGAGAAACTGACCGCTGAGCAACAACGCATCCATAGGAACCAAAGACAAGAGGAGCTTCAAGACGTCTGGAGAACATCCGAGTGTAATTACTGACTTGGTGTTGAATGAAATTCAAAGTAAGAATGTTTGATGGAGCCGTTGCGGTCTGCAGGAAAACATGGCCATGACTGATGTGACGGCTTCATTTAGGGAATGATTCAGCCGTGTTTTCATCCAGTGTTCATTGATTTTTAGCTCTGCACGGAATCACAACACACCTTCTTCACTCAGACAAACGCAGCATGAAAAACAAGCAGAGGGCCATGGATTCATGTACCTTGTTAAAGCCATTATTGCACAGTTAACCTTGTTTGCGCTGAGTAAAGATGAATGCTTGGTTTTGCTGAAAAATTGGGTGTGTTCATGCGTCAAAGATGGAGGCTAGAAATGGCGAAATGAATGCCTGTGTGAGTAAATGGATGAATGGATAAATGTGCTTTCTTCTCTCTGTAAATGGAGGTTGTGAAGCAGAAAGTGATGTGAGAGCAGATGAGGCTCTGAAGCCGATCGTCTTCCATCCAGGTTCCTCCTGAAATGTTTACGCATCGATTTCAAGCTCTGTTTAAACCCACAGCTTTTATTCAGCTGCGTGTGTGAATGAAAAGAATCTTTAAAGATGGGTAAATGTGTAAACAGTGAACTCTGGCAAAACAAGCATCATCATCATAATTAACACCTGCAGCCATCAGGGACTCAGGAGTCCTCACCAGAGACGGAGGACTCATCCTCATTATCCTCCTCAGAGCATCACACATCAGTTATTTCATTTGTTTTACTTTACTGTGAAATTTTAAATCCGCATTGCAGAAGGAATTATTCCTTTAAAACTTCACTCTTTAAGAGTCTGGTTTGAAGATTTTACTCAGTAGAAAGTCTTCCTGACTTTGGCAGCAGATCTTTGTTTAAAGCGGCGGCTCGGATCCTTCAGGGTTCCGGTTGGGTCTGCAGGGCTGCTCTTAGATTACAGTAGAACCGTCCAGCCGACCACCTTTATGTCCACAGTAACTCACCATGGAGCCTTCGATGAACCCCAGATGAGGCTAAGATGAAATATTTCTCACTTTTGCTTTGATATATTTCTGACTTTTGTTGATATTGTCTTTGTTTTTTGCAGTGGGAAGTTTCCGAGTTTCCATCTGCTGCAGCTCTGAGATGCTAAATGAGAGAAAAGTCAGCAGGTAAACCTGGAGGAAGAGTTCAGGTGAACCACAGGCGTCAGCGTCCTTCAACGTTTAGATGTGCCTCTGATGCAACACACCTGAACCAAATAACCGGGTCATTAGCAGGACTCTGGAGAACTTGTCCTGCTGATGGAGGAGGTTGAGGGACGTGTGGAGTTTGACAGCTCTAAAGTAATCAGGAGGTCGTTAGGGCCTGGCATGGTCGGTCCGGAGTCAAACTGCTTTCAGATGTTCATTTTTTTATCAGACCCACTGAGCCGGGCTCCAGTAGAGGTCATGGTGTTCGGTCATAGTGTGGTAAACATCCATCATGGTGGAGCGGAGCGACTATCACCACTTCACAAGTTCGTAGGAGGAAATGATTAACGAGACGTAATGTCTACCTTTATCTTCCATGTTATCAGAACAGAGTTCTACAAGTGGAGTAGTTGGGAATGTTTTCCACATAAATAAACACACAATCCCGACCAATCAGACTGCGTTTCTTTACGCAGAGGGGGTGAAATGTTCACCGGGGGGGTTGACCGAAACAGGCGGACGACATGAGGCTGAGAACAAAATGACAAGATTTTTGTTGTTGTACAACGGCGACAATGAGAACCGATGTCATCACTTCAGCCTTGTAGAGCCTTTTATGGTCGTCAGTCTCCTGTTTTTCCATTAGCGCCACCGGCTGACTTGACCTCTGACCTTAGAGCCTCCACAGACGTTTGTCTCCACCCAGCCTGCTCTCTCTGCAATCACAGCATCATCAGCGTACATCGTAATCCTGTCAGAACTCATCAACTACTGCAAACAAGACGCAGTTTAGATCTGATGCTCTTGGTGTTATGGTAGAGGTCAGGGGTCAACTGAACTGGTGGAATCTGAATCTTTTCAGCTCAACCTGTGAAAACTCTTCATGTTGCCATGACTACGGTATAGGCCAAAGGAAACGGTCCTTACTTCCTGTCTGGTTTCTGAGTCTGAACCAGACAGGAAGCTGCTGACGAGCTGCTTCCTGTCAGTGTGGTGATGAGCTGCAGCACGCTGCAGTGTGCTGCAACGTGCTGAAATGACTGATGTTGAGCAACAGGAAACTGATCTACTCTGCAGCTGTTTTGTTTGGGACCAAACAAAGAAGCATCCACCCACTGAACATACCTCCGTTGTAGAGCGGTTTACGTAAAGGTAGAGGCATCTGCAGGGCGCTGTGTACACACGGTTTCCACATCCGGCTCCAGGTTGGGCAGGTTGGGTCATGAAGACGCTGCAGCAGCTCCTGTTTACTCCTCATGGCAGGAATGGATCATTTACCCTCCCCCCTCCTGACTCTGGAAAGTCCCGATGGAAGTGAGATGATGGAGCACTGAACACACTCTCAGTGATGCTTCTCCTCGTTCTATTCTGTGGTGCATTAAATTGAACGGTTTCAGTTATTAAAATGCTGTTCTTGCTGCTGATGTGTTTAATGCAAACACTATTTGCATTAATGCAGCGAGACAGCAGCGACTTGTTATTCAGCCTGCGCGTCGCCGGAGCTGCTCCAGAGATTTGTTCCTCACAGGAAGGCTTTCCGCTGTTAGACACACTGACAACATCTGACTGAATGCTTTAATATTCAGCGTTAATCGCAGGTATTTATTAAAACTGGACTGAGTTCAGCGCGTGATAAAATCTAACCAGTCCCTGTGCTGTCACTGGTTATTCTTATCTAAGGGCAGCAGTAGCAGCGCTTTGTGCCTGCAGGAGCGTTTTAGAACAGACTTTATTATTGTCTGTCTCCATGGTATCTGGGTCACCAGTTATTAGTTTGTACATGAAGGCCCAGCTTTACGCTGCAGCTGAGTCTGCTGTCCCACACTCGTTTTACTCCCTCTAATCTTCACATGCCTGATTCAGAACGCATGCGAGATAAAGACGAAGCATTTCCGCTTCACCCCACAGTAAAAACGGCCCTAAAAAGACTAAACAGACAAAACCAATGGAAATGGGAAAGACAAGGGAACATGCCACTAAAATAAGGCAGCCAGGTGTGGGAACTTTTTTTACTTATTTCTCCAGCTGAGGAGAAACTGCTGGATTTCCTCTGAAAGCCAAACTAAGATTAACAGAAATAGATGGATGGATCTTCATTACTGGTTCCAGTTTTATACCTTAGCTAGCATTTTATTTAGCACGCAGCAACAAAACCACTAAAAACTTCTGAAAAGAATTGTTACTTGGAGCCAGTGAGGTTTAATGTCTGATAAAACTGAGGCTAATGTCTGTGGAAAGCCTAAAGCAGGGCTGTCAAACTCCAGTCCTCCAGGGCCGCTGCCCTGAAACGTTTAGATGAGCCTCTGCTGCACCTGAATAGAATAATTAGGTCATTAAGGTTCTGGAGAACTGATCTACACAAGGAGGAGGTGATTAAACCATTTCATTCCAGTGTTTTGTACCTGTGGTACATCTAAAACCTGCAGGACAGCGACTGGAGGACTGGAGTTTGACACCTGTGGTCTAAAGGTAACAGTGGAGGGAACAGAAGTGGCCTGATGTTGCTAAAATGAGATTTCCTGCCTGTTGTGTCCTCTGCTGGGTGTTTGGACGAATGCTTCCCCAGGGGACTGGAAACCGTTTAATGGTTCCCTGGGGAATTTCTGAACATGGTCTTTAGTGTTTTCATAATGACGCTGAGGTCATAATTAGTGGTGGGATTAAAGTATTTTATACCGTTAACTGGGCAGGATGTGTGATCAGACGCATTAATGTCACAAAATAAACATTTTTAATTCAAAACCTGCTAAACATTGAATAAATGGATATGAGCTCAAGAACAATATTTGTTGTTGTCAATCTGTTATTCAACCATCAGATTGTTTGTTCATTCCCTTAGAAATGTGGATGCTAACATTAGCGTTAGCTCTACATGTTTAGCATTAAAATGCTATTTTAGGCTTGAAATCTTCGCTGATATGCTAACTCCATTTAGCACAACCTGAACACAACAATCATTTTTGCCAGCGTCCAATCAGATCGTTCAGAAGCAGAAACGAGCCCAGTGGGCCCAGAGAAGCGGCTCCGTCGACCATCGCTGCTGTTAGCTGATGTCGCTGTGCGTCAGATTTATGGGCGTAACAGAAACGGCTAAATAAAAAGGTTCCAGCTGAAACCATTGTAAAAGATAAATACAATTAATTATGTTAAACTTTTTAATGTGTTAAAATCTATTTAATTAATTCATTGAAATTAACACAGTAAAGTCTCGGGCCATTAGTGGTAACACAAAATATTTATAAAAAGTAAATGGTAAAATGTAAATATTTGTATTTATTAAAATGTGTTTTATGGATACAGATGGAAGGTGTCATTTGAAGAACGGTTTATCAGCTGAGATGGTTTATGACTGCAGGATCTGCAGCCTCTAACACTTCATGAGCTGTTAGTCTGACACATTTATACAATCAAACGTTTGCTGTCTCCGTCTTCATCTCTACTTTACACTTTAAAACTTCAACCTGCATGAAGCAGTTGGTTTATTTCAGACATGAAGCTGCAGTGACTTTAGCTACTGGCTGTGTTTTCTGGAGTCATAAATAATGTCTCTCCTCAGTTTGAACCTGAAGTATGAAACAGGCTTTTTTATTCCCTGTTTATCATCAGAATCTGAGCAGGAAGGTTAACCTGGAGGCATGAGGAGAGGGACGGTACCACCAGAACCGCACCTCATTACCTGCATCCCTTAGAGACGCACGGCGGGTCCAGATCTGTCATGTCGCCGTGTCGGGTTGTTTTCCCACAGAACCGTCTGTCTGACTGAACAATGTGAGCCCTGAGGGAAGCAGACCTGCTGTGTTTCACATTCCTTCAGCCAGGGGGCAGTAAGGGGGGCAGCGGGGCAGTCAGGGAGGGGCAGATTGGACCCTGATCTCCAGCATCCATGACATGACTTCACATGTCGCTCAGCAGAACGGAGAATACTTTAGTGACCCGGTCATGTGGCCTGAAGGCAGAGATATGAGAGAAACCTGCTGCAGTTGGATGGTGTGTGTGTGTGTGTGTGTGTAAGAAAGAAAGTACATAAAGGAAGCAGTGAGGTTGTAAACGAAGCCATGAAGAAGAGAGCAGCTCTGTAATTAGGTCAGGGATCCTGGAGCCTCCTGGTTGTTGATGATTCAACAGGTGCTGCAGAAGGTCTGATCGCCGTGTGAAGGAATCCTCCTGCTCACCTCGCTGCGGCTCGCTGCAGCAACTCCATCTACGCTAATGTTTGCTTCTGTTCAGAGAGGTCTCAGCGGGAAGAAACCAGGCTGTTATTAAATCCAATCTCAGAACAACAACATGTAGAAGCAGCACACACCATCATCCATTTAGCAACAACTCCATGCCTACAGGCCTCACTTAGCAGGTCAAAGGTCCACAGGACTGAGATTAGCAGAGCAGCATGAAGGACGAGACTTTTGGGAACATGTCCTCTGGACAGATGAGACCAGAGTGGAGACGTTGGACCAAGATGGACAGAACTAGACATGGCTAATCAAACATGGTGGATGGTTTGTAATTTGGTCACAAACCTGCAGGAGCAGAAGAACGTTTTGAAAGACGAGTGGACCAACGTTTAGATACGTCTTTACTGCACCTGAGGAGGTCATTAATCATTTTGATACTGGTGTGTTGGAACAATCTGAAAGTGTTTCCCTCCTGATGGTCCGGTCGACCCGGTTCTACTGGAACCAGAACTCCATCATCTGCTCCACCTCCAGCTGCTGTGGTTCTCTGAGTCAAACCAACCTGTTCCCCTCCTGGCCTGTGGGGGCGCTGCACCAAGAACCACTGAATGAAACGACACAAAAAAATCATGAAGACACTGACAGCAACTTCCTTCTTCACCAGATGGAAACAAGATGGAGGCGTCAGATTTTAGCGGTTGGAGGATTTCTATTTAGTCCTTGGCTAAAGACCAGGAGCCATTTCTGCTGCTAGCGCTAGGCTAGCATGTTAGCTTTGGCTGTATTTACCCAGAATGCCCTGCGCTGTAGTCTACTTCCTGCTTTTGGAGCGGTCTCTGGTCCGCTTGGCGTTCACATTCAAACCAACCAGAGTTCACTTCAACCGAATCCAGACCGAGGTTTGGAGGACCAGAGGTCAGAGGTCGATTAGCGTTCACACAAAATGAACCCTGAAGATTCACTAGCTTCCTGGAAAGCTCTACACAATAATAACATAACTAATAATAATGTTATAAATCTTTAAACTATCTTCCAAATGACGTTATGTAGGACTGTAGTAACAAACAACAGCATGCTGAAACTGAAAAAGTCAAAATGATGAAGGACTCTGTGTCTTGGTTATCACTGTGGGGTTTTAGGATTTATTATTTCACATTTTAATCATGTTTGTTCTCCCAACCTTCCGTCAGAGGGAAACGAAGCTCTGACATCTGGAGATTAATGTCTGCTTCATCAAGCGCTGCTGATCTCCGGGTCTTTGAATCCCTAATCAGACCCCTGTCGCTTTCAGGAGACCACATCCAGATCCCTGATCGTGTTTACAACATAATCCTCTAACTGGATGCTGTCCTCGTGTCCCAGTGGCCTTTTCATGCCTCAGCAGCACAAACGCAGCATCCAGTTCC
This sequence comes from Xiphophorus couchianus, assembly GCF_001444195.1. Taxonomy (NCBI): domain Eukaryota; kingdom Metazoa; phylum Chordata; class Actinopteri; order Cyprinodontiformes; family Poeciliidae; genus Xiphophorus; species Xiphophorus couchianus. The sequence goes on from NC_040247.1 coordinate 3,244,669, forward strand.
CAGCAAACACAGGAAGCTCAGCAGCAAGCAGAGGCTGGAGGAGGGCTGGATAGTTTATATCCGTTAAAGGGAAAGATGAAGAAGTTTGTGTCTTTATGTTACTTAAAATCCCCTTTGTGGATTTATTTCCTGTTTTCTCCGTTTCTTCCTCATTAACATCACGTTGTGCTGCTTGGTCTCATTATGGTTCTAATATTTTATCATATTTTGAGTTTGTTTAGTGAATTTGAAAGCTGAGTTCTCTGGAGGCTCTGGATGGACGGATGAATGGAAGGTTGGATGGATGAACAGAAGAGTCAGAGGTCACCAGACTGTGTCGGACCTGGTCAGTGTCTGTTCTGGTGAAAAGAGCGAGGGGTCGGGGTTCAGACGCTGTTATTTCAGAACGCGCGCCGAAGCCCTGAGGCTCCTGAACATCTGAACATCAGTTATCTCCTGCCACAGGCTGAACACTCATCTCTGCCAGAAGTGCCCCCTGTCGCCTTCCCCGCTCTGCATCTCAACTTCCCGCTCATATCTCTGCCTCCTACTGGCTCTAAAACGCTCTTATCTCCACCTTAATTCCCCATATTTCACTTTAAAGAGCCGCTGTGCGTCTTGATAATCCTCACAGCTCTGTAATTTAGTCGGGACGCTCTGCTCCTGGTCAAAGTCGCAGCCAGTCACTCCATCTCCTGTCCAGCAGGAAATGATGAGTCTGTGTTTTATTTGCTCCAGTTACATGAGTTTGTTCTCATCGGGGAAGTCGCCGTCTTCAGGTACTGAGAAGATTTCAGGAGAAACAAGCAGCAGCTTCTCTGCTGGACCCATTCGTCCACTCTGACAAGAACGGACCAGATTGGGCTCAACTGGTTCCTTCGTCACACCAGTGATGGCGCAGAGCCGCCCAGAACAGCCCACTGGGCCGGGTTACTGTCTGACATGACCTCTGACCTCAAACAGACACACCCTGTGACCCAAGCAAAACCGTTAGTTTGACATCGGCTGGCCTTCCCTTTATGTTCTGCTGACATAAGTATCTGGTTTATTCAGAAAAATGTGGTTAGTTTCTCATATTTTCACCATGTTATTTATATTTCCACTGTTTCAAAGAAAAATATTTAGCTCCAAATGCTAAGTTAGCAGGCTAGTTGTTTAGCTCCAAACTAAATATCTAGCTCTGAGCTACACATTTAGCTTAGAGCTAAATATATAGTTTAACAAAATAATTATCTAAACACATTCAGGCTACACGTTTAGGTTACATAATAAATATTTACATGAAGGTACATGTTTAGCTCAGATTTAACTTAAATATTTAGCTAGCTAAGAGCTAAATATTTAGTTTTGGGCTAAATCGTTAGCTAGCTGAGTACCAGGAGCTGTGAGTTGTTCTCAGTGAGACTTGGTGGAGATTTTATAAACATTAAACATGATAAACACAAATGAACAGATTCAATGAGACTTTATATGATTTTTAAGAACTGAAGATGGAGATGACAAGCTGTAAAGGTCATCGGGGTCAACAGGGTGTGAGATCAACAGAAATGAACAGTTCAGGCTCAGAAAACATGATGTGTGTGTGTGTGTGTGTGTGTTTCTTTGCCCCATTTCTTTCTGCCACAGCTGAGATGAAACATTAATGAGGAGGACGACACCCTAACCCACATTCTGTACCCTCCTCTGGCAGGAAACACACACACACACACACACACCCTTACGCTCAGATGGCTGATGTCACACAGATATTTCTGTCGGAGCTCAGAGAGAGGGGCTTTGCCGCTGGTTCCGGCCCGTCAGATGGCGTGCTGCGTTGTGTTGGATTGATGGAGTTCAGAGTGAAGTTTTTCCATCACGCTCATCAGAAAACCCGACGCGCTCTGAATGCCTGCCGTTCGATAATCAATTTACCTGCTGTCTAAAGGTGTGAGCAGCTCCAGAGTTTGTTCCTAACAGCTGCTGCTCTCCGTTTACCAGCTTATGACACGTTTGCAGGCGCAGGCCGTCTCCCAGGCCGCGCCGCGGGTAATTAAAGCATAATAAGGCCGCATTAGCAGCACGTTCTCAACAATGAGGGGAGTCCTGATTGGGGGGGGGGTTGCCGCTTTGCATTAGACACGGTCGCCTGGACGAGGCTCGCCTGGTGCATTCCCTGCATCGGTGCAGAGACTCTGGGAGATTCTCCCTCCGCTCTGTGTGTTTGTCTGCAGCTGTTAGTTTAATGCAACACTGACTTCAGTCCCTGCTGGCTCTCTGCTGCCTGCTCCTGTCAGGGCAACTTTATCTGCAACAAACCGCTTTAAGTTTTCAGTCAAACTTACGCAAACTGCATTTATTCACACTCTCACACTAATGTTTAGTTAGCAGGCTGCACCTCAGCGCCGTGTTTTATGTGGTCACTATGAGACTCCAGCAGCGATCTGACTGGAGACCCGAGTTCTGGTTCTGCTGCTGAACAAACTGTGAGACCCTGAAGCTTCAGCTCTTCATGGCTTCATTAAAATAAAATGACAGCAGGCTTCATCCATCTGAACATGTCTGGGATCATTATCCTGCTGCAACAACCAGCTGCGTCCAGTTCTGACCCGAACTGCAGCTCAGGTGGAAGGAAATCCAGCAGCAACCCAGGAAACCAAAGAGATCAAACTGTAAAGCACGGTGGTGGTGGCAGCATGCTGTGGGGGCTGTTTGGCTGCCAGTGAATGGGAACTACCTCCAGGATGTCTGGATGCTCCTATGAAAAAGTTGATGAAATGCGACATGATGGTTCAGACTGCAGACGCTTTGGGAAATACCGAATACGTGTTGGATGCAGTTCCACATCAGGAAGTGGCTTAGATTTAATTTTTTGGAGATATCTGAATTGTTTGGTGGAGTTCAGGTAGCTGAATGTTGGATCATCTTTCCTTTCTGGAAAAACTGAGATGTTGTGTATGCAAACTAATTCTGTTGCTGCTGTTTCATTCCGGTTCAGCTGTTGCTGAGGTGCCGGCAGGACGTTTTAAACCCGGCTGTTTCCCTCCTCTGGCTTCAGACGGATCTCTTCATGTTTTATTGAACGGTCCCAGAATCTCCGACGGTTTCATGGAGAATTTCTTCCAGCGCTGTTTGCTTGATGTGAGAAATGAAAGCTGGATTCAATGAAACAGTTCCTCCTCTTCTCTCTGGTGATGATCCCATTATTCCAATTATCCAGACGTCAGCCGACGACGCAATGCGGATACAGAGATACCATCAGAACCAGAACCGCCCTCATCACTCCAGAGATTAACTGGAATTAAGCCGTTTCTGTTGGAATCAAAAGTTCTGCTCCAGACCTCTGACTTCCTCAGACACTTTCTGAAAAGTCTTGGTCAGGTGACATTTACCCAGGGAATGGAGAAAATGACTCGGAGCGCTTCGTTGGGAATCTATTAAAGAATTCCGGACCTCGTCGACCTTCCCTTCACGACACATCCATCAGCCGCGTTTCTGCTGCTGAAGCTCACGCTCTGCCTGCAGACGTTTGCAACAATGCTCCGGTTTACAGTCCGTTTCTAATCAAGAGAGCGGGAGAGGAGGATGGAACCAGAACCAGAACCTGTGGAGGATAACGCTCCAAGCAGACTCCCAACACGGAGTCTGGAGTTTCTCCCTGAAACCCTCAGCAGTCAGCAGCATGTTGACTGATTCTCTGGTTTTATGAATTTTGCGAAGAAATCTTGCAGCTTAGCAAACAGATTCCTGAACGGATCCGGATGAACGGATCATGATGATGTGGGATGCTTCGTCACCGGAGTCTGAGCTGATGGGAAGAGGACTTGTTCCTCCAGTTGTTCCTGAGATAAAAACTGCATGTCAGCAGGTTCCTGGTGACCTTTAACCTGTTAAATACTGACATGTGAAGAAAGCACAGCCTTCAAAGTTCATCATCTTTTAATGTACAAAGAATGAACCAAAATCCAGAATCACTGAGTGAAAACGTTCAACATGATCCATCAGAGGGAGTTCAGCGACAGAGAAGCTTTTAGACCAGAACTCCATCATCTGCTCCACCTCCAGCTGCTGTGGTTCTGAGTCAAACCAACCTGTTCCCCTCCTGGCCTGTGGGGGCGCTGCACCAAGAACCACTGAAGGAAACGACACAAAAACCTCTGAAGACACTGAGAGCAACTTCCTTCTTCACCAGATGGAAACAAGATGGAGGCGTCAGATTTTAGCGGTTGGAGGATTTCTGTTTAGTCTTTGGCTGAAGACCAGGAGCCATTTCTGCTGCTAGCGCTAGGCTAGCATGTTAGCTTTGGCTGTATTTACCCAGAATGCCCTGCATTGTAGTCCACTTCCTGCTTTTGGAGCGGTCTCTGGTCCGCTTGGCGTTCACATTCAAACCGAACCAGAGCGAGGTTTGGAGGACCAGAGTTTATTACGCATTCAAAAGCAGGAAGTGGATTACAGCGCAGGGCATTCTGGGTAACCAAAACAGGCATGCTAGTCTAGCGCTAGCAGCAGAAATGGTTTGTAGTCTTTTACCAAAGACAAAATAGAAACGATTCAGACGTTCTGAGAAGAACTGGACCGGGTCAAACGTCTCCTGTTGCTTCACAGATCAGACGGGTTTTCTCCTTCAGTCCTTCCCAACAGCCTGGCCGGTTTAAACGATGGATCTGTTCTTTGACCCGATGTCATATTTAACATGTCGATCCTTTGAGGTGGGATTCAGCTCCACCTGATGATGACGACGGCGTTTATGGAGAAACCCAGGCTGCTCTCTGCAGAGCTGCTGAATGGGAACTTTGTGGCAGAGTGAGGTTATGGTTCAGTGTTTTAAAAACTGCTGCTGAAGCAGATGATAAAAGCTGATTTTATGAATTCATTAGCAGAGGTTTTATATCCAATTAAGCTTTATTTGAAGCGCTGCTCAAATGTAGAGAGGCATAAAGTATGAAACTGCTGCGGGTCTGAAGATGAGGCAGTGGGAGGAGCTAAAAAGTTCTGGCAATTTCTCAGAAAAACCCGATTTCTAACCGGGATGTCGGAACCAGGCGGGTTCTGCTGGAGGGAAGCGGTTCGGAACCGTCCAGAGGAGAACCAGAACACATTCAGTGGGTGAAGAGGAGGAAGCAGCAGCCTGTGGGAGGAGTCATTGAGAAAATGCTGGGCTCTGCCCTCCTCCATCCGCTCCTCCTCCTCCTCTTCCTCCTCCTCCGGGTGGAAAGCAGCGGACATTTGCGTGGAGCTCCGCCGGGGATCGAGACTCTGGCTGCCGTGGAGGCTGCTGAGCTCCGACATCGGCTGTCCTTCAGCTGGTTTCAGGAAAAACGCCGTTTTTCATGAGATTCCGGAACATTTAGCTGATCCCCTCCCTCTGGTTCCGGAGGAAGATTCTGCTGCTTTGTTCGCGTTCTGGTCCCGGTGCTGGTTCGGAGACCTCTGGATTGATTGAGGAGCGCTGCTGCTGCTAACTTTGGAGCAGCAGCCTGTCAGGAGGAGGAGGAACCGAGGAGATCTGACACCGAGCACAGAGCCATATCTGTCCGCCGGAGCCGCACACGGAGCGCCGCCACCGCGGGGGACAGGAGGGCTTATCCGGGGAGGAATTTCACGGTCAGTCTCCCTTCCTTCCTTCCTTCCTTCCTCGCTTCCCTTCTTTTTCTCAGCTGTTCTTCCTCCGCTGTCTGCGGGCAGCAGCGGCGGCTCCCGGAGCTGCTGCAGCCGCCAGACGGAGCCCGGAGTGCGGGCAGAGCGCCTGCTGAGCCCCGCGGCTCCGTGGATCCTCGCTCCGGCTTCGGTAGAGATTTTTTGTTTTTTGGTTTTGGAGGAGCTCTTGTCCGTGACATTATCCGGGCGGTCACGCGCTTCCACGCCGAACAGGTGCGTGATAGATGCGGGACGGACAGCGCCGCCCGGGCCTCTCGGGCTGTGATTTCCGGAGTTATTTTTGGGCTCCTGAAGGCAGCAGACCCGGAGCTCCAGCAGCCTGCGGGGCTCGGTGACCTCACTGGTCCTCGCTCCATTCTCTGTCGGTCACGAACCCGGCGCGAGCGCTAACGGGCCGGTAAAGGGGGCGCGTGCGCGCACCGGGAGGGCGCGCGCCTCGTCCTGATTCCCCTCACGTTGGCTTTGCCATGGAGACGTTTGACAGCGAGGACACAGAGGGTCCACAAACCTCCGACAGTTTCCCTCCTGGGACACGACTCCTGCTGCCTTCAGGGACACCCGGACATGTGGAAGTCCAACCGGGGGTTCGGTTCTGATGTGACCCAGGAGAACCTGAACGTGTCTTTGGCCGCTTTCTGGGCCTCTCGGTGTCCCAGGGAGGTTCTAGCTGCTGACCTTTGGGTTTGACCTTCTGACTGTCAGCTGAAAGTCTAAAGTCGGCTCCAACATGTCCTTTAGTCTCCTGAGGCTGAAGTAATGAAACGGGAGTCTTTTTTTCTGGATGGGCCCCATAAGGGCCCCATGAGGGCCGTTCCAATGTCTGAGGAATAAAGGTCCGCTTTGCCTCTGTTGGGAGCCGAATCAATACTTTCTCAGTTCATCACAGTCGGTTCTGTTCTGGAGAGACACGGTGACGTAAATCACTGACCTGCTGCTGCTCTGTGTGTGTGTGTGTGTGTGTGCAGTGTGTGTGTGTGTGTGTGCAGTGTGTGTATGTCCTCCCTCCAGAGGAAAGTGTGTGTTTTTCCTCGAGGCGATCCGGTTCATGGTTCTACCGACCCAGGAGTCGTTGCAGGATAATTTGGACCAGAGAATTTTAAAAGTTTGAAACTAGTGAATTATTTTCTCCAATAATATTGATAAATTCATCAATAATTAATAAACACTACTGCAATAAAATATTTAGTCTAATCCTGATTGGAGAACAGAAAATATTCCAGAACTTTAACTTTCCCGTTGTCCTGGTTTCCGTGGCGCTGGACCTGAAAACGAAGAACCTGGATCCGTTTGAACAGAACCAACAGAACAAACTGATGGTGCATTCAAGGACATCAGCAGTACCTGGAAATTTCAGTGATTTCTTTCTTCATCAGTTTTGTTTTTACGACCAATGAAGCCAAAATGTTTAATATGAGGCGAACTGGACTGATGGACCAGAACTGAAGGAAGTCCAGTTCTGGAGGTTAAAATCCTCTCAGTCTCTTTGTTCTGATGCTCTCGGTTGGTTCTGATCGTCAGTTTCGGACCGGTTCTGCTCTGGCTCGTGTTTCGGCTGTTTCTGGCCTCCAGACTGTTGGACCTGCTGGATTAGAAAACACGACGTTTTGTTTCTGCAGCTTTTGGATCCAACTTAAGGATCCATCTTCCTCCAGGGAGGAGACGGGGGAAGCGGTCTAGTCAAAGCATGAAGATGGTTGAGTTTGATTTTTAATCAGCTGATCAGATGGGATTTAGTTTCTATTCAGGAAGAACCAGAAGGCTTCCAGAACCTCTGGGTGGTTCTGTCTGCTTTGATGGAGGAAGTGACATCATCACTGGATTTTAGATCCTGAGTGACGGTTTGGACCCGAACATGTTAATATGAAGCTGGTGGAACGAGCTCAGCATTAATCTACTCTGCTGAAACTCTGCCTGGTTCTGATTGGATCTCTGGTTCTGCTGCAGAGATCTGCTCCTCGTGTTCTGACCCGATGTTTTCCGCTCGCTGCGTGTTTTCTTCATGTGTTTTTAGCTTTTACAGAAAGATCTCTCTGCGTGTGTGTGTGTGTGTGTGTGTGTGTGTGTGTGTGTGTGAAACAGTCTCAGTACTGAGTGAAAAGCGCAGAGAGCTCAGATCTGAACCTGCGGCAGAACCTGGACTCCTCTCGGCTCCTTCCTCCTGGTTCCTCCTCCATCAGCTGATCCCGGATCTGTTCTCTATTGGTTCTGTTTCCTTCTGATCTGTTTTCTCCTCTGATGGATCGGATCAGAACATCCCGTCGTATTCCTAAAACAAGTTGGATCACAGCTGATCATGAACCAGATCAGTTTTACTCAGTGGAGCAGATCTGGATCTGTGTAGAGCGGATCCTGGAGCGGGGATATGATCGGTTGATCCCAACAGAAGGAATCTTGCAGACAGGACGGGTTCTGGACGGATCCGAACTGAACGGGTTTAGTTCACTGGTACTTCACAATATATCACAAATTTGTCATTTTATCTCAATATGCAGAGAACGGCTTGGACGTCCGTAGATATTAGCTGCAGGAGACCGGATGTGTTAGTAGGGGTCAAAGGTCACTACCCTCAGCGAGTACCTGAGCACCCCCACCACACCTCTGTCTATTTTAATAGTTAATACACCAAATATACCTTAACACGCAGAGTGGAAACTATGGAAACCCTTTGGGGTTCAGCCAATCAGTAGCAAGGAAATGAATGATGCTCCTGACCAGCCAATAGCGCGTCAGCTAGCGTAGCTCCGAGGTATTTCAGCTTCCCAAACTGCATTTTCTTCAGAATATCTCAGATAGGACTGCTGTAAATGATTATTTTAGTGATCTATCGATTATTCTGACAGTTAATCAAATAAATGTTGTCCTCTCTGCAGTCGCTACTTAAGCTACTAAAATAAATATACAAGACAAACTGCTAGCAAGAAACAATGCCGTTTAAGTCTGAAGTATGAAAAACTATTTTAAACTTTTTTTTACGTCATTACTCTTATTCATCAGAAACTACGTCCAGCATCGTCCAGAACGTGTTTCCTTGTATCAGATTCTCTAACAGCCACAGATTAGAGTGTTTTGCGACGGGAACAGGCTGTTAGCTGTTAGCAGGAATGAACTCGGCGCTCGCTGCATGTAGTGGATGTTTCCTGCTGAGGCGTTGTATCATCGATGACGAGTTAGTGTGAAACACCAGCTCCATCTGCAGCACTCAGCTGCTCTCCTGTCCTGGTTTTTCTGAACTGATCCCACACTGTTGACACGTTTAGTCTCTTTCTTGGTGGCTCTTCTTTCTGTCGCTTGCCGGCTCCCTCCATAGCTGCTAATAGCAGTTAGCGTTCGTTAACAGCCCACTGGCAGAAACGCAACACAAACATCCGCCTGGAAAACACAGAACTAAATAGTAAACCTCATTCAATCAAACCTTGATGAATTTTAAAAGTCAAGGTCTCTGTTTTAGCCCTAATCTCTGATGTACTTTGCAAAAACTAACAGATGAGTTTTCTGAAGCAGGCTGGTCTTTACAGTACCGATACTTTACTGTACCTGTAAAAGTATCGGTTCAGGAAGGAACCGATAAAATCTTCTGCTGAAACCATTTAGAAACTAAAAGTCTGCAGATAAAACGTTTCAGTAAAACCATTTTCAGTGGTAGTAAAGGATATGTAGTAGGTAGTAAAGGTAGTTAACTTTACTACCTATCATCATGTTTCGCTCATTTCCTGCAGGCGTAGCAGAAACAGGAAGTCTGTTAGGACCTGGCAGCTCCTCCAGATTAAAACCGAATGAAAATATTTGGTGATGCGTTCAGGCAGAGAAACCTGAAGTTCTCCTTGTGGGCCTGGCGGCGGACGGGTTGATATTCGGGTCCGTTGTTCTGGGCGGTAATTAGTTCAGGGACATTAACTGCTGATCACTGGCTGCTTCTATTAGCGCTCTGCTCAGGCTGCTCAGCTTTCTGGACACCAAGCCAGACGGTTAGCTGGTCGGCCATGACGTCATTCCCTCCGCCTGCCGGGAACGGGAGACCCGGCCCGGACCGATCCGGTCCCAGCAGGACAGGACTCTGGTTCTGCCAGGACCTGATGTCGGTTCTATCGGCTGGTTAATCAGACAGTGGGATTTTCCTGGGATCTCCATGACAACAAAGCGGTAAACCGTCTCCAGGAGTCACCATGATGTCCGGCTGAGATGCGTCCGCCTGCTCTGGTTGCCGTGGAAACGGAGCCACATGTGGAGGAGCGTTGCTCGGTCCGCTGTGAAGGAATCCAGCTCCAGCATTAACCCCAAGCAGAGAGGAGGGGGTGCAGCCTAGGAGACCTGCCTGCAATGCCACACTGGTGCTCAGGTCCAGAACCAGAACCAGAACCTCCAGGTTGGTGAAGAATATACCCCAAGATCATAAAACCAGGTTTAAATTTATGGCAGGGAAAATAAATCAAAGCCCATTCTGTAGATGTTTGTAGGTTTGTTTCATTGGACGGTCCGGTTCTGCATGGACCGATTCTCCAAAACGTCTCGATGATCCACAAACAGGATCTTACGCATTTCCTCAAAATGTTAAAGATGAATCTGTTCTCATGATGTGGAGCAGAAAAATAGTTTCTACCAACAAATCTGCAGAAAACTCAGAGCAGAACTTCTGTCAGTGTGCAGCCATTTTAAAATCACACTGTGTGTGTGGGGTGTGTGTGTGTGTGTGTGTGTGTGTGTGTGTGTGTGTGTGTGTGTGTGTGTGTGTTGTCTTGGACAAACTGGGAGCCACTAAAGCTTAGATGGGAAACAAACACAGCCGGCCGAGGAAATGAGAGCTGAGAGGAACCGACTTGTTAAATCTGACAGTCAAACAACAGTCGACCCACTTCACACCCGCCCTGTGTGTGTGTGTGTGTGTGTGTGTGTGTGTGTGTGTGGGCATGCGTGGGTGTGTGTGTTGACCCAAACAGGAGGGAAGCCTCAGGTTGCACAAACTCTGCAGGTGTGAACGAGTCAGCAGCTTTTTAAAATAGCAGCAGTCTGACTGATCCAGGATCGGCTCTGCTGCAGAGCTCAATATTCTCACTGTCCCTGAACGTCCCTCGCCCTCAGCAGAAAAACTGGTCAGATTCAAACCACATCCCAGTTTATAGTGATGGTTTCAACTGCTGCCATAAAATTGTTATTGGCATTTAAAACATGAAGCTTTTCGCCGTTGACGCGTTGAATTCACTGAAATGTTTCCTGGTTGTTTAAAGCAGCGTTAAAAGTTTTAGAAGGTCAAAAGCAGAAAAGGTTTTTTTAAAAATCACAAATCAGAGAAACAGCTTTTCCTAGAAGTCCCTGAATACAGATTTAAAAAAAAAAAGTTTTATACGTTCATTATCATGATCAGTTATTGATTAATGCGTTGATGATTTTGTCTGGAAGCAGCATTGATCAGTCATCGTTCCATAACTTGATCTAAATATTTCATCAGAGAGAAATTTCTTCAAATAAACATTAAAATCCTTCTGATGGTTAAACATCTGATGCTGCTTCCTAAAAAACATGGGAAAATGTATTATATTTAATGATCAAATCTATATCTAATGATCAGATCGATATCTAATGATCAGATCGATATCTAATGATCAGATCGATATCTAATGATCAGATCGATATCTAATGATCAGATCGATATCTAATGATCAGATCGATATCTAATGATCAGATCAGCTCCACACAGACGTGGTTTAGAGCCTGAACGTTTGTCATGTTGAAGGATTTCAGCTGCAGGTTCGTTGTTTGCTACAAACTAAAGAACGCCGATACTGATTATTAGGCAACATAATATATTTAAGAAAGAAATTAATTTTTTTAAATTTGTATTTCAAATGTTGCATAAAAAAGATGAGTGGTGAATGAAAAAATCTTCAGAATTTGACGTTTTTATTATCTGAGTAATTGTCAATAATCAGTGGGATAATAAATTACTGAAACAGTCGTTTGTCGCTGATATGAATTTTAATATCAGCCCATATTCTATATTATGTTTTAATTGTTAAAATTTCCACTGACAAAATGACCACACATCTTTTCTGCTTCCTGTAAACACCCACAATCCTTTGCTGCATCACCATCATGTAAGTACAGATGAGTTATTAATATGAACAGTTTGCTGCTGGAACATCTGGATTCTGCAATCGTTAAGATGCTTCAGGTGATTTTCTCTCCTGGTCGTTTCAGTCTCTCGTTGTTCCAACGTCCAGCGGAGCGAACGCTCTCTGAAACAAACGCATCCAGTTCTCCAGAAACTCCCGGCTCCGTTTGAAAAGCCGATAAAGCTCCAGGAAGTAAAAACTCATGAAAGCTGCGCTCCAATCGCATTTGCAGATTTGTGAGGCGGATCAACATGTCATGTATTCATCCCGTTATTCACTCTCAACCCATCCATTTACACGTTCATCAGCACGTTTATTCCCCTCCCGTTCAGCCGTCAGTCATGTAGCAGGAGGCAGAGACGAGCCGGATCCGAATCCCGGACCTGGGATGTGTGAATGTGACGAGTTGATTTATTGGGCAGGAGGCTGCTGGGAGAAGACGGGGTTAATAGAAAGTGAGAGAGCGAGGATGGAGGAGGAAACAAGGGCTTGATGGATGCAGCAGGAGGGAGCGTTCGCTCAGGGCGACCCCAGAGGACGGGGTGGAGGGCGTTTACATGCAGCACTGGCGATAAGGCGAACAGATGGCACGCCCAGATCCCCGCTGCTAGCAACACAACGGCTTCAAAGAGCCGCCAGAGATCCTGATCTCTGCAGTTTCCAGTTCAACGCCCAGGAAATGAGTCTGCTGTTAGAGCCTGGAACATCGAGACGGAGCAGCAGGGAGCTGACAACGGCGGCCATGTTGGTTCAAGATAAAGCAGCAGGAAACTGATAACAGCGGCCATGTTGGTTCAAGACGGAGCAGCAGGAAACTGACAACGGCGGCCATGTTGGTTCAAGACGAAGCAGCGGGAAACTGACAAACGGCGGCCATGTTGGTTCAAGAAGGAGCAGCAGGAAACTAACAACGGCGGCCATGTTGGTTCAAGACGAAGCAGCGGGAAACTGACAAACGGCGGCCATGTTGGTTCAAGAAGGAGCAGCAGGAAACTAACAACGGCGGCCATGTTGGTTCAAGATGGAGCAGCAGGGAGCTGACAAACAGCGGCCATGTTGAATGAATATTGAGCAATATTTGGTGTTTGAACTATTAAAAATAGCAGTTAGGGCTGCACTGACGGTTTATTCTGGCAATGAATTGATTAATTGGATAATAAATTGCTCGTTAGATTTGGACAGATTATTTCTAATTCTATAAGTTCATGATTAACATATTTTTGAAACGCTCCGTGGATCTGACTTCATTAATAAATGGCTGACTGAAGTCAGGAACACAGTTACTGTCCCCAGGTCAGAGGTCAGATCGGGAAGATTTACCTACCAACCGGGTCTAAAAAAATTCTTACCAGCCGGGTTCTGGATGTAACCGTCCCAGTCTGGACGGAGTAACAGGAACGATCCAGAGAAACTGTGTGTGTGTGTGTGTGTGTGTGTGTGTGTGTGTGTGTGTGTGTGTAACACAGCAGATCTCTGCTGAAGGTGTGTCTGCGGCTGATTGGTTGGTTCTGCTCTGATATTTCTCGCTGCGCTCAGAGAGGCGGGCAGGTGAGATGAGAATTGATGACCTGCATCAGCAGGGAGGATGGGATGAGATGCCCATCTCACACACACACACACACACACACACACACACACACACACACACCCATCCGTTGGGAGACACAGCGTTCCAGAGTTGGATGCATCTCGGGGTTTCTGGCAGCGTTCTGACAGCGGACCCAGATCGGACCGGTTTGTCCTGACTGGTCAATTTATTCGTATCATATTGGATATTGATTATTGATTTGTGATCTCTGCATGTCAGTAGAGGACAGAAATATCCCTTATGGTTCTACAACAATCATTAATTATTTTTCGCTGTTGATTTGTTTTGAGTTGATTTTTTAAAATGGGCCAAAATGCATTAATTAACATAATTAACATTTCCATGTAATTACATAAAATTAAAACCAAATGGATCCTTTCCTCTCTGGTCCTGTTAGCTGGTTGATGCATATCATGTTTAATAATAATATTTTAAAAAAATCAGGATTTTGCAGCTTTCTGAGTGACATAAGATGAATGTTAGGAGGATGAATCTGTGCCAGTGAGTCAAAGTTGTGGTTCTAAAACGGGACGGCCGGTTGGAGGCTCCCACCCACACCTCCTCTGTCTGAATGAGTCACACACTAAAAATAAAAGCTGAGCCGAACCTGGACCTGAACCCGAACCCGGTCCGCCGTGCAGATGATGTGAAATGAAACGCGTTGCACCCAAACGCGTTTGACCTCTGAGGATATTTCTGTCTGACGTGGAGCGCGGAACCGCTGCAGACCGGCTGGAGCCAAAACCCCTGAGCTGTCGCCATGGAAACCAATATTTACAACATCAGCACCTCACAGGACCGCTACGTTTAGGGCAGTCGCTGTCCCTGTACGAAGCGACTGCGACTCGTATCCGATGTTTTCACCGCCGTCTGAACGAAACCATTCCCATGTTTTTCCTCACCAAGACGTGAAATCTGACAAACTTCCAGGTGTGGAAAATCTGGACATGAACAATGTCTGAAAATCATAGAAAAAAAATGGAATCACTATGAAGATCCCAGTTCAAGTTTTCAACAGGAAGGCGAAAACATCAAAACAGCAGCCGCTGTGAGACCTGAACAGTTACAAGTTAAACTGGGAGTGTGTGTGTGTGTGTGTGTGTTGTTGCCCAGCTGTCGCTCACACACATCCAAACACATGTGACCTGCTGCTGCCAGCTGCCAGGGTCCATCATGTCCGAGCTGGTGGTCCGGTTTGACCACACACACACACACACACACGCTGAGCTGCTGCTCGTTCTTCTTGTTCCTGTTCCAGAATAATAAAAACTAATCCAGGAACCTTTAAATCTCTGTTTGCTGCCTTTAATTCTCCTAAAGCTCTTCAGACTGAATCAGTTTAAATATGAACCACGGTTCGTTCAGCGGTTCTGGTTCTGGTTCTTAATTCCAACCCCTGTTCTGTGTGGTCTGGCCGTGTTCACATCGAACCTGGTTTTCACTCTGACTGACTTTATTTGTTTTCCCAGCTGATGAATATTCATGACGTCTGTCCAGTTAAACTCGTTTTAATTCCTCTTTTCTTTATTCTCGTTTTCGGAACCGACCCATGATCAGGTTCTGTCCAAACTAAAACTCTTAAAGCTTTTTCCTCCCTGAACGGCAGACATGTCAAACATTTTCATAACTTTACTTTCATTGCGCTGGCTTTGTGGTCACGTTGCCATGGTTACGCCTGGCTGCAGGAAGGCTTTAGGAGTAACGAGATGAGATTCAGAAAACTAAACATCTTTTCACATGACAAACAGTAAGATTTTAATTTAGAATAATCTGATACTCATATCAGATTGCGCGCTGTCGTTACTTATTAAAGATGAAGCTGTGATTAAAAACACCAGACAGACAAATATGTAAATTAAAGCGGGAGGAACGATCTACTCTTCTAGTTTCCCCCGACAATAAAAACTTTCTGTTGGTTTTAAACCAAATGCTTCAGTCATTCAGTTGCATATATTAGTAATGATTCTCCTTTTAGTTTTTACTTTAAGAAATTTTTTTATCAAACATCCAGCAGCAGCAGGTAGGGGAGGGGCAGCAGATTCTCAGGCTGTTTCCTTCCTGATGGTCCGGTCGGCCCGGTTCTACTGGAACCAGAACTCCATCACCTGCCCCCCCTCCAGCTGCTGTGGTTCTGAGTCAAACCAACCTGTTCCCCTCCTGGCCTGTGGGGGCGCTGCACCAAGAACCTCTGAAGGAAACGACACAAAAACCTCTGAAGACACTGAGAGCAACTTCCTTCTTCACCAGATGGAAACAAGATGGAGGCGTCAGGTTTTTCTCTTTAGTCTTTGGCTAAAGACCAGGAGCCATTTCTGCTGCTAGCGCTAGGCTAGCATGTTAGCTTTTTTTGTATTTACCCAGAATGCCCTGCGCTGTAGTCCACTTCCTGCTTTTGGAGCGGTCTCTGGTCCTCTTGGTGTTCACATTCAAACCGAACCAGAGTTCAGTTCAACCAAACCCAGACCGAAGTTTGGAGGATCCGAGGTCAAAGGTCAATTAGCGTTCACACCTCACCAACCGAACCAGAGTTTCTAGACAGACGGACTGGAGTCGGGTCAAAGCGGACTGAACTGGGCTGGTGTGAATGCTGCTGCTTCACTGTTTCATCCAGAGTGAGAAGTTTTATAGGAACTTTAGTCTCCAGGATTTCCCAGCAGCCTCCAGGTGCCTGCAGACCCGTTGACTCGCTGTTTGGTTCTTGTTTTGGAGGTTCAGTAAAGTGTCAGATGAGCTGTTTGGACTTTCTGCTGTCGGCTGATCTCTGCAGATGAAGCTCAGAATGTAATCAGAGGTTCTTCAGCAGTAATTATGTCTCGGCCCTCCCCGTGGGACGCCTTCATGTTTCATTTCTGCAGCAGTTGCATCGTTATAATGAAAAGATTCTCAACATTTCCCCTCATGAGCCGTTAGCATTCTCTCTGTCACACACACACACCCACACACACACACACACCCTGAAAAGCTCTGATCAAAGTGGACGCATGTTTGCCTGCGTTTTCAGCAGAACCATAATTCCCATGATTCCCTCCTGCTGCTTTCCTTCTTGCGGCTGTTTATTTGTTTTGGGCCTCGCCTCAAATTAAATTCTCATTTAGGAGAAGCTGCTGAGCCTGGGGGGGCTGAGGGGCCCGGGGCTCCTGAGTCCATCCTGACGATGTTTTCAGACCGCTGGATGCCGGGGCGCCCCGACCTTGGTGAAGGTCAGGGTAGGGCCGGCCCGATGTCCCGGTTACTGCCGGTTCAGTCCGGATGTCTGGCGCTCGGTGGGGCCTGTTTTCCACTCAGGATGATTCCACAGATGGAGATCTTGTTTGTGGAGATGAGGCGTTCCAGGGCCGCAGGTCGTCTGCTTGTGGAACTCCGGAGCTGTAATCCGTCCTGCTCCATGTTTATGGAAGCCCGGAGGTCGGAGGTCGCCGCTCCGCCTCCGTTCTGCTTCCTGCCACCGATCCGACGGCGGCTGTTTCAGGACGCCGTGCCGCTTCCCGCTGGGTTTCGTGTTTTTGTCGAGGCGTGACCCGACAGAGCTTCACCTCTGGAGTTCCTGCTGTCCCGACGTTCCTGAACTCGCCCTGCTTCCTGCTGGCTGCCGAGGAGCGGCCGGAAACGTCCGCCTGCAGATGTTCCGGTCAGCTGGATCTGCAGATGTTATTTTTGAAGGTTCTGTTTAAGTGACTCCTGCCGCTCGGATCAGAACTCATCTGAGCTCCAGATCCCATAAAGTTTCTAGTTTCCATCTGAAACCTGTCAGGAAGTCGGATGCTTTTGATGGAAAACCATTTTCAGTTCAGTTTTCTCAACCAGTTTCTTCTCCAAACTTCCTCCAAACACGTCTGGAGAGTCCAACAGTCCGGATCGGGACCCGGCCCGGCAGCGGTTCTGGACTCTGATCATGGATTTCTCTGCGGCGGATGTTGCTCCACTAATGCTGCCTTCACTAACAGGCCCACAGCATGATGCAGCCTCCTCTGTCCTGTTCACGCTCTCCTGAATTATCAGTTATTTCTGATTATGGAAAATCGTCTCTATGATCAGATTGTAATTTTCAGTTGATGATAAATTCTCAATCAATAACATCAATATAATAAAAAAGGAGTTTCAGTTTTGGAGCAATCACTGTGTTGGTGATTCAGGAATCATTTCTATAAATATTGATCTCGTCTCTCAGCCTGAGGAGTTCTCTCTCGCTCTCTCTGAGTTTCAGTCTTTGTTCATCCTTTAGATCCTAATCGCCTCTTTTCATGCATCTCCGTGTTTTGTCCTGTAAAGTCCAGTAAATCCTGGGTTCCTCCATGTTTGACCTACTTTGCTGCAGGAACGGCTCTGACTCATTGCTGCTTTCATCTGGAACCTGGTTTGAATGCTCTGCAGTAATCCTGTCTTTAGGTTCTGGAAACGCAGCCGGCTGCTGAAACAAAGCCCAGTTGGAGTTCCTCCTGCGCTCAACATTCTTTTTAATTCATTGGAAGAGTTTCAGTGTTGGCACGGCGCTGGCTCCGCCTGCCACCTTATGTTCACACATATGGCCCGGCGTAGCGGCAGCTAGCGGCGGCTCGGCCTTGGACTAGACGGTGGATTTGCTCGGTGATTGATTGCTTTTCTGGCGACGGATCATTCTGCGGCTCGCCGTCCCGTTCCAACTGCAGCCGAGCTAATTACAGGAGTAATTAAGAGCGGGAGCGCAGATTAATCTGAATTCAGTTGAAGGATTTTTGGAGGCAGCGCAGATTGTTCGCTCAGAGGTCACAGCTCTGAAAATTCCTCCATAAGCAGCCGATAACGAGGTCGGAACCGGCACAAAGACTCGGAACAATCCGGACTTCTTCCCTCCATCCGCAGGAGTAATCTGTTTACCCTGAACACCGCCAGCGTGTCTAATCTGAGTGCTAAACACCTAAATCTCATTGTAAAGGTAAACACTGTAATCCTGTTTCCCTCCAGAGGAAACGCGTCGCTCTCTGCTGGCGGCCAGCAGTCCATTAATAGAGGCGTCTGCTGCGACTGCGGCGAGGACCGGCCCGGTTCTGATGTCCGCCAGACGTCTCTCCGTCTGATCGGCCCCCATGTGGGGACGCTGTCACTATAATTGTCCCGTGGGGGGTTTTTTCGCTGCGTTTCATTGGCTGCTGGGGGAAATTCCAGCTGCAGATTCTGGTTCAGGTTCAGACAGGAACTTTCGCACCTTCTGGATCCAGTTTGTCTGAAACGGGCTCAGCTGGGGCCCGCAAGCCGGCCGCTCATGTCTGAGACGCGCTGACGTCTGTTTTCTTCTTTGTTGGTTTATTTTGAGGAGGATCAGAAGCAGAAGCTCCTGCTGGGATTAAAACTTTCTTCCAGGTTAAGTTCTGACATGCTGAGCCGTTTCGGGTTTTCTGAAGGAGTAACTAAAGCCCAGATCACCTTCTAAATGACTCCTTAAGGGTTCAGTCATTATGACTGCGCAGACATTCACTTGTTTGTGTGAATTTGTTTTGTTCTGCAGTATTTTTAATATCTTTGTGGTTTTTACTGTACAGACTGTACTGTATGATCAGATGTTGATCTTTGCGAGTTTCGGTCTCTTTGCTCCAGCATTTCTCCACCATGTGACAGTGAAGGATCTTTCTGTTCTTCTTTCAGTGCGGACACAGAGCCGATCGCTGCCAGAACGATTATTGATTATATGAGATTAGTATTGATTATATGTGAGATTAACGAGAAATGTTCTTTAACAAACATATTCCCTCACATCAGTTTCTCAGCTGAACCTTTAAAAACGTGATAATCATTCAGCCTTGATGGTTCAGATTTTTGAGTTTGGATTTGAAGATGTGCGAACCGATCAGCGGTGAAACTTTTCTACCTCACGGTTTCGTTGGAGCAGTTTCTCTGACAACATGTTGGTACAGGAGAACCTGCGTTGCAGAACCTCCCTCCAAATGGACCACTTTGGGTGAAATGAAGCCTGGCAGCCCGCCAGGCGTCTGGGGGAAACCCTGGAGCGGACCACTGGACCTGGACCTGAACCTTTCCTCCCGGCTCTGCTGTGTTTTAGCCTTTAGGACAGAACATGTCTGTGGTTCTGCCAGACTGGGTTAGTTCCTCTAAGCTCACATCCAGACGGTGCGTCTGGTTTGTGGACAGAGAGGTTCTGCTTCTGGGTTGATGTTGGTTCTGTTTGGACTCCGGGTTTCCACCTGTAGGATCCTCCGGGTCGGACTGGGCGATCCAGTTTTCATCAGGTTTCTCTGTTTGGGCTTTCATGCTGCGGCCTGGTTTAAACATCAACGAGGATCTGATTATTTCTGTTTTATCAGAGAGCAGAGACATCAGCCGCTCGTCCTTCACCTGAAACGCTTTTCATGAGCAGATCTCCAGAACGTTCTCTCAGGTTCTGTCCAGTTCAGGTCCAGTTCCAGTTCAGTTCAGGTCCAGTTCCGGTTCGGTCCAGTTCTTGTCCCTGTGTTCAGATAAATGTTTTTGATTATTCCGTCTGGATCAGCAGAACCTGAACGGCTCCCTAACTTCGGCTGCTGGATGTAAACTTTCCTCTGGATTTCTAAACCCGAGTCGTTACGTTTGGGTCGTTCAGCGGAGCGGCGCCTCCCGACACGCCGGGCATTCTGGGAGCCGGAGCGGCTCCTGACCCCGATGGCACCTGGACGGACTGCAGGCTGTTTCTGTGATTGTGACAGAAGTGGTGAATAATCCGGGTCACATGGCAGTAATTGTTATTTGGGTCGATGTTGTGTGACTGTTGGTATGCGGAGACGCAGTCTGAGTCGCGCTTTGATGCGGCGCCAGGCAGCAGCTGCCCTGTCATTCACACCAAATAGGAAATGCATCTGCAGCTTTCTATCTTTAGATCCACTCAGCAGTTTTCACATAGTGTTCTGAACCCGACCCGCTCCCTCTGGCCCAGTCCAAGCACCGCTCGCCAGCAGAGACCCTGACCGGCTGCATCACAGTTGGCTTTTTAAAAATAGAGCAGAGCCTCTTTCACATTAAACTCACAAACCCGACACATACAATAACTCCTTAAAGGTCGAGTCAGAGTGACCCAGCAGAACCGGCAGGTTCTGGTTAAAACCCAGTCGGTTCAGAAGTTTGTCTTTGCTGGAGCTGCTGCAGTGAGGAAACTTCCTACAGGACTAAATCATACTCAGTTAATCTGTGGCTATTAATACGTAAAAGTTTCTGTTTTTGTTTGATCGTTTCTGTTCTTCCCTCTGTTGGGACGTTCAGTTGCGTTTATAGAACCATCCGACTCTTCTGCTGCTCAGATTTGGAGCCGAACCTCCTGACCGACCAAACGTGCCCACCCTGACCTGCATCCATACCTCAGAACCGCTCCAAAACCGATTCAGAACCGCCTCATCTGGCTGTAATCAAATAGTTGCTACAGCAGCAGCAGCAGCACCTGTTGCCACATATTAGCTTTTATCACCTGGCAGCACAAAGCTGAACCCATGATGCCTGTTAGCATCTGTTAGCGGCTAAAGTTTTATCAGATGTCGTTGAGGCTCGATGTGTTCTGTTGCTACTTATTTCATTTTATAAAATTTGCTAAACATTTTCAGCATTTTGTGGTATTTATTGTGACAATAACAAAACTTTATGAGCCTCATAATCACACGGCTGCAGATAGAAACCCAAACAAAAAGGCTGAATCATTTTCTCTCATGTATTAAAGCTTGATGGTGCCGGAAAAGCACAGCTCAGGTTTTGGTCGCATCAGAGTTTATGGTGAAAAGAAATCATAAATCTGACCTGCATTATTTTTATGGTAACAGGAAATGACATAGAATAGATTAATAATTAAATATTGTTTATTGTCCCTGAGTGGAGAAATTAAAGTGAATTAAAGATAAATAGAAGCATCTGTATTCACACTAAGGTTTTAATAAGGTGTTACTAATTTACAATTAGGGTAAAACTGTACAATATTAATACTCTAGTTATTAAAAATTGTATATTCAGAACAAGAGAAATTTGTGCAGCTGATTGAAATCATTTAGGAAAATTTTCTCAATGTGCGTGTGTTAAAAACAGCCGACTGTTTACCTCTCTGTGTGTCAATGATCCGTCACACACACACACACACACACACACACACACACACACGCCTTCATCTCCAAGCCTTTAGTCGCCTAATGATCGCTGGTTTGTGTCTGAGTAAAACTGGATCTGGCGGAGGGAAGAAGTGAGGGAACGACCAGAGCAGCAGGATGAAAAGCTGGCTGGAGAACGGCGCGGATGTAAAGTTTCTTAGAGAAAACCCATCAGAGGGAGGCCACGTCTTGACTTTTAGCTGGAGGAAAAGTGTTTTTAGCAGCTGTACAGGATTAAAAGCAAAGTTTGGTCCGGAGGTGGGCGGTGGGGCTCCTGGTCCACCTGGGAGGCGGCGTGTTGTTGCTAGGAGACTCCTGCAGAGAATCCACTTTCTCTGACGGGACAAAGTGAATCACAGCGGGACTCTCCCTCTTTCCCATCCGTCTTCTCTGCTTTCTTTCACTCTTTCTGAAGCCTTTTGTTCCAACACACTCAGTCAGGAGGGGATCTGAGTTCAGGCCTGCAACACACACCTCCACACACTCAGTTTGACCTCTCACAATACAGAAGGCATGCATTCATTAGGACTCCCCCAGAAAGCCCCGGCTGGTTGGGCATTGTTGGTTAAGTCACCTTCACCTCCTCCTCCTTCATCTCTCCATCTTTCATCCTTTATTCCCCAAACCGGAGCTGAACTAATCAGATTACTCCCTGCGCTCCGGTGCAGGATGGATTTTTATCAGCCAGATTTCTGAGGTTTGATTGGGTGTGAAGTTCTTCATCGTCCGCTCACCGCTCGTCTTTCTCTCCTTCCAGATCTCCGGCCCGATGGGACCGCCGGCGCTCTGAGGAAGAGCGGAGGACAAAAGGAGGCGGGGGGTTTGGAAGGACGGATTTGGAGGATCGGTTGGGGGCGCATGCTCCCCCTGCGGCCCGCCCCTCCTTCATCATCATCATCCTCCTTCCTGCTGCTCTCTGCTTCACTGTCAGGCAGACAAAAGGCCCAGAATGTGCAGTGAGGGCGGTGTGGGCTGGCTGACGGGGGTCAGAGGTCACAGCGGGACTCTGCCCAGGACTAGATTCTGGCTGCTGGTGCTGCTGCTCGCCGCCGCGGGCTGGACGCCGCGTGCGGCCCGCGCCGAGCTGGAGCTGGACATGCTGGGAGGACTGGTGCTGCTGGAGGCGGGCGGAGACGGCGAGGAGCTGGGCGCCGACCTGGAGGCCTCCATGCACTCCTCGCTGCTGCAGGACTTCCAGGAAGCGATGGACAGCCGGCGGGCCGTGGAGTCTGGCAGCGTGGCGGCGAGCCGGCAGGAAGCCGCCGCGCCCGCAGCTTTCCCAGACTCCTCGGCGGCGGTGGGCCGCGTTTTCCAGATCAAGGTGCCAAACAAGATGGAGGATGTTCACCTGGGAGACATCGTCAAGGTGAGTCAGCACAAAGCGTCGCATGGAAAGAAGCAGGAAGTTAAGCTGGTTATCCTGGACTCTGTCCTGTAATCGGTAGGTTGTTGGTTCGATTCCCACTCAGACGGCCCAGAGGGGCAACAATCCAAAAAAACACAAAATCTCTCCAAGTCATTTTGGTTCGACAGAGACTCGACATTTTCCCGTTTTATAGTGAAATAATCTGCCAGTGGAATTAGAACTTTTTCATTAATATTAAGGAATTATTCATTTAGAACAAACCTCCACATGTTGCTGAAAGATTATGTTAAGTTAGTTTGTCTTATCTAAAGTGAACTGAGAAATGACTCGGTAAGGTTTTGTGTTTTTGCAGTACGATTAGCAGCTTGTCAGCATCAGGCTGGGAATGAAGCTTTGGAGTCCAACTACAACTACAGGCCACTTATCGTACGATGACAGATAAACGATGAGTTCAGGGACCGCTGGGGGAGCTGGTTTATTGAAGAAGGTAGATCCGAGTCCAAGCGGAGACTCTTTGTCTTGGCCGTTGGACCTGATGGACCTGACGGACCTGACGGACCTGTTGGACCCGACGGACCTGATGGACCTGACAGACCTGTTGGACCTGATGGACCTGATGGACCTGATGGACCTGTTGGACCTGATGGACCTGACGGACCTGATGGACCTGATGGACCTGTTGGACCTGTTGGACCCGACGGACCTGATGGACCTGACAGACCTGTTGGACCTGATGGACCTGATGGACCTGACGGACCTGATGGACCTGATGGACCTGTTGGACCCGACGGACCTGACGGACCTGATGAACCTGACGGACCTGTTGGACCTGATGGACCTGACGGACCTGATGGACCTGACGGACCCGACGGACCTGTTGGACCTGATGGACCCGACGGACCTGTTGGACCTGATGGACCTGACGGACCTGATGGACCTGACGGACCTGACGGACCTGTTGGACCTGACGGACCTGACGGACCTGTTAGACCTGATGGACCTGATGGACCTGACGTGAAAGTGAAGAACCGGCCCGGTCCCTGGATCCGGCCCACCGTTTGGTTCTTGAAACTTCTCCACTCCTCATGAACTTGTAGAATCATCCGTCTGAAAACCTGCCGCAGGAATCGGCGCTCTGTGGTCCTTTACAGAAATATTTCATCTGTAATTGCAGCTAATTTTCCAAAACAGCCGATTTTCTCTAATGAAATCTCAGAGGAGGCGACATTATGGTCCCGTCTCCTTCCTGTCCTCCGTCACCTGAAGCTGGAACACATTCCCCCGTTGGTTCCTCGGTTACGTCCTCTGTCCTGCTGTTCCCTTTTCATCACCACAAACAGACAGACACACACACACACACATACCCCAACCGTCTTCTCTCCATCGCTGCTTTTATCTCTCCAGTTCCCATCCCTCTCTCACTCGTCACATCAGATCATATCAGTGTTATTGAACAGTAGCTTGCACTTTTAGCTGCTTTAATGAAGCTCACCCCCCCACACACACACCCTCCCTCTCTCTCTCTCTCTGTGGGGAGCGCTGTTTGTCTCAGCAAACGGTCCATCAGCAGCAGGCGGCTCTGAAAGTTTCTGCTTGGTTTTGTTGTCCTGCCACTCATCCTTCGTTCCGGTGGGGGGGTCGCTAAGCTAACACCCTCTGCTGGAGGGGTAAGGGGGTTTGGGCGGGTTGTAAAAAAGGAGGAGGGGAGGCTGGAGGCCCTTCAGGACCCCAGGAAGGTCTCTGTGTTTGGGGAAAACATCCCGTCTGTCCTCCAATGGAAGGTTACAGGTTAGATTCCCCGTCCTGATGAGGAGAGCTGGGAGTTTGTTCTCCTTTTTAGTTTTCCTTCCACACACTCTTCCCCCTCCTCTTCCTCATCTTTTATTGCTCGTCCTGCTCCCCTCCCTCTGGACCCCTTCCTTCCCTCCAGTTGTTCTGGAAGGTCGGCGGTGCCGAGGGTTTCAGAGGAAAAGGCCAAATCAATTTCTCAGCTCAGCGTTGCTCTCATACCAACCAGGGAGTATGAGGCGTCCCGCCTGCATGTTCACGCTCTGCTGGCCGTTTTTAGGCCAGGACAGTGAATGCATCACCGTTTATCTGGTCATACGGAGCTTTCCTCTTATCACCTGCAGCCTCCATCAGGTTTCAGCTACAAACATCAACCTGGTTTTGTGTGATAGTTCCTGCTACTAGTTTAATGTGACCGCAGACAGATTTCTATGTGAATGGTTTCTGACCCACAGCAGTAAAGATGGCCGCCGCAGCGCTCTGTTTACGACAGTAAAGATGGCCGCCGCAGCGCTCTGTTTACGACAGTAAAGATGGCCGCCGCAGCGCTCTGTTTACGACAGTAAAGATGGCCGCCGCAGCGCTCTGTTTACAACAGTAATTCAGCTGGAGTTTATTTGGTGGTGTCAGAGTAAAGAGGATCAGACAGTCTGTGGTTTCAGTGGGACTAAACGTGGAAGCCTATAGCAGTGCTGTTAGCTTAGCAGCCCTGCTATTAGCTTAGCAACCCTGCTGTTAGCTTAGAAGCCCTGGTGTTAGCTTAGCAGTGCTGTTAGCTTAGCAACCTTGCTGTTAGCTTAGCAGCCCTGGTGTTAGCTTGGCAGTGTTGTTAGCTTAGCAGCCCTGGTGTTAGCTTAGCAGACAGCAGCCCTTTTTATCAGACGGTCAGGAGAAATGTTTCATGGTCAGGATGGGTTTGGTTCTGATCCAAACTTTAAACCTTTTCCACCAGCCGGCCACCTGTTACACAGGGAACCGGTTCTAAAACAGTCTATGTTTTTATATTTTGCATTTTATTTTACATTCCAAACCTGGCCCTAAAAAAGTCCACCAGGATTTAACTAGGACCCTGAGAAGCCACTAAAACCTGCTCAGCTCATCAGTTGTTTCAGTTTTTTTCCATCTCCAGTTTTCTGTTCTGTTGTTTTTCTTCTTAACTTTTTTCTTCTTTCTGTTGACATTTCCCCCCTGCTGGGATCTTACTGCGGCTCTGCGGTTCCTCCAGAACCTGTCACTAGGTTCTCCGGGTCTTTAATCATCGTCTCTCTGCTGCTCTGCATCTCAAACCAGCGAAGCTCTGCAGCTGGCAGGACGGGAGCGGAAAACTGGAGAACTGGGAGGAGATAAAACCCAGCAGAACATATGAGTCAGCCGGGCCGGGCCGGGCTGGGCCGGGCTGGGCTGGGCCGGGCCGGGCTGGGCCGGGCGCTGCAGCACGCTGCCATGAGGTTACTGGCGCCGCAGCGCTGGCGGCCATGTTGCTATGTAATTAAACGTACAGCAGCAGCTGGACTCACATGTTCCTGATTATTTTCTTCCACATTCATTCATGAATCAGCTGGATGTACTGGTTCTGGAAACCATTACTGATTCTGGTTCTGGTCTCTGATGTGCATCATTCGGTCCTGAGCCGGGCCGCAGGTTTACCCTGCTGGTGTTTCCCTCTGGAACCACAGAGATGCATGTTTGGTTCTGATCCAACGGGGCGGGGGAGCAGCGGGCCACAGAGCTGCTCCCATTGGTTCTACAGAACCAGGAAGGCATGTTTGGTTCTGATCCAATGGGAAGAGGTTCTACAGAACCACGTTTGGTTCTGATCCAACTGGAAGAGGTTCTACAGAACCATGTTTGGCTCTGATCCAATCTGGAGTGATTGTAGAAATCGTTCAGAGATAATAATAATAATTCCTCCAATCAGAGTAGGAGGAAGTGTTGCCATGACGATGAGGTGAGTCCAACCAGGTGGTCCGGCTCGGTCTTCCTGGGAATTCAGAACCAAAATGAGTTCAAATGTTTTCCTTCAACATTTCCCCGATGAATCCGCTTCACTTTTGGAGTTTCCTCTTTGTTTTGGTGCTTCATGAAAACCTTCCAGAACCGGCTGCTCGATGATGTCACAACGGACCGCCAGACCGACAAACAGTGGATCTGTTTCATCACTTTAGATTAGAAAATTGATTTTGGGACTTTTTATATTGATTCTGAATCGTAGAAAATGAGAATTGGGAATAAATCTTGTGGCTCACCCTCATGTAAACGTTCCTGTTCTGACTCGGTTCGGGTCGTCATGCTAACCGGTCTGTAAACTCTGAGGCTTTTTGGGTGTGAACTGTCCCAGCCGTGCTTTGATTGACCCTTCCTCCTCGTCCTCTTCCTCAGGCTGCCTCCGCCCTCACATCTTCACCACTTCAGCTTCACGTCTCTCATTATCCCCATCAGTGTGTTTCAGATTTAATGGTTGTTGTTGGAGCTGCAGCTCGTTAGCCGGATAAAGATAGCATCTGTGTTATTCCGCTGCAGACGCAGCCAGCCTGCGAGGCAGCGCTCAGGGAAAACTCCAACATGTCTCCACTTCTCAGCAGGAATCACGACATCGGATCAGTTTGGGTCTGAACGAACCGGGTTCTAATCCTGAATTATTATTAATTCAGGATTAATAATAACGATTAATCCTGAATTGTTATTATTATTATTGTTAATATATTATGAAGAAAATAGATTTTACTTGATCCTCCATTCATTTCTCCAGAACCGCCGGCCCCATTTGGACCTCCATTACTTATCCTATCAGAACCATCATTCAGAACTTACCTTGGACTTTCACCGACCCAGTTATGATTCTCATTCCAATTCCAGTTTGACGTTGAGCTGTTTTCCAGATTTTCCAGGCTACATGCTAACAGCTAATAAAGTGACAGTCACGATCAAATTTTGGATATTTAAATGAGACAACTGAGAGCAGAAATTGATATTAAATTTTTATGTTTGCCTTTCTGATGACTTTATAGTTGCTGTTTATTGTTAAAAGTGTCAGAATTTCTGTGAATTAATTTTTTAAAACTGAAAACCAGGATGTGCCGCCGGATCACCGACCCGCCTGCTGCGTCTGGATTTATTAACTCCAGAATAACATCATTAAAAAGTGATTTTTGTATATACTGGTGGTTCGGTTGGGATCTGGATTGAATCCCAGTTTGAGGGTTTCTCTCCAGCTTCCTCCCAGTAACGGTTTGTTTCCCAGTGAGTGAGAACCAGCAGCTTCCCACAGACCCTCCGCTGGATGATCCCGGGAAAAGCGACGTTTCATCAGCCAGAGGAGCGAGGGAAGCGAAGCGCGGAGGGAACCGAGACATGAGGAGGAGGCCGGACTGCCGGCGGCGGAAGAAAGCGGCTCATTGTCGGAGGAGCGCGAAGAAAGGAGGCCGTTGTTGGGCCCGGTTCGGCAGATAAGCTTCATATTTAGGAGGGAGGATGAAGAGGAGCCAACAGGGAGGGAGCTGGCAGAGGGACGTCCAGTGGAAAATGTGATGGATGGAGGGATGGAGGGATGGAGGAGGTGAAGAGCTGCAGGCCCGCAGCCAGGTGGATGTTTACAGGAGCATTTCCATCTCTGGGCTCATTTTCTGCTCTTAAAAATGAATTTGTGGCTGGAATCCACAGCAGGACCTTTCCCACTGTGGGAGCAGAACCTGCAGCCGGATCAGAACCGATCCGAACTGGCCAATCAGGGCTCAGCTCACCACCACCACCTTCTGCCACTCCTTCATGATTTCCGTTTTGTTTACACTGAAGGAATAAACGGGCAGAACCATAACTCCTCCGGGCCGGGTCCAAACAGAGGACAGCGGTGCCGACTGAGCTGCTCTGGAGGGAAAATTCCCCGAGCCGCAGCCGGTTCCAGGAAAAACGGGCCGTTACTATTAATGGATCTATTCTGGGAGCGGCGGTACATGAGGAAGGCATTACGGACCGTAACTTTCATGTCTTCAGACAGGCAGCTGCGCATGCGCCGCGCTTCAGCCGGCCACAGACACGCCGGAGCAGCAGCCATTAAAATATGATGATGGAGACGGAGAGGCTGTAAATCCGAGCAGAACTCCCCGCTTAACGGGCTCGGCCCGGAGCCAGCAGCAGCCGCGCGGTTCTGGTTCCAGCTGAGACCCAAACAGCAGAGGACACGGAGACTAAAATAACACGGAGCAGGTCAGGGGGTTCGGCTGGAGGACCCGGACAAAACCCAACACGGACGGAGGACGTGCAGAAGGAGCCCAGGGTGGGACTCGAACCCACGACCCGCCTGCTGCTAGGCAACAGAGACAGCCAATAATATTCAGACTTTTCTAAATACTGAAGCTGTTTTTATCATTCAAATTATAAAAACAAATATTCAACTAAATACATTTATAAAAATTTAACATGAACTTTCTGCATCATAAAGTGAATCAAATCATTAGTTTGTAATAAAATTTAGTTTTTTAATTACTCAGATTTTAACGCGTTAATTTTGTCACCTTGGCTCCGCCCACCTTGGCTGGTTTCCGAAACCAGTCAAACCAATGCAGCCAGTCACGTGACCTGCTCCCTCATCATAAAACACACTCAGGAAACCCGCCCCCTGGTGGCAGAGGTCTGTAAGTCCGTGTGAACTACATTTATTCATCTGTACATTTTTCTAAATGGACCAAACTCAAAGCAAATTATTGGTTGATTCATTTCCACATTGATGAGTTTTCAGTTTAGATTGATTTATTAAACATCTGATGAGTGGACAGCCAATCAGAGGCCGCCTCTGGCCTCCAGCTCCCTGATTGGTTAAACACTGAAGGGATTCTGCAGTGAAATCCTCTGAAGCAGTGAAGTATGTAGCCGTGTTGTTACAGCATCCAGTCTGATTTTAATGTTTTCACCCTCATATAAAGCTGTCGGGTAAAACTTTACGATGATGAGCTCACCGTGCGACCCCTGACCCCGCCCATCAGCAGGCGGCCATGCAGAGAGGAATCCGCCGGATGCGATAACGCCGCCCTGCGTTTCACGCCTGTCGCTCCTGGAGCCGGTTGGTTTGGAGGCCAGCCTGCTGCACGGCGGCGGCTTCCTGACTGCTGATAGTCACGGCAGCAGATGATGAAAGGAGCTGCAGCTCTGATGAGATTATCACTCGTTTCCTTTTAATGAAGCCTTTTAAGTTGGGGCCAAACAGATGTGGTTTCTCCGCCTGCCGTTCATTCGTCAAACCCAACATTAGCATCCATCATGGAGAGCGAGTTCCTCTGCAGTAACGCTCCTGAACGAGGCGTTTAGCTGCATCTGAATAAATTCACTCCGCTCGCCGTCCCTGCCGCCACCGTAGCAGCTGTCCAGAACCCGGTTCTGGTTCTGTCCCGGTTCCTCCTGACCAGTCCTGCAGGAAGCTGGTTTCTCTCAGCTGACGGCCTGTTGGCTCTTCTGAAGCTTTACGCTGGAAACGACTGGAGACTTTTTCTCCTCCTCCTCTCAGAGAGGAGGAGGAGAAAAGATGAAGGTTTCTGCTGGGAGTTGAAAGGGTTCAGATGAGCATTTATCACTGGTTTCACTGGTTTCACTGGCTCATTTCCACAAGGATTTCAGAAGTAGGAACAGAGGCAAGACTGCAGAGGAAGTGGAAAGCATAAAGTTGAATTGCATAATATTTTTTACATTTTGATTCCAACAGGAACAGTTGAGTGGTTTTCCTGTTTTAGCAGCCTGCAGACGTACCTGAGCCACAGGTTGGTTTGGTCCGTTTCCCACAGTTCAGAGGTTCATTCACTTTTCTTTCCACTGGCAGTGATGGAAAATAAAGTCTTTTTTTCTTGTTGAACTGGAGCCAATCAGAGGAGAGGATCTGCTCCTTCTCTGCATTTGATTGGCTCTGAGCTTGACAACATTTATTTATGACTGGAAACGTCCCAAATGAGAAATATTCTGCCTGACACAAAATGTTGACCTTTGACCTTGGACTCTTTAGGAATGGTTCTTGGTTCATCGGCTCATCCACCGATCCGTTAGTCACATTATGCAGATTTTTAATTTAACTATGTAAGATTATTTTAGGCAATATTTAAAATACATGAGAAAATGGAAACAAGCAAATGATTCAGTTCTTTTCTAATGATTCAGTTCTTTTCTAAATAATAAACATTTTATCATTCCTTGGTCATTTATAGCAAATGATGAATTTGCAGTTAAAAATCCTTAAAACATCAACATGAGGAAAAACTGAACCGTGAACAGAGTTTGGGTTAATAATTGGTTGATGAAAGAAACTTTGGATGAGATTTTGTTCGGAATTCAGGTTGTTCAAAATGTTTTTGTCCCGTTTCTGTGGTGATGATGAAATCTGTGTTGCTCTGGTTTCGTGTCACTGTGGTTTAAAACCGGCGGGCGGGGCAGCAGGCCGGTTAACAGGTGGAGCAGTGGGCGGGGCAGCAGGCAGGGTAACGGGCGGAGCAGCGGGTGGGGCAGCGGGCGGGTTAACAGGTGGAACAGCGGGCGGGTTAATGGGTGGAGCAGCAGTCGGAGCAGCGGGTGGGGCTGCGTCCTGATCAGAAGACGTGGACGCCTGTCTCCTGTCTCGTCAGAGGACCTGCTGTCTCTTGGACACGGGGATGAGAACCTTGAGCTCCGTCTCTCGGTTTGCTTCTCGTGAGCCTGCTGCAGCCGTAATGATGCATCCTGGGAGCAGCTCGCTGCATAATTTATTAACCGGGATTTATTAGCCGCAGAATTAATTTGTGGATGGGGGAGGGGGAGATTCACTCCTGTTTCTGAGTTTATCTTTGCGCTGGCATTGTCCCTCCCCTGTGATCCATTTCTCTTCATCAGCCCCCCACCAGCCTCATAATTGACCGACTTATTTTAATTTTAGTCATGTTTAAATAAGGATTCAGCTCTGCGTTTGTGTTTGCATGTGAGGAAGAGGAGGGTGAACTGGATTTATTGTCCTGGTACCTGAATCAAAACGCTGACGGACTCAGCCTCTCGCAGCAGCTGACTGGTAGAAATACAGCAGATAGAATCAGTTCGTCCGAGACACAGAGGCAAACTGATAATGGTTTATTAGCTTAGTGTTGTAGTTTGGCCACCATCCAGAAGAGGGCGCCTCTGGGCGTCCTCAAGCTGAGCCGGTTGATACAGAAATAAAGATGGCAGCACTACACCAGAATGTGAAGGAGAAACGGTCCAAACAAAGTCCAGATGCATTTATGCGGTACTGGTTGAAATATAAACAATCGATGTAATTCAGCTGACTCAAGAAATTGTTCAGATCCTGTAATCTCCATGGCAACCATACAGCTGTTCAAATCACCTGGGTGGACCTAGCCCCGCCCACCAGGTGCAGCTCCTCCCCCACTCAGCTCCTTCAGACTAGCAGTGGGCGGGGCAGCAGGCAGGGGTAATTAGCAAACAGTTGATGGAGCTGATCTCATTATAGGAGCTGCTGCTCAGAGCAACGCTGGTAAAAACGTTAAAGGGTTAATAGAGGAGCCATGTTGGGACGACTTCCTGGAGGCGGAGCTTCAGAGAGAGCAGGAGCTTCTTAAAGAGGCAGAGACCCAAAAAAATGTCTGTTTATCAGTTAATTATTAGTCGACTTTACATTAACTCATTAATTGATAACTTGTGTTCCTAATCCAAGTTGCCATGGTAACCAAAGTGTAATTCTAACATCTTTATAGCTGTTCCCCACCAGTGATTCCCAAATGTTCCTAAATCCTGGGTCGGCGGTTGATTCCTGCTCTCTGGTTTGTCTGCAGGTGTCAGAGGTGGGGAAGGACTCGCTGCCCGCCTGGCTGCACTGGGACGGTGGCAGCAGCATCCTGCGGGGGATCCCTCTGGAGGAGGATAAAGGAGTCCACTACATTTCTGTGACCATCTCCAACCACACTTCCTCTTCCTCAGAGGAGTTTTCCATCGAGGTTCACCCGGATGACCACTTTGATGGCGATTCGTCGGCGCCGCTGTCCGGCCCGGCGGCGGCGGAGGATCCCGTCCAGCCCTTCGTGTGTAGCAACGAGGAGCCGGTCACGGTGCTGACGGTGATTCTGGACGCCGATCTGACGAAGATGAGCTCGGCGCAGCGGGTGGAGCTGCTGGACAGGATGAGGAGCTTCTCAGGCGTGGAGCTGCAGGGCATGAAGATGCTGGCAGTGGTCAACAACCGGCTGTTTGACATGTCGGCCTTCATGGCCGGCCCAGGAAACGCCAAGAAGGTCAGCAGATAAAGATGGTTGGCTGTAAGCTAACAAAGGGACGTAAACTTTTGTTAATAATTTCTCCTGGTTTCTGTGCATAATTAATATGTTTAGCGTTTATTCTTCTTCTCTTGACATTCAGAGGTTCAGTCACATGAACCTCTGAGCTTCAGGCTGTTGACGTTAGCTAACATCCTGTTAGCATCGTTAGCTAACATCCTGAGATGTTAGCTTCTTTTGTTAGCTAACGATGCTAACAGGGGAACAATCTGCTTCTCCTCCCAGCCTTCAGTTTGCTGCTTCCATCTCTCAGTTTTCCTCTGGATGTTTTCACATCTTCACCAGCTGGTCAGATTATTGTCTGACAACAAGCCAGAACCAAAACACTTTCTTTACTTTCTGAAACATCTTAGTAAATAATTCACTTGCATCTGCTCTCCCCACACAAACATAAAAAATGTGATTTGTCACCACAACAACTCAAGCTGCCATATCTGCAAAACACCATTTTTCCTGAGTGTAAGTGAGTAAAACTCCACAGGATTTACCTTTCAGGTCATAAAAGACTTGAGTTCCTCAGCAGGCCTTAAACTCAGCCTAATATTTCACACAGAGCTTCTCCAGGGTTCAGGAGCTGCTGCAGAAATCAAACTGCAAAAATAAACATCAGCCGTTAGAGCTGCAGATAATGTTACCGAATGGCCAGCTGCTTCATGGGTGTGTCTGTTTCTCAGGTGGTGGAGAACGGAGCTCTTCTGTCATGGAAGCTGGGCTGCTTCCTGGACCGGACCACCGTTCCAGACATCAACAGCGTCCAGGGTCCAGCTAAAGACGGATCCATGTCTGCCAGGCTGGGGTACCCCGTGGTGGGATGGCACATCGCCAACAAGAAGCCACAAGTCCCAAAGCGAGTGAGAAGGCAGCTGAACAACACTCCGACGCCCGTCCTGGCCGTTCTTCCTCCAACCACGGTGGCTGAACCTCCGGTCAGGATCGTCCCAACCCTCTCCTCTCCCTCCATCGCTGCGCCCACAGAAAGTTCTGCCCCTCCGGTTTGGGGCCCTGTGCCTCTGCCAGGAAAGCCTACGATCAGAATCCGTGACCCCATCGCCCACACCCCGACCCTGGGCCCGCCTCAGCCGACCAAGGTCGTCGTGACCACCAGCACCGTTTCCGTTCAGCCGTCCATGTCCAGGAAGATCCCAGTAGAGGCCACCGCCACGCCCACCATCCCACCCAAAAAACCACCCAGGAAACCACCCAGCACCACCCCAAAGACCCCCTCACCCAAGGCCCCCACAGCCAGCACACCGTCATCTGGTGTCATCGACGACCCAAACAACAAGAAGCCGGTGCTGAGGAACCCCATTGATCAGGTCGTTGCTCTGGTGGGAACGTACTTCGAGGTTAAAATCCCTTCTGATACCTTCTTTGACAAAGAGGACGGAACCACAGACAAGCTCCGCCTGTCTCTGAAACAGAACCACAAGGATGTGGTTGGAGAGGAGTCCTGGATCCAGTTCAACACCACCAGCCAGCTGCTGTACGGCCTGCCGGATGTTCAGCACATCGGGAAGCACGAGTACTTCATGCAGGCAACCGACAAAGGAGGCCGCAACGCCATCGACGCGTTTGAAGTCAAAGTAAACCGCTGGCCTGCCAATGACAAAACGCCGGTCATTTTCACGGCCCGCTTTGAAGGAGAGCCACGGTTAATCACCAACAACATCCACAAGAAGATCCTGCTGGTCAAGAAGCTGGCGTACGTCCTGGGCGACCGCAACAGCAGCACAGTGAGCCTCAGGAACATCAGCAAAGGCTCGATCGTGGTGGAATGGACGAACACCAGCCTGCCGCAGCACCCGTGTCCCAAGGAGCAGCTCAGGAACATGAGCAGGACGCTCGGAGACGCCAACGGAAGACCCTCACAGAAGTTCAAGGACTACATGGGGCCGGACTTCAGTCCGCAGGATGTGAAGGTGCGGGGCAGAGCCAGCTGCCGGATGCACTCCTTCATCCCGCCAGCAGAGGTCAGCATCCCAGTACCTTCCACAGTCACTCCAGGCCTGGGGTCGAGCCGCCACAGCACCGATGACGTTTACCTTCACACAGTGATCCCTGCTGTGGTGGTGGCGGCCATTCTGCTCATCGCAGGGATCATCGCCATGATCTGCTACAGGAAGAAGCGGCGAGGCAAGCTGACCATTGAAGATCAGGCAACCTTCATCAAAAAGGGCGTGCCTATCATCTTCGCCGATGAGCTGGACGACTCCAAGCCGCCCCCCTCCTCCAGCATGCCGCTGATTCTCCAGGAAGAGAAGCCGCCGCTGCCGCCCCCCGAGTACCCCAACATGGCCAGCCCAGAGACCACGCCCCTCAACCAGGAGATGCTGGGGGAGTACACCGCCCTGCGTGACGAAGACCCCAACGCACCCCCCTACCAGCCGCCTCCTCCCTTCACGACTCCCCAGGAGGGGAAGGGCTCCCGTCCAAAGAACATGACTCCGTACAGGTCGCCGCCCCCCTACGTGCCGCCATAAGGCCCGGCTACCCTCCCCTCACGGCGGAGGGAGGCTCCAGGAACTGCGCTGGTTTCTGCTGTTTCTGTCTGGACTTTTATAGGAAGTGATGTCAAGAGGTGCTAAAGTTCCAAATCAACGGAGGCGATGGACTGGGTGGGGTTTGGAACGGCTTTGAGGGACTACTGGTTCTGCGGTAGCCGCCGCGTTCTGATCCCAGCGGGCCGCTGGCTCAACCCAGAGGAAACCACCGGGAGACCTGCTCTCCCTCTCAGCATTTCAGCTTTTTCTACATTTGAGAACAGGATTTGACTTTTCTTCTTTTTCCCGGTAACTTTTATTTTTCACTGGACTGAAGCGTTGCCTAACAGCCGTTGTTGTGTCCTGCTAGCGTCACCAGACACACGCACGTCTTCTGAAAGCATCAGATCCTCGACCCAACCCCAAGCTCTCCGATCGAAGGGAGGGCGAGGTGTGTGTGTGTGTGTGTGTGCGAATGAGTGTGTGTGTTTATTGGGATTCATAACGGTTTGCCTTTTAACTCGGTTTGTCTGTTTTTATCCTTATTCACAAAGTCTAGCTGAGAATAACAAGGTAGAGATGAATAATTGTTTGTTTTGTTGGTTTTAAGTTCACTGTTTGTCTGGAAGATTTTTTATTTGGGGGAGCGAAGTGGGAGAGAAAGAATTATCTTCCAAAATATTAACAGCTGATTTTTTTATTCCTGTTTTCCTACGAGACAAATCAGCCACAACTTTCAGTCCGGTCCTCTGAGACGAGAGAAACCAGGCAGTAAGATCAACGACTGGAATCCTGTGGGAACTGGTGGGAACTGGTGGGAACTGGTGGGAACTGGCCCCAATCATCGACCATCCAAACAGTTTGGACATCAAAAAACCCAAATATGTGACAGAAAACAGGTGTAAATGTTTTGTTCATCATGTCGGTATTTAAATAATCCAGTTTGGACAGAAGGCCGTCCACATGCTGCCTGATGGGTTACAGGCGGTAACCAGAGCAACTGACAGCGACTCACAAACAGAACCGACCTCATGGTGAGGAGGTCGGGTTTACCTTCTCTGATGTCACATCCTGCAGCCAATCAGCTTCACCGTGACCCCAGCGTGACCCTGATGGCTCCATCGGGCACCGGTCATCTACTGGGCATGCTCTGTATGTGCTGACCCACTGTCGGACGCTCTGGTAACCGCCTGATGACCCAGATTACTCCCTCTGGTGTTCAGGCTGCATGTGGAGCAGGTGTATTCCTCCGTGACCTGTACTGGTTAAACTGGTATTCCACAGGATTCCAGCTCCGCCTCTTTTCTCTCCGGTAAAACGGGACAAGAAACCCGGAAACTTTAAACCAGGGATCGTTTTATTTGATTTGATTTGATTTTTTTCTACGTGACGCTGGGACTCTCCCAGAAGTGAAGTTTTGTTTTCCTGATTTTTCCAGATTCAGGAAAACAAAAACATTGAATTTCCAACCAGTTTCTCCCGGAAAACCTTTTTTTTTTTTTTTACTTTTTGATACAGCCTCAAATTGTTTATTAAAATGATCTGAATTGATGATTAGTCTTCTGTGATTTGTTAAAGTTTAGCTTCGTTCACTCTTGGGTCACGTTTGGATTATTTTGGTGTGTTGGCGTCCCCGACGCGGCGCAGAGACCCGGAAGTCGTTTTATTTCCATCCTTTGCCTGAGTTGAGCAGGAAGTGACCCTTTGCAATAAAAGCGTGCGGCGCGGCCGCTCCGTGCAGCCTCACGCGTGTGACTCATTCTGTCATGATGTTGGTTTTCGCAGGATGCCAAGGCTTTTTTTGCTTATCCAGTGTGCATTGTAATAATAAAACCAACTGGTACCTTAATCAAACCGACGCCTGGCTCATCTTTCTTGCTTCTCGCCTCATACCTGCTGGACCGGTGGGGAGTTTCTGTTGTCTGCTCCATCAGACCTGACGCCTGGTTCTGGTTCTCCCTCCCATCTGAAGTTCATTTCCTCGAACGGCTTCATGCTGTCTGGGACGGACGAGCTGCTGTCCAACTTGTCCAAACTTCTCTTCCTGGTTAAAGGTTTTGCTTTGAAGACTCGGTCCAGTCAAATCAGACTCTCCACCGACTGAATCCAAACGCTTTGCTCTGATATTGACCATTGATTAGATATAAACAGCTGAGCGTCTCCTTCGGCCCAAGGCGATGATTCATGACAGAGTTTAATTTGGAGGAGGGTGAAGCGAAGATGAATGAGTTCCTGCAGGAGAGACGGACCTCAGGGATGATGGAGATTAATGGAGGATTGATCCCGGCCTGATTGAGGCGCCTCTCTGCTGTCAGACTAAATCAGCTGTATGTATAACTGCATGGATGTTGAGTCAATCAGCTGCTGTTGCAGTTAAACTTGGAGATCAGACTGAGTTTAATGAGAATGCTTTAAAACATCACAGAGAAAATGGCTTCCTGTTCCAGGACCAGTTGATCTCGGATCCCCGAGTTTAAATAAATATCTTCCTCACCACTGATTCAGTCAAATAAAGAAACACAAATATAAACTAAAATAAAATCCAGACAGTTTTAACATTTATCTGGAACTTTTTCATGCTAAATATCCAGATTATAAGAATAATCTGATTTGTATTTGATTTCTACGATTCGAAGCTTCTTAAGGCTTTGACTGCATTTCTTGATATTAATTGATCAGAATTAAAAACCAAACAGCTTTAGTTTTGATCTAAATCTGGACTGAACTGTAACCGACATGATGCCACCTGTCCATCGTTCCAGTGTGTTTGTGACCAATCAGCGCTCGCATTTCTCCGGAGGTACACGCCCCTTATCCGGAGGAACTGGACCTCCGTCCACGTTGTTCATTGCCGCTAACGCGCTGCAGTCCGAGAGAATTCAAGGACAATAATAGAAAACTGTAGTCAAACGCCAGTGAGGAACATGCAGTTCAATCAGCCGTTACCCAGGATGCTTAGAGGCAGAATATAATTTATTACATTTCCCAAACCAAAGTCTGGAGAAACACAAGAAATGGATCAAGGCCTTCGGCCAACCTCATGTCCAGTTCAATCAAACTATGATCAACAGAAACCACCGCTTTGTACAGTTACTCATTTGTACGAAGGTAACTGGTAGTAATGACACCTATTGATAGTCAAATCAACAATCAATAAGTGAAGGTAGTTATGTTTGATTTTATGCCTGTGAAGTCTAACATATCTATGGCAGCATGAAGATGTGCTGCAGTAACTGTGGTATTTACATTTAAGCTCCTTTTTGTACTAATGTTTATTTTTTCACTGATCGTCTGTCACATACCTTACAGTCACAACAAAGTGAGACTTTTAGCAAACATGTAGAACAAAAACATTTTCTATAAAATGTTGTATAAACACTGGGCAAAACGACATGCTACTCTAGAATAAAATAAATGTAGATGTCTGTAAACATCTAAAACAACTTCAGGGTCAAATGTGATCAGCATCCAGATGCAAAGAGTTTAATTTCAGACAATTAGAAACTTTTCTGTTTTGGTTGGAAACATCTTGAAATTTTAATATGCATAAATTGTATGTTTTGAAATCCAACAGGGATGACAAGAAACTGACTTTTTATCGGTGGTTTTCCAATCCTAAAAATCCAGACTAAAGTCTGACCAGCCGTCTACCTGGACATCTTATTGCACTTTATCCTGTTTCCTGCTGACAAGCTTTTCCTGCTGATTTTATTCCCAGCAGGTCTTGGTACCGGCCCACTGAGCCAGCAGTACCAGTACCAGCTTTAATCAGCAGTAAAGTCTCAGTTTATTGTTTCAGGTTCAGGTCTGAAGCCTGAACACAGCAGAGAGCGTTCCTCAGGTTAAAACCAGTTTCTGAAAACATTCTCCACATAATGGAGGAAAGAAAAAGTCCATTTTGGATCAAGCCAGCCCTCTGATAGATTATTAGTTCTCTCTGGAGTTGTGACAGACTTTATGAGATGTAATTTCAGCTGACTGAGTCACTTTTTTCAGTAATTGAACAAAGCCGTGAAAGGCAGCAGATTGTTCCGTTTGTCGGTTGTTCAGTTCATTGTTGGAGGAAAAGCTTTAGTGGCCAGTGTTTCATTCTTACAGGTCTGTTGGAGGGAAGGTTGATTAAAGAGCACACACACACACACACACACAGAGTTTTCAGGGTTTCTATTACAGCAAGAATAAAATGTGTGTTCCCGTAACGTGTGTTGGCTGTTGCAGCTGTGCAGCGATCAGGACTTTATATTGGAAAGGAATTGACCATCAATCTGAGGAAAACCTTTCAGAAAACGTCTCAGTGGCTCCAGTTTTATCATTAAGTGCCACCATGACTCTCCTCTGGGACCATGAACCCATTCCTCTGGGATCCCGGCTGGGATTCTGGCCCATTACTGACAGAACCGGTGGGACCGGGTCACGGTTCTGGTCACATATTTTCTCTGGGGCTGACATCAGAACCTGGTGATGGATGTTCTAGATTCTAGAACATTAACTTTGTTGTCATTCAGTAACTCTGTATTGGTGGACTGCTGGGGGACGTTGTCCATTCGAAAGACGCATTTATGTCCGAACTTTAACTTCCTGTCTGATGATTTCCACTTCCTCCATCTATTCAGAGGAGACAACCATCCCCTCAGGAACAAACATTTAGCTAGCTAGCTAAATGTTCAGGTTCACGCTAAATACTTGACTTTAGCGACAAAGCAAAAATATTTAGCTTTGTGTTCACACCAAGCTAGCTTTGTAGCTACATATTTAACTTGAGGCTAAACATTTATTTAGCAAGCAAAATGTTTAGCTCCAAACTAAAAATGTAGTTAGCGAGCTAGCTTGACAACAAAACATTTAGTTTGGCGCTAAATATTTGTTGATAAACTAAATATTTAATTTTAAGTTGTAATTGTAATTTTAAGGTGTATACACCCTGTGCATGCAAAATGACAATAAAGTCAGTCTAAGTCTAAGTCTAATATTTATAAAGAAATGAATAACATGGTGAATCTAACATTTCTCTTATTGCTGTTAAGTTTTTACTGTAACGTTACAAATGACACGCCACAGTTTCAGCCTAAAAAGTGAGACTTGAGAGGAGTTTTTATTTTTCCCAGGTCGGGTTACCAGTGGCTCTTTGTTCACATAACTCTAAATGTAGGAGGATAATAAAAAGCTCAAAGATGAAATGCTGCTGTGTAGCAGAGAAAGTGAGCGGAGCTCTGTGCTGAATGTAAACCAGACAAACTGGGAGCAAACTGGGTTTGGTTCTCACGCTGCAGTGTGAGAAGCGTCGGCTCCACGGCGCCTCGCTCGTCCGATTCCCAGCCTTCCTGATGGAGCTCCTCTCCTCTCGCTCTTCTCTGAGCGCTCTTGACCTTGTGTTTCCCAGCTGAGGGGCGTGAATAGACCCGCTCCCCGTCCGCTGTACCCCCCGCCCCCTTGCCCTCCTCTTCCTCCTCTTCCTCTCATCTCCCATTCATTCCTTCTGTAAACCACAGAGCGAGTTCTCGTCTTTAAACGCTCTCATGTCGCTCTTCCCGCTTTGTTTGATAGAAAATGCTTCAGCTTTGATAAGTCCTCTTCAAACCCTCCACTTCAGGCTGTGAGCTCTTCACATTGCTAGTGAGTCATTATTCTGGAGCTGATGCATGTGGAGAAAATTACATTTGGTTCTGCTTGTGCTTCATTCAGGCCTTTTTCAGCTCAATTAAAACAAAATGTAACATCAAAGCTTTGCTCCATTCATGGAAAAACACCGGATCAGGTGGAGCGGACCTCAAGTCCGAACAGAGACGATCAAATCAGACCAAACCAAACTAAACGGTCGCTCTCTAGCAGCATGGAAACGTGTGCTGCAGTAACTGTGGTATTTAATTTTTTTTACATTTAAGCACCTTTTTATGATATTGTTTATTTTAATCATTTTCCAGAAGGCAAATTTTCACAAGCTGGTATTATTTAAGTCATTAGTCACCTGTTTTTACATTTGTGTAATTTTCTATGTGTTTGTTTTACTTATAAACCAGAGCAAACCAGTATCTGAAGCAGTAGGTCTCTGGCTCCAGCTGGGCTCCCGTCTCTTTGATTAAAGCCCAGCGCACGGTGGATGCAGAAGGTTTTGGTGAATGTGTTTCTGGCGTCCTGTGATGGAACAGACTCATAACACGTTCATACATAAAGACGGAGGATTAAAGATGGAAGATGTGGAGCTCCTCTCTCTGCGTTCCTGCTGATCTCTGCAGCTGGATGAGTCGGGAAGCTTAATGTGCAGCTGCCATACTTTGCATATTGATGGGAAAATAAATAGGCCACACAAACAACGCGCCTCTCGGATTCATATTTGAACAGCGAGGAATAAATCACACACCTGTGGAGAAACACGGAGGATGTTCCCAACGACAGATCAGAGCTCCGCTTTCCACCAAACTGGTCCCAGTGCTGAACTGGGTCCAGTTTTATCTCAGTACAGGAACTGGTTCTGGTTCCGGAACCAAGACTCGGCTGGTCCAGAAGGAAAGAACCAGTCTGAGTCGTCCGAGCTGTTGCCATGGAGACAGATGACCTTTCTGCCCTCTGGTTTGTTTCAGACGGAGGAGATCAGCTGCTGCTCTTCCTCGTCTCAACCTCCTCATCCTCTCTTCAGAGCTTTTCCAAGTTGATCCAACTGGGAGGAGATCCAGAAGCCCCTCCAGACCCGGGATCAGCTGGGGTTCCGCTGGAGGAGCCGGATGGTTTCCTGCTCCAGGACCCAGGATCCAGGATCCAGGACCGGCCACAGGAAGCTGCAGCTCTGACCTCTGTGAGGGTTTGGATCCTAGACGGTTGTGTTCCTTTTAGCCTTCAGTCTTTGAGTTTTTGTTTCCTGTCATGAATAACCATCAGAATCTTCATCAGTGAATCCTGTTGGACTCTCTGCTCATTAAAGGACAGTTTCTAGTTCCCTGAACTCTCTGGTCTTCCAGCGTCTGATCCGGTGAGCTGCTGGCTGATGAATGCTGCACCAGCGCTGCGTCTGCAGGCGCCACCCAGAGCGCCGCCATCCAGTGTCGAAGCCGATTTCCTCTCATCTCAGCAGCGCTGGGCGTTCTGTCAGGCAGCCGGTTCAGAACGGCTCATTTGTATGTTGATAAAGTGGAATCTCCCAGGTGCCCGGCTGTTTTTCTGAACACTTTCCTTCTGACATTTCAGAATGCCAAGCAACATGCTGATCAGCCAACCGAGCCGCGAGTGTGTGTCGCTGCGTCTCCCTGGGCTCCTGAGTGTGGGTGTGTGTGTGTGGGGAGTGTGTGTGTGTGTGTCGCAGGTATTAGGAAAGTCGGCTTTTATTTTCTCTGTTTGGTCCCAGAAGCTGAGAGACGATCAGCCTGAAGCTCAGATCCTCTGGACTGAAGGCTTCCTGATGAACAGACACTGGAACCAGTTCAAACTGGAACCGGTTCCAAACTGGTTAACTCCCTCAGGTCAGACCATCAGACGGGTCGGGCCACAGCATCGGACTCACTCTGCTGTGTTTGTGGCGCTCTGCTCAGCTGCAGCATCTCATTCCTCCATGATTCGTATCTGATGCTGCCAGCTGAGGGTTGCCGTGCCGACGGAGCCGTTAATCCAGACCCGAATCTCCTTCACCATCAGCCGTCGCTCAGCTCAGACCGTCTGCAGGTCTGTTTATTCAGTCCTTGGGTCTGAAGCGTTTCTGCTGCAGAAACATCAGATTAGATGAACATTTGTCTCTTGTTGATCCAATGAACCAATAAACTATTTTTCTCCTCATCAGACTGAAAATGAAAAGTTGAAATGAAGCAGAATTTGTCCGTCTTTGGCGCATGCAGGAGTTTCAGCTGGCACATTTTTCTGCAGCCCAGGCAGGGGGTTAAAGGTCATCAGAGATGTTTACAGGAACATCCCATGGAGAGCTTCCAGAACCGTCCGGGCTCCACTGAACTCATTAACTGCTGCAGCTCTGTCCAACTCGCCTGACAACCACACGTCACCAGAACACGGAGGATTCTGGGTTTCATTAGGAGAGATGAGAGAACAGAGAGTCTGATGGAGGGGAAACACTTCAGCTGCAACCTGGAGGCAGAAATACGAAATACTGCAAACTCAACTCAGGTTCATTCAAATTAGATTTTTTTTCCCGGAAAACTCAAAAGCATTCTGGGTTTTATGGGTTAAAAGCTAAAAAAAATGAAATCTTCAAATATTTAATGATCTGTTTGATAAGTGATTGTTCAGCACCATGGACAGCAGCCACTCCAGTCCAAACTGGACCAGGTGTTCATAAACCAGTGAACCCAGTTCTCTGTGACCATTTCAACAAATACTGAGATGCAGTTCATTAAGGAAACATGTTGCTGTTAGCGGTTAGCTTTCTGTCTGTCAGCTTCCTTCATCTGAACACCATGCTGTCACCTTCAGCCATTTTAAAATTCACCCAGAGACGGCGGCCATCTTTACGGGAGCGGCCATCTTTAGTGCAGCAGCCATCTTTACGGCAGCAGCCATCTTTACTGCAGATGGCCGCTGCTGTCTGCAGTGCGCTAAAGATGTAGCGCTCTGCTCCATCTTTAGCGCTGCAGCGTGTTCTTGTTCTGTCGGTCTCTTAAACGCATCATGGTGTTAAATAAGCTGATCAGACTCAAAGTCAGATTTGTTCAGATAATCTGAATCTGAATTCTCTCTGTAGTTTTCCAGACGTTCTCTTTCCTCTCTGCTTCTTTTTCCTGCTGCTCTCCCGTCATGCATCCTCTGCAGCGTTAACTCGTCTCTGTTCATCCTGGTTCAGATTCCTCCTTTTCATGCTGACACAAAACAGGCAAACCTGAAACTAAATGAATTGAGTTGTACGGTTTAATCAGTCTGAGAAGTAACCGGGCCTCAGCCGGGTCGTCTCCGTTTGGACCGAACCTGAACGTCTCAGAGCGCTGAGAGCCCGACTGCAGTCAGGATGCAGATCAGTGTGACGGATTCCTGCTGGTCCGTCAGAACGACTGAGAAAAACATCTCACTGATAAAAGTCTGAACGTGGAAAACGTCAAGACATAAAAACCCCAAACTGTCAGGAGGTTCATCGACTCGATCCTCAGAACCAGAACCGAGCTTAATGTGATGATGGAGCAGCAGAGGGATGTTGGGTCACAACTTTCTCTGGACTAATAAAACCTTTTCTTCACTTTGTGGTAGAAAATATAAAATATGAATCTGATTTCACACCTGGAAAGTCCGTTGGTTCTCCTGTTTGGTGGATTAAAGTGCATTAGTTTTGTGTTTGGTG
The DNA here is from genome assembly GCF_001444195.1 of Xiphophorus couchianus. Taxonomy (NCBI): domain Eukaryota; kingdom Metazoa; phylum Chordata; class Actinopteri; order Cyprinodontiformes; family Poeciliidae; genus Xiphophorus; species Xiphophorus couchianus. The sequence continues at coordinate 3,289,242 of NC_040247.1, forward strand.
AGCTTTGCTTTCACTTTACTTTTTTACAAGCTGAGTATAATTTGCAATCAAAGCGGATGACGAGCTTTGCTCCTATTGGACAGAAATGACGGGAAGGCGGGACAAAGAAGGAAACAAACATGGAAGATCTGCTTCTGTTTCCCGTTCTGAACATCTTATTATAACTGGAAAAGCATTTTGAAAGTGAAGAGCAGCAAAACAGAGAGGAGAGGAGTGATGGAAGAACGACGGATGTTAAAACCAGAGTGTCAAAATAAAAGCCTAAACATCAGAACGCTTCATTAATCCAGCTAGTCTCGTTTTTAAATGATGATGGAGCCTGGGTTCCTCTTCCTCATTACAGAAGGTCGGCCGTGGCCTCCAGAACCACGAGGAGACGGACAGGAAGTGAAGCAGAAAGAGCCGTGTCACATCCTGAAGCCTCGTCACGACCATCGCCATGAAGGACTCTCAGCGTTTTAATTAAGGCTGTGAGTCAGACTGCAGCTCCGCCGTCCGTTCATTTTATCTGCAGACAGAAACACGGAAACGTTCAGGAATCTCTGGGTTCAAACCGCATCTGAAAAAAACGAAACGATTCAAAGTTTTATGAATCACTCAACTCAAAATCAGGAAAATGGAAACCTGGAAAGATATGAGGATGAATCAAACATTCACCAGTTCACAGAAATGAGGAGAAATTTTAAGAAACATTCAAAGTGAATCCACTTTCCTCTGCTGCACAGAACCGCCTGGCTGCAGATCGGCCCGTAAAACTCAACATGAGTTATCCTTGTTCTTCATTTAGAGTAAAATATGAATTAAAACCTCAGGATTTCTGACTCGGCGTAAATCCATCTCATTATGGGGGGACCATAAACAGGAACATTTCTTTAAAAGTTTAAAAAGTTTTAAAACACAATCAGGACCAAACATGACTAGTAATGCACATCAAACATGTTTGTTTTTTTAAGTAAAACTAAAATTCAAATGTTGCTTAGATACGAGTTTTGTTCAGTCTCACTGATCTAATCTCTGCTAAACTTTTACAAAGATTTAAGGTTCTAAATAAAAAAGCTTTAATGAGTAACTGCTCTTACTAAAATTCTAGACTCTTCCAAGATGGGGGGGTCCAGGCCAGGTCCAGGTCCAAGTCCAGGTCCAGCCCCTGCGATTTACGCCTATGCTCAGAGATCAATATGAAGGGCTGAGTAGTTTGTGGGGCGACAGAATCCGTCTGGACCGGAGCATCTTTAGACCTGAGCAGCAGAAACAGCAGCGGAGCTGAGAAAATGAAACGGGACGAAGTGAGGAATCGCTGTTTTATTCATCGACAGGTCGGAGCCCAACGCAGCGCCTGCTGGGCTCAACGGAACCGGGAAGAACTAATCCGGGCTGTGAGCTTCATTAGTGGGATCGTGATCCGACGCGCAGCAGCACAACCATCTGCAGGAGATGTTAGGAAGGGAGGAATGAGACTTAAGACCCGACTTCCTGGTCTGGAGGAAATGATGTCACTGCTCAAGCAGCTGAGTTTGAATAGGCAGGAAGAGCATGATGTCATTTCCTGTAAATGTTTAAAAAATCCTTCAGGCTGCGGCTTCAGATCCTGAACTCTGAGGTGAAACCTGCAGCAGTTGAACTGGGATTGTTTCCACCAGTATGGCTTCTACTGGTTCCAGTTCAGCTAACTGTCTGTGGAAATAACTCGCCCAGTTGGGAGCCAGAGGCAGCCATGTTTAGAAACCCACAGCTTCTCCCTCCTGATTGGCTGAATTCACACCACATGGTTTCTGTGTCTGTCGGTGCTTCGATTTGTGACATGACAATAATTCATCTGGAGAATCAGAAAACATGAAACATCCAGTAGTTCGTTGTCTTCAGGCCAAATGTCAGCGAATAACTTTAACTTCAGGGGAAATTCACATTTTTACTAAAGATAAACCAAAGCAGAATGACCCCAGATTCCCTTCCTCTAAATATTTCATTTATTATCTGATTGTTGTTTTAATCTTGGTCTTAATCCAAATGTTGTCCAATCTGCTCCTGCATCGTGTGAAACTCTGCAGAGCTGGAATGATGACGAGCCGCAGCCTGATGGGAGGAATGCTAACAGTGAATAGATAACAGATGTGATGGTGAATTATTTATTTCTGTAATGTCATTGCAGAGAGCGAGAGCCGAGCGCCGTCAGCGCAGCCCTAACTTTGTCACTCCTAATAAACCGTGGCAGCCTGGTGACTAATTAGCTCTAATTTTGCTCTTCGGGGCTTTAAGGGATGTTTGAAACTCTGGCCGAGTCGCGGCGCTGCTGCCAGGAGGAATGTCACAGCCAGGCTGCGGCTAAGCGGCGCTGGCACGCCATCAAGACACAGGAAACTCAACAACAGCTGCAGGAACCTCCGGCTGACCTCTGACCTCCGTCGGCCTCACTGACGGTTCTAATCCAAACCCGGCAGGAGTCATGAGACCCGGCCGAAGGAACGGGTCAGCAGGGAGTTCAGGTCTGCAGCATCAGCAGGTTTTAGTTCTGGTTCTGGTTCAGCATCAACAGGCAGCGAAAACATCCAACGTTTAACTTCTGGTTTTAAAAACAAAATCCAACCTCAGATTAACAATCTGCCCATTTAAAACAGATTGCATGAAAAAAATGATATTTTTATAATGTAGTTTGATCAGAACAGTTCTGGACCCGGTCCGGTTAAAATCCTCCTAACATGTCCAGGCTGCTGCTGGCGAGTTTCCAGTCTGAGCCAGGTGAACTGGTTCCACTGGTCTTACAGTCATAACATCATAATCGGAAGTTTATGGAGATTTGGATTAGATTTCCTGCTGCTTTCATTGACAGCTCCGTAAAACGCAGCTCTGCTCTCCTGGAGACGGATTTCCTCCAGGCTCTGAAACGGTAAATAAGGCAAAACGTGAAAAGTAATTTATTATTAATGTCACGAAGATAAGTTGAAATATTCCAGATAAATCTGCTGGGACTGTAAACAGAACATTAACCTCCATTACAGCCACGTTTCAAACTCAGAGTTTAACCTGAACTCCTCTGTTCTGCTGCCATTCGGCCTAGTTAAAGGCCACGCAGAACATGCAGGATTGCTGTTAGTAGCTTTCCATAACCATAACTGCTGGTTTTATTAAAAAGTTCAAGGAGAATGTGTGAGAATATATGAATCAGACACAGAACTCAGAACCTGGACAAGTTTTATTTATAATCATAAAAATATAGAATATAGAATATGGAATATAGATTTGTGCTGCGGATCAAATCTGAGGCGCCGCCAGCTCCTGGGTGTGTGAGCGGAGGACAGGAGGCAGATTTAAAATAATAATTTTATAATAAATAAATAATAAATTATTATTTAAAATAGTAATATTAAATCCGCCTGCTCAGATTATTTTCTGAACTTTTAGCTTCAGAAAATAATCAAAATAAAAGCAGAATGTGAATAATTGTGAGTTTGGTGCTGAAACCAGACGTCATAAAAAATCATAAAAACTTCATGCTGGTCTCATTTTTCAGGAGATTCTTTATTATTGTTTTTCATCCCAGATGATCTGCTGTCCTCCAGTGACATGGCTAAGTATGAAATCCTGCGAGATTTTGTGGGATTTGAGTTTTTAAAAGTGGGGCGGAGCCTAACGACAGGGACGTTTAGGGCCAGCAGCTTTTGGCCTTTCTTCATCTTAAATAATTAGTTTTTAATTTTTGAACATGATATTTTTACCAACATGCCTTTAGTTTCTAGACGCCTCTAAACTTTAAAAGAATTGGTTTTCCTGAATTTAGAAATGGAAAGAAACAAACAGGTGAGTGTTTGTTTTATTGTTTGGAGCATGCTAATGCTAACGTTAGCATGCTATGTCTGTACCAATTAAGCTAATTTGTTCAGTATTATTCCATGAAAAAAAGAGAGTTATATATTGTTAAATAGTGAAATATTTAACATTTAGTTCTAATTTTAATAATTAATTGTACATTATTCTAATTATTTTTGCACTGGGTTATGCTAACCAGCTAAGTGAATCATATATATTTTTATCGAATGGAGTCTCCACTCCGCCCAGATAAAATTCATCTGCTGTGATGATTCTGCAGCATCGGCGCCATTAAAGCAGCAACCAGGTTCTGCTTTGCTGCATTTTACTGCCCAGGATTGTGAAGGTGCCACCGGTGTAATTTATCGAAACATCTGTAGAGGGAGGCGCCTGTTTGGTAAGCTGAACGCCACACGGATCACACACACACACACACACACACACACACACACACACACACACACCTGGAAGTCTTTGTGTTTGAAGCAGCTTTATCTGATGTTTCTGGCCTGAACGGAGATGATGGACGTCCAGCTGAGACCAACAACAAAACTTCAGTCAGGAGCGCCTAATGGGCCGCCGACAGAAAACACAGACTGTTAGGTAAACCGGCATCAGCTGGATTCTCATTACTTCACTCCAGGGAGGAGGAAACTCTCCTCCACCCCGTCCTGTTGGATCCGTCCTGGTCTGGTTTCCTAGCAGGACGCCATGCAGAGCGTCTGGTAGACATTTTGTTCTGAGGATTTAACTTTATTATTTTAGCTCATTTTTACTTCCACAACAACATCAGACTTTACTTTTATTGTGTCAAATGAAGCCAACTGCTAGAAACTAAATGTTTAGCTAATAAGAAAATTCACCTGCCGGTAACCGGAAGTGGACTACCAAAATAAAAGCAGGCTATTCCGAACCTCTTTTTGAACTCCTTGATTTAATCGCTTTATTTCTTCTCCTCTTCATTGTTTCTTTTCCTCTTTTCTTCTTCAACATTTCAGGTTAAATCGAAGGATGAGCCGTTTTGAAGCCAATCCAGACGTTTAGCAGCGGAGACGCTTCACCTCTCGGCCTCACCAGCTGGAGTTCAGAGGTTCTCAACACCCAGCTTTTATTTTGATAGTCCACTCTCACTTATCTGCAGGAGAATTAGCATATTAGTTAAATAGTTAGCTTGCCAACTAAATATTTAAATTGTAAACTAAATCTTATGCTAGTTCAAAGGTTAACTAAATATTTAGCTATCTCAGATGGAAACGTTTAGTTTGGAGCTAAATAGTTAGCTTTCTAACTGAATATTTACTTTCAAACTAAATATTTATTTAAATTTATCACCAGGGAAACGTATATATTTGTCTGGCTAATGAAATATTTAGTTTGAAACTGTGACGTTTATAAATGAATAACATGTTGAACATGTGACTGATAATGAATCCATTTTATTCTTTTATTACAGACTAAATAATTTAAATGATTGCTGTTAATTTTTGACTAACTTTACAAACGACCATCATAAACAGCATGTCTGCTCCTTAATCTCTGGTAGATTTATTCTGTTCCCATTAAAGGTTTGACTTTACTGGAATCAGACTGGACCTTCTGAGTGAAAGGAAAACATCGAGACTAAATCAAGTTAAAGGGATTATTGTGAAATAAAATGCTAATTCTGTTTTCCCAATTGGTGATTAAAGACAGGATCAGTATATAAATATAATAACTGCAGAGTGACGGCAGCTTTCTGGGGTCTAAGGGAAGATATTTCAGTCAGAGTGAGACCTCTTGTCAGCATTCAGATCTAAACCGTGCAGGTTAAAGGAGCACACTTCCTGTTCAATGGAGGAAGAGTCAAAGTTTCCCCTGCAGCTCAGAGTCTGGACCGGTTCTGGTAGAAACAGAAACAGAGAAACGAATCCGGTGAGAGTTTCTGCTCCGAGCGGCGAGTTTAAAATTCATGTAGATGTTTGGAAACATTTTCATGAGGAGCTCAGATTGATCCGCCTGCTGAGCGATAGAGTCGGCCTGACAGAGACGGCTGCAGGTCAGAGAAACACGAGCAGCAACGCAAACACGATGAAACGATGCTGCAGCTTCGTCATCATCATCATCAGCTTCATCATCACCCAGATGGGATTTTAACAGCAGCAGGAAGCGCAGAGCCATTCGACGCTAAGTGTGTCGTTCAGGTGAAACGACACGATTCAGTCACAGAATCAGAACATTTTTATCTTCAGACAAAGATCTTCATTCAGACTGAACAGAGTCACAGAGCTGCAGGAAGAACAACCAGCCTGGATTCAAACCAACCACAGCGGAAACGCAGACGGTGAAGCTTTTTAGGTTCTCCAGACGGTGAAGCTTTTCAGGTTCTCCAGACGGTGAAGCTTTTTAGGTTCTCCAGACGGTGAAGCTTTTCAGGTTCTCCAGACGGTGAAGCTTTTCAGGTTCTCCAGACGGTGAAGCTTTTCAGGTTCTCCAGACGGTGAAGCTTTTTAGGTTCTCCAGACGGTGAAGCTTTTCAGGTTCTCCAGACGGTGAAGCTTTTCAGGTTCTCCAGACGGTGAAGCTTTTTAGGTTCTCCAGACGGTGAAGCTTTTCAGGTTCTCCAGACGGTGAAGCTTTTCAGGTTCTCCAGACGGTGAAGCTTTTTAGGTTCTCCAGACGGTGAAGCTTTTTAGGTTCTCCAGACGGTGAAGCTTTTTAGGTTCTCCAGACGGTGAAGCTTTTTAGGTTCTCCAGACGGTGAAGCTTTTCAGGTTCTCCAGACGGTGAAGCTTTTCAGGTTCTCCAGACGGTGAAGCTTTTCAGGTTCTCCAGACGGTGAAGCTTTTTAGGTTCTCCAGACGGTGAAGCTTTTTAGGTTCTCCAGACGGTGAGGCTTTTCAGGTTCTCCAGACGGTGAAGCTTTTTAGGTTCTCCAGACAAGCTTTTTAGGTTCTCCAGACGGTGAAGCTTTTTAGGTTCTCCAGACGGTGAAGCTTTTCAGGTTCTCCAGACGGTGAAGCTTTTCAGGTTCTCCAGACGGTGAAGCTTTTCAGGTTCTCCAGACGGTGAAGCTTTTCAGGTTCTCCAGACGGTGAAGCTTTTTAGGTTCTCCAGACGGTGAAGCTTTTCAGGTTCTCCAGACGGTGAAGCTTTTCAGGTTCTCCAGACGGTGAAGCTTTTTAGGTTCTCCAGACGGTGAAGCTTTTTAGGTTCTCCAGACGGTGAAGCTTTTTAGGTTCTCCAGACGGTGAGGCTTTTCAGGTTCTCCAGACGGTGAAGCTTTTTAGGTTCTCCAGACAAGCTTTTTAGGTTCTCCAGACGGTGAAGCTTTTTAGGTTCTCCAGACGGTGAAGCTTTTCAGGTTCTCCAGACGGTGAAGCTTTTCAGGTTCTCCAGACGGTGAAGCTTTTTAGGTTCTCCAGACGGTGAAGCTTTTTAGGTTCTCCAGACGGTGAAGCTTTTTAGGTTCTCCAGACGGTGAGGCTTTTCAGGTTCTCCAGACGGTGAAGCTTTTTAGGTTCTCCAGACAAGCTTTTTAGGTTCTCCAGACGGTGAAGCTTTTTAGGTTCTCCAGACGGTGAAGCTTTTCAGGTTCTCCAGACGGTGAAGCTTTTCAGGTTCTCCAGACGGTGAAGCTTTTCAGGTTCTCCAGACGGTGAAGCTTTTCAGGTTCTCCAGACGGTGAAGCTTTTCAGGTTCTCCAGACGGTGAAGCTTTTCAGGTTCTCCAGACGGTGAAGCTTTTCAGGTTCTCCAGACGGTGAGGCTTTTCAGGTTCTCCAGACGGTGAAGCTTTTCAGGTTCTCCAGACGGTGAGGCTTCCTGCAGGAGGTTTTAGACGTTCATCTGAATAAAACTAATGTATCTGAAATATCCATCTAACAAAATAAACAGATGCTTGGATGGAAATATCTACTGTTTTTTATTAACATGTAATTATGTAGAAGTGAAGGAGATATTAAAATGTGAATATTAACTATATTTATTAACATGCAAGTTAAATGTTAAACATCTAAAATGAAATAAATATATTTATAGTGATAATATTCTCTCAGTGATATAAAGTTATAATTTTTAATGAAAACATTCAGAGTAACAAACTTCAGAAGCTCCACTCAGACTTACAGACTGGAGGAAATAAGTTTTTATTCTAATTATTAAACACACAATATAATTACAAACTGACTTCATAGATTATCTGAAATGAAATAAATTCTGTACTTAGTGGAAAAATCAAAACCCAAACAGAACCGCAGTGTGAAACGGAGTTGCCTTGAGGAGATGACCAGCGGCTAGAACAAGCCGCCCGTCTCGTTCTGATAGCATGTTAGCCGTGACCTCTTGACCTCTCGGTGCTGCAGGCAGCAGAGAATCTGCTTCCTGTTGGTCCAACTCAGGTTTTCTTCCACAGAGATAATAAACTCTAACAGCGTCACTCTGCTGTCATCAGATCACTCTGGGTTCCTGATGGACAGACTAAAAACCAGCCAGTAGGAAGCTCCCTGATTGGAGGAGAGGAAGCTCTCTGGTTGGAGGATGAAAGCTCTGATTGGTGGAGAGGAAGTGCTCTGATTGGAGGAGAGGAAGCGCTCTGATTGGTGGATGGAAGCTCTCTGGTTGCAGGAGAGGAAGCGCTCTGATTGGTGAAGACGAAGCGCTCTGATTGGTCGATCACGGCGGGAGCCCCATCTGATCTGAAACCATCAGCAGAACATATTTTTTATGTTTTTTTATGGTTCTCCTGCTAATGCGCTAATAGTGGAGCTAATTTTTCCTTTAGCTCTTTAGCATTTTTACTATTTTTTATTTATTAAATTTGTTTTAAAATAGGAAAGCATTAAAAGGAGTCGGTCCTGGCTCAACATAGATGCTTTTTAACAGCAGGTTGCTGTTCTGCAGAACATAAACACACACACACACACACATCCAGTTACAGTTGTTGGGCACTGCTGGATCCGTTCCACATCCTGTCTGCGGACAATGAGCTTTTCCTCCAACTAAATTTTATTCAAATTTGAAACAGACAGGAAGTTGAGGCCTGGAATTTGTGCAATAGTTTTGGGTTCAGTTGTATTTTTTTATGTAGTCGACGTTTCCAGCTGTTTATATGACTTTATGTGTCTTTGTTGTCTGTTTGGCTGCTGCTGCTGCTGCCCTTCAGTTCCCGACAGATTTCCTCTGGTGAACAATAAAGTATATTCTGATTCTACAAAATAGAAGAAAAGCAGCGTTTATATTCCAGAAGGTGATTGAAAGAGAAAGTTTTCAACAGTAAAATGTTGAGATGAACTTTGAAAACGTTTAGCGCTCTTAGCTTTGTTAGCTTCTTAGCTAATGTACTTTTTGTAAACTTCCAGTTCAATGATTAGCTTAGCTCAAGACGCCCAGCCTTCTGCAGGAGCTGCTGGGCATTTTCTCTGCCGTTGTTCCGTTCTCGGGTTTGGACCATCCACAGAACAGAACCGGTCCAGAACGTAAGGAACCATCAGGGATGGCCTTCCTCTAAGAGGTCAAAGGTCAGGAAAAGTTTGTTAATCTTCGTTGTGGAAGCTGTTTTCCTTCCCTGGCTGTGCTGGTTCCTCGTCCTTGACTCGGCGCTCCAGGTTCTCCTCTGGACCAGGAAGTCGAGGTCAGGCGAGGCGACGAAGCGCCGCCGCCGCTCTGACAGTCGGGCTCGGCGTTCCAAGAAGACACAAAGCGACTGACATCCTGTCAGCTCCGCTGGGAGGGAGTCTAAAATTATTCTGGATGCGGCGCGTCCATGACCGTGGACACGCCGTCCATCAGGAGCTGCTGCTTCTCCCTGTGCGACCTCCAAACTGTAACAACTGACCCACATTTATATCGACTATTACCTCCCAGCTTCTTTCACTCTTTTCTGTAATCTTCCCGTCTTTCTCTTCCAATCACACTCCTTCCCTTTTTTCCTGCTCCATCTCATTTTGTCATCGCCCTCTCCTCCCATTATCTTCCTGCGTGACCCAGAGGTCTGAGCACTGAGCTCACTTGTCATGAATCATTTGGTCAGCGGCGACCGAAACGCCTCCAACCCTCCACCTTCTCCTGCGCATCATCCTGCCCTTCATTTCCCTCATTTTCCATCCTGCCTTCCCCGCTCTGCTTTCAGATTCACCCTTAGTCCACACATATGGGAAAACAAATACGTTTATGCATTTTACCTTTTCATCCACAAAAAAACAGTTTAATATCACTAAAACGACTAAATGGAGATTTGAGAAAACTCTGTTTGTGTTTTGCGTTTGTGCTCAGAGGTTTAGTCCCACTTTTTATAATCTGCAACAAATTATGCTCCAAAATGTCCACATACTTGCTTTATGTTTAAATAACTTTCCATTATAATAAGCAATATTAAACTAGTTCAGTTTATATATCTGTCCACACAAATGAACCTCATGTCCAGTTCCTAGCAGGAAGTCAGGATTGTTTTGAAGCAATCTGATTGGCTCACATAACTTTAGCTGCGCCCTACATCGCCCCCTGTGGGTTTGGCATGTGGAAGACAACACTCAGGGGCGTTGTTTAGTGGCAAACCAACTAACTAAATATTTAGCTTGCTAACTAAGTATTTGCTAACTAAATATTAGCTTAAACTAAATATTTTCTTCGGATAAAAACCCAAATTATCGCTGTTGCTTTTTGACCAAACGCTGCTGCTGAAGAGACTCTCTGCTGTTTGGCAGCCGGTCGAACATTAAAGCAGCTTCAAGGTGAGCAGGAAACCTTCTGGTGCTGAACGGTCATCAGTCAGCAACCTCAGTCTGAGTCTCATCCCGTTTATTTCAGGACAAAACGTCTCAAGGCAACAGAAACTTTCATTCCAACTGATCCTAGTTTTCAATCGATGCATCAAGTTCAGTTTGTTTTTTTAGTTTAAGACGTTTTCAGCTGAGACTGAGAGCATCTCCAGGTGTTTACAACTGTCATGGTGACGAGTTTTTGGTTTCTGCTCTGCTTCCTTCAGTTAGCAGTTAGCTCACCATCACACACATCCACACACACACACACACACACACACACACTTACCCCCACGGAGCTTCGGATTTAAGGGACCACCTAGAAGCCGCCTAGAAAACAATCAGCTGAATCAGAGGGCAGCTGGAGGGCCTCACAAGATGGCCGCTCCTCTGTTCCACCGCCGCGCACAGAGAGACACGTTCACACACCGTGACCTTCACACACACACACAGGTAGAAACCACATTCCTTCACTGGAAACACACACACACAGTAATTCTTTCTGTCTTCACAACTGTGCAGGGATTGTAATGAATTAATTACATTTTAGTTGATCTGTATGTCAACATTTCAGTTCAAAAACCTTTTTGCTGCTAAATTATGTGATAAATAGACTCAACAGAAAAGATATTTAGAGTTTTTAATCTGTTGTTTATTTGATAAAGTCTAGATCCTAGCAACATTTGCGTTAGTGAATGTTGCTGTTGCTACATGTTTAGCATTGAGATGCTATTTTATGTTTTAATAGCTTTGCTATTAGCAGTTTCCTTATCTTTGCTCCCGGCGGTTCAGCCAATCAGTGCAGAGGGAAATGAACGGCGCTCCTGGATTGGCTGCTTTTCCAGTGTCAGCTAGCATTCAGTTTTCCAGCTTTCTCAGCTTCCCAAACAGTTTTCCTCTGAACATTTCAGCGCCGGCCGCCTCTGGAGCGGCCGAGCGACGCTCTGGGTCCTGGTCGGTGGGGGGAATCACGGCGCCCCACCCAGACTCTGTAATGGCCTTTGCTGATGACAGTCTGCTCATCTCTGGGAGATAATGGACCATGAACGGTGCTGAGTGGAAGCCGGTGCTGGAAGGAAGGACCGGGTTCTGTCAGCACAGTAATGAAACCGCTGATTAAATGAGTCATAAAAAATAATTCTGCTAATGATTTCTGCTAAAACCTTAACGTTAGAGGAGCCGCAGCGTTATGAGAGGCTGTCGGTGATGTGGGATGATGTTCAGCAGATGTTTAAATAATCAGAGGAAGCAGAAAGTCTCCAACTGATCAGCCAAACATGCAGATGCTGCGCAGAGGAACTCATGCTAATCCCTGAGCTGCCAGGGTGAGTCAGAGCGATAAGAAAGAGATCGTCACATTTAGCACCGCCAGCCAGCAGCACCTACATTAGTCACTGCCCTTGACACAGATACAGGCTCTTCTCCTTCAGGAGAATTATTTCTGGCTGGCGCCGGGCGCGTTGGAGGGACGGAGGAAAACAGCAAACTGGAGGCACAAATACAGGAAAACATTCACATCCTCAAAACAGCTGGACTGGTTTTTAATCGATGAGCTTTAAGTTTAATGAACTGATTTGTTTCTGTCTCTTTAACCTTTCCAGATTTCAAAATAAAAGAAAACAAAAACAGAACAAAAAAGACAAAACTAATACAGACATAGATAAGATTAATAAAATATCTGTCAATGACAAAAACACAAAGTGTAGATTGAAAAAACTGTTATCAGAATCAGAACAGCAGAATCTGTCCACTAGTTAAATGATTTAATATGAAACTAAATATTTAGAATCAAGTTAAATATTTATTTTCCAACTAAAGTTTTAGTTCTAAATTAAATACTTAGCTTCCAAACTAAATATTTATTTTTTGAACTAAATATTTATCTTGCTAACAAAATAATTAGCTGACAAAAAGATATTTAATTTGCGACTTAAATATTTAGTTTGTGACCATGAGATTTAAAAATGCTGAATGACCTGAAATATTGCTGTTTATTTTGTTTTTACTGTGTTTTTAACAAACTTCGCTTCATTCAGAAACTCCTGTTTTTTATTTAGTTGCTGTAAAGTTAAAGTCCAACCCGGCTCACCTGGCGCCAGCAGAAACACTCAGTAAACTCACCCAGAGGTCGCGACCTCTCGGTGTTTCTGCTGCGCCCGGCTTGTTCCGGGTCGGTTTTGTTCGGGTTCCCAGCCCATTGTTTCCTTCGTCTCTCTCCACCTCCATTTCCTGCTCGCCTGTCGTCTTTACGGGTCACATGACTTCACCTCAACAAGCCAGGAAGGACTTTTTAAAAAAGTGACTTTTTGGAGTTTCTTTAATTAGCGGCTGCCGACTCCGCTGTGACTCTCTGCTGGTGCGAACCGGGCTCAGAGGTTCTTCACAGACTCTGTAATTCTTTAACCAAACTGGAACCAGCAGAGTGATTGGGTTTGATGAGCTGTGAAAAACGAACAGACGCGGAGCGGGGCGCTGGGTTCGGCTTAATTCGCCTGCTGGGATTGAAACAACGAGGTTTAAGTTTAGAGACAGGAGAGAAAACATGAAAATGGGTTTTTGATGGTTTACAGAAAAGAGAACAAGAAAAAAAGCAGAAGTTGCTCAAACATTCACAAAACTCTGAAAAAAACAGAATAATTAGAATTTTAAAAATTATTTTTACCATTTCATTGTGTTTAAATCTAATTTTTCGTGCAGAGAGAGAAGAGAACATCTTTCCAACGTTTCCGCCGTGCTGAGAAAAGTTTTAACACCCTGAAGATTTCAGTCTCTCAAATGTTTTACATCATGATATAAATATCAGATGAAACCTGAGCAAATACTGAAAATATGATTTAATTTATTTAGAAGGAAAAGAAATCTCCCCAAACCAACTGTGCCGAGTGAAAAAGTAAGTACACCCTGAATTAAGTAATGAGTCCTACATCGTTGCAGATGAACTTTGACCCTCTCTGCTCTGCTGAATAATCTAACCAGGTTATCCAGAACCTGAAGCAGGAAAGCAGGCCCAGACCATCATACTGCCACCACCATGTCTGACTGTTGTTGCTCTGAAATGCTGCAGATGTAACAGAACCTACCAGGAAGGTCCAGTTAGTCCCATCAGAACTATTATTATATTATATTATATCATATTATATTATATTATATTATATTATTTTAGCCTGCTTCATGCTGTCAGACGGGTTCTGTTTGAATGAAGTGATTCAGTTCAGCAGCTGTTTGTGGATCAGCACCAGCAGAGCGGCTGCGTTTCATTTCATTTTGCTTCCAGTAAATGTGGGCTGTGTGACGGGTCCGGGTGTTCTGGTTCTGGTGGAGCGAAGCGGCTCGTTAACGGGATGTTTACCTGTTCGCTGAATGTGCAGCGAAAGAGCGAGGCGTCATTTTCCAAAATGGAAACGGAGACATTAGCGCTGCTGAAGACATTTTGTTTTAATTAGTGGCTCTGCTGATGCTTCAGTGAGAGAAACTAACTGAACGTTTCTACTGAAACTAATTATTCTCCAGGAGCAACGGCTCTGTCAAAGTAACAAAGATAAATAACCAAAATCCTTCAGCTGCTCCTATCAGCAAACCTTTAGAGAGAAGATCTGCTGTTTATCAGGAATCAGGTGGGATCCAGTCTGGAGAGCCTCTTCATCACCATCATCATCATCATCATCATCACTGCTCTGTCACCCATAGTTCACATTATCAGATTATTGTGTAGATAAATGAATTATTATAGTAAATGCTGTTTGAAACTCCACGTTTGTCCATTTTATAAACTAATTCTTTCACTGAAAACCTTTCAAAACGTTTCTTTGTCTGCAGAGATAAATATTCATCCTGCATGTCACTTCACATCATTCAGTGGATTTTATGTTTCATTTGTTGCACATTTCTAATGTGAAGAATAAACAGATTTTGTTGTTAATGAATCTGAATCAGTTAAAACTAATGGAGGCTCCAGATTCATCATTACGTCATTTTTATGGGTCTGTTTTCATATTTTTACTGTTTTTAGTTCCATCATCATTTTCTCTCTTTCTTTGCAGTTTTAGTTGTTTGTTTCTAGTTTAGTGAGACGTTAAGATAAAACGTTTCAGATTCATTTAGTCATTAACTTGGAGGGAAGTTTAACTACCAACTCTGGTCACTTGCTCAATAGTCAGAGACCTGGTCACACTGCTCCAAACTACTGCATTTATTAATAATGGCCTTAAGGAATTATAATAATTATTCATAGCCAAACAGAACAAAGCATTTATTATAAAAATAAAAAAATCCTGGTTCATTTTGGACTGCAGCATTAATTTCTGATCATACAGGTAAAAAACTGAGTTTAAACATTTTGTAAAGCTGATGATGATGATGATGATGATGACGACGACGCCTGGCTGTCATCATCATCATCATCATCATCATCATCAAACTGTCACTTATTTCTCTCATAATCAGTAAAATTACAGCAGGATGAAAATCTGGTTCCAGTTTTTCAATTTCCTTTAAAAACTAAAATCTTCAGAAATCTGAACAATAACATAAAAGTTCTGGGTTTCAGATTCTGTAAAGAATGAAAACATTTCTCCTTTCTTAGTTAAAGTGTTGAACATTGAGGTGAGGATTAATGTGAATGTTTCTGTTCTTTGTCTCCATGGATTCTGCCAGGAATAAAAGATGCATGAAAACATTAAAACATTAAAAACTCGTTACGTTGTTGGGAATCTGATGTGACTCGTCTTCATATTCATGAAGCAGCAGCTGAAAGCAGCAGCGGGCGGCTTGAAGCAGCCCAGGCATCAGCTGCTCTGCCGGGTCAAAGTTCAAAGCAACACCAGTAATTCATTTAGATGCTAATGTAACCCGGACCCGGCGCTCCGACACGACCCCGTTCTGCCGGCGGTGACCTCCCTGCCGGTCCAGATCCGACTCAACCCGCCGCACAGGGAGGAAAACAAAAGCAGGGAGAGGATGAGCGGCCCGGACGCCTCTGGCATCAGCAGCGAGCCGCGGCGGCCGGAGGGTTTCCTGGATCAGGCCGAGGAGTCTGCAGAGGCGAAGAGGAACGGGGGAACATCTGCTGCAGCTGGCGCCGGCCGCCAGCGCCTGCTGATATGAGGAGTTCCTCTGCTGCCCTGCAGGTGCCTCTGTGCCGCAGCTGCTGCTCTTCCCCCCGGCCTCATCATCACGCGCTCAGCCATGTTTTTATCCTTCCCCTCCTGCAGAGGTCTTCCCTTTCACCAAATCCTGCATTTCAGTTCCTCAGTTACTTGGAGCAAGACAAGAGATTGATTAAATTAACTAAAACTTTCAGAAGAAACTGAAAACATTTTTCAAGCCTTATGGTTCAGATTTTTTCTGTCACAATGAGACGCGATGCAACGACCTGCAGAGAAAACTGCAAACGAAGGAATGTGATAACTACTGACCTTGTTCACCACAGATCAGCCAACATCATGATGACTGAAAGACTGTTTCCCTCCTGATGGTCCGGTCGACCCGGTTCTACTGGAACCAGAACTCCATCATCTGCTCCACCTCCGGCTGCTGTGGTTCTCTGAGTCAAACCAACCTGTTCCCCTCCTGGCCTGTGGGGGCGCTGCACCAAGAACCACTGAAGGAAACGACACAAAAACCACTGAAGACACTGAGAGCAACTTCCTTCTTCACCAGGTGGAAACAAGATGGAGGCGTCAGATTTTAGTGTTGGAGGATTTCTCTTTAGTCTTTGGCTAAAGACCAGGAGCCATTTCTGCTGCTAGCGCTAGGCTAGCATGTTAGCTTTGGCTGTATTTACCCAAAATGCCCTGCGCTGTAGTCCACTTCCTGCTTTTGGAGCGGTCTCCGGTCCACTTGATGTTCACATTCAAACTGAACCAGAGTTCACTTCAACCGAACCCAGACCGAGGTCTGGAGGACCAGAGGTCAGAGGTCAATTAGCATTCACACCTCACCAACCAAACCGGAATTTATAGGCAAATGGGCTGGAGTGGGATTAAAGCGGACTGAACCTGGCTCGTGTGAACGCTCCTGAATCAGCCATCTGCAGCTGTAGTCCATCCTGCTTTGCAAGTCAGGAGGTTTTTCCAAGGCGTGAGCGTCAGCAGTTCATTGGTTCAGGAATGTATCTGATCTTAAAGGGACAGTAGCACCTGAGGACAGGAGGCGCTAAATGAAAACAATAAACTATAAATCTGATTCTCACACAGAACTGGAAGCTGAACATGTTTAATGTCTCATCGCTTCCTTCGCTCTCTGGACGGCGGCTCCCAGAGCCACCGCCGACTGTAGAGTCTGCTTCACCATGTTCAGAGCTCACACACACACACACACACACGCACACACACACACACACACCGCCATTCAGAGCCCAGGTGAAGGCCGACATCAGAGGTCTCGGTTCATTTCAGCAGCTCAGACTTTCACTTTCACCTCTGATTTATTTTACTTCAGCCTTTGATTTCTGGCAGGTAAAACTGAGTCACAGGTTAAAGCAAAGCATCATGGGACTGAACAGAGGAGGTTAAATGCTGTCAGGATATAGAAATAATATTTAGGAACATTTTTCCAGACACTCGTCCTGTTGACTTCAGATTTTATTAATTTCAGGTTTTTCAAATATCTGAGCTTTGGTTTTTCTCAAATTGATGTCAAAACACTAAAACTATTTGTGTTTTTTGTTTTTACATGATTTCATGTTAAATAATGACAAACTCTTCATAGTGGGAAACTCTAGCAGTGAAAGAAACGACTGTCTTCATACTCAGACCTGACGCTGAACGTACTAAATAATATTTCCTGATAATCCTGAATGAGCGTTTTGAGTTTAATCTTGGAGCTTTTTCTGCTCCTCAGAGGCTCAGAGTAAAATTTAAAATAAAAATGGAAATAAATCAATCTGGTTATCCATCAGAGAACAGACTGAACTCTCCACTGAACATCACTTTTCTCCATAAAGTGCCTTGAGAAATGATTAGATGTATAAAAGGCTGAACTGAATGAATTTTGTGTTGATTTCCTCAGAATGTGTTTCAGTTCCTGTTGTCAATGCAGTGAAACAACCAAACGTTTTTCAAATGAAAGTGATCAGTCGTCAGGATCTGATCGGCGCCATGGTTACCAGGAAACGTTTCCGACTGTCGGGTCGCCGGGCGGACCGACTGCTGAAGAGACATTCTCTGGTTTTATTTCCAGCACCAAAACATCAGGGATAAAAACGAACCCACTGAGTTTGTCATCAGCTTTGGTTTTATTTAGATATAAATAAAACCAGAGATTTACATTCATCTACTGTAAACCTGATTCAAAGTCTCATTCAGGAACTTTCCTTCCTGTCGTTTCATTGAAGTTTCTCTCTGAAAGTCCAACAAAGTGATAAAACATCAGTGAGGTTTGATGCAGGCGAAGTTTTACTGTTTGTTATTTTGCGTATTATTGTAAGAAAAGGTTTGTGCTTTCTGTGCATTTCTGTTAAACTTCAGGTTTCTATAAACATGTTTCATTTTGCAGAACTTTAAACAATGGATGGAAGTAAATCAATGTTAATCTGCTGCATCGTTTCTGAACCATCTTCACGGAAACCTGACAGAAATCTCAGTAAAACTTTTTCTGTTTCCTTCTGATTGTCGCATCACAGCTTCAGCTGCTCTGTCTTCTCATTTCATCTGAGCTAGATTGACTTTTCCTCTCCGCTGTTTGATTCTCTCTGAATAATCCTGACCGAAAGGCGTCGGCCTGAAACCCGGCAGGCGCCTGTGAGGTGTGATATCCAGGAATTACCCTCCACCGCTCTGAATAAACCTCCAGGGGACAGACAGAGGCAGGCGTTTGTTCACATCTGCTTCTTTATTCGCTGTGTGAAGGAATGCTAACAGGAGGCTGCTGATGCGTCCGGCTCTTTGTGATGAAGTCGCTCCAAACGCGGCACGTTCTGATCCAGAGCGCCGGCGTTAGAGTCGACGCAGAAAGCAGAGCGTTTCTCAGAGATGCAGAAGATGAATTACATTTTTGGTTCTTTGCCTCTATAAAAGTGTTTCTCGCTGAAAGCTGCTCACATCAAAACTTTTCTCATTAACTTTCTGGAGATTCTCAGAATAAAAGAAAGTTCTGCAGGATTTTTATTTTTGAAAAGCCTCATAACATAGTTAAGCAGCTGCTGAGGACTGAAACACTGACTTATTATACAAACTAAACTTTAAAACTTCTTGAGATAAATTAGTAAAAAGTTCCTCAGTGGAGGACAGAAGGATGTCTGAGCCGGGTCTGATTCTGGAGAACCAGAACCGGAACTTTGTTGTGATTTTAAGCAGATCTTGATGCTCACTTCCAGTCTTTGACTTAAATATGATTTATTTCTGTCTGGTCGTTGGTTCTGATAATGAAATGCTGCCGCAGTCGGACAGTGAAGGGCTCGGATGATTTTAACGTTTATTCAGCTTCAGAGGATCATTGGAAATCAACGTTTTTTCCTGGTGGAAACGAGAAGCCAGTGAAGAAAGTGGAGCATATGTTTAATGTGTTCATATTTTCACCCTCTCATCATGATCTAGTTTCTGAACCAAGCAGCCGTCGGCGTCGATCATCTGGTGGTTTCATCAGTCCAGCAGCGTAAACGGGTCAGGACGCTGCCTCGGTTTAACCCAGTCACCAGTTAGAGCCGTAAATTATTCATAACTTCCATCTGATGGTCCAATGAGCTGAAACATGAAAGAAGAATCAGCTGCTTTGTTTTCACGTTTCACAGATAAAGTGCTATAAAAGTTTAGGTTTTTATAATCAGTGAGGTGGAGCCTGGATGGACGGAGATCTCCAGTCTGTGTTTCAATAGTTACCTGACAGAGATCAGCATTTATGTTCATGCAGTAACAAACATTGATTTAGTTTTAAAAGCATAAAATGATAAAACCATTAAAAACATGGCTGCCTGTTAAAAGCCTTTGTACCGAATGAAACTTTCCTCTTCGGTTCTCTGAGCGTCTGGTTGACATTTCTTCTGAAAGTCATTCCAGGCTGACGGGCAAAAAGAAGCAGTTAATGTGTGAAACTGCAGTAGAGTCACTTTGAACACATGGCTCTAACATCCGGTGTGTGTCGTAGGAACTGCGGCCTCACACACGCTGCAGCCTGTCGACATGCTGCAGCTGGAAGCCGTTTGTCCTTTCATTAAATCATTTCCACTGCAGGTTGTGTTGAAGCTGCTGAACTGAAGCAGTGCAATACTGCAAACAAACACCAAATGTCATTTATTTAAAGTTAACAGAAAAGATGATTTTAATATAACTGTAGATGATCTGAATCCAGAGTCCATCCTAACAGCTGGAGGTGGAGCAGATGGTGAAGTTCTGGTTCCCCAAAGTTCAGGTGGGAAAAAACTCTAAGTGAAAAAAAACCAATTTATCCCAGTTTGCTTCATAAAGTCTCATTTAAATCCACTCCGAGCCACTGCGGGTAAAAGCAGAACTCCGGGTTGATTTAGTTACTGCTAACAGCAGCAGGGCAATAAAAGCTTATTTCAGCTAATTATCACTGGACATAAATGACTCGGATTCTGTTTGGCCAACAGAATAAATCAAGTTTCACTGCTGAGCTGAATCTGCATTTTCTATAGTAGAAAAACTTTCTGTGAATCCGTCACCAGATGAATCACTGAAACCCACTTTGTGTTTTTATCGTTTTATTTTGTTCCTCTAACTGACCACCTGGAGACGGGCAGCTCTTCCTCCCTCCGGGGTCCGAAGGAGCGACTGGACCGATTCTGCAGAACCTGGACCCAGTCTGGGTTTCTGGGTTGAGCATCAACAGGACGCAGCTATCAGAGCCGCGCTCACCCAGACGCGTCACATCAGCCACTGAGGGTTGTCATGGCGACAAACATCACGCTGTGACCTCACATCCTGTCTGAAGGCTTGTAGCTCTGCAGGGACAGAAAAGTTACTCTGACTTTGTCCTTGGAAAACTTTATTAAACTTTATTCAACTTTATTGAACTGATTTTATTAAAAGTCTGACTTTGACTTTTGGGAGGATTTTAGATATTTGACTTTTTTTTATTCTTAAAGTTACATTTCTTTACAGTTCCCACTTTGTGCGGAAACCTGAAAACATCTGATGTTCAGTCGGCAGAGCACAACCAAACACCACCAACAGCCGGATGTGGCGGTCGCCATGGCGACAGCAGGTTGAGGAAACACTGAGCTGCTGTAGCTGCACATGAATGTTTCTCAGACTGATGGAAAAACTGTTTTTGTGTTTGTTGTTTCTCTGCTCACCGTCTGTCCGTTACTCAAATCGTCGGCCATGTTTGTTTACGCTGAACTCTCGTTTGATCTCGAGAGATTTAGTGAGATTTCCCGTCTGACTGTTGCAGAGTGAAATCTGTTTCTCGTTGTGGCTTTTTGCTCCACTGCTGTCATGTTTGGAAACATTTTAAATTCCTGCTGGTTGCGTTTTTTTTACCAGACAGAAAACAGAGTCAAAGTTCAGGAAGGGAGTTAAAGAATTTGCTCAGATGATCGTTTATTTTTATGAAATATGCCAATATTTCGGTCTCAGTGGATGGAGCCTGATTGCTACATACGAACCACAAACCCAGATAATGAGTGAAAGAGGGAAAACAACCTGAAAGGTCTGAAGGCCGCAGCAACACAAACGAGGCGCCACAGCGGCCAGTTGCCACGGAGACGGTTGGCCCGGCTCTAAAGGGATTGAACTGGAATGAGATGGGATGCTGGACCGGGCCTGGTGTCATGGGAACGCTCCAGCCCATAATACCCAGAATCCTTTGAGGGAAACACAGAGCGACACTCAGTTGACCTCCTAAAAAAAACAATAAAATGAAAAAGATTCCAGGAGAAACGTCGTTTTTCCTCCTGAAGTTTCATTCTGGGCCACATGCAGAGTTTCAGTTCAAGTCATCAGATCAACTGTCGGATATTTTTCTCCAGTTTGGATTTTAAAATCAGGAAGACGTCCAGAGCAACAAATGTATTTCAGTTAAAATGTCCTAAAAAAATCAACCAAAGTTCAACCTTTCCTCCTCCTCACTGCTCCTCTAGACTAGCGGCAGCAGCAATTAGCAAACGCCTGGAGGAACTGCACATCTGGCTGTAAACGGCACCATGGAGGAGCATTGCTGTGAAGGCAGAGCAGCTTTTCAAAGCGTCAGACCAATATCAACGTGAAGTCTAATTTATTTTAAGTTATGGTTTATATATGCAGCATTTTCACAACCGAAGGTCAGAAAATACATAACGCCCCTTTTTAATGAACACATGGTGTGTTTAGCTCTGGTGTGACCCAAAATGCTTCACTTCAAGTCTCATTTTGTGGGTTTAGAAATAATAATTGTCCTACTTAAAGTTTGTTCCAGTTATCAGTTTATAAAAACTCCAGAAAAAATGACAAAGTTCTTCGACTGGCAGAAACGTTGGGAGATTTTCACGGACACAACTTCTGCTTTATTCTGTTTGTTTGTCTGATATCAAAGAGTTTGGCTGCTTAAAGAGTCGAACAGATCAATCCGAGATCTGAAGCAGACATGAAAGGACCGAAGCGAATCAGCAGAAAAACTCCTGAGAGGAAAGAAATCCGGACCGAATCCCACTTCATGTGAAGGAGGAATCTGATTCCCGTCAGTTATGATGATTGATATTTCATCCTGCAGGACGAGGCAGAAAACAGAAAACTGCTGATCAGCAGCAAATGATTTCCTGCATCCTTATTGGACAAAACTTCAGTTCTGAGATTTTCATGTAAATGTCTGTAAATGGGTAAAGAAATGCAGACAGGCCTCAGGCTTTAGTGACGCAACAACCCGGACCAACATGTTCCAATGTTTAAACTCTCTGATGTGGGATTTATCTTTGTCCTTTTAGCTGATCAACATCAAACGCTGCGATAACCTGGCTTAGACACAACATGAGGACGGTGAAGTTGTCCGAGTAGAAACGGATCGGTCCACGTTACTCTGGCTCTGCTCATCGCAGAGACCAAAGCCTGAAAATGGAAAACCTTCCCACAGTCAGTGTCTGCAGGATTAACAGAAACCAGCGAGACGAAGAAACAGCAGCAGAGTTTACGATTCATCACAGTCTCTGTGGAAATGAGCAAAAAGGATTTAGACCGTTTTCCTCCTGCTGGTCCGGTCGACCCAGTTCCACTGGAACCAGAACTCCATCATCTGCTCCACCTCCAGCTGCTGTGGTTCTCTGAGCCTGTTCCCCTCCTGGCCTGTGGGGGCGCTGCACCAAGAACCACTGAAGACACTGAGAGCAACGTCCTTCTTCACCAGATGGAAACAAGATGGAGGCGTCAGATTTTAGCGGTTGGAGGATTTCTGTTTAGTCTTTGGCTAAAGACCAGGAGCCATTTCTGCTGCTAGCGCTAGGCTAGCACGTTAGCTTTGGTTGTATTTACCCAGAATGCCCTGCGCTGTAGTCCACTTCCTGCTTTTGGAGCGGCCTCTGGTCCGCTTGGCATTCACATTTAAACCAAAACAGAGTTCACTTCAACTGAACCCAGACTGAGGTTTGGAGGACCAGAGGTCAAAGGTCAATTAGCGTTCACACCTCACCAACTGGGCCGGACTTTGACTAGGCAGACGGACCGGAGTTGGTTAAAGCGGACCAAACTGGGTCGGTGTGAATCCATCCCTAAAGTCTGTCCAGCGTTGATTCAGTTCAGGTAGAAGCAGACTGATCGGAAAGGACGGATAATAAAACATTTTCACTGTTAGACTGTTGAAAATGTCAAAACTAAATTATTCTGTTTCGAAACATTTTGTTCGCTCTCTGAACCAATGAGAGGACAGCTGGTCAAGATACAACCAATCAGAAAGCAGCAAACGTTCATGCTCAGCATGAAAGCATCAGATCTTCAGCACATGACCCTGATCTGAATGTGATTTTAACTGAATCTCAACTTGTTCTAAACATAAAGTGTTTTATTGAGTAACAACGACGGTTCTGATTGATGAGACTCTGGTTCTGGCCAAACCGACAGAACCAGAACCTATCCTAACTGTCCTGCCAGGATGAGGAAATTTTTCAGCCACTTGTTTCCTCTATCAGTTAATATTCCTGAGTATTTTTCACCTTCCTACTTAAAAATATATATATATATGTTTCTGCCCTGTAAAAAAGAAAATGTTTTAATTTCATTCTCCTTCTATCTTCCCTCTGCTCGTCTTCAGACGCTCCTCATTTATCCTCTTCATCTCTCCTTCCGTCTCCTCCTCTCTGGAACTGAACTGAAAATAACTGGTGAGGTGTCTAAAATGCTAATTGTTTGGGTTGCTAATTATCCCAACATGCTGTTTGAAGTGTCTCCCTGTTGTTTGCGGCTTTATGTTCAGGCAGACGACAGGCTGCAGGACGTTTCAGAGTCTCTGATCGGGTTTCTGCGGCTGGAGCAGCTGGAATATTCTGATCTGGAGCTTCACGGCTGACGGACGAAACCAAACATCTGTGTTCAGCTTGTAATTAGTGAATTTATTGTCTGTAGCTCTTGTGTTTAATAGCTAACGAGTGAACAAACACGCAGATGGAAACATACTGATTATATTTAGAAAGAAGACAAAAGCAGGATGGATTCTGGGAAAATATTTCATTTCTCCTCAGAAAGACTTTCCTTGTTGGTTTTTATTTTCCTCATTCCAGTCTCTTTGCATCCACAGATCAGGGCTGCTGTGCAGCTAAAGGTCTGGTTTGGCAAAGAATGCCAATTAATACATGTCAGCAATAATTATTAACAAAATTAGTAATTATATCAAAGTTACCGAGTCAGGGCACACTGGGAAATAAATAGTTTTCATTCTCAGTTTTTGCTTATGAATATCTGCCGGATGAAGCTTAGATATTAAATAACAGTAGAAGAAGAAATGAGTCCAGCGCTGACAGAACGACTCATAGAACAACTTTTTCCTAATTTAAATTAGTTTTCAACTAATTAAGACTAAATTAAGGATAACAGAACTGGTCTGTCTTCAAACAACCAGTTCACAATGCAAAGCAGAAATGTAGATAAAATAAATAAAATTGAAAATCAGTTGTCTTTTATTATAATTGATACATTAAATCTGTCATCCAGTGGCAGAGTTAATTTAGCCAAAATGGCGGCTTAAAACCGCTATAGAGAAACTCGTTAATCAGATATTAGTTGTTTACGAGTGGCAGCGGTTTGATACGACTCAACGCGACACAAACACAAAAAGTTAAACACTGTGGAAACCACCGCACTAGCAAAGCTAGCTGCTACCTTTAGCATTAGCAGAGAGTTTAGCTTACCAGGTTGTGAACACAAATTAGCCTGTTTTGATGGACTAATTTTACTGTTTAGTGAGAGAAGGAAACAAAAATACTAATAGTGGAGTAAGCTAGTAGCAGGGTGAGCTAATGACTTACCATTCCAGGAAAAATGTTTATCTGTCGTCATTAGCAGCAATGCTAGCTACAGTAGCATTAGCATTCAGGCTCTGTTATTGGGAAGAAGCAGCAGAGAGAGAAGCTGTGAGCAGCAATTACATGAGGATGATTGGCAGTGGGAGCAGAAGGAGGTGGAGGAGATCAACGTCCCGTCCCACTGTGGTGGTTTTAATAAATATGTAGAAAACATATTTTATGTTTCTATAGAAACAAAGCTTTTGGCATTCAGCTGCCAGCGATCTGATAACGGCTTTTTTTAAAGGTGAAGCATTTTTATGGTTGTGATTAGTTCTTTAAACCTCAGTATCTGTTTGAAGCTGCAGGCCCCTGACTCTGCCTGGGGCCCCAGACTCCAAGCAGTTATGGTTTATGAGCTGAGCTGACCCATTTCGTAGAGTCAGGTGTGATTACATCCTGCAGAGCTTAATTTAGATAGCAGCCGGGGGATCCTCTCCGTCTGCTGGGGGCTTCTTATTAAATCTATGCAGAAATCAATGAGAGGAGTTCATTGCTCCAACAGAGCAACATGATTCATCTGGTGTTTGGTTAATCTATTGACTTATAATGTGGGGGAAGCCATCACTGTTGTTTTTCCTATTAGATGAAAGTAAACACAGCTCACCATGAGTAATAGGTTGTGACCTCCCTACACACACACACACACACACACACACACACACACACACACATTAAAGAGACACTTTTAATCTCAGAGAAATATGTGTCCACAGTCACACAATGTAAAAGGGAAATATGAGCCGACTTCAACAAATAAAAGGAGCAAAGTGCGAATGCAACCTAACCGGATCCGACCCACACAGGAAACAAATTCACACACACATTTTTATGAATTATTACTGTGGCGTGATGCACACACACATTCAGACGCAGCTGTATGCAGAGCCCAGCAGGATGAGCGAGTAAATGAATGAACTTAACGTTACGTTCATCAATCCACATTTACCTCAACACGTAGAACCATGATGGTGCAGTTCTCCACCCAGACTGAGGGGGCGCTGCTGAGAGTTTGTTAGATCTCTGCCCAAAGCTTCCTGTGTGTTGACAGAAAAGATCTTGATTGATTGCAGAAAACAGGAAGTCACTGCACCGTTTGACCCAAAGAGGGCAGCACTGACACAATTTTAGGTTTAAATGAAGAAATTTAGCCGGGGCCTGCCAAGGCGTGCCCGTCGGTTTGGGCCCGGCTTGTCATGCTAGAAATTAGCATCAATGCTAAAGAACGCTGCAACGTAATCAATAGCATGTGGAGAATCACAAGAACGTTAAGTACGGTGGACGTGCACCATTCAGTATGATTTAAAATTTGTCAAGGCTTTTATTTTGGAATTTTTGTTAAACTTTATTTCAAAGGGCCAAACTAATCCCATGTGTAATAGTCATTGGGTTAAATCAGTTATATAATGCTCAAAACAGCAAATACCTGATGTAAAAATTGTCAAGGCTTTTATTTTGAAATTTTAGTGAAGCTTAATTTCAAAGTTCAAAACTAATCCCATGTATAACAGTTACTGAGTTAAATCAGTTATATACAGCCCACAGCAGCAAGTAGTTCTAAAGGCCAGTTCAGTCCTGATCTGTTTCAACTGATTCTTCCACCAATAGCCTCCTCAGTTCCGTTGCTATGGTAAATAATTGTCTCAGCAAAGTGTGAGCTGTGAGTGAGACATGCTGGGGACACAATTCTCTGTTTCAGCCAGCCAGTTTTACTGAAAAAAAGCATTGGGAACAAATCCTTCCCGTTCGGGAACCGTAATACATATTCGAAAAGCGTTTGAAGCGTATGAGAGGCCTATGTGTCTTCTGCAATAGTCCCGAGATTCATGTCTCTACCTCACTCGCTTAGAGACAAATTGTGGACAAACCGTAATTGGTATCGACGAGCCGTCTTCACTTTCGAAGAGATCACAGACGTATCTACAAAATGAAATTTGAATGGCATTTCTAGGTGAATTTGTGACGACACAGAAAATCCTCAAAAATAGGGTATTTGTAGGATTTTTCCCATTGACTTATAATGGGTTTTTTTTCGTAGTTTTTTGCGAATTATGTCGCCATGTTAAGCCCAAATCCCACCAAAAGTAATAGCTCCAATGGCGTGAATTTTCTGCACGTTTTGATACCTCATTTGTAGGTGTGCACGCAGCGGTATGAGCCGCATTAACGGTTACGGAAGAAAAATAAAGAATTGGGAGAATAGTAATAGGTTCCTGCCATTGCTTTGCATGGCAGGCCCCAATGGCCAAACTGAGCAAATTTACACAAAAATGTCAAAATTCTCACTAAAACGTAAAGATAGAACCATAAATGATCTGTCTAAACAGTTTATCAGTGAAAGCAGCTGCTTTTGGTTTAGTTCTACTTTAAATGTCAGATTTTTTAGGAAAATGTTTTTTAATGCGGTAAATTGTTAGCTTTAGCTTCTCTTCTGGCGCGTTAATGACGCCGACACACCGTCTCTATATCTGCGTTTCTAGACTGTCGTTCAGTGTAGTAATCGAGACCGATCTCGGTTTCCAGTCTCGGAATCGGGCGCTGAGGACTCAGGACTTTATTTCAAGACCACAACTGTGGAAATATCACTAAACTTACAGCAAACTGTCCAGTTTATTTGTTAACATGTTTGTTTTCACTGGATGCAAAACGCACCGATTAAAATCCAAGCAATAACGTGACTTACCAATTACGTGTTTCCGTTACTCGCCCCGCCCTTTTCACCGGTTCCTGTGAACATCTCAGGTTCAAAGCTTTTTCTAACGCAATAGCTCAAAATGCAAATATATAAACCTTGATGGAAGATGAACTGCCGTAACGTTTTGGTTCAGTTTTTAGCATGTAGCTTCTTTTTAGCTGAAACCTGATCAGCGTCGATGTTCTCTGATCCGCTCAGGTTTCAGGAGATTCTGCCGTTCAGCAGACATGCTAATCTGCTTTATTCTTAGTATCGCGATGCTGGAAGTCGGCGACTAATCTGACAGCCGTCATCCATTCTGAATGAAAATGACAGTGATTCTAACAAACAGGAGTGACAGTTAATTAGTGGGAGCGTAACGAACACAGGAAGTCACTTCCTGTAACACCAGAGACACACTTCGCTCTAAAACCAGAGTAATTTCGGGCTGTGAAACCGTCCACTCTCTCAGATAATAGAGTAATAACAGCTGCAGTGAAAGTTTGATTGCAGAGCTTCAGACAGATTGTTTTACATCTTTTCTGCTTTCATTTAACTACAGAACGGGGCGACGGTCAGCCAATCACAGCCTTTCTCTCTCTGCATCACTTCCTCCTGGTTTCTCATCCCATCATGTCTTCATTTGCTCTTCTGATCGAGAGTCCAGGTGAAGCGACGCCATTCAGCTGCTTCTACCTGAATCCAGCTGCAGGAACAAACTGTCTTCTCCTCAGAGTCCCGTTGCTTTGGAGTCTTTGTGTTTTTATGGACGAGTTGTTGAGCTTTGAGCCTCATCTTTTCCTCTTTGTGCTGTTTTGAACCCGTCCAGAAACCTCGACGTGTTTCCGGTCATTCTTCTGTTGGCGACGTTTTCTTTCTCCAGAATAATCCCTGAAATAACATAAAGGTTGTAGAATTTGCTAAAAACCTCAAAAATGGTAAAATAATCATTTATTAATCTGCTCATGATCATATCAGTTACCATAACGACGCAGATGATGCACAGCTCTACATTACAATCTTAGTTTAACTTCTGCTGAACAGAAACTAAACTGAAGTTATTATATTTGATCTAGAGTTATAGATCTAGAGTTATAGATCTAGAATCAGCTTCAGTTCTTCCAGCTGGAAACCAGAGATTAGGCTGACCTCTGACCTCTGACCTGAGCCAAAGTGGGCCTTCTCAAGCTGCAGAACATTTCTAATGTCTCAGTTCAGACAAACCCATCCAGGCGTTTCTCTTTCGTCGTATTGATCAATCAGAAATCAATCCTGCAGCTGATTGATTTCTGATATCAGCGTTCACATTTCTGAAGCGGCTCCATGAAGACCAGATTAAAAACTATAAATATCTTGGTTATGAAGCTTGTATTTCTATTTATTCAATAACTGAGCAGCAAAATGTGTTTTTGAATTGAAAATGTTGCTTATTTTGTCGATATGCAGTTTATCTAATTCCATAATTCATTAATTACAGACCCTGCAATTAAAAAGTGTCGCTGCGTCTCAGTGTTTGCATCATTCCTGTTATTCTCTAAATAAACGTCAGATTATAAATCTCTGCTGGGTGAAGATGAAGCTGCAGCCTTTGACTGGACCAGCATGTCTAGAGCAGAGAGGAAATATGACAGCGAACATCACAAATCATGACAAATCTGTCTGTGATTTATTGCCTCCTGCAGCCTGTTGCTGTTTTCATTCGTCTGCCAGCATCCAGAAATATTCCTGCATCATTTTCTCCTCCTGCTGTCAGGGTAACAAGACGCTCTGACAACCAGGAGTCATTTTTCACAAAACCTTCCACAACCAGCCAGGCGTGGAGTTTCAGCTGCAGCTGAAGGTTCATGTTTCGATGCAAGAGAAGAAGAAAAGGAGGTCCAGGAGTTTCATCAGGTCGACCGGTTGATCCGAAGAGGACGAGGCGTTTCAGCAGCAACAAAGTTCTGGGTTTACGAGTCTGCTGGATGGATCAGTCCAAAACAACCTCACTCATCAGATTTATTTTGGACTTTGACTAGGCCACTCCAAAAGCTCAAGTTTGGTTTTCTGCTTGAACTTAAGATCACAACCTGAAGGTCGGACATTTTCCTTCAGGCTGAGTTCAGAGTTGAACGAAGGCAGATCCAACATGTTGGCTGAAGGTGTGACGGGTTTTTACAGCAGGTGAAGAAAGGTTTCACTGCCAACTGAGGTGGGTGGTTTTGACCTTTGAACTCTCCCATGTAGGGGATTTTAGCCCTGAGGAACGCCATCACTGCTTCAAACACAACGCTGATCACTGACATGACGAAGGTCACGACCTGATGAAGGTCACGACATGACGAAGGTGACGACCTGTTGATGGCAACAGAACCACATTATCTATGAAAAGCAAAGATGAAACTCAAAGTTTCCTGGATCAGACACACTCCCTCATTCTGACGTTGCATCTAACGAATGTAGAAAGGAAAAACACACCTTTAACAGGAAGAAACCTCCAGCAGAACCAGAACCAGAACCTGGCTTAGTACCATCTGCAGGTTTGAGAAGACAGAGCAGAAGCAGAAGAACTGAACCAGAGAAGTTTCTATGTTAGACAGAAGGAGGTCAGCAGGAGAACGATCAGGTGATGGCAGCATTATGTCAGCCAGTCTCAGCCAATCAGAACGCCAGACGCTTCAAACGAGAGAAAAGACAGAAAATTAAAAGCTGCATAACTCCAAAAATAACTCAGGAGAACCTCAGATATCTTTTAATTTCTGATAACTGACAGATAAAACCCGACTGATGCGGATCCCCGGCAGCATTCGTCATGCCGAGGTGAGTAAATCTTTGTCAGCGCAGACAGAGCAGCTGCAGAGCGCAGCATATGATAAATTGGTCTCCTCAGATCTTTGATTTTAGGTTTTTTACCAACAGAAGGAAAACAGAAAGCAGCTTCCTTCTGAAATATTTTCCTCCCTTTTATGTGCGAAGCGCTGCAGCTTCTTCTTCTCCTCTCCGGAAAGCAAACAGCTCTGTTTAGACAGAGTGATGGATCTGTATGAATGTGACACATTTAATCTGCTGCTGCCCGACCCGGTCTTAACAGGAAGCGACAGGACGCTGTGATTCCTGCTGCTGATCCGGCTGCCGCCTGATAAAGACTCAGATTACTGCTGCGGCTGGACGGACGAGTTATATTTAGGTCCAGGTTGGTGACGCAGCTACTAAACTCTGTAACATTCAGTTCCTGCATGGCTGGAAGATGGAAACGTGAAGCTGCAGCGATACGAAGATCAGATCTTTATAAGGATCTGATCGTTCTGACGGTGGTTCGACGTTTATACTGACCATCCGCAGCAGAAATAAAGTCAAAATATAATAATTATCTTTGATCGATGCATCTCATCCACAAAGCAACAAACTCAACTTTCTGTAAAACACAAAACTGAGCTGCAAGAATAAGGTGGATTTTGTGAAAGACGTTATTAATATGTCCAGCAGAAATATCAATAATATCGATACAATACTATCAGATCAATACTTTAGATTCAGATTCCGTTTTATTTTTTATCATTTATAGTGTTTCAGTTACTCAAATCTAAATTTGATTTGCTCTCAAACTATAATTTTTTTGCACTTTATTTAGGAAAAATGCACAGAAATTTGTTTTGCTTTTTTATTGTTTGTCAATTTGTTCTGAAAGTATTTTTGTAGAAACCTAAAACTTTTTTTCAAATTTATGAGGTTTTTCAAAGGAAAATCTACAAAAACAAAAGAAAAGAAATTTGTTAATATATCAAACTTAAAAAAAACTATCAGTATCAGTAACTCATCAATAAAAATGCATTATTGCTCTGATGTGTAGAAATAAAACAATCCGGTTCTAAAAGGATTTAAATGTTAAAGCTGCAGCTCCCAATTAACTTTAAATAATTAAAATGTATCATTTTAAATTGCTGCAGCTTTTTTCTAGTTTTGAGTGTTAAAATAATCCATGTTCAGAGGACGATATGGAGAGAAATGTTTATGGAAATTATGTAAGGAAAACATCAAAGACAACAGATATTAAAGCCGTCTCTCTGCTTTCTTTAAATAAATAAAATCTCTTTATTTCACTGTTAAAACACAAAGATTGATTTTTAGAAACATACACAAACACTTAAAGTGGAGCATCATTTATTATTTAATCACATTTATAGATCAAAAGGCTAAAAGTCTGTTTTTAATTCAACTTCAATATATTTTTATGTTTAAATCATTTTCCAGACAGATATCTTTACGTCTGTTTTCATCTTTATTTTTGTCTTTATTACCGTTTATGTGTAATTATTTCATTCATGTAGAGCAAAATGTCGAGCGCCTGAATACTATGGTGCGTTCACGCGTCAAAAACGCGTCCGACGCTTCAAGTTCGACGCGTTTTCACTTTGAATGCAGACGCTCGACGCGTTTCGCGTCTGCTGCACATTCAAAGACCATGTGGAAGCGTGTCGAGGGTCAAGGGTCAAGGGCACGGCGAGGGCGCCTCAGCTCTAGTTGTTGTTTTGCGTTGGATGCTCTTGACGCGTCAAAACGCTCGAAACGCTCCGCACCGGCCCTCGACGCGCCTCCACATAGACTTTGCGCCTGACGCTCAAAACGCGTTTGGTGTGAACGGAGCAAAGTGGACACGCGCCGAACTTGAAGCGTCGGACTTGAAGGTCGAACTTGAAGCGTCGGACACGTAACACAGACCTGTATGTAGTTGTTAACAGTTTTAGTCGGACAAAACCATTTAATTTCTCATGTGAATGTATGTAAATAAGCTGTGACGTTTAGAAAACGTCTCTTAGACCTTCTCCCTGCTGGGGGCTGAGCGCCCCTAGAGGTCAGATCCTAGAATCGCCCCTGTTCACCTTTCAGTCGGTTTGATGTTTCCTGTCCGAGCCGTGAAACAGAAGATCGTCTCTGCAGCTGAAGAGGTCTCACTCTGATTAAAATTAAACACTCTTTAACTCCGTTAGTCTCTCCGGGTCTGAGCAAACAGGCGGCCTGGCATTCAGCTCGGAACCGGTTCCGACGGTTACATCCTAATTGGACCCACGTGGAAGCGGCGAGGTGAGTCAGAGCAGCTCTGAGGAAACTGAGACAACAGGAAAAGGTCAGAGGAATGAAAGAACATCGATCGGAACAAGTAACGAGCTACCTGGCCGGCTGGGAACGTTCCGGATCAGAACCGGTTCTGTAGGACAAACTACCAGGACAACAAAGACCAGCAGGGGAAAATGGAGGTTCGACATGTTGAGATTGAATAAGAGACGGAGCAGAAAATATTAAGATTCATTAGTAAAGAAGTTCTGAACGGAGTAAATTAATGTTTTATGGTTTAATAAACTTTCTGTATTTCCTTTAAGTTAAAGAGAAAACGATGAAATGAACGGAACAAGAATAAGCGGGAACTAATGAACTGTTCAGCTCTGAACTAAAAGGTTTTCACATTTTTACAGTTTGGTTTGGAAAATCAAACTTTCACCTTGATTTAAAATCTGGGTTTTCAGTTCAGAAATGCTTTAAAAAGGGGTAAAAGTTTAAAAAGTCATTTAACACCATGGATTGCTTTATGTTTTTATTCCCCGGGAGTTTCCTGTCAGGTGGCTGATGGGGGATTTCACACATAATTTAAATCTGGCTCCTCTGGCCGTTTCCATTTGCAGCTGCTCCTCTGGCTGCAGGGGGGGTCAGGGCTGCAGGGCGGATGCAAATCGATTTTAAAAAACAGGATAAATCAGTCATATTTTATAGTGGAGGCAGAACTTACTGCATTTTCTCACCTCAACCCACAAACCAGAGATTTAAAAGCTGCACCAGGGACCAATTTACCACCAAGATGCAGATTTTCAGATTGCAGAAATACTCCAACGTAATGTAGCAACACCCCCCCACCCCCCACACACACACCCACACACACACACACACACAGACACACAGGAGATTAGAAATCCTGAGGCAGCAGCAGAGATAAGGAAATCCCTCTAAGAGCCGGATTAAGACGCAGAGTTCAGGCCGGACTTGGACCGGGTCGGTCTGGACTCGCAGGTCGTCCCGTCATCAGAACCGATCCGGTCTACAGTTGACCTGTCGGCGTTAGCTGTCCACAGATCCAGCCTGAGTGAAAATAAAAGTGAAAGATGAGTTTAAAGTGGTTTTCAGCCGCAGTGACCCGCTGCTCCTGACCGCCGCCTCCCTCCAAACATCCCGGCGGTGTTCAACAATGAGCTGCGTCTGCGGCGCGGCCATTAGGGAAAGGTCAGCGGCGCAGCCACGTATCGAACACAGACATCCCACCGATGTCTCAAGCTGCTTCTCTGAAAGGCGCTCTTTCACCCAGCATTCGGATTTCTCTGGAAATCCAGTTAAAAGGTCAACACTTCGAAGGCGTCCTGTTGTTCTGGAGGGAAGCGGGAGCGGCGATGTGTTTGTGTGGCGGCGGCCGTCCTTGTGCACCTGTCCTCTCTCGCCTCCCTCTGTCATTAATCTATGGCGGTTTGTGACGCCCATTCATCTTTTTGCCATTTCTGCATCTGTCTGTCCTGCTGCACTCATCCATCAGTCATCAGCTCTCCTCCTCTGGCTCTGCTGCTGTTGGAACAAACCCAGGCTGAAGCTATCGCTGCTGCCTCGTCACAGCAGACATGTTTGTTTTAGTCATATTGTTTTCTGTCCTTTTTGTTCTGTTTTTATTCATTTCAAACATTTAGCTGACATTTTATCCAATATTTGCAGAAATTTATTTAACTCTGACTGGGATGCAGTACCATCCTGAGCCTGTAGGGGCGTGGCCTTGATAGAAATGCTCTGATCTTTCCCGCCTTTTTCTCAGCAGCTGGTTTTGTTTAAAGCATCATTTGTTGTATTGAATTAAGAAACTTTGGCTTCCGGGCTTTGGTGCATTTTCAATTTGATCCACCAAAGAACTCAAAGCTTTGGAGACGCGGCCCAGATGTTTCCCCCGGGTCGGCCTGGTTCTGTTAGAACCAGAACTCCATCATCTGCTCCACCTCCAGCTGCTGTGGTTCTCTGAGTCAAACCAACCTGTTCCCCTCCTGGCCTGTGGGGGCGCTGCACCAAGAACCACTGAAGGAAACGACACAAAAACCTCTGAAGACGCTGAGAGCAACTTCCTTCTTCACCAGATGGAAACAAGATGGAGGCGCCAGAGTCTCTCCTGCCTTTCTGCTGCAGAAACATCCATAAACAGTTTTTGTCTGTTTCTCTGAAGCAGCTCCTGCCTCTAAAATCAGAGCAAAGGTGTGAAATTAACACTAAATGTGTTTTGTGGTTCTCTGCGCTGCGGCGTTGTCTCTGTCCATCCAAAGTCTAGTTAAAGGAAATTCAAGGAGACGGGAAGAAATGGACTTGACCTTTGAATCTCTTCC
Organism: Xiphophorus couchianus; assembly: GCF_001444195.1. Taxonomy (NCBI): domain Eukaryota; kingdom Metazoa; phylum Chordata; class Actinopteri; order Cyprinodontiformes; family Poeciliidae; genus Xiphophorus; species Xiphophorus couchianus. The sequence continues at coordinate 3,324,251 of NC_040247.1, forward strand.
TGTTGGCTTGTTTGTCGTGTTTCCCTGCAGACGTCGCCTGGACATGCAGAGTAAATCCTTTCTGTTGAGTCTCTGTCTGCTGTGAGGACAGACGGAGTCTCAGTCCAGCTTCATCTGTTACATCTGGACGATTTTCACACCAGTCTCTAAAGTGGTGCATTATAAAATGTTTCCACCCCGGAACAGAAAAGGTCAAAGGGATCATTAAGGGAGGTGGGGGACATGGAGTCTGAGTGGACCGTGTTCCGTGCCTCCATTGTCGAGGCGGCCGATCGGAGCTGTGGCCGCAAGGTTGTCGGTGCCTGTCATGGTGGCAACCCTTGAACCCGTTGGTGGACACCTTCGGTGAGGGATGCTATCAGGCTGAAGAAGGAGTTCTATCGGGCCTTTTTGGCCTGTGGGACTCCGGAAGCAGCTGATGGGTACCGGCGGGTGAAGCGGCATGCGGCTCCTGTGGTTGCTGAGGCAAAAACTCGGGATCTTGTTCACGAATGGGGGAAGAAGGGAGCGGGAGATCGACAGGCGGATTGGCGCAGCGTCTGCCGTCAAGCAGGCGCTGTACCGGTCCATCGTGGTGAAGAGAGAGCTGAGCCAAAAAGCAAAGCTCTCGATTTACCGGTCGATCTACGTTCCCACCCTCATCTATGGTCATGAGCTTTGGGTCGTGACCGAAAGAACGAGATCGCGGATACAAGCGGCCGAAATGGGTTTTCTCCGTAGGGTGGCTGGGCTCTCCCTTAGAGATAGGGTGAGAAGCTCAGTCATCCGGGAGGGACTCAGAGTAGAGCCGCTGCTCCTTCACATCCAGAGGAGCCAGTTGAGGTGGCTTGGGCATCTGGTCAGGATGCCTCCTGGACGCCTCCCTGGTGAGGTGTTCCGGGCACGTCCCACCGGGAGGAGGCCCCGGGGAAGACCCAGGACACGCTGGAGGGACTATGTCTCTCAGCTGGCCTGGGAACGCCTCAGGATTCCCCCGGAAGAGCTAGAAGAAGTGGCCGGGGAGAGGGAAGTTTGGGCCTCCCTTCTGAAGCTGCTACCCCAGTGACCCGACTCCGGATAAGCGGAAGAAGATGGATGGATGGAATATTAACATTTTCAGATTATTAAGCAGGTCTGTCAAGGAACAGGTTTCGCTGGTAGTTTTTACTGCATTCAGTCTCTAATCAGGAATGTATCCATTTTCTTCTTCTTGTGATTAAAGTTGTTGACAAACCATCTTGTCTCATCTTGTGATTTCATATTTTAGGGAGTTATTGATTTGAAAACAACTCTGCGTGTTTGTTTATATCAGAACAGATCAAAAAGCTGCTTCTAAGGATTTGATTCAAGGTTTCTCTATTCAGCTCACACACACACACCGACACACACCAATACACACACACACACACACACCAACACACCCAGACACACGCAGACATGCACAGCAGCAGAAAGGATCAAGGTTAACACCAGGCAGGTTTCCATGAAGGTGGGGGTTGAAAGTTTAACACATGTACGCTCTGCATAACTGTTGCTCCTTCTGGGGATTGGTGTGTGTGTTCTCACACACACACACACACACACACACACACACACACACACACACACACACACACACACACACACACACACACACACACACCAGAGCCTTGTGAATGACCATTGAAGCTCCTCAGCCTGTCAGTCTTTGTTCTTTCTGCATAATGCTGCTGCTGCAGCAGCTGTTCTGGTCACTATGAAGTTTTGGCACCACTAAAAGTTTTCACCTTATAAAAATAATATTTTGTTCCCTCACAGTGAATCTGGACCTGCTGCGTCTTCAGTAGTGAAACATGATGCCGTTTTCTCCTGTCTTAGAGTTTGCAGCATGAAATGCTAATGCTAATGCTAATGAGACTGTGGTGGGTTGTTGTTGTTGTGGTACAGGAAGGTGGCAGCACTGGGACTGGATCTCGCTCCAGAACCGGTCTGTTCCTCAGAACCTGCAGTAGAACCGGTCGGTTCTGAGTTCTGCCTCGGCTTACTGAGCTCTGAGTGATTCGGACCAGCAGGCTCGGCTCAAAAAAACTCCGTCACCATGAACTGGACTCATTTCAACGTGTTAACAATAAATTGTGAGCCAAGGTTCTGGCCGCAGCGTGTTTCTGGTCCGCCTGTAAATCTGATGTAGCATCAGCTACATCCGCTAACATGAAGCCGCTTCTCTCTGGAGTTTAATTTCTGCTTCCGAATCGATCTGATTGGACGATGGAGAAGATTTTTACCTCACCATTTCACAAAGTTCCTCTGGTTGTTACTTTACAGGACCGGTCTGGATGTACGAAAGTTTCTGCTCACTTTTACTGTTTCTGTATCATCATTTCAGTTCTTAATAAGCTGCATAAAGTTCCATGTTTTAAATTTTATTGAAACTTTCGCAGTAGTTTTTCTTTAAGCAGAGGCTGACGCTCCGCTCACAGCATGCTAACATTAACATTTAAAATGGATCCAACAAAAACGTGGAGAATTTTTTTGACCTCATTTTTCCAGCTGCCTGGTGAAGCAGCGGCTCAGTTTCCTCTTCATCCTGGTCACGTGTTTCCTGCTGGACCCTCCCCTCCCTGTTTGCCCCCGCCCCTCCCTGTTTGCCAGTCTTGCAGGTCGCAGGAACTGTTTGGGTTGCATCACGTCGTTTCCTGAGTTGCATCATTTATTTATCTGGCTGAGTAAACAAGAAGCTGAGCTGTGAATATTTAAGCGGAGCTGTTTGTGTGGTGAAAATGCTAATGATGCTCCATCGGTTCTGATCCGCGGATCCTGGTGGTGAAACAGTTGGACTTTGTCCCAGAGACCCGGAGAGGAAAGGTTCCGACCAGAACAGGACATCCGACATGACGTCACCGCTAGCTGTTAGCCTCCTGTCGCAGTGGATCCTCATATGCATCCAAACCGAACCAGAGTTCACTTCAACCGAAACGGAACGTGGTTAGCTTAGCGTTCACACCAAACAACCGAACCGGACTTTCTGGACCAACGGACTGGAACTGGGTTAAAGCGGACAGAACAGGTGAAAACTCTTAAAGTGTGTAATTCAGACGGATTCACCAGAACTGGACCAGAACAGACTGGAAAAGTGTTTCCTGGTTCGATGAATCTGGATTTGAGTCGCAGCGTTGAGACGGTCGGCTCTGAAAACGACGTCCGACCAGGTGAGATGAACCTGTAAGGCCGAGTCTAAACTCACAGGCTCAGATTTCAACATTCATAGGTTTGATAAATTCATTATTATTGGTTAATAGCAGTAATGACCTGACTGGAACATTTCAGGAGGTCAGAATGTTCTGTAGCCATCTCGGTTCTCGGCTCTCGGTTCTCGGCTCTCTGTCGTCTCGGCTCTTGGCTCTCGGTTCTCGGCTCTCGGTTCTCCTCTCTGTGGTGTCTGTGATCTTCCATCATGGCGGCCTGCAGCCTGATTGGAGGGATTGCTGTTCAACAAGCGGCCGCTGGCGCTTTATGGTTCGGCCCGGCTGTAAATCCAGAGGCGCTGTCCGGCCTGGCGGCCCGCCTCGCTCTCTGACACCCAGTTTAATGGTCCAGGGCGCATCGACACCATCCATCTCACTCCCTCTTTCTGCACTCTTTCTCCATCCTTCCTAAATCTCCGTCATTCATAAGTCATAATGGACTTTATGTCTTCAAGGCACAGCAGTGAAATAAGCAGCTGACCTCATCTGGAAGTTCACAGATTTCTCCATCAGGTGGTTTTATTTTCTCTGCTCCTGGATGTTTTATCCCCTGTTTGCTGCTCTGCACCACAAACAGCCTCTAATCTTCACAATTCTCCTCCTGATGAAGGAAAACTTGATTATTTGTGACTGCCAGCCTCAGCTCTGCTCCTGTTTTTTCCATGCTGGTGTTTTTGTCAGATTCTTTCCAGCCGCCTCTCATATCTGCTCTGCTCTCTGCCAACGTTTGGCGCCTCCGTCTTTCTCCGTTTCTCTCTGTCTTCGTTTGAACCGGCGACATTCCAGTCCAGGCGGAGGCGACAAAGGCCTTGTGTTCACTAAAGGGCAGCGCGACAAGCCAGAGCGTTGTTCCAGTTTCGCTCCAGCAGCTGGAAGGCAGCCTGAGTCCCGCTGAAACGAGTTTTCTTCCTCTACAGAAGATCCCTCCGGCCCACAGCATCAGCAACCAGAGCAGACCATCTGAGTTATGACCACATTTAATTTCCCTTCTGGATATTTATTTTTAATCAAACTGATTTCAGCGTGAAGATAATTTCCTGAACTCTTTTTGTGTTTTCAGAACCCTGCTGTATGTTTTTCCTGGTGTGAATGTTTATATGGCTGCTGACCTCCCTGTGACCCCGCCACGCATCAGACTGGGGTATGAGGGCCACCTGACGCCCGCTGAATACTTGATGCCCAGTCAGGAGAGGCAGGCGATGCTGCGGGACGACGGGAGGAGAAAGCAGCAGCGTTGGCAGCTCAGCTGTTGTAAAGCAGTTTGATATTTTCTGTCAGGATGACGTCTGAGAGGAAAGAGACGATGGCAGGAACCAGTTAAACATTCACTAAATATGAATAAAACATGGATTTATGCCATTATTCCTCCGTTTCTCCTGTTCTTACTCATCTTCATCTTTGCTGTGAATTATGATTATAGATGATTCTGACTGGCTGTAAGTTTCCTCTGGGGAGTTTGAAGTTATTCTCAGATTCACTTCCTGAATCTGACAATAACTTCAAACTTTCTAATGATGTCAGACACAAAAATGAAAGAAATGAAAGAGAAGTTCCCCTTTACATGTTGGGACAAACAGGATTAGCGAGAACCGTCTCCAGACCCGGTCAGCTGCTCGTTCCCAGTAATAAAATCTGTATTTTCTCTGAAATTGATGGTTTTTAACTTTATTCTTCATTTCTGTTCCTGGTTTTATCAAAGTGCGTCACAGTTATGGATAATCATAACTGAGCTGTCGGTAATATTTGCTGAATGATGTCTAATTAAAATTTGATTAAAATGATGTCTAATTAAAATTTAAATTTTAATTACCAGCGAGAGCCGGACCATGAAGACGTTCAGAGGGTCCAGAAAGCATCAGAACCGCTCTCTCTGGTTCTGAAACCGGAGCTGGGACTGATCCACAAACTGCAAAAACTTTTTAAATTAAACTTTTCTCTGCAGGTCTTCCCAAACTAACGCGGCGTGTTTTAAAGGTCTGTGGCGATTCTTGGCGTTTCTGGTGTTCTCCTCCTGAATCTCTGCCGCTTCCTGTTTCTCCTCATCAGCAGCCGTCAGAAGTTTCCTCTCCACTTCTCGTCCTTCGTCGTCCTTCCTCAGACTCTTCTGTTCTCCTCTCCCTGATCTGCTCACGTCTGCTTTACCCTTCATCGTTTTCCACATGATGATCTCTCCCTCATCATCCCGCCTACTTTTCTTCTCTCTCCTCATTTTATTTGCTGTTAGCTTTCTTCTGGAAGTTCTTGCTTTAAACGTGGCCTTGACAGTCTGCTCACTTTCAGCCTCATCTGCTTTTTAAGCTTCATTTGTCTTTCCGTATGCTTCCTCATGTCTCTCCTTTTCCTTCGTGCAGCTTTGACTTTCTTGTCACTTTTTGTAATCTCTTTCATTCTCTCCACCTTCTCCTCTGTCGCCCTCCCAGTCTCCGTTCTCTTTCAATTCTTTTTGTTCTCTCTGACTCGCTTTCTCCAACCTCTCCTTATCCTCCGCCGCTTTTCATTTCCACCATCCTATGAGACTCAACCAAGAGAAAATTCAGAGCGTTCAGATCCAGCACATGAATATTAACGAGTATTTCCACCTAACGACCTCCGCATGTGGGACACGGCTAAATCAAAGCCTGATGAACTTCCTTCGACAAACACAATAAAGTATTTGCTGACTAAGAGAGAGAGAGAAGGAGCTGAGACCCAAACTCTCCCTCTGGACCAGAAGAACCAGAAACTCAGGCTGTTTTCCTCCTGATGGAAAACATCCTGAGTTTTCCATCGACCCGGTTCTACTAGAACCAGAACTCCATCATCTGCTCCACCTCCAGCTGCTGTGGTTCTCTGAGTCAAACCAACCTGTTCCCCTCCTGGCCTGTGGGGGCGCTGCACCAAGAACCACTGAAGGAAACGACACAAAAACCTCTGAAGACACGGAGAGCAACTTCCTTCTTCACCAGATTGAAACAAGATGGAGGCGTCAGATTTTAGTGTTGGAGGATTTCTGTTTAGTCTTTGGCTGAAGACCAGGAGCCATTTCTGCTGCTAGCGCTAGGCTAGCATGTTAGCTTTGGCTGTATTTACCCAGAATGCCCTGCGCTGTAGCCCACTTCCTGCTTTTGGAGCGGTTTCTGGTCCACTTCATGTTCACATTCAAACTGAACCAGAGTTCAGTTCAACCGAACCCAGATGAAGGGTTGGCGGACCAGAGGTCAGAGGTCGATTAGCTTTCACCCCTCACCAACCGAACCGGAGTTTATAGGCAAATGGGCTGGAGTCGGATTAAATCAACCTGGAGTCGGATTAAATCAACCTGGAGTGGGATTAAATCAACCTGGAGTGGGATTAAAGTGGACTGGTCTGGTCTGAATGCAGCCTCTGATGTGTAAAAATAAAATTGTCTCAGAAAACTCATGAAACAGAAAGTGAGATTGTTCTGTTGGCGTCTAATTCAGTCAAATGAACCTAAAGCCCTGAACCAAAGTGGCTCAGACCTGGTGGTGGGTTTCTATCGCTGTTAGGCATATTCATTACATATTAGTGTTTATGAATAAGTTATAATACATTAGGAGAGTGGAGGAAAACCAGACTTCATGCAGGTTAAACTACAACTGGATTTGTTTCCAACCATCCTGAACTGGCTTGTTTCCAGAAGATGGTGGATTCCATGAAGCTCCAGAACGCTGCTGCTGGAGTTCTGACTAAAACCAGGAAGATGGAGAAACCACCCGGTTCTACAGTCCTTCACTGAGAGACTTTAAACTACTGCTGGTAGTTTATAAATCACTGAATGGATTAAAGATTTGCTGCTGCTGGATCAAGCTTCAGACCTCTCAGGCCTTCTGGTTGTGGGTTTGCTCTACATCAGAACCAGAACCAAACATGGAGCAGCAGCTTCTATGCGCCACAGATCTGGGATTCATCCTGCAGCTCTTCTCTGAGTTCCCGTCGGCTGCTGGCGCCGGTCGGGTTGACGGAGTCGGACCTGCTCAGCTGATTTCATCTCAGTATTCTGGTTCCGTCTGTAGTTCAGCTCAGAGATCGATGTCCTTCCAGGAGGGAGACGGAGCTTCGGCTGATCCATTCCTCCACATTTTCAGTGAGACTCCCAGGAATCCCAGCATCCAGGCGAGGCTGCAGTAAATCTGCCTCTCCTCACTGACGGAGGACGATCTGCTGTACAAGCACCAGAGAGTATCGGCCCGCCTCGACCCGTCTCCCCTGCTGCTCGTCTTTCAGCCCGACGCATCTGCCTGCATCTCCTGCGCCGGTGGGGGGTCTCAGAAGTGGAGAGCAGCGTGACGCCATCTTTGTCTTCGACTCCCACAGGTTAAAAGATTCGAAGTGAAACAGATAGCAAGGCAGCACAGCTGAGAGAGCAGAGTCTGAGAAATCCATCCATCCATCCATCCATCCATCTATCTATCTAAGCCTGTTCCCCTCCTCGCCTGTGGGGGCGCTATACAAGGAGCAGAGAGTATCGGGCATCTCAAAGGCCTGATACTTAAAACTACACAAAAACCTCTGAAGACACTGAGAGCAACTTCCTTCTTCACCAGATGGAAACAAGATGGAGGCGTCAGATTTTAGCGGTTGGAGGATTTCTGTTTAGTCTTTGGCTAAAGACCAGGAGCCATTTCTGCTGCTAGCATCAGGCTAGCATGTTAGCTTTGGTTGCATATACCTATAGTCACAGCACAGGGCATTCCCAGACCGAGGTTTGGAGGACCAGAGGTCAGAGGTCGATTAGCATCCACAACAAGAACCGGAGTTGGGTTAAAGCGGACCGAGCAGAGCCGGGATGAGAAAGGAAAACATGCAGAGGGAATCTGGAGAGAAGGACTTGAAATCCAACAACTTGTTCATAGTTAAGTAGATAAATTACAGAATTAGCAGAACAGGGACAGAAATCAGTGGAGTGAAGTTTAAAAGAAGAGTTTGAGAGAAAACATGAGCAACTTTGTATTTTCTGAGTTTGCTGCCTGCTACTGTCAGGCCCGCAGCTTTAATTTGTTTTTCTGCAGAGCTCTCCTCAGAGAGGCCGGAGTCTGGAGGATTACAACCTTACAAGCATATTAATTGGTTTCCGTGTTGTTAATGACGAGGCAGAGGGAAAAGCTCAGCGAGCTCTAATGTAGCGTCACTTTTACAGTAATGACAGAAACCAGCCCAGCGGATGTTAATGGATTTGGTTCTGATGAGGACTAATAGAAAGTGGCTCAGTGCAGGAGATGAGCACGTCGGGGGTTATGTGCACATTTTTCACTCCACCAGATGCGAGTCTGGCTGATGAGCCTCACATCAAGGGAACGAAGTTCATGGGAGAGTTGAAAGCAAAGCGCACATCCGGTCACGAGCCTCAACCTCTGGAGCTGATGCGCAGGCGCGATACGCCGCGGCGGTCCGGCCGGGTTGGACTCAGCTGAACCTCCGGGTGGAGGATCCGGTCCAGCAGGTCCATCCTCCGTTTCTGCGCTCAACAATCTCCTCCATCAATCACGGAAGTAAATTTCCTCCCATCCTTCCTTCTCCATTCAGGTCTCATCTCGGCGCACCTGAAACGCGCTGACGCCGCGCTTACATTTCAGCCCGCAACATCTCACTCAATAATTTACGACTTCAGCCTCAATCTTAACAAGGCCGGGCCAAAAGGGAGCTTAACCCCGCTGGCTGGAAGAGGCCCCGTCAGCAGTTCAGATGTATTAACAATCACAGCGGATGTCAGCGCGGCGCAGGAGCCACATTTTACTTTTTTATCCTCTTCCTCCATCGACGCCATTGTTCCATCTGCAGATAAATCTACATTTCTAATGCAAAACAGGAACCTGGATCTGAACACACAACCTGTGAATTAAACTGACTGAATGAACCAGGTGAGACTTTTTAAAAAGCCAATTAGCATAAATTAGGACAAATTACCCTGAAATAACATCTAAAAAGCTCATTATAAATGAGAGCATCATTTACCTGAAAGCTCAGATCGTCGAACATTAACAGCAATAATTTGGGTTATTTATCCAGTCATAGGAAAAAATGGGTCTCATTTTTCAGTTTCCATATTATTCATTCCTTTATAAATAAAACAAAAAAATATTTAATTAGTAAGCTCAAATTAAGTTGATCATGCATATTTATTTCTAATTTAAATATGCAAAGTTAAATGTTTAGCTCCAAACTAAATTCAAATGGCGAATTGTTCTGCAACCACATGAATGATGCAAACTCCAAAAAACACAAACGGAAAACTACAAATCCAACAGAAAAACGATTTAAAGGAGAAAAATACTGAAACCGAAAGGAGAAGCAGAGAAAATGGCCTCCAGGCCACCAGGGGGAGTCGACCAACAGGTCTTATCGGATTAGATCCTCAGTAGAGACAGGATGACTAGAAGAAAGAAAAGGAGTATTACACTTTCACAATATTATAGAACTGGAGCATATGAAGATATTATACCGACTCCAGGCTCCCCCTAGTGGTCTGGAGGACTTGGTGTTTGTGACATTTTCCCCTTTGCTTCTACTTCCTGGTTGCATCATTTTTGTTGCATTAGTTTTTAGTGTTTGTGTGTTTTGGAGTTTACATCATTGATGCGCTTGCAGCTCGTTTGCACCTGTAAACGGTGAAGTTCAGGTTTGAAGTCTCTAGTTTCTCTCCGTACGTTTTCTCCTGACGGTGTGCGAAGATCTTCCTACGTCAAGAAATTCCTCCCAAAAAGCTTCTGCCTTACAGAAACCTCCGGTCGGCTGGAAGTGGGACAAAGACGACCAGAGAGGGAGGCGAAGCGTCTGAAAGTTCACTGAGCAGAGTCAACACGTCTCCATGGCAACCGTTAGACTCCGAACGGCAGCGGGAGGAGAGTCAGAGCAGATCGGAGAGGAGAAAGAACCTCCAGAACCGGAACAATGTGAGCTGTTTCTCCAGACAGGAAGCTTTCAGAAGTATTTAATGATTTTCTTCAGCTTCATCACTTATTCACTTTTCATTCCCATCTTTCGGGGGCGACTGTGGCTCTATGGTAGAGTAGTCGTCTTGCGATCGGAAGGTTGTAGGTTCGATTCCAGCTTCCTCCTGCCACATGTCGATGTGCCTCTGGGCAAGGCACTTAACCCCAAATTGCCTACCTATCTGCGTATCGGTGTATAAATGTGTGTGTGTTTGTGAGTGCGACTGGGTGAATGTGACTCTAGTGTAAAGCGCTTTGAATGGTCAAAATGACTGGAAAAGCGCCATATAAGTTCAGTCCATTTACCATTTACCTTTTCACCAAGAGCTTCAACTGTTTCCATCTTCTGCCGGGACGAATGTGGACAGAACATCAGATGGACAGACTGATCTGGTTCGGTAAGTAGGATCATTTACAGGAGATCTGAGATCCTCAAGCAGATTAATGTCTGAACATGTTTGTATAATAATTCATACTTCAAGACATCACCTGCAGGTCAAGCAGAACAGAAACTGGGCTGGAATTAAAATCCGTTTCCGCTCCGACCTTAACGCACGAATCTGATGAACGGACATGAAAAGAGAAAGAGGGCTAAGATACAGCAGGTGACCTGATGGCAGCCGGCAGCCCGTCCTGACGCCCTGCAGCCTCCGCCTGCACCAAATATCCTCCCTGCTCCATCTTGGCTCATTTTAACGAGGTTAAAAAAGTTAATAACACCAAATGTTCCGTCGCCGCGGCAGTAAAACCAGTTTATATACTGCAGAGAAAATGAGGCCGGTAATCACTGCCTCCCGAAACCTCAGCAGCTGCAAGCCGAGCCACGTGTGTGTGAAAGACATGCAGGTGCAACACACACACACACACACACCGACACGCACAGAGAACAGGTGACTTTCAGAAAAGACCTCCAAGGTCGTTTCTAAATCCAGACCAGCCGATAAAATAGGAATCCTGAACTTCTGTCAGAAAAATACAATCAGAACAAAATGATTGTTCTGATCATAAACATCTGGAAGTGAAAAAAATGACAACAAAACTTCAAATATCACTTCCTGCTTGTTAACGGTTAAAAATATAGGAATGAAGCTTTTAATGTGCACAGCTTAATATAATCTTTCCTAATTGGAAAAAAGGAAATAATTTGGAGACAAACTTTTTAACGATGACAAACCAAATGTTTGCAAATTATATTCAACTCTTTGATTTTCATTATCTGCAGTAATCAGAGTAAACGTTTCCTTCTTTAGGTCAGTTACCGTGAAAATATTTGTTTCCGTTTGCTAAGTGGAAGAATAACGACACATAAATCATTTTATTACTTTCTTTAACTTTGTAAATTTCTCTTATCGTAGCGTAAAAAGGGCTTTTTTCTTTAACTGCCATCTAATTTTCATAATTCCAACTTGCATAATTTCATAGTCAACAGAATCGCAGATATTTGGTCTAAAATGTGGATTTTTTTCAGCCGTATTGAAATCTTTTTATTGGTGTATTTCAGCAATTACAAAATTCAGTTTTTTTTAAGAAATGATCTGCATTTATATTACAAATATTTACCAAAACTTTGTCAATATTCCACTAATGTTGATAAAACACAAATTTGCAATTGTGATGTTTCCATTAAGAAAGAAACCATTAAAAGCATAATTCATACGTTTGTTCACATGATAAGTCATTTAAAAACCACGCAGCGCTTCGTCCTCCAACCACTTCCTGTCCTCTTCTTCTTTGTGGTTTTCGCCAGCAGTAACATCCGGTTGCTGATCCTGTGACTCCTGATGTGAAAAGAGTGTTTTCATTGTAGTTTTGTGAAATAAACCGATTTGGATACAGGCAGAAAAACCCTTTAAGTCATGAGGTCGCCTCACATCCACAAACTGTAATAATTTCCTGTTTCTCTGCAGATTGAAATCATTTTCTCATCTTTCTCTACAGTTTCGTTGAAACTTTAACGTTCTGGAATCTGACTCGTCTTTTCTTCAGGCCGGCTGGCGTCTGATGCAAACATTATGGTTTATGATTCATGATGCGATGGAACAAATGTGACTTACTGATGTCTGCAGAGAGAGCAGAGCTTCACGTCTCCTCATGTATGTTTCAGCTTCCATCTCCGCCGCAGCTCTGACAGCAGAGGAGCGTCTCTCCACGCCGCTCAGCCAGACGCGAGGAAGGTGAAGCCGGAAATGAAAGATGGCTCTCCGGGGATGAAGAGGAGCAGAGAAAAGAGCGACGAAGAGTTGGCAGAGAAACCCGGAGTGTCAGCTGTGAGTTTAGCCGCGTTTGTCTGACTGACAGTGAAAAGTGAAACGTCGAGTCTCCAGCAGACAGGAAGCTGATCTCTGCTCAGACATTTCAGGTCTTCATCTCTGAACACAGAAAACAACAAGTGTGTGTGTGCGTGTGTGTGTGTGTGCGCGTGTGTGTGTGTGTGTGTGCGTGTGTGCGGCTGCACTGCAAGATAAAGGCTGCAAACCTTCAGTGAAACATGTTTAAAGGAGCAGAATAAAAAGGTGTGACTAAATCCTGACTATTATTCAGGATTCAGACGAGTTTTACCGTCTGTCTGTCGTTTTGCTGCTTCTCTTTCCTCCAGGAGGCTTCAGAAAATCAGAAACAGCCGCACCGTTTCAGCTGCTCCGTCTGCCGATCCAAAGGAACCAAACAGCCATGTTCCTTTCAGACCGTCGACGTGTTTTAACTCCAGAGAAACGTTTCATTTTCTCATCAGTTTCTCCTCTGATCCAAGTTAAAAAGTTCCTGAAAACGTTTCGCCCCAGAGACGAACGAAGACTGAAACTCTGGATCTGGAAAACATCTTCCAAAGTTTTCCAAGACTGCAGCTCGACCGCGCCTGAGGCGAACGGGAGAGGAGAGCCAACCAAATGAAGTCCTCTGGAATGAATTTACATTTTTCAGAGTCAAAGACGACGGCTCGGCCCTGAATGAGAGACTTTCTCCTGATCATTAAGACACTTTCAGACGAGCCAAAGATGGAAATTCAGAGCAAATCCACAGAAAACCTGAGGAGGACAGACGGACGGACGGACAGATCCCTGCAGGCCGATAGGAGAGTCCACATCTGAAAACAGAGAGGAGGAAGGAGATTCTTTATTCCCTTCAACCTTCATATTGAAAATCTTACAAACTTTTAGTTTTTCACTCCTTTGATTCTAAATGTCTGAAATGTTTTACAGTTTATAAAATAATTAGTTTCCAGCTTTAGGAACATCTAACAGAGATACTTCATTTGTCCTGAAGGGAAACTAAATGTCGTCATAACTCATCTTTAAAGAGTCTCTGAATAGTGATGCTGTGGGCTGGAAGCAGCTCCAGTAGCAGTCAGTCACACAGTGACTCTGGAAAAGCCTCTGACTGAAGACTGCTGCTGTGACTGCATGCTAACAGCTCAGCATCAGGCAGCAGAGATGATGCTCTGCAGCAGAGGTCTCAAACTCCAGTCCTCCAGTCGCTGTCCTGCAGGTTTTAGATGAGCCTCAGGAATGAAACGCTGGAATGAAACGGCTTCATCAGCTCCTCCTGGTGTGGCGTTTCCTAGGCAACCAGACAGCGGACCTATCAGGTTGTGATCTGAACTGAGTAACGTTTTGAACAGGTTTCAGAAAACAGCCGTTTTCCTCCATCTTGTCTTCATGATGCTGCAGCGTTAATAGCTGGACTCACAGCGCCGCCATTGTTCCTCTCCGGTTGTAAAGAGCGGCGGGCCGCCGCCGCCGCCACCGCTCTGGCCTGTCAGCTGTGATTTACTGCGCCATTAAAACGCAGCCCTGACAACAAATGCACGGAAAATAAGAATCTGCAGGTGTTTGCACTGGTTTGCTTCACCGGGTGAAAAATCAGCCGCAGTTTACCGCCGTCAGTTCTCTCCTCCGTTCGCCCAAACGTCTCTCATGGCGGCGCTGGTCTCCGCAGAAACCAGCAGCGTTCCTCTCAGAGACACAGAGCGTCTCCAGATCAACGCCGTCTATTAAAGCGGGACATGAAGGGGTCAGGGGTCAACTCAGCAGGTGATCCGGGAAAGATGAGGAGAAAAAACTCAGAAACTTTTATTTGTATTTATTTGTTTCTGTCCAGACCTCAGAACAGATCAGACTTTGATTTTCTCCTGGTGGGTAAAACTCAGCAGCTCATCATGAACATCTCAAAACAGAAACAGAAAGCAAACAGGATTAACGTTTCCTTACAGGAAGAACTGGTTTCCCACCAGTTCCACGCTGGTCTGATGGTAGGTTCAAGTGGGCTGGGATTTTCAGGTTTTGGGTTTGAATCACATCGCATTGTGTAATTATTTGTTTTTATTCTTCACTGAAGGTAACTTTGGATCCTTTTAGTGATAAAATCTTTAAATAAATTCAGACGGAGTGGGAATCGAACCAGCGACCCTCCGATTACAGGATGAACTCCTACGCCGCCACCATCCCTGCTTCTGGACTCACAACTCAAAGCAAACAGTTCCTTTGGTAACTTCCTCTTCATATGAAAATATGTAAATATAAAGTATAAATCAGAATCTTTGTTACATCTATAACTAGGATATAGATGTATATATTTATATATATATTCTGTGTTTTCAGGATTTTTGCGTTTTTTTGCGCGGCTCCTGCAGAAGACGGTCGTGGTTCTCACATCCACCGCAGTCTAACTTCCTGCTTGATTTAACATAATTAAACTTTTGACATCCATTAACTTTGCAGCTTCATTCCAGATGCACAGAAACTTGCTGAACACATCTAATCTCACAACTTCCTCATAAATTTGAACTTTTAAGTCAGCATTACTCAGACAGACGTGAAATTAACTTTTTCCTCAGTATTTTTCCAACTTGGAATCATCTGCAGCAGGTCAGACGCCCAGCTGGCCGTCATGACGCTTCACATCAACAAAAACCTGAAATCTGCCTGGCAGCAGAGCATAAAGAAATATTAATAATGGAGAATAAAAGGAGGAGGAGATTTAATCCACTGAGGATCAAAATGAAACGATTCCAGATGAACATCTGATGTAAAATCAAGATAAGGCAGAAACTCGGGTCGTAATAATAGTAATAATAATAATAGTAATAATAATAATAGTAATAATAATAATAATAATAGTAACAGGTCACAGTAAAGATGTTGCTCAGGAAACTGAGGAAAGACAATCTGTTCACTTTTCATCAACTTTTAGCTCTTTATGCAAATTAATTTCATTTTAAATGGAAAATATATAAAATAATTAACTAAATATTTACTAGATCTTTATCATTTTATTTCTAATATCAGACACCAAAGCCTAAAATTAGCATCGTTTCTATTCGATGTTTTAATCTTTTTTTCATTTTTGAAATCGATCAAGTTTGATTTAAAAAGATTCAAACGGAGGAACGTCCAGATGTTAAATCTATAAAACTGATCCAGATGTTAAATCTATAAAACTGATCCAGATGTTAAATCTATAAAACTGATCCAGATGTTAAATCTATAAAACTGGTCCAGATGTTAAATCTATAAAACTGGTCCAGATGTTAAATCTATAAAACTGATCCAGATGTTAAATCTATAAAACTGGTCCAGATGTTAAATCTATAAAACTGGTCCAGATGTTAAATCTATAAAACTGATCCAGATGTTAAATCTATAAAACTGATCCAGATGTTAAATCTATAAAACTGGTCCAGATGTTAAATCTATAAAACTGGTCCAGATGTTAAATCTATAAAACTGGTCCAGATGTTAAATCTATAAAACTGATCCAGATGTTAAATCTATAAAACTGGTCCAGATGTTAAATCTATAAAACTGATCCAGATGTTAAATCTATAAAACTGGTCCAGATGTTAAATCTATAAAACTGATCCAGATGTTAAATCTATAAAACTGATCCAGATGTTAAATCTATAAAACTGGTCCAGATGTTAAATCTATAAAACTGATCCAGATGTTAAATCTATAAAACTGGTCCAGATGTTAAATCTATAAAACTGATCCAGATGTTAAATCTATAAAACTGATCCAGATGTTAAATCTATAAAACTGGTCCAGATGTTAAATCTATAAAACTGGTCCAGATGTTAAATCTATAAAACTGATCCAGATGTTAAATCTATAAAACTGGTCCAGATGTTAAATCTATAAAACTGGTCCAGATGTTAAATCTATAAAACTGGTCCAGATGTTAAATCTATAAAACTGGTCCAGATGTTTAAACTCTAGACTCTGGAACTGATCCAGCTGAGAATCTGAAGAACAGAAATCATTGTTTTGATTGATTATCAGTTGTAATCAGTTATTAATACACCAACATAAAAACATTGATCTTATCAAACCTGCAGTTTGTTCTGCATCTGAGTCTCACTGCGTTTGGTTTGGATTATTCAGGCTGGTCTGTGGTTCTGGTTCTGGTGGATCCTCATTATTCCTCCCCACCTTCACCTCCTGCTTCCTGCTGCTCCTCCTCTCCTCCCTCCAGTCCTCTCCTCCTCCCTCCAGTCCTCCTCTCCTCCCTCCAGTCCTCTCCTCCTCCCTCCAGTCCTCTCCTCCCTCCAGTCCTCTCCTCCTCCCTCCAGTCCTCCTCTCCTCCCTCCAGTCCTCCCTCGAGTCCTCTCCTCCTCCCTCCAGTCCTCTCCTCCCTCCAGTCCTCTCCTCCTCCCTCCAGTCCTCCTCTCCTCCCTCCAGTCCTCCCTCGAGTCCTCTCCTCCTCCCTCCAGTCCTCCTCTCCTCCCTCCAGTCCTCCCTCGAGTCCTCTCCTCCTCCCTCCAGTCCTCTCCTCCCTCCAGTCCTCTCCTCCTCCCTCCAGTCCTCTCCTCCTCCCTCCAGTCCTCCTCTCCTCCCTCCAGTCCTCTCCTCCTCCCTCCAGTCCTCCTCTCCTCCCTCCAGTTCTCTCCTCCTCCCTCCAGTCCTCTCCTCCTCCCTCCAGTCCTCCTCTCCTCCCTCCAGTCCTCTCCTCCTCCCTCCAGTCCTCCGCTCCTCCCTCCAGTCCTCTCCTCCCTCCAGTCCTCTCCTCCTCCCTCCAGTCCTCCTCTCCTCCCTCCAGTCCTCCCTCGAGTCCTCTCCTCCTCCCTCCAGTCCTCCTCTCCTCCCTCCAGTCCTCCAGTCCTCCTCTCCTCCCTCCAGTCCTCTCCTCCTCCCTCCAGTCCTCCGCTCCTCCCTCTAGTCCTCTCCTCCCTCCAGTCCTCCGCTCCTCCCTCCAATCCTCTCCTCCCTCCAGTCCTCCTCTCCTCCCTCCAGTCCTCCGCTCCTCCCTCCAATCCTCTCCTCCCTCCAGTCCTCTCCTCCTCCCTCCAGTCCTCCTCTCCTCCCTCCAGTCCTCCCTCGAGTCCTCTCCTCCTCCCTCCAGTCCTCCTCTCCTCCCTCCAGTCCTCCCTTGAGTCCTCCTCTCCTCCCTCCAGTCCTCCGCTCCTCCCTCCAATCCTCTCCTCCCTCCAGTCCTCCTCTCCTCCCTCCAGTCCTCCTCTCCTCCCTCCAGTCCTCTCCTCCTCCCTCCAGTCCTCCTCCCTCCAGTCCTCCGCTCCTCCCTCCAGTCCTCCGCTCCTCCCTCCAGTCCTCCTCCCTCCAGTCCTCCGCTCCTCCCTCCAATCCTCTCCTCCCTCCAGTCCTCCGCTCCTCCCTCCAATCCTCTCCTCCCTCCAGTCCT
This sequence comes from Xiphophorus couchianus, assembly GCF_001444195.1. Lineage (NCBI taxonomy): Eukaryota > Metazoa > Chordata > Actinopteri > Cyprinodontiformes > Poeciliidae > Xiphophorus > Xiphophorus couchianus. The sequence goes on from NC_040247.1 coordinate 3,342,015, forward strand.
CTCTTCCTCCCTCGTTTCTCTCCCTCTTGTATCTTCTCTCCTTCCTTTGCGTTGCTGCTTTGGCTTTTTTAATTACAGAAACTCTAAACTTTGGAATTGAGTTTGTTTCTCCAGAAACAGCCTTAACATGGCGCCACTATCAGGCTCTAAGCTCCCGTACGGTAATTGGATCCGCGGGTGGCTCCAGGCTCCGTTTTGCGCTTAGTTAAAATTGTTTTGGCACTTTAAAAAGAAGCTTCTTCTAATTTCACCGTGACAAATATTCCCTGCCTCTCCGTCTGTCAGGTTCTCCTCTGCTGATAAAGTGCAGCTGCATCAAAGCTCTGCTGTTTCTGACGTATGAATCTTACCTCACTGCTTTTAAACAACTTTCACTGATCCGACCACGATTCCAGTTTCTTTTCTCTCCAGACTTTCAGGCTTTGTTTTAATCTGGACTTTAGTTTATCTCTGGACTTCCTGCCACTCGCCGTCCTTCATGCCTGTTTTTATAATAATCCAGGCTGAAGTGAAGGACTTCCAGGCGACCCGTCGTTTTATTAGAAACTCATCAGTTTGGTGATAATGGAGGCTCCAGATTTACTCCTGTTCCTGCTTCACTTCCTGAATGATTCAGACTGAACGGCTCAGAAGAACCAGATTTAAAACTGAAACCATTTTCAGTCTGTCGGGTCGTTGTGTTTTCATGGAGAAACATTTTGTCTCCATGTTTTCTCTGGAACATTCCTGTGATCAGACAGAAAACTCCCTGAAACACGGAGCACCACTCACATCCTCTTTCAGGAAGACGCTTCCAGTGGGCTTGTCTCACAGCTGAACCAGTTTCTGATCTGATTGATCAGAAAACACATGTAGACAGAATCTGGAGCAGCTGAGGGAAGGAAACGTTTTCAGGAGGAGAGGAAGCAGAAGCAGGGAACACAGGAAGCTTTAAAACACCATGAGAGTCCTCTTCATTCTCCTCCTCTTCCTCCTCTCAGCTCATTCACCTTCACTCACCGTCTGGGAGGAACTGGGAGGATTCCTGTTCCTGTGTGTGTGTGTGTGTGTGTGTGTGTGTGTGTGTGTGTGTGTGTGTGTGTGTGTGTGTGTGTGTGTGTGTGTGTGTGTGTGAATATCTACCACAGGAAATCTGTGGTCATTTATAAAAACAACTGTTTCTGTTTTCAGGTTTTAAAACAAAGAAAAACATAAAACATTTCCAAAATGAGGATAGATACATTTTCTGCTGATGTTTGTGGAAAATGATGTAAAAGAAAAAAAAAACAACAACTTATTTACCAACATGATGGTGAGGAAAAAATCGTAAATATTAGTCATGCTCGTGTCATTCTGTTGTGAAATTGAATGCAGTTTTTATTCCAGATAAATATCTGCAGCTTTCTGCTTCCTGCCACCAGAGCTGGATCTCAGCAGGAGGCCGGCCAGGCTGTGGTGGTATAGTTAAAGTCCCGGAGCTCAGAGGACGGAATGTGGAAACGGGCTTGATTGGTGCAGCGATGCTGCCACCTGCTGCTGACTTTAGAGATGACATGCTGTCTATATCTGGATTCAGGTTAACTTTGGACACAACATATTAGTGAAATAAATACATTTGAATGGATCCATGTTTTCCAAAGAGAAAAAGACCTGAACTTCCTGAACATATTAAAACATATATGAACTGACTGGAGGGCAGCAGTACAGAGTCATGTTAGTACTAAAGAAACTATTTCACTGCTCAGATTGAATAAACTCTTCCTGGGGATAAAATATGTAAACATATAAATAAATCATTTCTGTGGGATTTATTCATGTTTTCTAATAAAAAATATCTTAAACAATGAAACTGATCTTTGTATGATGAACTCCAGGTTTGCTCTTACAGGTAAAGTCCATGTCTGAACCTGATGCTTTCTGAACATTTCAGAGACGCTGGCCCTTTAAGAAACTCTCTGTCGCCTTGGTTACCGTGCCAATCGGGATGTAACACCAAATATCTTTAGGATGTGAACAGAGGTGGCTGGAGTCTGTGCTTTTCCTCTCACTGCCCAGATCTTACCTTCAACTCTGACCTTTGACCTCTCCACCGGAGGAAGGTGAGCAGAGAACCGGCTCCGTTAGCCTCCGTTAGCCGCCATGCTAACCGTGTAGGTCTCCGCGTTGAAGCTGTTTTTCTGAACAGAGTTCGCCTGAAGCTAAAACGGCTCATTAAAATGAATCGGTTCTTTTGTCAGGGCCGCTTTAAACCTCTTGTTTCAGTTCACCGAGTCGCTGTCCGTGGTGCTGTCCGCGGCAGCCAGACATCATTCAGAAGATCGCGTCATGAAGATGAAATCAGCCTCAGCTCACACAGCTCGGTGCTTCTGAAAACACTGGAAGCGATTTTTAACACAATATTTCATCAGTAAAAATTCGGCTCCGTTTATGAACGTTTGGGTTAAACATAAAGCATTTAATTTCCGTCTGGGCTCACTAATGTAAATTTGAATTGAGTTGAACTGAACGAAGTCAATGTTCAGATCAGTTCTATTCAGTTCAAAGGGAAATGAAATGTCGTAACTCATGATGTCAACCATTGTTTGTTTTTTTTTCTGGATAGAGGGGAAACATTAACAACCAGGTTTGTGTTTTCAGAGATGAGCGAGGTCCATGGCGGCAGACAGCCGGTCTCCTGCACAGTCAAACCTCCGGTCTACCTGCAGATCGGAGAGTCCAAAGCAGAGCCGGTTCAGTCCGGGGTCTGTGTGGTCGACGTCCCCCTCCCCTTTGGAAAACCAGTCAGTGTAAGTCAGACACACATCAGAAACAATAAAAACTTCTATTATCCTCCCATAACCTCACTCTGCTCTGCTTCGGACTGAGGAACCAGTCAAACTAAAGTTTTTGGTTCTTTACTTCCTCCAGAGAAACAAGCTGCTGATTGATGGATGTGAATGAACTGTTCATTTCTGAACAGCTAAACAGGAAACCAGAGGTTCCCTCAGCTAGGTTACATGTTACCTCTGCAACGTTTTTACAGCATCAAGTTTAAAAAGAAAGAAAGGAACATTTGTCCAAAGTTTCTAAAATCAATCCGTTTGTTTTCACTGAGTTTTTGGCAGACGACACTTTGGCTGTCAGAGACAGAAACTGGTCCGTGTTTCTGCCACAAGCTGAAACTCGTCTTTCTGTTGGACTCGGCAGTTCTGGCCGTTTGGGGCTCTGATCTACTGTCCAGCATTCAGCTGTAATTACAAACCGTTTTCAGTGCAGAGCAGCTCCTCTTTACCTCAGAGCTTCAGAGGATCCTGCTGTTTGAATCCCCAGCGGCGCTGAGGTTTGTTTTCCACCGTCTGTCTGCAGGTTGAGGAAATCACCTTTAAGAACTACTACACCGCCTACGTTACTGTGCGTTTGCTGAGGAGGCCTTCTGGACAGGATGGGCCGACCAAGTGGGTCACGGCTCTCAGAGACCTGCCGCTGATGGACAACCCGCACACAGAGAGAGGCTCCCAGGATTACTTCTCCATCCACAGGAAGCAGGTGGGTCAGATAAACGGGTCTGCTAACCAGCAGCTTCTGGCTCAGTCCAGGTTTCGCTATGAACCAAAGTCTGATTAGAAACGAGACCAAAATGGCTGAGAACAGACGAGTGGCCCAGACGATCCTCAGACGATGACGAGTCTTCTCTGGTTCCACTGGGTTTTCCTTTCTGCTTCTAATCAATCTGATTGGATGCTGGAAAACACTACTGTTGTGTTCAAGTTAAGCTAAATGGAGTTAGCCTATCAGTGAAACTGTGCTAGCTTAAAATAGCACTTCAATGCTAAAGATGTAGCCGCTAACGCTAAGCCAAAGAGCTTCCTGAAACTCTGGAAAGATGAATGGAAAGAAAAACACTTTGATGGTTGAAGAACAGATTAAAACTATAAATATACTTGATGTTGATATAACTAGAAATATGATATATATATAAAATATATCATATTTCTAGTTATTCAGTCATGTGGCAGAACAGAGGCCTGTACATCCTCAGGTCATGTGACATTAGCATGAGGTGTGTCGTTCGCCGTGTCCGGCCTGCACGACTCCAGAACCAGGGTTAAAATTATTTTACTCTTTTTTTTTACACAAATAAAGACAGAAACTTCACATTAACTTGATATTATTCTATCATCTATAAATGCCTCAGTTGGAGTTTCTATGGAAATTAGTACTCCTTAACTGTTGTTTATTTTTCATGTTATTTTTGGGGAACAGTCGGATGATATTTAAGGTGTGAAATGAAAATGGCTGCTCTGTTCTTCATCAGTAGATTTAACAGTTCAAGACTTCATAAAGATCATAAAACTTTTTTCTCATACACAGATTGTTGGTTATTACATTTTTTGTTAAAATATGTCATATTACATGTTTGGAAGAAAAGCTTGTTTATAACCAGGAGTTTGTTTCCAGCCGCGTTTCTGTTTAAAACATCAGATTTCTGAGTTATTGACTGTTAAATTAATAAGTTTATTTAATTCCCTCCATTATTTCACCTGAATACAATAAAACAGATGATTTTTTAATGTTGTTTATTTGATAATTGCCCAGTTATTTAACTCAAGTTAAGATTTTATCCTGAATATGTAGACCAGACAGACATAAACTACATTCTATGTAAATGAATTTAACCAAATTTATCTGATAAGTTTCTCATTTTAAAATACTGAGATGAGTGAACCATTAAACCAGAAACAAGCAGATGATCAGATTTTAAATCTCTGACTTTGTTTTCTCCGTCCTCACTCAGATCTTCATCTGTGAGATTTTTACTTCATCCAGAGTGTAAATGTAAGGAAACATCCGGTCAGTGAAGGTGTGTGTGAAGGTGTGTATGTGTGTGTTGGTGTCTGGATCGGAGAAGGACAGCTTTCCTCCGTCCCAGTCCAGATCCACTCGGATCCTCCGGATCTTCTTCTGGGCTGATAGATCTGAGGAGGAGCCTGGAGAACAAACTGATAATCCATCTTCTGTTAACGTTAATCCCCATAAACCAGACTGAATGTTTCGCCTCCTGTGGACAGATTCTGCTAACACACCCAGAGTCCAAACCTCACTGTCTCCAACATCGACATCCCAGCTGTGGATCCCGGAGTTAAAACCCTGAGAGCCGAGAACGGACCACCAAACGTCCAACCGCTCCGGATTATCAGGCAGCTGCTGCCTCTGTCCTGCTGTCACAAAGGTCAGATCATCAGACAGCAGGAGCTTTGGATGAGCCGTGTTTGGGTCCAGAACCAGAGGAGTGTAGGTCACCATGTTCTTCATGTTGCTCCAGATGTTGAAGGCCAGGTTGCCCAGATGTTTGGCCTGGTCTATCAGAGCTCCTGAGGGCAGCTGTGGATCCTCCAGCAGGGGGCAGCGCTGGACTCTTTCCACTGCAGCCTTGTAGTTGTGCAGGAATGAGACGTCTTCAGCTCTCAGCTCCTCCTCTGTGGCTCTGACTGTGTCTGAAAGAGCTGCTATCTCTCTGCTCAGAGCCTCCATCTTCTCCTTCATCATCCCTCTCTTCTGTTCCTCTTCCTCCCTCAGTGCAGCCAGCCTGGCCTCCTCTTCCTCTGCTAGAAACTGATGAAGCTTCTTAAACTGCTCAACAATCTGCCTCTCTGTGTGTCGGGCCTGGACCTTCATGTGTTCTGCTGTCTGATCAAACTTTTCTTTAACTTCCTTCTTCAGCTTCAGTTTCTTCTTTAAAGGCTCCAGAGATGTTTTCAGATTCTCTCTGTGTTGCTGAGCAGCTTCATCGATGGGCCTGAATCTGTGGTCGGTGTGTTTTTTTGAATCTCTGCAGATGGAGCAAATTGGTTCCAGGTGGTCCAGACAGAAGAGTTTGAGTTTCTCAGAGTGCAGACTGCAGAGACCCTCTGAATCTCTCTGGTCTCTCGGCACTAAGAAAGTCTCACACAGGTTGTTCAGAACGAGGTTACTGGGTCGATCTTCGGTGACCACTCTTGTTTTGCAAACTGGACACTCTCTTGCTGGTTTCTCTCTCCACCAGTTCTTCAGACATTCCTTACAGAAGCTGTGGCTACATGACAGAACAACCGGATCCATAAAGACGTCCTGACAGACCGGACAGCAGAGATCCTCCTCTGATCTGGAAGCCATTTTGTCTCTGAGTGAAGCTGAAACTCAGTCAGTCAGGCTCCCTCCCTCTCTGCGTGTTTTTATTTCTGTCCTGCAGCTGGATTTACTCAGATGAAGTAGTCAGTTTGTTCTGACGGTGAATCTGATCGTCTCTGTTTTACAAGCTGCTTCCTGTTTCCCCTCAGATGAGTCAGAGAAGGGGCGGAGCTAAAACCTGTTAGACTTCCTGTGAGAAGCTTTGTTTAAACCTGTAGCTGAGGTTTTTCCTTCCTCTCCTTGTTATTCTGTCTGAAGCTTCATTCAGACAGCTGAGCTTAGTAACCATGGAGAAACTAAGATGAATGTTTCTGTCGTTAATAACGGAGAGTTGTCATCTGTTGTGAGAGCAGCATTATCAATCAATCAATCAATCAATCAAATTTTATTTGTATAGCACATTTCAGCAGCAAGGCGTTTCAAAGGGCTTTACATCATATCAAACACAGAAACACAATGCAATATAGAACCAACAATCAAAACACGACATTAAGTCAGGTTCCATCAATAAATTTGTAATTGATTATGTTTCAAATACAATTCTAAACAGGTGGGTTTTTAGTCGAGTTTGCATCCATAGAAGGTTTACCTGTTACACTCCTACTGTGTTCTATGGACCAAAATACCTGTTGCTATTTTTATTCCCACTCACGCTCACAGACACACAGTTTAAAACGATGTAAACAGCATTTTATTCTGGTGAAGCTCAGTGTGACTCATTAGTGATTAATGTTAATCAGCTGATTGGTTGATGGACGGACAGATGGACGTTTTTAGACTTTAGGAACTGAAATCATTTGTTTTAGTGAGATTCTCTGATTTGTTGTCTCCACAGGTTTTTAGTTTTCTGTCGTGCTGCGTTCACTGTACCCTGGACATTAACAAACATTAAACCTCCCCATACAAACGTCAATGTTTGAAATGCTAATTTGGAAATTTATCTTCTTCAGTACCGTAACTCCTAGCTAACTCCAGACTAACTCCTGGCTAACTCGAAACTAACTCCAGGCTAACTCCTGGCTAACTCCAGGCTAACTCCTGGCTAACTCCAGGCTAACTCCAGACTAACTCCAGGCTAACTCCAGACTAACTCCAGGCTAACTCCTGGCTAACTCCAGGCTAACTCCAGACTAACTCCAGACTAACTCCTAGCTAACTCCAGACTAACTACGGCTAACTCCAGGCTAACTCCTGGCTAACTCCAGACTAACTCCAGGCTAACTCCTGGCTAACTCCAGACTAACTACGGCTAACTCCAGACTAACTCCTAGCTAACTCCAGACTAACTCCTAGCTAACTCCAGACTAACTCCAGGCTAACTTCTGGCTAACTCCAGGCTAACTCCAGACTAACTACGGCTAACTCCAGGCTAACTCCAGGCTAACTCCAGACTAACTCCAGACTAACTACGGCTAACTCCAGGCTAACTCCTAGCTAATTCCAGACTAACTACGGCTAACTCCAGATTAACTCCAGGCTAACTCCAGACTAACTCCAGGCTAACTCCAGACTAACTCTGTGCTCCTCCAGATGCTGGTGGAGGCAGACCACGTGGTTTCGGTCAGGCTGATCCTGAGGCAGCCGTCGTCCGCCTGGCTGACCTTCAGCTTGGAGGAGATCAAAATATTCCCCCACACGGAGCCGGTCAGTTTTACGTTTTCCTCTCTGTATGAGTTATATATAAGTTAAGAACAAAAAAACAGATGTATTATTATTATTATTATTATTATTATTATTATTATTAATATTATTATTCCTCTTGTCTGGTTCAGGAGCCCCTGAAGGAGGTTTCTGATTGGCTGTCTGACCTGATTCTGGTAGACCAGCTTCCTGATGTGGAGGTACGCGCTCCGTCTCACATGGTTTGAATTCATGAGGAGACTCCTGATGGAAAGCTCTGACGGGTTTTCATCTGGTCTGTGTTCTGCTGGACATCCTGCAGGGCCTCCCGGACCCGCACACCGTGTCCTCCAGCATCCAGCAGATGTGGGCTCTGACCGAGGTCATGCAGACCAACCAGACCACAGCCTCCATCGGACGCTTCGATGTGAGTCCTTCGTCTCCGGTTCACTGTCAACTCCAAGTATCGATCCCTGGAAAACAAACGGAAAACAACTTTCCGTATTAAAATGTTTCACTTTGGTAAACAAACCAAACAGCCTCATGAAATCAAGGATCTTTTGAGAAAGCTGTTATAAGAACATCTCTGGGTTTAAAAACAGACCTCACTGTGTGGTTAGCATGAAAATAAGAGCTGATCAGAGGTTTTCTAAACACAGATCCCTGAGGGACACCTCCCTGACGACGCCCGGCTCGTTTACAACCTGGCAGAAACAGGAACTCTGGAAATAAACGATCGGTTGTGTGTTTTGTGTTCCTGCAGGTGGACGGATGTTACGACATCAACCTGTTGTCGCTGACGTAACGCAGCTTTCAGAGCGACACACACTTCCTGTGTGGAGGCAGAAGACCAGAGAGCCGCCTGCTGGTTTATCACTTTGTGTCATCATATCTGATCACATCACAGCACGAGACACGTAATTCAGTTTCAACATGAGAAAAGTGAACCAAACGTTTAGCAGAATAACTCCTGATCCGGATCCGGATCCTGATCCCGATCCCGATCCTGATCCTGATCCTGATCCTGATCCTGATCCTGATCCTGATCCTGATCACGATCACGATCCTGATCCTGATCCCGATCCTGATCCTGATCACGATCCGGATCCTGATCTGATCCACGTCTGGTTTTATTTGGACTTCTTTCATTTTTTCTCTTAAATATAAATAATCTTTTCTTCTTTGTTTGTTTTTGTTTTGGTGTTGCTAATAATTCAGACTTAAAGACAAATAAAAATCATAAAACTGATCGAGTTAAATCCATTTTTCACAGGATTAACATTTAGATCCTAAATGAGGAAAAGCCAAAATGATTCACTCATTTACATAATAAGAGATTTTTGTTTCAGCATAAAATATCTAATGTTTCTCTTTTCGAGCAAATCCAGTCGACTCTTAGATATTTATGTTTTCACTTTCAGGGTCAAGATGAATATTAAAATCATCCACTGTATTGACGACATTATCGATATTTAACAGCAAATCAAGTCACTGATCTAAAGACGAAGTAATGACAAGTCTGATGATGTCATGATGTGGGTGGAGCCACGCACAAAATGAGCTGCAGTTTGATGGAGGATGAAAGTGATGAAGAAAAGGAAACTTTTTATCTCCAGTTTTATTCAATCAGATTATTTTGCACATTTTTACGGTCAGGTTAGGATTACAGATTCTTTGTTTTACTCACTTCTGAAAGTTAAGAGTTTCTAACACCTGACATTTTCTATTACAGGTTTAGGCTGTAAAAATGAATGGAAGTCAATGGAAAGTCCCCACAAAGAAAGCCACGTGTGTGTGTGTGTGTGTGTGTGTGTGTGTCTCTCTGTGTGGGGGTGTGTGTGTCTGTGTGTCTCTCTCTGTGTGTGTGTGTGTGTGTGTGTGTGTCTCTCTGTGTGTGTGTGTGTGTGTGTGTGTGTGTGTGTGTGTCTCTCTCTGTGTGTCTGTGTGTGTGTGTGTGTGTCTCTCTGTGTGTGTGTGTGTGTGTGTGTGTGGGTGTGTGTGTGTGTCTCTCTGTGTGTGTGTGTGTGTGTGTGTGTGTGTGTGTGTCTCTCTCTGTGTGTCTGTGTGTGTGTGTGTGTGTCTCTCTGTGTGTGTGTGTGTGTGTGTGTGTGTGTGTGTGTCTCTCTCTGTGTGTCTGTGTGTGTGTGTGTGTGTCTCTCTGTGTGTGTGTGTGTGTGTGTGTGTGTGTGTGTCTGTGTGTCTCTCTCTCTGTGTGTGTGTGTGTGTGTGTGTGTGTGTGTGTGTGTGTGTGTCTCTCTGTGTGTGTGTGTGTGTGTGTGTCTCTCTGTGTGTGTGTGTGTGTGTGTGTGTGTGTGTCTCTCTCTGTGTGTCTGTGTGTGTGTGTGTGTGTCTCTCTGTGTGTCTCTGTGTGTGTGTGTGTGTGGGTGTGTGTGTGTGTCTCTCTCTCTCTGTGTGTGTGTGTGTGTGTGTGTGAAACACATTGGCTCAGATCCTCCTGTTAGCTCTGTTCTGCCCGTCCAGCAGTCGGTGTTTGTCTGTCGATTCGGTGGAATCTGAAACTCGACGATTTATTCTGCAGAATTCTGAATGAAACCAGAATAAAGGTTTTATTTTTTCTTTTGGCCAGAAAAACACAGTTACTAGATTCACTAAAGTAATCGGATCCATGCGATTTGCTTTGCCAGCAGAAGGTGTTGGGGAGTTCAGCTTGTTCTGAGTTCAAAGGTCACCGTGACATCACAGTTTGCTTCCTGAAGCTCCTCCTCCTCCTCCTGCTGCTCGAACCGAACCGGGTCAATGCAGAGCATTCTGCTCTCATCTTCCAGTCCATCATGGCTGGAGGCCCAACAGACGCAGATCCAGATTTCCTGACTGGATTTTTCTGAACTTGTCGTTTTGTGTTCAGTTGCTGCTGATGGAGACGATCAACATGTCAGCAGTTTAGACGTCGGTGTTGTTTGGTCTTGACAGAAGACGTGTCAGGAACGCCAGCCGCTCTCCGTCTGAAGCTGAATTGGGTTTCGTGCCGTGAAGCTTTGTCTCTTTCTCATTAAGTCCTGCAGTCGTTTCTCCTTCTCCTCGTCTCCCTGCCCTCCTCGCTCGCTTTGATTTGATCTTTCTAACATCTCATCACTCGACGTGCTGAGCGATGCGGCTGCAGCTCCTCACCTCAGAGTCATGAATCATTTATTCAGATGAGTCTGAGACAGCCGTGTCACCGGCCGTTGCAACACCGACAGGAAGAAAAAAGCAGCTTCATGCTGTGACTGGAATAACTGAAGAGACGAGTTTCACTCAGAGCAGAAACTTTATTATCTTCTGGACGAAATGCCAGGATGTTCTCTGTGAAGGGGCAGTTATTGTGGTCAAAAAAAGAAGGAAGCAACGACTTTCCATCCATCCATTAATCCTCAGGAACACATTTTGTCACGTCTGACTTTAACCAGCTTCGTGTATTTCCTGGATTCAAAGCATTGATCACTGAATGGAGTCAGATTTCTGTTCCGTCGAGTTTTGGTGATTTGTAGGTTTTTATTGCCGACTGAAATATTTTATGTAGCGTATATTTATGCACATTTTAATGCAACATTGATTTGTGTGCATGCCAATTTGTCCAACAGTCTCTGAGTTCACAAGGTTTAGACGTGAAGCTTCCCAACATTTCCTGGGATTGTCCAACAAACTGCAGACCAGGAACAAATTACTGCAGTTAAACTTCATACTGTTGAATGTTTGAGTAAAGATCCAGTTCCAAACCTAAAGAACTTCTCCCTGGTTTTTATTTGTAGTTATGACCATTTCAGAACCACCAGCACCATCTGTGTGAGCTGCTGTGAATAAAACAGATTCTGACCCTAAAATCTTGTGACGGACCTGGAGCAGCCGATCCGATCTGGACCAATCAGAACAATCCTGATAATCCTGACTCTCTGCAGAAACCACTGGATTTAAACCAGATGCTGTTTGGAGGTGATGGACACCAGGTGTTTTCTGAAACAGGTGAGCTCCATCAGTACAACCTCAGCAACATGACTGCTGTTCCAGATGCCGCCAGCAGAGGGCGTCTCCGCTGAACTCTGCAAAGGTTTTCTTCTTCTAAACACGAATTTAATGTGAATTTATTCTGGGGAGGATATTATTATTATTATTATTATTATTTATTTGATAAAAATGTGTAAGCAGCTCTCAGGTAACAAGCAATGTGAGTGAAACCCTTGATGTTGATGATTCTGTCTGACGGCTTCAGTGAAGATGAAGATGATGAAGATGGAATCTGTCAAACGGACCGAACAGGTGTTATGCCCAGAAATGCATGCCTGCCGAGAATTGCATCCCCTGTCGCGGGAGCGCGCATCGCTCTAAACTCTCGTATATTGATGAGAAAACGGACTGAAATATGACCGAAGAGGACATTTTTGAAGATATTCGTAACATTATCACGTTTCTTAATCATGTAAGACATAAAACGGTGGGTTTTATTTCGCAGATTAATTGAAATAAATACGGTTTTTATAGCTTTATTGAAACATCTGAGTCGAACGTTTTTCAGTCAGCGTCTGATGAAAATGTTCTCCGCAGATGGCTTGAAATTCCCCGATTTTTCTTTTGACACAATGGCTTAAAGCATTACAAAGCAGAAGCCTGTTATGTAGAACATTTTATATCATCCTTAACTGTCTAGTCTATTAATGTAGCGAGATGCATTTTAATTTCTGAGCCTGACAATATTTGTATCCCCTGTCTATTGTCCTGTTGATATGAAACTTTACAGAAGTAGCTCAGAGAACAAGTGTCATTACGTAGAAAAGGTCAAATCCCTCTTAACTCTTTATTTCTCCATTTTAGCACGGGATGCATTTTACGGCAAAGCCTATTATTAGCCTGCCAAAATATGCATGCCCCCTCTATTTTCCTCAAACATTATAATATTGATATGAAACTTATACCAGCAGTTCATAGAACAAGTGTGATTATGTAGAAAAAGTTATTCCACTCATAACTCTGTATTTCTCCATTTTAGCAGGGGATGCATTTTTTGGCAAAGCCTATTATTAGCCTGCCAAAATATGCATGCCCCCTCTATTTTCCTCAAATATTGTCCTATTGATATGAAACTTATACCAGCAGTTCATAGAACAAGTGTGATTATGTAGAAAAAGTTATTCCACTCTTAACTCTTTATTTCTCTATTTTAGCAGGGGATGCATTTTACGGCAAGGCCTATCATTAGCCTGCCAAAATATGCATGCCCCCTCTATTTTCCTCAAATGTCATCCTATTGATATGACATTCATACCAGTAGCTAAGAGGATAAGTGTAATTATGTAGAAAAGGTAAAATCCCTCTTGACTCTTTATTTTTTCAAGCTAGGAGAGGGATGCATTTTTTGGCAATATCGAATTTGAGCCTGCCGATATTTGCATGCCATACCTATTTTCCCCAAATATCATCTTATTGATATAAAACTCATACCAGCAGTTAAGGGAACAAATGTGATTATGTAGAAAATGTTATTTCTTTATTATATAAGTTATATAAATTGATTTGTAAACAGACAATGTTCTACATTACATAAGAAATATAAGTAATCATAGTCAAGTATATACAGTACAGACCAAAAGTTTGGACACACAGTTGTGTCCAAACCTTTGGTCTGTACTGTATATATATATATATATATATACTGTATATAAAAACATAAAACCACGGCTGCCCAAATCACGGCAGAATTAAATGTGCACCTCAACTCTCCTGTTTCCACCAAAACTGTCCGTCGGGAGCACCACAGGGTCAATATACACGGCCGGGCTGCTATAGCCAAACCTTTGGTCACTCGTGCCAATGCCAAACGTCGGTTTCAATGGTGCAAGAAGCGCAAATCTTGGGCTGTGGACAATATGAAACATGTATTGTTCTCTGATGAGTCCACCTTTACTGTTTTCCCCACATCCGGGAGAGTTACAGTGTGGAGAAGCCCCAAAGAAGCGTACCACCCAGACTGTTGCATGCCCAGAGTGAAGCATGGGGGTGGATCAGTGATGGTTTGGGCTGCCATATCATGGCGTTCCCTTGGCCCCATACTTGTGCTAGATGGGCGCGTCCCTGCCAAGGACTACCGAACCATTCTGGAGGACCATGTGCATCCATGTATATATATACACTGCTCAAAGAAATAAAGGGAACACTCAAATAACACATCCTAGATCTGAATGAAAGAAATATTCTCATTGAATACTTTGTTCTGTACAAAGTTCCATTTGCACAACAGCAGGTGAAATTGATTGTCAATCAGTGTTGCTTCCTAAGTGGACAGTTTGATTTCACAGAAGTTTGATTCACTTGGAGTTATATTGTGTTGTTTAAGTGTTCCCTTTATTTTTGAGCAGTATATATATACTGGTATATATATATATATATATATATTTAAACAGCACTTACTTTAAGCGCAAACACACCACATGAAACCACATCTTGCTGGATGGCATGTTATACTGTTTCACATTTCCACATTGACACTTTCATCCCTTTGCTTCTCATAAATGTCCTTGTTGAGAGGATAAAATGTTAAATTAACATTCTAGTTATCCAATTATGACATTTTTTATTATAATAAACAATAATTGTTCTTGTTTTTCTCACCTTGTTACTTCCAAGCACCTCTTCACATCTTTTTGGGACTCTCCAAGTGAGTTAAGGAAACCTATTGTTATGAATATTCTTTTGTTGAAATTAATGAAAAAAAGTGATTTAATTTTTATGTTAAACCAAAATAAAAATGGTTTGTGTATGCTTTACATTTAGCAAAGATGCATTGTCAGATTTATTTCCTTCAGTATCCTTGCAATAGCGATAATAAAGAAATAACATTTTCTACATAATCACATTTGTTCCCTTAACTGCTGGTATGAGTTTTATATCAATAAGATGATATTTGGGGAAAATAGGTATGGCATGCAAATATCGGCAGGCTCAAATTCGATATTGCCAAAAAATGCATCCCCCTCCTAGCTTGAAAAAATAAAGAGTCAAGAGGGATTTTACCTTTTCTACATAATTACACTTATCCTCTTAGCTACTGGTATGAATGTCATATCAATAGGATGACATTTGAGGAAAATAGAGGGGGCATGCATATTTTGGCAGGCTAATGATAGGCCTTGCCATAAAATGCATCCCCTGCTAAAGTGGAGAAATACAGAGTTATGAGTGGAATAACTTTTTCTACATAATCACACTTGTTCTATGAACTGCTGGTATAAGTTTCATATCAATAGGACAACATTTGAGGAAAATAGAGGGGGCATGCAGATATCGGCAGGCTAATAATAGGCTTTGCCAAAAAATGCATCCCCTGCTAAAATAGAGAAATAAAGAGTTAAGAGTGGAATAACTTTTTCTACATAATCACATTTGTTCCCTTAACTAGTGATATTAGTTTCATATCAGTAGGATAATATTTGAGGAAAATAGATAGGGCATGCATATTTTGGCAGGCTCAACATCCATATTGCCACAAAATGCATCCCCTGCTAACTTGGAGAAATACAGAGTTATGAGTGGAATAACTTTTTCTACATAATCACACTTGTTCTATGAACTGCTGGTATAAGTTTCATATCAATAGGATAATATTTGAGGAAAATAGAGGGGGCATGCATATTTTGGCAGGCTCAACATCCATATTGCCACAAAATGCATCCCCTGCTAACTTGGAGAAATACAGAGTTATGAGTGGAATAACTTTTTCTACATAATCAGAGTAGTTGTATGAACTGCTGGTATGAATTTCATAGCAATAGGATAAAATTTGAGGAAAATAGGTAGGGCATGCATATTTTGGCAGGCTCGACATCCATATTGCCAAAAAAATGCTTCCCCTGGTAACATGGAGAAATAAAGAATTAAAGAGGGATTTCACCTTTTCTACATAATCAGAGATGTTCTATGAATTACTGGTATGGGTTTTATATCGATAGGATAATATTTGAAGAACATGGAGAGGCCATGCATATTTTGGCAGGCTAATAATAGGCTTTGCTGTACATGCATCCCCTGCTTACATGGAGAAATAAAGAGTCAAGAGTGAAATTACTTTTTCTATACAATCACACTTGTTTTATGAACTGCTGGTATACATTTTGTATCAGTAGAATTATATTTGTGGAAAATATATAAGGCCTACATGTATTGGCAAGGTAATAATTTGCTATGCCAGAAAATGCATCCCTCTGCTAACTTGAAGAAATGAAGAGTTAAGAGGGACTTCACCTTTTCTACGTAATGACACTTATTCTCTGTGCAACTGCTATACGTTTCATATCAACAATAGACAGGGGATACAAATATTGGCAGGCTCAGTCATTAAAATGCATCCCCTCTACATTAATATGCTAGACAGTTAAGCATGATATAAAATGTTCTACATAATGGGCCTCTGTTTTGTAATACTTTAAGCTAATATGATGTTAAAAGAAAAATCGGGAAATTTCAAACCAAATGCGGAGAACATTTTCTTCAGACACGGACTGAAAAACGTTCGACTCATTTGTCTCAATAAATGTGTAAAAACCGTATTTATTTCAATTAATCTGCGATATAAAACCCACCGTTTTAAGGCTGACATGTTTAAGAAACGTGATATTGTTACGAATATCTTTAAAAGTTTCGTCTTCGGTCATATTTCAGTCCGTTTTCTCATTAAAATGCGAGAGTTTAGAAAGATGCGCGCTCCCGCGACAGGGGATGCAATTCTCGGCAGGCATGCATTTCTGGGCATAACACCGGACCGGTGAACCCGCTCAGTGACTCGGATGCAGAAGAACCTCCAGAACCGAATCAGTTCAAACTGTTTATTTTTTAAGTCAAATATTCATGAGACTCTGATTTATGTTATTTCATTCTTCCAGGTATTGATCACACAGTAAGAACTGAGTCTGATTCTCTCCTGTTGCTGCAGATGGAGCTGATTTCCGGGGGTCACCACACGGTGGCGCTGCTGCTCCTCACATCAGACCTGCGCTCCAACATTCCTCCACATTTCAGCAACCAGCTTCATCCTGAGATCCAGAGAATCAGTTCTGCTTTTTATGTCCAGATCGGTGAAAACACAGAAACTGGGGAGGGTTAGGGTCAGAACTGGGGACATCTGGACATCTGGGGACATCTGGACTTGTGGTGATGGACCTGGAGTCCAGCAGCCGTCAGTCGATGAGCAGCACTCGGCCTGCGATGGAGGATCTGTCTCAGCCAATCAAAATCAATCAGAGCTGCTCTCATTAGCTTCACCTGCTGCTTTTATTTCATTTTTTGCTTCTTGAAGAGAAGAAACGCTGTGAGCTGTCAGTCAGGAGGAAACTCGACCCAAAGCATCAGGATGAAACTGCTGGGCTGCCGAGCATAAAAAGGCAGAAAACAACGGAGAGAGGAAGAAATGAGACGTTTCAGGAATCTAATCCCACATGAGCGGTTTGAGCTCGGAGTCTGGAAGAGCAGATCAGTTTCCCCTGAAA
The DNA here is from genome assembly GCF_001444195.1 of Xiphophorus couchianus. Taxonomy (NCBI): domain Eukaryota; kingdom Metazoa; phylum Chordata; class Actinopteri; order Cyprinodontiformes; family Poeciliidae; genus Xiphophorus; species Xiphophorus couchianus. The sequence continues at coordinate 3,359,231 of NC_040247.1, forward strand.
TCACAAGAGGAGGAAACCATGAAGCCGCAGATTCTGCTGCGTCAGCCAAACCACAAACACACCTGAGTCCAGATGCAACATTATTCTCACATTTCCTCCAGCTGGGCAGAAAACGCAGGAGGAGCCCAGGGGTGGAAACAGCAGGGGGTAGCGGGGGGGCCGCCGCCCACGTAGAGCAACATGGAGGAGCATTTCCTTCAGCTGCAGCTGCCTGAGTCAACATGCAGCTCCTCTTATCATGTCTGCAGCTCCTGCAGCATCTGCAGCTCCTCCCATCATGTCTGCAGCATCTGCAGCTCCTCCCATCATGTCTGCAGCATCTGCAGCTCCTCCCATCATGTCTCCCAGCATTCTGCTCAGAATAGACTTTTTGCAACAGAAACAGAAAAATATCCCAAATCAACGTTTTACTGTTAAACTGTCTAAACGGGTTGTTTAGGATCCTATTTTTATGTTTCTGTGAATTTTGACATTTTTGTACGTTTGTTTACTTTGCCTGAAAGCGGCTCACTGGTCACGCCCCTCCTGGTTCCTGGCTCCGCCCACTTTGGTGAAATGGGTCTAAGTTTGTCAGACTTTGCTTTAGATGATTTACTTTAAAGAAGCTGCAGCTTCATGAATCTGAATCATCCTGACGTCAGCGATGAGTTCTCTTATGAACACACAAACACGCCGATCCGCTGGTTTCAGAGGAATCTTCTGTTTTCGGTGTAATTGATGCTTCCTGACTTATTTCTGCTCATTTGAATCCTGTTTGTCCCTGAACTGCTGCTCCTCGTCAGAATCAGCTCTTTGTTGGGATGTTTCTGCTTCCTGATGACGTTTTCCCCCTGTTTCCTCCACAGCTGCTGACGCGGTGGATCAGAACTGACGCCGTTTTTACGAGCTGCAGCTGAAATGTGTGCAGATGAATCCGTCTTTAATGTGAACATGAATAAACGGTTTGATTTTTAAAGTTTTATTCCTCCAGGCTCTTCAGTTTGTGTCTGAAACTATGAAAATAAAATCAGGCTCCCTCAGAAATGAGATTTTCCAGTCTGATGTTTATCTGATGGAGAAAATCTGAACTTCATTTTATTTTTTTATCGCTGCTGATTGTTTAGTTTGGGCGTTTCTGATTGGCTGCCTGTAAACTCAACACTCATGTGGATTAATGTGATTTCAGATTCTCATTATCGTGAATTTAACCTGGATATTTTTAACCGTCTCGTTCTGATGCTCCATAAAAGCAGCAGCTTCCAGTTTTAATCCGACGTGGTGATGAAGAGCCGAGAGGTCCGACGGTACTTAATCCAGCTGAGGAAACATCTGGATTACACTCCAGATTCTGAGACACGGTGGTCAGGGTGTGTGTGTGAGACTCTTGAAAGTGTGGAGGACTCCTCCTGGCTGTCAGGATGATTCAACTGCAGCAGTGAAAAGAACAAACGGCTGCAGAGTTTAAACATCTGGTTCTGAATCCATCAGAACCGCTCCAGAATTATTCTGACCTTCTGATTGGTTGACATGAAGCTGCCATCATCAAATCTTTCCTGCTGACTTTTTGCTTCTCTCTAACATGGAAAGTTCTGAACCGGGGTTTGGTTCTGGTCCTGGTCCTGGTCCTGGTTCAGGTTCAGGTTCAGGTTCAGGTTCTGGTCCTGGTCCTGGTTCAGGTTCAGGTTCAGGTTCAGATACTGGTTCTGGTTCAGGTTCAGGTTCAGGTACTGGTTCTGGTTCAGGTTCAGGTACTGGTTCTGGTTCTGGTCCTGGTCCTGGTTCTGGTTTCTTCCTGTTAAAGGGGAGTTTTTCCTCTCCGCTGTCGCTCCATGCATGCTCAGTATGAGTGGTTGCTGTAAAGTCAGTGAGTGACTGCTGTCGCCCCCTGCTGGTCAGGAGGAGTGAAAGTTATGCTGGGTTTCATTAGAAACTTTTAAAACTAATTTGAACAATTAACTGAGATTAACCCTCTGATTACCAGGATTAAAGTGTTTGGGATTGGGATTAAATTTTGTAAAGTTTCTCGAAACAACGTCATGAGGTAAACTGCACTGAAAACCAGGGTGAGCATTTATCGTATCGTTTATCGTGATAAATTTCCATCCATCCATCCATTTTCTGTTCACCCTTTGTCCCTAATGGGGTTGGGAGGGTTGCCGGTGCCTCTCCAGCTACGTTCCAGGCGAGAGGTGGGGTCACCCTGGACAGGTCGCCAGTCTGTCGCAGGGCAACACAGAGACATACAGGACAAACAACCATGCACACACACCTATGGAGAATTTAGATAGACCAATTAACCTGACAGTCATGTTTTTGGACTGTGGGAGGAAGCCGGAGTACCCAGAGAGAACCCACACATGCAAACTCCATGCAGAAAGACCCAGAGCCGGGACTCGAACCCAGGACCTTCTTGCTGCAAGGCAACAGTGCTACCAGCTGCGCCACTGTGCAGCCGTGATAAATTTATTCTAAGAATTTTGATTTATCGTTGTAGCACAATAGATTCCAACTGATGATGATTAAAACAACCCAAACCTGTCCTTACTGTTGGCACTGATAGTTTTCCTAATGTTTATGTTTATTTGATAAAAACATCAATAAATGTTAAAATACCGTCTGCAGTTTATTGATATAAAACACACTTTTTTATGATTTCTGTGCTAGAGGTGAACTTTACAGAGGGGAATGAGGAGCAGGGTTTGTAATTACTGAGGCAGATCAGAGTTTTACATCAGAAAAACACAAAATAAAAAGTCAAACAGAAACCAGTCAATATCTGAGGAAACCAGTAAACATTTTGATGCCATCAAAATCATCAATATGTTTATGTTAAAGTTTCATTTATGATGTTTGAGGATCAGCTCCAACCAGCTGGGTTTATTCTGGATTTAAAGGAACTCAGGGTTTCGGCTGCTTTACTGTTTTCTGGAAGTTTGTTCCAGATTTGTGCTGCATAGAAGCTGAATGCTTCTCCATGTTCGGTTCTGGTTCTGGATGCAGAGCAGAACCAGAACCTGAAGGCTGATACCGTCCAGACAGTTCCATAGAGAAAGATGGAATAAACAGCCGTCACTTTTAATTTTCTGAAGATGGAACCACGTGATGTCACGATTAAACTCTTACATCCGTATCGGCCCGCTGCCAACGCCTGGATGCTTTTTAATTAGTTCTGAGATTTTCTGGCTTTGGGAGTCAAAGCGGAGATCCTTTGAACTCCTCGGAGGCTCCGCCCTGCATGGATCCTGATCCGGAGCAGATTGGGATTAAAATCTCTTTTCCAATAATGTTTTATCTGATTCATCTTCACCAAGCAAATTAAAGCGTGATTAAAAGTCCGCAGTGCTTTTCCCTCCTGCAGCCGATGCTGCTCAGCGGCGGTCAGCAAGGAGCCGGCGTCTCTGGCTGGGACTCGTCTGTAACACGCCGCGGCCCCCAGGGGCCTCCTAATGTCTGCCTGCACTCCTCTGCTCCACTCCTCTTCAGAGATGTGATCATTCACTTGATTGACTGTGTTTTCTCTCCTGTCCTCTGGGATCAGCAGCAGATTGAGCTCCTAATTGACTAAGTTGTGGTTGGAGAACGGGGGGCGGTTAACGTCTGATCGGCTGCAGTCTCTGAGTGGGTGGTGGCGGCGGCGGCGGCGCTCTCAGGAAGTCCTCCTGACTCATTGATTTAGCTTAACAACAACCAACTAAAGTGACCGAAGCTCTTCACCGTAAAAACCACATCACATGCATGCATGTTTGAGAAATCCTTTAATCTCCATAGCAACCATTTAGCTGTGAAAAACCCACTCAGCTCCTTCAGACTAGCCAGCAGCAATCAGCAAAGACCTGGGGGAACTGCTGAGCCCATTATAGGAGCTGCTGCTCAGATCAACGCTGGTAAAAACGTTAAATAGAGGAGCCATGTTGGGACGACTTCCTGGAGGCGGAGCTTCAGAGAGAGCAGGAGCTTCTTAAAGAGACAGAGACCCAATTTCAATCAGGAAGTTACATTTCTTATAAGTCATATTTTATATATAAAATATGACTTATAAGAAAATTAAAATTAATTCTAAAATGGAGAAAAGCCAGTTTAAAGGAGATAAAACTGGTGTGATGTGCTCATGTCTGTTGGCTAAAAGACAGCCAGCCGTGTTCTGGAGTCTCTTATGGACACCAACGTAGTCATGATTTGACCACAGAGTCTATTTGTTTATCAAATTTAAACTCCTGATCAAAGTTATCCTTTAGGTTTCCAGCAGTGACAGAACTCTGAAGTCACCAAATGAAATACGTTCAGTTTAAAAAGGACTTAAACAGTCAGAGAAAGAGAGAACCACGTTACTGACACCGACTCTAACAGACAAATGGATTAGACACTGAGTAAGTTTTATTTGTGAGACGTCTCTGTGACGTTCGTCTGCCAGCAGGCGGTAGGACAGATCGTAGGTCAGAGGTCAGAGGGTGAGGAGATGAAGAGGTGGCGGCGTTTCCACCAACTCCAGCTGGGTTAGAGTTCAGGTTTGGTCTGTTTTTGGTGAGTCAACTGACCTCCTGACATCATGACAGTTCAAACCTTTTCTATTAGCTAACTAAGGTTTATTCAGCTGTAAATTGTAAATAATGCAGGTTATTTGTTGTGAAAGTCGTCCAGATCCTCAGCAGCATCACCAAACCGGTAATGAATCCGTTCCAGAATGAACTCTGACCCTCTGCTTTGTGACCTAACACCTGCTGCCCGTTCATGTCTGACTTGTGTCTTCCTGCAGATGAAAGCCCCATGCGGCCATGAACAGAGCACTTTGACTGGCGGAGCAGCCGTGATTTAAGGAAACGAAATGGAGCCTGGCATGGAGCTGCAGGCCTGATTCCTCGTCTGCAGCCACTTTAGATGCATATCAGTGAAGGTCGGACGGTCAGAGGAGAAGTGCTTCAGATCTGCATGTGGCCAGATCTGGTTGGAGCACTTCAGATTCATAATCAATCAATTCCCTGCTTAGAGATTCTGAGGTCAGAGCGCAGCGCCTCACACTTCCAGCGTATTAAAATGCAGCAGCATGAAGGGAAGGAGATGAGAAGCTCCATGTTTGCTGCTGTGAGGAGCAGCAAAGTGATCCAAACCTCCAGGGGAAAGAGATGTAATCAGTCACCGCTGCTGGGTTTACAGGCAGGACGGCACGTCTGAGTGTTTGATGCTGCAGGATCACTCAGATCCCGCCGAGGATGGAGAAACTCCAACACGCCGGGCGCAGAGTTCCCTCTTCTGGCAGCACAAATCTGCAGAATGACTCAAATAATGTCATGAATAAAAGTCTAAAAGCCAACAGGGAGGCTCCTCATGAGCTGCTTGGACTGCGCGACATTCTGCGCAGTTTAATGGCTGTTTATTTGATCAAAGTGACTGCCAGAGAAACAGAGCTGGGATTTTAGGACGATTCCTGTGCTCACCTCTAGGGGCGCTGTGTCACCGTTGGCGCATGCCCATTGCTGTCAATATATCGTCAATATTCTGGTTTTATTCTCATGTTTTATAAATGTTGACGTTCCACAGTCTGGCTGATATATTACACTAATATTTGTGACTTATGTAGTCTTTCTGGTCAGCCATAAATCAAGTGAATAGTCGCCTGAAGACAAAGTTTCACGTTTCCAAAGGAAGGCGTTTCTTAAACGCCACGCCTGATTGGATGAAATTAACGTCCCTCAGACGACCTTTTATTTTGAAAAACATGGCTAGCTTACTGCTGTTTTGTTGTTTTTTCTTTTTGGTTTTTGATGGGGTTAATGTGGGTTCAGCATCCCAGCATCACCATTCCACTCCAGCAGATGGCGGTAATGCACATCAATACGTTGCTTGCCAACCGCCATAAAAAGAAGAAGAAGAAGAAGAAGAAGGATCCGCCATTTTTCAGTTATTTGTTTCGGTTCAGTGGTTTGCTGAAGGTATCAAGTCACTGATGGTAAGTCTGGCCGTTTGTTTGGTCGGTGATGTTTAACCGTGTGATTATCTGTTAGCTTAGCTACAAAATGCTATTAGTCTCCGTTTCTCCTGCATTTAGTCAGTGAAGGGAAATGTTTAGTAAGATATTCATAACGGCGTCTTCCCCCTGTAGCTTTTAAAACACTTAAACTTATAATTGAGTCAGTCAGCAGCGTAATAACTCCTCCTCCCAGCGAAAAAGCTGAGCAACATGCTAGTTAGCTTCACTGCTTGAAGTCTGTGAGGATTTCTCTGTCTTCTCTGCTCTTTTTACCATTACGCAATAGAACAGAAATATATATTAATGACATAAATCCAAACTGTCTTCCTGACGGCGGCCCAGTTCCTACTGGTCTGTACTGGAGCTGAGATGCCGATCTGAATTCCTCCTCATCTCGTCACAGTTTTAAAACCTGTCCGCTAGCAAAGCAGCGCTTGTAGCTTTGCTAAAGTCAGTCCGACTGCATCACCATGGCAACAGGATGAGTTCAGCGTTTTGGTTCAAAATTCACCCGTTCACCGAATCTCTTCCTTTAAAACCCATTAACGTCCAGCTGAGACGCAAATGATCTAATAATTTCCCATTTAACGCCCTGAATCCCGATCCTAACGAGAAAAAATCCAGTCCTGATTTTTATCTGAACCAGAAACCAGCAGAACTGTCAACATATTTTATCTCACATTCTAGAAAAAACGAGGATATATATTATTATTTATACTCAAATGATTAATTATACATTTAACAATAAGAAGCTGATGATGAAGTTGGGCTCATCCAGGTGAGTTCTGCAGAATCATCAGTTTGTTTCCATGAACGTATCAATGATATTCATGAAGTGTTTTATTAATGACTCCTCGTCCAGTCAGTCCAACTCTGTGAATAAAGAGGAAAACAAACATCATGAATATTGTTGTATTAATATTGGAGCTCCTGCAGCGATGCAGCTTCTGTTGAATATTAAAGGAAATGTTTCATTTTAGCGTCTCACCATCAGGTGTTTTGTACCACCTTTCAGCTTACAAACTGGTGAACCTTTGACCTTAGTTGCAGTTTGTTAAATTATCGCAGAACGCTGCAGTCTCAATAAAATACGCCAACATTAAATCTGCTTTATTTTCCTGCTCCTTTAGTTTTGACTTGTTTCTGGTACAGCCTGTCATTTTCTACAGGTCAGATTTGAATGTTGGCTGACAGACTGTTTTTGGCTAACAGTCAGAAATTAACAGCAATAATTTTGGTTTTTAGCCTGGCAAGAGAAAAATGTGGTTTTATTTTTCAAAGTAACATCTTCATGGATAAAAGTTAAAGCTTCATACTAAACATTTAACTAGCAAGCTAAATAATTAGCTAAATGTTTTGTTTGCATATTTAGCTAGCGCAGAGCTAAGTATGAAGCTAATATCCAAATTCAGTATCAGGTGAGTGGGATTAGATTATTAGTCATATTTTTACCATGTTATTCATTAACTTTACATGTTGCAGTTTCAAGCTAAATATTTCATTTGAAAACTAAATATTTAGTTTAGTTAACCAACTAAATGATTAACTAATCGTTTAGTTAACTAAATGTGTAGTGAGTAAGCTAAATATTTAGCTTCTAGCTAAATTTGTAAATGTTAGACTAGCTCAGAGCTAAATATTTAGCTAACCTGATGTAACCAGAAATAAACAGACTACCAAAATAAAAGCTGGGTCTTCAGAACCTGTTTTTAACTCCTGAGTGTCTAATGAACCTTTGGCGCCGCTCTGCTGGCCAGAAGCAGCTGAAGGTTTTGCAGCCGTCATGTCAGACCTGATCAATGACTGATTATTGATCAGATCGGACGGAAAACGACTGACGGCAAATTAATGACTGGGAAGAGAAAAAGATCGAAACTGATTATTGATATTCCTGCTCACGTCTCCAGACAGAACTTCAGACCTAGATTGGCTCACTGATCTGGACCAAATTTACCATAAATTCCTGGATTTATTTAGTTTTTCCTCTGATCTTCAGGAGGAGTGAAGCAACAGGCATGTTTCTTTTTTAAACGTTGTGAGGAGATTTAACTAAAGTTAAACACCAGGTCATCCCGACCTGGTGCTGCCGGGTCGGGATGACCTGGTGTCGGCTGGATTTTGTCTTCCTCTCCTCCTCCTTTCCTCTCCTCCCTTCCTCTTTCTTTCCTCCTCTCCTCTCTTCCTTCTCCTCATCTTCTCCTCTCCTCCCTTCCTCCTCTCTTCCTCTCCTCTCTTCCTCCCTGCCTGCATCATTTCCTCCTGCGTCGCTCAGGCTGCCTCTGCGCCGCTGATGCAAGAAGTTCTTGGACTTGTTTCCTCCTGCTTGTTTCAAACGGCCTGCAGATCCAAGAGGCTTTGAAGCCGTTGTGAATCTGCGTCTCTGAAGTTTGGACTCCTTAAGGTTGGAGAGAAACTGAAAGTAAAATCAGCCTGGAGAAGCTCAAATGGAAAAACTCTGCATGCAGCAGAACGTCTTCCTGGTTAATATGGGATTATTTTAAGTCATATAAAGTTTTTAACAGTTGAATCTGATGAAGAAAATGTTTTATTTTTCGTTCTGTTCAGAACCTCAAAGCTCCTGATGTCTTTCCCTGTAAAACCTTTACCTTTAGAGCGACTCTGACCCTGATTGATGAGCCGCAGCCGTTGCTTCTCCGCTCATTGCTGATGTCTTTCCACCCTGGAGGAGTCGGGTTTTAACCGGCACCGATGGGTTCCCACAGCTGGAACAAACGGATCAGCAGATATCCAAAGATCTAAATATAATCTGCAGAAAACCAAAACCATAAAAATCTCCTGAGTGGGGAATGAAACCACCAAGAGGAGAGAAATCAGCTTCTGCTTCCTGAATATTAAACCATGAATCATCACTATCAAGCTTCATACTGCAGAGGAAGCATCAGGAAGCCAAGAGGTAAACACTAAGGGTGAGTAAATATATCACCCACAATGCATTGCAACAGTTTGTTTCTGTAGGTCTGGGTTCTTGGTTTCTATTTAATTTAAGCTCTAATTTTTTTGGATCAATCAACATCGGCCGCTACACCATGTAAAGTAGATCATAGTAACTCGCCTTTAATTAGGTAAAAATAATGATTAATGAAATAATTAAATGGTAGGTTTTGGTTTTCAGGCAAACGGAAACACGCAGCACTTTACCAGATGTAGTAAACCATGTAACACAGCCGAATGTCCAACCGACTCAACAGTCCAGACACTCAGAGCCAAACATCAAAGTAAGACTCAAAAAGTAATGGTGATTACACAAGATTATTCATAAAGGATCCGCTTTGCTCAAATCTAACTCCTCAGCAGTTCACATTCATCAGTCAGTCAGCTGGTTCTTGGCTGGTGGTCCCACCTGTTGCTGTCTGACCCTTTGTTGTGACATAATGAATGCAAAAGGTCAGATAGTTCACCTTACAGGTGAGGAAGGTCATCAGAGCCTCCAAATGTCTGTTGCCAGAAAATGCATGGGCTGCAGTGAGAAGATATTGGATGGTCATGTGTTTTATGAGGTTTTCTACAGAATGACTCCTCTGAGCTACCAGACTGACTTTCATATCCGACACATTTTGAGCTGAAAAACAGGGCATGCAGATATTGGAGAGCTAATAATTTGCTGTGCCAAAATATGCCTCCTCCTGTTAACTCAGCCAAATGGATAAGAGAGATGTAAGCTTTTCTACATAATCGCCCTGTTCTCTGAGCTACTGGTATGAGCTTCACCTCAGTAGGATAATATTTGTAGGAAATAGACAGGGCATGCAGATGTTGGCAGGCTCTCAAGTGAAAATGTTCGCGTTCCCGCGACAGGGCGTGCGTTTCTGGGCACAACACCGGGCAGCACTTTGTCCTGAGGTCCAGAAAGACACAGCAGTTCAGGAACGGTGCAGTTGTGTGGTCTCCATGTCCACTGGTCCTCGTTTCCCATGGAGACGAGGACGGTGCAGTTGTGTGGTCTCCATGTCCACTGGTCCTCGTTTCCCCACGGAGCCAGAGGTTCTCTGAGCGGGTCCGTCTGTTGTCATCCAGTCCGGGAACGATCTTCTGCAGCAAAGCTACAGCTTACAGTAGTCCTTATTAGCCAACAGCTAGGCTAGCTCCACAGGAAGTGACCTCAGCTCCACTCTTATTAAAGGAAATCAGAAAGAGTTTAAAGCAGCAGAGAGGCGGAGTTTGCTCTGCGGTTGGCGCAGCATGTTCCTGCAGGACCGGGGTCAAGGTCATCAGGTGAGAATTTAAATAAACACCAGGAGCTTCATCTTTCCACAGACCAACCTGGACAAGTTTAAAAACCTTAAATTTGGTCCAACCTTCCCTCCAGGAGCGACGGTGGAATATCTAAAAGCTCCTGTCTCTGAGACTCCAGGAGGAAAACGGGCGGCCCAGATCTGAGCTTATTCACAGCAGAACGGGTCAGAACCACTGGATGGTTCTGATGGACTCTGCTCTCATTTGGACAATCAGTGGAGATTAGGAGGAGGAGCTGCTTCCTGTAAAAACCACGAAGAAGAAATCTGACGTAGACGTTTGATTTCCTGCAGAGAAACTTTGTGGATTCCTATCAAAAACCCGACCAGGACCCGTGAAGAACCTGGACCCGTGAAGAACCTGGACCCGTGAAGAACCTGGACCCGGGAACAGTTTCAGAAACGCGTCTCAGCAGCTGGTCTGCTGCGATTCTCCCAAACACATGGAACAGATTATCAATAAATTCTGGACTGATTTGTTTAACTATTTATTCATAATCGGATGTTTTCTGGGTGAATGAATTTATCTGAATCTGTGAGACGAAGCGTTGCTGCTGTCCAACCTGAGGTTCTGCACCTAAATGGGTCCGGCCCGTTTCCCTGCAGGGACCAGACGGCCTTCAGAGTTGAAGCTTCGTTTAATCAGCCGATGATGGAAACATCAGAGCTGAGACAGACGGTCTCCTCCTGCGTCATTTAAATTCAGCGTTTCTGTCCCGTTCTGATGCAAATATCTCAGTAAAACTCATTTAAAACATATAGCAGTTTGTTTTAAGAAATTAATCCCTTAAAATTGATGAAAAAGTTCAAATTATTTCACTGATGACATGAAGAAATAAGTAAATTAATCTGCCAATGGAGCCAGAACTATTTAATCGATATTATTTACCTAAAATAAACTTCTGTATTTTGCTGATATCTATAAGTTTTGACTTCTTTAAAGTGTAATAAGATGTTTTGACTACAAATAAGACTAAAAATACTAAAGACTAAAACCATCAACCAGAACCAACCAGCGTTCAGCATTGAGCTGAAGAATCAAAGATTCGTATGAACATCAATTTTCTGTTTCTACTTCTTTTTTTTCAGAGTAATGTTTTGTTTTTTATGGACATTTTAACAGAGAATAAGAAAATCTTATTATCCGGAAACACAAAAAACCCGTTTCCTGATATAACGTGAAACTCTCCTTGTTATTTCTGTTTTATCGTGTTTTAACCGTTTTCTTCGTTTTTTCAGTCTCTGGTGTGAAAACCTGGTTAAATAAAAGTTATTGTTATTATAGATAAGAAACTTTCTTGTTTTAACGAGTTTCGCAGCTCGTTATACTGAGAAAGTTTTCTTGTTTTAACGAGAAATCTCTCCTGGATTCATTTCAGCTCTGGCTGTTAAACCCTGGAGGTTTTTGTTCCTCCAATCTGTTTTTGACTCATTTAGATACAATTTATAGTTACATCTTGTTTTTATCTTTATGAAAATAAAACTCTTTTCCTGCAGCTTCTTTAGTTTATTTCCAAGATCTGCACATGTCGTTGGATCTGGAAGTCCTCGGAGACTTTTCCACTTTATTCAGAGAGTTGTTAATAAAGTCACATGATGATGTTTTGCATTTTTCCACACTTGGTAACTTCAGGTTTTTGTATTAAAATGAGATAAAAACCACATGAAACATGAAGAAAACGTTTCGTAAAGAAAGTTTGAAGACTTTCTGTGATATCTTCAGAATAAACTCCAAAAACCTCCAGACACACAATCAGCCAGGTCAAAGGTCAGGTCAGGGCCTACATCAGGCCTCCTGATTGGCTGTTTGACGCTCAGTGACTTCCTGTGAGAAAGCGCTCGTCTCTCCGTGTTTCCAGGAGTCCAGCTGCCATATTTCCTGCAGCTTTCCGATTCCTCCTCCCTCACAGCCTGACGAACGTTTGCTCCCGTAAATCTGCCCCATCGATCCGACACGACTCGAATCTGCAGCGAGGCGATCGATCATCTTGTCTATGGAGCGGCGCTCTTCTCGCTGATTTTCAGCACAAACTGAAATGGGGGTGTTGATGGAGGAATTAGGAATCGTGCAGCTGCTTTTGTTTCCCTCCTGCAGTAAATATCTGTTTGACATCCGAGGCTCAGCGGAGGAGCAGGAGAACGCTCCTTCACTCTCCTGTGGATGTTGCAGGCCAGATGAACCAGAGACAGAAATCAGAATTATTCATTATTTAGTTTGGATATTTCAGAAGTTTTTAAGAAAACTAATTGTCAGACCAGAATTCATCAATTAGTTATGAATCAAATGTGTTTTTAGTTAAATGAACTCGGCGTTTCGGCTGTTTTGTAGTTTTCTGAAAGTTTATTCCAGATTTATGGTGCATAGAAGCTGAATGTTGCTTCTCCGTGTTTCACATCCTAAATGGACTCCAAGTGGTCCAGTCCATCTGTCATTAACTTTGATTTTGTTTTATTTTTAGATTTGTCCCTCTTTGCTTTCCATATCTAATTATTCAGTTTTAAATATTCCTAAAGCTTCTGGTTCTGTTCTGGAATATTTCTGTCTTTGTATTTGTTACCAGCCTTTAGTTCAGGTTTGTCTTTATTTCTCATGTGTTTCTTTGCAGCGTTTTGTTTTGAATCTGATAAATTCTGCTGGTTTCTGGGTTTTTATTCTGGTGTCTTTGGTTCCTCCAGCTGATGTTCATCCTGCTGATCAGACCAACCTGTTTTCTCTCTCCCTGGTGGCTTTGCTCCGGTTTCATGGTTCCGTCATCAGACACAGCATCTGTCAACTTTAACCTCACCTGGCTGACATTTACTTCTGTCCAAAAGTCTTTTGGTTCTCAACCTTTCCTGCAGTGAAGCAGCTGAGCTTATTGCGTTGGACTCAGGACTTCAGTCATCTGAACGAACGCTCCACTCCTCACCGCTGACATTTGATTGATCAGATTAGCAGCTTGTTCAAATCAATGGGTGTAAAGTAAACATAATTATTAAATCAAATATTCAGAGAAGAACAGACAGTAATCCATTAAATTTGTTCCAGAAGTACATTTTGTTCTGGTTCTGTCCAATCAGGCGAGTCGGAGGAAAAGTTTCACCGACTCGACATTAAAGTAGCAGCTTATGTTGATGAATGAGATCAGAAGGAGAAATATTAAAGTCGTTCTGCTTCAGGTCAACTAAAACTGAACGTGAAGCTGTGATGAAAATGATGTTTTTTCAGTGGACATGAAAAATAAAAGATGAAAACCAATCTGACCTAATTATTCATAACTACAGAAGAAATATTTCCTCATGGTGGGATAAACAGATTCCTAATGATGTGGAGAAAACCTGGTTGAACTGAAGGATGTTTTGGTAAAAATGGTTAAAATGAAAAGTGAATCGTCCAGAGGTTGAGAAACTCTGCGCTGGATTTTCACGCCTCGTTCAGCTGATTGAAGCCCAGATGTTAATCCCCACAGAGACGACAATGAAAACATGATTTAATTCCAACTCAGATTGTAACAGTCCAAGTATTCATACCAGAACTATCCGGTCCAGTCCTGTCGGTTCGGCACCAAACCAATACATCGCTGCTTTATCGGCCCTCTGCAAAACCATCAAGTTCCCAGGCTGATGTTGATGGAGTTCTGATCCTGCAGCTTCTCCCTCCTGATTGGTTGTTGATTTGATCAAATCAGACACTGAATTCAAAGCAGCTGCACGATTCCTAATTCCTCCATCAACACCCCCATTTCAGTTTGTGCTGAAAATCAGCGAGAAGAGCGCCGCTCCATAGACGAGATGATCGATCGCCTCGCTGCAGATTCGAGTCGTGTCGGATCGATGGGGCAGATTTACGGGAGCAAACGTTCGTCAGGCTGTGACACACTGAATTCACACCTGATTTTACCACAATGTCACAAACGTGTTGCTCTGTCCAAACAGAGACGGTTCCAGGTGACTCTGTGAATGTGTTTTATTGTTTATGTCTTTCATCCAGTTGGTTTCTTCCAGATCAGGAACCATCGTTTTTGAAACCTGGTTACAAAGCGGATAAATGTTAAACTTAGGTTTCATGTTTCTTTTGGCGCTGCATCTCTATTTAAACAACGATCCTCTATTATCTCTCTCTCATATTCGTCTCATTCCCATGAATAACAAACATGGCGTTGTTCAGTGTTTTTGTAGTTCTGTGGCGGCGCTACAGCGCCATCGATTGGTCTGACATGCATACTACAACATTTTCTCTGGTTCTGCATCCTGTGGCGTGAACTCACATTTTTTCTTAACATTGACTATGCCTGTCTTTATTTGCACAGGGCAGTAAAGACATAAAAGTCTAGATCAGGGCTGTCAAACTCCAGTCCTGGAGGCCCGCTGTCCTGCAACGTTTAGATGAGCCTCTGCTGCTTCATCTGAATAGAATAATTGGGTCATTAAGGTTCTGGAGAACTGATCTACACCAGAAGGAGGAAATTAAACCGTTTCATTCCAGCGTTTTGTACCTGTGGCTCATCTAAAACCTGCAGGACAGTGACTGGAGTTTGACACCCCTGGTCTAGATGCTAACCAGTTCATTATGCTAGGCTACATGGTGGAAGGGCTTTTTCTTCATGGTTAATTAGACGCAGTCTTTCACCTTAATGCCAAACCCGATTGCATCTTACTAATCTTAGTTACTTCAAATGTACATGAAGGTTAATCTTCTGACCTTGTAAAAAATGTTAGCTGCAAATTCACTGCCAGTCCTTACGACTGACGGTTACGATCGCCATCTTCTTCCCTCATCAAACGCTGCATTAAATGACAAGTTTGGTTTGGGTTCTTGTTGTTAGCCGACAACGCAGCATCTTGTGACCATTTTACTGTGAAACCAGCTAAATAAAAGCGATATTAGGAAACCAAACATCTGCTTTAGGAGTTAATGTAGAAGTGTAGGTTGCTCTGTAGGGTCAATTTAAAAAGAGACACCAGATCAAACCGAGGACTCCCAGCTAATGCTAACATTAAGGTTCACTTTCAGCGCAGTTTGACTGTGATCAGTTTCAGGAAAAGTCACTGAGCATCGACACATTTCTGAGTAAAGATCCAAAATCTTCATCATACCAAACATAAAAACCATGAGCTGACATCCGGTGAGAACGGAGCTTCCGCCTGCAGGAAGCAGATCAAGAATACGAGTCAAGAAGGAGAAACTGCTGAAATCCCTGAGGGTGAAAGTCCCACATCCTAGCCCGGCTGCAGCGGAAGTTTAAAATGCCACTTTACGGAGACAACCACTTTCATTTAGAGCCCATCAATGTCTTTTTCAATATCCATTAGCGGCAGAGAGGCGAGGGATCAATGGTCTGATTAAAGACTCACAGAGACCCTCATGAGCTCCAGTCTCTGGAAGATTCGCTCAGCAGCTGAAACCACGGTTGGAGCGAGTTTGAGGAGAGGTTGTTAATGATGTGGCTCTGACCGCTCGGCTCAACGCCTCACTTCACTGAACAAAGGTCATCATGAGCCAAATTACCAACTTCATTGATCCGAAGGCATTTCCTCCTAAACATGACGAGCTTTTACCTTTCTGACAGTTTGTCTCGTTTCAGACATTTTCTCTCATTTTCAACATGTTGAAGCAAACAAACAAACATTAGCAGCAAATTCATAAGAATTAAAACAATTAGAGATCAGAATAAATCTAAAGAAAGTTAGACAGAAAGCAGTTTCAGTTTTATTTTGAAAATTTAAGATCTAAAATCTTTGTCTCTTATTTCACATCTACCTGCTGCCACTTAGCTCAGGCGCTAACGTGTTAGCCGTGTCCATCCTGCACAGCTGGTTCTGGTTCTGGTAGAAAACAGAGATGTTTCTGTCTAACCAACATTCACATGAATGAGAAGGATGTTTAGAAAAATCTGGATTTTACTGCAGCAGAGCATCAAACTGAACATCCGTCCCGTTAGAAAGGCAGATCTAATGAGAGAAATTTTAACTTCATTTTCCATCTAAAACGTGATGACAGCAGTTTTTATCACGAGTTTCTGTTAATAAATACAGGAAGTAACCCGATTCAGAAACATGAGTGGGGAAACGCTAATAAAACAAGGAGTTTAGCTGGAGTAAAAATTAAAAATAAAACTTGTTTTTTCTGTTTCTTGAAGCAGCAGAGTCAGAAAAAGCAGAAATTAAAGCAGAAGCTCCAAGCAAACACAAAGCAAACAGGAGTCCCAGATTAATCCAGGGAGCTGCCACCAGGACCTGCATTGTTTCATAAAGCAGCTCCATCATTAACGCGGCTCCACCCGAGGCCTGCAGCCGCGCCGCCGCCATCCCTCACTCTGTCCACAGTCATCACCGCTCTTTATTTGCTGCCTTTATTTATCCGGCCGCCTCCTGTAAGCATTGTTTACCCTGCTGGCGCTGTCCTTGGACTTCCATACGTCTCAGAAATGGATAATACCTGCCACTATCTAATTTGCAGCATCCCGCTGCATCCCCTCCGCGTTTCTGCTGCCTCTCAGAGCGCAGGCAGGTCCGTTTGGGTCCGTTTGGACCCGGAGATAACAGATATCTGACCCTGTCGCTGTGGATGAACGAGATTAGAGAAAACCAGCAGAGATGCGCAGCCGGACCAGGAGAGGTCTCCACGGACACGCGGTGTGTGTGGGCGTGGGCGTGGGTGTGTGTGTGTGTGTGGGTGTGTGTGTGTTTCTCTGGGCTATTAGCCAAACTGATAGATCAAACCGTTTATCAAAGAGAGCCTGGACTGACCACCAGGAGGAGTTCAGTTTAGTAGTTTGCTTCAAACATGCCTGGAAAATAAAAGACTGAAAGAAACAGAAAAATAACTTTGTAAAGTTAAACTCAGAATTAAAAGACAAACATGGAAGCTCATTCTTCAAAATCTTCATATTATTAACTCATTTACAAAATGTCAAAGTTTTAAAAATATTATTGGTAGGAAAGCTAGCTTAGAGCTAAATATTGATCTAATATGCACATTCACATGGTAGCGGAAGTGGACTATCAAAATAAAAGCTGTGTCTTGACTGAATGCGGATCTGTTGCTAAACGTCTGGATTGTCTTAAAAACGGCTTTTCCTCGTTTTCAGCTGAAATGTTGGACAAGGAAAGAGGAAAAGTAAAGATGATGAAGAGGAAACATGAAGAGACTCGACAGCAGGAGTTTATTACGTTTTTATTTTGGTAGTCCACTTGCAGTTACCGGCAAGTGAATCTACATATTGGCTAAATATTTAGTTAGCAAGCCAAATATTTAGCTTGACATTTATAAATGACTGAATAACCAGGTGAAAATATGACTTTGAAAAATGAACTCCTTCTTTTCTCTTACGCTAAATAATCCAAATTTTTGCTGTTAATTTTTAACTCTGTAAATTTGCAGAGATGAAAAGAAAGAAATGATTCCCTCCACAGACAGAAAAACTAATATTTTTACAGCTGGAGGATCTTCAGATCATTTTTTTTCTGGTTTTATTGCCGCCATCCCAGTCTGAAAATATCTTTTGCAGATTTACAGGCAGCAGACATTTTTGTTCTCTGCAAATAAAACAGATTCATTTTGTTGGATATGTGCAGTGTGAATAATTCAGGGCCCCACAGTGGCCCCTGAGGCTTCTCCAGGTGAAAAGCAAAACTTCAGGCTCAAAGCTGCAGGTTTTATGGAGATGGATGGAAATATGTGGGAAAATTACTGTTTAGCACTGATGAATGTGGGTAAATAATTTACTGTGTGTGTGTGTGTGTGTGTGTGGCCTTCTGAATAATGCACGGTTTCTGTCAGAAATATGAAGTATTTAATCATGAGCTGTAACAGAATCTGTTCTTCAACACTAGTTCATAAGTTCTTAGAATGTGCTTATCAAGTAATGTACAAAATTTTAAGATTAATCTAAGAAATTTCCTTTTATCTTCCAGAAAATCAGTTGGGTTTTTTTTCTAACAAATTTTCACATTTTGGAGCTCAGAAGTGTTTTGTTTTGTTTTTTTCCCCTAGAAAAATTCAGAGTTTTTTGGGGGCGGAAATCTAGTGTGTCTACATCACATGTGTCAAACTCGAGGCCCGGGGGCCAAATCTGGCCCGCCGTAGCTCTTTAGGTGGCCGTCTAAACTCCCAAGTTATAGTAGTACTTACTTGAGTAGATTGATTTTGCATACAGAAATAGACTTCAAAGATTGAAAATATTAGATTCTTAGACTAACAAGATTACTCAGCATTTTTGTTTGCATCATTATTGTTTAGAGTGTATTAATAAACATGGTTATTTTATTTGAAAGGTTACAAAATGTTTATTTATTTTACATTAAAAGCCCTTTTACTGTCTCCCCACAAAATCATCTTTCTGATCATTCGAAAGATACAGCTGATAAAAATTGAAAGAGAAAGGGAGACAGATTAAAAAAAAGGTTAAATACATACAGTACATAGTGGATGAATATCCACTATGTACTGTATGTATCTTGTCTTCTACATCACTGTCACTCCCTCAGTTGAGAGTTCCCACTCCGTAAACACAAAGTATGGCCTGTGTTCAGTGCACTGAATTATAAAAGATGATTCCATCTTCACATCATGAAGATAAAAAATCGGCACATGATGATTCACACTGATGAAAAGCAGTAGAACTATTTTCCATATTTGTCTTATGTTGAGCTTCATTATATAAGTCATTTAGATGAAAACTGGAGGGCTTTTTTGTTTATAAAGTGGGAAAATGTTTTAAGTTTCTAATGGGCTCTTTGCACCTGCTGCGCTGACGTCACAACCGCATGCCCAAATGCGGCTCTTTTTTTCCCGCTTTGAGTTACCATGACAGCTAGAAAAGACAAAGTCTTATTTATAAAAACAATACTATGAACATTGCTGTCTTCCTAATATAATGGGCTTTTAAGTTTTCATGGATTTCCAAACGATCCTGAATTAAGAAGACGGTGGCTTGTAAATATTCGTCGCTACCAGTTAAAGCTAACGCCGCACAGCAAAGTTTACAGCCTTCACGTCACTCCGGATCAACTTCTTCAGCCTAAAGCAGAAGGTAAAGGAGCCTCCTGTGTTATTTCCATGGAATCACTTCTGTATTCAGCCTGAAAGAGTTTATGGGAACTAGAGATCAGACCAGAGCAACTGGTACACACTGCTGTAAACACCGTCCTGCTTCACAAGAAACATGCAAAACTAATAAAGTGAAATAACACGGAGACCTTAAGGAACACGGCCATATTTTTCTAAAAGCAACAACTCTTAACCTGAACCGTCAGCTGAACTAGAACTCCAACACCAGAGCTGCTCTACTGTTAAGCTATGGGCTTGTTGTTCCTCAGGCTTCAGAAGCAAAAAGCCTGAACCGTAAAATCCCCGTTACTTGGTCTCTGACACTAACGACAATAAATGTACATAATATACTTGAAAACAAGGTAAAAACATTGTCCGTTAGAATGGATGAAAAATGTTTAGATACTTAAATAGCACATTTTTACAAGAAAAATGTCTAGCATAAGCTAAAGCTAATGTTAGCCACAAAGTTTAAAAAAAGTAAAACTCACCTTCGTATCTGTGTATAACGAGGCGAACATCTTAAAACCTTTCTCCAGCTTATTGTCGGGGCTTCAGATCGATGTTCATCATTAATTGTTACCTTGGACAAGCCCTGCAAACACCCAGTGGAAAGAGCCTTTTTCAATAGATCGGAAAAGATTGAGCCGCTTTTCCCCGAACGCGGAAGCTGAGGTGCAAAGAGCCCATTGGTTAAATGTGATCATTTCGATACTTAAGATATGTACAATATGAATGTGAAAAAGGCTACCTGGCAGTCTGCTATGTTGAGCCCTTTAAGGGGCGGAGCTTAGAGCGCCGGTGAGCAGCATGCAAACAAGAAGGGGAGAGAAAGAAAAAGGAGCTGCAGAGTTTTATGGTTCGCAGTTTGTGTATTTCGTCCTGCTGGTTGCAGTTTGTTGTCGCCTTCTTTCGATGTGTGTGAATGAAATGCAAGTAAGTAATGCCGGGGGTTGATGACATTGTCTGTTCAACAGAGTATTTTAGTTTGCCCTTAATTGATGGCATGCTTTGTACAAGTGTGCACTGAAGAGCCACACAACGTGGGTTTCTGTTCTCGTGCTGTGTATTTATCTAGAAACCAGATGTTTCTAATTATTAATATTGCAGTCATTTAGCATGTGTGATGCTAGTTCAGTCATTTGTTGGGAATTATTCGGACAACCTGAGTGAAGTTGGCCCCCCCACCTTCTTCAAATTAGACAAAATTGGTGTCAATCAACTCTGCTACGTTTGTGCTGGTTTGTGCAGCAAAAATTTTCGTTTGTGCCGCTATCATTTTAAAGATATAAAGAAATGTTTTTAGAGGTCATCAAAGGTCAACCAGCCCCCCACCTTCTTCAAATCAGACGAAATGGGTGTCAATCAACTCGGCTACGTTTGTGCTGGTTTGTGCAGCAAAAATTTTTGTTTGTGCTGCTTCGGTTTTGAAGATATTAAGGAAAGGGTAAAGGTCAAAAGGTCAACCAGCCCCCCCACCTTCTTCAAATCAGACGAAATGGGTGTCAATCAACTCGGCTACATTTGTGCTGGATTGTGCAGCAAAGATTTTCGTTTGTGCAGCTATCATTTTAAAGATATTAAGAGGGCTGGTTGACCTTTGATGACCTCTAAAACATTTCTTAATATCTTTAAAATGATAGCAGCACAAATGAAAATCTTTGCTGCTAGACCTGAGTGAAGTTGGCCCCCCCACCTTCTTCAAATTAGAGATTGACACCCATTTCGTCTAATTTGAAGAAGGTGGGGGGGCCAACTTCACTCAGGTATTCGGACACCGATGTTGTATTGTTGTTTGTCTTTCTAGAAAACCACACAGTTAGAAAATAAACAGCAAGTACAAGTTGAACCTGAGACTCTGCGGTTCTGGCCGGACTCACCACAGTGATCTGAACTTTCCACCAGCAATCCCCAACTTTTAAAGAACTTGAAGTATTGATTTCTATTATTCAGTATGGAAAAATGAGTGGGGTGAATGAGGTTTACTTTAATACATTTTGTATCCAAAATAAAATGTGCTGTTGTGCGCTATTTATAGATTTTCATTAATTGTTTTTCACTTTGAAATTTACTGTATTAAAAAAATTTTTTTCGATAGGTTTGTCTTTAAAGCAAAACTAGACTGAAACTGATGCTGTTGTTTCAAATTATATTAACCATTCTATATAAAAGCTTTTCAAATAAATTAATATGCCCTTTTGCTTAGAAAATGTGATATACAATAAGAACATATTTTCCTTCATTGATTGTTCTTTATTGTACAAAGTATGTGTGATTATTCTCTCCAATAATTTGGTGTATAGCTTGTCGTAGTTGTATAATTTTTCTATTTTCTGCTGTGGCTGTTTTCTATTAAAGATCACTATCTTTTTTTAAAGTTGAAACGACCAGGGACTCCATCCCTATTGAGTATTGATATTTATTTACAGAACAAGTACTTTTAGTTTCATTTCTTTATTTCAGTTTGTTTGTGTTGGGTTAATTGGGTAGAAGGGTGCAGCATACCATGTGAACTAAGAAGGGTAATGCTCTGAAGTTATATTAAGTTTGATTTAATTTCTTGATTGACTTTAGGATTAGGTTATTTCTAATTTGCATGCATGTAAATATTTATTTGTACCATTGATTTTGTGTTGGGTTTGTAAATTATTTATGGTTGTTTGTCACCCCTTCACCTGGTGTGGGTGGACGTGGCCCAGGGATAGAGCCGGCTGCTGTGCTTCTCAGTCAGAAATGGGCGTCTGTGTACTGGTGACCTGCAGCACCAATAAAGCCATTTCCACCATGTCTTGTTGCCTTGACTCCCCTCCTTTCAACGCAGTGCCGCCGTCAGAAAATGACAGTTTAAGTCCTTACAAAGTCACTTGATCACTTGAATTTCCTTTGAAAATGTAGTGAATGCTCAACGCTACTGCTGTAATTTGCATAAATATTTGAGTTTAAGTGCATAATCATGCATACAAAGGTAAAGTATAATATATATTGAATAATTTTAGTATTAAAGAGAGCAACAACTTTTAACCCATACTGCAGTAACAAGAGTGTATAAGCTAACATTAGTCAAAAAGAAAACTGTTAGCTTAAATATTAATATCATGTTGGCTTACGCTAGCGTGTTGGTTAACACGACTTAACCCATTAAATACGGGTGGTTTAAGTTTTAGGTAGAAAAATGTAATCTAATGTTAGCTTATATTCTTTGGTTACCATGTTGCGGTATGTTAGCAAAACATTAACTCAATCCATTGAGTAAGTGAAGCTTAGCTTTTTTGTCCCAATTAAAGAAAAGCTAATGTTACCTTAAATGCTACATCATGTTGGGTAACAGTAAATTGACCTGTTAAGGTTAGCAGCTACTATCGCTGTGGGGTGGAGAGCGACCTCTTGTGGCTGAGAGGATGGCTCTGCAGAGGCTGGTCAAGGCTGCACAAAGGATGAGGGGAGCAGCCGTTCAATTCTTCATCTGGGACCCGAGAATAAATTTCGTACCACAAACTATCAAGGTGGTATGACAATAAAAATCCTTCAATCCTTGAACAATTTCTGCATCGAGTAATACACTTAACATGCTACAGGTAAATGTTATTTAACCTCCAGTTCTTCGTAGTGATTCTAGTTTTAGCTTCATTTCTTCCTTGTGTCGTTATAGTTTGTTACTCTTAGATTTACTTTCTGTTTCTGATCAGCCATCTGTTCCTTGTTTGGACGTTTTTCTCTTCAACAGAAAATTAGCATTTAGAAATTACTCAGGTAGTCTTTGATATATGGGCTTCTTTAATACGAAACATTTCAGAGATAAAAAGTAAAATAATGAAAATTGTGATGTGGTTAATAATTTTGTACGTCCCAGATTAGGATTCATTTCTAGGCTTTAAGTTTTTATCTAGTGGAGCGACTGTAAATGTTTTCCATCTGCAGCTGAAGAGCAAATATCCAGTGAAATATTCACTTGGATGTAACGTCACTAAATAACCGGCTGTTCTGACAGCATTCCTCATGAAATTCAGAGTTAAACCTGCAGAACGAAACGGCTGATGAGTTCATGGCCGTCTTTGACTTCTGCTTAATATAGAGTCAGTTTAACGGCTCCTCCAGCCTCCCTTCTGTTAAAGGTACGTGGATGTTTTCCTGTAATGGCCCAATTATCCTCCTGGCTTTTAGTGCAAAGTCAATGAGGAGTGACTGATGCAAAATTACCACAAAGTCTTCAGGGTGACTCCAAGAAGAATCAGTTTCATTCTCTCAAACTGAGCGTTGCTGGAAATCATCACATTCAGCTGCAGTCAGAAAAATAAAGCATTTTAATCTGTTTACTGAATAACTGACAGGTTTCATAACCAGGCGTTAAACTTTAATAAACCTGCCAGGTCCAGGGACTTCCTGTTGTTTTTCATCTAAACTTTAACGACATTCAGACAAACTGGCTTCAGTTCAAACATTTTCACAGGTTTTTACAAAGTAAATGTTTAAATGTGAAACAACTTAAACGTAATTAGACAAAAAAAACTGGATTCAGGGATTTTTGTTTCTCATTTCAAGTGGCATTTCATCGCGTGGCGTCTTGTCTCGCTTCGTGGCGTCTTGTCTCGCTTGGCGTCTGAGTCGGACTCTATTTGACCTTACCTGAGGAGCCGCTTTTCATTGGCTGATGCCCATTCTACGTGGTCACGTGCGCGGCAGTCTCACAAACACACTTAGCTTCCCGTTAGCTAAGTACAGCATAATGGCAGAACTGATACAACTTCTACACCTTGAAGCCTGTCTGCTACACAGTCTTACGTTAGATAAACAGATCAATATGCAATGTGTCTGTATCTGACATACACTAAAGATTTTATTTTAGCAGAAAAGGCTTTGGACTAAACTGTTACTCCTGTTAGCCACGTTAGCACCAAGTACAGCCAGTCAATCAACCATCGCTGTGTTCAGGGAAGCTGATTAATAATCCAGAAATAAATATCAAGCCTGGAAACTTGATATCGTAACGGACTGAATGTTGTTTTTAACATAATCTTTGCTCGTCTTGCGGGGTGCAGGCGGTTGCCAAGGTAACAGGTGTGCTTAAACTACAAAGAGAGAGAGAGAGTAACAAGGTAGGAGTGGTTTTGAGTTGATCACCTGTTCAGGTTATTTTACCTTTGTTTCCCTTTGCTGTGGCTCATTACAGCCGCTGTAGTTTCTAAACGTTGGACTAATTACCTCGTTCGTTTGTGAGTTTACGTCATTCACAACAAACATCAAATAGAACAAATACATTTCATAAAATTTTAACAAACAAATGGCTTCTACCGCGATAATTATGTGAAATTAAATTAATTATATCCCAACTTCAGAAGATTTGCCTTTACCTTTACAGAGCTCTTTGGTTCCTCCTATCAGTCTGTAGCTTCTCATATTGAGGTCAAAGTTCAGATCTACCATAACTGACTGACACCTGCTGGCCTCAGGTTTGCAACCAGCTTGTGACTGAGAAACCAGTAACCTCCTCCCAGATGATGACATGAACTTGTTAGATCCTCTGTCCATTTAGTAGCTGATATATTGTGAAAATCCAGTAGAAATGATTCACTGATCAGTCATGTTTACATAGAAACAAGGAGGCTTTGTTTGTGAGACTTGCGGTCACGTGGGTCGGTTGTGGGCGGAGCTTGGTATGGTCCATGTCCATCAGAGGCTCTTTGTCTGACATCATCCTGGTCGACTCTCTCCAACGCTGGATTTCAGCTTCTCCTGCTCACCACAGTTTAGGTAAAGAGGCTTAAAGTGGATTTTTTTTATTCGAATTGGATTTGCATTCATTAGGAGACGGATGATTAGAGAAAACTAATCTGCTGCTCCTCCTGCAGTTTTCTGATCTTCACCTGCTGAAACATGAGGTTTTTAATTGTTTTTATGTTTCTGGGAAAGAAACATAAAAACAATAAAAACATTTTTATTGTATAAAAATAAAACAAAGCAGAAATAAAGAAAATGGACACAGGATCAAAAATATTTAAAAGTAGAACGTGTGTTTGGTGCGTCGTGTTTATCAGATTAAAATTACCTTTTGAAAATAATAACCTTTAAGCATAATTTTCATTAAGACGGATTAAAATGTCTCCCTAATTGTTGTGAAACTCATCATAATTACCAAATAAGTTTTAAAACATCAGCATGTGTGAAATTAGTTTATATAATGAGCTGCTGGCACAAATGAGCTTTCAATAATCCTCTCATTTATTAAAATGACAACATTTTGTATGAATATATGAGATAGTTTGAGTTTTTCTGTGTATTTATTTAGAGTTTCTGTGTCTCTGAGTCTCCGTGTTGTCCTGTTTACCCCTTGATTGTTTCCAGGTGTGTCTCGTTCCATCTACCTCTTGTTATTTACCCCACCTGTGTTCTTTGTTCCTCGTTGAGTCTCAGCATCATTTCTGTCCAGCCTGTCGTTCTGTCCACTCGCTTCACCAGTTGCTACCGGCGTTGAGCCCTGGCCTCTGCTCAGCCGTGCTGCCTGGGTTTTGTGGACTATTTATGGATTGTGCTTTGGACTGTTTGGACTATTTTCATCATTAAAATATATTTTCTCATTTCAACCTGGGTCTGCCGCGTCTGCCTCACCACTTCACACCACAACTCTTGACAATATATGTACATGTCACTGATTTGTTCATTTCAGAGTCGCTCAAATTATCCTTTTTTCCAATAATAACCCATTTTATCCCTAATATGGTTTTATATTCATTTAGAGAAATATAATTTTATTAGTGAAATTTTAGAATTATTTTCATGAAGTAAAATTAATATTTCTTCAAAAGGTGCAAAATGGAACCACAGTGTGTTATTGCAGAGAAAATGATTGTATAAATATTTTCATAAAGTATAAATGTTAAGATTGCTTATTAATGTCACATCAATGAATTAAAAGATAAAAAACTAGTTTTTGTTCAGTCTGAAGGTTTTTATTTAAGGTTTCAGGAGGTTTGGACATGCTAGTTATCTAAAACTAAAAGTAACGTTGGTCTAAGAATATTTAAATGATTTAAAGAAGTTCAGAAAATGAATCTGCACAGCTAAAATAATGTCAAACGTCTTGAGATGGAAACAGAAACACCTGGAGGAAAACCTGAGGAAACGCCGCAGCAACAAACATGTCATTTTATGAACTCCTGAAGGTGTTTGGTGTTTTTCTGACCAGGCAGAATATTTATGCAGTCATTTAAGTTTCTGTTTTTGTTCAGATAAAGTCTCCGTGTTGTGCGGACTAAATATTTCAGTGGTTTGGAATAAATTACAGATTACACGGCTCATTTAAAGCTTTTATGTGCAGCTCCTGAGTTTTGTTTCTGCAACAAATCTCATAACTGTTAAATATTTAGCAGGAGATTTTTTTTACAGTTAGCTGACCTTCATTTATCCCGACTCAGCAGGAACACAGTGCTGCTCTTCACAAAGTGGAGATTCTGATCCGAGTTGCAGTTTTATGAATTACTTACATATTTTCTCCTCATTTGTTTCTAAAGAGTGCAGACTTTGTTCTCTTTTGTCCTTTTCTTTTTTAATTTAATGAAGTAATCGCAGTGATTTTGAATCCGCCAGTAGAACCGGGTCAGAACATGACACCATTCCTCCTCGGACCAAAAGCAGCAGCAGGAAAGTTCATCCTAATTTACAAGGATCTGGTGTTCAGAGATTCTTATGACCCACTAAACAATATGAACTGTGGATAAAAAAGGACAGAAAATTAGTTTCCTCTTATTTATACCTTAAATAAGAAATGCAACATAAGAAAACCAGGAACAAATCGCCAGAATAGAAACGGAAATAAAAACTAAAAACACCAGTTCCTGAGAAAAAACTGTTCTTTGTTTCTTATACTGGTTGAAGCTTCTGAGGTTTTACAAATTTATGTTTGAATTGTTCACAGAATAAATCTGAGCTGTGGGAGAAACTCATCTGATTAACACACCGGAGTTTATTGGTCATTCACACAGTTTAGTTGTTGGTTTCAGCCAATGAGATGCAAGTTTGAAAGAAACATGTCTGCTTAACATTACCAACACGACGGCGACGGGCCGTTGGAACAGAAACCCAGACCAGGTGACCAGGCGGTAACCAGGCGGTAACCAGGCGGTGACCAGTCATGAGTTTGGTGCGCCACATTGGGACATCTGCACTAAGGAAGTTTAACTTTTAGGAGATGCTAATGCTAATGCTCTTTGGTCCGTGTCGTCAAATGAGACGTTTTCCTTTTGACTTGCTGTGTTTTTCTGCCGGTGTTGGAGTGTGTGTGTACATGTTGAGCACGCTGCAGGAACACACACTCTGATGACACTTGTTGTTGGTGCCAGAGATGATTAGCTTCTCTGCTCCATGCTTCAGTCAGCTGCTAGCTGGAGTTCTGCTCTGGCAGAGATAGATGGACATAAAGAGGCGGTCTGAGTGTTGGTGCATGCATGCGTGTGCTCATTGGAAATGAAGTGTGTGATTTTCTTATGTGAAAGGAGAACGCAGCAGTATGGAAAGAGATGGATGTGATAAATGTGGGTGGGTCGAGCTGACCTTGTGGCGGTGAACGTACTCCCCATTCTGACAGTCGCCGCGTCGCAACGTGAGCTCAGGCTGGAAGCAAACAAGGTGTAAAATCTCGCTAAAAAACAAACTCAACGGGAAAATCCTTCAGAAATTCATTCAAAAAGAAGTTCAGCCATTAAAGCAGGAAGTAGAGACTTCACCTCTCCCTGGGTGCGTGCTGCGGAGCCTCATGTGGGAGTTTTGTGATTGGAAATGGTTCACACTGAAGTCCGACTGGTCGTATTTAATTAACAATAACGCTGAAAAAAATCATATTTCAGACAAAAAATACAAATCTGAAGCTAAAATCCAGTGAAACTGTCCCAAAACACTAGCATCGTACTAAACAAACCAGCCCTTCATGTTTTCTGAATTAGAAATGAAAACGACTTTATGGTTGGAACAGAAATGATGCAGAACCAGAAATAAAAGTTTTTACTTGTCATCTGGGTTGGAGCGTACAAACAGACGCTCAGGCTGAGCTTGGCTCCAGGAAGTGTCCCCACATGACTAATCAATATTTAACTGCCTCACTTCCTGTCAGTTTACAGCAGGTTTCATCATCAGCATCCAGCTGGATAATCAGATCCACTCTGAGCGTCGTCCTGCTCATTCATCGGCGTTTCTTCATCATTTAAGCGTTTTCTTTCTCCAGCGTAGCATTGTGGTTTTTAAAGGTGAAGAAGAAGACATTCGTCTCCTGGACACTGATGCTGTTTGTGTCACATAATGAAAGTGGATGATGGACTGCAGAGCTTAAGGACAGTTTCACTGCCGATGGAGCGACGCTGAGGAAGCAGGCATTACCCACAATCCCTGCAGGTTGAGATTAATCAGCTGATCTCAGAGGACCGCCGGGCGGCGACTGACGGCGCTCTCTCTCCCTCTTCTGGTTCTGACAGGATAATAAGCTGGGAAGCTGCTGGGATTACTGGGAGGGCACCAGGAGGCCACAGGAGTCCATTTCTGCATCATAGCTGCCGCTACCAGCTAAATGTCCCAGAATGCACCAGGCTGCTTGAGATGCACCAACATTCACATCACATCAAATATGAAAACGTTTTCCTCATGTTAAAATGGTGAGAATGATCAAACTGATGGGAAACGATCGATGATTAAACCCAAACGCTGTGAATCTCCTCATGATTATGTTTGAGTGTTTTTACTTACTTTTGAGTTTTATTTATTATTTTTTATCAGATTGATCTGGTTTCTGTTTTACTTTAGTTCAGTTTCTTGTTATTCTTTAATGTTTGACTCATTTTCCTACTTCCTGTTGTGTGCTCTCGCTCGCCCCCTGTGCCATTCCCTCTCTCTCCTGTCACCGGGTCGGCCTGGCCTGTTGCAGCGTTCGCCCAGTTTTTATTCCTCTCTCTCCTTCCTGGTTCCTCCTGCTGAACCTCATTAGTTCCCCGTTTCATCCCGCTGAATTTTCCTTCTGGATTCCTGTTTTTGTTCGACTCTGGCTCCCTGTCGGTGTTTAAACGTTTTGTTTTAAACATCCTTCATGTAAAAACTTCTCTGCTTTTGGGTTTAAACAACACCATGACCTGTTCTACAGACTTTAATACCCATTAGAGTCAGAAACTGTTCATACTTCAGGATTATGTGCAAAAGTCTTCAACCAGTTCCCACATATTTTCCTGCTGATCCGTTTGTCCGTCTGTTTCAAGAGTCACAGATCTAAACTTAAGACGACCTTTGACCTGCTTTCACACAAGCGAACCTCCTTACATATGAATGACATTTTAAAGTACCTATTATCCTAAATTTACTTTATGCATGTTTCTGTGCTTCCATTTGGGGCTCTACTGATTCCAGAAACAAACTCATGACAGAAAACCCTGCAGTCGTTTCCTGGCAGTAATTTGTGTTTTTTGGTGTCTGGAAAACGAGCGGTTTCACAAACCAGGAAGTGTTTTGTTGTCTCGCCGTTCAGAAACTCTGCTGCATCCAGGAGGCTCCACTTCTCTGCTCCAAACATCCACCCTTATTAAATTGTGCTTCTGTTTGCAGCCATTTTTACAGTGTAAACATTGATTTGGGGGCGTGGCCAGCAGCAGCTTATTTGCATAAAAGTGACAGTTCATGGTGAAAATAGGAGAAACTCCGCAGAGAAACTGGATCAACAAAAAATGTAATGAAGATGTTTGATCCTGATTAGTTTAACAGGAAGTGAAACAGGTTCCCTTTAATCTATAAACCACCTTTAACAAATAAATCTACCAATAATCCATAGATTGAGTTTACAGGAACGGTGAATGCTGCTGCTGTCTGACTGACAGAAAAGACTTTATTACTGGAATGAGGAACAAAAACCTCATCATAAGAGCAGAAGTCTAATTATTTATTGAGGTTTCTGAAAGTGTGCCAGAGGCTTTCAGCCTGAAAGGTCCAGAAGAGTCTGAGCTCTTTGTTTTATTCGCTGAACATGTGACAGGAAGAGAAGTTCAGGACTTTGTGAACAAAGGCGCTCAGAGAAGCTGCATGACAGCCAGAAAGACAAAAAGATCCAGAGAGAGATTCACTTGAGGCGATTTAAACGGAGCGGCGGCACGGACAGCAGAGTGGCAGGCTTTTCCTCGGCCGTCACATTGTGAGTCCAGTCTCCAAATCTCCTGGGAAGGAGCGGAGAGAGAGAGAGGAACGAGGCAGGACAGGACCTTCCAGCCCATCACATCAAATCCTGACACTAACTGCTCAGCTGAGACTGAATAAAAGAACCAAAAGAAGTCGTTACACGCTGCCACTGACCCAGCGGCTCCATCCGCCGCTTCTGTTCAGAGAGGCTTTCTGAGAAAACCTCCCGTCCGATGGTTTAGGAAAACTGACAGGAACGATGTGGTCAGGCTGGACAACAGAAACAGGATTACATCTAAACTTTCCCCACAGCAGGGTGACCAAGCCCTGGTTCCCGGGACCATCAGCGGCCCTGTGAAGGGTTCAGAGGGCCGATTCCTCCGGATCGTCTTTTCAGAACCAACGCCGAGGATTAATCATAAACTTTAACATTTCACATCAACCAAGGAGTCTGAAATCTGCTCCAACTGAAAGTCAAGGAGACGGCGACGAAATAACAAACAGGAAGAGGAGATTACTTTAAAGATGGCCGCTCCTGAAGGACCAGATCCGGTCATGAACGCTCAGCAAAAAGCAAAACAGAACTAAGATTAAACTGAGGAGGTTTATATCTGGAAGGAGGATCAGTACAGGAAACCTGACCATCAACAGGCTGAAATTAATAAAGAAAGTATTTTTATTTCCATTTTTCTGCAGTAATTCAGAATCTCAGAGACCAGAATCACCTGAAGCTCAGATTGATCAGGCTGGAGGAGTCGCCTCTTTAGTTCATCCATGTTGTGACTTTCAGTTTCTGCTCAGTAATTCAGTGAAACAGAGAAAACATTTAAACTTCTGGAAGCTTCCTGTCTGCGCTGCGGATCCGTCCGACACGATTCCCATGATGCATCTGGGCAAACCGCCACGTCTGCTCCCAGGAGGGAGGAAGGTGAAGCTCTTTGCTTCGAGTCGACGGCGTCACCGACTGAGGAGAAACAAACTGCAGCAGGTCAGAGAGACTGAAGAGATTCAATCTGCTGATGGAGGAAAAACAGCTCAAAACAAAATGGAGTCATATTTAACATTTAATAAATGTGAAAAAGATACGTTAATGTCTCCATTTGTGGTTCAGACTGGAGCAGATCAGGAGGTCAGTTTACTCACCGACAGATTGAAGCAGAAATAATTAATAATCGATTTAAATCGACTGGTAAGAGTAAAAGATTCTCATCAGATGTTTTCACCTGAACTCAGAAAGTCAGACTGAAGATGATCTGATGTGAACCTTTTAGCGAGGAGGAAAAGATGAAAAATTCATCTGTGATGTTGGGTTCAGATTCTCCCACTCTGGGTCGGATCGAGGCTCAAACCGAGCTTCATGTTCTGGAGTATTTTACCAGGAAGTGAGGAAGAGGACGGTGGCAGCTGCAGGAGCGCCAGCGAAACAGGAGGAGACGGAGCCTCACACCGTCTCCATCCTTCACGAACAACCGGTTCGTTCTGCTGGGACAGGCCCGGTTCTGATGGAACAGAACCGGTCTCAGCTGTTTGTAGAACCAGTTGGGTTTGTTGGGACAGCAGCAGGTGGAAAAGCCAAGCAGACTTCCTCTGCCCTGATCCTCCAGTGCTGGTTTGAAACGGGAAGCGGTTTGCGGCGTTGAGCCTCCAGCGAGGCTGTGAGCGAATCAGATAACAGCGTGAGACTCCAGCTTCCTGTTCTCCGCCGTCTTTATCTTCATTACTCGCTGCAGCTCCGCTGAACATGCACAGCCTGATCCTCCTCTGTGAAAGCCGCCGTGTCTTCTCGGATTAGATCCTGAGGTGTGTGATGTTATCCCGGCTTCCTGCAGGGATAATGTCGCCTCTGTGGGGTTTTGTCAACGATGTTTTCTTCTTCATGGCATTTTACCGACAAAACGGAGCTTCATTCTCACAGAATTCAGTTTGGAAGCAGAAAAATGAGTCAGAATCAACAGGAAGTCAAGAATTATTCATTATGACGCTAATCTGACTCAGATTTTACTCTGAACAACCAATAATTAGATTATAGACGTTTCCCTCCTGATGGTCCGGTCGACCCGGTTCTGTTAGAACCAGAACTCCACCATCTGCTCCACCTCCACCTGCTGTGGTTCTTCGAGTCAAACCAACCTGTTCCCCTCCTGGCCTGTGGGGGCGCTGCACCAAGAACCTCTGAAGGAAACGACACAAAAACCTCTGAAGACACTGAGAGCAACTTCCTTCTTCACCAGATGGAAACAAGATGGAGGCGTCAGATTTTAGCGGTTGGAGGATTTCTGTTTAGTCTTTGGCTGAAGACCAGGAGACATTTCTACTGCTAGCGCTAGGCTAGCATGTTAGCTTTGGCTGTATTTACCCAGAATGCCCTGCACCGGTCAATGAGAGGTGATCTGCGCTGGCTGCTAGTGGTAAATAATTTTGTTAGCGTGACTGTAAATAGTTTAAATATTTTGCACACAGCGAGACGTCGACTGATAATCCCACAAGATTATAAAATGATTATTCAGTTATCAAGTAGAAAAATGAAACTCAAGATGTGGAAATCTTTGCTGGAATCGCTCTAAACGTCTGTTTCTGTGTTCAGCCTCAGTGTTTTACGGTTTCCCTCATTACGTCACAAGATGGCGCCGGCATTTGACTCCGTCACAAACGGCAACAGCAACGCTCTGCATTTACAGTATTCAGTGATAAATATTTATCATTATTAAAAACTTCAGTGTAAACTGAATGAAAGGCCAGCGGTTCAGAATGAATGGATTATTCGGAGCACAGTGGCGGCAGCATCATGCACCATCCTGTTGGAGATCAGTGAAGACGTTTCCCAGGAAGCATCTGGATGCGGAGCGTCGTGATGCTCTTACTCATCTCTGATTTTTAATTCTCAGGTTTTCCTGTTTTCCTGCTCAGATCCCAATCAGACTCACTCCTCCTCCACAGCCAGACATCAGACCAGATAACGTCTGAACAAATCCGATAAGCCCGCAGGACGCAGCGGGGAGCCACACCACGCTCCCCTCCTGGGGAAGTCCGCCCTGAAACTTTCTGCTGTTCTGTTTTAGTCTCTGAGGACAAACTGTGAAGAAAAGAAAAAAAAAACTGCCCTTAAGCCCAGCAAACATGTAAACAACAGGAGGAAACGCTGCTGCGGCGAGTGGGTGTGAATAAACATGAGGGGGAATCAGCTTTCTGTCCAAACGTCACAAAGTGCAGCGAGGAGAGCGAGGGGGCGGTGTGAAGGAAGAGAACATGATTACATGGAGGATAAAGAGAGAGAGTGGGAAGAGGAGTGGATTTGTGACGATCAAAGAAGGAAAAACTGAGAAAAAATATGAAAAACGACAGAGAGGAGGAGATCTGGATGGCGGTGAGCGGATCGGGGGACGGAGGGAAAAACAGATGATGGGAGGGAGAACAAATCGGCCTCATGTGGTCGTCGGGCTGCAGCGCACGTTAAAACAGAAAAACACAGGAAGTTTCCTGCCTGAAAACTGCGTTTCAATAAAAAAAACACAATTTCACAACTTTGGTGATTCCATTAAATAAGAAATACAATAAAATAACACGTGAATAACTTTGGTCATGATATAAATCATTAAAAATCATGAGATAGTCATAATTCAGCCATGGTGGCGCTAGCACTCAGCATCGATGGCTGGGGCCTTTTGAGGAAACTAGTTTTCCAGGAGAGCTTTGGATTCAACAGAACGTTTTCTGAACAGCCAGCTGCACATCGACTGAACCAACAAAAACAAACCATCGAACCGCCACCACTTCCTGTCATCGCCTTCACCGTTTCCACCAGTAGTAACATCCAACCAGGAGCAGTGGGGAGGGGATGTGATGCGTTCACTGACCCAGACTGTGTTCATCAGGTCATTAATGTTCAGGCATTGTTTGTTGCGTCTGCCATGTCTCACTTCAACAATGTAGAAATGATCCGATACGGTTTAGATCCACATCTGCAACTGGATAGATCGAATTGTTTGTGCGTTAAAAGATCGGTTTGGGTCGATTTTTATCATCC
Organism: Xiphophorus couchianus; assembly: GCF_001444195.1. Lineage (NCBI taxonomy): Eukaryota > Metazoa > Chordata > Actinopteri > Cyprinodontiformes > Poeciliidae > Xiphophorus > Xiphophorus couchianus. The sequence goes on from NC_040247.1 coordinate 3,393,619, forward strand.
TTACACGTAGAAACAGAAACAGCTGCGTTGAAGGAAGACGGTGAGGATGCTAGAGCTGTACAGAGTCAGAGGAGTTCCTGGAACTGACCGTCTGACGATCCATCGCTAGCTCCTGAGAGCCTCGACCACAACCTGATATTATTTACATAACAGTCATGAAGACGTCAAAGCTGAAATTCATCCAACAATATCAGAGAATTCAGTTCAGATCGCAGAGACGTTTCATCACTTGGTCTCCAAGAACTCACATGGAGATGAAACTGGAGCTGAAGGTCACTGAAGGTCAGGAGCTGAAAGCTGGAGGTCAGCTACTGGTTTCCAGACCCGGAACAGGAAGACGTTAAGTTCAGAGTGGGCGGAGCTTCAGCAGCTATAAAACTTAATGAATCGAACTATAAAACTATATAGTGATCAAATGAGCAACGTTTTCAATTCTAAAACAATTTTTGCTGCTAAATTGTTGAATAAAAACACAGACAAGCTCAACAACAAAGATATTAATTTTAATATTCAGGTTATTTAACCTACAGATGAGTTTTTATTTAACAAATCCTTTGGAAATGTGCTGACATTAGCGTTAGCGTCTCTGCTGCTGCTATGTTTTTAGCATCAAGATGCTATTTTAGGCTAGCATAGCTTTGCTGCTAGGCAAATCAGCACAACTTGAACACAACTACAGTCTTTTCCACGTCCAATCAGATCATTTGGAAACAGAAATGAACCCTCTGCGACCCAGAGAAGCCGCTTCGTCGCTGCGGTTAGCGGACGTGACTGTGCGCCAGATTTACAGGCGTACCAGAAACGTGAATAAAAAGGTTCCCTCTGGAACTTTTGCATGTAACAAAAGACGTGACTGATTGCGTTAAACTTTTTAACACATTAAAATTGATGTAATTAATGAATTAAAATGAACGAGTTAAAGTTGCAGCCCCGTTAGAAACGGCGATCTGAACGATGACGGACTCGGATAAAGTCTGACAGCTGATGATGGTTCAGTTGAAAACATGGAGGCACAAACTTTGCTGCGCTTTCGGTGTTTCCACTAATTCCTTTCATTGTTTATGAGGATTTTTATCTGCAGTTTAAAATAATTGTATAAACTTCTCAGAGTTAACAACTTGTTTCCCACTGGAGCTGCATGTTGGATTGATTTTTCCACTGCTGTGGGAGGAGGAAGGAACCAAACACATTAATGAGATGGAAGAAGAAGAAATGCCTTGAATAGCAATAACTGTGCCTCTATGATAATAGACTGGCGTCTTTAAAATTTAATAATAATGCCACCTCTGCTTTCGGCAACAAATAATATCTCGTTCTGTGGAACATTACTGAAATAAAAACACGATGGAGTGGAGAGGAAAAAACCAGGTGGAGGTGGAACAGGTGTGCAGCCATGGAGGAAAATAAATTGGATGCAGTAAATGGAGCATGAAGAGGAGGATGATTGATCAGCAGGAGCACCAAGGAGCCACAATATAGAAACATCAATCATACAATATGTGTTAAAGTTAGAATAAACAAGTTAACCACGTGTCCTCCTTAAACTCCGACTGTTGACCTGGACATAAATATAAAACTATGGGACGCATTCATTTTGATTCATTAATTAGAGACTTTCTTTTTACTCCTCCAGGGGGTCTTTTGTGGGCTCTAGTGTCCCTTATATGACAGCAGGCTGACAGGAAACGGGGAAGACATGCGGCAAATATCGTCGGGTCCGGGAGTCGAACCCGCAACAGACTCAAGGCCTCCAAACATGGGTACCTCTATCCCCTACGCCACCACGGCACGCCCTAGTTACATAATTTTAACACGGTTACATTTTTTTATTATGTTAAAAACGTTAACACAATTAATCATGTTTTTATATATATTCAAAAGTTTCTGCTGGAACCTTGGTATTTGTGTGTTTCTGCTACGCTCCTAAATGTGACGCACAGCTACATCCGCTAACAGCGGCAGCTTCTTTCACACTGCAGGTTCATTTCTGCTCCAAACGATCTGATTGGATGCTGGAAAAGACTATTGTTGTGTTCAAATTGTGCTAGAAGGAGTTAGCCTATCAGCCAACATGTTGCTAATGCTAGTGTTGCTAATGCTAACGTCAGCGTCCACATTTCTAAAGAAGCTGCATGAATGAAGCTGAAGTTTTTAAGAACAGATTTAAAAATTAATATTTGTTGTATTTATTCAATAGTTCAGCAGCAGAAATGGGTTTTAAATTAAACATGTGGCTTATTTTGTCAACATATAGTTTTCAATTAAAATGTAATTACTTACAGAGCCTGAAATGACCTTCATTACAGAACTTTAATCCAGTCTCACCTCTAAGATATATTCATTTATCTGCTGCTCAGACCAGAAAATCAGAAACTAAAACTCTGAAATGTTGCCGGGTTTTTGGTTCCGAACCATTTAAAGTCGTCAGCATCATGACTTCAAAACTTTAACATGTTGCAGGTTTCACTTCTTAATAAATCTGACTCGTTTCCTTGGTGATGAATGAATCCATGTTTTAATAAACGTCTGGATCCATCCATCCATCCATCCATTTTCTGTTCACCCTTGTCCCTAATGGGGTCGGGAGGGTTGCTGGTGCCCATCTCCAGCTACGTTCCGGGCGAGAGGCGGGGTTCACCCTGGACAGGTCGCCAGTCTGTCGCAGGGCTAAACGTCTGGATGTCATGATGAATATTTATCTGCCCGCCTCATAAAAGCTTCTTGTTGTTTGAACTCCACAGCTGTTGCTGGTTTTTATCCAAGTGCCTAAAGTCGCCTCCTGGCCTCTGAGCAGCTTCCCTGGTCACTGATGAAGTGCCTTGCTCAAGGGTTTGATCCCAGCTGGTGAGGTCATTAATCAGACCTTCAGTCTGTCAGCGTTTCCCCGTCGCTTCGGACCAGAACATCTCAGCTTCCTGGACCAAGTTTACTGGGTTTACTGCAAATCATTCACATCTTGTTTTAATGTTTGTGTCTCGCTTTTGGTGTTTTCATTTAGTTTCATCTCGTTTTGTTTCGTCTCGTTTTGTTGTTTCGTCTCGTTTTGTTGTTTCGTCTCGTTTTGTTGTTTTGTCTCGTTTTGTTGTGTTGTTTCGTTTTGTTGTTTCGTCTCGTTTTGTTGTTTTGTTTTGTTTCGTCTCGTTTTGTTGTTTCGTCTCGTTTTGTTGTTTCGTCTCGTTTTGTTGTTTCGTCTCGTTTTGTTGTTTCGTCTCGTTTTGTTGTTTCGTCTCGTTTTGTTGTGTTGTTTCGTTTTGTTGTTTCGTCTCGTTTTGTTGTTTTGTTTCGTTTTGTTGTTTCGTCTCGTTTTGTTGTTTCGTTTTGTTGTTTTGTTGTTTTGTTTTGTTTCGTCTCGTTTTGTTGTTTCGTCTCGTTTTGTTGTTTTGTTTTGTTTCGTCTCGTTTTGTTGTTTCGTCTCGTTTTGTTGTTTTGTTTTGTTTCGTCTCGTTTTGTTGTTTCGTTTTGTTGTTTTGTTGTTTTGTTTTGTTGTTTTGTTTTGTTTCGTCTCGTTTTGTTGTTCTGTTTCGTTTTGTTGTTTCGTCTCGTTTTGTTGTTTCGTTTTGTTGTTTTGTTGTTTTGTTTTGTTTCGTCTCGTTTTGTTGTTTTGTTTCGTCTCGTTTTGTTGTTTTGTCTCGTTTTGTTGTGTTGTTTCGTTTTGTTGTTTCGTCTCGTTTTGTTGTTTCGTTTTGTTGTTTTGTTGTTTTGTTTTGTTTCGTCTCGTCTCTTGTCGTCCCTCTGTGTGTTTCTGTCTGCGGCGTTTGGGCCGGCTGCTGGCAGCAGCCCAGCGCTCTGACTGAAAGGTTTTCACACAGACAGATGGCGGTGGCGCATTGTGAGGGTTTCTGGCAGCTGCACTGGGAGAAGCTGTGCCAGGAAGCAGCCGGTGTGAAGAATCGGACCGAGATCAGAACCAGCTGTGATTGGGAAAATGTTTCTTTGTAACTATTAGAACTGATTGGCTGTTTAAGTGGAGCTGAGTTTTGATCAGTTTCTGTTTCCTCTCATGAACCGGATTTCTGTCTGCAGAACGAATAAAATCAGAAAATATTCTACACACCGACACCTGGAAGTCTGTCCATCAGGGTCAAAGGTCAGGACTCACCTCAATGCAGGCAGAGTGCAGGACGCATCGGTGCCGCTTTGGGTTCAGACGTGTAATTTAAAGTTACTAAATCAGAATAATTTAGTGAATAAATCTCTAAATAGTGTTCAATTTAAAATTAAAATTTTGTATTAATCCCAACAGGAAATTAAATATTGTAACTCATTTTAATTCAAATTCTTCAGAGTTATTGCAGATGCTGAGGGCTCTTCAGGACAGCTCTCCTGCAGCAGTCTGTGTTGCAGCACCGTTGTAGACGCCTCTGACTGAAGACAGTTTTTCTTCTTTGGTCTGATGAAGAGGATGATCAGGCTGGTCCATCATTTTCTTGATTTTGTGTAAAATCACATGGAAAGAAGTGAAAACCGTTTCACTTCCTGTAGCATCAGACTGAAAATTAGATTTGGATTCAGACTCAAAACCAATCTCCAGTTTTCTTTCTGCAACATTTTGATTTTTTTTAATATTAAGCTTTCATAAAGCCGTAATAACTCTTCAGATTGATGGCGTGATGCTGGATTATTAACATTATTATTGTTCCTCTGTTTTACTGAGCTGCAGGTCGGATTCCCGCTGCAGACGGAGGAAACAGAAACCGAAGGATTTCCTGCTGATTCTCTCAGATAAACGAAACTTTTTCATATTTCTCATCGAACAGAAATGAGTTTCAGAGGAATCTGATCTGATGAACATCAGCCAGTGGAAGGAAATGTTTCTGTTCCTGAACAAAGATTTCGATTGAAACTCATTTCGAACACAGAGAATGAAATCTGTTTGAGTTGAACCTTTAAATGTTTAAAACATTCAAACTAAATTCTGTTGGTTTCATGTTGATCTGATGGAACCAGAAGTTTAAACTGTTCTGAGCTTCTCCACATGCTGCTGATTATTTCACTAAATATTACAGAAATATTCCTAAAAGCTCAAATATTAACGTGAATCAACTTTTATTGTCAGTTATGACGTCCAGAATGTGTCGGTAAAAACTTCCTCGTTTTGTTCTCACAGCTCTGAATCACAAAGTTTATTATTAGATTAATTTGACCAGAAATATTAGAATGAATAAAACATATTTCTAAATATGTTTTAGTTCAGCCTGTTACTCTGGGTCTCTGCTGGAAACTTTTTATTATTGTAAGTAGAATTTAATTTTCCACTTTTTAAAAAATATATTTTATTGTTTTTCTTGGATAAATCAAATGTGATCTCAGAGTTTCTAACAAATGATAAAGATTTAGGACTATGAAAAAAAGTGAAAAAATAAATTAAGATAATCAGCTTGTCGTAGAGAATAATATTGTGGCTTTATTGTCATAATGATTTTTATTTTCCCTGTGGCTCTGAAATGCTCCCGCCTGTTTTTGGGACTTTGCTCCTCAGGTGACCTCGCCGCCGGCGCCTGGCTGCTCGTTCTGTTGCCTAGCAACCCCCTGATTGCCCATTAAGCGTCACATCCAGTCTGAATTAAGAACATCTCATTAAAATTAAAAGCACACAATAGGCTTATTTGTCCCATTGATGTGGAGGAAATCGGTTCAGAGGATTCTGGGAATGCAGAACAAAAAACCTCTTCATGCTGCTTTTATGAAGAGTTTTCATCCCAAAGTTCCCATTACAGCCAACTGGGAGTTCTGGTTTTTAAGTAACGATTTCCTCCAAACAGTTTAACACAGAGAGTCGCTGATGTTCAGGCGAATCCCGGTCCGGAGGAACGCAGAGTCAGCAGATAGTCCGATGTTTTTCTTGGGCCAGAGTTTATGCTGCTGCAGCATCAAACTGCTGAACACGCCTCATTCTACCGGGCCGGGCCAGGCCGGGCCGGGCCGGGTCCCACTGGGACCAGCAGCGCTGTGGATGCGGCCAGGAATGCAGTCAGAGCGGAGACTGACCGAACCTGGAGCAGAAACTCGTAAAGTTATTAAAACAATCACATTCAAACTCAGACAAAAAGAAAATGTTCATCAGAGTCGCAGCTCCTGGTCTTTATCAATGCCTCCGTCTCCATGGAAACAGGAGTTTGGTCAGTTGGATCAAAGAGAATGGAGGCTGATGGCTCTACACACACACACACACACACACCGACACACACACGATGTTTCCGCTGACGGTGAGAATCGTCTCTAAAGATCTCGGTTCTAAATCAGCAGCTCTCAAGTTTCCATAGAAGAGAATAAAAGTTTTAGATTTCTGACCTTGAAACAGGAAGTTATTTAATTTGATCATTTTAGCGTTTGATTAATAATCGATAGGAATCAGAGAGACGCTCTGCCAGCAGCAGGTTCTGCATGGCGGCTTCTGCTTCATAACTTTCAAATCTTTTTTATTTTAGTTTCAAAATCAGTTTTGACCAGATTTAATTTATCTCCATATAAATTGATTTTAATTGTTACATTTGGCTTTTATACCATTACTGGAAGCTTAAGAACAAAATAAATAAAACATTTATTTTGTTCTTTTTTATTAGAATACATTAAAAATTTTCAGATTCTCTAGTTGTTTTATTTAGATGTAAAAACTCTGATCCAGTTTTCATTTCAGTTAAATCTCAGCTTTAATCAAGTGTGAAATATTATTTATGTTTCTTCTCTGCAGGTTTGATGATTTAGTTTCTGACTCATCTGGAAGAAAAACTTCAGCTACGAAGGAAAATGATATTTTATTGAAAACGTTTCTGTTTTCAGGCGGATTGTGTGCAGGAGGCCCGCCGTCGATCATGAACTCTTAGCCAAACGCTGACAGACGCTGAGGCGCCTGAAACCGATTCACGAAGCATTCGGTCGCTGCAGCTGCAGCATCCGCCATGATGCTGCAGCTGCAGAAAACATTTTGTCAAGAGTGAAATTCAGATGGAAAACACGGAGCAGCGTCTGACCTGCATAAGTACTCACACTCCATCTGATCTCAATTTAGCCAAACACGAGCGGCGGATGTTTCCGCTGTTTGTCTCTCCACTCAGCTGTGGAGCGGAAATGCCGGGTTTGTGCTGCTCTCTGACCCCCATTACTCTGAAAACCTGGAGACGACCTGGAACGTGTCTGACTGAAGGGAGCGGAAGGAGCGTTCACTGTTTAAAAAGGAAAAATGCTTTCCTCTCGCTCTGCTTTAAAAGCTCTGAACTGCATGGAGACAGCAAGGAAAAAACATAAATAAATATAGAAAACAAACATAGAGCTTCAGTTGAAGTGACCAAAAGCACATTTTCTACAATAAATTCTGCAAACTGAGCAGCACATTAGCCCGACCCGGTCTGGGTTGTTCCACTGCAGTTTGTAAAATTACACAGTAAAAATTAACAGCAATAATTTGATTTATTTGGATTAATGCAACGCCATGAGATTCTTATTCATTCACGTTTCTGAAAATCATCCGATTCAGAATTACATACAACTCTGAACTTTAATATTTTAGGAAAATAAAACAATAAAATCTTTTTTCCAACATGTTTGTCAAAGCGAACAAAAGAAAACATGAATCGGGATTTAAAGCATAAAGTCAGAAACAGGATCTGACAAGGCGCCGTGGGGAGAGTGATTACCGGTCAGCTACAAAATGGCCGACTACGTCAGACCTAAACCTGAACTCATGTTGACGGCAGAAAAGTTTCATTTCCTTCAACTAGTTTGACTAAACATTTTAATTGAGTTGACTTTAATTAATCAATAACTATATAATCAATAAATTGAGAAACATTTTTTTGCTGCTAAATTATTGAATAAATAAACTCAACAACAAACATGTTTATTGTTTTAATCTGATATTCAGGTTATTTAAACAGCTGGTTCTTTTTTCTTTGAGCAAATCCTTTAGAAATGTGGATGCTAACATTAGCGCTAGCTGCTACATGTTAGCATCACGATGCTATTTTAGGCTAGCATAGCTTCACTGATAAGCTAACTGCTTTTAGCACAACTTGAACACATCATTGGTCTTTTTAGAAACAGAATTAACTCGACAGAAGCCGCTTCATCATCGCAGGTGTTAGCGGCTGTAGCTGTGCGTCAGATTTACGGTCGTACCAGGAACTGGTGAGTACAAAGGTTCCAGCTGGAACCATTATATGTTAAAAAATATTTACTGATGAGAAAAGGTTCTGCTGTCTTTAGGATTTATGCGTAGCTTAGCAAATGTTTCATAAACTGTTTTTATTTAAACATCGTTGGTTCTGATGTAAATGTAATAAATATATTATTTATCCGGTGAAACTCCGCGGTTGTACTGATGAGTTTTCTATGTTGAGGTTTCGTTCAGTTGTTGCTGCTTGGCAGCTTTTGCAGTTCTGCCTGTTCTCCATTTGTAATTCATTAATCCTCCACTTCAAAACGTATGGATGATTAAACATAAGCTACATCCAATTAAAATTAAACTCCCGTAATAAAATCCACAAGCTCTGTTGTCAGAGTTTCACATTTAAGCAGCCGACATAAACAGTAATTATCCTTTCATTTGCATCATCCGGCAGCCTGGATGCTGACGGCAGCAGAACCGACGCCGGAGCAGAGACACGGTGAAGACGAGCGGCGGCGAAACCACGGGAGGATGAAGATGTCATCCAGGAGGCCGAGGTCAGAGGGTCACCGATACAGATTAGGCCGAACCGAACCTCACAGCGTGAAGCAGCTGCTAATACCTGTAATACTTACATGTTCAGAATGTTTATTCATTATTTTAACAAATTTTCAGAAAGATGAAGATGTGAAACAAAAAAATCTGCAACTTCTAAGGAAGTCAAAGTTTAACGTATTGATGTTTGAACTTTCTGTGACATGAGACAAAATCACCAAATTAACAAGAGAGGAAAAAAATCTTTACCTGCTCAACAACAAACCAAACATGTTTGTTGTTGAGTTTCAACAAAACATGAAACTTTGTTGTTGAAATGCGTTCAGGCGATGCGTTCAGGCGTTGCGTTCAGGCGATGCGTTCAGGCGCTGCGTTCAGGTGATGCGTTCAGGCCTTTCTGTGAACCAGAGAATCAGCTGAAATGTTCCTGGCAGGACTCAGAAAAATGTTTCTGTCTGATTCTTCACGGTTCTTCTGAAATCTGGGACATTTGCTCTTACATAACTTAGCAGTTTTACAAAAGAGGAGAAAACACTGCAGGAAAGACGAAGGTTCAGCTCAGCGACTGACTTCTCAGCACAGATAAACAGTGAAAGACTCAGTGATGCAACAGGCGGGAAACAAAGGAGACAAAGAAGCGCAGAGAATGACTGATGGGGGCTGGAAGCCTCTGCAGACCTGCTGAGACCTGAAAGTCAACTTCACCTGACTCACTGAAGACTAAACTCATCCAGACTCTCAGCAGCCAGCTGCTTGTCTTTCTGACTGTTTTGGTCTGGAGATGAAGAGCAGAAACATCCATGAAGCCCAAATGAGAATCTGAAAACCGTTTTTCTTTCTGTTCTCTTAAGGTGTTGATGCTTCATCAGCTCAGGATTTTACTCTCACTTCCTGTTTCAGGCCCAGCGGCGCTGCAGAGGTTAAATTCCCGGGTTTCAAACCTGGTTTGGGTCTTTCTGTTCAGAACAGAACGATGTTGGAGACGCTCAGCAGCTGGCTTTGCTTTGACCACTGGCTTTTCTCCCATGATGCATCTCTGCAGCTCTCTGGTGCCTCCAAGCAGAGAAACTTTGAGTTAGCCTCCTGCTAACCTCCTGCTAGCATCCTGCTAACCTCCTGCTAGCATCCTGCTAGCCTCCTGCTAACCTCCTGCTAGCCTCATCCTGTCACAACATTGAAGCCCAGCTGAGCTACCAAAGCTAACAGAGCTAACTCTTAGTGAGCTTCAATCATCCAGATAATTAGTTATGGAGAGAAACTAATTGCCAATTAAAACCTGAATGAATCCTTTGTAGCCGTTTGAATGGAGCAGGAGGGAGAGCTGCTGCTCTTTGTTTCTGTTCCTGTTTGAATCCCAGAGGAACCAGACCCGGTTCTGAGCTCCAGACCCGGTTCTGCTGCAGGATTTTATCCGCTGCATGCAGAACAGACGCGGATCCTCCTGCATGCTCTGCTGTGGTTGGCAGAACCACCTGTTCATGTCTGATGGGACTTAAAGGGCCAGTGTCATGTAAATTCCACGTTCCAGCGTTGCATGGTGTTATTGTCGACCTGGAGCTTTGAGTCGTTGCTGTTTCTGCTCAGGTTTATTATTAATCACATTCACAACCAGCTGCTCACCGATTACATTCACATTTCATTCAGGTCACAATGCGCCGCCAGTCTGTCAGTCGGGCTCAAGTCTTTATCGTTTATCATCCTCTCAGCAGGTCGATTCGTCGTTCATGCTGCTGATGCAGGAGTCTCTGATCCTGAGCATGTATGTGGTGACAGTGGGAAGGAACAACTCCTTATTAACAGGAAGAAACCTGCAGCAGAACCAGAGCCAGACTCAGGCAGCAGACAGAATCATTTAGCGATGAGTCCAGATGAATGTGGGAGCAGGAGGAGGAGCAGTGGCAGGAAGTGAGGTCATTTATCTAAATGAAAGTTCCTCTTTGATCCTGATCATGTGACCTGGTTTGGTCTCCATTCTCACTGGTTTCTGTGCTAAAAACCAGTTTGTCTGGTTTAATGGGAGTTTGAGGTGCTGAATGTAGAAACACAAAATCCACCAAATATTTAGTTTCATATTGACTTAAAATGCTGTTTCACTTACAACGTGGGAATAGAGTGATGAGGAAACATCTGCCAGTGAACGTGTTACTTTTAATCAACATTTTAAATATTTCCTGCTGAAAAGTTATTTGTAAATTAGTTTTGTCTTATTTCAACTGACCTACCTGAACAAAAATACTTTGTAATATTTAGTGTTTTTGCCGTTTCTATGTGACAAACAGCATTTTAATTTTCTGAAAGAGTTTTTCAGCACAGGGAAATCTGTCTGTCTGGCCAGCCTGGCCCGCCAAACGCTGCTGGGAGTTGCTTTTAACAGCTTTCACAATTTGAAGAAGTAATTTAGATGTTTTTCTTTCTCGTCTGTCATCACCTCCAGGTCCCTGGCGCGCCCGCTGCCGGATCGTACGGTTCTGAGAGCTTTCAGCAGCGTTCAGTCATCCCTCAGCCGGATCAGAACGCGGCGTGCTTTCAGAGCGGGAATGTTCGCTGAGCTGTCACGGCTCACAGTGGCAGTAATACGTTTAATGATGCCCATTAAAACAGGATCTGCTGCCAGAACTGAAGAGAAACATTCGATCGGTTTTAGCCAGAAGAATAAAGTGTGTCTGCTCTGCTGGAAGAAAAACACGACCATGAGGATTAAACTGGATTTCTATCGAACCGGAACCAAACAAACCAAACGTCTCAGGCCACGCCCACCGCTGTCCGTCCTCACACACCACCGTCCTCACACACAGGATCATTCAGCGCTGGGTTTATGATGTTTCTAATCTCTGAACAGTAAATGCTGCTGCAGCTGAAGGAGACGAGAAGCTCTGCAGGTTCTGACCCGAAACCTGCTGGCAGCGGCGTCGCTAGGCAGAAAACAGAGGATCAGTACAGCAGCTGCGTTAGCATCTCTGCAGCATTAGCATATCTGAAGCATTAGCATCACTGAAGCATTAGCATATCTGAAGCATTAGTATCACTGAAGCATTAGCATCTCTGAAGCATTAGCATATCTGAAGCATTAGCATCACTGAAGCATTAGCATCTCTGCAGCATTAGCATATCTGAAGCATTAGCATCTCTGAAGCATTAGCATCTCTGAAGCATTAGCATCACTGAAGCATTAGCATCACTGAAGCATTAGCATATCTGAAGCATTAGCATCACTGAAGCATTAGCATCTCTGAAGCATTAGCATATCTGAAGCATTAGCATCACTGAAGCATTAGCATATCTGAAGCATTAGCATCACTGAAGCATTAGCATCTCTGAAGCATTAGCATATCTGAAGCATTAGCAGCACTGAAGCATTAGCATATCTGAAGCATTAGCATCTCTGAAGCATTAGCATCTCTGAAGCATTAGCACCTCTGAAGCATTAGCATCTCTGAAGCATTAGCATCTCTGAAGCATTAGCATATCTGAAGCATTAGCATCACTGAAGCATTAGCATCACTGGAGCATTAGCATCCCTGAAGTCCAGGTCAGTCTAGCAGCTGCTCTTATTTGCTGCAGATTGAAAGCAGAAGTTGGAGGATTGAGACAAACAGAAACTCCAGGATCATACCTTCCTCTCCTCACCCTCTCCATCTTCTTCTCATCTTCCTCTCCCTCTCCATCCTCCTCTTCCTCCGGGTCACACCTGCTCAGTTTCAGTTCCTGTCTGAAATGAGGCAGCTGCGTAAAACCTCCTAAGGCATTATGGGAAGTCATTGCTGAGCCTGAAGGGAGAAACGCCGCCGTCATGCAGTGATCACCTTCAAACTGAGTCCGTTTAACGGCGCGCCGCAGCCAGGAGTCCGTTTCCATTTAATAAAGCTTTAAAAGCTTCTGTCGCCTCCTCGCCGCCTCTCTTCCTTTACGGCTGCCGCTGAGTGTTTTATGGAGATGCATGAGCGTCATAAAAATGTGTTTAGCTTTCCGCATTGCTCTTATTGCCTCCCATGATTGTAATGGACACATTGAAGTGATGCTGTCTATAAAACACACATTAGTCACGTTAATAGGAGGCGTCCCCAGAGTGCAGATATGTGCAAACATCATGTGGCCCCCAGGAGCCCGTTACCTGGCTGCGTCCGCCCCGCTCTCCTCCGGAGGTAAAACCTGCAGCTCAGACCCGTAAGAAGCTCCGCCTCCTGACCCTGCAGTTTAACCAGCGGAGCGACGCAGACACATGTACAGTCTGGATGAAGAAACTTCCTGCTTTTCTGCTCCATCATTCTTGGAACCTGAAACATGCAACTGATCCGTTTCCTCTCCATCCGCGTAAAAACTGGGATGAACGTATTTCTGTCACCCGAAGAGGTTTAACCTGCTCCAGGAAGCATAAATCAGCAGGGACTGCCGTCGCCTAGCAACGCCACCAAAGCCTCACCCGTTGCCTAGCAACTCCCGCTTTATTGTTGTTGACTTCCAGGAACCACTTACTGGATTCTTGTCGGTTGTGCAGGAGGCTCCACTAATGCTTTTCAAAGATGTGGTTCTATTTGCAGCCATTTTCAGGTGTGAGTGTAAGCATTGACTTGGGGGGCGTGGCCAGCAGCTTATTAGGATTTAAAGTGACGGAGGCCCTAAAACAGCTCAAAACAGGCAGGACTGATCAGACTGCAATCTGATCGTCTCAGAATGATTTTAGATCAAATGTTTAATGAACATGTTTCTAGTAGCCAGTAGACCCGTCCTAACCTGATCTAGGAAGCATTCTGCCTTTCAACATCATTCCTCCTGGGAGCAGGAAATGGTGAGGTTGGATCCAGTGTTTGAAAAGTCAAAGATTTACAGCAAGTAAGCTAAATATTTAGCTTCAGTTTCTGAACAAGCTAAGGGCTAACTGTTTAGTTTGAAAAAAAAGCTGAATATTGAGCTTGCAAACTAAATATTTGCTAATTAAGCATTGAGCTTGGAGCTGAATATTTAGCTCCAATGTAAATGTTTAGCTTGCTAACTGAACATTTAACACAGTTAGATGTTAAATGTAACATCTATATATATATATAGCTATAAACACATATACAAGCTAATATAGCTAAATTAGCTTTGGCTAAATCCATCCATTTTCTAACACCTTGTCCCTGTGGGGTGAGGAGGAGCTGCTGCCTCTCCAGCTAACGTTTGGGGTGAGTGGTAGGGTCACCTGGACAGGTCGCAGGGCAACACAGAGACAGACAGGACACACAACCATACACACACACACACACACACACCTAAGGAGAATTTAGAGAGACCAGTTAACCTGACAGTCATGATTTTGGAAGCTGGAGAACCGGAGAGAACCCACCATGCACAGGGAGAACATGCAAACAGAAAGATCCGGGCCAGGAATCGAACCCAGAACCTTCTTGCTGCAAGGCAACAGTGCTACCAACTGCGCCACTGTGCAGCCCTATTAGCCTGTGGCTAAAACTAAATATTCAACTTTAGCTAAAAACTAATGAATGCTGAAAGTATTTATTGATTTGACCATAAATGATTATTTATGCATTCAAACATCTCATCCATAATTTGGGGGTTTTTGCAGACATTCTCCAGCAGCTGTTTCTGGTCCGCCGATGATTTGTGCTGCTGGTTGTTTCCGACTGCAGCTGCAACACGGATCAGGAAGAATCAGCTTTGTGTCGTTAGGATCCAGGAAGCTTTCATCCCTCCATGCTGCCTCCCATATGTTTCCTCCTCCTCATTTCTCCTTTTCTCTCAGAGAAACAAACTGAGAATGTCTCTCTCTCTCTGTTCCTGATTCAGTTCTTGGGTCTCTGTTTCTTCTCTGAATCGTTGTCTCTGTTCCAGGTGAAGCGTTGAAACTCTTCCTATCTTATCTTCAGGTAGGAGGTTCACAGGATGAAGGTTTGTGTGCTTTAGAGTTTGGATCTTCTGCAGAGGATGGAGCAAAGCATTATCTGAGGAGGAAGAAGGTTCTTCTGAGCTTAAACTGACACCAAACAGGTTTTACATCTTCAAGGTCCGTTTGAGGAAAAGCGGATTTAGATTTTAGGAATGTGTGAAACGTTTTTCTGTCTCTTCTGTTTTACCTTCTGTCGTTTTCGTCTCCCGCCTCTGTTATCGCCTCGCTGTGTTTCGGCAGCCAGTCTCCCTCATATCTGCTTTCCTGGTGTTTGTCTTCAGATCCAGCTGGACTCTTCTCCTGCAGCACATTTCTGTTTCTGCTGGGTTTTACTGAAGGTCTAACTGGCGTTTCAGTTTCTCCTCGTTTCTCTTTGTAGAAGTTTTTATCATTTTTACTGGATCCAGTCCAAACCGGTTTAAATCCATTTTATCCTGATGTCAAACCCAAACTGTGTCTGAGTTTCAACCATCTACTTCTTTATTTTCCTATATATATATGCTACATTGAGATGCTATTTTACTCTAGTATAACTCCACGTCCTGTTAGCACAGCTTGAACACAACAATAGTCTTTTCCAGTGTCCAATCAGATGGATTAGAAGCAGAAATGAACCCAGTGGGACGAGAGAATCGTCCATCGCTGCTGAGTGGACGTAGCTGTGCATCAGATTTATGGCCGAACAAGAAGCACACAAATACAAAGCTTCCAGTCGAGGGAAAAAATGTGATTAATTGCTTAAAATCGTAACGTTAAAATTTATGTAATTAATTAGTCAAAATGAACGCGCTAAAGTCCCAGTCCTAATTAATTTATAATTATCTGAAGTGATTATCTTCTCCAGTTGTTCTGTAAATTGGTCCTAACTTATCTGGATCAACAGTTTTCGTTCTTCTTCTGGAACCTCCTCATTAATGTGAGTATTCATAACAAACAAACCCTTTAAGGAAAAATAAACTGCCATTATAGGTGCACATAAACATCAAACATGGACATGAACTACTAAAATGCATCATAGATATTGTTTTGTGTGTAAAATCTAAAACATAGATTAGAAGTTGTTGCCGCCTGTTTCTGTGCAGAGTCTGTAAAAACGTAGCTTCAGGAAAAATCTTTCTGTTTCACATCAGTCTTCTCTCGTCCGTCATCCAGTCAATCAGCTGGAGTCACATCAGAGATGTGGGTCAGACGAAAGGAGGACATTAGCTCAGAGAATCAGGTTAACCCAGATCTCTTCTTCTGATATTAACATGGCCTCGGGTGGAGGGGAAGTAAGTGATTATATCAGAAAAGTTTTCTGGCACCTGGAATACGAGTGTCTCTGGAACGAATGTCTGCCTCGTCTTACCTTTTTGTAGAAAGTAAGAGAGAAAAGTTCCCTGTAACCAGAGAAAATCCAACCATCCATAAATCTTCTGCTCATATTTACGGTGTTTCTAGGTGTTGAGGATCGGTTCTGGTGGGTCGGGTCTCTGCGTTTTGCAGGTGAAATGGTTCTGGTGATTTCATCAGGTCGTGACCTTTGGCTGTCATTGGAGCGGTTTGCAGCCGGGATGAGGACCAGTTCGTCCAAACCCGACACCAGGGTCTCCGGATTAGAAGCTTGTTCCCACCAGTTGGGAACAAACTTCCAGAAAACTGCAAAACTGCTGAAACACTGAGTTCCTTTAAAACGAGGCTAAAAACCCTCCTGTTAGATTCATAATCACTGGAACACTGACTGCTACGTTTGATCATTTTGATGATAAACTTGATCAAATCCATCAGTCTGGAAGTGGTTCCTGAACCATCTATAAGGTTCTGGATTCCACAGAACCGCCAGGATCCACACCTGCAGAATCTTCCCAGGAAATTACTTCTGGAGCAATTAGTGTTATTTTAATTTCTATGATTATCCCAGAAGGAGAAGCGTTCCTCTGGTCGTGCCAACCAGTTGAGAACCAGCTGATGTGAAGGCGGTGGAAGCGTCCAGGGCTTCGCCTCCATCAGCGTTCGCTGGATCAGCCGCAGGTGGAACAACCCGCTCCGCCTTAGTTTCTGTCCATGACCTTGTCAGTGTGATGGAGCAGGATGAAGAGTCGTCCCTCCTCCTCCTCTCGCTGCTGTAATTGGACCATTGATTGGTGCTGTCTGGACACAACAAAGGAGTGACGGCATCAACTGTCTGCAAGCAGCTGGAGACGGGAGGAAGCGACAGAAAGGAGACTAAACTGTACCTTTAGAATAAAAACCGGCTGAATTTCATCATTTGATCAAATTCCTGCTTCCTGAATGTAAACTGGAAGCAGAGATGTTGTCTGATTAACCTACAGATGTGCTAACCAAGCGTTCCTGTTCCCACAGGGAACCGTTCCGCTGATTTTTAAGGAAGGTATCTGAATTTCAAACGCGGCGCCCATCTGGCAGCAGCTGGATCTTCAGCTGATGCTGAAGCCGGACAGAACCGAGTCCAAATCAAGTCCAGATGAAACCACTGAATTAAAATGCTTTCTGCCAACAGGAGACATCAAAGCTGATGAAACAGAGCTGCTGGCACAGGTCAGCAGCTTAATTAGGACGAGGACGATGCTTCATCCTCTGAATCCTGAAGTCAGGAGTTGACCTTCCTGCTTCTCTGATACCATCAGACAGACATGCTCTGCAGTGCAGAGACGGGCCCAGTCAGTGAAGACGCATCAGTCCAAACCAAACCATCAGTCAGACACTCGGTGAAGGTCCAACAGATCTCTGGGATCCAATAGATCCACCAGCTTCTCCGTCATGGCTCCTCAGGTGGATCAAATATCATTATCATCATACGCTCAAACATCTTAGGACTGGAAAAACTGACATCTACGGCTTTCATAGTCTCCTCTGTTGGTGTACGACCAAAAAGTCCCAAATAAAATAAATCGTCTTTTTTTTTGAAAATGTTTGATATTCTATGAAAAAATATGTGAAAAGGTGAACCTTCCACAAATAATGTGGAGTTACTTAACATTGTAATGTTTTAAGTATAGATATAAGAAATGCAGATTTTAGTGTTGGAGGTTGTAATCCTGAGTAATTTAGATTTATTAATATTATGTTCATTTATTTTTATTTTCTGCATTTGAATGTTTTCTTAATTTGGTTTAATATGTGAAAAAGTAATTAAGTTGCCTTAGTTTGTGTTGGTTTAGCGCCATTACCTAAAAGATCCACTAGGGGCACTCGCGTGTTTTTTCCCTACTCAATACAAGCGAGTGAATGCGGGAGAATCGATGCGGTTCCCTGTGGTTGTTTTCTCCTTCTGTCTCCCGCCTTTAAGGTAAGTAATGAGGTAACACTTTAAAGAGAACGGCGTGTGGATGTTTGTGTGTGTTTGGTTTGTACCGCAGAGTTGTGTGTTTGCTGCTAAAATAGTTAGCTATTCAGCTAACTAGCTAGCACTACTGCTAGCGGCAGGAGGCCTCGTGCCTCGCTATGGCCTCCGGAAGTTTGACTTAAATACAAGTCGTGTTTACGTCATAATTTTTGACTTTGCAATAAAATCATTACTTAAATAATTAATAAAATGCTTAAAACTGTTGAATACATTTAATGTAAAACACTTCTTTGTGTTTAAACAATTTAATAATTTACAGTTAAAATGGTTATGCAAAATGGCGTCAAGAGATTTTTAGATTAATTTAACAATGGGATGTTTTTAATAATTTTCCACAAATATTTTATCAGAAGAAAGTGTATCATCCTCTTATTTCTTCTCAAATGTTTCCTTTAATTTAACAAAAATAGAAATAAGATTTTTCGTAGATAAATTTCCATTTGTAGATATAACAATATGGCTTTAAGCTGGTTCATGTTGGTGAACTGAATGCAAAATATTGGAAAGCTTTCTGACCCCTGGCCTAGTCAAAGTCCCGTTCGGCTGGTGAGTGAATGCTAATCGACCTCTGAACTCTGGTTCGGTTTGAATGTGAACACCAAGCGGACCAGAGGCCGCTCCAAAAGCAGGAAGTGGACTACAGCGCAGGGCATTCTGGGTAAATCCAGCCAAAGCTAACATGCTAGCCTAGTGCTAGCAGCAGAAATGGCTCCTGGTCTTTAGCCAAAGACTAAAGAGAAATCCTCCAACACTAAAATCTGACGCCTCCATCTTGTTTCCATCTGGTGAAGAAGGAAGTTGCTCTCAGTGTCTCCAGAGGTTTTTGTGTCGTTTCCTTCAGTGGTTCTTGGTGCAGCGCCTCCACAGGCCAGGAGGGGAACAGGTTGGTTTGACTCAGAGAACCACAGCAGCTGGAGGTGGAGCAGATGATGGAGTTCTGGTTCCAGTGGAACCGGGTCGACCAGACCATCAGGAGGGAAAACATCCAAAGTGTGATGATGAACCGTTTCACTCGTCTCGATTGAGGAGGTTAAACATGGACGGTCTGTGGGTGAGCTCTTCATCCTCCTCATCAGGCTGAGATGTCTGTGAGCAGCAGATTTTAGGTGACAGACTGAACTGATGACTCTGTGTGAAGCCGCTGCTGTTGTTCCTGTGATTCATCAGGATCTCTGGACCAGGCGCGGCTCCAGCTGAGGTCAGGATCTGCTGCAGGGTTCCAGCCGTCCTCCACGTTCAGCAGCAGCTGACGCGTAGCAGCTGGAGGACAGTGCTGCTGTCTAACGTGAGGACGGCTGCTGTGAGTCAGCGCCGGCTGATCTGAGCCGGCGTGTCGCAGTCACGACGTCGGGGGAGGCGGCGCATCGGGGTGCATGTGGTCAGTGTGTCACTGCTGGTTAGATAATGATGACGAGGATGCAGAAATCTGAGGCTTCAGAGAAGAAAACTTTGACTTTTCAGACTTTTTAACGAGAAACAAAGCAGGTGGGATTTTTCCTCCTCTTGGTTTTTCACAATATTTGTGATAAAAAAGTTAAAACTGCAGAACTCCTCATGGGAAGTTCACCTGAAGAGAAAAACTCAGATTTATTTATGAATATTTGCTTCTCTTACATGTTTCCTAACAAAGTCTGTCCTGCAGGACAGGCGTCCTCTGCAGGCGTTGACTCATCAGACCTGAGTCAAAGTTAGCGCTTTGTTAGCGGTTCAGCTGAACAGACAGGAGCTAGACATGTTCCCATAGCAACTGGTGACCCCTGAACCCGCGCGGGTCCTTTGTGGATCAGCCGATGATCCCGGTGAGTTTCCTGCTCTGCTGGGAGCCTGTAGGCGTCTGCTGGAGAGACTTCAGGATGAGTTAGCAGGTTGGAGAGTGGGTGTTCAGGTGTCAGCCTGCAGATTCAGGTTCTGCAGGAATATTCTGGTTTAATGCTCTTATTTCTTTGGGTTTGGCTGAAAACCTCTCAACATTCACTGCAGTTATTTCTTGTCTCTTGGTAATTATCCAGGAAGAGCTGCAGCTTTGAGCTTCAGCTGTTAATAAAATGTCGTCTGAACTAAAATAACCAATAAAAACTAAAACTGAGACGTTTCAACTAAATATCACAGAAAATAAAGAAACGGCAGTGGAAAGGGAACTAAAACTTCTCATCCTTTTAAGTCAAACATTATCAGTAATAATTTGGGTTATTTGACAACTAAAGTTAGTCAGCAAACTAAATACTTAGTTTGAAGCTAGATATTTAAATTGGAGTTAAATGTTTAGCTTCAAACTAAATATTTAGTTCTGAGTTAACTAAATATTTACCTAGCTGAGAGCTAAATATTAACTTTAGTTAGCCTGATCACTAAATATTGAGGATAGACCACAATAATTAGTTTGTAAACTAAATATTGAGCTACAACCTAAATATTTAATTTGCTCAATATTTAGTTTGAAACTGTGATGTTTACAGATGAATGAACAACGAGTCTGAAATCCTACCTTTTGTACGATGTGTTAAATAACCCAAATTATTGCTGTCAGTTTGTCTGTGTAACTTTTCTAAAACACACAGGAGAGTTTATCAAATGAAAACAGATTTTAACCCAAACAGAAACACAGAGTGAGCAGAAGGTTAATAAACAGCTGGGGAACCAAAATAGAGAGATAAATCAAAACTGAAAGCCAAAGTGACCCGGAGCGCCCGAGTCCTTCAGAAACCCACCGACCGACTGCCGGAGCCGGATTAGAGATGACAAGGTGTGTAAATCAGGCCAATGTCACCTTGTTTCACTCAGGTTGTCACATCACGTCCGTCAGCTTTTGCAGGTCAGTCTCCACAAAGCTCTCCGCTGGCCATTTTCAGCCCCGTCAGCCATGATGCATGTTTACTGCTGACGCTGCAGATTCAAGGGCACAACATTCAAGATGGCCGCTCTGCTGCAGCTCAGGTGCTCCAACATGCCGGCATCAAGAAAAGCAGAGCAGAAATCATCAGATTCAGAAGTGGAGCATAACCCTAATCTTTCCTTTTATAATGAAAGGTTTTTAATGTAATTCCACCTCAACATCTCAACAGATCTTTTTATCTCCAACACACCTGAAAACCTCAAAACTAAAACTTCTTCTACTTCCTGTAGTTCCAGGCTGAAAACGAGTCTCCAGTTTGAGCTGAGATCTTCAGCAAGATGGAAAGACTTTCTGTCCTGGTTGATCATCAGCATCAGACTCTATTTATCAGTTTTGCTCCTTTCATTATATTCAGGATTCATTCTCGCGTATTTGTTTTGCCTGATTGGTTTTATCTTGTGCTTTAAAATGAACATAGAAGATCTTTGATTCTGAAGAAGGAACCGATCCAGAAACAGACTCCGTGTTTCCATCCAACCGTCACGCAAAGAAGAAGTGAGTTAGACGCGTTTCCATCTACGGTTTGGAGCGAATCAACAGGCTAATTTAGTCAGATGTTGATGCTACACATGGCTGTAATAAACAGGAAGTGGTAACAGTAATCATCATGAATCACGTCTCAAAACAATAGGAGTCGTTCCTCTGGTAAGGCACGGACTCACCACTGGTTGGGTAAAAAGTTCTTCATATGTTCCCGACTTGCCTTTAGTGCTTTAACTGTTTCAGAAAAACTGAAAACCAACTCAGGCAAGTGTAGAAAGGTTTTATTTTGAATGTTGCTGTTTCCATCAACTGTTTCTAATACAAAACTTCAAAACACGCATAAGAAACATTGATGTAAATACGACTGATGCTGCTGACGCTAACACAGGATTTATGACAATAAACTGAGGCAACAAAGCAGCGTCCAGCGAGGAAGAGGAGGAAGCAGCGCACTGAGGAGGAGGAGGAAGCAGCGCACTGAGGAAGAGGAGGAGGAGGAAGCCTTCACTGATCCAGAATCAGCTGATGATCATTCACTGCGACTGGAGCTTCACGTTTCACACATCCTGTAAAACCAGACGCTGTTCATGAACACACTCCTCCATCATTCATTCATTCATTCATTCATCCTGCCCAAGTGTAGGATTAAAAAATTTAATTAAATCCAGCAGTGGAGGAATCATCCATTCATTACAGCCAATGACAAGCAGTGACCAGGAGGAAGAGGAGGGAGGCCTTCCTCTCTCTTCCCGCCGCCGAGCCGTTAGTAAGAGAGGAGGAGGAAGAGGAGGAGAAAGAGGAAGCCGGAGTCACAGCAGTGATAATGGCGGCTGATTGAGACGATGGTTCTGTTGGGTTCAGAGGAAACGGCGCCTTCGGGTCAGAACACCAAGAGGAAGAGCTCAGGTTTCCCACAGAGAGAACATCATCATCCTCACTGGAGTTCATCCATCCTCAGCTTCTGATTGGCTGGAGCTCTGGCGGCGTCCAATCAAACGCCTTCCTTCCAGTGTTTGTACCGCTGTTCTCAGGTCTGGACCGACACCGGGCCGAAGTCGGATCCATATCCGATCTTTGCTCCACCAAACGATCCGATCTGCTCCACTTCCAGATGTGGATCGGATCGTTTCTAAACCGTCTGAACGCTCATGACGCTTTTATCCGACTTCTACATGAAATACTTTGTGAATTTAATGTTGGTAAATATGTCAAGTCACCAGAGAAAGTTGTAAAATTAGAAGAAAGAAATTGTTTTAATGAGAGAAAAGTTTTGATATAGTTTTATTTTTTCAAAATAGACTTAAAGTCAAAGTTCTGCTTCTGAGCTGGTGTTAAAAAATTTATTATTTCCTTGTTTGTAAAACTGATACCAAAGCTTAACTTCCCGAGACGCTCAGTGCTGTAATGATTTTATATTCTGACCCGATTCTCCCCGTCGTAAAAACAAAGTAACCCGTTTAGTTCATGGCGTTCATGTCTCTGCTTCCTGGTGGGACAGACACGATGACGATGATGATGGTGGTGATGAAGAAGAGAGTGAAGTCCTGTGAGATCACAGATCCGATGACCCAGACTCGGTGAACCCTTCAGACTCGGTGAACCCTTCAGACTCGATGAACCCTGCAGACTCGGTGAACCCTTCAGACTCGGTGAACCCTTCAGACTCGGTGAACCCTTCAGACTCGATGAACCCTGCGGACTCGGTGAACCCTGCGGACTCGGTGAACCCTGCAGACTCAGTGAACCCTGCAGACTCGATGAACCCTGCGGACTCGGTGAACCCTGCGGACTCGGTGAACCCTGCAGACCGGACCCAGCAGCTTCTGCGTCAGGAAGGTCTGGACGTAAAACCGGCAGGAAGGAAAACCTGAGAGGGGATTTCTGAAAACGGTGTGTGTCCAACACGGCTCCTGTTTGACTCCCATCAGCCCCAGCGGGCGCCGAGCCTCGGTAAACACGCAGGAGGATCGACGGGATTCACTCCGACTGATTGCTGCTGCAGTTCTGGGAGGATTTAAACCGTTGGAGCAAAAATCAAACTAAATCTCATCAAACCTGCGACCAGACCAAATCTGCTGCACATCACGGTGCCTGTAGTGACTCTGATGTTCATGAACTCGACTATTTAGTCCCAAAAACACGGATTTTTCTTCTCCCTTTGCTCTGGCTCAGAAACGTCAGACAGCTTCCTCTGCAGACTTTAACTAGACCACAATCCTTCTCTGTAACGTTGACTAAAAATGATTACAAACTGTTTTTAAATACACAT
Organism: Xiphophorus couchianus; assembly: GCF_001444195.1. Taxonomy (NCBI): domain Eukaryota; kingdom Metazoa; phylum Chordata; class Actinopteri; order Cyprinodontiformes; family Poeciliidae; genus Xiphophorus; species Xiphophorus couchianus. The sequence goes on from NC_040247.1 coordinate 3,417,153, forward strand.
ACAGTAAGACATCTTTATCTTTATACACTGCCTGGCCAAAAAAAAAGTCGCCACCAAAAAATGGTCACACTCTCTAATATTTTGTTGGACCGCCTTTAGCTTTGATTACAGCCTGCATTCGCTGTGGCATTGTTTCAATAAGCTTCTGCAGGGTCACAAGATTTATTTCCATCCAGTGTTGCATTAATCTTTCACCAAGATCTTGTATTGATGATGGGAGAGTCTGACCACTGCGCAAAGCCTTCTCCAGCACATCCCAAAGATTCTCAATGGGGTTAAGGTCTGGACTCTGTGGTGGCCAATCCATGTGTGAAAAAGATGTCTCATGCTCCCTGAACCACTCTTTCACAATGTGAGCCCGATGAATCCTGGTATTGTCATCTTGGAATATGCCCGTTCCATTTGGGAAGACAAAATCCATTGATGGAATAACCTGGTCATTCAGTATATTCAGGTAGTCAGCTGACCTCATTATTTGGGCACACAATGTTGCTGAACCTAGACCTGACCAACTGCAGCAACCCCAGATCATAGCACTGCCCCCACAGGTTTGTACAGTAGGCACTAGGCATGATGGGTACATCACTTCACCTGCCTCTCTTCTTACCCTGATGCGCCCATCACTCTGGAACAGGGTAAATCTGGACTCATCAGACCACATGACCCTCTTCCATTCCTCCAGAGTCCAATCTCTATGCTCCCTAGCAAACTGAAGCCTTTTTTTCTGGTTAGCCTTACTGATTAGAGCTTTTCTTACGGCTACACAGCTGTTCAATCCCAACCCCTTGAGTTCCCTTCGCATTGTGCGTGTGGAAATGCTTTTGCATTCACAATTAAACATACTCCTGAGTTCTGCTGTTGTTTTTCTTCGATTTGATTTGACCAAACGTTTAAGTAATCACCGATCACGATCATTCAGGATTTTTTTCCGACCACATTTCTTCCTGGAAGACAATGGTTCCCCACCATCCTTCCAGTTTTTAATGATGCGTTGGACAGTTCTTAACCCAATTCTAGTAGTTTCTGCAATCTCCTTAGATGTTTTCTCTGCTTGATGCATGCCAATGATTTGACCCTTCTTAAACAGACTAACGTCTTTTCCACGACCACAGGATGTGTCTTTTGCCATGGTTGTTTAAGAAATGAGGAGTTACTCATTGCATCAGCTGGGGTTAAATAACTTGTTGCCAGCTGAAACATAATCGCCTATGCAGTACTTATCCAATAGGAGGCTTGTACCTATTTGCTTACTTAAATCCAGGTGGTGACTTTTTTTTGGCCAGGCAGTGTAGTAACTGTAATACATTTTAAATCTATTTTTGTTGTGATTAGGATGGAAATGTTTTTTTTACACCAGTTTACTGAAACATCAACTTTATATGTAAAAAAAATCAGAAATCCTCTTTGCAAAATTGTTTTTATTTTATTTAAAAAAAAAAAAAAAAAACACCAAATTTTTAAAAGATGAGTTTTAAAATAATACGTTTTTTAGAAGTGATCTGACATCAGCGGCTCTAAACGGGTTTATTCAGCTGAGAAGGCGGTCCAGCAGGACGGGATCACGAGGGATCATCAGTGGTTCTGATTCATCCGGGTCCGACGGCCCGGTCCGACCTGAAACCGCTCTGAGCTGAAACTATGAATGGAGTCTCAGTAAAGCACCAAATAAACATGGATTATTAAAATAATCAGTGAGCAGGAAGTAAGTTTGGAGCGAACTCATCGTTTCCTGGGTTTTTCCCGCCTGGTGCTGAATCGTGTTGTTTGCTGACTGGATCAGCTCCGGGGTTAAAGCAGGCGCAGCGGCCATGTTGCCACTCAGCCATGAGTGATAAAATGATCCAGGTTCATCCAGAAACACAAAGGAGTCCAGAAAACGGCTGAAGGCTGAGCTGTGGAGGAAACGGGTTTCTGTCCGTCCTCTCAGTTCAGCCCGTTTGGGTTTAGTGATTCTGATGGTTCCAGTCGGAGAGGAGCCGTCCAGTTGACCCGTCTTCCTCCTCTTCCTCTTCCTCCTCTTCCTCGCTCCGTGCAGACGAGCCTTTACAAGCGTCCTCCTGTGTGCAGGAATCAGCTTGACTCTGCGGCTGTTACCATGGCGACGTGGGTTGAGGTGAATCTCGTTGTTGTGTTGGTAACGATGTGAGCAGCGCTGTTTGGGATGCGTTGATGCTTTCAGGCGGTTGGGAACGCCGGCGTGGGAATGACACGAGGAAAGTTTGATCCTTCGGCCCGTTTCCTGCTCTCTGGGTCTGATCTGTGGAGCGAAGGCAGCGGGAAGCCGGGACTTTGACTGTGAATACAGCAGATGATGCCAGATTTCTGTTAGCAGGAAACCCGTTAGGAGGATCATCCTGCAGCTGCTGGAGGTTTGATCTGGAAAATCTGTCAGTAATTAAAATGTTGAATTGATCTCTGGGAGGAGTTTACAGACGCTAGACAGATCTGCTGTTGATGAGCAGCTGCAGGGAATGAAGGATGTTTCCCTCCTGATGGTCCGCTTGACCCGGTTCCGCTGGAACCAGAACTCCATCATCTGCTCCACCTCCAGCTGCTGTGGTTCTCTGAGTCAAACCAACCTGTTCCCCTCCTGGCCTGTGGGGGCGCTCTGAACCTCTGAAGACACTGAGAGCAACTTCCTTCTTCACCAGATGGAAACAAGATGGAGGCGTCAGATTTTAGCAGTTGGAGGATTTCTGTTTAGTCTTTGGCTGAAGACCAGGAGCCATTTCTGCTGCTAGCGCTAGGCTAGCACGTTAGCTTTGGTTGTATTTACCCAAAATGCCCTGCGGTGTAGTCCACTTCCTGCTTTTGGAGCGGTCTCTGGTCCACTTGGCGTTCACTTCAACCGAACCCAGACTGAGGTTTGGAGGACCAGAGGTCAGAGGTCGATTAGCATTCACACCTCACCAACCGAACCGGACTTTCAAGACAAATGGACTGGAGATGGGTTAAAGCGGACTGAACTGGGCTGCTGGGATTCCATCCTTGGATTAAAAGTTCGTCTCTGAACTCCAAATTTTCCAAATCTGAATGAATCTTCAGGATTTTCTGAACCAACCAGCAACTTTCAGAGCTTACAGAATCTGCTGCAGAGGTTTGGAGATCTTTGGAGCTCCAAAGAGTTGATTCAGAGTTGGAGACGTCTTTAGTTACCCTGAGGCAAACTGAGGAGGAGGAATCAGAGGCTGCAGTGATGAAGACGTGTTCAGGCTGCAGCATCATCATAAACCTGTCCCTGCCGCTCCGTGATGAGCTCCGCTCCGTCTCTTCTCTGCGGCTCGCTCGTTTGTTCGGCGTCCTGCTGCAGCTCAGCGTCTCATCCTCAAACATAATTACATCCTAATACGTTCAGTCTGAGTGGAGCTGCATGCTGGAGACAAAGAGACGCTGTGCAGAAAGAAAATAGGAAGAAACATCCAGAAAGCTGAAAGTGTGAAGCTTCAGTCAGACTGAGATGATTTATTGATAACTGCAGCAGCAGAGAGAGAACATCTGAGGAGCCGCTCCGCCTCTCCATGCAGGAGTCTGAAATAAACACATTCACCACTCACTTTCATTACTTTTACATTTCAGGATTTGTTTTTGCCAGACTATTTCTTTTGTGAGTAAAACTTATCTCTTATTATTAGTGACTACTTAAATAAATTATCCTTTTAAATTATGTCTATGCAAACAAGTTAATTTAGAGAAATTTATTGACAATTGTTAGTTTATATTTTTCACCTACTGTCAGCTGCTATCATCTGATTTCATCTTTAATTGAGAATCCAAACTAACATCCTAAAATCTGGAAACAGCAGATTTAAACTACAGATGGATATCCAAACCCCCGGTACTTGCCAAACGTTTTGAAGCGCCGTTTGGTTCTAAATGGCGTGAACCGGTCATGATGTGCGATCTGGTCTCATCGCCGCCGCCGCTGTAAGGCTTCGGCCGTCACTTCCTGTCAGACAGCCTTTGAGTCTGGGTTGGCGTGGTTCTGCTGTCAGAAGGTTCAAGAATCGTTTTTCGGTCCCAGATCTGAACGTTGAGCTCCGTCTGTTTGCTGATGACACTTTCATTTACGCTGCAGATTTCCTAAATCCACCAGTTTCTCACCTGACCGTCTGGTCTGATTTGAACGGATCCGTTTGTTTCCTTGTTGGTCCGGACTTTTAGTCCAGCTGAACCCACTCCACTGAATCTTGCACCGGACCAAACAACCGTACCCAGATCCACTGTCTGATCTGACCAAACCAGCTGTGGTTTGGTTCTTGTGTGAAAACAGACCGGTTTGGATCCGAACAGGAAGTAGATTTCTTTCTGGACTTCCTGAGCCGTCGTAGTGGGCGTCATGGTAACAGAGAGCTAGCAGGTTGCCTAGCAGGAACTGGTTTGGACTGAAATGGTTCCTGATCCGTTTTAGCGGTGCTGTTAGCATGTGAGCATCTCGTCTCATTGAAAAGTTTTTTCTCCCGTTGCTCTCTGATTCTAGGATCATTTTATATTTTATTCTATATTTTATTAATGAATCTAAAAGTTCTTCTCCAGCTGCCCAGGCGCCTTCATTCCTCTTCTTTTTGTTTTGGTTTTACTGAAATTAAATTTTGTTGTATAATAAAAAAATAAAACATTTTGATTCTAAAATCGTTTAACTGAGGAGTTGCTGATATTTTCAATAAGACTTAATCCTATTCTTTGAAGTTTTTATTTAGTATTAAGTGAATCTTATGGTTTTGTTTTTATTGATGCATTTACAGTAACAGCGCTGTGCCTCTTGCTCAGGTCTTCTTTAAAAAACGGACGTGACTTTAAAATAAAAGTAAAATAATGGATGATAACAGAAATAGTTTGTCGTTTCAATGTAAAGGTTGTGTAGACCGTCCCGGCGGTTCGGCGCCTCGTTGGGCTCCAGATGAAAGACTGGGCCTTTCAGCACCAGAACACGACTGGCTTCCTAAAATAGCTCTCCACAGTGAAGCTTGAGCTGGTTTCTTTCAGAGAGACGGCGGCGTAATGAGGCAGCTGAACTCTGCTCAGGCGAAACTCAAAGCAGAAGAGACGGCTGAATGCTCCTCTGGGATTATTTACACCTTCATCAGCTCAGCTCCTGTAAAACACATTCAGAGGGGGAAATGGTAACAGTTAGATCCTGGTGGACAAACAGCAAACCAGTGAGGAACTGGCTTTTTATGGGAAATATCAGAAATCCTCTTTATTGTCCCTCAGTGGGAAGTCAAAGCGTGAAGATGAAGACAGAAACAAACGTTTCCACTGGACCCAGTTGGTCCCAGTCTGAAGTCCTGAGTCCAGTCTAGTCGTCCTCGTCTGGACCTGACTGATTCAGTTGGAGGTTTTGACTGGGCCGTTTCCTCTATGAACAGCTGCTGACTCCAGAGTCGATGAAACACTTTGGAGAAAATCAGTTTGAAAACTTTAGAGCTGCCAGTTTCAGATATTCTCATGATTTTCTGATTTCTCCTGGAGATTCGCTCGTCTAGAAGTCGTTCTGTGCTAGATGCTCAGTTTTTATCAAACACCAGCTGTGAGTCAGATAACATGAACAAACAAACAGCTGCTGAGGTTTAAGTCAGAGAAACAGCAGACTCCAGGTAAAAATAACCAGAGGTGTTATTTATTAGTAATATCCTCCCAAAAGTTGGGTTTATTATTATCCTTATTGTTTGTTGTTTCCAGCATGTCCTGGTACTTACTCTGTTCTACCAGCAGGGGGCGTTGTATTGGACACACAGCATCTTAATAAAGTGCCTCACTTTATTAAGTGGAAACGGGACATGAGCTATTTACGATTGCAAATCGTGTTGCAGCCATGAAACTGCAACAGTTTTATGTTCTGGCGTGTTGAGGAGAGCGTTTCCACCAGCCCCGCCCACTCTCGCTGGGTGACCCATCATTTGTAGCAATTTGATCAGTTTTTCTCCTGGTTCGTTTTATTAAAGCTGAGATCATTTCCTGTCTTCAGACTCGTCTGATCTGGATTTGCTGCTGTTCTCTCATGATGCTGAGCTCCAAACAGAAACGTTTGGACTTTCTGGACCTCCGTTCGGAGCCTCCAGCCCCCCCAGTCTTCACAGGAAATTCACCACAGCAGGAGGCTTGAATGGATGCAGGAACGTCTGCAGCCTGATTCTTGTCCCATAACCGCTGCGGTGAAGCAGGTCAGCAGACGTTCCTCAGACGCTTCAGCGGCCCGATCTGATGGGAAAATACCAAAAACCGTTCAAATCCAAATGTAGAGCCAAGCTCCGCTGGGATGAACAAACTTTAACCGGTTCCATTAAAGAGCTGGCTGTTCACTGATTGGTCAGATGGTCTGGGGACGGGACAACCAGATGTAAACACAGGAAGATGGTTCTGATGCTGCAGAGTTGGAATGGTTCAGGTTCCACCTGGTCACGGTTTTCTCCCCTTGCTCGTAGCTCATGCCTGCCAAGGGTCAAAGGTCATATGTGTCCAGATTCCTGTCAGTTTTCTGTCTGAAACTGGATCAAAAACCAAACCTGGATTTCTGCTAAAGGAAACCAGTTTGTTGTTCCTGGCAGGTGAAGCCAGATGTTTCAGTGTTCAGCACCACATTCAGCATGAAATCCAAAATAATCTGAAGAGACGTTGTGACGGAAACCAAAAACAACTTTCTGGGCTTTTCCTCAACTCTGCAGGGAGCCGGTTCTGCTCTCCAAACCGAGCCGGTTCTGTATCTCTGCCGGTCAGCTTTAGCTTGAAAATCCATTTCTCTTAAAGCCACCCAAAGTCCCAGACAAAACGAGCAGCAGGATTACTCTCCTTCAGAAAAGCCTCATGCTGCTGCAGTTCACCGTTTAGCAGAACAAACATGTTTTCCTCAGAACCAGCAGGAAAAATCCAGTTTTAATAACGCATGACTGCGCATCAACTGATCCGCAGTCAGACGGAGGTTATGCTGCGTGTTGCTCTCTGCAGACGACTGAGCGGCTCGACTTCCTTTACTGGAACAGGATTAAACATTTCTGATTGCATTTTCTAACCTAAACCTTTCCTATACCCTCCAACCACATTTCACCAGGCTGCAAACTGAAGGAAACGTGCAACAATACTGTAACTTCATACCGACTGCTGGCTAATCTGTGTGTGCGTTTGTTTTTAATACCTTGTGGGGACCATTTTCCTGACACATACTACGTTGTGGGGACCCACTGCTCCTTGTGGGGTCTGAAGCCTGGGCCCCCCACGGGGAAACGCTGTCAGGGGTCAGATTCAGGACTAAGGTGTGAATTGAGTTTTGGTTGGTTAGGGGTAAGGTTCAGGATGTAGAAAGGAATGGAAGTCAATAGAAATACATGCTTGTGTGTGTCAGTGTTTGTTTAGCAGTCGGCCTTCAGGGAGAAACAGGAGTGAAGTCAGGCTCAGATTTTCAGTTTAAAATGACTTCCAACAGTCTCAGGATGAAAACCTGATCACCTGGGTTGAAGGCTGACTTCAGGACGGCCGCTGGTGCAATGAGAGGAAAGCTTCCTGTTGACAGAAAACAGGAAATGTGCTGGAAGCGACAACCAGCTCCTGATCCGATGAGGAAGATGGAAACAAAAGATGAAAAACGGATCGGGAGGACTGGTGCAGCCGGCTCGTTAACAGTCACAGCTCATTAAGACTCGACTTCATCAGAATTCACTCACAGTCTCAGCTCCCAACAAATTACTAATATTGTGACAGCATAATGAGAGCAAAAACAAGATGTCAGTTAAAAACGAGGAGCCTGGAGCGTGTGAGTCTGCAGCGTCGTGTCAGCGGCGCGACGCGCTAACAATGTCTCTGTGACACAAAGCATCTGCAGCCGCTCAGCGCAGCTCCGTCTGGGTTCCCTCCCTGCTCTGACAGCGAACATACACACCTACACACACACAGCTAACATACACACCTACACACACACACACACCCACACAGCTAACATACACACTGCTGACACACATGCAGCTAACACACACACTGCTAACACACACACCCCTAACACACACACTGCTGACACACACAGCTAACACACACACTTCTGACACACACACAGCTAACACACACTGCTAACACACATACCCCTAACACACACACTGCTGACACACACAGCTAACACACACTGCTGACACACACACACAGCTAACACACACACTGCTAACACACACATACCCCTAACAAACACACTGCTGAGACACACACAGTGCTAACACACACACAGTGCTAACACACACACTGCTAACACACACACACACAGCTAACACACACACTGCTAACACACACACTGCTAACACACACATACCCCTAACAAACACTGCTGAGACACACAGCTAACACACACACACACTGCTGAGACACACAGCTAACACACACTGCTGACACACACACAGCTAACACACACACTGCTAACACACACATACCCCTAACAAACACACTGCTGAGACACACAGCTAACACACACTGCTGACACACACACAGCTAACACACACACTGCTAACACACAAATACCCCTAACAAACACACTGCTGAGACACACACAGTGCTAACACACACACTGCTAACACACACACACACACTGCTGACACACACAGCTAACACAAACACCCCTAACACAGTCAACACACACACAACATGAACTGTGTTTTTCGGGGTGTTACTGCTTTTTCCATAAACTAAATTCCATTTTGCAACGGAAACTTTATATTCACGTTTCTGGTACGCCTGTAATTCTGGCGCACAGCTACATCCGCTAACAACAACGATGGCAAACGAAGCCGCTTCTCTCTGGGTTCATTTCTTCTGCTAAACGATCTGATTGGACGCTGGAAAAGACTGTTGTGTTCAATTTGAGCTAAAAGGAGTTAGCCTATCAGCAAAGCTATGCTAGCCTAAAATAGCATCTCAATGCTAAACATGAGCAGCTAACGCTAATGTTGGCGTCCAGATTTCTAAAGAAGCTCCATGAATAATCAGAGAAACTCTGGAAAGTTGAACTTTGTTCCAATCTGATGGTTGAAGAACAGATTAAAAACTAAATCTATTTATTTTTGAGCTCAGATGGATATTCAACAACTTAAGGGTTTTCAATTGAAACACCCAGAGTGAGTGTGTGTGAGGACATTCCACTCACAACGCTGGCATTTCCACAGCCTAACAGCTGCGTTTGTCTCTGGAGGCTGAGAGGATCGCTTCTGGATCAGGCGATAACCCGACCAGAACCAGCAGAACCTCTCAGGAGGTCTGATTGAGGAACCGGAGGCGCGTTTCTATGAAACCTGGAAACATCGTGTCACTCTGAAACCAGCCTGACCTTTCCCTCCCACCGCAGTGCGTGTGTGTGTGTGTGTGTGTGTACTGCTGCGTCTTCATTGGTTTTAAAGCCGTTTAGTTCCAGATAAATTTATTATTCATCATGTACAGCAAGAAATGAACAAGAATATAGAAACTCTAAAAGATGGCATCATTGCTAGGTGTTTGGATGATGTGTGTCCAAACATACACCAGACCCTATTAGCCCCCTGCACACACACACACACACACACCCACACACACACACACATGATTCCAGCCGTTAACGCTGCTTTATTTCCCAGTTCACTCATAAAACGCTGCTGTAGCTTTTATGGCTCCAAACATCCCAGTTTAACAGCAAACTGGTTTTATATTGTTGACAAACTGGAGCTAACATGACCCAACGGGGGCGGGGCAGCAGGTTCTGGACCCGGGCCGCGGGTCCAGAACCTGCAGCTTTAGATTTATTTCTCATTACAAAGTTTATTAGCATCAACCATTTTCAGAAAAACTCAACATGTTTTAAATGGAAAATGAAACAACAGACGACGGTTTATGATGTTATTCATAATTCATAATTATGTTATTGATGATGACTGAGAGCGTTAAGCCCCGCCTCCTGGCTCTGATTGGTTGTTTTGGTGCATTTCTTCAGACGGTGAAATAACTCAGGCAGGAGATTGATAAACAAAAGTTACTGCAGCTTTAGGTGAAACGTGATGCTGCTCAGCTGAACACAAGTTTTCAAGATTTTATTTCTGATAATTAAACACATTTAACTCCTGAATATTACATCAGGTCAATAAAATACATTTTAATACATAAATGTGGGTTTAATGAAAATAATCTTTAATGATTAAAAGTTTTATTTTCAACCTGACAAACGAAAGCTGAATAAATAAATGTTTTGATTTGATTTCAGTCACTTTCATATTTAATTCTGTTAATCGCCACCAGAACTTTCAGAAGCAGGAAACCTTTAAAGTTAATCCTGAGCAGAACCAGAACCAGGACGCTTCATCTGGGCCCCGTAATGACCCGCCGGTCCATACGGACCTCCAGCCCACCATGGTGATTAACCAGCAGAACCGCTCAGTTTGTGATTTATTACTGCGTATGATGCGTAATAAAGAGGCCGTATGTTTGTAATCTGGCTGAAGCCCAGAAACACCAACCGACCCGGCTGGCTCCTCTGCCAGCCAGAACCGACACGATGCAGCCGAACACACGCAGGCTTAAACACGCCCACTACTATTCATATTTATTATGGAACCAAGGAGACAGAACATAAAATTAAAACAAGCGGATCTAGACGGTCAGCAGGTTAAACATGAAGAAAATCAGATTAAAACATGAAAACTGATCATTCAGATGAATGAACTTTAATAACTGAGTTGTTTTATTGTTTTTACATTTTCTCCTGCTTTCCCTTTGGAACGACACCTTCGGGTTTAGAGTTTGGTTCTGGTTCTGCTCGGACCGTAACGAAGCGATAAACTGGAAGACATTTCAGCGCATTTAAAATAAGACAAAACTCATTTAAAACAGGATGTTCAGTTAAAATCAGGAGTTTATTTTACACCAATAATTCCTTCATGCTGATGAAAACGACTCGCTTTAAATAATCTGCAGTGGAGCAAAATTTATGTCCTGTTGTGAGTTCAAATGTTTTTTCCTCTTCAAATTAATAAATAATTATAGCTATTAGTTAATCCGTATCAAGGGATTATTTTTAAACCAGCTCCTATATTTGGTGAAAAGTTACACAAGTTAGTTTTGTCTAACTATTTTCACTGGAATCTAAAGATGCAATGATCTGATATTAATGTCTGTATCGATCTCAATATTGAAAAAATTCAAGCGTGGATATTGGTGACAGCATAATGTCAGATCTATTCACTCTAATTCTGTTTGGACATCAGGCTTTATTATTTATTTTAGATTAATTAAAGTTTCTGAACCAGGTTTAGTTTGTTTTAAATATTTGACCCACATCCTGTTGTTTCAGTTTTTAGCCCAAACTGCACTGAATAAATTAACGTTGTTTTGTTTGACATGGTGAAGCCGTTCTGGTTCAGTTACCAGGTAAATTAATAATTCAGAAATGAAAACAGCGGATCGGAGCGGCCCGACCACAAACTAAACCAGAACTAGCTGGTGATGTTTAGTTTTTACAGCGCTGACCTCCGGCTGCCTTCGTTTGGTTTCGTTTGTTCTTTGGTCTCAGCTGAATTTCCTCGCCGCCTCCCATCTTTCAGGGCTTGGATATGAAATGTGATGGTGGCTCGGCCGCCATCTGTTCGCTGCTTCAGACGGACCCGCTGCGACCCGCCGGACCTCAGCAGACTGCTAATGAGGAGCAAACCAAACTGCTGTCCGCAGATGGAGGTGCAACATCATTACTGCCGAACAGAAACATAACGGAGCGTCAGGGAAACCTTAGAGCTGAAACTCATCCAGCTCCTTGTTCTTACAGAACCAGTAAAACCCGCTAGATCGCCCCAATGAAAGCTTTGACTGCTGGTTTTGGACCCAGGTGTCATTTTCTTTGACTGGGAGAAATCGTCAGTTTGCTGCAGTAAATTTAGCCGCTCTGGCTCAGGGTCGGTCTACCTGCCTGCTGCCAGATTTCATGAGTTTCACAGGATGAGTCACAGAAACTGGAGGCCCGACGGCGCAGCAGCCAGTTAAAGAGAAAACGGCTTTTCCTCCGATGGCACGAAGCAGAGAGGACGACGACGCATGAATAAAACGTCTTTCATCCCTTTAGCCGAACGGCACCGGATTCAGCCGTAAACACTGAACGGTTTCACTCATGGTTTAATTTTCTGAATTACTGATGGTGATGCTGAGAGTTTAATACTGTTGGTCTGCAGAGAAGAAACTCCAGCTTTACATCTCCACCTATGTTCTAACCTCACCTGAGAACATGAGAGGAACCGCGACAGGAAGAATGAGAGCCTGGGAAGAGAACGTAAAAATGAGATGCTGGTTTCAGTCTTAGACCCGGTTCTACTGGAACCAGAACTCCATCATCTGCTCCACCTCCAGCTGCTGTGGTTCTGAGTCAAACCAACCTGTTCCCCTCCTGGCCTGTGGGGGCGCTGCACCAAGAACCACTGAAGGAAACGACACAAAAACCTCTGAAGACACTGAGAGCAACTTCCTTCTTCACCAGGTGGAAACAAGATGGAGGCGTCAGATTTTAGTGGTTGGAGGATTTCTCTTTAGAGTTTGGAGGACCAGAGGTCAGAGGTCGATTAGCTTTCACACCTCACCAACCGGGCCGGACTCTCTGGGCAGATGGACTGGAGTTGGATTTAAATCGGACTGGAGTGGGATTAGGACTGGTTTGAATGCAGCCTTAGTGGTGAACACATGGACCTTCGGTTTGCATAATTAGCTCTTTCTCAAGGGAACTATATGCATTTTATTGTTATTATATTATTATTATTATTATCTCCAGATGGAAGGAAGGTGTGGAGCGTCTGCTGATCAGATTCTGCTTATCAGGGGGAAATTCAGTCACAAACAGTTGAACATTTCCTCTCTGGTCCTGCACTCGGTTCAGGTTCCTCTGTCAGCAGCAGCAGCTTCTCTACGGTTCAGAAGAACCTGGAGCTTCAGCCTGGAGGCTGGATGCGTAACGTCTCTGCTGTGGAGTGAAGTCATGTGACCGGTTGGACTCTGTCGCAGCTCTGGTTCAGTTTTCTGACATCTTGTTCATCAGTGACTCAGGCTCTGGTGTTAAAATGAATCTGGTGCTGTGGGCAGCGGAGACGGCAGATGAAGAAGCAAAATTACCCAAATGAAAACAATAAATCATGAGCTATTGCTGTCATCCTCATGCACAGCCCAGAGCCCTTCAATTAACTCCAACTGGCTGCGTTCCTGTCATAATGTACTGAAAGAGCCGGTTCTGCGCCGCAGAGCGCCGGCTTCACCGCTCACTGGGCTTTACTGCCGTAATGTTGAGGCTGCCGCCACTCATCACCTCAACCCGCAGGAAGACGCGACCAGATTACGAGTCGGCGTTGATTTGCACGAGTCACGCTGTGGGAAACGACAGTAATAAAGCAGCAAACGGCCAGAACTTCATCTGGGTCCGCTCCCGGTTCCGACCGGTATGGACAAGAAAAAACAACATATGATTTAGGATGAAATAACATTATGATTATTTAATACGACTGTTTTAAACAGAGACTGGATTCAGATGAACCTCAGCAGTTTGAGTGGAGCTGACATTAAGAAACGGAGGAAAACCAGGCCAGAAATCCACTTCAAGTCCGGTACAACTCGACTCCAGTCCGCTTCAACCCGACTCCGGTCCGGTACAACCCGACTCGGGCCGCTTCAACCCGACTCCGGCCCGGTTTAAACCGATTCCGGCCCGCTTCAACCCGACTCCGGTCCGGTACAACCCGACTCCGGCCCGCTTCAACCCGACTCCAGTCCGCTTCAACCCGACTCCGGTCCGGTACAACCCGACTCGGGCCGCTTCAACCCGACTCCGGCCCGGTTTAAACCGATTCCGGCCCGCTTCAACCCGACTCCGGTCCGGTACAACCCGACTCCGGCCCGCTTCAACCCGACTCCGGCCCGGTACAACCCGACTCCGGTCAGGTACAACCCAACTCCAATCCGGTTTAATCCGACTCCAGTCCGTACAACCCGACTCCGACCCGCTTCAACCCGACTCCGGTCGGTTTACAGTTAATTTCTATAAAAATTGTAGATGTACCAATTTAACTTTATTATTGACTCTTTATGGAAATGTTCCTTGAAGCAAGGCAAAAACCGTTTAAATAGAAAAACAGAAAATGTATGAAATAATAAAACAATAAAACTGAGTGAAAACATCATGCCAGATTACATTTAAAATTTCTCTGAATAATGTCCTGGCTGGAGAAATCTCTCCCAGATGGTTGGAGCTCAAACTCACCATGATTTGGAGAACGGAGAATATATTTCTGTCTTTTTGCTTTTTGTACGACTCTGTTAAAACTGTAGAACAGTCGTATGAGTGGAAACACGGCAGAACTGTATGATATAAAATGGCATTTATGGTAAAAATCAACTTGGCTGCAACTTCCTGGCTGCAAAGTGCAAAACAACAAAGGGAGGACTGCAGCAATGTCCGAATATTAAAATATAAAGGAAATAATAAATCAAACCAACTGTAAACAAAATTAGACCATAATTACAGAAACTATTTGTGTTTACACATTCTGTGAGTAAAGAACTGATCCCATTTCCAGTTCTTCATTCCTACTTGTTGGTTGATATCAGTCAAACTGGATCTGAAAGATAAAAAATTAATTTTTCATGATGGAAAACTCACTCAAACTTATTACAGCTTTTAGGGGCCATAAACGGAAAAAAGAACCTAAAAATTAACCTCAGAAATGTTTTAGAAAAAAACCTTGTAATATGTTTTTAATAAGTCAAAACGTTTCTAGAAAACACTCCAAAATTTTCAGATTCATCTCAGAAATTTTAAAGGTTAAAATTCTAAGATTAGTCTCAGAATTTGAGTTTTTTGGCAGAAATTTGCTCCTCTAGTTTTCCTCTCTGATGCGTCGTAGAAACTGTTTGGAGCTCCGCTCCTTGTTCCCACCAGCCGGCGTGGATCTGCAGAATCCCAACATGACGGTAAAAATCTGCAGCCGAGTCAGTCAGTGAAGATCTGAACCAGTTTTATTTCTGTAGTTTCTGCAGGTTGGACCCGGTTGGTTTGGTCCAGATCTGTCCAGGTGGAAACATCAGCAGCCAAACGGCGACCTGAAGTTTGTCCATCAGTCTGGAAACCTGCAGAGTCCGTCAGCAGTAAGTGCAGCTGCTGCTTGCTGTTTAACAATGTGAGATATCGACTGGCAGTGTCAACAGATTGCTGGTTATTGATGCTGTGCTTGTCCTGCAGACGGCGTCGATGCAGCTGGACCCTGAAGACGATGGATGCGGTTAATGGATGAGCAGAGACGCTGTTCCACGCCGTTCTGCTGGAGATTCTCCAGCCGACAGCAGGTCAGATTTTATTAGAGTCGGGTCATTTTTACACCTGGCAGCGCTGGACGTCTTACTGCTAACGCAGTTAGCTGCATGCTAGTTCTGACAGCAAGACTGGAAACCGATTCCTGTAAAGTGTAACTCAAATCACCTTGTTTAGCTGACAGATGTCTAAACAGATTAAGGTTATTTCTTTGTTTCTGTGCAAATTTGCAAACTTCTGCATTATTTTTGCCGAACGCCGTTTCACTGCTGAGCCCAGCAGTTCAATATGTCGTTTCCACAAATCTGAACCAGAAGTGAGCCGCGCCACTGATCCGCCATCTTGGTAGGCAAATGCAGCGCAGAGCGTAGCTGAACCTTCATGACTTCCAGACCAACATAAAGAAAATATCTGGAGAGTTTGACCTGAAATCTATGCAACATACAACCACAAATATCTCCAGGACTGAACTGATTCATTTAACAGCTCATCAACTATTAGCATTAATGATTTTTAGAAATGAAACGTTAATATTAATGTGAAAAACGCACCAAAAACAGAGAAAAACATTTTTATTTTCTCATTCATAGTTTAGAGTATTTTTGATGCCCAGAGGAAACGACTGAATTGACCGGTACCAGTTTGTGACTCAGGACGTTAAAACTGGTCACACATGGAGTCAGGGTTTCGTTTTCCTTCGTTTTCCAGTCGGTCTGCAGCAGAAAACGGATTTCCAGCCGTCTGACGTTCAGTTCGACATCAGAATCCTGGAGAATTTTCCTTCCGTTTCATATTCAGATCAATAAAACAAGATTTGATTATTTTACACAAATGTCTGAACTTCTGAAGCAGCTGCCACACTGTAAATATTTCATTGATTTAAAGCTGTTTAGGTCGTGTTGTTGACATGAATGATTTATGACATCATAAGCATAGCAGTCAGTCGGATCTGCATGTTTCTGCAGGAGGGAAGCAGAAAACGGAGGAAGTCCTGATCCCTCAGAAACATTTAAAGCCCTGGAACGTCTGGCAGGTTAAACGCTCACAGGAGCCTGCAGATACAAACACACTGAAACATTTATATTTTCCCTGACAGAGACGTTCCTCTTCGCCGCCCTGTAGCGTTTTACTGAACTCTGTGTGAAGGAGCTGACTTTAGAAAACGGCTCCTTCAGCACCTTCTCCTCCTGTTGGGAATCCGTCCTGCATCAGAAACTACAGAAAGATTTTCACTTCTTCTACCAACCAGAAGCTGCTGCAGAGGAAACTCGAGTCTGTCGGCAGTTTTACGTTTCAGGGCGGATCAGCAGGCGGGAGAAACTGATTAAAATGACTTCAGTTCTGTTTTTATTGACTCATAAACAAACAAAACGCTAAAACTTTTAGTTCAAAACAGATTAAATGCAGAAAGAATAAAGTTCATCCATCAAAAACTAGAAAGTGCATAAAAATCTGAAGTTTATCACAAAGGAAGCTAAATGTTGTCACATCATTTAAAGAGTCTGTGGATGCTGATGCTGAGCATCTCCTGTAGCAGTCAGTCAACCAGTGACTCTGAAGAGGCCTCTGGCTGAAGACTGTTGCTAGGTAACAGTTTCATTATTCTGCTAACATGCTAACAGTTCAGCGTCAATCAGCAGAGACGACGACCTACAGTAACATGACTGGATGACATCATCAGCTGCTAATCCACCTCTTTTGCTTTTGCGAGTCGGACTGAGAGATGTTGGAGTAGGGGATAAGATCCATTCAATACCGTAATAAATGTAAAACTCTGTCTGGGTTTGAAGTTCATCCAGTTTACCAAAGATTTCCTGTTTCTCTTTCTGATGAGAAACAGGAAGAGACAATTCAACTTCCTGTTTCTCTTCCTGATGAGAAACAGGAAAAGTCCAGCAGCTGGACTTGAGGTGAAGTTATCGTCTGTAATCAATACGGCGAGAAACAAAAAGTCACATTTACTGTCAGACATAAACACAAATACAGGAAAATTTCTTCTATTTCTAAATTAGCTTCACAAAATGTGTTATTTTTTATTCATTAAAAACATGTAGCTACTGAATTCAGACATATAATCTACTTATTATAGAATAGAATAGAATAACTTTATTCATCCCAGCAGGGAAATTACTTCGCAGTTACAGCAGCATAGAGACAAGACACACAACAACCACCACTGAGTAGCAATGTAGACAAAATAAAAATAAAATATAACATGCTGTCAATATAAAAAGCAGCTTAGAGCAGTCCTTGCAAAGATTCAAAAAATGCAGATACAGTATGTATATGTAAATATATGTACAGCAAGTGTACCACCGTGCAGTTGTGCAAAATTGGACTGATTAGTGCAGAACAATGATTCAGCTTTTATTGTACAGTGAGATGGCATGTGGCAGGAAGGATTTCCTGTATCTGTCCCTACGACAGCGGAGCTGGAGCAGCCTATGTGAGAAGGAGCTCCGCTGTCTGTCCACTATGTGGTGGAGAGGCTGCTGTTTATTGTCCATAATAGACAGAACCTTCTTCAGTGTCCTCCTCTCCTTATTATTTAGTTGATGGTTTTATGCATTCTGGTTCATGATTTGAGCCAGAGTGAACCTGAGTTTGACTTCCTGCGGTCGTTCAAACCGATTGTTCAGGTTTTGAAGGGAGGGACGAACTGGAGGAGTTTTGGTTTGAGTCGTGGAAACAGACGGTAACCAGGCAGTCAGGGGTGAAACTGTGTTTCCTCTGGTTTCTGCAGCAGCGTGGACTCGGACGGCTCAGAGCCGCGCCGCGCCCGGCCTCCCCGCCGTAACGATCTTCCTACAGCAGAGGATGGATTTACTGGATCATCCATCCAGCAGGAAGCGCAGCGCTGAGCTCTTCCTGTTGTGGCCTTAACGTCCAACCAGCATGTCTGCCCTTCATCCTTCATCCACATTTATTCACTCAGCCTCTTCTGGTTTCCTCCTTGATTTTCTCTGGTTTTTCTTCTATTTTTACTGTTTAACTCCTAAACATTTTGATTTCTGGGTGATTTTCCTTCAGTCCAACTCTGTCACCTGAGTCTCAGATGTTTATTCCTCTCTTGTTGGGTTTCATATTTTATCACTCAGAGTTTTATCAGACAGGAAACAGGAAGTTTTGGTTTGACGGCTGGGAGGAAGGCTGAGCCACAGAAAACTGGGCTGGCTGTCAAACTGACCAGGGGGAAGAAATGAGGATCCAGAAAACGTGAATAAAATTAGCCACAGAAAAACCTTGGACATAAACAGAAACGTCCAAAATGAAGGAAGAAAGCCAAATGCACAAAAATATGAATGTGTCCATCATGCAGCAGAAAAGACTAAATCAGGACAGAGAATCTTTTTCTGTCTGCAGCTTGTTAGCAGTGATGAAGAGGCTGATGAAGGTTTGGACAGCAGATCATGTGACATCATCGCTTCAGGCTGGCCACCTGCCAGAGAGCCGAGGCGGATCGTTGTCTTCACGTCCAACTCAGACTGGAGCGGCAGAGACTCACCGAGGAGCAAAAACAAAGATGAAGACCTGCAGGACGAGAGCTGACCAATCAGAGAGCTGACCAATCAGACAGCTGACCAATCAGAGAGCTGACCAATCAGACAGCTGACCAATCAGAGAGCTGACCAATCAGACAGCTGACCAATCAGAGAGCTGACCAATCAGACAGCTGACCAATCAGACAGCTGACTTCTAAAGACTCCAGTAGTTAATATTTTTATATTTTCCTAATTTTTCTTTCTTATAAATCACTTTGATCTCAGTTCACTACAACTCAGAATAAATAACATCTCAGTGCATTTTCTCTAGTGCAGATTTATTTTCACCTTCAGGTTAAAGTCTCTGATCGACTCTCTGACTTTGACCTGTTGCTGGAACAAAGCCGATGTTTTTCATCTGTATTATCAGGAAGATAACAGACATAAAAGTGGATTCATTGAGCCAACCAGATTTGCTCCAGCTTCCAGAGGAACCAGAGATTCTCCGAGTTTCATCATGAAATGTTTTCCACTGTAAAACCGCGGCGCCTGTTTCTGCTAAACTCTGATAAGTTGCAGCTTTGTGTTGGGCTGAGTTCTCCGTCTGCTTCCAGGTACTTTTTGCTCCATTCGCTTTTCATTTCTTCCTCCATTATAAACGTCTGAGGTGTTTAAAGCTGCTGCACGGCCTGCTCCGGCTTTCTGCTCGGCGGGGAAAGAAAGGGAACTTTGAAGCGGAGTGTCGGCTGACGGAGGAACCAAGCCGTCCCCTGAGACGGCGTGTTTCTCCTCCCTGCCTTTTGTTTCCTTTCAGACGTGAGAGAGAAGATTTCTCTTTGAAATGTTTGTTCTCTTCAGAAGAGTCGAGTCAGAGGGACAAAGCAACCTTCAGCTGGAAGTTTCCACAGAAAACCTAGAAACTGACAGACTTCTCCTCAGTCTACCCAGCTACTGACGCGGCGACGGCTTCCACTCAGGAAAGATTTACACGACAGACGGAGTCAAACGGATCCGGATGAAGGACAGCGGCGACAAAATACACAAAAAACAATAAATTATCAGGTAAAAGGTTTAATAATTTAGTATTTATGACTGAACAACCAGGAAAAACCTCCCCGCCGGCGTTCTCTGTTACTTACAGATTCAGAAGACGTGGTTCTCTGAACCGCGGAAACCTGAACTTTAAATTCACGCCGTCGGGCCTGAAACGCCCTGAGATTCATCCAGAGGAGACGGGTGAACATTTTCATAGCATATAAACTCTTTTTGTTTTGTATTTATTCGTTATTAGCAAAAAACAAAGATGTCTCTGACTAACGGCGACTCCAGGACTGGACCGTGTGACCCGACCCGGGAAAAGTGTTAGTTTAACGTAAATACATGAAGGATCACACAAACCTTTTCATCCGGGTGTTTCGGTGCTGCTGTTCCCATCAGATCGCTCAGCTCAGCCCAGCCCAGGTCCAGATCTGTTTGGTTTGGTCGCTATCTGCAGTCATCATGTTCTACAAACGATAAAAGCCCATCAGAACCTGAACCGAGACATGAATGAAGCTTCAGCAGGACACGGAGTCCTGGTGAGTTTTCAGCGGTTTGTTTCTGGCTGGTAGCTTCCTGAATCGATCCACGCCACCTTCTCTAACCGCTGGTTTGGGGAATCCTCGTTTCTTCTCTTGCCTGGTTCTGGTCATTTGAGCCGGACCGCAAATGGACCTGTTCCTTTCAGACTTTCATTTTATTGGCTGAGAGCGATAAACTCTGTTAGCAGTTTCCCTGCTCACATTTACTCTGTCAATCAGCTGAATTCAAATACAAAGTTTATTAGTTTAAAACCTCTGAAACTGTAGCAGTTTCCTCATGACATTAACTAGGACATTTAGCAAAAACTGCTAAATCTCTAAGATGTATGGTTTTCATGTTTTCTCTGTTTCTCTCTGATGAATTGTTCCTGTTTCTTTCACAAATTCTGCTCAGTTTCTCTTAGATGTTGATGGGTCAGAACAGGGTTGGTTTCTGGGCCGGTTCCGGTCGGGTCTGATTTAACGTGGGTTCGGCCCGGTGCCTGCAGCCGGCTCTGTGTAATTAGCATGTTGTCTGGAGCAGAAACGCGTTTCCCTCCAGCCTCCACTCCGTCAGTAAAGTCATAAATTCCTGTTTTTGTGTCGGCTTCCTCACTCTGCTGCTTAGCGACGTCTAATTAGCTCAGCATGTCTGCAAACTGTGTCGGCGTTGAACTTTGTATTTTGTCATTGAAATGAGCTTTTAGAAGTGAACCGCTGAGACGTGACGTGTCGCCGGATCCATAATCCTGAAAGAATTGTTTACCTCTGACAGCAGCAGAGCTCGTTATGGGGAACGGCGCCTCCTGCAAACACAGGCGCTTATTAATCAGAGAAAAGATGCTTTTAGACAAATCAATAGAGATTCAGAATCAGGAACAAGTTCAGTTGCTGCAACCAACTCCCTGCATCCAGTAGGTGGCGCAGGTTGCTACAATCAATAGTAGCAACACAAGCAGACGGAAAGAAACGGCAGGACAACGCTTTCATTCTATTGGCTGAGAGGTTGCCAGGCGATGGTGGATTTTTGTTCCAGAAGCGAGCAGAAAATGTTTCGTACGCAAAGCAAGGAGTCCGAGCAGAAACTATGTCTAAGCGCGAGAAGTTTGTAGTTCAAGCATTACAAGTTTTGAGAAGAAAGACATGAAGTCTTCAGATGTAATCTCTTGGATTATGGCAGAAAAATTCCTCCATACTGGTTCGGTTTGAATATGAACGCCAAGCGGACCAGAGGCCGCTCCAAAAGCAGGAAGTGGACTACAGTGCAGGGCATTCTGGGTAAATACCACCAAAACTAATGTGCTAGCCTAGCGCAAGCAGCAGAAATGGCTCCTTGTCTTTAGCCAAAGATAAAGATAAATCCTCCAACCGCTAAAATCTGACGCCTCCATCTTGTTTCCATCTGGTCCCTTTAAGATCCAGGATCCGCCTGCAGTCGTAGTGTTTATATGAAATCTGAAGGCTGTGTTTGAATCTTTCTTCAGGTGTTGATGTTTTTGCGTTCACGCCGGCTGCGGCTCGTCCTCGACTCTCAGTGTTTTGGTTCTTCAAGGTAAAAACGTGTCAGAGGATCCAGGAGATCAATTATAAACCCGACAAAGAGGTTATGAACACATTCAGGTTTTAAACCTGTCTGAAGACAAACAGGCTCAAACTGATTATAAACCACTCCACTGGGGGGCACTGTGGAGTCTCAGAGCAGACTTGACCCTGCCTGTCACTGCTGCTCCTCTCCTTCACCTGCTGCTGATGCTAATCCATCCAGAAAGTGTGTGCAGACGTCCAGCCAGCAGAAAGCATGAAGGTGAAGCTTTATTGATCCACAGGAGAAACTCTGAGCAGATCAGAGCGCCGGCGGCTTCAGCAGCTGGCGGAGCCCGCGTCAGAGCCAGGGCCTTTCATCACAGCAGATGCTGCCTGACAGCAGGTCGCGACCCCGCTGCCCCCACCTTAAACACACACACACACACACAGTTCACTACAAGTGGCTGCCAGTGGGCCAGATTGGAGCTGAGAGAAAACACTGAAATGTTCTACGGAGCAGCATGAATCCTGAACGCTGCAACAATAATCAGGATGAACTTCATTAGAAACTCCTGCTGCAGCTTTAATGAGGATTTTACGTCTAACCTGGACTGCAGTCTGCAGGACGGCAAACCATACCGCTTTTATCTATGAAGAACTTTAGAATAAATGTCCACAAAGTGACAAACATAGACAAGTTAAAATAGATAAGATCATTCAAACAAAGCCCACCTGTCAGGATGAGCAAAAGGATTCAACAAATAAATGAGTTTTAAGACGATTCAGAAAGAGAAGAGAAACCTGATCTCTGCCTGGATGTAGGAGGATAAACTCCCATCACTTTAATCCAACTCCAGTCCGTTTGCCTAGAAAGTCCGGTTCGTTTCACCAGCCTCCGTCACCTCCCGATGGTCCGGTCGACCCGGTTCTACTGGAACCAGAACATCTGCTCCACCTCCAGCTGCCTGGTTCTCTGAGTCAAACCAACCTGTTCCCCTCCTGGCCTGTGGGGGCGCTGCACCAAGAACCACTGAAGGAAACGACACAAAAACCTCTGAAGACACTGAGAGCAACTTCCTTCTTCACCAGATGGAAACAAGATGGAGGCGTCAGATTTTAGCGGTTGGAGGATTTCTCTTTAGTCTTTGGCTGAAGATCAGGAGCCATTTCTGCTGCTAGCGCTAGGCTAGCATGTTAGCTCGGGTTGTATTTACCCAGAATGCCCTGCACTGTAGTCCACTTCCTGCTGTTGGAGCGGTCTCCGGTCCGCTTGGCGTTCACATTCAAACCAAACCAGAGTTCAGTTCAACCCAACCTAGACAGAGGTCAGAGGTCAAATAGTGTTCACACCTCACAACCGAACCGGAGTTTCTGGGCAGATGGACTGGAGTTGATGATGAAGGTTCTGGTTCTGGTTCTGCTGCAGTGAAACATGTTGCTGTATGTAGTTGTTTTCCAGTTGGAGGTTGCTGATTGGCTCCTGGTCTCCATGGTGAGCGGTTTTCTCACGCCGTGCCTTAACATGCTGGCTCTGCATCCTGTTGCCATGGCGCCGGGCTGCAGGGCGGAGGAACCACCTGGAGGCTCCGTGGATTCTCACATGCGTCACTCTGCTCCTCTTCATCCTCCTCCTCATCCTCCTCTCCCTCATTCACACCTCGGCAGTCAGGCTTCGCTCGCTAACAGGAAGTCATTCAGTGTTTGCAGCTTTCTCACGTCTCTCCCTCCTTCCATTCATCTATTTCCATATTTAACTTTTGTTCCTCCTCCTTTCAGAATGAAATTCATTTTCCTCTTTACTCATCCTGCTGCCTGCTGTCCCAGTTTCTCCCTCTGGCCTCCTTCTGTTCAGGCTAACAGCGGCTAACACAACGATCGCACCAAACAAACACCACGTTTTCCTCTGGACTCACTCCGTTCTTCTCCTCCTCCATCTCCATGTCTTTCTCTCTAACAGTAAACAAACAAACTCACCTTTTCTAAAAACTCATTCATTTTAATAGTTGCCTCATCATTCAGGAAAAATCTCCGCTGCTCATTATTCTTCATCTCAGAAGCTGGAATATAATAAATTCCTTCGTTCTGGCTGGGGGCGTGGCCACAAGGCTATCCTTAGAATCTGATTGGCCAGCTTGCCTGGCCCCGCCCACCACAGTCAGTTTATTTCATTTCGGACATAAATTAGTGTTTTCTCCCAACTGCGTGTCAGTACACAACACAAATGTTCCTTTTGGTCTTGTTGAATGTTTTAAGTTTTTTTTTTTTTTAAATAGGACATTACATATTAATCAACATTTACATGTAAATACATGAGATTACAGCCAAATTACTAATTTCCATCTCTATTCCCATTGGCAGGATGATGTGTGTCAATCAGGTTTATTAGTGTAGCATATTTTAATGCAGTTCAAAGTGGATTAAAATTATCACACAGAAATAAAAAAAAGTCATAAAAACATCATACAGTCACCGATGGATAAACCAGAAACAAACATTACGTTTTGGTGAACGCCATCATCAGAATAATCAATACACATTAAATATGTTGGTCGATGTTTCATTCATTATGGTTCAGAATCAACTCTCACCAGGTGGCTTTAAGTTTTGGTTTAAAGGCTCTCAGTGTTTCGGCTGTTTTTCAGTTTTCTGGAAGTTTGTCCCAGATTTTGGTCCATAGAAGCTGAAAAATGTTTAATGGAGAAAATAAGGTAAATAGTTCAACAGTTTTTGCCATTTTTAGTCAATAATGGTTTACTAATTTTGACTTTAAGTTAAATAAGTTGAATAGACTTAGCATAATGGTGCTTGTGCTAGTGGTATACAACTAAGCTACGCTAAGCTAACCGGGCTAACAGTGTTCTAACACTGTAACAAACTGAATAGTTTTCACTGTTGAACAGATCCTTGTGTTTCATTTGGATAAATAAATAGTTTGCTGTTCAGGTTTTAGTTCAGTATAATCTGTATTTTGATTAAATAAAGTTTTAGCGAGTTTTTCCTTCTGTAGCAGCGTGTAGACGCGGCCGTGCCGGCTTTAATCTAAAGTCAATGTTATTGTAATAATCATATAAATCATGCTGCTCCTCTCCTCTTGGGTCTCCGGACAGAGACAAAGTGATTCCTGCTGCTCACAGATTATCGGTCAGTTTCCTGGAAGGTTAAAGTCTCGGCCTGAAGCCGAGCCACCTGATGAATTCCTGCGACCTTGTCTCCGTCAGCTCCTCGCTCTCCTTCTGGACCGACCTCCTCCCACCACTGAAGGGCTTCTGCTAAATGTCAAGAATGAAGTGTTCCCGGCCCGATCAGCGGCGCCGAGCTTATCGGTGTCTGGATTCCTGACGGAGCTCCATTAAAGCCGTAAAGGTCATCAGAACAAACATCCAGGTCCGACACGCCAGACGAATCCTCAGATGGGTCCGGTTCACGGCCTGCTGCAGCAATCTGATCAGAGATGAGCTCCACATGCAGAACCAAACGGATCAGAACAGATCGGTTCTCCTCCGTTTGTCGTCTTCATCACAATGTCTGGACTTTCTGCCACACAGTAAAATTACTGCAGAGGCTGTTTAGTTTTTATAAATACAATAAAATATTTAACACAAAGGTCGCCATGTTGTTTACGCTGCAATGCATGCTGGGTAGATGGCGCATGCTAGGTGCTACAGTGTGTTGAGAGACTCAAATAACCATCGCTTCAAAAACAAGCCTCTCTAACCGGGTCTTAGATATTTCAGACAAAAATGAGCCACAAACCAGAAAGTAAAATCACTCAAGACAAAGAGACATAAACTCAAACACAAACAGCAATACGTTCCTGCAGGAGGAGGTGAGAGTGAAACTTCATACTTTTATCTCTCCTCCTCGCACCCCAAGACATCGAAACCCCTCCAATTATCCCCATACACACAAACTATAAAACACTCCACTCTTGGCTGCTAATCATTTTGTGTTTTATTGTTGGTACTAGATGTTACACCTTTCTGCCAGAAACTTCCATACGGCTACTTCCTGTTCTAGCGTAATTTGCGCTCCTTATCTAACTGCTGCATACAAACATTTTATCTTTAGCTGAAACATTTCAAACTATAATGAGAATACAAGTTTCTAAAGGGTTTAACACAGTGTAGCAATATGAAGCATTATATTTCATATTCAAAAAGTGATTACATTATTCAAAATTTAAAATTCACTCAAAGCATGAATATACTTGATGATTACATTTTTACTGCTCCACAAGTGGTAGCTCCGTCCAGCCAGAACAGAAACTGTCAGCCATTTGAACCGGAGCGTTGAAAGAGAAAGAAATGACAAAAGGAAATAGAGACGAGGAAGAGGAGAGAGTTTCTAACTAGCTGCTAACGGTTAGCATCAGCATCAAAACATTTCTCAAATATATCAAAAATGATGCTGCAAAGGTTGAAAGATGCTGCAGTGTCCCTTTAAACATCTATTCATTATAGTGACATTTTCATAACCTGCTAGCATCGTGGGCCCAGCGTGAAAAAATGGCGATAAAGATCAACAGCTTCTGAAGTAATGATGAGTTTTTATGGAACACAGTAACTTTTAGGCGAATAGAGAAATTACAAGATATTCAGGCCAACTTGGTCTTCTGTGTCTTTGGTTCTGCTGAGTCGGGCCACGCTGCCGGATCTGGAGCTGCTCTGGTTTTCTGGTCACAGCAGTTCGGTGGTTTTTCTGAGGGGTTTTTGTTTCTTCTGTCTTCTGCCTCCCTCTGGGAGTTCCTGCTGCTCCTGAACGCATCACGGATCCATGCGGTCCTGCTCTGAATGCGGTGAGGCTCAGGTGAGCTGCCGCCATGCAGCCGGGTCACCTGCTCCTGCTGGCCTCTGATTGGCTCATCAGCTCTCCTCAGGCTGTAGCATCAGTACCTGGAGGAGAGGAGCGTGACTCCTTCATCAACGGCCCGATCAGAGAGCCAGGTCACATGGACGACCTCTGACCTCCACTGTCAGCAGACATCATCATTAGACCGTCTGAACATGGAAAGACAAACATCACCAAAATAACCACAAGCTTTTATGATCATATGTTATTTTTTCCTGAAGGGAGAAATGTAAAGAACGTTCAATGTACAAAATTGGATCAGTTTGTTTTCCTATTAAATATTTCTGACTATTAAAATATATTTCATTCCTACAGCAAACCACCAACAGAGAGGAAAATAAAAATTATTTTTAAGACTTTGGGTTTTTTTGCTTTGGTTCTGAAGGCCGGTTGAATCAGAATTTTTCTTCTTCTCATCCAACAAACAGAAAAAGGGATTTTCTAAATGTTTCTCTTTCTTTTGCTTAAACATTTTTTTTCCTGTCCTGCATGAAAAGAAAAGAAAAGTACTATTTTTTTCCAGTTGCCCTTCAGGGACTGAGCCAAACAAAAGAGAAAAATGCAAAGAAAACTCTTTGTTTGACTCTGTTGGATGTTTGCTGAAAAAATATAGTTTTTTAAAGTCAGAAAACCGTTGATGAAATTTTGGACGTTACGTTTTTTTAACTCTTTCTGGTGAAAAATTGTTCCACAAGAAAAAAACCTTAAATATTTAAATGTCTGCAGGACCTGCTGCCGGTTTCTGTCCTGAAAGCAGCTCATCCTGCAGCACGGCGGTGGGGGGATGGTGATGTGGGCTGCAGCACGGCGGTGGAGGGATGGTGATGTGGGCTACAGCTCATCCTGCAGCACGGCGGTGGGGGATGGTGATGTGGGCTGCAGCACGGCGGTGGAGGGATGGTGATGTGGGCTACAGCTCATCCTGCAGCACGGCGGTGGAGGGATGGTGATGCGGGCTGCAGCACGGCGGTGGAGGGATGGTGATGCGGGCTGCAGCTCATCCTGCAGCACGGCGGTGGAGGGATGGTGATGTGGGCTTGTGCTGGAACAACCAGACTAAAATATATATTTAATTTATTCACTAATAAAGCTTTGTTTGCCAGACGTTTTAAAATAACCTTTATCTGATATTAAACATGTTTTCATTAAATCCACATTTCTGCTTTTAAAAGTTGGTTTTTTATTAGTTTCATGTAATATTGTATTTTTAGATGTTATGTTTTCATTAGTTAGCAGAAAATCATCATAATTAACAAAACATAAATACTACATGATGTGCTTCTTGTAGTGTTATTTATTCTGAAATAAATAGTTTTGTTTTATTAATATTCTAATGATTTTATGAGTACATTTTACTCTACAGACGTTTATTGTTTATTGAACCTCTCCACTGTGGATCAATAAATGATATTTCTCTTCTGACCGGTTTGGTTCTGATTATTGGACAGTTCTGATCTGATCTGATTCTTTACTTCCTGTTTTCAGGTGTCACTTCCTGTGGTGAGCCGAGCCACGCCCTCGTCTCCTCCACCTGTCTCCGCTCTGCAGCTCCTCTTCCTGCCTTGGTTTCGTTTTTCCATCTTGGACTCTGCGGCCTCATCGGCCCACCATGGAGGGTGAATCCAGAGGTTGGTAAACTGCAGATTTACTCTGTTGCCATGGTGAAATGGTTGTGTTTTTAACTCTAAACGAGAATCGTTTGTTTCCCAGCGCGGAGGTAACGGCTTCAGGCTGAACGATCGCTGGAAATCCTTGGAGTGAACGTTGTGATTGTGGAATCTGCAGAGAGAGGAATGCGTTTCTTTTTGTGTGAAAAACCTTGAAAAGTTTAACCTTCATACCGACTCAGAGCAAAAAACTGTTTTAAATGAAACAAAAATATGAATCTGCACAGAAACCAGAATAAAACTAAATTTATTCTGTTTTATAACAGAACAAAACATAAGATTTCTTGTTTTATGGGAGCAAAATATAATATAATGAATTCGTATCCACATGTATTAACAATGTATTTATGATTTTACTGTCAATCAGGTTAGTAAACCTGAACATTGTGCCTTCCATTGCTGTAAATTTAGCTATGATGCTAATTTGATCCAACAGGCTCCTGAGGAAAGAAACCGACTGTTGGATCTTAGCATTAAAGTTATTTTGTTTTAATTACTTTATTTAATTAAAATCTGCTGTCAGACCTGCAACTCTGGGTGTTTCAGAACAATTCATCCTGAATGGACCAAACAAAGAGACTAAAATCATCTTCTTCATCATCATCATCAGTCAGCAGATCGGCGTTCAGATAAAAGCTCCCTGATCGTCTGTCGAGCGTCTTGCCGATGCGGCCGGTTTCCTCTGACTCAGACGATCTGTCCTGACCTTCAGACTGTTTTACTGCCATGTTGACCTTTTTATGCAGTTATTATTTTTGACATTTGTCTGGCTGCAGAGAATCGATGCAGAGCCACGAGGTGAGGCGAGTTAGTGCAGGTTAACATGACGGCGGCTCGTCACGCTGAGAAGATCTCTGTCATTTCCTCTCAACCTGTAAACCAGTGAAGAAGAGAAGGAAACTCTCATGATGGAGGAACTGCTCTTCCTCTAATATCATCTTCTTTAAAGAGCTAAACATGGCGGGTCAGGATGGCTGCAGGTTAGCTCTGTTACCCGTTAATAAGCAGTAAACCTGCAGCTTTACTCACAAACAAAACAGAAAAAATGC
Organism: Xiphophorus couchianus; assembly: GCF_001444195.1. Lineage (NCBI taxonomy): Eukaryota > Metazoa > Chordata > Actinopteri > Cyprinodontiformes > Poeciliidae > Xiphophorus > Xiphophorus couchianus. Next base: position 3,446,547 of record NC_040247.1, read on the forward strand.
CAATTAATCGTGTTTCCAAGCCGGATTGGAACGAATCAATCAAGTTACGCAAACTGTAGTTTCTCCAGATGTTGTTAGAAACAGAAAGTGGAGACAATCCTCCACTTCCTGGAGGTTTGGACTTAGAAATGTTTCTGACTTTAAGGCGGCGAATCGCTACGTCACAACTTATAAACGTGTTTCTCTTCTTCTGCACATCCATTCAGCAAGCGCTAACAGCATTAGCAGGCGCTAACAGCATTAGCAATCGCTAACAGCATTAGCAAGGTTGACCAAATGTTGCCCTTTCCATCAGCAGTTTCTAATGTCATACTTGTTATAAACTAAATATTTCACTCAGTCTTAGGCATGTAGTTGGGAACTAAATATTTAGTTTACAAACTAAATATTTAGTAAACAAACTACATATTTAGTAAACAAACTAAATATTTAGCTTGTAACCTAAATATAAACAGTTAGTTTAGAACATTTTAGCCTCTGCTCCTGAATTTCTTCTGACAGTTGTAATAAATGAATAAATAAAAAGATGAAATGTGAAAGAAAAACCCGTTTTTTTCTCTGTCGACTGAATAAACCAGAACATTGCCGTCAGTTTTTTACTCCCTGCAGTGTTTCAGTTTATTTGGGTTCAGGTTGTGATCTAAACTCTGCTGTTTGCAGATGCGGCGGGTCCGCGGCTCCGTTCAGCCCAAACAGAACCGGATGGAGCTGCGGGGCAGCTTTTAATGAAACGCTCCCATCTCCAGTCCCACCGGACGGTTTAGAAGAAAGTTGGTTAAAGCGGCGCTGATATTGACTCGCTCAGTGAGAGGTTAAAGCGGCGCAGCGGTGACACTTTTATTAACATGATGAATGCTTTCTGGATGGGACATCTTGTCCTGCCGCCAACAGAAAGCTCTGATTTATGATCACTTCTCAGGCCGCTGTCAGAAAACAATAGCAGCGGGAATTTTCTGGACTGGAGGATCTCAGCAGGACAAATTAATGATCCTGTCACACAGCTGGACTCCTGCGCGGCTCTAATGACTCCATGACCGAGATGTAATTCAGAGTAATCACTGTTTTTATCTGTGAGGGGCATCTTCATCACGCTGGAGCGAGGATGAGGAGCTGAGGAGGAGCTGAGGAGGTCTCGGCTCGTCTCAGACCTCCTCAGTTCATCTGCTTCAGCAGCAGAACTTCACCGAAAGTTTCTGGACCGAGCGGACCGGCCAGCAACGGACCGTGAGACAAACGGACCCAGGTGGTTGACCCCGTTGCTAGGTATGGTCGACCCCGTTGCTAGGTGTGGTTGACCGCGTTGCTAGGTGTGGTGCTGTCTGAGGAACTCTGATTGGTTCGTCTTCTGCTTCTTCTAATGGTTGAGCTCCATTATGATTATCATATCACATCATATTCTGTTAAACTAGAATCTGTTCTGCAGATTTCACTTCCTGATTCTTTCTGAAATAAATCTGCAGGTTCAGTCTGAGCTCTGATTGGTTGATAAACAAAATAAGACACGACAATCTAAATCGTCCCTCCGTGATCAGCTGATCATCATATTCATGGTCATTTCAATATCCTGGTATCGATAACTTGATATTGATCAGTTAAATTAACTTTGACTTTAATCTCAGATTAAACATCATAATCTTTTCCTAATATTCTGTCATAAAGTTGACCTGAATTCAAAGTTCAAATGCTGTAAAACACGCTTATCAAACAAGATGGCCGCCGTGGGCGCTGACATCACCCAAGAGCATTGATGGAAAAAAATCCAGATTTTCCCAAATTAAACTCAAAAACTGATTAATTGGCTTGGATTTGGATGATGAACCGTTGCAGAAACATCTCGTCCTCCACGCCGGACCCTCGGGATGAAGACCCATCCTCCTCAGATCCTCCAGCTGCAGGGTTGCCATGGTGACGGAGGATCACATGACTGACTGGTTTCAGGTCAGCTTTGTGACGAGTCTAAGGAGACGGAGAAATATTAGTGTGAATAATTTGTGGATCTGTGTTGCATAACTCTGTTAACCTTTCATGAATAAATATAATTTTCCCTGCAGTGAATTTAATGTTGGGAGAATCTGATGGTCCAGATTTGGAAGATGATTATTTTTCTCTGTTGACTCTTCCAGGTGTTTGGATCTGTTATAGTCAGATAACAGCTGGAATCTGTCAGCGGCTCATGAGGAAACTCCTTCAGACGGATCAGTCAACGAATGTGAACCAAATGTCACCCAAAAACCAAAAACAAGATGAATATGAGCCTGGAATCCGACCTGGTTCTTTTTACTTCTGCAGTTTTACTGGTAGAAATCAACAGGTTTAGTCTTGGCTGTGATTGGTTGAAACACAAATGAGACAAATCCCCAAATCTGACCCCAGTAACCAATTAATAAAAATAAATGGACAATTGAATCTGGACCATAGATTAATTGCCGCTCAGCGTCACGAAGCAGAGCCTGCTGCTGGCAGAGCTCTCACCATTTTACAGAGAAAACGTTTTTTCCTCCATTTTCCCTTCTTACTCCGAACTTTTTGTGAATGACTTTTTTTTCTTACAAAATAAAACTTTGAGAGAAATCTTTGAGAAATTGTAAGAATTTCCCTAAAATGACATCACAGGAGCCACTTTTACCCAGGTCCCGTTTGACCCTTAATTCTGCATTTTGATGTGAACGATAAGTCCTGACGTTTCACAGGAAGCGAATGAAGTGAAGTTTAATTGCATGAGAAGATTCACGTTAACCTGACGGAGGACGAGGAGCTGCAGCGCTGCTCTGTGAATAAGGAGCGCTGCTGGCGATCAGAAATGTCAAGGTCAGCGCCGTAATTACAGCGCGAGTCACATCATCTGTTGTCCCTCAGCAATCAGGTCCACAAATCAAAGGCAGCGTCTGACTCAGGCTCAGATTAACGGCTTCAGAGGAACATGAAGGAGAAAACAGTTCAACATCTGAATCCGTCATCACCCACCGAAACCAGGTGAAACCTGAAACGCACAAAGTTTCCTTCTCCTCCGCACAGAACCAGGAGATCAGAAATGAACTCAGATTTGGGTTTTTATTTCCATTTCATCTGAAGCTTCTCTCTCTCTCTGCAGGTGAAGCATCAACGTCCTCCGCTGCAAACAATCAAATCAGGCTGGAAGATTTTTCTGTTTCATCTTTAACTGTCAGTTCAGCTGAACAAAATGAGAGCAAAAAAATTCTCTAAAGAGCGGGAAGGAATATGGAGACAAGCGAACGAATTTAACAGATGAAAACAAGATGGAATATTACCAGACTGAGATACAAAAATATTACAAAAAAAACAGAACGTAAAAATGAGATGGAAACCAGACACACAGAGACTCGTAATTAGAATGAATTTTAAATTAATGCAGATTATTAAAACAGACAAAATGACCAAATTAAAAACAGAAACTTCATCAAAACATGAAGTTCCTAATTAATCACTGATCTGACACCAAAACTCCAGCTGAGCAAATCCACAGGAAAATAACAGCTCCTGTAGTTAATCACAAATCTGCTTTCAGATTCAGTACAGAAAAAAAAAATGAAATAATTCTCTAATATGCATTTCTAAAACTATAACTGTCATAATTCTACAGGTTAAGATATCATCAGTGATGGACGTCGTCCCCCACTGCTGCTGCATCCGAGATGCACCAAGCTGCGTTATCACAGATCCTTCCTGCCAGCTGCTCCATTAATATCCACATCCTGCTGCTTTTCATGCACAAATATTTATCCTGTTTGTGTTTGTAAATGATCTTACTTGGTTCCTCATTTCATGCTATTTTAACAGCTGCACCGTGTTTTTCTTGTTGTAGATTTCCTTTCCTGTATCTTTCATTATTTTTCTGTTTTTTTAGAGTTTGAACTTCTTGTGTGAATCTGCAGCTGAATGTGGAACAGACGGAGTCAGGATGTCAGATTTAATTCCTCCTCCCATGGGCTCGTGTTGAACTGAATCTCTGGATTAATGTTTGGACTAAAAACTCCCTGAACAATCATTTCCGTCAGCTGGAGCTGCCTGCTGAGGAATCCATGGGATTATAATCCCTGTTGAGCTGCTGTTGTTAATTAGCGTAGCATAAAGACCAGAGAGCGGGGCGGATGCTAAGCTAACCCGATCCTCTTTAGCCAACATGGGAAAAAAATTATTTAAATATATTTTATCTTTTTTGTTGCGTTTTAATTCTTAAACATTTTTCCCAAGGGAGCCTGAAAAAAACGCAATTTGCAAATTTTGATCAACTGTGTTATTCGATTAAGTATTTCTGATTATAAAAACATTTCTTTAATCTCTACAGCAAAAAAGCAACAGAGGAAAAGTTTTTGTCTTTGTATTCATTCATAATTTATTTTTGCTTGTTCGACTTGGGGCCTGAAGGCTGAGTGGAAAAATCTTTTTCTTCTCATCCAACACAGAAAAATGAAATAATTCACTTGAAAAAATGATTCTGTTTCTTTTCCTGTTTGTTGAATAAGGAGGAAAAAGGAGTCAGAAAAATGACGTGGCAGAAATATTTTTATCCACTTGCTCTTCAGAACAAAACAAGATTTTAAGAAAACATTTTTCTTCTCTATTCTGTTGGTTATTTGCTGTAGAAATGAAAGAAATGTGTATTTTTTTTTAGTCAGAAAAATACAATTGATGAATAAATAGATTTTATCCTTTCCTTCAGGGAAACAAATGTTCCTCCAGGAGAATATTTTTTATATTTGACTTTTAAAAGCAGGATAGAAAGAAAACTTGGTCTTGAAATAAGTCAGTTTTATTTTCCTTTTGCCTTTAGGGCTTCCGTAGAACTGGGTTATTCCCGCCCAGAACCGCAGAGCCGCGGTTCGTTCCGCTGTTAGCTGTTAGCCGCGTAAGCTAACGGTCCGTGAAGGCATCATGACCTTTCCCGGAGGTCGGCTCCGTGTAGCGGGGGGTAAATTAAAGCCGCCTCCATCTTGTTCCCTTTAATGAAAGGCCCGTCAGACCTTCATCACTCCTCATCACTAAAGGTCAGTCAGCAGGTGAGCAGCAGAAGAAGCGGCTGATTTACGGCTGGCTGTCATTTCTATCACTGTAAATCATTAAACTCCCAGGCTGGAGACCAAACTCCTGAAGTCTGACTCTGAAGCTGCTTCTGTCCCGTTTAACGGGAACAAACTGGGAAGGAAATAGAACATAAAAATAATTCAACATTTACTCTGTTGGTCAACATTTCTTCCTACGATTCAGTTATAGTTTTTGAATCTCCTCTGGCGCAGTTTGTAAAGTTAAAGATTAATAGATGAAGCAACATTTAGTTTTCTGTAATAAGTCGGGTTTATTTGTTCAGCATATTTCAGCAACAAGGCAGCTCAAAATGATTCTCATCATAAAAACAGCAAACAGAAAAAAATTATGAAACAAAATGTAATCATTGAAATTATCAAGCAAATATTGATTATGGATCAAAATCGGTTCTAATCAGCTGGATTAGACTTAGAGGAGCTCAGGGTTTCGGCTGCTTCTCAGTTTTCTGAAAGTTTATTCCAGATCTGTGGTGCATAGAAGCTGAGTGCTGCTTCTCCTCATGTGGTTCTGGTTCTGATGGAGAACAGAACCAGAACCAGCAGGTTCATCCAGCAGCAGCAGATCCGTTCAGTGATTTATAGAACCGGGTGATGTAGAACTGGGTGGTGTCTCTATCCTCCTGGTTCTAGTCAGAACTCCAGCAGCAGCGTTCTGGACCGTTGGGTTGTCAATCAGACCTGTGAAGACGCTGCTGCAGGAATCAAAGCCACTAAAGAGAAACTAAAGCCTGGATGAGTTTCTCTGATCTGAGACTTTAGTCTCTGATCCTGGAAATGTTCTGCAGCTGCTAGAAGGCCCACTCTGGAACCGGCTTTATGTGGCTCTGGAGGTCAGAGGTCAGCCTGATCTCTGGTTTTTCTGTAGTAACTGCTAAACTTTTTTTCTGTTTTAAAAGAATAAAAAATGGTGATGAATGGTATTTTCACCACATCATTAATTTATTACAGAAACGTTTGGAAATAAATCCAGGATCAGAATGCAAAAATTTTAAAAACTCGTCCTAATGAGATTTATGTAATTAAAACCAAATCCAAGCTGATCGATCTGTTGAACATCTGCTGATTTATCATATCAGTTTTTACCGACTTCCTGCAGAAACCAGCAGAACGCCGATACCTTAATCAGTCAGCTGATGAACTTTTAAAAATAAAAAGATTACTTATTGCTTTTGATGAATATCTACTAAAGGAAACTTGTCATTTTTATATTTTCTATTTGTTTTAAAATGAAGAAAAACATAAAACATTTGCATAAGAGGAAGGATGAATTTCTTTATGTGGAATGTTGAAATTTATGGGAAATAAATAAAACAAGAAGCTTCCAACTTCATGACAAAAATATTGCTAGCATTTTTAGTGTCGTGGGGAAAAAAAGAGGTAAAAGCAGCAAGTTTTATTAAATTTATATTTAAGGCAGAGTTATTAAGGACGGTTGTGGGAGGTCTGAAGAGCCACTTGTGGCTCTGGAGCCTCAGGTTGAAAACCCCTGGTTTGGACATTAAATGTAATTTTCACTAATTTCCAGTTTGAAAAGCAGTGAATTGATTGAAATGAAACCGATGAACAGATTTTGCTGAACCAGATTTCATGGAGGCTCAGATTCCTCAGCTCTCCTGCTTCCATCCATCTGAGGGTCAGTAGGTTAGAAAATCATGTTTTTCCTCTTCATTAATGCAGCAGCAACAGATGCAGCAGTAACTTCCGACCTGGATCTCTGAATCTCTGCCGCCGCAGCGTTTTCTGCCGTTATTTCAGAGTGGAGGGAGGAACCAGCGGAGGCGGCGGGTCCAGTTCTCCTTTAGATGAAATGGTTGTGCTAACAGCACCGACTTCCCACACGCGCGTCGTTTTCCTCTCCTGGGAGGAAGAGTCGGAGGCTGGACCCGTTCTCCGTTCAGGCTCCCCAGGCTCAATAACCTCTGGATAATTATACGCCTCCCAGACAGGAGGCAGCAGTAATTGGCACCTGATATCCGCGCTCCCCTCCTCCGACGAGGCTCTGAATAATCCTGACACCCGGGGGGCCGGAGGGGGGGGAGAAGAGATAAGTGCTGCTTTGAGGGAAACAACTGGAGGTCTGCAGATAAACGATGCGTTCAGACGACTGAATTACTTCAGATTCATTCTGCAGTTTGAGAACAACTGGAACTGAAGGCAGTTATTTAGGGTCCAAGCCCGGCGGCCGGTCTTTAGGGTCCAAGCCCGGCGGCCGGTCTGCCCTGCTGGACGTCCGTCTCATTCAGCCAAACATTTCAAATTAATTTACTGGTTTGTTTTGTTTTTTATTGTTTTGTTGCCATGACTGAATGTTTATCATCCAACCTGGAGGGCAGAACGGTTCTGGACGGGCGCTAAGCAGGGACGGGCTTCAGTTGGGTCGTATTCTCACGCCCTGACCGGTCCTCAACAGAACCGTTCTGCTGCAGAAGGAAGCCGGGTCCAAACCTGCACAGGGGGTTCTGATGCTGCACCGCTTGGTTCTGCTGGATCAATCTGATCCTGATGGGAGCCGTCTGTTCTTCCACTGGGCATGATGATGATGAGGATGATGATGGTGATGATGGTGATGATGAGGATGATGGTGATGATGATGAGGATGATGGTGTGATTCATAGAACAGCGGGTCTCTACAAATCAAGGCTTGTGGGAGGTTCTTCATCATCAGTCAGAGCTCCTAATCACCTGATAAGATGGACCTCCAGAACTGTTGGGATTTTGTGATGTTCTGCTGGATACAGCCAAAGCTAACGTGCTAGCCTAGCGCTAGCAGCAGAAATGGCTCCTAAAGAGAAATCCTCCAACCGCTAAAATCTGACGCCTCCATCTTGTTTCCATCTGGTGAAGAAGGAAGTTGCGCTCAGTGTCTTCTTCGTTGGTTTTTGTGTCGTTTGCAGGGAAACTACCCGCAGGATTCTGCCAGTGAGAAAGAAAACCACAGCAGCTGGAAATAGAACAGATGTTTCAGTTTGGGCTAAACAAAGTTTATTTTGCTCGATATGTCCTGCTTAAATCTGCGTCGGCTCTCAGAGTTTACCGGGTCAAAAACCTCAGAGGATCCCTGGACTTCATAAAACCTTCAGACCTGCTGACGTCTCAGATGTGGTTTGAAGGAAAAACGGTGGATTGGCGGCCCGACGCCGGAACGGCCCTCTCTCTGTGTCGCTCATCGTTATAAAGTCGGATTTTCTGAGAAGAAACCACTCAGGCTTGAACAGCCATTGATCGCCCACTCAGACATTGATGTTCTCCCTCTCAATTATCACCAAAGCATCAGCGAGCCTCCAGCGGCGCACGCAGCTCTTATTGTCTCATTTCCAGTCAGAAGAGGCCATGTAGTATCACAGCAGGACGTTCTGCTCCGCCCCCAAGCCGCTTCATGAATAAATGAGCCTGTAGTAGCGGGAGCTGATTGTTTTCCTCTGTCCCGCCGCTCTGGGACCTCGGCGCCGGCCGGACCGGCCCGGTTCTCACGCTGCAGCGCTGCATTATTCAGGCTGCGGCTCCTCAGCATCGCTAACGTTTATCAGCTGTGAAGCTGAAATATTCATCTGGGCTGTAAAATAGGGAGCAGCAGAGGCGGAGGAGACCTTCAGTTTGATCTGCTGGTGAACATGACGGAACCAGAGCGCAGGAACTTCATTCAGGTTCTGAACGGGCTCGGCGCTCAGACCCGTTACGGTTCTTCATCTGAACCGTAACGGTTTGTCACCGATCCAGTCGCTCGTTTACACGACACCAGTGACCAAAGTCTCACACCGACACATTCTCAAGTGTTCTGATACGCCCCCCAGTGGAGGTGTGAAGTACTGCGCGAATGTGAGCGCGCAGAACGCACAGCTGTAGGGTTTCTCTTCTCGTGCAACAGATGAACAAAAACAACGGCGGATCTCGTTGTGCTGCGTTTTGCTGTAGAATTTGTTTGGTTTTACATAATTTCTGATAAATATGTGTTACATGAGCGCTTTGTTTGTGAAATGGGTTACTGTTTACTGTGAGGTGGAAACTAAGGGACTATCGATGACATGCCAAAATCCCAGCGCCATCTAGTGGCCTGGCATGACACCTACAGCTGACTCAGTGCCGTTTAAACTTGGAACTTTTTCCCAGTTAGCATCTGAAAATGTGTCTAGCGGCTCGGTGTGAGCGGAGCCTCAGTGACGTCTCTCCGCTCTGTGATCTGGCGGCTCAGTAGAAAGCAGCAGTTTCCAGACTGACGGACGGATCCGGTCCGGTTCACTGCTCAGACCAGCTGGGTTGATGTTGGCTCGACCCGACTGTAGATGTGGGAATAATCCGTCCGTCCGTCCGTCACAGGACCCCACAGACTCTCTGACCTCAGACTGACCTACAGAAACCAGTTAGACCAGCAGTCATGTTCCTGGACTGGGAGGAAGCTGGAGCGCCCAGAGAGAACCCGCCCACCCACAGACAGAACTGCATGCTGGGAATCTTCCTGCTGGTTGGAACTGGGAGAGATCTGGAATGCGTCTTCATCGGGATGGGTAGAGAGTCGTCCTCCGGCTGAAACATCTGGAAAGTTCTGTAGGTGAACCCGGTTTCTCCGGCAGGAAGATGATCTTCACCTCAGAGAGGAAGTCTTGTTCTGATTAAGATCTCTCCTCTCGGCGGCGTAGAAACCATCAGCCACTTTGTCTCTGGTCTCTCCGGGTTCCTGTGAGACAAACAGGCCGACTCTCCGTCTCTGAGCTCGACGGCCGTCTGATGCCTCTGATGTTGGGGTGCATCTTCTGACTGCGGCAGAAAGAGATGACGCAAAGCGTTTGATCAGCCAGCTTCTGTCTGCTCGCATTCTCTCAGCTCGCCGTGGAGTGTCAGGGATCTGACGGCTTCAATTAGCAGCCGGAGCGGCAGAAGAGCCGGATCACAAACTGGCAGAATGAGCAAAAAGCAGCTAAACCCCCCAATGTGAGACACAGCCAGGTTTGTTCCTCTTTCAAGTCTCTTTGATCAACTTTCCACCATGAAGCGTGAAGACTAACAGGAGCTTAGTGATTAAAATTCATAATAAATGATTGTTTGGTGAAGCAGCGGGAGGAGGGAATGTCAACCCGTAGCCGGGTCTCGTCCTGTAAATCCACTAAAGCCTGATTAGCATGAATAAAGACAAACATCCACATCTGTCAGGGAGGAACATGGCGCCTTGTTAGCGCTGATGAAGCGCCGGCCCCCTGGGGCAGCAGGATGCCCACGTGCAGCTGAAGCATCTGGATATTTATTCAATCTGCAGGACTAACCAAACCGGACCGCGGCCATGATGGAGTCCGGTCACACACACAGAGACAACATGCTAACGCCATCAGCCTGGGATTCAAACCCAGGACCTTTAGTCCAAACCTCCAGCTGGGAGGGGAGGATTCTCCCTCCAGGTTTCTGAGATTTGCTCCATGCTAGTTAGCAACCGCTACTTCCTTTTTTGCTTGACAGCTGGACAGGAACTAAGGCTTCATTCCCACCAGCCCAGTTCAGTCCGCTTTAATCCGACTCTGGTCCATCTGACTAGTCAAACTCTGGTCTGGTTGGTGAGGTGTGAACGCTAATCGACCTTTGACCTCTGCTCCTCCAAACATCGGTCTGGGTTCGGTTGAAGTGAACTCTGTTTGGTTTGAATATGAATGCCCAGCGGACCGGAAACCGCTCCAAAATCAGGAAGTGGAATACAGCGCAGGGCATTCTGGGTAAATACAACCAAAGCTAACGTGCTAGCCTAGCGCTAGCAGCAGAAATGGCTCCTGGTCTTTAGCCAAAGACTAAAGAGAAATCCTCCAACCACTAAAATCTGACGCCTCCATCTTGTTTCCATCTGGTGAAGAAGGAAGTTGCTCTCAGTGTCTTCAGAGGTTTTTGTGTCGTTTCCTTCAGTGGTTCTTGGTGCAGCGCCCCCACAGGCCAGGAGGGGAACAGGTTGGTTTGACTCCTGAACCACAGCAGCTGGAGGTGGAGCAGATGATGGAGTTCTGGTTTCAGTAGAACTGGGTCAACCGGACCATCAGGAGGGAAACGCCGTCAGTGACGGGTCGGCATCTGGAGGCAACCTGCAGCCTCCACCCATCGGGTCAGACTGATGAAGACAAACTTTGTGCTTCTTATCTGGCTGCCAAACAACCAGCTGAAGTTTCAACAGAAAATCATTATTTTACTTCATCGAGGTAAAAAGCAGACACTTTCTCCAAACTAGAATTGAGTTTTCAGCATCGTAAGTTTTTCCAACATTTCTGAAATATCAGGAAACGTCTGGAAGATCCTCCATAACTGGATTATATTTTTGGAGTCTTTGAATAATTTGAATTTTAACTATAATCCAGAGACGTGTCCGACTAGGTGACCTGAGTAATATGAAATAAAAATTTATAATTGAAGATTAATGATTATCAGAATTTAAAATCAATATTCATAAAACTCCTGAATCTGAACTGTAATCAGTTCCTCTGAGAACGTTCTGCAGCTTCCTGCTTCTCATGAACAGAACGAGATTCATTACAGGTGATGATGTTTTTATGGAAAGGGTAGATCAACACACACACACATCAACACACACACACCCCAACACACACACACATCAACACACACACCTCAACACACACACACACAGATCGACACACTCCCTCCCTCCTCCGGCTCATCTTTAATAAGTGGATCATTTCTTCTTTGCGGGATGATTCTCGGGTTGTTTTGGCAACAGGAGTCTCTCACTGACACACAAGGCGCGTAGGTGGAGTATGCGCGCGCATGTGTGTGCGGGAGACAGCGCGCGCCGTCTCGTGATCTCCTTCAGCCGCGGGTTGTTCCTCCTGGTCGGACTCTCCTCACCACGCAGCGCGCGCACAGGTGAGGGGAAAGTGTAAGGGGGAGGGGTGAGTGGGTGAGGAGGAGCCTGACTCACTCACGCACGCGCTCTCTGTCCCTCACGCAGACACGCGCGCGGCGCGGCGGTGAGCAGAGCGCAGTAATTTGGTGCCGCCGGTGCGGAGCAGTTTCATCCCGCGTTTCTGCGGTGCGTGGAAGCTGAACCGCGCGTGATATCTGCTCTTCATCCTCCTCCTCTCCCTCGCGCTCATCATCTGGCTCGTGCCGGACCATGGCATCGGTGCGGGACGCGGGCTGGGTGGGTTTTTCACGCCGCCTCAAACGGAATGTTCGCGGCTGCTGCGGGAGTTAAAGGAGTGGATCCTGTCTTTGTTCCTGGAATCCTGGAAGGGTCCTGGAATGATGGTGAGGATGATGCTGGAGCAACAAGCGTGCGGCGGCTCCGCGCACACTTTGCGGTGATATTGCGCTGCTGAACGCGGACTGTTGCGCCAGTTTGCGGGATTCTGCGCTCAGACTTCCCCAACAGGAATGAACTTGTCTGTGGGAATTCTCTCTCTCTCCTGAGAAGCGGCTCTTCTTTGCGTGGCTGTGCGTTTTCCCGGTCGGGGCGCTGAGGTTGGTGCGCAGGGGCGGAGGGAGCGGATCCAGGGCCATGGGCCGCCAGGCCAGCCGGCCCCCCCGGCTGCTCCGGATGCTGTGGCTGCTGCCGGCTCTGCTGGACGCGGCCGGGTCCCAGGAGATCTACGCGCCGCACTCCATCCGGGTGGAGGGCGACGTGACGCTGGGGGGGCTGTTCCCGGTGCACGGCCGCGGCGCCCCGGGCGCGCCCTGCGGCGACATCAAGAAGGAGAACGGCATCCACCGGCTGGAGGCCATGATGTACGCGCTGGACCAGATCAACGGAGACGAGGAGCTGCTGCCCAACGTGACGCTGGGCGCGCGCGTGCTGGACACCTGCTCCCGGGACACCTACGCCCTGGAGCAGTCGCTCACCTTCGTGCAGGCGCTGATCCAGAAGGACACGTCCGATGTGCGCTGCACCAACGGCGAGCCGCCCGTGTTCGTGAAGCCGGAGAAAGTGGTGGGAGTGATCGGCGCGTCGGCCAGCTCCGTGTCCATCATGGTGGCCAACATCCTGCGCCTGTTCCAGGTACGGCTCCGGCCCGGGTCTTCAGGGGAACCGCGCTGTGTTTCTGATGCCGTTTGGGTCAGAACCCGACCGCTGCTCTTCATTCTCACTCTTTAATGTTTAATTTGGATCTTACTGATCTTCTACTTTCAGTAGATAAAGTTTCTCCATCCAGTGGGGAAATAAATCCTAAATCTGAGGAGAAGTTTTCCTTCTGAGTCGAACTCTAAACTTTGATTCATGTTTCATCTTCACTAACTTTCCCATCACATTTCAACGGCTTCAGCTTCTGGTCTAAACATGATGGAAACATCGAGTTTCTTTCTCATGTTTTGCATCATTTAATAATTATTTTTATTTATTTGTTTAGTATAAATGCTGCCTCATCTCTCAGGAGTTTCCTCGGTTCTTCACTCTTTTTCCTGACGCAGCGCTGTTTTTAAAAACTTTTCTAATAATTTCTGTAATTTATTTTAACTTATATTTTATAATAATGGGAAACTACAGAGCCCCTAACTGAAGAAGAAGAAGAATTACTTTATTCATCCCAGCATGGAAATTATTTCGCAGTTACAGCAAGAATTTTTTATACACAGATTAACACACACACGACAGGAGCTGCGTCTGCAGGCAGCCAGCTGAGCCGGCGCCATTTTTTTTCTTCAACTGGACATTGAAGAAAAAAAATCTGGTAGAAAACAGACAAAATTTTATGATATAAAAATGTATAATAATAAAAATTATTCTGTTTTATTTTTGGATTTTTCTTCTTATTTTCCCTCCAACTTCCTGAGGCCCCTGGATCCTCCTGGTGGCCCCCCGGGGGCCGCGGCCCCCACTTTGAGTAGCACTGGCCTGAACCACAGACATCAGAGTGGATGGTTAATAAATAATGAAAATATTGTGATGATTATTTCTGCCAGAACACAAAGTGTGTTAGATGTGATTTTAGACGAACCTCCAGAAGCAGAAACTCTCCTGCCGTGAAACACGATGTGACAGGAAGGAGGATCGTCCAGACTCCCACCACATCACACCGGCTGCGGGTTTGATTCCCTCTGACTGAGGGAGCAATCAGCAGCTCTGGGAAAAAAGCTGCAGGCACCTCCAGAACCTTTGGGTTCTGCTCCTGGGCCGGGTCAGAACTCGAGTTATTTAAAGATTGGGTCAGCGGAAAGAGATTCTCATTCAGCTTCCAGCAGTCTGTCCACTCCCAGCTTTTATTTTGGAGCACTTCCTGTTGCACGGCGCTTATCGCTGCCGTACGAGCCATAATGAAGTTGCCATGGAAACAGGAAATCCCGACTTTGACGCTTCGCTCTGCGCCAAACATCAGCCTGAACTTCAGCTGAAATGAATCAGTGGTTCCTCTCCAGCTGCAGAGCGCGATGATGATGATGGTGATGATGATGATTATGATGGTGATGATGATGATTATGAAGATGATGATGGTGATGATGATGATTATGATGATGGTGATGATGATGATGATGATGGTGACAATGAAGATGGTGGTGATGATGAAGATGGTGATGATGGTGGTGATGATGATGATTATGAAGATGATGATGGTGGTGATGGTGATGATGGTGACAATGAAGATGGTGGTGATGATGATGATGGAGATGGTGATGATGATGATGATGGAGATGATGATGAAGATGGTGATGATGATGGTGATAATTATGATGATGATGATTATGTAGATGATGATGGTGGTGGTGATGGAGATGGTGATGGTGATGATGATGATTATGAAGATGGTGATGATGATGAAGATGGTGATGATGATGATGATAATTATGATGATGATGATTATGTAGATGATGATGGTGGTGGTGATGAAGATGGAGATGATGATGGTGATGATGATGGAGATGGTGATGATGATGATGATGGTGACGTGATGATGATGGTGACGATGGTGATGATGATGATGGTGGTGATGACGAAGGTGATGATGAAGAAGATGATGATGTCATTCACTGGTGGATTCTCCTGGTTTCCACCTGGAGCAACTTGTTGAAACTAATTTTCACTCTCTATGTTTCAGGGCTGAATCGATTAATCGATTATTGAAATAATCATGAACTAATTTAGTAATCTATCAGTTGTTATCTGCAGCATAGAAACTCAGAAAAGGTCATTTGCTGAACAAACATCTCAGAAAAATGGAGGCGGTTTTCCCCTCCTGGAGGTCGGTGCCTCTGGTAAGGCACAGACCCATTAATGGACAGGAAGGTTTGATACGTCAGAATTTAATCAGTAAATGTGTTTCCATTTCCTCGTTAGCATATTAACAGTTTTCCAAACCAACCCAAACCTCCCTCTAGTGAGAACAGAGACGTTGCTGGAACAGCTACTGGCCACCTGAGCGGCCATCTTGACTTGCTTGATGGTTTCAGAGTTCATGGCTTCCTGACTGGAACTGATTTAAATGTGGTGTATCAGCATGAGGGAACCAGACAGGAGGAATGAAGCTGGTCTGTCTGATGGTTGATCTGTCGGTAAACGGATCAGAACCAGAGTGGGGGTCGGTGTGGGGGGGCGTCCTCATAATCCCTCTGAGTGGAATAAAACCTGGAAGGTGATTCTGTTCCCCGGTGACATAAAAAACCTCCGTTCCACAGCTGCGTTCACCTCATTAAGCCCCTGATGGGCCCGACTGGCCCGGTTGGCCTCGTCGTTCTGGAGCCCCTCCCCCCAAATCGGGTCAGAACCACTCAGTTTCCTAAAACATCAGTTGGAGCAGCTGGAGGGAGAACAGAGTGGCCGTTAATCACCAAGTTTCTCCCCGTTTGAGTCACAAAACGACAGAAAAACGTCCAGATGGGATCAGCTGGAGAGAGGCAGGAGCTTGACCTCTGACCTCTGAGATGAGACATGACCCGAGCCACAGAGCTGGTGGGAACGGGACAGAAGACCTTCAGCTGGGGACATCTTACTGGACTTACATCGTTTCCACTAACAGATTGGTTTCAGCCAGACCAGTAAGACCAACTGGAGGAGCCAGCAGGTCAGCAGGGGGCGCTAATAGAGGAGACTATCGATTCTCTGACACTAAAAATCATTCTTACAACTGGAAAAATCACTTTATTCTGGTAATTTTATAACTTTATTCTCATAATTTCACTTTATTCTCGTCTGAGTTTATTCTCATGATTTTATTTCCTCACAAATGTTGGAAAATCCTAGAGAAAGTGGGCGGAGCCAGAGACACTGGGGGCGTGGCCAAGCGAGGAAACGAGAGGAGGGGGCATAGTCAGGATAAAAGATTCACTGTTGCCAACTTATAAACTTTGCTGCCATATTTAGCAACTTTTCTGACCCTCTGGCGTCTTTTTTCTGTGTTGGATTCGTTAATGGCGGCAACGCTCCGCCCAGGTCGACGTTGCTAATAAATCTCACATGAGCAAAGCTATCGATCAATGCTAGCCACACTCGCTCTTCTCCTGAGTCGCCACCAGGGGGCGTGTCTGAGTGAAAAGATTTTCTACCAGAACTGGAGCGGTGTGATTAGAGATTGGACCGTTTTGATCCGAATCCCGCTGCTCCGGCACCGTTTGACCAGAGGGGGCAGCACCGAGGCGGTTTAGGTAGAAGAATTCGTAACCAAACAAATTTACATAAAAATGTTAAAATTCAAACAGAAACGTGAAGATAAAACCCTAAATAACTTATTTAGATGTTTTATCAGCTAATAAAGTTGATTCTATCATTTACTCACAAGTTAAAATCTTGAAGTTGGTCCGACAGGTTCTGATGGTTCCGATGGTTCTGATGTAGTTTGGATCATGAAAGTTTTTATATGAGGTTGTTTTTTGGTTTTTATTCTGTGACTATAACCTCTGAATTATTAATGATCATAATAACTTGATTCTAATTAGAAAATATTTGATTGAGAGACGCCGTCTCTTGCTCCCCCACTGAATCAGAGCTCATGTTTTCTGTTAATCACATCAGCATGTACATGATGTAATTAATGGAGGACGGCGTTGCGGCGCCTGCATGCGTGTTTGCTGCAGCCGGCTGCGGCGCAGAAGCTGCAGCTAATGAGCCTTCACCTCCGTCCCACCCATTAACTCCCATTACCAGCCCTGCTGATGGGAACAAAACACATTTATCTTCTGAAAGCACATGAACCACCTACTGGTCCAATTATGTGACACATTGGTACGGGGGGCGATTAGTGCCACTCTATTAGAAGCAGAAAGCAGACAGATTGTTTTGTTTTGATCAAACGCTTCAGATTCGGTTTGTTTTCTAATTAGCAGCTGACAAAGGAAGGATGGGAGCTGCTGATGCTCCATGATGGGGGAGTCAGGAACCAGAACCGGGTCGACCAGAACCGGGCCTGGTTAGAGATGCTATTGAACCAAAATAAATGGAACATTCACCAACATATTTGTTTTGTATTGAAAATTTTGATGATATTTTCCTGGCTGCTGATCGGCTGGATGGCTGTTTTCCTGGCTGCTGGTTGGCTGTTTTCCTGGCTGCTGGATGGCTGTTTTCCTGGTTGCTGGTTGGCTGTTTTCCTGGCTGCTGATCGGCTGGATGGCTGTTTTCCTGGCTGCTGGTTGGCTGTTTTCCTGGCTGCTGGATGGCTGTTTTCCTGGCTGCTGGTTGGCTGTTTTCCTGGCTGCTGATCGGCTGGATGGCTGTTTTCCTGGCTGCTGGTTGGCTGTTTTCCTGGCTGCTGATCGGCTGGTTGGCTGTTTTCCTGGCTGCTGGATGGCTGTTTTCCTGGCTGCTGATTGGCTGGTTGGCTGTTTTGTCGACTGCTGATTGGCTATTGACTGTCTTGCCGCCTGTTTCATGGCTGTCAGCCTGAATGAATGTGTGTGTGACTCGCGGCGCCTCGTCAGGCTGAAGTTACAAACCAGCAGCAGGACGGAGAATCTTAATCAGCCGATGATGGAAAAACATGTTGTGTTATATTTATGCTAAATGTCTGTTTATCATCTGATGAATATTCAGCCGAAGCCGTTCAGTGAATCAGATCAGAGCAAATAACTGGGTACAAACAGGTCTTCACACTCTTCTTCTGTGCTGGAGGACCCAGTGACGGCTGTTACCATGGAGACCACTCCGAGCGCCGCATGAAGTGCCTGTTAATTACAGGTCAGCGTCGCAGTTTGCCAGGGAAAACAGAGATCGTCACTGATCCGGAGCAGACACGGGGGACAGACGGAGGGACAGACACCTCCATGCTGGTCCCTCAGCATCATCATCATCACCTGCCGGCTGCTGACCGGGTCCTAGAGGACGAACCATTGATTGTTCCCGCCTCGGTCAGGTGGAGGATTAAGGTCGGCAGCGGCCGCTCGTCACGTCTGACCTGTTGCTCTGAATGGCGATGGAGGCGCTGAGGCGGCAGATTAATGGACGTTTCCAAGGACTCCACACACACGGCGCTCTCCTTCATGACTCTGTCCGTCTGTTTCCATCAAGCTTTCATGACCGGGTCAGAACTGGGAGATACTGGGAATCAGGAGAAAAACATTTTTCACGTGATGAATCAGAGTTTTTCTGTCTTTGACTCGCGTAACTAAAGATTTCCGCTTTGAAACTTTATCCCTAAAAGCTCCAAGGTTACTATAGTTAACTGAAACTAACAAAATACTGGAATTGAAAAGAGTTGGTCTAGTTTAGAGCTGATACTGTAAAGATGTCAGACTGATTAGAAAGCTTAAGAAATTTAAACGTGTCGGTTGAAATCCAGCATTTTGATCCTGAAAATTAGCAACAATGCTAAGGTTAGCTTCAATGGTGTTAGTAGCATGTGGGGTATAACTAGCATGTGGTCTTGGGTTGAGTTACTCCATTCAGTGTGCTCCATGTGGCTAATATAGCAGAAACTAGCTGAATGCTTTTTTTAGCTGCCAGACTAACATTAGCATGAGGGCGGTGACTAGCATGTTGACACTAGCAGTAGGATGTGGATTACCACTATTAGCATGTTGACTAACAGTATGAGCCAAAATGCTAATGTTAGTTTAAATGCTAACATGTCAGTAGCATCACTGGCATGTTGAGTTAAAACAAACATCTGCAGCTGGTGACGGACCCTCAGACTCCAGGTTGACTGAACTGCATCATGACCTGATGAAGTTTCTCCTCTGGTTGATCCTGAGTGGCTCTGATTCCTGAAGAACCCTGAAGATCCTCGGTTCTGGTCCTCTGAACGTCTCTGAGGGTTTGTGGGTTTAAATCTGAGGCCTGGCCGGCAGCGAGGAGCTGGAGGAAAGGATTCCCCGTCAGCGCGGCGCTCCTCTGTCACCGCGGCTCACACTGCTTCACTGACTGCATCTCTGTGGCCCCAGGAGCAGAACTGCTCCACTTCTGACGTCCCTGCAGATCGTAGAGTTGTCTGCTGGATGGAGAGTTGTCTGCTGGATGGAGAGTTTTCTGCTGAACCTCCCTGACCTCTGGATCGATAGCAGCGATGACGGACAGAGAGGAGGAGGAGAAGTGAGGAAGAGTTTGGTTGACCCAGCAGCAGCAGCCATTGTTCCCGGCGCTGCGTCGCTCTCATTAATGTTTTCATCATTTCTGAGTCGTCTTCGTTTCATTTGCTCTTTATCCTGTGGTGTCATCGTAACTTCGGCCTTTTTGCTCTTCATCATTCTGCTTCAAATGCTGTTTGATTCTGCATGAAATATTCCGTCATATTCTGAACAATTCTCAGGGTAAACCACACTGTCACTGGACACTCTAGCGCCACCATGAGGCCCAGGTCGGCTTTGGTTTTTCCTGGAATGCCCATGATGATGGAAGCTTATGAAATATTTCTACTGGGGAAGAATAAATATTCAGTAAAGGAAACCAGCGGCTTTCTCCTGCTTGGATCGTCATTTAGTCTGAAGAAAACTCAGACCAGAGACGTCCAAGACCTTTGACCTGTCTGGCTGAAAGGTGCTGTAGAAAGGAAGTTGTGTTGCCATGTTTCCACACTGTTATATTCATTTGAAACAGTGACATTTTTAAATGAATGACTAATATGTAGAAAATATGACTTTGAAAATAATTTGTTCTCTCATGACTCCATATAATAACGCCAATAATTTCTGTTATTTGTCGGCGTATCGTTGCCTCGGAGTCCTGAACGTTTTGGTCACAGATGCAGATGAAACCAAACGGCTTCATGTTGCTGAACTTCCCTCCTCTCTTATATTTCATAACCGACTCTTGACGTCGGCCCAAACTGCTGATCCGTTCTGATCTCCAGAGTTCTGCTCAGAGGTTCTGGTTCTGGCCGCCTCTCTGAGCTTCTCTTTGGACTTTTCCGCTCTGAGTCAGAAGCGTCTTCCCAGAGATATCAGGTCGTCGCCCATTAATATTCACACTCATAAATAAATCTGCTGCTGTGGAAACTGACGGGGATTTATTCATCTGATCTTTTATTTATTTTCCATCTTTTTTGTCCACATTTGGTGAACAAAACACGTCATTAAAAACCAAGTTATTTATTTCCACTTCTGTATTTTCAGCAGAAATCTGTTTCAGCCTCACACACACACACACACACACACACACACACACACACCCCTCCCCTCCACACACACGCTCACTCCAACCCATCATCATCATCATCACCGCTCGTCTCTTCTGCTCATTATCATTCCTGGTTCCGACCCGGTCCTGCAGCAGGGACACAGAACGATGATGATGAAATGTTTTGCTGCAAGGCCCGGCTCGTTTTGTTCCAGGTGTGATCTGTGTTGTGTTCTGGCCCCAGTTACATCAGTAAACTGGGAACAGGAACTGGACCGTAACGTGTCCCGGTTCTGTTTACCTGAGCTGAGCCTGCGGTCCAGCAGGAATGTGACGAACGACCCGAGAAACGCAAGAAACCCAGTTTATGAGTCAGAGTGAAACAGCAGAACCTACAGTGGAAATATCGACCCACAAAGTGCCGTCAGTTTTCTTCCCACCAGGAAACATTCTGTTGATTTACAGCAGAAAAGTCCAGATGCTGAGACGTCTGAATGCAGCGGAAGGGAACTTGGAGATGATCGGTACCAAGCTGGACTTTGACTGCATGGAGGATCCAAAACCACCCAGAACCCACCCGCAGGAATCGGCTTCGGACTCCGCCTGAGGCTGCCTGAGGCAGCGACTGAAGGCTTCATTTGTCTCTTTGACTCATCTGGTTTCTAATCAGATTCAGGTTTCCCTCCTGATGGTCCAGTCGACCCGGTTCTACTAGAACCAGAACTCCATCCTCTGCTCCACCTCCAGCTGCTGTGGTTCTGAGTCAAACCAACCTGTTCCCCTCCTGGCCTGTGGGGGCGCTGCACCAAGAACCACTGAAGGAAACGACACAAAAACCTCTGAAGACACTGAGAGCAACTTCCTTCTTCACCAGATGGAAACAAGATGGAGGCGTCAGATTTTAGTGTTGGAGGATTTCTCTTTAGTCTTTGGCTGAAGACCAGGAGCCATTTCTGCTGCTAGCGCTAGGCTAGCATGTTAACTTTGGCGTATTTACCCAGAATGCCCTGCGCTGTAGTCTACTTCCTGCTTTCATTTGTATCTGTGCTGGATAAAGTAGATAAATAAGACAATTTAGTCTTTTTTCTTCCATTGTTGAAGCTTCTTGCTGAAGTTATTAATATTCTGTAATAATTATTTTATCGTCTCTGTCACAGTTTGAAATAATTTTAATCTAAACTTTTAAATCTTCGCTCTCATTTCCTCCATCTTTGTTTTTCTTCTCTTACCGTCACACACATTCACTTCAGAGCACAATGCCGCGATTCTTTAGCTTCAGGTTAGCCTTGTTCTGGGTCTGAATGACCTCTGACCCCAGGGGAGCCACTGATTTATGATTCTGTTTTAGCTGCGTTGTTCTGTGGATTTTTGTTTTCTTATTTTAATTAATTAGTTTGGAGTTATCGTTTTAATATTCTATTTCATTTTGTCATAGTTGGTTCATGACACAGTCTGATTTATCATTATATATATATATAGCTTTGACTTTTCCATCAGTACTGTAGTTTTGTTGTATTTAAAGATGCTAATTCTGGGATAATTCAGTTTTCTTCATAAATTCTCAGACTTGATTAGGAATCAGCCTGTCGGTGATTGTTGCTCATCGTGTGAAAAGTTTCTTCTGAGTTTGAATTATGATTTTGGCTTTAATTGGTGCCTAAATTCAACTGAAAAACTTTAATACTTTCTTCATTAATAGTCGTAATTAATAACTGCAAATGCCAAAAATTGATGCCAATTTTGATTCCCAACAAAGTTAAATATTTATTTTCAAACTGACATTTTGAACAACATGGTGAAAATATAAACTTTGATAAAAGCAGGATTTTCCCTCCAGCTGAAGCTCAGACCTTTTCTCAGCCGTCATCGTCAGAGGAGCTTTAGCTTCTCGTTTATTGATTTAAAAACTCAGTTTTTTAGCTTTCGTTCAGAAATGTGAGGAACAGTTTAAGGAAAACCGCAGCAGAATCGTCCTTTAACTGGCGGTGATTTGACCCAAATGACCGCGGTGCCTCTGAGCAAGGCACCGTGTGTTAGTTAGCCAGCTGTTGATTTGGCAGAAAGTCCATGTGACGGCGTTTTCCAGGATTTATTTGCTTGTTCGTCAGCCTGTTTGCTGCTTTCTGATGGATTTATGATCCGGCCGGACAGAGTGATTCATTTCCAGGCCCGTAATGAGACCAGCAGCGGAGTCGGACGCCTGGAGCGCGACTCGTAAGCAGTCTGTGTGGTTCGACGCCCTCATGATGCTCAGAGGAAGTCGGCTCTAAATCAGCAGTGATGGTTTAATGGCTGCTGCAGCAGGTGTGAGCAGAATGGAAACAAACATGGCTGCAGCGGCGCTTCCCTGCTGCAGCGTCAGGGCCGCTGAAGACAGAACTATAAAAGGAGTAAATAATTGCTAAAAACTCAGAAATGTTGAGATTTGTCTGAACTTGGTTTCAAACATGTTAAACTTTTTAAAGTCAGTCTTTCCTCTCCACTGTCGCTGCATGCATCAGTATTGATGATTTATTTGCTTTTGTTTTTGACTTTTGTTGAGAATCTATTAAAAACTGAACTGAATCCTTCACCAAAGAGTCAAACTGACCTGATAAATCCGTTTTACTTTATTAAACTTTTACATTTTTCAGTTGCAGATTCCTTAGATCAGAATTTATATTTAACAACACCAAAGTATTTTATGTCATTATCCTTACTGTAGCATTATTCTTAGTTTATTTTTCAAAATATATTTTAATACTTTAATCTTTGTGTGAAGCTACATTCCTCCATATCCTCTCACTTTCTAATTCAAGACCTGTTACTATAGTGATGTGACAAGATAATTTGTATGATATTGAGCAGAAAGATTGGCCACCATAGTGTTTATCTGAGCATTAATTAGTGAATCACATCAGTGTCAGGAGAGCCGGTTGTTTCTGTCGTTTCTTCATCATCGTGGAGCTCTTCCTCCTCCTCCTCCTCGCTGCAGACGGCTGATCAGATCAATCAGATCAGTTTCCTGCTGGTTAATCTGCGCTTTGGCAGAAAGCCGTTATTATCCGTGTCGCTGTCGGAGGAGCAGAGGACCGTCTGACCGGACGCTCCTCGTCGGTTTGGTTGGAGTGAATCTTCAGAGCGGATTTCCTCCAGCTCAGACCTGGCAGCGTTTCTGAAGAGGCAGAAGAAGAAGAGCCGACAGGACGACAGAATCCGGTCAGGACTGAATCTCTCTGCCGGGTCGGCTCGCGGCCGTCTCTTCGCAGCACAGAGGACCCAAAATCTGGACTCAGTTACGTTCACACTGCAGCCTGCTGTGACACAAATACCATTTATTTTTATTTCTTTTTTTATTTGCCTTAATGCAGCCTGTATCTGATCTTTTCATGAGTCTGAACAACACAGATCTGATTCTTAAAAATGCACCCAGGCTAGGTGGCTATGCAGTCCTAACGCCGATACGGATCTGATCTTTTTAAAGTGACCCGAGTCTTTACGGCAGGTCGCGTTCGCCCGTCCTGACGTCATTGATACTCGACAAACGTCACCATTCCGCTTCCTGATACGCGAAACGGGAAGAAAAACATCGACCATGGTGGAAATTAATGAGGATCAAGTTAAAGTGCTGCTTTAACGATGAAGAGAGGATCTAATATTTGGACTCACCCACAGAGACAGAAGAACTGACCTCATTCTTAACAACCTGCTGATCTTCGCCAAATTCTTCATCCACTGCTGTAAATGGGGAAATAGAAAACCTGACTTTTCAGCCTTTAAAAACCTTTTAATGGACAATCACTACAGAACCTTAAAACTGATGAAAAACAAGCAGGGAATAAATACAGCTCTATAATGATCTGAATTTATTTGACAACTAAAGCCCCTTTGTCTTTTTCTGTTTGTTTCTGTTCGTTCTGCTTTCCCTCTGTTTGATACCTGACAAGTTTTATTTATTTGTATTTTACTTTTTTTATTTTCTTATAATTATATGTGTGCCTTAAGCCTGTAAGAATTTATTTCTTCATGTATGTACATCCCACATGATCTTGTACAATTGTTCAAAGTATTTAATAAAACATTTTTTAAAAGTGCTGCTCTGGTCGGACAACAACGTCAAAAATTTAAGTTATGCTTCACCATTAGCTATGCTAACGTATAAAGTACAAATACTGAGCACTTCTTCTTTTTTATGGTGGTTGGGGAAACACCACCAACCATAGCGATACTTTATACGCCATCATGGCTTCCTGTGAGCTAATATTTTCTGTGGCTCTGAAACATTGTGAGCGATTGCTACGGTTCTGAAAACGGTTAGAGCCATCGATCAGCCCAGCTCACTTCATATCTGCATCTTATCTCTGCAGAACTTGACATGTTGAAATGAAGGGTTGTGGTCCAGAGGTTCTGCTGGTTCTGATCTTCCAGCTGGGACTCGTATCCAGCTCAGCTGCAGAACGTGCAAAAGTCTTCATCCAGTCTGTGAGTCTTTCTGAATCAGACTGCAGAGGCTTTAAAACTGATAATTCATGTTCAAGCTTTTATGATGCCGATGAGGTTTAAGTACATTTTTTGCACCATGGTGTGAACTTTCCTCTTTAAACAAACTCAGACAGAACCAGTTAGACAGAACCTGTCTGACAGCACGAAGTAGGCCAACATTTCTGCTGCAGATGAGCCCCGCAGGTGCATAGTTAAAGTCCAATGAGTCTGTACTCAGTTCGTCATCTTAACCTTTTATTAGCTCCACCAGTAAAAGCTTCCTCCACCAGGACTCCCAGGCTGCAGATGCTAAAACTCAGACAATAAAAGACAAACAGCTCTTTCTGTTCTGCAGTCATTTGCTAAAAGCAGGAAAACAAAAAGTCGTTTATCTTCCAGACGAAGTTACAGCAGCAGCAGCTTTAAACTAATGTTTCTGTCAGCAATTAAGAGCCGACTCATTAATTATTTCTTTGACGAAATCTGTTCTCATAAAGGCTGCAGAGAAATGCAGCGTACATTTTTATCTAAAGCAGCTTCACTGAGGCAACATCTGAGGAGCGCCGTTAGCGCTTTAAACCTGAATCTAACAGGGAGTTCACTTCCTGTTTCTGTTTCCTTTAGCTTCCTGTTTCTGTTTCTCCACACAGACATCTCATCGCGTTCTGCGAGTCAAGGCTGCTGGTTAGCTGTTAACATCCCTTTGCTAGCTAGCCTTTTTGCGCCTTTAGCTCCAGTTGAATTTACAGTTCTTTAATTCCAGTCATAATGTTCCTAAAAAGTCTTAAATTTGAGTTAAATCATTAATAGTGACTAACAATTGCTTAGTCATATTTTCAAGCTTCTTGTCACATTATAACTTTTTTAAACACAAAACTAGCTTAAGCTAAATCTGTGCAAAGCTTCTTCATTAATATTTTTGCACTTTGTCCCTGTTTTAAATAAACTAAAACACGGAGTCGCTAGCAGCCTCTTACTGCCGGGATTAGCTGGATTTGTGGAGGATCGCCGACTCTCATCATGGTAGTTTAATCTAAGCCGGGATTCAGAGCCGGGATTTCACTGAAGCAGTTGGACTTCCTCTGCGCTGAGTCGGGTTTCCAGGTGAGCTCCTCTTCCTCCACTGACTGTCTCAGGTGGAGGAGGGAAGAGAGAAACAGCCTGCTGAGAAGCAGAGAGCAGAAAGCACAGATTCAATTTCCTGCAGCGCCGCCGGCCCTGGGGACGGACAACAAAGCCTGTTTAATTTTAATAAGAGTCAAGAAGTGAATCTGCACACAGCGCTAATGAGGCTGCACAGCCGACATGGCGGCGCAGCAGCAGGAACATCTGCTGAGGCTGAACGCTTCACGGGTCAATCTGAGCGTCCGCCCTGCAGAGACGGACAGAAAGACGAGGGACGTTACAGAAACATGAAGACAATCTGACGGCCGAGCAGGACTCACAGACAGGACAGAAAAAGACATTAAAAATCCAGAACCTAAAGGAATGAGAGGAGGAAATGTTTCTGAATCAGATTCTTTGATTTAAATCTGCAGCAAACTGAAATGTTTTCAGTCCTGATGTAAAGCAACCACCAGTTTCTGAACATCTGGAGCTTAAGCAAAAATCACTTCACGATTCTTATTTACTGCAATTCAGAATCCATCTGAATCCTGAAATGGATTTAAACAAATAAAACAAATCAGCTGTCCGTCGGCCATTTTGTCGCTTCTACATACGCCGGCGCTAAAATCGCCAAAACAAAGAGGATACAACACAAAGAATGAGATTCACTTTGGTTTGATCAAATTCCAGGGAACTCTAAGATGAAGAGCTTCATTGAGTTCAATCTTCACGTCGGGAAATACGTCGACTCACCGATGAATTAAACCGAAATCATCATGAAGAATCATTTTGAATCAAATCAAAGATTCACATCCCTATTGCAAACTAAATGCTGCTTGACCTTTGCCCCCTGTGAGAACAGCCTGAGGAATAGGAATACGGGAGATTACCTCAGCCAGCCTGAAGAGGGCGCTCCCACTGGAACATTTCTGATATTCATTTATCTTCTCATCCCTCCAAAGTTTTCTTCCATCAGCCATTGAGCTGCTTAGCCATCCCTCCTCTTCCTCATCCTCTTCTTCCTCCTCCTCTTCCTCGTCTGTATTCAGATCAGCTGCTGTTGAAGCAGCTCAGCAGGATTTCCATTTTCAGCCTGATATAAAATTTATTGCTCGTGGGCTGCTGAGATCAAATACATGTTTGAGCACCCGGCCTGCTTTCTGTTGCCCTGACACACACACACATGCACATGCGCACATGCACACACACACACACACACCCACACACATACACACACTGTTATAAACCACTGAACCAGGATCAGATCTGCCTGCTCTTATTGTAGCAGCGTTGTTTCTCTTTCAGTCCCTCTGTGTGTGTGTGTGTGTGTGTGTGTGTGTGTGTGTGTGTACTTGTATATACTACATTTAAAGAACCATAATAACCACTTTGACCCACAAATTGAGGTCATGGTGGAAAGTGGGGACATTTTCCTGGTCCTCACTTTCTTTCAACTGGAATGCACTTCTGCTTGTTTGGTTTAGAGGGAAAATGTGAAGTAGGTTTTGGCTAAAGTTTAGGAATAGACTAGTAATGGTTTTGGTTAGGGAAAATTTCCAGGTTAACCATAAACACAGTTAGTAAAATGAATGGAAGTCAGATTAAAACAATAAATCTCAGATTTTTCCAGTTAATTTAAGCTCAAGCTACAGTTAATCTTTCAGGAAAGTGTTGTTCTTCTAAAGTTGACCTTATCAACGTTTTTCCAAACAGACGGATTTACTGAAGAAAATACGCCCTCTAGTGTTCAGTGCAGGTAAACACGGATTAACATTAATGTGAGGAAGAAACAAATGTCAGATCCAAACACGATAGTTTGGATTTCTAACCAACCAAAGACTGGAACCAAATCCAGCCTGGACCAATAAGTGGATCAATTCCCATACTGGAACCAATAACTGGATGACATATGGGGATCTTGGAAGCTCCTCTTCTAGCTTTAGATCTGGTTCTGGAGCAGCAGAACCATTTGGACCTGGTTGTGAAGCAGCAGAATACTCACACTAAAAATTCTAGTTCTGACCCGTTTCAGAGAATAGAAAGTTAGAAATCTCCTTTATTGTCCCTCATTGTGGAAAAGTTCTGTGCAACAGCAGCAAAAAGGTGATAGCCAGTAGATTCACACAAAGATGGGATATAAAATATATAAAAACAGAATAAAGAATAACAGTAAAGACAACATTTCAACATAAATATGGTACTTAGTTATTAGAAATGTAATACTGTGATCCAAGGGAGCGTGTCACTGAGTAGGTTAATTAAAATGTACAATGTGTGCATATGAGCAGTAAAAAGATGAATAATCTACAATAAAACTGTGTCAGCAGAGATGTGCAGCAGCCTAACTCTGTGGTTCATGAGGGACTGGAGACAAAAACCAGCTGAGCAGCAGCAGACCTGGAGAGAGAAGATATTTATGGATGTGTGAAACAAACTGGATCAATTTAGAGGTGCTGAAGAAGTGAGAAGCTGCAAATTATGAGCTAATTAAAACTCAAGCAGCAGGTCAAGCCCACTCCTTCAGCTCCTCAGGAAGGAGATTTTAGCATTCAGCTCTCTTCAATCCGCTTTAATCTGACTCCAGTCCGTCTGCCTAGGAAGTCCAGTTCGGTTGGTGAGGTGTGAACGTTAATCGACCTCTGACCTCTGGTCCTCCAAACCTCGGTCTGGGGTCGGTTGAACTGAACTCTGGTTCAGTTTGAATGTGAACACCAAGCGGACCGGAGACCGCTCCAAAAGCAGGAAGTGAAATACAGTGCAGGGAATTCTGGGTAAATACAACCAAAGCTAACATGCTAGCCTAGCGCTAGCAGCAGAAATGGCTCCTGGTCTTTAGCCAAAGACTAAAGAGAAATCCTCCAACCGCTAAAATCTGACGCCTCCATCTTGTTTCCATCTGGTGAAGAAGGAAGTTGCTCTCAGTGTCTTCAGAGGTTGTTGTGTCGTTTCCTTCAGTGGTTCTTGGTGCAGCTCCCCCACAGGCCAGGAGGGGAACAGGTTGGTTTGACTCAGAGAACCACAGCAGCTGGAGGTGGAGCAGATGATGGAGTTCTGGTTTCAGGTGAGACTTTGTTCCTCCACTGAGTGGAGATCACACCTGAACCTCCAGACCAGCCTGCTGGTTCTGGACCAAAGCCGTTTCTGTTTCCATCTGTTATTCTTGAAGTCTGTTAAAGTTCCTCCTGAACAGAATCTTTCAGACCCAAACTCTGACTCTGTGCAGAAAATATAAAGCAGATGCTAATCAAAGCTCTGCACATCCTGCGTTTTTCCTCTTCAGGATCTAATTATGGAAATCTATTCTGACCCGGAGACCCGGCTCATTAAAACATCCTGGTATCCTTGTCAAGTCGGGGCCCGTCACAAACGAGCCGGCGGTCCGCTTCAGCCCCCAACCGATTGCTGAATAAATGCAGGTAGCGTTGCAGTGCGTCGCTTGTTAGCATGCTGCGCTACAAACACGCAGCCGAGGCCCGGCCTGCTCCGTTCAGCAGAATCCTGATGAGGCGCCGCAGGGTCCAGCACAAAAGGCCGCATTCTGCCTGAAAGATGAACCCGGGTCACAGCAGGGTTCCGGTTCCTCCCGAACCGGTTCCGGTTCCTTCCGACCCGGTTCTCGAGCTGAAAGACCTTCCTGTCTGAGTTTGGATCATCGATCCATTGATGGTTCTGTCCATTTCTCTTGAACAGTCTCCGTAGAGACAGACCTTTTTTAGACATTGGATTTATACATTTAACACTGAATTTGTAACTTTGTTTTCTGTTTTTACTTTATGTTCAAAGCTTTGCCTGCAAAAAATTTACCTGCATGTGATTGTGTTCTGGTGACCCAAGCCAAAAAAGTCAGCACTAGATGGAGTTGAACAACTTCTAGCCAATCAAATGCCTCTCCTTTGGTCACATGACAAAGTGCTAGCTGGTTAGCATGGCTAACTGTTAAAGGCATCTTTTAGATTCTTCTCAATGGCAGAGAAACGTTACCTGAGGGGAAACGGTGTTTTAATGTG
This sequence comes from Xiphophorus couchianus, assembly GCF_001444195.1. Classification (NCBI taxonomy): domain Eukaryota; kingdom Metazoa; phylum Chordata; class Actinopteri; order Cyprinodontiformes; family Poeciliidae; genus Xiphophorus; species Xiphophorus couchianus. The sequence continues at coordinate 3,476,639 of NC_040247.1, forward strand.
AAAAACTGAAGGAAGATCAGAGCTTCAGGAAGTTAAATTTATTTGAAGTCATATTTGACTTTCACTTAAAATATATTTGGTATATACAGCATTTTTATGACAACTGAAGGAAGCATAGTTACTGGATTGTGCTATAAAATATGATGGTGGCCCTTTAAGATGACATCACAGTTGGATAGTAACTAGTTAAATTTTTTAGTGTGTCTTAAAACAATGGAAAATTATACCAGAGTTAAATTTTTGCTTATTTGACCCACTTCTGACTCCAGTGAGTCGTTTTGCTCTGTAAAATAATTTCTCTTGTTTTAGACGTTTTTCTTCCGTTAGATGATCAGAATTGGATCCAGAGTTTAAACCTCAGCAGGTCTGAATCGATAAATTGATTTTCGTCATGATTCTGGTGAATTCTGGGTCAGTTTCTGCTGAATATTGTGATTTTTGGACCTGCTGAGGAAATGATTCAATGCTTCCATCTTTCTGTTGTTTCCTCTCCTCATGTTTCCCAGTCAACAATGTGAGTGTGTTGCTCCTTTAACTAGGCCGCCGTGCGTGCTGCGCTGATCATACTTTCATTAGGTGTTGTAAATGTGACGAGCCCTCGGCGGGCCTCCGGAGGATCTGCGTTCATTAGTCTGTAAATCACAGTTTACGGAGGTTGATTGGAGGACATATGCTGCCAGTTAAACGCCGGAGGAGGAAGCTTCACTTCGCCACCCAGATCTGTAACGATACTTTAAAAATAAATCAGTTCAATCCAGTCATTCACCCCCACTAATCCCAGTTACCAGTCAGTACATTAAGTTTATTTTTAAAATCGGTTTAAAAGTTCCTATCTAAGGAAACTTAGCAGAGCATCAAGTGTTTGACTGTCAGCTTTCAGTCCTCCTGACCAGCAGGGGGCAGCAGTGGAGAGGAATAAACTCCCATTTACCAAGAAGAAACCTCCAATAGAACCAGAACCAGAACCAGAACCTGGTTAGGTACCAGCGGCCATCTGCCACAAAAACAAACAGAAGAACTGAACCAGGAGAACTGAAAGTTAAAAGTTAACAGCAAGAGAAGGACCAGGTAATGGCAGCATCATGTCAGCTGATGCTAATCAGAACATCTGTAGCTCCTGTAGAGAGGAGAAAAACTGAGAAAACAAAAAGTTTACAGTTAAAATAGCAAATGATGCCAAAGGGAGAGTAGCAGGAGGAGACAGCGGAAAGTGAAGCTGTTCTTTAGATCTTTGGTTTTGATTTTCCATTTCTCAACTAAAACTCAGATCCAGCCGAAGTCCGATGATCCGTTTCTCTCCTCTGTTCGGCTCTGATGCTGAACCTCTGGGAGAAACTGAGTCAGGACGTGAACAAACGCCGCAGCCAGCTTTCTCTTCTTCTTCCTCTGTCCGGCAGCCAATCACGGCCTGGCTCAGTTTGTGCTGCGGCGCCATCAGGGAGCGGCTCACAGTGTCGTCTGAAGGCCGCCGCATTGTTCTGCGGAGCGGCTATCGCTGGATCGCGGCCGGCGCCGACATTTACATCGGCCTGGGAGAGCCGCTCCATGCTGGAATGGATCCGCTGCATCCAGTAAGGCTGGGCGAACGATGGCGAACTCCGGCCATTGTAGATGGAAAAAACAAAAAAGGAAGGAGGAAATTTCAGCCAAAAACGCTGAAATTTTTTATCTATCTCTTTCAGTTCTGGAAGTGGAAAATTAATGAGAAAAAAACTCAGAAATGTTGAGATTAATCTCTGAAAATTTCTTGAAAAACCTTGAAAATGTCTTGGTTTCAAAAGTTGAAAATGTTCAACTCGATCTAGATGAAGCCAGTGAAGGACTGTAGAACTGGTTGGTGTAGAACCGGGTGGTGTCTCTATCCTCCTGGTTCTAGTCAGAACTCCAGCTGCAGCGTTCTGGACCGTTAGGTTGTCAATCAGACCTGTGAAGACGCTGCTGCAGGAATCAGAGCCACTACAGAGAAACGCCTGGATGAGTTTCTCTGATCTGAGACTTTAGTCTCTGGTCCTGGAAATGTTCTGCAGCTGCTAGAAGGCCCACTCTGGAACCGGCTGTATGTGGCTCTGGAGGTCAGAGGTCAGCCTGATCTCTAGTTTCCAGCTGGAAGAACTGAAGCTGTTTGTTTTGTAGGTTTAATTCTTCAAACATCAGAGCTCTGTGCTGCTGGTTTTCACCCTAAAGGATAAAAACTGAAAACAGCAACAGGTTTATTCTGGTTTATTCTGGTTTGATGGTTCTGAGAGAAAAACTTTGTGTTCATTTCCTGTTTTTTTCTGAGACATTCAGGGGGAAATAATGGGAGAAAAATGAATCCAAACAGGTTCAAATGGAGAAGCGGATGGCTCACAAATGAGTGATGCTACGCTTGTTTCACATCATCTCAGCCGGATAAACCCAGAAACAGAGCAGCTCTGTGAGCCAGGAGGAACTTCCTGTTTCCACCAGGAGGAACTTCCTGTTTCCTGCTACTTCCTGTCTGGGCTCAGCTCAGCCCCACCTCTTCCTGTGAATCTTCTCCCTCTGAGCTCATCTTCATTCTGCCTTCATCCTCACCTTCCTGTTCGTCTTCAGCAGCCAGGTGAGGTTCAGGGCCGTAGGACAAATGAGTTACCAGTGTCAGATTAGAGAGAGGGGCGAGCGAGCGGCTGATGAATTATGGAAGCAACAAGAGACCTGATTTAATGCCGGACCCGGGAAAAGGCTTTTAATGTGAAAGGAGTTGAGTGGAGGTGTGTGTGTGGGGGTGTGTGTGTGTGACCAACCTCAGGTAATGCCAGATTTAAATGGTTTAGAAGGTCAAAGGTCAGTAAGCGTCTGTGTTTTCCTCCAGGTCCAGAGAAAAGCAGCTGCTCTGACCTCGGCTGGTTTGGGTTTTTCTGCTCTGGTTGTTTCCAGGTTGCAAAACAACAAACATTATAGAGGAAACCTGGAGTGTTGCCTTGATTCTCCATGGCAACCCAGTCCACTCCTTCAGACTAGCCAGCAGCAGTTAGCAAACATCTGCTGAGCTCATGATAGGAGCTGCTGCTCAGAGGCAAGAATGTTGTCTGCGCCTCTGTTGTGTCTACTTCCTGTTTGTCTTCAGTTCCTGCTGTCTCTGCAGTTTTAGTTTGTTTGGTTTTACCTCCATAAAGTTTATCTTTATGGATTTTTAGATCGTTTTGGACTCGTCTCTGCAGTCAGACCCGATCAGGAGGTTCTGGTATCACAGACGTTGTAAATCAGCTGTTGCAGCTCTTGGTTCCGCCTGATTTATCCGTGAAACGGGACAAACGTCCGTCTCTGCTGCAGCTTGACCCGATCGGTGTCAGCAGAGGAGCTGCGGGCCGGCGCCGAGAAATAAAGGCTGAGTGAAAGTGAGACGGATGAGGAAGATTAGAGGATGAAAGGACGGAGCGAGCGAGCCAGCTACCAGTTAGCAGTCTGAGCGCGGAGTCATTGTTTCACAAATAAAATGATAATCATCATGTAGAATCCATCAGAACCGCCGACAGGAGCAGCGAGTCAGTAAGTGGAGCTTGTTGCTTTCTGCTTCATTTCTCCGTCTGCAGGAGAAAAACAGCGAGCTGATGAACGCTCGAGTGTGTGTGTGTGTGTGTGAGTGGCATGTGTGTGAGTGTGTGTCTGGGTCTGCGTTTGTGTGTGTTAATGTGTGTTGCAGAAAATGAGAGGTTGTAATGAAACGGTAATTGCGGCAGTGAGCCGGGTCAGGGTAATTAAGTGTTATTAGTTTCTCTGTTTCACCTTCGGAGCTCAAGTTCTTCCTTGACAACATCCGTCTGGTTTAGAACTCCGGATCCGGCTCGGAACCGGTCCGGATCCGGGATGTTTTTCCAGGTCTGACTCTGTGAACAGCCGGTTCTGTAACTGGATGTGGTTCTGCGGTTGTTCTCATCATGAGGCAGAAGTTATTACATTTTCAGCACATTTAAAGGCCACAGAGTCACAAGGCAGAACAGGAGGAGCTGCAGACGAAACAGTTCCCTGAACCAGTTCTCCTGTTCCCTGAACCAGTTCTCCTGTTCGCTGAACCAGTTCTCCTGTTCCCTGAACCAGTTCTCCTGTTCCCTGAACCAGTTCTCCTGTTCGCTGAACCAGTTCTCCTGTTTGCTAAACCAGTTCTCTTGTTCCCTGAACCAGTTCTCCTGTTCAGTGAACCAGTTTTCCTGTTTGCTGAACCAGTTCTCTTGTTCGCTGAACCAGTTCTCCTGTTCCCTGAACCAGTTCTCTTGTTTCCTGAACCAGTTCTCCTGTTTGCTGAACCAGTTCTCCTGTTTGCTGAACCAGTTCTCCTGTTCAGTGAACCAGTTCTCCTGTTTGCTGAACCAGTTCTCTTGTTCGCTGAACCAGTTCTCCTGTTCAGTGAACCAGTTTTCCTGTTCCCTGAACCAGTTCTCTTGTTCGCTGAACCAGTTCTCCTGTTCAGTGAACCAGTTTTCCTGTTCCCTGAACCAGTTCTCTTGTTCGCTGAACCAGTTCTCCTGTTCAGTGAACCAGTTCTCTTGTTCGCTGAACCAGTTCTCCTGTTCCCTGAACCAGTTCTCTTGTTCCCTGAACCAGTTCTCCTGTTTGCTGAACCAGTTCTCCTGTTTGCTGAACCAGTTCTCCTGTTCAGTGAACCAGTTTTCCTGTTCAGTGAACCAGTTCTCCTGTTTGCTGAACCAGTTCTCTTGTTCGCTGAACCAGTTCTCCTGTTCCCTGAACCAGTTCTCCTGTTTGCTGAACCAGTTCTCCTGTTTGCTGAACCAGTTCTCCTGTTTGCTGAACCAGTTCTCTTGTTCGCTGAACCAGTTCTCCTGTTCCCTGAACCAGTTCTCCTGTTCAGTGAACCAGTTTTCCTGTTCCCTGAACCAGTTCTCCTGTTCGCCAGTTCTCCTGTTCGCTGAACCAGTTCTCCTGTTCAGTGAACCAGTTTTCCTGTTCCCTGAACCAGTTCTCCTGTTCACTGAACCAGTTCTCCTGTTCAGTGAACCAGTTTTCCTGTTCCCTGAACCAGTTCTCCTGTTCGCCAGTTCTCCTGTTCGCTGAACCAGTTCTCCTGTTCAGTGAACCAGTTTTCCTGTTCCCTGAACCAGTTCTCCTGTTCACTGAACCAGTTCTCCTGTTCAGTGAACCAGTTTTCCTGTTCCCTGAACCAGTTCTCCTGTTCAGTGAACCAGATCTCCTGTTCGCTGAACCAGTTCTCCTCCAGTTTACTGAACTTTACTTCCTTCAACATTTTCATCTCATATTTCATGCAAACATGTCCATTATCGATTCACAGGCTTTTAATTTGCTGGATAAAATAAATGTTTTAAAATATACAGTATAACATGTAAATACAGATATTTATACAACCATGTAATACAATAAATTACACTTTAAAATTATACTGAAATGAAAAATAAAACATATATAATGCAACATTTCTCACATAAATCTTTCGGAACATTTTTGCAAATATATAAAAATATTTGTTAAAAGTTGAACTATATGTGAAACTGAAAAGATACAATAAAAAAAATAATATATTTGAACTTTTAATAAATTGAATTATTATATATGATCTAAAATCTATGTAATTGGATTATATGTTATAGATAATAAATTATAGAAAAAATATAATTGAATGAAAATGAATTATAATAACTTACATTATTATTATTAGATCATTTTTAAAATAAAAATATCTACAATTATTGACCTATGAAAGGTCACAATAATGAAAAGGTTTGAATGAATTTAGTTTTTTTGTAAAAACAGTAAAACATCCCATAATATGAAGGTTTTGCTTCATATTATGAAAGCTGCTTGTTGTTTGCTGCAGTAAAACACATGCAGTGTGTTTGAGCCACAAGGTCCAAATAACTCTTTACAGTGACCTGACTTTTGACCTTATTGGAATTAGCAGAACCTTTAATCCGGCAAACGTCAGCGCGACTCTGCAGGGATCAGAGGCTAATTAGAGGAAAATCAGCTGGAAAACAGAGTTTCTCCAAACCTTTCCTGAAGGATGGAGTTCATTTCCTTCCATCAGGAACTTCCTGGGAACGGACTGAATAATCCTCCGACCTATCACAGGTCTCGTGTAATTACTGCGACCGGGTCCGCTCTCAGCCGGGTCAAACTCATTCTCCAGCATTCACCGCTTTTTCTTCTTCATGTTTTTGATTTTCTTCCAGAAACCTGTCAGAAATTTCCCAGCAAACACACCGCAGGTTTAATCAGAGTAAAACGACCAGAAGACCCTAAAGGACGCAGGTCCTTAAAAAGGTCCAACCAGTTCAGCTCAGTGGAGACAAACCAGAACCAGTTCGGTCTGCTGGGGTCCAAACCGAACACAGCAGACTGGGAACGAGTCGAGGAAATGAAAACTTCAAATCTTAAAAAATGTAATTAGTTCAGCAGTTCAAAGGATCAGGATGACAAACACCTGGATCGACCAAGAGAGTCCAGGGAGGTCCAAAAGATCAGGTTCTGAGTTACTGGTCCAAAACTGGATCCAGTTCAGGTTCCACAAAACAGATGTTCTGGGTCTGAGCTTCTGATTGGTTAAAAACTCACAACCATCTGTTTAGTCCAGACACTCTGGATGTTTTCCTCCTGTTGGTCCAGTCGACCCGGTTCTACTGGAACCAGAACTCCACCATCTGCTCCACCTCCAGCTGCTGTGGTTCTCTGAGTCAAACCAACCTGTTCCCCTCCTGGCCTGTGGGGGCGCTGCACCAAGAACCACTGAAGACACTGAGAGCAACTTCCTTCTTCACCAGATGGAAACAAGATGGAGGCGTCAGATTTTAGCGGTTGGAGGATTTCTATTTAGTCCTTGGCTAAAGACCAGGAGCCATTTCTGCTGCTAGCGCTAGGCTAGCACGTTAGCTTTGGCTGTATTTACCCAGAATGCCCTGCGCTGTAGTCCACTTCCTGCTTTTGGAGCGGTCTCTTGTCTGCTTGGCGTTCACATTCAAACTAAATCAAAGTTCACTTCAACCGAACTCAGACCAAGGTTTGGAGGACCAGAGGTCAGAGGTCAATTAGCATTCAGACCGCACCAATCAGACCGGAGTTTCTAGGCATACGGATTGGAGTTGGATTAAAGCAAACGCTTCCTTTCAGCCTTTAGTTTGAATTTGCTAAATCTGTTGACATAATGGTGTAGGTTTGGATTTTCTCGTCAGATAAAGTTCCAGCTGAACATTTTTCCTTCTGACTCGTTCTCCTCCGCTCTTTCCTTTCAGATCCCTCAGATCAGCTACGCATCCACGGCCCCGGAGCTGAGCGACGACCGCCGCTACGACTTCTTCTCGCGCGTGGTTCCTCCAGACAGCTTCCAGGCGCAGGCCATGGTGGACATCGTTAAGGCCATGGGCTGGAACTACGTCTCCACGGTGGCGTCGGAGGGCAGCTACGGCGAGAAGGGGGTGGAGGCCTTCATGCAGCTCTCCAGAGAGGCAGGTGAGGCGGAGTCCGGGTCTGGTTCTGAAACCAGGACCTGCTGGTTCATGATGGCGCTCCGTTTCTATCAGGACTGAACTTACTGAGACATTGTTACATGAGCTGAAGATACAAGCTGTGATTTTTACCAGCACACCTCCAAACCTTATGTGGTGAGTCGTTAAAGGGGCAGAATCCTGTTTACCAAACACATAGCATCATTTTATTACGGTATAGTAGCTTTGTTACCTTCAGTTGTCATAAATAGCAAACATGACTTAATTAAATTTGACTTTTAATTTAATGTCTTGAAATTGAGCCTCTGTCTCTTTAAAAACTCCTGCTCTTTCTGAAGCTCCGCCTCCAGGAAGTCATGCCAACATGGCTCCTCTGTTAACCCTTTAACGTTTTTTACCAGAGAAGCAGCTCCTGTCATGAGGGGCTGTTCGATAGTCTCCCCGGCTCAGATCGGCGGCCATTTGTGCATTTCCAGAGTAGCTTGTGGTTATATTTGTCATGAAGGTGTTTTACTGTTTTACTTTTAAATATTAGTATTTGCATAATACCGTCACTTTAAAAACATTATCCTCCAACTACTTCCTGTTGTCTTCTTCATGGTTTTTGTCAGTGGTAACCTCCGGTTGTTGATCATGTGACTCATGTTTCCATTGGACTTTTCCAAAATAAATCTATTTCTATTAGGCAAATAAAAAAATCACCTCATCGTAGCGCCAAAACGTTTTAGCAAATGTGTTTTTTCTTAATTAGCGTGTTTCTATGTCAAATTGTGTAATTATCTGGTCCATGGAAACGCAGTTACAGAAACTACAAGAAAATGTAGCAAATCATTTATGTTCAAACAACAAACTGCTGTGAACAAATAAAAATCATCAAAAATGATCGAAACAAATGATTTACTTTGAGCAGCAGAGATGAAGTCTGTTTATGTGACGTTCTGCTGACTTTCAGGATCTTTAGTTTTTATTCTGTTGGACCTGGATAATCTACAGAAGGTTTTCGCTTGTTGTGAACGTGTGGTTCACTCCTTCACTCCTCAGAAACAGGAACTCATGTCAGAGTGATCAGCTGAAGAGTCCGGCCTCCACCTTCGACTTCCTTTGGAAATGTTTTCTGATCAGGTGTTAGTGACCTGAAGCTCAGGACAGCCGGTTCCCCAGTGCAGCTCTGGCTGCTCTCCAGTCGCTCACTGGTTGTGAACGACTGAATGCAGTGAAGAACTGGCCTGTTTGCTGAAGTCCTTGATGGAGACTAACTTCCTGTTTCTGTGCCTCGGGTTGATTTATGACATTATTAAATCTGTGAACTCATCTTCATGAGTAAATTCTGGATTTTATTTATTTATTCACAGAAAAACAAGCAGCAGATTAATGAAGATTTAACGCTACCAACTGTGACCAGTGTCCCTGCTGCAGCAGCTGCTGGTACCAGCACTCCTGTTGCCATGGCAACGCTGCAGCCAGGCACTTTCACACGGCTCCGTTTGCTTTCAGACATCAGGATCTGGACCCGCTAATAGAACCAGAGCCTGAGCTCAGCTAACGGTCTCTCTGGACCCGCTAACAGTGTTTGTAAAGTTACACATTAAAAAGTTAACTGCAATAATTTAGGTTTTAAATTTTAGCCTGCTGTTAGAAAAGAAACGTTTTTCAAAATCTTATTTACTCTGCTTTTTCTTTTGCAACTGCCACAGTTTCAAACTAACTATTTAGTTTCAAACTAACTATTTATTTAGCAAGCTAAATATTGGGGTGACAAGCTAAGTATTTAGCTCTAGGCTAAATGTTCTGAGCCAAATAAATTTGCTTCAAACGTAATATTTAACTTTGAGCTAAATATTTAGCTAACATGCAAATTCACTTGCTAATATCGGAAGTGGACTACCAAAATAAAAGCTGTCGAATCGCTTCATTTTGTTTCTTTTCCCTTTTTGTCCAACATTTAAACTGAAAACAAAGGATGAGCCGTTTGAACGGCAATCCAGACGTTTAGCAACGTTCAGTCTCACCGAATAGAAGTTCTAGAGACCCAGCTTTTATTTTGATAGTCCAATCTCGCTTATTTCCAAGTGAATTTGCATATTAGCTAAACTTTTAGCTCTGAGCTAGCTAGATTACAAAGTAAATATTTAGCTAGTTCAGATCTGAATACTTTTTCTGGAGCCAAATAGTTGCTCATTACTGGAGCTAAACTTCTAGTTTCTAAGCTAAATATTTGGTTGCTAACTACCAGACATGATGCTTTTTGGCTACATGTGTCCTGTACAGTACAGTGTCTTATTTCTGTTTGAAGCTAAGGAATATTTTGGAGTTGTTCTTCTATTTATTTATAGTTATACAGACACAGATTTCCTCTTCATGTTTGGTTTCCACCAGCAGCCAGATGTCATGTAACAAACCAAAGAGTCTAAACATGAAAAATGAGGATATGTGGCAGAATTAGAACGAAATCAGAGCGAATAGTGACATTTTAAAACAAGGATGAAACATATTAATGTTTAGTTCTCGGCTTTACAGAGAGAAATTTTGATTTTGCTGAGAATCAGCCGAAGTTTTTTGGGTCTCAGTGGAGTCGGAGCGTTTGGACGCTGCAGCGATCTGAACGCCAAAACAAAACGCGCTTTGCTCCAAAACGCGCCGCAGATCAAACTGTTGACTCACAGAAGCTTGAAAGCTTGAATTAATTAGAGCTCCCGGTGTTGTTGATTGCTCTCTGAATAATCTCGCTGACATTTCCAGCAATCTGATGACTCTCTGCAGCTCAGCGGTCAGGAGGCATCCTGACATTTGCGTGCAGGAGTTTTTAGAGGATTAGGAAAGGACGCGGCGGTGCCAGGAGCGCGGAGGACGCCCCACAGATCCAGCAGCACCGAACGGCGGGCCGGCGCCTGCACCCGGCTCAGCCGCCGAGCATTGATCTGTGGCAGCTTTAAACTGGATTGGATTAAATGAAGTTCAGCGGTCCCTCAGCCTCAGCGCTCCGTTTAATGGAAATGTCAGAAGAAACTGTAATCAAACTGGAGGAACTGGGACGGTTTCAAAGGTTCAGCAGAAATGTTTTAGTCAGCCGGTTCTGAGCCAAAAAAATTCTGGTTCTGGTTGTCTGGGACAGCAGCCTCATCAGAATCAGAGGCATCAGAATCAGAACCGCAGATTAGACCCAGTTTTACATTTCTTCAGAAACGCGGTTAGAGACGCCGTAGTTTCCGTAGTTTCCGTAGTTTCCTCTGACCTTCTGAAATGAACAAACCGACTCAGTTTATTGGACGCTTTGGTCTGGATCGGTTTTTCTCTGCTCATGAATGAAATCATCACTTTAAAGCCACTTTTTGTATTTTACTGAAGAATTAAATTGATTTGATCTGAAACATTAAAGGTTTTCACTGTCCTCAGAATAAACCAGTCCAGCAGCAAACTGTCATGTAAACTGGTTTCCAGTCAGTCTCAGTAATGGACCAGCAGAGGAATTACAGGAGCGACCTGACGGAGTCGGCGCTGACCCGTTTTCCTCTGAATCAGCAGGACAGGAAGCTGCTCTCCATCCACCAAAGTGCTGAGTGGGCCTGAAGGAGGAACCAGCAGCTTCTCATTGTCCTGTTTGCTTCTTCAGCACAGGCCTCAGCCGCAGGTTGATTTAAATTCAAATGTTTGCGTCTGCAGCGTCAGACTGTTACAGTATCACAGACTGACGGAAAAAAAGCTAAAAATGTGTCCGATTTTCATTTCTGCCAAAGCAGCAGCTCTGATTCTGCCGGCCGGGCGGCGCTCCGGGGCCATAAAGTCATAAAAGTTCTTTATGGATATTCCCAGGTTTCTATTTAATTATGAGTTCATGTTGGTTTTTACTCTGGGGTCTGAAGCTGCGCCACAAACACAGCAAACGAGCGTCGATGTGCAACGGTCAGCCTGGAAAAGCCGATAAATTCTGATAAATGACTCAGTTTTATGGCGAGAGCCACAAAAAACTGGAGGTTAAAATTAACAAAAGACAGAACAAAGTTTTTCCCTGAAACTAAATGTTAACAAACAGATTCCCTCCGGACGGGGAGCGGCTGCTGATTCTGCCTGATTTTTTTCCATATTTCACAACAAATGTCATCTGGAGGAAATCTGCAAAACAAACCATTTCAGTTCAATCATAAGTATATTCCCATTCCTAGTTATCAGCTAATGCATCAGTTTGCAGCATTCAGTCCTCCTCACCAGCAGGGGGCGACAGTGGAGAGGAAATCTCCCCTTAAGTAGGAAGAACCTCCAGCAGAATCAGAGCCAGAACCGGGTTCAGTACCAGCAGCCATGGAGGTTTGAGAAGAGAGAGACAGAGAAGGAGAACTTCCTGTTCTCAGAAGAGGAAGAACGACGAGGTGATCAGAACCACAGCCAATCAGAACGCCTGCTGCTACGCAGAAAAAACACAAAGGTAACAGGAAGTAACAGGAAGTAATGCTAATTGGAGAGTAGTAGGAGAAGAAAGTGGTTCTCTGAAGACATTCTGACATGGTTCATCCTAAACTCCGTTTCCGACTCTGTTCCTGTAATCCGGCCGTTAGCTTCAGCCGTTAGCTGCTGCTGCAGCAGCTGCAGCTCGTCCTGCAGAATCTCAGGGTGTTGAGGAGACGTTTAATGGCGTCCTGCAGGCAGCATGAATATTTCATTTGGCCGCTTCATGTGAGCTGCAGCTGCTGCTTCACTTTAAAACACGCCTGCTTTCAGATGCCCTCCTAAAAACCAAACATCCAGCAGCATCTGGTGGCTCTAGCTCTGTTCCAGGTGAGGATCCTGTAGATCTACAACCTCCAGACACTGAAGCTGTTTGAGTTCAAAAAGAGGAGAAGGAATTCAACCTCCTGGTGTACGAACAGTTCCTGAACACCAGCTGTCCAGGTCCAGTTACTGGAGCTCTGAAATAAAGCAAAGTCCTTCATGTAGAGTCGATAAGTTTGATTTAAAGCCTCTGGTAGCTGAATTGTGATGATGTGATGAAGAGGAAAACATTAAAAATCTGCCAGCTCCTGAATGATGCCACCAGTTTTTCTCTGAATGAGACGACGAACCTGCAGCCTGGTAGCAGATCCTCAGGCCTTCAGTTTGAGCTGCTGCCACTCTGTTCCTGTCATGTTGCTCTGATGCCGAAGCTCTGCTGAGTTTCACATCTCCAGTTTATTCTGACTGGTGTGTTAAATTTTTTTAACACAATTAATCCCGTTTTTTGTTATTTTAAACAGACAAAGGTTCGAGCTGGAACCTTTCTGTTTGCTTGTTTCTGGTTCGCCTGTAAAGCTGACGCACAGCTACATCCGCTAACAGCAGCCATGGACGAACAAAGTGGCTTTTCTCAGCACACTGGGTTTTAATTTCTGCTTCTAAACGATTTGATTGTCGCGTTCTAGTTGTGCTACAACGAGTTAGCCTTTGAGTGAAGCTATGCTAGCCTAAAATAGCATCTCAGTGCTAAACATGTAGCAGCTAATGCTAATGTCAGCGTCCAGATTTCTAAAGAAGATCAGAGAAACTCTGGAAAAGTGAATGGGTAGAAAAACACTTTGCTCCAATCTGATGGTTAAAGAACCTGAAGAACAGATTTAAAACTTTAAATATATTTGAGCTCATATGTTTTTGAATTGAAGATGTTGCTTAATTGATTAATTACAGACCCTGTAATAAACTCAATTATATTTTTAATCCAGTTCTTTCACTAATTATTTTCTGACCCTCTGAAGATTGAGCTCAATGCTCTGAGCGCCCCCAAGTGGTGAGAAAATTAACCAAATTATTCAGAAAGTAGGTCATGCTGTCAGCATCTGGCATGCTGAGGTGAGAGAATCTGCATCAGCGCACATGAAGCGTCTGCATAGTGTATAAAATTCAAAATAAAAAATACTTTATTGATGCCAAAGGGAAATTATATCAGCAAGTCGGTGATGCTATGTTAGCTTAGCATCTGGAGCTGTTAAGTTAAAGACAGAAGGTCAAAACGTCTGTGGAGTTTATTACCTGCATGGATATAAACCAGGATGGTAAATGGGTTCTGTGTGACTCTGGGGTATTTCAGGCAGCTTTATGAATAGTTTTAGTTGTTTTTGAGTGTCTTTGTTTTACTCTGGAGGTTTTATTGTTACCAGAGTGTTTTTATTGAAGTGTAAATGGAGGTTTTCTGTCCTGGTTTTGGTGTCGTTGGATCCTGGCAGCTGTTCCCGGCTCTTGGCGGTGGGTTGGCGTGTGCCTCGTGTTTTCTTGGCTCCAGGCATCATGAATGAGACGGAGGGGAAAGAGCAAACTGCCTTGGCGTGTGGCTCTTCATCGTTTTGAAGAACATAATGAGAGTTTTCTGTGAAACCACTGAGATGTTGCGCCACTCTTCCATGCAGACGTTAGTCAGACCTTTGTGACGCAGCTTGTGTTCTGAATGCTGGCTGCGGTGTATGGAGATGATTACAGCGTCAGCAGGCTCGACTCTTTGACCTGCAGAGAGCATTTTATCTCCAGTGCTTCCAGTTAAAAACTCTCCCAGTCGACGCGACGCTGGAACCCTTCCTGTCAAATCAACAGCTGCTCTACATCAGCTGGAAAGAAGCGATAAGAGCAGAAAATGTGTCTGAAATCAGCATTCTGCCTCCTGACACGCCGGGGAGCTGTAAATGGGAGCCATGGGAGTGTAACTGGGAGTAATGGATGTGATACGGCGTTTATCTGGGGGGAACTTCTCCTGGTTGACAGGTTTTCCAGTGAAACGGAGCAGCAACCTGCTGGGAACGACAGAAAATCCTGTTCTATTAGGTTTAGCATCGTTGCTGCGTTTGTTCTGCAGAGTGTCACGCCTCGGAGCGCGACGCGGGAACAGAAACGCAGAGATTATGTTTGATCATCCGACAAAATCAATAACTGATGGAGCTGCTGTCATGCGGGGACTCCTCTGTGTTTTCCCATCTGAGTGCATTAAAACATTAAAAAGAGCCGCCGACATGCAGGCGCTGGCAATGAGCTCATCCATCAGCTGCCGCTCCGCGCCGACATCACAGTCATAACATCACATATGAGCCGATCCATCACCCTGACGCTCCGCAGGCTGCGGCAGAACCAGCCTCCGCTGCTCCGGCCTCAGAACCCAAAGGAACCTCCAGCTCCAGTCCGGCCCGCTGGACGTCTAAACAGGAGACAGACAGACCGAGGAAACCGTGTGGGGAGAAACCGAAGCCTCAGGATGACAGCAGGCAGCCAGGATGGACTCATGGTGCGACTGCTGACATTTTCCATCACTGTGCAAAGTGATGTTTACGCTTTATTGTGAAGGGTCATTAGTCTTGTTCGTGGAGGGTCTTGGACCTGGTTCTGGTCTTGCTCTCAGATGGACCCACCTTGACTCCATTTCTGCCTCCATTATTCTCTGAAGCTGATCTATTTCAGATCCTGTTAATAATTGGCTCAGTTTTAACAAACTGAATTGAATTTAACTGAATAAAACATCTCTGGATGTTCCACCTGCATAAGGTTTTCCTCTGGTTCTGGTCTGACCCGGACCATTACAGAACCACTGGAGCTACCAGAACCAGAGGACCGGTCTGGTACCGGAAACATTCACCTTACCTGGTTATTTGTAAAATCCTGGGCCTGTTCCTGATACAACAGGTGAGCGTTGCCATGGCGACCCAGCGTGACCCCGAGGTCGTGGTCCCGCTGTGCGACACAGAAACCATCTGTCTCCCTTGCTGCTCACTGCCTGCCTCATCCAGCGGCTCTAATTTCCTCCCATGGATTAGAAATAATTAAGTCACAAATAATTGCAGCTATTATGTTGATCCAATTAGCCGCCGTTAGCCTGCAGCCGGGATGAAACCCGCTGGATCAAAGGAGGCAGCCGGACGGGTCCACCAGAACCGGACGGGTTCACCAGGACCGGATGGGTTCTCCAGAACCGGACGACCACACTGGCTCAGTGTTATGACCTTTAACCTTTAACCTTCTGACTGAGGCCTGTAGAGTTTTAGATGGCGCTCTTGAGCTTCACATTGTGACCTCTGACCTTCATCGTCTGACAGGATGATGAACTTCCGACGGTTTGGAGATGACCTTTGACCTTTCCCAGATTGATGGTTGCCTCTCTGAGGTCATTGCTGATGGTGTATGGAGCTAAATTAGTTCCAAAACGTTTGTTCAGATAAAACTGAAAAAAAAAAAAATTACTTTTCAGATTAAAGTTTTTTTTTTAGTTTTTTTTTTTTTTTACAATCTTTATGCCCCCAGTTTGGCTCCATAGTTTTGACTCTGATTTTTCTTCCCGCTTTTCCAAACGCCGATGCATCGTAACGTGTTCTAATCTGGATTAGGATTAGGTGGCTGTATATTTAAAAACTCATGAAACATAAATTTTCTCCCTGGTTGTATGTTTACTATTGCAGCTATTCTAATATTCGTAACAAAGGCGTTTAGTGGAGCAGGAAAGAGGCGCAGCAACAGTTTCCATACATTAGAAGTTATTATTTGTGTTTGGATGACTAAACAGTCGCTCATCTGTCAGACTGAAACGTTCAGGAAAAATAATCCTCCCAGCTTCAGCTCAGTTTCTCTTTTTCCTTTTTCTCCCTTTGTTCTCGAGCAGAAGTGGGAGAAAGTCGTTTCTGATGCCAGCCTGCAGGTTGGATGTGGATAATTCCTGGGTTTCTGTCCATATGGAGATCCTGCAGGCTGTGGCGTGTTGCGCTGCAGGCTTTCAGAGACACGCAGGGAAAACAGACTCTCTGTGGAGATAAATCAGGCTGAATTCAAGCGGAATCATCCTTTAATCTGAAATGAAAACGACTCCAGAGGCTTTATTTTTAGCTGCTGGCTGCCATCAAACACTCATCAGATCCTCTTTGTCAGTGCGAAGACCTTCTGCTGTGTCATAACGAGCTTCCGTGAGGCTGAACTGAGAAATGCTGGGGCCGAGGCGCCAAGCAGGACGGAGCGGAGCTGAGAGGAGCTCATTTCCATGCGTGCTGAAAGAATGTCTTCCTCCGTTCACTCCCACATCCCAGCGCTCAGCTGGAGACGTCTTCTGACTGAGCAGCCGCCTCTGTTCTGCTTCCAGCTGCTCCAAGTGTTTCCACCTTCCTTCACCTCGCTCTGAGCAGAACCTCCTCTCAGTCATCCTCCCACATCATCATCAGGATGAAGCTCAATTCGCCGACCTCGTCAGGATGCTGCGACAAGCCAGAAGCTCACCACGCGTTTCTGCAGCAGCCAGCGCTGACATCCTCCACGTCCTGCTGCTGCAGAAACACAGAAACCTCTTCTATGAACTGCAGCTCATCCTGCACATCCTGGGAAACCGAGTCAGTCTTCTTCACCTCCTCATCATCAATACAGTATGTCTTGGTAGGTTTGGTCGGTCTGAGACTTGGAGGATCCCAGTGCATCTGATCCCAGTGAGATTTTCCCAGTAGCACCATAAACAAGCTGCAGCAGGTTAGCATTAGCCCCAGCCGTATCACAGCATGAGGGACGTTTTGGTTTGGGGGCTTCGTCTCCCTGTAGGTCGTGACCTGATCCATGACCTGGAGGGCAGATTGAGTCAGAAGGGATCAGATGGGTCCAGGACTGAGAGCCAAACACACAGAACCAGCTGTCATCATGATGACCAGAGCTCCCAGTTTAAGCACCAGCAAGAGAACAACGGCCGGATCAGAACCTGCAGCAGAGCGTCTGCATGAATCTGTGCAGAAAAGCCTTGGATCCTCTTCTGACGCTGAGCTCTTCATCATCCTCCATCATCTGTCCGTCAGAGAACAACGTGTTCCTGTTTTCTCTGATGGGAAGCTGAAGATAATCACACCTGTCAGGGATTTCTGTCGTTTCTTCTGGATTCCTGACTGATTAAAACTCAACAGCTTGAGCTCCTGTTGCTGCTCCTGCTGAGGAGATCAAATCTGCATGATCACAACAGAAAGAGTCAGAGAGGAGAGGCCAGCAGCAGGACTCCATCAGTCCGCTTTCACCCGAACTCCGGTCCGTCTGTCTAGAAACTCCAGTTCGGTTGGTGAGGTGTGAATGCTAATTGACCTCTGACCTCTGGTCCTCCAAACCTCAGTCTGGGTTCGGTTGAACTGAACTCTGGTTCGGTTTGAATTTGAACGCCAAACGGACCAGAGGCCGCTCCAAAAGCAGGAAGTGGACTACAGCGCAGGGCATTCTGGGTAAATACAACCAAAGCTAACATGCTAGCCTAGCGCTAGCAGCAGGAATGGCTCCTGGTCTTTAGCCAAAGACTAAACAGAAATCCTCCAACCGCTAAAATCTGACGCCTCCATCTTGTTTCCATCTGGTGAACAAGGAAGTTGCTCTCAGTGTCTTCAGAGGTTTTTGTGTCGTTTCCTTCAGTGGTTCTTGGTGCAGCGCCCCCACAGGCCAGGAGGGGAACAGGTTGGTTTGACTCAGAGAACCACAGCAGCTGGAGGTGGAGCAGATGTTCTGGGGCCAGTAGAACCGGGTCGATTGGACTGAAGGAGGGAAAACAGACTAAAACTTAAAATATTCCAGTTTCAGGTAGAAACCAGGCAGGAGTCGGTACAGATCAGAATCAACTCTCATTCACACTCCAGTATTTCCTCCTGTATTGTAGATGGCACAGCGATGTGTAGTTTATGTTTATTATTTCAGTATTTTCACGCTGTTAAATTAAATTATGAGGCTTATTACTCTGTAATCTGCCACCTCCAGTCCATTCTGTGTGTTAGCAGTAATTTGCTTACAGAAATTGAGTTTCTCAGTTTCCATTTGGCTCTTAATGATCTGTTTCTTACCCTGTAGATGTCTGATGTGTCAACCAGTCTGGCAGCTAAAACTTTAGATTTAAACGTTAATGAATTAGAAATGACGCTGAAAACACCTGAGTGTTTTTATCAACATTCAGTGTTAAAAATGAGTTTCTTTCCGTGTGAGAAGGTGGTGAGAGTGGATTCAGAGGAAAAGACGTTCCCAGGCTCTATGAACATGGTTCACACGTTTTTACTGAAATACGTCGTGATGTGATCAATAACGCCTGAGCCCAGATCATAGTGAGAGCACGTTGGTGGAGCAGAGCAGATGGAGTCCAGCTGAGAAACGGTTCCAGCGGGAACTGGAGCCGGGCTTCGGGCCGCAGCTCCGTCATGAACCACGCCGTTTCCCTGGAGCGCGTGCGGCTCGTTAAAAATGCAGAAACATCATGAATATTTCAGCACATTTGATCAAATGAGTTCTAGAGGCTTCGCTGAGCGAGCCGAGGAATCAGAACCGGGCCGGGCCGCTTTCATCGTCGTCATGTTCATCACCAGAGGCCGGAGTTTCTGTCTGCTGAGGACAGGACGCTCTGGTCGGCTGCAGGTCACTAACGCCGTTACCATCGTTACCGCTGGAAGGTCGTCAGACGCTGTTCCTCACATCTTCATCCTCTGATTTTATGATAAAACAGCTTGCCATACCAGGTGTTCAGTTGTTTCCAGATGGGAGGAAGGGCAGACTCAGCAACTCGTCATCCTCTAGCATTTCGTCAAATCGTCTCCCTGACTGATCTAATTGTAGATCATCTACTCTGCCCACCTCTGCATACTTACCAGGTACAGAAAATGATGTCATTTCCCTTTAACTGACCAGCTGAGTTGGGAACAGTCAAAGTCGCTGCAGAGCAGAGAGACGTTACCGAGTCGTAGGCGGTTCATGAAATGTCAGAGAGCCGTTTCCTCCGACTCTCCTGTGACTTTATCGCAGCTCTTACCCTTCAGAACCGACTCGGCTCTGAAGTTAAACCGTTCCTGAAGTTCAGCTCCAGAGTTCATCCATGTGTTTTTATCTCTGCAGGTGGAATCTGCATCGCTCAGTCCCTGAAGATTCCCCACGAACACAAACCGTCGGACTTTGACAAAATCATCCGGCAGCTGCTGGACACCCGCTACGCCAGAACCGTGGTTCTGTTCGCCTCCGACGAGGACATCAGGTAGCCGGAGCTCGTCTCAGTCAGTCCGTCCTGGTAACGGCTCGTCGCTCTGTTTACCACATTAGATTCATTCAGTTGAGGTTATTTCCATCTCACAGCAGATCGTTTAATCTCATCGCTCCTTCCTGGTTGTCATCAATGCTTCGGGTTCAGATTAGTTTTCTTAAATCTGACTGAAACTACTAACTGTTTAAATGTTTTTGTTTTTTCAGGCAGAACTTGGATGGTTTGTTTGTTTCTTTGTTCTTAAATTCATTATGTTCATTTCATTTATTCTGTCCTGAATTTCCTTGCTTTGGGACAATAAAGGGTATTGATTAGAGAGTTTAATAAATCCGTTAATAATCAGATCAGATGAAACCTTGCAGTTCGTCAGCCGCCTCTCTGACCCTCCAGGCTTCCATAGAAACTGAGCTCTGGGTTTTGCTTTGGCTGCAGGGGAATCCTGAACGCCTCGAAGCGGGCCGATCAGGTCGGACACTTCCTGTGGATCGGCTCCGACAGCTGGGGGTCCAAGAACAGCCCCATCCACCAGCTGGAGGACGCCGCCGTGGGCGCCATCACCATCCTGCCCAAGAGGGCCACCATCAGCGGTGAGTTCAGGGAAACAGCGGCTCGGCCCGGGCTGATCGGATCTGGATCGATCAGTTTATCGTCTCCAGATGTCTGAACTTCACCTCTATGCTTCATAAACTCAGTTTTAAACAACATTAAATGTTTGTTAATGCAGCAAATATTTCAACAAAATCTTTCACATGCAGATACAAAAACCTGACTTGGTCATCATGGAAAATGCAGTTTTGTCACAGATAAATGTTGTTGGTGTCAAATCATATGTACTCATAAATTTTTTTATCTTTCAAGATGGCCGCCATGGTTGTCATGGAGATTATATGTTTGCTTTAAAATCATCTGTAGCGGTGGGCACAAATAACTAAAACATTAGATTCACTAACTACTGATACATTATTCAAGAATCTCAGCTACGATAAACACATAAAAACATTAGCATAAGCTAATGCTAACCATTAAGACGACTGTCTGTCTCACATCTTCATTTGAGACTCGCTAACAGGAAAATCCTCAGTTTCTGATTTTTTGACTTGTTATTGCTTTAAAGCTTCATGAACAGGACGAGCAGAGAGGATTCTGTAGCTCCTCATCATCCCGCCGCCATCAGCAGGAAACTCACATTCAGGTTTATTGAACCTCAGAAAAGTTCAGTTTTTATTGTTGATATTTCCGCAGAGAACGAGGAATTATTTCAGGCTGGTGTAGAGATCATTTCCAGCAGGCTCCATTTTACAGCTTTTATTTAGACTGTGCTCTGATTTAACCTTTGACTCAATCAGCACATATTTGAATGAAGTGACATTTCAGAGCGTTACAGACAGGAGAAGGAACGTGCTGCAAGTCAGCCAATATTTCACAAGAACCTGAGGGAGGAAGATGAAGGTCTGCCAGTGCTTCACTTCTCACCTTTCCACAGACATAATGATTAAAAAATGAAAGAAAAGTTCAAAAAGACTCAGAATATCTGCTTGATTTGACATTTACAGTGAATTTATCTGCTGATTATTGAGTTTTTGTGCAGCTAGCAGCAGAGTTCCTCCGTTTCAGTCGCAGTTTTGCGCCACCTGGTGGCATTGCTCTGTCCATGCAGCCACTTCAAGCGTTTATTCAAATATGACTTTAGAACAGGGGGGGCCAAAGTGGGTCCTCAGGGGCCATGTTTTAGTTCTCTCCCTGGTTTAACGCACCTGGATCAAATTATGGCTCGTTAGAAGGTCTAAGACAGGGGTGTCCAAAGTCGGTCCTGGAGGGCCGCCATCCTGTGTGTTTTAGTTCTCTCCCTGGTTTAACGCACCTGGATCAAATTATGGCTCGTTAGAAGGTCTAAGACAGGGGTGTCCAAAGTCGGTCCTGGAGGGCCGCCATCCTGTGTGTTTTAGTTCTCTCCCTGGTTTAACGCACCTGGATCCAATGATGGCTCATTAGAGGCCTTAGGAGAACATTGACAAGCTGAGAAGGTTGTTACTACAACCAGGGAGAGAACAAAAACATGCAGGATGCCGGCCCTTGAGGACCGACTTTGGACACGCCTGGTCTAAGAAGAACATTGACCTGCTGAAAAGGTTGTTGGTACCACCAGGGAGAGAACTACACCGTGCAGGATCCCGGCCCTCGAGGATCCACTTTGGGCTCCCCTGCTTTAGAAGCTAGAAGAACCGGGAGAGTCAATGCAGCTGCTATAAGTTTATTTCCTGCAAGAGTTGACACTAAAACAGGTTTACAGTAAAATATTACTCGACGTTAACAATGTACAATGTAAATACTGTAAGAAAAGCAGTTGTTTTTTAGGTCTTGTTATTTCGATCTGTACATCAGCAATCGGCCAATTAACCTGTTCTGGGATCGACTGGCAGTGCCTCCGTCCTCCACTAGGGGGCGTTCCCCTCCAGTTTCTCCCCGAGATGCAAGAGGAAAACAACAATATGCATTTAGGAAAATGACAGAAACAGAAAGATTACATTTTTCTGGTCAGTGAATGAACCGGGTCAGACTGGCATCACAATCAATCAATCAATCAATCAAATATTATTTGCATAGCACCTGTCAGCAGCAAGGCTTTTCAAAGTGCTTTTCATCATGAAAACACACAGTCAACATTACATTCTGCACCTTAATTAATGTTTCAGTCTGGATTTAAAGGAGCTCAGTGTTTCAGCTGTTTGTCAGTTTTCTAGAAGTTTGTTCCAGATTTGTGGTGCATAGATGCTGAATGCAGCTTCTCCATGTTTAGTTCTGGTTCTTCAACCAGAACCAGAACCAGGTTGCTATGACGACAGCAGATCTTTAATGTATTGTGGTGCTAAACCGTTTATAGTTTATCCTCTGAGTTACAGGGAGCCAATGGAGGACTGTAGAACTGGCTGGTGTAGAACTGGCTGGTGTAGAACTGGGTGGTGTAGAACTGGCTGGTGTAGAACTGGGTGGTGTAGAACTGGGTGGTGTAGAACTGGCTGGTGTAGAACTGGGTGGTGTAGAACTGGGTGGTGTAGAACTGGGTGGTGTAGAACTAGGTGGTGTAGAACTGGCTGGTGTAGAACTGGCTGGTGTAGAACTAGGTGGTGTAGAACTGGCTGGTGTAGAACTGGGTGGTGTAGAACTGGCTGGTGTAGAACTGGGTGGTGTAGAACTAGTTGATGTAGAACCGGGTGGTGTCTCTATCCTCCTGGTTCTAGTCAGAACTCCAGCTGCAGCGTTCTGGACCGTTGGGTTGTCAATCAGATCTGTGAAGACGCTGCTGCAGGAATCAAAGCCACTAAAGAGAAACTAAAGCCTGGACGAGTTTCTCTGATCTGAGACTTTAGTCTCTGGTCCTGGAAATGTGGGCCGGTTCTAGAAGGCCCACTCTGGAACCGGATTTATAATGGCGGAGGAAGACTTATCACATCGTTTATCAGTTAGCGTGATAAATTTATCGTGGTAAGAATTTTTTTTATCGCCGTCATGATAACTTCCATATAATGACGTTTAAAACTCCCCAAAACCGTTTTATTATTTTCCTCGCTGTTTGTCCAATGAAAACATCAATAAATGCCAATAAATCTGAAAACACTGTGTGCAGTTTAGTGATACAAATCATGTTTTTATGTGACTGGTGTCCTAAAACGCGTTACCCATGGGAATGTTTCTTCAGGAGCAGTATTTGTGTTAGTGGGGCTGTAATTGCTGTGACACACAGTTAGATGAAAACAAGAAATAACGTCTGAAGAGCTCAGCAGCGAACTCACACCCGGCCGAGAGAAGAGGCTGTGAAAACCAACAAGGTGAGAACTGCAGGTCAACTGGCAGCTTGTCCTTCTGACGAACCCTGGAAAACGTCAGGCTGAGCCGCCTGGGCCTGGAAAGGTCACCGGGAGGTCATCGGATTGTTGAGCTGCTGCTTCCACCTGAAGCAAACCAGAGCAGAGACAGACAGTGGAAAAACTGCTGGGATTTACTAAGGATTCATCATTTCCACCAGCCGACTCCGGTCCAGTTTAACCCGACTCCAGTCCGCTTTAATCCAAAATATTTGGATAACAACTTAAATATTTAGTTCCTTAGTTTGAAAAGTGAACTCCATTTTATTTTCTGTTGGGTTAAATAAACCAAATGATTCGTGTAACTCTGCAAACAGCGCCCCCTAGTCCTGCTCTGTGGTAGTTTCCTGAAGGATGTGAAGAAGTTTTAGTTTGTTTTCTAGAATATCTGCTGAGGATTTTCCTGAGGTTTCTCCAGAAGCCAAACGAGGTGAGAGTGTAAAATGTTCCCTGAAGCAGTCGGTGTTTTTCTGTCTTTCCCTGCAGCTCTGAACGAAGCGTCTCGTTCCCTCAAACTGTTCAGATGTTTGCTTCTCTGAGCTGCTTCTGTTTCCGTGATGCTGCAGAATCTGGTTCTGCTTCACGTTCAGCTTCATGCAGAAATAAAGACGGATCTCTGACTGGGTTCCTCAGAAACTCCAGACTCAGAGGAAACGTGGATGCGCTCTGAAGCAGCTTCAGCCATTTCCGCTGCTGTTTGTGTCCCAGTTAGAGGGAGAAGTCCGAACTGGCGGGAACTGGACTCGGTTCTGATTAACGCCGTCGTTACAGGACGGATGTGCAGCAGCTCCATGTTGGATCGACAGCAGCAGCAGAGTTTCCTCCTCGCTGCATAATTACCCGACAGGAAGTGACTGCAGACCTCCAGGAAGTAATCCTCAGCTGGACTTCCGTTGTGGGAACGGATTCATGGAGCAGAAACTCTTTTCCTCCCGTTGCATCAGATGCAGCGCTGGCGATGAAGTAGATTCTCCTCTTCATCACCGCGACGCCTCAGAAAACGTTCCTCCTGCTGGCGAAACGACTTCTGGATCCGGAACGGGAATCGAACCGTCCGGGTCCGTTCACTGCAAACATTTACTTCTGTGGTTAAAGTTTACAAAAAACGTTTTGCATAAAACTGACATGAAACCCGTCATGAACATGAATTAGTCTGCATGAATGTTTATGCCTGTTATGATGCTTTAAAACTTACATTAATAGTAAATAAATGTCATTATAAACATTCATTCAGAGGCCTTCATGTTCATAATGGTAGCATGTTAGCCTGATGCTAAAGCCTCCCAAACATGAAATATCCGTGTTGTTTTTATAAACGTTTTCAGCATTTAGAACATTTATTGCTGCTTAAATAGAAATAAAGAAATATTGGAGGGAAAGTGAAGTTGAGTATTCTCTCCTGCACCATTAAATATAATAATTAAGACACTGATGATGAAGGCGGCCCTCCTCTTCCTGCCTGTCTGCCGCCAAAACGTGACGAAAACAAACGATGACGAAGCTCAAACATCCAAACTTCTCATGTATTCACAGATTAAATTAATATAATTTCAGATTAAATGGAATAATAACGTCAGCAGCAGCGTGTGCAGAGCATTGTTAGAAAGCAAAGCTGTAAAAATAAACGTATGTGACTGACTGGCCTGCAGGTCCAACGTTCAGAGAAAAGAACTGTTCAAAGGAATCGGGTCATTTGTGAACGTCACACCACAACCTTTATAAGGGCCAGTAATGCAGCTTCACTGCAAAATCACCAAATAATTTCCATCTGGTTTCTACTTTTAGTTATTTTAGAATAGAATATTTTAGTTCACTTGAAATAAGACAAAACTAATCTACAGTAACTTTCCAGGAATATATGGAAGCTTCTTCATGTCAACAATCCCTTAGTTGATGAAACATTACTGGTTCCAGTGAGACGTTATTTAATTTGTTACTTGGTTAAATGTTTTGTTAAAAGTGAAATAATCTGCCAGTGAAGCAGATTATTCTGAACCAAGCTCCTCCGTTTTACTGGAACATTTCCTGTTTGTTTCATGTCAGGTGAACTGAGATATTTTAACTATAAACCAGATTAAAAACTTTGTAATATTTGGTGTTTTTAGACACGAGAAGCTGTTAGGAATCTTTTTAAACCTTCATGGTCCGTTTTCTCAGCCGGTTGTTTGATCCGAACCACCCAGAGTCTGACAGCTTCCCGCCGGAGCGAGATGAAGGCTCTGCACAGCGATCCGTCCTGCTGCGTGACCTCTGACCTCCCCTCTGGCAGCGGAGCGCGCCGCCGCCTCTGTTTCTGTCACTGCAGCCGCTCACCCAGAAAACGTGGAGACAAACATCTGCAGGGCAGGAAGTCCGCTGTCCATCACTTCCTGGAGGTTTACAGCTGATTCTGCAGAGACGGGACCGGGTCTGGTTCTGGTTCTGGTTCTGGTGGTGACACGTGAAGAGGAGAGTGAGCAGCGTCTCTGTTTGAAGACGAACTCGGCTCTAATGTTTTCAGCTCGGTGAAGCCGCCGGCCGCCGAAGACTCTTAGCGGTTTGGACCGAACGCTGCGGCGAATCCAGAGGTTTCATCCGGACCCGGTTATGTTCGCTCTGCTGCTGCAGCATCGTAACCACGCTGCTGCAGCATCGTAACCACGCTTCCAGGGAGAAATTACAGCCAAGCTGTGCAGAGATTCGTGATTCTCTGCAGCAGAACAAAATGCTGCTGGAAATTTAACGTTTGATTCTTCATCAGTTTTCCTTCAGTTATGGAGAAAATGGAACAAAAATCAGATTAATTTCATGTTTCATACTTGATGATCATCCGTCACCAGATCCAAACTGGATCAGATGGATTCTGGATCATCAGTGGACCCAA
This sequence comes from Xiphophorus couchianus, assembly GCF_001444195.1. Lineage (NCBI taxonomy): Eukaryota > Metazoa > Chordata > Actinopteri > Cyprinodontiformes > Poeciliidae > Xiphophorus > Xiphophorus couchianus. The sequence continues at coordinate 3,502,754 of NC_040247.1, forward strand.
GCAGAGCGATGGAGCGTTTCTCCCTCAGTGTTTCTAACCTGGTTATCTCTTCATCACCTCCTGACTGGCTCCTCTTCCTCTTCACCTCCTCAGTGACTTTCAGCTCCACGCAGAGAAACACGCGAGGTGAAGATCCTGGTTTTATCCTGTCAGGAATTATTCATATTTATGCATCGCTGGGATCGTTTTGGAGCGTCAAGGACGTCTGAGGCAGTCGGTGACACTGAGGCTGCAGCGCCGTCTGACGGGGAAAATTTAGAGCTCCTCTTCAGATTACAGCCTCCCATAACTCTGACTGTCAACAAACACATGAAGGGAGTCAGGAAACGACAGCCTGACTCTCTGAACCTGAACTTTCCCAAAGCTCCAGGTTCTACTGGGTTTTACAGGAATCTCTGTTCATCCCAGCCAGCTGAAGGAAAACTGGACAACTCTGGAGGAAACGCGTTTTTATCTGAAATGTTGGTTTCCAGGTGATGAAGAGGAACCGGAGGAACCAGAGCTGGGAGGTCAAACCATCATGTTGCAGGAAAAGCTCAGAGATCCAGATCCTACCTGACCTCTATGTGGCGCTGTTCGCAAAGTTACACAAACTTCCACAGGAGAAAGAAGTGGGGTTTATTTATGGGGTTTATCTTTCAGTCATATTTCACCACGTTATTCATTCTTTCAATAATCTCACAATTCCAAATTAAATTCCCAATTAGCAACTTAAATACTTAGTTTGAAACTAAATATTTAGCCTCTATGCAAATTCAGTTGCTGATCCCGGAAGTGGACTACCAAAATAAAAGCTATTTCTTCTGAACCTCTTCCTCTTTTCATCTGAGCTGAAAACAAAGTGAGCCGTTTTTAACCGAGACGCTTCGACTTCCACCAGCAGGAGTTTATTTATACTGAAGCTCTAAAAATGCAGCTTTTATTTTGATAGTCCACTTACCGACAAGTGAATTTGCATATGAACTAAATATTTAAATTGGAGATACAGTAAATATCTGATTGTAAACTAAATATTTAGCTCAATTTTCAATATTTAGCTAGCTACATGACCAGCTCAATGTTTAGCTTGGTAACTAAATATCAGCTAGCTAACTAATGCTAGCTGATATTTAGCCAACTTTAACTAAATATTAGCTAAATAAACTAAATATCTATCTAGTAAAATAGCTTCCTGAAGCTCCAATTTAAATATTTGCCTAACTAAATGTTGAGCTAAATGTTTAGTTTAGCTAGCTGGACGGTGTGCAGCTGATATTTAGCCGGAGTTTGAGCTCAGAGACGTTTGTCCTCCAGGACTTCCTGTCCCCTCTGGACGTCCAGGCCTCAGCCTGCTCTGGGTTCAGCTGTCCAAACGTTTCTGATCATAGAAATAAAAACTGCCTGACTGATTCAGAGTAAAGAGGAATTAAAAAGCGACTCTGCGGCAGCTTCACTCTGATGACTCTCTGAATGATCTTCCGTTTTGTTGTTGATCTGTTAATAATCAGGAAGCTTCTGCAGACGTCCTGTCCTCCACGCTGCTTCTCCCGGTTCAGGCAGCAGCAGCTGCTCACGCCAACGTGCAGCAGAAGGAGGAAGCTCTCCTCTCTGACTCCACTTGAGCCGAGTCTCTTGAAGACGAGCGGATAAACACTTTGCACGCTCCGGAGGACGCTGTGAATAAAAGCCGCTGCTGCTGCTGTCTTCCAGGCTTCGACGCCTACTTCATGTCGCGGACCCTGGAGAACAACCGGAGGAACGTCTGGTTCGCCGAGTACTGGGAGGAGAACTTCAACTGCAAGCTGATGAGCTCCTCCAAGAAGGACGACAGCAGCAGGAAGTGCACAGGTCGGTGTGAATCCGGCGACATTTCTGCTTTTCTCTCATCTGTTTATCAGGTTTATACCAGAAACCTTTAATTTATTAATAGAGGAGGACTCGAGGCAACACTTTGACGGGTGTACATAAGACTGACGTGACGTAAACATGAAGGAGTCTTTATGAACGTCTGACTGAAGGGTCATTCGGTGAATAATTAAAAAGTAATAATTAAAAGTCTTTTAAAAGTGCCAACTTTGCATTAAAAGTTGGCACTTTTAATTATTACTTTTTAATTATTTACTAAACAAAGTGATTTTCTATCCATCCAGTTTCATTTTATTTCCTTTTTTTGTTTTGGTGTATTTTATTTCAGATACTTGGCTGCTTTTTTGGCTTTTGCATTTTATTGTAAATTGTTAAATTTTATTTACTCACTTTTTTATTTTTAACACTGAATTTTATTTTCAGTGTTTATTATTCCATCATTTGATTGAGTTTCATTTCAAACACTGGAAGGAAACATTTTCTGGTTCCTGTTATGACCCTCAGATGTTCTCCAGATTCTTCTGAAACCTTTAAATCACAGAAAAGTTAAAACTTCTTCTGATCTGATTGGAGCTTCATCCTGAGGGAAGATACTGACTGCTCAGACCTGCTCCACATGACAAAAACGCAGCGTTTAAAGGCTGAGAGATGAACTTCTGAACCGATAAACAGTTTCTAACTATTAATGATGGTTCTGGTTCTCCTGGTCTGAGTCGGTTCAGACGGACTCTGTGCATCGCCTCAGACTTCGGATCGCCGTGGTGACAGAAACGCCGTGGAGATGGAAAACAGCAGCTGCTCTCCGATCTATGAAGCTCTATGAGGCAGTGTGAAGGTGTGAGCCGGCCCGAACGCTAATGAACCGGTTCTGTTTGGAGTATTGATCGAAGACACAGGAACATATTATCTTGTGGGGTTTATTTTCCCTCCTCCATTATTGGCTCTAATTTCCGTCTGTGACTGATTGATTCTGGACGATATGAACTCTGGAGGCTCTGATTCATTTACCGTCAGAGTCTCATTTCCCTGAAACGGTTTGTTCTCCGGGACGGAGACGACCAGCAGAGCAGTCGGACCCTCTGGTCCAGAACCCGCAGAACAAACCCAGGATCCTTCATGTCCTGCTAAACCTGGATTTGGCCTGAAAGTCAGAACCAGTTGATGGGCCGGGCTTGTGAGCAGGAAGAAGAATTTAGAGCAGCATCTCTAACAACCTGAGGACTTTAATAGAATAGAATAGAATTACTTTATTCATCCCAGCAGGGAAATTATTTTGCAGTTACAGCAGCATAGAGACAAGACACACAACAACCACCACTGAGTAGCAATGTAGACAAGATAAAAATAAAATATAACATGCTGTCAATATAAAAAGCAGCTTAGAGCAGTCCTTGCAAAGATTTAAAAAATGCAGATACAGAATGTATATGTAAATATCTGTACAGCAAGTGTGCCACAGTGCAGTTGTGCAAAATTGGACTGATTAGTGCAGATCAATGATTTAGCTTTTATTGTACAGTGAGATGGCATGTAGCAGGAAGGATTTCCTGTATCTGTCCCTACGACAGCGGAGCTGGAGCAGCCTATGTGAGAAGGTGCTCCGCTGTCTGTCCACTATGTGGTGGAGAGGCTGCTGTTTATTGTCCATAATAGACAGAACCTTCTTCAGTGTCCTCCTCTCCACCACAGTTTCCAGGGACTCCAGCCTTAGTCCCAGTACAGAGCCAGCTTTCCTGATGATTTTGTCCAGTCTATTAGAGTCGCTGGCTCTGATGCTGCTTCCCCAACACACAGCAGCAAAGAAGATGGCGCCGGCAACAACACTGTGATAGAAGGTCTCCAACATCTTGCTGCACACATAACACAAGAATTAGGATGAATTTATTACACAGGTTTTAATGCAACGGGGTCCAAAGTGCGGTTCGTGGGCCATTTGTGGCTCTGGGTTTTTTGACCCTCAACTTGTTCTGTATGGAGATTTTTATTTTTAATCAAGGTTAAGTTATTATTATATTACAGTAAAACTCGCCTGAAGGACTTGATCAAACTGGCAGTTCAGGATGGAATAGTTTTTTTAAGCTTTATTGGCTCTAGTGGCGAATTGACAGGAAAGAGGGCAAAGGTCACCAGGCCGGGAATCGAACCTGCGTCGAGGACTAAGGCCTCCATGTGTGGGTTGTGCTGAACCGCCACTGCAGCACCAAGGATGACGTTTGTCCTCATCGGAGCTGGACGGTCAGAGTGGACACAAGCCATCCTCCTGACCCGACAGCAGCCGGTTGTCCTGCTGCTGCAGCCTGTCGTCATGGCGACGGACCGCAGCCGTTTACAGTCGCTCTGCCGTCCTGATAACATTATCCCGCCGCGTCTGGGGGACGCGTGGACGAAGGACAGATAAGTGGCAGTCATTGAGAGCGGAGCCTGCCGGGGAGATAAGATTCAACCGCAGGCAGCAAAACATGGAGCCTGGAGCGTCTGGAGGGTTTCTGATTGGCTCTGAGCCGAAGCAGCAAGGAGGGAAATCCTGCTGACACCTGAGACCGGCTGGACACCTGAGACCAACTGGACACCTGAGACCAACTGGACACCTGAGACCAACTGGACACCTGAGACCAACTGGACACCTGAACCAGCTGGACACCTGAGACCGGCTGGACACCTGAGACCGACTGGACACCTGAGACCGACTGGACACCTGAGACCGGCTGGACACCTGAGACCAACTGGACACCTGAACCAGCTGGACACCTGAGACCAACTGGACACCTGAGACCAACTGGACACCTGAACCAGCTGGACACCTGAGACCGGCTGGACACCTGAGACCGACTGGACACCTGAACCAGCTGGACACCTGAGACCAACTGGACACCTGAACCAGCTGGACACCTGAGACCAACTGGACACCTGAACCAGCTGGACACCTGAGACCAGCTGGACACCTGAGACCAACTGGACACCTGAGACCAACTGGACACCTGAGACCGGCTGGACACCTGAGACCGACTGGACACCTGAGACCGACTGGACACCTGAGACCGGCTGGACACCTGAGACCGGCTGGACACCTGAGACCGGCTGGACACCTGAACCAGCTGGACACCTGAGACCGACTGGACACCTGAGACCGGCTGGACACCTGAGACCGGCTGGACACCTGAGACCAACTGGACACCTGAACCAGCTGGACACCTGAGACCAACTGGACACCTGAGACCGACTGGACACCTGAACCAGCTGGACACCTGAGACCGGCTGGATATTTAGCTCTTTGCTAAATATTTAGTTAACAATCAAAACATTTATTTTGAAGCGATATATTTGGTTAAAATAAATATTTAATTGATTTAATATTACATAAATATTTAGATGAACATAAATGTTTATCTGTGAGCTAACTACATATTTAGCTAGCTCACAGATTAATCAGCTAAATTGGTTACTGGTAACTAAATTAGCATTTTGCTGAAATCTTTAGCTCTTTGCTTAATATTTGAACTAAATATTTACTTTGAAGCTTTTTTAGTTTGAAGCTAAATATTTAGCTTGGAGTTGGCTTGCTAACTACATATTTAGTTTGAACTTAATTATTTTGTTAAACTAAATATTTAGTTGGTGTAATACTTGTGAAGGATGAGAGACCAACCAGGTCTGGTGAAAACATTATAATATTTCAGTTAAAGTCCCGTTTCCCGTCTGGCTCCTCCAGCTGATCTTCCCTCTCGCTCATTTTCTCCTCTGGTCTCTGTTTCAGGTCAGGAGCGGATCGGCGTCGACTCCAAGTACGAGCAGGAGGGCAAGGTGCAGTTTGTGATCGACGCCGTGTACGCCATGGCGCACGCGCTGCACAACATGCAGCGGGACCTGTGTCCCGACGTGTCGGGCATCTGCCTGGAGATGGAGCTGGCCGGCGGGAAGAAACTGCTCAAGTACATCCGCAGCGTCAGCTTCAACGGTGAGCGGGGCGCAGCGGCGCCGGCCTTCTGCGGCCCATAAAGCCGCAGCGCTGCGGTCCAAGGCCGCAGGGCTTCAGAGTGACAAACGCTCAGGCTGCTCCGTATCATAAACACGCTGAAGGAAAACGTGACTCTCATCCTGAAACCTTCCATCATCACAGTTTCTCCCAGCTGGGGGATAAATAGATGAGATCCAGACTAAAACTCTGGAGTCAGACAGCAGGACGGAAACTGATGAGTTCAGTTTAAAGGGTTATAATGAGACTGGATGGTGGAATTGATTAAATTAGAACCAGAACTCCATCATCTGCTCCACCTCCAGCTGTTGTGGCTCTGAGTCAAACCAACCTGTTCCCCTCCTGGCCTGTGGGGGCGCTGCACCAAGAACCACTGAAGGAAACGACACAAAAACCTCTGAAGACACTGAGAGCAACTTCCTTCTTCACCAGATGGAAACAAGATGGAGGCGTCAGATTTTAGCGGTTGGAGGATTTCTCTTTAGTCTTTGGCTGAAGACCAGGAGCCATTTCTGCTGCTAGCGCTAGGCTAGCACGTTAGCTTTGGCTGTATTTACCCAGAATTCCCTGCACTGTAGTCCACTTCCTGCTTTTGGAGCGGTCTCTGGTCCGTTTGGCGTTCACATTCAAAACGAACCAGAGTTCACTTCAACTGACCCCAGACCGAGGTTTAGAGGTCAGAGGTCAGTTAGCGTTCACAGCTCACCAACCCAACCGGACTTTATCGGCAGACGGACCAGAATCGGGCCAAAGCTGACCAGAGTCGGGTCAAAGTGGGTTGAACTGGGCTGTTGCAGCAGCAGCCTCCTGGTTTCCAGTCAGAGAACTGGAGCAGGAACTTTATGGGCCAGTAAAACTAAATATTTAGTATTCGGAGGCTGAGTTTCTTTTTTCCAGACGCTGGCCTCCAGAGTTGCTCCAAAATGCAAATGAAACGTGGCGTTACGACAGCAGAGCCTCCATCATCTCCCTGCTCTGTTCGGAGACGGCGTGCGTAACGAGGTGTAACGCCGCCGCTCGGTGTTTGATCTGCAGCGGTTAAATCGCCGCCTGCACCTGAAAGCTCAATGTTTCCTCTTGTTAAGGATCTCAGAGGGAAGACGCTGCGGCGGCAGAAAGACGCTCCACGTGATGGTAAACAGAAACTAAACGACAGCAGAGAGACGCCGTGTCCTCCACCGGTTAAAGCCGTCATCAGGCTTTAACCCCTCAGAAACAACGACTGGAAAACATTACAGATCCTCTGAAGCTTCTCTAAAGTCCTGAGTTTTCTCCTGCATGAGGACGGGCGGCCATCTTTCCCCAACAGGGCTGAACTTTTCACAATCTGCTGAAACACTTGATCATAATTTAGTTTTTTATGCTGCATTAAATATCGACTGAATAAACAGAAAACGGTTTTCACATAATTAAACTTTGACATATATAACAGGAAGTTGTTGTGAAACACTGTTCATCCATTCATCCCTCATGTCTTCATCCATGGTGTCAGAACACGGTTCTGTCCGGTTCTGTCTGTTCTGTCATCATTTCTTCCTGGCTGAATCAGTCAATCAGGCTCACAGAGCAGGTGAATGTGACCTTTGACCCTGTACTCCCTCCACAGGAAGTGCTGGCACTTCGGTGACGTTCAACAGAAATGGCGACGCTCCGGGTCGCTACGACCTGTTCCAGTACCAGCGGAGCAACGGAACCGGGTCGGGATACAGAGCGGTGGGACAGTGGACCGAGACGCTGCAGCTCAACGTGAGTCTAATACTGGTTCTGGTTCTGACCGGGTCCTGGTTCTGACTGGGTTCTGGTTGTTTCTCAGATCGCCCTCTGGTGGTCAGTTTATGTGCTGCGGCGTTAGCTGGCTTACTGCATTTGACCATAGCAACGGACAAATGGACCGGGTTACTGAACAGACCCGCTGAAGAACCCGGAGGAAGGAAAACAGAATCCTGGAACGATCGGAGGAATTCATGGAATATTTTCAGTTTCTGGTTGAGCTGCAGAACCTTTGATTTTTAAACAAATGAAATAATTTTCATCGGGCCTGATCACCAGCAGGACACGGACAGCTGTCCATCCGTCTGTCCATCCGTCTCTCCATCCATCCGTCTGTCCATCGGTCTGTCCATCCGTCTGTCCATCCATCTGTCTGTCCATCCATCTGTCTGTCCATCCGTCTGTCTGTCCATCCGTCTGTCCGTCCATCCGTCTGTCCATCCGTCTGTCTGTCCATCCGTCTGTCCGTCCGTCTGTCTGTCCATCCGTCTGTCCATCCATCTGTACATCTGTCTGTCCATGTCCATCATCTTTCTGCCACATCTGTCCCACTTCATTTTGTCTCTTTGTGTCCCAAACCAGGATTGGATTCCAGTTTGTCTGGTTTCCGAACCTGATCTGTCCAACCTGTTTTAGTCTCACCTGTCCCCCTGTCTCCACCCTGTCCCCAGCAGACGGTGGGCAGGTCCGTTGCAGACGGTGGACGGGTCCATCCGTCCGTCCCCTGCAGGCGGTGGACGGGTCCTGTCCTGCTCTGCATGCAGAGCCACGTCTCTGCTCTTTCCCGTCTCTAAATAATTCTCCTGAACGGCGACGGCGCTCCAGCTGCGGCTGCCTCGTTGCCGTTATGCGCCCCATGATGGCCGCCGTCCCCGTCCTCATAACTCCTGGGTGTCTGGCTGCAGTGCTCCCTGCAGACGGGCGGAGTCGTTACGGAGGAGCCTGATGGATCGGCGCGGCGCAGTAACAGGGCTAACCTTAGTTTGAACCGGCTGTTAACAGACGGAGACGCCGCTCCCTGGGGACGGGATCCATTATCCTGACGTTCTGCCGCCATGGAAACATTCAGAGGAAGTCTCTGTGGCTCAGCTTCAGGTTCTGATGGGTCTCTGTGGCTCAGCCTCTGGTTCTGATGGGTCTCTGTGGCTCAGCCTCTGGTTCTGACCTCACTTTCAGTTCAGGAACCTTCATCAGAGTTTAATTTTCTGGCTCAGCTGGTTTCTGATTCATGCTGGAACATCAGAACATTAACCTACAAACGATCCGCTCCGTTAAACAGAACCAACAGAGACTGATGCTCCAGGTTCTGCAGGTTCTGAGCGGGACCGACCCAGTGACCCGAAAACCCGACACTTCCACAGAAACAGTCAGAAACTAAAACTATAATCGAACTGAGAAAACGATCCGGTTCATAAAATCAGATTCATGGCTTCATTTCTGTTCATTCTGGGTTTAATAATTCAGCTGCTGAGATTAAAACGTTTCACCGGTTCATTGGACAGGATTTTCACAGAATGTTCTGTTCTCCCGGGCTCTGGACCCGACAGGACAGAAACTGGCTGCTCTGCCCAGCATGGTGGTGAAAGTTGAGTGGAAGGAGGACAAAGGAGCAGCAGGTGGTTCCTATCAAAGAAGAAAAATCAGAAACTATTTGCTTGTTCCTGGATTTTTCTGCCCGCCTGGGTTACAGTGATGACTGCAGATGATGCTGGTTTCTAACAGGCTGAGGTCCGGCTAAGCGGTTCTGGTTCTGAAGGACTCAGAACCAGTTCAGGAGGAAAGTTGGCTTCTCTCTGGTTTTTTTCTCTTTTAGCCGTTCTGAGGATAAAAACGGGAATATTAACGTTTCTCTTCTGCTTTCTATTTGGGAAATGTAATACTTTAAGTTCTCATGGATCAGAACCGCCCTTATCTCAGTACCTTGGAGATGGACAGATCTCCGTCTGTTGGAGATGGAGACGGGCCGGGAGGCGCCGGCGTCTCTCTGATCGGGGCTCTGATGCCTGGTTAAGGGAATCTGACCTGGATCTCTGGAAGGTTGATGTTTCCTGTCCGCCTGTCCGGATCCGCAGCCAGATTCGGATCTCTGATCGGCGGCTGATTGGTGCTCCCATCATGCGGCTTTTCAGCCGGAGCGCAGCGAGTGGCGCCTCCTGCAGGCGGCGCGGAGAACCTCCCACCTGCTGCAAACTTCCTGAAACGAAGGATCGTTTCTGCATCCGACCAGTGCACATTTAACGACAGACTGAGATATAAACGCTCCACGCCCTAAATTATCGTTTGTTTCCATGGATATTTGCGCTCACATGAGTTTCACGGTGCTCTCAGGCTGGAGACGCGTAAAAAATGACACAGAAATGCAGATTTTCAGCAGAGCTGCATGAAAAGCGGTGAAACACGCACATCCCAGCAGGCTGCAGGCGGTTCTGCTGGTTCTGGTCTGACCCAGAGCAGCTACACGTCTCACTTCCTCTGAGACGGACAGAGTTCAGAACCCTGAGCCTGTAGAGACGAGGGAACATGTTGGACTCTGGGCCTGAGAGACGGCGAGTCGAGATAAGATCAGCAGAAACAGACGGCTGAATTATTGAAGAGCCACAGAGGCTTAAACTCGACCCGAGGTCAGTCCGGCTGCGGTTCTGAAGCCGCTGCTGCTGGATGGACGGACAGACATTCAGAAGACCTTCCAGGATCTACCTGTCCTCTTTTGGCTGCAGAAATTAAATATTTCTCCAGTTTGTGTCATAAAAATATTTTTGTGAACTTGAGTCAAACTGCAGCTCTGAGGTCAGAGGTGAAGCTAAGGTCTGACCTCTGACCTCTGAATCTGCTTATTGGCTGAATATTTAGTTCAGAGCTACTCACTAAGTATTTATCAGGCTAAGCATTTAGCTTGCAAATTAAATATTTAGTTTGAAACTGTGACGTTTATAAATGAACAACATGATGACTTTGAAAATAAACCCTCATGATTTTTCCTCTCATAACGGTGCAGTAACCCAAATTACTGCTGTAAATATTTGACCTTATAATCGGTTCCCTGTAGTTCCCTCCAGACGCTCGGTGCTGAGTGAACTGATGTAGAGCCGGTGTAGTGGTGACCTCTGACCTCCTGTTGCCTGCAGATGGAGGACCTGCGGTGGCCCCGGGGCGAGCAGGACGTCCCCATCTCAGTGTGCAGCCTGCCCTGCAGGGCCGGGGAGAGGAAGAAGGTGGTGAAGGGCATGCCGTGCTGCTGGCACTGCGAACCCTGCGACGGATACCAGTTCCAGGCCGACGAGTTCAGCTGCAAGCTCTGCGCCTACAACATGCGGCCCGGTGCCAACCGGACCTCCTGCCGGCCCATACCCATCATCAAGCTGGAGTGGCACTCGCCCTGGGCGGTCATCCCCGTGTTGCTGGCCATGCTGGGCATCATCGCCACCATCTTCGTCATGGCGACCTTCGTGCGCTACAACGACACGCCGATCGTCCGGGCGTCGGGCCGGGAGCTGAGCTACGTCCTCCTGACCGGAATATTCCTGTGCTACATCATCACCTTCCTGATGATCGCCAAGCCGGACGTGGGCGTGTGCTCGTTCCGGCGGGTCTTCCTAGGTCTGGGGATGTGCATCAGCTACGCCGCGCTGCTCACCAAGACCAACCGCATCTACCGCATCTTCGAGCAGGGCAAGAAGTCTGTGACGACGCCGCGGCTGATCAGCCCCACCTCCCAGCTGGCCATCACCTTCAGCCTCATCTCCGTGCAGCTGCTGGGGGTTCTGGTCTGGTTCGGGGTGGACCCACCCAACACCGTGGTGGACTTCGATGAGCAGAGGACCATCGACCCCGAGCTGGCGCGGGGCGTGTTGAAATGTGACATCACGGATCTGCAGATCATCTGCTCGTTGGGATACAGCATCTTGCTGATGGTGACGTGTACTGTTTACGCCATCAAGACCCGGGGCGTCCCGGAGAACTTTAACGAGGCCAAGCCCATCGGCTTCACCATGTACACCACCTGCATCGTGTGGCTGGCCTTCATCCCCATCTTCTTCGGCACGGCTCAGTCTGCAGAGAAGGTAGGAAACGCTTCCATACTGCAGCTTTTTACTGTGAAAACCTACAAGCATTAGCATTAGCATGCTAACCGTTCAGGTCCTGTGTTTTCCATTAGCCACTTGACTTTAAGGATTTCAGCCATCTTTCAAGATGGCTGCCATTTTTGAGCCAATTACTGCCTTAAAACTTTCCCTCTTTATATTTTGGATTCATTTTCATCACATCGTATCTTGACGACGTTTATCCTATTCATGCAACTTTTAAAGGGCATTAACACGTAAAATTACGTTTTGAGCTTTACATCCTGTTATGTAATTCCCTCAACAAAAACAGACCTGGATTGTTTCAACTCTGCACTCAGCTCCTTCAGACTAGCCAGCAGCAATTAGCAAACATCTGCTGAGCTCATTTTAGGAGCTGCTTCTCAGAGCACCGCTGGTAAAAACATTAAAGGGTTAAAAGAGGAGCCATGTTGGGATGACTTCCAGGAGGCGGAGCTTCAGAAAGATCAGGAGCTTCTTATAGAGACAAAGGCCCAATTTCAAGGTGTTAAATATCTTTTAATTCATATTTGATGTATTTATAAACGCAATCAGGTAAAACAGTTACCTTATTGTGTTTTAAAATGGTTCTATGTGCCTGGAAAATACTTAATTCTGCCCTTTTAATGTCATAATATGCAGCAAAATCACAAACTGAGGAGTTTGGTGTTTGTGTCTCACACTGGTCACCAACTGGAAGGAGACGAAGACTGAAAGGTTAGCATCTTAATGGGTAGCGTTAGCCTCTGCTAATTCTTTTATGTATTTAGCAGTTTAGCATTTCCATAACTGAGATTTTTGTTCAGTGAGTTAGCAGTTGGTGAATCTAACTGTTTGGTTAGTCGTACCCACCACTGGCAATAACTACTGCTGATTTTAGTGTAAACGTATATTCTCCATTACAACCATGGCGGCCATTTTGAAAAATATCTACTAGAGAAACACAAGATGAAGAAAATATATATGATTTCCATGGTTCAAAATACGTAGGATGGTGTCACAATAATCACATTCATCTAATTGGCCATTTTAGTGCAAAAATGTAGTAAGTAGAAATAAATCTGATTTCTGTGTCCAGTTATGTACGACTTGACATTAAAATTATTAATCTGTCATTAATTTTGGCAAATTTTGTGCAAAAATAAATCTTCATTGATGATCATGAAGATTTTGGTCTTCAGTGAAGTTGGCGGCCATCTTTAATTTTTCAGTGGCTAATGTTTTTTTATGATGACATCAGTGTTAAACTCAGTTCTTCTACTGACTTGTGAATTTCTGACATATTTAATCGTTTGCTTTAACTCCAAACACTTTAGATGAGAAATAAACTCGTCTTCACGCCTCAAACAGAAAACCTGCTGCTGCTTCGGCCTGATGATGAGTTAACCAGCTGCTGCCCCCTGCTGTCCATATTTAGCTTCAAAGTAAATATTAACTTGATAATTAAATTCTCAGTTTAATAATATTTAATTAGTAAACTTAATATTTAGCTTCAAGCTAAACTTTGAAGTTAAAGTTTAGCTTTAGAAACTTTTGAGAATAGTAAAGCGAACATGATGAATTATTTAACGTCTGTATGATCTGATTATATTTTTCTGTATATTATAATTTGGACTCTTTGTAATAAACTGAACTTATTAAAGACAAAAATAAAATATAGTTATCTTAAATCTTGTTAGCTGCTGCTGATTTTATCACCTCCATCTTGTATGAACCTTACAGGCTCCGCCTCCTTGGTGCTGCTGGAGGTCAAGGGTCAAGTAGAGGGAAAACCCAGAAAACTTTGCGGAGCATGTTTGGAAATAAAACCTGTTTCTGTGGATGTGATGATGTGAGCTGCAGCGTGTCGAAGCGACGCTGTTCTCCTGTAAGTGCTGCCGGCGCTCAGCAGTGAGAAGTGGGACCGGACTGACCCGGCGGTTCTGTTCCTGTTGGTTTTCTGAGCGTCTCAGTGGCGCTCAGGGCGCGGAGCTGAACTGAACCCCCTGCTGTGCCTGTCCTCACATAAAAGCAGCTTTTCAGCTGCAGCACAGGAATCTCCTTGGCCTTGTTGACTGTTTCTTGGTGGTAGCTGCAGATGTTTTCATGTCTGTGTGAGGATTTGTGTTTGCAGGCAGGCCTGGGCTGACTTTGCTCTGCTTTGTTGGAGGATCTGAAAGGCTGCGGCGGCTCGGCGGCGCCAGCTGACTCTGAATGTAGGAGCAGCAGCCTGAGGCGGCGGGATATCTGGGAGAGCGAGTCAGAAAGCGGAGTGTTTACCTGTTATCTCCCTGCTTTACACAGACTTTACCTTCCTCAGCTGCTTCCATTCACACACATCTGCAGCTTTAATAGCACAGAAACAAGCCTCAGTGTTGCTGCAGGTTCAGCATGTGAACGCGTTTCTCTTCTTTTGAGTCAAAAAAGGACCAACGAATATTTAAAAATGATTAGATTTTTATTTTCTACTTCAGAAAAAAAATATTTCAATGACTCAAACAGAAGGGAAAGATGGCCATTTGTTCAACCACAGAGCTGGTTTTCACTTTTCTGTCCAAACAGCTGGAATAAGCAAGAAGACAAAATAATAAAAATAGTTTCTTTATTTTCTGCTGACACAAATTCTGCAGAATATCCAGTTTGAAACTTTGGGATGTTTTCCATCTGAAGCTGGACAGGAGGAAACTGTCCTCAAAGCTCTTCAGTTACAGTCTGGGCTGCAAAAAATACATCTTAGTTTCTACAGAAAATAACTTAGTTCACTTCAAATAAGGCAAAATAACTTGCGACCAGCTTTTTCTGCAAGATATATAAGCTTGTTTTAAGTCAATAATTATTGAATAATAAATTACTGGTTCCACTGATTATTTCACTTATAAAACATTTTTCCCACGTTTTATGTAAAATAATCTGCTAATGGAACCAGTTCTTTTTTGTCAGTGTTTAGAAATTATTGATTGAATCAAACTCCTACATCTTGCTGAAAAGTTACTTGTAAAGTTTTGTTTTCAACTGAACTGAGATATTTGCAGTAGAAAAACTTGGTAGTAAGATTTTGTGTTTTTACAGTGTAAAGGATTCCTGTAGCTGCAGATTCAATCTTCGCTTCAGATGATCCAGCCTTCACTGAAGGAATGCTTTAAAATATTTATTTTGTTCTTTAAAAAGGAATTGAATAGTTTTTTTTACATCCTTTAATGTATTTCCAATGTATAAAATAAAATTAAATACAAACTGTGCAGAATGTGCCAGTAATGGTCAGAATAATCAATTACTAGAATAATTTTGAGCTGCAGCCTTAATTATATTCACCTCATCCAGACACTGGAACGGCTCCATTACGGACTGGTTTTAAAGGAGCGGCACCATTGACCATCTAATGGTCTGCTTTATTGGATCCAGGAGCAGGAATCTAGAATCACATCTCTGATGAAAAACCTGATTCAGCCTTCAGCTCATGGCTTCATTCTCCCAGTAGAGGAGATGCCGCCGGCTCTCCTCAGACTGTTAGCCATAACCTGCGGCCGGCTGCGACGCGCCGCAGACCTCAGAGAGCCAGATAACGGGATGAAGCAGCTCCAGGGCGACGGGCGTGAACGGAGAGAGGCTAAACTGCTCTGAGGTCAGCAGAGCCGGCTCCGCTCCACAGAGACTACGGCCCTGTGGGGCAGATTTGTAACGTGTGATTTGGGCGACGTAAATAAACCTGAGCGCTTTGCCTCCGACAGCAGAGATCAGTGGCGGAGCAGAGAGGCTTTCTGAAGCTTAGCAGGGATGCTGAGAGCTGAGAGAGGCAGGAGGAGATAAACAGATCCACTGATCTGCTGCTGCAGAGCTTCAGAGAACAGAATCATCATCTCTCCATACTTCCTGTTACAGCTCTATAAAATGTGCTAAAAATAAGTTAACTTCCACACAGCATCAACATGTGTGATCTCTCCTAATCACAAGTGATTTGTCACTGCTGACCATTTTAATACGTTTTTAATTATTATTAATGTGGACACTCAGCTGTCAGCTACTTGTATGAACTTGTTTTGATCTGGAGAAACGACCAACGTGAAATGGTGAAGGAAAGCCAAACAGGCGGAGCAGAACCTGCTGCTGGCAGAGCTCTGCTCATTACGCAGAGAATATCTCTCCTTTCTGTCCACCACTCTGCCACAGGACGGGACGGCCTGACCCGTACGCAGGGTTCCCCCGGAAAACCAGATAGTCCTGTTGGGATGGTGAGCGTTATCACGTTAGCATTGTCACATTAGCGCTGTGTCACGTTAGCATTGTCATGTTAGCGCTGTGTGTCATGTTAGCATTGTGTCATGTTAGCGCTGTGTCACGTTAGCGTTGTCATGTTAGCGCTGTGTCATGTTAGCACTGTGTGTGATGTTAGCGCTGTGTCATGTTAGCGGGTCTCTGAGGCTGAAGCAGAACCACATGAACATCTCGGATGAAACCAGTTTGAGGTTCAGGAACTGAGGGAGTGAAGAGCCGTGCTGCTCTGTGATTGGCCAGCAGCTATGAGCCTCTCACTTGTGGAAAAGTGGGTCAGATAGAGAAAGAAAAGCATCAGTAATGATGTGGAGTGTTTACAGAAATGAAAGGAACATCCAGAGATAAGAAAATGCTTCAGAGTTAAATATTCTGCTTAAAGTGACGCTGAGAGGAATTGAGACTGAAGAGCATCTCTAATATTCACACCATTTCCTCACGTTGTCTTCCTGCTGCTGTAATTATGCTTTCTGCTATTTTCCTGCTTTACTCACATTGTTTCATACCACTAAGCACTCAGTTATTCTACAAATATTAAAAAGGCTCCTTATTTTTACATTGATGTAAATAATTTAGATAAATTCTGTCTTTAAATGCATTGGAATGTGTTCACTCCAGATTTTGTAAATATAGAATCCATGTACATGTAGTTAAAACCAGAAGTTTACATGCGCCCAATAAAAGGCTACACCCACCACTTATCCTCCTTCGGATCAGAATCACTAAAATGATTTCTGTTTGCTAAAAGCCTCAGTTATGAGGGAGAGAATCTCTCAGATTTATTTATTAATGTCTTCAGAATCCCAGGCCTGCATACAGAATAATTACTGTCTGTAAACAACGAGGGAAAGCCCAGATTATGCATCTGTTTGGTTTTGTCTGGGGCTTCCGTCTGGGGCCGAGCGGTTGGCTGCATCTCAGGGTGAAACCGGGAGAGGAACGACCAGGAGGAAGCGGAACCTGTCACCACTTCCTGTTCCCGCGTGTTAGCGGCCGGTTAGCGGCCTGTTAGCTGTCAGTTAGCAGCAAGTGACCAGGCAGAAAGCGACCTGTTAGCTGCCTGTTAGCCAACTGTTAGCAGCCTGCAGTTCGATAAGCAGGCAGCAGATCAGGACGATCTCTGTGTCTCTGATTCTGCTGCTTCTGTCCTTATCTGTTCTCGTCTCTGGGATCAGGATCAATTAGTGTTTTCCCTTCTGAAACAATGTCTGCTACCGTCTCACTCACACACACACACACACACACACACACACAGTGAGTACCCCACATTAGTGGAAGTACTGACCTGAATCCCAATAACAACCGCTGCTGTTTCTGCTCTATCTAACATGTCATCTTGTGTTCCAGTTCTGATCCGGTTCTGATCTGTATCTGCTCCGTATCTGATCATGTTCTGGTTCTGATTGTTATCCGGCTCCATCTTTAGTTTTCTTTCGCAGCAACCTGAAGGCAAAGGTCTGTTTTTCCTCCAGATGGTTCTGACTGGAGAAGGTTGAAAAGTTTTTATTGGTCTGCGAATCAACCTGGGCCTGAGCTGCAGTCTGATTGGCTGTTCACCGGATGCTGTTGTCTGATTGGACCTCGGATGCAGAAACAGCGGCTTTAACCCTCGGTTCCGTCTGGAGAACATTTCTGCTTCTAAAGCTGGAAGGTTCTGGATTCAGAACCTTCAGAACTTTATCTGTCCATCCATCAATCAATTGTAAAACATAAAGTCAGTGGTTCATTGCATTCCTCTGCTCCTGGTGCTGGTTCCAGTTCTGGTTCTGGTTCTGGGTGGGTTCAGCAGGTGGTGGCTGGACCTTCAGAACCAGATTCTGCTGGTCAGGAACACACAGAGCGATAAAAACAATCCTTCACCTTAAAACCCGTCCAGCTGGTTCCGCCTGGTTCCGTCCAGCCGGTTCTGTCCAGCAGGGACTGGGCCGTTGCGGTGCCTGGTTAATCTGGTGCTTTCTGTCCCCAGCTCTACATCCAGACCTCCACCCTCACCGTCTCCATGAACCTGAGCGCCTCCGTCGCCCTCGGCCTGCTCTACGTGCCCAAGGTCTACGTCATCATCTTCCACCCGGAGCTCAACGTCCAGAAGAGGAAGCGCTCCTTCAAGGCCGTGGTCACCGCCGCCACCATGTCGTCCCGGCTGTCCCACAAGGCCGCCGACCGGCCCAACGGCGAGGCCAAGACGGAGCTGTGCGAGAACCTGGAGCCCAACAGTGAGTCTGGCGGCTCCGGCCGGCCCGCGACCCTCATGTTTATCACCCGCATGGTTGTTATCAATTATTGATTTGTGTGATGTTCCAACGTTGCCGTCCAAATCATGGTGGAAGAAGAAACTGGACTCACGTCGTTGATTCCTGAGGGAAACAGGAAGTCAGGGCTCAGTAATTCTCCGTTTAGCTCTGAGCGCTTCGTCACCGGAGGAACGCTGAAGCCAGGAGAGCAAACCAGGCTGCTCTGGTCTCAGCATGGCCCGGCGCGCATGCTGCATGGTCCAACGGGTCGCTCCTGGTTCTGGTTTGGTTCTGTTCAGACCCAATTAAAGAAGCAAACATCTTTTATCATCCTGTTTAGCTCAGACTGAGCACAGAAACAAAAACCAAACAATCTGTGGGAACAACAAACCTCAACCAGCAGGAGGTCCGGATGGATTTAGATAAAAAGTCATGAAGCCTCGTTCATGAATCTGATCTACAGCAGAATATCTACGTCTACAATGAGAGCCTGAGGGATTATTTCACATCTTTTCCACCATAATGTGATATTTTATAAAAACAAACAAAAATCTGCAGCAGAAGTTTTCACACCCTGAAGCTAAAACTGATTCATTCGGTTTCAACATTCAGTGTGAATGTTCGCATGAATCTGATTCACTGAGTTCACCAGCAGCAGCTCTACGCTAAAGAGTCCCATCGTTCAGGGTCCCATCGTTCAGAGCAAAGAGTCCCATCGTTTAGGGTCCCATCGTTCAGAGCAAAGAGTCCCATCGTTTAGGGTCCCATCGTTCAGAGCAAAGAATCGTTCAAAAGAATCGAATTGTTTCTCTGATCTCTTCATGGACGATAAAAACTCGAAGTTGGTCTTCAGGAAGTGAGAATCGGTCCGTTTTCATGACCGCTTTTCTGTCAGGTTGGATGAAAACATGAACCGTTCCAGATTCCAGTCGGTTCTGATTCAGAACCGACTGAATCTGGAACGGTTTTGGTTTTGGGTCAGAACTTCCGACCCAAACCCTCCAGCTGCTGGTTCCAGGCGGTTCCTGCTGCTTCGTCTTTCAGCTGAACATTAACGGTGGAAGGAGGTTGGAGATGATTTATCATCCTAAACCGGACGGTGAGGATCTCACTGAATGACCGGGATAAATACCTGACCTCTGACCTCTGAACTCCTGTCGCCCCCGTCAGGTTCCTGGTAGTCATGGCGTCTCTTGTCGTCCGCAGGTCCAGCAGCGAAGACCAAGTACGTGAGCTACAACGACGTTGTGATCTAACTCCATCCTCCATCTGCAAGCGGTCTGCTGGTCCGATCCTCTTCAGCCGGGGAAACGGGCCGCCGGTTCTGTTCTGATCCACCGGATCCGCTTTCCTCTGAGCGTGGACTCATGGGACGGAGGCGTCTGACCTGACGGAGGGTCGGCGCCGAACCCGGAGCGTTCTGGAGGCTGATCCATCTGTCGCTCTCTTTCATCGGACCCGTCCTTCGGTTCTGCTCGTTCTGGTGCCGGGATGACTCTGGCCCCGCTGGCAGATCCGTTCTGCTTCCTGAATGAACATCTTGTTGTTTTCTTTGTGTTTATTGAAGCCATGTTTGGGTTCACACCTGCAGTGCTGAGCTCATGCTGCCACCTGGAGGCTGGAGGATGAAACCCATTCAGAACCAGTGGAACCGGTCCGCTGGTTCTGGACTGAGACTGAGGCGCGCGGTGAACACACCACCACCTTCACAGCTTCATGTAATTATCGATGGTGCATGTTTTATTTGGTTTGCAGGTCCATGTTCGTGCTCTAACTTTGGGAACTCCACATCCCAGAAGGCTTTGCAGGATTGTGGGAGGAGCTGTGAGAGGAAGTAGCAGCTGTGATGTGCCAGTGCTGTTGTTTGCGTGTGCGTCCGTTCCCATCCTGTCCGGTTCCCAGCTTGTGTTTGCGGTTCCTCCGTCTGTGGCTCTTTGTGTTTCTGTGGCGGATCTGAGGCGATGGTTTCTGTTAATGTGCCTGTTCTGCATGTCCAGTCCGACCCGCCCGACCTCCAGAGACCCGAAGCGTCTCCAGTTTACAGTGGTGGGCACACTTATGCTAACATGCTAATGCGCTAGCAGCAGAGCTAGTTTTTTGTTTGGTGCAGGTGTGTCCAAACGTGTTGTCATGTGCGTCAGAAGCTAAGAACATTGTTAAAAAATAAAGCTGGGGTTTATTGTTGGCTGAGTTTTGGTAGAGGAAAAACTCAAAAGGATTTGAGCTAACAATTGTTTATTGTTAGCTCTGGAAACAGGATATGGATTGTTTTCTTTCTATGTTTTGAAAAGTTTACTAAGATTACTTTTCACTAAAAGTCTCTGGATAAATATGGTTCTACTTATTATAAAACACATGAGTACTTTACATTTTCCTTTGTAATACTTATAATATTAATGTCAGTAATAATTTTACCCAAATTAAAATTAAAAGTTTCCCTCTGTATGAACCACCGGTGCCGGATGGGCCCCATTTATATGATTGTTGAATTGAATTCGTCACCCACAAAAAATCTGTCCGCTTTGGACACACCGTACTTCATTTGGTCCCCAAAGATTTTCCTCTGGCCCCCATGGATCACAATAAAATCCCCCCAAAAACAAAACAATAAATCAACAGGGCACACACACCGTTCAACCAGACATAAACCTAAACACACATTTTGTTTCCAAACTCCACTGAAGTTTATTTCACACTTCAGGTTGCAACAAAACAAACTACAAACCTTCTTTACCTTGAAACACTTTTGTGTAACTGTTTTTTGTTTTTTCATTCATTCATACCGCTTCCCCGCGCCACCCCTAGGGGGCGCGCCCCGCACTTTGGGAACCACTGCCGTAGTTTAAGATCTTGGCGTTTATTCTAACTTTGAAAATGTTTAGCACACTTAGCTTCACCTCAGTCGTTTTTTCTGGATAACAGCAGACGATTCGTTCATGTTTTTTTCTCTTTCTGATAACTTCATTTAAAATAAGAAACATACAATAACAGCATTAAATAATAAAAACATCAGTATCCTAGGGCATTACAGAAAATGAATTGTTTTTTTATGTTAGCGCTTTTGCTTCTTTGCTAACTTTGAAAATGTTTTACACACTAATTTTCCCCTAAATGTATTATTTTGGATAAAGGCATCAGACTCGTTTCTTATCACGTTTTTTTCTCTTTCTGAAAACTTTGTTTAAAATAAGAAACATACAAAAGCAAAGCTAAACATGGACACAACAGAACAAGATACAAACATAAAGACAATATTTAAGGGCATTATAGAACATGTAAATTGTGCTTTTTATTCAAGTTAGCACGTTAGCATTAGCTTCTGCTAAATACTTTGTTGGCGTAGCAGCTTAGAATTAGCAGAAGTAATGATAATGATTAGCGCTTTAGGGTTAGCGTAGCTATCTGTTTAGCTAGCAGTGCCCACCACTGCCAGTGTGGAGAAATGGAGAAGCTGAGTGAATGTGGAGCAGAGGTCATCAGGATAACTGCTGGTCCAACGCCGGGTTCACAGCGCCAAGCTGCTTCGCTTCTGACTGGACTCCAACATGGGAACGTCACCAACGGCTGGAGGACCGGCAGAACAGTTCTGAGCGGCCCGGTGGCGTTAGCTTAATGCTCTCTAGCCTGGATGCTGGCTAGAGAGCATCAAGCAGCAGGTGACCAATCATGATGTGAGGTATGACATCATCTTTAGGGGTCGTCACATCTCAGCCTGACCTTAGTATCGCCCACTTTAGTCGATCCATGACGGGTTCAGAAGTTTTCACTTTCCTGTCTGGTCTGAAAGCTTGGCTCTTCTTCACCGCAGTTCTGGTGAAACGCAGGTTCTGGCACGTTTCACCAGAACCCGCCCGGACCAGGAGACCCGGGTTGGTTTGGTCTGAACCCGTCCGGACCAGGAGACCCGGGTTGGTTTGGTCTGAACCCGTCCGGACCAGGAGACCCGGGTTGGTTTGGTAACCAGCAGCTAGCCAGAAGACGACCGCCTGCTTCCTCAGCCAATCCCTGATCGTCTCCAAAGTGTTGCGGTTTTCTGGGATGGAGATGATCGGTGAACGTTTCCCAGCGGTTTGAAAATCAGAAATGTTCTCTTTGTACTTTAGTTGTTTTCAGATCCTGGTTGGTTAGGAATCTGTCAGCTGGTTGTTAGCACTAAGCCAAACTGATTTAAGGTTCTATTGGAAGTTTTCCTTTAAGGAAGGTTTCCCGTCACAGCGACTCCCTCGGTGTGTTTCTGCAGAGGGAGCGTCCGTTTGTCCCACCGTCCCTGAAGAACCTGGTGATTTCATGGACTGCTGCTGTGGAGATTGTCGATGCATGCCTGATATGTTCGATGTTGAAACTGAATCAGAAAAAAAGTTGAAAATAATGAAATTGTCGAAGCACATCTGATTCCACACGTCTGCTCTGAAATGTAACGTTCTTTTCTTTGGTTCCTGTTCTTCACTGTTGGTTCCTCCGATACTTTCTGCAGAACTTGGATTTTCCCGGAGAAGCTCTGGGAAACAGAGGAAGTTGAGTATATATATTTAAAAAGAAAGCATGTATGTTTTCTACTGTTTGTACCTGGTATTTTCCTGTTGCCCTTGCTGCTTCTGTGCCAATGTTGTGGGAGAGATTTACATTTGGCCACTCATGCAACTATTCTGTGGTGTTGTCTGAGAATGTATTAACATGAAATAAAAGCATTTGTTATTTTTTCTACATGTTTTCCTCTCAGCTGAACGCTCGGCTCTGATTTCTAGAAACAGTTATGAGCGGCTGTCAAAAGGCGAACGACTCCATTCCGGCCCACAGAGCCGCGTTTTTCCTCAAACACTCAGCTGGAAAAACTCACATCAGGAGGAACCAGGTCCAACACACCGGAACCACAGAACTGGACTCGCCTCCAGAACCTCACCCGAAATTCAGACATTACAAAAAATCACAAATCACTTCAGTAAATAATGCAGGAAATTCAAACAATTTCATAAAACTTACGCAGGATGAATGGATTGATTATTAGTATAAGGATCCATCAGAAATTTGTTCATATTTAGAAACTTTTCCTGGTCTGAACTGAATGTCACATTGGGCCTCGCTTCACCCACTGCATGAATTCATATTTTATAAATATATTTCTTTTATTTTTGTCTGTCTTAATAACTATACATTTCTGTTTATAGAAACTTATAGTTATCAAGTCAGACCAGACAAAAAAACCCCACAATAACTGGATTTTCATATCCATCCAACGGTGAGAGAAAAATCTACTTCCTGTTCATTTCTGTGAACAAGTTGAGTTTTAGTGAAAAGGAAAAGTCCTCTGTTTCCTCAGCTGGTTCCAGTGGACCCAAAACAACCGGACTGGGAATCTGGAGTTTTCCTCCCAGTTGGTTGGTGCAGAGAAACTTCAGGTTGTTTCAATCAGGACAGTTAAAGTGCTGATCCGCTCCTGCTGCCTCTTATCTCTGATTTCTCACAGAAAAATGTGATGACAAATATTTCAGTGTTTGAACCTTTTATTTGAGATAAGGCCGGCACGGTGGCGAGGCAATTAGGAGAGGAGAAAAGACCCGGACGGTTATCGATGCCATCAGGCGGCTCCAGGGCGGGAACGGGACGGTATTGCTCTGCTGCGGCTTATTTAGCTCCGCAGCATCGGCGGCTCTCCGCCTGATGAGCTCCTCCTGGGAGATAGCAGGAGTCAATGGAAACCAATTTAACTCGTCCAGTTATTACCTCGCTGCCTCCCGCCTTTATTCCGGGGACAAACAGGAAGAATGGGCCGGAACACGCTGACCCTGAGGAGCTGGAGTCAGCTGGATCCAGGCGGAACCGGACTGATCCAAACACTGAGGTGTGTGTGTGTGGGGGGGGGGGTGCGTGTGTGTGTGTATCAGCTGCTGCAGAACACAGAACGATGCAAGTCAAGTTGATCAACTTAGCAAGTTTCAGAAACGAGGCGTTTCAAAGTGCTTCATATGATAAAAACATCAGACATAATCAGTTTTATTGCACTGAAAAACAAAACCTTTCCAAGTATTTTGGTCCAGTTTTTAATGCAGATATTTTAATACATGGAAAATATGACAAAACTAATTTACAAGTACATTTTTAACAACATATAGAAGCCTGTTTTAACCCAATAATTCCTTAATGTTGATGAGAACTAGTATCAGTAGTAAAGCAACAATCACCAAACATTTACATTTTGACAAATCCGATCATCAACAATAATCATCGTTAATAATATTAATAAATGTTCCAGTTATCCTGAATCAAAGGTAACCAAGCAGTGCTCTATCCTCCTGGTTCTAGTCAGAACTCCAGCAGCAGCGTTCTGGACCGTTGGGTTGTCAATCAGACCTGTGAAGACGCTGCTGCAGGAATCAAAGCCACTACAGAGAAACTAAAGCCTGGATGAGTTTCTCTGATCTGAGACTTTAGTCCTCTGGTCCTGGAAATGTTCTGCAGCTGCTAGAAGATCCACTCTGGAACCGGCTTTATGTGGTTCTGGAGGCTCAGGTCAAAGGTCACTTTGTTGCTTCGCTCCTGTTGCTGAGAACTTCACGGGTAAAATCTGTATTTTATTCTCTGTGCCAAAGTGAGGAAACATCCTGTCGCTGAAAGTGTGTGTGAAGGTGTGTATGTGTGTGTTAGTATCCAGATCAGAGAAGGACAGATTCCCTCCGTCCCAGTCCAGATTCACTCTGATCCTCCGGATCTTTTTCTGCTCTGGGAGAACAGTAAGAGGAACTCCTGGAGACCAGCTGTAATGTTTCCCTTCACTAAACCAGATCTCCCATAAAGCAGAGGTGATGTAGTTCTTCCTCCCTCCAGACTCTGATAACACACCGAGTCTCCAGGTCCCACCGACTCCGACATCGACGTCCCAGCTGTGGATCCCTGAGCTGAAACCTTCTGAACTCAGAACCAAACGGCATTTATCCAACTGCTCCGGATTATCAGGAAGCTGCTGCTGCTCTGCAAACATCAAACTGCTCAGATCGTCAGACAGGATGAGTTCTGGATGAGCCGTGTTTGGGTCCAGAACCAGAGGAGTGTAGGTCACCATGTTCTTCATGTTGCTCCAGATGTTGAAGGCCAGGTTGCCCAGATGTTTGGCCTGGTCTATCAGAGCTCCTGAGGGCAGCTGTGGATCCTCCAGCAGGGGGCAGCGCTGGACTCTTTCCACTGCAGCCTTGTAGTTGTGCAGGAATGAGACGTCTTCAGCTCTCAGCTCCTCCTCTGTGGCTCTGACTGTGTCTGAAAGAGCTGCTATCTCTCTGCTCAGAGCCTCCATCTTCTCCTTCATCATCCCTCTCTTCTGCTCCTCTTCCTCCCTCAGTGCAGCCAGCCTGGCCTCCTCTTCCTCTGCTAGAAACTGATGAAGCTTCTTAAACTGCTCAACAATCTGCCTCTCTGTGTGTCGGGCCTGGACCTTCATGTGTTCTGCTGTCTGATCAAACTCCTCTTTAACTTCCTTCTTCAGCTCCAGTTTCTTCTTCAAAGGTTTCAGAGTTTCCTGAAGTTTCTTCTTGTGTTGCTGAGCAGCTTCATCGATGGGCCTGAATCTGTGGTCGGTGTGTTTTTCTGAATCTCTGCAGACGAGACAAACTGGCTGCTGATGGTCCAGACAGAAGAGTTTGAGTTTCTCAGAGTGCAGACTGCAGAGACTTTCTGAAAGATTTTGGTTTCTCTGCTGTAGGAATGATTCACAGAGGTTCTTCAGAACCAGATTACAAGGTGGATCCGCCTTTGAAGATTTCCTCTTACAAACTGGACACTCTCTTGCTGGTTTCTCTCTCCACCAGTTCTTCAGACATTCCTTACAGAAGCTGTGGCTACATGACAGAACAACCGGATCCATAAAGACGTCCTGACAGACTGGACAGCAGAGATCCTCCTCTGATCTGAAAGCCATTTTGTCTCTGAGTGAATCTGGAAACACAGAAAGTCAGTCAGTTACGGCTCCACTCTGACTTCTTAAAGGTTTTATTAGTTTTATTCATCCATCCACTGCAGACCCGCCTCCAGAGGAGATTAGCTATGACTAATTTTCAAATTAAAGGACCATTTTCTTCATCACTAAGGCCATAATAATGTAAACAGTGACTATGCTCTGATCAACATTATGTGTTGCAGAAATCTAACTAATGTTTCAGATCTTTAAAGTCTATTTATTTACATTCAAAATCAGATAACGATGTGAGAAAGAAACAGTCTGAGCTGAGAGTGAATGAGAGTCTGACATATCTGTAATCCAGAAGACATTTTATCACACTGACCGCTTTCTGTTGTGGCAACAAAAAAAATGAAGGAGGATTAGAAACTAAATATTTAGCTTGGCAGTCTGACATTTCTAAATGAAGAAATAACTTGGTGAAAATACGACTTTGAGACACGAACACCCATTTTTAAGACAAGCTAAATAAAATAAATCACTGCTGTTAATTTTTCATTGTCAGATAATTCATAGAGTTTCCTGTATCTCATTAAGCTCCTTTTGAATTCTTGAAAAGAAAAGAAAACTTTCTGGAGTAGAGACTGAGTAACGTCAGGAGACCAAACGACATTTTTTGGATCTTGTAAATATCATCTTCCTGGATTTTCTTCCTCGTTTTCTGTTGGACTTCAGGTCCAGACGTCCAGAAATATTCCAAAATGTTCTCATAAAGATGTTAAATAAATAAATAAAAACCTCATGTGAAGTTGTTATTCTTGTGATATTTTTACCAGCTCAGTTTCTGATGTTTCAGAGTTTTTTCTGTTAAACTTTTATTTCGTCTGCATATAAAGATGGGATTGTATCTGTGCTGAAGCTTATTCAGATATTAAGGTTCAAATTTAGCCTTTAAACAGAAACGAGTGTGAATAAATCATAAATGTTGCCTACCTTTCAATCCTGAAGCTTTCTGCAGACAGAGCTGATTTCTCTCAGACCACTTTCTGGTTCATCTCAGGTGAGTCAGGAAGGGGGCGGGGCTTCAGCAGCTGAACAGGTTCAGGCTGTAAAACCTGTTCAGGTCTGAAACGGTTTCTCTGTGAGGCTTCAACCTGGAAAGGCCCAATCCGGTTGATCCAGGTGTGTTTTAACCAGGAATGTGTTCTGGGTGAAGAGCAGCAGCCTGGATTATCACCATGTGAGCTCACAATTAAAAAGCTCTGATTAAAGGACAAAATCCAGATTACAACCTGAGATGGAAATGTTTTAATCTGTTATAATTCAATAATTCATCATGGAATCCTGAAATATCTTTTTCTTTGTACCATCATTATTTATGTAGGGATTTTTTCTGTTTATTGTTATTTTTCAATGTAATTATTGTGGATTTATTTGTTCATTGATGTATGTTACCAAATTAGCAGGGTTAATTTTTAAAATTTATTCACCAATTAGTGTGTATAATATTACAGAACAAACATTTATTTACAAAACATCAAATAACCAATTTGATTAGAGAATGAACAAAAATAAATGGACAAGAGACAGAACATAACCAAATAATGTCACAACAAAATAAATAAAAAGTTATATACAGTATATATATATATATATATATATAAAAAATAAAAAATTCCCTTCTCACCCACCGCGGGTGGTTCTTATCCTCTGAGCTCGGGTCCTCTACCAGAGGCCTGGGAGCTTAAGGGTTCTGCGCAGTATCTTGGCTGTGCCAAGGATTGCACATTTCTGGACTGAGATGTCTGATGTTGTTCCTGGGATCTGTTGTAGCCATTGGTCCAGTTTGGGGGTGACTGCCCCGAGGGCCCCGATGACCACAGGCACCACTGTGGTCTTCACCTTCCAGGCCCTCTCCAGTTCCTCCCTGAGGCCCTGGTATTTCTCTAGTTTCTCGTGCTCCTTTTTCCTGATGTTGCAGTCGCTTGGTATTGCTACATCTACCACAACGGCTTTCCTCTGTTGTTTATCCACTATGACAATGTCTGGTTGGTTTGCCATTACCATTTTGTCTGTCTGGATCTGGAAGTCCCACAGGATCTTAGCTCTGGCGTTCTCCGCCACCTTTGGGGGTGTTTCCCACTTTGCTCTCGGGGCTTCCAGTCCATATTCTGCACAGATGTTTCTGTACACTATGCCTGCAACTTGGTTATGTCGTTCCACGTACGCTTTCCCTGCCAGTATCTTGCACCCTGCTGTTATGTGCTGGACTGTCTCAGGGGCCTCCTTGCACAACCTGCACCTTGGGTCTTGTCTGGTGTGGTAGATCTGGGCCTCTATTGCTCTGGTGTTTAGGGCCTGTTCCTGGGCGGCCAGGACATATATATATATATATACTATATATATTATATATAGTATATATATTGTTGGAGTTACTTTCTATAATACTGGCTGCAGAAAAGAAAAAACTAAAGTAAAGCTTTTGTACTTGGATGCATTATTGAATCGAAGGATTTGACAGAACAAAAACACAATCATCAAAAAATCTCCAAATGAATCCAGAGTTGGAGAAATTTAACTTACTAAAAGAGTTGATAGTTTGAAAAGTGATTAAATATTTACTATTTTCAATTAAATCCAGGAGCTGCTGGATTCAGCAGATTGAAAACGAAATGAAGCTACAGGTCAGAGCAGCGCTGACCTCTGACCTCTGACCTCTCCTGCTGATCAGATTGGAGGTGGAGGATTCTGGGAGCTGCTCACTGATCGGCTCAGTCAGCAGATGATCGTCTGCTGTTGGAGGTAAAGAATCTCTTCAGAACCTTCTGGATCCCAAACCGAGTCAGAGAAGAATCCCTTCCCATCTGGGTCAGAACCCGCTCTGAGGTTCCGATCATTTATTCTGCATGATGCCCTGAACCCACCGGCTCCATCAGGTTCATCCGTTTCACTTTTCTTCCTTCGTTGTGAGGTTTGGATATGGAGACAGAAGAACATGTAATAATTTACAGTGTGAGAAAAGCTAAAACAAGAAATTAGGAAATGCGATAGTGCGACGCGTTCTGTCTTTTCCTCTTTCTCTTTTAGCCATTTATCTGCTTACACACACACACTGCAGCCTACATAACCATGTTTATATGTAAACAGACTGAAACATGAACGAAACGAAAGTAAATGTATAAATAAAAAGTTAACTCAGAAAGATGTTAAAGTGAGAGCACATATCCATTGTCTTTATGGCTTTTCTATTTTTTGAATACTGGAGAAATTTGATGTGTTGTTTGAATTCCTCTGTAAAGGCTGAAAAACGAGGTTTCTGATTTAAGAATTTAGATTTATGTCCATGATATTTGGCGACTAATAAAATTAGATTGATAATATAAAAATGTTTTGTTTTATTAGTGGGATAAGAGAAGAATCCAAACAACATTTCTACATAAGTGAGAGAAAAGTCATCAAGAATTGTTTGGGAAATAAAGGTACAAATGTCTTGTCTGAAAATACATGAGAAACAGCAAGAGCAGAATAAATGACAGAGATTTTCTTCATAGAGTTGGCAGAATGAACAGTTCGCGTCAGTTTCTCTTTTGTATCGTTGAAGGAAAAACTTGCAGGGAGAAAAACGATGGATCGTCTTAAAAGACACTTTTTTGATCTTTTTAATAATCAAATATTTAGATGGAAGACACCAGATTTTTTCCCAGTTCAGGTTGGAGGCAAAATTATTCCAATAAGATAAAACATTAGGAACAGAGACGATGTTCTTCTGGAATAAAGCACAAACATCACGGTTGTTCCTTTGCTTTGTTGTGGAAAAACACTAGTTTTTCGACCCACATTAGTGTCAGCAGGTCTAAGATTTAAAAAGCTTTATAACACCATCAAAAACAAGAGCCTGTTCCTTAGTGGGATGGGAAACCAAACGTTTCTAGAAGTTCAGAATAAAACATTAAGACGCCGTCAGGACTGAAAGCTGCTGAACTAAGATGATTTCATGTTCAAACCAATTTTCCAAGAATAAAGATTTATGTTTGTACAGAATGACTCCATTGCTCCAAATATGATATCGGTGGGGCGAAAAATTGTGCTTGTAAATTAGAGAGCAGGAAAGAAGCATTTGTTTGTGGAAATCATGAAACTTTATGGTGAGTTTTTCAGCGTTGTAGTTGCAAAGGAGAGTGAAATTAAGGCCACCAAGTTTTGAGAATAAATAGTTAGGTATAAAATTCCAGACTGAGGATGAATTTTTAAAAAATTGTTTAATCCAATTTATTTTGAAAGTATTGTTAAAGGTTGAAAAATTAAGAAAATTGGGGTCACAGAGTTCATATGAGCTCATAAAGATTGATTTTCTGATATAATGAATTCTACTTTTTCCATACAAATCTGTAAAGCATTTTATCAAAGATGTCAGTTTATTTACAGAAAGAGACGAAGCTGGATGAGTGAAACGGGATATACCTTCTGCTTCTGCTAACAAAATCCTTCCTTGAATTGATAAATCTATTTGTAGCCAAGAATTTAGTTTCTTTTGTACATTTTCTATGATCGGGTTAAAGTTCAGAGCACTTCTACAATTTTGATCTTTGTTGATCTTTATGCCGAGATCGTTGACAGAGTCAATAACAGGAATATTATAAATATTCAGGAGACGGCCGGGGACAGTCAGGGGAACAGGAGACAGACAGGGGACAATCAGGGGAGCAGGGGACAGCCGGGGACAGTCAGGGGAACAGGAGACAGACGGGGACAATCAGGGGAACGGGAGACGGCCGGGGACAGTCAGGGGAACAGGAGACAGACAGGGGAACAGGGGACAGCCAGGGACAGTCAGGGGAACAGGAGAAAGACAGGGGACAATCTGGGGAACAGGGGACGGCCGGGGACAGTCAGGGGAACGGGAGACGGCCGGGGACAATCAGGGGAACAGGGGACAGTCAGGGACAGTCAGGAGACAGGCGGGGACAATCAGGGGAACGGGAGACGGCCGGGGACAGTCAGGGGAACAGGAGACAGACAGGGGAACAGGGGACGGCCAGGGACAGTCAGGGGAACAGGAGACAGACAGGGGACAATCTGGGGAACAGGGGACGGCCGGGGACAGTCAGGGGAACGGGAGACGGCCGGGGACAATCAGGGGAACAGGAGACAGTCAGGGAGGGTCAGGGGAGCAGGAGACAGGCGGGGACAATCAGGGGAACGGGAGACGGCCGGGGACAGTCAGGGTAACAGGAGACAGACAGGGGACAATCAGGGGAACAGGGGACGGCCGGGGACAGTCAGGGGAACGGGAGACAGCCGGGGACAATCAGGGGAACAGGGGACAGTCAGGGTACAATCAGGGGAACAGGAGACGGACGGGGACAGTCAGGGGAACGGGAGATGGCCGGGGACAGTCAGGGGAACAGGAGACGGCCGGGGACAGTCAGGGGTAGACAAGGCGACTCTGTGACTAGATTAACTAGAAAACACAAATCCGAACAGTTTGTTCTGCAAAAACACAAAAGTCTTACCGTATTTCTTTTTTAGTTTCTAGAGCAAATGTCTTAATTCACCTCAAATATGACAAAACTAACTTACAAGTAACTTTTCAGAAAGACTTATGAGCTTTTTGTAAGTCATTAACTCCTTAATATTGATGAAAAGTTATTTTTCCACTGGCAGATTATTTCACTTACCAAACATTTTTCCTGTTATAAGTGAAATAATCTGTCAGTGGAAATAAAACTAAATCAATACTCAAGGATTATTTACATAAAACACAAAATCCTATTTCTTTCTGAAAAGTTACTCATAAGTTCATTTTTCCTTATTTTAAGTGTATTACGATACAATACTTGGTAACACTGAGTGTTTTTGCAGTGTGGATGAACATCATGATCATCAGCAGCTGTTATCTCAGCCTTCTGTTGCCCTGAAACCTCCTGAGGCCTTCAGGTCCTCGATCACATCGATCAGCTGCAGCTTCATCCTGAACATCAACGCTTCCTCCGCCGCTCAGAGCGACGCCACGCTGAGAGGAACCGAGCCCACGTCTGATCCTCTGCCTCCCCGATCCAACTACAGAACAGGAACCAGAGAGAGAGGAACCGACCTGCCGGACCGACAGGAAAACCCGGAGACCGGCTCAGAGAGACACAGGACCAACCAGCAGCTGCTGAAGAGAGAAACAGGAAAAACGATCAGAAATCGCCAAATACAACAGCTGAGTGGAAACTGGCAACAGGTAGCCAATAACAGACAGGTGAATGGTAACTGGTAACCAGTAAGAAACTGGTAACCATTGAACATGAGTGATGTGAGTACTGCTGATGGTTCCAGTTCAGAGTTTCGGATCAGAACCAGAACCGGGACGTCGGTGTTCTGGTTTAACTCCAGGAAGTTCTGATACCAAGCAGGAAGTCCTTTTAAGGTCATGGAAGATAATCTAGTTCAGTGAGCAGAAAACATCTAGATATTCTACATCTATGTTTAACTGAAATTTAAAAATCTGTTTTCTGTCAAAGAAACAAATTAAAACTAATGTTTGAACCTAATTTCACACCCAGAACCAGAACCAGAACCAGCTGGAGCTTCACCCGGGGACCTGGATGGAAAACGCTCCGGGTCACATGACCTCTGGCGGCGCCCCGTCACTCAGCTTCCCGTTTCTCTGTGGATTAAAATGCAGAACGAGGATTTCTGGCCGACATTAACGCCTCCTGCAGGTTTTCTTCTCTGAATTTGGCCTCATTAATGCAAATGTTAAGCAAATGCAGTGTTTCCTGTTTCTTAAAACCTGTTAATTACAGTTTGCTGGTGGGGATTTCTCCCCCACATTAGACTAAAACCCTCCTGCAGCTTCATCTCCCCCAGATACAATTTCATGCTTCACAAAGTGCCGCGTCTTTAATTTCCTCGGCTGCTGCAGCCTGTGGAGTTAGCGGAGAACAACAGGTCATAAAAACAATCGGCTGAATGGATACGGAGGAGCGCCGGCTCATTAATCTACAGGCGGCTTCCTCTGAGGAACGCAGGCTGGTCTGGGGTCAGAGGTCACCGGAGGCTGCAGGCAGGAACGAATCCAGGCTTACTGACCGAATCTGAGGAGACGAAGAATCAACATGGAGAAACAGAAACGCTGGAGAATAGCTTCAAACTAAATGTTCAGATTCAAACTAAATAACTTGATGTTCTCTGGACTTGAAAAAGTGCTACACAAATACAGGTCATTTAGTTAACAAGTTAAATATTCATGTGTAAAGTAAATATGAATCAACAACCTGGTGAAAAAATGACTGAAAAATTAACCCCCATTTTTTGTCTTGATGGCTAAATAACGGAAATTATTGCTGTTAATTTTTGACTGGGTAACTTTAAAATG
This sequence comes from Xiphophorus couchianus, assembly GCF_001444195.1. Lineage (NCBI taxonomy): Eukaryota > Metazoa > Chordata > Actinopteri > Cyprinodontiformes > Poeciliidae > Xiphophorus > Xiphophorus couchianus. The sequence continues at coordinate 3,536,151 of NC_040247.1, forward strand.
GCGCCAACGTGTTTGTGGCGAACAGGAAGCAGAAACCAGAGGAAGCCGCTAATATGAGTTATTTCTACGGTTTCTGATTATTTACAGTTTTCACTTTAAGGAGCCTGAAAAGCCTCATGTTGGTCAGATTACCGTCTGACTCCGGGTTTAAAGCTGAGATCACGGCTGGAGTTTCTCCTTCAGACTTCCGGAGGTCAGGAGGTCAGAGTCGGTTCATCCAGTTAATCCTGAGGTCACTTCCTGTCAGAACTTCCTGCTCCGCCTTATTGTCCGTTTTCTGCGGTTCTGGTGAAGTGGGCCGCTCGGTGTGGGAGGAGGAGGAAATCAGCTGTTTGCTGTGCTTTAATCATATTTCACGCCGACCTCACTTATCTTCCTCTGCTGTTGTTTAAGGCCTGTCAGAGCAGATATATCAGCCGCCGGCGGCCTGCTGCAGCACTCTGAGGCTGCAGCACACCTTCAGGGTTCACACGTCACGCTGCAGCAGGACAGGCTGGAAAACTGGCTGCATATCTGCTTCATCCAGGTTCTGCCTTCCTCAGAGGAAACAGACAAACAACAACACTTTTTATACGCGCTGAGCCGGTTTTAAAGCCAGAAAGAGTTGGGATGTTTTCCTCCTGATGGTCCGGTCGACCCGGTTCTACTGGAACCAGAACTCCATCATCTGCTCCACCTCCAGCTGCTGTGGTTCTCCGAGACAAACCAACCTGTTCCCCTCCTGGCCTGTGGGGGCGCTGCACCAAGAACCACTGAAGGAAACGACACACAAACCTCTGAAGACACTGAGAGCAACTTCCTTCTTCACCAGATGGAAACAAGATGGCGGCGTCAGATTTTAGTGTTGGAGGATTTCTCCTGCTAGCGCTAGGCTAACACGTTAGCTTTGGTTGTATTTACTACCTGCGCTGTAGTCCATGTTAAAAGTCCGTCTGTTTGTTTGGCACTGCATTACCCAAGATGCATCTGTTCTTTGGTAGTTCTAATTGTACGTAGCTGAGTAGATTGTTTTTCTGTGCTTCTGTGTGGCTCGGTGGCGTGGAAGTGGCATCCCGGACATCCACCATCAGTCCTTCTTTGGTCTTTCGTGTATGAAACCTGTGTGCGTTTTTATGATGTAAGTGTGCAGTTTTATGTCCGATATTTGTGTTTGTGTCGGTTGTTGGCCCAGCAGATGATGGCGTCCTCGTGTTTCTCTGGCTGCCGACAATGCAGGCGTTTACTTATATTAGCTCAGGTTATATATTATACTTTGCCAGATACATATTGTTATTGTATTAGTATATGAGGGAATTACCGTTCATTTCATGTGTTCTGACAGTTTTTGTCATTTGTATGTTTGTTGCATTTACCCGACTGTTCATTTGTGGTGTTGTGGCGCCCTCCGGTGGATTTCTGTGGTGCTGCAGGCCATTTTCGTCCTGTATCTACGTGTAGCTGTTTTTTGCTCGCATGGCTATTAATATGTACCTTTATTGATTTTCTGTTTCTGATAACCACACACACACATATGAAACATCAATAAACTTCTGAGCTGGAGTCGCCTTATTCCTTCTGACCGAGGAAGATTCGATTAATGAGAGATCTGGATTAAGCACCTGTTAGACGCTACCTTATAGAAACAGATTTAATTCATCATATTATCATTATCTAGAGGAATATAAGTTTATTTAACTGAAAATGAATGAAAACTGTAAAAGAATCAAAACCTGCTGAGTCCGACGGAGATGAACTGAAATAAAGAAATGAATCAACATAAAGCTCAAACTCTAAAGGGAACCAGCAATCGCCGTTCAGAGCTTCATTATTTCACCGAAACTTTGACAGATCGAACTGAATGTTGCTGCTCCAAACAGAAACATTCAGAAATGATTTGACCCCTGACCTCTGGCATTTATCAACAGTATGATGAACGGAATCTGGACCAGCAGAAACTTCAAACGCTTTCATCGGTGGGGGTCAGAGGTCATGCAGGCACCAAACCCCCGAATGAACTTCGGTGATCCATCAGCGCAGCACCTGAGCCGTGCCGCCATCTTGTCTTCATGACTTATAGAGGAGGCGGCCGGCGGTATTTCCTGTCGCCGCTGATGGCAGTGGAAGCCATTTGTCACAACAACTTTACCTTCGCTGGAGGAGAAAGAGCAGGAAATAAATGATGGCCGCCTGGATCCCAGATGGCCACTAATCTTTCCCAGACGAGCCGCTGAAGTCCAGACGGTCCGACGGAACCGCCGCCGGTCCCAAAGATGAACACCAGAGAAACACACGTCTGAAAACCGTCGGCAGCTCCAGAAGCTGCATATTTTTTCCTTATGAAACTTTTTGCAGGAGGCCGAAGAAAAGGAGGGTCCTTTGGTCTTCATCCAGATGTGATGAGGTCATTTCCTCCTGATGTGACGACGAAACGATGAAGCAGGAACTGTGAACATTTATTAGCTCATTTTTCTAAATGATTCTGTTGAACCACAATTAAAAAGGAATGTCTGACTGTTGTTTCTGAAACAACCAATCAGAGCCAGGAGGCGGGTCTTAACGCTGTCAATCACCACATGCCACTCAGACCCTCCTCCTTGTTCTCTCAGCTGGTTACCACAACAAAGCTTGGTATGAATGCGAAGGCTAGTTAGCATAGCCGCTGATACACGGCTTTCCTGTAATGGAGCCAGTAGCACATTGAGCAGCATACACGTGAGTGATTGACAGCGCTGATTAGTTGTTTTTGGTCGGGTGCATTTCTTCAGAGGAGTCAACAGCTGGGAGCAGATCGATCCTTTCACAGATGATCTGTTTCATGTCACACTGAGACAGTTTTAACTGTTATGTGAAAAGATTTTTGTAAAAGTTTCATACTGCAGCTTTAACGGAGGATCGCAACAGTTTTGTCCGGACCTGTTTTTCCCATCGGTTCCGATCTGGCTCAGCTCTTCGTCTTTTCTGGTTCTATTGCAGCAGCAGGTGAGTGAGAAAGCAGAGGCCCGTTTATGTGACCACAGTGCCACCTTGTGGTTGGTTGTGAAACTTCCCCATTAAAATCCCAAACGGGTTCCGTCCAGTTAGGACATAAATCTGTAATTATTTTAATACAACTATGCTCCTATGAATTTATAATTTTATCTCCTCAAACATACTTTAATCATATTTATTCTCCAACCTTTTAAAACGTGTTTAAAATTCAGGCTTTCTATTGGATTGCTCAGCGAGTCACATGACCAGAAATGATCGCGTCGGTTTCTTTTTCAAGTAAATCTTTAGTCATTTATCTTTATTTCCTGTTGAACGCGACATCAGTTCAGTCTAACATCAGTCTAAACTTTATTCTCCGTTTACACTGCTTGTTTTATGAGCGATAAAATCTAAAGTTTTCCGAACCGGGAGTCAAAACGGGATGTTCGAGGTTGAAATAGTTACCTCCCCAGTTAAATGGGTTATCGCTTCTCGGCCTTTTGGCTAAGATCAAGTGTAGTATCTGTTCTTATCAGTTTAATATCTGATACGTCCCCTACCCGGGGACCATATATTAAATTGATTTTTGGAGCAGGGAGATGGAATAGGGGTTTGCTCCGTCCACTCCACGCATCGACCTGGTATTGCAGTACCTCCAGGACAGGTGCACCCCCTCAGGCTGTTATATGGAAAACTGGTGGTCTAAGACGGTCAGCAGAGCTGGTTATGATTAAATGTAATTTATATCTGTGCATCTGGAGGCCTGACGATCAATAACATTAATAGTAAAATTGATCTGGCAGCAGCTCAGCCTGCTGTATCAAATGGACCAATGGAAAGTTGAGTGGAAGGAAGAAAAGTACAGTTGGAAGCCGCTGCCAGTTTCAGTCCGTACACACCCTGAATACTTTGACTAGGCTTAAAACTTTCCTCTGATTGAGCTGATGGGCTGGCTTAAGTTATCCTGAGTTATTTCTGTTAATATGGAGGCCAAACATTATTTCACTTTCTTCTTTTACTTCTCTCCAATTTGCTGTAATTTCAGCTGTTTTCGGATCAGTCCCAAACACCTGGGTCGATGTCCAAACACCTGGGCTGATGTCCAAACACCTGGGTCGATGTCCAAACACCTGGGCCGATGTTTGGGTCGATGTTTGATCCACTGAGCGAATGCTTCTTCCTGTTCTTACCTTCACATAGAAAGTTCTCCTGGATCGGTTCTTCTGCTTCTTTTGGTGTCTCTGCTCTGTCTTGTCAGAGCTGGTACTGATCCAGGTTCTGGTTCTGCTGGTCAGGAGGACTGAGTGCTGCTCGTAGTTCTGCTCCAACATGAGGATCCTCGGATCCTCCACTGCGGGTCAGGATCTTGACCACTAGATGGCAGCATTTCATCACAAACTGCACACCTTCTCATCAGTTTTAATTTCTGCTCTTCTGAGCCTAAATTGGGTCAGAACCAGTTTAGCACTAACATTTTCTAGGTTACCTGAACCGGAACCCTGAGGTGGTACTGTTTAATCAGAACCAGGTCTTCAGCAGATCAGAGCTGTTCAGCTCATTCAAGTCTCTGCTTGGGGTTTGGGTCAGAACTTCCACCTGGATCAGGTTCTGAAGCCTCTCTCTAGATCTGTTTGACCTGTTTTGAGCCTCCTGGACAGGAATCCAAACAGAACCGGTCCAGTGAAAGTCTGTGAATCTCCGACCCGTCTCCTACAGATCGGGTCGGGTTCTATTGCGCTAAAACAGTCTCAATTCACAAACAGATGGAGATTCACATTTGTAATTTTGATGCAAACACAAATATATATTGATATAAAATGCTGCCTCTGGCCTGTGGGTGGCGCTGCATTTTGAGACTCCAGACGTCTCAACCCACAGATTTCAACAGGGATGATCAGCAACCAATCAGGTAGCTGCTCAGGTGAATGGATCCCACTTTGGGGCAACTTGTACCATACTGAACGGAGTCTGTAAGTCAACATACTTCTGATACCCCACATGCTACTGACAGCATTAAAGCTAAGTAGGTCACAGCAGAAGCTAACGCCCTAACTGGGCTGGCACAGATGAGCCATCTTGGAAAAACATGCGTATATTTAGGATATGATCCATTTTGTCTTGGTAAGAAAAGCCTGTCACCCCAGATAGCAGGCGATGGTAATTCAACGTCGAGTTACAGTCGGAATGGTTGGTTTTTGGTTGAGGTGGATCAACCATCAGACAATCATCCAGTTGGAGCCAAGCAGCCAACGTTGAAGAGATCCATCAAGTCAATGTTTCCAACGTATCATCCAGTGTTTCTCAGATCTACACCGTGTAACAAATTATTATGTAAATTGGATTACAGAGTCATAAAGATAAAATTTTTCGTTGTGCTATTAAATTTATAGATGGTATTGTGTGTCAGGGTTCTTTGAATCACTATAATTAATTTCGGAGATCTGGTTGATTAGTTTGTCTGCTGAGCTCAATTAAAGGAAATCTAGTTAAGGATGTTCCACATTATTAAACAGGCCACAGGTTTCAAGCAACATGAGAAAGAGAAAGAATCTCTCTGCTGACCAAAATTGTATTTTTTTAAAAGCTGGAAGTGGAAAAAAAAATTCAGTCCAAAAATGAAACATTTAGATTTTTTTTTTTAACCATAAATACAAAAAGTATAAAATGTTAGATAAAAACAGAGATAAAGTTTAATATTTTAAATAGTTTTTGTCTAACCAAGAAGTTTTTCTTCTTTTTCTGTCACATTTAAATAAAATTATTGTTCATATCCTTCAGATTAAATCGGTTTAGAGGTATTTAATCTGCAGAGCAGCATCAGGAAACCCGCCTGTTGGATCTGCAGGTGAGTTTAGTTTGGCGTTGCCATGGCGATACCTGAGTCAGAGAGCCTCCTCAGGTCTGCAGCTTCATGTTTTAAACAGCTAAATGCAGGAAGAGAAGATGTGAGGATGAGGAGACAGAACATCTGGACCAGAACCGGACCAGAACACCAGGTTCTGTTTGCTCCGTTGGCGTCAGGGAGGAGAAATAAGATAATTATAAATGCAAACCAAGATATATTTGTGTTTGCATCAAAAACACAAGTGTGAATCTGGTTCTGTGTTTCTGTGAACTGAGACCGTCTTAGCTCCGTAGGTTCTGCTCTGACATCGATCAGGGGAAACGGACCGGTTCTGCTATAAATACTCCCAGACCGTCCTTCAGCAGTCCTCCTCCTCTTCCTCGTTGAGCAGCTATTTCTGTCCAGGGGCGTCGGGTTCGTCTGGTACCACAGAACCCTGGAACCTTCTGGACCGGAGCCACAAACTGAAGAACCTGGAGGAGGAGCGGTGAGGATGGGATGTGGTTCCTGCAGGTTCTGTTCGGCAAACAGAGTCACATCCAACCGTCGAATCGGTTACAGTTTCATCAGCGTCTTGCTGAGATGCTCAACATTCATCATGTTTTTATTTTTCTTTTTTAAATTCCTGCTTCATTCTGGAAATGTAAAACCTGAGCCTGGTCCAGATATCGAAGAGTTGACCTGAACTCCAAGGCCCAATAAAGAGAAGTAGAACAAGATGGCCGCCCTGGTGATGACGTCACTTTGGAAACCCAGTGTGGAACCTGTGTGTGGTACCGGTAGGTCCAAAAGGAGCAGACAGGTCCCGGTTGTTTGGTTCAGGATTAATAATTTAATCAGGTTACAGATATGCTGCAGTTTCGCACCAATAGAACCAACATCTGGATCAGAACCGTCCGATCCATTGCTGCATTTTTGCTCTTAAACACTCAGAGACGTTCAACCAGCTCCAGAACCAGAACCAGAACCTAAAGCTACAGTGGACCTGAACCAAGCTGCTTCTGATGCTGCAGCTCATCCATGAGTCGGCCCGGTTCTGGTTCTGAAGGGGAGAACGGTCCAGAGTCAGAGCTGCTATCACACACACACACACACGCTAGGACTCTTTCAAAATAAAAGCTCAGCCTGCTAGTCTCCGTTGAGCTGCCAGCTGATTGGCTGCAGACGCCTCCATGTTGGACGGTGGGCGGAGCTCCGGTGTGTGTGTGTGTGTGTGTGTGTGTGTGTGTGTTAGGAGGGCTTGCTGTAGTCCTCCACCCCGGTGATGGTGGCCTTGCAGAAGAAGCAATCCTTGTTGTTCATCAGATGCTGATTGATGCAGGCTCTGCACACAGAACACAGCGGAATCAGAACCAGAACCAGAGCAGAGGAACCAGAACCAGACGAACCAGAACCAGAGCAGAGGAACCAGAACCAGACAAACCCAAAAAGGTTGAAAGTGAGGATATAATTACGGGTTATTGGCAGATTTTGTTCACACGACTATGAGTCTAAAAAAGATCAAATCTAATTTTGACCTTTAGTTAAATCTATTAAATAATAATGAAACATTGAGTCTGAGTGGTTCCGGGTTTCTGAGTGGTTCTGGGTTCTGAGTGGTTCCAGGTTTCTGAGTGGTTCTGGGTTCTGTGGACTCACTTGCAGGACTTGTGTGAGCAGGGCCTGAAGACGGCGGAGATGGAGTGGGCGTAGCAGATGGGGCAGAGATCTTCCTCGCTGGTCGGCTGAAACAGACAGAGGGAGAACTTTGAGTGACACCAGAACCAGAACCGGATCCGGACCCTGCTGCAGGCACCTGACACCAGTAGGGTTCCTTCCTGTTAAAGGCGTTTTCCTCTCCTGTGTCGCCCCCTGCTGGTCCAGGCTGAATGACTGACAGCTGGGATCAATAGGATTGATTGGTTGATCGATTGAAATGATTTGCTTACTAAAGCGTGGCGTTATGAAACAGATCTATAGAAATAACCCGAAAAACGGAACAGTTCTGACTGATCCTGGTCCGGTTCTTCTGCTGGGCGGTTCTGATCCGTTATAAACTGCAGATCTGGTTCTTCATGCCGGGACAACCAGAACCTCTTGGCTCGGTTCTCTGTAGAACAGAACCCTGAACCGGTTTCTGCTGGGGTTTCAGCGCGGTGCTGGTTCTGCTCGGTCCAGTTCTGCAGGAAGCTGCTGGCAGCCTAAAGGTCACGGTAAGGTCGCAGTGTGCTGCAGGAAGCGTAGCGTGTCGGAGCGGAGCGGTGACCTTTCCGTCAGACCCGGCGGGTTCCAGAGTCTCGTGTTGTTCGGCCCGAAATGAGCAGAACTCCTGCTGGGACACAGATCCAGTTCTGGAAATAATCCTGTTGGCATGAAGAGGAGCAGCGTGGGTTGGGCTGGGTCATACCAGGCCGGGTCGGGTCAGGTCGGGTCCGATCCGGTTTGGGTCTGATCTGGTTCGGGTCCGATCCGGTTTGGGTCCGATCTGGTTTGGGTCGGCCCGGGTCGGGTCAGGTCAGGTCGGGTCTGATCCGCTTCGGGTCGGGTCTGATCTGGTTTGGGTCGGCCCGGGTCAGGTCAGGTCGGGTCCAGTCATGAAATGTCTCATTTCATCAGGACATTTAAAAACGTCCTGAAACCTCAGAGGAATCGTCTGGTTCTGCTGCTGACCAGAACCGGTCTGTTTGATCAGAACCTGCTGGACTGAAACCAAGCGGATCCCTTCCTGATCACCGAACGCAGCATATATCGGCCGTCTGCAGGGGGCGCTGTTCCTTCAGAGAGAGTGAGTGTTTGAGCAGAGAACAGGAAGGCTGAACAGATTAACCTCTGACCTTCCAGATCCCAAGCCTTCAAAATAAAATCTACAATCTTTTCATACAAAAACTGAAAAGATTTCATTTTCCAAATAAGAACTAATGTCAAAATTATTTCAATCACCTTTCTGGATTACGAAATGTTTACGTAATAATGAGAATACAGTTAAAAAGTTAGTGGAATAAAGATTTTACCAGAAATTAAGAGAAAAAGTCGTTAATAAGAGAAAACCTTCAGAGTTTGGAGGATCCGTTAAAACTGATGTCTTAAAAGATGAAGTATTTCACACGATTTAATGTTTTTGTTATTTTTCATGTTGAGTTCTCATAAAATTATTACTTCATCCTCCTAATATTACCACTTTATTCTGGTTATATGATGAAAGTATTCTCGTAATTAAAATGAAAATTGCAGCCTGGCCCTAATACTTCGTTGTAGAGTTGACCTGAAGTCAGAGCCTAAATGAAAACAAGATGGCCGCCCTAACGCTGGTGAAAAAATCCCAGATTTTCAAAAAAAATTCAACCCTAAAAAAAAAGAGAGAAAAAATGTAAATTCATCTCCCTGCAGATTCTGTCCATCGTGGAACAATCTGGACCTGGGAAAGTCGGCAGAGTTAGCGAAGGTTCTGGAACGTAAACATGGAGGCTGATGGTTCACCATGCTAACCGCTAACATCAGGGGCTACAGCAGCGCTAAAGGCAGGATAAATATTCCTTCTGATCTTCTTTCTTCTGTTGTTTCAGTTCCTGAAGCGACTTCATGAAGAACAGAACCAGACTGCAGGTTCTGGTTCTGATCGGTGCCTCAAAGAGCAGCCAAACCCTCCAGAACTCCATCAGAACCCAGAAAATGCTGCTTCATCGCTGGGCCATGTCAGGGCAGCAGACTGGAACTGGAGCAGAACCAGACTGGAACCGGACCAGAACCAGTTCCAGACCCTCAGGTTCTGTTGAAGGTCAAGCAGACACTGTGGAGCTGCTGGTTCTGCTGTCCTGGTGACATCAAGCAAACACAGAACTGTGTGTGTGTGTGGAGTGAGATGTGGATATTTTCGTGCTCCTGTTTACCTTCATTGATTCTCTGATTCACAGAGCGACCTTGAGCTAAATGTCTCAATAAGCTGCTGATGACATCATGAATATGCTAATTAGGAGTGATGTCACTTACAGATTAGGATAATGAGAGATGAACTATGAACATGAACTGATTCAGTGGAATTGATAAAAACTAAACTAAGACCTAGACCCAGAAGAATTAAATCCAGGACAGGAAGTGACCTCAGGACAGGAAGTGACCTCAGGACAGGAAGTGACCGTACCGCTGTGGAGGCGGCAGCCTGCTTGGACTCCTCGGTGAGAAACTCCAGCATCTCCTCCACCTTCTGCTTCTCCTCCAGGCTGATGTAGTCGGTGTCTGTTGGCAGGAAAACAGAGTCAGAAACGGATCTCATCAAGCAGAATCAGAACCTTCAGAACCTCTGGTGGTTCTGATGGGTCACAGCCTCAGATTCCAGTGAATTTATTGTTTCTACTTCTGGATTCACTGAAGATCAGAAGAAAACCTGCTGAAACAGCAGAACCGGACCTCTGCAGGCCCGACAGTGGTTCTGGTCGGACCTAAGGACCCGCAGAGCGGAGCCGGACGGAGGCTAATGGCCCACTTTACGGCCACAGCGGGATCACAGGCACCGGTCCAGACAGCGCGGTCACCACAGGGTCAGGAGCCTGACGCAGAGAAGGTCCAGATGTTTCATGACTTGGTTCGGTTCTCATGGGATCCCTGCTGCCCCGGGCCGTAGAACCCAGACCAGAACTGACCCGATTCTTCTCAGAGGAGACATCAGGACCGCTGGACCACAAAACGTCTTTAAACCTCAAAAGTTCTTTTCCAGCTACTCTGAGTTCTTTGGACCTTGGCAGGGCCCAGTTCTTGTTTTAGTCTCCTCTCTGTGGATCCTACAGGCAGAACCAGGTTCCTGAACCCAAAGCAGCTCGGTCTACAGAACTACAGAGAACCGAGCCAGGAGGTTCTGGTCGTCCCGGCATGAAGAAGCAGACCTCCGGATCAAACACTTAAAACAACGCCCAGACATTTTTTGGTGTCTGGAAAATGAGCCGTTTCAAAAACCTCTGGCATATCGCCAATCAGCAGACACTGCGCCGTTGCCTGGCAACCCCAGGGAAACCCTGCTCGTTACCTGGCAACCAGAGTGAAACTCCAGCAAAGACTTTTATTGTCTCACCATCCAGAAACCACTTCCTGCATTCTGGTTGGTTCTCCAGGAGGCTCCACTAATGCTTTTCGAAGATGTACAGTTGTATAATTGCATGTATTTTCAGGTGCGAGTGTCAACACTGAGTTGGGGGCGTGGCCAGCAGCACCTTATTTGGATTTAAAGTGACAGAGGCCCAAACAGCTGAGCAGAATCAAATCTGATCATCTATGAAAAACGTGATGAGCATGTTTTGTATAGACCGTAAATCAGGGGTGTCAAACTCCAGTCCTCCAGTCGCTGTCCTGCAACTTTTAGATGAGCTTCTGCACCTGAATAGAATAATTAGGTCATTAAGGCTCTGGAGAACTGATCTACACCAGGAGGAGGTAATGGAGCCGTTTCATTCCAGTGTTTTGTAGCTGTGGCTCATCTAAAAACTGCAGGACAGCGACTGGAGGACTGGAGTTTGACACCTGTGCCGTAAACGGACCCTAGTCTATTAATGGGAGAATAACAGGTCAGCTACTCCTGGAGAACCGGACCGGGTCAGAACTTTGGTTTAATCCCAGCAGTAAGGAGAGAAGTTCCCCTCTACATGGGCGAGTGTAAGGAGCCTTCCTCCTCCTCTTCTTCTTCTTCTTCCTCCTTTTCCTCCTCTTCTTCTTCTTCTTCCTCACTTTCCTCCTCCTCCTCTCCTCCTCCTCTTCCTCTCTTCCTCCTCCTCTCCTCCTCCCCCTCCTCCCAGTTGATGGTGTTCGATCCGTGTCTCCATTTCCTCCATCAGAGGCTCGTGTTTCTGCGGTGAGCTGACAGCGCCTCATCTGAGCTGTGATGGTGCAGAGCTGGTCGGCTGCCAGGCTGATGTTCTGAGGGAACAGATTCCCTCTCCCTGACGGGACGCAGGCAGAACCCAGGGAGCTGGTTCTGCAGGCTCTAACGATCCTGAACAGAACCAAGATGTTCTCTACCGTTTGGTCCATGTGGCCCGGCGCCGTCTGACAGCCGGACCGTCTGACTTCCACATGATGCTCCGGAGAGTGGTCATGGAAACTGCTGGTGTTCCCATGGCAACAGAGCAGGATGCTGTGGCAACCAGAACCCCCCCTCATCTGGCAACAGTAAACACCACAGAACCACTGAGAGCGGTTCTGTCCAGGTCCAGAAAGACACGCCCACTCTCAGATTTCACCTCATTATCAATTCATGTATTGGTACAATCTATCTATCAGTCTATCAAGATAATCTATTAATCATGATTAATTGATTACTGAGATAATCATCAACTATCAGGTGTCTGCTTTCCCACCTGGTGGTCCAGTAAACTCGGTTGGATTGGAGACCAAAATTGCAACATTTGTTTCATTATCAGCTGTTGCTAGGTAACGGCGGAGCTCTGCTGGGGTTGCTAGGTAACGGCACAGATCCTGGTGATTTGTGACGTTACATTCCAGAGGTTTTTGAAACGACTCGGTTTCTAGACACCAAAAAACCATCTGGGTGGTTTTTCTGCTTTCAGAAGCAGATGAGACCCAAAGAACAAAAACGTTCAAAATGGAAAGTTTGCAGGAAAACCTCTGAAGACACTGAGAGCAACTTCCTTCTTCAGCAGATGGAAACAAGATGGAGGCGTCAGATTTTAGCGGTTGGAGGATTTCTCTTTAGTCTTTGGCTAAAGACCAGGAGACATTTCTGCTGCTAGCGCTAGGCTAGCACGTAGACCACTTCCTGCTTTTGGAGCGGTCTCTGGTCCGCTTGGCGTTCACATTCAGACCGACCAGAGTTCACTTCAACTGAACCCAGACCGAGGTTTGGAGGACCAGAGGTCAGAGGTCGATTAGCGATCACACCTCTCAACCGAACCGCTGCAACTAACGATTATTTCAGTTACTGATTATTGTATTGATTAGTCCAACGATCAATCAGATAAATTCTAAAGATTTTTCATTTAACCACTTAAACCTTTTTATACAATGTTAGAAATACATTAAAAGATACAAATGAAATAATTAAATTCCTCTTTAAAATAAAATCAAACTGTTTTTGCCAAGATTCCTTTAGTGAATCTTAACTGGGTGAAACTAAAACTGACAGCAGAACAGATTTACAGTCAATGAGGTCTTTATCTACATGCAAAGTGTTTATTATGTATTTGTACAGCTTTGGCTTAATTATTGCTATGAACATGTTGATTTTTCAGCATATGGCTTTTTTATCAGTCCTGCATACTCCAGATTAATCAATTACTAAACTTATTGATGATTATTTCAATATCTGACTAATAATTTCAGCCCTAAAACAAGCTGGATTAAAGTGGACTAAACGGCTAAAGGTCAACCTGAGAGGACAGAAGCTGAAGGAAGAGGAAGTTCTGGTGGAACCATGGATTGATTCAGAACTGACCCATTTCCAGCAGAGCATCGGTGAACTTACATGCATGCAGGGAGAAGTGTTTCCTCTCTGAGGCGCTCCCAGCAGCCGGAGGAGCAGGCGGCGCCACAGAGGGACCCGGAGGCCCGGCCGCGGGCCGGCCGGCGACTGTGGGCCCGGCGGACGGCCCTGTGGACTCTGCCGGTTCCCCCAGGAGGTGCTGGATGGAGTGGAGCTGGAAGCAGGGGTCGGAGAGGAGGACGGAGGAAGCTCTGGACGTTCTGCAGAGAGGAGCACAGAAACGTTTGACACCAACAGAAATCTCCACACTGGACCTGGACAGGTCTGAGTTTTCTAACCAGTTGTCCAGAAAACACACAACGCGAGTCAGAGGGATTCTTATACATGGACCTCATGTCTGCACTGCAAAAACTCAAAATCTTACTGAGTATTTCTAGTCTAGATTCTAGTTTAAATAAGTTAGTACATTTGAAATAAGACCAAACTAAGAACTAACTATCTACTATGTGCTCTAACCGACAATCCAACATGGCCGCCAAATTGATTTATTTATTTTTTTCAAAAGTCCTAGTTTGATTACATTGTTTCTAATCCATCTTAATTGGATTAGATTGTTTTTTACTTATTTCCAATATTTAAAAGATTTTCCAGATCCAGTGTTAAAAATTCTTAAGAAATTAAAATGTTTTTATCTTTGAGAGGATAAACTCACATAAATATGTCGTTATTATGATATTAGTTGCAAATAGTCTCAAAATGACAATATTATAGTTTATTGCAATAATTTCTGGGTGAGTTTATCGTCCAGTAAAGTCCGTTATGGTGACAGGCCCGGTTCTGATCGGAGGGTCTTGTGTTCATCAGCAGGTGGAGAGATCTGAGGAAGACGATTCCTCTTCATCTGAACGCTCCTCAGCCTCAGAGTCCCACTGCGCTCAGCTCCGTTTGCAGCTTTGCTCTCATTAAGCCTGATTATTCAGCCGCACTTTGTTAATAAGACGCTGCACTTTGCATTAATATTAATCTCCACTATGGGACTCTGGGGGCCTCCGCAGCTCTGAGCTTCTCTGGAAACCTTCAGTTCAGCTCCTTCACAATAAAAGCTGAAAGTCAAAGAGGAGCATCAGTGGAAAACAGGAGCTGATAATGATGATGATGAAGATGATAAAGATAACTATGATGATGCTGTGCAGCTCTTACTGTCTCTCATCTGGAGCTACAGAAGCTCCTCAGTCACCATCAAATTAAAAGCCTTTTCTTATAAAACCATCAGATTTAAGAGAAATAAAATTTTCTGCACCTTTAGTTTCAGATTTTCTACTGGACTTCAGGAGTCATCACAGACTGAGCAGCAGCTCTATGAGCGACACCTACTGTCCTACAGGTGGCGCCGTCCGGCGTGAGAGACGCCGGCGCTGTAAACAGCCCTGCAGGTCCAGGAGTCACCGTCAGGTCATGTGACTGACTGTAGCTCATCTCCATCAGCGCTACATAAACCAGAAGGTCTGAGCACCACAGCCTGGTTCCCAGCTTGGAGAACCAAACCCAGTTACAAACAGCTCAGCATGAAGTTCGGCTAAAGGCTGGGGATAGTTCTGAACACACGGAGAAGAACCGATTCAGAACCGATTCAGAACCAGGCAGGAGGATAACGAGCTGCAGACTGGCTCAGAGCAGCAGGTGCATCACAGGAATTGTTTACAGAAGATTCAGATTTCAGTTGAATGAATAAAAAGCAGAAAGACAAGCTGCTGCTGACTGGTAAACATCAGGACATGTTTCACCTGGACAACTAATTCTGGAGAGGATCCAACAAACACTAGAATCAGAACCAGCTCTTTATGAAAACCTGGGCAGAGATCAGTCAGAAAAACCTGGAAGCGACAGAAACTGGATGAGAGGAAAATCAGCCCAGTTCATACCCGGGAGCTCCAGTGGAAGGCAACTGGACTTCTTCTCTTGTTCCTCTGAGATGTTTATCCAAAACAAAACAAATCTGAACATGGTTGGAAGTACGTCAGTCAGAACCATCACAATAATACGGTTCTTAAGACCACTAATAACTGCCTTTGATTCATAATAATTGAAACATTGTTCAACATTAATCAGCAATATTTGATGTGTATTGATGAATGGCATTTGACAATTTGACTAATAGGGCTGCTGGGGTCACTAATAGGGCCGTTGGGGTCACTAATAGGGCTGCTGGGGTCACTAATAGGGCTGCTGGGGTCACTAATAGGGCCGTTGGGGTCACTAATAGGGGTGTGGGGTCACTAACAGGGCTGCTGGGGTCACTAATAGGGCCGTTGGGGTCACTAATAGGGCCGTTGGGGTCACTAATTGGGGTGTGGGGTCACTAATAGGGCCGTTGGGGTCACTAATAGGGCCGTTGGGGTCACTAATAGGGGTGTGGGGTCACTAATAGGGCCGTTGGGGTCACTAATAGGGCCGTTGGGGTCACTAATAGGGCCGTTGGGGTCACTAATAGGGCCGCTGGGGTCACTAATAGGTCTGCTGGGGTCACTAATAGGGCCGTTGGGGTCACTAATAGGGCTGCTGGGGTCACTAACAGGGCTGCTGGGGTCACTAATAGGGCCGTTGGGGTCACTAATAGGGCTGCTGGGGTCACTAATGGGGCTGCTGGGGTCACTAATAGGGCTGCTGAGGTCATTGGGGCTGTTAAGGTCGTGGACATGAAGCCGTCTCCTCTGATCTGTAATGTAAATGGAGCGGTGGTTCTGGAGACGATGAGCTGGTTGTTCCATCGGGTTGAGCAGCTGCTCTTTAGTTCCTCTAATGATTTGAATGAATGCTGAGTGTAGTGGTTTCTGTGGAACCCTGAGACTCTCAGACCAACTAGAGCTGGAAACCGAATTCACCAACCATATGGTCGGGTTTTTATCTGAACTGGTCCAACATGTTCCACTAATCAATCAATGCAGTCAGACTAACTCTCCTCATGCTAGTGTCTCTATATTTAAGCTAACAGCTGTCAGCCTGCTGATGTTAGATTAGCAAAGGTCTTCATGCATTTAAATAGATTTTATTTTTGTTTGAATTGTTTTAGAATGATGGAGATAAAATGATTTTACAGAACGGATGTTAAGCAGTGATGGTGGGACATTAACAAATGGGATGCAAACATCGTCTCCCAAATGTTTCCTCTGCTTCCCAAGCTGCAGCTCTCATTTGCACGTCTCTGCAGCCAATCAGATTTGCTGTGAAATGCGCCTCACACGGCTCCTTCTGTGGCAGCATAAGCCATCAGAGAGGGTGAAAACAAAGTGAGAGCAGGAGGCAAACAGACAGCGAGCAGAGCAGGGAACGCAGAGAGGCGGAGGGGGTCCGGAGGGCTGGAGCAGCGGAGGAGAGGAGGAGCTGGAAAAGCACCACAAGAGGCAGACGGCGCTCACAAATGAGCAGCAAACAGACGGAGGCAGCGACGGCAAACACACCGAGAGCCGGACCAGAACAGAACCACTCCTGCAGGAACTTTAAGGTCTCTGAGCATCAGTAGCACCGACACACATTAAATCAGCCGGGCGGACAGGATGCTGCTGTAACTCAGAGCGCCGGCGCCGGCAGGACGGGACGGCAGCGCATCGACTGGGAGCTTCCAAACTGGGAAACCAGAAGGTCAACTTCCTGGATCCGCGTTTCCAGCTGAGCGAGTCTGGAACCAGAACCTCCAGATTCTTCAGGCTGGACTGAGCCAATGTTTGGGTTCTGAGCTCGACCAGAGAGATCGGTGCAGCTTCGTCAGGTCGAGAGTTTCCTGGTGAGAATGAGAGACGGGAAGCAGCCAGAGGTCTGAACTTCTCAGAACGTCGACTGGAGATGAGATGAAGCCCAGAGCGGGAGGATGTGACCGGCTCTGACTCTGCTGAAGTTCAGTTTGCTGGAGGCATCATGCTGGCCGCCGTCCTGCAGGGGGTGCAGTGGCCAGTGGTGGTTCTGATGGTGTGTGTGCAGCTGAGTGCGGTTCGGGGCGCCGCCTGCCCGCCCCGTTGCCTCTGCACAGCGGACATCCTGAGCTGCCCGGCGCTGGATCTGGACCGGGTCCCCGCAGCGCTGCCAGCCTCTACCGCCACCATGGACCTGAGCCACAACCGGATCCAGCAGCTGGAGCCGGGCGGCTTCCAGGGACTGCTACAGCTGGAGGTGCTGCGGTTGGCCCACAACCAGCTGAGCGCCATCCAGCCAGGCGCCTTCAGGAACTCCTCCGGACGCCTGAAACACCTGGACCTGTCGTCCAATCAGCTGCTGGTCCTGAAGCAGAGCGACTTCCAGGAGCTGGCGGCGCTGGAGGAGCTGCTGCTGTTCAACAACCGGATCAAGCACGTGGAGAGCACCGCCCTGTCCGGACTGACCGGCCTCCGGAAGGCCTACCTCAGCCACAACCGCCTCACCGACTTCCCCTTCTTCAGCATCCAGACAGGCGGCCACCAGCAGCTGACCCTGCTGGACCTGTCCTCCAACCGGCTGCCCAAGCTGCCGCTGATGGACATCTCCGGTCTGCCGCTGGCCCTGCAGGGGGGGCTCTATCTGCACAACAACTCGCTGGTGTGTGACTGCGCCATGTTCTCCCTGTTCCGGCTGTGGGAGCAGAAAGGCTTTGCATCGGTCCGGTTCTTCCGGCAGGAGCACGTCTGCCTGGTTGCTGGAGTCCAGCGCAGCGGCATCCGCTTTTTCCTGCACCGGAGATACTTCGAGCGCTGCAACGTGACGGCGGCGCCGCAGCAGGAAGCCAGTGTGTCGGTGAGGGCGGGGGCGCCGCTGCTGCTGCACTGCGTCACATCTTTGTCCGGCCGCGGCGCCGCCTTTTTCTGGCTCACGCCGCAGCTGGAGTACGTGGCTCCGCCTGGGAACAACGGCTCCATCAGGATGTTCGCTAACGGCAGCTTGGCGATGGCGGCGCCCCAAGAGCAGGACTCTGGGATCTACGTGTGCGTGGCCCAGGCGAGGCGGCTGAACGATTCCCGGGAGGTCAACGTGACGGTGCTGCCGTGGCCGGCCTCTGATGCCGCTGAGCCCTTCAACACGGGCTTCACCACCCTGCTGGGCTGCGTGGTCAGCCTGCTGCTGGTCCTGGTCTACCTGTACCTGACGCCCTGCCGCTGCCCACCCTGGCCCAGGCCCCGCCCCCTGGCGGCCACCGCCCAGAGCCAGTGCAAGGAGGGCGGAGCGGGCAGCGCCCAGTCCTCCATCCTCACGCCGACGCCGCCGGCGTCCACCGAGGGCCCCGGCCGCAAGGTCAGTAGCAACAAGCATGTTGTGTTTCTGGAGCCAATCAGAGAGCAGCAGAACGGCCAGCTGGGGGCGGAGCCTCAGCAGCGCGCCAGGGAGACGGACTCTTACATGTCCGTCTCCCCCGACACGCCCATCATGTTGCCATAGCGACAAGACTCTCAGCGCGATGGCACAGCCCCTCACCACTTCCTCCCCAACACGCCCTCCCCTCACCAACAACAAGTGCAATTCTGACCCTGAATCCTGTTAGCTCAGGTCCGATCCCTGAGCCCAGAACCGGCGCACTGTGACGGGTCAGAACCGGCCGAGTCCAGACCAAAGACAGAGCATGAACCGCTGCGTCCCTTTAAGCACGGCCTGTCCCTTTAACTGCAGCACCGCCTT
The DNA here is from genome assembly GCF_001444195.1 of Xiphophorus couchianus. Lineage (NCBI taxonomy): Eukaryota > Metazoa > Chordata > Actinopteri > Cyprinodontiformes > Poeciliidae > Xiphophorus > Xiphophorus couchianus. Next base: position 3,554,981 of record NC_040247.1, read on the forward strand.
CCAGTACCAAACTGTTTTCTAGAGTTCTGTAGCTTCCTGGTTCTGTTCACCAGACCGACATGTAGGGTCCGATTAACCAGAACCAACCAGAGGTTCTGGTTCCCTCCTCCACTCTGCCTGGTTTCTGTTTCTACTGTATGTTCTCACTGCATCCTTTGCACCTCGTCTGTATCGCCTAATAAACCTCCAAACCCAACCTGCCTGGTTTCTGTGTGTGTGTGTGTGTGTGTGTGTGTGTGTGCACGCAGCCACATTCTGCATGTTCTGCCTGCAGCAGGTCTCTTCCTGCTCCCACACAAGATTCACAGGTTTCCTCTTCTGCTCTGCTGCTGGTTCTGCAGCTTTAAATCCTCAGTAACTCAGAGAGCCATTAGATGGTGATGCAAATGAATAATTAACTGACTACATGTTTAAATAATGGCATTAAATCTACAAGAACTTAAAAACAAAGTAAATCAGATGAATTATTTACGATAAACTTCCCATTGTCATTCTACATACTTGCAGGTTTGACTGACTCAAATTTAAGACTTTTTATTTTAAGACATATAAAATACAAACTTCATCAAGCAAACTAGCTTTATCTAGCTAGCTAACAGTGATAAGTTAGCAGCTAGGTAGCAGTAGCCTAAATCGCCTTGAGTCTCTTAATGCAGCACGACGCTTCCAACCTCAGCCTGAAGGTCTGGTACTGCATGACGTTTTTGTCATTAGGACCAGTAGATTATTGTTTTAAAGTTGTAGTTTGGTCAAAACTGATTACACTTAGTCATCGGTTGTTGTTGACGGGCCATCCAAAATCACTCCAGGGGCTGTAAATGGCCCCCGCGCCTCATTTTGTAGATGACCTCACGCCTGCAGGATCCAAACTCCCACCGAAGCCATCAGAGGCTTCATGATGAGGAAACACCTCAGCGGCTCTCAGGTCACAGCCTGACCTCTGACCCCTGAGTGGGCCTTCATCTTCCTCCTGCCATGTTTATCCCAGCTGAGACGCGGACAGCAGGAAGCTCTAAGTAAGATGGAGGTGAAGCGAGTGGTGATGAAATATTGACAAGACGTTTCGGCTGGGAGCGACGTGGGAACATGGAGGTGGCGTTGCCGTGGCGACTCGGCTTTAACCGATGGCTCCTCAGAACCAAACGGAACCAGAACCTCTGGGTTCTACAGCCGGACCGGGTCACGATCCCACCGAGCCGCGGACAGGAAGCACATGCTACGCCGGCCCAGAAAGAGCTGGGTACAGCTTCTGTGTTGTCATGGCAACCAGCACAACGCCGTCCCGTTGTCCCAGTGGAGTGGATTGGTCGGGGCAGAAACTAGCATCCTCCCCGTCTGGAAGCAGCCAGAGGTTAAAGGTCAGTGTCCAAAGGAGGACGTTTGGATCGTCTGAATCTGCCGAAAACAAATGAAGACAGAGCAGGAAGAGCGTCTCTGGGTGGGACGTAAATCCAGCCAGGGACGTCTGAGCTTCACTCCAACATCTGACCAGAACCAGAACCGGAACCATCCTGAGAGTCAGGAGGATCAGAACCCCGATCTGCTCTCACCAACTAAAACGCAGCGCATCAAACATTGATGGCGACTCCAACTGGATTTACTTCGACTGAAGAGCCGCTCTAAATCATTCATCAGACACACAGACACAACGCTCCACCGGAACCAGGACCAGGTTCCAACGCTTCCAGAACTCCACCAGAACCAGTTCAATGGGTCCAGGACTCGCAACAGAACCAGCTCACCACCAGGTGATGGTTCCAGGTCGGTCCATGGTTCTGGTTCTGATCCATCTGACTCAGCGGTTCTGAAGGTGCAGACCTTCAGATGTTGGACTGCAGAACCAGAACCATCAGAACCAGAACTGAACTCCAGCTGAGATGAACTGAATAAAGTTTTGCTAAAGCTAACGCTCTGTTCCTCTTCTCCTCTTCATCCTCCTCCTCTTCCTCAGATCTATCTGTCTCACCCCAGCTCTTCCCTCCCTCCCAGCTCCTCTTCCCTCCCTCCCTGCTCCTCTCTCCCTCCCAGCTCCTCTCTCCCTCCCTGCTCCTCCCTCCCTCCCTGCTCCTCTCTCCCTCCCTGCTCCTCTCTCCCTCCCTGCTCCTCCCTCCCTCCCTGCTCCTCTCTCCCTCCCAGCTCTTCCCTCCCTCCCAGCTCCTCTCTCCCTCCCTGCTCCTCTCTCCCTCCCAGCTCCTCTCTCCCTCCCTGCTCCTCCCTCCCTCCCTGCTCCTCTCTCCCTCCCAGCTCCTCTCTCCCTCCCTGCTCCTCCCTCCCTCCCTGCTCCTCTCTCCCTCCCAGCTCCTCTCTCCCTCCCTGCTCCTCCCTCCCTCCCTGCTCCTCTCAGCCCTCCGACTCCCTCCATCAGTAACCCTTCATCCTCCTCATCCTCCTCCTCCAGACAGGAAGCTCTGAGGCGTTCGTCAACATGCATGAGGAAAACAGAAGAAGAACCTGAGAGGAGTCTTCATCACACTCTTCATCACAGTTTGCATGAAAGCAGCAGCTGTCACAGAGTCAGAGCAGACATCGGGGATTGTGGGTAATCTGAAGGCTAGAGCAGTGCATGCTGGGAAACGAGGTGAAAGCTGCTTCTGATGTCTCCTAATAAACGTTATGATGAAGGAAAGAGGAGCGGCTCGGATTATTTCAGGTTCTGATCGTCTGTGGTCACATGACTGCGTCGTCATGACAACTCTGATCCGCATGACCAACAGGTCTGAAGCTTCACTGCAAAAATGCAAAATCTTACCAAGTATTTTTGTAGTTTCTAGTGCAAATATCTTAATGCACTTGAATTAAGAAAGATCAAGTTATAGGAACTTGATTTTAGTTGATAATTCTGTATTTTATAACCTAGTAGATTTTTTTCACCTTTTACAAAACATCTTGTTTTCTTTTTTATTATTTGTTTTGAGAAGTTTTTTGCAGTTAAATCCTGCCAATTTAAACTTACAAGTTTTTTCATAATTTCAATATTATCTATGTGGTTTTAAAGGAACTTATTCAAGTCATAGTAATGTCACACTGTACAAAAACACAAAGTCTTACCAAGTACATTTTGTCTAGATCTAACAAAAACATCTTAGTAAACATAAAATAAGAAAACGAACCAATAAGAAGCTTTTCAGTGGGATATCAGAGCTGGTTTTAAATCAGTAATGACTTAACATTGATGAAAAATGTCCTAATTCTTCTGGTAGATTATTTCACTGGGAAAAGATTATCAGTTTTTGAATTGAAAATATTGCTTAATTTTTAAAAAATGCTATTAATTGATAACATATCCTGAATTAACTCAACATTTTTACTCAGTCCAGCAGCAGGTGGGGGAGGGGCAGCCTGTTAGCTAGCAGGCTATTAGCCAAACTAACAACACAGATAATCTGAACTTTTACCTGAGTAGAAGTCCCTCCAGGATTTCACAGCCGTTTTCTTAACTGTTTTCTTTTCCTATAAAAATAACAGATTTTTCGGCGCTAATTCAGAAATATTTTGTCCTCTTAAAAAAATCTACATAAAGAAAAAACGAACACAAACATTTTATCCTTTAAAGAACTGGTCAATGTTTGCTACTCGTAACATCGATCGCAGACGATGAGCAGACAGGAAGTTGAGGCAGTAGAGGAGAAGAGGGAAACGCCGCCACCTGCAGGTGGGAGTCAGCATCACTCAATCCAAAGCTTTGGGTGGAAAATTTGCAATAAACTCACAATTAGGGTGAATCTGTTGATTTTGTGTGAATTTTCGTTATTCACACAAAGAGACTTTACAAATTTAGAGCATACTTAGAAAGTCCTGAGAATACTTATACTGATCTAGCAACCCAGAAGTCCAGATGATACTTACTTACTTACACTTATTTAACAACCCAGAACAGGAGTAGAACTTATAACCCAGAAAAACTACTTTAGCAACTACTTTTTAGATTCCTATTCTCCCAACCCAGAAAAGGAATTGGACCAGAGAATACTTACTAATACTTATCTACCAACCCTGAATAGGAGTCTTCAGTTTATTTACTTTGGCTCAACATTATTAGCTTTTTCTTCTTTTGCTCTTTCTTTTGGTTTGCATTTCCTTTTAAATCCTGTAAAGCACTTTGTATTGTCTTGTTGCTGAAAATGTGCTATATAAATGAAATTACCTTTACCGTTATTGTAAATCATGGTAAATCAGTGGATGCACTGATCTATCAGAAGAAACCGGTTCTGTTTCAGCAGAACCGGGTCCTGAGTCGGACTGCAGACTAAACCTGCAGGTAAAACTCAGGACTGAATTCAGCCGATCTGCAGACCTCAGCAGCAGATCGGCGTTCCCCAGCGGGCCAGGTCTACATCCTGGAAAACTACGGCGTTGAGATGGAAAAAGCCAGCAGGCTGCGCGCGGCGGCCTCTGATTCTGTGAAGCTGCTAAGCTAATTATCCTGGAGCTGAATCTAATCTGAGGCAGGCTGAGAGCTGAGAGCTGCCTCTCTCTGCCACAGCTGATGGATCATAATGAGCTCCATCGATCTGTCTCACAGCGGGGGACGGGGGCTACCGGTCCCGATGAGGCGCAGTTGGACTGATGACAACAATCTGAGGAGCAAACTCACCTGGGACGAAGCCTGAGGAAGAGGAAGCTGGACTGAGGTCAGAAATAAAATTTAAATCCAAGCCTTCCTTTCCTTCCTGCCGGTTCTAACCTGAGGTTCTGGTGAGAGGTGGACTAGTCCCAGTAGTTTGAACTCTGACCTCTTGCTGCATGTCAACGACCCGATGCAACCTGCCGGGTTTCCTCAGACAGGAACTTTAACGAGCCTGAACTCGATGCGTTGGTTGAACCGAGTTTAACTGAGGCGATTTGGAGCAGCTTTTTAATTCCTAAAACCAAAGTTTTCCAGGAAAGGCTGCATGTGTTCTGGCTCCAACTCGACTGTTAGAGATACGTAGAAAATTCTGTTTATTTCTGGCAAAAATATGGACAAAACAATAACTAAATATCTCTTACAACTTCGATGAAAACAAACATTTACTTTATCTGATGTTTCAAGTTCAAAAATCATTTTACAAAATTTTCTGCACATTTAACAAATAAAAGGCATCCACTGCGCCGCCCGGCATGCCCTTAAACTTTTAAAGGTTAACAACATAAACTAAACAATTCCCAATATGAATACTAATTACAGATCTTGGTTCTAAAGTAATGTAAGTATTTTCTAACTGCCCAGAGAAAAACTAAATGGATAAATTTTATGATTTATAAAAACAAAACAGAAATGGCTGCAACACAATTAATCAGATTCATCTGCAGATGTTTTGCCTGAATGGAAGCGAAACTTCAATAACCAGCTGGTGATCAGTTTAAGTAAAACAGTGTCAACATGCTTTTTGATTAGAAAACACATACAAGAACATTTTCTAATTTATCTGCAGAATTAAATTATCAACATGGAACAAAATTCAAATAATTTTGGTTATTTTTTGACCCACACCTAAAATTTGAAAATAATATTCTAAAAACATAAAAACCAAACCTTAGTTGTTTGAAATGAATAGGACCTTATATTCCTGTGCAGGCTGCTCTGCGGTGGATGAATGCCATGATATTCTCTCATATTTCATGTTTATTTCATACTGAATGACAGCATGAGCCCATTAACTGCCTCATTGTTCAACCAAACAATAAAAATAATGGACAAAAAGCCAATAAGGTCTCATCCCCGTCCAATCCGGGACAAACATAACCCAATGGATTTTGAAAGTTGTTGTAATTTATTTATGTTGAAGTGTATTGATAAGTTACCTCCTGATGCATTAAGTTCATTTGTAAAAACGTAAAACAGATTCGGTCACTAGAGGATCGTTAGAACTATGTAGAAACTTGTCTGGTCAACTTCTTCATATTTTATAAAACTTATTGCTCCTGCGTGCAAAAATTTAAAAACTTAGAACATTTTTCATGTGACTAAATCTTGGCTAAAGGAAAACCAAAGATGTGATCATTCAGAAAGTCTGTGTATGGGTGAGTTAGTATTATATTTATAATATTTAGAGGGCGTGCCGTGGTGGCGTAGCGGTTAGCACGACCCATATTTGGAGGCCTTGAGTCCTCGGCGCGGCCGTCGCGGGTTCGACTCCCGGACCCGACGATATTTGCCGCATGTCTTCCCCGTTTCCTGTCAGCCTACTGTCATATAAGGGACACTAGAGCCCACAAAAGACCCCCTGGAGGGGTAAAAAAATTAAATAAAATAAAAATATTTATAATATTTAGTACATTAGTAAACCTTATTACTGGTTCTGACCCGGAGGTGGAAGCAAAACAACGCTGAGCATCAAGCTAGCCCTGCTAAAGATTCGCCCAGTCAGGGTCAGAGTTCACGATTAATAAAGAATAATAAAGGCTGGACAGACAGAAGCTTCATGACCCAGAGAGGAGGCGATGCTCTCTGACCTTCAGGGAACCAGACCGCCTCCAAACACTTGGGCTCTTTAAAGGAGCAGTCTGACATTTAGAGAGGCACTCAGAGTGAAGCGGCTCTGCAGGCGGAGCTGCAGACACCGGGCTGACAGGACCAACAGTGAGTCAGAGCCGACAGACGTCAGCAGAGGCCTGCTGCCCACCTGTCTGCATGGAGAAATACAAAACACGTCCAAAAGACCAGAAGACGTCCAAAATGCTTCCAAAACACAACGTTTCAATATGGCCGCTCCTCTCCTGTGAGATGTGATGGAAACGTTTATTCCAGAAACTGTCTGGACTCAATGTCACACCAGGCGCCTGCAGCTCAAAACTAAACAAATTAAATTAGTGCTTATGGAAAATAAAGATTTCATAATCTTTAGTGCACTAATCTTGGAATCTTAGTGCCTTCCAAGGGGCAGCACAATGTTTTCCAGGCACATGATGCCATTTTATAACAGAATCCAGTAACCAGTCGATATAAAAATGCTACAGATGTATAAAAAAATAACTTCCTGATTTAATGCCTTGAAATTGGGTCTCTGTCTCTTTAAAAACTCCTGCTCCTTCTGAAGCTCCGCCTCCAGGGAATCATCCCAACATGGCTCCTCTATTAACCCTTTAACGTTTTTACCTCTAAGGAGGAGCTGCGCCTTGAAGGCGGGGCTAAGCCCACCCTGGTGTCTGCAGCTGTATGGTTGCCATGGAGATTAAAGGAAAATGCACAAAAGAATTGAAGCAACTCCAGGTTTGTTTGGATTGAGAGAATAAGATTAAAACCTGAAGTAACGCTCCAAAACGTCTTTTCATAATCCCACCAGATTAAAATGATGATTGCAAAATTCATTGTAAAAAATGTTTATGGGCGCCGCCATTTTTGAGATTCAGTTTTCTTCAGTAGGAGTTCCCGCGGGTCTGACGGTAAACCCAGAAACCAGTTAGAAGGCGGTGACCCCATGGCTCCCTCTGCCCCCCTCCCAGCTCTCCCAGCTCTCCTACCCCTGTTTGTCTCCGTCCACCAGGATCCGGACCAGGATTCCCGTCACGGCCACCAGGATCGGGTAGTGGTCCACGCTCTCCAGACCTGCAGCACACAGAACCCGTCAGCCCTGATGCGACCTTTGACCTCTGACCTTCCACAGAGCCCTGATGAGGAGGAGGAGTTCTGCTCCGTTTATACCAGGAAGTCTGGTTCCTTCTCAGAACCTCCGCCACAGTGTTACCATGGAAACCATTGTTAATCTGGGACGGGTTGGGTCCAGTCAGATCGGGTTGGTTCTGTTTGGTCCAGTCGGACGGGGCGGGGCTTACCTGGCAGCCGAAGGTTAACGACCCGATCGAACAGGTTCTTCTCGGCCGTGACTCGGTTCAGAACCTGGTTCAGCAGCTGCAGACAGAACAGGACAGCTGAAACGATTGGACCGGACCGGGTCAGGTCGGGTAGGGTAGGGTAGGGTCTCACCTGGGCGAGCCGCCTCAGCAGCAGCTCCGCCGACGGCCGGGTCCAATCTAGGAAGATCTCCGGAACCAGAGTCACGGTCATCTCCAGAACCCTGAGCAGGCTGACGGAAAGGTCGAAGCAGGTCGCGCACACCTGGGCCCAGATCCACAGCACGGGTCAGAACCAGAACCAGAACCAGAACCAGAACCAGAACCAGCGGGATGGTGAACTCACCTTCAGCTGACGGGTGTCCACAAAGTTCCTCTCTGGGCGCTCCGCTGCCTGCTGGATCTGGACCGGAACCAAACAGAATCAATGAAAACTGGGAGGAGTGTTCAGAACCGGGCCGGTGGTTCTGGCTCTACAGAACCCGCCTCAGACTCCAGGTGCACATTATTCATCTACTGCTCCAGAACCAACTCCGGGCCGTCTGGAACAGTCTGGAAGGAGAACTTCAAGTTGTGCCACTAATTCTCAGCTGAAGACTTTGACTAGACCATTCAAACACATGAATCTGCTTTGATCTAATCAAAATGTTTGCCTAAAATAGACAAATTTAAACTGATTCATATTTCAATAAATTGTAAATACAATAATTAGTTTTGACATTTTGTTGTTTTTGTTTTACATCAACAATAATTAAAACACCTTCGAACTGCTGAATTGTTAAAACGAAACAAAGAAAACTTCCATATTTGTTGGGTCATCAGTTGTTTTCTATTTTGTTGGATAAATATTTACGATTTGCCACTTACGGTCAGGGCCGAACAAAATTATTTCCAGGGCCCTCAGTGGCCCCCCAGCCTCATTTTGGACACCCCTGATCTAAACCACCCTGTAGTAGCTCTGGTTGTATTTTCAGGTTGCTGTGCAGCTGGAAACTGAACCTGGAGCCTCTAAACCTCATTTAAAGGGCCAGTATCGTGTTTTCCAAACACATGTAGCCATTTTATAGACCAATTAATAACTCTGTAACCTTCAGTTGTTAAACAAATGCTGTGTATATCAAATATGACTTAAAAAAATATTATTTTGTAATTTAAAGCCTTGAAATTGGGTCTCTGTCTCTTTAAAAACTCCTGCTCTCTCTGAAGCTCCGCCTCCAGGAAGTCGTCCCAACATGGCTCCTCTATTAACCCTTTAACCTTTTTACCAGCGTTGCTCTGAGCAGCAGCTCCTATCAGGAGCTCAGCAGATCCACCAACTGTTTGCTAATTGCTGCTGGCTAGTCTGAAGGAGCTGAGTGGGGGTGAAGCTGCACCTCGAAGGCGGGGCTAGGTCCACCCAGGAGTTTTGCAGCTGAAAGGTTGCCATGGACATTAAAGGATTCCTCAAACATGAAAGAATCAAAGCAACACTGCAGGTTTGTTTCTGATCTGAGAAAAACGTTGAAACATGATGGGAAGATAAAAACCCGCCCCTTTAAAAGCTGAATCTTGTGTTTACATTAAAACAAATATTTAGCTTGTTTTAATGTTCTGAAACACTCAAATGAGACAAAAAGCCAAAAACAGGAAACCAGGAAGAATCAAGCAGCATGGCCTCAGGTGGTGGAGAACCTCAGGGCTGGTTCCTGGACCCACTTCTCCTCCCCTCTAACTGTGAGCATAGAGAGACCAGAACCTCCAATCTCATGCAGTTTCTGCTGAACCCTGTGCTCTGTTGTGGACCCGGCTCTGGTTCTGGTCGGTCTCACCTCCTGGATCATGCCGATGAACTCGGAGAAGGCCCAGTTGAGCTGGTTCAGGACGCTGTTGAGGAAGGAGGCGGCCATGTCTTTGTCCATGCTCAGCAGCTCCGCCATGTGTCTCTGCAGCAGCAACGACGGGCACGGCTCTGGACCAGAACCGGGACAGGAGACGCAGTCAGAGCGGTCCCTGTTCTACTGGACCTGGAACGAGCTGCGATCGCTCCTGAGGAAGAACTGCCTCCTCATCATCGTAAAGCAGCAGGCAGCTCATCTGCAATAAACCTGCAGGTTCTGGTTCTGGTTCTGGTCAGTCTGGATCTTAGTAAGACTACAGCCGTCACAACAAAAAAAATTTCTGGACGAAATTATCGCAAAAAATTATAATGTTGTTGTTTTGAGACCATTTTCAAGTAATATAAAGATAAAAATGTGATAATAATGAAAGTTAATCTGAAAGATCAATAAACTTTAATTTAGCAGAGAGTTAAAACTGGAAGATATTTTAAAAATCCAAAACATTATTTCTGCAACCTTTATAACTGGAACAGTCATTATGAATTCAGTCCAGCTAAATAAAACTTTAGAGCCGCAAATCTTACATAATATTTTGATCTTTTGACACGTCAACAAAAGATCCGTCATTTTATTTCTGTTTACAGACTTTAAAATAAAGTTTTTTACTGTAAAGTGGATGGATACGTTTTCTTCTATTGAAAGTTGATACTTGTGGAAAATGCTACACAAATAATTTTAGATTTCCTCTAAAGTTTACTCATATAAACTTAATGTCGGTATTGCCATCAAACTCAAAATCTTTGTTTTGAAAAACAATTTTCCTCTAAAAAAGTAGAAAGTTTCCAATCTAATGAGAATCAAACAAAAACACTGGAAAAATGTTCAAACTGCCATTAATTATTACATTTCTATTTAAAAACATTAAATGGTTCTTTATTCCTTTTTGGCTCAAGTTGAGACGCCTGATCCAAAAAAACAGATTATGATTCGCTGCAAAAAAATAGCAATTATCAGAAAGGAAATAAATATTGAGATCGTTTAAATTTGTGACGCAATTAATTGTTTAAATGTGACGGGCTTAACTCCAGATCCGACCAGAACCTTCAGAACCCTCCTCATCTTTATGCTGAGGCTCTCCGGGTTCAGGCTGCTGCTTCATCCTCTGTCTGAACCGCTGAAGAGAAACCCTGCTGCAGATAATGCAGCGCATGCACTAAACACGATGGACAGCGCACACACACACAGTACCACAACACATACACGCCCACACACACACAGCACCACAACACACACCCCGACACACACACACACACACACAAGCCAAGAGAACTTACTCTGGAAACTAGCAATCGACAGATCTCCTGACAGGCATGCAGAGAAGCAAACAGATGGAGATCAGAGAGCATGCAGCAAAACAAGAGACGATTCATTCAAACAGAACAGAACCGGGTCAAAACCGAACAGAACCGGGTCCAAACAGAAACATGGCTGAAGGTTTGAAGTTCCTGGACAGTCTGTGATGTTGGGGTCATCGTGATAAATTTCTTATGACATTTTGATTTGTTGTCAAATTCCAGCTGATGTTTAAAAAGATGAATCAGTAAAAATAAATGTTAAAATATGATTAAGTGAAGTTATTGTGAACATCTTAGTGATGCAAATGACATTTATGTGACTGGTGTCCTAAAAAAGCGCATTGCAAAAAATTATTCACATTGATTATTGAAATAATCATGAATTAGTTTAGTAATCGATTGATCGAATAGACTCTGCAAAAGGTCCTTTAGAAGGATTTTATTATCCTTTACGATCAATAATCAACTTTCACTAAAGGAGTGATTTTACTGACTTTTAGGAAAGAGAGTGTTTCCTTTTTCTTTAAAAAAGGAATTAAATTATTTGTTTATTTGCATTTTTCTGGGGCTTTTTAACCAGTTAAATATAAAAAACTGCAGATTGTGCAATTTAATTTTCAGATTAATCATCAGAATAATCGATTACTAGAATAATGGTTAGTTGTAGAACTAATTAGAAATGGGAAAGTTTCTGTTGAGCCATCAGTCATGAAATCACAAATAAAAAAGGTGATAAAGATTTTATCACTTTATCGTTACAACAGACTCATGAAGATTTGTGATGGTTCTGTAGGACGAGCAGAACCAGAACCAGAACCCATTTATTTAATATGTGAGAACAAAAGTTCTGATGGAGGAAGCTGATGTTTGTGTTTCTGTTTCCAGAAATAAACTCCAACACACACACACACACACACACCCACACACACACACACACACACACACACACACACACACACACACACACACAGCAGTAAAAATAACCCTGCTGAGACGACCGGATTTATTTCTGGAAACTGGATCCGTTTCAGCGAAGCGTCAAACGGTCGGGATGGAGCGACTGCAGCTTTTTCTCTGATGGTTATCTGGCAAAACTTCCTCTCATCATTAATTCACAGTTGCTACTGCGTCTCAGATTCAGACAAAGGGCTCTGATGCTAAAGCAGGATCGGTCCGGTTTGGCCCGGTTTCCGCCCACAGACCCGGTTCTGCTCCATTCAGACCAGCAGAGAGCAGAACAGGGACGCACTGACACCAGGACCTACTCTGCAGGCTGGGCAGGTTGGCGTCCTCGGGTTTGGTCTTCAGCAGGTGAGGCAGGCGGGTGTACCTGTAGCCGAACCCGCAGCCCTGACACACAGGAGGAAGAGCGGCTGTTAGCGAGGAAGAGGAGCAGCACAAATTCACACAACATCAAGACTCCCTGATGCAGGCGCTGGCCATTCACACAGATCTTCTGTAGAAATGCTCACCAACACTGAGCTCACGTGATGCCACCTCCCGCCTGCAGGTGGCAGAATTTCCTCCTTCTACTCTGCTGCCTGACTTCAGTTACTGTCCATGGTTCAAGGATCATTTTGGTGATCGATTAATCTGATTTTGCAGATTTTTCCAATTTAATCACTTAAGTATTTTTATAAAAATATTATAAATACACTAAAAGATAAAAAATGTGAAAAATTCAGGCCTTTCTGCTTGGACTGAGCATCAATTCAGTGGCGGGCTGATCTGGTGATTAGTTTATTGATTAAATGATTAATAATTGGATGAAAAAGGTGATTAATATGAAATGTATTTCTTTCTGTCTTTGGTGAAGATGAAACTGCCACCAGTCGAGTTCTGGGTAGAACAGATTTATAGACAACGAAGGATTTTTCTGTTCATGTTAAATGTTTTTATCTTTGTTCAGTTTTGGCTTCATTTCTGCTCTATACGTTTTTGGCTGGTCATTGAATGCATCGCAAACAGAAATCAGAGAAACTGCAAAAAAAAGTTTTATCTTAGTACACTTGAAATAAGACAAAACTAACTGACATGAAGTACGGCTCTGTGTGTGTGTCTCTGCGTGTGTGTGTGTCGGGGTGTCTCTGTGTGTGTGTGTGTGTCTGTGTGTCTCTGTGTGTGTGTGTGAGCTCACCCTCCAGAGTCTGACCAGGATCCAGTTGGTCTGAGCCCAGGGTCTCTGCTCATACGGAGCCAGAAGGTTCCTCATCATGGCCACTCGCCTGAAACCAGAAACCATCATCTGCATCAGAACAGGTGAAGCACACCTTAAGATCTCAGCTGAGAGGAGCAGGATGACATCACTAAAACACCTGCATGTCTCATTGCTTGTTTTCTTTCTTAAAATTAAACTAGCAATTTTGTGTAGAAAACAAAATATCAGTTTTACTTCAGAGTTTGTTTCTGTCAGCGGGTTCTGGTTCTGGTTTAGATTAGAAAAGAAATTAAGACTCACTGCTCCTCTGGGATCCTCTCCACCGCCCTGAGGGATTGTGGGTAACAGACGTAGCTGGCCAGCGCCTGCATCAGGGAATCTTTGATATCTGAGAGAACAGAGACGAGTAAGTGAACTTATAGTCTCCTTCACAAGTTACCAACTCCCTGCAGCGCCCCCTGTGTGCAGACTCTCATCAAGCCACTTCAAGACTCTCATTGGCGCCTTTATCACTCCGTCCTCGACTCCATTCTCAGATTTCTTTTGTAAAGTGCCTTGAGGCGCCATTTGTTATGAATTGGAGCTATTCCCGCACTCTCCCTGGCATCACTCCCAGACCTCTCACTCTGCAGACGCTTTAAACGCCCTGATTGGAGGATGGACCGCGTCTTGAGACCATAAACCATCCTGCTGCTGATAACGTCTTTGTTTCTGGCCATACAACAGCTGACCCGGAACAAACCAAACCCTGCAGAACCTGAAGGTCAATCCGAACGCTACACAGAAAACCAAACCTCAAGAGAGAGAAACTGAACTCTTTGAATTTTCAGTGACATCATATGATTTTAGATCAAATTATTGTGTCATCTTTTCTCTTAATGAACTTTAAGAATAAATAACCTTCAAAATAAAAGTTTCCTTAATTAATGATTAAGAACTGATTTAATTAATTATGGATTTATAGAGCGGTGTGTGAACAGAACCAGTGTTCTGTTCACACAGCAGGGGGCGCTGTTTTACACTGAGGAGTTCAGTGACAATCATCAAAATGTTCAATAACAGCCGATCTATTACGTCATTTCAGCTGATATTCATTTCAAAGAGCTTTTATTTTGTAGTAACACTCAACCGCGTGTCTTCCTGTTACCTGTCCCAACGATGCGTGGGTCCGCAAAGTGCTTGGCGAGGATGGCGGCGAGCTGAGTCAGCGTTTCCTCGTAACCTGAAAGAAAAAAGTTCATTTATGTGAGACACACACACAGGCAGACACACACACACACACACCCCGACAGACACACACACACACCCCGACAGACACACACACACACACACCCCCACACACACACACAGGCAGACACACACACACACACCCCCACACACACCCCGACAGACACACACACACACACACCCCCACACACACACACACACACGCAGACACACACACACACACACCCACACACACCGACACACACACAGACAGACACACACACACAGGCAGACACACACACCCCGACAGACACACACACACACACACCCCCACACACACACACAGGCAGACACACACACACACACACACCGACACACACACCGACACACACACACACAGACAGACACACACCCCGACAGACAGACACACACACACACAGACAGACACACACCCCGACAGACAGACACACACACACAGCAGCTGAAGCAGCAGGCTGTCCCTCACTCTGACACTTCCTCCTGTTAATGGAGCAGAGGTCAGAGGTCAATGACTCCGCTGTCACCTGATTGACTGACTGAGTCAATCAGGTGACGTTGTGGGCGGAGTCATTCTGAGTCACAGTGACATCAGCACTAATCAACCCGACCGGATCAGAACTCCAGGCTGGTTCCGCTAGGCAGCAGAACCAGATCCAAAGATCAGAACCAACGGCAAGACAGAGCCTGACAGAAGGACTGGTTCTGGAGACTAAACTGGTCTGGAACCAGTGGTGTAGTGAAGACATGAGCTGTGGTTCTTCATCATCATCATCATCATCATCATCATCATCTCAGCCCAGGTGTGATGATGCTTCAGCTATATTTTACTGTTCTGTCGAGAACTCTCTGGTGACGGATGGGTTTCCATCAGAACCGGTCCGCACCGGTCGGGTCGGTACCTGGCAGCTCGTCCATGCTGTTGGCGGGGCTGAAGTAGTTCTTCAGGGCGCTGTAGGCGTTCATGGCCACGCTGAGGTAGAACTCCGGCGTGAAGGCGAACAGCAACGCCGTGTTGTCGGCATGCTCGATGGTCCGGATGCAGACGCACAGCAGCCAGTAGACGTCCAGCATCTTCTCCTGAACACACACACGGGGTGTTAAGAGACGCACACCGACCAGAACCGGGAGGTCCAGACTAGACGGGTCACCTTGGAGTAGATGGTGGCGTTGATCCAGGCCAGCCGGCGGCTCAGATGGTTCAGCTTCTCTGCAAAAACCTTCTGGCTTTTCTGCAGCTCGTCCAGGATGTCTGCGCGCTGAAACACACAACCCAGAGTCACTGCAGAACCGGAACCAGCAGAATCGGGCTTCACAGGATGAGAGTCCGGTTTCTCTGGAGTCCACAACCCAAGCGGGTCAGCTCAGGAACTGAACGGGATCAGAAACGGTTCTGGACTCACTCTGGCGGGGCAGCGATCGATCTTCTCCTCGGTGTCCTTCAGAGCCACAGCGTACTCATGGACCTCGTCTGCCACCACCACCATCTGCAGGGGACAGAACCGAGTTTACCGAACCTCCCCGCTCTGGACCTGCAGGTTCTGATGGTCTTGCGGGTTCTGATGGACCGATCGAACATCACTTTTCTACTGTGACCCAGTCAGAACCTCTCTGGGTCTGTCTACACAAAAAGAAACCCCCAGAACAAGCAGGGACCAGAAGCCCTCACCAATATGGCCGCTGCATTGAGGCGTCCAGGGTTCTTTCGCTTTTCCCACAGCAGAAATCAAGCACTTTCCAAACCTTGACAACTCCTCATTGAAGTATGAACTTTTTCAAGGATTTCAAGCACCGATAAGCTGCAAAAATCACAAAATCTAACTAAAGTATTTTATTCTAGTTTCTACTCCAAATATACTTGAAATAAGAGAAAACCAACTACCTCAGAAAATATAGAAGCTTGTTTTAAAACTTAATTTTGATGAAAAATTACTCGTTCCACTGGCAGATTATTTCTCTTATGGGAAATTGAAAAAAATAAGCACAACTAGTAATTATTAATCATTAAACTAGTTTCATTAATATGGATACTAAAATGTTACTTGTAAGTTTGTTTTGTTGTATTTAAAGTAAACTGAGGAATTTTCAGTAGAATCGAGACTAAAATATTTGTGTTTTTGCACAGTCCTCAGGCAGAGAGGCGGGTCCCTCACCAATATGGCCGCTGCATCGATAAGACCCGGGACCAGACTGACCTTCCCCAGCTGCTGATGGACGCTCAGGTTGTACATCATCACGATGCCGTCGATGATCTCCAGCAGAGACTTGTCTGTGATTGGCTGGTCGGGCTCCTCCTGGGGTCGCCCCAGCAACAGGCCGTCGTTTCCGTGGCTACCCTCGACTGCGTGGCAGAGAGGAGACAGGAAGCAGGAAGCGGGAGCCTGTGGCGGTTCAGCCGGATGCTGTGGAGGAGCTACTCACTGTCTTCCTCGGTGCGCTGCTCCACCGCCAGCGTCCGAACCTTCACCTTCTCCGGCTGGGACAGCGGCCGCCGCGGCGTCATCAGGCTGACGGCCGCCGTGCTAAGGAACCGGTTGGCCCGGCCCAGAGTGGGAGAACTCAACCAGCTGGGTCGGGCCAGCGCACCGCCCATCGCCGCTGCTCCGAAAGGCCTCTGACAGGACGGGAGGAGACCAGGCGTTTTATCGGATTCTCTTCCTGGTAGATCTGATAGATCTGAACTAAAATCTATCATTTTTTACATGGCAGATCCATTAATGATTAAAATAATTTATTTCTTGCTTTCTTTTCTAAAAAAGTAAAGAAAATATTTTAAATAATGTTTTTTATTTCAATCTATTAGTATTAGCATGAGGCTACAAGAACTTTCTCTAAATTGTGAGAATATGATCCTAATAGCAGAATAAAGACGCAATTTTACCAGAACATTTTAAAAATATGAGAAAAAAGTTTTAATGAGAAATGTTATGAGAACTATCGAGATCTAACAGCAGTTCAATCTTTACAAAGATGTATAAGTTTATAGTTTATGCATTTAATGCTGGGAGCGGAACAATCACACCGCTCGCGCCTCTGCATGTTGCCTCCTGCTGCTTTTTCTCTGAACTTTACCTCAGCACAGATTGCTCATCTCCGTTCACTCAATCTGGACACAGGCTGACTGACCTGTATGGATATTTACAGCAACTTCCTGTGAGTAATTATTATGTTATGAAGAACATCAAGGTTGGAGTTTAAGCCCCACCGTGTTAGCTCTACGCAGCTCTGCGTGAACCGCAGGAATAAACTGTAGTCGCTTTCAGAGGTGCAGACTGAGCGAGCGGTGAGAATGATTTATAATTGTGAACAAAGAATTGTATGCAGCGTTTCCATCTCAACTCTGCTGGTGTGGCGCTGTTCCTGTCTGTGGTCCCGGTTGGTCGGAGCGTTAGCGGTTAATGAACCAGCGCTGACCTCATCATGCAGGTTCAGCCGGTGAGGAGCTTCACGCTGGTTTATATTATTATTTTTAGTATTATTTTTCTGATTGCACGGTGGATCAAACCGTATCAAATGTTTTGTCCACTTAGTCAGCCAGAGTTAATGCGGAGATCAGAAAAACTCGACCAACAAACTTGAGCAGCCAGAATAGTTTCTGTGTCTCTTATTAAAAACTCAACAGACAGAAATGTTAGAGCTGCTAAAGCCACATTAGCAGGATTTAATTAAATCTCAGTTTGTTGCTCATCTCTGCTCAGTGCAGTGGATTTAGCTCATCCTGCAGGGCCGGTCCAAGGCTGCATGAGGCCTGGAGCAGAATCTGACCCTCTTGCTGCTAAAAACATCAGCACCTCTAACAGCTTCTGTGCTGGATTTAATCTGGGAGAGAGGAGTAGTTTAACTGGCCAACATAAAAACAATCAGTTATAATTACAGTTTCTTAATTTGTGTTTGTGAACAAACAGTTCACAGCAACAGATTGTTGCTATGGTAACAAACCAATCTAACTATGAAAATTGTTCTTTGAACTTTTACAAAGTAAACTTGCCAGCTCCTTAACATCTTACATTTAAATGTTAAATAATTTAAAATATTTTTAATTTATGCTGAAACAATTAAATCAAATTCAGCAGCATTGATCATCTGAATAAATAAATGTTACATTTATGTATCTGTGTTAAAATATGGTCATTTATGGCCCCTGAGGGCCTGATGGAGCCGCTGACTTCATTTGGGTTAAACAGAAGTGAAAATCATTGATATTCATTTTAATTGTATTTTTTGATTTGTTGTTTTTAACAAATCAAACAACAAATATTGGGTTTCAATAGCATTTCACTGATGATGTTTTCCAGTAACATATAATTACTCAGTAATATTTTTACTTTTTCTGCCACTTTAACATGTTTTAATACAAAAACACGGCGGATGCCTCGGCGCCCCGACCGCCGGGCTCAGCAGGTTTTCTGGGGGAAACTCTGCATGTGTTCAAATGTGAAACTGATAGCAAAATATAACTTCACAAGATGCTTCACATTCCTCATTTTATGTTTTACTCTCATGTTCGAGATCTCATAAAATCATTACTTCATTTTCCTAATATTACAACATTATTCTGGTAATAACACTTTTATTCTGTGAGATATTTTAATCCTCAGAACTAAAATATTAAAAATCGTATCCTGGCTCTGATACGCCGCCAGAGTCGACCTAAATAAAATCAGTTTGTGAAACAAGATGGCCGCCCTGGTAGTGATGACATCACTGATCTATGCAAACCCAAGGAGGCCACTGGCGGAAAAAAATCAAGATTAAACTAAACTGAAACCTTCAAAAACCAAAAATTCAACTAATGGATAAAATCGGTTTATCGCCCAGCCGAATCTGAAGTAGCCTGTTCGGTTCTGTTGGGTTCTGTTGGTTCCAGGATGGTTTGGATCATAACAAACCTGAGTGGCTCCGCTCTCCTCGTCTTCGTCCAGGTCGTCCATCGACGTGGCCTGGATCTCCGCGGGGTCAATGACAATGTTGGCCTTAGTGGCGAGGTCGTCTGGAAGACAAGTAGCAGTGAGACTGGGGGACGGGTCATGACCGTAACCATGGCGACCGCAGAGGACTCGGAGACGAAACTCCTCACCTTTAAGAGTCTTCTTCAGGTGGGACAGGAGTCCTCCCAGTCTCTGCAGGTCAAAGTAATCCACCTTCCCGTTGTAGAAGAGCTGAGGAGGAACATAGGCGTCTGGAGACAGAGACAACGAGGGAGGGACAGGAAGCTCGTTAGGAGACAACGAGAGAGGGACAGGAAGCTCGTTAGGAGACAACGAGAGAGGGACAGGAAGCTCGTTAGGAAACAACGAGGGAGGGACAGGAAGCTCGTTAGGAAACAACGAGGGAGGGACAGGAAGCTCGTTAGGAGACAACGAGAGAGGGACAGGAAGCTCGTTAGGAGACAACGAGAGAGGGACAGGAAGCTCGTTAGGAAACAACGAGAGAGGGACAGGAAGCTCGTTAGGAGACAACGAGAGAGGGACAGGAAGCTCGTTAGGAAACAACGAGGGAGGGACAGGAAGCTCGTTAGGAGACAACGAGAGAGGGACAGGAAGCTCGTTAGGAAACAACGAGGGAGGGACAGGAAGCTCGTTAGGAGACAACGAGAGAGGGACAGGAAGCTCGTTAGGAAACAACGAGGGAGGGACAGGAAGCTCGTTAGGAGACAACGAGAGAGGGACAGGAAGCTCGTTAGGAAACAACGAGGGAGGGACAGGAAGCTCGTTAGGAGACAACGAGAGAGGGACAGGAAGCTCGTTAGGAAACAACGAGGGAGGGACAGGAAGCTCGTTAGGAGACAACGAGAGAGGGACAGGAAGCTCGTTAGGAAACAACGAGGGAGGGACAGGAAGCTCGTTAGGAGACAACGAGGGAGGGACAGGAAGCTCGTTAGGAGAGAACGAGGGAGGGACAGGAAGCTCGTTAGGAGACAGCGAGGGAGGGACAGGAAGCTCGTTAGGAGACAATGAGGGAGGGACAGGAAGCTCGTTAGGACACAGCGAGGGAGGGACAGGAAGCTCGTTAGGAGACAACGAGGGAGGGACAGGAAGCTCGTTAGGAGACAGCGAGGGAGGGACAGGAAGCTCGTTAGGAGACAGCGAGGGAGGGACAGGAAGCTCGTTAGCAGACAACAAGGGAGGTACAGGAAGCTCGACAGGAGACGTCAGCTCATCAGCGATTCTGACTGCATCCAGCTGTTCTAGTTGTTGTCAGAGTTGGTTTTGGTGAAGCAGCAGACGCTCTGCTGTTCCTGAAGTCACCTTCATCACTCAGTGATGATGATGATGCGTTGTACCTTCGCTGCTGAGGCTGCTGGGACTCTTCCTGCTGCCTTCGTCCCAGCTGCTCCGCACGGCGGTGATGAGGCGGTGCAGGAAACACACCATGTATTCTGGAGGACACAGAGCTGTGGGATGCTGCTCACACACACACACGCACGGACACACACACACACACAGAGTGTGAAGGACAACGGGCAGAAGAGTCATCTTCATCATGGTGGTTAAATGCATCTGGAGCTCTAAAATCTCAAACAGAAGCAGAAACTTGAGGTTTGTCTCCAGGTGCTTCAGCAGGGAGCACTGCTGAGCCACTTGGACTCTGATCCAGATAGACGAACAATAAAACCTGGACGGAGTGAAGCCACAGTGATGGCCTTACCCCTCGGTTGCTGGCGTTCTCCTGCAGGAACTTCCTGAACTTGTTGAGGAAAATGTAACGAGAAGCTTCTCCCTGGAAGAGATGGACAAAGAAGTTTCTGTCAGAGAGCTGCCTCAACCTCTACATGACTCAACCTCAACCAGACTCAACCTCAACATGCCTGAACCTCAACGTGCCTCAACCTCAACGAGACTCAGCCTCAACATGCCTGAGCCTCAGCATGACTCAACCTCGACGTGACTCAACCTCAGCATGACTCACCCTTAGCGTGCCTCAACCTCAACATGACTCAACTTAAACATGATTCAACTTCAACATGACTCAACCTCAACATGCCTCAACCTCAATTCACTTGAACCTCAAACCGCCTCAGCTACAAACCTCAAATTTTTGCCTTAAAATTAATCTAATGGGACATCCGGTTAATTTAGCATGAAGCTAAACTGGAAAAACTAAATCAGAAGAACTAACTCTAGAAGCAACTTTCCATTGTTGTTATGGAAACAATGAATTTCAATTAAAAATTTGACCTACCGTATTTTTGTCCTTGTTGTTGAGCAGCAGCCTGAGGATCTGGACCTGCAGGTCCTCCACCACTGAAGAAGAACAGAGGAGAGGTCAGTGACCTGCAGAAGCCGCATATTCCTGAACCGCTCATCTGCCACACCTTCGATCCTCTTCTTCAGCCGCTGGCAGCCTCTCTCGTACGCTCGGCGCCTCAGACGCTCGTCTGAACTCTCATCTTTGGGTTCTCGCTCATCTTTTCCCTGCAGAACCAGAACCAGAAGGTCCAGCTCAGTAAGGAGCACACAGATAACTGAGGAGGCCCAGATTCTGCTCTGCCCCCGCAGGATGAGGTAGTAACTGCACCTCATCATCACCTGACAATTCTGTTCTGACAAATTCTGGTTCTGGATCATCAGGCGTTCTGAAAAGAGGAACCGGTTCTGTTTACCTCTTTGTCGAAGTGTGTGGGCCACCAGGTGGTCGGGATCAGCTCCTCCAGCCCCGCCTCCTTGACTCTCAGAGGAGTCTTGATGTAGAAGAAGACCACTGAACGCAGAACGTCGAACGTAACCTTTGTTAAGGAAAGTTGACCCAATCGGCTGCTGGTTCTGAACTGAGTGTGGAAACAGAACCGGGAGTCTCAGAAGGATATAGGACGTTGTTGAGCAGGTACTTCCTGGACTTCTCGTGGCGCAGGATGGCCGTGGTCAGACGCAGATAGTGGATCTGGAACAGAAACCAACGTCTGATCAGCTGTAGTGCAGAGCGCCACCTGGTGGAACAGGCAGGCAGCGGGTGGTACCTGGAAGCCCAGGTCCGGGATGATGGGAGAGAAGCGGTACGCCCTCAGCAGGGACATCATGAGCTGCTTCAGGCACTCGTTCACCTCGTGGTCCTGCAGGCAGAGGGAACACCATGAACTTTGACCTGCCAGAACTGGGTCTCATTGGGTCAAGGTCCGGTTCTCCCGGCTAGACTTAAAGACGACTGATCCTGTTGACCCGACCAACAAGACCAATCAGAACATTTGATGAGAAACCAACAGGAAGAATCATTACAGCTGATTAATGTTTGCATTGGAACCAGCTGGTGATTCCAACTGGACCCACCGGTGAGACCCTCAGTCACACTGGACCCACCGGTGAGACCCTCAGTCACACTGGGACCCACCGGTGAGACACTCAGTCACACTGGGACCCACAGGTGAAACCCTCAGTCACACTGGGACCCACCGGTGAGACGCTCAGTCACACTGGGACCCACCGGTGATAATTAAATATCTAAATAAATCCCTGCTGCAACGTGAAAAACCTAAACATTGATTTTGCAGCCTTTTCACAACATCTTCAGCCTCCAGGGGGCGCTCCCCTCAACCCAAACCTGAGTTTCTGTTTTCTAGAGCCTTGCTTGAGCCTCCTGACTTCCTCTGGGGAACTAGCTCCACCTGGTGGCCCAATCGGGTGAGAGGCTGCAGCTCCATGTTTACCTCCATCAGCAGCCAGAAGAGGTCCAGCAGCTGCTGGATGAGCGGATGTTCATCCACAGAACCGCCTCCTTCCAGGATTCCCAGCAGGAAGTTCATCAGCACATCCTCCACCAGGTAGACCTTACACTGCAGACAGACACACACGGGCTGTCACAGCAGCGCCTCCTGCTGGCAGGAAGCAGCCGCTGCAGCCTCATCTGGGCCACAGGCTGAACATGAGGTTCTGGTGAAGGCTGCAGCTGCTCGTCTCACCATGAGCGGAGCGAAGACGTTGAAGATGTGAGCCAGAGTGATGAGAACGGTCGGATCTCCCTGGAGCCTCCAGACGGCGGAGTCTTTCTCCAGCAGCTTCTCTTCCTGCACACAGACGAGTTCAGAGACGAAAGGCAGGAAAAACAGATAAATATTAAAGTTTTTAATACCACACTCAATTTTTAGTTATTTCTCTTGCTTTCTTTTCTAAAAAAGTAATTACAAATTAAAGAAAATATTTTCAAAAAGTGACTTATTTCACATCCCTTCTCCGTTCAATTACGAGAATATAGTCACAATATTAGCAGAATAAGGACACAATTTTACCAGAAAACCATCTTAATGTTAGAGGAATAAAGTTGTTTTAATGAATAAAACTTCTAGTTATTGAAATTCAACATGAGCAGCTCAGTCTGTGTGGTTTGCAAAGTGCTGCTGCTGAAAATAATTTGATATGTTCAAATTTAAAACCGATCCCGACGTACAACTTCATAAAATTCTCAACATTCCCCATTTAAGTTTTTGTTGCTTTTCATGGAGGAGTTATAATAAAATTATTACTTAATTTTGCAGATATAAAAACTGGATTCTGGTAATATTAACGGTTTATTATCACTTTGTATCGACTTTGTTCTCAACCACTTTATTCTGGAAAACTCTGATATTCTGTCGTGAAGTTGACCTGAATTCAAAGTCCAAATAAACAGAAGCTGTAAAACATGCCTATCAAACAAGATGGCCGCCCTGCTGACATCACTCTGCACGGTGGAAACGCAAGGAAAGCACTGGTGGAAAATATCCCAGATTTTCCAAACATTTGATCTTCAAAAACCAAAAACTGGATTGATGGACAAACTGGATTTATTTTACGGAGACGCGTCCTGAACTCCAGTTGACCCAAACCCAAACGTCCTGGCCGTTCAGTGAGAGCAGGTGCAGCAGCATCGGATGGCTGCGGATCAGAACCAGCGTGCGGCCCGGTCACCTGAGCGTCGATGGAGGTGGACAGGACGTTCTTGATGTATCCCAGCAGCCTGTGGGCCTTCAGCAGGTCTGCGGTGGGGGGGTCCTGCAGCGGCAGGTAGCCATCAGCCGGGTACGTGGCGCCCTCTCCAGTTAAGGACAAAAACACCTGATGGTTCTGGTAACGGGTCAAAGGATCCAGAACAGAACCAGACCCAGGCACATACCGGATCAGACCAGTAGACAAATATAATTTCATCTTTTATCTCAGGATTAAAATCTGTTTGTGTTGTTTTCATGCAGAGCCTCTGGAGACGGCGAGGAACTGGCTGGAAGGATATCTGAGCGGCCGGCTGCCGAAGTTAAACGCCACCGACTCTTTGAAGGAGAGGCTGATGGCCGGGAAGTACGCCACGCCGGGACCCGTCTTGATGCTGCTGAAGGCCGTCCCCAGAGACTGGCCATTCCTGGAGACACGGGGAGAGAAGACGATGGTTCTGGTTCTGGTAGAAAAGCTCAGGATAGCTTAGCTTAGCATAAAGACTGGAAACAGATGGAAACTGTTAGCATATGCTGACTCACAGGCAGAAGGTGATGGTTCCTTCATCCAGGTCGATCAGACAGCTGACGATGTCTCCAGCCGCCCACGACTGCAGAGGAAAACAGAACATCTGGATCTGGGTCTCACCCAAACCACAAAGTTCTGACCCACAACACCTGGGTCTGACTAGAAATGCAAACAATTAACTTACAATTAATTTTGTTTGGTCTACAATTCATGAATAGAGTGAATTTACAATTAATTGGAGATTCTTACAGAATTTTAGTAAGAAGACCAGGTATCTTTCTTTTATTAACAATTTTTATGTTTTTATTGATTTTAAATCCAGTATTACACACACAGGTATTTTGAGACTATTTTCTCTCTGTAGATTTTCTGTGGAGGATCTGATGACAGAAAAACGGAGGAATGACGCAGAAAAATGGTAAAATGATGGAAAAATTCAAGACGCCAATAATTCTGAGGCCCGTTGATGCCCTTTATGGGGCGAAGCTTCAACTTCAGCATCATCCACAGACGTTTCTAATGTTTTATATATTTATAAAACAGTTTCCTGTTTTATAAATATATCCAAGTTCAATAATGTGAGAAAACCACAATTTTATATTTATTTAGTCTGTTTAACACTGATGACACAAAAAATGTTAAAATATAATAAGGTGCTTTTTAAAAATTCAACTAAAACATTTAGACCATCATGTTATGGGAAGACAGTGGTACCTCTGGAAACAAGAAACCCAGAGGTTCTGACCCGCTAGCTGAGGTTCTGACCCACATCCTGAGGTTCTGACCCAAACCCCGAGGTTCTGACCCACATCCTGAGGTTCTGACCCGCTTCGACCCGTTTCCTGTGTCACCTTTCCGTAGTTGGTGGTCGTTACGTTCCACTTTCTGACCCGGTTTCCATCATAGGCGTACGAGTCCGGCGTGTCCCCGACCCCTTCCTGAGAACAGAGAACGGTGTCAGAACCGACCCGGCCCGCCGACTCTTCCTCATCCTCATCCTCACCTCCTGGTTGAAGCGACAGCTCAGAGTGCACCAGCCGATCTGCATCAGACCCTGAGAGGAGATCAGAACCTCGTAGGCCCATTTCCCTGCAGGAACAGAACCCACCATTCAGATGTTCTGTTGGGCCCGGTCCAGTCAGAACCCGGCAGAACCGGCGTGTTTTACCTTGAAAAACGCAGGTGGTGGCTCTGATGGAACTGAAGTTGCTGTGGCCAATCACCTGCAGGAAGCAAACACCATGTGAGACGTTCTGCCACAGTCCCGAAGTTCTGACCCAAACGGACCCGGCTCACCCCCAGCAAGTCGTCGTCCACGAACAAGAGGCCCTCAAAGCCGCTGGTGTGGTCCAGAACCACGGGCTGAGGACCCAGACGGCCCTCTGCAGACGGATCTGAGGACAGAGACACGATCAGGCTGCAGGTCTGCACTGCAAAAACTAAACCTGACCAACAACTTCTGTTTAGTTTCTACTGCAAATATCTGAATACAGCATTCCTCAGAGTGGGAGCCGCCAGGGGGCGCTAGGGAGCCTCAGAAGGTTGGAGCAACAATTAGAAAAAAAATGGAATCCAATAAATATCTTTTTTTTTATATAAATATCATCTGTGTTTCAATCATTATTATAAAATACAAGCTAAAATAAATTCCAGAAGATGGAGACAAAAGCTAGAAGTAGCCTTTATTTTCCTCAGGGAAAATTCAGGAAAATGTTATTTACCATCTTTCTGGCTGCCAGTCAAATTTATCAAGCTGCTTTGCTCCTCAAGCTAGCGTAGCGAGCTAGCATAGCAAGCTGGCAACTAGCGCAGCAGCTAACACAACATGGAAAAGCTTCTGACAAGAAAAAGAGCAAAGGAAGCGTCCAGCAGCCCGGCTGCAGAGAACTCTGCTGTAAAAAATCTAAACTATGGAGGTTACAAAAAACCTGATGGAGTTAATATAAAAATGTTACATATTTTATTATCAAAAGAGGGAATTGTGGTGTAATTTTTTTTATCTGGTAGTATACTGAGCACCAGATTAATAAAGTCATAATATATGACTGATTACATTTTCCACCACAGAATTCACTGCCAACTGAAATGAGAAGGTTTGAAGCAGCATTTATGCTAAATAGATGTAATGATTATAGAAATAATACAAGAAAAATGGAAGATTCAAAGTTTCTGTGCGGCATCAGACAAAAACTACAGCCGACTTGAAACCAGACAAAACTAGAGAAAGAAACTTTTCAACAAAATATAGGAGCTTTTTTAAGTAAATCATTTTTGTATATGAAACAAACTTGTAAGTGGATCTAGTACTTTTGATCAATATTAAGGATTTATTTACTGAAAACAAGCTCATGTACTTTGCTTAAAAGTTACTTGTAATTTAGTTTTGTCTTATTTGAAGTTGCTACGATATTTGTAGTTATGCACCAATCCACAGTTTTCACTTACCAGAAGTAAGGGTATGATATCGGGCATGAGTAATTAGGGTATGATATCAGAACTAGAAACTAACCAGAGGATTAATATCAGCAGATACAAACAAACAGCTGAAATTACTTAAAACGTTTTTATTAGTTTTAAAATACAGACATAAATGTACAGAATTATTAATTTTTTGATAACTCTGCACCGCTACAGCACACTTAAAACATATGAAAACAACTTTAATTTGTTCAGCCAGTGCAGTTAGGAATAAAACAGCCAATTAAAACTAAATAATAAAGAAACTGAACCTGACAAAAACAACAGAAAACATCTTGGTCTAAGATGTAAAGATAAACTGCAACAAACCTTTGAAATGGTTCAGAAAATGCAACTAGGATTTATAAATATAAGGAAAAAAAATAATAAAGCATATAATGAGACTGAATAGATCTAAACTTATGGATCAGGAACCTGATCTAGATTGTTTTCAATATCGGGACCAATCCAGATATTAATATCACATCGATGCATCTGTAGATGTTTGCAGTAGAAACTAGAGAAAACGTACCTGGTCAGGTTTTGTGTTTTTACAGTGTAAGGAGGTGCAGCAGGACTTTACCTTTGAGCTCTGCAGGTGTTTCTCCTTCAGACAGAAGCTTCTCCAGGTGTGAGCTCAGGTCCTGGAAACCAAGAGGCTTCCTGCAGACCGACACAGAAAGGCTGAAGGTTCAAATACTCTGGGGAGGCAGAACCAGAACCAGAACCAGCTGGAGTTCCGGTTACCTGGGAAACCTTCAGGCTGCGATATCACACTGATCAGATTCTCTGTCAATCATTCAGTCAATACTGTCTTTATGGATGGAGGTTAGGAACAATAATGTTAAAAGTGAAAAATTCAGGATCAGGATCAGTGCAGAACCCCGGTTCTTTTGGGATTTTATTAAGTCCAGTCCAAACTTTATTCAGTTTTATTATTATTATTATTATTATTATTATTATTATTATTATTATTATTATCATGTCTCTTCAAATATGATGGACATGTCAAAATTTTATTTCCATCTTCCTGTCTAAAAAAATTAATCTTAAGACTTTCTTACATAAAGACACCCTGGGTTTAATTATTATTATCACTATTTATTTATTTATTTAATTCAAACATCAAAAGGTGAAATAAACATGAGAAATACGTATAAAATAAAAAAAAAAGATGGATAAATAAAGTCAGAAAGGATTAAATCTATAAAAAAAATAGAAACATCCACAGAAGAAGAAATGTTTTTGTCAGAACAGCTGGCAGAACCGTTCTATCATTAGAACCGGGCCTGAAACATGAAGCTGGCGGCTTACAGGACCGCACACACACACACACACACACACACACACACACACACACACACGGCCTGATATGGCCTTCCACTGACTGAGCTGCAGTTAGTGTGTCAGAGTCAGAACCGGGCCGGTTTGGGTCGTAGAACCGGGACCGACAGCGGGTTTGGTACCTGAGCGAGGCGACGGTCGGCCCCGGCTTGGTGGAGGGAAACACGTGGTGCAGGTAGTCGCTCAGCAGCTTCTCGTTCACAATACCTGTGGGACAAAGAAGACCAGGTTCTGCTGAGGACCACAACCTTCAGCTGGGACCAAACTGGCTCCACATGAAGACAGTATGATTGGGACCGGCCAGAACCACCCAACAGAACCCTGTAGGAACCCAATGCCTCCTCTGCTGCAGGAATTAATCAGTTTGGAGAGACTGAGGATGCACCATGAGCAGGAAGTGAGGCGGGAGCCGACAGGAAACCAACAATCAGTCTAACTGTCTTCCTGCTTAACGTTAGCAGGAAAACAGTTAGTGTTAGCAGGAAAACAGTTAGCGTTAGCAGGAAAACAGTTAGTGTTAGCAGGAAAACAGTTAGTGTTAGCAGGAAAACAGTTAATGTTAGCAGGAAAACAGTTAGTGTTAGCAGGAAAACAGTTAATGTTAGCAGGAAAACAGTTAGCGTTAGCAGGAAAACAGTTAATGTTAGCAGGAAAACAGTTAGCGTTAGCAGGAAAACAGTTAGCGTTAGCAGGAAAACAGTTAATGTTAGCAGGAAAACAGTTAGTGTTAGCAGGAAAACAGTTAGCGTTAGCAGGAAAACAGTTAGCGTTAGCAGAAAAACAGTTAGTGTTAGCAGGAAAACAGTTAATGTTAGCAGGAAAACAGTTAGCGTTAGCAGGAAAACAGTTAATGTTAGCAGGAAAACAGTTAGCGTTAGCAGGAAAACAGTTAGTGTTAGCAGGAAAACAGTTAGCGTTAGCAGGAAAACAGTTAATGTTAGCAGGAAAACAGTTAGCATTAGCAGGAAATCAGTTAGCGTTAGCAGGAAAACAGTTAGCGTTGGCAGGAAAACAGTTAGCGTTAGCAGGAAAACAGTTAATGTTAGCAGGAAAACAGTTAGCGTCAGGAGAGCCAAGAAAGTTTAACTTTATCTCATTGTGACGGTTTTATGAAAAATTAGCTTTGATTGTTTGGAATTAAAACAGATTCTCCTCGAGGCTGCACAATACATCACCAATACATTACCAATACATCACCAATACATCACCAATATATCACCAATACATTACCAATATATTACAATACATTACCAATATATTACCAATATATTGTTAAAACTTTTGATGTTTCATTAATTGTCCCCAAATGCATGGCCAGCCATGGAGAATCTGAATAATAATTTATAGCTGGTTGTCAGGCATGTTGCATGCAGAGATCATGGGATCCCTGACAGGAAGTACTTCCTGTGACCTGCGGCTGACCTCGGGTGTCCTACCTGTGGATCTGGGTTTGTCCATGTCTGAGGCCAGTCTGTAGTTCCTGCGCGGCAAAGCTGTGACTCCTCCCTTTGTGCTCATCCTGATTCACCGCCCGCACGCTGCTGACAGAACAGAGTTTCAGGGTTTCCCCCACCGCATCATAAGCCTGGCAGCTGCCAGGCTTACTTCCCCACCATCCTAAGATTATTTTCTTTATTTTAAATAAGATTTTATACACCAGTAATAGTGATATTAAAGACAAGTTAAAGAGCATCTTTGGTGAAACTATTGAAAGAGCAATTGCGACATCTCATGAATCTGAGGTCAGGGGTCTTTTTTTTTTATCAATGGATCTAACGATTTTCTGTCTACACACTAACAACTTCATCAAATAAAGTGATTAGACATGAATAAAGGATTTTAAAAATTTATAAAATTCTTTCATGAAATCCGAGAGGTGGCAAATACAATGTTCACCTGCTGAACCCGCCTTGCCAGAACCTCGGTGGGCTAGATGAGGCAGTTAGCAGAGTGCTAGCTAGAATGGGTATTAGTGCATCGTAAGAGCAACCTTCTGCATATGGAGATATATTTGTGCCACCAGCCTGAGTGGGAAGTGAGACTGATGTGAGCCCATAAATCAGTGTGAACAAAGAATGACATTTTGTATATGCTTGGCTCTGTATCTGTCTGCTAATGTGGCTAAATGAGCTACACCACCAGCCAATCACAGACAGCTCTGTTTCATCCAGTTAGGCAATTCTTTGCAAACACCGCATTTGTTTGGATAAATAACAACCAATCAGAGTACTGCACCAAGTGGCAGAAATTACCAAACAAAATGTGAGGATTTAGGTAAATTGGAAGAAAATTAAAAAACAAATACTTCAATTTTTTACCCTAAGAATATTCAGCTTAGCAGTATACAGTGGATCCACTGCTTTAATGAGGTTCGTTGCTGACAGAACCCACAAGGGTTGATTAATCTGGATCTCAGCAAATTTAAACCAGTCAAACCGTATTTTAATTATTATTTTACCATTAACTAAATATTAAGGATGGCCTGATATAACTCGGGAACATTTCCTTCTGTCTCACTTTCAGCAGAATATTTTCTGTTACTGTTTGATGTTGAACAGTTTTGCAGTAAGAAGCTAAACGTCACATTAATCAGGTTAGTAACAAACATTTATTATCCATTAATTAAATTACTAATCAACATTTATTCTTCAGAATCTCAGAATGTTCTTACTCAATGGCATCCTGGATCCTCCAGGATTTCTAACGCGGCTGTTAGCTTTAGCTGCAGCCCTATAAACTGCTGTTAGCTCTGTTAGCTCACCGCAGAGCTCGGTCTAATATCAGCTGTCCGATTCGGTTCTGGTTCTGCGAGGGATGACAGCAGGTGTTAGCGCCTCCCTTGGCTCGGTTCGGTTCAGTTCCCTGTCAGTCATCGAAGCCAGCAGCAAGCTAACAGCTAAAGCTAACTAGCTATTGCTAACCTTACCCCCAGCGTCTCACCGCTTGAGCGGGACTCCCTTCCAGAGGTGTCCCGCTGCTGTGAGCTTCACACCGGCTGATGAAAGATCGGTGAGCCGTTGATTTTCACAACAATCCCCAGTTTGTTGACGCCTGACGGTGTACGGAGTGCAGCTAGGTCCAAAATAGAGAACACCAATCCCGTTCCTGGAAACAACGTGAGAACAGGAAGACGTCAGGGCTTCTCAGTTTTTAATTTTAGTTACTACGTAAACATATTTTTATTCGAATAAAGTCAAAAGTAGCATCCAAGACATTATTCAAGAAGGAATGAAGGCCTTAGAGGATGTTTATCCAGCGGAAAATAAACTCAAAGGAGGCACACTATGGGCACACTGATATCTGTCTCCCCCTCCGGTCACTTTATGTCACTGCAGGCTGTAACCGCCCGTTCTGTCAACCCCTTCCAGTGCATGCACTAGTTCTCTCCGGGTACTCTCACGCATCAACATCAAACTCTCTTTACTGGAGGACATCCCACAATATGCAGACTAATTATGGCATGAATGGAGGGTTCATCTGAGGAGGATTAAAGGTGAACATGTTGAGGTTAGACCTAATTATTTAATTAAGTTCCTCTGATTCACATTCAAGTGTTTTGTGAAGATATTTCTAAGTTACAAGATTTCCTGTGATTGCTGGAAGTTGAATAGCTCAAATTTATGTTCATTCATTCATCTCCTAAGTTGTCTTTCAAAATATTACATTTACGTTCAAGGAAACCTAAATTCATTGGGTCTACTTCTGACCAGTCAGCCGGTATGTGGGCCGGTTTGAAGTGAAGCCGAGAGGGAGGAATGAGAAGTTCGATGACGAGAGAAAGTTGAATAAGAAATGAATCCCAATAGAGATCACCTACTGGTGTAATCAGCGTTCATCTTTACACCATTACTCATCTTTGCAACGTTTAATATTAATATTTAATATATATTTATATGTATTTATATGTAATATGTATTTAATATTTAATATTAACTTTCCAGATAACTTTCATAGATCAGCTGGAAGTTTACACACAGACCGATTACATTCAAAAGATTCAGTGACATATTTGCTTCTTTTTAATAAACAGTCCTTTGTGTTTCGGTCCAAACTCCGCCTTTCCGGCGCGCCCCCAGCTTCGCCGGTGTGTGAATGGAGGAGAACCACGCTGACAGAAAAGTTATGCAGCCTGGTGTTTCAGTAATGAATTGATTGGCTGATAAAATAGTGCTGCACTGTGATTGGTCAGAAAAATACCCGCCTCTGGAAGGTTCCATTTATCTGAGGGATATTAAAAATTGACCAGAAAAACATTTTATGGTTTTAAGGTGAAACATTTCCTCATGTTGAGTGATATTTATGTAAAAACACCTAATTTCAGTAGTTTAGTATTCCTGGTTGAGTGGGGCTGATTCTGAGGCGGACTGGGAGACCTGGCCGCAGCCTGCCCCCCTGGCAGCAGGTAACTGCCTCCAGTTGGCCTCCTGTCATCTACCTAATCACTCCGGATCGGTTATTGATCAGGTTTTCGGGCCTGGAACGGGGCCATTCAGCTTCTCTCTCTCTCTGAGCGCCGCTGGGTCTAGACAGAAGATGCTCCGTGTCCGGGTGCTGCTGGGCCGGTCCTGGAGGGGGTAAGTCCCAGCGCTGAACTTCACATGAGCGGACACGAGACTCCGAAGACTTCCAGAAGGTGTTCAGATGATCAGTGTCAGTGGGTCACACTGACACTTTCAGTAACTTTGTGGGAACAAAAGGCGCCTGATCACGCGGTGCTGTTGAGCTTCAGGTGTGTTATCGCCCTGCGTGTTACCTAATGACACCTGATCTCCTGCAGCCTGAGGAGGAAGATCCAGGTTGGTTCTGATCTCTGCAGGAGAGCTGCTCCACTGCAGCTGCGCAGACACTCAGCAGGAAACACGTGTTGGTGATTGTTTCCTGGAAATAACTTGAAAATACTATAAAAACATCCGATGTACTACTTTAATCTCTGGAGAGTAGAAACTAAGCACAGGTTAAAAAAAACAGCAGGAATTAAATATGTAGTTTGTAACTGTTACTGCCATCTAGTGGTCACAATAGAAATAGTAACCTCGTTAAAAGTAAATATAAACAATGAAATGAAATTAATATTAAGTAGAACACACTGAAATTATACTCGTAATATCCTTTGTTTTTGTGTTTATGACTATTTTTTAGCCTTTCAAACTAATGTG
Source organism: Xiphophorus couchianus (assembly GCF_001444195.1). Lineage (NCBI taxonomy): Eukaryota > Metazoa > Chordata > Actinopteri > Cyprinodontiformes > Poeciliidae > Xiphophorus > Xiphophorus couchianus. The sequence continues at coordinate 3,588,707 of NC_040247.1, forward strand.
AAATAGATTTTTTTTTGCACCCACACCAAGCAGTTTACTTCAGCAAATTACGGCCTCCTGTCGGCCCTGCGCTTAAGCAAATTAAACATTTAACTAATAGCTCATAAAAACTGAATTAGACAAACAGTGACAATGAAATAAAACTAAGCTATAATGAAAAACCCAAAAGAAGCCTGCTGCTCGGTCAGCTGCTTACTTTTTGGCCGCCATCTTTGTAGTATCCCGACTTTCCTCAAAGCCACCACAGCTGAGCTCTCCTCTGCTGCCCCCTGGTGACTATTTGGGGGGAATTCTTGGCTAATTCTGTTTTCTGTTCATATATTTGCATATTGACTGTGTAACTAATGTCAGACTCAACACTAGAAGAGGCTTGACCTTTGAACTGTCAATATGTCTAATAATTAAAACCAGCTGGAATTTAAACAGACGGGGATTTTTTTTCCCCAAACATCATCAAATAAATATTTCAGATTCCGAGTCAGACTGGTTCTGCAGGTTCTGGTCTACTGAAACACCAGAACTGGAACCAGAACCAGTTCTAGAATTATTGATCTGGAAAATCGATCACCTCCACACAGAGGAAAGCTGCAGATGATCAGAGTCTGAAGCTGCCGGGCCCCCGGGGGCCTCAGGGCCGCTGTTTGTTGTTCCAGCTGCAGCAGCAGCGCGGGGTGAAGGCCAACCAATTCTGGTGGGAAAAGCCCAGCTGGTTCTGGTTCTGGTTCCTCCTCCTCTTCGTCGGGTCAGGGTTCAGGTTGCTGCTGTTAATCACAGCCGAGCGCAGGGAGCTGTACATCTCAGCAGCTCCGACCCGATCCGACCCGGTCCAAAGTACAGATAAGAAAAATGAGCGGAACAACAGGGTGAGTCCGAAAAACCTGACCTGGTTTAATCAGAGCAGAACCTGCAGGACAGACCCGAGTCCAGTCTGGGTTTTATTACGAGAAGCTGAAATTAATCGAAGGCTCGGCTCTCTGAGTTCTGGACAGGATGCTGGAACAGAACCAGAACCGGTTCTAAAAGCTTATTTAAAAATCTGAAGGTTCTGACCCAAACCCGGTCCAAATCTGGTGTCTGAAAACAAAGTTCTGGTTCTGAAACGTCTAATCGAAACAAACTGGCCCAGAGTAGAACAGCGTGAAATATTTAAAGTTCTGTAGTACCGAGTTGTTTACTCAACTGGACCCATGGTTCTGGTTCCGAACCAGACAGAACCAGGTGGGACCTGCAGCCATATGATGATCAGTTTAAGCTGATATTTGGAATAAGACCCAGTTCTGTTCTGGTCCTGTTCCTGGATCAGAACCGGAGAACATTCAAGAAGCGGTCCAGAACCAGAAATGGGACCGAAGAGAAGCTGAGTCTGTGTATTTATTAAGCATTATGCAGGGATCCGGTCCAGTCTGGTTGGTTCTGTTTCAATCTGGGTTTAAACTTTACATCTTCTGGGTTTCTGGTTCTGCTGCGACCCAGCAAGTCAGAACCAACGGTTTTCTGCTTCCAGGTTCCGGACGTTCCCAGGTTTGGCTGTGGAAGTGAAGAACGAACCCATCCTGGGCTTCGAGGCGGGGAGTCCAGAACGGGCTGAGCTGCAGAAGGTGGTGTTTCTCCAGGCCCGGTTCTGATCCGTTTGGGCTGCTGGTGGGTGTTTTAACCCTGCGCTGTGTCTGCAGGCGCTGAACGGCCTAAAGGGGCGGACGGAGGAGGTTCCCTGTGTGGTAGGAGATGAACTGGTTTGGACCAAAGACGTCCGGTACCAGCTGTCTGTGAGTTAGACACGGAACCACTTAAGGTTCTGGAGACGCTCCTCCTGGCCTCTAACCTCTGACCCCTGTGTGTTTCTGTTTCCAGCCTTTCAACCACTCTCACAAGGTGGCAAAGTTCTGCTACGCTGACAAGGTATATTCCCCAGAACCAGAACCGGTTCACCCGGACAGTTTTGTTCACAGAGACTTTATGATTAATTTTCTTTGTTGTGTTGTTTATTTATTTTGAATATTTAAAATGTCTTCCAGTTCCAGTGTTTAATGTTCATTAGAATGTAAAATTTATTGATCTTCTTGCATTATTATTGTCGTATGACATCATCGTTTATCGCCATAACTTCTGGGTAAAACATGCTATTGTGACACTCCGGTTCTGTCTCTTTAAATCCAGTCAAAGCTCTCCATGACGCCACGAAGGCCCAACGTTTGAGTTAGAGTTTAGATTTATGGCCTGAGCCAAACGCAAAATTTAGATTTTGGGTTTTCTAGACCCAATCTAAGGCAGCGTTCACACAGCAGGAAAATGAGATTAATATCCGATTTCTTTTTTTTTTCTTCAATCCATGTTTGACTTTTCCCCAGCAGTCTGAACGGCCCAATTCTGATCATTTCACCCCCAAAAAATAATCCAATCTGTTCCACATCCATATATGGAAGTAAATCCGATACTTTTCAAAGCGTCTGCAGTCTGAACAGTCATGTCGAATTTTATCCGACTTTTATGTCGTTGATGTGAGACATGAGTCATAATTCTGCAGCAAAAGAAGAAGAAGACGGTAAACATCGGCCGACATTTTGGTTGATTCCTTTTTAGCTTCTTTCATGTGGTGACCATGCTGTCGGCTCCCAACAACTTTAAAATACATCCAGCAATGGCGGCGGCCATCTTTACTGCCGTAAACAAAGCGTTGCTAGGGGACGTTCTTCACCTGCAGGTCGCTTTGGGGTCAGAAACCGTAACCACAAAAGTCTGATTTAATAAGTAGCATGAACGAACACGCAGAAAAGATCGGACACGAGCGATAAATCGTAATTGAGCATCACGACCTGCTGTGGAATCGCAGCCTAACTCCATCTTGGATCTCCTCAGGAGCTGATTGATAAGGCCATCCAGGCGTCGCTGGCGGCCCGGAGGGAATGGGACCTGAAACCCGTCCAGGACCGGGCCCAGATCCTGTTCAAGGCTGCCGACATCATCAGTGGGCCCAAGAGGGCCGAGATCCTGGCCAAGACCATGATCGGACAGGTAGGTGACCCCCTGGAGGTCGGGCGACCCCTCTGGAGTTCCGGTGACCTATGACCTCCCTGTGTCTGGTGTTCAGGGTAAAACAGTGGTCCAGGCGGAGATCGACGCCGCTGCGGAACTCATCGACTTCTTCCGGTTCAATGCCAAGCACGCCGTGGAGCTGGAGGCCCAGCAGCCAATCAGCACCAAGGAGAGCACCAACACTGCGCTGTACAGGGGGCTGGAGGTAGGGAGCTGTCACCGTGGTTACTGGGTCCGTTTGGTTTCTGGGTTTTCTGACCTGTTCTGGACCTGCCTGTGTTTCAGGGCTTCGTAGCAGCAGTGGCGCCGTTTAACTTCACCGCCATCGGGGGAAACCTGGCAGGAACACCTACTCTCATGGTGAGTTCTGCAGGTACGACCCAAGTTCTGCAGGTCCGACCTGCCTCAGAACCACAAAGACTTGACTCTTGACTTGGATTTGTGCCCTAATGACGAGATTTGACTTGCACTCTAAAAACTTGAGACTGGTCTTGGACTTGTGCCCTGACCTATAGAGAACTGATCTCTGACCCTGACCTCTGACCCTGTGCGCCCCAGGGTAACGTGGTTCTGTGGAAGCCCAGTGACACGGCGGTCTCGGCCAGCTATGCGGTCTACCGAGTCCTGCGCGAGTGCGGCCTGCCGCCCAACATCATCCAGTTCCTGCCGGCCGACGGCCCGGTGTTCGGCGACGCCGTCACTTCCTCCCCGCACCTGGCAGGGATCAACTTCACCGGCAGCGTGCCGTAAGGACGCCCGACCCAACCGCCTCTGGTTCCGTTGGCGTTACCATGGCAACCACGTCTGTTTTGCCACTTGCAGGACCTTCAAGCGTCTGTGGAAACAGGTGGCCCAGAACATAGACATCTACCGAACGTTTCCGCGCCTGGCCGGAGGTGAGTGGTGACCGATCCTTCAGGTCCCGGTTCTGGTTCTGGTTCTGACCCACTTTGTGTCGGCAGAGTGTGGCGGGAAGAACTTCCATTTTGTGCACTCATCTGCGGACGTCCGGAGCGTGGTGTTGGGGACGATCCGCTCGGCCTTCGAGTACGGCGGCCAGAAATGCTCGGCCTGCTCCAGGATGTACGTTCCCGACAGCAGCTGGCCACAAATCAGAGAGCAGTTGCTGGACATCCACAAGGACATCCGAGTGGGAGACGTGAGTGACCTCTGACCCCTGCAGGCCTCAGGGTGTGTGATCAGACCCAGAGTGAGGACTAACCGGATGTTTCTGACCCTCAGCCTGTCGAGGACTTCAGCACTTTCTTCTCTGCCGTCATAGACGATAAGGTAAACCTCGTTAACTCGTTAAGACTCCACATTAGCTCTGTGGCTAATCTGTGCCTGTGGCTCCGCCCCCTCCAGTCCTTCGCTAGAATCAAGAGATGGTTGGACCACGCCAAGTCCTCCTCGAACCTCAGCATCATCGCCGGAGGAAACTGTGACGACAGCAAAGGTTACTTTGTGGAGCCGACGATTATTGTGACCAAAGACCCTCAGGACCCAATCATGAACGAGGTCAGAATATTTAGCTCACTAAATATTTAACTAAATATTTTATTTAATTAAATATTTATTCCAAGTTAAACATTTAATTTCCAGATTAAATATTCAAACTAATTTTTAGCTCAGAACTAAATATTTAGCATAGTAGCTAAATATAGATGTGTTAGTTTGCTAGCTAAATATTTATTAGCAAGCTAGCATGCTAACAAAACTATTTAGGTGACTGCAGAGACTTACCTGTGAAGCTTCAAGGAGATCTGATGACACATGGGCCACATGGCCTGCTGGAGGTCATGACCTTGTGTTTGTGGTGTTTCCAGGAGATCTTTGGGCCGGTTCTGACCGTGTACGTCTATCCAGAGAAGAACTACGCTGAGGTTCTGCGGCTGGTTGATAACACATCACCATACGCTCTGACCGGATCCGTGTTCGCCCACGACCAGTAAGTCAGTTTCTCCTGCACATGCGTGTTGTTGTCCGTTGTCCACGGAGACGGGCTGAAAGTTGTGTGGATCTCCTTTGGTTCTGGTTCTGGTTCTCCTGAGCTTGCTGGAACAAACCAGCAGGTTTAAGGAGTTCTCATGCTCTGGTCCACCAGTCTCTGTCCGGTTCTGGTTCATGAGGTCTACTCCTGTCTCTCACCTGAGAACAGAACCAGTGGATCTCTGAGGATCAGAACTTTAGAGTTCTATAAACGGATCAGAGCCGTGAGCTCAGTCCAGGTTCTGGTTTCAAACTGGTTTAGTTGGTCCACCCTGTTCCTACAACCGGACCAGTAAAGAGCTGGAGCTGATTAGCTCTTGGTAGCAGTAGCAGGATCGTGTTGCAAGTTCTGTTGTGCATGGTGGGTCCAGTCCTGGTTCTGACCCAGACTGAGTCAGACCTGTTGGTTCTGCAGGAAGGTGATCGATGAGGCCGCCAGAGTCCTGAGGAACGCCGCCGGGAATTATTACGTCAACGATAAATCTACCGGATCCGTTGTGGCCCAGCAGCCGTTTGGAGGAGCCAGAGCTTCAGGTTGGTGGAGAGGGTTCGTCCAACATGGACGGATGGATGGTCGGATGGATGGTTGGATGATCACTGACGGATGTCTACCTGTCCCTCCAGGTACCAACGATAAGCCAGGCGGTCCTCACTACGTCCTGAGGTGGACGTCTCCCCGGATGGTGAAGCAGACTCATGTTCCCCTCACAGAGTGGAAGTACCCATATATGGGCTGAGGGACACCTGTCCACATGTCCCCTCTCTCCAGCCCATCCACTGGTCCACTCATCAGTCCTCCGTCTCTCTCAGGCTCTCCATCCGTCCTTCATCTCTGTCCTCCTCTTCCTTGCCGTCCTCCTCTGTCTGTCCCTCTGAAGCTGGACAGGTCTGTCCATCAGATGGAGGGACAGTCTGTCTCTCTATCTCGGTCAGATGTCCACAAACCAACTCTTGTCTCAGAATCCCAGCTGGAAGCTTCATGTGATCCATCAGAAATCGGATCAGAACCGCCAATGGACTCAATTCCATTTGTAACTAATAAGATTAAATCAGGAGCAGAGGTCCATCAAAGCAGGTACTGATCCTCCTGGAGGTCATCCTGGAGGTCAGAGTAATTAGAAACTGAAGGTAGTTAAATGTGTCGGGTTCTACTGAGCAGATGATGAGTGTGTGTGTGTGTGTGTGTGCGTGTGTGTGTGTGTGTGTGTGTGTGTGTGTGCGTGCGTGTGTGTGTTTGTGGAGACGTTTCCTCCCAGATCTGGATGCTAACTCATAACCGTGTCTGTTTCAGTGACTCTGGACATTTAGATGTTTGACAATAAATCATTTCTAACAATCAGTAGCTGGTCATCTACTTCTTTATGATCCTCACAGGTGTGTGTGTGTGTGTGTGTGTGTGTGTGTGTTCTTGTATTTAGTGCATTTAGAGGACCACTATAAATATATTCACCCATAAATTGAGGTCACAGTGGGAGGTGAGGACATTTTTGTGGTTGACTTTTTTCGGTTCTACTTTTCTCTAATAGTTTGTTTTAGACAAGGGGATGTCCAATCTTTTTATCATGTGGGCCAAAATCATCAGCTCAAAAGTATTCACACACCAAAAATATATATATAATTTTTAAAAACTAAAATCACCTAAAGGATGTAGTTTTTTTACCTACTCAACAATAAACCAAGTATAAACTATTTTAAAGTTCTTCTGGGCTAATGTTGGAGAACATGCAGGAATTTATTCACTGGTTTATGTTTGAGAATCTTGTTAGCAGCACGCTTCATCAGCTATTCTTCCAGAGTTGGTTTACATAAAAAATTACTTTTACAAAAAATAATTTTACATCTGGAGGTTGTGGGTGATTTGGGCAGATCTGCTGTTTGAAATGGAGGTTCAGTCTTAAGGATGTTCTGATCACATTCATGTCTCTACATGTGGAGCTGCTGCAGCTGTCATGTTCACATACGCCTGTCTCCCTATACTTGTGGGGACTCGCATTCCCTTCCCTTACTTGATGCGACATTTCAAAAGCAGGAACAAGTTGCTAGAGCAGAAACAGAATAAAACATACATGCTAAATATAATTAGGGATGCAACTAATAATTAATCGGTTATTCTATTCATTATTCTGATTAACCAAGTAATGAGATATAAAAAATTCCCATATTCTACAGATTTTTCATTTAACCACTTAAGCCTTTTTATACAATATTAGAAATACATTAAAAATCTAAATTCAACAATAGCTAACAAGCTAACAATTCACTTCCCTTTTTAATTGAGAATAAATATTTTATTGCCTGAAATGCTGCATCTACATAAAACTGATTAAAAAACAATAGGGTAATGGGCCATAAAAAATATATACAAAATATATTTTATACTTTTATCAAAAATACATTAAAATTACAAGAATTAAGTAATTTAATAAAGCAAGGACTTTATTGTGGAAATTTTTTTTTCTTAGCATGGGCCTAATACTCCGTTGTAAAAATCAGATTACCTTTAATCAAGAACATTTTTTATATTTATGAGTTAAAAATTTATTGAATTAAATTTTTTCTTCTTTTTTTGCCAACAGGCCCGGGGGCTGCGGTCCACACTTAGAAAAACTCTTCCCTAATCCACAAACTCTGTTTTTAAATTGAGGACAAGGCAAAATGTCCTCATAGCTATGCAAGTACACACGCACAGAGACTCAGAGTGAAGCTGATGAAGTTTGTTTCTGATTAGGTCACACAGGGCCGGCCCAAGCCTTTCTGGGGCCCTGAACAGATTTTCATTTGGGGGTTCCCATGCCAACAGGTCAACACCAGATCGTCATCATTCCTGGGCTGTGTAGATTCACATACTTCCATTATTTATTTAATTTATTCATTTACATTATTTATATTTGCTAACATTTAACACTTTGGATTGGAGGAGCTTGTAAAAAAATACGCAGATTGATTCAAGTAACTTACCTGCTATGATCAGAATATTCTTTGTATACCAAATTAAAAAAATGTTTTTCAATGTGTGACAGCATTTAGTTTGTATTCTTCAATTGTATGTTTAATATAATAATAGATATTTGCTCTTGGGTGCCTCCTAGTGGTGTGGGGGCCCTAACTCTACCCTTCTTCTCGCCATATCTGAGACTGAGAGATTCAGAACTGGTTCATGTAAAGTCGCCAGAGGAAGAAACTGGACTTCCTGCCGCTAACGACTGACCTCAGATCAGACGGCGCTCTGAGCACCTTAATGAGAGCTTCCGTCCTCACCTGCAGACTGGGATCAGTGCAGGTGAGTGTCAGGTTGCAGGTGTGTGTGTAAACAGTCATCAGCGTGTGCGGTGCCAGCAGACGTGTGATGACAGGAAGGGTGTGTGTGTCTGACGCCTTTCATCTGGAATATTGGGATTTAGGGAGAGGAAACTGCAAACACTCATTCTGTGGAGCAGGCTGCTTTGATGTGAACATCACTCCAACTGGGAGACTGGGAGGACTGGGACACACTGGGAGGACTGGGAGACACTTGAAGAGAACCAGGAGACACTGGGAGAACTGGGACACACTGGGAGGACTTGTCAGTATCAAAGTGGAGGTTCTCACCATGAAACGCCTGATCAGAGCAGTGAATGTTCGTCAGAGAAAAACCTGCAGAATTTGATGTTTGGTTTCCAACCTGACAGTCTCTCTCTCTCTCTCTTTTTCTCTCTCTCTCTCTTTCTCTCTCACACACACACACACACACACACAAACCTGTGAGGGCGGAGCTTCAGAGGGTAAAGTCGGATCTTTCCATCCTGAACTCAGAGACCCAGAGGAATTGAAGGAGGATCTGCTGCAGCTCCATCTGAAGGTGAGACACCAGGCGGTTCTGTGAGGTTCTGGGTGGTTCTGTGCATTTCCATTTATATTTAGCAGGACAAACCAATCATCTGGTTCTGGTTCACATTGTATTTCTGAGGAAATCTTTTCTAAACAAAACGCTTCTGATTTGGGTTCAGATGAGCTTTAAAATGTTTCAAAGGTTCTGGAGAGGAACCAGCAGATTCCTGATGAAACAGTTTTTGGTTCTGGTTCTGTATAGGAATTCCAGTTTTCTGACTGACTGACCTAACAATTCCAATTTTGGCTGATGCTGATTTATTTTGTCTGAAATGTTGCAAAATATAGCCAGAAAGTTGCTGTATCGGTAACAGTGGCCCGAATGAGATCGGCTTCACGCTTAAGTATCGGCCGATCTCCGATCTCCCAGAATGACGGAAATCGGGACGATTTATCAGTGCATCCTAGTTCTGTAGATGCTCATTGAATCTTTAGCTTGGAGGAACTTTAAGGTTTTAACATCTCCTAGTGACTGACCCAGGTTCCTTCAGGGCAACTGGACACTCACATCTCCTGGTACGTCCTGATGGTCTAGTTAAAGACCAGTAGAGTTAATGTTTGTGATGGTGCAACCAGTCGGCATGCAGATAGTAACTAATGGTTGTCATGGATAGGCCTGTTACGATAACAAATTTTGCTGAACGATTAATTGTCTCAAAAATTATTGCGATAAACGATAATATTGTTTGAAGACCTTTTTACACTGATTTAATGGAAATGACGTAATAATGCATGTGATTTCCTGCCAAAGATAGATACACTTTATTTTCAAAAGAATATTTAACACTGGAGCTGATAAACAAAATAAACAAAACAACCAAAAACCATTAACAAAAAATGTACTAGAATAAAAACTAAACAACATAAAGCCAAACTGTAAATAAATACTGCATTCAACCAAAATTGTGCACATTATGAAGTCTGTATGCTATATTTCCATTTACATAGAGAATATGGGCACATCCGACTACCTGATGCAATAGTTCACACTACACGATTTTTTGCCCCGATTGTCCCCTTATGACAATCTTACCATGTTGGTCTTTCTAAGATTGTGTGCGTTGGTCTTTCTAAGATTGTGTGGTGTGTTGCGGTAGATCGTCGTTGCCGCTCCGATCTAAATCAGGGGTTTTCCCCGACTGGGATCGTAACGCAGCCTGTTGAATGTGACAGGTAGCCAATCAGAAAGCGCGGATTCTCCTCTGTGTTTTCTGAGGGGAAATTACGGAGGGGAATCCCAAACAGCTGATACGGCGCAACCCGAAGTCCAGCGGACATTGGAGATGATACGTGGAAACAACATTAATGTTTATTCAACATGCAAAGAATATAGAAATGACAAGAGGAGGAGTTGGAGCGAAATACTGCAGTTGATAAACCCGGTAACTTTTCAGCTGTTCTTCGTTAACGTGACATAAACAGGTTCTAATGATTTTCATTCAGTCAGGACTTTACGCTGACACTAGCCACATGCATTGCAGGTAGATTGTAGTAAAGCATTGATTAATGCCTGGTTTTAAAATTAGTTCACTGGACTTGCGGCCATTATTTTGTGCCCATTGTTGGACACCACACGGCAGGAACAAACCGATCGAACCGTTATACCTAGGATTTCTGTCGGCTAATGTGTGTCTGTTAGGGTTTGAAAATGGGCCGACAATCAGCTGACAGCTCTAAGATCCTGTAGTCTGCGCTGTTTTTTACAGTAAGGATATGAGGAAGGAAGAGGTCAGTGGAGAGCACCGGAGTTGAGCCTTTTTTCATTCAGCGTCATCAACAGAAAGAGAAAAGGGAAGAAACGATAAAGCCATGAGGTCGATAGTTTTAATTTATTGAGCGATTAATTGATTTATTGTTTATCGCACAGGCCTAGTCATGGAAACTGAGCAGAGGAAATTATTTGGTGCAGTTCTCCAATACTGTCTTTCCTCTGTCTGTGTGGAGGAAGTTAAACTGGTTCTGGTCCAGCTTTGACCGCAGCTGGTTCTGACTTGCTACTAATTAAATGCAATCGCAGTCAGGCCTATGTGTGAACAGTTTCTGTCCCCAAAGCGACCGAAGAAGAAGAACGTAGCTGTGTTCCAGCAGCGCTCTGTTTACGGCAGTAAAGATGGCCGCCACCTTCTTCTTAAGTTGTTGAAAGCTATAAAAGACAGCATGGTCACCAGATCACCAGTTCATTATTATTATTTCCAGCCATTCTTTGCATCCACATTTACCGAATTATAACGCATGTCTCTTGTTAATGACATAAAAGCTGGATAAAATGCGACATGACCGTTCAGACTGCAGACAGTTTGAAAGCTATGAAATACTTCGTTGCACATCTGGAAGTGAAAAAGATCAGAACTGGGCCGTTAATGCTGCAGTGAAAAGGTCCGATACAGTTAGGCCTATCACGATAACAAATTTTTGCTGGACGATAAATTGTCCCAGAAGTTATTGTGATAAATGATAATATTGCAGTTTTGAGATCATTTTCAAGCAATATACTGGTGACGGAATAATAGTGCAAGAACACATTGTCAAAGATTAATAAACTTTAAATTCATTTAACACTGGAACTAGAAGACATTTTAAATATCCAAAGTAAATAAATACTTTACTTCGGAAGAAACAAACAAAAGAAACAATAAAGCAAATTAATTATGAAGTATCTGTAAACAAAACATCACACCAAAGCACCAGATTGAAGACTTTAGTCATCCGGTTTTCAGTAGAAAGAGAAAAATGATTATTTAGCTCCTTTTAATTTATCACACAATTAATTGATTTATTGCGGCAGGCATAGATATGGGTCTCATTTGGGCAAAAAGAACCGCATCGTCTTATTTTTCTGCTTTGTGAAGGTAATCTCCTCATCCTCGGAGATCATGTCTGCCCCGTGGTGGAGATGCCGTAAACTGATCCCTCTATCTCTTCACAGGTGACCATCATGAAGCTTCTCTGATCCAGCCAGGTGTCCTCGTCCCTGATTGGTCGATTGCACGATGAGCTCTGCCTTCTCTCAGTCGCTCTTCGACCGTTTCGCTGCGTCGCCCCCTGCTGGCCGGGAGGACCGGAGCAGGACTCAGCACTCAGAGTCTCTGTCGGCCTCTGTCCCCTTCCTGTTCTACCCTCCCACGGTGGACCCCGCTGCCCTCAGCCTTTACAAGGGCCCCCTGAGGGGTCCTGCCGGCATCCTGCCCTACCTGTCCCCCTTCCACCACCATGGGCACTTCAGCGTCTATGAGTGTCCGTTCGAGCCGGCGTTCATCCAGAAGCGTAACGAGCGCGAGCGGCAGCGCGTCAAATGCGTGAACCAGGGCTACGCCAAGCTGCGGGACCACCTGCCGGGCCACAGCGCCGACAAGAGGCTCAGCAAGGTGGAGACGCTGCGAGCCGCCATCAGGTACATCAAGTACCTGCAGAGGCTGGTGGACATGGAGGAAGACGGGCGTGAAGGGGCGGAACCAGGCAGTGGGACGCCTTCTGGCCCGGACAGGGGCGGAGAGATGCAGGCGTGTTGAACGGCCGGTTCACCTGGACAACCAATCAGAGCACAGAACCCAAAGGGAGGACGTCAGCGACGCTAGACTGTAAACCTCCAGAGGACAGATCCTAAATGGACAGCGCCACCTGCAGTTTGTTCCTGAAAGTCTGATGGGGAATCAGGGAGAGTTAAACCAGCTCTTTCTGGACATTTTCAGCCACCGTAGAGCAGCAGATGGTTCAATATTTCAGCAAAACCTTTCACATGCGGATCCAACAACCTGGCACAGATGTTGCTAAGGGTCAGCTTTTTGAAAAAAAAACACTGAAAAATTAAAGATGGCGGCCATTTTTGAAGATGGTTGCCATGAAAAATAACTTTTGCACTAAAATTGCCAATTAAATGAACATGTTCGGTGTTAGAGCTCAACCTACATATGTTAAAACCTTAAAGTTCCTCTTACATATTTTCTTGAGTTTATGTTTGCTTTTTCAAAATGGCTGCCATAATTTTAATAGAGAATATATGTTTGCACTTAAATTGGCAGAAGTAATTGCCAGTGACACCTAACCAAAGAGTTAGATTCACTAACTACTAATATGATTAACCAGAGTCTTAGCTTAACTAGTGCTAACTACATGTAAAAACTTAGCACAAGCTAATGCTACCCTGCCAAACACATTAACCATTAAGACGACTGTCTCAGTTTCTCTCATCTTCATTTCCTTCCTGCTGATGACTGTTGTGAGACTCGCAAACAGCAAACTCCTCAGTTTCTGCTTTTACTATATTATTACTTTACAGTTGTATAAATATGATGAGCAAAATCAAAAACATGTCATGTAATATAAAGTTCATTCAAGTCATGAAAATGGGGAACATTTTATGGCAATTAGATGAAAAGGGTCAAAAACGCCGCCATCTTGAAAATTTGTGGTCATCCTAAAACTCAAGTGGCTGATGGGAAATATTTAAAACGTACGATGTGTGAACTTTTTTTTACAGTAATATGCTGCACTAATCGTAGGTCAGGAATCTGTAGTGAATGTAGTTTTGTTTTATCGCCACTAGGTGTCTCTGCAACTTTCAAAATGAAAATGGGTCAAAAATATAAATTTTTTTTACTTATTAACAAATGTATTAAAATGTATATTTTTGCTTCACATTCATGTAGAGTAACTATAGTATTTATAAGTATTTTCTAGTTCTACATGACATCAGAAAAACATAATTGTCATATTACTGCTGGATATTATGACATTTTGACTTACATTTATATTTTTCTTTCATTTTTTTTCACTTTCTATGAGCTATAACGTCTCACCACTAGAAATAAACCAATGGTGGCATCAAACACAGGTATTTGTTTAAATATTCATGCCACTAGATAATATTTTGGTGTGATAGTGCTTCTAAAGTGGTAGCCATAGCTATAAGCTTCAGATATAGTCTGTTTTTTGAGCCTGGTGTATGTCTGGTTTAGGCTCATAATACAGACATTTATCAAAGCTCTATGAGATATTGTTTTGTATCATCTTAAAGGGAATCCTCTTAGCTTTCATGTAATCCACCCTTTGAGTCTCTCTAATCGACAGAGGTCACTAAAGCTCTTTAAAACAAAAATAATGGTACAAATTTGTCCCTCCAAGACATTTGTAATTTCTTTAGGAGGGGATTTCCCATGGCCATCTTCTGAAACATACAAGGTTTAGTACAACACAAAGTTTCCTTTTATCAAACTTTCTTTTGCTTTTATTTTCATTTTGAAGTAAGCTATGCCACAAACATACATAACAAGGTTATTAACGAACAGACTTGGCCACACCCGTCCATGATCGCTAAATATGCAGTTTTTAGAAGAAAATTTTTGTTGATGGGAATAAACTATTGTAAAAATGTTTTATAGACGAACAGAATATAAAGCAATTAACCTAAAAAGTTAAGTAACTAAACTTTAAAGGCAAATAATAAACATTACATTCTTATTGTATTACTGCGCAGATGAAAAAGTACGGAGCCCTCTAGGGGACATGACGAATTTATTTTCTTTTGCATTACCTCGCAAAACCTTTTAGAAATAATTCACGTTATTTCTGCATTTTTAATTGGGGGAGGTGAGTCGGGGGGGTTTTGTCTGTACAAAATGTGTAGTTGGCGCTGCTCTAAAAAAAGCACAACACACCGACGCTGTCTGATTAATGGAATCGGTTATGATCCATATGTCGAAGTCACAAGCTCTTATTACCTTAACTGGTTCTTCGGTGTCTCGTTGGCGCCCAGTTTGTTAGCTATAAATAAAAGTAATCAAAAATAGTAGAAATGTATACTTACATGAACGTCCTGATGATGAATGCAGGCCTCTATCTGGTTTTATTAGTTTTTCGAGAAGGACCTCCCTGCAGTGAAGTGTACCCGTTTTTCCACCTTGGGCTACCACTACCGGCGTTCCCTAGATGAATGGTTAATTAAACGTGCCCCTTGTTAAACATAAAACATCTAAATTTAAAATGCATTATGTCAATAGATAGACGCAGCAGAAATAAAATATTTCAGATTTAAAGAATAAAAATAGGCAAATTTTCCCGGTAAATTGTTGAACTGCACATGTGAGTTCCCAGGTAACCTGAATGCAACGTAGCATCCAGCAGAAATAAGACAAAACTACGATTTTGATCAACAGCGATTATTTATTAGCTCGTTACCTGGGCAGAGATGAAGAAGCATAACCAGTGAGCTCCAATCAAACTACGAGTTAGAAAAATAAAACCTTCCTCTGATTAAAATAACACCAAAGATCGTGATCAAACCGGGAGGTTCCCTCTGATTAATATTTTCAGTCCTGAACATGATGGAGCAGATTCTGCTTCCTGTACTTGGATCTGTTGAACGTCCCATTCAGCTGCGGGTCAGTGAATGTACCAGGAGACCACTGCAGGTGACTCTACCTCTTGGTGTCCTGCAGATCCAGTCACTCTAAAAATAATGGTGATTTAACCTGTGGTGTTTAATAATCAAACCAATCATCAGATGAGCCTCCAGAACCAGTCAGAACCAGACTGGATCCACTGGTTATCAGTGAGCCTGGAGTTAAACTGATTAAAATACATTTGGGATTCAAAACTTTGAGAAATAAATTCAGTTTGAAACAAAATAGTTAGAACCTCAGAATTCCCACACTCTCTCAGACCCTGAAGGCAGCGGCTGGTGGTTGCTATGGAAACCAAACCCCTAGTGCAGGTTCTGCTGCTGCCTTCAGGGCCGCTTGGAAAGCGGGAACACACCTTCATCACCTCACATCATCTTCCTCTGACAGAACCAGACCGGACCTAAGACTGGAACCGGACTGGATCAGAACCAGAACCGGACAGGACCTGTCTGAACGATGAGCACCTCCTGCTGGACGTTTAACACCTCAGCGATGCCGAGCAGCACCAGAACACTGACTCTTCTTCTTTGGCTTTAATGGGACCAACTAGCTCCGCCCGCTCGTTATGCAGCTTGTTAACACACCTGCTCAGGCTTTAATTGGAGCTCGAATCCTTAAAATAAACTTTTAATTGGCAACAGACTGATTTTTAATAAAGTCAAAATATTCCTTCAAACGTTGGACCCGCTGGTCAGAGCAGAACCAGCGGAACCAGAACCAGCAGGTGGCGGGGCTGAATGCCGGGCCCTGACTGGCTCTGTAGTGATTTGGTGAAAGCAGCAGCTATTCGAGGTCCGACCTGCATACCAGAACCGGGTCGGAACCGGGCCCGGGTCAGGAGTCAGAGGGGGCGGAAAGTCCCTGGTAGACCCGGCGGCGATGCGCAGGCGCCAGGCAGAACCCGATGCTGTGCTCCACTTCCTGGCAGCGGCGCCGGAACCGGCAGCGGTCCCGGGCCAGCTCCTCCCACGGGCCGCGCCGGTCCTCCTCCTCACCGCAGCTGGCGAAGAACTCCTCCACCTCGTCACAGAACCGGACCTAGGGGGGCAGGGTCAAAGGTCACTGAATGGATCACATCCAGAACCAGCTGAAGACAAATCAATGAATCATTTAGGCTGACAGGTCTCTGCAGAACAGAACCAGAACTGATCCGGTTCTGGTCCGCTCCGCCTCCCTGCAGCAACGCGAGACATTCTGGGCCGAAACACGAAACTGAACCCAGCAGAGGTCAGAACACTACGTCCTGGCGTCACCTCAGTAAACAACCAGAACCAGAACCTTTAACCTGCAATTCTAACCCAATAATCTGGACCTCTGCTGAACCTGAAGGTACTGAAGACACAGTCAGAACCTACTGTGTGACTGTGAGGGGCGGACAGAAATGTAACCGGATCGTCGCTTAGAGACATTTTAACGGTTCTGGTAAAGTCGGGCTGGGTCCAATTAGAAATAAAATCTCTGGTTTTAAAGAAAAAAGTTGTTTCAATGAGGAAACGTTCTGATATTTATCAGGATCTGACATGAGCAGCTAAATATCTACAAATGATCAACATGGATCTTTAATTCTATTTTTGGTGTCGGAGTTCAGGTTCTGGTAGACAATCGCAGAACCAAGATGTCTGCGATTGTCCCAGAACTGTGACATCACATGAGAACTATGTATTTACCGTAAAATTATTGTAACTGAAAAAACACAACTTGTGGCCCTGAGAGCTTTAACTTAAACGTGAGCCGGTGGGTCAAACATCTCACAGCAGAGGAAAAGAGAACAGCGGCTTGTTTTTAGACCTAAGGGTTGGAGGATGTGTAAGTATCGGCCGATCCCCCAAAATGAAGGAAATCGGACCGATTTATCGCTCAACTCCTGTTGGACACCAAACTGAAACCTTCTGGGTTTCCCCAGCAGGAAGCAGCGTTCTGCTAGAGGAGGTTCTGGTTCTGAACCAATCGAGCAGAAAGTGAGGTGGTGAGCAATCCTGGACAGGAAGTGAGGTAACTGACCTTCTTGGTGCTCCGGTTGGAGGCAGCGGCCTCAGCGAAGCCGCTGTCCAGCCTCTCCTCGGCCTCCTCCCTCCTGTACTCGGGCGGCGCCGCCAGGTTCTGTTGGCCAGTCTGTGGACTGGTTCTACTCCTGGTTCTGGAGGGGGGCCCGGTGGGCCCTTGAGTCCTGAGTGGAGCCTGGAAGTTCAGGGGGCTGTAGGGGTCAGAGGAGCTGCTGAAGGAGCGCAGCAGGCGGAGGCTCTCCGCCTCATCCGCCTCGCTCGCCGACGCTGAGTCGTCCCAGGTGTCCTGGCTGGAGGGGGGGGAGGCAGCGTGGGAGGGCACGGGGTCAGCCTGGGCGGGGTCGGGGTCAGCCCGAGGGCAGCGGCCCGTGTGCAGCGAAGCGGTGAAGCTCTGCGGGTTGTAGGGGTCAACGCTGTGGCTAAAGGAGCTCCAGAGACGCTCCGAGTCACGGTCGGGTTCGCTGTCCGAGTCCCGGTCGGGTTCACTGTCCGAGTCCGACGCCTCATCATCCTCATCTTCATCAGAGGTTAGATCTGAGGAACCTTCACTGTCGAACCCATCATCGTCATCAGAGTCAGACTCGGACTGGCTGCTGTCGTCGTCGCTGCAGGGCAGCCCCATGATGAAGGCGATGGATTTGTTTCCACACTGAGGTGCTGACAGAACCTCCTCTGCTTCTGGTTCTTCTGGCACCGGCTCCATCTGAGTCTGCTGCTCCTCTGTCAGGGGGCTCCTGGCGCCCCGCTGGGTAAGCTCCTCCTCCAGGCTGTGGTAGCCCTGGTCTTGTTCGGGTCCAGGCCGAGCCGCCATGTTCTGGACTGTGTCTGCATTGTTGAGCTGCTGGGGGGGTCCAGAGCTTTCTGCCTCAGGGGGGCGGTTTGTTTGGGACTCTGCCCCCTCCTCTTGGATGTCCCCCCTCCGCAGAAAGCTGCCCCACCACGGCCGGCTCTTCCCGGCGGGGCTCACCGCCCAGGCCTTCCCTCCAGTGGCCTCCTGGGAGCCCAGCAGCCCCCGGACGGAGAAGTACCCGACCTGTGGCTGGAGCTCCGTCCCGACATGCCGCACCGGCACCGCGCTCAGCCAGGGCACAGAGCTGGCGAGTCCCGGTTCCAGCTGGCCGGCTGCTCCGTCATGCGGACACTGCGTGAAGCTGAGATGATGCGGGATTATTTCATTCAGCTGCCGTAAAATCTCCCTTTCCTCGCCGATGAAGCTGTTGCTGAGCTCCGCGGGAGCCGCGCTCCACCGCCGAACCTTCCGCAGCAGCGATAGCGCGGGCCTCGACAGGAGGCCGATCCACGAGCTTTCCTGGCCATCAAATCCCACCGAGGCGACGCCGAAAGGGGCAGATGAAGGAGGGCCGTCAGATAAACGTCCTTCAGTGTAAAAGTTTCTGAACATGTTGTCTCGTTAAAGGGGAGTAAACAGGCCAGCTGCTAATCTGACAGCTGTCACACACTTAGAAACCAGCGATGCTACGCGGAAACCAGGAAATATCCTCCAGAAAACCGGCGTCAGACTCGAAATGGTGCTGGGACTTATTCCGTGTGGAACCCGAGTTGAAATACAGAGCCAGGCAGGACATTTTGGATCCGTGAAACGGCGACTGGTCTCTGTCTAAACAGCGGAAGAGATCCATTTTGTCCGGTTCTGACTGCGGAGAGCCGCGAGAGCCTAAGCTAGTTAGCACGCTAAGCTAGTTAGTACGCTAGCTTAGCACAAGCAGCTAACTGACGGTTGGTTTCCCGCGGAGAAACCCTTTAAAATTTGCTCAGATGAACACCTTCACCCGCTGTAGATGTCACTTCTGTCCTCCGGTCGATAATACTGCTCGATGTCCGTCCACCAGGGAGGTGAAGCCGCCGGGTAGCTGAGTTGTCTGTCTGCCTCTCTGGCGAGAGATTTCATCAGAAAGTCCGTGGACCGTCCCTTCCTTTTCCGGTAAGCGGCAGGCGCGGCGCGCTACCGCGCGGCAGATGCATCAACGCCGCATAAAGCACTGGAAGGTGTGCGAGTGCCACGTGCTGATGAGGGCGAGTACCCTATAAAGGTCAAAGGTAACAGGTTTAATGTTACAGAGGTACAGATAGGAGGCTGAACCCAGTTAAAAGGTTCTGTTCGGGTAAACGTTACTACAAACGGGACCGGACTCTGATCTGTGATTCAACATTTATGACTGAATACATTTCCAGATAAATCAGGAGAAAAAATAAAAACAAAGATTCACTTTTTCACTTCAAGTTTATTGTTTTTAGTGCAAATAATAATAATAATAATAAAAAAATCCAGGTAAAGAAACTTCTCACATTTTTATGTTCAAGGTTCAGTCTGATCAAGCGAAGCTGCTCACTGGAATATTAGGTGGGCGGAGCCTCATTGCCCTCACCTTTACCAGGCTCTGCTTTATAAAACCATGGGTACAATTCATTCTAAAAGTATATCTCATGTTTATGGAGGGTCACATGGTTACACTGATAGCTTCAGTTGTCATGGTAACAGGTGCAGAAACCTGCTACCTGTTTGCTTTGAGCTGGGAAACCCACAGCTGTAAGCAGAGCTTGTTTGTCCAGGGGGCGGGGTCACAGGCAGCTTCAGCCAATCAGAGCTTATAGCGTTGAAATGCCCAATCACACTCTGCCTGCCAGCTGGACATCCCAGTCCTGCAGCTGCCACATTCATCTGGTCTACAGCTCTAAAACAGAGAAACCGTCCCAGAAGGCCATAAAACGGTCCGGAACCAGCAGAACTTCTGTTGACCTCAGAGGGTCCGAACCCTTCGACACTGAACTGATTCAGTCATTCACCAGCTTGTTTCCTGGAAAATGCTCCCAGTTCCTGCATGTTCTCTGTTAAAAGTCCAGTTCGTTATTCTATGGTTCTGAGCGGAACCAGAACCACTCAGCAGCAGATCCATCATTGTAGTCCAGCTTCAAACTGACATAAAATCATCTCAAATGTTCTTGATAGAAAACTGCCACAGTCCTCAAATCTACAGCAGCTTTTATTTTGAAAGGACATCCCTTTGCTTCCCGTCCGTCAGTGGGCGGAGTCTGAGCCCGTTCGATCCAGGCGGTGCCAGTCGACCCAGTGCTGACCCGGGACCAGCCTGGTCAGGGAGATGAAGGTCTCCCCCAGCAGCGTGTTCTCCCAGAAGGATCCGTCGCTCAGAACCCTCAGGTGGATCACCCTCTGGTCCAGGTCCCCCCGCGGGATCCGATCGTACACCAGCTGCGGACACACACGCATACACACACACAGCCAGGTTGATGCTACTGGTTCCTGATGGTCCCTGGGTGGGACAGGAAGCGTGCCTCACCATCTCGTTGTAGGTGGGGTTACAGGTGCGCCGCGCTGCCTTGGTCTTCCTCTTGCCCGTCTTCTGGGGGTCGGGCAGCAGGTAGAGCTTCACGTACGGGTCCGGGTCGGTGCCGTCCTGGAGGGGCTGCTGCACGGAGACACACCAGAACCGGGCCGGATCAGTCCAGGTTTCAGGCCTGACAGCAGGTCCGTCTGCAGCCAATCAGGAGCCAGGAACACCTCTACCAATTTTTTTTTCTATGTTTAGCATTAGCTTGCACTAATTCTTTCATCTTGTGCTGTTTGGCGTCAACATGCAAGAATTTGTTTACGTTTAGTGCTTTAGTGGTAGGTTGTACTGTTTTTTGTGCTGATTTCTTATGTTTAGCTGTTTTCCATTAACTTGTGCTAATTGTTTTATGTGTTTAGCAGTTCAGTACTGGTTTGTGCTGATTTTATTTAGTTTTAACTGTACAGTTTTTGTTTTTAGTAGATTAGCGTTGGTGAAGTTAGGAACGAATTAGTGGTGAGTGAACCTAATTCTTTGGTTGGCTGGCAATAACTTAAGCCAATCTTACATAAATTTTCCATTATTTTGAAAATATCAATCAGCTAAAGGATCCAGAAAACGTAAATGATTCCTATTGAGATTTGACACCAGACACATTCATCTAATTGGAGATCTTAGTCCAAAAATCGACTAAGAAAACGATTTTCCCATGACAAACATGGTGGCCATCTTGAAAAAAATCAAAAAAATATCAGTTAATATGATTTCTATAGGCCCAACTACGCATGACTTGACACTGAAAGTCTTCATCAGGACCCAACAGAACCTGGAATCAGAACCTGGGTGTGGTACTGACCAGGCCTCTGATGTGGATCACCATGATGAACAGCTTATCGTTCTTGTAGGAAATGGACAGCTTGACCTCTCCGAGCTCCGTTCCTGCAGCTGGAGACCACAACACCTCTGCAACGCACACGCAACAGGAAGTGTCTGTTACCATGGTGACCACATGGATCCGTCCAATCCTGGAGCTGAAAGGGAACGTACCTGCAGGTTTGCTGCTGCCTCCTGCGGTTCGTTCGTCTCTGGACAGAGGGTGGAAGAACGTGTAGACCAGATCACACTGAAAACACACACACACACACACACACACATGATGTGTGACAGCAGAGATCCGGCTGACAGGTCCACCAGAACCCTGCAGAACCTCCACAGATAAACAGAACATCTGCTGCGGCCTGATAGGACGCTCACACCCACTCTGACATGGAGTCACATTCTTCACACTGCAGCATGTTTCTGTAAAAATCCTTCAGGTGTGAATGAGAGCAAAAACGTCACTTCAATTTCAGGACGACGGCCATTTTTAAAGATGGCTGCCGCTTTCTGAGCCTTTTAAAGGAACTGTTGCTATAAAATGTAACCCATTTTCATGACTTGGATGAACTCACATATGTTTTTGACTTTGGTCATAATATTCATACAACTTTGAAGTAATAATATGTAGCAAAAGCAGAAACCACTCTGTTAACCATTATCAGTCGTCAACTGTAATGGTTAACATCTTTAGCTCCCACTAATTCTTAAGATGAATTTTTTGTTTCAGTGTTAGTTATGATCCACATAATGATTTTGCTGAAATATAAATTTATGTGAAGCATTACTACAACAGCCTGGACTGCAGACCCGACCCACCTGAGCCACCTCCGGCGCCGCGTGGATCAGGTGCCACACGTAGCCGTTCAGCTCGTCTTTCCTCCGATCCGCCGTCGCCTCACTTCGGGAACGGCCAATCACAAAGCGGCTGGGGAAACTGGGTGGGGCCAAGATGACAGTTAGAACCTTTAGCCCAGCTGGGTTAGCGGGGCCTGGCGGGGCCCAGAGGGGCCCAGAGGGTACCTGGGCAGCTTGGAGGAGGGGAAGACGAGCCGCAGTTTGCTGTGAAGTTCCTGGAACTCCTCGAAGGTCCTCTGAACCAGCTGCACCTCCTGCTGAGCGTCACGCTCCACCTTCACCACAAACGCCTGGAGGCCCAGAGAGAGACGGGCAGCGCTGGATCAAACATGCAGCGCCGCACCGGACATGCAGCGCCGCACCAAACATCATGATTCATTTTATTTGTAGTTTTATTTATTTATTTTGGATATTTAAAATATCTTCCAGTGTTAAATGTTCAATGGATTAAAGTTAATTGATCTTTGATAATGTGTTCTTTAATTATTATGCCATTACTATCATATTACTGGAAAATGTTCTCAAAACAACAACAGTATTATTTATCACAATAACTTCTGGGGCAATTTATATCATCCAGTAACATTTATTATCATGACAGGCATAACTATAACTAATAAAAATTAAACAATATTTAACTAATAAGAACTAATAAATACTAACACACACAATCTAAAAACTAATCGAAACTAACTGAATTAGACACAAAGTCATGACAAAACCAAGTTAGAGTGAGACCGGTGCCTGGCGGTCAGACCCGCAGCGTCCCGTCCCAGTGGCTCGGTACTCACGTAGCCCTTGTTGGCGGAGCGGATGTGTCTGCAGATGTAGAGGTTCTTGATGACACCGTCGCTCCTCACCGTGTGGATCCGGGGAGCGAAGGACAGCGCGGGTCGGTCCTCTGACGAGGCGAACTTCATCTGGGCCAGGTTATGGATGAAAAAGTTCAGCTTGGTGGCGACGCTGCCCAGACTGGACTCGATCAGTCTGGAGGAGGAGACACAGCTGAGGGTCAGAGGTCACAGAGATCCAAACCTGTTCATCAGACCAACCAGGTGTTACGCCACAGCTGTGACCATAGGAGGCGCTGTTGCATTTTAACACTATGATATGCCAAAACTGTAAATTACACAAGGGGGGAAACAAACGCAAAACAAAGAGAAAAGAACAAAGAAGCTGACCAAAAAATAAAAAACATCTGATATTATATTTCCATAATAATCATAGAAAGTCAGAATATGATGGCTGTTATCAGATATTGTAGCCAAACTGCTACTTATAGTAAAATAATAAACTCTACTAAAGCATTTAATGTTTTTCTAAGAGTCTCTGTGACCATTTCTTAAAAATATAGTCAATGTTTTCAGTAAAGTTGAACAGACTGTCCAGTAATGAACCCGATGTATTTAAAATGTGTCACAATGTCAATAAGTTGGCCGTCAAGAGGAACTGGATCACTTTAAGGTTTTGTTTATGTCATTTAATTTACTCTACACCCTTAAGAAAATGAAGAAAATAAGATGTTTTATTAAAGAATTTATATTCCATGGTGCCAATAATGCTGGAATTAATAAATATTCTGATTTAGTGATGTATTCATGTTAGTTGTGTTAACACCCCCATGCCACTAGAGGCAGTAGCAGAATCCAAAGGATACAAATAAAAGACAAATTTAGAAGTAGAAAGCTACAGCAGGTGTTAAGAACTGTGAGCTGTGCTGTAGTAAATAAGAGAGAAATTCAAAAACATGCTAAGAAATATCAGATTTCAAAAGAAAATAAAAACGAAAGACCATGGATAATAGCGCCCTCTTCATTTCAGGAGTGAAATAGTCCCAAATAGTTTCCAAATATGGTATGGGTCTGCCTGCCCCTTCCTGTTAGCTGCAGCGGTGTGCTCAGGTGGAGGCGTACCTGGTGAAGTAGGTGGTGGCATCAGCCTCCGACTCGTGAGGCCTCAGAGCGTCGTAGACGTATTTCAGATCATCCAGATCTGACAGTTCAGGAATCCCACAGGAGAGCATCTGGAAGCAGAAACGCTGCTAAAGCTTCTGGATCAGCAGAAAACTGGAGGGCTACTCCACCCACCGCTCTCAAAAATCTACACATTACAGCAGGGGTGACCAAACCGCGGCCAGGGGGCCATTTACGGCCCTCAGGACTATTGGTCAGAATTTAAGAATAGCCTATATTTGAATTTGTCAGTTCAGTCAGTTTGATACATCTAAAAACAATGATAGGGTAAAATTTTCACTGATGGCAAGCTGTTCAAAACAGGAACTGCTAAAATCTTGAAATGGGAAATGTAAAGTGCAAGGCGAAGCTTTCACCCAGAAGCATCCAGTGTTCAGGATGCAATGCAGACTCAGGAACGCCCATTTAACAAACTTAGCAAAATAAAGCAGGAATAAGACACACAGACAAAAATATATATATCTTGATCAATGATCCATCAGATTTTTTTTCTGCAAGACTTTTTTAGCTCAACATCCATGATTTATGAATCTCTTGTCAACAAAAACTCAGGGATCCTTTACTTCATCAAAACATTGAGTGTTGAGTAAAAACAAAAATAAAAAGTAGATTTTTGTGATTATAATTAAAAAGAAAAATACAAAAATCTAGTGGCCCCTGAAGTAGCTTCAACCTGACATTTTGGCCCCCATGCCAAAACATTTGGACACCACGACTGTCTCCAGATTCTTCGATGATAAACCTTCAACAGACACTGATTACCCACGGAGTGCCACAGGGTCCACTGTTTGGGTCGCTAGTGTGTGACGCCAGAACCGGTTGGTACCGTCTGATCGGAGGTGTGTGTGTTCTCACCAGGCCCAGCAGGTTGAGGAACAGGTGTGTGTGTTTGCGGATCAGGTTGTACGCCTCGCAGCACAGGTCAACAAACTCGTGGAAGCGGCTGGAAGGTTTGTCTCCCCCGTTGATGACGTACGCCATGTCGGAGGTGAAGACGAAGGGGGCGCGGTCCCTGCAGAGGCAGCCATGACTATGAGCATCGGTAATCAGATGTTCTCCTGAAAGGCGACACCGCCGGCCTCTCACCGCTTGATGTTGCCGAACATCTGGGCGTGTCCCAGGAACTTCCCGAAGTCGATGTGGAACATGTGGCCGCTCGTCTTCAGCATGATGTTGTCGTTGTGGCGGTCACAGATTCCCAGGATGTAGGTCGCCACGCAGCAGCCGGCGCACGAGTAGATGAAGTTCTCCACTGCCTGACAGAAAGGGTGTTAGTTCAACTTCCTGTTCAGAGTAAAAGCCTTTAAGTGAGCAGGACGTGTTACCTTGTCGTACTGCTCGTCAGTCGGGTTGTGTTTCTGCAGCCAGTCGGCCAGCGTCCGGTCCTTGAAGGATCCCGTGACTCCATGTTCCACCTGGATCTTCCTCAAGGTGTCCGAGTGAGGAATCATCTCCACCATACCTGGAGACACGTAACACATCATTCTGTCACACCTGCAGACACGTAACTCAAACAGGTTTCAACTGTCCTCCTGGACTAATTATCCTCTCTGACTTTACACTGGCTACTTCACTTGTTTTCCACCTGCTGACCAGGTGTTCGCCTGTTGCCTCACCTCGTCCTCTGCCTGTGGAGAAGCATTTGAAGATGACCATCCTCATGTCCAGCCCCTCCTGGATCCAGATCTTGTTCATGATGCGGATCATCTGCAGGGTCAGCATGTCCTGTCGCAGGTCGTCTCCTGACTGCACACAGAGGGAGACGTCAGTCCTCACAGGCGCCCAGGTGTGGGCTTACCTGTGAAAGCAGGCAGGCAATACCTTGAAGATGACATTGATGTTGTCTCCGCGGGGGTCCAGGTTCTGGAAGGACAGTTTCAGAGGAACGGCGTTGGAGTTGAAGAAGGAACAAGACTGAAACGGAGAGAGAAGAAAGATTCACAGATCAAACCAACCAAACCCTTTCAGCAACCTGTTCCGCTCCTGGCCTGTGGGGGCGCTGCACCAAGAACCACTGAAGGAAACGACACAAAAACCTCTGAAGACACTGAGAGCAACTTCCTTCTTCACCAGATGGAAACAAGATGGAGGTGTCAGATTTTACTAGTTGGAGGATTTCTCTTTAGTCTTTGGCTAAAGGCCAGGAGCCATTTCTGCTGCTAGCGCTAGGCTAGCATGTTAGCTTTGGTTTCATTTACCCAGAATGCCCTGCGTTGTGCAGTGAGAAAAAGAACTACAGCAGCTGGAAATGAAACAAATATTGCACTATTTGAACCGAGTACCAAACGATCAGGTGGAAAGCAGCTCTAATGCTCCAGGAAACTGGGACATTTCAGACGACGTCCTGGTCCCAGCTTTGTTGGGACAGTTTGATGATGTCTGCAGGTGTGTGTCAGTCTGCAGGTGTGTGTCAGTCTGCAGTTACCTGGATGTTGATTCCTGAGACGAACAGCGCTGGGTTCAGAGGTAACCTGCAGCAGCTGTTTACCGAGAAGAACTGCTTCATCTCATCCAGACTCTCTCTCAGGACACTCTGAACAGAAACAGAACCAGTTCAGGATCTGCTGCCCCCTGCTGGACAGTTTGTTCCTGCAGCTAATCAGATACTTTAAAACACTGACCAAACAATAACTACATCATCATCTCCTGGCTACAGTTACAATAAACTGATCTAAAACCATCAGTTATATTTCACACCAGGATTCTCTTTTCTGTGACGACGTAACAAACGTAGAGTCTTCCTCACCTGTCGGCTGGAGGGCGTGGCGTCCCGGACCTTCTGGGCCACCTGGGTGAGGATGGAGACGAGCCAGCACTGCCGGTCAAACTCGTCTCTCAGAGCTCGGCCCACGCAGCACAGCAGGGCGGCCAGCAGGTGCTGATAGCGAGCGCTGAACTGGCTGTCCTGCAGGTTGTCCTTCAGCAGCCTGATGTGGACACAGAGACAAAATCACAGCGGCTAGCTTCTGGAGGATCAATAACTGACCAATCAGCAGCTGATCGATCGCTCTGACCAGAGACTGTCTATGAGGGAGGAGGTGTCACTATGACTATGTTTCTGCACCCAGAGGGCATCAAGCAGAAAGCTAGTGTGGGCTACTGGGCTCGGTTCTGAACCAGGTTTGAGAGAAGCTGCAGCTCACCAGAACAAGTAGTGAGCAATGCGAATGTCCCCGATGGCTCTCCGTAGGAGGAAGCGGACCAGAGAGCTGTCCAGGTAGCACTCGTACTTCAGAGCCTGAAACACAAACAGAGCCGGCGGAGAAGAGGACCGGCTGGTACCGGCTGCTAACAGGTTCTGGTTTCATATTCCTGACTTTTCCCAAATACAGAACTCCAGATCGAGCATGCTCAGTTTGTTAGGACACAGGACAGGTGAGAGGCGCTACCTGAACCAGCTGAGGTAGAAAGTCCAGCAGCTCCGGGTCTGATATGGAGTCCATCCACTGGACCGCCGTCCTCCTCAGCTCCTGATCCGGAAACCTGGAGAAAAAAAAAACACAGGAAACTGTTAGTCAGGTGAGCTCACCTGGGCGACAGACTGCATCTCCTCCGTTTAGGTGAGAGCGTACGATGCATGCAGCAGCCCCAGAGCGTCCAGGTAACCCAGACATGCCCACTGCCGCAGCAGGGCGTAGATTTCTGGCAGACACGCCCACTGCCAGCAGGGGGCGCTGGCCAGAACCAGAGGCAGCGCCGCGCTTTCCGACTGGCAGAAGGCCTTCTTCTCCCACAGCAGCCGCTTGTCGTCCGCCGTCAGCCTGCAGACAGGAATCAGGGAATAACATGAAAACATGTCAATAATACAGGAAAAAGATTATAATACCACACACACACACTGACACTCACTGCATCAGTATCTGTGTGTGTGTCGGCGTGTGTGTCAGTGTGTGTCTGACCAGTGGAAGGCCTTCTTCTGCAGGACGTCCTGCAGCTGGATCTGGCTGATCGTGTCCAGCCTGCTGAACTCGTACTGAGGACAGAAGTCAGCAGGGGGCGGCGTGCTGAAGATCACCTCAAAGGAGGAGGTGGGGAAGTCCACCTGGGGACACACAAGTGAGGCGTCACGCTGTCTGGCTACATCATCAGGAGAAAGATCTTCAACTGTCCAGGTGTGGTTCTCACCTGCAGGATGACGCTGTCTGGCTGGCTGAAGTTGGGAGAACTGGTTCTGGCATTTCCGCTCCTCCCTGGAGTTGATGGCCACAGACCCAACAACTTCCTGCCGCACGTCAGCACACTGCACACACACACATCAGACACACACTCATCATCACACACACCTCCACCTGCCATCAGCAGGTAGATTTACTGAGTGACCCGTGACAGGAAGCTGAACCGTAAATCCATGTCCCTTCAGTCTAAATGGCCGTCTCCATGGTGACGAGCCCAACAGAACCAAGCAGGGAACTAACATTGCATGTGAACCAAGCTGACCAATCAGAAGAGCTTCCTGGGTGCCATGTGACTCACTGTCTGAAGTTGAAGAGCGGCATGGTGACCCAGCCCAGAGGCTCCGTGCTGCGCCGCTGCTTGCCCTTCTCCTCGGCTCCTCCAGGGGGCGGTAGAGGGCTGGCGTACAGCGTCACTGTGAGCTGGGACTCCCGGGGCAGCTGGGTAATCTCCACTGGGAAACACACCCTGAGGGGTGAGGGGTTAGGGAGAGGTCAGAGGTTAAAATGAAGGATTAATGGATAAATATATCTGAGTATCATCAGCATAACGGCAGACATTTTGATATCTGATGATTCATTTTACCAACTGGAGGCATATGAATATACACCTTGTTCCAAATTATTATGCAAGTGATATTTTCCCAGATTTTCCCAAATGGTCAATGCAAATGAT
The DNA here is from genome assembly GCF_001444195.1 of Xiphophorus couchianus. Taxonomy (NCBI): domain Eukaryota; kingdom Metazoa; phylum Chordata; class Actinopteri; order Cyprinodontiformes; family Poeciliidae; genus Xiphophorus; species Xiphophorus couchianus. The sequence goes on from NC_040247.1 coordinate 3,617,860, forward strand.
TGTCAGTATAATTTTCAAGTCATGAACTATTTATATTATAGTATAAATCAGATTTTACTGAACAAAGCTCCCCATCAGAACAGTATTTTTTTTCAAAAATAAAAAACTCAAAATGCAGTGTTCCAAATTATTATGCACAGCAGATTTTCTAAACATTTTATGGATTATAAAGAACTGCAAACGGTCATTCTTTGAATGTGCAGCATTAAATGGTCACATGTACTAAAATCAAAAGCTATTTCAATCAAAAACATCTTAACAGATCTTAACAGAAGTTACATGTTAACATTGGACCTTCTTTGATATCACAGCACAATTCTTGATCCACTGAACTTGTGAGTTTGTGGAAAGTTTCTGCTTGAATTTCTCTGCAGGATGTCAGAAAACCTTCCCAGAGCTGCTGGTTTGATATGAACTGCATTTCACCCTCAGATCTTCTGCTTGAGGAAACTCCAAAGGTTCTCAATAGGGTTGAGGTCAGAGGTCAGAGGATGGTGACCACACCATGAGTTTCTCCCATTTTATGCCCATAGCAGCCAATGACACATTGGTATTCCTTGCAGCATGAGATGGTGCATTGTCATGCATGAAGATAATTTTGCTACCGAAGGTTTGGCTCTTCTTTTTGAACCATGAAAGAAAGTGATCAGTCAGAAAGTCCAGATACTTTGCTGAGGTCATTTTCACACCTTCATGGACTCTGAAGGGACCAACCAGCTCTCTCTCTCCCCCCATGAATTCAGCCCAAAGCATGACTCCTCCAGCTCCTTGCTGATGTCACAGCCATGTTGGGACGTGGTGGCCATCCACCACCAATCCAGTACTGCGTCCATCTGGACCATCCAGGGTTGCACAGCAGTCATCAGTAAACAAGTCTGTTTGAAAATTAATCTTCATGTACGGCTGGGCCCACTGCAACCGATTCTGCTTCTGAGCTCTGGTTAGGGGCCCAATAGTAGGTTCCTGCACTGCAAGCCTCTGGAGGATCCTCCACCTTGAGGTTCCAGAGGCACCAGCAGCTTCAAATAATTGTTGCTGCTTTGTAAGGACATTTTAACAGCTGCTCTCTTAATCCCATGAATTTGTCTAACAGAAACCTTCCTCATTCTGCTTTTATCTGTACAAACCTATCTTTGTTCTGAATCAGCCACAAATCTCTTCACAGTACGATGATAACGCTTCAGTTTTCATTAAATATCTAATGTTTTCATACCTTCTCACACGTCACTACACTATCTGATGATTTTCATCAGAGAGACTCTTTCTCTTTTCCATATTGCTTGAAACCTGTGGCCTGCTTAATAATGTGGAACATCCTTCTTAACTAGATTTCCCTTAATTGAGCTCAGCAGACAAACTAATCAACCAGCTCTCTGAAATTAATTACAGTGATTCAAAGAGCCCTGACACACAATACCATCTATGAATTTAATAGCACAACAAAAATTTTTATCTTTATGACACTTAAATCGAATTTGCATAATAATTTGGAATACGATGTATATTAGATTATTTTAGAAATTGATTATTCCGGGCGTGCCGTGGTGGCGTAGTGGTTAGCGCGACCCGTATTTAGAGGCCTTGAGTCCTCGACGCGGCCGTTGCGGTTCGACTCCCGGACCCGACGACATTTGCCGCATGTCTTCCCCCCCCTCCTTCCCCGTTTCCTGTCAGCTTACTATCATATAAGGGACACTAGAGCCCACAAAAATACCCCCTGGAGGGGTAAAAAAAAAGAAAAGAAATTGATTATTCTGACGATTAATTGGACAAAAAATTAACACATTCTGTTAATTTTTCTCTTTAAAATTTTTTAGAAATGCATACAAAATGCAAACAAACAATTAAAGTCCAATTTTTAAATAAGAAAAGAAACATTTTACTGCCTAAAATAGGATTCCTTAGATGGACGCTTGATCATTTGTAGCTGATGCATCTCCAGCTAAAAATACAGTTTTGGATTAATAGATCTAATTAATCTTCAATGGCTCTTTGAAGAATCTTGATGAGCTACAACAACATTTAATTTCCCTTTGGGATTAATAAAGTATTTTTGAATTTGAATTTAACTGGACAGCAAAAGATACTTAATACAATTTTCTTTGACAGAATCTGAACCAGATGAAGCTAAAATTGCAACTTGAGGAGTTTTGGGTAGAACATAATTACAGACAAAGAAGCAAATGTTTACATTTTTGTAGAGTTTTAGCTTAATTACTGCTCTGTGATGTTCTTTGTTTGGTTACTTCAATAATCAGGCCTTTGTTTCACCAGGAAACTCTAGTTGAAATAAAAAATCTCTTTTACAAGAGAATCCTGGCCGAGACTGGCAGCAGCGCAGCATGAAGTGGCCAAGCACACGGCCCTGTGGCACACCTCAAGAAACCATGACGTGCAAAGATTCAACTGACTGGGATATGTGAACCAATCAGATTTAAACCAGCCAACAGAACCTGGACCAGTTGAGGCTGTGATGTCACGGCTCAGGTGCATACCTCTGGTCCCACACCACCAGGTGGAACAGGTATTTACTGACGGCCTGTTTGCTGGTGTGCTGCGGCGCGCAGAGCTCCGCCCCTCCATGAGTCAGAGAGCAGGACAGGAAGAAACCCTCGTAGCTGACGAATGAGAGAGCAGAACACACGTGATGTCATGATGAGATCATGAGGAACAGGCCAGGTGTACCAAGTTCATATTTTCAAAAAATGTTTAATGCTCAGAATCATCTCTGATCCGGTCAGAGAACATTTCATCTTTCTATGGTTTAACAGAACCAATCCAACAGCTGCAGAACCGACCGAGCTTCAGGAAACCTGATGCAATCCAGCGAGCCGACGTACCTGGTTGCCCAGGTGATGGGGACGCGATGGGCAGCGTACACGTTGAAGGACAGCACGTTGGTGATGAGCCCGGCCTCCTGGACTGGCGCCGTGCCGCTCCGGCTCTGCGCCGCCGTGTGGAAGTTGGCGTTAAACGTGCTGCAGTACAGCTCCACCAGGTCCAAGATGGCCGCCGTCAGCTTCTCCACCACAGACTCTGCAGGAGGAGAGGAGAACTGAAGAGGTTCTGCTGCAGGAACTAACCGGATCACTGGTTTTGTTCGTACCTCTGTTTTCCCGCAGCGACAGCACTGATGCATCCTGGGAAACAGGAAGACGTTAAACTTCTGAGTGTCTGCTACAGAACCTCAGAACCGCTCACCTTCAGAACCTCAGAACCGCTCACCTTCAGAACCTTGGGCTGTAGGCGACAGGGGCATGCTGGCAGCTGGTTCAGGGCCGCCGTCACATCCGGCGTTTCCACGGCAGCCAGTGAATTGCAGAGCGCCTTCACTGATTGGACGAGGCGCTCCACATGCAGGAGCAGCTCCACCTTCAGAGAGCGACACAAATAAGAGGGTGTGAGTGTGTGTGTGTAACTCATGGTTATTTTGATCTTTAGATGTGTGTGTGTATACAGGTCACCTCTGACAGCAGGAAGGACTCAGCCTCATTGTGAAAGGTGTCCAGCAGCAGAGTCAGAGCCTCCCTGATCAAACACATGGACACGCTCGTTAAAGGAGATGGACCAATCAGAGCTCTGTGGCCAGGCCCCGCCCCTCACCTGGTGACCGTCTGTTTAATGGGACGCTCCTGCAGCAGGATGCAGTGGTTCATGGAGGACGGCGTGTCATCGTCTTCCTTCTGGAAGGAAAATAAGTCTCTGTCTCTGATTGGCTCAAACAGTCAGCGGTTCACTTCCTGGTTTCAGTGGATGTGAGATCTGATTGGTTAGGACAGCGCTACAGGCTTGGTCGGTTCAGTACCTGCAGCTCACCTGCAGGGGGCGGTGTTCTGCTCTGAAACCGGGTCATTTTTAAATGACGGAAGCAGAATGTGTGACCTGGTTTGTTTCCCAGAACCAGCATTTGTTCAGAACCACAGAGGGTTCCTGCAGCCTCTCAGCTGATTGTTTCATTTTCTCTTAGAACAAAGCCTGTGTGTGTGTGTGCAGGGGTGTGTATGTGTGTGTGTACCGTGCGAGCCAGCTTGGTGTTGACAGCAGATCTCTTGGTGAGAAACAGCCGAATGTCCCAGTCAAACTTCAGACACTGTTGGACAAACTCCAGACCGGCCAGAGTCTGAGAACTGAAGGACGGACAGAGGGACGGACAGAGAAAGGGATAAGATCAGTTTTATTCAGAGTTTGCAATATTTGGGTTTTTCCTCCTATTTCCTCTGTTGTCATGGTCTCCTCAAAATCCAAATTTACAGGAAAATTTACCCGGATGCATAAAAAATCTTTCCTGGATTCTGGCCCGGATCCTCAGAGAAACTGGCCCGGATCAATAAACGGTTCTCCATGAGTTACTGTTTCAGAGCAGGAAGTTCAGCTGCTCTTATCTCTCACACACACTTCCACACATTCAACAGCAGACACACTATGTGTGTGTGTGTGTGTGTGTGTGTGTGTGAGGGAGAAGACCTCTACAGCTGCTTCCTGCTCTGAGGCGACCGGAACCAGAGATCCAGAACAGGAACCCCTTTTGGGAGCAGCCGGATCAGAACCAGCAGGTCCATCTCCATCAAGGACCAGCTGGTTTCATGACCTTTAACCCGACGAAGTCATGTTATCCATCTGTGGTTCTGATCGTCTGAGCCCAGAGCGGTTCTGGTTCTCTGACAGTTTCAGTTCCAGATTTGTAGGCTGACAGAAGATCCACGTAGCTTTACCACAAACCACAGAACCAGATCCTCCTTTCAGCACCAGAACCAGCTGCTGGACCTCCAGAACCAGCGGTACCGATCCGGTTCTTACTTGCTGAGGAACTCCTCGTGTCCGCAGACCTTCAGCAGGTAGTCGTCCACGTCCAGATGGTCCAGTTGGTCCTGAGTGTAGCACAGCGTCTGGTAGATCAGCAGGTCCACCGTGGACGAGCCTGAGACACACAGGCCGGTCCGGTTAGGCTCCGACAGAACCAGACAGAACCGGATCACAAAGCAAATCATCATGCAAATGCCCAGGGTATCCATGGAAACTCTTATATAGCTGCTCAGCCATTCTCCTACAGAACCGCCTCCTTCACTTCAGAACCCGTCCGGTCGGTACTACCCGGGCTTCTTACCGTCGCAGGTGAAGGTCAGAGGTTCCCTGAACGCCTCGCAAGCCACCGTCACCTTGACGGCCACGCCCAGAGCCTGGTGCAGCTCATCATGGCCGACCGACGGCGACCACACGAAGCCGGCGTTCCTAGAGCGGTTGCTGCTGGGGTACGCTGAGCGCAGCCTGCACACACACACACACACACACAACACACACAGACCTTTTGAGCATGTATCCTCTAGTTCAGTCGTCCCCAACCCCCCGTCCCCCGGTACCGGTCCGTGGACCAATTGGTACCGGACCGCACAAGAAATAATTAAATATTTCCGCTTTATGTATTATCTGAGTCTGGAGGATCTTTTATTTTGAAAATCCTTTAATCGGATTCTCTTGCCAAGCCTTGACTGGTCAGCGGTGACAAAAAGGTCGGGGACCACTGCTCTAGTTAACAATTAATCAATTACTAAATTAGTTAAAGATTATTTCAATAATCAATTACTCTATTTAATCGTTTCAGGCCTAGTCCAAGTCCACCTTTCTGCAGTGAAACCTGCTTTTAATTGTTGTATTAAAACTTGGCTGAATACAAGAAGTGCTTCAAATGAAGACTGACCTAGGTCCTGTTTTAATGGTGAGAAAAGACAAAAGTTTCAGTTTTCTTCTAGTTGATAATTAAACTGGATGCGTTTCATTTAACACGGAAAACCTGCAGAAACCATTTGTAGTTTTGGATCTATGATCCGTTTCTATTCTACTTTTATCTGATAACTTTATTTGATTAATTAAAATAGTTCATGCTAACTTTGGACACCCTGGTCTGAGCTGCTTCCTGTGTCACTTCTGGAGAATGACACAGGAAGTGGAGGAGTCACTCACACATCCAGCATGTGACAGAACGCTGCCACTTCCTCGTCTCTCTCCTCCGACACCTGGAACAGTTCGTATCCAAACCCGTTGGTCCTGGAGCCCAGACGCACCTGTCAGCCAATCAGAGCACAGATTAAATTTTGGGATCATCTGGATTTGTTTTATACCAATGCTCCATCATGCACAGGTGTGTTTTATTGTCAGAATAAAATCGTTATTTTATGACAACTCTAACATTAAAAATAAAAACTAAACTGAAGAACTATTGTGAAGTTATCTGTAAAACGTAAACTGATGTTCAAAGATAACACTTTGAAACGATTGTGCATTGGAAGAAAAAAATCACATGAATTTAGAAGGAAACATCAGATTGAAAATAACATTTGTCTGATCATTTTAAGGCTTTTTTCTGGTAAAATTGCATTGTTATTCTTATAATATTATGACTATATTCTCATAAGTAAACAAACATTCTGGTATTGTAGCCCTGATACTCCATCTTCCTTCTCTCAGCAGGGATTATTCAAATAAAAGCCACTTCTCATAAATATTTTATATCATTGGTAATTTTCTTACTTTTCTTTTAGAAAAACAATCAGAAATCAAATATGTTCAAATAATTTTCTAAACCTATCAGACTGCCAGCTGTGATAAATAAACAGCTAAGTGATGTAACTTCCTGCTGAAGCTCCGCCTCATTTCAACCAATCAGAGGGCAGGATGATCATCACCTGAGGTGTGATGAGACTTTTCTCCAACAGGGGGCAGAACTGAGTTCTGACTGACAAAACGGGTTGTGGGTTGAGCTCAAGTTTAGTAAATATTCCTACTACAGGGACGCTCTGCTGGATAAAATGGTCTGACTGGTGTTCAGCTGTAGGGGAACATGAACTGGGAGGGTTCTTTCTGAGAAACATGACGTAACCAGAACCAGAACTCTGGGCCTGGTTTAGGCCTGAAGCAGCTGCAGCTTCGACCCAAATATAGACAGGAAGTTTGGTTCATATAAACAAGAAATGTGGTTGATTCTGCAGCCAATCACAGCTCTGTACCGTCCAGGTTCTTACCGGGTCAGCGGAAACCCTGCGCTGGTTCTTGTTGCTCTTCGCTGCAGGTGTGTAGGTCCTGGGAGGCACCTGTGGGGGGAGGGTCTTACTGCGGGACACGAGCTTCCCTGATTGATCCCCGTTGGCGCAGCGGGCCGGCGGCGCCGGGCGACCCTCGTTGAGTCTGGCCAGCGAGTCGTTGATGAGGTCATAGTTCAGCTCCGCTGAGGTCACCTTCAGCTGGTCGCCCCCAGGGTGGAACAGGTTAACGTCCCGGGTGGAGGGCCGGGGGGGCAGCAGGGGCAGCTCTGATCCCAACGGAGGGGGAAGGGGGTGCCTGGGCGGCACGGCGGGGGGAACGTCGTCAGGCAGGGCGGAGCCTTTAGAGAGGAACCCTAAGCCGGGTCCAACCGAGTCACCAGAACCAGAACCTGAGAACTTTCTGAGCTCAGGACTGTCCAGGATGTAGGGTGTCTCCTTCATGAAGACCCCAGCAGGGGGCGCTGGTCTGGGTGGGAGGGGCAGAGGGAACTGGGACCCCCCCGGCTGGTTGGGGGAGGAGTCGGGCCCAGAGAGGTCCAGCAGCAGGTCCTCTGAGGAGGTGGGGAGGTTCTGTCCCGGTGTGGAAGGCTCTGGAGTCTTTAGGCCCGTCTGGCTGGGAGCGCCGGGTTCTGGAAGGGCAGACCCGGTCCCGGTTCCGGTCTTGTCCTGTTTGAGTCTGGAGAGAGCGTCGTACTCCATCTGCAGGGCCTCGGCCAGAACCAGCTCCCTCTGGCTGAGACCCAAAGCCTCCAGAGAGCCCCAGCCCGCCTCACTGCCCTCCTTCTGGGTCTGGGTCGCAGACATGGCAGCTGCGGTGGGAGCAGATCTGACGAGGAGACGGTCAGAAGATAATCTGGGTTATTAACATCACTGACGCAGCTTATTACTGTAAAAACCTTTCAAATATCGAACGTTAGCATCAACTTTTCATACCTACAAATACTAGATTTATTCAGTTATTATGTAAATAAGTTACATTTTAGCACATTTGTTGAGTAACATTTTTTTATTCTTTTGACTCATTTTCATTTTGAAAGTTGCCGTCCTCCTCAGCAGTGACACCTGGTGGCAGAAAAACAAAACTACATTCACTACAGATTCCTGAACTCCGCTTGGAGCAAAGTATTGCTCTAAAAATCTTTCAAGTGTCAAACAATCTTATTCACTGCTCAGTTCAGATGTTTTTCATGTTTCCCATCATCCACTTGAATTTCAGGCTGTAACCATGTCATTTTCATGGTTAGCGTTAGCTTCCGCTCATTTTTCTCATGTGTTTAACAGTTTAGCATTAGCAGAGATAAGATTCTTGTTGGCCTGCTGTCCTCAACACTAGTTATATCAACTCTTTATATTAGTGCAAACATACATTCTCCATTTTAGAACATGGCCACCTGATAAAGGAAGCAAGATCAAGAAAATATAAATGGGTTCTATAGTTCAAAAATATGCAGGCTATGCTTTGACAAACACGTTCATCTAATCTGTGATTTTTATGCAAAAATATGTTTCACATGGTGACCATCTGAAAAAACTCAAGCATGGTTTAAAATATGTAAAAATATGAATGAATTGACACCAAACACATTTGCAGGACAACCATGCAGTAGGTGACTTGATCCCTGTTTTCATATCTGTTCATGTCTTCGTGAAGCTGTTTATGAAGCTGTTAGCAAACATCTGTCAATAAACAGGGCCTGGACTCTGCTGGAACCAGACCAGAGGTTCTTTTGACCTCTGACCTCATGGTCAGGTGACTCTTAGGGGGTCAGACTCTGCTTCACATTCTGTTCAGGGTCTGCTTAGAGGAGTCTACCTTCAGTAAGCTGCAGGTTCTGGTTCTGAATAATAAAAAACAGCTGAGTAAATAAACCTGAACCAATCACAGTCTGTTTAATGCTGCAGTCTGACCAATCTGCAAATAGTCTGACAAATCGTCACTTTAATGACCCAAACAGCTTGTTTTGTTCATGCATGCGCACAATGCTGGAGCGTGTTAAGGAAATATGATTATATATAATGCTCAATACAGTTAATCTTAGAAGATATATGGAACACTTTTATTTTAAACAGGTTTGTGTTAAGCATTTGAAACTAAACCAGATGGGTAAGCATTCAGAGACGCAGGAACCAAATGCAGATTAAGGGAGATCTCTCAATGGGACCCCCACTGTGAGGCCAGGCCACAGGCGAAGCCATAAAATTAGCATTTTCCTTGGGAGACAGAGACTTTAGATTTCTCAGGTATCTGTGAGGTCTTATCTCAGGATCGTTCTGTACTCAGAATGACCGTGGGAGCCACAGGGGGTCAGGGCCAGCTATCCGCTCTTTTGTCTCGGTAGAAGGCAGATGGTCCTTTGATCTTTGTCGTAGATTGAGGGGAGTTACAAGTTTCTCTGGGAGCTTCCAGTTGGTTAAAAAGAGGAACGCCTAGAATGCATAAATTAAATAGAAAAACACCCACTCAGTATAAAATTGAATGTCACCACTAAATTTGCAGAAAGTTGCCATTTTTTTGCTTTTTGCATTGGCTCTCTCTCCAAAGACGTCTTTGCTTTTTGTTTGTCTTTGTTTCGTGTCTGTTTGTCTCCCCTTGTGTGTCTTTATGAGAAAAATGCATATCTCTGTTCCTCTGCAGCTTTGTTGTTGATTGCTTTGTATGAGATTAAACTCTGTGATCTGTGACGTCAACACGCTTTGTTGTTGTTTCGTTTTAGCAGCACGCAGTCGCTGCACGTCGCCCACGGAGAGCGTCACTCGCCAGGGACTCGGGAGAGAAAAGAGGAAAGAGCCAAAACTTTTTGTCCAAAGTTAACGTTAAATTATCCTCTTTTTTTTACAAGCGCTAAAAGTTTATTCTTTTCTTTCCCATCCATAGCAGCGTCGCAGTAGAACCGCTAACAAAATGAAACCAGGAGACGAAGAGATTATTACCTCAGAGCACCACAGCAGAGGGAAAAATAACACAGAAAAATCGTTAAACAAGTCAAAAACACTTTTTCTTCACTCTCTGTGTTAGCTGCGACATACACAGACTCATTGCCATAGCAACTGACTGACAACAGCTCCACTAGTGCATCAGGATGCAACACCAAAAACACTCAAACAACAGAACATTCAGTCTGTTGCAGTTTTATGTTTTCAGGTTCCATGTTTAGCTTGTGATCATTAATAAGTGATTGCTGTGGTAGATTAGTGCTGCTATTAGCTAATCACTATAGCATCACATCTACAGATTATGTTTGTCAAAGTCAAGCTAGCATAACTAAACTACTTCCCGCTCTCTTGCTACTTTTTTTTATTTAAAAAAATTTCTTGACCTTGTTATAGTAGCAAAGCTCTGTGTCCATTTTTCCTTTATATATCACACATACATTCAAGATTTAGTGTGTTATATTGACAGGCTAACAGCTAAAACCAATGATGTTCACCTTCCACTGGGAAGCTGGGGGCGGGATCTAGCGTGCGTGACATCACGCTGCAACGTGTCTATTGGTATTGGAGGACTGCTGGCTCCTAAAGGTTATAAAAGTGGAATGGGAGACAGCCACCTGTCTACTTTTCAGACTTGACCTGAATCTGGTTCTGGTTCTGCTGGAGGTTTCTTCCTCTCTACTGTCGCTATGTGCATACTCAGAATGAAGGATTGCTGTAAAGTGAGCTGATGCAGTTTGCTGGGCTTCCTTAGATGGAAAACTGTACAAACTGAACTGATGTGCTGCTTAATGTCTGGGAGTGAATAAAACCTGTTTGTTTAGTGAGGAGCTTTGAGACGACATGCTGGGAATCAGAACCAGGAAGTGACCTCAAAGAATAACAGAAAAAGAAGCTGGTGTGAATCTGACATGATGGGGTTTTAAACAGCTTTTGGTTTCATTACTTCTGTTTTTCAGGTTAAAAATAAATAAAATTAATATTATTGAGGTTATGTTGGGCTGTCTGACTGAATGAGCTGGTTCTAAAAGAATTTAACACCACTGATGCTAATCTGAGCAACAGAGACAATAGATCAGGAGAAGAAGAAGAGAGAGCTACCAGTGTGTGTGAACCCCCGATCAGACAAAAGGCTTTTTAATGAAGCAGAGGGGGAGGACGGTTCGGAACAAAGAGCTGGGGCCGGAGTCACATGACCGAGGTCACAGGGTGACCCAATCAGAGGGGCGGGGCCACAGTCACAGCCAAACCCAAACCCCACCCCTGTCAGATACCCACAAACAGCCTGAGTCTCAGACTGGAAACCAGTTCCTGTTACTGGAAACTAAACGTCATCAGAACCAGGCAGAGACCAGTAATGATCAACAGAGTGGAAGCTGCAGAACCGAGTCAGTCATCTCTGAACACCAGAGCTCCGTTAAAGGTTAAAGGTCAAGACAAACACCTCATACTAGCTGTCAGGCACGGTGGTGGAGGGCTGATGATCTGGGCTGCAGCAGATCTACAAAAGAATGACTGAAAAAGGAAAGACTCAAAGTCCTGGAATGCTCTAGTCAAAGACCAGTCCTCTCAGGATTCAATCAGTTTTGACAACGTATCGGTTCCGGGAAGAATCGGTTCCAGAATTTGCTCAGGAATCTGCTCTGATCTGCAGGACAAGCCGATGTTTCCTCCAGCAGATCTTGCTGCTGTTTGATCTGCTGAGATGATCTGGTCTCAGAGAACATTCAGCTGTCGGGCCAAAGTCGGACCTAGAGGATCTTCTGGTTCCGCTCTGAAGGTTCTGGTTCTGAAGGAAAGAACTGTGTGGCTTTGCAGGCTTACAGAGGAAGCTCAGCCAGCTGTGACTGCTGTGACTTCCTATCATGATGTCATCGCAGCAGCTGCAGAACAGCATGTAGCAGCAACAGGGCCCTCAGAACCTGGAGGTTCTGGAGTCCAGAACCAAGACAGACGTTCAGCCGGACCCGCAGGGCATTCCGGGAAAGCTTCATCTGCTGACATCAGCAGTTTGATCCGCAGCCTGTCTGTGAGGAACCGCTGTGGTTCTCCAAACCGGTTTCACTGGAGAACCGGATGTTCACCTGCTGCACGCTCAGCCAGGTGAGTCGGCTTGTCTGCGCAGACTCAGAGCAGCAGGTCAGGTGGGGTATGAGCTGAGACCGTCTAACCAGACAACACACACTTTACCTGAGCTTCTTTCACCAGCAGAACACCTGAAGATCAAACTAATTCCCCATTTTCTGTGACGTCATATGAATCCCACTCACAGTTTGGACCGGAACTTAATCCAAATGTTGCTGATTTTAGCTTTTTCTGTAGGTTTTTCCCTCGGAGGGGGAGTGGAGGGTGCGCAGCTACGAGCCTCCTCTAAAAGAAAACAAATTTCAGACCCTAAACGAGGCTTGGATGTTAATCATTTCGGAGCCGAAACTATTAAAGGAACCGAGCCATCGGAACCTCGAACGGAATGGTGACCGAACCGCAGTCTGGTCTCATAGAGATGCCGGAACATTTTTAAATGTCATTTTTGTAAATGGAGTTTGGCTGAAATCCTAAACTCTTCGTGTCTGTCTGGCCCGGTGGATCAGAGTTCTGATGAATGGACCGGAGCCGGCCGTGTTGGTCGCAGAGCCTGGGGGCCATACCGACAGGTGCACAGTCTTACCTGTCCGTGAAACTACCGGGTCCGGAAGGGACCAGCGGCTGCCATCTTTACTTTCCTCCGGGAATCACATCGATCCAGGCGGAGTAACGGTCAGGAGTCACCGCTGCGTCCGGTTCTCCTCTCATGCAGACCGGAGAACAGCCCAGCCGCTGCCCGGGCTCCGGCTCCTGTCTGTGGGTAAGCAGCAAGGCCCGCTGCGGGGGGTTCTGCCCGGTTCTGACACACGGAGAAAGAGGTGCGGACCGCGGGGCGAGGGCTGCTAGGCAGCTGCGGAGCTGGGCTATCAATACGCACTAATACACACTGTGCTTCCGGTTTACCTTTCACAATAAAAGCTAGGCACAATCCTGCTGTACAGCTGCAGGGTTATTTATTAATATATATCAAGGAGGTTCCGGTTTATCTTTCAGAATAAAGTGGATGGATGGATTTTTATCTCTATATGTCATTTAAATATATTATTTCCTGGAAACTAACTACATATTTATTAAGGTCATATAAAAATTATAAAACTAGATGGAACGAAAAGTATAATAAAACTTTAATCCAAATAAAAATGAATCAAATATTTAAAATCGTTTGTTTATGGATAATTTTTATAGTAAAAGAGTTTATTTTAAAAATATCAAAATCAAACAAGAAACAGACAGGATGCCCCGTTTGAGCTGCTGCGGCTCTGGAATGAAATGTGTCAAAATAAAAGCTCTTCCGGTCAGACCTAATTCTTTAGATATTCGGTTTATGGAGAAAACAGATGAAACAGTCAGTAAATCTCATCACTGCAGAGAGCGGCTTCATTCCCACCTGAACCCAGATGAACCGGGTCAGAACTGGCTCACCAGAAGTTATTTATGTTTCAGAACCTTCTGGGAAAATGTTTTTATTATCCAGAAAAATCCAGAAACAGTTTCAGTTCTGCTGTTGCTTCAGTTTTTCAGCAACCCGAACCTGATTTGGACCGAACTCCAGTTTTAGTTCATGCTAATCGAACTTTCTGCCGTTTTCTCTTTAGAGACTCTGACCAGAACCAGCAGAACCTGGCACGGGATTTCTCAGAACCCTGGTTTCTAAGAACCCCAAGGTGTCCTCAGGTTATGTCTGGACCTGCAGCGGAACAGAACCGGTTCTTCCAGAACCAGCCTGAACAGAGCCGTTCTGTTCCTGTCAGGCAGGACAAAGGAAGAACATTTCCTGGTTCTGATCACCTTGACCCGGTTCTGTGTTTCAAAACAGGAAAAGCTACTTCCTGAACTGGTTCTGATCCAAATCATAGCTGGTTCTTTTGCAGCCTTTCATTCTGCAGGTCCAGTTTCTACATGGTACTGATTAAGAATCTGGTCTCAACAGAACCAAATGTTCCGGATGGTCCAGATTTCTGATTCTTTATGAGCAGAGAAGCAGAACTCATGTTAGGTTATAAACCACCAACAGTTTGGATCTGGATCAGAACCGTCTCTGGAAGCTTGTTCTGAACACAGAACCGGTGTGGTCCCACTGAAACCAGCAGGGGGAGCGCTTCTCTTTGGTTTCACAGTGGGAACAATTGACCCACTGACCCAGCAGAACCAAGGTGTAGTTCTGGTCCAACTTCACCTGATCAAGGTCCACGTTCTGCCCTGTAGCCTCTGAGCCGGAACCAGCAGCTGGATCTGGTGTCGGAAAAGAACCAAACTATCTTGTCTGGCCGTTTGGATCCTCTTCTGGTTCTGGTTTGGCTCAGTACCAGGTGAGATAAACCACATCAGGCTGATCATGGTCCGGAAGGCTTTGAAAGATCCAAAAGAACTTCCAGAACCTCTCGATACCACCAGATTGGGCTGTTCCTGTACAGTCTGTCTACTTCCTGTACAGTCTGTCTACTTCATGTACAGTCTACTTCCTGTACAGTCTGTCTACTTCCTGTCATCTTATGCCCATCACCTCCTTTCTCTCTGTATTTGCAGGTTTTCATTTTGTTGGAGTCAGAAAATAAAATGAATAATAGAGAAGAGATGAATAAATAAAAACTTTCATAACTCTGAGCTGCTTTAATAAAGATTTATTCAGGCACAACATCAGTCAACAAACCTACGGTCCATTGTCTGAGCATGAAGTGCTGTGAAATCTCTGCAGCTGTTCTCGCTCAGACAGGAAGTGGTTTCATGTCTCATGCCGACCCGGCCTCAGCGGTTCCTCTGCCGGTTCGTGACTGCAGCTGTTTTGCATCATCGGGTCCCAGCAGAGGGACAGCTGGGCGGGCCAGATGTTAGCAGCTGTTAGACGTCCTACAGGAGTTAGCTTGAACTCACTGAGCTGAACTCTACAACACAGATCTAACATGGTTACGTCTATAAAACGGCTCTGGTTTTAATTAAACCTACATAAAACTTGTTTCTGCGGCAGGAGGACCCAGAGGAACGGTCCCTGACAGAAAAGGCACAAAAAAGAAGAAGTTTGAGCTGAAACACCCGAGGATCGTCCTGACCAATGAGAGAGCAGAAAATCTGTTCTGCTAATCAAAGCATCATCAGGCTGATGAAGAGCCTCCTCTTCCTCTTAAGGTGGGTCTACCTGCTCATCCAGGTGCTGCTGTCTACAAGCTGACCACCAGGGGGCAGCAGCTGTCTAACAATCATCATGATGCGGAAACATTAGCATCAGATCAGGGATCTGACAGGTTTAACATCTGCTGGGAGACATCATGGCCGCCATGTCCCCGACCTCGCAGAGTCCTGCTATGGACACTCCGTCCCCAGAACATCCTGTCCTCCTGTCACCTTCTGGACACATTGTGTCTCCGTCTCTACACCTCCTTCTCGTCTGCATGGAAGGACGTCCGTCTCAGATTTTCTCTGACTTTAACAAACTCTGGAGCTCTGAGGTTCTCCTCCTCCTGCTGCTCCTGCTGACGCTCCAGCTGTGGACAGACGGACAGACAGAGAGAGAGAGACAGACAGACAGACAGACAGACAGATGGACAGATGGAGAGACAGAGGGACAGACGGACAGACAGAGGGACAGATGGAGAGACAGACAGACAGACACAGGGACCGTTTAGAGTCGGGTCAGCCCGGTTGCTCCTCAGTGAACTTCTGATCATTTCTGAACTGATTGACCTATAGCTGTCTTTTTTTAAAAAATTTTATTGGCTCTAGTGACCTTTATTTGACAGTGAATTGACAGGAAAGAGGGTAATGAGGGAAGGGGGAAGACATGCGGCAAAGGTCGCCAGGTCGGGAATCGAACCTGCGACAGCTGCGTCGAGGACTAAGGCCTCTACATGTGGGTTGTGCTTAACCCCTGCGCCACCACAGCACACCCGACCCATAGCTGTCTTGATGACCCTGGAGTTCTCATGGACCCATTCACTTACAAGTCAGTGTTTAGAGGGTTCAGCTAACAGGTTAATGGGCTCTGAACCTTGGTTCTGGTCCAAACAGAACCATAGGGTCTGGACCAGACCATCCACAGAATGTTCCAGATCTGCTGTAGCTTCCCTGGAGACTGAGGACGTTTTCCAATTCATGAAACATCGTTTAATTTAGCTGGAGAGTTATGACTGAACCCAAGCAGGAGAGCTGTGCCCTGGATACAGTTACCCTGGATACAGTTGCCCTGGATACAGTTGCCCTGGATAGTTATCCTAGTCTGGTGACCCCGGTTCAGTTAACCTGGTCCATCAGTCTCGGTCTGGACCGGTCTAGTTATCGGGGTCTAATCCACCACCTGAGTCCCGTCTGGTTCAATGAACCCAGTCCGTGACAGTCCGGTCCGGTCCAGTCTGCTCTCACCTCCTCCAGCTTCATGTGTCTCTTGAGCAGCTCGGCCTCCAGCGGGGAAATCTTCTTGCGCGCTTCCTCTTCCTGTTTCCTCTGGCGGATCAGCTGATCCCGCTTCCTGGACTCCAGAACCCGCTGCAGCTCCGGCTTGGTCTCCACGCCGCTGCCCCCCCTGCAGGCACAGGGAGGAGGCGCAGTTTGGATCACAAGGTTTTTATTTGCATCAGCATCAGGCTGCTCTCTGATTGGCTGAATTGATCCGACTGAGTCTGTGGTTCGGTTCCCAGTGAGCGTCGTGTTCCAGTTTGGGTCAGGCGAACTCTGAACAGCAGCTCCATGCGAGCTGCTTTGTTTCTGTGAGGAGGTTAAAACTTTCCCACAAGACTCAAAAGTCTGTTGCTTAGCAACAGCACTCACAAACAGCCTGAACAGAATGACAACAAAAACACCAGAGCTGCTCTCTGATTGGCTGGCTGGTGGCAGGTGGAGAGCAATCCAAGCCAATCAGCAGACTCCAACAGCCACATTCTGACCCAGTTGGTTCTGGTCCCGGTCCGACTTCCAGGCTTGCTGCATGTTCTGCATCTCAAAATATCAAACTTTTCCACATTTTTTGGTTCTTTTTAAACACATTTTTACCTTTTAATTACAAACATATTGGTCCTCATAATTTAATTTAATGTAATTTAAAGTAATGTAATTTCATTTAATATATATAGTGTAGTAATTGTCATTAATATTATTTAATTTAATGTAGTTTCATTTAATGAAATTATATTTAATAAAATTTAATTGAATATAAAATAATGTTATGATACTCATTGTAATATAATTTAATGTAATGTAATGCAGTCTGTGCAGCTGACTGTCCCCCTGTCTCCCTCCTGTCTCCCTGTCTCCTTCCTGTCCCCCTAATGTCTCCCTGTCTCCCTCCTGTCTCCCTAATGTCTCCCTGTCTCCCTCCTGTTCCCCTGTCTCCCCCCTGTCCCCATGCGGACAGAGACGTCTCACCGTCTGCAGCTGCTCAGCAGCTCCCTGTGCAGCTCCTGGTGGCTCCTGGACGTCTTGACGGGATTCAGCAGCTTCTTGGGTTTGATCAGGTCCTCGTCTCCGTCCATGTAGTCAGGCGGGGGGACGCAGCTGGACGCCGGGGACGGCCTCCTGTGGACGTCACCGGGGCGATGCTGCTGCAGGTCAGAGTACGCCGAAGCTGAGGACACAGAGAGACACGCTGAGGGACAGCAGCTGGACATCTCTGTGTCTCTGAGGACACAGCCTTTCTCTACCGTGACCCCAAAGGCCAATGACCTCTGACCTACAGGGAATGCTACAGAAATGTCAACTTTAGAATGTTTTTTAACTTTTCAACAATTATTACATTCACTTAGCATAAATGCTGCTTCACACTGTGGTAAATCTGATCATCAGATATTATTGTCAGGAGCTGCGGCTTCGGCAGCCATTAGCAGCCATCATCTAGCCCGGTTGCTCCAAAACCTACAACCCACACAGTCACCCCAGCCGACAGAGGAAGCTGTGGCTCTACCTGTCGTGCAGCAGATAAATCCAGCTCAGGACATCAGGGCCCCCACTCCTGATAAATTCTCCGGTGAGGCAGGTGATTGCGGAGGATTTCTACTCCAGTGTTTTCTGGCGTTCAGCCGGTCTCCTCAGCTCTACCCTCATGACGATGCCAAAATCTCTTTCATTCTAGGGCTGCTCACAGGCAAGGCATCAAGGTGGGCAGAGGCACGATTTGATGATCCAACTGATTTTTGGTGCTCCTTTTCTGAATTCATTGATGAATTTAAATTAGTATTTGGCCACGCAGCTGACCAGATGACCATTTCTCGCAACCTGTGGGCATTAAGGCAGGGGCAAAGATCAGTTGCAGAATTTTCTATTGAGTTCCGCACTCTTGCAGCAGCTTCCGATTGGAACAGTTGCGCTCTTAAAAGCGCATTTTTTCACGCGTTAAATGAATTGATAAAAGACGAGTTGGCACCTTTAGATGAACCGCGCTCTTTGAACGAACTTATAACCCTTGTCACCCGGCTTGACAATCGCCTTAGGAAGAGGAGGAGCCAGAGAAGTGAGAAGCAGTCCGCCAGAGCTCCATTTTTCTCCTCCCAGAAATTGCCCCAGTCGCCTTCACCCAGGGTCTCACCTAAAGAGCCTGAACCCATGCAGATCAGACAGGCCCGGTCGACACCACAGGAGCGTCAGCGACATAGAGAACTCAACCAGTGCATCTATTGTGATAGATCAGGCCATTACATTGCTTTCTGTATGGTTTGCCCAAATCCGCAAGTCCGTCAGTCAGAGTGGGGAAACTGACCGAAAAGGCATCACATCGTCTCCCCGTTTGTTGCTCCCGGCCGTACTACTCTTCAGTAATGATTCCTTACCCCTTTCTGCCCTTATTGACTCGGGATGTGAGCAAAATCTCATAGATCAATCTCTAGTTCAACAAGCCCGGATTGAAACCATAAGACTCTCTGTCCCGTTCAGTGTCTCTGCATTAAGCGGGAAACCCTTACCTAATATCACTCACAAGACAGAGCCGCTCCAGCTAATTGTGTCAGGTAACCATCACGAGACCATCTCCTTTTTTGTTTTTCCCTCCACTCAGTCACCTGTAGTTTTAGGTTTCAACTGGCTGCAACTACACAACCCTCATATTAAATGGTCACATAATCGTGTGGAATCGTGGTCTACTAACTGTCTCTCCTCCTGTCTGCAGTCAGCCATGCCTCCTAACCCGTCCCCGGTGGAACGAGAAGGAGCGGACTCCATAGACCTCTCCCACGTTCCAGAGGAATATCATGATCTCAAGCTAGTATTCAGCAAGGACAAGGCGCTCTCACTACCTCCACACCGACTTTACGACTGCACCATTGAATTCCTTCTGGGGGCTCTGCTCCCTTCCAGTCGCCTCTACAATATCTCCCGTCCAGAATGTCAGGCTGTGGACGGGCGAATAAGCGAATCTCTAGCTGCAGGTCTCATCAGACATTCCTCATCACCGTTGGGAGTGGGTTTCTTTTTTGTCAGTAAGAAGGATGGGTCCCTCCGTCCATGCATAGATTATAGGGAACTAAATCACATCACAGTCAAAAACAAGAACCCACTTCCTCTTATTGCTTCTGCACTTAAACCAGTACAAGAGGCGACCATTTTTTCCAAACTTGATCTCCGTAATGCTTACCACCTTGTCTGTATACGTCAGGGCGACGAATGGAAAACGGCATTCAAAACCCCATTGGGTCACTTTGAGTACTTAGTGATGCCGCTCGGCCTGTCCAACACAACTGCCGTATTTCAGGCCCTAATAAATGACGTCCTCCGTGATTTTTTTGAATGTCTTTGTTTTCGTCTACTCCAGAGACATCGAGACTCACCGCAGACGTGTTCGCTTGGTCCTCCAGCGCCTCCTCGAAAACCATCTTTTTGTTAAGGCGGAAAAATGCGAATTTCATAGATCATCTATCTCCTTCCTTGGCTACATGCTAGAGAGCGGTTTGGTTCAATCAGACCCAGAGGGAATCAAGGCTGTCATGGACTGGCCTACCCCAAGCTCACGTGAGCAACTACAGAGATTCCTAGGATTCGCTAATTTCTACAGGCGTTTCATTAGAAATTACTGTCAGGTCGCAGCTCTGTTAACAGCCCTCACCTCAACCAAAGTTACCTTCACCTGGACCAGAGAGGCAGACCAGGCATTTACGGAGTTTAAAGGAAGGTTCTCCCAAGCCCCTATTCTTGTTCAACCAGATCCACAAAAACAATTTGTTCTTGAGGTGGAAGCTTCTGATAAAGAGGTGGGAGCGGTTCTCTCACAGCGCTCAGTCCCAGATGAAAAGCTGCATCCTTGTGCCTTTTTTCCCCGCAGGTTCTCCCAGGCTGAGAGGAACTACGAGGTGGGGGACCAGGAACTCCTGGCCATAAAACTAGCGCTCGAGGAATGGAGGCATTGGCTAGAAGGCTCAGAACATTCCGTGCTAGTTTGGATGGATCACAGAAACCTCTCTTATTTACAAACTGCTAAACGTCTCAACACTCGTCAGTCCAGATGGTCTTTGTTTTTCTCCCGCTTTAATCTTATCATCTCCTACCGTCCTGGTTCGAAGAACATCAAGCCTGATGCCCTGTCCTGCCAGCACTCCCCAGACAACTCGGAGAGGACTCCTGCCTCCATCCTTCCTTCCAGCTGCACTGTAGGAGCGCTTACCTGGGAGATTCTGGATGTGGTTAACCAAGCGCTGCAAGATGAGCCCGGTCCCGGAAACTGCCCCACAAACAGAACGTATGTACCTTCCTCTGTTCGTTCTCGTCTTATTCATTGGTTTCATTCTTCCAAGTTCTCCGCTCACCCTGGCATCAGTAGGACAGTTTCTCTCATCTCGCGCCGCTTCTGGTGGCCTTTTTTACATAAGGACATCAAGGAATATGTATTAGCCTGCCAGATCTGCGCTCGGAACAAACCTTCTCACCGTTCCCCTGCTAGCCTGCTTCAACCCCTGGAGACTCCCAGACGTCTGTGGGCGCATATAGTGTTAGATTTTGTCACTGGACTCCCCTCATCACAAGGTATGACCACAATCCTCACAGTAATTGACCGATTTTCTAAGGTGTGCCATCTCATTCCCCTCAGGAAGCTTCCGTCAGCTTCCCAGATGGCCCAACTCCTCATCAAGCACGTCTTTCGCCTTCACGGCATTCCGATGAAGATCCTATCTGATCGGGGACCCCAGTTCGTTTCCCAGGTATGGAAGCAGTTCTGCCTCGCACTTAATGCCAAGGTTTCACTCACATGAGGCTATCACCCTCAATCCAACGGTCAAGTGGAGCGGATGAACCAAGAGCTCGAGTCTACTCTCCGATGCCTTTCCTCATCTAACCCGTCTGATTGGAGCAAGTTTCTTCCATGGGTTGAATACACACAATTTTCACACCTCAGCTGCTACTGGAGGCTCCCCTTTTGAGGTCTCCCTAGGCTGATGAAAAAGACATCAGTCAAGCATCACATTCAGCGCTGCCGACGTATTTGATCCACTACAATTTCAGCCCTACAGCGCTCCGAGTGCCAAAACCGCCATTTTGCTGATCATAGATGTACACCTAGGCCACAGTACTCACAATGGTTTGGCTCTCCTCTCAGAACATTCCATTCAAGTCCATCTCCAGGAAACTGGCCCCGGGCTTCATCGGTCCATTCGTCATAGGATCTGTCATCAGTCCTACTGTAGTCCGTCTGAGGCTCCCTCCTAATCTCAGGGTCCATCCCACATTCCATGTCTCTCAGTTAAAACCTGTCCTAGCCAGCACTATGTGCCCTTCTACAGAGCCCACTCCTCCCACCCGAGACCAACAGGGACACCCCTTGTACAAGGTCAGTAGGATTATTGACTCGCGCCGCAGGAGCAGAGGTTGGCAGTACTTGGTGGATTGGGAGGGCTATGGTCCAGAACACCGCCAGTGGATTCCTAGTTCTTTCATCTGTAACGCATCGCTCATTTCTGATTTTTGCACACCTGTGGATCATCAGCGGCAGCATAAGAGGAGCGGGTCCCTGGCACTTTGTCGCCAGAGTGTTTAAACCTTTGTGGGAACATCTAGTCCAGATATCCCCTGAAGCGATATTGCCTGTTTTGCATTCTTACCTGTCCTGTGTCTTTCTTTATGGTGATCAGATCCCAGACGCTTACGCTAGACCTGAAGTCCAGGTGTTCCAAGTACCATCTGAGGGCTTTGTTTGCAAATCCGCGCCGCTCTCCCATGCCCTCCTAGTGAGAGACAGAAGTTAACCAGCCATCAAGTCGCCACCTTGCTCGGGATTACAGTCTGGCCCTGAACTTATCGCTGTTCGCTCAAGCCCGTCCGACATCCCTCCCCGGCAGGCCGCTCAGCACCTACAAATGGCTGACCGACCCGGCCTCGATTCCACTCAACTCCAGACCAGATACTCCTGTGGACCCCTTCGTTGAACATTCCTTTTTTCTTTCTGTAAATAAATATTTAATCACATCGCCTGAGGGTGTTTTGCATGTGGATTCAGAAAGTTCAGAACATCATGACAATTATACCATCACTTTATTACCAAATAATACAATTTTCCCTCATAATCTTGTCTTTTTATTATCAGAAATATGTAATATTTTATATTAACCACATCAAGTTTTATTTTATTATTACAGTTCTTGTGGCTTTTTTAGCAGATGGTTCCTTTGGTCTTTTTCTTCAGGTTCAGATTTGCTTTATTTTGGCAAATTAAAATTACAAAAAATAAAATTGTCTCTCTGTGTGTCCCAGAGGACATGGCGCTCCTCAGGGACCTGATCCTGGTCCTCAGATATTCTGGGAGTCCCAGGTCGGATTTCCTCTGTTGTCCTGAAACAAAGCTGCAACCAGAGAGCAACGCGCTCGCTTCATATTTCAGAAAAATCAGGCCCGGCATGCAGCTCCGCTGGGAGACGGAGACCGGCGTCCAGCTCTGATTTAACGAGGATCAGGTCCAGTTCAGCAGAGGTTCTGGTTCCGGATGGGTTCAGGAAAAACATTCTGATCAGAACGGAAACATTTATGATGGTACAATGGAAACTCTGTCAGGTTCTGTGTTTAAGAACCGTATCGACACAGCTCACATGGTTCTGCTGCTGTGAGACGATCGGGTCCGCTCTGAATCGGTCCGAGCAGAACCGGATCCTCCCGATCCATTGACGTTTCTGAAGGAGACGTTCAGACTGCTGTGGGTCTGAACACCTGCAGACAGTGCTCAGGGCAAAACGCGACCCACAGAACCCGAACAAACCAGAAACAACACCGACCCAGAACCACCCAAACATCAGGACACCTCCAGGTTCCGACTCCATCGGACCTGTAGAACCTTAACAGAACCTTAACAGAACCTCCTAGTTCACAGGTGCGAAACTCGAGGTTCGCAGGCCGAATCCGGGCTGCAGCAGCTGTTTTCTGTGGCCCTTCAGACTCTAGAGGTCTTTATTTGTTTAGTGCTAAATTCCATCACTGCGAAATGTTGCTAAATATTATTTAATCACTGACTTAATGCAGAGAAAGCTGGAAAACAGTTTGGTTTTGTTTTACTGTCCCTTTAAGGACATTTATGATAAAATGAGTCTCAAGAAATGAGACGATTAATCTGGACGTCAGCAGCCAACAGTACCGATGCTACGTTACAAACCAACCGCAGATGGTTCCCCTGGTTCCTCATGGTTCTCCTGGTTCTCCTGGTTCCTCATGGTTCTCCTGGTTCTTCTAGTTTCTCCTGGTTCTCCTGGTTCTTCTGGTTTTCCTAGTGCCTCCTGAATCCTCCTGGTTCTCCTGAATCCTCCTGGTTCTCCTTGTTCCTCATGATTCTCCTGGTTCCTCCTGAATCCTCCTGGTTCTCCTTGTTCCTCATGGCTCTCCTGGTTCCTCCTGGTTCTCCTGGTTCCTCCTGGTTCTCCTGGTTCTTCTGTGTTCAGCACCTCCAGGTTCCGACTCGCATCTTGAACGACTTTCTGCATTGGAACCTGAAGCAGATGTTTGCTTTGAAGACCAAAGATGAACATTTCGGTTCTGTTCCTGCAGGGGAAAAGAACCGGCATCGGTTCTGGTTCCAGAAAACCAAGCAGAACCAAACAGAACCAGAACTCAGGGATCCAACTGGAGCCAACATGGAGCACCTGAGGAAGAGGAGGGTGAGTCTTACCGGACTTCACCATGGCCTCTCTGCTGCTGGCTGTCCTCTCCTCCATGGACCCGGTTCTGTCCTGGTTCTGATGGGTTCTGGTCCTGTTGTGTCTCTAGTAATCT
The DNA here is from genome assembly GCF_001444195.1 of Xiphophorus couchianus. Classification (NCBI taxonomy): domain Eukaryota; kingdom Metazoa; phylum Chordata; class Actinopteri; order Cyprinodontiformes; family Poeciliidae; genus Xiphophorus; species Xiphophorus couchianus. The sequence goes on from NC_040247.1 coordinate 3,642,069, forward strand.
TCATCCTCTCTGCAGCAGCACTCTGCTCCTCCTCTTCTGTTGTGCTGGGTCACCTGATCCTCCTCCTCAGGCTTTTCCCACGCTGCTCTCCTCCCAGCAGCTTATGATGAAACAGAAAACTCAACAGCAGCTCCGGCTGCAGCCAGATGAGGGCGCTCAAGCTAACCAGCTGCTACAATAACTGCCATAATCTGTAAAGAGATCTGCAGGTTAACCCGATGCTGATCCAGAATCTATGTGGAGCTCCTCCTCCTCCTCCTCCTCCTGCTCCTGCTTCTCCTCCTACTCCTCCTCTGTGTCTGAAGCAGGTCCAGATGTTCTCCAGCTGTGAGGTTCTGTTTTCCTGACGGATCCAAAACCAGCAGTACTTTATAATCCCAGAGCTGCTCAGAACCTCAGGAAGCAGAACACCACCCAGATCTTCTCAGAACTGATCATTTCCCTGCTGGCACCATGTTGAAGGTTTCCATGGAGACAGCAAGCATCCCTGAGACTCGGTACCGAACCGGATTGAGCTGCAGCACAACAGCAGAACCCCTGGATAGGAACCAAACATGGTAGGAACTAAATCAGGTAGGAACCAAATATAAGAGGAACCAAATATAAGAGGAACCAAACATGGTAGGACGTAAGGCTGGGTCGCCCCTCTGTGAAGCGGGGATTCAGTCAAAGTCTATTTTTTGCGACAGACAGATCGCTCTGTGAACTTTGCCAGATTTCCAAGATGGCAAAAAAATACACATTAAAATGTTCTAATAATCAATTTATCAGTCCATTTCACTAACAGAGACGTGATTTTTACCCATAAAACCATCTGTTCTATGCAGCTAAAAGTTAGTTTGGTGTAAAGTGGAGCTAATAAAGATCAAGTTCAGGACAAACATACGGAATATATGGAAAATAATAAAAATACCTGATGCTACATGTGAAAAATAAAAAGACTAATGGAACTAAAATGTTGTGAAGATAAATTCATCAGCAGCTCCAACATCAGTGTTCTCCTCCAGTCTGAGAAGAAAACATTTGTTTAAAAATCATGATGATGATGATAAGAACCAAGCAGCTTTCTATTCCACTCCAACAAAAAATATATTAATTTCATAATTATGTGTAAAGTTTTCCCTATAATGACTTTATGCAAGAGAAATTCAAAAATAAATATCAATTCCTGCATTTTATGACAGATTTTGAGACAATAAACTTTACATTTTTTCAATTGCAACTTCATGAAAGTTTTTAGAAAGATTTTCAAAAGTGTATATTGTACAAACTGAGGATTTGTGTTTTTCTGTGTGTTTATTTTAGGTTTCTGTGTGTCTTGAGTATCTGTGTTGTCCTGTCTCCCCTTGATTGTTCCCAGGTGTGTCTCGTTCCCTGATTATCCTCTGTGTATTTAATGCCACCTGTGTTCCTTGTTCCTCGTTGGGTCTTTGTCTAATCGGTTCCACTGTCCAGCTTCTGCTCAGCTGTGGTTTTTGGATTTGTGTTTTTTAATCATTAAAATCATAAGTTTTCCTCGGCGTCTGCCTCACCACCTCATACTGCACTTCATAACAACAAGAAATCTATTCTGTATTTAAGTTATAATGTAATATAATTTGGTCTTCTAACAGGGAATGAACAGATAAATTATGATATATTTAATCCTCTGGCTAAGTTAAAAATCACCTCCATTTTTAAAGTGAAATATTTTTATTTTAAACGTTGCAACATCACAAAAGCCCAGTCTTTAAACCAACATGTTAATATCTTAATTTAAGATCTGAAATTTGTTTTGCATTTGTGACATTTTGTTTTTCTTTCCTCAGTCAGTTTGATTCTTTTTTATTTCTTCTTTTTCTGCTCAGTTTATCATATCAAACATTTTATTACTAATGTGCCTTGTCATGATATTTTCTTTTAATTTTCTATAAAGATGGAAAAAACAACAGAACTTTGCCATAAATCTGCCTTTCAACTCTAAACATTAAAAATTTGAACTTTGCGTAAGGAAATAGGACCCAAAATGGGCGCAGGGCAGATGTGGAGAAAGTGGGACACACTGTGACCTTTAACCTTCAACATGAGCGAGGGAGGGAGAGGATTTGGACCGGGCCTTAGAACTGCAAACCTTCTGTGTTTTCTCCTAAGACGAATGTTGGGAAAATCTTACTTCCATTAAAATGACTCAACAAGCTGCAAACCTGTCTGCCGGAGCCTTCCAAAATAAAAGCCTCTAGATGTGGCCAGGACAACAGGGAGCTGGAGCAGCAGGTACCTGAACACACCTGGGTTCACAGCTCTGATGTCACCAGTTCTCCGGTTCTGGTTCTGATCCAGGATGGATCTGACTAAACCTTCATTCTGGTTTAGTCTGAAGGATTAAACCAGATCAGAACCTCTTTGGGTTTTATTATATGAAGTTCTGATGTTACAACCAAATAAAGAAAAATGTAAGTTATGCTGGTTCTGGTTTGGTCCAGAACCAGCAGAACTGATTTGTTCTGAATGGGCTGGCAACCACCAGAACCTTGATTGGGTCTCGGTTCCTCAGCTCGGACTTTTTCGCCATCAGAACCTCTGGGGTTCTGTTGTACGTTTTAACTGGGCCTGAAGATGGCGCCGCTTCATTCTGTTCTGACCCGGGTTCTGGTGACCCAAAAGGGACAGCCTTACCTCTGCCATTCGGCTGCTTCCGGTTCTTCGCCCCTGGCTGTCTGGACAGAGGCTCATGGTCGATGCTGTACGATTTCTGGAAGACAGAAGAAAACGGTTGGAACCCAGAATGAACCAACGCTCCCCCCTCCCCAACCTGTTGACTAGCTCAGCTGCTCTGTGGACTCTGACAAGAATGGATCTTCAGCTTGGATTCGATGTTCAGACGAACTGAACATTATATTATTTAGTTTTACTGGTGGACATTTTCCAAAATGGCCGCCATGATGTAATGGAGAATATATGTTTGCACTAAAATTGGCAGCAGTTATTGCCAGTGGTGGGCATAACTAACCAAAATGTTAGGTTCACTAACCACTGATCCACTAAGCAGGAATCTTATCTCTGCTAACACTAAACAATTAAATACATTTAATTGTCCCATATTTGGCTGTTAAATAGGGCTTGGACAATTACAGAAGACCCTTCCACCAATCACAGAGACCCTTCCACCAATCACAGAGACCCTTCCACCAATCACAGAGAACCTTCCACCAATCACAGAGAACCTTCCACCAATCACAGAGACCCTTCCACCAATCACAGAGAACCTTCCACCAATCACAGAGACCCTTCCACCAATCACAGAGACCCTTCCACCAATCACAGAGACCCTTCCCGGGCGGATCTGGACCAATGATCTGATCCACCCGGTACTGAAGGTCCACTGGGGAACCTGCTGCACGTTCTCCAGTGCAGAAATTATATCTCATTTCATTAGATATCAGAACATCAGCTTTGGTCCAGGTGTTCGGTTTGCACCTCAAAAATTCTGGAGTGCTTCTTGATGAGCTGAGGAGGAGATTCAAACATCTAAGCCAGGTCGGCCAGAGGAGGAAGAGGAGGGCGAAGATGAAGGAAGAGGAGGAGGAGGAGAAAGAGGAAGAGGAGGCTTGCAGACAGTGGGGTACTTGTCTCCATGCTGCAGCCTGATGAAAATCGCTCCTAGCAACCAACAAAGGTCCATTCATACGGCTCAGGATGGGAGGAGAGACAGACCCAGGCTCCAGCTGGTCTGGAGTCAGAACCAGCAGAACCTTCAGAACCAGCAGAACCTTTCTGAAGTCATACAGATGTTTTCTATCTTCTGTATTTCCAGATGTTTCGTGTTTTCTGCTAGAAAAAAAAATAACTAAACTTTTAAACTTAAAAAAAACTTTTTTAAGTTTAAAACTTTTCAGTGGTTCATGACTTCACATGTTCTCTCCTGGACAGTGGATGGTTCTGGTCCAGTTGGGTTCCTTTATGGTTCTGTTTCTGGTCCAGATGGGATTTGCTATGGTTCTGCCCTTGAGCCAGTCGGGTTCTGATCCAATCGGAACCGCAGCAGAGTGTTTCTGCAGAAACAGGCAATGTGAAGTTATAACAGCCTGACCTCTGCTGGACAAACCGCAGGATTACATGTCAGACCAGTAGAACCGGTTCGGTCCGTTTCTGGGTCAGTGCCCGCTCCTCTGATCTTTGGATCAGAAACAGAACTTTCAGTCCTGATTCTGCTTCATGATATAATCAGGAATTTATCCACAGTGGGGCATTTTAAATTTGTTTGCCATTAAAACTGGTACCGAACCTCAGAATGGATCAGAACCTCCATTGGATCGGGTCAGATTCTGAGGTACCAGAACCGGACCTCTTCTCCTCTCAGTCACCTGTATGGGCTGCTGTTTGTACAGTCACACAGTAAAAAATCAACAGTAATAATTTATTTATTTCACCGTAAACAAAAAAATGTGAGTCCATTTTCCAAAGTTCTGTTTTCACCATATTATTACTAAATTTAGAAATGTCAGCGTTCCAAACTAAATATTTAATTTAAAAGATAAATGTTTAGTTTGCAAACTAAATATTTAGCTTTCAAATTAAATATCTAGTTTAAGTCTGGGCTAGTTAGCAAAATAAATATTTAGCTCAGATTTTAGTTAGCAAACTGCATATTTAGCCCCAAATTAAATATCTATTTCGCTGACTAATTAGTTCTAAACTAAATTTTTCCAAACAAAACATTTAATTTTCTAATTAAATTTTTGTTTTCCATAATACACATTTAGTTTGCGAATACAATTTTAAGTTTGGAACTATTTCTATATGCATAAATAATACGGTGAAAATATAACTTTGGAAACTGAACACCCACATTTTTTTCTGACAGGTTAAATAAACCAAATTCTTGCCATTAATTTTTTACAGTGTAACTTTATAAATGTTAAGCTAACCTCCGCGGCTGTTTCAGTATTTTTAGCGGCAGGATTTTCTCAGCTCGGCCTAATCTTCTGCAGACACACAGACCCGAGGCGCGTTCCGGTGACCCGGTCCCATCTGATCCTGGATCAGATCCCGTCCAAAGTTACGTAAGCTCCGCTGAAAATATTCTGTTTACCGCTGATGATCTGGAATCTGATTGGTGGAACACATTCAGCTTTTCTGTTCTGGTGTCGGCTCATGCTAGGTCCAGTTTAACCGTGTAACCGGAACCGTTTCATCGAGGAACACAGACTTCCACAGCGTAACCTGCTGTTTCTTCAGTACTAACAATGGATCTAGCTTCAGTCAAACTGTGTTCTAGATTTCAGGTTCTAGTTCTATTCAGACTGCAGGTTCTGTAAGAAAAGACCCAAAAAGTCAGAAATACGGTTCATTTCAGCTTCTACCCGATGGTAGCAGCTTCCTGTCGCTCCTGTGGTTACCTTTAGTAGCTACCTTTAGCTTCCTGTACCTACCTGTAGTTACCTTTAGCTTCCTAATGCTAAAGGTAGCTTCCTGTAAAGGAAGGTAGAGTTAACTTACTATACCTACCTGTAGTTACAGTTAACTTCCTGTTGCCATCTGTAGTTAAATTTAGCTTCCTGTTACTTCCTGTAGTTACGTTTAGCTTCCTGTTGCTGGCTACACGTAGTTACCTGTATCTGCTTGTAGTTACCTGTATCTTCCTATAGTTACCTGTATCTTCCTGTAGTTTGCCGTAGTTACCTATAGTTACTTATATCTACCTGTAGTTAGTTGTAGTTAAATTTATCTCCCTGTAGTTACTTGTAGTTACCTGTAGTTATCCATATCTCCCTGTAGTTACCTCTAGTTACCTGTATCTCCCTGTAATCACCTGTAGTTACCTGTATCTCCTGGCCCGGCCGTTGACCTGTATAAATCAGTCTGTTTTTCCTCTCTTTGACCTTTGACCCTGGAACATTCCTGCAGCTGACGGGAACGCTGACCTAAAAATATCCAGAGCACTCCATGATCCCGAGCCGCTCCACCTCTGCCCACGCTGCCTTCAGCTGTTCGTTCCCATGGCAACAACTACTCCCAGCCGGACAGGTGCGTCGCTCCTCATACCTCACATATTTGGTCCAGATCAAGTTTCTGAGCCCAGCGGCCCGAGTTCTGCTACAGGAGCGCAGGCAGACCGGCTTCCTCTGCAGGTGGTTCTGCTACGGACGGTCCAGCAGAACCAGTAGAACCATCAGGAGCCCAGCAGAACCAGTAGAACCATAAAAATCAGTGGAACAAAGCAGAGCTATTAGGAAGCTGCTGGGTGGTTCTGATCGGTCCATGTAATCTGCATTAGCCGGTGTTTCGTCCCCGTGAGCCACCAGAGAGCCCAGCTCTGAGGCTGCTGGTTTGCTGGTTTGAGTCCCAGTGGGAGAACTGGGAGGCCGATGAAGAGCAGCCAGACAGTCAGACTCAAATCCAGCCACACGGTTAGACCTGCAGCTAATGAGTTAATTAATTCTGACGATTAATCAGCAGAATAATCGATTAATCGTCAAATTGATAGCTTATTCTGATGATTAATTGGATAAAAAATTGGCACTCCTGTTTTTTATTTCAGTTTATTTGATACAGTATTAGAAATACATAATTTATTTTCTTTTTTAAATAAGAAAATAAACATTTTATTGATGAAACATCACAATCCTTTGATATTTTTTGTAGCATCTGCAGCTAAAAATAAGTATTTTTAATATCATCATCTCAAAATCAATAGTGTAGAGCTGAACTGTTGATTATTTTTGGATTTATTCAATAATAATTGGTGCTTAATAGGAGATTATTTTACAGAAAATGACAACCCTGCCAACGAGAAGTTTTGAGTTGGATATATTTACAGATGTTTTTTTTTAATCTTATTGCAAAATATTAATATTTTTTGTAGAGTTTTAGCTTAATTACAGCTCTCTATGTGTTGTCTTTATAATGCAGTGAACGATTAATCGATTACTAAATTAGTTGACGATTATTTCAATAATCATTTAGTCATGATTAATTGCTTGAGCTCTAGATATGTTCCATAGAATGATGGGAAATATTGTCATTTTTCCTTCCTGTTTAATGAGCAGAATGTTGTATTCTTGCCCACTGAACCCAGACAGAACCGCGTTCGGGTCGGCCCGGATTCAGCTGACTTCATGCAGAAATAACCTGATTATGAGATCCGTTACAGCAGACTGGCCCTCAGATTCCTGATCCTGTAAGCAGCAGAAACTGACGGATCATTAATCAGATTCCTGCTCTGAGCCGAGCTCCACCTGCAGAGCCAAAGTTCAGCGCTTTGTTCAGGTTCTGCTGCCCGTCAATATTTACTTAAAACTGAATCATGGAGCGTTTCAGAGCCACCAGCTGGTTTTCACGATAAACTCAGAGAATCTGGAGCAGCACTCACCTTCTTCCCATAAGAAGCTCCCATTATTCCCAGTAGGCGCGACGCCCCTCCTCTGATCCTTCCTGATCTGCAGCCTGACAGACGGAGCTCTGGGTTCGGTTAGCCCACCAGCGAGTCAGGCGGACCACTGAACTTCATCCCAACCGGCAGCAGAGCAGAGATCAGCCGGACTGAGCCAGGAGAGAGTGAGGAAGAGGAGAAGGAGGAGGAGGAGGAGGAGGAGCAGCCTGTCTGACTCTCAGCTGTGAGGAGTTAAGGTGGGATTACGGTAATCCCAGCAGACAGGAAGCCAGAGAGCAGAAGGTTCCTCACATCTCCTCCAACCAGGATGGAGACGGGATTCTTCATCCCAGCAGTTTCCCTCCATCCACGGCTCTGGGATGTACTGGAGGAACTGGGAGGCGAACTGGTTTCATCAAATGAACAAGACGAGACGCCTGGAAGACCAGAGAGGAAACATGGAGCTGCACTGCAAAAACTAATTCTGACCAAGTATTTCTGTTTAACTTCAAAAATCTTAGTGCTCTTTAAATCAGACAAAACTAACTTACAAGAAAGTAAGTTTCACTTAAATTGTTCTAAATGAATAATTTCTTAATATTGATTTTAAAAAAAGTTGCAGTTCCACTGGCAGATTATTTAAACGTTTTCAGCAGCAATATTTTATTTTATCAATACTAAAAACACTAAAAAGTTATTTGTATGTTAATTTAGTCTTATTTCACATGTACTAAAATACTTGCTCTAGAAACTAGACCATAAATACTTGGTTAAATTTTGTGTTTTTGCAGTGTACCTGTTCAGACTTTCATCACTGCAAAAACACACCATTAATAGTAAGTTAAAAAAAGGATGGTCTAGTCCATCCATCCATTTTGTCCCTGTGGCGTCTGGAGGAGCTGCTGCCGCTCCAGCTAACGTTCCAGGCGAGAGGCGGGGTCACCTGGACAAGTCAGTCTGTCGCAGGGCAATTATGGTCTAGTTTCTAGAGCAAATATTTTTGTACATTTGAAATAAGACAAAAGTAACTGACAAGTAACATGTAGCTTGTTTTCAGTTAATAATTCCTCAATATTGATAAAAAGTACTTGTTCCACTGGCAGATTATTTAGCTGAAAACATGGGAAATGTCTTGAAAGTGAAATAATCTGAAAGTGAAGCCGGGCCTTTTCATCAATATTAAGGAATTATGGACAGGAAACAAGCTAAATGGGTCTGAACTTTATCTCCATGGTAACAGCGGTTTGGATCAGAGCACCTGAGTTGACCTGCAGACACCTGGACCTCTGCAGCAGCCAATCACAGGGCAGCAGGATGAAATCACCTGGTGTCAACATGAATAACTGCCAACAAGCTCTTTACTAATAAATCTGTCAGTTAATTTTCCAGCTGGTTGAACCCAGATGCAGAGCAACACAAGGTGACAGTGGAGAGAAGCAACTCTTATTTTAACTGGGAGAAGCTCACAGCAGAACCAGAACCAGACTAGTTTCAGAACTTTGTCTTGTGTGTTTTGGCATTTCTCACCTTGTAAGATCCATTTTTCCTACAAATCCTACGTTGTGAGGAAACTCTGCTGCTTATTGTCCACATAAAATCAAATGCTGTTTTTGGGTTATGGCAGATCAAAAGAACGTGAGTAAAAAAAAAAATTATTTTACCTCCTCAACAACAAAATATGCATCCAGTGCTTTAATTAAACAAGTAGAAAAATCAGATTTGTTGCTTGAAAGGGATAAGTTATTGTAGATCCAAAACTCATAACGGGTTCTGAAGGTTTGCCTTGTTAAAACAACAGAAATGGAGCAGAGTCTAGTCAATTCTGATCAGCAGAATCAGGATTTAGGTCACTTTTTGTTTAGAAAAACTTGGTGTATTTAAGTTTATAAAATTAATTAAACCTAGATTTGGGTGCAGCAAAGTTCACTTTTGAATAGAAGTCACTGCAAGGACAAGGTCTGTGCAAGAGAATGTGAAAAGCTTGATTATTTAAAAACAAAAACTTTGTGTTGTAGCAAATATTTTTTATTGTATGAATAAAAAATGTATCAAATTCTTATCATTCTTGACCCACACACCCACACACTTTGGACCCCCTGGTTTAGAGTTGGGTTGTAAAAATGAAGGAAAAACGAACGGAAGTTAACGTGTTAATTTTGATTAATTCATTTAATGCAATGGATCACTTTATTTAATTTTTTTGCGTACAAAAGTTCCACCTGGAACCTTTGTGTTCATGCGTTTCTATATGTCTGTAAATCTGATGCACAGTTACATCCGCTAACAACTAGCATCGTCTCTCTGGGTTCATTTCTGCTTCTAATCGATCTGATTGGACGCTGGAAAAGACCGTTGTTGTGTTCAAGTTGAGCTAAAAGGAGTTAGCCTAGCAGCAGAGCTATTAAGGCCTAAATAGCATCTCAGTGCTAAACACGTAGCAGCTAATGCTAATGTTAGCGTCCTCACATTTCCAAAGAAGCTGCATGAATGATCAGGGCTTCCTGCACTGCAAAAACAAAATATTACCAAGTATTTTTGTATATTAAACGCGTCATTACAGTAGAAATAAGACAAAACAAACTTACAGTAACTTTTCAGCAATATATTGATAAAAAAGGACTAATTCCAATTATAGATTATTTCACCTTATAAGTGAAATAATCATCCAGTAGAACAAGTTTTTTTTGTGAGATTTTGTGTTTTTGCAGTGAAACACTGGAAAGACTTTGGTCAAATCTGAAGAACCAGAGGAACAGAATAAAAAATATAAATATTTGATGCAGAGTTCATGTGTCTATTTACGCAATAATTTAACAGCAAATAATTGTTTTTAATTGAACATGTTGCTTATTTTATGTAGTTTGATTCAAATGTGATTAAATGTGAATAATTCATTACAGACCCTGAAATTAAATTGATTAAAAATTTTAGTTTTGTCCCACCATCAGTAGACTTACATGTGTGTGTGTGTGTGTGTGCGTATGTGTTGGCGTGTGTGTGTGTGTGTGTAAATCAACTCCAAACAGCTTCAGATTTAAACGGTCTCTATTTACTTTATACACCATAAATAAATATCCGCTCCATCAGCCTCCAGTCAGGACCAACATGGCCGCCGGTTGCCATGGAGACGGCAGGCCCCTACTCCCCAGGGTTGGGCAGGCCCTCGGCGTCCTCTGCACCCGGACCCGACATCTGCATGAAGAGCTGGCGCAGCTCAGTGATGTCATCATCCAGCGGCGGCGCAGCGCGCTGCTCACGCTCCTCGATGAAGTCCCAAAGCCGGACCCTGTTCATGAACTGGACACACAGAACCGGGTCAGAACCGCAGGCAGCGCAGGGCCAGGGGGTAAGGGGAGTAGTGGGTTCTGACCCGGACGTTTCCCTCGGAGCTCAGCTGCTTCCGGGGTCGGTCCGGTTCCGGTCGGGTTCCGTCCGGGTAGGCGTGGAGGTACAGGCAGTTTCCCCCGAAGGGACAGGAGCCGCGGCCCTGGTCGAAGTACTTACAGGCCTTCTTACTGCAAACACAGAGGAGTCAGGACGCACTCCGATTGGCCGACAGCCAGGGGGCGGGGCTTACACAGGAAGTTACCTCACGCCCGACTTGAAGAGCTCGATCAGCTGATCCTTCTCTTCCTGGTCCTCGACCCAATAGACGGATGGGATGACGAACTCCGAGATGATCCGACACTCCGGACAGGACCTGGAGGGAGAGCCGGGTCAGAACCACTGAGAGGGGCAACCGGGTCGGTACCAGAATCAGAAGCAATAGAAACACATACAGGTGTCTCTGCAGAACCCTCATCTCTCTCTATTTCTCTGGTTCTGGTCCCCGGTACCAGAACCGGGCCGGACTCACTTGATGATCTTGTTGCAGAAGTTGCTGGTTCCACGCCACTGGCGGATGCAGTTGAGGCAGAAGGTGTGGCAGCAGGAGGACAGGATGCCGAACCGCCGCTCCGATGGCGCCGCCTTCTGGACCACCACCTCCATGCAGATGGAGCACACCTGCACAGGTACAGCGCGGTCAGGACGTTGTCGTCACGGCAACCGGCACTGAGACTCGCCTCACCCACCTTGTTCTGGCTGAGCTGGGCTGCGAACGCCTTCTCCATGTCGGCCTCGAAGGCCAGCATGCACACCTGGAGAGAGACAGGGTCAGGTGCCAGAACCAGAGCCCGGTCCGACAGATACCAGAACCAAGATCTAGTCCGACAGGTACCAAGACCAGAGCCTGGTCCGACAGGTACCGGTACCAGGACCCGGTCCGACAGGTACCAGAACCAAGATCCGGTCCGACAGATACCAGAACCAAGATCCGGTCCGACAGGTACCAGGACCAGAGCCTGGTCAGACAGGTACCGGTACCCGGTCGGTGCTCACCTTCTCATGAGCGCTCCTCTGCTCCGGGTCGTGGGGGTGGAGCACCTGCAGCCGACACACCTCACACAGGTCGCCATGGAGATAAGGGCAGCTGTCGCCATAGAAACAGTGTCCGGCGGCGGCGTACGGACAGAGCTGATAGGCTCCGCCCACCGCGTGAGGCTCTGCAGGGAGAAGGTGAGGTAAACAGGAAGTTGTCATCAGCCGATCGGATGGCTCTATTCGGGACCCACCTGGTTCTGGAGCCGACCCGTCCAGCCCGGTTCTGATAGCTTCCACATAGGACTGCGGAGCGGCCGCCGCCTCCGGTACAGCTGGGTTCGGACCGTCTGACAGGCCGCCAAAGGTCCGGTCGCCGCACAGTGCTGAGGAAGAGGAAGGGGCGGGGTCACACACCAAACAGCACACCTGGACTCACCTGTCCAACACCTGGACCTGACCCACAAGCAAACCCATGGTATCATCAGAACCTAGGAGTTACCAGATTATTGGGTTCTGGAGATCTGAATTTTGTTCAGTTTTGATTTTTTTTCCACCATTGGGCTCCTGGGTTTCCACTGTTCAGAGTGATGTCATCACCCAGGGCGGCCATCTTGTTTGACAGCTTGTTTATTTGGATTCAGGTAAACTCTACAGTCAGGAAACCATTTTTATTTTAAATTAAGAGAATAAAAACAAGAAAGCAGTCATAATTTTAGGAGAATATAATCTTAATTTTATGCCAACACAAAATTTTTTTAATTAAAATGATGAATGTTGAGCATCTTGTGAAGTTATACTTTGGTATCAGTTTTACAGATTATACTTAATAAACACGTCAGCATCAAATTATTGTCAGTAGCTGAACTTTGAGTCGATCGGTCAAACTGAGTATTTCAGAGAATAATGAACTAATCAGATCTTTTCTACAGAAGCTTTTTTCTCACTAAATCAACTCATTTCTTGTAATTTTAAGACGTTTGTTCTGGTGAAATTGTGTCTTTTCTGCTAATATTATGACTTTATTCCCACAGAAATTCTGGCACCAACTGACAGATGGAATGATTGAAATAAAATCCACTTTTAAAAAATATTTTCTGTCATTTGCAATTTCTTTCTTGGAAAAGAAAGCAAGAAAAAAATAAATTAAAATTGAGTCAGGTATGAAAAAATCTATTTTTACCTGCAGCAGCTCAGGTGTGTTCTTACCTCTGTCCTTCAGGACCAAGGGCTTCTTCCCTTCACCTCTGACCCCTCTGCCTGCACCTGCTGGGTCCGCTGAAGCTCCGCCCCCTCCTCCTCTCATTGAATGTTTCACGTGATCATACCTGGACACACAGCACACCTGTTATGTACCTGGAAGGTTAAGACAGGTCAGCTGTCAGGGGCAGGTGCGCCTCACCTGCAGCGCTCTCCGTAGGCGCAGGTTCCCCTCTGGTAGTACTTGCAGATGGTGGAGGGTTTGCTGTTGTTCAGGTCATGAGAGAACAGGCAGTTGCTGCCCTCCCTGCAGACTCCATGGAGGAAATACCTGCAACACACCTGGACACATGACTCACCTGGCAGTCACCTGTTCAGTCCACTCAGGTACGTTCAGAGCATTGCTAAAGATTGGATCTTTTAAAACTGCAGTATGTAACTTTTTTTTTTTTACACATTTGTTTAAACATGTTGTGGCCGTTTGATGTGATACTCAATCTGTAAAACAAAATTAGTTTCTGCTTTCTCCCAGTAGCAGTCTGTATTACAGTAAGTCTGAAGAAGCCTCTGACTGAAGATACTCCGCTTTTCCAAGACAGTCTCATGAAGAGGATGGTCAGGGTTGGCCATCACTTTCTTGATTTTATGAAGAATAAAATGCTCTCTGCTGTGATGCAGCTAGCATAGCACGTTATGAATCCTCAAACTAGCAGCGTTTCCTGTGACTGTAAATTGTTTCTCCACCATTGGAATATTTAGCAACAAGTACATAAAGTTGATTGATTGCACTAAGCCCCTCCTCCTGGCTCTGATTTGTTGGTAGCGGTTAATTTCTTCCAGTAGCTCAGAGATCGATATTTTTACATTTTATCTGTCACAACATGGCGACAGTTTTAACAAATATGTTAAAATATATATATATTTTTAAATTCTTCATAAAAGTTACATACTGCAGCTTTAGTCTGCTGGATAGTCCAGAACCAGAACTTTATCTGAGAAACCGAACATCTCCGATCCGGAGTTCTGGAGAATTAAACCGGTTCCGATCCGGTTTAACTGGACAGCAGAGGTTCGGACGGAACTCGACCTTTTGCAGTCATACTACCTGGACCGAACCGGGTGGGAAGAGCACCCGGATCGGAACCAGACGCAAGCAGCTATATTCTGCTCGAAACTATAGTATCCATGGTAACGGCAGGACTCGAGCAGCTTATTGATCAATCGGCTGATCAGATGAATAGCTGCGCATGCTCACACAGGTAAGCATACCCAGCGGCGGAGCTAGCGGCTAAAAACATTAGCTTTGTAACAGCGCGTGCGTAGTGACGGTCCTGAGCCAGTCGGACAGGTAGCTGAGGGACAGAGACACGGCAAAGAGCGCGCGCTCACCTGCAGGTCACCTGTCTGGTGCTCATCTTCTTCGTCGTGGTCTGCGCTCAGCTGCCGGAAGTGTGCTGCTGGTGCTCCGCTCTAAGAGCTCCGGGTGTAAGCAGCAGAAGGAGGAACGTTCCTGCAGCTGCATAAAACAGCGCCATCATGCGAAGGTTCTGGTCCAGTTCTGGTCCGGTTCTGGTCCCGTGGATTCATGTTATCCTGCTGTGATTTTAACGATCCAAAAAGGAGCTCTTTGATTCCAGACTGACCCAGTGTGGGTTACTGGTTCTGGTTCTGGCTCATCAGCCCAGGGAGGTTCGGTTTCAGGTTGGATGTTTTCTGCTCTCACCTGGCGGACTTTCACCTGTTCAGGTTTAGGATTACTGATTTGTATTCCTGGAGGTTCTGGGTTCCGGCTCTGGTTTGTGTTTCAGGTTAGAGGCTGTTGATTCTGTTCCAGGTTCTTTTGGATCAGAACCTAAAACAGAACCAAAACTGCTGTATCTGCGAGGTCCAAATCAGCTGCTAAGCTTTATATTCACCAGTTTACAGAAAAAAACTAATTATGTTATTTGAACAATTTATGGCAATTTATTTGATTTAATTTACGTAGATATTAATTGGTCCTGGGTGACAGGTGGAGTGCCACTTGGACAGCTCACCTGTTTGGTACTAATGAACCAAACAGTCATAGTTTGACTGGGAGGAAGCAGGAGTACCCAAAGAGAACCCATTCGTAATAACTCCATGCAGAAAGGCCCCAGGCTAGGATTCCAACCCAGGACCTCTATGCTACCTCCTGAGGCACCCTCGAGGAACCTCAAGTGTTCCTTGAATTCATGTACTTCAACCCCCAAGTACACCAGGGACCCTCATGTACACCTGATGAACCCCCTGAGAAATCCCCCCAAAGCCCCTGAGGAACCCCTCAGTTCCCCAAGGTTCATCGGCCACCTGATGAACAAACCCTGCAG
Source organism: Xiphophorus couchianus (assembly GCF_001444195.1). Taxonomy (NCBI): domain Eukaryota; kingdom Metazoa; phylum Chordata; class Actinopteri; order Cyprinodontiformes; family Poeciliidae; genus Xiphophorus; species Xiphophorus couchianus. Next base: position 3,657,327 of record NC_040247.1, read on the forward strand.
GAATCCCCTAGAAATCCACGGTGAACCTCTAAGGAACCCTGTAGTCTTTCCTGTTCCTGGATTTCCAGGAGATTTACCTGAAGATCTGACCGTCCTGTGATTCGGGTCTCTGGAATTGGGCTCAGGGTATTTCCTGGGTCCAGCTCAGGTGTGCCAGTTTACCTGCAGACAGAGGATAATTTCACCTGCTCCTCTGAGATGATGAATGGCTGAAGAGGAAAGTGTGACATCTGACCCCAGGTGAGTCTATCTCTGTCAGACTCACCTGAGCTCACTGATCAGATCGCCGTCTGACAGGTGAGATGGAAAACATTCAGTGAGAGCCAATCAGGAGGCAGCTCCTGGAAGCTTCCTGTTTCAGGTTTCAAGTCAGAATTTTTCTGCTGGCTTGGGTCAGAACCAGAACACCCGACCAGTCTTCAGACCTCAGAGTATAAAGCTGAACCCGTCCTGCTCTGCCCATGTTTCCATGGCAACAATGCAGACACAGTCCAGAGGTCACCTGCTCAGACCGCCTCACCTCCAGGTGAAACAGGTCACATGATCATCCGCCTGACACCAGAACACCTGATAGGCTGGAGCCGGGGTCTGTGATGTCGTCTGATAGGCTGTAACCAGGCAACCGGAGGGAGAGGAGGGGAGAAGAGGCTAAAGAGAGGAGGAGGAGGAAGAGAAGTGGGACAGACTGCCGAGCAGCTGAGGAGGAGATGGAGCAAAGCGTCATCCACCTGAGCCACTGCCAGAAGGAGATCTTCTGCTTCGCGGTGCCTGAGGTGTGTCCGAGCTGCGGGGAGGAGCTGAAGGGCCGCAGACTGCAGGAGGCGCCGGTGAGCCTGCCGTCCCCCTTCACCGACGGACACAAGACCTCCTGCTGCCTGCTGGTCGCTCCTGCACACAACAACCAGGACAGGTAACGGCACACCTGCACAGGTATACCCAGGTTAGCCTGCAGAAAACATTCAGCCGACAGCTGTTAGAACCCAGTAGAACCAGTATCAGTCTGCATTGGCGGGTGATGAGGTTTCCTGTTAATGCTGGTCTGGAACACCTGAGCTCTTTACCTGAAAACCTTACATCCTGCAGTATCAGCTACCTGCAGGTGACTGGTTTGCAGGTCAGGAAACCAGTTTGGAGTACGACACCGGTCTAACCAGTGTGTCCTCCTCTGTCCCTCAGAGACTTTACTGGGACATCAGACCTGCACACTGGCATCTCCAACACTAAAGGTATGAACCTGAGAAGAGGACAGGTGTCCAGGTGAGGCCTACAGGTCACCTGGATGATGTCACCGCTCTGTCTCACCCGACTCTGTCTCACCTGTATATTTATCCAGGTGTTGTTTATAACTACACTCAGGATGGCGTGCGACGAGATCAGAGTGGGTGGAGCCGCTGTATCAGCATCCCCCTGGTCCGACCCGACATGTTCCACCTGCTGGCTCAGTGGGACCAGTACCTGGAGTCGTTCTCTGAGGGACCCGCCTGGGACCCAGTGTGGCAGAAGTAGGTTCCACCCAAAGCCCCTGCCTCACTACCTGTCCTCTCTGACTCACCTGTCGGTCTCTCAGGTTCCATGAGGAAGACCACAACTGCTTCAGCTTCTGCCTCCAGTTCCTGAACGGCATCCTGGCCATGGAGGGTCGCGGCGCTCTGAGCCGGGACGACTTCACCCGCTGCTTCATCCTGCCGAGGATGAGGAGGGTGTCAAAGTACACCACGCTGATCCGACACCTGCAGGACCACCAGTACTACCTGACAGACAGACAGGAGACACTGGGAGACAGGCAGGAAGAGTCGGTCACCACCAGTTAAACCAGTCTAACCACAATTAAATCAACCATACTACCAGTTAAACCAATCAATCCACTAGTTAAAACAACCATACTACCAGTTAAACCAGTCCCAGTATTGTTGAAGCTAAACAGTTGAAACAGCAGTCTAACCACTTGGTCTGTTTTGGTGTGACATGAATGTTTATTTATTGTTTGTAAATAAAGGTGAATATTTTCATAAACCATAACAGAGCTTCAGACGTCTGTTTTTTGGATGAAGAATCTAAAGCAGGAAATCTTTCCACCAATCAAAATAAGCTGAGGCTAGAGGAGGAACTGCAGCGAGAGAACAGTTGGTTCCAGCAGCTTGAGTGGACTGGTTCTGATCTGAACTGGGTTTATGGATTGTAGAAGTACGATTATTGTTACTCATGGCAATTACAGATTATTGAGCTGAGCTTCATTGATTTCAGCTAAATAAAGATGGAGGGAAACCGTTCTCGGTTCCGTCCTGGGGAACTGAACCGAAACCAGAACCACCCCAAACCCTGGACGCATAAGCAGGTGGAGGAATAGTTCTGGTCTCATTAGCAACCGATTAATATTCTTTCAAGGTGTGTTACGCGAATTATCCAGGAGATGGCGGCAGAGCAATTATTTGGATGCAAATCAAACCGCAAAGAAGAAGTTCCGAATGGAGTTTCCAGCCGGACACAGTTTCTGTAGCACCGCCTCAGCTCCCAGGAACGAACCACGGCGTTTAAACTTGAGATTGGACCTAACTCTGGCCGTCTGGAACCGGCGGAATGCAGGCGGAGTTCCGGCCTCCTCGGAGGAGGAACCGGGTTTATGAGGACTACAAGGCTCCGCTGCCGCTGATCCGGAACCAGCAGGACAGGAAGCATTACCGGGGGGAGCTGGTCCACCAGCAGGTTCTGGTCTGCCATCCGGACCACATCCAGAGCATCTACAGCCAGGTCAGAACCAGCAGAACCAGATCAGTAGAACCAAGTATGAACCAGCAGATGCGGGCCCAGAACCAGGTTCAGATGCAGTAGAGCCAGGTCCAGACATGGTCAGGTGTTCCTACTGTGTAGCTTCAGATGGTTTTTGCCCTTAGTATCGTCTCTCAGGCTAAATGTGTTTGTCGTTTCAGGGATACTTTGGGAAAGGGGTTCTGTCCAGAGCCCGACCGGAACACAGCATTTCCGACCAATGGGAGCGTGAGTTTCTACCAGCACAATGACATCATCTACAGTCATCCAATCCGTGCTGACCTCTGTTTTTGTCACAGAACACAAAGGTGTGCTTCTACCTGTCATCTCTCAGTCCAGGTACGTGACATCACATCCTGTCTGCTTACACAGTGACATCACGTCCTGTTTGCTTACACAGTGACGTCACATCCTGTCTGTGGTGATAGTGTCACATGTCTGACCCCCACAGGTATGAAGAGCTGCTCAGGTGGGCAGAGGCGGAGCTTTCTTCTCAGCAATTGGATGAAGAGGCGGCCAATCAGACGCTGCTGGCTCTGACTGAGACTGTGGAGGAGGAAGAAGAGGCAAATGGAGCAGTAGAAGAAGAGCCAAGGGGCGGACCCTGTGTCCAAATGAAGAGGCTAGGGGCGGAGTCAGAGCCAGAGGAGAGAAACTGCAGGTAGAGTTCAGCACCCAGAGAGACCGGTTCTGAGGAAGAACCAGACTGAACCTGTTTCCTGTCAACGTTCAGGTCCGACTCACAGAACCTGGACCTGGACTCAGAACCGGACTCTGACTCCGACTCTGATCCCGGTTCTGGTCTCCGTGTTCCAGGTCCTGGTTACGTCCTGGTGGACCTGGAGGCTCAGGTGGGTCCTCACCTGAGACGGTGGCTGCTGCAGGTGTTTCTCTGCTGCTGCAGTTCATTTGAGGTTGTTTCCATGGTTACAGGATGGAGGCAGAGCCAGGGAGGTGAGGCGGAGTCCTCTGGCTCTTACAGAGTACCTGCAGCTGAGCCTGGAGGAGGTAACGCACCTGAGTCAGCACAACAACGACTGATCTACTCGTGTATTTCTATGTGAAGAAATGATAATTTGATTTGTGTGCATTTAAGTCTTACAAACGCTCATTTAATAGCACTCAACATTGACAACTCTCACTCAGCCTACACTAGGCTCAAACCAGCAGCCAATCACAGACGAGTCTTTTTCATCCAATCAGTTTATTCCTAGGAAATACTGAAAAACAACCAATTACTGCACCAAATGGCCAAATTTCACGCCTAATCTGCTCACCTGTCTGACCTGCAGGCCTTCTTCCTGGTCTACAGCCTTGGCGTTCTGTCTGTCTACCAGCAGCAGGTGAGGCTCTCATTTGGACCTTTGATGCGTTTTGTCAGGATGTGACCTCATCATCTCTGTCCTGTCCTCTGATTGGTCAGGAGCCCCTGTCAGTCGTGCAGCTGTGGAGGAAGTTTCGGTTGCTGCGTCCCGACTTTGTCAGCTCCTACGCTGCGTACCATCACTTCCGCAGCAGGGGATGGGTCCCTAAGGGAGGAGGCGGGGCCAAATACGGCGTTGATCTCAGTAAGGCCCAGTGAACTGTGACCTGTTAGTCAGAGTGCAGGGAAAAGCTGGAGCTGTTAGAGGCTCTGGATCAGAACCAGGACAAGTTCTGCTAGTCAAGTGTGCTTTCTCCTTTGGTTCTGGTTTCAGTGCTCTACAGGAAGGGACCACCTTTCTACCATGCCAGGTAACGCTCACCTGTTCTGGTCTCCAGGTGTTCGCTCTGTGTTCAGGTGAAGGTCAGACATGTTGTCTCTCCCAGAGCCGCCTCGTTCCGCTCTGGGTTGGGAGCTTTTGACGGATCATCCCGTGTCTAGTTTCTGAAAACGATTAGAAATGCTGCAGCAGGAGGGATCTAGAAGGGCCTCACAGATTGTCCCTGACCTCTTGCTGTAGCTACTCGGTGGTGGTGGAGAGGACCGGCGAATCGTTGGGGGGGGCGGCGGCGCTGCGCCCGTTTTCCTGGCGCTCTCTGGCAGCTCTCAGCAGGATCACAGCCACTGTCTCCAAGGTAACTGCTCCACCTGTCGCTGGTACCTGGTGCTGCTGTTGATCTTTCTTGATGGTGGGTCCTGATTGGTTCCCAGGAGCTGATGCTGTGTTACATCATCTACCCGACTGACCTATCAGAGGATGACCTGGATTCACCTGTGTGCCTGAGCAGATTAAAGGTTCAGGTAAAGGTCAACTACCTGTCTCCAAATCACAAGTTACCATGGTAACTGCCTGTGTTTGGGGTTTTTTTCAAATTTTTGAACAAATGACATTATAAAGAAAGATCTTCAACACAATAATTAATATCTCATTACATTAAACAAAACATTATAAACAGAAATAATGGTAAAAAAAAATATTTATATATAATAATAATAATAATAATAATAATAATAATAATAATAACGGATATTAGTAGTGTTATTCAAAGGTCTTCCAATCTACAAGTAGAGTAAAAAACATTAATTCAATTTATACACAAATAGGTACAAATAAAATAATGTATCTTTTAGTTTATACAAACAATATTATTTTCATAAGAAATGTGCAAAAATACATCCAAGTACATATATAAAAGGTCTGTAGCAAATAAGAGAAAATAGCAAAGGCTTCTGCTTAAAGGATAAAGTAAAATTTCTTTAGAAGAGTTTTTGTTTTTCTAAGTTTCTGATTATTTAAATTACATTTTTCAATAGAGATAATATATGTTTTTCTTTAAAATTATTACATGAGGGGATTTTTTCATTCCATATCTTGTGGACATAATATAATTAAATATAAAAATTATTAAATTGACTTTAACAATTCAACCTTTTTTTCCAGATGAAATATATAATGATGAGTAATATTCTTCAATGTGCCAATGTATTTATACTGCCTGTGTTAACACCAGGAGCTATCAGGACTGGTTACCATGGCAGCTAGGTGGTGAGAACCAGAACCAGAACCATAGGACTGTGGTTCTGAGTTGTTCTGATCCCTGGTTTATGTCGGACAGATGGAACTAATGGAGCTGGTAATGTCTCTACAGGAAGTGATCGTCAGCAGGTGGGTTTCCTCCAGAGAGCGAGCAGAGCAGGACGACATCTGATTGGCTGACAGCTGAAGCAGTTTAGTGATGAACTCATAAAGAGCCGAGCGGCGGCCAATCAGAAGGAAGACCAGCGTGAACGCGGTCTTTGGTTGGATTCAGGCGCGTTTCAGAAGAAGAACATGCAGAGGAAGATGTTCTTCATCGTCATGTTTGTGTTTAACTCCGCCTCCTGGTGATGACGTCACCGCAAGCCGCCTCCTGATCTGGCTGAGCTACCTCTGCAGGTGCTCCTGTCTGATCTTTAGGTCCATGTCCAGATGTCTGTTCCCACAGAACCTGTTCAGGAACCCATTGGGAGGAAATCCGTGTGTGTTTATCCTGTTACCATGGCTACGGCTGTTTTTCTGTCAGATGGGTGTTAAAGGCTGAAGTTCATTAATCAGATGTTCAACATCTTACCTCCATAAATACATGAAAACAGTTCGACTTGTCTTTGTGTCCTGTTTGTTGCTCTTAAGGTAAAACCTTAGTGCAGAAGTTGTCCGTCCAGAACCGAATCAGAACCACGCAGATTAGAATTAAACCTGTTGTTTCAGTTTAAATTTATGCCGAGTTATTGATCAGTTTCATCCCTACCTAGAGATATATATAGCTGATATCAAGAACTGAATTGAAATATTAAGCTGTGTTTTCATCTCGTATTATAGAAGTCTCGCGATAACTCCTGTGGTTGCCATTTAAAGCAGCGCCAGTAGCGAGGCGCGAACCCCGGACACAGGATCCGTTATCCGGACAGAGGACACACGTTTAGCCGCTCACATCCCACCGAGCTGCTCTGTACCCAGGTAAATCTACATCCTGCTGCCGCTGAGAGCCTTCCTCTGGCCGGCCATCCGCCTGGAGCGGGCTGCCTCGCTGTTACTTAGCTGCTAGCTGCTGTTAGCTTAGCCCTTCCGATCCGGTTGAGCATGCGCACAGCCCGGACCCACCAGCACCGCAGCCCGCGGCTGTTAACGGCTATCCGATAGCTGCTAGCTGTTAGCGGTTAGCTGTTAGCTGAGCCAGATCAAAGTCCCGAGTTCTGATCCGGTCGAAGTACTTTAAAAAATGAGACCCTTTGGGTGCCCGATCCGAACCCTGAGAATCCAGACCCAAAGTCCTGATAACTGGCTCTAGAAGAGCCGGAACCAGTGACTAGTCAAAGGTTATGGTGGTTCTTCCAGTCTGGTGCTGATCCAGTTCATGAGTGTGTTAGTAAATGTAAAACCATGAAACAGAAGGTTCTGAATGGAACCAGGACGGTAGTTGGATCCACCATCACAAAACACTGAACTCTGATCAGAACCAGACTTCCCAGAAAACCCAGTTCGGATCCTCAGAGTTCAGCAGAGACCGGTGCTTACCTGCCTGACATGCAGAGGTTCGGTTCTCAAATCATCATCATGTCTTACGTCTTCTGCTCTTGGTTCGTTTAGTTTGGATCCGTCCATAGATCAGAACCAAGCCTCAACTCAGTGGCAGCATGTAAACATAACAGGACTTGTTTGGTTCTGGTTCAGTTTATAAATCCAGACCAGGTTGATGATGATTCAGCTGCAGATGCATCACCTGCACTCTCCCACCTGTAGATCCACGGTCACTGACCTGTGTGTGCGCAGCAGCATGATGGCGGACGACCTGGACATCGAGGCGATGCTGGAGGCTCCATTCAGGAAGGTGAGACTCACCTGAACTCCTGTCCTGTTAGCCTGGGCTCCCCATGTGTGGAGTCAGGTTCTGGTTCTGGTTCTGTAGAATGTTCATGTGCTATTAACGATTTGTGTGTATCTGTCAGGAGGATGGGAAGAACCAGAGCCCTGAAGGACAGGAGGAGCGCAGCAAGAGGTAACACCTGCTCACCGGGAATGATAAAGAAATAACAGACGTTACATATACCGAAGGAACTGCAGCGCTTTTCATTGTTTTTTTTTCTCTTTTATTGAAAATTCAAGAATACACTTATAACCTGTTACTGATGTAACAGGTTATAAGTAACAAGAGTGAACATCTGATATGAAAACCTGAGCAGAAAATAAGATATATTTAAGAAAAAACCACAGAAAATACAAAAACTGCAAATAAATAAAGCAACAGTGAGTATAAAATGGTTCAAAGCGGAAGTCTTCCAGACCTCTAGGGGGAGTGTAGAGTAGGTAATATTAGATACATAAATATGTTCTATAATATTGTAAAAGACATGAAATGTGACACAAGTTTTCTTTCTTCCTCCATCGTTTTTCTGGTCTTTTCTGAGGCTTTGGTCCCAGGGGGGTTTGTGATCCACTCCCCCTAGTGGTCTGGAGGACTTCTGTTGAGTGGAGCGAGTTTACAACATTTTATACTATTTGTTTTTACTTCAGTTGCAATATTTTCCTGCCTGTTTTCATCTCCTGTGGTTGCAGCGTTTTTTATTTGCAGCATTTTTCTGTTGCATTTGTTTTTTTGTGCTTAGGTGTTTGTGTGGTTCATGCGGTTGCAGCTTTTGCTGTTTGTTGAGCAGCAACTTTAATGCAGGCAGAGCCGTACAGTTCACTAAAGGAGTGATGTCAGAATTTACCTCGACCTGATTCAACAGGAAGAAGCGCAGCCGCAGCAGAGACAGGAAACGCAGCCGCAGTCGGGATAAGAAGAGGAGCCGCAGCCGCGAGCGCAAAGGCAGCCGCAGCCGCGACCGACGCAGGAGCCGCAGCCGGGAGCGCAGACGCAGCCGCAGCCGGGAGCGGGGGGGCCGTTACAAAGACCACCACAAGCAGTGAGTCCTCTTTCTGTTTCTCTCAGTGATGTCATTTCCTGGTATGTTTCATCAGAGGTTGCTGAAGGAGAACCTTCAGGATATGCCTCTGGTCCGTGGTTCTGGAGGTTTCAGAACCCGGTCCGGTTCTGGTGACTGACTGATTGTATTTCAGCCGCAGACGGTCGAGGAGCAAGAGTCCAATCAGGAAGGAGAAAAGCCCAGCCAGGTGAGACTGACGCCGTCTCCTGGTCCTTCGGACCTTTAGACCTGAATAAATCAATTAAAGATGGATAATTCCTTTTGTTGTTTTGTTTTCATTAATTTTGGATATTTAAAATGTCTTAAAAATAACACTAGTTGTTCTTTGACAGGGTGAACTTACATTACCAGTATATTATTATTATTTTAGGTTCTGTCACAGTCTCAAATTTAGCTGGATGACAAATTGCCCCAGTAATTATCGTAATAATTTTGGTTTTTGACCATTTAAGGTAATACTGATCCATATATAATATGATTTTATTTTTAACATTTCTATGCTCAAGTCTAAAAAGGAAAAACCACAATGCTGACAAAAAACTTGAGTAAACTGGTACAGAAATGGACAAACACAAGAGCACAGAGTGTAGATCAAATAAAGTGGAAAGTCAAACTTTTTATGTCGTCACTTTTAACCACTGTAGAAAATTTCCTGCATATTATTCTAAAATATACGAACTTGAAAAAGTAAATAATCACAACCAGACCATTTTTGTATTTGTTGAGTGAATAATTTTTATGCATTTTCTTAATTTAAAGAGTGAAAAATCTCTTTCAAACACCAATAAATTTTAACTTTGTAAAGAACACTTTACAAATCTGCAACTGGAAGATATTTTTAATGTCCAAAATGGAAAAACAACAAACAAAACTAATAAAAAAAACAAAAATAAGAAAAGACAAACAACTAGAACCATAAATTAAAAATGATTAAAGTCTCTGTAAACAAAATCACTCATAAAACATGCTAAACTTCAAAATATAAATTGAGCTAATTTTAGTTTATCATTTGATTGATTGATTGATTGATTATGGGTCAGGATGTGTTTGCTGACCGTCCTGTTGTCCCCAGGCTGCCGCTGGACAACTTGACCCCGGAGGAGCGGGACGCCCGCACTGTGTTCTGCATGCAGCTGGCGGCCCGGATACGACCCCGCGACCTGGAGGAGTTCTTCTCTGCTGTGGGGAAGGTGGGGTCACCTGACCAGGAAACATATCACAAGGTTCTGCTGGCGCCAGACGGGTTCAGCGGCGCACCGAGCCTCACAGGGTTTCTATCAGAGCAGGACCATAAATCAATAACTGCATAGAATCACAATAGTTCTGATCCAGAACTGCACGGCATTCTGGGAAATGTAGGCAGAGGAAAGACGTTAGCTGCTCAGCCGATATGCTAAGCTAGATTAGCGGAACCAATTGACTTGCTCACTTTGTGGTTACCTAGCAACAACCCACTGGGTAACTTCTGGTTACCTAGCAACAACCCGCTGGGTAACCCGCGCAGCAGCAGTTTCTGGTTTCTCCACTGCGCCTCATAACTGCTGAAAAATTAAAACAACTGTGTGAAAAGTAGATGAAACAGGAAACGTCCCGCCAGCAGGACAAATAACTAATGGCTCGATGGTTACCATGGTAACGCCTGCCTACTTCCCATCCGTCAGGTTCGGGATGTGAGGATGATCTCTGACAGGAACTCACGGAGGTCAAAGGGCATCGCCTACATTGAGTTTGTGGAGGCCAGCTCGGTTCCTCTGGCCATCGGCCTGACAGGTCAGAGGCTGCTGGGGGTTCCCATCATCGTCCAGGCCTCACAGGTACCCACACACACCTGGACACATGGCGACGCAGCTCAGTGTGCTGGGGCAGACTGAACCGATGGGGTGTGTGTGTGTGTGTGTGTGTGTTTGCAGGCAGAGAAGAACCGAGCTGCTGCCGCTGCTGCAGCCAATAGCCTTCAGAAGGGAACGTTTGGCCCGATGCGGCTCTACGTCGGCTCGCTGCACTTCAACATCACAGAGGAGATGCTGAGAGGGATCTTTGAGCCGTTTGGACGGGTGGGACACACACACACACATGAACGCCTCCATCTAGGTGTGAACTATGACTGCAGCTAACGATTATTGTAATCGACACTGCTAAAACACAAAATCTTACCAAGGAATTTTGGTCGTTTCTGATGCACATATCTTAGAAAACTTGAAATGGGGGCGCTGTGGTGGCGCAGGGGCAAAGCATGACCCACGTATTGAGGCCTTAGTCCTGGTGGCGGCGGTCACAGGTTCAATTCCCGGCCTGGTGACTTTTGCCGCATGTCTTTCCCCTCTCTCATTGCCCTCTTTCCTGTTGAACTACTTTCAAATAAAAGCCATTAGAGCCAACAAACACTTTAAAAAAAAAAAAAGAAAGAAAAGAGAACTTGAAATGACGCAAAACTAACAAATAATTTATCAATAAAATATATTAGCTAATAATTCCTTAATATAGATACAAATTTCTAGTTACGTTGGCAGATAACGTTTCATCAATATTAAGAAGTTATTGACTTAAAATAAGCTAATTTCTTACGGAAAACTTAGTTTTGTTTTATTTATTTTTTTATTAAACTGAAACTCCATTAGTTTTGGGTAGAACAAATTTACAAGGAAGGTTATTTTATCTTAAATGAAAACTGTTTATATTTGTGTCCAGTTTTGCTTTCTTAAACCCTTTTTAGGGTTTGTATTCTCCAGCTAATGATTAATCAATTACTAAGTTAGTTGATTATTTCAGTTCCTGATTAATCTGATTGATCAGCTGTGGTATGAACAGCCTGTTTGTGTCGCTCAGATTGAAAACATCCAGCTGATGATGGACAGCGAGACGGGCCGATCTAAAGGCTTCGGCTTCATCACGGTAAGTTCCTCCTCATCATCAGTAGAGCAGAACCTGGTGACATCTTTAGCCCGTTAGCATTAGCCTGTTAGCATTAGCCACCTGTGGTGCAGCGGTTCTGCGTTGTTAGTTTGCAGACGCAGAGTGCGCTAAGAAGGCACTGGAGCAGCTGAACGGCTTCGAGCTGGCGGGCCGGCCCATGAAGGTGGGTCATGTGACCGAGCGGACCGACGCCGCTGCCGCTTCCTCCTTCCTGGACAACGATGAGCTGGACCGGTCCGGCGTGGACCTGGGAACCACGGGGCGGCTGCAGCTGATGGCCCGGCTGGCTGAAGGTGAGGCCACGTCCCCTCTCACACCTGGTGTGACTCCGCCCCCACCTTCAAGGCTTAATTGTGTGTGTGGACAGGTACGGGCCTGCAGATCCCTCCTGCCGCTCAGCAGGCGCTGCAGATGAGTGGCGCCATCGCCATCGGCGCGCTGGCGGCCGTGTCAGGTAAACGCATCATCAGTCAGCTCATCTGCAGCTGTTCCTCCATCTCCTTTCAGTTTCTCACCTGTCTGTGTTCCAGCTGCCATGAATCCACCTCTGACCATGAACATGAGCACTCCGGCGCTTAACCTGCCGTCTCAGCCACTCGCCACTCACTGTTTCCAGCTGTCCAACATGTTCAACCCCAACAGGTGAGCGCACACCTGGTGATCAGACTGGAGATCGCTGCTGATGTTAGCTGCAGTGCAAATGAACGCAAAACTTTTCATATTCCGCTAACGTCGAAAAACACAACTCTGCATTGTGGTGTTTCCATTAAATACGAAATTAAATTAAGATCACACGTGAATTAGTTTGTTCACCCAATAAATCAATAGAAAACACGCCGTCATCCTCCTACCACTTCCTGTTTTCTTCTTGTTTTCCACCTGCAGTAACAGCCGGTTAGGATCAGGAGACTCGTGATGCAAAAACAGTATTTCCATTGAAATGCACAATTTTTTATAAACTTTGATGAAGTAAGACAAATACAAGACAGTTGTTACTATTCAAGCTGTCATAGGATTTATCTACCATTTTAACGCGTTAATATTACATAACGCAGATGAATCGGACTGAATACCAGCCTTTACTGAGAAGGTCTTTCATGTCTGAAGTTTGATAGATTAAGTTTCATTAAAATGAATTATTTTTTTTAGAGCTGCTTGAAATTTTAATTAGAATGAAAAACTATTCCAATGTATTTAAATTACAGAACAATCAAGATTAATTATAAACAGGAAAATGTAACAGATCCAAACCTTTAGCTCAGAATATGACTCTGCTAACGCTAAGCTAACTGAAGGTAGGTTTTTCTTCTGGTCAGGTTGACGCATCCTCAGATGGTTTCTTTCTGTTCTTCGAGGAAGGAATCTTCTCATTGTTCTGCTTCCTGGAGGTCTGGGCCTCAAAAGAGCCCAGACCTCTTTCATGGCTCGTTTAGCTTAGCAGTTTAGACACTGACTAAAGGTAGAAAATAAAAAAACTTCATCGCCGAATTCTCCAAGATTCTCAGACACTTTCCTTCATGTATCCCGATCTGCATAAAGTTATACGCAAAACGTTTATACCCAAGACCCCAGATCTCCATCCTTACTGGTCCCAGCTCAGAGCTGACAGGAAGTGATGAAGTGAGTGGACAGGAAGTGATGAACCCTGTGCTCCAGCTGAGTGTGTGTGTGTGTCTGTGTGTGACAGAGTGTGTGTTGTGTTTCAGTGAGAACGTGCCGGGCTGGGAGCTGGACATCCAGCACGACGTCATCGAGGAGTGCAACAAACACGGAGGAGTCGTCCACATCTATGTCGACATGAACTCAGCCGAGGTACGCCTCCGACCTTTGACCTCTCTAATAGTTTGAAATAAGAGAAGCTGGAAGTTCTATCAGCTAGTTTTGATAACTTGTTTTTAATAACAATGAAACGGCATGTAGTGAGACATCCTGTCAGGTGGAGGATCTCTGACCTCTGTCTTTCAGGGGAACGTTTATGTGAAGTGCCCGTCCATCCCGTCTGCCATGGCCGCCGTTAACGCTCTGCACGGCAGGTACTTTGGAGGTAAGACCTGCTGTCACATGACCGCTGCGGACCAATCAGAGAGCGGATCTGACTGACGTGATCTCACCTGTGTTTCCAGGTAAAATGATCACAGCGGCGTACGTCCCCCTGCCTACCTACCACAACCTGTTCCCAGAGTCTGCCACTGCCACGCAGCTGCTGGTTCCACCGGTCAGGCGGTGATCAACAACACCGACTTCTGATTGGACGATAGATCCCATCTTCTTTTTAAACCCTGAAATCCCATTGGACCAGTTTGACTCCATGTCTAACTGCCAGCAGAGGGCGCTCTCTGTTTTCATCCGGACATAAACAACCAGCTCTCCTCCCATTGGTTGCGTCCAAACACTGGTCACATGATCATGTGATGCAACACCATCAACTTCCTAATTCCTTAGTTTCATTGGTGAGATCTCTCTGTGGCCCCGCCCCCGACCTCCAACTATTGGCTCTGTGAGCCGTGTGGGGGGCGAGACAACGACAAGCTGTCAGTTGACTGGTTGGGTTGAACGGTTTAGTATTTAAGTGTTTTTCTAAAGCAAATTTGATTTTGTAAAATTATTGATTAAAAATTATTTTCATGTCTCTCTGAAATGTTGCAGTCTGTCTTTCTGGCTCCTGATTGGCTGGAATCCAAGGAAGGACCTCCCACTAAAACAACTGGAGTTTATTTAAACTCAAATTAATTTTAGTTCACAGAAGGTTTTATTTTAATAGTTTGACTCAAAGACGCAACCAGCAGGGGGAGCCGTAAAGGTTTGTTCTCCAGCAGGATGAAGTCTTCTTCTCTGACTTCAGGTTCTGCAGCAGACTGGGTGGCCCAGTCCTCCCAGTCAGGACTGGTTCATACCTGCCTGTCCAGGCGATGATCTGATGTTGAACCTGACATCATTTTCAGAACATGAGTGGTCAGCTCATGTTCTGACCACTAGAGGGAAGTGGAGCTTCAGTTTCAGGCTGTTTACACACTTGATAGCCTGGTAAACTATTAGATTGGAAACAAAACTTCAACATTGAAAAAGACACTGAGCGCAACTTCCTTCTTCACCAAATGGAAACTAAAACGGAGGCGTTAGATTTTAGTGGTTGGAGAATTTCTCTTTAGTCTTCAACTAAAGACCACGAGCCATTTCTCCTGCTAGTGCTAGGCTAGCATGTTTAGCTTGGTTGTATTTACCCAGAATTCTCTGTGCTGTAGTCCACGTCTTGCGGTTGGAGTAGTCTCTGGCGTTCACATATGCATTCAAACCAAGGGCGTAGGTTTGGTCTAAGTTTTGGTGGGACCTTACAACTTACTCACCAACTCACCAGCATTTAAAATGAATGTTACCACTGCGTAGTATATTGAAATATTAAACTAATCAATGTAGATTTTTGTTTATTTATTTTGTTTTTGTTAAAAAATACATATGTTTTTTTTTTTAATTTATATGGCAAAAATTGGTCGGGACTATTTTATATCCCTTGAATATTGGTCGTGACATGTCACGACCGTCCATACCCAAACCTACGCCCATGATTCAAACCCTACCAGAGTTCACTTCAACCAAACCCAGACCGAGGTTTCTAGTCAGTCCAGAGTTAGCTTAGCATTCACACCTCACCAACTGAACTGGACTTTCTAAACTAGTGGACTGGAGTTTGATAAAAGCAGACTAATAAGGGCTGGTGTGAATGCACCTTTAGTTCTCTCCCTGGTTTAACACCTGGATCTTCTAATGGCTTGTTAGAAGAACCTCTGCAGAACTTTGACCTGCTAAGAAGGTAGTTGAAAAACTAAAACATGGAAGAAACCGGACCTGGGGGACTGACTTTGGACTTCCCTGCAGATAGTTCCAGTTCACTCCTTTGATTTGAAACCATTAGAGGTACATGAAGCAGAATGAGTCCATTAACAGAACCATGATCTGTCACTGGTTCTGATACTGCTGCTGACTGCAGATGTGTCCATCAGAACCCTGCTGGTCCAGTTCATCAAAATGAAGTAAGTTTGGTTCTTTGAACAACAGGAACCTTTATCTGACCTCAGAGGTCATTCAGGTGGATCACTGTGATTGTGATGTCATCACGGTACCTGCGGGCCAGATCTGCTGGCAGACTCAGCATCCGGGCCAAGCGGTTCTGGTCCACAGATCCGTACCCGTCGTCACCCAGGGCGTGGCGCAGCAGGTGGGTGGCCACGTTCTGGTCCTCCAGGACCGACTGGACTCGGTCCCTCCGCTCCAGCAGGAGGCGCTGCAGGCTTCCCAGGGTGGTGTCAGCGCTAGGGACGATGGGCCTCTGCTGCTGAAGACCTGAACAAGACCAGAACCAGAACTTAACTCAAAGCTTTTTAACACATTTCTCTCTGGTGGCTAAAGGTATGAAGAGCAGCTTCAGCATCATCTACAACTTGTAGATCTACAACTGATAGATCTATCATGGAGATCCCTGGTGAACAGAATAAAACTCCCATCATTAAAGCAAAGCGGTCCAGATGTCTCCTGACCTGCCACATGGTCTCCAACCAGCTGGACCACCGTCTGCCGGTGCATGAGCTCCCACAGTCCATCCGTTGCCAGGACCAGAAACTTGTCTGCAGGCTTCATGAGGTGTCGCGTGACCTCAGGTTGGGCGCTCAGGTAGGGCGGGGTCAGGTAATGAGGCGGCAGAGTCCGCACCGACTCGCTGACCGCAGACAGGACATCTGGACGTGTGTCGTAAAGTCGACTGAGCATCTCCGGGCTCCATTTGAAACGAACGTCTCCGAAAGCCCTGAAGGGTAGCAGCAGGCCCAGGAGCCTGTCATGACGGACCACCGTCTTCCTCTCCGAAGCCGGGTGCTCCCCCAGAATCCTTTGTAGCTCTTCAGGGTTCTGAGCACTGTGGTCGTTGGTGAGGCTCAGCGCCGACCAGCGCCCGTCCCCTTCTTGGACTCCAAGGACTGCACGACTGTCCCCCAGGTTGGCCACATGCAGGACGCCATTGGAGACGTGAACAACACAAGCAGTAGAGCCTGACAGCGCCACCCGGAGGGGAGAGGACAGAGAAAAGCCTTCCCCAGGGATGGACACCCGTCTGTGGACGTAAAGAAGAAAAGTTATTGTGACAGAAAAAATGGAGATGGGCTTGTTTTCTAATCCAAAGACATGAAATAACATCAGACATTGAAATCAGTCATTGCCGATCACATGTTGATGATGACAAGTTACTGGATTGTAGCCACAGCTGCCCTGTGGCAGTCTGACAGAAGCAAGCCTGCTATATTGTTGTACTGGCCCTTCTGATCACCACCAGTAGGTAAGGTGGGTGAAATGTCTTCCCCAAGGATAAAATGATGGACATGGATGGGCTGTGGCTCAAACCAATGACCCATGAATTGTAGGGGAAACTTCAACTTCCATTGCCTCCATTGTCGAGGCGGCCGATCGGAGCTGTGGCCGCAAGGTTGTCGGTGCCTGTCGCGGCGGCAACCCTCAAACCCGTTGGTGGACACCTTCGGTGAGGGATGCCGTCAGGCTGAAGAAGGAGTCCTATTGGGCCTTTTTGGCCTGTGGGACTCCGGAAGCAGCTGATGGGTACCGGCGGGCAAAGCGGCATGCGGCTCGGGCGGTTGCTGAGGCAAAAACTCGGGCGTGGGAGGAGTTTGGAGAGGCCATGGAGAAAGACTTCCGTGCGGCTTCGAGGCGATTCTGGTCCACCATCCGGCATCTCAGGGGGGGGAAGCGGTGCAGCACCAACACTGTTTATAGTGGGGATGGTGTGCTGCTGACCTCTACTCGGGACGTTGTGGGCCGGTGGGCAGAGTACTTCGAAGACCTCCTCAATCCCACCAACATGCCTTCCACTGAGGAAGTGGAGCCTGGGGACTCTGGGTTGGGCTCTCCAATCTCTGGGGGCGAGGTCGCCGAGGTGGTTAAAAAGCTCCTCGGTGGCAAGGCCCCGGGGGTGGATGAGATCCGCCCGGAGTTCCTTAAGGCTCTGGATGTTGTAGGGTTGTGTTGGTTGACGCGACTCTGCAATATCGCATGGACATCGGGGGCAGTTCCCCTGGATTGGCAGACTGGGGTGGTGGTCCCCCTGTTCAAAAAGGGGGACCGGAGGGTGTGCTCCAATTATAGAGGGGTCACACTCTTAAGCCTCCCTGGCAAGGTCTATTCAGGGGTCCTGGAGAGGAGGGTCCGTCGGATAGTCGAACCTCGGATTCAGGAAGAGCAGTGTGGTTTTCGTCCTGGTCGTGGAACACTGGACCAGCTCTACACCCTCAGCAGGGTCCTGGAGGGTGCATGGGAGTTCGCCCAACCAGTCTACATGTGTTTTGTGGACTTGGAGAAGGCGTTCGACCGTGTCCCTCGGGGAGCCCTGTGGGGGGTTCTCCGGGAGTATGGGGTACCGGGCCCTTTGATACGGGCTGTCAGGTCCCTGTATGACCGGTGTCAGAGTCTGGTCCGCATTGCCGGCAGTAAGTCGGGCTCGTTTCCGGTGAGAGTTGGACTCCGCCAGGGCTGCCCTTTGTCACCGATTCTGTTCATCACTTTTATGGACAGAATTTCTAGGCGCAGCCAAGGTGTTGAGGGGATCCGATTTGGTGGCCTTAGGATCTCATCTCTGCTTTTCGCAGACGATGTGGTTCTTTTGGCTTCATCAGATCGTGATCGGCAGCTCTCGCTGGAGCGGTTCGCAGCCGAGTGTGAATTGTCCGGGATGGGGATCAGTGCCTCCAAATCCGAGGCCATGGTCTTGAGCCGGAAAAGGGTAGAGTGCCTTCTCCGGGTCAGGGGGGGTGTCCTGCCCCAAGTGGAGGAGTTTAAGTATCTCGGGATCTTGTTCACGAATGGGGGAAGAAGGGAGCGGGAGATTGACAGGCGGATTGGCGCAAAGCGGGCGCTGTACCGGTCCGTCGTGGTGAAGAGAGAGCTGAGCCAAAAAGCGAAGCTCTCGATTTACCGGTCGATCTACGTTCCCACCCTCATCTATGGTCATGAGCTTTGGGTCATGACCGAAAGAACGAGATCGCGGATACAAGCGGCCGAAATGGGTTTTCTCCGTAGGGTGGCTGGGTTCTCCCTTAGAGATAGGGTGAGAAGCTCAGTCATCCGGGAGGGACTCAGAGTAGAGCCGCTGCTACTTCACATCGAGAGGAGCCAGTTGAGGTGGCTTGGGCATCTGGTCAGGATGCCTCCTGGACGCCTCCCTGGTGAGGTGTTCCGGGCACGTCCCACCGGGAGGAGGCCCCGGGGAAGACCCAGGACACGTTGGAGAGACTATGTCTCTCGGCTGGCCTGGGAACGCCTCGGGATTCCCCCGGAAGAGCTGGAAGAAGTGGCCGGGGAGAGGGAAGTCTGGGCCTCCCTTCTGAAGCTGCTACCCCCGCGACCCGACCTCGGATAAGCGGAAGAAGATGGATGGATGGATGGAAGAACCCAAATGTTGGACGTCTGAACCCTGGGAAGACCAGAGCAGCAGGCAAGAAGTTCTAAACCCAAATCTGTACCTAGAGAGGAACTACGTTAAAGAGGAGAATCAGGAACCAGATAGTGCCTTGCTCAAGGACAAAGCTTTCAGTGCTGTCTGAGGATTGGGCCATCACTCTGGACTCATCCAATGAGCAAAACATTTATTGAGCTCTTAAAGACATTCATAGATGTATGACCTCACAGAGTCTCTGATGACATACAGACCTGGGAGAGGACAGGGACAGGTGAACCTGAGCCTCCACAGACACATCATAGTCTAGACGTCTGAACGCATCCATCAGTGCTGGTGTCACTCTGCCATCATCCTGCAGCCAGTCAGAGCAGAAACAGGAAATAATATCATATATGAAACCTGGCAGATCCGGTGCAGTCATTAGGTAATGAAGAGTCTTACTGTCTCCAGGTTAAGGATAAGATTACCTGTTCTGGACTGTCCCAGCCTTGGCCAGAACCCTAACCCCCATTGACCAGTTTCTTCTATGGTCTTAAAGACAGAGCATGAAACAACTTCAACTTGACTCAGAGCTGGTAGCGCCATCTAGTGTATATCTCAGGACCTCCAACCATCTTAGGTAAATTCACTATAGACTCTGGGTTAGTACATCAGGTAACTGTACCTTCCCAGCAGTAGGTGTAGGTTTATGGTCAAAGCTGTGACAGTCTCCCTGTCCTGAATCACCTTCTTGTAAACGATCTGACAACAGCTAGTTACCTCGTTGTCCTCTTCGTCATCCTCATCCAGCCTCTCCTGCCAGTAATTCCTGAGGCTGTGGAAGGAGATGGCGCCGCCATCGAGGCTGCTGTGATCCTGGGGGTGTTTGTGCCACTCCAACAGCGGTGGTACCGCCCGGTCCTCCTCCACGGCCCGGTCCAGTTCCTGCAGCGTTCTCAGTGGCAGCATGGCCACAGTGAAGTAGTAGAAGAGCCTCTGGCTGATGGCCTGAGCACATGACGGACCTGCATGGCCGTCAAACACACCGAACAGAACCCCGCCCCGACCCAGCAGGCAGGTGGCGCTGCTCCGTCGATCCTCACTGGGGTGGTTAGAGGGAAGTGTGTTGCTATGGAAACCCAGCACTCCATGGGAGGCGGGGCCTCTGGGCAGGGTGTGGCTGTGTTCGTTGGCCTGGTAAGAAAGGAGCAATGTGACGGAACCAGCAGCAGAACCTCTGAATGTTGGACCCGTCTCACCTTCAAGATTCTGTTGATCTGTGCCGGGCTCAGCTGGCCCGACTCCTGGCCCGCCTGGCCCTGTCTGCTTCTGCTGCTTGCTGGGTAATGCAGTCTACGGAGTTCAGGTGGTGCTGGAGCGGAGGACAGATAGCGAGATTGCTGGATCTCCAACCAGCATCTTCTAGTTTGGGCTCCGCTTCTTCGAAGCATAATCACTTCCAGAACCAGAAGAACCTGGAGAAGTAGAAGGAAGATCAGCTGATGGACCACAGCAGGATGTTTTGGAGGAACTAGGTGAATATTAATGCTAACAGAGTTAATTTCCTCTGTTTTATTGTAAATAATTGAAGGTACTGCCATCTACAGCAGTCCATTGCAATTGCTGATCAAATAAAATCACAACAGCTTGAAAATTAAAACCAGAATACACCAGTTTCTCCCTCCAGGTTCAGTCGTTCAGTCTTCTTCCCTTCACCTGAACATCTTGGCTTCTAGACTATTTTGCACCTTCATACAGGTCTACTGGTTCCTCACCCTGTATTGTTCTTACAAACCAGGTCCCAGACTGACAGCCTATTCTGAAACATTTGGAATAGTCAGAAAATACATTGACCTGATGGAACCACCATCGAGGTTTGATGGCTGCAGTTACAGCCACACAAATGTGGTAACATTCAATCACACCACACTGATATTTTGTTTCTTTAAATATATGATTTAATTTTCAGGGTAACTGGTTTTTGTTTAAATGCAACACATCATTTAACACTATATTTTGGAATAAGTGTGCATATTTTCATTTATACTGTTATATGTTTTCCCCTTTGTGTCTTCTATGTGGCCTGATCAGCCAGTATTTAAATTTAAGTTTTGTCTCATTTTAGATAGGCCTCTGTTTGAGTTGAATTCTGTTACTTTTACCTCTTTTATTTTTCATTATTTCTGTTTTAGGTTAAATAAAAAACAATTCTTTATGGACTGAAACCTGTGCCTGATTCTCCTTTTACTGCTCAGTCCTTCACACAAGCGATGGCAGAATCACATAGACTCATGAGAGGAACTCATCTGCCAAGAAGTGACTATAGGACCGTAGACGGCAGCAGAGACTGGGATGAAATTCAGGTTGCTTCAGGAGGAACCTGAAGATCAGAAACCCTGATCTAAACCAAGAGCTGGAGGACAGAGTAAGCTAGCTGGGTTGCAGTGTTGTGGTTCCTCCAAGTGACAGATCTCAGTGCATCAAAAGGTCTGATTCAAAAGGGAAAACCTTAGGGTTGTGTATTAGGTTTGTTTCATTTACTGCACATCTAAACAACCTAGGTCAATGTGGCTGAAACAAATGTTCACTTCTATGCTGATGACAGTCATGTATTTCTTTGCATCATTTTGCTCTTAAATTGGACATAAAACACTTCCAAGTTGCTTTGAATGTCTTTTAGAACCACATTCTTCAGTTGAAGATGGTTCTGAAACTTTATAAGACAAAGCTTATAAATTTTAGCACCTCTAAGAGCCGGTAGATTGGAGTGTACCAGCTCCAATCAAACAAGTAGACTCTGATTGGAGACCAAAATTGCAACATTTGTTGCATTTTCAGGAGGTGTGGTTTGTTTTCATACTGAACTGTGTGAGCAACCTGTTCCCCTCCTGGCCTGTGGAGGCTCTGCACCAAGAACCACTGAAGGAAATGACATGAAAACCAATGAAGAAGACACTGAGCGCAACTTCCTTCTTCACCATATGGAAACAAAATGGAGGCGTCAGATTTTAGTGGTTGGAGGATTTCTTTGTCTTTGGCTAAAAACATTTCTGCTGCTAGTGCTGGGCTAGCACGTTAGCTTTGATTGTATTTACCCAGAATGCCCTATGCTGTAGTCCACTTCCTGCTTTTGGAGCGGTCTCAGTCCACTTGGCGTTCACGTATGCCAAGAAGTGAACCAGAGTTCACTTCAACCAAACCCAGACAGAGATTTGGAGGACCAGAGGTCAGAAGTCAATTATTGTTCACACTTCCACAACCGAACTAGACTTTCTAGACAAATGGACTGGAGTCGGATTAAAGAAGACAAAACAGGTCCTCTGGTGTTCACCCTGGATGGGAGGAGCATAGTCAGTCCTAGTCAAATCCTACCTTCAGGTTGTTCTTTCCTGCAGCTGCGTTAATTTATTCCTCACTTACTTGTCGAACTGTTCCTGCTCATTTATTCTTTGGATGGTAAAGAAACTTGACTAATATCCCAACAAAATTATCCCTAATCTGCACTTTGTCTCCAAAGTACAAGACAGTTGCAGCTCAACTTCTTCTGTTCTGGAAGCCAAAATAATAATGTGAACGTCTCAGGCAGCTGAACTGGATCTGCAGTTCTTCACTCACCTGGAACAGTTCAGTCAGTCTCTGGAGATCAGCCACTTCAGAATAAAACCATCGTTCTCATGCTTCAGTGAAAACAATGACCGTTTTTATGCTTCTGTCCTTCATCAGAACTGTTGCAGCAGGTCACTTCCTGTTTCCTGCATTTAACCTTTGGCATTGTTTATGTCACTAATCAGTCATCCATAAACCACCTGCAGGTCTGCAGGAACTGCTGCCTCCTCGAGTCTGTTCCAGGTCTTCGTCATGTAGATTCATGCTGAAAGAGAAGATATTTAACCCGAGAGCAGAACTGATTTAATCTGAGTGTTTACTTGAAAGCTGAACATATCAGAGAGCAAGAAGTTTGCTTTTGTTCTGGATTCTATTGTTTCCTCTACCTCTTTTAGCCTCTTCTATCTGCTAACATGCACACGCTGCAGTTTACATAACCATGTTTATGTGTGACTGCCGGCAGTCACACATAAACAGACTGAAAGTGATTAGACTGGCCTTTAGGGAGGGAACAGACTGTAGAGAAGAATAAAAAGCTAAACGCTAGTCTTTGCCTCACCTGGTTCCATCCACCAGGTGAGCTCAGTGGCCCGGCGCTGGACGGTGAATGTAACTCTAGATTTGGCTACATATGAAAACAGGCTTTAATGCTGAAAAATGATCAAATGTTAAAAGCCATACATGTCATCCAAATGGATCAGAACCAGAGTTACATTCACCGTATTATTTCTCAAGGTAATTTACATTCAGAGGTTCTGGTCGGGTCCTGAAACTGTTAAACGGACCTGGTGGAGCACAAAGACAGAAATGAATGAAGTCCAACACCTTTAAACTTGGAGTTTAAAGTTAGAGCAGAAAGTTAATCTGAGATTATTAATGTAGTAAAAGAGCTGCTGCCTCGGATCAGAACCATCTTTCATATTCAAGATCTGATCATTAGCAGGTTCGGCTCTAAGTGGACTCCACTCTCTGCCTGATCCAAACAGCAGCGCTCATCTTACTGGACTTCATGGGAGGTAAAAGAACATGAATCAGCACCAAGAAGATCCCCAGCTCTTTCCAGAACCAACCCAGTGGATCTGAAGCGGTTTTGATTGTCTCCATGGGGAAAGTAGAAAAAAATAATTCAAACAGACTAAATTGCAAAAATATTAAATTTGCTGGTTCTAAATTAGGCTGATATCTCTTTAATTTTATTGTTTGCTCTTGCTTCTTATCTATAGAATTGTAATATAATTTTACCTCTATGATCTTTTAAATAAAATAAACTAAAAATTGACTTAAAATGCAAGTAAAGTCCATTCCAAGTTTTATTTTCTGTGAAATAAGCTGCAGTAAAACTTCTCTCCAGCAGGGGCGGTAACCGGTAACCGCTCTGACCGGAAACCGGAAGTAGCGGAACTGTTTGCTGCTGCGCGTTGTTTCAGCTCCATCATCGTTGGACCACAGCTGCAGTCATGGTGAGACTTTCAGCGATTCTGGTTCCGGACTGGTCTGTTTATTGCTTGGATATGATCCGGTTCTGTTCTAGAGAACCGGTCGGCTCTGGACCCGCTGTACTGGGAGTAAACCAGTCAAATCTGACCGGTTTAGACGGGTTCAATATTTTTTTGCATATGATTCGGTTCTGTTGTAGAAAACCGGACCGCTGTTATCCATTGACATCAGAGCGGTCCGGTCCGGCAGCTGATCTGAACCAGCCACTGGTATGAAGTTGGATAATCGGTGTGTTCTGGTTCTGTTTGCAGGCGAGGAACGCAGAGAAGGCCATGTGAGTAACAGGTTCTGTCCAAACCCACAATCCGGTTCTGCTCACCTGTCCAACAGAGGTTATATTAAACAGACCCAGATGAGGAACGTTCCCAAAAAACAGTTTGGAACCTTGAATCGGTTCTCTAAAGCAGCTGATTCGGACATTTCCGACCCATCTGCCCAGAACCCGTCCTTCTGTCCGAACCAGGTCTGCTTCCCATGGGTTACCTTCTCCCTCTGCTCTGTCTTTCAGGACGGCTCTGGCCCGCTTCAGGCAGGCTCAGTTGGAGGAGGGGAAAGTCAAGGTCTGGTTCGGTTTGGTTCTGTTTGGTTCTGTGTTGGATCAGTCTGTCTGACTCTGACCCGTCTAACTGCAGGAGAGGAGACCCTTCCTGGCTTCAGAGTGCAGCGAACTTCCAAAGGCCGAGAAATGGAGAAGACAGGTACCAACAGAACCCTGGTAGTACACTGTAGTATTCAGTAGTAACACTGTAGTATTCAGTAGTAACTCTGTAGTATTCAGTAGTAACTCTGTAGTATACAGCAGTAACACTGTAGTATTCAGTAGTAACTCTGTAGTATTCAGTAGTAACTCTGTAGTATTCAGAAGTAACTCTGTAGTATTCAGTAGTAATTGTAGTATTCAGAAGTAACTCTGTAGTATTCAGTAGTAACTCTGTAGTATTCAGTAGTAACTCTGTAGTATTCAGTAGTAACTCTGTAGTATTCAGAAGTAACTCTGTAGTATTCAGTAGTAATTGTAGTATTCAGAAGTAACTCTGTAGTATTCAGTAGTAACTCTGTAGTATACAGCAGTAACACTGTAGTATTCAGAAGTAACTCTGTAGTATTCAGTAGTAACTCTGTAGTATACAGCAGTAACACTGTAGTATTCAGAAGTAACTCTGTAGTATTCAGTAGTAACTCTGTAGTATACAGCAGTAACACTGTAGTATTCAGTAGTAACTCTGTAGTATTCAGTAGTAACTCTACTGTCTCCAGGTGACTCTGAACTGTGGTACTCTGTAGTACTGTGCAGTATCATGTAGTACTCTGTGGTACCAGTTGTACTTTCTGTTTCAGATCATCAGTGAAATCTCCAAGAAGGTCGCTCAGATCCAGAATGGTACGTTTGGGCCTAACTGCCTGGTTTTGACCCAGCTCTCTCTTTCGTTGACCTTTGACCTGTCTTTCAGCTGGTCTCGGGGAGTTCCGGATCCGGGATCTGAATGATGAGATCAACAAGCTGCTGAGGGAGAAAGGTCACTGGGAGGTCCGGATCAAGGAGCTGGGTGGACCCGACTACAGGGTAACGTCCTTATTATTGATGGTTGCCATGGAGACCAGGCCTCAGCTGGTCCGATGGGTTGATAAAGTGCTGAGTGAGAAACGATGAATCGGTTAAACTCCTCATTGTGTCAGTAGGTAACTTCTCATCGTCACATTCAGGGTTCCACAAGGCTCAATACTGGGACTCCTACAGTTCAATATCTACATACTCCCACTAGCTCAGGTTGTTAGAAATAACAAGATTAGTTACCATGACAACACAGATGATACATAACTCTACATTATGATGTCACCAGGTGACTCTGAACCATCCAATCACTGAACAGATTCTTAGATAAATGTGTGGATGTGCCAAAACCTTCTCCAGCTGAGCAGAAACTGAAGCTATTAAAGAGGAATAATCTAGAGTCATAGATCTACAGTCAACGCACAGCTTCAGTTCTTCCAGTTGGAAACTAGAGATCAGGCTGACCTCTGACCTCCAGAGGTCCACATAAAGCCGGTTCCAGAGTGGGCCTTCTAGCAGCTGCAGAACATTTCCAGGACCAGAGACTAAAGTCTCAGATCAGAGAAACTCGTCCAGGCTTTAGTTTCTCTTTAGTGGCTTTAATTCCTGCAGCAGCGTCTTCACAGGTCTGATTGACAACCCAACGGTCCAGAACGCTGCAGCTGGAGTTCTGACTAGAACCAGGAGGATAGAGACACCACCTGGTTCTACACCATCTAGTTCTACACCACCCAGTTCTACAGTCCTTCACTGAGAGACTTTAAACTACTGCTGGTAGTTTATAAATCACTGACCGGGTTAAAGATCTGCTGCTGTTGGACCAACATCCCAGACCTCTCAGGTTCTAGTTCTGGTTCTGCAAACATGGAGAAGCAGCATTCAGCTTCTACGCACCACAAAAACAGTTTTTTGGAACAAACTTCCATAAAACTGCAGAACACAGCCAGAAAACACCTGGCTGTTTTGGCTGGTTAAAAGCCACCTGCTTAGAGATAATTAATAATAAATGAAACATTGACCAGCATTTTGATGGTGACATTTGACTGTAAAGTTAGTTGGTTATTTTCTAATTGCTGACTGGATTTCTGAATCGGACCTCCTGCTGGTTCTGCTGCAGCGGTTCGGGCCGAGGATGTTGGACCACGAGGGGAAAGAGGTTCCGGGGAACCGCGGCTACAAATACTTTGGCGCTGCCAGAGACCTTCCTGGAGTCAGAGAGCTGTTCGAGACCGAACGTACGTACCGCCGCTCTCCGTTTCCTTGGTAACATCGATCAATTCTGACCGGTCGCCTGACCCACAGCCACCCCGGCCCAGAGGAAGACGAGGGGGGAGCTGATGAAGGACGTGGACGCAGAGTACTACGGCTACCGGGACGAAGACGACGGCGTGCTGCTGCCGCTGGAGGCCGAGTACGAGAGGAAAGGTGAAAGGTCGCGGGGGGAAGGGAATTCAATCTTTGGTTTTTGAAGATTTAAATTTTGGAAAATTGCGAATTTCTTGTGGTTCCATAGTTCATAGCAGAGGTGTGACCAAGTCACTGTGTTGCAAGTCTCAAGTAAGTCTCAAGTCTCTGTCCTCAAGTCCGAGTCAAGTCTCAAGTAAAGACTGGCAAAAGTCGAGTCAAGTCTCAAGTCAGGAACCTTTAATTTCAAGTCATTTCGAGTCGTTTTTATTTTATTTTATTTTTTATAATTTGCAATTATACATAAAATTCAAATAAAAGACCATTTGTTCGTTTTAAAATATGTATTTATCTCAAATGATAGAACACGTGTAGCTGAACACAAAGTATAAAGAACATTTTTAAATCGGACCACTTTATTGCCCAGTTCTGTTAAACTTGATATTCAATAAAAAAAGAGGAAAATGCTGACATTTCCACAGCACAATACAAAGAACCATAACAGCAGTTTTTTCCTCTTTTCTCTGACCTGTCAAAACAATATATTGTCAATATAATTTCCCAACGTAGATGTCTTCAAATACACCAACCATCCTTAGATGATACTAGACCCGGCTCATCATCATGATGGGACAGAGAGACTCTGTTCCCTGTGTTCAGGTCCAGAATCTGCTTTCTGTTCCGGAGCCCCGCTCACTATCCACCGGCTTCCTGAGCTAACACGGTGCACATTATTTGTGGAGGCATTTGAAGGACCGGATTTATGGTAAATAATCACCAATTTAACCCGGAGTACACATGCTAACACGAAGTTAGCTAAAGTCAGCTATCTTACAGCAAAAGAAAAGCGCCACCTACCGATCTTTGTGAAGCTTCAAATGCCGGACAAAGTTGGACGTCGTGGCATCTCCATCCGATATTCTCTTCTTGCATGTTTTACAAGTTGCAGTTCGTTTTTTAGTCGAAAGTTCATAACCTACGTAGCCAAAAGAAATTACTCGCGGAAGCATATTCGAGCGGTTATTTCGTATTTCGTTCCCTGAGCTCTGCAGCTTTGCCGCGTTTTTTTAAACGTCCAGATCCTGTTAATTTGATTGGTTGTGCTGCAGCTACGTACACATACATACATAAGGAGAGAGGAAAACCATAGTGACGGTCTGCGCATATTGATACGGAATGAGTGACATTAATTAATGACGCCACTTTATAAATAATGTGTTTTAAATTTTAAGACTTTGAGTAAAAAATATCAAGTCTTTTCAAGTAAACAGCTTCAAGTCGAGTCAAGTCCCAAGTCAATGGCATGAAAGTCAAAGTCAAGTCCGAGTCTTTGAGCATTTTTTCAAGTCAAGTCTCAAGTCGTGATTTTAACGACTCGAGTCCAAGTCATGTGACTCGAGTCCCCACCTCTGGTTCATAGTGATGTCATCACCCAGAGTGGCCATCTTGTTTGATAAGCGAGGTTTACAGCTTCTATTTATTTGGATTTTGGATTCAGGTCGACTCTAGAGGCAGGCTGCTTTTCCTTTATTTAGTCATGAAATAGCAGAAAGTCGTAATG
Organism: Xiphophorus couchianus; assembly: GCF_001444195.1. NCBI lineage: Eukaryota > Metazoa > Chordata > Actinopteri > Cyprinodontiformes > Poeciliidae > Xiphophorus > Xiphophorus couchianus. The sequence goes on from NC_040247.1 coordinate 3,685,945, forward strand.
GTAGGAGAATAAAATCATAGTATAACATGAAAAAATGACAAAAACTAAATTAAGGAATGTTGACCATCATGTAAAGTTATACTTTGGTGCAACCCGTCAATTTATTTTCTGCAGCAGGACTTTGTAACAGTAACCGATTCGGTTTCAGGCAGAACCAGATGAATGGATCTGCTCACGTCAGATCCTGACAACTATCAATGTTTTTTTGCTCTCTTAATTTTAAGATATTCTTCTGGTGAAATTGCGTCTTTATTCTGTAATTAAACAGAAATACTATGGACCCAGTACTCCACCGTCCAACTCACAGAAGAGACAATTCAAATAAAAAACACTTCTTGAAAAAATTTTCTGTCATTTGTTATTTCTTTTTTAGTAAAGAAAGTGAGAATTTAAAAAAAATCAGATCTGGTATTGAAAAAATGTATAAAATTTTTTGGGATATGACCCAGCCCTATTGTGTTTCCTCCTTACATATCTGATGCGTTTTGTGTTTTGTGTTTTGCAGCCGTGTCGGAGGCGGTGCAGAAGTGGAGGACAGAGAAGGAGTCGCACGTTCAGCAGGAGGAGGAGGAGGAGGAGAGCATCTACACCGTCCACAACGAAGAGGTAAACCTCAGCCAGCCAATCAGAATGGGCCATGAGGTTCTGATGGAGGTTCTCCTCCTGGTTCTGGAGGATTAAGGTCCGTTTGTTTTGCTTGCCTGGCCAGGTGGAGGATGAGGAAAATCGGGAGGAGACGGAGGGAGAGGAAGGAGTCGGCTTCATCGCTCATGTTCCGGTTCCGTCTCAGAAAGAGGTGAGACCCCCGGTCCGTTCAGAGGTTCTGACCTGGGTTCCGGTTCTGACCCGACCCGTCTGTCTCAGGTGGAGGAGGCGCTGGTCCGGAGGAAGAAGATGGAGCTGCTGCAGCGCTACGCCAGCGAGACGCTTCAGGCTCAAAGCCAGGAGGCCAGAACTCTGCTGGGACTCTGACCTGGTTCTGACTTGGCTGGTTCTGATCCAACTGGTTCTCACCCGTCTGTGTAAATATTCAGTTTTGTACGACATTTTTTTGTTTTTTCATTAAACTTTAAAAGCTCATCTCTTTGTGTGTTTGTTTGGTTCTGACTTGATGATGAAACTTGGGTCATCTGGTGGACAGAACCAGAACTTTTTTTTTCATTTCCGTTATAAATTTGATACCAAAAACACATTGTGATATATATAGTTACCACCAGCCATTACAGTAGATATCGGATATGAATTTATTGCCATATCTCACATCCCTAACAGGATCCACTGGATAGAACCTAAGATGATGTTGAAACCAGAGGAATCCAGACCAGAACCTTCAGAACCAGAACCCGAGCTGATGGTCACATGACCTCCTTCTGGAGTCTCTTGGTTCTGAACATTGAACCAGTTCTGAACCAACTGAACCGGTTCTGCCAGACAGAAGAGCGTCTCTGTCCCAGTGTTCCCAGCTGCTGATTGGTTGATTAGAGGCATCACTCTGCAGCATGTGATTGGCTGATTAGGGAGCGCATGCTGCACGTGTCCTCACGTGAGGACACAACTGCAGTCAGCTGCAACTCATTTACAGCTCCAGGAGTTCTGGTTCTGGATACAGACAGTCTGACCCAGCACGATCAGAACCGAGTATTTAGGTTCTGTTTCCAGATAGAAGAACCATCCTCACCTCATCAGAACCAGAACCATATGGTGATGTCTAGAGATGTTCAGTATCAGCCTGCAGGTTCTGATTTACATAAATTACAAAACAAAAATGTTTCTGAAGCTGCTGATGAAGAAGAGAACCTGAGGAACCGCTACCAACCTTGGTCCTGCTATTCCTCTGACTGCCTGAAGGGGGAGATAGAGTTCCAGGCGTTAAGCTGTTGGCCTCAAACAATTTAACATTTCAGAGAGTGGAGCTCAGGAACGTAAGTCTGAATCTAAGGAACATCTTCTGAAGTTGAGGAGCCTCAATTTAAAGCTAAGGAACGCGGTCTCACGTTAAACGTCGGTCTGAGGCTAGGGAACGGAGGAACAGAGGGAACCTGTGAGTCACCTGGCTTCAACCAATGGGAGACCTCCCATCATCAATGACATCATCATTTAGCCCACCCCAGTGACATCACAGCCCTGTGGTTTTAAAGCAGCAGCAGCTGCTGCTCTGAGGTCAGACCGGCGGGATGTGGAGCCGAGGTTTCAGGCTGCAGCTGGTTCGCCAGGCGTCCACTGTGAGACAGGTCAGGGGGACACAGTCATTCCTTCCTTTCTTTTCCACTTCCTTCTGGAGTCCTTCCTTTCTTGGTTGCTTACTTTCCTTCCTTCCTTTTGGTGTCTAACTGGTCTGTTCTGCCAACCTCACCTGTCTCCCACCTGTCCGGCCGCCAGGTGGGCGTCCTCTTTGATGTCGATGGCGTCCTCCTGCGCGGTGGATCCGTGATCCCGGCTGCTCGGCGTGCCCTCAGGAAGCTCATGGACCAGAACCAGAACTTTCTGTTTCCTGTTGTTTTTGTCACCAATGCAGGAAGTTGTCCGAGACACCACAAGGCGCAGCAGCTGTCTCACCTGCTGGACGTGCAGGTAGAGGGGGAGGGGCTTAAAGGCTGCTGCTGCTGTGTGATTGGATCAAAACAAGTCATGCGCTTCTTTTGCAGATCGCACCTGAGCAGGTGGTTCTGTCGCACAGCCCTCTGCACATGATGGAGACGTTCCACAATAAATGTGTTCTGGTGTCCGGACAGGGACCAGTGACCCAGATCGCCCACTCGTATCCGTCACCTGTCACCATGCCAGTGGGTCACCTGCTGGCTCACCTGTTAGCTTTAAAGTTACCCACTGGGCCATTTTTCTTTCATTTGTTGTGGCTGAGTGAGTTGAGACTACAATACTTTAAAGGGGCAGTATGTGTCAAATCAATTGTTTTTGATCTTTCTACAAAACAAAAAAATCTATTTCTTTAGTCTCCATAGCAACCAGTCAGCTGCAAAACACCTGGGTGGAAATAGCCCCACCTTTGAGATGCAGCTCCTCCCTCACCTCCTTAAGACTAGGCAGCAGCAATTAGCAAACACCTGGTGGAACTGCTGAGCTCATTATAGGAGCTGCTGCTCAGAGCAACGCTGGTAAAAACATTAAAGGGTTAACAGAGGAGCCATGTTAGCGGAGCTTCAGAAAGAGCAGGAGTTTTTAAAGAGACAGAGGCCCAATTGCAATCAGGATGTCACATTTTTTAAGTCATATTTGATATATTTAGCATTTTTATAACAACTACAGGTAACAGTTATTTGATGATGCTATAAAATGGCACTATGTCCCTTGAAAACACATAATACTGCCCCTTTAAGACTTTCAGACCTCGGAGATGTTTGGTGACCAGATGTTGTTCTGAACCTGATGTTTTGGACTCTTGACTCGGTATTTCTCAGTTTGGGTTTCCAGAAGGTCGTAACCGTGGAGGAGCTCTCAGAACAGCACCCCCTGCTGGACATGGTGGACCACAGCAGGAGACCCACCAGCACTGTGAGTCCTGGCTAAACCGAGCAGTTCTGTAGAACCTGGAGTTAATGTATGTCCTGTTTCATGATGATTTTTATAGCTGATCGATAAAACAGTATTTCCAAAAGTGTCCGCTGAATATCTTAGACATGTTTTTAAAGGGGGAGTCTCTGATATGTGCTGCCATCTGGTGGCTAGAGTTGGGAAAACGACCATCTCAGACAGTTTTGTATATTCTGCCACTGATTAGTTACTGATCCACAGGAAGTGTTCCTTCTGTTCCGGCTGATATATTTTTGTTGTTTTGTTTGTTTCAGCCCAGTTCTTCAAGGATCCTACCGCAGATGCAAGGTAACACAACCACAACAACGCCCAGAATCTCAGGTTTAATCTTCGGTTCACCATCACCTCTGAAAACCCAACAGCACCTTCAGCTGAACGTTTGATCAGAAAATACAGACTTGTGGTGTAAGAGCCAAAAATGTCAATTTGTGACATTGTTTATTATTGTATATGCCGTAGATATTTTCTTAACGATTCTCTTAGTATGTTTTTGTATAAAAGCGCCACCTAGTGGACATACTTGAAAATATATGAAAAGTGCTGTAGATCAAAAAGTAAATTGGATGTGACGTGTTTAACTTGGTTACAGTTTTCTGACCGTTACATGTGGAATGCTGTGCAAGATTGAGAAATTGTTTTGTGATGTCTACCGAAGGACAAGTAAAGTTCGTCGTTCATCAGACTTCGTGTGAATTTTGTAAGTACTTCTTGAATTAAGAGATGTTTGTGGAACAGAAACACGTCAACTAAAAGTCAAGCTAGCGAACGCCAACAAAAGAAAACTGAACCTCGAGGTTAGCCACCAGCTAATGAGGTTACAGTAGCCTAGGTCTGACAAACGTCTAAACGGATTATTTGTCTGAGGTCATATTCTTCTACCGTTCAAGAAGAATATTTCTGAACTGAATGAACTTTGGTGGCAGGATTTTCTCAGCCTGCTGCTGTTTCATCTCTGAACCACCAGGGGCGCTAGTGACGCCGCTTTAGCCTCCTGACAGCTTTGTGTCTTGAGGGTGTGATGGATTAATGAGAGCTCACATCTTTCCCAGTGGAAAGGCCAAAAGCAACTTTTTGTTGCCATTTTTGTTTGAAACTGTCTTCCCTTGTGTTGCCGTAGCGATCATCCTGTTTGGGGAGCCAATCAGATGGGAGACCAACCTGCAGCTAATTGTTGATGTACTGCTAACCAACGGTAGACCCGGGTGTGTGTATGACACTCGGCTATCGGCACAGATGCCCGTTCTTGCCTGCAACATGGACCTGTTGTGGATGGCTGAAGCCCCGTCACCACGGTAACAGCCACTCCCTTCAGATGTGGGCGGGGCAGGAGGGCGTTCAGCCATTGGTGACCCGAATGTGTTGCTTCAGGTTCGGTCACGGGATGTTCCTGCTCTGTCTGGAGTCCATCTACAGGAAGATGACCGGTCGGAGGCTGGAGTATGAGGCAGTGCTTGGGAAACCCAGTCTGTTCACGTACCAGTACGCCGAGCAGCTGCTGCGCCAGCAGAACCAGAACCACAAGCTGTCCACCATCTATGCTGTTGGGTATCCACAACCCATCTCTTAACATGTCTCTGAGTGTGTCTCTGGATCTATCTTCCTCTGTTGCTCGTCCCTCAACGCACCTAACCAAACCAGAGACTTGGTAACTGTACCACCTATGATGCACCACCTGTTACCCTGTTTATAACTTTGTCTTAGTCTTCATCTGTAATCCTGAATGAAACCAAAGTCTCTGTGCTATGTTCTGAAACCCCCAGTCTGTGACGCTGTCTTTCTGTCTGTAAGGCTGTCTAACTGCCTGTGCTGTTGAATGACCAAACCTGTGCACCATGTGACTGATCCACCTGTTGCCACAACACTTTCAGGTAACCAAGCACTCTGTCTTCCTCTCTGAAGCAACTGCTGCCTTTGTAGAACTTGGAAGATGGAGATGGTTGGTGTTCCCTGGCTTTAGAGCTTCTGTAAAATGTTCCACTAAACTGATTAATGTTCAATAACAATACTCTCTAGAGGACTTTTTAAAAAGAAACTTAGACACTGTTCCCGTTGTCTAGAGACAACCTGATGACGGACATCTATGGTGCCAATCTTTATAACCGCTACCTGGCCAAGCACCACACTGACATGATGAGCGACACCAAACTGGTGGCCCAGGGAACCGATACCCTGGTACCGGTGGTGGAGGAACTTGCCTTTGCGGCTCAGTGCCGCTCCATCCTGGTGGGTAGAGACTGCTTTTTGAAAATTTTGTTGGGATCCTTTAAGGTTTACAGCTGGGATGGATGTGTACACAACATGGATTTTAATGAAGTAGTACAAGTACATTTAACATTTAAATGTATTGCCTTACCATAATGTACCTTACTTTGCCAGACCTTACAGGATCTTTCCTCCTCTTAGCATACCTAGGTTTTTACAGGTCCATTACCTCGGCAGATGTTACTTCTCTATAAATGACCTTTCTTGACCTTTCCTTGCTTTAACCTTTCTTATTTTGACTCATTGTTGCTATAATGATCCTATACCTGTCTCCAGGTGTGCACAGGTGTGTATAACCCTCATTCTCCACTGCCTGTTGACCAGAACGTCTCAGAGACGATGGTCCACGGTGAGAACGACCTGAAAGTGGAGCCAGACCTGGTAGAGCCGAGTCACATGGTGGAGGATGTGGAGGCTGCTGTGGACCTGATGCTGCAGCAGGAGAGTCCCAACACCTGATGCACCTGTCCTCCAACTGATCATCTCAACATCTAACATGTGGTTCAGACTGGACACTTGGATCACACATGGCCTGTTATCTCCTACCTGTGGTGACTGTCTCTGTCTTATATGAGTAGAGCTCTGCAGGTGGATCTCAAACCGCCTGAAGCTGCACAAGTGATCTTTACATTTTTTATAGCAGAACAGGTGAAGCTAAGCTAGCAGTGCCTTTGAGTTTAGACCTGTGTGAATTCATTTTGTTACTGTGAACATCAGAAAACTAAAATAAACTGTTAAACTTTTTCTCAACCTTGTTGTTTTCATATCGAGTCCAAGCAGGTGAGACATTACCTGTGTAAGTGTGTCTCTACAGGACCAAAGGTCATAGCAAATGTTTAGATCATTCTATATATCATTTTTGAAAAGTGTAACAGTTTACTGCAATGATGTCATGAACAAGTCAAAATGAACTGAATTAGCACTAAAATAAAATCTTTGTGAATTTAAAATGTGAAGCTATATCTTTTATTTTTCAGATCATTTAATAGACCTTGTAACAAAAACTTTGGGTTCAAAGTACCTCAGATGATTGATGAGCCATCTGAACCTCCAGCAGATTCTTTAGCAGGTTTACCTGAGTGGTGATTGGTGGACCAGGTGACTCGATTAATTGGTTATTCTTTGGTAATGACATCAAAATGAAGTGTGAACACTGATAGAGTAGGACTAGTTAAGGAGGTGAATTCAAATTCAAAATAACTTTATTGATCCCAAAGAAAAAATAAATAGGCAGATTTAGAACCCATTGGTTCCAACATCCTACCTCCTGTGTCAGCTATCCTTCACTCATTGTCTGATAAAACTTCCTCCATAGGTCATCTACATTCTAGCCCTGGTCAAGTCTAGGTCCGATTATTCTGGGTTTTCAGGTCTTCTAACTGAACTTGTGAAGATAAAACCGTTAATACAGGAGTACAATTCTACCACTGTGGTGAATTTAATGATACTCGACCAGAACGGATTTGACAGGTTCACTCAAAACCGTTAAAGCAGTTAGTCTTTATTTATAGACTGAACATTCACAGGAAAGTAAAGTTTATCTATTGAACATATTTAGGTGTATTCAGCTCATGAATTGCTGATTTGAGGTCATTTTAATAAACCGTTTCTTTCATACGGTGTGGAATAAACACATTAAGTCTCGGACTGTGAGTTTCAAATGGTCTATGTTAATTCTCTCAGTTTGGTGACTGAAATCCAGTTCAATTCTATTCTGGGCTTTACTTCGCTGTGGTTTAAACACTTTGACCTCCTCAACATGGCGCCGGGAAGCAGATACGTCGAAACCGGAAGCGGGTCAGTCGCCGCGCCTGCGCAGTGACTGTGCCCGGGTCCCTGTAAAGATGTCTGAGCAGGCGGGGAGGGAGCGGAGCGGACGACTGAAAAGCAGCGCGGAGAAGCCCCAACTGTCTGCTGTTTCACCACGCAAGGTAAGAGCAGCAGACCCCGTAGGAGTCCTAGGAACACACCGACAGCCGGCTTAAGGTTTCGTATTGCGGATGGAGGCGGTTCCGGGGCTGCGGAGCCGGAGGGTCGAGATTCCGGAGCAGAAATGTTGGTAAAGGCGCGCAGAGCTGTGGCAGGGGCGTGTCCGCCATCTTTGAGAGGAGTTGGAGCTTAGCGGCGGCAGCGGATCGGAGTTCAGAGTCCGACAAAATCATCTATTGGCCACTGTCAGAGCAGCTATCGGGTCAGGCCGCCCAGTCCGCGGAGATTTAGCACATTTTCAGGCGGTCTGGCTGCTCCTCGGAGTAGTAGTAATCGCCGCGGTCTCCGATAGCGGAGCGCGGGCTTCGAGCACCAGCCGCAGCCTTTTGTTGTCCTCCTCCCCCTCCTCCCTGTTTGCGCTGGCTCTCAGCGCGCATGCGTGTAACCATGGCGCTCGTTCTTGCGTCTGAGAAGAAAAACAACCGAAAAGCTTCAAACAGAAACATAAGATCAGATGGATCAGAACCGATCTACTGCTAGTTAAACAGAACCAATCAGGCACTGATGGATCAGAACTGATCGGCTACTGCTGGATCAGAACTGATCGGCTACTGCTGGATCAGAACCGATCGGCTGCTGGTGAATCAGAAGCGACCGGAGCTGATGGATCGGTGCCGATCAGCTCCTGATCAACCAGGTGTCCTCTCTGAAGGAACGTTCTTCCATTCAGTTCTCCAGTCTTCGACAGACTGGCTGGTCCAGACTCAGGTGGTCCGGATTAGTCCGTCAGAACCAGGATAAAATCAGAACCCACACCTGTCATTTTAAGAGCATTCTTAAAATGACAATGGCAATAGTTAGGTTGAGAGTTTGATTCCCCCCTGAGCCCCTGAGGGAAAGACGTGTTGATGTTCAGGTGAAGCTGAGCAGCAGGAGGAAATGTTCACTCTATTTAACCTGATAATGAAACCGCATTTTATGTTTATAATCAGAGAATCACTGAAGCTTTTCCTGGTTGATGATATATGGTTTTCACAGTTTTAAATCCTAAAATAATTGAATTTATAGATCATCCCCATTCATGCTTTGAACCTTTATCAGATGTTTTTTTAAATTTAATTCAGCTAAAAGTCCAAAGACGCCCAGAATGTTCATTAATTCACCTGTAGATGAAAAATCATTGGAGTTTTTAGTTTTAGTTTTCTCCTCTTGCATTAAAACATTAGGCTTCAATTAATTCTTAACTGAAAACAGTGTGGACCATTTTACTTCCTCTGTCTTTTATTCTGAAAGCCTGTCTCTTCCTATCAGGTCCACATGATTGTGATGAACAGCTGAAATGTCCAATAACAGCCAGGGATCTGTGAAGGGGGAGGCGGCCACCATGGTGCCACCCTCTGGCTCCGCCTCCTCTCACGGACCGCCCCTTTCTCCATCCACCACCTCCAAATCACCTGAGCTTCCAGGTACCTACCTGTCCTCTGACTTGTCCCTCTATCACCTGTCTCCGGCTCTAATGTCTCACTTGACTTGCCAGATGAGTTGGTCCAGGCTGGATGGTCCAAGTGTTGGTCCAGGAGGGAGAACCGGCCCTACTACTTCAACAGATTCACCAATCAGAGCCTGTGGGAGGTGCCTGTGCTGGGTCAGCATGATGTCATCGTGAGTTTGCACCACCAATCGATTTAGCAGTCAATTGACCAATCAGCTGCAGCGCTGATGACTAATCGATCTGTTTCAGTCTGACCCGCTGGGTTTGAACGCAGCTCCTGCAGAGGCAGGAGATGGTAACCTTGGAAACGGCCAGAGGAAGAGGAGGAGCTCTGAGGAGCAGGGGGCGGGGCCTAACAGTTTCAAACGAACAAAGGTAAAGAACAAGGGCTGCAGCTAACCATTATTTTAATAATTCATTATTTATCCATTAATCGGATAAATTTGGATAATTTTTTCATCACTGGTTAAAAACATGGTGAATTTCTGTGTTGATGAATAAGTTTTTACATTGCACATAAATTTGTCGACTAAATTTTTTATAATTAGTGGTTAAAAACTAGACAATCTAAAACAATTCTGATTAAATTCTAACTAAAACTAAATGTCTTTTTAGTCAAATGATCAAAACTAAGTAAAACTTTGCTGTAAAAATTAATACTGGCTGCAACTAGCAATTATTTTAGTAATCAATTATTCTGACAAGTAATCGGATTACTATAAGCGGCTTTGGGCTTTTTAAAAAAACAATTTTTAAGTCGCTTGCAAATTTAATAAGTGGCGGGTTGAGCCTTTTTGGGCTCGTTTTTGAACGTGAAGTTAGTCATTTGGGCTTGGAAATAAGCAGAGACTCATAATAAATCCCAGAATTTGTCCGTCATTAAGGTAGTTTTAGTCAGACTCTCCCTGTCCATCATTTCCCGGATGATCCGTCCCGCTGTGTCTTTGTTAATGTCAAGTTAAAATATTACCTCTGAATGACGTCGAGCTTCGCGTTGCGCTCCAGAAAACTGCAAACATCGAGACTAATTTGAACAGCGCAATAAATGTGAAAACAGCCACGAATAAACGTGTCTGTAGTTGCCAATAATTATAATGGCAACTTAACACCATTATAATTATTAATATTAAGATAAGTGTCACAAATCTGTGCAGCCATGTGAGTTGTGGAGCTGCAGGAGGAGCTCTGTGCGCTGCGCTTTGACACCAAACGCAGGGCCGTAACGCAGAACCTGGAGGCTGGGGGGAAATATGGGGACTTTAAAATCCTTCTTAGAGTTTTCCAGACAACAGTGGACCACACAAATTACTCACGTTTTTTTTTTTTTGTATTGTTGTAACCATTAAACAATCTCCTCTTCAGTTCAACCTTATCAGTGGAGACACATTGTTAATGTTACCATTATAAAATAGCTTACAATTAAGTTTTAGCAAAGATCAATGTGATTTTCACAGGAGGTGGAGCGTTGTTGTTAGCAGCTGCTGAAAGTAACTAAAAAAGTTACTTTTAATGTAACTTAGCTACTTTCCAAATCGATTTAGCGGTAGTTGGTAGTTAGTAATCTAACTGAGTTACTTTTTCAAAGAGTAATCAGTAATCCGATTAAAGTTACTTTTTCAAAGTAACTTGGCCGTCACTGGTCAGCACAGTGTAGGGCTGATCTGAAGATTATTTTTAGGATTAACCTATTAAGAATGAGGTAGCCTAAGATGCTCAATAGGAGATTATTATGTTTTTTTTTTTTTTTACCAGACGCTTAACCAGGTGAAGCTAAAAGAGGAATTCTGGTAAAACAGATTTACTAAGATTTGTTCTTGTATTAAATCCAAAATGTTTATATTTTTGTACATTTTGGTCTTCAGTGCTGCTCTCAGGGTGTTGGTCTTAAAACAAATGGCCTGTTTGAGTCTGTATACCCCAGTTGACGTTTAATTGATTACTAAATTAGTTGATGATTACTTCAGTAAAGGATTCGATTAAATGTTTGATCCTTTATAAAAAAGCAGCCATGTTGGCAGTGTTGATTTTGGTAACGATGAGGTAGGCCTGTCACGATAGCAAATTTTGCTGAACGATTAATTGTCTCAAAAATTATTGCGATAAACGATAATATTGTCTGAAGATCTTTTTACACTGAAAATGACGTAATAATGCATGCGATTTCTTGCCAAAGTTAGATACACTTTATTTTCAAAAGAACACTAAACACTGGAACTGGTAACAAAATAAACAAAACAACCAAAAACAAAAATAAAATGGATTCTCAGTCTCCATTAACAAAAAATGTACTGGAAAAAAAACTAAACAACATAAAGCCAAAGTGTAAATAAATACTGCATTCAACCAAAAGAGTGCAGATTATGAAGTCTGTATATTATGTTGCCCTTCAGTAATAATTAGATTTAAATAGAGAAAATGGGCACATCGACTACCTGATGCAATAATTCACACTACATGATTTTTTGCTCCTATTTTTTCCCTTACAACAATCTTAAAACGTTGGTCTTTCTAAGATTGTGTGGTGTGTTATGGTAGATCGTCCTACGATCTAAATCAGGGTTTTTTCCCGATTGGGATCTTAACACAGCCTGTTGAATGTGACAGGTAGCCAATCAGAAAGCGTGGATTCTCCTCTATGCTTTCTGAGGGGAAATTACGGAGGGGAATCCCAAACAGCTGACACGGCGCAACCCGAAGTCCAGCGGACATTGGAGATGATATGTGGAAACAACATTAATGTTTATTCAACATGCAAAGAATATAGAAATGACAAGAGGAGGAGTTGGAGCGAAACCGGTAACTTTTCAGCTGTTCTTCGTTAACGTGACATAAACAGGTTCTAATGATTTTCATTCAGTCAGGACTTTACGCTGACACTAGCCACATGCATTGCAGGTAGATTGTAGTAAAGCATTGATTAATGCCTGGTTTTAAAATTAGTTCACTGGACTTGCGGCCATTATTTTGTGCCCATTGTTGGACACCACACGGCAGGAAGGAACCGATCGAACCGTTATACCTAGGATTTCTGTCGGCTAATGTGTGTCTGTCAGGGTTTGAAAATGGGGCGACAATCAGCTGACAGCTCTAAGATCCTGTAGTCTGCGCTGTTTTTTACAGTAAGGATATGAGGAAGGAAGAGGTCAGTGGAGAGCACCGGAGTTGAGCCTTTTTTCATTCAGTGTCATTAGTTGAAAGAGAAAAAGAGAGATAATGCCGATAATTAAAATGACGTTGGTAGTTTTAATTTATCATACGATTAATTGATTTATCGTTTAGCGCGACAGGCCTACGATGAGGATAAGGACTTTATTTCGTTGATTCCTCTTTTTTATGACAATAGTGAGACGATGACTAAAGTAACATTTTATGACTAAAACATGGCAAGATGTCTGTGAGTTTTCATAAGGAGATAAAATATTTCAGTGACTCTCTGTTTGGCCACGCCCACCTCCTGACGTAACTCATTAATCATAATTGACGCAGCGCATTACTTGAAGAGACTTGGTGGATGCAAACCCAGAAAGGATTTATGGACTTATTCCGACGAGGCTGTGAAGAACTCTTTCTGAAAGAAGAGCTGAATTGTTGAGGGACACAGCGGAACATGTGGATTTTAAACGCTGGACAAAACTCGAGGAAACTTAAGCGACACCTGAAGACTCACAGCGCTGATATTATTTCTAAAGTAAGTTATGCATACAATGTTATCTGATAATGGAGTTGAGATACATTTCTTGGTAAACTAAGTTTCTGGCGCACATGAGACTAACTGCAGGCTGTGTTACACCGTCAGTTCATTCAGTTAGAAATGAACTGACGGTTCATTTCTAACATTTCTACCCAAAATGTTAGTTTTGGGTAAAACGTGGGAGGACTCCTCTTGTAAAATACGGAATCGTTCTTTATTTGGCAGCGAGTTGTTGCTGAAATATTAAAATGGTGGTGGCGGACCGACCGCAATCCGATGTTGCCTTCAGGTGCTGATGTCACGGTTGCCTAGAAACGGAAAACGAACATCGCGCTGTTTTTTAAACGTCCACCCGGTTCCTCGCGTCCTCAGAAACAAAAACTGTTGAAATAACACACAGACGTGAGCAGGAAGACGCGGATCCCTGACTGAACAGAGGAAGCTGAAGTTGGTTTCTGATTCCGATTCCACTTAATTTCTCACTACCTTCAGCATATTTAATCTACTCCAGTAAAAAAACTACCACACTTCAAACCTGGACTGGATTATTCTAAACTAATAGCAGAATATTTAAAACCATATTTGTGAAATCTTTATCTTCAATAAAGGTTGATTTCACCACTTTTTTACAGGTTTCATACCGGTCATGGGAAACCTGGAAAGTCATGGAATTTTATTTTTTCTATTTTCAAGACTTGAAAAGTTATGGAATTTAATTTCAGGTCATGTAAAGTTATGGAATTTGCAAACAAGGGCAAAAAATGCTATTTTTTCTGTGGTTCTCCTCTGGACTCGATCCATTCGGTCTCGGTGTCGGACATTGACGTCTAGGGATTTTATTTCAGGACCACAGCTGTGGAAATGTCACTAAATTGCCAGCATATTGTCCAGTTTATTTATCTTCTTTGTTTTCGCTGGATGCTAAACATACAGATTTATAACGCGACTTCCTAATTGCGTGTTTCTGTTTCCGCTGCCAGCCGTCGCCCAACCTTAACTGGCTCGCGGCGCTCTGAGACATGCGCAGTGTGTCTCGCGGCGCTCTGAGACATGCGCAGTTTGTCTCGGAGCGGGAGAAAATGTCCGACTAACCGCGGGTCTCGTGCGAAAGCATCAGGGTTAGGGAGACATTTCTGACGATGGCGGACAACAGAAAGTATGACAGCGGAGCGCAGGAGAGAAAGAAAAAGAGAAGCGCGACAGGGAGGTGATGAAGAAAATATCCAAGATAAGTTTTTTTTTTAAACAGAACCACAGTCCCTCTCCACTTCTTAAACGTTAGCCTTGCCAACAGCAGAACCTGGATCTGGGTCTGATTTGGTGCCTGCGGAGTCACAGGCGGTAAAAGCTCGATGTTCTTCGGTAGTCGCAACGATGACTGGTAAAACTGGATAATCCGGACAGCACTGATCCTGCGTTTAAAAGCTGATGAGTTGGTGTGAGCTTACTGGGCTGAACAAGAAGCAGAGAGCTGTCAGAATATGGATATTAATTTGAAACCATCGGAACAGGTTTACAGAAAATCAAAAAGACTCCTCTCCAGATCGCGCTTTGAAAGCCATCTGCGGGTGGTGAGTACATCCAAACAGGCTGATTTATCTTCCATCCACCGCGGCTGTGTTTTGCTTTGCGTGTCGTCATGTTAAAAGTCAGTGGTGCTTTGAAACGGGTTTCTGTAACTGGAAACGCGCAACAGAATGCGTCTGATTTACATTCAAAGTCTTTGTGGAGGCGCGTCAAGGGCCGAGTTTCAAACCGTCTGGAGCGTTTGGCGCATCGAGCGCATCTGACGCTCCGCATAGACTTTGAATGTAAACCAGACGCGTTTGGTGTGAACGCACCATTAGCCTCCAGCTAGCAGAGGTGGGGGGAACTGTCTTAAAGTGTACAACATAGCTCAAGTGCGCCATGTTCTGCTCTGACACGCAACTAAAATCCAGTCATAAAGTAAAAGTTTTGACCAGGTTTGACTTTCAGAGGGGAAATACTCAACCTGACTATCTGAGCTTGTTAAGGAAATAAACCTGATAATTACAGAGAAAGATACAGATACATGAAGGTGGAGAGACTCCTGCTGGCCACCTGAATAAGCAGACAAGGATATGAAGACCCCCTGCAGTTTGTTTACTGCAGTGGAGTTGGAGTTAATTACTAAATTAGTTGTGAAGCATCAAGAATAAATCATTGCAGCTCTAGAATAAAGCATCCATGTTGGGTCATGTGATCAGTGACTGAGGAGCAGTGGCTGATGGGTAACTGGGTCCAGTTGTGTTTACAGGTGGAGCCAACCACACCCATCTCTCCCAGCACACCTGGAGTCAAACCGTGGAGCTCAGCCCCCGAGGAGAAGCAGGTTCCAGCGACGACGCCCACCACACCCAGCCCGGCGCCGGCCCCCTACCGACCGGCCGTGTGAGTGCCCCGCTCCGCCGCCGCTCCCCTGCAGGGGCGTTCAGTGACTGCATGTGGGTTGTCGTTCCAGGATCTACTGGGATCTGGACGTCCAGACCAACGCGGTGATCAGAGAGCGCTCGGCAGCCAATCACCTGCCGTCGCACCCCGAGATCGAGCTGCAGCGGGCTCAGCTGGTCACTAAGCTGCGGCAGCACTACCACGAGCTGTGCCACCAGCGAGAAGGTAGCCGAGCGTCCACTGACAGCGCCTCGCTCCTACAGAGCGCATCATGTGGTGTGTGTGTCCGCCGCAGGCATCGACCCGCCGCGGGAATCCTTCAACCGATGGCTGTTGGAGAGGAAGGTGATTGATAAAGGCCTGGACCCGCTGCTGCCCAGCGAGTGTGAGCCCGTCGTCTCGCCGTCCATGTTCCGGGAGGTCATGAACGACATTCCCATCAGGTAGGGAACCTGAACCCTGGTCCAGATAGGGCAACAGTGCTCAAAGTGGGGCTCGCGGGCCATTCACAGCCTCTGGACTGATCTTGTGCAGCCCGCTGACCACACCAAAGGAATAAATTAAATAATTTAGAACAAAACTACGACTTTTTAAATTAAAATCTACTTTAAAAAATGTAGGATGCAACACAATGTGATTAAAATTCTTGAAAATGTTTGAATTTCATTGAGGTGTTTTTAAGGCTTGGAAAATTCTTGATTTCTGTGTAAAGTCCTTGAAAGTTCTTGATATTCAAACTACACAGTTTTGGAATAAAGTTTAATTAAAAGCTTACATTTGGAAAATGTTATTAACAATTGAAACCAGGTATTTACATACACCTCATGAAAAGACAACATTTTCTTCCTCGCTGTCTGAAGTTAAATCAGAATAAACTTTTCTGGTTCAGGTCAGTTAGAAATACCTGAATTATTTCTATTAGCTGAATGCCAGGAAACTTAACTGGAAAATTTTTATAACTTTTTTGCATATTGTGTTAGGATTTGTTTGAATTATTTTAATGCAATAAATATTTGTTATTCCTAATGACTCAGTGACCTATTGATCATCTTATATTTGATATGTTAAACAGTGTTATTGAAATTGGGGGATTTTTGTTAGATTTGTTATTTTTGTCTCCTTGTCCCTGCTCTAGAATGGAGAATATTATCACAAAAAAGTATTAATAGCAGTTATAGCTGATATCCAATAACAATGAATTGAAATTGTCTTTTTGTTGTTGTTGTTATTTTAAATTGTTTTTATCTCTAAGTTGGTTTTCTGTAAAGTTATGAAAACTTACCTTGAAAGGGGCTAAATTTTACTCTGGGAAACCAGGAAAATGTGGGAAAATTAGTTTTGGATCTACAATCCTGTTTCTGTAAAAATATCTGATTACTTTGTTTAGGTAAAATAGTTCATGTTTAGTTTACTGTTGAGCAGGTAAAAGAGTCACAATAACATTTTGGTCATTTTAGTTTTTAAAATTATTTTTAAAAAAAAAACATTTTTTAGGACTCGTGAGTATTTCTGGTCTGACAATTTTGACTCACGTGACCAAAGGTTTGTACACCCCTGGTCTATGCGGCTTGGTGGGGTTGTGGCTGCTGATTGACCCGGTTCTGGTCCGCTTGTGTCCATCAGGTTGTCCCGCATCAAGTACAAGGAGGAGGCCCGGAAACTCCTGTTTAAATACGCCGAGGCAGCAAAGAGGATGATCGACTCCAGGTGAGCCCCAGCCGACCAATCACAGGGTGGGACGGCGCTGTGGGTGTGGCTCATGCTGACCTTTGACCTGTGCAGGAATGCGAGTCCAGAGAGCAGGAAGGTGGTGAAGTGGAACGCCGAGGACACGATGAACTGGCTGCGCAGAGATCACTCCGCCAGCAAGGAGGACTACATGGTAACGCCTCAGCATCACATCACTTTCTGTCACATGACTTCACCAGCCAATCAGGAGCTGAGCAGGAGGTCACTGAAACTAGAGCTGGGCCATTCAGCTTAGAAATAAACTTTTTCATAGCAGATCCAGTTTTAGATTTTTTTTTTTTTAACAAAATTACAAATGATAGAAAATATTTTATTTACTTTTATTTTTTCAGTCATCCCTTCTGTGAGTTGGACGACGGTGTATCAGGACCAGGTGACAAGAATTTTTGTTTAATTGTGACAATGTAGCAATAAAAAAAAATAAAGAATTTTACATTAACGTCTAAATACTTTTAATAAAAAACTTGTAGAGATGCATTAATATGAACAGCTCCGTTGTGATTCTTTGAAACAGACTCAGTCGTTACAAAGTTCTGCTGCTGCTAAGTATAACTTCACAACAAACTTTAATCATTTTAGCTTTTATCTTTAGTGTAGAAGTTGTCATAAATTTATTATCTCATTCTCCTAATATTAGGACTTTATTCTGGTAATATTTTGACTTTGTTGCACAACTTTTATTCTCTGAATTAAAATAAAAAATCGTAGTCTGGCCCTGATACACCGTTGTAGATTTGACTTGATTTAGAAGTCCATATAGACAAGATGGCCGCTCTGAACGCTGACATCGCTGAACTATGGAAACAAAAGGATTTTCCTAAAATTAACCTTCAAAACCCAAACATTTCTAACTGAAAGCAGACGCTCAGGCCCCGTCCCCTGACAGGTTCAGCGACCCCGATGTCTCACCTGTGCCTGTGTCTGCAGGACCGCCTGGAACACCTGAGGCAGCAGTGCGGGCCGCATGTTACGGCCGTCGCCAAAGACTCTGTGGAAGGAATCTGCTCCAAGATCTACCAGCTGTCGGCCGAATACAGCCGCCGCCTGAGGCAGACGCACCTGAGCCTGCTGCAGGACCCCTCCACAGGTACACACACACCTGAGCTGCTTTTATTTATTCTAAATAGTTTTTTAATGTACCGGTAACTTTGGTGATGGGCTAAGCTAGCTTCATACCTTTCTATTTTTATGTGTCGAGTATAAAAGCCTCAACCTAGCCAAATCTGCAGCCAATCACAGCCAGGTGTTTTCATCCAGTCAGACTATTTCTTTTAAATCCTGCATTCACGTTGATAAATAACAACCAATCACAACCAACAGATCATATTACCGCACCAAGCCGCAGACATTAAACCAAACCTTCAGATTTATGTGAATACAATAAATACATTTATTTTGTATCCTTTTGATTAATGACACTCCGATCAGGTTTTTTTGTTGCTGATACCGATCATCCATGAGGCTGATCATCTGAATTGGCTGTTCAGTTTTCACTTCAGGAATAAATGCTACTCTGTGATCTGGCAAAATGGAAAAACGATCTGGTAATAAATTCACTTAATTTAGACGTAAAACATGCAAAATACTTGCAGACATAAAACAGCAGCTACTCAGTCAAAAAGACCGAAAAACCTGCAATCAGTAAAATAATATTTAACAGTAAGGCTCTCAGCCATAAATTATTCACATCACAGATATCAAATAAGAAACTGACTTTGTGTGTGACCCTGTTTGACCTCGTGGTTGTAGAGACGTGCGCGTCGCCCCCCCAGTCACGGCTCGTGTACTGCTACCCGGTCCGGCTGTCGATCCCGACCCCCGCCCTGCCCCGCGTGGAGCTGCACTTCGAGAACGACGTGGCCTGCCTCCGCTTCAGAGGAGAGATGGTTAAGGTCAACCGGGGACACTTCAGCAAGCTGGTTGGTCCTGTAGTCTGGATACTACTGGGAGTAATCTGATTACTCTGCTGTCTCTCCAGGCCTTCTGTCTGGTCATTAATTGTGTTTCTGGAACTTTAAATCAATGATGGGGGTGCCAATACTTTCTTCATCTGAACAGAAACTGAAGTTACAACAGTTTGGGATTTTTTCATTAGAGTTTAGTTTTATTCTGTTTGTTTAACTCAGCTTGAATGAGTTTTTAAAGTGTGTTTGCTCATTTTTATTAGTTAAATATTGTTTAGTTTTAGTTTATGTTTTATTCATTATAGTAGTAGTTTAAGTTTGTTTCATACTTTGGTTAATTTTTAGGTGCAGAACTCAAAAAGTACTGATTATGTTAATTATAGTATTTTAATAAAAACAACAAGCTGGCTGGATGTTTTCCCAACTTCTGCTGTCGCCATTTAGCCGCATGAGTGCACAAAGATGACCGACGTAAACTGCTGATTCCACAGCAGCTCAAAAGACTCATGAATAGATTAATAAACATGAAAGCCAAGGACATTATATCTATAATTTCAGATATTTTATATGTTTTAGTTTTATAAACACAGCTAAACTAAAGCCAGAGTCTCGATCTCAAGATCATACCATAAATCTGGGCGTAGTGATGACCTCTGACCTCTGACCTGAACCTTCAAAGCCACAAAAAGACTGTTCCAAAGTCGGCCTTCTGTCACCTGAAGAACGTTTCCAGGATCAGAGGACTAATGTCCGCTGTTCCAGAACAATGCTGCTGCTCGTGTTTTCACTAAAAACAGGACCCTGTCTTCACCTGTCTGACTGTCCCCACCTGTCCTCACCTGTCTGACTGTCCCCACCTGTCCTCACCTGTCTGACTGTCTCCACCTGCAGGAGCTGCTGTACAGGTACAGCTGCATCGATGACCCTCGCTTTGAGAAGTTCCTGGCCCGAGTTTGGTGCCTCCTGAAGCGATACCAGGTGACTGTTCTCCAGCCGGTCCGGTTCCGGTCCAGTAGTTCTGCGGTGACAGCTTCGTTAACTAGGTGTGTTTGTGTCCAGGTGATGTTTGGCAGCGGTGCTAACGAGGGCAGTGGCCTGCAGGGGGCGCTGCCGGTGGCGGTGTTTGAGACGTTAAACCGGCAGTTCGGCGTCACCTTCGAGTGTTTTGCCTCGCCGCTCAACTGCTACTTCAAGCAGTTCTGCTCCGCCTTCCCCGACATCGACGGCTTCTTCGGGTCCAGAGGGTGAGGCGCTCACCTGGCCAGGTGATGTGGGCGGGGCTTATCGGGGCGGCACTGACGCTGTGTGTGTTTCAGGCCGTTCCTGTCCTTCAGCCCGGTCAGCGGCTCGTTCGAAGCCAACCCGCCGTTCTGCGAGGAACTGATGGACGCCATGGTGACGCACTTCGAGGTGAGAGCCGGGCCGCTGCGGGCTGGGTCCGGGCCGGTTCTGGACTCATCGGTCCGTGTCTCCATCAGGAACTGTTGGATCGGTCTTCCGAGCCGCTGTCCTTCATCGTCTTTGTTCCTGAGTGGCGCGACCCAGTGACGCCGGCGCTGACCCGAATGGAGGCCAGCCGGTTCCTGCGGCACCAGCTGAACGTCCCGGCCTACGAACACGAGTACCGCTCCGGGAGCCAGCACATCTGCAAGCGGTACCGCTCTGGTTTTGATTGGCCAGGCGGGCTTAGCAGAGCGACATGCTGAGTCCAGATTTATTCATACCCCTAACATAGAGCTGGATCAAAACAAAATCGGCTATTTCTGATTTTCAAAAAGTATTAGGGCCAGGCTACAATTAGTTTTTCCATTATAAAGTTATAATATCAGCAGAATAAAGACGCAAGTTTACCAGAAGAACGTCGTAAAATTCAAAGAATAACAGTTCCTGGTTATCAGGGTCTAACAGAGCAGCTCAATCAGTCTGCCAGTCTGGTTACTGCCACCTACTGGTCAGTTTGCTCAAAAATTCAACTGTTGATAATTTTATGCTGATGTGTAAAAGGTTGAAGTATTTTCTTTGTGTTGGAGTTCTCATAAAATTATTACTTTATTCTCCTAATATTACAATCTTATCCTCGTAATTAAAAATAAAAAATTGTAGCCCGGCAATGACAGTCGTAGAGTTGACCTGACTTTAAAGTGTAAGTAAACAGTAGATGCAAAACACGCTTTTCCAACAACATGGCCACCCTGGCATCAATCTGAATGATAAACAGTGCAAAGGTGAAAAAAAAATATCCATATTGTCCAAAAAAAAAGAAAAAATTACATTTTTAAAATGTTTTTATTTTTTTTTACCCCTCCAGAGGGTCTTTTGTGGGCTCTAGTGTCCCTTATATGATAGCAGGCTGACAGGAAACGGGGAAGGAGAAGGGGGAGACATGCGGCAAATGTTGTCGGGTCCGGGAGTCGAACCCGGGACGGCCGCGTCGAGGACTCAAGGCCTCCAAATGCGGGCCGCGCTAACCACTATGCCACCACGGCACGCCCAAAATATTTTTTTTATATATATATATATTTTTTTAGGTTTACCAACACGTTTTGCTGATTGGAGGTAACTGTGTGGTTCTGTAACAGTCCAGTCAAAGTCCTGGCCTAAGATTAGGATTATGGTTTTGAACCTTGCAGGGTATGAATACTTTTGGACTGCGCTGTCCCTGCCTCTTTTGTTTTGGGAAGCGTGTTCTGACCCGGTTCTGTTTCCAGGGACGACATGTACTACCGGGCCGTCCACGGCACCGCTGTGCTCTTCCTCCAGAACGACGCTGGCTTCGGAAAATGGGCTCCGACTCCGGAGCGTCTGGCGGAGCTGACGGCGGCGTACCGCCCCTCTCTGTCTCGCACTTCCTCCTTGTCGTCCCCTGGCCCCGCCCAGTCCGCCCCTGGAGACAGAGACTCCACCCCTAAGGCCTCTGATAGGACACAGAGCGCAATGATGTCACCTGGCGGCCATGACAGCAACAACAACGGCAGCAGCAGTAGCAGCCCTCAGGACAAGCTCACTGCGATGTAGAGGGGCGTGGCCTGCAGTGGCCACGCCCCTAATGTAAATGTGTGTTTACGAACATCACCAGTCCCTCACCAGCACCTGTAGCACATCCTCACCTCTTATCGGTAATCTACCACCGCCATCAGGGGGCGGAGCCTCATTTAAACTTCACTACGTCTCTTTAGTTTGTTGGCTGCTCTGATTGGTTGAAGCTCACCTGAAGCTGAATGATGTCAGCGTCTGAACTGCTTCAGAGTTCCAGCAGTAAAATCCACCTGAGGGGCGTCCCCTGATTGGTTGTTATGGCAGCTATCATGTCTGGGACCCGGGCCCTATAGCAGGGGGCGTGGCCTCGGTAGCAGAGGGGCGGGGCATCAGGTAATCCTGAAACTGTGACAAGTAGTCATGGAAACGATATTTCAGTCCCAATCCAGTTCTGTGATTCACACGAGATTAGAAAATACAAGCTGTTAAGGTGAGCTTTAGTCTGACCCAGTTTAATTCACACCAGATTAATCTGGATTAAACCAGATTAATCTGGTGTGAATTAAACCAAATTAATCCAGTTTAATCTGGTGACCTCTCTAATCTAGTTTGGTTCAGTTCAGTTTTTTTTTTTGAAATTTGTTTTGATTTCTTTGATCCATTACAATCTGGTTAGATCTAGTTTGATTTGTTTGGACCTACTCTAATCTGGTTCATGTTTGTTAGATCCAGTATGTACAGGCTTTGGCCAAATAAATCTGGTATGAAGGGATTTGGGTTGTGTTGGGATGGGATATAACCAGATTAATCTGGTTTAATCCAGTTTAATCAAGTGAACTCTAATCCAGTTTAATTCACACCAGGTTAATCTGGATTAAACCTGATTAATCTGGTGTGAATTAAACCAAATTAATCCAGTTTAATCTGGCGACCTCTCTAATCTAGTTTGGTTCAGTTCAGCATTTTTTTTATTTAATCTGGTTTGATTTCTTTGATCCATTATAATCTGGTTAGATCCAGTCTGATCTACTTGGATTTGGTTGGACCTAATCTAATCTGGTTCATGTTTGTTAGATCCAGTATATTCTGATTTAATCTAGATAAATCTGGTCTGAAGAGGTCTGAGTTCTGTAGGGATGGGTTAGTCTGGATTAATCTGGATAGAACCAGTTTTATCTGGTTTAAACCAGTTTTGTCTGACCTTGTCCATCTTTAATAGGAAGAAAGCTGACTCCTCCCACTTCTGAGTGCTCTCTGATTGGCTGGTGGTGGACCTATCAGGCGCCTGTCTGTGTGTAGATAGTGTACAGCTGGACTGATTTGAGGTCTGTTGATGTTTTGCTGTTGATCAGTTTTTATTTGGTCTAATTTAACCTTTTTAAAGAAATGAAATGTGTTTGTGTGTTTTAACCGAACCAAAGTGTTTATGATGTATATGAGTGTGTACAGTAGAGCCACGTATGACAGCTGGGCTCCTCCTGCTCTGCATGAACCCGCTGGAGGAAGTTCAGACCTGGACTAGGTGGTCTCCTCCGGGGTCCTTCCAGCTTCAGTGTAAATTCAGTCTGTCCTTCGTACTGCCTGCAGAAAACCTGCAGCTTCTCTCCTAGTAAAAATATATCCAGCCCAGTACGACCAGTCACCTCGTCCTTCTGCACACACACAGACATTCTTTCTATCTTCCTGAGGACTTCCGTTAATTTTTCATTTATTTATCTAGCCTGACCCGTGATTCAAATGCTTCTGCTCCTTATGGGGTTAAGCTTTAGGCCCCATAAAAACCATAAGATGTGACTGAATGTCCACGATGAAGTGAAAACCCAGAAGTTAAAGTTCACCTTTGTCCGGTTCGGTTGTACATCTAAACCCAGTTAAATAATAGTTCTATACAAAAAAAACAACCCAACCTGGATTTATGCCATCATTGTCATCCTATACTGAGCTTTTATTTTGAAACCTGGAGCCGGAACCTGGAGCTTCTATTTTGACATAACTGGACGGAAATTTACCAGCTTCACTAGACGGAAATGATGGTGTAACTTCCTGGAAGTAAACATCAAACTTCAGATTGATTATTGATCAGCAGCAGATTAAAAATAAACTTTTAACCTCGCGTCCAGTCAGAGCGCCAAATCTATACTCGAACCACGTAAAGTTCCGTCGGTCTGTGCTGCTGTAGCCACCGTTAGCCTAGCTGAGTTACCTCGGTTCAACCCGGAGCTGACCTGACCGAAACGAACCGCAGCAGAACTTCGGAGCGGGCCCAGCATGGGAGCTCATCGCAGCGAAGGAGGCCGGGAGTGGCTGGAGCAGGTTGGAGCGGAACATCCGGACCAGAACCCGGTAAGAATCCCGGAGGAGGAGGCAGCTAGCGGCGGCTAACTGGGCAGCTAGCTATGGCTAACAGAGCAGCCCCCATTTTAGCTTAAAATAATAAATGTAACAAATTTAGATTACTTGCAATATTCTTTGATTGAATTGGTGTCCGTTTTTAGTTTTCTATAATTTTCAGTTTTATTTCATTTTCTTATTTTGTTTTGGTTTTTGTTTAGTTTTTATCACCTTTGGTAATTGACGTATTTACTTTTAATTTTATTATTTTACTTTAAGCAAATCAAGCTATAATAAAATAAATGTTATTTTAGTTTTTTGAATGGAAGCCTATTTCCGCCACTGGTAAAATAAATAAATCTCAGTTTCAGTTCAACAGAAACGATGATCTAAATCTAAAAGACTAAATCTGGTCAGAAAATGAGGATGGGAATCTACATTTAGTAGCCATAAACTCAAAATTATTCATACCTCTGGCAAATTTAGTTTATTTTGTAGGAAATGCCAGTTTAAAATAAAAAATAAATAAAGAATTACCTTTTTTTGGATGTGCTGTGGTGGCGCAGGGGTTAAGCACAACTCACATAAGGAGGCTTTAGTCCTCGTCGTGGCTGTCGCAGGTTCGAGTCCCGGCCTGGCGACCTTTGCCGCATGTCTTCCCCCTTCTCTCCTTACCCACTTTCCTGTCAATTAACTATCAAATAAAGGCCACTAGAGCTAATAAAACCTTTTAAAAAAAAGAATTACCTATTTTTATTAGAAGAAGGACCTTGTTTATAATAATGATGATGATGGAGGAGGAGGAGACACTGAACTGCCTGTTCATCATCATCTAGAAGCCGTGGAACCTGATGATCAAACATCGACACGTCCAGAGACGAGGACGGCGCTCACACACTGCAGTCAGGTGAGTGCAGCTGCACTGTGGTTCTGATGGGTTCAGTTCTGACCCGGTCCAGTCTAATCCCGTCCCGTGTTCCACCTGTGAGTAGCTACACGGATCCCCAGGTGTCCATGGACCTACTGAGGGCCGTACTTCAGCCCAGCTTCAACGATGACATCATGGCAGTTTTCAGGAAGTACCAGAAGGTCAGAGGTCACACCGTAGGGTCAGGGCCACGTGCGGACAGGTGTGGTGTGTGACCAGGTGCGGCTGTGTTGCAGTTCTTTGAGAAGGCAGCGGAGAATGTGAAGGAGAACGTCGGCGAAGACGTCCAGAGGGACCAGCTGATCCGGGAGGCCTGCAGGAATGTTCTGGAACATGTGAGGTCACTTCCTGTTTCCTCCCATAGCAGCCTAGTCTACCTGCACTCACCTGGTTCTGTAATTTCATTACCAGGCCAAACAGCTGTTTCCAGAGGTGGAGGGCAAAAGAACGGGGTCAGAAGTCACGATGAAGGTACATGCCCTCTGACTGACCAATCAGAGCAGGCTGTGACTCAACTTGGTTCTGACCTGGTTCTGTTTGTCTTGCAGAGATCCAGAGCAGTTGATGAAGACTTTGTGATCAGAGGAAATCTTCTACCTAAGAAGGTAGCGTGTTAGCCAGGTGTGACCTGAACATCTCCATGTTTGACGTTAGCTAGCTTGCTGGCTAGGCTATGTAAGCTGGGTAGCTAACAGCTAGCTAACATAACGTGTACTATGTTGGCACCTAACATAGCCGTTTAGCTTTGTTAGGCCTCCATGTTAGCTTGTTAGCAGGTGCTTTTTTGCACCTGTTGTGGGTACTTGCTAATTTTTTGCCGGTTGGCTGATCGCCGAATCAGGTGAGGATGTTGACTGTTGCCTTCGTGTGATTGGTCCATCTTTGTCCTCAGAGGAAAAGTCGTCCAGGTCCCGTCGTCTCCTCAGACCGTCCTGCCAACTACCCTCTGTGAGTACCTGACCAGGTGACATCATCAGCCTCCAGGCAGACCGCAGCACCTTATTGGTTTGAATTTTTCTTCTCAGAGTGAAGCCGAAGGCGGAGCCTGTGAAGAGGGAGGGGCCAAAGGTGAGTCTGTTCTTAAACTCTGACAGGTGAGCTTCAAAGGTGTGCTGTTAGCTGATTACTGCCACCTAGTGGTCAGACTGGAGGGAGGAGCCATTGCTAATGGAAATCACCTGTTAGGAAGTTCACCTGTGTGTGTGTGTGTGTGTGTGTGTGTGTGTGTTTCAGTGGGATCCGTCCAGACTCAACGACAGCAGCACGTTCGTTCTTGGCTCCAGAGCCAACAAGTGAGTCACCAGCACCAATCAGAAACAGGCGTGATGTCATGAGATCAACTTTGATAAACTTTGTTGAGTAGCTGAACAGGAAGTGAGTCATTGGCTGCTGTGATGTCATCACAGGGCGCTGGGGATGGGCGGAACCAGAGGGCGGATCTACATCAAACACGCTGACCTGTTCAAGGTGAGTCCGGCTTCCTGTCACATGACTTGTGAGTGCAGGCGTACTGCTGACCTGTGGGGGGCGCTGTGTTTCAGTACGCCGCTGACGCCAAGGACAAGCAGTGGCTGGCAGAACGGCACCACATGAGGGCCACAGGGGGCAAGATGGTGAGAACTGTGGTACCACCAGAACATTCTGGTTCTGTTGATGGTTCTGCTGAACCTCTGATCTCTGATTCTGACCCATTTCTTTTCAGGCCTACCTTCTGATTGAGGAGGACATTCAGGATCTGTCCCACAGCGACGAGTACAGGTGAGGTCTGGTTCTGTTCTCCAGAACCGGCAGTGTGCGTTCAGATGAAACCTGAACAAACCGATTCAGGCTGAGTCAGCCGAACCGATCCACACTCCGGACCAGAACATTACAGCATCCTGACTCTCTGGTTCTGACCCACCGCTCATTGAACTGGATCAGAACCAGACGGACGGTGGGAGGAGCCTGTTCTTCTTCTCCTGTTTTGACCTCCTTCAGTTTCATGTTATCTGTTTGATTTCCTTTTGAGGTCAATAAAGTATTTTTGAATTGATTCATATTACTTTCCTGTAAAAAAGAAATTGACTATTTTCTTAGTTTAATTTTCATATTTTTTGCTTAGTTTATTGTTGAGCAGGAACTAAATTCTCAAATCCTTTTAAAAAAAAACACAATGGTTTCCATGGTAACCCGCGTGTTTTTCAGGGACTGTCCGGACGTGCGGATGGACGAGCTGAAACCGTTCGGCGTTCCTCCCTGGATGGTGGAGAAGATGCAGCGCGCCATGGAGGCTCAGAGGGACAACGACCCCTGAAGGTCACATGACCCCAGGGCTCTGATCATGTGACCCCTTCATTATTATTTTTATTATTGGATGTTTCTAGTTTTGTTTCTCCTGCTGAAAAAACAAATAAAGTCTGTTTTGTAGACGATGTTTCTGCTGTCTCTCAGCTGTGACATCACTTCCTGTGATCAGCTGACCTTTGGTTCTAGCAAACATGAAGCTCAACCAAACGCTCTAAGGACATGACGTCAGATCTTTATTAGAAAAAACACCTGGGGGGGACAGGGGGCTGCAGTGAGGTCATCAGAGTGGGCGGGGTCACTCAATTCCTTCCTGTTTGTCTTTAATGGCGACCCGGAAGCGTTCCTCCAGCAGCGACAGCTCACTGATCAAGTCTGTGATGGCATTGGTGAATGCTTCCTGGGGAGGACACGACATCACTTCCTGTTAGACACCACTTCCTGTCAGCAGGGAGGCATCTTAGCTGGCGTGCGCATGCGAGTTACCTGGGGACTGTAGTCAGGTGTGGTCTGGACCCGGATGACAATCTTATGCTCCAAGGGGTGAGGAACTTTATAACCGGCGAAGAGAACCTGGGGGTCCTTCAGCAGCTGACTGGAACACACACACACCTGGTCACTGGGACAGCCTACCTGCTGGACCTCTGTTATGTTTGCATTCAGGTAACATCAGTGAATGAAAACTGAGGAGCAGCAAAGGAGGTGGATTAGTGGCTGATGATGTCATATGGAGCCGGTAGCATGTTAACATTGTTACACAGTAATAGTTTTCAGTCAGAGGCCTCTTTAAAGACATTGCAAGACTGACTGCTACTGGAGATCCTTCCACAGCATCACTATTTGTTCTACAAAGACGATCTGAGTTATAATATTTAGTTTTCTGTTTTATTTACTGATTCCTGTTGTTCATCAGCAGTAATCCCAATAACCTGGAGCATCATGTTTAAAGCTGTATGGCTTTAATCAATTTTAACATAAAATCGATTTCACCACACATTCAAGATATCTGAAACTGATTTATGACTAGAAGTATTAGCGAATTAAGATATTTCTAATTATATTTAGACTATATGAAATACCTATTTTAAATGTATTTATTTAGATTTAATTACATTCTTACTAGTACAAGATGTCAGTTTTAATTCGAGATGTCTGCCATTAATTACTAAGTTAAACCACATTAATCTGAACATGATATCTGGAATAAACTTTTTCAGCTTTGATCATTTTCACATTTAAATCTACACTGTTCTTGGTTCAGGGTCACTGCTGAACGTGTTCAGGACCCGGTTCATCCCAGGCAGTTCAGGATCAGGGAAGTTCTGTTCTGTGTGGTTCTGTTTGGACTTGTCTGCCGGTGTTGTGTGTGAGTTGGTCTCACGCTCGGATGATGTTGCCCAGCGTGTGGTCCTCCTTGTTCAGGGTGAACAAACAGGCGTTGGGAACCTTCGTGTCTTTGCTGATGCTGATCTTCTTCTCTCCCTCAAACAGCAGAAATGACTCGAAAGCTGGAGGAGCGTTCATCTTTCCGTCCGAACCGAACCTGGATCAGAAGTACCGCTCCGAAACACTTCCGCTCAACTGCTTTTCTTCCTCTTCTTTAGATTTTACCAAAAGCTCGTTGCGCTAGTGCCATCTACTGGATTTTATTTTATTCATTTTCTTCTTCTTTGTATGGTGGTTGGCAAGCAACGCATTGATGTGCATTACCGCCATCTACTGGAGTGGAGTGTGGACCGGGCTGCTACATGTACATTATCCCATCCCCCCCCAATAAACTTCTCTATATCCTTTCTATCAATTTCGTCTTCTTAAGGTATTTAAGGTAAAGAACAAATTATTCAGAAGTATAAATTGTGTCCAAAATATCTTGTTTATTTAACTGTAATTTATTGTCTTGTAATCTACATACTAATTCCCATGTCTCAACAGAATATTTGGAACAGAACAAGAAAACATGTTTTACTGTCTCTTCTTGAAAACAAAAATTACATTTTCTTTCCTCAGATTCTCTTAAAGGGTCAGTATTGTTCAAAGGCCTAAGTCATTATTCAACTGAGCAGTTCCCAATTTCAACCTTTCAACGGTCAATATTAGGCCCAAATATTTTTCTGCAACTAATAAAAACATGTTCTGTCATTTTTGCAGCAATTACGATGTTTTCCTATCTCAAGAAGAGTGCCATTCATTTCTTATTCTGCTTATAATTATATCCTCCTTCCTATTTATTCCACCAATTCTTGTAACATCATCTGTATATTGTATTCCACATAATTGTCTTGCTTCTATCTCATTATCCACCTCATTTTCTATCATTTCTTTCCAAACACATTTTCCTTCA
The DNA here is from genome assembly GCF_001444195.1 of Xiphophorus couchianus. Taxonomy (NCBI): domain Eukaryota; kingdom Metazoa; phylum Chordata; class Actinopteri; order Cyprinodontiformes; family Poeciliidae; genus Xiphophorus; species Xiphophorus couchianus. Next base: position 3,715,792 of record NC_040247.1, read on the forward strand.
GATTTAGATAACTTTATCAAAATCTGCATTTTTAGCAGCGTCCATAGACAACCTGAATCCACATTGTTTCTATATTTTTCTGATCTCATATGTATTACTTCCCTTTTCAACACTTAACGGACTATAATAAACCACTACATTTACTTATTCTAGTCTCCTCTAAACCCAATAACGATGCACATAATTCTACTGTATATTTAAAAAATGCCGGTTTTTTTCATCTTAGTCTTTGATTCAGAATTCACTACTAATACTCTACTGGCTTCAGTTTTTTGATCTTTTGAGCCATTTGTATCAATATGCAAATGAACATTATAATTATTCCCTTTATTTTGCTTAAATGCATCTTTCACTTGTGCCTACGTTATATCTTGTCTTTGCTTTTGATGTGCTGTTCTTTATTGTAAAACAAGTTTGTTTTGTATAATTTTGTTCTTTAATGATAAGAGTGTGAATAAACCTCAGCAGCTCTAATGAGAGGCAGATTTATTTAGTGTTTAATATCAAAGTAATTTAAAATTCTGATATTTCAGATCATATTTTGTTTTTTTCAATTCATCTATAAAAATTGACTTATTGACACTGGAAAACCAAAATAATTAGAATATTTGTTTTCTTTCGGAGTTTCTATTAAATTTTGAAGATTTTTTTTAAAACTCCTTGTACGTGACGTCAAAATAAAAACGCAATTTACGCAGTTTCCGGTTTAATTTCCAAACCGACTTCTTCAATAACCAGCCATCTCATTGGTGCGTTCTGGATTATTTATGTTTGAAAGTCGGGCGCTGATTGGCTGTTGCCGAAGGAAAGTCAGTTTAAACTGAGGGGCGGGAGAAAGTTCAGTTTGTACTCCGAACCGGCAGCAGCTGCTACTGGACTGAAAGCGAGCTGACACCGAACCGATACCCGGTGAGTCTTTGATGTGGAGCTGACGCGTTTACCTGCTGGTATCACGTGCTGTTTGTTTGTTTGTTTACTCCAGGTCTGAGGAGACGAACAGGCTAACGGCTGTTAGCATATAGCTAACGGATTGTTCAGGATTCTGACCCGGAGCCCGCAGGGGCCGGGCAGGTCCGGGTCCTGTCCGGGTTTCGGAGTTCGGCCCGGTTCATTCCCTCTCTCTGTCCCCAGCACGAACGGAACCGAGAGAACCCATGGCTTCCCAGAACATGGACCCCGCAGCGGCTGCAGCGTCCTCCGCGGCCGCCCTGAAGGGAAGCGAAAGCGGCAGCAGCGCGGCCAGAGGCTCGGTGACCAAGCGGTGAGTCCCGAATCGGAACCTCCAGAGTCAAATAAGCAGAGCGAATAAGTCAGAAGCAACGAAACGTAACTTTGTTGCCATGGTAACGGAGGAACATGACCCGCAGCAGACCCAGTAGCTCTGAATTCCGGGTCCAGAACCTGCTGCATGGACTGATCACTGATTGGTCGCGTCAGAACCGCCGGTCTGGGTTCCGGTCCAGTTAAAGTTCTGGTTTTGGTTCCTCTGGGTTCAGGTTTACGAACAGACGACAGTGTGTGAGACTGAAGGACTGAGTGTCCAACCACAGGAGCTCCACAGGGCGCTGCTCTCTGTCCGAACCTTTCTCAGATTACAGAAATACTCAGATTACTCTGCAGTTGTTGGTTTATCAGAGATGGACAAGAGGCTGAGTACCGCTTCGGGTCATGGAGGGAACAATCAAATCATCTTAAATGTGAACACAACAAAGAAAATGATCAGGGTCGAAGGTCAACGCCCATTTCCATCATGGGAGAAGAAGTGGAGGTGGTGAGGAAGATAAAAACCTGGATGTTCATCTGCTGTCAGTCTGTTGGTGAGAGCAGCATCAGAACCAGAGGCCTAAAGAGGCTCAACAGCCTGAATAAGAAGGCTGGTTCTGGTTCTGCTCTACAGGCTGTGGAGCCTCTGGAGATGATGATGATGATGCAAATAAGAATTCTTCATAGGATCAAGAAAGTTATGGCCAATCCTGAGCATCGTCTTCAGTCAGAGTCTTCAGATTTGGTGCAGCACAGACTGCTACAGGAGAGCAATGAAGTGTTTTTCTCTCTCTGTCCTCAGGCTGCAGCAGGAGCTGATGACCCTCATGGTGAGTCCGGTCCTGACCTTTTTTATTTTTCCTGTTGCCATAGTAATTGATGGCCTGTTACCATGGTAACAGAGCCATAGATCAGTTCGGTGCCCAGGAGACGGACGGTGTGGACCGACGGACGACTCTGGTCAGAACCGGCTCCAGATCCGATCCTGCTGGTGCCGAACTTCAGACACCAACATGAAGCGCTTTCTGAACACTATCTGGACCGCTGGATGATGTCATCAGATCTCTTGGTTCTGGTGGGGGAAACCAGCAGAACCAAGAGTTCTGAGAGTTCGGTTGGTTCCGGTACCAGAAACATCCAATCAGACGCAGGAACAGGGAGAGACGGAGTTCTTCCTGCTGTCAGGTGAAGTCGGGTCGTCACCAGATGATCCAGAACCAGTTCATTCCTCCATGATTCATTACAACACTGAAGGCTCAGCAGAACTGACCCAATTGGGCCCAGCAGAACTGACCCTGACCACTGGGGATGAATTGGTGCTTGTCACCTGACACCGCTTCACTCTGAGCATGCTCAGACTCATCTGTGGTCATGTGATCACTTAATGCATTGTATTAAGTGATCATGTGACCTCTGACCTGATTCATGTGACCTCTGTGTGACCTCATGCTGCAGATGTCGGGTGATAAGGGCATCTCGGCGTTTCCAGAATCTGATAATCTCTTCAAATGGATCGGAACTATCGATGGAGCTCAGGGGACGGTGCGTACTCACCTGTCTCTCTGTTTATGGTTCCCCTGACCCGGTTCTGACCCAGTTTTGCCTCCAGGTATACGAGGGGCTGCGGTACCGGCTGTCCCTGGACTTCCCGGCCGGCTACCCGTACCAGGCTCCCCGGGTCCGGTTCGTGACGCCGTGTTTCCACCCCAACGTGGACGATCAGGGCACCATCTGCCTGGACATCCTGAAGGACAAGTGGTCGGCTCTGTACGACGTCCGCTCCATCCTGCTGTCCGTCCAGAGCCTGCTGGGAGGTACCAGAACCGCCAGAAACAGTTCCGATTGCCCTCCACCGGGTCGCTAACTTGCTGTCTCTCCCCAGAACCCAACAATGACAGTCCTCTTAACACGGCCGCCGCAGAACTGTGGGAGAACCAGGACGGTAAGCTTACCAGACCCAGAACCTCAGGCAGTAGTTTCAAGCTGGGCAGACCAGTCGTGTTCTGACCCGTTTCTATTCGTCACTCTGATCAGATCAGCTGTTCCTCTGTAGTAGTCGGCACACAGGATCTCTGATCAGAACTGTGATTGGTCAGTCTGCCTTCAGTTCTCTGCCGCACATTTCAGATTTTGGCCCGGTCCAAATCCTCTCCCTCCCTCGTTCATGTTGAAGGTTAAAGGTCACAGTGTGTCCCACATTCCCCTCATCGCCCATCTTGGGTCCTATTTCCACTCTTACACAGTGCATTACCCACAATTCATTGCGGCACATGACGTTTAGAGTTGAAAGGCAGATTTATGGTAAAGTTCTGGTTTTTCCATCTTTGTAGAAAATATATAAAAGAAAATATCTAGACAAGGCACATTAGTAATAAAGTTTGATTTGATAAACTGAGCAGAAAAAGAAGAAATAAAAAAGAATAATCACAAACTGACTGAGGAAAGAAAAACTAAATGTCACGAATGCAAAACAAATTTCAACTGAAACTTGTAGTATCAGACATTTTTATTATTTTCCATATATTCCGTATGTTTGTCCTGAACTTGATCTTTATTAGCTCCACTTTATACCAAACTAACTTTTAGCTGCATAGAACAGATGGTTTTATGGGTAAAAATCACGTCTCTATTAGTCAAATGGACTGATAAATTGATTATTAGAACATTTTAATGTGTATTTTTTGCCAGCTTGGAAATCTGGCAAAGTTCACAGAGCGATCTGTCTGTTGTGAAAAGTAGAATAAAATCAGTTTTCAAAAGTAAAATATAGAAATAATTTTTGTTTCTCTGAACATGTGAGATTATATTGAGTTTTCTGTATTCAACAAAACGCATCTCTCCAACAAATATCTCCAGCAGAAATACTTTTACTGTACATTTAAAATCCGTTTTGTTGCTGAACGGAGACCAGTCCTCCATTTTGGCCGTTCTGTCCCAACCCTGAACCCTGAGGGAGCAGGGCTTTTCTGCAGTGCATGATGGGAGCTGTCAGTCTTGACGCAGTGCATGATGGGAGTTGTTGTTTCTCTTGCAGCTTTCCGGTCTCACCTCCACACCACGTTCCAGCAGTGAAGCAGCTTCTCTGTGTCTGATTGTATCATATTTTTATGTTTGTTTGCGTCTTTGTGTTAATAAAGAATAAGGTTCTTAATCCAACCAGACTCTGTGTCTCTATGGGAACCAGAACCATGTGAGCTGCCCGCTGCAGAACCAGAATCCTGAGTCACACGGAGCCGTTTTCTCCCTCCTGGGGATTTATTTGTTCCTTGTTCTAAAAAATTAAATCTCATCATAAATCAAAACAAAGTGAAATATTTCAGATTTTTCTGATTGTGGATGGAAACCCAACATGCAGCGTCTCAAACTGAAATGTTCAGATCAATAAAATAGATTTTCTGCTGCAGAACCTTCATGAAGACTCTAGACGCGTTAACTCAACAGAACCAGCTGCTCACCTGTTGAACAGATCATGGTCGTCTGCTCCTTCAGATTGAATGGATGGGCACTTCTTCCTTCCACTGAACTTTCTGTGCTATAATTTTCACATTATACTAATCTGCTACGTTCTGGGTCAATATTTCTATAGAAGATTTCTGTTTGAGCTCTCGGAACCTGCAGAACCGATCCGGGCCTATCCGACCCAGCAGCAGGTTCCCCGGCAGCAGGCGGGCAGCTTGGTGCTGCCACCGCCGCTGGACGCCACCTCCACCTCCATCAAGTCCTCCAGGCTTTCCTCCGGATCCTCGGCGTCGTTCAGAACCTCGGCCCACGCCGGCTGTGTCGACTCCACCGACCAGAACGCCACCGGGACCTGCAGAACCAGAGAGGGCTGAGCCCAGTCCTGCTGAGCCGGGTTGTGCTGAGGTTCTGGAGGTGGACTCACCCTCTGCTGCAGCTCACGCAGCTGGGCCTCCAGGCCTGCGATGTGATTGGTCAGATCTGGACTGGGCTCTTCCTCCAGAACCAGCCAGGGGATTTGGACCAGTGCCACCCGGGCCGCCAGACCCACCGGGCCGTCGGTACATCCTGAGTGGAAACGGCAGAAGAAGAGGATGCTCCAGTCTGCCCTCTAGCGGGAGATTCAGGTCACTTCAGGAACAAAATCTGAGATTTTTCATACTTGATCCGATTTTAATCTTTTTTTCTTCTTTTGTAAAAACGAAATTACAGAAAATATTTTCAAAAAGTGGATTTTATTCAATCATCCTTTCTGTGAGTTTTAAGATGGATTATTAAAGTCTTAATATTAGCAGAATAAAAATGCAATTTTACCAGAAGAACATTTTAAAATTAAGAAAAAGGTTACCCTAACCCAGTAATAGGGCTGCACAGTGGCGCAGTTGGTAGCACTGTTGCTTATTGCAGCAAGAAGGTTCTGGGTTTGATTCCCGGCCCGGGGTCTTTCTGTTTGCATGTTCTTCCTGTGCATGGTGGGTTCTCTCCGGTTCTCCAGCTTCCTCCCACAGTCCAAAATCATGACTGTCAGGTTAATTGGTTTCTCTAAATTCTCTCTAGGAGTGTGAGTGTGTGTGTGGTTGTGTGTCCTGTCTGTCTCTGTGTTGCCCAGCGACCAGCTGGCGACCTGTACAGGTGACCCCATCTCTCACCTGGAACATTAAGCTGGAGAGGCAGCAGCTCCTCTTGACCCCAGTAGGGACAAGGTGTTAGAAAATGGATGGTTCTTCACTAATAATTAATAATGTGTTAAAACATGAAGCGTTTTCTTATCTGCAAAACTTATAAAAAGTGTAACTTCAACTAATTTTTACAAATTTATTCTTGAGTTTAAAAGAATCATAAATTAGCCCCAATATTCCGTCTTAAATTCGACCTGAATTCAAAGTCCAATCAAACATTTATCAAACAAGATGGCCGCCCTGGGCGATGACATCACTCTGACCTACAGAAACATGAAGAGAGCATTCGCTAAAATGCTAAATCTTTATAAACCAAATTCAATTAATTTCTAAAATCAGTGCATTGCCCAGCCAACCAGATGCAGGAGGGCGGAGCCAACAACTCACCTGTGTTCACCAGTGAGCGTCTGCTGGAGCGCTGGGTCAGGGGGAACTGACCAATCAGCTCTTTGGCCCTCTGGAGGTCAGACAGGAAGTACTCCACTGCAGACAGGAAGAGAACCCAGAGTCGCTCTGAAGCATGTCTGTCGTCCACGGCTACGGGGGCGGAGTCACAAGCTGACAGCAGGCGCAGCAGGCGGCGAGACAGACCTGCAGAGGGACAGGTGAGCCCAGCAGGACACAGACAGGACAGGTGAGCCCAGCAGGACAGGTGTTACCTGAGCAGATCCGGTGAGCCAGCGCTCTCGTCTCGTCCATCTCTTCCCTCAGGAAGCTGCTGTCGGCTGAACTTCCCAGCGACGCCGCCAGTTGCTGGAAGCAGGAAGTGACCCGACTCAGAGCGTTCTGAGCGCGCTCACACTCTGCCTGCTGCCGCCGCCGTCCCGCTGTCAGCTCGTCCACCGAACGACGCCACCGACTCATGATGGGACGCAGTCAATTGGAGCTCAGTGCCTGAAGGTCATCAGAAGGTCAGCAGGTAACTGGTGACGCTTTAGTTTGGGTTCAGTCGGGTTTAGATTGAAAACACTTTGGTTCTGGTTCTGATTGATGGTGATCACCACTGGCGCCTCCAGAAAGTTTTTAAAATGGCGGCCAGACCAAGTCAGTCAAAATGTTGGGGGGGGGTACAGCGAAAATAATTCTTTGGGGGGCAACATGACTGCAATGGGGGCCGAGGCCCCCCATCCCCTGGGGGCGCCACTGGTGATCAGCTGACGTTTAACCGCCAGGCGGCGGCACAGAGCGGTCCAGGCCCGGTCCGCAGAACCGGCAGGCCTTCTGTCTTCACGTTTCCCTTGGTTACGATTCTCTTCTGAACGAGTCTCTCGAACCCAGACAACAGGAAGCCGACTGAGACTCTGAGATTTAAAACAAACTGCTGAACCACGTTAAACTCCAGATATTCAAACTCATCCAGGAGTTTTTACTAAGCTGATGATACAGGAAGACTGTCTGAGAGAACGGATCGGTTTTCTGTTATCTGCTGAGCTGTTTAGAACTGCATGTACTTTACTTTGCTCTAACATATTTGCATAAAAAACTGCTGTATATATTAGTTTAATTGTGAAAAATATTTCAAAAAAACTTTCATTTCAACCAGATAATGGAGTTAGAGGTTTAAATAATCAAAAGGAATATACACTCTAAAAATTAAAACTAAAAATGTACTTAACATTTTGGTGCAACAAATTTATACTCAAAAATACTGAGTGGACTGGAAACCAGTCAAACCTGTTAGATATGCTTTATGTTGCACACTCGAACAAAAATGGTATCGAGACATGCGGTTGTGGTAAATTTTCTTTACTCCTTTTTTTTTTCGAACACGAACAATATCAATAGTCCAACGTGCGTCACACTCAGGCTGCTCTCTACTACTCGGCTTCTTCTACACAACAAACACTTAGGACCCCAGGCTGCCCTACGCGCCTGTTCAAAAGTCCTGCTTTTCTAAACTCCTCACTCTCAGCCAGAATAGTTATCCACATATGTATGAATGTACAGCTTCACATGGACAATCAATCACAGTGCTTTTTAAATAACAAAACAAAGCAAAATATTCATAGGAACAAGAATAAAATCATTTTAATGGGAGGGGGGGTCCTTGATCTAAAGTCCCCAGCAACTGGTCCCCCACACTCTCCCCCTCAAAAATAAATGTCGTCCCGACATAGTGACATCTCTGGAGTAACTGAGGCTTCAGCCGGTATGGAGACAAGTTTGGAAGACAGTCTCTTGGCACACTGTTCTGTATGACACAGTTCTTAACATGGCATCTATCCCCCTCTTCATGTCATGTCGAAACAATAGATAGTACTGGCCAGGTAATATCTGTATGGTCACTCTGCCATCTCTGCAGGTTGTGTATCGCAGACTGTAAAGTTTGACTTTAAGGTCCTGCCCCATAACCTTTTATTCAGACCCACTTATGTTACTATATGCTCAACATATATCAGTCTAAATCAACCCAATAGTGGTCTCAACTCCAGATGTGCACTAATCAGCTATTATTATACTTAAAGCTTCCGATTCTAATCCCCCTTGTCCTGCCTAGCTACCTAACTTGTGTACCATAACCTGAACATATAACGGAACAATGTAACCTAACCCCGATATCCACTGAACATTACTTGTGCCTAACCATAAGTGTTGGTTGGCCTAGCCTGCTGTATGTGAGTGTCCTGGGTGGATTTCGTTGTCTAGAAGGATACTGTCTTGGAACGGGTTCCCGCCCTCTCTCGTCTGCTTCATCAGATGACACCGCCTCGCCAGAATCTTGTTCTTCTGCTTCCTCAGACGACACCGCCTCGCCAGAATCTTGTTCGTCTGCTTCATTAGATGGTGCTGCTTCCGCAGGATCTTGTCCATCTGCTGTATCAGATGATGAGTGCTCCTCTGTCGCCATTTCTTCCTCTCCGTCCACTTCTCCTTCCTGCTCCACCTCAGATCCTGCAGTCACTTGAGCATCCTCTGCATCCCTCCTCAGCTGACCTTCAACTTGTTCAGGTTGTACTCTTGGATGGGTGATGGACCTCCAGTTGTCTTCATCATCAGAACTGCTGTCACCATTCTTGTCAACACCATCTCCTTGCTTCCTTCTGTTTCTACTCTGCTGTTGCCTTTTCCTGTCCATCATGTTCTTCGCATCTTTCTCTGTTTCAGCAGTCAGAAAATCACAAGGCAATAGTAAGTTTCTATGCAAAACTCTGATCTTCCCTGTGCCTTTTTCAGGATGTACCGCATAAACAGGGCTGTCCTTGTGTTTCCTTTCAGTGACTATGTAGACCTTGTCCTCCCAGTACGACCTGAGTTTTCCTGGTCCTCCTCTTTCCTTGAAATTCCGCACTAAGACCCTAGATCCTGGCTGCAGTTCCACTCCATGAATTCTCCGATCATACTCCGTCTTTGCCCTATTCCGCTCCTTATGTGCTGTCTCAGATGCCAACTTGTAAGCTTCTTGCATCCTTTTTCTCCACTTACTGGCATAATCACTGTGGGAGGTGCTCTGATCAATTGGAGTTAATCCAAACATCATGTCCACTGGCAGCCGGGGACTCCTGCCATAAAGAAGGTAGTAAGGTGCATATCCAGTTGCCTCGCTGCGTGTACAATTATATGCATGCACTACTTTGGGCAGGGAGCTCTTCCAATCTGACTTTTCTTTTTCTGTCAGGTTTCTGAACATTGAAAGAAGTGTTCGATTAAATCTTTCTGCTTGACCATTTCCAGCTGCATGGTAAGGAGTTGTACGGGAACCTTGGATGCCACAATACTTTTCCAGTTTAGAAAACAGCTTGTTTTCGAATTCTTTACCCTGATCGTGATGAAGTTTAGCTGGAAATCCAAACTTTAGGGCAAAGTCTCCGAAGATCTTTTCTGCAGCGGTTTTTGCTGATTTGTTCGTGCATGCATATGCTTGAGCAAAGCGTGTAAAATGGTCTATGACAACAAGGATGTATTCATATCCTCCTTTACAACGCTCCAAATGAAGGAAGTCAATGGAGACCATTTCGAATGGGTGAGTGGTAACAATATTGACCAGTGGTGCTCTTGTTATCCTGTTTGGATGCTTCCGCTTCAGGCAACTACAAACCTTTGTCACATGATGTTCCACATCCCTTTTCATATATGGCCAGTAAAATCGGTCACGGATTAAGTTCAATGTTCTTTCCACACCAAGGTGTCCCATTTCCTCATGCAGTTCTTTATATATTAGCTGGTGGAACACCTTGGGCAGCACAAGTTGAACTCGATTGGAGGACTTCCTAAAAAGAATGCCATCTTCATTGACACACAGTTTGTTTCTTTCTCTAGCGAATACAGAGATGCCGTCACGCCAATTTCTTTTGGCATGCTGGGGCCACTGTTTTCTCATCACAAACTCACGCACCTTTCCAATCATCGAATCCTCTTCCTGTGCTTTTCTGAGGTCCTCTGCTGATATTTTAGCCACTGATGGTGCTATGTGTTCCTGTTCTTCATCATTGCAGGCTGCCATTATGACTGCAGGACACAACCACGGCCCTTGATCATGGGATGTTAGCTGGACTGATTGTGTGACAGATGAAATTACCTTTGGCTCCATCTCCTGGACGCATGTCCGCATGTACTCCTCCATGTCCAGGGGCATCCTAGACAGCCCGTCTGCATCCCCATTAACTTTCCCCGGTCGATACTTGATGGAGAAGTTAAAGTCTGCTAATTCGGCTATCCAGCGGTGTGTGGTGGCATTTAGCTTGGCTGATGTTAAAACATAGGTTAAAGGGTTATTATCTGTATAGACGACAAAAGAGGGTGCATAATAAAGGTACTCTCTGAATCGTTCACAGATTGCCCACTTCATTGCTAAGAACTCTAACTTCCCAGAATGGAGGTGGTAATTCTTTTCTGGGGAAGTTAATGTTCTTGACCCATAACCTATGACCACAAGTTTGCCTTGTTGTCTCTGGTACAATACTGCACCGAGGCCTTCTTGCGAAGCATCACAGTGCAATACAAATGGTTTCTCAAAGTCAGGGTAACCTAACAGAGGAGGAGACACCAAATACTCCAACAGCTGGCAGAGAACATCCTTATGATGTTCTGTCCATACGATTGGATGGCTTGAGGGAAGCTGGTCTGAGCTTTTGTGTTTCCCCTTGTTTGTTTTTAACCCTCCTCCTTTCACTACCTTTCCAGGTTTCTTTTCTGTGGACAGCAGCCTGTACAGGGGTTGAGCAGTGCGTGAGAAGTTGGGAATATATGGACGATAGTATGTTAGAAAGCCCAACATTTTCCTCAAATCACCCACTGTTTTTGGTACGCGGTCTTTGAGTGCTTGTACTGGTGCGATCTCAGCAGGATCCATGCAGTAGCCATCCTTGGATACAATCTTTCCCAGAAACTTCACCTTGTCTTTGAAGATTTCACATTTTCTTGGCGTTAGTTTCACTCCATGAGTCTGATAACACCGCAGCACCTCTCTCATGTCGCGTAGGTGATTCTCAAATGACTGGCTGTGGACTAGGTTGTCATCCAAATATGGCTGCGATGTTTCATCCCTAATGCCTGCGAGGCACTCCTCCATACTGCGCTGAAACTCTGCTGGAGCCGAGGACAGGCCAAAGGGAATCCTGATCCACTCATATAAACCCCAAGGTGTTATGAATGCGGTCAGTGGTCTGCTACTCTCCTCCAGGAAACCCTGATGGTATGCCTTGCCCTGGTCCAAGACAGAGAACCATGCACTTCCACTCAGGTTATTAAGCATATCCTGTACTCGAGGGATGGGATGACGGTCCGGAATGGATTTCCGGTTCAGCTCACGATAATCCACACACAAGCGGAGGCTCCCATCCTTCTTGCGCACACAAACTATGGGTGATGAATATGGAGATCGGGACTTTTGAATCCAACCTCTGTTCAGCAGGTCTTCCAGATATTCCTTCACCTCCTTAAGAAGCGGTTTGGGGACAGATGTGTAAGTCCGCCTTACTGGGGTTGTGTCACTCAGCCTGATTTTAAGCTGCAGGGATGGGATGCACCCCACATCATGCTCATCCTTAGAAAATGCATTGCACTCCTCATGAAGCATCCTTCTTACATCATCTTGCTGCTCAGGAGTTAGGTGGTCAATGGGCACTGGGGGGTCCCACAGATCAAATTTGGATGCCTCAGACTCATCATATCCTCTATGTGGTTCGTCAGAAGCTGGACGGTTGCGGTCACTGGCAAGTGAGTTGATCTCTGTTTTCTTTTCACTTACACCCACAGGTCTGGCTTCTACTGGATAAACTGCTTTAATCTGCTGTAAGTATCCCAGTACAGTGCGGGGTATCAAAGTAATGTCTGAATGGCTGTCGTTTGTGACTGGGATTGATACTGCTGACCGGTTTCCCTTTTTCAGGCAGACCACTGTTTTTAAGATGTTCAAGCCCTCAGGCCATTTTGGGACCACCTCGGGCTCAAACAGTACTTCCTGTCTTTCTGAGAGAGGACCAATCCGCACACTACACTTCACCTCTCTGGTCTGACCCGCCGGAATCACTGTTTTTAGACGTCCTATTTTCACCATGGTTTCTTCATTACTTTGGTGAGCTGTTTTTACTAAGTGAATTAACACATCTGCCTTTTTGCAGTCGAATGAGAAAGCCTCTTTTACTGCTATGGATGTGACACCAGGGTGGTGCTCCATGCCATTCTTTACTAAATGTTCAATGACATTGTAGCCAATTATAGGTGGCTCAGCCACTCCAGGCTCATTAGAGACGAGCACTGGCACAATCAGTTCTGGATTCAGGCCTCCCTTTGATCCCAGTTTGAATTTTACCTCAACCCAACCTGCAAAGGGAATGAGAGTCTGGTTTGCTGCTTTCCCAACCAAGGTCTCTCCCTCCTCTAGGAGCTCACCTGTGCTGCGTAACTTGATGTGGGGTAGCTGGGATCTCCTCAAGCTTTCATTTATGATGGTGACCTGTGAGCCGGTGTCCCACAACGCCTTGGTTGGCACATCCTCAAAGAAGCAGTCCACCATGCACTTATTTCCTATCAGAGTCCGCAGCTTGGTGTGCTGATGTATGGAGAGGTGACTGGCATAAGTGGAACCTACGATTTTTTTTGCTTTCTCACCCATTTCCACTTGTGCCTCCAGCTGCCTAATCCGTTCACAGAGCCGCTCATACACCTTTTCCTCAGCTTCTCCTTGGAGTACAGTGTGTTGTTGTGCATGTGTGGAGGTTTGTATGTTCACATTCATGTCATCAGGTTTCACAGTCAACCTTTTTGGTCCCCTGCAGCCCCTGGAGAAGTGTCCCAACTGTCCACACTTAAAACAATGCTCACATTGATCACTTATGTTGTGCTCTTCACATCCTTTGCATCCCCTTTTAACATTCCTTCTTGTTTGGTGAGTAGACTGAGAGCTGGTCATGCTTTTCAGCAATCTCTTCTCTGAGCAGTCTTACTGTTTCACACAGCTCTGACTCCCTTGAACTGATGGGCGCAGAGGTTTTACGGGTTTTCTGCTTCACCACTTCAGCTGACTGTTCTTGGATTGCCAAACTGGTGTTAGGTGCAGCCTGGTTTTGTTGCCTGATCTGCATTTCTGTTTGTAGCTCGTTAATTTTTGGAATTTTGGTGTTGTAGCTTTTCTTCTGTTTGGACTGTCGTTCTGAATCCACACTTGCAGCCTCATTCATCTTTTCAATAAGAGTCTCATCGGTCACAGTTTGATCATCAAGGGAAGACTTTAGCTGAAACTTTATGTTGTCACTCAACAGTCCAGTACTGACTGACCTCAGGAATTTCCTCTGAATGAAGTCGGCGCTGTACTGTTCATCTGCATCGACTTCTCTTGAAGCAAGCAACAGCCTCTCTTTCAGTTCGATTGCCCTGAAGAGGAAGTTTTGGGGGGATTCACGACTGTCCTGTGTGATATTTATCAGTCTTTGATAGATATCAGTGGAGCTATCCTCTTTAAAATGTCCCTTTAAAATCGCTTTGAGCTGGGGCAGGGTCAGATCACGCTTAATTTCAAGCATGTCCCGAATGCTTAAACCAGGGCTGATTGATTTTATTACAGCTTCTATTACTTCAGCATCACTGTGTCCTTTACTCAGGCCTCTCTCAATCTGATGCATTAAGTTGGTGTATGAGAGCCTGTCTTTCTGACCCTTCTCCCCTATCTGACCACATATTTTAAATTCCCTCCGTATGGTCACTTCTGGAAGCCTATTTGCTGTGGCTGGCATCACATTTTCAGTCACTGTTCTCTGAGGCTTACCATTTATACGTTCATTTAGCCTCAGTACTTCCTCTTGCAAAGCTTGGTTGTTGAGGTGGAGCTGCGAGTATTTTTCTGCCAAGTCCATTTGTTCAGTTACAGCCTGGGTGCTTTGTGACTTGTTACACGTTGCCTCCTCTTCAGCAGTAACTTCAGAATGTTGTGATATCAGTTCAATTGATTTTAACAATCTCCGAAGATAGCACCTCGCCACCTCCTCTTCTTCATCATTTATCACAGCATCAACGGACTCTGTTATTAATCGTATTAACGCTCGCCTCGTTACAGAATGTCCGCTTTGGATTTTAGCTTCTGCACACACCTCTTTGAGCTGATCCAACTGCAGGAGCCATAGCTGCTGAGAGACGGTCTCTGCCAACTCCTCCATGTCGGTCGCGCACAATGTAGGCGCGCTCCCGCCGCTGCTCGCTCCGGTTAGCATCGCTCAAGAAAGTCCCTCGACGAAGCGTTAATAATCTCGGTGGAACCTCCAATATTTTGTTGCACACTCGAACAAAAATGGTATCGAGACATGCGGTTGTGGTAAATTTTCTTTACTCCTTTTTTTTTTCGAACACGAACAATATCAATAGTCCAACGTGCGTCACACTCAGGCTGCTCTCTACTACTCGGCTTCTTCTACACAACAAACACTTAGGACCCCAGGCTGCCCTACGCGCCTGTTCAAAAGTCCTGCTTTTCTAAACTCCTCACTCTCAGCCAGAATAGTTATCCACATATGTATGAATGTACAGCTTCACATGGACAATCAATCACAGTGCTTTTTAAATAACAAAACAAAGCAAAATATTCATAGGAACAAGAATAAAATCATTTTAATGGGAGGGGGGGTCCTTGATCTAAAGTCCCCAGCAACTGGTCCCCCACATTTATCAGTCACATATCTGCAACTTAACCCTCCTGGTAAGTTGAGTGGACACTCAGAGGAAGAACCTCAGAAACGAACAGGAGGGTTAAAAAGAGTTAGCAGGAAGAATAGTAGCTGGCACATTTAACAAGCTAAATTAATAAATATAACTGAAATTATAAGTTAGAAAAATAGCAAAGTTAAGTGAAAAGCACATAATTAAGAATGTTACTGAAATATTTGGTTGTCACTGATGGATGAATACAAAAAGTTGTTTAATTTACTTCATCAGAGTGAACCTCCAACATGCTGCTACCTCATGAATCGCTCTTCTATTAAATAATTAACATTATTATTAAAGGACATGTTGAGAGTTTTACCTGAAGCGTCTCACCTGCTGCTGCTCCGTCCTTCCTCTGCGGTGGACGCAGGTTTCTGAAATCACTCAGGTTCTGCTGCTCCACAGGGAGCGTTTGTGTTTTCAATTAACAGGTAGAACAGCTGAGTCCGGATCGCTCTGGACTCCCAGAGGCCCGCCCCTCTAAGCCTCACCTGTCCAGGTGGAACAGGGCACAGGTACGGAGTTTCCATCGAGGAGACGGAGCGTAAACTCACCCAGTGAGTCATGTTTTCTGTTCCAGCTCAGACAAAACAGGAAGTAAAGCAGTTTTTAAAATTTCAAATGCAAACGGAAAACGTTTTCCAGTTTGTGGCGTTGTGCAGGTTCAGATCTGGAAACGTTCTCCTTGTAGGGAAACTAAAGGTGTTGGACTTATTCTGAAACACTGACACATTTTTTGGTTTTGGTCATTTTCAGTAGCTGCTGTTCCACCTCCTCACATCACCCTGCTAGAACAGCTCAGCTGGAAAACCTGAAACAAATCAAACTGGTTTTGTCTCCATTACATTTATTAGTTTCTACAAAAGTCGGCAGTCTGCATGCGACACGGACAGGAAGTGACACGAGGTCCAAATCGCCACATGGATAACACACGATTAACACACAATTAATAAGTGATCAAGTCAAACGTTGGCACTTTGACAGGAAATTAAACCACTTAACTGCAGAGCTTCCTTCTTCCATACAGTTAGCTTAGCTTAGCACAAACACTGGAAGCGGCAGCGGAGTCAGAGACAACAGAACTGAATTTAGCATTATGTTAGGAAAAAACAGAAATTACCTAACTTTGTTTCTTATCTTTGTCCATGGCTAACAATTTCCACTTTTCATGCTAAGCTAGGCTAATACCCTCCCTTCCCGTCATTTTGCTAAGCTAAGCTAGCACTTTCACATTGCTTCCAGTTTAATTACTGAGCTAGCGTAACACTTTCAATTAGTCATTTTGCGAAGATGGAAAAACACTTAATTCCTAGTTTTTATGCAAAGCTATGGTAATACTTTACCTTAATTTAAAGTATTTATGCTAAGCTAGGCTAACCCTTTCTCTGTCTTTTCAGTCTTTTTGCTAAATTCAACAAACACATTCTCTCTGTTTACTATTCTTGTGCTAAGCTATGCTAGTGCTTTCCTGTTTTACTGTCCTTATGCTAACTCAGTCCTAACCCATAGCACTTACCAACATTTCTTGTGTTTGCGCTACATTAGCCTAACATCCATTTTCACCAGTCTATATGCTAGGCTAGGCTAGCATGTTCCCAATGTTTTGGATTATTTTGTTAAACTGGGGATATTCCTGGCGGTTACTGGCTGATGGGCTGTCAGAAGGTTCACTGATGAACAGAATTACATATTTACATACAGATTGTTACACAGCATGTCATTAGCAACATGCTAACAGGAGTTTCCAGCCTGTCCCTCTCTGGCTGAGGATGAAACTTCTGGTCCGTCTCTGTTTTGGCCAAGAAAGTGATGCTGGTGCTCAAAAGAGGAGGGGGCCTTTACCGCCTCCGCCAATCAGGAATCAGCTGAGTGTTCAGGTCTGGAGGTTCTGTGGCTTCGCCGCTCCGGTGTCCTTGTTGCCATGGCAGCGGCCTTCGTCGTCGTCATGGCAGCCTGCGCGCAGCGATCACCTCCCTCACCTCGTGACAGATGCACTGGCAGAATCCGTAGAGAACGAGCAGCAGCAGCGTGGACGGCACCAGGCTGACGAGAACCACGCCCAGCAGCAGCTGGCCCATCATCAGCAGGTAGATCCCCAGCGGCAGCGAGCTGAAGTACACCTGGGGTCAGGGGTCACACACCTGAGTACGCTCACCAGGGGTCAGGGGTCGTGGGGCATCATGCGAACATTTCGCGTTACTTTTAACGCAGACACTACGTGTAAATTATTCTACGTTTACGCCTCAAAATGTTTTGCGTACTTTCATCGTAACTGTCAGCTTTATTTATAAAACTGTTTAACTGCAGCCACAGCTGAACATCAGTCATAAAAATAAGATGAGCCGTCAGTAATGAACTCAAAACTCAATAAAACGGCGCAGTTAAACAGATAAAATCAATACCAATAAAGATTAAGCAACTTAAATCTTTATACTTTGTTTTCATATGTAGTCATTTCACAATAATCAATAGGTCAATTAAGTGCATGATAAACTAAAACAAGCTCAATAATTAACATTTGCATAATTTATTGTTGTTGTTTTTTTCCCCAAGTCTGACGTTTTTGAGCCCAGAGACTTCATAATTCATTTTATTTGTTGTTTCTGTTGTTCTAAAATCCATCCATCCATCCATCCATTTTCTGTTCACCCTTTGTCCCTAATGGGGTCGGGAGGGTTGCTGGTGCCCATCTCCAGCTACGTTCCAGGCAGGAGGCGGGGTCACCCTGGACAGGTCGCCAGTCTGTCGCAGGGCAACACAAAGACATACAGGACAAACAACCATTCACACACACCCCTAGGGAGAATTTAGATAGACCAATTAACCTAACAGTCATGTTTTTGGACTGTGGGAGGAAGCCGGAGTACCCGGAGAGAACCCACGCATGCACAGGGAGAACATGCAAACTCCATGCAGAAAGACCCCGGCCGGGAATCGAACCCAGGACCTTCTTGCTGCAAGGCAACAGTGCTACCAACTGCGCCACTGTGCAGCCTTGTTCTAAAATGTTCATTAGAATTGAAAGTTTATTGATCTTTGAGAATTATTTCTTGTATTATTATGGCATTTCTATTATATTACTGGAAATGATCTCAAAACAACAATATTATTGTTTATCACGATAATTTCTACAGGTTTTTATCTGAAAGGCAAAATGTTTTCTACAGAATGTTTTTTTCAAATTACTTTTATTTTTAAATCTGTAAACAATAAATCAATTACTAAATGAATTGACAATTATTTTAATAATTGGTTAATTATTTTACTGGAGCTACTAACTTGTTAGTGATGGTGCTAGGTTTGTGTGTCACTGACCATACACAGCGCCCCCAGCAGGCAGCGTGGAAAGCTGCGGGACGTCCAGGCGCGACACTTCTGCGAGGGAAAGCTGCAGGGCAGCGAGTCCAGGCTGGGCGGCCGGTACAAACCGACCACATTGATCATGCTGACCGAGTCCGAGGACGGGGAGTCGTCTGGCAACTCCATGATGGTGATCACCAGGCAGTCCGAGGACCGGAGGGACGTGTCCGTCCCTCTGGCTGCTGCTGCAGAGCGGAGAGTCAGACCAGAGACACAGAGACAAAGAAAGACAGACAGAGACAGACTGACCTTTCAGAGCAGTGGGAGTCAACACCACCTCTGAACCGCCGCCATCTTTAACTTCTGATCCCTCCTGCTGGGCTCTGTCCTGACAGGACAGAACCGCCATGATGTGCCGGTCGTCTTCCATCAGCCACACCTGGAGACACGGAACACGGAGACAGAGTCCCAACGTGGACCGGAGTGATGAACAGTCCACCACCTCCTGCTTCAAACCTGATATTATGAACCCATCTCACCTCCTCACAAACCCGTCTCACCTCCTCACAAACCCATCTCACCTCCTCAAACCTGTCTCACCTCCTCACAAACCTGTCTCACCTCCTCACAAACCCGTCTCACCTCCTCACAAACCCATCTCACCTCTTCAAACCCGTCTCACCTCCTCACACACCCCGTCTCACCTCTTCAAACCTGTCTCACCTCCTCACAAACCCGTCTCACCTCCTCACAAACCCGTCTCACCTCTTCAAACCCGTCTCACCTCCTCTTCAAACCCGTCTCACCTCCTCACAAACCCGTCTCACCTCCTCACAAACCCGTCTCACCTCTTCAAACCTGTCTCACCTCCTCACAAACCTGTCTCACTTCCTCACAAACCCGTCTCACCTCCTCACAAACCCATCTCACCTCTTCAAACCCGTCTCACCTCCTCACACACCCCGTCTCACCTCTTCAAACCTGTCTCACCTCCTCACAAACCCGTCTCACCTCCTCACAAACCCGTCTCACCTCTTCAAACCCGTCTCACCTCCTCTTCAAACCCGTCTCACCTCCTCACAAACCCGTCTCACCTCCTCACAAACCCGTCTCACCTCCTCACAAACCCGTCTCACCTCTTCAAACCTGTCTCACCTCCTCACAAACCTGTCTCACCTCCTCACAAACCCGTCTCACCTCCTCACAAACCCATCTCACCTCTTCAAACCCGTCTCACCTCCTCACACACCCCGTCTCACCTCTTCAAACTTGTCTCACCTCCTCACAAACCCGTCTCACCTCCTCACAAACCCGTCTCACCTCCTCATCAGGGACGTAGGTCTCGTGGCGGCAGAATGGGCAGCTGATGACGGTTGGTGAAGATTCTCCTGAAAGCCAGGTTGAAAGCTCAGAGAGCAGGTCTTTAATGGAGCGTCAGCAGTAGCAGCACACCTGGAAGGTGAACTCACCCATGTCCACCATCTTCTTGAGACACTTGGCGCAGACCCGGTGCAGGCAGCCCAGCAGCTTGGGTTTCCGGCTCCGAGTGTTGTATCGGTTGTAGCAGATCTTACACTCCAGTTCCTCCACGGTGTAGACCAGAGACTGAGCCCAGGTCTGAACCTGAACACAACACAGAACAGGCTGTGGGTACCTGAACGCACCATGACGGTGTAGGATGTTCCTCCTGGTCCACAAGACCCACCGAGACAAGCTCCAGAAGCAAAGGATGATGGGAAATCTCACCTTGCCTTCAATCTCCTGGCCAAGTTCTGCCTCCATCAGCTGGTTCATCTTACTGGTCATTGTTTGAGGTTGAGGCCAGCTGAGCTGATCAGTCAGAGCGCGGATGTTCATCCGTCCAACCAGGAGGCCAGACGTCCATCTAGGGAGAGACATGTGAGACAGAGACATGTGAGACAGAGACATGTCTCTCATGGCCCGAGCCGCCCCGCC
Organism: Xiphophorus couchianus; assembly: GCF_001444195.1. Classification (NCBI taxonomy): domain Eukaryota; kingdom Metazoa; phylum Chordata; class Actinopteri; order Cyprinodontiformes; family Poeciliidae; genus Xiphophorus; species Xiphophorus couchianus. The sequence goes on from NC_040247.1 coordinate 3,736,080, forward strand.
TCCAGGTGAGTTCAACAGGAGGACAAGTTCAGAGACACGCCTATAATCTACCTCCAGGGTACCACAGGGCATCCGGTGGGACCCCACAAGTAGCCCTGCAGGTTGAGAAGATTCACCGTTCAACTGGAATCTGCCACACACTGGAGAAACAACTGGATCAGAACCAGAACTGACATCTAACAGAACCAGATCGGACCAGAGCCAACACAAGTCCACCATCTGAGGCCAAGAGAATATCAACAGTGACTTTCAGCAGAGCTGATCCAGTGATGAGTTCTGAAAGCTGACTGACCCAGAACCATCTGACCCAGAACCATCTGATCCAAGACTTTAAATCAGAATCAAGTCATCTTGATCTGCAGGGGTCTCAAACTCCAGTCCTCGAGGGCCGCAGTCCTGCAACTTTTAGATGAGCCTCTGCTGCACCACACCTGAACAGAATAATTAGGTCATCAAGGTTCTGGAGAACTGATCTACACCAGGAGGAGGTGATGAAGCCATTTCATTCCAGCGTTTTGTACCTGTGGCTCATGTAAAAACTGTAGGACTGCGGCCCTCGAGGACTGGAGTTTGAGACCCCTGATCTAGAGGTTCTGAAGTAAAGGTTTAATTATCTTATAAAACCTGTGGTTCTGATCTGTTGGTTCTGATCAGTTTACCAAGGGTATATTAATAAGAGCTGAAAATATGATTATCGATCATTATATCCAGCAGGTGTGCAACAGAACTTCTGGGATAAATGGGATGGACCTGGCAGCTCAAATTAGACCCTAACCAAAGATGTTCTAATCGAAAATGGATCAGAACCAGCGGTTCGATGACAGAACCTTCATTTACAGTCTCCAGCTGATCTCTGATCAGTTCTCCTCTCAGGGGATGCAGCAGCAGCAGCAGCAGCAGCAGCAGCTCCTCACCTGCTGGCCTGTGGAGATGCTGAAGGTCTCAGTCTCAGGGGGTTCTGGACTCCGCTGGTTCCGGTTGGTCCGCTGGTTCTGGTCTCAGTTGCTCCGATGGTTTTGGTTGCTGCAGGCTTCCGGTGGTTGCAGCAACATGTTGGCCTTCAGCATCAACAGTTCCTGTGGTCCTGAAGGTTGAAGGGGATCCAGCGGTTTTGGGTCTGACGGAACCGGTTCCGCTGGCTGCAGCTGTGGCCTCGCGCTCAGCAACAGTGTGTCCTGATTAATGTCCCCGCGACACACCGCTATATGTGACGTCACTGCGGATTTCGGCCGCGGTCAGCCGGACAGCAGACCGCCGGCGGTCCCGGTGTCGGTGCCAGCGGTTCGGTTTGTCTAGGGGTTCTGGTTCTGTTGTCAATAGCGGCTGGTACCGTATTCGTCGGAGCAGCTCGCGGTGACTCACCATCCCTCCGACTCACTGCGGCGCGCGACCAGCAGCGGGAACCCGGTCACCATGACAACCGCTCAGAAGCGGGAGGGCGGAAAGAGCTGACCAACCATTCTGTGGGATCCAGAACCGAACCCGGTTCAGATCGTTCCAGTTCGTACAGGCACATTCAGATCAGGTTCTAGTACAGCTGTGACACGAGGGGACCAGAACCGAACCGAACCCGAGCACATAGGACAGCTAGTTCTCAGAGGAAACAGGTCATGGGGGAACAAAAACTTTTTTCTCAGCAGTGGCGCCCCAAGGGGGCCCCCTCTGCAAAAAAATTAATCATGTTAATTTTCTTAAATCAAGACATAAGTGTACACAATACACAAATACATGTATATAATAACCAATGTATCTGTCTGTCTGTATATGTATATGTGTATATATATATAGTTCCCTAAATATTTTATATTAAAAATTCTGGAAAGATTATCCAGGATGGATAAACTTTCTTCCATGGGTTGTTAATATTAGTGGAAGATTATGTAAATGAAAATGCAGGTACAGTTTAATACATCAGAATTTTTCTTTTAATGAGACCTGTTTGTCAAACTAATGATAACTTTTTAAAATAAAGTTCAACCTGGTATTTCACATCAATAAGCACATTAAGCCCATATTTTATACATCAGAAAGGATTTTGTATCAGCCTGGTGTAATACTCTTTTGCCACACACACAGGCTTAAAAACACCAGTGTGTGTGGAAATAATCTATATGTTTCGTTTCATTTCACAATGGTGAAAGACAAAAATGAATGTTTCGGTGTTATTCTAATTTATTAAAATGAAGATGTACCTTTAATGTCGTTCTGTTGTGAAAATGTAATGGAAATATTCCATGAGAAACTGAAATGGAAGGATTTTTTTTTTTTTTTGCCCTGTAGGAACTTTTGATCTGTCCGTGTTTCCAGTCGGGAGCTCCGGGTTGTTACACTACTTCCTGTCCTTTGTAATAAAGGCCCGGCTGCTCAGCGGGTCAGTTTTTGGTATCAGGTTCGGTGAATCCGGGTCGAATCGGAGCCATCAGAACCGCAAACATGGTGAGTGTTCCCGAACTGGGTCTTTGAGGCCCGGTCCTTCTCAGACTGATGAGAATTGTTATTTTTTTAACGCGATGATTTGAATATGGCGGCTGTTTGAGGAGACGTTGGCGGGACGTTGCAGGAGAGGTCCAAATGGATCCGAACCGGTTCAGTACAACGGGAAACTGGTCCATTACATCAATATCTGAACCCATTGGCCTGGTCCTGATTAACGGGTCATAGCTTGGCTATATGTGGTCCACTTCGGTTGGGTCTCACAGAATGTGACTCTAATAAGCAGAACAAACCGAACCCGATCCATATCAAGGCCGATAAAGCTCGGTTCTGGAGTGTAGAGACCGAACTGGGTCAGATACCAGAGTCTGTGAAACGAATAATAGAACCAGAATCCGGGCCGCGATTCTGTGTTTACTCTCAGTTTGGACTTTCAGGTAAGCTGCTCACCTGCTGGGCAGTACTCGCTCTGGTATCAGAACCGGCCGGGCTCACCGGAACCGGTCAGATCTCTGCAGTGGTTCCAGTTCCACTCCACAGCAAATGTTCTGGTTCTGCAGGATTTGATTCAGCGCCGAGAACATCATGGAAGGTTTCATCCAGAACCGGGTCGGTAAACTCACCGGACCGGAGATACCCGGGTTCAGAGAGGGAGACGATCAGACCAGGGTTCTGGTTTATGTTGTCCGCCTGGTTCTGGTTCAGAAATGTTTTTGTTGATTTAACACTTAAAGATCCATAATAGGACCGGATCCCGGATGGAACCAGAATAAATTACTTTCTTCAGAAAGTGAGTCTGATAACAGTTTTAAGGTAAACTAAGGAAGTTCTTCTCAGGTTCTGCTTCCTTCTTCTTCTGTGGATTAATTTTAGTAGATGAAAACATGGCTGTCTCCCGATGTTCTGATCTTTAAACGGACCTTAGTTCAGAGTTCTGCCGGTTAGATCGGATCAGAAAACGGGAAAACCGTTTCCATCTCCAGAAACCCTGATGCAGGTAACTGGGTCAGAACCTGGTGTGATGTGGCGATGATGTCATGCTGCTGCTTGTCTCTGATTGGCTGCAGACGGTGGGGAAGAGCAGCAAGATGCTGCAGCACATCGACTTCAGGATGAGGTGCATCCTGCAGGACGGCCGCATCTTCATCGGAACCTTCAAGGCCTTCGACAAACACATGAACCTCATCCTGTGCGACTGCGACGAGTTCCGCAAGATCAAGTAGGTCCAAGGCCCGGGCCTGTTTTTCTTTTGCAGCATTAAACTGTATGATCTCTTCTGATCTGTTTTATGAAAGCATTGTTTTCAGAGTTTCAGTTCAAATTACAGAACTCGTCTCTTTTCCCACCAACTTCCTGATCAAATTAATTTAAATCCAAATCTTTCAGAAGTTTCAATAATTTGGGGTGCAGCTATCTTCAGTTTTTATTTTCCTAAATTTTGAGTTTAATAAGATTGCTTCATGTGTTTTTACGTAGATATAAAAACATTTTATTGATAAACACTGGAAAACAGATTTTGTTTCCAGCAGATAAAACATTTTGATAGTCGACAATCGGAGCCAGTAGGAAACAAGCTCTGATTGGCTGGGAGGTGGCCGTTGTTTCCATAACGTCTCCAGGTGGGTGACCTTTGACCCTGTTCTCTCCTGTAGGCCAAAGAACTCGAAGCAGCCGGAGCGCGAGGAGAAGCGGGTTCTGGGTCTGGTTCTGCTGCGGGGGGAGAACCTGGTTTCCATGACGGTGGAAGGCCCGCCCCCCAAAGATGTGAGTGCGTCCTGCTGAGCGCTGCTGCGCGGTGGTGACCTCTGACCTCTGACCTGTGATCTCTTCCTCAGACTGGGATCGCCCGGGTTCCCCTGGCGGGTGTGGCGGGCGGGCCGGGTGTGGGCCGCGCCGCGGGTCGGGGTGTACCGGCCGGGGCGCCGATGCCTCAGGCGCCGGCTGGACTGGCGGGGCCGGTCCGAGGAGTGGGTGGGCCTTCCCAGCAGGTAACCATGGTGATGTGGGTGGGGCGGGTCCAGCGGCGGGTTCCGGTTTTGACGGGTTTTGTGTGTTCCAGGTGATGACGCCGCAGGGCAGAGGCACAGTTGCCGCGGCGGCAGCAGGCGCCAGCATTGCCGGCGCCCCGACGCAGTACCCCCCCGGGCGAGGAGCCCCGCCCCCTATGGCCCGAGCCGCGCCCCCTCCAGGTGAGTCCATCTCCGGTGTTTGACAGCTGTAGATTGCTCCCTGGTTTCTCATTGGCTCAAGTTCTCTGGCTCCGCTCCCACAGGTATGATGGGCCCGCCCCCCGGCATGCGGCCCCCTATGGGTCCCCCGATGGGAATGCCACCCGGTCCAGGCCGCGGCGCCCCAATGGGAATGCCGCCTCCAGGCATGAGGCCGCCACCCCCTGGGATGAGAGGTCAGCTGGCTGGTCAATTACATCACACCTTCCTTGCTTTAGTCAATCACTGACCTTAACCTGATCATGTGACCTCTTCTAGGACCGCCCCCTCCAGGGATGAGGCCGCCGCCCAGGCCATGAAGAAGCTCCACCCCCTCAGACACCTGTTGTATAGATGTTTTTTGTTACTTTTTAATAAAGTTTTCTCAGTTTGAATTTCTCTGGTTTGTTTGAACTGTTTCCATGGTAACAAGGAACGTCACGTGAACTGATTTTAAATTCCTGGAAAACTCGATGGAGAGAAAACCTCTGGAAGTTTCATAGAAATGATTGAGTTCATAAGACTGACATAACACCCGTCATAAACATGAAGAAATCTTCATGGATGTTTACTGCTGTCATGAAGTGTCGTTTGGTTATTGACATTTTAAGGCAAAGTTCTATTAAAATTTGCATTAAAAGTGTCATTATTTACCGAATGACAGTTTTGTAAACATTCATGCATTGTCCTACAGCACACACACACATTTTTAAGAGGATTTTGTGAATTAAACATTTTTAAATGTTGAACTAATATGAGGACTCTGGTGTCATTTTCCACAAAGGTGTAACTGAAGCACTGTTGATCCCAGTTCAACTGGATCATAAAACATTTATTTCCCTCAACAGTCTACACCTGAGCTGCTGAAATTAAGCAAGTTTTGAAGTAAGAAGAATGGGATTAATAAACAAACCAGAGAAATAATTCAGCGAATATGAGAGGTTTATATGAAACTGCTGCAGTTCACTCAGCGTCCATGAGGGGGCGCTGTCTGTCCAGTCTTTTTTTAAAATTAGAAATATAATAAAATAACAGTTCTTTCTGATTTTGTTATTGATATCATAGATTCAGAACATTGTTCCGTCTTAAACCGAAATCAGAATCAAGCTTCCTTTAGTTCTCCTCGTTAGTATAGTGGTGAGTATCACGCGGGAGACCGGGGTTCGATTCCCCGACGGGGAGTGAAGTTTGTTTCAGGTCCCTCTTGAAAATGAGATCAACCGGGTTTACCTGATTAAATAAAGAATTATTAGTAAAATCACTTCCGCCCAGAAGGGGGCGGTAGTGAGCCAGTGCCAGAACAGGTGCATCACAGATTCAGAGTAATTAATTAAATTCCCATTGTCGTTACTAGAACTTTATGTGTAGTTTTTATTTCCTTTACTGGAGTTAAACATAATTTATTTTGTATCGAATGAGCTGATTGTTCTAAATAAAACATTTGTTGTGGAGGAAAGTTGCGTTTCTAAATGAAAAACCTTTGTTTATGAAAACTCAACCCAGTTGATGAACCAGAACCAGGAAGTCCTCAGCTGAACACGTGACTGTAACCATAAGACCAGAGTCACATGACCGGCTGCAGTCAGTCACATGACCTGCAGTGATCAGAGCGACTGCAGCACGCGGACAGGTGGACTCTGAAAGGTGAGTTTTTGTAATGCTGGGGTTCTGGTTCCGGCTGAACCCAGGTGGTTTTAGCTGGTCTAACCTGTCCTGGACGAACCCTCTCATTCTGGTTCGATTCTGACCCGGTTCTGGTCCGGACTGGGGTTGTTTCCTCATGGTGAACTCTGTTTCTGTTTGAATCTGGATCCTGACGGTTCTGACTGTCCCCTTTGTAAAGGAAGTTCTGCTGGTTCCGATAAAAGTCAGGCGTTTTTGTCTTGGAGTTTAATAAAGTTTACTCCCTGCTGAAGTGGATCAGAACTTAAACAATGGGTCATTTTGGAACGACCCTGTTGGAGGCAGCTGACTGAAACCGACAGAACTTCCTGTTAAGGCCCGGTTCTACTGCAGAGCCCCCTGGTGGTCTCTTTGGGGTGCGCAGCTTATTGATGATGGGATGGATCTGGATTGGACCGGTTCTGGGTTGTCCTACAGTGAAACCTGCTCACTAAGTTCTGCAAGTGGTCCAGAACAGAAGGTCCAGATTGATTGTGATCATAAATCTGGAGGAGTTCTGTTGCTGTTTTATCAACATGATGAAGATCTGGACCTGGTTCTGGAGCATCAGGTCCAGTTTTTCTTCACGTGTGTTAAAGTGTGATTACAGTCTTTGGTTCTGATCCGTTTACCAAGGCTAGGTTAACAGCATGTAAAATGGTTCTGGTAATCTAAGGGAACTCGTCCTCCTCCTTCCAACCGGAGCAGCAGGACCAGCAGGACCAGCCTGAGTCCAGCCGGTCCAATCAGGGAACGCGATGTTCTCTAAAGGCTCTGATTGGATGAAAAAAAACCAAACAGGAAATATCAAATGCATCAATTAGAGGAGGAACTGCCTGACAGGTGTAAGTGATGTCACTTCCTGTCCAGCCTCGGGTGTAGTAAGTTATGTCACTTCCTGTCCAGCCTCGGGTGTAGTAAGTTATGTCACTTCCTGTCCAGCCTCGGGTGTCGTAAGTGATGTCACTTCCTGTCCCGCCTCAGATGCAGGTGTTCCTGTGGTTCCTCCTGACGTTCCTGCTGGGCGCCGGCGCCGCTCCCTCTGCAGATGAGGTCAGCTTCCTTCCTGGGCTCCAGAAGCAGCCGAGCTTCAGGCAGTACTCTGGATACCTGAACGTGGCTGATGGGAAACACCTTCACTACTGGTCAGTACCTGAGTTCCTGCACCTCACCTGGCTGCTGCTGCCTCACCTGAACAGGTTCTGGTTCTCAGGTTTGTGGAGTCTCAGAACAAGCCGTCGTCCGACCCGGTGGTTCTGTGGCTGAACGGCGGTCCGGGCTGCAGCTCATTGGACGGATTTCTCACCGAGCATGGACCCTTCCTGGTAGCTAACCCCTGACTCCGCCCATGTTACCTGTATGACATCAGTGCGCACTCTTTGATTTCCTCTCTTTCAGATCCAGGACGATGGAGTGACGCTGCAGTACAACCCGTACTCCTGGAACAAGGTAGGCCATGTGACTGGGGGGTGTGGTCACTTGCTGAGTCCTGAAAGCTGATTGGCTCATTGCTCACCTGCAGATTGCCAACATGTTGTACCTGGAGTCTCCAGTGGGTGTCGGCTTCTCGTACTCTGACGATAAGAATTACAAAACCAATGACACCGAGGTGAGTGATGAGCTTCCAACGCTGCTTCTGATTGGTTCACGGCTGTCTGTGGACCTGAGACTCGGCCTCTGATTGGTTCTCCAGTGTATGAGACGTTCTATGTCTGCAGGTGTCCATGAACAACTACCTGGCTCTGAAGGAGTTCTTCCGGCTGTTTCCAGAGTACAGCAGCAACGAGCTCTACCTGACCGGAGAAAGTTACGGTGGGATCTACATCCCGACGCTCGCCGAGCGAGTCATGGAGGACTCCAGCCTGAACCTGCAGGTTCTGCTCAGCTTCTGACCCGTTCAGGTGACCTCACCCAACCTCTGTGTGACGCCCTGTTGACCTGTGTTGCAGGGCGTTGCTGTGGGCAACGGGATGTCGAGCTACGAGCTGAATGATAACTCTCTGGTTTACTTCGCCTACTACCACGGCCTGCTGGGCAGCCAGCTGTGGGCGGAGCTTCAGATGTACTGCTGCAGCGGCGGGAAGTGCGACTTCCACAACAACCAGAACCCCAACTGCACTGAAAAGGTGAGTCTGAGCCGGGTCCGACGGGGGGGGGGGTGACAACAACAGAGTCTGGTTTGGCTATCAACTATTGCTGATTTCATAGGGCAATTATTAATAAAACTAATAATTTAGAGCAAAATGACCAAGTTGGTTATTGACTGATCATCAGGAAAACAACAGCTAAACGGGTCAGTCTCAGTTATTGTCCAGTAGAGCCAGGCTGATGAGAGCTGACATCCTTCACTGGTGTCTCATATGGATATGGATGCTGGAAGACCTGGGCTTGTATCGGAGCTTTGGAAATGAGGATAATTAAATTTGCTTTAAATTAAGATGAGTAAATTAATTAGCTAAATTTAATATTTAGTTTATGTTCCAATAACTATTCAATAACCTTTTAGACCAGAGGTGCCCAAAGTGGGTCCTGGAGGGCCGGCTTCCTGCACGTTTTAGTTCCCTGGTGGTAGCAACGACCTTTTCTGCATGTCAATGTTATTTTGAAGCCTCTAACGAGCCATCATTTGATCCAGGTGTGTTAAACTAGGGAGAACTAAAACATGCAGGATGCCGGCCCTCCAGGACCCACTTTGGGCTCCCCTGTTTTAGACAATTGGTTCTTAGTCCATTCACCAGCCACAGTAGTGATGGATCTAAGTTGGGATTTTGGGATTCCAAGATGGCAGCTTAAGCTTGTTTTTTATTAAACAGTCTCAAGTCCAAACACCTTAAATAACAATATTAGTTGCTAAAGCCATAAATTTAGTTTATCGATTGTCTAATTCATTAGAACACAGGACATCTTGGCCTGTTGCAGGACGGTTTCATGTAGCTGTTAGTGGCAAGAGAAGGAAGGAAAAATACTCGAAGCAGATGAGTTTGTGCTACTGAAGTGATTAAACCAGTCATTGGATTTTGAACAGTTGAATCCCTGTAAGCTACAGTTTGCTAAGCCGTCGTTAGAGCAACTTCTACTTGCTCCAACGACGGCTCCATTTGGAACAGTTAGGCATCAACAATGGAAAAACACATTGAAATACACAACATAACAATATTCAAATTATTTATCCGATGCTGTTTTATCTGAGTGATCCATGAAAATCAGGGAATGAATGAGGGAAACTCGGTTGCTGGTCAAAAGGTATTTTCCTCTATTAAAGGCTGGTGGAAGGAACCAGGGAATCAGAAATGTGCTGTTGTGAAAAAGTCGGATCACATTTGCCTGCTGTGTGGAATCTATAATTTAAAGCTTCCTTCTACAGAATTATGAATGTCAGGTTCAAGGCTGTTAGATGAACGGATGGTTCTTCCACCAGCCTCCTGTACGCCAGGTATTCAGTCCAGGTGTTCTCTCTCTACAGTTGTCAGACGTCCAGACGATCCTTTACAGTTCAGGGCTCAACATTTACAACCTGTACGCTCCGTGTGCGGGAGGAGTCCCTCACAGATTCAGGTAAGCTGTAACCTGGTTGACCTCACCTGCAGCAGGTGAGTACTGGATGGTCAGCCTGGCTGACGCTTTCTGGGTTCTCAGTGTGGACCATGGGCAGCTGGTGGTCAGAGATATGGGGAACATTTTCATCAACCATCAGGAGACCCGCCAGTGGAACCAGGTGTGTGAACTCACCTGCTGCCTAATTAAGATGGACTCACCTGTTCTCAGCTTCTCACCTGCTGCTCCTCTGACTGCAGAAGCTGATGAGTCTGGCCGCTGTGCACCTGTCCGTCCGCCTGGATCCGCCCTGCACCAACTCCACGCCGTCCAGCCTCTACCTGAACAACGCGTACGTCAAGAAAGCTCTGCACATCAGTCCCGACGCTCTGGACTGGGCCATCTGCAGGTAACCGTCTCACCTGTCCCGTCTGGGGGGGGCGTCAGCATATCTCTGACCTGTCTTGTCTGGTGTTGTAGTTCTGAGGTGAACATGATGTACGGCCGGCTCTACATGGACGTCAGGAAGCAGTACCTAAAGCTGCTCTCAGCTCTGGTCAGTGACTTCGCCGCAGCCCCTGTAACTTCCTGTCTGAGCAGGAAATTGCACGCAGTGAGGGTTCTGATTGGTGATCAGTGATGGCATAGTTACTTTGAAAAAGTAATTTTAATTGGATTCCTGATTACTCCTTGAAAAAGTAACTTAGTTAGATTACTGATTACTTGATTTTTAAAGTAACTAAGTTGCATTAAAAGTAACTTTTTTTAGTTCCTTTCGGCAGTTTCTGGCAGTAACCCTCTGCCACATTACATTCAGCTTTGCCAATACTTAATTGCAAGTTATTTCATAATGGTAACATCACGAAAACACTTATAACGTTGAACTGTATGGGAGATTGTTTAATAGTTAGTTTTTGTGTGGTCCACTATTGTGGATTTTAGAACCCCAGTCACTGTTGGTGGGTGCAGGTGTGATCCAGGTTTGGTTCCAGGTGTTCTGTGATGTGCTCTCTGTAGAAGTACCGGGTCCTAGTTTACAACGGAGACGTGGACATGGCCTGCAACTTCATGGGTGACGAGTGGTTTGTGGAGTCTCTACAGCAGCAGGTAACGATCACCTGACCAGGCTAATAAGAACATTTTACAGGATCTGGGAACTTTGTAGCTAAAATGTTGACTACAAGACCCGTGCCTGGAAACTGCTGGTGTTCTTGGATGTTAACTGGGAAAAGGTTTGATGTTTAAATGGCACCGCCAAGACACCTCAACTCAGCCTGGCGGTCAGGTAGCCTGGCGGTCAGGTAGCCTGGCGGTCAGGTAGCCTGGTCTGGAGCAGGCTAACTTATGTGCTACTGTTTTTGTGAAACCGAAGGATGCTTAATTAAGCCAGAATATTCGGAAAATCCGGCTTAACCTGCTGTCCTGGTTTTGTGAAACAGCCTTCAGAGGTCCTCAGGTGTGTTTACCTGTGTGTTAGGTGGAGGTCCAGCGGCGTCCCTGGGTCTATGATGGTCTGGATGGTCATCAGATCGGAGGCTTCGTTAAAGAGTTTGACAACATAGCCTTCCTCACGGTGAAGGTACATCATCATCATCATCATCACTGAGGTCATGGTTCTCGATGCTGATTGGCTGGTTTGTGGTCCCGCAGGGCTCTGGTCACATGGTTCCAACAGATAAACCTGTCGCCGCCTTCACCATGTTCACCAGGTTCATCAAGAAGCAGCCGTACTGACCTGAGGCCCGTTTGGACCTGCTCAGCTGCCGTACTCTCAGGGTGTTTTTCTGTTTTATATCACTGTCAAAATGGTTTCTCTTGTAAAAATTATTAATCAAATGTCCTCTTTGTGTTGGCTCCATATCTCCATGGAAACGAGCACCGCTTGTTGATTTTCTGACGGTTTGAAGGGAAACGAAAATAAACAACAATTTCAACCAAATCCTGGCTCCTGTTTCTATTTCTTTACGGTGTCCTGGTTCTGACAACGTCCCAGCAGAACCAACCAGAACCGGTCCCTGCAGCTCGGTGGGTTACTCATCAACCCTCTGAGCCTTTTCTCATTCACCAGTTACCCGCAGGTAACAGAACCTACCTGCAGACAACACCCGAAGCCCTCAGTTTGAAGCTCCACCTCCCAGAAGATGAAGAGGTGGAGCAGCCAGCCGGACCAGAACCGGGCCTGGAGGTTAAAGTTTGCAGTAATCAGTCAGCGGCAGTCGGGCGGCGCCGGCAGGTCCGTTTGGGTCGGAGCTCCATGTTCCGTCACAGCAGAGGGAGCAGCCAGCAGGGGAAGGCTTGTTGACTGTAAACTTGTTGCTGCTCAGCCTGCCAGTCAGCGCTCAGGGAGAACAGGAGGCAGAGCTTTGACCTTCAGAACCAGAGAGGACTGGCTGCTTGACCCGATCCGGCCCATCAGGCAGCGACTCACTTGAACAAGAAAGAAGGTTCTGCTGCTTCATCAGATCAGAACCAGAGCAACGGGTTCCTTCATCAGGTCCATTTGGTTCTGGATGGTTCTGTTCAAACCGGCTTTATGTGAAGCTTCAGTTAACATCCTGTACTCTGAGTAGTACTAAAGTACTCTGGTAAGAGCTGCTGTACTATGATTATTAGAACTAAAGTAATGTGACTACTACTAATGTACTTTGCTTACAACTATGGTACTGATTAGAACTATTGTGCTTTGACTAGGCCTTAAGTAATTAGTACTAATGTACTCTGAATAGAGCTTTAGTTCTCTGATTAGAACTAAAGTAATTTGATTACTACTACAGTACTCTGATTATGTCAGACTAATCCTGTTAACTGGCTCACCTGGAACTCACCTGAGTGAATCTGCTGTGAGTTCACCTGTAATCAGTCTGTTCTCTCTCTGATTAAACCGAGGCTCATTAACCTCACAGTGAAGAACTGCTCCTGTTCCAACAACACCAGAACCAACTGGACCGAATACAGACGGCTAAACCACGAGCTACTAAAAGCTAGCCACAGGATTCTGGGATGTTTGAACTGAAATGATTAATTTACTGTAGCGACCGGTTTACCTGTCTGTTCCAGGTGAGCTGTGATTGACAGGTGATGGACCAGTTCCTGAAAGGCCAGGTGAGCGTGCTCAGCATATTCCCGCCTTCTGTGGGCAGAGATGTTGCTGTTGCCGTGGTGAAGCCCCTAGCAGCAGGCCTGGGAAACCCCGGCACCCGCAGCCTGCTGCGTACTGACTGGCAGGTAAACACCAGGTGTGGCAGTGGGAGGAGCCGACAGCAGGTCGACCTCTGACTTCTGATCAACTGATCAATCCATCTGATCAGGTCCAATTCCACTTTAATAAGAACTTTATTGGTTCGATGTGTCCATGGTAACGGATATGTTCTGTAACTGAAACCATGGCAACTGGACACAACATCATATGGATGTTTACAATAAAAACATAATTTTTCAGCTACTAAAAATCACAGATTGGTCCCTGATTGATCACTGATTGTCCCTGATGGATCACCTATTGATCCCTGACTGGTTACTGATTGACGAGTGATGAAGATCACTAATCTGTAACTTTATATTCTGTCTCCTGATCCGATGGTAAAGGTTCTGGTTCTGCTGTGATTGAAGTTTTGTCTAGATCCTCTGGTTTCAGTCCAGAAACGTGTCAGGTAGATGTTGATGTCTCTTCACGCTCAGGTGAAGTGGACTATGGAGGTCCTCTGTTACGGTTTGACGCTGCCATCGAACAGAGACACTGTCAAACTCTGTGTGGACGTCTACACTGATTGGATGATGGCCCTGGTGTCCCAAAAAAGCTCCACCCCTCCACCAATCAGCAGAGACCCTAATCTGTATGTCCAGAGGATCCTTCGGCATCTCTACATCCTCTTCCTACCCAGGTACTTGGTTTCACCTGGACCTGAAACCAGACCAGACTATCCACATGAAGCCACAAAATAAACCCAGACCTCAGGTCAAACCCTCACTCAGATCAGAACCTGAATCAAACACCTAATGAGATCTTAACTGCTTTGTCCCGCCCTCTCAGGTCAGGCCAGGTGAGTCCGGTCTACCTGTCTCTCTGCCAGCAGGTATTGAGTTCGGTTCAGTCTCTGGCCAGAGAGAGTTCAGTGATAAGCAGCGAAACCTGGCAGGCTCTCCTGCATTTCCTGCTGCGCATCAACCACACCCTGTTGGCTCCGCCCACTCCTGCAGGTGAGACAAAATACCTGCTTTTGTGTATCATACCATCTGTCCTCCACCTGTGCATCTCACCTATGGACAGGAGGCTTGTCGGACCTTTCCGTAGCGGTCCTCCTGGAGGTGTGGCTGCTGGCATGTTCTCGATGTTTTCCGTGCCGCTCGTTGTGGCAGACGTTCAGGCAGATGTTCAGCAGCTGGAGGCATCAGCCTGCGGTGGTGGAGCAGTGGAGCCAGGTCGCTGCAGGACTAACCTCCAGGTCCGTCTACAGCCTCAGGATTTCACCAGGTCATGTTGCTGAAGTTCTGAAGGTCCAACACTGCATTGGACCAGTGAAGCTCTTCCAATGCTGCCATTTGTTCCAGGCGGTTGTCTGCTGTTTTGGAGAATCTCTGTTGGTTCTGTATCAGATCACTGTGTCCCAATCCTAACCTGTACCCTAACTCTCCTCCCAGGCTCCTTCCTCAGATGTTTGGACCTTCCTTCCCTCCCTTCAAAGTTCCAGATGAAGATGCTTCTCTGGTTCCTCCAGACATGGAAGGTGAACGTATTTCTCACACCTGGTTCAAGTTCCTGCACCTGTTCAGGTAAATGATTGATGCTCCTCCCTCTGGCCTGGAGACCTTGCTGATGAGTTTCCTGCTTTCTGTAGTAATCCAGTGGATCTGATTGGCCCAGCAGCCGGTTCCTCCCTGGACGAAGATGTTCAGCTGCCAGGAATCTTCTTCAGAGCCATGAGATCAGTCAGTGACCTGGTCGACGCCTTCCTTGGTACAAAACTTTCAACAGAACCAGAACTTACACACAATCAACTCACTATGGCTCAAAGCCTGTTTGATGAGACCACAGCTGTTTTCTCAGTGAGGTTCATATTCTTCACTTCCTCAAATTACTGAGCTGAGGGCATGTTCAGGTATCACCAGCTACATTTCAGCCTCCTCCTTGTCTTGCATCAGAGTTTGGAGAGAAAGATGTTAAGAACAAATTGATGTCCACAGGAACCTTACAGGCCCAAAGTTCTGCTTCATTCTGACACCATATTTGTTCTGTAAAGTTCTCCATCTGGTCATACATCAGTGGAAGATCTCGTTTCTTCATTCTTGGTTCAGTTGCTTGTTAAACTCCCCTTAACTCCATGATGAAAAACAGGTATATAATGATCCCACCTCCTGAACAGAGAGGCAGAGCTAAGAGTTTGGCACCTTCTCCATTGTTGGATCTCATTCTACTAATTAATGTTTGGTTTGGTTCTAGTCAAGTTGGATCTGCCTCAATTGCAGTCTTTTCCGCCACAGCAGTCAAAACTTGTATGCCTGTCCGAGTTCAACACCTGCCGACTTCCTATTGCCCCATGGCTCATACACTTATGCCTACAACCCCATCTAGTGACCAAACAGAGAATGTAACACATATTTGGTTTCTATAGCCCAAACATTATGTAGTTCAGGTGTCTTACAGATTGGCACCGAACTGTAACTCCAACAGAACATTGAGCAGAGCTGCACTGTTTCTCACTTCTTCATTGCATCCTCATTCTTCAGAGAAGTGCTGCTTGCCCTGTTAAATCAGAATCACAATGACCCGTTCAATCACGGTCATTCTGCTCCTCCATACTGAGCAAGTCTCTGGTAGCAGACGGCATGTCCACCGCTCCCCAGCGGTGGTTGAGATGTTGTTTGGAGCTTCCAGTGATGTAAATCATGAGCCGATCAGCAAATGTAGTCTGCTCTCATTCAGATCACCATGCACAGCTTGTACTAGCCCTGAAGTGTCTATGAAAAATATAGAGGAAATGCGCAGGCTCTGCTAAAGGAAACAAAAGTGGCTAGGGCGGACAGAGGCAGAACCGGTTAAAGCTGCTCTAGTGGAAAAGGGGCTTTAGAGGTTGGGCGAACTGGGTCTGAATGTTTTCTTGTCTCTGCAGGTGTGACTGAAAGAACCTCAGAACAAACAGAGCATCTGCTACCAAACACAGGTAGACCCAACTTAACTGGACCTCATTGCAGAAATAGAGACAATAATTCTGGTTTTTCTTCCAGTGACTTCACACTTTGCAGGTGCAGCCAGGCTGTTGAGGAGATCAGTTCAGGTGGCCTCACAATCGCATCTCTGATGTTATGTGATTCTGTTGGCTTCTTCAGTTCATGATCTTCAGCGTTTGCTGTAGCAGTTTGCTGATGAGTGTGAAACAGCAGGAGGAAGGACCAGTGACTTGGAAAAGGGGAAACCCTGGGTTTGTGAAGAGGTCTTGCTCCAGGTGGAGGAGTTTAAGTATCTTGGGGTCTTGTTCAGAAATTAGGGAAAAATGGAGCGGGAAATTGAAAGACGGATTGGTGCTGTATCTATAAAGGTGCGAGCACTGCACCAGCCCATCGTGGTGATGAGAGAGCTGTTCGTCAATATTGGCCTATCTACACACCTAGTAGTCTTGACCAGGTCTCTCTTGAGAAATAGATTTTTAATCTCAATGAGACGTGCCAGCTTAAATAAAGTTACATACATACCTACCCACAAATATGGTCACAGGTTCTGGGTAGTGACCAAAAGAACAAGATCACAGATGATGCAGGTTGCCGAAATTAATTTCCACCGCAGGGTGTCTGGAGTTAGGGTGAGATTCTTCTGGGAGGGTCTCAGAGTAGAGCTTCTGCTCCTCCATGTCGAGAGGAGCCAGTTGAGGTGACTCCTGCATCTGGTAGACGCCTCCCTGGTGAGGTGTTCTGGTTGCGTCCCACTGGAAGGAGACCCATAGGAAGACCCAGCATACACTGGAGAGATGGACATTAGTTATGAAAGTTAGTTAGTTTTAGTTATGATGGACTTATGTTTATGAAAGCCTCCTTGTTCAGAGTAATGAACAGGAATCCATCTGTTGGATCTTCACACCATGCACCTTGAATCCCCCATTACCTGAAAGATTTGCCTGGTGCTCAGGGAGACAAGAACCAGAATGGACCTACTGCAACAAGAACAGGGAAACTCGCTCATGGTTCTGAATTCAGGCTTCCCCACTTCCACTGTGAGGAAGTGGGGCTGGAGTCTGACAATGCTTTTTGGGCTTGATGGACATAGTCAGGGTTGTTCCAGAGAAGCTCCAGGAGAACATCAGTATCTGGTCTGAAGTCAAGAGTTAATGGAGGAAGACTGGAGCAGATCATCCATGAAGAAGGAGAACCGACCCTCGTTCTGGTGTATCCAAAAGGGAAGACCATGGAAGTTTCTAGGCCTTTGGAAAGTATTTCCAGATCGTATGAAGGGGTAAAATGTGTCTGTTGCTCTCCAGTTTGAGAAGTCCAGATTTAACAAACATCTTCATGTTTAACCAGAGCAAAGCTGCTTCAGGTGTGATGGCTTATTTGTTTCTGTAGAACTTGGTGCCAGAAGTCAATCCAGAGACAGACTGCCTTCTCAGGGTAAACAACCTCAGTCCATCGACCCTGTCCATCAGAACTCCTCTGTGGTTCCGGTTCATCTCCCTGTGATCTTTCCTCCAGGTTTCTCTGTGAGCAGAAGTCCGTTTAGAGACCGCCTCCCATCGTATGGTAATCTCTGTCAGTTTGTTGTCGTTGTTTTCAGTGAAGACTGCTCTGTGATCCAACCTTTTTCTTCTTCTCTGCAGGGTTCTCACGGCCTCGTTCTGGAAGTGCCCCGCCCTCACCTGTTAACTTCCCCACTACACCTGAAGCCCCGCCTATTAAAAGCTTCTCATCTTCATGTAAACAACAGGTAGAACCTGGATCCAAGCTGATCCAGAGCATTATGGTTTTTATTGGTTCAGGAGAACAGCTCTGTAGGTACAGTGTCCTAATAAACAGATGTTCCCTTTCTAGTCTAAAGAAACCTTTACCTGTCCAGGTAAATCATCTCATCAGGTCCATCTGGTTGCATCTGATGTTGGAACTTATTGGCCTCCATTTTCTGTCTTCTCAGACACCTTCATCCCCCCATCACTGGAAGTCTTCCTCCCGTCTGCCCTCTTCCTGTCCTCCTCTGAGCTCCGCCCCGCAATGCCCCACCCACCCTCTCAGGTGTAACATGGATTCCCTCCTGCACCTGTTTGGCTCCTGGCTGTTTGAAGCTGCTCTGATAACTTCAGGTCTGTCCTGTTGGCATGCTCTATCCTGTAGGACCTGCTCCTAATATAGACCGTACTCTAATATTCCTTGACTCAGCTACACACCTGTGTCACCTGTCTCCAACAGGTAAACGAGCTGATGTCACTGTGATGTCAGACCAATGGGCAGCAGGGAGAGCAGAGGCCTGCGGGACGCTCTGCAGGATTTTCACCTGCAAGAAGACAGCAGAAAACATTCAGTCCGTCTACCTGTCCAGGTAACTGTCTGTCCACCTGTCCAGGTCTGTCCATCTCACTGTCTCACTCCTGTCCCTGGTGTCCTCTGTCAGGTTCTACCTGGTTCTCCTGCGGAGCCTCCAGGACGCCTGTCCACCTGTCCTGGTCTCTGTCCTGCTGAACTCCACCCGTCTGTTCTGCTGCGACCTGAGAGGGGTCAACCTGCTGCTGCCGTCCTTTGTCTCTGTCCTGGAGACGGTACTGCTGGACAGGTACCAACACCTCCAGTACAGAACTAGAAGTGGGCGGGACTCAGCTCAGATCAGGTTGGGAGCGTTCCCATGAATGTTAGAATGTGGATCAGGTTTTGGACCTGATTTCAGATCAGTTCTAGCAGAGCCGGTCGGGTCATTGGGTTCTGGATTTGTTGTTTCCACACAGAAAACAGGACAAATGGTTTGTAGTGAACCTAGAGAACCTGCTTATTTCTGATGCACCTGATCCTATCAGATACCTGCAGAGCAGAGTATCATGGTATTGTAGTAAAACTGAGGGCAGGAACCGACAGAACCGTCAGGTCCAGACCAGACAACAGGAACCAAACCTGCATTTAATTTAATCTGGTTTGAATCACGAAGTGTTCAGATCCTCAGATGGATCCTCTTGCTCTGGTGTTTGTGTTGTCCTCTCTGGGCTCCTGTAGACAGGTGGGCAGGTGAATAAACATCTTTCTCTGAATTGAACCAAGCATGATTGTGACCATCAGGTAACTTCCTGTTGATGCTTCCAGGGATCTGATCCGGTTTAAGGGCCTCGTCAGTCCTGTGGATTTAAGGCGCTCCTCCATCTTCATCCTGCTGTCTCTGATGCCCCTCCCCGTGCAGCTTGGACCAGCCCAAATACAGGTAGCCCCTCTGTAACCATGGCAACATTTGAGCAAGTCTGACTTGCCATCACACCAACATTGGCTGTGGTTCTGCAGAACTCTGTGGATTTGATGATGGGCTGTGAGGATGCCACAGCAGGTGACGTCCTGTCTTTTAAGCCCCGCCTCCGCAGCCTTCTGATTGGAGCTTTGCAGACAGAGACAGACACATGCAACATCCAGCTGCTCCTGGGTCAGTTTCTGCTTCCTGATCTTCTCCATGACTTTGCCTCATGGACATTAATCACTTCTTTGTCTCTGCAGCCGCCATGTTGAATGTAGTCCATGACTCGGCTGCAGCAGAGGCTCCTCCTCCCTCACCTGATCCTGGTCAGGTAAGTTCTCCAAGTCAAGCTTACCTGTTTTTTCTGGTGAAATCAACATATTTACTTTATTTTACAATTAAGTGTTTTAGCGAAATGCAGCCACCAAGGGACACTATGTGTCTTTTTTATGTTATTCTAAAGCCTGGAGAAATGTCAGCTTAAGAATGGGCATGTGGCATACAACTTTTCCCGAATCTAACATGCTAGTCAAGAACATGATCTCCTTATTGGATTGGTGGAGGCCTAGAGGAAGACCTTAGAGGAGGTTTATGGATGGAGGGAAGGAGGACATGAAGGTGGTTGGTGTGAGAAGATGTGGAAGACGCGGTTAGACGGAGACCAATGACCCCTAAAGGGAAAAGGAGAAAGGAAGAGTGTTTTACCAAACATGTTGTCAGATAAACTCTTCTTTATTTTCAGTCCAGAAGGTCTGATTATCGGAACCAGGAGGTCCAATTCAGGGCAACCAGTGGAACCAGCAGGACCAGCACACCAAGTAGGATATAAAGAACTGTCTTCCTTACTGTTTGGGTGTTGGTAAACTACCTCTGATAATGTATGTGTGTTGCCATGGTAACCAGCCACCCAATCGGAAGCAGCAGTCCTTTGGGTTCATGTTGTCCGTCTGCTGACTCAGCGTTTGACGTCTCAGTGGAGAAATGACCCTGCAGTTTGTCTGTCTGCACTGGAAGTACTGGGAGGACTGGCCAAGGTGGGAACACACACACACCAGAACTGGCTACAGTCCAGTTTGACTGAAACCGGATCAAAGCGGTTCAAAGGTGGACCTAAGGATCTCAGCGCCACCATCTGGTCCTCTCGTTGTTTTATTTGGTTCCGACCCGGATCAGTTTGAATGTTCTGTGGGCCGGCAGGTGGAGGTCCAGGTGGAGGCCTCGGAGCGGCGCCGGGCCGTCGGTTCTGTCTGTACCTACATCGTGTTCCAGTGCGGCCGTCCTCCTCCGCTCCACTCCAGAGACCTGCACTCTATCATCGTCGCTGCTTTCTGCTGCCTGAACATCTGGCTGACCCAGAACCCGGTTCTGCTGCACCAGCAGGTAACTGACCTGCAACCTCCACAGGTTCTGATCCGGTACATCAGGTAACTGTTCTGGAGGTCCGCTGGGTTGGTTCCTGTTCTCTAGGTGAACACCTCTGTCCCTTCTGGTACCGCCAGGAGTGTCTGCTGGAGGTTTTGGAGATTGTGGAGTTGGGGATCTCAGGCAGCAGGTCCAGACAGGACCAGAACGTTGTGTGGAAGGACGACAAAGATCTGAACCCGGCCTCTCTGAGGGTGAAGGAGGCGGCAGAGGCAACGCTGAGCTGGTGACTAAAACACTGTCCTGGTTCTGATCCAGTCAGAAACCAGGAGCAAACTGGACCAGAACCAGCTTCAGTTAGAACCTAGGAGGAGCTAAGTACATCTGGTTCTGCTCCAGTTAGCTCCTGGGTTCTAACTGCAGCTGGTTCTGGTCCAGTATCATGCAGGTTTCCGGAGTGGGTCCAGATCCTTCGCTCAGAGACAACGCCCTGATGTTGGACGACAGCAGCCTGAAGAGGTCCCGATATTTTGTTCTGGAAGGTTCTGTGATTCTGGCCACATTGGAGCCAACACCAGATCAACCCGATCAAGGTAGATCCAGAACCAGAGACAGAACCTCAGCCCAGAACTGCAGAGATACATACTGATAGTTCCGGTCCTGTTGCAGAGCCCAGTCCGTCTCTGCTGGTGATCTTGAGGGGACCGTCTGGACATCACAGCTGGACTCTACAGCTCCACCTGCTGCCCAAAGATGGCCGAGACATTCAGGTGATCATGTGATCAGGTGATGCTGCTGCAGTGCCTCAACCAGCCTGATGGTGGTGCTGCAGTATCATTTGGTTCTGCTCTGGAGTCTGTTGAGGTTCTATTGGTCTGCAGAACGAAAGTCTTCAGGTGAGTTTTTGTCTCTTGGATAGACGCAGGCGGCGCTGGTCCCAAGACAGCCGCGTATCTCTGCTGAAGACGCTGGACGGAGACGGTCCATCAACCACCAGCTGGTTCCGGAGCGTATGGAGAGAGTTCCTTCAGTCAGAGCAGATCAGAGCATCCCTCCTCTGATCAGAACTGGACCTGCTGAGGTAAGATCTGAGTCCAACCAGAACCAGCATTAAAATCCGTTCTAGACGTTCAGAGCTGTCACAAATCAAGGTACAGGTGTGTCTCAGGTGTGGACATCTGTACTTTAGGACCAGCAGCAGTTGGACCATCTGCGAGTAACCTTGAAGACCCAACAGGAAATTGAAGCTCAGCCTCGGCTGAGCGGCCATTTAGTTGCTATGGCAACCTGCAGACCACCTTCTCCTGTCAGCTGCTTCCAGGTGACCAGACTCTTCCTGTCCCACCTGGGTTTGCTGACTCCAGAGAGTGTGAAGGTAGACATCGGGACACGATTGGTTTTATCTGGCTTACCTGTCCATCACTCATCTGTCCTTCCTGTCCTTCCTGTCGGCAGGATCCAGGTGTCAACAGCATGCAGCCCGCGCTCTTGTCTCTGGACCCGTCTCTTCCAGGTTTCTCAGATAGCCTGAGACGTTTGGACCAGCTTCCATCCAGAAACAGTGACTGTGCGTTTGTCTTCTACATGAGAGCAGGACAGAAGACACCCAGAGAGGTATTCCTCACCTGTCCTACCTGTCCACCTGTCTCGGATGGTTCTGAGTCTGTCCTGTCTTACCTGTCCATCTCCCTGCAGATCTTGGGGAATGTGGACAAGAAGACCAGCATCAGCGGTCCTTTCTTGGATTTCCTGTCATCTCTTGGTTGTCCTGAAGAGGTGGGCGGAGCCTGTCGTTCAGGTGAGATCTTTGTTCGAGGGTTCAGGTGTCAGAACTCTTCGGTTAATGAACTGGGCGATTCCTGGTTTCAGAACTCGGGGATGTTCTGGGGGACAGCGGAGGCGGCGTGTTCGATGGACGGAGGTTCGTCCTGAAGTTTGCCGATGCTTTGACGGAAATCACCTTCATTGTTCCTTCATCACACACCTACAGTCAGTGCTTGGTGATGTCACTCTGACATAAAAGCCAGTAACCAATCACACCCAAGGTGATCAATTTATCTTCATTTTCCATGCAGCTGATTGGCTGAAGAGCTATGAGGAGGCAGAGCACGCCGCTGCTTCATCATCCAACCAGAAAAGAGCTGAGGTGAGGCTCCGCCCTCAACCTACCCTGTACATTAACATACAAGGTTTTTTCTGTCCTACCTGTCCCCGTGTGTGTGTGTTCAGACCCGTCCATCAGAAGACATCCGGTCCTGTCAGAGTGTCTCATCATTTTTCCGATCAGACTCAAAGCTGCTGATTGTTTGGGTCGACCTCTTTGAGGACATTGGTAACTAACTAGCTAGCTAAATAACTATTAATCATCCCTAGCAGGTTTTCTGCTGTTTTCTTTGACTCCAGTGAGTCGCAGAACAAAACTAAGAGATGAAACTGAAATCCGTGAAGTAAGTAAATCATTTTCAGATTCAATCAACAGAATCCAGAAACACCTGAAGAAACAGGATGCAGTTTTGATGGATGTTTCCCTCCTGATGGTCCGGTCGACCCGGTTCTACTGAAACCAGAACTCCATCATCTGCTCCACCTCCAGCTGCTGTGGTTCTCTGAGTCAAACCAACCTGTTCCCCTCCTGGCCTGTGGGGGAGCTGCACCAAGAACCACTGAAGGAAACGACACAAAAACCTCTGAAGACACTGAGAGCAACTTCCTTCTTCACCAGATGGAAACAAGATGGAGGTGTCAGATTTTAGCGGTTGGAGGATTTCTCTTTAGTCTTTGGCTAAAGACCAGGAGCCATTTCTGCTGCTAGCACCAGGAGAAATGTCAGAGGTCAGAGGTCGATTAGCAGTCACAGCTCACCAACTGAACCGAACTTAATATAGGCAAACGGACTGGAGTCAGATTGAAGCGGACTGAACAAGACAGTCCCTGGTGGCCGTAGGAAGTATTGCACATCAAAATCAGAGAACGTAGAAGCTCCGCCCTCCTCTGTGGGACACGCCCACTTTTCCACACGGAGTGAGTATGGTGGCCCATGTTTTTCTGATCTTTGTGTTTCAGAAAAGTTTCCTCTGACCGATTTGCTGCTGGAGACGAGAGCGCAGATAGAGACCGGGTGAGTGGATCTGGGTCGGTGGTTCTGACCGGTCCCACTTGAAGTTCTGTTTCAGTCGAGCCCAGCATGGCTCTCCAGGTCTGACAGACTGTCCGTCTCTCTCTCAGTTCCTCCAACATCCAATTGATCTTCATCCATCCTCTGAAGACGGGACTCTTCAGGATCTGTTTCCATGGAAATGCCTCCACCAAGCTAGGACTGGTCGTCCCATTGGTGAATGGGATGGTGACCAGCAGGCGGTCTCTGGGTAAGGGCCAATCACAAGATGGCTGCTTGGTTCTAAAGATCCATTGGATGGTAGTTACCCCTGTCTTCCTCCTCAGGGTTCCTGCTCACAGAGATGGCGTCTAACTGCTCTCGCCGCTGTCGCTTGGACAGCGACTCCGCCCCTCCGCCTCAAGTCAGAAGGAAACACCTGATCAATGACATCATCCTCTACTATAAGAGCCGCTGCTCTGAACCCGCCTTCTACACCGCCCTGTTCCAGCTTTGATCTGTTACTATGGTAACCAGGTGTAGCTGACAGGAGATGTCGGATGAGCAAATCCAATATGGAAGCTTATAGTTCAGTTTTGACCTGAACTGATTAAAGCTTTTAATTATTTAATAATTTCCATGTAACTAATCATTGACAGCAATAAAAATGAAAGAATATTTAAGTCAAATGGGATTTTTTTTAATTTAATTTGAATGTTTTCTTTGGCTGATGTCTCTTGTGTATGATGTAACCTTTATGTTTACGTGAAGTTCATTCACCTAGTCTTCTTCTTCTACTTCGTCTTCTTCTTTATCTCTCTCTCACGCTGTTATAAAATCGCCCTTATGTCTTTCTAAGAAAGTCTGGTAGCCAGAGCAGAGCCAGTTGCTCTTTGTGTCTGTGGGACTCAGCAGCGCCCCCTACTAGTGAGGCCCGTCGCACATTTTCACTGCATGTCCGATCAGAAAGACTAAATCTGTCAGTAGCATTCATTACATATGTTAGACAGACTGGAACTCCAGTATATGTAGAGCATGTGTATTAACAAGTACTGGCGATAAAAAAGAGATAATGAATGAGCATGGGCCAATTGCCAATGACACAGCGCCCCCTGAGGAGAGGCGCAGCACTGCACTGTCATCTTACATGTATTTCAACAGCAAATTAGTAAATTTCGTGAATTTGATTATAGCAATATTATTGCCAATACAAAAAACCCTAATTCATAGAAAACTTAAGCGCACAAATCTATTTTAGTTACTGTACCTGTTCTCCTGATTACAGGTGAGGCAGTGCCTTACCTGTAGTCCTGACCGCACACTGCTGCCTGATGAGGTGACCTTAATTTATTTTAAAAAGGATATTTTGTTTTTCATTCAGTGTGTAAATGATAAAATGACCAAAGTAGCTGCCAGACATCGGCTGTGCTTCCTTAATATTTTATTAAAAAAAATAAATCAGTCAATTCTCAACACTCCAGTTTTAGAGCATAAGAAATCAAATAATTTTCCTTATTCCCTGCTGACCGAAGTTTTTTATGTTCTTGATTGAAGCGTGCTGAAAACCGTGATCTTTGTGCACATCAAAGATCGTCTCTATAGACTGGATCATATGAACTTGTAAAAAATGCAGTAAAGGTGTTGGAAATAATTCCATCCATCCATTTTCTGTTCACCCTTTGTCCCTACTGGGCTCGGGAGGGTTGCTGGTGCCCATCACCAGCTCCAGGCGAGGTCACCCTGGACAGGTCGCCAGTCTGTCGCAGGAAATAATTCCCTGATAATTATTTATTTTAGGATCAGTTCGTCTTTTGGGTCAGGATGTTGAGTTGAGACTTGATCCGGTTGCAGGAATTAATCAAGTATTTTACTCTTAAAGCTTTCTTTCTTTTGTTATTCAGGTTTTTGCAAACAGCAGCGCTCACTTGTTATGTTCTGTTTGTTAATCTGTGATCATCCTCCTGATCAGTTCGCTTCTGCTTGAACCGAACCGGACCGAGCTGAGCCCGGTTCGGCTGGTCTGGATGATGACCGGATCCCACCTGGACTTGTTCGGTCTCTGGATTTGATTCAGCAGAATTATCCATAAATAAACAAACATAAAGCAGCCAATCAGAAAGCAGCCCATCCTCCTCCACTGCGGTTCCCATGGTAACCACCTTCAGACGGTTCAGTCCTGCTCAGACTGACGATCAAACATCTATAATCAATAACAGTCCCTCTGAATCGCTTTGGATCTGTGACGTCATCCCGTCGCCTCACGACGCAGAGGATGAAGATCTGCTGATCAGCCAGTCTGCGGCGCTTCTCTCCCTCTCTGCGGGTTTTTCTCCTCCATCTTCCAGCAGCGATGCTCCCGCAGCCCGCGCCCCGCCTCGCAGCTCCGCCCGCGGCCAAGCTGTAGCTCCGCAGCTCGGTGCGCGGCCCCGCCATGGTGCAGAAGTCCCGCAACGGCGGGGTGTTCCCCGGAGCGCAGGCCGAGCAGAAGAAGCTGAAGGTGGGCTTCGTGGGACTGGAGTCCGGAGGGACGGAGTCCAGCAGGGACGGAGCTCTGCTCATCGCAGGTGAGCTCATCCACGCGCACGCGCACACAGAATGACCGCGTGCGCGAGATCGGTGAGGTGTTTGGAAATTAGGCAGGACAGGTAAGGTGGTTCTGATCCAGATGTCACCGGACCGAAGGGTTCGGTTAGAGGTGTTTACTGTTTACTGGAGAGGCCGAAGAGATGCATCATGGGAAAAGATGAGGAACATCAGACTGAGGTTCTAGTGGGTCAGAACCGGATCAGATTCTTTATGGAGCTACTCAAGTTTATTTACATAAAACATTTGAAAGTGCTTTGCATAAAAACAACAAAATTATTAATCAATTATTATTGTTAACCAACCAATTAACCAAACCCAAAACAATAAATAAAATAAAACATCACATTAATGTGGCAAAATAAACAGAAGTAAAGAAGTTATGATCCAGCAGGATAATCAATATGATCCAGCAGGATAATCAATATGATCCAGCATGATAATCAATATGATCCAGCAGGATAATCAATATGATCCAGCAGGATAATCAATATTCCAGTTATTATTAATCAATTCTAACCAGCTGGTTTTTAGCCTAAAAGGATCTCAGTGTTTCAGCTGTTTGTCAGTTTTCTGAAAGTTTGTT
Source organism: Xiphophorus couchianus (assembly GCF_001444195.1). NCBI lineage: Eukaryota > Metazoa > Chordata > Actinopteri > Cyprinodontiformes > Poeciliidae > Xiphophorus > Xiphophorus couchianus. The sequence goes on from NC_040247.1 coordinate 3,762,944, forward strand.
CCAGATCTGTGATGCATAGAAGCTGAATGCTGCTTCTCCATGTTTGGTTCTGGTTCTGATGCAGAGCAGAACCAGAACCAGCAGGTTGATCCAGCAGCAGCAGATCTTTAATCCATTCAGTAATTTATAAACTACCAGCAGTTTAAAGTCTCAGTGAAGGAATGCAGAACCGGGTGGTGTAGAACCGGGTGGTGTCTCTATCCTCCTGGTTCTAGTTAGAACTCCAGCTGCAGCGTTCTGGACCGTTGGGTTGTCAATCAGACCTGTGAAGACGCTGCTGCAGGAATCAAAGCCACTAAAGAGAAACTAAAGCCTGGACGAGTTTCTCTGATCTGAGACTTTAGTCTCTGGTCCTGGAAATGTTCTGCAGCTGCTAGAAGGCCCACTCTGGAACCGGCTTTATGTGGCTCTGGAGGTCAGAGGTCAGCCTGATCTCTGGTTTTCAGATGGAATAACTGAAGCTGCGCTCTGGGTGTATAACTAGATCTATAACTCTAGATTGTGTAGAGATAACTTCAGTTTCTGTTCAGCTGGAAAAGGTTTTGCTCATCCACACAGTGGTCATGGTAACCAAATATTTTCCATCTTTTACTGTTTATAAATCTGAAGGCTGTGCTGCTGACTGTCCTGACCACTTGGTGCAGACATACTCAATATTACTCACAGTAAATCACAGAGTTATGGAGGCTTTGAAGTGAATCTGGTGCAGATGATAACTTGCAGGATCGGGAAACTCCCCGTTCAGAGTCTTGATGAGTTCTGATGGCTTCGATCAGAGAAATGTTCTCTGATTTCAGCCAAAGTCAGGAAATACCAAATCCCTGTCCACCAGCATCAACCAGCCCCAGTGCTTGGTGTTAGTTCAGCTGAAAGCTTTAGCTTCTGGACATCTTGGTGGTCAGTCAGTTTGTTGGTTTACCTTTTGAACGTAATGAGGGGAACATGGCCGCTGTTTGTGGCCTCCAGGTGGGGACGAAGGCCCTCGGCGTCAGCGCAGCAGCGTCTCTGGAGGAAAGAGACCGCCGAAAAGAAACGCCCTCTACAGGCGGCTGCAGAACTTCCTCTACAACGTTCTGGAGAGACCTCGCGGATGGGCCTTCATCTACCACGCCTATGTGTAACTACAGACACACACACACACGCATCCCCCCCCCCCCCCCCCCCCCACACACACAGAGCTGTCCGCTAATGCTGCTGCTTCATGAATTTATTATTTAGTTTTAATGCGTTTTGGTTATTGAAGGGTTTTTACGGCTGCTCAGCGATCCCAGCTGGAGTTAGATCTCAAAGTTCTGACCAGCTGATCTCAGCTGTGATGGGTTTGTTGACGTTCTGTGTCCAGGTTCCTGCTGGTGTTCTCCTGCCTGGTTCTGTCCGTGTTCTCCACCATCAGAGAGTATGAGAAGAGCTCAGAGGACGCCCTCTACATCCTGGTAAACACCAGAACAGTTAGTTGTTTGCATCCCTATCCAGAACATTTCGAGGCGCAGTGCACATTAGAAGAATGTCCAGGCTTCTGCAGGATCTGCTGCTGCTGGATCAACCTGCTGGTTCTGGTTCTGCTGCAGTTATCTGCTGACAGCTGCTGGTGTTGCTCCGCCATGCTGCTCAGCTGAATGAGCGATATTAACCGTGCAGGAAGTGGTGACCATCGTGGTGTTTGGGGTGGAGTACATGGTCAGGATCTGGGCTGCAGGATGCTGCTGCCGTTACCGAGGATGGAGAGGACGGCTGAAGTTCGCCAGAAAACCTTTCTGCGTCATCGGTGAGTCTCCATCTGCTGCTTTCATCATCTTCATCACTCAACCAGAGGAAATAGAAACCACAGAAAGAGATGAGATCAGGTTGTTCAGATTATCAATGGAACCAGTGAGGTCTGACCTAGGTCTGTGTGATTAATTGAACTAATCAAATTAATCCCAATTAATCGATTATTGAATTATTTGTCAACTAATTTAGTCATTGTTTAATCGGTAAATGGAGTACAAAGACTCGAAAACATTTTTTGCTGAAAGAACTATTTATTCAGAGCAGTAATTAAACTGAAACTGAACAAAAATTATAAACATTTACAAATAACTTAAAAGAAAAACTCTTTGTAAATATTTTCAACCCAAAACTCATGTGGCAAATTCAGCTTCAAATTCTGTTCAAATCCCCCATTAAACATCTTCTGCTGTCCAATTATTAATTGGTTAATTACAATTGATCAAACTAAAGGAATGTTATGTTATTACATTTTAAGCAATGAAACGTTTACTTTCTTATTTTAAAATAAATTAAACAGTTTATTTGCATTCTATATTGTGGCTAAATTAATATGAATGTTTCTATGCAATTAATTGATTAATCATCTCAAATGAACCTGCTGCTTCGGGATAAAGTTTCTGTAAAAACCATCGGAGATGTTTGTCCTCAGTTCAGAGAATCTTCTGTGGTTGACCTTTGACCTTTCTGCAGACATCATGGTGCTCATCGCCTCCATCTCCGTCCTGGCTGCTGGGACTCAAGGAAACGTCTTCGCCACGTCTGCCATCAGGTCGCTTCGCTTCCTGCAGATTCTGCGGATGATCCGGATGGATCGACGTGGAGGAACCTGGAAGCTGCTGGGATCAGTGGTCTACGCGCACAGCAAGGTCAGGGGTCAGGGGTCACTGAGCTCTTGAGAACAGATAACGTCACTCTGAACCAAACCTAAAACAAGCCAGCAGTTCTGCTGAGACTTGATGGTTCTGGTGATGAAAACTGATCCGATTGGTCAGAAACGTCCAACCACCTCCTTTCTGGTTGGAGGTGGGCGGGGCATCTAAAGGTCGCCTGACCCTTTGGAAACAGAGAAGAAGAAACAAATATAAGGAGGAAAGACTTTACTGTGTGTGTGTGGGGGGGCGTGTGTGTGTGTGTGTGTGTGTGGGTGTGTGTGTGTGTGCACTGCTGGTTTCGTCTTTCAAACATCTGATGTCACTGATCTTCCTCTTATTGATCAGAAGTATTGATCAGCTCTCCAAAAGTTTCTTCCAGTCTGTTTCAGAGACTCTTTGGTTTCTGATGACTGAAGCAAATATTTGAAACGTTACTCACCCAGTAGGATGGATGGATGAACGGTTGGATGAACGGTTGGATGTACGTCGGTGTGAACGGTCTGGTTTCTCCACAGGAACTCATCACTGCCTGGTACATCGGCTTCCTGTGTCTCATCCTGGCCAGCTTCCTGGTCTACCTGGCAGAGAAAGAAGACAACGACCAGTTTGAGACGTACGCTGACGCCCTCTGGTGGGGACTGGTGAGATTACACCACACACAGCCAGAGACTGGTTCTGGTTCTGGTTCTGGTTTTGGTCAGCTTCATGTTTGTGGAGAGCATCAGAGAACATCAGAACTAAGCTCTACTTTGATAGATCTGGGTTACCATGGCGACATCATAGTTATAACTACAGCACATCACAGGTGAGTCCAGGTGTAGTGCAGAGATCCCAGCAGGTGTCCTCTGATCTCCTCCTGATCTTCATCTGATGATGCTATCGTCTACAGGCAACAGGACAGTCTGACACGTCTCCTGATGTCTCCTCAGATCACGTTGACGACCATCGGATATGGAGACAAGTTCCCTGTCACCTGGAATGGACGCCTGCTGGCTGCAACCTTTACTCTGATCGGAGTTTCCTTCTTCGCTCTGCCAGCTGTGAGTCATTTTATGGTTTACCTGAGATCACCTGGACTCATTTGGACTCAGCTAGATTCACATGGACTCAGCTGGACTCACCTGGACTCAGCTGGACTCACCTGGACTCAGCTGGACTCTGCTGGACTCACCTGGACTCAGCTAGACTCTGCTGGACTCATTTGGACTCAGTTGGACTCAGCTGGACTCAGCTGGATTCATATGGACTCAGCTGGACTCACCTGGACTCAGCTGGATTCATATGGACTCAGCTAGACTCTGCTGGACTCATTTGGACTCAGTTGGACTCAGCTGGACTCAGCTGGATTCATATGGACTCAGCTGGACTCACCTGGACTCAGCTGGATTCATATGGACTCAGCTAGACTCTGCTGGACTCATTTGGACTCAGTTGGACTCAGCTGGACTCAGCTGGATTCATATGGACTCAGCTGGACTCACCTGGACTCAGCTGGATTCATATGGACTCAGCTAGACTCTGCTGGACTCATTTGGACTCAGTTGGACTCAGCTGGACTCAGCTGGATTCATATGGACTCAGCTGGACTCACCTGGACTCAGCTAGACTCTGCTGTCTGTCTCTCTCCAGGGAATTCTTGGCTCTGGATTCGCTCTGAAGGTTCAGGAGCAGCACCGACAGAAACACTTTGAGAAAAGACGGAACCCTGCAGCTGGACTCATTCAGGTAAGCGCTGACATCACAGCTTCTCTGTGATTGGCTGAATGAGTGAAGGTGAGACTCACAAGCTTCGGCTGCTTTATCTAGACCTTTATAGATCTAGAGCTTCCAGAAGTTGTTTTAGTTTGAGGTTTCTCATTCAGAGTGTCTGCAGGCCGCCTGGCGGGTCTACGCCACCAACCTGAGCCGGACCGACCTGACCTCCACCTGGGACTACTACGAGAGGACGGTGTCCGTCCCCATGTACAGGTGAGGCTCCGCCCCCACGCCGCCAGCGCTCCGCCTGCAGCCGCCTCATCCGTCTGCTTGTCTGCAGGCTGATTCCTCCTCTGAACCAGCTGGACCTGCTGAGGAACCTCAAGAACAAATCTGGACTTTCGTTCAGGTTGGTAGTTCATCCATCAGATCAGCTCCACCCACCGAGAAAAACGCTGGTCGGTTACAAACTCCGTTCTGAAGTAAATATGGACATTTTGATTTAATAACATTTCAGTGGCTTTTACTTTGACGCATCCTTTTAGTAAACTAAACTAAATGAAGAAAAGTTTATGAAGAGCGACCCAAAGAACCCAAAAGACCCAAAGAACCCAAAAAACCCAAAGAACCCAAAAGACCCAAAGAACCCAAAAAACCCAAATAACACAAAAATCCACAAAACACAACAATGAACAACGTTTTTGTGTTTTTTAATTTTTATATATTATTTAGTGAATTAAATGAAAAATGAAATATTTAAGGCCTTAAAAATGGACTTTATGTGATAAATGCTCCTTAAAACAACCAGCAATTCAGAACAGAACCAGAATTTCCCCGACCCAAACAGAAACAGGAAGTGGTCATAATGTTTTGCCTCATTTAATTGACCGATAACTCTGTCTGTCTGCAGGAAGGACGTCCAGCCGGAGCCGTCACCGAGGTCAGTCCAAACGCTTCAGAACCAGATATATGAAGCCGGTTCTGGTTCTGGTTCTGGTCATCCTGTCCAGACCGGGTCAGTTCCACCAGAACTGCTCAGATACCTGCTGTCTCATCTGAACCGGGTCTTCAGGTTCTGGTTCCTTTAGTCTCGGGTCGATTTCATTCAAAAATACTTTATTGATCCCAAATGGAGTCTGTGGATCTGTAGAGGTCAGTGCTGCAGCGGCGCCCCCTGCTGCTGAGAGCTGCAGCTTTACTGGGGTGGAGTCTGTCCCACCATGAGAGGTGCCATGACAACCGCATCATGGACATCATGTTTGTTGCATCATGGTTGCCATGGCTGACAAACATGGTCGGCCATATTTGTCGGCCATGTTTGAGGTCTGACTGGATTCTTTCTGTCTCTGCAGCCAGAAGGTCAGTTTGAAAGAGAGAGTCTTCTCGTCTCCACGGAGCTCCGGAACCAAAGGGAAGAGTTCTCCTCAGCACGGTGGGTACCAGTACCAGAACCAGAACCAGAACCAGAACTAGAACTAGAACCAGAACTAGAACTAGAACTAGAAATAGAACCAGAACCAGAACTAGAACCAGAACCAGAACTAGAACTAGAACTAGAACTAGAACTAGAAATAGAACCAGAACCAGAACTAGAACTAGAACTAGAACTAGAAATAGAAACAGAACTAGAACTAGAACCAGAACCAGAACCAGAACTAGAACCAGAACCAGAACTAGAAATAGAACTAGAAACAGAACTAGAACTAGAACCAGAACTAGAAACAGAACCAGAACTAGAACTAGAAACAGAACCAGAACCAGGACCTGAGGGAGCTGCTCTGTAATCTTTAGAACCTGCAGCTCTGAGGAGGAGCTTCGCCTCGGAGGCGGGGCCCCACATGATGACAGTGATGTAGAATAATCTGATTAAACATTAGATTCTTGATTAACATGAGTTGTTGTTGTACAGTGTTTCAAGATCTTGTTCAATGTGCCGTTTTTTAAACGTTGAGGCCCCGCCCCCTAAAGGTCTCTGCACGGCCCTGATTATTAATAAGGGAAAAACATTCAAACATGATGGAAAGATGAAAAAGTTGATTTTATGTAACACTGGTCCTCTGAGTACAGATACATAAAAGCTGTACAGTAGCAAAGCAGTTGCTAAGTCCCACCACTGACTTTATGTTTTGAATGATTAGAGTGACATGCCGCACTTTTCAGTGTGTTTTCTGTCAGAGCGTCATGCAGGTCTGCTCTGCTGTCTGCAGTGGTTCCTCCGGGCGGCGTGGCGCCCGGCGTCGCAGTGGGCCCCAGCACCCAGGGGGGCGTCCAGGCGCTGCGCCGGTCTCCCAGTATGGAGCCCAGTCTGGATGACAGTCCCAGTAAGGTTCCGAAGAGCTGGAGCTTTGGGGAACGCAGCCGGACCCGGCAGGCCTTCAAGATCCGAGGAGCGGCGTCCCGCCAGAACTCTGAAGGTGAGGCAGGTTGACCTCAAACTGCTGCGCACCTTGTGGCCACCAGGGGGCGACAGCTGCGTCCCAGCACACCAGATTATCCCACAGTCACCGTCTGCAAAATTACACAGTGAAACGTTTACAGAAATATTTTCCTTTATTGAGCCTCTCGTGGAGAAATAATGTGTGTTCATTTTTCAAAGTCATATTTTCATCATATTTCATTAATTTATAAATGACAACGTTCCAAACTAAATATTTAAAACAGTTTTTACTTTGATATTCCACTTCCTTCTGTTAGCATGTCAGTTTGCATATTAGTTAAATATTTAGCCTGGACCTAAACTTTTAGTTCCGAGTTAAATATTTAACTAGCAACCTAAAAATTTAGTCTTATAGCTAAATATTTAGTTAACAAGCTAAAAAAAAAAAACGTGTTTTAAAAATAAATATTTGAATGTGAAATTTAAATGTTTAATTTGAAAATTTATATTTTGTTTGTTACTAAATGTTCAGTTTGAATACTAAATATTTTGCTTCCTAACTACTTAATGTTTAATTTGCAAGTTAAATAGTTATTGGTCTAAAGATTTAAATGGTGATGTTTAGTTTTTAACTCTGATATTTAATATTATTTATTCATAAATAACATGGAGAAAATATGACCATGAAAAATGAACATATACATTTTTCTCTATGAGAAATCAAAATATTGATGTTAATTTTTTACAGTGTAACTGTAAAAGGACGCCTCATACCTGAAGTTCAGGCAGTTCTGTTCTGGTCCAGATTACGTAAATTTCCAGCACCGACTTAATAAAAAGCAGATAAAGTTGATTAATTTGAATGAAAGTGGGAGAAGGTTTGCAGAGGAAACAGATCAGCTCTCATCATCAGGGGTCAAAGGTCAGAACCAGTTTGAACTGGTCACACAGTCGGACACGGCCTGTTGGGACCTCCTGGTCTCCATCCATGTTGGCTGCATTTAGCTTCAAAACATTAAACTCGGCTGACCTCAAGTCCTACAGCGGATCTGCTGCTCCAGGCCAGCAGGGGGCAGCAGCGGCTGCAGGAACATCTCCAGGTTCCTCTGGACACGGTCCGGTTTGGGCATCGGCTGGTTCGGGTTTCTGGTGGTTTTCTTCTGTCCTTGTGAATACCAGCTTAGTTTCCAGTTGATGGTGAGGTCCAAACAGCTGGTTCTGGTCGGAGACCTCCCCATGTGTCAGTGGTTCCCAAAGATTTTCTGAGCCCCCCATGGATCACAATAAAATCCCCCCCAAAAAAGAAAAAATAAATCAACTGGTCACACATGGCTCAACCAGACATAAACCTAAACACACATTTTGTTTCCAAACTCCACTGAAGTTTATTTCACACTTCAGGTTGAAACAAAACAAACTACAAACCTTTTTTACAGTGAAACACTGAGATGTTTCCTCTGAGGACTTCAGGTGTTCAGCTTTTTGATCATAAAATGTTTCTGGTAGGTAAGATATCGACAACTTACAAACACTGTGCAGAATCCCGACCCGATCAGACACAATCAGTACCAATCTGACCCGATCCTGAACCTCTATGGTGCTGTTTCTGATTAGTTGGCAGAAACAAAGATCTGTTGCTGCTCTGATGAAGCTGTTTCCTCTCCTCTTCCTCTGATGAAGCTGTTTCCTCTCCTCTTCCTATGATGAAGCTGTTTCCTCTCCTCTTCCTCTGATGAAGCTGTTTCCTCTCCTCTTCCTATGATGAAGCTGTTTCCTCTCCTCTTCCTATGATGAAGCTGTTTCCTCTCCTCTTCCTATGATGAAGCTGTTTCCTCTCCTCTTCCTCTGATGAAGCTGTTTCCTCTCCTCTTCCTCTGATGAAGCTGTTTCCTCTCCTCTTCCTATGATGAAGCTGTTTCCTCTCCTCTTCCTATGATGAAGCTGTTTCCTCTCCTCTTCCTATGGTGAAGCTGTTTCCTCTCCTCTTCCTCTGTTGAAGCTGTTTCCTCTCCTCTTCCTCTGATGAAGCTGTTTCCTCTCCTCTTCCTATGATGAAGCTGTTTCCTCTCCTCTTCCTCTGATGAAGCTGTTTCCTCTCCTCTTCCTCTGATGAAGCTGTTTCCTCTCCTCTTCCTATGTTGAAGCTGTTTCCTCTCCTCTTCCTATGATGAAGCTGTTTCCTCTCCTCTTCCTATGATGAAGCTGTTTCCTCTCCTCTTCCTATGATGAAGCTGTTTCCTCTCCTCTTCCTCTGATGAAGCTGTTTCCTCTCCTCTTCCTATGATGAAGCTGTTTCCTCTCCTCTTCCTATGATGAAGCTGTTTCCTCTCCTCTTCCTCTGATGAAGCTGTTTCCTCTCCTCTTCCTCTGATGAAGCTGTTTCCTCTCCTCTTCCTATGATGAAGCTGTTTCCTCTCCTCTTCCTCTGATGAAGCTGTTTCCTCTCCTCTTCCTCTGATGAAGCTGTTTCCTCTCCTCTTCCTATGTTGAAGCTGTTTCCTCTCCTCTTCCTATGTTGAAGCTGTTTCCTCTCCTCTTCCTCTGATGAAGCTGTTTCCTCTCCTCTTCCTCTGGTGAAGCTGTTTCCTCTCCTCTTCCTCTGATGAAGCTGTTTCCTCTCCTCTTCCTCTGTTGAAGCTGTTTCCTCTCCTCTTCCTCTGATGAAGCTGTTTCCTCTCCTCTTCCTATGATGAAGCTGTTTCCTCTCCTCTTCCTCTGATGAAGCTGTTTCCTCTCCTCTTCCTCTGATGAAGCTGTTTCCTCTCCTCTTCTTATGTTGAAGCTGTTTCCTCTCCTCTTCCTATGTTGAAGCTGTTTCCTCTCCTCTTCCTATGTTGAAGCTGTTTCCTCTCCTCTTCCTCTGATGAAGCTGTTTCCTCTCCTCTTCCTCTGGTGAAGCTGTTTCCTCTCCTCTTCCTCTGATGAAGCTGTTTCCTCTCCTCTTCCTCTGTTGAAGCTGTTTCCTCTCCTCTTCCTCTGATGAAGCTGTTTCCTCTCCTCTTCCTATGATGAAGCTGTTTCCTCTCCTCTTCCTCTGATGAAGCTGTTTCCTCTCCTCTTCCTCTGATGAAGCTGTTTCCTCTCCTCTTCCTATGTTGAAGCTGTTTCCTCTCCTCTTCCTATGATGAAGCTGTTTCCTCTCCTCTTCCTCTGATGAAGCTGTTTCCTCTCCTCTTCCTCTGGTGAAGCTGTTTCCTCTCCTCTTCCTCTGATGAAGCTGTTTCCTCTCCTCTTCCTATGATGAAGCTGTTTCCTCTCCTCTTCCTCTGATGAAGCTGTTTCCTCTCCTCTTCCTCTGATGAAGCTGTTTCCTCTCCTCTTCCTCTGATGAAGCTGTTTCCTCTCCTCTTCCTCTGGTGAAGCTGTTTCCTCTCCTCTTCCTCTGATGAAGCTGTTTCCTCTCCTCTTCCTCTGATGAAGCTGTTTTCTCTCCTCTTCCTCTGACGAAGCTGTTTCCTCTCCTCTTCCTCCTGTAGTGCTGATAGAGATGCAGGATGAAGAGTTCAGACACAAGAGTTCCCCAGGTCAGCGCTCACACTCACGCTCACAGGAAGGAAGCTGTTTCATTCCTCTGGACTTCCTGTCACATGATCAAGTCTCTCAGGAAGCTGCAGCAGCGTTCGCTGATGGGTGGGACTAAATGATTTCTGACCTCTGCTTTGTTTCAGACGCCAGCCTGCCAGGTGAAGACATGGTGGACGACAACAAGAGCTGCCACTGTGAGTTCGTCCCTCAGGACCTGACGCCGGGGTTAAAGGTCACCATCAGGGCCATCTGGTAGGAGTCCGTCCATCAGAGGCTGTCTGCTGCGCCGCCACCATCCATCGCTTCTCACTCCTCATTTGCTGTTTTATGCACTAAGTCATGATTTTCTTCACATTATTTTATTTACTTATGTTTTATTTATGCTCACGCCAGGGTCAAAGGTCATCATCAGCTGTTGGGTAAGAACAGTCACGTCACTCAGCGTCATTATTTCACTGTTCTGTCCCGTTTACCTGCAGCCTGCTTTATTATTGTTATTTTATTATTTTATTGCTGTTGCTCTTTATGGCCAGGCTTCAGTTTTACTCTCTGAGGATTCAGATCCCAGATCTGTTCTGACCAGCGTCGGTGTTTCAAGGTTCTGGTTCTGTCCGGGTTCTACTTCATGTTCAGTTCAATTTAAGGACGTTGTAGTTAGAGAAATGAAGAGGAGTTGCTTTTGCAGAATTTTCTAGAAAACAACTTGGACATTTCTGAGTTTGGCAAGTTGAAAATAACTGTCTCGCCAAAAAAGATTATTCTCATAAATTTTCTGAAAAAATTTGACAATTTCTGAGTTTCAAAAGTTACAAAGTTCTGGACTTAAGATTGATCAAAATCCAAACGAGTGATTATTATTTATAAGTTTATCCGTTTGAATATGATCCAGCTTGTCTTTTTAATGAATTCGATTGAACATATGAGCAAAAGGATTTACAAATCAACATGTTCTGTTTTTACTGATGTTGTTGACCAGTGGAAATGTGGTTGTAGGTTCTGCTCTGAAAGAACAGAACCGCTGGACTGGACCAGATCCAGTTCAGTTCCTGGCTGTGACCGGTCCAGACAACACGCCCTGTTGTGGGCCTGTGCTCCAGACCAGAACCAGCAGAACCCGGTCCGAGTCCAGCTGTGGTGACGCTTGCTTGTCTCTGGCAGCATCATGCGCTTCATGGTGTCCAAGAGGAAGTTCAAGGAGAGCCTCCGACCCTACGACGTCATGGACGTGATCGAGCAGTACTCGGCTGGACATCTGGACATGCTGGCCCGCATCAAGAACCTCCAGGCCCGGTAAGGCTCCGGGCCTTGGCGCCTCTGCGCTCCGACTCTCAATCAGCTATGACCGGGTTCTGTCTGGTTCTGGCAGGGTGGATCAGATCGTGGGAAGAGGAACCCCCATTGCAGACAAGGACCGTCCCAAATCAGGTGGCGAGGAGACACCTGAAGACCCGAGCATGATGGGACGTCTGGGGAAGGTGGAGAAGCAGGTGAAGCGCTTGTGATGTTGCCTCCACTCTGCTGCTATTTTAATTACACTCACTTTATTTATTAAGGACAATGTACATTAATTACATTTCTGTAAACGCACCAGAATTAGCTGAAAGCCTCTTTCTATCTGTTGCCCTTAGCGCTGGCAGCATTTGCTGGTTTTCTGGATTTTAACCACCAGTAAGACCTGCATCTCTGTCCTGATGCCGGTCTGGAACTGAACTAATGAAGGTCTAAATTTGGTCTAAACTCTGATGTCCTGCAGGTCCTGTCCATGGAGAGGAAGCTGGACTTTCTGGTGAACATCTACATTCAGCGAATGGGAATCCCTCAGGCAGAGACGGATGCCTACTTTGGGTCGAAGGAACCGGACCCGGCGCCGCCGTACCACAGTCCAGTGGACCTGCAGGAGAAGAACCAGTCCCTCTCCAAGATCCTGCAGTGAGTGTGTAATGAAGCAAGCTTTTCTAACGTCTGGGGACTGAAACTTTTAATCAGTGCATGGAGGCTCTGATTAAATCACATCACCTCCTCCATTCTGTAAGTTGCTGAGGTGGCAGCTTCATGCCGCGGGAAGATAAAGTTGATTGAAAGGTAAATTAAATCAAAAACAGGAAAATTCTGAATGAAAAGCAGCTACAGGCTAACGACTTCCAAAATAATGACCACTCCCAACCAGAGGTGGGGACTCGAGTCACATGACTTGGACTCGAGTCAGACTCGAGTCGTTAAAATCACGACTTGAGACTTGACTTGAAAAAATGCTCAAAGACTCGGACTTGACTTTGACTTTCATGCCATTGACTTGGGACTTGACTCGACTTGAAGCTGTTTACTTGAAAAGACTTGATATTTTTTACTCAAAGTCTTAAAATTTAAAACACATTATTTATAAAGTGGCGTCATTAATTAATGTCACTCATTCCGTATCAATATGCGCAGACCGTCACTATGGTTTTCCTCTCTCCTTATGTATGTATGTGTACGTAGCTGCAGCACAACCAATCAAATTAACAGGATTTGGATGTTTAAAAAAACGCGGCAAAGCTACAGAGCTCAGGGAACGAAATACGAAATAACCGCTGGAATATGCTTCCGCGAGTAATTTCTTTTGGCTACGTAGGTTATGAACTTTCGACTAAAAAACGAACTGCAACTTGTAAAACATGCAAGAAGAGAATATCGGATGGAGATGCCACGACGTCCAACTTTGTCCGGCATTTGAAGCTTCACAAAGATCGGTAGGTGGCGCTTTTCTTTTGCTGTAAGATAGCTGACTTTAGCTAACTTCGTGTTAGCATGTGTACTCCGGGTTAAATTGGTGATTATTTACCATAAATCCGGTCCTTCAAATGCCTCCACAAATAATGTGCACCGTGTTAGCTCAGGAAGCCGGCGGATAGTGAGCGGGGCTCCGGAACAGAAAGCAGATTCTGGACCTGAACACAGGGAACAGAGTCTCTCTGTCCCATCATGATGATGAGCCGGGTCTAGTATCATCTAAGGATGGTTGGTGTATTTGAAGACATCTACGTTGGGAAATTATATTGACAATATATTGTTTTGACAGGTCAGAGAAAAGAGGAAAAAACTGCTGTTATGGTTCTTTGTATTGTGCTGTGGAAATGTCAGCATTTTCCTCTTTTTTTATTGAATATCAAGTTTAACAGAACTGGGCAATAAAGTGGTCCAATTTAAAAATGTTTTTTATACTTTGTGTTCAGCTACACATGTTCTATCATTTGAGATAAATACATATTTTAAAACGAACAAATGGTCTTTTATTTGAATTTTATGTATAATTGCAAATTATAAAAAATAAAATAAAATAAAAACGACTCGAAATGACTTGAAATTAAAGGTTCCTGACTTGAGACTTGACTCGACTTTTGCCTGTCTTTACTTGAGACTTGACTCGGACTTGAGGACAGAGACTTGAGACTTACTTGAGACTTGCAACACAGTGACTTGGTCACACCTCTGCTCCCAACAAGCCAGAGCTACAATTGATGGTTTAAAATAAAAGATTTTAATGTTGGAATGGCCTAGCTAAAGCCCAGATGTAACATTCCCAGTTACTGTTCATTCAGTCAGACTACAGCTGTTTTACTAATAAAACAATTACATATTTCAGTCTGTAGCCATGCAAAGCTGGTAAAGATGCACAACTGGTAATAAATGGTTTGGACTTTGCATGCCACACTTTTCAGATCGATATTTGTAAATTATTTTAAATACTGCATCATTTCTTTTCACTGACCTACCAAGAATTCAATATACTGAAGTTTATGGCTGTAAAGTGAAAAGATTCAAGCGGTGAATGCTTTTATGACGTACAGTTTTTTAAATGTTGGGTGATCATATCGAGTGAAAAAAGATAAAAAATAAATATTTTTTTCTTGTAGGCAGCATTGTGCTGCGTTGGACGACTTAACCTGTTCAGTTTAACACCATTTCTGCATTGATTCTCCAGAGACGGGCTACTGTTTAGTGGAAGCTAAGGGTCAAAAGGTCATGTGTGTTCAATAACATGCTAAAATCACAGCGCCATTTGGTGGCCTGGCATGGGAACTACAACCGATTCAATGTGTCTTGGCGGTACCATCTAAATGTGGAAATTAACATAAAAAACAACCACATTTTACATTCATACATGTGGTTTTAGAAAAGCTCTTCCTATTGAAAAAGCATTAAAAAATGAGTTTTTATTATTTTGTAAATCTTTGAAAAACATTGACACAGCCACTGCATTAAAACGTTTTTCAATCAGAATTTAATCTGCTATAAACTCCACGTTTGACTTTTTTTCCTTTTAGTTTTTATTTTACGGTGGTTTTGTTCTTTTCCCTCTGACCTCGGTATATATGTGTTCTGTTGATAGTAGTTATACTAACTTGTTAGTGTATTATTATTTAGAGAGGAATAGTTAAGTTTTTGTTTTTTTAGAAAGAATGTTTAAATATGAAATGGTCGTTGCCATTTGGTTTTATATGATGTGTTTTCAAGTATGAAGGCGTGTGTGTGTGTGTGTATGTGTGTGTGTGTGTATGTGTGTGTGTGTGTATGTGTGTGTGTGTGTATGGACACGCGCATGGTTGTTTGTCCTGTCTGTCTTTGTGTTGCCCTGCGACAGACTGACCTGTCCAGGTGACCCCGTCTCTCACCTGGAACATTAGCTGGAGAGGCAGCAGCTCCTCCTGACCCCACAGGGACAAGGTGTTAGAAAATGGATGGATGGATGGATGGATGGATGGATGGATGGATGGATGGATGGATGGCTGGATGGATGGATGGATGAGGCAACGGTCTCATGTAAACATAGTCTAAACGTTTTTTGTTTTTTTTCCAAGAAACTTACTCAAGCCAATGTAACTGGGTAAATGTAGGAACTGCCAAACTGGTTGTGTGAATGGACTGTTCTCCCTGCTGCCCTCTGGAAAGAGGTTCTGCAGCATCCGGTGCAGGTCCACCTGGTTCCGAAACAGCTTTTTCCCACTTGCCATCAGACTGCTGAACTCTTAACTGGACTGCACTTAAAATCTGGTCTCCACTTTATACCTTGCACATGTACAGAGCTAAATAACTTATATTTTACTGTCAGTCCTGCACTTTATATTTATATTTTATACTGTATTTTATTTTATTCTGGAGTAACCTCACAACATTGAAAGCTCAAAACATTGTCCTGAGCCGTATGCAACGAAATTTCGTTCTGTATTCACCCTGTGCATGCAAAATGATAATAAAGTAAGTCTAAGTCTAAGTGATGCTGGGAATCTGGGTACCGGATCACAGCTAAATTTCCTTTTGTTGTTTTGTCTGCAGGGTGTTGCCTGGCGACCACATGGAGAGGACCCGCTTTGTGACCAAGATGGTCCGCTCCAGCAGCTCCACGGGACACAGGAACTACACCGCCCCCACCTGCCCGCCCTCCACCTCCTGGCAGCCAATCAGCTCCCAGCTCCACCAGCAGGTCCCGCCCCCTCCACAGCGTAGCCATGGCAACACCCCGAGCCCGGTGGGCGACTCTTCGCTGGTCCGCCTGCCCCCCCCTCCAGCCGGGGAGAGACACGGCGGGAACCGACCCAGCCGGCACAGCGCCGGGGACCGGGCCGGACCGGAGCGGAATGGGGACGAGGCGAAGCCCGACAGCGACACCTCGGTGTCCATCCCGTCGGTGGACCATGAGGAGCTGGAGCGCTCCTTCAGCGGTTTCTCCATTTCCCAGTCCCGGGAGAACCTGGACTTTCTGAACAACGGGTTCTACCCGTCCGCCGGGCCTGGGGAGCAGCCGGCCGGCGGCAGCGGCGGAGGCTCCGCCCGCCGCCCCGCCGGCCGGCCCTACATCGCCCAGGGGGAGTCCGACTCTGACTCCGAGCTCTGCGGCCCCTCCCCGCACTCCGACCGGGCCTGGACCGGCACCAAGTAGGGCCGACCGAAACCGAACCAGCAGAACCCCTTTTTTAAACTCAGACCCGTCACTTAAACACCAGCTGTGGGTTCGGAGTGAAGCTTTATGCGAACTGATGATGTCATCATTTATATAGCGAATGCTTGCCGCGCTCGCACGTGATTGGTTCCCACTGACCAATCAGACTCGCTGTTTCCACTAACATCTGCTTGACCGACTGACACGTGAGGATAGCGGTTACCATAGCAACCACCCTGTCCAACCACTGACCCGCCCAGAATCCGGATCGGTTCGGTTTTAAACACATAACTTTTTATTTCTAATTTTCTGCTTTTTTCTGCAACATTTTGTCTCCCGATTTGGATCTCCAGCACAAAACCTCCACCGGAACCAGAAGCGGACCTCTCCTGGTTCCCTCTGACGAGGCTGATCAGAACATATCCGTCTCTTTGGTTCTGGTTCAATTTGCAAATAAATTCCCCTGAATGTTGACCCTCAGCGTTCTTCTCTTCTGTCCGGTCATATTCTGGTGCCGGATTTCTGGGACGAATCCAGTTTGGTTCTCAGCATTTCTGTATCTGACCTTTGACCTCATGAAAATTTCCAGCAGGTCTCAGGGTTCAAAGGGCCGGTTAATAAAATCCACAAACTGTTAAAATAAACATGTCTGCATTCCTTCAACCTGATCAGTCCTCAGGATTTCATGATTGTTTTTGTGGAAATAATTTAGAAATATTTGAAGAAATTTTGCAGTGACTTTGCTGCTCGCCATATCAACTATAAATTCACCAATGTATAAGTGCAGTAGTAAAACATACTGCCCCCTGCAGGTGGGAGTTGGCATCACTGTAACCCACATTTTTTGACATCCACCACAATAAACTCAATAACGCATTACGTAGTGCCAAAAAATGAGGATGTGTTGGATTTTACATTAGAATAAAAATCTAGAGGGACTGATTGATGTGATTTGGCACACCGATAAAAACTGCTTTGATTCATATGATAAACTTATCTTGAAGGTCCTGTTTATCGGCCCTCTGGCCGGATTTGGCCCCCAGACCAAAATTATTTAAAACGTTAAAATGTGTTCAAATCTATTCCACAAAGAATGAAACCAATGACAGAAATATTCTTTTATAAAGAACCTGTTTGTTTCAACAGGTTGAAAAATATTTGGTTTCTCTCAGAAAACAAGAAAAGTATATTATACACACACAACAAATATGGCGTCAAAGTATTCAAACTTGGAAAGAGCCAGCTCAGGCACATGGAAGTGAAAAACAAAAAATAATCAACAAACGAGATTGTTCCTTAGTAACAGATAAGAGAAAAAAATAAGAAACACTGAAATGCAATTGGTAACTAAAAAAGGCAAATACATGAAAAAGAAATAACGGGATTTTCTAAGTTTGTTTATAAAATTTACGTCAAAACGTATCATGATGAGTGGCAAGAGACTTTTCTAAAAATTACGCAGTTATTCAAACTGTTAAATTAAAATGTCTAATGTTTTTTCATCAGATTTTTATATTTGATTGCTGAATTGGGAATTCATAATTTATGTGCAAAATATTAAAGACATTTTGGTGGTAAATATTCTTCCCAGAATAAATAAATCCCACTTACTGAATTGAGTTTTACATTTTCTTTGTAGTTTCCCCAAATGTACGTTTTCTAATTCTGACGTTTTAGTTATATACACACCCAAATATTTATTTTTTATGAAACTAAACCTGAAACAAAACTAAAATAGAAGCATCTACATTTCATACATTTGTATTAAAAACAGGTAGTATTGTAAATGTGGTTCTGAAGGTCCAAACTCGTCTGAAGCTACACATCTCGTCCACCAGATGGCAGCAGTAACTTTTCAGGAACCAGTCAGAACTCGGTTCTACCTCCAAACCAGGGATCCAACCTCAGCAGTCCAACAGAACCAGTGATGGTATCCAGGTGTTTTAATGTTCGATGGGTCAAATCGGACCATCAAGACAGGTCACATGACCAACCAGGGCCACCACCACTTTCAGACAAACTTTATTTATAATCTGGTGCAGAACAACATAAAGACATGGAGATCTGGTTTCTCTGTCCTCACTTCTTCTTCCTGAACCTGTGGAATAAAACAGAACCTTTCTACCGGGTCGAACAGAACTATCACCAAAGCCTAGATGTGAGGCTTACCTGGAGCCGCCTGACCGCTTCCTGTCCAAGCCGAGGCGCTTCCTGTCTGCGAAGGATGGCCTGAAGGAGACAGACAGCAGGTCAGAAAAAACAGACAGCCAACTGGTAACCAACAACCAGCAGACATCCAATACATGACCAATAGATAACCAGTAGATAACCAATAGATGACCAGTAGATGACCAATAGATAACCAATAAATAACCAGTAGATAACCAATAGATAACCAGTAGATAACCAGTCTCACCCGGCTCTGTAGTTTTTCAGGGACTTCCTGCTGGTGTTGGTCAGTTCCTCATCAAACACTGACTTCCTGCCTCTGCTTGCTCCTTTCTGATTGGTTGCTGCAGACAGAAGCAGGTCAGTCTGCATCAGTTGGGTTCATGGTTCTGGAGGTTCTGGTCGGGTCTCAGTGTGTCGTGTTTCTGACCTTTCAGTGGCGGCTCGTCTTCAGGCATGGCTCTGGCTTTCTTCGCCCGTCTGTCCCGCTTGGCGGCTCGCTCAGCGAACATCTGAGCCTTCAGTATCTCGAACTGAGCGCGCTCCTCAGACTGGGACAGAGAGGACACACTGAGCACGCTCAGAGGCTCAGGTTGGTCTCCGATCGATGAGTGATTGATTTTACCGTCAGCTGTTTCTTCTTCCCGTCCTTCAGGAACTTCTCTCTCTTCTTCTTTCCTCTCAGAGCCAAATCGAACTCCTGCAGAGCCTTCGACACTGAAGGGACAGAAAACGATCTGAGACACAGTACTCTGCATCATGCAGAGTACTACACAGTAATACAGATAACGGTACTTTTAATACTACACTTAATACTACAGAGTACTACAGTCCTCCACTCACTGCGGCTCTGCTTGCGTTCCTGCTGCGTCTGAAACCAAACCCTCTGAGAGTTGCTGGAAGAGCCTTCTAGACGCTTCTGAGCCACACTCAGCTACACACACACACACGCACGCACACACACACACGTCATCAGCTATCATCAGCAGGTCATTGAGACGACCTGCTGATTGTCGTCGTCTCATTATTGTCCCAGAAGTTATTGTGATAAAATTGCTGTTTTTACACCATTTTGCAGTAATAGAAAATATAACAGAATGACAGTAATCATTAGTAGAAAGAGAAAAATGATTAATCACGCAAATGGAAACTATTCAGATTATCTTAATTTCAGGTTCTGATCCATTTCTGATTCGGGTTCTGATCCGGTCCGTCCAGCCCTACCTTCGCCTCAGACGCAGCCATCTCTCTCTCCTCTCTCTCCAGCTTCATCACCGCTTCAACGTCTTTCTCCAGTTTGCTGATCAGATCTCTGAACTTCAGGATGACCTCTGGAGGGGAAACAAACCCGGTTTCAGTCTGGTTCTGACCCGGCTCGGCTGTGCAAACGGACCGCCCCTGGTGCTCACCCGTGGGCAGGACGCGGGCCTTCACGCTGTTCTTGGCCGACTTCACCACCTCCTTCAGCGTCTTCCTCTCCGACTCTCCGACCAGAGACACGGAGCGGCCGGAGCGGCCGGCGCGCGCCGTGCGGCCGACCCGGTGGACGTAGTGCTTGGTGGTGGACGGCATGGTGAAGTTGATCACCTGGGCAGCAGGTGGGAGCAGGTTCAGGATGCCGACCCGGTTCTGTTCCGGGTCCGATCACAAAACGACCTGAAGCAGAACTCTCACCGTTTTCACGCCGTCGATGTCCAAACCTCGGGCCGCGACGTCGGTCGCCACCAAGATGTCGATTTGCTCGTCTTTGAACCTCCTGCAGAACCGAGACGGACCAGAACATCTGAACATTGGACAAATGGATCCATTTGTCCAATGATCCATTTTATAGTTTCTGAAGATTTAATTATTTTTAAAATCTGGATAGTTTTGGTTGACAAGCGTTTTACAGCTTCTATTTATTTGGACTTTGAATTCAGGTCAACGACAGAGAGTTGGGGCTGAGACACGATTTTAAAATTTCCTCAGAATAAAGTTGAAACAATACGAGAATAAAGCATTAATATTAGGAGAATGAAGTAATTAGTTTATAAGAACTCATGAAAAACAAAAAGCGGAAAGTCGAGCATCTGGTGAAGTTATGCTTTGGTTAATCCATCAAATTATTTTCAGCAGGTTTTTCTAGAGTTTTGTCTAAAAGGAACAGATCTCAGATGTCAACGACTCGAATCTTTTCTTATTAAAGCTGCTTTTTGTATTTTAAAATGTTCTCCTGGTAAAATTGTGTTTTTATTCTGCTAATAACTATATTCTCGTAATTAAATTAAACTACTAAAGTTCTCATTTCTTGATACTTTGTCGTACAAAAACGTTGATTAAAATCAGAAATCGTATCTGGAACCTGAAGATGTTGTTTTTAAGACGGATGGTGCAGCTGTAATCTGAACCCGTTAGAACCCGTTAGAACCTACCTGAGGTTCTCCAGTCTCTGGTTCTGGCTCAGTTCTCCATGCAGCTCCCCGACCTTCAGGCCCAGCAGGCCCAGCAGGATGTGCAGCCGGTGGGCCTGCTTCCGGGTCTGGGTGAACACCATCACATGGTCCTGGAAGGTCCGGGTCAACAGCGCTGGGCACAGAACATCCGGAGAGTCAGGGTCCGGCCCGGAGGACAACAGAACCTCAGCAGAACCTGGCCCGCCCGGTCCTACCTGCCACCACAGCCTCCCGGTCTCCTTCCCGGTGCGGCCGGATTCGAACGAACTCCTGCCGGAGGAACGGCGCCACGTCCGTGTTGCTGTTCACAAAGATCCTGATTGGCTGCTTCAGCGACACCGCCG
This sequence comes from Xiphophorus couchianus, assembly GCF_001444195.1. Classification (NCBI taxonomy): domain Eukaryota; kingdom Metazoa; phylum Chordata; class Actinopteri; order Cyprinodontiformes; family Poeciliidae; genus Xiphophorus; species Xiphophorus couchianus. The sequence goes on from NC_040247.1 coordinate 3,784,045, forward strand.
CCAGGTCCTTTACCTGCAGGCAGAGAACCGGGTCACATGACCCACAGTACCGGGTCATGTGACTGCAGGATGGGGGGAACCCATTGACATACATTGCATCTTATTGTTTAAATCCCTCTTTTAGCTGCAGGGCTAAAAGCTGATTGTTCTCCTTCCCATCCGTAGCGGCTAACAAAAGCGCTAACTAAATGGAACCTGAATGTTGGGATTGTTATCTGAGTCAAAACAAACAAAGGGAAAATAACGCAGAAAAGCCATTAACACTTAAGTTGTTCTTTTTCTCACTCTCTGTGTCGGCTGCGTTACACGCAGACTTAGTTGCCATAGCAACTGACAATAACATCACTACTGTATCAGGATTCAACACCAAAAAACACACAGACATTTTCCACACAAAGAAAAGAAGATTCAGTCTGTTATAGTTTTATGCTTTCAGGCTTGAGGTTTACTTTATGATTATTAATAATTGATCGCTGTGTTAGATTAGCTACTCCTGCTATTAGCTAATCTACCACAGCGATAGATTAACAATTATTAGCGAATCTATTATCTTTTTAGGTTAGCTACTAATCCAGCTAATGATCTACCAGCTAGCTAATGTACATTAGCTTGGTAGCTAATTTGAAAGGTTTCTTTAAACTGAACTGAAACACCAAATTCCACAGCACAGCTACATGTTATGATTGTCAAAGTCAAGCTAGCACTTCCTTCTCCCTCACCATTTTCTTTCATTTAAACTTTTTCCTGACTTTGTCATCTAGTGGTCGTAGCGTTGTCAAATAGCAGCAAAGCGCCTGACGGACTGGACGTCATGTGACTATCATGTGTCACATGTTGCTATGGTAACAGCTGCTGTCCTGTGGCCGTACCTCCTCGCTCATGGTGGCTGAGAACAGCATGGTCTGCCGGTTGTAGGAGCACAGCCTGATGATCTCCTTCATCTGCTCCTCAAAGTACTCGTCCAGCATCCTGTCAGAATCACACAGAACCGGGCCGTTAGCGGCTACGCCAGCGGTCCGGTTCCGTCGGCCGGTGGCAGCGCCCCCACCTGTCGGCCTCGTCCAGGATCAGGATCTCGATGTGGCTCAGCTCGAAGCTCGGCGTGTTGTGAAGGTGGTCGATCAGTCGGCCCGGTGTGGCGATCAGAACATCTGGACCCGCCCTCAGAGCCGCCTCCTGTGACTTCAGGTCCAAACCGCCTGCAGACGGCAACAGCAGCGGTCAGCCGGGACCGGAACTGGGCCGGAACAACCTGAACAGGGTCGTTTCCATACCAACAGCCAGGCAGGTGGTGATGGAGGTGAACTGGGCCAACTGGCGGGATACCGAGTGGACCTGGATCCCCAGCTCTCTGGTCGGAACCAGAACCAGGACCCGGGTCACCTGGGACGTCCTGGGTTTGTAAACCAAGCGCTCCAACACCGGCAGCATGAAGGCGGCAGTCTTCCCTGAGGACGGAACCGAAAGAGAGGTTCTGGTTGGTTCAGTTCCAGAGACCATAACCAGGTTAAGGTTCTGTCAGAAATCAATCAATCCATCAATCCATCAATCCATCCATCAATCCATCCATCAGTGTTTAATGTGTCCTGTCGGGGTGAACAGAACCAGAGAACAGAACCGGTCCCAGTACCGGTTCCGGTGGCAGCGCAGGCACACAGGTCTCTGCCCAGCAGCCCCACGGGAACGCAGGCCTTCTGGATCGGTGTCGGCTCTCTGAAGCCCAGAGCCGTGATGGCCTGCAGGAACAGAATCACAGAGCAGGTGAGACCAGAACCAGAACCGGATCCAGAACCAGATCCGGGTCCGCCGGGTCTCACCTTGAGAATGGGTCGGGACAGGTTCATCTCTTCGAAAGTCAGCTGCTCGTTGTACTGAGACGCGTCTTCGGAAAACGTCTCTGGAGCCTGAGCACAGAGACCGACGTTACCGTGGTAACACCTTCATCAGGACCCACCTGTGATCCTCTTCCTCACCTCCTCCTCTGCATTCCTCTTCTTCCTCCCTCGCCGCTCTTTCTCCCTCAGAGTGTCTGACAGGAAACAGGAAGCAGATTAGAAAATCTGATGAGTTCAGACCCAGTCAGAACCAGAACCTTCAGGAGGACAGCGCTCATACCTGATTTGGTCAGAACCTCTTCATCACTTGAGCCAAACTCCTCCTCTTCATCACCATCCTCCTCCTCCTCTTCGTCTCCCTCAGCTGGCTCCTCCTCCTCCTCCTTCATTTCTGAGGAACCTTCAGAACTCTGAGACGGTTTCTCCTAAAGACAAAAGACTACGACTCATACAGGAAGTAGATCAAACAGGAAGTAAATGAAAACAGGAAGTGGATTCAGGACAGACTCACCTCAGCTTTCCTCTTCTTCCTGACCTTCTCTATTTTCTGGTCCAAGGTCGTCGCAGTTCTCTGTGAACACAGGACCCGGTCAGAACATTTTGTAAAGCAGCAGGCTGCAGGTTCTGTTTGGTTCTGCTGGGTTCTACCTTCTTCTTGAGCTGCTTCAGGACGTCGCTCATGGCCCAGTCGTCGTCCAGGCTCAGACTGTCTTTCTCTCCAAACTCAAAGCCACAGTTGAAGTCTGTCGACCTTTGACCTCCAAACTTCTTCTTACGGTTCAGGATGATGGGCTCCTCCTGCAGAACATCATCATCATCGTTAGCAGCTCCTGAAACAGATCTGAACCGGTCGGTTCTGATCCAGTGTGGCGGCTTCTGTTCATCATCATAATTTTAAACGCATCAGAATTTTTCACCGGACCAATCAGAACCTTTTAATCCAGACTCTGGGATTAAATGTGTTTTTAGTCCAACAGAACCCGGATTATGGTTTATTACGGAGCGTTTCCATAGCAACTGTTGCTCCTCCTGAACACATCGGAACCTCGAGGTCCAGTTTTTGGTTTTAACTGCACCAGAACCGAACCCTTCACATGCTTGGATCAGGGTCGCGGTACTGTTGGACTTTGTTCCAGAACATTCAGCTGGTCTCAGATCTGATAGTCGGATCCTTTTCATCAGAACCAGACAGATCCGAACCTCAGAGAGTCCAGTTGACCCAGCAGCAGCTGCGGTACAACAATCAGTTTCATGTTTGGTTCTGGTCCTGGACTGGCTTACCTCCTGTTCCGATTCTGTTTCCGGTTCCTCTGGACTCAGATCCTCGTCCCGGATGGTTCCGATCAGACCCAGCTGCTCCAACATGGTCCCGCAATTCCGGTCCGCTCCGACGTGAGCGGTTCTACCTGGTTCCGAGAGGTTCTGAAAGGTTCTGCCTCTCTCGCTCCTCTCAACACACTTACACGTGTTTACGGAAGCCGGAAGCTGAAGCGCGTATTTCCGGTTGGTGTCTCCATGTCTTTGCTTTCGCGCCCCCTGCTGCTGCGGAGCGGAGATGGCAGAACCAGGGCGGGTTCGAGCTGCATGGGGCCCCGACCGAGACGCCGTTTGGGGCCCAGTGAAGCGGTTCCCAACCCTTTAGATTCAGGGGTGTCAACAAACTCATTTTCGTTTTGGGCCAAATCAAGATCATGAATGCACTTAACGGGCCGGTTCTGCCAAATGTATTAGAAAACTCTTAAAATATCAGTTAATTCTTAAAATTAAATCATGTTACTGAACATCTTTTCAGTCCGTCCAGGATTTTGATTCTTTTTGTGTGTGGGTTTTTTTATTTGCAATAAAGTCAGAGCTGGAATTATTTACAATATTTGCGCTTATTTTTGACAGTAAATGCGACTTTTTATTACTCGCTGTATAGATCAGGGACATAATCTGACATCCATTAAGGCTGAGGCAGCCGTTTAGGACAAGTAAGAAAGTTTTTGACACATTTTGAGAAAAATCTGCAATAAACTACAAATTGTTAGCACAAAAAAGTGCAGGGATTTGTTGATTTTGTGTGAATTTCTACAGTAATTCTCAAGAAACTGGAGGGACTGATTGATATAATTTGGCATTAAACAGATAAAAACTGCATTGATTTGAGTGAAAACATAATATTTAAGCACACTTAGTGTTTAGTCTACAATCTAGAGGGCCACATAAAAAGCCATGGCGTGCCGGATTTGGCCCACAGGCCTTGAGTTTGACACATGTACTTTAGATGGTCCACAAAAATTACATAATAAATTACATTTTACAAGCCAACAGGCTACAGTTAAAATTACACATGAATTAAACTGACTAAAATGTTTTAACAATTCTTCATATGTCAATAAAACAGATTCCTGTATGTAAACTGTAAAATAATATTATATTTTATCCTTTCTAACTACTGATCTACCCATTTTCCCCCATAAAAAAGTTAAAGACAACAGATGTACTTACAGCTGCAGTTTGTAACTTTTATAAAAACCTTTTTTTTTTTTTACAATTGTTAAAATTGTCTCCATGTTGTGATAGTATAATATGAAACAAATATCTGTGAAAAGATCAATCTCCTTCCTGAGTTACTGTTGCCATCTGAAGAAATATCAAAAACAACCAATCAGCGTCAGGAGGCGGGACCTAGTTCTGTCAATCATCCTCAAATATGCGCCGATTTTATGCTGATGGGCAGAAACGACTTACCGACACATGAAAACTGTTTATCCACCTTCATCTTGTCATAATCGGTTATATTGCAACAGAAAAACAAATGAACTCGTTTGTGGTTATTTTGTTGTCCAGACAGAAATCATTTAACCAGAATCATAAAACATAAACTACAGAATTTCACAGTTGAAATGTGATGCAGCGTCCAGTCAGTAACAATAATTGCATTTCAATTTCATATTTTTATATGACAAGAAGAGAATCAGGACAGGAAGCAACATGTTGCTCTGATATTAGTTTAAAGTTGAGAAAATCCTAAGTGATAAAACATATTTATTTTTAGGGTGAATCAGCAGAATCTGTAATTTGCTTGAAGCTGTTTGACCGAGTGCAGAGCAGAGGCCTGAGCCAGTCATCTGGATACACTGTTACAGTCTGAGAGACGACGTGTATCCGTCTGGATTCACATTCTCACCTCAGGTCACAACGCCACATTTCCACATCACAAAGTTAATCAAGCCCTGGATGACGCTGCTGCATTTTATTACAACATTTTTATTCTGTTATTACACAAAGTAAAATATGTTTGTTTGAACCTTAGATTGAGAATCCATTTAACAGGAGATGTAGCTGAAAAATCAGAGCAACTTGTTTGTCATCTTAATAATTACACATTTTCAGTTCTGGTTCTGACCCAAACATTCAACAGCAGAATGTGAGTTAGGCAGCTGCTCAGGGCCCCCACACCACCAGGGGGCCCCCAAGAGCACCAAGCTAGCATGATAAAAAAAATATTTATTTAAAATAATATTGAATACAAAGTAATTGCTACTACACATGGAAAAATTATTTCCATTATTTTCATAGTTGTTACAGAAATAAGGGTTAATCTCTGAAACAGATATCAAACTTCTTTAACCTGTTTACTGTAAACTTGGTGTTTATTATTTTCAAATGGTTAAAATAATATGGCACAGCTAAGTACCTCTCTGCATATATAAATCTAAATAATTATTTTTAGCTTGCTGCTCCTGTAAGGTTAAAATCAGCAGCCATAATAGCGCCGGTCTAAGCTAATTACAAACTCTGGAACTGATGAATGTTTAAAGGTGATGTTTCCTTTAACAGGTTACGATCGGTCTATGATCTATACAAAACATGTTCATTACATTTTCTTCACAAAGTCAATCAGATTTTATTCTGGTCAGCTCTGGATATTAAGCCTCTTTCATAATGAGTTGTTTTAGGGTCTCTGTCTCTTTAAACGCAAACCAGCTGCTGGCCACGCCCCCCAACCATTGGTTACACTTGCACAAGACAATGGCTGCAAATAGAAGCAATTATAGAATAGAATAGAATTCAACTTTATTGTCATTGCACTGTCACAAGTACAAGCAACGAGATGTAGTTTGCATCTATCCAGAAGTGCTCTACGAGATATAAATATTTATTTGCAGATGTACAAGACTACGTATGTATGGACTATAAGGGGTACAACCAAACATCTTTGAAAAACATTAGTGGAGCCTCCTGCACAACCAACAAGAATGCAGCTCTAAAGGGGTTGCTAGGAAACGGACTGGGATTCACTGCGGTTGCTAGGTAACAGGGCAGTACCTGCTGATTCGTGACGCTATATCCACCGATTTGCACATGATACTGTTATCTATATACATAGATCAAAAGTATAAGATTAAAAATCACATTGGTGAAAAAATTTAAATATCTGCATTTTGCTTCATTCAAATTTATCATTTAAACCTCATAGTAAGAAGATAAAACGTTTAGCTTTGCACATTTTGGGAATACAAGATACTGTTTGTCTAACGTGGCTGCAAGAATATTCCTGAGCTATAATTGATTTCTCACATAACTTAATGTTGAACACCAGTTTCTCCATTTCTCATTGAGCTGTAAGTTGTTTCTTAGCAGCGCTTACATGATGTTGATTAACAGCACCAAGAACCTCCTCCTGGCTCTGATTGGCTGTTTCTGACAGAGTGCTGCATTACTGCAGACGACAGAGGAGGAGATAGATTTTTTTGTAAAACACAGTTTTTTTATAAACGTTACATTCTGCAGCTTTGACCTTGTTTGGTTTTCCAGTTGAAGGTCGAATGTTTGTAGATCTTCAGTGTGAAGTTCAAATAACCTGAATATTAAAAAAACTTTATTTTTCCTAAACGGAAAGCAGCAGCTTCAGCTGAGCTTCATCCAGGATGCAGAGGAGGAGGAAGAGCAGGGGGCGGAGTCAGTCCCTGGGGATAAAACTCTCCACAGAGAATCAGACGCTCAGAGTCAACCGAGCCGGCAGAGCAGAAACAACCAACCAGAAGGGACCAGAACCGACGGGTCACAACTCCTCCTTCTGCAGCGCCACGGTGAGTTTCTGCTCAGACTTTCAGAGGAAAGTTCAGATGGAGCCAGAGACAGACTGACTACAGATTAACCACAGATTATCAGGAGTAACAGAGTAACGGGCTGCGGCCATGGGGAGGAGGAGGTGAGTGTTTCCCAGAACCGGCTCTGGTTCTTCTGGATCCAGATGTTTCAGGTTTGATTCCGTGTTTTCAGCCTGACTCAGATGATCTGGGCCGACTCCAAACCGGCCCAGATCGGCCCAAACCGATCTGGGCCGGTTTGATCCCAGACCTTGATCTCCAAGGTCTGGGAGATCATCAACCTCCCAGACCTTGATGATCTGGGAGGTTGAGTTTGGTTTTGGATCAGGTCAAAGGTCAGAGCTCAGCATCAGTTTTCGGCAGACAGATGGACGTTTCAGAGCGTCTGCGGCGTTAACGACTGCGCCTGCGGTCTTGTGTCTGCAGCAGCTGTGAGCTGATTGGCTGTTCAGTAAACCGCTGTGATTAAACATCTGCTGCTGGGTTAACTGCGCCCTGGGTTTGGTCTGCAGGCCCTGTCTAGCTGAAAAGGTTAAAGTTCATTGGGTGAAATGTGTGTGTGTGCTAAACCCTGAGCTGTGACTCACAGGCATCTTGTTTTCCTCATCTGTTTATTTCTGACTGATCATTGATGGAAACGTGGATGGAAACCCGCCAGGCGGGTCAGCGGCCCGCCTGGCGGTCCTGCTGCGTGAACAGAAAGCTGAAAACATCTCTCCATGTGACGCCATTTCAACAAGAGCTCAGCATGAACTGCAGTAACCCCAGTTTGTTTCACAACAGCCTGAAACCCCCGACTGTCCCCCGACCCGCTTCCTGTCTCCATCTGAGGACAGACGGGGCAAAGGCCCCCTCTCCGCTTCAACGCCTCGCTCCACAGAATAAACGCTTCCGTCGAGGTCCGACATGAGAACACCGTCTGATGAACAGAACCAGCAGATTGCAGCTTCTAACAAACATCTTTCTACAGCGATGATGCCGCTGCACATTGAAAAAAGGAGAACATTTACACCCCCAAAATATCTAATTTGAGATTAATCTCAGAAATATTCTAGAAAAAAACAAATTAATTTCTGAGCTCAGTCACACATTTGCTGGAAAAAACAAGAACATTTTGAGATATAAAAAAGTTTCCAGAAAAAATTGGAAATTTTGAGATTAATTTTCTAGAAACAAGAAAATTTGACTAATATCCACGTTTTTTTCTGGAAAATTTCTGAGATTAATCTCAAAAGTTCTGCATTTTTTGGAGGAAATTCGCTACTCTTCAGAACCAGAACCAGAACCGGGCCCATGTCGTCTGTTTCCTTGCAGCTCCAGGTCAGGATGACTTCCTTCCTCTTGCCACTCCTCCTCCTGTCGCCGGTGGGCTCCATCATGGCGGCTCCAGAACCAGCCGGCTGTAAGATCCGGATCACCGATAAAGGCCTGGAGCTGTGTGAGTAACCGGACCTGCGAACCGGGCCTTCGGCTGCAGAACAGAACCAGCTCAGAGCTGATGGTTTCTTTATGGCTCCTGTTTGAACTGCCTTGTTGATAATTATCCCAATAATTATTGCAAGAAACGATAATATTTCCCCGTAATAAATAGCGAAACGTTTGCTCTCTGAAAGACCAACAAACTTTAACTCCACTGGAACTGGAAGATATTTTAAATATCCAAAATAAAAATCGACAACCAAAACCAGAAAAAGATAATTATGAGGTCTCAGTAAACAAAATGTATCTTTAAAAAATAAATGAATAAAAATGGAAATTATTGGGCTCATTTTAATTTATCTTGTGATTAATTGACTCACTGATTATTCACTGATTAAATGTGAGATCAGTGAAGGTGGATGAATATGAATTTATTACAATGTGATGTAAAAGGATGCAACTAAAACATACACTGCAAAAACACAAAACTGTAGTTTCTGGTCCAAATATCTGAGTTCACTTAAAATCAAACAAAACCAATTCATAAGTAACTTTTCAGTAAGACATAGAAGTTTGTTTTAAGTCAGTATTAATAATAATAATATTAATAAAAAGAACAAATTCTTCTGGGAGATTATTTCACTTGTAACATGGAAAATATTTAGTTAGAAGTGAAATAATCTGCCAGTGGAACTCGTATCAAAAATAAGGAATTATTGTTCCTTATTTTATTATTAGTGTGTGTCAATGTGTAATAATGTGTGTGTGTGTGTGTGTGTGTGTTTTTTTTGCGTCTTCCCAGTAAAGCTTGAGACTCAGAGGTTTGTGGAAGAGGAGCTCAGTAACATCAGCATGCCGGAGATGAAGGGGACCGAGGGCCGGTTCCAGTACACCATCACAGAGTGAGTTCTGCTGCCGGTTCTGTCCGGCCGGACCGAGGTGCTGGTCATGATCCGATTCATTATGTCTTCCTCTCTGCTCAGCGTGAAGATCACAGAACTGAACCTGAGCCATGCGGACCTGCGGTTCCTCCCAGACGTCGGTCTGCTGTTCGACGTTCAGAACTCGTCCATCGCGCTGACCTTCCAGCGCCGGATCCTCTACTGGTTCTTGTGAGTTGATGCTTCTAACTCTAGTGATCACATTAATTTCTGATGTTAAATCCAACAGTTTGGGCTCTAACTCAACTGATTTTGTCAGTTACTTGAACTTTGTTTTTTTAAGTTTAAATGGTTGGGAAACAGTGAAAACATGGCTGCCTGCTTGTTTTTCCAGCTACGACACGGGGAACATCAACGCGTCGGCCGACGGCGTCAACATCAACACGGCTGTGAACCTGATCCGAGACGACGTAGGCCGACTGAAGATCAACAACATCAGCTGTGACGCCAAGATCAAGAAAATGAGAGCAGAGTTCAGCGGGACGCTTGGGTACAACCCAATCAGAGAACGGCATAGCCAACTCCAGAACCAGAACCGATCAGCCAATCACTGATCAATAACAGGAAGTAGCTGCCAGGCTGGCACATGACCTAACCAGGAATTTCTGTTTTCAGGAAAATTTATGACTTCCTGGCCCGATTTCTGACCACCGGGATGCGATTCTTCCTCAACCAACAGGTGGGTCCACTCTCTGATCCGGTCCCAGTTCTGATCACAGCCAGAACCGGATCCTGACTTGGATTTTGTTGGGTGTTCAGAACAGGATCTGGCTCTGGCCCGGACCTGGTCTTCTGGTTCTGAACTTGTGCGTTTTCGCCGCAGATCTGCCCGGCGCTGAACCACGCTGCTCTGGTTCACGTGAACGCCATGTTGGAGACGATCCCGGTGCGGAGCGAAGTGGATCACTACATCGGGATCGACTACTCTCTGATCAGCGATCCCGTGGTGACGTCGCGGAGCCTCGACATGAACTTCAGGGTAGGACTCGTCGCCATGTTGTGACAGAACTGGGTCAGAGCTGGTACCAACAGTGCGTCCATTCTGCAGGGGATGTTCTTTGACCTGTCCAACCAGAACCAGCCGCTGGTGAACTACGCGGTGGAGCCGGTCATCAGGGAGTACGACCGCATGGTCTACCTCGCTCTGTCTGAGTTCTTCTTCGACAGCGGGATGTTCGCCTACTACTCTGCTGGGATCTTCCAAATGCACATCGTCAACGAGAAGGTGAACCAGAACAGACAGGCCACTGGACCCGACTCACACAGAACCTCAAGACGGCACTAAGATTCAGAGATAAAAATTAAAGTTCTTTAAGGGCCGAACAGATTCAAATCTGAAATTCATTTTAGGTCCAGTTTTTTCTTTAACTCAATCAATCAACCAACCTGCCAATCAATCAGTCAACTATCCAACCACCAATCAATCACTAATCAACCAGCCAAACAGTCAGTCAGCAATCAAAGATACCCAGACTGAACTTCTGCCTTTTTTTCCTTCAGATGCCCAAAGATCTGGAGATGTTGCTGAGGACGACGTATTTCGGAACCATCATGATGATGGTCAGCAGAATCAGAACTCAATCAGAACCGGTCTTTGTAGTCCTCAGTAGTTCCTGATGTTCTTGATGTTGTTCCGTCAGAACCCAGCTCTGGTGGATGCACCACTGTGCCTGCAGCTTGCTGTCAACTCGCCCCCAAAAACCTCCATCAAAACGTCCGGGGCCACCGTTGTCATGACAGCTATCGTCAAGGTGATGGTTCTGCCACCAGGCCAATCTCCGGTCCAGCTCAGCAGTATGACCATGGTACTAAACACACACAACTACATTCGGTCTGATATTGTTGGATCCCTCAGTCTGACTGGTTGCAGCCCAGTAGAACTCCCAGTTTACTGGACCGGGCTGAACAACAATTTAAATGTACTAATTCAAAGACAACTATTTTCTCTTTCTGCAGGAAGCTAAGTTTAATGCAAAAGTTTCCATGAGAGGAAAACGTCTGGCTGTGCATGCCGATCTACGCAGGTAAAGGTTTCACTTTCCCTTAAACACAATCCTATTTCTAGACTTAAACCACAAACCCTCCCTGGTTCTGGACTCAAACTGAAGTCACATCTGGTTCAACACTTAGGCTGTTTCCCCCAATAGTCCGAAAAACTCAGTTCAAAAAGTTTTTAAAGTGAGAGAATAAACATTGATTTGAAGCAGCAGTGTTTCTATTGGTCGACCCGGTTCTACTGGAACCAGAACTCCATCTCTAGCTGTTGTGGTTCTCTGAGTCAAACCAACCTGTTCCCCTCCTGGCCTGTGGGGGCGCTACACCAAGAACCACTGAAGAAAACGACACAAAAACCTCTGAAGACACTGAGAGCAACTTCCTTCTTCACCAGATGGAAACAAGATGGAGGCGTCAGATTTTAGTGTTGGAGGATTTCTGTTTAGTCTTTGGCTAAAGACCAGGAGTCATTTCTGCTGCTAGTGCTAGGCTAGCACGTTAGCTTTGGTTACCCAGAATGCCCTGCGCTGTAGTTCACTTCCTGCTTTTGGAGCGGTCTCCGGTCCGCTTGGCGTTCACATTCAAACTGAACCAGAGTTCACTTCAACTGAACCCAGACCGGAGGACCAAAGGTCAGAGGTTGATTAGCGTTCACAACTCACCAACCAAACCGGACTTTGACTAGACAGACGGTCCGGAGTCTGGTTAAAGTGGACTGAACAGGCTTGGTGTGAATGATGCAGCCTTAATTCTGAAACCAGATCTTGGTCTAAAGTCAAATTTTGCTCCAACTCTTCGTTTCTGGATTCATCAGAGATGTCTTTGTTGTCTTCCAGGTTTAAGATCTTTTCCAACCAATCAGCTCTGGAGTCTCTGGCTGTAAGTGTGTCTTTACTTCCTGGTTTCAATGCCTCCTAATGGACCCACAGAACCGGTTCTGACCGTCTGTCTGTCTGCAGCTGATTCCTCTGCAGGCTCCTCTGAAGACCATGCTGCAGATGTCCGTGGTTCCTCTCATCAACAGTAAGAACCTGCTTCTTCTCTGCAACCAGAACTTCTGAGTTCCAGCGATGCTCTGAGTGGTTTTGTTCTGGTTCTGAGTCTAGACTGGACCAAGAGGGGAGTCCGGATCCCACTGGCTGATGGGATGGATTTCATCGAGGAGGTGGTGGAGTATCACAATGTGTGTTCACCTCTGATGTTTGCAGAGTTTTACATCCGTTTGTGTTTATGCTTTACAAACATCCAGTTTCTCTGGAACTGATGAATGTTTAAAGGTGACGTTTCCTTTAACAGGTTAGGACCGGTCTATGATCTATACAAAACATGTTCATTACATTTTTCTCACAAAATCAATCAGATTTTATTCTGGTCAGCTCTGGATATTAAGCTTCTTTCATAATGAGCTGTTTTAGGGCCTCTGTCTCTTTAAACGCAAATCAGCTGCTGCTGGCCACGCCCCCCAACTCATTGGTTACACTTGCACAAGACAATGGCTGCAAATAGAAGCAATTATACAACCAAACATCTTTGAAAAACATTAGTGGAGCCTCCTGCACAACCAACAAGAATGCAGCTATAAAGGGGTTGCTAGGTTACGGACTGGGATTCATTGCAATTGCTAGGAAACGGACTGGGATTCACTGCGGTTGCTAGGGTAACAGGTACCTGCTGATTCGTGACGCTATTTTTAGGAGGATTTTGAAACGGCTCATTTTCCAGACCCTAAAAAAAACTTATTACCAAAAACACCTTTTTAATCGCTTGGGCTGTTTTAAGAAGCAGACGAGACTCAAATGGAAGCATAAAAATGTGCAAAATGTGAATTTTGAATAACAGGTTCCCTTTAATAATGGTATGGGGACGCAATGTGCAGCTGGTCTCCTGACCAGCGAAGCTGCGTAACAAACCACATCAGAGCTGACTGCAGCAACCAATCACCAGGCTGTGTTGCTCCGCAGGGTTTCATCGTGATCGGAGCCAACCTTCACTTCAGCAAAGGCCTGAGGGAAATGATGGCAGGAAGCAGCGACATCCAGCCCACCGCCAGCACCAGCAACACCACCAGCACCGCTGTCTAAGAAGAACTGGACCTGGCAGCCAGAACATTATGACCGCCTGCTAACCGTTTTACTCCCAAAACACCTCCGGGCCGCCACTAGAGGGCACCACAGAGCCGAGGGTAGCTAAGCAATGGTACTGGTTCTGCTGGTTCTGTGTAAGAATGTGAGGGAGCATGATTAGCTCTGTTAGTGTGTGTGTGTGTGTGTGTGTGTGTGTGTGTGAACCACCAGAGGAGGTTCAACACAGACTGGACTGTGGAACCAAACCTTAGAAGCAGAGACGTCCAATCTGAGGGACTGAAACTGTTGGTGGTCATAATCTTCTGCTGATCTGATATAAATAGATGATGTAAATATCGACAGACTGAGGAAAGTGTGTCGCAGCAGCTGCAGATTCAACAAGTTTTACTGATACAAACATAAAAACCTGCTTTCTGACATTTTCCAGTTAAATCATTTTATTAATGTGCCAACCAGAACTTCCTTTTAATCTCACAGCATGACTGAAGGGAGCTGAACTGCAGGCGGACTAAAGACTTCTTAACATCTAACTGAACATCTGAGAGGTTTCCAAACTGTCCCTTATAAATAAAACCCCTTTAATAAAAACTCAGAGCTGTACTCAGAAGGTTGACTTGATGATGTCATAGTTCACCAATCTTTAAGGCTTCACAGAAGTCTTGAAGCTCAATTCCAGTTTTTATGCTGAATTCCGATATTTTTTGTTGTGGTTTTGCATGATACTAAAGGCTCTAAGTAAAAATTAGTTAAATTACTAAATTTAGACCAGCGGCCATTTTAGTTTCTCGGTCAGCCTGTGTTTTGGGGGGAAAGGTCTGTGATCTGAACAGCTCATGTTGTTTGTGATCGGCTGATTTAGGTTATTAATGTTTACAATTTAATGCCCACCAACCGCAAATAAACTCAAGATGCAGAACCGTTTAAAATGACACAGTGATTCAGAGGAGATCTTGATCTTTTTCAAATCAATATTTAATTGGTGAAAAAACTAGAAAGCATTGATGAATCAATATTTTTGCCAACTACTACAATCAAGCAGGAACTTGGCAAGTTAGACCCAGATAGCTTAGCGCTAGTGAGTGCTAGCCAGCAAACTACCCAGATCCAGGAAACTATGGAGTTAAATTTGTTTCACAATTATTCAATCAAAAAAAAAAAAAATTCAAACAAAAAAATAATTATCTCAATTAAATTGTAAGAATTATTATTTTTTTAAACAAAAATAAAGAAGCTGACTTGGAGAAATATAGTTAGCCAAATACACATGGCCCTTAAAAGCAACACTTCCTTCCCTACCTGGCCGTCTCTGACCCAAAACCTGCTGGTCTCTCCATCCTCATGTTCTGATCCTCTCTGGCTGGAGGAATCGATCTGTTCAGTAAAACCACAAGCCTGTCCTGCTTCAGCTGCACTCTGCTGGTCAGACTAGGATGGGGAATTAGGAGAACACCAATTTAATTTTATAACATACAGTACCACAGCAAAGGGCATATTACATCTAATTCTAAATAAAACTAAGTACAAGACACACACACACCAAATAATAAAAAAGAGAAATTATGTGAATATCCTGCTTTGGCCTGTGATCTACCAGCTTGGTTTTTCATTTTGCATCTGGATGGAAATATATATTTAAGAGTTACATTGCCTCCCTCATCCACAACACTGATTATGTGCTTGGTAAATAAATAATCTGTACGGTCACTTAACGTGGACCTAATAACATTGGTGCAGCGATCCGCTGTGTTTTCCCACTTTAGCGTCAATGCTAGTTAATACACACACAGGAGGATTACACAACAGTTTTTAACATATTTCCTCTAGATACATTTGGAGGAAGAGGTGCGCTGGTTAACGAATTCAACATAAAGACAGGCGAATATTACACAAGCCTAGTTTATGCACTTTACCTAGTGCTAACATTAGCTAGCACGATATGCTACCGGGGATCACGGCAGACAAAATATGACTGTCGTCATAAAATGTGTAAGATTTCTTCTTTGAAACAAGGTGGACACTTTAGTAGCTGCTAAACGGTGTAATTTTGTGAAGATTATTTACCATTCACATTCTGTGTCCGTCACCGAAGCTCTGCAGTTCGGGACACAGTTCTGAGATCTCAGGGAGTCAGTCATCCGCTTTACTCAGCGCTAACCAATAGGAACACGTCTTGCATCGCTCGTCATCCGCTTTACTCAGCGCTAACCAATAGGAACACGTCTTACATCGCTCGTCATCCGCTTTACTCAGCGCTAACCAATAGGAACACGTCTTACATCGCTCGTCTTTAGGCCCCGACCAGGATGTTCATGTGAGAAGGGCAAGAAAAATCGTTGAGTGCAAACAAAGAAAGGAGCATTTAAAAAAAACTTAGACTCAACCAAAATCTTAGGCTGTCAAGAAAAAAATTCTGATATTCAAAAATAAAAGTTTCAAACAAAAATGAGTGATTTCAATTTAAAAAAAAAAAGCTTTTTAAACAATTTTTTTGTTTTAAAAAGAATTCTTATAATTTTTTTGACATAATTTTTTTTGTTTGAAACATTTTCTTTTTGAAAATCCAAAAGTTTTGATCACAACTCTATTTGTTTTTGTTTGACGTGATTTTTTTTTTTTTTATTGAATAATTGTGAAACAACTTTAACTCCATAGAAATCCCTACCTTTGAACCTACGCTGCCTTCTGTCCGCTCGCTTCCAGGCCTCCGCCTTCATCCATCGCTTAAGTTTGTTCACTATGAGCCTCTGTATCGGACAATGTTGAAACGAAGCTCCGGGGATTCCTCATCTTCCGTCACATCAGACGTCTGAAGAAATACTGTCATTTTATTTTATTTTATGTTCCCCTGGAAAATGTTCTGATATGTACACAGTTATGTATTGTTGTTATTTACTGTAACAAATAAGGTTAAAATAAAAACGTCTGAAGAAGTGGATGTCACACGGGAGCGGATTATTTTACGGAATTAAAGGATTGATTTAAAGTTCAGCAGCGGGAGCTGACAGCACAACACAAAATCTACAGGAACTGGGAAGGTTAAAGGTTACAGGACCTGCTTTCCTGAAACTCATTTTGAATTATTCTAAAAAAAAAGACACTTAAATTCAGCTTAAATTCAGACTTTAATCACATTTGGTTCTGGTCTGATCAGCTACAAGTCAAGTAGTTTTTAATCCAGTCAAGTTTATTAGTATAGAACATTTTAGCAAAGTGCTTTACATTATAAAAGCATGATGCAGTCATCAATTATGAAACAAGCAATAAACAAACAGGGGCTTAAACTTTGTTTTTAAAGCTATTTCGTCTTGTTATGCCTCATTCATGAGAGAAACACATTATTCTGAATAAAATCTATACAATCTTTAAAGGATAAGCTTTAAGCATATCTTCCACAAACTTTTTATTAATCCCATATTTCTCTATTAAGATGTTTTGGCGGCTCTGATGTAATATTATTATCTTGTTTTCATTGGCTGAACATTAATGAGTTAAATAAATGAACTTCCTGCACTATTCTGATTTATTGAATCTGAGTCAAATTTAGAGCTCGTTTACTTAAAACGAAAACAGTTCTGAGCTCAGATGGTACCGTTACCATGGCGATCCACAGCTGTGAACCTGCAGCCAGTCGTATCTCCAGTGAGCAACAATCCACCAACATCCTCTCTGCTCTTCAGTTTATTCATAGAAATTTATTATTTAAGTAAAAATAAACACTTCTGTTTATTATAGACGATTGGTTATTGATCAGTTATTGATCAGATCTAGAAGTTATTTCAGGTCATCAATCTAATGAATCACTAACGTTCTCAGAGGAACCAACAGGTTCTGCATCACTTCTCTCTGATGCCGTCGTAACCATGGAAACCACACTTCCTGCCTGCAATCCTGCAGCCAAAGGCCAGCGCGTCCTGCACACTTCCTCCTGCAGACAGAAACGTTAACGGATCAGAACCAGACCGGGTCAGAACCAGTGGAACCCGGCCAGCCGCCTCACCGTTGGACAGCGTGTGGAGGACGCCGGCGTTGAAGGTGTCTCCGGCTCCCAGCGTGTCCACCAGCATTTCAGGAGGAAAAGCATCGGAATGGAGCAGCAGACCGTCAGGACCCAAAGCGTCGGCTCCTTTTTCTGCCCAGGCACAGATCAGGACAGCCCTGAGAGACAGACGGGTCAGAACCAGAACCGTCTGTGGCATTCCACTGAACTTTGCTCCCTCACCCCTTCTTCACTCGAGGGTAGAGTCCTCTCAGAGCCGCTTCAGGCGAGTCAAAGCCAAAGTGACGAGCGACATCTTTGCTGACAAATACCTGGAAAACAACCAGAACCTGGTCACTGACGGGTCGGACCGGACCCATCCGAACCTGGACGGTTCCGTACCACGTCTCCGTAGGGGAAAAGCTCGTACAGCGGCTCTCTGGTTTTCTCAATCTCCACGGAGATGCCGATCCTCTGATGGTCAGGAAGCTGGGCGTTAAACTTCTCAACCTGCTGGATCATCTTCACCTGTTCGCCAGCGTTACGGCCCTGAGACGCCACGTACCCAGCATCAGACCAGAAAAACACCAGTAAACACCCAATAAAACCCAGTAGCACACTAAAATCCCAGTAAACCCAGTCAAACCAGTGTCAACAGAAACCCGTTCAGCTTCAGTGAATCTGATTCACTCGATCATTCTCAATAAAAACAGTTTTAAAGTTCATAAATTTATCAAGTCTGTTAGAGAGAAGCATTTCTGGTTGATCGGATCTCACTGGTCCAGAACCAGTGGACGGGATGTTCAGCTTCACTGGTGTATAGTGGGACCACTGGTCTGGTTCTGGTTCCTCACCTCCCAGTGGATCCACTTGAACTGAGCCAGGTCGACTCTGGAAAAGTCCTGGGCCGTTACGTCAGGAAGATCCCTGAAAGACAGAACCGGGTTCAGTTCTACAGAACCAGGACGGGTTCAGTCCAGAACCTCATCCAGTCCTTCAGGTCAAACATTCACAGGAGGCCTGGAGTCGGGACCCAAGGTTCTGGCCCGGTTCTGTTTGACCTGACGACCTTCATCAAGGAAGACGAGTTTCATGTTCAGCACAAACGTCTAAAATCACTAACATTGAAATTAAACTTTATGGATTTGAGTTTTTAATCACTAAAATCGATTCGTCTGGATAAAATACAGATCATTCTGTTCTAAACAGGAAATATAATAAAATTATTTTTATACTTAAAAATCAAACTGAACCTTGAAGGAGTTTTTACAGTTTGCTGGTCATTATGAATGGATGTTATTCTCACATCAGTGGCTGATTGATTAACATAAAGATGAATTAATTACTGAATTAAACCCAAACCACTGCAGACTTGCTAAAGAACATCCCGTTCTGATCCAACGGATTCCTTGCACTGCAAAAACACAAAATCCAACCAAATATTTCTGTCTAGATTCTGGTGTGAATATCTGAGTTCTAAACTAATTTACAGGAAACGTTTCAGCAAGATAAAAGAGCTTGTGTTAAGACCTTGGTGAAAAAGCACCAGCTCCACTAAATTCACTAAACTCATGGGAAAGTATTTTATTATAAGTGAAATAATCTGCCAGTGGAAGTAGTACTTTTTAACACCAATACTAAGGAATTGGTGATTTTAAACAAATTCCCATGTCTTACTGCAAAGTTACCTGTAAGTTGGTTTTGTCTTATTTCAAATGTTTAAAGAAATTTATACTAGAAAAGACAAATGCCTTGTTTTTACAGTGTGAAACTGACGGACCAATGAGGCTCTGTTAGAACTAAATAAACTTTTTAGCATCCAGTTTGGGTTTCAGGCAGGTTTACGCTCTAACCAGATTATTTCCTGGTTCTCCTGATCCGGATCAGAACCAGTGACTCAGTTCAGGTTCAGTAGTTGTGTTTGGAGTGAGTTTCTGCTTCAGGCTGACTGGTTCTGGCAGGTTCTGATCTTTGAGCCCGTCTGGATCCATTACATCATCGCTGAGCTGCTCCTGGGTCTGGGTCTGGCGGATATGTTGGTTCTGCCATCCATTCATACCGGTGCTGCGGGTCAGAACCAGGAGGAATCCCACACATGGACCGGATCAGGACGCTGAATTGGCTCCGATCCATCAGAGGAAACGTTCACACAGCAGATGGATACGCCCCAAATCCCAATGTGTCATGGCGGTCTGAACGCTCCAATCCTGATCTGGTCACCCCCAAACAGCTGCAGTCGGTGCTCCGCTAAAGGCTGTTAGCTGTTAGCTTTCTGTTTATCAGCTCCCTTCATCTGGTGACCATGCAGTTGATCAACAACTTTAAAAGTTGCATAAACAAAGCGTTGCAGCGGCCATCTTTACTGCATAAACAAAGTGTTGCGGCCGCCATCTTTACTGCGAAACAAAGCGTTGTGGCAGCCATATTTACTGCGTAAAAAAGCATTGCGGCGGTCATCTTTACTGCGAAACAAAGTGTTGCGGCGGCCATTTTTACTGTGTAAAAAAAAGAGTTGCAGCGGCCATCTTTACTACGTAAACAAATGTTGCGGTGGCCATATTTACTGCAAAACAAAGCGTTGCGGAGGCCATCTTTACTACGTAAACAAAGAGTTGCGGCGGCCATCTTTACTGCGTAAAAAAAGCGTTGCGGCGGCCATCTTTACTGCGTAAAAAAGCGTTGCGGCCGCCATCTTTACTGCGAAACAAAGTGTTGCGGTGGCCATTTTTACTGTGTAAAAAAAGAGTTGCGGCGGCCATCTTTGCTGCATAAACAAAGCGTTGCGGTGGCCATCTTTACTGCATAAACAAATGTTGCGGTGGCCATCTTTGCTGCCGTAAGCAGAGCACTGCTGGGCGACGGCTACATTCTTCTTCTGAACCTGAAGCTGAGTCTGCAGTGGATTAGACCAGATCATTTCCTCCTGATTCCTTCAACACTTTGAGCAGCGTTCACTAAACTCCTCATCACCACAGACAGCAGGAGGTCTGGTGGACTGAGATGCTGCGTTGCCATGGAGACTAATCAGGAGCCGACAGGGAGGGCCTCTTGTGGTCGCCATGGTAACGGCTGGTGACGAGGCGCTGAGTGAACGCTGCGTGGCGGAGGGCGGGCCTCTTACGTATCGTAGAGAAGGACGGTTCGAGAGCCGCTGGATGGACAAACCACGCAACATGCACTTGGAGTTTGACCTTTGACCTGCCAAGCAACCGCTGACACGTCAATGGCACGCTGCAAGAAGTCGGCCATGATGAAACTGAGAGACAGACAGGAAACATGAACATCTACTTCAAAATAAAAGCTCTGACAGAGGGCTGAACAGTAGGGGGCGCAAGTGGTCTGCTATGATGGTGAAGCTGTAAAAACAGAGGCAGTCAGTGACACACACATACACACACCCACACACACACACACCTGTTCATATGCAGGATGGTTCTGCTTCCTGTGCGGATGTTGCTGATGACAACGGAGGCCGGAGATACGCACTGAGCATGCTCAGAAACCAGAGACACGTCGATACCAAACTTCTGAAAATCCTCCAAAACAAAGCTACAGACAGGAAACTTTTCAGCATTTCAAAATAAAAGAGTCAAGACAGGTAAAGGTTTCCCTGACAGGACAGAGGAATTCAACAGAGGAAACAGTTTCAGTTTATTTCTACAGCATCACAACACAAGTCGACTCCAGGGACTTTACAGAAAAAGCCATTTCAATTCAATCCCAGTTATTAATGAACATCCTGTCATTCAGACCAGTAGGGCGACAGTGGAGAGGAAAACCTCCCCCTTTTACAACCTCCAGCAGAACCAGAACCAGGCTCAGTACCAGTAGCTATGGAGGTTTGACTAGACAGAGCAGAGACACAAGAAGAAGAATCAGAAGAACTGAACCAGGAGAACTTTCTGTGTTAATGAAAAGTAATCAGTTCATGTTAGCAGCAGCTCCTTTAGCTGCTTCATCTGGAAGAGAAACGCAGTTACCGTAGCTCTGAGCCGGTTTTAAAAGCTGCAGGATAAAGGACAGAAGGCAGAGTTAGTCAGTAGCTTTGTCCAGGAGAGACAGAGTGAATGACTGAGACGGGCCACTGGGTCATGGCGATGGCAGCATTATGTCTGCTGATTCCCTCCTCCAGGAAGTTAAACACAGCGCCACACCAGGTGTAGAAGAAAAAACAGAATCAGCTTTTATTGTCATTATGCAGAAAGCACAATTCATTTCAGTTCAAAAAACAAAAGAAACAGACAACATAAGACAGGGGTAGGTGGGTGCCTCAGGCTCCAGCTATCAAGAAAGGCCCTAAAAGGAAAGGAAACAAAAAGTTAAGAATTGAAATAACAGCAAATAATGCAAACTGGAGAGTAGTAGGAAAAGTAAGTGAGAAAAAGCAGCAGTTTGTCCTCTGGCAGCCTGTAGCAGCATGACTACAGAGACAACTCAGCATAACCCCAGTCAGACCAGCTTCATCTGAAGGGAAAGTTTTCATCCTAGTCTAAGAAGTTTTCAGGGTGTCGCCTCAGCAAACTGGGAGCTGGCTCCACTCTACTGCCAGAACCTGCAGTCTGGTACCAAAGGGTTCTGGTAAGGCAAACATCTGGACCAGTCATGTCTCTGGTAGGAACATCCGGGCCGATCAGAACACCCGGGCCGATCAGAACATACGGGCCGATCAGGTGTCTGATGGACTTGCAGTTTTATTACGATGTGAGAAGGAGAATCTTGTTTCTGTTCTGGATTCAACGGAGAGCCATGAAGGCTTCCCACATTTTGGACCGCCTAACCGCACAACAAAAAAATAACAAAAAACCCCCCAAAAACATTCTAGCTGTTACCATAGCAACCCAGTACCGTCTACTTCAGGAAATTTAAGATGTCTGCAATCAGGACACCAGTATGGTCCTCCTCTGCCTGATAACATCCAGAACTTCAGTAAATGAAAACTGGTCCAACACCAAGCCCAGAACCTGCAGGTCCTGATAAACCTGTCCCAGTGCACAACATCGCTTCCTACTGGTTTCACTGGTGTAGCACAAGCCAAAGGACTGAACTCCATCAAGAGTGGACAGTTCTTTAGTCCTGCCCGAACCGAACTGTCCCACTCCACCCAACACCCGGAGTGGGTCAACAACAGAAGAACCTCGGAGTACCAGAGGACCAACTTGTAGATCCACTTGGGTCAGACAGGAAGAACGCTGCAGACGACCGACCTAACAAAACCTGTGCCAATTTATTTAACTGTCCTGATGTTCCCATTAGTACCAGGGAATCATAGGGATGTCGGTAACGGACCAATCAGGAGGCTGGATGGTGATCATCACCTGTTCTGCAGCCGTCATGAATCTAGCTGAGCATGGATCACACTCAGACTGAGCTGTGATTGGTCTGTTCTGTGGATTACCTGATGAACGGACTGATACTCACTCTGCCACCGGCCCGGCGGCCAGAGAGCCCATGAAGGCGCACGGCGCCCCCAGCAGGGACAGAACCGTACAGGAGTTGGAAGCGTTTCCTCCACGCTGCCATCGCTGCGACACACACCTGCAGAGACACGGCCATGTTTGTTTTTAGGATTATTTTTAGGTTTATCCTGTTAGCTGCTTTTTGCACAAAAGACAGATCACATTTACACGACAGAGAAATTATTAGAGTAACATTCCATTTTTCCATCACTTTTATAGAAAGACAGACTCTAGCTCAAAAGGAAATCCAAAATATTTCCCTCCCATAAAAACATTTATACCTTCATTTAAAGTGAAAATGAATCACATTCATGTGATTCATAGCATCTACGTTCATAAATACACAAACACAAACATATATTAAAATGACTAATTAGAACAGTAGGCCCAGTTAAACCAGTAGACCCAGTGAGACCAGTTAAACCAGTAGGCCCAGTTAAACCAGTAGACCCAGTGAGACCAGTTAAACCAGTAGGCCCAGTTAAACCAGTAGACCAGCTGCAGGCTGACTCGTTTCTCTTCTGAAAACCCGGATGGTCAAAGATCGGCACCGAGTTCAGAACCTGTTACTGTTTTACAGAGAAACCTTTGACTGGAACGTTGAACCAGCTGATGAAGATGATGAAGATGAAGTTGATGATGATGAAGTTGAAGAAGATGATGATGATAATGATGAAGATGATGAAGCAGCAGCACCTTCACAGTGAAACTTCAAATTGTTTGAGCCTCAGATTTTCCTCCAGTAAAATAATAAGTGGCTCATCAGAAAACCCTGGTGAGCTCAGACAGCAGGCGACCAGAACCAGAACCACCAGAACCTCCAGAACCAGAACCACTGGAACCACCGGACCTCAGTCAGTGTGGTGATCATCTGGTCCGGTACTGATGGGGAACTGACCTGGTGTCGGTGTCCTCTTCCGGGTATTCCTCCACCACGCTGATGATGTCCAGACAAACCAGACCCACACACAGGATCTTCTTCTGATCCGCCATGTTGGTCCGCGCCCTGGTTTCAGCCCACAGTTTGGACTTTGATGCGGACTCAGGTCATCGTCAGATTAAAGTCACATTACATGCTTCACTTCCTGTCGGTGGAAGCTACAAAATAAAAGTCCCACAGCTTCTGACAGCAAGGCAAAGAGCTCAGAGTGAATGTTGTGAAGAACACTTCACTTCCTGTCACGTGATCTCTGAACAACCTGAGAACACAGAATTGCTCTGCTGCCATCTGCTGGACTGCGTATGAATGACAGGGCATCAGGTATTCAGTTGGTGGCTGTTTCACAGAAAAACACGGCAGAAATTTAGGAAAAGAACCTTGGTTAATATTTAAAAATCACCTGAAAATAAAAAACGAATAAAAACACATTTGAAACAAGTGTGTAAAATGTGATAGAAATGAATAAATAAATCAAATAAATCAATCTTGGCCTCCATGTTGTCCCTGCAGAGCCGAGCTTTTCTTTGGTTCCGTTCTCAGATCCTTCCAGGATAAAGTCCAGAAACTTTTCCTGAAATAATCTCTGCTTAGCAGAAGGAAAACTTCATGATGGATCACTTGGATACTGTGTAGTAGTAGTGCTTCTAAAACTGCAGGTACAAAGGAAATCCTTTAGAGGGCGCAATATTTGTGTCTAAAGTCTGGAATTTCACGAGGGACTTGAAAAAGCAGGAACTAGTTCAGTGGGCGTCACAGAGAAAGAAACTCTCCATGAGTAAACACCGAGGATCATCTTCATCACCTGGTCAGGTAAGACTAAACAGACAGAGGGAGAGCTGAAACACCGAAACACAGACGGCTGCAGATGGAAAAAACAACTAAATCAAAGTGAAAGTAAGATAATAGTTTGTGTTGGAGGGAAAATTACGTCCTGGTTTCACGCTTTGTCCGCTATGGTTTCAGTTTCAGTCGGAGACCAAATGGCGTCCAGGTTAGAGGAGGATCTCTGCTGTCCGGTCTGCTGCGACGTCTATAAGGGTCCGGTTATCCTGCCGTGCAGCCACAGCTTCTGTAAGGAATGTCTACAGACCTGCTGGAGAGTTAGAGCTGGACGCTCATGTCCGGTTTGTAGAAAAAGATCCGCAACAGACGCTCCTCCCTGTAACCTGGCTCTGAAGAACCTCTGTGAATCATTCCTACAGCAGAAAGACCAGAAAATTTCAGAGGGTCTCTGCAGTCTGCACTCTGAGAAACTCAAACTCTTCTGTCTGGACCATCAGCAGCCAGTTTGTCTCGTCTGCAGAGATTCAGATAAACACTCCAGCCACAGATTCAGGCCCATCGATGAAGCTGCTCAGGATCACAGAGAGAATCTGAAAACATTTCTGGAGCCTTTAAAGAAGAAACTGGAGCTGAAGAAGGAAGTTAAAGAAAAGTTTGATCAGACAGCAGAACACATGAAGGTCCAGGCCCGACACACAGAGAGGCAGATTGTTGAGCAGTTTAAGAAGCTTCATCAGTTTCTAGCAGAGGAAGAGGAGGCCAGGCTGGCTGCACTGAGGGAGGAAGAGGAGCAGAAGAGAGGGATGATGAAGGAGAAGATGGAGGCTCTGAGCAGAGAGATAGCAGCTCTTTCAGACACAGTCAGAGCCACAGAGGAGGAGCTGAGAGCTGAAGACGTCTCATTCCTGCACAACTACAAGGCTGCAGTGGAAAGAGTCCAGCGCTGCCCCCTGCTGGAGGATCCACAGCTGCCCTCAGGAGCTCTGATAGACCAGGCCAAACATCTGGGCAACCTGGCCTTCAACATCTGGAGCAACATGAAGAACATGGTGACCTACACTCCTCTGGTTCTGGACCCAAACACGGCTGGGTCAAGACTCTTCCTGTCTGAAGATCTGACCAGTGGGACGTTTGGAGAGAAACAGCAGCTTCCTGATAATCCAGAGAGGTTTGGAGCAGAGTGGTCCGTCCTCGGCTCCGAGGGCTTTAACTCAGGGAGCCACAGCTGGGATGTCGATGTTGGAGACAACAGAGTGTGGGTGCTCGGCGTGTTGGCAGAGTCTGTCCACAGGAAGCAGGACGTAAAGTCTGGACTATCCGTTATCTGGTTCTATGAAGGGATTTACTCAGCCGTCTGCCCGTCGGCTCCTTCCGCTGATCTCTGCGTCCAGAAGAAGATCCAGAGGATCCGAGTGGATCTGGACTTGGACGGAGGGAATCTGTCCTTCTCTGATCTGGACACGAACACACACATACACACCTTCACACACACCTTCAGCGACAGGATGTTCCCTTACTTCAGAATGGTGAAAACAACCAGGATCCTCCCGATGGAGATCTCAGTGATCAAACAGCAGCTCTGACGTCACGACATGGAGCTGCTGATCAGAGTGATCCTTATCGATCAGATTGAAACTGTGTTTTGATCATCCGGTTGCTTTCTGCTTCAGATCCAGATGCTACAAACTAAATATGACAGGAAGTGAAACTTCTTTACTTCCTGTGTGGCTCTGATCAGATCTTGAGTTTCATGAATCCATCATCTTTGTCTGAGTTGCATCCAAAACATCGATACCAAGTCGGTATCAGGATCGGAAAAAGCTCAATTCGGATCGGATATTGATCCTATTAGTTAATGGATCATTAGTTAACTTTATCAACTAAAGCTTAGTTAATATTTTAGTTAATGATTTTTAAAAAATGTTACTTTAATTTCTCAACTCTACCTCAAAAATGACTTTATTTAGATTTTTTTCTTAATGTTTATTTAGGAGAAAAGGCACACATTTTAGTTTTTCTACTGTTTGTTTATCTTTTTTCAAGGTGTTATTGGCTCTAGTGACTTTTAATTAATAGTTAATTGACAGGAAAGTTGGTAATGAGAGAAGAGGAAGACATGCGGCGAAGGTCACCAGGCCGGGAATCGAACCTGCGACGGCCGCGTCGAGGACTGAGGCCTCCATATGTGGGTTTTGCACAACCGCTGGGCCACCACAACTCTCCCCTTTGTGTATCATTTTAATATGTCATTAAAGTATTTTGTAAACTTACATTTTGTCCAAATTCTGTCCTACATTTAAAGTAACTCAAAGGAAAATACATAAGTCAAGAGTTTGATGATTTATCCAAATTAAATCAAACTGTCTGGTTTCCTCCTCCACAGCTCTATCGCTGTAAAAACAAAAACACTGAATATTAATGAATCGTTCCAAACTTTCTTCATAATTAGACAAAATGATGGCATTAAAAAGTGGCAGCAGGATAGAGTGAAAAAACCTTATTGTTGTTTTTCATACATTTTTTAACAATATTTGAAACATTTCTCAACATGAAGATGTGATTGTTTTAAATATTAAACGTTTATTGCCTTCAGCCACAATGTCACAAAAGACAGTTTATAAAAAAGCTGAATTACATCAAAACTCAAAAACCTTTCTACTAAAGTTTACTGTTTAAATGAGCATCGCTGTAATTAAACTACATTGTTTTAAATACACGTAGGAAATATTTTGACAATATGAATAAAATGTTTAATTTTTTATTAAATAAACTCCATAAAATTAGATAAAACTGTTTAATTGGACTTAGGTTTAACTAGTTATTCTTTGATCTGTTGTAATTAAAAGTTTATTTGCGAAACAAGTTTGCACAGAAACGTACTGTACATGTTGTATAAATAGTAAATGACTGAGGCTGATCTGGACTCTCATTGGTTGAACCACCTGCTGCTCATACTGAGCAGCAGCCAATCAGAGCCTCGATAATCCGGGGATTTCCAGAGCAGATTATTGCTTCCCTGGATCTGAGGAAGTAAACGACCTGCTCAGTGTTCAGCTACCTGTAACAAAATCACATTTAGGAGTTTTTTTTATTCTTGTTAGTTTAAAATTACTAATGATTCAGTTCAATTGTATTTGGCTAATTCTTTATAAGATGTTGAATGTTTACAAACGTGGGGAGGTTTATGGAGACATGAGTATTATTTATGCAGCTGTTAATTCTTTATCTAAGTTGCCTGATATTATTTATACTTATTAGTTTGAACCGTTTCTAAGATGATGGAAGATTAACGGGTACATTGCACAGATCTTGTAATGAATGTCCTAATTAGTAAACTTTATTTATTTGTGTATTTTATAGAGACCGTGCACAAAGGAAATGTAATTAGAACAAAACGTATTAAACTACAAAAGACAAGCGACGCCTGATCTGTGGCTGGACGGCTGCAGCTTCAGCTCATCCAACGTGGATCTGCAGGTCGGCTGCTGTCAACACTTCGGCACAGAGCTGCACAAACAATGGAAAAGAAGAAAACACAGATATGAGTTTCCAATGAAATGAGTATAAAGCATTCCTAATCTAAGCCAGTTGCCGTGGAAAAGAAGACCGGGAGAACATTACCTGAGACCTAAACCTCCCTCTACCCAGCATGCATCTGGCCTTTCCTCTGAACCAGCTGCTTCATCACACCAACTCCCAGGATCCGTGACCTCTGACCTCCACATCCCAGTTGCGAGTCCCTGAATCAAAGTCTCTGTAATTCTGGTCAAACCTCTCTGGGTCTTCAGGGAGTTTCTGCCCTGACCCAAAGGTCACAGAGGTCACAGAGGTCAGATCCTCAGAAGGAGACCGTCCTCTTCATCTTCGTCCAGATGTTTGGAAACTCCTGGGCCGGTGTGGCGTGGTCAGTAGGGGGCGCTGCACGATTCCCAGCTTTATGATCTGTTGTGTAAAAATGAGACTTGAGGAGCTCTGAGCCCGTCCTCCGTGGTTCTGATGATTCCTGATGAAATCTGTTCCCAGATTAACTGTTTATACAGATTAACTGATTATTTCAGATTAACTGTTTATTACAGATTAACTGGTTATTACAGATTAACTGATTATTTCAGATTAACTGATTATTACAGATTAACTGGTTATTACCAACATTTCCACCTGTCAGGCGGAAACCAGTAGGGAAAATCTCACCATCCTGTTCCAGAGGAAGGTGTTTAAAACCCAGAAACTGGAGAGAAACGGTGAAACCTTCAGAGGTGAGTTACGTCTAGAACGGCTGGAAGGAAGCAGTTTCTCTGTGGATCAGGTCAGGAGTGTCCAGATCAAACTGGGCAGCTCCCCTTCGCCCCAGTCCAGCTGAACTTTGACCTTCTGGAGCTTTTGAACTGGGAAGACTTTACATGGGAGACACTACACAATACTTTCCATCAAGCAGATTCAGTTCCCAGATGTGGTTCTGTGTTTTTTTTACCTGAAAAGTGTGGCATACATTTGTATAAATTGTGAAGAAGTGTTGAAGCCAACATCCTGACATTATGGACCCAGAGGATTTTTTTCTTATTGCTTCACCAGAATTTGGAAACACTCTGGTGTGTTTCGTACTCAGTCACAACAAACGTCAGTTTACAAAAACACAAAAATGAACTTTAAATATCCTCAGTGAAAACCTGGTTATTTCTTATTATTTGATGCTGAAAAACAGATGAAAATCAATCTGTTAACTTGGTGTTGATGTTTGAACATCGTTAAACGGACAAATAAGAAGCAGCAGATCAGAACCCGGCCTGTCAGCAGAGGGCGCTGTGGCACACCAAAGCAATTCTCTTTCCTCCTGTTTGCCTTTTGAATGTTTGTAAAGCGACTATATGAGAAAAATGATTTAGACTTCAAACATATGTCACAAACCACAGTTTAAAGGTAACTTACATGTAAAAGGGTGGTGGCAGCATCATGCTGTGGGGAGGCTCTTCTCTAGCTGAATCCAAGACATCCCGAACATACAGCCAGATTAATGCATATCCATGTCAAACTGGCCTAATCAAAACCCAGCCTTAAAGAACAGCTAGGAACTGATGTTACATATTAACAAATGGATGTTTACAGATTCCAAAGAATCCAGAGATGTGCAAATGAAACATTTCTCTCCCGGATGATATTTATCAGAATTAATTTAAAGCTCAGGTCAGAATCAATATTTTATTTTATTATAAAAACAATTTTTTTCATTCAGATTCGATTTCTGGATGCAGAAACTGGAAACGGATCAGAATCACCATTCATCAATATTTAGTTTTTAGATCCGTCTTTTAGTGTCTCACAACTAAAACATTCAGTTCAAGTACAAAGAAAAATGTTTTTGTTAATTAGTGCAATAATAAAATAAATGTTTATGGAGAAACTGAAATCTGTTTCAGCAGAAAAACCAGCAAAAGCAAAACCTCAGGTTTTAATTACACCGTAAAATAATTTTAAATGTTTTAATAAACTAAATATTAGAACAAACTGCAGGAATAAAATAAGCTTTTTGTAAAGTTTCAGTGCAGCAAATAAAAATAAGATTTTTTCCTTTATAAAAACCTCAGAATGACTTTCTGTCCAGAAAAACTAAACATTTCAATAAAGATCAGATTAAATTCAGATGAAAATATAAAAACCAAACTGTTGCATTTTTGCATCAACTGAAGATGTGAAGAAAATATTTCCTAAAAGTTGTTTCAGTAAAATTAAATCAACCTTTACATTTTTAAACAAAATACTGATTGGTGAAAATGATTCAAACTGAGACAGAATAATAACCGTAACAAATCATTTCCTGTTGGCGAACATGAAAAACTTTCTACCAGCTGAACTAAACGGTGAAACAGAATCAGCAGTTTGAGAGAAAACAAATATTTCTGGTAGAAAATATTTAGTTTTTTTTTTTCTTTTCTGGAGGAAAATCAGAAGTTTAAAGCAAAATGTTCAGATCAGTTTGTTACATAAAAACTTTTGGCAGCATGGAGCAAAAAACCATTTTAATTAATACCAACATATCCTCCAAACTCTGGTCTTCATGCTAAGCTAAGCTAACAACAGTCTGGATGGGAGTTTACAGATTAGCATTTCATATTTATGTATTTATGAAAGACAAAACAATAAGAGGGAATTCATAATTAGGCTCGTCATGCATATAAAGGGTTAAATGTTTAAATGCTTAGAACTGGTTATAAGTTCATTAAAACTTTATGGAGAATTTCAGCCATTAATTAAAAAAAACCAGAAGAAACTCGACAGCATAAAGTTCCTGATCAAAATGTTCAAGATTTAGAAGAAAAATAAAGTTTAAATGTTTTGAAATTTAAACTTTTTAAATGTCAAATTAAAGCAGCAAAGTGTCACAGAAACATTCAACATTTGAGCCTTTAATGTGTGAAACCAAACCTGCAAATATCTGAGAAAACCTGAAATAAAAAATACCAAAAACTTCTGAGCAACAGATAAAAAACTTGTTTTAAATAAATAATCGTTTCACCTGCAGATTATCTGACTAATAAGACATTTTTCCATGTTATAAGTTTAATAATCTACAGTGGAAACAGAAAGTTTAATGCAAATCAAATAATTATTTAATTAAAAAATGCTCCTACATTTTGCTGAAAAGTTACTTTAATTTAGCTTCGTATTATTTTAAGTGTTATAAAATATTTTTTATAAGAAAGGGAAAAAAATACACAAATAAATTTTGTGTTTTGGCAGCTTGGACAATTTTATCTTGATCCATAATCTGCAAAACAAAAAATGAAGTTTTGTTGTTTTCATCCCAGAAAAGATCCAATCAATAACTGAAACCTTTAGAACTTTATATAATCCTGGCATTCTGCTCACAACACAAAGAAATTTAAAGTCATCAAGCAAAATAGACAAAACCAAGTGATGCTGAGCCATTTCTCTGGACATTCACACGTTTCCTACATTTTATGTTTAAACAGAAAAAGTTCTGAATAAAATATTCTCAGATGAAACTTTCCCTCCTGAACAGTTCAGAGTTTGTTCATCGGAAACGGCGGCGAGTCGCTCAGAGTTCTGCACCATCAACGTTTTTATTCCTCCTCATTCCAGTCTGAGGAGGTTTGATCAGATTTGATCAGGTTTGATCAGATTTGATCAGGTTCGATCAGCTCGTTGCTCTGCAGCAGCCGCAGGGCGCGCTTCATTTCAGCACCAGCGTCGCCTCGGAGCCGTCCTTCTTCTTCAGGTAGAGCCCGGCCGTCAGGTGGTGCTCCCTCCTCAGGAAGGCGTAGAAATAATCCGACACCAGCAGGATCTGGACCGGAAGCAAAAACACATTTTCAGCAGAAACTAACAGAAAGTTTTATTTTTTTTATCGTCATATAACTAGCAGGTTGTTTCCTGGGTTTCCAGAGATCCGCCTGAGGGTCGGGTGCAGCAACGCAGTGATTTTGGCCTGTTTCCGGTTCCGCCGTCGCTGCTTTACCTGCGCCACGTTGAAGAGCAGCGTGATGGCGTAGTAGAAGTTGGAGTTGGCGCTTCCGGCGTAGATCCAGAGATGCCACAGAACCGGGAAGAGAGCAGAGCAGGCGAGCAGAACGCAGGAAACCAGGAAGATGTTCCTGAGGACTGGACAGGCAGGCAGGCAGCTCAGTAGGACCAATAAATCAAGAAACCACTGATAAATTATTGATAAACCACCAATAAATCAATAAACCACCTATAAATTATTGATAAACCACCGATAAATTATTGATAAACCACCAATAAATCAATAAACCACTGATAAATTATTGATAAACCACCGATAAATTATTGATAAACCACCAATAAATCAATAAACCACCGATAAATTATTGATAAACCACCAATAAATCAATAAACCACCGATAAATTAGTGATAAACCACTGATAAACCACCAATAAATCAATAAACCACCGATAAATTATTGATAAACCACCAATAAATCAATAAACCACCGATAAATTATTGATAAACCACCAATAAATCAATAAACCACCGATAAATTAGTGATAAACCACCGATAAATTATTGATAAACCACCAATAAATCAATAAACCACTGATAAATTATTGATAAACCACCGATAAATTATTGATAAACCACCAATAAATCAATAAACCACCGATAAATTATTGATAAACCACCAATAAATCAATAAACCACCGATAAATTAGTGATAAACCACTGATAAACCACCAATAAATCAATAAACCACTGATAAATTATTGATAAACCACCGATAAATTATTGATAAACCACCAATAAATCAATAAACCACCGATAAATTATTGATAAACCACCAATAAATCAATAAACCACCGATAAATTAGTGATAAACCACTGATAAACCACCAATAAATCAATAAACCACCGATAAATTATTGATAAACCACCAATAAATCAATAAACCACCGATAAATTATTGATAAACCACCAATAAATCAATAAACCACCGATAAATTAGTGATAAACCACTGATAAACCACCAATAAATCAATAAACCACCAATAAATCAATAAGCCACCAATAAATTATTGATGAACCACCAATAAATTATTGATGAACCACCAATAAATTATTGATGAATTACCAATAAATTATTGATAGACCACCAATAAGTTATTGATAAACCACCATTAAATCAATAAACCACCAATAAATTATTGATAAACCACCAATAAATCAATAAACCACCAGTGAGGTCTATACATGGAAGGAATCTCCACTAATGTTATTGATTTTAGTGATTGATTATTCTGACGCTTAACTGATTAATCAATTAAAACCAATTGATACATTCTACAGATTCTTCATTGATCCACTTCAGACTTTTTATGCAACATTAGAAATGTATTGGCAATAAACTAATGATTAAATTCATTTTCAATAAGTGCAATAACAGATTTGCTGTAGAATCTGAACATAAAACATTTGGCTAAAATATATTTACAGAAATAATTTTTTTTAATCTTAAATACTAAATGCATATATATTTTGTATATTTTGGATTCATTTCTGCTCCATTGTGTCGATTTGTTTGACTCTCTGTTTAACAGTTAATCTGTGATTAAATTAGTTGAAGATTATTTGATTAATCCGATTAATCGTTCCTACTTCCTTCTTGTAGTTTTACTTTACTTTTGCTTTGGAACAAAAATGTAATTTCTGGACTGTTAAATGAACCTGGAGATAAGCCCCGCCCACTACGGCATTAAACACTCACCTGTGAGCTCAGGTGTCCGCGCTGCACACCTGGACAATTAGCTTCGAGTTTTTAAAATAACAAAATAATACTCTTTTTTGCCATTTATTATGGCAATAAATTATGGAACAATATTGAAAGTGTTATTTTGTGTGAAACATTCAGTATGTGAGCGCAGATCTCCATCCTGAACGACATTTAAAGAGACGGAACCATTTCCAAGTATGTTGGGTCGCCATGTTACCTTCAGTTGTTATCAAAGTGTTATTTATATCAAATATGACTTAAATGAAATATGACTTCCTTTAAATCCACTGGATGTTTGTTGGTTCCTTTTACTAGTAAATTCAATCAAAAGCAAAAGTTTGTGCTGCATCTTAAATTATAACAGATTTTAACTCTCTTATCTTATTTTAAAGGGAAATTCCCCCACTGTTGTTTTTAATGCTTTTGTGCATCAGCTGGCCGACCCGCTGACCCCGTTGACCCCGACCTGACCCAGGTGTGCAGTAAACACTCACATCTGTGCAGGTGGCTCCAGACGGGGAGGAAGGCCAGGTAGAGCGCCGTGTCGCCCACGGTGGGGTAAGACTTAAAGATGGAGATCACCGCCAGCTGCATGTACATCAGGAACACCGGCTGGTCCCTGCAGGCCGACGCACACAGAGGTTAGGGGGCGCAGGGAAAGGTCAGAGGTTAATGAGACGGGAGGACTGACTTCAGTTTGATGCACAGAGGGACGGTGTAGAAGAAGACGTTGATCTGGAAGACGCAGAGGAAGAAGAGGCGGAAATGCTCAAACATCTCAGCGAAGAAATACCAGAAGAGGCCGATGTTGGGCGTCAGGTCAGGAACCGAGAGGCTGGAAAAAAAAAAACAGGAACATGGAGCTGGACCAGAGGACATGTCCCACAGCGCCCTCTGGTGGAGACACGGAGAACTGTGTTTCTATCCACAGCAGTCTGGAAGGGCTGAGATGAACTTCGTGCCAAACTCAGCCATCAGAGGGCGCTGCACTGTAACTTTGCTCTTATTTAAATAAAAAAACTCCACCTCAAGTCAAGATACGGTTAAACAAAACATTTTAATTTGTTTGCATATTATCCTCGGAGCCAGAAAACCTTCATGGTGACGTTAAATTTATCTTCTCCTGAGAAAACGTGTTCTCTGTTATGGAGCCTGTGTACAGAAGCTTTTGACAATTCTTCTAGAAGAACATCTGTGAGGTCAGACTCTGATGCTGGATGTGACGGCTTAGCTACAGAACCTGCTCTGATTCATCCCAGACGTGTCGAGGTCGGGATCTGTGGTTCTACTGGAACATCAACATCAGAGCTGGGAGCAACAAATGCCTTGTTCAAGTATTAAGAGCTCCCACCACAGGAAGGAGATCAAGCTAAAAAAAAAAAAACCAGTATAATTTTTTCCCCCACCAAACTTTACACCTGACATTCTGCAGTCAGGGAATTGTGTTTCTCCTGAGTACTCGTTTATTGGACTGGTTCTGATGGTCCAGAAATCTCCAGTTTCTTTTTCTGACTCACATGAAGCCGTAGACGGAGGGCAGGAAGTCCCAGGAGCCGAGCAGGAAGAAGGACAGGCAGACGATGACGAACAAACTGCCCAGGTACATGAACAGGTACTGGACCAGGAACCACCAGAAGGCGGCGCGCCGCGGGTTCACCGGGACGTACTGGTGCTGAGGAGGGACACAGGCAGGCGGAGAGGGCAAAACATGTCAGTGAAAACAGGTAGTATGCATCAGAAACAGGAAGTATGCTTTAGAAACAGGAAGTACACTTTAGAAACAGGAAATACGCTTTAGAAACAGAAAGTACGCTTTAGAAACAGGAAGTACACTTTAGAAACAGAAAGTACGCATCAGAAACAGGAAGTATGCTTTAGAAACAGGAAGTACACTTTAGAAACAGAAAGTACGCTTTAGAAACAGGAAGTACGCTTTAGAAACAGGAAGTACGCTTTAGAAACAGAAAATACACTTTAGAAACAGGACGTACGCTTTAGAAACAGGAAGTACGCTTTAGAAACAGGAAGTACGCTTTAGAAACAGAAAGTACGCTTTAGAAACAAAAAGTACGCTTTAGAAACGGAAAGTACGCTTTAGAAACGGAAAGTACGCTTTAGAAACAGGAAGTACGTTTAGAAACAGAAAGTACACTTTAGAAACAGGAAGTACGCTTTAGAAACAGAAAGTACGCTTTAGAAACAGGAAGTACGCTTTAGAAACAGGAAGTACGCTTTAGAAACAGAAAGTACGCTTTAGAAACAAAAAGTACGCTTTAGAAACGGAAAGTACGCTTTAGAAACGGAAAGTACGCTTTAGAAACAGGAAGTACGTTTAGAAACAGAAAGTACACTTTAGAAACAGGAAGTACGCTTTAGAAACAGAAAGTACACATCAGAAACAGGAAGTACGCTTTAGAAACAGAAAGTACGCTTTAGAAACAGGAAGTACGTTTAGAAACAGAAAGTACACATCAGAAACAGGAAGTACACTTTAGAAACAGGAAGTACGCTTTAGAAACAGAAAGTACACATCAGAAACAGGAAGTACGCTTTAGAAACAGAAAGTACGCATCCAAAACCAATCAAAGCTCGTACCTGCATCAGGTACAGCATGGCCGGGGCGCACAAGGTCAGAGGGTAGATGGACTGGTAGGTGGCCAAGCAGAGGAAAATGGCGCTCAGCAGAACGTTTCCTGAAAAACAGAAATAAAATCAATAAAACCAGAAAATATGAAGATTAAACCACAAATTTGAAACAATAATGAGAGGAAATAAAACAACAAAACTGGAAGAGACATGCTGTGACAAAAACAAGTTATGCTAATGCTAACTGTCGCAATAAATATGAATAAATTAGTAAAAGGTTTTGTGTGTGGCACTTGAGTAAATCATGGAAAGTATTTCTTTCAGCATCACTTTAGAAAGGAGAGCCTGGCTGTGTGGTCGACCTTTTATGGTTGTGAGGACGAACAGGGAGAGGACGGCGTTGTTCAGGCCGCACGTCGACTTGGCAACGCAGGACAAGATGGTGAACGGGTTCAGCAGGTAACTGCCAGAAAACAAGAAAAAAATAACTAAAACTGGGCTTCAATTATGACTCGCTTTCAGTTTAAACACTAAAAAACTAAAACCATGAACAAACATTGAGTTAAATAATAAACAGCGTTATTTCAGGTGAGTTTTGATGAATATCTTAATTTCTCTCCGTCCTGCGTTGCGCTGCTGATTTTTTGCGTATTCATCGTTAACACACGAGGTCGCTGCGTCCTTCCTGATGCTCTCTGAGCAGGAGAGCGCCCTCTACATGCGCTGCAGGAACTTACAACATGGCTACTTTCAGGGGGATGTAGAACATCTCAGTGGGGCTCCTGATGAGCTCCAGGCAGTCTGCGGGGTAACGCTCCGCCTCCACGGAAAACTTCTGCTTCCTGAACTGAAAAGCAACAAAAACCAAACGTTTTATCACCGCTACACAACGGAAAGTTCACCTTTAAGATATTATATTGGATATACTGAATGAGCAAAAGTTTTGACACAAGAGGTTTTTAACACACTTCTCTTTGACATAGTTATAACATAAAACTAAAACAAGATTCTAATGACACATACGGAGCTTAATAAAGAATACATTTTAAATTAAAAATTCACAAAATGTATCTTTCTTTACAGATTGATTCTCACCACTTGCTTGTTAAAGTCCTTCACGGCCATGTAAAGAGCCACCGCTGTGATCACATCCGCCAGCTAACAGGGAAACAGAAACCCACAACAATAAAAGAACTAAAACCAGAGTTTCTCCACTCTGCAGTCATTTATTCCTCCTACCATGAACGTGATTTCTGCATAATCCACCAGAAAGTGAAAGAGGTAAATGATGAGGGGAGTCTGCAGGAAAGAAAAAGATCAAGCATGGGATGTCAGGTGGAATAAATGCTTAATGATAAAATTCATCTCAGCTGGAATATAAAACAAGGAAACTCTGTTTTCTCTGTAAGGAACATCTCAAATACTGAAGCTCTTTATGTTTGAAAACTGAGGCAAAAACAGTACAAAATCAAACATATTCACATTAATATCCAAATCTACGTGTACTTTAAAATGGTTTTTAACCAACATGTGCATCAAGAGCCAGATTTGACGTCTTACCTCGTGGAAAACATCGCCGGAATACGGAGAAACTCCCAGATCAAGCAGCGCTAAACCTTCGATAACTGACCAGAAACAGAAACAAAGTGGCTCTGAACGACTATGATTCAATACGTTTAAAATAAAATAAATCTAACACACTGGGATGAGCTGGATGCAGATAGAAACCAAATATTTCTGTATTT
The DNA here is from genome assembly GCF_001444195.1 of Xiphophorus couchianus. Taxonomy (NCBI): domain Eukaryota; kingdom Metazoa; phylum Chordata; class Actinopteri; order Cyprinodontiformes; family Poeciliidae; genus Xiphophorus; species Xiphophorus couchianus. The sequence goes on from NC_040247.1 coordinate 3,822,146, forward strand.
TTAATTCAAAATGATCACAACAAACTACAGACAGACAGAATGCTAAAAGAAAATCCTGTTTAAAGTACTTTTAAAATCTGACAACTAAACCATTTCAGTGGAGACACTTTAGAAAATAAGTTTCAATTAAGACTTGAGGCCAGAAACTGAGCAGATCCCATTTCTGATTTGATGGAAGTTAACACATTTACATTTCAAACATAAGAATATGTCGCAGATATGGTTTTGTCTTAGTTTATGGAGATTTCCGAAAATCTCCATAAACTTAAAGTTTGGCATATGAAGCATCTAATGCAATCATGGGATGTCACTCATAACATTTGTTACAACAACCACATTTAATTTCCCTTTGGGATCCATAAAGTATGTAAGATGATTTATTTTTTCCTTTTTAATTAATGTGGTTATATACAAGATCAGTTACTACAGTTGGTCCATAGTTAAGGAATTGTGCTGTGCCTTTAAGAGGAGCCGTTTCTTTCTTCTTCGTTGGTTTTTTTGTTTAGGTGTGCCCGGGACGGGTTCTGTGCTGTTAAAATGGAGGTTCAATAAAAGTCTGGACAGCTACGCTATTCCCTCTCAGTGTTCTGCTCTTTCTCCACCCACGACCTCTTATTCTACAATAACACCGATTCAGTTCACATCGTAGTGTTACACTGGTGGCAGCGGGTTTGTGGACGTTTGCAGCGGTGAGCACATGCTACACATGCTAACCATCGATAGCTCATTCTGTACGTGCTGAGCGGCGTATATAGCGGCTGTTGAAGACGGACTTTTTTTTCTTTTTGCCCCTACCTCCACCCTCCCTGTCAACCGCCGGTAACAAAGACGAATACCGAGCTATAGCAAGTAATTTTTGGGATCAATTACCATTTCATTCTGCTGGTAGTAGTGCCAGGCCTCACTACAGCCACATTTTCATGGGGGACGGAAAAGAGGATTTTTCAAAATGGTGCAGACGTTTTGAAGTGACGGTTGCTGCTGATCCTGATACCACTGAGGATAGTTTGGTGAAACTGCTACCTACATGGTTAGCGGGTGCTGCTTTCAGTTACTGGGATAGTGTATCTGATGCAGTAAAAGCGGACTATTCAGCCACCAAGGATAATCTGAAGAACGTTTTTGGACAAACTGCTTATTTGTCGACTTTCCAAAGCTCCATTAATGCACGCAGTCGCCTTCCTGGTGAAGCCCTTCCTGTGTTTGCTGCTGAGATTTGCCGTTTAGTCGAAGAAGCTTTTCCGACTTATGGTGATAATGCTAAACAGGGAGAAAAATTTTGACGCTTTATTGCTGGACTTGACCCTTACCTCCAGCTGCGATGTCATGAGCAGGGTGTTGACACACTGGAGACTGCTCTACAGTTTGCTATGCAGATTGAAACTGCTCACCAAGCTAGTAAAGTGTTCACTACCACACCTCCTTTGCAGTCTTTGTCTACACCACCAGTTTACCCTGCTGTCTCATCTGGGTGGTCTACTCAGGTTCCTTCACCCACTCCTTTAGGAGTCCACTCAGCTACTGCAGATGATTTAAAGACAATGGCAAAGACTATTGAAACACTGTCGGACAGAGTTCAACAGCTGCAGCTGGCAGTTGACCGCCAGCGTGAGGATGCACATCGTCAGGACAGGCGGGACTATGGATTTCGTCATTGGAGCGCCACTCCAGGTGGACGCCGGGGTGACCGATATTCATCAGATGGATACTATGAGTCTTCTCCACGACACAGAGACTCATCAAATGACCGAAACACACCTCACCACAGTTCCAGTTCCTATGCAAAGGATGAACACAACCAACGGGATTTACGTACCCGATCTGGATCATCTGAACGCTACACACAGGGCTACAGCTCTTCAACTAGAGGCTATGCTAGTCGTGGCCGCTCTCCTAACCGCTATGAAAGTGGCCGCCGTAGTCACTCTCCCAGCCCGGGGCGAGTACGTTTCCAATCTCCTTCACATTCAAACCAGGATCAGGTAAACTACGAATAGCTGACAATGAGGGCAGATTGCCAGCTACTGACTTCTCCCTAGCCCAGACAGACAATGACACCTACCAGGACACAGCTACTAGTGACGTTACAGGTTTGGCTGATGTAGAGAAGAGGTATGTGACAGTTGTTCTTGAAGACACCGTAGTACATGCTTTTCTTGACACTGGGGCGGATGGTTCAGTCATTAGTGAGGACTTTAGAATGGCTACACCTGCTCTTTACAGGAAACCCATTGTAAAACAGTTTATTCGTCTCACTGGTGTCACAGGTGATCCCCTTGACTCTGTAGGCTCCATTTATGTGAACCTAAATATTGCAGATAAGCTCATGATACACACACTTCAAGTTGTCAGAAACTGTACAAAGCCAGTCATTTTAGGTTGGGATTTCATGGTGGCAAATGGCATTACGGTTGACACTCGAAACATGACATGCAATGTAGCAGGTACAGCTGTGCCACTAGTTAGTCCACATCTGTATGATTCCTTTATTTAATCAGGTAAACCCCGTTGAGATCTAGATCTCATTTTCAAGAGGGACCTGAAACAAACTTCACTCCCCGTCGGGGAATCGAACCCCGGTCTCCCGCGTATGTTCCCTGTTTGACTACTGTGTCGGTGTCATCCACCGTTAGCATTCCTGCTATGTCTGAGAGGGTCATCACTGCTACTCTGGATGCACCCCAAAAAGAGTTTTTACCTAATGGCTACATTGGTGTGTTTGAACCACATTATACCGACCAGTCTTCTGCTGGTATTGCATGGACTGTGGCCAGGGTAGAACGAGGTTCCATTTCTGTTAAAGTAGCTAATGTTTCACATAGTGATGTCATGTTACATGGTGGTACACAGGTGGGGCACTTTCATGCAGTCTTAGCAGAGGGCCAGAGCGAATTCACCATTATGGACAGTTCTATCTGTAACATTAATACTCAGACACCTGACAGTCCCAGAGTAATCCCTCTTGCCGATAGTACCGACTCAGATCTGACGCCTTTGCAGAAAAAACAACTGACGGAGACTTTGGCTTCTTTTGCAGATGTTTTTAGTCAACACCCACATGACTTTGGCAGAACTGACATAGTGACACACAAAATCGCTACAAACTCTGACACCCCAATCTCACAAAGAGCCTACCGCACCTCTCCAGCTATGAAGGCAGAAATTCGCCGCCAAGTTGAAACTCTTAAGTCACATGATTTGATAGAGGACAGTTCAAGCCCCTGGGCCAGCCCAGTTGTTATGGTGAAAAAGAAGGATGGCTCTTACAGGTTTTGTGTAGATTTTCGTTAACTGAACTCTGTCACCATTACTGATGCTCACCCTTTACCGAGAGTTGATGACAGTCTAGACGCGCTTTCTGGTTCTCAGTACTTTTCTACCATGGACATGTCTAGCGGGTACTGGCAAGTACAAATGGATCCAGCAGACAGACAAAAGACTGCGTTTACGACAGGTGACGGTTTGTACCAATTTAAGGTCATGCCAATGGGGCTAAAGAACTCGCCTCCAACCTTCCAAAGGCTCATGGAGCTTGTTCTGAGAGGACTTCGCTGGACAACCTGTGTCATTTATTTGGATGACATCATTTGCATGGGGAAAACCTTTGAAGATCACCTAGGCAATCTCACAGACATTCTCACTCGTTTTCGACAAGCAGGGTTAAAATTAAACCCTAAGAAATGTGACTTTTGCAAACCTGCTGTAAAGTACATGGGGCACATTGTGTCTCGGGAGGGACTGGCGTTGGACCCAGTAAACACTGAACGCATCAGAAACTGGCCTGTTCCACGCTCACCGACGGAGGTACGTGCCTTCTTGGGACTGTGTTCATATTACAGACGATTTGTACATAAATATGCCTTTATTGCTCAGCCTCTGCATAGGCTTACCCAAAAACAAGTAGTGTCTGAATGGACAGATGACTGTTCTGCCACTTTTCAAGCACTTAAGGTGCACTGACTTCACCTCCAATAATGGCATTTCCCAACTTTGATCAACCCTTCATTTTGAGTACAGACGCATCTAATTTTGCAGTTGGTGCTGTACTGTCTCAGACACAACAGGGGCAAGAAAGGGTTGTATCTTTTGCAAGTCATGTACTTTCAAAAACAGAGAAAGTGGTCTACATATGACAAAGAACTGTATGCTATCGTGTGGTCAATTAGACACTTTAAACATTATCTGAGTTGCAATCCTTTTACAATCATCACTGATCATCGTCCTTTGCTCAGCTTAAGGAAGATGGATGTCACGAACGACCCTACCGGACGCAGGGGTCGTTGGGCATTGGAGTTGGACCCATATCAATGGACAATCACCCACAGAGATGGCAAGAAACATACAAATGCTGATGCCATGTCATGGATACCATTGGGGCAGGACTCAACTGAGGTGACAGTTTCTGCACTGCCTGATGGTCACTCTTCTATTGATACAGAAAAATCTGTGTCACTGGCTGAGTTGCCATGCTCCAGCCCTCAACATTCAGAGATAACCAATGTTGTACCACAAGTGTGTTGTATGAACAATGATGGGACACAGGTGAAACTGGGGTTTGCCACATTACAGCAGACATTATCCAATCATAACATGGACATTGTATCTGCACAACTCTCTGATCCTGTTTTCTTTGAAGTGTATACCTGGGTAAAAAACAAGAAACGTCCCTACCTCAGACAGGTAAAAGGTAGAGTTCAGAGAAAACTTTGGTGGCAGTTTCCTAAGTTATTACTATGTAACGACGTGCTTTGTCGCAAAGGTCAGAGTGCAACAGGGAAACCAGAGGGTTATCAAGTGTTAATTCCATCTGCACTTGTTACAGAAACAATGCATTTTCTTCATGGTAATCCTTGTTCTGGTCATTACAGTGCTGAGCGTACATTTAAGAAAGCATTGACAGTGTGTTATTGGCCACGAATGAGATCTGACATTGAAAACTTCTGTAATCTGTGTAAGACATGTGAAGCTTTTAGAAAAGCTGTGCCAAAGCAGAGAGCGCCTTTGCAATCTATTCAGACTGACAGACCATTTCAGTTAGTGTGTACTGACATTACTGAACTTCCGGTTACCACTCTTGGTAATAGATATGTGCTTGTGGTACAGGATCATTTTACCAAATATGTAAACGCATATGCTATGTCTGACCAAAAGGCTACCACAATGGCACAGTTACTCTGTGAACGATATATTCCTGAACATGGTGTTCCTGAGGAAGTGTTGTCAGATCAGGGACGACAATATCAGTCTGAAGTTATTCACACCATTTCTCAGAGACTGCAGATGACAAAGAAGAGAACCTCCCCATATCACCCAAGAGGGAATGGTATGGTTGAACGGTTTAATCGGACTCTGAAAGAGCAGTTGGCTCGACTCATTCAGGACTATGGGGGCGAATGGGACCACTACCTCCCTGCTGTGGTACTTTCTTTCAACTCTATTCCTCACTCGAGCACAGGGTACTCACCGTATTTCCTTGCTCATGGTAGAGAACCCCGACTACCTGCTAATGTCCATGTTTCATCACCGAAGGTTTCTGATTGCCCACAGAACTATGGTTCAGAACTGGCTACACGGAGGGATGCTGCTTTTGAGACTGTTCTTCTTCATCGCGAAGAACAAAGACAAAAACGAGAGTACTATTACAACAAAGACACAAGGTTTAGGCCTTATGCTTGTAGTGATCTGGTATGGATAGATGACCCCACCACATAACGACAAAAGCTTTCCCCAAACTGGACTGGACCATATAAGGTTGTATCTGTGGATGAAAAGGGGCTCCTTTACAAGCTGGTGGATGTGAAATATCCTCAGGCTGTGACCAAAGTCATTCACTATGATCGTCTAAAACCTTACCGTAGCTCCACTGACACATCTCCAATAGATGTCACTCAATCTGTATTTCCACCAAACAGGGATACACTGCTGAGATATACTGCTTTGTCGGGTTCATTGCCCTGGTCCTTTGGCCAAGCAGCTACACCTCAGGCAGCAGAAAATGCTAGGTCGTTGCCATCTTCGCCAAGGATTCCAACTGGACTCGTCTCCCATCGGCTTGCACAACCACCCCCCAGCTTGCCACCCACTGGGGGTGCAGTTATTACCAGGTGTGGACGTACCATTCGGAAACCGCGACTACTACTGTTATGAAAAATACTTTGTCTATAGAGTTTTTCATGTTAGAGGTTGAAAAACTGGTTCATTTAAAAGCAAACTAGAAAAAAAAACAAAAACTTGTTGACAGTTGTTCTTTATGGGGCATTACTATGAGTTTGTGTCCTTTGTTTGCAACCCCCAGGTGATAAGAGCTACTGATGAGACAGTCTGGACAGATTTTTTTATATATAACAACTTCATTTGAAATGAGGACATTTCATTTAAAGAGGGGGAAGTATGTAAGATGATTTATTTTTTCCTTTTGAATTAATGTGGTTATATACAAGATCAGTTACTACAGTTGGTCCATAGTCAAGGAATTGTGCTGTGCCTTTAAGAGGAGCCGTTTCTTTCTTCTTCGTTGGTTTTTTTGTTTAGGTGTGCCCGGGACAGGTTCTGTGCTGTTAAAATGGATAAAAGTCTGGACAGCTACGCTATTCCCTCTCAGTGTTCTGCTCTTACTCCACCCACGACCTCTTATTCTACGATAACACCGATTCAGTTCACATCGTAGTGTGACAGTAGTTTTGAATTAAACTGAATAAATCTGGAAAGTAAATGTGAGATGAGTTCATTTAAATGTAAGCTGTTTCCAGGTTCGGCTCGGTCCTTCATTATTCTGGTTCTGCTGGTTGTTGAACTCAGATATTTGTTCAAACAAAAAAGAAACATCAATAATCTTTTTTTTTTTAAAGCATAAATTAAGTCCCTGCTAATAGATTGTTCCGTGTGAAACCTGGGCTCTAAAAATGATTTATCTGTATGTGTGCAGGTTTTAGCAGATGAACCGGTTTGACTTCACCCGTTTTCATCGGAGCGGCGAGGGAAAGGGCAGGAACGGACGGCGCTGTAACCTGGAAAAGAGGCCGCGGAGCTCCGCTCCAGGCCGGCTTACCTCGCTTCCAGGCGGTGATCGGAGACACCACCTCCACCCTCTCTGCGATCAGCTCCGCTAGGCTGGATCTGTACAGAGCCGCGCGGATTGTGACGGCTACAATCAGAAGCAGAGACAAGGGAGCCACCATCTTCACAAGGAAGCGATCTCCGCCCGACCTGCGAGGGGAATGATGGGAAATGAAGTCCTATATAGGACCGCTGGTTATGGTAGCGAAGGAGCAAACAGACCGCCACCAAAAATTAAACTTACATTTTAAAACATGTTAATAAAATTGACAGTATTAATAACAATATTGTTAATACTGTCACTGCTAATAATATTGACAGTATTACATTTAAATTAGCATTTTATTTTAGTATTTATTTCAGAAACGAATTATTTCTTAAACAAACATGAATATAATTATTTATCTATTTAATAAAAAGGTTTTGTTTTAGTGTAACAATACAAAAAAGACAATATATAAAGTAATACTTTATAACGGAACGATATTTCTTATATTGGTTCTGTTCCGGAAAGTATATGTGTTGCATCAAAACAAAACGAACTTTTCCGTAAAGTTAGAAAAAAATAAAGCAGCAACTTTTTCCCCAGAGATTTCTCTCTGGAGAAAATAAGAGAAACTAGGGTTGAAAACTGTATCTGTAATACAGCAATGATTGAATATATGGTAAAACTTTCACTACTGGCTTTAGGGTCACTATTTTTGATCCAAACTCACTCAGAGCTTTCCGCTGTATATCGAGCGTCTTACAATAAATTTTTTTTGTTGCACAAATAAACAGCCTCTTTCACATCCCAGACTTACACAGCCATTAACCTCTGTCGAAATATTTTCGGGTTCAAATGCAATTTAACAGCTGTATAAGGTTCAGTAATTTTCCGAAATAATTTTATTGTATCACTTCTGAAATTAGTTTCTAATGTGACTAACTCGATTTGACAACGTTCTTGTGCTTTTACTTTGAAATTCCCTGACAGGAAGTAGCTGTGGTTGCTATGAGACTTCAGTGAAGACTTTCGTTTTCCTTTCTCCGGTTTAGATGCGGAGCTGGTATCGGCTGTTGGGAGAAAAATGGCTGGTTTAGAGGCGCTGTACACCTGTGTCGCAGATAAAATCCAGTGTCCGCAGGACGCCGTGGTCTGCTTAGTTCACTGGGAAATGATAAAGAATGGCTACCGGTGCATCGGATCTGGATTCGAGGTGAAAGAACAGTTAATCATTTCAGAACAAAATGCCAGACGTGTGTTAGCTTAGCATAAATCAGTCTGTTTTATTCAGACTTCCAGGGGGAAACTTTGGAGTTGTGAAAAATGTCGAGTCATCTTTGGGAGGCTAACGCAACTGCATGATGATAGACACTCTAATATGGTCATTATTTTGACTGAGTCTCTTTTTCTTTTTCTCTGTTGTATTGTAGCCTAGCAGCCGTGATAAAAAGTCAGAGCTGCTTCCTGCTGACTGGAGCAGCAACAAGGAGCTGTACAGCCTGCGCTACAGAAGCAGCGACACAGACACCATGATGGTGCTGAAGGCCATCGCTGTGGACTCCACGCTCATCTTCAACTTAATGGTAACTCAACAAACAGGACCGGCTTCTCTCTGCAGTTAAAATGAAAGTTGCTGATGCAGAGGATTGATGCTAATAATCACACAGGAAGCCGGATAAAACAACAAACAACCACACACACTCATACACATGTTTGCGCAGCTATCTCTGTGGGGACTTTCCATTGACTACCATTCATTTCGACAGCCTAAACTTTACCCTTACCTTTGCCCTAACCCTACCCATTACATACCCAACCTTAACTAAAACTCAATTCACACCTTAGTCCTAAATGTGACCCCTGACCCACAAACAGTGTTTCCCCTTGTGGGGACCAGGCTTCAGTCCCCACAAAGAGCAGTGGGTCCCCATAACGTAGTATGTTTCAGGAAAATTGTCCCCACAAGGTATTAGAAACAAACACACACACACACACTTAAGGAGAATTTAGACAGGCCAATTAACGTAACATTCATGTTTTTGGATTGTGGGCCGGGAATCGAACCAGGACCTTCAGTGCTACCAACTGCACCACCGTGCAGCGTGCTCATCAGGATGTTTTGCTGCACAATATCGTCTCTTTTGGATTTAAACATGGGATTGGTGGGCAGAACGTCTGATTAAAAGCTGCTGTTGTTTTGCAGAACTCCGGCACTAACCAGGTTTCATACCTGATGGTGAACATCAGCGACCACGTCAACGCCGATCAGCTGCACACGTTTGACAGGTTGGTTTGTACCAGATTTGTTTGTCTCACCTGAGAACAGAAAAGCTCCTGCATTACACACTTAGTGGTTTGAATCATTTCTACATATTAAAATAACACATTCTGCCAACAATAACCAGCCGCACAGATAATGACGTAAACACGACGTTGTTCCGGTTGGTGACGGAGCCTCTCTGTGCCGCAGCGTGTTCAGAGACGCAGACGATTTGTCTGAGAAGGTGAAGTATCGGCTGCTGCCTCGCCCAGAGAAAGCGCCGGAGAGCAGCAGACAGGAGGAGGGCGAGTCGTCTCAGAGGAGGCAGGAAGAAGACAGCGACCCCCTGCGCCACGGGCTGCAGCCTCACTGGTCAGTAAACAGCGGCGTCCAGGAAATCGCCTTGCTCTAATAAACTGTGTTTCCCTAACAGCCCTTAGCTAGCTAAGTTTTCTGTGATTTTCATGTGTAAATTTGTGGGCGGTTGCCTGGACGACGTTTTCATCTGCAGTGAGAAACTCAAAGCTGCTGCCAGGAGTCAGACAGAAACACGTTAGTTCTTGGCTTGTTTTATTGTCATGCAGCTCTACAGTAACACTAACTCTACGGTTAGTGTTTCCCTCAAGGCGGCATTAAAGTCTTAAAACGTCTTAAATTTGACTGAAACGAGCAGAAACTCTGGAGGTTCGACAATCAGCAGCCAGGTAGAAATAAACAGCTGAACACAGAAGGCCTGAAACGTTTAATCCGACCCAAATGTATCTGTATTTATATCTATATCTATATTCCAGGTTAGCGTTTTGGGAGGAGATGATCTTGGATCCTGTCAGGTTCGGGTTCCCTCACTTCGGCATCCCAGACATCCTGCCTCCTGGAGCCATTCCTCCGGAGGCCCATTTCGACCCGATTGGACCCTTGAGACGACATGGACTGGGGTGAGACACACACACCACCTCGTGTCTATCAGCACCGATTGACATCATATTGATCAACATAACGAACTGATCTGGAACAGGTTAGGGTCAGTCTGCGGTCTAATCAAAACCTGGAGTATCGTGTCCAAAGCTGCGTACGCCCAAAAATATGCGGCGCCTTATTTTACGCACAAATCAGCCTGTATGAAAATGAACTTTGCGTCAAAGTTTGCGTAAATATACACAAACTTTTTCCCTGCAGTGAAAATGTGCAGCAGCAACACAAACTTTATCTGTGGACAATAATAAACTAGAAAGAGTCAAAACTCACATAAATCCACTGAAACCTGATTCAGTTATTTAGAGCAGGACGCATCAAACCCCATGATTTTATGATTTCAATATTTTAGTGTTTAAACAATGAAACTGAACCAATTTATCCTCAGACAATAACCCAACACAAAATAAAGAAAATAGAAATAAAGGATGTGAAAACCTCAGTGTAAATAATCATGTTGCTCAGTTTGCGCCTCATAAAGATGAAACGCATCGTCTGAATGCATCTATTTATTCTCACTAATGAGAAACCAGGGCTGATCAAACAGTTTGATTATCGAAGGTGATCAGGTGTGGAGACAATCCCAGGTATATCAGTAGCTGCATCAAGGTGAGCCGCTACCTGAGGAGCTTTGGCTCTGATGGAGAACATGGAGCCATTGATCAGAGATCAGATTGATCTGCTGGTTTATGAGCGTTTAGATTCATCCAGACTGATCATCCTGGAGCTCTGAGCAGAACTTAAAGCAGGTACCGGTACCGGTCCAGCTGCAGCCGTCCTCTAGTGGAGCCGCCCGCTTTGTGAATATGGACAGAAATCATCTCTACCCTGTAAATGTAGCTTCTGCTCATGATTTCTGGATTCACAATAAACATTTAAATCCCGGCTGAACGCTCTGCTGCTCCAACAGCATCTGCTCTGCAGATCTTTAGGATTTATTTGGACTTTTGTCCTTTAAAATGTAATAGTTTTACTACAGCAGCAGTGCTGAGCTCCTGCATTAACCGGAACGACTCTGTGGTTTTTGTGCTGCTTGGCGTCTTGGCAGACGACAGAACGACTGAGGGCCAGAGCTTCAACTGTCGTCTCTTTAACACCAGGTTACTGGGGAGATGTTATTCTGCCCCATTACAAATTGGAAGTCTCCATTCTCGTCTTCTGGACCAGAGACCTGCAGGCGTTCTCTGCAAAAGCTGTGGCTGCAGCGCAGAAGAACAGGCTTTGTGGTTTTCATGAGGTCACCTCACGTCTCTGATTTGGAATCAGCAGATCTCCAAAGTTTTGGTATCTCTGGGATCTGGGATCTGGTTTGTGATCTGGGAGTTTTTCCCTCCTCCTCTTCCTGCGTCTCTGTCAAACTGAAGTGATTTGTGGCTGAAGCTGCAGCTCCACCTTGAGCTTCTTGCTTGGTGTAAAACTGAATTAAAAACCATCCAACCATCATCAGTTGCTGATTCAGACCACAACTTCCAAACCATTTGTAAAGTTAGTTTTCAAATGTTTTTTTTATCTGAAAAGTGTGGCATACATTTGTACAAATTGTGAAGAAGTGTTGAAGCCAACATCGCGACATTATGGACCCAGAGGGTTTTTTTCTTATTGCTTCACCAGAATTTGGAAACACTCTGGTGTGTTTCGTACTCAGTCACAACAAACGTCAACTTACAAAACACAAAAGTGAACTTTAAATGTCCTCAGTGAAAACCTGGTTATTTCTTATTATTTGATGCTGGAAAACAGATGAAAATCAATCTGTTAACTTGGTGTTGATGTTTGAACATCGTTAAACGGACAAATAAGAAGCAGCAGATCAGAACCCGGCCTGTCAGCAGAGGGCGCTGTGGCACACCAAAGCAATTCTCTTTCCTCCTGTTTGCCTTTTGAATGTTTGTAAAGCGACTATATGAGAAAAATGATTTAGACTTCAAACATATGTCACAAACCACAGTTTAAAGGTAACTTACATGTAAAAGGGTGGTGGCAGCATCATGCTGTGGGGAGGCTCTTCTCTAGCTGAATCCAAGACATCCCGAACATACAGCCAGATTAATGCATATCCATGTCAAACTGGCCTAATCAAAACCCAGCCTTAAAGAACAGCTAGGAACTGATGTTACATATTAACAAATGGATGTTTACAGATTCCAAAGAATCCAGAGATGTGCAAATGAAACATTTCTCTCCCGGATGATATTTATCAGAATTAGTTTAAAGCTCAGGTCAGAATCAATATTTTATTTTATTATAAAAACATATTTTTTTTTGCATTCAGATTCGATTTCTGGATGCAGAAACTGGAAACGGGTCTGAATCACCATTCATCAATGTTTAGTTTTTAGATCCATCTTTTAGTGACTCACAACTAAAACATTCAGTTCAAGTACAAAGAAAAATGTTTTTGTTAATTAGTGCAATTAATTAATTGAAATTTAAACATTTTTTAAATGTCAAATTAAAGCAGCAAAGTGTCACAGAAACATTCAACATTTGAGCCTTTAATGTGTGAAACCAAACCTGCAAATATCTGAGAAAACCTGAAATAAAAAATACCAAAAACTTCTGAGCAACAGATAAAAAACTTGTTTTAAATAAATAATCGTTTCACCTGCAGATTATCTGACTAATAAGACATTTTTCCATGTTATAAGTTTAATAATCTACAGTGGAAACAGAAAGTTTAATGCAAATCAAATAATTATTTAATTAAAAAATGCTCCTACATTTTGCTGAAAAGTTACTTTAATTTAGCTTCGTATTATTTTAAGTGTTATAAAATATTTTTTATAAGAAAGGGAAAAAAATACACAAATAAATTTTGTGTTTTGGCAGCTTGGACAATTTTATCTTGATCCATAATCTGCAAAACAAAAAATGAAGTTTTGTTGTTTTCATCCCAGAAAAGATCCAATCAATAACTGAAACCTTTAGAACTTTATATAATCCTGGCATTCTGCTCACAACACAAAGAAATTTAAAGTCATCAAGCAAAATAGACAAAACCAAGTGATGCTGAGCCATTTCTCTGGACATTCACACGTTTCCTACATTTTATGTTTAAACAGAAAAAGTTCTGAATAAAATATTCTCAGATGAAACTTTCCCTCCTGAACAGTTCAGAGTTTGTTCATCGGAAACGGCGGCGAGTCGCTCAGAGTTCTGCACCATCAACGTTTTTATTCCTCCTCATTCCAGTCTGAGGAGGTTTGATCAGATTTGATCAGGTTTGATCAGATTTGATCAGGTTCGATCAGCTCGTTGCTCTGCAGCAGCCGCAGGGCGCGCTTCATTTCAGCACCAGCGTCGCCTCGGAGCCGTCCTTCTTCTTCAGGTAGAGCCCGGCCGTCAGGTGGTGCTCCCTCCTCAGGAAGGCGTAGAAATAATCCGACACCAGCAGGATCTGGACCGGAAGCAAAAACACATTTTCAGCAGAAACTAACAGAAAGTTTTATTTTTTTATTGTCATATAACTAGCAGGTTGTTTCCTGGGTTTCCAGAGATCCGCCTGAGGGTCGGGGGCAGCAACGCAGTGATTTTGGCCTGTTTCCGGTTCCGCCGTCGCTGCTTTACCTGCGCCACGTTGAAGAGCAGCGTGATGGCGTAGTAGAAGTTGGAGTTGGCGCTTCCGGCGTAGATCCAGAGATGCCACAGAACCGGGAAGAGAGCAGAGCAGGCGAGCAGAACGCAGGAAACCAGGAAGATGTTCCTGAGGACTGGACAGGCAGGCAGGCAGCTCAGTAGGACCAATAAATCAATAAACCACTGATAAATTATTGATAAACCACCAATAAATCAATAAACCACCTATAAATTATTGATAAACCACCAATAAATCAATAAACCACCGATAAATTATTGATAAACCACCAATAAATCAATAAACCACCAATAAATTATTGATAAACCACCAATAAATTATTGATAAACCACCATTAAATTATAGATAAACCACCAATAAATTATTGATGAACCACCAATAAATTATTGATAAACCACCAATAAATCAATAAACCACCAATAAATTATTGATAGACCACCAATAAATCAATAAACCACCGATAAGTTATTGATAATCCACCGATAAATTATTGATAAACCACCAATAAATCAATAAACCACCGATAAATTATTGATAAACCACCGATAAATTATTGATAAACCACCAATAAATTATTGATGAACCACCAATAAATTATTGATAAACCACCAATAAATCAATAAACCACCAATAAATTATTGATAGACCACCGATAAATTATTGATAAACCACCAATAAATCAATAAACCACCGATAAATTATTGATAAACCACCATTAAATTATAGATAAACCACCAATAATTTATTGATGAACCACCAATAAATTATTGATAAACCACCGATAAATCAATAAACCACCAATAAATGATTGATAAACCACCAATAAATCAATACACCATCAATAAATTAGTGATAAACCACCAATAAATCAATAAACCACCAATAAATTATTGATAAACCACCGATAAATTATTGATAAACCACCAATAAATTATTGATAAACCACTGATAAATTATTGATAAACCACCAATAAATCAATAAACCACCTATAAATTATTGATAAACCACCGATAAATTATTGATAAACCACCAATAAATCAATAAACCACCGATAAATTAGTGATAAACCACCAATAAATCAATAAACCACCAATAAATTATTGATAAACCACCAATAAATTATTGATAAACCACCATTAAATTATAGATAAACCACCAATAAATTATTGATGAACCACCAATAAATTATTGATAAACCACCAATAAATCAATAAACCACCAATAAATTATTGATAGACCACCAATAAACCACCGATAAATTATTGATAAACCACCGATAAATTATTGATAAACCACCAATAAATCAATAAACCACCGATAAATTATTGATAAACCACCGATAAATTATTGATAAACCACCAATAAATTATTGATGAACCACCAATAAATTATTGATAAACCACCAATAAATTAATAAACCACCAATAAATTATTGATAGACCACCGATAAATTATTGATAAACCACCAATAAATCAATAAACCACCGATAAATTATTGATAAACCACCATTAAATTATAGATAAACCACCAATAATTTATTGATGAACCACCAATAAATTATTGATAAACCACCGATAAATCAATAAACCACCAATAAATGATTGATAAACCACCAATAAATCAATAAACCATCAATAAATTAGTGATAAACCACCAATAAATCAATAAACCACCAATAAATTATTGATAAACCACCGATAAATTATTGATAAACCACCAATAAATCAATAAACCACCGATAAATTATTGATAAACCACTAATAAATTATTGATAAACCACCGATAAATTATTGATAAACCACCAATAAATCAATAAACCACCGATAAATTAGTGATAAACCACCAATAAATCAATAAACCACCAATAAATTATTGATAAACCACCATTAAATTATAGATAAACCACCAATAAATTATTGATGAACCACCAATAAATTATTGATAAACCACCAATAAATCAATAAACCACCAATAAATTATTGATAGACCACCGATAAATTATTGATAAACCACCAATAAATCAATAAACCACCGATAAATTATTGATAAACCACCGATAAATTATTGATAAACCACCAATAAATCAATAAACCACCGATAAATTATTGATAAACCACCGATAAATTATTGATAAACCACCAATAAATCAATAAACCACCTATAAATTATTGATAAACCACCGATAAATTATTGATAAACCACCAATAAATCAATAAACCACCGATAAATTAGTGATAAACCACCAATAAATCAATAAACCACCAATAAATTATTGATAAACCACCAATAAATTATTGATAAACCACCATTAAATTATAGATAAACCACCAATAAATTATTGATAAACCACCAATAAATTATTGATAAACCACCAATAAATCAATAAACCACCAATAAATTATTGATAGACCACCAATAAATCAATAAACCACCGACAAATTATTGATAAACCACCGATAAATTATTGATAAACCACCAATAAATCAATAAACCACCGATAAATTATTGATAAACCACCGATAAATTATTGATAAACCACCAATAAATTATTGATGAACCACCAATAAATTATTGCTAAACCACCAATAAATCAATAAACCACCAATAAATTATTGATAGACCACCGATA
This sequence comes from Xiphophorus couchianus, assembly GCF_001444195.1. Classification (NCBI taxonomy): domain Eukaryota; kingdom Metazoa; phylum Chordata; class Actinopteri; order Cyprinodontiformes; family Poeciliidae; genus Xiphophorus; species Xiphophorus couchianus. The sequence continues at coordinate 3,838,646 of NC_040247.1, forward strand.
AATTATTGATAAACCACCAATAAATCAATAAACCACCGATAAATTATTGATAAACCACCGATAAATTATTGATAAACCACCATTAAATTATAGATAAACCACCAATAATTTATTGATGAACCACCAATAAATTATTGATAAACCACCGATAAATCAATAAACCACCAATAAATGATTGATAAACCACCAATAAATCAATAAACCATCAATAAATTAGTGATAAACCACCAATAAATCAATAAACCACCAATAAATTATTGATAAACCACCGATAAATTATTGATAAACCACCAATAAATCAATAAACCACCGATAAATTATTGATAAACCACCAATAAATTATTGATAAACCACCGATAAATTATTGATAGACCACCAATAAATCAATAAACCACCGATAAATTAGTGATAAACCACCAATAAATCAATAAACCACCAATAAATTATTGATAAACCACCATTAAATTATAGATAAACCACCAATAAATTATTGATGAACCACCAATAAATTATTGATAAACCACCAATAAATCAATAAACCACCAATAAATTATTGATAGACCACCGATAAATTATTGATAAACCACCAATAAATCAATAAACCACCGATAAATTATTGATAAACCACCGATAATTTATTGATGAACCACCAATAAATTATTGATAAACCACCAATAAATTATTGATAAACCACCAATAAATGATTGATAAACCACCAATAAATCAATAAGCCACCAATAAATTATTGATGAACCACCAATAAATTATTGATGAACCACCAATAAATTATTGATGAATTACCAATAAATTATTGATAGACCACCAATAAGTTATTGATAAACCACCATTAAATCAATAAACCACCAATAAATTATTGATAAACCACCAATAAATCAATAAACCACCAGTGAGGTCTATACATGGAAGGAATCTCCACTAATGTTATTGATTTTAGTGATTGATTATTCTGACGCTTAACTGATTAATCAATTAAAACCAATTGATACATTCTACAGATTCTTCATTGATCCACTTCAGACTTTTTATGCAACATTAGAAATGTATTGGCAATAAACTAATGATTAAATTCATTTTCAATAAGTGCAATAACAGATTTGCTGTAGAATCTGAACATAAAACATTTGGCTAAAATATATTTACAGAAATAATTTTTTTTAATCTTAAATACTAAATGCATATATATTTTGTATATTTTGGATTCATTTCTGCTCCATTGTGTCGATTTGTTTGACTCTCTGTTTAACAGTTAATCTGTGATTAAATTAGTTGAAGATTATTTGATTAATCCGATTAATCGTTCCTACTTCCTTCTTGTAGTTTTACTTTACTTTTGCTTTGGAACAAAAATGTAATTTCTGGACTGTTAAATGAACCTGGAGATAAGCCCCGCCCACTACGGCATTAAACACTCACCTGTGAGCTCAGGTGTCCGCGCTGCACACCTGGACAATTAGCTTCGAGTTTTTAAAATAACAAAATAATACTCTTTTTTGCCATTTATTATGGCAATAAATTATGGAACAATATTGAAAGTGTTATTTTGTGTGAAACATTCAGTATGTGAGCGCAGATCTCCATCCTGAACGACATTTAAAGAGACGGAACCATTTCCAAGTATGTTGGGGTCGCCATGTTACCTTCAGTTGTTATCAAAGTGTTATTTATATCAAATATGACTTAAATGAAATATGACTTCCTTTAAATCCACTGGATGTTTGTTGGTTCCTTTTACTAGTAAATTCAATCAAAAGCAAAAGTTTGTGCTGCATCTTAAATTATAACAGATTTTAACTCTCTTATCTTATTTTAAAGGGAAATTCCCCCACTGTTGTTTTTAATGCTTTTGTGCATCAGCTGGCCGACCCGCTGACCCCGTTGACCCCGACCTGACCCAGGTGTGCAGTAAACACTCACATCTGTGCAGGTGGCTCCAGACGGGGAGGAAGGCCAGGTAGAGCGCCGTGTCGCCCACGGTGGGGTAAGACTTAAAGATGGAGATCACCGCCAGCTGCATGTACATCAGGAACACCGGCTGGTCCCTGCAGGCCGACGCACACAGAGGTTAGGGGGCGCAGGGAAAGGTCAGAGGTTAATGAGACGGGAGGACTGACTTCAGTTTGATGCACAGAGGGACGGTGTAGAAGAAGACGTTGATCTGGAAGACGCAGAGGAAGAAGAGGCGGAAATGCTCAAACATCTCAGCGAAGAAATACCAGAAGAGGCCGATGTTGGGCGTCAGGTCAGGAACCGAGAGGCTGGAAAAAAAAAAAACAGGAACATGGAGCTGGACCAGAGGACATGTCCCACAGCGCCCTCTGGTGGAGACACGGAGAACTGTGTTTCTATCCACAGCAGTCTGGAAGGGCTGAGATGAACTTCGTGCCAAACTCAGCCATCAGAGGGCGCTGCACTGTAACTTTGCTCTTATTTAAATAAAAAAACTCCACCTCAAGTCAAGATACGGTTAAACAAAACATTTTAATTTGTTTGCATATTATCCTCGGAGCCAGAAAACCTTCATGGTGACGTTAAATTTATCTTCTCCTGAGAAAACGTGTTCTCTGTTATGGAGCCTGTGTACAGAAGCTTTTGACAATTCTTCTAGAAGAACATCTGTGAGGTCAGACTCTGATGCTGGATGTGACGGCTTAGCTACAGAACCTGCTCTGATTCATCCCAGACGTGTCGAGGTCGGGATCTGTGGTTCTACTGGAACATCAACATCAGAGCTGGGAGCAACAAATGCCTTGTTCAAGTATTAAGAGCTCCCACCACAGGAAGGAGATCAAGCTAAAAAAAAAAAAAACCAGTATAATTTTTTCCCCCACCAAACTTTACACCTGACATTCTGCAGTCAGGGAATTGTGTTTTCTCCTGAGTACTCGTTATTGGACTGGTTCTGATGGTCCAGAAATCTCCAGTTTCTTTTTCTGACTCACATGAAGCCGTAGACGGAGGGCAGGAAGTCCCAGGAGCCGAGCAGGAAGAAGGACAGGCAGACGATGACGAACAAACTGCCCAGGTACATGAACAGGTACTGGACCAGGAACCACCAGAAGGCGGCGCGCCGCGGGTTCACCGGGACGTACTGGTGCTGAGGAGGGACACAGGCAGGCGGAGAGGGCAAAACATGTCAGTGAAAACAGGTAGTATGCATCAGAAACAGGAAAGTATGCTTTAGAAACAGGAAGTACACTTTAGAAACAGGAAATACGCTTTAGAAACAGAAAGTACGCTTTAGAAACAGGAAGTACACTTTAGAAACAGAAAGTACGCATCAGAAACAGGAAGTATGCTTTAGAAACAGGAAGTACACTTTAGAAACAGAAAGTACGCTTTAGAAACAGGAAGTACGCTTTAGAAACAGGAAGTACGCTTTAGAAACAGAAAATACACTTTAGAAACAGGACGTACGCTTTAGAAACAGGAAGTACGCTTTAGAAACAGGAAGTACGCTTTAGAAACAGAAAGTACGCTTTAGAAACAAAAAGTACGCTTTAGAAACGGAAAGTACGCTTTAGAAACGGAAAGTACGCTTTAGAAACAGGAAGTACGTTTAGAAACAGAAAGTACACTTTAGAAACAGGAAGTACGCTTTAGAAACAGAAAGTACGCTTTAGAAACAGGAAGTACGCTTTAGAAACAGGAAGTACGCTTTAGAAACAGAAAGTACGCTTTAGAAACAAAAAGTACGCTTTAGAAACGGAAAGTACGCTTTAGAAACGGAAAGTACGCTTTAGAAACAGGAAGTACGTTTAGAAACAGAAAGTACACTTTAGAAACAGGAAGTACGCTTTAGAAACAGAAAGTACACATCAGAAACAGGAAGTACGCTTTAGAAACAGAAAGTACGCTTTAGAAACAGGAAGTACGTTTAGAAACAGAAAGTACACATCAGAAACAGGAAGTACACTTTAGAAACAGGAAGTACGCTTTAGAAACAGAAAGTACACATCAGAAACAGGAAGTACGCTTTAGAAACAGAAAGTACGCATCCAAAACCAATCAAAGCTCGTACCTGCATCAGGTACAGCATGGCCGGGGGCGCACAAGGTCAGAGGGTAGATGGACTGGTAGGTGGCCAAGCAGAGGAAAATGGCGCTCAGCAGAACGTTTCCTGAAAAACAGAAATAAAATCAATAAAACCAGAAAATATGAAGATTAAACCACAAATTTGAAACAATAATGAGAGGAAATAAAACAACAAAACTGGAAGAGACATGCTGTGACAAAAACAAGTTATGCTAATGCTAACTGTCGCAATAAATATGAATAAATTAGTAAAAGGTTTTGTGTGTGGCACTTGAGTAAATCATGGAAAGTATTTCTTTCAGCATCACTTTAGAAAGGAGAGCCTGGCTGTGTGGTCGACCTTTTATGGTTGTGAGGACGAACAGGGATGAGGACGGCGTTGTTCAGGCCGCACGTCGACTTGGCAACGCAGGGACAAGATGGTGAACGGGTTCAGCAGGTAACTGCCAGAAAACAAGAAAAAAATAACTAAAACTGGGCTTCAATTATGACTCGCTTTCAGTTTAAAACACTAAAAAACTAAAACCATGAACAAACATTGAGTTAAATAATAAACAGCGTTATTTCAGGTGAGTTTTGATGAATATCTTAATTTCTCTCCGTCCTGCGTTGCGCTGCTGATTTTTTGCGTATTCATCGTTAACACACGAGGTCGCTGCGTCCTTCCTGATGCTCTCTGAGCAGGAGAGCGCCCTCTACATGCGCTGCAGGAACTTACAACATGGCTACTTTCAGGGGGATGTAGAACATCTCAGTGGGGCTCCTGATGAGCTCCAGGCAGTCTGCGGGGTAACGCTCCGCCTCCACGGAAAACTTCTGCTTCCTGAACTGAAAAGCAACAAAAACCAAACGTTTTATCACCGCTACACAACGGAAAGTTCACCTTTAAGATATTATATTGGATATACTGAATGAGCAAAAGTTTTGACACAAGAGGTTTTTAACACACTTCTCTTTGACATAGTTATAACATAAAACTAAAACAAGATTCTAATGACACATACGGAGCTTAATAAAGAATACATTTTAAATTAAAAATTCACAAAATGTATCTTTCTTTACAGATTGATTCTCACCACTTGCTTGTTAAAGTCCTTCACGGCCATGTAAAGAGCCACCGCTGTGATCACATCCGCCAGCTAACAGGGAAACAGAAACCCACAACAATAAAAGAACTAAAACCAGAGTTTCTCCACTCTGCAGTCATTTATTCCTCCTACCATGAACGTGATTTCTGCATAATCCACCAGAAAGTGAAAGAGGTAAATGATGAGGGGAGTCTGCAGGAAAGAAAAAGATCAAGCATGGGATGTCAGGTGGAATAAATGCTTAATGATAAAATTCATCTCAGCGGAATATAAAACAAGGAAACTCTGTTTTCTCTGTAAGGAACATCTCAAATACTGAAGCTCTTTATGTTTGAAAACTGAGGCAAAAACAGTACAAAATCAAACATATTCACATTAATATCCAAATCTACGTGTACTTTAAAATGGTTTTTAACCAACATGTGCATCAAGAGCCAGATTTGACGTCTTACCCTCGTGGAAAACATCGCCGGAATACGGAGAAACTCCCAGATCAAGCAGCGCTAAACCTTCGATAACTGACCAGAAACAGAAACAAAGTGGCTCTGAACGACTATGATTCAATACGTTTAAAATAAAATAAATCTAACACACTGGGATGAGCTGGATGCAGATAGAAACCAAATATTTCTGTATTTTTAATTCAAAATGATCACAACAAACTACAGACAGACAGAATGCTAAAAGAAAATCCTGTTTAAAGTACTTTTAAAATCTGACAACTAAACCATTCAGTGGAGACACTTTAGAAAATAAGTTTCAATTAAGACTTGAGGCCAGAAACTGAGCAGATCCCATTTCTGATTTGATGGAAGTTAACACATTTACATTTCAAACATAAGAATATGTCGCAGATATGGTTTTGTCTTAGTTTATGGAGATTTCCGAAAATCTCCATAAACTTAAAGTTTGGCATATGAAGCATCTAATGCAATCATGGGATGTCACTCATAACATTTGTTACAACAACCACATTTAATTTCCCTTTGGGATCCATAAAGTATGTAAGATGATTTATTTTTTTCCTTTTTAATTAATGTGGTTATATACAAGATCAGTTACTACAGTTGGTCCATAGTTAAGGAATTGTGCTGTGCCTTTAAGAGGAGCCGTTTCTTCTTCTTCTTCGTTGGTTTTTTTTGTTTAGGTGTGCCGGGACGGGTTCTGTGCTGTTAAAATGGAGGTTCAATAAAAGTCTGGACAGCTACGCTATTCCCTTCTCAGTGTTCTGCTCTTTCTCCACCCACGACCTCTTATTCTACAATAACACCGATTCAGTTCACATCGTAGTGTTACACTGGTGGCAGCGGGTTGTGGACGTTTGCAGCGGTGAGCACATGCTACACATGCTAACCATCGATAGCTCATTCTGTACGTGCTGAGCGGCGTATATAGCGGCTGTTGAAGACGGACTTTTTTTTCTTTTTGCCCCTACCTCCACCCTCCCTGTCAACCGCCGGTAACAAAGACGAATACCGAGCTATAGCAAGTAATTTTTGGGATCAATTACCATTTCATTCTGCTGGTAGTAGTGCCAGGCCTCACTACAGCCACATTTTCATGGGGGACGGAAAAGAGGATTTTTCAAAATGGTGCAGACGTTTTGAAGTGACGGTTGCTGCTGATCCTGATACCACTGAGGATAGTTTGGTGAAACTGCTACCTACATGGTTAGCGGGTGCTGCTTTCAGTTACTGGGATTAGTGTATCTGATGCAGTAAAAGCGGACTATTCAGCCACCAAGGATATCTGAAGAACGTTTTTGGACAAACTGCTTATTTGTCGACTTTCCAAAGCTCCATTAATGCACGCAGTCGCCTTCCTGGTGAAGCCCTTCCTGTGTTTGCTGCTGAGATTTGCCGTTTAGTCGAAGAAGCTTTTCCGACTTATGGTGATAATGCTAAACAGGGAGAAAAATTTTGACGCTTTATTGCTGGACTTGACCCTTACCTCCAGCTGCGATGTCATGAGCAGGGTGTTGACCACACTGGAGACTGCTCTACAGTTTGCTATGCAGATTGAAACTGCTCACCAAGCTAGTAAAGTGTTCACTACCCCACACCTCCTTTGCAGTCTTTGTCTACACCACCAGTTTACCCTGCTGTCTCATCTGGGTGGTCTACTCAGGTTCCTTCACCCACTCCTTTAGGAGTCCACTCAGCTACTGCAGATGATTTAAAGACAATGGCAAAGACTATTGAAACACTGTCGGACAGAGTTCAACAGCTGCAGCTGGCAGTTGACCGCCAGCGTGAGGATGCACATCGTCAGGACAGGCGGGACTATGGATTTCGTCATTGGAGCGCCACTCCAGGTGGACGCCGGGGTGACCGATATTCATCAGATGGATACTATGAGTCTTCTCCACGACACAGAGACTCATCAAATGACCGAAACACACCTCACCACAGTTCCAGTTCCTATGCAAAGGATGAACACAACCAACGGGATTTACGTACCCGATCTGGATCATCTGAACGCTACACACAGGGCTACAGCTCTTCAACTAGAGGCTATGCTAGTCGTGGCCGCTCTCCTAACCGCTATGAAAGTGGCCGCCGTAGTCACTCTCCCAGCCCGGGGCGAGTACGTTTCCAATCTCCTTCACATTCAAACCAGGATCAGGTAAACTACGAATAGCTGACAATGAGGGCAGATTGCCAGCTACTGACTTCTCCCTAGCCCAGACAGACAATGACACCTACCAGGACACAGCTACTAGTGACGTTACAGGTTTGGCTGATGTAGAGAAGAGGTATGTGACAGTTGTTCTTGAAGACACCGTAGTACATGCTTTTCTTGACACTGGGCGGATGGTTCAGTCATTAGTTGAGGACTTTAGAATGGCTACACCTGCTCTTTACAGGAAACCCATTGTAAAACAGTTTATTCGTCTCACTGGTGTCACAGGTGATCCCCTTGACTCTGTAGGCTCCATTTATGTGAACCTAAATATTGCAGATAAGCTCATGATACACACACTTCAAGTTGTCAGAAACTGTACAAAGCCAGTCATTTTAGGTTGGGATTTCATGGTGGCAAATGGCATTACGGTTGACACTCGAAACATGACATGCAATGTAGCAGGTACAGCTGTGCCACTAGTTAGTCCACATCTGTATGATTCCTTTATTTAATCAGGTAAACCCCGTTGAGATCTAGATCTCATTTTCAAGAGGGACTGAAACAAACTTCACTCCCCGTCGGGGAATCGAACCCCGGTCTCCCGCGTATGTTCCCTGTTTGACTACTGTGTCGGTGTCATCCACCGTTAGCATTCCTGCTATGTCTGAGAGGGTCATCACTGCTACTCTGGATGCACCCCAAAAAGAGTTTTTACCTAATGGCTACATTGGTGTGTTTGAACCACATTATACCGACCAGTCTTCTGCTGGGTATTGCATGGACTGTGGCCAGGGTAGAACGAGGTTCCATTTCTGTTTAAAGTAGCTAATGTTTCACATAGTGATGTCATGTTACATGGTGGTACACAGGTGGGGCACTTTCATGCAGTCTTAGCAGAGGGCCAGAGCGAATTCACCATTATGGGACAGTTCTATCTGTAACATTAATACTCAAGACACCTGACAGTCCCAGAGTAATCCCTCTTGCCGATAGTACCGACTCAGATCTGACGCCTTTGCAGAAAAAACAACTGACGGAGACTTTGGCTTCTTTTGCAGATGTTTTTAGTCAACACCCACATGACTTTGGCAGAACTGACATAGTGACACACAAAATCGCTACAAACTCTGACACCCCAATCTCACAAAGAGCCTACCGCACCTCTCCAGCTATGAAGGCAGAAATTCGCCGCCAAGTTGAAACTCTTAAGTCACATGATTTGATAGAGGACAGTTCAAGCCCCTGGGCCAGCCCAGTTGTTATGGTGAAAAAGAAGGATGGCTCTTACAGGTTTTGTGTAGATTTTCGTTAACTGAACTCTGTCACCATTACTGATGCTCACCCTTTACCGAGAGTTGATGACAGTCTAGACGCGCTTTCTGGTTCTCAGTACTTTTCTACCATGGACATGTCTAGCGGGTACTGGCAAGTACAAATGGATCCAGCAGACAGACAAAAGACTGCGTTTACGACAGGTGACGGTTTGTACCAATTTAAGGTCATGCCAATGGGGCTAAAGAACTCGCCTCCAACCTTCCAAAGGCTCATGGAGCTTGTTCTGAGAGGACTTCGCTGGACAACCTGTGTCATTTATTTGGATGACATCATTTGCATGGGGAAAACCTTTGAAGATCACCTAGGCAATCTCACAGACATTCTCACTCGTTTTCGACAAGCAGGGTTAAAATTAAACCCTAAGAAATGTGACTTTTGCAAACCTGCTGTAAAGTACATGGGGCACATTGTGTCTCGGGAGGGACTGGCGTTGGACCCAGTAAACACTGAACGCATCAGAAACTGGCCTGTTCCACGCTCACCGACGGAGGTACGTGCCTTCTTGGGACTGTGTTCATATTACAGACGATTTGTACATAAATATGCCTTTATTGCTCAGCCTCTGCATAGGCTTACCCAAAAACAAGTAGTGTCTGAATGGACAGATGACTGTTCTGCCACTTTTCAAGCACTTAAGGTGCACTGACTTCACCTCCAATAATGGCATTTCCCAACTTTGATCAACCCTTCATTTTGAGTACAGACGCATCTAATTTTGCAGTTGGTGCTGTACTGTCTCAGACACAACAGGGCAAGAAAGGGTTGTATCTTTTGCAAGTCATGTACTTTCAAAAACAGAGAAAGTGGTCTACATATGACAAAGAACTGTATGCTATCGTGTGGTCAATTAGACACTTTAAACATTATCTGAGTTGCAATCCTTTTACAATCATCACTGATCATCGTCCTTTGCTCAGCTTAAGGAAGATGGATGTCACGAACGACCCTACCGGACGCAGGGGTCGTTGGGCATTGGAGTTGGACCCATATCAATGGACAATCACCCACAGAGATGGCAAGAAACATACAAATGCTGATGCCATGTCATGGATACCATTGGGGCAGGACTCAACTGAGGTGACAGTTTCTGCACTGCCTGATGGTCACTCTTCTATTGATACAGAAAAATCTGTGTCACTGGCTGAGTTGCCATGCTCCAGCCCTCAACATTCAGAGATAACCAATGTTGTACCACAAGTGTGTTGTATGAACAATGATGGGACACAGGTGAAACTGGGGTTTGCCACATTACAGCAGACATTATCCAATCATAACATGGACATTGTATCTGCACAACTCTCTGATCCTGTTTTCTTTGAAGTGTATACCTGGGTAAAAAACAAGAAACGTCCCTACCTCAGACAGGTAAAAGGTAGAGTTCAGAGAAAACTTGGTGGCAGTTTCCTAAGTTATTACTATGTAACGACGTGCTTGTCGCAAAGGTCAGAGTGCAACAGGGAAACCAGAGGGTTATCAAGTGTTAATTCCATCTGCACTTGTTACAGAAACAATGCATTTTCTTCATGGTAATCCTTGTTCTGGTCATTACAGTGCTGAGCGTACATTTAAGAAAGCATTGACAGTGTGTTATTGGCCACGAATGAGATCTGACATTGAAAACTTCTGTAATCTGTGTAAGACATGTGAAGCTTTTAGAAAAGCTGTGCCAAAGCAGAGAGCGCCTTTGCAATCTATTCAGACTGACAGACCATTTCAGTTAGTGTGTACTGACATTACTGAACTTCCGGTTACCACTCTTGGTAATAGATATGTGCTTGTGGTACAGGATCATTTTACCAAATATGTAAACGCATATGCTATGTCTGACCAAAAGGCTACCACAATGGCACAGTTACTCTGTGAACGATATATTCCTGAACATGGTGTTCCTGAGGAAGTGTTGTCAGATCAGGGACGACAATATCAGTCTGAAGTTATTCACACATTTCTCAGAGACTGCAGATGACAAAGAAGAGAACCTCCCCATATCACCCAAGAGGGAATGGTATGGTTGAACGGTTTAATCGGACTCTGAAAGAGCAGTTGGCTCGACTCATTCAGGACTATGGGGGCGAATGGGACCACTACCTCCCTGCTGTGGTACTTTCTTTCAACTCTATTCCTCACTCGAGCACAGGGTACTCACCGTATTTCCTTGCTCATGGTAGAGAACCCCGACTACCTGCTAATGTCCATGTTTCATCACCGAAGGTTTCTGATTGCCCACAGAACTATGGTTCAGAACTGGCTACACGGAGGGATGCTGCTTTTGAGACTGTTCTTCTTCATCGCGAAGAACAAAGACAAAAACGAGAGTACTATTACAACAAAGACACAAGGTTTAGGCCTTATGCTTGTAGTTGATCTGGTATGGATAGATGACCCCACCACATAACGACAAAAGCTTTCCCCAAACTGGACTGGACCATATAAGGTTGTATCTGTGGATGAAAAGGGCTCCTTACAAGCTGGTGGATGTGAAATATCCTCAGGCTGTGACCAAAGTCATTCACTATGATCGTCTAAAACCTTACCGTAGCTCCACTGACACATCTCCAATAGATGTCACTCAATCTGTATTTCCACCAAACAGGGATTACACTGCTGAGATATACTGCTTTGTCGGGTTCATTGCCCTGGTCCTTTGGCCAAGCAGCTACACCTCAGGCAGCAGAAAATGCTAGGTCGTTGCCATCTTCGCCAAGGATTTCCAACTGGACTCGTCCTCCCATCGGCTTGCACAACCACCCCCCCAGCTTGCCACCCACTGGGGGTGCAGTTATTACCAGGTGTGGACGTACCATTCGGAAACCGCGACTACTACTGTTATGAAAATACTTTGTCTATAGAGTTTTTTCATGTTAGAGGTTGAAAAACTGGTTCATTTAAAAGCAAACTAGAAAAAAAACAAAAACTTGTTGACAGTTGTTCTTTATGGGGCATTACTATGAGTTTGTGTCCTTTGTTTGCAACCCCCAGGTGATAAGAGCTACTGATGAGACAGTCTGGACAGATTTTTTTATATATAACAACTTCATTTGAAATGAGGACATTTCATTTAAAGAGGGGGAAGTATGTAAGATGATTTATTTTTCCTTTTGAATTAATGTGGTTATATACAAGATCAGTTACTACAGTTGGTCCATAGTCAAGGAATTGTGCTGTGCCTTTAAGAGGAGCCGTTTCTTTCTTCTTCGTTGGTTTTTTTTGTTTAGGTGTGCCCGGGACAGGTTTCTGTGCTGTTAAAATGGATAAAAGTCTGGACAGCTACGCTATTCCCTCTCAGTGTTCTGCTCTTACTCCACCCACGACCTCTTATTCTACGATAACACCGATTCAGTTCACATCGTAGTGTGACAGTAGTTTTGAATTAAACTGAATTAAATCTGGAAAGTAAATGTGAGATGAGTTCATTTAAATGTAAGCTGTTTCCAGGTTCGGCTCGGTCCTTCATTATTCTGGTTCTGCTGGTTGTTGGAACTCAGATATTTGTTCAAACAAAAAAGAAACATCAATAATCTTTTTTTTTTTTTAAAGCATAAATTAAGTCCCTGCTAATAGATTGTTCCGTGTGAAACCTGGGCTCTAAAAATGATTTATCTGTATGTGTGCAGGTTTAGCAGATGAACCGGTTTGACTTCACCCGTTTTCATCGGAGCGGCGAGGGAAAGGGCAGGAACGGACGGCGCTGTAACCTGGAAAAAGAGGCCGCGGAGCTCCGCTCCAGGCCGGCTTACCTCGCTTCCAGGCGGTGATCGGAGGACCACCACCTCCACCCTCTCTGCGATCAGCTCCGCTAGGCTGGATCTGTACAGAGCCGCGCGGATTGTGACGGCTACAATCAGAAGCAGAGACAAGGGAGCCACCATCTTCACAAGGAAGCGATCTCCGCCCGACCTGCGAGGGGAATGATGGGAAATGAAGTCCTATATAGGACCCGCTGGTTATGGTAGCGAAGGAGCAAACAGGACCGCCACCAAAAATTAAACTTACATTTTTTAAAACATGTTAATAAAATTGACAGTATTAATAACAATATTGTTAATACTGTCACTGCTAATAATATTGGACAGTATTACATTTAAATTAGCATTTTATTTTAGTATTTATTTCAGAAACGAATTATTTCTTAAACAAACATGAATATAATATTTATCTATTTAATAAAAAGGTTTTGTTTTAGTGTAACAATACAAAAAAGACAATATATAAAGTAATACTTTATAACGGAACGATATTTCTTATATTGGTTCTGTTCCGGAAAGTATATGTGTTTGCATCAAAACAAAACGAACTTTTTCCGTAAAGTTAGAAAAAAATAAAGCAGCAACTTTTTCCCCAGAGATTTCTCTCTGGAGAAAATAAGAGAAACTAGGGTTGAAAACTGTATCTGTAATACAGCAATGATTGAATATATGGTTAAAACTTTCACTACTGGCTTTAGGGTCACTATTTTTGATCCAAACTCACTCAGAGCTTTCCGCTGTATATCGAGCGTCCTTACAATAAATTTTTTTTTGTTGCACAAATAAACAGCCTCTTTCACATCCCAGACCTTACACAGCCATTAACCTCTGTCGAAATATTTTTCGGGTTCAAATGCAATTTAACACAGCTGTATAAGGTTCAGTAATTTTCCGAAATAATTTTATTGTATCACTTCTGAAATTAGTTTCTAATGTGACTAACTCGATTTGACAACGTTCTTGTGGCTTTTACTTTGAAATTCCCTGACAGGAAGTAGCTGTGGTTGCTATGAGACTTCAGTGAAGACTTTCGTTTTCCTTTCTCCGGTTTAGATGCGGAGCTGGTATCGGCTGTTGGGAGAAAAATGGCTGGTTTAGAGGCGCTGTACACCTGTGTCGCAGATAAAATCCAGTGTCCGCAGGACGCCGTGGTCTGCTTAGTTCACTGGGAAATGATAAAGAATGGCTACCGGTGCATCGGATCTGGATTCGAGGTGAAAGAACAGTTAATCATTTCAGAACAAAATGCCAGACGTGTGTTAGCTTAGCATAAATCAGTCTGTTTTATTCAGACTTCCAGGGGGAAACTTTGGAGTTGTGAAAAATGTCGAGTCATCTTTGGGAGGCTAACGCAACTGCATGATGATAGACACTCTAATATGGTCATTATTTTGACTGAGTCTCTTTTTCTTTTTCTTCTGTTGTATTGTAGCCTAGCAGCCGTGATAAAAGTCAGAGCTGCTTCCTGCTGACTGGAGCAGCAACAAGGAGCTGTACAGCCTGCGCTACAGAAGCAGCGACACAGACACCATGATGGTGCTGAAGGCCATCGCTGTGGACTCCACGCTCATCTTCAACTTAATGGTAACTCAACAAAACAGGACCGGCTTCTCTCTTGCAGTTAAAATGAAAGTTGCTGATGCAGAGGATTGATGCTAATAATCACACAGGAAGCCGGATAAAACAACAAACAACCACACACACTCATACACATGTTTGCGCAGCTATCTCTGTGGGGACTTTCCATTGACTACCATTCATTTCGACAGCCTAAACTTTACCCTTACCTTTGCCCTAACCCTACCCCATTACATACCCAACCTTAACTAAAAACTCAATTCACACCTTAGTCCTAAATGTGACCCCTGACCCACAAACAGTGTTTCCCCCTTGTGGGGACCAGGCTTCAGTCCCCACAAAGAGCAGTGGGTCCCCATAACGTAGTATGTTTCAGGAAAATTGTCCCCACAAGGTATTAGAAACAAACACACACACACACACTTAAGGAGAATTTAGACAGGCCAATTAACGTAACATTCATGTTTTTGGATTGTGGGCCGGGAATCGAACCAGGACCTTCAGTGCTACCAACTGCACCACCGTGCAGCGTGCTCATCAGGATGTTTTGCTGCACAATATCGTCTCTTTTGGATTTAAACATGGGATTGGTGGGCAGAACGTCTGATTAAAAGCTGCTGTTGTTTTGCAGAACTCCGGCACTAACCAGGTTTCATACCTGATGGTGAACATCAGCGACCACGTCAACGCCGATCAGCTGCACACGTTTGACAGGTTGGTTTGTACCAGATTTGTTTGTCTCACCTGAGAACAGAAAAGCTCCTGCATTACACACTTAGTGGTTTGAATCATTTCTACATATTAAAATAACACATTCTGCCAACAATAACCAGCCGCACAGATAATGACGTAAACACGACGTTGTTCCGGTTGGTGACGGAGCCTCTCTGTGCCGCAGCGTGTTCAGAGACGCAGACGATTTGTCTGAGAAGGTGAAGTATCGGCTGCTGCCTCGCCCAGAGAAAGCGCCGGAGAGCAGCAGACAGGAGGAGGGCGAGTCGTCTCAGAGGAGGCAGGAAGAAGACAGCGACCCCCTGCGCCACGGGCTGCAGCCTCACTGGTCAGTAAACAGCGGCGTCCAGGAAATCGCCTTGCTCTAATAAACTGTGTTTCCCTAACAGCCCTTAGCTAGCTAAGTTTTCTGTGATTTTCATGTGTAAATTTGTGGGCGGTTGCCTGGACGACGTTTTCATCTGCAGTGAGAAACTCAAAGCTGCTGCCAGGAGTTCAGACAGAAACACGTTAGTTCTTGGCTTGTTTTATTGTCATGCAGCTCTACAGTAACACTAACTCTACGGTTAGTGTTTCCCTCAAGGCGGCATTAAAGTCTTAAAACGTCTTAAATTTGACTGAAACGAGCAGAAACTCTGGAGGTTCGACAATCAGCAGCCAGGTAGAAATAAACAGCTGAACACAGAAGGCCTGAAACGTTTAATCCGACCCAAATGTATCTGTATTTATATCTATATCTATATTCCAGGTTAGCGTTTGGGAGGAGATGATCTTGGATCCTGTCAGGTTCGGGTTCCCTCACTTCGGCATCCCAGACATCCTGCCTCCTGGAGCCATTCCTCCGGAGGCCCATTTCGACCCGATTGGACCCTTGAGACGACATGGACTGGGGTGAGACACACACACCACCTCGTGTCTATCAGCACCGATTGACATCATATTGATCAACATAACGAACTGATCTGGAACAGGTTAGGGTCAGTCTGCGGTCTAATCAAAACCTGGAGTATCGTGTCCAAAGCTGCGTACGCCCAAAAATATGCGGCGCCTTATTTTACGCACAAATCAGCCTGTATGAAAATGAACTTTGCGTCAAAGTTTGCGTAAATATACACAAACTTTTTCCCTGCAGTGAAAATGTGCAGCAGCAACACAAACTTTATCTGTGGACAATAATAAACTAGAAAGAGTCAAAACTCACATAAATCCACTGAAACCTGATTCAGTTATTTAGAGCAGGACGCATCAAACCCCATGATTTTATGATTTCAATATTTTAGTGTTTAAACAATGAAACTGAACCAATTTATCCTCAGACAATAACCCAACACAAAATAAAGAAATAGAAATAAAGGATGTGAAAACCTCAGTGTAAATAATCATGTTGCTCAGTTTGCGCCTCATAAAGATGAAACGCATCGTCTGAATGCATCTATTTATTCTCACTAATGAGAAACCAGGGCTGATCAAACAGTTTGATTATCGAAGGTGATCAGGTGTGGAGACAATCCCAGGTATATCAGTAGCTGCATCAAGGTGAGCCGCTACCTGAGGAGCTTTGGCTCTGATGGAAGAACATGGAGCCATTGATCAGAGATCAGATTGATCTGCTGGTTTATGAGCGTTTAGATTCATCCAGACTGATCATCCTGGAGCTCTGAGCAGAACTTAAAGCAGGTACCGGTACCGGTCCAGCTGCAGCCGTCCTCTAGTGGAGCCGCCCGCTTTGTGAATATGGACAGAAATCATCTCTACCCTGTAAATGTAGCTTCTGCTCATGATTTCTGGATTCACAATAAACATTTTAAATCCCGGCTGAACGCTCTGCTGCTCCAACAGCATCTGCTCTGCAGATCTTTAGGATTTATTTGGACTTTTGTCCTTTAAAATGTAATAGTTTTACTACAGCAGCAGTGCTGAGCTCCTGCATTAACCGGAACGACTCTGTGGTTTTTGTGCTGCTTGGCGTCTTGGCAGACGACAGAACGACTGAGGGCCAGAGCTTCAACTGTCGTCTCTTTAACACCAGGTTACTGGGGAGATGTTATTCTGCCCCATTACAAATTGGAAGTCTCCATTCTCGTCTTCTGGACCAGAGACCTGCAGGCGTTCTCTGCAAAAGCTGTGGCTGCAGCGCAGAAGAACAGGCTTTGTGGTTTTCATGAGGTCACCTCACGTCTCTGATTTGGAATCAGCAGATCTCCAAAGTTTTGGTATCTCTGGGATCTGGGATCTGGTTTGTGATCTGGGAGTTTTTCCCTCCTCCTCTTCCTGCGTCTCTGTCAAACTGAAGTGATTTGTGGCTGAAGCTGCAGCTCCACCTTGAGCTTCTTGCTTGGTGTAAAACTGAATTAAAAACCATCCAACCATCATCAGTTGCTGATTCAGACCACAACTTCCAAACCATTTGTAAAGTTAGTTTTCAAATGTTTTTTTTATCTGAAAAGTGTGGCATACATTTGTACAAATTGTGAAGAAGTGTTGAAGCCAACATCGCGACATTATGGACCCAGAGGGTTTTTTTTCTTATTGCTTCACCAGAATTTGGAAACACTCTGGTGTGTTTCGTACTCAGTCACAACAAACGTCAACTTACAAAACACAAAAGTGAACTTTAAATGTCCTCAGTGAAAACCTGGTATTTCTTATTATTTGATGCTGGAAAACAGATGAAAATCAATCTGTTAACTTGGTGTTGATGTTTGAACATCGTTAAACGGACAAATAAGAAGCAGCAGATCAGAACCCGGCCTGTCAGCAGAGGGCGCTGTGGCACACCAAAGCAATTCTCTTTCCTCCTGTTTGCCTTTTGAATGTTTGTAAAGCGACTATATGAGAAAAATGATTTAGACTTCAAACATATGTCACAAACCACAGTTTAAAGGTAACTTACATGTAAAAGGGTGGTGGCAGCATCATGCTGTGGGGAGGCTCTTCTCTAGCTGAATCCAAGACATCCCGAACATACAGCCAGATTAATGCATATCCATGTCAAACTGGCCTAATCAAAACCCAGCCTTAAAGAACAGCTAGGAACTGATGTTACATATTAACAAATGGATGTTTACAGATTCCAAAGAATCCAGAGATGTGCAAATGAAACATTTCTCTCCCGGATGATATTTATCAGAATTAGTTTAAAGCTCAGGTCAGAATCAATATTTTATTTTATTATAAAAACATATTTTTTTTTGCATTCAGATTCGATTTCTGGATGCAGAAACTGGAAACGGGTCTGAAATCACCATTCATCAATGTTTAGTTTTTAGATCCATCTTTTAGTGACTCACAACTAAAACATTCAGTTCAAGTACAAAGAAAAATGTTTTTGTTAATTAGTGCAATTAATTAATTGAAATTTAAACATTTTTAAATGTCAAATTAAAGCAGCAAAGTGTCACAGAAACATTCAACATTTGAGCCTTTAATGTGTGAAACCAAACCTGCAAATATCTGAGAAAACCTGAAATAAAAAATACCAAAAACTTCTGAGCAACAGATAAAAAACTTGTTTTAAATAAATAATCGTTTCACCTGCAGATTATCTGACTAATAAGACATTTTTCCATGTTATAAGTTTAATAATCTACAGTGGAAACAGAAAGTTTAATGCAAATCAATAATTATTTAATTAAAAAATGCTCCTACATTTTGCTGAAAAGTTACTTTAATTTAGCTTCGTATTATTTTAAGTGTTATAAAATATTTTTTATAAGAAAGGGAAAAAAATACACAAATAAATTTTGTGTTTTGGCAGCTTGGACAATTTTATCTTGATCCATAATCTGCAAAACAAAAATGAAGTTTTGTTGTTTTCATCCCAGAAAAGATCCAATCAATAACTGAAACCTTTAGAACTTTATATAATCCTGGCATTCTGCTCACAACACAAAGAAATTTAAAGTCATCAAGCAAAATAGACAAAACCAAGTGATGCTGAGCCATTTCTCTGGACATTCACACGTTTCCTACATTTTATGTTTAAACAGAAAAAGTTCTGAATAAAATATTCTCAGATGAAACTTTCCCTCCTGAACAGTTCAGAGTTTGTTCATCGGAAACGGCGGCGAGTCGCTCAGAGTTCTGCACCATCAACGTTTTTATTCCTCCTCATTCCAGTCTGAGGAGGTTTGATCAGATTTGATCAGGTTTGATCAGATTTGATCAGGTTCGATCAGCTCGTTGCTCTGCAGCAGCCGCAGGGCGCGCTTCATTTCAGCACCAGCGTCGCCTCGGAGCCGTCCTTCTTCTTCAGGTAGAGCCCGGCCGTCAGGTGGTGCTCCCTCCTCAGGAAGGCGTAGAAATAATCCGACACCAGCAGGATCTGGACCGGAAGCAAAAACACATTTTCAGCAGAAACTAACAGAAAGTTTTATTTTTTTTATTGTCATATAACTAGCAGGTTGTTTCCTGGGTTTCCAGAGATCCGCCTGAGGGTCGGGGGCAGCAACGCAGTGATTTTGGCCTGTTTCCGGTTCCGCCGTCGCTGCTTTACCTGCGCCACGTTGAAGAGCAGCGTGATGGCGTAGTAGAAGTTGGAGTTGGCGCTTCCGGCGTAGATCCAGAGATGCCACAGAACCGGGAAGAGAGCAGAGCAGGCGAGCAGAACGCAGGAAACCAGGAAGATGTTCCTGAGGACTGGACAGGCAGGCAGGCAGCTCAGTAGGACCAATAAATCAATAAACCACTGATAAATTATTGATAAACCACCAATAAATCAATAAACCACCTATAAATTATTGATAAACCACCAATAAATCAATAAACCACCGATAAATTATTGATAAACCACCAATAAATCAATAAACCACCAATAAATTATTGATAAACCACCAATAAATTATTGATAAACCACCATTAAATTATAGATAAACCACCAATAAATTATTGATGAACCACCAATAAATTATTGATAAACCACCAATAAATCAATAAACCACCAATAAATTATTGATAGACCACCAATAAATCAATAAACCACCGATAAGTTATTGATAATCCACCGATAAATTATTGATAAACCACCAATAAATCAATAAACCACCGATAAATTATTGATAAACCACCGATAAATTATTGATAAACCACCAATAAATTATTGATGAACCACCAATAAATTATTGATAAACCACCAATAAATCAATAAACCACCAATAAATTATTGATAGACCACCGATAAATTATTGATAAACCACCAATAAATCAATAAACCACCGATAAATTATTGATAAACCACCATTAAATTATAGATAAACCACCAATAATTTATTGATGAACCACCAATAAATTATTGATAAACCACCGATAAATCAATAAACCACCAATAAATGATTGATAAACCACCAATAAATCAATACACCATCAATAAATTAGTGATAAACCACCAATAAATCAATAAACCACCAATAAATTATTGATAAACCACCGATAAATTATTGATAAACCACCAATAAATTATTGATAAACCACTGATAAATTATTGATAAACCACCAATAAATCAATAAACCACCTATAAATTATTGATAAACCACCGATAAATTATTGATAAACCACCAATAAATCAATAAACCACCGATAAATTAGTGATAAACCACCAATAAATCAATAAACCACCAATAAATTATTGATAAACCACCAATAAATTATTGATAAACCACCATTAAATTATAGATAAACCACCAATAAATTATTGATGAACCACCAATAAATTATTGATAAACCACCAATAAATCAATAAACCACCAATAAATTATTGATAGACCACCAATAAACCACCGATAAATTATTGATAAACCACCGATAAATTATTGATAAACCACCAATAAATCAATAAACCACCGATAAATTATTGATAAACCACCGATAAATTATTGATAAACCACCAATAAATTATTGATGAACCACCAATAAATTATTGATAAACCACCAATAAATTAATAAACCACCAATAAATTATTGATAGACCACCGATAAATTATTGATAAACCACCAATAAATCAATAAACCACCGATAAATTATTGATAAACCACCATTAAATTATAGATAAACCACCAATAATTTATTGATGAACCACCAATAAATTATTGATAAACCACCGATAAATCAATAAACCACCAATAAATGATTGATAAACCACCAATAAATCAATAAACCATCAATAAATTAGTGATAAACCACCAATAAATCAATAAACCACCAATAAATTATTGATAAACCACCGATAAATTATTGATAAACCACCAATAAATCAATAAACCACCGATAAATTATTGATAAACCACTAATAAATTATTGATAAACCACCGATAAATTATTGATAAACCACCAATAAATCAATAAACCACCGATAAATTAGTGATAAACCACCAATAAATCAATAAACCACCAATAAATTATTGATAAACCACCATTAAATTATAGATAAACCACCAATAAATTATTGATGAACCACCAATAAATTATTGATAAACCACCAATAAATCAATAAACCACCAATAAATTATTGATAGACCACCGATAAATTATTGATAAACCACCAATAAATCAATAAACCACCGATAAATTATTGATAAACCACCGATAAATTATTGATAAACCACCAATAAATCAATAAACCACCGATAAATTATTGATAAACCACCGATAAATTATTGATAAACCACCAATAAATCAATAAACCACCTATAAATTATTGATAAACCACCGATAAATTATTGATAAACCACCAATAAATCAATAAACCACCGATAAATTAGTGATAAACCACCAATAAATCAATAAACCACCAATAAATTATTGATAAACCACCAATAAATTATTGATAAACCACCATTAAATTATAGATAAACCACCAATAAATTATTGATAAACCACCAATAAATTATTGATAAACCACCAATAAATCAATAAACCACCAATAAATTATTGATAGACCACCAATAAATCAATAAACCACCGACAAATTATTGATAAACCACCGATAAATTATTGATAAACCACCAATAAATCAATAAACCACCGATAAATTATTGATAAACCACCGATAAATTATTGATAAACCACCAATAAATTATTGATGAACCACCAATAAATTATTGCTAAACCACCAATAAATCAATAAACCACCAATAAATTATTGATAGACCACCGATAAATTATTGATAAACCACCAATAAATCAATAAACCACCGATAAATTATTGATAAACCACCGATAAATTATTGATAAACCACCATTAAATTATAGATAAACCACCAATAATTTATTGATGAACCACCAATAAATTATTGATAAACCACCGATAAATCAATAAACCACCAATAAATGATTGATAAACCACCAATAAATCAATAAACCATCAATAAATTAGTGATAAACCACCAATAAATCAATAAACCACCAATAAATTATTGATAAACCACCGATAAATTATTGATAAACCACCAATAAATCAATAAACCACCGATAAATTATTGATAAACCACCAATAAATTATTGATAAACCACCGATAAATTATTGATAGACCACCAATAAATCAATAAACCACCGATAAATTAGTGATAAACCACCAATAAATCAATAAACCACCAATAAATTATTGATAAACCACCATTAAATTATAGATAAACCACCAATAAATTATTGATGAACCACCAATAAATTATTGATAAACCACCAATAAATCAATAAACCACCAATAAATTATTGATAGACCACCGATAAATTATTGATAAACCACCAATAAATCAATAAACCACCGATAAATTATTGATAAACCACCGATAATTTATTGATGAACCACCAATAAATTATTGATAAACCACCAATAAATTATTGATAAACCACCAATAAATGATTGATAAACCACCAATAAATCAATAAGCCACCAATAAATTATTGATGAACCACCAATAAATTATTGATGAACCACCAATAAATTATTGATGAATTACCAATAAATTATTGATAGACCACCAATAAGTTATTGATAAACCACCATTAAATCAATAAACCACCAATAAATTATTGATAAACCACCAATAAATCAATAAACCACCAGTGAGGTCTATACATGGAAGGAATCTCCACTAATGTTATTGATTTTAGTGATTGATTATTCTGACGCTTAACTGATTAATCAATTAAAACCAATTGATACATTCTACAGATTCTTCATTGATCCACTTCAGACTTTTTATGCAACATTAGAAATGTATTGGCAATAAACTAATGATTAAATTCATTTTCAATAAGTGCAATAACAGATTTGCTGTAGAATCTGAACATAAAACATTTGGCTAAAATATATTTACAGAAATAATTTTTTTTAATCTTAAATACTAAATGCATATATATTTTGTATATTTTGGATTCATTTCTGCTCCATTGTGTCGATTTGTTTGACTCTCTGTTTAACAGTTAATCTGTGATTAAATTAGTTGAAGATTATTTGATTAATCCGATTAATCGTTCCTACTTCCTTCTTGTAGTTTTACTTTACTTTTGCTTTGGAACAAAAATGTAATTTCTGGACTGTTAAATGAACCTGGAGATAAGCCCCGCCCACTACGGCATTAAACACTCACCTGTGAGCTCAGGTGTCCGCGCTGCACACCTGGACAATTAGCTTCGAGTTTTTAAAATAACAAAATAATACTCTTTTTTGCCATTTATTATGGCAATAAATTATGGAACAATATTGAAAGTGTTATTTTGTGTGAAACATTCAGTATGTGAGCGCAGATCTCCATCCTGAACGACATTTAAAGAGACGGAACCATTTCCAAGTATGTTGGGTCGCCATGTTACCTTCAGTTGTTATCAAAGTGTTATTTATATCAAATATGACTTAAATGAAATATGACTTCCTTTAAATCCACTGGATGTTTGTTGGTTCCTTTTACTAGTAAATTCAATCAAAAGCAAAAGTTTGTGCTGCATCTTAAATTATAACAGATTTTAACTCTCTTATCTTATTTTAAAGGGAAATTCCCCCACTGTTGTTTTTAATGCTTTTGTGCATCAGCTGGCCGACCCGCTGACCCCGTTGACCCCGACCTGACCCAGGTGTGCAGTAAACACTCACATCTGTGCAGGTGGCTCCAGACGGGGAGGAAGGCCAGGTAGAGCGCCGTGTCGCCCACGGTGGGGTAAGACTTAAAGATGGAGATCACCGCCAGCTGCATGTACATCAGGAACACCGGCTGGTCCCTGCAGGCCGACGCACACAGAGGTTAGGGGGCGCAGGGAAAGGTCAGAGGTTAATGAGACGGGAGGACTGACTTCAGTTTGATGCACAGAGGGACGGTGTAGAAGAAGACGTTGATCTGGAAGACGCAGAGGAAGAAGAGGCGGAAATGCTCAAACATCTCAGCGAAGAAATACCAGAAGAGGCCGATGTTGGGCGTCAGGTCAGGAACCGAGAGGCTGGAAAAAAAAAAACAGGAACATGGAGCTGGACCAGAGGACATGTCCCACAGCGCCCTCTGGTGGAGACACGGAGAACTGTGTTTCTATCCACAGCAGTCTGGAAGGGCTGAGATGAACTTCGTGCCAAACTCAGCCATCAGAGGGCGCTGCACTGTAACTTTGCTCTTATTTAAATAAAAAAACTCCACCTCAAGTCAAGATACGGTTAAACAAAACATTTTAATTTGTTTGCATATTATCCTCGGAGCCAGAAAACCTTCATGGTGACGTTAAATTTATCTTCTCCTGAGAAAACGTGTTCTCTGTTATGGAGCCTGTGTACAGAAGCTTTTGACAATTCTTCTAGAAGAACATCTGTGAGGTCAGACTCTGATGCTGGATGTGACGGCTTAGCTACAGAACCTGCTCTGATTCATCCCAGACGTGTCGAGGTCGGGATCTGTGGTTCTACTGGAACATCAACATCAGAGCTGGGAGCAACAAATGCCTTGTTCAAGTATTAAGAGCTCCCACCACAGGAAGGAGATCAAGCTAAAAAAAAAAAAACCAGTATAATTTTTTCCCCCACCAAACTTTACACCTGACATTCTGCAGTCAGGGAATTGTGTTTCTCCTGAGTACTCGTTTATTGGACTGGTTCTGATGGTCCAGAAATCTCCAGTTTCTTTTTCTGACTCACATGAAGCCGTAGACGGAGGGCAGGAAGTCCCAGGAGCCGAGCAGGAAGAAGGACAGGCAGACGATGACGAACAAACTGCCCAGGTACATGAACAGGTACTGGACCAGGAACCACCAGAAGGCGGCGCGCCGCGGGTTCACCGGGACGTACTGGTGCTGAGGAGGGACACAGGCAGGCGGAGAGGGCAAAACATGTCAGTGAAAACAGGTAGTATGCATCAGAAACAGGAAGTATGCTTTAGAAACAGGAAGTACACTTTAGAAACAGGAAATACGCTTTAGAAACAGAAAGTACGCTTTAGAAACAGGAAGTACACTTTAG
This sequence comes from Xiphophorus couchianus, assembly GCF_001444195.1. Lineage (NCBI taxonomy): Eukaryota > Metazoa > Chordata > Actinopteri > Cyprinodontiformes > Poeciliidae > Xiphophorus > Xiphophorus couchianus. Next base: position 3,864,235 of record NC_040247.1, read on the forward strand.
AAACAGAAAGTACGCATCAGAAACAGGAAGTATGCTTTAGAAACAGGAAGTACACTTTAGAAACAGAAAGTACGCTTTAGAAACAGGAAGTACGCTTTAGAAACAGGAAGTACGCTTTAGAAACAGAAAATACACTTTAGAAACAGGACGTACGCTTTAGAAACAGGAAGTACGCTTTAGAAACAGGAAGTACGCTTTAGAAACAGAAAGTACGCTTTAGAAACAAAAAGTACGCTTTAGAAACGGAAAGTACGCTTTAGAAACGGAAAGTACGCTTTAGAAACAGGAAGTACGTTTAGAAACAGAAAGTACACTTTAGAAACAGGAAGTACGCTTTAGAAACAGAAAGTACGCTTTAGAAACAGGAAGTACGCTTTAGAAACAGGAAGTACGCTTTAGAAACAGAAAGTACGCTTTAGAAACAAAAAGTACGCTTTAGAAACGGAAAGTACGCTTTAGAAACGGAAAGTACGCTTTAGAAACAGGAAGTACGTTTAGAAACAGAAAGTACACTTTAGAAACAGGAAGTACGCTTTAGAAACAGAAAGTACACATCAGAAACAGGAAGTACGCTTTAGAAACAGAAAGTACGCTTTAGAAACAGGAAGTACGTTTAGAAACAGAAAGTACACATCAGAAACAGGAAGTACACTTTAGAAACAGGAAGTACGCTTTAGAAACAGAAAGTACACATCAGAAACAGGAAGTACGCTTTAGAAACAGAAAGTACGCATCCAAAACCAATCAAAGCTCGTACCTGCATCAGGTACAGCATGGCCGGGGCGCACAAGGTCAGAGGGTAGATGGACTGGTAGGTGGCCAAGCAGAGGAAAATGGCGCTCAGCAGAACGTTTCCTGAAAAACAGAAATAAAATCAATAAAACCAGAAAATATGAAGATTAAACCACAAATTTGAAACAATAATGAGAGGAAATAAAACAACAAAACTGGAAGAGACATGCTGTGACAAAAACAAGTTATGCTAATGCTAACTGTCGCAATAAATATGAATAAATTAGTAAAAGGTTTTGTGTGTGGCACTTGAGTAAATCATGGAAAGTATTTCTTTCAGCATCACTTTAGAAAGGAGAGCCTGGCTGTGTGGTCGACCTTTTATGGTTGTGAGGACGAACAGGGAGAGGACGGCGTTGTTCAGGCCGCACGTCGACTTGGCAACGCAGGACAAGATGGTGAACGGGTTCAGCAGGTAACTGCCAGAAAACAAGAAAAAAATAACTAAAACTGGGCTTCAATTATGACTCGCTTTCAGTTTAAACACTAAAAAACTAAAACCATGAACAAACATTGAGTTAAATAATAAACAGCGTTATTTCAGGTGAGTTTTGATGAATATCTTAATTTCTCTCCGTCCTGCGTTGCGCTGCTGATTTTTTGCGTATTCATCGTTAACACACGAGGTCGCTGCGTCCTTCCTGATGCTCTCTGAGCAGGAGAGCGCCCTCTACATGCGCTGCAGGAACTTACAACATGGCTACTTTCAGGGGGATGTAGAACATCTCAGTGGGGCTCCTGATGAGCTCCAGGCAGTCTGCGGGGTAACGCTCCGCCTCCACGGAAAACTTCTGCTTCCTGAACTGAAAAGCAACAAAAACCAAACGTTTTATCACCGCTACACAACGGAAAGTTCACCTTTAAGATATTATATTGGATATACTGAATGAGCAAAAGTTTTGACACAAGAGGTTTTTAACACACTTCTCTTTGACATAGTTATAACATAAAACTAAAACAAGATTCTAATGACACATACGGAGCTTAATAAAGAATACATTTTAAATTAAAAATTCACAAAATGTATCTTTCTTTACAGATTGATTCTCACCACTTGCTTGTTAAAGTCCTTCACGGCCATGTAAAGAGCCACCGCTGTGATCACATCCGCCAGCTAACAGGGAAACAGAAACCCACAACAATAAAAGAACTAAAACCAGAGTTTCTCCACTCTGCAGTCATTTATTCCTCCTACCATGAACGTGATTTCTGCATAATCCACCAGAAAGTGAAAGAGGTAAATGATGAGGGGAGTCTGCAGGAAAGAAAAAGATCAAGCATGGGATGTCAGGTGGAATAAATGCTTAATGATAAAATTCATCTCAGCTGGAATATAAAACAAGGAAACTCTGTTTTCTCTGTAAGGAACATCTCAAATACTGAAGCTCTTTATGTTTGAAAACTGAGGCAAAAACAGTACAAAATCAAACATATTCACATTAATATCCAAATCTACGTGTACTTTAAAATGGTTTTTAACCAACATGTGCATCAAGAGCCAGATTTGACGTCTTACCTCGTGGAAAACATCGCCGGAATACGGAGAAACTCCCAGATCAAGCAGCGCTAAACCTTCGATAACTGACCAGAAACAGAAACAAAGTGGCTCTGAACGACTATGATTCAATACGTTTAAAATAAAATAAATCTAACACACTGGGATGAGCTGGATGCAGATAGAAACCAAATATTTCTGTATTTTTAATTCAAAATGATCACAACAAACTACAGACAGACAGAATGCTAAAAGAAAATCCTGTTTAAAGTACTTTTAAAATCTGACAACTAAACCATTTCAGTGGAGACACTTTAGAAAATAAGTTTCAATTAAGACTTGAGGCCAGAAACTGAGCAGATCCCATTTCTGATTTGATGGAAGTTAACACATTTACATTTCAAACATAAGAATATGTCGCAGATATGGTTTTGTCTTAGTTTATGGAGATTTCCGAAAATCTCCATAAACTTAAAGTTTGGCATATGAAGCATCTAATGCAATCATGGGATGTCACTCATAACATTTGTTACAACAACCACATTTAATTTCCCTTTGGGATCCATAAAGTATGTAAGATGATTTATTTTTTCCTTTTTAATTAATGTGGTTATATACAAGATCAGTTACTACAGTTGGTCCATAGTTAAGGAATTGTGCTGTGCCTTTAAGAGGAGCCGTTTCTTTCTTCTTCGTTGGTTTTTTTGTTTAGGTGTGCCCGGGACGGGTTCTGTGCTGTTAAAATGGAGGTTCAATAAAAGTCTGGACAGCTACGCTATTCCCTCTCAGTGTTCTGCTCTTTCTCCACCCACGACCTCTTATTCTACAATAACACCGATTCAGTTCACATCGTAGTGTTACACTGGTGGCAGCGGGTTTGTGGACGTTTGCAGCGGTGAGCACATGCTACACATGCTAACCATCGATAGCTCATTCTGTACGTGCTGAGCGGCGTATATAGCGGCTGTTGAAGACGGACTTTTTTTTCTTTTTGCCCCTACCTCCACCCTCCCTGTCAACCGCCGGTAACAAAGACGAATACCGAGCTATAGCAAGTAATTTTTGGGATCAATTACCATTTCATTCTGCTGGTAGTAGTGCCAGGCCTCACTACAGCCACATTTTCATGGGGGACGGAAAAGAGGATTTTTCAAAATGGTGCAGACGTTTTGAAGTGACGGTTGCTGCTGATCCTGATACCACTGAGGATAGTTTGGTGAAACTGCTACCTACATGGTTAGCGGGGTGCTGCTTTCAGTTACTGGGATAGTGTATCTGATGCAGTAAAAGCGGACTATTCAGCCACCAAGGATAATCTGAAGAACGTTTTTGGACAAACTGCTTATTTGTCGACTTTCCAAAGCTCCATTAATGCACGCAGTCGCCTTCCTGGTGAAGCCCTTCCTGTGTTTGCTGCTGAGATTTGCCGTTTAGTCGAAGAAGCTTTTCCGACTTATGGTGATAATGCTAAACAGGGAGAAAAATTTTGACGCTTTATTGCTGGACTTGACCCTTACCTCCAGCTGCGATGTCATGAGCAGGGTGTTGACACACTGGAGACTGCTCTACAGTTTGCTATGCAGATTGAAACTGCTCACCAAGCTAGTAAAGTGTTCACTACCACACCTCCTTTGCAGTCTTTGTCTACACCACCAGTTTACCCTGCTGTCTCATCTGGGTGGTCTACTCAGGTTCCTTCACCCACTCCTTTAGGAGTCCACTCAGCTACTGCAGATGATTTAAAGACAATGGCAAAGACTATTGAAACACTGTCGGACAGAGTTCAACAGCTGCAGCTGGCAGTTGACCGCCAGCGTGAGGATGCACATCGTCAGGACAGGCGGGACTATGGATTTCGTCATTGGAGCGCCACTCCAGGTGGACGCCGGGGTGACCGATATTCATCAGATGGATACTATGAGTCTTCTCCACGACACAGAGACTCATCAAATGACCGAAACACACCTCACCACAGTTCCAGTTCCTATGCAAAGGATGAACACAACCAACGGGATTTACGTACCCGATCTGGATCATCTGAACGCTACACACAGGGCTACAGCTCTTCAACTAGAGGCTATGCTAGTCGTGGCCGCTCTCCTAACCGCTATGAAAGTGGCCGCCGTAGTCACTCTCCCAGCCCGGGGCGAGTACGTTTCCAATCTCCTTCACATTCAAACCAGGATCAGGTAAACTACGAATAGCTGACAATGAGGGCAGATTGCCAGCTACTGACTTCTCCCTAGCCCAGACAGACAATGACACCTACCAGGACACAGCTACTAGTGACGTTACAGGTTTGGCTGATGTAGAGAAGAGGTATGTGACAGTTGTTCTTGAAGACACCGTAGTACATGCTTTTCTTGACACTGGGGCGGATGGTTCAGTCATTAGTGAGGACTTTAGAATGGCTACACCTGCTCTTTACAGGAAACCCATTGTAAAACAGTTTATTCGTCTCACTGGTGTCACAGGTGATCCCCTTGACTCTGTAGGCTCCATTTATGTGAACCTAAATATTGCAGATAAGCTCATGATACACACACTTCAAGTTGTCAGAAACTGTACAAAGCCAGTCATTTTAGGTTGGGATTTCATGGTGGCAAATGGCATTACGGTTGACACTCGAAACATGACATGCAATGTAGCAGGTACAGCTGTGCCACTAGTTAGTCCACATCTGTATGATTCCTTTATTTAATCAGGTAAACCCCGTTGAGATCTAGATCTCATTTTCAAGAGGGACCTGAAACAAACTTCACTCCCCGTCGGGGAATCGAACCCCGGTCTCCCGCGTATGTTCCCTGTTTGACTACTGTGTCGGTGTCATCCACCGTTAGCATTCCTGCTATGTCTGAGAGGGTCATCACTGCTACTCTGGATGCACCCCAAAAAGAGTTTTTACCTAATGGCTACATTGGTGTGTTTGAACCACATTATACCGACCAGTCTTCTGCTGGTATTGCATGGACTGTGGCCAGGGTAGAACGAGGTTCCATTTCTGTTAAAGTAGCTAATGTTTCACATAGTGATGTCATGTTACATGGTGGTACACAGGTGGGGCACTTTCATGCAGTCTTAGCAGAGGGCCAGAGCGAATTCACCATTATGGACAGTTCTATCTGTAACATTAATACTCAGACACCTGACAGTCCCAGAGTAATCCCTCTTGCCGATAGTACCGACTCAGATCTGACGCCTTTGCAGAAAAAACAACTGACGGAGACTTTGGCTTCTTTTGCAGATGTTTTTAGTCAACACCCACATGACTTTGGCAGAACTGACATAGTGACACACAAAATCGCTACAAACTCTGACACCCCAATCTCACAAAGAGCCTACCGCACCTCTCCAGCTATGAAGGCAGAAATTCGCCGCCAAGTTGAAACTCTTAAGTCACATGATTTGATAGAGGACAGTTCAAGCCCCTGGGCCAGCCCAGTTGTTATGGTGAAAAAGAAGGATGGCTCTTACAGGTTTTGTGTAGATTTTCGTTAACTGAACTCTGTCACCATTACTGATGCTCACCCTTTACCGAGAGTTGATGACAGTCTAGACGCGCTTTCTGGTTCTCAGTACTTTTCTACCATGGACATGTCTAGCGGGTACTGGCAAGTACAAATGGATCCAGCAGACAGACAAAAGACTGCGTTTACGACAGGTGACGGTTTGTACCAATTTAAGGTCATGCCAATGGGGCTAAAGAACTCGCCTCCAACCTTCCAAAGGCTCATGGAGCTTGTTCTGAGAGGACTTCGCTGGACAACCTGTGTCATTTATTTGGATGACATCATTTGCATGGGGAAAACCTTTGAAGATCACCTAGGCAATCTCACAGACATTCTCACTCGTTTTCGACAAGCAGGGTTAAAATTAAACCCTAAGAAATGTGACTTTTGCAAACCTGCTGTAAAGTACATGGGGCACATTGTGTCTCGGGAGGGACTGGCGTTGGACCCAGTAAACACTGAACGCATCAGAAACTGGCCTGTTCCACGCTCACCGACGGAGGTACGTGCCTTCTTGGGACTGTGTTCATATTACAGACGATTTGTACATAAATATGCCTTTATTGCTCAGCCTCTGCATAGGCTTACCCAAAAACAAGTAGTGTCTGAATGGACAGATGACTGTTCTGCCACTTTTCAAGCACTTAAGGTGCACTGACTTCACCTCCAATAATGGCATTTCCCAACTTTGATCAACCCTTCATTTTGAGTACAGACGCATCTAATTTTGCAGTTGGTGCTGTACTGTCTCAGACACAACAGGGGCAAGAAAGGGTTGTATCTTTTGCAAGTCATGTACTTTCAAAAACAGAGAAAGTGGTCTACATATGACAAAGAACTGTATGCTATCGTGTGGTCAATTAGACACTTTAAACATTATCTGAGTTGCAATCCTTTTACAATCATCACTGATCATCGTCCTTTGCTCAGCTTAAGGAAGATGGATGTCACGAACGACCCTACCGGACGCAGGGGTCGTTGGGCATTGGAGTTGGACCCATATCAATGGACAATCACCCACAGAGATGGCAAGAAACATACAAATGCTGATGCCATGTCATGGATACCATTGGGGCAGGACTCAACTGAGGTGACAGTTTCTGCACTGCCTGATGGTCACTCTTCTATTGATACAGAAAAATCTGTGTCACTGGCTGAGTTGCCATGCTCCAGCCCTCAACATTCAGAGATAACCAATGTTGTACCACAAGTGTGTTGTATGAACAATGATGGGACACAGGTGAAACTGGGGTTTGCCACATTACAGCAGACATTATCCAATCATAACATGGACATTGTATCTGCACAACTCTCTGATCCTGTTTTCTTTGAAGTGTATACCTGGGTAAAAAACAAGAAACGTCCCTACCTCAGACAGGTAAAAGGTAGAGTTCAGAGAAAACTTTGGTGGCAGTTTCCTAAGTTATTACTATGTAACGACGTGCTTTGTCGCAAAGGTCAGAGTGCAACAGGGAAACCAGAGGGTTATCAAGTGTTAATTCCATCTGCACTTGTTACAGAAACAATGCATTTTCTTCATGGTAATCCTTGTTCTGGTCATTACAGTGCTGAGCGTACATTTAAGAAAGCATTGACAGTGTGTTATTGGCCACGAATGAGATCTGACATTGAAAACTTCTGTAATCTGTGTAAGACATGTGAAGCTTTTAGAAAAGCTGTGCCAAAGCAGAGAGCGCCTTTGCAATCTATTCAGACTGACAGACCATTTCAGTTAGTGTGTACTGACATTACTGAACTTCCGGTTACCACTCTTGGTAATAGATATGTGCTTGTGGTACAGGATCATTTTACCAAATATGTAAACGCATATGCTATGTCTGACCAAAAGGCTACCACAATGGCACAGTTACTCTGTGAACGATATATTCCTGAACATGGTGTTCCTGAGGAAGTGTTGTCAGATCAGGGACGACAATATCAGTCTGAAGTTATTCACACCATTTCTCAGAGACTGCAGATGACAAAGAAGAGAACCTCCCCATATCACCCAAGAGGGAATGGTATGGTTGAACGGTTTAATCGGACTCTGAAAGAGCAGTTGGCTCGACTCATTCAGGACTATGGGGGCGAATGGGACCACTACCTCCCTGCTGTGGTACTTTCTTTCAACTCTATTCCTCACTCGAGCACAGGGTACTCACCGTATTTCCTTGCTCATGGTAGAGAACCCCGACTACCTGCTAATGTCCATGTTTCATCACCGAAGGTTTCTGATTGCCCACAGAACTATGGTTCAGAACTGGCTACACGGAGGGATGCTGCTTTTGAGACTGTTCTTCTTCATCGCGAAGAACAAAGACAAAAACGAGAGTACTATTACAACAAAGACACAAGGTTTAGGCCTTATGCTTGTAGTGATCTGGTATGGATAGATGACCCCACCACATAACGACAAAAGCTTTCCCCAAACTGGACTGGACCATATAAGGTTGTATCTGTGGATGAAAAGGGGCTCCTTTACAAGCTGGTGGATGTGAAATATCCTCAGGCTGTGACCAAAGTCATTCACTATGATCGTCTAAAACCTTACCGTAGCTCCACTGACACATCTCCAATAGATGTCACTCAATCTGTATTTCCACCAAACAGGGATACACTGCTGAGATATACTGCTTTGTCGGGTTCATTGCCCTGGTCCTTTGGCCAAGCAGCTACACCTCAGGCAGCAGAAAATGCTAGGTCGTTGCCATCTTCGCCAAGGATTCCAACTGGACTCGTCTCCCATCGGCTTGCACAACCACCCCCCAGCTTGCCACCCACTGGGGGTGCAGTTATTACCAGGTGTGGACGTACCATTCGGAAACCGCGACTACTACTGTTATGAAAAATACTTTGTCTATAGAGTTTTTCATGTTAGAGGTTGAAAAACTGGTTCATTTAAAAGCAAACTAGAAAAAAAACAAAAACTTGTTGACAGTTGTTCTTTATGGGGCATTACTATGAGTTTGTGTCCTTTGTTTGCAACCCCCAGGTGATAAGAGCTACTGATGAGACAGTCTGGACAGATTTTTTTATATATAACAACTTCATTTGAAATGAGGACATTTCATTTAAAGAGGGGGAAGTATGTAAGATGATTTATTTTTTCCTTTTGAATTAATGTGGTTATATACAAGATCAGTTACTACAGTTGGTCCATAGTCAAGGAATTGTGCTGTGCCTTTAAGAGGAGCCGTTTCTTTCTTCTTCGTTGGTTTTTTTGTTTAGGTGTGCCCGGGACAGGTTCTGTGCTGTTAAAATGGATAAAAGTCTGGACAGCTACGCTATTCCCTCTCAGTGTTCTGCTCTTACTCCACCCACGACCTCTTATTCTACGATAACACCGATTCAGTTCACATCGTAGTGTGACAGTAGTTTTGAATTAAACTGAATAAATCTGGAAAGTAAATGTGAGATGAGTTCATTTAAATGTAAGCTGTTTCCAGGTTCGGCTCGGTCCTTCATTATTCTGGTTCTGCTGGTTGTTGAACTCAGATATTTGTTCAAACAAAAAGAAACATCAATAATCTTTTTTTTTTTAAAGCATAAATTAAGTCCCTGCTAATAGATTGTTCCGTGTGAAACCTGGGCTCTAAAAATGATTTATCTGTATGTGTGCAGGTTTTAGCAGATGAACCGGTTTGACTTCACCCGTTTTCATCGGAGCGGCGAGGGAAAGGGCAGGAACGGACGGCGCTGTAACCTGGAAAAGAGGCCGCGGAGCTCCGCTCCAGGCCGGCTTACCTCGCTTCCAGGCGGTGATCGGAGACACCACCTCCACCCTCTCTGCGATCAGCTCCGCTAGGCTGGATCTGTACAGAGCCGCGCGGATTGTGACGGCTACAATCAGAAGCAGAGACAAGGGAGCCACCATCTTCACAAGGAAGCGATCTCCGCCCGACCTGCGAGGGGAATGATGGGAAATGAAGTCCTATATAGGACCGCTGGTTATGGTAGCGAAGGAGCAAACAGACCGCCACCAAAAATTAAACTTACATTTTAAAACATGTTAATAAAATTGACAGTATTAATAACAATATTGTTAATACTGTCACTGCTAATAATATTGACAGTATTACATTTAAATTAGCATTTTATTTTAGTATTTATTTCAGAAACGAATTATTTCTTAAACAAACATGAATATAATTATTTATCTATTTAATAAAAAGGTTTTGTTTTAGTGTAACAATACAAAAAAGACAATATATAAAGTAATACTTTATAACGGAACGATATTTCTTATATTGGTTCTGTTCCGGAAAGTATATGTGTTGCATCAAAACAAAACGAACTTTTCCGTAAAGTTAGAAAAAAATAAAGCAGCAACTTTTTCCCCAGAGATTTCTCTCTGGAGAAAATAAGAGAAACTAGGGTTGAAAACTGTATCTGTAATACAGCAATGATTGAATATATGGTAAAACTTTCACTACTGGCTTTAGGGTCACTATTTTTGATCCAAACTCACTCAGAGCTTTCCGCTGTATATCGAGCGTCTTACAATAAATTTTTTTTGTTGCACAAATAAACAGCCTCTTTCACATCCCAGACTTACACAGCCATTAACCTCTGTCGAAATATTTTCGGGTTCAAATGCAATTTAACAGCTGTATAAGGTTCAGTAATTTTCCGAAATAATTTTATTGTATCACTTCTGAAATTAGTTTCTAATGTGACTAACTCGATTTGACAACGTTCTTGTGCTTTTACTTTGAAATTCCCTGACAGGAAGTAGCTGTGGTTGCTATGAGACTTCAGTGAAGACTTTCGTTTTCCTTTCTCCGGTTTAGATGCGGAGCTGGTATCGGCTGTTGGGAGAAAAATGGCTGGTTTAGAGGCGCTGTACACCTGTGTCGCAGATAAAATCCAGTGTCCGCAGGACGCCGTGGTCTGCTTAGTTCACTGGGAAATGATAAAGAATGGCTACCGGTGCATCGGATCTGGATTCGAGGTGAAAGAACAGTTAATCATTTCAGAACAAAATGCCAGACGTGTGTTAGCTTAGCATAAATCAGTCTGTTTTATTCAGACTTCCAGGGGGAAACTTTGGAGTTGTGAAAAATGTCGAGTCATCTTTGGGAGGCTAACGCAACTGCATGATGATAGACACTCTAATATGGTCATTATTTTGACTGAGTCTCTTTTTCTTTTTCTCTGTTGTATTGTAGCCTAGCAGCCGTGATAAAAAGTCAGAGCTGCTTCCTGCTGACTGGAGCAGCAACAAGGAGCTGTACAGCCTGCGCTACAGAAGCAGCGACACAGACACCATGATGGTGCTGAAGGCCATCGCTGTGGACTCCACGCTCATCTTCAACTTAATGGTAACTCAACAAACAGGACCGGCTTCTCTCTGCAGTTAAAATGAAAGTTGCTGATGCAGAGGATTGATGCTAATAATCACACAGGAAGCCGGATAAAACAACAAACAACCACACACACTCATACACATGTTTGCGCAGCTATCTCTGTGGGGACTTTCCATTGACTACCATTCATTTCGACAGCCTAAACTTTACCCTTACCTTTGCCCTAACCCTACCCATTACATACCCAACCTTAACTAAAACTCAATTCACACCTTAGTCCTAAATGTGACCCCTGACCCACAAACAGTGTTTCCCCTTGTGGGGACCAGGCTTCAGTCCCCACAAAGAGCAGTGGGTCCCCATAACGTAGTATGTTTCAGGAAAATTGTCCCCACAAGGTATTAGAAACAAACACACACACACACACTTAAGGAGAATTTAGACAGGCCAATTAACGTAACATTCATGTTTTTGGATTGTGGGCCGGGAATCGAACCAGGACCTTCAGTGCTACCAACTGCACCACCGTGCAGCGTGCTCATCAGGATGTTTTGCTGCACAATATCGTCTCTTTTGGATTTAAACATGGGATTGGTGGGCAGAACGTCTGATTAAAAGCTGCTGTTGTTTTGCAGAACTCCGGCACTAACCAGGTTTCATACCTGATGGTGAACATCAGCGACCACGTCAACGCCGATCAGCTGCACACGTTTGACAGGTTGGTTTGTACCAGATTTGTTTGTCTCACCTGAGAACAGAAAAGCTCCTGCATTACACACTTAGTGGTTTGAATCATTTCTACATATTAAAATAACACATTCTGCCAACAATAACCAGCCGCACAGATAATGACGTAAACACGACGTTGTTCCGGTTGGTGACGGAGCCTCTCTGTGCCGCAGCGTGTTCAGAGACGCAGACGATTTGTCTGAGAAGGTGAAGTATCGGCTGCTGCCTCGCCCAGAGAAAGCGCCGGAGAGCAGCAGACAGGAGGAGGGCGAGTCGTCTCAGAGGAGGCAGGAAGAAGACAGCGACCCCCTGCGCCACGGGCTGCAGCCTCACTGGTCAGTAAACAGCGGCGTCCAGGAAATCGCCTTGCTCTAATAAACTGTGTTTCCCTAACAGCCCTTAGCTAGCTAAGTTTTCTGTGATTTTCATGTGTAAATTTGTGGGCGGTTGCCTGGACGACGTTTTCATCTGCAGTGAGAAACTCAAAGCTGCTGCCAGGAGTCAGACAGAAACACGTTAGTTCTTGGCTTGTTTTATTGTCATGCAGCTCTACAGTAACACTAACTCTACGGTTAGTGTTTCCCTCAAGGCGGCATTAAAGTCTTAAAACGTCTTAAATTTGACTGAAACGAGCAGAAACTCTGGAGGTTCGACAATCAGCAGCCAGGTAGAAATAAACAGCTGAACACAGAAGGCCTGAAACGTTTAATCCGACCCAAATGTATCTGTATTTATATCTATATCTATATTCCAGGTTAGCGTTTTGGGAGGAGATGATCTTGGATCCTGTCAGGTTCGGGTTCCCTCACTTCGGCATCCCAGACATCCTGCCTCCTGGAGCCATTCCTCCGGAGGCCCATTTCGACCCGATTGGACCCTTGAGACGACATGGACTGGGGTGAGACACACACACCACCTCGTGTCTATCAGCACCGATTGACATCATATTGATCAACATAACGAACTGATCTGGAACAGGTTAGGGTCAGTCTGCGGTCTAATCAAAACCTGGAGTATCGTGTCCAAAGCTGCGTACGCCCAAAAATATGCGGCGCCTTATTTTACGCACAAATCAGCCTGTATGAAAATGAACTTTGCGTCAAAGTTTGCGTAAATATACACAAACTTTTTCCCTGCAGTGAAAATGTGCAGCAGCAACACAAACTTTATCTGTGGACAATAATAAACTAGAAAGAGTCAAAACTCACATAAATCCACTGAAACCTGATTCAGTTATTTAGAGCAGGACGCATCAAACCCCATGATTTTATGATTTCAATATTTTAGTGTTTAAACAATGAAACTGAACCAATTTATCCTCAGACAATAACCCAACACAAAATAAAGAAAATAGAAATAAAGGATGTGAAAACCTCAGTGTAAATAATCATGTTGCTCAGTTTGCGCCTCATAAAGATGAAACGCATCGTCTGAATGCATCTATTTATTCTCACTAATGAGAAACCAGGGCTGATCAAACAGTTTGATTATTCGAAGGTGATCAGGTGTGGAGACAATCCCAGGTATATCAGTAGCTGCATCAAGGTGAGCCGCTACCTGAGGAGCTTTGGCTCTGATGGAGAACATGGAGCCATTGATCAGAGATCAGATTGATCTGCTGGTTTATGAGCGTTTAGATTCATCCAGACTGATCATCCTGGAGCTCTGAGCAGAACTTAAAGCAGGTACCGGTACCGGTCCAGCTGCAGCCGTCCTCTAGTGGAGCCGCCCGCTTTGTGAATATGGACAGAAATCATCTCTACCCTGTAAATGTAGCTTCTGCTCATGATTTCTGGATTCACAATAAACATTTAAATCCCGGCTGAACGCTCTGCTGCTCCAACAGCATCTGCTCTGCAGATCTTTAGGATTTATTTGGACTTTTGTCCTTTAAAATGTAATAGTTTTACTACAGCAGCAGTGCTGAGCTCCTGCATTAACCGGAACGACTCTGTGGTTTTTGTGCTGCTTGGCGTCTTGGCAGACGACAGAACGACTGAGGGCCAGAGCTTCAACTGTCGTCTCTTTAACACCAGGTTACTGGGGAGATGTTATTCTGCCCCATTACAAATTGGAAGTCTCCATTCTCGTCTTCTGGACCAGAGACCTGCAGGCGTTCTCTGCAAAAGCTGTGGCTGCAGCGCAGAAGAACAGGCTTTGTGGTTTTCATGAGGTCACCTCACGTCTCTGATTTGGAATCAGCAGATCTCCAAAGTTTTGGTATCTCTGGGATCTGGGATCTGGTTTGTGATCTGGGAGTTTTTCCCTCCTCCTCTTCCTGCGTCTCTGTCAAACTGAAGTGATTTGTGGCTGAAGCTGCAGCTCCACCTTGAGCTTCTTGCTTGGTGTAAAACTGAATTAAAAACCATCCAACCATCATCAGTTGCTGATTCAGACCACAACTTCCAAACCATTTGTAAAGTTAGTTTTCAAATGTTTTTTTTATCTGAAAAGTGTGGCATACATTTGTACAAATTGTGAAGAAGTGTTGAAGCCAACATCGCGACATTATGGACCCAGAGGGTTTTTTTCTTATTGCTTCACCAGAATTTGGAAACACTCTGGTGTGTTTCGTACTCAGTCACAACAAACGTCAACTTACAAAACACAAAAGTGAACTTTAAATGTCCTCAGTGAAAACCTGGTTATTTCTTATTATTTGATGCTGGAAAACAGATGAAAATCAATCTGTTAACTTGGTGTTGATGTTTGAACATCGTTAAACGGACAAATAAGAAGCAGCAGATCAGAACCCGGCCTGTCAGCAGAGGGCGCTGTGGCACACCAAAGCAATTCTCTTTCCTCCTGTTTGCCTTTTGAATGTTTGTAAAGCGACTATATGAGAAAAATGATTTAGACTTCAAACATATGTCACAAACCACAGTTTAAAGGTAACTTACATGTAAAAGGGTGGTGGCAGCATCATGCTGTGGGGAGGCTCTTCTCTAGCTGAATCCAAGACATCCCGAACATACAGCCAGATTAATGCATATCCATGTCAAACTGGCCTAATCAAAACCCAGCCTTAAAGAACAGCTAGGAACTGATGTTACATATTAACAAATGGATGTTTACAGATTCCAAAGAATCCAGAGATGTGCAAATGAAACATTTCTCTCCCGGATGATATTTATCAGAATTAGTTTAAAGCTCAGGTCAGAATCAATATTTTATTTTATTATAAAAACATATTTTTTTTTGCATTCAGATTCGATTTCTGGATGCAGAAACTGGAAACGGGTCTGAATCACCATTCATCAATGTTTAGTTTTTAGATCCATCTTTTAGTGACTCACAACTAAAACATTCAGTTCAAGTACAAAGAAAAATGTTTTTGTTAATTAGTGCAATTAATTAATTGAAATTTAAACATTTTTTAAATGTCAAATTAAAGCAGCAAAGTGTCACAGAAACATTCAACATTTGAGCCTTTAATGTGTGAAACCAAACCTGCAAATATCTGAGAAAACCTGAAATAAAAAATACCAAAAACTTCTGAGCAACAGATAAAAAACTTGTTTTAAATAAATAATCGTTTCACCTGCAGATTATCTGACTAATAAGACATTTTTCCATGTTATAAGTTTAATAATCTACAGTGGAAACAGAAAGTTTAATGCAAATCAAATAATTATTTAATTAAAAAATGCTCCTACATTTTGCTGAAAAGTTACTTTAATTTAGCTTCGTATTATTTTAAGTGTTATAAAATATTTTTTATAAGAAAGGGAAAAAAATACACAAATAAATTTTGTGTTTTGGCAGCTTGGACAATTTTATCTTGATCCATAATCTGCAAAACAAAAAATGAAGTTTTGTTGTTTTCATCCCAGAAAAGATCCAATCAATAACTGAAACCTTTAGAACTTTATATAATCCTGGCATTCTGCTCACAACACAAAGAAATTTAAAGTCATCAAGCAAAATAGACAAAACCAAGTGATGCTGAGCCATTTCTCTGGACATTCACACGTTTCCTACATTTTATGTTTAAACAGAAAAAGTTCTGAATAAAATATTCTCAGATGAAACTTTCCCTCCTGAACAGTTCAGAGTTTGTTCATCGGAAACGGCGGCGAGTCGCTCAGAGTTCTGCACCATCAACGTTTTTATTCCTCCTCATTCCAGTCTGAGGAGGTTTGATCAGATTTGATCAGGTTTGATCAGATTTGATCAGGTTCGATCAGCTCGTTGCTCTGCAGCAGCCGCAGGGCGCGCTTCATTTCAGCACCAGCGTCGCCTCGGAGCCGTCCTTCTTCTTCAGGTAGAGCCCGGCCGTCAGGTGGTGCTCCCTCCTCAGGAAGGCGTAGAAATAATCCGACACCAGCAGGATCTGGACCGGAAGCAAAAACACATTTTCAGCAGAAACTAACAGAAAGTTTTATTTTTTTTATTGTCATATAACTAGCAGGTTGTTTCCTGGGTTTCCAGAGATCCGCCTGAGGGTCGGGGGGCAGCAACGCAGTGATTTTGGCCTGTTTCCGGTTCCGCCGTCGCTGCTTTACCTGCGCCACGTTGAAGAGCAGCGTGATGGCGTAGTAGAAGTTGGAGTTGGCGCTTCCGGCGTAGATCCAGAGATGCCACAGAACCGGGAAGAGAGCAGAGCAGGCGAGCAGAACGCAGGAAACCAGGAAGATGTTCCTGAGGACTGGACAGGCAGGCAGGCAGCTCAGTAGGACCAATAAATCAATAAACCACTGATAAATTATTGATAAACCACCAATAAATCAATAAACCACCTATAAATTATTGATAAACCACCAATAAATCAATAAACCACCGATAAATTATTGATAAACCACCAATAAATCAATAAACCACCAATAAATTATTGATAAACCACCAATAAATTATTGATAAACCACCATTAAATTATAGATAAACCACCAATAAATTATTGATGAACCACCAATAAATTATTGATAAACCACCAATAAATCAATAAACCACCAATAAATTATTGATAGACCACCAATAAATCAATAAACCACCGATAAGTTATTGATAATCCACCGATAAATTATTGATAAACCACCAATAAATCAATAAACCACCGATAAATTATTGATAAACCACCGATAAATTATTGATAAACCACCAATAAATTATTGATGAACCACCAATAAATTATTGATAAACCACCAATAAATCAATAAACCACCAATAAATTATTGATAGACCACCGATAAATTATTGATAAACCACCAATAAATCAATAAACCACCGATAAATTATTGATAAACCACCATTAAATTATAGATAAACCACCAATAATTTATTGATGAACCACCAATAAATTATTGATAAACCACCGATAAATCAATAAACCACCAATAAATGATTGATAAACCACCAATAAATCAATACACCATCAATAAATTAGTGATAAACCACCAATAAATCAATAAACCACCAATAAATTATTGATAAACCACCGATAAATTATTGATAAACCACCAATAAATTATTGATAAACCACTGATAAATTATTGATAAACCACCAATAAATCAATAAACCACCTATAAATTATTGATAAACCACCGATAAATTATTGATAAACCACCAATAAATCAATAAACCACCGATAAATTAGTGATAAACCACCAATAAATCAATAAACCACCAATAAATTATTGATAAACCACCAATAAATTATTGATAAACCACCATTAAATTATAGATAAACCACCAATAAATTATTGATGAACCACCAATAAATTATTGATAAACCACCAATAAATCAATAAACCACCAATAAATTATTGATAGACCACCAATAAACCACCGATAAATTATTGATAAACCACCGATAAATTATTGATAAACCACCAATAAATCAATAAACCACCGATAAATTATTGATAAACCACCGATAAATTATTGATAAACCACCAATAAATTATTGATGAACCACCAATAAATTATTGATAAACCACCAATAAATTAATAAACCACCAATAAATTATTGATAGACCACCGATAAATTATTGATAAACCACCAATAAATCAATAAACCACCGATAAATTATTGATAAACCACCATTAAATTATAGATAAACCACCAATAATTTATTGATGAACCACCAATAAATTATTGATAAACCACCGATAAATCAATAAACCACCAATAAATGATTGATAAACCACCAATAAATCAATAAACCATCAATAAATTAGTGATAAACCACCAATAAATCAATAAACCACCAATAAATTATTGATAAACCACCGATAAATTATTGATAAACCACCAATAAATCAATAAACCACCGATAAATTATTGATAAACCACTAATAAATTATTGATAAACCACCGATAAATTATTGATAAACCACCAATAAATCAATAAACCACCGATAAATTAGTGATAAACCACCAATAAATCAATAAACCACCAATAAATTATTGATAAACCACCATTAAATTATAGATAAACCACCAATAAATTATTGATGAACCACCAATAAATTATTGATAAACCACCAATAAATCAATAAACCACCAATAAATTATTGATAGACCACCGATAAATTATTGATAAACCACCAATAAATCAATAAACCACCGATAAATTATTGATAAACCACCGATAAATTATTGATAAACCACCAATAAATCAATAAACCACCGATAAATTATTGATAAACCACCGATAAATTATTGATAAACCACCAATAAATCAATAAACCACCTATAAATTATTGATAAACCACCGATAAATTATTGATAAACCACCAATAAATCAATAAACCACCGATAAATTAGTGATAAACCACCAATAAATCAATAAACCACCAATAAATTATTGATAAACCACCAATAAATTATTGATAAACCACCATTAAATTATAGATAAACCACCAATAAATTATTGATAAACCACCAATAAATTATTGATAAACCACCAATAAATCAATAAACCACCAATAAATTATTGATAGACCACCAATAAATCAATAAACCACCGACAAATTATTGATAAACCACCGATAAATTATTGATAAACCACCAATAAATCAATAAACCACCGATAAATTATTGATAAACCACCGATAAATTATTGATAAACCACCAATAAATTATTGATGAACCACCAATAAATTATTGCTAAACCACCAATAAATCAATAAACCACCAATAAATTATTGATAGACCACCGATAAATTATTGATAAACCACCAATAAATCAATAAACCACCGATAAATTATTGATAAACCACCGATAAATTATTGATAAACCACCATTAAATTATAGATAAACCACCAATAATTTATTGATGAACCACCAATAAATTATTGATAAACCACCGATAAATCAATAAACCACCAATAAATGATTGATAAACCACCAATAAATCAATAAACCATCAATAAATTAGTGATAAACCACCAATAAATCAATAAACCACCAATAAATTATTGATAAACCACCGATAAATTATTGATAAACCACCAATAAATCAATAAACCACCGATAAATTATTGATAAACCACCAATAAATTATTGATAAACCACCGATAAATTATTGATAGACCACCAATAAATCAATAAACCACCGATAAATTAGTGATAAACCACCAATAAATCAATAAACCACCAATAAATTATTGATAAACCACCATTAAATTATAGATAAACCACCAATAAATTATTGATGAACCACCAATAAATTATTGATAAACCACCAATAAATCAATAAACCACCAATAAATTATTGATAGACCACCGATAAATTATTGATAAACCACCAATAAATCAATAAACCACCGATAAATTATTGATAAACCACCGATAATTTATTGATGAACCACCAATAAATTATTGATAAACCACCAATAAATTATTGATAAACCACCAATAAATGATTGATAAACCACCAATAAATCAATAAGCCACCAATAAATTATTGATGAACCACCAATAAATTATTGATGAACCACCAATAAATTATTGATGAATTACCAATAAATTATTGATAGACCACCAATAAGTTATTGATAAACCACCATTAAATCAATAAACCACCAATAAATTATTGATAAACCACCAATAAATCAATAAACCACCAGTGAGGTCTATACATGGAAGGAATCTCCACTAATGTTATTGATTTTAGTGATTGATTATTCTGACGCTTAACTGATTAATCAATTAAAACCAATTGATACATTCTACAGATTCTTCATTGATCCACTTCAGACTTTTTATGCAACATTAGAAATGTATTGGCAATAAACTAATGATTAAATTCATTTTCAATAAGTGCAATAACAGATTTGCTGTAGAATCTGAACATAAAACATTTGGCTAAAATATATTTACAGAAATAATTTTTTTTAATCTTAAATACTAAATGCATATATATTTTGTATATTTTGGATTCATTTCTGCTCCATTGTGTCGATTTGTTTGACTCTCTGTTTAACAGTTAATCTGTGATTAAATTAGTTGAAGATTATTTGATTAATCCGATTAATCGTTCCTACTTCCTTCTTGTAGTTTTACTTTACTTTTGCTTTGGAACAAAAATGTAATTTCTGGACTGTTAAATGAACCTGGAGATAAGCCCCGCCCACTACGGCATTAAACACTCACCTGTGAGCTCAGGTGTCCGCGCTGCACACCTGGACAATTAGCTTCGAGTTTTTAAAATAACAAAATAATACTCTTTTTTGCCATTTATTATGGCAATAAATTATGGAACAATATTGAAAGTGTTATTTTGTGTGAAACATTCAGTATGTGAGCGCAGATCTCCATCCTGAACGACATTTAAAGAGACGGAACCATTTCCAAGTATGTTGGGTCGCCATGTTACCTTCAGTTGTTATCAAAGTGTTATTTATATCAAATATGACTTAAATGAAATATGACTTCCTTTAAATCCACTGGATGTTTGTTGGTTCCTTTTACTAGTAAATTCAATCAAAAGCAAAAGTTTGTGCTGCATCTTAAATTATAACAGATTTTAACTCTCTTATCTTATTTTAAAGGGAAATTCCCCCACTGTTGTTTTTAATGCTTTTGTGCATCAGCTGGCCGACCCGCTGACCCCGTTGACCCCGACCTGACCCAGGTGTGCAGTAAACACTCACATCTGTGCAGGTGGCTCCAGACGGGGAGGAAGGCCAGGTAGAGCGCCGTGTCGCCCACGGTGGGGTAAGACTTAAAGATGGAGATCACCGCCAGCTGCATGTACATCAGGAACACCGGCTGGTCCCTGCAGGCCGACGCACACAGAGGTTAGGGGGCGCAGGGAAAGGTCAGAGGTTAATGAGACGGGAGGACTGACTTCAGTTTGATGCACAGAGGGACGGTGTAGAAGAAGACGTTGATCTGGAAGACGCAGAGGAAGAAGAGGCGGAAATGCTCAAACATCTCAGCGAAGAAATACCAGAAGAGGCCGATGTTGGGCGTCAGGTCAGGAACCGAGAGGCTGGAAAAAAAAAAAACAGGAACATGGAGCTGGACCAGAGGACATGTCCCACAGCGCCCTCTGGTGGAGACACGGAGAACTGTGTTTCTATCCACAGCAGTCTGGAAGGGCTGAGATGAACTTCGTGCCAAACTCAGCCATCAGAGGGCGCTGCACTGTAACTTTGCTCTTATTTAAATAAAAAAACTCCACCTCAAGTCAAGATACGGTTAAACAAAACATTTTAATTTGTTTGCATATTATCCTCGGAGCCAGAAAACCTTCATGGTGACGTTAAATTTATCTTCTCCTGAGAAAACGTGTTCTCTGTTATGGAGCCTGTGTACAGAAGCTTTTGACAATTCTTCTAGAAGAACATCTGTGAGGTCAGACTCTGATGCTGGATGTGACGGCTTAGCTACAGAACCTGCTCTGATTCATCCCAGACGTGTCGAGGTCGGGATCTGTGGTTCTACTGGAACATCAACATCAGAGCTGGGAGCAACAAATGCCTTGTTCAAGTATTAAGAGCTCCCACCACAGGAAGGAGATCAAGCTAAAAAAAAAAAAAACCAGTATAATTTTTTCCCCCACCAAACTTTACACCTGACATTCTGCAGTCAGGGAATTGTGTTTCTCCTGAGTACTCGTTTATTGGACTGGTTCTGATGGTCCAGAAATCTCCAGTTTCTTTTTCTGACTCACATGAAGCCGTAGACGGAGGGCAGGAAGTCCCAGGAGCCGAGCAGGAAGAAGGACAGGCAGACGATGACGAACAAACTGCCCAGGTACATGAACAGGTACTGGACCAGGAACCACCAGAAGGCGGCGCGCCGCGGGTTCACCGGGACGTACTGGTGCTGAGGAGGGACACAGGCAGGCGGAGAGGGCAAAACATGTCAGTGAAAACAGGTAGTATGCATCAGAAACAGGAAGTATGCTTTAGAAACAGGAAGTACACTTTAGAAACAGGAAATACGCTTTAGAAACAGAAAGTACGCTTTAGAAACAGGAAGTACACTTTAGAAACAGAAAGTACGCATCAGAAACAGGAAGTATGCTTTAGAAACAGGAAGTACACTTTAGAAACAGAAAGTACGCTTTAGAAACAGGAAGTACGCTTTAGAAACAGGAAGTACGCTTTAGAAACAGAAAATACACTTTAGAAACAGGACGTACGCTTTAGAAACAGGAAGTACGCTTTAGAAACAGGAAGTACGCTTTAGAAACAGAAAGTACGCTTTAGAAACAAAAAGTACGCTTTAGAAACGGAAAGTACGCTTTAGAAACGGAAAGTACGCTTTAGAAACAGGAAGTACGTTTAGAAACAGAAAGTACACTTTAGAAACAGGAAGTACGCTTTAGAAACAGAAAGTACGCTTTAGAAACAGGAAGTACGCTTTAGAAACAGGAAGTACGCTTTAGAAACAGAAAGTACGCTTTAGAAACAAAAAGTACGCTTTAGAAACGGAAAGTACGCTTTAGAAACGGAAAGTACGCTTTAGAAACAGGAAGTACGTTTAGAAACAGAAAGTACACTTTAGAAACAGGAAGTACGCTTTAGAAACAGAAAGTACACATCAGAAACAGGAAGTACGCTTTAGAAACAGAAAGTACGCTTTAGAAACAGGAAGTACGTTTAGAAACAGAAAGTACACATCAGAAACAGGAAGTACACTTTAGAAACAGGAAGTACGCTTTAGAAACAGAAAGTACACATCAGAAACAGGAAGTACGCTTTAGAAACAGAAAGTACGCATCCAAAACCAATCAAAGCTCGTACCTGCATCAGGTACAGCATGGCCGGGGCGCACAAGGTCAGAGGGTAGATGGACTGGTAGGTGGCCAAGCAGAGGAAAATGGCGCTCAGCAGAACGTTTCCTGAAAAACAGAAATAAAATCAATAAAACCAGAAAATATGAAGATTAAACCACAAATTTGAAACAATAATGAGAGGAAATAAAACAACAAAACTGGAAGAGACATGCTGTGACAAAAACAAGTTATGCTAATGCTAACTGTCGCAATAAATATGAATAAATTAGTAAAAGGTTTTGTGTGTGGCACTTGAGTAAATCATGGAAAGTATTTCTTTCAGCATCACTTTAGAAAGGAGAGCCTGGCTGTGTGGTCGACCTTTTATGGTTGTGAGGACGAACAGGGAGAGGACGGCGTTGTTCAGGCCGCACGTCGACTTGGCAACGCAGGACAAGATGGTGAACGGGTTCAGCAGGTAACTGCCAGAAAACAAGAAAAAAATAACTAAAACTGGGCTTCAATTATGACTCGCTTTCAGTTTAAACACTAAAAAACTAAAACCATGAACAAACATTGAGTTAAATAATAAACAGCGTTATTTCAGGTGAGTTTTGATGAATATCTTAATTTCTCTCCGTCCTGCGTTGCGCTGCTGATTTTTTGCGTATTCATCGTTAACACACGAGGTCGCTGCGTCCTTCCTGATGCTCTCTGAGCAGGAGAGCGCCCTCTACATGCGCTGCAGGAACTTACAACATGGCTACTTTCAGGGGGATGTAGAACATCTCAGTGGGGCTCCTGATGAGCTCCAGGCAGTCTGCGGGGTAACGCTCCGCCTCCACGGAAAACTTCTGCTTCCTGAACTGAAAAGCAACAAAAACCAAACGTTTTATCACCGCTACACAACGGAAAGTTCACCTTTAAGATATTATATTGGATATACTGAATGAGCAAAAGTTTTGACACAAGAGGTTTTTAACACACTTCTCTTTGACATAGTTATAACATAAAACTAAAACAAGATTCTAATGACACATACGGAGCTTAATAAAGAATACATTTTAAATTAAAAATTCACAAAATGTATCTTTCTTTACAGATTGATTCTCACCACTTGCTTGTTAAAGTCCTTCACGGCCATGTAAAGAGCCACCGCTGTGATCACATCCGCCAGCTAACAGGGAAACAGAAACCCACAACAATAAAAGAACTAAAACCAGAGTTTCTCCACTCTGCAGTCATTTATTCCTCCTACCATGAACGTGATTTCTGCATAATCCACCAGAAAGTGAAAGAGGTAAATGATGAGGGGAGTCTGCAGGAAAGAAAAAGATCAAGCATGGGATGTCAGGTGGAATAAATGCTTAATGATAAAATTCATCTCAGCTGGAATATAAAACAAGGAAACTCTGTTTTCTCTGTAAGGAACATCTCAAATACTGAAGCTCTTTATGTTTGAAAACTGAGGCAAAAACAGTACAAAATCAAACATATTCACATTAATATCCAAATCTACGTGTACTTTAAAATGGTTTTTAACCAACATGTGCATCAAGAGCCAGATTTGACGTCTTACCTCGTGGAAAACATCGCCGGAATACGGAGAAACTCCCAGATCAAGCAGCGCTAAACCTTCGATAACTGACCAGAAACAGAAACAAAGTGGCTCTGAACGACTATGATTCAATACGTTTAAAATAAAATAAATCTAACACACTGGGATGAGCTGGATGCAGATAGAAACCAAATATTTCTGTATTTTTAATTCAAAATGATCACAACAAACTACAGACAGACAGAATGCTAAAAGAAAATCCTGTTTAAAAGTACTTTTAAAATCTGACAACTAAACCATTTCAGTGGAGACACTTTAGAAAATAAGTTTCAATTAAGACTTGAGGCCAGAAACTGAGCAGATCCCATTTCTGATTTGATGGAAGTTAACACATTTACATTTCAAACATAAGAATATGTCGCAGATATGGTTTTGTCTTAGTTTATGGAGATTTCCGAAAATCTCCATAAACTTAAAGTTTGGCATATGAAGCATCTAATGCAATCATGGGATGTCACTCATAACATTTGTTACAACAACCACATTTAATTTCCCTTTGGGATCCATAAAGTATGTAAGATGATTTATTTTTTCCTTTTTAATTAATGTGGTTATATACAAGATCAGTTACTACAGTTGGTCCATAGTTAAGGAATTGTGCTGTGCCTTTAAGAGGAGCCGTTTCTTTCTTCTTCGTTGGTTTTTTTGTTTAGGTGTGCCCGGGACGGGTTCTGTGCTGTTAAAATGGAGGTTCAATAAAAGTCTGGACAGCTACGCTATTCCCTCTCAGTGTTCTGCTCTTTCTCCACCCACGACCTCTTATTCTACAATAACACCGATTCAGTTCACATCGTAGTGTTACACTGGTGGCAGCGGGTTTGTGGACGTTTGCAGCGGTGAGCACATGCTACACATGCTAACCATCGATAGCTCATTCTGTACGTGCTGAGCGGCGTATATAGCGGCTGTTGAAGACGGACTTTTTTTTCTTTTTGCCCCTACCTCCACCCTCCCTGTCAACCGCCGGTAACAAAGACGAATACCGAGCTATAGCAAGTAATTTTTGGGATCAATTACCATTTCATTCTGCTGGTAGTAGTGCCAGGCCTCACTACAGCCACATTTTCATGGGGGACGGAAAAGAGGATTTTTCAAAATGGTGCAGACGTTTTGAAGTGACGGTTGCTGCTGATCCTGATACCACTGAGGATAGTTTGGTGAAACTGCTACCTACATGGTTAGCGGGTGCTGCTTTCAGTTACTGGGATAGTGTATCTGATGCAGTAAAAGCGGACTATTCAGCCACCAAGGATAATCTGAAGAACGTTTTTGGACAAACTGCTTATTTGTCGACTTTCCAAAGCTCCATTAATGCACGCAGTCGCCTTCCTGGTGAAGCCCTTCCTGTGTTTGCTGCTGAGATTTGCCGTTTAGTCGAAGAAGCTTTTCCGACTTATGGTGATAATGCTAAACAGGGAGAAAAATTTTGACGCTTTATTGCTGGACTTGACCCTTACCTCCAGCTGCGATGTCATGAGCAGGGTGTTGACACACTGGAGACTGCTCTACAGTTTGCTATGCAGATTGAAACTGCTCACCAAGCTAGTAAAGTGTTCACTACCACACCTCCTTTGCAGTCTTTGTCTACACCACCAGTTTACCCTGCTGTCTCATCTGGGTGGTCTACTCAGGTTCCTTCACCCACTCCTTTAGGAGTCCACTCAGCTACTGCAGATGATTTAAAGACAATGGCAAAGACTATTGAAACACTGTCGGACAGAGTTCAACAGCTGCAGCTGGCAGTTGACCGCCAGCGTGAGGATGCACATCGTCAGGACAGGCGGGACTATGGATTTCGTCATTGGAGCGCCACTCCAGGTGGACGCCGGGGTGACCGATATTCATCAGATGGATACTATGAGTCTTCTCCACGACACAGAGACTCATCAAATGACCGAAACACACCTCACCACAGTTCCAGTTCCTATGCAAAGGATGAACACAACCAACGGGATTTACGTACCCGATCTGGATCATCTGAACGCTACACACAGGGCTACAGCTCTTCAACTAGAGGCTATGCTAGTCGTGGCCGCTCTCCTAACCGCTATGAAAGTGGCCGCCGTAGTCACTCTCCCAGCCCGGGGCGAGTACGTTTCCAATCTCCTTCACATTCAAACCAGGATCAGGTAAACTACGAATAGCTGACAATGAGGGCAGATTGCCAGCTACTGACTTCTCCCTAGCCCAGACAGACAATGACACCTACCAGGACACAGCTACTAGTGACGTTACAGGTTTGGCTGATGTAGAGAAGAGGTATGTGACAGTTGTTCTTGAAGACACCGTAGTACATGCTTTTCTTGACACTGGGGCGGATGGTTCAGTCATTAGTGAGGACTTTAGAATGGCTACACCTGCTCTTTACAGGAAACCCATTGTAAAAACAGTTTATTCGTCTCACTGGTGTCACAGGTGATCCCCTTGACTCTGTAGGCTCCATTTATGTGAACCTAAATATTGCAGATAAGCTCATGATACACACACTTCAAGTTGTCAGAAACTGTACAAAGCCAGTCATTTTAGGTTGGGATTTCATGGTGGCAAATGGCATTACGGTTGACACTCGAAACATGACATGCAATGTAGCAGGTACAGCTGTGCCACTAGTTAGTCCACATCTGTATGATTCCTTTATTTAATCAGGTAAACCCCGTTGAGATCTAGATCTCATTTTCAAGAGGGACCTGAAACAAACTTCACTCCCCGTCGGGGAATCGAACCCCGGTCTCCCGCGTATGTTCCCTGTTTGACTACTGTGTCGGTGTCATCCACCGTTAGCATTCCTGCTATGTCTGAGAGGGTCATCACTGCTACTCTGGATGCACCCCAAAAAGAGTTTTTACCTAATGGCTACATTGGTGTGTTTGAACCACATTATACCGACCAGTCTTCTGCTGGTATTGCATGGACTGTGGCCAGGGTAGAACGAGGTTCCATTTCTGTTAAAGTAGCTAATGTTTCACATAGTGATGTCATGTTACATGGTGGTACACAGGTGGGGCACTTTCATGCAGTCTTAGCAGAGGGCCAGAGCGAATTCACCATTATGGACAGTTCTATCTGTAACATTAATACTCAGACACCTGACAGTCCCAGAGTAATCCCTCTTGCCGATAGTACCGACTCAGATCTGACGCCTTTGCAGAAAAAACAACTGACGGAGACTTTGGCTTCTTTTGCAGATGTTTTTAGTCAACACCCACATGACTTTGGCAGAACTGACATAGTGACACACAAAATCGCTACAAACTCTGACACCCCAATCTCACAAAGAGCCTACCGCACCTCTCCAGCTATGAAGGCAGAAATTCGCCGCCAAGTTGAAACTCTTAAGTCACATGATTTGATAGAGGACAGTTCAAGCCCCTGGGCCAGCCCAGTTGTTATGGTGAAAAAGAAGGATGGCTCTTACAGGTTTTGTGTAGATTTTCGTTAACTGAACTCTGTCACCATTACTGATGCTCACCCTTTACCGAGAGTTGATGACAGTCTAGACGCGCTTTCTGGTTCTCAGTACTTTTCTACCATGGACATGTCTAGCGGGTACTGGCAAGTACAAATGGATCCAGCAGACAGACAAAAGACTGCGTTTACGACAGGTGACGGTTTGTACCAATTTAAGGTCATGCCAATGGGGCTAAAGAACTCGCCTCCAACCTTCCAAAGGCTCATGGAGCTTGTTCTGAGAGGACTTCGCTGGACAACCTGTGTCATTTATTTGGATGACATCATTTGCATGGGGAAAACCTTTGAAGATCACCTAGGCAATCTCACAGACATTCTCACTCGTTTTCGACAAGCAGGGTTAAAATTAAACCCTAAGAAATGTGACTTTTGCAAACCTGCTGTAAAGTACATGGGGCACATTGTGTCTCGGGAGGGACTGGCGTTGGACCCAGTAAACACTGAACGCATCAGAAACTGGCCTGTTCCACGCTCACCGACGGAGGTACGTGCCTTCTTGGGACTGTGTTCATATTACAGACGATTTGTACATAAATATGCCTTTATTGCTCAGCCTCTGCATAGGCTTACCCAAAAACAAGTAGTGTCTGAATGGACAGATGACTGTTCTGCCACTTTTCAAGCACTTAAGGTGCACTGACTTCACCTCCAATAATGGCATTTCCCAACTTTGATCAACCCTTCATTTTGAGTACAGACGCATCTAATTTTGCAGTTGGTGCTGTACTGTCTCAGACACAACAGGGGCAAGAAAGGGTTGTATCTTTTGCAAGTCATGTACTTTCAAAAACAGAGAAAGTGGTCTACATATGACAAAGAACTGTATGCTATCGTGTGGTCAATTAGACACTTTAAACATTATCTGAGTTGCAATCCTTTTACAATCATCACTGATCATCGTCCTTTGCTCAGCTTAAGGAAGATGGATGTCACGAACGACCCTACCGGACGCAGGGGTCGTTGGGCATTGGAGTTGGACCCATATCAATGGACAATCACCCACAGAGATGGCAAGAAACATACAAATGCTGATGCCATGTCATGGATACCATTGGGGCAGGACTCAACTGAGGTGACAGTTTCTGCACTGCCTGATGGTCACTCTTCTATTGATACAGAAAAATCTGTGTCACTGGCTGAGTTGCCATGCTCCAGCCCTCAACATTCAGAGATAACCAATGTTGTACCACAAGTGTGTTGTATGAACAATGATGGGACACAGGTGAAACTGGGGTTTGCCACATTACAGCAGACATTATCCAATCATAACATGGACATTGTATCTGCACAACTCTCTGATCCTGTTTTCTTTGAAGTGTATACCTGGGTAAAAAACAAGAAACGTCCCTACCTCAGACAGGTAAAAGGTAGAGTTCAGAGAAAACTTTGGTGGCAGTTTCCTAAGTTATTACTATGTAACGACGTGCTTTGTCGCAAAGGTCAGAGTGCAACAGGGAAACCAGAGGGTTATCAAGTGTTAATTCCATCTGCACTTGTTACAGAAACAATGCATTTTCTTCATGGTAATCCTTGTTCTGGTCATTACAGTGCTGAGCGTACATTTAAGAAAGCATTGACAGTGTGTTATTGGCCACGAATGAGATCTGACATTGAAAACTTCTGTAATCTGTGTAAGACATGTGAAGCTTTTAGAAAAGCTGTGCCAAAGCAGAGAGCGCCTTTGCAATCTATTCAGACTGACAGACCATTTCAGTTAGTGTGTACTGACATTACTGAACTTCCGGTTACCACTCTTGGTAATAGATATGTGCTTGTGGTACAGGATCATTTTACCAAATATGTAAACGCATATGCTATGTCTGACCAAAAGGCTACCACAATGGCACAGTTACTCTGTGAACGATATATTCCTGAACATGGTGTTCCTGAGGAAGTGTTGTCAGATCAGGGACGACAATATCAGTCTGAAGTTATTCACACCATTTCTCAGAGACTGCAGATGACAAAGAAGAGAACCTCCCCATATCACCCAAGAGGGAATGGTATGGTTGAACGGTTTAATCGGACTCTGAAAGAGCAGTTGGCTCGACTCATTCAGGACTATGGGGGCGAATGGGACCACTACCTCCCTGCTGTGGTACTTTCTTTCAACTCTATTCCTCACTCGAGCACAGGGTACTCACCGTATTTCCTTGCTCATGGTAGAGAACCCCGACTACCTGCTAATGTCCATGTTTCATCACCGAAGGTTTCTGATTGCCCACAGAACTATGGTTCAGAACTGGCTACACGGAGGGATGCTGCTTTTGAGACTGTTCTTCTTCATCGCGAAGAACAAAGACAAAAACGAGAGTACTATTACAACAAAGACACAAGGTTTAGGCCTTATGCTTGTAGTGATCTGGTATGGATAGATGACCCCACCACATAACGACAAAAGCTTTCCCCAAACTGGACTGGACCATATAAGGTTGTATCTGTGGATGAAAAGGGGCTCCTTTACAAGCTGGTGGATGTGAAATATCCTCAGGCTGTGACCAAAGTCATTCACTATGATCGTCTAAAACCTTACCGTAGCTCCACTGACACATCTCCAATAGATGTCACTCAATCTGTATTTCCACCAAACAGGGATACACTGCTGAGATATACTGCTTTGTCGGGTTCATTGCCCTGGTCCTTTGGCCAAGCAGCTACACCTCAGGCAGCAGAAAATGCTAGGTCGTTGCCATCTTCGCCAAGGATTCCAACTGGACTCGTCTCCCATCGGCTTGCACAACCACCCCCCAGCTTGCCACCCACTGGGGGTGCAGTTATTACCAGGTGTGGACGTACCATTCGGAAACCGCGACTACTACTGTTATGAAAAATACTTTGTCTATAGAGTTTTTCATGTTAGAGGTTGAAAAACTGGTTCATTTAAAAGCAAACTAGAAAAAAAAACAAAAACTTGTTGACAGTTGTTCTTTATGGGGCATTACTATGAGTTTGTGTCCTTTGTTTGCAACCCCCAGGTGATAAGAGCTACTGATGAGACAGTCTGGACAGATTTTTTTATATATAACAACTTCATTTGAAATGAGGACATTTCATTTAAAGAGGGGGAAGTATGTAAGATGATTTATTTTTTCCTTTTGAATTAATGTGGTTATATACAAGATCAGTTACTACAGTTGGTCCATAGTCAAGGAATTGTGCTGTGCCTTTAAGAGGAGCCGTTTCTTTCTTCTTCGTTGGTTTTTTTGTTTAGGTGTGCCCGGGACAGGTTCTGTGCTGTTAAAATGGATAAAAGTCTGGACAGCTACGCTATTCCCTCTCAGTGTTCTGCTCTTACTCCACCCACGACCTCTTATTCTACGATAACACCGATTCAGTTCACATCGTAGTGTGACAGTAGTTTTGAATTAAACTGAATAAATCTGGAAAGTAAATGTGAGATGAGTTCATTTAAATGTAAGCTGTTTCCAGGTTCGGCTCGGTCCTTCATTATTCTGGTTCTGCTGGTTGTTGAACTCAGATATTTGTTCAAACAAAAAAGAAACATCAATAATCTTTTTTTTTTTAAAGCATAAATTAAGTCCCTGCTAATAGATTGTTCCGTGTGAAACCTGGGCTCTAAAAATGATTTATCTGTATGTGTGCAGGTTTTAGCAGATGAACCGGTTTGACTTCACCCGTTTTCATCGGAGCGGCGAGGGAAAGGGCAGGAACGGACGGCGCTGTAACCTGGAAAAGAGGCCGCGGAGCTCCGCTCCAGGCCGGCTTACCTCGCTTCCAGGCGGTGATCGGAGACACCACCTCCACCCTCTCTGCGATCAGCTCCGCTAGGCTGGATCTGTACAGAGCCGCGCGGATTGTGACGGCTACAATCAGAAGCAGAGACAAGGGAGCCACCATCTTCACAAGGAAGCGATCTCCGCCCGACCTGCGAGGGGAATGATGGGAAATGAAGTCCTATATAGGACCGCTGGTTATGGTAGCGAAGGAGCAAACAGACCGCCACCAAAAATTAAACTTACATTTTAAAACATGTTAATAAAATTGACAGTATTAATAACAATATTGTTAATACTGTCACTGCTAATAATATTGACAGTATTACATTTAAATTAGCATTTTATTTTAGTATTTATTTCAGAAACGAATTATTTCTTAAACAAACATGAATATAATTATTTATCTATTTAATAAAAAGGTTTTGTTTTAGTGTAACAATACAAAAAAGACAATATATAAAGTAATACTTTATAACGGAACGATATTTCTTATATTGGTTCTGTTCCGGAAAGTATATGTGTTGCATCAAAACAAAACGAACTTTTCCGTAAAGTTAGAAAAAAATAAAGCAGCAACTTTTTCCCCAGAGATTTCTCTCTGGAGAAAATAAGAGAAACTAGGGTTGAAAACTGTATCTGTAATACAGCAATGATTGAATATATGGTAAAACTTTCACTACTGGCTTTAGGGTCACTATTTTTGATCCAAACTCACTCAGAGCTTTCCGCTGTATATCGAGCGTCTTACAATAAATTTTTTTTGTTGCACAAATAAACAGCCTCTTTCACATCCCAGACTTACACAGCCATTAACCTCTGTCGAAATATTTTCGGGTTCAAATGCAATTTAACAGCTGTATAAGGTTCAGTAATTTTCCGAAATAATTTTATTGTATCACTTCTGAAATTAGTTTCTAATGTGACTAACTCGATTTGACAACGTTCTTGTGCTTTTACTTTGAAATTCCCTGACAGGAAGTAGCTGTGGTTGCTATGAGACTTCAGTGAAGACTTTCGTTTTCCTTTCTCCGGTTTAGATGCGGAGCTGGTATCGGCTGTTGGGAGAAAAATGGCTGGTTTAGAGGCGCTGTACACCTGTGTCGCAGATAAAATCCAGTGTCCGCAGGACGCCGTGGTCTGCTTAGTTCACTGGGAAATGATAAAGAATGGCTACCGGTGCATCGGATCTGGATTCGAGGTGAAAGAACAGTTAATCATTTCAGAACAAAATGCCAGACGTGTGTTAGCTTAGCATAAATCAGTCTGTTTTATTCAGACTTCCAGGGGGAAACTTTGGAGTTGTGAAAAATGTCGAGTCATCTTTGGGAGGCTAACGCAACTGCATGATGATAGACACTCTAATATGGTCATTATTTTGACTGAGTCTCTTTTTCTTTTTCTCTGTTGTATTGTAGCCTAGCAGCCGTGATAAAAAGTCAGAGCTGCTTCCTGCTGACTGGAGCAGCAACAAGGAGCTGTACAGCCTGCGCTACAGAAGCAGCGACACAGACACCATGATGGTGCTGAAGGCCATCGCTGTGGACTCCACGCTCATCTTCAACTTAATGGTAACTCAACAAACAGGACCGGCTTCTCTCTGCAGTTAAAATGAAAGTTGCTGATGCAGAGGATTGATGCTAATAATCACACAGGAAGCCGGATAAAACAACAAACAACCACACACACTCATACACATGTTTGCGCAGCTATCTCTGTGGGGACTTTCCATTGACTACCATTCATTTCGACAGCCTAAACTTTACCCTTACCTTTGCCCTAACCCTACCCATTACATACCCAACCTTAACTAAAACTCAATTCACACCTTAGTCCTAAATGTGACCCCTGACCCACAAACAGTGTTTCCCCTTGTGGGGACCAGGCTTCAGTCCCCACAAAGAGCAGTGGGTCCCCATAACGTAGTATGTTTCAGGAAAATTGTCCCCACAAGGTATTAGAAACAAACACACACACACACACTTAAGGAGAATTTAGACAGGCCAATTAACGTAACATTCATGTTTTTGGATTGTGGGCCGGGAATCGAACCAGGACCTTCAGTGCTACCAACTGCACCACCGTGCAGCGTGCTCATCAGGATGTTTTGCTGCACAATATCGTCTCTTTTGGATTTAAACATGGGATTGGTGGGCAGAACGTCTGATTAAAAGCTGCTGTTGTTTTGCAGAACTCCGGCACTAACCAGGTTTCATACCTGATGGTGAACATCAGCGACCACGTCAACGCCGATCAGCTGCACACGTTTGACAGGTTGGTTTGTACCAGATTTGTTTGTCTCACCTGAGAACAGAAAAGCTCCTGCATTACACACTTAGTGGTTTGAATCATTTCTACATATTAAAATAACACATTCTGCCAACAATAACCAGCCGCACAGATAATGACGTAAACACGACGTTGTTCCGGTTGGTGACGGAGCCTCTCTGTGCCGCAGCGTGTTCAGAGACGCAGACGATTTGTCTGAGAAGGTGAAGTATCGGCTGCTGCCTCGCCCAGAGAAAGCGCCGGAGAGCAGCAGACAGGAGGAGGGCGAGTCGTCTCAGAGGAGGCAGGAAGAAGACAGCGACCCCCTGCGCCACGGGCTGCAGCCTCACTGGTCAGTAAACAGCGGCGTCCAGGAAATCGCCTTGCTCTAATAAACTGTGTTTCCCTAACAGCCCTTAGCTAGCTAAGTTTTCTGTGATTTTCATGTGTAAATTTGTGGGCGGTTGCCTGGACGACGTTTTCATCTGCAGTGAGAAACTCAAAGCTGCTGCCAGGAGTCAGACAGAAACACGTTAGTTCTTGGCTTGTTTTATTGTCATGCAGCTCTACAGTAACACTAACTCTACGGTTAGTGTTTCCCTCAAGGCGGCATTAAAGTCTTAAAACGTCTTAAATTTGACTGAAACGAGCAGAAACTCTGGAGGTTCGACAATCAGCAGCCAGGTAGAAATAAACAGCTGAACACAGAAGGCCTGAAACGTTTAATCCGACCCAAATGTATCTGTATTTATATCTATATCTATATTCCAGGTTAGCGTTTTGGGAGGAGATGATCTTGGATCCTGTCAGGTTCGGGTTCCCTCACTTCGGCATCCCAGACATCCTGCCTCCTGGAGCCATTCCTCCGGAGGCCCATTTCGACCCGATTGGACCCTTGAGACGACATGGACTGGGGTGAGACACACACACCACCTCGTGTCTATCAGCACCGATTGACATCATATTGATCAACATAACGAACTGATCTGGAACAGGTTAGGGTCAGTCTGCGGTCTAATCAAAACCTGGAGTATCGTGTCCAAAGCTGCGTACGCCCAAAAATATGCGGCGCCTTATTTTACGCACAAATCAGCCTGTATGAAAATGAACTTTGCGTCAAAGTTTGCGTAAATATACACAAACTTTTTCCCTGCAGTGAAAATGTGCAGCAGCAACACAAACTTTATCTGTGGACAATAATAAACTAGAAAGAGTCAAAACTCACATAAATCCACTGAAACCTGATTCAGTTATTTAGAGCAGGACGCATCAAACCCCATGATTTTATGATTTCAATATTTTAGTGTTTAAACAATGAAACTGAACCAATTTATCCTCAGACAATAACCCAACACAAAATAAAGAAAATAGAAATAAAGGATGTGAAAACCTCAGTGTAAATAATCATGTTGCTCAGTTTGCGCCTCATAAAGATGAAACGCATCGTCTGAATGCATCTATTTATTCTCACTAATGAGAAACCAGGGCTGATCAAACAGTTTGATTATTGAAGGTGATCAGGTGTGGAGACAATCCCAGGTATATCAGTAGCTGCATCAAGGTGAGCCGCTACCTGAGGAGCTTTGGCTCTGATGGAGAACATGGAGCCATTGATCAGAGATCAGATTGATCTGCTGGTTTATGAGCGTTTAGATTCATCCAGACTGATCATCCTGGAGCTCTGAGCAGAACTTAAAGCAGGTACCGGTACCGGTCCAGCTGCAGCCGTCCTCTAGTGGAGCCGCCCGCTTTGTGAATATGGACAGAAATCATCTCTACCCTGTAAATGTAGCTTCTGCTCATGATTTCTGGATTCACAATAAACATTTAAATCCCGGCTGAACGCTCTGCTGCTCCAACAGCATCTGCTCTGCAGATCTTTAGGATTTATTTGGACTTTTGTCCTTTAAAATGTAATAGTTTTACTACAGCAGCAGTGCTGAGCTCCTGCATTAACCGGAACGACTCTGTGGTTTTTGTGCTGCTTGGCGTCTTGGCAGACGACAGAACGACTGAGGGCCAGAGCTTCAACTGTCGTCTCTTTAACACCAGGTTACTGGGGAGATGTTATTCTGCCCCATTACAAATTGGAAGTCTCCATTCTCGTCTTCTGGACCAGAGACCTGCAGGCGTTCTCTGCAAAAGCTGTGGCTGCAGCGCAGAAGAACAGGCTTTGTGGTTTTCATGAGGTCACCTCACGTCTCTGATTTGGAATCAGCAGATCTCCAAAGTTTTGGTATCTCTGGGATCTGGGATCTGGTTTGTGATCTGGGAGTTTTTCCCTCCTCCTCTTCCTGCGTCTCTGTCAAACTGAAGTGATTTGTGGCTGAAGCTGCAGCTCCACCTTGAGCTTCTTGCTTGGTGTAAAACTGAATTAAAAACCATCCAACCATCATCAGTTGCTGATTCAGACCACAACTTCCAAACCATTTGTAAAGTTAGTTTTCAAATGTTTTTTTTATCTGAAAAGTGTGGCATACATTTGTACAAATTGTGAAGAAGTGTTGAAGCCAACATCGCGACATTATGGACCCAGAGGGTTTTTTTCTTATTGCTTCACCAGAATTTGGAAACACTCTGGTGTGTTTCGTACTCAGTCACAACAAACGTCAACTTACAAAACACAAAAGTGAACTTTAAATGTCCTCAGTGAAAACCTGGTTATTTCTTATTATTTGATGCTGGAAAACAGATGAAAATCAATCTGTTAACTTGGTGTTGATGTTTGAACATCGTTAAACGGACAAATAAGAAGCAGCAGATCAGAACCCGGCCTGTCAGCAGAGGGCGCTGTGGCACACCAAAGCAATTCTCTTTCCTCCTGTTTGCCTTTTGAATGTTTGTAAAGCGACTATATGAGAAAAATGATTTAGACTTCAAACATATGTCACAAACCACAGTTTAAAGGTAACTTACATGTAAAAGGGTGGTGGCAGCATCATGCTGTGGGGAGGCTCTTCTCTAGCTGAATCCAAGACATCCCGAACATACAGCCAGATTAATGCATATCCATGTCAAACTGGCCTAATCAAAACCCAGCCTTAAAGAACAGCTAGGAACTGATGTTACATATTAACAAATGGATGTTTACAGATTCCAAAGAATCCAGAGATGTGCAAATGAAACATTTCTCTCCCGGATGATATTTATCAGAATTAGTTTAAAGCTCAGGTCAGAATCAATATTTTATTTTATTATAAAAACATATTTTTTTTTGCATTCAGATTCGATTTCTGGATGCAGAAACTGGAAACGGGTCTGAATCACCATTCATCAATGTTTAGTTTTTAGATCCATCTTTTAGTGACTCACAACTAAAACATTCAGTTCAAGTACAAAGAAAAATGTTTTTGTTAATTAGTGCAATTAATTAATTGAAATTTAAACATTTTTTAAATGTCAAATTAAAGCAGCAAAGTGTCACAGAAACATTCAACATTTGAGCCTTTAATGTGTGAAACCAAACCTGCAAATATCTGAGAAAACCTGAAATAAAAAATACCAAAAACTTCTGAGCAACAGATAAAAAACTTGTTTTAAATAAATAATCGTTTCACCTGCAGATTATCTGACTAATAAGACATTTTTCCATGTTATAAGTTTAATAATCTACAGTGGAAACAGAAAGTTTAATGCAAATCAAATAATTATTTAATTAAAAAATGCTCCTACATTTTGCTGAAAAGTTACTTTAATTTAGCTTCGTATTATTTTAAGTGTTATAAAATATTTTTTATAAGAAAGGGAAAAAAATACACAAATAAATTTTGTGTTTTGGCAGCTTGGACAATTTTATCTTGATCCATAATCTGCAAAACAAAAAATGAAGTTTTGTTGTTTTCATCCCAGAAAAGATCCAATCAATAACTGAAACCTTTAGAACTTTATATAATCCTGGCATTCTGCTCACAACACAAAGAAATTTAAAGTCATCAAGCAAAATAGACAAAACCAAGTGATGCTGAGCCATTTCTCTGGACATTCACACGTTTCCTACATTTTATGTTTAAACAGAAAAAGTTCTGAATAAAATATTCTCAGATGAAACTTTCCCTCCTGAACAGTTCAGAGTTTGTTCATCGGAAACGGCGGCGAGTCGCTCAGAGTTCTGCACCATCAACGTTTTTATTCCTCCTCATTCCAGTCTGAGGAGGTTTGATCAGATTTGATCAGGTTTGATCAGATTTGATCAGGTTCGATCAGCTCGTTGCTCTGCAGCAGCCGCAGGGCGCGCTTCATTTCAGCACCAGCGTCGCCTCGGAGCCGTCCTTCTTCTTCAGGTAGAGCCCGGCCGTCAGGTGGTGCTCCCTCCTCAGGAAGGCGTAGAAATAATCCGACACCAGCAGGATCTGGACCGGAAGCAAAAACACATTTTCAGCAGAAACTAACAGAAAGTTTTATTTTTTTTATTGTCATATAACTAGCAGGTTGTTTCCTGGGTTTCCAGAGATCCGCCTGAGGGTCGGGGGCAGCAACGCAGTGATTTTGGCCTGTTTCCGGTTCCGCCGTCGCTGCTTTACCTGCGCCACGTTGAAGAGCAGCGTGATGGCGTAGTAGAAGTTGGAGTTGGCGCTTCCGGCGTAGATCCAGAGATGCCACAGAACCGGGAAGAGAGCAGAGCAGGCGAGCAGAACGCAGGAAACCAGGAAGATGTTCCTGAGGACTGGACAGGCAGGCAGGCAGCTCAGTAGGACCAATAAATCAATAAACCACTGATAAATTATTGATAAACCACCAATAAATCAATAAACCACCTATAAATTATTGATAAACCACCAATAAATCAATAAACCACCGATAAATTATTGATAAACCACCAATAAATCAATAAACCACCAATAAATTATTGATAAACCACCAATAAATTATTGATAAACCACCATTAAATTATAGATAAACCACCAATAAATTATTGATGAACCACCAATAAATTATTGATAAACCACCAATAAATCAATAAACCACCAATAAATTATTGATAGACCACCAATAAATCAATAAACCACCGATAAGTTATTGATAATCCACCGATAAATTATTGATAAACCACCAATAAATCAATAAACCACCGATAAATTATTGATAAACCACCGATAAATTATTGATAAACCACCAATAAATTATTGATGAACCACCAATAAATTATTGATAAACCACCAATAAATCAATAAACCACCAATAAATTATTGATAGACCACCGATAAATTATTGATAAACCACCAATAAATCAATAAACCACCGATAAATTATTGATAAACCACCATTAAATTATAGATAAACCACCAATAATTTATTGATGAACCACCAATAAATTATTGATAAACCACCGATAAATCAATAAACCACCAATAAATGATTGATAAACCACCAATAAATCAATACACCATCAATAAATTAGTGATAAACCACCAATAAATCAATAAACCACCAATAAATTATTGATAAACCACCGATAAATTATTGATAAACCACCAATAAATTATTGATAAACCACTGATAAATTATTGATAAACCACCAATAAATCAATAAACCACCTATAAATTATTGATAAACCACCGATAAATTATTGATAAACCACCAATAAATCAATAAACCACCGATAAATTAGTGATAAACCACCAATAAATCAATAAACCACCAATAAATTATTGATAAACCACCAATAAATTATTGATAAACCACCATTAAATTATAGATAAACCACCAATAAATTATTGATGAACCACCAATAAATTATTGATAAACCACCAATAAATCAATAAACCACCAATAAATTATTGATAGACCACCAATAAACCACCGATAAATTATTGATAAACCACCGATAAATTATTGATAAACCACCAATAAATCAATAAACCACCGATAAATTATTGATAAACCACCGATAAATTATTGATAAACCACCAATAAATTATTGATGAACCACCAATAAATTATTGATAAACCACCAATAAATTAATAAACCACCAATAAATTATTGATAGACCACCGATAAATTATTGATAAACCACCAATAAATCAATAAACCACCGATAAATTATTGATAAACCACCATTAAATTATAGATAAACCACCAATAATTTATTGATGAACCACCAATAAATTATTGATAAACCACCGATAAATCAATAAACCACCAATAAATGATTGATAAACCACCAATAAATCAATAAACCATCAATAAATTAGTGATAAACCACCAATAAATCAATAAACCACCAATAAATTATTGATAAACCACCGATAAATTATTGATAAACCACCAATAAATCAATAAACCACCGATAAATTATTGATAAACCACTAATAAATTATTGATAAACCACCGATAAATTATTGATAAACCACCAATAAATCAATAAACCACCGATAAATTAGTGATAAACCACCAATAAATCAATAAACCACCAATAAATTATTGATAAACCACCATTAAATTATAGATAAACCACCAATAAATTATTGATGAACCACCAATAAATTATTGATAAACCACCAATAAATCAATAAACCACCAATAAATTATTGATAGACCACCGATAAATTATTGATAAACCACCAATAAATCAATAAACCACCGATAAATTATTGATAAACCACCGATAAATTATTGATAAACCACCAATAAATCAATAAACCACCGATAAATTATTGATAAACCACCGATAAATTATTGATAAACCACCAATAAATCAATAAACCACCTATAAATTATTGATAAACCACCGATAAATTATTGATAAACCACCAATAAATCAATAAACCACCGATAAATTAGTGATAAACCACCAATAAATCAATAAACCACCAATAAATTATTGATAAACCACCAATAAATTATTGATAAACCACCATTAAATTATAGATAAACCACCAATAAATTATTGATAAACCACCAATAAATTATTGATAAACCACCAATAAATCAATAAACCACCAATAAATTATTGATAGACCACCAATAAATCAATAAACCACCGACAAATTATTGATAAACCACCGATAAATTATTGATAAACCACCAATAAATCAATAAACCACCGATAAATTATTGATAAACCACCGATAAATTATTGATAAACCACCAATAAATTATTGATGAACCACCAATAAATTATTGCTAAACCACCAATAAATCAATAAACCACCAATAAATTATTGATAGACCACCGATAAATTATTGATAAACCACCAATAAATCAATAAACCACCGATAAATTATTGATAAACCACCGATAAATTATTGATAAACCACCATTAAATTATAGATAAACCACCAATAATTTATTGATGAACCACCAATAAATTATTGATAAACCACCGATAAATCAATAAACCACCAATAAATGATTGATAAACCACCAATAAATCAATAAACCATCAATAAATTAGTGATAAACCACCAATAAATCAATAAACCACCAATAAATTATTGATAAACCACCGATAAATTATTGATAAACCACCAATAAATCAATAAACCACCGATAAATTATTGATAAACCACCAATAAATTATTGATAAACCACCGATAAATTATTGATAGACCACCAATAAATCAATAAACCACCGATAAATTAGTGATAAACCACCAATAAATCAATAAACCACCAATAAATTATTGATAAACCACCATTAAATTATAGATAAACCACCAATAAATTATTGATGAACCACCAATAAATTATTGATAAACCACCAATAAATCAATAAACCACCAATAAATTATTGATAGACCACCGATAAATTATTGATAAACCACCAATAAATCAATAAACCACCGATAAATTATTGATAAACCACCGATAATTTATTGATGAACCACCAATAAATTATTGATAAACCACCAATAAATTATTGATAAACCACCAATAAATGATTGATAAACCACCAATAAATCAATAAGCCACCAATAAATTATTGATGAACCACCAATAAATTATTGATGAACCACCAATAAATTATTGATGAATTACCAATAAATTATTGATAGACCACCAATAAGTTATTGATAAACCACCATTAAATCAATAAACCACCAATAAATTATTGATAAACCACCAATAAATCAATAAACCACCAGTGAGGTCTATACATGGAAGGAATCTCCACTAATGTTATTGATTTTAGTGATTGATTATTCTGACGCTTAACTGATTAATCAATTAAAACCAATTGATACATTCTACAGATTCTTCATTGATCCACTTCAGACTTTTTATGCAACATTAGAAATGTATTGGCAATAAACTAATGATTAAATTCATTTTCAATAAGTGCAATAACAGATTTGCTGTAGAATCTGAACATAAAACATTTGGCTAAAATATATTTACAGAAATAATTTTTTTTAATCTTAAATACTAAATGCATATATATTTTGTATATTTTGGATTCATTTCTGCTCCATTGTGTCGATTTGTTTGACTCTCTGTTTAACAGTTAATCTGTGATTAAATTAGTTGAAGATTATTTGATTAATCCGATTAATCGTTCCTACTTCCTTCTTGTAGTTTTACTTTACTTTTGCTTTGGAACAAAAATGTAATTTCTGGACTGTTAAATGAACCTGGAGATAAGCCCCGCCCACTACGGCATTAAACACTCACCTGTGAGCTCAGGTGTCCGCGCTGCACACCTGGACAATTAGCTTCGAGTTTTTAAAATAACAAAATAATACTCTTTTTTGCCATTTATTATGGCAATAAATTATGGAACAATATTGAAAGTGTTATTTTGTGTGAAACATTCAGTATGTGAGCGCAGATCTCCATCCTGAACGACATTTAAAGAGACGGAACCATTTCCAAGTATGTTGGGTCGCCATGTTACCTTCAGTTGTTATCAAAGTGTTATTTATATCAAATATGACTTAAATGAAATATGACTTCCTTTAAATCCACTGGATGTTTGTTGGTTCCTTTTACTAGTAAATTCAATCAAAAGCAAAAGTTTGTGCTGCATCTTAAATTATAACAGATTTTAACTCTCTTATCTTATTTTAAAGGGAAATTCCCCCACTGTTGTTTTTAATGCTTTTGTGCATCAGCTGGCCGACCCGCTGACCCCGTTGACCCCGACCTGACCCAGGTGTGCAGTAAACACTCACATCTGTGCAGGTGGCTCCAGACGGGGAGGAAGGCCAGGTAGAGCGCCGTGTCGCCCACGGTGGGGTAAGACTTAAAGATGGAGATCACCGCCAGCTGCATGTACATCAGGAACACCGGCTGGTCCCTGCAGGCCGACGCACACAGAGGTTAGGGGGCGCAGGGAAAGGTCAGAGGTTAATGAGACGGGAGGACTGACTTCAGTTTGATGCACAGAGGGACGGTGTAGAAGAAGACGTTGATCTGGAAGACGCAGAGGAAGAAGAGGCGGAAATGCTCAAACATCTCAGCGAAGAAATACCAGAAGAGGCCGATGTTGGGCGTCAGGTCAGGAACCGAGAGGCTGGAAAAAAAAAAACAGGAACATGGAGCTGGACCAGAGGACATGTCCCACAGCGCCCTCTGGTGGAGACACGGAGAACTGTGTTTCTATCCACAGCAGTCTGGAAGGGCTGAGATGAACTTCATGCCAAACTCAACCATCAGAGGGCGCTGCACTGTAACTCTGCTCTTATTTAAATAAAAAAACTCCACCTCAAGTCAAGATACGGTTAAACAAAACATTTTAATTTGTTTGCATATTATCCTCGGAGCCAGAAAACCTTCATGGTGACGTTAAATTTATCTTCTCCTGAGAAAACGTGTTCTCTGTTATGGAGCCTGTGTACAGAAGCTTTTGACAATTCTTCTAGAAGAACATCTGTGAGGTCAGACTCTGATGCTGGATGTGACGGCTTAGCTACAGAACCTGCTCTGATTCATCCCAGACGTGTCGAGGTCGGGATCTGTGGTTCTACTGGAACATCAACATCAGAGCTGGGAGCTCCGCGCCGTGGGTTCACCGGGACGTACTGGTGCTGAGGAGGGACACAGGCAGGCGGAGAGGGCAAAACATGTCGGTGGATCTATTGGCAGCGCTTTCACCTTTTTGGAAGAGGCGGATGCAGTCTTAATAAACATAGGATAAAGCTACTCACTGCAAATCTTTTTCATTTTATCAACAAGGACAGCAACGTGATCATCGCTTCAGAAGAATAGGCTCAAGGAGTTCTGACTAGGATGGAACACTCTGCGTATCAGGAGCAACCCGTTCCAAAACAAGCTGATACATCGACTGCAGACAGAGCGACTGGTTCCCTTCCTCCTGCCCCCCTCCCTCTCTGTTCACCCACTCATTCACAGGATTCATAGGATACATATGAAGAAATGTCTTCTGGACTGGAGTTTCTTAAATTTACAGATGGAATGAATCAACAGGTTCTCTTCGGGGCGTCTCTCCTTAGTGCTCATGTAGCAGACCTCACTTCATTTAAGCCACCTGCCTCTGACTTCCCGACCCGATTATTGCAACAGCGTCTTCACAGGTCTGTCCAACAAATCAATCAAACAGCTGCAGCTGGCCAGAATGCTGCTGCTCGCGTTCTCACTAAAACCAGGAAGATAGAGCACATAACACCAGTTTTAAAGTCCCTCCACTGGCTCCCTGTAGCTCAAAGAATAGACTTTAAAATACTGTTACTTCCAGACTTCTCAGGTCTCTGCATCTCCAGAACCAGAACCAAACGAGGAGAAGCAGCATTCAGCATCTATGCACCACAAATTAGGAACAAACTTCCAGAATACTGCAAAACAGCTGAAACACTGACTTCCTTTAAATCTCGACTAAAAACCCACCTGTTTAGGATTGTATTTGA
This sequence comes from Xiphophorus couchianus, assembly GCF_001444195.1. Lineage (NCBI taxonomy): Eukaryota > Metazoa > Chordata > Actinopteri > Cyprinodontiformes > Poeciliidae > Xiphophorus > Xiphophorus couchianus. The sequence continues at coordinate 3,909,132 of NC_040247.1, forward strand.
AACGTAATCAATTACAAATTTAATGATGGAACTTTACTTAATGTCATGTTTTGATTGTTGATTCTATCTTGCAATTGCACAAAAATCCGTGAGGGACGACGGAGTCCCAGAGCAAACTTCCGTGAAAGAGGTGTACAGAGCCTGGTGCCGGAAGCCCGTTGAAAGGCTGTTTACATCGTTTTAAACTGTGTGATTGTGAGCGTGAATAACAATAGCAATTATATAAAAAAATATTTTATGTTATATTTTGTTCCATATAACACAGTAGGAGTGTAACAGGTAAACCTTTTATGGATGACATTAAGTCAAGTAGATGGAACTTAACTTAATGTCAATGTTGTTGATTTTATTGATTTTGATTGTTGATTCTATGCTGCATTGTGTTTCTGTGTTTGATATGATCTAAAGCACTTTGAAATGCCTTGCTGCTGAAATGTGCTATACAAATAAAATTTGATTGATTGATTGATTGATTGATAATCCACCAGAAAGTGAAAGAGGTAAATGATGAGGGGAGTCTGCAGGAAAGAAAAAGATCAAGCATGGGATGTCAGGTGGAATAAATGCTTAATGATAAAATTCATCTCAGCTGGAATATAAAACAAGGAAACTCTGTTTTCTCTGTAAGGAACATCTCAAATTCTGAAGCTCTTTACGTTTGAAAACTGAGGCAAAAACAGTACAAAATCAAACATATTCACATTAATATCCAAATCTAATATCCAAACGTGTACTTTAAAATGGTTTTTAACCAACATGTGCATCAACAGCCAGATTTGACGTCTTACCTCGTGGAAAACCTCGCCGGAATACGGAGAAACTCCCAGATTTATGGAGATTTCCGAAAATCTCCATAAACTTGAAGTTTGGCATATGAGAGCATCTAATGCAACTCTTTCAAACATGGGATGTCACTCATAACATTTGTTACAACAACCACATTTAATTTCCCTTTGGGATCCATAAAGTAGTTTTGAATTAAACTGAATAAATCTGGAAAGTAAATATGAGATGAGTTCATTTAAATGTAAGCTGTTTCCAGGTTCGGCTCGGTTCTTCATTATTCTGGTTCTGCTGGTTGTTGAATCGCTGACACACAGAAACTCAGATATTTGTTCAAACAAAAAAGAAACGCATCAATAATAATTTAATTTTTTTAAAAGCATAAATTAAGTCCCTGCTAATAGATTGTTCCGTGTGAAAACTGTATTAATAACAATATTGTTAATACTGTCAATACTAATAATATTGACAGAATTATATTTAAATTAGCATTTTATTTTTGTATTTATTTCAGAAACGAATTATTTCTTAAACATAAATATAATTATTTATCTGTTTAATAAAAATGTTTTGTTTTAGTGTAACAATACAAAAAAGACAATATATAAAGTAGTACTTTATAACGGAACGATATTTCTTATATTGGTTCTGTTCCGGAAACTATATGTGTTGCATCAAAACAAAACGAACTTTTCCGTAAAGTTAGAAAAAATAAAGCAGCAACTTTTTCCCCAGAGATTTCTCTCTGGAGAAAATAAGAGAAACTAGGGTTGAAAACTGTATCTGTAATACAGCAATGATTGAATATATGGTAAAACTTTCACTACTGGCTTTAGGGTCACTATTTTTGATCCAAACTCACTCAGAGCTTTCCGCTGTATATCGAGCGTCTTACAATAAATTTTTTTTGTTGCACAAATAAACAGCCTCTTTCACATCCCAGACTTACACAGCCATTAACCTCTGTCGAAATATTTTCGGGTTCAAATGCAATTTAACAGCTGTATAAGGTTCAGTAATTTTCCGAAATAATTTTATTGTATCACTTCTGAAATTAGTTTCTAATGTGACTAACTCGATTTGACAACGTTCTTGTGCTTTTACTTTGAAATTCCCTGACAGGAAGTAGCTGTGGTTGCTATGAGACTTCAGTGAAGACTTTCGTTTTCCTTTCTCCGGTTTAGATGCGGAGCTGGTATCGGCTGTTGGGAGAAAAATGGCTGGTTTAGAGGCGCTGTACACCTGTGTCGCAGATAAAATCCAGTGTCCGCAGGACGCCGTGGTCTGCTTAGTTCACTGGGAAATGATAAAGAATGGCTACCGGTGCATCGGATCTGGAGACGAGGTGAAAGAACAGGAAAATGGTTTGAATTTGATTAGCCGTTGATCTGCAGAGGTTCGATTAGCGCCGAGCTCTGTCAATGTTTGGGCAGTTAAACATGACTGAAGGTCTCCAACTTGATTAACTTAATTAATAAATAATTAAATTGATTAATTTTGTTTCCGAATTTAAGAGAAGTTGGGAAGCAGTAGAAAGGCTATATGTGATCTGTTCTTTACGATGAGACGGATTTGTGACATTCAGGGAGAAATTAAACAGTTTGTTATTGTTATGGAGTTATGTACAAGCTTAGCTAAAGTATTCAGATTAGCTTTTTAATGCGCATTGTTATCCGGATGTTAATCATTTCAAAACAAAATGCCAGACTTGGGTTAGCTTAGCATAAATCAGTCTGTTTTATTCAGACTTCCAGGGGGAAACTTTGGAGTTGTGAAAAATGTCGAGTCATCTTTGGGAGGCTAACGCAACTGCATGATGATAGACACTCTAATATGGTCATTATTTTGACTGAGTCTCTTTTTCTTTTTCTCTGTTGTATTGTAGCCTAGCAGCCGTGATAAAAAGTCAGAGCTGCTTCCTGCTGACTGGAGCAGCAACAAGGAGCTGTACAGCCTGCGCTACAGAAGCAGCGACACAGACACCATGATGGTGCTGAAGGCCATCGCTGTGGACTCCACGCTCATCTTCAACTTAATGGTAACTCAACAAACAGGACCGGCTTCTCTCTGCAGTTAAAATGAAAGTTGCTGATGCAGAGGATTGATGCTAATAATCACACAGGGAGCCGGATATGTACAGGAGAGACTCTGCGCTGTTTTCTTCTTCAGTGTTTAAATCAGGTGAAACCTTCACATTTAGCTCAAATGCTTGAACCAATTATTTATATTACCACTGTAATTATTTACAATAGCAAGTTCCCTTTGTATTTGGTCGCCTTTTAATCCATGACTTTGGTCAAACATTTTGAGCATAAGGCTTGAACTTTGACCCCCAAATCCCAAAGGAGTTGAAAAGTAGGCTTCATGGAGCAGTCGTCCAACGCTCCGGCCGGCCAGGCAGAGACTGAAGGAGCAGCAGCAGCAGATGAGGTGGATTAGCAGAGCTGATGATGTCATCAGGATGTTCCATCCATTTTCTTACATTCTGCTCCCTGGTGGGGTCAGGAGGGCCTTTTGAGAGGCGGGGTCACCTGGACAGGTCGCCAGTCTGCCGCAGGGCAACACAGAGACAGACAGGACAAACACACACACACACACTTAAGGAGAATTTAGACAGGCCAATCAACGTAACATTCATGTTTTTGGATTGTGGGCCGGGAATCGAACCAGGACCTTCAGTGCTACCAACTGCACCACCGTGCAGCGTGCTCATCAGGATGTTTTGCTGCACAATATCGTCTCTTTTGGGTTTAAACATGGGATTGGTGGGCAGAACGTCTGATTAAAAGCTGCTGTTGTTTTGCAGAACTCCGGCACTAACCAGGTTTCAGACCTGATGGTGAACATCAGCGACCACGTCAACGCCGATCAGCTGCACACGTTTGACAGGTTGGTTTGTACCAGATTTGTTTGTCCCACCTGAGAACAGAAAACCTCCTGCATACACGCTTAGTGGTTTGAATCATTTCAACATATTAAAATAACACATTCTGCCAACAATAACCAGCCGCACAGATAATGACGTAAACACGACGTTGTTCCGGTTGGTGACGGAGCCTCTCTGTGCCACAGCGTGTTCAGAGACGCAGACTATTTGTCTGAGAAGGTGAAGTCTCAGCTGCTGCCTCGCCCAGAGAAAGCGCCGGAGAGCAGCAGACGGGAGGAGGGCGAGTCGTCTCAGAGGAGGCGGGAGGAAGACGGCGACCCCCTGCGGCTGCCCTGCAGACACCCTCGCCACGGGCCGCAGCCTCACTGGTCAGTAAGCAGCGGCGTCCAGGAAACCGCCTCGCTCTAATAAACTGTCTTCACTAATTGGTTTTATGTGTTTAATTACGCTCTGAAACAGACAAGTAGAATATTATTCAACACACACATCAAATATTTAATAAACCAACGTTTCCATTTCTCTTGTAACATTATTTTTCTATTAAATGTGGTTTTAGTTTCAGAATATGAAGATTATTCCTCTGATTAATAACTCAAAACACATCAGAGCAATAAGTTCATCTGTAAATTCATCAACTTCTAAAGTAGATAGAAAACGTCAGAATGACCAGAAGGAAATTTTCACAAAGAATCACTAACATAACCACAAAAATATTATTTTGTTCTTTTTTCAATAGGTTGCAAACATTTTTCATGTTTAAGTTATTGTTCTAAACACTTTAATGTCTTATTTGATGAAAATGTATAAAAGCTAAAAACAAAACTAAATATTTTTATCTAAAAGTCTAAACACATTTCCTTAAAGTGTGAATTATAAAAATAAGTTTCATTTTATGTAAACAGATTATATTTACCTGGACTGAAGGTAAAAATTAATCTTTGGGTTTTAAAGTTTGTTAGTTTCAATTCGGCTCAGTTTATTTCTAAAGCGACAAATTCACCCCAGATATCAACTAGAGGAACTTTACAACTAAAAATAATTTAAATCTATTATACAATTTATGCAAGTTATCCATCAAATCATTAAACTCAATTAATTATTCAAATTAGTTTAAATAGTTCCTAAGGAAACTGAACAGAATATCGATCCTCTCCTCCTGACCAGCAGGGGGCGACAGCTGGAAAATCTCTGGTATTAAGTTATTACACACTCCTTCGGACTGAACATGCATGTGGTGACAGTGGAGAGGAAAACTCTCCTTTAACAGCAGGAAACCAGCAGCAGAACCAGAACCCGGTTTTTATCGCAGCAGTCGGTCGGTGATCGGTAGAACTCGTGTCTGAAGTTTAGGCCTTAAAAACGTCTTCATTTCATTTACAGACTGGAAGTTTGTTAATCACAGATTTAACATTTTGACAGAAATATTGAATGTTTTGGGTTTTTTTTACTTTTCTGTCAGGTGAAAGTTTGAGTCTTTATTCGTTTTGTGACTGGAGGCTGTTGAGGCTACCGCTAACTAGCTGCTAACACAGTGTTGGTGTTAGTTAACAGTTAGTGTTTCCCTCAAGCTGGCATTAAAAAGTCTTAAAAACGTCTTAAATTTGACTGAAATGAGCAGAAACTCTGGAGGTTCGACAATCAGCAGCCAGTTAGAAATAAACAGCTGAACCCAGAAGGCCTGAAACGTTTAATCCGACCCAAACGTCTGAACCCAGAATAATGATTTATGTTTCTGTTTCTGAAACACCAGAGTTCACATTTATCTGGGTCCATTCCCGGTTCTGTATCTGAAGGTTCAATCAGTGGGAGAAAGTCAGTTTGTTGTTTGATTTGTGTAGAAGATGATCGCAGCAGCAGGTCAGAATTATTTTATTTAAAGATGGAAAAGTTTTTTTTTCTGGAAGGGAAAATCAAACTGGAGGACGGATTCGTTCCCTCCAACGACCTTTAACCCGGTCACATGAGACGGCGGCCCTTCATCGCCACAGTGGCCCCCAGGGGACAGAGAGGATGAGGAAGATGAGGAAGACGGAGCAGAGACGGATGGATAGAAAGTGAACAGAGAGAGTTTGAGACGGAAAAACGGAGCGATGAAGAGAAGATCGGATCATCTGGACCTCACATTAATCAAAAACGTTACAAATATTTGATTGTTTTTATTTTTGAAACATTTTGGTTTTAAATTGGTTAGAAAAAGTTTCAGAGCCGATCCAAAACGTCTGAGACCAGAATCCGTTTAAATTCACTTTATAGCATGAAAAGGTAACGGGTCACTTCCTGTTGCATTTAAAGGGATCTTAAAGGTTTTCTGGATCAATCATTAATGTCTGATCATTTTTATTTCATCAATAAAAAAACAAAATGTCTGTTGGTTTGTTTCAGGCCCGACCCGCTGAATCCTCCGTTCGCAGCCGGAGGAGCAGATCTGGATCCGTTTGGGTGAGTTCACATTTAATCTGGTTTAAACCTGAATCTGGTTTACACAAAAAATGAAGCAGATTGAGACTTTTTGTTTCTTCTACATTTAGAACCAAATTATTACAGATGTTTCTTTATTTCTTTTATTGGTTTTTGATGTATTGAAATGAAACCTCTGGTTTCACCCTGATGATTCAGTGGATAATATCTATATTTATATCTATATGTATATCTATATGTATATTCCAGGTCAGTAGGTGGGGGGGGGATGATCATGGACCCTCTGAGGTCCGGGTACCCTCGCTCCGGCTTCGACCCGTCCAGCGGGATCCCAGACATCCTGCCTCCTGGAGCCGTTCCTCCGGGGGCCCGCTTCGACCCGTTTGGACCCGTGGGACGCCACAGACCGGGGTGAGACACACACACACCCTCGTGTCTATCAGCACCGATTGAGATCGTATTGATCAACATAACAAACCGATCTGGAACAGGTTAGGGTCAGTCTATGGTCTAATCAAAACCTGGAGCTTCATGTCTAAAGCTGTGTACGCAGAAAAAATGTGCGGCGCCATATTTTACGCACAAATCAGCCTGTATGAAAATGAACTTTGCGTCAAAGTTTGAGTAAATATTTGCACAATTTTCCCCTGCGGTGAAAATGTGCAGCAGCAACACAAACTTTATCTGTGGACAATAATAAACTAGAAAGAGTCAAAACTCACATAAATCCACTGAAACCTGATTCAGTTATTTACACTAAATTATTCTTAGATAATCAGATTTCAGTCTGAACATTTCTGCCTGTTGAGCTGTTTTAGGGCCACTGTCACTTTAAATAAGCAGTTTCTGACCACGCCCCCAATGTATTCTGACCACACCCCCAATGTATTCTGACCACGCCCTCTACCCCAACTGGTTTCTGGTTGGTCACAACAAAACTGTTTTCCAGCAGCCATTGTACAGCAGGAAAACCAGCTGACGATCTCTGGAGATCACGTTGTGTCTCAGCAATCGGCTCATTCTCCAGTTTTAAACTTGAACTTATCACCTAAAACTGCGTGGATGTTTTCAGAAATGGTCCAGACTTTCAGAACAAATTTGACCAGAATGTGAAGCTGTGAAATCCGAAGCGTCGGACGGAGTTTCATTTCCTTACGTTTTCCTGAAGTCAGTGACGTTGATGTTTCTGTTTCCTGTTTTCAGGCCTGACCCCGACCACATGCCGCCGCCCGGATACGATGACATGTTTATGTAGCGCTCGGCGCCGATTCCTGCTTCCATTACTCCTGCTCACACCGCAGAACTGGGTCCGGTCCAGAACCAAGCCAGATCCGGTCCGGAACCACCACGGATCGTCCAATGACAGGCGGGATTCTCTGAAAATGAAAAATAAAATATTCACTCAGACTCCTTTAGGGTTTAGAAATGCTTATGAATTTTTTAAATCTGCGCAGATTCATATCGATCCTTGACCCTTGACCCTGATCTGACCCTGACCCTTGACCTTTCTGCTTGTTATGATAAACGTACATATCTATAATTTCTTTCTTCTGAGCTTCTTGCTGATAAATGAGTGAATTAAAGCGACGTCTCAGAGAGTAAACTCCCGGTTTGGATTATTTTAACTTACAGAAAAGTTTGGGAATAATTTCCATTTCTTTAGAAAAGCAGATCTTTGCTGCTTGTTGTTTTTAGTTGTTGATTTTGAAACATGGCTGATTAATAATTTCTGCCAGACATTCTAATAAAAACCGCAAAGTTGTTACTGTTTTAGTTCTGCTGCTTTGTATCAAACTCCAACATTTTCATGGGAAACATTTTAATTCAGTGGAGAAAATAAACCTGGCCGGTTCCCTAGGCAGCCCGCAGCATCATGGATCCTCCACCATACTTGACAGTGGAGCTAGAAGTTTTTAAAAATCAGCATTAATGAATTTTTTACCTAAAACAAGCTGCTGTATGAAACGTTTCCTGTAAGTTAATTAGATATTTGCTCTATAAACTAGTCAAAAATGTTTAGATTTTGTTTTTGCAGTGAGACTTTCAGACTGAAATCAACCTGCAGACTACCAACATGGCTGCCGTTTACCTTCAGAGCTGCAGGAAAACTTCGACATCGTCGTTTAACATAAAAAACTGTTTATTTAAACGTCACTGCGCCAGTTTCACATTTAAGATAATCCTCTGCGGTTTCTACCTCCCTGACGATTCAGTCAGCGCCACAGAAACGGTGACATCATCATGACATCATCATCTGAAAACTGATGAGGAGCAGAGTCAAAGAAACTTCAAACATTTTAAATTTATTAAGTATATTTTAAAAAAAGTTGAGATGTTTAATCTATTTTTTCATTAAATTCAGATGCGTCTCTAATTTTTGTGTCATGGTTTAAAAGTTGCTGCCGTTTTCATATTTTTGTGTAATCTGATTATTTTGGTTTGGACCGCAGCATTGTCTGGTTTAACTTCCTCTTCCTGTTTGGTTCCTCAACTTCCTGAATATCTGAATATCTGGACTGACCTGGATTTTGATGTAGGACGTCTGGGCGGTTGCCCAGGGCAGCATCAGAACATGGGAAAACGGCTGTGCACTAAAACCTGGTAAAGACATAAAGTTGGGGCGCTGTGGTGGCGCAGGGGCAAAGCCCGACCCGCTTATGGAGGCCCTATGTCCTCGTGGTGGTGGTCGCAGGTTCGATTCCCGGCCTGGCAACATTAGCCACATGTCTCTCATTACCCTCTTTCCTGTTGAACTACTTTAAAATAAAGGCCACTAGAGTCACAAAACCTTATAAAAGAGATCAAGTTATCTGAGTGCTAAACGAGTTTTATACTTCAAACCTTCGACTGTATCAACGCTTTCATTCATTCATGGATTTTCTGTGGAAGGAAAATCCAAATTAATCACATAAAATCTGGATCATTGTAGATTTTTCCATAGAGCACATCTAAAATATAGAAAATATAGTTGCCGCCCCCTGCTGGGTGGCTTTGGGGGGCAGAAGCTGCCCCGGGCTCCGTTGACCACGGGACCGCCCCTGAAGCAGTGCTTTGCTTTGTTTCTTGGATCTGATTAAAACTAAAGTTTCCCCTGTTGTTTTTATGATTTCTCTTCTGAGCTGTTTTCCATTTTGATCGACACTGAAAATGAAATAAAGTTCAGAGAGGAACCGTCTGGATAATGAAACAGAAAAACAAACTTTATTTTCACTTGAACAGAATCAGACGTAGAAATCATGTTACAGACAGGATATACTATTTACAGGAAGGAAGCTTCACTCAGTAACACTTAAAAAATAAATTCAACTCAACCTTTCTGTGCTTTCCGTACAGCAAACAAATCAGACGTCTGGTTGTGACCACAAAATAAAAATAAAATCACAAAAATCCTTCAGAGGTTTGGAAATGTGGCATCAGAATCAGAAAAAGGAAAAAATCAAATCATGCATTTATAAAAAGACTTTAAATAGTGGCTAATGTGCTAATTAAAAAACTTTTCTTCTTATGATAATTTTGTGGTTAATTTAGATCATTAACCAATAAACTTTTTACCAGATTTTATATCTTTCAGTTCTAATTTAATAAAGTGTTTTTGTTTCCTCCTTTAATTAAAAGTTAAATTAAAAACCAGAAGTTTCTGTTAATATGTTTTATTGTATAGAGTATTTTGTTTATGGTAGTTAATAAATTAAATCAGATATATTTCATATAAATGAGTTGTGCTAAATGTTTTATCCACTGTAATATATTAATAGTTCAATATCTAGGTTTTATGTTAACATTATTTTAATTCTTTTTGTACAATTCAGACTTTTAAATCTGCTTTTGTAAAGTCAGATTATGGTGTAAACTGAGTGATGTATGTTTAAATTTTAATAAATATATTTATGGTTGGTCGGGTGTTAAAAAATCTTAACTCAAAGCCTCTAATGCTTTTGTTTTTATGCTTTTATTTTGAAGGCAGCTGCTTGAATTTGATCAGAATTTTTATCCATTTAACTGAATCTGAATAAATTAAAACCGGAATGTGATATTATTTCAGTGATGTAATTCAAAAACTGAAACATCTCGATTTTTAACAGCATTTTTATGATTCTGACTTAAATATTCAACATTCAGATTCTCAGAATATGCCATTAGTTTGATAAGGTGATGATTAAAAAAATATTTTTATTGCAGAAAAATGATGTCAGGCCATGTTTTTCTTTCCATAAGCAGAGGAAATCCTCAACAGCTTGTTTAAGCCTAAACAAGCCGTCTGTCGAAATGTTACTGGAAAGTTAAGTGGAAGGAAAAATGAAATCCACAGGGATGATAATACATTATCGCATGCCTCTTATGTCCCTGTATAAAAAGGGACTTTTAAAGAAATCAGTCTTTAGTTGATATTTTTTGTTTCATTAACTGTAAGCCATAACCTTGAAATTTTACAGTAATAAATGTTTGAAACATCTGACTGCAGGTATGAAATAAATCTGACAATAACTGAACTTCACATAACCTTGGACACCCTTTATTTAGACGCACCGGTGTAACAGGGGTTAAAGTACAATGGGTTCTGAGTGCAGAGTGAAAAGCTCCATGTCACATCTCTGCACAAAGCGGTGCAGTTTACCGTAAAGCAACGCAGTTTACCGTAAAGCGGCCATGTTTACAGTAAAGCGGCCATGTTTACCGTAAAGGAGAACAGTACGGTAAACATGGCGCCTGCCGCGCGCTGCCCCCGCCGCGGACTGCGCCCATCACGCCATGCTCCAGACTCCACTTCATAGTTTGTTTGTCTGAGGAAAACAAAGCAGAGCTGCAGAAAAACCACTTCTCCACTGTCTGTCCAAACCAACAAATTATCATTTAACGGCTCATTTTAGGCTCAATATTTTCATATAGAAATGTGCTGCTGTGCACTGTAAAAACACAAAATCTAACTTAAGGTGATTACTTAATCACCTTAAGTAATTTTGTGTTTTTTAAAAGGTAAAGGTAATTTTATTTATGAAGCACATTTTCAGCAACAACGCAATACAAAGTGCTTTAAGAAAATTTTATTTAATATTTTAACTGAAATACTTTGTCTTTTAAAATGGTAAATGGACTGAACTTATATAGCGCTTTTCGAGTCATTTTGACCAGTCAAAGCTCTTTACATTAGAGTCACATTCACCCAGTCGCACTCACAAACACCGATCTGTGTATCGGTAGGCAATTTGGGGTTAAGTGCCTTGCCCAGAGGCACATCGACATGTGGCAGGAGGAAGCTGGAATCAAACCTACAACCTTGCGATCGCAAGACGACTACTCTACCAAAGAGCCACAGTCGCCCACTTTTAACATCAGCATCAATTATCAGACTTTGAAACGATTGGACAAACTGAGTTTAATTTAAAGAATTAAATTAATAAGTTGAATTATCAGAGTCTTTTTTCATAAAAATAACTTTTTGTTTTTATTCTGCTAATATTACGGCGGTAATATCAACGCTCCGCACAGGAACAGACGACTGAAATAAAATCCAATTTTTGAAATTAACTTTTGTCATTTCTAATTTCTTATTTAGAAAAGAAAATCAGAGATTATAATCTTAATCCATCAGTTCATCAATCAGATTATTGATCCAGATATTGGCTGTGAAGGTTAAACTTGATTATGAATTAAAACTGTGAAGATTACAGCAAACAGTGTGTGTGTGTGTGTGTGTGTGTGTGTGTGTAGGCGTGTGTGTGTGTCTCTGTGTAGCCACACACACACACACACACGCATGTTTGCTACGCTATCTTTGAGGGGACTTTCCGTTGACTTCCATTCGTTTCTACAGCCTAAACCTTACCCTTACCTTTACCCTAACCATTACATACCTAACCCTAACCAAAACTCACCTTAGTGCTAAATCTGACCCCTGGCCCAAAAACAACGTTTCCCTTTGTGGGGACCAGGCTTCGGGCCCCACAAAGAGCAGTGGGTCCCCATAAGGTAGTATATGTCAGGAAAACGGTCCCCACAAGGTATTAGAAACAAACGCACTACCCTTGGCTAACTGGTTCAACACACACTGGGTTACATTAGCGTAATATTTGTTCACACAGCAGTGTGTTCTGCTTAAGGCATATTGCAGCGTTTTGACATTAATACCATCAGTTCATATTTAATACAGCAGAAAACCAAACATTATTAAAGGTTAAAGCAGCTTCTGTCCAAACGACGACACTCTGGCTCTTTATTTTGTTTTTCTTAAAACTTTAACATTTTCATAAAAATCAAACTGCATTCAAGCTCAGATTCTATCTGGAACTCTTTTAATGTTTGTTTTATTTTTCATTTCTTTTTGGTTTAATAAACAACGTTCACATGAAAACTGAAAATTATTTTAAAATTTTAATGTAAATATGATAAAATATCAGTAAAAAAGGCTAGAAGATCCAGGTTTAGTTTGAATGATGATTAAATTTGAGCATCTTCAATTAAAAACTACAAACATTTTAAAACATCAACAGTTTATGTTGATGTTTTTTTTTTCTTTTCCATATTTTGTGTTTATAGCCTCAGCTGCGTCTGTCAAGTTATATTAGGAAGCTAACGTTTTCCGGTTAGCATCCAGGTTATATTGTGAAGCTAACGCTTAGCGTCCAGGTTATATTGTGAAGCTAACTCTTAGCGTCCAGGTTATATTGTGAAGCTAACTCTTAGCATCCAGGTTATATTGTGAAGCTAACTTTTAGTGGTTAGTATCCAGGTTATATTGTGAAGCTAATGTTTAGCGGTTAGTATCTAGGTTATATTGTGAAGCTAACACTTAGCGGTTAGCATCCAGAGGAAACTTTCTCACAGTGAGAAACAGAAACGAATATAAAAGTCTTTGCTTATGCCTCAGGCTGGCTGTGAAAAATCTGACATTTCCAAGAGACCTGAAGCTAATTTCCATATTTTTATTCAGTTATAGTTTATAACTGAACATTTCATGGTTTATTGGGTTCATGTCGGGTTTGTGGTTTTAATTTCTACCTGGTTTTTATTTTATGGCTGAAGCTTAAATAAATAAATGTTGCCTCTGTTTAAGAACAAGCAACAAATCTCTCTGTCTTATTTTATTTTATTAATTATAATAATTAAATGTATATTCTGTCTATAATTAAAATGTGACTGAAGTGTATCTGGTCTGAAACTAAAATATTATTCCTGATTTCTGTTTCTAAATAATGTGCTTTTTATAGCTTTAATAGGATTAAAACAGCAGGAATTATTACACTGCAAAAACACAAAATCTTACCAAGTATTTTAGTTCAGTTTCTAGTGCAAATATCTTAAAATACTGGAAATAAGACAAAACCAACTTACAAGTAAATCTTCAGCAAGAAGTTTGTTTTAAGTCAATGATTCCTTAATATTGATTAAAAAGTTACATAAGTAAAGAAATTAGCTGGAGGAGAAAAAATGTATTTAAAATTAATGTTCCAAGATTAATTCCTGAAAACAAACTGCTACATGGAGCTAAAAAGTACGATAGTTTTGTCTTATTGCAAGTAAATTAGAGTATTTGGACTAAAAACTAAAATACTGGTTGAGTATTTTAGTTTGCGGTGAATTGTTTCAGTGATTCTGATCTTTAATAACCTCCAGATGAGTTCTGTCCACCGGGCCTTACCGCTCCACTTCCTGTCTGCCAACGTCACAAAGCCGTCTGATTGCTTGGCTTCTGTCGGCTGGGATCCAACTGGACCAAACCGAATCCAACCGGATCAATTCTGACTAAACTCCACATGCAGCTGAAGCAGCAGCTGGCGTTCTGCTCGGTTCTGGTTCTGAGTTCTGGTCCTGGCTGGACCCTGGTTGTGTGTTTTCCACCAGAACCCGCTCCACCCCGTCTCCATCCGCCTCTCCTGTCGCCAGCTGCTTCATCCTCAGGTTGATGGAGCCGTAGGTCCTTTTGGGCCGAACGAAGGCGGCGCGGCGGCGGTACATCTCGCCCCGGCAGATGGAGACCATGAGCAGGACGGACAGGAACATCCCTCCCAGCGTCAGCAGGCCCAGCCCGGCGATGATGCACCTGTCCAGGTGCGAGCCCAGCCGGGCGTAGTGCAGTTCCAGCTTCTCCATCTGCCGGGCCGACACCGAGTCCGGATCCACGCCGGCGTCCCGGGGGACGGTGTAAGCCACCGCCACCAGCACGATGCCGCTCACCAGCAGAACCAGCGCCACCACGAAGCCCAGGTCCGCAGAGCGGCCATCAGCCGGGCCCGGCGCCGCCAGGCCCACACCTTCATCACCTCCTCCTCCTCTGGCGGCGCCGCCGTCCTCATCGTCACACGACTCTGGAGAAACCTGCAGCTGCAGGAGAAGAAAAGTGTTAAAAATACATAAATAATATTTTAACAAGGATCAAAGATGGAGACAAACAAGAAGAAAAGGAGAAAAAAAAATCTGAGAAATGTTTGTCCACACTGCAAAACACTAAATCTGTATTTCTGTTCCGTTTCTGGAGCAAAAACTTGTTTACACTTAAAACGAGAAAACTAACTTATACGTAACTTTTTAGAAAAACACAGGAATTTATTTTTAATCAATAATTCTTTAATATTGATTTAATAACATTCTAGTTCTCTTTTATCTTAATAAAAAGTTATTAATAAATTAGTTCCTCCACTGGTAATGTTGAACTGAAGGGGAGATTGTTTACTGGTTACAACAATACAAAAAATCTTTAGTAATTTGAGTTTGTTTCTGTGTTTCTATTGTCTGGAAACCTATAAATAGGATTTTAGGCCCCCTTCCCCCTGCCCCAGCCTCCAGGTTCTGCGTTACGGCCCTGTGTTTGCTGTCGCAGCGCAGCGCTCCACAACTCAGCTGGCTGCACAGATTTGTGACACTTATCTTCATATTAATAATTATAATGCTGTTTAGGTGCACAACTTTACGGACTCGTTCATTTGTGGCCGTTTTCACGTTTATTGCGCTGTTCATATTAGTCTCCATGTTTGCAGTTTTCTGGAGCGCAACGCGAAGCTCGACGTCATTCAGAGGTAATATTTTAATTTGACATTAACAAAGACACAGCGGGACGGATCATCCGGGAAATGATGGACAGGGAGAGTCTGACTAAAACTAACTGGATGTCAGACTAATGTCTGCTTATTTGCAAGCCCCAAAAACAGCAACCATCGACTCATTAAATCTGCAAGCGACTTTAGAAAAAAAAAAAAAACAGCCCAAAGCCGCTTATAATAAACGGACTTGGCGCCTGAAACTCAAAATAGTTCCTGTTTTTCCAGCAACAAAATGCGGGTCTCCCTCCTTTGTTTACATTTCTGTCCCTGCGGATACTGTCGCACAGAAACGGCGGTCACTCCCCAAGACTCATAGAGGAAATAAAATTAAATTACATAAGAAAATAGTAAATGCAAAGTGGTTTCGATAAGTAACTGTAGTCTGACTACTGGATGTGAAAAAGCAACAGGTTAGATTACTGGTTACTGAAGAAAGTGGTCCGACGTCAGGAACATAAATAGAAACGCTTTTTCTGCTCAGTGATTTTCTTTCAGTTTGTTCTTCTTAAGTCTGATAACTAATCATTCACTACTGGACAATTATTTCAATAACCGATTGATCACGGTTGATTGTTGCAGCCCTGAAAACAAATCCTGTCACCGTGCTGGTTCTGGGTGGACAGACGCGGGTCGCAGCCGGTCCCGGCTCGTCCGACTCCTCGTCCTGCTGGTAGGAGACGTTCTCGAAGCCTCCGGCGGCGCAGCGCCCCCCGCTGGCCGAGCCGCCGCGGCGCTGCAGCTCCCGGAGCTCCACGGCGTTCAGAGACTCCATCAGTTCTGGCTCATGTCTTCACCAACCCGTCCTCGCTGCGGGACACAAACATTAAAATACCGTTTAAGAATCACAGCCTCCCACTCACCTTCATATTGATGCTTTAAAACGGTTTTTATTTTTCTGATTTTAATCTTAAATGCCATGTTTACATAAACGGTAAGCAAGAAATCATCAATTAACTGAAATAAAAGCTTTAAAACGTCAACCAAATGTGCTTTAAATTACTGAAATACATCAACTTTTCAATAGCATTCACATTTTTATGCATGTGACCATAATCAGATTGATTTATTTATGTTTGCAGTTAACACTGATTAATTTAATCAAATGCAATTAAATTTGACATTTAGAAAGATTTTAAATGTCAAGATGTAAAATCCTGGAGTGATTTAAGGTCCATAGGTCGTTCTGGAGGTCGTTCAGTTTAGAGTTGCAGACGCTGCTTGTAACTGATCAGCGGTGTTCAAAGTGAGTCTCGGGGGCCATCCGTGGCCCCTGGAATAAGTTTTTGTGGCCCCTCATCACAATTCAAAAATAAATCAGGACAAAACTACAAGTTTTAAATCAAAATCTACAAGCAAAAATGACTGATGCAACACAAAGTGATCATCTTCTCCAAGCTTTCTGCTTTCCTGTTGCCATGGTAACCAGGGCCATCTACTCACTGGTTTACACTGTAAAATCCTCGGCGGTGCAGCCAGACCTGCTTTCAGCTGCTGGAGTAAAACCGGGCTGAACACAGGAAGTGAACTTATGAAATATTTTTACAGTTTTATCATCTTAATCAAACTGGATGCTTTTCAAGGAAAACATGCAAAAAAAACATCTGAAGTTTTAAATCTATGATTCCATTTCTACTAAAAAATAGAGTTAATTTAATTAAATAGTTCACATTTAGTTTATTATTGAGAAGGTTGAAAGAAAAATCATATTTTCAATAATTTTAACTTTTAAATTGACATGTTTTGGCCCACCAGTCCTTTGGAGTTGTCAAGTTTGACCCAAGTGAGCAAAAGTTTGCAGTGTTTTCCATGCACTGTAAAACATGTTTCCTCCACCAGTCTACCACTGGTGATGTGAGGCGGCCATGTTGAATCGCCAAGTCTGGGGAAATCTGACCTCTGATTGGTTCCAGTTGATTTTTCCAACTGGAAAGTCAGAATTTCCCATTTCGGTCTACAAACGAAACACATCAACAGCACAGCAATGATAGATTGGCCTAGTCAAAGTCCAGATTTCAGAATCTGTGGCAACTTAGTTGCTGGTTCATAGATTGTCTTCATCCAAAGCAGACATGTTGGAAATCACACCCGGAAGCCGCGAGAGTTGAAGGTGGTTCAACTTCAGGTCCCTTAAAGGGCCAGCAGCAGGAAATGTTCCTCTCGTTTGCTGGGTTTTCTGCGCCTGTAACGGCCGGGGTTCGGTTCGGATCTCTGTCAGAAGCAGTGTGATCATTAAAGGAGAGGTGAGCGGTAATCTGTCCCCTGACACTACCTCCCCTTTAACTGCGGCTGATGCGGGATTTCACGGATAAAGCGAACCTTTAATGTGGAGTCTGTTTTTCCGGTGGCCCACTGACACACATTCAGCAGCGGCAGCCTGCGAGCCCACGAGCAAGGCACCGTCGAGCAAAGTGACCTTGTGATGCAAGCTGCCAGGAATCTGGACCAAAACACTCCTGCTGTGCGTGTGTGTGTGAAACCTGCAGCTGATGGACACACCGACCGACGCGCTGCTCCTCCCCGCAGCAGGCGCCTCGTCCCGGGCTGATGGAGGAAAACGTAAGAGAAGCGATATTTCCGCGGGTTGCTGCGGGAATCCGTGCCGGAATCCACGCGGGGTGGCGGGCTGCCTGCTGGCCGAGCTGCGCGTCAGGAAACGGCTTGAGCCCGGAGCGGGAGGCTGGAGGCTTACCTGGAGCTGGAGCCGAGCCTGGCTCCGGCCGCCGGGAACATCTTCAACATCTTCATCCGGAGATGGAGGCGGCTGGACGGCGAGTGAGGAAGGCGGAGAGAGAGGATGAGGATGGTGGCTGACACTGACCATGCGCAAAAGCAGCCTGTGATTTTCGGGTTGGTGTCAGTGGAGTTGGTGTCTGCTGCCTTTTGACCTACATCACTCCGAACAGCAGCAGCGCCAGAACATCCGCTGTGAGCCGCTGCTGGCGGCCAGGCAGCCGATAAAAGGTCCGATTTTAGGTTTTAAAGGCATCATCGATGCAGCTGGCCGAAAATGTTACGTTATTTATGTCAAATAAACTGAAGAATATTTCAGTTGTTTCACTTTTCCTTTAAAAATAAGAAAAGAAAAAATACTTTTCTATTCCGTCAGGATGCTGTGAAGCTGCAGCTCCCCCTGGTGGTCACTGAGGCAAATAACTGTTTGATTTTAAGCTATTGCGATTATTTTCACAAACAGAAGTTAAAAGAAAATAAAAATGTTTCCAGATGCAGAAGAGGCAAAGAGAAGAACTGAAATAACAGAACGGGTTTGTATCTGCACCGCAGCACAGCTAGCCGCTGCAGGACCTTAGAAGAGGAGGTTTAAGGTGCATTCACACAGTCCATGTTCAATCCACTTTAATCAAACTCTAATTCATCTGGAATTAGAGTTTGATTGGTGAAGTGTGAATCAAACTCGTACTACAGCTCAGGGCATTCTGGGTAAATACAACCAAAGCTAATGTGCTAGCCTAGCGCTAGCAGCAGAAATGGCTCCTGGTCTTCAGCCAAAGACTAAACAGAAATCCTCCAACCGCTAAAATCTGACGCCTCCATCTTGTTTCCATCTGGTGAAGAAGGAAGTTGCTCTCAGTGTCTTCAGAGGTTTTTGTGTCGTTTCCTTCAGTGGTTCTTGGTGCAGCGCCCCCACAGGCCAGGAGGGGAACAGGTTGGTTTGACTCAGAGCAGAGAAGAAGAGAACCACAGCAGCTGAGACCGTTTTACAGTGTTTCCAGTCAGAGGTTTTGTCAGAACCGCTGTAGCACAGACTGCAACAGGAGAGCCTTCAGCATCTACAACAACTCTCAACTACATGAAATACATTTATTTTATGTTTCTGGATTAATAACTGCAGAAATCACAAGCTGCCAGTGTTTCTGGGCGTTAATGCTGATATATGTTTATTAAAGAAATAATATCCATCCAGACTGTGGCTGGATGCATAAAAATATAAAAAATAAAAACAGTAAGCACAACTTAACGTCTGAAAACGTGATTCTGATTCTGTAAATCTATTTCGGTAAAAATAAAAAGAAAACTTTGCAGGTTTGTTGAAAATTAAATGTAAAACAAATGAAACAAAATAAAAAGTTAAACATCAAAGCAAAACGCAAATCATACAAATGATTAAACCACATGCAACATCTGGACTAAACAAAAAACTGACCTGAAGATATGAAAGATAATCTTGGTCACGTCCAATGAATCGCTCTGTAAAAAAACTACACCTGCTTTATCTTTGCATTGAAAACGGTCTCCATGAGCGTTACCATGGCAACGCGTATCCGGCTCAGACATGCTGATCCTAAAGAAGCAGCAAAAAAAGACCCGGTTTCTTCCTCCTTCACTGCAACATGAAACCTTTTTATTTCCAGGTCCAGACAGACAGATTTATTTATCACATTTATTTCATTCTGGAGCCACAAAGTCCCAGAATTCATTGCAAAAAACAACATCAGATGAGAAAGAAGCACCCAGCTTCTCCCAGATGATGCTAAAACCTTTTTAATCTTTGCTAGCGTGAACGCTCACTCTGCACGCCAGGTTAGTGATTAATCCGCCGCTGAAAATAGATCCACGGATTCTGTGTGAGAGACGTCAGCATCAGTCTTATTTTGTGAGAAATCTTGTTTTTAATCATACGACCTTCAGGCCAAATATCTGGATATTAGAGACAAATATTAGCAGCTTTGCTACAATCTGGGAGCGGTGAAGGTTACGTCACCTGAGAATGCAACATGCCAACTCTAAGACGGGACGTGTCAAAGGTCACAGAAGGTGATTTCATCAAGACGCCGTTCATCATTGCATAAAATTAATTCATTTTTGAGAAAAATCCCAGAATATTTAAATGGACTTGTTTTTCAAGATTTTCTTTTCTGTTTTCTTATTTATTTAAAATTCATTCTGTTTCTGAACTGGTGAAGAGATTAATTAATGCGTATTTTAAAGCTATAAAAGTCAATCCTTCCTCTGTTTTCGTCTCAGAGTCAAAGATAAAACTCCTGGGATGTTTTTAATATCTTAAAGTCAGAATTAGGATTCTTCAGATTCTCTGTAAAACATCCCGATGAAGAGACACTAAAACAATTAATGTGCAGAAATTACAAGTTTTATTGTTGTGTTTTTTTTTTTTTACAAAATCCTTGTAGACAAAAAGGGAAAAAATAAAACGAAATAAAAAATTAACGACAATAACTGAAAAGAGAAATTCACTTTATTTTACAAAAGGAAAGAAACTCTCAAACATTATTGTATCTTGATTAAACTCTAGATTTACAAAAAACCAAACATTTAGTTAATTTTTACTGTGACATGAAGTGAAATATAATATGTAATATCTGCCAGGATGATGTGTAGATGCTACACACTGAAAGGCTAAGAAATACCAATAAAAATAAAAAATATTTAAAACTTTATTTTTTTAACCAACATAAATATGAGACTTGAGGACGTCTCACCATAAAAAACATCACAAGAAACTATAAACAATACTTTTTTGCAATACTGTCACTAAAAAAGTAAAACCATATAAATACAAACATTTATGATCGTCTCATCTCGTTTCAACGTTTCCCAAAGAAATTCAAACTAGAAAGCATCTAGATAAAGCAAAAGCATCAGATTCTGCTCAAAGCGAGCCTTGCTCTGACCTCTGACCTCTCTGAGAATTTGGACCGCATTTTGGAAAAAAACTAAATCATTTCCAGAAAATGAAAAGAAAATCTGCTTTGATAAACATCTGTGAAAACGTTCGAACAGGAAACTGGTGAGATCAAACCACGTGATGGAAGAACGAGGAAACGGAGCAAAAGGCCCGAGTGGATTTTTACTGTTCTGGTACCAAAACGATGTGATGAAGTCTCTTAAAGAGACAGCGACCCGTTAACCCAGGTTGGTCTCCATTTGAATAAAATTTAAGTCGAATAAAAAAAAAAAGTCTCAACTTGCAAAAAACAGTAGATATGTGCTGTTCTTCAATTATGTTCATGAGCCGCACAAAATCAGTTTGGGGGCCACAAATGGCCCCTGGACCACACTTTGGACACTCCTGGTTTAAAAACAAATCCAATATTGACTCTAAGGTCAAATAAAATCACAAATATTAAGCAATTTTATGTGATTTTAAATTATTTCTAGCAAATGTGCTGAGTGACGAACATGAGTTGATCAGATTAGCAGTTAAAATAATCCTGCAGCAGAAAATCTGGATTAAAGCGTTTTGTGTTCCGACCGTTTTCTCAAACCGGACAAACTGACGCCAGGTCAGCGTTTAAAACCTTTCTCCATGTGGAGCCGCCGGTACGGGCGGTTCTGTAACGCGTTACCGTGGTTACGGGGCTCCGTCAGTGACTCTGGCGCTCGGACACGACGTCCTGCAGGCGCTTCAGCAGAACGTCGGGACCGCTGCCGTTCTCCGGACACGCCCTCTTATTGGGCGAGTCGCACGCTGATGACATCATCACGTCGCCCTCCATGGTGAAGGCCCTCTTCCTGCTGACGGCGCCCTGGCGGATCATCCGGTTGATGTCCAACAGCTCCTGCAGGCCGGGAACGCGTTCATCAGTCAGCTTCATCAGCAGAGAGAAATCAAAGAACTAATAATAATATTGTAAACTAAACGTCAACAAACGGAGGAACAGAAGAGGTTAAAACCAAAAACATGTCATCATGTGGAAAAATGTAAAAAATTAAAAACCATAGAAATACTTTTTTTAGACATTGAAGTACCGTATTTTCCAGACAATAGAGCGAACCTCACTATAAGCCGCACCCACAAAGTAAAAAAAAACCAAAACAAAACTGAAAACGTACACATATACGCCGCTGGTCTCTCCGTCGTTTTCCACCCTGAATAAATCTGCTACTAAGGACGCAGTCCTGCGTCTCCAACGCCGAACCGTGGATTCATTCACGCCGCGCTTACTGCAGCGGCTCTCCACGTGTCCTGCCAGATCTACAGCCTTCAACTTAAAAGCTGCATCATATGAACTTCTTCGTGCTGCTTCCTTGATGAGTTTGAAAACATTTCTCCGTCATTCCTGCTGCTAGCATGTACTGGTTCTAAATGAAAAGCAGTACTTTCTTCTTTGATTTCCAATTTTGACTTCCAATGATTCACTTCCTGCTACAGAGCCCCCTGGTGGTTGAAGAAAAATCCACAGAAAAGTCGCACCAGGCTGTAAACCGCCTGGTTCAAAACGTGGGAGAAAAGTAACGGCTTATAGTCCGGAGAATACGGTAGTTGTTACACATTTATTTGTGGTTCAGTGAGTTAAGAACCAAACTGGAAACAAAATGCACAAAAATATGCGAAGAGTTTGTCCAAGAAAAGTATTTTTCTTCTTGTTTTGTCAAAAATCTTATTTTTCTGATTCATGTCGTAGAAAACAGCTGATTCTCAGGAGCATCCTCTGCTGAGAACTGTGTGTGTGTGTGTGTGTGTGTGTGTGTGTGAGTGTGTGTGCGTGTGTTTGCCTTGGACGGGCTGCTGTTGATCCTGTAGGTGAAGGAGTTTGGCGTCAGACTCCCTGCTGAGTTCTTGTGAGGTGAAACGTAGAGCGAGTGTCTCTGACTGACGCGCCGCGGCGACAGAGGCTGAGCGCGGACCGACGGGAACGGAGAGAGGGGCGGGGCGTCGGCCTGCAGGACACACAGGTCAGAGGTCAGAGCAGCGCTAACGTTAGCATGCCGGCCAAGCGTTAGCGTGCCGTACCCGGGTGTCGCCGGTGGCGTAGCGCATAGCAAAGCTCTTCATCTTCAGGACGAACACCATGTTGTAAAACTGGATGAGGTCACCACGCTCCTCCTCCTCTGATTGGTCAGGATGTCTGCCTGCTGGCTGCTGATTGGTTTTCTCTGCAGCTGAAGGAAAACATGATGTGATATTGCAATAACAATAATAATAATATTAAACCCATATTTAACCCTGATGGAAGGAAATAAGGACGTTGTCATGTAGCTGAGACTAAAATAAATAACTAGTTTACTCATTTCCTCTTAGTTTCTCTCAACAAACAGAAATATGAAACTGTTTTTACATCTCCTCACTGTTTTTGCTGCCCAGTCCTTCACAAACCCAGCTGGACCAGATATGACCTTTAACCTCCACAGTCTCCTCTGTGAAGCTGCTGGGATCACCTGTGCAGCTAACGCTAACGCAGTTAGCATCTGTTCTTACATTCTCCTCCAGACACGGAGTCCACCTCCATGTTTTCATCGGCTGGCTGCTCTCTGGGAGTGTGACGAAGCAACACACTGCGGTACACCTGAACACACACACACACACGCACACACACACACACACACAGAGTCAGCGCAGGCTGTGCAGCAGCTGCGGATGCTGAGCGATGAGAGTTGCTCACGTGGCTGCTGGCCTGCGGCTGGCTGCGGTAACACTTCATGATGTCCTGGAAGGTGATCGTCTCTTTGGTGATCTGCAGGGAGAAACAAATGGCCGCCGCCTTAAAGGAGCCGCGCTTCAGCAACAGAGCCATCCAGTAACGTATGTTTCTGTCAACCTGTCTTGTTCTACCGGCTACATCTCATCCTGTAAATGTACTGAACAGCTGGGGTGTCCAAACTGAGGCCTGGGGGCCGTTTCTGGCCCTCTGAAGGACGTCAGAGTTCACCCTGTGAACTCAAATCTGGCTTGTTGAGGCAGATGGACACTTTGTGGTCTTTTAGGGTGTAACCTGATATTAGATGCAATGAACTAATTCATTACCTGATGTATTCATTTTCATTTTTACAGAAAATTTGCAACAAACAAACAATAATGAATTAGCGAGAAAAAAATGTGGGAATCTGTTGATTTTGCATGAATTTTAATTTAATATCCTACCAAATATTTTAGTTCCTTGTGACTGCAGCATCACATGCATTTATACTGCAAATAGTTTATAAAATCTAACAATCTAACTTATATTTTACTTTTTAAGCTTGATCAGTTTCTATGAATCCTTCAGTTTTGTTTCCCAGGGGAGAAAATAAGACGCGACACAGAACTCACTTTCTTTTAGTAAAGTTATAATCTCAAAACTTTACTGTTGGATTTTATATGTTTTATTTTCTGCTGCAGTGGAAGATAAATTGAGCTATTTTAGATTTTCAGATTCTTTCTCTAAATGTGTGTAAAATTTAAGAGATTTTGAATAAACTAATATTTTCCAGCATGATACAGAGTTAGGTGAGAACAGCACAAGGCATTGTGGGATGCCCCCTCCCAGACCTGGACTCCATTTACACAGGCCGGGTCAAGAAGAGAGCTGGATCCATAGCCATGGATTCCAGCCACCCGGGCCACAGACTGTTTGTGCCGCTGCCATCAGGCAAGCGGTACAGGAATATACGGACTACAACAAATAGACTGAGAAACAGTTTCTTCCCTACAGCCGTCAGAGCCATTACTCCCTGCCGCCCCCCCTCCCACACACATCATGTGGTTGAGTGCTTTTTAGTTAATTTTAGTTGTTTATATTGTTATTATTATTGTGTGTTTGTTTATTTTATTTATTGTATATATTTGACTTTTTGCACGGGAGTTGCAATAGAAATTTCGTTGAATCCTGTTCAATGACAATAAATGCTATCTAATCTTAGATGTGATGATGCAGTTTTTCCACAGAGCAGCAAAGAAAATTGGATTTCTCCTTAAACAGCAAGCTGCTCAGCCGTTACTGAAACGAGAAACCAAGCGTGCGGTTGCCTTGGCGATGACGTAATGAGCGTGCGATTGCCTTGTCGATGACGTAACGAGCGTGCGGTTGCCTTGGCGATGACGTAACGAGCGTGCGGTTGCCTTGTCGATGACGTAACGAGCGTGCGGTTACCTTGGCGATGATGTAGACGCAGCAGAGCAGCAGCTGGTCCAGATGTCGGTCCTTCATCAGATCGCTGCACTGAACCACAACGTGCTCAAAACACGTCCAGATTTTCTGGCGCAGATCCGACGACACGTCCAGCTTCAGGCACAGATCTCTGAGCCGCACGCTGGACAGGTGGTACACCTGGAGGAGGCCACAGGTCAGGGAGGTCAGAGGTCAAGGGCGCTCCACCAGCCGTTCTCCGGCTCCTACCTTCCTGAAGAACAGCGCCAGCGACCCGGTTCGCCGCGGCCGCCCGGTCCCCGCCTGGGGGTCGGTGCTGGAGGTCGCTGTGGCAACGGCAACCCGACCCGGGGATGAGGTCAGCAGGAAGTGAGCCGTGACAACGCCGGAGGAGTCGCAGGGTTGGACCGGGACCAGGGCGAACGCTCGCTCACCTGCACACATCAGAACATAGAGCAGGTTCTGGTTCCGTTGGACCTCAGTTACATCACTGGACCGACTCATTTCAGGCTGAGAAGTTACTGCTAAGGTAGGTTAACCAGAGCCAGAACCAGACCCGGAACCAGAACCAGACCCGGAACCAGACCCAGACCCGGAACCAGACCCGGACCCAGAACCAAAACCGGACCCAGAACCGGACCCACCTTGCAGAGGGATGCTGAGCACGGTGCTCTGGCCTCCATTCTTCTGGCTCGTCCCAAATGTCAACCTCTTGACCGGAGACGGCGTCGGGCTGATGGCGATGTTCAGGCCAGCAGGGGGCGCCGGCGGGTCGTCGCCAAAGAGCCGGCGCTTGGCGCTGCCGGCGGCCGGAGAGCTGTACCTGTCGTGGACCGACACCGGAGACGGAGGAACTTCTGGAAGGAGACAAAACCGTCGTGAATCCGTGGAAACCGTGACAAATGTCAGAACGCAGGAAACCGACCTTTCCGCGAACTTCCCAGACCCGACCTGAACTCCCTGATCCGAGGGTGGATGATGGGAGACTGGGCCATCAGCGGCAGATGAGACTGGCCGTTAGAGGAACCGGAACCCGGATCCAGACAAGACGAGAAGTTCACCTGCACAGAAACGGACCCCAGTAGAGTTACTGAAAAATATCCGAGTGATTCCAGGACTCTGGAGGACGTTCGTGTCGCTTCACTCTGATTTTCAGAATAAACGTTTCCTAGGATTCATGACGAGCCAGCGGCTCCAGGCAGAACCTCGTTTGGACCGGTGGAGATGGATTCAGTTTGTCTCCGTTGAAATAAGAATAAAAGTTTCCTGACTGTGAAACAGCTTCACGTTTCTCCTGAACAGAAAACTGGAACATGATAATCAACCCGGCTGGCAGGTTTGTGACATTTCACCAAATAAAATACTCTATAAATAAATAAAAACAAAAAATATCTGGTTCAATTAATCAGATATAATATATTCTTATTAAATGGGTCTTATGTTCTCTCTCACTTAAACCAAGATGCGTAAAGCTGGACTCTTTCTATGACAGATATTTTGCTCTCTGTTAATATTAATTTATTTATTGATTCGTATTTTAAGCAGGGAGATGAGACTTAAAGCTTTGTTCATGTCGATGTTCTAGTTCTGGTCTGGGCTCCTTTTGCATGACGCAGATCAGCCCCACGTTTCATCCAGACATAAATTACAGGAAACTTTGGAGAATTTAACTCTAAACCAGTTTATTTTCTGAAATGAGGGATCAAAATGTTGAATTTTTACTGAGTTAAAAATGATTTCATATTATTTGTTTATGAAGACGCTTCAGCTGCTGATGGTTGTTCAGTTGGTTCTGAGCAGGAAGGACAGCTTGCTGCTCACCTCCTCCACCGTGGGGACTTTCCCGCCGGCGGCCTCCAGGGCACTCCACAGGGCGGAGTCCGAGGCCCAGGCCCGGCTCTCCAGAACCTGCTCCTCAATGGCGTTCAGATGCTTCACCATGTCGCGGGACAGACGTTCCTCTGAGCGGATGAACACCTCGATCACCTGCATGCGACACAAACAGCTTCAGTCTGCCGCCGCTCAGAGCGCCAGGAGGAAACTCGCCGCCGCTCCGAACAGCCGCAGCCCGATCCAACGTCGCCCGGCGATAAATTCAACCCAGGATGCACAAAAAAACGCTATAGCTAGCTAGGTGGCTAGCATGGCTACATTAGCGGTAGCTTCAGCCGCCTCGAGTCACAGAATGCAGTGAGAGGATCGATGCGAAATATTGATACCAAGTCAGCATCAGATCAATATTCTACCTTCAGATTCTCTCCAGACATTTTATTTCATTTTTTCTGTCATTTCACACATTTAATCAAAACAGTCTGATCATTTTTTCACTCTATTTATGAAAAATTCTTGCAAATTGGTTTTCTCTTTCCGTTTCTGATAATCATGTTTTTATTTTGTAGACAGAAACTTTGTCCAAATTATGACTAATTTAAAGAAAAAAAACTGAAAAACGGTCAGAAGTTTGGTGACATTTCAGACCTAAACAAGAAAAAAGATCTGTGATACTGAACCTGAGGCCAAAATGTCTCACAACCCTAAAGAAGATGGAAACTAACGAGAATACTTTATCAATCAATCAATTAAATTTTATTTGCATAGCACCTGTCAGCAGCAAGGCATTTCAAAGGGCTTTACATCATTATAAACACAGAAACACAATGCAAGATAGAATCAATAATCAAAACAAAGCATTAAGTCAAGTTCCATCAATAAATTTGTAATTGATTACATTTCAAATACAATTTTAAACAGGTGGGTTTTTAGTCTAGATTTAAAAGAAGACAGTGTTTCGGCTGTTTTACAGTTTTCTGGAAGTTTGTTCCAAATTTGTGGTGCATAGATGCTGAAAGCTGCTTCTCCTCGTTTGGTTCTGGTTCTGGGGATGCAGAGCAGGCCAGAACCGGAAGACCTGAGAGGTCTGGAAGGTTGATACAACAACAGCAGATCTTTAATGTATTGTGGTGCTAAGCCGTTCAGTGATTTATAAACTAACAACAGTATTTTAAAGTCTATTCTTTGAGCTACAGGGAGCCACTGGAGGGACTTTAAAACTGGTGTTATGTGCTCTATCTTCCTGGTTTTAGTCAGAACGCGAGCAGCAGCATTCTGGATCAGCTGCAGCTGTTTGATTGATTTGTTGGACAGATATTTAGATTAAATATCCTATCACAACAAAATTTAAGATTAAGGCCAACTTACATAAATTTAATTTAACATTTTCATTTCAGATGCCTGGATTTAAGACTTTTTAAGGATGCACCGACATCGCAGTTAGGAGTTATAAACTCCAGATCCCATCCTTAGAGGCAGGAGGAAACATCAGCACATTAAAGCAGCGCAGCGTCACTTCCTGTCCCGAGGGCTGGTTACCTTGAAGAAGTAGAACGGCGGCAGCTTGAAGACGCTGATAATCCAGGGGAAGGTTCTCTGGGAGCTGTAGGAGAACAGGACCACCTCCAGGCAGCACGCCATCAGGGAACAGTGGAAGATGTCCTGCTCCAGCAAAACCTGGCAGCAAACGCAGGGTCAGATTTAAAGGGACGGTACGCCGCCGCACTCTGCTCCGCTCTCTGCTTACACTCATGTCCCGGCCCTGCAGACGCTTCGTCTCCTGGACCAGAACGTTCTCCAGGACTTTGTGGTAGAGGATCTCAGCCAGCTTCCAGCGGCTCTCAGCGAAGTCTGAAAGAAAACATTCAGCATTAGAGTCTGAAAGAAAACATTCAGCTCCATCTGGAGTCCAGGGCGTTTCTCGTACCGATGTGAGATCCCGGCGTGTCCTCGGAGTCGTTGGTGTAATGTTCCTTGAAGGTTTGTCCCAAAGCTTTGACCCGAGCCAGAATGGAGTCAGTGGGATCTCTGGAGCAGGACCTGCAGAGACAAACAGGAAACATGAAAATCAAAGGTCAACCTCAGTCTGGGTTCGGTTGAAGTGAACTCTGGTTGGTTTGAATGTGAACGCCAAGTGGACTGGACATCGCTCCAAAAGCAGGAAGTGGACTGCGGAGCAGGGCATTCTGGGTAAATACAACCAAAGCTAACATGCTAAGCTAGCGCTAACAGGAGAAATGGCTCGCGACAAATGCAGTTTGGTCCCAGTAGAAGCAGGTCTACCGGGCTGGAGGAGGGTCAGACACCGCCGCAGCAGGGAACGCCGCCGCAGCACGGAACGCCGCCACAGCAGGGAACGCTGCCGCAGCGGGGAACAGCAGGAACTGGAGCCAACCTGAAGATCTGCAGCAGGTTTTCACTGGGAGCCATCCTCAGACCCGCCACCATGCTCTGCAGCCGGGTCACGCTCTGCGTCGCCGCGGAGACGGGTGTGAACAGCAAGTCCTTCTCCTTCAGGTAGACGCGTCCCGTCAGGGGAGTGGACGGGGCGAGGGAGCCGCGCTGCAGGGTGAGAGAGAGAAACGTCTCAACTTCCTGTTTGCTGTGAACTTCATCCTAAAATAATGAGACCAAAACCAGGAATGACTTTGTTTTTAGGACGATTGATTTTTCTGAGGGTGAAAAACATCTGGGCCTGTTTGAGACTCTGCCTGTCTCTCTGTCTCTCTCTCTGCCTGTCTGTCTGTACCTTCTCCACCTGCTGCCCGTCTCTCTGAGCTGCAGCCTGGCTGGCGATTCTCTCCTGAACAAACTTCCTTGGCGTTCCGATTTCCTCGTCAGCGTCGGCTCCCAGGAAGACGCGCTCATCGAAGTCTCCCGCCGTCAGAACGTACTCCTCGTACTCCTTGTTTATGGCTTTACTGAGGACACAAGGAACGCTCAGCACCGGCAGGGAAACGCAGCGCAAAGCGCAGCAGAAAATAATAAAAATAATTATTACAGAACAAAAATGGAGCTTCTGTTTCTTACTTGTTGTCAATAAAGTTCTGAGGATCCAACATTTCAGTGAAAAGCGTCTCGTTTCCTTTCAGGATCTGATGGACACACAGCATGACGCTGGGTTAGGGTTATTACCTGGTTATTAATAAATAATCAGTTAATAAACTTGTTATTAACTGATCATTATTAACTTGTTATTAACCAATTGTTCCTGGTTATTAGTGATCAGCCTCAACCTGTTTGTGGAACAGTTTGTGGATGTACGGCTTGAAGTAGTGCTGCTTGATGCCTTTGGCCTCCACCACCAGGCCGTCATGCAGCTCACACAGCTTCTCCAAGACGCAGGGCGGAGCCTCGAGCTGGGGGGCGGGGCCGTCCAATCGGAACGAGGGAGGCACACCTGCAGACACACAGGTAGGAAAACATTCAGTGATCCAGTCACCGCAAAACCATCCATACATTTTTATGCACCCTTGTCCCCAGCGGAGTCGGGAGGCTGAGGCCTGCAGCTGTGAGCGGCGGGGTCATCCTGACTGGGGCGGGGTCATCCTGACTGGGGCGGGGTCACTTTGACGGGGGCGGGGTCACTTTGACGGGGGCGGGGTCACCCTGGCGGGGGCGGGGTCATCCTGACAGGTCGCCAGTCTGTCACATTGGCGTAAAACTTGATGAATTAAAACTGATTCTGAACTTTAAATGCCTCTGGATCTGTCAGGAAAGTTTCTGCTTATTACCATTTAATATTACAGCTGAACTGATTAATCAATTACTGAAACGACCATCCATAATTTTGTAATCGATTAATCATTACCTGATTTATTAATCATAAACAGCAACACACAATGAAGCAAAAACTACAAAAATGAAAACGTTTTCCATTCAAGATGAAAAGGTTTTTTATCTGAACATTATTTTCATGTAGAAACTGAATGAAGCTGAAGCATCAACAGATTAACAGTTCCACCACGTTTTACCGCTTTGGACAGGAAATGTGCTAAAAGTCTGATGTTGGTCTTTATCGTCTGACGTTTTTCTGTGAAAGCGGAGCTGCTGCCGCGCCCTCTGACCTCTGAAGCCGGGGTTGATCAGCTCCTTCCTGTTGGCACACAGCAGAGCGTTGCCGAACACCAGGTCCAGGCAACAGAGCAGCAGGTGGTACGAGTTCACCAGGTCGTCTCCGATCATCCGGAAGTTTCCTGCAGGGAATCGATTCCTCGCTCAGTTCGGATCGGCACAAAAACATCCAAGAAGAAATCAACTAAACGCAACACAAGAACAAAAACTGATTCAAGTACTTTTTCATCTAAACGTCATTTTATTACTTCATTCTGTGTTTGGAGAGCAACTATTCACTCAGTTCGGGAATCGCTCTGACACAAATCGATTCAGACGACAGCTGCAACTAATAAGGATTTGAGTAATCAATTATTCTGACCATTAATCGACTAATTAGGTAAAATAATTGGCACATTTTACAGATTTTTCATTTAACCACTTAAACCTTTTTATACAATATTAGAAATACATTAAAAATGGTGGCGCAGTTGTTAGAGCTGCTGCCTTGCAGCAAGAAGGTTCTGGGTTCGATTCCCAGCCCAGGTCTTTCTGTTTGCATGTTCTCCCTCTGCATGGCGGGTTCTCTCCGGTACTCCGGGTTCCTCCTACAGTCCAGAAACAGTGGACTGTCCTGGTCAACCAGACTGGTCTGTATAAATTCTCCCTAGGTGTGTGTGTGTGTGTGTGTGCCTGGTTGTTTGTCCTGTCCAGGTGACCCCGCCTGGACAGGCAAGTTGAGGAGTTTTGGGTATTTAAAGTGTTAGTAAAGTTTTGGATTAAAAACTGATTTGAAGATGTTTTTTTTTTTTTTAGCAAATTGACTTTTTTTAGTCTCAATCCTCCAGTTAACGATCAACCAGTAACTAAATTAGTTGGTGATTATTTCAATAACTGATTAATCACGATGAATTGTTTCAGCACTAATTCAGAATATATATCATAACTGAATAAATGATCATATTCCTGCAGACCAGAATGGAGAAAGCAGGAAACACGTTTACAGCGACGCAGCAGAAACTGGCGGATCATTTCCGGATACCTTTAGTGTAGACGAACAACGTCCAGCAGAACTTGAACACGTCAGTGATGTGACAGGGCAGCCGCCTGCAGGGGTAAAGTAACACACACTCCCAGTGAGGCTGCCAGAACAAACACACTCTTTACAGGCACAGGTTTCAACATTAAAACCGACGGCATCGCCTCGGTACCTGTGCTTCCTGCTGCGCGGCTGCCGTGGTGCCTCGCATCCCTGGGGATTCACGAACATGTCCCTGAAGATGGGCTCGAACTTACGGAAGATCACCGTGGAAACCTCAAAGTTGCGCTCCAGCCGGTCCATCCGCAGTCTGAAGTCCTGCGATAGGTTGGACATGTCGGCCCATTTCCGCATCTTGGAGAAGAACTGGATGAGGCTGAACAGGGCAACAGCAGCAATGTCCAGTCAGAAAACGGCAAAACGCGGAGCAGAAAACATTCGGCTTTTTTCTTGGTGTCTGGACATAAATCATAAATCAGTCGCTACCAAACTGCGATGGTTTGGTTTCAACGTTTCTGTCTGATTATCATCTGTGAAAAAAACGTCGGACAGTACCGACGTTTTTTAATATCGTCCGATGAAAAACTAACCAACCTGCTTCTCATATAACCTGACAAACTTACTGCAGATTCTCCACATCAGAGATAGTCGCTAATTGGCCGGCGGCTGCGGCATTCTCAGGAGAGTTTTGATTGGACTAGGACACCATTTGGTTACTTCAAGGCTAATTTCTTATTATTTTTTAATATTTTCAGAGATTTTCTTATGTTTTCCAATGTTTTGTGGTAATTCCTAACAAATTTATGATAATCACCAACAGTTTTATGATCAATTCTGGCAGTTTATGATACTTATCTAAGTACTGACTGTCCAACCGTTGTGGTAGAAAATGTTTGCATATAAAAGCTCGATCCAACATCTGATCGGTTTCACTGCTACAGAGAAATAAACGCCAGGGTTTCCCCCAGAGTAATGTAAGCCTGGCAGCCGCCATGTTTTACTAGCCCCCACCAGGCTAAGCGTTGCTTGTTTATGTTTTTAGGAAAATAATAATAATTTAAAAACTGCTTAATTTTTTTTCTTTGTTTTTTGCCAAATTGCAAGCATCTCTGTTGCTCTGAGCGTTTCACTGGCGGAGCAGATTTATTCCTAAAAGATAAGTTTATAACAGATATGTTTATAGTTTATGCATTTAAAGCCGGCAGCGCGCGGCACTTCAGCCCGTTGCCTCGCGCTGCCGCTGCTTCATGAACTTTACCTCAGCACAGATCGCTCGCTTCCGTTCACTCAATCTGGACACAGGCTGACTGACCTGTATGGATATTTACAGCAACTTCCTGTGAGTAATTATTATGTTATGAAGAACATCAAGGTCGGAGTTTAAGCCCCACCGTGTTAGCTCTGGTTGCGCAGCTCTACGTGAACCGCAGGAATAAACTGTAGTCGCTTTCAGAGGTGCAGACTGAGCGAGCGGTGAGAATGATTTATAATTGTGAACAAAGAATTATATGCAGCGTTTCCATCTCAACTCGCTGCCCAGCGTGTGGCGCTGTTCATGTCTGTGGTCCCGGTTGGTCGGAGCGTTAGCGGTTAATGAACCAGCGCTGACCTCATCATGCAGGTTCAGCCGGTGAGGAGCTTCACGCTGGTTTATATTATTATTTTTAGTATTATTTTTCTGATTGCACGGTGGATCAAACCGTATCAAATGTTTTGTCCACTTAGTCAGCCAGAGTTAATGCGGAGATCAGAGAAACTCGACCAACAAACTTGAGCAGCCAGAATAGTTTCTGTGTCTCTTATTAAAAACTCAACAGACAGAAATGTTAGAGCTGCTAAAGCCACATTAGCAGGATTTAATTAAATCTCAGTTTGTTGCTCATCTCTGCTCAGTGCAGCAGATTTTACACACCAGAAGTTTTTGTGAACACTGCCCTCTGCTGGACAGAGAGTTTGGCCAACAGCTTGAAATTATTAAAAATGTAAAATAAGCAACAACAAAAAAAGAAGAGAAAAAGTTGACAAAGAAAAAACTTGGAGTGAATTTTGTAATTTCAGCAGGATTTTGATAAAAGCGTGGATGTTTTTTATGTAATCTGCAGCTGAACTCATCGCTGCTGGATTTAGTTTTTCTGTAGTTTTAATGGTTTCTAGTGAAGCAGGAAGCGTCCAACCTCAGCTTGGCGCAGCGCAGGATCCTGGTGAGCGAGACGCAGTTCCCCTCCATCAGCCCCTTCCCCACGGTGGGAGTGGAGCCCTTCCTGCAGGCCGCGTACAGGGCACAGGCCAGCCAGTGGACCACCTCTCCCTGGAGACAGAGCAGCAGGAATCATGGTCAGCACAGAAAGTCTACATGTGATTTGATCAGAAAAATGTTGCATTTTTACTTCATTTTAGTCTTGAAAATTGCTTTCAACCTCAGAAAAATAACGTTACACAAGTCACTGTGGTTTAAAAAGTATTGCTACGGTGTGATTATTTATTTCTCCTAATCTCAGGATTGTTGTGGGTCTGGGAAAAACCCAAAGCAGGAACACAAAAAATAATAAATAATAATCCATTGTCCTGCTAAGCTTCTGGCTTAGCAAAAAAAAAAAAAATTAATCAAATATAAGTTCCCCGTTTACTGCTTATATTTAATGTTTTTTTATTGTAATAAGTTAATTTTTAGCTGAAATAGCAAACCCACAAGATAACCAACATATAGATTTGTTGTTGTCTTTATGGATTATATATTATTAAACTTGTAATATGTGGCATTGGGGACATGACACTGACCTGCATGGATTATACAAATATGAATGAGTGCAATCAATATTAGTATAAATGAAGGTGTGGATAAAAACAAAAATATCAGTAATATTGTAAAAGTTGTTTACAATTATCTGATTTTGATATTTCTATTTATTTGCTATAGATTTGCACTTTGTATCTCAGTTTATCAAGTTCAAACTGGTGAAGCTCCACATTCAGTCACACATTGAGTTTAAAGGCGAACCAGGTAAACACATCCGTTTCTCAGCCCTGACCGACCAAACGGAGCGGGTCGCCCAAGCCCTTTAACCCCGGGGTTGTGTCTCTCGGTCGGGGTTTCCCTACAGACCAGGTCGGAGTCCCCGGAGCAGTTAAAGTTAGTTTTTAGCAGCAGGCCGCCTGGTTCAGTAGAAACCGGGCGCTTTGGCTCACCTCCAGGGAGTATGTATTCCATATTGCTGTGAAGTTGTCCATGGCTTCAGCTGCGGTCTGCTCGTCCATGTTCAGTTCTTGACACAAAGTCTCCAAACTCCTCCGGACCGAACTCTCCTCCATCCTCCCCGACTCGGAATCCGACGACTCTTCGCCCCGCATTCACACGCCGACACACGGCCGCGGTTCCCACCGCAAATCTCCCTCCCACTGGCGAAAGTTAAACACCGAAACACGGCGCAGACCCCGAACACCAACAACAACACCCTCCACGAGCGTCGGACTTCCGCCACCATTACCCACAACGCATTGCGTTGGCGCGAAAACTTCGGGGTTCCGACCAATCAGACGCGAGGGAAGCGTCACTGCGGCAAAGCTCCAATCCGGAGCCGGCCCAGCGCTCACGTGCGACTGTTTGGTACTTTGTAAACTTTGCCAAGAATTTCACCGCCCAGCCGGTTCATATATCTTATCTGTATCTTGGAAATAAAACATCATAAAATCACATATATCTTTTATTAATTGTAAATTATTGTCTGAGGATTTTTTCAGCCTTTTTCGTATAATTCTGGCACAATTATAGTGAATATTGATATGATTTCAATTTCAATTCAAAATATTTTATTAATTGTAAACGGAAATTAAATGTTGCAATGCATATTATACAAAGTTCTTCTGAGTTCTGTAGGTGCTGGTGACGTTAGTCAGGATCTCCTGTTGCTGTCAGTGTTACAGTGGTCTTAACAAGCCTCTGACTTAAGACACACTGTTGTAAAGCATTCGCATGAAGAGGACGTTCAAGGTTTTCACAATTCATTTATTTATTTTGTGAGGTCTTAAGGAATCTTTTCTTTCACCGTCATCTCCAGTGGTTCCACAATCATCCTCAGAACAGAACCTAAACAGAACCAGAACCAAAGCAGAACCGGCCTTCTTTATCAGAGTCCCTGGATCTGATGCTGCTGCCCCAACAAAGCATAAAATAAAAATAAAAAGCATGGAGGATTTATTTTATTTAAACAACTTCTTAATGGTTACACCTTATCCTTGAATTCATTTCAGTCCTAAAATACAACTACGATACTACTAATATAATAATATATATTTATTCACCCAGTCATGTATTCTGTCGTGACGATGTCATTTCCTTTATCATTCTAATAGGTTCTGATAACAGCATGTTGTTGGACACAGCTTCAGTTCATTATTAAAATGTGTTGATGATTGAAATATTCCAACAGTTTCAAGAGGCACATTTACCAAAATGACTAAAATATTGTTATGCTTTTGATAGTTTATATATATTTGTGAACAAGAAGGTGAGACAACAGAAGACTGTCCTCAGAGGATGCTATGTGGGGTTTTTAATGTTTGAAAACATTTTCATACAACTATATTTACATAAGCTCTCGATTTACTGATCGATCTACGTTCCCACCCTCATCTATGGTCATGAGCTTTGGGTCATGACCGAAAGAACGAGATCGCGGATACAAGCGGCCGAAATGGGTTTTCTCCGTAGGGTGGCTGGGCTCTCCCTTAGAGATAGGGTGAGAAGCTCAGTCATCCGGGAGGGACTCAGAGTAGAGCCGCTGCTCCAAGTTGAGGTGGCTGTCATCTGGTCAGGATGCCTCCTGGACGCCTCCCTGGTGAGGAGTACCGGGCTTGTCCCACCCGGGAGGAGGGGAAGACCCAGGACACGCTGGAGGGACGATGTCTCTCTGTTGGCCTGGGAACGACTCAGGATTCCCCCAGAAGAGCTGGAAGAAGTGGCCGGGGAGGGAAGTCTGGGCCTCCCTTCTGAAGCTGCTACCCCAGCGACCCGACCCCAGATAAACAGAAGAAAATGGATGGATGGATATATTTACGGTTTGTCTCAGGATGAGAATAATTTACACAACTAGTACATGTATTAACATTTTTTGGGTTGGACAGAAGATATTCTCCATTTCTGAAATTTATCATATAATTTAATTGATTTATCATCTGAAAACGGTGATCTACAACATACTGTTATTTATTTGGACCAGTAGACTGATAAAATATGACAGATTTATCAAACAAGATAAGTCTGACCTCGTGTTCTTAGATTTTATTTATTGTCTCAAATAATGTTCCCTTACATCAGATTATAGGAAGAAATCATCTGTTTTCTTATCAAATAACTCCATTTATTGAATTAAATCAGTGATAATACCACCCTGTTTCCAAATTAAATATCTCTAACATTTTATCTATGTATTTAAGAAAAAAGCACAACTCACCTGTAAAAATTATTTTTATTTGTGAATTACCAGATAATTAAAATAAATTCAGTCAAATCCATGATTACACTTCTGCCTAAAGATGATTATTAGATGAATTCATTTACCAA
The DNA here is from genome assembly GCF_001444195.1 of Xiphophorus couchianus. Taxonomy (NCBI): domain Eukaryota; kingdom Metazoa; phylum Chordata; class Actinopteri; order Cyprinodontiformes; family Poeciliidae; genus Xiphophorus; species Xiphophorus couchianus. The sequence continues at coordinate 3,946,561 of NC_040247.1, forward strand.
GGAGCTGACTGTCATTACACTCTAAGTTTATCTCCTGTATATATTCTTCATATATTACTGAGTTAAATTTAAGTAATAGTTGCCCTAAATTGTTGTTGTGCTACTAAAACATACCATAACAAACCATGCTTCCCAGTTCTATTTCTAAGTTTATATGAGCTAAATATCAGATATTTTATATAAAAGTTGCTGATTTCTGCATGGGAATCAGTGGGAGCTGTATCTGGAGTTATCTCTGGTCTCGATGGTTTTGATGAGCAGCTTCGGAGCCGGAGAGCTGCTGCTGCTGCTGCTGCTTTGGTAGCCGTTACTGTATTTAGGAACTGGAGAAACAGGAGAGAATCAAAACAAATGAAACGTCTGTTTTTGTTAAACGCTGCTGAAATGATCACGGGAACACGCAGCAGCGTGGATCCGTACCGGGGCTGGAGACGGCCTGGATGTTCAGGATGGACTGCTGCCCGAGTCTGAACCAACAAAAACAAAAATTAAACTCCAGTCATATTTCACTTTCCCCTCAAAGTCACTGGAATGAGACTTTGTGATTAAGTCAGATTTATTCTGAATAAAATCCTTAGCCACTTCTAACTGATGGATTTCTCATTCCGGCAGCTGCTGGCGCTCATTTATCCATTACGACAGTCCGGTCTTTATTATCATCGCTTATGAAAACGTGCAAATACTTTAATGATGAATTTACTGTCATATTTTTATATTATATTTTTCTGGAGTGAATATTTAAAGACACAGAAAACAGAGTTTCCGTCAGTCTGTCCTTAATGATGAAACTCGAAGACAAACAGCAGTTCGTTGTTACTAATCAAACTCAAACGATCAATAACCTGTCAATAAAGCCGATCAGCTGTGACCTCATCACTAACGTTCACTGCAGAAACACTAAATACTAACGAGTTTTTTCTAGTTTCCAGTGCAAATATCTTAGTTCACTTAAAATAAAACTAAATGAAGAAACTTTTCAGTAAAATATAGGAACTTGTTTTAAGTGAATGATTCTTTAAATTGTATTTTAAAACTAGGCCAGATTTTAACATGAGAAAATCTCTGATAAGTGAAAAAAATCTGTCAGTGGAGATAGAAATGATAATTATTGATTTAAAACAAACTCCTATATCTTACTGAAAGTTTCTTACAAGTTATTTCAAATGCACAAAGATATTTGCATAGAAAATTAGACAAAAACTCTTCTTTGTGTTTTTACGTGCTCCTGCACAAAAAGTCGTAGATTTTTTCTGTCTTTGTTTCAACTGTAAAGTTATTCAGTGTTTCTGTTTGTGTGTGGATGTGCTTCCTGTCTGCTACCTGTCCTCCTCTCCCTCCAACAGCTTCCTGTAGGTGGCGATCTCGATGTCCAGAGCCAGTTTCAGGTTCATCAAGTCCTGCAGAGGCAACAAATTAATGATTAGACTTCCGTTAGCAGTTTTTCGTCTCTTCCCGCTGGCGGCCCACCTGGTACTCCCTCAGCTGCCGGGCCATGTCCTGCTTGGCTCTCTGCAGAGCGTCCTCCAGGTCTCGGATTCGAGCTTTAGCCTCTTTCACCGCCAGCTCTCCTCGCTCCTCTGCTTCAGCCAGCTGGTTTTCCAATCCGGCTCGCTGGTGAGGAGACACCAGAAACAATCAGTGCTGGATGTTCATCAGGTGTTTCTGGATGAGTATGAGCTGCACCTGGGCTTTCACAGCTTCGATCTCGCTCTGCAGACGGCTGATCAGCCGGATGACCTCGGCGACCTCTCCCTTCACGATGCGAAGCTCGTCTCCAAACTGACTGGCTTGGACGGACATCTGGTCAAACTGGAAACATGACAGCCTGTCACTTTGCATCTCTACAGTCTGACAGGCTGCTGGACGAGCCGAGGAAGCGGCATGGCTGCACCTTGCTCTTGTACCAGGCCTCGGCTTCCTCTCTGCTGCGGGCGGCGATTTCCTCATACTGGGCTTTGACTTCCACGACGATCTGCTCCATGTTCAGGCTGCGGCTGTTGTCCATCTGCACCACCACCGACGTGTCTCTGATGCTGGCCTGCAGCTCACGCAGCTCCTGCACGACAAACCCAAACGTTCACAGAGAAACCTTCTGCTTCAATAAGAGACAGGTAGTTAAACCTGTGAGTAATTTAACTATTCACAGGTTTTCATCACTGCAAAAACACTAAATATTAACAAGTAGTTTTGGTTTCATTTCTACTTCTAATATATTATTACACTTGAAATAAGACAAAACTAACTAAACTGTTCGGGTCAACAGTTCCTTAATATTTTTGAAAAAGTACTAGCTCTGCCAGCAGATATTTTCACTGATAACATGGGAAAACTGTGTTGGTGTTGAATAATCTGCTAAAACTAGAAAGGACTACAGGGAAATGGTTTGTGTTTTTGCAGTGTTCTGTCTTTATTACTCTAATATTACAGGCTGAGCAGAGGATTTGAAGACGCTAGCGCTGCTGCTAGCTGGATGGACCAACTGACTGTCCACCTTTAGCTTTGACTCTGATGATGAGACTTAAGGACAGAATAATGAACTCACAAAATGTGAAGCTTTTATCAGAAACAGGAAAACATGAAGTTTTTCCTGGCATCTACGTCACCTCCTCGTAGACGCTGCGCAGGAAGTTAATTTCATCGGTCAGAGCGCCAACCTTATCCTCCAGATCTGCTTTGACCAGGTAGGCCGAGTCTACATCCTGCAAACAGTCACCCACAAGGACAAGGTAAGTTTCAAACCCGCGAATCAAAATGAGTTCGGTTCAGAAAGGTTTTTCAGAATAAAAGCACCTTCTGAAAAGAACCATCTTTCAGCAGGTATCAAACATACTTCTAATTAACCAAACGTTTCTGAATTAAAATATGTCTGTTATTGGTATTTAATATTCATAGATAAATTGTCAACTTTACATCAACTGTAAGCAGAAAATTATCATAATTTAGTCAAATAAATGCTTGAAAACATCAGTCTTAATGTTTCACGTAAATATCAGATTCAGTCTTGTTGCTCAAAGACAACGTGAAACTTTTTTTTTTTTTACAAATTTAATAAATGTTTATTTTTTATCTACACATTAATCTTACTTTATACAAAACGGACAGAGAGCTTCGTGATTAGCATTTGTTGAATTTCTGGTGTAATCATTTGGACCGAATGTGACCAGAACTCCCAGCAGCCTTTGCGGAAGTGCTGTGATCATATCCGGTCATGTCGCTGTCAGGTCGGTGTTGCCATGACACCCAAAGCTGCTTGGCCTGCTTCCGTCCTGGACTAGCAGCAAAACAAAGAGCAGCCATGACCTGCAGCGAATGAAGGCCTGACGGAACAACCAGGGGTCAGCAAGCTCTGAGTGAAGTGCGCTCAGGCAGCCACTAGGGGCCGTACTAGAGCAGCAAACAGAAATAAAAACAAAGAAACCCCGGTCTTCTTGAAATCTCCTGATTGTGTCAAATCAAATTAAAAGGAATGAGGACAGATATCTCTGGTTTGGTAAAATGTATTCTCATAATGATGATAATCTAAATCTGCAGGAGATTTGGATCTGTTCAGTTGTGATGGACTATAAAACATAAAACATGAAGCAGGTTTTATTACTCTGCATTCATACACAACTTCTTTATTTTAAACACGTTTGAAACATAAACAACTATTGATGCCACTGCAGCTGTTATTTTGTATAAATGGAGGAATGTTAACATAATGAGTTTTTCTCATTTCTGACTGAAATATAATAGTTTATGCCTTTCTATATCAATTTCTACATGCTGGATTCATGTCAATGCATATCTTTAAATATAACAAAATCAAAACATTGATCAGTAATTAATCAGAAACCTCATGTTGAAGACCTCTGTTCTGAACGATTACAGGTATTGGTATAAATTACTATTTTTTGTGTAGCTGTAAATAAATTGGTTTTGAGATGTTTGTTGTGAATAGAAATAAAGTGAAAAGTTTATAGATTTGGTGTCAATATTCTTCATTGATTTGTTTTCATGAAGCATAAAGGCAGATTTATTTAAAAATATTTTTAAAATAGCAGCTATTAAATGAACCAATACTTTTCATATTAGCTCAGATATTGAGAAACTTTCATTTGAAAAGATGCTTTGCTGGAAATGTTTCTCTTAGAAAGCTCTTAAAGTTAAGAAAATCATATAATCTATATTATAAGATGTGATATTAAACTAATCCAGCAGGTTTAAAGCCAACTGGCTGCAGCGACAGACGAAATGGACAGGAAACGAGTTTCAAATTCAAATTCAAACATACTTTAATAATCCCAAAGGGAAATTAAATTTGGCTGTAACTCAATAATTTAAATCCTTCAAAGAGTTACTGAAGATGATGATGATGATGATGATGGCCTGACCTTCTTAAGGATGACAAAGTCGTTCTCCAGGTTGTTTCGCTTGTTGATCTCCTCCTCGTATCTGAGGGAGACAGAGGACAGAGCGTGTGTGTGTGTGTGTGTTTGTTTGTTTGTAATACCTTGTGGGGACCATTTTCCTGACACTACACTGTGGGGACCCGCTGCTCCTTGTGGGACCGAAGCCTGGTCCCACAAGGAGAAACGCTGTTTTTGGGTCAGGGATCAGATTTAGGACTAAGATGTGAATTGAGTTTTGGTTGGTTAGGATAAGGGTTAGGCTGTAGAAATGAATGGAAGTCAATGGAAAGTCCCCACAAAGATAGCCACGTAAATGTGTGTGTGTGTGTGTGTGTGTGCGTGTGTGTGTGCGTGTGGGGGTGAGTGTGTGTGTGTGTGTACTTGTGCTTGAAGTCCTCCACCAGGCCCTGCATGTTCCTCAGCTCCCCGTCCAGTTTGGTTTTGTCGTTGTTCACCAGGTCGTTCTGCCGCCGCAGCACCGCCATGTAGGCCTCGAACAGCGGCTCCACGTTGGAGCGACTCACGCTCTGAGACTGCAGCAACTCCAGCTTCGTCTCCAGCATCTTGTTCTGCTGCTCCAGAAAACGCACCTGGACCAGGCAGGAGAGGGACCCATCAGCAGGGGGAACCATCAGCAGGTTCCCATGGTCTCTGTTAATTTCGTTTCTGGGAACCCTGCGACCTTTAACCCTGATCTGGTGGAAAGTTTAAATGTTTCAGTTTCTAATGTTCTGATCGTTTTGTCCTCTCTTTGCTCTGCGGGTCGAAATGTGAAGCTGCTGTTGGTTTGGCAGACAGAAGAAGAACAAGAAGAAGAAGAAGATGGCCGAGCACAAAGCCCGTTGTCAGGTCGGTATCAGTTCAGCTCAGGTTTCCTGCTGCACCACGGCCTAGACAAAGCCCGGTCCAGACAAAGCCCGGTTCTGTTGGGAGCGGCTCTCGGCCCCTGCGGGCTGCCGGCGTTGTGTCGCTCCGGATCGATCAGGTTTCAGTCGCTCTCTGTGGGACTGAAATGGGCCAGGAGGCTCAGGTATCCAGAACCTTTGGGTCAGAAGAAGCTTTCTAATCCCGACTGAATTCTTGACTTTCTGAATCTTTAAAAGTGAAACGTGAAATTATTTGAGCTTTGAGTCAGGAAATGCCGAACATCCTGTGATGGGTTAAAGTGGGTCGCCTGAAACAAGCCGGGCTTTGTTCCTTCATGGAGCTGAAAGGCGGGTCGGCTCAGCAAGTTGATTTACTCCAGTAAACTTTATTAAATTCTGAATATGTTGTGGAAATGATTTATAAAGGAAAATTATTCTTTGTAAGCCTGGACTGACGCGTCAGCAGTTTGTCTTCATATTTCCTTCCTGCAGTATTCTGCAGAACTTCAAACAACTTTCTGGAACATTTTAATAAATTCATTTTATAGAGAAATACACTTAGTTTTAAACAAAGACGTTAAAATATTAATGCTTTAAAAACATTAAATTACTCTGGAGACAAACGTTTGGCTGAAAACTCGGATGCATTTCTCCCACAGGAAGTTTATTATTTATTCGGCCAATTATAAATCACGTGATCATAATTTCATGTACAGTTTTATATTTAAACGCTATTTTATAATAACACAAAAATAAACACGGCATATTTCACATCGTGTGAACCCATTTCAAGATATTTTATTCTGTTTTACTGCAACAATAGATGTAAATATTAAAAAACTTTTTGTATTTCTGTATTCAGAACTTGGCAATTAGTTGGTCATTTCTGGACTTCCTGCCAGACCGGACCGGACCAGACTGGATCGGCTGTCAGGCTCACAAAGCTTTTATTGTCAGGATGTTTCTGAGTCCGTGAGAAAGCAGACAGAATATCCTCAGACGGATCCGAATCCACTGGGAACCTGGGCAGGATCTCCAGAAACAATAATTCATAACAGCAGCAAATATTATAAATAAAATATTATAAATAAAATATTACACATATAATACAGCCTGCTAACGCTCCAGTTTTCTTTGCTTACATGGATTAAAGGTTCTGCTGAGTGACTGAAACTATTTTAGTTTTTTCCTCTTCATTCTGAAAATAAACAGGTTATGTAAAAAACTATATTATTTTAGTGATATTCAGTATGAAGAGGTTAGGAAACCAGATGCTGAAATCCAGTCAAAGTTGTGATTTTATAAAAAACTGTTAAAAACAATGAAATGATTTCTGACATTTTTCAAAATCAAAACAAAGTCATCATAAAATTTACCAAGTAATTTTAGTTTCTGGATCAAACATCTTATTAAACTTGAAATAAATCAAAAACCAATTTACCAGGAAGGTTTCAGCAACAAGTAGGAGCTTTTTAAAAAATCAGTAATTCTTATTAATTTAAAAAAGTTTTATTTCCATTGGGAAATTATTTAACTTTTAAAAATATATTTTTCTCATGTTGCAAATGAAAAATCAGCCAATGCAACTAAAACTGTTTATTTTATTATTAATAAAGAATGATTGATTTAAACAAGCTGATACCTTTTACTGAAAAGTTCTTGGAAAATTAGTTTTTATTTATTTGCTCTAGAAAATAAAATTACTTGGTAAGAATTTATGTTTTTAAATTTCACCAACATTCTTCTTAGTGTGTGTTAGTGTTTGTGTGTGTGTGTGTGGGGAGGGGGGGGGGGGGCACGTGTGTGTGTGTTAGTGTGTTTGTTTCTAATACCTTGTGGGGACCATTTTCCTGACATATACTACGTTGTGGGGACCCACTGCTCCTTGTGGGGACCGAAGCCTGGTCCTCACAAGGGGAAACGTTGTTTTTGGGTCAGGGGTCAGATTTAGGACTAAGGTGTGAATTGAGTTTTGGATAGGGTTAGGGTTGGGTATGTAATGGTTAGGATAAGGGTAAGGTTTAGGCTGTAGAAATGAATGGACGTCAATGGAAAGTCCCCGCAAAGATAACTGCGCAAACATGTGTGTCTATTAGTGTGTGTGCGTGTGTGTGTGTGTGTTAGTGTGTGTGTGTACCTTGTCGATGAAGCTAGCGAAGCGGTTGTTGAGGCTCTTGATCTGCTCCTTCTCGTGCGCTCGGCTCATGGACAGGTTGGGGTCGATCTCCAGGTTCAGTGGGGCCAGCAGGCTCTTGTTGACCGACAGCGAGGTGAGCGAGGCCCCCAGCCCGCCATGGGGCCCGCTGGCACCGGCGAACAGGGAGCTGGTGCTGAGCGACACACCGCTGAACGGCCCCGAAGCCGGAGCGAAGCCACTGAACCGCCGGGAGCCGCTGCTGCAGCGGACGGAGCTGCTGGAGCTGATCCTCTTGGTCCGACTCAGACTCATGGCTGCAGGAAACACAGGAAGGAAAACCAGAGGAAGGAAAACCAGAGGATGGAGGGAGTCTGAACAGGTCTGGACGTCCTGGAACAATGACGCCTCTCAGGTGTCCCGACCTTTTAAAGAAGGAGAGAAAGTGGAGCAGAAACATGAGATCTCACCTCTCTGGTTCCAGAGGTCTATTAAAGGCCTGGAGCGACTGCTGCTGATTTATTTAACTTATTTTGAACATAAAAATAATACGTAGCTTCCCACCAGTTGCATAATAACATAAATCTGACAATAGCAAATAAAAATGCCAGAAACAACAGAACGCCTGAACTACAACCAGAGCAGCTGGTGGACTGGAGGAAACGACCAGGAAAAGTTTCTCCTTCCTTTAATCCTGCAGCTCCTGGATCTGAAAGCAGGATTTAATCTTCAGGATCTCAGATCTTCAACCTGAGGAATAACCAGGTTAGGAATTATGTCAAAACAACCGGATGATCAAAACACAGTTTCACTCTGATTGATAAGGATCACTCTGATCGATAAGGATCACTCTGATCGATAAGGATCACTCTGATCAGCAGCTCCATGTCGTGACGTCAGAGCTGCTGTTTGATCACTGAGATCTCCATCGGGAGGATCCTGGTTGTTTTCACCATTCTGAAGTAAGGGAACATCCTGTCGCTGAAGGTGTGTGTGAAGGTGTGTATATGTGTGTTCGTGTCCAGATCAGAGAAGGACAGATTCCCTCCGTCCAAGTCCAGATCCACTCGGATCCTCTGGATCTTCTTCTGGACACAGAGATCAGCAGAAGGAGCCGACGGGCAGATGGCTGAGTAAATCCCTTCATAGAACCAGATAACGGATAGTCCAGACTTTACGTCCTGCTTCCTGTGGACAGACTCTGCCAACACGCCGAGCACCCACACTCTGTTGTCTCCAACATCGACATCCCAGCTGTGGTTCCCTGAGTTAAAGCCCTCAGAGCCGAGGACGGACCACTCTGGTCCAAACCTCTCTGGATTATCAGGAAGCTGCTGTTTCTCTCCAAACGTCCCACTGGTCAGATTGTCAGACAGGATGACCTTTGACCCAGCCGTGTTTGGGTCCAGAACCAGAGGAGTGTAGGTCACCATGTTCTTCATGTTGCTCCAGATGTTGAAGGCCAGGTTGCCCAGATGTTTGGCCTGGTCTATCAGGGCTCCTGCTGTAGATCCGCCAGCAGGGGGCAGCATTTAGGAAAACGCTGCCGTATGAGATAAACAGTTTTCTCATGTTTGGAGTGAAAAATACATTTTTAAAACTCTCGAGTCTCAGCTAACCGGAAATTGACTGGCACACATTTCCTGTTCTGTTTCCTTCAGTCACATTCATAACTTATATCATTTATCGTTAAAGCGACGGTTTTTTGTTCTTCTGTAACTCTGTTCCTGTCTACATATTATTTTGAAAATCTCAACCGGAAGTGCGAAAAGCCGTGTTTTCGGGCTGAAGGGTGTGAAATGACTCCTGTCGTCGTGGATGAACCTGGAGAGGTACCGGCGGTCTGGGTCGCGCTGAGGCGCCTGGACCAACCGGGTCAGTACTTTAGTTTTCCTCTGCGGAAAGTGCGCACCCGTTGCTATGGCGACCGTTTTGTTGACCCGTGAATCAGATTCATGGAGCAATCTTTTTTTTTTTTTAATCTGTCAGAAATTGAACGTTTATGACGCGTTAAAATCGTCTCTTTTTTTTTTTACCTGAACGTGTTTCCTATCACGGCTGATCGAAGGAAAACAGGAATAATTCAAATAAAACTATAATTAATCATTTCCGTCCTGGGAGATTTAGATCATTTTATCTCTAATGTTTGAACCTGCATCATGTTTGTCTCCCTGATTAATACATGAAATATCAATAATCTGACTGCAAAGCTTTCCATAACAGACAGGTTTTCTATTTATGGCGACCAGCAGATTTGAAATAAAGGTTTTAAATTTCTGCAATAAAGAAAATGTTGCGTTCAAGTACCTCCTTGTCAGTCTGGTCATCCTGATTCTCAGCCAACAGAGAAGGAGCATAAAAAAGCTGGAACAGCTCTAAGGATGCAGAAATGTCTAATGTTGAAATTTCTTATGATCAACCAGGGCTGCACAGTGGAGCAGAAGGTTCTGGGTTCGATTCCCGGCCCAGGTCTTTCTGCATGAAGTTTGCATGTTCTCCCTGTGTGTGTGTGTGTGTTGTATGGTTGTTTGTCTTGCTGAGGCCCCAGTAGGGTGTAAGAAAATGGATGGATGGATATTTACCAACCATTTCATGAAGAAACAATCGCTGACATTTCCTCATTACCTTGAAAAAGATGATTGTTTATTTACATATTAGCTGTTCATATATTGTCATATATTCATGTTGAGTTGCAGATGGAGCCGAGGTTCTCCGAGAAATCTCCTTTCCTACTGCAGCGCCGGTCAGCGAAATCACCACGGTAACCAAATCACCACCGTAACCAAATCACCACCGTAACCAAATCACCACGGTAACCAAATCACCATGGTAACCAAATCCTCTGCTTTGTTTTGATCATTTCCAGTTTTTATGATAAGGTCATTTATTTGCTGCCACAGTATGAAAGCAGCTGCATCACTTTCATCTTGTTCTGAAAAACATGCCACACTTTTCAGATTTTATTTTACTTTTTTGCATTGGTGAAATCAAAACAAACTGTCAATCAATCAATCAATCAAATTTTATTTGTATAGCACCTGTGATATCTATCTTTTATGAAGACCTCAACATGGACCAGTTGTTGACCAGTTATGACTCTGTGAGCTCATCAGGCTGCACCGCGCTACGGAAGCCTCACTGGGACATATCACTACAACACCTTTCAGCAGCAAGGCATTTCAAGGAGCTTTAAGTCATAAAAACACAAAAATACACAGAGAACATAACCACACATCAGATTATTGATCAATGTTTAATGATTAGGTTTCAAATACAATTCTAAACAGCTTTAAGATTTTAGTCCAGATTTAAAAGAAGTCAGTGTTTCAGCTGTTTTGCAGTTTTCTGGAAGTTTGTTCCAGATTTGTGGTGCATAGAAGCTGAAAGCTGCTTCTCCTCGTTTGGTTCTGGTTCTGATGCAGAGCAGAACCAGAACCAGAACCTGAAGGTTCTGGAAGGTTGATACAACAGCAGCAGATCTTCAATGTATTGTGGTTTTGAGCCGTTCAGTGATTTATAAAGTAACAGGATTTAAAGTCTATTCTCTGAGCTACAGGGAGCCAATGGAGGAACTGGGTTTATGTCTCTATCCTCCTGGTTCTGGTCAGAACTCCAGCAGCAGCGTTCTGGATCAGCTGCAGCTGGAGGATTGATGTGTTGGACAGACCTGTGAAGACGCTGCTGCAGGAATCAATGCGACTGGATGAGTTTCTCTCGATCTCACTGAGACATTAGTCCTCTAGATGTTCTTCAGGTGACAGAAGGCTGACTTTGTGACCGTCTTTATGTGGCTCTGGAGGTTCGTGGTTTTAATGAGACAAAAATGGAAAAAAGTTGAAGATTGTAAATAGTGGGGATGGTGTGCTGCTGACCTCTACTCGGGACGTTGTGGGTCGGTGGGCAGAGTACTTCGAAGACCTCCTCAATCCCACCAACATGCCTTCCACTGAGGAAGCGGAGCCTGGGGACTCTGGGTTGGGCTCTCCAATCTCTGGGGGCGAGGTCACCGAGGTGGTTAAAAAGCTCCTCGGTGGCAAGGCCCCGGGGGTGGATGAGATCCGCCCGGAGTTCCTTAAGGCTCTGGATGTTGTAGGGTTGTGTTGGTTGACGCGACTCTGCAATATCGCATGGACATCGGGGGCAGTTCCCCTGGATTGGCAGACTGGGGTGGTGGTCCCCCTGTTCAAAAAGGGGGACCGGAGGGTGTGCTCCAATTATAGAGGGGTCACACTCTTAAGCCTCCCTGGCAAGGTCTATTCAGGGGTCCTGGAGAGGAGGGTCCGTCGGATAGTCGAACCTCGGATTCAGGAAGAGCAGTGTGGTTTTCGTCCTGGTCGTGGAACACTGGACCAGCTCTACACCCTCAGCAGGGTCCTGGAGGGTGCATGGGAGTTCGCCCAACCAGTCTACATGTGTTTTGTGGACTTGGAGAAGGCGTTCGACCGTGTCCCTCGGGGAGCCCTGTGGGGGGTTCTCCGGGAGTATGGGGTACCGGGCCCTTTGATACGGGCTGTCAGGTCCCTGTATGACCGGAGTCAGAGTCTGGTCCGCATTGCCGGCAGTAAGTCGGGCTCGTTTCCGGTGAGAGTTGGACTCCGCCAGGGCTGCCCTTTGTCACCGATTCTGTTCATCACTTTTAAGGACAGAATTTCTAGGCGCAGCCAAGGTGTTGAGGGGATCCGATTTGGTGGCCTTAGGATCTCATCTCTGCTTTTCGCAGACGATGTGGTCCTTTTGGCTTCATCAGATCGTGATCTGCAGCTCTCGCTGGATCGGTTCGCAGCCGAGTGTGAAGCGGCCGGGATGGGGATCAGTGCCTCCAAATCCGAGGCCATGGTCTTGAGCCGGAAAAGGGTAGAGTGCCTTCTCCGGGTCAGGGGGGGTGTCCTGCCCCAAGTGGAGGAGTTTAAGTATCTCGGGATCTTGTTCACGAATGGGGGAAGAAGGGAGCGGGAGATCGACAGGCGGATTGGCGCAGCGTCTGCTGTCAAGCGGGCGCTGTACCGGTCCGTCGTGGTGAAGAGAGAGCTGAGCCAAAAAGCGAAGCTCTCGATTTACCGGTCGATCTACGTTCCCACCCTCATCTATGGTCATGAGCTTTGGGTCATGACCGAAAGAACGAGATCGCGGATACAAGCGGCCGAAATGGGTTTTCTCCGTAGGGTGGCTGGGCTCTCCCTTAGAGATAGGGTGAGAAGCTCAGTCATCCGGGAGGGACTCAGAGTAGAGCCGCTGCTCCTTCACATCGAGAGGAGCCAGTTGAGGTGGCTCGGGCATCTGGTCAGGATGCCTCCTGGACGCCTCCCTGGTGAGGTGTTCCGGGCACGTCCCACCGGGAGGAGGCCCCGGGGAAGACCCAGGACACGCTGGAGAGACTATGTCTCTCGGCTGGCCTGGGAACGCCTCGGGATTCCCCCGGAGGAGCTGGAAGACGTGGCTGGGGAGAGGGAAGTCTGGGCCTCCCTTCTGAAGCTGCTACCCCCGCGACCCGACTCCGGATAAGCGGAAGAAGATGGATGGATGGATGGATGGATGGATGGATTGTAAATATTTTTGTTCAGCTTCTGCTGAACCTGCAGCATGAATGTTCATGTCTGCAGAGGAAAATGAATGAATGAATGAATGGAATGTTGAGGGGATCGAATACAGCTGCTTGTGTCGTCGTTGCTCTTCATCTGATCTGCTTATTAAAAACAGCAGAAATTATTGTCAATATTTTCCTTCATAAAATAAAATCAGTTTTTTAGTACATCGTTTTATTTTTTAAAGCGATTCATCTCACTTCCTGTCTGAAACAAACTACTTGGTTTAATGACAATAATTTCTCAGGTGTAAATTATTTATGATGCATTTTTTTGTTTTTTGCACGTCTCAGCAGAAAAAACAGAAAAAGTTTCATGTATGCATTTATGATGGGATTATTGCCACGTTGATCAGAAATCAGTTTTAGCATCTTGTGAGTTTTATAAAATGTCTCCACAGATCCTCAGCGACGCCTTTGGGCTGAACGTTCCCAACGTGGTGCTGAAGGTTCGTGACGCTGAAATCTTCACGTTTCCAGACGATTCCAGATCAGTTTCATCTTTTCTTAAATATCATCTGCAGATGAGGAATCCCGGCGGCTGCCTGATCCCCCTGAACGCCTCCATTCCTGCTAACAGCAAACACACGTATGTAGCATGACCACCGCTAACTCCCACAGAGCCCACGTTGTCTGACCGCTGTTTCTCTCCACAGGCCCCATGTGCTTGAAGTGACGCGGCTCTTCCAGAACGGTACGCTCCAACACAAAATATTTATCATATTAAAAACTCCTAAATGAGATTTAACGACTAATTTAATATAAAACATTTCTTTATTTACATGCAAACACAAAGCTTTTCGCCCTCCTGCTTCCTATATTATCAGTTATTAATAAAACACTTCATCATGCCGCAAAATCTGAAATACTGAGCTGAAACAAGAAATGGTTTGAATTTTTGTTACTATCTGATGTTAATTTATGTTAAAAAGAAAACAGTTTTCAAACTTACACAGATAATGACTCATTTCTGATGAAACTACAACTGTTTGGTAGTAATAATAATAATAATAATAATAATAATAATAATAGCACCTAACCTGAGAACAACATCTCCTCTGTGAAGTTCGGTGGTGGCAGCATCATGCTGCAGGAGGGACGACATCATGAGAAAAAACATTTTATGGAAATCTAGAAGCGTCATCTAGAACCATGAAGTTCAAAGTTTAATTTTTAAAATAAAGATACAGAATAATGGGGTGCTGTGGTGGCGCAGGGGCAAAGCATGACCCACGTTGAGGCCTTAGTCCTTGTAGCGGTGGTCGTAGGTTCGATTCCCGGCCTGGCGACATTTGCCGCATGTCTTCCCCTCTCTGATTACCCTGTTTCCTGTCAAACTACTTTCAAATAAAGGCCACTAGAGCCAACAGAACCTTAAAAAAAAAGATACAGAATAATTATCGTAATCATGACTGATTTGAGAAAATGTTGATTTAAAACGGTTTAAGTTTATGTTTTAGGAAACTTTAAAAAAATCTGATGCCTCGTTTCTGATTCAGTTACTGATTAATAAGCTGATTATTAATGTGTTTTTGCTTCAGTTCATCCCAAACCCAGAACCATTCCAGTGACTGTGATCAGCCGGAGCATAAAGACCAGGCTGCAGGCCGTGGACAGGAGGGTGAGGTGCTGCCGCTTGGTGGAGGGAGGCAGTACTGCAGGTTTCATAGCGGTTGTGTTGGCAGGAGAAACATGGAGGACAAGAAGTTAAAACACAAAGTAAACACAGACATGGCATCACGAGAATTATGATGTAAATAAAAGAAGCATGGGCCCGATTCTAAATATTAGGACCGTTCTTATGATTCCTGACTGGAAGCTGACTGAAGTGTTTGAGGAAGTTTAGCTCCTAATAAATGAGGAGTGTGACTGATGATGCACTCGTTGGTTGTTTCTGCTCCTCCTGCAGATCCAGAGACTGAATGAGCTGCTGCCTCAGATCAAACTGCGGCGCCATGAGAAGCTGCAGCAGGTGGGTTCTCCGTCCAGGTGCTGCCGCTGCCCGACCCGCAGCTCAACGGTTCACCGGTTCTGTTTCCTTTCCCAGGAGATCGAATGTCTCAACCAGAAGCTGAGCTTCCTTCACAGGAAACTGCAGGTGAGAAACGATTTCTGAGAGCCTGGCTTCGTTTTATTACAGATATTTAAAATATTCCTGTTCACATGTTCACTGCTTTTCTCTGCTTCAGGAGGCCGAATCCCACCGCTGGAGAGGAGCCTTGACCAGAGCGCCTCTGTGGTGACCGACGGGTCAGAGTGGGATTATAATCTGATTACTGTTTATGAATTATAATCTGATTACTGTTTATTAATCATAATCTGATTACTGTGTTTATTAATCATAATCTGATTACTGTTTATGAATCATAATCTGATTACTGTTTATTAATCATAATCTGATTACTGTGTTTATGACAGTGTTGTATAGTAACGAAGTAAAAATACTTCACTACTTTACTTAAGTCAGGCATGTCAAACATACGGCCCGCGGGTCGGACCCGGCCCGTTGGATGATTTAATCCGGCCCGGCATAAATTTCTGAGTATGTCAAAAAAAAAAAGCGAGTCTCTAGCTCATTTCTATCAAAAATTGTGATTTTTTAAAAATAAATACAAACCAAATGCTCCCTCCGGCCGCTAGAGGGCAGTAAATGTGTAAAAGCGCTCACGTCCAGCATGCGGCACTGATACGAGTTAGTAACAGGATGTAAACATTCGCAATGTGATGCGTCCAAGTAAAAATAAACTGGCAATCTTACTTCACCATTCACCACTACTAAACAAGTTATCGGTCAACACACCCTTCCCAAAATGGCACTGTCAAAAAAAAGAAAAGTGGACACAGAATGCAGAGGGTTCCAGGAAAAATGGACTGAGAAGTATTTATTCACGGAAGTGAACGCAAAACCAGTGTGCTTGGTATGTAATCAGCAAGTTGCAGTATTCAAAGAGTTTAATATTCGGCGCCACTATGAGACTCATCATAAAGAAAAGTTTGACCACTTGAATGGACAAATAAGGAAAGACGAGATAAACAAATTGGTCGCTGGTCTGAAGAAACAGCAGTCTACTTTTACACGCAGCCGCGATATTTCTGATGAGGCTGTAAGAGCCAGCTACATTATTGCCAACGAGCTAGTGCAGGCATCCAAGCCATTTTCTGATGGGGAGTTTGTAAAAACATGCATGCTGAAGGCTGCAGAAGTCGTGTGCCCTGAAAAGCGACCTGCTTTTGCCAATATTAGTCTAACAAGGAACACTGTCGCAGATCGGGTGACAGAACTCTCAAGTGACTTGAGCAGCCAACTGAAAGAGAAAATCAAGTCATTTATCGCATTTTCAATTGCAATAGATGAGAGTACCGATGTCACAGATATTGCTCAACTGGCCATATTCATTAGAGGTGTTGATGAAACTTTGACCATCACCGAGGAGCTTCTTGAAATGGTGCCTATGAATAACACCACAACAGCAGATGACATTTTCAGCGCTCTCGTTGGCGCGCTGGACAAGGTGGGAGCGGACTGGTCCCGTGCCGTGAGCCTGGCTACCGACGGTGCGCCATCAATGATCGGGAGAAAGGCAGGCGTTGCCACAAAATTCCGTGACAAAGTACAGACTGCAAATGGAGGACAAGAGTTTTGGATATTTCATTGCATTTTACATCAGGAGGCGTTATGTTGTAAAACACTGCAAATGGACCATGTTATGAGTGTGGTTGTGAAAACTGTCAATTTCATCAGAGCGCGCGGGCTAAATCACCGTCAGTTTGACACATTTCTCAGTGATAATGACATTCATGCTGGCCTACCATACCACACTGACGTGCGGTGGTTAAGCAGAGGTGCAGTACTTAAGCGCTTCTTTGAGCTACGAGGGGAAATTGGACAGTTCGTGGAGAAGAAGGGATGCCCAGTAAAGGAACTTAAATGCAAGGAATGGGTGCAGGATCTTGCGTTCATGGTTGATATTACACAACACTTGAATACACTTAACACTAAATTGCAGGGCCGTAACAGAGTTGTCACTCAATATTACGACAGCATAAGTGCGTTCAAGATGAAACTGTCACTGTGGGAGACGCAGCTATCCAACGGTGACACCGCGCATTTCTCTTGTCTCACAGCTGTGCGTCCGGAGGCACCGGGCCGTCCCGATAATGATTTGGATAAATATAAAGATAACATAACAGATTTGCTGCAAGAGTTTGAGCAGAGGTTTCAGGTATTCGGTGAACTTCAAAACAAATTTGGCTTTTTTCGCTTGCCATTTACAGCGAAGCCTTCTGATATGCCAGCTGACATTCAACTCGAGCTTATTGACTTGCAGTGCGATTCCGCTATGAAGGATAAATTTAGGTCAGTGGGATTGGATACGTTTTATCAATATCTCGTGCCAGGTTACCCCAAATTAACAGCCATGGCTGCAAAGGTTCTATCCATGTTTGGGACTACTTATCTTTGTGAACAGGTGTTTTCGGTAATGAATAATAATAAAACAAAGCAGCGCTCAAGGTTAACAAATAAACACTTGAATGACATTGTTAAATGTGCTGCTACTCAGGATTTGACACCTAATATCGATGCACTTGTGAAGGCAAAAAGATGCCAAGTTTCAGGAGCCAGCAGCAGCAAGTAGACTGCAGGAGTGCATTGAGAGAGAGAAAACATTTTTTTTTAATGTCTCTTCTCTACCGGAAAACAAGCCATTTAAAGGTGGGATGTTCTCACAATCTGTGAAAAATAAAAATGAATAAAAACCAGAAAATCCTGGGAGTTTGTCTTTGAATGTGAAGATTCGACATGAAGATGACAGAAAAAGAGCTACAGAAAATAAAACAATTGAAATCTGTATTGCTTTAAATGAACCCTTAGCTTTTTCTTTATCTAGAATATGTTTATCTGTATTTGTTTTTTCTTGAGGCAGAACAAATGAGGCATAACTCTGTCGTTATACAGTGTGTCTGCGAATAAAGTTGAAAAAAAAAACAACATCCGCCCCCCTCTCCCTCCCCGTCACCCAACAGACTTCTTGTGGCTTTGACGTGAAGCTGTGATGTCACTCATCCTGTCTGTGACATCACAGGCGCCTGTCTTTATATTCCCAGATTCCAGAGAGAAATTCATTTGCAGTCTTCAATCTCAAACAAAACTGAACGATGGCGGGAAGAAATGTATTGCTGGAGAACGTGGAGAGTTTGGAGAAGAGCTGCTGGAAGCTTACAGGAGAGAACAAGAAGCTTCAGAAAACTGTCGAAGATCTGAGGCTGAAGATTGAACGACTGACTGCCAGGAAAAAATATAACAACTGGCAGGCAGAAAATGAAAGGCTGGTCAACAAAAATGATTATTTGAAAAAACAATTCAGCACTTTGAATAGTGAATTGGACGAGGCTAAAACGACAATTGAACAACTACAATCAGAAAGCAAAGCCTTGTCAACCCATAATAGGAAGATACAATGGGGTACAATGGTCGATAAAAAAAATTTTAACAATTCAATGAAAGAGAAATCGCAACAGTTGTACTGGATTGGCAAGGTGAACAAAGAGCTCACTCAAGAAATTGCTGGACTTAAATTAAAGATGGACAGACTTAAAGCCAGGGAAGAAAATTCAAAGGCTGAGCCACAACACAAAGAAAAGATGGACAAAACAAAGAATCAGACCCCGGAAGAAGAAACTAAAGAAGAGAAATCAAATATATTTCAGACAATTGGGAGAACATTCATCAAAATGTATCAATCAGGGACTTTGAGGTATTGGGTGCCACCCTGGATATTTTAATTTCGAAATAACATTAAATAACGACCACAAAAGCAGGGCTAGACTCAGATGAAGCTTCAGAGCAGAGGCAGAAATCTGCGGCTTCCAGCGGGAGGAACGGACATCAGAAGACCGTGACCACCGCAGGCTCCTAGGAGTCTCACAGATCCTTTCCAGGACTGTGTCTCCGACCCGCCTGCTGGAAACTATCCGTCGGATAGTCGAATCTCAGATTCAGGAAGAGCAGTGTGGTTTTCGTCCTGGTCGTGGAACACTGGACCAGCTCTACACCCTGCAGGGTCCTGGAGGGTGCATGGGAGTTCGCCCAACCAGTCTACATGTGTTTTGTGGACTTGGAGAAGGCGTTCGACCGTGTCCCTCGGGGAGCCCTGTGGGAGGTTCTCCGGGAGTATGGGGTACCGGGCCCTTTGATACGGGCTGTCAGGTCCCTGTATGACCGGTGTCAGAGTCTGGTCCGCATTGCCGGCAGTAAGTCAGGCTCGTTTCCGGTGAGAGTTGGACTCCGCCAGGGCTGCCCTTTGTCACCGATTCTGTTCATCACTTTTATGGACAGAATTTCTAGGCGCAGCCAAGATGTTGAGGGGATCCGTTTTGGTGGCCTCAGGATCTCATCTCTGCTTTTTGCAGACGATGTGGTCCTTTTGGCTTCATCAGGCCGTGATCTGCAGCTCTCGCTGGAGCGGTTCGCAGCCGAGTGTGAAGTGGCCGGGATGAGGATCAGTGCCTCCAAATCCGAGGCCATTTTTTTGAGCCGGAAAAGGGTAGAGTGCCTTCTCCGGGTCAGGGGGGGTGTCCTGCCCCAAGTGGAGGAGTTCAAGTATCTCGGGATCTTGTTCACGAATGGGGGAAGAAGGGAGCGGGAGGTCGACAGGCGGATTGGTGCAGCGTCTGCTGTCAAGCCGGCGCTGTACCGGTCCGTCGTGGTGAAGAGAGAGCTGTGCCAAAAAGTGAAGCTCTCGATTTACCGGTCGATCTACGTTCCCACCCTCATCTATGGTCATGAGCTTTGGGTCATGACCGAAAGAACGAGATCGCGGATACAAGCGGCCGAAATGGGTTTTCTCCGTAGGGTGGCTGGGCTCTCCCTTAGAGATAGGGTGAGAAGCTCAGTCATCCGGGAGGGACTCAGAGTAGAGCCGCTGCTCCTTCACATCGAGAGGAGCCAGTTGAGGTGGCTTGGGCATCTGGTCAGGATGCCTCCTGGACGCCTCCCTGGTGAGGTGTTCCGGGCACGTCCCACCGGGAGGAGGCCCCGGGGAAGACCCAGGACACGCTGGAGAGACTATGTCTCTCAGCTGGCCTGGGAACGCCTCGGGATTCCCCCGGAGGAGCTGGAAGACGTGGCTGGGGAGAGGGAAGTCTGGGCCTCCCTTCTGAAGCTGCTACCCCCGCGACCCGACTCCGGATAAGCGGAAGAAGATGGATGGATGGATGGATGGATGGATGGATTGTAAATATTTTTGTTCAGCTTCTGCTGAACCTGCAGCATGAATGTTCATGTCTGCAGAGGAAAATGAATGAATGAATGAATGAAATGTTGAGGGGATCGAATACAGCTGCTTGTGTCGTCGTTGCTCTTCATCTGATCTGCTTATTAAAAACAGCAGAAATTATTGTCAATATTTTCCTTCATAAAATAAAATCAGTTTTTTAGTACATCGTTTTATTTTTTAAAGCGATTCATCTCACTTCCTGTCTGAAACAAACTACTTGGTTTAATGACAATAATTTCTCAGGTGTAAATTATTTATGATGCATTTTTTTGTTTTTTGCACGTCTCAGCAGAAAAAACAGAAAAAGTTTCATGTATGCATTTATGATGGGATTATTGCCACGTTGATCAGAAATCAGTTTTAGCATCTTGTGAGTTTTATAAAATGTCTCCACAGATCCTCAGCGACGCCTTTGGGCTGAACGTTCCCAACGTGGTGCTGAAGGTTCGTGACGCTGAAATCTTCACGTTTCCAGACGATTCCAGATCAGTTTCATCTTTTCTTAAATATCATCTGCAGATGAGGAATCCCGGCGGCTGCCTGATCCCCCTGAACGCCTCCATTCCTGCTAACAGCAAACACACGTATGTAGCATGACCACCGCTAACTCCCACAGAGCCCACGTTGTCTGACCGCTGTTTCTCTCCACAGGCCCCATGTGCTTGAAGTGACGCGGCTCTTCCAGAACGGTACGCTCCAACACAAAATATTTATCATATTAAAAACTCCTAAATGAGATTTAACGACTAATTTAATATAAAACATTTCTTTATTTACATGCAAACACAAAGCTTTTCGCCCTCCTGCTTCCTATATTATCAGTTATTAATAAAACACTTCATCATGCCGCAAAATCTGAAATACTGAGCTGAAACAAGAAATGGTTTGAATTTTTGTTACTATCTGATGTTAATTTATGTTAAAAAGAAAACAGTTTTCAAACTTACACAGATAATGACTCATTTCTGATGAAACTACAACTGTTTGGTAGTAATAATAATAATAATAATAATAATAATAATAATAGCACCTAACCTGAGAACAACATCTCCTCTGTGAAGTTCGGTGGTGGCAGCATCATGCTGCAGGAGGGACGACATCATGAGAAAAAACATTTTATGGAAATCTAGAAGCGTCATCTAGAACCATGAAGTTCAAAGTTTAATTTTTAAAATAAAGATACAGAATAATGGGGTGCTGTGGTGGCGCAGGGGCAAAGCATGACCCACGTTGAGGCCTTAGTCCTTGTAGCGGTGGTCGTAGGTTCGATTCCCGGCCTGGCGACATTTGCCGCATGTCTTCCCCTCTCTGATTACCCTGTTTCCTGTCAAACTACTTTCAAATAAAGGCCACTAGAGCCAACAGAACCTTAAAAAAAAAGATACAGAATAATTATCGTAATCATGACTGATTTGAGAAAATGTTGATTTAAAACGGTTTAAGTTTATGTTTTAGGAAACTTTAAAAAAATCTGATGCCTCGTTTCTGATTCAGTTACTGATTAATAAGCTGATTATTAATGTGTTTTTGCTTCAGTTCATCCCAAACCCAGAACCATTCCAGTGACTGTGATCAGCCGGAGCATAAAGACCAGGCTGCAGGCCGTGGACAGGAGGGTGAGGTGCTGCCGCTTGGTGGAGGGAGGCAGTACTGCAGGTTTCATAGCGGTTGTGTTGGCAGGAGAAACATGGAGGACAAGAAGTTAAAACACAAAGTAAACACAGACATGGCATCACGAGAATTATGATGTAAATAAAAGAAGCATGGGCCCGATTCTAAATATTAGGACCGTTCTTATGATTCCTGACTGGAAGCTGACTGAAGTGTTTGAGGAAGTTTAGCTCCTAATAAATGAGGAGTGTGACTGATGATGCACTCGTTGGTTGTTTCTGCTCCTCCTGCAGATCCAGAGACTGAATGAGCTGCTGCCTCAGATCAAACTGCGGCGCCATGAGAAGCTGCAGCAGGTGGGTTCTCCGTCCAGGTGCTGCCGCTGCCCGACCCGCAGCTCAACGGTTCACCGGTTCTGTTTCCTTTCCCAGGAGATCGAATGTCTCAACCAGAAGCTGAGCTTCCTTCACAGGAAACTGCAGGTGAGAAACGATTTCTGAGAGCCTGGCTTCGTTTTATTACAGATATTTAAAATATTCCTGTTCACATGTTCACTGCTTTTCTCTGCTTCAGGAGGCCGAATCCCACCGCTGGAGAGGAGCCTTGACCAGAGCGCCTCTGTGGTGACCGACGGGTCAGAGTGGGATTATAATCTGATTACTGTTTATGAATTATAATCTGATTACTGTTTATTAATCATAATCTGATTACTGTGTTTATTAATCATAATCTGATTACTGTTTATGAATCATAATCTGATTACTGTTTATTAATCATAATCTGATTACTGTGTTTATGACAGTGTTGTATAGTAACGAAGTAAAAATACTTCACTACTTTACTTAAGTCAGGCATGTCAAACATACGGCCCGCGGGTCGGACCCGGCCCGTTGGATGATTTAATCCGGCCCGGCATAAATTTCTGAGTATGTCAAAAAAAAAAGCGAGTCTCTAGCTCATTTCTATCAAAAATTGTGATTTTTTAAAAATAAATACAAACCAAATGCTCCCTCCGGCCGCTAGAGGGCAGTAAATGTGTAAAAGCGCTCACGTCCAGCATGCGGCACTGATACGAGTTAGTAACAGGATGTAAACATTCGCAATGTGATGCGTCCAAGTAAAAATAAACTGGCAATCTTACTTCACCATTCACCACTACTAAACAAGTTATCGGTCAACACACCCTTCCCAAAATGGCACTGTCAAAAAAAAGAAAAGTGGACACAGAATGCAGAGGGTTCCAGGAAAAATGGACTGAGAAGTATTTATTCACGGAAGTGAACGCAAAACCAGTGTGCTTGGTATGTAATCAGCAAGTTGCAGTATTCAAAGAGTTTAATATTCGGCGCCACTATGAGACTCATCATAAAGAAAAGTTTGACCACTTGAATGGACAAATAAGGAAAGACGAGATAAACAAATTGGTCGCTGGTCTGAAGAAACAGCAGTCTACTTTTACACGCAGCCGCGATATTTCTGATGAGGCTGTAAGAGCCAGCTACATTATTGCCAACGAGCTAGTGCAGGCATCCAAGCCATTTTCTGATGGGGAGTTTGTAAAAACATGCATGCTGAAGGCTGCAGAAGTCGTGTGCCCTGAAAAGCGACCTGCTTTTGCCAATATTAGTCTAACAAGGAACACTGTCGCAGATCGGGTGACAGAACTCTCAAGTGACTTGAGCAGCCAACTGAAAGAGAAAATCAAGTCATTTATCGCATTTTCAATTGCAATAGATGAGAGTACCGATGTCACAGATATTGCTCAACTGGCCATATTCATTAGAGGTGTTGATGAAACTTTGACCATCACCGAGGAGCTTCTTGAAATGGTGCCTATGAATAACACCACAACAGCAGATGACATTTTCAGCGCTCTCGTTGGCGCGCTGGACAAGGTGGGAGCGGACTGGTCCCGTGCCGTGAGCCTGGCTACCGACGGTGCGCCATCAATGATCGGGAGAAAGGCAGGCGTTGCCACAAAATTCCGTGACAAAGTACAGACTGCAAATGGAGGACAAGAGTTTTGGATATTTCATTGCATTTTACATCAGGAGGCGTTATGTTGTAAAACACTGCAAATGGACCATGTTAGGAGTGTGGTTGTGAAAACTGTCAATTTCATCAGAGCGCGCGGGCTAAATCACCGTCAGTTTGACACATTTCTCAGTGATAATGACATTCATGCTGGCCTACCATACCACACTGACGTGCGGTGGTTAAGCAGAGGTGCAGTACTTAAGCGCTTCTTTGAGCTACGAGGGGAAATTGGACAGTTCGTGGAGAAGAAGGGATGCCCAGTAAAGGAACTTAAATGCAAGGAATGGGTGCAGGATCTTGCGTTCATGGTTGATATTACACAACACTTGAATACACTTAACACTAAATTGCAGGGCCGTAACAGAGTTGTCACTCAATATTACGACAGCATAAGTGCGTTCAAGATGAAACTGTCACTGTGGGAGACGCAGCTATCCAACGGTGACACCGCGCATTTCTCTTGTCTCACAGCTGTGCGTCCGGAGGCACCGGGCCGTCCCGATAATGATTTGGATAAATATAAAGATAACATAACAGATTTGCTGCAAGAGTTTGAGCAGAGGTTTCAGGTATTCGGTGAACTTCAAAACAAATTTGGCTTTTTTCGCTTGCCATTTACAGCGAAGCCTTCTGATATGCCAGCTGACATTCAACTCGAGCTTATTGACTTGCAGTGCGATTCCGCTATGAAGGATAAATTTAGGTCAGTGGGATTGGATACGTTTTATCAATATCTCGTGCCAGGTTACCCCAAATTAACAGCCATGGCTGCAAAGGTTCTATCCATGTTTGGGACTACTTATCTTTGTGAACAGGTGTTTTCGGTAATGAATAATAATAAAACAAAGCAGCGCTCAAGGTTAACAAATAAACACTTGAATGACATTGTTAAATGTGCTGCTACTCAGGATTTGACACCTAATATCGATGCACTTGTGAAGGCAAAAAGATGCCAAGTTTCAGGAGCCAGCAGCAGCAAGTAGACTGCAGGAGTGCATTGAGAGAGAGAAAACATTTTTTTTTAATGTCTCTTCTCTACCGGAAAACAAGCCATTTAAAGGTGGGATGTTCTCACAATCTGTGAAAAATAAAAATGAATAAAAACCAGAAAATCCTGGGAGTTTGTCTTTGAATGTGAAGATTCGACATGAAGATGACAGAAAAAGAGCTACAGAAAATAAAACAATTGAAATCTGTATTGCTTTAAATGAACCCTTAGCTTTTTCTTTATCTAGAATATGTTTATCTGTATTTGTTTTTTCTTGAGGCAGAACAAATGAGGCATAACTCTGTCGTTATACAGTGTGTCTGCGAATAAAGTTGAAAAAAAAAACAACATCCGCCCCCCTCTCCCTCCCCGTCACCCAACAGACTTCTTGTGGCTTTGACGTGAAGCTGTGATGTCACTCATCCTGTCTGTGACATCACAGGCGCCTGTCTTTATATTCCCAGATTCCAGAGAGAAATTCATTTGCAGTCTTCAATCTCAAACAAAACTGAACGATGGCGGGAAGAAATGTATTGCTGGAGAACGTGGAGAGTTTGGAGAAGAGCTGCTGGAAGCTTACAGGAGAGAACAAGAAGCTTCAGAAAACTGTCGAAGATCTGAGGCTGAAGATTGAACGACTGACTGCCAGGAAAAAATATAACAACTGGCAGGCAGAAAATGAAAGGCTGGTCAACAAAAATGATTATTTGAAAAAACAATTCAGCACTTTGAATAGTGAATTGGACGAGGCTAAAACGACAATTGAACAACTACAATCAGAAAGCAAAGCCTTGTCAACCCATAATAGGAAGATACAATGGGGTACAATGGTCGATAAAAAAAATTTTAACAATTCAATGAAAGAGAAATCGCAACAGTTGTACTGGATTGGCAAGGTGAACAAAGAGCTCACTCAAGAAATTGCTGGACTTAAATTAAAGATGGACAGACTTAAAGCCAGGGAAGAAAATTCAAAGGCTGAGCCACAACACAAAGAAAAGATGGACAAAACAAAGAATCAGACCCCGGAAGAAGAAACTAAAGAAGAGAAATCAAATATATTTCAGACAATTGGGAGAACATTCATCAAAATGTATCAATCAGGGACTTTGAGGTATTGGGTGCCACCCTGGATATTTTAATTTCGAAATAACATTAAATAACGACCACAAAAGCAGGGCTAGACTCAGATGAAGCTTCAGAGCAGAGGCAGAAATCTGCGGCTTCCAGCGGGAGGAACGGACATCAGAAGACCGTGACCACCGCAGGCTCCTAGGAGTCTCACAGATCCTTTCCAGGACTGTGTCTCCGACCCGCCTGCTGGAAACTATCCGTCGGATAGTCGAATCTCAGATTCAGGAAGAGCAGTGTGGTTTTCGTCCTGGTCGTGGAACACTGGACCAGCTCTACACCCTGCAGGGTCCTGGAGGGTGCATGGGAGTTCGCCCAACCAGTCTACATGTGTTTTGTGGACTTGGAGAAGGCGTTCGACCGTGTCCCTCGGGGAGCCCTGTGGGAGGTTCTCCGGGAGTATGGGGTACCGGGCCCTTTGATACGGGCTGTCAGGTCCCTGTATGACCGGTGTCAGAGTCTGGTCCGCATTGCCGGCAGTAAGTCAGGCTCGTTTCCGGTGAGAGTTGGACTCCGCCAGGGCTGCCCTTTGTCACCGATTCTGTTCATCACTTTTATGGACAGAATTTCTAGGCGCAGCCAAGATGTTGAGGGGATCCGTTTTGGTGGCCTCAGGATCTCATCTCTGCTTTTTGCAGACGATGTGGTCCTTTTGGCTTCATCAGGCCGTGATCTGCAGCTCTCGCTGGAGCGGTTCGCAGCCGAGTGTGAAGTGGCCGGGATGAGGATCAGTGCCTCCAAATCCGAGGCCATTTTTTTGAGCCGGAAAAGGGTAGAGTGCCTTCTCCGGGTCAGGGGGGGTGTCCTGCCCCAAGTGGAGGAGTTCAAGTATCTCGGGATCTTGTTCACGAATGGGGGAAGAAGGGAGCGGGAGGTCGACAGGCGGATTGGTGCAGCGTCTGCTGTCAAGCCGGCGCTGTACCGGTCCGTCGTGGTGAAGAGAGAGCTGTGCCAAAAAGTGAAGCTCTCGATTTACCGGTCGATCTACGTTCCCACCCTCATCTATGGTCATGAGCTTTGGGTCATGACCGAAAGAACGAGATCGTGGATACAAGCGGCCGAAATGGGTTTTCTCCGTAGGGTGGCTGGGCTCTCCCTTAGAGATAGGGTGAGAAGCTCAGTCATCCGGGAGGGACTCAGAGTAGAGCCGCTGCTCCTTCACATCGAGAGGAGCCAGTTGAGGTGGCTCGGGCATCTGGTCAGGATGCCTCCTGGACGCCTCCCTGGTGAGGTGCTCCGGGCACGTCCCACCGGGAGGAGGCCCAGGGGAAGACCCAGGGCACGCTGGAGGGACTATGTCTCTCAGCTGGCCTGGGAACGCCTCGGGATTCCCCCGGAAGAGCTGGAAGAAGTGGCTGGTGAGAGGGAAGTTTGGGCCTCCCTTCTGAAGCTGCTACCCCCGCGACCTGACCCTGGATAAGCGGAAGAAGATGGATGGATGGATAAATTGCTCCTTCGAAGCCGGAGTCCGATACGCCTGCGGTTTCCAGCGGGAGAGACGGACATCAGAAGACCGTGGCCACGGCAGGCCCCTAGGAGTCTCACATCTTTTCCAGGACTGTGTCTCCGACCCGCCTGCTGGAAACCAACGGCTGACGGGACGTCCGTGAAGGGGGGACAAGTGAGTAGCGTTTAAATTAAAAAGTGAGCGAACGATTGAGGGTCTTTGGGGTGTAAAACCCCATGAATCCTAGGCACTGATTGGTAACAGAAGGACTGAAAAATCCGTAACAGGACAGCGGAGTCCGCGTAAACTGAAAAACCCGTAATACCAAGTGTGAGTGTGAGAGTGAGAGTGAGAGTACTTGGAGGAATTTAAATACCACTAGGTATTTGTCCTCATACCAAACGGCAGGAGTGCAAACGGTGAACCTCTGGTGGATGCATGTAGGCAAGAATTTCCCACCTGAAAAGGTTGAAGAGGGAATTACCACAACAGGGGATTGATCACCGTCCTGCTAAGAATTTATCCAGTCTTTTAGAGTCCACCCTATGTGTTTTTAAGACTGGAACGAAATTGACTAATTTGCTCAAAATGGGAAAAGGGAATAGCAAATTAACACCGAAAGATAAACTCCAGTGTAAGAAAGCAATGTCAAATTTATTTATATAGCACTTTAAAAACAGGCATAAAACTGCACCAAAGTGCTGCACAAGAATGACAATAACACAAATGAATAAAAACAGAGTATCAAAACACTAGTTCAATTAAATGCCAAGGAATAAAAATGAGTTTTAAGAAGCGATTTAAAATGATCCAGGCTGTGGGCAGATCTAATTTGGAAAAGTAGATTGTTCCATAGAAGAGGAGCAACAACAGAAAAAGCCCGATCTCCTTTCCTCTTAAGCAACCAAATACAGAAAGAAAATAAAAAGAAGATTTTGAAGATATAGAGTATGGATAAATAAATAAATGATTTAGTAAACAAAATGAAAAATAATGAATTATCTAAAAGCTGGAAAGAAAAGTAGGGAGAGGAAGTTCATGCAAGGAGGGAGTGAGGATTGTTTTGTGGTCTGTCTGACAGTAGAGAAGTCATTATCATCGCATAAGGCAAGATTTTGATGTAGTTTTAGTTTTCTAAATTCAGAGAACAGTTTTCTCTTTAGAGTGGCTTGTTTAAGTAAGCAAATGATTTATGAGGAATGAAATAATATGGGAAGTTTTAAACGTTTCACAACTGCAAAGAAAATAATAATTTGGTATTGTGATGCCTTGAGTGGACATCCAGAGAGGTTGACCAGCAAGTGTTAAGGTGCCAACCTGAACATTATCCAGCTGAATACCTCAATTTAGGCTTTGATGAGAGGGGGGGGGGGGTTATCTTTACTTTTCCTACACACACTTGCACACATAATGCAACATGATTGGATTTGGGCAGAAGGGCGTGATTAATTTGCCATATAAAGAAACCTGGAATGGAGTAGTGGAACGGAGTGACAATGTAATCACAATGCACTGTAAGCTATGTAATGTGTTTTGAGGCAGTTAACCAAAATCCCGGACGATTTTTAGGTCTGAAAAGTAGGACATGTCCGGGAAAAAGAGGACGTCTCACCCTACCATCGAGGTAACGTCTTATGAAATGGTTATAATCCTCCTGTTTCAGTAACTATAGCTTGGTCACTAGGCACTACTGTATTGTGAAACGTTGAGCATAAATGAACTTTGTTTGGCATTGTTTCAGTTCCACACGTGGTGTATTTAGCTTAGGCCTAATGTTGACTGTAGCAGGCTACCTAGACTCCTCTGTTCAAGGGGGACAGAAGCCATAGCGATAGCAATTTAGACTAAATTTAACGAATATAGGAAAGGCATGCAAGTTCAAAACCAGGTTTACAGATGCCAATAAGCTGCATTTCCCTCCCAATTCTTTTTTTCTTTTGCATAATGACCAGTTGTGTGCACCACCTACTGACTGTAGCATTGACTGATTCACTGATTTGTGAAGTAGAGTAATCGTAACAGATCTTTTTCTTCATGTTGGCTGCATTTTCTGTACTATTTATTTTTCTCATTTTCAGCACTGACCTTACTTGAAGGGAAAACTTGAGGCTTACAAAAACTTTGTATTTTCTGTCCTGGAGGGTTTACTAAGAAGCTGGTTCAGTTGTAAAGCAGGTTAAGTTAACCTTGTGCTATAGGTAAAGCACCTAATTTTCTTAACTAAATGATGCCTGCAGGTATATCTATTAGCAGGTTTAATTTTGCCTGCACTTGGTTGGGTACATTATTTTAAGTGTATTTGACAAGTTTACCAAAATATAAAAAATGTCATTCAAACTGCATTTGCTTTGTTTTACTTTTTACTTGTACTTTTCATTACATTACTTGAGTACATCCATTTTTACAGTAATTTCCATACTTAAGTACAGGAAGTTTCAGATACTTTAAGACTTTAACTTAAGTAACATTTCAGTCAGTGACTTGGACTTTTACCAAAGTCATATTTTGGAGAGGTACTTTTACTTTTACTTGACTCTGAGATTTCAGTACTTTATACAAAACTGGTTTATGAATTATAATCTGATTACTGTTTATGAATTATAATCTGATTACTGTTTATTAATCATAATCTGATTACTGTTTATGAGTCATAATCTTATTACTGTATTTATGAATCATAATCTGATTACTGTGTTTCTTAATCATAATCTGATTATTGTGTTTATTAATCATAATCTGATTACTGTCTATGAATTATAATCTCAGGCAGCCCGCTGCTCTTATTCAGTCCAGGTACGGCCTCCAGGTAGCTGCAGCCTCTTGGCGCCATCTAGTGGATGACTGAAGGAAGCAGCAGACAGAAGAAAAACTCCCCACAAAAAAAACAAAACCCATCAACAGCTAAGATAAAAGGAAAAAATTTATATACTGAAATATTTAGCAAAACAGAGAAGTTTTCCATTTATATGATGTCATGTATGTGACAGTTTTTTACTTCTTCTTTTTAAAAAAAATTAATTTCCGGCACATTTTTTACAACAATAGAAAAAAAACTTCTTAGTGTAACATAAGATTGTGTTGAAATGACTCTTTATTTAAATACACATGGATTAAAATCAATTTAATTCCTTCATATATATTGTAACAAATCAAATTATTCTCTGTGCTTAACCTTTTTTTACCCACAGGATACTTTATTTTATTGTGACGTCACAATATGAATAATTATATACATTTTATTTAATACTTTTCCAAGTAGCATCTTCTGCATTCAATCATTTTAATACATCAGACACTGAAAAGCTTCGTGTTAGGAAAACACACACACACTCACATGCAACACACACACACGCACACACACAACATTAGTATATCAACAGGAGTGTCATGGCGAAAGCCGTAATTCTTCATTGGTAAAAGTAAATGTTGGGTCTCTGCTGGACGGGACCTATAAAAAACAAACTGTAGCGACCAGCGGTGCTGGTGAACGACCCGAACGTGTCGGGTCAGCACCACTTTGTGCTCTAACTGGACTTCAGGCAGAGTTTCTCAGGTATTATCCTCAGAGGAGACGCATTCACCGTGTTCAGGTAGGGGAACAGTTTCTGACTGAATGAGTGTGTGAAGGTGTGAAGGTGTGTGTTGGTGTTGAGGTCGAAGAACACCAGCTTCCCCCGGTTCCAGTCCAGATGGACTCTGATCCGGCTCAGCTTTCTCATCGGTTCCAGAACCGTGGACGGTTCCGACAGGGCCCGGGCCATGTACTGACCGTCAATGCAGCCGATTCTCCACAGACGGCTGGGATGGTTTCCTTTCCTCTGGACGTCCTGCGAGGCGACGCCCACAAACCAGTCTGTGTTGTCTCCAACCTCAACGTCCCAGCTGTAGGTTCCCGTCATGAAGCCCTCCGAGCCCAGGACGATGCGGAAGAAGTCGAACCTCTCCGGGTTGTCGGGAATGTTCTGCTTCTGGCCGCATCTCACGCTGGTCAGGTCTTCAGACAGGATGAGCTCAAAGTTGGCGCTGTTTGGATCCAGAACCACAGGAGTGTAGGACACCAGATGCTTCATCTTGTTCCAGATGTTGAAGCTCAGGTTGCCCAGGTGTTTGGCCACATCTATCAGGGCTCCAGAGACAGGCTGAGGATTCTCCAGCAGGAGGCGCTGTTGGATGGTTTCTACAGCAGTCCTATAGCTCTGCAGCATTACAGCATCCTCAGCCTTTATCAGTCCCTCTGTGTCTTTTATTGTCCGTGAAAGAGCAGCGATCTCTCTACTCAGGGCGTCGATCTTTAGGCTTAACTTCTGAGTCTTCTCGCTTTCTTCTGTCCTCAGAGCAGAAATCCTGGAGTCTTCCTCCTTGTGGAGAAACAGGTGAAGCTTCCTGAACTGCTCCTTGATCCGTCCCTCGGTTTGTTGGGCCTGGAGCTTAATGTATTCAGCTGTCTGATCCAGGTTTCCCTTCTCGTCTTTGAACACCTTCAGTTTGTCCAGCAGCAGGCTCAGGGCCTTTCTCAGCTCATTTATCCGACCCTGAGCTACTTCATTAACAGGTTGGAGTTTGTGTCCATGATGATCACCTGAATGCTGACAGACGAGACATAAAAGTTCATTATCATCCACACAGAACAGCTTGAATCTCTCACCATGCAGGCGGCAGCAAACCTCTGGTTTTGTAACTTCCTTCTTTCTTGTCAACAGGAATCTCTCACAGAGCATTTTTAAAGCCAGGTTGCATGGAGGGTCACTTGTAGTAGATTCGTCCTTACAAAGTGGACACTCCAGTTTCTTCTTCTCTTCCCACCAGTTTTTCAGGCAGAGTCGGCAGAAGCTGTGACTGCAGAACAAGACAACTGGATCCCTGTAAACGTCCTGACAGATGGTACAACTGAGGTCCTCCTCCATTGTGAGAGGCATTGCTTCTTGTCTTTTCAGTTAAAACTCAATCCAACAGCTTACGAATCACACATCCACACACTGGAGCAGCGCTGGCCGTAAAACTCCCATCAGTGCTGAGGTGCTGTTCCCTGCTCTGTGCGTCCTCTCAGTGGATCTTGTTGGGTGGAGTTAGTTTGAATCATGCAAGTTGTTCTTGTGTTCATGCTGATGAGGAAGTAGGACGCGTGTTTACTGGCAAACCTCCAGTATGAAGAGCAGGGTGTCGCTTTTGTCTCCATCAACAGTCTTTATCTTGACAGATTTGTTAGAGTATTTAGCTCATCTTTGAGGCATTTCAGATTTTATGGCCGTGTTTCTTTCAATCAAAGTCACTTCCTAAGATCCCTTACAGTGATTTTCTGTCAGAGCTGGAAAACCCCTAAAAGCTTTGAACAACATTTTATGACGTTTTACCAACTTGCAGCCAACCTAGTTACTTACACTCAGTCTGAGGCTTTAAAATTTCAGAGCACTTTTATAGAATGACGTTATTTTGACAGGAAAGGTCATTTTTCTTCATTTGATCAATGCTGCTATAAAAATACCGTAAAACTGGGTTTAAACGCAACAGCCTGTTGCTTTTACAGCCACATTTTTATCAGATGAAAACAAAGATTTTCTTCCGCATAAGTGTTTATCTTCAATCTCTGGTTTCTCTGCATGACTGCTTAAAAATTGACTTCATGACAAGAGGATTGACAGCTTTTCATCTCAACAAAACCAAAAGATGTGGCTGTTCTCACAGGACGCAACGTAAAATAGAAATAACTTTAAATGTATGAGGAGATATGCACAATTCTTTGCTTATTTATTTTCTTCACTTTGGATCATTTAAATTTGTTTATCTTCAAATGTTTATTAAAACAGAAGCTCATGTCATAAAAAGTGTTTTTCAGATACTGAATACTGGAAGCTGTTTTCCCAGAAAGCAAAAACTGGTGAGAAAGTATGTTCCCAAACATGCCTGATGGTATTTATGAAACATTTATCACATCTAGTAACTGGGTTACATGACATGCACAGAAATACCTGCTAACAGGAGTGTCACCTCACCTCAGCAGAGATGACGTGTGTGTTGGAAAATTCCCTTTTGTATGAAGAATAGTTATATAATGATGGAAAATTATTGATCATTACAGCTGAATTGGTTGTCTGCATAATTTCACTGTTTTAGGTGAGACACTAATCACCAGATGGAGATGTGGCCTGTGCTGATCAATCATTTCCAGTTAAACAGGAAGAAACTAACCTATTAAAACTCCAGTCAGGTTTCAGTCTAATGCATCCCAACCAGCAGCCTTCCTCTGGAAACATCCTGTTTTACAGTTTTCCAGCTCCTCTAACTGGGCTGCTGATGTTTTCCACATATGTACCATAGCCATGCGCACCTTGTTTTCCTACATTAACCTATTCAGCAGCGCATTCATTTTATTAGTATGCTATTTTTTAAATAGCAGCACAGTTTTATTTTCCTTACCGTGCGGCCTATTACTCTTATTTTTTACCTTTGTGTGAATCTGCATGCTCCCGTTTTCCCTAACCATTTACCACCGTGACACCCAAATCTTCCCCACTGTGGGACAATAAAGCACATTTATTTTCTATTCATTTTTCAGGCTAAACTGGCCAGTATGAAAATCCAGGGTTGCATGAAGGATTAACTAGTATTCAATAGTTTTCCCACAACAAACTCGGACTTTGTCTGCAGAAATGCTGCAGAAAATCCTTTAAATGTAAAACTATAAAGCCTACGGACCAAAGACTTTTCAGCCATGAGGAACCTAAACGACAAAATGTTTCTTCCAACAACTTGTGGGCATTCATAAAAACAGCAGCAAAGATGCACATTTTGTAGCTAAACAGTTAAAGGTGGAACTGCAAGGCTACTCTTAGATCCTGAACTGACAGTCACGCTGACATGAGGTGTTAAAGGACGAGCTGGGAAACATGTTGGCATGCGTCCACAAGCATTAAAAAGTATGACGTCAGACGAGATGAAACATTCTTGAACAGAAAACAAAGAGCTGGAGGGAAACCAGGCCTCCAGGTATGCTTCCAAAAACTGACATGATCACATCAGGAATCTGTTAATTAGTCCTGGGAAAAACAAAAGACTAAGAAATAAAAAAAAGATTGAGTGAGGATGTCATTTGATCAGTTGAGATCAACGATGGAGTCTATGGAGGAAGGACCTGCGACCACGCTGGTTTGTGCATATGGGACGCAGCCATCTGCCACTGAGCCAGCGCTGCAGTTCAGTGCCTCCAGCAGTGGAGAAAAAAGTCGAAGCACAACGACTTCTGGTTCTGCAAGGTGCAGTCACTGGTTTATCAGTATCCATGGCTACCAGTACAGCATGAAGGATAAAGAACAACCAATCAGAGAACAGGTTGTTGAAAAATGTAGCTTTTTGGTAATTAGACAAGGTGGACACCAAATACTGCACATCACCACAAACACACTGTCCCCACTGTGAAGCATAGTGGTGGCAGCATGATGCTGGTTAAGGTAGAAGGTAAACTGAAACTCTAGAACACTTGGCTTCCATCTGCCAGAGAACCACTTCTTCAGATAACATTTATTTTCCAGAAAGTCGACGACCCAAAATCTCCAGTTAAAGCTGCACAAACAGAGATGGTTTATTCTGGACAGGCCTAGTCAAAGCCCAGACCTATTGACACCTGATCCCCCATCAACCTAGCAGAGCTGGAAGAGTTTATCAGGAAGAAATGAGAAAAGCCGGCAGCATTCAGATAAGCAGCCAGCCTGAGACCAACCCACACTGACGGCTGCTGGGACGGCAGCCAGAGGCGCAAATAAATACTGACGGGCTGAAGACTTATGCAATCACCTATTTTATGTTACATATTTCAGTTTAATGTAGGCGATCTTTCATACATTTTTATCTAGAGCCACAAATTGTGCAATTCTGATCAATGGAAATGCAGCTGTTGAAACCTGAGACATACAGACACACACGCCCACACGCCTACACACACACACCCTTACACACACACACACACCCACACACACACACCCACACACACACACACCTCTACCCGGCTTTGTGCTAACAAAGACCCAATGGTCAGCCTTGAGCCGGTACTGGCTGGACTGGAATCACGGCGGCGCTGAGCCGCTAAACCAGGAAGGTGGAGCTGACTGAGCAGCCGGATGAGCAGCCGTCTGCTGCTGAATGGAGTTTTGTCCTTTTGTTTCTTTTCTGTTTGTCTTGTGATGAAATATGAACAGTGAGAAAACCTCCAGCTGACTTAATGTCTATTCTGTTGTGGGATGTTCCCAAAGTGGAGCCACACTGGACGTTTGACATCAAATGTGTGTAATAAGAAGTTTTTGGTACTTTCCTCTTGATTGTCAAATTCCTCATAGATAATTTTGGTATTCATTTCCTGCAATGAATTTACGGCTAGTGGGAACAACATTTCAGCATGTCACAAATACCTTCTAAACAATATGTTCTGGTCAAATGTTTGTCTGGAATGAAAGCTGTTTTATCTGTGATTCCACAAAAAACAGAAGCAAAACAATTAAAGAACCTTTAATAATAATATTAAACTGGATGAAACTAAAAAGTTACATTTAATCAATTATTGCACTGAAATAACTATACCCTTTGGTTTATTGTTTGTAATGGAACAGTTGCTTTATTTACAATATTAAATCAATAAAAACATTAACAACAGCGCCTCCTGCTGAAGAATCCTCAGCCTGTCTCTGGAGCCCTGATAGATGTGGCCAAACACCTGGGCAACCTGAGCTTCAACATCTGGAACAAGATGAAGCATCTGGTGTCCTACACTCCTGTGGTTCTGGATCCAAACAGCGCCAACTTTGAGCTCATCCTGTCTGAAGACCTGACCAGCGTGAGATGTGGCCAGAAGCAGAACATTCCCGACAACCCGGAGAGGTTCGACTTCTTCCGCATCGTCCTGGGCTCGGAGGGCTTCATGACGGGAACCTACAGCTGGGACGTTGAGGTTGGAGACAACACAGACTGGTTTGTGGGCGTCGCCTCGCAGGACGTCCAGAGGAAAGGAAACCATCCCAGCCGTCTGTGGAGAATCGGCTGCATTGACGGTCAGTACATGGCCCGGGCCCTGTCGGAACCGTCCACGGTTCTGGAACCGATGGGAAAGCTGAGCCGGATCAGAGTCCATCTGGACTGGAACCGGGGGAAGCTGGTGTTCTTCGACCTCAACACCAACACACACCTTCACACCTTCACACACTCATTCAGTCAGAAACTGTTCCCCTACCTGAACACGGTGAATGCGTCTCCTCTGAGGATAATACCTGAGAAACTCTGCCTGAAGTCCAGTTAGAGCACAAAGTGGTGCTGACCCGACACGTTCGGGTCGTTCACCAGCAACACTGGAATATGTTGTTATAAGTAAAGAAATCTGCCTGGGACTTTAAAGAAACTCCCATGACTTTCTTATTTCAAGATATTTGAAGTTAAAACTAAAAAACATATTTCTTGTCTTTGCAGTGAAGAAGCTGCAGAATCCATTATGATGTGAAGTTTAAAATGCTATCCCACTGATCAGGCAACGTGTTGCTCAGTCTCTGGACAACATTTTTGAAGATTTGCAGCCATGTCTCATTTCATGAACCTTTTTCTTAATGTTTCACAGTGAAATGTGGGATTTTAGTTGCCAAAAAGTTTCTGAAATGTTGATGCGCAAATAAAAAATATTTTAATCTGTGACGGCTTTTGTGTTTTCTTTTTAAAGCTCATTAGCAGACGAAATGGGAGAGTATTTTGGCTCACTGCGGCGCTAATCGTTATTTCGTTGCTCTGAGGATAAAATGGCTCTTTGACTGAAAAGCTAGAATTCATTTCTGTTTAGAAATGAGATTTTTCTAATCTGGTTTGCCGTTTGATGTGAATCGGTTCTGCATTAATAAACTGAATTAAAGTTTTCCTCTTACAAAGTCCAACATGGACAAATGTCCAAATGAAAAACCTGAACTTTGACAACCTGAAGGAAGGAAGTGTAACCGGGTGGTTTTACTCATAAAACAG
This sequence comes from Xiphophorus couchianus, assembly GCF_001444195.1. Classification (NCBI taxonomy): domain Eukaryota; kingdom Metazoa; phylum Chordata; class Actinopteri; order Cyprinodontiformes; family Poeciliidae; genus Xiphophorus; species Xiphophorus couchianus. The sequence goes on from NC_040247.1 coordinate 3,984,008, forward strand.
ACCTAAGGCAGAAGTAGCTGGAAATTCCCACCCGTGTTGGGTCCATGAACACACCATGCCCCGTTCCCCCACCTTCACTGCTGGGTTGCAGCATTGCCTGGCGCATTAGTATATATGGCTGCTCCAGTCAGAGGTTGCAAAGGTCAAACTGGGTGTTGGTTCTGTATCCACCAAGCTCTGGGTTATTGTTCTGTCTGATGTGATTTTATTGTTGGTGGATTGTCTCTACAGTGGTCTGAATCTACCTTTAATGCAGTTGTCACCAATGAAGGTGCCTGTTTATTCTACCTCATATGGGTTTTAGTAGTGCTGGCAGGCATCTTATTAATTGTCTTTTTGTGTGTGCTACAGATTGCTGCTGTTGCCTATTATGCTCTCATGTTCTTGGTATTTACTGCCCTCAGGTAGTAGCTTGGTTTACGCTCATATTCTGTTAGGTGATGGGGTTGGTGTTATTGCACCTTCATGGTGCCAGAACTACAGTTTGATAGCAGCTTTTTACAGATGTGCTTACTCAGGGCAGCTCTTTAGGGCTGTGATATATGTTATTTGGGATTTACATTTTCTTTTTTGTCATCCTTGTTACTTAACGTTATTTTGTGTTTCTACTAATTTGGGTTGTAGTGGTTTGTTTTGTTTCAATCTCAGATTCCTCCTAATTTCTCTCCTAGATTGCTGTGCTTTATTGGTTTTTTAAAATAGAAGAATAAAGTCTATTTTTAATATTGTAAATCAAATATATTTTGTACACACCTTCTGTTTTGTCATTTGAAGCCAGACCTACCTGACTCTCCCAGTTCTCCCAGTTGGCCACAAGGCCACGTTGTCTGTCACAATCCTGGTTCTTCCCCGTGTTGCAGAAGAAAAATCTGAAACTTTTTCTGCAGTTTTGGTTCCTTTGTGTGTCTGAGATGATGAATCCTGCTCTTGGTCCTGTTTTGTGTCGTAATCTCTGGTATGAAACTCTGTCACTGCTTTAGTTACCGGCAGACCAAAGGAGACGCCTCGGGGCATTTGGGGCATTTGTCTATTTTAGTCTGGGATTGCATAACCTGAACATTAAAAACTGGCTGCGGTGAAAAGCAGAGGAACCCAACCGGTCGGTGGGAATGTTTTTTACAGACATAATCGGTTTGTAAAGCTGGACTCCTGCTTGCTGCCTCACAGGCTGGCAGGTTGTCGGGTCAAATCCCAGCCTGCCGCCTTCCTGCCTGGCCTGAGTTTCTCTCCATGTTGGCTGAAATGGACCAGATGAGTTTCAGTGGCTTACAAAGGTTTTCACACCCTTGAACCAGAACCAGAAATATTTGACTGGAATTCAAAGTCCAAAGCAAAAATGGTTTACAAAAGTTTTCACTTTCATTCTCCAGGCTTCGACTCCAACAGGTTTTCTCCAACTTCGTCCTGAATGTGACTCCATCCATCTTCCATCAACTTTGACCAACTTCCCTGCTGGAGAGAAGCAGCCCAGAGCATGATGCTGCCACCGCCGTACAGTGGGGATGGTGTTCAGTGATGTTCAGTTCTCACAGCTTTGGTCGAACACCAGGTTCCAAATTATTATGCAAATTGGATTCAAGTGTGATAAAGATTTAATGTTTGTTCCATCAAACTCATAGATGGTTTTGTGTCTCAGGACTCTTTGGATCTCTGTGATTCATCTGATTAGTTCATTAGGTGAGCTCAACTAAAGGAAACATACTGAAGAAGGATGTTCCACATTATCAATCAGGCTTCAAGCAATATGTGAAAGAGAAAAGGTCTCTGCTGACCCGTCAGCGCAGTGGACAAGGAATGAAAACATTAGATATTTAACGAACACTGAAGCGTGATCATTGTACTCTGAAGAGATTTGTGGCCGATTCCGATGAAGGAACAATGAGGAAAGTTTCTGTTATACATTCACGGGGTTCAGAGAGCAGCTGCTGAAATGCCTTTACAAAGCAGCAAACAGTGAAGCTGCTGGTTCTGGAGTCCCACCAACCCGAAGCTGTCGGCTCCTCCAGTGGCTTGATGTGACACATAAACCGACTGTTGGGCCACTGACCAGGTCAGTCAGGGATCCAGACGAGCATCAAGACTCATTTTCAAACAGTGATGAATGCTGAGCCACCCTGGATGGTCCAGATGGACGGAACCACGGCCCAAAACGGCTGCTACGTCAGCAGGAGGTGGTGGAGTCACGCTTTGGGGAGAGAGCTGGTCGGCCCCGTTTGGGCCCCTGAAGGGGTGAAAATAACCTCAGCAAAGTAAACAGACTGTCTGATCACTTTCTTTCATGGTACAGAAAGAAGAGCCGGACCTTCTGTAGCAAAATCATCTCGAAGCGTGATGATGCTCCGTCTCGTGCTGCCAGGAAACCTCTGTTCATTGGCTGCTGTGGACATAAAGACAGAAGCGCCACGCTGCCCTGACTCAAACCTAAAGGAGTTAGGGTTGAGTCTAAATCCTTTAACTCAACCGTAACTCCTTTAGGTTTGAGTTAAACTCAACTTAGTTTAAGGTTTATGGAGTCATAAACTGCCACTGGAGTTTATGATGGAGGGACCAGCTCTGGGACACGACTGACATCCTGCAAACAAATTCAAGCAGAAACAAACAAACTTAATGGAAGAAATGTGAAAGTAGGAGTTTCTATGTTAACTTGACTTGGTCTGTCAAGATAAACTGCCAGCTCCTCTGTTTAGACTATAAATGGATTAACACAACGTTGAAAACTCTTTATTTTTCTCTGTTCTGCATGTAATGAAGACTTGAATTAAACGCCATTTTAACCAAAAGTTTGGAATGAGCTTCTGACCCAGAAGCTCCAAAGCGTCCGGTCCGTAACCCGTAAACACGCGGTCGGATCCCGGTCCGAAAGACGCCTTTAGTTCAGCGTCCATGAGATGATATTCAGAAAAGATTCTTTTATTAATTGATTGTTAATAATAAACACTTTGCATAAAGGCTGTAATGTCTGCGCATGTGCACCAGTAAAGGGTGTGAATTATAACCTACCAAAATGACCGACGGGCTTCAAATTTTCCCGTCGTTTAAAAAAATAACCGGTCAAATATTCCGTTAACGTGACCTCTGGGTCGCTCAGCGGCATTTAGGTTTGTTACGCCCAGCAGCGCCCCCTCCAGGACAGGAAGTGGAACAGAAAAGTCACTAGATTTGTCATTTGTTGTTTATTTTCTGATTAAAGTCACTAAATACAGCGATAAAGTTTTTAAGGAACCAGTTCTTCATGCCCCTCAGAGCGTAGCCAAGCCCACATTGCGTAGCCACGCCCACTTTTCTGGATTTATCCAGGGTTGGATTAAGCAGTCAGTTGCACCTTACAGAGCCAGAACTGCTGCAGAACAGAAACTTCCAACCAGACAGATTCATTTAGAAGAATTTATTTTGTACAGTAAAACAGTTTATGTCAGACTTTCTGAAGACAAACAATGAATTTACAGACACAGAACGTTGTGAAGCCTAAGGCCGACCCAGAGATGAGCGTCAGCATGGAGTATCTTACAGAGATAATGCAACTCAGACAGCATGTAGCCGCCGCTGCTGCTGCTGGAGGCGGTGGAAGTCAATAAACTCTGAGCAGGGTGCGTTCAAGAACACTCAGAAAGCAACTATCACAGGTTTTCATTGACAACTGGTTGAAAAAAAGGCATTTTTGACTGAAATCATCGTATATATGTCTGAAAACATGCCGTGTGTTTATCAGTTGCCCCCTGAGGGGCAGAGTTAGGGTGATAAGCTCTGTAGGGCTTTTGAACACACCCTTCTCTTGTTCAGGTCTGGGTGCGCTTGTTTTCCGTTACTTAGGAGGCCTGTAGGCGATTTTCCTGCTCTTCAGCACCATCCATCGGTGTCGCTTCAAGTAGTAGACCAGAGGGATGAGGATGGCAGAGCCCATCAGCAGCTGGCGGGACAAACGTCACGAACGTTACGAGAAAACGTCAGCGCTGTTACAATAAAACATCATGAACGCTACGAGAAAACGTCAGGACTGTTACAATAAAACATCATGAACGCTACGAGAAAACGTCAGGACTGTTACAATAAAACATCATGAACGCTACGAGAAAACGTCAGGACTGTTACAATAAAACATCATGAACGCTACGAGAAAACGTCAGGACTGTTACAATAAAACATCATGAACGCTACGAGAAAACGTCAGGACTGTTACAATAAAACATCATGAACGCTACGAGAAAACGTCAGGACTGTTACAATAAAACATCATGAACGCTACGAGAAAACGTCAGGACTGTTACAATAAAACATCATGAACGCTACGAGAAAACGTCAGGACTGTTACAATAAAACATCATGAACGCTACGAGAAAACGTCAGGACTGTTACAATAAAACATCATGAACGCTACGAGAAAACGTCAGGACTGTTACAATAAAACATCATGAACGCTACGAGAAAACGTCAGGACTGTTACAATAAAACATCATGAACGCTACGAGAAAACGTCAGGACTGTTACAATAAAACGTCACAAACCTACGATAAAACGTCACAAACGCTACAATAGAAAGTTGAGAAAGTCACGGTAAAACGTCGGGAACTCTACAATAAAACGTCGGGAACTCTACAATAAAACGTCGGGAACGTTATGATAAGATCTGGACTAATGCTCATTTTCTTTCTCTGGACAGAAGAACTTTGGTTCTACAGTCTTTAGATCATCAGGTTGAATTTTGTTGTTCTGTTTGGTCGAGTTATTCTAGGAACGTCTGGATAAACTGCAGGTATTTCAGAATAAAGCTGAAACTCTGATGTCGTTTCAGAGCAGATTTAATTTTAAGCGTGGATGCTGTGATGAGAGCAGCAGGCAGCCGCCTTCTGCCTTTCCATGGAATCTAAACTTCACATCAATGTTCAGTGATGGTTGTCCTCCATTAGAAAAGCTGTGATATCAGACCGGTCTCTGTTGCTACGGATACGGTTGCTTTTGCATCACCGCTGCCTCAAACTAACAAACACAGCTGCAGTTATTTCACTGAACATGTTGCTTTCTGTAAATACATGAACTCCTAATTAAAAAGAACCTTAAAAATCTGCAACAGATAATCAAATAATACTGAATTGATGAAATTGGGGAATTTATACTCTAAGTGAAGATAATTTATTTTTAAATAATCTTTGAAATCACTGAAATTTAGTTTTAATTTTGTCTTTTAAAGTATTCAGCAATGTTCTGTTTCTAATGTTAGTAAAATGTTAGAATTTGAATTTTGTGTTTTGATTTTGTTTGTGTCTTAATGTTAGTAAAATGTTTGTGGTGTTTATCCAGGTGGAAGGTAGCCCTCTGCCTACCTTCAGGCCCATGCGTTTGCGCTGGTCGTGCTCCGGCTCGGCCGCCCACCTCAGGAAGGTACAAACGTCTTTGGCCACCTGGCTCATGGTGGCCGGGGTTCCTGCAACCAGACACAGCCAATCAGACGCGGCCTCCTGCATCGCGGTGGCCAATCGTGCGCCACCTACCGTCCTCGTACTCCAGGATCTCGTTGTAGAGGGGCGGCGCCATGCCGATGGCCTGGCCGGGGAAGTAGGGGTTGTAGTAGAGTCCTTCTCTCAGCGAGACGCCTGCAGGCGGCTCGCAGTAACCCGTCAGCAGGCTGAAGATGTAGTCCTCTCCGCCGTGCCTGTAGGGGGCGCCGCACAAACAGCCAGCATGTCTATCAGTGCTGCAGCTAGCCATTAGCTTAGCAAACAATTATTCTGACAATTAATCAGATTAAAAAATATTGGCACTTTCTGCAGATTCTTCATTTCACCACTTAAGCTAATTTTATACAATATTAGAAAAATTACTGCAACCAATTAAATGGTTAATCTGATTAATGACAGGGATGCTGTGAATTAATCAGATTGATTAAAAAATGGACAGACAATCAGATTTAACAGATCATTTCTCACGTCTTTAATTCTTCTGTATTTATCATTATTTGTTTGTTTTTTCTTCATAGCAGCTTAGTGTTGCTTCATGTGTGAATATCTGTTGTTTTATCTACAACAGTAAAATCTTTTCAGGGTTCTTCCTGAGAGACGATTCAGAAATGACTAAGAAACGGAGGATCAGCTGACAGAGAATCAGAACAGGAGCCTGAGAGACCATCACACTTTAAAATAAATTCAACCGTTAAAAATTTTAAATGAATGCAGGACTAAAATGCTCAGTTTGACTGTCCCAATAAACATCAATTCCTTTTTAAAAATAAACATTTTATTGCCTAGATGAGGCTTTCAGCTGGACTGAAAGGCCTCAATATAGGCCTTTCAATCAATAACTATCTGATAAGCAGAGCTGATATTAGCGGCTGATGGTTTCAGTGAGTGTTGGAGGAAGTACCTGGCGTTGACGATGTAGCTGAGGTCGGGGGGCAGCGCCCCGTTGTTGGCGGCCCGGGCGGCCTCGGGGTTTGGGTACGGCTTGGGGAAATAGTCCGAAAGCTTTCCTGGCCTGGTGAACATCTCACCGCTCTCATCAGGGCCGTCCACCACCTCCACCTGCACGGTGAATGGAGCTACATGAGCCGGCGCTGCCCCCTGGTGGCAGGAGGAGCCGGCTGCTGCTGTGGCCTCACCTCTTCGGCGATGGCCTTGACCTCGTCCTCGGTGTGCGACACCCCCACCAGGTTCCTGAAGGCCATGTACTCCATGCTGTGGCAGGCTGAGCACACCTGCTTATACACCTGGTAACCACGGCGAATGCTGCAGCCAATCAGAAACACTCAGGATGAGAGCAGAAACAACAGGCTCTTTCCTGGTCAAACGTTGTGGTATCATAATAAAGTCCACAAAACAAAAAGTGCCAGCGTAGTTTCTCAGGAGGAGGTTTTCGATTCACTCAAAATAAAAAGCATTCGTGGAGAGTTTTCTGGTTTCAAAATGAGTTTTTTATTTACTTATAAAAATAACAGAAATCTTGGGCGTGCCGTGGTGGCGTAGTGGTTACGCGACCCACGTTTGGAGGCCTTGAGTCCTTGACGCGGCCGTCGCGGGTTCGACTCCCAGACCTGGCGACATTTGCCGCATGTCTTCCCCCCTCTCCTTACCCCCTTCCTGTCAGCCTACTGTCATATAAGGGACACTAGAGCCCACAAAAGACCCCCTGGAGGGGTAAAAAAATTGAATAAAAAAACAGAAATCTTTTCCGAGTTGACTTCATACAAAAAATAGAAATATAAACGTTAATTCTGTGGTAGAGAAACAGTTTCACTCCTTCACCAAACAATCAGATCAACCACTGCAGGAGGCTGACTGACGAGGTCTGAGCACAACAAACCAACAACAGAACCACCAGGCGCATAATCTTGGACCTGGAACATTAATAGTTTAACAAAAAGTAAATTCATCTAATTCTTAATAGGCTCTAACAAACATAAAAATGAACCAACAAACCTTCAAATGGTTCAGAAAGTGCAACTATTTATAATCATGCAAAATAAATAAAGCATAGAACTAGACTAAATAGATCTACACTTATAGATCAGGAATATTAACACTGATATCTGATCTACAATATTTTTTATCAATATCAGATATTAACATCAGATTGGTGCATCTGTAATATATCAATATCTACGTCTGATTATTTTAGTTATCAATTAATCTATTGATTATTCTGGATATTAATCAGATACATAAAGGCTCATTCTGCTGATTTTTCACTTAAGCATTTTTTACACAATATTAGAAACATTTGCTGACTGTTTTTAGATAAAGTGGTTAATATTGAAAAAGCAAAGGAGATTTAAAACCAAAGCTACAGGAGTTTCCTGTGAAACAAAATTACACAAAAGGTTTTTTATCTTAAATGCAAAATGTTTATATTCTGTTCAGTTTTGGTTTCATTTCTGCTCTGACTGTTGGTTTTATATGGATAACGATCAATCAATCAATCGATCGGTCAATGACTCGCCTGCCGTGGTCCAGTGAGGACAGCAGCCCCGAGTGGCTCCAGGGGTACGATGGGGGGTGGAGCTCCAGCTCAGACGCCTTCACTGATTGGTGGAGCATCAGAGCAAGCCCCGCGCCGCCGCTGGCAACCACGCCCAGCGTTGTCAAGGCAACCTTCTTCTTACCCAACAGACTGGTGAAAGACATGTTGGCCTAAAGAGAGAAAAATAACAGATTCACACACACATTTTATATTCAGAAACAAGGAAAACTACGACCTATTGGGCTCTTTGCAGCTCAGCTTCCGTGTTCTGGGAAAAGCGGCACGGTCGTTTCCAGTCTATTGAAAATGGCGTTTTACACTCGGTGTTTGTCCAAGGTAACAATTAGTGATGAACATCGATCTGAAGCCCCAACAATAAGCTGGAGAAAGGTTTTAAGATGTTCGCCTCCTTATACACAGATATGAAGGTGAGTTTTACTTTCTTTAAACTTTGTGGCTAACATTAGCTTTAGCTTATGCTAGTAGGCAATATTCTCAGATATTTGTCTTGTAAAAATGTGCTATTTAAGTATCTAAACATTTTTCATCCATTCTAACGGACAATGTTTTTACCTTGTTTTCAAGTATATTATGTACATTTATTGTCGTTAGTGTCAGAGACCAAGTAACGGGAATTTTACATTCAGGCTTTTTGCTTCTGAAGCCTGAGGAACAACAAGCCCATAGCTTAACAGTAGAGCAGCTCTGGTGTCGGAGTTCTAGTTCAGCTGACGGTTCAGGTTCAGAGTTGTTGCTTTTAGAAAAATATGACCGTGTTCCTTAAGGTCTCCGTGTTACTTCGCTTTATTACTTTTGCATGCTTCTTGTGACGAGCTCAAAGAGGACGGTGTTTACAGCGGTGTGTACAGGCGGATCAGTTTCTCGGTTGAATACAGAAATGGTTCCATGGAAATAACACAGAAGGCTCCTTCATTTCCCATCCGTCTGCCCCCGGTAGTTTTAGGCTGGAGAAGTTGATCCGGAGTGAAGTGAAGGCTGCGAACGTTGCTGTGCGGCGTTAGCTTTAACTGGGAGCGACGGATATTTACAAGCCACCGTCTTCTTAATTCATTATCGCTGAGCAATCCATGAAAACTTAAAAGCCCATTATGTTAGGAAGACAATAATCCATCCATCATTTTCTAACACCCTTGTCCCCGGTGGGGTCAGGAGGAGCTGCTGCCTCTCCAGCTAACGTTCCGGGCGAGAGGCGGGGTCACCTGGACGGGTCACCTGGACGGGTCAGTCTGTCGCAGGGAAGACAACAATGTGCATAGTATTTCTTTATTAGTGTTTGAAATACGACTTTGTCTTTTCTAGTTGTTATGGTAACTCAAACTGGAAACAAGAAAGCCGCATTTCACTCATGCGGATGTGACGTCAGCGCCGTAGTGCAAAGAGCCCGTTTGTTGTGTTATAATTATAATCCAGGTAGAAATTATTAAAATGTGTAAAACATGGACAACAATCAATGAAACCTTTTACCAACAGCTGTAATAATGTTTACTATTTTAGAGTTATGATAGATTTTCCTCTGGTTAAATGATGATATTGAAACTTTTGGGAGAAACATTAGAATTGAAACTTGATCTGAACTTGATAAGAATTAAACACGTTTATCTTTCAAAGTGACTAAAGATGATATTTATCGCAACAAGTTGCCATCATAATGCAGCTTCAGACTGAACTGAAGAGGTTTTAAATATAGACAGAACATATGCAGATTTTAGCCGTTTTTCAGTTTATTACGGAACAATTACATTCAATTTCCATTGCAAAATATCCTAGAAGGACCAGCAATATTTTTTATTTATTTTTCTTATCAGGCCACTTTGTTGTTGTTTTTTTGCTAAAGTTTTATATTCTTCTTCACTGTAAAACATAAAAGCAGTGATGAAATGGTGGTTCTGTAGTTGTGTCTCTGAACAGTTCAGAGAAGGAGGATAAATAAAGATCTAAGCTTCACTGTAAAGTTGTTCACCTCTGATGTAGAATAATCTAAAGGCTGATTTAGGTCAATCTGTCAGTTTCCCTCTGGGTTCCTTATGAAACCGACCTTCAGTGTTTTATAACCGGACAGGAGAACAGCACATGACCTCTGACCCTCACCTCCAGCCAGCCTCCACATACAAATTAATCCGATTTTAGAAGCGATTATTAAGATGATGGCTGGTTATGACCAGGATGGATCTTTGCGGCTCATAACATTAGTTCTCAAATCAAAATAATACATTTTACAAACAAAAAAAACTACTTTGGTTGATAGATTTAAGAGACACAAACAATCCCCTGAGACACACGGGGAGATGTATCTCAGTAATATTCATATCGAACAATAATAATCCCGCAGGAACCGGCTTCTTCTCCACCGGAAGTTCTTATCAGCCTTTCCGATGCTAACTCGTTAGCTCTAACCCCTGAAAGCCGCTGTTTTTAAGCTCCAGAGGCAGATAGTGGCCTTTATCTGAACTGAAACAAACACACCGGCAGCTTCTGCGGACACACGGAGCAGAAGATTTGTCTCCTGATGGATTTATGCTCCTGTTTTTAGGAGGAATCTGTTCCAGTCCAGACCTGCATGTGCTAACAGTCCGACACGACTCTGGCTGCCTTGACTAACGGTAGGAACAGCTGCTTTGCGACATTTAGACAAAAAACTACAAACACAGCCCCCATTATTTTAACTTCTGACTGACTAAGCACCACAAATAAAAAGAGTCAGCCCAATAAGACAGCCTGAAATCCGGGGGAAGACAAGTGACCTTGTCTGCCAGTCCGCCGCTAGCCGGTGAGCTAATGATGGTTCGCTGGGAGGACGCCTGACAAGCATAACTTTATAATGAAAACACTCTTTAAAACATCCGACCTTCAGAAAGGCTGATATTAGGCCCATCTATCGATCTACCTTGGAAGTCTTGAGAGGATTCCCCGTAATGAGGAGAGCTCTCCCAGTCCCGGAGAGCGCCACGACCCGAAGCGCCGCCATCTTCCGAGTTCTCTATGGAGGAACCAGCAAGCTGCAGACGAGGCACAAACTGAGCGCTTCCGGGAGGGTTCTTCAAAATAAAAGACCGCAGTGTGACTTCATCTGGTTGACACGATTGTTTGTCAAAATAAAACCAGTTAAAGTCAGTGGAACTTGTTAGGATTGACTGTATGGAACCACATGTAGCTCTGGGCTAAAGTCATAAAAAGACTTTGGCCCAGGATGATGAAGGCCTAAAAAAAAAAACTGTAGCTCTTGCAGTTGTTTCTTGCTATATTTCTTCTTCATGTGATTTTTATGCAACAAGAGCCTCAGTCACAGGCATCAGCATTAACAACTCTGGAGAAAATTGATTGTGTAAGTTATAATTCATTTCCTTCTAGGGATAACACATTTATTAGTGAGTCTTTGCAAACAATTTACAAAAAGAATAGTATTGTTGCAAATTATTTTTATAGCTACATTCAAAGTACCGAACTCTGCGAACAATTTGTGTTCAAGCTCATTTCATAAATTTTAAATATGTTTGTCTTGTGCTAGTCAATGCCTGTCCTACTTAGAAGCTAACTTTATACTTTTTTCTTTGAGTCCAGATTCTACAACGGAACTCCCATGAAATTATAATAAATTAATGAATTAATTTAAGGAGTATTTACTTTTATATGGATGGTTTAAAAAAGAAACAAAACCCCATGATTGATTTTTATTTAATTGGCATTATTAGCTCCATATGGGAAAGAACAATCCATTCATCTACTATAATATTAACCTATTTGCAGATAAATGTAAGCTTAATATTTATTAACTTTATACTGTGGTGGACGGTCAATTAAGTTATTATTGACTCGAAACAATCTTAATTGAATAAACTTTTACTTTGAAGATAACTAAACCGGAAATGCCACGCATTATGGTTTTTAATTCAACTTTACGCAAATCTTACAAAACCTATTTACACAACTTATTTATTTTGTCCTTTAGTTGTTTGATAATATGTGATAAATAATAAATACATAATTTAATTTTTTTCTTAATCTCCTGTTGTTTTTATGTTGATTTTAACTAAAAATAAAAACCTTTAATCTGGTCTGTTGGCGAACTTCTTAAACCATCTTCCGTCAGAATAAAGTAAATTTAATGTGATCCCGTTTAAAACAGTTATTCAGCTTGGCTGCGCTTCCTCCTTTCAGCGCATCGCTAATCTGAAACAAAGTCATGATATTGAATGAATGAAGTATCAACATGAAGAATATTTATTTTAAATAGCAGAAAAAATACAAAATGGAGTTTATACTTGTAAAAAAAATTATGCAAAGCATAAAAAGTAGCATAACAATTATTTTTTCGTTCTGGATCCAACACCTGACAGTTTCTGAGTTACATGTTTCTTCCTGTAAAACATAAGATATGAATAATATCAGGCTCTTCTTGTTCTCATGCAGGCCTGGAAAATCATCACATCCGGTTTCAATGGCTTCTACATTTCCCATGAATTCAAATTATCCCAGTGATTAATACACATTACACAGTACATTAATATAGAGGAAAATGTTCATCAGTTTCTGCGCATTAATATGAACAGGAGGAATATTTAACTGGAGTGTTTTACCCGTTTTCTCCACAAGATGGCAGCATAGTGCCATAAAAATCACCGATTGAAATTAATTTTTACTTTACAGGATTTTTGTTTTTTGCTTAAAACCAACAATAATCAGACTTTATATTCATAATTCTACAGGCAGCAATAATGTCTGTCCATATGTTTGCAAAGCTAGACACCGTTTATATATTTATTTAACATTTATATATAATGTTTTAACAATAAAACCATCCATATTTAGTTAGAAGGAACGAATCCCTCCATAATGTGAACCGTCTGAAACATTTCATCATTTGAAACAGAAGAGAAGCAGACCAACAGAAACAGGCTGTGGATTTTTAACACGCTTTGAATAAAGCAGCAGCTATAATAACGTTTTCATCAGCCTTGATTTCCTCTGAAGACGAAAAGAGAGAAAAGGAAAAACACAGAAACTAACGGACTGGTTATTACTCTGATTTCCAGAAAAGGAACCAAAAATCTCTAAAAGCCATCAGATGGATCAAAAAGCTACAGAAAGACTTCAATTAAAGGATCAGAAAATTTTCAGATTTTAATCATTTAATAAATTAAAGTGTCATTCAGTAAATAATGACACTTCATGGCCAACATCTCAAGTTTCATGGAGCTATAACTTTTCTCAGCAGCATGCAAACTGCAACTGGCATATGCAATTGGTCGTACTCGGCCACTCTGCTCCTGAGACAACACGGCTCCCAGCCCACAGTGGCTGGCATTGACCTCTAAAATAAAAGGCAGTGAAAAATCAGCAAAAGCAAGAGTGGGAGCACTTACAAGCTTGGCCTTGAGCTCCTGGAAGCTCCTTTCACAGTCTTCTGACCACACTCCTCCCAATAATTTCCCTCGTCCTCGACACGTCTTTGGCCCAGCATGTTAGACTTAGACTGACTTTATTGTCATTTTGCATGCACAGGGTGAATACAGAACGAAATTTCGTTGCATACGGCTCAGGACAATGTTTTGAGGTTCCAATGTTGTGAGGTTACTCCAGAATAAAATAAAATACAGTATAAAATATGAATATAAATATAAAATATAAAGTGCAGGACTGACAGTAAAATAGGAGTTATTTAGCTCTGTACATGTGCAAGGTATGAAGTGGAGACCAGTTTTTAAGTGCAGTCCAGTTAAGAATTCAGCAGTCTGATGGCAAGTGGGAAAAAACTGTTTCGGAACCAGGTGGACCTGCACCGGATGCTGCGGAACCTCTTTCCAGAGGGCAGCAGGGAGAACAGTCCATGGTGGGGGTGTGAGGGGTCACTGATGATGTTTCGGCCTCGGGACAGGCAGCGCTGGGATGAAATGTCCTGAATGGAGGGAAGGGGGGCCCCGATGATCCTTTCTGCTGTCTGCACCACTCTCCTCACGTTCTTCCAGTCGGAGGCGCTGCAGCCTCCACACCACACAGAGAGGCAGCTGGTCAGAATGCTCTCTATGGTGCTTCTGTTGAACGTCTTGAGGATGGGCGGGGGCAGGTGTGCTCTTCTCATCCTCCGCAGGAAATACAAACGTTTCTGTGCCCTCTTGACCAGAGACGTGATGTTCACAGTCCAGGTGAGGTCGTTAGTGATGTGCACCCCCAGGAATTTGGTGCTGCTGACCACCTCCACAGCCGAGCTGTTGATGAGCAGTGGAGCGTGGCTGGGCCGGTTCTTCCTGAAGTCGACAATCATCTCCTTCGTCTTGTCAACGTTCAGGATCAGGCTGTTGTCTCTGCACCAGTCCACCAGCTGCTCCACCTCCTCTCTGTAGTCCAGGTCGTTGTCGTCTCTGATGAGGCCCACCACCGTTGTGTCGTCCGCGAACTTCACGATGTGGTTGTTGGCGAACCTGGGGGCGCAGTCGTGTGTCATCAGAGTGAACAGCAGAGGGCTCAGGACGCAGCCCTGAGGGGAGCCTGTGCTGAGGGTGATGACATCGGAGGTGTGTTGTCCGATCCGGACTGACTGAGGTCTGTTGGTGAGGAAGTCTAGCAGCCAGTTTCGCAGGGGGGTGCTGAAGCCCAGTTGTCCCAGTTTTCCTGCCAGATGCTGTGGGATGATTGTGTTGAACGCTGAGCTGAAGTCCAGGAACAACATCCGCACATGAGTGTTCTTCTCCTCCAGGTGAGCCAGGCTCAGGTGTAGGGTGGAGGAGATGGCGTCCTCAGTGGAGCGGTTTCGGCGGTAGGCAAACTGGAACGGGTCGAATGTGGAGGGGAGTCTGGAGACGATGTGTTCTTTTACCAGCCTTTCAAAGCACTTCATCATGATGGGAGTCAGTGCCACAGGCCGGTAATCGTTGAAAGAGGTGACTTGAGGTTTCTTTGGCACCGGAATGATGGAGGCAGTTTTGAGACAGGCTGGCACTGTGGCTTGGTCCAGTGAGGTGTTAAAAATGTCTGTTACGACACCAGCCAGCTGATCTGCGCATTCCCTGAACACCCGCCCAGGTGTTCTCATTTTCAAGGTCCCTCTTGAAAATGAGATCTAGATCTCAACGGGGTTTACCTGATTAAATAAAGGAATATTATGTTGTCGGGGCCTGGGGCCTTCCGTGGGTTGACTCTTTTCAGAGTCTTCAACACATCGGCTGTGTCCAGGCAGAGTGCCTCCTCTTCCTGTTCTGAAACAAGACGATGAAGCGGGCCAGCCAGTTGAGGGAATCCCTATACAAACCTCCAACAATAATTGGCAAACCACAGGAATGACCACAGCTCATCCTCTGAGATAGGATGTCCCAGGTACTGAACCTGCTTTCTTAAAGAAGTCATATTTTTCCAACTTGACCTTCAATCCCTCTTGTTTCAGGCGACTTAACACCACTTCCAGCCGTGCCAGGTGCTGATCAACACTGGAAGAGAACACAACAATATCATCCAGGTATAACAAGAGTGACTGACCATGCTGAGCCCCAAACATCCTCTCCATCAACTGTTGAAAAGTTCCTGGTGCATTGCACAACGCGAATGGCAATTCAAAGAGGCCAAATGACGTGCAGAAGGCTGTTTTTGGGGAATCATTCTCTGCAACTGGAACCTGGTTATAGCCACAAGCGAGGTCCATGTTGTCAACCCGATAGGGAGTCCAATGTTTCTTCTATTCGAGGCAGTGGGAAAGCATCCTTTCTGGTCTTTTTATTGAGCTGTCTGTAGTCCACACAAAGGTGAAGACTGCCATCCTTCTTTCAGACCAGGACAATTGGCGATGCATAAGGGCTACTGCTCTCTCGGATAACCTGGGTTGCCAGCAGCTGGTTAATATGAGACTTAACTGCCTCATATTCAGATGGAGGGATACGCCGGTACCTCTGCCGCACAGGAACATTGTCTAACAATGGGATGTTATTCTTGATTAAGTTGGTAACATCAAGGTCGCCATCAAAAATAATTTCCCTGCTGGGATGAATAAAGTAATTCTATTCTATTCTAAAAGGCAGAGAACACAGACTCGTACTTCAGCAACAAGGTTCTCACTTTATGCTGCTCTTCTCTATCCAGCGTAGAGAGATTAACTGATGTTATCTTCTCTCCAACCGAACCAGTCTCAGCAGTATGGGACCTGACTGCAGCCACAACTTGCTCCTGTACACATGGAACTTCCTGCAACTCTGACGGTAAGCTGACCACTTCTACGGGAGACACAACACCCAGAGCACAACGGGGTCTTAGTGTGACTGTACACACCCCTACATTCACCACAGGAACATAAACAGCGCCCTGAAAAACCTGCCAAAGGGAAGGAGATACTAACAAACCCTCAGGTAAGCCAAACGTCACATCTATAGGCTCAATTAATGCTGCCCCAGCCTGTGCTAGTATGGCCGAACAAGGGGCAGGTATAAATTTAGTCGTGCCTGCAGGGACTACAACAGGTCTTCTACCACGAAGCTTTGCAACACTGGTTTGAATATGGCCTTTTTGAACCTCAGCCTGGTGACATAACTGAACTGCAGGAAGCCAGGAAGTGGAGGCCCCCAAAACAGAAGGGAGTTTAAACAAATCAGGGCCATAATGGTCAAATAGCTGAAGATAGAAGGCCTTTATTATATTCATCCCAATTATACCTGGTATCCGAGGTAAACTGGCCTGACCTGGAGGGTCCCTAACAACAAGGATCCCTCTTCAGGGGATTACCACCCCACACACCTCAATATCAGGCTAACCCAAATAAGGAATACTCAAACCATTTGCAGCTCTCAACTCTAACCAATGGCATATCTTTAACTTATCTGGGAAATGCCTTTTAAAGAAGCTTTCTGAAATGGTAGAAACCATAGAACCAGTGTCCTGGATACACTGGACTGGAACTCCAGATAGTTTTACAGTAACTTGGGGGCAAGGTGCAATTAAACATTCCTTCACCTCATCTACTTGGGGACCCACTGAGCCTGAACCACCCCCTCCTAATGTCCAGCTCCTAACACTAGGGGGAGTTAGTTTTCCTGCACCTGAGAACTAGTGGTGGCTTGGACCTGAGGGGCACCACATGCAAAACGGCCACGAGCGGCACAATACCGGGCAATGTGGCCTGGTTGCTGACACTTGTGACAAATCACACTACTAGCACTGGGAGGCCTAGCCACAGGAGACTGCTGCATAGCTGCAAGGGATTGAGTAATCTGATCCAGCTGTTCCTGCTGTTTTTGTACAAATGCAGTAAGAGTAGCAAGCTGAGAGGCAACAGAACTGGAGGGAGAGTCAATTAGTGAAGGGGACCCACTGGCACCCTGTACAGCACAAAAAGAGGGGCCAACACTACTTTTACTTTCCACCCCACCTTCACGCTCCCATATAATGGCCTCAGCTCTAACCTCCAGTAATGTATACCTCGGATTATCACGAGCATAACGTTTCAGCTCTCTACGCAGGTCAGAATTACTAACATTTTGAATAAATTGATCACGAAGTAAGATGTCTGCATTTGCCATGGCATGGGGAGAATTAGATTTAACTTTGTCCATCAAGCAAAACAATGAATGAGAGAATTCCTGCAAAGATTCAACATCTAACTGTCTCTGTGAAAAGAAGTCCTCCTGTAATGAGACTGTTCTTTTAAAATGGTGAAAACAGTTTCTGGATTCTCACGTTCAGCTGACGATCTATATTTAATCTCATCTCGAGCTTCACCTTCAAGATGGTGATGTGGAAAAATTACAATTAGGTTACACCTGCTAGTTGTATTGCTATATGTTTATTCTAAGTTCTGTATATTCCCACCAGGTTTTCGCTGTTTGGGTTACATGCACAAGGTTGGACGTTGTTTTTCCCAGCTGCATGGGAACCAGTCTGTTTCCCTGCTTTGGATCCTTTATCCCTTTGTACAAAACTCATGTGTTGGCTCTGCCTGGCAGAGCTTTCCGTTCAGACTTGCTTCATTATTGACTGTCCTGTGAGCTCTCTGAGTTGTGCGCAATTCATGAATAAACCTGATTGAGTGATTTTACCTGAACAGTGCTTGGAAAGAGTTTTTTTCCACGACAATGGTCAAAAATGAAAGCAGCCTGATCTGTGG
This sequence comes from Xiphophorus couchianus, assembly GCF_001444195.1. NCBI lineage: Eukaryota > Metazoa > Chordata > Actinopteri > Cyprinodontiformes > Poeciliidae > Xiphophorus > Xiphophorus couchianus. The sequence continues at coordinate 4,002,054 of NC_040247.1, forward strand.
GTCCAACATGGCGGACTCGCATGCTGGTGCGAACCTCTTCTATCCACTACTCCACCCCAACACCATGAGTTCCTCTAAAGCTTGGACACTTTCTCTCCCTTGGCAGGTAGATTATGCAGTCAGCTGTCCCATTGTTCATCGGCGATCCACTTGTACTCGGGCCAGCTTGTACATCATCCTGCTGATTTGAATTTGCTAGTGCAGAATCCCTCTCCTCCTGCAGGTGGCTCCTTTCGGCCTCCAACTGCTGGACTCGAGCACGAAGTTCCTGAAGTTCCTCAGCCATCGCACCGGGAACTTGATCCTTATTCACAGCTGGAAATATCCAGCCAGGTCCCACGATGTGCCTACAGTGGAACTATTATGCTCTCACCCTCTAAGCACTCCCAAAAAATACAGCAATTAGGCTCTCTACTTAAGCACCACTACCACAGAACCAACACTGTCAATATCAGGAGAGAAAAAAAAGAAAAAAAGAAAAAAAAAATATATATATATATCTGTAATACCCAAAATGACAATAAAGTGTCTGCCGACAATAATAAAGCCATACAAGGTAAAATGAAAAACTGGTACCTTAATCAGCCACACTACCGGTACATTCAGACGCTGCAGCGGAAAGCCACTGAAATGCATCCTAAAAAGCAATTAGAAATCACGTCAGAGAAACTGCGGTATATTATATTATTATTATTACTACTAATATTAATAATATATCATTCTAAGTGAGTATCTGATCTCAGTAAAGCTTTTCTGTTTCTATTCAGGGAACTTTTCACCACAAACACCCTGTAGTCAGTCTGTAGCTGGTCTGTAGTCATCCTGTAGTTGGTCTATAGTCTGTCTGTAGTCACCCTGTAGTTGGTCTGTAACTGGTCCGTAGTCAGTCTGTAGCTGGTCTGTAGTCTGTCTGTAGTCATCCTGTAGTTGGTCTATAGTCTGTCTGTAGTCATCCTGTAGTTGGTCTATAGTCTGTCTGTAGTCACCCTGTAGTTGGTCTGTAACTGGTCTGTAGTTGGTCTGTAACTGGTCTGTAGTCTGTCTGTAGTTGGTCTATAGTCTGTCTGTAGTCACCCTGTAGTTGGTCTGTAACTGGTCTGTAGTTGGTCTGTAACTGGTCTGTAGTCACCCTGTAGTTGGTCTGTAGTCACCCTGTAGTTGGTCTGTAACTGGTCTGTAGTTGGTCTGTAACTGGTCCGTAGTCAGTCTGTAGCTGGTCTGTAACTGGTCCGTAGTCAGTCTGTAGCTGGTCTGTAGTTGGTCTATAGTCTGTCTGTAGTCACCCTGTAGTTGGTCTGTAACTGGTCCGTAGTCAGTCTGTAGCTGGTCTGTAGTTGGTCTGTACTGGAATAAGAACCACAAACTGTCTAATTTTCATCATATTTTCGTCTTTCTTTTGGTTTTCTTGCTCCAGGTTCGGTCAGTCTTTAGTTTCTTCCAACTCTGCCGCCCAATAAATCAGAAATTCGTCGTCTCTCACAGTCAGTCATCATAATCTCTTTTCCTTTCTGTTCCTGTTTTCCTGTCGTTTCTCCTTTCAGGTTTGGTTTATTGAGTCTCTTGTCCTTCATCACCTTCCCGGCTCTATGAGCCTTTCAGGTCCAGTAGCTCCTGTCAGATCCTTCTGCTCCTCCACACAAAGTTTTTGGTTCTTTTCTTGCTGTCGGTTGAAACTTTAGTTCTGTAATATTTCATCTTCAAACAAATCAGAAAAGTGATGAGAGAAAAACAAACGGATTGAAGTCAGAATGTGACGCAGCTCCTCAGGAGTAAAACCCTTCAGAGAGTCAAAGCAAACTAAAGTGTTTTAAAGTGAAATAATATGCAAAAGTCAGAGTTTTTTTTTTTTACTAAACTAAACAATGTTTTCACTCCAAAGGTTAAAGTGAAAACTTAACTCCAAGTGAATGTGTTAAATTGCCTAAATGGATCTTAAAAGATGAAAAATCTGAACAATGTGGAACTGATCTGCTTTAAAGAACGGGAGGAAATGAGCAATTTGTGCAGCTCAGCGCGCAGCGCAAAGAAAACATGAAACCCTAAACCTGCTGCTGCACTTCAGCTAAAAGAAACAAAAATTTATTTAAAATAAACATAAAACCTAATCTGATCTGAACTCCGTTGCTGTTTAGCTTTTTGTTTCCTGTTGTTCTGCAGAGTTCTCATTCCTGATGCTCAGTTTGTGATTCATGTTTTTATTTCATGTTTTCATCTTTTTGGTTGAAGTTATGGATCCATTAATAATTCGTTTCAGCCGTCCACAAACTGAAAGTCGATTTTTTCAATCCGTGATTTTTCTTCACAGCTGATGCCGTTTCACTGAAACGGTTTTTACTTTATGAAAATCCAAATAAAATCTACAACCGTACGAGCTGGCAGAGACGTTAGCATCCTAAAGCTAAAGGGATCTTTGTTTCTGGGAGGTCAGAGGTCATTCTGGTTGGACACAGAAAGCCGCTGACTCTGTGTTTATACAAGTGTCTGAAAAGTGACCCTGCAGATTAATTTCTGAGCCTTTTGCTGCTGGAGCTTCAGATCTCACAGCGATTAGACGTGGAAACCTCCCGGCTTTCCTTCATATCTGATGATCTCACAACAACAAGCCAGCTAATTGGATTTTAGAAACCGAGGAGGAGAATCAGAGCCACCACTCATATGGACAAAGTTCAAAAGTTTCTGGAAAGTTTAACAGAAACATTTTCATATTTTATTTCCATGAAATAACATTTATGGATTATTAAGGATCTGCTGAATGCTTCTGTTATTAGCAGAAACGTCCCAACTAAGTCTAAAAGTCCAAATCCTGCAACAGGATTTGGACTGCTGCAGGTCCAAATCCTGTTGCAGTTTGTAAAATTCCCTGTCAGGCAACAGGAAGTCCTAACAGCTGACCTCCTGAGATGCGTTCAGGGACAACTCGTACATGGGAGCCTGTTAATCAAAACACCTCTGATATGATTTAATGTTTTTATTTTCTTCCACTTTCTGTCCCATGTCATTCCACAGAAAGTCATTCTCAGTTATTTTATTTAAGAATCCCTAAATACAGAAACAATCTAGGTTTTTTTCTGTCAGGTAAATGTTTAAGCTCCTAGCAGAAATCTTCTGTAGGCTAACAAGCTGCTAATACATGCTAGCTATCAAGCTATTCTGGGTAAGTTTAAATTGGGTTGACTGTGAGAAACTGTACAGTTTTGGTCCTCTGAAAAAAAAATCTATTTGTTTTGTTCCTTTGTGTTGTGATAAAAGTCTTAGAGTTGATTCATAGTCCTAATTAAAGTCTGAAAGCTTGACTTTTTTCAGGTTTTATGAACCTCATTTATGAACCTGAAAAAAGGTTAATAAATTATTCCTAATTATTTGAAAATAATCAAACAAAATTCCCATTGAATTCTTTACTCTGAAGTCATGAAACAATAAAAATCAAATAAATCAAATAATTCTGTGTTCACTGCTGAAGAAACTACGATTCTATTTTTGTGTATCAAAATGAACCGAAGACTTTCGAAGTGAAGCTGAGCTCTGTGTGCTTTTTCTCCCCTGGTCATTAAAACTTCAGCCTGATGGATAAATAAAATAAAAATGACTTTTTAATATGGTAAAAGGATGAACTGGGTCTCGTAAAGCGGGTTTATTGAATTGGAGGGAAAGCAGTGAATGTGAGCCAGGCTTGAGAATCAGAACCGTTTCGGTTTTATCGTCCAGCCACACAGAAACGGGCCGTAAATCAGAGGCTTTAACACAAACTGCTGTGTTTCCTGATTTACAGCAGTGAAAATAAAGCTTTGAGTTTCTGGGAAAGCTTTCTCCAGCTCTTCTGAATCGTCCACATTAAAGTTTTTCTTCTTTCATCGCATGAAATGAACAATAGTTCAGATATTTGAAAATGTTGCTATCAGATGGAAAGTCCAACAGTAATTGTTGCCTTCTGTTTGGTAATTTAGGTTCTAAACTGATCAGAAACAGTGTTGTATAGTAACGAAGTAAAAATACTTCACTACTTTACTTAAGTATATTTTGGAGTACTTCATACTTTCCTCGAGTATGAAAATTTTTGATGACTTTCACTTTTACTTCACTATATTTCCGAACTTAATTGTGTACTTTTACTCCGATACATTTTCAATGTGTGGTTTAGTTACTCGTTACAAAAAAGCGAGAGAGAGAAACAAAGTGTTTTGACCCCACCTACTGATTAGCAAGTAGCAAGCAGGCTACCGAACAAAGTCGGTAGCCTGCTTGCCTGGGCTTGTTCATCACCTCCAATAGGATCCACCTGTTTCGCTTCTCCCATTAAACACAAAGCAAGTCTCGCAATCAGCAGCAGCCGCATGGAGGAGGAGACGGAGACCACAACGACTGCAACTACGTCGGACACGGCTCCAGGGGAACCACCAGCTGGTGATGAGAGCCCATGGCCTTATTTAAACTCAATATACTCTTTCGTGGGTGTTAAAGATTCGTCGTACCGCATGCAGTTTATGTTATTCCTGCCCGAAGATGTGGAAATTCTATCTTACAAAAACTCCCCGTCCAACTTGAAGAAACACATCGAGGTAACGTCTTATGAAATGGTTATAATCCTCCTGTTTCAGTAACTATAGCTTGGTCACTAGGCACTACTGTATTGTGAAACGTTGAGCATAAATGAACTTTGTTTGGCATTGTTTCAGTTCCATACGTGGTGTATTTAGCTTAGGCCTAATGTTGACTGTAGCAGGCTACCTAGACTCCTCTGTTCAAGGGGGACAGAAGCCATAGCGATAGCAATTTAGACTAAATTTAACGAATATAGGAAAGGCATGCAAGTTCAAAACCAGGTTTACAGATGCCAATAAGCTGCATTTCCCTCCCAATTCTTTTTTTCTTTTGCATAATGACCAGTTGTGTGCACCACCTACTGACTGTAGCATTGACTGATTCACTGATTTGTGAAGTAGAGTAATCGTAACAGCTCTTTTTCTTCATGTTGGCCGCATTTTCTGTACTATTTATTTTTCTCATTTTCAGCACTGACCTTACTTGAAGGGAAAACTTAAGGCTTACAAAAACTTTGTATTTTCTGTCCTGGAGGGTTTACTAAGAAGCTGGTTCAGTTGTAAAGCAGGTTAAGTTAACCTTGTGCTATAGGTAAAGCACCTAATTTTCTTAACTAAATAATGCCTGCAGGTATATCTATTAGCAGGTTTAATTTTGCCTGCACTTGGTTGGGTACATTATTTTAAGTGTATTTGACAAGTTTACCAAAATATAAAAAATGTCATTCAAACTGCATTTGCTTTGTTTTACTTTTTACTTGTACTTTTCATTACATTACTTGAGTACATCCATTTTTACAGTAATTTCCATACTTAAGTACAGGAAGTTTCAGATACTTTAAGACTTTTACTCAAGTAACATTTCAGTCAGTGACTTGGACTTTTACCATATTTTGGAGAGGTACTTATACTTTTACTTGACTCTGAGATTTCAGTACTTTATACAAAACTGATCAGGAGTACCTGGAATATTTGGTTGTTTCTCCAGGTTTTTAAACCGGTTTAGTTTTCACTCCAGGTTTCACTTCAGTATCAATCAAACCTGGAGTCGCAGCTCAGCGTTTCCATCCAACACGAATCCACAGCCAACTTTTCAAATGATGCGAAAAACCAAAAACTACGGTGGCTCTGAGGTACAAACCACTTCAGCAAATTTTTTTTTTATTAAACATTTTGAACAAGTGTACAGTATCACGTGGCTTGTACATACATGAAGAAAACAAGTCTTACAGGCTTAAGGCACACATATAATTATGACAATAAAAAAATTAAAACAGGTAAAATAAAATTATAAATAAAAATTATCACACATCAAACAGAGGGATAGCATAACGACAAAAACAAACCAAAAAAAAAAAACAGAGACAAAGGGGCTTTAGTTTTCAAATAAATTCACACCATTATAAGAGCTGTACTTATTCCTTGCTTGTTTTTCATCAGTTTTAAGGTTCTGCAGTGATTTTTGTCCATTAGAAGGTTTTTAAAAGCTGAAAAGTCAGGATTTCTATTTCCCCATTTACAGGAGTGGATGAAGAATTTGGCGAGGATCAGCAGGTTGTTAAGAATGAGGTCAGTTCTTCTGTCTCTGTGGGTTTTTCCAAATATTAGATCCTCTCTTTTTAAGGGATGATGGAGGAAAGTTTTGATGAGATCCAGTCCTGAAAGTTCCTCCAAAATGTTCCAGTTTGCACACAATAGAAAAAGAGATGATCTGTTGTTTCAATGTCGTTGTCACAAAAGGTCCAGCTGTTGGTATCAAAGTTGAATCTTTGTCTTAATAATTCCCTGGATGGAAAAAAGTTATTGAGAATTTTAAAATGAACTTTTTTAGCTTTAGGACTTAAGAGGAGATTTAAGGTCAGCGGTTCTCCACTTATTAACCTCTGAATCAGAAAACAAATTTAAAATGGAGTTTTTATTTGGTCGGACAGGAAATATAGCATTAGTTAGATGCTGACGCATCCGTTTGTTAGAATTACATTTGTCCAAAAGGTTAAATCCAAACAGTTGAGCTGGTAACTGAAGATTAGCTGATTGAATGTTTATATTTTGAACCAGATATTTGACTGCAGTGGGGTCAGAGTTCATTACTGTGTTAAATTGAGTACGTGAGAAATCCAAATTATACAATAAGCAAAATTCATCATAAGACAACCAATCTCCACTGTCATTAAGAAAATGTCTTATGGAAAAAATACCTTTTTCCATCCAGTGATCCAAACACAAAGACTTATTCCTGTGCAACACATATCTGTTGTTCCAGATGGGAGTTTGGTGAGGAGTAAAGTTGTGTGTGTACATTAGTTTCCAACACAACAAAACCTGCTTGTAAAGGCAGATCACTTAACAGGAAGTCTGTTGACATCAAAGTCACATCTAAGAACAAAATCTATGCATCCAATTTTTTTAAACAAACCTTTGGGAGACAAAACCAGATACTATTTCTATTCATTAGAAAAGATTTAAACCAGTTTACCTTTAGGACCGCATTTAAACACTCAAAGTCAACAGCTTGTAAACCTCCATCTTTAAAGTCTTTTACCATATTTGCTTTCTTTAAGTAGTGGACTCGATTTTTCCAAATAAAATTAAAGTTCAGCTGATTTATAGCTTTAATATATTTGTTAAGTATGGCCATAGAATAAGCTGGGTATATGCACCGGGACAGCGACTCCATTTTGGTTAAATAGGTTCTCCCAAACAGGGTCGGATCTCTTTGGAGCTTCTATTTAACTGAGATTTGCAATTCTGTATTTTATTCTCTATGTTAACAGTTTCACTGAGTTTAGCATCTTTAGTAATTAAAATTCCAAGATATTTAACTGAGGATTTAATGGGGATACTATAAGCTTCTGTCAGATCAGAGCCATGAATCGCCATCAGTTCACACTTCTGCAGGTTAAAGGTTAATCCTGATGCTTTGGAGAAAGTATTAATTAACTCAAGTACTTTAGGGGTTTGGTCTAGCCTCTTCAAATAAATTGTGGTGTCATCAGCTAGTTGACTGATTATAATTTGGTCATCTAAAACTTTCAATTTGGGTATATTTGAGTTTTTTATGAAAATACTCATCATTTCAACAGCTAAGATGGAGAGAAACTGGGAAATATTGCAGCCCTGTTTTACTCCCCTATTAATGGTGAACCGTGGAGACGCACCGTGTGGCAGTGCAACTGAACTTGCTATGAAAGCTTTTTATTATTCTGCAGATGTTTGGTCCAAATCCAAACATGTGTAAAACTTTGAAAAGAAACTGATGTTCCAACATATCAAAGGCTTTGTAGAAATCTAAGAAAAGGATGAAGCCTTTATCCTCAGTCAGGTCACTGTACTGGAGTAAATCCTGCACCAACCTGATGTTATCATGTATAGATCTTTTGGACATAAAACCTGTCTGTGTTTCAGAAATAACGTCTTTAAGACCAGTCTTTAATCTATTTGTATAGATATACGTCAATAGTTTATAATCACAGTTTAGAAGGTGATCGGACGGTAATTGTCGAGAACCTTGTTGTCTCTTCCTGGTTTGGGTATAAGGGTGACAACGCCCTGTTTCATGGTGTGTGGAAGTGAATTATCACACAAGATCTCTTTAAAAACCTGGAATATAAATTCTCTGAGAACATCCCAGAAGTGTCTATAGAAATTGGCAGTAAGGCCATCAGAGCCAGGAGATTTATCCAGCTTCAAGCACATGGTGGCGCTGTCTAGTTCTTCCATATTAATATCTTTGTCGCAGTTTTCCTTGAAATCATCAGAGATTTGAGGCACAAAGTCTTTGACTTGGTCTAGCAGAAGGTCGCAGTCTGGGGTTGAAAAAGAAGAGCAATAAAGGTTTTGGTAAAAGTTGCTTATTTCTTTTGCAATTAGAATTTGGTCGGTACATTCATTGTTGTTAATAATAAGGGATTGAATGTGCTTTTTAACTTGCCTCCTCTTTTCCAGTCTGCAGAAGTATGAACTGCTTTTTCCCCTTCCTCAATCCACTTAGCTCTGGATCTGATAAAAGCTCCCCGGGCTTTTCTTTCGTAGATTGAGTCTAATTTAGCTTGTAGGGTCACGAGGTTATTTTTGTCAGCATCAGTCAACATTTGTTTAACACATAGTAGGTTTAATTCTTTAACTAACCTTACTGCTTCCAGGCCATTGTTTCTTTTTAGGTTTTTGCTGAATGAGAGAGTAAGCCCGTATCTTATATTTTAGGTATTCCCATTTTTTAGAGTAGGTTAATATTGAATTGCCTAACAGAATCTTTTTCACTAGTTTCTTGATTTCCCTGCAATATAATTCATAGTTTAAGAGGTTTGCATTGAATTTCCAAAACCCTCCTTGTCTCAAACTCTCAGGAAGAGGAGTAATTAATAAATGAATGCTGCAGTGATCAGTGAGAGGAGTTGGAGACATATTACAGTCTGATTTTAGTTTGAGAATATCATCTGTTCCTAACCAAAAAGCTATTCTAGATCTGCTTGAAGCGTCTGATTTAAACCAAGAGAACTGTTTTTCATTAATATGTTTGTCTCTCCATAAGTCAATAAGACCCAAGCTGGTACAGAAATCAGACAGAATCCGGTTTGGATGAACATTAGCAGATTTGTTTGGGTATCTATCAAGAGTCCATAACCATGTTCCAATCCCACCTAATAAAACATATTTAGTAGGAAATCTGTGTTTAAGTTGTTTGATATTTACTTCAATAATAGTAAGAAGCTCTTTATTTTTCAAAATGTTGCAGTAACCATAAATATTACCCAGGATTATTAATGAGTCCTCAATATGTAATACAGAAAGAGACCAATGGCCATCACTGTCATGTTTTGTATATATTATTTTCCCTGGAAAGTTATTCAGTAATATAGCCACACCTGCTGATTTTGAAGTACCATGCGAATAAGTAATTTGATCTCCCCACTGATTTGACCAACATCTTTCATCAGAGTCCGTTGAATGGGTTTCTTGAAGAAGAACACAATGTGGATTCTTGTTTCTACATAAACATCGCCTTCCTTTTGACATTTTCTCTCAGGCCCCTTACATTTAACGACAAAAACTTGAGATTAGATTTTAAAGACATAAAATTAAAACAAAAGAAAAGATAAGTTTAAAAGACACAAACCTTATTAAGAGTTTGGTTAAGATAGAATGAACTAAAAGCAAGAACCTGGGAAGCCTAAGAATACCCTTTACATTATAACATAGAAAAATCAACCTGCATCCACAACCTTCACTAACTTTAACTTAAAACTAGTCCTTTTTTCATTTGAGCGAAAACAGAAACAACCTCTGGAGAGCAGATAAGATATAACTCCATATTAAAAGGAAAAACGGTGTGGATTTTGATTTTTTTTAACCTTGTAATAGGATGATGTAAACATCAGATTAATCTGTAGCCTCAGAAAGGAGATGAAGCTTTGATCACCTTGCCGTCGATTACTGCCATGTGACCTCTGTAAAAGGTCACCTGACCCTGGGATCTGGCTTTGGTAATCTTGGGCCACAGTTCTTCTCTTGCCAGCCGGTCTTCCTTAATAAAATCTTGAGCAAAACGCAGACCTTGTTCTTTGCACACCTCTGAATCCTTGGTCACTTTCCAGACTGTGTCTGGATGGTGCCTCCTAGTGGCGCCTCCTGGTGAACTGCAGGATGACCTGACGGCTCCGTCCCTCTTCTTTTCTTCCTAATCGGTGGATTGTATCGATCACATCTCCTATCGGGTCCGCCCACTGTCCTAAGATTCTGGAGAGAAGTTGTTCTGCCTTTTCTCTGAGGTTTTCTCCTTCTCGCTCTTTGAGGCCCGACAGCTTCAGGTTCTTGTATCTTTCAGCCTCCAAGAGTTTTTCTTTCAAATTTGCATTTTCTTTATTCATTGCAGCGAACCTCAGTTCCAGGTTTTCCATCGTAGATTTACATTCAGCAACGCCGACAGTGTTCTGCTCCACTTGGAGAGTAATGCAGGCAAACAAGTCAGAATTTTCTTTTAGCTGTTTTCCAAAGTCATCAACCTGATATCCAGACTTTTAATGGCTGCGCTGCCTTTTGTAAGTTAAGTTGGACCAGCAAGGTTGAAAACCGCACTAGAACGCCCCCTGGTGGATATTTTGTTATGTTTTGATGACGCTAAAAAAGAATATAGATCCAAGATGGTGGAACGCGTCACCAAACAGTTCACGATTTAAGCTGATTATTATCCTTATACGTTGTGTTTCAGACAAGATTTGTTCGTAAGTGTTGGTTAATTGTAAAAGTAATAATTGTCTCTTTGTTTTATGTAACTGATGTAAATAATTGTACGCTGGAGTCAGTTAGGAAAAGTTTTTATTTTTAGCTAGCAGCTAGAATAGCTAATTTGCTATGTTCGTTGGCTAATACTCAGTTTTGTATGTTTCAGTTTACGATGGCCAAAGTGATGGCAGGGGTCAGAGGCCACTCTTCAATAAACAAGTAGAAAAGAAACAAGTTTGGTTATTGGAGCGTCGTTGTCTGGCTGTCTAGCTGCTGAAAACTGGAAATCTCAGGGCGAGGCCAGCACAATGGCTGCTAAGGAGACCTCAGTCTCAGTGGCTTGTTTTTTAGCAGGTGGGAGTTTTGGTTGGAGTTGCGTTCAGTTGCCGTCTAATACCGGAGGCATTTCGTGATTTCTCCATCGGTGTTTCGGCTAGTTATGCATGTTTAGCTTAGCAGCGTTAGCATTCTTCAGACTAGGAAAATCTTTCTCACTAACGGCCGACATCTTTTATAAAACTCGTATTTTCTTTCCTTACCCTACAGCTTGGATGTTCCGGGTCCGCCTTGGGGATGAAATGATGAGTTAAGGGTCAGTTTAAGTAACAGGTTGAGGGATGGAGCTCAGAGTAATACGTGTGTCCACATCGCCATCTTGCCGGATGTCCAGCTGAACCAGCTAATGTGTTCAAGAGCAGTGATGCAGGTAAGAAACAGTGCCACATACAGGTGGGAGTTAGCATTACCTAAACCTGCTTTTGACCATTTTTGTGGAAAATTTGCAATAAACTCTTAATTTATTAATTAATTTCAGATATCTGCTGATTGTGTGTAAATTTCCATTGTTGTTGCGCAACACCCCCCCCCCCTCCTTTCTGTCTCTACTCTCTCACTCTCGTACTTCCTCTTCTGAGAGGGGAGATGTGCTACCAGCTCTCCGTCTAACGGGTCCGTTGAGTTTCCTAAATCTGCTGGGATTTACCCTGTCCAGAACTGAAGTAAACTCTGTTTAAGCTGATTTCGAGAAACGATTCGCCTGGTTATCTGACGGCCAACATCCAGGTGTCCCACCCTTCTTCCCCCTGTGAATTAGCCAGACTGAGCAGCCTACAGCCAACTAGTTTCACAGAGCACACCTGTTAACGGTCGCTCGTTCTCTATTTTACAACTTGCATTTGTTATTGAACCAGGTAGGTTTTAGTGACTCGGGCGAGTCCCAAGGATGAGGTTTTAAATATGGGCTACCAGCAACCTAAAAACATTTTCCACCTCTTCCTCTCCAGAATCAAACATCACAGCTATTTTACAACCATCAAAGAACTTTAAGGTGACTCATTAACTGAATGTCCACAACATCTTTTAGATTTTCTTTATGCTAAATATTTTATTAGTAAGGCATTTTTGCAAGGGTCAGTACAGCTTAATTCAGTAGCAGAAATAATCAAATAAGTAAAATCAATCATCTAGTCTATCTTTCCGTACTGCTGATACTGAGAACTAAAAAAGGAACCTTAGAGAGAGACGGACGGAGTTTGGCGCCTCGAACCCCAGACCTGGCACGATGATGAAGAAGGTGTTGCAACAGGAGGAAGATGTTGATCGATGAAGGCCAGGATCTCCGCAGGTCTGATGAGCCTCCTCTCCGCATGGATGCTGAGGTCACACAGGACTTGGTGCTGGCAGGAAAAAAGGCACCAGTTCTTCTTCCTTGTCTTTGTCTTCATCTTTGTCTTTGGGGTCTGAACCCAGCCGATGAGAGAAGTGCGATTCGAAGCCACAGATTGTGGGCCAGACGGGTTGGTCTCCATGTGCAGGACAGTCTCCGGCTACGTGGCCCCGGCTCTTCTTCAGCTGCAGAGTTTTTTGTCCATCTCGATCTTGGCTCGAAGCTGCCCGGAGGATCCAACGAACGGTTCCTCTTTTGCACCCACCTTATATAGGGTTTATCCACCCCCCTGGTGCGCCTGCTGTCTGCTTAGACAGATGATCTCATATCCATCACTGTCTTACAGACATTTCCTGATGTCTGTGCCAATGTCTCAGGGTTGCTCAACCTCCTGTGTCCCTTGCCTGCACAACCTTTCACCTACTCTCTACCTCCAACATATCAGTGATGTTTAATTGCAGTTACACCTTTTTACACCATTTCAAATTTAATGTCAAAATCACATTTATATCACATTTATTTTCTTTAGCTTCTCTGATTTAGTATTCATTTATAATTTTATAACCATTACTTATTAGTTACTCTTATTATGATCTTAATGTGAGTTATTACAGATGTTTTTCTGAAAAGAAACCAAGAATAATACATGATTCTAATTATTTACTACTAAAGTTACAGTTACTTGTTTTTCTTGTAGTTCCCACAAATATAAGTGTATTATTACAAGTAAACCAATATTCATATAAGTATTTTACTTTGAATCTTATCCAATTACTAATAATGTTTAGATTTAATTTTTTAAAACTTTCATGCTTTAAAATAGTCTCAGCTATTTTTATAAATCTGCAGGCTGGAAACTTCCTCTTTTTCCAGGAAACCTGCTTTTCCTGTTTAATGACTCTCTCTGACTGACTATGATTTCTTATGATTAGATAGAAAAAAGTAGAATTAAAGCAAAGTTTGCATGAGACAAAAACAACACACACAACTAGATTTATTTTATTGACACTTAAGTCTACTGTTGGGCCTAGATGTCACTTGAGTGATTCATTTTAAAGATAACTTTATTTATTATTACTGTTAAACTAAAATCTCCAGCATGGGGAAGTGGGATGAGCTCGGATTTTCTTGACACCATAATCACAGAAGTGGAAGGAGTGATAAATGATTTTGTAACTAAGTGTTTTTAGGTTTAGGCTGGAGTGAATCCATGAACAGAACCTCAGAACCAGACCCAGGTCTGTGAAGAGAAACCACGTGACCTTTGATGACCTCTAGAAACATTTTTCTTAATATCTTTAAAATGATAGTGGCACAAACAAACATTTTTGCTGTTCCGACCTCAGACACGGCCCTCAAGATCAGAGGAAACGCTAAGGAGTGGACCTGGACCACTCTTCTGATCCTGAGGGACCACTACAAGTCCTGCAGAGACAGGGACCTGGCGCTCCTGATTGAATCTGGGCTGGAGGACTGGGAGGCCCCCTTTGAAATAGCCACCAAATGGGCCCGGCGGAACCTGGGACGCCGTCTGCAGGATGCGACGGTGCTCCGGGCCCGCACTTGGCTTCAGGAGCAACTGCAGGCTCACGGACCGGAGTTGGAACCGGTGGCCGGACCTTCCCTGGCCATACCCCCTGCGGCCTCGATGACAGGAGCCGCCGTGGATCCGGCCCGTATGTACGACCGTGGGCACATTACAGCAACATCAGTTGCGGTAATGACAGACCCGCTCCCGAACGATTGGTCTCCAATAACCGGAAGGTCGGAGGAGGAGCCGAACGGGGTCGCGGCCGATCCTCAGACACGGCCGGACGAGCTGACCCCGCGACCTCCGAGAAAAAGGACGGAAAAACGCCGTCATTTGTTGACGGAGGGGGACTCTGTCAGAAAACTGGCACACAGCCAGGACTTATTCGAGCCCCTCCAGTCCAATTTTGAGGGACTTACCTCAGAGGGCGAGGGAGATATCTGCCCATCAGTGACGCCTCGTCCAAAGGAGGATCAGCTGGTGGTTCTGGCGGTCCCAACCCAGACGACACCGCCTCCACCAGGTACGTCGTCCCCCCTGATGGACCTCTCAGGGGAGGACTTGGACCGTTTACTTCAGGGGACGGAGTTCCCCTGCGCGCAGCCACAGCGGGAGCTCTCCTCCTCCCCCCAGATCGTTGCTGCTGCTGCTGCGGTTGCTGGTGGTGCTGCTGCTGCTGCTGTGGCTGCGGATGGTGCTGCTGCGGCTGGTGGTGCTGCTGCGGCTGCTGCTGCGGCTCCTGCCACACCTGGGAGACCGGAGGGACTTCGGCGACCCACGAGACACGTCTCCACGCCGGATAAGTTCAACGACTGGAGCCTCACCATCACCAGGAAGTGGGTCATCCTGGGGGACTCCAACGTCGCTCGGATCCCGACGTTCGAGGCGGAGAACCTGCAAATAGATGCTTTCCCAGGCGCAAAATGGAAGCATGCAGTGGCGCTCCTGAAGGAGGCGACGGTCCGGAGCCCGGTCGAAAAGATCATCCTCTCCTTTGGCCTGAATAACAGGTGTCAAAGGGCAAAGGCCACTCCGATCATCGAACTCCAAGCCGCCCTGCGTGTTGCCTCAGAGAGGTTCCCGGAGGCACGCATCCTGGTGCCTGAGGTAAACTTTGGGCCACTCCTCAGTCACCGGGAGCAGGCCATGTTAAAACATTTAAACAGTTTTATTAGATCCCGTCCAGGTCACCTACCTGCTCTGCCGGAGGGCTTCGCGACGGAGAAGGACGGGATCCACTGGACGCCCACGACGGCGGCGGCCATGCTGGCTCACTGGCACAGTGTGCAAAAAAACTAGGCACCCCCGTGAGCCGGAATGCGCCGAGTGGGGGAGAGACCGTCCTGAACCTGTCCTGCGGGTTTGAGTGCTCGGAGGCCCAGCTGAGACTGCTCAACAGAGGTCTGACCTTCGTGCCCTCCACGACAAACAGGTGGGGGAAACTCGAAAGCAGGTATGACCTCCAGCAGTATCATCGCAGGGTCAAGCTGGCCCTGTTTTTCAATGCTGACCCTAGCAGAGAGCCTCAGCCTTTTACTAACAGATCTCTCTGGTCTCCCCCCATGCGGGAATTGCCTCCTGAAACCGAAATTCTAATCAGAACCGATCTGGAATTTTTCCAGCAAAATTTCAAACCTGATCGATTGGAGCCTAATTTGACGGAGGCTGAGTTTTTAGCACTAGCGGAATTAATTGATAATGAGCAGATTGTCATTAAGCCCGCCGACAAAGGGAGTGCAATTGTCATTCTGGACAGACGGCAATATTTGTGGGAATGTTACAGACAACTATCTGACCCGAATTATTACCAGAAGTTGCAGAAGCCCATCTACCCGGAGACCATCCCCATTGTGGCTAAAATTCTTAATCGGTTACACAAAAACAAGTTCATTTCGGCAAAACAAAAGACTTACCTGTCAGCTCCATTGGAACCTAGGCCCCGATTATTTTATATCTTGCCGAAAATACACAAGGAACCAGTTAAATGGTCGGTGCCATACAAAATTCCCCCGGGTAGACCCATTGTCTCGGATTGCAGCAGCGAGACGTATGGGACGGCTGAATTTATTGATTTTTATTTAAATCCCCTGTCAAAATTGCACAAAAGTTACATCAAGGACACCTATCATTTTATTGAGATTGTGAAAAACATCCAAATTCCTGTACATTCCTTGCTTTTCACTATTGACATAGACAGCTTATACACAAATATTGTCACTGCAGAGGGTATAAACGCTGTCCAAAATGTCTTTCGTAAGAATCCTGATGGAGGGAGACCAGACCGGGAAATCATTCAACTTTTAGAGATCAACTTGCTCAGGAATGATTTCCAGTTCAACGGGGAGTGGTTCTTGCAGGTGAAGGGAACTGCCATGGGTAAGAGGTTCGCGCCGGCCTACGCGAACATCTTCATGGCCGAATGGGAGGAGTCCGCCCTAAATGCCTGCGATAAGAAACCGCTGCATTATTACAGGTATTTGGATGACATCTGGGGTGTTTGGACTCATTCAGAGGAAGAGTTTAACCGCTTTCTACACACCCTAAACACTCACAACGCCTCCATCAAATTAAAGTCGTCCACCAGCCTTACTGCAGTGGACTTCTTGGATACCACCACTTTTAAAGGGCAAAATTTCACCAACACCGGCCAATTAGACATCAAAGTCTACTTCAAACCCACTGATACGCATGCATTGTTGTTTAAATCCAGTTTCCATCCAAAGCACACGTTTGCGGGATTAGTTAAATCACAATTAATTCGATTTCACAGGATTTGCACACAAAAATCTGATTTTTATGAGGCGGTTAGGGTGCTGTTTTCGGCTTTGTCCAGCAGAGGGTACCAGAGGTCCTTCTTACGGAGGTGTTTGAAGGCCTTTTCTGAATCCAAGCAGCCGGATGAGACCGTGACACTTCCTTTCATCAGCACCTACTCACCTGCTAATGTCAATCTGGCCTGTGGTTTGAGACAAAATTTTGTAGGGTTCCAAACTGTTAGTGGAAGGCTGACCGACAGGAGAGTCATACCTGCTTTCCGACGAAACAGAAACCTGAAAGACCATCTCGTTCATGCCAAACTCAGATCACAGACTGAGCCGAGCACAATTGGACAGGGATGGGGTTTCAGACACCAGAAATGGTTGCTGAACCACCATACCCACAAAGTTTATTTTGTCCCGCATAGCGGGGGCCCACAAACACAAAATTGTGTTTATTTAATAAGATGCCGGGTTTGCAGAACCAGATTTGTGGGTCATACGGCAAATACAATGCTGGCCCGGCTGGTTTTGCATGAGCGAGATGTAGCCCGACGGTTGAGGAGGAAGCCATTTTCCCTGCTTAATGCACATTTCGTGCAGCACGGATGGAGCTCCGTAAGGCTCATGGTACTGCAGCATGATCCGACCTGGACTTTAGGCCAAAGAAAAAAAGCAGCCTTGATTTGGGCTGCTAAATTGGACACCTACTCACCCTCGGGGGCTTAAACGAGAGGTGATCGCCGTGGCGTCGGGGGTCCTCGGGACAGTATGGCCTGCGCATCGCGCCCCCTATAGCCTCCGGCGAGGGGGACGCGGATGGTCTTTGGACCGTTTTCAACATTCCTACGGTTCCCAACAGCTAAGTGCTACCTTCATGTTTCCTCAGCTGAATATGTCAGTGTTTCCCTCCCGCTGTTCGGAGCAAACATGGATCCTTTTTATTTAAATGAAACTGCTGTTCACAGCTGCACTGCAAAAACAAATCATTAGCAGGACTTTTTAGTGGAGCAAATATCTGAGTTCACTTAAACAAGACAAAACGAACCGACAAGAAACATAAAGCAGCTGGATTCAAGTCAAAAACTCCTCAGTATTCATGAGAAGTTCCATGGAAAAAATGTTTTATTATGAATGAAATAATCTGAACATTTTTCCAATATTAAGGAATTATTGACTTGAAACAAATTCATATTTCTTGAAGAAAAATTTCTTATAAATTAGTCTAAGATATTTGCATCGTTTTTTTTTTTAAAGCTTTCATATCAGAGCGGTCAGACAGGAAGTGAGGTAATGAGAGACGAAGACATGGGTCAAAGGTCATCAGGCCAGAACCTGCGACAGCCGCAGCGAAATGTGGCTTCTGCTGCTGCGCTGCAGACTTCGGGTGACCGAGACACACTGGACAGTTTTCCACCAAAACGTCAATCAGTTTCAGGTCTGGACTTTGAGTAGGCCACTCCAAACGGCCTTCAGGATGTTCTGGTAGTTTACTGCACAGTTCCATCGTTCACTACTTAGAAATATCTGAACTATTTTGGCAGGTCACGATAACAACCCACAGAATTAGATCAAACTTCCTGTTTCCTAATTTACATGCTGGAATAATTCATAAAACATAAAAAGAAACAGACTCGATTGGCCACAAAGGTTTTTTATTGTTGCATGTGCCATAAACACGTTGATACTTGTAGCATCATGTGGAGTTTGACAGGAAACTGCCTGGGCTGAATCCTTTCATGTTAGCATGCTAAAGCTCAGCTAAAGTACAGTTAAAACAGAAATCAGTGCGAAAAGCCTCTCTGTGTTCGCTCAGCGCTGCTCCGTCGGCGCAGTCTTCGTGATAAAGTGCTTTCATGCTGCGAGTTTCAGGCAAAGTTACAAACCGAGTCGCTGCAGGAGGTTTCCTGAAGCGGCGGCTCAGCAGCGCGGGTTCCCCATCCGGCACAAACACACAGTCTTAAAGAGCCGGCACTGGCAGAACGCGCAGAAGTCGCAGCAAACGTTGCCGGGAGCTTTGCAGCTTCCCCACAGCGGGATGCAGTTCGGCGGAGGAG
The DNA here is from genome assembly GCF_001444195.1 of Xiphophorus couchianus. Classification (NCBI taxonomy): domain Eukaryota; kingdom Metazoa; phylum Chordata; class Actinopteri; order Cyprinodontiformes; family Poeciliidae; genus Xiphophorus; species Xiphophorus couchianus. The sequence continues at coordinate 4,020,824 of NC_040247.1, forward strand.
GCGGGCGCTTCCGAGCAAACTTATTCGGACAGAAACCAAAGAAAATAAGAGATTTAATCTGACGTCCTCCGTTTAACTTCACTGGTCGAAGCACAACAGACTAAAAATGATCAATTATTTAACAAACTCAGCAAACAGAATAGTGCAGGTCAATGATATTAGAAATAAAATGTGATAAAAAAATATAGACATCAGACTTATAATCAGTAAAACAGAGATTACTCTTAATTTAAATCATTGTTTACACTGCAAAAACACAAAATCTTACCAAATATTTATTTTCAACTCTCCAGTGAAAATATTTTAGTTTACTTAAAATAAAGCAAAACTAACTTTTCAGAGAGATATAGGAGCTTGTTTTAAGTTAGTAATTCCTTAATATTAATATGAAGTTATATTTCCACTGACAGATTATTTCTCTGATAATATGGAAAAATGTTTTGTTATAAGTGAAATAATCTGCCAGTCCCTTTTTTTTATCAATATGCAATAATTATTTACTGAAAACAGGCTCCTCTGTCTTGCTAATAAGCTAGTTTAATTGTATTTCGATATTTTCACTAAAATCTCTGAGTGTTTTTGCAGTGTTCCAGCTGCACCAACCTTTTTCTGCTTCTTTCCTTTTTCTTTCTTCTTGGTGGATTTGTTCAGCTCTGAAACAGAACATGAAGCTGAAATATGTCGTATTTTCGCCTCTTATCATAAACGGCTTTGGCTTTTATTATGAAATATCATCATAAAGGCTAATATGCTTCAGTCGCCACTCAGACACTGAATCTAAATGAAGAGGTAAACACTGAGTTCATATTTACCCACAATAACAACAGGAGGCGGGTCGATCTGCAGGCTGTGAGACAGAGCGTTGGACGCAACGACCCTATTGGTGGACAGCCTGTCATCAGGGATCATGTGGGCGGAGCCAAGGCAGCACTGCGTTAGCGCCAGGACGCAGCAGCCCAGCGGCAGGAAGGCCTGCATCGTTCTCTGGAAGGAGAAGACAAACACATCAACAAGTTGTCTTTCAATAAGGCTTAAGCAGCAACGGCAACGGCAACTCCTGGACAGACAGTGACACAGCAACATGACCACGCTTCGTTATACTTCCTTACATCAGGTTAGGATCGGTCCATGGCCTAATCAAAACCAGGGTTTCCCCCAGAGTAATGTAAGCCTGGCAGCCCGCCATGCTTTACAAGCCCCCGCCAGGCTAAGCATTGCATGTTTATGTTTTTAAGAAAATAATAATAATTTTAATAAAAATAATCGCTTAATTTTTTTTCTTTGTTTTTTGCCAGATTGCAAGCATCTCTGTTGCTCTGAGCGTTTCACTGGCGGAGCAGATTTATTCCTAAAAGATAAGTTTATAACTGATATGTTTATAGTTTATGCATTTAAAGCCGGCAGCGCGCGGCAAGGTCGGAGTTTAAACCCCACCGTGTTAGCTCTGGTTGTGCAGCTCTACGTGAACCGCAGGAATAAACTGTAGTCGCTTTCAGAGGTGCAGACTGAGCGAGCGGTGAGAATGATTTATAATTGTGAACAAAGAATTGTATGCAGCGTTTCCATCTCAACTCGCTGCCCAGCGTGTGGCGCTGTTCATGTCTGTGGTCCCGGTTGGTCGGAGCGTTAGCGGTTAACGAACCAGCGCTGACCTCATCATGCAGGTTCAGCCGGTGAGGAGCTTCACGCTGGTTTATATTATTTTATAATTATTTTTAGTATTATTTTTCTGATTGCACGGTGGATCAAACCGTATCAAATGTTTTGTCCACTTAGTCAGCCAGAGTTAATGCGGAGATCAGAAAAACTCGAGCAACAAACTTGAGCAGCCAGAATAGTTTCTGTGTCTCTTATTAAAAACTCAACAGACAGAAATGTTAGAGCTGCTAAAGCCACATTAGCAGGATTTAATTAAATCTCAGTTTGTTGCTCATCTCTGCTCAGTGCAGCAGATTTAGCTCATCCTGCAGGGCCGGTCCAAGGCTTTCAGTCAGACTGATCAGTGCTGGTTGTTGGTATTAAAGCTGATGAAGGTAAAACCTGCGGCCTGCTCTGGCAGCGCAGCAGATGAAGAGGTTCTGAATCCGCTGTAGGATTTACGTCAGAGACCCTGACCCCTGACCTATCCCTCTGAAGATGAAGAACTTTTATAAATGATCAGACAGGAGGAGCTGCAGACGTCCTGGTAGAAACACTCAGACATCTGGACTTCATTCCTGCTGCAGCCACAGATCAGCGCTCAGCAAAAAGAAAGATGCTTTAGAAATAATGAGGTCCTTTAGATCTGCTCTGGATAGACAGATTTGACTGAAGCACTGATCTCCAACCTGCTTCAATCGCTCACAGAGCCTGAACAAACTCACCCGGCAACCAGGCTTCACTTCTGAAATAAATCTGAGATTTTCTGTTTGCAGTCTCATTATTTTAAGTGTTGCTGGTTTATTAGCAACACATGAGCTGCACATGTTCTGTTTGTCCCAAAATGTTTTCATCCTGCAGCTGTCAGATTAAATTGCTCCATATTTATTCCATCAGTGTATGAAACAGAAAATTATAACAAAATGTTGCTAAATTGGAGGCTTGGCCGGACGAGAAGCAACAAAAAGAACGATTTCAGCCCAGAGAGAAAAAAAACCTTTTCATCCTGAAACAAACAAGGAACACATGAAGACAATAATAAACATTTTCATATTTACTTCACCAAAGATTTCAGCAACATGCATATAATTACAGAAAGAAAGAGAAAAACATGTTTGTGTTTTCTTTATCAGTTTGGAAATCTTATTTTAGATGAACAACACACTGACCTAAAATACGAAACAATCAAAAGTGGGATCATCTTTTTCCCAACCTGGACTACGACTATTCCTGCCAACTCAGAAAATTAAAACATTTCTTAAACTTTTACTTTTTTTCTGTTTTCTCCATATTTTTCTGTAACAGATGAATAAAATCTAAATATTTTATTTCTGCAACTATATCAAACATGCAACTCTAAAAGACAAGAGACTTTTAGAAATGTAGTTTAACATCTAACAGTCCCAAATGGGAACTTTTATCTAACCTGGCGGATCGTAGAGACAATCGGGTTACATGTAAAATTCTTGCAGATGTAGTTTTGAGTTTTGACGCGGACGGAACATAAATACCCGTCACAAGATTTTTTATTTACAAAATAGTTTAAAAAGCATGCAGTATTTCCCATTTCCACTTCTTGATTGTTTGCTCTACTTTCTGTGGTTCTAGGACATAAAATCCCATAAAACACTCCAGATGCTGTTGATTCTAACACACATATTTGCACAATATTAAACTTTGGATTTGGACCTCCCAGTAACTGGCCAGAAAACACTGATGGCTGTTTCTTTTTTCTTTTGTGTTTTCAGAAATAAAAACATTTGATTCCCAGTTTGAATCTTCAACTCATTGAGTTTTCAGGTATGGTTCACTCTGACCTGCTTCCAGAAATCTCAAACTAAAAGAAAACGATGAAATGATCTCTAAGAAACAGTCAGATTGTTTCTGTCTTGGAATGAATTTCCAGTTTTAAAATAATGGCCTGTTTGTGAGAGGAATGAGATTGTGTGAAACATGAATTCCCATCCTGTCTGAATGCGTTCACAGTTTTCTGCTGCGTCATGACGGGATGTGTAACTTTTACTGAAGCTGTTTCATTTCTCTGTTTCCATCCGGCTGGTGTGACGCCAAGAAACTGTTTACAAAATATATTCAATACGGCCAAAAAAACCTCGTCATCCAAGCACAAAAGCTTTTTATCAAAATAACATGAGTTTTTTCAAAAATGTGCGTTTTTATTAAATAACTACGGTATATTTTTTAAATTGTCAGTTTGCACAATTTTATCGTTAATAGACACACAACTAGTGGTGGAGTCATTCAAAATAGAGAGTAGTCATTAGCCTACCTTTTCCACAAACAGATTCTGATAAAAAAGAAAGGGGTGTTTTCTGAAGAACGTAGATCTGTGTCAGCTCAGATGTTTAGAAACTAGAAGCTGCAGGACAAATGTTTGAAAATCAGAGACCTGACAGTGAGAAGGCAGCTAATACTAATGAAATGTAGCGTATTATTTTAAACGTGCTGCACTTTTAGACGTGAAAAAGTATCAGGATGCGACTGTATGTGGAAAAAGCAGCTGAAACATTTGGTAGCTGTTTCAGCAGCGCCACAAACATCAAGCAGGAATGTTGGAAGCAGCGTCTGTCTGTCTGTCTGTCTGTAAGCACCTGACAACACCTTGACCTGCATCTGGTTGGACTTAAAGCTTCACGTCTGGCACACAACCCTGAGGCACTCCACTCTAAAGTGGGTCGTTACATCTTCAAGTCAAACGATTTAAAGACATAACTGCTTGGAAAAATGACAAAAAATATTTACAGATGTGAGAAAATAATGGAGCGTAATGTCTGGCAGAGCTTTGTGAAGCTCTCTAGAAAAAATCTGATGCGTTTCAGTTCAGCGTAGCATCACAGCATTTAACAATAAATCACAGTTTAACAATAAATCACAGTTTAACAAGAAATCACAGAGTTTAATGATAAATCAGACTTTTACGTTAAATCACAGAGTTTAACGTTAAATTAGAGTCAACGATAAATCAGAGAATTTAACGATAAATCACAAAGTTTTACGTTACATCTCTATAGGAATGTGCGATATAAACAGTATTCGGTAGAAACTATATGAATTTGGCCCAGGATAGCAATCTGTACCAGCTACTTGCTTGTTGATGACGTAACCAGCTAGCATCAAAACAGAGCGGCGGGAAGCAGCGCGGCTCACAGTAAAAAGGCAGAGGCAAGACATTATTATTTGGACCTGGTTGAGGTTTAACCTCCCGCGATCTCAGCAGCGCTCAGGATGAGCGCGGCAGATGTCACAGTCAGACCCGCCGTGTGGCGGAGTGACAGCCTGACGGTCTCTCCGAAATCATAAAACACCTTGTAAAACGCACAGCGTGACTCTGCAGGACATCTCACAGAGTAAATAACTAGTGGGGTTTAAATAACTCGTCTCTTAAAACCACAGGAGGCTTGAACAATCAGAACAGGAGCAGAAAATTATGACCTGCAAACTGAGTGAAAGACAGGAAATGATTTGTTTTCCCATCACCAGCATGAGCTTTGATCGCAGCAACGCAGCCGAACAGTCACAACACTTGGAAGAGAAGGTAGGACTCAACGCATGTTTCTCTAGAGAGATACACTTTTCATTTATTTATTTAACTTTGATTTAACCAGGAAGTCGCCGCTGAGATTATCGCCACGTCTCCCTTAAAAAGAGATTTTTTAAGGCCGTGACAGGCAGCAACGTAAAACTGAACATTTACAAACATAAATAAGATCCACAGAAACGATGGCGTGTTAAACGAGTTTTAACTCACAAATAAATACATTACACTCAATTAGCATGTGATTTTTTAAAATGTATTGATAAATTTTACACAAATTATATTGAGATATAAATTTCATGCTGTATGGCACATCCCTACATCATTCTTACCATCATGCTGCAGCAAAAGACTGGAACAAACTTCAGCAAGTATTCCAGCTTTTTATGGATAGAAACCAAACCCTAACATGAATGAACCCCTGACCCCTGACCCCATCGGTCGCAATAAAACCCAGTAAAATGGTGTGAAAGCTGCATGGGTAACCAAACGCTAAGCGTTCCTCTGGGACTCGCTGCAGAGAGGAAACACGGAGACTCTGACTTTCTGACTCCACTTAAAACGATCGGCGACCCCCAGGGTCACGGCGCACCGGGCCGGCCGCTCCCCGCCGACCCAAACATGATTCAAGAAACGAAGCAACAGAAAACTCAGAGCACCAGTCGGTAACGTTTGTGCAGATGTTTCAGCGGCTGCTCGCTTCGTCTACGACCGTCAGGAACGAGAGGAAATACTAAAATAATTCTGTATAGTAGAAGATAAATAATAATAATAAAATGTCTTCATGGTGGAGGCAGTGTCATGCTGTGGGGATTGATTTATTATTCACCTTCCAGCCTGGAAGGAACATACCTATTTAAGGTTTTTATTCTCATAATCAGATTAAAAAGAGAAACTACAAGCAGAAACTTGTTTCTCCCTTTTTACATTTTTAATGCATCTCTTCTACTAACTGGAGAAATGCAGCTTTTTTCCATTTTCCTGCACATAAATCCTCTGTGTTAATAAAAGAATGTTAAAGTTACAGGAAATATGTATTTTGATAAACCAGAACGGGCGTTCAGGTTTCAGCCTGAAAATCTCAGAGCTTTGGATGTTTTGGATCAGATTATCCATCGCAAATAAAGGCATAAAAACATGAAACTCGTGGGTTAAAGGTCAACATCCATTTTACTCACGTTTACCAGAAATTCTGTCAAAATCGGTTTCATGATCATTTAAAAACTATTCAACAAAATAAGGATTAATTTGACATAAAAATAGTTTGATAGTGTTTTGATTTGCAATACAGTATTTTAGTTTTATGAGAAATTATTTGTTGCTAAAGGAGATTTTTCTTTCAAATGTAAAACAAAGAAACAGAAAATTGAACATTTGAGGAAAAAGATTTAAATATAATAATAATAATAATGATGATATTAATCCTAAACAACAAAATGAAAAAGTTCTCAACTTTGGTCATTTATTAATTACCAAATAAATAAAGCTTCCAAAATATTTAATCTTCCAACAAAATAATTCCATATTTCTGATCTGATCTGCATATTTTATGACTTTTAGATTTTTTTCTGAATTCATATTATAGCAGTAATAATAATAATAATAATAATAATAATAATAATTATAATTATAAATAGAGTCATTAGGGAAACTGCATGAGGAAACCAAACCAGAACCATCTGAAATTATTGGCTGTTTTTATCAAACATTAACTTATTTTTTGTTGATAAAGTTTTTCCTGACATCGGAGCGGTCGGAACCGGACCAGAGCGGTCGGAACCGGAGTGGTTTCAGTCGGACCGTCACATTATTTTTAATTTCGTAAATAAAAACTAAAACACAAGCGTTCCCTCCGGAGCCTTTCTGAATTATTTTTATGTAGTTCAGCTCATTGAGTCATCAGTGAGTTTTTTCTGTAATAATCAGATTATAACGTTGGGATTATTAGTCAGATTATTTGGATCTTTTCATTTTATTCTCTGTTATGAATTTATTATTGAGGGAAACAAAAAGCTGCTGCTTGTTTCTTCCTGCTGACAGGAGCCAAACGGGGAAACCGATTCGGATTCGGATCATTTTATCGCTTCGTTTTATTCAGTTTCACCATCAGCACTGCAGGAGCCAGTTTCTGATCCGGTCGGTTCTGATCCGGATTCTGATTCTGAGGATGATTTGATCCAAAAACCAATCCAGTCTGAGTGGCACTGAGAACCAGAACCAGGTCCAGAACCAGAACCAGAACCAGAACCAGGTCTGTGTTCTCCTCAGTGAATCCTTATTGTTTACCGACTCAAAATTCAGGATCCGTTTCTTGTCGTTTCATTTCGGTTTTAGATTAACTGAACCAGCTTTAGTAAAACCAGATCGGTTTTAACTGGACCTCAGCGGTTTTAACCGGACCTCAGCGGTTTTAACCGGACCTCAGCGGTTTTAACTGGACCTCAGCGGTTTTAACCGGACCTCAGCGGGCTCGGCCATCCTCCAGTCTGTGTCCGGTCACTCGGCTCCATCCTAAAAAGCGGGTCGCTCTCCTACCTGAGGATCCTGCGCCTGACGGGACGCGGCGCTCTCTGCTCTTCTGATTCCTTCCCTGTTTTCTCTCCTGTTTCCTCTTCGGCTCTGATTCGAGTCTTCGCTTCGTTTCAGATATTTTCCTCTCTTCTTGTTTCTCCGGCCGATTCTCCGTCCATCAAAGTTTTCCCTTCGTCCAGATCTTCTTTTTCCCGCTGCTTCGTTCCTGGTAAGCTGGACTACCTTTCCCTGTTGGAACTTCACACGATGAAGATATACTGGGAGGTTCGGCCCGGAGGCGGGACCAGCGCTGCTGAGGTTTAGGGGATGGAAAAGGTCAAATCCTCTGGATGGACATATAAATGTGAACCAGACCCTCCGCTGAGCGATCCCGTTATCACCATGGCTGAACGATACTGTATTTCAGAGGCCAGAGCCATTTCGCCATAAAAGCTTTCATCTGTCAAGCAGCCATGTTGGTTTTCACACAGCGACGCGTCAGGCGGGTTCAAGTCCCAACAGCTGCCAGACGTCCCTAGAAACAAACTAGAAAATGATTTCTAGTTTGCACTTTGACCGTTCTGCAAACATCTGTCCGAAAAGATCGGACTCCAATCAGAGCGGGAGATCCAAAACGAACGAAACAGGCGGCTGCTTCCGGTTTCTGGAGAACTTCAGGAGAGCAGGAATATATCTGGGATACAAAACTTAAAAACTGAGAGAAATAACAGGGATGGAGACCCAGAGCAGGTCTGAGACCGAATGCTAAGATTTATATACACCACAAAGTGAAAAACATTTATGGAAAAACTGTAAATTACTCAACCAGAAACACTTCCTGGTGTTAAACTAATAATTGTCATGATACACTAAACCTGTCGCAGCAAGAAAACACCCAGTTAATGGCACAATGATTTAAACTCAATCATCTCCTTTCTGATGATTAACATTTTTAAAGAACAATTCATTCATGGTTTGGTTTTTTTGCCGCACAAACGTCTCGACCCAAAAACAGTTCCAGCCGCTCAGGTTTTAGGGACGATCCATTCAGGTTCTTCTGCTGATTCCCATCACCGCCGATCACCGATCGGTTATGATCGGGGCTGGTTCTGATTGGCTGCGTCTGACTGAGCGGAGTGATTCTGCAGAACACAGGGAGGAGGAGATTGATTATTTTCAGAGATTATCTGTCTCATGTACGTTCACAGGAGAGACACCAGCTCCCTGCTGACCCCACAAGGACAAGGTGTAAAGAAAATGGATGGGTGGATCTGTCTTATGTTAGGACAGTGAAAGTTTTACCACATATCTAAAATCTGTTTCAGTTCCCTGCTGCAGCTCTCAGCAGCTGCTCGGTGTGAGAGTTCACTGTCTGGAGGTTCAGTGGCTCCGTCTGTGAAATATTACCACCGGCAGCGGCGGTCCAACAGCGGGAGCAGAACCAGCGTCTCACTCCGCAGCTCCAAGACATGAATTATTGTTGGGGTTATTTGTTTAGCTTTCTGACTGTGATGCTAATCCAGTGAGTGTTGGTAGTTTAAGCTGCTCTACCTGCTGTATGGTCGCTTTTTTCCTGCATTGAGCCTCGATGCAGCCAAACTCCGTCAAGTTCTTGTTTTTTTAAATGTCATGAGATTCATTGTGTTGATGCATTTTGATGCGCTTCACCCCTGAGGTCATTTTCCGCCGCAACACGCAAACGTCTCCATTCACTCTGAGAGCGTTGAAGTTCTACACGGCATCGCTTAGGATTGTGAGAAGGAAAGAGGAGACGAGCTGCAGGCTGCGAAGGGAGATACAGGTGATCGGTTTTGGTGATCGGCAACAAGAGACATTGATCGATCACCGATCATACACTTTTTCACAGAAATTGGTTGATTGTGATTGGAGGCCAATCGATTGGCAAACCTCTATGAACTTTTACAAAATAAACCTTTCAGTTTACTTTGTAAAAGTAAACGGCCTGGGAAGTCACGTGAGGTCATGTGAGGTCTTGCATGTCTCTGTTTTTTATCATCTCTGGCGTTTTTCCTTCGCCGTCCTGGAGTGAAGCTGTGAGAAAGGATCCATTTTAAGTTGAAACCTCTCTATTAACAGGAGGAAACTCCGATGAGATTCCTGGTTTTCTCTGAAATGCCAAGCATGTTAGAGAAAAGACGTTTTCTTTCCAGAAGCTTAGATTAGACATATTTATGTCCGGTTTCTGAACCGACCCAACCGTCGGATGATGTATGTGACAGAAATGCTGAACCTGCAGAGAAGTTGCTCCCAGAGGAGTCGTCCGTCTTCCATCCTGATTTTAACAGAACTGGAAAAAAAAAAAACAGGAACCCTCCTTCCCTCATAAAAGAACGGACAGGAGCTGCAGCCTTGACCTTTGACCCGGGAATCTGATCTGTTCTCTGCATCTCTTTAAGTGCCAGAAAGGCCAGAATGAAGTCGCTTCCAGAAAAAAACCCATGAAGCCTCACGGCAGCAGCAGACAGTCCTGATATGTTGAGTCGTTTGAGCTGTGGGGCCTTCAGATGAAACGGAACAATCAGAACGGCTCTCTGGTTCTGATAGCAGAACCAGGCTGTGATTTAAAACCAACGCTGCTAGTTTTATAGAAACCCTTATATAAAACTCACTTTTTATCTCCTGATGGACTTTAAAGCTCCAAGCTTGATGTCAGAGTTGGTCAAATTTACGAAGCGTCAGAGAAAACTTTCTTTCTGCAAAGCTACGACAGAGCCAGAACCCGTCCTGCACATACGAATAAATATGGATTATAGGGTTTTAAGAAGAACAGGCCAAAACAATCTGGGCTTCAGATGTTTCAATGTGGAATGTAACGTCATAAAAGGCAAATCCCTGAACACAGACATAAAACCTGCAGCCTTTTAAGAGTTTCTGCAAGTGAAGAAGACACCAGACTCACATGGAGCAACAAGGAAACGTTCATTTCACATAAAAAGCTGTTAAAACCAACTGTTATTAGTTTCTTAGCATAACAGTCAAACCAAAACATTTTGGTTTGACTGTTATGCTAACAGTTTCTGGATTTTATTGATTCATTGCCACCATAATTTAATGTTCTGTGATGTTTAGGAATCGGTCTGAGAAATATTTACCACAGGAGGCTGACGGTGCCGAACGGATCAGAGGATCTGAATGGAGCCAAATCCAGTGGAGAAACAGAGTCAGCTTTTTTCAGTACAGTGAACCCTGGGTTACGTTCCAAAAAGAACCCGTGATAGACGAAATCCGTGAAGTGGTAACCTTTTTTTTTTTTTTACAATTATTATACAATGAAATACTCCATAATACATTGAAACCAAAGAACAAAACCTTTTTACAGGCCCAAGCATTTGTTTAACAAATACACTGCTTGGCCAAAAAAAAGTCGCCACCTGGATTTAACTAAGCAAATAGGTACAAGCCTCCTATTGGATAAGTACTGCATAGGCGATTATGTTTCAGCTGGCAACAAGTTATTTAACCCCAGCTGATGCAATGAGTAACTCCTCATTTCTTAAACAACCATGGCAAAAGACACATCCTGTGGTTGTGGAAAAGACGTTAGTCTGTTTAAGAAGGGTCAAATCATTGGCATGCATCAAGCAGAGAAAACATCTAAGGAGATTGCAGAAACTACTAGAATTGGGTTAAGAACTGTCCAACGCATCATTAAAAACTGGAAGGATGGTGGGGAACCATTGTCTTCCAGGAAGAAATGTGGTCGGAAAAAAATCCTGAATGATCGTGATCGGTGATTACTTAAACGTTTGGTCAAATCAAATCGAAGAAAAACAACAGCAGAACTCAGGAGTATGTTTAATTGTGAATGCAAAAGCATTTCCACATGCACAATGCAAAGGGAACTCAAGGGGTTGGGATTGAACAGCTGTGTAGCCGTAAGAAAAGCTCTAATCAGTAAGGCTAACCAGAAAAAAAGGCTTCAGTTTGCTAGGGAGCATAGAGATTGGACTCTGGAGGAATGGAAGAGGGTCATGTGGTCTGATGAGTCCAGATTTACCCTGTTCCAGAGTGATGGGCGCATCAGGGTAAGAAGAGAGGCAGGTGAAGTGATGTACCCATCATGCCTAGTGCCTACTGTACAAACCTGTGGGGGCAGTGCTATGATCTGGGGTTGCTGCAGTTGGTCAGGTCTAGGTTCAGCAACATTGTGTGCCCAAAGAATGAGGTCAGCTGACTACCTGAATATACTGAATGACCAGGTTATTCCATCAATGGATTTTGTCTTCCCAAATGGAACGGGCATATTCCAAGATGACAATGCCAGGATTCATCGGGCTCACATTGTGAAAGAGTGGTTCAGGGAGCATGAGACATCTTTTTCACACATGGATTGGCCACCACAGAGTCCAGACCTTAACCCCATTGAGAATCTTTGGGATGTGCTGGAGAAGGCTTTGCGCAGTGGTCAGACTCTCCCATCATCAATACAAGATCTTGGTGAAAGATTAATGCAACACTGGATGGAAATAAATCTTGTGACACTGCAGAAGCTTATTGAAACAATGCCACAGCGAATGCAGGCTGTAATCAAAGCTAAAGGCGGTCCAACAAAATATTAGAGAGTGTGACCATTTTTTGGTGGCGACTTTTGTTTTGGCCAGGCAGTGTAAAAGTACTGTATAAACGTTGTTTTGTTTTTTTTACAAATAACTACTGTACTGTAAAATAATTTTAATCATCAATATGAAGTGAAGGCTTCAAATTGTGGAGATCAGCACCGCCCCACAGCGACCCGAGTCATTGGATTAGAACGGGAGAAAATGAAAAATGATCATGAAAAAAAATACAAAGTACAGTAGGACAAATAGTGACTCTCGTGTATTTCACTGCTCTTCTGACTGAGCCGCTGCATCCTGACTCCACTCGGTAGCGGTTTTTTCTTCTAAAACCCGCGGTGCAGGTGTGTTTTATCGAGAGAAGAACATAGTTAACGGTAGATGTTTTCGCTCTTTTGTCTTCTGGGCAAAAAGATTCTTGAAATTGCAAGAGAATTTGCAAACTTAAATTTGGCAAGCTGTTGTAACCCGTGTTGCATTCTAGGATTAGTAGGATTTGAAATAATCCAAATTAAAATCAATCCAAGTGATCCCTTAAAAACTAGGTTCGTCTGCTGGAGGAGGTGGCAATTTGTAAAAACACAGAGACAGCTAGATGGTGCAAAAATTGGTGAGTTGTATTAATATTTACAATATACACAAGTTAGTCCACAGTTTAGAGTCCAAAAGGGTTCCTTATACCAAGGAAGTCAACCAGTCTTTGTTGATGATGAAAGGGAAAAAACAAAATAATAATAATAATAATCCAGTTCCTTCAGTGAAGACTTGTTGGGCTGAATCTCCAACCAGTTCGGAAGAGTTTCCTCAGATAATAGGTGTTGTATTTCCGGATCCGCTTAAACGGTTAGCTCGCCAGTCTGGTCAGCATGAAGCCAGACAATCCTTGCTGTATTCCAGACCCTTCAGCCACTCCTTGAGCGAGGGATCAGTTCCCTCTTGACCAACCGTGATCTTTACAACGTTCGGTTGATTAATCACCCGTCTGTACGTCAGGGTCCGACAGCGTTTCCTACCTAAGGTGCGATTAGCAGCCATATAAGCCGCAGCTGTCAATTTAGGACGCTGACGTGCAGCTGTCACATGACGTCAAACCCGCGCGAGAACAATGTTGTTCTCGCCTGGTTGGTGTTAAATAGATTAAAGAAAGGGGGATTTTAATTAAACTTTTAAATAAAAATAAATAAAATTAAATCTAACAAAATGGAAAATAAAATAAACTAAATCTAATATAGAAAAATTATCCTGGTTACACTGGTTTTACATACGTGTACATATTAAACCGCAACGTTGTTGACACACAGGTAGAGAAGAAGCGGAGAGACTGTTTAGCCAATCAGAATGCAGAACACAATGCATGATGCAAATCCGTGAAGCAGCAAGAGTTCACTGTATTTTATTATTATCCGTCCAGATAATTAAAAAGTCCTTGTAGTCTGTTTCCCTCCTGATGGTCCGGTCGACCCGGTTCTACTGAAACCAGAACTCCATCATCTGCTCCACCTCCAGCTGTTGTGGTTCTCTGAGTCAAACCAACCTGTTCCCCTCCTGGCCTGTGGGGGCGCTGCACCAAGAACCACTGAAGGAAACGACACAAAAACCTCTGAAGACACTGAGAGCAACTTCCTTCTTCACCAGATGGAAACAAGATGGAGGCGTCAGATTTTAGCGGTTGGAGGATTTCTGTTTAGTCTTTGGCTAAAGACCAGGAGCCATTTCTGCTGCTAGCGCTAGGCTAGCACGTTAGCTTTGGCTGTATTTACCCAGATTGCCCTGCGCTGTAGTCCACTTCCTGCTTTTGGAGCGGTCTCTGGTCCGCTTGGTGTTCACATTTAAACCAAAACAGAGTTCACTTCAACCAAACCCAAACTGAGGTTTGGAGGACCAGAGGTCAGAGGTCAATTAGCGTTCACACCTCACACCTAAAGCAGACTGGAGTCAAGTTAAGGCGGACCGGAGTCGGGTTAAGGCGGTCCGGAGTCGGGTTAAGGCAGACCACATTGATTTTGATCCCTCCGCCATATTGTGTTGTTTATTTTCATCTGGTTGCCATGGTAGCTCCCCAGAAGTTGCCAGCCTTTAATCAGCCAGCATGAGATTAAATGCTAACACCTGAAGCCTCCTGTGGTTTTAACAGACGGGGCAACTGGACCTGTTGGAGATATTTATTCTTTATTTCTTCATCCATTTGAATTTTGTTAGTTTATTCTTAAATTTATATTTTTTGTATTATTTACAGAGTTTATTTGCAGATTAATTGTTGATTTTATTTATTTTTTTGTTTTATTATTTTTTTCTTATTTATTTTCTAAAACAGGAAGTAATGTGGGTCGGTCCATTTTCTATAAGTGCAGGGCCTGCTTCGGGACCAGCAGGCATTTGGGTTTGGGGCCTGTGGATTTTACCAGAGCAAGAGAGGCAGCATGAGAATAAAGCAAAGTTTGAACTCTGCAATTGTTTGCTGAAACAGAAAAATAAATCATCCAGAACAATCAACAAGTTTAGACATTGAACGTTGTTTTGCCCCCAGTGCCTCAGTAGTGGCTCGATGGAACTTTTATTGGATGTTTGGCTTGGCAAACAATCGCCACTGCAGGACCCAACAAGCGTTTTCCCCTGAGCGGGTCACACTCACCCCATCTGTGCTTTCATGAGGGTTTTTTTATGTGTTTTCAGGTGCAGACGGTCTGACGGCACAGCGACCCCCGCTGCTCTTGATCCATCTAGCAGAGCTAAATGCCAGACATTGAGTGCATTTCATTTAGTCATTTGGAAGCTTTTCCCCGAGGCTTCAGATGGTTCTCCGCTCATTAAAAGTTCCTTAATAGTTCCCAGGGAGCATATTAGAGAATAAATTAGGCTTTTGTAGCATAAACTGCTATAATAAATGCTGCACAGGATTGTCAGCGTCTTTTCCTCCTGGTTAAACAGAGGTTACAAACAAACCATAGATAATTTTATGTTTCTGCAGTAAAATGCATCCGTGTGAACCCACAGGGTTCAGAGTTCATGTCCCGGGAGCCGATAATAGAAAACATTCACTGAAGCGATGCTGTTAACTCTCCGCACCTTGTAGCCGCCGTCTGTTTTCTCTGTGGGTCGAGGTGCATGTGGCGTTTCTGTCAACACCATGCAGCTTCAGCTGTCGATCCTGCTGCTACAGGAGCAGAGCGGAGCCGTCCACCTGGGTGTTCTTCGCTCTCACGCTTCACGCTAACTCAGTGTGAATATTTCCCACTGTGAGGAACATGTGTTAACAACAATGGCATAAAACTTTCACACCAGCATCAGCCGCCTCTCTGCTCTGCTCACATGCTTGCATCTTAAACTGATTGGAAACAATTTACTGCAGCTGCGGTGGTTCTACGCTAAACATTTTGGAGTTTTCCATTTTCTCCTGCTGACATTTTTAAAGATTCAAAGCTGTGGGCAAATGATACTGGGAGAAAATCTGAAGTATCGGTTCAGAGTGATTTAATTTATTGAGTTCTTTATCCATCCGCTCCTGGCCCCCATGCAGCTCCAGTCATTCATTCAGTCGTTCCTTTACTGACCAGTAGCTACCACTGGGAGCTGTGTGGGTGATAACTGGTGAACCTTTGGGGAAACTGGACCTGATCCAGAGAGACAGCGTCCATCTAAAGGCAGCGGCTCCTTTTCCTGCTGATTTGGCTGAATTTATGAGTCCTGCAAAACGCCAAGCAGCAGGTTCTGACCGATGAGCTACACTTAAAAACACATCAGTGATTAACAAGAAAATAGAAATAACTGGGTCTAAAATGGATAAATGTAAAAGTCAAAATCTGGGAACGGCTCTGCAGTTTGGTATGGCTGACGAAGAAATATGGGAGGAAAAATCCTCCTTTTCATGTCTGATTTAAGAGCTGTGTTTCCTGGCATCGTTTCTATTGATTGCACACAAGTCCACGCCATAAATACCGAGAAAGATCAGCTAAACCACAGCAAAAAGCCAGGGCCTTCGAAGAAACAAGAACTGCTATTTAAGATTTACAAAACAACACAAGGATGCATTTAAGAAACAACCACAACATAAATAACCATGAGCAGATTAAAGCTGCTTCACTGCAACTTGGTGCATGAAATTCTGCAGACAAATGACGACGAAACCGAGACTTTTCTCTTGGAGAAGATGAAAAAATTCTTCCAGCTGAATATTAGGTGGCAGAAAGCCCATGGTGAGGGCGAAGCCGACCATCGGGACACCAAGGATTTGGTCCAGATTTACAGACTGGAGCTGAAAACTGTGAGGTTCAGATCAGCTGCTGGTCATCAAGAATCAACCGAGGAGAAAACAACAACTAAATGGTCAGAATCAGCAGAAAAGAACTAGTTTTCAGCAGAAAAGAACTGGTTCATGTCTTCAGTTCCTTGTTTTATTGGTCTCTAGCAGCTCATTTCAGAAGCACCAGGAATCTGTTTCCATCCTGAAGCGGCTGAACAAAATGCTGAGCAGGTTTGATGGGATTTCCTTTCATTTGAGCATGAAGTGTCTTCTGGAAACAATCCCAACATGTTTGTGTCTGAGCTGTTGCAGCTTTCCTGAAAACGTTGAAATGTTTTCTGCCCAGAAACATTAAACCGCTGGTCTTTGATCCAAACTCGGTGTTGTCCAGATGACGTCCAAAAGATGTTTTTATTTTAGCAAACGATGAAAGGTTGGGTGCAGCTCCGCCTCTCCAGTTCTGCTTCCCCAAACAATGCTATTACAAATTTTATTTCTTCAATTTCAGTCTTAAAAAGAGCAGAATTTGTACAGAACGTCACATTTTCTGTGTTATCAGGTTATGCTAAATATCAAATCAGATCATCTGATCAGCTGACAAACCGTTTTATGAATGTTTTGAGTATTCTTGTTTCTTGAGGACAGTTTTTATTTAAAAATGTAATTTTGACATGTCATAGCTAAGTTTGAGAAATCTTTCATTGTATCTACGGATGTGTGATCCTTCATCTGACAAATCCAGCAACGTCATTTTAGATAAATTGAAAAGCATTTTGACACTTCATACTTTAATTAAAGACATTTTGAACAGTTCTTCTTACTAGTCAGAGAATAAAAGCAGATATTTTACATTCCCTTTTAGGATAATCAAAATATTCAGGTAGATCATTTAATCCTTTTTAAAGCTGCTTTTTTCTATTTTCTCAGTTTTTCTGCATTGAAGTTTGACATCAAAGTACAGCAGCAGAAATCTCCGTGGTAAAACCTTCTCCTCGTTCTCCACTGTAATCTCTGAGCTGCTTCCAGTAAGAGCCGTTCAGATGCAGCCAAACAGGTGTGTGGTCTGAGGAAACACTGGCTCAGCCGCTGCAGGCTGACGCCAGATAAACATCGCTGAGAAATGTCAGAAATCCACTTTATGACGTGTGATGGAGGTTCCTAACCCATCAGGAACGTACTTGGAGAAAACACTCGCTGCATGGATCCAGCTCCTTCCGGCATTTTTCAAATATAAAATGTTGAAATTGAGCCACGGATTCAAAGAAAAAGAGCCACATTGGTTCTAAACATAAAACTTAATGGAGAATCTTTAAAAACCAGTTTCCGACGATCCTCAGGTGGCTTGAGCTGAACGTCACGTTGAAGCGTTTCAATCAGTAAATAATAATTTACTCCGTTAGTCACAGCAGATGGATTATCATCTCTGGACTCAACGAAGCATCACCAAGGTGAAACCAGTTAATGAAGCCGTTTTCAGACTGGGAGGATTTTTCCTCCACTGCTTTTATTTGCAGTAGATTAGTCAAGAAGTGTGCAGATGGAGAAGCTGCAGTAAAGGTCAGAGGTCAGGTCAAGCTGCGGTGAAGCTCTGGACCGAGAATCGAACCGCCACTGTCCTCCACCCCCCTGGTGGCGGCGCGCGGTGAGGATTCGAACAGAACCTTCCAGATCCAGTCGTTTCTGAGCTGGACGTGGATCAGAAGAGCGAAGCTGACAGGATGATGGTGGCGAGGTTCTGCGGAGGCCCGAGCGCGGCGGCGGCGGCTTGTCTGTGCGTTATCAACGGCCGTCTTGGTGGTACAAAACTAAACTGAATCTGTTACCGTGGTGACTGAATAATACATTAAAAATGAATTATCAAAACAATGATTTTATCTTCACTTCTGCTTCGCGAGCTTGAACAGCTCAGTGACGTCGCCCCCCCCACCTTCTTCAAATCAAGACAAAATTGGTCTCAAACGTTTGTGCAGCAAAAAATTTCGTTTGTGCTGCTTTCATTTTAAAGATATAAAGAAATGTTTCTAGAGGTCATCAAAGGTCAATGAACATTCATTCACCTTCATGCTGCATCTGTGAATTTCATTTGAAATTGTTGAACATGAATAATTTAATTTTAACGTTGATGAAATTCACTTTAATGCAAACTGAACTGGTTCAACATTTCCCAAAATAAACGACAATTTTTGCTGCACAAACGTTTTACACCAATTTTGTCTGATTTGAAGAAGGTGGGGGGCAACTCCACTCAGGTTTTATGAACTGATTAAATGCTTAACAGACCGTTAAAGCTGAAACTATGTCAGAGTAATCAGATTACTTAAAGATGAAGCAGGTAAAACTGAAAAGCCCGGCGGCGTTTCCAGAGCCCTGACGGCTCCAGCAGATCGGGACGAAACGCAGAGCGGTCCCGGCGGCTCCGTCTGCCTGATTATTTCAGCTAATGACTGCAGAGCAGAGCAGGTCGTCTGCTGCTGCCAACATGTGACAACTATTACTGACTAATGACCTCAGACTGACTAAAGCAGCGCCGGCCTCTGAGGGGTTCACTGCATCGGCCAGGAACGGACGGCTTTTCATGCTAACTACAAATAAGAAAACAAGAATTAAAGCTGGGAGATCGCTTTCAGGCGCTTCATTCACAGCTAACTAACCTTCTACCTTGAGCAGCTCACTCCAAACCCACAGAGACAGATAAGATGTGAGCTCTGCTTACTGACGGCCTGCGGCCAGCCGGGATGCAGATGCACATCTGGAGGGCCGCCAGCCGCAGTGAGGAAGTAATGAGCTGTCCAGGACGCTGTCCAGACGTCCAGCTCTCGGGATGCCGCTCGCATCATGTGACACGTTCCTGACCGCTCCGCCGGGACTCTGCGCAGCATCTGGCCCGCAGAGCCGCATTCCTCACCAGAAGCCTCGCTTTATTACCTGTTACAGAAACGGAGAGAGATGCAGGATGACATTAAATGTAGATAAAGTTCTAAATAATGGCCTGAATGTTTAGGAAATGGATGCAGCAGAGGACAGCAGTGAAGTCCAGAATGTGGAGGATTACACACTTTCAGGCTGCGCCCATTTCCTGCATTTCTTTGGGATTTAGGGATCAATTTTCTCCTAAATCTGAAGGAACCAAGGAGTTCAGGATGACAGGATTTATTCACAGGGTTTTCTTTTCTTTGTGGAAACTACTGAGAAGTTCCCATGAAGGGTTAGAAAGCAGCTGTCTGAAGTCAGCTTCACTTCGTTTCCAGAAACAGAGCTGCTGCTGAGGCTCTTTAAATCATCCCGCAAACCCAAAGCTGCCAGATTTAGATAATTTTTAACATCAAATATAGTTTTTATTTTAGTATTTGTTCTTATCAGCTTTTCTACAAATACAGGAGAGATTTAATGATCAGAGAAAATAAGTCTCCCGCTGAACAAAACCATAAAAATTCCAGATATTATGACAAATCACGCAAAAAAAAAAAAAAACCAAACAACCAAACTGTTGGTTCTTCTGCAGCAGATCTCCTATTATTTCCCCAGGAATCTCTGGGCTCAGCTTGAGAATACAGCTTGATAAAAGTTTTAGCTTACTTATGAAGTAGATAGAGGAACGTTAGCTGGAGAGGCAAAAGCAGCCCTCCTGATGGACGGACGGATGGACGGACGATTCTCTGCCCACACAAACTGGGCAGCCCTGCCTGATTCCTCTTGACATAGAGAAACTAGGGGTCAAACTCGTTTCCATGGAAACTGAACTGTCATGATCTGCGGTTGAAGGGTGGTGAGGAAAATGCAGAGGTTAATTTTTTCAACAGATTCCTGAATTTCATCCAAAAAAAAAAAAAAAAACTGGCAGTTGGATTCTGAATACGCAGAACAATAAAGATCACTATAAAAATGTCTATATTAAATCCAGGTCTGCAGTGACGCTACCACTAATAATTAGTTTCTGAATCTTCTGTTTGGACTGTCTCTGCTTCTCAAGATTGAAAAATTATGAAGCGTTCTTTTCTCCGTCCTGGATCCACCGAGCCCTGGAGCAAATGAAAGCCCAGTTTGATTTATCTCGAAAAACTTGATCTAGTTTAGATTTATAACATCAGGCTCACCCAGCTTCCAGACAATAAAACTGATTTTGGACAGAGATAATTAATAAACTGGGATTGTTTCTGTAGAGGGGTGGAAAAACAAGTTATTAGTGAATAAAAACCAAGAAGTAGAAAAATAGGCACCCCAACATTATTTTTCATTTTGTATTTTTAATTTTTGTAATAAGTTGGTAAAATGTATTTTTATACATATATATTGATGACCTTCGGGAGTTAAAGAGCTCATTGAATCGGTTGTTGACTAATGAGTCATTTTGTCCAGTTTGTATTGAGTATTGTGTGGAAAACGGGACACAGTTCTGGAGGTTGGGGTATGCTAATGCTAGCGGACTTTGGTTTCTATGTATTAAGCTAGCTGAGAAACGGCTAAAGTACTACCAATTGCATATTGAACTGGTTTGATGCATTTTTTTCTTTCTAGTTTGGTATCTATTTATCTGGCAGATAACTGTTGTAAGATAAGATGCTTGGACATTAAAGTGTGTTTTACCTATGCAGAATAGGTCGTGAAGGCTATTAAAATATCGAAAAGCAAATTCATGCACTTTTATTTGAATTGTTAAAAAACAAATATTTGAACATATGTTCATTACACAAGAAGAATAAATCTTCCTGTTATGCTGGCGAAAGCTTAACGTGTGTGCCTCATCTTTTCTATACCACAGGCTGCACCACACGTTGAGGGAAGACCATCACATACATTACCCTCAGCCCTCCAAGGTTGCGGGGTAACATTTCTGTCTCCTCAGCTGTGAAGCAAGTTTGCCTTTTTATTGCTGCTGTCCTAACATTAAATTTAAACGTATTTAAGGGCGACAGATCCGTTACTGAAATATCCTCACTGAGGTTCAGGACTTCTGAACAGAAAGTTCATTATTCACCAGATTACTATTAAATTCCAAGCTGAGTTTGAAGGTGGTTTAGATTTATTCAGAGAGAGAAACAAGGTAACTGAACAATGATCTGTTAGAGGAGCTGCTGAGATTTCACAACTTGAAATATTATTTACCAGATTATCAGGGATTATCAACCAGTAATCCAGCCTAAAGCTCTGGCCATTTCAGGAGGATTGAACCAGGAGTATTGTCTGGTATTAGGATTTCTAATTCTCCAGCAGTCTGTCAAATTTGTATTAGAGATTAAGTTTACAAAAATATCATGATAAATATGGTGCTGCCCCTTAGAGGGCAGACGATCAATCGATCCATCTGGAGTTGCATTAAAATCTCCTCCTACGATAACCTGATCAGTGGAATATTTTATTTTCCATTGTTTTATCATCACTCCGAGGTCAGCAAAAAATATACTATTCATCGTTTTATTATTATATCCATATATACCAAAATGATCTTATTTCCATCAATCTGCACTATTCCAGTTACCCAGCGGCCATTTGATTCACTGATATGCTCCAACAAAGAACCTGGGAATTTATAAAACATAATCATAACCCAGCTGAATGCCACGTACCATGACTAAAATAAATTTGATCAACCCATTGAAGTTTCCAGAATTTAGTCTCCTCACTTGATGAATGAGTTTCTTGCAGAAAAAAACAATTTGCCTTTTGCTCCTTGCAATAAAGAAAAGTAGCCTTACGTTTAGCATTATCTTTTAAACCCCTAGTATGAAGTGAAAGTAAAGATAACATGAAATAGGTGTGGTAATGTGGAATTGGTTTTCCTTTTTTGGTTTAAATTTATGTTTCTTGTATTGCTGTTTTGGATTGCTTGTTATATTTTGAACTTATTTACTTTCTTAGATTTAGTTGAGTTATATTTTTGGGGTGTTGTGTTGCATGTTTCTGATTGGTTGTTGTGAGGTCACGTGCCATGTACACCGGGAGACGCCCCACCGCAGCGGTACAGGTGTTCTGCGTCTAATTAAGCAGCGTGCAGACCAGGAAGGATGATAAGCCATGGACGGTGAGACAGCGAGGAGACGCAGACGGAGCCGGGCTGGTTGTTGGTGTTGGAGGACGGCGCAGGCGGACCGGAGGACTAGAGACGGGCGGACTGGTCACCAAGGAGTACCACCCATCTGATCGCTGTTGAGGGCAGCGAGTCGCCTGATTGGTCGCCGTCAAGGAGCTGGCGGCAGGCATGCATTTCTCGGCATAACACCGGAGTCTAACGAGAAGAATCCCCCATTAGCAGCAACTGAAAATGGCGGACAGCCCGCAGGACCGACGGACCGGGTGAGAGCCGCCGATAGTTTCATGATCTTCGGCCGTTTCCTCTGAGTTGCTGTTTGTGCTCCTTTCAGAAAACTGAAAACTCAGCGTCGTGTTGGTCTGTCGGATGTTTTTATCAGATTACTGGTGTTGAAAGTGAGAGGTTTTGTTCTTCCACTTGACAACTTTGCTGAAAATAATTAGTAGTCAGCTTTACCGTTTCTCCTTCAGTTTTGTTGGCATCCACCATTTTGAGAAACGAGACATTTCCTACCTGTTGCTCCTCGTTATCTCTTCTCCCCAAGTCCGTTAATGTCCGGTGTAAAAGTGAACAGTCACTGTTCAACTTCACAATCAACCAGAATTTTATTCAAACAACCAAGTGCATAAAATCACATCAACAACTCAACATAGTGATCAGAAACCAAAGCCACAAAGCAGAAATGAATTAACTTAGAAAAATACAAAGACGCCTTCAGAGACACTGAGTGGCAGGTAAGACAGATCCAGTGATCTGATTGGCTGTTTTAGCTCCATTACTTTTATATCAAGGCTGTTTCTACTGTCTGATGGTCTAACGTAGCGTTTAGAGGTGGACTCAAACAGCTGTAATGACGTTGCTTGCAGCCAGAGACCATGCAGCTGTTAGGAGGCCAAGATTAATCCTGGCTGCTCTTTCCCAGCATACCAACAAAAATGTTAATTTCATACAGAAACATTTTACTCAATAAAGTGGGACCAAAGTTTATCAGCTATCCGTGTTTTTCATTTCAAACTGGTTCCTGAACCCACAGAGCTCTGCTAACCTCTGACCTCTGACCCAGGGCATCAAACAGCAGATTTGATTATAGAAATCAATTTCAGGACTAGAACATCTATCACACTCAATATTTTCTGATTAGTCTTCAGCTCCTTTGGTTATAATGAACTAAAACATTTTCAGATTTTTATATAACTTCTACACTCTTAAGAATGTGATCTAATATAAAAAAAACTATTGATTAGACTAATTTTAATCAAACTGTGATCATTATATCTAAGAAAAATGTTCTCCTGATTAAGTTATGTATTGATTAAATCATGAATCTAAATCTAACCTACATAGAGGCCGACTCAAAACAATCTAATATTTCAACATGTGCTGAAGTTAAAGCTAGCATTAAAACTAGCATAATTAAGCTAATATTTCCAACAACCAGTAGCTGCGTTTCCATTGACCATAAAAGTCTGAAAATATATTCGCCAAATGGAAACGCACCAATTTTGAAAAAAATCAGGTTTTTTCTATAAAAGGTTTTCACGCTAGGATGAAATGTTTTTCTGTTGTATCGTCATGAACATATTTCAAATGGAAACACCTTTTCAGTCGTGATCAACAACCGGATGTTACTGCTGGCGGAAAGGACGACAGGAAGTAGGAGGAGGATGACAGCGCAGCATATTTTTATTGAATTATGTGAACAAACGTATTTTAAGTGTGATTTTAATTGCGTATCTTATTCAATTGAAACACAGCAATTGTGTGTTTTTTCAGCATTAGAGGATGTAAACAAAGTTTTTTTTTCTAGCTAATGCAGCTAATGTTGCACTGCTGCCCCCTACCTGTCCTCACCTTCATCCTCCACACTGCTAACGCCGGCTGGCTGACGTCACGCTCCTGTGATGCTGGTATCGGTCCAGTAGCATCAGAGCAGTTTTATCAATACCAGTACATCCACACGGAGTCGTCCAGATACGCGTCTCGGCATCGGTACATCCCTAAAATACTGTATAAAAATGATCCAAGAAACTGGTCAGAAAATGAGGGGGAAAAGCAGCAAAAGCCTGAAAAAAATGCTGCTCAAGAGAACTTCACATCATTTACTACCAAAGACTTCTACAGACATAAACATCTTTTCATTTATGATAATTAAAACAGTTTTGCAATATTTTAGCTCAGAGGCATTTGCTGACTCGAGGGTTTTTTTCACATTAGAAGTGATTTGTTCTGGAAGAGACTGGCAGCCTCCCCATCTGTAAAGCGTGTTATTTATTCGGCCACAAAGGCTTCAGAAAAGCAGCTCAGGAGACATAAACGCCGGTATGTGGCCGCCGTAGCTTTTATTGTTGTACAAATTGTTTCTCATCTTCAGGGAGCGTGTACCGTCAGACACATTTTCACCTTGAACTCCACAGAACTAACAAATAATAACTCTGAGCGAAACTGGCTGTTTGCTCCTGCATCGCTGAGGTCTTTGCATCGCTGCACATCTGGACTTTTATTACTGAGGACCAGAACAACAGCAGAAGCAGGAGGAGGTGAAAACAGGAGGTATGGCCCGACTCGGCATGAACCAGGCAGCAAATAAGGATCCGAGTTGGGAAAAGGAAAACACTGGCAGGAAAAACAAAGTGACGCTTTAGTTTCTGTTCTGGCCTGAAATGTATTTATCACCACTTTTCAACAACAGATATTAAATTCATCTTACTGAGACTGTTATACAGTATAACACTATGAAGGCTGTATTGGGATTCATGACAATACTTTGCTGAAGTTTATTTTTCTGCAGCTTAGTTTTATGAAAAAAATAATAAAACAATCATCTGAATGAATATATTTATTTCCAAATAGAAGTAGAAATGTCAGAGTAGAGGCCTAACGATGTGATAACTTTACCTCATTTCAGTCCTCCTCTAATCTGTGATTATTTCACAGACTTTGTTAGAGATGCGGCGCTCTCCTATCACTGATCAGCTGTTTTCCACTCTGCTGCCTCCTGGGCCCGTCGGCTTCCTGGAGTTTCTAAAGAAACTCTTGATTTTGGTGTAAGCTCTCCTCTCCGCGCCCACTGTCTCTGCTTCTGCTTGTTTTTCTAAGATACCTGAAGATCTCAGAGATATGATCTGTGCTTCAGACAAAGCTCTACGGTTCCACTCATCTGATTACAGGGCGACACTTTAAAACAAAGAACCATTCACTTGTCTTTATAAGCACATTGAAGAAACCGTTAATTAAATCTATCTTTAAAAGCAAAATTAATTCTAATTCTTCTCTCAGGTCAAACCTCAAGTTATTATCATGATGAAATTGTAAAAATGTTAACTAGCCTTTAAAATTACAAGATGCTTTTTGTCAAGTACATTTTGTCTTGTACTTCAATGAAAGGCAGTTGGCAGCAGTTGTTCAAATTCATGCTGAGTGAAAATCCTTCCTAAAGATGAAAATATATCAGATTTCAAAAGAAAATAAAAACGGGAGACCGCGGATAATATAGGAAATAGCGCCCCCTTCACTTCCGGGGTGCAATGGTCCCATTTCCAAATAAGGGTTGAGGCTGACAGCGGTCCGTCCCGCCCCTTCCTGTTTGCTGCAGCGAGGTGGATTTGGTCCTTCTCGAAGGTTAGAGCAGAAACTCCGCGGCTCAGTGAGCCTACACTGCCACCTGGTGGTGAAGTGGACCGCCAGAAACTAGCAAAGCATCTGCAGCTTTTAAAGCTTCTCCTAGAGCAGGAGGCCCAAACTGTGGCCTCCTGCTCTGTGATGTTATGTGGCCTCAGGCTGCAGTTTAAATGGAGCTGATGCAGATCAACACTTTCTATCCACTTTTAGGGTGAGGTTTTTTTAAATGGAAAATATTCAATACACAGAGTATTTTTCTTTAGTTAGTCTTACTTTGATTTTAATATTCCTGAAGTCAGGGGACAAACTCCCTGAAATTTTTTTATCCTCATTAAATGATCATTTAGCTGAACACAAAAAGGATTTCAGGAGAAAATCCTCATTTTTGTAGCAGAGTTTAAAATATATTTTTTTTCTAAATGAACACAAACATTGGACTAAAGCAGTTAGAAACCTGAGCAGGGAAAACATCGTTTTCAGGACCAACAAGTTTCCCTCCACTTCGTTTTATGAAAATATTGTGTTTTAATCACTAAAGTGAAACATTTACAATAAAATCATGCAACTTTAAGTCACTGAACTAAATACATTTTTCACCTTTAGGAAACCTACATCAACAGCGTTGCCATGGAGATGCACACAAATTTCTAGTTTTAGTCCAAACCAACGAGTTCTGCATCAAAAATCTGACATTTCTCTGAAGAGCAGAATCCATACAGAGAAAAGGTTTTAAAACTAAAATAAATCTGAGAATAAAGTCTCAGAAGTGAATTTATTCTCTTAATGACTGTCATTTTTTTTTATTGTAGTGGTATTTCAGTAATGTGCTGCTGCAGCTTTAAGTTTGAAGTGTAAACAGTGAATAAAGGAATGAAAACTATAAAACCTTCTTAAAGTTTCTTTTATTCTCCATCATTTTTGAGCTTCAAGCTGGAACCGGCGGATCGGAGCATCCAATTAAAATAAATCCCATTTTCAGACGTGAGCAGCTGCTTCGGTGATTCATTTGGCAGAATTACGTCCAAAACCAACCGGAGTTTCAGACACAGAGCAGCTAAGTGCTAAAAGGCAACACACTGAAAAACACAGAATATTACCAATCCATGTCTATTTTCTAATGCAAATATCTGAGAAGATTCAAAATAAAAAACCTTTGCAGCAGCTTGTTTTAAGCCAATAGTGACTGAATATTGAACAGATTCTTTTCCATCTATCAGAAACATTTTCCATGTTAAAGTGAAACAATAACGATGCGGTGCAGCTGAAACTTGATTAATGTTCAATAATCATTCATTTAAAACGAGTTACCATCCTGCTGATAAATTATTTGGTTCTTTCAGGAGAACTGAGATGTTTGCTGTAGAAACTAAACTCAACCCGTTGGCAGATTGTGTGTTTTTGCAGTGCAGACTCTCCCAGACAGGAATGACGAGGAATTTTCTCCACGCGGCCCGGAGGACGGCGAGGCGCCGCCGCCAACCGCAGAAGAAGAAGGAAGCGTTCACAGGAAGTCTGCCGTTCCTTCGAGGCGAGAGGCCGAGCCGCCACGGCCCGCCGCCGCCTGCAGGGGGCGCTCAGTAGCGGTAGTGGTCTGGTTTGAACGGGCCTTCCGAGGGCAGGCCCAGGTACCGGGCCTGTTTGTCCGTCAGCTTGGTCAGCTTCACTCCCAGCTTGTCCAGGTGAGCCGCCGCCACCTGCTCGTCCAGCTGCAGCACAGAACCAGAACCGGTTAGCGGGCCGGACCAGAACCAGTTACAGAACTAGGTCGGTAACATGTTCAGAGTTTTGGTCAAACTTGTGAAAACATCTGGACTCTGTTCAGCTTAACGGCCGATAGAAAATCAATAATTGATCAAATCAACAGGTTGACTTTTGTCAACATGTAAACAAACAGGTCAAAGTTCAACTACAGATCTAGATTAATGTGAAAAAAGCACAGAGCTAAACTGGATAGATCTGCCCTTGAGGGAGACATCACTGACACCAGACGTAGAACTTCTGCAAATATCGGCACCGGTCCGATGACAACTTCTAGATTATCTAGATCAGAGGCCCAAGGTGCGTCCCTGAGGCCCAAAGTGGGTCCCTGAGACCCAAAGTGGGTCCCTGAGGCCCAAGGTGCGTCCCTGAGGCCCAAGGTGCGTCCCTGAGGCCCAAGGTGCGTCCCTGAGGCCCAAGGTGCGTCCCTGAGGCCCAAGGTGCGTCCCTGAGGCCCGAGGTGCGTCCCTGAGGCCCGAGGTGGGTCCCTGAGGCCCGAGGTGCGTCCCTGAGGCCCGAGGTGCGTCCCTGAGGCCCGAGGTGCGTCCCTGAGGCCCGAGGTGCGTCCCTGAGGCCCGAGGTGGGTCCCTGAGGCCCGAGGTGCGTCCCTGAGGCCCGAGGTGCGTCCCTGAGGCCCGAGGTGCGTCCCTGAGGCCCGAGGTGCGTCCCTGAGGCCCGAGGTGCGTCCCTGAGGCCCGAGGTGCGTCCCTGAGGCCCGAGGTGCGTCCCTGAGGCCCGAGGTGCGTCCCTGAGGCCCGAGGTGCGTCCCTGAGGCCCAGCATCCTGCATGTTTTAGTCTCTCCCTGGTTTAACGCACCTGGATCCAATGATGGATCATTAGAGGCCGAAGGAGAACATTGACCTGCTGAGAAGGTCGTTACTAAAACCAGGGAGAGAATAAAACATGCAGGATGCCGGCCCTCAGGGACACTTTGGGCTCCACTGATCCAGATGTTGAAGGTCAGGGGTCACCAACCTGAGGCTGGGAGCTGCTTCACGGAAGGGCAGCTTGTTTGATACAGACATGAGTTTTCTTGGCTCAGCCTTTATAACAATATCATGTACATATGATTACAGCTGCCTGATCATATTAATGTGAGGGAATACTGACAATAGTTATCAGTAATGATTTACCATGCAGCTGTGGTTAATTGCTATTATGTGATCAGAGGTTCTTAGTTCAGAGTTTTAACTTTGATTCCCTTTTGGAGATTTTCTGTGTGATTCTAAATTTCCCACAAGTGACTGAGAGTCTGGATTGTTGCAGCAGCAGCAAGTGTACGTAGCGCACAGCAGTGTGAGTCTGTTGGGGTCAAAGGGCACGCAAAAGGCTAAATCTTATTGCTCAGTTTGCTTTTGTTAATTTGGTGCTTTTTCTGTGAGCTAAAAATGAACGAGCTCCTCCGGTTGTTCTAAGATCCCGCCTGAGCTTTTTACCGTGCGCGGTTCTGACGGGTCGACGGTTTATTAGCCTTTTTGTGTTTTTCGCAAACTGAAAAGCTGACGGGTCGCCTGTTGGCTGACACCAGCAGATGTCGGGGAAAAAATGAAGTTAGACAGACCGGAGAGTAACATAAAACTACCACTGCACCTGACCAGCACAAACATAAACCACAAAAGCAGTGAACTTTTTAAAATGTATTTTATACAAATGATGCCAAGTAATAAAGACATGAAAGCGAAGCCGACCGTGGAAACAGGAGGATGTTGATTCAGGTTCAGGTTTCAGAAGTTCCAGAGAAGGTGAAGCAACATTGTTTGCTTAATTTCTCCTCTGTTGGGGAACGTTTGGACTAGATTCAGTTGTTGAGGTTCAGTAGGAGCAGTAGATATCTGATCCTGTGACCCGTCAGAACCGCACACGGTAAAAAGCTCAGCCGGGATCCAAACAACTGCTGTTGGAATCAAACTCCACTCGTTCATTTTTAGCTCACAGAAAAAAAGTGCAGAGCCGCCAAATAAACAGAAGTAAACTGACCAGTAACATTTAGGCTTTGACGTGCCCTTTGACCCCCACAGACTCGCTACGTACACCATGTTTTGACACAAAAAAGGTTTTTTTTCTCCACAATATTGCTAAAAGTAAAGAGGATTAGATAAAAATTCCAGAAGTTATTCTTTTCTTTTTAAAGGAAAATCTCCAGGTACCAGAGTAGCTCCAGCTGCTGCGCATAGTTCTGAACTTTAACCCTAGAAAAGAGTTTTATACATAAAGCAATTTATTTTAGATGTCTTTATAATTCGCTTTTTTTTTTTTAAATGTCTAAAAATAAACAAATATTATTTCGAAGTAAAAACACTTAATTGAGTAATTTTTTTGGCAGTGCTCCCCAATGACAACGGCTATTTTTAGAACTTGCTCCGCGGCCGTCTGACAAGCTCCCCTAAGGCGTCCGGGGGGCCCCTCGGGCGTCCGGGGGGCCCCTGCGTTGGTGACCCCTGCTCTAGATGTTTTCATCTAGATGTTCTAGATGCTTCTGATTGGCCACTGACCTTCTTGGGCAGGAAGTAGACTCCAACCGGATACTTGGCCGTGTTGGTCCACAACTCGATCTGGGCCAAAACCTGCAGAACAACAGCAGTCAGAACCACTGACCCAACGCAGCCTTCGTCCTCCTCCTTCTCTTCCTCACCTGGTTGGTGAAGGAGTTGCTCATGACGAAGGACGGGTGACCCATGGCGCAGCCCAGGTTCACCAGTCGGCCTTCTGCCAGCACTATGATATGGCGGCCATTTTTCATCCGGTACCGGTCCACCTGAGGAGCAGAACCGCCTCAGATCATCAGGAGAATTCAGTCACGTTACCGTTTGGTAAAGATAACCGAATTGACAGCATCAATAAATATGAAAACACTCTGTCAGCGCGTGAAGCTCAGTGAGGAACAGATGTGAGTCTGGACCCAAAGAGAAAATCTGATTTTAAAATCCGTTTCTGTTTGTGGAGCTCTGATGGCGCCACGCCGCCGCAGCAACAAGAAAAACACGTCAAGGATCCGTTTCATTATCACCACCAAACATCCAGATCAAAGTTCATATTGACCAGCCCAACGGCAACCCGTTAAACTACCGATAAACTGCCGCTCAGCGAATGTTAAACTGCCGCTCAGCGAATGTTAAACTGCCGCTCAGCTAATGTTAAACTGCCGCTCAGCTAATGTTAAACTGCCGCTCAGCTAATGTTAAACTGCCGCTCAGCTAATGTTAAACTGCCGCTCAGCTAATGTTAAACTGCCGCGCCTGCCGCTCAGCTAATGTTAAACTGCCGCTCAGCTAATGTTAAACTGCCGCTCAGCTAATGTTAAACTGCCGCTCAGCTAATGTTAAACTGCCGCTCAGCGAATGTTAAACTGCCGCTCAGCTAATGTTAAACTGCCGCTCAGCTAATGTTAAACTGCCGCTCAGCTAATGTTAAACTGCCGCTCAGCTAATGTTAAACTGCCGCTCAGCTAATGTTAAACTGCCGCTCAGCTAATGTTAAACTGCCGCTCAGCTAATGTTAAACTGCCGCTCAGCTAATGTTAAACTGCCGCTCAGCTAATGTTAAACTGCCGCTCAGCTAATGTTAAACTGCCGCTCAGCTAATGTTAAACTGCCGCTCAGCTAATGTTAAACTGCCGCTCAGCTAATGTTAAACTGCCGCTCAGCTAATGTTAAACTGCCGCTCAGCTAATGTTAAACTGCAGCTAAGCTAATGTTAAACTGCCGCTAAGCTAATGTTAAACTGCCGCTAAGCTAATGTTAAACTCTGAGGTTTATCCATTAAACTACCGTTCAACCTTCAGTAAAGACAATTTTAGTTTGTTTTCCTGGAAGTGGAAACTAAAATGGAGGCGTCAGATTTTAGCGGTTGGAGGATTTTTCAGCCATTTTTGCTGCTAGCGCTAAGTTAGCATGTCAGCTTTGGCTGTATTTACCCAGAATGCCCTGCGCTGTAGTCCACTTCCTGCTTTTGGAGTGGTCTCTGGTTTGCTCAATGTTCACATTCAAATCGAACCCAGACCAAGGTTTGGAGGACCAGAGGTCAGAGGTCGATTAGCGTTCGCTGAACCAAACCGGTGTTTTAATTTGTCCCGTGTTTTCTGAAATGAAGCAACCGGCGGCGTGTCGATGGCGTTCGAGTCCGAGTCTCTCAGAGATGGAGAGTTCGGTGTCTCGAACCGCCAGCGGTTCATCTACGCCCCGTCTGACGCAGCGGCAACACGGCGAGTTGAGCTGCAACGCCTCCGGGGCAAAACGCAGGAATAACAGATTCAAACCTGATGGAAGGTAATGAGTGAATCTGGACATGAGCGGGTTAAAGATGAAGTGGTGAACGCATTAACGGTGAAGTGCTGAGGTGGTGACGCGGTGAACGGCCGGCCCACCTGCGGCTTCACGTTGATGCGCTCCGCGGCGTTCTTGTTCAGCCAGATCATGTCGATCTCGCAGTCGAAGTGTCCGATGTTGCAGACGATGGCGTCGTCCTTCATGCTCTCAAAGTGACTGAAATGGAAACTGAAATCATTCGTTGCTACGGAAACCAACAGGCTGATATCACTATGTACATTTTTAGATGCGTCAATAACAGTAACATACAAAACTCCACATTTTCAAATTTTTTTTTTTTACTTTCCTTTATAAAATGTCACTAGAATAAAAATATATTTGTAGATAGATGTATACAAAAATCACACCATATCCAAAGTGTCACAGAAAATCTGAAATAAATGGATAATAATGTATTTTTGGCCAACAAAAACCAGTCTGAAATCAGTTAAAGTGTAAATAAAAATATTTAAACAGCTTTATGTTAAGGGTTTCCCTGGTGATTTTTAAGAACTCCAATATTATGTGCTAAACTGAGAGTCTTCATATATGAGAGCAAATATTCCTTTAAAAAAGTAAAAGCTGTTGTCACTTCCTGTTCCCCTGCAGCGCCGTTGGCTTCGCTTCGCCATGAGGACAGTTACATTATGTTAGTTTAAATGTCTCCGTTTAAATGTTTCAGTAAACTCTGCTGAAAGCTGCAGCATTAATATCTAATATTTTGCTGCGGCGCGGCAGCAGCAGGAGCTCACCGCCCCAGGAGGATGTCCTCGCAGCCGGTCGTGGTGACGAAGATGTTTCCCTCCTTGCAGGCTTCGTCCATCGTTGTCACCTCGTACCCTGAAACAGGAAGTCTGTGTCAGCCGACTTCCCACGGCCCAAAGCTTGGCGCCTCGGCCGGCGCGCGCTCACCCTCCATGGCGGCCTGCAGGGCGTTGATGGGGTCGATTTCCGTGACGATGACGCGGGCGCCGAAGGCCCGCAGCGCCTGGACGCAGCCTTTGCCAACGTCGCCGTAGCCCGCTACCACGGCGACCTTCCCGGCGATCATGACGTCGGTGGCTCGCTTGATGCCGTCGATCAGACTCTCCCTGCAGCCGTACAGGTTGTCGAACTTACTCTGCAGAGACGTGCCGACGATGAGGAGGAGGAGGAGGAAGACTGCTGACAGAGGCGGCGGTCAGGCAGGCGGTTACCTTGGTGACGGAGTCGTTGACGTTGATGGCTGGCATCTTCAGGTCGCCTTTTTTCAACATCTTGTAGAGGTTGTGAACTCCTGTGGTGGTTTCCTCCGACACGCCGCGGATACCTGAGGACAGGCCAGACATGAAACAAGAGAAGAAGAAGAAGAAGAAGAAGAACTTCCAGGGCTCATTCAGCTTTCCACAGTAAAATTCAAACGTTTTCACCACTTTCAAGGAAGTTTTCTAACATTTCCAGCAAAAACACTTTGGAGATAAAAACAATACAAGTCTAACAAAAATAAAAAAGTTTAAATTCACAATTATATAGTCTAATTTATTACTGTTATTAATAAGTTAACAGTATTCTACAGCTGGGACAAGATGAGCTAAATTAAAACAAAATGTTTTGAAATGTTTCACCATAAACACCAGAGAATGAAACAATAATTTAACAAAAAAGTCCTCCAATTTCAGTAACATATAAAATGATCAAAAAGTCACCAAGCCGTTAAGAATCATAAATAATAATTACATTAAAACAATCCAAACAAATCCTGTTGAGATAAATGACCTTCCTGATCAAATCTCTAAAAATGTTCTCATTTAGTTTTCTGGCTTTTAGCAAACAGAAATAATAAGTTTGGATTCTGACTGACCTGAAACCACAAAAGTTTATCAGATTTAACTTCAGACAACGAAGAAGAAAAACCGTTTCTCTCTCAGCTTTATGTAAATATCTGGTTCAAACTGTAAATAATCTTTTGCTCACAACTCAGTTTGATCCAACAGTTCATATTACAGTGGAGTAAATATGAACAAACCTGATAACTTTATGCATTACTTTAACAGTTTAAACTTTATACAGGAAAATATCTGAAAAATAAAATATCTGACAACCTAATTACACGAGTTTTGGGCCAAAAATAGAGAAAAATAAATATGAGAATAAAGTCTGAATATTATAACTTTATTCTGGTAATTTTATACCAGATAATATAAAACAATTAAATGTTAGCACAATAAGACTTGAGCTCAATATGGGCAACAAGAGTTAAAAGACAAAGCTCAAGTATGTAAGCGTAAATATTTCTCCTTGAAGAAGCTGAGAAAAATCATTTTTTATTTTTCAGGCAGATTTAAAAATCGTTCCCGTTCAGCGCTGCACTCCTCACCAGCAGGTGGCAGTAAAGCACACCAGGTGACTGCCACCCATCAACTGAACAAACTGGATTATAAGAGACACTGAGCTGAACCAGCGTTTACTGATCTGATCTACAAAAACATTTACTTTCATTCTGGGATAAATCAAACATTTTCTAGTGATTATTTTAAGAAAAATAAATCTAATTACGCAGGAAACAGTTTCAGTTTTAATCTCATTTCTCCGTATTTCACTCAGACGCTTCAGTTCTGCTTTTATTTGAGAGAGCAGCCAGAGAGAACCTGGAGCTCTGACGCGTTCCTCTGCTTTTTTACACTTTGTGCAGAATAAAAGGTAAATGGATGACTTTAGTCAACTATTGTGTTTTTTCAGTGTGTTGTAGAAATAAACATTAACTTGGCTGAACCTGAAGCTCAACTGCTGAACTTTAGAGCAGGGTGTCCAAACTTTATCACACGTCCAAAAGGACGAAAGAGCTGAACAATAAACTAAGAAAACTTTTAAGTAATTTGACTGTTGCAGAGCAGCGTGGAAATGAAACTAAAGAGATCTGCCTTATTAAAACAAATGTGAACATTTAAAGACAGAAAAACTGAACAAAATGTTTCAGATTCTGAGCAACAAAAATCTGATTTAGGTCAGTTTTTTGGAACTGCTTTAGAAAAGTTTCATAAATGGACTAAAAGCTGGTTAATGTGCAGCGAAGGAGTAAAAGTTACTGGAAAGAAGGAGAAAATAAAACCTGATGATTAAAGAGAAGATTTTCAAAGGAACAGGAAGTTTACATGCCCGCTGCATCTGAAAGCAGGTGCCACAAATGGCCCCCGCACCACACCTTGGACACCCTGCCTTACAGGAATGAACCTGCAAAGCCTGAAGGGGGCAGGAGGGGCAGAGCGGGGCAGGAACCCACCTGGCAGCAGCTTGGGGTACTTCTGGTGCACCAGGTTGGTGAGGTCTCCGCCGTCGTCCAGGATCATGTTGAGCGGCGCTTCGTCTCTGAAGTACAGCGTCTGCTCGATGCACCACACGTACTCCTCGTCCGTCTCGCCCTTCCAGGCGTAAACTTGAAAAATAAATCAGAGGTCACTTCCTGTCTGGGCGATGTGCCGAGCGGCCACAGGGGGCGCCGTCAGGTACCTGGAACGCCGGTTTTGGCGATGGCGGCGGCGGCGTGGTCCTGGGTGGAGAAGATGTTGCAGCTGGACCACTGAACCTGTGGAGGGGGTCAGAGGTCAGACGTGTTCACCTTTCACAGTTCAAACCACCTCTGATGAGATGACGTTCACCACCATCAATAATCAATAGAAACAGATTTATTGGCGAATCGATCATGTTCGCTGCATGTTCATCTTTTACAGTGTGATCCTGATCCTACACTGCAAAAAACTAAATCTGACCAAACAAACATCTGAGTTCAGATCAATCAGAAAAACATACGGAGTAAAAAATCTTTCATATTGATAATAAATGAGGACGAGGCCCACTGGTAAATTATTTCACTCATCAAACATTTTCCCTGATCATCAGTGAATTTTATCAATATTCATTATTAATGAAAACAAGCTCCTACATTTTGTTACTTTTGTCTTAACTGAACTGAGATATTTGTGCTACAAACTAGACAAAAATACCTTTTCAGAGTAACTCAGACTAGATCAGTCACTCCAGATGAACTTAAAACCAGAGCTTCCAGTGACTGATTTCAGGCTGCAGCAGCAGCAGCGCCGGGCCAGTCCAACATGGCCGACTGGTTCGACCCGCTATAAACATCTTGCAGTCCAGGTTGGGTTCACATTCTGCTTAACAACAGACCGGTTTAAAATTTTGTGATTATTTAACTGCAACTCTGTCGCTCGCTGCTGCCTCCTGGTGTCTGAACACAAAGGCTGCAGGTCTGAGGAAATGATGGAAAGATTTTAATGAATGTGGACGAGGTTTGAACCCATTTCGTCTCCAGAAGTCCACTTCTGCTCTGACCCAGGCAGTTTTCTGGTCCCATCCTGCTGGTTTGTGCAGGATGGGACCAGTCCGGGTCGGACAGAACCAGATGTGATAACCGCACAGCAGCCTTGAGGAGCAGAACCGAGTCAACATTAGCTCGATATACTGGCCCCCTGCAGAGCCTGGGAGCAAACAGCTGCCATAAACACAACAAAGCTCCTTCATTAGTTCAACATTAACTCAGCCGTCAGCAGAGGGTCAAAGGTCACCTCGGCTCCGAGGGCCGTCAGGGTCTCGATGAGCACGGCGGTCTGCAGCGTCATGTGCAGGCAGCCAGCGATGCGCGCGCCCTTCAGCGGCTTGGTCTGGCCGTACATCTCCCTCATCTTCATCAGGCCCGGCATCTCGTTCTCTGCGATGGCGATGGCCTTCCGGCCCCACTCCGCCAGGCTGATGTCAGCTGGACCCGACCGGCGCCGCCAGGGAGGACAACGGTTAGGAAACATTAACAACATCTTGCTCAATATTCAGAGGCTTTTCACTCAGCAGAAACTTTTATTTATTCTCTTTCCTGCAGAAAAACAACAAAATTTCAGCTCAGCTAGGAGGAATAAATCACACTGGAAAACTTCCAAGTTCACCAGAACGCCGTCTGCAGGAACCTCCCAAAAACCTCTTCAATTCAGTCACATTCATCCCAACTGATCCGGGTTATCAAATGCAAGATGCCCAATTATTCTTTAAAAGGTTTCTATGCAAGTAAACTGAGAGGAACAGACATTTAATCAAACTTGGTCTGATTTGGGTCGGTCCTGACCGAGTCAGAGTCAAAACTCTCTTTTCTGCACCTTCATTTCTCTCATTGCAGCTTCTTGGTGTTAATTAAAAACCATTCTGCTGTGAACTGAAGCAGAATGACCAAACCTGACCAGTGGGCAAAGTTACAAACCTGGCGTCACACAAACAAGTAAAATACTCCAACATTACGATAGTGCATGAATTAAGATGGTTAAAAGTTTGATTTCTGCAGGCCTTGGACAGTGTTTGTTTGGACTTTGACCCTACTGATCATATCAATCATATTTTGTTTGCTTCCAATCAAATGACGATCCAACAGCGTCAATTTCAAAGAAATAAATTGTCTTGCTCTGCTGCTTTGTTGTTGCTTAACTGGCGCCAACTGGTTTTAATTTGCTTTTTGATTACTTTTAATGTGTTTGATCACAATTTTTCACACATCTGAAGCCATTAAGATTACACGTACACTAGAACCTGAAAAACACATTAGAACTATTGAAAATCATAAATAAAACTATAAAAGACAAACACTAAGCGCGTATTAAGACCACGTGTTGTTACAGCTATGTAGCTACTCTCAGTCGGAGCAGCGAAGCATAATCTCTGCCTGTTCTTGTCACTCACGAGCAAACTGGCGGTGAAGCGCGAGGCATCACGGGAGATAGAGTTCCAAACACCGCGCGAGCAGTGGAGCGCCGACCCACGGGCTGCGCTGATTAACTACATTACCCAGAAGCGTTTGGTGAGCTGTTTCAGGTACAAGAGAAGCCCATGCTGGGCGCGATTACATGTCGATTCATTCTCAGGACTAAACTACAAGCCTGCGAAATGTAAACATGAGACCCGGACTGATCATAAACTACAGAACTACCGAAGATTAAATTAGAATGTGAAAAACCCAGGGACGTTCAAACTACAACTACACATTAATCTGTAATCCTTGCTAACAAGTGAACTCGGCCTGGAAAACATAAGTCCTAAGCCTAAAACCGGAATCGTATGTAATATGCGAACATAAAGTTGAATGTTGGGTTCTGTTAAAGTTTCTGAACCCGTCAGAACCAGTTAGAACATTCAACCTTAAAAGACTCGCCAACAAAGCTACTCCAGTAAATACCGATTTAACGGCGAGAAAAGGAGCGCAGCCACCTACCGACTTTGTAGGGCAGTTTCTCAGACATGGTTGTTCTGTGTAGTTTGGTTCCGAGGAGTCTGAAGCTGCAGCCTGGCCGGCGGACTGAGGCGGAGAGGGAAGGACCGAAACTTGACGGCTCGGTTTTTATCGGCCGGGCTTCGTTCAGACAGCTCTCTGTAGCTGGGTGGCTTTGACGCGAGGATGCTCTGGTTTCCTATTGGCTGGAGCAGCTCCCACCCCACAGCCGGGTAGCCAATCAGTACGTGAATTGTGACGTGGGGCGTTCAGTGACTGTGGAAAATGTAGTTAGAGCGAGTCTGGACGGGACTCTGTCGGTGTTTTTAGCCGTTATTCCGTAAGCCTCGACACAAAGGTTACAAAAAAACAAACAAACAAAAAAAAAACTCCTGTACCGCATTCTTCAGGTCTTCTGGGAGCATGTTTAACGTTTAAAACCGAGAAAATCTCTATTTATAACCACTGATTCAACGCTTTATGCAAATCTCCCCGGTTTTGTATAATAATTCAACTCAAAATCAATCCCTAGGATAAAGCTTTCATTTCATTTGTTTGGACTGATAATGCAGAAAAATTGTTACAGGTATAAACATAGTCTTTGTATATTTGAGCTCCTAAATATAAGAGAGCAACATTTATGAACTCAATTATCCATAAAGATGTTGGAGTAGAGCCGCTGCTGCTCCCCAACAAAGGCAGTTGAGGCGTTCAAGAATATGATCTGGATATTTAAAGGGGTAGCTGAGAAAGTTTACAAAAAAACTCCAATGAAGCAGTGAATATATTGCCTGCAGTTAATAACTCACTTGTGTCTTCAGTTATTATACATCCAGATTGGTTGGGAAGCAGAAGCAAAATATTTTTTATTTTCTGTTCATGTTTTTCTGTTTTGCTGCTGCAGAAATGGAATTAATTTAAGACTGGTTTCCAAGTCTTTTACTGGTTTGTAAAACATCACATTTGTTTCGTGTGTATGTGTGCCAAGCATCCAAATGTCTGGTAATAACACAATCATCTGGATCAGCCAAATTTATAATGTAACTTCTATCTGAAAGGGGGTCAAAGCTGACCCACCATCTTTACTTCTCCCACAGTCTTAAATTATGCAACCCAGATGTTTAAATTATAACTTTGCATGCAAGTCACAACATTTTCTGTAGCTTTAGTTAGAAAAGATCAAAGAAATGCAGCCGGTAAGACGGACAGTCTGAGCGTGACCTTTGACATTGAGCTGTAACACTATGCTACAGCTAATTCAGGAGCAGATGTAGGAGAACTGCCAGCTCAGGTTCCTCTGGCTCTGTGAGGCCGAGTTTAGAAAACAACCAAAAACTTAAACTATTTAAAGGAAACATGTTTTTCTAGCAGTAAATGATTCTTTCTGCAGATGTTTGAAAATCAACGTGAATGACAGAAACTGTCGAAACAAGAGTTTGAGCTTGAAAACAAGGAAGCTGTTGGTGGAGGGTTCCTCAAGGGTCAGTTCCTGGACCAGTTCTGTGTATCTACGGATAAACTTTTAAAATATCTTCGATCCGGAACTGATCTTGGAACCACTTCCTCCACCAAGACTTAAAAAAAATGTTGTAATCATTTAATAAAGGAGGAATATTAACAGAATTACTTTAAAAATCAGAAAAAAGGACCAGCAATGGCCGATTGAGAAAAAGCATAAAAATCTAATTATTTTATTTGGAGAATCAGCAATTCTTACAAGTCATTGAATCCAAACTTTATTCAGGTTACCTGTGCTGTAGTAACAGTGAAACTGTTTGTGCTGGATAAAGTCCAGAACCAGCGCGGTCAGGAAGAGCATGACGACATCTGAGGTAAAGTAATCCCAGCATATGTTGGAGCTTTTTACTTATTATAAATACAAAGAGCTGCAACGCTTTTATCAAAGGTTAGATCTGACGAACAGGAGGAGAGGCTGCAGCCCGGCAGTGAGCAGAAGCTTGTTTCCATGGTGATTTCAGCAGGAAGACGGAGTCAGAACCAGAACCCATCGGGTCCATCAGTGAGTGCTGGAGCAGAGTTACACATAAATCCAGTCGTTAGGAAACCGCAAATCACAAGGCGCAGGAGGTGTCAGGCACGTTTCATTCAGCAGAGCAGCAGGCCAATCAGAAACAGATCAAACATCAACTTATCAATTTACAGCTGAAACAGAAAACCTCCCTTCAGGAGTTCACCTCAGTCTCATTTAATCCCAAACCGTTCAGCAATCAGGAGATTAACTCGGCGAGAAGAGCAGCAGCTCAGAGCAGAAAGCTGCGTGTTCTTCCTGCAGGACATTCCGGTTATAGATAAAATCACTGAGCTAAATACACATTCAGAGAACATTTAAGCAGTTGGTTAATGCAACATGTCTGTTTCAGAGATGTGTGTGAAATTTTAGATTATTTAAACTCTTGAAAGGAAGCAAAATTTTTCATGTTTTCTTCCAAATTGCTTTAAGGAAAATAAGACTTGAAGGTGTGGCTGAAGCGAAGCAGCAAAGGTTTCATGGAAACTTAAACTCCAGCTGTGCAACAGGAGCAAACGCTCCTTCAGTAATCTGTAGATCACGGTTCAGTACCAATCCGACATTCTTAAGACATTCAGCAGAAACGGGTTCATCATATCTGCAGCGCAGCAGACTGACAGGAGCATGGAGAGCAGCAAGATGGCCGCCGCCGCGCCCCTTTCTGTACATGAGGTGATGCTTCACATTGCTGTAAAACAAGCCTGGTCCTGCTGCTGCTGCGCGCACGCACACACACACACACACACACACACCATTTCCACAAACACATGGTAGCCTCAGGCTCCTGGAGTACATTTTGTTTCTCTCAGAGGGAGCAGAGGTCAGAGGTCGCTCAGCAGGAAGAGAAGCTGGGACGCAGAGCAGCATCAGCAACCGACAGCCCCTGCTGCTTTGCTAGGGAAACCCCGCTCAGTTGGCCGCCCAGGCCTCCAGGTCGGCCAGGCCGTCCTCCTCTTCCTCCACCTTCTTCTTGGCTGGAGCAGAAAC
This sequence comes from Xiphophorus couchianus, assembly GCF_001444195.1. Classification (NCBI taxonomy): domain Eukaryota; kingdom Metazoa; phylum Chordata; class Actinopteri; order Cyprinodontiformes; family Poeciliidae; genus Xiphophorus; species Xiphophorus couchianus. Next base: position 4,062,306 of record NC_040247.1, read on the forward strand.
AGAGAGAGGTCAAAGGTGAGGCTGAGCGTCCGGCGCAGCAGCAGGTGAGTCTGAACAGGAAGTCTCACCTGGCTGAGAGGGAAGCGACGTTGACGGGACGCTGGGCAGAGGCACGTCTTCTGTTCCCTCGATCTCCAGCAGGTTTTTATCCAGCTCCTCCTGCTCCAGCTCCTCCAGCTCCGCCATCAGCTCATCCTGAACACAGACGCTGGGATTAGGCCATAATCTGGACAGCGTTCCGTTAGGCAGTCAAGATGGCCGCCACCCAGCAGCGCTCTGTTTAACCAGTAAAGATGGCCGCCACCCAGCAGCACTCTGTTTAACCAGTAAAGATGGCCGCCACCCAGCAGCACTCCGTTAGGCAGTAAAGATGGCCGCCGCAGCACTTTGTTTTGTGGTAGAAAATTGGGAACAAGCCGTTTGGACAGCGTCTGAAGAAGAAGAATCGAAGTGCGAACATAAAGTCAGAGCTGAACTGGACCTCTGGTTCCGATCGGCTCTCACCTCGTCGTAATCTTCCCCGAAGCCCACCGGTCTGGAGATGACATCAGAGATCTCCTGCGCCAGCTCCTGCTGCTCCGTGATGTCCGCCATCAGGTCGTCCACCTTGTCGATGTCCCTGGCGGACGGCGGGGAGAAAGATTGCGTTTATATGAAAACCAACAGGAAGTAAGCCCAAAGCGACAGGAAGCAGAACAGAGAGCTTACATGTTCTCGTGTGCGGCCTTCATGGCTTTGGCAGCGAAGCCCATGTTCTTCAGCACCTCCGTGTTGGTGTTGGCGTTCTCTAGCGCCTCCCGCTGGAACTCGATGGTGGACAACGTCCCGTCAATCTGGGTCAGCTGCTTCTCATAGCGCTTTTTCCTCTTCAGGGCCTGGAGAGCCGCTGGGGGTCAAAGGTCACCTTCATTTATTACACCTCCATTAACCTGTCCCATCAGTCAGCTGAGATAAATTAACCTCACGCATAATCAGCTTTTCTTCTTTTGAATTTAGACCAAACGGGAAGTGAGTCTTTCTGAAACACAGCTAGGTCAGCAGATCGGCAGCAACAGGAAACAGGAAGTCAGCCTGATACTCAAAATTGCTTCAAAACAGACAAATATTGTGAAGCAGTTCCACATTTAAAAATAATGATTCTCATATTTAAGAAGTAAAATGACCAAAATCTCATGACTAATGATGTCGGTTTTAAGGTATAAAGCCTCAAAAATATGCCAAGCAGAACCACCTAACATTTATTAATCAATAATTTAATATGTTGATGTTTGAAATAAAACTGTCTTTAAATCATTAAAAGAGCAGCATCATGGATGTTCCAGGCATTTAGTACCATTTCGTTACTATGTTACTCTCACACTTGTTGTAAAAAAAAATGCTGAATATATCAAATATAATTTTAAAGAAATGTGACTTCCTGTTTTAACTAACTGAAATTGGGCCTCTGTGTCTTTAAGAAGCGCCTGCTCTCTCTGAAGTTCCGCCTCCAGGAAGTCATCCCAACATGGCTTCCCTGTTTACCTTTTAACGTTTTTACCAGAGCTGCTCTGAGCAGCAGGTGTTAGCTAATTGCTGCTGGATAGTCTGAAGGAGCTGAGTGTGGGCGGAGCTGCGCCTTGAAGGCGGGGCTAGGCCCTCCAGGGGTTTCAGAGCCTAATGGTTGCCATGGAGATGTAAGGATCTCTGAAACAAGAAAGAGTCACTGAATAAAACCAAGATGGTTTTGAATAAATCAAAGTTTTCTCCAGAAGTTGGACGTAGAGCTGTCCACCTGTCCATTGTCCACCTGTCCACTGTCCATTATCCACTGTACATCAGACAGAAGGACAGGTGGACAGTTCATCTGTCCACTGGTCCATCTGACAATCTGTCCTTCTGAGCCCAGAGGAATAAAGACCAACAGGTTTTCTCATTTCATCAGCTTATCATGATTCACCATGCCACCTGCTGGAGGGCAGTTTGCCTTTTAATCATTAAAAACATTCAGTCTCCAAATTCACTCATTTTTATTTTGTGAAGGGATGAATTAACCCTTTCACGCCTGTCTGGGCTCTCAGATATATTTCAGGTAGTAGATGTCAAGAGTCAGTAATGTTAACTAAACTGTTTCATTTTTATTTAAAAGCAAGATATTTCATTTCCTCAAAAGGTTTGGATTTATTCTGGTTATTTAGAGATTCTGTGGGTTGGTCAGGAGTCAGAAAGGGTCAAAGTTCAGAAACAAAAACCAGAATAAATGGAAATATGGTAAAATATTAAATACTCATAAACTATACAAATACATTACTGTGTGTGTGTGTAATACTTTTGGACAATTTCTAGAAAACCCCCCAAACATTTCTGGACAAAAAGCAGATGCAGAATAGTTTTTAGGGGTGTCCAAAGTGTGGCCCGGGGGCCATTTGCAGTCCTGGATTGAGGATTTCAGACGGTCCTCAATAAGTCAGGCTCTTCCAGATGTTTGAAACAAAAGGTCAAAGTTCAATTTTCACTGATGTGAGGCTTTAAAAAAATATATACAGAAAATCTTAAAATGGAAAATTAAAAGATACAACACAAAGAATTCATCTGTCATCCGCCATGTTTTTGCTTTTATTACATTAGGAGCGCAAACATCACCTGACTTTTAGTAAGAGGCAGAGCAGGGCGCACAAACAAAGCTTAGAAACGAAGCCAGTGAGCCACAGCCTGATCCAGCTGCTGAAAACACAGACAACAAATTTACTAATTTCCATTTCTACAGAAATCACACTACTTTGGTTCAATAAATATTGTTGTTCAACATATAAAACTAAAAACATAAAAATAGTTTTTGTAATTTTATCTAGTATTTCAGCTTCCAAGTTTGACTGTTTTTTATAGATCTGAAGTGAAAGCGAATTTAGATTGCGAGTAGAAAACATCCTTGGTGAAAACCTTCTCCAAACACGGTTTATTAAACACTTTAAACCAAACTTCTACCTGAATCTGCGACCTTTGTCTGACCTTCAGGACACGTCTCAGATGCAACAAAACAACAGATTTAAATATGCCTGAGCTTCCCAACCACACATTAGTGGCAGCTTATTCCTGTCCATATATACTGTATGTGATGATATTTATATTTAGGCTGCTACATGTCCGTGTGGATCCACAGGGAGCCTCATGGCGGCTCCCAGTCCCAGTTTGATTCGATTATTTCAGCATCCAGACATGATCTGAAACGACATTATGTGACTCTTTATGAGATTACGGCGCTGAGTCCAGATCACTTTCTCTCTGCTGATGCTTTCTGGGAACGAGATAAAGAAGCTTAGCTCATCAGGTCCTGACAGTTTGCATAAACGTCGTGTTGAATCTTCTTCCTCTTCAGTCTCACTGCATGGATTCAACAAACGGTGACTGAGGTGCAGATAGAGGAGTCAACATGCCTGATATGATCAGAACAGGTTTGGTATGTTCCTCATTAACTCTCCTCTATCCTGCCACAGTTGGAAGCAGAAAACAATCCTGATCATCAGGTTTGTGTTTGGAAGTAAATATGCCACCAAAGATGAAGTGAAAACTGCCTGTGTGAGAACCAATGAACCAATAATCAATTTATTAACCAAGCAAAGCGATGAGAGCCTAGAGAGTGACAAAGTGGAAATGAATAATAAAAACGTCATAAACAACAAGGAACATGGTGAGCATCTGATCAGCAACTCAAAGGTCAGATTGCTAACGCTTGAACTCTGACCCCAAATCCCAGAGGAGTTGAAACAAAAGCTTCACAGCTGCAGCAGATCGATCAGAACTTCAGCGTGTCTCTGCTGATCTGACAGCTTTAAAACAGAGCAGCATCCCACAGGCAGAATAAAGCCCTTTTTGCACTGCAGGGTCCGGCCTGGCCCAGCCCGGCTCCGTTCGACCCGGTCCTACTGGTCCTGCCGAGGTAATCTCCCCAGCGACCGCCGAACGGTTTTCTTCTTGGGGCTCCAGCCCCATTTTTTTCTGTTTGCGCTCATGAGCGAGGAAGCAGAGGGAAACATTTACCTCAGCTTTACATTTAACGAAAGAAAAGAAAAATCTCATCGGAGCTGGACTCGCGGCCAGCTGAACTACCGCTGCGGCAGGCGGGATTTCCCGGATGGACACGGAAATCCCCTCGTTCACAGCCTTACCGACTTCTGATCGGTTCAATTGGAGAAACGTTATGTACATTTACTGTGCTGTGCTCCACAGAAAAGGGAAAAACCGTTAAAGTACAACTCAAAACCACGTCTTTCTCGCTCTCTGTATCAGCGCAGGTACGCGCAGACTCGTTGCCATAGCAACTGACAACAACGCCACACACAAAAAAACACTGAAATATTTCCCACACAAAGAGCAGGACATTCAGTCTGTTGCAGTGGTATGGTGTTAGGCTTAATAAGTGAATGCTTCGGTAAGAGGAGAAAACTATAAATATACCGCTGCACTTTACTGTATTTCTAGCTCGCTGTTACTGTCTCTTACTCTGCAGTTGTGGAGTCACACTGTCTGGGATCATGAGCGCCCCCTGCCATGAGGCCGGAGAACTGCCTGCCTCACCTGGAATCTGTTCTCTGGTTTCTGATCGCTGCTCAGCACACGAAACAAGTTACACACACAGTTAGTGACAAAAACACTGAATAATATATACATAAGCTAAGTTATGGAAAATCTGTTTATATATTAAAACCTTTTTAAACAGACAGGAGGAGCATGCTATCATAGAATGGCAGCTGCGCTCCGAGCATTTGAATGGGAAAATGCTTAATCCTGCGATTTTACAGAAAAAATTATTAGAATTGGTTAAGTTGAATGAAAAATAGGTACTTTATAGTACAAACCACAGGGTAGAAAAAAAGCAATATCAATTATTTTATAATAATATATTATTTTTCCATGATGACAGGTGAGGCTCTGCCTCCCCTGACACTGCGCTGCAGTAAGCTCGGCGTGAACTAATCCACGGTTCGGCGGTGGAGACGCAGGACTGCGTCCTTAATAGCAGATTTATTCAGGGTGGAAAACCGAGAGCGGCGCAGAGACCAGCTGGACAATGATTTATTTATTTTTTACAGTTTAAGCTTGAGTTTTGATCGCATTAACACTTTCTGCTCTTTTAATGAATTATTTTTGTTGTTCCGGTTCATTTCAGCTTAAACTAAAACCCTCAACAGAAGCTCCCCTGCTCATGAACAAGTTATTAAAAAAATTAAGTACCAGCTGCCAGCTCCCATTCTCCTTCTGGAGGTTAGCCTGTGGGCTAACTAACTAACCTATCAACCAACTAACTAACTAACTTACCAACTAAGCAGCTGTTCAGCCGCTAACCCCGAACAGCCAGGGAGATTTATCTCACCTCGTTTGTTTTTCGTGCCGTTCTTCTTCGCCGTCAGCAGCTCATGGTCGATCTTCTTCTCTAGAAACTCTTGTTTTTTGGCCAACATCTCCTCCGTTTCCCGGAGTTTTTGGATCGCCTCCTGGGGAGTCGGTCCCTTCCCTCCCTTCCCTCCTCCGGTGCCGAATATCTTACCAAACAGCGACATTTTGTGTGATTCAGATTAAAATGCGCCGGTTCGGCTGTGAACACACACAACCCAGCGGAACTTTGTGAGAGCGGACCGGTGAAATGCTAACGAGGATCTCCTAGACGTCCTAACTGCCGCTGGTGTTATTTCACTCCCTTCTTCCGCTTTTCTCTCACAGGCCTCGTGATGTCATTACGTAAGCGCCGTGACTCATAACCGGAAGACTAGAGGTGGATTCCAGCCGCCAGGATCAGCGTCTTCATACATCATTGAGCAAATCTATTTATTGAAGCACTTCTATTCAAAACTGGAAACTCGAAGATTTATTAGAAAGTAGAAAAATATTTAAAGCATCTCTCCAAATAACTTTGGTCTTAAAATCCAGAGGAGTTAAGTATCCAAAACTTACAGCCCATTGAAGTCATGATACTTTACTTCACAGCTACTTGTGAAGTAAACGTAAGTTACTATTTTGAATTGACAAAATAGATATTTAGCTTGGAAAATAAATATTTCATTTCTAGCTAAATATTTCTGTAAACTATTCTCTTAAAACAACATTTTAATTTTCAAATTGAATGTATAGCCTAACTAAATACTTTGGTTGCTTTCTAGACATTTGGATAATAAAATAATTCATTAGTGATAAGCACACTAAATCTCATCGGTGATAACTAAAAAAAATTTTTTTGAAAGTCTGTAGGCTACGCATTCCTGTCAGGCTTTCATGTTCACAATAAGTGGATTGAAAATAATAATCATGTTATACAGAGTTCAGCCATTAATTATTAACAGGGTCTAAATAAACCAACAAAATGCAATCAGACTGAATTATTGTTGGAAAATATGTGTTTAATTGCCTGCCATTCACCAACATCCTAAGTTATTATTATTTACTGTAACAGACTCAGCTGCAAGCATCTAGAGACCAACCCAAATCCTTCAGGAAACTACGCCTCCCATGATGCACCGCGCCGTACTTTTCCAGCTGGAGGCACGACGATCCAGAACGCCATCCGATGAAACGCTGAGAGGTCAGAGGGACGGCGGAGTTAGAGCTGACCTGGACAGGAGGACAGGTGGAGCACAGGTAGACAGCAGACCGGGACCAGAGGTGCTGGCTGAGCCTTACCTGGATGGGTTTCTGTGGAGGGGTCAAAGGTCGAACCGTCAGGTGAGGGTGGAGCTCCGTTTTCAGTCCCGTCTTCAGCTTCACACTCTTCATCTCGTACTGAAACAAAGCAGAACCGGCGGCCATTTTGATATGAACATAAAGAAAGAAAAGTCTGGAGTTTTAGTCTGCAGAGGCGGCAGAACCAGAACCAGACTAGAACCAGAACCAGACTCGAACCAGAACCCTAACCAGACTAGAACTAGAACCAGAACAGAACCAGACTAGAACCAGAACCAGAACCAGAAGTCCACGGTTTAGACCATCCTCTTCTTTCCACCAACAGAGTTGTTCAGAGACTTCTGCAGTACCGCTGCAACACAGACTGCTACAGCAGAGGCTTCCTGACGTCAGCAGCAGCTCTCTGATCAGAACGACATTTAATTTGTTATTAAAGTATTTTAACATGAAAACCATCTGGATTTATAATCTGGGACCTGCAGTTTTATCCTGAACCTTTGGATTTTCATCTAGAGGCGAAAATAATCCGGTTTTTATTAATGTAGTGAATTAAACAGATGTTTACCTCTTTATAGGCTTCAGACAGGAAGCCCCAGTTTTTACTCCACGATTCTTCAGAATCCTTCTCAATTTTTATATGAGCTTTCCTGAAAGAAATACACAAGAGAAAATTTAAATTCATTAATTCAACTTCTTCAAAAGGAAAGTGTTTTTTGGACTGAAGTTAAACCATCCATTCTGTATTCTTCTTTTTGCAGACAAGATAAAATGAAGCTTTTCAGAATAAAATGATCTTAATATTCACCAGATTTCATCCTGATGAACAAAGTTGACGGGTTCAGATGTTTGCAGTGAATTTTCCATCAGAGCCGCACTATGAGGAACGCTGATGCATCTGTTTACTGTTGCCATGGATACAGGCTCAGGCGTATCAGCTGTCACAGCGGGAAGGTCAACGATAAAAGAAAAGCTGCTGGACAGGAAGTGGAAACAACAACTTCCTGTTTCTCAGAAACATAAATACCTGGAGCAAAGAGCGTTACCGAAAAAAATGAAACACTTCAGCACAAATACAGAAATTAATGAGCAGGTATAGTGGAGGATCAGGCATACTGTGGGCCTGCTTTGCTTTCTGTGTCCATGGTAACATGACTTTCTACAATGATGATTAACTTTTTAGCAAGATAAAGGAGCTTGTTTAATTCATTTAAATCTGATGGTAACATTTGGCTCCACTGGCAGATTATTTCAGTCCGGAGGAAAAATGTTATAAACAATCTGGCAGCGGAAGCCGAATGTCACCAATATGAACAAACTGAAACAAACTCCTGAATCTGGATAAAAACGTGTAACTTTTGTCTCATTTCTGCTGCAGCCCTATCAGCCCTATTTCTGTCAGCTGATTTCTGTATAAAGTCCTTGAAAGTTCTTGATATTCAAACTGCACAGTTTAGTAATAAAGTTCGATCTTAGGTTGGAATTTGGAAAGTGTTATTTACAGCTGAAACCAGACATTTAAAGATAATAAAATAATGGATCCATTTTTTCTCTCTAGCTGAAGTTAAAGAAACTTTTATTGTTTTATTTCTTTTTGCGTGACAGAGCGGCGAACTTGGCGTACTCGCCAAAACAAACGAAACCAAACTTGGCATGAACGATCCTGGTTGGATGCCTGGCGATCCTATGTTCTATGACTAACTGGAACGATTCCTACCACTAAACATTCAAAGGAATCCAGTCGCTATAACTTATCTTCCTCTGATCGTACAAGTAGTCCTGGAGTTGTTTTCATTCCACTAGGGGGAGCCCTCGCACCACAAATGATCCAGGGACCACAGTTTGAGAAACACTGTTGTAAATCATACACGCATCACTTTATTTGCACTAAACGTGTTAGGATTGACCTTTGTTAACCTCTAAAGAGCCCAATAGCTTGAAATTGAAATTCAACCCCACTACGCTTGTGCGTCGTCAGGGAGCGCTGCTGAAGACATCAGTGTGTATCGCCTGGCGGACAGGTGAGGGAAGGTGCAAGCGTCAGCAAACAGGTGGCGTTGCTGGAGCCCCCGCGGTCACCGCGAGGCCGGAACTGCGCTGAGGGCCTCCAACGCCGCTTGCAGCTTTAATATGTATTGTTTTTATCTCCGATCTGCTGGAAAAATTTCAAAACTTGCCATGAAAGTCCTTGAATTTTACTGGGAAACCTGAATGAATCCTGGAAAAATAGAGGCTTCATGATGCAGAGCACAGATAGGAGAGAGCGGCAAAAGCAAAGGAGCTGGATTAGCAGAGCTAGCAAAAACCTGATGGCTACATCCAGGAGATGCTACTGTGGAATATTCTTTGTGGAAATCAATAAGGTTTATTTAATTATCTTAGAAAATAAAGCAAGTCAACAAACAAACATGCATGGAAAATACAAGAAGCAGAAACTGCATAAAAAAACGGTGAAAACAAGGAGAAACTGTTCAAAAGCAGAAAATCAAAAGTTTGCCGAGATCTGAGAGGCAGCGGAGTCGCCGAAGTACTGGTGGAAGATCTCTGGATGGGCGGAGCAGAACTGCCTGAGGAGACGCCTCCTCTCCTTCGCCGCCATGCTGCGGTCCAGGTTGATGCTGCTCAGCAGTTCCAACAGAGCCTGCTGGGTGCCGAGCTTCGCTGCGTCAGCAGGAGCCTGGCTGGAGGCCGGCGGACCTGCAGGAAGAGAGCGACACGATCACCGTGGAAACACAATCACCATGCTGCTGAGATTAAAGTCAGATTTTCCTTCCAGTGGCTCTAAAGCTGCTCTGCAGGTCTGAAATAAAAACAGTGCAGTTCTGTCGGGTTCTGTATGTTACCTGGAGCATCATGTTACCTGGAGCATCGGTCTGAGCAAGCATCGCCAGCTTCTCACTGATGGTTTTGTGCAGAGATCCTGGAATCTGAAACAGGAAAAAGAAAAACTCACTTCCTGTTTCAGATTGTGACACAGAAATCATTCAGGCTGATGGGAAAACAACTTAGCAAATACGTTCAGGTTAGATCATCACTACACTGCAAAAACACTAATTCTGACCAATAACGTGACTAGTTCCTACTGCAAATATCTTATTCCACTCAAAAAAGATAAAACTAACTTAAACGTAACTCTTCAACAACATTTAGGAGCTTTTTTTAAAGTCAATTACTCTTAAATATCGATAAGAACCCCTGGCAGATTATTTCACTAATAATTTAGTGAATGAATCTTAATCATTTTGATAACTGAAAATTTCATTCCTGGATGGATTTTGCTTGACAATCCTATCAAGGCTTCTGGTGCTGCTGCACCTTTTCCTACACACTTTTTCCCTCCACTAAACCTTTTATGAATATGTTGGTCACAGCAACAGACGGGGTTGACAGGATGTGACGTCACCTTAAAGACTTCCTGTCTGTTGCTGAGCAGGAAGTTGAGTATCAGGTCCTGCTTCTCCTTCGGGAAGCTCCTGCTGTGAAGAATGGCCTTGGAGAACGCCTTCATCACCGCCGCTCTGTTCTCCACCTGCAGACCCGCCAGAGGCTCAGTCAAAGTCTCCCCACAGCGTTTTAAAGGGATCTGACGGTCGTCACCTCCTTGTCCAGCTTCGGCGCTCGCGGTTCAGCTGCAGCAGCCATGAAGGTCAGCAGCCTGCGCAGCTCCTCCCGGCAGCCAGGGGGCAGCAGCTTCAGACACAGCTGCAGAGCCTCCAGCGCCTTTTCCAGCTGGCCGTTCTCTGCCAAACACATGAAGCAGGTTCAGCTGCCGCAGTGCCTCTGGGCTGCGGCGCTGCGGCGGTACGGCTTCCTACCCAGCAGCTCGGCCACGGCCGTGTACACGGCCGCCATGTTGGAAGGCAGCAGAGGCGGCCGGCTGCCGTAATGCCTGACCAGAGAGCCGAACAGCAGCAGCTGCCCCGGGGCTGGGGGCCGATCCGGTAGATCGTCCTCACTGCTGGGCCCTGCAGCAGACAGACACACAGTTACTGGAGCGATATGGCTGAAGGATTCATTTAGTTACAGATTATTCTGATGATTAGATAAAACATTTTTACATTCTGCAGATTTTTCATTTAAAGGTGACCCATTATGCTTCATTGATCAGTTTAGGACCAGTCTATGGCCTAATCAAAACATGTTCATTAAATATTTGATCTAAAATCAGATTCACAGAAACCAGATTTCAGTCTGATCAGTTCTGCCTGTTCAGCTGCTTCAGGGCTGCTGCCACTTTAAATCCAAACAACCCGCCGCTGGCCACGCCCCATCGCCGCCGCTGGCCACGCCCCCAACCAACAACCACCCTCTCACGTGAAAATGGCTGCAGCTGGAAGCGGCTAAACATGGCTGCTGGAAACACCACCTCTGTTGAACCTGATTGGAGCAGAACTTGCCTCCATCTTGAACAGCGCCCCCATGTGGTGGTTCTGGGTCACTGCAGCGCGGCAGCTCTCTGCTCAGCACCGCCACCTGCTGGTCGGGCAGGAAGTCCAGACAGTCCAAACCACTGGTCAGCCAATTGTCTTCCCTGAAACCAGAAACACCTGAAACACCCAGTGCTCCCAGTATGTCCCACTGGGAGTCCCATTAGTCATACTGGTTTTACTGGTTTCACCATCAGTCCTACTGGCTTTACTGGTCTGACTTACTGGGAGTCCCTGAAGGCCTGGAGGATCCGTCTGTCCAGGCTGTTGCTGATCAGGTCAGGGTTACGGTGAGGCAGCAGGTTGGCTGAGGGGTCAGAGGTCGGGCTCTGGCTGCACTGCAGGACTCCTTCCAGCAGGGGGAGCTCCACCAGGTTGAGCAGCCTGAGCAGCGTCTGCTCCTGCCACACCTCGTTGACCACTAGGAGGCAAAAGCAGACCGGTCAACCATCTCTCAGCCTCTGTTGCCATGACAACCAACACTGTTGTCTTACAGGACTGAGGCAGCGCTGCGTCCGTTTGGCGCCCCCTGCTGGGACTGCCCACCGGCCCCTCCGACCCTGCGGACCCGGCCGGCTCTTCAGGCCTGAAGGTTAAACGGAGCGGACGGCTCAGAGCCGGTTGCTATGGTAACTGATGCTTTATGTGATGATTTTCTTTATTTGCTTTAATTCTGTTGAAAAATTCATAAAAATATTTTAAGAAATGCTGAGAATACCGAGGAGGAGCGCCGAGGAAGAGCTGCTGCACCAGAGCAGCGCGTCGCTCCAGCTCCTCCACAGCAGGACGGCGCCACTCGGCGAACCTGAACCAGAGACACGGTCAGAACCAGAACCATTCAAAACACAACCGGTCTGAAACAGACCCGGTTTAAAACCAGAACCTGTCCAAAACCAGAACCAGTTTGAAAGACAACCGGTCAAAACCAGAACTGGTCCAGAACCGGTCTGAAACAGACCCGGTTTAAAACCAGAACCAGTTTGAAAGACAACCGGTCAAAACCAGAACTGGTTTGAAACAGACCCGGTTTAAAACCAGAACCGGTTTAAGCCCAGTCAGTCCCTCACTACTGACCGGTACAGAGCGCTCCCACTGTCCTCAAACGCATCCTGCCTCCTGTTTCTGGTTCCCACGGCCTCCAACGCACCGCTCTGCAGCAGAGCCTGGCAGACACACACCACCTGCTCTCTGGAGACGGCGCCACCTGCAGGTTGGACCAAACACACATTCATGGCTGAAACCCGTCAGTAGGTCATTAAGACAAAACATTACTGGCTTCAAAATAATAAAAGAATTAAAACCCCAAAGCCATGAGTGCACTGCAAAAAACTAAATCTGACCAAGAATTTTTGTTTAGTTTCTAGAGCTAAAATCTTATTTCAGTTAATGAAAATGTTTTCATGCAAGTGAAATAATCGTTCTTTCTTTCATCAATATTTGACATAAAAAGCTAGAAAGTTATTTGTAAGTTTGCTTATTTTCAGGTGAACTGAAATATTTTACAGCGTGTTTTTGCAGTGTAAAAAGTGAAACAGTTTGTTTCCAAGGATCTGGACTTTCTGACAGTCACTGCAGACCAGCCGGACGTAAAACGTGGAGCGGACTCACCCTGCAGGCCGTTAGCGTTGGCGGCGTGCCGCAGCAGGACGTCCACGGCCTCGGAGCCGACGAAGCAGTCGCTGTGGGCCTTGAACTGGACCAGTCGGCGCTTCACCGTCACCTTTGACCTCAGGTGGGCGATAAGGTCGCTCCAGATGGAAGACGACTGCGCTGCTTTCACTTCAGCAGCTGAGACACAGAAACACAACAAGCACTCATGATGACCCACCTTCAGCCGCACTGCTAACACACTGCTAACACACTGCAAACACACTGCAAACACACTGCTGACACACTGCTATCACACTGCTATCACACTGCAAACACACTGCTAACACACTGCTGACACACTGCTATCACACTGCTATCACACTGCTAACACACTGCTAACACACTGCTAACACACTGCTAACACACTAAATCTTCCAGGAGTTTTAGTGCAAATATGTAAAACTAACAAGTAACTTTTCAGAAAGATAGGAGCTTATTTTCAGTAAGCAAGTCCATAATGTTGATTTAAAACGCTCTAGTTCCAGATTGTTTCACTTATAACACATTGTTTTCCCTCCACTGAACTTTCCCCTGAGACCTCGAGAACAACAACTGTTCCCTGTGAAGTCAGCCATCTTCCCCATGGTTGTATCAGCTGTTATATTTCTGCGTTTACACTTTTTTCATTACTTTATGAAAATCAAAAGTTTCTAAGAATCACTTAAACACTAAAAATATTACTTTTTAATTACTTTTGTCGATAAATCAACTTTTTGTGGCCATTGCAGGTAAACGAGCTGCACCTGTAACAGCTGATTACTGCAGGATCAGAAAAACGACTTATTGTTAAAAGAACGGGAAAATCTCAGGTTTAGGCTTACAGCAGAAACAGAGAATGCGTTGACAATGATCAAATCAAGCACTTTTAAACATTCTCTAAATTAAATCGACGTCCCCACCTGGAGGAGAAAAAGCCCGCAGCTTCTCTGGCAGCTTCAGGGCCGCAGCTCGCTCTCTGATGGAGGCCATGTTTCCCTCTGGGAGCCGCGGGACCTGCGGGGGAAAACCGCACAGACACGCTGGATACCAAACACAATGAAAAACCCCAAGGTGCTGTTTGATTCTTGACCTGTAGGTGGCAGCAGTCACCGATCAGGACCAAACTTTTCTTTCCGGTTTGAAGGGATTATTATTTTTTTTAATAGATCCTTATTGAGATTCAGAATATATAACAGTACAAACACAGCATACATTGTGGTATAATGTCCGCCAGGGGGTTACAAACATTGAGACAATACATCACCATAACATTACATAAATAACATAAAGAGCATGTTTTAATAGCTTTGGTCTTGGTGAAATGTTCAATAGTTCTGATATATTGTTTGACCTCATTTTCAAAAATGGAAAGAAGCGATTTTAATTAGCATAACGGCATTTGTGAATGTGTCATTTGACTAAGAATATAATAAGATTAATATAAAAATGGTTTTTAAAATTTATTTATTGGGTAGTCAGTGAGGCCAAACAGTACATGTTCAAGACAAAGGGAGAAATCTGGTTCAATGGAAGTTCACAGTGCAAATACTTCTCCAAAATTGAACAGTAGGTTTGAAGGGACCATAAAGCATCTCGCGTTACCTTCATTTACTGTCGGAAATATGAGTCACAATACATCCAATAGTTATTATTATTTCAATTTTTGCTCTTTAAGACAACCATTGTATCATTTATTGTTATTTATTTTTAGCAATAATAGATAGTGCACTTTCTTAGATTTTTATTTTAGCTTCTACTTATTTATTTAATTAGTTTTATCAATTGTTATTGCTGTTTTGCTGCAGCTCTTTGAAATCTACATATGAAAAGAGGATTATAAATAGAATGTATTATTATTATTATTATTATTATTATTATTATTATTATTATACAAATTGGATCTAATTTTAGCTTTATATCCATGCTTATTGCTTCCAAAGGTGTTTTTGTAATTTAATTGCTTAAAGTAAAAGTAAAAAGTGGAGTGTCTGTTAGCATACACAAATGTGACCAGAGTAAGTATTTTTGTTCTGGTTTTCATTTTCTTCCCTGGGTGTGGATCAGTCGCTCTGCTGCCTTGCAGCTGGAAGGTCCTGGGTTTGAATCTGGCCTGACGTCTCTGCAAAAAGAGGATTTGACAATCATTTCACACATCTATCTTGAGGGCTTAACTGAATATTATTTCTAGATCTAAGTTAAAATTAATATATTTGTTATTTATTGAGCTGTTTATTGTGTTTATTTGTATTTATATGATTCAGACAGTCTAATTTCGGTTTCTGTGTTGAAATATTTCTCTTCACATGTGGCACAGTGGCAGTTAGTAGAACTGCTGCCTTGCAGCAGAAGGTTCTGGGTTCGTTCGGCATGTTCTCCCTGTGCATGATGGGTTCTCTCCAGCTTCCTCCCACAGTCCAAAAACATGACTGTCAGGTTAATTGGTCTGTATAAATTCTCCTTGTATGTGTGTGTGTGTGTGTGTGTGTGTGTGTGTGTGTGTGTGTGTGTGTGTCCTGCCTGTCTCTGTGTTGCCCTGCGATGGACTGGCGACCTGTCCAGGGGCCCCACCCGTTGACCTCTGGAGAGGCACCAGCACCCCTGGTGACCCCGATGGGATGGATGGATGATGTAGTTACACGGTTCACCCACCAGGTGGCAGTGACACCCAGATGAAACAAACAGAACAGCAACAATGAATCGCTCTCTGAGCTCCGGATAGACTGAGGAAACAGATGATCTGATGGGTTCCGCTTCAGTCTCGCACCTTCAGGGCTTTTAATATATAACTTTATCCAATAATTAAACTATTATTTTACCAGGAGGAGCAGTTCGCCTTGATGCCATGAATCTTTTTTCTCTCTAGCTTTCCGCTTCAGGAGGAGCATCACCACCTTCTTCCTGGTGTTTGGTCTCCCTGTCCTGTCGGACCCGTGGTTTCCATGGAAACCGCACCACTGTTTGGCGGCTGCTGATCCTGTGACTCAGCAGTTCACTCACGCAAACCCGAGGCTGCGCCGCGTGCTGGTCACCATGGCAACCAGCGTAGAGACGAGGCGGTGACTCAGCTTGTTGCCGGGTGAAATACACAACCAACCGGGATGTTTAGGACCTCAGGGTCACGTTACCATGGTTTCACGCTCCAAAAAACACAGGATATAAAATAGCTACAACAAAGGTTTAGATGTAGCATAACAAAGCAAATCAGACACCTTTAAAATTTTTTATTGATTTGCAAGACTGATTGAAATGTTTCATAAAGCTGGATATTTGATTTGACTGAAAAACATTTTAGTGGATATCAACGGGAAAAAGTGAATTATTCACCATCCACCTGAGAAAGTTTGATCAAAATGTGAACAGATCATGAAGATTATAAAAATACTTTCATTTATTATTTCACTTTAATCAGAAATCCATGTATAAAAATGAATTATACATCCATCCGTCCATTTTCTTACACCCTTGTCCCCAGGGGAGCTGCTGCCTCTCCAGCTAATGTTCCGGGTGAGAGGGGGGGTCACCTGGACAGACCGCCAGTCCGTCGCATGAATTATACATATTTATAATCATTTTGATGCAAAGTGTATAAGTACACATAAAAAATGTTCTTTAAAATGTATAGTCATTGTATATCAGAAGCACAGAGATATTTGAGTTTTTGTTTAGATATTGTTCTCCTGAATTTACCTTCAAAGTGTGTGGGCGGGGCTAACCTGTGATTGGCCTACAGAGGAGCTGCTGTGCAGGTGAACCAATCAGGTGCTTGGGGATATTTTCGCATTTTCAGTTACATTTTAAATAATTGGACTGTGGCGTATTGCACAGGAAATATGGAAAAAAACACTTAAATATTAATTGTGGTAACATATAAGAAACTTACATTTGGATCAAAGAAATATGTTATTTCATTTAATTAATAAATAAGATTGTTTACTGAATTATAACTAGTATAAAACTGATGTAAACAGTAACTTATGATGAAAATGTTAAATGCTTTGATGCTGGGTTCGTTTGAACATCTGCTGCTGACTTGATGACCTGCAGAGATTTTCACAGAATCCGTTTATATTTGTTAAACTATGTGTACGTGCACATCTACAAACAGTTTCCCGCATATCAAACTGTGAAGTAGAACATATTTAAGCCCACTTTAATGTCCTGACTCTGTGGAAAAACCTCAGCACCTTTTGTTTTGGTAACTTTCCTGATCTTCCGTGGCTCCGCCCCCTGGACCGCCAGGCTTTGAGACGCAAAACAAACAATGCGCCACCTTGCACTGCAGACAGGAAGTTCCAAAGCTTTCAAAGTAAAAGCACCACTTTTTTATTTTACTAGTTGTGAAGCAAATGTATAAACCTATTTAGGTTTTGTTTCAATGGAAAACAAAATGTTTTTGTTAAAGTTGAGGGGAAAAAACTCAAAACTGTGTCAGCAGTAAAAAAGACAAGGCCATATCCAGAAATATTGGTGTCCAGGGGGGGCGCTCATAATCCTACGGTATCACACAAAAACACAAAACAGGACAGAATTTAAGGAGTTTTATTTTCCTGATGTCTCATACTGTACTTTACAATACACTAAGTTATCTTACATCTTGTATAAAGCCCTGTGTGGCTGGGGATGCAGTGAAGTGACCAAATGTTTTTCTACAGCTGAAGTTTCTAAAGTGTTTCTTCAATTCAAACACTGATTGGCTAGTTCTATTTGCGCTGCTTTTCTTGTGTAATTTGAGTTATATTAATTAGGTCGTCAATTTGCATCATCTATCCACCTTTCTGTCTATCTAATTTTATGTTATAGTTGTTTGTGGTTAACTGCAGGCTTTTATTTTGAAAACCTCCAGCGGATGTGGTGCTTATAAACGCGCGTGCCTTGACGCAGTCTTCGGGAGAATTTCATTCACTTCAGGTTAGGACTCCTGTTGGAGCAACGAGAGGGACGCGGCCGCTTCTGTCGACCAAAACTCGCTGGAAAATAAATTATCCCGTCGCTCTTCTGGATACAAACACAGTCGGCTGTAAAGAGTCCCGCCGGACCGCAGAGAGGCTCCCGGACCGGTGAATACGGTCGCAGTGATTGATCCCGATCGAACCGTGCGTTTGGACGCGTAAACGTGAGTGCGTGATCCGTTCGGACTCGCGCACAGTCACAGGTTGCTAGCGGAGTTTACGCTAACCGAGGCTAGCAGAGTTAGCAGGCAGCGGGACTTAAGAGCCGCTTCTCCCGGATTCTGGGACTGCTACCCGACGGGGTTAACCGTAGAAACCCGGTCAGACTTTCCCGGAGAGAGTGCTGGAGGCTCTAGCCATGATGTGTTGTTGTTCCGGGCGTTTATCCAGCTGGCCGCCCGGTAGCATCGGATGAGTGCAGCGCAACGGCAGTTGGTGTTTTTTCCTCCGTTTGTTTAAAAGCTGGACTTTGGCTCCTGAGTTGCAACCCAGTCGCCTCTGCTGGATGAAAACCAGCTATTGACTCTATTGGAGCGGGATTCAAAACACTTTTTCTGTTTGCTTGCGTTTACTGGAAGAGCTAGAAGAAAAGTTTAGTGTTTGGAGGATTTTTCCGAAGCGTGTGGAAAAATGGATGCGGGTATAGAGAAGGAATGCAGCGCCTTGGGAGGGCTTTTCCAGATCATCATGAGCGACATGAAGGTAATTATGCTTTTAACTCTTCATCCCCCACGAAAACGGAACATATTTACCTGTTATATTTTATATTTTCTGTTCACGAAGGCCGTGAAACTTTTGTTTTTTTCTGTGATGGTGTTTAGTTATCGATTATTCTGATGATTAATCTGCTAATAATTGACATTCTGCAGATTTTCCATTTAACTGCTGAAGTTTTTTATGCAATAGTAGAAATACATTAAAATATACAAATAAACTACTCAATTATTTTTTAAAATAAGAAAATAAAAATTTTATTGCCTAAACTGCAACAATAGCAACAATCCAATTGGAGCAAAATGTTCATCTAAAAAAGTCGTCCGGTACCGCGGACCGGGTCAGAACCTGCAGGTCAACAGCTGACCTGGTGGCCTCCATCATTCTGCAGCCTTGATTATGGCCGATGATTCTAGTTTTGTAAATCTTGTTTTTGCTGAAACATGATGATCAGAATCAATTTGAAGCAACGGCGCCATAATTCAGTGAGTCATTACGTCACTGACGGCAGAAACACCGGAACCAGGTAAAACCAGATGAAGGTTCCTACTGGTTTCTGACTGGCTACTGACTAGTTACTGACTGGCTTCTGACTGGTTACTGACTGGGGTCTCACTGGGTTCTGACTGCGTACTGACTGGGTTCTGACTGGCTTCTGACTGGGTTCTCATTGGTTTCTGACTGGTAACTGACTGGTTACTGACTGGGCTCTGACTGGCTTCTGTTTGGGTTCTGACTGGTTACTGGCTGGGTTCTGACTGGTTACTGACTGGTTATTGACTGGTTTCTGATGGTTACTGACTTGCTTCTGACTGGTTACTGACTGGGTTCTCACTGGGGTTTGACTGGTTACTGATTGGCTTCTGTCTGGGTTCTGACTGGTTACTGACTGGTTATTGACTGGGTTCTGACTGGTTACTGACTGGGTTCTCACTGGGGTTTGACTGGTGACTGACTGGTTACTGACTGGATTCTGTCTGGTTACTAACTATGATTTCACTGCATTCTGACTGGTTACTGACTGGCTACTGACTGGGTTCTGACTGGTTACTGGCTGGGTTCTCACTGGGTTCTGACTGGTTACTGACTGGCTTCTCACTGAGTCTAGGTTTTTATTGGAAAGAGCCGTCAGAGAGGCTGGATTGGGAATTTACCAGCTGTTTGATATTGAGTTGAGACAACTGGCCAGTCAGTCAAACAGCCGTTCAGTCAGATGTTCATGTTGGAAGCCGTAACTCGTTTAGCTGCTTCCTCCAGGTTGTGAAATATCGGGTTTTCAGTTGAATCGGAACATTTCTTCCTCCTACGGATGAGTTGGACTCACTGGAGCGAGCCGGTTCGGATCCAACAAACTCAGAACCAGAATCGCTCTGACTCACCCCCCTTCTGGTCAGCCTCTCCAAGTTTTTACGCGATCGCTTAAGTTCTTGGAAATCAGCAGATTGCCACATTTAATTAGGCTAAATAGTTAGGAATTTATTGCAAATTTTCAGAAAATTGGTTCAAACGTTGGGCTAAAGTGATGATATATTCCTAAATATAAGCAGATTATATTAAATTGATTATTAGTGTTTTAATGACTGACTTCCTGTTTCAGAGTGTTCCTGGTCCTGGTCCCATTTAGGGGGCATTCTGGTTCCAGTAGCTCTGCTGGTCTGTCTGGTGGTTCTGATCCTCTTTTTTGTCACACAAAGATAAAGGAGTTTCCAGATTGTTTTTAACTTGTCTGATTTGTTGAGTTCGTGAGCAAACCACATGCGATGATTCAATCACAACGAATACCAGAACATTGTGTAAGAGAGGATCCTCTGATGATTCAGTCCTGCTGAAATATGGCTCATATTGAAACATGGAGCATGACTTCAGCTCCGGGTCGTTCCTCTGAACAGCTGCTGCTGAATCAAACCAGGGTCCGTGTTGGGAGGAAGACGAGTGAAAGCCTAGCGATGAAGAGTCGCAGCAGCCCGCCGTGTTCTCGCTCTCTGCTTCAACACTGTGTGCAACATGATGAAACCTGCAAACACAGCAGTGAGTCATCTGTGATAACCAGGAAGAGCGCCGGCTTCAGTGGATGCTGTGGTATCACATCCTGGTTCTGGTTCTGACCAGCAGAACTTCCTGCATCAGCCTCTCCTACGCAGCTTCTGCTGAGGAGGGAGCTAACTGAGCAGCTAGCTGACCCAACTCTCTGAGCCGGGTGGCGCTGCCCTCTGGAGGCCTCTGCAGCGAGTACACCCTTTTAAAATTAAACTAAGCTTTAATTTCTAAAGATTGTTTAATGCTGGAACTGGACAACATTGTAAGTATCCAGAATAAATTAACAAAACCACAATAGATAAAGTGAATTATACTACTTTGATCTGGATATCGAATGTTGGCAGCATTTTTCAAAATGTCCGTTTTTCAATAATATTAAATTGGCCCATCTCTTTAACAATTGTGGTCCAAATGGAAGTTCCATCCATCCATCCATCCATCCATTTTCTGTTCACCCTCGTCCCTAATGGGGTTGGGAGGGTTGCTGGTGCCCATCTCCAGCTACGTTCCGGGCGAGAGGCGGGGTACACCCTGGACAGGTCGCCAGTCTGTCGCAGGGCAACACAGAGACATACAGGACAAACAACCATGCACACACACACTCACACCTAGGGAGAATTTAGAGAAACCAATTGACCTGACAGTCATGTTTTTGGACTATGGGAGGAAGCCGGAGTACCCGGAGAGAACCCACGCATGCACAGGGAGAACATGCAAACTCCATGCAGAAAGACCCCGGCCGGGAATCGAACCCAGGACCTTCTTGCTGCAAGGCAACAGTGCTACCAACTGCGCCACTGTGCAGCCCCCAAATGGAAGTTATGGAACTAAATTTAAATTATTGAGTGATTAATTGATTTATTGCTTTCTGTAGCTGGCTTAGCTCCAGTTTCCTCCAGGTTTCAGATCATCAGCAGCGAAACCTCTAAGACAGGGGTGGGCCGTCCTGGTCCTGGAGGGCCGGTGTCCTGCAACTCTTAAATGTCTCTCTGGTCCAACACACTTGAATCCAACAGCTGAATCACCTCAACAAGTGAAGTCAAGTTCTCCAGAGTCCTGCTAATGACCTCATTATTTTACTCAGGTGTGTTGAAGTAGAGACACATCTAAAAGTTGCAGGAGATTTTTAGGCCCTCCAGGCCTGGAGTTGCCCAGCCCTGCTCTAAGACATGCAGGACATTGCTCTAAGTCCAATTACTCCATTACTGATTTTATCACCTCAATATTTGTTTGTTTTTGTTGATCTTCATTTGTCAACTGAGAATTAGAAGCTTTTAATTTGAAGTCATTCAGCTTTCTGTGGCATCTGTCTCAGCAGGAAACCTCAAATCTGCTGCTTCTTCATAGTTTTTCTAACTTCTATTAGCGTTGTTTCCAGTCAGATCCTGGAACCGGTCCTTCTTCAGCCTTCCACTAGGGTGCACAGGAACTGAGTTTAATCTGATTTATTGATGCCATCCTGGAAACATCTGTGGAGAAATCAGCAAAAGTAGCAATCAAGGCAAAACTGAATTCAGCAGAATTCTTCAGACATGTTTCACAATAAATGATAAAATAATCTTTGACATTTTTACTTTTATATTTTCTGTAAATATGAGAAGTCAGCAGAAACCTGACGAGAAGCTCCAGGTGAGACAGACGGCTTATTGATTTCTCTCTTGGTTATATTAGGAGTGACATCATGACCACTGACCTTCATCACTCCTCATCCTCTGCTTTCAAGATTGTTGGCATGGCTAAAGCTGTGGTAGGCTAAAAAGAGTTGAAGCTTCTGCATGAAGCAGAACGGGTGTGAAGTAAAGTAGCCCAGACATTTACACACAAACTACACCAGTAAAAAGTCAAAACATTTCTGTTTTTCACGTCAAAACTCAGTTTGAGAACAGGAGGAGCAAATACAGAAATCCCTGTGAGTACCCGGCGAATACCCAGAAAGTACCCGGCGAATACCCAGAGGGTACCCGGCGAATACCCAGAAAGTACCCAGAGGGTACCCGGCGAATACCCAGAAAGTACCCGGCGAATACCCAGAAAGTACCCAGAGGGTACCCGGCGAATACCCAGAGAGTACCCGGCGAATACCCAGAAAGTACCCAGAGAGTACCCAGCGAATACCCAGAAAGTACCCGGCGAATACCCAGAAAGTACCCAGAGGGTATCCGGCGAATACCCAGAGAGTACCTAGCGAATACCCAGAAAGTGCCCAGAGAGTACCCGGCGAATACCCAGAAAGTACCCAGCGAATACCCAGAAAGTACCCGGCGAATACCCAGAAAGTACCCAGAGGGTACCCGGCGAATACCCAGAGAGTACACAGCGAATACCCAGAAAGTACCCGGCGAATACCCAGAAAGTACCCAGAGAGTACCCGGCGAATACCCAGAGAGTACCCAGGCTCATGCAGGGATTCAGACCCAGGACCATCCTAAGCCAACGCAGCAGTTTCTGATGGCAACCCGTCCGACCTGCCTCATTAAAACACCAAGAAAATTGATCAGGTGTGATCTATCAGAACTATTGATCAGGCCCGATCTGTCACAAGGTATGAAAACTGATCGGTTGATCAGTGATTCACGTTAAGCTGCTGATTTAATGTTTTCCTCCCTCTGAAGAACAAAGGCTTTGAAGTGGCAATATGCATGGTGTGTTTGAGTGTGTGTTGGTGTGTGTTCCAGCTCAGGTTGTGTGTGTTCTCTAGTCCATATATAATTAAGTGTGGGTGTGGCGTTAAGTGCAGGCCGTTTGGCTGTGACACACAGCAGACACACCCTGCGTCTGGAGGCCGTGATGTGCTGAGCGCCGCTGACTCACTGTGCTGATATGATATTTCATATTTCCTCATAGCGCCGATTCCTTCCAGGGAAACGGGCCGCAGGTTAGCGTGGGAGGAACGGAGTTCAGTTTTCTGTAGAAACAAACGGGGAAACATCACCCGGTTCTACACCACCTGGTTCTACACCACCCAGTTCTACATCATCTAATTCTACATCACCCAGTTCTACATCAACTAGTTCTACAACAACTAGTTCTACATCACTCAGTTCTACATTCTTTCACTGAGACTTTATCTGCTAGTAGTTTATAAATCACTGAACGGATTAAATATCTGCTGCTGGATCAGCCTTCTGGTTCTGCTCTGCATCAGAACCAGAACCAAACATGGAGAAGCAGCATTCAGCTTCTATGCATCACAGATCTGGAACAAACTTCCAGAAAACTGCAAAACAGCCAAAACCCTGAGCTCCTTTTAGGCTAAAAACCAGCTGCTTGGAGCTGCTTTGACTAGTAATCCATGAAAAATTGATCAATATATTTCTTGTGTTTTTGCTTGATGATTTTGATGAATGCGTTTGGCAGAAGGAATGTTTATTGGCTGTTATGTTAGTCTAATTTACTGTGTGGCGTTTCTATTATGAAAGCACTTTGAGCTGCTTGTCTCTTAAATGTTCTGTACTAATAAGTCAAGATGGCCGCAGCTAGGGGCGCTGCTGATTCCGATTATTACCCATCACCTGTTCAGTTTTCACTTCAGGTATAAATGCTACCATGTGATCTGGCAAAATGGAAAAATGATCTGGTAATAAATTCACTTAATTTAGACATAAAACATGCAAAATACTTGCAGACACAAAACAGCAGCTACTCAGTCAAAGGGACTGAAAAACCTGCAATTAGTAAAATAATATTTAACAGAAAGGCTCTCAGCCATAAATTATTCACAACACAGATATAAAATAATGTCAAGAAAAAATGAAATGTTCATTAAAGTCAAATGCAGGTTGATAAAAATAAACAATCCGCCTGCAGTGAAATCTCACACTGAACGTCTGCTTAAAGCTGCAGCAAGTGACTTAAACAACAAAAAGATTTTACATATGTATTAAAACTTTCACTGTCCTAACATTAGACGATAATGTAAATATCAATGTCAAATTTATTTATGTAGCGCTTTAAAAACAGGTGTAAAACTGAGCCAAAGTGCTGTTCTCGTGAACGACAATAACACAAATTGATAAAAACAGAGTATCAAAACACTACTTCAAATAAATGACAAAGAATAAATATGAGTTTTGAGAAGCGATTTAAAATGATCCAGGCTGTGGGGCAGATCTAATTTGAAAGGTAAATTGTTCCATAGAACAGCAGCAACAAACAGAAAAAGCCTGATCTGCTTTCCTCTTAAGTTGGATTGTAAAAACCATCAGAAACGGTTTCCATCTCTGTTGTTTGGATTGAGAACCTTTAATAAATTGTTCTCCACTTTGCTTCTGTTAGTTAATGCAGGTTTAGTTTGTTTGGCAGGAAGAAAACAAAGTGATTAATCCTAAATGGACTCCCAGCGATTCCCCTGACCTGGACTGGTATCTGCTCTGCCTCCAGCTCTTTCTGTTTGATGTAACTTTGGTTTTTGTTTTTAACAAAGTGAAAGTAAAGATATTAAATGTTTGTTGCTGAACAGGAAATGAAAGGGTTACATAATTACCCCCATTTATGCATGAAATCATGCCTTTATCAGAGCTGACCAAAATCCTAACCAACTGTGCAGTTTGGTGATGTGTTCATGGGCAAAAGAGTATGATTTTAATTCAGATGCATTCAATGACCAGTGGAAAAGTTAGTCTTTTGAATATTTGACATTCCTATCAGATCTGGAGAAACTCCTGAATTTAATGAAAGCTTGCTGTGGCTGTCTTTGTTTCAGTTCTGATTGGTTGTTCAGGTTTCTCTCTTTGCCTGGCGGAAGCCTGCTGTGGGGGATTATAACGCCGTAATCTCTTACGTAGCGGCTCAATCTGCAGCGTCTCTGCGGATCCCGCAGCGGTTTCAGACCCGGTTCGGTCCTGACATGCACAGATGATGAGGCAGTTCACCTGAACGCAGCTTGATGCAGGGTGTGGCCTTATGTCACGCCCGGCTCAAAGCCTGATGAGGCAGATGTTTCAGGAAAATCAGAGTTTATGAAGCTGCAGCTTTCAGTCAGACAAAATGCTTCAGGTTCTGAAAAACCAGCTGACTGCTTCAGCTTTGAGAGGCAGAAGAGAAATCGGTTGGAAAAAGTTTGAAAGCCGGATAAAGATAAACAAATCAGATGCAAAGAAGAAGAAACGTCACGTGAGACGTGGCTCACTTCCTCTTCTCCAAATCAACAGACTCTTTGCAGCTGTTTGCTAAATACAAAGATAAAAAAAATCACATTGTTTTGGCTGAACACATCATGACTGGTTCCTGAAGCTAGCAGCTACTAGCAGCAGCATTTCCTGAAGAATGTTCTGAAAAACCTTTTTGTTCTTCGGGGAGCTTGTTTACGATGTTTTAAAGCTCTTGGTATTCCCAGAGCTGGAATCAGGTGATAAGTGAAAGCGGCTCTGTTGCTCATCAGGTTGAGGAATTTTCCTGTGAAGCTTTATCTCTGTCAGCCTGCTGCTAGCATGCAGCATGATTAGCGAGGTCTGGCTAAGCTGGAGGCCGCGTGTGCGTCTCCGCTTTGAACCTCAGGATCTTCATCAGGAGATCAGCTGAGTTAGGATGGGGCTTTGTGCTTTTCTGACAGACCAAGGTTTCCTCAGCAACACAAAGCAAAGTTCAGAGTAAACAAACATGGTGAAGCGTCTTGGGTCAGGATGGGATGAAGAACGCAGCATGAAATCCTCCATCTTCCCCCTTCAGCTCCCCTCTGGGTGCTCAGCTTCATCTCTTTTCCTGAGAATTGACACAAAAATAACTTGATCATAACTCTGAACGGCAGAATTGAGTGGTAAATATGAGCAGATATTAACAATAAGCCTCACCTTTGCTGAATCCAGCCACCTCATTGGTTGGTTGAGGAATGTCTGGTTTTGTTTTAGTCAGATCTGGGAATGTTGTCACGCCAGAGTTCAGCTCTTTCTGGTTACAGGTTGGAAAATCCCAGGCAATGCTAATCGTTGCAGTTTGTGACCACAATGCAAGCTAGTAGCATTAGCTTGCAAGCTAATGTTCATTACAACATTTTTCTCTCTAATAGCATTAGCTTGCATTGCTAATAATATCAATACATATGCAGTCAATGTGCTACTCGGGTCTAAACCAGGAAATTAGATTTTGTAGAACATCTTGTCAGCTCTCAGTCTGTTTCTGTTCGCTGTGGTTAGAATAGTGAGCATTTATTGGATCAGGGATGTGAAGTTCCTCTGTCCAGATGTTACAGTCTGTGTTAGGATCTATGTTTTGGGATCTATGCCTCCAATTAGTCAGATGATTATCAGCTTGATTATTTGGGAGGAATGTTTCAAGCAGCTGTTATTCTGAGGGGAGTGACTCTTCATCTGTGCAGACAGAGCGTTTGCATCGTGTTGAATAAAATGAAGTCATTTCACAAAATGCTGTAGGAGCAGCATATTCTGCTTTACTTTACACTTTAACGTGTCAAAAAATCTTTCAGTTTGGGTTAAATTATTAAATTATTTTTGATGTAAAGAAACCCAGAAGTAATAAACTTTGCAGTTTATTATCTCTTCATCTTCTGTGTGATGTCTGTCATTTCTGTCCTGTGAAAAACTCTCTGGTTATATATATAAAACTTTTAAATCTGATAAAAATGGGACTTTTTCTCTTTGGTGTCCTAAAAAGCATTAAATAAATTTGATGTATTATTAATTTGGGGTAAAATGTGCATTAATGGTTCTCTGAGCGTTATTTCCCCTCAGCAGCGTCTTGTCCTCAGACTGAACTCTTTTAATCACTTTAGTTATCTGTTTCTTCACTATTTCATTACATATATGATTCTCTAAGTCACAGTGGGACAAAATGTTTTTTTTCCTCTTTGGTGTCAAACCCAAAGAGATCAAGAATTTTATTGCAAAATTATTGATCTGTAGCGTGAGAAGCCAAAGTCAGGAATTTGTGTGTGGGACGCTGGTTAGCCACAGGGTTGCTTCATTCTGCTTCTTTATTGGAAGTTAATTAGATTTAATTATGAGCACGTAATAATTTCTGATGCAATCAGAATCTACTAATGAATACAGTTTGATTCAGATCCTTTGTTGTGTTGAGGAACGTAGTTAGAAAATATTTTTATTGTTTGCTTCCATTTCTCTTTAAGCTAAAGTTACTTAGCATGTCTCAGTTGGGTTGGTTTGAGTTTGGTTGTGTTGTGTTGGTTTGGTTGATTTGGGTTTAGTTGGGTTGTGTTGGTTTGGTTGGTTTAACTGTAATCCTGGTTCAGTGACACTCAGTAAAGGAACCATGGAGGTAACCAGTTTGACCTTTGACCCCACTGTTGCTGCTTAGGGCTTTATAACTGTTGAACTAAAACAAAGCAGCAGAAGGTTGTTGATGTTTTGGAAATATTTTCCTGGTCCTGCTTTATTTTGTCGCTGGTGTATTAAATTTATTTGTCTTCCTGTCTGTTTTTCAGTCAACATGTTGGCTGCTTGAACATGGCGCCAAACATTCATAACTAAGCTTTTCAACTACAAGTCTACCCAGAAATTATTGTAAATTTAGTATTTTGTCAGTGTCTTGAATGTTTAACTTGTTAAATTTCAGTTTATTCTTTTGATTTAGTCACTTTAGTCTCTTTCTTTGTTTTGGTTTTCTTGTTTCTTTCTGTCTTTGACAAACCAGAAGAGTTAAAATATAACTGGCCTGAATGCTTAATGAGCGTCAGAATATAATAATCTGGCTGATGTGACACATTAGAGCCTCTTTACTGGCTTACAGACTGAAGGATTTCTAACTAAACAGATTGGAGCCAGTTGGCCCTGTGTGGCTGCAGGTTCTAATGGACCACAGGACCAGGCCGCTCAGAACTGTTCAGGTCAGAATCGTTCAGGTCAGAACGGTTCAGGTGAAGTCTTTAGGCTCTGCGTGTAAAACACGGCTGCTGTTCAGTGAACTAACCATCTGTCTGTCTGCTGCAGGCCAGCTATCCCACCTGGGAGGATTTCGTCTCCAAAGGAGCCAAGCTGCAGACCCACCTGAGGTAACCACAGCCGCCATAACTTCATGATTCAGCACTTTTAGAGCTCAAAGTATATCCATGCAGGCTCACACTGCTGAAACAGGAAGTCCAGTTAATCATCCAAGTTGCATCTTTTCACAGAAATAAGAAATCTGGATACTGTTTCTGAAAATTACAATCACAGTATTGGTCACATTGAAGCCACATTTAGCCTTTCCTGTTGCATCCGTAGTTTGATGAGCGTCACGCTGCTGCCAGTCGGCCACAGAAGGAAACTCTCTGCTCCTTCACACACTTTGTTCCTTGAATCACGGCAGTAATAGAAAGTCTCTGAATCGGTTTCATGTCTGCACTGACAGCAGCCGCCTGGGGCCTGAGTTTTCATGCTAAACGGAATCTGCTAACACGAGATGCCGCCAGCTGCTGCTGCTTTATGTTTCTGAGGACTGAAGGATTATCTCTGCTCTACACTGATATTGATGCTTCATTTTAATCAACAATTTTGTCCAATTTTCTTCCTCCATTTTCACAAACACTCACAGCTGTTGAGCGTTTCTGGAAGTTTAAAAAGTCTAAAAAACCTTCAGAGGTTGGAATGACTGACAATACAACTTACTGACTGACCGGTTCAGTCCGCCTCCTGTCTGTCTCCGGTCCGCTCCTGTCCGTCTCCGGTCCGCTCCTGTCCGTCTCCGGTCCGCTCCTGTCCGTCTCCGGTCCGCTCCAGTCCGTCTCCGGTCCGCTCCTGTCCGTCTCCGGTCCGCTCCAGTCCGACTCCGGTCCGCTCCGGTCCAGCATACAAGCTCATGTTTTTAGATCCACTAACTGATGACTTAATTTGGATTTAACAGAAGTGCAAATAATTGATATTTATTTTAATTGTATTTTCTTGATTTGCTGTTTTTAAGACTATAGTTGTGGGTTTAAGTGTCGGCAATGTCTTCCAGTGACATAATTACCCAATATTTCACGTTTCCATCTTTTAATACAAAAGCCCGGTGGACCGACCGCCGGGCTGAGCCAGTTTTCTGGGGGAAACCCTGTGAGTTTGCACTCTGTGGCGCTCTGTGGCCTGAAACCTCCAATCAGCTGATGCTCTGTCAGTCGCGTGTCGCCTGGATCAGAACCGCGCAGACAGAAGTTCCGTCGATGAAGGCTGGCCGGGCCGCCGAACGATCAAACCTTCCAGCCGGCAGCGTCTTATCTGGATCCAGCAGCTCAGCTGGCAGGATGGACCCGCTTTAGTTCTGCTGCAGGAAATGAATAAACCTGTTCAGAGTAAATGTTTACAGCGGTTTAGTGCGGCGGTTCTACTGGTCCGTTTCCTGTGGTATCTGGTGATCTGGGATTGGTAATGCCAAATCAGTTAAATGTCTGAAGCTCAGATTGGTTTTGTTCTTTTTGCTGAAAGTGTTTCTGATGGTTCTCTGATAAATCAGGTGATTATTGGCGACCGATCGGCCGAATGCTGGCTGGCCGTTAGGAACCGCGCTGGAAGCTCAGAGCTGTGATATTTCTGGATGTTTGTGTGTTCTGTGCAGGACGACCCTCCTGCTCACCGGAGCCTTCCTGGACGCCTTCCAGAAAGTGGCGGACATGGCGACCGGGACCAGAGGTGAGAAGGACCGCTACAGAACCTGAACCCAGTTGGTGTTCAGATCTGGGTTACTGGTGGGAAACGAGCGGCAGCAAGAAGCTCAGGCTGATTCTGTTTGAAATGAGACTCGTTTCCTGAGAACGTCTGTAGACCCGGGCAGGAGGAGAACTCCTCACCGGATCCAAACTGGCGTCTGGATCAGAACCTCCTTACTGTTTCCTGTTTCCTGTTCTAAAATAGTTCCTGCGTCCGCTTCCGATAATGTAATTATCAGAACAGCCAATCAGAGGAAGAGCTGCTCTTGCTGGACCAATCATGAGGCTGGAATACCGCCAGGCTATGTTAGGTTAGCAGCAGCCAGACATGCTAACGCTAATGTGAGCATGCTACTGTCTCTGCAGCTGCAGCCTCTCGCTTCAAGTAACAGGAAGGACATAAATGAAAAGAGGAGGAAAAACTAAAAACGAGACGGAAAACAAGATGGCAATAATAATAAAACCTGAACGGTTCAGTCCAGAGAGCTGCTGCTGTTTAAAGTCGGACCGAAATCGAAGCAGCGTTGACTGCAGATGAAACACAGAGTCTGTTTTATTTACTTCAGGTCTTTGGCAGCTGCTGAAGTTTGCACTGAGGAAGAATTGAAATATCTGTTCTTTGCAATCATAGTTGATGTCTGTTTTATTGTTTAGCTATTTTCTCTTAAAAACGTATGAAGTTTGGACTGAGGAAATAAACAATTTTGTTTTTTTTGTCTTTTTAGATTTCTTTTCTAATTCCTCATTGAAAAGCGATATTTAAAATGAGCTGCACATAGGAGAGATTGACAATTTATATTTTACTTATTGGACATCAATAAAAGATAAATCCATTTTCCAAAGTTTAGTTTAAAATATTTCTCTTTTGTTTATCCAAATAAGTTGTTTGACATGTTCAACTTTTAAAAATAAATCTGTGAAATATTCTCCAGATGAGCAGGCAGTATTAAAATACTTCTGTTTGATATTGCGATATAAATCAGTATCGTACGGTGGCCTCACGGTGCAAACCACTTCATCAAATTCAAAAACACAACAACATAAACAAAGCACAATTACAACTTACAAAAACGCTAAACATTAACAAAACGGAAGAGGTATGTCCCAGTGTGAGACCTGAGAAATGGCTGATTGGACAATATGCATGAACACGTATACGCTGAGTCCTACTTACCTCGCCGCCATCTTGAAAGTGGCAGTGAAGAGGATGTGGTGCTTGGACTAGTTTCAACCGCTTTTCTTCAGACTTCTGTTTCGCAGTTCATCTCCACAATGTCTGTGTTTAGATGCCAAGTTGATGCCCCCATATGGTGACGATACGTTTTTTTTCCTGAATGTGAACGAATCAGGGATGCATTTTCTAATGCACTGTTAGATCATTTTTATCATTCTTCGCTTTAACCTGTGGCTAGCCAGATGTCTCAGAAGGCCCAGTCACCGAACTGCTCCCAGTTTGACCAGCAAACTGAACCCTGCCTGTGCTCTGTGTTGCCAGTATAATATAAATAAATTTGTAATGTACTGCACACTTTTTTTCCTTTCACTTTTTAAGTGAAATATCTCAATTTGAAGTATTAGGATATTATGACAGTTTATGTAAAGAAATAAAAAATAATTTAGTCTGTTAGATTTCGTTCACATTGCTGTCTATAGCACAGTTGACATATTACACTGTAATAAATATTTTAAGTAAAAATATGTAGCTAAAGTTTGACAACTATTATCAAAGTTTGTCTTTACAATAAAATGCCTAAAAGTTTAAATGAAGTAAAAAATGTTTATTAATATCTTGAAATAGCAAATGCACATTGAATTATGAAATTGTGTTCATATGTTCATGAATACATCACTGTTCTTATATATAATAATGTGTGAGAGATTGTGTCAGTGACATTCAGTAACTTAAAATACTTTGCAGAACGGCACTTTACGAAGTTCGGTCCATTTACTTGTATGAGCTTGCTCGTACAGCAGATAAGCCACTTTCAATATGGCGGACGCAACAACGGCACTGTCGTCCAATCGGCCATTTCTCAGGTCTCCAGACATACCCTTAACGTTTTGTTAATGTAGCGTTTTTCAATTTGTTGTTGTGTTTTTGTAATTTCTATTTGCGCTTTCAATTTGCTGAAGTGGTTTGCACCTCAGGGCCACCGTAGTATCGCCTGTTTTGGATTGTTTTCCTTATCGCTGTGCAGTCTGAACTCAACTCCAGAGTTATGGATGTAGACATTAATCTTGATGTTAAAGGTAATTGTTCTCAGTTGTCTCTGCAGTTGGATCTGAGAAGACAATTAAATCAAAGCGTGGGTTAAAGTCATGTCAATATTTACAGTGTTACTGCAACATCTGCAGCTGGCAGTGCAGCTTTTTGTCCTATTTAAAGTCCAACTCACTGAATCTGTTAGTCTGGTTAGAAAATGGATTATTTAGTTTCTCTTCAGTCACAGTTTGACAGAAAAGGAGAATTGGATAAAAACCAGAGGCGATGGAAACAGAACGCACCAGTCACTTTTTACTGGACGTTATTCTGCAACAGCGCCGTCTTCTCCCGACTTTGAGTTAATGAGTCCATGCCCCGTTATAATAATGAAATTTTTTCCAGATTATTTCACTTACAGCTAGAACTTTTTCATCAATATTAAGGAATTATTAACTTAAAACAAGCTCCCATATTTTTTTAAAAGTTACTTGTAAGTTAGTTTTGTCTGATTTCAGCAGTTCTATGATATTTGCTCTAGAAATCAGAAATACTTGGTGCATTTTGTGTTTTTGCAGTGTAATTCATTCACATCTAACCTCTCCTTCCTTCATCGGTTCTATAACACAAACTGACCACATTTATTGACTAAACTACATTTGTATAGAGAAAATCTCCCAGTCAGGCGTAATTAGATCCCAATCAGCTGATTTTCAAAGCAGCTTCCCGGCTAACTGCTCTCTGGTCGTTTCACATGACTGGGTTTCTCTGGAAGCAGCAGAACTGTTGACGTCTTCAGCATCATGAGGTTTCATAGCACATCTTCAGGAACACACACATCACAAGACATCCTACTGAGCCCTGAGTGGCGCTGACCGCGGTTACCTCAGATAAACCAGCAGCAGTCAGACCTCCTACATGTCCAGCTGACTGCCAGAACACGGTGCGCTAAATAATAAAACATAACTTAATGAAGCTTCGAGGCAGGTACATTTTCCTCGAGGAATTTTAATAATCGATGTACTCGAGGGATCGTTTCAGCCCTAATCAGAAGACTGAAAATCAGGAGGCACTTCTTTCAGTCCTGGTGTATATACAGTATGTCACGTGATTTGTATAAAACAAAAATAAGACGTTTACAGCAACAAACCGGACCGGAGTCGGGTTGAGGCGGATTAAACTGGGCTGGTGTGATGGAGTTTTGTGTTCCTGTTTCTAGCAGCCGATGTCTGATGGATTCTGAACTATTATTAACTATTGACTCAGATCTCTGAGCAGAAGATGCTGCTGAGCAATCCGCCCGTGTTTGGTGGTTTATCAGGTTTTGTTTCAGACAGGAAGCAGGAGGAGGAAGGGGTTAATATCTGTCCAGGACTTCCTGTTGGCTCCAACCTGCTGCAGAAACAAATGCTCCAATTCTCTGCTTTCCACCCTGCAGCTGCAGTTCTCAGTTTGATTCCTGCAAAGCTGCTAGATTTAGATATTCAAATGTTGTGAAAATCTGCTCATTGTTCCAGCTCTATTGGAGCAAAGCTCTAGATGAAAACGTCCTGGATAGAAGCTGATGGAGAATCTGTGGCGCAAAATAAAGATAAATCAGGAAACTAGAAGAGGAATCAGTGATTATAGGAGAGGTTTGATTAATAACCTCTGGATGACACAACCTTTAAATAAGATGTACATAAAAGCAAAAAAGAAATAATATAGTTTTCAGTAATAATTTTAGGTTTCGTTGAATCTTTCTGATCAGTTGCTCTGGTCAGCGTTTACATTTTACTTCTGATCAAATATGTCACTTTCTTGTCATAATTAGCTGAATCTCATGTAGATTCAACGTAGATTACTACTGCAAAAGATTTAAGGCTGAAACAGTTGATCAATTATTGGAATAATCATTAACTAATTTAGTAATTGATTAACTGGAGTACACAGTTACACTTTCATCAGTAATTCAGCCAAAACTGTAGAAAATAAACGTTTTGCATTTAAGATCAAAAAGAACCTGCTTTGCCAGTGAGTCTGTTGTACCTGGTTCACATTCTGTTAAACAAATCTATTAATCAGCTTTTGCATTCAGTTATTAATCAGTTAATAATAATTTCCTGATCAGCTCTTCTCTGACTCAGCAGAAAGCCTGAGCTTTTCTCACGTTGGAGGATTGTTTGCTACAAAAGATCAAATGTTCACTAAAGGAATGATGATGTCAACTTTTAGACAGTAAATTATTATTTAAAAAGGATTTAATTATTTGGATTTTTAATGTATTCTTAATGTTGCATCAAAATTGTAAATAGTTAAACGAAAAATCTGCAGAATGTGTTAGTTTTTTATCCAATCAATTAATCGTCATAATAGTTGATAAATAGTTGAATCGGTTGATCAATCATCATCATGGTTGGTTAATTGATTACTAGAATAATCATCAGCTGCAGCCCTGAATAGATTCAGAGCTTCTAGATGTTTTCTAGAAATGGTGATTTCAGAGCGAGCTTACCTCTGCTGCATGACACTGGGAAGCAGTCGCTTTAATACACTGCTGTGGATCTGCTTAGCATTAGCATTAGCATGCTAATCCTCACGATGACAGAACTTGGTTTTAGTTTTAAAGTGAAACTCTGGGATTGTTGCAGGTGCCACCAAGGAGATCGGCTCAGCGCTCACCAGGATGTGCATGAGGCACCGCAGCATCGAATCCAAGCTCAAACTGTTCACCACGTAAGACACACACCCGCACGCACTCACTCATTCACACACACCTACACACACACACACACAGCAGGCGGGGAGGACATGCTGCTGTGATGACACGTTTCATCTGACAGTGTGGGAGCCAGACGCTGAATTACTCTCCTGACGTACGGCCACATGCAGTAGCCAGAGGGGGTGTGGGTGTGGGGGGTGCGCCATGTTTTCCATGCATTGTGGGGACCGTTTTCCTGATATATTACGCTGTGGGGACTCACTGGTCCTCACAATAAGATAAGATAGGATAAGATTTATTGTCATTGTCATCAACAGATTATGAGATTGAGATTTGCTCGACTCGAGTTAAGATGCAGGTTATGTATATATACATAATATGCAAAGATAAAGAAATAAGTAGTACAAAATGAGAATTAAATAGACATCAGAAGATGGTTGCAGCGCCTGGAGGTGTCGCAACAGAATTTACATTTATAACAAAGTGGTGTCAAGAGCAGAAGTTCTTATGCCTTTGAATTTAGTGCCATGATTGCCATCGGGTAAAAACTGTTTTTTAGGCGATTTGTCCTGGTTTTTATTGCTCTGTATCTCTTGCCTGATGGCAGCAGCTGGAAGAGACCATGGCCAGGGTGTGAAGAGTCATTTAAAATGTCCAAAACTTTCTTGTGGAGCCTGGAAGTGTAAATCTGTTCCATAGTGGGGAGGGGGCAGCCTATGGTTCTCTCTGCTGCCCTAACAACCCTCTGGAGAGCCTTCTTGTCCACAGATGTACTGCCGCCGTACCAGACACATAGACCGTATGTGAGCACACTCTCTATGGAGCAGTGATAGAAGGCCTGCAGCCGGTCTGAGGGGAGACGGTTCTTCTTGAGTATTCTCAGAAAGTACAGTCTCTGCTGTGCCTTCTTCAACAGCTCCTTGGTGTTGGTGCTCCAGGTTAGCTTGTCCTCCAACTCCATGCCCAGATCCTGAACACTGGGACCCTCTCCACACAGGTCCCACTGATGGTGAGAGGCTGGATGAAATGCTGCAGAAATGAATGGAAAGTTCCCACAAAGATAAAGAGACAAGAAGCCGTTTCAGCCTCTCTGTTGCAGCGTCACTCGTTTTTCGCTGCACTGCAAAAACAAAATCTTACCAAGTGTTTTTAGTTTTAGTTAGTACACTCGAAAAAAGACAAAACTAACTCCAAACTAACTTTTGAGCAAAATAAGAAAGCTTGTTTTCAGCAAATAATTCATGAATATTGATTTTAAAAAGCATGATTTCCACTGGCAATTTTTCGCTTGTAACATGGAAAAAAAAATTTGTTTGAAGTTGAAAAATCTGCCAGTGAAACTAGTTATTTTTATCAATACTCAATAATTATTTACTGAAAACAAGCTCCTATGTCTGAAAAGCTACTTGTTTGTTTTTTCTTATTTCCGGTGTAGTAAGATATTAGAAACTACACAAAAAATACACATTTAACACAGAACATTTTCTAACAGAAGAGAGTAGGAGCGCAAATTAAGGCAAAATCAAGAAAACCGTTTAAGATTAAAAATGTTTGTAAATAATTTCTACCCAGAACTGCTCTAGTGGCACAGACGAGTTCTGGTCCAAATTATGTAAAATAAAAATACTTGGTTGGATTTTGTTTTACAGTGTGATTATTGCTATTCAGATCAGCTTCGTCAGCCTGAAAGCTGGAATACTTTCACTTTGATCAGAACCGGATGGCCCAGTTCAGCCATGACAGCTGGTAGTTTCACCCAGAAGGACCCGAGGAGCCCCGCCCACCCTGGTCCTGGTTTTGGTCTTGTTTCTGGTCCTGGTTCTAGTTCTGGTTCTGGTCCTGGTTCTGGTCCTGGTTCTGCCCACTTTAATGATTTGTTAAATGTGATGAATCTTGTTAATCTACCCTGAGCTTTGCGTTTTAGCGAGAAGGTTTTTGCTGTCGCACAACGCTTCCGCTAACGGCTATGCTAATGATGTATGTATGCTAAGAGCTAGTTTTAGCTGTGCAGGTTGACATGAAGCGCCCAGAAAATAACAAACTGTCCAAAGTTTGGTAACATTTTAAGCTAAACCAAGACAACAACACAGCAGAGTTTGGAATTAGCTTTCTGCGTTAGAGTAAATGTTGCAGCAGATGAGCAGAAACCACCGGCCGCAGACATCGATCTCAGCCGTCGTTCATGTTTGCTTGCAAAATACGTTTAGGTAAATATGTGACAATTTGTCAGCTTACAGAAGACAAGGAACGAGGCTTTGGCTTTTTTTCCATGAACCAACTGATCACAGTAGCTGGCTGTCAAGGTGCTAGCTAACACACCGCTAGCTAACGTTAAAATAGCAGCGAAGCAGCAGCTACTGTATCGGGTAAAGATAAAAGCAGAGCAAGATATTGATGACAGCAGACGAAACATTTATGACTTAAATCAGATTCTTGGAGTGAGTATCTCGGGTCTGAAAGTATTTGTAGTCGTTAGTTTGATTTAGTTGGATCGTTTCAGAGGTGAAGCTGGAGATTTGACATGGTGTTGAATTTAAGCAATAAAATAAAAAATAATCATTTAATGAGTTGCTAAAGGTTTGAAAGGTGTAAGTAGTTTCTGCAGAGCCTGATGTTTATAGATTTTGTCTGATTACTCGATTAATCACCTGCATAATTGATAGATTAGTTGATTACTAAAATAATCATTAGCTGCAGTTCCGATCAAGTTTCCTGCTGTTCTTCATATATACGTACAGATATTCATAAATGTATGAATGTAAGGATGATTGTGGCTCTAGTGTAAATATCTGAGTGGCCAGTTTTACTGAAAAAGTGCTAAAAGCTCATATCATTTATTACTCTACCATGTATGTAATGTCGCTAAATGTCTTGTCGCTAGTTTTAAATGTAACAGAAATCTTTTTTGCTAGTGATTGTACAGTATTATTGCACCTTAGTAGGAAGATCAGGACTGTATGTCATTGAGCGCTCCTGTCATTAGAGACATTGTTGTGAATATATTTACGTTTTTTGTACGCGGTGTTGAGCCTAATCTGGTGCGGCAGGAAGCTGATGCCGGGTCTCTGTGTATTTTCAGAGCGCTGTCAGAAAGTCTCATCGTACCTCTGGAGTTAAAGATGGAGGAGTGGAAGAAAGCGGCGAGCCAGCTGGACAAAGACCACGCCAAAGGTAGGCCCCGCCCCCTGCCGTCGCACACAGCCAGTCCCCGCCCTCATTTACGACTTCCTGTTCCTGTTCAGAGTACAAGAAGGCCAGAGCCGACATCAAGAAGAAATCCTCAGACACCATCAAGCTGCAGAAGAAAGTGAAGAAAGGTGAGAAGCTGCTTTCCTGTCCGCTGAAAACCTCTGAAGGAGGAAACGAGCGGCTGCTAGCAGCTGCTAGCAGCTTTGGCACTGAGGCAGCAGATAAAATGGGGTGTTTGGTCACCTCTGTTACGCACTTTGAATGTCAGGC
Source organism: Xiphophorus couchianus (assembly GCF_001444195.1). Classification (NCBI taxonomy): domain Eukaryota; kingdom Metazoa; phylum Chordata; class Actinopteri; order Cyprinodontiformes; family Poeciliidae; genus Xiphophorus; species Xiphophorus couchianus. The sequence goes on from NC_040247.1 coordinate 4,100,641, forward strand.
TTGTTCAGTTGATTGGAACCTGTCAATCAGTTCAGTGGGTTTGTGGCAATTTGTCCAGAAGTAAACAGTAAACATCCCTTACCTGGAGGACAATGTTTTTGTGTCTACCATGCGCTGCCGTCTGGCTAGATTTGATGATTGTTTGCTATTAAATGGTCATAGAGATTTGGTGGAAAATAATCAGAAGAAAATGTTTAAAGTTGTCAGTGGGGAACAAGCAGAAGGCAGCTTTACACAGAGCATTTAGATGGCGGGATGGACTTTATTCCATTTCTGGAAAAATGTAAAAAAGGATAAATGCCTGCAGCCGACCTGAGAACAGCTGAATACAGATCAACGGTATTAAAACACCGTGTTTGGATGAAGGTTTTGTCATCATTACATCGTTGGTGTGATGAACAGTTGTCCAACCAGGTGACCCGTCGGCTCTTCAGTTCGCCAAACCACACAAAAAGTTCCTAAACCGGCGACCCGCCAGAACCGCACACGGTAAAAAGCTCTCAGAACTACGGGAGGATTCAAACTCCGCTCGTTCATTTTTAGCTTACAGAAAAAGCGCCAAGACGCCAAATTTACAAAAGTCAACTGACCAATAACATTTAGGCTTTGTGCGGACCTCCAGGACTCACACAGACTCGCTACGTACAAGATGTTTTGACACAATAGATCTTTATTTTCTCCTACATGTTGTTAATAGTAAAGAGGATTAGATAATGAAAAAAATTCAAAAATTATTCTTTTCTGTTTTACTGAAAGGAAAATCTGAAGCTACACACAGTGTGTACAGCTGCAGGCGCCCTGTGCTCAGATACTTATTACAAGTCCAAAATACGCACAATACAGCTACAGGATAGATAGATATGACAAAAATCACAACTGGTCAAATATTTGGAACATTAAAAAAATAATAATAAAATAGAAATCAAATATCCTCCAGCAATACCAGTTTAGAGCAGCAGGACAACCTAATGGTTCCAGTGCATCAGCAGCAGCAGCAGCGCTATCTGGATGCTGTGGGTCTAAAACCAAAACCCAGCGCAGATTATATTTGCTGCATGTTCCACAAATTGTGCAGGAAAGAGATGTCAATATTTTTGCAATAAAAACAAAATTAAAAAACACCATGAATAAACTTTAATGTGTTTGTTATTTAGCAGACAAAAATGAATTTCAACAGCCAACAGAGACCTGAAAACCATCAGCAGCCATTGGTATTTATGGCTACTGATGGCTGACTGGCTTTTGGAAGAGCAAAGAGATAAAATAATTCACCCGATTATTTTTCGACCTGAGCCAAAATGATCTGCTCTGGGCAAAGTGTGGGTGAGCATGTGGTCCGGACTCGTTAACGGAAATGGGCCCGATGTTTGTTTTTTTCATCCCAACGCCATTAGAAAGAAAGAAAACATCGTCAGTTCTATAAATGGTGACAAATACAGAAATCTCATTTCATTTTTAGGCAGAATTGGTTCAGACCTGGACCAGATCAGAGTCCAGACCTTTTTTCAGATGTCAGAGCAGTTCATGATCCCAACCCGACCCGAAGCTGCTGAAAACCTTTGGGTGACTGTTATGATCTGGAGCCTTAGATTAGATTTGGTCCAGATCTCAGAGCTGGAGGTTTTATCTGTATTTCTGTCTGCATAGAAACACAGAGAGATGTCAGTCACAGATTGTCAGAAATGTGTGCAGCCTGGGTAAATGTCTGGCGGGACCAGCAGGGCAGGGCCGTAAAGTGGGGGGGCCAGTGGCCCCCTGGACCCCCCCCTTTCTGGCGCTTATGGTGGTGTTGCTCACCCTGAAGCGAAACCAGTGATACAGAGTCAAAGACAGAGCCAAACAGTCCAAACAAAGTCCGGCTTTATGATGCTAATAAACAAGTAATTGAATTCATTTTTAGATGAAATAAAAATGTTATTGTCCAAAAGTTAAAATCAGCATTCCTTTGATCATTTGTAGCAACGAAAATAAAAATCCTTCAACATGAGAAAAGCTCAGGCTTTCTGCTGAGTCAGAGTAGAGCTGATCAGGAGATTATTATTGATTAGCTGATTAATAACTGGAGGAGATTAATTTTCAAAATGTGAACCAGGCGAAGGTAAAACTGAACCAGAGATTCACAGAAAGTTTTTTTTAATCTGATTTAAAATGTTCAGATTTTCTTGTTCAGTTTTCTTTGAATTTCTGCTCTGTGTTGATCTTTATTCTCCGTTAACGATTAATCGATTATTAAATTATTTCAGTAATCCGTTTATCTGATTGTTTAGATCAACGATGTTAAAACAGCTGCCTGTGTTGTAGAACATCAGCAGAGCCAGCCCAAGGCATAAGCAAGTTTGGCTGCTTCTAGGGTGTCTCCAATAAATGCCTGAATTAAATCACAGGCCTACCAGGTTGATTATTGGAACTGAATTGATATTTTCTGCACAGAAACATTAAATATTTTAAACAGTTAAAACTAAAGGTTTGTGAAAGTAGAAAAATAATAATTGTTGCCATAGTTACAGTCTGATGCACAGATAAATCTCAGCAAATAACCAATTATTGGTTTAAGCTCTGCCCCCCTCCCAGATTATACCAAACCTGATGATGATGATAGATTATTATTGACTCTGCTTTAGGATTAGCAGGTCAGACATGGAGGAGAACCAGGAGCTGTACGGATCAGTAAAAACTGGTTTCTGCTGGTTATTGATGATCTGATCGATTGATTAACTGCTGGTTTCATCTCATTTCTCTTTTTGAAGCTGAAATTACCCAGATTTAAAGTCAGGCAGCGCTTTAATAAATGTTTCAAACTGCAACCAGCAGACGAAGTTTCAGATGTCAGTGCAGACCGACCAGATGAAGCTGGATGTTGGTGGAGCCTGCCCCCTGCTGGCAGCATCTGACTAACGCAGCGTCCATCTGCCCATATAATAACTTGGAGGCTTTAACTTGGTGCTTTGCAGAAAATGGATAAATAAACGTTATTATGTTTTGATTTCTAAAGCTGTTTGGAGCTGACTGTTATGTTGAAGCTTCAGCTCCTCAGGATGTTTCTGGAGGTTTCTGTGAGTCTGAACCTTTGGCTCTCTGGTCGCTCTGCAGGGAAGGGCGACGCTCGCGGCCAGCTGGACTGCGCCCTGCAGGACGTTAACACGCGCTACGCCGCGCTGGAGGAGACGGAGAAACGGGCTGTGTGCCGCGCCTTGGTGGAAGAACGATCTCGCTACTGCAACTTTGTCAGCATGCTGAAGCCGGTCCTGGTCAGCGCTCCGCCGCCTCACTCACTGAAAAACACACACACCGACACTAATACACACTCTAAACCTCTGGAACACATTAAGTCTGGTCCTGGGTGTTTTCCTGTGTGTTGGGGTGTTCCTGTGTGTTCCTGTGTGTTTTCCTGTGTTTTTCTGTGTGTGTTTGTTATGTGCTTCGGGCACATTATAATTTTTGCTTATATTTTTCTTTTAGATTATTATGTACTGACTTTAGTTGAATGACTTTTGTTTAATATACTTTGGAGTTTGGATAATTCCTTTTTGTAATTAACTTGGTCTCGTTAATTTGTGGCGCTGTTGGACCGCCTATAAATAGGCTGGGTTCCGGCATGTTTGGGTCGGCCCTACCGCCCTTCCGCTCGCTCCGCCACCACCGAGGATGCGTCCTGACGCGGTGCGCGCACGTCCCCAGTAGCTGTCGGCCGCAGCTGACGTCTCCAGCCTGCCATGCGGTATTTTTGTTAGCCTTTGTTTGTTTGTCGTTTTTCGTTGTGATTTTGGCCTGGTGGGACCGGTGGTCCTGTTTTCGATTCTTTCTTTGCAGTAAATTCTTTTTTGCTATAGTCCGGTACTAGTAGGGGCTTCGACGGCCCTGTGTAGGGTTGGCCCCCTGCTCTACCGTTTTGTTCTTTTTGATCGGCTCACCAGGTCCAACTTTCTGTTAATACTTTCGGGATTTTTACTTTTCCTTTTTTTTGGGGACACGGGGAACTGGGGATGTTTAGTTATGTCTCTTTTCTCCACAGAAAATTAAAGTAGCTGAACCAAAAAAAAGCTCAAGAGAATTTTGAAATAAATTTTGAAATTTTTTTATTTTTTGAACCCTCAGTTTTGCCTATGTGTCCTCAAATATGTTGTGCCCTTGTTGGACGTAACAGTGTTCCTGAGGTTCCTGTGTGTTCCTGTGTTTTGTCCCTCAGGACCATGAGATCAACATGCTGGGTGAAGTGACCCACCTGCAGACCATCCTGGAGGACCTGAGCGTTCTGACGGCTGAACCCACCAAGCTGCCGGCCGCCAGCGAACAGGTCGCCTGTCCCGCTCCGTTTCCGTTTCTCAAAGAAAACAGATTTTTACTGTTCCTAAATTTAAGCTAGGACGGGGCAATTAGCCAGTTTTATTGATTGAGTTTTAAAGTTTTTGTTAAATCTGGACTTAATTTCCCTCCCTGGGTTTCCATAGTTCAGAGTGATGTCATCACCCAGGGGGACCATTTTGTTTGACAGGCTGTGATTTATTATTATAATTATGAGAGTAAGGTCATAATATTACAAAATACAAACATAATAAGGTTTTAACGTCATCAGAATAAAGTCGTAATAGTAGGAAAATAAAGTAGAAAAAAAGGAATGTTGAACATTTAGTGAATGTAAAGAATAAATTTCGTTTCTTGAAGTTGTTTTTCTTCTCTTCAGGTGATTTTGGATCTGAAAGGTTCAGACTTTAACTATACCTACCAGACCCCCCCCGGTTCCCCTGGCAACATGTCCAGGAAGAGCAGCATCAGCAGGTAAAGCCTCACTTTTACAATCAACTATGTAGTTATTTATTATTACACATTAGTTATTTATTATTAAATATTAGTTATTTATTATTACATGGCAGTTATGTAATATTCAGGGTCATGTTAACTGAATATTTTCTGTATTTGACAGTTTGTTTTTTTCAACGACCTGAAAATTTAAAGCCCGTCTGTCATTTTGACAGGTTATAGTTAACACCCTTCACTGGAGCTCATGGCCAGACATAGCAGTGTTTCTATAATGTCCTCAGCCCCCCTGCATGTTTTATGTGTTTCCCTTCTGCCACACCTGGACTCAATCTGTGGGTGACTAACAGCCTTCTGTAGTGTTGATGGCTGCAGAAGAGGTCATACAAACATTTGGATCAGCTGTTCTGGAATAGAGGCTCATCTAAAGCATGCAGAGCAGGACTGAGGACTGGAACTGAGAAGCACTACAGTATAGACTTTACTCAAAGAGTTCATCTCAGAGGCAACTAAAATCCTTTCTGAATATCATCTCATGGACTCTGAACTAAATGCGTCTTTCTGACCGGGAGCTGACCGCGTGTTGAAGAGTTACGGACCGGACGCTTTGGAGCTTCTGGTTAGGAAACTTTTGGTTGACATGATGCGTTTAATTCCAGACCAGAGAAAACTAAAGAGAATGTTATGCTAATCCATTTATAGTCTAAACAGAGGAGCAGTCTGCTGCACAACCAATGCGGACGCGGCTCTGCCGCTGCGGAGAATTAAACTGAACTCACCCAGCGGTTTTAACAAATGGAGCTAAAGACATTACCCACCTGCACCCAGAAGGAGAGCGGTGCTCAGGAGCGCAGCAGACGTAACATCTCTCCGTTTCGGAGAAGCGAAACTACGTAAAAAGATTCTGGTAAAAACGCACGTCAGGACCGCGCACAGGATACAAAACTCGCAGAATTCAATTGATCGGTTTGGATCATACCTACCATCCAACTGACCGATGAACCAGATTTCTCTCCAGATTCGACCAGAAGGAATTTGTGAGCCTGAGCGTTCAGACCGCAGCAGGTGAAGTGCTGCTAATTGAAGTTTAATCGTTTAATTTAATTTATTATAAGTTATTGGGGCCACAGTCAGTGGTTTGTGTCACTACAGAGAAAAAGGTAGATGCATTTCTCTGCTTTATGTGTGATGATCTGGATTCAGGTTCAACTGGGTAAATATTAACTAAAGCGCATAAAAATGCGGTTAATAGCCGATGTTGATATGATTATAATTTGACAAGTAAAAATAGAATATGACCGATTTTTTTAATTCTGTCTGTCAAAATGACGAACAGTTTGTTTCCAATCACATTTCTGTTATTATTACAGTAGTTATTATTACATGTTAGATATTTATTATTACATGTTAGATATTTATTATTACAAATTAGATATTATTACATGGTGGTTATTACATGTTAGATATTTATTATTACAAATTAGATATTATTACATGGTGGTTATTACATGTTAGATATTTATTATTACAAATTAGATATTATTACACAGTGGTTATTTATTATTACGCGGTTATTTGTTATTACACATTAGATATTGTTATTACACGTTGGTTATTTATTATTACACGTTAGATATTATTACACGTTAGATATTATTATTACATGTTAGTTATTTATTATTACACGTTAGATATTATTATTACACAATAGTTATTTATTATTACACGTTAGATATTTATTATTACAAATTAGATATTATTACATGGTGGTTATTACATGTTAGATATTTATTATTACAAATTAGATATTACACAGTGGTTATTTATTATTACACGGTTGTTATTTGTTATTACACATTAGATATTAGTAGTACACGTTGGTTGTTTATTATTACACGTTAGATATTTATTATTACACGGTAGTTATTTATTATTACATGTTGACATGCAGGTACAACTGTTGTTGTTCTGAATGTTTTGTGTCTTGTTGCAGTTACCAGTCAGGGTCGGTGAGGCACGTTCCCTCGTTGGACTCCATCAGCTGCGCTGTGGATGGCGTTCACCTGCAGGTAGCAAACAGCAGAAGAAGAATCATTCATTCATTTTACTGAGCTCTGAATGGAGGCGAGACTTTTAACCCTTTGTCCGTTTAGAATCCAGGACTCACCTGTATGACGAAACTTTATGTAAATTAATTAATGGATTTACTGTGATCACACTCTGATGTGGGAAACTAATGTTTAAACGTCCTGTTCTGGCTGGAAGGAGCTAACGCTGCAGCAAGAAAAGTTTAAAGGTTTCATGATTAGCTGTAATTATCGATAGTCATTATCTTACTGATGTAAGAACAATAAAAATACTGTAGGCTGCTTAGTCTTTATGAATGTAAGTAAAGTATCACATAAATGTGACTGTGTTAAAGCAGAAATGCATTCTGGGTAGATGCGTATGCTAGGAGCTCATTAAAAATCACTTTGGCTAGCTGCAATGAGGCTGACTACTGATGTTACTTCATATAACCCCAACCCTAAAACCCAAAATGTTCCCTTAGCTAGCAACTAGCTGCAGCTTCTGCCCCCTTTTGGCTGTTCAGCGAACTGCAGGGATGATCATTTTAACCTAAACTAATTCTACTTCCATTCCCTGCATGGAATTTCGAAATAAGAGCCTTTCAGGTGTGGTTTCTCCTGTGTAGCCTGCCGCCCCTTACCCGCTGTATGGCTGCGATGAAGGTGGGCGGTCCCTCAGCGAGGGCAACTCCCCCTCCTGCCTGAATCGCCATGGCAACCACATCCCTGTCACCAGCTACAGGCGGCGTGGCGCTCAGAGCCGCCGGGTTAGCCGCCTGGACATGAGCGCCGTGAGGATTACAGTTAGTACCAACATCATGACATCATCATGACCCCTTCATATTTCATGACCCCCCCATAGTACCTCATCATGTTGGTTGACCTCGATTTCCTGTTGGTCGCCTTGACTTCCTGTTGGTGACCTCGATTTCCTGTTGGTTGCCTTGACTTCCTGTTGGTCGCCTTAAGACCAATCCATCCAGCATCCATCCAGCATCCATCAAGCATCCATCCAGCATCCATCCCAAACATGATGTTGTTTCTGACAGTAAGTTCTGGTTCTGGTTCTGACCCGGTTTTCTGACCCGTTGTGTGTGTCAGGAAGCAGTGGTTACCACCCAGCCACCTGCAGGGAGCGCAGAAAACGGCCTGCTGGCCCCACCCCACGGCGCCTACATCCATCAGCACGGCGAGCGAGTCAGAGCCATGTCAGCGTCTGGGAAGGTAACCAATCGATCACCAATAATATTATTTTTATTATTTGACCAATCGATCCGATGTATAGCCTCTTCAAAATAATCTGAATGAATCAGTTTCCATCCAGGACCAAGCAGCTCACCATGGAGGAGAAATTAAAACTGGAGAACAACAAACTGCAGTAAAACCGAATCATCTGAATATTAAGCTGACTCCGTCCTCTCGTCCCTGCAGTCGTGCTCGGCGCGGGATCAGCTGGCTTTGACGTTGGGTGCGTTGAATTCGGACGCCCCGAGGAGCAGCAGGGACTCTCTGCACTGTTCGAGCGGCTACAGCACCCAGACCACCACGCCGTCCTGCTCCGAGGACACCATCCACACGCACAGTGAGTCCAGAGACGCAGCGCAGCCTGCACCTGACACGCCCGGCGGCGGCAGCTGAACGCTGCTGCAGCTGAACGCTGCTGCAGCTGAACGCTGCTGCAGCTGAACGCTTCCTGTTTCCTTGGTGAACTTCCTTCCCTCTCTTCTGGCTATGAGGACAGATGCTCGTCTCTAGGTTACGTCTTCTCTCATTTCTTTTCTGCTCTGAGGATCGAAATCATTTCAGGAGTAAAATAATAATTTTCTGGTTTCAGGTCAGTTAGAATCAAAATAATTATTTCTGTTTGTTAAAACTGGGTTTAATTTGATCAGGAAGGTGATTTATCTTATCAGCATTATTTTAATGTAATGAATATTTATCATTCCTAACGGCTCAGTGACGTATTGGTCTGTTATTAACGCTAAGCTTATATTTGATTCATTAATGTCACTGGGGGATATTTTATAAAATTAATGTTCTCAGTGTTTAGAGCAGGGCTGGACAACTCCAGGCCTGGAGGGCCTAAAAGTCTCCTGCAACTTTTAGATGTGTCTCTACTTCAACACACCTGAGTAAAATAATGAGGTCATTAGCAGGATTCTGGAGAACTTGACTTCACTTGTTGAGGTGATTCAGCTGTTGGATTCAAGTGTGTTGGACCAGAGAGACATTTAAGAGTTGCAGGACACCGGCCCTCCAGGACCAGGACGGCCCACCCCTGGTTTAGGGTGTTAGAAAAACATTTCAAAACATAATTATTTTATTTTAGTTTGCCTTGTTCCTGCAGTAGAAGGCAGAATATAATAAAACATTAACTGCAAATTATACCATATAGTCGTAAATATTTTAGTTAATCTGTTTCAAGAGAAGAGAAGGGGGCGTGACCTGTAGCTGTTGGGGGCGTGGCCTGTCTGATGGGGCGTGGTACGTAGCTGTTGGGGGGCGTGGCGTGTGTGTGTGTGTGTTGGGGCGTGGCCTGTAGCTGCCGGGGCGTGGCCAGCAGCAGTTTATTGAAAGTGACAGCGATTCTACAGCAGCTGAACTGGCAGAACTGATCAGACTGAAATTGATTATCTAACAAATATTTTAGATCAAATATTTAATGACTATGTTTTGACTAGGCCATGGACCATCCTAAGCTGTGCTAGGAAGCATGATGGGAACAGCTTGAATATTTCTCTTTGTCTGTTTTGTTGTCTGCAGCCGACTACGAGTCGATCTCTCTCCACGGAGACGCTGACTCCGCCCCCTTCCACCAGCTGTACGGCAGCCGCTCCGACCTGGACAAGTCCTCCACCCTCCCCAGGAACTCGGACCTGCGCTTCCAGTTCAGAGACTTGGCCCATTCCAAGCGGCCAACCTCCACCGTCAGCCTGCTGGCGGATGGTGAGCCGAGCGGCGGCGGCCATCAGCACGCCGTTCACACTGCCACCATCCGCCGCAAGCCGTCCTCCAAGCCAGCGTACCGCCGCGGCACCATCAGCGGCGGCGTGCCCATTCCCATCAGCACGCCGCAGGTCCCGCTGTGGGCCGGCGATGACGGCGTGTTTAGGGCGCCCCCCGCTGGCGGCTTGGGCCACAACATGCTGTGCACCTCCACCCAGAGCCTCGTCTCCCTGCCTTCCTCCTCCTCCTCTTCCTCGCCGTACTACCAGTTCGTTCCGGGTCACATGCCCGTTCCCGCCGTGCCACCTCTGCCACCAGGGGGCGGCAGCATCAGGCAGCAGCAGCAAAGGCTGCAGCTGCAGCAGCAACAGCTGCAGCAACAGAACCAGCAACAACAGTTTCAGCAACAAAATCAACTGCAGCAACATGCACAGCTGCAGCAACAGAGCCAACAGCTGCAACAAAATCAGCTGCAGCAACCGCAGCAACACAACGAGAAACATGCACAGCTGCAGCAACAGAGCCAACAGCTGCAACACAATCAGCTGCAACACAATCAGCTGCAGCAACCGCAGCAACATAACGAGAAACATGCACAGCTGCAGCAACAGAGCCAACAGCTGCAACACAATCAGCTGCAACACAATCAGCTGCAGCAACCGCAGCAACATAACGAGAAACATGCACAGCTACAGCAACAGAGCCAACAGCTGCAGTTGCAGCTTCAAAACCTGCATCTCCATAATCAGCAGCTGCAGCATCAGCAGCAGTACAGCCCAGCTGCAGCAATCCCACCGCCCGTCTCCAACCAGCAGGACGCTGCAGGCGCTGACATGCTGACGCTCATCAGGAAGGTGAAGCTGAAAAGAACCCTGACCAACGACCGCTCGGCCCCCATGCTGCCGCCGCCGCCACCGGGCCTCTGAGGCTGCAGCAGCATCACGCAGCATCGTGCCGCGACGGCTCCTCTTCCTCTGACAGAGGAAGAGGAAGAGTTCGCGTTCTGACCTGCAGCTCGGTTCAGACTCCCGTTTACATAGTTACTGCAAAACAAACCGTTCGGGTCGTGGATCCCTTGTTGGGCCGGGTGCGTTTGATTCGTTGCCTGCAGACTTCCAGGTGGGCGGGGCTTAACAAGCTCCTCTGTTTCATGGTTGGTCCTGCTGTGATGTTTAGTTGGTACCGGACCGGGTCACAGGTCCGATTCCCCCCCAGCTAAAACCAGACTGTTTCCATGGAAACAACTAAATTTGTTAATGAAGACGAATGTTGGCTTCACTGTAAACAATCTGAAGGTTCCAAGCAGGATGGAAGTTCTGCTGTTAGCCTGTTAGCGTAGCGGTTAGCGTAGCTGGCTATGATGAGCAGCTCCAACACGACAGGAAAGCAGATTCGGACCTGATTTATCTCGTATTCCTGAGAAAATAGTTTTTTAAAATCCAAAACTGAATTCTTGTAGATAATTTAGAGAAATATTTTACTCTGTAAAGGTTATTTTGTTAAATTAAGATAATAATGTACCAAAAACATGTTTTGGGTTTAATTTTTGTTTAATTCATGTTTTTTAAATGCTCCAAACATTTTTAGACTAGATGTTTGTTTTTATTCTTAAAAGTTAAAATATGCAAACATTTAGTTTATTTTCCCTCAGTTTCTTTGCAGAATTGATCGACTCTTTAATGTTGATTCAATCGTCTTAAACTCATTTAATATTAAATCAAGTGAATTAATGAGATTCTGCGCTGGAAGGAGGAGCTATTCAGTTATTAAAGTCAGAAACAGTTGAGTAAATAAAAAGCTTTTAATTTTATTTATTCCAGATTTAAATGATTTATCTGCGGAGTTTGGTTGGGCTGAAAAAGCTGGTTCTGTTTTCATCCTGGCCCAGTTTCATTAAAGTGGAGCAGCAGATTTCCGAACATTGGAGGTTTTTTAGTTTTAGTTTTCTTCCTCAGTTGTTGAAGTTTACAGAAATAAATCAGGACGTTTTTGCTGAACATCTTGATTTTATTATGCAAACATTTTATTTGGTAAACTTTCCAAACTGATTTGTGTTTTGCATCGCAGCTTTTCTGATCAGCTGATTGGTTGTTTGGACCCGACTCTTTCCTGTGAATATTGGAGCTTCTGTTCCTAGAAGAGATTTTTTGTACAAAAATATTTCAGTTGATTTGATGTTTTGCCACTCAGCTTTAAGGAGGAAACCTGATGGGACTGAACGCAGGAGGTGGACCCGCCTGGTTCAGTTTGGGATCAAGAACAATAATAATAATAATGAGAATAATGACAGCTGTCTTTAGTGTTTACTTTGATCCGTTTCTACTAAAACTGGAACTTCAAACGTTTGTTTTGGGTAAAGCTGCAATAAAAACTTGTCCAGAATTTTGCCTCCAGTGTTTATCAGGAAATCTGGTTATTATTATTATTATTATTGCAGGCTTACTTCGGTTTCATGACGTTTTTAAACTGGAAAACATTTCCTCTGACTTTTATCTGAAACGTTGGATCATTTTGTTTTGTTTTGCTCTGAAAGTTCAGTTGTTTCATATAAACTCCAGCAGGAGAAAAGTCTAACTTTTGGATCTGAAACTAAATGTTCAACTTATTTTGTGGAGAAAAGGGTAAAGTGATTTCCAGACCAGTTTCTCTGAAACCCAGAACTTTGTGCCTGAAACACGTCAAGAGAAAAAACAGAAAAACTTAATTTATAGGAAAGCTTGCAATGCAGCCAGCGACCACAGAGGGCGCTCGTTGGTTCAGTGAACTGGCTCTTAACCAGTTCAGACTGGTTAAAATGACTTGTTTCATGTTCATAGTTCAACCCTAGATGTTTTTGAAAAGTTCCACCTTGAACCAGTTCGTTCATTCATTCATTCGAGAATCGTATTGATTAGGACCTGATCGGCGTATTGATTAGGACCCGATCGGCGTATTGATTAGGATCCTAACGGGCCCGATTTTCTGCTGTCATTCCTAAATTCAGTTTCATCAACAGGGAAATTACACGACAACATTTTTAATTCCATGTAAATATTTGGGCTGATTTTAATTTTGCTGTTTTGGTCAATAATTAATAATTATTGATAACATTTATATCTAATTTATTTCCCTTTTAACACCATAATAAACATTTCTGTTGTGCTTCCATTAAGCGCTTCTTCGTCACGATTACAGATTAATCAATTGCTGATAATCAATAAACGAAAAGACTAACTGGAGCTCATCATCAGGAAGTGTGAAGGGTTCAGTTTGATCAGCTGGGGTCAAAGGTCACACTGAATGTTTTCATGTCACCGCGTGATGGGATCAAATGATCCCTTTTCATCATCATCATGATGACTCGGCAGGAAGCGGATCTTCGTCACAGGGTTAGGGTATCACAGCTGCAGTTCCTGCTGTGCTCCAGCAGGGGGCGCAGCAGACCGGCTGCTGAGTGTTTCAGCCTTCACGACCTGGAAGCTCAAACTTTCTGTTCTTTATATCTGCTGCTGATGGAGAAGGAACATTTTATTTCTAAATTTTTAAACATAAAAATAATTAATGTTCCAAAACTGGTTTGTCAAAAATACATCCTTTAAAAAACCCATTATTCTTATTTAATTCTTATTTTAGTTAATTTTGTTGTGAATTCAGACTCTGGAATCTTTTATGTGAGTTTCTACATTTGGTGATAAATAAATAAACTATTATTTTCTGATAATAAATGAGAAACCCCTTACTGGGATCTGATGAGTCCTGTTGACCTCAGGATGACCCCTCCTTCTCTTTCTTACATTTTCTCACTAAAGTTTAATATCTGAACCATGAGTCAGCACTTTGCTGTTCTTCCCAGGTGACTCAGTGCCTCTCCCCTCCCCCACCTGTTGACTCAGAGATCAAACTGCATCCCTGAGGATGATGACGAGGCGCTGCAGCTGATTGGCTCTTCAGGCCGGCTCGGCTGTGACATCACTTTGGACCCAAACCCCAATCTGTTCAAGGAGCTTCAGAACTTTCTGCTGCTCTCTGAACAACCATGACCAAATTTCCACAGAAAACTGACATTTTTAGATTTAGCTTAAATTTTCTAGAAAACGTGGAAATTTTTCAAAAGTCAAAATTGTTAAACTTTTCAAGTTCAGAAATTTCCAAGTTTAAATTTCTGAGATTATTCTCAAAATGTAAAATCTTCTTTTCTTTTTAGGAGTCGCCGCCGTGAGTTTTCGTCCTCCGTGTGCAAAACGCTCCTCCAAATTTACAATAATAACAATAAAAGCTTCTGACCTGCAGTGTCTCCAGAAACTCTGAATCATTTCTACTCAACATTCATCAGCTTGCACAAAAATGTATTAATCTACATTATGCAACTGGGGATCAGATCAACAGACCCTCGGCCCCCACCCGTCCACACTGCGCCCCTCCCGCAGGTGGCGGGCCCACCTGGGGGACCCATGTCTCCTCTTCGGGCTGAGCCCGGCCACCGGGCCCTCGCCAACGTGCCCCATCCCGATGACCCGCGTCCGGGTGAGGGAACACTGAGTCCAGTGATTGTGTGCATCATAAGGCGTCTTTAGGCTGCGCTTTGTCTGCCTGGGGTGACCTTACCAGGGGCATGAAGCCCCAGACAGCAGAGCTCCTAGGATTGTGAAGAGGAGCAGGAGATCGCTGCACTGCTCTCGATTTACCAGTCGATCTACGTTCCCACCCTCATCTGTGGTCTTTTTGGGTCGAGACCGAAGGAACGAGATCGCGGATACAAGCGGCCGAAATGAGTTTTCTCCGCAGGGCGTCTGGTCTCTCTAGAGAGAGAAGCTCGGCCATCGGGGAGGGACTCAGAGTACAGCCGCTGCTCCTTCACGTCGAGAGGAGCCAGCTGAGGGGCATCTGGTCAGGATGGACGCCTCCCTGGGACGATGTTCCTCTACTGGGAACACCTGGAGGAGCCGGACCAGGAGGCTGGGAGGGAAGTCTGCTGACCCCGGCAGAGGAAGATGGACGGACAAATGGTTCAACAATGAAACATTTTACAATATCAGATACAGAAATGAAGACGTTCTGTTATTTTGGATAACAGAAAATGAAAATAGATTTTTATTCAGTTTATTTGATCAGATCAGTGGTGATCTGATCCACGCAAACCTTTACGCAATTAATAAAACAAGATCCATCTGACACGAATGTCAAAACATAAAATTAGATAATAAATAAAAATGAATCACTGCAGCAATTCATCAGCAAATTTAAGTCAGGGAAATTAAATACATTTTGTTTTCAATATGTGATTTTAGTTTGAATTATAATAAGAAATAATGAAAACAAACTAACCAGTGAGGAGAAATAAATTAAGTTTTTTTGTAATAAGACTAACGGCCGTTAAGATCACCTTGTGACGTCATTGTGCATATTGAGGGGAGGAGCCAGACAATTTATTCAAAAACAGAAAGAGCACATTCCCATTAATATCTAAACTTCTCTCTTTCAGTGGAGATTGATTTCATATTCTTGTTATTTTAATACATTTCAAACCAAATCTAAACAGGAAATATCTCGTCTTATCTTTCTTTGATCTTCTACTGAAGAGAGCCAATCACCAAGCAGAGACCAAACAAGGCGGGTCGGAACCAGAACCTTCCAGGACATCAGAGATGAACAACTCGGGTTATTTCTGGCTGCACAGCTGAGATATTTATGAACATGAAGATAACTAATAATATATAAGGCAGTGAACACGGAGACCTGCGCCAGAAATAAACCGCTGCGTCATTTCACAGACTCGTCCTTTAAATTTAGCCTCACTCTGCTGCAGGAAGCCCAGCCTTTCACAATAAGAGCATGTTGAAATATGAAATATTTGTTTCAGAAAGTATTTAGAGAAAGGAACCAGAACCACCTATGATTTCTCCAGAACTCTGTGTGGATTATCTTTGCTGCAGCTGGACGCAAAAGTAAAGAAGGAAATATGGTAAAGATTCGTTACTAAAAATCAATTTGTGCCTAAAATAAATGTTTGACATCATCTCCACACGATGCAGCTGGAAATAAATCATTCAGTCGGTTCGGATCATTCAGACGAGTCCAAACTAAACTCAAATGTTCGGTTTCTGTTCTTCTGCGAGCGTATCGTCCCAAAGTCACACTGCCTCCTACAGGCCAGACTGCGTCATTTCCGGTGCTATGTTACTGAATGAGTTTTCAATCTCCTGATGTGGAAACGAAAATGTTTTTGAAAACGTTGTCATGGAAACCGGGCCATAACTTCGTCTGACCCAAAGTTAAAACTGACCTTTTTGTTGGGTTTGTTCTGTACATTTACATGAAACCACCGAATGTTTCCTCTGAAACGGCCCAGTTTGAAAACGGGTCCCGGAGAACAATGGTTCTGAAACGTACCGGTGTCCGTTGTCTTGTAAACAGAGTAAATGGACCTTTTCTGCCAGGGAATCCCTATGACTCAAAACTGCTGCTTCCTACGATCCACAGAAGAAGAAGAAACTACTGACAATGCTGCTGTTACAACAGTTCGTGTTCCCCCATCAGGTACGGTTCCCCCTTCAGATACGGTTCCCCCATCAGATACGGTTCCCTCAGCGGCTCTTCACCGCCCAGGTGGTAAAATAAACACCTGCTTGTTCAGCGCTCTTGTCTAGAGAACGGAATTATGCATTACCACAAGGTAGGACGGATTTACGGGTAGCACAGATAAACAGAACACCTGGACTCGGCCTGTTCAGCGGGAACGAGCAGAAACTCGTTGCCAGGGAAACCAACCCGCTGAACTTCTGTTCCTCTCCGCTGATTGGCTGGCCGATGCCGCTAAACCCGCCAAAAAGTTGTGCAGCCAATGAGGAGAGCGGAGGGCGGGGCTTGAGTAAGCAGCTGGGAGAGAGAAACACACTGTAAAAAATAACAGCAGGAGGGAGAGGGAGGCGGCGCTCAGCTGATTCTCTGGTCCAACAGCCGAGCAGCCCTAATGACGTCATCACGTGACTCAGGTGTGTTGAAGTAGAGACGTGTCTAAAAGCTGCAGGACTCCAGGTTCCCTTCTGGGACAGATGGATAATATCAGAGTCAAAACCTACCAGATGTTTTTCATCTGGTTTCTGGTTGCAGAAGCTGCAAAGCAGCAGCACAGAGGAAGATTCTGCACAGAATCATTAAATCTGCCCAGAGGAACATCGGCTGCTCTCTAGGACTCCACCGGTCCGGTTCGGTCCGGTCCGGCTGCCTCAGGACAACCAGGAGCGACTCGTCACAGCTGGACGCCATCAGCTCCAAGCATACTGCCAGGTATCACCTGCTTTCATTGTAATGCATGTCATTTTATTGCTTAGTTCCTATAATGATAATAAAGTTTATTATTATTATTGTTATTATGTTATCTCTGTTCACTTACAGGTAACTTTTCAGCAAGATATAGAAGCTTGGTTAAAGTCAACAATATTTTAATATTTATAAAGCTGCAGGCATTTTATAATCTTGTTTTAAGCTAAATAATCTGCCAGTAGTTCATTTTATCATTAGTCAGTAAATATTTACTGAAAACAAACATACTGGTAGTTTAGTTTTAATTCAGGTGAAGTCAGATATATGCTCTAGAAACTCAATAAAAATAGTTGGTGTTTTGTTTTGTGTTTTTGCAGCATTTCCAGACCGAGCTGCTCGTCCAGAGAAGAGCTTCTGCTGTGACCTCTCTATCACCGGCCCGTTCCTCGCTGACCTTTGACACCGACTCTGTGTTTGTGTCTGCAGCCTGAGAGACGGTTGAGTCTGAAACACAGAAGATCAGCTGAACAGGTGAGGCTTCGCTCCACCGCAGCAGTGTTGTATAAAGTACTGAAATCTCAGAGTCAAGTAAAAGTATAAGTACCTCTCCAAAATACGACTTTGGTAAAAGTCCAAGTCACTGACTGAAATGTTACTTGAGTTATTAAAGTCTTAAAGTATCTGAAACTTCCTGTACTTAAGTATGGAAATTACTGTAAAAATGGATGTACTCAAGTAATGTAATGAAAAGTACAAGTAAAAAGTAAAACAAGGCAAATGTAGTTTGAATGACATTTTTTATATTTTGGTAAACTTGTCAAATACACTTAAAATAATGTACACAACCAAGTGCAGGCAAAATTAAACCTGCTAATAGATATACCTGCAGGCATCATTTAGTTAAGAAAATTAGGTGCTTTACCTATAGCACAAGGTTAACTTAACCTGCTTTACAACTGAACCAGCTTCTTAGTAAACCCTCCAGGACAGAAAATACAAAGTTTTTGTAAGCCTTAAGTTTTCCCTTCAAGTAAGGTCAGTGCTGAAAATGAGAAAAATAAATAGTACAGAAAATGCGGCCAACATGAAGAAAAAGATCTGTTACGATTACTCTACTTCACAAATCAGTGAATCAGTCAATGCTACAGTCAGTAGGTGGTGCACACAACTGGTCATTATGCAAAAGAAAAAAAACCCCAGAAAACTTTGGAGCGGGGGGGGGAAGCCCACTGACGCGGCTCAGGGATTACGTGACACGCAGCGCCGTGCGCAGTGCCCTACAATGCACTGTAAGCTATGTAATGTGTTTTGAGGCAATTGACCAAAATCCCGGACAATTTTTAAATTCCCCCCGGATATCTTTTTAGGTCTGAAAAGTAGGACATGTCCGGGAAAAAGAGGACGTCTGGTCACCCTATCACCAGCTGGTGGTTCCCCTGGAGCCGTGTCCGACGTAGTTGCAGTCGTTGTGGTCTCGGTCTCCTCCTCCATGTGGCTGCTGCTGATTGCGAGACTTGCTTTGTGTTTAATGGGAGAAGCGAAACAGGTGGATCCTATTGGAGGTGATGAACAAGCCCAGGCAAGCAGGCTACAGACTTTGTTCGGTAGCCTGCTTGCTACTTGCTAATCAGTAGGTGGGGTCAAAACACTTTGTTTCTCTCTCTCGCTTTTTTGTAACGAGTAACTAAACCACACATTGAAAATGTATCGGAGTAAAAGTACACAATTAAGTTCGGAAATATAGTGAAGTAAAAGTGAAAGTCATCAAAAATTTTCATACTCGAGGAAAGTATGAAGTACTCCAAAATATACTTAAGTAAAGTAGTGAAGTATTTTTACTTCGTTACTATACAACACTGCACCGCAGGTCTTGATGCTCGATTCTTGTGTTTTGCTAAAATGTGCTATTTTTTCTTTGTTGTCGTTCCTACTGCTAATTAAATTTGATGAAAGATGATTTGAAGAAGAATTCAGTGTGAAACGTTTTCACTCCGAAAGCGAAGAATGTAGCCGCCACCCAGCAGCGCTCTGTGTAGGCAGTAAAGATGGCCGCCACCATCACTGGATGCAACATTATGGTCAGCAGACGAAAGAAGCTGATAGAAAGCTAACAGCTAACAGCAACGGCCTTTAGTGGATCTGCAGCTTCTGACCCGGTTCTGTTTGGACCGAGTTGTGATGCGTTCACTGACTGCTTCATCACTTCATCAGATTGACCGTCTGGCTTCTTCTGCTGCTGAATTGTGACGCATGTCGGCTGAAACGTGACGTTCAGCCTGCTGACGTCTGGAAACGATGGGATTTAGTTTAGTTGGAAGCGGCGGGCCGCACGCTGGCGCAGTCGATGGCGGCGTGGCCTGGCAGCACGAAGGTCCGGGGTTTGATTCCTCCCTCAGTCCAGGCTGACGGGTCTCTAAGTTCTCCTTCTCTGGATGGTTGTTTGTGTCTCTATGTTGTCCTGCGATGGACTGGAGACCTGTGCAGGTGACCCCACCTCTTGCCCTTTGACCTCCGAAGGTAGACAGCAGGACCCTCTGGACCCCGATAAGGATGAAGACGACGGATCTGAAAGAGGATCAGATTTGTTTTTTATTTTGGGTGGAATGACGGGAGGAACGTTGACTGA
Source organism: Xiphophorus couchianus (assembly GCF_001444195.1). Classification (NCBI taxonomy): domain Eukaryota; kingdom Metazoa; phylum Chordata; class Actinopteri; order Cyprinodontiformes; family Poeciliidae; genus Xiphophorus; species Xiphophorus couchianus. The sequence continues at coordinate 4,120,279 of NC_040247.1, forward strand.
TTCTAGAAAACTGCTGCTAAACAGCAGCTCAGCATTTTTTACAGTGTGCAGTAAAAAATCAGATCTGCTGAAGTTCATCCAAGAATCACTTCCTGTAGCGAGAAAGGCTTTCATTCAGAACCACGCTCCCAGGGAGAACCGGAACCGACCCGGTCCGGTCTGGTCCAGGTCGGTTCCGGTTTGTAAGGAGCTTGAAATCCTGGAAAATGCCTGGATTTCATTGAAGTGTTTTCAAGGTTTGGAAAATTCTTGATTTTCAAACTGCAGTTAAGTAATAAAGTTTAATGTAAAGTTTGATTAAAAGCTTAACATTATTTACAGACGTTTACATTACATTCATTTCATATTTTTTCTTCCTCGCTGCCTGGAGTTAAATCTGAAGTAAAAAAAATGTCAAAGAATTATTAACAGTAAATGATGTCATGAAATAGTGAACTGAAACTTTCTTTTGAGTTCATTTGTATTGTTTTAATTTATGAGCTGAATGTTCCTGCAGCTCTCCTGTTGTCGCCTGGTTCACAGGCTGGCCTCAGTAGCCGGGTTTCTCCGGATCGGCCGTTTCCTCCTGAAACACGGTGGACTGACCGCCGACCGAAACGCAGCGTCTGAAGAGAAAGTGACGAATGAGAGTCGAGTATTTGAGGATTTTTCCAGGAAGAATCTCCCTGCAGACGAATCTCATGGCTGGTCGTTATTCTCAATTCAAAGACTATATAAAGACAAAATATTTTCAATTCAGAAATTCTTTTTGCATCTAAATTATTGAATAAGTATCTAATGGAATAATAATAGAAACATTTTCATCTGTTAGAGTCTGTGTAATGAATTAAGTGACACTAACAGGTTGAAGTGATGTTAACCAGTAACTGCTGATGGAGACGAACGCTGTGGTTTCCACATCTTTCATCCCCATAAACATGGACTATTCAGACTGGGAAACGTGTTGCACAAAGAGAAACACGGTGTTTGTGTGTCCAGCTGGCCCGCAGCATGACTTCCTGCTCTGAGCTGCTTTTCAGCCAGAAACTCTCAGATTATTTAGAGAAGCTGCGTTAACTCGTCTTCATGAATGCTTATCATGATAAATATTGATATTTATCTGGAGTTGTGCTCCAGTTCGTTGAGAAATGATGAAATATCAATTGCTAATTTGAAACAAACTTTTAAAATGTGATGAAAAGTAAAATGGGAATTAGACGGATTTCCATCTGCTGGCACAAACCCGACCAGAGACTTCCTGTTTCCGTTTAGCAGTTAGCGGGGATCTGGGCCGGTTAGTGGGGATCTGTACTGGTTAGCGTTTAGCGGGGATCTGGGTTAGCAGTTAGCGGTTAGTGGGGATTTGGGCCGGTTAGCGGTTAGTGGGGATCTGGGTTAGCGGTTAGCTGTTAGTGGGGATCTGGGTTAGCGGTTAGCGTTTAGCAGGGATCTGGGCTGATTAGCGATTAGCGGGGATCTGGGTTAGCGGTTAGCGGCTAGGAAGGATCCAGCTCTAGATCTGATGCAAACGAGTCGCCTGAAGCAACACAAACAACAGGAAAGTTTCACCTGTCCGGTTCGGCCGCTTGGGGAAAACCCGGATAAAAAACTGATTTGTTTTCCTTTAACTGCAATCAGCCGGAAATCATCTCCCTGCTAATAATTTGCATGATTTATAACACTGTTTCAATATTTTCCCTTCAGGACATATTTGCATAAAACATTTCCATATCAAACGTTTTTTATTTGCTTTCAAATCAACCGATCTGAAACTGAACGCTGCAAAATACAAAATCTTACCAAATAGTTTTGTGTTGTTTCCAGTGCAAATCTTGCTCGAAAGTTACTTGTAGTTAGTTTTATCTTACTGTAATAAAATATTTACCATAAACTAAACAGAAATACTTGATAAAATTTTGTGTTTTTGCAGTGAAAATATTTGATTTTCATATAGAAACAGTCTAAAGTTAGAGAATGAAGGAGAGAAGAAGACAGTAAAAGGATGTAAGATGTCCAAATAAGGACTTCCTGTCGGCTGCAGCTGCTGGTCCTGAGATAAGATGTCCGTTTGCCTGTTTGCTCAGCGAAGCCGATCGCTTTGAGGCTTATCGCTACCTGTCAATCATTCACAACGCTCCGGATTACACAGGAAGCTGGATTCAGGCGCGGGGGTCACATCCTGCCGCCGTGTGGTTCTGGTTCTGATGAATGTTTTCACACCCTGCCGCAGACTTTAATGGTTTTACTGGGATTTTATGTGAAACATCATAAACTGGTGGTGGCTTTCATTTTATGTCAAATAAAAATCCAAACGAGGCGTCAGGAATCTGAGTTTATCCTTTGGAGTTGATTTCCTCCAGCCTGGAAACATTCACACTGCAAAAACACAAAATCTTACCACTTATTTTAGTCAACTTTCTACTGCAAACGTCTCAGTTCACCTAAAATAAAACAATCGAACTTCAGAGTAACTTTTCACAAACTTAAGTCAATAATTCTCAAATATTGACAAAGTTTTCTTCCTATGGCAGAAATAATCCCATTAGATTATTCCACTAATAAAATGGGAAAATGTGACAAAAATGATTTTTTGTTTTACAGTGTAAACCTCTCAGCTGCCTTTTTGTTTTACAAGTTAAAATTTTTCCTCCCCTCCCCGACCTGTTGCTGGTTCCAGCTTGATGAACCTTCGTAGCCTGGGACTGGGATCAAACGGGTCGTAGCTAAGCTGAATTGAAGCCACACTTTTCAGAATTTTATTGACATAAGTTTGGATTTGGTTCTGACCCGGTTCTGGTTCTGGTGTGATGAGGGTGTGAAAACGTTGCAGAGAGAATTTATCTGATGTCTGGTGCTGAAGTGGGTCAAGTTTGCTTCGTGCTTCCAGAGTGGCTCCTGTAGACCGCCACGCTTCAGACACTGGTTCTGGTTCTGGTGGTTCTGGTTCTGATTCTGCTGACGTCCTGCTGTGACCCAGAAGAGAAACTAATAAAACAGATTCAGGTTTTAATTGGGTAGAAAAACCGTGAATGAATGAATGAATGAATGAATGAATGAATGAATGAATGGATGGATGGATGGATGGATGGATGGATGGATGAATGAACGGATGGATGGATGGATGGATGAATGGATGGATGAATGAATGAATGGTCATCCAGCTGATAGTATCAATCAAAGCTTCACTGGAAATAAAAAAAAAGAATCAAATTAAAATTCGTCAGAAATAAGAAACTTTAAGAAATGATGAAATAATTTTATTGTTTATCAGGTTTTGTTTTCGATCTGAAGGAGTTGCTGCACATCTCCGGTTTTTATTCCAGGAATTTAAGTTTGGGAAGATAAAAAATGCTTTGTAATATTTTGTGTTTTTGCAGTGCACTGTCCTGATTGTAATTCAGATCATATTTTATTCACCAAATTATTGTTTGAACATTTTGTGCACAAATTGTTTGAAGAAACTCTCATGTTGACTGGCCGCCTGCGTTCTGTGGTTTCCTGTTACGCCGCGTGGCGCCGCGTGGTGATGCGTGTGGTGATGCGTGTGGTGATGCGCGTGGTGATGCGCGTAGCGCCGCATGGTGGCGCTGCGTGGTGATGCGCGTGGCGCCGCGCGCTCTGCTCTAGTTTCTCTCCTCCTGTGTGAACGAGTGACTCATGTTTCTTTACAACCCGCCTCTCTGCCATTCATCAACGTTTGTTTCCGTGGCGGCGGATCAGAGCGGACCTGATCGGACCTGACCGGGTCTGGACCGAGTCCAGAACAATCCGTCACGCCTCGCCGCTCCTGAACTCTGAGCTCATCTACAATGAGGTGAAAGGTCAAAGTTCACTGGGAGGATGGAGGCAATCGTCCAGCAGAGCTGAATTCTTCAGGTTTGATCTGAATATAGGCGAGCTGCGACCTTTAACCTCTGAACAAAGAGAGTGAAAGCAGCGCCGATGAGTTTCTTCCTTCCTTTGACTGAAAGTTAAAGCAGAAACTTCCTCTCAGCTGTTCCAGATGTTCTTCCTCTTTCCTTTCACAGTTTAAAGAAATCGGACAGAAAACCTGCAGTCGCTTCGTTTGCTGCACTGTAAAAACACAAAATACTACCAAGCAATTCAGTTTGTGCCACAAATATCTCAGTTTGCTGGAAAGGAGCTAAAACTAACTTCAGCTTCATGTAGGAGAAGAGATTGTTTCACCTCAATAATTCCTTTATATCGATAAAACGTTTTAGTTCCACTCACGTTATTTCACTTGGGAAAAATGTTTTATTATAAGTGTAATAATCTGCCAGAGGAAGTGGAATTTTTAATCAATATGAATGAATATTTTATTCAAAACAAGCTCCTATTTCTGTTGTTTTGTCTCATTTGCTTGGTTGTATTTTGTGTTTTTACAGTGTTCAGTCTCCCTTCTTCCAGCTGACTGTGACGGTTAACGACTTCCTGCTGCAAACTGTTTGGTCTGCCTTTGACCTCTGACCTCTGCTAGGCCCTATCCCACCCTGTCGGCCATTTTCTGCCTCCATAACTTTCTCTTCAACTTTTCTTCCCATCGCTGCGGAAACGCCCGGCCTGCAGCTGCTGCACGGCAGCATGCGCTGCAACTGGAGAGTGTGTGTGTGTGTGTGTTCTGTGTGTGTGTGTGTGTTCTGTGTGTGTGTTCTGTGTGTGTGTGGGTTCTGTCTCCTCAGCTCTGCCTTCAGCTTCTCTGTTGCTGTGAATCTTTGAGTCTCTGAACAGGAAAGAATCAGGAACTGAACCACAAACTGAGTGAAGCACGGTGGTGGAGGCCTGATGATCTGGGCCTGATCTCCTCTGCTGATCCAGAGTCAGTCTGTCCAAGCTGAAGCTGAGAGCTGCAGCCATGCAGGGGCAGGAGGCACTACACTGTAAAACACTAAATCTTGATTTAAGCTTGTTTTAAGTAAACAAAATCTTGGATATTTATAATACTGGGAGTTTTTTTCCACTAATTAAACAGTTTTTCCCATTTTCTGTGAAATAATGTGCCAGTAGAATTTGAGCTTTTTATCAATATTAATGAACTATTTATTGAAAACAACTCTAATACTTTGCTGTTAGTTTTGTCGTATTTTAAGTGAACTGAAACATTTGCTCTAGAAACTAGACCAAAATACTTGGTAAGATTTTGAGTTTTTTCAGTGAATGGATGGATGATGGGCTGTTTGGGGATAAACATCAGTAAATGTTGTTCTGTTTTAATGATGTGTTTAAATTACATGATGTGAGAAACTGATGAAGTCAGACTGAAATCAGCTGCTTAAGGTTTGGTTCTAAAATCTGTCGCTGCGTTTCGGTTTTCATGCACAGCTTTTCCATTCTGGACCCTTCTTCCAGTAAAGACAGCACAGTTTATTTATTTATTTATTAATTTATTTATTTATTCATTTATTTATGTGAAACAAGTCCGTACTGCCTCCATGCATTGCATGGCAGGCGCCTTTTGTTCTACACCCAATAGAAAGTCTCTTTATTTTTCTTTCTTCCGTCACCGTTAACGCGGCTCGTACCGCTGCGTGCGCCCCCACAAATGTGGTATCGAAACGTGCGGCTCGATGCCGAGAAGGGAGCTATTACTTTTTGTGGGATTCGGAGTTACCATGGCAACATAATTCGCGAAAAACGACACCACAAAATCCCATTCAGCGAGGCAACAAAGAAATCCTAAAAATACCGTATTTTTGAGGATTTTTTGTGTCGTCATGAATTCACGTAGAAATGCCATTCAAATGTCAATTTGTAGATACGTCCGTGATCTCTTCTAAAGTGAAGGCGGCACGTCGATACGAATTACGTTTTGTCCACAATTTGTCTCTAAGCAAACCAAAGTTTTAGATTTTTCGTAAAATTAGAGTGTAACTGACACCAACTGCCGCTCCGCTAGAGTGAGAGACGGAGTGCCATTTTGACCCCAAATCATTTTTTAACTCGCCCTCACGCCCATAAATATCACCCGATTGGTATCAAACTCGGTCATGACATTGATACGGGTGCCTGCTCCGGTAGAATGTTTTCGAAATTTTTCTAGGGCTTACGGTTTTCTGTCAAGGTGCTTTAGAGCAAAGTGATGCGACAGGATTTGCTCACGCTCGCTCAAGCTCTCACCCATCGACTTCCATATACTTCTGAAAAATTTCAGACCTCCGCTCACACCATCTTTCCGTCATCGCTGTTATTACTGTGAGTGAGGTAGAGATATGAATTGCGGGACTATCGGAGACGACACATGGCCCTCTCATACGCTTCAAACGGGTTTCCAATACGTATTACGGCTCCCGAACGGGAAGGAGTTGTTCGGACTGCTTTTTTTGTCAAACTGTCTGGCTCAAACAGAGAATTCTGTCTCCCCCTGTGTGTCTCACTCACAGCTGGCAGAGAGGATTAATTACCATAGCAACGGAACACAGGAGGCTATTGGCTGCTGGTTAGGACTACAAATACGCATCACTGTAGTTCTAACTATGGCGGAAGACTCAGTTGAAACAGAGGAGGACTGAGCTGGCATTTAGAACTACTTGCTGCTATGGGCTGTATATTACTGATTTAACCCAAACACTGTTACTCATAACATTTGTGTAGCTCTTTAAAATAAAGCTTACTGAAAATTTCAAAATAAATGCCTCAATATTCCTCTCAGGTTAGTGCACCGCTGTAGGCAGTGCAATAATAGCCTGTATTATCTTTTTCTCTCAGGTTAGTGCACAGCCTTGCGATTCACTGCCTTCTATTCTTTTCCCTAAAATAAGCTTTTAGCTATTTTTCTTACTTATTAGCCATGTTTAGGACACTGAATGTAGAAAGTCAATGTAAGACAACATGCTAGTGGTGCCCCACATGCTACTGACAGCATTTAGGCTTACATTAGCATTTTGGCTAATTTTAGCTTATAAACTAATTTTAACATACTGAATGGTGCAAGTCCATGTTAGTCAACATGCTTGTGACTCTCCACATGCTACTTTGTAATTTATTAGCTAAGGTTAGCATTGATGGTAATTTTTAGTAAAGAGCTTCCTGCTTTCCCATCGCTGTAGTGAACTTGGTGCTTACAAAATGGCTCAGCTTCCGCTTCAGCTCCGGTTTACTAGTTGCTGACTTATCAAAATCGCGTTTTTAAAGACGCTCTTTCACGGATAAAAAATAAATAACTAAACATGGAAAAGCTACACCAAGCCTGGATTCACTAACAGACCAGTAAGAACTTTGTGAGGCATTTTAAAGACTGTATCTATGAGCGCTACAAGTGGCTAACAGCTAGCACTGAGCACAAGAACATTTGGATGTTATTTACAAGTAATGGGTGAGTGTTACTTTTCTGTTACATTCTTATACAAACTTTACTGAATATTTTTTCTTCTAATTGTTCACATGTGCTATTTGAGCAGTATGGATTGATGTTGAGCTTCACTGGGGAACATGGAAAAGTTTAGCTAAATTGCTGGCTGTTCAGTTATGTTTTGGTTGGCTGCATTGTTGCTTTACTTGGCGTATTTCTGTTTATTTGCATATTATTGGATACCTGTGGCTTGGTGTGGTGCATCGTTGCTGTATTGCCCAGCACAACGTGTGTATAGTTCAGGTTTAGTTGAGTCTGTTGAATCCCTGACTGAAACCCCGCAGCACGGCCCTGTTGGTTCTACTGGAACCAGAACTCCATCATCTGCTCCACCTCCAGCTGCTGTGGTTCTCTGAGTCAAACCAACCTGTTCCCCTCCTGGCCTGTGGGGGCGCTGCACCAAGAACCACTGAAGGAAACCACACAAAAACCTCTGAAGACACTGAGAGCAACTTCCTTCTTCACCAGATGGAAACAAGATGGAGGCGTCAGATTTTAGCAGTTGGAGGATTTCTCTTTAGTCTTTGGCTAAAGACCAGGAGCCATTTCTGCTATTAGCGCTAGGCTAACATGTTAGCTTTGGTTGTATTTACCCAGATTGCCCTGCGCTGTAGTCCACTTCCTGCTTTTGGAGCGGTCTCCGGTCCGCTTGGCGTTCACATTCAAACTGAACCAGAGTTCACTTCAACCGAACCCAGACTGAGGTTTGGAGGACCAGAGGTCAGAGGTCAATTAGTGTTTACAACTCACCAACCGACCCGGACCTTAAAGGTAGACAGACCGGAGTTGGATTAAAGCGAACCAGAATCTGGTCGAGGCGGACCGAGTTGTTTTTTAGATGTAAGATTCTGATTTTAACAGTTTCTTGTAGGTTTTCTGGATAAATAAAATCCCGTCTTCATGAATCACTTTTCAGTTTTGATTTTCTTTTTTTCCTTTTCCTTCAACATTGATTGTCATTTTAAAAGGTTTGTGTGCAAGTCTTAGACTGACTGTTGGGAATGTTTTTATCTGCTGGCTCAGACTTTCAGTGAAAACAGCGTTTCTTTCTGCGTTGCTTGAATAAGTTTTTACTTCTCAAAAATTTCTCTCAGCTGCAGCAGCGAGTTTTTTCCGAGTCCTTTGGAAAGTAAGTACGGTAAACCTTTGTTCTGGAAACTTGTCTCAGAATTCCTGAAAGCATCTTCTGGCTTTCTCTTCTGCAAACAGACGCACGTTGGAACTTGGCTGTGGCTTCGTCTCCCATGGGAACGCAGCAGAAAGCGGCTCCCAGCCCAGGACCCGACCGTTGCTCAACACGTTGCAACAGGGCCGCCTGTGAGCTCACCAAGAAATACGAGCCTTCAGGATCACGGTTCAAATCTGGAGGAGCAGAAGGAAAAAAATGAAAGTTCAAGTACAAACGGGCTAAAAGGAAACAAAAAGGGGGAAACTGGAGAAAATTACTTTTTCTACTCGTTGTTCCTCGGTGGATAAAAACTGCGTCGGGTCAGCAGCGATTCCAGCTTCAGTTCCTCGATTACAAACCATGGAAGGCAAAGGTCAAAGGGCAAGATGAGACTCATGTCCTCCAAAGTGAACAAACGAGTGTCAACATTTTATTGATCTTTGATCAGAGATCAGCGCTTCCACCAGTGACTTCATGAATGAATCCAGGATTGGAAATGTTCAGGTTTAGTTTTCACATCCTCAGTTCTGCTCTGGATTAGCGTGGAAGCTAACTCTTGAATTAATGTTGCCAGAACTTCGTCTGGGTTGGGGGACGATACGAATGCTGAGAAGATAATAATTCAGTAGTTTTCAGTCCATTTCTACTTATTATTACATTATTGCAGCTTTAATGATGTCTTATTACATTTTAAAGCCTCATTTTATTACATTAGTTCATATTGTGGCGTTCCTTCGCCTTCGATCATGTTTCTATAATCAACAGAAACATTTCCACTAAAAGTCAACAGAAAGGAACTGCAGGAGCTGCGATCAGCTCAAACAACAGCGCCGCTCTGGAGGAGCAACTTCAGGAGGAACCAGATGCTCAGTTCACAGCTTCAACTCCTTACAGTCCAAACAAGCAGAGAGAAGTCCAGAGGTCACCGGGGTCATCTGAGCGGATCAGAGTCACTTCGCTCCCCTGGAACAACTCTCAGCTCACCAAACATACATGCGTGTGTGTGTGTGTGCGTGCATGCGTGCGTGTCGGGGTGTGTGTGTGCGTGCGTGCGTGCGTGTCGGGGTGTGTGTGTGTGTGTCTGTGCAACCATCCATTTAACTGGCCGTTCGTTCCAAACAGCGGATGTATCGACATGCCCTTTATTTGTAAAACAAAGCCAGTCTCTGGTTTCTCTTGTAAAAGCTAACCATGCTAACTATGCTAACCATGCTAACTGTGCTAATCATGCTAACACACTGAACCACAGTTATTCACCAAGGCTTTGGGTTCCTGCTCACTTCTCCTGTAAAATTAGTAAAACAAAAGAATAAAAAATGGACTAATTACAACAGACTGAAACCTTCTGGCTGCTCACAGATTTGATTTCACCTGGAAGGTAAAACTTCAGAAATACTTTGAATTATTCCAACTCTGGACTCCTTTTAAAGGAAATGGTGATTCAAACAAAATCTTCCACTTTATCAAATTAAAGTCTTGGATTACGGTTTGCTAAGGCTGTAAAACGGTTTGAGCTACTAACAGACGTATAAAAGGATCAAAGCTAAAGAGGTGATAATTTTCTGGATTTCATGACGATGCCACATCGTTTGATGTTAATCTAAAACCTTCAGCCTGACTGGTTTCATCTGGCAGATTGAGAAACGCAAACCAGATCTTATCAGGCGAAAGCAGCTAAAGTTTGAGAGCAATTCAGAGTGAAAATGATTCTGAACCGCTGAAACCCCCAACATCATGCAACAACTTTAATTAGAATTCATTATTATAGAAAAACACATTTCAGTATATTTATTTACCTCACATTTTATGCAAACTGTTTTCAAGCCTTTTTCTGTTTGTCATGTTTGGTTCCAGTTTATGAACCCACATGCACGAACACAATCAGGAGACGCGTGTGCAAAACAATAATGAAGTTTATTGACAAGAGGGAATAGGGTTGGGGAGAAAACACGGAGCAGGAGTCTGGAAGGGGCAACCAGTTCAGCCACTGTCAACGAGGAGAAGCTGTTAGAATATACGAATTCAGGAAGGTGGATGAATATATATATTGACGAAGGGAAAGGCTTACTAGGAGCGGATGGATGTTTCCTTTGGAGCAACAACGGACCCAGGGGCGGCGTGGAGAGGCAACGAACCGTTGGAGGGCGGACAGGTAAGTCAGACTGAGTGGAGGAGCGAACTGACGGCTGGTCGGAGTCTGGGACAAACGACCCACAGAACTCTCCTCTCGGAAAACTCCGGAGGAATCCAGGTAAACCAAGGTAAACAAACACTCAGGCAAGGAAGTGTCAGCTCGCCGCTTCTTAGATACTCCCAGCCTCAGTCAGACAATGCGCCACAGGTGTGTCCCCGGGTTCGACCCGACGCCTCTCCAGGGGCTCTGCTCCTAGGCGGCATCTGGTGGAGGAAGTGGGAAGCAGCAGGCTTCCACAAAAAACAAAACAAAACACCGATCCTGACACTGTTGATATCAAACCAATAACAACATTTTACTTTACTTAAAATTATATTATTGTTATTTGTTAAGGTACTGCATCTTTAGCTTAAGACTGTGCACTGTAAAACATTTGAGTCTAGCTGTGGTTGAGGCTATGGCTAGCTAGCTGCTAATAAATCATTGCTAGCTAGCTAGTTTCTCATTGGTAAGTGTAAATTATCACCAGCTGGTGACAGGCGCCATCGGCTCACTTCTGGTGCATTGTGGGTAAAAAGATCAGCACAAAACCATAAAATATGTGATTTTCTGGAGTTTCGTTCAGAAACTAGAGAAAGGACCCAAACACTGCAAAATACAAAAAAAATCACATTAATATTTTTACTTAAGTACTTAATTTTAAAAGTATGTAAAGTAAAAGCAGCTGCTGAATGTTTTCCTTAATGTCTAAGACTGAATGTTTTGATATTAATGAACAGATCATTGATGTTTTTATAGTGTGGCAGTTCAGTTGGAAATGTGATTCTGTGCATCAGGAACCATCTGCAGAGTAAAATGAATCACAATAAGAAAGAGGAGACGTTATTTTAGCTCCAGGAAACTTTTCAGAATAAAAGATATCTGCATGAAAAAAGACGCAGCTATCCGAGGAAGAGGAGCTGCTCGTTTCCAATTCGCTCGGCATCAACCCCACAATAAAAAATAGTTTATTCAACTTAACAGCAGGTCAATTGTGAACAATAATTAAATTTCCAAAACCTCAACCTGTTTTGAGCTGCATGGAGTTGATTTTTGAACCAGATAATTTGATGATGCGTAGGGGATAGCGCGACCCTGTTTGGAGGCCTTGAGTCCGTCGTGGGTTCGAGTCCCGGACCCGACGATATTTGCTGCATGTCTTCCCCCCTTTCCAGTCAGCCTACTTTCATATAAGGGACACTAGAGCCAACAAAAGACCCCCTGGAGGGGAGAAAAACAACAACATTTGATTAAGTCATGGATTATTTTCAAACTAACAAATCAAAGAAACGCAATGTGACGTAAAAGTTACGAAATACACAAAAATATTGTAGAAATGTAGTGGAGTGAAAGTCAAAGGCAGCCAGAATTACATCTAGTCAACATGAACAATGTTCTTTGGTTCAGTAACAAACTGGTGAACTTGAATCACCTTCAGATGTTTTACAGTGCATGAGGAAGAGCCTCAACGCGTCGATCTCTTTAAATGGGAAACGAACGGCGAGGAGCTTCTTCTGCGCCAGAATCAGAGGAAGTTGGTGAAACTGCCAATCAATAACCAATAATCAAGGAGCTGGATTTCAGTCGCCGTGTTCGGCTGGGATGTTCCGGCATCCGGTAACTGTTGGCCGGATATAATCCCATTCCCCGTCTGTCCTGATCCCCACACACACCCACACACACACACACACACACACACACACAGAACCAACACGGATGTCCTTAACGGGTAAAAACAGGAAGTTGTTCACGTCCCACTGCAAATTCCTAATCTCTCTCTCACACACGCCCACACACACACACACACACACACACACACACACGCCCCCACACACACAGAGAGAGGGCCGGCTGGCTTTGAGCTGTCAGGAATGAAAGCCATTCTTTCTGTGTGACTCAGCTCTGACTTTCTATAGGCTGAGGAATGCAGTGGGCAGAAGAGGAGCGCTCTGATTGGCTGGAATGAAACTGTGGCTCGGTTTGAATTGGAAGAAGTTCAAGCTGCTGTGAAATGTAATATCAGAATGACTAAGAGGTTGCTTCCCATTTTCCTCATTATTAAAACGGGACTTACAGGAACCTGGGAAAACAATGTTCCTGTGGCTTCGTCATTCCGCCAGAGAAGACTGACGACTTGCTGAGTCACGTTGGCAGCAGTCGATCTGACCACAAAGGAAGGAAGAGACTCCAAAGGGTCCAAAGCAAGAAAACTGCAGCAAAACTCTGAAAACAACAGCCACTTGTGCTAACCCAAGGGATTACAGAGGAGGAAGCATAACTTTACCTAAAAGGGAAAAAAAGAGGCAAAACATGAAATGAGATGATTAAAGTTGGTCCATCATGTTTCATACAACCGGTCACGATGGATCTGTGGTCTAATCAAAACATGGTCATTACATTTTTGATCTAAAATCATTCTGCCTGTTGAGCTGGTTCAGAGTCGCTTTAAATCCAAGAAACCGCTGCTGGCCACGCCTCTGACCGCTGCTGGCCACGCCTTCAACCACTGATGGCCACGCCTCCGACCGCTGCTGGCCACGCCTTCAACCACTGCTGGCCACGCCTCCGATCGCTGCTGGTCACGCCTCCGACCGCTGCTGGCCACGCCTCCGATCGCTGCTGGTCACGCCTCCGACCGCTACTGGCCACGCCCCCAACTCAACATTTACACTCTCACCTGAAAGGGGCAGCAAGCGGATTCATAATTATATGACAGTGCATCTTTGAAAAGCATCAGTGGAGCATCCTGCACAACCAACCAAAATGCAGCAAGTGGTTTCTGGATGATGAGTCAACAAAACTCTTTCAGCAGCCATTGTAGAGCAAGAAAACCAGCTGACCAGATGTTGGAGATCAGCTGGGGTTTCTAGGCAACGGGTGGAGCTCTGATTGGGTTGCTAGGCAACGGGTGGAGCTCGGCCTTTAGATTCAAGAAGGAGGTATCTGAACACATCCTGAATTTTCTTTTCACTTAATATTTTTAAATATTTAAAAGATTTTTCCTTTTTCATTCTATTTTGGTTTAATTGGGTTTGATGTTTAGACTTTGAAAAGCTTCTGAAACTAAAACAGTTTTGTCTGAACTGACTGAAGTCCAATTATTGATCAGTTGGGTAAAACTGAACGTTGAACGGTTCTGACCCGCATCACTGCGACGCCGCCGCGCTGCGCGGCCGACCAGGAAACGGAAAGCAGAAGGAAAACATTCAAAGCATTTCTGTCAAACTGAACCTGAAACCAGATGATGTCATGAAACCAGGAGGAAATATTTGAATAATTCCCTCATGGATCAATGGTTTTCAGAATCAATTTGAACTTAAAATGATTTTCCCCAGAATCTTTGATTCAGAAAGAACAGCAGAGAGACATGAATGATTCATTTTTCCATCCAGTTCAGTTTTCATTTTATTCAACTGGGAAGTTTGAAGCAGAGAAACCAGCAGGACGAAACAGACGATCTGACAAGCCGGCGAGGAAAACGGCTGGCTCTGAGCAACGGGAGGCGGAGCGGCCGAAACCAGGAACTCAGACCAGATGATTTCTAGAAACTCAGGAACGAAGGGAGAGAAAAAAACGAGACATGAAGTCATAAAACCAAAAACATCAGAACTAAAACAGAATTCAAGATTCAACAAACCAAACATGACGAGTCAAGAGAACCAGCGATAATAATCAATAACTCAACGATAATAATCAATAACTCAACAATAATAATCAATAACTCAACGATTATAATCAATAACTCAACAATAATAATCAATAACCCAATGATAATAATCAATAACCCAACATGAGCCAAAAACACAAACTGATCAATATTCTGATAAATCACTGAATGGCTGTTGGATCAAGATCCTGGTTCTGGTTCTGGTTCTTCTTGGACCTGATTCTTTGCAGAAACATTAAATTTTTCCAAGTTTTTTAGTTTTTTTCTGTAAATATTTTTAATTTGAAATAAAACTAAAGTAATTTGTAATTAATTATTCAGCTGGAAATAAATTATTTTATAATTATTGAATATTTATAAAAAATATTAATTTGTTGCACTTAAAACATGAAAATTGCTAAAACTTATTTAGTTTCACTGAGAAATTTGCACCAGAAGCTAAAAAAATATTTAATATTTTGTGTTTTTGCTAAAACAAATTTATTCAGTTTCTTTGATTATTTATTAAATTTTTCCTTCATTTTGCCTCCATCATTTAATATTTCTTTAACTTTGTTTCTGAAATGAAAACAAAGCAGACAGAATAATTAATCAGTTTAAAGTTTTATTATTAATGTTGATTTGTCTTATTCTGCAGCAGATATTCAAATATATTCATATCTGAATGAATCTGTGGCGTCAGGACGATTTATCCTCTGGAAAAACCAAAACAACCAAACGATGAAACTTGACGAAACGTCGATGTAAAAATTAACGACACAAAATAATAATCTGAATTTATTCGCTCCTTAAATTCCAATTGGATCCGTTTGGGTCGGTTTGAACAGGAATGAAGGATTTTAGAAGAGAAAACTGGAGCTCATTTCTGGTTAAAATTTAAATTATGAATATTTGCTGTGATGGTTTCTCTGCATCGACCTAAAGTGGTTCTGATCATTCTGATCATGTTCTGATCATGTTCTGATCTTGTTCTGATTGTTCTGATTGTTCTGATTGTTCTGATCTTGTTCTGATTGTTCTGATCTTGTTCTGATCATGTTCTGATCATGTTCTGATCTTGTTCTGATCATGTTCTGATCTTGTTCTGATTGTTCTGATTGTTCTGATCTTGTTCTGATTGTTCTGATTGTTCTGATTGTTCTGATCTTGTTCTGATTGTTCTGATCTTGTTCTGATCATGTTCTGATCATGTTCTGATCTTGTTCTGATTGTTCTGATTGTTCTGATCTTGTTCCGATTGTTCTGATTGTTCTGATCGTTTTGCCTGTTTCCTGTTTGCGGAGGAAGCTGCACCGTTCTTCAGGAACAGCCTGTCCTCCAGCAGAACCCGCACATCCTGCCGACTCGCTGGCTTGTTTACCAGATTTTGTTTTTAGGAGACGACAGGAAACGTGTTTCAGCTAAATATTGATCACTTATTAAATCAATCAACTCATTGATTAGACATCGATTCCTGAATATTACAAAGAAATGAAGGGAAAAAGCAACTAAAACGTTTAGCAGAAGAACTTTAATAGACCAGAGGAGAGTCTGTCTGCTTGGGGGAAAACTTGGAGGAAGGACGATCTCAGGTGTTTTCACTCTGGTTTCCTGCAGAAGTGAGAAAGGACGTCAGTCTCTGATCAGGAGAAGCTTCAGTCAGTTGATGCCGACCCAATAAAATTCATCTCCTGCAAATAAATAAAACTCAACCTTTGTTTTTAGTTTCCACATAAAAACAACAAAAACCAAATAAATGCTGCTGCTTTTCACTTGCTGCCCTGAAACCGCCTGCTGCAGTTTGCTCCAGCCTGCTGCAGTTTGCTGCAGTTTGCTCCAGCCTGCTGCAGTTTGCTGCAGCCTGCTGATTAATCTGATTTAATTTGTCAGATTTTGCTGTTTTTGATAGATAAATTCGTTTCTCACCTCGTCTCTTCCTGTCAAACGTCAACAAACCTTTTTGTGCTGCAGAGCCTCTGCGAGTGTTTTGAGCCTCACAGGAAGTTGTAGTAACCATGGAAACCGAGCTGAGCTTCACCTGTTTTTTTCCGGTGGTCTGCGGTCTCATACGCCGTGACTTCCTGCTGACAAAGGCGCCGCCTGCTTCCAGGAAAAACATCGAAGATTAAAGGAAAGACGAGTCGATCAGATTCCATCGTCACATCGGCTGGGATTTCTGCACAACTTTAAAGTTTCCTTCATGTCATAGAAGATAAAACCATTGAAAAACATTTTCATATGTTTAAAGTCCAGACTGCGTTTCAGTTGAACCAGAAAAATTCAAACATTAACAAAGATTTTAACTTTTGCTGCTGAATTTAGGTCACATCTGCAAAACTGGATCTCATTTTAACATTTGGTGAAAAACATGAAAGGTTGTTTAGAGCTGCAGAGACAGGAAACAGTTTCCACTTCCTTCAGATTAAAGGCCTGCGGTTTAACTTCACAGCACATCAGCTGGCTCAGGGTGCACTTACTTATCGCAGCGTTAATAAAACAGATTTTATTAACATCAGATTAAATGCTGGGAAGTTTTTATGTTGATGGCAGGAAAGATCTGCTGCAGCTGTCTGTGTTTCAGCACATCCAAAGAAGCCTCTGACTGGAAATATTTTCTTTATTCTCTTTGGTTTGTCTAAAAGCTGCATTGTTTAGAAACCTGCAAATAAACTATGAGAATAAAATTGCATAAATTTATGACTTTATTGTCATGATATTTATTCTTTATTCGGTTATGAAGAACCGACTCCCTGCTGTTTGTCTAAGAATGGAGTCCAGAAATATGAAGGTACAGAGAAAATATTCCTAAGATTTACAACCTGCATTAACTGGTAATTAATCTCCATCTTGGTCTTTTATTTGTTCCTAAATCATCCATAAACCTTTTATTGTGAAAGGTAGAGACACGCCTTAACCACAGAGCCTAGATAAATACACCAACACACACTCGCTCTGTGTGTGCTGTTAGATAACACCTAGGGAAGAAAATGTGCCAAACACCCACACTCTGTTTCCCATGGGACGCTCGGTGTGTGTGTGTGTGTGTGTGTGTGTGTGTGAAGGTGAAAGCAGCTGCATGAACACAGGTAGGATTCTTTCAAAGTACGGAACCGCCCTTTTTTAACCACCGATTAAAAGTTACAACATCTAAAAGCATCAACCTTTCACACACTTTCCCAATCCGAGTCAGACCGAGTTCTGGTTCTGAGGCTCCAACATGTTAACATCCAACTTCATGTGTTTCAGGGTCGATCTTCCTCATGCAGCAGAGTTACATTTGGAGTCCCTCAGGGCTCAGAACTTGGCCCAGTTTCTTTAAACGTCCTCCGTTACGCTGATGATACTCAGTTTTATTTGTCTATAAATCCAGATGAACTGAACTAGAGTTTGGACCTGGATGACTTTCTGGAGACCAGGCTGGTCTCTGGTGCTTCTCTGACACGTCCTCTGCACTGTTGCCAAAATGACTAAACATTCGTCCCAGCGACACGTAGAGAAACTAATCTGGAATATTAAACTAATCTGGAATATTAAACATCTTTACTATGAGAAAGTCCAACCATTTCAGGATGAGCTGATGATAAATAAATAAAGACGCATCAAAAGCGTTTTCCTTCAAATCAACGTTTTCTAAAGATTCTCTGATGTTTCCGTCTGCAGGTTTCAGATCTGCTCTGAAAACATTCGTTTACTCTTCACGTCTTTTTGTGAATAATTTCAGCTTGAACATTTTTCCCTGAATGGATTTTAGGTTCTGACAGCAGGATGAAGTCCTGTACCGAAGACCGGAACCAACCGGATCCCAAACGATTCCAGGACCTGACTTCTTCTCTCGGTTCTGGACAAACTTTCACGTTTCGTCCAAAAGTTTCTTTAGGAACAAACTGAGGCAATAAAATCTGAATGTTGATGTTGAAGTTTTGGTTCTGATAGAACCGGGTCTACTGGACCATCAGGAGGAAAACAAACTAAATTCACTTTTCGGGTTTTTAGAATTTCACATCAAAAATGGATTTTTGTTCATAACGAATCAACTTTTTGACATAAAAGCTCGAAGATGTGTTTGAGTCTTAACTTGTGAACCAAAAGACTTTATTATTCACATAAATGTCATTTTGAGCTGCATGTTGCTGCAGAGCTGCTGACAGGCAGCAACATGAACGCTTCACCAACGCTCCGCTAATCTCCTGGGGCTTTCGTCAGAGGAACCGCTTCGTTTCACCTGGAGCAGCGTTTGCAATGAAACCGAAACTAACCAGTCGGCCATGTTTCAGCGCGGTGGGCTTTCAGGGTCAAAGGTCATTCACTCACGAAGGGACCGGCAGCCTGGAGACAACCGGGACGTTTAGATGTTCCTCAGCTTCAAGAATTCACCCAAACACTTCACATTTAAACTTCCGGAGCCGACCGACCGTTGGAGATTTTTCACATCTATCCAGTCCTGGAAAGTCCTTGGGCAGCGAGGAAGTGAAGTAACGGACCAATCAGAACCAGAACCAGAACGAGCTTAGCTGCTGGTTGATGAGCTGAGACAACAAAAACATGGCTGCCATCGTTATGGGAACGAATCAGCAGAAAGACTCGTTCACCTCCATCAGCTCTGAATGGAGGCTGTAGCGCGCGCACACACACACACACACACACACACACGCACACGCACACAGACACACGCACACACACACATTTTCCCGTTTAGCAGCAGTTTAACTTTGTTCTTTGTTTCTGCATCAAACATTATGCTGCAATATTTCTAAATTAATGTTAAGTTATTACATTGTTTGGTTTGTCACAAGATGCAAAGAAACAGAGCGCTTTAAAAATTTAAATAAAACTGAGGATTTAGCAGAAACGGAATCAGTCGATTCAGTCAGAAGAAGAAAAACCAGAATATTCAAACATGAATGATTAAAACCATGACATGAAACAAACATAAATCCTTTCAACTGAAACAGAAACTCAAACCACATCCTGAACCCACAGCAAGTATTAAAATTAAAATAAAAATATCCAAAAATACTGAATTTATACATTTCCTCCTACAATTGAGCTTTGGTCAGCTGTTAAATTAAATACTGATGAATCTGAGCATCTCTCCTGGTTGAACCTGAGGATCAGCTTTTAGCCGCGCTGCTAATCTGCAAACTGGAGTTCCTCTGCTCTGCTGATGGCGCTCCCTGAAAAATCAATGTGAGGAAAAAACTCACCGACGTCAGAAATCTTCCACACCAGAAGTTTTCCTACTGTTAGAAAAACAGCCTGACTGGCGTTTTTCCAAAGTAAGAACTAACTAGCCTCACGTCAAATGAGAACCGTAATTACTGAAGAGCTACCAAAACATTAACACTGCTAATACTGCTAACAGCACCAGTACTGCTAACAGTGCTAATACTGCTAACACTGCTAATACTGCTAACACTGCTAATACTGCTAACAGCACCAGTACTGCTAACAGTGCTAATAACGTTAACACTGCTAACATTGCCAATACCACTAACAATGCTAACACTTAGAGCTGAAATGATTGTTATCAAAATAATTAACTAATTTAGTAAGAATATACTTACTAAATATATAGTGCTTAGTAATACTATACTTTCTTAATCCCAGAGGGAGATTTCAGTCCAACTCGGAGTCAACAGGCTGTAAAAAAGACGATTGAAACCCAAATGGAACAAAAACCTGACAATGTGAGTTTTGCATAATTGATCCCCTCTAAGAAGAAAACCTGCCTGTTTTCCAGGACCTGGAAAATCCCTGGAAAGTTTCCCAGCAACAGCAAAGCAACAGCAACCGTTGCAGAGATTTCTCAACTCCGTTTTTGTTGCCACAGCAGGAACATTCCTCAGGGTTGCTCAAGACGGACCGGTATTCAAATTGACTGACGCAGCAGCGCAGTATTTGGTTTTTATTTGCATGTGAGCAGAAGGCAGCGTTCCTGCTGCTTATCTGCCTGCAGCGGGCTTTGTTTATGCTCCTGCATCCACAGGGCCGTTGTCCGCCTGCATGCTGCCGACACGCAGCAACCGACGCCTCACGGCGACGGTTAGAGCTCGGCTCCAACTGGCTGCATTGGCACAGAAACTATTTATTGTTTATTATCCACAGCTAATTGTTTAGTCGTGTCGTTTCCTCAGGCAGAAATGAAACTTTCCCACTTTAACTCTCTCCTTTCTACTTCACCTTCCTGGTAATTTATTCTGTAAAAATATTTTCAAAAAGAATAAAAGTTTGTCAATGGGACAAAGAAACTTCATCCAAACTCATTGCAAAGCACAAAATCTTACCAAATATTTCTGGTTTTGTTTCTGTTGTAAATATTTTATTTCACTCCAAATTTAGAAGAAACTTTTTATCATGTTATAGGAGCTTAATTCAAGTCAACAATTCTTTAATATGGATGTAGAAAAGCTCCGTTTTTCTGGACGGCGTGTGAAACATCTGGGTCTCACATTGAGTTCAGGGAAGCTAAAATCATAAATATTATAGAAATTATTCTCCTCTGATTTTCCCAAACAAACGTTTTACTTTCCTCTAACGTAGAAAGTTCTCCTGGTTCAGATCTTCTGCTCCGTCTCTGACCTCCAGGCCGCAGGTTCTGGTTCTGGTTCTGATGGAGGTTTCCTTCTGTTAAAAATCAGTTTTTAATTTCACACATTGCTACCAATAGTTTGATAAACATACAAGCTAACCAAACACATCGGTTGTCGTCGGTTGCTGGTTGCCATCGGTTGCTGGTAAATATCAGTTGCTGGTTTATTTTGGTTGCTGGTTGTCATTGGTTGCTGGTTGTCATCAGTTGCTGGTTGTCATCAGTTGCTGGTTGATCGGCAGCTCAACGGTTGATCAATGTGACTTTATTTCCTTTGAATTCAATATTTTTGCCAAAGCGGTGGAAATGTTGCCGTCACTGTTTGACGTGTTAAAGTTGCGTTGCTCTGTTAAAGTTGCGTTGCTCTGCTAACTGATCTATCACAACGTTTGTTTTTTTAAGTGTTTGTTGGCTCTAGTTGCCTTTATTTGAAAGTAGTTTGACAGGAAACAGGGTAATGAGGGGGGAAGACATGCGGCAAATGT
The DNA here is from genome assembly GCF_001444195.1 of Xiphophorus couchianus. NCBI lineage: Eukaryota > Metazoa > Chordata > Actinopteri > Cyprinodontiformes > Poeciliidae > Xiphophorus > Xiphophorus couchianus. The sequence continues at coordinate 4,141,667 of NC_040247.1, forward strand.
CGCCAGGCTGGGACTCGAACCTGTGACCACCGGCACCAGACTAAGGCCTCAATACGTGGGTCGTGCGTTGCCCCTGCGCCACCACAGCAACCCTGGCAACCCCAACAACGTTTGGTTTTTACAGGGGAGTGAAAACTTTCCACAGGTTTCAGCTTCTTGCTCAGAAACCAAGAGTTTGTCCTGAGAGCCGATCAACAGAGAAAAACTGAAAGTTGAATCATTTCTGAATGACGGATTGAAACTTTGCTTCGGTTGAACTGAGGTTCTGCTGTACAGGAATGAGTCAGTGCACTGCAAAACCACAAACTCTTACTATGTTCACTTGTAACGGCATAAATGGCAAATGACATAAGCTGCGGGAGGAACCAGTGTTTTAATCAATATCGATGAATTATTGATCTAAAACCAGATGCTACATCTTGCTGAGTTAGTTTTGTCTTTTTTGAAGTGAACTGAGATATTTGCTCTAGAAGACAAAAACCCTTTGTAGGATTTAATGTTTTTCCAGTGCAGATGCATCGATCACAAAGTTTTATCTCAATATTTTGCAGTAATATTTTATTCAAACATTTCCAGCAGAGGAGATCTGGACAAAAACCAAGGAGTTTATGGTGACAAATCAAAATTCTTACTAAATGATAAATGATGTAATTTACCTATTTGCAACATTTGATTATTATTGAATATCATTTGAATTTTAACATTGTTGCAAAGCTCAAATTATTTAACTGTTATCAGTTATATTGCAGCTATGAACATAAAACCTGTACAGGCTCTGATCTTTGAATAGAAAACCCAGAAAGCGACGAGGTAAATTTCCACCTTCAGATCAGAAAAACACGAAAGCTGTCCTGTTACCATCCAGGGGGAAAATCGTCAGCCTCCAGAAAACCCCAGGTGAACCATGAAGGAGATGCAGATGAGGCTGTGGGCGTTTAGCAGAACTGAGCCGCTGTTTCGTTTCCACGCCCAGCATCGGAGCCACAGACACACAAACGGCTGAAAATGTGACGAAGTGGCAGCTAAAAAAAGATCCAGTAAATCCTGAAGTTACTGAACACAAACAGCCTGCGTTCCCCCACAGGGGGATCCACATTTATGGTTCTTAAAGTGTCGAGATCATATCTAAAACAGAATTAACAATAACAACAGTAATAATAATAATCTGTACAAAAGGAATATCAGAGCGAGAGAGTCGGCTGGTTCATTATTTAAAACAATATATCAAATGAACTAGTTGCTCCAAATGCCAGTTTTTATCAATTATTCTTTTTAAAGTATAATTTCATTTATAACCTTAAAATGAATCTTCAAGAAGTTGACCAAGTTATTGTGGCTAAAGTCTGAACACACAGTGATGCATGGTGGTGGCAGCATCATACTGTGTGGATGGATGTAAACATACATCCTGAGCTACAGGGAAGGTTTAGAAGAAATGTGTTAGAATGGCCTAGTCAAAGTGTGCAGAGATGGGAACGCTGATATCCATGGAGGCTCTCACTCCATTCTGACTGAATTTTTCATTTTCCTTAAATACAGAACCTGATGGTCCGGTCGACCCGGTTCTACTGGAACCAGAACATCTTCTCCACCTCCAGCTGCTGTGGTTCTCGGAGTCAAACCAACCTGTTCCCCTCCTGGCCTGTGGGGGTGCTGCACCAAGAACCACTGAAGGAAACGACACAAAAACCCATGAAAACACTGAGAGTGGTTTTAGCGGTTGGAGGATTTCTCATTAGTCTTTGGCTAAAGACCAGGAGCCATTTCTGCTGCTAGCGCTAGGCTAGCACGTTAGCTTCGGTTGTATTTACCCAGAATGCCCTGAGCTGTAGTCCACTTCCTGCTTTATACGTTATGTTCATTAATCCACCTTTATTTGTTGTGTTTTCTATTATTGGAGGAGAATGTCACCGGTTGGTTTTGAGTGGAAAATCAAATGAAATCATGAAATGAAGCAGAAAGCAGCAGGGGAATTACCTGCACCCTAGTTTTTCAGTTTCTCAGAATGAAACTACCAAACGTTACGACTCGTTTTTAATCATCGGGGATGCCAACGGTGTGTCAGACCTCAGAGTCTGAAATCTCTGAGGCTCAAACAAGCGAGTCTCACGCTGTGCAAGTCATCCTGGCGCTGAAGCTCCACATAAATCATTAAACTGCTCAGGATGCAGAGAGCAGCTGATAAACGTCTCTGAGGCGAAAAATATCTGCAGTTGTTGAGCTTTGAGTCTGGGGGTGTTTCCAGGCTGCCGAGGCGTTTGGGAGGAAACAGAGAGTGAGTCAGGCGCAGACCCCGCTCACCAGCAGCCCACTGCCTGAGACTTTCCAACGGAAGCAGATTTAAAACACAGCGTAAAAACAAAGAAACGAGAATAATCCATCTAAAGTGGGCATAAGACGTTCATTTAGCTTTTTGTTCAGCTGTTAATCCTCCAAAGTTCATTTAAAGCTTCATCTGCTTCCAGTTTTAAACACAAAGAGCCTTCAGAAAGCAAAGCAGCTTGAAGCTGCATTAAAAACACAAATCCTTCAGTTTCTCTGACAATAACGAAGAGAGTTCGTTACTAATTAGATTATATTTCCCAAGCATATTAAACTTGTTATTGTGTTTTTATAATTATCGTCCAGTTTCTGCAGGCAGTTGCATGTTGCCATGTTTGGATTAGTTGACTCAAAATGACATCATTTGCAGTTTTATTCTTGAAAACGTTGAAGGAAATTTTGACCAGACTTCGTCTCTCTGCTACTTTCTCCTACTGCTCTCCAGTAATTGCTCAAAACCTGTCTCTGTGTTGCCATTTTTGTTTCTGATTTCAACCACAACTCACTAAACTATTAGTGAGTTTAACCGCTTTAATCTCAATTGCTCTACACTTTAGTAAACTGTAACATTTAAAATATGGTGGGACTCAACTGAAATGTGAGTTTGAAAGTCTTATATAAGCAACATTTTCAATTTAAAACCCTTTTTTTACTGCTAAATTACTGATCATAAAGGTATTAGAGTTTTAATAAGATATTTATAGTTTTAATAAGATATTTATAGTTTTAATAAGATATTTATAGTTTTTAATGAGATATTTATAGTTTTAATAAGATATTTATAGTTTTAATAAGATATTTATAGTTTTTAATGAGATATTTATAGTTTTAATAAGATATTTATAGTTTTAATAAGATATTTATAGTTTTAATGAGATATTTATAGTTTTAATGAGATATTTATAAGGCTTATAATTATTAATATGAAGATAAGTGTCACAAATCTGTGCAGCCAGCTGAGTTATGGAGCGCTGCGCTGCGACAGCAAACACAGGGCCGTAACGCAGAACCTGGAGGCTGGGGCAGGGGGAAGGGGGCCTAAAATCCTATTTATAGTTTTCCAGACAATAGAAACACAGAAACAAACTCAAATTACTAAAGTTTTTTTGTATTGTTGTAACCAGTAAACAATCTCCCCTTCAGTTCAACATTACCAGTGGAGACACATTGTTGATGTTACTTTATAAAATAACTTACAGTTAAGTTTTGGCAAAGATTAATGTGATTTTCACAGGAGGCGAAGCGTCGTTAGCAGCTGCTGAAAGTAACTAAAAAAGTTACTTTTAATGTAACTTAGTTACTTTCCAAATAAAGTAATCCAAGTTACTTTTTCAAGGACTAATGAGTAATCAGATTAAAGTTACTTTTCAAAGTAACTATGCCATCACTGCCTATAGCATCTGCCCATGTGCACCAATCAGGAGTGTGAATTATAACCTGTTAAATGACCGACAGGAAAACTGGTCAAATATGGAAAATATTCAAAACGCGACCTCTGGGCTGAACAGTTAAACTAGCATCAGATCTAGAAACAAATTCCTGAAGCCTGAAGATTCATTCAGTCACTCTGTCTGAATGAGCGGATGAACAGTTCTCTATTTGCTCCTGAGCTTCCTGAACGTTTCAGGCATATTTGTACTTCCTCCCTGACTTCATGTGACGTTCGTCTGAACGGAATATTGTTGATCAAAAAAGTGTCTTTTAAGACGATCCATCGTTTTTATCCCTGCAAGTTTTTCCTTCAACGATACAAAAGAGACACTGAGACAAACTGTTCATTCTGCCAACTCTATGAAGAAAATCTCTGTCATTTATTCTGCTCTTGCTGTTTCTCATGTATTTTCAGACAAGACATTTGTACCTTTATTTCCCAAACAATTCTTGATGACTTTTCTCTCACTTATGTAGAAATGTTGTTTGGATTCTTCTCTTATCCCACTAATAAAACAAAACATTTTTATATTATCAATCTAATTTTATTAGTCGCCAAATATCATGGACATAAATCTAAATTCTTAAATCAGAAACCTCGTTTTTCAGCCTTTACAGAGGAATTCAAACAACACATCAAATTTCTCCAGTATTCAAAAAATAGAAAAGCCATTAAGACAATGGATATGTGCTCTCACTTTAACATCTTTCTGGTTCTGGTTCTGCTCTGCACCAGAACCAGAACCAAACGAGGAGAAGCAGCATTCAGCTTCTATGCACCACAAATCTGGAACAAACTTCCAGAAAACTGTAAAACGGCTGAAACACTGAGATCCTTTAAATCCAGACTAAAACCCACAAGGTTAGAGTTGAATTTGAAACGTAATCAATAATCAATTTAACGAAGGAACTCGATTTAATGTCATGTTTTGATTGTTGATCTATGTTGCATGACTTTGTGTTTTTATGATGTAAAGCTCTTTGAAATGCCTTGCTGCTGAAATGTGCTGTACAAATCAAATTTGATTGATTGATTGATTGATTGATTGATTGATTGATTGATTGATTGATTGATTGATTGATTGATTGATTGATTGACTGCTAACATTGCTGTCGGATGAAATCTGGTCATTTAGGACAAGATGAGTGAAACAGTGTTTCATGTTAGCTTTGGGTGCTAATACTTTACTAATACTTTGCTAGTACTTTGCTAGTACTTTGCTAGTATTTTGCTAGTACTTTACTAATACTTTGCTAATACTTTGCTAATATGAAATCAAAATCACTTTTTGTCCTGCCCTTTAATCCTCATCAGCACGAATGAAATATGGATTCATTTATTGCTTTATTTGCAATATATTTTTCAGTGCATCAGTACTAAGCTTCACAGTCTTTTTAAAAAGATGAATTTGGTTTGCAAGATAAACAATAATAATACTTAAATACTGATGCCATTATTCAGGGATCATTTACAATCAAACTTCTGACTTCTGTGGTTTTTTTCTGGCTTTTCTTTTGAATTATTTGGCTACTTTTTTCTCAGTCGCTTTGCTCTTCTGTCCCCATTTCTACTTTTGTTTTCTGTCTTTTCCTTCCTGCATCTTGTTCTACCAAAGAGATGCAGTGACAGTGTAGAACTGAATCTTGTCCAGTCTCTTGCCTTTGATCATAATTACCGTTTGTGGTTCTTTGAGTCACTTTTGACTCGTCGGCCGCTGAGTCACACATTGGGACGACTTCCCGTTCTCGTTTCTTTCATTTGAACTTTTTCTTTGGTGCGTTCTCAGAACAGAAGTAAAATTCTCAAAACTACTTCTCCACTGTTCAAGTCCTTGTGCCTCTTGGTCTCTTGCCGTTCCTCTGAGCAAGTTGCAAACGCTTTGGAGCAACCTGAGTGAAGCTCCACTTTCTTCAAATCAAACCAAATTGGTGTCAAACATTTAGATGAATTTTTCTCAGCATGAAGATGGAAATTGTAATGCAACATAACTCCTACAGTTTTACTTAGTAAGATGTTGTGTTTTTGAAGTGCACAAGTTTAGAATAATTTCACAGGATTTGATCCCAAATATTTCTACTTGCCCTAAAACATTTCTTATTTGAGTCTTTTTGTTCCCTCTTATTTTCCAGCAGCTCCTTTTGACCCCGCCCTCTCCGCGCCCCATTGGCTGACAGCTTAGCCTCCAAACACACCAGTGAATCCCATTGGCTGCCGAGAAAACAGATGAATTCTCCCGCTGCTGTCTTCTCACCTGCAGCGTGTGTGTGTGTGTGTGTGTGTGTGTGTGTGTGTGTGTGTGTGTGTGTGTGTGTGTGTGTGTGTGTGTGTGTGTGTGTGTGTGTGTGTGGGTGTGTGTGTGTGTGTGCGCGCGCTTGTTTCTAGTACCTTGTGGGAACCATTTTCCTGACATATACTACGTTGTGGGGACACACTGCTCCTTGTGGGGACCGAAGCCTGGTCCCCAAAGGGGAAACGCTGTTTTTGGGTCAGAGGTCACACTAAGGTGTGAATTGAGTTTTGGATAGGGTTGGGTATGTAATGGGTAGGGTAAAGGTAAGGGTAAGGTTTAGGCTGTAGAAATGAATGGAACTCAATGGAAAGATAACTGCGCAAACATGTGTGTGTGTGTGTGCGCGTGTGTGTGTGTGCGCTCGCATGGGGCGGGGGGTTCCTGGAAGAGCACCTGTCTTCCTGGCCGTGCGAAGCCAACAGGTGGTCTGACTGACAGGCCACCTGGTCTAGCATGACTCTTTGTTCATGCTAGCTGCTAACTATTCCCATTTGTCCACTTCAGCAATGCAAAATGCTCAGTAAATGAAATAAAAATAAAACTATTACTGCTGGTATTTATGGTATTGTTGTCCCATTATTTCATATTTCTGCCTTCTACACATTTAGCCTTTTTTGTCACTTTATGGTTGAAAGCAAATCAATCTTTGGTTCCTTCAGTTTTCTCTTTAATTCAGAGCCAGGCAGGAGGAAGTTTCTCTGATTGGCTGATTTATACATTTATTTCTTCCATGTTACTGATATTAATAGTAATTGTTGGCTGGTGAGGACGTACATGATCTTCTTCAGATATTTGATGTTGTCCCCGATTTCTATAACTTTGATTGTATCTCTGTTACTTTTATGTATTTTTTTCTTTTTTACATTTCTTAGTGATGTTAATAAACCTGAATGTGAAATATAGTAGCAGTGATCCAAAGCATGCTAAACTATGCAGATACTCCGTCTGCGCTAGTAAAGATTTACTCACATCGGCATGCTAGTAGCTGGAAACTTAACGCTTTTATGAAGAATTCATATAAAACTGGAAGTGAATAGAAATATGACTTTTGCTGACGGCAGCAGGCACTGCGCAACATATGAGCTGGTCAATAAATCCTGGCAGATTATTTCACTTAAAACATAGAAAAAATGTTTTAGGTGAATTGAAATAATCCGCTAGTGGAACCAGAACTGTTTATTAATGTTAGATATTTGCTCTGAAAACTGGAATAAAATAAAATACTTGGTGAGATTTTGTGTTTTTGCAATGAAGGCCAAAGACTAAAATAAGTTTTAGATGAGTTTAAAAATAGTTTTTAAATGTATTTTTATGAATTAATAATATTTTTCTAGAAAGCCTGCAGCCTGATGTGCCCCTGCAGCCTGATGGGGCCCCTGCAGCCTAGTTGGGACCTGCAGTCTGATGGGGCCCCTGCAGTCTGATGGGGCCCCTGCAGTCTGATGGGGCCCTGCAGCCTGATTGGGACCTGCAGCCTGATGGGCCCCTGCAGCCTGTTGGGCCCCTGTAGCCTGATGGGCCCCTGCAGCCTGATGGGGCCCTACAGATGGAGCGCTGGCTGTGAATCGCTGCAGCTTCTTTTGGAGGCGCTGACTGAAGATCTGCTGCCCACATTTGGGGCAGTAAAAGATGTTTTATTAAAGCCGCAGGAATTCAGACTCAGAGTCACGTTTGCGTCTGCAGGAGGGAGAAACGCTCTCAGCTTCTAAAAACAGATTTATGAATCTTCTCCGTCTGTCAGGACGTTTCCAGGCGACGCTCCTGTAATCCAGCGATCAGACGAAGCAGAAACCTGTGACTCCATCCCAACATGATGAGTCCTGAATCAGCAGTCACTCAAATCTCACCAAAGTTTTATTTTATTCTAGTTTCTAGAGCAAATATCTTAGGTCACTTGGAATACAACAAAAATAACTTAATTATTGTTTTCAGTCAATAATCCCTTCATATTAATAGAAAATGCTGATTATTTCATTATTTCACTCGTAACAAAACATTTTTTCTGTGTTTTAAGTGAAACTAGCTGTAGCAGCTCCTCAGCACTTGAATTAATCAGCTAGTCTCGACGGGTAAATTTAGCGTTTTATTTATTTATTTTTTTTATTCTTTGATGATCCATCATCCACAAAACATAAACTTACAATACAAACAACAAAACAAAGCGTACCTCGCCGCTTTCACTAAGTGTTGATTTCTTCGTGTTTTGACACTTCAAGTCACTAATGGCACAATGATTTTAAAGGGCCTGCCCTCATTAGCTACGGCAGCCCGTGAGGTACATTTAAAAAAAAAGACCAAAACATTACAAAGTGTAAATACCATTAAACAAAACTAAATATAAACCACCAACAAATCAAATCAAAACAGACAAACATCCATAAACAATCTGCGACATTCTTAATTTAGAAAATTCACTTTGAATAATTTACTTTAAATAGTCTACAAATATAAATGATTTGGGCAATTTATTTTAAATAGCTCACTATCCATTACACTAGTAGCTTTTAAAACGTTTAAATATTAAGGATTTATTGACTAAAATAATCTCCTAAATCTTACTGAAAAGTTGCTTTTAAGTAATTTATTTTTCTTTTCTAGTGAATTATAGTTGCACTAAAATGTGGCAACATTTTATTTTGCAGTGTTTAATTTTCCAGGGTCTCTAAAAACCCCTTAAGTCGACCAAATGTTCCTGATGAAACCTGAATATGGACAGAATTACATAATTATTTCCCGCCTTAAATATTTAGTCTGTTTCTACTTGATTTTCACGGGGATTCACCCGGAGGAGCCGGAACAAGCGGCTGGCGAGGGAAGTCTGGAAACCCCTTCTTAGGCTGCTGACCCCGCGACCCGACCCCGGATAAATGGAAGAAAATGGATGGATGGATTTATTTTTTACATTATCCAAATATTATAATATAATAATATTGATTTTACAAAAACCAGATTCATTTATCAAATATATTCTTCAAAAAGTATTTATTCTGTATCTTTATTGATTTTGAGAGTTTATTTAATGAATAAATGAATTGTTAAGCAAACTGAGTGAAATTACTTGAAGTGTTTTAACACATTAAAGGCAAAAACATTTTAAATGCTGCAGCCTTCAGAAACGGAGAGAAATGCCGACCGAATCGTAACGATCAACTTCAACCGTCTGAGTCCTTCCACCAATCAGAAGCCTTGCTGTGATCCAGTCCAACCAATCAGAACCAATAAGGCATTAAAGTGAGAACCACAAACTGCTCCTCTGTTGGGGATTGGGATGGGGTCAAAGGTCAATGCTCTGCCACTCAATAGCTCAGAAGAAGAACAGGAATCGTTTTTGTCCTGGGAAATCTTCAAAGTTACCTTTGACCTGTGAGGGATTCAGCCCCGCCTCCATCATCTTCTGAACACCATCTTCAGCCTTTCACCCCCTAAAGCCCCTAAAGCCCCTAAAGCCCCTCAGCCCCCTAAGGGGGAATTAAAGCGACTCCAGGGATTCATCCAGACTCGTTATTCAAATTAGTTTTCTACCAGAGAAAATCATGAAACTTGACCCTCAAGATGGGAAGGAACTAGTGACGTTCAGTTACCTTAGTTACCTTAAAGTCACCTATGACCTTCCTAGAACAGGTTCGGGTCGGTCTATGGCCTAATCAAGACTTGGCCATTAAGCATTCTTTAGTGGGAAATCAGATTTCAGTCTGATCAGTTTTGCCTGTTGAGCTGTTTTAGGGCCGCTGTCACTTTAAATCCAATAAGCTGCATCTGGCCACGCCCCCAATTACAGCTGGCCACGCCCCCAACTAATGATGGCCACGTGAATGATGTGCAATTATATTGAAAAGCAGAAGTGGAACCTCCTGCACAACTGCTAGGTGAAGGGCTGGGCTTCATTGGGTTGCTAGGTAACAGGCTGGGCTTCATTGGGTTGCTAGGTAATAGGCTGGGCTTCATTGGGTTGCTAGGTAACAGCGCAGTGCTGTCTGTTTTGACGTCACGGCCGGATGGTTTTCAGCTCTTTTGGTTTTTAGAAGCAGAAACACAAAATGGAAGAACAAAATTATGCCAAATGCAATTTTTTTACAATACTTCAGTTACTTTAAGTAACTTTTGAAAAAATACGCCTTTAGGAGTAATTTCACTGCACTGTACATTTTGCTTGAGTAATATTTTTATAAAAACTGCTACTAGTAAAATTTCTGAATATTCTGTGACTGAATGAGGAAAAGAGAAAAATGAAAAATATTTAATTAAGTTTCGACTTAATTAAATATAATTCTGATGGCTGGGTCTGGTCTGAGAGGAAGCAGCAGGAATGACAACCTGGTTACCATGGAGATTAATTAACTCCTCAGACTGAGTGATGAAGAGGAGGAGGATGAAGATGAACCTGTGGAAACTGTATCAGGATCTTTTATAGATTAAAAACTGTGCAATTCAAAAAGGAAGTTTGTTTCTGACAGGAAGTGAGGCGATAAAACGATTTAATCAATTCTGAAATTAATTATTCATCTTTTATTATATTTATTTTAGAACCTTCTTAACAATTGGAGCAGAAATCCTTTTTTAAGCAGCGCAGCAGTAAAATCCTTCCAGTCAGCAGAAACGTGTTGGCCAGATTAAGAGATTATTTTAATATGAACAATTTCAGGATTAATTAACCAGAACAGCAACAGAAGCTGATTTTATTCCTCCTCCTTTTTGCCAAATGTTGCTTCGATCCAAACGTCTTCAGCTGGAAATCACCGGGCTGTCAGGCGCAGAAACACACACACACACACACAGAGAAACGCGGCGAGCCGACCGTCAGGTGTGTGTTTCCCATCAGCATGGACTCTGGCCATAAGTACGGCAGAGGTGGAGTCAGCCTGTGGGATTTTGTTTCATGTTCAGCTCTAATAAATTAGAAAATGCGGCCCGATGAAAGAACTATTAAGCAGATATTAAACTGTTTTATAATTGTTTTTATGATCTGATGTCATATTTTTAATGTCATGTTTTCATTATCTGTCAGTGGAAAATGATCATAAATAATTAAACATTTGTTATTCTGTAATATTCTAAATTAAGAACAGGTTTATATTTCTTCCAGCAGATTAACAGAAAAATCCGTTTAATTTTTAACCAGGATTGAGCGGCTTTTTCTCGCTTCACTTCAAACGGAGAAACAGAAATTGAAGCAGCAGCAGCTCCTCCCATTCAAGGTGGGATGGTGAAAATTCACATTTTGTACATGTTTGGATTTCTGCTGCTTCTAAAAACAAACCAAGAACTTAAAAAAACTCCTAGCTGATTTCTGGCAACAGGTTCATTTTCTTTAGTTTCTGGAAAACGAGAAGTTTTCAATTGTTTTCACCCAATCAGAGTCCAGTCCGTTGCCCAGCAACCCCAGCTGAGCTCCAGCGTCTGGTCAGCCTGTTTTCCTGCTGTACAATGGCTGCTGAAAAAGAGTTTTGTTTTAGGTCAACCAGAACCCAGCATTCTACTTGGTTGTGCAGGAGGCACCACTAATGCTTTTCAATATAATTGTGCATCTGTTTGCATTTCCAGGTGTGAGTGTGAACATTTGCTGGGGGCGTGGCTTTAAAGTGACAGAGACCCTAAAACAGTCCACCAGGCAGAACTGATCAGACTGGAATCTGATGATGTAAGAATGATTTAATGTAAACATATCATGAACATGTTTTGTATAGGCCATGGTCCATTTAAACTGTTCTACAAAGCATGACAGGTTAGAAAAGTTGAATCTTTGAAAGATTAATTAATCAGAAGACGGACCTGCTGAGTCAGGAGTTTGACTTTGGTTTCAAGCGCTAATGGCTAGCAGCTAACGACTAGCAGCTAACGGCTAGCAGCTAACAGTATAAATAGAGGAAACAAAGGATTGAAGGGACAGTAAGCATGCATGAGTATGTACAAACGATTTATTTACAAGATAAAGAAATAAGAAAGGCAGGTTAGAAATTGCTGGGCAGTTAGATAACAAGTGTTTGTGTTTGTTCTCCTGAGAAGGAAAATCTCCTCATTGGTTGTTTCAAACCTGCTAATTCAGGTCAGGAAAAGTCGTCCAATAGGGGCTTAGACAAAGTTTCTCGACGTTCCCAACCAGAAACAGTCAGAGGAACAGGATAGAGTAGATCAGGAGTTAAAATCCAACCGGATGAATCGTCGCCTCCTGGATTATTGGTTTCATCTGGGATGCATGAAGCTGACGGACTCCATGAAATGCTCCTGCAGCTGTTGGCCCATAAATGTCGTCTGCAGCAGCAGAGAGGCTTTCTGAGTCATTCATGGTTTACAGAATGAAGCTGCATGAAGATCAGTACTCAGAGTGTAAAATGAGTTTCAGTCATCAGATCAATCTTAAATCTCCTTTTGACATTCAGAAAGTCCTCGTGACTAAAAGTGTTGCCGCCTCGCTGCGACCTAGCAGCTCTTCCTGCCCAGTGCCACTTCTTCATTCGAACCGTTGAAGCATCAAGTCAGATGTTGCAGGGGATTTCTCATGACTGCATTTGTTTTTCCAGTCAGGGCGACACAAAGACAGGGTCCTCCCCTCATCTGCATGACCCCCACGACCTCCTGCTGCAGAGAAACCAGCTGCTGCAGCCTGACCTGCAACAGCAGCGCTGCGTCTGATCGTCTGGAGCTTCATGTCTAAAGCTGCGTACGCACAAAAAATGTGCGGCACCATATTTTACACACAAATCAGCCTGTATGAAAATGAACTTTGCGTCAAAGTTTGCGTAAATATACACAAACTTTTTCCCTGCAGTGAAAATGTGCAGCAGCAACACAAACTTTATCTGTGGACAATAATAAACTAGAAAGAGTCAAAACTCACATAAATCCACTGAAACCTGATTCAGTTATTTAGACCAGGAAGCATCAAACCTCATGATTTTATGATTTCAATATTTTAGTGTTTAAGCAATGAAACTGAACCAATTTATCCTCAGACAATAACCCAACACAAAATAAAGAAAATAGAAATAAAGGATGTGAAAACCTCAGTGTAAATAATCATGTTGCTCAGTTTGCGCCTCATAAAGATGAAACGCATCGTCTGAATGCATCTATTTATTCTCACTAATGAGAAACCAGGGCTGATCAAACAGTTTGATTATTGAAGGTGATCAGGTGTGGAGACAATCCCAGGTATATGAGTAGCTGCATCAAGGTGAGCCGCTACCTGAGGAGCTTTGGCTCTGATGGAGAACATGGAGCCATTGATCAGAGATCAGATTGATCTGCTGGTTTATGAGCGTTTAGATTCATCCAGACTGATCATCCTGGAGCTCTGAGCAGAACTTAAAGCAGGTACCGGTACCGGTCCAGCTGCAGCCGTCCTCCAGTGGAGCCGCCCGCTTTGTGAATATGGACAGAAATCATCTCTACCCTGTAAATGTAGCTTCTGCTCATGATTCCTGGATTTAGAATAAACATTTAAATCCCGGCTGAACGCTCTGCTGCTCCAACAGCATCTGCTCTGCAGATCTTTAGGATTTATTTGGACTTTTGTCCTTTAAAATGTAATAGTTTTACTTCTGACCTTATGTGCCCTGAACGCAGAGTTGAAATAAAATATATAATTATTATCATAGACACTTATTCTGCTACAAACAAGGTCGTCGCCATGGTTACGGCTTCACGTGGCGGCAGACTTCCAGGTATTTATACTAACTTACATTAATATGTATTTATGGAGGCGACAGGCGGACCAGCAGCTGCTCTGTAGAAAGCCGTGCACAGCCTCGTGCGCGCGCACGGCTTTCTACATCCAGAGTTTCTTTTGCGCCGCACTTTTGTACATTTTAGTGTGAAAACTGCGACCTCTTTTACACCTGAGGCCCCGGATCTCCAGATGTGTTGCTGATTCTGGTCTAGAGCAACTTTCTGTCTTTTCTGCCTGAAATCTCCAGGTTCTGTTTAAACACTTTTCCAGATTTTGTCTGGAAACAGAACATCATGTGTCGCTACAGTACGGCAAAACTTTAGGAAATAGTAGTAAAGATTTCATTTTACACTGCAGAAACACTAAATCTTACCAAATATTTACCTTCTACTGCAAATATTTTATTACACTTAAAATGAGACAAAACTGATTTGTAAGCAACTTCCATCCATCAAAAGCGTCTCAGTTTTAAAGCCTGGCTTTCTTTGGTCCAATACTGATAACTAGCACAATATTTACTGCTCATGAATTTAATATCCAACAATCCACATTCAGTTTGGAAGTAGGTTACTTTAATTTTTTTCTATCAGTTTTAGATACTGAAATGTTTCTCTCCACCAGCAACAGTCACAGGCAACATGCAAAATGTAAATAAAGCAATCCAGACGTCTCAAAATGCTATATAGTTGCATTTTATTCAAGCTGCAGTTTATAACTTTAATAAAAAATATGTTTTATCCATATTTGTTAAAGCTGTCACCATGTCATCACAGTTTATTATGAGACAGATAATCTGTGAAAACAATCAATCTCCTCCACCTGAACTGCTATTGCTGGCTAAAGTAAAGCAACGTCCGACCAAAACGACCAATCAGAACCAGGAGGAGGTTCTGATTGGTGCTAAAAAAAACCATAAATAAATAGTGGAGGGGCCCCTGTTGGTCAGGGGCCCTTGGAATTGTCATAACTCCCCCCCCCCTTACGGCGCCCTGCGTCAGAAAGACGGATCAGCGATCCAAAACTGATCAATACTTTACTTCAGTTATTGATTGAAATAAAGAGCTTTTCTTGCTATCCAGGTGAATTTGGATTAAAGGGGCAGTCTGCACTTTGCTCCTCCCAGATTTACATCACTTCCTGTCTTCTTTACCTGATTAGCATCCAGACAGGTTGACCTTCCTGTGTGTTTGTGGGACAGTTTCCATACTTAAAAACTGTTAAATAACGTCACATTTCTTCTTTTTTTCTACTTTCATTTCAGTGTTTGATAAAACTCGGAGCTACAGAAACCGGAGCCAGATGCTGACTCACTGTTTCCTGGCGCTCCGGTCCAGCCGACCCGCCTGACCCGGGTCAGCTGCTCCTCCGCTCTGATGTAACGGCAGCAGGCCGTGACGCAGACAGGAAACGCACACCGTCCGCCTCGGGGGACGCCATCGGATCCGGTAACGGCCTCCAGATGAGGGAACCGCCGGCTAACCGGCTGCTGAGTCATGATGCTCGATTCCACATGCAGGAGAACAGAGGATGATGAGGATGATGAGGAAGATGAACGGGAGCAGCTGCGGCCCGCATTCTGACACAGGCAGGCGGTTCCGACCCTCTGCACTGTAAAAACACAAATCCTACCCAGAGTTTCCAGAGAAACAATCCTGATAGTTTCTGCAGCAACATTTAGCAGCTTGTTTCCAGTAAATAATCGTTTAATATTGATTTAAAAAATAAATAACTAGTTCACTGGCAGATTATCTGGCAACAAGTGAAATAATCTGACAGTGAAACTAGAACTTTTTAAATCTGTATTAAGGAATTACTGACTTCAGATTAAGATTTGTTGTTTTTGTAGTTTGGATCAGAGAATCAAACTAAAGACTGAGAGTCGCTGCACGTTCTCTCTGGGTTCTCCGACTTCCTGCCTCCAAACCAAAGCTGCTGGGTTACCTGGTCATTAAAGGTGTGTGTGTGTGTGTGTGTGTGTGTCCTGACTGGCGACCTGTCCAGGTGACCCCGCCCCACCAGGTGATGTCATTAAATTGCCATGGAAACGCCTTTGGCCTCATGTGACCAACAGCCGGAGGATGACGGCCTGATTCTTAACGACTTCCTGCACATACAAACTCATTCACATTAGATTTTAATACATTTTATTTAATGCCGCACATATGAAATTGTGTTTATTTGACATTAGCGGAATGTCAAAGTTTTGCTCACAACAGAAACGCAGCGAGTGACAGACTAAAACTCAAAAAACTCAAAGTTCCTGGTTCTGAGCGGATTCTGTTTCTGTGAAGGTTCTGTTGCAGATTTCAGGTGAATGAGATCAGACCGAGCCGAGCTGAAGTCATGACGTATTTCTGTTTTATTGTGGCCTGCAAGCCAAAACGCCTGCAAGAGGCGTTTCTGAAGCCTCTCATTATTTCCCCTTTGGGAAAACAAAGAAAATCTTCTGTTTCTCTCATTCTGTCTCCATTCTCCTCTCCTTTACTTTATCTCTCGTCTTTCCGTCTCTTGTGTCCCGTGTGATGTGGTGGATCAGAACGAGTGAGTCAGACTATCTGGGTCGCTCAGCCAAACAGTCGGCTACTGTATGACGCCCACGCTCTGGTGTTTAAGTTGGCGTGCTGCACAGCGCTCCACCCTGATGTAACAATATCAGATATTTAACCCGGCTGCTGGAAAAGGTTTGCTTCTTTTGTGGAGAGCAGCAGCTGTACGCCGCCGCAGGGAACGAAAGGAAAGTTAATCCACAGATAAAGTTTCTCTACAAACAGTTAGTCAGCAGGCGAACCTGGAGCAGACTGACCAAAAACACTTTTACACACATTTCACCGTTTACATGCTGCCAACGTCTCCTGGCTCAAGTTTACATAATAACGTCTGAAATGGAAAACATTTTTATTTCTCTGAGAAAAACAAGTTTATTTTAATTATAACATTGTTTTATGTCTTCTCTCTGACCCAAATACATTTGAAATGAATGTGATTTCTGGGGAAAATCAATGTCTGCACCAGAAAGCCACTTCATCATAAGAACAGGAACGCCTTATTTTACGGTGACATTTTTTCATAATCTAGACAAGAATCACTGGATTCATACTTCTGAATTTTCCTCCTGATGGACCGTCGACCCGGTTCTACTGGAACCAGAACATCTGCTCCACCTCCAGCTGCTGTGGTTCTGAGTCAAACCAACCTGTTCCCCTCCTGGCCTGTGGGGGCGCTGCACCAAGAACCACTGAAGGAAACGACACAAAAACCTCTGAAGACACTGAGAGCAACTTCCTTCTTCACCAGATGGAAACAAGATGGAGGCGTCAGATTTTAGCAGTTGGAGGATTTCTGTTTAGTCTTTGGCTGAAGACCAGGATCCATTTCTGCTGCTAGCGCTAGGCTAGCATGTTAGCTTTGGCTGTATTTACCCAGAATGCCCTGCTCTGTAGTTCACTTCCTGCTTTTGGAGCGGTCTCTGGTCCGCTTAGCGTTCACATTTAAACTGAACCAGAGTTCACTTCAACCGAGGTTTGACTAACTGAGGTTTGGAGGACCAGAGGTCAGAGGTTGATTAGCATCTACAACTCACCAACCCAACCGGACTTTGACTAGACAGATGATCCGGAGTCGAGTTAAGGCGGACCGGAGTCGGGTTAAGGCGGACTGGACAATGCAGTCAAAGACTGCTTTCACACTGCAGCCTGAAGTGAACCAATTCTGATTTTTTGTCAAATCGGATTTTTTTGCCGTGGCCGTTCACACTTCCAAATAAATGCGACCCAGGCCTGTTCTGCAGCGTGAACGGGCAAACGACCTGAAAGTGTCCCGATTGCCCAGTAGAGGGCGGAACAACGTCAGCGTTCTCAGTGTTCTGCCAACCGCCATAAAACGGTATGGTTAGAGTTGGGGTTGTTTTTCTTCCCGCTTGCTCGTATCAGGGCGCAGAATAGTGAGGTTTGTTGAGTATCAGTGACCTTCAGTTTGGATAAATGCGACCTGGACGTCAGGTCGCATTTGAATCGGATACGTATCGGATATGGGTGGCATTGGAAAGAGTCCGACCTGGGCTGTCCAGACTGTCATGAAAAGATCGGAAACAGGTCACATTATGTCAAAAAAAAAGTCACTGCAAAGCCCCAAAATGAGCTTCTGTTGGTCGACCGTCTCCTGATTTGTCAGCATGTGGGCTGAATGGAAATCAATCAGAATCACAAGAATGTAGACTGATCAGCTTTCACAAAGATTTCAGTTGTGATCAACGTATTTAATCTAACTTCTATGAATTTCTTGCAAAGTTTGTTTGGTTTTTGGTTCACAACTTGACCTGTTCAGTGAGATGAACATGGAAAAATGTTTTATAGTGAGTTAAAAAAACTTCTGTCAGTTGGTCTGGTTCTTTTTATCAATACTCAAGAAGTATTTGCTGAAATCAAGCTCCTTTATCTTTCTGAAAAGTTACTTTTGAGTTACTTAGTTTTGTCTTATTTTAAGTTTAACAGGATATATGCACAAGAAACTAAACAAAAATACTTGATAAGGTTTTGTGTTTTTACAGTGCAGCTAGATGAAAAGAACAGACTGAACGTTGTGGACAGTTCTTGGTAGCAAACCTTCTTCCTCTGCCTCACCTTTCATAAAAAAATCCTAATCTGAGTTTTATCTGTAACTCGACTCGCGACACATCCCACAGCCACTCACCTTGACCTACACACCTGTAAACACACACCTGACGCACTTTTAAAGGTGCAGTAACTTTAAAGAACAAACATGAAACGATCTGACTTCCAGTGTTTTCGTTCGCTCAAACTGATTTAATCTGAAGAAAACACCTGGATGAAATGAAATACTGTCTCATGCACACAGGTTTTCGCAAACGACCTGATTACCTGAGTCGGGTGTGTTGGCTGGACTGTGGACACTGATGCAGATATGCAGCAGCGGCTCCAGGCTCCTCTGAACAACCAATATCTTCCTGAGCAGATAAAGATTCATTTACAGAACGGATTCCTCACACTTTGAACCCAGGAGAACGGTTTGCAGATCTCTATTACCTGGGAGTGGAGAGGAGCGATAAGTGGCACCTGAGCCACACTTTTGCCACTCCTGGCCTAGTTCATACATCCAGATTTTTATTCCAATTTTCGTCTTGCTTTCCCCTCCAGGAGAGATTATCAGGATGACTCTGATAATCTCAGATCTTCCTGTTCAGAGTGATCCGGTCCGGTCTTAAACATGGTGGTTATCTTGACCCAGTATCGCAGCGTGTGACACATTGTCCAATGACAAGCAAGAACGCAGCCTGTTCACTGCAAAAACACACAATTGTATCAAGTATTTTTTTGTCTAGTTTTTAGTGCAAATATGTAAATACGCTTGAAATAAGACAAAACTAACTATAGCTATAAACTATAGTTATAATGTGTTTTATAGCTATAATACACATTATAGTTATAATACACGTTATAGCCAGTGAAGTTACTTATTTGGGTTTGGAAATAAGCAGACATTAGTCTGACATCCAGTTAGTTTTAGTCAGACTCTCCCTGTCCATCATTTCCCGGATGATCCGTCCCGCTGTGTCTTTGTTAATGTCAAATTAAAATATTACCTCTGAATGACGTCGAGCTTCGCGTTGCGCTCCAGAAAACTGCAAACATGGAGACTAATATGAACAGCGCAATAAACGTGAAAACGGCCACAAATGAACGAGTCCGTAAAGTTGTGCACCTAAACAGCATTATAATTATTAATATGAAGCTAAGTGTCACAAATCTGTGCAGCCAGCTGAGTTGTGGAGCGCTGCGCTGCGACAGCAAACACAGGGCCGTAACGCAGAACCTGGAGGCTGGGGCAGGGGAAAGGGGGCCTAAAATCCTATTTATAGGTTTCCAGACAATAGAAACACAGAAACAAACTCAAATTACTAAAGATTTTTTGTATTGTTGTAACCAGTAAACAATCTCCCCTTCAGTTCAACATTACCAGTGGAGACACATTGTTGATGTTACTTTATAAAATAACTTAGTTAAGTTTTGGCAAAGATTAATGTGATTTTCACAGGAGGCGAAGCGTCGTTAGCAGCTGCTGAAAGTAACTAAAAAAGTTACTTTTAATGTAACTTAGTTACTTTCCAAATAAAGTAATCCAAGTTACTTTTTCAATGAGTAATCAGTAATCCAATTAGTTACTTTTTCAAACTATGCTATCACTGATTATAGCTAATATGTGTTAGCTATAAATAGCTAATAATTTTTTTTAAAAAGTTGTCCAACTGAACTGCTCATTCCTTTGCAGTATGCCATTTTGATAAATGTACAGTATTTTGTAATTTTTCCCCATTACTGTACAGTATTAAAATGTTTATATTAATACTTTGACTCCAAATGTGTTGATGTTCGTCTGAACATCTCCAATGTGGAACACAAAAGGATATTTACACCAGATATTAAAGTCCTCAAATATATATATATAATTAAGTTAGTTCTGGGTTGGTTATAAAGACACTTTATACATTCAGCAAGTCAAAAAAACAAACACAAAGTTCTCAAATCTGATATTTCATTTTATTTTCATTTTGAAGAAGGTGCTTTGTCTCCAAATATTCAAAACAAACTACCAAAATAATTTATTTTCAATAAAAAACTTTTACAAATATGTACAATAAAAGGAAAGACCTAACTGCAGCCAGGTGGAGGTAGGTGTGTGAACATTTATGTAGAGGAACAAAAATAAACTCAAATCCCTGCCTTCTGGTTAACACCCGCCGCTGCAGCTGAACATTCCTTTTAACCGAACAGTTCATGACACACAGAAGGCAACTAGTTTTAAATTAACTGGATCTTCAGGACCAACCAACTAGAACCTGCTGAAGCCTGATAAAACCTGACGAGGAGGACCTCTGCGTAGAAAACGTCTTTTCCATCATACAGGGGAAACCGGCCGTCCAGTTCGTCGCTTTAACACAAATGTTGAGTTTGAGTCACTGGGTTTCTCCTGGAACCGGCCCGACTGGGGCGCCGCAAGACATCCTGAAACATTCAAGTTTCCCTGGGAAGACCGAGCTCCAATTTGGCGTCCGGAGGGGGAAAAGACAGCAGAGACGGTTCTGTCTGTGTGCGTCTCAGTCTGCGGCGCTGCAGCCCCCCGGCCCGCTGCATTATCTGCGCAGCTGCTCCAGCCGGGCCTTCAGCTCCTCCTGCTTGGCGCGCAGCCGGTCCCTGCGCGACCGCAGCCGCAGACTCTCGACCTCCAGGCCGTAGATGCAGTCCCGCGCCTTCTTCAGGATCACCACCTTGGACGCCTTGTCGTTGTGCGAAAGCTCCGGCACCTTGTCCCGCAGGCGCAGGAAGCAGTTCTTCAGCTCGTTGCGCCGCTGGCGCTCCATGACGTTGTGAGTCCGCCGCCGCTCCTCCTCGTCCTCCGACGAGCTTCTGGAAGAAGAGGAGGAAGAGGGCGAGCTGGAGCTGCCGGTGGCGTGATGCGTCCGCGACGAGCTGTCGGCGCCTCGCCAACGCTTGTGGGCGGACGGCGGCGGCGAGGCGGGGCGCGGAGCGGCGTAGTTGTGCTGCAGCTGGATGGCGCGCTGCTCCTCCTCCGGGTTGAGGCGGCGGGCGGCCGGCGCTGCAGGCGACGGGTTGGACGAGCCCACGGACTCCAGCGACTCCACATCGATTTCTTCTTCTGTGGGGAAACGGAGCGGAGGACAAACGTTAGCACCAAACGCCGTTGGCTAACATTTCATAAAAGTTTCAGAAAAAAAAATAAAATAAAAACTGATCAAAGTGGAGATTAAAAAACGAAAACTTGTTTATGGAGATTTAGGGTCAACAAATAATGCAGCAGCATTTACTCTTTAACTCCCAACGGACAACTTGTTGCTCAACTTTATTGCAGCTGCAATAAAGTTTATTTATTGATTGATTATTTTGCCAATCTTAAAATATTGGCACACAGATTTTTTATTCAAGTCTTTTTTTTATGACATAAAGATGCAAATAAGCAAGTTCCTTTTTCAAATAAGAAAAACATTTTATTTCCTAAAATGCAATAAGGTCGTAGTGTTGCTTTGAATTTGAACCCGGTGAAAATAAAACTGCCTCTGAGTTTTGGCTAAATCAAAATTAGACAAGTTAGTTTATTTATATTAAATGCAAAACATGTACTTTTTGTAGTTTTGGCTTAATTACTTTTCTGAAAACATTTTTTCAGCAATTTGTCTTTATTGAGTCTGTATACTCCAGTTAATTCATCGGTTACTAAAATAGTTTAATTGACCTTCTGGCGCCATGTTTAATTCCCAACAGGAAGTCATGGTTGTTTTGAAGCAATCCGATTGGCTGACCGCTGCACTGCCCCCTGTGGGTTGGGCATGTTATAACACAGCTGACTGGTTGAGATATTAATTTAGAAAGAGCAGCTAGATCTTATTCTGATATGGAATAAAGTTATCCTTCTTCAATAAGTTGTAAAGTCGGGTAGAACCACTGAATCCAAAATTATTTTAACCTGCTGCAGTGAGCAACCAGCCTCCTTTCAGCTGCTAATGATTTCTGCAGGAACAAAATCTGAAAGTATTTTTTGTTTAGTTTCTTGTCCAAATATATCTTAGTTTTGTCTCATTTAAAGTGTAATGACAGCAAGATATGTTTTAGGTAAATAATCCTTCAAGTTTTAAATAAACTGCCAGATTTTTATACTTATAACTTGGGGTAAATTTCTAATGAGTGAAAAAAATATTTTAATTATTATTCAAGAATAAATGGCACTAAAGAAGCTCCTGTGTCTTGCAGAAAAGTTACTTTAAGGTTAGTTTATTTCAGGCGAAGCTTTAGAAACTACATTGAAGTCCTTGGTGCGACGGTGTGTGTTTTTGCAGTGCAGACAGAAATCCTTGGTTGTATTTTGTGTTTTTGCAGTGTAACGTGTGCAGCTGGCAGCCAGGTCAGACAGGAAGTCGGCCGGACTCACCGGAGTCGCTAGAAGACGTGGAGGTCTCCCCGCCGGCCGAGCCGTAGTCTGACGTGACCTCTGGGGCCACCTGGTCCGGCGCCTGGCGCTGCTCCGGCGCGGCCGCCATCAGGTCGTGGCAGTCCAGCGTGGAGCCCACCAGGTCCTCGAAGATGCTGGTGTCGATGGCGGACAGCAGCGGGCTGGAGCCCAGCACCGACAGCTTCTCATCCAGCTTCTCCGAAATGCAGTGCCACAGGGCGTCGTCGGCCGCCTCGTCCGGGGGCGTCCGGGGGTCGCCGTCGCGCTCGGCGGAGCCGAACAGATCGCAGGTCCAGTTGAGCAGCTGGAGGTCCTGGTCCTCCAGCAGGATGTCGGACATGAAGCTGAGCTGGTCCTCCTTGGACAGCGGCTTGGCCTGGCCCGGTTTCAAAGGGGGGGAGCGCGGCGGCGTTGGGGGGTAGTACGGCGGCGAGGTGGGGTAGTCCATCTCCATCAGGCTCTGCACGTCCTCAAACATGAACGGCTCCGAGTTCAGCCAGTCCGGAGACAAACTGGTCAACATCTTGGGTCCAGAAGCCTGAGAAGAAAATCCAGAAAATAGAGCCGGCCTAGTTAAAGTTCAGCCGCTGTCTCCTACTGAAACCCCCCTGGACCATCTGCGCTTCTTATACCTGTTTACATCACGCTGGCCACGCCCCTTTACTCCCAGCGCCCCCCTCTCTACGCACCATGACGTCACAGAACAGTTGAGGCAAAAACTTTGGTTTTCTTCCCCCGAAACTTTAAACCAACAAAACCAGAAAAAACAAAAACAAGAGACTGACGGTTCCGGTTCAGTGAGACCGAACCCAGCGGACCCAAACCAGTTCTACTGGTCCTGAGCGTGGAGTGGGCTTCCCGCTGGGTCGGAACCAGCGGGGAACAAAGCAGCAGCATGGGCAGTTAAAGCTGCCCGGCACAACTAGTGCACTCCATTTTCCACCCAACAATAACAAAAAAAACTGTTTTTGCTCAACTTTAGTTTTTACAGCGGAGCAAAAACATAAAAACTATTTTCTGCAACTTTTTCTTTAAAAAAATAAATAATAAAAATAAATAATAACAACAACTGGTTGTGTTGGCGTCAAGAGGAGTCGTGTAAGGGAAATATTAGTTTCCCTTTAAAAGGTCTTGGTGAATGAAGCCTAACGCACATCAGCAGCGGGGCATTTAAACGCTGACGCGCCGCTGCGGAGCCACATGTGAAACCGGCTTTCACCGTCCGGGAGCGTGCAGCCACTCAGCCACGCAGCCACGCGTCACGTGCACGGCATGCTGCGTGCTTGAAAACTCACAGAAACTGAATTAAAGACGCATGCAGAATCTTACCGTCGGCAGTTAAAAGGAGGAATTCTCAATGAAGAAAACGGGGGAAACTGAAATTATCCAATAAAATCCACGCGGAGTGGTCGTGCTCTTAAATGTTTCTGCTTAAATGAAACTTTCTGCGTGTAAAATGAAAGTTGGAACACGGCAGCATTGTGTGGAAATCCGCGAGGGTCCGGTCCTGTGTGTCCTGCGTGTCCCACAGAGGGCCCACGTCTCCTCCTACGCTGCAGCGGCACAACACTGTGGGTGTGGCTGGAAAACGGATATATGTACCGCCGCTACGGTATCCTTCCGCCACGAATGAAAAACCCGCGAAAACTCAGAAAACAGCAAAAAAGCTGCTAGTGGTGAGCCAAAGTGCCGCCTAAATAACCGCAGCGGGCCCCTTTGCGGATAAAGTCCAGGCGCAGAAGCCGACATTTAGCGCAAAGTGCGTAAAAACGGCCGTGAAGCGGAACTACCGCGGAGGGATATATGGGTCACTCGGTTTCTGAGAAAGTCGTGGCGGCAAAAAGTGAACACGTGGGGCGAAGCTGTGAAAAAGCGGCTGGTCCATCCAGTCCATCCTGCGTGCGACCATCAGAACCTGTACGGCAGAGCCGCCGCCATATTGAGACAGGCAAAGAAGAAAAGTTATTCTAAACTGGGTTCTTATAATAAAGAGGATTCAAAAGTTTACCTTTAATTACATGTGATACATTTTATAGTGATTTTAAAACTAATAATGGCAATCAAGAAAGGTGAAAATGACAAATATCAGCAAAATACAAATTAAGCCATTCCAGTTAATTTCTACAGAGCCCTCTAGATGACATGGGGAAATTTATTTTGTGTTCCCTTGCAATAAGCTTACTGCAATATTTGCTGGTCTATTTGTATGCAATCACAAATGCATGTTCCTGATGGGAATTTCACATATATACATATTTATAGAAGAAGATGGAGCCATCCTTGAAAACAACATTGAGAAGAGGACATGCCACTGAACATTATGCAATTTAGAGAATCATTAATGTAACCATTATTCTTAACTCTTTGGTGCAAAAAACTGATTGAAAAACCATTTATTCACTGCATGTTTATGTCTGTTAAGGTTGAGATGGAACTGTACATGAAAACGGCCCTTTAAACCATTCAGACCAACACAAAACAGACACAATCAAAACTGTCAGATGACTCATTACCCCGACAATAACCCAGAAATAGTCCAAGTGTGGATGTATTTTTATTTCTTTCCTACTTACTGAAAGTTTCTGTTTACATCATAGGTTTGTGGTGCATTTCTATCCTTAAGGAAAAGATATAAAACTTCAGATATTTCAAAACAAGATAATAAGATATATAGAAAAACATCACAAAAGCCTTATATTAAAGCAGAGAGTACGATGCCCCATAAGAAAGGCTTACAGCAGTGGTTCCCAAAGTGTGGGGCGCGCCCCCTTGGGGAGGCGCAGTGTCATTGCATAGGGGGCGCAGGAAGTGGTATGGATGAATGGAAAAAGAAACCAGTTACACAAAAGTGTTTCACTGTAAAGATGGTTTGTTGTTTGTTTTGTTGCAACCTGGAGTGTGAAATAAACTTCAGTGGAGTTTGAAAATTAAATATGTGTTTAGGTTTATGTCTGGTTGAACGATGTGTGAGCCCAGTTGATGTTTTTTCCTTTTTGGGGGGATTTTATTGTAATTCATAGGGGGGCCCAGAAAATCTTTGGGAACCACTGGCTTACAATATTCAGTTATGCCCTATAATTGCTCGCGTGATTGCTCTTTAAGAAATGCCTTTTGTATTTATAATTTTTTACATATTTGGTTTGAAACAGGAGACTATCACAGCTTGAATTAATCTTTTCAAGCAGGGCTCTGCACTGCAAAAACATAAAATCTTACCATGTATTTTTGGTCTACTTTCTAGTCCAAACATCTTAGTCAGGTCAATAATTTCTTAATTTTGATTTAAAAAAGTTCTAGTTCTACTAGCAGATTATTTCACTTATAACATGGGAAAAAATGTTTCATTATAACTGAAAAATCTGCCAGTTGGAATTAAATCCTTTTAAAATCAATATTATGGAATTATTAATTTAAAACAAGCTCCCTTCTTGCTGAAAAGTTACTTGTAAATTAGTTTTGTCTTCTTTTAGGTGTATTAAGATATTTCCACTGGAAACTAGGCAAAAAACGCTTTGCAAGATTTTGTGTTTTTGCAGTGTGCTGGTTATGTCTTCAAAAATAATGCCACTCCCAATATGGCAGCCATAGCTATAACCGATATACATGTATGTCTCTATAAAGGTGTGCCTGGATCAGGTCTGAAGACCTTAAACTGAAACATTTCCAGGGTTTTTATTGACCTGCTGGAGCTCACAGCCTAACGGGGGTCGGCCATGTTCTCCTCTGATCACTTCCGGTGTGGAAACTGAGCCAGCAGAGCAGCGGAGGGTTACGTAACAGGCCGAGCAGCCAAAGGGAGTGAGATCAGCCTCTCTTCACGTGAGCTCGATGCTGCCAGTGGAGCCACGTGCACTAAATACTCTGAACATTCACTGATACTCCAGTGAACCGATTCTCACTGTTCATGTGATTCAGTCACAAATTTGAACATAATGAGCCGTGACGTCATCCACACGCGGAAACCAACGGACTGTTTTCTCCTTTGTAATTCATGAGGGCTGGACACCAAGCAGCTGGGCAGGTGGGCTGCATGGCTGCTGCAGCAGCTGCTGCAGCAGGGTGAACACACACACCCCGTTCAGAGTCAGCAGCCGCTGATTTAACGGTCACCATGAACCTGCTCTATCAGGTTCATGGAGGAGAAAATAAGTGGAATAAAGCGCCACCTACAGGCAGAGCACGGTACTGCCGCTGAACAGTGAGCTCAACCTGCTGGCAGACTGAATGGCTCTGCCAGGATACATCTGTGGATCATTTCACTGAAAATCTTCTTGTTCCAGCCGAGTCAAAAGTTGATTTATTAAATCAACAACATGACGTTACACCGAGTCCAAATCAAGAAACATCCACGAAAATCTGCTTTTAGGGAATTAGCAAGTTAATGTGGACATGTTTGTTTGGCATGTAGAAAACGAAATGTTTTATTAAACAGGGACAGAAATAGATAAAAATATAAAAACAAGGGAATGCTGCAGAGTGCTGGGAGAATGCAGATTATACTATACTACACGGTTTAGATTATTCTAGTTGATCAGTATTTTTAGAAATTGTGTAGTACTCAGTTTTTAGACCAATATCATACTTTTTAGATTACTATGCAGAGAAACTCTTATTGTTGCAACCCAGAATTAGAACCAACTTACAATAAAGAAAAACTACTTCCAGAACAGAAACATGTAGCTTTTATTTTTACGTATATTTATCTGAACAGCAGTATCTAGTTTATATACTTTAGATCAACATTAGATTCTTCTTTTCTTCTTTTACTCTTTCTTTTGGTCTGTTATTTTGTCTGTATTTCCTTTTAATTCATGTAAAGAACTTTGAATTGCCTTTATACTGAAAATGTGCTATAGAAATAAAATTACTTTACCTTATACAGAAAATAAAACATAAAGGACTGTACAGTAAATTTTGTAGTTAATTAGAGCTGAGTAAAATGTATCATGTTTCTGAAATGATTTAAACAAAAACTATTGTATGATGCCATCGAGTTTGATGAAAACACAAAAACTTTCACTAGCACAGATGCTAACGGGAAGGACCTGTGAGAACGCCACTTTGTGCATTTAGGATGCATCAGTCTGTCTCTGACCTCTGACCTCTCAGCTGCTGATGAGCTGCAACTAAAAAGATCAAATTTCCTCCAAGTTTGGATGTTTCCTTAAAAACCTGATAATTAACCATCGATCCGCACCAATAATCAGCTGAGCAATCAGTTTTACCCCCCAGGGGTTTTCATGGCCAAGAGCTGATAACAATAAAATGAAAATAAATGTCTGTCGGTTTTATCCTCTCTGCTGAACAGGCAGGTTGAATATGAGCAAATGAACATGAAGACAAAAACAAAAGTAAATATTAAAAAATAAATGAATTTATGGAGATCAGGGAAAAAACAATTTAAAAAAATGAAAAGTAAAGAATTTTGTGGATCCTTGTCTTTTTTAAAACTTTCAACAGTTTTCTTGTTTCTCCTTAAGACACTTAAATGTTATGTTTTCTTGTGTTTCCCATTTTGGAAATAGGCCAAAAGAAATCATGAAAATTCCCAAAAGGCAAACATTATATATTAAAATTGAGGTTTTTATCAGCAAGAATAAATATTCTCAAATGAAACAGAAGCTGAAGCAAAATGGACAAAACCAAATTTAATCTGAGGAATGATATCAGTGGATGTAAGAGCAGTGTGTGTGTGTGTGTGTGTGTGTGTGTGTGTGTGTGTGTGTGTGTGTGTGTGCAGCAGGTGCAGCAGCAGATAGTGTGTATCTGTGAGCAGCTTCTTGCTGTTTCAGTGACTCAGTTCTGGTCCAGACGGGCTGATAGCTCGGGAGGGTTGAGCAGCCTCTGGATTACAGTGATTATCAGCGCAGATTCCCTTATCTGTCCTGACACACAACTGATGCTCACACACACGCACCCCCCCTCACACACACACCTGATTTAAGCAGACAAATAACTTACAACTAACTTATTGGGCAACATATATTAGCTTGTCTTAAGCCAATAATTCCTTAACAGTTTTGGGGAATAAGTTTTAGTTCCACTGGCAGATTTTTGCATTTATGGAATAAAAAAGTTTTTGTCAGTGAAATAATCTGCTAGAAGAACTTTTAAACTCACTAATCCAGAATTATTGACTTAGAAAAAGCTAGAATATCTTGCAAATACAAATAACTTATAACTGTTGTAAGTTAGTTTTGTCTTATTTTAAGTGAACTAATATATTTACACTAGAAACTCGACCAAAATAAAAAGTTTTGCAGTGTTAAATGTAAAGTTTGTACATTTAGACTCATTTTTACTCATTCTTTGTAAAATAGCTCAGCTGCACCTCAATTTCCAAGTCTTGTCACAGACTTCCTGAACTTTGATTAGGCCATGAATGGCCGCCTTCAGCATCTAAGCTCCAACAAGTTGCAATCAAACGACTGAATTACAATTTTTTCTTTCTTTTAAAACCTAAAAAGAGCAATAAAATAGTTGTTTAAAATGACAATAGATTTGTAGTAAATGTTTATCAAATATTATAAGATGTGTTTCTTGAAAAGCTCCGGTGAAATTTGTGGCTCTGAACCAGGTTGACTCCTCTGCTGCAGATGCACACACTGTAAAACCTGACTCTCTTTGTTTTGAAATCGTTACATTTATCCCAAAGTCGACCACAAAGCTTCCATTGAAGTTTGAAGAGAAGTTCATTGCAGATCCCAACAAGCTGGTCAGGAGAAGAAAGAAAAGAAAATGTTTTTATGACAGTTTATGATATTTAAGAGCATAAACTAGGAAGCCTTCTGGAAGAAGAAACATCATGGAGGAAAAGAAAAGTTGTGAATGAAGGGATGCTGACAGCGTGGGAAAGAGGAACTGAAGAATATAAAACAACAGGAAGAAGCGATTTGTTCCCACAAACTGACCAGAGAAACAGAAACTGAAACAGCTCCTCACGTTTCATCAGCTTCACCTCAAACAGCGAGAAGAAATGAACCACGTTTCTCTAAAAGCGCCAAACGTGGAAGGACGAGGTTCAGGTTTCCTGTCTTCCTCCGTCACAGAAAGACATCAGCTGGAAACAGATTAAACACAACAAAACGTTTTCATGAGAAACTCAAACTGAAACAAGAGACGAGTTCTGATATGAAGCTGAGCTTCATCCTGACAGACAGACAGACAGACAGACAGACAGACAGAAAGACAGACAGAAAGACAGACAGACAGACAGAAAGACAGACAGACTTCACATCTTTAGGCAAAAAGACAAGAAAAAATTAAAGATATGAATGAATGATGGATGGATGGATGATGATGATGATGATGATGATAATGATGATGGTGGTGATGGTGATGATGATGATGATGATGATGATGATGATGGTGATGATGATGATGATGATGGTGATGATGATGATGATAATGATAATGATGATGATGATGACTGTTGGCTTCGATCTTTTATTCGTTTCTGTTTTCAGTGAAGAAAAGGATCTAAAACTGAAAAGTGTTGAATGTTTTTTCATTTGTCCGTCTATCAAGGTCTGGGTCATGTTCAGGGGTCGGGGGTCATGTTCAGGGGTCGGGGGTCATGTTCAGGTTTCTGATCATCCAGTAATATTTAAACTCCTCAGAGAGAAGAAACCAGAAATGTGTTCATCTGTAAAAACTGTAGATTCATTGCAACATGCAGCTCTGGGGAAATGCAGCAGGATGCATTTTTACCAGTTCCTGGCAAAGCTGCAGCCGCTTAATGAGTCCCTGCAGCATGCTGAGCACACATACACACACACCCTGCACAGCCACACACACACACACACACACACACACACGCCCACACACGCACACACACCACATGAAGGCTGTTTCCCAGAAGGAATGCAGCGCGGCCGCCTGCCTCTCTTCCTGCCTCGTCCTCCGGCAGCTGATGGAGTCGCTCTGAATGCTGGGAGGAAACCTCCACCCAAACCACGTCAGGCCACATCAGCTGCTGCAGCTGCTGTTGCTGCTGCTGCAGGTCAAACCAGCCTTTTACAAACATACTGTAACGCTCAGTTCCCAAACAAGATTCTCAGCCAAAGAACTTCCAGAACTTTGAGTTTTATTTTCTCAGAGGAGTTTTTGCTGCAGCACCCCGAATCCGAGAGGCCCTGCTTGTCTAAAGCCTTGTTTCTCTGCAGTCTTTGTGTCTGCATTGAAAATATTTTAAGTCTCTTGAAATGATGAAAAACTGAATTACTAGAATGTTCCCAGCAGTTTTTTAGTGTTTTTGCAGTGCGGTGGATTTATTTACAGCGCTGCGGCGCTAACATTTAGTCTGTCATTATGCGGAGAGCCGTAGTTTAGGAGGAATGAGGGGAAGACATTTCAGGAGTTTGTTCCCGCTGGTCGGAGACAGAAAGTTTCCTGAAGCCCAAATGAAGCCGGTGGAGTTCTGATGCTGCAGATTCACTTCAGACAAAATGAGCAGAAATAAACGAGTTCAAAAAACCAAAACGACCCGAAGAATTGAAAAAACAAAACACTGAGCAGCAGGATCTGACAGCAACTGAGTAAAAACCGACGCAATGAGGAAGGCGACTGTTGAACTGCAAGCACAGTGAACAGCTGGAGATGGACGGATGTTTCAGGAGGAAATGTTTTCCACTATTTTCCAGAGCAGCAGGCAGTGAAGCCCAGAGCAGAGCTTGATTGACAGCAGAGTTAGCATAAGCTCATTCAGGAGCCGGTGGCCTAATTAAAGCCTGCAGCAGCCAGAAGGGCAGAATAGAGATCTGCAGAGGATCCTGCACAGGAGGAGAGGCCTAATAAAGAGTAAATTCTCACACACACACACACCCACACACACACCCGCACACAGACACACACAGAGAACTTCCATGGAAGCAGATAAATGTTTCAGAAACCCTTCCCACAGAAATGCCCCTCAGCTTTCTCCCCATGTTCACTTTGGACTTTAAATGATTTCTTTAAATTCTAAGAACTGCCACTAGGGGGCAGATTGTATACAAACCTTTAATGGTGTTAAGTGCAGCGTGTGTAAAACTAAATAAAACATAAAATAACCAACCAGCCATCAGATTAAAGCAAAGTTCAACTTTCCAGAGTTTCTCTGATCATTCAAGGAGCTTCTTCACAAATGTGGACTGTGGATGCTAACATTAGCATTAGCTGCTGCATGTTAGCTTGAATGCTATTTTAGTCTAGCATAACTTTGCTGGTAGGCTAACTGCTTTTAGCACAACTCGAACACAACAACAGTCTTTTCCAGCGTCCAATCAGATTGTTTGCAGCAGAAATGAACCTAGAGAAGCTGCTTCACTGTGAATGTTAGCGGATGTAGCTGCGAGTTGGATTTACAACAGTAAATGGAAGGCATGTTGGTGGGATTAAGGAGGTCATTGAAGTATTCTGCCCACTGGCCCACAACATCCTGAGTGGAGGTCAGCAGCAGAACATCCCCACTATAAACAGTGTTGGTGCTGCACTGCTTCCTCCTCCTGAGGCGCCGGATGGTGGACCAGAATCGCCTTGAAGCCCCGAAGCCCCGAAGCCTCGAAGCCCAGAAGCCCCGAAGCCTCGAAGCCTCGGAGCCCAGAAGCCCCGAAGCCCCGAAGCCCCGAAGCCTCGAAGCCCAGAAGCCTTGAAGCCTTGAAATCTTGAAGCCTTGTGGAAGTCTTTCTCCATGGCCTCTCTGAATTCCTCCCACACCTGAGTTTTTGTCTCAGCAACCAATCGAGCCGTATGCTGCTTCTGGGGTCCCACAGGCCAAAAAGGCCTGATAGGACTCCTTCTTCAGCCTGACAGCATCCCTCACCAAAGGTTTCCACCAATGGGTTCTAGGATAGCCTCCACGACAGGCACTGACAACCTAATGGCCACAACTCTGATAATCCGCATCGACAATGAAGGAGCGGAACAAGCTTCACTCAAAACTGTCTGTCTTGGGTGACCCTACACTCCTAGGACCACTGGGGCACTCAAACCCCTCCACCACGATACGGTGGCAGCCCACAGACAGCTTGTTAAAATCCATGTAATTAATTGCCTAACATATGAAGGTCCTGGCCCTAACTGCAACATGCCTGGTCAAATGTTTACATACAGCCCTATGAGTTAAAATGTCTCCTACGAGTTTGAACCGTAAACTTCCCTTTGTCAGTTCGACCCCAAAGAGCTAATCCATCCACTGCACTGCAAAAACACAAAATCTTTAGAAAAAGTACTAGTTAATGGGGAAAATTTGTTTTTTAAAATCTGCCAGTAAAACAAATTCTTTAATATTCAAGAGTTACTGTCGTAAAACAAGCTCCTAAATGTTACTGAAAAGTTACTTAGAGGTTAGTTTTGTCTTACTTCATGTGTAATAAGATACTATAGACCAAACTACCTGGTAAGTTTTAATGTTTTTGTATTGCAGCAATCCCTCGGCCCTGCAGAGCTGAAGAGCTGCTGAGTTCCATCAGCGACACTCGTCTGAAACCTGCAGGACATTTCCAGTCCACCATCAGCAAACCCAGACATGCAGTTTCTCTGCACGTCTTCACATATTTTTGCACCTCTAAGGTAGTGAAACTTCAACCCTCATTTTACATCCAGCCTATGAGAAACAAACATTCATTCATGCATGTGAGAGACCTCCACTTCCCCATTCTGTCTACGAGAAATCAGCTCATTCATGACAGCAACAGGAACAGGAACAGGAAGAGGCCCTCAGAACCCCCAACTGCCCGGCTCCCTCTTCCTCTTTCCGCTTAATAATAGAAAGTCGAGAAGGTTCTGGACCCGGCATGTCGCAAGTCTGAAGAGTGTTGCACTCGTCGCTCAGTTCTGCTCTGACTGAAGGAAGAAGCAAACCAATATCATGAAGTTGTTGGTCAAGCAACTAAAACCCAGAAAACAGAAAGTGGAGCTGCAGGTGGCTCCTGGGGCCTCAACGGACCTCCAGAACCACATAAAGCTGGTTCCACAGTGGGCCTTCTAGCAGCTGCAGAACATTTCCAGGACCAGAGGACTAAAGTCTCAGATCAGAGAAACTCATCCAGGCTTTAGTTTCTCTTTAGTGGCTTTGATTCCTGCAGCAGCGTCTTCACAGGTCTGATTGACAACCCAACGGTCCAGAACGCTGCTGCTGGAGTTCTGACTAGAACCAGGAGGACAGAGACACCACCCGGTTCTACACCACCCGGTTCTACATCAATTAGTTCTACACCACCTGGCTCTATGTCAACTAGTTCTACACCACCCGGTTCTGCATTCCTTCACTGAGACTTTAATCTGCTGGTAGTTTATAAATCACTGAACAGATTAAATATCTGCTGCTGGATCAACCTGCTGGTTCAGGTTCTGGTTCTGCTCTGCATCAGAACCAGAACCAAACATGGAGAAGCAGCATTCAGCTTCTATGCATCACAGATCTGGAACAAACTTCCAGAAAACTGCAAAACAGCCAAAACCCTGAGCTCCTTTTAGGCTAAAAACCAGCTGCTTGGAGCTGCTTTGATTAGTAATCAATATTATTGATCTAATTTGATGATTTTGACTAAATGTTTTTAGTCAAAATGTCTGATGTTTAGTCTGATGTTTTTAGGATGTACAAGCTGCTAGCTGAGGTTGACTTTTTACCTCCAGGATGTAATTAGTCACCATGGTTACCGGAGCTCTAATTACCAGGCAGAGAAAAAGCATCAACCAGTCCTCCCAGTAGACCAGTACTGGCCCAGTTAGAGCAGTAGCTCATCTTCACTCAGGTTTACGGCTCCGTCCAGAAAGAGGCTCTGCTGCGATGTGACGAACCCTGAACATTTAGACTTTTCTATTTACACCTTCAGCAGAACTGAAGTTGGACTAAAAAAATCCCTGCAAGGAAAAAAAGATGGCGGATTCACAAACCCGATTAGCTGGAAATCATGAGCTTGTTTAGCATTTCCACAACAGATGTGGTGATGTCATAGGCAATAAAACATTAAAGGCAACAGAGAAAAATGAACAAACTGAAATAAATGAAAATGTTAAATGAAAATGAAGATATCAGTGCAGAACTCTTGGATATTTAAAGTACAAAAACTGTTTTTAATGGCTAAAAAAAGTGAATTTTGCACAATGTGTCCATTTAACTGTTTAACATACTAACTAAATATTTAACTTGAAAGTTTTTGAATAAACTCCTTTATAAAGGTCTGATTAAATTGGTGAAAATAATACTTTGAAAAATAAAAGCATTATCTGTATTAACTGACAGGCTGAATAAAGGAAAATACTACGATTCATTTTTTACTGTGTAACTTTACAAACAGCGCCTCATGTGTTTGATAAGAAACCAAAAACTGAAGAGAATTTTATCCTGACTGGTGGTTTTATCCTGAGGTCTGGACCAGGTGCAGAGAGGTGAAGGCAGACGGCAAAATAACTGGAACTGTGGCAGCACTGGGGAAAAACCACAGAAGACAAGAATCCGGCCAGTTGTGGGTAAAAATGAGGAGGTGAAATACTGTGACGCTGAAGGAGCTTCATGAGAAAAGTGATGCAGGTGAGAGTGGATGGTACAGCAGAAGGTGGCAACGAGGAGAATAAGAAGATATTCTGGGTTACATCTGGGTAACCCTGGGAAACAACAGGGAGCTGAAAATACTTCTAATACTAAAGAAACTAAAGAAAATCTGAAAAACTCAAAGAGGAAAAGTCAGGAGGGAAAACATAAACATTTGTTCAACATGAAATCGCTGCATTAATAAAAAGCAGATGGATTTTCCTTCAGATCAGCCGCCCTCATGTGAACAACATGTGAACAACATGTGGAGGGAAAACGCTCCGGCTCGGAGCCGCTGCTTCCTGAAACCAGAACTGGACGATTCTTGGAACCCCGAGAACAAACTGGGAGGAGTGGATCTATTTTTACTTCAGTTCTACAAAGAAGAAAAGTATTTCATGGTTTGTCACATGAGACATGTGAACGGCGCATGATGAGGCGGTTTCTCTGCTGCTCGTCTAGAAGCTTCTTGTGGTTTGGAGCTGTTTGCTCCGATCCGGTCAGCAGAACCCGCCCAGCGCCGACGTGATCCCAACCATCATAATCCATAATAAATGTGGGCTTTTGAATTATTTAGTTGAATTTTCTATGGTAGAATTTGTCTAATTCTGTCCTTAAAAATAAACTAATGAATCCAAACCAATATTTGGATAAATGTAAAGAAAAACACTTTGTTCACAGTTTCTGCAGCAATTTACCAGCTTGTGGACATTTGACTGGTCCTTCCAGAAGAACCAGTAGAGTTGGGATGATGAGCAGAACCGGCGCTGAAGCAACTTCCACACATTTTCTACTGAGTTGAGCTCAGAAACTTTCCTCGGCATTAATGAGGGGTTGCTGAAAAGCTAGCCGCTAGTGCTACTCAGCCCAGTTGATTGTGGCCTGGCACTTGGTCACTAGAAGAGATTGCTGCAGCTGGAGAGATTGCTGATGTACGAGATATTGCTGAAGTAGGGATGATTGTTGCAGCAGGAGAGATTGCTGCAGTAGGAAAGATTGCTGAAGTAGGATGGGTTACTGAGGTAGGAGATATTGCTGCAGCAGCAGCGATTGGTGCAAACTCAATAATATTGATCATCTATTGTGGCAGTGCACGAATCTGCACTGCCATTCGTGCAGTCTCCGGTTTCCTTAGACTCCGGTGTCAGAATTTTTTTTTTGCTGATGTAACAATAAACCGAATTTAACAGTTTTTTATCTGGGCTTTAGCAGAAACGTATTTCACTTTGAATCGTTCAGTACGGTTGAATTGAACTGTTTGTCTTCTACAGAGCTTGCAGATGACGTTTTCAATCGGTTCAATTTAGATTCACCTGAATTCTTAATAAATCTTTTCACAGAAACCATAAACGCTGCATCAGATCTATGTGGACTGGTGTATAGAGCTGCGCGTCTAGAAATCTCATGGCACATCTCATGCTGCGCGACTGAAGCTTCGTCCAACACGGCCGACGCTGCAGTTAGAAAATCTGAAGTCCTGCAGCCGGACCAACCAATCAGAACTGGGCGTGGCACAACAACCAATCAGAGAGACTTTGTGGGTAAATCAAAAGGAATTAGCAAAAATTATGAAAAAATAAAAATGGAAAAAACTGCCTGAGGGAGAGGCATGAATAATCACTTTAACTTTCGATTTTATTAATCCATTAGTGTCAGGGTTCCTGTGTGTGTGTGAGTTCATTCCCACCAGGCCAATTCAGACTGGTTTAACCCAACACTGGTCTGTCTAGTCAAAGTCCGGTTGGTGAGGTGTGAATGCTAATTGACCTCTGGTCCTCCAAACCTCGGTCTGGGTTCGGTTGAACTGAACTCTGATTCAGTTTGAATGTGAACACCAAGCGGACCGGAGACCGCTCTAAAAGCAGGAAGTGGACTACAGAGCAGGGCATTCTGGGTAAATACAACCAAAGCTAACGCGTTAGCCTACCGCTAGCAGCGGAAATGCCTCCTGGTCTTTAGCCAAAGACTAAACAGAAATCCTCCAACCGCTAAAATCTGACGCCTCCATCTTGTTTCCATCTGGTGAAGTTGCTCTCAGTGTCTTCAGAGGTTTTTGTGTCGTTTCCTTCAGTGGTTCTTGGTGCAGCGCCCCCACAGGCCAGGAGGGGAACAGGTTGGTTTGACTCAGAGAACCACAGCAGCTGGAGGTGGAGCAGATGATGGAGTTCTGGTTCTAGTAGAACTGGGTTGACCAGACCATCGGGAGGAAAACAGAGTCAAATGTTAGAAGATTTTTAAAAGCAGTTTTTGGAGGTCAAAAGTCAAATGTAATGAATTTATAAGAACTACAGGAAAAAGTAAAAGCTCAAAGTTCTGATGGTCATGATGGGCCACAGTTTACATTTAACCTGGAAAACATCCAGCAGTCATGAGTGATAACATGATAGTGCTTTCCAGGCACACACACACACCCACACACACACACACACGCACCCACACACCACTCCAGCAGCAGCAGCTCAGTCCCTGGAAGTGTTGGAGTCTCTCCAGTCCTTATTTGGCGGCTCTGCAGTCTCACACATTCCTCTGCTGGGACTCGACCCAAGAACCTGACGAACCCGCTGCTCCTCCTCGCTGCTCCTCCTCGCTGCTCCTCCTCGCTGCTCCTCCTCCTTTTTCAGGTTCACCGGTTCGTCTTCTGGGAATCAGAGGCAGCAGCTGGCATGCAGGACAGCTGGCAGGCGAACGGTTCGGTTCCCTCTTCAGTGACGAAGTGTTTGCAGAGCCAGAAGGTCGTTTGGCTGCACAGTCACTGAGTTAATCGTTTACTAAAAGTATTCACCCCCTGCTGTTAGCATCAGACTAAAACCACCTCAGCAAAGGAGGAAACGAGTACATTTACTCAGTTACATTTTCCTAAGTAACTTTTTGGAAAAAAATTACTTTTAGGAATATTTTTACAATGCTGTACCATTTTACACAGCAAAACACAAAATCTTGCCAAGTTTTTTTTTTATCTAGTCTCCAGTGCAAATATGTAATTATACTTGAAATATGACTAAACTAATCTACCAGTATCTATTCAGCAACATGCAGAAGTTTGCTTTAAGTCAGTAATTCCTTAATATTGGTGAAATTCCTGTTTCCACTAACACAATATTTCACTTCAAAAAGGAAAAATGTTTTGTTAGAAGCAAAATCATTTTTATCAATACTAAAAAAATATTATTTACGTAAAAAGCTGAATAGTTATTCAACAGTTACTAACAAGATATTTTATTTAAAAAACAGACAAAAATACTTGGTAAGATTTTGTGTTTTGCAGTGCGAGGCATTTCAAACACATTTTGGTTTCATCCGTCTCGTCTTGAGAAAAGATAAATCTTTAGGATTGCTTTCTTTCCGTCATTTTCTTTTATTCAGGTTTACTTTGATCTTTTGTTTACCGTAACTACAGAGTCGGGCATAATTCTGCATATTTCTGCCTAATTCTGAATGCTAAAGCAAAACAACACAAACAAGGTGTGATTTCTGCAGATGACGAATCAGGAGACAATCCTGTTAAACCGAAACATTTTGAGAGCTCCACTCTGTGACCTCTGACCTGCTATTCTGGCGCCAACAGCTCTGATTGACTGGCCTTCAGCAGCTCCTGCGGTTGCTCCGATTGGTCGGTTGTTCCGATTGGTCGGTTGCTCCGATTGATCGGTCTCCTGCGGTTGCTCCGATTGGTCGGTCTCCTGCGGTTGCTCCGATTGGTCGGTTGCTCCGATTGGTTGGTTGCTCCGATTGGTCTGAGGCTCCTGCACCTCTGGTGTCGCTGGTTGCAGCGATGGTGTCATCAGCGGGGAAACAATCTGGGCCGGTGCTGAAATCACACACTGACTCTATTTGAGGAGGGAATGTGTTGGCTGCAGATACGAACCCAGAATAGAAGAAATGAGAATCTTGGGGGTTAAGGTGCAGCGCTAACGTCAAACTGCTCTCTAGAAACCCACTCCCACTTCCACAGAAACCTCAGAGAGGAAAACTGGAGGAATCTCTGCTGTGTGAACAGAACTAAAGCCTCTTGGTATTTATTAAAGCCACATTCTTCAGCCTTCCTCACATTTTCTTTGATTTCAATCCAGAACCAATTCATTTTCTTTGGTTGACCTCTGACCTGTGACTCTTTAACTCTGCAAAAACAAAGTCTTACCAATATATATCAAAGTTCATATTTATAATACCAGATATTCCAATAAAATATCTGGTATATATCTAAGTACTAGTTCCACTGCAGATTATTTCACTTATAATAAATAATCTGCCAGTGGAACTGGAATTTATCCATCAATATTATTGATTTAAAACAAACTCCTACATCTTATTGTAAGTTGTAAGCTTTGTCTTATTTTGAATGTACTAAGATATTTTCACTACAACCTAGTATTTTTGTCGAGCTTCTTGTTATTTGCAGTGTAACCTTAAATTACTTTGTTCTTTAGCTTATGATTTTCTATAGAACTGTTTGAAATCAGATCTTTGTTAGCAGCAGCGTTCAGAAAGATGAAGCTCTTTCCATTCTGCGGTTGTAAATCTGATCCCCTCTGAGGGTTCCTGGGACGGGGCCCTGAGGATTCCCAGAAGTGTCTGGAGATCTGGGAATGCCTGGTTGTCCTCCTGGAGAACCGACAGGAGGGACTTCTGGGTTTCTGTCCTGGATGAGCAGAATATGTTGGCTCTGTTCTGAATTACGGACAGAACCTGAGTGATGTGGTTCTGGTTCTGCTGCTTCCGTTCTGTTAGTCTTTCCCCCTGATGCAATAAAGACAGGATTGATAAGGTACAAAGAACTGCGTAAAGGTCGTCCTTCCACAGAGTTTTTGGACTCATGAGAAGCTTCCACTTCTACATGATTTAATTAAGAGTTTTGGCTCGGCGTACCGGATGAAACTGAAAGCGAAACTGATGCATCACCGACTTTCTGAGTCCTCTTTGAGTCATTGGATTGTGATTCCCAGATATTCACCTGATCAGAAATACTTTATTAATCTCAAAGGGAAATAAAATGTTGTGGAAACTCATCAAAGTCTCTCCGGAGTCGCTTCAGATGGTGATGCTGTGAGCAGGAAGAAGTTAATCTGTAAATCTTAGAAAGATGTTGCAGTTGGAAACTTTTTGGGGTCAAAGTTCACATATTATTTGAGCTGTTGAGATACTAATCAGCTGCTCCTGGTTTCACAAACAAAGCCTTGTTGCTATGGTAATACTTCATAGCGACTGCCCAAAAGTAGAAAAAGAGAAAGAAAAAAGTTTTTCCAGTTGCGTAGAGGAAATAATTCTGTAAAACAAAAATGCCTCAAAAGGAATAAAGCCAATTTTGGAATCAAATATCAATCAAATCAATCAAACAAAGAGGCGATGATGCTGGACCTCGTCCTGACGCTGTGAGCTCCACACCACTGATCCCAGTACACACACACTATATTAAAGGAAACCACTGTTCAATCTGCTTCTTTCTCTCACTTTTAGACTAAATACTCCAAGAGACGAGTAACTGCCTTTTTATTCAAACTGAGCGATTTGATATCTTGAAAATAAATTTGCTTAATGGAAACACTGCAATTTGGGGAAAAAAATCATCTTTCACTAAAAAATGTTGGCTCTGGGATGAAATTAGTTTATTTCGCAAAATGGCAACAAAAACACTTTTTTCAAATCATAGGAGTCACATGATCAACAGCCCGATGTCGCTGCAGGCGAAACTCACGAAGAAGAAGACGACCGGAAGCAGCTGCATTACGGCGCTACGTGGCTTTAATGACGTATTCATGATTTTAATCGTGTGTCTTATTTAATGGAAACACTGCATTGTGTTTTTCCATATTAGTGGAATACTGACCGCATTTTACGTACATTAGTAACAGAACCCAGCAGCCAAACTTCCTCCAGTCTGTTTGGGCTGAACTCCAACTGATCTGCTTAGAAGTTTGATAAAGTTCTGGTATTAACCAGAAATAGCCTTTCTGCCTTTAGGAAGGAGTTTCATGTGGCTTAAAATGAATCATCCATCAGACACTTTGTGTCCAAAAATACTTTGTTCTGGCAGAAACACCAGATTCGTCGCTCAGCCTTTTCAAACTGTAATCGTAGCCGAGTTTGCAGGTTTTTATTGCTGAGGTCATAGAGGCTCAGAGAAACACCGAGAAGGTAAAAGACGACCATCATTTCTGTCTGTGGAGAGCTTCCAGCTGCAGAAACATGCGCCCTGCAGCTGCCGCAGCCCTTTAAACCAACACAGACGCAAGTTTCTGCAGAGCCCGGCCGGCCGGCCGGCTGACGTGGCGGCGCTCGGCACGTGGAGCGAAGCGTGCCGAGCGATTTAAAGGGGAAGAACAATTTAACCGTCTCTCTGCTGCGTTTTAATGGTTCAACTTTCCTGCTGCGTTCCATGGAAATAATCTAATCAGATTATTGGAAAGAATCCAGAGTTCAAGTCTCTCATTTCTTTTATGTCACTTTTGTCAGTGACTTTGAGCTGCTGCTCACATGGAAACTGAAATGTCCAGAGAGGCAAAAATAAATATGTTAGGGCTGAAATGAATTCCATATATCTCAGGAACTTATTCTGGTTCGGGTTCCAGAATAAAGGTCTAGAAATCAACATTTCTATTACTGAGTAAGAGCAAATACATATGGCACACAGTGCAAAATAAAAATAATCAATTCTAATGGAATACATTATGTAATGTGGCTTTTCCTTGAAAGCATACAGTTGAAACCCAGAAGCTCTAGTAATCCACAGTACAGGTTCTGATCACTTACTGGACCAAATTTCATTATAAATAATGAAGCATAGACATTTTTAATTTGATCTTAGTTGATCAAACTCCAGGCCAACATTCCAAATGTTGACATTTTGGCACCATGTGTGCAATTACAAATTTCTCTCTTTTTTTATTTTTTACCCCCCAACTTATATCTTCCTATAAATATTCTTTGCAATTAATAACAGTGTTTTCTGAAACAATCTTAGAGTGAAATACTGATAAAAATCACAGTCCTGGGCATCGAGCCGACGGGGCAGATTTTCTGCAGCCCATTGGTTGATTTGGGTGATTGACACATCCAACAGCCAATAGGATGAGGGGGATTACAAACTACCATAGCAACATCATTCACCAATCACAACGAGCGAAAATGCGTAAATGGCCGGAAAGCTGCAGCTGCGCACTAAAGAGAAGGAAGTCCTTTGAGTTCATAGGCCGTATCCATGGAGACAGAAAAGTTGAAAATCGTGAGGAATCAAATCGGTGTGACAACAAGGACAATGAGTGGAAATATTTACTCTAACATGGATTATGATGATGACACAGCAAAGATAGGACTGAATTTATGTTTTTAGTTTCGTGAAATTAGCTCTGTGTGTTTTTGTCTTTGCTGCTGGTTCAGTGAGTTTTGCTCACTGATTCTGATTTTGGTGATTCTGGTATTGGTGGAAACAGCAGATCTTGGGTTTTACTCTGATTGGTTAGGATCGTGTTGCGCTGTCGTTGCTGCATGTTTACCAGGGCGAGTCTTTCTAATTAGTCTTTAGTTGTGTTGTTTTTTTTTTCTTAAAGCTGATTGGTGTTGCAGCTGAGTGTTGTTGAGGTAGAAAATATTGTTGTTATCAGTTAGATGATATGCAATATGCCTATATTGGTTATTGTACAGCTGCAAGACCCAAAAATGGGGCCTTTTGTTCCTGGATGGAAACTAAGATGCAGAACTTCATCGTGTAACAAGCACAAACTTCAACAACTTCTGGGGGATTTTATGCAGAAGTATAATTACGAAGTGGAAGGAAATTAATAGATGATTGTATTGTATCTTTGAGTTTTTCACATTGTGATTTTGTTAGTTTGCACTTTTTGTTTACAAAAGTTTGAAAACTGTCAATTTAGTTACTTTTCCCGTCCATGAATCTGTCGTTCTGGTTGAGAGTTTGGTTTTTATTTCAGTTTCATTTGTTGTTTTTGGTTGTTTTGTTTTGTTCTTATGGATATTAAATTATCTGTCAGTTCCAGTTCATATTAGCTCATGTTAGCTGAAAATGGACTCAAATTAAGAGCATCAGTGTTTATGACACTAATTTCTGGGACAATTTATTGTTCAGCTACATTTGTTCAATAAATGAACTTAAATGAAGCAAAGATTGCCTGTGGTTTGTACACTGAAAGCTGCAGAACCTTGAAGAGTCAAAGTCATGAGAACTTATTTCAAAATCTTTTAATTATTGCCAAAATATGGTTGACAGATCTTTGAAATATTCAGATATTTTTAGCTTTAGTATAAAATATGGACACTGACCCGTCATGTTGTTGAACCACAATGTTATTTATTACCTTAAAACAAATTCATTTCCTCGACAATCAACATGGCTGACTGATTATTTTTAACTGCAGCTGAATATTTGAAACAAAAACAACCAGAAAAGTAAACAGAACATGAACTGAAAACCAGAAACCAACTCCTTTGTCACGACGGTTTAAACAATAATCGGCTGAACACCAGAACCTGCCACAATTCGAACAGATGGAGGGAAGTCCAGACCGAACATTCGGTTGGATCGGACCAGATATTTCCAGAACCCAGAATGAAGAACCCGAGTCCGGCCTCGGAGAGGAAGCTGCTCTAGCAGAGAGCAGCAGAAGGAAACGAGACGCGATTCTCACTTCCTCATCTGGAAACATCTGCATGAAGCTCAGAGTCAGCCTGCAGTTATCGGCTGGGGCCTGTAGAGGGCGCCAGTGACAAGTTGGCATAAATCCTCCCAAAGACTCGTAGAGACACGTAAAGACTCGCTGAGACACATAAAGAATCGTAGAGACTCGTAGAGACACATAAAGACTCGTAGAGACCCGTAAAGACTCATAGAGACACGTAAAGACTCAGAGACTCATAGAGACCCGTAAAGACTTGTAGAGACTCGTAGAGACCCATAAAGACTCATAGAGACACGTAAAGACTCATAGAGGCCCGATAAGACTCGTAAAGACTCATAGAGGCCCGATAAGACTCGTAAAGACTCATAGAGACTCATAGAGACCCGTAAAGACTTGTAGAGACTCGTAGAGACCCATAAAGACTCATAGAGGCCCGATAAGACTCGTAAAGACCCGTAGAGACTTGCACAGAGTAACGCTGTGTTTTTCCTCTCCACTGTCGCCATTTACTCATATGAATGAGTAAACGCTGCAATCGGTTTCCTCAGATATTAAAGACATTTTAATGATTATATTTTATATTTTCATAAGAACCAGAACTTTAATCCTTTAATTTAACATAATAATAGATTTTAACGCAATTAATCTGATTCTGTTTACAGTTGTGCGATTCT
Organism: Xiphophorus couchianus; assembly: GCF_001444195.1. Taxonomy (NCBI): domain Eukaryota; kingdom Metazoa; phylum Chordata; class Actinopteri; order Cyprinodontiformes; family Poeciliidae; genus Xiphophorus; species Xiphophorus couchianus. The sequence continues at coordinate 4,186,174 of NC_040247.1, forward strand.
AGAACTGATTCTGATTGGTAGTTATTTGGTAATTTAAAAGTAAAAAGGTTTTTGAATTGAAAATGTTGCATATTTTGTCGATAATAGTTTTCAGTTAAAATGCAATTGATTGCAATGATGAATTGCTCCTGCAATGAAGTCGATTAAAAGGCTTTTGTTCTGCAGCTGTTCAGATGAACCAAATGATTCAGGTGTTTCATCCAAAGCTTCAAAAAACAAAACCTTGGAAATGATTCATGACAGGATCTCATCTCCAAATGCTGCCGGTTGGATGTCAGTTTCTAACTATTTTCAACCAAAGTGTGGCAGAAAAAGGAGAACGACTGCATGACAAACGAGAGCTGTGGTCGACAACAACTTATAGACAAACTAATCCCATCTGCAGAGAACAAAGAACCACAGTGAGTCACTGTGGATCGTTTCTGACACGACGGTGAGACTTTTTCAACTCATATCCAATATTTTCCGTTCTTCTCAACTTAAAATAAACCATCAGACAAAACCGAGTCACAATCAGGCGTCTAGAAGCGTCTGAACAGAGGAAGTCATCAGTTAGTCAGCAGAGGAAAACCTGGACTGGATCCAGATAGAAAGCGGAAGAACCCGGAGTCCATCAGAACCGCACAGAGAGCAGAAACACAAACACAAAACTTCAGCATATTTTACAATAAATCAAACTGCAGATTTACTAAATAATGGCAAAAAGATCAAAGGAAGCAGTTATACTGAATATAATATAATATAATATAATATAATATAATATAATATAATATAATATAATAATTATTATATTGGGCTGTAAGACCCTAAAAATCGGTTTTATTCCAGAGAAACGTTCAAGTCAGGGATAATAAATAAAGTAGGAATTAATCAATATTTATTTTTAATAAGCAGCCATAACGCTCGTTTATTCCACACAGACGGATCAGTCAACAATGCAAAACTTTTCTCTGAATGTATAAAAACATAAAAATCATTTGAGATTCTGCTAAAGAAATAAATTGAGGAAGTTTTTGACTTTTGTTGCTGCTTTCATGGTCCCAACCTACCTAACTAAACTATAAAACTAAATTATGAAACAAGCAATAAACATTACATTTTGTCACATGGTCCTGGTTACCATGACAACAGAAGAAAAGCAAGCAACACAATTATCACTTTGTATTGCACATAACATTTTGTTAGTACGTCTTAATTTAAAAATAATATTTTTTTAAATTTATTCTTTAATGGTGCTCAGAGGGCCGCAAAAAAATCAGCCTAATGGCCACAGATGGCCCCCAGGCCCCATTTTGAACACCCTTGGTTTAAAGGTATGGAGTGAATTATGTTTTGGAGATACTGTGTGTGTGTGTGTGTGTGTGTGTGTGTGTGTGTGTGTGTGTGTGTGTGTGTGTGTGTGTGTGTGTGTGTGTGTGCGCTTAAATCCCAACGCTAACAACTGCAGCTGTTAGAGCAGCAGCTGGATCTGACGGCATCAAAATCCAGAAACAGGAAGTGATCAGATCAGAGGGACAGTTCATTCCACACACACACACACACACACACACAGCCGACAGAGAGGGAGGGTATGTTCTCCTTGACCTTTGACCCGCTCTGTCCACAGGGAGAAACTATGAATACAGGTTAGTCTCTTCCGAATTTCCGGAAGTCCGAATTTCTGAGTTTGTGGAGGGAAACTGGAACAAAACCAACAGCTAACAGTTAGCAACGAACTGAACACGTTAATTTATCTCGTTATCTCATACAACCAAAGCTAACGTGCTAGCCTAGCGCTAATAGGAGAAATGACTGTATTTTTCAAGTAATTTTTCAGGGTTTAGAATAGAATAAAATAGAATAGAATTACTTTATTCATCCCAGCAGGGAAATTACTTCGCAGTTACAGCAGCATAGAGACAAGACACAATAACATCCACCACTGAGTAGCAATTGTAGACAAAATAAAAATAAAATATAACATGCTGTCAATATAAAAAGCAGCTTAGAGCAGTCCTTGTAAAGATTCAAAAAATGCAGATACAGTATGTATATGTAAATATCTGTACAGCAAGTGTACCACAGTGCAGTTGTGCAAAATTGGACTGATTAGTCCAGAACAATGATTTAGCTTTTATTGTACAGTGAGATGGCATGTGGCAGGAAGGATTTCCTGTATCTGTCCCTACGACAGCGGAGCTGGAGCAGCCTATGTGAGAAGGTGCTCCGCTGTCTGTCCACTATGTGCTGGAGAGGGGGCTGTTTATTTTCAAGTATTTATAATCAGATGCAGAAATAAAAACTGATTTTAGAAAAGGAGAAAAACAAAAAGCTTTGGTGAGGATTTTCTGTGACGGTTTGGGAATGCTGGGAATGTCGCATCTCTGTTACTGGAGGCGAAGCTGCAGAGCCGCTAAAACTCACCTCTAGTCCTGTGAGTGAAGATGGGAATGGAGACAGATGATCACTCCTACAGAAAAATACCAGAGGGAGCCAAACTGAGCAGAAACATCTCATTTTATCTATCCAAACATTTCCAGTAAACCAGTCTGCCTCTGGTGGAAATATTGTCATTCCAGGATGGTGAAATTCTCAGACGCTTCAAAACTAATCATGATTCTCCTCTGGAGAATGTCGGAAATAATTATTTAGAGATAATTTAGGTTGAAAGATCATAAAAACATATCAGCTTCATAATAAAAGGAGCGCTTCCTGTTCTAATCGCAAAAATTCAGTAACATTTCATGGTGATTCAGGACCTGAATCAGATGAACGTTTCCGGCTCAGATTAGTGATGCTGATGAGAATCCAGCTGTTGGATTCAGACATGATGCAGCAGAAAAGCATCTAAGCAGGAGTCAGCATGAAGCAAATATTTGTTTGTAGTGCGAATGTCTTCCGGGGAAAAATGTCATGTTGGCAATGAAATAATCGAGTACTTTTGAACAAAATTCAATAATTATTTACTGAAAATCGGCTCCTCATCTTGCTGAAAAGTTCCTTATAAGTTAGTTTATTATTTATTATTTCAAAGTGCAGTAAGACATTTGCACTGTAAACTAAAAAATAATTGGAGAGTTTTTGTTTTCGCAATGTAGTGTTTTATTGTCATTGTTGAAATTCAATGGCGGTATCGTAGGAATAAACTGAAACACTGATAATTTTCATATCCTGTGACTGATTGGCTGGAAGCTTTCAGTGATTTCTTAGATCTATAATTGGAACGAAGCATTTCTATACTAAAGAAAATGAATAAATTGAATTTAAAAAAATTGCAAATCCACCTCAGGAGCAGCGTGAATAAAGTTCATCCTCCTGCAGCTGACGTCACCAGACAGGCAGGAAGGTGCAAGCAGACAGAAAGTCCTCTGACCTTCATCTGACCTCGGCCCGCTGGAAAACGTTCCTGATAACGTTCCCGTGAACCGCTGAGAGGCGGCTGGCAGAATCCAGTAAAGATCTGCTGAATCTGTGACTCACTGCGAGCAAACACCAAATCAGAACCAGACGGCGAACACGGCAAAGCAGGGCAGAGGTCACCGCGGGGTCACCGCCGGGCGACACGCTGGGGGAGTCAGGGGTCACAGTCAGAGCCAGATGAGGGACCAGATTGAGTTTGGATCAGAGGAGATTCTACCGATTTATGATCACTTCCTTTACTGTAATTAATAAAAAAGACTCTCTTTAAAAATCATCACATTAGAACTACAAACTAGGATAAAGTGCAGCCAAAACATCCAAACCTACTAGGGCGAAAACGATTAATCGTGATTAATCGATTATAGAAATAATCGTCAAATAATTTAGTATACACCAAAACTCAAAACTGTCTCACATTTACACATGAAAGTAGAACATAATTCAACAGATTTACTTCACAGGTGGAGCGTTACAGCATTCAAGGTGATGCTCTACTTTAGATACGTGTATCTATAGATATATAACTGTTAGAACTTGCTCTGGGTTCATTTAAATGGAATGGACACAGATGGAAAAAAGGTCAAATAAAATAGAGTTGAAATGATTAATCAATTATTGAATTAATCATTAATTGGAGAATATAAATCAACACAGAGCAGAAATTCAGCCAAAACTGAACAAAAATATAAACATTTCATATTTAAAATACAAATATTCTTAATCTCTGGTTCAGTTTTACCTTCGCCTGGTTCACATTCTGCAAAATAATCTACTGTATAATCACCTCCAGTTATTAATCAACTAATCAATAATCTCCTGATCAGCTCTACTCTGACTCAGCAGAAAGCCTGGGCTTTTCTCATGTTGAAGGATTTTTATCTGCAGATTCATCGTTTGCTACAAATGATCAAAGGAATTCTGAGTTTAACTTTTGGACAATAAATTTTTTATTTGCATCTTTTTAATGTATTTCTAGTATTGAAAAAAACTTAATGAAAAATCTGTACAATGTGCAATTTTGTTTTATCCGATTGTCACAATAATCAATAGATTAATCAATAACTAAAATAATTGTCAATTGCAGGCAGCCCTAAAATCTTTAGTTTATTGTGACTTATTTCTTCTTCTTTTTTAGTTTAGCCTGCTCAACAAACTTTTTTATTTTAAAATCTGTTATCATTAAAGATTCAAAACATAAAATTGCTTCGTGCTGCAAATATCTTAGTCCAGAAATAGACAAAACTAAGAGCTTTAAGTCCAAAATTCCTTAATATTGATGAAAATTCAGATTATTTCATTGATAACACGGAACGTTCTTCTTTCCAGAGAAACTCTGTCGGTTTTGAGCCGATCAAGCAGGCCCGGTTCAGTGGAGCCCTGTGCGGTGAGTTTCAGTTCCAGAACCATTTAATTGTTTCCAGTTTGCCAGTACTCTCCCCGAACTGTGCCGGTCCAGTCAGTGTTGAGTGGTTCTGACTCTCACCAGACAGGAAGTTTCCGCAGCAGCTGCCGTTTCATTCAGACCGCCATGTTGCTCCTTCGTGAGTCAGACAGCGGCAGCACGCAACAACTCCTGGACTGATGTCGCCATCTAGCGGCCGCTTCTCATCGAGACGCATTTTAGTTCCTTTACTGACGCAGTAACCATGGTGATTTCTCCGAAAAAAAAGTACTAGTTTTACAGGCAGATTATTTCATTTATAACATGGAAATTTTTTTTTTATTATTATTAGTGAAATAAATCTTAGTGGAGCTAGAACCTTTTATTGATATTGAGGAATTACTGACAAACTCCTACAGCTGGGGAAAAGTTGCTAGTGTTAGTTTTGTCTTATTTCAAATCTACCAAGATATTAGCACTAGTATGTTTATCTAGTCAAGGTCCGGTCCAGTTGGTGAGGTGTGAACGCTAATCGACCTCTGACCTCTGATCCTCCAAACCTCGGTCTGGTGAAGTGAACTCTGTTTCAGAATGTGAACGCCAAGCGGACCGAATTCTGGGTAAATGCAACTAAAGCTAACATGCTAGCCTAGCCAAAGACTAAAGAGAAATCCTCCAACTGCTAAAATCTGATGCCTCCATCTTGTTTCCATCTGGTGAAGAAGGAAGTTGCTCTCAGTGTCTTCAGAGGTTCTTGGTGCCACTGAAGAAAACAAGTTCTGAAGGGGAACTGATCTGTGGGGTCCAGATCAGTTCCCCTCCTGGCCCCCACAGGCCAGGAGGGGAACAGGTTGGTTTGACTCTAGTAGAACCGGGTCTACTGGAGGAAAACAGACAGAGTCAATATAAGCATTAGGCGAAGCTGAAGCTGCTTTAATTCAACATTTATTTTGTCACTTTAAAAACATTTTGTGGACATTCGAAATATAAATACATCTCTCTCTCACACACAGCCCTGATCTAAAGGTTGAAGCGTGCAGCAGCAAACCGTCAACAACTGAACCATCGTCTGGATCCGAGAGGACCGGGACAGCGACAGAGGGAATACTGGACCGGAACCGGTCCAGTTCTAACACATCATCAGGAAATACAGAACGAAGCGACGATTCAGTGCACATTTCTGCTTTTATAAAAACGTCACGACCTCTAAGGTTAAACTGGACTGAACCCAGGCTCAAAGTTCTGATCCAGATTCTAACCATCAACCTGCAGAAACATCATGTGAAACCAGCTGTAATGATCAGCTGGTCCAACGGATCAGAACCTCCCAGTACAGACGACACCAGATCTGACCCGGCGTCTAACCCACAGGAAGCTGCAGAACCTTTCGTGTTTTCTGCCGGAAACTGTAATACAGATGGATGTTTACCTGGACAACCAGCATCCAACCAGCATCCAACCAGCTTCAGCAACTAGTCTAATTTCTTGTTGAAAATCAAAGGAGGTTCTGCACTGCAAAATACTAAACTAAGATTTTTGGTTTAGTTTCTAGTTAAGACAAAACTAACTTACGAGTAACTTTTAAGCAAGATATACCAGCTTGTTCGAAGTCAGTAATTCCTAAATTTTGATAAAAAGTCTTAGATCTCCTGGCAGATTATTTCATTTATAACATGAAAAAAATGTTTTATTTCAAGTGAAATAATCTGTCAGTGGAACTAGGAAAGATATTTCCTAGTATTGACATTTTTAAATTAATATTAATAAATTATTTACTTAAAACAAGCTCCTTTACCTTGCTCAAAAGTTACTTATAAGTTAATTTTGTCTTATTTCAAGTGAAGATATTTGCACTTGACTGTAGGTCAGAAATACTTGGTTAGATTTTATGTTTTTGCAGTGCAGAACTGCCTTAGCTGTTCTGCACTGCGGTAAGTGTTTCTGCAGTGCGGTAAGGAGTGACAACCAGCAGCTGTTTTAGTAGTTTAATGAGCAGTTTCTTCTTCTTCTCCTTGTTAATACCTTGCGGTGCTGCAGGAGGATCTCTGCTGGGTTTTCTCTGAACACTGAGCGGCTGTTGGAAGGATTCACTTTGTTTTCATCAGATCTGCTGCAGATATGGAAGAAAAAGTCGCTCCACAGCCTGAACCATGCGAGTCAGAGAAGATGGAATAAATTATCTGAGCTTAAAAATGTCCGTCTCTGCTGCTCCTCGCTCTCCTACCAAACGCTGAGCGTAGCGATGGAGCGGCTTCTTGCTCCTGGTGGCGGCGTCCTCCCGTTGCTCCGCCCCCGCGGCCCGTCCGTCTCCGAACGGCAGATAGGAAAATCCAAACGGCTCCACCGCTCTGGATTTCTCTCTCGGTTTGTTTCAGGTCTAGTTCATGGAGAAGAGGCGAGTTTCTCCCCCCGCCTCGCCGCCCGTTTCAGTCCTCTGGGTGCTCAGCGTCTCGGTCTGTGCGGCCACTGGGGGGCGCCGTCGTTAGGACGCCTTGCCCAGCTCTATCTTCTTCTGGATGGCGCGCGCCGAGTGGTAGATGAGCGAGTCGATGAGACCGGCCACTGGAAGAGTCGGGAGAATGCGGTGAGCTTCTCTGCTGCTCAGTTAGCATCAGAACGAAGGAGAGACTGACCTGTGAACACGCCGCCAATGATGGCGCACACGCCCGTCAGGAAGTGAGTCAGCGACCTGAGAAAACAGTTAACATTTATACTGGAAGGATTTATCAGGGGCGTAGGTTTGGTCTAAGTTTTGGTGGGACCTTACAACTTACTGACCCCCCCCCCCCCCCCCCCCCCATTTCTGACCAGTTGGGGGGAGGGGGGGGGGGGGGGGACCATTGGCTTATAGCCCCCTCCCCCCAACCATAACCAGATCATACGTCTTGTGTATACAACAAGATACAGTCATACTCAGCAGATAAGTTCAAGAACACTTTACTTTTTCCTTTTCAAAATTCAGCAAACATTACAAGTAAGATCAAAAGAAATATCCTCTGGATCTACTGATTATACAACAAACACAATTGCTTATAAGAACAAAAAATGACTTCTTGCACTTCAGGAAAAAGATCCAATTGTTGAGATATTATGCATTTAAGAGGAAAAAAGATTCATAAAATTGCTTGCTCTGCTGTCTGAGCATCCTATGTGAAAAAGTATTACATAATTAACAGACCTATTCTACCTCACATTCAGTGCTGACCTTACTAAACACCGGACTTTACAACAAATGCGTTGCGTGATAGATATCTAACTTATGGGCCCACTCACTGTACTTACAGCCGAGGTAGCGAAATAACTTCTAATGTCTGTCGTCCTTTTCTTTTTGGTGGCGACATGGAGACTCATAATAAATGTCAAACTCAGAAGGAGACGCGTTCACTGTCAGCACCATGGACCAAGCTTCCGTTCCTGCAGCTAATCAAAGAACGAAGATCCACGTCCTGTGAGCCAATGGCGGGTCGTCATAGTTCAGAACAGCGAATTTTAAAATGAATGCTACCACTGCGTAGTCTATTGAAATATTAAACTAATCAATGTAGATTTTCGTTTATTTATTTTATTTTTGTTAAAAAATACATATGTTGTTTTTTTTATTAATATGGCAAAAATTGGTCGGGACTATTTTATATCCCTTGAATATTGGTCGTGACATGTCACGACCGTCCATACCCAAATCTACGCCCATGGGATTTATTATTTACAGCAAGTCTGAGTTTCATCTAACAGTTGAGCTAAAAAACTGGATTGTTATTGTTATTTTTGAAACAGATGGTTTCAAAGTGTTAAAACATGAAAAAAATAATTTCTGTGACAAACAGTAAGGACATTTCAGCAGCCGACCCTGTTCTGATTTTTAGAAACTGGCCGTCTGCCAGGACTCACCTGTGTTTTTCTGTAAATTTGACCATCATGGGTGAAAGTTCGTAGAGAACAAAGACGCCCGGCAGACCCTGATCTCCTATTAAACCGTTGGCGACTTTCTCGTGCCTGGTGACGGAAAACTGATTCGTTTTGACCACCTGGAGGTAAAAACAAATTCACAGAAAACGTGTGGAAAAGAGTCCAACAGAAAATACAATAAACACAAAGCTGTTTAACTCACCTCTCCGTCTGTTTTTACGTAGATGGTTGGAACAATTTTCACAAAATACTGGTACATCATCGATGCTGTGGAGATGAACGGTCGGCAAATTAAACTTGACTATCAACAGACTTTTAAACTGAAAAACCCCAAACAGTCCAGTAGTCTGCTTCTGACCGGCTGGATCCCCATCACAATAATGTCAGCAAATAATGTTGTCTTATTTCATACATTTCTTTGGTGTAAACAAAACAATTCCTCCACTGGATCCATTTATGCTTCATTTTATTTCACAGTGCTATTAGATTAAAAAGGAAAATATTGAGGAAAATAAAGGAAAACTTTTAAAATGTATTAAGAATTTTTGAAATGGCCAAATATAGAGTAACTTTTTACCTGTTATGTTATTAAGGCTAAAACCAAAGTTAAAACATGAACATTTAAAGTACGTTATTGTAATGACAACCCAGTTATTAAGGTGGATTCGTCTTGAACATGAACAAAATAAATGATAGAAAATAAGCAATTCTAAACTGAGCCGCAGGGGGCGCTATCTCTTCCGCCTTTATTTCTCTCTCCTTTCCTGTTTCCGGTTATGGAGGTCTGCTAGAAAGACATTTTATCGCAGCTGCGCTCAACAGTAAGAGAAATTTTAAGCAGAAAAGCAAAGCAGTAAATTTATCACAGCAGAGTAACTGAAGGTAAGATGGCCTACGGTCCCGTTTTCCGGGGTATGTTGGTACAAATAGTAGGTTTGACGGTAAACGCTGTTACCTATGGAGGCCACAGGTGACGTTAGCATGGGGAGCTAGCACAACAACCTGCGGAGGACTTAGGGCACAGGTGTCAAACTCCAGTCCTCAAAGGCCGCAGTCATGCAGTTTTTAGATGTGCCACAGGTACAAAACACTGGAATGAAATGGCTACATTACCTCCTCCTTGTGTAGATCAGTTCTCCCAGCCTTGCTAATGACCTAATTATTCTATTCAGGTGTGGTGCAGCAGAGGCACATCTAAAAGTTGCAGGACACCGGCCCTTGAGGACTGGAGTTTGACATCCCTGACTTAGGGGATAAAAAGATAAACACTCAGCTGCTCAGTGTTTGGTTACGAGTTCTAATCCGCGGACTTTAAGCGGTGTGTTAGCGCTGCTAATGTGTTAGCAGCTAGGTGCTAACAGTGAAAATAAGCCTCTGATTAAAGTCAATAAACTGCAGGGGTCAAAGGTTGCATCATTTATTGGAGTAGAAACAGAAACCAACGTAATAAAAACACTTTACTGGTTCACAGACATGAATATTAGGATAATTTGTTTCTGTCAGAAGTATTAAGCTAAACATTGGCTGTTTTAGATTTATGGACCTTTATTTCTAAGAATAATTGCATTATTCCCCTATTACTTAAAATGGTTTCAAAACAATGTTGTTTATCTCAGTTTCTGGGACAATTTATCGTTCAGCATCATTTATCATGACAGGGCTACACATCGAAAGCTACAGTAATTTCAGGTAGCTACGTGAGTGACAGCCCTTTCAGATGGATTTAATTGGAACAGTAATTTAACTAAATGATGCAGATTGTGTGTGGTGTGTACATTAAAAGTCGGAACAGAATTAATTAAGAGCTAATTTCTATCCCTCAATTTAAATTTGAGTCAGTCATGGGAGATTTCAAAATCTTTTTAATTACTGCCATATAATGCTTAAAAGATATTTTACATATTCTGCTTTTGTAGTTTTTATTCTAAAATTTGGTAACTGACATTTCATTCAGCCGCCTCATCATTTGTTACTTACAATAGAAGGTAATTATTGTGTAATAATTTCACAGTATTAACAGTAATTGAGGGTGATTAATTATAGCAGATGGAAATCAGCCCAACATGTTCTGTGTTGGGTTTTTTCTCTACAGTACCGTTTTAACTGCAGCGTCAAAGATTAAACTGTGAGGAAAGAGATTTTACTGCGGAGAACAGTAACGTGCGGTGAGGTGCAAAGCTGGCGAGCCACTGACTTAATCATAATCAGATATACAAATATAGACCACCTGCACGTTTACATAAGGAAATGTTGCGCATGCGGACAACATGGAGGGCAAAAAGACTATTCATTCCGTTAACTCCATCAAACTTGAACATGTAGATATTATTAATTTTGGCTGTGCTCCACAGCAAAGGGAAAAACCGTTAAAGTACAACTTAAAACCTCTTCTTTCTTGCTCTCTGTATCAGCACAGCTACAGACTCGTTGCCATAGCAACTGACAACCACGCCACACAAAAAAAACACTGAAATATTTCCCACACAAAGAGCAGGACATTCAGTCTGTTGCAGTGGTATGGTGTTAGGCTTAATGTTTACTGTGCGATTATTAATAAGTAATTGCTGTGGTAAGAGGAGAAAACTATAAATATATCGCTGCACTTTACTGTATTTCTAGCTCGCTGTTACTGTCTCTTACTCTGCAGTTGGGGAGTCACAATGTCTGGGATCATGAGCGCCCCCTGCCATGAGGCCGGAGAACTGCCTGCCTCACCTCAAATCTGTTCTCTGGTTTCTGATCGCTGCTCAGCACACGAAACAAGTTACACACACAGTTAGTGACAAAAACACTGAATAATATATACATAAGCTAAGTTATGGAAAATCTGTTTATATATTAAAACCTTTTTAACGATTTTATTGGCGACATACAGACAGGAGGAGCATGCTATCATAGAATGGCAGCCAATGCAGTTAGTGAGAGGTTGATCAATCCCAGGTGAGGCTCAGCTTCCTGCTGCCTCACCTGCTGCGCTCCGAGCATTTAAATGGGAAAATGCTAAATTCAGCGATTTTAAAGAAAAAATTATCCGAATTGGTTAAGCTGAATGAAAAATAGGTGCTTTATAGTGCAAACTACAGGGTGAAAATAGCAATGTCAATTATTTTATCATATATTTCCATTATGACAGGTGAGGCTCTGCCTCACTTGCCTCCCCTGACCGCACCTCACTGGCAGAGAAACAAACTGAAGGAAAGTTCAAGAACCTGCATAGATCAGAAAATGAGCCTCACTGGGTAAATATTGGACTTTAAACTCAGTCAAAGCGTCTCAACTTTTTCATCCTCCGCAGTGAGAACCAAAAAAAAAAGAACTTCTCGGTGCATCTATAATTCAGACCTTTTTGTTATTGGTGCTATAAAAAGTGCAGCTGTTTCTGTTACCCAAACTGGTCAAATGTTTTGGCTTTGAAGATTAAAAATGAAGATGAAATGAACCCACATTTAGAAAGAGTCTAATTTCCAGTCAGTGTGCTGATCCGTTAGGTTTCCTCCTTTCTATGCAGCAGATTTTAATCTCAGTCAACCTCAGATTAAAATGAGCTGTCGTTGCGTTTGCAGATGCCGGTCGCTGTCGGTCCGTACGGCCAGACCCAGCCCAACTGCTTTGACCGGGTCAAGATGGGCTTCATGATGGGCTTCGCCGTGGGAATGGCTGCAGGCGCCATGTTTGGGACTTTCTCCTGTCTCAGGTGAGTTTGGACCAATAAACCCAAACAGAAAATGATTTAATTCAGCTGGAAAAAGGGAATGTCCCAGTTAAAGTCCACTTCTTTCTCAGCTGTTTTTATCCATCTGGTGCGGTTCAGGTTTAAAACTCAACATATTTTTGCTTTTCATTACTAATTACTGTATCTTCAAAAAAACAAACTGGTTTATTATTATTTACATATTTTATAAGGGTAAAACTTAGCCAAATTAACTGTTTAAACATTAGAAAGTTTTTAAAGCTTCATCCTATAACTTTCTGACTAACTGAACTTTTGTCTGGGAATAATCTGAGAATAATCCTGAGGTTTTGCCTTGCAGGACGGCTGCGCTAACGTTTTAGCTGTCGGTGAAATCGGAGCTCAAAACAGTTTCTGTTTGCAGGATCGGGATGCGGGGCCGGGAGCTGATGGGAGGCGTTGGGAAGACCATGATGCAAAGCGGCGGGACGTTTGGCACCTTCATGGCCATCGGGATGGGAATCCGCTGCTGAGGAAGACCACTGCCTCCTCTTCCTCCCTCAGACTGTACAGCCTTGGGACTCAGATAACCACATGCTCCAAACCCACCGTCTAGTTATCAATAAAGGTTCTGGTTCGTCACATGACAGTGCTGTTTTTATCCTCCATGTTTTGCTCCATTAATGTGGAATTTAACGCTTTAATTTGGTTCAATAAATGGGATTAAACTTTAAAATGGATCTGAAGCTTTTAAAAGCAGCAGTTTGGCAGCAGAAGAAGCGGGACGATACCTTGCGGCGCCGAGACGTCGGTTCCGTCCAGCGGATTTACGATGCCGGGGTAATCTTTACCAAATGACAAGTGCTTTATCAGGTGGGTCATGTTGATCTGCAGAACCACAGAAGAAGAAGCAACTTCATAATTGAACTGATGTCTTTAGTAAATGAAACATTTTTAATTTAAATATCCAGAGAAATGTGGAAACCTACGTTGTCTAACCCAAAACTCTGCAGGTCATGAACTGCAAACAAAAACACAAACTTGTTATTGAAAATAATTCAAAAACATTCAGACTTGCATAATAATAAAAGCATAAATGACCAAAATCAGGAACATTCAGGATAAAAAACAGCTGAACTGAGGGGGAAAAACACCAATCGCCTTTAGACAATATGGTTACCATGGCAACAGGATCAGCATCATGGCCTTCCTTCACAAAGTAAAAGTACAGACTGAGACACCGACCCATTTTAAATGACATAGAAACCACCAAAAATGCACCAATTAACCAGTTTTCTACTTAAATACTTTACTTCTTAATTGTTGCATTCAACCTGAAAACTCCCACTTTCTCTGGTCTGTAAACGCATCGAGTCCAAAAGAATCTTCTTGGTTTTCAGTTCAGCTGAAACGCAGAAATGAGCGTCTTTAATCCCTTCGTTTTTTATTTAGTCGCTTCAACGGAGGAACCTGCAGCTCATTCCGTTTCCTTCCATGATCCAAAACCAATCAATTAAAAAGTTTGGAAAAACAAACGCAGCGGGCGCGGGGCGTCCGGCGTCTGGACGCTTGTAACTGATGTCAGCGGGATTTGAGCCATCAGGGTTTTATTAAAGAACGGCAGCTTTGCAGTTCTGCTGCCGACGTGTTTAAAATCTTCCTCCATCAGTTTTACATCGTAACTTTCGACTCATTCTGCCTCTGCAAACTAAAGGAGGAAAACGAGAGACGCTTTCCTGAGAATTTCATAAGAAAACAACGAATAGAAGAACTTGTTCATTTTGGGACTGAATCTAGTTCAGAATGGTTTGGTGAACTATGAACATGAATTCACTTTGCGGTCTGAATCGGAGTTTCTCTAAACCAATCAGGTTTCTAATGTTTGATATCTGACATAATTCAGTTAAAGTTACTTTTCAGTTAGGAAACGTCAGACTCCTGGGTAAGAACTGCGGCGTTTACTAGTTATCAAGTAAAAATTTAATCGCATCACATTCAGAAACTGGTTGTAAGTCTAAATGGATCTGATAATCATGCACTTTTAAATTGATACCGAGATTATTTTGACATTTTCTTCACATCATAATTGATTCAGCACTGAGTGTTTAAAGCAGAAACAGGGAAAGGTTTTCCTGAACACGCTGCATGCATTCTCTGTGGCATAAAGGAAGATAGACTTACTTTCCACAGCGTGCACTGCAGAAAGAAGAGAGAAGAGTCACTGGGACAGTGAAACAGACATGAAACGTGACAACTGAAGGTGGGGCTGCACAACACTTTCCAAAATAAAGAGTTTTCAGACAATTTACCTCAAAATCAGGTTGCAATCGAAATCAAACTGAGCAAAACCGACCGATAAGCTGTGAATTATGAGATAAAGATAAATAATGTTATTTTCGGGCTAAACTAGAACTGGTGTGCAGCCCGACCCACAGCAGATATCTTTCCAGTGAGGATGTGTTTGGGTCTTAACGAGGTTCTGGTTTGATTCTCGTCTCTGTTTCTGCTGCCGACACTTTAAACATCGATGAGATGAGAGAAATGAATCAGAGTCGCATGGACTGGCTTTTAGCACAGGAAACTAAAACCACCGCAGGTTTACAGCCCAACCATCCAATCCCAGTTCAAATCATTCATTGTGGATGACTGAACATTTGGGTTCGTTTTAATTTCCTGCCCTGATTTGATGCCACAGAGGAAGAATCAGCTACAACAGAGAGGAAAACAGTGAATGGATGAATGGATATACTTTTTTAATCCCAGAGGGATGAAGCAGCAGAGCTGCTGAGATTAACTGGACAGATTTCAGTTTGTTACACAGACAGAACTACGGTGGCCTGAATGGGCCAGTCAGGCTGAAGCATCATGGAAGATAAACACTTTGCTGATTCTGGATCAGTTTAAACTAAAAGTTTAGTCAAAAATTCACAGCTGGTCAAAATTATTCTTATATGAATTAAAAGGAAACAACACCGCAGTACGGGAAGCTTTCACTGCAAAACCACAAAATCTGAAGTAATTTAGTTCCTGGTGCAAATATTTAATTACACCTGAAATAATTTTGTACACCACTTTTGTGTAGTTTTAAACCTGTTTTTAAAAGTTCTATATAAATAAATTTGACATTGAAATAAGATATTTGCTGGAGAAACTAGACCAGAAATATGAGATTTTGTGTTTTTGCAGTGATTAGAAGGTTTTATGCATCTTCCAGCCAAACAGTTTAAAATATTTTATAGATCAATCAATAAATCAATTTTAAATATTTAATTTTTGTTTTTGATTTTTTTTCCTCTCTGGGTTTCCATAGTTCAGTGTGATGTCATCGCCCAGGGCGGCCATCTTGATTAAAATTCAGGTTAGCTCTACAATTAGAGCAAAGCTATGATTTTTATTTTTAATCATGAGAATAAATTCATACCGTAACAAGAATACAGTCTAACGGCAATAAAGTCAAAATAATGAGAATAAAGTCGTAATATTAGGAGAATAAAGTAGTATTTTTATAAGAACTTCTACATAAAAAACCCAACAAATTTAAATGAGGATTGAAGCAGCAGAACTTCATCTCAAGTTATGCTATGATGTAAGATTTACAGATTATGTTTAATATTTAACAAGTTAGAATCAAATTATCAGCAGGACTTTGAAATGACTGGCGCTAGTTCAGTCAGAAAAATGGGCCTCTGTCTCTTTAAGAAGCTCCTGCTCTTTCAGCACATCATTATGCTGTTTGCAGCCATTTTTAATAGTTTGTATGATGAGCTCAACAGATGTTTAGTAATTGCTGCTGCCGCTAGTCTGCAGGAGCTGAGTGGAGAAGGAGACGTTCATGCGACATGTAGAGACTCGCCACCAACAACAGGGGGCGCGAGGTTGTTCAGGGTGGAACGAAGACAACAGATGGATGAACATGAGAATCAGTCAGAGGTTTGAAAACAAACACCCTTTATTCTGATGGAGGTAATAAATAAACTTCTTATATGGTTTATATTTTCTTCATTTTGCTTTGAGGAACAGAAATTAGATTCCAGCTGAATTAAACTGTTGAACTCAATGATTTTTATACATAAATCGGAGTAAAACAGAAGAAAGGGCGTTTGAAGGCTTTGCTCAGTTAGAGGAAACGTTCTCACCGTGAACATGCGACTGCTGGAAACTCTTTCCTGGAGCAAAGTGGAAATTTCCTGCCACCTGAAACAAAGTGTGAAACAACTCAGGATCAATTTTATTGCTCTAAATGAGAAAAATAATTATAACTATGAATAGAAAATATATGTAAACTCAGACATGTTAATAATGCTGATCATGCTTAAAAGTCTTAAATCAACAGTGGAACAATTATTGGCACTCTCAACAATCAAAATAAATGCAACTAAAGTTTTATTTTACTACTTTTTAAAGCTGATCAGCGTTTCTAGAAGCTTTTAATTTGAAATCCAAGACTTTCTGTTATGAAGCAAAGATAGCAGCAGCGCCATCTATATTTGGGCAGAGTTCATCGTGCCGAATAGCATGATGAGAAACTTTGAGGAGAAATAACAACTGGTAGACACGGCGGAGGATTCGTGATGCTGTGGGCCGGTTTTCTCTAAAGATCCGGGAATTTGTTTCCATCAACATTTTTTATGCACACTTTGAAGCATCGCTTCAGAAACGGTTGATGGAAACCTCAAAATCTGATACAAAGTCTTAATTCTGTTAAAAAGTTTGAGGCGGTTTTTGGCTCTTCCTGAAAAGACCAAAGCAGTAAAGAAAGAAAAGTTCAGATGTAGCAAAACTTTCCCATCCTTACCAGAGTGACCAAACTGAAACATTTCAAACTCCAAACCTTCAGCTCAGAGCGGAGAGTCGTCCCTACACCATGCTAGCAAGCAACTGCTACTTCCTGTTTGTTGCAGCCATGCTAGCTAGCAACATTTGGCAAAATTACATTTGCGATGATTCGCTCTAAACCAGGAAATAAAAACAATCCTAATTCTCAATTCTGCAGCTGAAAACTGTCATGCCAGTCGGAGGAAACATGGCCGCCGGGTGAAAGCAGCAGAAACGCTGAATGAATTCGCCGTCTGCCTCTGGCAGAACTGGATACAGATCACTTCCTGTCTGCATATTCCATCGTATAAAGTTTCATCAAATTAAACCGGTTCGCGGAGACGAGGATGTTTACTACTGCACTCCAATTTACCAGTTGCTGATCTACACACCTGCCCATTACCATGACGACACACATGCTATATGATGATAGGCTAACAAAATCTGGGTTTTGTAACAAAGTTTGCTTGTGTGAAAGTAAAGGTAATCTGATTACTTTTTTGCAATTGTAATTTCTTACTTGAAGAAAGGAATCAGATTACAGTAACTGCCCGCCTCTGGAAAGGCGTGAAGGTCTGACCTTATTGACCTCCAGGAAGCCGTAAACCTGGCAGCCCTCGTTCTTCTGCTCCATCATCTTCTGCGTGAAGCCTTCGCGTTTGCACTGCTCGATGGTGTCGGCGTTCTTAAAGGCCCAGCCGCGCCGCCGGTACGCCTCGCGCACGTCGTCACAGGTGTTGCAGCACCTGCACACACACAATTAGCAGCAGTAATCCCAGCAGACAGAACGGCCGGCAGCGGCGACGTTTCTTACTTCAGGTCATCAGTCTCGGCGCCGTAACAGCTCTCACATCGGTTCGGGTCCAGAGTGCTCGGGTCGAACGCTTCCCCGTCTTCAGCCTGACCCATTTCTGGACAACACAGAACCATCTGTGACTATAAAACAACATTCGCTTCATGCCGTCTCTTATCCAGTGAGTTCCCTGCAGAAGGACAAAATCTTACAAAGTCTTTTTGTCTGGTTTTTGGTGCAAATATCTCATTGTAATTGAAATAAGACAACTAACTCAAAAGAGACTTTTCAGCAGATCTAGCAGCTTATTTTCAGTAATAACTTTGTAATATTGTTGAAAAGTTCTAGTTCCACTTGTGGATTTTTTCAGTTTTGCATGGGAAAATGTCATGTTATAAATGAAATAATCCACCAGTGGAACAAGTTCTTTTCATCAATATTAAGGAATTATTTTCTTCCACTGAGCTCCGTTGGGAGTTAGTTTTGTTGTATTTCAAGTGTAATGAGATATTTGCAGTAGAAACTAAACCAAAAATACTTGGGAAGATGTTGTGTTTTTGCAGTGTGATCACCTGATTTCAGTGCTGCAGCTTCTGCGATTTTGCAGGATAAACTCTTCAGCTGCGCTAATCCTGAAGCACAGCTAACTTCATAATTTCCATTCTGATGATTAACATTTTTGACTTCATTTCTTTTAAGGTTTTGATTGTGTGTGGTTTTTATTTCTGTTTTTATTTATTGTTTTTGGTAATTTTGTTTATTTTGGACTTTTTAAAATATCTTCCAGTTACAGTGTTCTTTACAAAAGTAAAGTTTACTGATCTTTGAAACGATAAACTTGCATCATTATGAAAATTCTCATTATATTACTTGAAAATAGTTAAAAAACATAAGTTATAATTTCTTGTTGTGTGAAACATTTCTCTTGCCGAAATCATTCCTTCACAAAAACGGAGTTGGTGCCTGATTAAACTAAACTATTTTCATTTTATTAACAGGAAATGATTGATTACAATGATTAATTATTACATAGGCAAACATCAATTTTGATTGCCAACCATTTCGTCTGAAGTTGCTGCAACATGTAAAAAGGTCCATACTTAGTTTACAGTTTCTCTCCAGTTTGTCCAGCAAGTGACTCAAACTTGTTTGTGTTTGGAATGAAGCGTACCGTGTTTTTCTGCCTCGGTGGTGACAGGTTTCAGTTCTTTGTCCAGCCGCTGCTTGAACAGGTTGTGTTCGACGTCCAGCTGCTGCTCTCCGGCCACGTCCATGGCGTCGATACTGAGATCTGACAAACATGGTGGTGAGCAGCGGCCGCCATCAGCAGCAGACAGCAGAGAAACAGCAGCACTTACAGGCACAGGGCATGTGAGGGAAAATGACGTCAATGTTGATCTTGAGTTTGTCTCCTCGCGACGTGTCGACGTAGAGCTCCGGGTGGACCTGAAGGACGACACAAAGCGTTCACTTCCCCTAAACACTAAACTGTCCCACAGCAACACAACAAACACTGAGAAAAAGAAACGACACAGGGATGGCTTTCACCGCGACGCTCTGCTGGATTTTCATACATCCATACAACTTTAACAGAAATGCTTTGAGTTTATTTCGAATGAAAAGACGGGCAAACGAAAGCAGGGCTGAAATGATTGTGACAAATCTTTTATTTTAAATTAAATTATTAAATTATTAAATTTAGCCGATTAATTGTTAGCTGAACAAAAACAAACATTTTGCCTTCAAGATAAAAACAACCTTTAATTACAAATCTGTTCTTCGCCTGGTTCAAATCTTTAAAAAAAATTTAATCTATGAAGAATATTTTGCATCCAGTTATTAATCAGTTAATCAATAATAATCTCTTGACATTCAGCCTGAGTTTTTCTCATGTTGAACGATTTTTATCTGCATAATTTGCTGATATGATAAAAGGAATCCTGATATCAACTTTTTATTTTAAAAGTTTTTAATTATTTATTTGCATGTTTTAGTGCATTTCTAATATATTTCCAATTTTTATCTGATTGTCAAACTAATCAATAGACTGATGACTAAAATAGTTATTAATTGCAGCCCTAAAAAGAAGAAAGATGGAAAAGGTTAAAAGGGAAATAAAGAGATAAGAGGAGCGAAAGACGGATAAAAATAAATCAACAGCCTTGAAGTTTGACCCTGAACCTGCAGAAAGATAGAAAAACAAAACCTTTTACAAGATGTGTTGCTTCATTTACTTCATGCGACCAACAAAAAGGTCCAAACCAGAAAGAGTCGACTGCTTCTGGGCTTTCTGGATCTGATGGCCCCTGAAAACCCTGGAGGAAAATCTCCAGCTGTTAAAGTCTTAAATCAGGCTCACGTTTAATCCTAAAGCAGATCAGTGGATCAACTCCACTCCTCTGGCTCATATCAAAACTATTTTGATCATCTGACATATTCAAGCAGCAAAAGCAGCAAAAACGTCAGAAATCCATAAGAAGGAAAATACTTTTCAGGGTACTTTATGTTCTCAGATGTTCTGACTTTTCAGCCCAAATCCGCAACAAAAACCTGAGTCATTTCCTTCCAAGAAACCCGAGTTCATCCGACCCAACCGGCCCGACAGGAAACACACCTGGAGGCTAACGTTCACTGCTGCTGCTCCCTGAACTCAGTTTCAGTTGGTTTCAACTCAGCTTCCCTGGTGAAAACGACCCAATGTTTCATTTTTATAAAGTTCTGGTGAAAACTTTAGCTGTTTTATTTTTTTATTGAACATGAGATAAAAATCTGTAGATCCTCTGATAACAGATGGAAGCAGGAAATCTCTGCAGGAACAAAACCTGATCGATTAACAGACTTCCTGATGTAATGCTGCAGTTTCCCATCCCGATAAAAACTGACAGCATCGGTCCGGTCAGCGAGCGAACAGAACCAAACCGAACCGAGTTAATCTGACAGTCGGATTCAGGAGCTCACCTCTTTGGTCAGGTAGTACTGCAGCTCAGAGACGAACAGAACGAACATGATGACGCCGCTGATGATGGTCACTGCAGAGACACAAGGTGGAAACATCTAATTTCATAGCAACATAATGTGAATTAATGGATTTTTATTTTAAAAATTCATACTGTGGTAGTAAATGTAAATTTGGTAAAAACCACTGAACCCTTCTAAGTTGCGATTGGTAACCAGTTTTCTTCTGTCTGAAAACCTGAGAAGTTCCAGAGACATTACTGTAGCTTTCCCTGAAAGGTCAAAGGTCACTTCAATCACATCCTGGATT
Organism: Xiphophorus couchianus; assembly: GCF_001444195.1. NCBI lineage: Eukaryota > Metazoa > Chordata > Actinopteri > Cyprinodontiformes > Poeciliidae > Xiphophorus > Xiphophorus couchianus. The sequence goes on from NC_040247.1 coordinate 4,207,403, forward strand.
TTAAACTTGAATTTCAATATTTATTTCATTTGATGTTTAAAATTACTTAAGATATTTCTAAACCAGAGTTTGTAGGCCAGCCACGGTGTTGGTCGGATCCGTTTTGGTGGCCTTTAGGATCCCATGTCTGCTTTTTGCGGATGATGTGGTCCTTCTGGCTTCATCAGGTCGTGATCTGCAGCTCTCGCTGGAGCGGTTCACAGCCAAGTGTGAAGTGGTCGAGACGAGGATCAGTGCCTCCAAATCCGAGGCCATGGTCTTGAGCCGGAAAAGGGTAGAGTGCCTTCTCCGGGTCAGGGGGGATGTCCTGCCCCAAGTGGAGGAGTTCAAATATCTCGGGATCTTGTTCACGAATGAGGGAAGAAGGGAGCGGGAGATCAACAGTGGCGCAGCATCTGCAGTGAAGAGGGCGCTGCACTGCTCTCGATTTACCAGTCGATCTACGTTCCCACCCTTATCTGTGGTCTTTTTGGGTCGAGACCGAAGGAACAAGATCGCGGATACAAGCGGCCGAAATGAGTTTTCTCCGCAGGGCGTCTGGTCTCTCTAGAGAGAGAAGCTCGGCCATCGGGGAGGGATTCAGAGTAGAGCCGCTGCTCCTTCACGTCGAGAGGAGCCAGCTGAGGGACATCTGGTCAGGATGGACGCCTCCCTGGGGAGGAGTCCAGAGGGAGACCCAGGACACGCTGGAGGGACGATGTTCCTCTGCTGGGAACGCCTGGGGGAGCTGGACCAGGAGACTGGGAGGAAAGTCTGCTGACCCCGCGACCCGACCCTGGCAGAGGAAGATGGACGGATGGAGATGTTTCTAGTTTTTCATGTAGTTTTCTTTGTTGCTTTATTTTCCTGTGAAGAACGTTGAATGTCCACGTTCATGAAAGGTCTGATAAATAAAGTTGCCTTTTATTTTCCAATATTCACCAGTATTAATGTATTTCTTTTACAAAATTGGAATAAATACATTTCTATACATTATTTAAATGCATTTATAACAAAGTTTAATAAGTAAAAAAATCTTTAGAATTGTATTTCTTTGTTTTATTTAATTATATCTCATATCTGTTCATTTGTTCTAATAGGGTTATTTATTATAACCAGTTTTTATCTCTTGTATTTTTTAAAGACACTCCTCCCTAAATATTATTGAATAACTTGTTTCAATAAAATTCTCATCATCCTTAGAGATTATTATGATATAATTTTTAAAACGGGATATTTAATTAATGCAACTAATCACATTTGTTTGTTTATTCTGAGAAATCCCAGTTTGTGGTTACATGAGCAGCATTCAAAGCATATTTCCAACCCTAACTGTGTTTTTCTCTCCATTTTTGTCTGAAAAGTATAAAAAGAAAGAACAAACATTTACTGAATTTTTATGCACTCGGTGTCTTTGGCTCGAAGCTGCAGAATTAGTGAAAAATGACAGCGAACTTCATTTAGCGCATTTAAATGAAAACTGCGAGTCACTGAAGACAATTCATTAACATGGAGCTGTTTCATGTACATTTCTTGTAATTTTATTGAAATGTTATTGCTTTTTTGTTGCCTGTGTATCTTGGCCAGGTCTCAGCTGAAAGGGCTTTTAGTTACTCTGTTTAACTAAAAGACAAATATCTGTTTGATATGGAAAATAAGAATACCGAGGCTATAGTTTATTCTACCTGATAATATATAACAGGCCCACTAACTACAGGCTCAATCAATAGAAAGAAAATATATACAAATAAACCTATTGTGTCAACTACTGCCTTAGTGCCATTGAGTTTTTAGTAGTTCTGTGAAATAAACTCCCAGACAATACAAATGTTCAGGTTTCCTCATTAAAGACAGGTATCTACAATAGGCTAATTGAACTGTAATGAGTAGAATATGATCTGATCTATAGGAATAACGAATGTTTCCCCTGCTGTCTGCACCAGCGGCAGCCGTTAGCCCCGCGGTTCGGATCGGTTAGCCTCCTACCGGTCGCTCCTCCCCACGTCTTCACCCGGAAATCCTCCAGAGTTTTAGGATAAGCGTCAAACTGCTTCAGTTTGTTTAATGTGTCCATTTTCTCCACCAGGAAATCCAGCCGAACACCGTAGAATCTTATCGGAACCCTCCTGCACTCCAGAAACACATCAGGACCCTTCACTTCCGGACCACGTGATACACCGTTGGGCCAATCAGCGGCAGCCGCGTCAATTTCTTCTTCTTCTGTTCTTTCTGCCAAACTTTATTCAACATCAGGACCTTTGACAATATAAATGACGAGAATTATTCAATAAAATGAAAACAACAAAACAAAAAATAAAAAATAAACGAACGAATAAAAACAAACATTTTTTTTTTCATTTTTACATGGAAGAGTATTTTTTCCTTTGTGTGTAATTTTGCGTTGACAAACCTCTGGTAACCTTTTTTGTATGACAAAATGGAGGTTAAAAATGTACAATATTTTAACCTTTAAAGTGGTAAATGAGGAAAAGGTTGCTGGAAAATGTTTATCCACCTAAACAGATGAGCGAGAAGCAGCATGTCAGCTCAGATAAATAAAGAGGTCACTACAGTCCTCAGGCCTGAACCCAGTAGGAAACCTCACATTGCCCAATGTGTAATGGGCAATGTGTAATTGCCCATTACACATTATACAGTTGTGTAATGGGCAATTACACAACTGTACATCTTTGAAAAGCAGAAGTGGAGCCTCCTGCACCATCAAGCAGAATGCAGGAAATGGTTTCTGGATAGTAAGAAAACAACAAAACTCGTCTTTTCCAGCAACCATTGTATAGCAAGAAAACCAGCTGACCAAACGCTGGAGATCAGCTTTGTTGTTAGGTAACAGGCAGGGGTCGGTAGGCGACTCAGTGTCTGCTGATTTGTGACTTTACATGCCAGAGGTTTTTGAAACAGCTCATTTTCCAGACACCAAAAAAAAATTCTATTGCCAGAAAATGACTTTCTCTTTCTTTTTTTAACGATTTGTTTCTAGAAGCAGTAGAGACTTTCTCTCTAGCTCTCAGTGAAGGCAGACACTTTTTTCCTGTGGTCCCATCCTGCTCTGCTTGCTCTGTTGTGAGCTTCTTTGTGGAGCCTTTCTTTGCACATCATTTAAATCTATAAATTATGGATCTGGCCAACCGGTCTCTCAATGTAATTGATAAAATTTTCTCAAAGAAAAGACTGGGCAGAGGAGAGGCTATCCTGCAGGGACATACCTGATGGGATACATCCCAGATTTATTTTGATTCATGATAACAGAATTTCTGCTGTTTGGAGTTGGCGGATACTTGGCATATCGACAAATTCGTGATGGATTGAGCCGACTAGTAAACACTCAGACTGACAAGCTGTGGGATGGACAAATTCAGATTCTGATCAGGCCCAACATCCCTTATGAGTTTGTGGTATCGGTATTTAGTAGATTGCAGGTAAATTACTTCAGTAACTAACTATCAAGGCTATTTGAAGCAACCTTCCTTGTGGGTTACATTTGCAGAACAAATCCCCTTTAAAATAAATCTCTTCTCACACAAACTGTGTTTTCACTGAGAAAAATACTTTATTCACTTAAAAACTTTTGGCTTGCATCTGTTTCCAGATGCTCAAAGGAGAAAATAAAGAAGTATTTACATCAGAAAAATACCAGAGCTCTGGCTCATGCTAACACTAACGCAGTAGAGCGTTAAACCAAGTCAGAAGCTCAGCTAGTTGGCGTTTTATTGCGTTTTCAGTTTTTCAGCACACAGCGTCATCAGGACGCCATACAGCAGCGCCCCCGTCAGGAGCAGGGCCGTACTGCAGAGGGGCCCGAGCGACAGCAGCGCCCCCAGCGCGTAGAACAGCAGCAGCAGCAACAGCGTCCGGTAGCTGGCCAGCGGCCGCAGGCTGAGCCGCGGCTGCTGGCGGTGCTCTAGCGCCCGTTGGGACATTGGGCTGAGCCGCAGCCGCACGCAGGAGTCCGGGTCGGTCAAGTACCGCCGGCCGAGGCGACCCAGGAAGTCTGAGCGTGAGCAGAGAGCGCCCATCTGGGCCTGGAGCTGAGAGAGGAACAATCACTGATCAGAACGGGAATTTATTCTCACTATGGCCCAAAAATTAAATTACAAAGAAGAAAAAATATTTTTATAAAAACGCTTCAATTTCAATCGGCCCTTCTGCATGACGGAGTATGAAAAGTTCAGTTTAATTACAAGAATATAATAACATTGGAAAAATAAACTTTTACTGGAAAATTGTTTTAAAGTGAAGAGGAAAAAGTCGTTTTAATGAGAAAAAAGCTTTGATTGTTTAGATCCACCAGTTTCTTTCTTCCAAATGGACTCCATTGATACGGCTCGCCCCAGAACCCGGAACGGATGCTCCAAAAACCCGGACTGGACTCACCCTGTTGTTCAGCAGAGATGATGCCCTATAGAGCAGCCGGACCAGCAGGGCGCTCTCGTAGCTCCTGATTGGCTGCAGCTCTGGATCACCCTGGTACTGAACCTCAAAGCGGCGCAGGCCGTTTATGATCTGCACACACACACACGCACACACACACACACGTTAAAGCTGGCCGGACTTCCATTCTACTACACGGACACACTGCATCTCCCAGCATTCATAGTGCGGGACGCCAGCCATCATTGCTGACATCACCAAAGTTACATACACTCACTCCACCCTGATTTAGTCATGGCAGCATCATGCCTGCTGGACCAGAATTAATTTTTAAACCAGACATTGTTTCAAACTACTGAAAGTAAATCTAACTTCCTGTGAGTGTCTGAGCTGACATAAGAGAGCTAAACAAGACGATTTAGCCGTCTTTCTGTTTGTGGCAGGGGTCAAACTAATTTCATTTTGTTCCACATTAAGGTGATAAAACAGTTCCTTTAAATCTAGACTAAAAACCCAGCAGCTTAGAAACATAAATTATTGATCAACACTCGGATGTGAAACAACGGCTAACTGTAACGCTTCAACTGCTGACTGTTTCTATGATTTTGCTTTTGTGTTTTTATGATGTTTAAAGAACCTTGAATCACCTTGTTGCTGAAAAGTGCAGTACAGATAAACTTGATTGATTGATTAAATGTCCTGGACGGGCCGGTTCTGTGTCTGTCCGACCTGTCGGCTGTAATCCGCCTTCGCTGCCCCTCCTTTGTCTAAATGTTGCTTTTTGTTCAGTTTTTTGGACCAAAGTGTGAGATGTGATTTTTTTCACCGCCTCCCATGATGGCTGCAGCCTCAGAAACCCGTCTTCCCAGGTCTTATGCTGTTTGTCTTTCTTTGGACCTGAAGGTAAAATGTTGTTGTGCTTCTGTACAATGGCAATAAAGACATTCTGATCTTTTATTATTTTCTATAGCTTATCCCTAAACATAAACTCAATTCATAACTTGTTCTTTTTTTAACAGCACCAGCAGGAGAAGCTGGTCCTCACAACACATTTTGAAAAATTGTCTTTACGCTGCATCAGAAACAAAGACAGACACACACACACACACGTTTGTTTTTCCATCAGTAACTAATAATTATTTAAGGGATAATTCAGCTGTAAAGCTGGGCTGTTTTGTCCTTTAACTGAATGTAATCAAATTATTTTTGTGTTTGTGATCATTCCTTGCTGTGTGAGAAGTTTCTTCTGTTCGGTGGCCGACTGACCCAGGTTCTGGTTCTGGATGGTTCCCCAGTTCAAACTAAAATGCCTCTAACGTTAATAAATTATTTTTAACAGCATGAGCCAAACTTTGGCATCCAGCCTCTTGTCGTCGGGTCGGGCACCAACCTGCCTCCGGCCCAGGTCCGTCAGAACCGGCCCAGTCTCGCCCTGGACGCAGTCCGGCAGCTGGTTGGCACGCCCGTCGTCCTGCGCGGCGCCCAGGTTGGCAACAAGTTGGGCAAGCTGGTTCTGGTTCAGCTGCAACGCAGAAACAGCGAGACATGAGGCGCTGCGGCGACCCGGTTCTACTGAGGGATCGGGAACCGGACCATACCTTAAAGATATGACACAGGTTCTCCAGGGCCCGGTCCAGGAACTCGTGGGTCTTCTTCAGGTACTCGCCGCTGTCCTCGGGCTCGGCGCCGGGAAACGCGTTGCTGAGGTCGGAGGAGGCGAGTCCGAACCAGGACAGGAAGGAGCCGCCGGCCGCCGCCTCGCTGGACTGATCCGAGATCCGCTTGGCCGTGTGGCGGGCCTGCGCGATGATCTGGATCAACCTCATGACCTGCAGGGCGAGCGGTGACACGGTGAGCGACGCGCCTGACCAAACGGACCTGAAGTGGAGCCACCGGGAACTCACCACTCCTCGGACCTCGGAGCCAAACATCTGCTTGTACTGGCAGTCCTGTCCTTCCAGGGAATACACGTGGCTCTTCACCTTGAACGCCGTGTCGGTCACCATCCGTTGCCGTGGCGACAGGTAACTGCCCCCCTGGCCCGGCGTCAGGTAACCGCGGGGCTGCCGGTGGGGCAGGACGTGCTCCGGCTCCAGAAACAGCTGCTCACCTGGAGAGGAAACGCAGAAACACAAAGAGTCGCCCGATCGTTCAGCCGCTGGTCTATGGTGGAGCGCAGAGAGGCTGATCTGGACGCATACATCTATGTTAGCACACAGTAATGAGAATTTAAATCTCTAACGCCGCTCGGTAGAAACTGCAGCAAACGTCCAGAATTAGGAGCAAAGCAGAAGAATAAAATCGCTTGAATTTTTAATTCACTAAAAGAATATTTAGTTAAGAAATGCAAACATGCTTGGGTTAGCCAATTCTGCAGTTCTTAAGAATCGGATGCTTTATTTTATTTTTGCACAGAATTGCAACAAAATGTCATTTCTGTAAACAAAGACAAATAACCCAACAGACAGAGGAGGCGCTACTATTTTCATTAGATCAGTTAAATATCAGCATCAGGAAACCTTGGCACATACAAGCAACATCTGGAGACAACATGCCAGTGAAGGCGCTGCATTCAGGGAGTGTGTGTTTGTAGCCATGTGTTTGTAAGGAGGTCTGCGAACCCTGTGGAGCCAGCCAACAGTGACATCATCATCAGAGTCAGAGCACCGCGCCTCACGTGAACAAAAATCAAACTTTGACAGATAAAATTTTCCTTTTGAATTTGACACTGACAGACGTGCTGACAATGTAAATTACACCGACTCTTCAACGCAGCATAACCCTTACAAGAAAATTCACAATCTCATTTCAAAAACTGAAAAATATTAAAATTCCACAGAGAAACATGTTTCTTTGTTAAAAAATGCAAGGAGACGATTGGATAAAATCCAAGAATATAAAATAGCTTAAAGATGACAAAAATTCTTCAGAGTTCATCTCCAAAACTTTACAGTAATATTAAGAACAATTACCAGTATTGCTTAACTCACGGCGACAAAATTCACGTGTGTATTTCATTCTCCTGCTTTGCTCCTAATTTTGGACGTTTGCTGCAGCATTTGGTGCTTTCATCGCAGCATTTCCCAGGAATAATCTGATTGGATGACGGCGACCGGCCTGTGATTGGCTGCCTGTCGTTTGAGCCGAGATCAGGCTGAGTGAGAGCAGAGCGCTAGATGTATGCGCCCAGATCAGACTCACTGCACTACATTGGGCCTCACCTCTCTGGATCATGTCTGCCAGGTTGGGCTGGGCCAGAACCTTGGCGGCCCGGAACACCATCAGGGCGTTCTTGGCGTTGACCAGGTCGGTCCGCGTGGCCCGGTTCAGGAAGCCCTGGAACAGCTTGGTGTAGAGCAGCAGGTTCTCGTGGACAAACGACTCCCTGCGGCAGAGGTCCGGTCAGCAGACAGAACTGGCGCCAACCAGAAACGCCAGGCGGGTCCACTCACCATTTGTCCGGCACGGTTCTGTTCTGGTCGGGTTGGGCATTTGGCTTCTCTCCTGTGTATCTCCAAGGCTGAATGTAGCTGAGCCACGTCTCCAACACCTGCACGAGATTTATCGCCGTCACATTTCTACCTCAGTGAAATACGACAAGAAATCCTTAAACATTAAAATATTGAGAAAAAGTTCAACAGTTTTAGTCTCATTGAAAAAAGTGAAACTCATTATTAACTTCAGGTCTTTATTTCTTCTCATTTTAATGATTTTTGTTCAGAGAATGAAAACCCTCTGAAAAATAGATTCAGTGTCTCAGAAGATAAGAATATTACTAGTCATGGAAAGTTTAGTGGAAAGAAAAGGTTCACCAGCACCACAATGCTTCAGGAATCCTTGGCAACTTCAGCAGGAAGGGACTGAGGCTGCTCAGACGGATCCGGTTCTGAGGAGAACCAGAACCCGACTGGTGCTCAGGGTCCAAACGTCTCCTTTTCAGATGAAAGTAAAGTTTGTATTTGATCTGGACACCAAGGTGCTGGAGGTCCAGAGTGAAGCTTCCACAGTCAGCTCAATCTGGGTCAGCAAGTCATCTGCTGGTTCTGGTCCACCGGGTTTTCTCAAGTCCAAAGCAAATGCAGCCGTTTAGAAGAACATTTAGAGTTTTTCATGCCGACAGCTATGAGCTGGAAACATCTAGCTGGATGCTAGAAGTTGGTTTCTATTTCCAAAAGGACTTGGTACCGAACCAAAAGCTGCTTCAATCACCATGGCGACTCCAGGCACGGGGCCGGCCAGAACCCCAGAGAGACTCTATGGAGTATTGTCAAGAGGAAGATGAGCTCTCCTCCAAGGATGAGCCCAGACCAGGCGTTAGTTTTCTGAACATTTTCGTTTAAAATAAAATACTGATCTGGTGTTATTTTATGAGATGCTGAATTTTGGGGTTTTATTCTCTGAATCGTCAGAATGCAAGAAATAAAAACGGAATATTTCACTCAAGGATTTATAAATCAACATAATTTACGAGTTTCACTGAAATGAGTGAAAAAATACTGAAAATATTGACCTTTTTCTCAATTTTCTAGTTCTTTGAGCTTTTTCCTGTATTAAATTAGACCTTCAGTGAACAAATAAGTTCTTCTAAAAATCTTTTAATTTCAGCCTAACTGGATTTAAACTGTTGGTTGATAATTTCATGTTATATTGTTGGTAATAAACTAAACGCTGCGGTTCGTCCTGAGGTAACGTACGGCTCTGAAGGAGGCGTCCAGCGGCCAGTGTCCGAAGCAATGCTGCAGGAACAGGTAGAGCTTCTGCTGCACAAAGCGCTGCACCACCACCCTGCAGCAGCGCAGCACAAACACAGAAACACGCATCAAACATGCATCTGAATATTTGGCCAAATTACTTAGCAGGATTCGTTCACTTTTCATGCAACAAAATTCAAACAATTCTCAGGAGGTTTTCAAAGTTTTCCAGCAAAACACTTAGGAGATAAAAACAATAGTTTCAATTCAGATTATATGATGTCATTTATTACTGTTATTAATAACGTCTTCTGATAGTTTTCTATAGAGACAAGTTAAGCTAAACTAAAACAAAAGGTTTTGAAATGTTTCACCCTAAACACCCGACAACAAAACACTAATTTAACAAAAATATTCTCCAATTTCAATAACTTTGTTTAATGTATTAAACGTTTTCTTATGAGTCGGCAACAGAAGTGACCCAGTGGTAAAAACAAACGTCGTCCAGCCAACTGGCGATAAATTTGAACCGAATCATGACAGATGCAGGAAAGCTTTCCTAGCTAGCTAGCTCAGTTAGCGGTAGCTTCAACAGCCTGGGTTGAAAACGCAGCGAAGATTTCGACTCAAACTTTAGCTGAACAGAACAGAAGCACATCCAGATTAAACAGCCTAACATGTAAGGCCGACGGATTTCAAGCAACAAAAATATTTAAACAGAAATTTAAGACTTTTTAAGGCCTTAGTTTTAGATGCACTAATTTAGGAGATATTCTGACTTTTTAAGTTTGCACCCTGAGTAAACATGGCTACCAGGGATTTATAGCTGCTGACCTCTTGAACTCTTCCAGCGGGCTGGTGTGGGGGGGGGAATGGGCCGGCGAGGGCGGCGGCTCCGGCTTCAGGCTGCTGGAGAAGGCGTGCAGATGTTTCACCAGCAGGCGCACCACCAACACATGCTCCTCTGACGGATTGAAGGGCTCCTGGAAACACAGCCAATCACAGCGATCCACACCACCAATCATCTCCACCAGCTCCACAAAGCAGCCAATCACAGCAGGCCCCGCCCCAAAGTGAGGTCACATGCCTCAAACCCTCACGACTCTGGATCAGAACGTGTTTTTAATAACAGCAAATTTAGTTTTTATTTAGTTTCTGATGTTTGTTTAAGATGAATCTGTCGATTGTTTTGTTTTAAACAAAGTAAACAGGATGAGCAGTGTGACCTCACTTCCTGCTACAGCAGCATGATGCAACGCTTGACCTTCCGCAGCAATCAGCCATCCCATCTGCAGCCAATTACAAACACAGGAACTCATGCAAAGATGGTTGTTGTTACTGGCATTACATGCGCTTGGCAGCGACAGCAGGAAGACGGACAGACGGCCATGCATCAACGCAAGCAATGCGCCCAAAGACCTAAAGCTCTGCTGCAGGACTGCGCCTGCTGTCCAGGATCCTTCTCTGCACAAACCATGAACCTGGACCGGACAGCGAGATAAAGGCTCGCTCATACTTACTGCACTGCAAAAACACAAAACCTTGCCAAGTATTTTAGTATCATTTATACAACAAATATGTCAAAATAAGGCAAAAGTAACTCACAGGTAACTTTTCAGCAAAATATAGGAGCCTGTTTAAAGTCAGTAATTCCTTAACCAAAACGTTCCAGTTCCACTGGGTCATTTTGCTTGTAACATTGGGAAAAAGTTTTGTTACAAGTGAAATTATTTGTCAGTTGAACTAGAACTTTTTGATTACTGACTTAAAATAAGCTCCTATATCCTGCTGAAAAGTTACCTGTGAGTTAGTTTTGCCTTATTTTAAGTAAACTGACATATTTGCACCAGAAATGAGACAAAAAGTACTTTGTAAGATTTAGTGTTTTTGCGTCTACAGTATTGCAAAAACATAAAGACACATTCATCTCATTAAAGAGTAACTAAACCCCAAATAGATTTTTTTTTTGCTGGTAAACTGTCTAAGTTGGTTTTGTGGTGCCATCTTTACATTTCTCTGCAAATTTTGACATTTTTGTGTAAATTTGATTAATTCTGATCTTTATGGTTGAGGAAGAACCCAGCCAATGTTGACCAGGTTCTTTGAATACGCATGGCCTGAACTTGAACCCAAAATCTGCAGATTCTGCTTCTGAAAACGGACCACATCTGGTTTTACTGAAGTTTCAGGAAACAGAAACTTGATCTGATTGTTTTAAAAATTCAAATGTTTTCAGATAAATAAAATTGATTTTCTCAGGAGTCTTTAGCTACGTTTCTGTCCAGTTGCCATGCGAATTTCAAGCAAACTTTTAAAACATCAAAGAAAATGCAAATTATATGTTATTTGTTAATATCTGCTGATTTGGAGCCAACCACCCGGGCTACGAACAGCGTGATGTCATCAAATATTGACCCTACGCACGGCTGGAAGAAACACGAAGTGTAGGTTGGACCAGTGAGACTACTTATTGATTACCTATTAATCATCTTTTTGGATAGCAAGAGGAGATTAACAGGAGATTATTTTTCAGAATGTGAATCAGGTGAAGCTAAAACTGAATTAGAGCAGTTCTAGAACAGACGTTTATATTTTTATAACCAGTTTTGGTTAAATTTCTGCTCTGATTGTTTTCTTTCAGCAAATGGCCTTTTTTAGAGTCTGTTTACTCCAGCTAAGGATTAATCAATCCCTAAATTAGTTGACGATTCCTTCACTAATCAATAAATCAGATTAATCGTTTCGGCCCTGCTGTCGGCTGAAGCTATGCGTCGGCATTAAAGCGTGGCGGACCGCGAGCCGCCTCCCCTCATGCAGCAGCAGCAGCTAACGCATGCTAACCTAGCATGCTAACCAGAGAAGGATCCTGGACCGAAGCTTTACCTCCAGGAGGCCCCAGGGGGGCGCTGCTGAGTGAAAAGGTAAAAGTACTTGGTAGGTGTGGAGGGTCCCAGAGCCAGGAGGGGCGAGGGGTTGGCACGGCATGCTGGACATACTGAGGCGGTACTGCAGCAGCGCCAGCTGTTCACCCGAAAGAGGGAGGGGAGTACAAGGGGAGAGGGGGGGGACACACAAGGGGGGGGGGGACACACCAGAAGGAGAGCAACCACAAAGAAGCATTTGGCCGAAAATATTCAGGAGGAAAAAACACAACAGGAGACAAAAAGAAGAAAATATTGACTGCAGCAACAAAACGATTTGTCTCTTAAAGGAGAAAAACCAGAAGAGTCCAGATCCGGTTCTACTAGAACCCGGTCCGGTCCTACACAATCCGACCAGCCGGACTCCAGCCTGAGGACCGGCTCTGGACCTCCCGTCTTCCCCATGATGGAGACGGACAGGCGACCTTTACAGCCCCTGAAGGTCGTCTGCTCCCAGTTTTTACAGAAAATCCTCCAATCAGAATAAAACCAGCTTCACTCTGCAAAAACAAAATCTGGCCAAATATTTTCGGTCTAGTTTCTTGTGCAAATATCTCAGTACAGCTTGTTTTCAGTAAATAACTTCTAAATATCAATTTTAAAACGTTCTAGTTCAACCGGCAGATTATTTCACTTGTAACTTGGAAAAAAGTCTTGATCAGTGAAATAATCTGCCAGTGGAACTGGAACGTTTCCATGAATGTTAAAGAGTTTTTGACTTGAACAAATTCTTACATTTTTCTGAAAACCTGCTGTAACTTAGTTTTGTTGTATTTCATGTGTAATAAGACATTTGTGCTAGAAACTAAAATACTTGGTCACATTTTGTGTTTTTGCAGTGCAACCTCAGCATCCATCCCTACAGCTGAGCAGAACCGACTTCAACTGGAAGGTTCTGGGTTGGGTGAACAGTGAAAACGGTCCAGAACCTTCCAGCCGCCCCAAGCAGATAAAGTTTCCTCTGAACGGAGCAGTAACAGATCATTTCCTCTGAAATATGAAACAGAGATGCAGCAAAGCAGCAGCCGAGTCGCCTTTAAAATGTTTATTTGGTTTCATTTTTAAAACTGGAAACCAGCAGAAAGTTTCTGCACTGCTCCGAGAGGAAACGTGACGGTGGGAATTGATTCCCGTCCAGGTCGCCATGCGTGTTGTTGAGAGGAACTCCAGTATGAAGTCTGAACAGATTCATTATCTTTACTGCAAAATGTAACCGGAGGCAGTGGCTGATTTCAGTCCGTTGTGGTGGATAAGGTCAGCCGAAGCGATCGATCGGTGCAGCCAAGCAGGAAACCCTCCAGAACCAGCAGAAACCCTGTGTTTTTCAGATTCTTTATAGTCTGTCCTGCTCTTTTCTCCGCTCAGCTTTTTTTTTTTTACCCCTCCAGGGGGTCTTTTGTGGGCTCTAGTGTCCCTTATATGACAGTAGGCTGACAGGAAACGGGGAAGCAGAGGGGGGAAGACATGCGGCAAATGTCGTCGGGTCCGGGAGTCGAACCCGCAACGGCCTCCAAATATGGGTCGCTCTAACCCCTACGCCACCACGGCACGCCCTCCGCTCAGCATTTTGATGAGTTCAGTTTTGTAGTGATTGGATGACGAGCTGAGGCCGCCTGGAACAGAACCGACTTCAGGTGCCATGCAGCATGCAGAGGAAGACAAGCGACAGGAACATGCCCAACTCCTGACCACAGCAGCTGCAGCTTTAAACTGCTAAATGATCTGAAGTACAGATTTCTGCTGCGCTGGCCCGAGACCTGATCCGACCCGGTCCGGCTCAGGGTGTGAACCCAGAGGACAGGCAGGATCTTCTCTGCAGCTTTTTAATTGAATTATTTTAACATCAGCAGGTGAGAATCAGCCCATCGACGGCCGGTATGCAGCGTTGCAGCGCAGGATGCAGGGAGGCGAGGGAAAGCGCCTTACCTTTACCTGAGGAGACTGCAGCTTCTGGTACAAGTCCAGGGAGTAATGATGGAGCCAGATCTCTACAAACATCTGAAGACACAAAACGCAGAATTTTAGAGAAAAAATCCTCAGAAACTGATCCAATCTCAGATCGGTCCCGGTTGCTCCGTCCTGCCTCTCTGTCTGGAGGACAGCCAGACCGCTGAAGTTTATGAGCAAATAAAATGTTTTCTTTCACTGACAGAAAGTTTCAGCAGTAGGTTTTTCCAGGGCCTGAACTAAATTAAGGACGGAACATTTGAATGCAGCAGAAATCTGGAGATTTAAATTTCTCCAGCATGGAAGCTTTTAGCTTGAAGAGATTTTAGCGCTCTTCAAGCTCGATCCGAAAGATTCATAAATTTGCAGACAAAATCATAAAGTCTAGAATAACTGCTTGTTATTCTAACAGGTGTCTGCTTAATAACTGAGCAGTTGTATTACTGTAATGCATTTACATTATGGTAATACAACTGTATTACTATGTAGTAATACAGTTGTATTACTGTGAACCAGTAATACTGTGAACCAGGCCCAACAGTGAGAAAAGTTGTGTTTAATTAGAGGAAACATTAAAGTCTCTTCATCTGTGAACTGTGGCTGAAACGATTAATCATGACTAATCAATTATTGGAGAAAGGAATCCTTAGTCTCTAAATCTGTCCTACTCAGCACCACCTGGTTCACATTCTGAACAAAATATATATTAGCACCTTCGCTACTAGTTATTAATCAGTTAATCAATAATAATAATAATTTCTACACTGATGTTCAGCAGAAAACATGAGCTTTTCTCATGTTCAATGTTTCATTATTTGCTGCAAATGATAAAAAATGCTAAAAAAAAATGCTGATATTGACTTTTAGACAATAATATGTTTATTTCCTTATTTAAAAGAATAATTAAATTATTTGTTTATGTGCATCTCTTAATGTATTCTAATATTGGTTAGTAAAGGCTTAAAGGAAAAATCTGCAGAATGTGATTTTTTTGTCTGATTTATCAGATAATCATTATAATAATCGACAGATTAAATGATAACTAAAATATTCAGGGTGGAAGAGCGTGTGACCCGTGTGCGGCGCAGTGTCTCGGAGCTGCAGCATCGATTCTCACCTGCAGCAGCGTCTCGGACCTCCAGATCTCCTGCGCTGCAGGGTCTGCGTTCACCGACGGCTGGTGGAAGATGTGGTGCTTCAGGAGGCTCGGGCTGTGGACGCCGTAACCCGCAAACGACACACTGGAAGCTCTGAGAGAAAGTTTACCAAATATTTAAAGTATTTATCATGAATCCATCAGCCTTTGTTCACTGTTGCTGGATGTAGAGCTGCTGAGATTTTTCCTTTAGCCAGAATATGAAATAAAACCCAACATAACTGGCCTCCCACATAATCATCATCATACTGTTCATCACTTTATTTATTTATTCATTCTTTACTAGTTTGTACATTTTCCTCTTCAGGAAACTGCCATCGTTACCATTAATACTCGTGTGTTCAGCGCTCAGTTTAACACCTGTTGCTTCTAAGATTACTCCATAAATAAACTCAGGTGTTAAAAGCTGTTCAATAAACAGTTACCGTGGCGACGGAGCCGCGACGGAGCCTCTGGAGTCGGTGAACGGAGACGCAGGAACACTTCCTTCAACGGGCAGGAAGTACTTGAGGTACAGGTCGACCAGCACGAAGTATGCGCTGTCTGTGGAGCTGCAGAGCTGCGGCTGAAGGCAGTTCTGGAATCACAACACCAAGATAATCGCTTATATTGGAGATCAATAAATAATCCAGAGAAACGCATCCAGGCTTCAATTCCTGCAGCAGCGTCTTCACAGGTGTGACTAACAAACCAACGGTCCAGAACGCTGCTGCTGGAGTTCTGACTAGAACCAGGAGGATCGAGACACCACCTGGTTCTACATCACCCGGTTCTACACCAGCCGGTTCTACATCACCCGGTTCTACACCACATCACCCAGTTCTACACCAGTCGGTTCTACACCACCCGGTTCTACAGTCCTTCACTGAGATTTTAAACTGCTGGTAGTTTACTGTATAAATCATTGAACAAATTATAGATTTGCTACTGGATCAACCTGCTGGTTCTGGTTCTGGTTCTGGCTCTGCATCAGAACCAGAACCAAACATGGAGACGCAGCATGCAGCTTCCAGAAAACTGAAAAACAGCTGAAACACTGAGCCCCTTTAAGACTAAACCCAGCTGGTTAGAGCTGCTTTGAACCATAATAAATTAAACAATGATCAATAATCTGATGTGCAACAACTTTGTATTTTTGTGTTTTTATGATGGAAAGAATCTTGAATTGTCTTGTTTCTGAAATGTGCTACACAGATAAACTTGATTGATTATAAAACGTAACTAGGAAGACTGGATGGAGAAAAGCTCCTCCCTCTGTTCATCTCCAGTCAGAAACCTGGACTGTTTCTTTATCTGGAGCCCAGATGAAGAAAAATAACTCCAAAGCATGATGCTGCCACTGTCTGTTCATAACGATCCCCCCCCACATCAGGAAGACGTCAAATAATGTTTGCATAAAATTTAGAAGCTCTTTAAGCACAATCTCTATACCAGATTGTCTCTATTTGGGCTACAACTAACAATTATTTTAGTAGTCGATTATTCTATCCATTAATCAATTAAACATATTCCGCAGATTTTTCATTTAATCACGTACTCTTATTTTAAACTAGATTAGGAATACGTTAGAAGATTCAAACAATGTAATTTGGTTTTAAATGTTTAAAAATACACATTTTGTTTCCTCAAAGTCGATATCAGAATCCCTTTAGTGAACGTCTCATCATTTGTAGCAAATAAAAATCCTTCAACGTTAGAAAAGCTCCTGGTTGCTGCGGTGGCGCAGTGGTTAAGCACAACGCATATAAAGACGCCTTACCTGACCCAGACATCACAGGTTCGATTCACGGCCTGATGACCTTTGCTGCATGTCTTGATACATTAATTGATTAATAAAATGATCATTAGATGCAGCGCTAACTAATCCATCCAACATGGATTTAGATGTTATTCAATTTTAAATGAAATCAAACGTCTGAAACAGGATAAAAGCTCTGAGTTCATCAGCGCAGCGATGCTAAACTCACCCTGGGAGCGATGAGGCAGTAGGCCAAATTAAACATGAAGAACTCGAAAGGATCTGCAGAGAGTTGAGGAATAAATTCATTTTCCACTAAGAACGATAGCAAGAGTTTGAAAACTGAAGTTAATGTGAGGATGAGCAGGAAACCCTTCAGCAGCTCCTGTAAGGATACTGAGAGCGACGTTCAGCGTCAGGACGCCCGGCAGCGGGAACTGCAGCTTGTTGTGGAACAGAGGACAGTCGGGAAGAACGCCCTCCTGGATGCAGGCCTTCACCGGACCCTAAACACACACACATTCACTACTAGATAAAACATCAACCACAACATTATGTTGCCTGCAGCTGTACGGCAGTAAGCACTATGTGTACCTTGAGATTTTAATCAGAGTATAAAAAAAAAGATATTTCCGAGTTGTGTTTTTTTTTTGTTTTGTTTTTGAACTGCCCTCTGACGGGACACCCGTCGATTGTCCATTGACAGAGCGTGACAGCTTCCACGCTCTCAGCATCACGCTGGACTGGGAGAGCTGAACAGTTAAATGTAGTTTATCGTTTATCAGAAAGAGAAGAGATGAAGGAAACGTTGTCGCCACACATCCACCTCTGGAAGTCTCAGGTAAAACACACAAGCCTGGGAATCGGCTTCCTCCTCCACACACGGTTTGGCTTTGCTTTCCTGTCTTCATTATTTAGTGTAATATTATATTATTTTTATAATATTTTTATCAAAGATGCGTGATCAAAGCTTTTCTCTCTTAATCTTAAGATGTTTTTTCTGGTAAGAATGTGTAGTTATTCTGCTAATATTATGACTACAGTCTTGTAAATAAATACAAATTCTTGTAGAACTCCAGTGTCAAACTCACAGGAGGAATGATAGAAATAAAAGTGACTTCTTGAGAAGAATTTCTTTTTTAGAAAAGAACAAAATTGATTAAATTGGAAACTGGATCTGGTTTGATATTATTTTTAAGCCTAGATTTCGGTGTTTCAGCCTGAAATAAGAAAAAAACTCCAACTCTTCCAATTAACAATTTGATAAAAACTCTGTCGTACCGGGAGATAGTGGACAGGAACTTCGTATTTGTATTCTTCTGCCTGAAGTTTGTACACCAGCTTCATCATCGGGCCACTGAAACACAGAGGAGTGAGAAACCTTTGTTTTATTCTGAAAGTACGTCAGAACCGGTTCTACCTCGGGCTCAGGAAGTCCAGAACCAGGTTGAACTCGTTGCTGCGTGAGTGCAGCAGGCGCAGGTTCCAGCCGGAGATGACGCCGTCCAGACTTCCAAACACATTCTCCACCAGCCAGGGGAAGATCAGGTGCAGCTCCTGCAAAACATCCCAAAATTACTTCAAAATTCAGATGGGGTCAGGAAGCGGATTTCTCCGGTTCAAATCAGAGCAAAATGGATCACAGCGAATAGCTAATGCTCTAAACAGGCTGAAACAGAAAAAAATACACGAATATTTAGGATATGATCCGTATTACATCGGTAAAAAAGATAATACTCTTATAATCTTGAGGATTTACCCGCATCGAGGTGATCCACATAACTAACTATCTGGAGCTGCAGACCTCATATTATACCACCAGCCAGAAGAACGTTTTCAAAAGCCTGGAGAATAAAATCATTTAGTTTCAGGTTGGGTCAAATTTAGGATCAAAAGAAGCATTAAATGGCTGTCGACTTGTTTCTGCCGGGTGAGTAGTGAGTTGTGCTATTTTAAGTAATTAGTCTATGATAACGATGCTACCGCTAACAACAAGCTAACCCATGTTATTTCTATGAGCTTGGATCTCCTAGTAAATAATTTATTTAGCTTCTGTAAACCCACATTCATGCAGGAGTTGTACTTTAATGTTGAGTCATTGCTGGATTCAGGTCCAATACAAGTCAACGATTCGCTCCGATCTACAGAAACCCCATTAAAGACATGGTTGGTGGCTGAGAGAGAGAGTGGGGAAATACTCAGGGCTCACTATGAATGCTTGTCTTTCTCAGTGACTGTCCAATAAAACATCTGTAAATACTATTAAAACGATGCGATCGTTACCTGTTAGAAAGTAGAGCTGCAAACTCTGGCATTGTTAGTTTTCACACCTGCTGTTTTAAGCTGTAGATTGTTGATCCACTTTTCTCAGTAAGTTTTTAAAATTAACTCCCTTGTGATCGACTACCTTCGAAACACAAAAATAATGTTGATCTTTCTCTCTATTAGAACAGTTGGAACAACCGTACAGGACTCAGACTTTAGACATTTTGAAGCTGGATCATTATATTTACTTCCTGGCCCTCATGTGCAATGCCTGACATCGGTACTACGTCATCTGAAACCCAGTAATAGTCAACTGCAAATGTGCAGACATAACCTGGTGGGCGGGGCTAACGGTCTAACCTCTCACTGCAGAGCAGAAAAAGACAGTGTTTGATTTTTAGACCTTTGCTAAGGGAGATAAGATCAGCTTCACATGCGAGTATCAGTCGATCACCGATTTCTCAAAATTAAGAAAATTGGCACCGATAAATCAGTGCACCCCTACTAGAAATCGTGTTTTAAACCCATCCAAGAGTTTAAAGATACTTCCACGGGGCGTGCTGTGGTGGTGCAGTGGGTTAGCACGCCCCACGTTTGGAGGCCTTAGTCCTCGACGCGGACGTCACGGGTTCGACTCCCGGTCCCGACGACCTTTACCGCATGTCTTCACCCCTCTCCTCGCCCTCCTTCCTGTCTGCCTACTGTCAAAAAAATACGAGCCACTAGCGCCGCAAAAACTCTTCGGAGAAAAAAAAAAAGAAAAGATACTTCCACACTTTTCAGATTCTCACTTGTAAAAAAAAACTAAACTAAAATGAAGAAAACCAGGAATTTGTTTCATACCTGTAAAATATTTCAGGTTGGTTTAGCAAATAAAATTAGGGAGTACAAATATGAAAATTTGGGTCAATATTGAAATAAATATCACAGTTACTGATAAACACCCAAAATCCATTGCTGCATCACTATTATCACATTACCTTCAGATATATAGTCATCAATAAGATGGAAAGAAACATCGGTTGCTAAAATCGGCTTAGTATCACGTAAGGGAGCGATGGTGATATTTTGTGCATCTCTAAGTGAACACATTGAAGTACCTTAGCGGGATACTCGTCTATGATCTTCAGCAGGTCCTGGCATCGCTGGATCAGAGGCTTGGAGGTGGCGTCAGCTTTGAGGTTTGCCTGAAACAACACGGTAAACATATAAACAGGAAGAAAATTAGCACAACTACTTAAAGAATAAGAATATAGTGAATCACCCAAAAACTCTTAAAAGGACATGTGTTGACAATAATCTCAAGGAAGAGGTTATCCCAGCGTCTTTTTTCACCACAGTTCTTCTTTCCACTAAACTATCACAAGGTCCCTGTTATTTCTGATGCTGACTAATGATTGCTTTGCTGGGAGTCAGAGACAGTAACAGAGTGGAAGGTTATCATGGAGATGTTCAGCAGCTGAAACGCATCATCATATTCAATGAGTTCTAACTGGTGAATATCTATAAATCACAGCAAAGAAACTTTTCTTATGCTGGAATCCAGATTCTTGTGAGCAATCAGCTGCTTTATGGGTAACTTTCAGTAGATTCAGCAGAGGAGTCTCTGCATGATGCTGTAGACCAAAACATGACCAAATACAGTATGTATCTCCCTTGTTTCATTTAATTAGTGACACAAATGAACTTTGCATGATATCTTAAGTGAGCTGCAGCTGTTTGCTGATGTTAGATGTGACTCACCAGCAGGAAGCTGGGCTGCTGTAAGCTTGGGCTGCTCATGTTCCTCAGCTCCACCTGGAGCTGCAACACAAACACAGGAAAGTTTTTATCCTGATGCTAACTGATCAGAAACATTTCTGTTAACTATTTTAATCAGTTTGGTCAGAAAACAAACCGCTCTGGAAACTAGGAGGAGTTATAAACTATTGAACTGAAGAGAGGGGGAGGCCGAACACCCTGAGTCAGCTAACGGTGGTTAGCTAGAGCCGTTTAAACTGACAACAGCTGCTATAAGTTGGACGGAAGTTCATTAAGAAACACCGGAAACTACCTGGAATAATTCAATCTGTTAATGGCGTCTTCCTCACCTCTGTCCGCGGGAAAATATTAAAGTTAGAGTGGGTTTTACACGAACCGCGTTTCCATCAGTTCACCAGAGGCAAGTAGCCTTCTTCTCTGTTAAACTCACAGGAGCCGCTTACATGCTGTAGGCCGCTCCCGCCATCTGCTGGAAGCACAGAGAATTACATCCTTCTTCTTTTGTGTTTTATTGGTGGATGGCAACCTACTTAAGATTTTTTTTGTTTAGTTTCAGATTAGGATTATATATTTTTGGTAGTTGTTATTAATTAAAAGTATTTTGGGGGTTTTGTTTAGGAAGGGGAGTTTCTATTGTCCAGTCCTCTGGCTCGTTTTAAAGGGACCTATGGTGTCTCTGGGCTCCAGCTGATTGAAGAGACTCACCAGTCTAGTGGAAGGGGAGTTTATTCCTTTGCTGTATTCACCAGGGATTTTTGTGTGAGTGTGTTTTTGTTGGGGACCACTTAGGCGTATTTAGTTATATTTGTATTTTCCTTATTATTATTCCTCCCCCCATCAGTATATTCTATTTAATTGGGTTTTCACTATTTTTCAGCTGTAAGGTTTCCAGGGCCAGCATAGACTCCTACATTTTAGTGTGGTCATTTTGTACAATAAAATAAATTACTACTTTTACAAATAGGGCATTTGTGAATCAAATAAATGTATCTAATTTTCAAGCAGTGCGTCTGTTAATTCTTACAAACGTATCTGTATGATGGTCTGTTAAAAAAAGAGTATCAAAGGTTTTCCGAACATAACAAGAGCTGTATCCAAGGTCACATGCTCATTTGACCAAACTTGGTGTGTATGCTCACCCCAACCCTCTGCAGGTGCCCACCATGTTTATCTGGTGGGCACCCAGCCCACTCCCTTCATATAGCTGCCATAGACTCCCATTCATTTTTCAGCCTAGTCAAAGTCTGGCTAGGAACTTATCCTTAATCTCAGTGGCCTCTTACCTCAACTTAACCAGATTTTATTAATTTCTTTTTGAGCTCCGTTTTTTAAAATAAATCACAGCTCAGCTTTTAAATCTCATCTCTGAGCCTCTGTTGGATGAAAAAAATTTATATTCATGCTGCTCTGAAGGCTGGAATTTAGTTTTAAAAGTCTTTTAACCATGTTTTATTTAATTGGGGCCTGCCCATAGCAATGCATAAGGAGAGGCTTCGCAAGTCAGTACTGCCTCCATGCATTGCATGGCAGGCACCTATTATTCTACACCCAATAGAACGTCTCTTTATATCTTTATTTATATCTTTATTTATTTTTCTTCCATCACCGTTAATGCGGCTCGTACCGCTGCGTGCACCCCCACAAAAGTGGTATCAAAACGTGCGGCTCGATGCCGAGAAGGGAGCTATTATTTTTATAAGGAATCGGACTTACAATGGCGACGTAAAAAGCGTCAAACGAGCCAAATTTCCAACTGCCAAAACGCAGAGCATAACTGACACCAACTGCCGCTTTTTTAGAGTGAGAAATGAAGAGAATTTTTGACCCCAAAATGATTTTGAAATCGCCCTCACGCCCACAAATATCGCCCAATTGGTATCAAACTCGGTCATGACATCGATACGCATGCCTGCTCCGGTAAAATGTTTTCGAAATTTCTCTAGGGCTTACGGTTTTCTGTCAAGGTGCTTCAGAGCGAAATTATGCGCCAGGATAACTGACGCTCTCCCAGATTCACTTCCATGTATTTCTGAAAAATGTCTGAGCTCTGCATACACCATTTTTGTCTCATCACTGCAATTACTGTGAGTGAGCTACAAATATGACTTGCGGTACTATGGGAGACGACAAATAGCCCTCTCATATGCTTCAAACGGTTTTCCAATATGTATTACGGTTCCTGAACGGCAAGGAGTTGTTCAGGCTGCTTTTTCCATATAAACCAATGGGGTGTCTCACAAAGATAGAAATCTTTTTCCACCTCTGTGTGTCACACACACATGACAGTTAGCAGAGGATTGATAACCATAGCAACGGAACACAGGAGGGGATTGGCTGCTGGTCAGGACTACAAATACGCATCACTGTAGTTCTAATCAATACTCAGCTAAAACAGAGGGCTGAGCTGCCATTTAGAACTATTGGCTGTTTTGGCCAGTAAATAACGGATTTAACCCAAACACTGTTAGACAGTTTAATTAGTCTGGTCATTTAATATGAAGCTTATGTTTTTTTTTCAAAATAAAAGCCTCAATATCCCCCTCAGATTAATGCACCGCCATAGGCGGTGCAATAATGTTAGCATGCATTATATTTTTCTCCCAGGATAGGGAACTGCCTTGCGCAGCAAGGCAGTTCATTAGCATTAGCCTTTTACCTTAAATAAGCTATTAGCTATTTTCTTACTTATTAGCCATGTTTAATATACTGAGTGGAGTAAGTCAATTACAGACAACATTCTAATGCCCTTCTAATGTCAGAACTACAACATGGTGGAACTGTCAGTTATTACAGAGGAGGACTGAGCTGGCCTTTAGAACTACTTATGTTTTGGGCTTTTTATAACTGATTTTATCCAACCATTGTTACACATGGATTTAGTGTGGCAATTTAAAATTAAGCTCACTGAAAATTTCAAAATAAAAGCCTTGAAAATTTTTACATCAGGTATTTGCTCCTTTGAGCTTTATATAACTGATTTCACCAAATGACTATTAGACATGGGATTAGTTTGGCCCTTTGAAATGAAGCTTAAGAAAAATTTCAAAATAAAAGCCTTGAGAAGTTTTACATCATGTAATTAGTCTTTTGAGCATTATATAACTGATTTAATCCATTGAGTGTTATACATGGGATTTGTCTGGCCCTTTGAAATGAAGTTTAACAAAAATTTCAAAATAAAAGCCTTGAATATTTTTACATCACATAACTGCTCTTTCGAGCATTATATTACTGATTCAACACAATGACTGTTAGACATGGGATTCGTTGGGCCCTTTGAAATAAAGCTTAACAAAAATTTCAAAATAAAAGCCTTGTCCATTTTTACATCATGTAATTAGTCTTTTTGCTTTATGTGACTTTTTTATCCAAAGCACTGTTACACAATGGAATACTGTGGGCATTTAATATGAAGCTTACTGCAAATTTCAAAATAAAAGCCTCAATATGCCCCCCAGGTTAGTGCACCGCCACAGGCGGTGCAATAATATTATTCTGCATTATCTTTTTCTCTGAGGTTAGGGAACTGCCTTGCACATCAAGGCAGTTCATTAGCATTAGCATTTTAGCTTAAATAAACTATTAGCTATTTATTTGACTTATTAGCCATGTTTAGTATACTGAATAGAGTAAGTCCATTATAGAGAACATCCTAGTGATGTCCCACATGCTAGTGACAGCAATCACGCTAACATTAGCATTTTTGCTAATTTTAGCTGATACACTCACTTTATCATACTGAATGGTGCAAGTACATGTTAGTAAACATTCTTGTGATTCTCGTCATATGATTGCAGCTTTCTTTAGCATTGATGCTAATTGCTAGCATCAGAACGCTGGGTCCAAACCGACGGGCACACTTTGGCAGGCCCCGGTTAAATTTCTTCAGGAATTTTCTAGTTTGTCTTTAAATTATGTTTTTCAGACAGAAATTAATATTTCTAAATTAAGATATTAAGACAACAAACGCAGGTTTGTAACAATTATTCAGTTTATTCCTGCAATATTTACAGTGAATTTCCACAGAATGACACTAAAAGTAGCAGAAATGTTTTTAGTTCTGAATCTGGGCTTTTTTATTTTTATGTCATTTTAAATCCTACATGGGGAAAAATGCATCCAATTTTTTCCAAATTTTATGCATATCTATATTTTAAATTGTAAAAACAGATGTTAAACTTCTCTATATAACTAAGGAACTCATTACTGTTTTAGCTGGACAGAGCTAGCACTATGGGACCTAGCATATGTCATTTACCCAGAATGCATTGCAATGTAGACGTTGCAAAGTCCAGGTGATACTATTTTATTTAAATGTATTAAAACCAAACACCTTTACCGTATTGTTTTTACATCTAAAACAAATATTTCTCAAATTTTATTGTTACAGCTAATCGTGGATCCCTATGCCACTACAACCTGTTCACCTGGAGAAAGAATCACGACACGAGGCAAAAGCTTCTGGAAAGATTTAATCTCACGTACTTTTCACTTTTCTAACAAACAGTCAGGGTGATGTCGGATGCAAAAGAAAAAAAAAAAAAAAAGATAAAGTCCCATCAATCTGAAGCCAACAACCATGAGGATCGGAGGTAACAGCGGCCGTGGTTCGGTTAACGGCTGTAACGTTTGACGTGGCGCGGAAAACGGTCTGAACAGGAGGGACGTCGATGAGCATGCAGGTTTATTTTTTTTTTTCTTAACCGGCTCTGTCGATGTAAGAGTGAAACAAACCAACAATCAAAGAACACACACAGACACGTTGAACAGTTTTCCCCACCGGAACCGCAGGTCCAGAGCAAGGCAGCAGAGCCGAGTTAGCTCCAATAATAATACTGCTTCTATTCTCTCCTCCTAACAACATCTTTACATTTTTACACTTTTAAAGGTGGGGGATAAAACACTTACCCGTATCTGTGGGTTAAGGTACAATAAAAAAATAAATTATCACCTTAATAAACCAAAAATAAAATACATTATTTGCTCTGTTTGGTTCCTGCTCCTGAGGCTGAGTACCTGTTGCTGTCCAGCAGGGGGCGGTGCCGCGCTTCGGCCAGCCTCAGCCTCAGGCGGAGGAAGATCAACGAATCTGATTGGCTAAGCACTCCACAGCAGCCAGAGACACGGACACATTATTGCCACTACTGCCGACAGGTACAGGACTCTAACATAGATTTATATATAAATATAAACTTCTATATTTTGAGGCAGGGCTGCGTGATAATTCAACACCAGCGAAATGTTCAAAAGGAATTTTATTTATTTATTTTTTGGTCTCATTTCCCATTTCTATCAGAAAAATATTATATAACCGAGCCCTGATAGTTGAGGGTGGTGTTACTCTACTTTTAAATCAGTGCTGTTAACAAATCCCATGGAAAGGCGCCATGTTGGCCTTCAGGGTCAGGTGCTTCAGAGCTCATTTGAAATAGGAGGACCTTCACACACAAAAATCCCCCCAAAACAGAAAAATTCACTTCATTTCTGAGAACATACAAACTGAGCTGCATCAGTGCATTCATGAAGGGCTTTTTTCCATGAGATCAGCTAACAGCAAAAAATAAAATAAAAAAAATAATAATCTGGACACCACTGAACCAGATCTTAAAGTGACATTTATGCTTCAAATATTACAAATGAGCTTCACAGGACACAGGCCACGTTAGATTTCTGATTAATCCCCAATGTTTTAAAATAAAACGGATACATTTCCCTCTGGGTGCCTGTTTCTGCTGCACTGCATTGCTGATCTCCCTTCCAGGGGGCGCCACTGCGCTCTTCCAGAACCACTTGTTGCTTTGCCAGGTGCGTCTCTTAGTGGGTTTTTTCTTCTTCTTTCATTTCTGAGGTTATACGAGTTCTACCACGGGGTATTGGGGCCAATTTGGTTAGAAAAAAGAAACGAGTAGATTCCTGCCAAAAAACAAAACAAAACAAAAACTTTTGAGATTAATATCAGAAATTATCTAGAAAAAAAACTGAATTTCAAATGTCAATTTCTTTTGGAGATTTGGAGTTTCAAAAGTAAACATTTTTGCAAATTTGGTTGGAGAAAGTGGAAAATTTTCCACAATGTTTTCTAGAAAAAAATTAAGATTTTTTTTTCTTGCACATTTTAGACTTTTAGAGATCATAAATTTCCTTGTTTTTTCCAGAAAACTTCTGAAATTACTCTCTTAATGTCTGAGTTTTTCAGTGGATATTTGGTTCTTTTTTGGCCCCTATTCACTGTTGTGGGTTTCGGTTTCTGAGGAGCCAGGAGGAGGAGCTGCGCTGGGATTGGAGCTGATTGGTCGGTCAGTGGACGTTTCGTCCAACCACAATGTTCCCAGGATGTAGTTGAGTCCGGCCGACAGGACGAGAAAAATCCTCTGATTTTTGAGCTTCCCTTAAAGATGCTTTAATCTAGAAAAATACTCCCCCTAGTGGCCACACCGGTTCCCTTCTTCTGCCAGCCGATGGGTTGCAGGCGCCGCTTTTGTTTTACATTTATGCACAATTAAAACCCTTCTCTGTAGTTTCAGCTGCTGTTTCTAACTTTTTATCAGAACCGGCACTGTTCTGGATTAAAGCAGTTAAAATCCCCTCAGGACGGCGGCGGGCCACCTGCTGTGATGTCACTGCCGCTCTGTGGTTAGGCATTGATGTGTGATGGTGAGGGAATGCTTTAAACCACGGAGGTCCTCATAACGAGAGATCAGTTTGGTGTGCGGCCATTTTGGCGGCGCCGTCCCGTCTCCTCGGTGCGGTCCGACCTGAATGGACTCACAGTAAGAGGTGTGTGTGTGTGTGTTTGCTTAAAGACCGATCAGTCTCTAGAGTGGGAGGACTTTTTTTGTTGTTTATTGAACAGAACCGAGCCGGTTTGGTCCGACAGAACCGCGCGGTAGCCTCTGGAGCTACGGCAGGTTCTTGTCTCAAAAGTCCTCTAGAATATGGATCAGGTTCTCCAGTCCGAACAGGTAGCCATGGTCCGGGCCTTTGTGCACGACCTTGTCGTCAAGGAAACCCCTGAAGGTGGAGTGGGCAAAGTCGATCATGCGAACGTCCACCAGAGGGGGCTGCTGAGGCGGCGGCGGCGGGGAGGGACATTTTGATGTGGGGCAGGGCACAAAGGGGCAGCAGCCCGTCACGCTGGGCGGGAAGGGAGAGGGGGGGGCGTCTGGCGCCGAATGTCTGGGTCCCTGAGAGGACAGAGGCTCCAGGTCCGAGTCTTGGTCCTGGTTCTGGTTGAAGTCCGTTTCACTGGAAATGTCGGAGTGAGGAGAGGGAGTGGCGTGGACGTCTGCAGGGGCGGCGCTCTGCCCAGGGCTGGGCGGCGGGGCGGTTTCAGACTCCTGCAGCAGAGCGAGAAGAGTCAGTCAACCAGGTCCGAAACGGTCCGGTTTATAAACTAACAGAACCAGGAAGGTCTCACACCTTATAGATCCATAACAGCTGTTACATTTTCAGCTGCTCTGAGTCAAACCATCCAAACTAACTGCAAAAGCTGTTCCCCTTTTTCATGTTGTTTCCTTCAGTGGTTCTTGGTGCAGCGCCCCCTCAGGTGAGGAGGGGAACAGGTTGCCCAAAAAGTTTGTTTGGTTTGACTCCACAGCAGCTGAAAATGTAAGAAATGTTGACATTTTGCTCCCAAATCAAACCGAGTCTATCAGGTGTAAAAACTGTCCTGTTTTTGGATTGTGGGAGAAAACTGGAAAACCCAGGGAGGAACGCAGGCCGGGGTTCAAACCCAGAACCTTCTTACTACAAGGTGTCAGTGGTACCTATTAATTTATTACATTACTGTGATTATTATTAGTTTAGTTATTGATTCTAGAGTCAGTGTTACCATTTATTTCCCAAAGGGAGACTTAATCCTTTGAATTTTGAGAAATAAACATATTTTTATAGTACATTTTTTTTAATATGGTTTGTATCTTTGTAACAGATAGATTTACTCATAAGACCTAAAACATTACAGTGGAAACTTGTTAAATTAGCTGGAGCGGCTAATTATGTGTTAATAAACTGTCAGTCCAGAATTACGAAGGAAGAGTTGTAAAACTGACGATTTAATCATTGAAATCTTAACAGATTTCCTCAGCAGTGAACCTGCAGAGGATCATCTGAACCGCGGTTATGCTCGGTTCTGATGCGAGTTTCTTTATTTAGCCCATTCCCTTCCAGAGGCTGACAGTTTGGGTTCAGTCTCAGCTCCATGTCATCTCATTTTATTCTTGAAGCGCATCTCCCTCAGGAGTTACAAACCAAAAATAGAAGCAGAAAAACATCAGCTTGTAGTTTTACATTCAGAAACTCAAACCTGAGACGTCACACCGCTGGGACGGAACGACTCAGTGAAACTTTCATTAAAAAAATTAATCTGAGCTTCATTTCAGTCAGAAACAGGTAGAGTATCCAAAAATTGTGAAAATAAGAGAATGACATTTTACTTTACTTTTTACTTAGACGTCTAAAACAAAATAACTCAATAAGAGAAAAAAAAGTATTTGGTAAGAAGGCAACTGAAGTACTTAGTAACTGAACAAAATGTAAATCATTTAATACTAAAAAATTCTCACTGAACATGGCTAGCATTGGTTTTAGTGTCAAGTTGTCAACATAACACGCTAAATCTTAAATGTATGGAAGAAAAAAGGGAAGCAGTGCTTTGCTGTTACTTGTTAACATGACAAGAACTAGACAATAAGATCAGGAAGTTTTAGTTAAGAAAAAATAGCAAGGGATAAGGAAGTAAGTTAGCTATGCTAGCTTGACTTTGACAACTTTAACTTATAGATGTGCTGCAGAATTCTGTGTTTCAGTTCAGTTAAAAAAATAAAATAAAATAAAAAGGGAACCTAAACACCAACTGACAGATCATCAGTAGAGTGGTGTTTAAATGAGCTAATCAACCATGAGCTAATCAACCACTGCTATTAGCTAAGCTAATAGCAGTGGTAGCTGATCCACCACAGCGATCTCTTATAAATAATCACATAATAAAGACTTAAGTAGAAACTCGCCCATCTGCTCACCTTTCCCTCGTAGATGATGAGCAGCGAGGAAGAGTAGAAGCGGTAGGACTCCTGCCTCTCTAGCACCACCTTCAGGCTGCGGAGCTTATTCAGGATCGGCTCAAAGAGGTCCCGTCTCAGGCCCTTCCCGTTGTCCAGGAACTGGCGGAGCGCCTGGCGGAAGCCTTCCTTCGACAGGTCTCGCCCGTAGTACTTGTTCTTGCACAGGTAGAGGCCGGTCCTCAGCTGGTACACCTGCAGGGGGGAGAGGGCGACGTTTAAATAATTCATCACCAAAATCACTCTGCAGAACAAATACTGGTATTAAAGGTGAGCTATTACGCTTCCTTGAACAAGTTAGGATCGGTCTAAACAACACATGCTCATTACTTTTTAGCACAAAATGATTCTTAGATAATGAGATTTTCATCTGCTGAGTTCTGCCTATTGTGAGCTGTTTTAGGGCGTCCTGTCACATTAAATCCAAACAAGCTGCTGCTGGCCAACTCAATGTTTATACTCACATGTAAAAATGGCTTCAAACAGATGCTCTATCATACAACAACACATCTTTGAAAAGCAGAAGTGAAGCCTCCTACACAGTCAACAAAAAAGCAGCAAGTGGTTTCTGAATGGTAAGTCAACAACAAAACACTTGTTTTTTCCAGCAGCCATTGTACAGCACATGCAGCGATAAAACCAGCTGACCAAATGTTCTGGAGCTCAGCCTGGGTTGCTAGGTAACAGGCTGGGTTGTTAGGTAACAGCACCTAGATTGGCTCAACAATAAGGAGGTTTTTGAAATGGCTTATTTTCCAGACACCAGAAAACATTAACTTATTACCCAAAAAACTCCCCCCAAAAAAACACAGCTGGGTGGTTTCTTTTAAGCGCTTGGGCTGTTTTTTTTAGAAGCAGTAGAAACCCAAACAAAGGACCAAAAATGTGCAAAGTGTGAATTTTACATAATAGGTCCTCTTTAAATGGGTAGTATTATGTATTTACCAGGCACATAGTGCCATTCTATATCATAATCAAGAAACTGTTACTTTCAACTTGTTATAAAAATGCTATATAAATATCACACATGACTGAAAGGAAATTTCACTCCCTGATTTAAGACCTTGAAATTGGGCCTGTCTCTTTTTTATTTTTTTCTCCAAAGAGTTTTTGTGGCGCTAGTGGCTCATATTTTTTTGACAGTAGGCAGACAGGAAGGGGGGTGAGGAGAGGGGGGAAGACATGCGGCAAAGGTCGTCGGGACTGGGAGTCGAACCCGCGACGAAGACTAAGGCCTCCAAACGTGGGGCGTGCTAACCCCCTGCGCCACCACAGCACGCCCCGGGCCTGTCTCTTTAAGAAACTCCTGCTCTTTCTGAAACTTCACCTTCAGGACATCATCACTGCATGGCTCCTCTATTAACCCTTTAGCAACTTTTTTTTTTATCAATGTTTCAGTGAGAAGTAGCTCCTATAATGAGCTCAGCAGTTCCACCAGGTGTTTGCTAATTGCTGCTGGCTAGTCTGAAGGAGCTGAGGCGGGGGAGGGGAGGTCGGAAACTGCAGCTCTGAGGAGGAGCTGTACCTGGAAGGCGGGGCTAGGTCCACCCAGGCGCTTTGCACTGCTGAATGGTTGCCATGGAGACTAAAGGATTTCGCAAACATCGAAGAATCAAAGCAACACTCCGGTTTGTTTCTGATGAGGGAATAACATTCTAACATGAGCTAATGCCCAAAAAAGTTACCGTTACATAATACTGCTGCTTTAAAAGTAGAGGAAATAAATTAAATGATGTATTCTCTAATTCAGCAAAAGAAGTTGGAAACTGAATAAAAATTGAACGTAACGTTTTCAATTTAAGCTATTCTGTCCACTTTTCTGCAGCTGAGTGAAGCGTGACGTTGGGTTAATGAAAGATGGACTGAGTTTCCGCAGCTGCATCCTGATGCGTTTCCTTCGCCATTCTACCTGCATGCCACACAGTCTGACGCCCAGCTTCGCCGAAGTGCTCTGTTCGCATTTCTTTATCTGTCGGGCCGCCTTCTCCTCCGAGGCGTCGTCGCTATGCTGCCGGGTTCCCATCTTCAGGTCCAGGATGCAGGGGAAGGAGAAGGGGTGGACGATGTTCTCCAGCAGCAGGCACTCTGGTTGAGACGCCGCAGTTAGGGAATAAAACCTGGAGGATTTCATCCACCGCAGACTGACTCTGATCTAGTTTTAAGAATGTCAGTTGGAAAAATATACAAATATATTTGATTTGAAAAAGAAATAAAAGATTTCTGCTTTCTTTTACACCAAAAGTTGGGATTTACAGGCTTGAAAATTTCAGCCGATTCCAATATTCGATATTTATACTTCTGTTATGAACAATGCCTGATATTTACTGATATTATATGAATTTGTCAACCATTTTGATACCTTAAAAAAACAATCGGACAAGTTTTACTAATTGAATCGATCCTGATGTGTTTTTAAAAAAAAATCTGCCAATCCCGATGTTAATTGTCTAAATCTTCATTTAAGTACATTTAAAATGTTGATAGACGAGAATCTGTTTTTCTAATTTTGCTCCTTCAAATTAAGGGACATGAGTTTTTATAGTTTTTAATAATTTGTGGGTAAAAACAAACATTTAAAAATGAAGTTAAGAGATTTTTTTTGTGTCTCTGCTTCGTACAACTGTACGAATATAATCGCCTTCCAAAAATAATGGCTTATGTCATTTTGTGCCAAAAGTGATATTTTTTTTGCTGCTTAAATAAAATTTAGGTATTAAAAAAGCCATAGTCTGAGAACGATAAAAACATAATATTTTTCATAATTCTTGGTTTAACTTGTCTTTTTAAGAAGTTCTATTAAAATAAGCTAAAAGAAAATTACATTCCAGTTTTTGAAGATTGCAAATATTTATGCAGATTTATGTATTTATTTGCAGTAGTGAATGATTGTGAGTTCATTGCAAAATTTTCACAAAAAAAGTGGTGGTTAAAAAAAACACCACCATCGGGTTAAAGTGACGCTAACTCCCACCTGCAGGTGGCAGTATTTCTTACTTCTACTAACCTGCTGCCTCTGCCTCAGCTATGGTACAAAAATCGACCTATTTTAGTTTAATTTGTTTGTTGTTGTTTTTTTCTTATATATTTTCTTGTATATATAGTGTTTTGGAAGGGGTTTAATGAAAAAAAAATGCTGCAGAAGTCCCTGCAAATATTTCTAAAGTCGCACAAAAAAAAAATCAGTAATTCTGATTAGGGGGGAAAAAAAATTAAAAATCACAAAAAATATTATGAAATTCTGAAGGAACTGCAAAACACAAAGACTCCATGAAGCTCCTGTGCTTTGAGTTGCTGCGATGCGATTGGCCGAGTTAAACAGGTGATTCCACAGCTGAGCCTAACAAAGTGTCCAGTGAGTCACGGTGAGTGCAGGCTGTCCAGGCGGATGGACGAAGGATACTGAAGGGCTTGCGGTCCTTGGACTCAGATCTCATGCGGTTGAGCTGCTGCTTGTGGCACACCAGGCTCCAGGGGTTGAGGCTGATCTTCTCCGAGGCCACGCCGCTGTTCGAGTCCAGCATCTGGAACAGGACGTCCGAGCGGACCTTTGGGTCCAGCCGGGGACTCTGTTTCACAGAACTGAAGCAGGAAAGCAGGTTGTTATCATGATTTAATGAACTGTCGTCCATTCAAATAAATAACGACAGTCGATATATCACACATCTTGTGAATATTTTTAAAATGATCAGTAGCTGCGTTTCCATTAACAATATAGACATGTTGCATGTTATCGTTTACATCCAGAAATTTCGCAGAATTTTTAATTGAACTGAAACACCGAATTCTGCAACACATCTACATGTTAAGTTTGTCAAAGTCAGGCTAGCATAACTGAGCTACTTTCCTCTCCCTCGCTATTTCTTTAGAATTAAAACTTTTTCCTGACCTTCCTATCTAGTTGTCATAGTGTTGACAATTAGTAGCAAAGCACCACCTTCATTTTTATTTTATAACATCACGCATGCATTCAAGATTTAGCGCGTTATATTGACAACTTAACAGCTAAAACCAATGCTAATCATCACCAGCGAGCAGCTTTTTGCCCTCCAGCTGGGAGGTGGAGGGCGGATCTTACGCATGTGACGTCACGCTGCAACTCGTCTATAATTGAGCAATTTGACTTTTCTAAAATCAGCTTGCTTAATGAATGAGGTAATTTTTTTGTTGTATCAAAGTTGGTTTATTTTGCAAAATTGCAATGGAAACATGTTTTTTGCATCATAAGTCACGTGATCAAAAACAGTTACTACTGTGAAGAAGACAAAGAAAAAGGTGACAGGAAGTAGTAGGACAACGATGGTGCAGCATTTTCTAATTACTTACAGCATGAACAAACTCAAGAAAAGAAAAGCAACTAAAACATGGGAAATCTCTTCTGCATTGTTTCTTATTTAACTGAAACTATGCAATTCCAAAAGTGTTTTTTTGACATAAGCAGAATATTTGTAAAGTTTTGCAATGGAAGCGCAGCTTATTGATGAAGTGAACAGGTTGTTACTTGCCTCTGCTCGGCCCGCTCCTCCCTCTGCTCGGCCTGCTCCTCCAGCTCCTCCGTCACGTCCTCCATGTTGTCCACGTACGGGTACGCCACCAGGTTGATGGAGTCGTCGGAGTCGCCTTCGAAGCACACCAGAACCACGCCTGACAGACAGAACCAGAGACGATCAGAAACAATTGGTTATGATGCTGCTGAGCTACTTTGGCAGAAAGCTCTACAGTGAATATCACCAATATTTATCTTATTATTACCCAGGGGTGGAGACTAGTTGTAATGCACTTGTATTATTTTTAAGTTAGATAGGATCAAGGCGAGAGCTAGTCCTAAGCTTGTGGCTTGTTTATTGTTGTCATAGCAACCCCATTGCAACTGCCTGCCAAGATGGCCGTCAGCTACAAGTGTGACGTCACAAGAACTTTTCCACAAGTTATAGGGACTCGTTTAAAGCAAATAATTTTTTAATATTGATGATTGGCATATTGATGATGACTTATAACAAGACATTTTTCCATGATTCAAGTGAAATGATGTGCCAGAGTAACTAGAACCTTTTCATCAATACTCAATTACTATTGACTTAAGACAAGCTCTTAAATCTTGTTGAAAAGTTACTTGTTAGCTGTGTCTGATTTCAAGTGGAATAAAACATTTGCAGTAGAAACTAGACCAAAAACACTTGGTAAGATTTTGTGTTTTTGTAGTCCGTTGTTTATAAAAGTGCTTCAGATCCTCAGTGTGATTAAACATTTATTCAAATCCGGCAGATTTTCCTAAGCTGGACTGAGCGTTAGGTAGCGCTCTCACCCACAGAGGCAAAAATAAACAAATCAAACCATTCAGTTCTCCTGCTTCAGATCTAATTTTCCTATTTATTTCCACAGAAACCAGGTGGAAACTCCCTCCGTTCATAATAATGTCACAATGAAAGTCAGCTCAGCTTCTCTTTCATGTAATTAATCAAACTTTCTACCTGCCAGCATCTTCTGCAGAGGAGCCTCCATCTGCAGAACCACTGAGCAGCGCAATGTTTCATCAGATAGTGTCAGAAAATATGTGGGCAAAACAACCTTGACTGCTTGGAGAAGTTGCTCCTGGGCAGCTGTCTGTCTGCTGTTATTTAATCAGCAGGACAATGGCAGCAGGCAGGGATCCAGGGCTAAATATAGGCTGGCTGGGCGGCTGTCAACATCAGGGAGGACTGGTGGGAAAGCAGACCCACCAGAGAAAATATTCTGCTTCCCTAATGGAGTCAGACCTGCAGAGGGAGTCAAATATACCTGAACTTCACCTTCCTGACTCAGATTTTAGAGAGTTCCCAGAAAGTTGCTTTTTTTTCTATGGATGGAATAAAATCTGCAAACAAATATTTCTCCATAGTTACCGCTACAACAGCAGCTCTGATTGGTTCTTTTTCTTGACTTTTGTTCATTTCTTTTGGTTTAGTCGCTGGATGCAATTATTCCCTCTGGTCTGGATGCTGTGCAGCTTGGGAGAATTTTTGCTCCTAACTTTTAACTTTTAGACAACTATGATGTGTAACCATGGTGACAAGGTACTGTTTTTACAAATGGGAGCAGCTAATTAGAATCTAAAAACTCAAATAACACCTGAACGTTTTACCCCAAATCCCAGAGGAGTTGAAAAGGAAATCTTGATGGATGCAGAACGGGAGGAACCATCAGAGATCGGATCCTCATTTCCACCAGAGTTCTACCCAAACGGCCAGACAGATTCAAAACGAGGTGCAGCAAAAGTAAATGAGGTGGATTAGCAGCTGTCATGTTATCGGACTTCTGTTTTATTTTTTATATTTTGTGTTATTTGTGTGATAAAACTGATGATAAAAAAAGTTTTCACATTTTGAAATTCATCAGAACCAAAGGGGAAATTATTTTTATCACTGATCTGCATCTAATCAAATTTATTGATATTTACTGATGATGTCATGGATAGAAAATGTGGAGAAAATGGTAAAAGTAGCAATCCTGAACACTTTTAGCTTTGGGATGTTGTTGCTGTCAGGATAAGACTTTTTTCACGATGTAATGAGAGGTTTGAAAATCCCTGCATTACCAGCAGACTAAAGATTTTTCCTTTTGCATCCTGTGGGAACAGGAAGTGCTCCAGTAGCACCAACGTGTCTGTGTTCTTATCCATTTTCTTTAAAAGCCTTTCAATCCCTCCCAGGGACATAACCTCACTAAACTGCATGCATTATTTCAGATGATTATGGAGTAATTTCTCCAAACACAACCGAACGTCTGGCTTTCAGAGCTCCGTCTCAGTATTCGTGTTTGTTTAAACTGTGAATTTGTCCCATTAAAGCTGCTGTGATTTATTCTAACAAAGAGCTCAGTAAGGAAATGGGTCACGCTGGTTTCCACAGTTTGTGTCGTGTCCTGGTTTTGGGAATGATTGCAGCAGGTTGATGGGACGGTTTACTCTCTGTCTGCCGTGGTGCTGCTGGTCGACGTGTTTGGCTCTCTGGGTCCGGCTGAACCGTCACAACAAGCCGCTCGGTTTGTGCTTTCACTTTATCTATCAGTCCAACTCAAACTCTGAACATTATTCACCCTCTATTTTCTTTCAAAACACCCAAGTGTTTAAGGTCATGAGTAAAAAAAAAAGGAAAAAATTTCTAAATTTGAAAGGGAACTATTATGCAAAATTTACATTTTGCACGTTTTTGTACTTCCATTTTGAACTCTACTGCTTCTAAAAACAATTCAAGCACTTAAAAAAAAAAACACCAAACCAATTCTGGTAATGGGTTAGTATTTTTTGATGTCTGGAAAACAAGCCATTTCAAACATCTCTCAAATCTTGAGTATCACTTTGCCATTGCCTAGCAACCCGGTCCGTTACCTAGCAACCCTAGCAGAGTTCCAGCATGTTTAGTCAGCTGGTTTTACCACTGCATGCGCTGTATAGTGGCTGCTGAAAAAAACAAATGTTTTCTTGTTGATTTGCCGTCCAGAAACCACTTGCTGCGTTATTATTGGTTGAGCAGGAGGTTCCACTGATGCTTTTCAAAGCTATACAGTTGTATAATTGTTTACCTGTTTGCAGGTATTTTTATGTTGGAGTACAAACGTTGAGTTGGGGGCGTGGCCAGCAGCAGATTATTTGGATTTAAAGTGACAGGACGCCCTAAACCAGCTCAAAATACGCAGAGCTGAGCAGAATAAAATCTCCATCTAAAAATGATCTTGTGCAAAAAATGTTATGAACATGTTTTATTTTGTACAGATCTATACTAACCTGTTCAAGGAAGCATAACAGGCCAGCTTTAAAGAAAAAAGCCCCCCCAAAAAGCACTCAATCTTTGAACAGACTGATTAATAAGACGCCTGCTCCATCAACCATGAAGTATTTCTACTAACACAGGGAACAGGACCAACGCTGTCAGCGTTTGTTTGGGTCTGTTTCTACATCATCAGTTTGTCAGGCAGATCCAGCAGCAGCCGCTGATGGAGAACAGAGCCGCTACGTCTCCTCTTCCACTAAACATCCGGATCTCCTTCCTCCTTTGCGTCGTTCTGCCACTCCAGCCGTTTAGCAGGGAGTTATTCTGAGCTGAGCGAAAATTACTGGACCACAGAGAGACTAACTAAATTAGTTGATGATTATTTTGATAATTGATTAATCAATTCAGTTCCAGTAATGTGTGCAGCAGGTTTCATAATGCTGCACTGAGATGAGGTCTGGCGGCATGAAGAGCCGAGCGGTTCTGATCCGAAACATCAGAGAGCGGCCACTGACCTTTATACTCGGAAGTGAACTCCTTCATCTCAGGAGGCAGAGACTCATAGAAGTGCTGCTCTCTGCTGATCAGAGGCTTACACACGGTGTGGTCATCGTACCACATCATGCTGGTGTGACCCCCCACCTGCAACACACACACACACACACACACACACACACACACACACACACACACACACACACACACACACACACACACACAGGTATGAAAAATTGCCATGCATCCTGGATTTTCAGAACTAAACAAAGAACTGCGAAAACACAAAATCTATAAGTATTTCTAGTCTAGTCTCTAGTGCAAATCTTAGAACATTTGCATTAACTTAGAAACATTTTTTTAGCAAGACACAGGCGTTTGTTTTAAAGGTGACCTGATAGGACATATCTAACATGTTCATAATGATTCTTGGATAATGAGATTTCAGTCTGGTCAGTTCTGCCTCTTCAGCTGCTTTAGGGAGTCATGTCACTTTAAATCCAAAATGAGATAAAACCAGCTGACCAAACATGCTGGAGCTCTGCTGGGGTTGCTAGGTGCTGATTTGTGACGTTACATTCAGAAAGTTTTAGGAACAGTTCGTCTTCCAGACACACAAAAAACATTTACTTATTGCCAGAAAACAGCTGGATGTTTTCTTAAAAAGTGTTTTTAGTTAATAATTCCTTAATATTGATGAAAAAGTACTAAATTCACTGGCTGATTATTTCATTATGGGAAAAATGTCCCATAAGTGTTTTAAGTGGAATCATCTGACAATGGAACTAGAACTTTTTCGTCAATATTAAGGAATCATTGGCTGAAAACAAGCAGCTATATCTTGATAAAAAGTTACTTATATGTTGTGTTTCATGTGTCTTAATTCAAGTCTACTAAGATATTTGCACTAGAAACTAAAATGACTTGGAAAGATTTCTGTTTTTGCAGTGTAAAAGTCAGGTTCTTTGTATTCAGGGCTTTTTGTCGGATTCAGCCCACCTGGTGTATGAAGGGCTCCAGAGAAACGCCTCCATCTTGTGGGTTAGGTACAGCCCCAGGGGGAGGCTGCGCCAGACCGAATAGCCACTTAATAAAGCGTCCAATGATAGTCCAAACCCCCGTCAGAACCCCGACGCACTGAAGTTGGATGCTGGGAGACAGGATGCGTGGGAACCAGAGGAATCGCAGGGTGTCAGTCAGTGGAGGGTCGCCGCTTACTGCAAGGACAGGAAGTGACACAAAGCAGAGACTTAATGATTCATAATATCAGAGAGGCGTTCTCTTTCCTGGTTCCCTAAAAGCTAAAACAATGTGTCCTAAAAACAGAAGGAGGCCAAACACGGTTCCTAGGGACCGCCAGATCCAATTAACCGTTTTCTAATGAAGCAGAGTACAAAACATCTGAACAGACTCCAGTTTCCAGTCGTAGCCTGGAGGAAGAGGTCACCTGACTTCCAGGAGAGCCGACATGTTGACACGTTTAACTGGGGCGGGACGATAAATCAATCTCATCAATTAATCACTTTTTTGGTTTTTAGTGTTTGGAAAATCTGGATTTTTTTCTCATCAATGAACTCCTGGGGTTTCCCAAGTCCAGAGTGACGTTAGCGCGCCCTGGGCCGCCATCTTGTTTTACAATTTCTATCTATTTGGACTTTGAATTCAGGTCAACTCTTTTACAAAATATTAGGGCCAGGCTGGAATTTTTCACTTTTAATTGCAAGTAGAAAATCATCAAAATTAACAGAAATAAAAGCTTGAAAACATGATTCTGAGTGCAAATAATCCATATAAAATTCTACAAGTAAAAAATGTTACTGAAATAAATAAAAGTTTCAATTATTTTCTAATTTACTTAGGGCTGCAGCTACAAATAGTTTTAGTAATCAATTATAGATTTAATTTTTAAAAATTCTGACATTCTACAGATTTTTAATTTAGCAACTTAAATGTTTTATAGAATATTAGAAATACAATGAAATATGCAAATAAGAATTAAACCTTTTAAAAAAATAACAAAATAAACATTTTATGGGCCACCAGCATTCCTTTTAGTGAAACTAAATCGGGTGAAGCTAAATCGATACCATCTAAAGAATTTTGATTAAAACATTATTTACAAAATGCGTTTTTATCTTAAATGCAAAATGTAGATATATTTTGTATATTTTGGCTCAATTACTGCTCTGAATATGTTCTTTCAGCAAATGGCCTTTTTCTGTGTGTATGCTACAGTTAACAATTGATCGTTAAATTATTTGACAATCATTTTAATTAATCGTTTCAGTTCATAAACAAATATTTTCACAGTTTCTTGTTGCAGAACTAAAGAACCCACAGAGTCCTGATGTCAACCAACATCTCAAATGACCCAGAGTTAAAACAATTAGATCCACCAGAACCAGGACCAGAACCAGCAGTGCATGAGGTGAACGTCCTTGTGACAGGATGGGAGTGACCCAGTCCAGTGTGTCGTCACGGTAACAAACGCTTTAACACAAACACGACTCTTCGCAGGGTGCAGAAATATAACCGCAGCGGAAAAAACTCCTGTCGGATCTTAAGTCACAATCTAACCTTGACCAAGCGTGCGCACACACACACACCCCAACACACACACACACACACAGAAACCCAGTCTTTCCCATGAGCAATGCATTTCAGTTAGAGGAGGGATCTGTAAACATTGGGTCACATCTGCTCTGGGATCAGCAGAACCTCTGAGTCGTGTCCTTCAAGGAGCCGCCGTTTATTTTACCAATCAGGAACATGTTAGCTTTGCAAAACAGCAGCACTGCAACTAATGATTATCTAGTAATCGATGAATCTTTTGATTATTTGATTATTTTCAGGGTTAAATCTGATTAAAATATTGGCACATTCTGCTGATTTTTATTGAATCACTTAAGCCTTTTTTAATACAATGTTAGAAATGCATATTAAGATTAAGAAAAAAATATTACCTGTAAGCAGAGAATAGCAGCAGGACTGCACTGCATGCTGGCTCATTATTTAAGTTTGATCCGTTCAGACTCTTTGGGTCTGTAACATAAGTGCTTTTTGTTTAATGTAGCTTAAAAATCTGCTTTAAGCAACAAGAGGTGGTCCAGTAATGATCAAACCAGCAGAGGAAAACCTTGTTGTTTCAATGGAAAAAATGATTTTATTCATCTAGCAGCTGTGAAGGCGCAGGACGATATTAACACCATCGTATTGTTTTTTATTTATTGTGATAGATTTTTTATCATGATAAGAATTTTGATTTATTGTTGTCACGATAAATTCCCGATAATGATGTTTAAAACATCCTAAAATTGTACATATTGGGGTTGTTAGTTTTACTATTTTCTCCAATGATCGTATCAATAAATTTGAAAATATAATTAAATGCCATTACTGTGTAAAGTTTATAATATAAATCTCACTTTTTTAAGTGACTGGAGTCCTTAAGTAGAGCATTATAAATGTTAATGTTTTGAAAAAGCGGGATTTGTGTTTGTGTGGCTATAATTGCATAGTCAGTTACCTAAAAAAATTTTAAAATGTATTGTTATTTTAATCATTATCACAATAATATCCCAAAATATTATGATAAAACTTTAAGTCCACATCGCCCAACCCTAATTAATGCTGTTTAGTTCTTTATTTATTGTAAATTGTATCGTTATCATGGTGCATGACTGTGTGTGTTGTGAATCTGTCTGTAGTCTAAAGTCCTTTGAGTTGTTGTACAACTACGAAAGCTTTATTTAAAATTTATTCTATTTATGCCTTAACATAAAATTATATTTCTGTTACCATTGTGACAACAAAAATCTACTCATTACTTCATTGCTGTCATTTTTAGGTAACTGTGGCTGTGACTGAACAGCTCAGCAGTCAGAGTCCCACAAACACAGATATTGATCTGGATAAACATTTCCATATGGAGCAGGTTACATAAACACATGAGTTATGTCACCCAGCAGCAATCAGTGACTGCATTTAACCACATTTTCTAATTTATTGATGCTCTCATGGAAGAAACAGTGGAGAAAATAGAAAAAATAATCAACAACAGTCCGTTTTATTTTTAAAATATCATTCATTAGAATTTATCGTTACAACAATAAATGAAAATTGTTACTAGGGATGCAAGTTGTCAATTAATGAGTTATTGTAAAGTTAATTGCTCCCATCGATTGACAAACGATTAATTGAAAATCTGCCACTTTCTTAAAAACCCGACTTTTCCCATTTCATCAGGAGGGAAAACCGTCTTTCCATAACATAAAGGGCTACAGTTTTCATGTGCTGAATTTGAAAAAAGAAGCACATCATTATATTTTAACATTCTTTGTGGGTTAAACACAGACTGAATAAACAGAAAGATGTGGTTTTCTCCCGTTATTAAACTTAGAAAGACCTCAAAATCAACAGAACTTATTGGCATCGTGTTTTTATGTCATGTCAGTTTTTTTGCGTATTGTCCTTTGAATTGCCATTATTATCACATCCTCATCTTCGATAAAAAAGCTGTAATTTTAGGTTGAAAAGTTGACGCTGCTCAGCTGAATGAGTGCCTTTAAGCTAATAACTTAATGATCTTGTCATGCGTTTATATTTCTAAGCAGAACCGCATAAACTGAATTTTGCATCCCACACCAGACTCCATCTGTTCTGGTATGGCCCCGCCATCTTTGTTTCTGTGTCAACTGGCTCTGCTTAAGGATGACCAGCGGCGCCCTCTGATGGATAGGAGAAGCTCCAAATGGTTAATTGTTTCCATTCCTAATTGTTACATACTTTTTCAGCCGATATGATACATTTTCTTTTCTTTGTTGAGCTTTAGCCAGTGTTCT
Source organism: Xiphophorus couchianus (assembly GCF_001444195.1). NCBI lineage: Eukaryota > Metazoa > Chordata > Actinopteri > Cyprinodontiformes > Poeciliidae > Xiphophorus > Xiphophorus couchianus. Next base: position 4,250,390 of record NC_040247.1, read on the forward strand.
GCCATTTTCTGAATGTTTTAGCATCACAGCCACTGAAACATAAATCATCAGGGTAGGTTTGGAGTCTCTCCAACTGGATAAACATGTTATTGTTATGAGAGGAATAAATACAGCATCCTTGCAATAATTGGACACACTGAAATTACAGCGATGATTGTAGTTGGATATGTTATGCAGCAGTAGTGTGCAGATCTATTATGCAGAATTGGTACCAGTGCAAAACATGCATCTATTTTTTATGCTGCTAAGGATTAAATGAGGCAGATGATTCACTGGTTTCATTGGTCCAGGGGTTTGCAAAGAATTAAAACAGTCAATTAATTTTACAATTAATTTTTCTATAATAAGGAAATACTAATAACCCACTGAACCAAGAAGGAAGAGAGACTAACATCTCAATGCCTTTATTTACACCATATGAGCATATCTTCTCTGCAAAATCAATCACATTTCTGGATTTCATGCTTTAAAACTGAACTCTGCTTATATAAACAGAATCAGGACAGTTGTTAAAATAAGAGCAGATCAATCAGGGAGCTGCTATATGTCCCAACTGCTTAAAGGAATAATGAACCGCCTGATTCAGCAGCCAGAGCTACTAAATTATGAGTGTGTGTGTGTGTGTGTGCGTGTGTGTGTGTGTGTGGGTGTGTGTGTGTGTGTGAGGGGAGCCCTCGTTGTTTATGGGTTTCTGTGTCTCTGGGGAATTGATGGAGAGACAGGTGTGTGTCCGGGCTGCTGGAGAGCAAAGGGACGACCTTTCATGTGTGTTAACCCAACACACACTGGACTATTTCAAAAATCCAAATGACCTCAAATACATCAGGAGACGATCTCTCCCACTGCTGTATCTTCATCCTAATATATTTTCACAAACTATTTTTCTCTCCTCCATTAAAGTTAAAATAGAAACAGTCTATTAGGTTTTTATTAACCATTATTTGTTGCTTGGTCTAAACCAGTGATGCATAAAGTCAATCCTCAAGGGTTTTGGTTTTTTCTCTGGTTCAACATTGGATAAACTTTCTAACTCTAAATCATTTGTGAAAAACTCACCTATTCATATTTGTTTCTGTTGAGCACATTTAAAAATATTTGTAAGTAAATGCAGCTCAGGAAACTGAAATACTCAGACGCATCGTTCTTGATATGGCATTGGCTGCCGTTTGGAAAGCAGCCAATCTCGGAGCGCCATTCTTGTTCCATGGCGCTGATTGACTGAACCCCAAAGAGTGGAGATAAGAAAAACTGGGTTTGCTTCTGCGGTAGCACCAAGACTATTTCCACTGCTCTTATTAATGCATATTAAGGGATTATTAAAACAGGCAGTACAAGCATTTTTAGACGAGGTCTCAACAGTTTGCAGGCCGATGTGAACACCATGGGGTCCACTATGTTTACATCTATGCTTTATATTAAAAAACCTTCAAGAACAGCAGACTACCCCTCTTAGAGTGCTTTGCTGCCTGGTAGTCTGGTATGATCTATTCAGGAACCAAAATTATAACATTCATTACAATTTGAGCTGCTCTGTGTAAAACCAACCAAACTAATTGAAAAACCTGTTCTCCTCCTTGCCTGTGGGGGTGCTACACCAAGAACCACTGAAGGAAACAATAGAAAAACCTCTTAAGACACTGAACTCAACTTTGTTCTTCGGAAAATTTAAACAAAAATGTAGATGTATCACATTTTAGCAGGTATCCTACATTTTAGTAGGATTTCTCTTCTGTCTTTGGTAAAAATAATAATAATAATAAAAAAAAAAACATGAGCTATTTCTCCTGCTAGCGCTAAACTAGCATGTTTGTTTTGGTTGTATTTACCCAGAATGCCCTGCGCTGTAGTCCACTTCCTGCTTTTGGAGCGGTCTTCAGTCCGCTTGGCGTTCACATATGCATTCAAACCGAACCAGAGTTCACTTCAACCAAACCGAGACAGAGGTTTGTAGGCGGAGCATATTATGCGTTCACACCTCCCCAAACAAACCGGACTTTCTAGACAAATGGAGGTGGAGTTGGATTCAAGCAGACCCAACAGGGCTGGTGTGAATGAACAGTTAAAGATATGCTTACAGTAGCTGACGATCAGTTAATTACGTATTTGACAGGAAAAACTCTCCCTCTCTCTTTACTCCTTTGGGTTTTATTTAGTTTTTCACAAACTGCAGCAAAATGTTGCATCAGCTTCTGTTAAAACAAAACTAATGCAATCATTAGACCTAAATATCCTCTTATTTTACCTTGTTTTACTTTTATTCCTTGATGTTTTCTTTTCTTTTTTTCAAACAAATTAAATCTAAAAAATAATCACTGTGGCTTAGCCAGGCCACAGAAAACAACCTTTCTGTCTTCTATGTTCTACAAAAAGTCTTCAGCATTATTAACTTCTTGTTTCTCAGCACTTTGTCCACCCCTCCAACAAACAAGCAAGCAAAGGTAAAAACAACATCACATCTAATCTGACCCCCCATGTCCTTCTTGGTGCGGTGAGCAACCTGTTCAGACAGCCAATCAGCTTAGAGGATCTGTGTGAGCATATCTTACATCATCAGCAATCACCGGGACAAAGCCGCCGGTCCGCTTCAGCTCTACAACACTGACAGACTGATTAAGCAGCTATTTCAAATTGACTGACCACAGGGCTGGGTGTGTGTGTGTGTGGGCGTGTGTGTGTGTGGGGTGTGTGTGTGTGTGTGGGAATCCTTCGTCCTTCACTAAGTCACAGATGAAAGAGCCAATTAGGAACTTCCAGAAATATCCAAGAGTTGAAGTAAACAGTTTTAGTGTTTTTGGAAGTGAACGTTTTTAGCGCATCTGAGAACAAATCAGCAGTTTTTAAATTATTATTATTTTCTAACACCCTAGTCCGTAGCAGGGTCAGGAGGGGTGCTGGTGCCCATCTCCAGTGAACGGTTCAGGTGAGAGGCGATGTCACCTGGACAGGTCGCCAGTCCATCGCAGGGCAACACAGAGACAGACAGGACACACAACCATGAACACTCACACCTCGGGAGAATTTAGAGAGACCAATTTACCTAACAGTCATGTTTTTGGACTGTGGGAGGAAGCCGGAGTACCCGGAGAGAACCCACCATGCACAGGGAGAACATGCAAACTCAGCAGTTTCAGGGAATCGAACCCAGGATCTTCTTGCTGCAAGGCAACAGTGCCACCAACTGCACCACTGTGCAGTCCAAAAATTATTATTATTATCTTTAATAAATAAAACAGATGTGAAGTTCTGTTCAGATTCCACTGTAGAAAGCCATAAATGTGCATTATTTCATCAGAATCACCTGAAGAACTGAAACTGCTGCAGAGACGGTTTTCTATTTTGGTCGGACTGACTCTGTGAAGAGGGTCGCTGAGGCGTTGCAGGCGTTCAGTACGTCAGAGGAAGAACTTTTCTACTCCTTAAACTCATTTTTGGAGCAAAGCAGGACAGGTTTGACGTCAGTGTTCAGTAAATGACAAAAACCAGAAGAAAAACATGTAGGACACAGCTTCATCACTCAGGGCAAACGTTAAGGAACAAAGATTTCTGTTCCAAGAGGAACCATAAAATACCATAAATTTTTGTTTGTATTTTCTGTATTTTGTATTTTATTGAACGCAGCAAGTTACGATTAAAATCCCAGCAATGCAAATACTAAATGTTCAAAGGAGTGGGTAGAAATATAAACTTATTAAAACCCACCCTTTCTCATCACAAAATGATCTCATCCTATTTATACGTTTTGTATCAGAAAACCTTCATTCTACTGTCAGATTCTTGCAATTTCTTTGGTCTGAACTAGCCCTTATTTTGAAGGAAATTTTGTTTACAGAGACTTCATCATTCTTTTTATTTGTTGTTTCTGTTTTTTATTTTGGATATTTAAAATGTTTTCCAGTTCCATTGTTAAATGTTCAGAATTTTAAGGTTTATTGATCTTTGAGAATGTGTTCCTGCATTATTATGTCATTACCATCACACTTCTTTATAATGGTCTCAAAACAACAATATTATCATTCATTGGAATAACTTCTGGGATAATTTATTGTCCAGCAAATTTTGTTACTGTGACAGGCCATGTCACCAGGTGACTCAGAACCATCCAATCACTGAACAGATGCTTAGAACTGATAAATGTGCCAAAACCTCCTCCAGCTGAACAGAAACAAAACTGAAGTTATTTTCTTCGGACCTAAAGAGGAACGATCTAGACAGCTTCAGTTTTAGGGGACTAATGTTCCAGCGAGATCTAGAGAAACTCATCATGGTTTATCTTTAGTTGCATTGATTACTGCAGCAGTGTTTTTACAGGTATGACTAAAAATAAATCAATCCTCCAGCTGCAGATGATCCAGAACGCTGCTGCTGGCGTTCTGACTAAAACCAGCAAGATAGAGAACACCACAAAGTTCTATAGTCCCTACACTGAGAGAATAAACTTTAAAATACTGAACTAAAGAAAAAACTTTAAAAAACTTTAAAATCACTGAACAGCTTAGCGCCAAAAATACAAAATCTTGACACGTATTTTTGTCCAGTTTCTAGTGCAAATGTCTTGGTACACTTGAAATAAGACACAACTAACTTAAAAAAATTTCAGCAAGAAATATCAGCTTGTTTTAAGTCTAATTCCTTAATATTTGTGAAAAAGTACTAGTTTCATTGGCAGATTATTTCACTTACAACAAGACATTTTTCCCATGTTATAAGTGAAATAATCTGCCAATGAAATAAGTACTTTTTAAAAATTTATATTAAGAAATTATTGACTTTAAACAAGCTCCTATTTCTTACTGAAAAGTTGCTTGTAAGGTATTTTAGTCTTGTTTCAAATTATATAAGATACATTTCTAACATCTGTAAACAGAAAATATGGGAACCGAGAAAAATCTAAAAACAACAGAGGAAGAAATAAATACGGAAAAAGAAAACGAAAACTATCGAAATGATGAATCAAGATTTTGGAAGACAGTTTTGGGGAAAAGATGCAACATTTTGAGGTGCCATCCAATCCAAACTCACATCTGCTGAGTTTTAAAAATAAAAAAATATATATATATAAGACAAACACAACTGCTGCTGCTGGGTCCCCTGACACAATCCAACAACTGCTGAGTGATACACACAGAAAACCAGGAGAACAATGTGTCCCGTTAACCTTCGCCTGGGAGGAGAGACAGACCACATCAGCTACAACACACACATGCCCCCCCCCACACACACACACACCCCCACATGCCCACACACACAGCCTCTTTTGACACCACAAACCTGAGCCAGCAGTCACAGCACCCAGCATGTCAGTCTATCTTCTTTAAATGAGAAACATTCACATCACAATTCAGATCTCATGGCAGAAAAGAGCTGCTGGTTCCGTCTCCAGATAAATTATTCTGTTTTTCATCTAAAGAATCATCTTTTCAGCCAAATAAAGGAGAAAACTAAAGAAACATCGCCGATAACCTCACAGGGGACCTGCTCACACTCACTTTTCTGGTACAGACAGAAATAATCGCTGCACTGAGTCCTAAACGACTGTCAGAAATCTATCAACGACTGCTTAGATTCATCACCCTCATGAAGTCATAACATTAGGAGAACATAGTCATAATATTAGCAGAATAAAGACACAAAATTATGAGAAAAAAGTTGTTATATTAGAAAAAAGCAGTTATTAATGTCTGATGTGACCAGCTCAGTGGCTCTGCGGCCGTTTGTACAATAATTTTGATGCGTGGAAATATAAAATATTTCCCTATTTATAAAACCGATACTAGTTTATAACTTCACACGATGCTCAACATTCCTCATTTTATCACCGCGCTAAGTTTCACCTAGCAGTTAAATCACTACTTTATCTTCTTAATATTATTACTTCATTCTGTTACGACTTCATTCTCACAGTTTTAAAAAACAAAATTAACTTTGTTTGGTTCTAATATTTCAAATGACTGTGTATATTTTGAAAAAACAACCAGATTGATTTGCTGAGGTCACATCAGAGCTCAGTCGCTCTATTAAAGCTTTTTTCTAATTAATGGCACTTTTTTCCTCCTACTTTTACAAATTACTCTCTTAAGTTAAAACTATTTTAGTCAGGCTCTAATACTCTGTTGTACAAATCTCCACTGCATTACATGCAGCTTGTTGATAAGTGCCACAGTAACGGATGCTCACAGCTGAACCAGGTGAGAGGACCCAACCTACTGGCGGTCTTAGAGATCAGGAAGCATCAGAACGACGGGTGAAGAAGAGAGAATTGTGGGAAATCTCATATTGTCATTACAGCTTCTAATAATGGCTACTGTTTCATTTTTGATAGTTATTGTTCAGTTAATTAAAAGGATTTTCTTTCTGATTATGCACACAGAAACTTAAAGGTTTATATGCCTCGTTTGAATCATGATCAGTTTTAATTCCAAGTGTTTTTATAATGTAATAATGACTTGTATTGATTTTCTGTTTAGCCTGTTTGGTTTAATTAAAGTTTTCCTGCCTGAAGTTTGCATGTCGTTGCTGTTCATGTCTGGGTCTCTCTGGGTACTCCGCTTGCTCCCACAGTCCAATAACATGACTGCTGGGTTAACTGGTCTGTTAGATGTTTGACCTGTTCAGGGTCTCTACTAAGACTGATCCAATAAACAATAAATTAATTAATGGCATGATAAATTATAACAAACTAAATAATTTCCATTTGCATGAGTTATTGTTTTTCCTCTTTCTACTAAAAACTGGATGAAAAGTTTTCAGTCTTTTCAACTAGCCCTTTTTTTGAAAGAGTTTTGTTTACAGAGACTTTATAACTCATTTTATTTATTGTTTCTGTTGCTTTGTTTATTTATTTTGTATATTTATAATGTCTTCCAGTTTCAGTGTTAAATGTTTATTAGAATTTAAAGTTTATCGACCTTTGAGAATTTGATTTTATTAAGCCACTACCATTACATCACTTGAAAGTGGTCTCAAAACAACAATATTATCGTTTATTGAATATTTCTAGGACAATTTACTGTCCAGCAGGATTAATTATTGTGGCAGGTGTAGTATAGACAGTGAATGGATGTTTGGAATCATTTATATACATATATTATCTATTATATATATTTAAAAGACAATAAAGTAAAACTGATATTTTCTGGACATTAAAACACACAGGCCTGGCTCTAACCAATCAAACATGTGTCTCAACGTAAAACAGGGAAACCAGGACAAAGACAGACAGCTTATCTCCATTCAGGACATTTAAATAAAATATAAAAACTTTCAAGTGTTTTTTTTCTGCCTTATTAGGAGGTAACTGGGAGAAGCTTTACAAACATCCAAGCCTCAAGGTAAGTCCTACTGCAGCCTTTGCAAACTTCTGCAATAATCAGATGCATCATCCGCCATGTTTGTTTTGAAACAGTAGCCCATATCAGATAAAAACAAAATATAAAATACTGCAAGAGGACGGTTGTCAGGAGCAAATAAAAAAAAACACCAGAAGGATGGTGGCAGGAGACAGGACATATGGAGACAGCTCAGCGGGAGTCCGAGTCACTATTGGGAGTCCGAGTCACTATTTGCAAAACGCTCTACTTTTCTGGCTTGAATACAAACAGAGTTTCAGAAAAATAATGTTCCTATTTAACCGGACAATGACTGACTATACAGAGCTTAAAATATCTACTATCTTTGGATGTTTTCCCTGGATTTCCAGAGAAATGCTTGGTAAATAATAAGCAAATAATCCGTTTCCTAATGCTGTGATGCCATCTTGAATAACCAAAACAAGCTGTTTGAGAGGGGAGAGGTTATTAAAATAGAATATCTGGCAGGATGCTGGAGCCACAAAAGCCACTGCATCCTGTTTAAAGCTTCCAGTAGCTCCCAGTGCGATCTGATAACTGCCACTACCTATTTAATAAAACGATCATTCATAAAGCAGCATGACTAGGCAGCCCTGCACGAATACAACATAATCAGCATAATGCAAGCCTTCTAATCAAACAAATATCATCAAACTGCTGATTTTCAGACGTCAGAAAATCTGAAGTAGAGCAAACAAGGAAGGAAACCTGAATGCACGCAGGTTTCAAAACAAAACTTTAGCAAAATAACCTTTCCTTACGACGGGTAACCACCTAAGTAACATGAAATCACACACAGAATATAAAAATTTTGAATATTATTATTATTAGCAAAACTGTTTCTAAATCCATATAAATATTCCAAACACCAGAGATATTTTGTTTTTAAAAACCGAGCAAAAAAATAAAAATAAAGGTCTGCTACAATAGTTCTTATTTTACTGATTATTTTTTGGTTGAATTATTCCCTCTGTTTCTGGATACTCTACATCAGAAAAGATTTTTGATCCTACTTTTTGCCTTTTTACAGTTGTTATCATGCGTAACCATGTCAACAAGGTTGTTGGGTTTTTTTTACAACTTGGACAAGCAAATTAGCATCTAAAAACTCAAAATAACACCTGAATTATCATCACAAATTCCAGAGGGGTTGAAAAGGAGGCTTCAAGGATGCAGAGCAGGAGGTTCAAGCATTTCTTCCATCAATCAATGTTTCTCTTCCCGGCTTCCTAACCGTATATTCAGATAGCAAATGAGGTGGATTAGCAGTGATTGCCAACAACTGATCGTGTCATCTGGGACATGTTATAATAGAAAATAGTCTCTGGTGCATTAAAATGAATCTGTCAGCATGTCATGACAGTGATACAGAAACAGCCTTCAATCAGAGGATTCTTCAAATCCGTTGCATAACTGACTGCTACTGGAGGCCCTTCCATGATGCCCACAGCATCACCATCCACTCTCTTTAAAGATACTTGGATAACATTTAATTTTCTTTTGGGATAAATCAAAGTATTTTTCAATTTGAATGATTAATATAAATAAATAAACTAAGTCAAGAAAATATAGTAATTTATATAAAACCACAAAGGACTTGAGTGATCAAAGACCACCTATTTTACATAAAGCTTATTTAAGCTAAAATGTCAGTGTTTAGATGTTCATAAAATTAATTGATAAAGTGCAAATGCAAATTGTACCGTAATTACAACATATCCAAGCAAATACTGACTTATTCAAATCAATAAATTCCTATAAATAGTTAAATATGTGTTGGCAGGGCTGAGTCCCCGGGTGGTAAAACCTACCAACGCCTCTGGTCTTTTGTACAATCATATTTACACAGAGGTAGCTTCCAGCGAATGAAACTTTTGGAGAGCCACCCCTATAAAAACAACATCTTAACTCCCGATCAGTGTGATCCAGAGGCTCGGCCATTATCCGCTAGCAGAAGGACTTACTGTCACATTACACGTTTATAGAGACAGGTATCTGTTAGCGTTAGCTGCCGAACTGGCCAGCTTCTTGACCTTAGCCTAACAACCAGCAAGAGAAATAAGTCGATCACTTTCAGCATTTAAATGAGCTTTGATTTTAAACAAAACATCACCTCGTTTTATACTGTCGTCCGTCGTAATTCCACCTTCATTAAGAGCAGCTCTGACCCTCAGGCTCGCCCGGAAAACACTGTCGTTACACAGAGTCTAGTTGCCGTTAAGTAGCCTCGCATGCTAACGGTGCTGGCTAACATCACGGACTGACGTTACGCAGCCTGTCCGGTTAGATTGCACCAAGCTGTAACAACAACAACACACCTTCAGAATCACCGGGAGCACGCTGGACGTCACGGAGGATAGGCGAGGTGGACCCGGAGGAGATCATCGATCTTGATCTTCGGTGCTTTAACTCATTAACCACCGCTATTCCAGTGAGGGTTAACGCAGACTGTTTAGATTTTACAGTTCATTACAAGAAAAGGTGCCTTCACTTACATCAGACAATTTATACAACTTCACATGTCCACCACATGAAAGATAGACAGTGGTATGGTACGGGGTATTATTTATGAGATTCAAAGCCATAGTTTCACTGATGGTTATAATATTTACTTTCAAAGGCATAACAGTGACACTGAAATTGAAAATTGTGACTTTAAATCTTATGACGACGACTGAATATCAAATTTTACAAAAGCTTTAATGCAAAAGTTATGACTTGTATCTGATAACTATTACATAGTTTATATCTTTCTTCTTTCAAATGTACCGCTGTATGATAAATTACTGTCATTAAAACAAAGTTAGCTTCAGTCTTTGATAAATCCCGAGTGTCAATGAACGCACCGTCATCAAATTTAAACGTCCAAAAATGAAGACCTTTCATTGGTCAGTAATTTTAAATGCAGCAAAGATTAGCCAATCAGTGACACGCTTGTTGTTCGTGGGTAGCAACCAACGTAGGCAACCGTTTTCCCCCAGAAATGGGCTTGTTAGCTATCAGTGCTCAGTTAACGTTCCTTTTTAACTATGAAAATTAATCTGCTAGTCACTTATTTTATATTATTTTAAGTTTGTTTGTAAATCTACTGCTGATTCGGTGTATATTTTTCTCGAGATGAACCTTGGGTGAGTCTGCTACTGAACAGCTCGCTAAGCTAAAACAGTGAATAGATAAGGTGTCGCAGTGAAATTGCACAGAAATTAATGCTTATTAATTCATTTCAGAAAATCAATCGAACTTAACCCACTTTGACGTTATCTTTTTCTAGACGAGAAGTTTAGCCGAAGATATTCTAAAGAGTAGAAATATTCATTTTATTTCAAGGCACTATCTCAAGTACATATATTTGCTATTTATTAATAAAAAGAAACATACATTTTTTTCTCACAGTCTGAAGTTAAATCAGACCTGTTTTATGTTTGTTAGTCATTCAGTTCAGAGGCAATACTACCAAATAACTTCGAAGATATAAATAAACACAATTCTTTCTCTCAGTATTGATGCATTTAGTAAATATAAATAATTTCATTAATTCTAACTAAAACAAAACAGGCTGATTTAACTTCAGACTGTGAGAAATATAAATGTGTATGTCTTTTTATTGAGTGTATGCAAACCTATGGTCTCAACTGTAATAATGACTCTTTATACAAAATTTATAAGGTGTATATTATACACATGCTCTTCACTTTGCTCAGTTATTATGTTGCTTCCCGGTGTAAAAATAATCTAAATTCGTAAATTTATTAAAAATAAATATTTGAATTATTATCAAAAACAGAATATTTAAAACTTTAGGTGACTTTTGTGTAAAGATTTACACCTTTTATGACAGAGATTGTTGCTGGCAGTTGGAGAACATGTTAGTGTGTGCAAAATGTTTTTAGTTGGATATTAAATTACGAGTATCATGTTCAGACTCTGTGTATCCATAATGTATTTGATCCATTAAGTGGTTCAGATACTAAAGCTCTCAGAGCTATTGAGATGTGTAGCTGTAAATTAAATTCAGACATACCTTATTAATCTCAGTGGGAGATTTAAATGCAACTCGTATTATCAGAGTTTCTCTAAAGAGTTTTTGTCGATGCTGATGGTTGTTGGCAGGATGGTTCTGTTCTAAAGTGTATTCAGTTTGGAGGAACCCAGACAACGCTCCTCACCAACCCAACAGTGAACTATGGTGATGGAAGCATCGTTCTGTGGGACTGTTATAAATTAAATAATCTACCGGTGGAACTAATACAATTTTATCAATATTAAGGAATTATAAGCTCCTATATCTTGTTGATAGGAGACTTGAAGTTAGTTTTGTCTCAGGTGCACCGAGATATTTGCACTAGAAACTAGACAAATAAAAATACTTGATAAGATTTTGTATTTTTTCAGTGAAATCCCAGTCATTTTTACCAGAATAAACAAAGGATTAATATCTCTGAAAGTTGTTCATCCAGAGTCACTCAAACTGCTGGTGTACCTATGAACTAGTATTTTCTTCCAGTGGAGCTTCAACTAAACTGTAAATAAAGGGTATTTATGCTTATTTAAATGCAATATTTTTCAAATAAATTATTAAATCCATATAAAATTTTGTTTGATTTTGTCATTGTGGGATTCTGAGTGTAGTTTGCTGAGGAAAAAATTGTGAGAGCCAAACTGAAAAACTCCTTCTGAATGTACTTTAGATTTTTAAAATTCAAATTTAAATCAGTGAGTGAATGAAGGGTAGCTGTTAACTTTCATTCATTTTCTTAAACACATTTTTCCATTTGTCTCTTATGATTTTGGTTTTTGTTTTCTTCTCTATTTTGTGCTCTAATGACTCTTATTGTTCCTGAACAGAGATGGTCTGCTGTTTGAGCTGGAAAATGGAAAACCCAGATTGATTTTACTCACTCATGGTGAGGCCTTTCTACTTCCCAACTTACCTTTATGGCAGCCTTTTGGGATAAATTATCTGCTTATCTTTGCATTTGATTACATTTCATTGATTTGGCTGCTTATGATAAAACTTGATTGCTGTACAATTTAAATGATTTTAAAAAATATCTATGTTTAATATTAAGTAATAGTAATATGTCTAAATTTTATGCTTTCATGATATTTTTTGGCTCATTGTTTGGTTTATTTTTACAGCAGGTGTGAAAAATCCAATAAAGGTAAGAAACAACATTAACATCTGTTGTCTTTAGCTATATATTGGTGTCCAGCACTGCTTAGTCTCTTCTGGAAATGATTCCAGGCTGAAAGGAGAAAAAATAATTAAAATAAATAAATGTGATCTTTAAGGTCTTTGTTTACCTGAATGGTTTGTGATGCGTTTCCTGCAGCTGCCCAGTAAGCACAGAGCAGCTAGCATCCTGAGCGCCAGGCAGACGTCCTGCCTGGAGGAGGTTCTGCCTGAGGAGCGTCCAGCTCAGCAGGCTGCGCGGGGTACCAGGGAGGTCAGGTGTAAAGCAGCAACAGCTTCATCCTGCAGCTCCAGCATCTCCACCACTGATGGCAGATACTCCGTCCTGAATTCATCCAAAACTCCAGGCTGTCACAAAGAGCGCGCCAGTAAGGCCGTGGCAAAGGTAAGAGAGGCGGAGCCTAAATAATTCATGTTTGGATCAGTATTGGTACAATTTAAAGGGGAACTATTAGGTTAATTTCATATTTTTGTATTTCCGTTTGGGTCTCAACACAGCCCAACTGGCAATAAGTTAATGTTTTTTGGTGTCTGGAAAATGAGCTGTTTCAAAAACCTTCAAAATGTAACATTTCAAATCAGCAGTAAAGCACCCCGTTACCTAGCAACCCAGCCATAATTCCGCTGTCACTTAGCAACCCCAGCTGAGCTCCAGCATGTTTGGGCAGCTGGTTTTACAGCTCTACAATGGCTGCTGGAAGAGACAAGTGTTTTGTTGTTGACTTCCCATCCAGAAACCAGTAACTGCATTCTTTTTGGTTGTGTAGGAGGCTCCACTTCTGCTTTTCAAAGATGCACAGTTGTATAATTGTTCATCTGTATGCAGCCATTTTCATATGCGAGTATAAATAAGAACAAAATTAAGCATTCATTTTGCATGGTGGAAGAGTAAAACTACTTTTTAAAGCATGCCTTAAATAAAAGTTGATTATATAAAACATTTAGTATCTCAATTACCGTACTATAATAGTTATCGAAAAAACAACACAAAAAAAGATATTTACCTTTTTCAAGCCGCTGTGTAACTTTGTATGCATCCTCTGAAGGTAAAGACAAACAAACACAAACTCAGCTCTGCTGTTGGACCGCTGGGATCCCCCAGAAGAACGGCTCCACCTCAAAACGGCGAGGGTGGAGGCGGAGCGTCGCGGCCTGTGCTGAGCAGCGTGGACGCAGGCCTGAAGGACGGAGACGTGGTGTGTGTGAACGGAGAGGAGCTGCGGGAGCTCCTCAGCTCCATCCCGGTGTCGACCCGGGGTCCAGAGGAGCGGGCTCAAGGTGGCACTAGCAAGAAAAACTGCAGGTCTGCTGGAAGCAAAAAGCTGCATCGTATTATAAACTGTCTCATTTTAATCACTAGGAGGTCAAACACACACAAACTCTGTCTCTTCTGTGAACAGAGGAGAAGAAAGGCAAATAAAGGAGGATGAGAAAGGAGAAGAAATTAAGGAGGAAGGTGTTGATGAATATGGCAGGTAAACATTTTTATGAACTCCAATTCTTCTGCTGTAAATCATTCCAGATTGATTAAAGTTCAACAAAAATAAAAATTAAACATTTAGATTCAGTTTGAGCTGTAATTTCTTCAGCAGAAACAATAGGGGTAGATATTAAAAATGGTAACACAATTTATTATTTATCTGTTTTAAACATAAATTCTATTTATTTAAGAGAATAATTTAGAAATTAAAGCTGCACGTAGCGTTGGAGGCCCTCGCAGCTCAGCGTGGCTCCGGCCTCGTGGCGACCGGAGGGGTTCCAGCAACGCCACCCGTTCACCACATAGACACTCTCGTGCAGTTCCCGCACCTGTCCACTAGGCGATACTCATTGACGTGTTCAGCAGGGTTCCCTGACGATGCACAACAGATCTGGTGCAGACCGGCTGAGATATTAAGGAGATAAAGCTCTTGGAACAACCTAGGGGGCGCCAATAACATGTTCGCATGCAACTCAGAAAGTATGTAGGTATGCAGTTGTGCCCCTGGCTACCTGTCACATTCAACAGGCTGCCTTAAAGCTCCCAGTCGGGGAAAACCCCTGGAGCGGCCACGACGATCTACCGTAACACACCATACACAACAGGATGATCGGTTACGAAATCACAAGCCACGATATTAGAACGATCAACGTTCTAAGATTGTCATAAGGGCCCTCACAAACAAAACTAGGGATTTTCTAGATCGGTTGTGGGCGGAGCTTGGTAAGCCCCCTGGCTTGGGGCTGATTTTTTTTATATATATATATTCTAGGGGGCCACAAGGAATTAGGCCACAAAACAAACAAAATTTGTAAAAATTCCGCTAAAGAAATCTGTCCTGTCGCTCCAAATTGTTCTTTTTTTTTTTTCTTAGGTTGCGTCGCTCTTCGTTCAGTTGGTTCAAAGAGCGCCGGCCGGACAGCAGAGCCGCCATCGATGCAAAGAAGGCTCAGTGGAAAAGAGAGCTTGGTACGAACGCTTTGCATGTGCTACAGAGGAAAGTTTAGCATGTGCTAAACAGGAAGAAACGTCCATCAGAAATAATTTTGTTGAACAAAAATGTTTGTCTGACTTTTAGATGAGCAGGTCGCCCTGAAGCAGCAGCTGCAGCTTTCAGCCCCCAGCAGACTGCAGGTATTTCACCTTCACCTCAACCTTTATTAGACTGTTTATTCTCCTGGTTTAATACCCAACAGTTGTCATGGTTACTTCATGCTGTTAATCAGAAAAAAGCACAGTGAGCCGTAAATCATAATGGAAACGTTTTCCATTTGAGAAGCTCCTTACTGGTTAAATTTATCCCTCAGATGGAACCGTATAACGGCATAACTTGTAAAAAATTAACATTGTTGGGGGAAAAAAGAGGCTAATTTTAGGTAATTTTTTGTGTATTTTGCTTTAACAGCGGTCTGGCAAATAGAAATAAGACTGAAATGATTCATACCAAAGGCAGATTTAGACTTTTTCATTTTTTTCTCCGAAGAGTTTTTGCGGCGCTAGTGGCTCATATTTTTTGCGACAGGAAAGAGGGGAGGACATGCGGCAAAGGCCGTCGGGACCGGGAGTCAAACCTGTGACATCCGCAATGAGGACTAAGGCCTCCAAACGTGGGCGTGCTAACCCCCTGTGGCACCACAGCACTAACCCCCTGTGCCACCACAGCACGCCCCAGACTTTTTCATTTTCATTCAAATAATAAGTTTGTTTCTGACGCTAAATGAGGCAGGCGTCGCCGAACTCGCACTAAAACGTCATGAAAGAGGTATTAGGAAAAAATGGATTTTACTTGCATTATATTAAAAAACGGCAGCATTTGAATTCTTCTTTGTTGTGTGTCGTAATGATTTATCTTTGGGGATGAGCTTAAAATCTTTGAGGGTTTTTTCTTTTTTTAGTTACAAGAATATAGTGATAATAGATGCAATTTTACCAGAATATTTTAAAATTTTAATCAGAATTTTAATGAAGAAATTCCTGATTTTTATTTATTTTTACCCATTAAAATCAGCCCTACATATTAGTATGAATAAATTTTAGTCGTTATCCAATAAAACCCTGATTTTAATGGGATAAAAATCAGGAAAAATCCTGTTTTTAATTTATAAGTAAAGTTTATTCTTACCAATGTGCACTAATGTGTTCGTTTTAATGAAAAAACATTTTTTCATTAAAATTTGATCCATTTTTATCCCTTAAAATCCTAATTTTAATGGTTAAAATCGGTTTATCGCACAGCTCTACACATTAGTATGAATAATTTTTATTTGTCCACTTTGAGTTCCGACAGAAATCTCTTCAATTCCTAAATATTTCTGTTATCATTTAATGTTGTAAAAACATCAAGTAGACCTGCAGGTAAATTAATAAAAAAAAAACAAAATGCACCTGAAATCTGTAGTGAACAGGAACTTGAAGCAGTTTCCAGGCCTTTCAGCCTGTATTTTATTGATATTTTTCGGATGTTGCTGTGTGTTGCAGGGTGAGAAATACGCAGAGAGTGTTTCCTCTGTCGGCCACAGAGAGCAGCCAGCCGCCATCAGGTCCAGCCTCCGACTTGGGGTAAACATAAACTCTGAACGTAGTTTCAAACATTTCATCTCCAACTGTGGCTCCTGCTGAATCCTGCTGAATCCTGCCGGATCCTGCCGGGTCCTGCCGGATCCTGCCGGGTCCTGCCGGATCCTGCCGGATCCTGCCGGATCCTGCTTCCTCTACGACACAGAGGCCCAAAGACATTTGTCGCCCTTGGAGTGATTTTGTATCATTCTTGTAACCCAAGAATGATACAAATTTGGGCCATCCAGCACGATGCAGAGGGAGAGTTTTGATGTGTAATAAGAGTAAAACTTTTACCAACATAATTTTCTTATAACGAAGTTTTAACAAAAGGTAAACCCACGTTTATTCAGAAACTTTTACTGAAAAGCCAAAGCCTTTTTTATTAAGCTTTACTAAACACATCAAACATTTTGAAAGAGACCCAAATCCTGCTGGTGTTGAAGATAAATGTATTCGATCGAGTCCAAAAGAAGATTTCCAACTGTCAAAAATGTTTGATTTTTTGAAACGTGGAAATTTCCACGTTGTTCCTAGAGAATTTCTGAAATTAATCATTAAATTTCTGATTTGATTTTATTCCACCTCTTTTTTTAATCTACAATGGGTCCATAACACACCGCTGTTACAATCCTTTTCAAGTTCTGGATGTCCAATAAGTTTCCATTTTGAAAAGATTTAAGCTAAAAATTATATTTTCTTGAGTCAGGTTGTTTTATTTTTGGCTACTTTTGAGTTGATCATTTTGGCCGGTGTGACGAAACGTTTGGACATCGCTGCTGCAGGAGGTGACGCCCATGGAGGAAATGCTGAGCGTGGAGAGGAAGGAGGAGCAGAGGCGGGTCTGGCTGGAGGAGCTGGACCGCCAGCGGGAGGAGACGGCCGAGCGCCGGAAACAGGAGAAGCTGCAGCGGAGACAGGTAGAGACCCTGGCCTAGTCCAAACATAGCTGGGTCGTTTTAAAACAATGACAGACGAGATATTCACTTCTATAAAATACTGTGCACTGCCAGTCCACATGCAAACACAAAAAGAAAATTCGCAAATCTTGGCCGAAGTTTTCAATATCAGTGGTTTTCTGTGATATTAAACGGAGGTTATGTGTTTAAAAGGCCAAATCGCATGAAAATCCATTCGGTTTATCAGATATCTGGCGTCTGACCTCGCAGCAACGTCGTGTCTGTGCAGACGGAGGACCACGAGCGCTGGGCCGCGCACTTCAACTCGCTCCAGCGCAGAGCGCCGGCCCAACCCGCGGCCCAACCCGTGGCCCCGGGGCGGCTCAGCGGCTCCGAGCGAGACGACTGGGACCCGTCGTCCAGCTTGTCGCTGGTTTGGGAGGGAACCAGCAGCTGTGGAGCCGACAGCGTCATGGGAGCCAGCGTGGATTCAACCAGAGGGTTCCCCTCCAGATCCAGGTAGAGAACTGGGAAATGCGATTAACCCTGTCACAATAATCAATAAATCAATCGATTTTCATTTGGACAACAGTCGTTAGAGGGATGATCCCCTTTCATATTGTTGAAAAGCTGCCATTTTGAAAAACGCTGCAAACATTGACACCCTGTAGGAAATAGTTTGCACTTCCTGCCACTTTTGCCTGTTTTCCCTCTAAGCTGAATGATTCTTACTTTTAAAATGCATAATCCATTTTAATCATTGTTGTTTTGCTTCTTTTGTTTATTTGGAGATTTAAAATGTTTTTAGTTCCGGTGTTAAATATTGTTTGTAAAAAAATTTTATCTTTATTTGGGTATACTTGCATTAATTATATCAGCTGAAAATGGTCTCAAAATAACAATATTATCGTTTATCACAATAATTTATGGGCCAATTTATCGTCCAGCAAAATTTCTTACAGGCCTACGCAGGATTCCCTCCGAGGCTGGACTCAGCAGCATCTTGATTTTTATCATAAGCAACTTGAAATATGTTTTAAATTGGCACATACATATGTAGAATATCTAGAATAACTTCTGGGACAATTTATTGTCCAGCAATATTTGTTTTATTGTGACAGGTTTACGTGTTAATCTGAGAAACTAGTGGTAACTCCAGAGGAGCTGTTAAGCCAACAATTCAGCTTTTATTGTGAAAAACAAGAAGGAAGCATTTGTTGCAAGCAACATAAGAAATTTTTCTGGACAATAAATTCTCCCAGAAGTTACTGCGATGAACAATAATGTTGTTTTGAAGTAATATAATGGTAATGGCATAATAATAATGAAATAACACATCCTCAAAATCAATAAACTTTAAATTCTAATGAACATTTAACACTGGAACACATTTTAAATATCCAAAATAAATAAACAAAACAACAAATAATATTAATTATGAAGTATCTATAAGCAAAATTATCTTTCAAAGAAGGCCTCGTTGAGACCAAAGCACCAGACCGAAGACTTTTATCATCCAGTTTTTGGTAGAAAGAGAAAAATAATAAATTATGTAACATTTGTTAACATGACAGACCCATTCCTATTTTTATTTCCAAAATGTGGCGCTGGAAAAGTTTGAAAACTTGAGAAGTGCTTGAATGTTACTGTATCAGTTTTAAGCCCCAAACACCAACAGTAATAAAGCTCTTTGTTTAATCTGCACTCTGTTGTTCCTGCAGCTACCTGAGGACGATGACGTCGCTGCTGGATCCGGCACAGATAGAGGAGCGAGAGAGGAGGCGGCTCAAACAGCTGGAGCAGCAGGTAGGGCGGCACCAACCTGGAGGAAGCCTCGTCTTCAGCGTGTGCCGCTTTGCCTTCACCGCTGTATTTTGGCCCAGAGAGCCATCGAGGCCCAGATGGAGGAGCGCAGGAAGCAGAGGGAGCTGGAGGAGGCGACCAGGAAACGGGAGGAGGAGAAGGAGGAGCGGAGGGTTGCCATGGAGAGGGAGAAGCTGCAGAAGCAGTACGAGCTGGAGATACTGAAGAAGAAGGAGAAGGTCAGGGGTCAAAAGACGTTACACCTTCACCACTGGCAGAAAATTCATCCCTTCAGGTTTCACCAATTGAGAAAGAAAACGTCAGAAACTAAGTTGTGCCTCATCTTTCATAGGTTCAGTGTAACTGATGGCAAACATTGGTGCTAAATCCCCGTTGACTATTATCATTATTGTTAATAATAATAATAAATATTTAACTTCCCTTTGGCATCAATTAATTATAGATATATTAATTAAAGATGCCAAACAATATAACAAGCAGACAGACTGGAAATATGAATATTTTTATTCTTTAAACAACTTAAATAACTCGATCTTATTTTCTTGTTTTTGTAGAAGTAAGACTGCCACCTTCAGGAGGGAGTTAGCATCACTTAAACCCAATATTTTTGATCATTTTTGGGGAAAATTTGCATTAAACTCACAATTACCCATAAGTACAGAAAGAGAATTGTAAAATTGTTCATTTTTGCATGAATTTCTGCAAAATCACAAAAGCATGGAACGATTCCTTTATATAGTTTATGCAGACGCCCCCTATCTAGTTCCACCCTGGGCGTCTGCCAATATCAGAAACAATCCATTTCCTTCTCTTCAGGTTTTGGTTGAGCTTCAGAACGATCCGGTCCCTCTGGCAGAGCAGCCAGAGATCGGCGGCGGGTCGGAGGAGACGTCCGGATCCAGAAGTGAGTGAAGCGCTAATGTCGCCACAACCGACCCGAACAAACCAGAACAAACCGGTTCTCTGTGCTGAACAAGTCCAGCAGAACTTCATTTGTTTCAGGAGTTATTTACATCTAGAAGTGAAAAAAAAGTTCAATAAAAGAAAATGTAACAAATGTTGCAGTTTTGGTTTCCAGTCTGACCGACTCTATCGAACTATCAGGTGTGAAAACCGTCTTAAATCTCCGTGGGTTTAGTTTCGGCGAACCTAAACCTTGTTGGGCATATGTGTATTTTTTCCAAATATTTCAACAACAAACCACTAGAAAACTTTTTCTAACTGTTGGTTTTGTTTGTGCGTGTTCAGCAGTCACCAGGGAGGCTGAGAGTGTGGAAAACGGCGACAGCGGTTCGTCATTTAAAGACTCGTCTGTTCAGACGGGTGAGATGCCTCAGATGGACCTCTGCTGTCATTTTTAACATACGATTACAGCTTCTCTCCTCTCCCTGAGCAGAGGATGCTCCTCCTCTTGCTCCTGTAGACAGAGTTCAGACCGCTGACGTCTCCGTCCAGAACCAAAACCGTCCGCCTCCCTGTGGTTCTGCTGAGCTTAACAGCAGGAGCCGTGCGTCGAGAGCAGGGAAGGAGAACATCTGTTTGCCAGCGGGAGAAGACCCGTACACACCGTTCGTCCGGACGGAGAGGAGCCGGAGAAGCAAGACGAAGCCGGAGTGGGGAACACAGAGGTTAAAACACAACATTTACACCAAAACAGCAGCTGCATTCCCATCACTAAATATTTGTCTGGATTCTGCGAATGTCAAAAAAACAGTTTTGCAATTTTGGTGATTCCATTAAATAAGAAATTACATGAAAACCATACTTAAATAAGCTTGTTTATGCGATAAGTCACTACAAATTATGGGAGCATCGGATGTAAACATTTACATGAGATATGTTCATAATTCAGCCAATCAGAGGAGAGGTTGATATGAGTGCTGATTAGGCGAGGCGAGCTCAAAGTGACTCAAGCAAACGGTTTTGTTCTGTCTCTGCTCCGGTTCTCCAGGCCCAGCCGGCGGTTCGTTCCCGCCTCGGAGCGCTACCCGGTCGCCCTGCAGAGGGACCGGCAGGAGAGCCGACTGAAGAGGCAGGCTGAGCTGCTGGCCCTGCGGAAGGCCCGTCCGACCAGAACAGAACCGCCCGCTCCCCAGCAGGAGGCCCAGCTCTGCCCCAACAGCCAGCAGAACAAAACCAGAACCGCTAAGAAGGTGGAGAACCAGAAAATCCTACTGGACTTAAATGAACGCAGTTGTTGTTGTTTGCTAATGAGCGCTGATGTTTCAGGTGGAATCGGGTTTGAAAGGAAACATCGACACGGACCGGTGAGCAGCTCCACACGAACCTGAAACGTTCTCCCCTCATTATGTGGTTTAAATAGGGCTGGGCAAAAAAATGATTAAAAAAGACATTTTATTTATTATAGAATAGAATAGAAGTACTTTATTCATCCCAGCAGGGAAATTACTTCACAGTTACAGCATAGAGACAAGACACAATAACAACTACCACTGAGAAGTAGTTGTAGATAAAATAAAAATAAAATATAAAATGCTATAAATTGTAAAATATAAAATGCTGTTAATATAAAAAGCAACTTAATAAAACAGTGAAGAGACCAGAGAGGTTAAATCTGGACTGTGGCATCCTGTAGGGGGCGCTCTCCTCCTGCCCAGAGTCAGCAGGCTTCCGGTTCTCCTCCTCCCGCCCTGGAGTTCATTCCTTACCTCCGGACCGCTGAGGTCTTCAGCCTGGACCCCCTGGAGCCCGCCGACACGCCGCCGCCCAGGACACACCCCGGTTAGAAAAACATTAGAAATGTTTAAACTCGACAACAGCAGTCTGCAGTGGTTCTTAGTGACTTTGGCTAAAATTTAAATATTTCTAAATTAAGATATTAAGACAACAAACGCAGGTTTGTAGCAATTATTCAGTTTTCCCTGTTAACCACCAGGGGGCAGCTTTCTGCCCAACTGAAAGGTTTTAATCAGATTAAACAGAACAGAAACTTTAAGAAATTAGTTTCAACACTGAGATTATATTAACAAACATTTTAAGCCTAAGCACGCTTTGCAGCCATCTTTCTCTGTAACCTGGGTCGACAGAACCTAAAAGAGGGTCAGGAGGTCCAGTTTGTCTGTTTTTGGTGAGTTATTACCAATCAGAACCTTGTCTGTCCTGGTCAGGCTCTCCACCTCCTGAGGCTTCAGCTCCTTCTCCTGGCTCCTCGCATCAAGACCCGCTGCTCCACCCAGAGATCCTGCCTGGCTCCCAGCGCCAGCAGGAGATCCTGAGAGGCCTGGCCCAGCTGCGGCAGGTAACCCAGACACACCTGCTGGCTCAGGCAGGAACAACAGAAAAAAACAAACACACGCTGACCACTGAATCCAGGAAAAGTATTCACACCCCATAAACTCTATAAATGTTGACAGAGAGCTACGCCACACTTTTCAGGTCATGTAAAATGAGATAGGAAATTCTTATGAGAGCATAAAAGGTATAGTATATAAAAATAATTAACATATAATATATATAACAAACAACATACGTTTACGTAATTTTTAGATACACTGGGAAACTAAGCAATAATATTAATGTGAAATCAGTTCAGCTTTCTGTCATCAGATTGATCGATCCGGTTGGTACCTTCCAGACTCCGGTAGTTTGGGCCTTACCGGAACCATCCAGCAGCTTGTTTCCCTCGGATCGGTTCCGGCTGCAGGTGAACCCACTCAGCCAGCCGCTGTCTGTTTTTCAGGGTTTATTACAGAAGCAGAAGGAGCTGGAGACGGACCTGAAGCCCGTCCGGAACCGCCGTGATAACGAGCAGCGCGCGCTCTCCGCAGCTCACCGCACATGACTGGCGTCGGTGGCGTCTGGAAGCTCCTCCCACTGCTGCTGATGCGACTTCCTGTTCTACGGGGGACAGAAACCGGCTGAAGATAAACACTAACAGAAACCTGCTTCGGTTTGCTGTGATTCTTTCATGGATTCTTTAAATGAGCGATTTTTCCCTCAGTTTGCCATCAATCTGCACAAACATGAAGGTTCTACCTCATTACGGTCGCTGTTAAGAACCGGTTTTGTCTCCCAGTTTCCTGCTGAACGACGAGCACCTAATTTCTAAATGTTCCATTTTTTATTTATTGTAAATGTTATTTAAAGTTTGGTTTATTAATAACTGATTAAAGATGTTTTAAAGCTGCAACGTTGACATGACAAAGTCTGGCTGCACTGTGTATGGCAGACTGTTTTAGCATAAAATCCGTTTCACCTCACTTGAATTCCAGATATCTCCAATTACATGCTGACTTGTAAAAATTACGTTACAATAAATTTGTATGGAAGTTTCAATTCAGAATATCTACAATAAATTACTGGCTGTGAAACAAATTAAAATGAGTCAAAAAATAAATGTCAAATATTTACATTTTTATCCAGACTACTCATAATGCGAATTATAATTCTTTATATTTTAAATGGTTTTTTGAACGTAAATTGACAACATTTACATTCAAGGTAAAACTGCAACTGTAATTTTTACTAGTTAAATTTTCTTTTCAGAAATCTCCAAATGAACTAGAGATAATTTAGACAGCTTTTCTATTTCAGATGATCTTGAATTAACATTCAAGATGTTAATTCAACATCTGATGAGTAATGTCATCAGAATGACATCTACTCATCTACTGAATTATTCTAACAAATAAAGTCGCAGATCTACATAGCATTTTAAAATTTAAATAAAACAATGAAAAATAAAAAAAATTGGGAATGAGTTGACAGCAGCACATTCTCGACAAAGCTGAAATTCCTGCTCACGATCCTCTTGGCATAAAGTTTTTTCTTCACCTTTGCACTAGAAAATGGAAAGCTGCAATGCCGAGCTGGCTCATAAAGATCTCGTTTTCTACAACAATCCAGTTGACTAATGGAAGGTCATCACCTCAGTCTCACCTAAGACAACATACAAACAACCCAGAAACCCATCAGTTCTCTTTAGAGATTCTAGGCTTGGCGCAACTGGTATTTCTTTTTAAAATAAAACGGAGTAAATTGGGTGAGGGGCAGCGGGGAGGGGCTGGGGGGCAGCGGGGAGGGGCTGGGGGGGCAGCGGGGAGGGGCTGGGGGGACTAGGAGGTAGCTAGAAGTAATATGGCAGCACTACATGGTGTAAGATTAACAACGGCCCAACCCGTGTTTTAAATCAAGATTTAAGATAATGTATCAAACTTCATGCGCAAAATAAAATATAGTACAGAAATATGAAAGCATTAAACTCACCGTTGGGTTTGCGGTGGCCAGCCTGGGTGACGCTGCTATTTCTTCAATATGACGGTTGCGTCACGTGATTAGCTGGACGTTGGGATCTGATATCCATTGCTAATGTCTGTGACCTGAAGTGACCTCGCCATTTTTACAGCGAATTTTTAGAGGCTGAGTTTGAGCAAGTTGAATTAGAGGACACTGAAAATATTGCATTTGAATGTTGAAAAGTTGGAATTTTTTTTATATGCTGAATTTTTTAACACTGAAAATTGAAACTGAAAAAAAAATTCTATTGAAAATTTGATCACTTTGAAATAGGAATGTGAATTTTTTTAATAAATGAAAATTGCAACCACGTACAAATAATGACGCAGAATTATTTTTAGGTTAAAAATATATCCTGAATTTATTTTAACACTGAAAAAGTAAGCACTAATATACAACATTTAAATTTCATAGGCATTTTTCAAACAAATCCTGATGGCACATATTTACTTCCATAGTTATAACCCTTGGTGGTCCTGGGGCCCTCAGCGGCCTTGGGCCGGCCCTCATCTTATGACATAAAAATAAAAACTAGGCGTCAGCCTCAATTGATTGAAATGGCTGGTAGTGGCAATATTGACTTCTTTGTCAATTGCCAATATAACAAAGAGAAGAAGACTTTTCTGACACATACGTCACTGGGCATGCGCAAACAACGGCGATGAGCGTAGCAAAACTAGCTAGATATCGAGTTTCCTCCAATTTTTACCCTCAAGTTTTTTCTTAAACTTAAGGAAAGGTATAAAAATAAGTTAGAAAGCTGAACCAAGTAATAAGATAAAAACGTATCACTTTAATAAGGAGTAAAATATATAAGAATTCTCAATATATTTCTAAATAAATATCTTGTGCTCATGTCCGTCAAACGGTTTTGCATTTTTGAAGTAGATTGCTTTGGGTTGGTCATTTTAGGAAAAAGTGTGAGCACCCCTAGTTTATTACTTGATTCACTGGAATTAATTATCATCTAATGAACCACTAATTGACAATAATAATTTATTAATGGTTTGCACCCCCAGTCAACATTTATTTACTGGGACATAATCACGCTGCTTAAAAGTAACTATAAATTGTAATAGAAAATGTACTTTGTTAAAAATATGAGGTTTGCTGTGATCAGGTGTGGGATTGGGGTTACCTGGGTCCCGCTAATCCCTTTCCTCATCCTTCTGTAGACAAATCATTCATCCTCAAAATGCTTCAACATTCTGAACAGAGGGAAAGAAAAACATGTTTCTGTTTTCATGGAATTTTAATACAAAAACCTGATATAGAAAAAAAACAAAACATAAAAACTGATTTAAGTTAAAACCATTTGTTACAGATTTTCTCTCTACAGCAACAGAACAGAAATGGCTCCCAGTGCACCAAACCAAACATTCAGCACGGAAAACGACTTCTTCTTCTTCTTCTTCTTCTTTTCATCCACTGGTTTAAGGCAAACCCATGTCCTCCTGTGGTTTGAGTTTCCAGAGCGCGAGCAGCTCATGTCCGTCAAACAGTGAAAACATCTGCGCTGTTTGTTGAAAACGTTGAAAACTTTTGCTTATTTACATGCTGGTAAATATTTACATCTGCTCATTTATTTGCTTAGTGTTTCCTGAAATGATCCGGATTTATTCTGACTCTGTAAACAGTCATGACTGAAACCCTCAGGTTGTTTATTATTAATAATAATAATAATAATAATAATCTTTATTTTTTGTGTTCAATTTGTTTCCGGATCAACAGACCCGGCTCTCCTCTACATCCTGTTAAAACCTCCGCCGGGCCGGGCGCCTCGGTACGCGCTCCCGCCCGGACCTGCAGGGCCGTAGAACCCGCCCAGGAGGTCCACGCCCGGCTGCTGCAGGCCCCAGACCAGGGGGCTGGCCGTGGGAGCCAGCCCGCCGGGCCAGATGGGCGGGGGGCCCATGATGCCCCGCAGGGCCCCCAACGGGCGCAGGGCTCCCAGTAAGGGTCCGGTGTGGAAATGCTGGCCGTGGAACTGCGGTAGCTGGGGGGCTTGAAGCAGGCCGACGCTCCGCTGTGGCGGCTGGCCGAACAGAGCCGGACCCGGCTGGTTCTGATCTCGGTACATCAAGACGGGGATCCGGGACTCTGCACTGCTCTGGTGAGCCGCTTCGGCGCCGACGGGTGGCTGCTGGTTGGACTGGGAGGACCTGCAGGAGAAAACATGACCAGGTAAAACCAGGAAATTTATTCTGAGAAATAAAAACTGTTATTGATTTATTGATTAATAACTGGACAGCAAAAGCTGCTTAATAGATTTTTATAGAATGTGAACCAGGTGAAGCTAAAACTCTGCAGTGTGAGGATTTCTGGGTGAATATTTACAGACAGATTATTTTTATCTTAAGTGCAAAATGTTACATTATATTTTTTGCAGTGTCGGCTTAAACTGATCTGTTGTTCTATAATCAAATTAACTTTTTTGATTCAGAAAACTCCAGTTAATTAATTTGTTAAATGAGTTAATTATTTCAAAAATCAATTCATCTATTAATCATTTTAGCCATAGTTGATTTGTTTTTTTTATTTTGGATATTTAAAATGTCTTACCGTTCCAGTTTTAACTTTTTAAAATAAATTTATCAATCAGAGGGAAACCGTCAGCATCTCTCCTGACTTCCTTTGTTGTTGCCACGTTTAGGTCTGACCTCTGACCTTTTTACTTCATCTTTGTTTACGTCTGTCTAACTATAGAATCTAACCCTGTGACCTCTGACCCCATCCGACCTGGATAGGAACCTTGAACTGACCTGGAGACGTCGCCCTCTTCAGGAGAGCCTGATGATCGGTCGGGTTCTTGTCGTCGGTCCGGTTCTTGGTCGAAGTCCGGCCCATTTGGGTCAGCTGACCGAGCAGCTGCGCTCTGATTGGACAGTTCTGGGCGGTTCTGGGCCGAGTGTCCCTCTGTGGGAGTGGGCCGCCCTCTGTCCTCCGACCTCTCGCCCTCCCACGTCTCCAGCTGCAGACCGGAGTGAATCAAGTCCAGCGTCGCCGTCACAGCCTTCCTGCCGGGCGTGAACCGGACCGACTCTGGCGGTGCCGCCCGGTCCGTGGGCGGTGTGAGGTGACCGCCCTCCACAGCAGCGGCAGGAAGGGCAGCGTCGCTTGACTCCACCTGCAGCTCCAGCAGCTGCTGCTGCATCCGCAGCTGCTGCAGCTGCTTCAGGCGCTCCGCCCGCATCTCCTTGATGGCCTGCTGCAGCACCTCCATGTCTCTGCTGGTCGTCACGGAAACACGCTCGCTGCCAGCGTCCGGAGCCAACTGGTTGGGGGCGAGGGGCCAGGCGGGCAGAACGCCGGGAGTCTGGTTGCTATTGGCAACGGGGTGGAGGCGATCGGCGGCGGTGGACGGAGACTGTTGGCCGAGACCTGAAGATGGAGCAGAACAGTGAAGGTCAGGAGCGATGCTAAAATTAGTGTCAAACTGAAGGTCCGGGGGCCAAATCCGGTCCGCCGGAGCTTCTCTAGACTTCAGAGGGACGCAGAAATAAATCAATTAATCACATGATAAATCAAAACGAGTCCAATAATCTCTATTTTGATTATTTATTGTTTTTTTCTTTTCTCTCTTTCCACCATAAACTGGATGGTAAAAGTTTTCACTTTGGTGTTTTGGTCTCAATTAGCTCATATTTTGAAGGACAATTTTATTTACAGAGATTTCACAACTTGCATCATTTGTCGTTTCTGCTTGTTTATTTATTTTGGATATTTAAATTGTCTTCCAGTTTTAGTGTTAAATGTTCATAAGAATTTGAAGTTTATTGATCAGTCAAATCAGTTTTTTTATCTGTTTACTGCAACACAACATCAATCAGTCCCTCCACTTTTTTGCAATTCTATGATTGTCAAAATTCACGCAAAATCAACAGATCCTTGCATTTCCCCCCCCTATACATAATGATGAGTTAATTGCAAATTGCGCAAAAATGATAAAAAACAATGCAATTATGGGATGCTAACTCCAACCTGCAGGTGGCAGTATTTCTTCTACTCTTGTGCCTCAGTCTGGTATCAAGTTTTACTCCATAATCAATGTGATTTAAACAGATATTTATTAACCGGCACAACCAGAATGTTTTAAGAACATTTGGGATGCTAATGTGGCCCAAAATAAAAATGAGTTTGACATCCCTGCTTTAAAGTGAGATAAATATTTACATAGTTCTCTAATACCTGACAAACTGTGTTTCCATTATACATGTGCGCAAAACTTTGTTGATTCTCCACTAATGTCACAATGTGAACAAGCTTGTTTGCGTCATAAGTCATTAAGAAACATGTTGGAGTTCTCATAAAATTTCAACTTTAGTCTTGTTATGATTTTATTCTCAATTAAAAAAAATAAATATAATACTCCGTCGTAGAGTTGATCTGAATTCAAAGTCCAAATAAATAAAAGCTGTTAAACAAGATGGCTGCTCTGACATCACTGAACTACGGAAATCCAAGGAGCGCAAAAATCCAGATTTTCCTCAAATTAAACCTTCCAAAACCAAAAATTCCATTCATTGATAAAGGTGATTTATACCCATGTCAAAGCGTGGCTGAAATAAAGTTCTAGGTTGAGGAGGCCAGGTTTGGAGCAGCAGGAACCGACCTTTGGGAGCGAGAAGATCCTCCAGGAACAACTGCTTGTCCTTGACGCTGAGACAGCCAACCAGCCGGCTGAAGCTGCGCTCGATTTCCTCCATCGCGGCCACGATGATCCCCCCGTTGGAGTAGACAGGAAACTTATCGAAGGAGTGCTCTGAGTTTAGAAATGAAATTTTAAAAAAATCACTGACATTTGATACCTGAGGTTTGGAGAAAATCTGGCTTCTGTGAAACCTCCAGAAATCTAAAATCTGATGGTGCTCAGTCGCATTCGTAGGCATCTGGGCAAATAATCAAAACATTTCTCAAAAGTTCTCAAACGTGCAGCTTGGTTAAAGTTTTCTCCACCAAATCATCAGTTATTTGCTTTGTGAATCAGGTCATCTGGACAGAGAAGAATATGCACCAAACTTGGGAATAAGTTACACATCCATTCACACAAAACTCATTTTCTTATCTTCAATTATATGACACCATTTATCATTTTTAAATCAAGTTTAAATTCAAATTATATTTGCCCTGTAAATACTACAACCCTTGAGCACCTATTTAATTCTGACATAATTTACATGTTTGTTTTATTTTGTTCCTAGGTTTCCTGTTTTCAATAATGTTATTGGAGAAAAATACCAATAACGTGGAGTTGCTGTTCATAAAAATAATAACATAAATACCTAACTACCTGAAAAATTTGTAACAGTAAAGTTTCAACACAGAACGAGGGACACCAAGTTAACTAAACCTTTTCAAAGTTAGCTAAAGCGCTAAATTAGCTCCCCTACTAGCGCATTAGCTGAAGACTGCTGGATATAAAGCAACTTTAATGATATGAAATCTTCACTGAAACAGCAAAACAGTCAGTTGAAGCTGATTAATGCTCTACTGTGTTTTTTAAAACCATTTTACTTCATTTATAACTCCAGAAAAACATGTAATAATGTTTTAAAAATCAAAAAAGTTGTGTATTTTTGCTACAGTAAAAATACAGTAGTGAGAGCGGCTGCCGTACCGGTGAGGTAGACCGTGTGTCGGAACTGCGTGTATCGGGCCTGGAGCTCGGTGAGGCAGTCGAGGTCCGGCGACTGATGGTTTGTCATGTCACAGTGATGATACGGCAGGAACTCTACGATCTGCCGCTTCTGGTACGCCGAGAGCAGATCCAGCAGGTTGGCTGCGTCCCTCCGGAACCTGAACAGACAAACATCAAAACTTGGGGGAAAAGCAGCTGCACCATCTCCACACATGACCTTAGGGTCATCGAATCTGAAATCTTTCAGCAGAAGCAGAGCAACACAAGTTTTTTTTCCTCACTTTGCATTTTAACTGCTTCTATAAACAACCCAAGCGCAATAAATTAATGTTTTTGGTGTGTGGAAAGTGAGCTGTTTCAAAAATCTCTTGAATGTTAAGTCACAAACCGCTGAGCTGTTACCAAGCAACCACAGCAGAATTCCGCCTGTTACCAAGCAACCACAGAGTTCTGCCTATTACCTAGCAACCCCAGCAGCGTTCCAGCACTTTAATGAGATGGTTTTATCTCTTTATGTGCTGCACAACGGCTGCTGGAAAAGACAAGTGTTTTCCTGTTGACTTAAGATCCCGAAACGACTTACTACATTTTAGTTGGCTATGCAGGAAGCTCTACGGTTGTATAATTGCACATCTGTCTGCAGTCATTTTCACATATGAGTATAAACATTGAGTTGGGGGTGTGGGCAGCAGCAGTTTATTTGGATGCCCTAAAAGAAAGCTGAGCAGACTAACATCTCACTGTCTAGGAATAATTTTGTGCAAAGAAATATAGTGCAGCTATTTTGTATAACTCAAAGATTGATGCTAACCTGTTCAAGGAAGCCTAATAGGTCTCCTTTAAAGGTTGGAGTCAATGAATCTGTGTTTGAGGCGTCGTTCTGAAAGCTACACCTTAAATTATATTGTGTACCTGGCTTGCTCTTTCAGCTTTTTGTGGGTTTTGCAGTGGATCTTCCACCTCCAGAGACTTTCTGGGGAGCTGTGCTTCTCCAGGAGCATCAGGAGAGCAGCCAGTCGACCTGCAGTAAAACACATCATAGCTCATTATGGCACATGGAAAAGCAACAAAAACAAAACTGATTCTGATTCTCTACGTACTGTGAGGGATGACGTCCGGGTTGAGGACCAGCTCGTCGGAGACGATGCAGCCTCCGGAGACAAACAGCTCGATGCAGCTGCTGTTCTTGATGTCGTCCAGCGAGTCGATGCCCACAAACACCACAGAGGAGTGTCGCTTTAAGGACATGAGGCCTGGAATCTGACATGGGCAACAGGCATGGTTACTTCACTGTTTACATCAGCTGGACATGGAAACTACAGCTCTACTAGAGTTAGTAGACATGATTAGCTGCTTACTAGCTAGCATTTTAGTAGATGTGAGAAGCAGCATCGGTAGTTGCGTGAGTAGCTGCAGCCAGCTAGTTGCTTCTACTCACATCTACCTCTAGCTAGAAAACTGCATGCTACTCTATTTTCGTTTATTTTACAAAGAAGGAAGTTGTGCACAGTGTCTTCAGCGGTTTTGTGTTGATTCCTTCACTGGTTCTTGGAGCAGCGCCCCCCCCAGGCGAGAAGGGGAACAGTTTTTTCAAGTAGTTTGGTTGGTTTGACTCAGTGAGGTGTGAAATCGCACCAACTGAAAATGTAACAAATGTTGCAGTTTTGGTTCCTAATTGAACTGAATCTACTGGACTGTCAGGTGTGAAAACAGCCTGAATTTCACTGCAGTGCGTTTTTCAGCATCAAGCAGGTCCATTAAGGTACCCGATGAACGTGTCCAGCGATGTCCTGGTTCTTGATGATGACCAGCAGGCCGTTCTCAGTGTTGTCCTGGTGCAGGAAGTCAGCTGGACTCTGATGCACGTTGCCCAGGCTCACCAGATATTCCTGCAGGTCAAACAACGCATAAACCACGTGTGTCAAACTCGAGGCCAGAGGGCTGAATCCGGCCCGCGACTGCCTTTGGTGTGGCCCTTTAAATATCACCTTCAAGATAAAGATTGTGTGCTTAAATATTTAATTAAAGCAATTTTTATCTGTATTTGCGAAAATATGTTCAAACTGAAGAACTTACTAAATGCAGAGTCAGCTATTTGTTAATGTATTAACTAGAGACGCACCGATTCGATATAATATTTGTATCAGTTTTTGTCAGTTTCAGTTTATTTTTCATTGGTTGTTATACTCCTCATTTTACTGACTGAATAATTTAAAGTTCTTTTTACATGTCAGACCAAGATTATGAAGCTGTTTGTTGTTTCTGTTTGTTTATGTATTTTCTATATTTAAAATGTCTTCCAGGTCCAGTGTTTTGTTAGAATTTAAAGTTTATGGACCTTTGAGAATGTGTTACCATTATATTACTAGAAAATTATCTCAAAACAACAATATTATCGTTTATCATAATAACTTCTGGGGCAGTTTGTTGTCCAGCAGAATTTGGCGGGCCTCCCAGCTTACCTTGACCTCCTTGCAGACCGGGTCGTCCGGTTCTGGGCAGTGGACGTAGAACTGCGGCGTCTTCCTCTTGATGTCCTTCAGGATCTCCGCCAGGTTGTGTAAGACGTTCGGCTCCAGCCGGTCGATCACAGAGCTGATGTGTGTAGTCGATGGGACGGGTGCCGCGCCTGGCTCCAGAACCGAGGCGGAGGCGGGGTTCGGACTGGCGACCTGTGGATGCTGGGTTTCAGAACCAGATCCAAGTTCTGACATGGTTATGGTGCGGTCCGCGCCCGTCAGAGTCTCTCCGCCTTCCTCTGCAGGTGAGCAGAGCACAGTCCGAACCGCAGCGCCGTGCTGAGGCTGAGCCGCGCGGCCCCAGGCGGACCCAGAACCAGAGGTTGGGTCACAGTCAGAGAACTGTTCGGTAGCGGCGGTCCGACCCGCTGAAGTCTTCCCTGCTCTGACGCTGGCCACAAAGTCGCTGACAGTGTTGGCCAGTGCGGCGTCGACAGGAATCCCGACAGCCGCCGCCGGGGCGCCGCGGTCCTTGCTTGCCGCCGCCAGGGCGCCGCGGTCCTTGCTCGCCGCCGCCGGGGCGCCGCGGTCCTCGCTCGCCGCCAGCAGGCTGACGATGCTGTTGTGCAGCGAGCCGACGTAGTCGGCGACCGGAGGGCAGGGGTTGTAGAAGGAGACGTAGGGCGAAAATTGTGGCAGCAATGCGTACGGCGGCAGCGGCGCCGGCGGCAGCGGGGGGAGGCTGTAGTTGACGCCTTCATCCTGCAAGAGGAGATGCAGGTCCGAGGAAAACTCCATCAGGTTTTTGTCCACGACGCTGTCCAGGTCTCTGACAGGATGGCCAAACGAGCCGCTGTCGGGTTCCTTCGGTTCTGATTGGTTCTGCTCAGCGACCTCCTCATATCCCTCCTCTAGATGAACTTCTTCTTCTTCTGCTGCTGCAACCTTTACTTTCACCAGTGTCTCTGCCTCTCCTTCCGATTCCTCCATTCGTTGAGATTTGGACGGGGAAGATCTTATCCTCCACGGCAGAACCGAGAACGGATCCATCTCTGCAGGAACCGATGCTGGCTCTGTTTTAACTTCCTTCTGCTGGACCTTCAGCTCAGTTTTACTCGACTCTCCTGAAGGCAAGTTTACAATTAGTGACATCACTTAAAAAAAGTACCCACACCAACGAAAACAAACTTAAGTTAATTTTATGAGACAGAACAACACAAAGTGAAGGGAAATTGCACATCGTTTTGTTTTCTCTCTGTTAAAAATAGTCCACAAACTGTCACCATTGCTACTTCCAACTCGGCCATGTTTGTTTATGCCGAACCAACATTTGATCTTGAGAGATTTTGCGAGATTTCCCGTCTGACTTTTAAATGTTGGTGAGTGAAATCGGTTCGGTGTGTGGCTCCACAAAACACTGCAAAATCACAAAATTTTACCAAGCATTTTTGATCCAGTCTCAAGTGCAAATATCTTAGTTTTGTCTTATTTCAAGTGTACTAACTTTCAAGTAACTTTTCAGCAAAAATATAGGAGCTTGTTTTGAGTAAATAATTCCTTAATATGGATTTTAAAAATTCTAGTTCCAGTTAATACATGTTGAAATAAGTAAAATAATCTGCCAATTGTACCAGTAATTAAAAAAAAATCAATAGTAAGGAATTATTGCCATATGCTAAGCTCCTACATCTTGTTGAAAAGTTATTTGAAAGTTAGTTTTGTCTTATTTTAAGTGTACTAAGATATTTGCACTAGAAATTAGACAAAAAATGCTTGGTAAAATGTTGTGTTTTTGCAGTGTAAAAGTCATGTTTTTGGATTCTGGGAGGAATAAATCCATAACAATGTATATTGCAAAAAACTTGTGATCAGTATCAATAGAAAATACAACCAATATTTTCTATATTGGTCGCATTGGTGAACTGGAGTTCCACTGAACCCCAATCCAATCAGTAGATTGGAGTCCAGTGGAAATATTTAATAATTTCCACTGGACTCCTATCCAGAACCTCACGGCATTCTGGGAGATGTAGGCAGAGGAAAGGCTTTAGCGAGGTTGGTGGAATCTACCAACTCAGTAGCTCGGTCAGTAGTTTGCTGTATTTCAGATATATAAAACAAAAAACTAATCAATAATTATTGATATTGACCGATTCAAGTTCAAAATTACTTTCTTGATCCCAATGAATTAAATGAGATACTTATATCCTCCCGACCCTAAAATAAACTGCTCCACTGTGAAGGTCAAAGGTCAAGTTAAATAATGTATTTCCCAATGGTAACAGAACGATTCTGTTCTGGAGGTTCTGAACGGGTTAAAGATAGATCAGCAGCTGAGCTGAGTTCAGGTTGCAGAATGTTACCTGGAAACTCCTTGGGGGAAACCTGCAGCTCGTTAGGCGGCTTCACTTCGTTAGCGGGCAGACACCGCTGGGAGGGCGGCAGCTTGGTCTCAGGTGACGGTGAGCGGGCGGGAGAAGGGCGGGGGCTGGGCAGCGGCGAGGGGCAGGTGAGCGGAGACGAGGGTGGGCTGGGGTCCGGGGACGGGCACTGGGATGGCGACGGCGACGGACTGGGGTCGGGGGAGGGGCACTGGGACGGCGAGGGAGGCGGGCTGGGGATGGGCGACGAGCACTGGAAGGGGGAGGGAGGAGGTGTGGCCTCGGGGGACAGGTAGGACGGAGGGGGGCTCCGCTCCGGAGACGGGGCGGGGCTCCTTCTGGGCAACTTGGTCGTCACGGTGACGCCGGTGGCCAAGTCGCGGTGCTGGAAACGCGGGTCCTGCGGGAGGCTCCTGTCCCGCTGTGAGTATCGCTCCGAAGAGAGACCTGCAGGGAGAAACCAGACTAAACGTTTCTGCTGCTTCACATCGCAGTCTGCATCCTAACAACAACGTTTCTGCTGCTTCACATCACAATTTCTCTCTCTTTTGAGAGATAAACAATAAGACCAGATTCAAAATGTTAAAATTTTTGAGTCTGGTGGTTTGGTCTCAATTAGCCCTTATTTTGAAGGAGAATTTAGTTTACAGAGATTTCACAATTCATTTTCTTTGTTGTTTCTGTTGTTTTTGTTTAATTTTGGATATTTAAAATGTCTTCCATCTGCAGTGTTAAATATTCATTACAATTTAAAGTTTACTGATTTTTGTAAATGAGTTCCCTGTATTGTTATGTAATTAGTATGTTACTTGAAAATGGTCTCAAAACAATATTATCGTTTATTGCAATAACGTCTGGGACAATTTATCGTCCAGCTAAATTTTATACTATGACAGGCCTACTGATGTGTTTATTTTTTTATTTAGATGTTGATGATAAGTACAGAAAAAAACATAATAATCATAAAAGCAACAAAGATGGCAATATTGATAATAATAATAATATTATTAATAAAGTAATAGTCAGTGCAAACAGCCTTTGTCTTATTTGGGACCTGTAAAGTAAACTGCAAAAATACAAAATCTTAAAAAGTGTTTTTGGTCTAATTTCTCCTGCAAATATTTTAGTACACTTGAAATAAGATAAAACTAATTTACTAGTCTTTTTGCAAGGAATATGAGCTTATTGTAAGTCAATAATTCTTTAATATTGATTAAAAAGTTGTAGTTCAGATTGCAAAACTTATAACAAGACATTTTCCCATGTAATAAGTGAAACAATTTGCCGATATTAATCAATATTAAGGAATTATTGACTTTAAACAAGCTCCTATTTCTTGTTGAAAAGTTACTTGTAAGTTAGTTTAGTTTTATTTTAAGAGTACCAATGTATTTGCGGTAGAAATTAGACCAGAAACACTTAAGATTTTGTGTTTTTGCTGTGTGGATGAGGAGAAACGACTCGTTAGTCCTGAATCAGAGGAAACCCCCGGTGGGCCGAGGCGCTGATCTGCAGCAGATGTTCAGCAAACCGACCTGTGATGGGGATCAGGACCCACGGGATCTCCCACTCCTCCTCCTGCTCTTCATTAGCCGGCACTTTCCTCCCCAGCCTTCCTCCTCCTCTTCCTCCGTGGTAGTTCGGCTCCCCGCTGTGCGAACCGGGACTGAAGCCCTCCAGGCTGCTGACGCTGCCTGCCGTCTGCTCCTGCACACACCCACACACACACACACACACACACACACACACACACACACACACACACACACACACACACACACACACACACACACACACATTGTTTTCTGTCATCATTCAAACCTTTGAGTAACAGAGATTATCAAAGAGTTCAAGTCTAAAAATAATCCCCTCAATTAAACTGAGTCCAACTTCTTTTTGTTGCAATATGAAGAATATTTTCTGTGCAATACTAATAAAATTCAAAGCAGGAAATATCTGGTCATTCCAACCAAATCCTGAGCAGAGTGACGTCAGTCAGAGGCTTCTTCAGACTCATTGTAATACAGACCGCTACAGGAGATGTTTCCTGCCAACCTCCATCACCATCTCTGAAGAATTTGAATTAATATGAGTAACAAGAACATTTAATTTTCCTTTGGGACCAATAAAGTAGATTTGAATTTGAACTGAATCACTGCTGGGAAGAAAACTTTATTATCTGTGTGAGCAAAAACTCAACTGAACTTCACTGATTTATTTCATAACTCGAATCAAATTGGAACGTATCAATAATTAAAACCGAATCTTTTTAAAAGACTGAACTGAACTCACATCACACTGCAAAAACACAAAATTGTACCATGTATTTAGTTTGGTCTAGTTCAGTGAAAATATCTTAGTACACTTTAACTAAACCACAACTAACTTACAAGTAACTTTTCTGCAAGATGTAAGAGCTTGACTTAAGTAAAATGTTCATTAATGTTAACAAAAAGAACTGGTTCCACTGGCAAATTATTTCACTTCTAACATTTCAAAATAATCTGAAAATGTTTTTCTGTTGTATTCATTTTTTCATACTGAACCAAAACTTTTCGAGTCCAAGACTGTTGTCTCCTTCAGTGGTTCTTGGTGCAGCGCCCCCCACAGGCGAGGAGTTGAACAGGTTGCTCAAAGGGTTTGGTTGGCTTGACCTTTGCATTAATAAGAACCCCCCCCCCCCCCCCCTCCCCCCCCCCCACCCCGCTCCCGCTAGATTGTTTGGGATTGAAGCCCAGTTAGCTTAGCTTAGCTTACATCACAGCTGGGCTCTTTTTTTCAAACAAATCCAGATTGTATTCTGTTTTTAGTCACAGATTTCTGCCGGAATATTTCATTTCTGAAACCATAAATGATAATGTTTTACCTCCAGCTCCTCCTGCTTCCTCAGGTCGATGTCACAGTTAGTGGGCAGGCCCAGCTTCATGGCCAGCCGACCGAAAGGACTCGACTCCTTCAGTCCGTCCTCTATCGCCTCAGAGGGACTCTGATTAGCAGCATTAACGAGTCCTGCCGTGAAAATGCATTAAAATACTGTCAACATCGCCGTACCAGGTCGATATCATGCCCTAAATATCAGCTTTTCATTAATCCAGATGCTTTCAGATAAGAAAAACAAAGTCACTGAACACAGACAAGAAATAAAAGGTTCTGTCACCTTTCAGCTGTCTGAGAAATTTAACAGTTACTTCAGATCTGTCTTCCCTCAGATCCACGTCCTTCAAACCCAACGAGGTGATTATAGATGCAACAGAGGTTTTGTTTCCTCCAACTGAAAGAAAAAATGGGCAGAAAACAAATAAATACAGAAAACAATAAATAAACTGTCAGAGGATGATTAGATCGTCATAAAAACAAAAAGTATTAAAATTACTAACTTTATTTTAGTTTTAGGAACAATTTCCTGTATTATAGCTGAAAAGCACTAAGTTGGTCTAAAACTGATTAAGCTGCAGGTGACATAATTAGAGCATCCACTAATGATTACTCTAGTAATCAATCAGTAATGATTAATCAGGTAAAAAAATTAAAATCTGGCACATTCTGCAGATTTCTCATTTAACAACTAGAGCTTATTTTATTTAAAATCAAAAATGCATAAAAAGACGCATATAAACAAAAAATAATTTTAATTATTTTATTACCTAAAATGCAATAATATTGCATAACACATCAAATCAGAGTTTATGTGCTGCAGAAGAAAAAGCTGTAAGATTCATGAACAGAAACTGTAAGTTCGGTTGACCTGGAATCCTGTCAGCTCTTCCTGTTTCAAGAGACGCCTTGAAGTATTTTAGCGCCCTCTCCGCCGTCTTCTGATCCATCTTCCTCTTCGAAGCTTTCAAACCATCGCCATCCTCCCTCCTCACTTCCGCCTCTGCGTTTTTCTTACAAGTCAGAATCTGGTCCAACAGCTGCTGCACCTGTTCAATAATCAGACAAAAAAAAAAACTCAAACATTTTTCCTAAAAGAAAATTCAAACATTTTCAAGGTAAGTTTTCAAACTTTTCCAGCACCACACTTTGGAGAACTGTTACTAGCGTTTTCCAAATTTAGGCTTTTAAGCAAACGTTAGAAACTTTATTACAAAACTGTGCAGTTTGAATATCAATCAACGTCAAGGACTTTATACAGAAATCAAGCACTATCCAAACCTCAAAAACAGCTAAATGAAATTCAAGACTTTCAAGGATTTCAAGAACCTGTACAAACCCTGAAAGTAACCAATCCCAGAGATGATGTTGTTATATGTATATGTATCTCACTGTTATACATAGTCTGACCCAGGAGTGATCCGTGCCACTGAACCACCATCTTGGTAGGCAAGCGCAGTGCAAAGAATAGATGAACAATGGCTTCCAGACCAACAAAAAGAAAGTAGAGTATTCAAAACCAGTAACCGAGTATTAGTTGTAATGTACTTCTATTTTTTTATTAAGTATATAGGAACAAGGCGGGAGCTAGTTCTAAGCTTGTGGCTTGTTTATAGTTGTCATAGCAACTGGCATTGCAGTTAGATACAAATACCTACCAAGATGGCTGTCTTCATACATAGCTGCTACAAAGTCCCTGCAAGTGTGACATCACATGAGACCTATGCCTTTTTTAAATGTCTGACGGTTATTTCACCTTATGAGCGTTGTGTCCCGCCACGTCAGTTGGGCCTCTGTTGTTCCTGGGCGTTTTCTCCGGCGGTGGCTCGGGTCCGAGGAGCGCCTCTACCGCCTGCCTGGCGCGCGCTGCAGACAGCATGTAGGCGGCGGGGTTGGCCAGGTAGGAGCGCAGGTAGCTGTCCGTGTTGGGCCGTTGGTAGGGCGGGCAGGGCTTGGTCTCCTCGTCCAGAACAGAGTCGTACTCGGTCATGGGGCACGGCTGGACCTGCAAACACATCCAGTTTCAGAAACGTGTCTAAAAACGAGCGGCTAAGAGGCTTTTCCTATTAAGAGACGAAGGAGCGTACGCTGCCGGCGGTCACGCCGCTGAGGTATTCGCGCGTCTGCAGCTCCACACCAGCAGAGAGGTTGGCCGGCGGGTTGGCTCGGGTTTTCACCAGGGAGTGGTGCAGAGCTGGCAGGAAGTCGGAGAGGCGCGGCATCGGCGAGGCAGAGGACGGTAAACTGTCCTGGGAGGAGGAACACCGTGACGCTGCAGGAAAAGAGAGTTACAAAGAAACATTTTGCTTTTGTATTCACAGTATTCAAACAATTCATCAACTTAATTATCAATTAATGGTTTATTTGATTAAAATTAGCTGCATTCAATTAGCTAGTAATGTTCGCTTAGATGCTCCTTCATCTAAGCGGACGTTAGATGACAGAACATCTAAGCTTCTTTCATCTAATGTTAAATGTCTGGTAGTTTGGCCTCCATCCAGCAGAGGGCGGTGCTGGTGATCCTGAAGCAGAGCCAGTTGACACAGAAACATAGATGGCACCAGGATCCAAGAGAAACAGTCCAAATAGACTGTAGTGTTGCATGAAGTATAAACACTAAACAACCTCCTTAAAGTTATCAGCTTAATGTCGCCCATTCAGCTGAGCTGCTTGATCTCTGTTCATGGGAATTAACTGTTTCATTTATTTTATTCTTTTCACCTTTCATTTCTCAGTTTTGTTAGATTTTATAAATATGTCTAAATTTGTTAATATGAGAAAGGCAGTTTTTTGTTTATTCAGTCATTATTCAATGTTAAGATTTAATTGTGTTTTTTTTTTTTTATTCAGCATATTATGAAAAAATTTGCAAGAAAACAGAAAGCTACATAGAAAATAAAAGATTAAATAATCCTGCCACGTCATAATCTAAGACCTGTAATAAGCAAATTTAAGGCCAACTTATTGTCTAATAAATGTAAGATTTTTTAAGGATGCGCTGACACTGTGTCTAACTCAGAGTTCTTCAGTACCAGGACACTGGACTTCTGCTTTCTTAAGGTTTCGTAAGAAGTCCAGCTGCCTGACAGTTTCCGTCTATTCACACAGATGGGAACTAAACATCTAAATCGTGCCTCTCATTATTTTTACTCACGGAATGTGGAAACGTCTCTGGGCTCCAGGAAAACAAACAAGGCCTGAAGGCTCTTCTTCCAGTTCTCTCCTCTCTCTGAAAGCACAGAAACCTTTATTAGCTCAATCCTAGCTAACATTTATTAGCTCAGTCTGCCATCAGTCGATGTTTGTTTTATGCAAAAACAGAAAAATATTCACGCCTGTTAAACTTTTTTCACATTTTAAGTGTCAAAACCAATATACACAAATCTAACTCCATCCATCTTCCCATTAATCCCTCTCCACAGCATGATGCTGCCACCACTATGTGTTCAGAAAACATGCAGCGACTCGTTCATATCTTACCCGTCGGTGTGGCCATCTGAACGCTGGACAGCAGGAAGAGGAAACCTTTATCTGTGAGCAGATTCACCAGAACCTAAAGAGAAATTTTTTTTTTGAATTTTGCTTTTTATTAAGAGCCAAAAGTGTTAAAATTACAAGAAATAAAAGTTTGAAATATGCCACTCTATAAAATCTATAAAAACATTGAATATTTTTCACTACATTCTAGTTTTTGAGTTTTACCCACCAGCTGTTTGGTCTCCAGCTCCCGCAGCAGCATCGTTACGTTAGTGGAGGACTGATTTCTGTCAATCACCTCCAGCAGGCTGCAGTAATAGCCGTCAATCACAACTACACACACACACACACACACACACACACACACACACACACATATTTAAAAACTCACCGTAAACAAGTACACACAAAAACAGAAATGAAGATTTAAACCCTCAGCAGCGGTTTGCTCACCTTCTTTGCTGCTGCGGTAGGTATTAAAGGAGAACACAGCAGAGGGAACCAGGTTGGTCACTTCATCCAACGTCACAACCGAGTCGACGTCCAACTTCTCGGGTCTGAAGGAGGAACAGTTCTTCAGAAATGAGCGTATTTAAATAAACTACTGCTGCACAATAACAAGAATTGTTGGACGATAAATTGTGTGACAAGTTATTGCAATAAACAATAATATTGTTATTATGAGACAAATTTCAACTAATATAAGAATAAAAATAATGGATTAATGCAGGTGTGCCCACTCAAAGATTAAAAATAAAACTTTTATTTCTAAAGAACTTTTACCAATGGAACGAGAAAACATTTTAAATATTCAGAAGAAACAAAAACCAATTGCCTTTCAAAAAATAATTTTCTGTCTAAGCTGAATGTCTAATCATTCAGCTTAGACAGAAAAAAATGGCAAAAGTGACAAGAAGTGCAAACTAACTACTTTGGGTGTTCAGCGTTTGCAGCGTTTCTCAAAATGGCGGCTTTTCAACATTATTAAAGGGCAGCGTCTCTAACGACTGTGCAAATTAAAATGAATGCACTCATTTTAATTTATTATAAAGTTCACATGTGACGTCACACTTCTGGGAACTTTGAAGCCGACAGCCATCTTGGTAGGTATCAGTGACTAACTGTCATGACAGTTGCTATGGAGTTGCTATGCCAACAATAAACAAACCACATTGATGTACATTTTTGTTGCACACTGGTCAAGAGTGTCAATATACTGTCTTTTTGTTGGACTCAAAGCCACTGGTCTCCTATGCTTTCCACTGCACTTGCCTACCAAGATGGCGGTTAAGTAGCAAGAATCACTTCCAGTTCAGACTTGTGGAAACT
This sequence comes from Xiphophorus couchianus, assembly GCF_001444195.1. NCBI lineage: Eukaryota > Metazoa > Chordata > Actinopteri > Cyprinodontiformes > Poeciliidae > Xiphophorus > Xiphophorus couchianus. Next base: position 4,293,103 of record NC_040247.1, read on the forward strand.
ATGCATCAATTTATTGCTTATTGCGGCACGCTCAAAGGCACATCCTAAAAGAACGAGCAAAAAACAAACTAACTAACTAAATAAGGAATCAGAAAGTCTTTAGGTTTCTGATGCTGAGGGGAAAACTTGTTTCCCCTTTCCTGGTCAAAGGTCAGGGGGTGTTCTGTGTGGGACTCACAGCCTGAGGGGCAGAGAAGGAGTGGAGCTGGACTGGAGGGAGACCTGGAGCAGGACCCGCTCGTTTTTCACCAGATCTCCGGTCCACACGGTGAACTGAGCGCACCCTGCAGGGAAGGAAGGAGGAAACGCCGCGTGAGGTCGGGTTGAAGCTAAAGAACAGAAAACAGCTGAGCTGAGTTTACCTTTGCTGCTCTCCGAGAACTGACTGCTGGACCTGAAAAACAGACCACGACGTCACATCAGACTGAGATTTTTTAAAAATACAGCTAAAAATTATCTTTAGGATCATTAAGAATGAATGAACATACTTTATTAACTCCGAGGGGAGAAATTTACATTTCAGAACAGTCCAAGCAAAAAACCAACAACATAAGATTTGGGTAGACAGATGCCATGGGATGCGCTGGCCTTCAGTTAGATGTGTAAACACAATACTTGGCTAAAGTAAAATAAACACATAACTAAACTGCACCCAACGGATCTGTTATAAAATAATATATATATATATATATATATATATATATATAATATATAGATGCTCCTCCCATCATTTATCTGTTTCTGTAACAGTTTAAGGCTGCAGGCAATAATTATTTTAGTAATCAATTATTCTGATGATTAATCTGATAAAAGAAAAATGGTACCGCTTTACAATAAGGATCACCTAATAAATAGCTCGTATATGTTATTAATTCACCTCTAAGCGCTTTATAAATCATTAATAAATGTTTATTAAGCATTAATTAAGAGTTGAGGAGACAAAACTGTCACTTGAGGAGCTCTGGGAAGGAAATCGAAGATTTTTCATTTTAAATTGATTATTTTCATTACAGAAAGTTGAGTGGAGAGAAAAAGTGAGTCATGCACATATTTTTGTACAGTTTTGGTTTAATTATAGCTCAAACTGTTTTTTTGTCTTTCACCAAACAGCCTTTTTTAGACTCTATATTCTCCAGTTAACGATTAATCGATTACTAAATTAGTTGACGATTATCTCAATAATTGATTCATCACAATTAATCGTTTCAGTTTTATGGGTTAGAAGTGCTGAAAAACCTGATTTTAACCACGAATGAAGTGAAAACTGTACAGCGATCGATTCTCCACTTCAACATCCTGAAAAATCAGGACCAGAAACTCAAAAATCCCGTTTTTGTCCCCACTCTGTGAACACACCCCGTGTGAGTCAGTCGCATTTTTAAAACTGATCATGACAGATCTTCTGGTTTCAACCGGATCTGGGTACCTGACGGGCGCCACGGGTTTGACGGAGAGAGGCGCGTCTTTTCCTTTAAAGTGGAAGGAGACGACGGCGTACGGACACACCTGCCGCGGCCGCTCCCGCAGCTCATCAAACAAATACTCGTAGAAGTATTGCTGCGGTTGGAACAAGCGGAAACACACAAGGCGTTGAGATGAGACCACTGGCTGATGCTTGCAGCCAGGTACGAGCAGCTGAGCATTGTGGGAAGTCACCTGCGTGAGCTCGTAGGCGCGGAAGCAGCTGAGCGACGTGACCTTGCTGGCGTTCTTGGCGATGTGGCTGTCGAAGCGAGGCGTCGGGTCCTGGAGGATCTTCATGTTTTCGTAGATGCTCTTCACCTTTCCCTGAAACCCGAAGCAGACGCTGCACAACACTCAAAACTGAAACAAAATGGCACTGATGATGACGAGCATCACCTGGGAGCTGGCTTACCTTCATCACCTTGAGGATGAGGAGCTCCCCGGTCGTCCCAGGGGTCAAAGGTCTCGTCTGCAGCAGATCCGAAAACCTTGACAGATACACGCCTGCAACAACAAGCTCATTCTGAACACCACACAACCTCAAACTACCTGCTGGAAGTAAAAGAATGTCTATAAAACAGTTTATAGGAAGAAAAAAATATTTTCATCGCTCTGTCACCATATGTTTTAGGGATTAACCTAAAAACTAAGGTCAGCATTTATACCTATATATAAAAAACTAAAATAAAAAAATGCAATAAAATAAATTTTTAAACCACAAATAAGATATAAAATGTTTACAGATTTTTTTTTCTTTGCATATTGAGACTAGATAATTACATATTGGCTAATATTTAGTTATCATCAAGACTTATGCCCTAAGTCTTGATGTCCAGTGGGATGGACATTCAGATTTGAAAGAAATCCTGCAATTTAATGATAAGAAACATTTTTAAAATAACTAAAAATAGTTTCACTGGAAATATTTCCAAATTTATTAGGCCACCATAAACTTTAATGTATATTTTTGATGGAAAACAGACATTTTCTCCTCCCCATCTCTAGTTTCAGAGCAATGCTTGTCTTGTTTGATGCCTCTGATCAATATCACTGGTCAATAAGAAGCTAGTCAGTAACAAAAATCATTCAAATGACATAATCCCTATTTCTTTTTATTGGCTTAAACCCATAAATATATTATGTGAACATAATATATTTATTATGTTCATTCCACTTAATAAATACATGTGGAATGATTATTAATTAATAATCTTAATTATTAATTAAGATTAATAATAATCTTAATAGACTTAAGATTATTATTATTATTGTTTGCTTTATTTTATATATTTTATTTTCTTAAAATAAAGAATAATGTGTAAAAACGTAAGGCATATAAAATGGAGGATAAAATACATTTATACTTCTGCTCCCTCTTTTTCAAACAAATGGTTATCTAAATATAATATGTATATTGGTATTTAAATTGTAAACATGTTTGAATCAAATAAATAAAATAATAATCGATAAATTATTTATTAGACTAGGATAATTTCCATTGGATTAACTAATAAGGCGCGTTTAAACCTTCTTTCAGTGTTGCAGTTTTGCCGCCATCCAGCAGAGGGCGCCGCTGATCACCCAGTAGCGGAGCCAACTGATTCAAAAACAAAGATGGCGGCCGTGTCTCATAACGGTAAAGAGAAACGGTCCAAACAGAATCCAAGATGAGACGTAAAATTCACTTTATGCAGTTCTGTTTTGAAATATAAACACTCGACGAGCTCACTAAGTTTTGATCGTAAATAGCGCTGTTTCATGGCGGATAAGTCTCAACTTCTCAGCCAAAAATTACTGATGTGCCACAAAAACGATGGAAACGCAGAAAAAATGCAACATGATAGAAAATAGACGTGACGCCAATAAGGACGGTTTATTGTGAGGGCTGATTTTGAGTTAATGCACTTAATGGAGCAAAGTTTTAACATTCCCTCAAGAACCACAATCAGCTGTATGACAGTAAACTTTAGATAAATTAATGTCTCCTACCTTTACTCGGGTTTCCCAGCACCGTGTTTTTGCTCCGACCGACAGTTAGTCCCTTCTCACAAAGAACAGGCAGCTGCAAGAGTAAACAAAAAACAACTTAAAATTAAATAGACAATAGAAAAAGCTGAATTTGTTTTCTTTATTATGAAAACATCGCTGCTTAATTGTCCCACCTTGACTGAATTAGTCATCAGGAAGCAGTAGCTCTCCTCCAGCTCCTTATCCGTCCTTCCGTCTGCTTTCATCTCTCTCCGTTTTTCCACGAACTGAAACATAAACCATCGTTTTTCTCGGCAGGTAAAAACCAAGGAACTAATGCAACTGAGCACAAACTATTCTGAACTTTAACACGTTTATTTCTCTCCTTAAACATCCTCTACACTTATCAACGTAGATCTGGACAACATGGCTGAAAAACATCCCAGGATATAAGCATTTAATTTCAGTCCATATTGATAATTATTGATTTGGTTTTTTTTTGTCTTGCATATCTGAAATACTGCTATACTGGTGGAGCTATTCACAACATTTGGAATATATTAGCCAAATGTTATTAACCGTTCTTTGCTTTATGAATATTGTAATGACAACATATATGGTGCAGCTTTAATTTGGTATATTTTAGCCCTGTCTATCAAGTCACCAGAGTTGAAGTCCATCATGTGTTCCTGCTACTAACAATTCAACTGATGCTTTTGTTTCTGCAGCACCAGGTGGTTTTGTTTCAAGGCTTACATATGATCCGGAAATCACTGAAAATATTTGAACCAAAACATCTTTTTTTAAGCTGATAAGTAAAAAGAGACATTTTAATGTTTTCTAGTGAAACAAAAAGCAACAACAAGCTCGTTGCTCACTTCCTTCTCCAGCAGCTCACTGTGGACGAGCTGAGGGTTGCTGTAAGTGAAGCAACCTGAAGAGTTGCTGTCGATGTAGCCGGACGTCAGGATGGTCTTCATGTCCTCATACTCCCTGGACTCGGTGGAGACGAACTGGAACAGAGCTGAAGAAGAAGAAGAAACATTTATTATGTTATTGACTAAAATGCAACAACAGCATTCTTTAGTGAAAGCTGATCATTTGTGGCAAAGGACGCATCTGCAGCGATAAAATATTTCTACCATCATGAGAAAAACTCAGCTGTTTCTGCTGGGCTGAACATCAAAACAGTGCGAGGCTGATCTGTGGGTTACTTTTTGATTAACTGATTAATAATTAGATAGCAAAAGGTGATTAATTGGAGATTTTTTTTTTTTTTTACAGAATTTGAATCAGTTGAAGGTAAAACAGCCACTTGTGGAGTTTTGCGTAGAACATATTTACATTCAAAAACGGTTTATTTTGCTCTTAAATGGAAAATATATATATATATATATATATATATACATATATTTGATTGGTGGTATATTTATTTTTGCTTTATTATATTTGCTTATTTGTAGTGTGCCCGCTAAAGCCGATAGCAATAAAACTGGTCTGGCATAAAAAAAAAATAAAATAAGGAAAACAAGTTAGAAAATAAAAACAAATACAACATGAAATTAAATGATGCAACTAAAAAAAATATATAACTAAAACTTTAACAAGTAAAAACTGAAATTATATATAAAACCTGGTCTGGATTATTCTTTTGTCTTCCAATAAGACCATAAACATACATCACTGCAGATGAAAGACCAAAGTGAACCTTTCTGACTGTTCATAACTGTCTGACTTGAATAACAGATCACTTGTGAGGTAAACTGAAGACAAATGATAATGACTGAAAGTCATCAAATCTGGGAAACCTTGAAAAATAAGGAGCAGCTTTGATTTCTGAAATGCAAAAATCGCAAAGCAGACGCATGTATAATACCATCAGGCGGGTCGTAATATTAGTTTTTGTCTGAGTGCAAAATAATAATTTTTTTTTCTTCCTCAAGGTAAATAAAATTATCATGGCTTACATTGTTTATAGGAATTACTTTAAAAAATCATCAACAAAACTGGTTTCTCACATCCTTCCATGTGGATATAATCCATCTTCAGGCTAGCGTAATATTTATTAGCCTATTATCTATTATTACATCTGAGGTACACCAAAATAAAAATGAATTTGAGAAACTCTGTAATATTGTTCTGGTGTCATTAACTACTGCATCCATAACCGGACACTCGAGCCGCTAACTGCTATAATATTGTAAACATGGAGGCGGTTACTTCCCTTTAGCTAAAAACTACAATCTACACAAAGCCAAAAACAAGCTTTAGGGTAAAAATCAAAGTATATTTTAGTACCTACAACAGGAAAATAAGATACAGTTCTTAAATAATGAAATATTACCAAATGGTAAAACGTTTATAAGCTTGTAACTGAAGCGACTGACCGCTAGCTGTTAGCATTGAATTATTCCATTAGCCGCTAGTTTAACAACATTAGATCTCTGAACTGAACATAAAGATTGGAAACTAAACGTAATCTTTTTACATAAGAACAGAGTAACATAAATGACACTCATGGTGTCATGAGTGTTATTTATGGTGGATAAGCATCCAAATGCCTTGTTGCTAACTAAACTGGTAGGATAGATGGAAGTGTCCGAGAATGGATACATACTTGTCTGACAATTGAACTCTTATAGATTAAAACACCATTGATTTGGAGCACCATACCCTTTTTCTCTTTGGTTTTCCTCGGTATGTGGAACTTCTTGGGCTCACTCGGCATATGTCGCTGGTGGACCACTTGCGGTGCTGATTTCCTCCGCTCCACGATCTTCCCCGCGGCCGCAGGGCTCAGTCTGGCCGCGGCAGGGTAGCCTCCTCGACCAGGGGTCGAACAGAGCAGCTCGCAGTCCCGGTAGCTGAAGTCCGCGGCAGCCGACACTCTCCTCACAGGGCAAGCCTCTCTCCGGCTAAAGCCGTCCTCCATTGTGAGATTCTCCACTAGATCGACGCTCTCTCACTGCTGTTACCTCCAGAGCCCGCAGCGGAGGAAGGCAGCCCCGCACAAAACCCGCGCCATGCTTCCGCCACCGAGAACTGATCTTCTTCAGAGGTAAACCTGCGGCCAGTACAATAAAAACTGCTTTACTGCCACCTGCTGGACAAACGACTGTGCTGCAAGTTTGATCTCAGCGTACTTAATGAAAATAAAAACACAAAAATCAACTGATTTGAGCTTATAAATTGGTTCAAAAATGTTGAATATTTTTTTAAAAAATGTTTATATTCAGGATTTATCGTTTGAAAAATAATAAAATATCACCATGTATTTTATCCATTCTGATTCGTTTGAAAAATAATAAAATCTGACTATACATTTTATCCAAAGCACAAGGCAAAATTTTAGATATCTCCCTTTTTATTCTGACTTAAAATAACTTTAATCAAAGATACATTTTAAAAATGAGAGTTTCAGTGGCGCAGTTGGTAGCACTGTTGCCTTGCAGCAAGAAGGTCCTGGGTTCGATTCCCGGCTGGGGTCTTTCTGCATGGAGTTTGCATGTTCTCCCTGTGCATGCGTGGGTTCTCTCCGGGTACTCCGGCTTCCTCCCACAGTCCAAAAACATGACTGTCAGGTCAATTGGTCTATCTAAATTCTCCCTAGGTGTGAGTGTGTGTGTGCATAGTTGTTTGTCCTGTATGTCTCTGTGTTGCCCTGCGACAGACTGGCGACCTGTCCAGGGTGTACCCCGCCTCTCACCCGGAACGTAGCTGGAGATGGGCACCAGCAACCCTCCCGACCCCATTAGGGACAAGGGTGAACAGAAAATGGATGGATGGATGGATGGATGGATTTTTAGGATTAAGGAAGTTGCTAAATTCCTAAATCTAAATTTCTAAATTAACTAAATGACGTTTAATCTAGATTCCTTTGCTGTTCTGGATATCTTGAATTAACATGAGGTGCAGCTCTGGGATTTCTGATTGTTTCTCGGATCTTCACACTCTGAATCTGCTGGACGTCGACTCCTTGGTAGCCGATTAGATGTTTTCCTCTCTGGAGAATGATGGACTATAGATGATTGATCCAGTGCCAACAATACTGTTAGCTCTGATTTCTTCTCTCTCTAGATTTTAGTTCATCATTTTTTGTGTTGTTTGGAATATTGTTGTCTCTGGTTCTGGAGGGTGTCCAGTTGGAAAAATGTTTGATCTTAATGTCTTACTATCGTACAGTTTTTATGGTGCGTAACTATGTCAACAAGGTATTGTTTTTACAACTGGGATCAGGTGATTACCATTTGAAAAGCTCAAAGAGAACCTGAGCTCTGACCCCAAATCCCAGAAAAGCTAAAAAGGAGAGAAGAAGGAAGCTCAGACCATCTCTTCCACCCATCATAATGGACAACGATCAAATCCCCCACTCCAACATTTTTCTTACCATACAGCCAGACAGAGATTTAAAGAAAAGCAGAAAATGCAAAGGAGATGGATCAGCAGAACTGCTACCAACTGATGGTGTCATCCAGGAAATGTTACTGCCCAAATACTGAGCTGTTATTTGCCATGGAAATCATGAAACTGTTATGCAGTAACCAGGTCTTCAGTCAGAAGCTATATTACAAGATTTATTACAAGATTGACTGCTTTTTAAATTAAGTATTTTTTTCTTTATTTAATTTATTTGTTTATTCATTTAATTAAACTCATCTATGAAAATCAATTTATTTATCTAATTTTTTGTCATTTTGTTTTAAATATGACGGGTGTGTTCATCTATGTAATTTATCCGTTACAATTTTAACATTTTAGCCCAAACTATTTCTGAATCAGAATCATCCAGGCAGCTACAGTATCTTTTAGTTCAGGCGCTTCTTCGGTAGCTCTGGTTGGGGTCCTCAGTGGCGCCGCTCTCAGGGCAACAAATGTTAACAGAAACGAATAGAATTGACTAAACTATTCCGTGAAATCGGGCTTTAGGGGACTTTGGATCCTTGGACAACCAGCGATGAATCTCGAGCTGCTCGGTAAATATACGAAGAAGCATCTTTTTGTTTCTACGGCTCAGTTTTTCTGCAGCGCTTCGGTCTTGTTGTGGTTATCTTCCTCTGTTAGCCGAGGATGCTAACAGCTAAGATTCTGGTCACAGTACAAATAAAAACAATTGAAGTTGTTACGTTAACTTACGTTAACAACTGCAACTACGCTGCACGGATAAATTAGAAACAAACTGATGAATACTTACAAATGAATATTTTTCATTTTAATACAGGCAAAAACGGTCAGATAGCTACATTTAGCATCCGTACATTTTTCGGTTATATTAAATCTAATGACGCCTGGAAATAGTGAGGCCATATGCTGCGAGCTGATGTAAAGTAATCAAAGTATTTACAGCTTTAACGTTTGGTTACTCAGGGCGGGTTTGTTACCGTGGAAACACCAAAGTAAATAGAGCAAAAACACTTTATGTATTATGAAATGAGGCAAAGGGAGGGTATTTGTTTACCACCAGTCAAGCAAAGTGATTCCAGGTTTTTCTGTGGGAAGAAGATAATATCGAATAAAACGTATATTAAACGAAAATAGATTGATTGAAAATAACGCGGAAAAGAAACTGTAAAATTAAACGATTAAACAGACTAGACTAACAAGCAGAGGTGGGTAGTAACTATTTATATTTAGTTTAGTAACTTTTGGAATAAATGTTTAGGACTCGTTTTACTTCACCGTACTTTTTAAAATTATTACATTATATTATTGTGAGGTACTCTTGAGTAAAATCTTTGAATACGCCACCCACTGCGGTTAAACTCACCGAATAAAGAAAAAGCTTGTTGAGGAGCAATAGAATTTATGTTAAAGTGAGACCTCTTGTTACTACACCAGCTTTGTTGCTTAATGTCGTTTTCTATCTGCTGAGCCTGTTGATACATTTGGAGATCAATAAGCTACAACCCACTGGAGGCATTAATTTCACAAGTTTAATATAGAAAAACAGACGTGAAGAAGTTTTCTTTCTTCTAGAACTTGTTTTATAATTAGTTTATTTTCATGTTTATTTTATCTTCGTTTCAAATACACCAGAATTTGCACAAAACTTTGTATTTATGTCTTTCTGGTGTCATTTTAAAATATTAAATCAGTCGTCACAATCAGTAGCTAATACCCAAACACTTTTCAAACTTGAGTATAAGCACAATGAAGTAGTGGTATTCATACTTTAGCACAGTTTTTGACTGCTCTATGCAGCTCTGCTATTAACTTCATTTTTTTTATAACTGGAGAGTTTATGCTGAGATATGATCCATCTTCTATGTGTTGGTTAGGACTCAGGCATCAGTAAAATACCATTACAATAATCTATTAAAAATAAAAGCATCCACAAGTTTTTCCCTTCACTAAAAAAATATTGCATCGGTGTTACAACGGTTAGGTACAGTATATTCCAGTATATAATTGTTGTCTAAATTTTAAAAGTTAACCATCATCGTAAAGTTTGGATAACAGAGATGTCTGTGTGGTCTGTGGAAGGTCGTAACTAAGCAGTTTGTCAGTTCAGTTTCCAGATTCCTGTCAAGCGAGGCCAGCCAATGGCATGTTGATATTGTAGTTTTTACTCACATGTGATTAAATCTTGTACATGAAATTAAAGCTGTAGAATCTACAAAGTTTCCAAATAATGAACAGAATATTTGGGACGACATTTGGGGACCTTTGCTGAGTAATTTCACACAGAAACCAGTAAAAATTGTATTTCTTATATGTTAAAGCATCACTGAAATGCTCTGATAAAAGTTTGATAAGACAGCTGTTTAAAACTCTTATTCCTTCTTTTTACATTATATTTTCCACTGAATGTTTCAGTTTGTGACGTGTCTCAGATCTCCTCATACTGTTTTTGTATATGTTGCTGTGTTGATGACTTTAACATGTAACCTGTTTTTTTTTATTTTTTATTTCTGTAGAATCGTTCGGGCAGAACTACCCAGAGGTAAGCCACCATGTTTTAATCCTCCAGCAGCTTAATGAGGAGTTAGGAATCATCTTGGTTAATATTTGTCTCCTGTAGTTGGTTAGTAGAGCGTTGTTGGCTCCATCAGCTGTGATAACTTTGGGTTTCTGTGTTCAGGAGGCAGATGGCACCCTGGACTGCATCAGCATGGCGCTCACCTGCACCTTCAACCGCTGGGGCACCCTGCTGGCCGTGGGCTGCAACGACGGCCGCATCGTCATCTGGGACTTCCTCACTCGGGGAATCGCTAAGATCATCAGCGCACACATTCACCCCGTCTGCTCCCTGTGGTGAGGCACGGCCGTTCAGGCTGCAGGTTTCCGTCACAATGACAACGTTGTATGACAATATGAAGTAAATCTGGTCTGATCTGTGGAAATGGAGACAGGATCTGCTGCGTCTTATGTAGATGGATTTTGTGCTGAAGTCTCATGTGGGTGTTGTATTTTTGTTGGGTCCAGTTGGAGTCGAGACGGACACAAGCTGGTGAGCGCCTCGACAGACAACATCGTCTCTCAGTGGGACGTCCTGACTGGAGACTGCGACCAGAGGTTCCGCTTCCCGTCCCCCATCCTCAAGCTGCAGTACCATCCCAGAGACATGTGAGCGTCTCATCGTCTACCTCTACCCAGCAGGACAGAACCTTCATGGTTCTGACCAAACGCTGTGTGTGTTTCAGAGACAAGGTGCTGGTTTGTCCCATGAAATCAGCACCGGTGCTGCTGACGTTATCAGACTCGAAGCACGTGGTGCTGCCTGTGGACGACGACTCGGACTTGAACGTGGTGGCGGCGTTCGACCGCCGGGGGGAATATATTTACACCGGCAACGCCAAAGGAAAGGTTGGTAAAGTGTTGGGTCATTAAAGGGTCAGGTCATTAAGGGTGGGTATAGAGTTTAGTGGGTAAAGGGTTGAGTTGGTAAATTGGGTCAGTTAAGGGTTCGGTGGATAAATAGTTGGGTTGGATTACTAAAGAGTTGGTTCTGGATGGATGGAGGGTAAGTCTGAGACAGAGACGTCACTATGATCTGTCTGGTTCCAGATTCTGGTGTTAAACACCAACACTCAGGAGCTGGTGGCGTCCTTCAGAGTTACGACCGGCACCAGTAACACCACCGCCATCAAGTCCATAGAATTTGCTCGAAAGGGCAGGTGAGGTCCAGAGGGGCTCTTGATCCAGTCCGTCTGGTTCTGTTGGGGCTCTATTGTCACATTCTGAGTATTAAACGCTCTAAATGATGCGGTCGTTAAAAGTCCCCGTCTCCACTGTGTTCTCCTCCTGCAGCTGCTTCCTGATAAACACAGCCGACAGAATCATCAGGGTGTACGATGGCAGAGAGATCCTCACCTGCGGCCGGGACGGCGAGCCAGAACCCATGCAGAAGCTGCAGGATCTGGTCAACAGGTACGTGGCGCCGCTCTTAACTCGGCTGCCGTCAGGGTGTGGACTCCTAAAACGACTATTTCCTCTCCAGGACTCCGTGGAAGCGCTGCTGCTTCTCCGGCGACGGCGAGTACATCGTGGCCGGCTCGGCCCGGCAGCACGCCCTCTACATCTGGGAGAAGAGCATCGGGAACCTGGTGAAGATCCTGCACGGCACCCGAGGGGAGCTGCTGCTGGACGTGGCGGTGAGAACGATAAGCCGCCGCTTTCTGCTCCGTGTTGCTCCGAATGGTTTAATCCTGTCTCTGCTGCCCTCCAGTGGCATCCTGTTCGACCCATCATTGCCTCCATCTCCAGTGGAGTGGTGTCCATCTGGGCCCAGAACCAAGTGGTACGACAGACGTCAGCTGCAATTAGATCAGTCGACAGCTTGCCGTAGATGAGTTTCCACCTGATATTCAGTCTGACACAATCAAACCACATTCTGTTTCTGTCTCTCTCTCTCTATCTCTCTGTTGGTGCATGTGTGTGTGTGTCTCTCTGTTGGTGTGTGTGTGTCTGTGTCTCTCTCTTTCTCTGTGTGTGTGTGTGTGTTTGTTTTTTGTGTAGGAAAACTGGAGCGCTTTCGCTCCAGACTTCAAAGAGCTGGATGAGAACGTCGAGTATGAGGAGCGGGAGTCTGAGTTTGACATCGAGGATGAAGACAAAAGCGAACCGGAACAGATAGGTAACTATTGGGTCGCTGGTACTATTGAGCTCTATGTTCTAAAGCCGCTCGTATTTTTGGTCTGGGTTTGGTTTCCCGTTTGTCTCCTTGCGACTCAGAGGTGACCTTGGAGCTGACCTTGGTTTCCTGTTTCAGGTGCAGACGCTGCTGAGGATGAGGAGGTGGACGTGACCACGGTGGATCCTATCGTTGCTTTCTGCAGCAGGTAAACCAGCCGGATGAATCCGATTCCTCTCAGATACATGAGGGGCCTTAACAGGACTCTGAAAAGTGTGGCAAGCATTTCTTTTCAGTCCCCTACACACTAAAAGCTAAGAAAATGTCTCAGATTTTCATTTATAAAAAATAGCATAAAAGCAAAGATAGTGCATAAATAATTTTCTCTCATTTTAAGTTTGTCAATCCCATGAAATCCTACTAAAGTTTACGTGAAGCTCTAATGGTGCCAGATCTGATCTCCACCAGAAAGAACCAACTATTTTGGAGTTCAAAGTTGATGACACAAATATTATCACGTTTTCTTTCAAAACAAAAACATAATTTACATTTTTCTTTAGAAATTTTACGTTTTTTTACCTTCATAGTCTGTCGTCCTTCTGTCATTGTGATTTATAGTCAGTTGTTTGTATTTAAGGATGTGCACATCTTTAATTTTAATTAAATTAATTAGCATATCACATTTCAGCTGCAAGGTTCAAAGTGCTTTACGCCATGAAAAACATAATGCCATTCCCAATTATGAAACAAGAAATGAACATTATCAAATGACGTCAAAATCATCAGACAAATTCACATCAGATTTATTGATCAGTCTTGCAGCTATTATGAACCAAAGACAAGTGTAACCAGGTACAGCATTCAGCTTCTATATACCACAAATCTGGAACAAACTTCCTGAAAACTGCAAAACAGCTGAAACACTGAGTTCCTTTTAATCTCGTCTTAAAACTCAGCTGTTTAGATTTGCTTTTGAAACATTGATAAACATTCTGGTGTAGTACGACCACCAGACAAAATGTTATGTTTCTATTACTGACTGTGTCTCCTATGACTTTGTATTTTTATGATGTAAAGCACTTTGAACTGCTTTGTTGCTGAAATGTGCTATACAAATAAACTTTATTGATTAATTGATTGAATGTTGACGATACACAAATATTATCACTATTTTTCTTTAAAAATAAAACACTTGATTTATGGTTTTTCTTTTAGAGATTTTGTGGTTCTAAAGTGAGGATCAGATGGGTTTTGGTGCATAAAATTCAAGGAGCAGCTTTGCCCCACACTTTGATGATGAAATATCTTTATAATTAGTGTTTTTATGTTCTGTTTATGACCTGTTTATGGGTTTTCATCGGGTGAATCTTTACTCCTAACTTTCAAACCTTCTCTGCTCACATCGGAGCCGGTAAACCTTCTCCAGCTTGAAGCAGTTTTTGAGTCTCTATGTTTGTTTGTGCAGTGACGAGGAACTGGAGGACAACAAGGCCCTGCTGTACCTGCCCATCGCCCCTGAGGTCGAGGATCCAGAGGAGAACCCATTTGGGCCACCGCCAGACACCTCGGTGCCGCCCGGCGCCCCTGAGGACGCGCTGCCAGGCGGCGGCGACAAGAAACAGAGGCAACCGTCGTCTGAAGGGGGCCCAGCCAAGAAGAAGGCCCGCACTACCACCATTGAACTGCAGGGGGTGCCCAGCGACGGTACGAAGGGCAACTACACCGGGTTCTGGTTCTGCTGAGGAGGATAAATGGGTTTCTGTTTGTTAAATTAACATTTCCTGGACTTATTTATTAAGCAATAAATCAGTTAACAGAAATATAAATTAAAATGAGTTCAGTAATTTTCATTTGTATGATTTATCTTTTTTCTCTCACTCATCATCCAGTGTTTGGTGGAAAAAATCTTCAGTCTGGTGCTTTGGTCTCCACTAGCACTATTTTTCAAATACAATTTTGTTTAGAGACTTTAGAATTCGTTTTATTTATTTTGGATATTTAAAATGTCTTCCTGTTCCAGTTTTAAATGTTCACTAGAATTTAAAGTTGATTTACCTTTGAGACTAAATGTGTCACAATAACACATTTTGCTGGATGATAAATTGTCCCAGAAGTTATTGAGATAAATGATATTGTTGTTTTGAGACCATTTTCAAGTGATATAATGATAAATACATAATAATGCAAGAACACATTATCACAGATCAATAAATTATGAAGTATCTGTAAACATAATTGTTCTTCAAAAATTGGCTTGTTTCATCCAGTTTGTGGTGGAAAGACAGAAAAAAAAACAATAAATCAAATGGAAATGATTGAGTTTTTTAAATTCATCATGTCTTTAATTCATTTATTGTGACAGGCTTGTTGAGATGGTAAACATGCATCATTATGTTATTACCATTGTATTACTTGAAAATGGTCTCAAAACAACAATATTGTTTATCTCGGTAACTTCTGGAACAACAAAATGTGTTATTGTGACAGGCCTATTATTGATCATTTTAATCTGTTCTTATCCAAGAATCCAGAATGTCTCTCTTAAAGTTCCCCCAGCGTCCTGAAGGTCCGACCTTTCTTTTGTTTCCTCAGAAGTGCACCCCCTGCTGGGTGTGAAGGGGGACAGCAAGTCCAAGAAGAAGACAGCAGGTCGGCCGAAAGGCTCCAAAGGTAAAGACAAAGACTTCTCCTTCAGGCCGAAGCCCTACAAGGGCGAGCGGCCCCCGTTCCCCATGGGGCCCGAGGCCCTGAGCAGCTCTGGCCTGGGGGGAGGAGGAGGAGGAGAAGGAGGGATGAAGGTCAGGGCAGAGGGGGCCCTGGCGCCAGGTAAGCCCAACCCCCCACCCCCACCTGCTGCTGCTGCTGAGTGTGGCTGACCTGCTTAACAAACCCGGCCTGTTCCCAACCCCTCTGTGTGCCGCTTTTAGTCCCCGCCCCTCACCTTGAACCACCCAGCTGCCTGCTGCTCTACACCTGATTCACCTGTAAACTTGAAGATCTGCTTCAGTATCTGACTGATAGGGCTGGACAATAAATCAATAACGATATATATCCCGATAGACACGTGATATGATAGAATATTAAATATATAGAATATTAACTGAACTCTGATCCAGAACCGCACAGCATTCTGGGAGATGTAGGCTGAGGTAAAGCTGTGGATGCTCAACATCTCACTGCTAGCTAAGCTAGGTTAGTGGAATCAACGCTCTCACTCTTTGGTTGCCTAGCAACTCACTCATTCCTTGGTTACCTAGCAACGAGCTGCTGAGTTTAATGTCCCGCCTCTTTGCCTCATTGTTTATGAGCTACTCTTCCTGGGTTCCACCATTAAAACACTTACACACATGGAAATCATTCAGATATATATGATGGATGACAAATTTAACATGCATATCAATAAAAAATGTATTACTGATCATACAAAAAGTTGATAAATACATAAAATATACATTAATTAGCCACTACAACTATAAGTATGTAACTCCTAAAAAGCTTTTGAGCTTCTTTTTAAAAATTAACTGCTGTTCAGCTTTAATTGGAGTTCCACTGTTTCATTGCTCTGTAAGTAAAGGTGCATTTAAAAAAAATTGTTTTTGCTCGAGGAATTTGAAAATGTTCTTCAACTGCAGCTCTAGTTGACATATTCTTATAACTAGTTAAAAATAAAAGACATGAATTGAAACTGTGGATAAAACAGGAAAAGTCATGCTACTGGTTTACCAGAATTTCAGATATTAAAACTAAAAACTAATCAATAATTATCAATATTGACTGATATGAAATGCTTGTATTGTGATAGGTTTTTCAGCCATATCGTCCAGCCCTACTGACTGAGAATAGGTGAAAGCTGCTGCAGCCTCTGATCCAAATGGGTTTTAGTCGGGTTCTGCTCGGTGGTTTTCCTGCAGGCGAGCTGATTGGTCCAAATGAACTTCCTGCTTGACCTTTGACCCTCCTGCTCCCTCTCCCGCCTCGCTCCGCGGGCTTTCTGTGTGACCTGCTGTGGTTCTGCTCGGGTTCTGGCTGCTGTGTCCCAGATGTCTGTCATGTTGGTATTAATGTTGGACCTGAACGCTGCAGCTTCACGTGTTTATTAAGAATCGCCTCTGCAGGCCCGGGTTTCTGATTTAGGACCAGGGTCTTCCTGTTTGACCGTTTCTGACTGAAATTCACTAAATGAGATTTTTAAACAAATTTCTGTTGCAGCGTCTTCGGTTCGGCATCTTTGACCTCTGACCTCTGACCGTCCTCTGACTGTCCTCTATATTCCTGCAGGGAGTCTGGTCTCTCAGGCGTTCAAGCAGCACAACATCGGGGGGATGGACTGATGGCGAGGAGCGCCGATCATCTCCGTCTCAGACAAATGGACTCAAACTTCATGTTGTTAACAGACTGAATGAATTTCTGCTGAGCAGATCTGAGATCAGCCTCACAGGAAATCTTCTGGACTCGGATCTCCGACCAGAACCGGGAAGCACCAGAGATCCACATGTCCTCCTGTCTCTCTAGGATTCGTCTTGTATAGAAAACCTTCAAGTCCTCGTAGTCTGTTGCCCTTCCTGTTTTTATACATATTAAACTGTGTGATTTATAGTCAGTTGTTTGGTTTTTAATGATCAGGTGGTTCTGGTACACGTGAACCGTCACAGGTTCTAGACAACTCTGACGGGTTCGGAACAAACAAAATTGGTGTCAAACGTTTGTGCAGCATAAATTTTCCATTTGTGCTGCTGTCGTCGTGAAGAAATGAATAAAAATGTTTCCAGAAGTCAACGAAAATTAATGTTGGAACTGTCACTTAAAAATGCTTCGGTGCTGAACTGTGAACAGGAATAGATTAATTTTAACAAATGAAATTAATTTTGAACTAGGTCTTATTTAGGATGAAGTGGTACAACAACAAAAAAGGAACAGACGTAGTGACGTACTTTGGTTTGTGATCACTAGGGGGTGCTATTAAACTCATTGTACTTTTTAAAGACATAAAATACTTCAGAACGTGTGATAGCCATCTAATGAGCCTGTTCAAGCTAAATTTCACGACTGACAGTCATCAACACTTAAATTTATGTCTTAAGGTTTGACTCACAAAAACAGGAAGTGTTCTAGCACCAGGATAATCACCTTCCGGTTGTGTTGCCTTGGAAACGGAAGCTCCGTGTGTTGTGTTGCTAATCTCATTTCGTCATAATGAATCTTGAAAATTGTGAGGAAACTTTGGCTGTGCCTCTAGGAAAGGCACTAAACTCCATCCAGTGCATCAGAGACCGAGTCAGAGGTAAATATGACAAGTTATTTGTTGCGGACGGAATGAAAAAAACAAACAATAAAAAAACAATAACAGCAATTGCATGCT
Organism: Xiphophorus couchianus; assembly: GCF_001444195.1. Lineage (NCBI taxonomy): Eukaryota > Metazoa > Chordata > Actinopteri > Cyprinodontiformes > Poeciliidae > Xiphophorus > Xiphophorus couchianus. The sequence goes on from NC_040247.1 coordinate 4,310,964, forward strand.
AATTTTCAGCTAACTTTCAAAGCCTATGGAGTGTCTCTTAAAATCCGTTTTCCTGTTGTTTGTCTACTTCTCTGCTATTAATATATTCACGTCAACTCTTTTTATTTCCCCCGACGTTGTTGTTTTTGATTTACCGGTCGATCTACGTTCCCACCTTCATCTATGGTCATGAGCTTTGGGTCGTGACCGAAAGAACGAGATCGCGGATACAAGCGGCCGAAATGGGTTTTCTCCGTAGGGTGGCTGGGCTCTCCCTTAGAGATAGGGTGAGAAGCTCAGTCATCCGGGAGGGACTCAGAGTAGAGCCGCTGCTCCTTCACATCGAGAGGAGCCAGTTGAGGCTCGGGCATCTGGCCAGGATGCCTCCTGGACGCCTCCCTGGTGAGGTGTTCCGGGCACGTCCCACCGGGAGGAGGGGAAGTCCCAGGACACTAGGGTTGCTATAATTGATAGAGATATGTAGATATTATTTATAATGTATAAAGGTATTGATTATGTCACCTAATTAGCTCTACATCCTGAAGAAAATGGAAAAATATGGTGTTTTAGAAGATAATTTATATTTTACGTTGTCAGTAATGGCGAAATTAATAGTAAATAATAAAGACTTTGTGGTATTCTGATTTAGTAATGTAATTCTATTAGTTGTGTTACCACCCCACGCCACTAGAGGCAGTAACAGGCCCGAAAAGATACAACTAAGGAGCCGATTTAGAAGTACACAGAAAGCTATGGAATTTGTTAAAAAGTGTAAGCTGCGCTGAAGTAAATAAAAGAGCGAAGTTCAAAAACATACTGAGAGTGAAACGCCTTCCTAAAAATGAAGATATATCACAGATTTAAAAAATAATAATAAAAACGGGAGACCGCGGATAATGTAGGAAATAGCGCCACCTTCACTTCCGGAGTGCAATGGTGCCATTTCCAAATAAGGTATGAGACTGACAGTGGTCCGTCCCCGCCCCTTTCTGTTTGCTGCAGCGAGGTGTGCTTGCTTCTGCCTGGCTGCGTCACAGTACGGTGGCCGACAGGTGCAAATGCGCAGCAAAAGAGAAAACATGCAAACAAAAAAAAAACACGCGCACAAATTAAATGCGGCAAGCAAAAAGCGAACAAAATGCAGCAAACAAAAAAGAAAACACCCCCGAATGAAATGCAGCAAACAAAAAGAGAGACGCAAACAAAAAAAAGAAGACACCCCCGAATGAAATGCAGCAAACAAAAAAGAAAACACCCCCGAATGAAATGCAGCAAACAAAAAAGAAAACACCCCCGAATGAAATGCAGCAAACAAAAAGTGTTGAAAACGGAAGCGCTCCAGACCACTAGGGGGAGTCAAAGAAAATCGAGACCGAGCTCAGAACGGTATGACTGACACAAAGTCTATCACGCTACCCATAAATTATTCTGTTATTCTATAATATTATAAAAGACGGCGTATCTTTTTATAATATAAGTATGTATAGTATTTATACGTACTAAATATAGTACGTATAAATACTATACGTATTTATACGTACTATATACGTACTATATAGTTATACGTACCTTTATAAGTAAAGGTACGTATAACTATATTTCTGAAAAGAAATATAGTTATACGTACCTTTACTTTCTTTCAAATTTCTTTCTCTGAATCTTGCATCTGGTCCCATAGAAATGAATACTATTTTCTTTGACTCCCCCTAGTGGTCTGGAGCACTTCCGTTTTCAACACTTTTTGTTTGCTGCATTTCATTCGGGGGTGTTTTCTTTTTTGTTTGCGGCTCACTTTTTGTTTGCTGCATTTCATTCGGGGGTGTCTTCTTTTTTGTTTGCGTCTCACTTTTTGTTTGCTGCATTTCATTCGGGGGTGTCTTCTTTTTTGTTTGCGTCTCTCTTTTTGTTTGCTGCATTTTATTCGCTTTTTGCTTGCCGCATTTAATTTATGCGCGTGTTTTTTGTTTGTTTGCATGTTTTCTCTTTTGCTGCGCATTTGCACCTGTCGGCCACCGTATCACAGAACCTTGTTTTGGCAACACTAATAGCCGTCCGGCCAGAACAATATTTAGAAACCAAAAATAAAAGCAGTATAAAACAGAAATACTCCTGCTGCAATGCAAAGGCGATAACAGACATGTCAATTCAACAAAAAAGGTGTTTTGGGTTAGGGTTAGGGTAAGGTGTTTTCATAAGAAAAATGAAAAATAAACAAATAAATAAAATTAGCTACATTTCCTGATTTTCTTCAGAGTAAAACAGATGCAGCATTTAGGACAGTTTATCGTTCATTATTAAGTTTTTTTCCCCTAAAATGTGCAGAGATTAATGTTTCTGACAGGCTCACTTTAGAATGAAAACCGTTTGTTTTGGGTGAAGCAGGAAGCTCCGCCCCCAACATCTACTGCCTGAACTGAAACAGCAAGCTGCGTGGGAATTGTTTCTACTGTCTTTTTTTACAAGGTCTGTTCAGATCTCTGGAGAGAAAAGTAAAAATGTGAGCTTTAGAGCAGGTTTAATTCTGAACTTTGGGATGAAACACACCTCAGTTGGAGCTGAACTAAAGCAGGAAACAGTTTGTGATCGTTGTTTCCTGCAGAGAGACTCCCAGACGATCAGATTCACCTTCAGACCAAACTAGCAGCTTCCTGAGTGAGTCCAGCTGCAGGAGAGAAAAGTGGAAACCCCCAACTCTGCTGCTTCAAGCTGCTCACGCTGAAGGTGAGTTGGACCAAGAACACTCAGGGAAGTTAGTAGAGGAGGGAGGGGAGCCGTGACTGACTGGACTTTCTGTGTTTTCAGCTTCACTCAGAGACAAAATGGCTTCCATGTTAGAGGAGGATCTCTGCTGTCCAGTCTGCCAGGAAGTCTTTAAGGATCCGCTTGTTCTGTCATGTAGCCACAGCTTCTGTAAGGAATGTCTGAAGAACTGGTGGAGAGAGAAACCATCAAGAGAGTGTCCAGTTTGTAAGAGGAGATCTTCTAAGGCGGATCCGCCTTTAAATCTGGTTCTGAAGAACCTGTGTGAGACTTTCTTACAGCAGAGCGATCAGAGACTTTCAGAGGATCTCTGCTGTCCAGTCTGTATAAAAGTCTTTAAGGATCCTGTTGTTCTGTCATGTAGCCACAGCTTATGTAAGGAGTGTATGAAGAGCTGGTGGAGAGAGAAACCAGCAAGAGAGTGTCCAGTTTGTAAGAGGAAATCTCCAAAGGCTAATCCGCCCATAAGTCTGGTTCTAAGGAACCTCTGTGAGACTTTCTTACAGCAGAAAAATCAGAGACTTTCAGAGGGTCTCTGCAGTCTGCACTCAAAGAAACTCAAACTCTTCTGTCTGGACCATCAAGAACTGCTGTGCTCAATCTGTAGAGATTCAGAAAAACACATCAACCACAGATTCAGACCAATCCGGGAAGCTGCTCAGGATCACAGAGAGAATCTGAAAATATCTCTGGAGTTTTTAAAGAAGAAACTGGAGCTCAGAAAGAAAGTTAAAGAGAAGTTTGATCAGACAGCAGAACACCTGAAGGTCCAGGCCCGACACACAGGGAGGCAGATTGTTGAGCAGTTTAAGATACTTCATCAGTTTCTAGCAGAGGAAGAGGAGGCCAGGCTGGCTGCACTGAGGGAGGAAGAGGAGCAGAAGAGAGGAATGATGAAGGAGAAGATGGAGGCTCTGAGCAGAGAGATAGCAGCTCTTTCAGACACAGTCAGAGCCACAGAGGAGGAGCTGAGAGCTGCAGACGTCTCATTCCTGCACAACTACAAGGCTGCAGTGGAAAGAGTCCAGCGCTGCCCCCTGCTGGAGGATCCACAGCTGCCCTCAGGAGCCCTGATAGACCAGGCCAAACATCTGGGCAACCTGGCCTTCAACATCTGGAGCAACATGGAGACCATGGTGACCTACAATCCTCTGGTTCTGGACCCAAACACTGCTCATCCAGGACTCCACCTGTCTGAAGATCTGACCAGTTTGACTCCAGGAGAGGAACAGCAGCTTCCTGATAATCCAGAGAGGTTTGAGGTCGAGTGGTCGGTCCTGAGCTCTGAGGGTTTTAACTCAGGTAACCACAGCTGGGATGTTGATGTTGGAGACAGTGAAGGATGGATGCTTGGTGTGTTAGCAGAGCTTGTCCAGAGGAAGGGACTTTTAGAGTCTGGGTTGTTGGTTATGTTGTTTATTGATGGTGAATACGAAGCATTTTCTCCACCAGCTCCTCCAACGTTTCTCTCAGTCCAGAAGAAGATCCAGAGGATCAGAGTGAATCTGGACTGGGACAGAGGAAAGCTGTCGTTCTCTGACCTGGATACTAACACACACATACACACCTTCACACACACCTTCACTGACAAGGTGTTTCCATACTTCAGCACTGCTGAAGTAAAACTCTTACCGATGAAGATCTCAGTAATCAAACAGCAGCTCTGAGGTTTTCAGCGTGAAGAACAAAAAGTCCAAATTATTTCTGGAAATATGTGTCTCCCTCTTCTTTCATCCTGAGCCGGGTTCTACAGAATCCAGACCTGAATGTTGAATGTTTGTGATTTTCTATTTAATCTGGAATATGACTCCTCAACAATATAAAGGACAATAGTGAAGTTTGAGCTCTCCCTCATTCTTTAAAGAGACAGTAATCATTGTGTATGTAAACTTCATGTCTCACAGACATTCATACAGTATATTTAAATGTTTGGTTGAATGTTTATCTTGGTAAACACTGCATTATGAGAAATATCTTACTTAAAATAAATTTTATGTCACGTAAATATGCATTTTTTTTTGTTTTTTTTACCAAAATGTTTCTAGAAATTAAAATAAAGTAACAGATTCTCTTTATGGATGTATAAAATATAGTTTTATTTGTCTTACATATATAACAGTAAAGTGGTGAAATAATCAACAATCAATAAAATACACACAAAAGCTGTTTTGTTCTCATAAACCAGGAGAAGTTTCTTCATGTTCATGTTTTTAATAAACATTTTATTTACAGTCAGAGGCAGTGGCCTGGTTCCACTAAAGCTTTTTTTTCAGTCAGCTGTTAAATGAAACAGCAACAAGTTTAAAACATGAAAATATTTCCTTTGGATAAGATGGAGAGGATGGACCGAGACACCATGGAGCGACTGAACTAATAAAGGTGCAAAATAAAATGAAAAACTAGAGAAAAGGTTTGAATTGAGAAGCTTCTAGTGTTAGAAGGTCATCATGACACAAACCGTAGCTGCATTTCCAACCTGATGTGTACGTGCTGCATCACAGCCATGAAGGTTAGCATAGAGTTGGGATTTTAATGAAGCATTTGAAACGACCCTCTAGGACGGAAGCAAACTGATAAAGATGTTAACCCAGTACTAGTGTATGAATAATTCTAATTCTGCATGGATTAGAGATAATACACTAGTTATTAAAAAAAAAGACACTGGAGCTGCATGTTTGAATTTCAGTTCAAACAAATCATTAAAATCAAAGCATGAATGTAACGTTGAGCGGACGTAAAGTTCTGAGAGGAACTGAAACAAAACCGTCAGAAAACCGTCAGAAAACTGCAAAATGCTAAACTTCACTTGTTTAATGATATTAAAATATTCAAACAGATCAATCAGTCCCTATGGATGTAAATTATGTAGATATTTGCTGGTTCTGTATCAATTAGTGTTTCATAACATCTCGAATAAAGGCGTAATAAACCCTGAGAAATGTGTAACAAATCAGCTGCAGAAATAATGAATCTGAACGCTACAAAAATGCTAACATTGTTTTACACCATCTATTATAAACAGAACTGACTCTGTCTGTAGTTTACCCATTAATCAGAACATAAAAGAAAAACTAAGGAAAATAAAACTGAAACAAAGTTCTGAACATGGACAACTCATGGAGCAGTCTTTACTTCATCTGACTGTCCTAGTCAAAGCCCTGCTTTAAATCAAACCAAAACATCCTGGCTCTGTTGCTGATATAAAGGAGTTTAGATTTCATCACAGTCAGAAAGAAATCTCAAAAACAGAAAATAGTTGAAGAAGAGGAAAAAATTGTGTTCAGTCGTATAAAATGTAAGAAATTTTAATCAATACATTATTATTTCACATTATTACCTGGTTGTTTTCTACACTTGGTGGTACTGATTCATTAATAGATGTGTCCTCTAGTTTTAAATACAGAATTATGCCTCTTCAATATTTTCTAAAATCATTGATATACACAAAACGTTTCATCAATAAATTATAAATGACGTTTATCTGTAAAAGTGATGCCCTTTAAGTTAATTTCAAACTGATATAAATAATAAATGTCAAAAATATTGTGGAAGAATACATTTTTTGTTAAAATCTCGGCCTTAATGTGATAAAATGATGTTTTAATCTGCTGGTAATACCTCAGGGTACCAGTAGGGGGAGTTATGCTTGATCCTTAAGTGTCTCGGTTCTGTTCAGGTTTGGTTTTTATAGACCCACTACAACTATTTTCCTCCATCTGACCCAAACTGACCCTCTGGAATCTGAAGAACCTGCTTCTTCTGGTCCTACTCAGATTTATCTGAGTATTTTAGTGGAAGTATTCATCTCGTTGCAACCAACCAAACTATTAGATTGTCTTTTAAAAATCATTTCAGCAAAAGTTTTACCCTGAACACCTGGAGGTGCCTCAAAGAACCAATGAAGGTTTTTCATTTTGACCTTCAAGGTCCAACATGATGGCAGCATGTTTAAAGCAGTCCATAACTCTTCTAATCACAGATAAAAATGTATATGTACAGTGTGGGGTCAGAGGTCAACAGTGATCTGGGGTATATCTGTGTGTTTTCCTGCATGCTGAGCTCATAAAATGCTGCAGGCGGTGGGATACTTGGAAGTGAAGACCTTGTTCTCCGTCCCGTAAACGTAGAAGCTGTAGTCCTTCCCGCCGTACGAGTAAAAGGCGTGAGTGAGGGGCACCAGCTCGATGGTCTGACGCTACAAAGGGGCACACAGAGGTCAGAAGGTCATGCAATGTCTGGTAATGCAACACCATAGTGATAGGACATCAGCAATGACCTTAGAGAGGTAGCTTCAGGGTTTCCCCCAGTGTGTAATATAAACCTGGTGGGCCGCCAGGCTTTACTTGCCCCCCCGCCAGGCTTAGAATTGTTTGTGGATTTAAATCATTTTTCACCAGTAAAAGTGATAATAGGTTAATGGTCGATGCACTGAGCTCATCTTCTGCTCAAAATGGCCGATCTTGCAGAGAAGGTTCACCTCCACCACCATCAAGTAAGTGCAGCCCCCTGAATCGATGTGGAGGGTGCACTTACTTTTTAAGACTCTCTGATCCCCAGGAGTCCTGAAAGTGTCAGAAGGTAGGCGCGTACCTGCTGGAGGATGCGGCTGGTGGAGGTGAAGCGATACAGGTGATCGTTGATCAGTTTGGCTGAAACGTCGCAGATCTCCTGATCAGGGAAGCCATGGATTGGATACACCTGGAGAGAGGTCACCATGGTAACACGTTACATCTTTTACCACTTTGATGTTCTAAAACCCTTTAATGTTAGCGTTCTACTGACAGGGTTTGGACCTGGCAGAACCGGCTTGTCTCACCAGAACGTTCTCGTCGATGAAGAATGGGTCGCCTGACACCTTCTCAAACTTCCTGTCTGGGAAGTCCGGCTGGCGGTCCGGGATGAAGCAGCTCACGTTGTTTTTCCTGGAAACACGGCAACAACAGATGGACACGGTGAGGTCCGAACGGGTCGGAACCGGGTCAGAGGAAAGCGAGTGTTCAGCTAGCACACCATGTGACTGTGAGCTGGATGAAGTGCAGCAGCTTCTGGGCACCGTGGCAAACAGAGCAGGTCTTGTAGCCGTCTCCACGGCAACTGACACACCTGGAGAAACAAATATGGAGTCACCAGGAGAACAAAGTGGGTGGGAGACAAAAGGACCAGAACCAGAAAAGAACTGGAACCAGAACAGAACCAGAACAAAAACAAGAATAACAGCAGGAACAAGAGCCAGAACAAAACCAGAACCAGAACCAGAACCACAACTGAACAACCAGAACTATAACAAGAACAGAATCAGAACAGAATCAGAACAGAACAGCTTGTTGAGCCTCTTTCAGCTGCTGGTTCTAGTTCTGCACCAGCAGATGATACCAGCAGAGGTCCGACCTGCTCTGTCGTCATGGTGATGAGGTCTGGCCTGCTCTATCGTCATGGTGAAGAGGTCTGGCTTGCTCTGTCGTCATGGTGATGTGAAATCTAAACTCTACAGTTTGAGCTAACCCCCTCAGCAGGACGTTAAAACGTAAAAAAGCATTTTCACCTGCGGCGGCCTCGCCCATGACAGGAAGTGCAGCGTTTTTTTCTGGCCCGCCCATTACCGTGGCAGAAGCTGCAGCGTTTCTGAGAAACAAGGAGAGAGATGGAGTTTGTTAAAGCCGATCCATTTTCAGCAGCAGATGCATGATATATCGGAACCAACATCTGAACAGGTCCGATAAATAGAGAACCGTATGATATATGTTATTTGTACACATGACAATACAAATGGAACTTTGTCAATGTTCCACTAATGTTGAAAAAACAAAATTTTGCAATTGTGGTGCTTAAATAAGAAATTGAAATTTCTAATATGACCTATGAGTTAAAGGTTCCACCTCACCATTCCTCGGCCGAAGCAGCCGGCGCAGCGCGTCCTCCCACAGCCGTGGCATTTATGGCACACCTGAAACAGAAACACACCTGGCTGTTAGGCAGCGGCCGCTGGTCCAGGTAGGGGGCGGAGTCACAAGAAACCATAACCCTTTTTGGAAAATAGTATTTTTTATTACTCGATTATAATCACAATACTTTAACCTCTTTAAATTCTGCACCTCAAAAATTTTACCAAATGTAAAAAAACTAAAACTACTACTATACTTATAAAAACTAAACAATATTTAGCTAATAAAAAAATTATTAAAACTAACTGAATTAGATAAAACAAAATAGAACTAAGCAGTAATGAAAAACCCAAAACTATTACAACCCTGGTCGGACCTTCACGAAGGACGAGTGTGGCACTGGGATCTTCTCCACCCTGTTGGAGTACATCTGCGGCGGCGACACCGGGATGTCCCAGGGCGGGGGGCTCGCCCCGTACTGGGGGCCGTCCACCGCCTGGCCTGGTCCAGAACCACACAGAGACACGGAAAGAAAGGTGCTTCATCACGCTGCTAATCCTCTTCACGAGACTAGCAGAGTCAGTCAGAGGCTTCTTCAGAGCTGCTGTAACACAGACCTCTGCAGGAGGTCCAACCAGTCTCTGCAGAGGCTCTGAGGAATCCTGAGTGGACTTGAACTGGTTCTGGTTAGTAGTGAAGGTTTACCGTTGTAGGGCTCCAACTGCCAGGCGCTGGTTCTGGTCTCAGTGTAGGTCTCCAGTCGATACTGAGGAAGGAAGACAAGAAAAACAATGAAGACAATAACATTTAGGTTCAAGCTAAATATTTAGCGAATATGCAAATTGGCTTGCCGCTAAGCGGAGTGGAATATCAAAATAAAAGCTGGGTTTTGCTGCTTATTGGCAAACTCATTTGCATTTTAACTAAATATTTAGCTAGGACGTAGATATCTAGCTAATAGTTAAATATTTAGCTAGCAACCTACATATTTAGTTAGCAAGCTAAGTATTTAGCGCTCTCTAGAGCTAAATATCTAGCTTAGATTGAAAACTAAATATTTAGTTCAGAAATTACGTATTTGGTTAGAAAAATATATATTTAATTTGGAGTCAAGTATTTAGTTTGAAAACTAAATACTGGCATCAGTGACTAAGGTAACTAGCTTTAGCATTTACAATAGGATCTGTTAGCAATAGCTAGCAGATTATGATTGACAGCGCTAAATTCCGCCTCCTGGCTCTGATTGGTTGTTTCAAATTTGCACTGGGTGAAGTTCCAGGAGTTCAACTTTTCCCAGATTATGTGTCTCACACCATACAGTCACAATATAGTAAATATAAAAAATTATTTGTAAAAAAATATGTTTTAGAAAAGCTTTAAATGAATTTTACTACGTTTTCCTAGCATAAAGCAGCCAGGTCATCTGAATAGAGGCTGCTGCTGCAGACAGAGGTTGGGTTCTGACCCGGTAGACGGTGACGGGCTTCAGGTCCTTGAAAGTGAGGTTCCGGGCCGGTTTGGAGCTGTACTTCCATTTGGACTCGACAAACCTGAGCAAAGCGTCTCGGGCCACGTCCTCCGATATGGACGGGACTCTGGGGACAAACCGAAGGACGGGTTAACCCTGCCATCCTGTCCGGAGCCGCTGTCAGACCCAGACCGGCCCGATCTTACCGGATGGTGGGGACCGAGGTGCTCCGGTTGACCTCTGGCTGGGGGTTGTAGGCGGGGGGCGGAGGGTACAGCGGCTCGTCGTCCTCTGGACCTGCAGGGAGACAGGAAGAGTCAGGTCTTATGCAGGGTTGCAATGGGGTGTTCACTATAGTTTAGCTTTTGTTTGTCTAATTTAGCTTGTTTCAGTTAATTTTTATAGTGTTTTCTGTTTTTTATTAGTTATTATTAGTTAAGTAGTGTTTAGTTTTTATTAGTTATAGTTGTAAATAACCCAAAGTTAAGCTCTTTATTTGACTGTATCCCTTTTTATGGCCTATCACCTTTGCTTTGTTTTTATCTATTCTATCTATGATTAACTTCTGATTTTAGGCTTGATGCTTTTATTTTGAAAATACAACTTCCGGTTTATTTATTAAGGAACAGCAACTAAACGACAGCCAAAGTTGGATGAAAAGTTGCAGCGGAGTTGATAAAAAGTAGCTTGTTATTATCAGACATCTTCATAGAGGCACAAGGTATGCTTATTTTGTAAATAAGTATGTTTCCAATGTTGAGTAACTAAAAGTGTGCTTTTTTTTTAATCAGATACTAAAAGTAGAGTTGTTTTTATATAATAGCCTTTTTTATATATATAAAAAGGCTAAAGCCAAAGAGTTTTGCCTTTGCCTTACCTTTGCCTTACAGTGCTTTTTCCTGGTACATTCCCAGCTCTTACGGTGGATCTAACGGTTTACTGCCATTAAACCTGACCAGGGAATGCTACAATAGTAGTAGTTTTAGTTTTTTCATACTTTGGTTAATTTTTCAGAAAGATTAGAGTATTGTATTGTGATTATGTATGAATCAATTGGGTGATGAATACTCCACAGAAGGTACCATTTTCAATAAATTTATTTAATTATTGTTGAATAACCAACAGTCTCTGGCGCTTTCTCCCAACTTTTGTTGTCGCCATTTTTCAGACTTAGCAAACGCTGCCATGATGGAATGCCGTAATTTGCTGAAAGCTGACATAAAAACATGTGAGGAAAACAAAATCTATTTCACATCAGTTTGAAAGGTTAACAAATAGATTCAAAAAGACCAAAACCAAGAATGTTGTATGTATACTTTCAGTATGTTTTACTTAGTTTTATAAACGCATAATGTAGTTCCAGTTAGTTAAAAGATTTCTCAGCTAATTACTGCTTTTACTTATTTCAGTTAAGGAAAATATTTCGTTAGTTTTTGTTGACTAAATAACTTTGGTCGTATGTCAGTTTCCGCCATATTGTGAGGGGCAGATACGTGAACATGTGTTCTGATGTTACACCATGTTACACCTTCAGTTGCATATTAGGTTCAGCAGGAACGTAACGACTCTCTTCTCACTCTCTCTTTTTCTCTCACCTCCTTTATGCCCTTGGTATCCATCTATGTCCTCCAGCCATCCAGGAGGGGGCGCTGATGGTCCCTCTTCAGGTATGTTTGGATCAAATGAATCTGAAACACAAAAAGGTGAAAATGGTTTTACTTTATGCTGTTTTTCCTCTTCAGAAGCTCATGGATAGATTTTTCTCTGCTCCGTTAGCTTTTCATTGGCTGACAACTAGCATGGCTAGGCTGGTCATCCCCACTTTGTACTTTTTTCAAAAATGGTTACAATATCTGTCAGATGCAACATCAATGCATCTGATGTAGGTACGTACATCAGATGCATTGATGTGTTCTTTTTAGAGAGAGATTATTATAATCCATCACAATACCAAGCATAAACATAATGGAAATTACAGAGCTGAAGTTGGCTTCTGATTAGGAAGGTGGCTACATTTTTTTTACAATCTTCAGCATTTTAATTTGCTCTAGTGTAAAAAACGTCAATACTTAGACTTTCCAAACATGGATTAGATTATATAACACTAGAAGCAGAATATTTAGTGTGTCATTTGTGAATGTACTAATATGGCTTTTTATTGAACTTTCACAAATAAAACAAAGGTTTCACACAAGCCTCTGAGGTGATAAACGCCTTAAAATTACACAAGGTGTATACTTTCTCTCTCTCTGTCCCTCCAGCAATAGCAGCAGCAGCACCACTTTCTGGGTGCTAACATCACTACTACATAAACATACTGGACTTGGGTCATTTGGACCAGAACCAGCTTACAGCTCATTTCTTCTAATGCCAAGATTAGTTTGCCACTCACAACATGGCGCCACAAAGCTAGCGCTCAGGCTCACCTCCTCCTTCCTGATCCTGGTATTCATCCAGCCATCCAGAAGGCGATGGGCCCTCATCAGGTATGCTGGGATCAAATGAGCCTAAAATAGGAAGAGTCATGGAGAGAAATTAAAGTTTTAATAAGGGAACTTTGTTAAAAAGGACCTGAAATTATGAACAAGATCTGTGACATAGAGACTCAGGCTGCTGCAGGATAGATGGATGAATGTTTGGATGAAACTCTTTGGTGTTGAAATGACTCCCTTCTTCATCTCCATGTGTTTAAAAGAGAGAAATGATTTGATCTCTGCAGATATTACTCTACATTTGAATGTTTTGGTTTGGTTACCACAGAGCCACATCTAGAAATGGGGAACTAGATGCTCAACTTACCACATATAACAAATTCCTTCAGTTATTTATGAAGATAATAAAGCATTTACACGCTGGAACTGGAGTTCAATCAGCAACAAAATAAAATCTGACTGGATCAGGACTTTCACACACTGGAGTCTGAAACGGCATGTTTAAGTCGCAACTAAACCGTCTGGGTTAGGTTTATTTAATCTGGTTCTACATAACAGGATCATTACGTCACACCCACAGCGGAGAATACGCGCGTTCTCCAGCTGATCGCGTTGCTCCGGCTCCATTGGCAGATAAAAATACAAGCCGAGTCGGAGACTGTAAACAATACTTCTGGCTGAGGGTAAAAATATCAGCGAGAAGGTGTTTCCCTCTGCAATCTGGGCCCAGATGGACGGAGAGCAGGAAGCAGGGAGAGATGGAGTCATTAGCAGAAAACCTCAAACAATCAGCCAGGGAGCGTGAGAACAAACACCACTGATTATAGGAGCTCAACCCTGAGCCTCCAGAGTCTGCGTGCAGATTCATAAATAATGCTGCAAAATATGTAAATAAACATCAACTTTTCGGCAAGTAGAGCCTGGCGGGCCGCCAGGCTTATAAAAGATTGGGGGAAACCCTGATTATCAGATAATTTATTATGACTTTTTTTATCAGATAATATACATTTTCATCATGATTTCCTGCTTTGATTATAAGAAAATATGTAATACTTTAAATTAATCACATCAAATTAATTTTATTCCCACAGTTCTTGTGGTTTTCTGCAGCAGTTCCTTTTCTTTCTTGTCAGAAACGTTTCCATTTCTTGCTTGCTAAGTTAGCTTGATAAGCAACGTAGCTTGATGAATTTGACTGGCAGCCAATCAGAAAATGAGCACCAGAAAGAACATTTAAATCAATGACTCTAACTTATAATTTATTTTTGTAAAAAGACTGAAAAACAAACAAAAATTATTATGACATTTTTTTAATTTTTTTTTTTAGTTTTGCATGTTTTTCTCATCTTCTCTCAAACTTTCTGCGACCCCCACAATGCCCCCTGGCGGCCTCCCAGGGGCTGCGACCCCCACTTTGAAAAACACTGGTATAGACGATGGATGGACCAAAATGAAACTTACAAAGTATTATGTGTGTGGAGGGAAACTAACCCTTCACATCTCCCTGAACACACTACCCTCATGGTAAAGCATGGTGGTGGCAGCATCATGCCATGGCAGGACGGATGGAGCAGGAGGAAAACCAGTTAGAGGCTGAGACTGGGTTCAGCTTCCAGCAGGAGAGCCAGCCTGAACATCCAGACAGAGATATTAGATCAGAGTAATGGGTTAGAACGGCCTAGTCCAGGGGTGGGCAATCCTGGTCCTCGAGGGCCGGTGTCCTGCAACTCTTGCAAGTCTCCCTGGTCCAACACACTTGAATCCAGCAGCTGAATCACCTCCCAAGTGCAGTCAGGTTCTCCAGAGTCCTGCTAATGACCTCATTATTTGACTCAGGTGTGTTGAAGTGGAGATGCATCTAAAAGTTGCAGGAGTTCGGCCCTCGAGGCCTGGAGTTGCCCACCCCTGGCCTAGTCAAACTCCAGACCTGAATCCAACTGAGAATCTGGGGAAAAAGGCGTGAAAACTGATATTCTCAGATGAGTTTAGGTGCTTTATGAAGAAGAATGGAGAAAATGTTCAGTGTGCAGACGCTCTAATCTGCTGGAAGTTGACTTAGTAGATGCATGCCACACGTTTCAGATTTTCATTTCAACTAAATGTTTAAAAGAATTTAGAATTTTCCTTCAACTTTAGTGTTAGGAATTACTTTGTAGTTCCTAACCTTTTTTGTTTACCTTTTTGGTCTGACAAAAAACTAAACTAATTAAGGTTTAAAGTAAAAAGGTTTTATTGGTAGCTGACAGTAAAGATGAGACCTGGAGTAAATCGGTCCAGTCAAACTCCTCAGCTGACCAGAGGCTCTGCGCTGTAAATAATTAACACGCGTATGGTAATAAAACAAAAACACACAAAGATCATCCTGCTGGGATGAAAACTGAACTCCAGATTTTACATCTATTAAAAATGTGTCATGGATTCCTCTGAAATACTTTGATCTACTTTCACAAAACCGAAGGGGTCCTAGTCCACCTCTGAGGGGAACGCCACAACCAATAGAAACAAACAGCATTTAAATAATTGGAACATTTCTAAATGAAATGAATTTAATTGCATTACACCACATTGAACTGAATTTAACAAAAACAGAGAAACCTGAGCAGAAGTTTTCTTTGTGTTTTATGGCAGTCTTCTTAAATTAAAAGGAAACATGAAAATGTCCTTTAAAATCCATTTAATCCATTTGTTTTGGAGCAACCACAGGTGAAATGCTAAGACGATATATAGGTTTTGTTATTGTTGATCCACAGTTATCCAAAAGCATCACAGTATAACAGATGAATTAATCAATGATAATTTCCATCCATATAAAATGAAAATAAAACAACTTGAGTGGTAAAGTTGACATAGCAAAAGAAAACCCTTAAAATATCAGATCATTATTTCGTTAACTATTTTTGTTAAGGCATATTTAGCCAATTATATATTAACTGTTATGATTGTTTTTGAAATTAAATAATAAATGGTACGTGAAAGTTATTAATTTCATGACTTAATCGTTCATGACTTCATCATGAAATGTGGCACTACTGGATTTCCATACAGACGTATCTACAGATACTGTCATTTAACGGAATTAATTACACTCCTATGCAGTTTACATTCAGTAATCTGACTCAGATTGGATGCTGAAAGCAGAACCTGGGCTCCTATTCTACTGGGTCTTTAACTCAAAACCTGAACTGGTGCTGTAACTCAGAACCTTGGTTTTGTTCTATTCTACTGGTTCTGTAAATCAGCAGAACTTTCGTGAGCTTTGTTTCTGCTTCCTGCTGTTTCCAGTTAAACTCTGAAAGCCTCTTCTGTTCAGACAACTTTTTAAGGAAACTTTTTCACAACAAAAATATCAGAGTAAACGGACTGAATGTTCTGACCCAGTTCAGTTCGGAAGAAAGAAAGAAAAAAGAAGCATCATAGCGAATTGTGAAAAACTTTTTGAAAAAGTTGCATACCTCAAGGTTTGCTGTTAAAATCATTTAAACTCACCGAGATCTCCGTCCATCTCGTCTAAATTTCTCAACCGGACCTGCCCAGAACGCAAATAAAGCTCCGCGGACCCGAAAAACAACAAAAAGTAAAGCTGCGGGAATACCACACCACTTCCGGTCAGGACTTTCACAACAAAGCTTTGCGACAGCAGCAGGCTACATAAAATAAATTACAAAAATAATAACGTTGAATTAAAAATAATACATTTGTTCTTCAGTGGAGGAGAAAGTCATCTTTAAAATGCAATAATATAAATTTGAAATTTATGTGTGAAACACATTTAAAAACAAAAGTCCACCAAAGAGCTTCACATTTTACACCTTCAGAATAAAACCGTAGAAGTAAAATGCAAAGATGAAAAAAACAAGCCTAAATATTAAGATATTATTTATATCCAATCTTTAGAGTAAAGTATCTGTCAATGGACTGAATGTTTGTTGTTTATGGTTCTGGATTCCTGTTGCTTCCTGATCTATTCGTAAAGCTAGTGCTAACGCTACGTTGCCACCAGGGGGAGCGCTGCTCTAAAATGTGGTGAAGATCCCGAGGTGCGTTCACTGACGTGATGCCCTGTGGGATATAAAACCTGAACTCTCACTACATTCATGTACTGTAAACATACGTTGACCTGTTTATTGCCCATTTTACAATAAATTCATCCTGAAGATGAAGATATTTCTACATATTATTATTGTGAAGTAAAAGAAGAGAGAAACGTGTTTGTATAACGAAAGAAAATATATCAAGGCATAAATAAAGATAAAATTAAACAGATCAACAGAAGTTATGTGAGAAACCTTTAATATTAATCTGTTTTTATGAAAAATATTAGTTTCTGGTAGTTTTTCTGCCCTGTTGGATTCCAGAAGTCACATGAAAATAGCTTCAACTGGGGGTCTTTGTTGATTTTTCTGACTCTGAGATTATTAATGTGACATTGAATCATTTAAAGTTAGATAATAAAATTTTAGTCAGTAATCTGGGAAACATGAAAACATAATTAATTGCTAATTAATTATGCTATTTTGTTGTTTAAGGTGAATTACAGTTGTCCATGTCTCGCCTGCTGAAGCTTTTAAAGCAAGCATTTTTCTAACATTCATGGCTCTATTTTGATATTTTAAAGTCATATTTATATTTTAGATCAATACAATTGGGTTATTCTCATTTCCTGATGTTAAAAAATATATATTTTTACCTATTCTACGGTTTCTTGTTCTCCTATTCACCTGTTGTTGAAAACAGAAAGCAAACAGATAACAGAGCAGCAGCTGAACTGGATTCATTTGCTTTCCTAAATAATAAAACATATTTTACAACCTGGAGGCTCTACATTGCCACCTTCAGGCCAGGCGAGGCTACTGCAACTTAATCAGTTATATTTTATGCACAGATGAAGGAAAACCTCCAGAAATTAGCCTATTTTTTAAGGATCTGTTTAAGAACAAATACAGAATGTTTCGGAAATTGTCCATAAATCTAGAACAACTTACTTTTTTAAACTTTGCCTATAATGAAATTAATACAAAGCAAAGAAAAAACCTGCACAGAGAAAAATACACAAATGCATAAAACTGTAAAAATGTTATTTTAGCTGCAAATAGAAGTTTTTTTTATTTCAAAATTAAATCAATCCTTCATTTATTTTCAATTTATTTTTACTTTGTTATTTTGTTTTTGATTTTTGTAATTTATTCAATTTTATTGATTTATTTTGGCTACTTCTTGTTGCAGGTAGAACCAGAACCGGGTCTCTGCTTTGATTTTCCACCATCTTAGTTTCCTTCTGTTGATCCTTTTCTCTCTTTAGACTTTTTTTTGTGTGTCTATGCACATCCTATTTTCATGTCATTTATATCTTTTAGAGGTGCTTTGCAAAGTTCAGATGTTTTTTTTCCGTGTTAATGAATAAATTAGTCTAGAAGGATGTTTATTCAATAACATGGTTTTAGAAGAACGTTATATCGATTTTAATCATAAAATTGTTCTCCGAACACTGAGTGAAGATCAAAACAAAAATGAAACCCAGGAATAAAAACCCAGGTGTCAATTAAATGAGCAAGAAAACAAATATTAAATAGAAGAAAAGAAGAATAAATTGAGAAAAATTCATCAGTAGGCTGAGCCAACAGGAGCAAAATCACCAAACAGGTGAAGCAAAATTAATTAAAACCAACGTTCAAAGAAGGATTTTACATAAAATAAAAACAAATTATGAACATCCTCTTCATGTGACTGTCTTAGAAGAAACATCTTCAGTCAGAAGTTTCTTCAACTTCGCTGTAATACAGACCGAACAGGAAATGTTTCCGTCCAAAAGCCATCAAAATCTACAATGACTGAATCTTAAATTAATATGAATAACATAACATTTCATTAATAAAGTATATTAGCATTTGAATTCCTAAACTAAACTGAGTCAGTCGGTCTCTTTTCAGCAGAATTCCCGAGCGGTTCGTGAACGCAGCACTGTGAGACAGCTTGCAGCGGCAGCTGAACTTCTCCGTTAGTTTCTATCTGGACCATCTCTGGGCAGAGTGGTACCTGCTGGACCCGGTCCAGAACCTTTCCTCCTTCTAACTGAACTGAGATAGAAACCTCCTCAACCCGGTTCGAAGGTCCACATCCCGGCAGCAGAACCCTGGTACCGGTCCGGAGGTCCACATCCCGGCAGCAGAAATCCGGTTCGGTGAGTTTTAATCCGCTGCAGTCGGTTTAATCAAGGTTAAATTATGACTAGTAGTAAAATGGATAATGGAACATTGATCAATATATTTAATGTGGATTTGCTTTATGATTTTGATGATGGCGTTTGATAAACTGTCATGTTTATTGCTTGTATCATAATTTATTATTTTTACGTTGTAAAGTAGAGAGGGCTGCACAGTGGCGCAGTTGGTAGCACTGTTGCCTTGCAGCAAGAAGGTCCTGGGTTCGATTCCCGGCCGGGGTCTTTCTGCATGGAGTTTGCATGTTCTCCCTGCTCCTGTGCATGCGTGGGTTCTCTCCGGGTACTCCGGCTTCCTCCCACAGTCCAAAAACATGACTGTCAGGTCAATTGGTTTCTCTAAATTCTCCCTAGGTGTGAGTGTGTGTGTGCATGGTTGTTTGTCCTGTATGTCTCTGTGTTGCCCTGCGACAGACTGGCGACCTGTCCGGGGTGTACCCCGCCTCTCGCCCGGAACGTAGCTGGAGATGGGCACCAGCAACCCTCCCGACCCCATTAGGGACAAGGGTGAACAGAAAATGGATGGATGGATGTAAAGTAGAGACGGCGATATGGATTTAAAGTTTATATAGTTGATATTTTTAGGTGTGATAATGAAAAAAGTGTCAATAAAAACTTGTTTTTTCTGTCTTTTTTTTCTTAGCTAATTGTATGTTTTTTGACTACATGGCACAGCAAGCATGATCCCCAAACACACAAATGATGCTCTTGAGAAACATAACATTTATTTAGGACAACTGTCACATACAGAAGTGTGATTTGTATCACTAAACTGCACACAGTAACTGTATTTAATTATATATTTATATTTATCGACACTCTCATTGAACAAAGAGTGGATAAAAACAACAGTCCAGACAATATTGGTGTGTTTTGGTGGGTTTCAAGCGTCTTTAATTGGAATTTATCATGGCAATGATGGGCTGCACAGTGGCGCAGTTGGTAGCACTGTTGCCTTGCAGCAAGAAGGTCCTGGGTTCGATTCCCGGCCGGGGTCTTTCTGCATGGAGTTTGCATGTTCTCCCTGTGCATGCGTGGGTTCTCTCCGGGTACTCCGGCTTCCTCCCATAGTCCAAAACCATGACTGTCAGGTCAATTGGTTTCTCTAAATTCTCCCTAGGTGTGAGTGTGTGTGTGCATGGTTGTTTGTCCTGTGTGTCTCTGTGTTGCCCTGCGACAGACTGGCGACCTGTCCAGGGTGTACCCCGCCTCTCGCCCGGAACGTAGCTGGAGATGGGCACCAGCAACCCTCCCGACCCCATTAGGGACAAGGGTGACCAGAAAATGGATGGATGGATGGATGGCAATGATAAATCAAAATTCTTATCATGATTATAAATTTATCATGATAAATTTATAACGATAAATGATACATTTATAACGATAAATTTATCACGATAAATGATAAATTTATCACGATAAATGATAAATTCAGTTATCTCTATACTAATTAATGATCCTGGTTCTGTTTAAATCAGCTTTGGCTCGGGTCCACTCATGTTGACCCAGAGTTCTCAGTAGTGTCATACCAAACTGGACCAGGTGTGTTTCCTCTGATTGGAGGTTTGGATGTTTCTGACGTCACTGAGTTGTGTTTCGGTTCAGTCAGACGTACTGGTGATTTAAGATCATTAAACATCCTTCTGGATCATTCAGCGATGATGTGTAATCTGCCTGATGGGAGGCATTACCAAGGTGACTCTGGAACACTCTGAGACTGAGATTTCGTAAACCGGATTGTTTCTAGTGAAAAATGAGTTTTGAAGCGGTTCAGACCAGAGACGTAGATGTGGTGGAGGAAATCCTCCTGATGCGTTTATGGACCTGCAGCAGAGTCGGTCAAACCAGAGAGGAACGAGAGATCAGAGAGGGAAACTTCCCCTCATTGTCTCGGCCTTTCCTGTTCTGGAAGTCAGCATCACCCCCTCTGCTGCTTCCTGCGTGTGTGTGTGTGTGTGTGTGTTTTCCTGCCTGTTTTGTGTCATTGTTTTGCCTCAGAAGCAGCTGTTTACATCTGGATGGTGAGGATGATCATGGAAAATCCCTGTATGACTGATGTTAGCAGAGAACTTGAACGCACCGTAGTGTGTAGTATTGATCCCAGAAGTTATTGCGATAAATGATAATATAAGGGTAAAGGCATAATAATGCCTTGAAGATGCAGCTCCTCTGTTTCTGAGCTTCTGCCTCCCGGAGCAGTTTGCCACTCAGCTCCTTCAGACTAGCCAGCAGCAATCAGCAAACACCTGGTGGAACTGAGCATCTGTTGACTGATTACTGGAGCTACTTCTCAGTGCTATGTTGTTAAAGGGGCCATGTTGTGATTACTTGGAGGTGCAGTTTCAGAAGTAGCAGCAGTTTTTAAAGAGACAGAGGTCCAATTTCAAGTCATTAAATTACAAAGTAAAAATTCCTTTAAGTCAACATCTGAAGTTATCATAGTTGCTTGATTGTGCTATAAAATGACAGCATAATGGAAAACACATAGTGCTTTAGGTTTTTTTTTACATGTTTTAGTGGGAATTAAACCAGTTTGATCCCTCTGCTCTCTGGGCCCAGAGTTGCTTGTTTCCCCTCAGTAACATGAGCCTTCGCCGTGGTTTACTGTCAGGCTCTCTTAACCTGCAGGTCATCTTTTGGTCTGTCTGTATCAGTTTAAAGCTGAAACTCTGGTCCAAGTGTTAGGCTAGCTTCTAGGAGCAAAGTGCTGAGAGGTTTGCTCTGCGTCAACTTTAACAAAATCATTTTAACCCCTTCATACCCATGATGACTCCATGTTTCCCTGAAGAGACGATCTAAGCTGAGGATGAGGAAATAACTCTCCTAACGTCAGTTTTTACTCTGACAGCTGTTTGGCTCCTTGCAGCGTATTTATCTTGGAGACAGTGAGGCGTGGTTGCATGCCGCTCGCCGTCTCCTCGCTGTCCTGTCCTGCAGTTCTCTGCTCTTCCTCCTCCGATGTCGCCTCAGAGGAATCTGACGAAGCAGGAGGATTTCCCCGCTCCGACTGAACCTTCATAAATCATCCAGGAGTCACTGGAATCTGTTGCTCGGCGTTTCATCATCCTGCAAGTTAAAATCCCATCATAAAAACATTTGAAAACTAAACAACTAAACACCCACATGAAATATGCAGAATGCGTACTGATGCCGAAAAGCCCAGAAAAACATCCTCTTCATCAGCAGCCGGGAGAATCCCCCTCCTCTTCGTCTTCCAGCCCACAGCTGAAGGCCTGAAGCTCCAAACATCTGTGGGAAGAAAAACAGTCCAGGAAATAGAGGAAGCTGGTTCATAAGAGAGGCTGCTGCAGCTCTGGAGGTCAGGGGTCAGAGAGGAACCACCTGACCAATCAATCATCCAACCAACCAGCCATCCAACCAACCAATCAATCAAATAACCAACCAACCAACCAACCAACCAACCAACCAACCAACCAATCAGCCAACCAACCAGCCATCCAACCAACCAATCAACCAACCAACCAACCAACCAACCAACCAACCAGCCATCCAACCAACCAATCAACCAACCAACCAACCAACCAACCAACCAACCAATCAGCCAACCAACCAACCAACCAACCAACCAACCAACCAACCAACCAACCAATCAGCCATCCAACCAACCAATCAATCAAATAACCAACCAACCAACCAACCAACCAACCAACCAATCAGCCAACCAACCAACCAACCAACCAACCAACCAACCAACCAACCAACCAACCAACCAACCAATCAGCCATCCAACCAACCAATCAATCAAATAACCAACCAACCAACCAACCAACCAACCAACCAACCAACCAACCAACCAACCAACCAACCAACCAACCAACCAACCAACCAACCAACCAACCAACCAACCAACCAACCAATCAGCCATCCAACCAACCAATGCGCTTTTCCCCTTTCTTACAGACCAAATCATGTTTTAGACCTGATTTTCCCCTTTATTGAATATATTTGTCTTCATCGCTGCCTTAGTTTGGGTCTGATGATCATCTTCCACTAAGACTAAAAACAGAACAACATGCACAGCGGAGCGTAATGCAGATTCCTGCAGGTGATTCAGCCTCAGACTATAATGTCTGTAATACAACATGCAACATAGACTTGTCGCAATAGATCAGTTAAATGCCTGTTAAGTTAAAACAAGCACAATAATTTCCATTCGCATGATTTGGTTTTCTCTTCTTTCTTTCTACCAAAAGCTGGATGACAGAAGTCTGGTGCTTTGGTCTCAACTAGCCCTTATTTGAAAGACAAATTTATTTACAGAGACTTCATAATACATTTTATTTGTTGTTTCTGTTGCTTTGTGTATTTATGTTGGATATTTAAAATGTCTTCCAGTTCCGGTGTTAAATATTTATTAGAATTTAAAGTTTATTGATCTTTGAGAATGTGTTCTTGCATTATTATGCCATTCAAATGATATTACTCAAAAATGGTCTCAAAAACAATATTGCAATAATTTCTGGGACAATTTATCGTCTAGTAAAATATGTTATGACATATCAGTGGGTCCTGTGCCTCTAGTTGGTTCCGGTTGGTACTGGTCGGTTCCGGTTGGTTCTGTGTATTTTTCTCTCTGAACTGTCAGAGCGTCCGTCCTGCCGCCGCTGTTTGTCCTCCGCAGCTGAACAAGTTTTTGTTGACTTCCTTCCTTTGCAGCCGTTTCCTGACTGGATCCAGGTCAACAAGATGGGGTCAGAAAAATGGACGTTATTGTCCTCTAATCTGCAACGTGTCCAACTGTGGACTGGTTTGATGAAGCGGGAGGTCACCAAAGATACAGGAAACAACTCCTCAGTTACTGGAAGGAAAAACACGCAAACTTCCGCAAATTTAAAGTCGGTCTGATTGACCTCAGAGCTTTTTTCGTTTGGATAAGAACTAGGGCTGAACTTATCACAATATAAGCGTCTCATTGTAGTCAATATAGTCAGTAATTATTGATTAGTTATTTTGTTTTCAATATCTGAATTTACGACTAACTAGTGGCATGACCCTTCTTGTTTTATCCCGCTTTAACTCAAAACTGTTGTTTTTTATTTTAAAACAGTTATGAGGTACAGTAGTGAAACCTTGAACTGCTGCTGTGCCAGTTAGTCAACAAGTTGTTGCTAGGTAACCGAAGTTGGGGGGAGGGGACTTCAAACTGCTTGTTACCCAGCAGGTTGTTGCTAGGTAACCAAAGAGTGAGCGAATCAGTTGATGCCACCAACTTTAAGAGGTGGAGCAGCTAAGCCTTTCCCTCTGCCTACATCTCCCAGAATGGATTGGAGCTCAATGAATATTATGTACTGATTATTGAATATTCTATCAGACGTATTATCTCTTGATATTGATCACATGTCTATTGTGATATACTGTATATTGTTGTTGCTTTCTTGTCTAGCCTTAATAAGAGCCAATATTTGCACGATGAGAAGCTCCTGGACGTGTGCACGGTGTGACGTCAGAGGTCAGAATGCCGCTGCAAAAGTCCCAGCAGAGCCAGACAGGAAACCAGAAGGAAAAAAAATTATTTATCCAACAAGTTTTATTCCAAGTCAGACTGAGATCAGTGAGCGCTCTCAGTCGGAGCCGAGCGGACCACCCAGCCGGGCTCACGTCAATTTCTCACATTCAGAGGAGACAACAGCTGAGCGGAGAGCTGTTACCTCATCAGCTGAGGAGGTGATGCTGGGGGACAAAGGTCAAGGCCTGCACAGGGTCACTGGAGGGGATTAACTCTGAAATGTCTCTTTAACTGGGAGAGATGACTTGGAGGTGACGTTAATGAGGAAGGAGTCGCAGCTTGATGCCTCGTCCTCGTCTTCCTCTATTGTTTGGTTGTTTTTAGTGCTGAGCTAATTAATTAGCTGCTTATCTGAGCTGAGGCAACAATCATCTCTTTGTGTCCAAACGAATGCTTCCTTCCTCCTGCAGCCCTGTGAGCAGCGAAGGGAGCTGGCGCCAACAACACACACGCACACACATGCACATTCACATTCACACGCACACGCCTGCACATGCACACACACACACACGCACACGCATACACGACTGTTAGCCACTATCAAAAAGCAAATTCATTGTTTTTTGGTCTAAAGTGCAGCTTGGTTGTTATGAGACAGATGATCTGTGAAAAGATCGACCTCCTCCACTGCTCCTGACTAAAAATAACCAATCAGAGTCAGGAGGAGGGTCCTAGCGCTGTCAATCATACTCATGTACTCGCTGCTATATGTGCTAATAGCACTACTTAGCATTTGCTAACAACATAGCAGAGAGAAAGGGGGTGAGAAAAAAAGGGGTGAAAAAAAGGTGGGATGGGCAGCACCACTTGAGATTGTGATTGACAGCACTAAGACTCCTGGCTCTGATTTGTTGTTTCTTGCTAGCACTGGGAAAAGGCAGAGAAGCTTGATTGTTTTAAATATTTTTAAATATTAAATGATTGATAAGTTGATGAGTTATTCAGTTTTTTTTTTTTACCAAATAATTTTTACCCTTACTTGAGTAATTTCTTGGACGGCTACTTTTTACTTTGACTTGCGTAAAGATCTGTTGAGGTAGTGCTACTTTTACTTTACAGTTTTTGGGTACTCTGCCCACCTTGCTTACACAATTCTGTTACAACTAAAATATTTTTTTATAAAAGTTGCATACTGCAGCTCTGTTTCTGGCGCTACGTGTTTCCCCTGTAGCGCCCCCTAGCTGATGTGGTTTCGATGTTTTCAGCAGAAGGACGGTGGATAACCATGAGCTCAAATCTTTCTTGACGTGAGCATTCAGGCGTATGACTGTAAACTCACAACTGGTTTACATAAAGCCCTCATGTGGCATAAATATTATTACTCTGCAGAGCTACGGCAACAACCAGCAGAAATAATGGCGTTAAAATAAATTGGGCCACATTGTCCCGTGGTGACTCAAATAAATGTGTCCCCTGAGGTCGTGAATCAAACACAGAGCGCAGTGTGTGAGTGTTGGTCCCGCTCTGCTCTGTGTCTCTCTGGACGTCTGCAGACAAAGTGGAGCCCAGCAGGGAGCAGACAGTGATGCATGATGTATGCAGAAACAATAACTTCCAGTATTTATGTGTGGAAGCGAAGGCTTCTATATATGGCAGCCATGGTTTATGTGACGGCGTGCCAACCTGCAGGTTTCCTCTGATGGAAACAAACTGTCCAGCTGCTACCAGCATTTTGTGATTATATTGGAACAAATGGATTCAACAGATTGTAACAGCAGATCTTTGTTAACTTTGTTAAGCAGCAGCTTCTGATGGAGGATAATGATGCTTTTAGAGCCACTTTGTAAAGTTGGACATGTCAGACTTTTTCCTCATGTGGGTCAAAAGTACTCTTGAGACAAAAAAATAACTGAATTAATAAAAGCGTTTAAATAATTTTGTGTTCATTATTTGCTCAATGCTAAACTAAGCTGTGAAATTTTAATCAAGCAAACAAACTAGTCAGATGTTTTCAGTAACAGGACAGCAGACTGACCCTGGAACACGCCTTAGTTTCTTACTTATGTATATATATATAAAATCAGATGGTATGAGGCAGCATTTACGCTAAATGAATGTAATAATTATTGAATAGTGAGTAAGAAACATCCTAAAAGTTGATGTTTCTTTACATATTTGGTTGCTGTGTCTGTGGGGGTCGCCGCAGACAAAGAGGTCGCCACAGAGGTTGATCTTTGTTTGATGAAATGTCTTGCTGCAGAGGCTGTGGTCATGACGTTTTGGGTGAATCTCGTGGCTGTTTTGATGTTGATCTAGAGGCTGAATCTGAGCTCTGCTGTCACACTGGAAGTACAAGCGCTACTTCAGCCAAAGTTTGGAAATCAGGGAACGTTTCTCCAAGTGAAGTGATCCGAAGTTGGCAAGACTCTCTGAACCAGGAGTTTTCTGATCCCATAAACGCTCTGTAGCAGCTCAGCTGCACCAGACATGTTGTAATCCATTAAAATGACCGATGGCTTTCAGATCTTTTCTTCATTGTTTTAAAGAAACTGGTTAAAAATGATTTGTTTAATGTAACCTCCAGGGTTAGCCTCCTAAATTTTATTTGGTTTTGTGGATCAGATTGTCAGCAGCTCTCCAGCTCTTTCACCTCCACACTGTATATTGATTTATCATCAATCAACAGGTTTTGCTTTCTATTGGATGCTGTTCGCTGATAGTGTCAACTGCTGTGGACTGAGCACACAAACTCGAGGAGTCCTGCAACATTTCATGAGAGTCCGGTTCATTGTGGCAGGTTGCATTTTCTGACTTTTTGTTTTCACGCCAAGCAGTCAGACTGGTCAGCAGTCTCTTAAAGTGATCCTGATTGTTAGTCTTCCAGGCTGTTTGAAGGTCTAGATTGTTCTTTTAGTTGCTTTTTTCTCAGCTTCTGTCTGATACTGGACTGATTTCGGCCGTTGAACTCATTCAGACAGATGAAAGGTCCTAAACTCAAGGGATCAACCAGATTTGGGGGAAAGGTTTAGTGGTTATTGATATGCTTTAGCTGGATCTCCTTCTACATAACCCAACGTAACCACATTAATCAAAATAAGACATGAAAGACAGATTCTGTCCAGCTTTAATCATCACCATGGACATTTCTAGTCTGAATAATGAAGCCATTTTGAAAACTAAAACTTTTTCCTGCACCAATTAGTTTCCTGTTGGCTTTTCCAACTAATAAATCACCTCAATGAGGATGAAATCTGTTCTATGTACTCGTTAGAGAAAGGGAAATCTGATTAGATCTGAGGTATTTTGCAGGGTAAAATGTTTCATGAGCTCAGTGTGATTTTATTTGATCGTTGTTTTTCTACATGTGTGAGCAGTTGGTGGCAGTCAGAAAGCGCCTAACGAGGCAGAGATGAAGACATTAATCTTGTTCCCTACATCAGCGTGGCTCCAGCAGGAAGTCATGTGTTACAATGAGGCAAAATGCTGGCGGTGGATTAGCCGTAATTCCCTTTAATTTGCTGTAACCACTGCATCGTCCACACAGCTCGGGGTGTAGCTGAAGGAGCGATCTGGAAATGCTTTAGTTGATGCCGGAGAGGAATCTAATAATGGAAGCGTTTCTCTTTGTTTCACTGCTTTGAAATCAGGAACAACAAAAAAGTTTGAATCCAAATTTAGTCTGAAATGTTCTGGTTTCGCTTTAATCTTGGTGAGAAGGTGGAGGTGTTGGGCCAGGAAATTAGGCGAGATGTTTGGCCTTTTGAACTAAAAACATGAACAACAACATTGTTGGCTCTGATTCAATCAGCTGCTGCTTCACGTCTGAAACTCCAGGTTTTGCTTCCTGTTGCGGACTTCCTGCTAAAATCTCTGAAGAGTTTCAGTCAGTTGTTATCTTGTTAGTTTTAGTTTATTATAATAACCTCGCTCTGAACAGTCATGGCGCATTTATCCAACCTTTACACCAATGAAGTGAGACATCATTTTACGCCAGAAGAGGCAAAATGCAATAAATCCTGATGTAAGCAACGACGGTTGAAGCTAAGCGTCCGGATCCAGTCCAGCAGATGGCGGTAATGCGCATCTGAACGTTGCTTGTCAACTGTCATAAAAAAGAAGAATATGACTGAAGCTATCGGTGCCGACAGTTTGATTGCTTCTTTCTCAAGCCCTTCGTCTGGTTCTGATCTGGTATCGATGCTGTCGACTCTGAAGAACTTTAAAATTCATTCAAAGTCGTCAGCGGCCATTATTACTAACGTAATCAGGGCGCTGCTAAGTGACGTCTATGTTCTTCTTCTACGTTCTGAAAGAAGAGATGATCCGAATGGGTTGGACCTACGTGGGAACGGGTTTGAAAGGGATTACTCTGGTTCTGGTGGGTTTGGACCTGCGGGTCAGGGAAACCATTCACACAGATCTGGTCTTACTGGGACCATGATCCAGCTGACTGACGCTCACCGCCCCTCATTAGGAGGCCTGGTGAGCAGTGAAAGGAGCATCTATTCACTGGATCTGCTGGGAACACTGGGACCAGCAGCGGGGAGGCGGAGCCTGCGGACTCCTAATGGCGCTGAGACAAAGACCAGGCTGCATGGGAAACCTGAACTCCCAGCTTCCCTCAGGTCTGCATCCTCCTCTTCATCATCTTCCTCAGCTCTTGTCTGTGGAGTAAAGAAAGCCGCTGACGGCTGTCAGTCAGGCTGAGGAGCAGCAGGGACCCGATCAAAGTTACTAAACCAAAACTATCAAAATAACAAAAACTGAAAGTGAGGAAACCATTTTATTAACTGAATTAAATAAAAACATCAACAAATGGGAAAAAACTATAACTAACTGGAACTATATTCCAGTTAGAGTTTATATCTCTAAAATAAGATAATCTCTTTTGTTTTGTGTTTATTAATCTATTTATTAGCCTTTCGAACTGATGTGAAATAGATTTTTTTTCATTGTCAACTTTTGGCATTTACAGGACTCCATACTCCTCCTGGCGGTACTTAAGTTGGTCCCCAAAAAGGCAGCAACAAAAGTTGGGAGAAAATGCAAGAGTGGCGATAAGTGAATACATTTATTGAAAATGTTATTTTCTGTTTAGTATTTATTACTTTGTCGATGTGTATATATAAACAAAGTACAATATTTTGACCTTTTTGAATTCTGTACCTAAATAATTAACCAAAGTATGAAAAAACTAACAATATTAAATTAATAATTTCTAATAAAACCTAGGAAACACACTCTAAAAACTAAAACTAACTGAATTAGACAAAAGTCACAACAAAATAAAACTAAACTATAATAAAAACCCAGAACTATCGTGAGCCTGCTCCATACATGGATGGTGCTCTTTACTCCTGCTCCACTGCCGCGCCGCCTTTCTGGGACTTTTTTTTTCAAACCTCCCACCTGGACTGTGTATGAAATATGATGTTGCTTTCTGACCTGAGCTGCTCTTAAAGAAAATGGCTCCTCTAAGATCTTCTACTTGCATATTACTCTTTAAAGTTTGACATAAAAATGTGAACGACAACAAACGTTTTCCAAGTGGTTCTGGTCAGAAACGGGCCGAATCGAGCCACTGGTGGGTGGTGCAGGGCGGAGGGTTGTAAATCAGCCTCGGCTCAGATCACAGAGCCAAATAAAACCTTCAGATGGAAAGAAATGCTGCAGAAACGGAGCGCAGAGTTTCCCAGCGAGGCAGAATGAAGGATCTGCCGCCTGAATCGTCTGGGACGGGATCGGAGGAGATGGTTTCCTCCTCCGTTACCGTCCGCAGCCTGAACTCCCACAGACCCGGAAATGAGACCAGGAAATGTTGCCATGGTGACAGAAAATGCAGAAAATCTCCTAAATGCAGCGGATAGCATCATCGAGTTCCAACCAACGTTATTATGGATGGCAAAAACGAATGACGTGACAGAAACTGAAATCGAGAAAACATTTTTAACTTAAATAAATAAAACCGGTAACTAGTGGGGAGAAACTCTAACCAGCTGGAACTACATTGTGAGTTTATAAACCTAACTAAAACATACTCGAAGCAGAGATGTGTTTCGTGCTTATGAATCTGTTTGTTAACTTTCAGAGCTGATGTGAAATTAAGTTGTTTTTTCCCCCCACACAAATAGTTTTCATTGGCTAGCAGCAACAGCACTCCTGAGTGCAATTCATGTCATAACAAATTTTTCTGGACGAAAAATTGTCCCAGAAGTTATTGCAATAAATGATAATGTTGTTTAGAGACCATTTTCAAGGTAAAGGTATAATAATGCAAGAACACATTCTCAAAGATCGATAAACTTTAAATTCTAATGAACATTTAATGTTGGAAGTGGAAGAAATTTTAAATATCCAAAATAAATAAACAAAGCCACAAATAAAATGAATCATGAAGTCAACCAAAACTTTCCTTCAATAAAATTTCTAGTTGAGACTAATTCAACAACCTGAAGACCTTTGTCATCCAGTTTTTGGTCGAAAGGGAGAAAATAATAAATCATGCAAATGGAAATGTTTGAGTTTTTCTAAAACTCAAAAATTAATAATGCATGTATAATACATTAATGTATAAAAAATGCATTAATTGATTTATTGCTTATTTTGAAAATTTTATCTTCTGTTGGGTATTCCTTACCCAATAAGTGTAAACATAATCACATTACAATGTTTAATCTTTTGAAGTTCTGCACATAGAAATTAACGAAAGTTAAAGAAAAAAACAAAACTATAACTATCTAAAACTAAACTGAAACTAAGCAATATTTAACTATTAAAAGCTAATAACTGTCTAGGTGTCTATAGATAGCATGACCACTGATGACAGTGGATAAACATTTTTAAGAGGTTGATTGACAGCGCTAAGACCCGCCTCCTGGCTCTGATTGACAGCTCAGAACTGATCGATCTTTTCACAGATTATCTGTCCCATATTGTACTGTCGTGAAATGGTGACAGTTTTAATAAATATGCAAGAAACATTTTCTTTATAAAAGTTTTATAGTGCGGCTTTAAATGCTGAAGGCGTTCTGCAGAACCAGCGCCTCTCGACTAGCTTTGGGTCAGACGATCAGTGAATGAGCAGCAGCAGGCTGTCTGGAGACAGACTGAAGAAACAAACTCTGGGTCTTTCCCCTCTAACCCGGACACAATACCACAGCCATCCATCTAACCAGACAGCCGCCATGCATCACTCTCATTGCACAGGTCTGATTATATCCACACAAAGGCAGAAAAAGAGCTTCATTCTGCCCACACATCTTCTGTCACTTCTCAGAAATGTTGAGGAATGTGAAATGCACCCAGCAGTCATCACTAGGGATGTCACAATAACAAATTTTGCTGTATGATAAATTTTCCCAGAAGTCATTGCAGACCGCAGACCGCTCCAAAAGCAGGAAGTGGACTACTGCGCAGGGCATTCTGGGTAAATACAACCAAAACAAACACGCTAATCTACTGCTAACAGGAGAAATGGCTCAAGAAATCTTCCAACTGCTAAAATCTGACGCTACTCCAATTTTGTTTACATTTTGTGAAGAAGGAAGTTGCGCTCAGCGTCTTCTTCAGATATATTTTTTTAATCGTTCCCTTCTTGATGCAGCGCCCCCACAGGCGAGGAGGGGAACAGGTTGGTTGGTTTGACAGTGCGGTGTGAAGAAGAACCACAGTAGCTCTAAATGTAACAAATGTTGCAACTTTGGTCATCAATCCAACCGAAAATATTGGCTTTCAGGTGGGAAACACCTTCAGGTGGAGCTTTGGGTCTCGTCTGACTGCTACAGCAGAGACTCAATTCATGTTTTATTTGATGCTTTTGAGTTTTGTCAGAACCTGGTAGCAGTCAGATCGTTTTACGTCTGGCTGTATAAAACTAAAAGCTGACAGGTTTACCATTTTACACCAATAATATTCTGATTAATCATCAATATCTTCCATTCTGTGGATCAAGACCAACACTAAGATCTGCTGTCTTCATGATCTTTAACCTGATGCCATCTGGAACATCATCTGACCAACTCTGAGGCTGTTTCAGAACCAGGAGGTCCGTTTGCTCTCTGCCAGAGTGTGACATCAGCCCAGTCTCTCTTCCCAGGAATCCCCAGGGACATGGACGACAACATTTCCTCCAGCACTTCAACCGAACAAGGAAACAACTGGAGGGGAGGCTTCCTCTTCCCAGAACTTCCCGGTTCCCACAAAGTTCTGGAAAAACACAGCATGCATTTTGACTGGATGGGTTGTCTTAATCTAGACCCGTTTGTTGGTTTGTCTCTGGAGTGAAAGAGAAACTCCTCCAGCTTAGAGTTTAAACCGGTGCTGGGATTCAAGCGGAATCTTATTTCACAGTTCAGTAAAATGTTTTGATAAAACAAAAGGTGTTTGTTGCCTTGGCAACGGGTGTTCGTGTCGAGTAAAACTGACACACAAGTTGTTTTGAGTTGTTCTTCATGTGGTTTTTAGAGTTACTTTCCCTTTTTGTAGTGCACTGGAGCTGATGTAATTTTTGAAAGTTCAGTAAACGATACTGGATCGTTTATTTTGTAGAACGTCGGAATATCACTATTGCTATGAGGAACCATTCAGCCCGACTCTTTTGTGGATTAGTTCAGCTTCCCGCCGTTCCAGAACCAGAGCAGACTGAGTCCCCACAGACCCATTAACGAGGCAAACATATCTGGACTCACGGCTATCATTCAACATTTTCTTTATTTCTTTGAATAAACATCTGGTTTCTGTCCTCTCATCGTCTTGGATGAGAACGTCTCTAATCTTCTGCCTTGTTCTGGTCCGATCTGATTTGCCTGGTACTCCCTGAAGGATTCAATTTTCTGGAAAGTTAAAGTGAAACCTGATCAGAGCTGACCCGCAGCAGCAGAACCTCGGGTCAGATTTATTTTGGGGCAGCGTAGTCAAATGACCTCCGGACATTCAGAAGGATTTAGAGAACCGCCCCCTCCAGCCGTCGGCCAATCAGGAGGCAGGAAAGAAGCATGAAAGCCGACGGAGCTGCAGGAAGAGATTTCCCAGCATTCCCTACTGCCAACATTAACTCTGAAGCAAGATTTTCAGATTTTCAGAGGTCAAAGGTCAGTCTGGATTTAACAGAAACGAGGGATAACAAGACATTCATCAGAATATTTTGGAAAGTGATGGAAGATTTGGAAAAGAGAAAAGGGTTTGGGCATCCATCCATCCATCCATCCATCCATCCATCCATCCATCCATCCATCCATCTTTCTGTTAAACACTGACGATCAGAACATTAGAATGATTCAGATCCAACTCATATGTTAGGAGGAGTTCTGGTCCGTTTGGGTCGTTTCTCCAGCAGTAGCTGAACTCTTACTGCATCTGGAGCATCGTTGACCTCTGACCCCTGAACAGTAAAACAGGACTGGTGCCTCAGAGATAAACACAGGCAGGTTCTGCAGGTTCTGCAGGTCAGCGGCTGGATAGGGCCCACCTGGGGGTTAACTGCTGTTGCTTCTGCTTCAAATATTTCTATTATTGTTTTTACCAAATTTATGAATATTGTTCTTTTTGTTCTATTCGTCTCCAGAGGTGGATTAGGAGCAATGCGTCTTTTTTATTAACTTCAGCATTTCTGACAGTAAAACATCCCAGTTATGCATCAGTTCTTGTGTTTGGGTCGTTAATCAGGAGTTTGGCTTATTTTCTAATGAAACATGATGAAACTCTTTATCAGGCTCAGTTCTAGGCTTTGACTAGGTCATTGCAAGGGAAGACTCCAGGAAAGATTTGCAGCCGTCTGAAATGTGCAGAAGAAGCAACACCTGCTTCTTTTTAATTTTTTTTCCAAGCTTTCCTTAACATAATATATATGAACAAAAAAATACAACAAAATAAAAAAAAATAGGAGAGTTGGTGTACATTAACGTGTTAATAACTCAAATTACAATACAATTAGTACAGAGAGACTGGACAAATTACCACAATTATTTTTTTCCTTTAACCCAGATCTTTTCAAATCTTGCAAGATTGCAAATTGTAGAAACTATATATTATTAGTGATTACTTCATTTACTCTCTTTTGCTTAATATAAGCTGCGTTTAGACCTTTAACCTCTTGGATACCTTCATGCAACCTGGAGTTTAGTTTACAACCCGAATCTGATTGGTTTAACTTATCAAACATATTCAGCAATGGGATATCCAATAACATTTTGAACATAATGCCAGATTTGAATATACCTATAACAGTCCATATTTTTTAATTGATACTGACTCTTTATTAGTGAGTTATGATATTTTATATTTGAAACTCTTCTGACAGAAACAGAGTAATTCAGATTCCTGCTGGAATCACGACGCCAACCTCCTAACTCTTTATATCATATCATCACCTTTCTAAGTAATTTTGCTTTCCAAAAGATAAAAAAAAAATAAAAATAAATAACTTAAAGCCATTACTTTAGGAATGCGACGATATGGGAAACTTACAGATGTGGTTGGTATTTAACCTGAACGTTTTTCAGTTGCTTTATCTCCTCCCTACGGGACGTTTCCTGTTGGATTAGAGGCTCAAACATCTGTCTACACCTGTGGACATTTTCCTGCTGAATAAAACTCCCGACTGTTGAGAAATGGAAAATAATAACAAAGGGTTGAAAGGTTAGAGGGTAAATGGAAGCAGCAGGGCTGTGTGGATGCGCCAGAACCTTCTCCAGCTGGACAGAAACAAAACTGAAGTTATTGACTTTGGAATTAAACAGAAATAATCTAGAATCAGGATCTGTTATTACAGCTTGAAACTACAGATCAGACTGAAATCTGGGTCTAGTGATGGAGTCTAACCTGAACCTTCAGAGCCACATAAAGACAGTTACAAAGACTTTCTATCACCTGAGGAGTAAAATCTCAGCAAGATCTAGAGAAACTCATCCACTGATGTTGCATTGAACGGTTCTGCCTAAAACGCTGATCCAGAATGCTGCTGCTGGCGTTCTGACTAAAACCAGGAAGATGGAGCACATCACCCAGTTCTAAAGACCTTCCACTGGCTATCTGTTCTGGTTAGGGTTGGTTCTGGTTCT
The DNA here is from genome assembly GCF_001444195.1 of Xiphophorus couchianus. Classification (NCBI taxonomy): domain Eukaryota; kingdom Metazoa; phylum Chordata; class Actinopteri; order Cyprinodontiformes; family Poeciliidae; genus Xiphophorus; species Xiphophorus couchianus. The sequence continues at coordinate 4,346,226 of NC_040247.1, forward strand.
GCTCTGCATCCCCAGAACCTGAAAAACATGGAGAAGCAGCATTCCGCTTCTATCCACCACAAATCTGGAACAAACTTTCAGAAAACTGCATAACAGCCAAAACACTGAGTTCCTTTAAACCACAACTAAAAACCCAGCTGTTTAGAGTTGTTTGTGAAACTTTATAAATGAAACATTAATCAATATATTTGATGCGTATTGATTATTTTCATGATGAGACTCGTCAAAATGTAATGTCTTTCTTGTTTCTCAGTGGTGACTGTATGATGTTTTTATGACTTTATTTTTGTGTTTTGTAATGTAAAGCACTTTGAACTGCTTTGCTGCTGAAATGTGCTGTACAAATAAATTTTATTGATTGATTGGTAATGAGAAGAACATGAAATAAATAAACATTTAATAAGTCAACCCCGACTTTCTGCCCTTTTCTCCTTCAGTTTGTGGAGCGACTCGTCAGGTCAGAGAAGATGCTGCGATCAGCTGCAGGTCTCAGAACCAGAACATCCTCTCCTCTCATAGCAGCCGTGTTTCTGCTCTGGCTGCTGAGTCTGCAACCTTCAGAGTCCAGAACCGACCCAGAATCCAGGACCTGGAGCCAGACCGGGCCGCGGCTTCAGCTCTCTCACTCAGGTAGGAAACAGATGTGTGTCTACCTTTAAGACCAGCTTTCCTGTTTTCTGTTCTTCTGAGGATCGGTGTGGCCCGTTGGACCCGGTCAGGCTTTGTTTAAAAGGGTTCGATGTTTGGCGCTTCTGATTTAACTCTGACTGGAAATAAATTATTCAGCTTTTAGTTCACTTTGTTTATTCGTTCACAGGTAGGAAATCAGAAACTGTAAAATATTTCCAGTATTCAGTTTAAATATAATTTCTGCAGAAACCGTGCAGTCGCTGTGTTTCCACTGAAAGTAAAAACTGAAATTACCTTGAGTCAGCTTGTTTAATATGTTTTTGTTTTTTAAATGTGTAAAGTGTGAAAAATATTCAATCTACCAAACAAAATAAAATCAAATTATGCTCTATGGGGCCCCCTGATGGTGTTGGGCTTTAAGCAGGTGCTTAAGTCACATATGCCTTGGGCCGGCTCTGGAGGTGATATTTTATTGCAGTTGATATTTCATTGCAATCTTTAGTTTAACACATTAAATGACAGAAACACAGAAAACCATCTCAGACTTCATCAGTTCTGATGGATCTTCTGGAAACTTGTGTTTTTTTGTTTTTTCACTCCTTCAGCTTGTCAGAAACTTTTTCCACGTTTTGGAGGTAATAATTTGGACTTTCTGGTTTTATGTGGAAGTGAAACGGTAGCAGCTTGCGGTTGTAAGGGGAAGCAGTGAACGCATTTAATGAACTCCGAGTTTCTCCTGCTGCGTTCGTGGCTGCAGGACAAACAACCGTCCGCCTGTAAACTGTTAATTACGCAGAGACTCAGACGGCGGCTTCAGGGCTCAAAACAAACATAAATACGCTGATCTCCATATTCATTCAGGTGAAAACCTTCAATCCATCTGAACACAAGCAGCTTCCTGCTAAAAGAACAGCTTCCTTTGCCTCATGTCTTCCCCCTTTAGATTATGGATAACTAGTGCCAAATACGCAACAGTGAATAATCCAAAGCACAATCAGTTTATAGTCACCATTTCTAAATTATGACTAATAAAAATCTAGCAAACACACTGTAAAAAGTAATTAAAACTAACTATGAAATAAAATTTTACTGTAATGACAAACCCAAAACTATTGTGACTGGAATGCAGACGGGTAGGAAGTTGCATCATGGTATGGGTCAAATTAATCCAGCATTTCTGACTTGTGTTGTTCAAAAATCTGAACTGAGCCAAAATATTTTGTCCAGCTGAGTCCAGCCATAAAGAGAGCTGGAAAAGGAAGAATCTAAGATCAGCTCCGACTCAAACTGTAAAACATGTTTTTTCCTCTCTACTCTGCATGAAAGCTGAAATGTTTGGAGTCTGAGAAACTCTGTGGGAAACGTTGCTACCTTCACTCCAGGGACGATCCTCAGCTGTTTGGACATAAATCTCAGCAGATGAAACAGATTTCATGCACCATGGTTGCTTGGTAAAAAAATCTGAGATCTGATTCCAACCTGGACCTGAACTCTCCCAGGTCACACAGCCTTTCTCTCCGATTCAAACCATTTCTGCTGGAACGTTCGTCATCAACACTCAGATCTACAGAGGCGATGCTCAGAGGTCACCGGGTCAACCAGGCTGCAGTACGGCGCCGGTTGGTAGCCCTGAACTGCTGATCTGCCATACTGTTGGTTCTACATCCACTGATTGGATCTTTCTCTCACTTCCTTCAAGTCCTTCAAGCTGTTGGAGTCAGATTAGCTATAATCCATGCAGATTGATTAATTGTTCTGGGCTCGACACACAAGGATCGACCAACGTCAGCAAAAGACAAACAGAGCATTTGACTCTTTGTGTTCAATTGACACGAGGTCATTTTTCAATCAACCCAGATGATTTGTCCAGTGGGATCTGGGCTTGGAAATAATCTGGACCCTGTATGGAAGCAGCGATGGGTCAGATTTAGAGGTCGATGGTTGGGTTCAGACTGAAGCCAGAAGCAGACGGTCCGTCAGAGTCTGAGGAAGGAGAAACGTTGGTTTGATTTCCACCTCGTCTTCTTAACTCTACAGTCTGAGTGTCAAAGTTTCAGGGAAAAAGACCTCTGGGTCAGTTTGACATCTCTGACATCACTTCCTCCTCGCCCTGCTGCTGCTGGTTTCCAACGCTCCAACCAAAACAAGCTAACTTCATGTGGGACTGGGATGGGAAACACCTACATTCCCATCATCACACACACACACACACCCCCACACACTCTGCAGCTCAGTCTGAGGTGTGTTTTTGCGTCGTTAGATAAAAACATGCTGCGTGTTTCTGCAGGAAATCTGTCAAAGCTGATTCACATCCCAAATCATCCAGACAGAAGAGGGCAGGAATGTGACCTGCGTGTGTGTGTGGATGTTGGCGTGTGTGTGTGAGCGTTGGCCCCCTACACTGTTACGCTGTCAACCTTGACCTTTAACTTGCTCTGATTACAGTTTGTAAGTTTGAGAGGAAAAGAGTTAGAACGAAAGAGCAAAATGTTCTGAGAAGTTTATAGACGAGATGAAGGATCTAGGGAAGGAAGGGAGGAAGGAAGGATGAGACTGAGGATGTTTCCTGAGTTGAACAAAGCAGAGCTTCGAAGGAATGGAGGCGAGGGGAAATCAGGTTCTTTATATCACGGTGCGCTCAGGTACAGCCCATCAGAAATGCCTGGATTTTGTTTCCATCAACTCCCAGGGTGATTCCTCGACCTTCGGGGTTGAAGGTGATCATAGCGTGTTTGGCATGTTGATGCGTTCTGATAATCAGGAGCTGAATCTCACGGCTAGCCGTCACTCTGGGTGTCTCAGCTAGCATACTAGAATTCCTCAGCTAGAATAGTTCACATCCTCAGCTAGCTAGCTGCTATACACAAACAATACGTGAAACAAGAACATTATGATCCTGCAGCCATTATAATAATAATATTATCGTAATGAAACAAAAAATTAAACTGCAGCAAAGATTTAAAGTCTGAGCAATAATTCAGAACTTGCAGGGATGGAAAGATGAAGATGGGAGCGAAGACCTTACGTCCCTGAACAACTCGTGGACGTAGTTTCTGTATTTGGGCCTCTCCGTGATCCCAGTGGTCTGATTGGATCCAGAAGCTTCTTCCTCGTCAAACAGAACAGTTCTGTTGACACCAGCTGTCTGGAGTGTTGCTCTGCAGGCAGGTTTGGTTGCCATAACGCCGTGTAGCCAGAGTGTTTTTATATCTTCCCGTCTAAAACTACTGGAAAACCTGAAGTCAAAGCATAACAGATTTCCACTGACTGATATAAACTCTTGGCTGCTTCTTCAGGGTTTCATGTCACATTTTCCACCCCCCCCTCTGATATCTCCCACAGTGTTTACTTTTCATTTTGTGGTCGATTTGCCATCATGGCTGCTTGATGAATGAGATCCTGGAGGATTGGAGAGAAAAGCAGAAGCTCCATAAATAACTTCCTGGGCTTAAATCTCCTCCTCCTGTTTCTTACTTTTTATTTTTAGAAGCTTTGTTCTTCCATCATGACATTTAAAAGAAGAAGATGAGACTTTTATTGAACATACTGGTCACTTATGTAGAAAGATTTTCAGAACTACCAGTTTGTATTTTGGTGACTTCTGAGGACTTATAGGTTACCCTTCTTGAAAGCACAGCTTTCTGGCTATTTATCCAGAAACTTAAAGGTTACTTTTCTAAAATCTAAGGTTACGTTACTGATACGAGTTCCCACAAGTTTGAACTGGACGTGATATGCGCCATCTTGGTAGGCAAGTGCAGCGCAAAGCATAGATGAACCACTGCATCGAGATCAACAAAAAGAAAGTATATTGACAATGCAAGAGAACTATCTATCAACAAAATGGCTGCTGTCAGGATCGATTCGTATGAGACAGAGAAGAAAAATATGCCAGACGATGTGGATAAGCTGCCTCCAATCTCAATCTATGACGTAGTTACACTACTTATGAACACAAAGAGTGTGTACAACACACGGCCTGAAATCTGTGGATGTATGCGATTAATGTTTAAACGGTTTTGTAAAGGACCTACAGGCTCACTTTTAATGCAAAGTTGACATTATTCAAAATGTCTTCCTTATGACAACTTGACATTAACCAAGAAATCATGATGTGACATAAATTTGTTATAAAAGTATTACTGATTAAACTTTACATTAGATTAACTACTTTTCCTAGTTACAGGATACTTTCTAAAACTGCCTTGGTACTTTCTGGTTACTTTGTGTAACATTACAGATTACCTTTCCAAGAACCCGCAGAGAGTTTTTTAATAACATTTTAAATACTTTACAGAATCTACAGGTTACTTTTTGATAGTTGGAGAATTTGCTCCTGAATCACCACATTAAGCTCTGATTGCAAAAACTCCTGATTATCTTACAACTTACAAGTTACTTTCCTAGAATCCTGAGATAGTATAAAAGTAGTACATGTTACCTGAGTGAAGTTGCCCCCTCAGCCCCCAAACCCCATCACCTTCTTCAGATCAGAATTAGTGTCAAATGGTTTTGCAGCGACAACTTTTGATTGTGCTGCTATCATTTTAGAGATATTAATGAATGTTTCCAGAGATCATCAGAGGTCATCATCAATATCTTCAAAGCAAAACGGAAGATATTGATATCTTCTGATTTATATCTTCTGCATAAGACTTGCTGCACAAACACAGCATCAAAACATAGCTGAGTTGATTGCCACCAAATTTGTTTGATTTTTGTAAATGGGAGTGGGGTGTGTGGTCGAAAATTTACTGCACAAACCAGCACGCACGTTCGACACCAATTTTGTTAGATTTGGGTAATGTGGTGGGGCTGGTTGACATTTTGACCTTTAAACTTTCATTATTATCTTCAAAGCAAAAGTAGTAAAAATACAGAAATGTAGTCACTTTGACTTGAAGAAGATGGCCAGGCTGGTTGATCTTTCATAAACTCTGGAAACTTTTATTAATAACTTTAAAATGAGAGTGGCACAAACAAAAGATTTTGCAGCACAAATGTATGACAAAAAAAGGTGATATGGCAGGGGGGCAACTTCACTCTGGTGTACAAGTTGCACCATCCAGGATTAGTTTGTAGCACCTGAACTAAACTAATTCAGCAAGTTTTGTGTAATAAAGACACAAAGCAAAGCCGACAAATGAGGCTTGAGAATCTGATTTGACTTGTTCGTCACTGATTGAGTTTCTAAGCCTGGTGCAGCAGCTGTTTTCATCCATCATCTCTTATTTTTCTCAGCAGGACTCCAAATAAAGGCTGTGTAAACAAATCTGACTGCATTCTTCTGCAGTTCCTCAAATTTTCCTCTACGGCCGGCTGGCTAGCCGGGTCTCTGCCGTCACCTGTCAGCTCGTCACGGCTGTGATCTATTTCTTTCAGAACGGTGCCGCAAATGTGGCGTGCTGCATTCAAAGCCTGAACACGCAGTGCGTGCGCATGAGTGACGGTTGTACTCTGCATGCTCCGCGGGGGGTCGTTTCGCTCCACTCTCCTCACTGACAGCTCTGTTTGGTGCTGATCTGCAGAAACATGGACGTGCAAATTCAGCTGCAAGAAATTTTCTGCTTTCACTCAAGTTAAAATTTTGAGCTGCTGTTGTCAGAAACTATAAGTTTACAGGACGAGATGCAGAAATCAGGAGAAGAAAACTCATGATTTAATTTTTCTTTTGATAATTAAAAGCTGTAGGCTCCAAATGTTGATGATCATGTTTTAGCTAGTGGTGGAATCAATTCAAATGTTTAACTGAACTCATTGTAATTCATCGAAAACAACATTGCAACAAAATAAGCAGCATTTTCAATTCAAAAACCATTTTTTTATTGAATTATTTGACAGATGAGATCAACAGCAAAGATATGTATATTTTTGAATCTGTTATTTAGGTTATTCAACCATCAGATTGATGGACTTAAAGTTTTTCACGATATTTTGTGGTATTACTGTGATATCAATAAAAGTGACTAAGAATTATTTATGTAACTTTATGGCTCTGACTGCATGATTCAGCAATCATAGCTACACAAACACTAATACTGCTCTTCAAAAACACATAAAGAAGTTTGATTTGTATCACTGAAAGTAACTATATTTAATCATATTTTCAAATTTATTTATATTTATTGATGTTTTTTTTACCCCTCCAGGGGGTCTTTTTTACGAAAGTAGGCTGACAGGAATGGGGAAGGAGAGGAGGGAAGACATGCAGCAAATGTCGCCGGGTCCGGGAGTCGAACCCGCGACGGCCGCGTCAAGGACTCAAGGCCTCCAAATACGGGTCGCGCTAACCGCTACGCCACCACGGCACGCCCTATTTATTGATGTTTTTATTGAACAAACAGTGGAGAAAGCTAACAATCCTGACATTACGGACAGTTTTGGGGTTTTAAACATAATTAATTAGAATTTTAAATCAAAATGATAAACAATACGATACATGCCTAGCTCTGCCGCCAATCAAGAAAAGAGGCTTCGTCCGCCATCGCTGCTGTTAGCGGATGTCGCTTGTGCGTCAGATTTACGGGTGTACCAGAAACGTAAGGATAGAAAGGTTCCGGCTGTTGCTTTTCTATAAAAATTCTTCATATTTAAAGCAGTTTTCTATCCACATTTTAAAAGATTTGCTCCAGAGTTTTACTCATTACATGAGAATAAATCAATCAAATAACCGAGGGATGAAGTTACAGCGATAAATTGGTGTCAGCTGTGAGGAACCTGCAGTTGGCCAGAAAAACTTCACTTTCAATGAATGAAAAGTAAAAATAATTGGGAGCCTGATGGCTGCCGACGCCTCCTGCTGCGAAACGGTTTGGATTCCTGAGCTCTGCTGTTTCTGCTTGGATTGTCGTTGGGTTGGCAGCGGCGCTGCAGCGGTTGGTCCTCCGGCTCCGGGAGGCCTGAGCCGACAGATCATAAAGCTGGAGCTTCATGGTTAGTTTGCGCTGCTTCTCCAGGTTGTTTTCTGCCTGCTTTAACGCCGCCTCCGCAGGGAGAACAGGGGCCAATCAGTGTGTGTGTGTAGCGTGAGTGTTGACTTTAGTTATGAGGCATTCAACCACAGCACAGAGTTACTAAAACACACAGAGGGAAGGTTTTCTCCTGACCTGCAGTGCTGGGTTACATTACTGTTGATTTATTAATATAGGAGCCGCTAGGTTCAAACTGCAGCTATGTGGAAAAATGAACTAGACCGACTGGCTTGGGTATGAGGTAAACTCAGATACGTCTGATGATCAGTATGAGGAATTAATTTGTGAAGAATGAGGCCAAAACACAGAGGCAGAGTGAGAAAAGGCAGCTTCAGCCGCCTGTAGAGTCAATTTTAAAGGGGCAGTATTACAGGTTTATAGCACTTATTTTACTTTCATTTGTTCTAAAAATAAGATGTATGTCAAATATGACTTAAAAGAAAATTCACTTCCTCATTTAACGTGTTTAAATTGGGCCTCTGTCTCTTAAACAACCTTTTTACCTGTGCTACATTAGTAGTTCGTATATTGAGCTCAGCAGTTCCACCAGGTGTTTGCTAATTGCTTCTGGATAGTTTGAAGGAGCTGAGAGGGGGAAGAATGCCCTGTGAGGCAGAAACCTGGAAACTCCAGCTCTCAGGAGGAGCCGTACCTCTAAGGCGGGGCTACGTCCACCCAGGGGTTTTGCTCAGCTGAATGGTTGCCGTGGAGATTAGAGGATTTCTCAAACATGCATGAAAGATGTTTTTGATGAGGCAATAACATTATAACATGATGAAAGCTCAAAAAAGTTGATTTTCCATTAAACTGATACAGAGAAACCAAAACATGACCTGGAGGTTATAGAGCACGGCAAGGTGGTAAAGCACAGTGAAGGCTCATGTTACTGAGGGGAAGCAAACACTTCTGGATCCAGAAAGATGAGGGATAAACCTGGGTGTCTTCTGTCTAAAAATATGTAAATAAAAACTTATACGGGTTGAAATTATTGCTTTATAGAGATGGAGACCTGCGGGGAGCCAGATGCTGCAAGCTAGCAGAGCTTTTGGAGCTAAAAACGTTACAGTCTCTGAACTCCGCCTTTTTTCCTCTGATTGGTTGATAGACATAGTGCTTAATAACTTCTTTAGTTTTGATCCAAAACGCTCCAGCTGTTCCTGTTTAAACTAAGATCTGAGGTCCGAGAGACTCAGCATCCTGTGGAAACCCAGCGACTATCTGCTGTCTCCTTTTAATTTTGCAGTTTTAGGACTGAACGTGCAAAGAGTTTCACGGTGAATAAACCCCTGAATGTTCCTGACTCTTCCAGATGTGAGGAACGGCTCGGCGGTCTCCTGGAGCGCCGGCGTTGGCGGGGGCTACCAGGTCCTGCTGCTGGATGAGGACAGAGGATGGCTGCTGGTTGGAGGGAAAGACCACATTTATCTGCTGAACCCCGACAACCTGGACCAGCCCGTCCACAAGGTGAGGTGTCGAACCTTTCTGATGGACCTAGTTGGGCGTTAAACCGTCAGAGCTGCTTGGAGTTCATTATTATTTCTTTTGGTAAATAAGATGCAGCAAAGCTCAATTTAAAGTCTTATCAGTGAAAAAAACTCTGGACTGCTGGTTTATTATTCATCTTTTTCCCGCTATCTCCAAAGTTTATAAATCAGAATATATTCGGATCGCAACAGGATTAAAGAGATTTCTTGGTTGTGGCTCTTTAAAATATTAAAAACAATGAACATTATCTAAATCAATCAATCAATCAAATTTTATTTGTATAGCACATTTCAGCAACAAGGCATTTCAAAGTGCTTTACATCATATCAAGCACAAAAACACAAAGTCATGCAACATAGAATCAACAATCAGATCATGACATTAAGTCAGATGCCATCATTAAATTTGTAATTGATTACGTTTCAAATACAATCCTACAAAGGTGGGTTTTTAGTCAAGATTTAAAGGCACTCAGTGTTTTTGCTGCTTTACAGTTTTCTAGAAGTTTGTTCCAAATTTGTGGTGCATAGATGCTGAAAGCTGCTTCTCCTCGTTTGGTTCTGGTTCTGGGGATGCAGAGCAGAACCAGAACCAGAACCTGAGAGGTTCTGGAAGGTTGATATAACAACAGCAGATCTTTAATGTATTGTGGTGCTAAGCCGTTCAGTGATTTATAAACTAACAACAGTATTTTAAAGTGTATTCTTTGAGCTACAGGGAGCCAGTGTAGGGACTTTAAAACTGGTGTGTTGTGATCCATCTTCCTGGTTTTAGTGAGAACGCCAGCAGCAGCATTCTGGATCAGCTGCAAAAGACTTGACAAAGAGAAACTATGGTGATGAGTAAATAGTAGGCGACAATAACAGTTGCTTAATAATTACATGTTTGCAGGTTATCAACATGTAATTAGATGTTTGTTGTTATGAGATAGCATTCAATATAGTTAGCATTAGCAAGCAAGTCTGGATTTGTTTTGAGATTTTAAGCTGAGTGAAACTTAACCTTATCAGAAACAACATAATAAAAATATTTTAGGGATGATTACAGTTAAAATAGTTTATGAACAATTCTGTTTTTATTTCCTGTTTTTAGGGTAATTGTTAGCATTTAGCATTAGCATCAAGTTTTCCCTTTTCTTTCACAAACTGTAAACATGAGATTAGAAGATAATACTGAAGGAATGAATAACTAACAGTTACTTTCTAACCATGTTTTATATGTTAAACTAAATTAATCCCATCATTTGCAGCTAGCATGAGCAACAATTAATATTAGCATCTGCTGTTAATCTGTGATGTTACTGATTTCAAACTCCTATAAACAATTCTGTATTATAATGCAAGTAGTATTTAGAAATCACCTAACAGATGCTTAATTATAACATTCTAAAATTATTTAGCTAAATTTGATTCGAGCTTCATTATAGTTATTTACGTTACCAGTTGATCCCTACTTTTTCTCTGTTTTCCTAATTTCCTGGTCCCTAACTAAACAACAGACCTTCAGGAGATTATCAATATTTATAATTGGGTAACCTCTACTAATTATCTTATTTCTCTTTAATTTTATACATTAGATTTCAGGGTTTAAAATTAGCAGGTATTTCCATTAGTGGTTGATTCCTTATTTGTTTCATATTTAAGTTTATTATTTGGATATTTTCTATATTTTCCCCATCAGATCCACTGGCCTGCAGCTCAAGAACATGTGGAGCACTGCAGGCTGGCAGGCAAGAGCCTGGAGGTAAAAATAATAATACAAAAGTTTATTTATTTCTCACCTCATATACTGATCATCTTTTTTAGGATTTAAGAATTTGAAATCTGCTTTAAGTCATTTTTTCTGCCTACTGTTTTTCTGTGTTTTTATCTGCTAAACACATTCTGGATGCTCACATTGTTTGTGTTTGACTTCCAGAGAGATTGTGCCAACTTTGTCCGTGTGCTGCAGTCTTTCAATAAGACTCATGTTTACGTCTGTGGCACCGGCGCCTTCCATCCACAGTGTACTTACCTGCAGCTCAGCCAGAACCCAGAGGTACCAATTATTTGGTTATTTACATTTATTTACCTTTAAACTACATATTGATTAAGTTGCATGTCTGCTATGTTCTCAGACATATGCTTAGCTCATTTGAGGAAAGAGAGGCAATTTTAAAGAGTTTCTGAAAAATTATGAAGAAAACGACAATATTATACAACGCTGAGTCTTTTTTGTTGCTGTTATTGTCTAACTGTCACTTGTTTTGTATTACAAAAAATAAATAAATCCAATGTAATTTTTAAAAAAATGCTTCCAAACAGTTGGAAATTATAGACTCTTTAAATAGTGCAGAACTCATTCTTGGTGTTATAATCAAGCAAAAATAAACAATACTTTTTCTTTACTTTTGCAGTATTGTGGTTGTAAAATGAACATTTATGCTTATATCTAAAATATGAAATAGCAAACAGAAAATCCATTGCAAGTTACAGGCACAGTCTGAGCCAAGAGCAGATTTAACACAATAACAATTTAACTTAAATGGGGTCAGAAAGAAAATTTAATAAAACGCAAAGAATGTGCAAAATCTCACAAAGCAACTAACAGGAAATACAAAAGAAAACCTGCAAAATATCTATTTTTTTTAATCGCTGGCAAAGAAACACTAAATTAATTCTTATTTTCTGTAAACTTTTATTGTCTTTTTCTCTGATGTGCAACAAAATGGAGCCAGAGAATCTTCCTCGCTCTTCATCACTCATTCCCTGTCCGTCCTGCAGGAGCCGTGGTTCAGGTTGTCCCACGCCGTGGAGTCAGGACGAGGAAAGTGTCCCTTCAGTCCCAGAGAGCCGTTTGCTGCCAGGCTGACCGGTACCTCGCACCTGTCCCCTGTGTTTTTCATAGCATAGTTTTATTTCGTTGTGATTTTTAATTTAATTCAGTTTGTTGTAATTAATTTTAGAGTGTGTTTGTTAGTTTTTATTAGTTAAATGTTTAGTTTTCGTTTGTTTTTAGTTTTAGTTTTTAGGTACTGAGTGCAAAAGGCCAAAGTATTGTGATTAATTATGTCTACATTGATCGGTTAATGAATACTCGACAGAAGATACCGTTTTCAAAAAATGTAATTAATTATTGTTGAACAACAAACTGACTCTGGCGCTTTCTCCAAACTGTCGCTGTCGCCGTTTCGCAGTCCAGCGTAAGCGCCGCCGGAAGTATGGAGTGCCGTAGCTGACATAAACTGCTTGTGTTGTATCTGCACATCAGTTCGAAAGGTTAATAAATAGATTCATAAACATGAAAACAAAGGATATCTATAATTTCAGTATGTTTTAGTTTGTATTACTAACACACAATATAGTTCCACTTAGTTATAGTCCTTTCCCCATTAATTATCATTTTTATTTATTCAGTTAAAAAAAATGTTTCCTAATTTCAGTTTTTGTTATTTGTTAGGTTTAGTTAACTATAATAACGTTGGTTGGGAGTCAACGCTCTGATGCGCTGCAGTCAGGAGTCTTTCTGCATTTTCTGTCACCAGAAAAAATTAGGAAAATGTTTGTTTGTCGGTTTTTGTTAACCAACAACGTTGGTCCTCACAACCACACGATGTTCAAATGATTTTACGTCATTCTCTCCATATTCTGGTGACATTAAGCATCGTGCCGTCCCTGGCCTGTCCGCCCGCCAGCTGAGTGCCGAGTCGAGGTGTGTGTGGTCCCTGGGAGTTATTTCACTGCTGACGCCACGCTAAACACACTAAACACACTAAACACAGCAACTGTAGATCCTCCTGACCGAGACCTCCAGGGGTCAGCTGGAGCTTCATGTTGAGGTTTCACAGCTGGACAGCAGAAGATGAAGCGTCTGTCCTCATCTGGATGTCCTTCTGCAACTCACTGCTTTACTGAAACAACAAACTGCCTGATGCTTTTCTTCTGATGCACAGAAATCTGGTGTCCTCTGTTGAGTATTATCAGTTTGATGCAAACATATTCACAATACTTTGGTCTTTATGAATTCTGCACCTGAAGATGATCCCAATTATGGAAAAACTAAAACTATGGTTATAACTAAATGTTTAACTAATAATAATGACTAAAAACTACCAAACACTCTAAAACTAATTGAATTGTACAAACATGGAAATAAAACTAAACAATAAAGAAAAACCCAAACTATTACAACCTTGGTTGCAGGAAATACCTGAAGAGCCAAAGTAGTTTGTGATGTTAGCACCTTCACAGTGCCTTATGACCTTTACCCTGTAGTGACCTTTACCCTGCAGTGATCTTGTCGTTTTTCCCCTCAGATGGTGAACTTTATGCAGGAACCTCTGTCGACTTCATGGGGGCCAACGCGGCGATCTTCTGCACCTCGGTTCAGGGCAGCAGTCAGCATTACATCCGCACCGAGGCCTCCGATCACAACTGGCTCAACGGTGAGCAGCTGCCTCTTCCCATGATGCATTTCTTCATTCTAGCTCCGTTTAGGGTTAAAGACAGCAGAGAAACTGGAGGCTGCATCGGTTTTCCAACATGAACGCCTCCTGTCCCCCCCACAGAGCCGGACTTTGTGGGCTCCTTCTCCATCCCTGACACTCACAGTCCAGACGACGATAAAGTTTACTTCTTCTTTAAGGAGAAGGCGGTGGAGGCCGGCCAGTGGGACCAGAGGGTCTACAGCCGGGTGGCTCGGGTCTGCAAGGTGAACAACGCTTCAGTCAAAGCCATATTAGAAGGATCATAAATGTTTTCAATAAAACCCTGATGCAGTTTTTCTTTAATTAAATTAAACAACCATACCTTCTTTTAACAGTTGCTCTGATTTTTCCTGCTTTTTCATTCATTTTCAGGAGGTTTTTCATGCAGCTCTGACCTTGAATCATCCAGACATTAAAACTCCATGTTGCTTAGGCCTGACCCAACTTCCTGTTTCAGTTTTATAACCAATCTTTCAGTGCATATTTGTTTCTCCTTCCTGCAGAATGACGTTGGTGGGAAGAGGAGTCTGATCAACCGCTGGACCACCTTCCTGAAAGCCCGATTAGTCTGCTCTGTTCCCGGCCCGTCGGGAGTCGATACTCACTTCGATGAGCTCGGTAACGCCGACCCTTTCTCTCTTTTTACTCCATCAAAGCTGCAGCTTGTAACTTTTATAAAGAATATGTTTTTTACATATTTGTTAAGACTCTTACCATGTTGTAACAGTTTATTATGAGACAGATAATCTGTGAAAAAAAATGGGTGTAGTAAAGCTCCACCCTGAGCTACTATTGCCGTCTAAAGAAATTAATCGCTCCCAAACAAAAACAACCAATCAGAGCCAGAAGGAGGGTCTTAGCGCTATCAGTCATCCTCATGTACTGGCTGCTAATTATGTAGTGGTGGAAATACAGAAAAAATGTTTATCCATCGTCGTAGGCAGTCATGCTAACTAGCTCGAGCATTCGCAACAGGCTGTACTAGCTGCAGTAGCAGAGAGCAAGGTGGGATGAGGAGCAGGATGGGGATGAGCAGCGCCACACCACATTGTGATTGACAGCGTTAAGACCCGCCTCTTGGTTCTAATTGGTTGATTCTAGAAGGCAGAGGAGCTCGATTGTTTTCACAGATTACCTGTCTCATTCCAAACTCACAACACAGCGACAGTTTAAAAAAAATATTTTTAATAAAATATTTCAGCTTTAATTTAACATTACCTTTCAGAACGCTAAAAGAATAAAGTTTGTTTACTTTCATATTTTGTGGTCAAACCTGTTTTGAGCTTGTCATTAAAAATGAAAAATGACCATTTAATAAACTGAGTTCAATCGACTAATTTATGGAGAACATAAAGTGATAAAACTTTGCAATCTCGATTTGTCTGTTTTGTTTTAGAGGACATCTTTGTTCTGGAAACCAAGGATCCTCAGAACCCGACCATCTATGGCGTCTTCACCACCTCCAGGTGAGAAACTGCTACCATCATGTCAAAGACATAAAAACGGGATATTTTTTAAAACAAAATAAAAGCAGGTGCCTCCAGCTGAAACAGAGAGATGGAGTGATCGTCTGAAAACTGACTAAATCAAGTCAAGCCCTATAATAAACAGAAAAGAATAACAAAAAAATAATCAACTGAATTAAAAAGAAAGAAAAGCACAGAATATCTGCAAGAATAAAAAAGCAAAAATAAGAAATAGGAGGACGACTCGTTTCCCCAATGTGTCATAATAACTTCTTAAAATATAGATACAATAACAAATGCAGGATTTAGCCGTTTATTTATTTTAGTATCTTAATAATTTTAACAACAGAATGACACTAAGAGGAGCTGGAGTATTTGGTTTTTCCTGTCATCAGGTTGGGAACTTGTTCTCAAAACAACAATAACGTCGTTTATAATAATAATAATAACAATAATACATTTTATTTCAAAGGCGCCTTTCTGGCACTCAAGGACACCGTACAAAGAGCAAAAGTAACAGAAACAATAAAATGTAGCAATTAAAAATAGATAGAATAAATACACAACAATGTATCTATATGGAATCTATATATAAATCTATGTAGAAAATCTATATAAAAATCAAGCAAACCAATTGTGTCATATTGAAAAGGCAGATCTAAAAAGGTGTGTTTTAAGTTCGGTTTTAAATTTAGGGAATGACTTTATGTTTCTAAGGTGAGGTGGTAATGAGTTCCAGAGTTATCGCAAAAACTTCTGGGACAATTTATCATTCAGCAAAATTTTTCATTGTGACACGCATCTCTGTTGGAGTTAATAAGCTAATAACTTTTTCCACAAAATATTTTTCCACAAAGATAGAAAATAAACGAGCCATTCCGTTTTTGCAAATAGAAACATTTTCTTCGTTTTTAAACCTGAAAATTGAAATGAAATGGTTTAATTTCCTTCATTATGTTTATATTAAATGATTTTTTTAGTTGTAATTAGTGAAATGATCAGTTTTCCTCCTGTTTGTGTTTTGATTAATCTGGTTATAAATAATCTAATCCAGCTGGAGTCTGTGAGCTCCACCTGCTGAAAGAAACTTCTGCAAATTATCTGACCTCCCGCCGCCCGGCTGGCGCGTGCACACCCTCCCAGTTCAGGGTCAGAGGTCAGGTCTGGGTGGGTGCCTGGGGTCAAAGGTGTAGGGGCCCAGCAGGTTGAGTTTTTCTAACCTTAATGTAGAAAAGCAGAGCCACTTCTCTTTCCACTCCCTCCTCCTTCTCTTCTTTAAAGCTGCAGTAAGTAACTTTAATACAAATTTTTTTGTACATATTCGTCAAAACTGTCACCAGGTGTGTTATGAGACAGATAATCTTTGAAAAATCGATCTCCTCCTTGAGCTACTACTGCGGTCTGAAGAAATGCAACTCTCCCAACCAAAAGCAGTCAGTCAGAGTCAGGAGGTGGGTCTTAGCGCTGTCAATAATCCTTATGTACTCGCTGATGGCGGATAAACGCCCTCATCAGTGTTTATTCGCCATCATCAGTGGCCATGCTAACTAGCATTAGCATTCATGACAGGCTACGCTAACTGCAGTGCCACATTGATGGTGATTGACAGCACTAAGACCCGCCTCCTGACTCTGATTGGTTGTTCCTAAAGCAGTTTTTTCCACATATTATGTGTCTCATTTCAAATTGTCACCACATGGTGATAGATTTAATAAATATGTAAAAAAAAAAAAAGAAAAAAAAAAAGTCACATACTTAAATTTTAATAATTTCTCCACCTTCTTTTAGTTTTATTCTTCTTCTGTTGCTCCTTTTATCATCATTTTGTAAATAACACAATTTAATTTTAGTTTTTCTTGCTGTTTGCTGTTTTGTTTCTCCCTGGTTTGACGGTTGATCGCCCCGCTGATCAACCGGTCGGTCCTCTCTCTCCACAGCTCCATCTTCCAGGGCTCGGCTGTGTGCGTTTACTCCATGGCGTCCATCCGCGCCGCCTTCAACGGCCCGTTTGCCCACAGAGAGGGACCCGACTACCACTGGGTCGAGTACAAGGGCCGCATCCCGTACCCCAGACCCGGAACGGTGAGTTCAACACACCAACAGCTGGAAGATAACTGCTGCCATCAGGCAGGAGCTGGTGACCTTGCAGGGTGGTGAAGGTCACTGCACAGGTCCAACAGAAGATAGGAAAACACATCTCTGTGGGATACTCCCATTCTCAGGAAGGTAACCGGCCCAGGGTGTCCTGCAGCGCCGCCATCAGTCACAACAACAGGGGAGACACTTTGGGATTACATGGAAAGAGTGAAGCTCTTTCAAAACAAAAACCAAAGCCAACTTTATTTATAAGCACTTTTAAAGCTGCAGAATGTAACTTTTAACTGTCACTATATCGTATGAGACAGCTAATCTGTGAACAAAATCTAGTTCCTACGTCTTCTCCCAGTGCTGACTAGAGAGAAGTGATGCAGGAACATTCATGAAAGAAGAATGTAAACTCATAAATATATATATTTTAATGTAAATATGATTGCTCTGTGGTTGTGGTAGAACTGCCCCACTGAGGGTCAGCATGTAACCGCCAGAATATTTTCCTTTTTCTTGAGTTAAGCTGCCACATTCAGCCTCACACTCCATCATTTATCCCACATATATTGGAAGCTGGATGGCATTTGTGTTTTTGTGAAAAATTAGGAATTTCCTGTGGGATCAGAGTCCAACCTCAGAAAGCTCCTCTGGTCCAACACCGGTTCCTCTGGGACATTTCAGCCGCCGTGAGGTCAGAGGTCGCTGTGTGCGCGCTGGGTGTCATGGCCGCTCTGCGCGGTGTTTAATCATGCGGTTGAGTGCAGCAGAGGCGAGGCGTGTCGGCGATGAGAGCAGCGAATCAGGCAGAATGAAGCTGAGTCTCACCGCAGAGACAATAATGGCTTCCACATTTCTCACTTCGCTACTGGGTGGCACGTCTTCCCTCGTTAGCTCCAACCTGCTTTACTCCTTCAACAAATCCATCTTTCCTACTCTTAGTTTCTCATCTCTCCTTTCTCTTCATGTTTCCTCACTGAGAGGAAATCTGACTTTATGCACCAATCAGCATGTTGAGACCAGAAGAATTGACCTTCACTGCTTATTTCTAGAGGATTGTTTGATGATTTGGGTTTAAATTCTCCGATTAGATGAAAAGTTCACAGCTTAAACACAACCCATACTTTATTGGTAGGCCTATCTTAATAAGCAATAAATCAATTAATTGCATGATTAATTAAAATGAGCTCGATAATTTCGATTTCCATGATTTATAATTTTTCTCTTTTCTCTTTTTGTACCAAAAACCTGGATGTTAAAAGTCTTCAGTCTGGTGTTTTGGTCTCAACTAGCCCTTTTTTTGAAGGACAGTTTTGTTTTGAGTCTTCATAATGGATTTTATTTGTTGTTGCTGTTGTTTTGTTTATTTATTTTGGATATTTAAAATGTCTTCCATTTTAAATGTGTGTTAAATACACATTTAACGCGCACATGTAAAATATTCATTAGAATTTAAAGTGTATTGATCTTTGAGAATGTGTTCTTGCATTATTATTACTATTACAGAACTCAAAAAGGGTCTCAAACAACAATATTATCGTTTATCAGAATAACTTCTGGGATAATTTATTGTCCATCAACATTTGTTATCATGACAGGCGTATTTCTTGGAGTTAAGAAAAATAAAATAAAAAATAAAATAAGAAATTTGTTCAGTTTGTTTTTATCTCTAAAGATATTTCAGAGATGGAAGAAGGAAACGTGAATCACAGCAAAGTGAAGCCTGTTTTATTTAACTAACACCTGGTCACTGCTTTGGTTTTAAGTGTAATGATTAGAATTTCTTAAAAAATTAAACAAAGAAAAAGTTTGAGAAGGTTCTTTGGATTTTATTTTTAACAGTTAGACGCATCAGTAAAATTTATTATGTTATTTTATTTGGCTGATTTTTCATGCAAGAACAACTTACAGGGGCAGAATCAATGAAAATTAACTTCTTTAAGATTTACATGATGCTTGTTGCCTTAATTCTTTCATGCATGTTTGAGAAATTTTTGAATCTCCATGGCAACCATTCAACTTTGCAAAACACCTGGTTGGACCTAGCCCCGCCTTCAAGACCCAGCTCCTCCTCTGGGCTGCAGTTCCCATACTTAAAGCCACAGAGGCCCAATTTCAAGACATTAAATCAGGAAGTCAAATTTATTTTAAGTCATGTTTGACTTTAAAACAAACAACTGAAGGTAACATAGTTATTTGATGTGCTATAAAACGGATAATACTGCCCCTTTAAAGTCTGACATCCCAGATCGTTTTGGACGGGTTAAGGACGGGTTCGCTCCTGGAAGTGGACCCGTCCTGCCGTTTTCCTGATGTTGTCATCTCTCCTCTCAGTGTCCCAGTGAGACGTACGATGCATTGCTCAAGTCCACCAAGGACTTCCCAGATGAGGTGGTGAGCTTCATGCGGCAGCACCAGCTGATGTGGGACCCCGTCCTGCCTCTGGGCGGCCGACCCGTCCTGACCCGGGTCAACTCACCATACCTGCTGAAGAGGGTCGTTGTGGACAGAGTGGAGGCTCAGGACGGACCGTACGACGTCTTACACCTGGGGACAGGTGAGGAGGGATCTTTATAATGATTAAACTCATTGGATCACGTTGAGAATCAGCTTGTGGTCAGTGAAGGTTCACTGGGTCCGTTTTGAACATCTGTATTCTTTGCTGCTCCAGCTGCAGAAACCTGCTGTCGTTACGGAGAAACGTTGCTGTCAGATAAAACGGTTCTGGTTCTGTGATGAATGAGAGGTCATTTAGTGGCTGGTGACAGGCCGAAGGGGAGAGGGCGCAGAGCTGCTCCATATATCTCCTCTAAGTGGATTCCTCTCCTTGACCTTTCACCCCACCCCATGAACTGCACATTAACAGCCTGAATAAAACCTGCCCTCTGTTTCACAGCAGAACTGGAAAAATGTCCTGCACTTGTGTTCACATCTCATGGATTTGCTAGAGATCTTCTTCTGGAGCTCTGAAGCTGAAGCTGATGTGTTGGAATCAGACAGCAACAGGTCAGGGAGGGGGGTCTGGTTCAGTTCAGCAGGGTGGGGTTCTAAGCTCTGAACATCCCAGAGCTTTGATCAGGTCATCATCTGGACATGGAGACAATGGTTGGACATGTACCTTCCCCATAATGCTTATTTCATATCTTTGTAATTATACTTACTTATAACGTATTTGATCGTTAATCGTCTTAGCTTGTTAAAAGTGTTTGCTGCAAATCCGAGGGCTGCCAGTCATTATGATTAACGGCTGC
Source organism: Xiphophorus couchianus (assembly GCF_001444195.1). Classification (NCBI taxonomy): domain Eukaryota; kingdom Metazoa; phylum Chordata; class Actinopteri; order Cyprinodontiformes; family Poeciliidae; genus Xiphophorus; species Xiphophorus couchianus. The sequence continues at coordinate 4,366,579 of NC_040247.1, forward strand.
TATCCATCGTATCTTTCTTCATTAAAGTTATGCAATGTCTGTTTGTGCAGCCTTATGGCAGCACCTTATGGTTGCGGTTTATTAGGTGAAATAAACCGAATAGAATCGATTAGGCTACTAGATGTCTGCTTTTTGACAGGCTTTACTGCTTTACTGTAGCGCGTTGGTTGTTTTGACGTCTGCCATGGTGGAACCGGCAGAGTTTTGAAGAGCGTGACGTCACATGAAAAGGGATCCTCTACAGGACCCGTCTGCAGGGTGTCTGAGTTCTCCCTTACAGACAGAAGCTCCAGGTGGGAGCCGGTTAAGGTGGCTTGGGCGTCTGGTTAGGATGTCTGGGTCTCTCTGTCCCTATGGCAAGACCCCAATTTTAGCAGCGGATGATGGATGGACAGGCAGATGGATGGATGGTAGAAATGGATGGATGTGTGAGTTTTTATCCATCCAGCCTGGTGTTTTAAGAGGGCAAACTCCAGGCAACGGGCATCTGGATCTAAAGCTCCCAGGAGGGGATTTGGTTTCTCCGTCAGAGCCAGCAGCTCGTCCCAGCTGGGGGAGTGATAGTAGAAAGGTCAACGGCTCCCCAGTGCTACCACTCCAGTTTAGGCCTAGGATGTCTCTGGACTGCGGGAGGAACCCAGGAATCTGATGGGGGGAATATTTCATAACAAAATATCTTGTTGATATAATCCTGAAACATGTGGAGAGTAAAGCTCCTGTGAGGACGAGATTTCTTCTGGACGTGCTAACCTGACCTCCTCAGTCCCCCACACAGGTGGTTTTATGACTTTCTTTATTACTAGTTTTCTGACAGATTCATGATTGTTGAGGTTGTCCATAGATGCTCATGCTGCACAGGAGTTATAACTTCAACTCTGTTCCCTCATTTCTTTGTTGATCAACCTTGAAAGCACAAAGTGAAATTTATTGAATAGAAGTCAGTATCGTCTCCAGCCACAGTGCTGTCTCAACATCTAACTACAGGAGACATTTTAAAGGAACAGCAACACATAGTAGCAATTTATTTAAGCTTTACATCATGTTATACTTCATCATGTTAACGCCTGGGTGTACCTAGCTCCACCTTCGAGGCACAGCTCCTCCTCTGAGCTGCAGCTTCAGAGATCCCACCACGCGGAGCAGCCCTTCCCCATTCAGCTCCTTCAGACTAGCCAGCAGCAATTAGCAAACACCTGGAGGACCTGCTGAGCTCATTATAGGAGCTACTTCTTAATGCAACACTGGTAAAAACATTGTTAAAGGGTTAATAGAGGAGTCGTGTTGTGATGACTTCCTGGGCAGGAGTTTTTAAAGAGACAGTGCCCCAATTTCCAGCCTCTAAATCAGGAAGTAAAATTTTCTTTAAGAGATATTTGATATATAACATCTCAATGTAACAGTTATAAAATGTTACTCTGTGGCTGGAATAAACATAATGCTGCCTCTTTAATGTACGTTAGTTCAAAGATTTGTGGAGCTAAAGGGCAAGTGGCACAAAATGAAGCTTCTATGATTTTTACATTTGGCTTTGATTTCTTGAAGCGATGGAATGAAATAAATAAAACCCTCTGTCCAAAATCCAAGCCTTTCTGCAGGATTTCAAAGCAGTGACAGTTTGCTATCACCCAATGTGTGTGTATTATTTGACAAGTCAGAGCTTTTCACCATCTGGGTTCTTCTTGCTGTGATGTTTTCCAGACGATGGGAAGGTGGTGAAGGCTGTGTCAGTCATCAAAGACAACTGGGAAACGGAGGAGGTCATTCTGGAGGAACTCACCGTGTTCCAGGTGAGATTATTCAGCCTTTGAGGTAACTTCTCTGCAGATTGCTGCATCTTGACTGGACTTTTAGGGCTGAAAGCTTGTTCCACTGACTTTCTTGGTTAAAATATGATTAGTTTTTCATTCAGTGAAGTTACTCACAGTGGGTAGAGAATCCAAACATTTTACTTAGCTGAGAGTAGCGATACTTCATAATGGGATTAACCGAGGATAATAAAAATAATCCTAATATTGCTTTTTTCTCCCAAATGTTACTCAAGTAAATATAACTAGTTACTACCCATCTCTGGTGTTCTGCTGAGTCAGAGAACAGCCAGATCATTGTTAAAATACCTCCAGTAACCCCCGTCCTCCGTCCTTCACTCGCCTCAGAGAGGTCAAAGGTCGTCGACTCCTTTTGTCAAACACTGAAACAAGTCAGTGACCCAGAAAAATGGAGCTGTGGGGAAACTTTAGGCCTCTGCAGAAGAAGAAAGGGACTCATTTGATTTCTAATCTCTGTAGGTTTCTTGACCCCGCAGTCAGTCGTAGTATTTTATGTTGCATTCCTCGACCGCCGCCCGCCTGAAAGATGACTACTGTTAAAGAAACTCAAACAAGCTCAGGCAGGATCATGTCAAACCAACGGGTCGGCCTTTAATCCTGCAGGTTTGTCCTCAGTCATAGTTCCAAGGATTCATTTCAAATTCATGATGTTAAAGCAACCGCTACAAGTTAGAATAAAGAGACTGTGTCCCCCAAATAGTGAATTATTAGGCAAATTAGTTTCAAATTGGACTTTTTCTTTTTGGTGTTTACATTTTTTGTTGGTGTCATTAATGTCCTTCAATAGTTTTAATGTAATTAGTACAGCAATAAAAAGGAAAGTAATAACTTCTTAGCGAAAACTAATGAACAGAAGTGGTCTCAACTCACACCCCTGTGGGACACCAGACATAATGAATTAAAAAATTAATTTAATTTTTCATGTAGTTTCACATTTCAATTTGGAATTTTATTGAAGGAAAGCTGGAATGATTCAAACTGAAACTGCTGTTGTGTTTCAGCAACACTTTCTTATTGTTATCAAGTCAAACATTAATATTTTTAATTTCTCGCTGGTGGTTGTATTTTTTGATCCCACAGATTCCGACTCCTATCCTGAGCATGGAGCTGTCGACTAAACGGGTAGGTGTCACTTTTTCATTATTTTTGACTTGCTAACCTTTTTAAAGGAACAGAATTTTTCTTTTTTGTTGTTAATAAACCAAGCAGTTATTTAAAGTCAGAAAAAGTTGAGCTTGAGGTTCTACCACTCAAATCATTCAGACTGAATCTGGTTGATAAAGGTTTTTGTTCTATTTTGTCTTTGTTTTTCTGGAGGAAGCTAAAAAAATATAAAAAATAAAATGATGAGTTGCAATTATTTTTTCTCTTGCACTTGGGTTTTAGTATCAGAGAAAATGCTTCTATTTGATTCAAACATATGATTTAATGTGAGAGAAGCTCGTTTAGTTGTCAGCTAGTTCAGCTAGAAAAGACAAAACATCCCAGATTTTGGAAGAAGAACAGAGGAAGAGGAAGCGAGGCGTTCGGGTCAGTAATCAGGATGATGAAGTGAGAGAAAACTGAACACAGATGTGGAGAATTAAACCCTCAGCAGCGTAATGAACCTGTGCTTTCCTGTCTCAGGAACAGCTGTACGTGTGCAGTGAGCTCGGCCTGGTCCAGTTGGGGCTGCAGAGGTGTGAGCTCTACGGGTCCGACTGCGCCGAGTGCTGCCTGGCCAGAGACCCGTACTGCTCCTGGGACGGGCAGAACTGCTCCAGATTCTTCCCCACCAGCAGGAGGTAGAGACGCTCAGTCCGGGAGGAGTGAGGTTACCAGCTGCCCCTGGTTTTAAACCTGCAATTTCTATTTACAAACGCCAGATGGCAGTCTTCTCCTTACTAATCTAGCGCTAGATCAAGTTTTCTCAAACTGGTGGTCCTCAGGCGCCCCCTAGTGGTCTACAAGTACTGCATGTATTGCAGTTTATTTGCCGTGATTTGAGCTTAAAGTACAGCAAGCTTACATAATGATTTTGGTTAAAAATAACAATAAATAAGTGGCTTAAAACAGGATCACTTAGAAGAAAAGCTGAAGATCCCGGTGGAAAGAAAACAACTATAGGAAAACTTACATGATCAGAGGAAACCAAGTTATACCTGCTGAGAGAATTGATGCGTCGTTTACAACAATTCGATTCTTTTGAACGAGTCTCAGTTGGTGAGAACTGTTCTTTGTTTTTTACGACTTTGATTTCTTATAATGCTCATACCTCAACAGATATTGTCATTTTAATGTAATTAAAAGTGATTAAATTAACTGAATACAATAGGTAAATAAATGGATGTATATTTTTTATATTTGATTTTGCAGAAGAGGATTTTTGTTTCTGCCAAAGTAAATCAAGACTATTTTTCTTTAATTGTATTTCTAAATTACTAATGTGCCTAAATGTTACTAATGCACACAACACTTGATAATAAAGAACAGCCTATTTTTTTATGTCTGTGTGTTTGCCATGATTGGAAAGCATAAACCACACTTTTCACAACATATTAATAACTCAGAATGCCCAGAGTAGAATTGTTCATGACAGTAAGTGAGTTAAGAGGCTAATATTTTCATTTCGGGTTAATAATACTCATTCTTTGCAACACAATACCCTCTGTTTTCTTGTCTTTGTTTGTTCCGTGATTTTATTTTCCTTTCATTAATGTAATGTATCACACTATATGTTCTACTTTGATATTAAATAATAATAATAAAAAAGAAACCTGTCAAATGAAGAAGGCCGACCTGATGCAGATCCAGTGCATCCACACGATGTTTAAATGCTAAAAGAGAGAAAAAAAATGTTCTACTAAAGTTTATTCAGAAGCATAAAGCTTTTTTTGCTCATTTATGCAACAAAAGAATTTGCACCTTTTTGCACTTTATATTCTTTTGTTCCCTCTTTTCAACTGTTGTTGAAATTTTTTTATAGAAAATATCCAGCTTCACAAACTCGCCATCAAATTGTTCACCAACGTTGTTCCACTTTTTGCAGCATTACATCCACAAAATAAGCTGTATTTACTGAGACCTTACTAAAAATAGAAAAACAAATGTTTTTAAAAATAGATCTGAAAAGTGTGGCATGCATTTACATTCAGGTCCCTTTATTCTAACTCCCCTAAATAAAGTCCTCCCTTCATAAGTCGTTTAACCAAGTCCACTTGTGATTTAATCTGAAAATAAATGCAACTGTTGAGCAGTTCTGTTATTCAGACACTATTGATGATGAATTTTAGAAACTCATCTCATATTCTGATCTGTGTTTGTGTATCAGGCGAGCTCGCAGACAGGATGTGAAGTATGGAGACCCCTGGAGTCAGTGTCCAGTCACTGAGGAAGGTAAAGATCTCCAGCTAAACTCCACATCATCCATTTCATGTCACATTTAATTTGTAGCGTCTGGAAAGATTATGAAGCTGATCTGAAAACAACCAGTTGATCAGATCATCTCCAGTTTCCTGTTTAAATCACAGAGTTTCAATCTAATCAATAAGTTTTCATTTGGACTTTTGTTCTTCATGCTGAGAACATCAGAGCTGCTGTTTGATCACTGAGATCTTCATTAAGATCTTAAATTGATCTTACTTGTGGGCGGAGCTGGTAGAGACCACTGAGTATTCATCCTTACAGAACCACAGAACCAGCTACTCAGACTCTATCTCTCCCTTCCTCTGAACAAACTCTGCTAACACACCAAGCGTCCGTCCTTCACTGTCTCCAACATCAACATCCCAGCTGTGGCTCCCTGAGTTAAACCCCTCAAAGTTCAGGTCAAAACAAAAGTAATCAAACCTCTCTGGATTATCAGGAAGCTGCTGTTTCTCTCCTCCAGTCAAACTGGTCAGATCTTCAGACAGGATGACCTTTGACCCAGCCGTGTTTGGGTCCAGAACCAGAGGAGTGTAGGTCACCTTGTTCTTCATGTTGCTCCAGATGTTGAAGGCCAGGTTGCCCAGATGTTTGGCCTGGTCTATCAGAGCTCCTGAGGGCAGCTGTGGATCCTCCAGCAGGGGGCAGCGCTGGACTCTTTCCACTGCAGCCTTGTAGTTGTGCAGGAATGAGACGTCTTCAGCTCTCAGCTCCTCCTCTGTGGCTCTGACTGTGTTTGAAAGAGCTGCTATCTCTCTGCTCAGAGCCTCCATCTTCTATAGATAGATAGATAGATAGCATTTATTGTCATTGAACAGAATTCAACGAAATTTCCATTGCAGCTCCCGTGCAAAAGGTCAAATATATACAGTATAAATAAGCAAACACACAATAATAATAAATAATCTTCTCCTCCATCATCCCTCTCTTCTGCTCCTCTTCCTCCCTCAGTGCAGCCAGCCTGGCCTCCTCTTCCTCCTGCAACAGTCTGTGTCTCAGTGTTTTAGTCTGCCCTGATGAAGGTGATCCTCAGGGTGTTTCTCTCTTAAGTTTTTCCTGTTGTTATTAAAATCTTGAGGCACATACAGTATGTGGCACATACATCTACAAATTTAGAAAAACACTGCAGCAGGCGTGTCCGGTCCTCGACAGCTTCCTGTCAGATACGTTCCCTCTTCAACACAGCTGAATCAGATGGAACGGTTTGAATCACTGCTGCTGAGGGAATTCAGCCGTTTGATTCAGGGGTGAAGGAGAGCGGATGCATCTAAAAGTTGCAGGATGGTAAATCATGAGAACTCGTCTTGGGTCAGTATATCAGCTTTTTCTGATGCATCCGTTTGTTCCTGCTTTATTTCAACTGTTCCCTTTTTGTTTTCCCCTCTATGGCAGCTACGTCTGTTCTGGCTATGATTCCTTCCTCAATGACGCCTGAGATAATTCTGCTGTCACCTAAAAGTTCTCCCTCTTCTGCTATTACATTTTAACTTTCATGAACATCAAAATCAGTTCTTTTGTTTCTTTTTGTGCATTCTGCTGTTTTCTCAAACCTCCAGTCCAGTTGGCAGATGGTCGCTTGTACCCGATTGTGTTGGAGGTTCCTTCCTGTTAAAGGGCAGTTTTCCTCTCCACTGTCGCTACATGCTACATACACGCTCAATACGGGGCATTGCTGGGAAGTCAAAGACACAATGCAAGGAATTTTTCTACCTCCTATTAGATAGAAACTGTTTGATAACTAGGATCAATTGGAATGTATATATGATTCAATTGAAAGGATATTTTTTTGTAATTTGCCTTGAGACGACATTTATTTTGAATTGGCACAATGGGAATAAACTAAATTTTTTTCCATCTATAACTCCTGTAGGGTTTCCGGTAAGTGGAAAATTTAGATGAACACATTTCCTGTTTGCTGTTTTTCTGTCAGACTCCGACTCAGTGGAGGTGAAGGTGGCGTATGGGGTGGAGGGAAACTCCACGTTCCTGGAGTGCGTTCCTCGGTCGCTGCAGGCTGAGCTCCGCTGGACGGTGCAGCGCTCAGAGAGTCAGCAGAAAGCTGCCATTCAGGTGTGTATTCAACACCTCAGGTCTGACCTTTGACCCACGTTTACCTGCTTCCACCAAGGCTCCTCCAATACCTTAGCTCTGGTTTGATGAGCCTCTGATTTCCTCAAATATCAAATGATGTTGCTGTTATGATCCAAAGCTTTCTTTAAAATGAAGGATTGTTATTTAGTGGTTTAGAAATTCAATAAAAGCTTTTTTTAAATATACCAAATAAATTCATGATCAGTCTGCAGTGTCAGATAATTTAATAATTTGGAATAGGAAAATGGTGAACCAAGAGTAAGTTGCCATTTCCGATGACCCGCCCTCGACGCGCCTCCACCCAGACTTTGAATGTGAACCACAGGCGCAAAACGTTTGGTGTAAAGCAAAATGTCAAGCGTCTGCATCCATGTCGAACTTGAAATGCCAGATGAGTTTTTGATGCGCGTAACGTGTTTGGTGTGAACGCACCATTAGTCCTTGGTATATAGTCCCCATGGCAACAGGGTTCCCTCCCTGAAATAACTCCTCTTCCTAGTAACCGGAGTGGGTGAAGGCAGTGCATTATTGAATCAAATAGGTTTGCCAGTCCTTCAACACCTCTGTCTTCTTTGAGAGACATGTGTCCAGCTCACCTAAAGTTTGTAAGAAAGACGAAATGAGCTGAACTCTAACATCTTCCTCTGGTCTGGTCCGCTCAGCTCCCTCTCAGTGATGACGGCCGCTTCCTGAGCATGAAGCGAGGGTTGCTGGTTCAACGCCTGGAGCTGACTGACGCCGGCCTATACACCTGCACCAGTCAGGACCACTCCTACAGCCAGGTCCTGGGCCGGTACCGAGTTCACATCATCGCCAACCGCAGCCTGCATCCGGCCCGCTACCTGCAGAACCCCAGTCCCAACCCGCCGGACCTCCTGAGCCTGGTGAGGACCGGCCCGGCCGGGTTTCTGGGTCAGTCTGAGGCCGCTCCTCTGCCGCCGCACAGGAACTCATGGCCGCCTCCTCTGAGGAGCTACAAAGACCTGCAGATGGTGCGAAGCGTGGACGAGTACTGCGAGAAACTGTGGTACCGGGAGAAACGCAAGCAGCAGAAACAGAAACTTCTGAAGTTGAAACAGGAGAACCGGAAGGCTCGGGTCAGGAGGAACAACCCGCCTGAAGTCCCTCTTTAGTCCGCCAGACGACTCAGACTTTTGAAGGACAACAGATCCTGCATGGAGACAGGAAGTACTGCAACGTCAGCTGCTCCACAGAATTATCCAGCCTTCAGATGTTAAAAAGGGATTTGATGCATCAGGTCTGACTTGTCTTCAGTGTTTTTCTCCAGCCGTTCCTTAAAGAAGCTAATCTGATCTTTTTTCTAGAACCAAATGTAGATTTTTGTTTCCGTTTTCCTAGAAATCTCCTCACTCACATATTGTTTCCATCACTGCTGCTGATTTCTGTGGAAAACCTGCTGGAAAAAAAAAACTAGACAGTTTCCTAAAAACAAAAAATCTTAATACAAAACTTTTATTTTGAAAATCCAATTAAAACCTCTTCCTGTTGGCTGAATCAAGTTCCAATGAGAGAGAACATGACTTTTGAATAAATGAGATTGATGATAAATGTCTGTTAGAGATTCAGTCAGAAGGTTTTCCTCCTTCTAACAAACACTTTAGAAACTGTTTTTGTTCCCGTTCTGAAAATAAACGTAGGATTTCCTCCATTTCCATCGGAATCAGGACCAAACTATTGGACTTTCTAACTTATAAACTGTTGGATTTTATTAAACATTTCATAATAAGTCTTTGCTTTTCTCATGAACATTTTTTGAAACGACAAATCCAAACCTCATTAACCTTAATAAACAGTTTTTATCCACAACTTTAACTGCAGAAGCTAGAACCAGTTTCATAAACTTCATATTGATCTAAACGATGTTTTCTACATGAACATGTGTTTGTTCTGATCTCTTTCATGCTGTGGAGGAAATAAAAGCTTCGGTGAACATGAAAACACGCAGTGGGCCACGCAGAGCTCCTGCAGATCCATGAACATGTAAAGAGGCTGTTCTTCTTCCAGGAGATTTTAGCCGAGTTTCTGCTGTGGAGTTTTCAGATGTAAAACTGAGTCATGATGTTTTGTCTGAGAATAAACCACAATATCTGACATTTAGAGTCCAATAAACTCAAATAAATATATAAATATATACGAGTTATGTGTTTGTCTTGTTAATCTTCATGGTTTCAGTCTATCAGGATAAACTTGTACGTTAGATCGTACTAGCCGATGGATAGTCAGTTTTATTTCAGCTGTTGGTGATGGATGCAGAATAAAGGCAGCAGTTGGAGCTCATAATAATTTTTTAAATTATTTTTATTTCAAACCCAGCTGAAGCTTTTTGTCGAAAACCTGAGTTTACATGTTTCTGATCCTGAAACCCAGAACTGTCTGTAATTTAGATGGGATGGAAGCTGCCGTCTATTGAAAGCTGCTGGTTTCTGCTCAAGAATAAAGAACCGACATATTGTAAGTGATCTGCTGTGTTTCTGCTTTTACAGAAAACAGAGTTTGTTGATGCAAAATTTGCTGGTTATTTGTGAAAATATTTCACCTCAATGTATATGTAGTTTAGGAATGTGCAGATATACACTAGGTGGTGTTAGAGCTCCTGTTTGTTTTCCTCAGCAAAGAAAAACACGATCGGTTCTCACTGATCACCTGAATGTTGGGAACATACTGGTGCTAATGGTATTACCAAATAAAAATCTAAAATTACGGTGAGTTACTTCAATGACCCACTGAACACAATAGGGAATCTCAAAACTATTCACTTTCAATATTTTTTGTGTTGTGAATCAGAAAAGCTCCTCTGTCCAAAATAAAACACAGGACAATGTGAACAATGACATCACCGTCCCAACAAAGACAGCAGAAGAACAGGCCTGAGGCCAAAGAACATCTTGAAAATAGATGAAATATAGTGAAGGAATATAATTGGTGGAAAACAATGTTATTCCAGAAACATTACAGGAAACAAACTCTGTAGCTTTGCTGATTTTATTCAGGTTGAAGTCTCTTCCCTTTTATCAAGCGTATTTTTAATACTCTTAAATATCATTCTCCCTTGTGGATTTTTTAAAATTTAATTTAAACTTGATTTAAAATTTAGAACTAAACTGCTTACTTAATGTGCAATGATGTCATGTTGCTCATTATGATGGGATGGCAGAGATGGTTTGAATTTCCGCCTTCTCTCTCCTCTTTGCTCCTGCCCTGCATCCAGCTCCTTTTCAACTCCTCTGGGATTTCTGGCTTCAGCTGTTTTGTTATTTCTGCTTTTAAAATCGTAATCACCTGCTCCCTGTTGTAAGCCACACTGCTGCTGTGGTTATGCATCATAACAAAATAGAAGAAATGTGAAAAATACTGCAAGAAACCTTTTTTGGATACTTCACAGTATCCAAAAAAAGGAACATTTGCCCAAAAACGCAATTTTCCTCCAAAAAGGCAGGAATGAAGCTTGGAAAAAAAGAAAAAATGAAAGTGCAGAGGTATTAAAACGTTCTGCCACCCTGAGCGGCACCACTGCTGTTGTAATTTCTGAAAGTTCAAATAACAATAGATTTGTGGACACGACTCAATGCATAGTAACGTGCAGGTGCACGTCTATCATTTACAGCCACTGTCCTAACAATTAATTTATTCTAACTGCCTTTAAATAACAAATTAATGTTTTTATAGTGATTTACATAAAAAAACAACATTTTAAATGTCTCAATAACGTGTGTTATTATTCCTCCACTTTTTAACCTGCTGTTGTTATATCTGAAAGCTTCAATGGCTTCTCCTCTGCTGTCTCCACGTCTCTCTCTCATAAATCCATCTGTTCATTCAACTCTCACTGAGCAGCTCTGAGTTTTGTTTCAGGCAGCTTACTTTTTTAAACTGCTCACCGTTGTTGCTAGGTGACAGTCAGCTAAGTGTTGCTACACTAACAATCCTAATGCTAACAGAGTACCGAGCTCGTATTCAGATGAACAGGGAGACTTTTTCTAAATCCATTAGACCTAATATAACTAGATAAGTGGAGGATTTAACACACAATAAAATCAAATCTTTTTATTATTCGCTTGCTCTGGAGGCATTGAACGCATCACCATTCCACAGTTGGTCTCCAATAATCCATCCCTGAATGGGAGTCCGCCTCAGACTTTATCAGAATCTGTAAGAAAAAACTAAAACTACTACTATAACTAATAGAAACTAATCTAAAACTAAGCTATATCTAATAACTAGTAAAAACTAGCAAACACTCTGAACAAATAAAAACTAACTATATACAAACAAAAAGTCACAATAAAATAGCTAAAATTAAAAATCTTGAACTAGTATAACCCTGGCGCAAACAGTCCTCAACATTTGGAAGAAGTTGGCAAATTTCAGGTCCTTGCAGAGAGAAAACGAGCTGCAAATTATAAATCTGCTGGTTCCTTAGAACTTTTTTAACTAATTTTGAATCAGGATCTAAATTTTAATTCAGATCCTGAAAATTAGGATTGAAACCGTGGTCATTTCCCATGATCCTCACCATTCGCTGGGGTCATAGGTCATCAGCTCTGTGACCTATGACCCCACACCAAACCTCAGTGTGGAAATCAAAGCAAAAGAAACTTTTTGAGGACCCAAACAGCTGTCTTGTGTTTTCTACCACAATTCTATATTTTATTTTTGCAGAGTTGGAGTTCTGATGGTTTGTCTGCTTTCTGTGCGTTTGTCTCATCCAGTGAAATAAAGTTCTGATTCAGGACCAGCTGAGGTCCAGCAGAACCTCTGGAGCTGCTAATCGCTGAGTTCGTCTCTCTCTGAGAGGCTAACGGCTCTGATGATGGACTCTATGGCGGCTTCAGGTCCCAGGATCCTCAGCAGGCTCTGAAAGGCCTCTGCAGCGCCGCCTCCTGCTGACTGACTGGGGAACATCTGCAGAGCTGCACACAAACAAACAACAATTAGCATCTAGAAACTGTTTTCTTTCCTGTTGTGTTTAGAAACGCACCAACAAATCAGATTTTCAATGTATCAAAACTAAAAACTCCTTCTATTTTTTGGTCCATAAAGGAGTTTTCTAATTACTGATTAAATACAAAACAAACCTCAGGGAAATAATAACCATAATAATGTCAAAGTGCTACAACATAACAATAAAAGCATAAAATACGATAAACAATGTTTTACACGCTGGGTCAAATATAATCAAGAACTAGGAACTCCAGTAGGAAGCAGCTTCATCAGCAAAAATATTCATGACGTTGACCTCATTTCTGTAAAATTATATCTGTAAGTCACAGAATAATTTCACGTTTAGAACTAATCTCTTTGATTATTTATTTTGAGCCTTTAATTTAAAATTGAAACTGGGCAGAAACAAAACGAACCATGATGTTAGCAGAAAGAGGAGCCTGCAGTCAAAACTCAGGGCTGAGCAGAGCCGGCCCAAGGCATAAGCAAACTAAGAAACCACTTAGGGCCCCAGGGCCACTAAGGGGCCCCTTCAGTGGAGCTGATTTTTATTTATTTTTATTTATTTTTAGTAATAATTTCTGTCATTACAATATCAAAAACACACAATTTCACTACGCAGTAATTTATTTATTTATTTTTCAATAATATATATTTGATAATATATGTAGAAAAACAAATAAATTGCTCTTGGGGCCCCCTGGTGGCCGCGGTAGGTACGGCACGCTTCGCGTGCAGAGCATCCAAAGGCCCAAAGCTCCGGTCAGAAGAAAAGAAAAACAAAGTCTCAAAAAAGGACTTATCCTTCAGGGAGGGAGAAAAGAAAGAGGAAGAATAGAAAAAAGCCAAGATAAAGGTTTGTTTTAATGTGTCTTAGTAATGTAATGTAATGTAAAAGATTTGTAAAGCTGCTAATAAAAAAATAGCCTGATAGCGACCTGGACCGGTCCAGTTCAACAGCCAAACATTTATGCTCGGGTCTTTGTGTTTGTGTGAAACTGAGATTAAACTTTAAATGAGTTGATTCTCCTGGGTGGCTCTGTGTGTTTGAGGTATTTTTGGCTTCAAAACGCTGTTTGATAACGTTTGATTACAATAAATAAAACTTCTCAATGTTTGACATTGTCTAGCAAAATGTTTTTACGTCAGGATACATGGGCGATGAGCTGCTCTATACCGGTCCACATTCCAGGGGAGAAAGACTCACCTGGTACAAATAAAATGTTTAGGTATTGGAGTAACGCTTAAGAGAAATTAATTTAATCAAAGAATGTCATGAATATGTGTGTAGAGCTGCACCGATTGCAGTTTCCTGACCGATCCCCGGTTACCAATATTTAAAAAGCCAGACCTGCCGATTTTGGCTGGTATGAATTTTTTTTTGTCTAAAATGTCGCTAAATATAGCAAAAACGTCAGTGAGTTGGTAACAGTGGGGTGAATATTGTTAACTGCAAACGTTCAGACGTGACCTGGTGGGTCGGTCTGTCAGTCAAACCTCTCACTGCGGAGCAGAAGAGGACAGAGGCTGATTTATAAACCTTTGCTGACGAAGATAAGAATATGGGATAAAATCAGTTTCACATGGAAGTATCAGCAGATCACGATTCCCCAAAATTAAGGAAATCGGTGCCCAGAAATCAACTGGTCGATAAATCAGTTGGCCAATAAATGTATCCTATATTATACATGTATATAATGTAAACAGCACTGCCAGAGATGCAATACGTTTATAGCAGCCCGATCATTAGAATGATCTAATGATCGGGCTGCTGACAGCAGCCGGTCCACATTGTTAGCAGAACTAGAGGGCCCCAGAACCACATTTCACTGAGGGCCCCAGGGAGGCTTGGGCCGGCCCTGGGGCTGAGGATGACACCTGCGCTTCAGGTAGATGCCCTATCCTGTTCTCACCTTTCTCTGGGATCTTTGACAGCAGCTGGATCTTGGGAGTGACGGCGCCCCCTGTGGAAACATCCAGGCACCAGTGAATGAAGAAGCCGCAGCTGCAAACAGAAACAGAGACGAGTTCAGAGGCGGATCGGCTCTGGTTCTGGAGGTTTTCTGCCAGGATGAGAGGATTCCTACCCTGGAAGCTCGGGATGATTCAAGGTCATGACCTCTGAGCCGCAGCCTTTGGGAAGAGACACGATGGAGGGAAACTTCTCCTGCAGAAGACAGAACAGGTCGGAACAAAAGTTATTATAGTCAACTGAGAGTAAGTAACGAAAAATGAAGCTGAGAAAACATTTTGGTTAACTGAAATAAATAAAAACAGTAATTAATGGGGAAAAACTATAGCTAACTATACCAGTGTTGTTATGGCTACTGATCTTAACCTTACAGGAGTACAAAAATGGATTTAGAAACTACACTACTTTAATAATTTGAATGCAACATCAGCTGAAAAACAGTAAATATATTATTTTATTTTATTACAATATATTTATTGAGTTTATGCATATATGGAACATAACAAACAAACATTGAAACAATTATTGAACAATGATGCTCTGGTTTTGTTGTTCCAGCTGCTGCCTGTGGGGGGCGCCTGTATCCAGATGTCTGGAGGACCAATCAGGATCAAGGCTCTCCAGCGTCTCCAGGGATTCCATCAAACTGACAGTTTAATCAGCAGCAGCTTTAAATCATCTTATTCTGTGAATATTCAGTCGATACACCGAAGCAGCCTGAAGGGGGCGCCACACACTGATGAAATGAGTCCGTACCATCACCTCTGTTACCATCAAAGTACCCCAAAATTGTTGAAAAGTAGCACTACTTCAACATATATTTACTGAAGTAAAAGTAAAAAGTAGCCGTCCAAGAAATTTCTCCAGTAAGAGTACAAAGGAATTTGGTATAAAGTCTCCTCAAGTAACTGATCAAATTATTATTTAATATTTTAAAATGACACAATTAGATGGACCAAAATGTAAAGCTAAGTGGAATTTTTTTTAATTTTAAGGACAAATGTGACAATGATTCATATATGTGACAATAAATAAAAAAATCAGGCAATAGAAAATGTTTACAAATCAATTTCTTTCAATAATGTTTCTGTCTGGTGGATGTTTGGTTAAAACCTGTTTGTTTTTCATCCAGAAATTTTACTCAAGTAAGAGTAGCAATACTTCGTAATGAAAAAGTAGTAGTAAAAATACTTCTAAAAGTACATTTTTTAAAATAAAAACTAAGTAAATGTAACTAGTTACTACTGAACTCTAGTCATTATCTGATTCGGATCATTTCATTCTGGAGGATTTCTGGGATTCTTCAAACCTGAAGGAAAACGGTTCTTAATTTATTTAATAACGTCTCCATGGACACCCAGACGTGATTCCAAACACAAGCAGGTGAGTTCAATTAAAATAATTCCTTCTATCGCCTCTGCAGATGTTTTCTCTGCTGAATTTAGTCAGTTTCCCGGATCTGCAGGACTCTGACCCCAACATGACCTCTCCTCCCGTTCACCGCCTGCTCTGCTCAGATTCCTGCAGCAGGTTGGCAGCGTCCTCTCCCAGGCAGGAAGACACATGTTGGACCCTCTTTCTCCCTCCTCCTCTGCCTCCTCTTCCTCGCAGCTCCGCTCAAAGTCTCGGGTCTGAAACAGACACACACTCTCAGGGTGTCATCGCACGGCGACACACACCTCTCAGAGCGCCGAGGACGACCGGAGGAGGACAGAAGTCGGCTTCAACCTGACGGTAAAGTTGACTCCATGTCTGTCTGTCCTTGGCTCCTCCCCCTGTCCCTCCGTCCCCGTCGTCTGGCTCTCTGCCGTCTGAGTCACGGCAGAGCATCCTGACATGTTTGGGAATTACAGGAGATTTATTTTCGGTTGTTAACAGCTTGTAATTAGCAGCTTTTACTGCATTTGTTTACATTCCAGCAGCATGACACCAAGGCTCTGCAGGAGCCTCAAATTAAAATGCTTGAATATCTTCACGGATCTGAGAAAACAAACTGAGCTGAGACCAGAAACTAAACACTCTGATTTAAAACAAATGTGAGGCACGAATCTGCTCCCGTCCATTCAGCTTGGGAGGCTTTTTATGTCGAAAGTTTACATTTCCTGTGAAACTAATCTGACTTCTGGACTGAAAGTGAATAAAAAAGCAGCAAAAGTTCATAGAAAAATCTTCAGAAACTCTGGAGGACTGCTGGGTCAAGACCTCTTAGCCAGAGCAGAGAATTAACTGTTGTTTTCAGCAGGAAGAGGTGAGGCTATGAGAGCAACAGTGACTGTAATTAGTTCAGGATGTATTAACTACACCTTGTTTCCGACCAAAACAACACAAAGTCACGAGGAAAACGTGAGCAGAGCTGCTGCTTCTAGCTGAGAGATTAGAGACTTTTTGTCATGGGAGCAAAAATGTTGAAGCAATAATGAATTTTTTTTTTTTGTTCAAAATGAATGTTATTCATTCAGAATTTATTTCTTTCAAAACGCTTGATATATTTAGCCAAGTTTAATAAAGAATAAAAGCTGATCGGTATTAGTTTTAGCCTGACACAAATAAAATGTCTCCATCTGCATCAACCAAGAAATTTGCATTATTTTTAATTGCAGTTGGAGGCCGCACAAAATCAATACCAAGGGCCACAAGTAGCCCCTGGGCCGCACTTTGGTCCACTTCCTGCTTTTGGAGTGGTCTCAACGAAAACGAGCCCGAGGTTTTTAGGCAAACCAGAGTTTGTTTTTTTGAGTTTGATTACAAATTCTCACCTTCCCAAACAAACTAGAGTTCGATTAAAGCAAACTAAACATGGAGTGAATGAACCCTAAATTCCCAGTTGAATTCTGAATGAGTTTAGGTGACCTAGATATTTTTTGATGCGAATACATCAAAAAATATGTTTAGTGGTTTTTTTACTCCTAAATTGTGATTTGAAGAATTTGTGGGAAGCAAATTTTTGGGTCCGTTTATATTCCAGATTCTACTTATTCTTCCAGAATCTTGTCATCTGATTTTCCCTCTGGTTTTGTTTCTCTAGCAGAGACCAAAATGTCATCATATGAACTCATTAAGAATCAGCTGAAGCAGATTAAATGTCCACCAGTCCAAATGAAATCCTGCTGGAAAAATACTTTCAGTTCACATTGTGAGATGTTTGCTTTTAGCTGTTGGAACCCTGTGGCTCTGATGGACCGCTGAACCAGAACTGGGTCTAAAAGGTCTGCTTCAGTTCCTGGGACTAAATGTGGACTCAGATCAGAACCAGAACCTTTAAAATTCCCAGTTTAAGTTGATAACTGATGCAAAATATTTAGAATAATTAATAAAATTTGCTGCTTCAACAACTTAGTCTGCTCCTATGGAGACAAATTACATTTGTTTCATTTCCACCCAGCTGATTCTTCTGCCTGTAACTCAGTTACCAATTTGTTGTCTACAGTTTTGCTTGGTTCTGCTGTTCTGGAAGCATTTTGACCAGAACACGTTGAAATATTTCGCCTCTCACAGGGACGTTTCCTGGTGAAATAAAGGCTGTGGTAACCAGCAAGAGTTTTTCTGTTGGACGTGAGCAGATGCTGAAGTTCTTCTGGGTCCATCTGAGCAGAAACTCTGGGAGAACCAAACTGGAGCAGAAACATTTCTCCATCTGAGCCTGTTCATCCAGGAAGTGAGCTGAATATTTTCCATCCCCTCTTGTTTTCTCCCCCGTGTTGCACTGATTTTCTCTCTTTGTCTCCCATTTATTCCTGGATTCCTATTGGTCAGGACAGAGGGGGGAGGCGGTCTGTGTTCAAGCTGCTGCAGGGGGCGGGTCGGGGTCCGCAGCAAAACTTCAAGGAAGTTTCATGCAAGCTGCAGAATACCTGCATGGAGCAATACGGAGTAAACAGCCAGAGACACGGCTGACTGTAACCAAGGAGACCATTTGATCTAACTTTAAAAACATCCAGATCTGCTGCTGAGCTTTCTGGTCTTCATCATGGGAAAAATCCAACAATCC
This sequence comes from Xiphophorus couchianus, assembly GCF_001444195.1. Classification (NCBI taxonomy): domain Eukaryota; kingdom Metazoa; phylum Chordata; class Actinopteri; order Cyprinodontiformes; family Poeciliidae; genus Xiphophorus; species Xiphophorus couchianus. The sequence continues at coordinate 4,384,823 of NC_040247.1, forward strand.
ACTCCTTTAAATTAACTTGAAAGTTTGGAAAATAGATTTCTGCTTATTAATCAACTTATTAATCACACTGACCCGCATAAAGGAGCAAAATAATATCTGTAGGGCAATTTTCACATAACATTAAAAGGACAGTATTATGTGTTTTACAGGCACATAGTTTCATTTTTATAGCACAGTCAAGTAACTATGTTACCTTCAGTTGTTATAAAAATGCTGATTACATATGACTTAAAAGAAAATTTACTTCCTGATTTATTGCCTTGAAATTGGGCCTCTTTGTCTTTAAACACTCCTGCTCTTTCTGAAACTCCACCTTCAGGAAGTCATCAGAGCATAGTTCCTATTTTAACTCTTTAACAACATTTTTACCAGCGTTGCATTAAGTAGGAGCTCATAATGAGGTGTTTGCTAATTGCTGCTGGCTAGTCTGAAGGAGCCGAGCATGGGGAGGAGATTTGTCTGGAAGGTGGAGCTAGTTCCAGCCAAGATATTTTGCACAGCTGAATGGTTGCCATGGAGAATAAAGGATTTCTCAAACATGACGAAAGAATCAAAACAACAGGTATGTTTATGATGAGGGAAAAACATTCTAACATGATGTCAAGCTAAAAAAAAGTTTACATAATAATGCTTCTCCCATAAACACCACCAGACTGCATGGAGATAATCAGTTGCTGTGCCTCATTGGTAATTACACCCTGCAGATGAGCGATAATCACAAAGCAGCGATTCCATTAATCCGTTTGCTTTATGTTACCTTTTCAAACAGCAGCTATTAAACTCAGCTTCCAGTAGAGACAGGTCTGCCTCCCTGGTTTGATGTTGTTGCTAAGTAACGTGATGGCGAATGGACGTCATCCAAAACTTGAGAAATGTGACCTTTAAATGTTTCTGTTACAGGACGACTACAGGATTAGATTCCTGCCAAAAACCCAGAGGAGCGCATTAACCAATCACAGCAGAGCATTTAAGTCCCGCCCTCCAGGCATGAAGCTGCAGCTCCTTCAGTGACAGACAGCTGCACAAAGGAGTGTTACCACAGTTCCTGTTCAATTCAGTTCAGTATTATGACATTATGTTATCATAATATAACGTTAACATCACAGCAGAATAATCCTGCTGTGATGTCAGTGATGTTTGACCTCATTTTAAAGGGGCAGTATTGCATAAAACCGACTTTGCGCTTTACACCATGTTATAATTTTATTCCTACTACTCAGCTCCTTCAGACTAGCCAGCAGTAATTAGCAAACACCTGGTGGAACCGAGCTTTTGATATGAGCTACTTCTCAGTTCAACGCTTGTTAAAACGTTGTTAAAGGGTTAATAGACGAGAAATGTTGAGATGACTTCCTGAAGGCGCAGTTTCAGAAAGAGCAGGAGTTTTTAAAGAGACAGAGACCCAATTTCAAGAAGCAAATTTTCTTTTAAGTCATTTGATATATGTAGCATTTTTATAACAACTGAAGGTAGCACAGTTACTTTAATACGCTATGAAATGGCCTGGAAAACACAGAATACTGCCACTTTAAAGGTGCAGGATGTGGGATGTACTGACCCCTAGTGGTAGCAATGTAAAACTGCTGACTGCTTTGCATTCTAAATGTGGATGACAAATGAGAAGAGAAAGCGTTCGCTGTTTTCCATCAGAAGGTGGAACGCTGCAGCTTCTCAGAACATCTGGACTCAAACCAGAAGCCTGGATGATTCAGACACAAAGAGCTGCTTCATCCTGGAGCAACCAGAGCAGCTATCACCTGAGCAGATCTGCCTGCTCTAATAATGACAGACTGCAACCTCAGACCCGTTATTAGAGCCTCGGGGAGCCGGACCCGGCCATTAAGCAGTGAAGCGTGGCTATATGAGGAGCGGCAGCGGCGGCTCCGCGCAGCTGCATCTGACACGTTGCTGCAGGTCAACGCTCCGGTTCGTCTGACCCACTACGCTTTGCAGGGATGAGGCGGTGGCTGGTGTGGGCCGCTCTGTGGCTGCTGGTGGTTCTGATCCTGCCTGATGCCCGGGCCGGGTCGAGACATCGGAACCAGGATGGGGAGAGACGGCAAGGGAAGCGATGGAGGGACGGACAGGGTGAGACATGTCACTAATGTTTCTCTGGAGGGGACCAGAATATGGGACAGCTCCACCAGGTTAATGACGTAAATGGAAATTATGACATCATCAAACAATATTCCTTATTTCTCTGACAATGTTTAATCTTTTTTCTGTTAAAAAGAGGGATTTAATTGGCACAAGGTTTTTATCTTTTTTCCCTTACATGTTTTCAACTGATGATGGCCTCAGAAAACAGAATGATGTTTTTAATGCAAGATTGCAACTTCAGTAGAATTAAAAACAAATACAATACCAACCAGTTTACAGTTTTCACTCAAAAGCATGTTGCCTATTTTTCATTAAGCTTTAGATACATCATTCTCACCTCCATATCCAATTGAAAAATCCAGATGGCATAAACTGCAAAAAGCTGTCATCACTGACACTGATTATTTTGTTCCTATTTCTTTATGCAGTTGAAGTGTTTCCTTTAATTTGTAGATTTCTCCATATATATCTTTTCGAATTAACAGTGACTTGCAGACAAAGCCCTGTCACAATCTGTACCATCAACTAATTTGTACATGTGCTAGAAATCCCTCCATGGAGAGTATTTTTGTTCCCATTTTTTTCTTTTTATATGTCATTGTAATTGTAAAAAATAATATGTGATTTAAAGAGAACTAGAGTAGTAAATTTGTGTTTCCCATGAACACGCCCTGTAGTCTTGTAAGAGACTTAGTTAACCTCAAAAAAGATGTATTTGTTTAAAAAAATAAAGGTCTTTTATTTGTTTGTAATGACTCCACCAGAGGGTGCACTGACTGTAGCTCCTAGCTAACAGTCCGGTGAGTTCAATACACAACTTTCTGATTAAAATCTTTTAACTAAATTACGGAAATTATTAGGGGAATTATAACATTGTCTAGGAAAATATGTAATCTTATTACAAGTTGTATTTTAATTAATACAAATAAATGTTACACTTTCTTGATGTACATTTTAAGAATAATCCTGAAGTATTTCTTCATCGCATGCGCAAATGAGTCAGATGTGCAGATTGTCCTTTCTGAACAAATAAGCCTAGCTGTGCCGCGCTTTCTACATTGACATCACTTTTAAAAAAAATCTAGGTTATGTTCAGTGAGGAGAGGAGTGCCATCTAGTGTTTATAAATACAAATTGCAGGTTGCTGTCAAACTTTGGTTTGCCTTAATTTGCGGGACGGTTGGCAACCCTTCCACAGGTTTTTGTGTTTCTCTGAGCTAATGTAAGCTGAGGTCATCTGCGCTTTGGTCTGCAGGTTTCATCTGGACCAGTGAGGGGCGCTCTAAACCTCTGAAGATCCGGCTGGTTCCAGGCCCGAACGGCCCACACACACCAGCAGGAACCCTTACGTTCTACAGGAACATCCCAGAACCGCAGTCCAGCTACAGCGTCATCCCAGGTCGGTAAGAGAACAGCAGCCAGCTGATTGGACCGAACCAGGAAGGTTCGATCTGGTTCGGTCCAAATCTGGTTAAAAACTGCTGGAATCTGAAAATATTTTAAATATCCAAAATAAATAAACAAAACAACAGAAATAACAAATGAAATGAATTATGAAGTGTCTTTAGTTTGAAAATAGATTCATAAACACAAAAACATGTAATTTCAATATGTTTCACTAAGTTTTATGCTAACTGGCACAATATAGTTCCAGTTAGTTATAGTTTTCCCCTATTAATTATTGTTTTTATTTATTTCAGTTGATGAAAATATTTTCTCAATTTCAGTTTTTGTTAGTTTTAGTTAACTATAATAACTCTGGTGTGTTTCCTGGTCTTTCCACTTCGATTAAGCGACAAATTAATGTTGACTTTTCCCATAAAATACATTTAACAGGACAGTTGGATTACTATAAACCACCAGGAAAGGGTGTGTAAATTTTACTGTCAGAACCTTTTTCCAGCTGCTAAGCTGACTTGAAGGAATCGGAGAGAAACAACAGGGCTCAGAGAAAAAACGTCCTCTTAGTCACGTTCACTCATGTAATGATGAATCATCACATCCAAACATGAAGAGGGAAAACTTCAAGGTTTCTCTCACAGAGAGGACGGGACTCCTGCAGATCAGCAGCAGTTAGAGGGATGGCGGCAGACATCTTCTGCGAGAAACTAAGCTAATTTCTTTCTGTGGTCAATGGTTGATGCTTTAAAAGAGCAAAAGAGGGGAAACTGGAGCTTTACTAGGCCCTCATGAATTAAACTGGGTTATAAAAAACCCCTCAAAGAACGGAGGAGGTTTTCTCATGAACCCGGAGAGAAACTAGACTAAAGCAGAAGAAACTTCTGATTTGTTCTGGAGTAAATCAAAAGTTTAATACATCACTTTATTAAAATTAAGAAAGCAATGCTTTTAATGTACGCAAAAAGATTTCTGCATGGTGCAGTGGACTTTAACCAATCAACTCTTCCAAAACAAAAACATGATATTGCATGAAACAAACTGAAATCAGTTTTTAGTTGATTCTAGGAGGATAATTCAGAGTTTTCCTGAATTTATAAAAGGTTAAAGGGTATTCAGAACGCTAAAAGGAGTACCACAGGCTTCAATTCTCAAGTCTCTTCATTAAAACAGCAATTGTACTCTAAAGAGTCAATTTAGACTCTTTAAATTGAGCTTTGTTAGAAAAGTTCAACCTTAGTAAAGTTCAACCTTTTCTAACAAGGCAAGGAGTTTTTGGACAGTAAGGAATCCACACAGAGAGATTTAAACTCTGCCAGTCAAGTGGACCAAAACATAAATAACTTTCAGATTAGAGCGAGAGAAGAGTCAGGGTAGAAACTGATGGAACTGATGGAGGGTAAAATTTTAGGTTTTTTTAGGCATTACAATGAGCAGAAGATTTGTCTTGCTATACATCTCTGCCACTAAGGCAGCAGTAAAGAGCCTGAAAGACGGAGGCTGTCAGGCTCTTCCTTTAATCAGAAGAGAAAAGGAAAGCTCTAAAGAATGAGTGCTTCAGTGGAGATGACAGAGGGACAGTTGGCCGAGGCAACAAAGAAACTACCTGTGCTCCTGCAGACCCAGCAGAGTGCAACTCTTCCAAAGCCAATAAATAAATATTAGAATCAAACAAACAACAAACTCTTTTTAGCTGATTCTGTGAGGCTAATCAAGTCTTTTAACTACTTTATAAAATTTTAAAGGCTATTCAGAGTCTAAGTGGAGTTCTGCAGGGTTCAATCCTTGAGCTTTTCACTTCAGCAGGAATTACTCTAAAGAATCCCTGTTTAACCCCTGGGACCACTCAGCTCAACGTTTTCTGAAATACATAAATAAATCAGGGAGTTTGGGGCAGTAAGGATTCAACACAGTGAAAGATTTAAACTCTGCCAGACTTTAACTGATGGAAAAGCCAGAGAGTATAATTTGAGTTTCTCTCTGAACAGAGGCATTATGGAGAGAAGCAGAGGATTGCCTTGCTTTACATCCCTGCCATTAAGGTAGCAGTAAAGAGTCTGAGAGGCGGAGAAATGATATTTCAGAGAGAAAAGAAAAGCTCTAAAGTATGAGTGCTTCAGCAGAGATGACAGGGGGACAGTCGCCCGAGACAATAGAGAAACTAGCTGAGCCTCTAACTACCTGTGCTCCTGCAGACCCAACAGAGAGCATGCCATTAGGAAGGACAGATGACAGACGGGAAGCAGTCCAAACAGAGCCAGAGAGCTCTTCCTGCTGGATCACAGTGTTTTAAAGTCTTTCCCTCTGACTCACGGCCCCTCGCAACCTCGTCACGTCGCTGGCCTGGAGCACTACGACTTGGGTTACCTCAGTGAGGGGGGGGTGGCAAACGGGACAAATCACTGCTTTGTCTGCTGCTTATGCTCAAGTACAGGCCAGACAACCAACCAGACGCACAATTACTGGAGCAGGACAACAACCTGCTGGGTTCAGATCCCGACCTGGGGCTTTTACTGGCCGTCTTCCTGTGCAGCTGCTCATGAATAAAGGCCACAACTGCATCAAATACGTAAGAAAACATTGAAAAAAATCATGCAAACCGGAGTTGGAGCATTATACCAATTCACAAAACGGGTCCAAAGAAAAATCTGCAACTCAAATGAGAGAGTAGGAACTGCGTCTGATGCAGCTTGAAGCACTGAAATGATGCATTCTGCATGTGCTTGGATGAAAATCAGCTTCCATGTAATTATTTATGGAAATTATCCCAAACCAGTTTGTTGTTGATCTGTATATTTTGGATATTTTCCAACATTTCCCGGGTCCAGACTCACCATGAACGCTTCAAATGGGATCCGGAACTGAAACGGTGAAGAAGAAGCTGCGTCTGAACCCGGGAGATCAAACTCCTCCATCTTGAAGGACTTCTGGGAATTTAACCAAATGTCTAACTTTAAAATGTCATAAAACTGCTGAGAGAGTTCTGACTCTCAGAAAATTAAGGAAATTTGTGCTGATAAGTCGGTGCACCTCTAAATATTATGCAGTGATTATCGGTGGCTCTACATGGCGGCCAGATGTTGAACTGACCCCGGTGTGTGTGTGTGTGTGTGTTGCTGCAGGTAAGCAGACCCAGTGTGTGTACCACGGGCTGACCATGTTCGACCTGGCCGTCTGGTCTCCGTCGCCCTGTGTGATGTGTCTGTGCAGCGAAGGGCGGGTGGTGTGTGACGAGATGACCTGTCCCACAATGCACTGCCCGTACCCCGCCACGCCCGTGGGCCGCTGCTGCCCCGTCTGCATGGAGCCAGGTAGAAACACGACATGTGAGACGCCATGGCGCAGCATCCGGAGACGCAGAGATGACTCCACGATGTTATTAAATCTCCAGTCTTCATCTCTGAGGCCTCGGCATGCTGCTTCCTGTTTCCATCATGGCTGAAAAATGTGCGCAACACATTTTGGACCCGCTAGCACACATGTTGTGAACTGTTTTAGCATTCGTACATGTTGGTCCTTTTAGTGTCAGAGAGGCTGGACACTAAAAAAGATTACAGCTTTATTCCCTTTGTGAGTGGGCGTAAATGTTTACCTTTCTTTAAGAAGAAGTCTGGGAAAACGATCCATTACTGGATCCTGGGTTTCATCCATGTTTTCCTTCTAAGTTGCATGACTTTGCTGTAAAACCTCTAGAAAGTTTCAGATCAAGAGTCCTTCAGGCTTTCCACAGGTTTTATTAGTTTTTCTTGGACTTTTAGATTGTTTATCTTTCAGTGAGTGAAAATTACTTTTATCTGCCTGGTTTCTCCTTAAAAAGGCAGAAAAACAAACCAATTGAAGCCAAAATAAGAATTACGCCTTAAAAAACGATGAGAACCTGAACGTTGTGTTCTTACAGCACAGTTTGGGTTTTGGTGATGGAAAACTTTACGATTAGACAAAACTGCCAGACAAACTGCAAAGACAACTTCTTCTTCTTCTTCTGAACTAAAATATCAACAACAGATTAAACCAGATCTGGATCTGGTGATAGTAACGTAATATTTTTGGTGAAGGTGACGACTGTTTGTGTGGTTGTTGCTTCCAGACCAGCTGCTCCAAACAGGAAGGGGAAGTTCAGCGTTTTTATGACAGAACTAGCTTCATGAATTAAAGACATTCAGCCCAGATGCTGCACAGAGCAACAGACTGATGACAAAACTTTAGTTAAAGTTGAAAAGAATCGAACAAAAACAGATTAAAACTACAAAAAACAATGTTGAAGTTGTCAAAATAGCTTAAAATCTTTTTTACTAAAATAAAATAATGAAATAATGGAATCAAATCGTTCCATTTTCCAAAATGCTCCAAAAAATTCCAGAAATTTTATTGTTTTTCCACGAATTTTTTCCTGTGGAAAGACTCGGATGTCCAGCCTCAGGGACAGATACGAACGTCTAGCCTCAGGAACGTCCAGCCTCAGGGACAGACCCGTTGGTGGTGGGTTTGGGTCGGACCGGTCTACAGCAGCTCTTTGCTCTGTAGCTTCAGCAGCTGGTCTGGTATTCCTGCAGCACTAACAACTCGTCTGTGTTCAACCGTCCTCCGCCTGTCTGTCCTCTGCCATCTCCTGTAGTGTCCTTTACATCCCTCCTCTTCCTCTCCATCTCTTTCACTTTCATTTCCCGCTCCCTGATTGGCTGCCCCGCGGCGCCCGCCTCCCCCACAGACTCCGGGCTCAGCCCAGAACTTTCTGGTGACTCTCCAGTACCCAGCCACCCCAAGGACCACATCGTCCCTCTGACCCAGGAGGACATCCAGAGAATCGTGTGGCGGGAGGAAGCGGAGCATCACGAGGAGGAGGAGCGTCTGAGGAGGAAGGACGAGGCGAGAAAGAAGAGGAGGAGGGAGAGGAAGGAGCGGGAAGAGAGGCAGAGGAAGATGGTTGAGGAAAAGAGGAAGGAGGAAGAAGAGGCTCTGAGGCTGCAGGTGGAGAAGGAGGAAGAGGAGTGGAGGACAAAGATAGAGGCAGAGGAGAGGAGGAGGCAGGAGGAAGAGAGCAGGATGAATGAGGAGAGAAGGAAGGAGGAAGAGGAGCAACAGAAGGAGGCAAAGGAGGATGTGGAGGTGTGGCTGAGAGGAGACGTCTTCCAGATGCCATCAAAAGAAGAAGAACTCCTCCCACCTCCAGTCTCAACGCATCCCACTAAGACAGATGAGCTGAAGGAGGTGGCACCAGGAGAGAAAGAGGAAGAGGAGGAGGAGGAGGAGGAGAAGGAGGAGGAGGAGGAGGAGACAATAGTAGTCCTCCCTGCCGGCTGCGACATCTCTGATGTCTCCATGACCTGCGAGAACGTCCAGCTGGTCCACTTCCCTCCACTGAATGTCCCGGAACTCAAGTCTCTGAGCCTGGAGGGTGAGTTCAGGGGTCAAGCAGGGGGCAGATAGAGGGACAATCAGGTGGTACCAATGGGGTGGGACAACCAGGGGGAGGGACAAGGAGGCAACCAGGGTAAGATCTGCCTGGCGTCTGATGGTCAGGGCAAAATAGTTTATGGAAGCAGGAAATATCATCATTATGCTACCAAATGTGTTATACTCAGAAGAACCAGACCATGAACACCTTCATGGTATTCGTTGGACTGAAATTGTTCTAACCTGCAGGGAACAACATTAGCAGCATCCCAGCAGGAGCCTTCAACGGCATTCCCAACCTGGAATGGATCAACCTGAAGAAGAACAAGCTGACGTCTGCTGGGATTGATCCCAAAGTCTTCATGGTAAGACATGTTGGTCCAGACCACTGGCGACCCCCAGAACACTGAAGACCATCAGAACACTGCAGAACCTCAAAGTGCATGAGACACCCAGACAAACCTAGACCACTCCAGACCACTGCAGTTCTCCAGCAGACTGCAGTTCTATGAACAGGAAGTAATGACTAAATGTCTCCATGACGACTGACTCTTTAACTCCTGTAATAAGTACATATCTCCACAATGACATTCTTTGGGTTTCGCAATAACAAAATATCTCCATGACAACAGATTCTTTTTGTTTCAGGGCCTGAAGATGTTGAGGCGTCTTTACTTGGACGAGAATCTTCTCGACGTAGTGCCGTCTGACCTCCCCTCCACACTGCAGGAACTGAAGATCAATGAGAACAAACTGAGAGCAATAGATGAAAATAGCTTCCAAGGTATGGAGATACCATCCTGCAGCCAGCAACCAGTATGAAAATGACATACTGTAAGCATTTGGACTGGCCAGGGTTTGATTCACTCACTGAAGTACAGGGCTCCCCTTTTCAATTGACTGGTTCAGTCAGTGTTGACAAGTAACAGGAACCACATCAGTAAAATATGGCCTAAAGAAGCCACCTGGTTCTATTACAAGAAGTCAAAACCAAGTAATCTCATTGGCATTGGTCACACTCTATCAGAGTAAAGGTACTATTAACATTAAGCCCTCAGTGCCATTAGCCAAGTGAGGACATTATCCACTCCTACTTACTCAGTTCCATTCAATGTGGCTTTTAGATAACGGTACTCGATAGTGGTACTCTTTTATACTACCTACCTGGTCGGGGTTCTAAGAGAGCTAAGTTGAGTTGTGGGTCACTGATGGGCTAGACAGTGAAGCTACTGGTTGAGTGATGAGAGCGACTCTGTTACAAGAATCAAAGGCACCATTTTTAAAACCCCCAACCTCATAAATATTTCGGTGTGTTGAACCTTATTAGTCTGACTCTTAAGCTGAAAACTATTGCATCGTGTTTCAGATCTGAGCAGCCTGGTGATCCTGGAGCTGGAGGGGAATCTGCTGAGTGAAGGGAACGTCGACCCGAGGGCCTTTGCACCTCTGACCCATCTCTCCTACCTAAGACTGGGAAGAAACCATTTCCGGACGGTTCCCCAGGGTCTTCCCAAGTCACTGCTGGTATAAAGGATAAAATCCTTTCCATCATGACTAGAACCTGAAACTCTGCGGGGTGAGCTGAAATCCAGTCTTGACTGGATTCAGCTATGACCTGAGATCAGGACATGTTTGATCTTTCTAGATCTTATCAGTGATATAGACAGTGCAACAAGTCATACTTGATTAAAAATCTTCATCGATTCAGGCTGCAGGAGGTCTAGCTTATTTATAGACCTTCTGGGTGGAATCTCTGGGTCTGTGATCAGTTTGAAGGAGTTCATATACCTCTGTATCATCATGAAACAGGACATAGAAAGACTGATCTAGGGTTCATCAGCATCTGCCTCAAGACTCCCACACACTCAGCTGTGGAGGATCTTCTCACACCTAGTAGAAGAAAGACTCCATGCAAACGTATGCTGGACATGCTGCATCAAGGCAGCGACTACGTGTTGCACAGCAAACTGCTGGGCATTAAACAGAGCTTGTATCGAAGTATTTTGTATGCAACATTGAGCTGATAAGGTAGAGAGTTGACATAACCAGTTGTAAAGCCGCGTAGCATTTTTGCCATTCTCTGTGTCGCACTGACAGGGTGTGCGGTGGCTGCCATGGTGGAGAGGAAATGGCTAGGCACCCATCAACTTGATAGTATCTATTTCAATGTAGGAAAATCAAGGTATCTGTCAAGAAAAATGTAAGCAATCTGTTTGGCTCAACTATGAAATCTCCACTGTCTGCAGACAGAGCGTGGCTTGCACAATACTTGGAACCTTAAAAAGTTGAGGAGTTCCCTTACGCATGAGGAGGCGATGCTTCTCCACAATTAAAAGAATCAGTTGATGATGTCTAAGGATCTGATTAGGATGCCTCCTGGTCTCATTTAAGTGGGAGAGGACTCAGAAACACATTCAGAACTCAGGGAAGGAGCTTATATCTTTTTTAGGTGACTGGGGGGACTAAATGTTTTCTAATTTGGTAAATGTGAGTTTATGGTCTATTTAATGCATCTTAAGAGTGCTTTCCATCCATCCTTCAGGAAAGCTTTGTCTCTCCGGTAACCTCCAGAATAAGTTTCTAGTCATTGCTGGAGACTCATGAAGACATATTTACCAAGTTAAGTTAGTCATTTAACTAAGCTTTTTATATTTAAACAAAAGTAGAACCGGATAGGTTTCAGTAACCTTGTGGGTTTGTGAAATAGTCTGCAATATCCACAACCGGTTGTTTTGGAACTATAAAGTTAAACTAAACTTCTTCTGCGGTTCACAAATCTCAGATTTCTTTGTTAAATTTATTATGACGTAAAAACAAATAAAGTCAAATTATTCATAAAATGTACAAAAACAGAAGTTGTCTAAAAAGATAAATTACAGTAGCAGAGGTGTTGGCGAGGCTCTTTATGTTGCTTCATGGTCACTGAACGCAAACAAGGTTCTCCTTGAATATTTAACCTCCCACCTGTGGGAAACCAATCTAACCATCTAATTACAGCCTGTGGTTAACCGCAGAGAAGGCAGAGTACCAGCAGACTGGTGCTGCATCCTGAACACACCTGCAAATACAGAATTACACACTCTTCATGTCATGAATCAGAACCAGGTCCAACAGTAACATCTGATAATTAGCTCAGTACGTTAACAGATGATGCTACAACAACATTCTGCTTAAACAGCATCAAACATTTCTTCTCCTTCTCCAGGAGCTGTATCTGGAGAACAACCTGATCGAGGAGATCTCAGAGACGGTCTTCAACCAGACCACCAACCTCAACGTGGTGTCTCTGAGGCACAACAAATTGGACGAGACCAAGATTGCTCCCATGGCCTGGTTCAACCACAGGTCAGACCAGAACAGAACCATCTTTACCAGCCATGAGTTTGGTTCAATAAGGATATTCAAACATAACTTCTCTTCTTTCAACTTCTGCAGGAACTTGGAGTCCATTGACTTGTCACATAATGACTTTTACCTGGTTCCGTCCTACCTGCCCAAGTCTTTGGTCCACTTAGTGCTTGTGGGAAATAAGGTTGAAAGGATACCTGGTAGGTTGAAAGGAAGTCTTAAGAATGCTCTGTCTACAACCCAGAGGTCCAGTGGTGGGAATCCCCACTGTACTGGACCATCATAAGAGAACCAGAAAATGTGACTTTCCATAGGCTCTCCCATAGTTCATCCGAAGCACCATAATAGGTCTTCACTGACGTAGTCAAACAAAAATTCCACCATCTTATTCACAAAGAGGCGGCCTCTTCCCCTTCTTGACACCAGGCACTGGTCCAACGGCACATACCTCCCTCTGCAGTGTGTTTGATCCGAGGTCCGTGTTTTATGCAGAAATTTTGCTTCAACTATCTGGTTTTTGCATCCACAGGCAACATGTATACGTTTGAAAAGCATTTCTTCAGATACGGTGAGGAATTACATTTATTTTGAGTGATTCTTCACAAAATACATAGAAAACTCCTGAATAGAAATTGCAGCGCTTAGTACACGGAGGCAGCTTTCTGCAAAAAAGTTGACACTTTCTCAGTAATCATTGTGTTACCTGAATGTCGTGGAAGTGGTATCCCCAGGTGGTCTGTGCCTTTTGTGAAAGGTATGCATGAATATGAACGTCCCAAAACCTACGCATCGACTGTTTGGCATTGGGTGACGTATGGAAGAGCCTTTAGACTGACAAGAGCAGAAAAGGTAGAGCAGGGTCAAATATTAAAAACCCTGAGGTATTGAGGACAGATGGTGATCAAGGATCAGTGGGGGAACAGAGAGGAGCTGCAGGACAATCATCTACGGTTTCATCATGGATCTAACTTGGACTTCCTCCATAGGCTACATCTTTGCCCACATGGATCCTGGCCTGGAGTACCTCTACCTGTCCTTCAACAGGCTGGATGGGGAGGGAATCGAGCCAGAGTCGTTCTTTGGTGCCTATCACTCCATGATGGAGCTGTGTCTGGACCACAACCAGCTGATTCACGTGCCGCTCGGAATCAGTGAAATGACCAACCTACATCTCCTCCGACTGGACAGCAACCGGATCAGGTACCAGAATCTTTTGGGTCCAGACGTACTGACATAACGTCCTTCCAATATAATCCCGCAAAATCCAGCAGCGTTTTTTTCCCCCCAACGCAGCAGAGCTTGAATCATTCATCACTTCCAGCCAGACACCAATAAACTGTAGGATCACTGGTAGCCATGACAACCAGAAACAAAATAAGCTGATTCAAGTTTCCACCTAAGAGCCTCACATCGTCATCCAGAGAGGAAAAATGCTACAGAGAGTCTGACTCTTCTCCAAGTCATCATGTTTGGACTCTCCACTAAACTCTTCCACATGCCAGTAGTGAGATCTTCATGCTCCAACAGCAACAACCTCCACAGTAACTCCAGTCTTCTCCAACATGGACTTTAATGGAGCTGGGGCCAAAACATACCTCTTTCTGCTGCAGCCAGTTTATTCAGGGTACACACTCTAAGGACCAGGACCAGGCAGGTCACACAAGATTAAAACCAGTTGGCAGAAAGCAGCCAAATTGTAAAATCTCAACACTATGGAGAACAAAGCAGGGTAGAGCACCAAACGTTCTGGGAGTTTTAGGGCATGACCATAGAGTCTGTTTCAAAATTCAGGTGATTTCATCCTGGGTGGATTGTGATATTCACATAATCTTGCACAAAGAGTCATGAAAAGGAAGAAAGATCTTCCACTGCAATAAAATCTTATAAAACACAAATGCACACAAGTCAAGAAATTTAATATACTTTTTACTGAAATGAATGACTGTTTAGATGCTGTCAGCTTAAAATGAAACTGAAAAGAAATATTGTCATTGAAAAAAATAACTGCAGCTGAAAATGCTGAAAAGTTTATATTGGAAGTTAAACAAAATTTCATAATTGAAAACCTGCATACATTCAATAAAACTAATAACTATACTTCAAATGTCAGGATATGATCCCATCAATAAAGTTCTATATGTGTAAGAGATGTTGATTCTCCAAAGAGATTTAAAATGATCCTTATTAAGAAATCTTAAAAAGATAACCCTGACAAACAAAGTGTGCATTTAGGGAGGATATGAAGAAAAATGACAGATATTTAAACCTTTTAGTTGTTGGAATGTGATGAAAATAAAGTGAGTCTAACTGAATCTTTTAACTTTCCAGGAGCATCTCTGAAGAAAGCATCTGTGACCCGGAACAGCAGGAGGAAACAACTCTGGTGGCTTTAAGGATGGAAAATAACTACATCGATGCCTTGGATGTGTCTCCATCTGCCTTCTCATGTTTACGTTCTGCCTCCAGTGTGGTTCTGAAACCTCAGAAAACCACACAGAGGATCCACAGAACCAGACACTAAAAGACACCTGAGAACTCTGTCAGAACCTTCTCCTGATGTTCATGAACAACACGATTGGACATGAGTTTCCTTCTGGGAAAGAGAGAGTTTCTGATCTCAGGACTTCATCTTTACAAGCTCTGAGTAACTCAGCCCCTGCATGACGTTTTGGGTCTGGTGAGTTGTTCTGATGGGTCACATGGACCGACCTTTGGCTGTTAGACGATGACTGAACTCATTCAGGCTTCAGAAACCAAACACATGTCCTTTGGTAAAATGTAAAATGGAAAGAACTCCTTCCCTGGAGACTGTAAACTACTAATAAAGAAATGGAAAGAATTTCCCTGCAGCGGTACCAGAGCACATTATTTCCTAACAACCTCAGCAGTTTCGTGTTCTCAGCTCTTTCTTCCAACACTTTATTCTCTGAAAGCTTAAACAAGCTGTGAGTGAGTGAGTGGGGTTGTTCTTTAGAGTTCATGAATTGCAGATTTTAATGACATTTAAGGATCGGGTCAGAACATGTTCTCCAGAAGAGTTAAATGTTTCAGCAGATGAGAATACAGTAGCTGTCAGGACATGTCCTCCTCGTTTTTGTTTCCCTGAGTGAATGAGACAGTCTGGACAGGCAGTTCCACTGGTGGGATTAAAAAGGGATTTATCATTTATGAGTGGCCATGGATGAAAACTTTCCAGAAAGACAGACTCTGAAAAAGCAGAGGTTGTCTTTGTTGACTGCCATGAAGAATAAAGGTGTGTTATCACAACATTAAGATGCAAGGACGTCATAAATGGGCCTACAGTGCATCGCTCCCACCAGTCCTGTTCAGCCCGCTTTAATCCAACTCCAGTCCGTTTGCCTTGAGCAGGACCTGTGAACCTGCAGCTCTCGATCCACATGCAGCTCTTTGATGGATCTTGTGTGGCTCGTTTTTTCCTTTCTTTAAAATTGTCTATACTATAAAATGTAATTCTGTGACAATACTGAACTTACCTACAGTTTTAAAAGTTGCACTAGCAAAATCAGAATAACGCTCATTACGCACATTCTGTTGAGCTAGCCCTACATATCTGAAGCAGTTGTTGACCCAGGAGGAGAGGCTTCAGATGACAGATGGGAACTGAGTCATTTTGAGCTTAAATCAGTTCCCTGGCAGCAGCTTTCCACAACAAGTCTCTATTTCTATCAGCTGCCTCAATTCACATTGGTGCACTTTGTGTCACAGATTGAAAAATTGCTCAAAGGGTTTGGTTGGTTTGAACCACTAAAGTGTGAAACAGAACCACAGCAGCAGAAAACGGAACAAATGTTGCAGTTTTGGTTCCCAATCGAACCGGGTCTACCGGACTATTAATAGGAAAAGCAGCGTTAGAGAAGCAATAGTTGATGCCCATCAACCTCTGAAGGTCATTTCCAAACAATCTAATGCTAATCATTCTGCAGAGGGGAAGATTATTCATTTTCCGAGGTATTCTAGTGTCAAGTCGTGGTCCATCTAAGTTTAGTCCAAACTGGATCATCAACAGAACCAAACACAGCAGGCTAATGGATAATGGATTGAACTTCTCCATTTGACTTCTTCTTTGTTTGGTTTTATAAACAACAGTCCAGCATCTCAGTAATTACAGTGTAAGACAAGATAAATTGATATAGTACCCCATCTTACCCTGATGGAAGCTGCTTTAAGCTGAATAAAAATCTGACATCTTTAACCAATTAAAAGTAGGCGGTGCTAAGCCTAGAGAAGGTAGGAGATGTTCCCTGATCTCCACTTTCATCTGCACCTCCAAGATACCAACAGGAACATTCCCATTTTCAGATTATCACCTCAGTCGTGGGAGACGACCTGGAGCCAGGATGACAGATTCTGAATGAGTCAGAGAAAATGTGGTTCTGTAGCTGCATGCCATGAACATTCAGTAGAAGCTGGAAGCTAACATCATCATAACATTCATCATAACATTTTCCTCTGCAAGCCTGAGGTTTGGGAACATTTCCTGCAGTAGCAGAACTCTGAATGGATGATTGGATGTGGTGATCACGAAACCACGTTCCTGGTAACAAAACCTCGACATTTCAAGTGATCACTTCATAGAAGGACATCCAGAGGAAAGAAAGCGATAAAAACAAGGAGCTCGAATGAATGGCCAGCTTTAGAAGATACGGACAAATCATGGTCACGGTATGCTTGAGCTGGAAAACCTTCCTCAAATGAGCCGGAACGCCTAGATTAAAGCCGTTCCTGCAGCAGAAAAGTTGGCAGGGTTGCCAAAGAAACCAGGTGCTTCAGTCATTAGATTCAAATATCAAAGAGATGAAGGAAGAGCCCAGGAATCATCAGTCACATGAAGTCAGGAATGCTCTGCAGGACGGAGATCAAGCCAAGAAAGAAAAATGATAAAAACTGTTCAGAACCATCAGTACCCTCCTTCATTCCTACCTGTTTCTTATTTGGGCTGTAAGCTTCAGCAAACAAATCAGATTTGTCTCCATTAGCAGCTCCAGCGAGGTTCCACCCCGTTTTTCGTACCCACGCCCAGGGGTGGAACAAGCCAGTGTTGATGTGATTTGATTGACAGCCGACTGAATTCATTGATTTCCGTCACTGGAGGAGCGAAGGCCAAATCGTGCAAACTCTAAACAACAGTGTGGCTCAGTTTGCAGGAGCATAAGTATGAGTTCAATCATGAGCAGTGCCAGGAAAACATGTGTCAACTTTTGGAGTAGTATACTGATTTAGCAGCCCTGCCAGCAGCTCGTCTCTCTGGAGAATGGGCAGCAAGGAAGAGAGAAACAGTATGAATTACCAAAATTACGTAACATTAGCTTGTTGTTCTCTGTTTGGAATTTTATTTTCAATAAAGTTCATGAATGGATATTGGTTTACATGTTTTGACAACATTAACTAAATCCAAAATAAAGTAGAGTTTATGCATAGCAAATTTATCAGCTGATCAGAATTGTTATTGCTATGTTTGGGCCAGCAATAAATTCCTAAAAGACTACATGAAATATCTGGGTTTATTTGAGTCCATCAGAACCACAACCTCAACGTTCTCCACTGCAGAGTATCGCTGCAAACATCAGCGGAGAGTTGATCACAACTGCAGCGCCCAAGAGTGAGGAGCAGACCATAAATGGAGACGATCTGGGCTAATACCGAACCGGACATTAACCGGTTAGAGTGGGACCTGACAGCGGCTATAGTCCCTCTGAGTTCTGGGTCATCCTGGGGGCTTCCTGCAAAGGACTGATCAGGTGATCAAACCTCCTCAGCTCCTTCTAGAGTGATGGTGAAAAGACCAGGATCATGGATCCAATCGGTTTTCATTTGACTACCATGCTTCCTTCGACTGGATGTAATTAGCAGACCAGAGTTCAAAGGTTCTGACCTGAACCTCATAAAGAATCTATACAGAATATAAAGATTAGGGTGATGGGTAGGAGGCCTTCCTACTATGGGTGCTCTGATAAATTGGCCCATATTTCCTTAACTTTGACCGACGCTTATATGAGAAATCAATTTTATCCACTGATCTAGAAAAAAGGCCTGAAAATCATCCACCGTCTCCCTACAGGTAGAAATGGCCTGTGTTTTTTTTTTAATCAAAGACAAAAGAGAAATCTAACAACTGCTAAAATATGGTGCCACTCCATTTATGTTTACATTTTGTAAACAAGAAAGTTGCCCTCAGTGTCTTCTTAGGAGGTTTTTGTGTAATTTCCTTCAGAAATTCTTAGTGCAGCGCCACCACAGGCAAGGAGGTGAACAGGTTTGTGAAATAGTTTAGATTGTTTGACACAGTGCATCCTGAAAGTGAACTGCAGCTGCTGAAAATTTAACAATTTTGGTCCCCAATCAAATCGAATCCACAGGACTATCAGGTGAGAAAACACTTCGACGATAAACTATCGAAACAGCAAAGGAGACCTGCAGAAAAATGCTTAGCTGTTGGAGAAGTCTAACTCCCAATAAAGAGTTTTTGATTAATTATTGAGAACGTAAATAATTCAAAATTACATTTTAAAATGTCTTTTTTTTTGTACATTAAAAAAAAACAACAAACTGATTTTACATTTCCATTTTTTAAATGATCTTCTATGGCATTCCTTGCTCCTCATTTCCTGTTATTTGGTTGAATAAAAATAATTTCTAATCTAAATTTTGCTGGGGTCTGAATAGTTTTGGGCTCTGGTCCATCATCCTGGGTCAACTCAGAGCCGAGCTGCTGCAGGATTCATGGAATCAGGGCAATTCCTGGACGCCTCCCAGTGGAGTCGATCGGATTTGATTTAAAATATGCTTTAGCAGCTCAACCTGATTTTGTTTTGAGCTAAACCTAAGTGAACATGTGGTACATGTTCAGTTTCAGTCTAAAGGTCGCTATGTCGGCAATGACATCATTCTGGGCTGGAAAGATCTATAGCTGGCAGAACTTCAGGATCACACCTCTTTCAAAATGTTTCCTGGCGCTGAAGCCTCTACAGCGCTGAGGCAAGTTTTTGGCAACGGCATGCTGCCGGTTGCACCGCTGACTCTCATCAAATGCTGGAAGGTCCAGACGGAGCAAATTCTCCTCCTCAGAGCAAAAACACAACAAGCTGCAGTCAGATGTCTGAGAGGGCTGGAAACTATGAGGCCCTCTGAGAGATCCTGACCATCAGGAACGCAGACCATCACACGTCAGGAACGCTGAAATCTTAAAACTGTAATTTCAACAATTACGCCATCACGGTTTTGCTCCTCCACCACAAACCAGCTTCCCTCTGAGGGCTGTTAACTCTGCAGGGCTTCATCATCGGGAGGCGCAGCAGTCAAAAGAAGTCTTCATCATCCGCTTTGATCCATTGGAGATGAAGACCCTGTACCCCAGCAGCTCTGCTCTTCATCCAGACAGTCATCACACGTCAGGTTAGGCTGCGCTCAGAGAGGCTTACATCAGGATCCAATCAGAGTCCAGCCATGTTTGGGAAAATGATCTGGCTCGGAGCAGCCCATTGTTTCAGCACATAGTTATGACAGAGCAGAAATACGGTCCGAGGTTCCGAGGGGAACCAGAAACCAGATACCAGCAGCTGTCAGTGGTGTCATCAGAGCTGACCTGAAATCTGCAGCAGTAGGTATAAACACAGCCGCTGATCCTCGCTATGCTTTGTTTCTATCATCATGATCTACAAACCCTTGAGAGTTCCCCTCCAGACCCTCCAAAATATCCCTGCTGGACGATAGCTCATCCTGCAGGTGGCGTCCTAAAGTCTCTCTTTTTAAACCTTCAACAATTTAGATGTTGAAACTTAATGAGTTAAAAAAATTTTTAACACAATTCATTGCATTTTTTTTAAACGTACAAAAGTCACAATCTGGAACCTTTGTGTTTGTGTGTTTCTAGTACCTCTGAAAATCTGATGCACAGCGACAGTGATGGAAGATGAAGCTCCTTCTCTCGGCCCACTGGGGGTTAATTTCTGCTTCAAAAAATGATCTGATGGGATGCTGGAAAAGACTATTGTTGTGCTCAAGTTGTGCTAAAAGGAGTTAGCCTAAAAGTGAAGCTATTCAAGCCAAAACTAGCATCTCAATGTTAAACATGTACAGTACAGACCAAAAGTTTGGACACACCTTCTAATTCAATGGGTTTTCTTTATTTTCATGACTATTTATAAGGCAAGAAATCCCACTTATTAACCTGACAGGGAACACCTATGAAGTGAAAACCATTTCAGGTGACTACCTCTTGAAGCTCATCAAGAAAATGCAGAGTGTGTGCAAAGCAGTAATCACAGCAAAAGGTTGCTACTTTGAAGAAACTAGAATATAAGGGCTATTTTCAGTTGTTTTACACTTTTTTGTTTAGTGCATATTTCCACATGTGTTATTCATAGTTTTGATGCCTTCAGTGTGAATCTACAATGTCAATAGTCATGAAAATAAAGGAAACTCATTGAATTAAAAGGTGTATCCAAACTTTTGGTCTGTACTGTAGCAGCAGCATAAACATTCCCAATGCTCACATCAGCGTCTACAGTCCACATTTATAAAGACGTTCCAGGAATGATCTGGGCTTCCTGAATAGCACATTGCATCAATCTGACGGTCGTAGAACCTAAATGCTAAGGTTTGTGGTTGAACTCATGTTTCTATTTACTCAATAATTTAGCAGCAAAAAGGGTTTTTTGAATTAAAATTTAGCTTATTTTACATAGTTTTAGATTAAAATGTTATTCATTAATAACAGACACTGTAATTAACCTGATTAAGCATGTTGAGTCCCACCATTAGTTTAAAGGCAACAGTTCCCTTACACATTTTTATACCTTTTCCTAAGTTTAACAGAAAAACCAAGGGCTAAAAATTGGATTAGCTAGTTTTGCTGCAAATAGCTCTGTTGTTTGCATATGCGGAGTGACGTAAATGTCAGAAAAGTCACTTCATCATCTTCTTTGTCATAATAGCGGTTGGAAAAAAACTCAAGGAAACATTAATGCCACCTACTGGTAAGGCCGCCCTGTATATCAATCAAATGCTGGGATGAATAACACAGGTCTGGTTTTTTTAATGTCATGTAATCTACTCTCACTACCTTTGCAATCAACATATTGAGCACTCCTGCTTCACAGAGATTTGTCCAATGATCTTCTCTTCTGATCTCAAAAAGCCAGTTTGGACATCATCAGACAGTTTGGGGTGTAAAATCAACCTGGGTCTGATTACTTCTGTGAAAACATCTTTAAAGGTGAACCTGCTTCCCATCGATCACGACACGGTCAGAACACCAATCTCCTGACATTGTGAGTGGAAACGCAGAAAAAAAACTGAGTCCATTAGCTGGATGCAGACCCTTTGGTAACCAACATGCATCTGAGATCATCTCATCTCTAAAATTCTGGCTGAACACATGAACTGGTGAGGAGAGGAGAGTCACCAGGAGACTCGCCCTTCACGCTAATAGAAAAACCTTTCTGATAGGATAAGAAGGAAAAATTACTGACAAATAGGCCTGTCACAATAAAAAAATTACTTAATAATAAATTGTTCCAGAGGTTTTTGCGATAAAAGATAATATGGTTGTATTGATACCATTTTCAAGTAATATAGTAGTAATAGCATAATGATGCAAGAAGATATTATCAAACCCTAACCCTACAATTCTAATGAGCATTTAATACTGGAACTGAGAGATGTTGTAAATATCCAAAATAAATAAACCAAATGACAGAAATAAAATGTATTTTGAAATGTCTATAAACAAAAGTGTCCTTCCAAAGGGGGCTGGTTGAGACCAAAGCACCAGACTGAGCACTTTTATCATCCAGTTTTGGTAAAAAGAGAAAGAAAAGAGAAAAACGATAAATTATGCAAACGAAAATTATTGAGTTTGTTTTAATTTGTCTTAATTAATTGAATTATTGCGTATTGCGACATGTTTTGGTGTTTTATTTAAGACAGATTTCAGAATCAGCAAAATAAATAACACCATTTTCTATTGGTAAATCATTAAACAAAACCTCAATCTAAAAATATCACAGCTAAATTATCACAACCAAAATTGAATCCATAACAAAATTACTCTCTTTCTCTGCAACTTTAACTTTCTACTAAATATAATAAAACCCCAGAAGAAAGTTTAATATTTGAAATATGTGGAGGTAAAGTCCTTTTTTGTGATTTCTAACCTGCAAGAAGGAGTCATGAACAAAACCTTATTCCTGTCTGAACCGGTTTTGGTTTACAAGAATCCTTCATTTGTCTTTTGTTCCAAAAACTTCTGCTGAGAACAACAGAATCTGCTTAAAGAATCGGAGGACATTGACCTTTGCAGACGCCTCACTGAGCAAATGATGGTTTCACCAGAGATGGTTTGGAAAATATGAATTCTCCTTCCAGAAGATGCTCAGAAAGCAGAACTCAGACCAAATCCCACTCCTGCTTGTCAGCCTGCCAGACCAGACCCGGGTATTAAAATGGTCTGGCTCGGCAGAGAGCCGTGGCGTTCCAGCTCAGCTCAGCAGAAAATCCCAGGATGAAAGGAAAAGGAACCCCCGAGGGAGTGAGCCCCTGTTAGCTTTTCCATTTCAGATCGCTACTTTTCATCCCTGCCTCAGATGTAGCGTAAAGACGCTTCCTGTTCAGCAAAAACTGAAGTCTGGTGCTGTGTTGCTAATACCACCTTAAACCAGTGACTTCCATAGTCTCTGTGTTGCTAATACCACCTTAAACCAGTGACTTCCATAGTCTCTGTGTTGCTAATTCCACCTTAAACCAGTGACTTCCATTGTCTCTGCGTTGCTAATACCACCTTAAACCAGTGACTTCCATCATCTGCTTTGCTAATTCCACCTTAAACCAGTGACTTCCATCATCTGGGTTGCTAATTGCACCTTAAACCAGTGACTTCCATTGTCTCTGCGTTGCTAAAACCACCTTAAGTCACCTCAAATTTGGAACAAACTTCCAGAAAACTGCAAAACAGCTGGAACATTGAGTTCTTTTATATCAAGACTGACTACCTGCATGTTTAGAGTTGAGCCATAATAAGTGGAACACTGACCAACATTTTTGTTGTGTATTGATTTTAACTATGGCATTTGACAAAATGTAACATCTATTATTGGTTTTCTTTCATTTGTTTTTTTTAATGTTTTCACAATGTAAAACATGTTGATGTACAGTGTTGCTGAAATGTGTGAGATAAATAAACTTGATTGATTGATTGATTGATTGATTGATTGATTGTATGACTTTTATCGTCTCTGTATGTGTTGGTAATTCCACCTTAAACCAGTGACTTCCCAGCTTCATGGAATAAAGCCACCTGTTCCCTGCCCAGATTAAAAACACATGTAGGAAAAGTTTTCCAGAACCAAGCGGACGTCCTGTGGTGAGGATCCTGCAGGAGGGAGGAAGAACGTCCCCAGAGGACCAGCCTCCGCACCAACTCACTTTTAGGTGATTATTCTAATTTATATTCAGCTACAACCGATAAAACCTGGTTTACTCTGATTGGTCGTTCACATCACCTTCATCAGGCTCCGCCCCTTTCAATAAGAGATCAGACAGGCTTTAGAGGCTTCTCCACACTTCCAGTTGCTGCTTGCAAAGACGTGCAAAAAGCCTTAAATTCAACATATTTATTCATCTTTTACTGATGCAGTAGCTGTTCACTTCAGATCATGCAATTTAGATTTATCCCTAATTTAGTTTGTATTCATTTTTTTCACAAAAAAGTTGAATCATCTGTATTAACTAAAAACAGTATGTTCGAGCAGCAAAAAAAGTGTAACATTTCAGACTATAAACATGTAATATCCAAGTGTTGTGTGCATTAATAACATTGTAACGCTAATTTCAATGCAAAAACAACAACAACAAAAATGTAACACACTAAGGGGAAAAAATGGAGATGAGTTGCTTTGGCAGAGACAAAAATCCACTTTCTGCATCATTAACTATAATAAACTAACAGAACACTTTATTTGAATGGGGGTGCACAAGACTGTCATAAACATGACAAAACACCTGTGGTGAACATGAAGGAGTCTTCATTAATGTTTATGGCTGTTTTCTTGAAGTGTAATTCGATAGATAATTACACTTTTAAAGCAAACATGTATTAAAATGCTTTAAAAGTGTCAACTTTTAATTATTCGGTAAATAGTGACACATAAAGCTTTAAAACTTGCACTAGAAGTAAATTAATAGTGGTCTGTGCTCATATTTAAAGCTTTTTCCTTTATTTTATTTATTTTCCAGTGACTTAAAACATCACTGGCAATAATTTATCTTTTTTTATTTTTTTATTTTACCCCTCCAGGGGGTCTTTTGTGGGCTCTACTGTCCCTTATATGATAGTAGGCTGACAGGAAGGAGAGGGGGGGAAGACATGCGGCAAATATCGTCGGGTCCGGGAGTCGAACCCGCGACGGCCGTGTCGAGGACTCAAGGCCTCCAAATATGGGTCGCGCTAACCACTACGCCATCACGGCACGCCAATAATTTATCATTTTAAATTAAAATTGAATATCAACAGCTCGTGTGGCGTGTGTAGAGCATTCATTGTAAGAAAGCAAAGCTGTAAACGTAATAATCGAAACATTTTGAATGCCTACAGGACAATTGTTGAGGCACAGTAATACTTTTGTCTATTCTTCTGGTTTTGGTCTGCTTGGCATCCACAGAACCAGAACCAAACATGGAGAAGCAGCATTCAGCTTCTATGCACCACAAATCTGGGACAAACTTCCAGAAAACTTCAAAACAGCCAAAACAATTTAAATGTTAAATGAAGCCTAAAAAGCCACCTGTTAAGAGTTGCTTTCAAACCATAATAAATGGAACATTGACCAACATATCTGATGTGAATCGATGGTTTTGATGATCGATATACATCAAAATGTAAAGTTTGTCACTGGTTTCTCTGTTGTCCCTTTTTATTTTTGTGTTTTTATGATGCAAAGCACTTTGAAATGCCTTGCTGATTAAATGTGCGGCACAAATGAACTTGATTTATGGATTTATTTCCATCTGTGATCTGAGGTCTTATGTTGACTACACTCTGAAACCAAAGACCAGAACCAGTAGATCAGTTCAGGATCTGGTTCTGGTCATTAATGGACTCTTACAGCAGACAGGAAGACGTGTTCCTCAAACGAAGCAGCTGATGGCTTCATGTTAGAGGCCCGTCTGTTGGGTCTGTTCACATGAAGGTAAATCTTTACCATGTCAGTCAGCTGCTCACTAAAGGGAAGGGGACGACCCTCCATCTCTGTTTTTATAAACCTGAGAAACTCAGGAGTCTCCTGGATTCACGTCAAAGCACCTGATGAAAAGCACATGAATGAGGTCCTTACGCCCTCCATCCCCCCTTCGGTCCCTGAGACATTGAGCCACAGAGTCAGGAGCTCCACTGAAAGCGAACAGCTGAGGTTTTCCACTGGTGGGGGGAAAACCTCCAGCGGAGGAGGGTTTTCCTCCTGCAGAGGAGAGAGGCTGATGCTGTTGTTCAGTCTCTGGGAGCGTAGCGAGTGAGGAGGCATCTCTCAGCCTTCAGCTGCTGATCTGTTCACCGCCCGCAGTTAGACCTGGACACCCCTGAGGTAGGACACACCCTGCTTTCAGTAGCACTCACACCTGCTGCGTGTTTGTAGAAGGATGAGATACTGAGGAGCTTCCTGCTGGTTCTGAGCAACACCTTTATGATGTTTCTGTGCTTTTATTTCCGAGTGAGTCAGGACCGGAGAGAGACGCCTTAATTAGTTTTGCTTGCACAGAATCAGAACAATCAGCGGGTAAATTTCTACCCTGGCACCGGACCAACAAACATTTATCCTTAATGATACAACACATTATCAGAACTATTCACCGCAATGCCAAGCCATCTGCAACTCTGACAGTGTGAAGGACTTCCTGTCCTGCACTTTCAGTTTTAGTGACTGATTTCAGGTGAGAGTTCAGAAAGAGAGCTGAAGCCAGATCCAACAGAGAGACAGGCTTCTGTTCTGGATGTTCTCTGAAAGATGAAGACATAATTTATCTGAGCTAGATTGACTGGTGGGAAATGCTGAAACATATCGCTTTTTAATGCAGCGCAAAGAAAACAAGCAGCCGGAAAATTTGTTTCCAATTTATTTTCGTGTGCCAAGTTGTAAAGAAAGACCATGGTCTCCGTGATGAATGAGTCTGGGGGGGATGGAGAGGTAGAGAGAGAGGTGGGGAGAGGGGCCTCGTCTGGGCAGGATTTGCTGTCGAAGCAGAACCCCCGACCACCACACATATTTGTGGCACGGCATGAACTTTTAAGAGGGGGCTCTGAATGCATCGGCGCTGGCAGAGACACGCAACCCTCCATCTGATGGAGGGTAAATCACTTCATGGTGACAGGGAAAAGGTGAGAGCTAGACAAATATTTACACTGGCTGCACCGCTCCATTCACCCTCCTTTTATAGGAACATAATCCTTCAGAACCTCTGCATTTAGTCCTGAAATGGGTTTGTCAAAGAAATCTGCTTCTGTGGTTCTGAAAGGAAATCCAACTGCTAGGCAGAACAAAAGTCAAGTCTTTACTTTCTAACATTATCTGAAGGTTGAGCTTGACGCAACCTTTGGATTTTGACTTCTGAGTCAGAAGGATTTGTTCCTCTTCCGTTGACTACTTCACCTGGTCGGCTGGATTTCATAGTTTGACCCTGAAAAGGTGCTGTCCTCTCAGACAAGATGTGCCTCAAGCCAGAGGTGTCAGTTTAAAAGTGATATAAATATGGCGGACTTATTAGAACAGTCAACACAACGTAGTCCTCTCCTCTCACACCAACCAACTTCATGTCCTCTTTCACCACATGCATAAGTCTACCAATTGCATAATGGCATTCTTCTACCAATAAAGTCACTGTCTGTCCTTGGAACATGTCTCCCAGGCTCAACACAGAGGGAATGATGAGCGGCAGTGAAAGACTCCGCCCTTCGGTATGAACCGAACACACAGGCAGTGACTAAAGTTGAACGTTTTTCAACATCCTTGAGTATCGTCATTAGCCGGCTTGTGCACGTCTACAAGCTTGAAATCTCACATGCACAAATTTCACCGGTTGCTTGGCGGGAGGAGGACAAGGAATTGGCCCTCATTAAGCAAGCTCCATAGGAAATGAATGAAAAGGGAGCAATGTTGCCTCCTGTTATCTCCAGAAGCCTGAGCTGTCCCTCTGCTGTCCTCACTCCTGACCTGTCCTTGCTCATCACTCCCAAGGAGAACCTCAGCATCCTGAGGTCTGCAGCCTCCAGTTCTGCCTCCCGTCTTTTCCTCATTTGTTGTGTCTCTAAACAAACATCTCTACTGGTCTTCTACACCCTTCTTCTTGCTCTTGATGAAAATCTTTATCTTTATCCATTCCAACCTGCTTGTAAATGCTTCTTCACCCTCAATTGCTCTGGACTTTTAACCCCAAGAATCTAAAGTCTTCTACCGTCTTTACTTCTGCTCTCTGTAATGCCACCATTGCTCTTGTGCTCCTCTCATTTACACTCATGTACTCTGCCTTTCTGCAGCTCATCTACCTCTCTAGCTCTTCCTCCACCTGCATCCTGCACTCACTCCAGATCACAATGCCATCTGCAAACATTTCAGTCCATGGAGACTCCTGTCTAGCCTCATCTGCCAGCATGTCCATCACCAAAGCAAACAAGAAGAGACTTAAAGCCGATCCTTGAGGCACACCTCACTGCTATCTCACAGCTCCAGTGCCCCAAACTAAGGCTATGTTCACAGAGCAAGTAAATGCGACACAAACCCGTATCCAACTTCTTCCACAGCAGTCTGAATGACCACACTTTGATATTTTTACACCCTAAAATCCAAACTCTGCCACTTCCATAGGTGGTGCTAAATCATATCTGTTTTCAAAGCTTCTGAAGTTTCATTTTATCCAGCTTTTACTCAGAAGCCAGATGCTGTAAATCTGAACATAAACAATGGCGGAAGCTAGCTTCTTTTATCTTAAGATCTTGTAACGATACTGTCTGCACCACCAGAAGCCATACCATGAGCAAATCTGGATGTAAACAACTTTCATTACGGAATGAACAATTTTAACAATGAAAGTTGTTGAGCTTTCATTGCTCAACAACTTTAAAACTCATCCATGGATGGCAGTGGCCTGTATTACTGCCGTAAGCATTGACGTCTACATTCTTCTTGTGCGCATATATGGGTCGCCCTGGAGTCGTAAACCATTCACACAGAAGTCTGATTGTGGTTGCATTTAATTAGAGCAGCATGAACCACCACACTAAAAAATCGGATTTTAGCAGAAAATCAGAATTGAGCATAAAGACCAGCTGGGTGAGCATAGCCTAACGTACTCCTCTGCCACTCCAGAGCTCCTTATGCAACACCGCAGCAGCTCCTCTTTTGGTACGATTTCGTGCATTTTCTCTAAATCTACAAAACACACAAACGTATGTAGCTCCCTCTGACTTCTTGAAATTTTTTGAGTATTTGTTTTTATAGTGCAAGCCTTTAACTTTTGCTTAATTGTCATACTTCAAAATATTTACATGTCAGTCAATGGGTCCATGAGGACACCAGTGTCCACCTGGCAGTTAAGAGGTTAATAATACACAGGACCACAAACATTCAGTGACTCACTGAACTTGTCTAAACTTGGCTTACAAAGACTGAGTGATCTTTAGCCTGTTCTTGTTGCTCGGAAACAGGAGTTTTTTTCTGGACTAAAATAGAAAACAAACAACCTGACAAACTGAAACAGAAATCCAACAGCCTCTCAATTTAATGTAATGTGGTTGGATGTTAGTTTTCTGTTCCCTCAAGTCCACAAAGACCTTGGTTTTTCTTCTGTTCAGAAACAACTCTGTGCACAGCAGCTTCTTCACTCATGCCAGAGATGAGTCTCACCACAGCAGTCTGATGGCAGTGTGGTCATGGCATGGTGATGTGTGCACAGCCCTGATGAGAGCTGGTGCCAACACTGATGGCAGAGGAGATATGGGGACCACCCTGAGACCTTTATATGCGGTTGTTAGAAAGTCCTTTAATATCCAGGGAGAAAATACCAATGACTAACAGCTTTCACCGCAGTCTGTGAGGCAGGATGGAGTTAAGAGCAGAAACACAATCAAAAAGCTTGTGCCAGGCACACTGGTGAGTTGCAGCTATTATAGCAGATTGATAACAATGGACAGGCTCAGCCAAGGAAACACTAGCATTGTTCTGAACAAACCAGCTCTCACTAGCATTGTTCTGAACAAAATTGGAGAATAGGCTTTACGAGTTTGACTCATAGAGCCTATTCACACCCATTTAGTCCTCTTTAATCAAACTCTACTCCGTTTCAAAAAAAGCACCAAAAAAGCTAACTGTGGTCTACCTAAGAACTAAAACCTTGATTAAATTAAAGGGAACTTTGGCACTGTGCATATGTGGATGCAAGCCAGTGA
Organism: Xiphophorus couchianus; assembly: GCF_001444195.1. NCBI lineage: Eukaryota > Metazoa > Chordata > Actinopteri > Cyprinodontiformes > Poeciliidae > Xiphophorus > Xiphophorus couchianus. The sequence goes on from NC_040247.1 coordinate 4,414,512, forward strand.
CGTGCGGTCAGGGGAGGCAGGTGAGGCAGTGCCTCACCAGCCATCATGGAAAGAAAGAAAATATATAATCATAAAGTAATTTAAATTGTTATATTCATCCGGTGGTTTGTACTAAAAAATATTTATTTTTCATGTAGCTTCACCAATTTCGATTTTTATTTGTTCAAAATCGCTGAATTTTCTCATTTTCCCATTCAAATGCTTGGAAGCGATGCCGGTGAGGCAGCAGCGAGCTCTGCCTCACCTTGGATTGCGCAACCCCTGGCTCTGCACTGGCTGCTAAGCGGAGAGAGCATGTTGCTGTACGGCGTCAATAAAATGGTTTAAACAAATTTAATATGTGAACTTATTTCCAATAATTTAGCTTATGTATATAATGTACAGTGCTTTTTGTCACCAACTGTGTTTGTGTAACGTGTTTCGTGTAATGAGCGATTATAAACGGCAGAGAACAGGTTCAAGGTGAGGCAGGCAGTTCTCTTGCCTCATGGCAGGGGGCGCTCAAGATCCCAGACGTTCGTCTTGTTCACTCCTCAACTGCCGAGTAAGTGACAGCGAGCTAGGCTAAACGATTCGGGAAGCAAGTCAAGTGCAGCGATAGATTATAATAGAGATAGTGATTTTTTTCCTCTCGCTTATCCCGACTTTCGACATGGATGACTACATTACAACACTAAAAAAGTTTTCTCAAGTGGACTTTCAATCGAAGCAGGAGATAATAACCAAAGGAAGACCAACGCCGGAGCTGAAAGGTTTGTATGTGTAAGGATGCAGAAGTGAAACATAACCTGTAAACTGCTGTCAATCTATGCATCTATTTGCAAATCTGATTCTGATGACGTCAGTGCCTCACCAGCTATGAACCTCACCGCACGTCGCAAGCGGACCAGAGATTGCTCCAAAAGCAGGAAACAGTGAAACTGCAGTGTAGGGCTTTCTGGGTCAATTGAACCAAAACAATCAAAGAGTCTAGCGCTAGAGGGAGAAATGTTGTTTTACCAAAGACAAAAGAAAAATCTAACAACTGCAAAAGTATGTCTCTACTCCATTTTCATTTACATTTTGTGAAGAAGGAAGTTGCACTTCAGAGGTTTTTATGTTGTTTCCTTGAGTAGTTCTTGGTGAGCGGCACCACAGGTGAGAAGTTATCAATTAGTTTGGATCGTTTGACACAGTGCAGTGTGAAAGTGAACTGCAGCAGCTGAAAATGTAACTAATGTTGCAATGTTGGTTCCCAGTCGAACTGAGTCCACCAGACTGTCAGTCTTGAAAAGAGCCGTAATCTCATAATCATCTTAATTTTCATCAGGACCGCTGTGATCAAGCAATCTATTCAAAATGTACAAACTATCCCTTTAACTTATTAGTATGAGACAGTTTGTTAGATTTTACAGTTTGTAGTAAATCTTGTCTGCTAAATGCAGACATCTTCATTCTTCAGGTGGAAACTGCTGATCAGATTCTTGATAAACGATAACAGGGATTCATAAACACCAAACATAAAACCTTTTTACAAGTTCTCAATCAGATTTGGAGCTCCTACTTCTGGCCCATGTGCTCCTCTTGGCGGCACACAGTAGAGTTATAGAAACTGTGCAGATGAACGGGAACATGTGTTTGTGTTTATACCTTTAATGTGCCAACTCTGCCATAATGAGGTTCAGTTAGCATGTATGTAGAAAGCTAGGACAGATCCTGCCCTCATGGACTGATTCAGCTGATGAAATTACTTCTTCAGATTAAAAAAACTTTAGTTTGTAGCTGATGTTTAACCCAGTTTATTTAACACCAACCACAACAACCAACAGAGAACGTCATAAAATTAGTGCTGAAGCTGAACTCCCTCTAGGTTTCACAGATATAACCAGAGGAATAAAACACATCGAGGAGTTTAATACATTAGAAATTTGTTAAGGTTAAGATTAATCATCAATCTAAGAAATATAAATTGAAGTCGGTAAAAAGTTAATTTATCAGATCTGAAATCATTGTGAAGACAAAGCCTCAAAATATGTTACAGTTTTGATTAGACGTGCCTGTATCCTCCATATGGAATAAAGTAGGTTCTGAATCAGTCCGATGAAGGCAGATGATGAAGGCGTAACTGCAGCCAACATCAGACGAAGGTTTCTGTTCCTGTTTAGTCTGTAAAGCTGAGCTGTTCCCATGAGATGGTGCAGCATTTCCACAGCTCTCAGCCTGACTTCCTGCTGTCTCCAGCTCATCCATGAAGCTGTTTTCTGCACACTATGAGTTCACCTCAGGAATTGAGCGCAACTTTTTGCAACAACTATTTTCTTTCTCACTGCTTCATAAAAACTAGTTACTACTCCTCTTTTGCTGAGAACCCAAAGAAACATAACTTGGTTTTTTATTCTATTAACACATCTGTATATTTCTTAGAATCTGCTTCTTATATTTTCCATAAAATATGTAATTTAGTCATATTCTATTTGTTTGCACCAAGGGACAAATAAAAGCTTAATCTATTATTTTCTCCTCTGTAAAACCTCTACAGGAACCTCCCAGTCGAGGAGCCTTTACCACATGTAGAAAGATCAAAACGACACTCAGACATTCAGCTCCTCACATCCCGTCAGTCTGCACATGTTCATCCCTCTGCACAACCAAAACACACATTTCAGTGACACGTTCCACCCAGAACCAGCTGTAGTTTGATGCCAGATTTTGGCTGCAGACAAACTCAAATAGAGAGAGGGGTAAGTCAACCCATGAACCAACTGGCAGATTAATTCATCTGCCTGCCTCACCTGAGCAGAAGTCAGGTTAGCAGCAGAGGTGATGGCAAAGGTTGGAACGTGGTGGAGTCCAGATTGTTTTTATTCACCTTTTTAACTCGGCAATGTTTCCTTCAGCCGTCCATCTGCTCTGTTTACGCTGCAGACTGACTCAGCGACCGCCATGTTTATCCCTGGCTGTTTTCTCTGATGTCTCAGACTGCAGGATTTCTACATATTTACATATTCTTTTTCAAAATTTATACAATTTTGAAAACCTTTGTGAGAAGAAAACATTTACCTGGTTGCATTTTATGATCTGTCTGCTCCTGAAATGGTGAAAGAATAATTATTTTAAAGTAATATTCCCCTGTTTCCTCTGAGCGGGATCAGCTTTGATCTGTTTATGACTTAAGGAAGATAATCTGGACTAGATTTTTCCAAACTGAACACAGATGATCTGAAGAACAGTTTGTGATTGAAGGTCATTTGTTTGTTGTGACAGTCCCAGTGTAAGAACTATAGGTCGTCTTTATTAAGGAAATTTTTAACTGAAGTATTTTTCTGTCAGCAAAGAAAACTCAAATTATCAATGATTTGAAACAAACACTAAAAATGTGAAGGAGCAAAACAAAAGGGCTTAGAAGCTCAGATCTGGTTAGAAGCCTGCATGCATAACCGCTACATATGAAGCAAAACACACTGCACTTCTCCCTGTTAAATTAACCAAAATAAAGAGAAAATTGTTTAAAAATTTTTTTATCTTCCAATAAAAGAAACAAGAACAGCCTAAAATATAAAATTAGTTTATATAGCCAAACACAGAAAATGATTCCTCAAACTTTCTGAACTACACCAGTCTCGAATGCCATAAATAAATCAATGAAACAATAAGCAAATAAATACATAGATTATCTAATACCTTATTTGTGATCATTTAAATATATTGACATTTTCAGGTAAATAAATGTATCTGAAAATATTTTAATGTTTCAATAATTTATAAAATTTATATATTAAATGTGAAAATCATTAAAGATTGAATTCATTATATTTCAAAAGCCTAAAAATTATTTCAGATATTAATTTCTTTACAGTCATATGATTCAAGAAACCATGAATTTATTTAATCTATGGATCAGTGAGAGTGGGCGGAGCTAAGTGCTGATTGGTCTGAAGCCGAGTTGCTGTGCGGGTTAACCAATCAGATGTCAGGCTTTATTTGATGAGTTATAACAACAACTTCATGACAGAAACATAATAATTTACCTGTAACATAATGTTTTTTTATTCTTAAAAATTGATACTTTTTCATTTGCTTGATGAATTTATAAGTTTCAAATATAGAAATATTTATCTGATTGATTATTAATTTGTTGAATGGTGCCACCATTGACACACAGAAATCCTGTTGGTTTGAAAACTAACCCGACCTCTCTCCTCCTACAGCTCCCCCTGGTGGCGCCTGTTGCTCAACCAATCAGATCAGACTAAACCATGAGGCTCCTCCTCCTGCTATGCCTTCTGACGCTCGGCCACTCCAAGCCCTACCGGCCCGTCAACGTCATGGAGCTCATGAAAACCAACGACATCATGATGGCAGACTGGGATGATGATGACGACGATGATGATGACGATGATGATTATGATGATGAGGACTGCCCGGCTCACTGCCGATGTTCACCTGGAGTGCTGCAGTGCTCCGATCAGGGTCAGAGTACTTTTTATGTTCTACTTATTGTTAAAAAATGTCCCCTTTTTTTCCCATATTTATCCACACCTGGAAAATACTTAAGACTTTTCTTGGCAGTGTTGGATTCCTGCTGGCATTTAAATCCAGCAAAAAATTAAGAAATGCTCCCATCGATGGATCATTACTGCCTTTTATTGTGAAACTAAAACATTTTAGCTGTTGTTTGTTTGGTAAAAGATCATAAGTAATTTGTCCTGCTAGCGCTAGACTAGCACATTTGTTTAGGCTGTATTTACCTAGAATGCCCCGCGCTGTAGTTCGCTTGCAACTTTTGGAGCAGTTTTTGGTCTGCTTGACGTTCACATATACATCAGAGCCACACCAGAGTTCACTTTAAGCATACTGATACCAAAGTTTTTAGGCTGACGAGTTTCTTTAGTTGGTCCGCATTAGAGTTTTATTGCACATTCACACCTCCCTAAACGAACCAGACCTTCTGGACAAACGGACTGCAATTCGATCAAAACGGTCCACACATGGCTGGTGTTTAAATTGTTTTAAATATCTGAAAAGTTGGAAAAACGCTAAAACTTCTTTTGCTTTGGTTGTGAAGGTTGTCTAACCCGTATCTCGGTTAAAGTACATTATTCAGTCGAAAACAACCTTTAAAAAGAGCTTACCAAAGAACTGACTGAATATTGATTGTTTTAATTGAGGATAATGAGGTTATAGAAGATCCGTGGATGAAACAATAAACTGGTCCAGGTTGTTATTTAGGAACTTTTGGTTTGGAAATAAAAGAGAATAAAAGATGTTTCCATCGCTCTTGATGCTTCAGTGTACAAGCTGTCCCTGAATGCATCATTTAGTACTTTCTGGCCAGTAATTCATTCAGGAGTTGGAAAAAATGCTTTTAAACTTTTGATTTCTGTCTTCATCACCACTGCAGCTGCAGTGTTGTCCACCCTGTTTGGTTCTGGTGCCACGTTTTAATGTCGCTCTCTGCACAGAAACATCTTGCATGTATTCAGATTTCAAAACAGAGTTGTATCCATTCGGTACACGTTCCTGAAGAACCAACAGTGGTTCTGAATAGTCCTAAAATGACTCACTTGTGGAAGAAACAGAAAACCTGCTTAAATTTACTTTATGACCAACCTTGAGAATGAAATCATGACTGACTGAATCACTATGAGTAGTTAGACATTGAGTCAGAAACCCTCCATCTTCATCTGTTCTTGTCGCTAACCTGAAGGTTTCCTTTGTGCTGCAGGTTTAATTTCTGTTCCTGAGAAGATTCCTGAAGAAACGGTGATGATCGACCTACAGAACAACGACATCACCGAGATCAAGGAGGACGACTTCAAAGGCCTCAACAAGCTTTATGTAAGAGAGATTCAACTGCTAAATCCTGCAGGACAGCAGATTCAGATGGAGGATGGATGATTATGAAAGATTTTAAATATCAAGAACTAAAAAAGTGCAACAGATTCCACTGCTACTATTTATTTAAAGATGAAGATGTTTGGATTTGGAGTTGTGATGAAGCTGCAGCGCAGTGTGGACTCAGATTTACAGCCTGTCATGATAACAAATGTTGCTAGACAATAAAAATAATAAAGTTATTGATGACTAATAACTAAAATAACTAATATTGATGTTTTGACACCGTATTCAAGTAATATAATGGGAATAGAATTATAATGCAATATGAAGTCTCTATAAACAAAATTGTCCTCCAATAAAAGGGCTGGTTGAGACCAAAGCATCAGTCTGAGGACTTTTATCATCCAGTTTTTGGTAGAAAAGAGAAAAACGATAAATCATGCCAATAAAAATTATTCAGCTCGTTTTAATTCATCAAGCGGTTAATTGATTTACTGCCTTTTTTCGGCAAGTCAACACTGGAATAGAAAAAAACTCAAATGTTTTAACCTTTAAACATGTTTTATCATCGCAGGAAGTTATTTTTTTAGTTACTTGATTAAATTTATTTAGTTAATTAAAATAAAAACTAGAGATAAAAATAATGCTGCAGAATATCAAAAATCACTTTGTCATTATAATTGTTTGGAATATCACAAATTCAATGTGATGTACAGTATATATACATCAACATATGTTGCTCAGTGAAAACATCTATAAAATAAGTTTAATACCATGAAACTAAGTTGTTTCATTGTCTAAACAGCAGGAGCCAGACATGAGTTTATGTTGTCGGAATGGAAAGTATTAGATTTTATTTCTCAGTTAATCATTAACAATCTGGGGTTAATGTCTTGGATTAAAGTTTGGAGAGGACCTAAATCAGAAGGACAGGAACACTGCAGACCTGATTATTCAATGAGTCAATCAACTTTATAACTAAACAGATGTTTCCCTGATTCAATTAAATTCAATTCAAAAATACTTTATTTAAGACTGCACAATGTGTCGTAAATTAATTGTCATCGCAATATCTGTGTGTGAAATATTCATATCTCAACGGTCAGTTTGGACTGTAATAATTGTGGGTTAATGAACTCCAAGTATTATAAAACCTGCATTTTTCATACTATTGTAATTTTAAGCAAGATTTACAGAGTCTTACGGCAGCAGATGTTCATACTGGACACTAATGAGTTGCGTTAGCAAGGAAATGCGACTCATATCCAACTTTTTCTTGGCAGTCTGAACGGCCCGATTCCGATCTTTTAACCCCTCCAATAAATCCAATCTGTTCAATTAAATTGTATTGAACTAATACAATGGCGCAGTTGGTAGCACTGTTGCCTTGCAGCAAGAAGGTCCTGGGTTCGATTCCTGGCCGGGGTCTTTCTGCATGGAGTTTGCATGTTCTCCCTGTGCATGCGTGGGTTCTCTCCGGGTACTCCGGCTTCCTCCCACAGTCCAAAAACATGACTGTTAGGTTAATTGGTCTATCTAAATTCTCCCTAGGGGTGTGTGTTGTGTGTGAATGGTTGTTTGTCCTGTATGTCTCTGTGTTGCCCTGCGACAGACTGGCGACCTGTCCAGGGTGTACCCCGCCTCTCGCCCGGAACGTAGCTGGAGATGGGCACCAGCAACCCTCCCAACCCCATTAGGGACAAGGGTGAACAGAAAATGGATGGATGGATGGATGGATGAACTAATACAATTAAATTGTATCTGATCATCCTCAAAGTATCTGCAGTCATTTTGCATTTTATCTGACTTTATCCGAGACATCATGCGCTGTAATTCTGCACCAGAAGAGGGAAGATGGTAAGTCTGGACGAAAACAATGGCTAAAAATGATAATAATGAAGTGATGAAAGCAGCTTGAGTCAGTGAAAAATGACATCACAACCCAACAACTCGACTCCACATCCAAACAGACTCCTCTACAGAGGCTGCTGTCAGTGCTCCACTATAGGTCTCTGCTTTTAGCAGGCATTTCTTTTTATCCTTCGCCTGGTTCTGATCTGGTGACCAGGCTGTCAGCATTTATTGTATTGTCTATAATTTATAAATTTCTTATTATGATTGTCGTTTTGATTGTTGTCCTGATAAATTCATAATGTTTCAAATCCCAAAAACTGTCCGTAGTGTTGGGATTGTTAGTTTTACTTCCTCCCCCCAATGTTCAATGAAAGCATTAATAAAAGTTTAGAAGTGCAAAAGTTGATTAAACACAGTTATATTTTGTAGTTTAATGATATATATCACGCTTCTTTATCTGAATGGTGTCCCAAATAGGAATGTTTTTTAAGAGCAGTATTTGTGTTTGTGGGGCTATTATTGCACACAGCCACAGTCGCACCGTTACCTAAGAAAATAAACCAAAAAACAGGTAATAAATTGTTCTTAAAAAGATAAAAGTGACTTTTTGTCACTTTTATCTTTATCACAATGGAACCACAAAATATCGTGATAAAGCTTTGAGTCCATATTGCCCACCCCTACTGTCAGCTCTGAACAACTTTAAAACCGTTGTACAATGAACAAGAAAACAGAAAAAAAATTGGTAATTGAGCATCAAGACCTGCTGTGGTCCTTTGTTGAAAATTTGTGTATTTCTTCATATTAAAAAGAATATTTAATCACTTTTAGAATTTCTCCCTGTTCTCTATTAATCACATCAAACTGCTGCAATGCAAAAAAATAGTTCCACTCCTGCAGAATTAGATTTCATCTCATCTTCTCCCACCTTCAGGGTCTGTTCCTGATCAACAACAAGATCTCCAAGATCCACGCCAAGGCCTTCAGAAACATGGACCACCTGCGGCTGCTGTACCTGTCCTACAACCTGCTGACAGAGATCCCGGCCAACCTGCCTCCCAACGTCATCGAGCTGCGCTTCCACGAGAACAACATCAACCGGATCCAGAAGGAGGCCTTCAAGGGCCTGAGGAAGCTGCATGTGTTGGGTGAGGCAGCCTGCCTCTGAACCAGGGTTATTATTCGTTTAGGTTTTTTCATTATAGATTATTTTTAGTTTGTTGCGACTTTCTGTTTGTCTAATTAGTTAGTTTGTGTGTTTTCCAGTTAAATATTGTTTAGTTTTAGTTCAGTTTTCATTAGTTGCAGCAGTAGTTTTAGTTTTTCAGACTTTGTTTGATTTTTAAAAAGGATAAAGTATTGTATTGTGATACAATTGATTGGGTAATGAATACTCAAGAAGATGCTCTTTTCAATTATTTTTGCCGTTTAATCCCAACTTTTGCTGCCGTAATTTTTTGTGGACTAGTGTAAGTGTATAGAGTGTAGGACTGTCACGGTGACAAATTTTGCTTGCCGATAAATTTATCCCAGAAGTTATTCCGATGAATGATAATATTGTTGTTTTGAGACCATTTTAAAATAATATAAATGGTAATTGCATAATAGTGCAAAAACAAATTCTCAAAGATCTCAAAGATTCTCAAAGAAAATTTTAATTCTAATGAATATATAACACTGGAACAGAAAGAGATTTTAAATATCTAAAATATTTAAAACAACAGAAACAACAAATGAAATTAATTATGAAACAAATGTGAACAAAACTGTCGTTCATTAAAAGGCCTAACTGAGACTGAAGCACCAGGCTGAAGACTTTTGTCGTCCAAAAATACTTTAGGTAGAAAAAGAGAGAAAAGAGAAAAACAATAAATCATGCATTTTGAAATTATTGAGCTCATTTTAATTTATAATGCGATTATAATTGCTTTAATATTTATTGTGCCCGGCCTAATGGAGTGCCGTAATTTGCCGACAACTAACAAAAACTGCCTGTGTGGGAGATAGAATCGAACAATATAGTTCCAGTTCTTCCCCATTAATAACCGTTTTTATTTGTTTCAGTTCACAAAAATATCTCCTTAATTTCAGATTTTGTTATTTAGTTAGTTTTACTTAACTATAATAACCTTGCTCTGGACTCAGCATCAGGTGTTAATTAGACCCAGACGTGGCTGCAGTACAGACTGAGCCTGAGTCAGAAATCTGCAGCTGCACAGAACAGAAAATAATGATTCATCTGAAGAAATAAGCAAACACAGCTTCAACAGAACAGAGTTTAGGCTGGTTAATCCCAACTAAACAGGATCTAAAGTCTGAAACAGCCAAACAACAGCTATGAGAAATGAAATGATGTCGTTTAAATTGGTAATTAGATGTACCAAGATTACCGGAGGCTGTAATAACGGCTGACATCCAGGCACCTCCAAAACTACAGCTGAACAATAAATCAATAAGAATATCGCGATTGACACGTCATCAATATCAGTAGATAGCATATCTGATAGAATATTCAATATTCAATATATGGCATATTCACTGAACTCTGATCCAGAACCACAAAGCATTCTGGGAGGCGTAGGCAGATTAAAGACTTTAGTCACTGAACCTCTCAAGGCTAGCTAAGCAATATCGGTGGCATCAGCTGACAAAAACTGCTAGTTACCTAGCAACTCACTCATTCTTCAGTTGCCTAGCAGCAACTTGAGTGATTTTAGATATTTAAAACAAACAAAAAAAACCAATCAATAATTATTGATATCGACTAATGTAAACACTTATATCGTGATAAGTTTTTCAGCCATATTTCCAGCAGTAATTGAGTCTGTCCACCCGTTATAATCTGGGTTCACTGACTAACAAAAACAATATTTAGATTCTGGATGAAACTAAAGACTTTAGTACAAAATAAGCCGAATTATAGCCGACTGTGAGTTCATGCAGAACTTTCTCCACCTATAGACTAAATTTAGATGCAGAGTTAGTTAATAAGTGCGTACTTAAACATCACATAAAACCATTTAGAAACAATTTTCGAAAACTGAATTTTCCATGAAACACGACTGGAACAGACGAATGTGACTTCAGGCGATGTTTCTGCTGATCAGCTGATCTTATTCACAATGAGCGGAATATAACTGCATCGGTTTACGGTAATAAAACAACCAGTTTCTAACTAAAACATTATTTTAGTTAAAAGCACCAGTTTCTTTCCATCAGCAGGTCGATGATGTTCCACCCTGAATCTTTGTGATTTATTATATTTACAGCTCATTTAACCAAATTTGTGCAGATCTCTGGGAGCAACCAATGCGGTTTCCACTGTACTGTAATTAACCATCCATGTTCGCAGTCATGTTGATGGATGAGCTCTAATGGATCCAGATGTTGTGTGCTTCCCCAAACAGAGCTGGGAGCCAACCCTCTGGCCAACAGTGGGATCGAACTGGGAGCCTTCGACGGCCTGTCCACTCTCTACATCGGCATAGCAGAGGCCAAGCTGACAGCCGTCCCCAAAGGTCAGACACCAAGATGAGGATCCTCTCACATCATCGTCACTGCGACATGCTGCAGTCGTCCTCTAACCCTCATGATTAATCAGCCATATCATCACAAGCAGCTGGATTTATGATCATGTGTGCTGCTTTTCCTCCCAGCGCTCCCGACTTCCATCACTGAGCTGAGTCTGGACTACAACAAGATCTCCAAGGTGGAGGTGGAGGACTTCAAGAGATACAAGAACCTGCAGAGGTGGCGACCATCCGCGGTGTTTTCTGCAATCTATCGATGCACCGTCTGTCTTAGCATGCAGTTCTACTGGCAGCTGCTGCCTACAATTACTGTATTAAAGAATCATCTAGAACAGTCTTTCTTAAACTGTGGTCCGTCAGGCAGTGCATGTAAATATTTAAAAAGTGACGCAAACAGTTAGCTTGCCAAAGGATTGTGTTTAAAAATAATAATGGATAAGTAGATTAAGAACGGGCCACTGAAAAGAAAAGCTGAAAATATCGGTGGAAAAAAACAACAACAGCAGGACTACTTAATTCATGTCACTTCAACAGCTACTATTATTTTTATTTAATTTTAAAATATTTATTTGGCAAATAAATATAGTAGATAAATACAGTTCATAGAAGGATAACTTTTATATTTAATGGTGCAGAAGAGTTGTTTCTGCCACAGCAACGAAAGTCTATTTTTCTTTTATTATGCTATTATTATTATTATTATTATTATTATTATTATTATGTAGTAGTAGTAGTAGTAGTGGTAGTAGTAAAGCACAACTTATTTTTTTATTTCCACATGTTTGACATCATTGGAAAGCCTAGGATCTACACTTTCACCATCTGTAAATAACTCAAAGCACAGCACAGAACCACCCTTCTTATTAGAAGGGTGATGAACAAAGAAGACAACAATAAATGAGTTAAGAGACGAATATTGTACATATTAAGATGTTGTGTTATTGCACAGGCAATTTCATGTTAGGTAGTCTGTGAGTGTTTGTGAAATTGGTTAAATGGTTAAGTGATCCTCAGTCTGAAAAAGTGTGAAAAACACTGACCTAGAATGATCTGTCCACTAGTTTTTGATTCTTGGACTATAGTAAAATATTTTTATCCAAGAAAAGTTATTTTTAACAAAACACTAATTAATTCAGCATAAGTTTAAAAAATAAACCAGTTTTTCTTTGTTAATTTGCTAGTATACTGTGTCATAAAAATCCTATCAGCTAAAATATTATTATATATCTGGATTTGTAAACTACAGTGTAAAAGTGTGTAAAAGATTAGTCGTTTTTTCAGCGCCACTGAAAACCAAATTGGACCTAGAATGGAACCCTGGGGTATACCTTTTGTGATGTTTACGTTGACGTGTATTAGAAATGATGCTGTTGTTGATGATTTCCAGCATCTCCTCCAGACATTAACACCTCCCCAAACATCCCTGCAGGTTAGGACTGGGCTTTAACCAGATCCGATCCGTGGAAAACGGCAGCCTGGCCAGCATCCCGGACATCCGGGAGATCCATCTGGACCACAACCGTTTGAAAAAAGTCCCAGCGGGCCTCAGCTCCCTGCGCTACCTCCAGGTGAGCGGGTAACCAAAACAAGTCCGGGGCATCACCAGGACCAAAGTTAGCACTTCATAATCCCTCTTTGATGACCAGTTTTATATGAAAAAGATGAAAATGAAAATTATTTTCAAAGGAAATAGTAAATATTACAAAAGAAAGTCCAGATGCTTTCTTTTCATAGATTAAGATTAAGATGTTTGAGTTTTAACAAAGTGATGCACATTTAAATCCATTCTCAACCTCCAAAACATTATCCAAAGGAATTTTAAAAAATGAAGTACTGTAAACTTAAATACTGGTTTTCTGAATAAAAATGGCGCCCCCAGGTGGTACCACCAGAAAACACAAGGGTTCCTACAGAGGATCTAAATGTTAAGAAGTCTCAGCCAGAGTCTGGCTGATGATAAGGACTCTAAAAACATTTTTTTCTCTGGTATTAATTAAATTAATCTAAACTGATAACTGCACTTTTAAAGTTGCATTTTGTTTTAATTTAAATAAAATTAGATAAATGTTGCTGCTATTATCCATAAAATAACTGAAGGAAAATTGAGTCTAGTTATGCTTAAGTTTTCTTCCTGTTACAAGGAAATGTTTCATCCCCATCGTCAAAGAACTGCATTCATATGATTGTAGTGAATTGGTATAAAACACATTTATTTGATATTTCCATATAAATATTTCCATATATTTGGACTAAACCAGACTAGTTGATTTAGTAAACTTATGTAACACAAGTTTATTTATGTAACTTGTGTTACATAAATAAACTGAATCTATTTATTAATTTTCTAATAAGTGGATCAAGGAACCTGCAGAACTTTTCTTTTTAGGTTAACTGCTAAATTAAGCCAAAGCAACCTGCAAACATCTGACAGCAACATATTTGATGAAACTCAAATATGCCAAAACAAAACCCAACAAACCCAACAAAAGCCAAAATTTCACCACAACATCAAACAAAGACTCATGGTTTAGTTTCCAGGATATCACCAAACCAAATTAAACACAAAGTCTTTCCGTCTGCACAGGTAATTTTTCTTCATGGCAACAAAATCAACAATGTGGGATACAACGACTTCTGCCCCAGATCTCCCAGCGAGAAGAAGAAACCGTACTCTGCCATCAGCCTATTCGCCAACCCGGTGAAATACTGGAGCATCCAGCCGGCCACGTTCCGCTGCGTGGCCAGCCGGCGGGGCATCCAGCTGGGGAACTTCAGGAGGAAGTAGAGCAAGATGGCGGCCACTCAGAAACAGACCCAACATCCTCATAACAGAAGGAGGGGAAAAAACCCTGTAGGCTGAAAACTGTAGGAAATTAGACTCATTTCTCATTATATTGACGTATATTAGAAACGATGCTGTTGATGCTGGTTCATTCTCTCTGATAAATGTTGAATCATAAGCTAACAGCAGGGGGCGTTTACTGGGGAGTCTGTATTTGTATTTTTATGAAAACCACTCTGACTTTTATTATGGGCTTTAAATAAAGATGCTTTTAGTTCTTTTTATTCTAGCCTGGATAAGATCCACCTGATATTTGTAAAACTTTATAAAATCTCTTTTGAACATTTTTATTAATGTTGTGGTGATATAATTTCCACAGAGGACAAAGACTGTAACATATGAGGTGCTTAAATATTGCTTTTCCCTCCTGAATAACTGGCTCTGAGTTGTTGTACGTAATCTGACTGCATGCTTGTGTCGTCTGTATTTAGAGGCTGAGGTCCGTTTGGACCAGAACTTTGAGTCCTCTGCAGGGCTGAGGACAGACTGTTCGTTTGTTTCATCCAGACAGCTTCAAAGGTCCCAACCTGGAACGTCAGAGCATCTTTTGTTTCAACATGTCTCCTCTGAAATGGTGCTATATTTATTGAGGATGTCTAATAAATAAATCTGAAACACCTCAATCATTCATTCTTTGTCCCGAACAACAAGTTTAGGTGTAAAATTGAGATATTTCTGCAGTATCATACAGCAAGCATGTAAAAAGACTAACTACGTGGGATATTTTAGATTCTACAAACGTAATAAAAACAAATAGTTTCATTGTGACAAAAGATGGTTTTGAAATGTCATTTCCTAAAACGCATCCAATTTAAAAGAATAGAATAGAAATATCCTTTTTTACTGTCCCAAAGAGAAAATAAAATCAGGTTAACTGCAGCAAAGTGACAGAACCTCAAGTAATGTAGGTTCACATAAAGGTTAAAATATATAAAAACAAAACTAAGAATAACATATTGCACAATAAGGTCGAAATTACATAATAAAGTCAGTTGCAGTTATTAACAATTTAAAAAGTATATAAATGTAATCGGATCCCTGCCTATTCCTGTTTTGGTATTTTCTTTTGTGGATCATATCTAAAATATTGTAAAGATTATGCAACCTGGGTAGTCAAGATGGCGTCAAGATGACGCCGGCGCAGCTGGCTGCCTGCAGACGTAGCTCCAGTCGTGTGTGTTTGTCTGTGTATATTTGCTGTAACCGATTAAGGATCCGTGCTTGAAGAACCCATGGATCATCAGTTGGGCTTTCTACAATGGCTGGATGTGGTTCTGTCGATGTTCTCCGCGTTCGTCTGCTACTTTTTCTACTCTTGGTTGCGGAGAACCTCGCCGAGTGGAGTAGCGGCATTGTTTGCTCGCGTGAACGGCTGATTGCGCTGTGTGGGCCTCTGCTGCTGCCCGGAGACGGGCCTGTGGTTCCGGAGGAGTTACGGAGGAGATGACGGGGCTGCGGGTCTGGAGGTAAACGGAGGTAGAAGAAGAGACGGCGCAGGCCAGCGTTACCGGCGATTATTGTGGGGAACGTGAGGTCTTTGGTAAATTGGACAGACGAACTCACGGCACTGGTTAGGATCCAGAAGGAGTACTGGGAGTGCAGTATCTCTGCTTCACGGAAACCTGGCTACACTCGCTTATTCCGGACTACAGCATGGAGGTTCCTGGATTTTCCTTGGTGCGGGGGACAGGGACCTTTCCAAGAGTCGGAAGAGGAGGGGTGGCGGGGTTGCACTTATGTGAGTGAGAGGTGGTGTAATCCCGGTCATGTTAACGTGAAGGAACAGATTTGTAGCCCGGACATTGAACTTCTGGCTGTGGGAATGCGGCCGTGTTATTTACCGAGGGAGTTTACGTCCGCCATTTTGATTGCTGTTTACATTCCCCCATCAGCTGATGCAGCGGTGGCCTGTGACGTCATCAGCTCTACCGCAGCCAAACTCCAGACTCAACATCCGGACGTTGTTATTGTGTCTTGTCTTGTCTTGTCTCTATGCTGTAACTGCGAAGTAATTTCCCTGCTGGGATGAATAAAGTACTTCTATTCTATTCTTCTATTCTATTCTATTCTATAGCTGAAGTATTTCATTTATTTGCAAAGCAACCAGTCCAAATGCACCCTTCATCTTCCTTGGTGCTGATTGGCCAAGCCCCAAGAATAGAGATAAGAAAGACTGTAGATGTTAGCTTTTAACCATGCTAAGATTGTTTCCACTGTGCATATTAATGTATGTTAATGTATATTTGGTGTTTCACCAATTAAAAGGCAGCGATAAGCGTTTTTAGGGAAAGTCTGAAGTGTTCAAGGATCTATTTACGGGCGACTGTGGTTAAAAACCCCTACCAATACTGGGGTTTATTGCACAAATAAATCCCAATTAGGCTCCCCATTAATTTTAACGCAAATAAGTCATTTTATGTTAAAAAAATTCCATTCCTGCCAGAGTTTTAGCATTTTGAATTACAGTTTTAGTCAGAAGAGATCATTTACCACAAAGAAGAATTACAAGCAGACTGAGTTCCCCATAGATCGCTGCTTTAAATCCCCAGCTGTGGTGCCAGTTTGTTGGGTCTCCAAAATACTTTTCTCTGTCAACTGATCCCTTGACTATTCATCAGAAGATAAAATATGAGAAATATTCTCTTCAATAAAATCAAATTTAAGTTTGGGGATTTTGGCCTTGTATTCTGGCCAGTTTTAAGTTATACATTAAAACTCAAGTTTGGCAGCCCAAACCAAATTACGGCTGCCTTGTGTTCGCTTTTTCCCCTCAAAATGTTTATACATTTCTTAACTGCAAAGATAGAAAAGAGCAGAAAAATAATGAGATGTAAGCCTGAATATAGGTGAAAACTAAAAGTTGTAAAAGTGATGACGTATAAAATTTTATGTGGTTAAATTAGGAGGAGCTGGAACAGGTGGCTGGGGAGAGGGAAGTCTGGTCCTTCCTTCTGAAGCTGCTACCTCCATGACCCGACCCCGGATAAGCGGAAGAAGATGGATGAATGGATGGATGGATGGACGGACAAAATTAGGAGTTATTTTATGCCAGAATGATTTACAGGCTGAAGTTAACTGACTAACCAAACCACATAATCCTATGAGAAGGGAACCGAGGCTGAGCCAAAGTCCAAAGCGAACTTCTGAAGATCAGCTTTAAAAGTAGGAAGAAATGAAGGCTGGGTTTGGGTTTTTATACACATCGCACTAATCCCTTACATTGTTGTCTGGAAGGATCAGGAATGTTGCATTATTGTATTTTTTCACAAGGGGGCAGCAGAGGAAAACTGTAGGAACAGCACTGAAGCTCAAACAGTTATCAACACGATGCTTAGAGTGTTCGATTCGTTTCCATGGTGATTCTAGCGGCTCCTTTAGCTCTGCTTTGGTCTCCACTGACATTTGGAGAAAAACTGTCAGCCAATGTTTTCCTGCCTGGAGTCAGAAAAGGTATGGATGATTTAATGAGTGTCAAAGGTCACAGCTTTGAAAGGGGGGAACTCCTGGGCTCCTTACTCTCTCTCTGCAAGCAGTAACTCTTCATGGTGAAACACACCTGGGATTGTTGGAGGTGAAAACCTGAGAGTTTTCTTTGACTCCTGGTTTCTCCAGGAAGCCAACACCTGTCTGAACCGAGGCAGAGCTGCAGTTCCAATATCCCAGCGTTGAGCTGTGTTGCTGTTTCACTGGTTTCTGGCGGTTTAAATGACGACTGGGTGAGAGGGGGGGAGCAGCCTCACTCTGTCTGTCTCCAGGAAACATATGGAAAAGATCTGCCGCTTGGCCAGGCTTCGTTCTGCCACGTCTCACACTCACTCTTTCTCTCTCTCTCACACACACTCAACTTCAGGATTTTCACTCCTCTTCATATCCTTCTACATCACTGCCAGATTTCTCCGTCTTCCATCAGGACATGTCTACCTGCTGCCCATCTCCAGCTTGCTCTGCTTGCACAACTGTCGCATAATAATCTGTTTTTGTTTAGCTAGTTGCAATCTGCCACTCTGCCAGCAGGTCCCACTAAACCCTTCACAATTGACCTTTAATGCTAAATTCAAATCAGTAATATATCAGAGACAAATAGAATAGAAACTTCCTTTATTGTCCCTCAGCAGGGGAATTAAGGTGAACCAGCAGCAGGTTAGCAACATAAAAAATAACTGTTCTTAAAAGAAATGTGCAACAGAGCAGAAAAAATTAAAAATGTACAAAATATGCATGAATACATGCATTCACAAAAACAAAACACGCTCTAAATGTCACGCTTTAGGAATGTACTGACATGAAAATGTAGCCCAATAATGATGTCCAGTTATTAATATTGCTGTTAGGATGGTTGATAACTGATATTTACCGATATTATTTCCCCATACTTTCAACACCTCACAATCCTGCACTGCATCACTACAACAGTCACATGACCAAACTTATACCACATGACAGTCAATCACAAACAGCAACAATATGGAAATAAACATCGTATTAGTCCAGTTTTACTTATTGGACCGATCCCAATATGTCAAAGTATCGGCCACAAGCAGGCAACCAGCATCTATATGGATCTTTTCAGGGCTGAACAATTGTTTTAGAAAGATCTTTTTAAAAATCATCTTGCTGTTTTCCAAACAGGAATATTATCCAAGATCAACTAGGATCAATGAGACCAAGAGTTGAGCTTTTCTACAGCCACGGCAGGAAGAACCAGCATTAATCCCTACTTGAACTTCTGTCAGTATTTTCTATTAGTATTACTTTCTTCCTTACATAATACTTGAAAGCAGAAGTCGGTTTTGATTCTGACTGTATTTGAAAGCTAAAACCCAAACAATATGGGTTCAGAGGGCAAACAAGAAGGACTCTGAGGCTTTCACTGACGTTGACTGTAAGCAAAAATGTCAATAACTGGAAACAATGATGACCGTTTGCAGACATCAAACTCAAATGTCTTGAGCAGAAGAAAAAGAAGAAGTTTTAACAGATGCTTCTGAGAAAAACAAATTGGGGAGCTGAGTGTCTTTTTTATTTTTTTGCTCCACAAGTCCAAAAAGAAAAACCCGTCCTCAGCACATCTACACTTTTTTAAAGGTTTTGAAGTCTGTTCTGCTTCAGCCAAAAAACCCAAACAGCTAATGAGCAGAGTCTCTGCAGACGGCTGCAGATGCTTTCAGAGGAACCCAGCGCTCCAGGATGCCAAGATCACGGCAAAGAACGCTCAAAAGTTGGAGAAAATTGGACATTTAGGCTTTGAGAACTCCGTCAGCACACAGTTACTGTCCAACAAAATCTGAAACATAGACCACCAGCTCACCCAGAAACGGGCCAAGGCTTAATGAGGCCAGTGAAATTAAAATGTTTACAGGCGAGGACTGAGAGGCCTGTTTGTTCTTGTGAGACAATCTCAGCCTGATGTTTTCTGCAGGGAAAAGATTGACATGAAAAATGAGCAACAAGGCCAACAGGCCAACGGCTGTCTGGCTGGAGTGGAAAAACTGGCCTTATGACGGCCGTGTGGGAGAGACTGGGCTGCAACTAAAAAAAGTCTGTGGGAGCAACAAGGTTTAAATACAGAAGATAATTCTGTAAAATACATTTGAATAAGACAGATATCCCCATTTATCATTATCCACGTTGCCAGATTTTCCTGTTTGTTTTAGAGTTTTCCATTGGTGCTCCAGGTTTTTCCACCAAAAGATGAATTCTCATCGTGTCTGAGGCTGAGCTGCAGATGGAGGGAATGAAAGAGGTTCAAAACCCGATTTAACCTCCTTCTGTAAGGAGTTTGCATGATATCAACCTTCTCAGGTGTTCTTGTTCTGGTCCGCTCTGAATCCCCAGAACCGAAACTAAACATGAAGAAGCAGCATTCAATTTCTATGCACCACAAATCTAGAACAGATCCAGAAAACTGCAAAACAGTTGAAACACTGACTTCCTTCAAAAACCCACCTGGTTTTTTGTCTAGACAAAAAACCCACCTGGTTAGAGTTACTTTTGAACCATAATAAATGAAACATTGATCAATATATTTGACGTCCATTGATGATTTTAATTATAGAACCAGACAAAATGTAATGTTTATTACTAGTTTCTCAATTGATGACTGCATGTTGTTTTTATGACTTTTTATTTTTGTATTTTTATGGTGTAAAGTACTTTGAACTGCCTTTTTGTTGAAATGTGCTAAATAAATAAACTTGACTGATTGATTGATTGATTGATTGATTGATTGAAAAGGCAACCAGAAAACACGACAAACAGAAAAACCAAAGAAAGTGACAATTCTGCTGCAATGTTCATTTTTCTGTTATCTTTGTGATGCAGAGTTAGTCTGTGTATAGACGTTCATTATTGTTTAATTTTTATTCCGGTATTCTAATTTTCTGCTTTTTCTGAGGTCAGTCAAACTGAGAGCAAAAGATCAACAGGAGAAATGGATCATCTCTTCTTATCCTTTCCCTGGTTTTCTGTCCCTCCAGGCCTCTTCTAATTTCATTACTTGGACAGCAAACTTGGGAACAGGTTTATCTTTAATCACTGAATGTTTAAAAATTCATAAAGTGTTTTTTTTTCTGACCAAACAATCCCAGAAAAGATTACTTTGAGCTTTAAATGGATGACAGTCAGGATTTCTGCAATTCTTTACAGATTATGCAGTATTTAGCTCCTTTTATTACCAATTTGAATATCTGGGTCTTAAATCAGTTTGCAGTGTATAACTTCCAGAGCCAGTGAATATAGCTGAAATGAGAGAAACAGACAGAATATGGAGACAGAGGGTCAGCAGAGTCCCAGACTCACTGTTATTGAAGCCAGTAGTGATGCTGAAGCCAGAACTTTTGAAGAGCGCTCCAATAAAAAGAGATTTTAACCAGATGGAGCCCACTGCTGAGAGGACAGTTGTGTTCTCCTCATCACAATTAGCGCTAAAGGAAACACTCAAGACCACAATGTCCTATTAAACAGACATAATTACATTAACATGGGAATTTCCCAGAATCCCCCAGCCTCCAAAGAGTCGACGTTAACCACATGAAATAACATCTCAGCTGAACTGGAGCGTTGAGGAGAGGGAACGCAAACAGTGCGGACTACTGTACCACTTGACACAGCCTTGATTGATGGGCTCATAATTAAATAGACTGGATAAATAAATGTTCCCAATAACTCCTGATTCTGGAGTCAGGATGACCGGGGTATCGACTCAGATCACAAACCGTCGATTTATTTCAGTGCTTCTCAGAGCCAGAGCTTTCCATTTACCAACAGTACGATAATTTTCCTCATGTATGCAGGTAACGTGATGTTAAAGAGAAACTAAAGTCTCAGGAATTATTTGAGAGCAATTCGTCATGAGGAACCTGCAGAATGATGTTTCAGAAGTTACGTAAACCACACCGAGAGTTAGAGGCGGCTTTAGACCAACATTAGAACTGACCTGGCTGTCATTCACTTACAGAACCAGAACCAGCGTTACTTGCCAACATCATGTGCACAAACAAGAAATTTCACTTTGAAACCACACGATTGCAGCATGCAGACATCAAGTGGAGGAAATAAAAAAATCAATATGTACATCTATGTGCATTTAAGATGGAGGAAGTAATAGGAAAATGTGAGCCAAAATAAAAGCCACTGTAATGGCCGATATTAACCAATATTATATACATATTTCGATACCCATGTGGCCAAAGGGGAACAAACGACAGCATGGCCTACATTGCTTCTCTGCTTCAGCTAAACTTCCCACAATCTTTTGCTGCATCACTGTCACATGACCAACCTCTACCCCTTTTCCTCCAGACAACAACACAAATGACAACAAGATGGATTGTACACATCGGTCCAGTTTTACTGATTGGACTGAGACAGTTGTTGAGATGTTTAAATTGACTCAGAGAACATGTCTGAACAGCATCTTCCCGTTCACATGCCATAAGTGTTACCGTAAAAGTTTTTGAAGAGTGTGTGAGGGCCGTCTTTGGTCTTTGATTATGCCGCAGCCAACATCTGTGCCTCAGTGCAAATGGTGCGTGAAGGCTTCTCTAGTATATGGAGCACATTTTGTTTTGCTAATCTTGTTTTCCAGCAGAATATCTGACTCCTCAACATCTGTACCTGAGATGTGCTACCCTTACTCTTTACCCCATCACTGGGTGTGACCAGATGAAGATGAGGTTATGACTCCTAACCAGGACTCACTACCAGGATAATTTCTGCCTCCAGCCTCCAGAAAGACAACATGCAGCAGCTGACCAAGCCTCCATGTGAAACATGAATCCAGGTTGCTGGAAAGAGGCAACGGCCAGAGTGAAAACAAAAGTCTAGGAGAAGAAGTGCCTTCTTTCAGGCCGTGAAGCAGTGAAGGCAAGAGTATGATGTTGGTTTCACAAAAACAGAACTGTGTTTCTGTAGAATTAAACTGGTTTCTGCGGCAGGTTGGGCGCCACTATTTTTTAAAGTCTGTTTATACAAGAAAAAAGCCTAACCCAGAATTTTATTGTCTTTGTTGGTTATAAAGAACCAAAACAAGCAACTAAAATGAAAACAGCCATTTGATTAAGATACTCACACTCATGATCTTGACTCCACATTTTCCAAGCCTGACAACCCCCCAAGTTGGTCTAAGAATGCATCCTACTGATCCAACAGTTTAGTGCTGGGATGGCTATAAACTGAATCACTTTCAGACATTTAGAAATCAACAGTGAAAATAAAGGCTGATTGTGAATTATTGTCCAGACTGAAGAAAAAGAACATTTTTGGGTTCATCGGTTCTGAAGTTGCTGTCTGGGAAAAAGAAAATGTTTGGAATGCCGGGATAACAGGTCCAGTAGTCACCAGAGTACCATACCAACGCAAACTGGAACCCAGTCAACCAGTAATCCTCCCCACATGTTTCAGACTGGTTTGGTCCAAAACATTGTGTCCCAGTTGACAGTTTAATTGGAGCGGCTCTGTTGTCCAGTACTCACAAAGAAAGTCTGCTTACAAAAAATCAAGACAAGAAAAAGGAAAATCTGTCTTACTTACAACTAGTTCCAATAGGTTTTTGGTTCTGGTCCAGTCTACTTACAACTACCAGCATTTAAAGCTCCGTCCTCTGCTCTTCAGGCAGAGCTGTGAGTTTAACCACTGTATACAGTACTAATATTAGAGAGGTTTCTGTTATTGTTTTAGAACTACATGTAACTCAGTCCACTGAAGAGCTGTTAAAATAACCAATTTCTCAATATAACAGATATATATATATATATTCCTTTTTTTAATCAGGTAAACCCCGTTGAGATCTAGATCTCATTTTCAAGAGGGACCTGAGCAAAAAATTTGCAATACATAGCAACCTGGTTACAAGATAAAAACAATTAATACATATGCACAAGTATAAAACAATCAAAACAATTTAAAAACAGATACTTTAAAAAAGGTCATTCACGCAGGCTGTGAATGACCTGAGTGGGCAACTACAGATTATTGACTGCACCCAAATAGAACCCACTAACTTTAAAAATAAAAAAGTACATACAATATATGCTTATAGACAAGGCTGCACTTGTCTATAAGCGAGTGATCTCCAAGTTGTAACGTAAAATATTTACATAGAATTTAAAAAAAACTTTTATGGGAGTGTCAGAATTGAACAGGCTCAGGTTGCTCCTGCCGTGTGGCTGGACACACGAACCGACCGAACCTGTTGGACTTTTATCGGCTCGTGTCGTGTGTGGTCACAGAAGTTTGGAAAATCGTCCGACAATCCTTAAATTGTGCCGTGTGAACCAGACCTAAAACTCACAAGCTCTACTCCTCTCATCTCGTCTCAACCACTGCCCTAACGCTCTCTGACTCTGGTTGCTATGGTAACGTTTACATATCCCTTCAAAATAAGATACAGATGCGCCACAAAAACGAACATTTTACTTTTGTGAAAATTTTAATTCACGATAACGACTAATGGGAGCCCTGAGCTTATTTCTCTGCAACAAGACGGTTCCACCTGGGAGTGATGAGGTGGGCTCAATGTTGGTGAGCAAGACGCAACCGAGAGATCCGATCATCCTCCAGACTCAAATAATACATAAAATGGAAATATTTAATTATTTCTTGCGCGGCCCGGTACCAATTGGTCCACGGACCGATACCGGTCTATGGCCTGAGGTTGGGGACCACTGTGGTAGGGTATGGTATGGTACTAACTAGTGTGGTATGGAGTGGTATGGTGTGGTCTGGTACTAAATGCCGTGATATGGCATGGAATGGCATAGTATGGTATGGTACTAACTGGTATGGTGTGGTACTAACTGGTATGGTATGGTCTGGAACTAACTGGTATGGTATGGTCTGGTATAATGTGTTGTGGTACGGTCTGGTATGATATGGTATGTTATGGTATGATGTGTTATGGTGTGGTCTGGTACTAACTGGTATGGTATGGTATGGTATGGTATGGTATGGTATGGTATGGTATGGTACGGCATGGCATAGTGTGGCATGGCATGGTATAATGTGTTGTGGTATGGTCTGGTGTGGTTGTATGGTCTGGTACTATATGGTGTGTTATGTATTTCCAGGTAAAGGAGAAGTAACATCTTTGTTTGGAACAATATTTATGGTGCGTGAGAATATAAGAGTAAAAATGAAAGACCCATAGCGCAAGAAGTTTATGTTCAGGTTGGACAGAGTGCAAATAAGGCTAAAATGTTATTGCCTTTGCTCACTATTGGTAAGTGTGGTAGCACCTAAGTGGGGATATTAAAAGAACTCTTGTTATTACAAGACCAGTTTGAGAACTATCTAAACTTTATGTGACCTCACACGAGGTCTGCACTAAAACTGAATTCTGGAGAGCTGGATCTAAAGCTTTGGTATAAAGCTTGGCCAGTAATTACTAGAGTCATTATGCTAACTACATCCTTTACATGAGTACCAGGAGAAGTGTTTAACCTCAGTCATAAATACGATTGTTAGCCTACATTAAACATCCAGGTTTAGGCCTTAAACGTACACAGCAGCAATAACATGGGCAGGAATTCTCACGACTGGAAAACCCTCACATGTAGGGGGCCAAGAGGGACTGACAGTAAATCTCATGCTGGGATAAGAGTTTCCAGGCTCTGAGAAGCATGAAAATCTCTTTACTGTAAACACTGAGTAGCTTTACAGGAGCATAGGAGATCCTGATAAATTCACAACACAACCCAGACTAAAACTCCTGGTTAAACAAAACAAAGTATATACAGCTGAGTTAAATAAAATCTGATGAAATCTGAGCAAAAACGCTACAGAAAAACCCTGACAAAATTGAAAAACAGAAACAAAAAAATCCAATAATATTGAAATCAGGACCAGACAATGGCTCACTGTCATATCAAACTGACTGAGAGGTAAAATCAGTTGAAAGCCGCTAACAGACATTTAATCTTAACAGAAATCTATCAGTCTTCTCACACAGAGAGGAGCATGTGAATCATGATAAAGCTGTATGTCCAACGGCAAACTTGAAATCCCGGCCTTCCTCCTCGTGCATCCCAAACATCTGCTTTGCATCTTGCCATAACAGCAGGGCTCCTGCGGTCCAACACGGCATATCTACATGAAGCCAAGACTTCATGGCAATATGGTGCAAATCAAGCACACACTGTTAAAGTAACGACCTACGAAGAAATCAGCTTCATTACTTCTTTCCTTAAGATTCATGAAAAAACATATAATGTGGAAAAACCATTAAAAACAAAACGGTTCTATTTAAAATGAGAAATCCCAGGAAAAGACAAAAATGCTGAAGAAATTAAATCCTAACCTGTTGTTTGTAAAACTAAAGTGGTGGTCTCCTTCTGGAAGCTGCAGTTGCTCTGTTTCTACCATCAGGCCGTCCTCCGGGACTCAAATTCCAAGGCCGATTTCCAGGGTTTGAACCAAGACTCGGCAGAAGGAAAAGAACTCACTTCTGCGGTAAACTGGTGGACAAAATACCTCTTCTAGCCCAGGAACTCCAAATTCCAAAATATAACAGTAGTAACAACGGACGCTCACAGAAAGTCACCTCAAAGAACTAATTTTATTTAAAACTGTCAAGCAGCAGGAAAAGACAACAAAAGACTATGTTGAAAATGCTTTTGCATCTTTCTGGTAGAGCATCTGATGACGGAGCAGTTAAAAAACCACATTTAACAGATTCTTTGGCAAGCTCAAAGAACTCCCATGTTTAATGCTGGATTGAGTCAAATATTTGGAAACTCAAGAAGTTTTTCATTTTTCATCGCATAACACCACCAGATGGGAACTGATCAGTTGTTGGACTGTGTTCTGAACTCGTAGATTTATGTCGTATTGTGGAATATTGCAACATGGTGTTCAGCTGAAGTATGATGACTCTGGAGATTTGGTGGGCCAAAGAAGATGAGGCATATCTAAAAACTAGTGGTGGGACTTGATTCAAAGTTTTAATCAAGTTAGTTCCTGGGTTTGTAATTAATTAACTGCAAGGAATCGAAAACTATATATCAACAAAATAAGCAACATTTTCAATTCAAAAATTGTTTTTGCTGCTATCTATTTATTAAATAAATAAATAGATATATGGGCTCAACAACAAAGATATTTATAGTTTTTAAACTGGTCATTCAGGTTCTTCAATCATCAGATTATTGCAAAGTGCTATTAGAAGCAGCTTTGTCGTCCATCGCTGTTGTTAGCAGATGTCCCTTGCGCATCAAATTTACAAGCGTCCCAGAAACATGTAAATACAATAATTCTAGGGCCAGTAAAAACTTCTCCAGCAGAGAAACAGTATCTCAAAGCCATACTGAAAAAACTTGGAACAAACCCAGAAAGGGCATGATAGAAGCTGGGAGATGTTTCATTTGAAATCTGTTCCTTGGTAAGTTTCCTGTTGGTGTCAACACAACTGACTTATTGTTAGTGACAAACAGCAAATCCCCAATAAAACCTTAACAAATCTCCAGAAAAGCTGGAGATCAGGAGCAGTTTGAAGGATTATAGGGAAGTTGGGCTGTTTGGATCGAAAACAAGAGGAAACAAAGCAAGGTCAGAACTTTTTAAGCCACTGGGTGTATTCACTTGCAGATTTGCTAAAGTAATGCAAACCATTGCTAAGATGTTGCACCTGCAGAAAATGATGGTACAAATATAATGCCTTTAAAAAGTCTTTGCACCCACCACTTGCTTTCTGGCCCACAAGCTAAACCCAAGCCTGACTGCTGCCAAACTAGCCTGGCTGTTGCATTCCTACAAAACAACAGCATCTGGGTTTTTCCCCCATTAAGCTGGCTTTCTCAAGATGAAATTCATCTGGGCCATCAGCAAACAGAAGGGGGAATTGTGAACAATGATGCCAAGTTCCGTGCTGCCTTTGGTTGTAGTTTCAGTCTGTGTTGGCCACTTCCAATAGCAATTAAAGTCAGAGCAAGACTGGGCAAAGATATCATTTGACTCGGCACTCTCTTCGCAGTGAGGGTTGGTTGCTTACAGTGGACATAATTCCCAGGCAGCTTCATAGCGTATGCTCCTTTATGGTCGTGACAAGTACTCTCCTCTGACGTCAACAAGGTATTTACATTCACTCAGCTACTGCTCACTGGATATCTGTCCCTTGTTAGTCCGATCTCAGTAAACCAGAGAGAAGGTTGAGAGCCAGAGACCAGCAGTTCCTGCAATATACAAGCCTTTCTGGCACCAGTAACCTTGAAACGTCAGAGTTGATTTCTTTCTCATTCTGATGCCCAGTTTCAACTTCAGCAAGTTGTCTTAACCAAGCCTAGAGACACTGAGTTGACGTCGTGATTAGAAGAGTCAAACAGTTCAAAAGGTGTACCTTATAAAGTGTTCAGTGGTTATGCTTGTCCATTTATATTGAATAAAAATTTATTAATGCACAGGGTGGATTGAATAATTCACTATTTGCAAACCTTTTATAAAGCCAGTTTGTATCCAGTAAAAATCAGTTGATTGTTTCTGTGCTAGTCCCAGATACCCAGCGGTGGCAGCAGCTGTAGTCCCACAGAATCCTATTTGACTCTTCTATGTTTGCTTCATTTATGCCTCGTTTTGAGTGAGAGGTACGGGTCGGTCCGGCTCGGTACCCTGTTTTATGGTCCGTTGTTTTCCAGAGAGGTTTCCACCTCCAGCTGGAGTCTCACTGGGCAGGCGAGTGACATTTTTGAGTCGTGTGACACCATTAGCTCCGCTCTAACCAGACCTTACCATTGTCCTATGGATCTACAACTGAAGGGTGCCCAGGAATGGTGGTTCTATGGGCCACTTTTACAATGGAAACAGACAAATAGCATAACAACCTGTGGAAACGAGGCTTGGAAGCTGTGGAACCTGCAGTAGCTGCTTTGTGTTAACATTAAATTCCCAACAAGTCTCTGAGCTGCAATAAAAACCCCCAGTGTTGGGTCTGCAGCTGCTGGCAGCAAGTCAGAGCAACGGGGTGGCTCTGCCACAACCAAAACACACACTTTTCATCACCGTGTTAATACATTATGTCAGTTTTCATCCCTGCTCGATCCCGGCCAGGTGGTCCAGTGTTCTGCTGTGACCTGGGGTATGACTGTCATTGCTTATCACTCTCCTCCACCTGCTCACAGTCACACTGACCGCAACAGAGCAAATGAGCCAGAAAAGCATTTTCCAGTCAGAACTGGGGTCTCCGTACCATTGATCTGCATCAAAGATAAACTGGAGATTTGGAGCATTTAGTCTTTATAGTACCAGAACTTCAAACAGGTTGGTTTTATCTGTGCTTTGGACTCACGAAGTTGTTATTCTTGGATCCTTTTCTCCATCTGGACCAATTTAACTGATCACAGTTAAATTGTGATGACAGAACTACTTTAAAGTCGCATTAAGCTGAATAGATGAAGATGAGATAAAAAAAAAAACAACTTCTAGAATCATTAACATACAGATCACTTTGATTGTTTTCAAAACTGGAAGCTTCATTTGAAGCTTCTCCAAACCTGGACCATCTTTTTCGTTTCTATTAGAGGAACAATCAAGAACACTTAAATCCATAAATCTAAAGCTGTTGTGTGGTTGACAGCAGATTATTTCCTATATTGCAGAGTGCAAAGGAAGCTGAAGCTTCAGCAGTCGGATAAACACTTGCAGGCGCTTCAGGCTGCACATCTGCATGTATTTAGAAACTAAATGGACTCCTGCTCCTCCTGTTGCCGCGCTGCTGTTTGGAACGGACCACTTGAAATCGGACCTCTGGCTGCTTCTATGGTGACTCAGTTTCAAGTCGTTGGGTTGAACATAATGCTAGCAGCTATAAAAATTAGATTTCTCATATCTTATCCGCATCTGATGTCAGATAAACAAACAATGGATGGATATTCAACCTTGGGCCAATTGTTCTCTGATGAACTAAGTAATGAAACAAACTGATCTCTTAATTATAAATGTGGCTTCAAACAACCACAAAAACAATGTTAAAATGGTTATTTAAAAAAAATTATCACATTTTGCTTAAAATCTGACGTATGGTCCGAAGAGATGTGATGAGTTTTTCATTTTAATATTACAGAAGGAGAGTTTTTTAATCTCATTGGAGACTGAAAAGAAGATATTTGGTGCTTTATTATAGATCAAGCATTACAGTAGCAAAGAAAAAGAAGCAAGATATGGATATATCCGCATTAACACATCAGTATTGGTCCAATTAACTGGGTCAATATACCTTCTATTTTCTACAGATCTTTTATTGGCCTCGTTTAAAAACTCTGGCCCTGAAGTGTCTGCTAAAATAATATAATATACTGAAAATCTTTCTATTGTGTTGAAAGAGCTCATATGAACATCTGGTGAACTTTGACCCCTCCCTCTCATAGTGAGTGATTTATAACCATATGTGACCATGTACAAAGTTGTTGTGAGTGGTTTCCCCTTTAAAGCAGCTTTATTGGGGAGTAAAACCCCAGTGAAACAACCCAACAGCCCAAATTTTGCTACAGAAAATCAGTGAGCCTAACAAACACATTCTCCAGCTCCTGCTTCTCTTCCCACACTCATAAAAGTTTAAAGGTGCTCCTAATTGCTAACACACCTGTGACAAAGCACGCTCATGTTGCTGGGATGTTTATATTCTGGCTCTGGTTCTCTTCCTTTCCTACAGACGGCTCAAACGGTCACATGTTTTCTATTTAACTGTTTTTCAGGGGAAGTGTCCTTCTCCTTCTTATGGAGTCTCAACGTACCCACAGAAACCCTGCTGGGAAGACTAACGTCTCCATCTCTTGAGCAACAAGAGATGGAGACAAGTTGTAAAGTTCAAGTTGTACTAAACTTTACAACTTGGCCTGGATGGATGAAGGAACTTCCAGGAATGTTTAGTTTTTATCTTGTTTTATGTCAAGCTGCTGTTTGTTGACATCACTGATTTAAATCGACACATAAATGGAGACGAACAGCTTAGAAACAATGTTCTCACATTCTCCTGGCTAACAATAACTACAGGAAGCTGGTCTCCATTTTCTATCACCAGATAATAAACAGAAGCAGATTTATTAGTTTCCACTAACTGAGCCTCAGGTTCAGAGGTCAGCCCAGCAGTGCACATCATCAGAGTTTGGTTATGGTTCCATTAGATCAAGTGTGTCAAACTCCAGTCCTCAAGGGCCGCTGTCCTGCAACTTTTAGATGTGCCTCTGCTGCACCACCTGAATAGAATAATTAGGTCATTAAGGCTCTGGAGAACTGATCTACACAGGGATTTAATTAAGCCATTTCATTCCAGTGTTTTGTGTCTGTGGCTCATCTAAAAACTGCAGGACACCGGCCCTTGAGGACTGGAGTTTGACACCTGTGCATTAGATGGTGTCTCCACTAAGAGGCTGAAGCTAATATGTGATTGGTTGTTTCAGAGCCCTGCCAGCAGCAGGCTCAGCTCCGTCTGCTTGGCTTTATTCTATGTTGGCTGCTTCACCGTATCAAACAAGGTTTTACTAATTGATTTATGGAGGTCCACGGTCACAGTTTACCAGGAAGAAAAAATCCACTGATGCTTCCAACATTTTTACCAAACAAATCAACTCTAGGCTAAGAAGATTAAAATTAAGATTAAAATTAAAGTCTAATATGAACCAAACCTGAAGTCTGCAGGCAGAACCACAGTGAACCTTTCTACAACTTTTTCATTCCCAACCAGCGACCATGAGGAAGGAAGCAATAAGGAAACCAAAGCTTCTGCTCCAGGGAAGCTCTGGTTCCAGTCTAGTGAGGTCAGGAGTTTATGGTCCAGGAAGGGAGAAGAGCAGAGCCACGCCTCTGCAGGTATGAGCTCTATGTCTATCTACAGCAGCAAGGACTATCATGTATTCTAACTAGTCTGCTGCTTTGTAACAGTGTTTGTGAAAACTTTTAAGTTATGTCTGCCAAACTGGGAGATGTCCAAATGTCTCATGCAGGACATGTTTGAAACACGTAGCACAATTTACTTGTGTGCCTCAGATTTTTGTCTGTTTAACTGAGAGTATTGTATCAAACCTTATTGCAAATTTACATCATCGAATCTTAGTGGATTCCTGGCTTTTTTTAATCCCACATCTCAGGTAACTTTTGAGCTTTGTTCATGCACATTTTGGACTTTACAATGTCAGAGAATAGCTACAATATTTTCCTTTAATCAGAGAAAGTTATACTAAAAAACAATTTCCATATCAGAAAATTTTCAAGTTTGTCTGAGCTTTTTGGTGTAAATTTACTCCTCTGAGGTCAAATTGTTATTTTTCTGTAATTTACAATGAACCTCATATTCTCTCATATAGATCTGCGTACAATAAGTTAAATCAGGTAATGAATTTGCATTGAATACATCCAGACTTTAGTCAGTCTGAGTAAACAGACAGACTGGTGACCTGTCGGTGAGGAGGACAGGTTGATGATTAACATCAGTCACCATTTCTACTCTTGATGATGAAGAGAGAAAATCAGAGACAAAAGGAGGAAAGGTTTGATTATGAATGATTTCTGACAATGTCTCTGCTGGACACCAGATTTTCCTCCAGACAAAACACTCTCACTCTCTTATGTTGTCAACTTTCATTTTTTCTGCTCTCTCTGCAGTGTCTGCTCCCTCCTGGTCATGTTTAAGGGACATTTCAGAGGAAAATAGATGCTTACGCCTGTTAGGATATGTGATGCCTCGCTCCGTGTGCGTGCGTGTGTGTGTTCCTCTCCTCCTGCAGATGGATGGTGGGTGGTCAGGAAAGGGTTAACAGCTGCTCTCTATAAACTCTGCAGGAAGCTCAGCCTTTAAATGCAGTGATTTGTCAGAGCTGGAGCTGAGAGCGCGGTGCTGACCCAGACTTCCTTGAGGCTCGGCGGTGTCTGCATCACACTGCTTTGGACAGCATGAAGGCGCTCCTGATCACCTGTCTGCTGGCGCTGTGGCTGACGGCGGCCTCGGCCTGGATGTCTGGCCCGGAGCTGCGCCACAGACCCGGATCTTTACCCAACGGATACATCAGCGAATATTTGAAGTCAAGGAGAGCGAGGGTGAGAAGGTTATCGTTTACATCTGACCTGTAGCCACAAGTCGGTAATTATTCCTTAAGAATGTCTGGAAATGATTCCAGTTTAGACACATCTCTCCTCAGTGTTGATGACTGTCTTTAGATTTAAAACTGTTTAGTTATTTTTATTGTTATAACACTTGAATTTTTGATTAGAATATTTTTGATTGCTTTTCTTTAACTTAAACCAAAACCATAAATATTCTGAGCTTTTGAAGTAAATCAAGCAAAAAAACAAACATTGAAGTCCTAGCAGAAGATTTCTCTGAACAATCAAAGCAACGTGAGAAACTGTGAGGTCAGAATCTAAAGCATCTCATTGGGCCGTCAGGAGCAGCTGGAGTTTGTCTCCCAGCTGCTGATTGATATGAAACTAACTGGTTCATCTCTCCTCAAGCTGCTGTCAGCTCTGATTCAACCATCTCCTCTCTAGCAGATGGTTCACCCAAACAACCTCCTGTGTGTTTTCACACCAATCAAAGCTAACCCTAAACCGACAACCTCCTTCCAACCACAACAGTTCTGCATGAGTCGACTGCATCAAGCAAAACCAGCAAACCAGCAAATATTTGTCAGGAAATTCCTCCAGGAGAAGAAAAACTCTCAAAAATCCACAGAATGAGGAAACCGTGGTGGGACATGGTGAACATGGACCACAGCTTCACTGTAATCAACCTTTCTTCTTCCAGCAGCTCTCAATTGCATTCAAATGTAATCAATGTGGATAAATGTATAAGATTAAATAGAAAATATGGAACTGTAGATGTTCATCCTGATTGGTTGGGTTAAGGCTGGATGTTGCATCCAGCTCCCGTTCGGTCTCAGAATCAAAGTTTGTCTGTTTCCTGGCTAAAAGCAGCAGCTGAAGCATCAGAGCAGTGAACTCTGGGACAGACTGACCAATTATCTGATCACCCTGAAGCATGGAGAGCTGCTTATGTCTGCACTGAGCAGCAGCAAACAGCTCAGTGGGATCCATCCACTCCATGAATGACCTCTGACCTCAGACTGTACTGGAAAGGACTAGGTTCTGTCTCTGCAGATTTGAATTTAATGCATCATTAAATTGCAGCGCCACCTGCATCCTGCAGGGGGGCACCAGCGTGCAGTGGACCCCTCATGGACTGGTCCACAGAAAAAATCTAAAATATTCAACAGAAAATGCAGCTTGGGGAGCTGAAATACAGAGACACAATGCATTCCAGGAGAGCATTAATTTTCCTTGATGCTGACTGGCTGTATGCCCAAAAGAAGTAATAAAGGCGACCAATAAAGAAGTTCTTGCGTTGGTGCAATCCCAGTTCAAACACCAAATATATCTTAATATGCATCAATATGCACAGCAGAAACCATCTTGTTTTCTGGCCGATCCTCAAAAGACTGACCTGCAGATTCCCATTTAAGTTTGATCCCGACTCCGACACCTTATTTTATTGAAAAATACTGAACAATACCAGTGAACCAATATACATTTGTTTTAGCTGCACATTACGCTCTTGAATGTAAATAATGTTTACAGCATTGCTGTTCCAACTGCAGCTCCTTTAGTGTTTCATTTTTCACATTTTAAAAACAAACAAAAGTTGCACAACAAGTTAGACTGCAGTCTTGGGATGGGCAATATGGACTATATTTTGTGGTACTATTGTAATAACAATAAATGTGACATAAGAACTATTTATTACTTCTTTTTAAGGTAACTATATAACTATGACTGCATGGCACAGCAATCATACCTCTACAAACACAGATAATAATCTAGAGAAACATTCCTATTTGCAAAGCGCTTCGTTAGGACTCCATGGCATAAAGAAGTGTGATTTGTGTCACATGAACACAGTAACGGCATTTAAAAATATTTAGAAATTTATTGGTATTTTATGACACTTTCAATGAAAAAACACGGCAATATTGACAGTTTTGGGTTTTTGGAATTTATCATGACGACAATAAATCAAAATTCATATTTTGATAAGAAATTTATTACAATAAATAATACAATAAATGCCCACCCCTACTGCGGACCTTTTTTGAAAATTAAAAAAAATTATGTTTACAGTCTTTTTGATTTTGGCAGCAGGTCTGAGAATGAGTGATTCAATTGCAAAGTGGAACCGGAGTGGAGTCGGTCTGCTCTCTGCTCCGACTGCAGGACGGGGATGACAAAAGTTTTCAGTCTGGTGCTTTGGCCTCAACTAGTTTTTTTTAAGGACAATTTTGTTTACAGAAACTTCAGTGTTCTTTTTACTTGTTATTCCAGTTTTGTTTATTTACTTTTGGATATTTAAAATGTCTTCCAGTTCTGGTGTTAAATATTCATTAGAATTTAAAGTTTATTGATCTTTGAGAACGTGTTCTTGCATTATTACCATTAGATTACTTGAAAATGGTCTTAAAACAACAATATCATTGTTAATTGCAATAATTTCTGGAATAATTTATTGTCCAGCCAAACTTGTTTCGGCGGCAGGCCTATGCGTGACCCGGTGAACAGATCTGTGAGTCAGTCTCTTATGGCAGAGCAGAAGGGATCAAGGACTGATTTCACATTGAAGAAATGGCCAATTGATTGATCGGTGCTCCTAGAGTCTGAAATATTAAAATAGGCAGCTATAAGCGTCTTTTGAGGAAGTCTCAGGTGTTCGGAGGCAATTATAGCCCCTCCACTGTACAGGGAGACATTGGGTGTAATTGGTTTGAGTTAAAAGGATCCAACTTGGTTCCTGTAGACACTGGACTTTTCCAGGGTTAAAGAAGCAGCACTCTTCTCTCTGTCCTCCTCGCTGATGGTGAATGTGGTCCTGCACGGATGTCAGGTGTGAAACTCTGAATTTAAAAAGCTTCACAGGAGCCTTGATCCTTCCTTCACCTATCAAGTGTTGGACAGGAGCAGCCAACGTCTGCTTCCCCTGCAAAGCAGCTGGGTTTACCCTGAGGGACAACGTCCAGAGAGCAGACTGCAGTCACTGCTTCTACAGCTGAGCAGGTTGGACATCTAGTTTGATGTGTTGGACATGTCCTCCTGAGAGAAGACCCATGGTTGGATCCCGGAGAGCTGGAGATTACACGTCTCATGTCTGACTAGATAATAGCTTCTCCAGATGAGCTGCAGAGTCCAGCTATGGAGGACTGCAGCGCTCTGATTACCGCTTCTCATCAATATCCAAACAGAAAAATACTCCACACTTCCAGATTTTCTGTCAGAA
Organism: Xiphophorus couchianus; assembly: GCF_001444195.1. NCBI lineage: Eukaryota > Metazoa > Chordata > Actinopteri > Cyprinodontiformes > Poeciliidae > Xiphophorus > Xiphophorus couchianus. The sequence goes on from NC_040247.1 coordinate 4,450,294, forward strand.
AATGACTGATAGAGTCAATCTGAAATCATTTTTACGAAATTATCTGCTTCGTGTCGACATGAAACAGTTTATTTATCAGGGATGATTCATGGGTTGGAGTTTGGCAAATAAGAAACAGTCAGATCTGAACTGAAAACCAGAGGAGAAGCCAAAGACCAAAGAAACAAAGGCTGGAGAACAACGGACCAAGACTGGTTTAAAGACAACATGAAGGTCTATATTTAAATATTCCTGAAAACTTGTTGGAAGAGAAACATTCCTACTCCAAGAAGAGGCGTCAGTTTATGCAAAAATATTCCAGAATATTTCCTTCCATTCAGTTTGTTTAGTATGAAATCTTAAGACATTTCAAGCAGTTGATTTAAACTCTGAATGTGACCAAATTATCTTCCTCTGCAGGCCTTAAAACACGAGTATAATGCAGAAAAGTTCAACAGAACCTGCCTGTTAGTACACACACTGCAATAAGTGTGCGAATTTCCTAACTCGACCAGAATCAGAGATTGACCCAAACACGAGGCTCTGCGTAAACACTGCTTGTTTTCTCCTGCAGAGGGCGCTACCTCCTGCTGATGAGCCGGATGCAAGCATTGCACCAAAGGAAAGTGGCGGCGGCGGTGCCGGTGAGAGAAAGAATCTGGACCTGTAAATCAGTTCTACCAGAACTCTTTTGGATGCAGTTTTAGCTTCACCCAATTCACATTCTGTAAAAATCTTCTATTAAGCACCTTTTGCACCCAGTTATTAGTTAGCTAATCTAATCAATTATCAACAAATTAGCTCCACACTAGACAGAAGAGGCTGAGATTTCATATGTTGATGTTAAGAAAAATTTTATCTTGATCCTTTACAACAAATGGTCAAGTATTTACTAAATGAATGTTATTCCATTCTAGACAATACAATGTTTATTTTCTTATTTTAAAAAAGAAATGTAATTATTTATATTTTTATGTATTTTACTATTGCATATAGTAAGTGGTTAAATGAAAAATCTGCAAAATGCACAGAGTTTAATCCAATTAATTGTCAGAATAATCCTAGTCCTAGAATAATCAAACACTCAGCAGAAAGAAATTACTTTAAAAAACTGTTATATCTTGACAGAAATATTCTCAGAGTTGAATTATGTGAAGCCCAGTAGATTCTGTTGAGTTTGGTGAAGTTTTAAATGACAACATGAACAATCAGCCATATAATAGGAAGTCAATGGGAGTTTTTAAATGAAGTAGATTTGGTTGAATGTTCAGAAACAAGGAAAAATAAATAAACCATCACCTAAAATAAGATATTAGACTGTGAAAATATAAACATCCATAAAAATATCTGAATGTGACCGAGTCTGTCGGGTTAACCCGGGTCTCTGTGACCTGGTTCTGGTTGCTGTTCTGCAGATTTGCCCACCTGCCTGCTATGCGTCTGCCTGTCCGGTTCTGTGTACTGTGAGGAGGTGAGTCCAGACATGACCAGCGTCCCCCTGCTGCCCAAAGAGACCGCCTACCTGTACGCTCGCTTCAACAAGATCAAGAAGATCGGGAAAAACGACTTCGGAGACACTGGTAAGTCCCTGACGTCTGGACAGAACATCTGGACTCAGAGCTGAGACCTTCGTGTCCTCACAGCTGCAGAGACTTCAGAGTTCAGGGAAATAAAACATGCATGGATTTTAAAAGTGCAGGAAAAAAAGAAAAAGTCCTGGGAATTTTGAATGGATTCAAAATGCTCAAAAATTTTATTTAGTCTGCTTATGTTTCTGTAAAGTCATATTTCGACTAATTCTATGATATTTTTTTTATTTAAGAAAAAGCCAGTTAGCCAAGGTAACCTTATACTTGGTTATTTAAGTTGCAAACATTTATGCACAAACCTATTTTTGTTTAAATATACACTGATGGAATTTGATACAGCATGGAAATTGTTTTAAATAAATGTATTTTTTGCTACACTGTCTTTTCCTCTCATCAGTCACATAATTCAAACAGATTCTTTAGACTGAATAGAAAAATTAGTTTCTGAATTAAAAATTGTTTCAGGATTGAAACTAGAAATTGAATTGCTAGACACTGAAAGATTCGCATCCCTAATGGATTTGTTATTTTAGCTTTTAAGTTGGCAAAAATTTGATTTGATGTCTGAATACCTGACTGGATCATGAATATTTGGTATTAAAAAAGCCTCCCTGTGCTATCTGCTGCAGTGACCCTGAAGAGGATCGACCTGACAGGAAATATGATCTCAGAGATCGACGACGCCGCCTTCTCCAAGCTCACCCTGCTGGAGGAACTGTCTCTGGCTGAGAACAGACTGGCCAAACTCCCCGCTCTCCCCGCCAAGCTCACCTCCTTCAACGCCAATGGCAACCTGCTCAAAACCAAGGGCGTAAAAGCCAACGCCTTCAAGGTACGTTAGCAGAACCCTGCTCTGGTACCAGTCAGGGAGAGTGTATCCTATATATGAGGTAAAACCAGATTGACTTGATTTAATAAGACAGTTCAGCCCTTAAAAAGGACATTAACTCGTCTGTAAATGAAGGCAGCTGAATGATGTTGCTGTAAATAAACTCAAGATGAGAAGGAAGCTGAACAGTCTCTGTTCTCCATGACAGAAACTGACCGGCCTGGCCAACCTGTACCTGGCCAACAACCAGCTGGAGGCCGTCCCCTTCATCCCAGAGAGCGTCCGCATCCTACATCTACAGGTCTGCACCAACACAAGTAGTTCACAGAGGATGAATGGGTGTTAGGATGCCTTTATGATTAAAACCTGAAGAGTGTGCTGTGAACTAGGGATGCACTCATCCACTCTTTTCACTTCTGATCCCAACGTCCGAGGTTTAGCATTGGCAGATACCAATCCGATACAGAAAAACAGCCCAGAATTAAAACATTTATATTTTTAAGTAACGACATAATCTACTTAATTACAGATTTTCTTGATAACTCTGGACCAGTTCAGCTAACTTAAATACACCAATAGGTTCACAGGCTTGGTCACACATGCAAAAATAACTTTAATTTATTCAGTGAGTACAGTTATAACTTTAATAGCCAATGTAAAATAAATAAACTGAAACTGTCAAAAACAAGAGGTTCACTACTTCAGTCAAACATGTAAAAATAAACGGCAACAAACCATTCAAATGACTCAGAAAGTGCAATTAGGAAATCTAAATATAATATAAAATAAATAATAAAGCACAAAGCATAGAATTAGACTGAATAGATCTGTCCTTGTGGATCGGGCACATTGCCACCGATATCCGGGATCGAATCAGATATTTACATCCCCCCCAGAATTGTCATCAGAGGTTCTCCAGAGAACATTGAGGAGGTTCTGGTTCTGATTAACGCAGGATTAGGTTCTATAAGAAAATCTCCCAGCGCTCTGATCAGTCCATCATCTGGACCTGGAGACGGGATGGACCGCCTGCTGACCGAACAGGACATGGACGTCCACCCGGACTGACAGGAGAGCTGTCCGACAGTTATAGAAGTCACTGAAGAAGTCCTGTTAGCAGTTAGCCATGCAGGAGACATGGAAGAAGAGATGAGAGGAGACCAAAATCAAGCTTTTTACCCTTCATACAAAACTATAAAAAACTACACCATCCACTTGGTGAAGCATGGTGGTGGGAGCATCATGCTATGGGTCAGAGAAGCAGGTCAGAGGTGATGTGAAGATGTATTGATCTAAATCAGGACAATCCTGGAAGTAAATCTGAGGTTCACCTTCCAACAGGGCAATCACCATCCAGCCATAAATATTATGGGAAGAAGATTGGTCTAGTCAAAGTCCAGTCCTAAATAGGTCTGGGCGATATTTCCAAAGAATTATATCACAATATATTTTCAATACCTCAATTATACATCACAGACTATATTCCAAATTTTCTGTTTTTTCTTTCCTTTATAAACTACATAGAAATATTCATGTATAAATATACAATTTATACAATATACACAATGTTTAGTGCCTCAAAGAAAATACAAAATGGATGAATAGAAATGTAAACTAATTTAGTTTACTAAACAAAACAGTCTCAATGAGCTACCAAATGGAAATAAAAATACTTAATTACACAAATTAAACTGTTGTGGTTCAACAGAGCATTAGTTTTATAAGATGCTAAAAAAAGTTTCCCCATTAAGTTTTTTAAAAACACAAACATTATGTGCAAAACAAAGAACCTTGTTTAAATATAAAAGGGAATTCTCCTTTTAAAAGTGCTCAACCCTAAAATATATGTCATAAAATCCCTCCAAGCAGTAAAAGCTTGAGAACACATCCGAATCTTCTGGAACTTTGTTCACATCCATTTCTTCCATCTGTCACAGACATTTCCACTGAAGTAAAGACTGTCAGTGTTTCTACTCTGAGTTTTCATGTTCCTACTACTGCAACTGCAATCCAAGCCACACTTTTCAGATTTTTGGTCCGTCCAGTGCCCAACTCCAGCAGTCGCTGAGCAAAACATCTCCATTCCACACAAAGTTGAGGAAGTTTCCCCTCAAATGCCTCTTCAATAATCCCAATACAACAAATTCAGGTTCATTTTAAAATAAATACATAATCTACCATGAAAATTATAAATAAATACAAATAGTTAAAATAAATAAGTAAACATAAAAAATTGTAAAAACATAAATATAAAAGAATAAATAAAAAGGTTAGTTGTAATATGACAAAATGTGATAAGGGGCTGTGAATAATCGGCCTGTTTTGAACTCATTTAATTTATTTAATTTTTTATTTCATTCACTCAATATTAAATTTGAATAACTAAAAGAAATCATGAATGAAAAGGAGCAGAAAGAAGTATAAATTTATAATATCTGCCCCCTTATTTACATAAATTTAGCTATTCAACTCTTAAGGACTACTAAAGGGTTTCCCTTAGTGCAATATCAGCCTGGCGGGCCACCAAGCTTTATTTGCACCCCCACCAGTCTAACATTGTTTATCTATTATCGTTTTGTTTTTTTTAATACACCACTAACAGTGAGACCAGAGTCTCTTTGAAATGGTTGGAAGCACAATGGCAACATAAAACGGTCAGTACGTGACTTTATCGTGTTTGTTCATAATGTTTTCAAATAGCACATATTTACCTACTCATATTTTCAAACTTCTTGTGAACTTGAATCCTTTTTTAACTTAAGGACACGTTGGTCGCCAGATGGCTGGCCTAGCGCCCCGACCAGCGAGCTTAGCAAGTTTTCTAGGTGAAACATATTTCAAAGACAAATGAAATACGTTTGAAATGTTTGAAATATGAAGAAAAATTAGACAACAAAACATTCGCTTATTCTTCACTCTTCCTGTGTTTCAGGACAACAACATCACGGAGGTTAACACAGACACCTTCTGCAAGTCCGACAACTCCTACTATCTACGACTGAGCCTGTCTGAGGTCCGGATGGATGGGAACCCGGTGGTGCTGTCCAAGTACCCTGACAGCTTCACCTGCATGAAAGTGCTGCCTGTGGGGCGGTACCGCTGAGGAGAACCAATGTCCCAAAGACTCACTCTAAGGCCTCTGCAGCAGAATGGTTCTGGTTCGGTTAGTGTTGTCACTTTAACGAGCAGCGACGGGTCCAGCTCGGCTCCCCTCCTGACTCTAAAGAGATTCTCTTAGATTTTAATAATAATAGTTCTGGACTGACAGAACCTTCATCTTAGATCTGGAAAAAGACCCAGAATAAAATAGAATTTATATTAAAAGAAGGGAAATTTATTCTGCATGACGAACACGTCCTGCTCATTGGAGGATCCCCGCTCATTCAAAATAAACTGGCTCCTTAATTTACTTCTAATAATTTTCCCAGGTAATAACAGGTGAGTTTTTTCTTCTGGTCTAATCTAATTTAATCTCGTCGTCATGGTGATCCTTTGTCAACTGAACATTTTAAGACGTTTCCCTCTGGATGCAACGCTGGATAAATGAGCTGTGATTAATTCAAGCATCCGACTCGTCTGCATGGCCTTGCAGACAACGGTGGTGATGATGATGATGATGATGATGTTCTGTAACTTGACTTCAGTTTGTTTTCTAATTTATGGTCCAGTTGAGGTGAGCTGGAGAACATGTATCTATGAACTTCAGTAATGTGAAAGTTACTCTCTTGTTTTCACTTCTTTTCCAGGTAAATAAATCTTTGTTTATGATAACTGATGTGAATAAGAGGAGCTGTACAGAAGGAGGAGTGTGTAACATGGCTGTATTTGATATGTTAATAAACTGTTTTTGATTACAGTCAGTCTGGATTATTGCTCCATTTTTTATCATGTCACATTTATTGACAGAAAAGAACCACGAGTTTATTATAAAACTAATAGCCAGTGCTGCAGTATGATAGGATGAATCCACACATTAGGACAAACTGTGGTGGATAGATGTTTCAGGGATATATGGTCATCGTTTCTTTGTCTCCAGTTTGCAAAAATACGATCTTAAGTTTTGAGGTGTATCCATCCTCATCTTTCATCAGTCTGGCACTGAAACCGCAAATCACCAACATCCTGTTCAACTTGAACCTGAGCTCACCGTCAGAAACTTTAAACAGTTTCAGCTCCATAAACCGGGTCTGCAGGATCTGTATACCAGAACCAGGACAGCTAGGCCTGTCACTGGAACAGCTTTTGCTGGTCGATTAACTGTCCCAGAAGTAATTGCGATAAATGATAATATTGTTGATTTGAGACCATTTAAAGTAATATAACAATTAGGGCTGAAACGATTCATCGAGTAACTCGAGTAACTCGATTACAAAAAATCCTCGAGGAAATTTATCTGCCTCGAAGCTTCGCTAAATTTATTGTATTGTAATAAGCAATGCTGTTAAATACGCAGCACACTGGTCTAGCCGGAGGGTTTTTGTGTTGCACAACGCTACCACTTCCGTTAGCGCCTGGAGCACATGTGCTAAGTTTGTAGCTATGGAGGGAACCGGAGAATGCTCAGAAGGAGAACCCCGAAAGCGAAAAAATGTCAAAAGTTTGGGAACATTTTAGGCTAAACAGAAAGGACAACACAGCGCAATGCATCCACTGCAAAGCAGAATTGGCGTACCACAACAGCACGACATCAATGTTGCAGCATCTGAAGAGAAAACACCCGCTACATGCATCCAACTCGTACACGGTTGCCAACAGGTAACGTTTATGTTCTCTTTGCTAACTACGTTGTGTGATAATCTGCCATGTTATAGATGTAAATTGAGGCACATTATTTTGCTAACGTTACATCTAAACATAGCGGTTACTTAACCGGGTGTAGTGTAAATTGTATGTGAGGGTGGAACTGAGAGAAATTATGCAGGACTTAATGTAAGTTTGTTAATAAAAATACGCAGCAACAGATTACAGGCATAAGCTGAAAAGCATTTATTTATTGGTGTCTTGCCATCCTGAAAAGTTACAGTCTTTTCTTCTCGCTACTGTTATGTATGAATTAGAAATTTTTGATTAATATTTTTTGTAGTAATTCTATATTTGTTTATACCTAAGCAATCAAGAATAAATAATAGCATCGTTTTAATAAAAATAGCAACATTTTTGCATTTTATTATGACTAGTTAAGGCTGCAGAACTCTGTACAAACTCAAACCTTTACATTTTGAGTAAGTTTATTTTTTTCCTAACATATAGATTACATTCTGTTTTCCAATACATAAAAAAAACATTTCACTGCATTTAGATTTTTCTGTGATGGTTAAAAATAATGCTTTTAATTAAAGCATCCTCAAAACTCACACATAAATGAAAGCCTTAAATCCATAAATAAAATAAAACTGAAACTAAAGCTGCTATCATGGCAGATGAGCTGTCAGTGCAGATTCCAACTTAATAATATTAAATGTTATAATATCCAAATTAGTGCACTTGAAATATATTTAATTCATAACAAGGAATAAACAAATAATCATTACATTGTGCTTCTTTTCAGTGAACCGAAGAGTCATACGTTGGACAGCTTTGTTCAAAGGGTTCCAGGATGTTCGGTTGTTCAAGCAGCTGAGTTCACAAACAGCATTTTAAATATGATCATCACAGACATGCGACCGCTGTATTCTCTGGTTGCCTTAACTTTGCTATTTAAAGCTAATGAATATTTTTTTACTCTTTTGTGTTAGCACTGAAAAAAGCAAGGAATTTGTTGCACCTTAGACTTAAAATATATTGTATAAAATGCAGTATTTACTATTTTGTCTAAACTTGTTTTATTTTTAAATCAAGTATTTTCTTTATCTATCTTTTCTGTTTGAACTTTAGAACAAAAAAGCAAGAGATTTGCTGTACTACTGATTTGAAACTTTACTGGAGGTTTAATGTTATTGCGTTATTATCAATAAAATGTTAGAGTTAAATGAGTTGTTTACTTAGTTCTTTTACGTGTATGTGTATTACTCACTGAAGATAAATACATAAACTAAAAGCTGGAGTATAGACATTTTTATAAGCATATTTGTGAGCCTGCCACTTTATTATTTGAATATAATTTAATATCTTAGTATAACTTTTCTTCAGGTTAAAGCAAACTACTGTTACAAGTAAACTTTCTAAACTACAAACATTTAACTGTTAGGGATGCTCAAAAAGGAGATATTGGACTGATCTGGACTAACTGGTGTTATTGCAGATTTGCCAATAGTTTATTTTATAATTTTTTTTTATCCGATTACTCGATTAATCGTAAGAATAATCGATAGATTACTCGATTACTAAAATATTCGTTTACAACAGCCCTAATAACAATGCAAAAACACATTCTCAAAGACCATAATAAATATTTGAGACTGGAAGACATTTTAAATATCCAAAACAAATAAAACAACAGAAACAACATGAATCCTCTGTAAAACAAAATTAAATTTAAAAAATCTATCAAAAAAGAGCTAATTGAGACCAAAGCACCAGACTGAAGACTTTTGTAACTTTTTGATAGAAAGAGAAAAGAGAAAAATAATAAATCATGCAATTGAAAATTATTGGGCTTGTTCACATCTATCATTTGATTAACTGATTTATTGTTTATTGTAACAGGCCTAACAAACCGCACCACAATCATCCAGCTGGGTGATGTAGAGTTGCTTGGATGTAATATTTTCTTGGCAATTATATTTCAACTGTTGTGAATTCAGCTTCTGCCTCTCAATACAGATTATAAAAGTAAGATTAGTTACCATATCTACACAGATGATACACAGCTCTACATTACAATGTCACCAGGTGACTCTGAATTCATTTATTCAACAAACAGAACACTTATATAGCGCTTTTCAACCCAATAAGGTTTCTCGAAGACGCTTTACAATTAAATTAGTTGCTTCCATTCATACACACATTCACACACTGATGATGGCAAGCTACTGGATTGTAGTCACAGCTGCTCTGGGTCAGCAGCTGGCTGACCCAGAGCAAAATGTGCAAAATGTCAAGGCTGACATTTTGTACCATTGGCACCATTGTACCGTACATTCAGATGTACCATCTGAACAGAAACAAAACTGAAGTTATTTTCTTTGGATCTACAAAAAGACGAGTCAACGCACAGCTTCAGTTATCACAGCTATAAAAAGCCCAATAATTTTTATAGTGACCAGGCCCAAACTCTGGGTGTAGTGATGCACTCTGACCTGAACCTTCAGAGACACAAAGACAGTTACAAAGTTGGCCTTCTATCACCTGACGAACATTTGCAGGATTAGAGGACTAAGGAAGATCTAGAGAAACTCATCCATGTATTGATTGCATTGATAACTGCAACAGATCCAGAACGCTGCTGCTGGCGTTCTCACTAAAACCAGGAAGATAGAGCACACCACCCAGTTCTAAAGTCCCAACATTGGCTCCCTGCAGCTCAGAGAATAGACATGTTAGTATATAAATCAGTGAACGGCTCAGCACTACAATACATTAAAGATCTACTGCTGTCATAGCAACCTTCCCGACCTCTCCGGTCTTCTGGTTCTGGGAATGCAGAGCAGAACCAAACATGGAGAAGCAGCATTCAGCTTCTATGCACCACAAATGTGAAAACCAGAAAATAGCCAAAACACTGAGTTCCTGTAAATTAAGGCTAAAAACCTACCTGCTTAGAGTTGCTTTGATTAGTAGTAACTGGAAAATTGATCAACATATTTGATGTGTATTTGCTTCATGAAATTTAATGACGGCATTTAACAAAATGTAATGTTTATTGCTGTTTCATTGTAAACTGTATGATGTTTTATGATGTAAAGCACTTTGAACTGCCTTGTTGCTGAAATGTGACTTAAACTTGACTTAATAATACACTGCCTGTTCAATCAACCATGAAGACATGAACTGTTCCAGAAGGGTCTAATTGTTGGCATCAAATAAAGCAAACATCTGAGAGTAACATTGTGTTGAAAAGTTTGTTAAAAATTTTAAGTGGGGAACCGTTATCTTTAAGGAAAAAATCTTGACTTACTGATTGAAGAAAAGACAGCTGTATTTGACTTAGAGCATTTCTACATTAGCAAGATGAAGGGACATGAGGGCTCCAGGCATGAACAGCTTTAAGAAAACCACTAATCACTAAGACCAATCAGGGAAAATGGGTTCAGTTTGACAGGGAGCATAAAAATCAACCAATGGAAGAAGATCTTGAAGAAAATGTGCCTCAGTTCCTATTGATGGGTGAAGCAACAATAACACTGCAGTCACATGTTTTCCTGATGTGCTGCAGCCCAGATTAGAACCAGAATGCAGTAATGTGAGAACACCACACTGAAAACATCCATTAGCTGCATCAGACGGCTCTCATCAACACAAGCCGTTAACATGTCTGCGCACCTGAGAGGGAACATCAATATGAGCAGCCCTGCTGAGGCTCATAAAGCCTGAGGTCAATAGCTTTGGTCTGTTTAGCGCTGCGGTTCACCAGCAAGAAAAACATTCAACACTTTCCATATAATTCATTTATTCTGTTTATTTATTTAACCGGTTTTAAGCTGGTGTTGTCTGGCTGTTATTATGGTATGGAGAACGTTACAGCTGGATATTTACGATGAGGAATGACATTTTCCACAGAAACCCTGGAACAGATGCAGATGAAGCTAAACTGCAGTGTTTGCAGCACGCGGCTCAGTATGGAAAATGTGTGTTAATCGTCCTGCGGTCCTGCCAACTGGGCTGGACCGCCGACTCTCCGAGTAAACAGGCCAATGTGTTCCACACCGCCGCCGCCGCTTGGTGTGTTATTTGGCATCTAGCTGCAGCCTGTCCAGCACCGTCCCGCCCTGACATTTAGACTGGTCCCACTAATTAACACCTACGGCTCTTTTCCTCTTCATCATCTGAGCAACACAGAAATACGAGCTTCTGCAGAACCTAAAAGAACTAAAAACAAGCTGCTGGACTACAGAGAGCCTCCGTGAGTCAGATAACAGCAGAAAACCAAACAAACACAGTTGGTTCTGGATGCTTTACACATCCATCAGTATGACGAACAGAACCTGGAGCAGGTTCTGCTGTCATAAAACCGTTTGAAGAGGTAAACAATAGGAGCAGATGTGCATCTAATGAACATCTGGTTCTCCACAGGAGAAAATTAAAACAAAACCAGAAGAAGCATTGACGTCTAATAACCCAGAACCAGGGCGTCTGCAGATCAGTGGGAGGTTCTGGTCCGTCCAGTTCTGCTCTGACTCACCTGGAAGTGCTGGAAGGTTCTGGTCCGATCGTCGCATTTCTCTGAGAAACTCCTGATGGTTCTGAAGAACAACAGGAGGTCCCGGGTCTCCTCCACCCTGAAATCACAGCATGTCGTCACATGATGGCGGCGTTCGTCACGTAACCATAGCAACCACAAACAGCCAGGCTGCCTCTCGTCTGAGCTTAAACTGTTTTGTCTCTGTTTGCTTCAAAGCGACAACATCTTATGACGTCACAAACTGACTGCAAAAGTTTAACAAATTAAACGCACAAAAATAAAATACAAGAATCCAGATACTTCATTTTCAACTCCAAAAACAAATAGTGAAAATAATAACATTTAATTTGTCTAACTTTTGATTTATTAGAAATAATTTAACTTCACAAGTTACAGCATCTGTAAAAAATATTCACCCCCTTGGATGTTTTACCCTTTTTATTACTTTTATAAATCAATTATGATCAACAAAATTTGCCTATTTTGATAAATAAATGGATAACAAAATTTCCTCTCCTGCCAAATGATTTCTAAAAATGAAATAAAAATATTAAATTTAGTACATTTCACTGTCCCAATTGACTTTATAATTTTTTTTACTTCAGTTAAACCATACACCCATTTCAATAAATTCTAGTTACAAATCAGAGCATTAAAAAGGTTTATGTCTAAGGAAACCCAGCAGAGAATCGAGTCATTAATGCAGGATTCACTACTCCTGGACCAGCAGTGGAGAGGAAAACCTCCTCTTTAACAGGAAGAAACCTCCAGCAGAACCAGAACCAGAACCAGGCTCAATACGAGATAAAACATCTTAAAATCTGATTCCCGGAAAGCCAAAAAGTCAACATGACTATAGTTAAATGTGCAGTTATTTTTATGGTCAAATCTAAACCTTTAACCTAGTAGAAATATGTTTGTTTGTTTTTTTATTGTTGTTTTGTTTTTTAAACAACCTGCCTGTAAGACTACAGATGGAAATTATCCACTTGGCTATAATCTAAAATATTTAATATGTATTGTCCCATTATTAAAAAACAAACTGAACTGGAATATTTACAACAAAAAACTGTAGAAATACATCATAAAATGGGATCCAGATTAAAGCAGAGCTGCACAGACTAGTTTATTATTTAATCACAATAAAAACACTAAAACTGCAACGATGATTATGACTGATCCACGTTTTCACTCTGCAAAGTACATCAGGTGTGGAAAATTAAAGGCATCCCACTGGACAAATTTGTTATCAAAATGCTGACACACCTGAATATTTATGCACTTCCTTATTTTGTGGTAAATATTTTAATTTGTCATTAAATTACATCACTTTTAACTTTGATTTTAAATGTTCTTTTGTCTTTTTTTTGTAAAAAATAAAAAAAACATTTTGTTTACTTTCACTGATTTCTAAATCAGTGAAAGTAAAAAACCTTTTATTGGTACTATAATTACTCAACATTAGCAACACACCAGTCCAGCTCCTACAGGCTAATACCAATGTCTGATGATGTCTGATGATACACATGTTCATATGCAACTACACTCCGGTCAGGATGAGGTCTGGACTTTGACTAGGCCCATGGAGCACCTTGATTCTTTTCTATTTCAGACATTCTGCTCCCAACGACTGTTAATGATTATCACAATCAGAAAACATCTTCAGACCTTTATGAATTCAGCCTGACCTCGTTTTACTGCTAACATTTTAATATAAACCAAAATTAACTTCTGAATCATCCAGATAAATACAGAGCAGAAAATAAGAAATAAAAGCAGTTTCTTCACTGAAGCAGGCTGCGTATGACACGGCGGAAACGCCTAGGTCTGGTCCAGAGTGTGACGGAGCCTGGGACATTCTGGTGAAGGATTTCCAGAGTTTTCCGAGGGGGCCCAGGGCTAGACGGCAGCCGGGTTAAATTTCCAGATGACTGTTATTCCGCACGGAGTCGATGGAAACATGGCAGCAGCCTGACTTCTAATGCAGCACTATCAGAGAGGCAGACGGAGACAGAGAGATCCCAGTTTGATAGCAGAAGGACTGACTGGTTGAACCGGGTCGGGAGAAAGAGATAAAATCTTCAGCTGGGAATGAAATAAAACACCGGGAATGTTGAGCAGATTAATCTTGATGGGACTGAATGAAGACGTGAGGAGGTTTTCCTGGATTTCAGTTGTATCGTCACAAAGAAACAAGAAAACTCTATAAAGGACGGAGCTCTAAACAAAAGTCACATTTCAAAGCAAATCAACATCAACCAGGTGACAAATTAGGGTCTATCGTACTCAGTTGAAGCCAGACGTTTACATATGCCCAATAAAAATATACTTTTTATCCACTTTTTTCTCACTGTCTATTTGCTAAAAGTCATAATGGTGAGTGAAAATGGGCAGGACAAAAGCCAGAGACTTTGTGAAGATGCAGCTGATGCTGGTGAGTCAGAGTCATTGTGAAATATATTCTGTATATTCCGCTCAGCGAGGAAGAAGCCATCACTCCAGAAGAAACATAAAAATCAAATACCGTAATAGGAACAAAAATCTTCATTTTTGATGGTTTGATGAGACTAAAGTGGAACTGTTTGGACACAATGACCATTGTTACATTTGGGGGGAAAAATAGGATCTATATGATGGTGGCAGCACCATGTTGGTGGTTTGCCATGGGAGGAACTGGTTCACTTCATAAAATAGATGAAATCATGAGGAAAGAACTTTATGTAGAAAAACTGCAGCGTTTTAAGAAATGGACAAGAACTCAATAAAACTGATGGTTTAACCCAAATCATCCAGTTTAAATGTAATGTTTACAAATACTGAGAAGATGTATGCAGACTTCTGATCTTGTAGACATTAATGAGTAAATCTCACAAATGTGTTCTCTTATTGTAGAAGTTTTTAAAAAATATAAATAATTCTGGTGATTCTGACTTGAAACAAAACATTCTGATTTAACTTCAGTCAGAGTGAAAGAAAACGTAGATGTATCTTTTTATTTGGTGTATGTAAACTTGTGGTCCCAGAGGTGTGTAACCTTCTGGTTTCAGATGTGTGTAAACTTCTGCTTACAGGTGTGTATAACCTTCTGATTCCAGCTCTATGTGGCATTTGTGACTCAGCAGAGAGAAACAAAGAACAGTTGTCATCTTTGTGAAAGGACCAAAGTGGCACAGGGGGATTGAAGTCAACCCAATGCTGAGCAATCAGGCTCCACTCATAAAAGGGTAAACAGGCTTCAAGACCGAATAGTGTACTGCTGACAAGATTATAATCCCAGATTAAAACAAGAGAGACCATCGGACAAGCAGCCGTCATATGAAGAAGAACCAGTCACCATCGATAACGGAGGAGGAACGTCTGGTTCCCACCAAGCTGTTAGCCGTCTGGTTCACTGATGACGGATTGATCTCCAGATTACAGATTAAAATCAATCAAAGAGAGGCCTTTAAACTCCAGCTAAAAGTAAGAAAGAAGATGATGAGTGGAGGAGATGATGTCTATCCTCACCCAGACTCCTAGCAACACACAGTGAGGTTTCAGAGAGCTGAGCAATTCATTTAAAACACCTGGGAATGAAATAATTCAATAAAACCTCGGCAGAGGAGTTCAGATCATAAAAAGGTTCAACATGTCTCCTTTAAAAGCTTCCAGCTGAAGCTCTGCCTTCAAATAGAGATGCAGTCGAATATATTTTTAACTAAATGAATTTTAATGAATGGAAAGTTTATTCACAAGCATTGTTTTCCCCTCCTGCTCAGTACCAACAGTCACTAAATCAGATCAACATCAGAAAGATCCACATCAGCTTGGATAAAGTGGGTAATCCTGGAGGAGGAAACCCACCCTGACCTCGGGAGAAACTCATCAGCAGCACCTGAACCCGGACGGATCCACCAGAGATGGTCCATCTGGACTGGACAGTAAGGACTGGCTGAAACACACACACACACGCCCACACACACTCACTCATAAAGCCAGAGGTCCTGACGGAGCAGCAGCAGCTGAATCATTGTCTTCAGAATTTTTCCATGTGCTGGTTGCCAGGTTCTGCAGTCTGGGTCATCCGATCCAGATGTGGTTTGGCCTCAGACTCAGAGCCAATCAGAGCAGAGCAGACGCTCTGCAGCAGAATGAAGAACGGACCAGAACCTCTCAGCACTAGGTGTTAGACTGACACACTGATAATAGGGTCCTGGCCCCACCTCAGCCTTTCCATCAGGATGAGGTCTGGACTTTGACTAGGCCACTGAAATACCTCGATTATCCTCTTTTTCAGCCCTTCTGTCATTGATCTGCTGCTCAGTTTGAGACCCTGGTTCTGTCCACAGGACTTTGCCCCATAAGTCTCGTCCTTCTTCCACATGCAGTTCTGCTGACCTCAGTCCGGCAGCCATCTTGTTTCTAGATCCCCCCCGAACCCTCCCAAGCAGCCAAACTGGTTCATGGTCATGATCTTTGACTTTAACCTGCTAACTGAGGCCTGTAGAGTCTGAGATGGAGCGCTTCGGTTTCAAAATGATACATTTATATCATGTTATCTTAACTTTAAAGTTTCCTCAGTAAAAATCTGAGATTCATTTTAGAGGATTATGACAGCTGAAATAATGTATTTTTCCTCCTGGTTAATGTTTTCAAACCCTTCCACCTGGTTACTCCTCATTCCCTCTCAGATTATCCCCCATTAGTTATGACTGCAGGTCGGTACCTGGACAGGAAGCTGCTGAGGCTCTGCAGGTCGCTGGAGTCCAGCACCAGGTTCAGATCTCTGATTCTCCTCTCTGTTCTCGATCCATCCTGCAGACATTACATCCATCAGTAAAAACAGTCCAGCATCTGCTCCAGTTAGCTAACAGATCCAGCTTCAATCCTGTTTGCACAAATTAGAAATTTACTTTGACTTTCCTAAATTAGAAAAATGATTTCTGTGAAACTGTTCTATGATTCAAACAGTTTCAGTTCACACATATAGAAAGTATCCAATGTATGGTTTACATGATGCAAAATAGATATTTAGACTAAGGCATGAAGGACTGAATGCAGATATGTCACTCCACAGACAGAGGACAAATGCAGAAAAAGACACATTCAGAGGACACAGGAGGAGGCAGAATGACAGCATGAACAAATTCAGAACTTTATCTCCATCTAGGGATGGACAATATATCAATAACAATATATACCATCATATACACATGCTCAACATCAATAGATAATACATTAAATATGTAGAATCCAGAAACACAGCATTCTGGGAGATGTAAGCTTTAGTCACTAAACCTCTAACAACCAGCTAAATACAGTTGGTGGCATCAACTTTCTCGCTCACTCTTTGGTTACCTAGCAAGTCATTCTTTGGTTACCTAGCAACAACTTACTGAAAAACTTGTGCAGAAGCAGTTTCAGGTTTCACCATCGTGCCTCATAACTGCTTAAAAATAAAAAACTATGGCATGGAGTGAAAACTGGATAAAACAGAAAAGGTCATGCTCCGAGTTTGCCAGTATTTCAGATATTTAAAACAAAAAAACGAATTAATAGTTATCGATAACAACAGATGTGAAATGCTTATATCCTGAAAAATTTTCTTTTCCATCTTTTCCAAAAGCTTGTTTCTTGTTTGGGGACTGTTTTCCATATTTAGGGGCAGATGACTGAATCCATAACCAGTGGTTATTGAGTTTTTTTAATTTATCATGCGAATAATTAATTTAATGACTTAAGTACAAGTGATGAGCATCGTTCCTGCGGTTTCAGGAGCAGCTGAAATCACTGATCTAATTATGGCTCTCTGTCACCCACTGCTGGCTAAACCCTGAACTATTTTCTAATATTTCTCTCTAAGATCTCTTCTATCCATCATCTGACACTGATCTGGAGCTAACAAGGATAGAAAGCAAAATCCCATCTCCTCCTTCTAACCTAAATACAGCCAGAGAAACAACAAACAGACACAAGAAAATTAAACAACAAAGAGGCTGAGAACAGCTGCTGGTCCCAGAGCCAATATCAGTAAAACGACCTTAACATCAAGAGAATAAAAAGACTCACCTTGAGCTCGGAAAGCTGGAACTCTACCTGGAAGACCAGCTCAGAGCTGCGACCTGACAGACAGACCTGTTGGACCACCTCCGGACCGCCTGGCACACACACAGAAACAAATAACACCAGACTTTTATTCTGAAAGAGAAACTGGGCATCTGACTAATGAGGAAACTTGGTGCAGTTTAAAAGCCCAGTAAGAAGGTCAGAGTAACTGGTTTTAAATAACACAGATGAGTCTAACAGATAAACAACATGTTGAGCAAATGGCTAACAGCAGCTGTGTTTCCATTACAAATGTTTGCAAATCTTTGTCTCTACTCTCCTAATGTCAAAACAACACAATTTCGCAACTGCATTAAAAAATAAATGAAATTAAAATCACATGTGAATCAGCTTGTTCATAGAGATAAGTAAAAAAAAATGATTGGAGTGATAGATGTAAACAGTTAGAGAAGATAAATTCATCATTCAGCCATGTCAATATCAATTTGTGCAATTTGATGGTCAATGGAAACGCAGCTAGATGTCTAGTGTTGGAAATGTCCAGCAGATTCTCTTCCTTACGGCTCGGCAGGGTCTTTGTGATGCAGCTGTTCAGGCTGATGCCATTCATCTGAGTCTGGAGCTTCAAGTCCTTCTCCAGCTCCTCCACCTCCTCCTTCAGCCTGGACACCACCGTCTCCTCCAGGTCCTGCGTCCGTCCACAGACAAACGCTCTGCAGAGACAGTCAAACACCCCATCATTTCTCTCTGGTACTCAAACATGGAACCTGATGGTAATAAAAGGAGGTAAACTCACAGAGCGTCCTGCATCTGTCCCCTGAACTGGAAGGAGACGTTTTCCCAGCTGTCCTGTCGCTGCTGCTGCAGAGCTCTGATCTCTGCCTGCAGCAGCTTCACCTCAGCCTCCAGCTGCTTCACCTCCTTTGCATTCTCCTCACTCATCTTCCTCTTCTTCCTGGAGAAACAGCAACAACACTCAGACGTAGGCCTGTCACAATAACTAATTTTGCTGGACAATAAATTGTCCCAGAAGTTATTGCAATAATCAATAATATTGTTGCTTTGAAAACATTTTCAAGTAATTTAATACATTCTCAAAGATCAATAAACTTTAAATTCTAACGAGCATTTAACAATGGACATGAAAGACATTTCAAATATCCAAAATAAATAAACAAAACAACAGAAACAACAAATAAAATGCACTATGACATTTCTATAAACAAAACTGTCACTTAAAAAAGGGCTAGTTGAGACCAAAGCACCAGATTGAAGACTTTAACATTCAGTTTTTGGTAGAAAGAGAAAGAGGAAAAAGAAAAAGCTAAATTATACAAATGGACGTTTTTGAGCTCGTTTTACTTCTAGGATTAGTTTTGCTGCGCTTTACGTTTCACTTATACTTGAGTGATGTTAGTATGAAGTAACTGTCCTCCACTATAACTGGAGAACAATGTCTGGCTAATCTATTAAGCTTATATCTTTGAATCAACAACACAGCAGACAGACTTACAATTTATGTGGAAGTAAAGCCTTAATTCTACACCAACCTTGTTTTTCTAATGTTATTTTTATTACGCAAAGTTTGTTGCTCAACCCATTTCTGCTCAAAAAGCTTAAGAACTGTTATGTTCAGAAAAATAACCAACAAAAACTACCATTTTACCGTATTTATTTATTAAGAAACACAATAAAATTCAACTTATACGTAACCAGAGAATTCTGTGGCCGTATAAATTCGGCCACATTAAAGTTGTTGCCAACCATTAGAAGGCTAATTTAAAGCTTTTTATTTACCTGGTCTGCGTGTCCCAGCTGATCTCTGGAGCTAGCTGTTTGCAGCCTCCCGCTCTCTGGACTGTACCATCTCGGTCTGAAATTAGAGGGTGAGACGGTGTTGCTGTCGAGTCTTTTTGACCTTACTGGGTGCTTCTGTTGGTACAAAAGCCACAAATATAAGTAAACTCAATCCAAATGTCATAAAATAATGCGTTAATATTGGTAATAAGCTGTAAAAATAAGATTTACTCGGGAACAAAAATGTGAAACATCCCCTCTTCCTCTACACAGTAGATGGGACACCCGAAAATTTGTCTTTTTCGCCAGGAGGAATATAATTTTGCATATGTATTATATTTTTTAATTAAAATGTGTTTTATTCTAAATCTTTCTTTTAATCTTTTAAATGCTGGCATTGTGTATTTTACATTAATATAAAGTACAATGTACGCGGAACGTTTTCAGATAAACTACCGGAAGTAAATGTCAGTCGGACTCGAAAGGGCGAAGCACAGGCTGAATACATGTGAAGTAAACATTAGGAATTTCATTAGAAAAATGATTAAATTCTAAATACCTTTTGACTATAGAAACAGAAATGTTTGTTCACATAAGAAGCTGCTCCATTTTCTAACATCTTTGTCTCCTTTAAGGTTTGTTGCTGAAATAACTGATGCTGCTCCTCACACATCAGTCTGGATGACCGTGTTTGCTACAGGCTGCTGGTGTTTGCTGTTCTTGAAGTGACTGGTTTTGTGGATTCGGCACAATGCGGCGGCTTTACGTCGGCGGGTTGAACCACACGGTCACCCAGAAGGATTTGAAGGACCGGTTTGGAAAGTTCGGAGAGGTTCTGGATGTAGAGCTGCGGACCCGGAGGGATGAGGAGGGTGAGAATGCTCCTGATGGTCTGAGAGTTGTAAAATAAGTTAATGTGTTTTAATATCATAACCACCAACTGGAAGTTATCATTCAAAATCATAGCTGTCATGTATAACAAATGAGAATCAGTAAGACTCTCGCTGAATGAGGCAGTTAATGAAAACATGGCCTTTAAGATAAAGATCTTATTAAATAAGAAAAATAAAAAGCATAATTAAGAAATGTGGGAGAAAGAAAGTACGTTTAATAGCTTCTGAAATATTATTTTCTAAAGTTGCCGTTTAATCTGCCAAAGGAGCCTCATCGGAATGCATATTTAAATTTTTAGAGTATTTCAGAGTATTGCGGTGATATGAATATTTCTCTGACATTTCTTCACTGCTTCAGTTAAACACCCTACAATTCTGCACTGCACGATTATGACTGTCACATGACCAAACAAGAACAAGGTGGAAATAAATATCAGTTGTTAATATTGGCCCAATTTTACTTATTGGGCTGAATCCAATATGTAAAAGAAATGACTAACAGCAATGCTAACGCTGATATTTTGTGCATTTATAGTTGTTTTTTTCTCGCATGATGGCACCCAGATGACTATTTAACAAAGTTTAAACTTAACAACAGTTTATAAACAAAACTTCTGAAACCAACATCATAAATCATCTTTATGTTTAAATGTTACCTAATTTAGATACTTCTCAATATAAACAGTTTTGTTACTTCATTTATTTTAATTTCACATCAAAACTGCATTGAAAACTGAGAAGTCTTTTAATCAAATTAATGGATATAATTTGTCTTTGAATATTTATTTCTGTTGAATCCTTAAAGATTCTGCAATATTTTCCAATCAAACCAGGAAATGAATGACTCTAAAGGTTTCTGGTTAAAATCAGGATTCTTCTTGGAGAACATCCTCCATTTTTCCTGCCACGGCTTCATCAGATGTCCTGATGTTATTTTCTTATTTTTTTCCTGCAGATGTTCCTTACAAAACATTCGCCTACATCAACATCAACATTTCTGAAGCAGATCTGAAGAAATGTAAGTAAAGAAACTTCTATAGTCAACATTCCCACCTTAAAGCATCTGCAGGAAACTTTCTCTGTAAGATAAAATCACTCTGTCCTGTGATCTGATGAAAGTGAGATATTGTCAGACATGTAATATTTATTTATGATCTTTAGAACAGTCAGATTATAGATTTTTATCTAAAATAAAGGGTATCTTGTTGATGACAATGATGTAGGAAGTTCTTAATGAAATTAATCAGTGCTGAAACTAATTCGAATAGATTCAGAGGAGGTGAAATTTTCTCCATCTCCCAGTTTTTCTGTTTACTATCTTAGATTTATATGACATCAGAGTTCAGGTCATTTTACGTCTTCGTGTTTTCTCTGCAGGTATGACGGTTCTTAATAAATCCAAATGGAAAGGAGGAACTCTGCAGATTGAAGCAGCCAAGGAGAGCTTCCTCCAAAGGTTCATTTTATTACTGACCTTCACATCCTGGGGAGGAAAATTTCATTTTATACAGAAGATGTGGTTATAAAAATGAAAATATTTTAGAAGCTGCTGGATTTATGGATTGAAATTTTTTTTTTGTCTGACGTAGAGATGCACTGATCAGGATTTTACCAGCTGAAACAGATTTTCAGTTCTCTAATTTCTGATCTGCAAATTCATTTTGAATAAATCAGTAAAATTAAAAAAAATATATCAATGCTTCAATAGTCCACAAATTTATCACCAATCAGAGCTGATTTAAGGATAAGTTGGCTGATTATCATCAGTGGTCAGTTAAGTAAAAATGGCACCTAGTACTGTTTATATTGTAATTTTATGACTGTATAGTGATTGTATAGAGCATATGCAACTTTCAATGCAGGTTTTATATTAACCTGTTATTAACTCACCTGCTTAGGGACTATTGATGGAAACTTCCTTAAACTCAATCTGGTCCAAAGCATCTTTTAATAGTGTTTGCACATTGTCCAAAAACAAAAACAAATTCATCGGTTGTTAGAATGAGAACATCAGAGACTTTCAATGGAAATTTTTAAAAGAAAAGAAACTCTACGTATAAATATATTTTATATAAAAGATAAACATGGACAAGACATTATTAAATCAAGGTTATGATGCATCAATTTTCCTTTCAATTTTCTCAGTGAAACTTTAATCAGCAGTCAGTAAAAACACTCAATTTATCACAGCTTGTTCTCCTTAATTTATTTCTTTCCTCATACAGAAATGAACACTACAATACATCAGGCTGTTAGTTTGTTTTAAATAAATACTCGGCCTCAACTTTGATAACAATAAAATTAACATTTTACCTTTTAAAATATTGTATAAGTTTATGAAAAGCTCTCAGTAGTTTAGGAAATAATTAGTATTTTCTTACAAACATAAATCAAATTGTTTAAAATCTCGGTTATTTTAACAGAATCAGTTTTGATGAACAAGAATCTGATGGTTTAATTACCAGAGAGAAAAAGATGCCATGTGATTAAACCCTTAAATATATTTTATAATGTTTGATTTCAGTGTTTTAGAGATAATGTTCTGTTTACCAGCTGCAGCTGACCTGCTGGTCTCCAGCTGTCATTGGTTGAGATTCAAAATCCACCATCAAACAGCCATGAATACACTCACTTCCCGGGACAATTTAGAGACCAGTTAACACAACAGTTGTATTTCTGGATTGTGGGAGGAAGCTGGAGTACCAGAAGTTACCCATAATGCAGAGGGAGAGCAAGAAAACAGCATTATTAAGTTAATAAATGTGCTGCAGGTTGGCTCAGGAGCGTCAGGAGGCAGCAGAACATCAGCTTCAAAGATCTGCAAATGGAGCAAAGAAGCACAAACTTCTGGATACATGGAGCAAAGCTGGAGTCCAAAACTTCACCATGAAGGCTGCGGTGCCGGGATCCGAAGTACCAGGATGTAAGGTTGGTTTGTCAGCTTCTTCCTGTTCCTGATAAATCTGCCGAGATGTTCCTCATCTAAATATGAAAACCTCTCAGAGTTTTCCTCTGTTCATCAGTCTGGATGTTTGGATCTCAGTTTGTTTCATCAGCAGAGCTCTACAGTGTCCTCATGTCTCCACTAACCTCACCTGGTACCTGTTCAGGATCCACACACCTTTATCGGCTGTCAGAACCAAACTAAAGTCCACATCATTCACTTCATGGCGCATTTAGTTTGTAGCATCTAGAAGGATTATTAAGCTGTGTTGAAAACAAGCAGATCATCAGATCAGATCATCTTCAGTTTCCTGCTTACATCACAGAGTTTCAATCTGATCAATAAAGTTTCATTTGGACTTTTTGTTCTTCATGCTGAGAACATCAGAGCTTGATGTTTGATCACTGATATCTTCATAGGGAGGATTTTTACTTTATTCCAAGTGTTGAACAATGGAAACATCTTGTCAGTGAAGGTGTGTGTGAAGGTGTGTATGTGTGTGTTAGTATCCAGATCATAGAATGACAGCTTTCCTCTGTCCCAGTCCAGATTCACTCTGATCCTCTGGAGTTTCTTCTGGACTGAGAGAAACGTGACTGGAGCTGGTGGAAACTCTGCTTTATATTTACCTTTATATAACCATATAGCCAACCATCCAGACTCTATCTCTCCCTTTCTCTGGACAGACTCTGGTATCACACCAAGCACCCAGCCTTCACTGTCTCCAACTTCAACATCCCAGCTGTGGTTCCCTGAGTTAAAGCCCTCAGAGCTCAGAACAGACTCCCATTCATCAAACCTCTCTGGATTATCAGGAAGCTGCTGTTTCTCTTCTCTAGTAAAACTGGTCAGATCTTCAGACAGGATGACCTTTGACCCAGCTGTGTTTGGGTCCAGAACCAGAGGAGTGTAGGTCACCATGTCCTTCATGTTGCTCCAGATGTTGAAGGCCAGGTTGCCCAGATGTTTGGCCTGGTCTATCAGAGCTCCTGAGGGCAGCTGTGGATCCTCCAGCAGGGGGCAGCGCTGGACTCTTTCCACTGCAGCCTTGTAGTTGTGCAGGAATGAGACGTCTTCAGCTCTCAGCTCCTCCTCTGTGGCTCTGACTGTGTCTGAAAGAGCTGCTATCTCTCTGCTCAGAGCCTCCATCTTCTCCTTCATCATCCCTCTCTTCTGCTCCTCTTCCTCCCTCAGTGCAGCCAGCCTGGCCTCCTCTTCCTCTGCTAGAAACTGATGAAGCTTCTTAAACTGCTCAACAATCTGCCTCTCTGTGTGTCGGGCCTGGACCTTCATGTGTTCTGCTGTCTGATCAAACTCCTCTTTAACTTTCTTCTTCAGCTCCAGTTTCTTCTTTAAAGGCTCCAGAGTTTCCTGAAGTTTCTTCTTGTGTTGCTGAGCAGCTTCATCGATGGGTCTGAATCTGTGGTTGGTGTGTTTTTCTGAATCTCTGCAGATGGAGCAAATTGGTTCTAGATGGTTCAGACAGAAGAGTTTGAGTTTGAGTTTCTCAGAGTGCAGACTGCAGAGATCCTCTGAAAGTCTCTGGTCTCTCTGCTGTAAGAAAGTCTCACACAGGTTCCTTAGAACCAGATTTAAAGGCGGATCATCCGTTGGAGATCTCTTACAAACTGGGCACTGTCTTGATGGGTCCTCTCTCCAGCAGCTCTGCAGACATTCCTTACAGAAGCTGTGGCTACATGACAGAACAAGCGGATTCTTAAAGACGTCCCTACAGACCGGACAGCAGAGATCCTCCTCTAACATGTAAGCCATTTTGTCTCTGAGTGAAGCTGAAAACACAGAAAGTCCAGTCAGTCACGGCTCCCCTCCCTCCTCTACTAACTTCCCTGAGTGTTCTTGGTCCAACTCACCTTCAGTGTGAGCAGCTTGAAGCAGCAGAGTTGGGGGTTTCCACTTTTCTCTCCTGCAGCTGGATTAACTCAGGAAGCTGCTAGTTTGGTCTGAAGGTGAATCTGATCGTCTGGGAGTCTCTCTGCAGGAAACAACGATCACAAACTGTTTCCTGCTTTAGTTGAGGTAGAACAGATTTGGGGGCGGAGCTTATACCTGTCAAACTTGCTGCCTCACCCATAATCAAGGTATGTTTTGTTCCAATGTCCAAAATTCAACATTTGAGCTGCTAAAAAACTCACTGAATAACAGGTTTTATTTTTCTCTGCTCAGATCAAAACAAAACCTGTAATAAAGACTGTAGAATAAACTGCACTGATTTCAGCCCTGATTGAAATGTTTTACCACGATCTTCATCATCCAATGATCAGTGCTCCTCTTCCTCCAGACCCACTGCAGCAACAACTCAGTTTTTGTTGCTAAATGTGTTTTTAATGTAATGCTTATTATTCTCTGACTTATTTTTCTCACACTTTACGTTTTGCTCAAGACAGAATCAGATGTTTTAATCCGAGCTCCATACGGACATGTTTGCTGGTTTCATCTGTTGGTTTCTATGAAACGCAGGTTTGTGTGTGTAGGTGGAGATGTTGACTCTGTTCTCTGCTTTCAGGACTGGGTGGTCAGTAAATTTGGTCGAGTCCTTCCTGTGCTGCAGCTCAGGTGTCAGAAAGGCAGCAAAGCTCGAACAGTGAAGTACGACCCATCAAAGTACTGCCACAACATCCGCAGACTGGACCGGACCGATCCAGATGAGACTCTGTCAGTCACCCAGCTCACCTGGCAGGTGGAGGGAGGGGATGATGACATCAGCAAGAGGAGGAGGGGGGAGTTCCCCCCATACGAGCCAATCAAACCCAAGAAGAGTCGCACGGATCCCGGCGACTCCCTTAATGCTTTCAGCAGGAGCCGGTAACTTTTTAAAATGTTCTCATCTGTTCCCAAGGAAGTGTTCTTACACAAAACAGCTACGGACAAAATTAGCACTATGTTGATGTGACAACATCTCATGAACCGTTGAATTTTTTTACACAGCATAGTTGTAGGAGAATGTTGAGGAAAAGCGTTTTTATGGTCTGTCGTCGGGCCCGGTTCTGATAACAGATAGATTGATCTCTGGCCTCAGTTTGCCTTGTTTGTTCTGTTCGTATACAGAAACCCTGTGTCCTACTTTGGTTCACTCAGATGTTTAAAAACTTGGTTTGTTTTGGTTCTTCTCAACTTTTCCCCAAACTGATTAGTTCTCTATTGGAGTCTCCCTGGCTCTTCTGGTTTCCTGCAACCTGTCATGTTTGCTGCAGTCGGAGACTGAGACGGTTCTGTAGAGGCTCCTTAAAGCTGATTTAATGAGCTCCATAAATTAGATATGCAGGGTCAACCAGATAACTGCTGCTAAACAGCCCAGATAACATTTTAAACCTGCCCCTATGGAGGCAGCAGAGGCAGAGACTTGAGTTTAAAATTTGCAGGCTAAACCCGTATATGGAGACTAAATAATCTTGAGAGGTTCTTAATCAGCTCCAGTTAACTACTGGTTAAATTCTGTCATCACTTTTGTTGATGTGAATATGAGCTGGAACCTGAAAGTTGTGGTTTTGATGAACTCGAACAAATTATTTTGTCTTAGAGACATACAGCCAAAAGTGTCAAATATTTAAAACGATATTACATGAAGGCAGTAATGAAACATGTAGAACAGGTTTATAATCCATGTTTCTTCTTTTCTTCTTCTGTTAGGTCCGAACGGGCCCAGAACTCCGACAGAAACACTGAAGTCCATCAGCTCACCAACGGCTCTGATCTGCCAACCAATCGCAGAGCAGCTCAGAGGGAGGACAGGTGGTTCCTTGACAGCGACGTCGATTCG
This sequence comes from Xiphophorus couchianus, assembly GCF_001444195.1. Lineage (NCBI taxonomy): Eukaryota > Metazoa > Chordata > Actinopteri > Cyprinodontiformes > Poeciliidae > Xiphophorus > Xiphophorus couchianus. Next base: position 4,477,428 of record NC_040247.1, read on the forward strand.
GACGAGGAAGTCCGCAGTCTGGCGGCCGCCCAGCAGAGCTCCCATGATGCACTGCAGCAGGAGGCGGAAGACGACGACAACCTGGAAGTGGTGGGACTCGACTACTTGGTGAAATCAGGACCCAACGGTAACAGAAATTCTTTAAACGGGGATTTTCAATCAATATGTCATCAATATGTCTTCCCAGTCATTAAAAGGAATGACCTTTGATCCCTGCGAAACACCAAGTACAGAATCATCATTAGCTGGTAGAACCTCATGAGGCTGGATTACTCTGGAGGACCAGTTCTACAATGCAGACTTCACTGAGCAGAGAAGAAGGAGGAGACTCAGAAGAGTCTGCACTTCCTGTTGACACCTTGAGATGAGTTTGTAGGAAGAATCTGACAAAATCACACCTGGAGGGAAAACCTGGTGGACCTTCATGGTTTAGGAAGAAATTTTAAAAAGTAGAAAAACTTTACTGAAATTCAGGAGTCAATGAAGGCTTTGATGAAGTTCTTTAAAGTGCAAACTTAGAAACAGCAAAAGGTAAAAAATAACCTTTGACCTGACCTGATTTCTCCATTTGATTCCAGAGGATGAGGAAGACTATGACTCTGCTGGCACAGATGAACTGTTTGATTCCAGAAGAAATCCGCCTGCCCCCCCACAGGAGAAACCTTCATCACCGACAGCCCAGCAGTTTTCAGACAAGAAGAGACAAATGAAAAGAAAAACTACACCTGGAGATGTTTCCTCCAGTAAAAACTCATCCTCTCTGCAGAGAGAGAACCCAGCTGGCGTCCGCCCTGCGATGAAGCACTCATCAGATTCACACAGCGACGAGGATGATGAAGAGGAGGAGGGAAACTCTTCAGACTCGTCTTCAGATTTTGATTTTCCAGCCCTGTTTTCTGCTAACTCCAACCATCTGAGGATCTCCTTGGCTGATTTACAGAGGCTGGCCGAGGGCAAAGTTCCCAGCATCCTCGGATCCGGACTGAAACCGGAGTCTGGCTTCCCGGTGCGACATGCGCGCAAGGAAGCCATCACCCCCGATGAGATCCTCGCCTCCATCCTGGGGGAGGACAGCAGCAGCGACGACAAAGAACACAAGAAGAAGAAGAAGAAAGCAGAAGGAGTGACTTCAGCGTCTCTGCAGCCCTCAGAGGAAACCGGGCCGGAAACGTCTCAAACTGACAGGTGTCTGAGGAGGAAGAGGGAACATGAGCAGGATGAAGCTGCAGGCAGCGAGAGACAGAAACATGGAGAAACATCAGAAGCTCTCAATGATCCACAGACCAACTCTTCCTCTGGGAGTGAAGAAGATGAGGAAGAGGAAGAGAAGATGATATCTGAGGAAGAAGAGCAGGAAGCTGGAGCAGCTCCTCATCCAGCTCCTGCAGCAGGCAGCAAGACCTCTTCCAGTGAGGAAGAGGAGGAAGAAGAGGCAGAGGAGGAAGTGGCTCCTCCCTGGGTGGCGTTGGCAGCCAAGGAGGAAGAGGAGCTGCAGAGGAAGGCCAACATGAGAAGGCTGGCTGCTCTCCAGCAGAGACAGAAGGAGGCTGAGGAGCATCAGAAGTTCATCCAGGGAGCTCTGGCCAACCTGGTGGGTGTTCCTGGTTTTCCAACTGGTAGCTAGCTCTGGTTCTGGTCCAGTCTGTTCTGAATATCCTGGATGAAAGAGGATCGTTGCTCTTTAGAACAATCTCCTCTGATTCCAGACCTCAGTATTTGTTTTAATGATCTGAACACTTCCGCTAAAGCGCTAAAAGTGGAACTGATTTCATTTAATACTTTAACATTTTTGCTAACTTTGAAAACGTTTAGCGCGCGTAACTTCTCCTAAATAACTTACTGAGCTTTTTTTTTTCTTTAATTAATCTTTTATTTGGAAAGGCAAGTTACAATAACTTTCTACAATCCAGCTTCCACCACAATGGAAGTATGAGAAGTACAGGGGGTTCACATGGCACGATTTTACATTTTTGCCCCGATTTTCCCCTTACAAACGTTCCGAGTTCTAAGATTGTCGACTCGATTGTGATAATAGTAACTGATCATCCTGCAGTGTGTGGTGTGTTACGTAGATCGTGGGACCGCTCAGATCTAAAATCGGCATGAGGGGTTTTCCCTGACTGGAGCGAGAACGCAGCCTGTTGAATGCGACAGGGAGCCAATCAGAAAACCCAGTGACGTAAGCACGGAGGGGAATCCCAAACAGCTGACATGGGTGGACATAGGACATGATAAGTGTATATGCTTTCTCAAGGCAATGTTACTCAGCTGAACGGGAGTGATTCAATAATTTCTCCGGTCGTCTGGGGAGTCTCTCTACCGAGCAGCCATCTTTACGTTGCTCCGGCCGGAAGCCCCTTACTGGGCTTTTTTATAAACTGTCAGTTGAATAAAGACGCAAGAAACTTTACTTCCTGGTTTCAAATTCAAATTTACTTTATTGATCCCAAAGGGAAATTAAATGTTGTTGTAACTCATATTAATTAAAATTCTTCAAAGAGTTATTGTAGATTGTGATTGGCTGTTGGCAGGAGAGATCTCTTGTAGCAGTCTGTATTACAGCACATTTTAAGAAGCCTCTGACTGAAGACACTCTGTTTTCCCAAGTCAGCCTCAATAAGAGGATGGTCAGGGTTGTTAATCTTTTTTTTAAATTCTATTTTATTATTCCATCAGGAGGCTCCGCCTCCAGCCACAGGGAAACGCATCGTCTTCGGTTCAGACGACGAGGAGGAAAAGCAGGAAGTTGTTTCAGCTGTCAAAGAGTCAAAGAAGCCCCTGTTCCAGGACAGCCAATCAGAAGACGAAGCCACAGCTGATGGAGCAGCAGCAGCCAATCAGAATGCCCCACACAAAGCAGTGAGTGAGGATCTGAGAGCGTTTGCTCAGCTCTAATCATCCCAGTAGCTTCAGCACCTCTGTCTGTTTTCAGGAGCGCCTGAAGCCGTCGGGTCCTCAGCTGTTTGCTGACAGTGAAGATGATGAGGAAGGTGGTGAAGAGGAGGATGGCAGCAGATTTGACATCAGGCCAGAGTTTGAAGGTCCAGCTGGACAGAAGGTCTGGTTGTCATGTGGAGATCATGAACTGTAGTGCTGCGTCAGTCTGGTCTAGTTAAAGTCCTGGTTCTGGTTCTGAAACCAAGATGTTTGTTTGTCATCCAGCTGATGGAGCTGCAGTCTCGCTTTGGGACGGACGAGCGATTCCGAATGGACTCCCGCTTTCTGGAGGACGAGGAAGAGGAAGAGGAAACAGGTTAGAAGGTTTGGATGAAGGTTGAGTCAGGAGGAAGAGGAAGGATGGATGTTAGTGGAAATCAAAAACTGGATGACAAAAGTCTTGAGTTTGGTGTTTTTATCTCAACTATTCCTTTTTTATTACAGAGACTGTATAATTCATTTATTTATTTTTATTTTTAATTGATTTATTTTGGATATTTAAAATGTCGTCTTATTCCAGTATTTAAAAGTTCATTAGAAATGAAAGTTTATTGATTCTTGAGAATGTTTTATTGCATTATAATTATTATGCTATTATTATTATTATTATTATTATTATTATTATTGTTTATTACAATAACTTCTGAGACAATTTATTGTCCAGCAAAATTTGTTATTATGACAATAGTTCTCACTGAACAAGAACTAGTTCAGGTCAATCAGAACCCGTTAGATTTTTTTAGGTTCATTGTTTCATGACGTCGGTAACAGCCTGATCACACTCCGCTCCATCAGAACCAATGAGAACTTCTTCCTCTGTTTCTGTCCAGTCAGCAGTAAATCATTGTTTTGCTGAACCTCCCTCTGTTACCTTCTGAAGGGTTTTTCATTTTTTTGTTTTTCAGAAGTTCAGAAGAGTCTGATGGAGGACGAAGAGGCTCTGGAGGAGGAGAAGAAGAAGAATCTGTCCATCCTGCAGAGCGTCCTCGGAACTGGCCAACAAGCCAGCGGCAAAACGGCCGGCAAAGCCAAGCAGTTCAGGTGGGAGTCAGTCTGGTTTCCAGCTCCTCCTGGACTAAAAGGTGGAGTTTGAACAGATTAAAATCTGTTGTTTTTGTGTCTGCAGAGACGTGTCGGCGCTGCACTACGACCCGAGCAAAGAGGAGCACGCTGCATTCGAGACCAAAACAGAAGAAACCAAAAAGGAGAGGTAGAGGAACCACCTCCATCCTCAGATTAAACTGACACAATCATTCATGACTTCTGATCACTTGAATCTGTGTGTAGATTCTGTGAAAGTTTAGCTCAGACGATCCACAAATCATCAGAACTTTAAACTCGAGTCAGACTCTTCCCAGCAGGATCCTGAATGTTTGTTCTGTTCGCAGCAAAGCGGCCCGCAGGAAGAAGAGAGAAGAGGCTCAGAAGCTGCCTGAAGTTTCCAAGGAGATTTATTTCCAGGTGTCCGGAGACCTGAAGGCCGTGTTCGGCCAGACAAACGACGGCTCCGCTGAGGAAGAGGAGGGGGCAAACTGGGATAAAGTGGAGGAAGAAGAGGGAGGAGGAGAGGAAGAACAGCTGCCGCCCTCCCTCCTGTCAGCCGATCCCAGCTCCAAGTCGGAGGAATCCTCCGGATTCAGGTTTTCCTTCTTTGGAGACGAATCAGCAGCTGGAAGCGGAGAGACGGGTGAGTCTCATCAGTTCCGCTCATCAGACCCACACATGGAGCACATCTCTGTTCATCTCTTCAATCTTCCCAACAGCTGAGTACAAAGCTGAGAAGATGAAGGCGCCGAAGGTCTCCTGGCACCAAGACCCACGTTTCCATGACAGCAGCTCTGAGGAGGAAGAGGTGGAGGAAGATGAGGAGGATGGGCAAGAGGTGAAGAAGGAGGAGCAGAGCAGCGTTGAAGCTAAAAACACAAAGTGAGGGAAAAATCCTGCAAACTTCTGCAGTTTGGTTTTATTTTCTCCAATAATTCAAACCTGAATGTGATCAGAGGAAAGCAGCATGTTTGACTTTGATTCATTGAAGTCACACCAGCTTTATCGTGATTGGTGAATAAATCTGGTGGAAAAAACAACAACTTGGTTATGGAGTTTCTTCCTTAATAGATCAACACATTTAATCTGTGTAAACCCTTTATCTTCTTGTAATAACGTTTTGCTCTTCAGAGGTTGTGGAGAAGATAAAATAATCACTTTGAGTTCAGATTAAATCTCTTCCATTCGTTTTTATCTTAAACAGGGAGGAGACTCCATCACAGCCTGATTTCTTCTTCTTCTCTTCTGATGACCACAGACTGAAAGGTGAGATCAACCTTCTGGGCTCCTTACTGACACTTTGTTATGATGGTTTGATTTTTTTCTGTTTTTGAGCTCTAGACACAGAATTACATTTTTAAGTCTTGACTTTTCTCTTCTGTTGGAGATTTTTTAAATCCTGTTTAATCTCAGCTCTCTGTTTCGTCCTTCAGAGGGGCCTAAGTTGTTCTGTCGGACCTCCCAGCTGGCGGAGCAGAGGGAGCAGTGGGAGGACAGGACCAGCACGCTCAAACAGGTTTCTATCAGCTCCACCAAAGATTACTTTAACTGATCAGAGTGATGTTGGTTGAAAAAACTGATCTTAAAGTCTACTTTGTTGCTCTCTAGAGGCAGAATGAATAACTGTTTCAAACTGTAGTTCCTTTAAATCAAACAAGCTGCAGAAATATCTTTACATGTTGGATCTGAGATGATCAGAAGTAGGAAAGTGATAAATCTGACCCACATGGTTGTTTAACACAGAACATTTCAGCTCTGATCCTTCTGCAGAGAACAGAACAGTCAGAAATAAAGTTGTTTCTTGTCAAATAAGGCAGAGTAAAGAAACAAATACATTTGTTTTATCCGTTTTCTCAGGAATACCGCAAGAAGCACAGAGACGCCAGGAGGAAGCTGAATATCTCTCGGAAGACCTGAGGATCATGGGAAGTGTAGTCTTCCAGTGAACTTAGCTCTGAAGAGTTTTGGTTTTCTCAATCGCTTTTAAACCGGTTTTGTTTGACCCGGTTTTGTGCTGCAGCCAATGAGCTGCAGATGAACAACATGTTACTAATACAAAGCAAAAATAATAAAGTGTTGGAGACAGAAACTGAAAATAATTTAACAAGATATTTGAAAATATTATGTCAATAAATTTTTTACTCTGCTCACACATTACTAAAGTATTACATCTCAATGTTTTAATCTAATGACTCCTTACTGTCTCTGATTTTTGTAAAACATAATAAATCATTTTCTTTAATATTTGAAAATTTGCTCAGTTTGTTTCAAAAATCAGCCATGTATTTTAAAAGGTTTCATTCTCTTTAAATTACTTGGCTATACATTTTTTTGTTTCTTTTGAAGATAACATTTTTGAACAGTATAGATTTTTTTTTCCACCAATGTACTTCTTGGGTTTCCATAGTTCAGAGTGATGTCAGAAAATTTTATGTTTTACAGCTTCTATTAATTAAAAATATAATTAACACACAAAGTAACAAACATTACATTGCAGTGACAGATTAAAATGAAAATTATAATCCAGACCAGAATTAATCTGTTTTCCCACTTATTATTAATGAAAGCACCTCAAAGCTAATGGATTTTTAACCTTGATTTAAAGAAACTTAGTCTTTCAGTAGTTTTCTCCTGACTCACCCTTACATACTTACTTTTAAACTTCTTTGAAAAAATAAATGAATGACTAAAGATGGGAACACAGTTCACTCCACAGTATAGATTGTACCATCATGTTAGAACTGTGTTTTCAGGAAGGCAATAAACATCGTCAGAGGCTCCTCTCAATACGGACATGGTCTGGTTGGACTTTGGCCATGATGGCATAAAACACCTAAAACCGAACGTAAAAGACTAAAGAAAAATTTAGTGAGAGAAATAACTACCAACAAAATAAAATGCAGCTATCTAAAATAAAACTTGAGATTTTTCCTCTGTCTAAAAGCAACATCTGATTGAAAATGGATCTAACACTAAAACACTTAAACTTGATTTATAAACGTCACATCCTTATCAGAAAAATAATTTTTAATTAATGATTTCATCACTGGGCACAATATTAATGTGATGTTTTTAACAGAAACATTGTTGGGTGAAAAAAGAGACACAGTGAATCTACAGAAAGTAGAAAGCATAAAGGGGGCCTGGCTGTGATCAAACAGCCAGGCTGTTAAATTGAACGATCAATTTAAGATCGTTAAGATCTTAAATTGATCCCCAGTGTTGAAGAATGGAAACATCTTGTCAGTGAAGGTGTGCGTGTGTGTTAGTATCCAGATCAGAGAACGGCAGCTTTCCTCTGTCCCAGTCCAGATTGGTCTTGGTCCAGACAGAAGAGTTTGAGTTTCTCAGAGTGCAGACAGCAGAGATCCTCCTCTAACCTGGAAGCCATTTTGTCTCTGAGTGAAGCTGAAAACACAGAAGGTCCAGTTGGTCACGGCTCCCCTCCCTCCTCTACTAACTTCCCTCAAAGTGTCTCTGAGTGTTTTTGGTCCAACTCACCTCCAGTGTGAGCAGCTTGAAGCAGCAGAGTTGGATGTTTCCATTTTTCTCTCCTGCAGCTGGACTCACTGAAAGAAAGCTGCTAGTTTGGTCTGAAGGTGAATCTGATCGTCTCTCTCCAGGAAACTACGATCACAAACTGTTTCCTGCTTTAGTTCAGGTCCAACTGAGGTGTTTCATTCCAGAATTCATCCTTTTGGCTACTATAAAAGTCACTAATTAACAGGTTTCATTTTTTTCTGGTCAGATCAGAAAAAAACGTTAAAGACAAAACTATAATCAGAGCTGCAGTTCAGCTGTTTACCAAGATCTTCATCAAGGAATAATCAGCTGACCTTAACCAAATGCAGAGGCACTGCTTGCAAATTAGATATATTTTATTTGGTTCACAAATTCACAGACACCCTGAGTTAAGGGCTAGAGTAATCACAGAATTTATTTTATTATATAAAAATGGCAAAAGTTTAAACAGAGGTATGTGGTGGGAGCCTCTTGGCTGAAATCTAGTTAAAACCCATTTAAATAAAATAGACTAATTGGGGCGGGGTAGTAATAGAGAAAAGAGAAATAAATACACTTAATGTGCTCCCTAACAAAAACACACTCATGCAAAATCCCTGGTGAATACCACAAAGAAATAAAACTCCCTCCATTCGTCTCTTCAGTCTAATAAAACCGGTTTGAATCCAGGGACTGCAAAGATCCCCTTTAAAATGAGCCAGAGGGCTGAGCAATAGGAGTTCCCCTTCCCTAAACCCAAACAAAACCCAAAACCGGTTTTAATCAACAATTACCGAGAATAAGTAACTCTAACCTGAAACTGAACTAAAACTGAAACCGTAGCAGGCCAACCTGCTGATAAGTGAAACCAGTCAGATGCTCTTCTTGTGTCGCCTCTGAGCTTTTCTTATTATTATTATTTATGGCGGATCACAAGCAACTTTCATACCGCCACCTACTGTACATGTGTGTAGTAACGCTACTTTACATCCATTAAACTCTATTTTTTAATTTTGTGTTATGAAAATAAATAAATATTTCTCTCCTTACTCTATAAATATCCTCCAAGTTTCCTTCAGTTCCTAATATTTCTGTAAGAAACCATTCCTGCTCTTCTATTTTTCTCAATCTCTCCCTTCCAGGCTTATTTTATAATTCATCAATACATGTCCTACATTTTCTTTCTCTCCACATTTATCACTATTTTTCCCAATTAGACATAAAATGTCATTTAAATAGGTATAACCTATCCATTGTTACTTCTTTCCTTTTCTTTCTCTCACTATTTTTTTCAACTAACAGACTTTTGTATTTTACATAAACACCTTCCTTTCTTATCTTCATTCCACTTTTTTTGCCATACAGTTACCAACACATTTGTAAAATTGTTAAAGTTACAGTATCTTCTAAATTACCTTTACTTGCACAAAGAAAACTTGTTTATAATTCACTTAGTCTCCAAAATCACCAAGTCGAATTTTTAGTTTTGACTTAATCAATAAATAAAATAAAAAATCAGTATTTCATTTGATTACAGATGAGAGCCATCAGTTCATTAGTAAATAAAATCTATGTCTAATATTTTAGACCTTGATTTTTCTACAAAGTTAATAATCAGCATAACACTGATTGCTTTAATTTTGCTCTGGGAAACTTTAATTTGACTTAAATAACTTATTTGTAAATAATCAATTTCTCAATTATTAATTTTTAAAAAATTAAATATTCATATATAAATTAATAAACATTACAGATCATCAGGCTCTTAGTAAAAATATTCCTCTTCTTGATATTAAATGTTTTGCCTTCAAAATATTTAAGAAAAATTATTAAGATCAGAATCTGAACTGAAAACAAACAAGTGATCAGATCACATCACTTAGAGTTTCCTGATTAAAACTTGTGATCAATAAAGTTTCATTTGGACTTTTTGTTCTTCATGCTGAGAACATCAGAGCTGCTGTTTGATCACTGAGATCTTCATCGGTAAAACTGTTACATGACTAGTGTTGAAATATGGAAACATCTTGTCAGTGAAGGTGTGTGTGAAGGTGTGTATGTGTGTGTTAGTATCCAGATCAGAGAACGACAGCTTTCCTCTGTCCCAGTCCAGATTCATTCTGATCCTCTGGAGTTTCTTCTGGACTTGGAGACGTGTCGATGCTTTTGGAGAACGTGCTAAGTATTCACCTTCATTGAACCACAGAACCAGCCACCCAGACTGTATGATCCCCTTCCTCTGAACAGACTCTGCTAACACACCACATGCCCAGCCTTCACTGTCTCCAACATCAACATCCCATTTGTGGTTCCCTGAGTTAAAGCCCTCATAGCTCAGGACAGAATACCCTGAACCAAACCTCTCTGGATTATCAGGAAGCTGCTGTTCCTCTCCTACAGTCAAACTGGTCAGATCTCCAGACAGGTGGAGTCCTGGATGAGCCGTGTTTGGGTCCAGAACCAGAGGAGTGTAGGTCACCATGTTCTTCAAGTTGCTCCAGATGTTGAAGGCCAGGTTGCCCAGATGTTTGGCCTGGTCTATCAGAGCTCCTGAGGGCAGCTGTGGATCCTCCAGCAGGGGGCAGCACTGGACTCTTTCCACTGCAGCCTTGTAGTTGTGCAGGAATGAGACGTCTGCAGCTCTCAGCTCCTCCTCTGTGGCTCTGACTGTGTCTGAAAGAGCTGCTATCTCTCTGCTCAGAGCCTCCATCTTCTCCTTCATCATCCCTCTCTTCTGCTCCTCTTCCTCCCTCAGTGCAGCCAGCCTGGCCTCCTCTTCCTCTGCTAGAAACTGATGAAGCTTCTTAAACTGCTCAATAATCTGCCTCTCTGTGTGTCGGGCCTGGACCTTCACGTCTTCTGCGGTCCGGTAAACCTTTTCCAGAACTTTCATCCTGAGGTCCAGGGTTTTTTTTATAGGCTCCAGAGATTCTTTAATTTTGTTCTTGAGTTGCTGCACAACTTCCTCGATAGGTTTAAATCTATGCCCGGTGTGTTTATCTGAATGACTGCAGATGTGACAAACTGGCTGCTGATGGTCCAGACAGAAGAGTTTGAGTTTCTCAGAGTGCAGACTGCAGAGATCCTCTGAAACTCTCTGATCTCTGTGCTGTAAGAAAGTCTCACACAGGTTCTTCAGAACCAAGTTACAAAATGGATCTTCGGTGACTGATAGTTTCTTACAAACTGGACACTCTCTTGCTAGTTTCTCTCTCCACCAGTCCTTTAGACACTCCTTACAGAAGCTGTGGCAACATGACAGAATGACTGGATCCTTAAAGACTTCCTTACAGACCGGACAGCAGAGATCCTCCTCTGTTCTGGAAGCCATTTTGTCTCTAAGAGAAGCTGAAAACAAAGAAGATCCAGTCAGTCACGGCTCCCATCCCTCCTCTACTAACTTCACTTGAAAGCCGCTTCTCCATTAGAGCATCTTTGACCAATTCTGTCCCATACTGCCATCTCTCATACTGCTAAGAGAGATGAATTTGCACCCCATGTTTCATACTCACTTCAGGGGAATTACAAACTGTACCAAGCCTTGTATTGTGTGCAAGCTATTTGATTGACAGTGGACCTCATTTGCAGACTGGCCCTTGATTTCCATCACTGCAAACTCCAAACATGTCAACAACTTAAGTGGACCGGCGAACATGCCATTTGCTTTCAGAGAGCTGCGCAGTGTGAAGAAGTGTAAATATAAGTTTAATCCAGAGCAGGAACACATGCATCACCTATAGGAGCAGAATGACCATAATTTCATAGCCCTGCAAGCTGCAAGTCTGTCGGAAAAAAGGAACCCAATAAGGAAGTGAGAAGCTGTGCAGCTCTGTGCAAAGCTAGCTACCAGCTAGAGCTTTGGCTACATGGTGTGAATCACTGACTTTAGTTTGGCATGATGTGCAATTTATTCTTTGTTTGGTATTTTCTATTAAATAAACTTCATGCCTGGATATTGGTTTACATGTTTCGATTGCATTATCTAAATTCCAATGATTCTAATATAGATAAAGTTGTAAGTAATCAGGTAATCTAAATAGTTTTCATTATGTTTGGGTCAGCAATTAATTTCTAAAAGACAATATTAAATATCTGGGCTTAGTTGTGTCCATCAAAATATTGAGGTTCCTAACTGCTGACTAACAACTGTGAGCTCATGTCCCGCCCATGTTCCTGCCCATATTGATGCCCATGATAGAGAAGAACAGATCGCAATTTAGACGACTCCAACTGGTGAAGAAGTGAACCAGACGTTAACCGGTTAGAGAGAGATTTGACGATAGAGAAGCAGCCAAAGTGTTCTTGGTCCAACTCACCTTCAGTCTGTGGAGTGTGAGCAGCTGGAAGCAGCAGAGCTGGAGGTTTCCACTTTTCTCTCCTACAGCTGGACTCACTCAGAGGAAGCTGCTAGTTTGGTCTGAAGGTGAATCTGATCGTCTGCAGGAACCAACAATCATAAACTGCTTCCTGATTTAGTTTAAGTGTGTTTAACCTGAACTATAGGTTAGACACACCTATGGTTGTGTTCAGATGCAAATTTCAAATTTGCATCTGAAATTTCAATGCAAATTTCAGATGCATTGAAATTTAGGTTTCAATGCATCTGAAAATGCGTCTGTATACTGGGTGAGGCAGCAGTTTACTTTCTGCCTCACCCGTAACTGAGATATGTTTTATTCCAAAGTCCATCATTCAGCCTGTGAGCAGCTATATAACTCACTTCCTCTTTTCTCTGCTTAGATCAGCTTAGATTTGCAATACAAACAATAAGAATAAACTGTCCTCCGGCCTGCAGTCATTCAGTTCTGATTGAACTTCTATCAATACATAGTTCCCACAAGTCTGAATGGAAGTGATCTGTGCCATCTTGGTAGGCAAGTGCAATGCAAAGCTAAACTACGACTTTGAGGCCAAGAAAATATATTTACACTCTTGACCAATGTGCTAGAGAAATACAGTACATGAACAAAATGGCTGCTGTCGGGATTGATCCATACGAGACAGAGATGAAAAATATGTCAGGATGTGGACAAGCTCCCTCCGATCTACAATGACATAGATCACTACCAAATGAACGCAAATAATTTGTACACCATGGATGAGCTTTGTGGCCTGAAATCTATGGATGTATACAATCAATGTTTAAACGGCTTTGTAAAGGACGTACAAACTCTTTGTGTGAATAAAAAAGTTCTGGTAACTGGCAGAGTAAGTTCATGTAGTAATATACACATAGACTACATATCCACCTTAGCTAGCAGATAAACGCTACATTAGCTAAGCTAATTTTGCGAGAAATATTTGTATCTGAAGCACTCATGTCTTCCCACTGAGTCAATATCTATACAGAAAATGACACAATAAAAATACACAAATACACAATAAAAGACTGCAATGATTGAACCAAACAAAGCAGGGATTATCTGAGTGTGAACAAGTGAAGCAAACCTAAGTGAAAAATGGAAAGAGAAAAAGCTGGAAGTTTGTTGCTTAGATGTTTACTTGTAATTCAACTAATAGAAAATAAAATTGTTTTTTGTAGTGTAAAAGCAGTTTGGTCAGTTAGGCTAGAAAAGGAGCTGTTGAGTTTTATAGCAAAAATAGACAGTTTTGTGGAAACCGTTAAGTTACTCAAAACATTGACTGGTTTAAGAATGAATTTGGTTGGAGATAGACAGCAGTGAAAGCAGGGCCTTGCTTCCTGTTTATGATTTTCAAAATGATTCTTATTGCTTTATAAGAATCATCTGGATGATCTTCTTACTTCAAGTTTCTGATCGTTCCCCACAGAAATCCAAGTTTTAATGTTAAACGTAAAGAAACAACCAAAAGCTACGATTTATTCAAACCATCATTTAACAATATTCTCTGATTTCAATGACCTGTCAGCTTAAAAAACTAATTGTGAAGCCTTCAGCATCAATGCATGCATCAAATGCATCAATGTGTGTATCAAACATTTTTCTTTCTAGAGTTTAAGGTTTGACGTTAACAGTGCAGCTGTCTCTGAATGAGGCACAGTCGAAGTCGACCAGCAGAGTCTTTTCTCCACTCTTGTAGGGGAAATTTCAGAGGCTTAATTTCATACTCAGGGAATCGTAAGGCATCAAATCTGGGACTCTGTGGATGACACAAAAACACATTGCATGTCAGATTCCTTACATCTTAAAGGACTGATTTGTCCTTAAAGTCTGAAAACCTGCACCAATGCATGTAGACTTTTCAACAGGAAACACATACTTGACCATCTCCTCCCATTGAACCAGGCCAGTTCCAGAGAGTCAGAGTGCAGCCTGTCAGTGTCTCATTGACTGGATTCTTCAAGTCCACTTTGAAAGTCATTTTCTGGTCCATTCTGGCTTCATCAACCACCTGAAACAAAGACAAAATTTTAAACACAAATAGAAAAAATACCTTCACTGGATTTTCTTTATTTCTTTATTTATCTTTATTGGATTAAACAGAAAACAAAGGTATGCTGTTAGAAACAACAGCACAAAACACAGTTTTTTACCGCAGGTTTTGTTCGTCACCGTTCATAGAGGCAGTAAATGTGTTTTGTTGTCACTGATCATTATATGATCATTGTCAGCACTAGCTCCAGCGAAATGTTCTCACTGAATTTTTGGTTGACAGATGGTATGAAAGCTCCAAGGCTGAAAACTTGACTTACAACACAACTGTACAAACAAGTACAGCAACATTTAATGTTAACCTTTATACATGCATTTGACACAATTTGTACATGCTGTTCTCCAGCTAATCTAAATGTGAGTTTTTCCTTTAGAAATAAAACAAAAACACATTTCAAGTTTTTTCAGATCTTCTTTTAAGAGAGAAAATCAGACTCCAGAGAAACCAGTCTGGAATCGGCATATATTTCCTTAAAATCTTTCATTTCTAGACTGAACATAATTCTTTTTTTTAAGTTTGTTTTTGAATAAACAAGAACCAACTTTATGTAAAACTACAGAAGATGCTCCACACTAGGAAAACTTCCACGAATTTCAAACACAGCCAGTTCATTGTAGGCAGTCATAAGTATTTTGGGCTATAAATGTACAACAAGCTGTGCTGGATTGATCACAAAGCTGTAAAAACTTGTTTGCTTCATTATAGATTTTTTGCTGTTTTATTATTTTATTGTGTCAGATCATCAGATAAATATTAATACTGGATAAAAATAACCTGAATGAACACAAATCCAGAAGCTACAACAGCTAATCACAACTTGCAGGTGGGAAGGCCTCTTTGACATCACCCTAATTTTTCACTTCCTGAATAAATTCTCCATTGAAATCCTGATTTCCAAATCAAATTCCTCATGACCCAAATGAGTAACTTACTATTGATGTTGCTACTGATGGGACGTTCATCAACTCTGTTGGGTTCGCTACTTTCCAGAAAACGTTACAGTCTGAAGGTTGAAGCTGTCAAAGTGTTGACAGGATGATGAACAATCTTGTGGTAAAGGTAATTAAGTACGCCTTTATGGCTCAACAAAAAACATGTAGGACAGAACGAACTGGATGCGAAAGATTTCAATGTAAAATGACTGTGTAAGTTCTTATGGGCTGAACTGCTATTAGTTCGTCTTGTTTGACTTTCATCCAGCAAGAAACAACAACGGAGTGTTACGATCATCTTCCAGTATATAGTCCTAATATGAGAATAAAGTCATATTACCAGAATAAAGTTGTAATAAAGTGAGAATACAGTCATTATATTACTGTAAAATTAGATTATCAGAATAAAGTCAGGAGAATGAAGTAGTAATTTTAAGAGAATTCCTCCCTGAAATATTAATAAAAATAAAATGAGGAATGCAGAACATCTTACAAAGTTATGTCTTTTGTTTTTAATCGGTTTTACAAATAAGGAAATATAAAATCTTTTTTAACACATCAGCATCAAATTATTCTAAGTAGCAGGTCTTGGAAATGATGCAAATGACTGTTTATTTTAAAGAAAGAAGTATGGATTTGCTGAACGGTCAGATCTCGATAACTGTCAAAACTTTGCATTTCGATAGTTAAAACGACTTTTCCATCTGGTAATATTGCATCTTTTTTCTATTGTCATATTATAATTTAATTATCACAAGTATTATTACTTTAAAAAAATGAAAACCTTTCAGTCTGGCTCTAATGTTCATTTGTAAAAAAAAAAGCAAAACAAAAGCTTTAAAGAAAGCAAATCCTCTGACTTTATTTAATGAAGAGCTCTGAAAAAATATTTTACTTTCAAAACATTTCAAGTCCAACAAATAATGAGCTGGGACAGAGTGGAAATTATACAGTTGAAATGTATAATTTTATGTTGTCTTTTTTCCCCTCAGAGTTAATTTGTTCTCATTTTTCTTTTCTGGTGCATAAACCAAAATATAAAGGCAGCCATTTGATGCATGTTACAAACTTTTTATTAAATTAGCCGTCCAGCTCAATCGATTCTTTGGCTTTCTGAACATTGTGATCGACGGCTGTCTCGAAAAACTGAACCCAGGTCAGCTCTGCTTCTCCACACACATGGCTGGATCTGGAGGGTGAGCACAAGTCAAAGCTGTCAGCACTAAAACGGCAACATTTATCACAAACAAATTATTTTAATGCCGGATCAAAGACAACATGCTGAAAACAAAACATTACACTGAAAAAAGATTAGTCTTATTAGCCCATTTTAGAGGTGACTATTGAAAACAGTTTTCTGTATTTATCAGGCTCCAAAAACACAATTTTAAGTATTTTTGACTAGTTTCTTGTGCAAATATCTTAGTACACTTAATACAAGATAAAACTAATTTACAAGTAACTTTTCACAAGATGTTTGAACTTGTTTTAAGTCAGTAATCCCTTAATATTTATATAAAAGAAAAGTATAGGTCCATTGAGATCATTTCACTTATGACAAAAAAAAAACTGTAATCAATATGATCACTGTAATGTTCTGCATAAATATCACAACTAGGTTTTTTCTGTATATCATGCACTCTTGATTTTCACACATACAAGCTACTGTGGATAAATCAATCTTACCTAATTAGGTCCAAAAGTTTCCTTAAAATTACTGCCAATTTAGACGTCTAAATGGAGAAAAAGAAAATGTTTATTATTCTTCAGAAGGACATAAAACAAAAGAACTCAGTGTCAATGTTATGGAAATGCCTAAAATATCAAAAATGAAATATTTTTAAGCTTTTAAAATAACACCCTTATTATTTTGAGGGAGAATAAAGAATAAATTTATTCTATTTTTCCAATCAGAAAGTATGCAGGGTTGTCTTACGTGGTTTTCCACTCCACTGTAATTCACGGGTGGGTAGAGACAGAGGGCGAGATCGTCCACACTGCGAGAGAAAACATTAACGTTGACAGAAATATCTTCATTTGAGTTTAAAAACAACTAAACGTTTGACGTCATGTGAAGGAAACAATACAAGTCAAAACATCCTGCAAATAACTTGAACCTGCTGGCACAAACCAACATATTTTGATTTAAATTTGTAATTCAATCAGCAGGAGTCCGTTTTGTTAATGTATCATCATTAACGTTTTCCATTTAGTTGCAACTTTTTTCATTCTCTATGTAAAATCCAACAGAAATAACAACACCGTCTATTTACCTGGGGCTGATTTCCCGGCTGATGTCGGCCAGGTCGTCCAGCTGAGCGACCTTTTGAGGGTCGGCAGCGTCACCGTTGGCCTTGACGGCCGACCTCAGTTTCCTCAGACAAGCAGCAGCTGCTTTCATTAACCCCTGACACGCACTGATCACCTGGCGGTCCTTCTCTGACAGGTAAACGTCCTGGTTGCCTCGAGGATTGTCGTCGTCCGGGTCGTCAATGAGGAAGTCGCTGAACGGATCCTGGGTTTCGGATAAAACCTGTGAATGTGAAGGAGAGAGCAGCTGTTGGTTCTAAGCAATAAATCTGGTTTAATTGTAAACAATTGGTTTTTAAGTATACAGAAACAACTAAAAGTTCAAATAAAATATGAGGTTTCCGTTTGACAAAAAAAGAAAAAAACTTTGAAAAGCGTGTTAGTGTTTACCTGTTCCATTTCCTCAACAGCATCTTTTACAACTCCAGACTGAGAGGACACAACGACCAGTAGGGCTTCCTTGTTATCTGTAAAATACAAATTTTTCCAACAATAAACATGTTAAGATCTCTGAGTGTCAAAGTAAGTAAAACAGACTGCTGATCCAGACAGTGGAAAATAAGTTAAACCCAATCTGGACATCTAACGTCTTCTCTTTAGGATTTTCCTTTTAACCAAATATCAAAACACTAAAACAAATAAAATGCACAGTGGGTGTAAAATGAATACTCAACAAATGAGTTTAAGACTCTTAATCTAATACTTTGTTGCTATTTGAGGACAACATCGTATGAGAAATATGTTGTTATAATGGGAGTCAATGAAAACAAGTTTCATTTAAGGGTAAATATTGTAGGTATATTATGCTAATCTTTGGTTTAATATAAAGGGCAATGAAGGAGAACAGGAAATGTTAAAATAAAAATGGTCAATATTTGGTATTTAAAGGTTAAATTTATGAATATGTAAGCAACCAGCAGTTTTTTAAAATTATATTTTATTTATTCTCTGATAGATGTTTTCCAGTTTAAACCTGAGCAGCAGCAGTGTGCAAATATGGTTCTATGGTCATTTATTCTGATTATTTTATAGAAATAAAACAGACCAAATCTGTTTGGTATTCTTTGCAGAATGATTATCAGTTGTTGTAAAACAGTTTGTCATCAGTATCAGGAGGTTTGCTGTCCCTGTTTATGCACAGGACTGGAAATGGAGATAAAAAATTTAATTTTACTGCCCAAATATGTAATTTTGCATTCAAAAGTGGCAAACGCACAGAGACAAATGGCCTTCATGGTAAGTCAAACGTAAGTAAACACTGTCATTCCTACATCATTAAGTGTGGGAAACTTGATACACACTTTCAGTGTTTATGACAAATATCTCACCATTAAATATTAAATATGACTACCTGAAAACTAGAAGCAATGTTGTGGTAAAAAAATGCAAAGGTTAATAATGGTGATATAAAAAAATGTTCATTGTCGGGTAAAAAAGCTGGTCAACATTTTACAGACGAGTTTTACTTTATTTGTTTCTGCTTACCTTTTGGTAGCTGAGCAAAGCGATCACAGGCAGACCAAACTCCTCCAGTGGACGTGATCTGCTCCTGGGTCAGGCTGAATGGCAGCAGAGAGAAGAGCAGATAGAGGGAAATGATGAAGCTGCATACAAATGAGGGAAGATATCCAACAACTTCCTGATTTGTTTGATGGTTTTTTTCCTGGCTAAAAGAATATTTCTAATTACGAGCTGCTTGCAAACAGCATTCAAACAAGTTGAAAGGGGTCTAAATGCTAACTTTTATAAAGTCAGCATCTCAGGTTCAGGTTCTGGTTCAGGTCTGCTCTGTATCCCAGAACCAGAACCAGAACCATGGAGAGACAGCATTCAGCTTCTATGCACCACAAATCTGGAACAAAAAACACTGCAAAACAGCTGAAACCCAGAGTTCCTTAAAATCCAGGCTAAATCCCAGCTGTTTAGAGTTGACTT
Organism: Xiphophorus couchianus; assembly: GCF_001444195.1. Taxonomy (NCBI): domain Eukaryota; kingdom Metazoa; phylum Chordata; class Actinopteri; order Cyprinodontiformes; family Poeciliidae; genus Xiphophorus; species Xiphophorus couchianus. The sequence goes on from NC_040247.1 coordinate 4,496,501, forward strand.
TGATTGTTACACAAATAAACTTGACTTGACTCAGTGTTTTGTGGAGGATATATTCAAAAAGAGGTAAATGAAATCTGTCTTATGGTTGAGTTGCAGTTCCAAAAAAGTAGATTAGTTTTATTAAATCTTGAAACATCTGAAATTGTCAAGAGGTACAGAGATGTGTCTCAGAGAAGCGGTGATATGCCAAATTGGACAAAGGCTAAAAGAATATTTTTCAACCTGATGCAAATTCTTGGGAAATTTTAAAACTTGAAGCAAAAATAACAGGGGATTTCTACAACCTTTGACATTTCTCTGGTCATGAAAGGTCAGCACTTCTGTGTGAAGAGAGGACAACTATGGTGTAGAAATAGATGAATATTCCTCCAATCTGCTGGACTTGATGGGTGAAACGTTTAGTGTAATTTGCTTTGTGAATCCAGTGAAAAAAAGGCAAACAGCCTTAAGAAAACAGCAGCCACAGATGTTGGAGGCTGGCTGCTTTGTAATTCCTCCCATGGTGTTTGTGTGACAGTGATGTGTGCACCTTTGCAGTGGTGAGCTGATTATGACCTCCAGAAGCTGTAAAACGCCGTCCAGCACCTCCACAGTGGCGTCCCTGACCTGCCGCCGTAGCGTCACCCCTGAGACACAGACAGGACTAAAATACTCAGCCAGACTTAGTGCAGCCGCAAATATTAATCACTCTTCCGCAGAGGTAGGCAGAGTACCCAAAAAAGGTGATCAGGTAAGAGTAGCACTGTTTCAACATATTTTTACTCAAGTAGAAAGCAGCTCTTCAAGAAATTACTCAAGTAATAATAAAAACGTATTTGGTAAAACGTCTACTCATTTGATCAACTGATCAAATTATGAATAATTTAATATTTAAAAATTACATATTCAGACGAACCAAAACATCAAGTTATGTGGACATTTTGTCATTTTAAGGTCCAAAATGACAATAATTCATATAAGTGAAAAAAATCAAATTTTTCCAAATAAGTTTTCCAATAAAAACCTTATAAAACTTTAATAAAAACTGCAGGTGTGTGTCTATGCCTGGTGAATTTTTGGTTAAAACATGTTTGCTTTTCATTTCAGTGGATAGAAAATCCAAAAATTTTACTCAAGTAAGAGTAGAGATACTTTATAATAAAATTACTCAAGTAAAAGTAAAAAGTACAGCTTAGTGAAATTACTCCTAAAAGGTTTTTTTTTTTCAAAAGTTACTGAAGTAATTGAGTAAATGTAACTAGTTACTACCCAACTATGCTCTTTTACTCAGATCTACTTTATTTTGCTAATAAAAATCAAACTTGATACAGTTTAAGAGTCACCTTGGCTTTTGGGTAGCCAGTAAAACACAGTCGACAGCGTCAGGACGCTTTTCAATATGGACTCTGACAGCTTTTCTCCATCCTGCAAGACAAGCAAGTTTGTTTTTAGGAGACAATAACACGCTTATATGGCAGTTCAACATGGAGAAAATCAACAGAATTCCTAAAACAGACAACTTAGAAGAATTAGATGCTTTTAGATGTTTTCTTTGTGAGACCTGAATGAATGAGCAGAATTTTGTGTAAAGAAACGATTATCTTTGTTGAAAATAACAAACTGACTTGTAAAGATGGAAGTGGAGGTCTAGAGAAGGCCAGGCTCAGTTTAGTTGCTTCATGTGACACAGCCTTCACTGCCTGGTCTGAGGAAAAGGGAAGAAAAGTTTGGGAACATTTTCAAAATATTCAACAGATACGAAATAATATTTTTATGTGAAAGTCAACTAATGCTTTATTGTAAAGTGCGATGATGTGTGAAGACAAAAATGTCATGAAGGAGCACTATTATGAAAAAAACTGGGATTGTATATTACTATAGCTACTATTATCTTATTGTGCACAACTGGATCTGTGAAAAAAGATGCCCACTAACAAGATGGGAGGTCATTTAAAGCCACATGGGATCTAGAAAATGGTAGATCTGTTAAGAAAACTCAACTCAAAGTGTCCCAGAAGTTGGAGAGATTGAATGCTCCATCTCTCTCATTTGATTCTCCATCTAAAGGAAAAAATACAAAGAACACTCTTTAGCTGAATTATAAGATAAAACCTTTTTTCACACCATGGATTGGGTCTACTTGCTTCTACTTCTTAAGAAAATGTCTCAATAATAATTGTCTAACATGTTAAGTAGTAGCAGAGATAGGCCTACCTATGCGAGTTAGTTTTTAATCAAAGTATATTGATCTATTTAGTTGCTTTATATCAAAGTATTTGGGATTTTTAGAAGCTGTTTGGCAGTCAGACTACACTACATATCTTTTTTCTAAGATGCAATCTCCAGAAATATTTATGACAGTAATACAAAGATGAATTTGGTTCTTGATTACAAGAACCAATTCCAAACCAAACCAAAAGTCATTCTGAAAATGGCAATTTCACCGAATTTTTCACTATGTTGAGCGTCTTTAATTTGCTCTGGTTTAAAATCTACAATATAATAAGAAGCAGAAACGGTGCTGAAATCGATCTTATCGTAGCTTCACAAATCAAGTAAAGGTTTGACAAATCACAAACTCGGTTTTTAATATTCTGATATCAGAATATTACTCCATGCGGCTTTAATATATACTGTAGTCCAGGTCTGAAGAGTCTACTAGTTATAGTTTTTAAACTAGAGCAGCTTTATGACAATAATTTAAGTAATTTAAGGCAGATAAAAATCAAACAAAGCCAAAAACGTATTTAGTTTTCTTAAAAAACAACAACAACAAAGGCAGTTAATCATAATAATGACATATTATACATGCTTTTGTACGTTGTGCTAGGATCGAAGCTATGATATATGAAAACAACACTGGGGTAAATAAAAGAATTGACCGTGAATATACTAAAAGCAGAGAAGTAAACAAACAACAGAAAAACGGATTTTAACAGACACTCCATGCGGCTTTAATCGCTAGCTAAAGATTAGCATGCAGCGGTATTTTTGCATTCCCTCCGCAATAAATAACTTTTCATATTTACCTCGGACTCGGTCTCTGATACACTGAATAGAGTTCAATATGTTTCGTAAAGGCACCGACAAAGTTTCATCAGAGTTTTCAGCACTCATGACGCCAAAATGAGATAACGGCAAACAGCAAAACAACTCTAACACGGGTGTTGTGGAACTGTTAAGGAGCGGAACGTTGTTTCCGGGGAAGGTAATATGTGAAACAACCGTGCTCAATAAGTTTGATTCATTCGCTGTACATTACTTTTGCACTCGCAAAAATCTGAAACGCCATAAGCGGTGGAGAAAAATACTGTTCCAGTCGTAAGACAAATTAGACATTAGTCTCCGGAGGTTTTCTTGCTCCGGCCATTAAATCGCAGCCCAAAGAAACAAGAGCAGAGAGCAAAGAAACTCCACAATCCGTTGCGCAGCTGACCACATCCTTCTCAGAAAGTTTGCAGAAAGTCGTTAGGACGCATCTAAAACATGCTGAGTAAGTCCTGAGTCCTCTGTTTTTCAATTTAGCCTAGTTCTCATGATACATACTGTCTTAATATAATGCCATTATATTTATACCACCAACCTGAACGCTGATGTTATAGCATATAATGTTAACAAAAAAAAAAAAAAAAAAAAAAGTGGTATGCACTTTTTAAATCTCAAGATTAGTGGCACACACATACAAAGTCAAAAGTTTAAAGTACGAACATCTGCGTGGTCAAATGAAGGACTATGCTTTTATTCAAAGTCATCAGTTAAGCTGTAGTTTCCAACGATGGCCATAAGAGGGCAATAATAAACCGTAAAAAATCTATCACGATTTTTTTTGGAGGGAGATTTAAAATGACAATCACGATTTGTTGATTTTAATGTCGTTTGGTATGACTATTACATTTAACTGTTTTAATAGACTATAAATAGTTTTCTGGGGAACAAACCTTTTAGATAACCATTTTAAAATAGCAGGCATGTGGCAAGACATAGAATTAAATGAATATTCAGTCTAAATGTATTACTTTGATGAATTTAGAAACTAACATTTCTTCATTTGATTGCATATCTTAACATTCAAAGTATAAATTAATTTAATATTAAACACCAGATCATTTATCAGTTGGCATTAAGAGAGTTTTATATATGTAAAACACAGCTCCATTGTTAAATGAATTAGTAAAATTTGTTTTTGTATGTTCATTTTATGTCATGAAGACGTGCTGTACACTTGCTAAATTGTCTTCTATTACCATAATCACATAGTTGCCATTCTTTCTTTAGTTATTATTGTACTGACATGAATTCCACTGTTTACGTGCAAACGTTATCAAATTAATAAAATGTATATTTTTAAAAAAATTGTTGTTAGTTAAGTACATAAGTTACTACAGCCCAGAAGCTTTGTGTCAGCTGTAAACTTCCCTGCCGAGGAAACTGGCCTCCAGTGTGCAATACATGTCTGAGTCCACATGGTGTCACTGTAGGATGTTTTTGTTCCACACGTACCGACATGTTTGTAATTTTAAAACAAACTTCACCTGCATTTCCCACTTTGCAATACAGTAACAGTTTAGTATGGTTTACCATACTTATATACTTGATTTGTAGGGATTTTATAAGGGATGGTTTGTAGTTTTAAAAAAAAATTAATCTTACTGTTAAAGAGTCAAAACTTCTGTGAAATGGAAGCAGGTGAACCACTGTGGCAACCCTTGTGGGGAACATTGGGAAGAAGAAGAAAACATGTGCCGATTTTTATTAAAAGCTAAAGCAAAGAAGAAGATATTAAATAATGAAGCTTCTTTACCAATGAAATTATTAATCTCCTTTATATGTTACTTGTAGAGCAATATACAGAAAGCCAAGCAATATTTGCAAGAATTTGCCCATCACTATGATCAGTCTCAAAGCTTTGGCTGCCTTGCTGCCTGTAAATTGAACTTGTTTTCATCAAGGATACCCTTTGTCACTGATTCCATAACCTTCATGGACAGAATTTCTATGTGCGGTGAAGTTGTAAAGAGGATCCATTTTAGTGCCCTCTGCTTTTTTGCAGATGATGTGGTTCCGTTTAGCCTGGCCGTTGCCTACCTCTGCAACTCTGCTTGAAAAAATGCTCACTTACAGCACAGTCTGGGCTTCCTCCCCTCGACGCAGATTGTCTCTGGTCGTCTCTTAACTGGGCCAATCGGCGAACAGAAGGAGAAGTTGTGAACGAATTTCTGCCCTCTTTTAGAATTGTAGTCTGCATGTAGTTTTAGTAGTGGCAGCAGAGGAAGTGAAAGAAGCCGTTCAGTTTGTGTTGGCTCACTTCCAAATATTAACATTAATAACTGCCTCGTTCAGATTGGCACATCTGTCTTTGCAGAAGACGTTTACATCACAGGCAACTTCTGGTAAGCTTCTTAGCATCAAATTGGTGCATTACATATATCACAGGCAAACATTAGTGACTGGGTAAAATTTAAAACTTCAACACAGTCCACACCTCCAGGAAGCAATCGTTTCTCAACAACCAATGGTCCAGACCCTCTATGTCAAGACCTGGGGGCCAAATCTGGCCTAACGTAGCTGTTTATGTGGCCCTCTGGTCTCCAAATTACATCAATGAGTCCCTCCAGTTTTTCACAAATCTGTAAAATTCACACAAAATCAACAAATCTCCAAATCTTTTCTAGAAATTTTCTCAAAATTGGTCAGAAACATTGAGTTTAAGTGACTGCTGCCTCAGCCTCACTTGATGTCAATTTATAGTCCGTAATTGATACGGTGAGTAATAAAAACTCACATGTAACATCATAAATTAGTGCAAATATCATAAGCGTTTCTAAATTTGCACCACAAAATCTGCAATTTTGATTGCAAAAAACCACTAAAACAACCACATAATCCTGGAGGAACAGCTAATTATTGATATTTTAATAGTTTAATTGGCTTTATCAATCTATTCTGGCACAGCTGGTCCTTTAAGAACATTCAGGTTTTTGATATAGCCCAAAATGAAAATGAGTTTGATGTCCCTGCTCTATATAAAACAAATGGCGTACGACAAGGGGTTGATTTTTACCAGGCTAGTTTCTGTTAGCTTCATCAGACTGTGATCGCAGTTTTCATTGGAGCAGTTCGCAACCAAGTGTAAAGCGTCCAGAAAGAAAACCAGCACCTCCATCGTCTTGAAAAGGGTAGAGTGTCATTTCTAGGCAAGGGTGAGAGTGAAGGAGTTTAAATTTCTTGGGGTCCTGTTTATGTAGGATGGAAAATGGACTGTAAAATTGAATGGTGGATTGTTGTTGCACTCTCATCACTGGCGAAGAGAGAGATTACCAGAAAGGTGAAGCTCTTGATTTACAGGTCAATCTGTGTTGATGTTTTCATCTATGGTCACAATCTCTGGGTAACCAAAAGAACAAGATGATGGAGACAAGCAGCTGAAATGAGTTTCCTCCACAGGGTTTCTGCGCTCTCCCTTAGGGATGGGGTAAGGAGTTCAGTCATCTGGGAGGGGTTCAGGCACCTTCTTATGATGCCCTCCCTGGTGAGGTATTCAGGACATGTCCCACTGGAAGAAGACCCAGAGGAAGACCTAAGGCATGAGGGACGAGGGAAGTCTGGACCTGTCTGCTTAGACTTCTGTCTTCATGAGCCGACTTCAGATTAGGTACAAGATAATGGATGGATGGATAAATTGATTGATGGGTTAGTTTGGCTTTTATTTGATGCTACACACCATCATCTACATCAATGTTCATTCCCTTATATTTATGTTTGTAGGTACTATCAGAAAAGAAAACATAATTTTAGGGGTGGATCGATAAATTGGTTAGCCAATAAATTGACCTCGATTTCCTTAACTGTAGAAGATCTGTAATTGGCCAATACTTGCACGTGAAGCATATCCACCAATTGTATCTACCTCAGCAAAGGTCCAAAAATCAGCCACTGTTCTCTTCTGCTCTGCTGTGGGAGAGGTTTGGCTGACAGACCTGCCCACCAGGTCATGCCTGCACATTTGCAGTTAACAATAGTCACCCCACTGTTGCCAACTCAGTGACTTTCTTGCAATATTTAGCAACATTTAAGACAAAAAAATCAACATTGGCCAAAATTTGAATCAGCAGGTTAGGCTTTTTAAAGATCCGTAATTATCCAGAAAACTGCAATCAGTGAACCCCTAATAAAATTACATTATTTATCTGTGGAAGAACTTTAATTTTAACTGACAATCTGAGGACGCTGTATTCACCTTTAGGCTACCTAAAGTACATCAATTTTAGGATTAAAGGGATTATTTAATGTTCGAAGACTTATCTGAGTCATGGAGACAAAAGCCCTTTTTAGTATATAAGAACAATTGCAGAAAGAACGTCACTGGTTGTTGGTTTGAAATAGGAGAATTATTATTTTTTGACTCATCTATTAACCTGAGCCTCCACTGTCTCAGACATAGGTGGTGTATGAGGCCAGTCAGCCTTTATTGAACTTGCAAACACTCCAGTTCATTTCTGCTGCACTGCGACAAAAGTTGAGCCTAGTTTAAAGTGTTTAGACCCTTTCCACTGTCCCTGCAGCATTAACAGAAGAGACAAACACGCAGGAGGATGAGAGCTGTTTCTTTTCCATGAGGAAGAGGAAGTTTATCTAACAGTGGCCTTAATGCACTTCCCAAGAAAAATGTCGATAGCAGCTCTGCTCTGGTTCGCTCCGGCCGTCTGATGGCAGATAAACTGTCAGCCATCAGACGTCTGTGTGCTGCAGGCTGCCCAACTCATTTAATCTGTTTCTAAATACAGACAAAATTAAAATGTTCTTGCACACCCACAGGAAAGCTTCTGTGGAAGTGGCAAACGTCTTAACAGAGCCAATTTTCTTTCATCCCAAACAGAGAAGGAGAAAAAAAAAGGCCAATTTTATAGGATGAAACTGCAGCACTGGATAAGCCTATTACAGTGTGTGTGCGTAACTGTGTGTGTGTGTCGGGGAGGTTTTTGGGTTTGCTGATTACTCATCACCAAACTAAGACACACAAACACATGGAGTGAGTAAAGCCTGTGTGACTGATAGGGTTTCCTAACACAACAGATCAGACCGGGTTTCTGCTCTGCCTCAGAGATGTTCGCTCGGTTTGTGTGACTGACTCGCTTCCTTTCATCTCTCTGCACCGTCTTTCTATTTTTAATCTTTTTCAGTATTTTTCTCTCTGTTATTTTGTTTTCATCCTGATTCCTGGTTTGTTTTTTATGTCGTCTTCCCTCCTTATTCTTCTTTCTTATGTTTTTTCTTCTCTTTAATCCCCCACAGATTGCCTTTCCTCCCTCTTTCCTCCCCTTACACCTCTCTCTCCCTGTCTGACACTCTCTTTCCTTCACCTCCTCCTCCTTCGCCTCCTTTTAAAGCTCCTTTCGTCGCCCGCCACCCCCTCTCCCTCATTATTCGGTATAATCAGTTGTCTAGACAGTGACTCCCCACACAGATCACACCTGAGAGAGAAAAATGGACAGAGGGAGAGGAGGAAGAAAAGACACAAAAGAGGAAATGAGATAGGGACGGGAGAGAAGGGGGTAAACAACTGATTTACTTTTCATTCTAGTCTTGAAGTTCTGCGAAATGTTTGCGAATAAAAAGTGACAGGAGCAACACAGATGAAAGAAGACAGAACAGAAGGGAGAAAAGAGGCAATCAGATGTTTTAAATATCTAACACACTTTGACAATAAAATGTCCGAGATATTTTATTTTTTAATTGTTCTCTTATTGACTTTGTAGGATATTTAAAGTAAAGTTTAAGAAGCAAAAGCAGAAATTTCAAAACAAAAGATTACATTTTCTTGCGTGGCTTGGTGTTTATGTATTAAACACAATATTTCTCATTGAATAGTGCGAACTTGTGAGCACTAGCTAGTTGCAGTCAACATAAATTTGCCTGATGAAGTTGTAATGGGAGATCCATCATCAACTACTATTAAATCATTTATTTGGGTTTCCAACAGGAACGATAAATGGCAACAGAGTGACATAACACAAACAGTATTTAAATACTGTAAATTATTTAAAAGCTGAAAGACGCCGGAAGCATCGCCACAACAACTGATGATTGGACGTCTAAGCGAACATTTAGCTGCATCACAAACACAGCGCAAGCCGACGATAGCAACTGGGAAATGTACTACAGACAAGCTGAAGCACTTATAAGAATAATCAGTAAACAGGCAGGATACAGATCAAAGCACAAACTCATAAAATAATTTATAATTGATCATAATGTTCAAAATAAATAAAAAATCAAGATCAAGGTACAATAATCACCAGTAGCAGTTGGGTACAGTCTGCTACTTTTAAATTAATACATATACTTAGCAGATGATTCAGTTTAAGGAACTGCACCAAGATTAGTGTGTGGTTGCTTTAAAGAAATATTGGCCAAAACATTCGAGAGATTACGTTCATCATTTGTCCATCTGACCAAAGAGTATAATTCTTGGTGGCTTTTGTTTTCCACCTTTGCACTACTGAACAAACACATAAAAATACATTTTGTATTCACATACTGCCACCCTAAAAGTATTTAGAAGCACCTTAAGCATTACAGATGTAATGTTTACGGCATAAATGAGGTGGAAATCATGCAATGCATTAGAGAAAACTGTCTATTTGAAACTGAAATTTAGAATTTTGTTGAAACTTAAAAATGCGTGTGCATTTTGTCTCAAGTATTATTGTTAAATAAAGCAAAAATAAGGCCTTAAGAACTAGAATATATTATCTGTCAGTTTGTTTTAAGTGCAGGTAACCATGACAATGGTTTTGTTACATGACATAGATATGACAGCCAGTTTGTTAAAGGCGATACCACCAGCGCTGATACAATCAGAAGGTGATTTAAACATTAATCTAACAATAAAGAATCTAAACTGAGGATAATTGAAGTTATATGACCAGCAGTGATATTCAGTGAACAAAAGGTCTGACTCAGAATTTGGATCTTATTTCGAAGAGAAATGCAATAAGGCAGAAAATTGTGAGGTATAAAAAGTAATCAGATTAGTCAGATTATACAGTGACATTATTAAATCCACCCAAAGATTGAAAACAACCTGCCAGGATGCCTGTTAAGTCTGTGCGCACTCATTTGGTTGTAAAATTGGGCTTATGTGGAGTTTGTTTAACAAATGTGTCTGTGTATTTTATTAGCCTCCCTGCTGCCTTAATTTTCTGAAGTTAAATGAAAAATATATGTTGTGTTTGTGTGGGCAGGGCGAGGACAATTTGCCTCGCCTGCTTCGCCTTTGTTTACTTTGATCTCCTGCGTCTGAGGAGAAATTCCCTCACATAATGACAGCTTTACAGAATAAAGGTTTTTTAGGTTTTAATGCTCAACCTGCACCCCCGCACATATTTTGCTGTGACCTCCTACATGCAGGGGACGAATTAGCAATATTGCGTGAAATTAATTCAAAACCTTACATTTTTCAGGACTGCAAGGCGAAAATGTCTGGTTGCAGTAAAGTTAAATTAAGTTAATTTAGCATTTTTCGGTTGTATTTAATATTTGATTATATGTAACAAATTGATCAGTTTAATTTGGAAGAGCAATATAGTAAATTCAAATTCAAAAATACTTTATTGACACAAAAGGAATTTAAATGTTGTAATTCATTTAATGAAAGTTATTGTAGGTGGGGATGGCTGCGGTCAGGAAAGATCTCCTGTAGCAGTCTGTATTGCAATAAATTTGAAGAAGCCTCTGACTGAAGACACTCTGGTTTTCAATGATAGTCTAAGGAAGAGGACGCTAAAGGTTGTACAGAATTGCTTTGATTTTATGTAAACAAATGATCTCCAAGCCAAATATTTTTTAAAATAAATTGATTGTACATGTTTGACCTCTGTTTCAATGTAAGACACACTGTAGCCTTATAAATTAAAAGATTTCTCTAGATTCAGATCCCATTACATAACAGATGGTAGTATTAAATATATTACTGTAAACCAGTCAAAAATAAGTACATCTAAAATAAAATGTAATTTTCAGCTCAGGACACAATATTTGTCTCATTCTACTAAACGAAATTAAATTTGAATCACTAAAACTATTCAACAGTTTTGATAAAATAGCTCAGCCTGTACGGTTGATGCATTCATTGTCTTACAAAGATCACATTTCTTCAGATGATTCACAGTTTCTGATTCCTAAGAAGTAATTTGATATAATGGATGTTAATTAGGAACATCAGGGTAAAGGGAGCTGAATACAACCACACACTCTTTATTACTTTATTCCTCCACTTCACTTAATATTCTGATCATATGCAGAAACGTTTGTCTTGGCTGCTCACACTGATGATGTTTTCCTTTCTATTATCGCTACATGCATGTTCAACAACTCTGTCTATTCTATGCAATCTGCCAGTTTTAGCCAGTTTATGTAATAAATTGACCTTAATTGAACTGTCTGATAACTAACATCAGTTGGAACATACATCCTTTACTTTACAAAACAACAATGTGAATTCATTTCAGTCAAACAGACAAACGTAAAGTGTCTTAGATGACTTGTGTTGTGAATTGGTGGCACATAAAACTGAATTGCACCTGTCAGTTATGATTTTGGCTTGTGGGAGGAAGTGGGAGTACCCAGAGAGAACTAATGCATGCATATGGAGAACATGCAAACTCCATGCAGAAAGACCCTGAGCCAGGATTTGAACCCAGGACCTTCTTGCTGCAAGGCAGCAGCACTATCATATGAATATGTTTGAAAAGAACTACTATTGTGTAATTTTTTTGTCAAAATTAGCAAAAAATGGGAAAGGAACATGAATCAGATACATGTTAAAAGTCATTCCTCTATTTCTACTTATCTGAATTTTTCCACTTCTCTGTCTGAGGCAGCACTTCACTTTCTGTTTTTAGCTCCTGACGCCTCCCCTCTTCTCTCATCTCAATAAAACTCAACTGGAAACTTAACAAGTAGAGTTTGGTCTGTGCTGCTGCTGAAATGATAAGAAGTTAATCTGTTGTAATTAATGAATATTTTATTTATTTTTCATAAACGTGAGTACACACAGACAGTAGGCTCTACTTCTTTACACCTTCTTCTTAATTATTAAAAAATATTTGTATTTTTCTTGATCAGGTCAGGAGGGATAAAAAGTCGAAGTCACAGATCGCTCAACAGTAATGATCAGATATCCTTCTCTGTAGGATACCTGGTTAATGGGCATTTTCAACCCATTAATCAGACTGATGTACCACATTTTAAGCATTATTATTAATGAAAAACCATACAAATAGATTTTGGAAACAGTGTTTGGCTTGTTAGTAATAGATGTTTGTGCACCACAAAAACGCAAACTCTTACCAAGAATGTTTGTCCAGTTTCTAGTGCAATTACTTTAGTACACTTGACATAAGAAAACAAACTTACCAGCAACTTTTCAGCAAGTTATATAACTTGTTTTAAGTAAATAATTCCTTAATATTGATGAAATAGTATTAGTTCCACTGGCAGATAAATTCACTTATAACAAGACGTTGTTCCCATGTTATAGGTGAAATAACTTTCCAATGGAACAAGTACTTTTTCATCAAGTTATTGACTTAAAGCAAGCTTCTGTAACTTGATGTATGGTTATTCCTAAGTTATTTGTATCTTATTTCAAGAAGACCAATACATTTGCAATAGAAACTAGACAAAAATACAGTTTGTGCATGTCAGCTAAACACAGGCTTTTATCAGCTTTCCATGCAACATTTGAAAGAGTCCCCTAATCTGTCTAAGTTGCACCAGTTTCAGTGTCATATTTTATTTTATGGTTGGCTCTACCACCAGAGCCCAGCATAAAATGTGTCCCTTAAATATGATTGTATAACCATTTATGTAGCTAGCACAACAAAAGGAGATGGTGGAATTGTAGTTTATGCCTATATTTTAAACTTGACTTCTCATAAAATATTTCTGTCCTGTCTTTTAATTAATAAGTGAACATATCTGGTCATCAATTTGTTGCTATGGAGTAGAAAGAAGTTTGTTAAAGGTCTTAGATGATGCAGCACTTCTGGAAACATGACTATTAATGCAGTAAAATGAACACAGTTTCCCCCTTCCCTCCCTTTCCTTTATGTTGTTTTCAGTCAGTTTTCACTCCTTCACTCGCCACCTTTCCTCACGCCGGCTTCTCTCATCCATGCTTCTTTGTTTACAACACAGTCTCCCCTCCACAGAGGACATTTTTAACACCCGACTGCATCTAGCCTCAAACAGAACTGGGGGAGCCGAGGGGTGGGCGAGCAGGAAGAGTACAGATGAAGAAGAGACGGGGGAGACGGAGCGATATACGAGGCAGAGGGGGAGATAATGAGGCAGACAAAGGTTGAGAGAAGAAGGTGGATTTGGTATTCTTCCAGGGTGGTACACTGATGCAGACAGAGACAGACGTTACCTCACACAGCTGCGGCAGTGAGCAGCGAGGGGGACAAAATGTGTGTGTGTGCGGGCATGTGTGTGTGTGTGTGTGTGAGTGAAGCCAGATGGGCAAATTTATATCAAATCCTGGACTGAAGATTTTACTCAAATGTCAAGCTTTTATTATAGAAAAGAAGCAAAGCAGCACAGTGGGTTTTGATGGATGGACATGCATGCATTTATTTTCCTTAGACCAAGGAAAATAAATGGAGATTCTGGATTGGCTGCTATGCAAACACCAGCCAATAGTGTGTCAAGCAGCACGACAGTTGTTTCAACTCCCCAAGCTGCATTTTCTTGCAAATATTTTGGATTTTTAATATTCCTTTATTTAATCAGGTAAACCCCGTTGAGATCTAGATCTCATTTTCAAGAGGGACCGGGACCTATTCTTTTGTGTTATGCACCACAAAAGAAAAAAAAAGCATAACTATGCAGGTTGTCAGCAAATAACTTTCCACATACGAGAGAAAAATCCAATCATGAAGACTCCACTGCAAAATGGAAAAATCCCGGTTATTTTATATGCTGAGCAATTACAATTACAAATACAAACTTGTTTGTTGCTCTTCTTGTTTGGTCACATTCTCATTGTGCAACACCATCGTCGTGTGACAGACTGCAGCTTGGACAACCCTGCTGTTACCGCAGGGCAAGGAGCTTTAAGAGCGTTATGTAAGGGAACAACACAGCCAGTCTAAGCTGTAAGTGAGACAATCAGCTCAACATTTTTTCCTGTGCGCCAGCGACACAAACTCACATACCACCTCCCTCTGCACAGGCACGTCCTTTAAAGGACAAATACAAGGTGCCTGATTCAGATTTTTAAGTAGTTTGATACACTTACCAATTCTCCCAGTACACTGTAAAAAATTGTTAGGAAAATAGTGATGTCTGACAATTAATCTGAGGAACAAAGTATGAGTAATTGAATATTTTTTTCTATTATTAAGAAACAAATTGTTACCTTCCTAAAATGATAGCCCAAGAGGTGGTGATTTTAGCAAAAATTAAGAAAAGAAAATCATCACTTTCTTTGCAAAATATGTTTTAGGGGGAAAAAAACACAAAAACTGAGTTCGACATTATTTTAAGAAGTTGGTAAAATACAAATTAGGTATATTCTGTTTGTGTTTATTTAATGTGTAATCAAGAAAAAACCCAATCTACAGTTGAAAAAAATTAAGAAAGGTGTCAACTTTTGCATTAGTGAATAGTCGTCAAAGTCTCCGCGGAAAAAATGTAAAGCCTGACCATCTTATCAGACTTTTCCAGCCTTAGTTAGCCTGTTACATGTTAGAGTTAGAAAAGGCTGAATGAGTTTGGCTCATTTGGAAAAGTTGAAGAAGAAAGCTTCTCCTGCTTAATGGCGTTGTGATCAGGTTTGCATGATATTTAGACTTAAACATTATGCATTTGTTTGCCAGCTGAAGCAGAAGACAAGAAACCATCACTTTTAAACATGATTTTAAACATGGTTGTACAAGCTATTCAATCATGAGTGTACTTGGTTTTTCACACACAATTTTTCCAGATTGACCTAAACTTTTTTTTACTTGATAACAGCAGAATCTTCCTTTCTTCTGGTTAGATTTAAATAACGTAAGAGGCTGAGGGCCACAGGATTTTATTAAATCCTAACAGAAGGACTGAAAAAGAATGTATTGTTGTGTGATGAAATTAAGACATATTATGGCAGCCTGGGTTTGGTTTTGCAACATTTGGAAGTATGGATATTTAATAAAGTAAATTTAACAATGCTAAATACTTAATGTGTGATTTGAATTGGACTACATATGCAAAAAAAACGATCAAACGTTGCACATAAAAGCGAGGAGTGGAGAAAACGTTTTTTAGAGAGATTTCTCTTTTTAAGCCAAAGGTGGTAAAAGTAGTTATTTAGAGAAACACCTTTGTTATCTTTTCTTAAATGAGTTTTGTTGTTTACATTTCTTTCTTTTCTAGAGATAAAAAAATCATCAATATGCGAGTTAAAAAACCAACTACAGAATATTAGGTTGTCAAAGTTTTTTTTTTACATGACTTTATAATCTGGAAAAGAAAAATCCAGCCGTGTTCAAGGTAATTTTTAGACATAGTTTAACACAAAAAACAACAACCCAAACTCGACTTACTGGAAACAAAATACCGGTATTTTATTGTCACAAATGAGACTTCTTCCACCGTGGATGCAACTGAAGTTCAGCCATAACTGTAAAACCTGACCTGAAGCCTCATAATCCCAGCTGTGCCATTCACCTTAAACTCTAATCCTAAACTAACCCCCTGTAGGCATCAGGACCCACGCAACAGTATCACGCTCTCACGTTTCAGTCCTTGAGAGGACAGTCGGTTCCCATAAAGGTGGAAGCACTAGAGCACACACACCCATGAACACACACACGCACACACCATGCAGGCGCGGAAGAGTGGGATTGCCCAAACCGGCTGTTTTTCAGAACAGGGCTAAAGTCAGCTTAGTCCTACTCTGTCTGTCTCCTTTCACAGAGTAACATGCTTAATCCCTGTTTAATCTCGCCCCCAACAGGATTGGCCTCCGCCTATGAGTTCTCTGCAAACTACCGCCACACACCTGGGTGAAGGGATGCGGACAAATAAAATGGGAGGTAGAGGTGCCAAAATATTCCCTTTGTCTTGGTAAGTCTGCATTTATGAGATTTGTTAGTAATAAACAATGAAATAATTTTACAGAGAAGCTAGATAGAAAAAACCGCAAAGAAAACTAGTTAGGCATCTGCAAAAGTCAAGAAAAGAAAATAAATGATGGAAAGTAAAACCACATCAAGATAAGAGAGTTTTACTCATCCAAATATGATGCAAGTTACTATCATGCATCATGCATCTTTCTTCCTGTGATAAACCTGGCCAGGGCCGGATCAACAAGCATGTGGGCCCCTGGGCTGGAGCTAGTTTTGGTGCCCTGTCCACTAAGGAAAAAAATATTTTTCTGATGCAAATTAATAAGTAATAAATAAATAATCATTTACATAACCAGATATGAATAGATGCATGATAAATTCAATATGTCACCTAGACAATAACTCCATGTTGCTTCCAAAGAAATGTACAATAACTTCAGAATTTTTCAAACACTTGAATATTGTTTATAAACATAAAAATCTCAACATAATAATACAACTCACCTAATTTGTGCCTATTAGTTTTACAAAAAGTACAATATTTTCAAATAGAAAATAAATAAAGACCTTTGCCCACCTCTCCAAAAAATGAATATAAAAGATTTAAATCAGGGCCCTGGGCCACTGCCCCAGTAAGCTCTTTCCAAGCTCTTTCCTCAGTCAGTCTGGAAACTGACTGAGGGATTTTGTTTTATAACAAAACTACCACAAATCTGTCTGGAGCAAGTAAAATCTGTCAGCCAATCAGAGTACAAAGACAGCCAAAGAGCAACAGTTTACGTATCTGCACTTTCTCCAGCATAAGTTCTGTTTCTTTAACCTGAAATGCAACAAGAACCACAAACTATATGAAGTCTAGTAACAGCTCAGCTCCATGCAGTGCTGCAGTCAGCCGTCACAATGAGCCAGCATGAGCAATGCAGCCACAGAGCTGCCTGCTCACTCCAATGGAATGCAATAACCTGAAAGGCTGTTGGTTTCTCTATTGCATGTGAGCCACAATGTCTGGAAATGCATCATCTTCACTGTTTAAGCTCTGCAGGGTCTGATGCAGAAAAATCAACAGTTTGTGATCAGTTGTCAGGCCATTTCACAAAACTGTTTCCACTTTGACTCCTGTTATTTATATCTGAATAGACATAATTCACTCTTCTTTAATCCAGTCATACACCAGCTAGAGGTAACTTTGAATAAATATGTTCTGATGCCACATATTAGCTGAACTAAAACTCAAATTAAATGTTTATTTCCCAAGAGGAGAATGAATAAAAGTCACATGCTGATCCAGTTTTGGATTACTCTGCTCAGATTTTGTGGCGTTAAACCTTTATTACCTCAACTCATGTTTCACACAGAGGAGCTGTTTTAATGTTGCCAGATCATGCAGGTTCAGGTTCAGTATGTAAAATATACTTTCTACATCAATTCAGTGTGTTTCAATTAAATGTTACTTTCTAACCCTGAGGGGAAATTAGGTTTAATTCTCTTACAGACAGTTTTAAAGCAGGAAGACAAGATCTCCTCTAGTGGTATGTGTTGCTGAGACTGTGAGGAAGCTTCTGACTGAGGACTTTATTACTTTGTGAACCTACCGCCGATATAGTGACCCCGACATGTCATGTTTCTAATGTTTGTAAGAACCAAAAGGACTGCAGGTGAGTGGCAGGTGAATGATCGATAATTACTTAAATGACAGAAAATTATAAACTTTCAGATCAACAAGGAATCAGGAAACCAGAACAAATACAGCAGAACTCAAAAGAGAATGACAGAAACTTAAATACCTGTTTCTTCAGGTTGTGACGTTCAAAAACAGAAGAAACTGAACACAGAGATCACACAAACCCAACATTTATACTGCTAAACTTATTGAAATGTTATGAATTGATAGAGTGCAAAATTTTAGCATTTATGTACAAACAATATTCAAACTGATTTGTAAAGAGATAAAGTAATTACAACATAAAAGGAATTTAAATGTTCAAAAAAAAGAGAAAAGATTAAGACCTGCAGAAGATGCATTTCTATTTAAGGTGTCAGTTTATGAAAGAATATTTACAATTAAATAAAACAAAAATCTAAATCTTTTTCTGCATTTAAAATAAAATTTTGAATTACTATAATGAAGCGATATAATGTTGAATAAGCTGATGTTTTGTTGTGTAATGTTTGTTTAGTTTTATTTTGAAATATGTTTGTAATAGTCTGAGTTGAAAATAGTAGGCATACATGAGCTTGTACATCTTTCTGCTCTTTCATTTATGATTTCCTTTAGTTGTTGTTCATATTTTTATTGAGGGAGTGAAATATTAAATCCCATTCGGGGGAACTTAGAGCAAAAAGAGAAGCGCCAGAACCAGAGTGCAACTGAAAATCATAATCAATCAAGATTCAAACATAAAAAACTTCAAAAACGGGATCAACAGGAAACATAAATAAAAACAACACAGAGCCAGAGGTTTCAAAATAAAACAAGAACTACGAAAGAATAACCATAACTAAAGATGGAGTAGAACATAAATAAAGTGATAAACTAGAAGCATCAGGATTCTTAAAAGAAGAGAAATGTGAAAAATCTCAAAGTAAAGCAACCAAAATTCCTGAAATCATTAAAGAAACAGATTCAATATTATGTTTTAGGTCACACATTGATCAGCTGAATTTCTTTTCCTGGACTATAACTCTGAGATATTTCCAGCAGTATAAAACTAACCTTCTTTCCCCACTACCTGTGATTTTATTTTTCCTGAATGAGGACGGCAAACATCTGGACAGTTCGGGGCGGGCCAGCTTCAAAGAGAAGGAAGCCAAGGTTTTCGCACCATATTAAATGTGGAGAGTTATAGGAAGTGAAAGCTGGCTGAAGGACTGCGTAATGCTGTGGCTTTTTCTGTCAATGCATTTATACCACAGATAGAGCCGCTCCGATGGCGTAATGGCCCTGCAGCAGGAGGTAGATGACTGCAAATCACATTGTGATTTCAGTGTCAAATATAGACAATCTAAAGTTCCTGTTTTCACTCTCTCTTCCTCCTTCCATCTTTAGTTTGTCGAGGTTACGTCACAGTTTGAGTCTTCATAACTTTCTGTGTGGTTTTTTGGTTTTTGTTGTGCGTTTGGATACTTTTTAAAAAAATACTTATGATAGAAGTATGAAAACACGCATATGAAAAGTGAATGCAAAAGACACGTAATCTTAACATGCTGGAGAAGGAGTAGGAAGAAGTAAGAAACTTATGAACTCCTAAATTATGCATCTTAAATTTAAGATGCAAACACAGCTGCTGTTGCTGCTGGAGCAACATAAATTAACTTTTTTGGGAAACAGTTATTGACTAAGCATGCTCTTTTAACATTCAGGCTACCAACAAACTGAACAGTCAAAATCAAATATTTCAAATTACCTTTAAAATTCTGCAAATAGAAAGTCCATCCTTGTTGAACTCGTTTTGTATATCACTACTATTCTGTTCAGTACTTTTTCTCTTTTATTTTTGTCGTTCTTATATCCTCAGTTGACTTTGTGGCTTCTCTTTCCTTGATTCATTTTATACTTAATTAACTTACCAAAAACCTACGCTGAGTGTACTCTGTTGTTTCCTCAGCTCATCATTTGCTTACTGATGCAATATCATCAGGTCCCGTTTTGAATATGCTTCATCTTAGCATGTTGCTAAAGTTGTGTTTTTGCTCGTTGACATGCCGGCATCATCCTGTTTTCCTCAGTTTAAGATCTAACCCTGTGACAGACTAATATAAAAATATATCGACATAAAAACTGAACTTGGGAGTCAGAGTCCTTCAACGTTTAGACATATCCCTCCTCCAACACATTAAGCAATCAATTAAGTTTATTTGTGTTGCACGTTTCAATAAAGTCTACCAATTTGAGAAACCAATAACAAATATTACTTTGTGTTGATTGCCCTCATCAAAATCATCAATGCACATCAATGATGTTGGTCAATGTTCCATTTATTACGGTTCAAAAGCAACTCGAAACATTTGGGTTTTTAGTCTGGATTTAAAGGAACTCAGTGTTTCAGCTGTTTTGCAGTTTTCTGGACATTTGTTCCAGATTTGTGGTGAATAGAAGCTGAATGCTGCTTTTCCATGTTTGGTTCTGGTTCTGGGGATGCCAAGCAGAACCAGAAGACCTGAGAGGTCTGGAAGGTTGATCCAACAGCAGATCTTTCATGTATTGTGGTGCCAAGTCGTTCAGTAATTTGTAAACTACCAACAGTTTCATACTGGAAAATCTTGCCACAAAATCACAAAGTTATGAATGTTTGATTTTATTCCTAACATTGAAGCATACAAGATGCACTAATTACAAATGTCCTCTGGATTCATTTAGCTTGGGGCCTTGAATCAACTTAGCAATCTTTTCACAAATTAACCTAATTGAAGAGCTGTAATGTATCTAAAGCTGTATGCTTTTGGATCAGTTCTCTTATGTTTTTTTTATTTTTTATCAATCATTAAAGCTAAAGATAAAATAATAGATGTTGCAATAACGTTTCAGGTTTGGTTATAGAGTTACAGAATTGAGAAAAAAAGAAGCTGTGTGTTGTTTTGTCTCTCGTACTCAACCTGACCCTCCTGGACTCCTTTTCATCTCCTCTCCAGCTTTGCTCTGCTTCTTTTTTTATGCACATTGTACATTTTCAGGCATCTGAACAGACAGCGATAAATAGATACGCTCACTCTGAGAGAGCAAGTACTCAACCCAGTGATTCAGCCACTCCAGTCTTCGAAGGAAGGGTGTGATAAAGAATGAAAGAAAGAGGCACACAAAGAATGACCACACCTGGGTGTCTGATCGGTGACTCAGCCCCTTCAAACGGTAAATTGACTCATAGCCAGCTCGATTATCTGTCTCAGCCTGCTGCCTGTGCTGAGGCCTTCCACCTACAACGCACACAAAGAGCTTTTCCCCTTGGGCTTGGACCACCTCACAATCAGCAATAGTTCTGCGGAAAAGGATTTACCCGCTGATTTCTTCTGTTTTTGTTTCTGACCATCAAGCTAAGTTTAATTTTAGACAAACATAACCAGAGGATATACAATTCTCAAACAATAATTTTGTAAATGAGAAAAAAATAGCCATTAAAATCTTTGTAATAACTGGTGAAACCTCTGGTAGCAACAATTGGCATTAAGTGTTTGTGATTAGGCTTTTTCCATCACGTTTCCATTAGCCTTAAAATTGCACAACTTGAAATTATGAAAATAATTTTGCTGTTGAAAAAACGGATGTTTTCCAATAAAATGTTTTTGTGTTAGGATGGGATGATTCCACTGCCATGACAAAGTAAATATATTTCGCAAGACTGCAATGGAAACACTTTTTCTGCATCACACGATTCACATGATCAACAACCTGATGTTACTACTGCCAGAAATGCTGAAGAAGACAACAGGAAGTAATGTTCTTTGTGGTTTGTAGTTTTTTTTCATTTTGGACATCATGCAGCTGGTTCCACCAGAGCTCTCACAGCATCGCACAGCTCATAAAATGTTGTGTGTCATTCCAACGTGTTGAATTCATCGTTATTCTGGAAAATCGCGATTACGATTCCCTAATACTCCCTAATAGACCTGTCTCTCCAGGTCTGAATAAGACGCTGAAGCCTCTTGAATATGGTAAAAATTTACAACAAAAAACATTATATTGCAGAGGAAAAATGAAGAGAAGTAATGAAAGGTTGCAATTCAGACTAAAATCTTAGTCAGTTATATTTTCACCAGTCCGGTTTGTATAATTTTTTTTCTCCTCAATAAATAAAATAATCTTTCTTTCAGCTTTTTATTTGTTTGTTTTCTGTCTTTAAAATTTGATTATCTGAAACACCTATGAGTGACAGCTCACAAAAACAAGGATCGAAATACTTTTTCACAAAGGAGGTTTCAAATGAACATCCAGTATATCTCCTGAAACTATACTATTCTGCAAAAAAATATCTTTCCAACTTATTCTACAGAGTAGTCATTATTTTGGGGAAAGTTTTTCAAACCCACTGGTAGTGCTTTAGCACAGACAAAACTCCCTGTATCTGCAAAACAACAACAGCAGATGATTTTGTTGTGTTTTAAAATCATTAGACGTGAGACGAAGCAGGCTGATCATTTAGCATTCTGAGAATAAGTATCGCTGAGAACCTGTCGTGTCATTACCCATCTCCACCCTTCTTTAGAAGGCTCAGTGAAGGCTTTATTTGTTAAACAGGTTTTAAAAAGCTCTGCGGCAGATCAAAAGAGTACAAGAAGCATCATGAAACTGACTTACGGGGTCTCCACTGGGAGATTAAAACTGACCCAAATGTCATCGTAGTTTAGTGGAGCTCAAACCAGTCCTGACAGACAAAACCCAAGTTATTAGACTCAAGGACAAAAAGTCAATGATGTTTCCAACTTAACAATAAAACACTGTATTTTATATATCAAAGCAGTCTTTTTAAATCCATCATGCTTTGCTTACATATAGTAAAAGATTTAGAAAGACACAAAAATATTTAAATGATATTAAAGCTAAAAGTTTACCATGTTTTCCGGTGTATTGCTCTAATTTAGTAATCCCCTTTTAAACAAACACCTTACCTGGAGGTATTTACATTTTTTAAATAATATACACCCAACACACTCCCAGAATCTATGATTTACACCCCAGTCATACTTATGAGCTTAATAACTTAAAGCCAAAACAAAATGTGCTCAGATTGCAGGAATGACGCGGGTGTCCACCAGAGGGCGGCAAAGACGACTTTTCATCCTCTCAAATTATTAAGTCGACTGGTTACCCATTATCATTATTTACTTTATTTAGTTTTATAAGCGGACAATAGGATTTCATTCTTGCGGCGGTAATTATTGTCTAGTTTATTCTCTCAGTGCACAACCATAACCTGTGTTTATATAACTTGAATTCTTCCAAAGTGGTCTTTTTTTTTTTAATAATTAGTGTTTTTTAAAATCAGCCAATTTGCTCTAGAACTGCTGTAATCTCTTTCGTGGTTTAAGTTTTACTTGCATCATTAGTTGCAAAGCTTACACACCCATGGTATTTTCAGCCAACTGTAACACGTAACAGGCCTGCTCCGTTTTTCCTCCACACAGCGAGCATTCAGTATTCGCACAGAGTATTTTTGGTGATTTTTTTTTCTTTCTTTTTCTGTCTGCACAATTAAGGCTTTGGGGCATCCAGCTGGGCTGTAAAGCCACTTTAACATGCAGCTATAAACTCCAGCAGACCTAATTAGGAAGCTGAGTCAGATGAAACATACTGGTACAGTCTGGTCTCATTGGTCCCAGTAGCCTGTCAATCATAGAAGTGATCTAACGCTGTCTGGCTCTGTGGAAACAGCTGTAATATCTAAAACATCTGAAGTACATTTAGTATAAAGAATATCTCAAAGGTTGTTTGCAATTTGTGTAATTTCACCTGGACAATTAGTCATTTAACAAAATTTAGAAATTTATTGAAAGTGGGTTTTTTGTGCTAATAAACTTTGGTAAAACAAAAGGGTTAAAATTATGACTTTCTTCCAAAGAAAATGTCTTAACTAAGCTAGAGGAAATCTTACAGAATATCAGTGCAGGCCTTATAAAGAGTACCATTAGGTTTACACTGATGCATTATGGGAATAAATGTTGAGGTGAAAACCCCATAAAACACAAGTCTGATGACGTAGATGTGAATCTGCAGCAGAAACTAGTGCGTCACAAAGTAAAAACCTTGCATTTTAAACATTTCCTGAACTAAGCTGAAGTTTTTATATCTCTGAATTTGAAATAGATGCAGTTTCAACACAAAATAAAAATGAAACAAAACAAAGAAAAATGCAGTTTTAATACAACAAAAAACAACCTTTTGGTTTGTCTTTCTGCCTGCGCACAGTGACCATGGATAGCAATCAGTGGTTATTCTAAGGCAAAGCTTTATGTGCCTGACTTTTAGGAGGAAGAAATAAAAGTAGTGGCAGACTAATGTATTTAGCCTGAAAACCACTAAATGAGGATGAAATTGCTAAGAAAAATTACCTCAATTTCCTTTGGGACTTCCAGATCGAGACTGATAAACAGGCAATGGCTAACCAGCTAAACATTGCGGCGATGGTTTAATGGAAAAGACGGCAGTAAAGTCAGACATAACGATCCTTAGCAACAGCAGCATCAAGAAAAGAAATATGACTAGTTCCTAAAATACCAGGAAGAATTAGAACATTTGCAGAAAGTCATGGTGAAGAACTCAACGAACTGTTGGAAACATTTCTGAAGTTCTGGTCCTTTGCAGAAGATTGCAGGCTGCAGATCCATAATGCAAACATCTTGATTCCTCACATCCCACAGTTTCTCTTTGGCGTGCGATGAAGTGTCATGTCCAAAAAAACCAGGCTGGCATGATTTGAACTTTGTAACACGGTCAGAACCGCCCCAGTCACACCATTACACCCACACCAGCAATCTGAATCATTTTCATTTAATATCAATTTTAAAAATATTGAAACATTTAATGTGAATTGAAAGTAAAAATTGACTTTGAATAGAATTTCTCTTAAAAAATACATATTACCACATTTACTTCCACTAAAAATGGTTTAATTTACACAGTGATACACACTGAAAACAGGTGATCTAACTTTTAAAAAAATATTTTGTTACAAGTAATCAAACTAAGTTTATCCAAGTAAATACATTAAGTTGTCATATTAAACAAATGTAAATAAAGTAAGTGGTGAACTTAATTTGATTACATGTAACAATTTAGCTAATTTTTTTTTTTAGTTGGAGGTCTATTCTCTTTTTTCAGTGCATAATTAGAGCGTTAGTAGTCAGCAACTTAAAAGACAGCTGCCCAATTTAAACCTCAGACATTTAGACACTAAACCTCAGACATTTAGTTGTTGAAGTGAGATGGTTAGATTGTCAGAACCGTGCTCAGAAGGCCTTTGGAGTCGGGTTAGGGTTCAAAGAGGTCTCAAAAGAACTTGAAACGAGGGATTTCTACAAAGTGAAAAATAAGTGGAGGACATTCAAAACAACCACCATGATGCTCAGGTCTGGTCATCCAAGCAGGTTCACCCTGTAAGCAGATGGCAAGATGCTAAAAGAAGTATTCAAAAAACTAAATCGTCCCCAGATGTTGTTGCTGTTGTTGAGTTGAACTCAACAGAAGTGAGACTATTAGGTTTCTGTGGCTTTCTTTCCAGAGAGAAATTTTTTGCTTTCATAAGCTAAACAAGGCTTGATTTTTGTCATTTACCTCTACCTGAATCATTTTGACATTAATAATGTGCATATTAATAAATAGACAATGATGTGTGATCATTTTTAATAAAAAGCTGAATATTTATTGGCATATTTTTCACCCTCCACGGCATCTTGCAACACCTGAATAGACTATGATGTCCGAAACAGATTTTACAAAATTCAAATATAACGTTTTAGCACATTTGATTGTGTTACATAACTTTTAATCAAAGTTAAAGAATGAACTGTGATTACAGTTGAATAGCTAAAGCATCAATTATCAGTTGCTGAACATTAGTTTGGTCTAATATCAGCATTGCACCAAGTCTTTGCTTCTTATAATTAAAATAATACAGAAATGAAATAATCTGGAAGGATGTGTGATCCCTACGGCGGTTGGAGGGAAGCGAGGCGACAAAGAAATAAATCTTCGACTTGTCTTTCACTGTAGTTTCTCACTGTGGAATTTATGATGCACCAACAAGGACAGTGGAAACTGGACGTGAGAGACAGACGGACAGAGAAAGAGAGAAAAATAGACGGAGAGGAGGGAGGGAGAGACAGAAATCCCCAGAGACGAGAGAGGGGGAGGAGGAGAGAGACGCAGCCAGAACCAGACATGAGTCCCTCGGCGGTTTAGTCGCCGGTCGCTCGGCGGAACTCACGGATTCGCTGATTTCATTTCCAGCGGACAATGAAACTAACTCAAGTAGATTTGAACCACGTCTAGCGGGGGAGCAGACACTTCCACAGCCCGCCGAAAGACTGACACATTCAAATCGATAGATAGTTGGATTTCGGAGGAAGAGGAGGAGAAAGCAGAGAGGGGAGGAGGAGAGAACCGAGACGGAGGGAGGACGGACGGACCGGAGAGGAAGGAGAGGAGAGGAGTCTGGAGAGAGCGCAGAGACAAGAGGAGACATTTCAGGGGGGTCATTTAGTCTTATTTTGGGTCTCCTCTCCTTCTTCCAGCCTCCTCCACCCCCTGCTTTTAATTTCTTCATCTCTTGGAGCATTTATGTCTGCTTTTGGGAGGCGTTAGATGTTGAACTTGATGGGTGTTTTAAACGCCACCGCCCCCAATGTCTCCTGTACTTGCAACTGTAAGCCCTACACCTCCATCCAGAACATGGAAATCAGTAAGTAACATTTATTATACTTTTTTTCTAAATCTGCTGACTTCTTTTGTTTTCAACTGTGTTTGATGACTGTGATGATGCACATATGACTTTTGGCTCTGTTTAAACACCCCATTCATTCTCAGGTTACCCCGAATTACGTTTCCTTTAGAAATACGCGAAATTCACTTTCTCCTTTGAATTTACTCCTGTAATATTTTCAGTTTATTTTACCTTTTAACGACTTCCTGTCAACTTTACTTTCAGCGCTGCTCATAAAAACTGCAAGGAATCATTAAAAGCTCCTCTAATGAACCATTTTCCCTGCAGATGGTTCATAAGGGTTGATTTTGAACTTGAACTAACGTCGCAAGCTTCCTATCATGTCTGCAGAGGCAAACCGATAATAAAAGGAAGCAGAAAAGATTGCAGTCTGCCTTTTCTCTCTCTTAATGGTCAGGATATGAGATGAAGCTTGTCGAAACTCTCATGATTTCGCCTTTGAGGACGCTGGAAGTGGAAAAATAAAAACAGAGGAAAAGGTGTGTTTTCCCGGTGGAAAAGAAGAAGAAGAGGAGGGTGTTTGAAGTTTGCTCGTCGCTTCGTCATTCCGGTGAAGCCAGACGTCTGTCTAGCCGTCTGCCTGCGCGTGCACGCGCGCGCGCCGTTTATGTGTGTGGTCGTGGTAGTATCCGGGAAATCCCTGCGTGTGTGTGTGTGTGCGTGTGTGTGTATGTTATGTTGTGTTTACATCTGTGAGATTTTTGTTTGTTTCTTTTTGTTTGAAGCGGTAAGATACTGTGACCCTCCGTTGGGGTCCATTCCCCACTGCTGGCTGTGAATTCACTTGTGATACTTTGAGGTCTGTTGTAGATGAAAAGACGGATGTGTGCGTGCGTGCGTGTGTGTGTGTGTGTGTGTGTGTGTGTGCGTGCGTGTGTGTGTGTGTGTGTGTGTGTTTCCATGTTAGTGAGTCCACCTGAGGTCACCAACAGTTCTGACTCAGACTCGGTTCAGCTCTGTGGACACAAAAGCAGAATAATATACTGAAATATTATTCAGTAATATTTCACTGAATAATAACATAATAACTTGTTTGGTCTGGAACTGAGTAACATCTCTGCTGATTTATAGTTTTGTCTGCAGCAACGGGCTCTTGTTTTCTTTTCCTTAGCCTCCTTTTCTACATTTTAAATTCACATTATGGTACGTACCTCAAGGCAAACAAAGAAACATGATCCACAAAATGTTTTCTGCAGCTTTTAAAGCTGCAGAAAAATAATAATACAAAGTCACAAAAGTGAGGATGGGGATTTTTGCAGATTAATCTTCTTACAGTCTGAACAGCTGAGTTATGGAGTTACTGTTTCAGGTCCAAATTCTTGCAATGGAAAGTAGAACTGAAGCAGTTTTTTATTTTATAATCTGGATGGTTGATATATATATATATATATATATATATATATATATATATATATATATACATATATATACTTATTCTGACTGCAGTCATTTATTATTTTCATCTTGAAGTTTTTCTGTTTTTCTTGCAGTCATATGATGCCAAATAACTCAATGAAGCATGCTGTCAGTTTTAACAAACCCACTTTTAAAATTGCTGTTCATTTCACCTGCAGTCTGTTTAGAAGCTTCTGGATTGGTTGAAGGTATATTTAAGTTTTTTTTTATAAGACTTTCCACTTTGAAAATGGGAAGGAAAGACATTTCAGACACTGTGAGTAATGGGTTTAGCCAATCATGTGTGAGAAGGGTTCATGCTGGTGTCATCCGTCATTTATTTCTCATGCAGTCTGTCTGACAGGACATTAGTCCCAAGTGGGTGCTTGCTGAATTTTGGCATACTGGCTAAAATACAAAATGATTAGGCTGCGTTCCCATTTCTTGTGTTGACATTAAATTGGTGGTATTTCTGGGTTTGTTTGAGACCCGTCCCTTGAGCGTTTTGAAGGTTTTGGAGTTGCTGTTTTTTGCAGGCATGGTTATCACAGACAAAAGAGACAACCAAGCAACTTGTGATTAAACGCCTTGCCCAGCGGCACGTCGAATTGAGGCAGCAGGAAGCTGGAATCGAAATTATAGTGGATTCCTGGTAATCGCTAATAATCCACACAACTGCCTCTTTTAAATGTTCAAATATCAAATATACCTTCATGTGCATTTACGTGCTCAGTGTAAACCATCTTGACATAACTGCATAACTACTGGCCAACTACTAACCACTTCAAGTAGCTTCCAAAGCTGCATTGTCTTTTGAATATCTTAGATACAAAATGCGAATGGGGGGATTTCCTGCAAATAATTTCTAGTCACATTTCACAGAAAATCAGCTAATAGGTGAATTCACAAATAGTGAGCCATGAATAATAGTCTTCCCTCTGAGCCGGCTGCGTGAAAATACAAAATAAGTTAAAGGTTGAATCCTCACCCTTCACCTGAAGTGAGACTGTTTGGGCATTTCTTTGGTGTGGCCTGCTTTAGACAATATCTGAATGTTTGCATGTTGTTTTATAGTACTAAAGAAAAATATATGCACATGCAGAGAGGCCTGTCACTATAAGCAATAAATCAATTAATCACATAATAAATTAAAATGAGCTTAATCATTTCCAGTTGGTATAGTTGTTAAAGAGATACTCCACTTTAATATTGTTGAAAAACACTGCAAACATTTGACATCCAGTACAAAGTAGTTAGTTTGCACTGCCTGCCACTTTTGCCTGTTTTCCCTGCCCAAGCTGAATGATTAATATTTTAATATTTTCATTATCCATTTTAGTTAGAATTGTTTTGTTTTTTATTCTGGATATTTCAAATATTTTCCAGTTCCAGTGTTAAACATTCTTTAGAACTCAAGTTTTTTTTTGTTTGTTTTGTGTATGAATACCTGGATTAATATGTCATTGTCAACATTATATTAGTTGAAAAAGGTCTCAAAATGACAATATTATTGCTTACTGCAATCATTTCTCGGGCGATTTATCGTCCAGCAAAATTTGTTATGTTGACAGGCCTACATGCACATCCTCTCCTCAACGAGGCTTTGGATCATCTGGTTGTACGCAGTGGACTGTGACATCGATAGAGTGACAGTTTGATACGAATACATGAGCAATTATGCATCTGTGTGTAGCACTTTGGAAGTAAATGCTCACGCTTCCTGCTACTTCAGTTTGTAAACTGTTGTGCAGATTTCTGCCCACCCTAGCTTGAAGCTGTAGATTATGTTTTCAGTTTTGTGAACCTCATAATCTCCCCCCCTCCTGCTGCTTGGATCTCATTTGAAAGAATTTTAAAAAGCACACATTTTGTTTCATGCTCATCCAAGCTGTCTAACTGTGAGTCACGTAAGATTTTCTACGTGCAAAATGAAAAGGATGTATACTTCACAAACACAAAGACTTTGGACTAAAGCTGCATCAGAGTGTATCTATTTCAATCTTGTATCAGATTGCTGCCTGGACTTGCAACAGTAAGACGAGATAAGAATGCAGATAGACACAAACACGCAATTCCTCTGTCTGAAAACAGACGTGATGTTTAGTCTGGAGGACAGAAGGAGGGAAATGGATAAACCAAAGAAGGAGAGCAGAGCAGGCTGGAGAAGCGTGAGGGAGAAATGCGTCCTAACTTTGGAAAGAACGAACTGGGTAAAAAGGAGAGAGACTGAGGAGCCGAAAGAGACATTCTGCTGAGCTGAAAATCGTGTAGGAGTTGACAGACTGAAACTAATGATGCACTGGCCTTTATTATAAAAACAAGATTATTTTTAAGCCGCTGCAGATGTACTGGGCAGCATGAACTGGAGTGTGACAGGAGAGATGAAAGACACAGCAGAGCAAGTAAAACACAGGCTAATCCACATTTTACACATGAGATGTGGCGATCAAAGCAGGGACAGGATAGAAACAGGAGGGGCTTCCTAAAAGTCTGACCCGAGAAGATATAGAAGATCTTGAAAACAGATCTGGAAGAAAGCTCCCATCTGAGAACAAACATGTGATCCAATGTGTTGTTTAAAATGTCTTAAAGGCTCAATCCTTCCATCTTAAGGAAGTTACTCAGAAATATACATGATAAATGAGAAATTTAGTGTCTATTTTTGAGGGACAAGCACACTAATCTCAGCTGCTTTTAACCACTCTGCTAATGTCTGTCACTGGTCCCGCTGGTCCCAGATCCAGCAATGCTTTTAAGAACCTGATATAACCAAAGCAAGTGCTATGTTCGCATTGACATCTGACCAATCCTCTCTACAAGGGATGCTTGTACATAGGAAGGCACATACTTGGGGAATTTTCTTTGTGTTTTGCAGACTACATAGTTCAGTTGGAGTTGATATGGGCAAATGCAACACACCACACACTGACAGATTTACTCATGAACATTTAGATGGTGAATTCAGGGTAAACCAACATGGCCGACAAGGAAGAAGCCATGGCGATAGTTTGTGGACTATCTTTAGTAGAGAATAAACACGTCCACTGGACATTTTAGTCTGTCATGGCAGTTTTGTCTTCTGTATTTTGGATTTCTCTCTGTGTTTCCGTCAGCTCGCTTTCTGATTGGCTGCACGTCACATTCAATAGTCTGCATGCTTGTTTGTCCTTGAGGAAAACTCCAACATGCCAAAGCAATCTAATAGAGACACACCAATTATAGTTTTCCGACTCATCGCGGATTACCAGTCTTTAAAAAGCCTGACCTGTCGATTCTAATTTTGACCCGTACCGATTTTTTTTGTCTGAAATGTTGTTCGTTATGCTTTATGCACAAAACTCGATCAACAGAGAACTCCAACAGCACAGACATATCACTAAACACATGAAAATTAAAATTATTATCATCTCGAGAAAATGTGGTGAAACCAGTTGTTGTATTTACCCGTCAACTTATACTGTACGAGTTCAACAGTCAACATGTGAATAAAGTTAGCCGTTCTGATGGATAACATGTGTTCTTCAGGAATGAGTGCAGCATTCCCAAAGCGCTTATCACTTTTGCCCCTCCTCACTCCGATATAAACGCCAGCTGAAGTGAATGTGTGCAGATGAGCGACAAGGAAGAAACACAGGTGGCCAAATGAAAACGATATTATCCTGGAATCTAAAAGCACACCAGCCAGTTTTATGATTTCAGATGACAGTGAGTGCTGGCATAGTTCAGTTCTTACTCACTTTGTGCAAATGTTATGAGTCAACGGGTTCAACTTTTGAGTTCAGGAGTAAATGGCCAGGTGCTGGAGAGGAAATGTTAGAAAACTTCAGAAAATCTGGAGTACTGTTGACAAAGATCACACGGAAGAAAAATATGAAAAGCAGTTGTTAAGTGAAACTATAGATTCAGTCCTAAAGCAGAGCATTCCAACTCCTGTATATCCAACACCTGGATTTAAAAGCATTTAAACTCCCTAAACTTCCAGAGGAGCTGCAGAGCCCTTGACTCACTGCACACTATCATTAGCTGTCTAACTTTCCTCCTTCATTTGGATCGCTTAGGTTGTAAGACATCTGTTCCAAGCGGCAGACATGGCGAGTCAAAGCACATGACCTCAGCATTACTCACAGGCTGGCCATGTGTCTGTGCAGTGAAGTCATTGATGTTATCAGCTCTGAAGAATCATTTCCTACAAGTAGCTCCGTCTCCCAGTACATTTGTCTCTGCATGTCCTAAAATCAACACATCCGCGGCCCGCCTGCACAGCCAACGTAAATGTTATCCATATCATGTGTTTGAGTGAGTGTGGGTTCAGCTGCAGGGTAGAGGGATTTATTTTGGTTATCGAATTTGAGGAAAGGAGTCATAACGTCACAGAGTGGAGCGGCGGGTTGCTGGCGTGTTGATGACAGGAAGGCTGCAATGAATAAAGATTTATGTTCAACTCCTTCACCTCAGCTTATATCACATTACTAAAACATTTTTAGGCTTCCTCTCCAAACTTCAGCCTATACCTAATTTATATGTAACATGAACATGTAACATATAAAACCTTGCATGCGTGCAGCCTTGACACTAAAAAAAACACAAAATTTTACCAAGTATTCTTGGTCTAGTTTCTAGTTTAAATATTGATAACACTTGGAATAAGACAAAACTAACTTAAAAATAACTTTTTAGCAAGATAAGGGAGCCTGTTTTAGGTAGATAATTCCTTAATATTGATAAAAATGGTATCAGTTCCACTGGCAGGTTAACTTATAACATGGGAAAAAATAATGTTATTATCAATATTAAGGAATAATTAACCACAAATAACCAAATAAGCTTCTACTTGTACGTTAGTTTTGACTTAATTCAAGCATACTAGGATATGTGCACAAAAATACTTGGTAATTGTCATTTGTGTTTTTGCAGTGTAACTGTGACTAAATGGGAATTCTGGTTACATATAAGCAAGTAAATACATGAATGGACATTAGTTTATGGAAATACAGACTGATGTAATATTTCAAACATAGTGTATGCTTCCTTTAAGTAAAAAAATGCAATAAGAGGTAAGCATTTCTTATTGCATTATAGACTGCAGTTATTTTTATTAACTTTAATGCATCTACACATGAAACAAGACGTATCTTTTTAAAAGCACAGATGTTTTTAAATGAATTTGACAAGGTAAATCTGCCATACAGACTATATAAATGATAGTTAGAAAAACTGCTTGCATTTACAATGATAATGTTGACATCAATATGTTTTATATAAGTTAGTTCAAATCATGTGGAAATGAAAAATTAAAGCTGAACAGAATAAAACACCCTGGAGACCAAGACGAACATACCACAACTGGCCTTTTGGTCGCTACGTTTGATAAAATTTAAAGTCACTTCACTCATCTCTCAACAGATTCAATATTTCACCTTATTAACTCTGTGTTCCTAACTTCTGTTTGGATCCGTTGACCTCCTGACCTAACTCAAAAAAACCTCCTACTTAAAGATATTATTACTGAAATAAACCCTATATCTGTGCAGTAGAAATTGGATATCTAAGCCTTGATTATTTTTAATAATCATCTGTGAAAAATAGCATGAGAAGATGCATATAATGTTTCAAAGTAATTGTAATAAATGTTCTTTCTTGTGCCGCAGGAACAAAGTAAGCATATTAAGACAAACTTGTTGGAATTTATTCATCCAGATTCGAATGCATCCTTCATTATTGGAGATTGACTTTCAAAAATCTTTTGTAGATTTTACTTTCTAAACCTTTTATCTTTGTTTTGTCTCTCACGACATCACAGAATGACTGTGAAGCTTAGTTTGCCAGGAGACACTTTAAAAATGGACAGCTTTCACTTCTCCAAAAGGAGCTGCTGTGGCATTTAACCGTCTTTATTCGTCATTGTTGCTGTGTGATTCCGTTTGTCATGACTCCCGCTCCACATCCTGTCTGAATTGCGGCTACCATGTGACAGAGATGATGCTTCTTCATTCCTATGCTGGCACTCCATTTGTATTGCAAAACTAAGTCTTGATGCAACTGGCTTGTAATTCCGCCACTGCAACTTTGATTGTCACACAGAGGGGATCTTTTCGCTGATGTAATCACAATGTTGTCATTTTACTTAAACAAAGTGCTTAAAGAAAAACAGAACAGTAAGAAGTATTTACCCGTAAGTAAGAAGTTGATTTTATCAGTTTTTGGGATGACATGTCTTGTCTCCTTATAATTCTAATGGTATGACCTTTGGGTTTAGATAAATCCTGTTGGAAACTATGATTTAAATGTTTTAACGTTAATATTTGTCAAACGACCAACAAATTCTGGGTGCTCCTTCTTCCGCTTTTCTGACTTTACTTCCCATTGATTTCTCTTTCTGCTCTTCTGTCTTTTTTGCTGGAACTCAGTGAATCATGGAAATTAAATCATCGAGTCTGCTCTGGCGGCTCTCCTGGACTTATTATGCAAACTTTACTGTCTACTGTCATGCGCTGTGTGAGAGCAAGCAGGCACATGTGTTAGTTTCTCCTGTAAGTGCAGAAGACAGTATCAGACGTTGGATGCTGCATTTCCGTGTTTTTGCAGGAAAGAATAGACAATTTAGTTTTGTTTCCTGAATCTTGCATAGATCAAATTCTCCCTTTTGTTTTGTTTTTTTCTTATGCTGTGAATGACATCTGGCATCATCCCAGAGATTAATTTAATCCTTGAGGATGATAAGAAGGCTGTAATTTGTCTCTGAAGAAGTAATGTGTCTGCAGAAAGTCAGCCAGGCTTCTAATTGCTTTTGATCTCCAGCTGTGGATAAAACTTGACTCTGGAATATTCTCATTCTCTTCAGCCGCTGGGGTAGCTGTGTTCAGTGCCTTGCTTGAAGGTATATAAGCAGCAGTTTTTTTCCCATTGCGGAAAACTGAGTCCTGATGACTCTCATCCTGCTTCTTTTCCTGTTCTGGCTTTCTCGTTTCCTGGCTTCCTAAATTCTTTCCTTTCCTATCCACCTCTTTATCTCATCAGATCCACACTGGCAAGTGCTGACGGACCAGTTCATTAGCTGAGTCAATGTTTGTCTCAATAAAATAGAAGTGCCTTAAACTATTGATTAATGCTTTCAAATTAGATAACCAAACATGGATAAAACTGTTTAGTTATGCTTTTATTTAAGGTGTGTTAATTTTGATTAATTAATTACATAGATTTACAAGTGGTAATTGTTTTTACAGAATATTTTTCTCTATACCAAAAAATCTAGACCTGGAACTTTTGAATTTTGTTTCTGGTACGCCTTTAAATCTGACGCACAGGCGACATCTACAAACAACAGTGATGGACGACCAAGCCTCTTCTCTTCTGGCTTGAAATTTATCTGATTGGATGCTGGAAAACATTATTGTTGTGTTCAAGTTGTGCTAAGAGGAGTTAGCTTATCATCGACGCTATCCAATTAGCTCAGTGCTAAAATGTTTCAGCAGCAGAAACGTTCCCAGTGCTAATGTTAGCATCACTTAAAAAGAAATACTTGAATGCTGAAGTGGTATTGTTAAAAGTCCGTCTGTTCACACACACACACACACACACACACACACACACACACACACTCACACACACTCACATACAAAACATCAATAAACTTCTGAGCTGCACCATTGGAGTCGCCCTATTCCTTCTGACCGAGGAAGATTCGATTAATGAGAGATCTGGATTAAGCGCCTGTTAGACGCACACAGGCTTCTAGAGCTATAATAGCACTTTGAACCATTCTGATAGTTGAAGAACCTAAATAACAGAATAAAAACAATGAATATTTTTGGTTTAGTTCATATGTCTATTTAGTTAATAATTTTGCAGCAAAAAGTATTTTTGGAATTGAAAATATTGCTCAATTTGTCGATAAATGGTTTTTGGTTAAAATGCTTTTAGCTGTGATTAGTTAATTGTAAATTCTGCAACTTTTAATGCAATGTGAGGGGTCCAACACAAAACTGAGTCATTGATAGATTAATCTACACTGTCTTTAATCTGTAATTTCTTTCCTTCCTTTCTATGTTACTTGGTTTTGTTTTCTGTTGGCTGCTTCACCCAGCCTATAGACTCTTCATTGTTTCTCAGTCTAGACGCTAAAAAACACACAGAACCCCCAAAAAGTCATCAGGACGTTCTTATCATGCATATATGTAGATGCATGCAGCATGTGCGTGCAGGGGTCAAGTTCATTGGCACTATTTTCAGATGGGAGGGGGTGTATGTGCGTTTTCGCCCCTCATATCTGATCTGCATACGAGACAGCACTCAGCTGAGGCCCTTTCACTCCGCCGGACCGGCAGCGTCCCATTAATTAGTCTGAAATCAGAGCCAGCCCTATATGTCTGCGTCGCAGAGTAAATAAATCCACACAGAGGCTGTCTGAGGAGCAAGAGGCTTGCTCTATAAATAAGGGCAATGTCTGTCAGACTGTCATGTGGCAACGTGGAAAAGATTGTCTCTTGTTTCACATTAATTAGTCTGAGAAGAGGGAAAAAAACGGGAAGCAACTGTCTGCTTTTCTAAATGCGTCTGTTTGTGTTGGTAAAATTACAGCATCCTCCACTAATTAATCTGGTGCTGACGAACTCGCCATAAGATTGTCTGGTGCACAAAATGCTCATGCTAACGTCTGATTATGTTTGAAGAAGAAATTACAGTGTCTGTAGCTTTTGTTGGTTAGTCTGAAGAGGCGTTATTTGTCTGCTGCGTTTCCTCAGAGCACGTCTTTAATCTAAGGATGTAAGAAATGACCTTAAAGTTTTCGAAACCGGAAAAACAGCACACTGCAGTTAAGTTAGGATGTGCAAGACTGCTTGCATGGATGCACTGTGTGAAATGTGATTTAACATATTGAATCTATTGCCACAGTTCTGGCATTCAGAAATAAGATAAACACAACATGAACTGATTTATTTCAGTTAAAACATGGAAAAAATTATTTTCATTAGAAATTCAGATCCACATATGCAAATGCTTATTGTGATGATGGGTCTGCTTTTTTGCATATGAAACCAATGTTGTTGTGCATCTGCAGAACGGGGGTGAAGTGAGACAGTCTGGGTGTCTGGGAGGGCAAAGGTCAGGGGTCAGGTCAGTAAAAGGATGGGAGGAGGGTAACATGCAGCTTTCATTGTGTCAGTAGCACAGACTCCTCAAATATGTCTGTTACAGATTCATGTTTAGATAGAAGCTGTTGGCAATTTTAGACACAAACAGCAAATATATCAGATTAAACAAACATTAACGCATCCATGACAGAATTAGGCTTTTATTAAATAAAAAACTAAATTAAACTGTGTCAAAATAAAGCTTTGATTTAACTAAATAATAGTGAGTTGGCTAAATAAAGTTGTTACTCATTTAATCACATTTGGGTCATTTTATCAGTTTTCTCTCTATGTGTTGATGGTAAATGTGAATATGTTGCAATAACGTTTCAATGCTCTTCATTTTTAATTTTATTTGACGGTTCATCAGCTTGAACATCCCTGAGACTCCGTCCCAGTCCGCTCTGGGATATTTGAGCCAAAGCCTTGAGCAGTCAGCTGGTTCTGACTGTGAGACTGAATCTAGACAATGGACACTTCAGTCTGGGAAACACGCACATTCGCTCTGACTACCCCCCACACACTCACGTCACAGACGCTCATGACCATGGGCTTGACCCCTACACACACACACCAACACACACAAAGGACTTTGTCTGCCTCGCTCTGCCCTCTGGCTCACAGGAAACAGCTGGGACCACATCTTTGCATCTCCAGCCAAACACGCACAAATGATGCTCTGACTCCTCCCTTTTTGTTTAAATTACTACTAATTATCATTGCATAGTCAAATATTCACTCCCTCAGACACAATATGCAACCCAATGTTGTTATAATGCCTGATACAAACCAAGCTCCACCTCAGGAACAACAACCCCCCACCCTCCTCCACCTCAAAGTGTCACAAACACAAAAGCGTAGATTACAGTGCGTCTAGACGGAAAGCACAAAGACACACACACACTGCGTTTTGCTTCCAGAATATCTTCCCAATTATGACCCCACGAGTTGTTTGTTGCATGTTGGGAAATACGGTCTCTTAAAAGAAAAACCCTGCCCTCTTGTGGTTCTTAGAGCAACTACACCACTTGCTGCCATTAAAAATGGAACGGTTCTATTCAGTCCAAACTATATTCTTATCCAAATATTGACTGAATTATTGAAAACACAATCTGGAAGTGTCTATGTAACCAAATACTCAAAAATAGCTCTACTTAATGGATGTCTGTATTTTAAAACAGTAGTTATTCATTTGTAAGTAATTGTTTAGCTAAACTAACCTAACCACCATTGACTAGAGCGACTGCCAGAAGGAAATTGTTTTATAGGATTTTCTTAACTAGTCCAGAACAGTTTATGGGACTTTAACCAAAACAAGCTTTTCTCGGTTTCCTTGTTAAATGAGTCACATCTAATGACGCCCTCCAACTCCATAGTCTTTTTTTGTTGGAAGACTTCAAGGTTTGCTTTTTTTACTGACTGTTTAAAGAACACGTCTGCTGTTTGTACGTGGATAATTAATTTGTGTTTAAATACAGCTGGTAATAAAAGTGTTTATTGTGTTCTTGGTAAACAAGATAAAACTTTACAACATTTTTTTTAGAGCAACAGCAGCACAGTCACCATTCAGACATAAACTCAGGACTTTTTAAGTGCTTTTTGGTGGAGGAGTAATAGTATATTGCATTTGTTGTCCAACTTTGAACTTTACCTCACTCACCCTCTTAAGTCATCGTTTCAACTTGGAAAGTTGAAGGTTTCCAATTATACCCAACCTAAAGACGCAATATGACTGCTGCAGGTACAAAACGTAATGTTAGCTAGCTGCTGCAATGACATATTAATTTATCCTTTAAATTACTTTTATGTTCTAATACATTAAATGCTTAGAATGATTATTTTGAACTTTTGCCAGCTAGCTGGTAAACTGCAGTCCAGGGTTTGGAGACAGAAAACATTTTAAATACTCTTGATATGTAAACCTCCATATTAAATCATTTTGAACTTTCTGAAATAATAAATTTGATTCAACAAGATTTCTAGAAGATGCTAATCTATAAATGTTTTTGTATCCTATGTTATTACTGCTCAGAAATGCTGCAAATATTAGCGTTGACAGAGTTCAGGGAAGCTTTGCTTTTTATCTCCTTCATTCATTTGACTTAAAGTGACTAGTTTACCTCCAATATCCCTGAACTTTCATCCAAGTGCAAACAGGGAGAAAACAGCCTCCATGTTTGGATGCAGGTGTCTGATGCAGCTTTGGTGTCAGTTTTTTTACACCTCACCCTCTCCATGAGACTGTTTTTAATCTTCCAACATTTATCTGGTTCCTGAAAACTAACATCTAAAGTATCTTGACTAAAACAGATCCGTGGTTCTGCTCTCATTTTGTCCAAAAACCTTCTAATGCCTTTCAAATATTGGTGTGTTTTGTATTGTTTTTGAAGCTGAGGGACATTTCCCCACCTTGTTTCCATTCCATCGCTCTATTTAGACTTCATCACTCCTATGTGAAGACTATAGTATAATCCTGTTGCAGAACATTTTGGCAAACTTGGAGAGGAAAGCTCTAATCCCTTACATAAATATATGAAATAATAAAATATCCAGGAATGTGCTTACTACATGTTTTATATTTAAAATATTCAACCAGTTCCTGCACCATTTTTGACATGTGATCCACTTCAAATGCACCCGAAAATATTCTTCCCGTTAAGTACTTTCCTTGGTTATTTCAGTCCTTCCTTTTCCTTGCAACATGTCTTTCCAGTGGCTTTGTTACAGCCGTGTTTGGGTTTCTGCGCATATTTGTTTTGTCTGAACTGGAGTTTATCTTTGCCTCTCTCACACACACACAAAGCAAAGGCGAGTTGAATCATGTGGAGGATGTAGTAAGGATCAGGGCTTATTTGAGCCTAGTCTTTGTGAGAGAAAGGACCTTTTCAGTGCCAGGTGTTTTTAATGTTTCAGTGCTTTCCACTAAGCAGGTGATCCCTCTTGCATAACAGCGTCTAAATGATAAAAAGAAGGTTCTCAAGCTGTCAGTCCACAGAAAGAAAATCCAGTGGAGGTGTTCCTGGAGGATTTAAATCAATGTAATCCTCAAAGATTTAAGCATTTATATTCTAAAGCTTAATAAAGAAATCAAGGTGGTTTTGCTCTGTTTTCCACAATTCTATGTTGCCTAAGCAGCGAATTGTGGTGAATTGTGTTTTGAACGACCAGCAACAATAACTTGAGGTCGTTATGTCCTATTGGACTTTAGAGGGATTCTGACCCACCACTCTTCACAGTGAATTTTCTTTGTTTTTTGCAGACATTTGCTGCACAGCAACAAATCCAAAATGTTTCTGGCACAAGTTCACCGACTCCTCAGGTGCACAGAGAGTCAGTAATCTGGTACGGTAAAGGCTCCAGTAAACTAGACCAACTTGTTTTGGCTTGTTAACTTCATCCTGGTCATAAATATGATGAAGGCAACAAGCCAAAATGCAGTTGTTTCTTAGCACTTCAAGTCTTTCTGGATTCTTCATCTTCCAACTGCAACATTTTATGAATCAGGCTGACAACTGGACCATTAAAACTGAATGTTTTTTCAGCTGTTTTAGCATTTTAGCAAACTTTAGCTTATCCACCAATATTTGCACACTGAATGGAGTAATTTAATGTTAGTCAACATGCTAGTGATAACCCTTACTCTACTGGTAGTGCTTACATGCTAGTTGCTCTATAAGCCAGTGACAACCCTTATGCTAATGTTGGAATTAAGCTAAAAAAAAAAAAAAGCATTTTAGCAATTTTTGGATATACTGGCTAC
Source organism: Xiphophorus couchianus (assembly GCF_001444195.1). NCBI lineage: Eukaryota > Metazoa > Chordata > Actinopteri > Cyprinodontiformes > Poeciliidae > Xiphophorus > Xiphophorus couchianus. Next base: position 4,537,311 of record NC_040247.1, read on the forward strand.
ATTTAGCATACTAAACGTACTGTAAGTCCACATGTTAGTAAAATGCTAAGTTAGCCTTAGCATTTTAGCTGAATACTAATGCTTGCATACTGAGTTTAGACATTCGCTGGTAATCAGTGATCCACATGCGAGTGACAGCATTTACGCTAACCATAACATTTTAGCTCATTTTCAGCATTACAATCCATAACTTGGATCCGACCAACACACACATTTTGGCCACCATTTTTAACATTTCCTCAGAAATGTTCTAGTTTTAAATTTGCTACTGTGTTTGGGATCATGGATGAAACAGTCTGGGCCAAATGGGTCGTTGAACCGACGACTGCTCATCTACACAGAGAAGTTCATAGTAGACTCAAGAATCTGCAAGGTTCCCAGGTCCTGTGGCTGCAAAACAAATTTAACCCACAGTAACATTCCTCCGCCCCCGTGACGAGGTCTTTCTGCTGATGTGCTGCTTCAGATTTTCTCCAAACATTGTACTTATGGTCAAACATCCACACATTGCCTCATCTATCCCAGCAACCTGTGGTTCAGTCAGATGAAACTCCTAAATTATGCTGTCATGTTATTTTTAAAGAGTAGAGCCGTTCTCCGTCACCCTTTCATACAAGCCATACTTATTCTTTACTGATCCAGTTGTCACAGACCTTAACACAAGACTCTTCACATGTGTGCGAAGAGTCTTTTTTTCTCAACACTGCAAAGTCTGAATTTGCTGAAATTTCCACTTTTGGAAGGCCTGGTGGCAGTCTTCAACGATTTTCACTTGTAAATAATCTTTTCTTTGTAAAATTATGGAATTCAGATGGAATGAGAAATAGTAGCAGTTGTTTATGTGAAATCATTGCTGATTTCTTTCCACCCTGCTGTTGTGTTCACACAGCAGAACACAAAGCCACCCAAACTTGTTGACACTTGCTGATGAATATTTAATGTTTTATTTGCCTCAAGTCTGTGTTAGAAGAAAGGATGCTATGATTTTTTTCCCATGAGGTTTTTGTTTCTTTGGTGGTCTGGTTTCCGTGGTGAGTCAAAGCTAGATCATTTACCTTTTATATACTAATTGTTAAAAACACTTTATTTTCCCCTGGTTATAGTTTGAAATTTAAGTGTTCTTGTTTTGGTTTTGCTAAACTTTCTGCTATTGTGCATCTCACTAAAAATGCAAGAAAAAAAAGACTCACACTTGCTGGTTTTCTGATCGTTTCAGGTGGAGTTATCATTACACATGGATCATGTCCACATCTCGCAATCATTTGTGCTGCAAAACTATGCATTAAAACTTCCAGAGTGGCTATGTTTATGCAGGCTGAGTGAAAACAGCTTTCACTCAGAGTTTACTGACACTTTAAACTCAAACTATTGATGTTTGTGTACAGTAAGTCTGTCACCATTCAGTTTGGAGCCGTTTTCTGTACACATTAACAAAACCCAGACTACAAATGGATGCGCTTTCAGTTCATTATCGTTGTCCGTTACTGTGGAATTGATTTTTTTCCCACAAACATAAACACAAGTACTGAGTCAGACAGACATTGTTGTGTCTAGCCAGGTGTGTGTGTGTGTGTGTGGCTAAAGACTGGCTGAGCTGGTTTTAGTGTGGCAGCTAAACACTGTTTGGAGAGCGAACACATGTCTGGCTTATGCGCTGACACAAACACTCCCTCACATCCCCCTTCTTTTGTAAGCTTGATCTTACACTAATTGTGCTTCAGAATGGCGTTTTCCTTCCCAAAGAGATAAACACAAACCAGGCACATGTAGTGTTGGAAAATGACGCATTTATCCTTGAACAATTTTGGCAAAAACCTCACTGAGCTCCCTGAGCAGGGAGTGGAAACTTCTCTCTGCTTCAGTTTTAGAAATGGGTTACTTGTGTAATCCTAAAATACATCTTTCACAGTTTATATCTATAGATTTGTACATCTATAGATTTTTATTAAAGGTTTCAAGATGCTAAGAGAGGCTTAAGATATGTTGCATTTGTCAGAAACTGAAAATCATTGTTACTGTATCCTAGTAAGAACTCTATGCTGTGAGATTGTAATAGTACAACCTTGGACAAACATATCACACTTTTCTTGTGCTTAGAACTTTTATGTTTAGAAAACATTACAAATGTTTCACAATAAGTACAGAAAAGTAAAGCTGAAATTATATAACACATTGATAATTACTGTTTAGTGGTGTTATTTGCAACTGGCAAGTATAGAATACTATATAGTATATATTTATTTTCCTATTTTGCTCTCTGTAGAGTAATAACAATATAATAAGCTGATATTAGTTGATTAGTTAGACTATCTGCTTGTGTTGTTTACTTTCCAGTCTTGTTTACTTGTGTTTAATAGGAAGCAGTCTTTTGTTCTTTCAAATAAAATTTTAACATAAATAACTGCATCAGAAACTAGAATTAATTTTCTTCATAAGTCACAATTAGCATCATAAATTTAGAATGGAACAAACTCAAAGTACTCAACAATATATGCATTTAAATTTTTCACTTAAGGCTGTTTTCTATGAGGCTGCAAACGGTGACATGACATGATGTGATTGTGTGCGTATGTGTGCACACACCCTCAGCACACTGTTAATGATTATTATGTCGAGTGTCACAATGGATCAGAGCCATTACAGACACACACAAATACACACAGCTCTTTTACACATGACCTGCCCTGCAACTTCTCTCTCTTTTACATTTAAATCAAGTGTGTGTGCTAATTTTAGCCAGAAGAAGCTAGACTGCTCTTGTCGTCTCGCACCCCCTCTCTCATGTACACACACACACCCGCACACACACACACACACACACACACACACACAGAGCCAGACACGCAGCTCATAATGAGGTTTGATTTTCATACGTTTCAGACAGACTGCTTGACGGGCCAACTAGCACTGTGTGTTGGCCTCAAAGTGTGTGTGTGTGTGTGGGGGGGGGGGGGGGGGGGTGAGTGTCAGCTGGTGTAATTGAAAATGGTCTCAGACTTCCTCAGCCTCTCCTTACACACACATTTAAAATATTGTTTCATTGAGAGATTTATTGTTTTGTGCATGGACCAGACTAAAGCATGCAATATGCTAAGATAACACACTAAGAGCATTAAGTAAGCCAAAACTATGCAACAATATAAACATTTTGCACTTAAGATGGAAAAAACGTCCTTGTCTGCAAATATTTTCTACCCAGCAGTCCTGAAGTAGCATCGTTTTAGCCTCACTTGGTTTGAATTCTGTAAAAGAAAGGAAAATCTTGTGTACAGTACATTTCGCAATCCAGTTATTAATTACTTGATCGACAGATCAGCCCTAAATAATTAAATGTCCCCTAAAGCATTGCCACGTTATTGCATTTTAGGTGATAAAGTTCTACTGAATTTTTTGTTTGCATTTTTTATGTATTTCAAATATTGTATAAAATAAGCATAAAAAGTATGAAAAATATACACAATGTGCCACTTTGTTTTCCCTCTGATTACTTGAATAATTGTCAGAATAATCGATGGAATAATAGATTACTGAAACAATCGTTAGCTGCAGGTTTAGCACAGTTACAGCTGAAAATGTGACTGCATAAAATGTGAACCGTTTGCGTGTGTGAAAACCTCTGCAGATGCAGACCATGATGCATGTTTTCTGGTGAACATGGATACTTTACCCCCACGTTGTTTTTAGAAATGGCATTGCCTTTCTTTCTTGCACAGGAAGCAGGACATGAGACTGAATGTGTGTCTGGAAGTTGTTGAGTTTCCCCCACGATCAGCTAAGAATAAACATGCTGTGAGACTTGATTTCAAATGTTGATATATCTACATTTATACACAACATCAAGAAGTTTTGTACATGTTAGAGGAATGATGACAATGAAGCACCAACTGTTACCAAAGTGTGTCAGTAAGAGAGAAGAAGTGACCCAGATGTGGGTTAAAAGCGGATCGACCAGACCTGCAACCCGTTTGGCATTTTGTCTTATCAGTTGAGCTTTTTATTAAACATCTGGGAGGAAATAGCTGACGGTCTAAGGTGAAATATTTGCTTTGGACTGAGTTTTGCAGGTGGTATTAATGTCTGCACAGCCAGGAGGGAGGTGAGGTTACAAAAAGGAGTGGAACAAAATTCCTGTCTAGTGATGTTAGAAGGCGATAAGAGTTGTACAGGAGAAATTTACAGAGTTATTACTTCTCAGATTCACCAGCTGTTGAACCAAGAGGTCCATTTCTGATTTAGTTTCTTCCTTTCTTTCGTCTGCTGAGGTATTTCCTGCAGCTAAAGACAGTTTTTAAAGATTGTTTTTTTAATTATTGCCTTTTCTCCACCATCATGGTATATTAGCTCATAAAGAAAGATTGTATTCATACATTGTGTGTGTTTGTTAAACCCTGTTTTGGATATCTGCAATTTTTTAGGGTGTTTTCACAATTGCAACATTAGTTACATTTTCAATTGTTTTCACACTGCACTATGTCAAATAAACCAAAACCTTTGAAAAACCTGTCCCCCTCCTCACCTGTGGGGGCGCTGCCCCAACAATTACTGACGAAAACGATACAAAAACCTCTGAAATAGACATGAGTGCAACTTCCTTCCTTTGTTTACATTTTCCTTCCTCCTAAAATGTAAACAAAAACGGAGTAGCATCAAATTTGTCTTTTGTCTTTGGTAAAAGACCATGAGGCAGTTTTACTGCTAGCATTAGACTAGGTGGCGTTTACCCAGAATGCCCTGCACTGTAGACCACTTCCTGCTTTTGGAGCGGTCTCCGGTTTGCTTTCATCCACATTGGGATCACCCCAGAGTTTGATTCACACCTCCTCAAACAAACAGTTTAATTAAACTGAACAGGAATGGTGTGAACATTGGAAGAAAGAGGCTGAAAAGTTTCATCAGACATCCAACATGAGTGCTTGTTGGCCTTTACCATCACGTTGTGTGATTAACTAAACATCTGAAAGGACGCTGTACTCCAAAGGTGAAGGGGTCAGATGTCGCGGCACCCTGAGAAGTCAGCACTACGCTCTGCTCCGTCAGGATATGTAGCTCACTCGGAGCCGGTGACCTACTCTCTGCTGCAGTCAGCCTGGCTCCAGGTCCAGATGGGACTCACAGTTTAACATGGGAGTTCCCTGGATTAGCGCTCTAAAATTAGACTAATGCTGCCCTGTCCTCTCCTCCTGCCGCTTTGCTCCACTTTCTGCCACTCGGTCACTTCTCTTTTCTCCTCTTCTTTATTCTATCACTTCTGTCTTAGTCCGTCTTCTCTGATTGGTCCTATAAAAATATATTTTTTTTACTCAGACACACTATAATAATTTCAACACTGCAAAACCACAAATTTTATCAAAAATCTTTGGTCTAGTTTCTAGTGCAAATTTCTTCATACACTTGAAATAAGACAAAACTAAATTAGGAGATATAGTAGCTTGTTGTAAGTAATATTGATAGAAAAGTACTAGTTCCACTGGCATGTTGTTCCACTTTTAACAAGTCATTTTCCCATGTTATAAGTGAAATAATCTGCCAGTGGAACTAGTACTTTTCATTAATATTTAAGAATTACTGACTTGAACAAGCTAGTATATCTTGTTGAAAAGTTACTTGTAATTTAGATTTGTCTTATTTTAAGTGTAATAAAATACTTCTACTAAACTAAAAAAAATACTTTGTAAGACTTTATGTTTTTGCAGTGTATAACTTTAGAAAAATACATTGGAGATGGTTCAACATTTAAGCTTGTTGAGGTAAAAAAAAAAATTAGTTGCAGTACTTTCATTTTCTAAATGCAGTTATGAATGTTTTGTTTACAATACAGACATTTTGTGCCTCTTTTTGATAACGTAAGTTATGATATTTAGATTAATAGGCATTCCTTTTCACAATATTACTGACCTGTTACTGGTTAATTACTGGAGCCGGGAGAAGATCCTCTTATTTTTTGTTTTGATAAAGTGGCAACAACAATGAAAAAAACTTAATTTGTTATCAGAAGACAGCTGAGGTTTTGTATCAGTACTGATTATGAGTCCATTTTTTCTCAGGAACAAATTAAATTATATCAAAACCAGACATGTTGGAAATGAGTGTTTCCTTTATCAGAATGGTGAAAGATTAAAAAGTGGAAAGATGGGAAAGGATGACACCCCCTCCCCGAAAAAAAAAGTCTTGCACACAAACATGCACACACCCACAGTCCTTCCTCTTCATTTTCCCACTATTGAAACCTCCACTGAGAGTTTTGTCGACAAAAATTCCCACACTTGTTGGCTGTCGAGACCCTGACTTAGAAGTCAATGGTGTGTGTTGTGTGTGTGTGCCGGGGTGTGTTTGTTGCTCGTCCGTCTACCCCCTGCAGCCTTTCTCATGGAAATTGGTAAGCAAATTGTGTGGACCTACGACCTAAAAGTTCTCACAAACTCACAAACATACTTGCATAGACCCACACTCTCTCTCTCTTACACACACACGCGCACACACACACAGCGGTGTGAGTTATTTCTGACTTCCCAGACTGTCGAGTCATCCAAGGACCAAGTGAAGGAGGACTTGGCAAGTTTCTTCCCTGTTCTATCATTTTTTCTGTTTATCTTCTGTTAATCTCTCCTCTCCTCTCTTCTCTATTTACCTCTTAGTTTACCTTCCTTTGCTCTTGTATTTTCTATTTTCTCTACTTGTCCTTCCACCTTTGCTTGCTTTTCACTCCTCTTCATCCATTTCTCCTCTTTATTTCTCCTCCTGCTTCGTTTTTCGGCCTGCCTGCGACCTTTTGCTGACTGCAGGAGGAGGCAGAGGAGGAGGAGGAGGAGATGGAGGCAGATAGACGGAGGGCAGGCAACGGATGACAAATGAGCTAATTGCTTTAGATTAACCATGCAGTGTCTGCCTGCCTGCCAGGCTTACAGCCTCCTCCTGTCTAGACAACACCGCAGAGGGAGGGAAAGGATCAGCAGGCGATCTCATGCAACATGACAAGAAATGAAAATCTGCTCGCAACTTTTTGTAGTTTCGTTCTCCTGAGCTGCCCCAAAATCAACTTAAAAAAACTTGAAGTGAAGTGCGGCGAAACAGTCAGTTGAGGACAGTAATCCACTCTCTACATGAGCATCTGCTCTTAGTCTTGGGATTCAAGATCACAAGACTAAACAGAGATTATGTTAGCTAATCATTTCTATTCTTGACAAGGAAACTGCAAAGCATTTTCAGGATTTTTTTATGTAACAGTATCACCAACACCTCTTTGAAACAGAAAAAATATTTTTTTGCAGTGAAGATGCTTCTAAAATGCTGCAGTTCAGCAGATTTAGATTCACCAACTGAGAAAAACAAAGCAGGTGGAAAATGTGTCGAATGTCACTTTGTGAGTCTGAAATTTAATTTTATTCAGAGGACAAAATAATTTATAAGATGTCCAATTTGTAGGGATATAAATGTGTCTTGCAGGATTATAGTTTTTTGTTCCTCCCACCAACCAAAAACATGACTGTCTACAAATTTCCTTTAGATTGGAATGTGTACATGCAAAAAATGCAAATAAAATGCTGAGCAAAGTTAAGTCCTTTCAGATAACATCAATCATTTCCAAAATATCTGTTCTTTTGGAAAACAGCTGAAAAAAACAGCATGTACTTTCTATACAAGAACAAGCAGTGAAATGGACCAGACAGTGCAACAAGTAAGAAAATCTCTGCTAGTAGCTTTTATTCCGCCATTGTTCTGTTTGTTTCCTCACACATCCAGAGAAGGAGCTGAGAAATCATGTTTCCCGACAGCGCGCGTCCCAAAAACGAAGAACAATATTGCTGCGTTTCTAGCCAAGTCTTCACCCTAAGGATGTTTTGTTTTTTTTTTTTTTTTATCAGCGCGACGGCACAACACATTTGCTCTAAAAATACATCTGCGATTGAGAGCAAAAAGGAGAGTGAGAGTAGTTTAAATCTTTTCTGAAAATTGAGCTCGCTGGGATGTGTTTGCATGACCCCAGATTGGCTGGATGCCTTAACTGAACCAAAAGATTATAGAATATTAAGCAACTCATAATGATAGACATGAATGACATGAAAGCAAAGGCATAGTAGAAGGAGGTTTGAAGCATGTAACTTTAACTGAATAATTAAAATATATAAAACAATGACAAGCTAAACAATCTAAAATGGGAAATGTTTGGCAACATAAAAACAAACTTGTACCTCTACTGAAGTTGTTACAGCAGTAAAACTTTTCTCTTACTAACGAGGTTATTATTCTGCAGAGAGGGAGTCCTGTTGGTCAGACAGCGAGGTTTTGCAGCAGTGGGAAGGGAAGGTCACGGTTCTGGCTCCATAATGTGAGACTGGGCTGCAAATATTTCTGAGCTGCAGTTAAACTTTGGGAGCCTTGTCAGAGTTTAAATCTACCAGGGTTCATTCAGTGTGGTTTTAATAATCCATGTTCAGAGGGCAGAAGGATGGCGATGAGTAACATTTTTAACATTTTCCTTTTATTGGGCTGTCGCATTGAAGTAAAGTTCTTTTTCTGCTTTCACTTTTACTAAATCCCCTCCAAGAAAAAGCTTTTTAGAGTTATTTGCCAACAAATAATCAAGAGTTTTCACCAAAAGACTTTCTACCCACTGCATTAATTTTCAGACACAATCTGTGTACAGATGATTTTTATGCGATGCAGCTCTGCTGATCTAAAAAACCCCACAGATTTACAAAATGTAATTATTTTAACAGACCTTAACTCAGAAAGAAGAGAAAGGAATACAAAATAAGCTCTTTCTTTCTCCTTATTTCAGATTTCTAACATGAAGTCTACATTACTGACTTTTAATTGCATTTAGCCTGTTTTCTCATTTGTATCTTTGAGTAGGCTTCCTGCACTCTCCTGCTCAGCCTCCTCTCTTTGTGTCTCTGAGTGCTGTGTTTATTTGCTGTTTATTTGCTGCTTTGTTGTTTTTCCCCCCGTTGCGCTTTCATTCTGATTCGATTAAAAGGAGGATACAGCCGAGCGAAGGAGGAAGCGAGGCAGAGTGAGGGGCGAAGGGAAGACAAACAACAACAAACATAAACAGATTAAAAGCGTTATTTGTCAACAGCGACGCTGCCTGTTAAAGGGAACTGTTGTTGTCGAAGGCAAAGAGGAACAGAGAGACACTTAAACAGAAATCAGTGCCAGTCTCACCATCTGTGTGAAGCCACCCAGACTGGGGGTGTGTGCGTGTGGGTGTGTGCGTGTGTTTGTGTGTGTGTGTGTGTGTGTGAGTGGGCCTAATGCCTGCGCACAGCTTGTTCTGTCAGCTGGTACCAAACTCCCACAAATTGTTTTTTTCTCCTTTCTTTTCCTTTCCTTTCCTTTCCTTTCTTTTCCTTTCCTTTCCTTTCCTTTCCTTTCCTTTCCTGCCTGGGTTTTCTCTGGGTACCCCAGCTTCTTATGACGGAACCAACTCTGTTAGCGTTTGTGTTCAGACTGTCGCTTTTACAGCTTCAGTTACAATTTTATATATTAATCTGAGGCTGCGCAGTTGGTAGCACTGTTGCCTTGCAGCAAGAAGGTCCTGGTTCGATTCCCGGCCCGGGTTCTTTCTGCATGGAGTTTGCATGTTCTCCGTGTGCATTTGTGGGTTCTCTCTGGGTACTCCGGCTTCCTCCCACAGTCCAAAAACATGACTGTCAGGTTAATTAGTCTGTATCAATTCTCCTTAGCTATGTGCATGGCGGTTTGTCCTGTCTGTCTCTGTGTTGCCCTGGTGACCTGTCCAGGGTGACCCCGACTCTCGCCTGAAATGTCTCGCTGGAAATAGGCATCAGCACCCCTCCTGATCCCACTGGCACAAGGGTGTTAGAAAATGGATGGATGGATATTAATCTGCATCCTTCAAATACTTTTTTTGAGTGCAACATTGCACCTTTTATCTAGTTTTCATTTGTAATTTTCTGTTGCATGAAAAGTGAAGAAAATTATGTTCAAAAACCAAAAGAAGCTTTTTGCAAGTTCTTACTTAAAAATTATCTGGTGAATCACTTGCTTTTACTTCCTATGATAATTTGGATTAAAAAAAGTAACATTTTCTTTTTAAGCCATATTACCCAACCTTACTGGACAACAGTGGAAAGATTTACACTTCTGCTGATTTATTGACAGAGTAACGTCATTGCTGATTCTGATGTGATCATACGTACAGTATGTTTGCATTAATAACTTATATTGTTATGGGTTAAACAGACCTGAAGCTAACCCAAACTAGTACATTTTTATTTGGAGTTATAATGTTTGTTTTTCCTAATGATCCCCCCTCCAGCCTCATGGCTCCCTATTTTTGTCCTTCATCATTATTCTGTCCATCTCTCTGACCCATCTGTCCCTACCAGACGCTCCCACCACTCCCTCGCTCTTCTCCTCCCCCCGTCACATCGACCCCTTTTGTTCGCATCTATTGAGCGGCTGTGGGGGAGGCAGGAAGGCTCCGGTCAGCTGTTTCCTCCATACGTGTGTGTGCGTGTGTGTGAGTGTGTGTGTGTGTGTGTGTGTTTGTCTGGACAGTGTGGGAATGTGTGTGAGAAAAAGTTGCAGACAAAGCTCAGTCCAGACTCAGAGAGTGCGTGCTCACACTGTGACTCGGAGCGTCTGCAGATCATGTAGCTCCAAGTTTTCCCACAAACTTCTTGTTTTAGTTTATTTAAAAAAAAATTGTTTTAGTTCGCTTTACTTTCCCCACTGCACCGTTGCCTTAACAACAGACCCTTGGGATCTAATCAGCGCGCTGTTTCAGAGAGAACGTCTTGATCTGGGCAGCTTGTTGCATGCAGAGACTATGCAACCATCGTCAGGGAGTCACAGCCATGAAAACTGTGTTCAGATACAGCACTGTGGTGAGTTTCGTGTCAGTTTTTACAGCATTCAGCTCTGATTTCACTTTATTTTCATGTTGTTGTGCTTTTTCCCCCCCAATTCTTGTGAAACTTTTAGTTCATCTCCAGAACCAAACAGGAACTAGAATTATCATTCTCATAAAATAAGGCAGATTTTGCATTGGAAGGTTATTGATTCTACAATATTTTGATACTTAATGATTCTGCAATGGATTGGAAAAGTCTGGAAATGTCCAACTCAAAGACCAACAACGTTTATTATATTTATAAAGTTCTACCGCTGTTCTGTGATTATTTGTTTGTTATTGTTGTGCTTAATTTGATCAGGATTTATATTATTATTATCAATATTGTTATATTTTAAATCACTTATGCACAATACTAAATCCCATTTTGTCCAGTTTGAGAATGCAGGTTCCTCTACCTTCTGGAAAGTGAACATTAACTTTTGTTAGTAGGATTTTTTGAGTGATTTATGCAGTTGGACAGCTTTGAAGTTTTGTTTGGTAAAATTAAAACATGTTTAGTGAAGCAGAATGAGAAATGTTAATTCTTTTTAGTAAGTTTCAAGTTTCCATTCACTTAAAAAATCACTCTTTTACAGACAAACCTCAAAGGTTGGATTGATCACAGTCACAGTTACCAGTAATCTTCCTATTATCAGAAAACTGCAATGCTCTTATTTTGAAAAGGTTGGCTTCTCAAACTGTTGGTTAGTTGTGTGTGTTTCTCTCACTTCCTGTTGGTGGAAGTTATTTAGGGTCACGTTTTACAGTCATAAAAAGTGAAAATGGTTGATTTCATAAAAGTGCAGAAATGCAGTCAGCTGACTTTGTCTTTTGACGCCATGTGACCGTTAATGGGTCCAGACGAACACAGAGCTCTGAGAACTGGTGTGAGCCGTCTGGAAACCAGTCTGCAGTCTGGTCTGTGTGCATGTGTGGCTGCAGGTTACTTTATGTTCCTCTCTCTGATTTGGCCCTGACCTCTGCTTGCTCCCTTTGAAGAAAGTGTGTGAAAATTGCTCAGTGTGTGTGTGTGTGTGTGTGTCTGATGGGGGTGGCGTAGGCATGAACAGCGGGGAGTTTGAGCAGACTGTCTCTAAACAAAGCTAGTTCTGTATGTCTGATGTTGTCTGGCTCTGTGTGGGCGTGGGTGTGGGTGTGTGTGTGTGTCTGCGGGTGGGTGTGTGTGTCTGTGGGGGTGTGTGTGCATGTGTAGTGGTGGGTGGGTGTGTATGATTCGCTGACCCCCTTCATGTCTGAAATAAAACACTGACCTTGTTTTGGTAATTATATTTCACAATTTGGATTTATTCCATCTTTAATCTCAAAAGGAAGTGATCATTTTTGCTTCTTAAGTCCAAGAATGTCAAATTTATTTTGTTTTACTTTGAAAACCTGTTATTTTCATAAGATCTATGAAAGCAGCTTTTTCTTTTTCAATGCACAAAAAAACCCAAACCCTAAAATTCAGCTGTGTGTAAATAAGGTTGTTGTGCTTTAATATTGCTATATTTTTATTATTTTTATTTTTTATTCACATGAGCTGATTCTAAAATTTTCTTCCATTTTCCTTTAAGCTTTGAGATCCCTGATCTTTCTGCTGTTAGTCGAGAAGTTTACAGAAATATATTTAACTGCTTTTCTGAAGCTTAATAAAACTTTCTTCTTGGGCTAACATGCTGCTTGTTTCCAACATCTTAGGTTATAAAACAAGTTTTCAACTTTCATTCAGGGATATTTTTATGCGTCTGTAAAGACTGTTTCAGTTATAAAGCTTCTAATGGAGGAAAATAATGTGAAACTGGTTTATTCCCACAAAGCAACTGGGTGGAGTTTGACTCTCAGCCTGAGCTTTGCAGCTTTTGTTAATAATCAGCAGCTTTCAAGCTGACTAAGTCCTGATGACATAACTGGGCACGCTTGTGGCATTTTCTATGCATGTAGAAAAAGTTTTAATCTGTTTTTAATGCTTTATTGTTTGCTAGTTCAGACCATATGCTGAGTGTTTGTGCTGTTGCAGCCCAGCTGGAGTTCGTCCAGATCTTGGTGATCGTGGTGTTCATGATGGTCATGGTGGTGGTCATCACCTGTCTGCTCAACCACTACCGCCTGTCTGCGCGCTCCCTGCTCTCCAGGCACTCCCCCGCCCGCAGGAGGCACCTGCCGCTGGCCAATGTAAGAATTTCCTCCTGAAATCTGGCTGGACAAAGACTTGGATAAATGCTTTTATCTTAAACAGAGAAGCAGCTGTTATTAACTATTGAGTATTAAAACAAGCTAACATATTTAAGATTTCAGGCGATTTGTTTACTCTTATTTTTATTTTGATGCACAAACGCAATCAAAAAGTTTGAATATTTTCTCGCTCACAGATTAATAAATGTAGTGTTAGAACATCCATCCATCTAATTTTTGATAGCAACCTTCCTTTTTTTAGCTGACTGGCTCTGTTCATCAACAGGTTGGGGAGGGAATAACAACAAATTCATCTCAAGATAAATTAAAACGAGCTCAATAATTTCCATTTCCAAAAACTGGATGATAAAAGTCTTCAGTCTGGTGCTTTGATCTCAACAAGGCACCAGACTTTCAGCACCTTTTATGAGAGACTTCATAATTAATTTTATTTGTTGTTTCTGTTGTTTTGAATATTTAAATTTTGTTCCGGTTCCAGTGTTAAATGTTCATTAGAATTTAAGGTTTATTGATATTTGAGAATGTGTTTTTGCATTATTAAACCATGTTTGAAAATCATCTCAAAACAACAATATTATCGTTTATCGGAATAACTTGTGGGACAATTTATCATCCAGGAAAATTTGTTACTGTGACAAAAGATGGGAAGTGCTCCACTTCTTTCTACTCCGTACTATCAGAGTAAACTCTGGGTTTTCTGACACCTTCAGGATTTCAATGAGGAACTTTTGACACTCTGGAATTTTATCATTTTTGAAACTTTTAAAACCTCCATTTACATCGACACCAAAAAGCATTCCAATCTCATAAATATGGATCAGCTGTATGCAGATGTAAAATTTCCACTCTGCTTTCTAACCTGTGGATCACATGTTCAGATATTTCCGCAAGTATTTTGGAAAGTTTCTGAAAAGATTCTGGAAAGACAGTCAAGCTTCACTTATGTTATAATTTCTGAGACATTGTCATAACTTCCTGAACATACCAGCGGTTGTTGGAGTGGATTAGGCAATGAGAAGACGGGTCAGACAGAAGAAGAAGGAAGACAGAGTTTCAGGCATGCTGACAGACAGCATGCAATTCCAGTGATTAAGAGCTGCAGGCTAATGCTAGCACACTGACTCATTTTTTTGTTAAGGGAACCGGCTTCTATTCTGAGGAACACATCCACTGAGATACACCTGAGGCTTCCTCAAACATATGACTTCACTCGTGCTTCCTGAGTCACTGTGTTTGTGGCTCCAGTCGGGAAGTAAGATATAATTAAGGGATGAAGGATAAACGTCACACATAGAGGCTTTGTGAAGAGCTCAGGGGAGTGACAGTGTCCTAGTTAGTTTGGATTAGCATTCAGACACACTGACACACATCCAAGCAGACAAGCAGATCGAAATTCTCTCGAAAGAAAGGAAATTAAAACGGACAGAGAATGTCGGGCAGAGGCTCTGATCTTCCTGAAAACTGCTGAAATGTCTGCTTTAGTCGGCTAATTTCCTTTCAGCACAAAGCCGTAGAAGTTAATCAAGCACAGAGGCCAAGGCGAGACTCGGAGTAAAAAGCAGAGCGAAAAATGAAGATGCATAAAAAAGATTTTATAAAGGGAAGAATGTTAAAAACGCCATGGAGAGAAGTTCAGTTTACACGCCAGCAGAGCCCTCTAGTGGAGAAATAAGATATAAGCATGCAGAAAAAAATGGAAATGTATCTGAAACTGTCAATAACAACAATGAAATATATATATAAAAAAATCTTGAATAAGTTGGTGTAATTGGGTCAGTTTCTCGTTACTCTTGTTACTTATTATGTTTTAGATTCTCACATTTTTTTATTTGCTCTGTTGAAATCAGTTTTGCTGTAAACCAAAAGCAGATGGACAGTAAAGTTCTCTTTGTCTGGTTTTAGGCATAAAAACATAAACACAAACCAATACAGTTTACATTTTGACTGGTTGTTAGTGGTTTGTGAATTTTGTCCTCAATATTTTCTCAGTTTTTCTCTGATGCACATTGATCGTTACTTTTAGAAATATTATTATTTAAAGCATAAAGTATTAAATGTATACAAGTTCTCAGTGATTCAGTTTTATTTTCATTTGTTTAATTTGAGGCTTTTTAAGATTTAATTCCAGGCATTTTATTGCCCTTTTACATTTTAGCTCACTTATTTTTTGTAATTTATAGTTGCAGTTGTACATTTGTATTTAATTGAATCCGTGAGCTTAAAAATAGCTTTTATTTATTTATTTATTTATTTTTATCTTTTAATTATTAATCTTCATCATGGATGTTTAATTTTATCTTTTTGACAACATTTCAAATCTCTTAAGTTAGTCCTCTATTATGTTTGTGCTTTTTTTTTTCTTGCTTTTGCAATATAGTTTGTGCTGTATTTAGTTTGCAGGTGAATCTGACTGAAGTTTGATGATTTTTCTGTTGCAGGAGGGAAGCCTGTGGTCGTCTGAGAGCACTGGGACCAGCAGTGGTCTGAACGAGGTAATGTCTGTTTGGAATAAGCTCCTTGTTCTCCAGCTTAACGCAGCTAAAGATCCTGACGTCTCATGTCGCTCAGCACCAGGTGTATAACCCGCGGCCCCCGGACAGAGGAGTCATGTCGTACCTGCAGCGCGACCCGCAGCCCAGCCAGCCGCAGCCTCTGCTTCAATCACAGCGCTTCCAGCAGACGTATGGCCCGAGTCGCTTCCAGCCGACGTACCCCTACCTGCCCCAGAGCTTCATCGACCTCCCGCCCACCATCTCCCTCTCAGACGGCGAGGAGCCGCCTCCGTACCAGGGGTCCTGCACTCTGCAGCTGAGGGACCCTGAACAGCAGATGGAGCTGAACCGCGAGTCGGTTCGCCCTCCGCCCAACCGAACAGTGTTTGACTCCCACGCCCTGGACCCCTCCCACTCCTGCCTGCAGGCCAGGTAACAGCACAGCTGCTGTCATTCACTAGCGTGGAGAACTCACGTGTAATCAGAGTCATTTCAGATTTATTGTCACTTAAATTGCTTTTAAAATGTTGCCAGGAAGGAAACTTTCTATTTGTTCTCTTCCCCAGAAGTTAAACTATTCAGTATTTATTTATGTTTTGGTCATTGTTGACCAAAACATAAATAAATACTGCGGGTTGACTACATGTCAACAACTGTTGACATGTAGTCAACAATTGTGAGAAACAGTAACTATCGTTAAATCATCAATATAAATCAAATATGTTATAAAGCAACTCCTGATTCAAAGGAACTCAGTGTTTCGGCTGGACGTTTCTGGACGTTTGTTCCAGATTTTACGTCATCTTTCATTATATCTAAGTTTAAAAACATTAGTGAGTTCTTTATGACTTTCTGCCCTTAAAAATATTTATTTCAAAAACAGCTTATGACATAAACTTTGACCAAGAGTTATTCTTATTCCAATCTTCCAGTCCAGTTATTTTTCTATCTGCTGTATATTTAGGGCTTATTGCGTGTTTCCTCCATTTGTTTCTCCCATCATTCTCATTCCTCCTCCATCTTCTGTCCCCAGGCTGCAGGCTCCGCCCCCAAGCGTCCATTCAGGTATTAGTGTGCTGGCGGCCCAAGAGGCTTTGTCCCGGCAGCAGAAACAGAACTCTCAAGTCGAGGGAACTCCCCCGACTTACAGCGAAGCCATCGGGCACTTTTACCACCCAGCAACACTCGCCTCCACCCAGAGCCATCGGACGGTATCGTCCCTGCAGGGGGCGCCGTCCTCTCTCATACACGGCCTGCTCAGACCTCTGCCCAAGCAGCAAGGAAGTGTGGAAAACAGGAACACAAGGAACACAAAGGAGAAATCCCAGAAGCCGGAACAGGTGTGACTGAACTGCTTTCTCTTCATTCCAGCTTAAAAAAAGACAAAAGAAAAACACCCCAAATTCCATCAGCTCACCATTTGGGAAATCATCCGCGGGCAATGAGGAACGATGACGTGAACGTTAACATCCGGTGTGAATGGTTACACGGCGGATGTGCGGTCGGACTCGGTCTGAGTGAGAACATCTGCATGACCTCTGCAGAGCACAGTTCCAGGAGAACATCCGGTTCTCCTGGTTTTCCACTTTGCTTCAGAAGAACGGGGGATGGCAGAGAAGACGGACGTGAAGTGGAAAAGATGAAGGTGGATAGAAGCCTCTGTAAATTCCTCGTCTCTCCTGTATCCGATGGATCTTTGTTATAAATATTTACTTGTTCTGTTTGCCTCTGTAGAACGTATCATTTCCAAGCCTGCAGAACACTTCAATCGTCTTGTTTCTTGCAGGATATGTTTCGTTTTCTTGTGATAATCCTCTGTTGCTGCTTTGAGTCCTTAAATATTTGCTTCTTTTTTTTCCTCCAACTTCAAAGTTTGCAGCAGCTCCTGCACCGAGCTTTGGCTTTACCAGTGGGACATGATAGCACATCTGACTATATTTCCAGTTTAGATTTAGTTAGCGTAATCATAAAACTAGCTCAGCAGGTGTAGCAACAGTGCTAAACGTCCTAAAGCTAGAAGCTCTGCCTTATAATGACCAACACCTGCAGGAGACCTTACAGATCCTTGATTCAATTTGATGTCTTCTGAAGAGGGTTTGCACAAAGTCTGACTGTTCACCGCAGAAGGAGAATCTGCGGTGATTAATGCTAAGAGAGGAGGTCTAGAAAGTAGGGGTACCGTTTTAAAACTTGATGCATTCTTTGTATTTTGGTTGTCTAGTTTTAGAAAAAGAGACGTGAGAAACACGTGAGGGTGCCAACATTCACCTTGAACATTTTGAAACGTACATGTTGACTTGTATATTCGTTACATATGGAGTATATATACACGCATGTATGAACGAGAATGGAAAAGCACGAATTTAGAGTTATTTATATAATTGCTGAAAAGCATTGCACTATTTTTTTAGTATGCCCAGATGGAACATTTGAGAGGGACTTTTATTGTGAAGGAGCTCTGTGTTTTGTGGTTTAAAAAGAGATTGGAAATGATTTACCAGAGTGTGTGAGCAGCACGGTGCACAGCAGCGGCTATCAGTCGATGGGAAGACTGACTTTGGTCCAAAGGACTCAGACGATCCAATTTCTGTACCATAGATGAAAGAAAAAAAAAATCTCCAGTTTATGCAAATGTCTGAGTCCAGCGAACCAACCAAATGTCAGCAGCCCACCTGTGGGTCCAATCAGAAATCCCAGAACTCTCTCCATCTCTCTCTCTCTCTCTCATCCCTGTCGGCCGAATCATTAGCAATCCCAAAGCTGGCTGCTACTACCTCGACCAAACAAGTGAAGCACATACGTTTCCTCAACTTAATCAGACTGTACCATTTAACAAGCGTCTGAGCTAATCAAGGCAGTGTGTAACAGTAGAAAGGGATAGAGTAGAATGTTGTAGAGTTAGTTTTTTGTTTTTTAATCCTGCTTGGGTGTTTTATTTGAATGTTAGAGTTTTATGCTCATTAGGTGAGAAGAGAGAGACGCCTAATGTCCTCATTGTGGAGCATTACTCAGGAAGAAAGCCTGTTGCCCAACAGGTCCCTAAATATCTGATATGCTGACTGTGCACAGTGGTGGCTTCTTATGCACGATTCATAACACCAACATTTCTCCGAACCTCCTGTCAACATTCATTCTGTTCACTCTGGTAAACTTCTCGATTTTGCGGGCATCTCTGAGCACTTTATTGCAGCGGGAAAGAGACAACAATCCTCGAGTCCGCCAGCATCACAACATGAAACCTTTATCTCTGTTGACGAGGTAAAAGCGTACACTGGATAAAAATGTATAAATCAGTCCAGCATCCGATCTGCTGAGTTTCACTAAACAAAGCTCTTCTAAAATTAATCAGAATGGACCATAAATGTAGCCCAACATTTCTTGGACAATATTGGCAGTAATATTTTGGTATGTTGATTTTGTTGAAGTTCTTTTTTTACACAAGATGGGTTGTTGAAACTAGACACACTGAAGTGTTGACAAGTGACACGAGTGTTAATAGCAACTCATCCTGTGTCAGCTCTTTACAAGTGTAGAAATAGAAAAACATTATGAGTCTGTAAACGTAAAGACGACACCAGTTGAGCTTTGTGTCGTCCAGTTTTTATGCAATTATTGAACCAAATTGATGCTGACGCTGATTTAAATGGATGTTTCAGATGACTTAAAGGATTATGAGCAGCTAACAGTTTAAGAACAGTAGAAAACTAGCTTGCCGATTAGCATGCCGCATGCTACTTTGGTCATGAGTGTAAAATCCAACAACAAAACACAACTTTAGCAAGAGTGAACCACTTTGAAATTTTTTTTAAAGATGGAGGAAGTCTACTTTGTTCTTGACCCTCTATTCATATAAAGAAAAAGAGATCAGAGTTTCCTACTGTATGTCACTAACTGTTCATAGCATTTCAAGAGATATTACTTAAAAACATCTGAACCATCCCTGTAAGTCTGCAATGTGAGAAAAGAGAACAGATACACTTTAACAAGCCTGTTCTCAACAAAAACGGTGAGACTTTCTAGATATATTGACTCTTCTAGCAGTTTTAGTATTATTAAGTCGGTAGGTCAGCAACTCTGACTTCCAGGTGCTTTTTTAATCTCAGCAAAGTGTTTAGAAGCAACACACCCTGATCAGAAACCAATTTGTGTTGAATAATGGAAGAAATCCCAAATCTTCACCTTAGTTGATCTATGCTGACAAAATTACTTAAACTATAACCAACCAGAGAGAGCTTTTAGAGTCAAACCAAAGTAAAACATTTTTTAGATATTTCCATTATGTAATCAGTAACATATGTTAAAGTCAAGCACTTAAAGATAAAAAAATTATGATGCAAAGGGAACTAAGGCCTACACCCAAAACTACTGAAGGATATTTAGATCATGAATCATTCTTGACCATTAAACCAGAGATGAGAAGGTTTGTAACGAGTGAATAAAGATTTGAAAAAGGCTCTGATCAGGATGATTGGGAAAACGAATACCACTACTACCAATATAAATAATAATAATAATAAATATGTGCATCCAAATACATAAAAACCCTGCGCTGGCTGACAAAACCCAGAGAGACAGGCAGAGGAAGAAGGAAACTCACACATATCAAACATTTATACGCAGGCAAAAATCATTTAATATGCACTGCAAACTCTCTACACAATCTTCTTTTTTTAATGCTTTATGCCAGTTTGAAAGCTCTTAAGTGAGTTAGTGTGTATCAGTGCATGTGAAAGGTGCGTGGGTGTGTATTCCTGTGCAGTAAATGTGCAGCGACGTGGCCTGGGAAAGACCTCCAGCTGTCTAGACAAAAACCAAACACACACAACCGCATACACACAGCAGTCTAAATGAACTACTTAAAGAGCCAGACACACTTTCATTGAGCTAGTGCCCCCCCCCCCCCCCCCCCCCCCCCCCCCCCCCACCACCACCACTCTCACTGTGGACCACACAAGGTACAGCGAAAACATTCATCTCACACACACCTGGTCTTCCTCCAGAGCGCCTCCCTCCTCCTCCTGTCTCAGTGAGCTCTTCCTGTTCCCAAGAGATGCCCGCTGTCCAATCACAGAGCTCCTTTCCAAGAAGGCCCCCCCTTTGCCATTGGCCGACCGAGTTTGGGTCTCCGTGGAAATGTTCGTCGTTTGTTGTTGTTGCTATGTCGTACGTAAGTGTGCCTGCCTGTGCTGAGATGGGCTAAATGTGAGCGGCCTGTGTGGGCTGTCAATCATCCCCGGCCGCGCTGTCTCAGACTATGATGATGATGATGATGATGATGTTTGGATGATGGTGATGAGTCTGATGAAGATTGATGGTTTCGATAGTGATGCCTCAGAAGATTGTTGCAATACAACTACTTTTTGCCTTTTTGATATTAGTGATATTTTAACGTAGTGTGTTAAATGTAAGATTTTGTTTTGAATTATTGTTATTATTGTTGTTTATCACTTTAGAAAGAGAGAAAAAAGGATTTCACTTTATTTCACTGTTCACACAGAAAACTGTTTGCATTTGTAAAGTTTGTGAAAGTGTGAAACTACCTAAACACACAAAAGCTGCAGATCAGCAAGGCAGAAGAGGAAATCCGTAACATGTACTTCTGTGTTTAAGTGCCCTTTTCAGTTGAAGGTGTTGTTGTTAGTTTGCAAATTTGTGCTTTTATATGTTTATTTTTGGCAAAAAGAGTTTCAGTCATTCCTTTTTTTTTTCTTATGCAGTATAAAGTCTTTTTTGTTTTTTCTTATCGTCTCCAAACTCTACATGTGTGCCTTCTGGTGTCCAGTGTTACATTACTGTTGCCTTTTGACATTTAACCAAACACAGCCTGGAACATTGAATAAGCCTAGCTGTGTGATGTAAGGAAGTCTTGCAGGAAAAGGGAAGAAACATGCCCAAATTTATTAAGAAAACATCATTTTCATAGCAAAGCAGCAAAATCAGGAGCTGTACTCTAAATTATTTAAACTCAATTTCTCTTCACCTGATAATTTAAGACATTAGCCCAGAAACAAGCGGTTCTGGAAGCACTTATGTCATTAGCACAAGGCGACTGGAGAAAATTAAGGTTTCCCCCCTTTTTGTGTGTTTCCTCTCATGCTGCAGTGTTGTGTGCTTCTCCGCTTTTTGAATCAGCGCTGCACTGGCGCCTATTCCTCTGACAATGTTTTAGAAAACAAAATGTGTGATAACACTCTCTTTTTGTTGCAGTATGTGATGTGTTCATATTTAAATAAAACCTCTGTATTACGACTGCGCCGCAACGCTTGCGACTGTTGTAAAAGTCTTCCAGCTGTTGTGGAGTTTAATCCTGAAGGCACATTAATGGTGGGAGTTGTACGGTATGGTGAGTTTCTTCTGCTCTGGATTCCCACCTTTGAGAAAAGTAAAATTAAATGTAAAAACATGAATTACGGTCAGCTTTTCATCAATGAGCAGAATCTTAAAACCCATCTAGGACACAGCAATTTGTAAAGTCTGGTTTAGGATCCAGGAATCTGTCATTGCTGAAAAGTTTTGGGGGTTAAACTCCAGACAGTTTTCTCTCACAGCATGGGTAACACACTTATATAGAGATCTATTTTATTCTCAATAATACCTGCTTATTTGTGTATTAAGACAGTTCCTTTTAACTTATGTTCACATTGACGGGTTTATGTTATATTCCTTGCCAAAAGAACTCAACAATGCTTCATTGTTGGTGATACAGAACTTGGTAAGAATCGGACACATTTCATTTAGCCTTTGAATTAACAAAAGTACAAATAAAAAAGTTTTATAAATACACCTGACCTGTCTTTTTTATTTCTTCGTGGGGAGTTCAAAAAGTGATAAGCTTTTAATTACACAAATCATAGCAGTAAATCCTGAAGGTACATTGTTTCTAAAAAGTTACTCAAGTAAATGTAACTGAGTAAAAGTAATTAGTTACTGTCCACATAGAGATGTACCTTTCTTTAGGGGTAATTACTGAACAACAGGGAAACACATCATACACACAAACCCGATTGAGAGTCCAGTTGGCCTAAATGCATAATTTTGGAGAAAAACACTGAATGCACAGGGAGAACATAAAAGCCATCAACTACAGAAATATACTATCTTTGACTTTAAGAAACAAACTTTCTAACAGTGATAACAAGTTTTATGTTACTTGGACATTAACACACATACAGTCATGTCACATATCTTCAATTTGGATTTTACAAAAATACCAGATTGATTTTCTCACAGTATCCACCAGATGGTGCACTTCAATTAGTTTTACAGAAAATTCATAATATAGGATGAACCTGCAGTAAAGCCATCCAAATACAAAAAGAGAAAGAAAAACAAGGCACAATAGACAAATTAAAGTGTAAAACTCTTCATATTTCTCCCATCATTCTGGTGTTTGGTTTGACCTTCAGCAAGTCGTCTTCAACACACGCAGGGGTCAGAATGAACCTCAGGACAATGCTTACATCACATCCTAAGCATTTAATTAATTGCTGCAGGAGCTTTTCATACTTCTATTTATTTCAGTCAGGTGTGTGGCAGCACGGAAACACCCCCAAAATAAAAACAAATAAAAAATGAAGGGGCAGTGGGTTGTGTGGTACACTGGCTCCCTCTAGTGGCACTTCAAAAGAATGTTAACTTTGTGCGATTAATACCTTAATTGTCAACTGTTCACTATTTGAGCCAATAAAGCTAAAATATTCAACGACACAAAGGCACCATGACGTTCAGTAACAGTCCGAGTACTGATAGATAGATAGATAGATAGATAGATAGATAGATAGATAGATAGATAGATAGATAGATAGATAGATAGAGTTTATTGTCATCGTATACAAAAAAATGCAATAAAACAATATTTTTTGGCAGCAGTAAGTCAGACAGCACAACGCAGTACAAAATTGCTCAAAGTACAACAAATTTCAGTTAATTAAGCATTTAAAAAGTAAATATAAGTTCATATGAAGTTAGTAAATTTTTATGTATTGAAATTCATTGCTAATTATTTCGAAAATACCTTGAACTCAAAATATCATCTTGAGACGCAGGACCACTCAATTAGAGTTTCTTACTCACCTGGACTTTAAAATATCAGAACTTCTGTCTTGAATTTCTAATATGGGCTCATATCTCACGTAAACTTTGTTTTTCTTTTTTTATTTGTCTTCATTGTGTCTGGGAAGTTAAATATGTTCTGAGATATTTCATAGAAAAAAAAGAAAAAGCAGGAGGAAAAGAAAAAGCAAGAGATGAATGACAGTTCATTTGATCCATTCGACCACTAATTTTGTGTTTGCTGTTGCTTCAATAATGATTTTGTTTTTAATTTTTCAAGTAAAGTGAACTCAAGCTTTGTTAAACCATACCTTAAACATCATGTTTATTGCAACTTAATTTCATTTACTTTCTCTGATTGTGACTTTTACAGAGGTATAGCTTTTTATTAGTTTTACTGGTTTATTACATAATATGGCTGTGGGGTAGATAAAGAACAGTAAAGTTCTATCAGAGTCAAAATTATGGTAGGTCAAATATTTGCTTTTGTCCTAACATAAAACCATGACAGCAACCTCTGTAAATCTACTAGTAGAAAGTAAAGATAACTGAGTAGCCAATCAGAAAATGTATAAAGATTCAGTGGTTTCCACTAAATGATTGGTTAATGTGAAATCAGCTGTGAGTCTCAGTGTTTTCTCAGCTGGTCTCAAACTCAAATTGACAATCTGTGGCAGGAACGTGTGGATACACAAACTCTAACAAATACTTTTAATTTGAACAGAGAGCTTGATGTTACCAATCAATTCTGTTTGAACACAAAGTGACATGTTTCTTGATCACTTAAAAAAAAATTCTTATCCATTATTATCCCTATTTATAATCCTGCAAACTAAACCCTGAATAAATAACAAAATCTGAAAACTTTCACTAGGTACTAGTTCAATCAGCAAAGGCATCTGTCTGAGACACTGCTGTCCTTATCAAAGGATGTTTCGTAAATGTGTCATTTAATAATTCACATTCACAAGGCCCTGTTGAAGTAGCAGGTTAACTTGATCTAAGAGTTGAGTGCTCTTTTACCTTGAGGCCTGTGAAGTCAAGTTTCTGTGTCCATTTGGTATCAATTTCACAAAAGATCCAAGATTTCATCCATCAGGCCAAGATAACTCGTTTAATTTTATATAAAATTAGCAGGAACTAACCAAACTGCTAAATGATCCATGGAATTAACAAAACAATAGAATTTAGACTTTAAATTATTAAATGCAACAAGCACTTTAAAATCAGCATGTGTAGAGTGGAAGAAGGGAAACATAATTCATTCCACAAAAATCCCCTCACTTGTTAATTTTATTCATCTATTTTTATTTTTTATTTTCTTAATTTTATTGTCTTTCATTTTTTATCTTGAAATTATTATTTAAACAAAATCTGTAATTTTGAGAATTTTTTGCTAAGCTGAAGCTTTGCGGTCGTGACCTGTGACGTCACTTCCTCCTTCACCAGACCGTTCATGGCTGTTATGGAAGAAGGTGAGTTTCTCGCGGAACTTCTGTTTTACTATCTGAAAGTTGCTGTAGATGGCAAAATATTTTACTATCTTTTAGCTAACATTTTTGTCAGATGTTCGGTAAATGTTTTATACATAGTTCAGCGCAGGATGGAATGGTTTTGTCGAGTGTTGGACCGTACTGTTGCAGCAAATGTGTGAACAAGCTGACTTCTCTCCCCGCGTTTTTTATGCGTTTCCTTTGTCACCTGTAGGTGAAGTAATGTCGACTGGGTGTATTTTGTGTTGCTTAGCTGTTTAATTCCACTCTGTGCAGACATTTTGTTACTCATCTGTCTTTTTTATTGAAATTTCTTGTTTGTTTTTGAAGTTTTGTATATTTTATTCTCACAATATGCAAGGGGTTGTGGACTTTAATTCTTAATAACAGAGACAGGTCCAATATGGAGAAGCTGGGGGCAGGGAACCATGCAGTGAAACACTGGCATGCAAAAGAAGTTTATAATCACCATTTAAAGATATTTTAAGGTGATGGAAGCTGGACAAATGGGAAAAACTCAATATGATGTGCAGACAAGCTAAAACATTGATCCAACCTTTTTTTTACTTCTAAAGGTTTACATATTAGGACATTTCTAGGTATTAGCGAATCTTAAAAGTAAGTAAATTAGATGAAATAAGATGAATCACATGCAGTGTAAGACATGTTTTGGGAAAGTTTCTGCATTCAGGTGTGTTGTTGACCTCAGCACATTATGAGCACATTAGAGAAGCAACTGCTGCTTGTTGAACTGAAATGGTTGTTGGACCATTTCTAAAAAATTCTGAACCCAGTTAGGGAATGAATTGGATTAGGACAGATTCAGTAAAGCTCTCGACTTTCAGCTTCAACATTACAGATGCCAGTAGGTGAGTTTTGCTTCCACTGCAGGGTCACGGCTTTACTTGTTTAAGAGCAAGGAAGTAATTTTTTTACTAAGTGGAAGACGACCCATAAAACTTATCCTATTCCAAGTGTCCCAGTAGACTTCCCTCAGGTCAGACATGCAGTGCTCATACAAATCATCAATGTTGTAGAAAAAGCTTCAAGAAATGTCTCTGCACTTATGTTTTAGGAAGCAAAAAAATTAATTTGTGTTGAAAGACTTGCCCAAACTTCAAACTGAAGAAAAAAAGATTTGAAACTTGAAATACTGTTCACACTGGTTAGACATGAGTTCCTTTCTTTTTTTCTTGTCTTTTTCAAGATGAGCTAAATATAAGAGTTGCCTACAATAACCTAATGGCCGGGGCAGGACATACCTGCCACACACCGGATTTGATTTTTCGTCAGTCTGTCTCCTGGCAGCTTTCTGATCAGTTAGTAAATGATTCCCAGATCCCAAATGGATCCTGGCCAGTTACTACGTGGATTCCAGTGAACTTTGCGTTACAGTTTTGTCCTTGCCAGGTTCCTACGACAGCTCTTACTGCAGGCTATTCCAGTTTTTTACTGTCCTGCTGCTTACATGGCGCCCTGCACTCTTACCTCATACTCTTCTGTGTGTTTATGGAGAAATGAAAAGATATGAAGGATTTACTTACAGGTTGTAAAATGGAAATGATGAAATGAAAAGGGTTGACCAAAAATCAGACAGTGAGTCATTTTACAAACTTTGTACCTTTTTAGCCTTTGCCAGGATATGTCTGTCAGGTGTGTCTCTCAAAGATACACCAATAAATTACTTTGCTTGGCCAAATATAGACGAGAAAAGCTCTGAACATGCTGAGTCTCAAAGACTCGGCTGTAAAGCTCAGAATTTGGGTAGTTTTGAAAACGGACTTTTAGTTACAGATTTTTGAAGATGTTCTGGTCACATTGTCAGCAAAGTTTCACACAAAATCTCTAAAATGCCAAATAAGAGTTGATAATGTTGGGATTAAATAATATTAAGTTAATACAGAGAAATTCAGAGCATGACTGTCGCTCATCCTTTTTGTGACCCGCTCTGCCATTATTTCTTAATATTTCTCTCTTTGATTTTGAAACCTGTCTTATTTGCTGTTACACTGTTGTGTCTTTGTGGCCAATTTTCTGCTTTGAGTCTTAATCATGTTTAATGCTAGAAACAACCATGTATGCTACATTTATCAATATCAGTCACTGAAATATATTTTGCACTTTGATACTTTTTAAAGTCTTTGTTTTACAAAACATTTGTGTTATACATTGAAGCATATCTTCTTTACCTTCACCCCAGACAGGAAAAAATAAGTTCACTTTTTACTTCTTTAAAATAATTTTTCTGTTTGCAGGTATGTTAAACATGAGAGAGTACAGAAGTTGGTGTTCCTGGATCGTCTGGAATTCCCTCTGAGCTTTGACCACCAGCGCCCCACGGCCAGGAAGCGTCACTGCTGACGTTTTACTGGAGGTGAGAGTCTGACTGGACCTCTGGGCCGTGTTACTGTGTCAGCTCTATCAGCTCGCTGTGCAAATATTACATTCACACACTCAGCTGATAAGGACTCACCTTTGACGCGGCAGACTGTCCTCCTTTCATTGCACAACTTCACATTGTTCCCTTCCTTCTGTTCTCCCTTACTCAGCTGTCTGTGAACAATGAAATACTTAGCTGTTGAGACTTTGTGTAAATTGTTGTATGTGACACAAGACATGCACCATTTCTCCCAAGTAAGCTGCTGTATGTGCACTAATTTCGCACTAGTTTCAAGACCTTTCAACTTTGCATTCAGTCTATCTCCAATAAGCATTGATTCAACCTGTGAGTTTAAATCTGCTGAGATGATTTCTAAAATGACCTTTTGGTGTTTGTACAGTTTGGCTTTATAAATGCAGCCTGACTTTAAATGAGCTTCAAAACCAGAAATTGATGCACTTTACATTTTTGTAGTGATGGACAACAAGTGATATTTCTAGTTCAGTTCCATTTCAGTTTACAAGAAGGGTGAGGTGAGGTTGAATATTCACCCTGGGCTCTTTCTGCATGGAGTTTGCATGTTGTCCCCATACATGATCTGGTTCTCACCGGGTACTCTGACTTTCTTCCATAAAAATATGACTGTTAATCAGTTACTGTAACCAAACTTGGAGGGGAGTGTGCTTCTGCATTTGTGGTGCCCTGTGTCTGTGATGCCTTGTCATTGACTGGCCTAGTATTTTTTTTTTCTTTTTGTCAAAGTGGATTTTGTTAAAATTTGGTAAGTATTAAGGAAGAGAAGAAAGGCCCAAAACAGATGAGAGACAAAATATGGAAAACTCTCAAAAATCTCTTTGAAAATTGGGAAAATATTTCTTAAATCCAACAAAATTAACACTAATTCTTACTGTATAACACTGGACTCCAAGCCTTTGTCTGAGTAGCAGCTGATAATCTGTTCTCAGAGATAAAAGAGTTTATCTCTTAGATTAGAAACAGTGTTCGCTTGTTCATTCATGTTCTCTGGGAATTACAACTTCGCTTGTGAGATAATCTCAACTTTCACAGTACAATCCTTTCATGATGTTTTTATACATGCATATTGAATATTAACACAATTTGCACATCCTGAAACTGAGGACACGGGATGTACCTCCTGTATATTTCAATAGAGCAAAAAAAATGAAAGCTTTTACTATATGGTAAAATATAGTACAGCTCTTTAACTAGAACAGATTGGCACACTGGTGGTGATAA
Organism: Xiphophorus couchianus; assembly: GCF_001444195.1. Classification (NCBI taxonomy): domain Eukaryota; kingdom Metazoa; phylum Chordata; class Actinopteri; order Cyprinodontiformes; family Poeciliidae; genus Xiphophorus; species Xiphophorus couchianus. Next base: position 4,566,039 of record NC_040247.1, read on the forward strand.
GTTACTACGTTGTAGCCAAAGTTGCCCAGGGCAGTCTGACGTAGGCTGTCATAATGTCCCCGTTTGGTGCAGAAAAGCTGAAATAATTGTTTTGCTCAGAAAAATAATAATATTACATTCATCAGGCTATAGATCTCAGTGTGTTGGAAAAAAAAAAATTGAGATTTTTAATTTTTTTTACTGTTTTTTAGATTGAGTAGAATTAAAAATGATGTGAGGAAATATATACACTATACATTGTAATGGTGTGACGATAAAATTTCTAAAAACCAAAACTGTTGCAAAAATACTCAGAGTAATTGATCTTTCATGTTACATAACAAGGCTATAAAAAACTAGAAAACAGGAACATGGCACATAAACTGAGACAAATATGTAAATTCACAGATAATCCGGTTAAATCACAAAGAGAAAATGTGATAAGAGCTGAGCACAAAAACATGTTTGGGACATGGTGTACAATTATGGTGTACATTCTTGCAAGGCAATTATTTCTTCAGATAAGGCATCTGAAAAACAAGAACATTCAGATCGTCTGCAGATGGCAGAAAACAAGTAAATCATTGTCAGCATAACCTGAAAAAAATAATTGTCTCCTTGCCAAAAGAATCAGTGGGGAGATTTTTCTTCAGAAGTGGTGAAGATTTACTTAGACATATACTAACCAAGATTCTGGTATTTAAAGATGTAGGGCAAAGGTCACCACTTTGCAACTGATATACAGCTCATGTAAAAGCTTTGTTTTTTATCACATACTGTATTATAAGGGTGTAACTTTGTGTTGCAAGTTGGTGGGGACGTAGAGGAGCCGGGGAATAGGGGATGGTAGAGTCATGATGCACTCACAGTTAATGTAGACCTTTTCTTTTCTACTGCTAAGAATAATGCCAAAACTTACATGTGAATGCCATACAGTCTTATTCAATAAATTAGGAAATACGTCCTGATCAGGGTTGTCAGATTAATAGTATCTTTTGAAAATAATCTTTTAGGAGGTATTAAACATACTATGAAATATAAACATGTCTTTCACTTGGTGATGGAACGGCTGACAAAGGAACTTCTCAGTCATTCTAATTTATGGAATCAGCCTGTATTTGCTGAATGATTACCTACAATTCAGTAATATTTTTTGTGTAGAATTATCATATAGTTGCCTTTTATTGTCTGATTTTAGCAAGTGCTGAACATCAACATGAGATTCTATAACAATCAAAATGTTATTAAACATTTCTAAAACAATAAGTAACTTCAGTGTAAACCAAATGAATACTTGTCAGTACAAACTTTGTATTTTTCAATTATGTGATTCTGATTCCACAGCTGTCCCTCAGCTGGTTGGCAAAACTTTTGTCTTGCTGACTTACATATAGCAGATGATATGATGTGTCTTTAATATGGCAAACAATAAAGACGCAAAACCTTTTTTGGGTCAGGTTGGGGCAGTTGGTTAATATTACTGGATTCAATAAAATGTGGCTTAAAACTAAGATACTGATGTTTGGATATGTAAAATATATATTCTCTCTGCTAATAAATCTATAGTTTGGTTTCTGTCAGTTCAAGGCCAATTTATCTTTATAATGGCCCATAATTTAATTTTACTTGGTAGGATCCATGATTTAAAATGTAACAAACTTTGTCTCTGTATGCTTTATGAAATATTTCATCCTATTTGATGATTGTTCTGAATATCGCCACGTTCTATGAACAAATTATGCAATTTGCCCTGGGAAAAATGTAGAAAAACGGGTGATTGTATTATTTATTTTTCTCAGCGTGTCAGCTTAATGTCACACACACAAGGACTCATTGCCATGGCAACCAATGGACAACAGCCCAGGGAGCTCAGAGCACAGATTCAAGTGCATCAGGAATTAACACACACACAAAAAACCCCCACAAAAACATTTCAAACACAAAAATGACATAAAAACACCAAACAGAACATTCTGTCCAGCAGATTTATGTTTTTGAATTTCCATTTTGCTATCATTAGTGATGCCTGAACATTAGCGGTGGTTGATTAGCTAACTTAAACACCTGCACTTCCTTATTTTTGTGTAAATTGAACCGAAATACTCCGAACTGCGCAGCAAGAGTACATGTTAAGGTGATGAAAGTTAAGCTAGCATAACTAACCTACTCTCCACTTTCTTTATATATATATTTTTTAATTAAAGCTTTTTGGAAAAGCTTTAATGGACCTGTGAAACATGATTCTTTTCTACCTTGTTTCTTGCTATCGTAGTGTTGACAATTAATCTCAAAACTTTGCATCCCCTTCTCAGATTCTTTGCTTGATTGTGTCATTTCCCCGACCACCGATATTCCTGACTCAATGTAAAGCAACAGCGCATGTAGCGCACAGTAAGTCACATGATGTCCAATCCACTAGATCACTGAGTGGATTTGCCATTTACGTTTTATAAAGAAATTTTAAAAAGCATTGCCTGGCTTATAATGCTTTGAATACAACGTGCAGCTGCTGCCGAGTTACATACTGTAGATGCAGGCACATAAAGGAAATATTGTTGGGGACTGTCCCCTTCATGCCAGAGTTGGAGGGGACATGTCCACACCAGTCCTTCAGGACGTTACGCCTATGCTGTATTATGAACATCATTAGAAAATCCACACATCGTAAAAGATTAGACCAGCAGCAAATGAGCTGACAGGTGTGGACTTTTAAATTTGATGAAGTGACGTTAAGATCACTTCTGAAAACATTTAGGTGTGTTTGTTTGCACCTGGTAAAGCAAGAAAAGATAAAACTTAAATACCATTCAGAGCTTGACAACATTTAGGTGAAGGACTTTGAATAAAAATCTGAACGTTTTTCTTTTGTTGCATCCATAATGAAGAAGGGGAGTTCCTTGTAATTGGCCAGCAGCTGTTACTGAAGCACCTTACACTTGTTTGTATTCTGTTTTTAAAATCCTTCTGGAACAGATTACAGAAGCAGGAAAGAGCAGAAGTTTGATCAGCACACAGAATTTGAATGTGAGAGAAGGTTAAAACATCTGAGTGATGATTAACTGTGGTTCCTTTCATTATCTTCACCTGTTATGAAACCACAGCGACCACTGGGACAGAAACATGTGGCCTCCCACAAACAGGTGATGACGATCGGGGGTTTTGTACACCATGTTCATCTGGGATGTTTTTGCTTATGAAGAGAACTGAAAAAAACACCAGTTTTAAAAAAAAAGGGATGACTTTGACTTTGAAATTTAATACTTTGCATATTTTTGAATTTTAACATCCTCATCCTCTGATCTTTTAAGCTTCTGTATGTTAATGTTTTATTGTACTTAGTTTGCTTTTTTATTATTTTCCAGCGCCTGATCATTTTCAGAGCAGTAGCTTAACTCTGATCTAAAACATTTAGGCATAAATAGGATCCTGAACTCATACGATGTATCAGCGTTGTGTAAAAACATTAGACGGCTAAACCAAATTATATTTAAATGTGGTTTGGTTTTTTTGTCCCCCATTATTATTATTATTATTATTATTATTATTATTATTATTATTAAGTATCACTACTCTTACATAAAATTTTGGGATACTCTACCTACTGGAAATAACTTCACTAAATGAAGGACAAATATGTTTTAACCAAAAATATGTCAGATAGAGACCCAAAGTCTGTGAAAGTGAGAGTTCATGTTTGTATATATATTCTTTCTTGTGTTTTCTGTTTGCTCAGCCTATTTTGAAATTTGAGGACAAGTGAATGTACAGTAAATACTATACAATGTCACTGGAAGTATTTATTCTGTTCTAAGATATATTATACAAATACTGACCTTAAGTATTGGTTTCAAAGCTTTTATACTGAAAATCCTTGATTTGGATAAGAATTTCTACTGCATAAATTAGTAATTTTATAAATGTTACATATATGTATATATATGTTTTTGTCTTGGTCTTTAAAATATCAGAATTTTGTAAGTGTTTTTTTGTCTAACATTGTGAAATATTTAACCAGACGTTTCAATTCATTTGATGCAACTCCTTAGTCGTGTTGTCTTAGTTCTTGAATCATTTGTTTCAGATGATGCTAATTGCTACTTTTCAGTACATTGCAGAGTTTGTGTGTTTGTAAAATATTTTTTGATATAATTGTGGGTTATCTGTTGATGTCCTAATGATAAAAGGAGGAAAGCCATCATGGCCAAACCATTGAAAAATGAATCAGAATCACAAATATATCTTCAAATGCATTTATTGCTGTCTTCTCATTTAAGAGATCCAAATTATAATAAACAGAACAAAACGTCACCAGTGTTGTATAAAAATAAATTAAGACATCAAATAACATGAACAGAAAACAGTTATCCCTTTAAATAGGGAACAGAGCCATAAAAAGGACCACATACAATTACATGGTTATGAAACTATGACATATATCTCAAATAAGTTACCTTTAAATAGACATATTGCAATTGGTTTTAAATACACAGTCCTGCTACAACAGCATATGGATGGAAAATAAATATTTCTGGAGGAAATTAGTCATGCCAAAAAGTATCATCATTAGGTATTTCTTGCTAGGTAACAGAGAGGAAAACAACGTGGAAAAATATTAAAAGAAGGATTGCTCATAAAGGTTGTGAAATTAAAGTTTATGAAGAAATATTTTAAAATTTCAACTAGCTTTTTGAATTTCATACATTTATAACTGACAAAGCTGAAGACCAAAATCCATGTAGTTTCCATTTAAAATACCTAACCCATGCTTTCTTCCTCATTACATCTGCTTCACCCTCTGCTGCAACAGCTCCAGCTGATGGCCCACCTCATTGGGCAGGTCATCATTCACCTGTGTGGTGAAATACTTTCTCACTTCCTCCACTTCCTTCTGCCAGAACTCATGTTCCAAGGAGAACAGCTCACTGAAGTTCACCTTTCCCTCTAGGCCCTGGAGGTTCAGGGAGTCGTTGCAGGGCAGGTAGCCCACCGCGGAAGGCATGGCGCCGGTATTGCCGTCCACTCGCCTGAACATCCAGTCCAAAACGCGGATGTTGTCTCCAAAGCCAGGCCAGAGGAAGCCAGCTTTGGGGCTCTTTCTGAACCAGTTGACATGGAAGATCTTGGGCAGCGTGGCACCGGGGCGGTCGGCCATGCTCAGCCAGTGAGAGAGGTATTGGCCAAAGTTGTAGCCGAAGAAGGGTCGCATGGCAAAGGGGTCATGCATGATTACCTTGCCTAGGTAAAGAAAAAATGAGAGAGGCTGTGAGTAAGTGTGGCTTTACTTCACTTCTGTGGGGTTGCAGATTGTAAAATACCCAAAAGACAAAAGGAGATCTTTTTAGTGTCACTGACCTTTGTGTTCAGCTGCTGCAGTGGCCTCTGACCTCATTGCTGCGCCAACAAATACTCCATGTTGCCAGTTGAAGGCTTCATACACCAGAGGAACACCTGAAGAGAATCAGAGTTATATTTGCATCTTTGCTAATCTTCTCTTGCTTTGTGCTCCCAATTTACATCTTTACTCCTCTTGATTCAATATTTGCTCACCTTCTGGCCTCCTGCCTCCAAAGATGATGGCTTCAATGGGGACTCCTTCTGGTGATTCCCACTGTGGGTCAATAATAGGACACTGACTTGCTGGGGTGCAAAAGCGAGAGTTGGGGTGAGCGCAGGGTTCCCCTATAGAGAGAAAGATAAGACAGTTATTTTATTTTTTATCTTTACCCAGGATACACAGTTTGTGTTTTTATTAGACATCTAAGTAATTTATGAAATCTGTTTTGATCTTATTTTAATCCTGTGAGTTTCTTACCGTCTTCTGAACTCCAGGGCTTGTTCTTCCATGATGTGAGTGTGACTCCCTCAGGCAGTTCCTGCTCCATTCCCTCCCAATAAATGCCACCATCACTGGTTTCTGCCACATTTGTGAAGATGGTGTTCTTAACAATGGTCGCCATGGCGTTGGGGTTGGTTTTAGCTGATGTACCAGGTGCAACACCAAAAAATCCATTCTCAGGGTTGATTGCACGCAAGTTGCCTAAGAACAGGAATAACATCTGTTAGTTTTGGTAGTTGTTCATCATATTTCATGATATTTCAGTTTTCCACAGCTGGTGGCCAGTGAAAGATTTCTTACCTTGGTTGTCAAACTTCATCCAGGCGATGTCGTCTCCGACACACTCAACCTTCCAGCCAGGCAGTGTTGGGCAGAGCATGGCCAGGTTGGTTTTACCACAGGCACTAGGGAAGGCTGCTGCCATGTACTTTTTCTCTCCAGCAGGATTAGTGATGCCTAGGATCTGAACAGGAGAAACATTTAGTCTTCTTCAAAAATGAAAAAGCTGTTGGAAGTGGCTTCAATCCTTTTGCCTGTTGCTTACCAGCATATGCTCAGCAAGCCAGCCCTCTTCCTTGGCAATTCGTGAGGCAATGCGGAGAGCGAAACACTTCTTTCCCAAGAGGGAGTTTCCGCCATAACCGCTGCCAAATGAGATGATTTGTTTGCGTTCTGGGATGTGGGCGACGAGGGTCTGCTCAGGGTTGCAGGGCCAGTTATTTACCAGGGGTGCTGAAAGGAAAATCAGAGCATTTTTAAAATATGTGAATTATTTTGGTTTGCAGGAACATTTGGAAAATGAAAAAATATCATATTAATACATGTTTGGTAAACTTTTTTTGGCGTACTTTTAAGTGGTAGAGGGCAGCCGACGGAGTGCAAACAGCGGACAAACTCGCCGTTTCCCAGTGCGTTGAGCACAGTCTTCCCCATTCGGGTCATCACCCTCATGCTGGCCACCACGTAGGGGGAATCAGTCAGCTCGACGCCAATCTTAGAGAGGGGAGAACCGACAGGGCCCATGCTGAAGGGAACCACATACATGGTGCGACCTGAAGACAGAAAGATAAAAGGATTGCTTACAATTGCCTTTTCTTTCATTTACTTTCATCAACTGATTTAAAATGCACATTCATCACTGTAGTACCTTTCATGCAGCCAGGGAACCTTTGAGCCATGGCTTTGTCAAACTCCTCTGGGGACATCCAACGCCCCAATTGGCTGGTCCCACCTCCCAGTAGCGTGGGCACCGTTTCCCTCTGCTCTCGAGTCACGATTACCGTCTTGCTCTCGACTCTAGCCACATCTCTTGGGTCTGTTCTAGCCAACCAGCTGTAAAATTAGAAATATAAGGGATAAGAAAGACAAATTCACAGCATATCTGTAAAAGTTGTAGCTTTTACAGATATTAAGCTTCTTGCAAGTCATTTTCATCTGCACCTTTTGCAGCTGCTGGTAAACACTTCTAGTTAGCTGAACTAACTGGACTTTCTGGTATGTCAGACTGCACGATATTTTCTAGGTATGTTGTCAATCAAAACAACTGCTGACGGCTGAATGATGCAAACTGTCATCAACAACAACATGACTGGACAATTTACTGATTCCACTGATGCTTTGCTCCAAAAACAACTCCAGCTATAGTGATAGGTATCTCAAACTAAAACTGTTAAGCTCCTATTTCTTTGCAGCACTTTGCAACAAATTAGAAAAACCTTACAAAGAGAAATCCTTCACATGAAGAAATTCATCCCTAGTTAAATGCTTCAGATCAACCTACCAGTTCTCATATTTGGTGAGCTTCTTGATCATCCCTTGTTCCTCCAGCTGAGTTAGGATGGCTCGGTTTTCCTGATCCGAGCCATCGCAGATGTGAAGGGACTCGGGTTGGCACAGGGTCACATTGGTCTCCACAAACTCTCTGACCGCCGGGCTGAGGGCACTGAGCTCGCCCTGCAGGATCCTGAGACCGCTCTGGTTCTGTGACTGGATCTGAGGAGGCATGGTGAAGAAGTCTGAAGAAACAGCAAGTCGATAGACTGTGAGAGAAAAGATGAGAGGATGTCTGGAGTGAAGGGTGGGGAGAAAGTAGTGGAAGGTAAAATAAGAAAAAGGTTGGGAGAAAGTTTGCAAAAGAGAATGGGGAAAAAGATAAAATCATGAAGAGAAAAAAGAGGTACAGGAGATAAAAGTTAGCTTTTTGCACAGAAAAAGTCACAATTGTTCAGATTCTGGTTTCAGCTCTGATACGTCCAGTAACATTTCATTTTATGTCTCTCTCATCCTTCCATGCATACAAGAGCTGCAAAACAGAGTTTCGAAATTACCTTCAACAATTTGTTGGGAGCAAGGAGTTGTTAGCTTGGCCTCATCAGCTGAAGCTTCCCGGTGATGGCTGTTCTCGGCTGAGTTTAGGACTCTTGGTCCGCTGTGTCTGCTCTGGAGAAGGTTTGCTCCTTTTATACCCTGGGATTTCCCTCCGAGAGGGAGGGGATGTGCCAGGAGGTGTGTGCATAACCTCGTCGTCCTGAAATGAGTGTTGCATGCCACTGAATAATTATTAACTAGCCACAGGACGTCATGTCATCTTCACAGAACTGGTTCTCCCCGGTGTCAGATGAATGATGATAAAGTGTTCAAATCTCAGACTGAAGAGACGTCAGCTTTTTGCTAATTAAGGCAATTATAATCTGTGATGTCTTTAATTAATTGAGAGATGGGCTTGTTTGAATGGTACATATATTGGCGACTTAGTATTAGGTGAAAAGCAAAATTTCTTTTTTTATATCTAAAATTCCTTAAGAAAATGTTTTCTTTGTGATTCAAACACATTTGAATCACATAAATGTTTGTGTGATTCACAAACACATTTGTATAATTATGAATTATGAATGAATAATTATGTGAATTATTCATTCTGTAGAAGTCAGTTTAACCTGACTAAGATATTTAACATTCAATAACTTCCTTCATACTTGCTGCAACAAAAGATTTTGAACTTTGGCACTGTAAGTGATGCAAGTTCAGGGTTCACTGTCGTGAGTCTGCAGTGTGACGTTAAGAACATTTTTGCTGGCCTTTTTTGTATTGGCTGACATCTGTGGGCTTGTTGAGTTTAAGGTCCAGTCGGGTTGGTGTGCGCATGCATGTGCTGCACAGAGAACTGTAGATAAAGAGGCTTATAGTCGTTGTTTTAACAGAGGAGATGTTTGCATTTGATTAACGTCATCTTTAAGTTTGACATGCTGTAAAAGTTCCAGCAAAGATACAGTACAGGGGAATGAAGACTACAGAAACCTGACTTCTTGCTAGATCAGGGTTTGGGTCAAATGCTGCCAACAGTGAGCTGGTAGAGCTTTTATTGATGTCCAGCCGATTTCTTCTAATCTTTCAAAAATGTGTCTCCTTTACTGATGGCAGCTACTAATCTAAAAATGTTGTCCAAGATTTCTGGCTGCTGTATTCATTTCAGAAAGCCTTCATAGTTTTTGGTGGTGTTATCCTGAGAGAAACTCATAGTTTAACATGCAAACTGGCCTGTGGAATCTGAGAACAAGCTCTTGGATTACCAAAATGGCTCTAAATACTGCCTTACTTTGCCATGAGCTTTTTGTGATGTCTACAGCTAGGAAGTATATCAACTTAAACTTGCAAACAGTGAATCTGGTAATTGAATAAGAGACTTCCAAGTTGTTTGGAAATGGCCTCTTGACCTTTCTTGTGTGGGCAAAAACAGTTGCTTCTCTTGAGATTTTTGTTTTTCCTTTTAACCTTAACACTAAAACACCTGAAGACTGAAAGCAAAAACTAACTAAATCTCCCCTTTCAAGTAGACACTTAACTTTGCTGATGAATTATGGAATACATTTGCCATTTTCTTCAGGATTAACTTTAAAATACAGCTAAGTTATTGCCAAAAATCTACAGTGGCAGAAACAATATTCAGTATAACTTCACAAGTTTCTAAAACTGATAACTGGGCAAAAAAGATGAATGAATGGAAAAAGAAAATGTGTCATAGAGGAACTTATGATTGCACAAAACATTCTTTGAAGCTGTTTTATGAACAGCACTAACAACAACAATAACGTCCTGGCAGATTATAAAACTAGGACAGTCTGCACATTTCAATCTTACCTTTTCATTTTTATGTTTAGCACTACTCCATAACTCCATATACTTGATGCTAATTAAAGTCCAATGCATTTAAAGTTTTTATACATGATGGTAGTCAATTTTGAGCTGGCAATGACTTAAATTGTTAAGTTTTTTCCCCAGTGTGACAGACCTATCAGGCATATTAATTAGTTTAACATCCACTTTAGTTTATCTCACAAAGTGGATGAATTAAAGAAAGGAAACTTTCCGATTCCTCCCAGCTAATGTCTTGAGACTTGAATTCTCTTGTATCTGGAACAAACGCACAGCGTACTATAGACATCAATTCACCAAAGTCACAGAACATTTGGCCTGAACTTTAGATCAGTTCATGTTTTTGCTCATTTTTTAAAATATAACCCTCATTATCTTTGTATGACTGGCTTGATTTACGTCGGTAATTAAGGTGTTTACTCTCTGACTGAAATTAGTTGATACTCTGAATAAATGCAGAGTTATGTAAAGCTTTGTTTAACTCGGCCCTTCTGGTTATTCAGGTTTGCGGTCTCTTGTTTTCTCACAGCAGGCTTAGCTGATTCATTCTGACAAGGATCATAATTCTCTGTTTGTTTAGGATTATATTTATTTAAACATTAATTTTTTCCCCCTAATCTGTGATCAAATTGCAATGGACCTCTAGCGCAATAGATTTCCCAGGTTAAAGCCCCAGAAATAAAGAAATTTGAAGGAATTTGCAGCTTTAATATATATTTCTCTCTGAAGTTATCGGAAAGTCATTGGTTTAGTCCAACCAACTTGAATCAACACAAGCTAAGCTATTTTACTATTGCTCTGCTCAAGCATTGTAAATACCCTAAACAAATGTATTACACCTGATGGTTATAAGTTCTTTAAGTTTTATATCCTAAACTGTGAAGCAAAGTCAGTGATGAAAACAATGCAGAGCATGTAGAGTGATCAATTTCCCAAGAGGAACTGGTTCCAACCAGGTTGCTGGGTGTGTGTGTGCGAGTTGACTGGTGCTTCCATGAGGAGCTTGGTTTATTTAGAGCAAAAGACATCAATACAGCATTGCTGACTGAACAGCTTTCTCAGCAAGAGATAATGTTATTTTGTTAGATACGTGCCTGTGTGTGAGCAAAAAGAAAAACAAATGATGAAATGGATGTTATCTTTCAATGTGTAACTGCATCAGTGTTGATTTAGGTTGTTTTTTTTGGTCGGCGATTTATTTTTAAGTAGAATGAGGGAAAAAATTTGATAAAGTTGAACAAAAACAACAAGTTCTCCAGTCATTCATTCAATAATGTGCTCGTCCACACGCAAAATAAAAATCGGTTGTTAAAATAAAAATAAATTTTTTAAATGTATTTTCTCCTGCAGCATAAATTTGAAATCATATTGCATTGCTGTTCTAAAGAACTACATTGAATCTACACTCCCAGACTGCAGGTTAGTCACATAAATATAGAGGAAGAAAGTAATTTTTCCCTGAATTTAAGTATTCTTCAAAATCTATAGATAGTCTTATGTAGCAGTTGTTTGATTAAGGGAAACAGTTTTCCCATCTTCATCAGTGAAAGGAGGAGGTCAGCCAAGAGGAAGGTTTGTTTTTAGTTCAGACGATCAAAATAATATTTTTTAAAAAACAAACACATCCTTACTGTTGGATTAAAATAGCCTAGTGTGTGGATACTTTGGCACAGTAATGTGTGGCACAAATGTCATGAGACAGACAAACTTTTCATAAAACATCAAAGTAAGTTTTTAATGGGGTCATAATTCAGTCTGCATTATTTTAGCCTTAGCCTGTGTTTCTCTTCTCTCTGCCCTTCCTGTTGAATGAGGACCATTAGTGCTAAAAAAAAAACAACCTTTTTAAAACACATTTGTTTTTTATTTGCTTCTTCAGGGGGACTATTAAGTACAATCAGTTTATGATGATATTCCTGAATAATTTTACTTTGCATATTCCTTCCCAGCTGCCATTTCATGTTTCACACAAAGAAGATCTGCAAACTGCTAATAGTATTATCTATATTTACTTCTAAATCTCATATAAAAATTTGTTTAAAAAATAAAGAAAAAGTACTTGTTTGGTGACAGGACTTTTCAAGTATTTTCCACCCATTACTGGTTTGTGCTTGTTGCCTTCACAGCATCGGTTCCTTTGATTAGATCATGAGACGCATTTCACTATTGCTTTCACTTTCATAGATAAAAGGATAACCACGTCACCTTTTCTCCCCCTAGTGCTAGTGGTGGAAAAACAGTTTTTCCTGTTTTAACCAGTGAAACACCAGGCCTTTCTTGACATCTTCATCAGATGCATCCTGTCTGCAGACTCCTTGTTTCCTTCACACAGAGTCTAATTCCCAAATCCCATTTCAGAAGCAGGCTTTCAAAGTCTTCACCAGTTTCTACTCACTTTCTGTATTGTGATGTTGCCATTTCAGTTCAACCACTTTCCATTTTGTACCTATATACTTCAACTACTTCTAATAACTTTTTAAGCTATATATGTATATATATATACATAGAGAGAGATATTTGCGTTTTTCATAAGAAGTATTTGTTTGGGGGCTTCCGATTTAGAGTATGTAACATTTCTAAAAAGTTTTATTTACATATTTGATAAATAAAATATATGACAAAGATCGATCTACTACAAGCTACTATTGCAGTCTGAAGAAATGCACCCAACCAAAAATCAATCAATCAACCTCGTGTACCCACTGCTAAATGTGCTAATGGTGGAGAAACAATGTACTGGTATAGGAAAACCGTTTATCCGCTGTTATCTGTGGCTATTCTAACTAACCTTAGCATTCACTAAAGTCTCTGCTAGCTGCAGAGCAATGAGGGACGAAGAATGAGCAGCGCTACATGAGATTGTGATTGACGGCACTAACTTTTTTTTTTCCCCAACAAATAAGTGAAAAATATTTCTTACAAAAGTTACGTACTGCAGCTTCAATGATAAAACTACAAAATCATAAACATGGTGTTGGGCTGGACCAGGTCCTCCATGCTCCATGTTGGCTGTCACATTCTTGTCTTCCTGCTCTGCTTAAATATTACTTTAATACTTCTGAAGTTCTTTAGTTAAATCGCAAGGACTCCACTGGTTTTTAAAATAAAATGGCTGGCTTGGTCTTCCCGTTAGGTAGTGATGCTGTGCGGCCCAGTACTAATACAGCCAGGTCCCAGCACAGGTGCGGTTCCCAGTGGTTTAGGACCCATTCATTGTTATGTCATCATACAATTTGATGTGCTCTACTATAAGATGAGACTGAGACTCTACAGGTTTTAAGTGCATTACAAGTGTTTGTCACATTATGATGTTTGGAGAACATTTGGTGCTTTTTATGTGCGTTACCAGAGTGACGGCAGCAAAAGAGGAAAACAGACAAAAGTGTAGCAGCCATCAGTCTGAACTGCTGTGTGTGAATCGCTGAAACAAACAGCAGCTGGTGAAGAGGAGGGTAAAGTACCAAGAGCGGTGACGTAAATCTGCACATCTCTGATAACATAGAGAGACCCACTTTTATTAGGACATGCACGTTTGTGAATTTATTTTGTAATTTGGACAATTTTGACATTATGTAGTAGTCATTTACAGACTACTGTTAACAGACTGCTATTAGACAAAAAAAAAATAAAATCTTGTTTGCAGAAGTTAGTATAAACTGTGTATTCTGCAGATGTTTTCCAGGTGTTCAGTAACTTTATTTTAGATTTCAGTTCAGCGTCGTCTTTTAGAATAAATCCTGTAAAATCCTTATCTTTATTGCCATCACAAGCAAAATGGCATTTTCACAAAACAACACAAAATTCAGTAGGCATAAATGACAAAGACTATTAAACTTAAGTTTTACCAGGAAAAAAAAGCTAATTAGAAAAACTAATTCATTTATAATGCATTTTAACTGTGTCTAGGGCTTCACTGATCATGGGAAAAATTCCTCCAGTTTGAGTGGTTGTTGATTGCTAATAGGACAAAATACAAAAAAAAAAAAAAGGCAGAGTGGTATTAATACATTTGCAGGCCACTGTTTTTCTTTTTTTTTTTAAGCCTGGTGAGGTACATAAATTTGCTTGCTGTTATTTATATAAAAAACGAGCCTTCACACAAAGTTTATTGTGATATTTTAATAATTGTGGAGAATGAGATGAATGCAATAGTTTTTTCTTTAGATGCCAACATAATCAAACTCAGTCTTGCACCTTAGCATTCTGCAACACCTAAGCAATGATCTGGGGGGGGGGGGGGGGGGAAAGAAAAAGTAAAAACTCATTAGGAGTCCATCATTTTGAGTCATTAATAATTATGGTAAAAACACTGAGAGTTTGGATGGTTAACACTTACTGAGTCCATCCAGCTGATGTAAGCAGACACGCGGGTGAAGACGGTGGGTTTCTGATAGGTGTCGCAGCCCAGACCAGACACGAAGCTGGCAATGCCGTGCACGTAGTAATTACCATTAACCTGGCAGTTCAGAGGGCCTCCAGAGTCACCCTGAGAGTTAAAAAACAGAAAAGTTGAAGTTTGATGGGGTCCAGGCTCCCAGAACCTCAAATTCAAAAAACTTGCCCATGTAAAGCTAAAAGACATTATGAGAAATCAATCCCAGTGTTTCTGAGCTGTGACAAATATGACAGCTGCCCTCTAGTGTCCATTTGTGGTATTCCTGAGGACTCCATTGTAAATCTTAAGCTTTAGCTTATTATTGACATGACAGAATTTAATGTCCTGGAAAACGGCTCACCCCCAGCAACTGGCTGAAAGATGGCATGTCTTTTTTGAAAAACTAGAAAAAGTTTGATAAAAAATGTATAACTTTTTATCAATTTAGTTCCTTGAAGACAATTATACAGGACTGCATATAAGCATAATTGTTTTTGTTTTGACTTTTTCATCTTATTTCTGTTGTTAACGTTTGAAATGAAATTAACTCTTTAAACGTTCCTGAATGTAAAAACCTGGAAAACTGAGCATCTTCAGACATATTTGGTTTGAGACAATGAAACATTTTCCTAAACATTTTTTGAAATTGTGCATATTTATACTTCAAACTTGCATAGTGATTAATCAGAGCACCAGAGTGTGATTAATTAAATTGCATTTTTTAATTTATTGACAGCACTTATTTAAAAAGTACCACTTGTATCTATTTAGCCTGATATGTCAAACTACATGTCAAATTATATTAATAAAAATGAGAGAAAAAAAGGAAACAGACTCACATTGCATCCAGCCTCAGCATAACCTCCAGCGCACACCATGGTGGTCTTCACGGTGCTGCCCCACCAGCCTCCGCTGGAGCAGGTGTTGTGGTCCACCACAGGGAGGTAGGCCTCCTTCAGCTGATCAGACAGGCTTCCACCAGCTGATCAAAAGGAACATGATGCATTTAGCTTTAGCATAAAGAATAGGAAATAATTGTGCAATGGCACTGACTGGAGGTGCGTCCCCATCCAGTGATGTAGCAGAGGTTGTTGTGAGGCAGAATCTGGTCGGCGGGGGGCAGAGAGGCGAGCTGAACGTAGCTGTTCAGGGAGGCGCTGGAGGACAGTCTCAACAGAGCAATGTCATATCTGAAATACAGAAAGCAAAACTATTGGCATGGATCCCAGATGCTTTACAAAAACCTGTTTGAAGCTTAGACTAAAAGAGTCACATTCAGCCCCCAGTGAGCTCAGAATCAAACGTTTTCTTATGTTATAACTGTGTTAAAGACATTTCTCACCCATTAGCGACATTGTTTGAATTCCAGTTGGGGTGGATGTAAATCTGGTTCACACTGATGACCTGCTCAGTTCCTCCGTTGACGTACAGGTCATGCTCACCAAGAACCACACGGAAGTTTCTTGCACTACAAAACAAAGAAACAGTATAAAGTAGTCAGGATAGCTTTATGTTTAGTCATTTAAAATTTTTCCATACACAAGTCAAAAAAGAAAGAACACATGATGCTGAAAAAAACACAACAAAACAAGTTCATTCAGTAATAGAAAACCGTATCAATTATTTTATACATTTTCTTATATTTAAAGATAAAAAAATCTATAGTTTTAACTCCTCGCAACAATTATTCTGTACCTGAATCTAACTGTAGTAAAATTGTTTTTAAGATTTGTCTTGAGCTTTAGCTTTTTAAAAATAAATCCTTCTCTCCTATTTCATTTTTTTATATTGTTTCAAACAATTTTTGTATGCACCTTGGAAATGTATTAAACATAGTCAGTGGTATTCTGAGCGGTACTAACTCATAACATTTTAAAGTATGCAATGAAAGAAATATTTCTTATGAGATATCATAGTTAATGAATTAACATAAAGTTTAATTGTTATTTACACTTTCTGAAGTTGTGAGAAGTGTAATCAAGCTGGAGACATTTTAAGACAACTAAATAAATGACAGTTTCTTATACAAACTGGATTGTATAAGCACAAATAAAAGCGTAAGCACAAAACCATGAACATTTTCATGGTAAGACTCTTTACTCTTTACGCTACCTGTCCACACAGTGAGCAGCGGTCATCACCCAGCCAGTACGGACCAGGCTTCCTCCACAGGTGTGGTACCAGGAGCTGCCAGACTGGTACTGAAGAGAGATCTGAAAAGAGAATGAACACAGGCTTTAATAATTCAAGTTTTTTGTCATTTTGTTTTGATCACATTTGATTTCCATTTTAAATCAGACACATTAAATATAACTAGTAGCGTCAGCGGTGTGTTACCTGCCAGGGCCAGGAGTTAGGTTTGGCAACCGATCCTCCAATAACTCTCTGCACGCTGTCTTCCAGGTACTTGGGCTCATGCTCCAGATCAGCCACCGCTGGTTCAAAACACAAAAACAACAACTTGATTTTGACACAGAAATTCTTCCATAATTTCAAAAACAGTAAGAGCTAGCAAGAAATGATGTAGCTGGTAGATAGAAGTTACTGCTTACTTAAAGTAATGATCTCATACAAACAGTATATAATTGAGCAAAACTAATAAAATTAGCTGCAACAAATTAGAGTATTTTTATTTCTTTTTCAGTGTACATGCCTCTTTATTCTTACCCAAGGCAGCGAGACATGTCAACACCAGAATCCTGAACATGTTTGCGTCAAGTCAGAACAATTCTGCAAGAAGCGAATGCTTCTATCGTTTTTTATACACAAACCAGACCTTGACCTGGAGTGGAAAGTCATGCACCTGTGGTTTGTCTCACACACCGTTTCATGTAGTCCAATGGAACACGCCTCTTGATTAGGTCAGTGATGGAAAATATCAAACAGATAAAGTTCCAGTTCTAAAATTACAGAGACACCAAGGTTATGGATATTTTTGAATATATTCTGTCAGTGGTTGATGTGTCTGTGTTTGTCATGGTTTCAGTTTAAAGTAATATGTCCCTCTCATGTGACAACATGTGAACCTCCAGAACTGAAAACTAAATGTATTGATTTTATTTGTTTTACAATCAATGTTTTTCATGTTAAATTACTAAAATCCTCTATCATTTCAAATTTTCCACTTTCTGGATATGTGCTTGTTAATGTAACAGTGTTAAATTCCAACACTAGAGGGCAGTAAAGACTAACAAACCTAACGGAAAAGCTTGTAAATGTCCTGTCAGAAACACACACCTCTTAATGCTTCTGACAGATTAGCTAGGTGTTTTTATACTTGAAACATCCAAACATTCATGAGATGAAACATGAAATATTAGTTAAAACTGCTGAAATATAAACATTTAAAGATAAAGTGAGCACCTACATTGCAACCTGGAGAGATGTTAGTTCAGCATCAGAACTAACAGGGGATTTCCACTTTGTTCTAACCTCTCTGACATTGAGTAATAAATAACATGGATTACTAGATTATTTTTTACTTTTTCTCAAAGAAAAAAAAAACTACTTAGTAGTTCATCGCTGGTCACACTGATATTTCCAACAATAGGCTCCTGTACAAAAGGACGGCCTCAGATGTGTCCATCTTTTGTAAAGCAGTTCTTAATTAGACAGGAAGTCATTAAAATGGCATGGATTTGGGATTATTGCCTTATCAGGCTATTGAAGAGATAGCTATGCTGGCTTGTAATTGAGCTGGCCCTTTGCACAAAGGGAAAGGTCCTAATGCTGCGAGACTTTCCGAACAACGGGAGCACCGCGGTTTCATCATTTTCTCATTGCACATCTTCATTTCCATTCCCAACTTCTCGTGGAGCCCTCCACCAACCTTCTCTCACAGAGGCATAAATCAAACAGCGAGATCAAAGACAGGAAGTGCTGGGGATGTGTTAATTAAAGATGTTGGTTCTTGATATAGCTTCCTCTCATTAGTGAACAGTCGATTTGGTTCCCACAAAGTTGTCTTACACACACTGTCAGGAAATTGAGGTTCCAAAGAAATGATTGGGACGCTCTGATTGGGCCTGTGATAGAAAGTTAAAGGTTTTGGCAGAGTACATGTTAATAATGCCAGCTGTATTAAAAATGATGGACTTAGATTTTAAACTTCCTAAGTTGAAATATTACGAAAAAAAGAATCAAGAACCTGATAAACATGTACATAAAACAAAAACGTAAAAGATTTTATTGCAGTGGGAACATCTTCCACTGAGAAAGATCGTATTTTATTTACATGAGATTTTTTGTACATAATTTTACAGGTCGTTTAGAGAGTTTGAACTTTGTCATGTTTGGGTTTTTGGTTTTTATATCTGTGTTTTGATTATTTCAGAGTTATTTATTAATGTTGGAAAGGTCTTGCCATATTCAGTTATTATTGTCACTAGGGTTTTGCCATATAGCTTAATTCCTTGTGGTGATTTCCAAGTTGTTGTTTTTTCGTTTTGTTTTCTGTGCGTTTTGATTTATTCTCCTAGATAATTGCCATTTTTCCTTCAGTGGGTAGTTTCTTTGGTGTCTACTTCAGCTCTGTTTGTGTTAATTATTCACCTTCCATCAGTTTCCTTGTTTTTCTCTCCTCCACAGCTGCTCCACATTCCTCTGATTAAGTTCACCTGGATCCAGTGTCATTTTCCACTCCTGTCTCAACATGCTAGATTCCTGGTTTTTGTTGTTCTTTGCAGGTTTCTTCTTCCTCACGCTCATTTTGTAAGTTTCCTGTTGTCCTATTACAAAACTTTCTACCTGCTCTTCCCTAACTCTTATGTGTGTTTTGTTCCGACTCTAGACTCACAAATGTGTCAAAGACTAAAGGAAAGGTGTTGCTCACCTGAACTTTTCCATATCATTAATGAAACTGATATTGTGGCAAATATAATAAAAATAAAATCTCTATTGAAGAACTTCTACTGCAATAAAAATATCTATTTTTTAATATATATTTTTTAAGCATCATCACCAGCAGTGGCAATAAATCTGGAAATCACTACTTGTTTCATCAGTTGAACATGTAAAGCAGTTTTTTAAAATAAAATTTAGGTGAAATATTCTTATAAACCTGTCAAACGTGCAGGTTACTAGCAGGTGTCATTTTGTTGTCAACTATTTCAAACAGTTTTAACTGGTTGCATTTACACGGCAAGTTTTCCAGGTATTTATGTAAAAGTAAAGTAGAATAGTAGCCTCTCATAATTGTAGTTATAATTATGACAGAAAAGATTAGTTAAAATGAATGTTGTACAAAATTGAACATGTACTTTTCTGTCTCCATGTCAACATGAAGTTATTGGTGTTTGAATTATATTTTTGACTCTGTCATACTGCAGCCTCTGATTTTATTTTTCCCGGAGCCAATATCACATAATTGCTTTGGATTTTCTAAGAAAACAATAATGTTTAAAGTGAAGCTTTCACAGGAGGATTAGTTGCATTGCTTTGCAGCACTCAGTCCTTTTATCAAAACCTCTGTGGTTCATTAAAAACAAAACAAAACATGCAGACAAAATGGCTTCACACAGAACAATAAATATGAGATAATGGTAAATGCTGTAATCCCACTTTCAACAAGCACAAAGTGCAAAACACGTGGAGTGTTATTAGTTCAGGAAGAGGCTATTAATGATAAAAATATCTTCAGTGTCCCAAACAACAACTTTTGTATTTTAGTGTAAAAATAACAACTTTCCCCCAATGCTTAAAATGTCAAAAACTAACATTTTTTAGATGGTGACTTTGACTGGGCCGTTCTAATGAATATACTTTGCTATGGATCATCCCTCTGTAGCTCTGGCTGAATGTTTTAGGGCGTTTGTCACCTTAATCCCCACATCTACGGCAGCCTTTAACAAGCTTTGTTTGTGCTCCATCATTGGTCAACATTGACCAGCATCTACATCCCTGTTGGAGAATCTTCACAGCGTGATGGATTGATCAGTGCTCCATGTCTCAAGATAAGGAATTTTGTTTAAAGGGCCAGTGCAGTATTATGTGTTTTCTAGCCTCATGGTTGCCATTTTATAGCACAGTCAAGTAACTGTTACCTTCAGTTATTATAAAAATGTCATGGAGATATCCAATATAACTTAAAATAAATTTGGTTACATAATCTAATGTCATGAAACTAGGCCTCTATCTCTTTAAAAAATTCTGCTCTTTCTGAAACTCCGCCTTCAGGAAGTCATCACAACAAAGCTCCTCTTTAACAACATTTTTAATCAGCATTTCACTGAGGAGTAGCTCAAATAATGAGCTCAACGGTTCCACCAGGTGTTTGCTAATTGCTGCTGGCTAGTCTGAAGGAGCTGGGTGGGGGGAGGAGCTTCGTCTCCAAGGCGGAGCTAGGTCCCCCCAGGCGTTTTGCACAACTGAATGGTTGTTATGGAGAGTCAACTGTTTCTCAAACATGCATGGAAAGAAAAACTCAAGGCAACACTCCAGCTATATTTTTGATGAGGAAATAACATTAATAACATGATGTAAAACTATAAAAAGTTGATTTTACATGAACTGCTGCTTTAAGAACCTAATTCTTGCTTAAACGTCTACAATTTTGTGTTTCTTAATAATGCTGTTTGTTCTGTAGCAATAATACCTCAGAAGCCTCCAAAGAACAGCTTGATTGAAGTGAGATAAAATTACACATGGATGGACTTTATTTACCAAGTAGGTGATTTTTGAAGGCAGTTTATTACCCTTGGCTTTACTCAGGAGTGTCACAGTAAATGTAGATGAATCTAAACGTGAGCGTCGATCTTTTCAGAGGTGTTCTTTGTAAAAAGAAATTAAACCATTCATCTATTTTGTTACCTGTTTGACTTGAGTTTCAGACATGCTGATGCCTAAGAGTCAAAATAACCTAGCAGTCATGATTTTTGGACTTTATGGTAGAGAGAACCCAAATATTCATTGGGAAAACATGCAAACTGCGTTCAGTAAAACTTGAGGTCAGGATTCAACCCCCTTGCTGCAAGGGAACAGTGCTACCAACTGTGTCACTCCTTTTTAAAGCAGCAGTTCCTTTTTCTTCCACTTCCAAGTTCTTCATTACACTGTGTTGGACTGTCACCAAAGAAAATGCCTTTGAGTTTATAGCTGCAAACTGTGCTGGATCACTTTCAGAGTAATTTACAGAACCAAGGGAGCAATAACAACCAGGCAGCCATGACCATTATCACACCCAAGGTAGAGCACGACGTTATCTTTATGTTTATACAAATCAAAGTGACATAATGTCGCGTCTTTTATTCATGCTGTTTGCTTTGAATCTGAAATCAACAGTTATTATTTAGCCACTTTCTCAACATCAAACTCAGCTAATCTATTTATTTCCTTCATGAAATGCAAAGTGGTTTTGGTCCTGATGTCACTGAGTTTTAAATTTTTTTTATTTTTAGCATCTATGATGTGACTGAAGATATCCTTGTGATGTTTCATCAAACTGACATTTAAAGTGTGAATAGTTTTTTTTTAAAGATGACAGCTCTTAGTAAAATGGTAAATTCTCCTAATTTTTCTCTCTCTTTCACTTAGGAAAAAGTCCTGGCTTTTAAAATGTATCTTGGGATTTGGACAGAAGTATGATCCACATGCTCATCTTTTCTGTTTACCATTAACTCTCTACTTCCAATCTATTATCATTATGCTGCCATCAGAAAGCAGCATAATGACTCTGTAGCTATGCCAAGATTTAATGTAGCGTTACGACCCTGTGGATTATTTCTAATTTAGCTTTGTTTAAAAAGTACTGCAAACATAACTTTGATAAAATGTAGCTTTTAGTCTAAATCAAAGGACTCCGCAAACCAGATTTAATGGAAATCTATGCAACCAATTACAGGAGTGTACTGGAGGTGAAGCCCTATTGGTCTCAGTTCACATGGAAATCCAAATTAATTCTATTTTAATGTGTCTTCAAATAGAGGTTAATGTCTCTTTAAATCAAACACAGCCAACTTCTATAACAGAATCATTTCAAGGTTTTTTTCTTCCTTTAATTCAAAAATGTTTGAAAAAGAAAACAAAAGATGGCGACTTCCTGACATGTCATCAGGGAACCAGTCTACTTTTCAGAGTTCTCTCTCTTTCTTTACTGAAAACATACAGTATATTCAGTGAATTTAAAATGTAATATTTAAATTTAAACTAATTAGTTTGGGGTAAGTTCCCTCAAAATACCAGTCTTGGGTTCAAATCCCTCTCAGGGTGGTAATGTCTCCTGATTTCTGGGCTTCCCTCAGCCATCCAAAGCCATGCAAGTTATGTTAATTAACCTTGGTTGACTGTAAAAGGTGTGAATTAATGTATATGGATAGTTGTGCTGTTTTTGTGTCACCATATGATAAACTGGTGATTTGTGTTTTTCCTGCCTCTTCCAGTGACACCTGGAGACAGACAGGCTGGCTACCCAGCAAGGACTGATGCTGCGTTCCAGTTACCTGGGAAATATAGGAACTCGGAGCTCGGATTTGATGTCAAAAACAAGGTAACAGCGTTCTAGCTAAGAAGTTGTAATTTCAACATGGCGACTCCCACAAATAGCTCTTACAAACATAATTTTTAAGCTTTACTTTCCATAAACAAACACTACTTTCATGTTGATTTTAGACTCACTTTTACATGTGTGTCTTGTAAAATAAACATGTTTCCACCATAGCTTACTACTCTTGGTGCGACTAGCGACCATATTGAAACTTGAAGTCCACTTTACAAGTCGTAACTGGGGGTAGTCAGAGTTGCTCCCAGGTTGCCGTGGGAAATCTGACTTCAGAAAGCGTTCCAGTTGATTTTTCTGACTGGGAAGTTGAAATTTCCCAGTTCTGAGCAAAACTGGAAGATGAATGGATAAATGGGAATGTTAATGATTTGATTAAATGATTGTTTTTCATCCCTCTTTCTTGTACCTCCCAGAAGAAAGACAATAAAGTTTTAAAATATTTAAATCTGTTTTAATCACAAATATTCAGTTCAGTTTAACATCTTCCTGTCTGATCTTTGTAGAGGTGCTACATGTCAGTAAAAAGCAGCTTTTTATTAGTAGTATTCCAGCCTCACAGTTTGAGTGCCTGGGGTTATTACTGCCTTTCCCTTCTGGACACGGAAATGTGTAAGGATCCATCAATACTGCCTTGCATCCCTGCATGGGCGACATCTGTGAAACTGATCCATACGCCTGCTTGCAAACTTTAATTGCAATTATACAAAAGCGAAAACAATCAATATACGCTCCTGCTGTCCGTGACAACTCTCTTACTACATCGCCTGATCACATTCTGTCCTTCCATCTTCCCTCATTCCTCTCTGAGCCTGCTCCTGTATATCTGGTGGCTTTAAGGCGCAGGGTGATGTGGTTAATGGGGGAAGGTGCAGGACAGGGTAGCAGGATCCTGCTGCTGGAGAAAGATGATCTCCTGTGGTCATTTGTGCCTGATTGATCCCGGGGTGCATTACTCATCCGTCCCCGTCTTCTAATGACTGCTGCTGCTTTCACCTGCAGCTTCTTGCTTCTTCCCGCTCCCCTCCGCCCTGGGCTCAGCTGCTGCCAAGGTCCCAGCCTTGGGTTTGCAGTCGTGATTGGGTCAAGCGGAGTGGAAATGGGCCGGGCTGCTCCGAGCTTCCTCCTCCGAGTGTTGGAGGAGGAGCAAAGATGATTAAAAATCTGACACATTGTTATTCAATCCTTTTGGCAGCAGCTGTGTGTATTACATGGACAATGTGGCTGAAAAACGCATCACTATATGAGTATTTCATATCAGTCTATTGATAATTATTGATTAAATATCTGAAATACTACCAAACTTTTTCATTGTTTTCACTGTTTTCCTTTTTGAGCAGTTATAAGGCACAGTAGCAAAACATTAAACTGCTGCTGGCGCAAGTTACTCAACAGGTTGTTGCTAGGTAACCAACTTTAAATTGATGTGAGAGGTTGAGTGGCTAAAGTTTTTCCTCTACCTACATCTCCCAGAATCCTCTGCTGTTCTGGATCTGAGTTCAGTGAACATTCCATTTATTAATATTGATCATGTGTCTATCGCAATAGTTATTGATTCATTGTCCAGCCCAATATGACATTCAAATAGTTATCAAGATGTGATAAAAATCTCATTATCTCCAGTTGAAGAGAGACAGGAATTAAAAATCATTTCCAACAGAAAAAGAGATTAAAACTTACTTTAAATGCATTTATTTCCATTGCTCTGTCAAAAAACTTGACAGCAAGGGGAGCTCTTGTATCTATTTTGTAATGCATGCTTTCTTTCTCTACTACAAAT
The DNA here is from genome assembly GCF_001444195.1 of Xiphophorus couchianus. Lineage (NCBI taxonomy): Eukaryota > Metazoa > Chordata > Actinopteri > Cyprinodontiformes > Poeciliidae > Xiphophorus > Xiphophorus couchianus. The sequence goes on from NC_040247.1 coordinate 4,590,652, forward strand.
TTACAGTTTACCTGTCACTGGCTGTCAAATATAATTATTCCCACAGGGAAAGAAGAGCAAATAACTAAGCATCAATTAGCACAACATCAGTTTGCGTAAATGTGTCATATCAGAAACTGCTTCATTTGCAGACTAATGTGTCAGTATATAAATTATAAAGCTGCCAGAGTTTTACCAGATTGGTTTCTCCCTCCCAACATCAACCCCATGAAAGAAAAGCAGGTTAGAGGCGGTTTGATGTCTGAGGGCGATGCGAGTTAAACACCACGGCGCAAACCTCCGAATCTATTGTGTATTCTGTCAATCACTTTCCACCTCTGACAATTGGAGGCACACAGACAAAGAATGTAATCGCAGGGCTTCACTGGTCTGTGCAATATTACTTTCATGCATGACTTCAGTCAGTATTATGAAGGGATATTGGAAAGAGAAAAAAATTACTTGGACTTCCTTGATTTTGAATAGTGAAATGGAATGAAGTGTCCATGTTGAAAAATCAACTTATAATCAACTGCAGATGTTTTACATGATCATCATTGTGATGACCAAAGCATCTCAGAAGCTTATGATGTAAAAGGCTTTTTGCTTGCATTACAAGAGGTTTACAAAATGATGACTCAGCATTGTTTAAATTAATTTGTTGGAAAGACTCAGGAACAATTGCTTTCAACTTTTCGCTCTCCTCAATGGGCGCACTGACAAAAAAACAAAAAACAAATCCAGCCTTGAGGCATCAAGATTTACTCAGTAAGCTGATAGATACCTGATAAAGAGATGATCTAAAACATTTACATCAAGAAAATTCCCTGAATTAATTCCATGCATGGCTCAAAAATACTTAATTTCACGTTTAACCCATGCTTTAAGTGAACTCATCGAAAACGCTTTGAGTTTCCCTGTTGGCTCTCTTTTTTGTCAGCACTTAAAAGTAATTGCTTGTGATTTCATTTTTAATCATGTCTTCAATGTGAATGCGGTTCTTTCCTGTCACAACGTGGAGCAGCGGCCCGTTTTTCTAAGCACATATCTCATAAAAGCAGGGCACAGATTTGCTTTAGAAAACTGTGCAGCAGCACACTACCAAGAAAATAAAATAAAAAAATTAAGCCTAAATGGAGACATGTTGGGGGGTTTGAGTGAAACCTGGAGGTGAATATTTAATTAGTAATTAATGAAACAAAGCAGCTTGGGAGTTTCTTTTTTTTACTAAAGGATTATTTAAATTTCCTTTTGCAATTCTTGCAAGAAAGCAAGCGGACATTCAGTTTCTGTTGTGTTGTATAATAAGGCCTCAGCAGCAGACAATAGCCAATCACTCAAAAACATGCAGCCATTAAAGTGACAAGACACGAAATATGCAATCAGCTCCAATTCTCTGCAATTCTCTTCAGTATGAAACATGTAAGGCAAAAGCATATAGGAAGCTAAACCTCTGAAACCCTAGCTGACACCAAGAGTATTTGGTAATTGGATTAAATGCCAGCCCAGTAATTATGATAGGAGTCCAAAGTTCTCTGCTTTCCAAATATCTCATGACACTCATTTGCGACGGATCGAAACTCAGGCTGGGAGTACACAAAGTTTATCAAAGGTAATTCCAAATTCTTTTCTTGCCGGGGCAGAGAATCAATCTTCCAGCAGAGATGGACCTGATGCTGTATCGAACTGGCGAAGCAGATGAATAACCCATGTTCAGACACAATCAGGAACACTAAAAGAGGGCAGAAATACAAGTGATGAGATGACACCACCTACCCATTGATAAATAGCCTTCAGGCACGTATTCATCTGTGCCAGCAGGACTCTGTAATCAAAGTGGCTTCGGACATTATAGCCAGAGCAGCTCCACATACATAAACCTTATCGCTGAAGAGGTGCATGTCAAAGTTGAAAATCAGAACAAGAATAGCAATTTTCAAACTCTAATTATTGCTTTACTACTGTTCTAGTTTTGGTATAGTAGCACCAAAACTGTTACATATTTTTGTGTTACAGTGAAGTCAATATATTGACAAACCTAATAAGAGAAATGCAGTCCAATGCAAAAGTATTTATTCCCCTTAAACTTTTAAAAATATTTTTACTTCGGAGCTATAAATCTCTAAGCTGTTCAGATTTTGTGTAACAGACTGACAAAGAGTAGCAAGTAACTGGAAACGGGAAAAAATGCTACTCGTTAGAATATTTTATGAATACAAATCTGAAAAGTGTGGCATGCATTTGCATTCAGCCAACGTGAGTAAATACTTTTACTTAAGATACATCTGCAGATTCTTCGGGGTATATTTCTGCCAGTGTTAAATAATTAGTCAATTCTTCATTGCATATTTGTTTTGGTTGTATTTATTTACCCAGAATGCCCTGCGGTATAGTTCACGCCCTGCTTTTGGAGCGGTCTCCAGTCCGCTTGATGTTCACATAGGCATTCAAACAGCACCAGAGTTCACTTTAATCGAACTGAGATCTTGGTTTTATAGTTCAAACTTAAGTTTCATTAAATCATACTAAACAGGACAGGTGTGAATCTCACTAGGGCATGTTACCATACACATAAAAAGTAATGAAAATGAACATGCCCCCCCCCCACACACACACACACATATATGGCATCAGTAGAGGTAAAAGAGATCTGAGCCGATGTAATAAAAAGTCACAACTGGGAATATTGAGCCTTTTTAATGATTCCCTCACTTGCTTTCAATGAAAGTGTCCTTGACTGATAATGATCATTGCTGCTAAAGCAGTGGGCATTTGTCTGGGCAGGAACCTGCAGATACCCATTATCAGATCTAATGACCATCTGTCTATGAGGACCTTATTTGGATCAGTGCCAAGACAAGAAAGCGTTGCAATCAGAGGCAGGTTCTGGTCATGGATATGAAAGACCTAAATCATCTGGGTCAAGAGCCTCTCGCTCCCACTGTGTGCTGCCTACCCAACGATAACTTAAGAGACATGTCAATAGGACCCCAGAGTGTGTTCGGGTTTCCTGCCAGCTCCCTCTGGGAAGGTTGGCAAACCACACAGCTTTAGCCGCCTTGGCCAAAGTAAAAGCTAGCATGCATGGAGAGAGCTGCAGGGAGATGCAAACACAAGAGACAAGTGGTGAGAGATTTTAGATCCTCCTTTGTGTAAACTCTCTCTGCAAGTGTAATCCAAATGACATCTAAAGAGAAATGGCTAAGCAAACTGTAAATTGGACAGGAGTTTTTTCCCCCATTCTGGTAACAAATAGAATGTTACTCTTTAAGTACTCCACTATATTCTTACATATATTTCATTTAATGCTAACGATGTGCTGACTCGTGGAAGCAGTTTGCCTTGTTAAAAAACTGAACATAAGAAGATAAGGAAACAGATGTAACCCTTTCTGTTCTGTGCATAATAGATAAAGTGGAGTTTATAGCGTACAGCACATCAATATTGTAAACTTATGGTGATTGTAAAAACACAACAAAAAGCATAATAATTTATACACTGTGTTTCATTAAATCTTAAATCTGAAAGTCACGTTTTCCCATCCCACATCATTAACACATTCAAATTATTATGAATATTGCTTTGTATTGTTTTTTTCTTGGGAGTCAGCACTTTCTCCAGTTGGATGGATGGATTAGCTCTCCAAGCCAGTAGCTTCAAATCTCTTTTCTCACATTTACCCAGTTGAGCTCAGTGGAGTTAACCCAGAAAGCTTCAATTTTATGAACTTGAGAAAAGCCCAGATTCTTGCAGTTATTTCCACATTTGTCAAGTTTAAACTCAAAACTACTTCAACTGGCCAAATCATACTTGGATTCTTCAGTGATTTATTTTTGAAAACACACAAAGCATCTTCACTGCCCTCATTGCCAAACAATAAAAAATAAAATGTCTCTTGTATAGATTTTATTGGTGTTGCAGAAAAAGCTTTGAATTTTTTTTATTTTACAAGCATTTTTAGTTTTAGGATTATTGCATCTTAGCTTCAGAGTTTTCAAAGTATCTGTTTAAAATAAGACCCCCTTCACAGTTTATCAGGTAAATATATATATACTAACATAGATTAGTGCCAAAAAATTAAACTCAAGTAAGAGTAGCACCATTTCAGCATTACTTAAATAAAAGTAAGAAGTATCGATCCAAGAAACTACTCGGCTAAGAGTAAAAATGTAAAATGAAACTGAGTAAAAGTAATTAGTGACTACCCACCTCTTATTGTGAGAAAATATAAACTGATCTATGAAAAAAGAGAAAACTTCAGTCTGAGCAGAATTTTACTTTTATACTCATGGAAGCTCCTGGACTGCTGTGGCAATATCATATAAGCTGCAAAAAGACAAATCATGTCCTATCAAAATGCCATTTAGGAATGTAATATCTACTGTAATATCAAACAAAATGTCTGACAAGGACTCACCTCCTCTTATTAGAGCAATGTATGGCTCACCTTTCCAGCAGTAGTGATCAATAAGAAAGGAAGGCTTCATAAATGCTGCCACATTTTCCCAGTCAATACCATGCCAAATAGCAATTTTGGATGTGCTACGAACAATTTCATGGGTGAGCTCTCCTTGCCTTTTGGCAATATGTTGTCTATGACAGATCTGGCAGTGGCAGTCGTGTGACACATCTGCCTTATTGCCTATTGTTGGCTCAGCCGTTGACTCTGACATATTTCCATTTGTTGTTCAGAACAGAACACAGATTCGTAAAGAGATTAATTTTTGAGCTTGTCTGAAAATACATGAACTGTAAACATGCATACATGTAGAAATGAATGAGCATCTGTGTAGGACCTCACTGGAAAATGGACTCTGTTGTTGCCGTTATGATAATTTGCTCAGAACTAAATTTATCTGAGTGACCGAGTTTGCCCTCTGGTTGGTACAACTGAAACCATGTCCTCCTTTTATTGTTTGACATTAAATCACACGTGCAAGCTGTTTGCCTCATTAAAAAACTGAATATGATATGTAAGAAAACAGACTTAACTCTTTCTGTACTAAGCTCATTAGATGCTGTTTTAGCAGTAAAGCTTATAGCATACCGTACATCAGTATTGTAAAAAATGTTTAGTTTCTGTTAGAAAGCGCATGGCAAAGGCTATTTCTTTTCTTAATACTGTGTTCTTAATTTTAAAGCAATCTGATGCAGGGTTCAGCCTTGATGTGTGCAGAAACCAATACACTAAAAAAACGGTTTCCCTCTTTTGATAAGAAATTGTGCCCAAAGACAGTGGGTGCAAGTTATTGTAGCTTGTTAATTTTGATGTGTCTGTTGCTAAAAACTGAGTACTTGTCCTACAAATAAATACATTAATAAAAGGAAAAGGCAATATATAGAGGAAAGTGGGAAAAAATCAAGCATAGTGTATACTGAAAGACATAGACTTTGCAACATTGATGTTCTACTCTCAAAAGTTTGAGTGGAACAGTATCTGCATTTGCATTACAAATGTGCGTAAAACTGTCAATATTCTGGTAATGTCGGAAAAACCCAATTTCAGAATCACTGTTTCCATTAAAATCACACGAGAAGTTTGTTCATTCATTGAAAAACATGCTGCGCCACGATCCTCCAACTACTTCTTGTCGTCTTCTTCAGCATCTGGTCATTTTTTTGTTTTTTGCAAAATCAAAAAAAAAAGTGTTTCAGTTGCAGTTTTGTGAAATAAACCAATTTCAATACAACCACAAAACCACCTCGTCCTAGTGCCAAAAACAATAACTGTTTTCGAAATTGGATTGTTCTTGTCAAGCGAATACATTTTTGAAATGTTAATTGTGCAAATGTCTGGTCAGTGGAAACAGGATGGAGCTGGAAACTGGGGTTGGTAAATTATGATAAACCTGACTTCATGTCAGAAGTTTTAAAAGTTCGAAATACCTTGTGGTTTGTACAGCTGCACCCATGTCCTGAAACCATTTTTCACAACATTTGGGTAAAATGGAGGCGCACATCAAGCCTTCAAACACACTTCTTCCTTATGTTGACATTCTGGATAAATCAAAAGAAATCTTCCATCATGTCAGAAAGGAAATATTAGATCTCCGCAAACCTTGTTCATCCTTGGGTTCAATTTCCATTAGCGCAAAGATATGTTATTCTGTTCAAGCAATTATGTGTCAGGAGACACGTTCTGTATCCCCAGGATGAGCATGTTTTGTTGCATGACCCTCAGAACAAAAGCAAATTGCTTCGTGAAGATGCTGGTCCATCCATCCATCCATTTTCCGTTCACCCTTGTCCCTAATGGGGTCGGGAGGGTTGCTGGTGCCCATCTCCAGCTACGTTCCGGGCGAGAGGCGGGGTACACCCTGGACAGGTCGCCAGTCTGTCGCAGGGCAGAAGATGCTGGTAAGAGAGTTATTATCTACAGAGAAATTAGTCCTGTTCCAACAAGGACAGGCCACTCAGAGAAAAACTCTTTTATTATTATTCTGGCATTGAGCAAATACAAACCATGTTGGTAGTCAAAGCTGACCAACAACCTTGAGTTGATAACTGGCTGGAGACAATAAAAAAGATGAGTGGATCTAAGCTGACCTAAAACAAGAAGGTTTAGTCTAATTTAATGTCATACAGTACAACCCCCCCCAAAAATAGCTGAGTTACTATTTTTATATTGGAAACAATTATGCAAGATAATATTTTATACTAATAAGTAAAAACATCAGAAGTGTGGCAGTAGCATGATAAACTCAACTAATCATAAGAAGTTGTTTTATGAATGTGTCTTTGACTTGTAAATGTGATCATTAGTGCTCAAGTATTCCTGGGATTTATCTTAATATCAAGAAAGACAGCAACTTTTCCATGAAGAATTTGCAAGATGTGCTGAATAATTTGGCAAAAGCCTATTTGGAAAACAAAGATAAAACAGTTAAAGTCAAATTATTCCCTGCAAGATGCTTCTCTGTAGTGAATCCCAAGAATAAATGGTACAAACACATACAGGCTAACGCACTCCCTGTTTAGATTGATAACTCTATTTTTCTGCTTAAAAGAACTTTATCTTCTGGCAATTCCTGGATAAAATCACCAATATGAATATATATTTTTCACACAATATACTGTTTTGCAAAAGTATTTACACCCATTGAACTTTTTCACCTTATCACATGACAGCCACAAACTTTAGCACATTTTATTGTCACTTTATTTGTGTTTAGTTGCTTAGTCAATACCACAAACAATTCCTTTCAGAAATCATGTAGCTACTATTTATAGTTCACCTGTTTGTAATTTGTTTTTTGACAACCCAATAAGTCTTTTTGAGAACAAACAGCATTGTGAAGAGAAAGGAACATAGTCAACACGAAGGTTGTAGAGTAGAGTTGTAAAAAGCATTTAATACGAAACGATTTAAGATTAGGAGAAGTTCATCTTCAACCACAATGGCCTAAACTTACCTGCTTGTTTGTTAGAAAGGCTTTAAACCAGGAGTGTCAAACTCCAGTCCTCATGGGCCGGAGTCCTGCAGTTTTTAGATGTGCACTGGAGTGAAATGGCTTAATTACCTCCTCCTGGTGTAGATCAGTTCTCCAGAGCCTTGCTAATGACCCAGTTATTCTATTCAGGTGTGGTGCAGCAGAGGCACATAAAAGTTGCTGGACTGCGGCCCTTGAGGACTGGAGTTTGACACCTGTGCTTTAAACGGATCAAAACATGAGTTAGAATGGCCCAGACAAAATCCAGAGCAAAATCTAAGTGAGCATCTGTGCAGAAACTTGAAAATGTTTGCTTGCAGACGCTCTCTATCCAGTCTGACTGAATGTAAGAAGGATTTTACAAAATTCCAGTCGCAAAGTAGAGACTTACTGAAAAGCACTTTCTGTTGTGAGTGAGTGAAATAGATCTACAAACTTTCACAGCTGTTAAAGTTAGAGACATGGCAACCATATTCATGTCAGATTATGTGTAACGGTTGTCATGGAACCCACATTATAAACTTAATGCTTACATTAGAATCTTAATTAATTCTTTGCAAGCTTTTTGGTTGTTTTCCTCCTGCCCTTGGTGCAATCTAATTGGGTGCTGTTGTAACATCTCCAATGTTCTTTTAAAATTATTTTTTGTCAGTTATTATTATTATTACCTTTAATGGCAGAAAGAGAAAACTTGAGGCTCTCGGAGCTGCCTGAAACTATCAGTGAACTGCTTTGCTTTTCAGTGACATCCTCCGTGATGTAGTTTTATTCTAATAGCCGCTTCGGATGCGTGTCTGACACAAGTCGTGTGTCGCCGACGCTGGACTCCTTCAGCCCGCCGTCCTATCCCTGCTCTCTCCTGTTTGGGACGAATGGAAGTGATCCAGGCAAGCCGCCACCGCAGCTGCTGACAAGCTCCACTGAATTCAGAAGGAAAGGTGTTTCAAGCAGGAACAACCTCCTTTACTCCCTGGTAGCCTTCGCTTTTTTTCTCCTCACATAAACTTGAAGATATACGGGGGATGTGAGTGTGTTTGGCGTGCTGCTCCCCGCATTGTGGTGAAGGAATGGATGCGAGCAGAGGCGCACCGACCGAGGCAGCTCTGACACAGACCCAGCTCCAGCTCCTGTGTGATGCAGCTGTGGAAAACCCAGGAGGACGAGCCGACGACTGCTTTTAAAACATCAACAGACGAGAGATCAGCGGCTCCTTGTTATTCAGCACGTGTTCGGATTTGATTTGAGGATCTGGGAAAAAGCCATGTTGCCTGTCGACTCTCCTGCCTTACAATGAGAGAGAATACACCAGCGCTTTGATTTCTTAATTCCCTTCTCTTCTTGCTCTGATTATTCCCCACTCGTGTGTTCCTGCGCTTTGCTTTTTTTTTGGTGATCACTGTGGAAACAACTCGCTTAGATTGCAGAAGTGTGCAAGAGAAGAGGACAGCGCTGGCATCTCTCCATGCGCGCTCCGCTGTTTTTTTTTTTAAATATTAAAATTATGGAACTGTGACTTTAAACTGAGGCAGCAAATATCGCATGCTTCCTACATCTGCTCTGTGTACGGACTGAGTGTTCAGATGCGATTTTGAGTAAAATGCTCTGATTGAGGACCTTCTCTTTTTTTTGCCGGCTGTCAGTGACGCAACATCTCACACAGACTGCATGAGAAATACATGCGTAGAAGGGCGTGAACTTGGCAACGGCTAACATCCTCCTCATAAATAAAGCATCAACTTATTCATAAAGCCAATTCGCGCGGTTTGCAGCCTCCCAGTCACCATCCATCCAAACTCATCCCGCTGGAAATAATGGATCTGAAAGCGGACCCGGAGGACGTGGACTACAAGCGGCCGGCTCCCATTGAAGTTTTTGCCACCAGGTCCACGCTGCACGGCATCTCGCACATGTTCACTTATGAACGAAAGTACGTGAAGCGCAGCCTGTGGATTGTGTTCTTCTTGGCCTCTTTGGGGGTGCTGGTGATGGTGTGCGTGGACCGGGTGCAGTTTTACTTCGAGTATCCCCACGTCACCAAGCTGGACGAGGTGGCCGCGTCCATGATCGTGTTCCCCGCGGTCACCTTCTGCAACCTCAACTCCTTCCGCTTCAGCCAGGTGACTCACAACGACCTGTACCACGCTGGCGACTTCCTCGCCTTGCTCAATGGCAGGTGTGTAGGTCTAATTGAAACTATTAACCTGTGGGCGGTGCTTTCTGTCTGTCTGTCTGTCTGTCTTTTTGCTGATTCCAGCAGAAATCTGTTGTGTGGTAAAGTTTTGAGCCTATCCTGAACAGAAATTGGTTCATGAAAACATTCTTCAAAAAGTTAAAAAAGATAGACACATTTAAACTGTATGATTGGGAAAAAAATGAGTACACATTTCTTTTTGTCTATAGTTACGAGTTATCTCAAATTATTTTTTTCGGGTTATCAATAGCCGTGTTTATATTACAAATATGCGCAAAACTTTATATTCCGCAAATGTCGATAAAAAACATTTCATGAAATAAGAAAGCAATTAAAATCACACACGAATGAGTTTGTTCACACAAGTCGTTAAAAACATGCAGATTCTACAACTATTTCCTGTCTTCTTCTTCTTCTTCTTTGTGGTTTGTGCCAACACCATCCGGTTGTTAATGACATGACTGGTGAGATGCAGAAAAAAAAAGTGTTTTCATTTACAGTTTTGCAAAAAAAAAAAACCCACCTTATCCTAGAGCCCAAACATTTTATTGGAAAACAATATTTTTTTTCTCTAAATTGGTGTGTTTCTATTAAGCAACTTTATTTTTGAAATGTTAAATTGCACAAACATATGATCAATTAAAATATAGCTCGGGATACTCCACACACAAAGGGTTACCCCCAAAACTCTCTGCCTAGTCCAACTTTATCCAAACATGCTATTGGAAAATTTAGTGGAAGAAAAAATGTGCACAAGCAGAAGGGATGACTGCAGCCTTTAGAGGTTATGTTGCACAGCCGCTTAAAGAGTGCTTCACTGTCCACCATCGCTATGTGCTTACTCATGTCGAGGAATGGCTGCTAAGTCCATGATTGCAGTGTATAGATGGAGGTTTAGTAACCTTTAAAACTGTCTAATTGTGAGAATGTTGCAGAAAGGAACTCTTACGCCACATGATTTATTTGAAAAAAGCCCACCACCAATCTGCATCAATCTAAAGAATAAATTGTGGAAGGAATCTCCAAAAAAGCCGCCACCACACCTGAGTCTTATATACATCTTTAAAAACACACATTCCCATTATATCTGGTTTTTGTTAAAACTCAGCTGGCACCTCTGATCCTGCTGAGGGAGTTTTGTTATCGGGATGTGCCTGAAGAACCATGTCTTCTGTAGAAACCTCAGACAAATAGGGAGATATCAGGAGCCAGGGCTTATTACTGTCTTATAGTGAAGGAGTGCGTCTTCTAAAAACATTCCCACGTCTGTATTTTGGCTATGACACGACTCCCTTTTCTCCCAATAGGAATGAACTTATGATGAGCTGATATGAGGAAAATAAGTGTTAATCCATCATTTATGTAAGCTGTCGACGTCCCGGGTTGTTGTAACTGGATTTTTATATTTACACATAGACACATCCTGGACATTGGTCACGACTCCTTGCTTTTGAACTAAAGAAAACGTCAGAAGTGTCTTACCTGGGTGAAGCAGAAAAAGGCCCGAGCTGCTGCTCAGTGGTCCAAGGGCTTCTTTTATGATGAAAGTAAACTTTGTATTTCATTTGGAAATCAAGATCCAAGAGCCTGAAGGAAGATTGAAGTGGCACAGACTCCGAGTTCTTTGAGATCCTGTATGAAGTTTCTACAGTTGATGATTTGAGGAGCCATTTTATCTGCTGATGTTGGATTACTGTGTTTTTATTAAGTCTGAAGTCAGCATGCTTCCCTCTTCTGACAAGTTTTATGGAGATGTTGGTTATATCTTTCAGCAGAACTTTCCACATTCTAACATTTCCAAAATATCTGCCTCAATGTGGATGTTAATAATGCTATTCTTAAGTTCTCTAGCAACTTGATTTAGATTTTTTTCCCCAGCTGCAAACCATTTTCATAAAAATTATCCAAACCACATGTTTGATTTAGGCCATTGTATGGAACAAATCTATTTAATGTGCAAATTTTACTTTTGAATTTGATTTGTCAGCATTTAGTCAGAAAACTGAACACTTCTCCACGCCAGTGAGGTGATCTGATCACAAACGCTTCTTGAACCAGCTGGCTAGACGCTTCAGGCTACCGTTTCACTCTGAAGTCGTACAAACTGTTACTTTTGTGTCAAATCCTGTTTTCAGTAAAGAAGGCAAACTAAAGTCAGCTATGACGTCTGAATTGTCTTGGGTGATGCCATTTCTGCCACGCAAGTGCAGAGCACTGTTAACGTTGGCCTGCTTTGATTGTCACCTGAGGAGCTCTGGGAGATCTGGGAGATGTGCAAAATAACATGGACAAAGCATGCAAAGCCTTTTAAAGCTCTGAACTCCACTGCTCTTCCTCTGATGCAACTAAGGAAGATGGAGGGTCATGCATGAAAGGTGGCCCCTGAAAGCAGGGTGACAGCAAATTAAAGCATTAGCATGAGAGTTAATAATGAAGAGAATTATGAATCGTGTTTTATTGGACATTAACCCTTCCTGTGACGGTTATGTAATATTTTCAACATGAAATATGCTTCTAACATCAGTTTGTTGAGCTGTGATAAGTGTTTGAAAAAAAGTACATTTATGAACTGCACTTGGATAAGAAACCGTAACTGTTTCTAGGGTGATTTCACAAAAATACTTAGTCTTAAAAATAAAATAAAAAAAGAGTAATCTTCAGTACAAGTACTGATTAACTAATTTTTAAAAAATATTTGAAAAGAGCTAAAAAGGTTTGTGAAAAGATCAAAGATATGTGATTGCACACAGCGGTACAATAACAAACCTCTGTTTTTTTTGTTGAGTTTAGATAAAATGGCAGCATTATTCAATAGATTTAAAAAAGAAAACAGCGTGACAGAGCTGCGAACCGACCAAGTGACAATGTTTCATGTAAGAACATTCTGCTGATTCAAAGCATTCCTTTATTATTTTATTATTCATGGTGCACAAATATCCATGCATTAGATTAATGACTCCAGTTGACTTTAACGTCTCCTGCTGACAGTGTGGAGAGATGTGCGTTATTCACAGCTGCCATCTCTTCCCTCCTCACTTGTTGCTCCCTGACGTGCTTTGATCATATAGTATCATCGCAGCCTTGACAAGCTCGCTGTCTCATGTTGAAAGTGTTGAGTGTGAATATATTCACTTTTTGTTTTCAGTGCCACCCCTTCTTATTCTGATCACAATCCCTAGAAGAATACTGATGGAGACATTTGACTTTGTTCTGGAGCAGGCAAAATTCACTCGTCAGAAAACGCACAAAAATTAATATTTCATTAAAGCGAAAATAAAATATATGTGGAAACCTGACACATCTTAATCCCACCTTGAAAACATCACTCCATTTATTTTTAGCATATTGATCCACTAAGCTCAGCAGCCTAAGGCACAAAGCACCTCTCTGCATGCCGTACATGTTTGGCTGATGTATATCTAATTCCCTATTTTCACTCTGAGTATTGTTTTCCTATGACCTCTGTACATGCATGTATATTCCAGCCATTCTGGAAAGTAACATTTCCCTCTTTCTTGAGTCTGTAGCACAAATGCTTCAGACTCAAGTGTGTGATTTAAAAATCAATACGTGTATACTATATAACATGTTTTTGTGTTTTTACTAGCAGTTCTAATAAAATATCAGGCTGTTACACCTATTATGTCTCAGACAGAGAAACGGGTGAAAGACCAAGGAAAAATCAAAACAAAAAAGGCAAAAAAGAAACAAACAGGAGGCTGAGGGAAAGTAAATGTAGTTGCATTTGCTCCGAGTGACTTTGATGAGCTGACTTTAGATGGAGGGAGGGGACTACAAGCTGAGGCAATTAACTTGTGTCTCATAAGCTGTGTGATGAACACGTCTTTATCCCGCCGTAATTAGTGCTGTTTGTTAAGCTACAGAGTTGTCCCTCTGATTAACACTCTCCCATCTCCCATTGTTTCCTGCCCTCTCTGTTATGTTGGCTTTGAGGGGACTTCTATTTTAATTTTCTGCTACTCAGAGAAGTGAAGCATGAGAGATTTTTCTTAAAAAAACATTTTGTAGGCGGGTATATTCGGTTTTCCGTTGAAAGTAGAATGAGTCGTAGCTATACCAGGACCCATGTTCAAAACACATTGAGTCATAAAGTGCTAATGCTGAAAGTGGAAAGCTGATATTTTAAGTCTACTGGGCCATAATGTCTCTGTATTCAGTAATTATGACCAGGTTGTGTGCAGTTTGAAATATAATAAAGAACAAGAGGTACCTCCAAGCTAATTTACAAATTAAATTAAAATATTTCAGAGTTTAAGAATGTTTCAGAGTAAAACTTTGCTGCTACTTGATGCTGAAAATGAGCATTTCTCTTCCCACAATCAGAAAAAGGCAAAGAGTGATGTGACAGAATAAATAACTGTGACTTGACTAAAATGTGGTTTAAAATGGTGTATTTGCATAATATGTCCAACAGTAGTACAAAAAATGTTACAACCACACAGAGGAGGGATATTTCCTGAAATTAGTCATTTTTTCTCTATGGCTCCACCAATGGAAACCAGAAATTTAAAGTATGCCTGTATGAGGAGGCAATTCCCTTAACTTGAATGGAGTATTTTTAATGGCTTGTGTTACAACAGCTTTATAAAACTCCTGAAACGTAGCTACAGTTTTTGGTTTTGGTTTGCTACGCCAAGGTTACACACTAGACGCTCCAGTTTTGGCTCTACTGCCAACATTCAGACCCCTGATGTTTGCCAAATGTCATTTCTGAGACTTAGGAGGAAAGAAAAGTTCTCCATGACGTATTCCTCTCCCTACTCACAGTATTCTTTAATGCTGTAGATAAATCATTGATTTTCTAAACTTTAAAAGAGACGTATACCTCTTTTGTTTTTCTACCGGTGCATCATTTTCTGTGGTCTTAATATAAGCTTGACTTCTGCTTTAGTACAGAATGCCTCTCATATATATCAATATATATCTATTTTTTCTTTCTTGCAGAGAGTAAACTTTGTAGTATCTGACGATGCACTTGGTTCCCCTCCAGTCTTTTATTTGGAAAATGTATTTAAAGATGTATAAAGAAACTGCCAATATTGACTCCAGAGAGCAATCATCATCCACTGTGAATCATAACAGCACACAGAGCTTAAACTGCAAACTGGTAGAAAATCAAAGTTTCATGCTCAACTAAATGTACAAAGCTGTGCAAAATCTTTTATGCCCCGTTTATATTTTGTCACATCAAAACTGAAACATTCATTTCAGATTCATTTGGGTTCTGCAGAACAACTACACAAAGACATAATTGTGGACAGCAAGAAGTTAAAATTAGTTTTAGTTTCTTCTCTAAGTGTTCTAAAGATTGTGGTGCATTTCTGTTCAGCTGACCTGAATCAATTCTTTCTAAAATCACTTTTCCCTGTGAGTACAGCCGCAGGTCTTTTATGCAATGTCTCTACCAGCTTTGCACATCTGGAGATCAACAATTTCTCCATTTAATCATCTGCAAAACACATCTGAAAGCAGATATTTATATATCCGGTATACAAAAACACATCTTTTTTCATTGTCTGGCATTAAATCAGACATTGAATCAACATACAGTATGTCAGTTAGGGTTACCACAATTATTTAATTATTGGGTGACAGCATGAAAAGATCAGAAGAAATCATCAAGTACAGACATTTTTTGGCCTTAGCAACTTTCCTTCATCCCTTGGTACCATTTCTAGATTCCCAAAGATTACACATGCATTTCTTCAAAAAATTATATTCAAGTAAAAAGTATGAAACTCTCCAGGACTCTCGTGTAATTAGCTCCAGCTTCTCTCTTCTGTGCAGAAAAAAAAATCCCCACATGATTCTGCCACCAACATGTTTCTCAGAGGTGTTGTGTTTAATGTGATGAACGGCTTTTTTTTATAGCTTTGCATAGTATTTTGTGTCTACTCTCATGAAGTCAACTGTTTATGACTTTCTTTAAGCCACAATTTTTCTTCTGGCTTCTAAAAACAGTCAGTAGTTTTGTATTTTGTCTAATTCATCACTATTTGTGTATCTCATAAATCCCAATAAAACTTAATTTAAAGGAGTATGAATATTTATGAGGAGCACTTGCAAGTTCTATCTGTGGTTCAACCAGAAATGTCTAGAAGTCCTTATGAGTGTTTTTTTTTTTTTTTTAGAAATAGTCTGACTTTATTAAAATCCTCTACTACAAATACAAACTCTCTTCAGCCCAATAGCCAGCTGGGTCAGGTAATACATGAGTCATACTCGGTCAATATTTTCTCCATTACGCACCAGCTCCATAAATCTTTGGGTTCAGTTTGAATCATTTCTGTAATGTTTTACTTTATGTCTTTGACCACTTCATCACTCTGTTATTTTTTGAGAACTGTAGTTTTCTTGGCTTTGGTTACTGGTGCGTTCAATGGCAGATGGGGAAATTTAATCTCCTTACAGGGAAAGTAGGTCCAGCAAACTGCCTAAAGAAAAATGATTCTAATTTTAATATAGCTAGTCAGAATTTATCACAAAAAGTAGCAAAAATCATGGCAGAACATTATCAATGCATTCTTTTCTCATTCCAGTTTTTGTTTTTATTGGGAAAGAAAAATGCAAGGATAAAGCAACTTTTTTTGCCCTACAAATGGACTGTAAATCTGTAATGATCTTGAGTTAAAGTCGGAAGATCGAGATGCTTCTGAAATCTTTGCCTTCTAAAAATCTGAACTTCTCAGGTTGGAGGTTGAACGGAAAACAACAGGTCAGACATTACGTAGTGATGGGTCTGTGTTCATTAATGTCCTCATCACCGCTGCCACACTGTTTTAGACAACCTCAAAACTGAGCCACTACAAATTAAACCAACTCCACCTTCGCACTGTCTGTAGCAAGAAAAGGTGTGTGGGAAAAAAATCAATCTGTTTTCCATCGCACATTTGCAGGTTGACGTCACACCTGACAGTGCAGAACATTGCAAGTAAATTGCTCAGTTTTATTTTGATTATGTCGCAAAGGCAATTATAAGATAATTAAGAATAAGGTCATTTTGGAGTCGCTGTTGGCGGTGAGATGTGCTCCATCAGCTCATGGAAGTCACAGAGGCGGGTCTTCTGCTTACCACGGAGCACGGCTCCAACATGTTTCCTGAGCTTGCAAACCTTTTCCCCGATTCACATGAGCTAAGAGTCCAAAGCCACAATATATAACTGCTAGGTGGCTTTTTTTAATTATCTATTTCAGCATAAATGTGTCTTACAGGGTTAGTGTCTGAATTTGAAAGCACTGCTTGAAAATAAATTCAGAGAAAGATGATTTGTGCTTTTTAAATGTTGCTGCATTTGCATTTATTTAGTTTTTTTTTTAGTGTATTTGTGGACAAGTGAGAGAGGAAAGTGAGGGCAGACATCAAAAGCAAACAGTAATGACATCAAATGAGACTCTGCATGAAATGAGTTGCATGTTTCTGCTGTGTTTTGGATCGGCGGTTTGTGTAATTGCTCATTAATATGACAGAGGCTTGTTTTAGCTTGCTGCTCTTCACGGTGGCCCTAGTTTGCATTTGTATGACCTTGTCCAGAGCAGGATAGTAGCTGTGTCAGAGCCATGTTCAGAATCACCAATACGCAGGCAGGTAGGCCTTGTTAGTGCACAGGCACAATTAGCAACAATTGGAGAACCGTTTCAGATTGTTCATCTGTCAGATTCAGGTGTTGAATAAACAGAAATGCTCATTTCCTTCGTCTTACTTTAAGAACTGAATTTAGTTTTTGTGATGCTCAGAAAAGCAGTAGCTGTTTGGACTCACCCATAAGGTGGCAAAGTTTTGCAGATGCGCCTTCATTCCTTTTAGTTCCCACAAGAAAATTAAAGTGCTTGTGGCCCATAATCCAATTTTGTCTCTCCCACCCATACACAGAGAGTTTGCAGTGATTGCTTTAGGGAGCGGTGGCAGGGCAATATTAAAAATCTAGCCGTATTATTGTGATTGTATGCGCTTCAGCTAAAGCCTCCTGACTCGGGGATGTGAGCAGAGCTTCTTAAGTGCTCTCCTGGCAGCTTTGTGTTGCTTATAAGACAGGAGCTCTGGATACAATTCAATTAAGTTCGTAATATACCACAACAAGCTGTAGCTTCTTATTAAATTGTGACAGCGTAGTGATGTAGTCATAATGTAAGCCCGAGTTCTGGGCTGTGATTTTATGTCTTTTTCACTGAGTTTGTGTGATTTGTGTGACGGGTCTTTTGGAGTACCACTGATTAGGTCAATTCAAGCACTAATTATACTTTTTAATTCAAATTTTTTTAAATGAAATACATTATCTTGCTTTGATGTAGTTTTCTGATTTATTCTGAGATCTGTTTATGTTTCTTGATTATAACATTTAAGACGGTAAAACCTGTTAAGATTAGAGTAGAAACAGGACATTAAGTTCAAAATTATAGCTTCACCCAGTTTTACAAACATGCCTTTTAAATAAAGATGCAATCTATTAAAAATGTAACAAAATAGAATCGGATGATTAGTGAATACTGGTTGTTAAGACATAAAAGGCAAATAAATGAGTTTAATTATACTTTCTGCTGAACTTATACTGGGACAAAACAGCTCCGGTCAGGACAAACGTCCTCAAATAATAATTTTTGTTTGGTCATGGCTTTTTTTTAAGGTGAGAAATTAGCAGAGGAAACTTGCTCTCAGCTTTCTGTAGGATTCAAACTCTACAAATAATCGGTCAGTTCAGACTCACTACAAAACATCTGTTGGTAGAAAACAGCGAAATTCAAATCAATCAACATTTGCGACCCGAGAGGTTTTAGAATTAAAACGAATAAAACATTTACTGTCAACTAAAGTCCTAAATCTAGATAGCCTGTCTGCTTTATTCATTAAATGGAGCTGACTTTATTGCCAGAAATCGCAGAACACAACGTTTTATTTTTATTTTGTTTAAGATAAATGAGATATTGGTAAAACTGATCGATATTTAATGAGCCTGTGCACATCCTCTAAGTTGGTTTGCGACCAAGTTTTAACTCCCTTCTGATGTCTTGAGATGTTGCTACAATATTTTTATATATAATCTTCAATATAATGTTCCCGTCGGCCCATCAAAGTGCTGCCACCATGTACTTCACAGTAGGCCTGGTGTTGGCATGCTCCCGTTTTCCTCTCTATGTAACAATGGCCATTATGGCCTAGCTCTTAATTTTTCGTTTAGCCAGACTCTGGATATGTTTCCAATAATTTAGGTATTTTTCCCTGAGTGGGTTGAGTGTAATCTGGCTTTTTCTAATGCTTTTAGAGTAATGGTTTCTTTCACCCCATGTTGGTACAGGACTGGGTTCATTGCAGATAATGACACGATCTCAACAGCTTCAGCGAGCATCTTAACGAGGTCTTTGCTTTTGTTCCATCTCACACAGAAACATGTTGATATCTGGGAACAGATTTCATCTCCCTCCTGTTTTATAAATCAAAGCCGAGTTTAATTGACATGATTTTATGTTTCTTCTTGAAAGTTGTCACCCTGTAATTGATCTGGTTGTTGAAGCAAACAGAAAAGGACAAAACAAATGGATTTGTCCAATGTCCACGTCTGGTTTGCCATGCCTGGTCTGCACAAAAACACATTTTAATCTGTTGGAGTGACAATATATCAAACTGTGGGTGTTTCTCAATATGACTTACTGTGTGGCATTCACTTCGACTGTAACGCCAGCCGCAGTGTTCTCACTCATATTAACTTCATCCAGCATGAAGCATGACTGACCTAAATCTCTGTTCAGTTGCAAACATAGAAAAAGAAAATTACCCCCCTTTCAAATTACACCACACTCCGCGTGGCATTCATATTCTGAGTCTGAGGCGTGTATGCAAGCCCGCCGTGTCCACTGTGGAACATATGAAGGTGCTTGCAAGAGAGTTGGGAAATGAAACAAAATTGATCTGTGGTTTAATATTAAGGAAGTGCTCTCTAATTTTCTTTCATCTCTTTTCTAAGCCCAAACAGACTGACCTTGTGAAATTTTAAAAAATCCCATTTAGTTTTTTCCACTAATAATGATTTGAAGTACTGCCCATGTAAAAAAGAAATAAGCTGAGTGTCAGCATCAACAAAGCTTTGGACAGATTTATTGTTTAAACTTTCTCTTATTTTAACTTATAATTTTGAATCCTTTGGCTTTAGAAAAAGAGCTATTGATGCGTGTAAGTGTAAATTGAGCAATCCAAAATTATCACAATAGCATGATACATGAACTGTTTAATGGGATGACTGCCACTGTTTCCGGTACAGTTTTCATTCAATGAATAAATTAATAGTTATCAGTTATTTCTTAAAAAAAAAAAAGCACAAATCATTTTCCGTGTTCCTCAGTTTGCGTGTTTCACTTGTTCTTTTCCACAGTGCTTAAAATGAGGTCTTCATAATTTGGGTGCTTGCTCCGCTGATGGGTCATTGCTCCTGAGAGGTCATCAGAGGCCCATTCTGCTTAATTGAGGTGCATTTGGTTCTGTGAATGATGCTAGTTTCCTAATTGAGGAATATTATAAATGGTTCCCAAAGTGTTTAGACCAACATATTCATCATTAGTCATTCTTAGTCATGTGTTTTATGGACAATAAACTGAGCCTGAACAAAAGAAATTAACTATGTGTTTTGTTATACAAAGTTTTATTTAAAGGGGCAGTATTAGTGTTTTCCGGGCAGATAGTGACATTTTATAGCACAATCAACTAACTATGTTATCTTCAGTTGCTATATATATATATATATATATATATATATATATATAAAATATGTCTTAAAAGAAATTTGACTTTGTAATTTAACATCTTGAAATTGGGGGAGTGTCTTTTTAAAAACTCCTGCTCTTTCTGAAGCTCAGCCTTCAGGAAGTCATCATAACATCGCGCCTCTATTTATTCTTTAACAATGTTTTTACTAGTGTTGCACTGAGAAGCAGCTCGTATAATGAGCACAGCAGATGTAGTTCCACCAGGAGATGTGGCTGCTAATTGCTGCTGGCTAGTCTGAAGGAGCTGAATGGGGAGTTGTGGGGGAGGGATGTGAATTGCTGCAGTGCAGTGCTGGAGCTAAGTGTACAGTGGACCCCAGGATATTTGCTTTTCAGTAATTGCAGATTTACCTATACAAGGAATTTTTCTGTGAAATGTGACCCCAATTTATTTGCAAACTTTTTCACAAAGCATATTTAAAATTATTAAAGAAGAAAAACAGCTTAGGAAGCTGAAATATTTTGTTATAATGCAATATAAAATAATGCTGCTTCTAAAGAAGAGCATGGGTTCCAGTTGAGTTAAGGTAATCAGAATGTTTAAAAATCTTATGACTCGGATTCAACATCTTTAACCAGATAATATCTGTCCTCTGTTGTGATGGTTATGTAAACTTTACTTTATCTTTAGCAGATGTTTATTCTGATCCCTTCTCACTTCAATCCTTTGCCGGTTCATCGCCACATTTCTTACCCAACAATCCCAAACAAACCATTTCAGACCTCTTTACCAAAAACCACCAGTTTGCTGTTCTTTGTAGTTAAGTATTTTCATAAATTATCCATTACGATTAATAAAAATGTTTAATCCCATGCGTATTAAAATACAATTATATCATATTTTAAACTAAACGAGTTTGAAATGTGACCCAAATAACAATCACATATCAATTAACATCATTTTATTGACTCAGAAGATCCACATTGTGTTACAATGGACTGGCCAGAATATAGAGAATTATTTTAAGTCATTGTGCTGTCAAAGTGGTTTCAAAATGTCCCCAACGGAGGTGAAACTTCACGCCTGGTTGGTATCCTGAGGCAGACGGATTGTTTCTGTGGAAGAAGAAGTTGGGAACTACATCAGCAAAATTGCAAAGTTATAAAAATCTAACTGGACAGAATGAATGGCACATTTATCAGAAATTATTGTTGTAGTTCATTATTAACCACTAAATCTTTTTTTGCCACTACTTTGCTATGGAGGACTTCTTACATCTTTATATATGTGACATATTCTTTTCTATTAGTATTCTTTTTTGAAAATCTGTACTGCCTTTCTTTATTAGAACTAAAAGATTTTATAATTGTCTTTTTTTAAACAACCTTGCTTACAGACCACTGTGAGGGAAGTTGCAAGTTTTACTTTTGCAAGATATCTGCAGTTCATGTTGACTTTCATCGATGACCATTCCTCTGTATGTTTACCTGAGCTTAGTCATGCATATTTTTCTGCATAAGTTCTTGTCTGTATGCAAATTTCACTGATGCATTATTTTATTTTTGCACTTTAAAGACACAACTCAGATAAGTTCCTTTTCCGGGTGTTGAGAAATATCTTTTGAATAAAACAACTAACACAAAGAGATGCTTTAATTTTAAGAAGACATTTGATATGGACGGGCTAAAATTACACAGTTTTTGCAGCTTTTCTGCCTTACTTTTTATTTTAAACTAGTTTTATTATCACCATTGTTTCCCTTACTTTTCTAAATGATTAGAGGAAGGACTGTTTTGGATTTAAAAGTTCTTTTGAGTGTCTTGTTTTATGTATTAAGTTGAGTGCCTCTCTGTCCAGGTATGAAATTCGGGACCCACATCTGGTTGAGGAAAGTGTTCTGAAGATCTTGAAGGAGAAGACGGACTTTGCCGACTACAGGCCCAGACCCTTCAACATGCGTGAATTCTACGAGCGAACGGGCCACGATATTAAGGAAATGCTGCTGTCTTGCTCCTACAGAGGGACGGAGTGCAGCGCTGAACACTTCAAAGTGGTAAGTCTTAATACTTACACTGCAAAAGCACAAACTATTACCAAAGATTTCTGACTATTTTCTAGTGACAAAACTAACTTACAATTAACTTTTCAGCGAGACATTGGAGCTTGTTTAGAGTCAATAATGCCTTAATTTTGATGAAAGAATACTGGTCCCACTGGCAGATTATTTCACTAACAACATGTGAAAAATGTCATGTTATTAATGAAATAATATGCCAGTAGAATTAGTATTCTTTCATCAATATTAAGGCATTATTGACTTAAAACAAGCTCCTGTCTTGCTGAAATGTTACTAAGATATTTTTACTAGAAACTATTCAAAAATACTTGGTAAGATTTTATATTTCTGCAGTCAGCAGAGTGGTTTTATGAGCATGTTTGTAACACATGGTTGGTATTGCTACAGTTTTTCTTTTAGGGGTGTTTTTTTCGTTATTTTTTAAAGGCCTTCATGATGTGAGCACTGTGGAACAATTCTTACTTTTTCTTGCATATAGAAAATATTTTAATGACATAAAATGCTACGTTTAAAACATTTTTGCTCGACATTTAACAAAAAGTTAAATGTCTTTTAAAGGAAAGACACACCACTCGATATGCAACAGTCTCTTATACCATGTGTATTTGCAACAGTTAATTAAAAGTTATGCAACTCCTTCAGAAGAGCTGAAAAATATCATAATGTGTTTTCTTAAAATTGTCTAATCTTCTTCAGTAAAAACTGTGACGTTTTGCTTCAGCTCTTGTTTACAGCACCAGGAATTTAGTCATTTTCTTCTGTCATTGCTCCGCAGTTGTAATAAAATGCCTCATAGGGCTTGTTGGACAAGAGCTGCTTATTGCTATTGATGCAGGACTGATAAGTGCATTGATTCTCAATTAGACTTTAAATTCTGTGCAACAAAGTATTGAAGGAGGCCGATATTTCTTTGCACATTTGTGGCATGTCATTAATGACATCTTTAAAAGTGTGTTGAATAGATGATTTCAATTTCCTTAACCAGTCATTTACAGTAGTAGAGGTTTTTTTTTAACACCACTAAGTCACAGCAGAAAATCATCTCAGCGAAGTTTAAGTAAAATTAAACTTTTGAAAATACAGCCTTGATAGAACTCCTTTGGGTGACTCTTTGTATTTAGTTTTTGATCTTTGTGAAACACGGTTTTTGATCTAAAAGGCAGAGATGTGTAACGCCAAAACAAACCGTGGTGTAATCTTTCACTGCTACGGTGTTTAGTTTGATTAGAAGCAGGTCGGTAACATGAGCGTCCCTCAGAGTCCTCTAGAAGTAAGCAGGAGGCGTTTTAACATCAAGTGAAAAATACTGAGTGTAAATAAAACATTAAAACTCATCATTATTTTACAGGAAAACTGTGAACATTTCATCAAACTGTCGAGATACATTTGTGTGTATCTGTCCTGTCCACATGTTGACATTGTTTTACTTTTCCGTACATGTTAAATACTTCTCTTTAAATGTTTATAGTTTTCATAATTATGACTATTTCCATTGCAAATAGGAGCAGAAGCCATGGTAAATATTTCTGCAGCACGTTTGTTTTCACATTAACATGGGTGTATTTTGAACAAATGCTCAAACAGATTTTTAGTGAAGATGAGTGATGTCTTACCATTTCTGCGTCTTATGAGAAATATAAATCGAATTAATATATTTTTGGAAATCTATCCCTCTGTGCCCTTCATAGTTTCTTAAGGGTGAAACATCTCAGGATCCTCCAACCCCCATTCCTATAAAAGCATGTAGTACAGCAATACCCACATCATTTGGCTCCTCTAATCTGCTGATGTGTTCACATTAAGTCTAGGTAGTTGTGTTTATGGCAGATGGTGCATAATATGGCTGTACTGTATTATTAGCAGTAGAGGAAATGGGTGAACAGCTCAGCAGAAAGTAACTAATGGTGCGGAAAGAATCTCCAGTGTGATAGAAAGTGTGACAAAAAGAAATGATAACAGCAAACCTGATTCTCACTGTGTGGAGCTTCTGCAGGTTTGTTCTATGATGTGTTTTGCTAACGGACATCGATACATTATGCTGCTTCGTCAGAAGCAGAAAATGGGAATAAAGTTGCTTTAACTTGACAAATTACCAAAAAGCTTTGATTTTAGATTATATTTCATCATATATGACTGGATGTTTAAATGTAAAATAAACTTGTAAGCTTAATAACTTCGATTCATATATTTTACAGTCTCAACAACAGCAGAAGTTGATGCTAACATAGCAGGGAGTCAAAGTTGCACAGAAGACTCTAGGTATATGTTATATAGGTATAAAGGCCAACCAAAGGTCAAAGCATACCATGGAGGATAAGGGGATGAGGGTCATTATAAATAAAAGAAAAAAATAATATACCCATGAATATACTTGGATTAGCATGTACAAAACACAAGAAACTGAACACCTGACATAAGCTACATAAAAAATAGAAAGTTGTGTGATCAAAACGTATCATCATTTTAGTATCTATGGCTTTATTTCTACGTGAGTGACATGTGAACTGTCACAAAGTCAGTTGTACAATCTTGAGCTCTGGGGAGCCTGCTGCAGATAATATTCCTGTAAGTGTTTTTCCACTTTGAACACTCAAAGGCAACAGCGACAGACCTCAATCTGCAGCGAAAACTCTAACTTTGTGAGGCTCACCCTGCGGGTGCTAGCAGGGAGTCCAAGAGAAAGACAGATGACCAAGAGAGAAAGGAGTAGATATACAGAGACTGAAGCCTAGGTAACAACAAAGACTTGGGATGTAACTGGACATAATGGTCAAGTGCTCCAAAGAGACACAAAGGCACAAAATAACAGCTGCCACAACAGCAGCAACAAAGAAGTACTATCGGTGGACACCCAGCTTTGTGCTCATTTAACCTCCCAAAGACCACAGAGCTCCTGTGTATCTCCCTTCTCCAGCTGTCTTCTAGTTTTCCCTACACAATGCAGCGTGGCATGTCTCTTCTTTCCACTTATTTATTCCCCAAAATGTCTGCTTCTCCACTAACAAATCAAGGTAGAGAAAATCATTTTTTTAAATGGGTTGCAGTGATGTTTGGCTGCACTGGACAGATTAGAAAACATACAGAAGTCTTTGACGCACATAATCCATCAATCAGTTTGATATATCTATGTAGTGGTATTATTTTTACTACAAGCAACAAAGGTTTCTTTTATGTTATTGGCGTCATTTGTCCTCCAGCTGTAGAAGCGCCAGACAGGATAAAAGCTGCAACCTTGAGAGATTTGAAGAAGATCTCAACTCTGACTATAATCACAGTTTACAGTCATTTTTACTGATGTCACAAGTTACTTTATCCATTTTAAAACTGAACAGACGTGACAGAAGAAAACCAGTTCAATCATGTACTGATTTACAAAAGAGACAAAAACTGTTCTGTGATAACTTTTTAAAACGTTTTTCTACAAATCCAACAGAAATAAACAAACATTTTAATTTCTTTAGCTCTTTTGTCATTTTTGTAATTTTTTTCAGGATATCTGGGTCTTCTTATTATGTTATTCTATTAATACAAATACTATTTTATTATTATATACATTTTATTCTAAAAACATGAAACAAAAGAAAGCGTCAATTTGACCAAATTCTCTGCCAATTCTGAGCGCTGACAGTCGTTACAGTAATCAGGAACATGCACATTTTTCTCTTTTGACCTAAAGAAATCCATCATTAAGGTTTGTACAAGGTGCAACAATGAGTCCGAGAGCCTGAATAGGTGAAATGCAGAATGGTGCACTGAGCTTTTCAAGAGGGAAGATGCATACTGCTGCAAAAAAACAAAAAGAAAAGATGGTGCAAGTTTTTCGGACTGATTTTGACATAAATATTGCCCAGTTTAGGTTTTTAAGATATGGCCAACATTAGTATTAAATAACTTTTTTTTTTGAAATCAGGTTTATACCATCATTTGTGATAGACACCTGCCTTATCATGACACATTATTGTCCTACATTTAGTCTTCTTTGAGTTGAAAAGCAATCACTTTCAGTATAGATGTCTGTTTAGAAAAGCTTCCTGTAAAATCTTCAATGGTTGATTTTAGGAAACTGCTGCTGCATAAATGACAGAGTCATCAGCATATAAATATATCTTGGATGCAGTCACTGATATTAAAGTGGGGCTAAAAGGATCCTAGGAACACTCTTTGACATCATAGGTGAATCTAACAGTTCTGCATTGATTGTTAGATAAATGTGGCAGACTCCTATTTCCCAGTCTGTTCTACAATCTGCTTGACTGCAATGTCATTGTGGCATAAATTTAACCAGTCACAGGCTGGAACTAAGAAAACAAGAGATGACAAGCAAAGAAAAGAAAAACTTAACAAAGTCTGTTTTTAAGAAATGTAATGTAATAAAAAAAAATGTACAGTAGAGTAGAAAACTGTTATTCAACAGACCCAAGAAGTAAGAATACATGTGTGTTATTCTTCAAGGTACAAACATTGTGTGTTTGTGCACATAAATCAGAATGTGGAGATCTTGTTAAATTATTCTTGACTTGAAATGTTTATTGATTACAATAAACATCTGACTTTTTTTATTTCTCCATTGATATTCAGATTTCTCTGTTTGTAGAGTAAAGAGACTGGATCAGTACAGAAATCCTGCTCTCGGATTGAAGTTCACAAACTGTCTAAAGCAATATGTTAGCTTTATGCAGGACTTGTTTTGTCTTCTTAGAGAATTCAGTCATGAAATTTGAAAATTCATTTTGCTTTTCTTTGGTTTTGGTTTAGAAGTTCATCCTTTGGAGGCAGGAACTGTTTTCCTGGCTGAGTTGCTTTGATTGTTTTGTTCTGTGTAGGTTTTGAGCTGCAAAAGGTTTTTTTGGTACTTTGTAGGTTTATTACTGATGCATAACTTAAATTAGATCCGATAACCTGGATCCCGGCGTGTGTGTGTCTCAGACTTTTTGGAGTGTGTGGTCATTTATAAATCCCCGAAACATGCCATAAATCCGTATAATCATCAACTGTTTCTGACAGATTTCCCCTTTGTTCTACTCTTTCTTATTTATTTCTATTCTGGTCTCATCCATCAGCTTGAAGCTGATGATTCTGCTGTTCTTTTTTTGGCTGGCTGGCTAATTCCCACCCTTTTCCCTCCTGAGGATAATTCAATCAATTTGCTATTACTGTAGAACTCAAAGACATGGATCTATTAGGTTGTTGCTGAGTAATGAATGATTTTCTAATGAAAACAAAAAAAGAAAACAATTTCTCTTTTAGGGTAACAAGACTGCTGGCCTTCCCTGACACTAATTTTTCTTTTATTCTTATCTAGGGACAAAAATCTACTTATTAGGTAAAAAGATTTTGTAATTACTCATTTCAAGACATATTTTAATTTTTGATATTTTCCCCAGGCGTGCTTGTGCTGTTTCTCAACTTCACCACTGTTTGCTCATTTGTCATTTAAATGTGAAACCGGAATATGTGTCACAATTCAAACAGTAATGACTCTAACAAAAAAAAAAAAATTAATATCATGCTATTAAAGTTACAAACTGAGCTATAAAAACACACACCATAAAATGTGGCCATGGGTGAACTGCCTGGAGCCTCCATCCCAGCAGAGAGGAAAGCAATGATAACAGGCGACAATTATCTGTCAGAGGGATTTGGAGAACGCGCATCCCCTGCATAAATAATGCACCCCATCTGACCCCATGGTCATACTTTTAATTACAAAACGAAGGCCATGTCTTTATTTATATAAGATAGGCTGGTGATGAGTATGTGGAGTCGAAAAGGGTTCAGGGACAGAGGGTGAAACGAAGATGAAAGCAAAATTCAGAGCATGAATGGATCTAAGAAGCGGTTTAATCCGTGTAACCCGGCCTGGTGTGTGTTTGTGGGGGGGGGCACGCAGAAGGTGAGAGTGGTAGAAAAACGATTCACTGAACTGTACAAGCAGTTTGTGTTAACAACCATGCATGCTCACTCTCACACCTGAGGTCAGTTTAGAATCAGTAGTTGACCTTTAAGCACGTGAGTGTGGACCGTGGGTGGAAACCCCTGCAGAGAGAAACCCACTCTGCAGACACGGAGAGAACAGGAGAGTCCACACAGAAAAGCTCCAGCTCCAGGATTCAAACTGGTGACCTTTAAACCCTGGGCTTAACATGCAAACACACACACACACCGAACAGGAAACATTAAATACAAACATTAGCCACATTTCCGTTGACTCTCCAATTGTGGATTTTGAAATTTCTAAAATAAATTTGCTGAATTGATTCATGCTAATTTAGAAAAAAAAAACTTGTATTTCAATAAAACGTTTTGGCATTGGGTTGAGGTATTTTTTGGTCTTATCAAAATTGGTTTATTTTGCAAAACTGTAATGGAAAAACCTTTTTTGCATCATATGAATCACATGAACAACAGGAAAAAGACGACAGGAAGTGGTAGGATGATGATGGTGCTGCAGGTTTTTTAATGTTTTATCTCCTGAACAAAATTATTCACATGCGATTTTAACTGCATTTCTTATTTAATGAAAAGAAACACAGTTGCATATTTTTTTTCATTAGTGGAATGTTAAAGTTTTGTGCATATTTGTAATGGAGACGCAGCTACTGATGGTTACCTCTTTGTTTTGGCTTGTGATGACTGTGACACACTTATTGTCCTTGGTTTTAAATATTCATGATTGCATATGTGAATAGTTTAAGGTATTGTTTACTGAATGTTGTGGCCTATGAGACCATATGGTTGTAGAACAAATTCTTAATCTCAAAATCTGTTTACCTCTCTGAAAAATGAATAAAATACGAGCAAAATGACTGCTTATGCTGTTAGAGAAGATTAGCAGTTTGCCCTTGATGCATCTCGACTGAATTGATTCTGCAGGGCCAGGAGATTTGTTTTTCTTTTTTTACCCCATTTTTTGTTGTTTCCTGTATTCTTATTAATCAATAAGTTACTCTGCTGTGACGCTCATATTTTACACCATGTTATAAGGATCAATTCTGTTTTTCAAAACTCAAGTATTTCTAATTGAAACCAGAAAAACGTTTCAGAAAGTGTGAGGTCTCTGGAAAGCAAACAACCCTAGTTGATATTCAAAAATGATTTAAGCGCTTGGCAGAATCAATCAATCAATCAATCAAATTTTATTTGTATAGCACATTTCAGCAGCAAGACATTTCAAAGTGCTTTACATCATTACAAACACAGAATCACAATGCAATATAGAATCAATAATCAAAACAAAGCATTAAGTCAAGTTCCATCCATAAATTTGTAATTGATCACATTTCAAATACAATTCTAAACAGGTGGGTTTTTAGTTGAGATTTAAAAGAAGTCAGTGTTTCAGCTGTTTTACAGTTTTCTGGAAGTTTGTTCCAAATTTGTGGTGCATAGATGCTGAAAGCTGCTTCTCCTCGTTTGGTTCTGGTTCTGGGGATGCAGAGCAGGCCAGAACCGGAAGACCTGAGAGGTCTGGAAGGTTGATACAATAAAAGCAGATCTTTAATGTATTGTGGTGCTAAGCCGTTCAGTGATTTATAAACTAACAACAGTATTTTAAAGTCTATTCTTTGAGCTACAGGGAGCCAGTGGAGGGACTTTAAAACTGGTGTTATGTGCTCTATCTTCCTGGTTTTAGTCAGAACGCGAGCAGCAGCATTCTGGAAGTTGCCAGAATAAACCCAATATTGTAGATGCCAAAACTCAGAGTGGGTTGTGGGCACTGGTGGGAAAATTTAGGAAAATTTTAGTTATTCTTATCCCTCCGTGCAAATATTCAGCAGCAATTATCACATTCACATATTTCCTGACATTGTGGAGGCCTAATATTAATTAAACCTCAAAGCAACACACTATTTTACATTGAATTACATACCAGTCTAAGATAGGATTCTTTCAGTTTTGTCAAAATGATTTGTTATCAATATTATTGTTACATCCAGTCCTAAAGAGCTAATTTCACCAACATGTTTGAATCAGATGAACGGTTCGTTACCAGGCGGATGACATGCCGAACCGGGAATTCAGCCAGTTGGTTCAGGTGTGCTGGACCAGATATGCATGTAGAAGTTTTTAGGACTTTGGCTGCCTGTGGTAATGATCTGTGCCAGACTGAGGCTCATTTCCGGCTGTGGTTGGTTTGGCCAAGCTGAATGTCGATGCGAGACATGCAGTGGACGGGCCTGAAGAATTCCAGCTCAGCAGCAGAATATGAGGCAGGACTCGGCCGTCCCGGTGAACAGATCTGGGTATTCTCCACGCCGGTGCACAAACAGCAGACGTAAGGCTGAAATTCTGCAGATAGTTTGAGTTATTATTCACACGGTACTGACAGGTGGCAGCCTGCTTTATTAGGCAGCTAATTACCACCCAGTCATATTAGTGAAGAACACTTTTTTTCCCCTTCTATTTGTCCTCTCCCCATCATGTTTGTAATTTAGCCGTTCTTTTAGAAGCTTAATAGTCTGCCGTGGTACATTGCTATCGGAAAATTTCATTCTTCTCTACCACATTTGAATTAATTGAAGAAAAATGTGATTAATGGTTTTGGCATTTGAATTTGACTCTGATGATTACATCTGCTGATGGATGATGGTTGCCATAGGAGTCCATACTGTTCCCTCTGATTTTATGATATAGCTTTTGTCCTAACTGTATTATTGAATTTAAGACCGGAGGGGATGAATGACAGACGGGTCAAAAAAATGTTTCTTCATCCTGCGGATGACAGGGTACAGCTGTCATCTTGCACTTCTGTGTCTGGAGAGAAAAAGTGTGAAAAAGGAAGATGGAGCTGCACTGTGTCCTGATGGATTTTTATCTCACCAGGCATGTCTTAATTATTTTTTCCATTGTCTTCCTGGTAGATGTCCTATCATAAAAAACACCCAGCCTTTGATTCCCATCTCTCTCTTTTTTAGGTATTGATGTTTCATTGTATGGAAACAAATTAGAAATTGTTGGTTGTGATTAGAAAAAAAAAACTGTTCATGTATTCTTCTGTAGATAATTTTTTTCTTACTTCCAAATATGTCAAATATTAAGATTAAGTTAATTGGTTTTCCAGAGTCTGAAATGGTGACCATGAAGTTTTCTAGTTAAATTAAATGAACTTAAAGAGCCCTGTATTAAATGAAAACAGTTTACATAAACTGAAGAAAATCTAACAATAGAAAGTGATGAAGTATCTATAAACAGCGCAGAACAAAGTCTTCTGCTGCTGATAAATCCTATTGTTCTCTTTGTGAAGTACATCTGTGGTTTCCCGGCTCAGAAGTCTTGTGATGATTTGTTTTTTGATGTCGCTGCAACAGCAGAATCCACATGTTGTATCTGCCCCAGTTAGTCAGCGATTCAGTCACTCAGCGGCATTTTCATCTGAATTAATAAAAGATGCTTTAGATATTTTTCTGATGAGAACAGAGGCTTGTCACTCAAGGCACACACAACCTCTGTGTGTCCTTGCTTTTGTCTGTTCCAGCACCAATGCCTGCAGGCAGCAGAGCAGCCATTGGTTGTTGTGCATGTTGTTCAAGGTTTTGCAGTTAATCTTAAAAGATTCAGCTTTCAAAAAGTTGGGATCAGAATTTTATTGTTTTTTTTTTTCACTTTTTTGTTTCAATAAGAGACACCATTCCACAGAATAAAAAGAGAGAAATATTTAAAAAAGAAATCTTTTTATATGTTTTTCGGACTTACAGTACTTAACGGATGAAGGACTAGTGGAAGTGAACTTAAGGGCAAATAAATGCAATAGCTATTTATTTATTATAACATAGAATATCCACCAGTTTCTTGAGTATTTACATGACTCTGCCATGGCCATAACTATTTAAAATGTTTCATTGAGATTTCGTTTCTAAACTTGTTCTAAATTAAAACTAGCTTAATAATTTCTATTTGCACAATTGATCCTTTTTCTGTTTTCTTTCGCTTTCTACCAAAAACTGGATGAATAAAGTCTTTTGTTTGGTGTTTTGGTCTCAACTAACCTTTTTTTGGAAGGACAATTTAGTTTACAGAGACTTCATAATTAATTTCATTTGCTGTTCCTGTTGTATTGTTCTTTATTTTGGATATTTAAAATGTCTTCCAGTGTTAAATGTTCATTAGAAGTTTATTGATCTTTCAGAGTTTATTGTCCATCAAAATTAATCTTGACAGCCTAGTCATTTCAAACTTCTCACACAATGTGTTGCAGTTGTTCTGAGCACAAC
This sequence comes from Xiphophorus couchianus, assembly GCF_001444195.1. Taxonomy (NCBI): domain Eukaryota; kingdom Metazoa; phylum Chordata; class Actinopteri; order Cyprinodontiformes; family Poeciliidae; genus Xiphophorus; species Xiphophorus couchianus. The sequence continues at coordinate 4,623,254 of NC_040247.1, forward strand.
TTTATTTTTAAACATTTTTTGTAAACTCAGACTTGTTCTATTATCAGAGCTCGATTGAAGACGTTGTACGACTCAAATGTTTTAAAAGTCAAAACCAGATCCTGAAACTTTGATTAAATATCAGATATTGCTGCGTTGCAGACTTACGTTTTAGACTGACATAGCTTTTTGTCAGATTAAACTCATAATGGTAAACAAATAGAGGCGAGTAGATTCACAAAAAATTATTAAGATGTTTTATGTTAAAGATATTTTTCTTGTTTTTAAATTGCACTTTTCAAATTTTTTAAATATCATCGCACGATAAAACAGTACAAGAAAATGGATTTTCTATCATAAAGCATCAAAAAAGATTGATATTCTGAGTAAATACTGTTTATACTGTGATATAAAGAATAAGTGACTGTAAGAAAGTAAAGCATTTCTGACTGGTGCTTTATGATTTTGTATTAAAGATGAATATCAAAGCCTTGACATAAAAGTGATGAAGTCTTGGTGACACTAAGATGGCTGTTAGTTGCAGTTCTTTGAGCTCCAGAGGATTTAACAAAAAAAAAAACTTCCTCATCTTCCTTTGTCATTGCTTCAGTTCTTTTAAACCTGTTGATTCTTCTTATCATACATATAATTTCCTTGTAGCCCTCCTCTGCCTTTCTTGAATGGCATGCTCTCTTGTTTTTCTCATTTTGAAGAGACTGTATGTATACAGCAGGAGAAGTTCTGGATGACTAATCAACACCATGAGAATTTCAAAAGTACAGTATAAATTAAGAAGTAAAAGTAGTTTGTAGGAATTTCTTGGGGTGGAAATAATTGGTATAGCAGTGATTTGAAGAAATTGCAAGTTACTTTTGTCACAGAATAAATATGCACCAGTGGAAGATTTTACTTTCTCAGAACATGCTACTGGAATAAAAACTAGCGCAGTTTGGCTACAGACAGCTGGTACTGATTCCCCTCACAGGTAATTTTGCAGAATTCATGCCTTGCATTAGCTCAGTTAATAGTGCAAGACAGTGAAAATTAGGATGCATATTAATGATACCTAAAATTTCTAAAACCCTTGACTTCAATGCCAGCCTATACCTTCTTTCTTTTATTTATTATTTGAGAAGATAATATTCAGAACTGTTGATTACAGGGACGACTTTTCATCAACGTTTACCATTTCATCTTTTGAAAGGCTGAAGGCCATTAGTCTGGATGGAAGCTGAATTTTAATGAGGGAAAAATTAACATAAAGAATGGCAAGGAGGACATTTTGTTAGAATATAAATTATTGAACAAAGTAAGTATTGAGTGTTGTTAGTTCTTAACTTCAGTGGACTGTAAAATTGCTGATGAGAATTGGCTAATAATAGCAAATCAAGTTTCAGATTCCAACTATCAGTGCAGCAAATGATGCATTATTTAAAGATGAATTTGGACCATAACACAGAAGCGGATGCCTGATACTTCTACTTTGAGTGAGCTCTTTGATTTAACATTTAAAACGTTACAAGATACAATTTTCTGACTTTTTTATAATGTATAAATACATTCTTTGCTCCTCCTGGACATTTACTGTCCTGCAGGGTTTAGATGCAGCCCTGCTCCAAAACACCTGAATAAAATGAATGACTCAATATCAGGCCTTTGCCAAACTTGATGTCATTATGTCCGATGGTCTGAATAAATCTAAATCAAAACATCATGTTACCGATCAAAAAGTTATAAGCATGATTTTATTGATCAGGTGTTCCATACTTAATTCTATTTTTGTTTTTGCTGGAAATAAACATCATCTTTATTTTAACTTAAAAAAAAACAAACTCTCATCATCTCATCCTGCTTGTCTCTGTGTTTACTTATGATTAAAATGTCACTGTTATTTATTTTTTATTTTCTATCACCACAGGTGCTACTGGAAAAAAATTGGAAAGCATCAGACCTCCCTTAAATATTGCTGAATCCACAATTCACACCAGCCTAGATTACCATGTGGAGACCACAGAAAGGAGCAGGCAGCACATTCATGCAGTCCATCTAATTTATATCTCCATTCAGGATTTAAAACGTGTGTGTGCGTTCGTTGGCGTGAGTGTGTGTGTGTGGGCTGGTTATGCACTTATCTCAGGCTTGTGCACACAAACAGTAATCAGTAAAATTCCAGATTTAATATCCAACTTTAAGAGCTCTGGTTGTGCTGACGAGCAACTTTGTTAGTTAAATCTCTGAAAAGCAAAGGTCATGCTATTTTTAAATGTAGCTCTCTCTTTTGAGTCTGAAAAGTTGCCAGTTTGTAATTTAGTAATCTGGTGCAGCTCAGCTGCTCCTGCCTTTTTTTCTGCCTTTGATTGTGTTTGCATTACTGTGCTGCATGTGCATGAATAAACATGTAATAATTTCAGCGCTGCATTTGTTATTTATGGGGAAATATGTCTATGGGTTGCAGTTACTGTAGCTGCTGCAGCACTTCTTTTAATATTGGAAAGTATTTTTGTCGTAATGGCAGACTGACAGCTACAGCAACTTTGCCAAGGCCAGGTTACAAATCAGTGGCTGGAAGCTGACAGCAGAGATGAACCAAAGCTTAAAATACAGCTAGTGTACAATTAATCTGTCACCAACTTTATGCTTCTGCTTACTGAAGGAGCAAAACGGCTGGGTACATAAGTACAGGGATGATTGTTTATGGGAGGAGGAGGAAGGTTGCGTTGTAGTCTTCATGACCAGATTTTTTTCACTTTTTCCAAACAGAAGCACTGCGTTCAAGCTGCTCTGGGGTTTGACTTGCTCTGTTATCCAGTGTTTGACCCCCTGTGTTGGTGTGAGTAAAAGGTAAACAAGTAGTGCTCAGTATGCTGTGAAAAGTTTCACTCTGTCGAGGCCTCACAGCATATTTTCTGTTTTGAGGGATTTGAGGAGTCTTGTGTGTCAGCATGCTGCCCAGCCCCCATCCCCCGCTGATGTTTGAATATCTGCTTAGTTGAACTTTCCTGTTGACTCAGTTATATCTCCCCCAGGATACATTTTTATCTCAGCCTTGTCTAAAGAAGACTTTAGATAAGGCTGAAAAGAATCAACTTGGGCTATTATCACTTCAGCTGTTTAGTCCACAAACTAGTTCATTTCATCCCTTGGCGGGGTTCGTTTGTATGGATGTGAACATGACAACAAGGGTGCTGACCGAATCCTTCTGAAGGCAGCCTCCTCCAAACGGTTTCCCAAACCAACTCTAGAGCGCTTCGTTTATGGTGTGAACGTGATCTGACTGTGATCCAAATCAACTACCATATGAACACTGCAATCTGGATCCAAACACCTTCCTGTAGGCAGGTTTGTGTTGCATTGTGGGATGTGGTAAAGTAAGCTAACCACATTGGTGCATCTTTTTTCATATGAAAATTTGAAGCTCTCTAAATCATTCAATATACTTTTCAACTGTTTATATTTCTAGCCATTTGTTGGAGTGTTGTTGTTTTTGTTGTTTGCATTGACCTGCAGTAAAATTAATTGCCCATTAGGACATGAATAAAGAGTAGAATCTGAATCTTAAGGAAGCACATTGGTGTCCAAATGTGGCTAAAATGCTGAGTCATTGCTTGAGCTAAATTTTGAGTCAAAAGGACAAAATAAAGTACAATTTTTGCTAAGGTTGTACTAATAAATCAGCCCCAATTTCCTTAATTTTCATTGAATCGACCACCACTTTCATGTGAAAACAATTTGATCTCAGCAAAAGGTCAGCACAGTTGTATGAAATCTGTAATTCTTTAATACAGTCCAAGGCAAGTACAAAAAAAATTCTGTCCAAGCAGAGGGATCCAAGTCCAAGAAATCAAGATGGAAAAGAAAGTTGGAACAAAGGCTTGAATGCTTGATAGAAAGGATGAAGACAAACTGGCAAGGAAAAGCTGCAGACAATGAGATAAAAATAGACAAAGAAAGAAAGACAGAGACACAGGTGGATAGCATAAGGGTTTGGCAGAGTCTGATTATCAGAGAGAATCTCAGGAAGTTAACTTGTCTGAAATGAAACTAAAAATTAGCGCACAAAATAAAACCGTAAGTTCAAAAAGAACAATACCAAATATACAACTTTAAAACCCTTAGAGCTGGACATAACAGAAACGAGGCTTAATGCTTGGATTTGTCGCAGTATTTAGTTTACTGACAGAGTTACGAACATAGAAACTTTACCTTTATTTGAAGAGCATTAGATTTAAATACGTGACATTCTTGACAAACATTTATAGGATCTGTAATCTTGGGGGATGGAACGGCTTATCTTAAACCTAAACTGATCAAAGCTCTAAAGATTTGTATTTTTGACCTTTAAGATCTGAAAATACCATTTTTGTTTTTTAAGGTTGACGTCAGTAACGTTAAGTGGACTATCTTGTTTTGTGAAACTGTACAATCACGGCACAGACTGTCTTTGCCAATGTTTTAAAAAACGGACCTTATTCAATGTCATTTAGGTTTTATAAGTTTAATAATATTCCATTGAAGAAGTAGATGTATTGCTGCTGTTGATTTAATTTTTTTTTATGGCATTTATGTGGAATATGTCCAGCTTTGCACAGTTAGAGGCAGCAGTTTTTTCATGTTCTTTACAAAGTAGCTCAGTCAGATTAGATGATGCATGACTGACTACAACAAATTTTAACGGTCTCATAACTTCTTAGTTGGTTTTAGGTCTGCTAATTCTTTTTTTTTTTTTCATCCTCCCCTCCAGGGGTTCTTTTGTGGGCTCTAGTGTCCCTTATATGAAAGTAGGCTGACAGGAAACGGGAAAGGAGAAGGGGGAGATATGTGGTAAATGTCGCCGGGTCCGGGAATCGAACCCGCGATGGCCGCGTCGAGGACTCAAGGCCTCCAAACGTGGGTCGCGCTATCCCTTCAGCACGCCCCAGGTCTGCTTATTCTACCACAGTTTGATCAACCGATTACATTGTAGCTCTGGCTGTTTTTAAGTATTGTTGTGCTAGAAGTTGAACCTCCTTCTGAATCTGAAGTCTTTTGAAACCTACAACAGCTTTTTGTTTTTTTTTTTGCCAATCAACACTGACCAGCCCTTGTGTGTTTGCAGTAGACAAATAATCCCACAGCCCAATGTAGCCACCACCATGTTTCACTGTAGGCATAATGTGCTCAGAGTGATCTAGAGAGTTAATTAAGGCTATCCAAAAAGTTTCAGTTTGGTCTGATTTCACCAGAAGACCTTCCCCTTCATGGCTTGTGACAAACTCTAGAGCTTTTACTTTTTGACTTGTAGCATGCAGAACTAATAGCTGCCCTGTTGACACATTAGCTGTCCTCTTCTTGCCTGACCGTTAACTTTAGGTAAATGATCTAGTCTTTGTAGGTTCACAGTTGTCATTATTGGTGATGATTAAAATTTGGAATGTTTTTTTAAGACCCAAATTGTCTACTGTAGTTTTTGACTTTCAGTAGGCCTATAAATAATAAATCAAACGCATAAAATAAAACAAGCTCAATAAGTTCCATTTGTATGATTTATTATTTTTCTCTTTTCTCTCTCTTTTTACCAAAACTAGTACATTTGCCTCAACTAGCTTTTTTTTGAAAGATAATTTTGTTTACAGAGCCTTTATATTCCATTTTATTTGTTGTTTCTGTAGTTGTTATTTATTTTGAATATTTAAAATGTTTTTCAGTTTCAGTGTTAAATGTTTATCGGAATTTAGGGTTATTAATGTTTGAGCATGTCTTATTGCATTATTTTGCCCTTACCTTTACATTTTTAGAAAATGTTAAAATTAAAGCAGCAATATTATCATTTATTGCAAAAACTTCTGGGACAATTTATCATCCCGTAAAATGTGTTATAATGACAGGCTTATTTTCAGGATGCAGTTTGTTCACTTATGTACTCAAACAAGCAGAATAAAGTAAAGATGGATAAATACAAATGCATGCTTTATTTTAAATCAAGATTTATTTATTTATTTTTTTTCCCATTTTTTTCCCCGAAGAGTTTTTGCGGCGCTAGTGGCTCGTATTTTTTGTACAGTAGGCAGACAGGAAGGAGGGTGAGGAGAGGGGGGAAGACATGCGGTAAAGGTCGTCAGGATCGGGAGTCGAACCCGCGACATCCACGTCGAGGACTAAGGCCTCCAAACGTGGGGTGTGCTTACCCACTGCGCCTCCACAGCACGCCCCTAAATCAAGATTTTTAAACCATTTATAATTTTCCTTCCATGTCAGAGTTATATGTGCTACGTTGTTTATCTTGCGGTTATTGTGTGACAAAATGTAAAAAAGTTCAAGTGGAATGAATGTATTTTTCTCTGTTACCACTCTCTGCAAACACACTACGATATGAGTGTAGGTTTTCTTCACCTTCCTGTTTGTCTTCATGTTGCTTTTTTTTATGACCACACTAAAACAATCTTTATTGCATGTTTAAAGGCACTTGTTTTCCCAGATAACGTCACTATAATTAAGCGTCAGAACCCCCTATTTGAAAAAGATCACCTTATTTCTCTACCATTTGCTGCTGATCTAAATGCATGATGGACGATGTATCTTATAGCCACTAGTGTCTAGACGTCTTCAGCACTCTTCAGAAAACAATATCTTGGGTTAAATGTTTATGAGTTTTATATTTTTGTATATTTTCAAGCCCAGGTTGTAATTTATTTTGTTCTTTTATCTTTTTTTTTGTCATCTTATTGTTTCAGCCATGTTTAAAGTGTGTCTGCAGAGGTATTTAAAGCTGCCATTGTTGATTTGATTATTCCACTTGTTCTACAACTGCATTATGTGGTGGTGGAACAGAGTTTGATTGCATAAAAACATGCCAAATATGCTTCCAGTGCAACACGGGCTGATGACTTAGACATGTTTACCGATGGTTGGCGTCATTTATCCTTTTTTAAATCAGACTTAATTAATACTGACCCATTTTCCTATTTACTGTCACTCTTAGAAAGGCACAAAAATGACAGTATTGTGATTTTAACAATCACATTGAAAAAATAAAAACTATTTAGCTTAAAATTTACTGTATATCTTGTATACCCTTACTGACCCTTACTGTCAAATAGACAGGGACTATTTGAGTCATTCTTTCTAAATTGATTATTTCTTGGATAATCGATTTGCATTTGACAAAATGTAATGTTTGTTGCTTGTTTCACAACTTGTGACTGTATGATGCTTTTGGGATGTAAAGCACTTTGGCCTGCTTTGTTGCTGAAATGTGATATATAAATCGACTTGACTTGGAATAGATAGGACACATAAATTAATCTTATCAACATTCAGCCCTGCAGTGACCCAAAAACCTTCACTTTCTTATTCAAGATGCACCACACAGTCACAGCCAGACTAATCGGTTTGTTGAGCAGACTATAGAAGCTGTTTTGTACTTAGAAAATCAGACCCTTCTTTTTTTATTTGGCTATTTTCTGAAAATCCCACCACTGTTATATCTGAGTCTCACAGTGTCCTTTCCTTCAGAAGTACGGAGATGGCCTTTTTCTAGTTTAAAGCCTGGCTCAGCCGGGCAGTACAGCTGCACTTGATGTGCTGAGGAAATAAAAAGGTTTCACTTAACAACTGCTGTGCATGACTTCATCCTGCAGATTATACTCAATCGAGTGAAGCCTGAAAGCAGGGATTGCTGTGCCAAAGCAGAGGGTCGGTGCTGGTGTTGCCACTAAGGTGTCAGCATGGCACCGTGTAGAATCCATGTTAATGTCACAAATACTGAAGTTACTTTGTAATCAGCTAAATGTCATGAAATTATACAGCACTGTTTAAACACCATGAGTCATCCCCCATTTTATAGTAGCCTGAGTCTCCTGTGTGCTTTCCGAACGATCTTAATAAACATTTTTTCAGGCGTTCTGAAGCTTCTCCATGCTTTTCTTTCAAATGTCCCTGTTTTTCAATGATCTTCTTTGTGTCAAGTGTTTATTGGATTTGCTCTTGTAGTCTGGATCAAGATTTAGACTAAAATTTTGAGAGGTAAATAAAATCGAAAGGATGACAAACCTCCAGAAAGCCCAAATAGGTCTTAAGAAAATGTTTAGAAATTGTAAACAAGTATTTACATCATTTTAGAGTAATTCCATAAAGTCTGGTCTGTTGGAGGAAAAGTAAGTCGATAAGAGTTGATTAAAACTTTAGTACAAAGCTTAGCATTGCTATTTTATGTCACTAAATAAATTATTAGCAGTGGTGGACACACTTCCACTAATGTACTAATAGTTCAGCAAATTTTGTTTAGCGCTTTAGCACTTTTTCTAACTTTGAAAATTCTTAGCACACTTAGCTTGCACTAAATAAATTCTAAACAGCTTTTTCACATCTGTCGAAGTTTTAGTTATTAACTGTGTTCGACATTTACATTCATGCAAATATCTTTAAGTAGTTAAAGAATGTCTACGCAGCAGTTTCATTTCCTGTTTTGTTTAACTTCATATCAAACAAGTAAATCTGGTAAATCTACTGGAACAAAATAAAACATGTAGCATAGAGAACAAGATAAACCAAATATATAAGAGCAATGTAGAACATGTAAATTATGTCATAATTAAATTGGGGCTTGAGGTTGGTAGTCTTTCAAGGGCAGATATAATTTGAATTTACGTTGGTGCTTTAGCTTGTTAAATACGGTGTTGCTATATTAGCATTTGTGGTAATGGTACCTAAAAAGTTCAACTAACTTTTTAGTTAGCTGTTCACACCACTGATTATTAACTACACTTGCTCCATGTTGGGCAAAAATAATGGTTAGCTATTCCAGTATGTGTGCACTATATCCAGAAGACATCCTGCTCTGAATGTACTGAAGGTATATATTAAAAATATTCAAATATCAGCCACCCAGAGAAAGCATACAGGAGTAGATCTTGGTGCAAGTGTGTGAGTAAACACTTGATGTGTACTGATATGCATGATTACAAGTATGTAGATATCCGGGGCTCTCAGCTGGGCAGCCACAGGTCAGGGCTCTCTAACCTGATATGGATCTCAGATTTTCTAAAGGAGGCAATACCTGCCGCATTTTTACCAGCAATGTAGAGAGGAGCAGTAAACAGCTATTACTATGCGCTGCCACAGTCTGGACCAGCATTACAGATACTGCCTATATTTTGTGGATCTGCTTGCCCATTAGTGTCACACTTTAAATGTGTGGTACTGGGGGAAAATGCATATTTTTTAGCCGTTAAACAGGTTTTAATGAATCATCTGGGTAATGGTGCGGTAAGCCATGAGGCAGGGAGGAACAGGGAGAAACATGGCAGCTTGCAATGGCTTGTGTGTCCACTTTGTTATCACACTGCCCTTGCCTGTCACTGGGAATAGGTTTCATTTCCTGGTATTATTCCTGGTATTATTCCCTTCCTTTGTTCACTTACATCAATATTACACAGGCTAGTCATAAGGATGATATATGTGCATTATATTTCCTGGGTTTTAGTAAAGAAAGTCCAGCAGAATTACAATCCTAGAAAAGTATTTTGCTTTGTCAACATGTGCAGTGTTCCTGGTAAAGATGGATAATAAGCTCTGAAATGAATCCATCTTTTGTTGCTGCACCATAAACTCACATTAAAATTTTTAGTAAATTGTTCATTAAATCTGGGGGGAATTGTTAAAAATAATTATGCTTTTTCCAGAATCACTGGTGCCAGAAGGTTTTGCACCACTGCTGTCAATACTTTGTAGACTCTCTTTTGCCAACAGGACATCATTTAGTTTTCTCCTATAACCTTTCAAAGGGTTTGACCATTTTTCTTTCTGCAATCTCTCCAGACTGTCAGTTCGGTTCTCTCTTATGGTTTCTTCTCTTCAGCTCAGCCCAGAGCTTTTCTGTGGGATTTATGTCTGAAGTCAGAGACGCCGTGAAGAAGGTTGATTTTGTGTCTGATAAAGTATTTCTCTGTCGATTTGACCACATTTTGGATCATAAGGTTTTGGAAGATCAAATAAAGAGGCATTTTGAGTTTATGATGCCATACAGAAACTGACTCTAAATTAGATTATTGACGACACATGATGATGGGCAGAAGTGGCTTCTCCACATCATTCTTCAAAATGAAAAAAAACCCCTGAAAGTTTGTGGCAGAAGAATGTGATCACAGCCTCATTTGCCAGTTGAAGTTCAAGTAGAGCTGAGAAAATTTCATATGTTTACAATTACAATGGCTGTCTGGTTGTCTCATGTTCAAATTGACGTCATTATGATGACACTGTCTACAATTTTAGCTTCTTTTTTAGTGTCATTGTTGGAAAGTTGTCCCTGATGGAGAGAAACTCACTGAACTCGACTCTCTGATAACGACACTCATACTTTTTGATGAGCTCATACTCCTTCAGTCTGAAGACCAAATGTTAAAGGAACAATTTCATCCTGACTGCTATTTTGTTCTTAAACAAGTCTTAACTGAAGTATGCCTTTATCTTCTCACTTGTTTGAGATTACAGAGTCTCTTACATCCATGTCCAGCCTTGATGTTTTAAGCATTTTATGTTTGTTAGGCAAATGTTGTTTTTTGAGTATGTATAATTTTATTTTACCTAAATAGTTATTTAAATGGATGCTGGTCTCTGTTGTCTGTAAGACAAATCTACCTAAGTGTAGAAAAAGCTTTCTTGGCATATTGATGTCTTTTATAGAGACTTGGTGAGCTAAAGAAGACATTCCTGACAGTTTGTGTTGTGGCAAAATTAAACATTGAACCTCATTCAGCCTAGTGCAGACCAATGGCTGAAACAAATGTATGTACAGTATGTGTCACATCATATCTTTACCCCGGGGAAGCAGAAAGTCCTGAATCAGTTAGATGTTCCAGCAAACTCCATCTTTAGGAACCATAATCGCTGAAATTTGCAAATACTTGAGACTCTCTCTAAAACATTTACAACTACCTATTTTAATAGGTCAAACACAAGACAGCAGAAATACCTTGGCACTAGACACAGAAAACCCTGCAAATCCTGAACTGCAAATAAGTGGGAATCCACTTTGTATATTTAATCTAAAGGGATTTTACCCTTAATCAATCTGGTTTGTTTTGCACTTAAATTCAAGGCTGTGTTCTATATTTTTCAATGTGATTATTCTTCTGCTGCAGCAAAAGTAATTCATTTTAAGGCGTTTTAATCATCTTTACCAGTCAAGCCAATACCTGTGATACCACATCATCTAAGCATTTGCTCACCGTTTAATCAAAAAAGGTTTTATCAAACTCTCCCTTGGCCTGTAAGTCCCAATATGTCTTGTGGGCTGTTAAGTTTTAGAAAATATCTAGATGATGTGAAGGACTGTGATGTGCGAGGAGGTGGAGGAGTAGTTTACAACTTATCTGGGAAACTTTGAGTCAAGGCTTTTAATTTAAAACAAGCCTTTCTTCCTCAGAACCTACAGTGTAAGTATCCCTGAGCAAGATGATGAATCCAGCGTCTTCTCAGTAGCCATGAGTAAAACATTGGTAAGCCTGTAAGTGCTGAGGAAGCCGAGCAATAGAGAAGAAAGAAAATCCGATGAATGAAGATGATGAAAAGGTTTTATCATTTGTATTCCGAGTGTCGTCATTGATGGAAGGATGTCATCATCTTCAGAGCACATATTTCTGCCCTGAGGAAGACTTCTTATTGAAATTTTACTCTCTAAATTTATCCTACATCTATCATATCTTTTGAAGTGATGAAATAAAAAACAATATACAATTGTTATGAAAATTTCCTGCAATATGGTCAAAATTAAAAAGGGTCTTTCTAATTTTCCACAAGAATATGGTAAGCTCTGATAAACATAGTGTGTATTTCACTTCTACTGATTTGAGTATTTAAGTAGTGACTTTTGCTTCTGTGAAGTAAATACTCTTGTGGCACTTTACACTGAGAAGATTTTGTCAGTACATAATCACCTCTGTGGCTCTGTGCAATGCGGTGAGAAAAATTCAAATATTACCTCAATCAATGTCTCCTCTCAGTTGTTCAGGCAGCTTTTCCAAAAGCTCTAGCACATTATTTAACATTTAGCACATCTGACATCTCCAGACTGAGTTAGCTATTACCTTGTCTGTCATTACTTATCAAATAACAGTTATTAATCTATAATGCCTTACAGGTGTTAACATCTAGTCTCTCACAGCCCTCTGCAGAACAGTCACAGATTAATCATTTACAGGAGTCAAGTCTTGACTTGTCTTCCTTTGGCTTCTATTTTCATAAAAGATTCAAGTTGCTCTAATTCTTAGAGATTGAATGGGTGTATTTTCTGTCCTTACCTGAGCATTGTTTATCTTCTACCTGTAATTTTGCTATATATATATAAAGCAATATTACAAAAACTAAAAAGAAACAAGCGGTATGTTCTGACAGATTCTAGTCAGAACAAAGTTGATCAAAGTGCTGAGCAAGTTTAATTATCAATAAAATTACTTTCACAGACATATTTTAGTGTTTATTTGATGGAAAGCAAAATAAATCTGATACTTGGACAGACTGTTTTAGACTGCGGTCATGTTCACAAAATCGTTTCTCATATAAGTTCAAAACAACATCTGTTCTGGTGTTAAGGATATTCTTACCTGCATGATAGATGGAGACAAAAGTTGCAAGTGTCAGAATGCATTAAGATGCAGGATTATTTCTATGTTTCTTTTTATTCTTCCAAACTTACCTGGTCTTAAGTCACAGGAGGCGTTGCAGTAAAAACAAGATCAGGAGTTTTTATGGTTGAAGTAAAAGTATTTAAGATTAAAGCAAGGCAAGATGCACATATTCATATTAACTATGACCCAACATGTTTATGTTTATTGATATCCCCATTTGCATCAGCTATTTTTCCTAGGGTCAGTTTACATAAAAAGACATTACAGTTACAAAAATTTTTAGAGAGAGACAATTTTTTTAAAATATTTCATTTAAAGTTTCATTTAAAGTGTAATCTACTTGTCTGATACACTATGATGCTCTCAAGCATACCCATATACAATAACATTTCTACATTCATAAACACACAATCATATTATAGTATTATCAATAGTTTCATGAAATAAGAATATTTATTTAACAAAATAATGTTTACAAAGTTTTGTTTTCTATTCATTTTCTGAGCTCAGTGAAATTATATGTATGCTAATATGGCTAGAATCAGAATTAAATTGCTCTAATACATTGGTGTTTTATTTAGATTTTCACAAAAGACAGAGTAATTATATGCTTTGCTTTAATCAACTTCTAATTTTACAGAACTTACACAGAAAAAATAAAAGACAATGTTTGAAATGTTATATCAGTAATTTTCACATTTATTATGCTTATAGAAAAAGTTGGATATATTTAAATATCTTCTCCCAAGAGGCTCGTTTAACTCAATTTTGTCCAGGCAAGCAGAAATCTGGGCTCAGCTAAGTCTGGAATACACTCTCATGAAGTGAAAGCAAGACCTGGCAGGAAGGCAGAACAGAGCATAAGCATTTGCTTTTGATTGTAAGACTCAGACCTTGAATTTTTATTGTTAAGTTCATCCTGAGAATGAGTTCTCCTTGGCTCCCCTGATAAACATGTACATATAGAAAAACCTTAAAATAAACAGTTCTGGACATATTAGGACTTTCTGGCCCCCAAAATCCACTTTTTCTCGCACTTCTCCAACCTGTTTTACCTTTTATGAGTTGGCAAGAAAAATTTGGGTTCCTGCCCAGTCTTTTTTGTCACATTTCCAGTTGTTTATGTCTTTAAGTTCTTGTTCTCACTCTTGATATGGCCAAGTAAAATAAACTTGGCAGCCATTTTATGAAGATCAACACATTTCTGTCTTACTTGAGCATCAGATTTTATTCCCATTTTTAAATAAATTTGTTCTCTCTATTACTTCATATTTATACTCCTGTAGAACATCAGTTCAAGGTTCCTATGAACTGATCATCTTAGAAAAGCAAATAAATGAAAATGTGCTTTTTAAAAAATGTTTTAGAGGTAGCAATTATTCTGGCAACAGTGGATAAAAAGATAGCTTCCTATGAGGGGATTATTCTGGTATTAAATGAATGATTTTTATGAGTCTTAGAAGACTGCTGAAGAACTACTGACTGTCAAGATTTTCCCACAAGATAACAATCAAGATTTGAATTATTGTACATTTTACTAAACATGGCTGGAAAATGTCCATGACTGATCCTTAGATGCTCTTGGGCAACATGAGAAATGTATATTTTTAAATAACTGACAGTGCCTGGTGTTATAAGGTCGCAGTCACATTCAATGTTCCAGTTTTATTTGATTGAAAATCATTGAGCAATACTCATGGAAAAATACAAACTTGTTTTAGCTGCTAGAAAATTATTTGCGTATTTAACCTTTTTGTGTTAGAGTGGTCCATAGCCTCCACAAATATCGAGAGTCCAGAGTTAATTGCAAGAGTGCAAGACATTGTAAACTTTGTTTTACAACTGAAGAAATGGTAAAACATAACAATAACTCCAGACTGTTGTCTTCAAAATAACATGTCAGTCAAGAGGTTTGATTCAATTCAGATTATTTCTATGTTGTCAAGTCACAGCAAATTCCATCTTACAAAACTTTATTTTTTACAAAAAAATCATTGCAGTTCAATCACATACATTTCGTTTATCCTAGTCATCAAACAGTTGTGTTTGATGACTAGGATAATGTTTGATAATTACGCTCAATTATTCCAAATAGATTTAAACGTTTCTATGGAAACAGATTGCATCGTCATTTTTTCTCTTCTATAAGGTCTTTATGTTAGTTTTGCTAAAAGACATATTGGTGACATTTTATGAGATATTTTGAGTTGCATAACAACCATTGTTGATACTTTCATCTATAGTTTCATTTTCATTTTGTTGACTTTTTGCTTTCAATTAGAGATTATTATTTGGAAACGTTCTAGTTATTGGTGATAAACTAGCAATTTAATTAGATAACTAAAACAACTGGAATTTGGCTAAATTTATATATATATATATATATATATATATATATATATATATATATATACATATACAGTATATTTGAATCATTTTTAAACAAGAAGAATTAAAAACAAGTTTAAGTATCTTCTGTTTATCACTGAGTGGGGAGGAGATGTTAGACAACATGGTGCACATGGGTGCAATTAATATGCCAGAGTTCACCACGCTTGGTGAGTGTCAGGTGGTGAAAACGTGATCCAGCTCGCTCCCCAGGGCGACACGCACATCAATACCATTTCAGCCAACACACTGGGGGGAAATATAAGTTCCCCGTTCTCTGCGAAGACTCTGTAATAGGCAATTAAACAGCTCATCCGGTTGAGGAAAAACAAGGTTGTAGAAAATAAATGGTGCATTTAGAGTTTGACTAATTAACACTGGACTGGAAATTCATGCTGTCTATGCTGTGTAATGAACTCAGGCAGGTGACGAGTGAGTCTGAAAACTGCAGCGTAAAAAACCTGCATTTTACTGACACTTCTTCTTTAAGTGCAGCGTTGTTCATTATCCTCTGTTTGAATGCCAATCCAGTTCCTTGGAATGCCATCATCTACTATAATAGCAGTGCTCTCCGTGTGCCTAACAGTTTATTGTCTTCATTTAAACAGCAATTAGGTTTTCTTATAGGTCAGAGTGAGTCTTTTACTGTTCCCATGTGCCTTTAGGTAACAAGGGTGTGAAAATCAGAAAACATGATCATTGATCTGACACCTATAAACTTCCCACATAACCCTTGGTAACCTGTGCACCACAAGCTGAAACTCCTAGTGCGTCTTTGGATGAAATGAATGAAATTTTTCTAGCCAGTAACATAAAAATTCTTTACAACATATAGAAATTATAAAGGCTGTAAAGGGAATTGAACTTTTAATTTAAAAAAATCTCTGAAGCAGTTGGGTTGATGCTTTACTGCCTCCTTCCAGTGCTGCCTGTTCTCCAGTTGCTTGAGCCCAGAGCGTTGCAACATTTGCCACCCGGGACTAGATTTACTCCACATTCCTGTAATTACAATCCAGCCACGCCAGCTGAGATACAACTTGGAGCTTACTCAGTCTGGGAATTTGCTGCCCATGCAGCTGCAGCTCCTTATGCTTCAAAATATACAGTAAAGGTAAATTTCAGGATGTGAATCACCTGACCCTTACATGAACTTCCCACAGGGTATGTGATGGTATTTTTCTCCCATAATATTTTGGCAGACATAAGCATTGTTTGTGCTTCTTATCATCCTTTATGTTACACAATAATGCCAGAATGGTTCTTTACCTAAAATTGGGAAACTTTTAAACAGAAATCTCAGAGTTTGTCTCCATCTCTGTTGCCATGGCCGTCTCTGACCCCAGATCTCTTGAAGGCCTGTTCACATTCAGCGAATAGAAAAGCTAATTTGTTAGTCTAGTGGGTGATTATGGCTTTTGATGGTTTCCCATGTGAATTAAATGAAAAGCTTCACACTTTCAAAATCTGTTTACTTTGGCCTTGAGCGCTCTGTGTGCTGCAGAGTCCTCTAAAACAATTTGTCAATTTGTTCCGATTATTTTTGAGTGTTTTCTAACTAGTGAAAAAAATATTCAAAGTGTATTTGAGGTTTCGTCTCTGCTCTTATGATGGCAGTCTCTTAGAGAAACAATAAAAAGCAACAAACAAAAAAACAACAACAGGATTTTAAATGCTGCTTATTCTCCACTGCCTGTTTAAGGAGAAATCTCAAGCCCTGAATTGATTACATTAAATTTTTTTATGCCTTTTAGGAAATCTTTGCATTACATGTTCAAAAACTGCATTTTCACTTAAAGCCTTCCAGTACAGCTGCTATCAAAGTGCAGTAATTACTTGTGTGCTTTATTCATTCTCAGTACACCTTAATTATACTGCAGCGGCTGTTTGAACCACTTTCTCTGGGCCATGTCTGAACACAAAGTTAGCAGTGTGAGCTGCAGCAGTGAGTGCTCTCCTCCCTGTGTGTGTGTGTGTGTGTGTGTGTGTGTGTGCGTGTGTGTGTGTGTGTGTGTGTGTGTGTGTGTGCGCGTGTGTGTGTGTGTGTGCACAAAAGGCTTTCAGGTAATTATCTTGACAGAAGACCATTTCACACATTAGATGCGTCCGAAACACGAGCTCAACCCCTTTTACTGTAAACAAAGTAATCTGTGTGGCTTGTTGTAGAAAATCAGTGGCTACATTTCCAGTAAGCATGAAATTATGTAATACAGCATAATTTATAATTTTCTGGGGTCTCAATGTTATTTTTAATGTTATGTACCTTCTCTTTACGCTTGTATTTCATTCTCTTTTCATTAAGTGTGATGTTTTGTCCTTTGTTATTCCGTCTGCTAGTTTTTTCTTCATTTTTCCATTAATTTAATTTACAACAACAACATCCTCTTCTTCCGCTTCCTCTGTTGGTTATTTTCCTTTGCCTGTTCCTCACTCTTTTCCCTCCTTTCAGATTTTTTTATTCATATCCTTGTGGTAGAAGCAGTACTTCCGTCTGTATCATCATTTTTTGCTTATTCAGATTAATTTCTTCTCCTCCACTGCACGTCCAACATGTTCAGTGGCGGTCTCTGCATAAATGGAGACCCATCTTCTGCTGACCAACACTATACCAGAGGCACACCCACTTTCCCATAAAACAAATATGCAAAACAACAAAAAAAATGTTTATCTTAGGCAGAGTGACAGATCGTTTTCACTCTTGTCTTAATCTATAATGACACAGTAACAAAAAATCATGTTTTTTTTTTCCAAATTATGATAAAGGTATTTAAACATTTCTTTTGAATCATCGTTGTTCAGTAAATAATAATGCGATGGAGTTGCAGTTCAAATATCTGAGATTTTGGATGAATTCTGTTGAACTTCCTAAAAAAAGTGCAGAAATTGCCCTTTAATTTAGCAGAAACATCAATTTTAAATAATATACTAAGTTCAGCATCATCATCTACATAGATACACAGCAATATTTTCTGTTGGAAAAATAATTCCTGAGTGTGAAAATAATCAGTTGCAGAGTCATTAAGGATGCAACTAAAGATTGTTTTAATTTTATTATTATTTCAAATCATTTTCTCCTCCGTTGTGGCGCCCCTTAGTGTGTGCCACCCTGGGCTGTAAGTCATATTGTCTATCTCAGGTTCCACCACTGACCGTGAAGTTTGCCCTTCTTCTACCAGAAAACTGCCATTTTCTGCTAAACATCTTTCACTTTATGTTTCATATTTTTACTACTTATTTCTTTCCTTGTGAGCTGTTGCATTTAAACATTGTTCTCTCGTGGTATGCAATATTAATAAATATCATTTTTACAGCATTTGATTCCGCTGCACCGAATGAGTGCCAAAGAAAAGATTTAAAGAAAAAGAAACGGAAGTTATCAATTGCAGTTGCAGTTTTTTTGCTCTGAGTAATTTATGAATATAAAAAATATGCTTTGGTTGTCGTATCCATGAGTATTTTTTCTCATGTTATTCATATTTTATGGTGAAACCAAACAGAATGGCAGCATAAACATAAATCGTAATCCCCCCACAGAAATGAAGGATTATGATTTCCACCCGGACAAATTGCTTTTCTTCTGTTTTTCCCATTATGTTTAATACACTATGCTGCAAAGAAACAAATAATGACCAAACAATTACACCCCCCATTGTAAGAATGTCTTCAGTTTCTTCTTTGCTGCAAGCTCAGACATGTGTGGCTTTGTATTTTGCATACCGGGCAATTTATTTTCAATGTTTTCAGCATTTATCAACTCACCACGCTGAAGACTGCACAATCAAACTGGGTGATTATATTGCTATCGCCACTGTGTGTGGATTAGAGAGAGGTGAAGAGGGATAATGTGCTGATTTGTGTGCCGTACGTGATACGGTTGGCTGCAGCCTCTCCGTCGCTACGTCATTTCAGCTATTCAAAACAGCAAGCAAAGACTAAATGGGGAAAAAAAACCTCCAAAGAAACGCAACAATGTTCAATGTTCTCACAGTGGGATATATGTACAGTGTAGATGCAGACGCTGTTGAATGCTAATGTAGCTGGCCTGCTACAGCCCTGGCTGGGATGATGATGATGATAAGGTGCAAATCTAAAAGCCATTACACCTCCCTATGAGTTCTATTATCACCCGGACTGATAATTGCATTGGGCTGCTGTGCTATGAGCGAGACAGCCTGGTGCCTTTTTTTTACGGCGCAGCCTGATTTGATCTTCAAGCGCACTGGTGCGAATACTCGCGACGTTTTATGATGTCCTTTTGTGCCACACGGACCAGACGGAGCTGAGACGGTGATATAGTAATGAGAGGAAGAAGTTAATGCTAATTAACGGAGAAGAATGTAGGAGGGGAAAGTAAAATCAAATCCCATTTATGAGAATATTTACTGGTCCTCTGCCCTCCTTTTTATTCAGCCTTTTCTTTAAAGAAGAATGATGAAGAGGCTGGTTTCACTATGAAAGGGAAGATGGCTAACGGAAAGAGAAAAGGGAACTAAATAGTATCTCTCCTTTAAAGTGGTTATTACTGATGTAAGAAGACTTTCATCTTTTTCCATACTGTTGGTCAGTCATTGACATTTAACATTTTAGATGGACTTGGCTAAAAGGACTCCTATCGGAGTGGGTGGTTGGGATTTCTATTCTCCAAGAGAAATAATGAGGCAGCCGTGGTTACGAGTTGAGCCTAATAACCTTGTGGTTCCCTGTTGAGATCCTCAGAAACTCAGCTGTGGCTGCAAGAGAGCCCGCTCACTTACATTATCATTGGCAACAAAGATGCCTTGAAGCGAGTCACTAGATTTAATTAATCCACAGGTACAAGAGTAAAGTGTTGAGCTGATGTTGCACCAAGTGGTTGTCAGAAGAAATGAGACATAAAATGTGGGTTAAAACCCAGACAAATAAAAAAATTAAAAATTAAAACATGTTAGTTTTAGCGGGACACATCTTGCTAAATCTTTCACAACTACAAAAAAACTTCACTGAAACTAGATGCTACATTTTAGGTTTATTTCCATTTCCCTGCAGCGACATCATCCACATTTACATGGATCTTGTGAAGCACTCACAAGGTTGCTTATCTCCCTCTCTCTTGATCTTTCAGGGTAAAAAAGATGCATCTGCAATTATTTTCTCTTCTTTCCTGCCTCATTATTTTAGCAGCTGAGATCTCCCCACATCTCCCGTTTCGTCTTGGTTGTCCATCAAAGGCTGAGCTTTGATATTCAAGCAGATACATGATTGGGATTCAAAACAGATGCTTGCTGGGTCCTGGGTCATCCTCTTCTCTTCATCCGTTTCCTTTTCACCTTTCCTGCTGCTTTTATTTTTAACTCTCGTATCCTTAGGGTGTTTTGTGAGTTAATCTGAGTTTCTTTTCTGTTTGGTTCACACAAGAACACCAAGTTTTACACCTGGTTGAAAGCTGTTTGAAAGAGAGAGTGCTAGAAAATCAATATGGGGCCTGCATGTGCTTTTACAGGCCTAGGAAAAGGCTCTCTGTTGTTCATAGGGTTATGAATCAACAATTTATATTCAAATGCATCAAGGAGAGTAATTTCTGAACATGGATTTGAGGAAAGTTCTGACCCGTTGAGGAAAAATAAACACATTTAAGAAATAATTGAGGCAAAACCACTTGATCCGGCTTTTCCAGAGATTTGTGATTTCTTCTTGTAGACTGAATTAAACAAAACCTTTCTGCAATTTGCCTCCTGGTGTGCCTAAGCTGATGTCTGGGACATATCTTTTATTCAGTTTGTCACACACTGAGTCGGAACCAATCTAAACTGATGGTAAAAGGAAAGTAAAGTATCCTATGTCATGGCTTAATGTGCAATGTCAAACTCAGGGATAGAAATTTCTTGCTGTATTTCCATTACAAATGTGCGCAAAATTTTGTCAATATTCCTCTATTGTCAACAATTTGAAATTGTGGCTTTTTCATTACATAAGACACGCAATTAAAATCCAACGTGAATAACGTTCATGCGATAAGTCATTAAAACATGCTGCGCCATCATCCTCCAACTACTTCCTGTTGTTTTCTTTGCAGTTTGCTACAGTGGTGGCAGTTGATCATGTGACTTGTGAGATGCTAAAAGTGTTTCCATTGCAGTTTAGCGAAATAAGTCATTTTCGAATTGACTTATTTCGAATTTTGAACACCCCCACCACGTCGTAACGACAAAACCTTTTATTGAAAAATTTGTTCTTTTTGAAATTGGCATGCAGGCCTGATGCAATAAGCAATAAATCAATTAATCAATTAGTCCCATGATAAATTAAAACAAGCTCAATAATTTCCATTTGCATAATTTAGCGTTTTTCTTTCAACCAAAACCTGGACCATTAAAGTCTTCAGTCTGGTGCTTTGGTCTCAACTATCCCTTTTTTAAGGATGATTTTGTTTACAGAGACTTCATAATTCATGTTAAATTGATCTTTGTGAATGCCATTACCATTATATTAGTTGAAAATGGTCCCAAAACAACAGTATTATTGTTTATTGCAAAAGCTTTTGGGACAATTTATCATTAAGCAAAATTTGTTATCATGATAAACCGATTGGTGTGTTTCCATTAAGAAGATTTGTTTTTCCAAATGTGAAATTGTTTAATTATGGTCAATGGAAAGATAACCAATGACACCCACCTGCTCAGTCGTTTTTTCACAGAAACACTCAAACAAATGTTGTCGCCTGTGTACTGTGATGCAAACATGGCCTTTTGTGGATGTTAGAACCCCGCACCACCACCATCCACAGTATTTACACCACTGACCTTTTCAGACAGGATAGCTTGTACTCGGCTACAACCGTGTCCGTAAAACCAAAGCCAGTATCCGGTGATTAATTTCATTTGGCTCCTTGAGCACATCCTCTCTGCTGAACTGTGGCGCCCCAGGCAAAGAAAAAGCTGCAGCCCGAACCCGGCGGGGATGCTGCGCCCCCATCGTCCCTCACCATCAGCTCTCACACACTGTCACTTCCCCTTCCTGTAAAGCCGAGCTCCAGAGATGCAACAGCAATGGACAGGGATCAGCATTAAAAGGTTACTTGACTTGAACTCAGGTTGGGAACACATTGACTCAACAAGCTAACGGTGAACTTGCACAAAAGAAGAAGGGATAGTTGTCAGCGGGGTTCTGTTTGACAAGCAGGTCATATCTTTGGGATTCAAATCCTGTTGTCTTTTTCTTAAATTGAATAAGAGCAGTGGGGGGGAAGAGGCAGGGAATTGGGGGAAGCTGAAAACAGGCTTTGGAGGACATGAACCAGTAGAGCTTTGCCTGCAGCTAAAGCATTTGGTATTCACCCTCTGAGGGTTGTGTCAGCAAACTCTCAGAGGTCAGCATGAGAAAACGCGCCCTTCCCACACACTCCCACTCACTGAGATTGGATAAATATCAGAAAGTTTTTCAAAGAGATTTTGGAGCCTCATCTCACATGGGTATGTTAAATGTCATCCGCTGCTTCCTGGGTTTTCGGGGCCTTTGTGCTTGTGAGATAATTTCATGGTTTTATTTAGCAGATCATGTTCGCTGTTTTTGTGTCTTTTCTTTATCTCCATTAGGCTTATTTGTTCTGATATGAATTACTGATGCTATGTTTTTAAGAATAAAGTGGCTTGTCTTGTTTAACATATTTTCTTGTCCCTGTGGGGTGAAGCAGGAGATGGGGATTCGTCCTGTTCGAACCACGGCTCCTTCCATATCAGTCTTTGTGTCTTTGGGCAAGAAAATTCACCTGCCTCACCAGTTGGTGGTCGCAGGGCTCAGTGGTGCCTAGGGCGATGTAGCTTACCACCTTCAGGATATGAATGTGAATGTATGGGTGAATGACTGAGTCCTCAGACAAGATAAGGCAGTATTCCCATCTTTAGAAATGTAACAATCTGGTTTTGGGGACCAATGCGCTTGTCTATATCTGGTACTTGGACTTGATACACAGAACAGTTGAGAACTGGACAGAATTCACATGTGACCAATTTCCCTGAAACAAATAATTGTGAGGAACAGATTATTGACATAATCGTCAAGTAATTTAATAATCCATTTGCTGGGAGGACAACACACACAGAGCAGTAATTAAGTCAAAACTGTACAAAACACATATACATTTTGCATTTAGGACAAAGAAAGACAACTTTGTCTGTACAAATGTCCTACTCAAAGCTCCTCAAATGGCAAAGATCTCAATTCAAATTGAGTTTTCCACATGTTGGTGTTAGAAGTGCAACGTTTCCCCCAGAAAACTTGCTAAGCCCGGTGGTTGGACGCTAAGACAGTCATTCATCCAGCGGCTCGTCTTGCTTTTGAGTTAAAAAATGTTGACAGGAAGTTTTAAAATATCTCTTGATAATTACTGGTATGTGCTATTAAAAGATTGGAAGATTAATATCTGAACACCAACTGTATGTTTTTACATATTTCTAATACTGCGTAAAAAAAAGGCTTACATGAAAAATTTGCAGAATGCAACAATTTTTTTTATCTAATTAATCATCAGAATAATCGATAGATTAATCAGGAACTAAAATAGTTTCTTTAAAGTAATGAACTTTTCTTTAGGTGTATGGCATTCTCTGCAGTTCAAATTTTGAAGATAATTTTAAAGCAGGATTAGATTATAAAACAATTTCACAATTTCTGGATGTATCCATCATCTAGAAAAAGAGAGTATGGAACTATAAACCTACCAAGACATCACTGTTTACCCAAACTGACTGAATGTAAAGAATATGTGTCAACAGGGGAATTTTAAGTTCAAGTATTTACTCAAAGGGGTTGAATATAAATGCACACCACACTTTTCAGAATTTTATTTGGAAAAAATTATGCAAAACTTTATTCCATCACACACTTTTCAGTTACTTATGATGTAGAATCTCATTCAAATTTCTAGAATTTTGTGGATGTGATATGACAGAAGAAATAATTGTTACAGATTAGTGATTAGCTACTTAATGTTTCAGAAGAGAAAGTGAGTCATCTTGAAAGAAGAATCTAAAATAAAACTTTACATTAAGTGTGAAATAATTCATGTACTTTTTAATGTTGTTTTTGAAAAGCAAAGGAAGCATTTTGAGTCCTATAATGACTAAATATCACTGCACTAAAGTGTAGCATTTTGTTGCTACATTTGAATCCATTAGTAACATACACTCAATTTTGTTTGGGTTGTTTTTCAAAACAGAAGAGGTAATTACAAGAGAACATCTTATCACTGGTTCTAAGTGTCCATTAGCATCTATCAAACTGGGAAAAACATCCATCTCCCCCTCTTCCATCAGGAAATGATGGAATGATAAAAGCCGAGCTTCTGTCTGATAAATATACTGTGGTACTTGAGTAAGAGTTGCACCTCTTACAATGCAGGCTTCTTTGATTACAGGGTGAACACAGTCGCTGCCACCTGGAGTGTAATGACAGAAAAACACTCCTGTTGGTTATGTATGTGTATGTAAAGGTAGACTTTTTCTGAATGGCAATTTCAGTATTATAACTCTATTTTAATGCCATAAGAATCTAAATAACTTTTAGAGAAGGTAATTTAAGGTAATTGTAGTGAAATACTTAGAATTAAAAGTATCAAACTGCTGGGTGAGAATAAGACTGAGTTTGCTTTTAAGAAACGAAAAGGACGGAGAGACGTGATAAATGTTGTTGCTTGCATCACTTCTTTGATATTATATATATATATATATATATATATATATATATATGGAAATAGAAATACACTGAATATGTAAAATATATTTAAAATATATTTTACATATTCAGTGTATTTCTATTTCCATATGTTCTTTTTATTAGATTTTTTTTATTTTAATTGCATTTTCAGGCACCTGTCACTTATTCAGTTCTAATAAAGTCTATGCTTCACATACAATTTTATGTTCTCACATCTTAGCTGCCAAAGTTACTTAACCAAAACCTACATCAGTGAAAAAAATTCATACACTTTCAGAATAAATGTCTGATGGAAGATGTGAATTCTCTTGCAAAAGTGAAGCTGGATAAAATCATTTTCTAGTTTCTGTCTTCTTGCAGAAGAGTCTTAAATCTGAATGTCACTCAACATTTTGTTTTGTCAAACTCTCCCTGGTCAGTCGTTCAGATTTAATGAGTAAACATTCAAATCATATCAGCAGTATCATGGCGGGCGTAGTCAATTTAACTGTGATAAGGTCGACAGTGTTTCTCTAGTAATGAAAAACATTTTCAATTATTTCATGTGTTTAGTACTCTACTACGGTTTGGATTCTCTTCTCCCATCTCTTCGAGAAAAACACTTTGACTATTCATTGAGGCTACGTGTGATTGTTAATTAGGTTCAGAGAAAAACCAGCATGCTAACATTTTCACAATTACATGTTAACGTAAACATTTATTTGATTTCAGCGTACACAAAAATTTAATTCGACAAAAATTTGTAAGTCACCATATTTTTAATTAGGCAAAGTTTTCAGGTATCTTTACCAGATTAATGGGGAGTGTGAGCAATGTGAACAGAAGGACAAAGCAATGTATTTGATATATGCGTCTCACTCAGTGTTTCTTTTAATTATGTGCTGCAGAATTTGACGAAACGCTGGGCCTCAATTAGTATATCAAGGTTTAAGGGATAATTACATATTCTTTTTATTCTGAACACATCCCTCCTTTTTAATTATTTTAACAAATTAATGGCGGAACATTCATTGTTCAGCTCATTTCCAGTTCCAGTCGGATTTCAAGGCACTGAACTAAAGTTTTTCCAATGTCCTCAGCAGGAATCATTTGAACATTAATCTGTGTATTTGTTGAACACTAGTGAGTCTTTTTCTCTTTACAGCAAACCATACAATGGTCTTTCTGGAGTGTTAGTGGGTTGCTAATTACTTCTAATCAAGTTAGCACAGGTTGACATGGTGATACTGCAGAACCTTCTCAGTGAAGAGTGTATTATTAGCGATTCATGTTTGAATTTTATTTTCTCTACAAGCTTTCTGTTCAGTTAAAGCAGATGCTCTTTACAAGTATTAATTACAGATGAATTGTTTAATATGTTGTCATGTTACAACCACAAACTTTAATGAATTATATCAGTTTTAGATATCATAGAATTTAACATCATTTACAATTATGAAATGGAAGATACGGAATATATCTTTATAAATAAAGTTCTGAAAAGTGTGGCATGCTTTTCTATTCAATCTCCCTGAATGAGTATTTTTCATTCTTTTCAATTAAACATGAAAGCCTTTATGTTTATATGATCTGTAGACATCTGGAAACTGCGTGGGTAGCATAATTCAGCCTGTGTCAGAATGGATGCAGAACATCTAATGAACAGAGATTTCCCCATTTTTCTACAGATTCTCATTTTGATTTAGATTTGGACTTTGCACCGTCTTGTGAATGTGCTTTAATCTAAACAAGATGTGTCAAAACTGAGGCTCAGGGGCCATTTATGGCTCTTTGGATGATTTTCTGCTGTCTACAACCACAGTTCAAGAAAGTTGACCAATTTGTACTTTTTGAAATATTTTAGGAATTTATTTGTTTTTACCAACCGATTAATTTTTTTCCCCAATGGAACAGAATAAGACTGAAGAACACAAAGTATTTTTCTTTTATTAATACAAGTTTTTTTGCTGGTTGAAAGTAACGGACTGGAAACATTCAGCATTTCTTGCTCAAACATAAACTGGGCACGGTTTTCCATAAAACCTGGCTAAAAACAAAGGGAATTTGATTTAATTTAAGTTCTTGTTCTTCAGTCACAAAGGTGTTCAACCCTAAAACTGTAGAAAATTATTAAATTTGTTTCTTTTATAAGTCATTTCTTTTTTTGTTTTAATTAAAATGATTCGAGGATCCAACTTTTTAACAGACCACTTTATTCTTCTAATTAGAATATTAAATGTATTTTTCATTGTACAGAAGATAAAAGAAAAAAAATCTAATTTTTAATAGAAAATATTATGGTGTTTTTATCACACAGAAGATTTTCTTTTAATGCCCAGATATCCATATTTGGTCTCTTCTGACCAGAGTCTCTTCTACATGTTTGCAGTATCTCATGCATGTTTTTTTCTTTGCAAACTTCAAACAAACCTCTCAGCAATGACTTTCTTCTACAATGTCTTTTATACAGGAAAGGTTTCCCAGGTTCTCATTTCTGAGCTCTGGATCTCTGCAGCCATTCCAGAGTTTTTCAGAAAGCAGCTGAATTTATACTGATATTAATTACACACAGAATGACTTTATTTGCTAATTAGGTGACATCTGAAGGCATCTGATTGCACTAGATTTTATTTAGTGGCATTATCTTAACAGAGGCTTCATACACGTATCATATTTCCCGAAGCATTTGCGAATAAATAATTTTATTCCCCTTTCCTGTCACATAAAGTCCCACTAAAATAAACAGAAGTTTGTTGGATTTTAAAAGTGAACTTTTGTTGCAACCTCAGGGATGACATAAAATCATTCAACCTCGTCTTTGTTTTCTTGATAACCCCAGAGAGAGAGGGAGAGGTGCAGTTATCACTTTTGACACTCCATTGTGCTGGATCATAAGGAAGGGCGGTAAGCTATTCAATTGTCTTTTATGGGACAGTTCAAAAGCCTCAGTGAAGTCGTTCCCTCATTATGGGTTCTGCTGTGTCGCGGACAGCCAATGATCTCCTCGGGGTGTGAGACCACCGTGCGTTCACAGATTGGACTTCATTAAAGCACAGACGATTGCACCAGACAGGGATCACTGAGCCCCTCTTCTCTCTGTGTTTGCCTCTTTCCTGACTTCAGTCGGCCTCTCGTCGACAGACTGAACCAGTGTCCCGACGGCGGAGATTAAACAGAAATGGGAAAAAATGAAATAAATAAGTAATGTGAGCAGGGAAATTGGCGAAAGTTATCTTATTAAAACTTGAAAGAGGCATGTGAAAGAGGAGGAGGTGCAGGGTGCTGGAACTGAGAAGCATTTCCAGCTGAACTTCAGTTGGCCAGATGGCCATACAGATGGGTGACAAATTAAAGGGAAACTAGCATGAAGCTACTTGATAAGTTGTTTCACCACAAAGCGTTTCAGAAACTGCTTAGCTGTTGCTTTGTATTGATTCTACAAATCTTAATTTGTAGAATCATATTAAGATTGATTCTTAATTTGATCAAGAACCAAATTAAGAATTTGAACTTTTCCAACTTTCTGTTGGAAAAGTGAAACCCTTGGAAAACACTCCAGTTCAGTGTTATGATCAGCAACTAGCTGTATTTTCGTTACAAATGTGCACAAGTCTTTGTCTATATTCTGCTAATTTCTCAATTGCTGTGTTTCCATTAAATAAATTAAATTAAAATCATATGTGAATAAGCTTGTTCACACGTTAAGTCATTAAAATTATGGCAGAATCGAATGTAAACGATTACATGAGATTATACTCATAATTCAGCCATCAAAGAAGACTTCAGCGTCTTGAATAAGAGCTGTTTGATTGAACTTTATCTATTGATTGTTAAACACAGGCAGATTTTACTTGGATGTTAAGTTGAAGTTCAAGTTTAAAAGAACTTCTACTTCAATGAATTCTGTTTGCCTCAAGCAAAGGTATGAACTTCAACAGAACATTATTCTTGAGACATCTGGTGTGTGAAGGCACACTGGCTTCACTCTCCCTCTGTTGGAGGTTTCATTACATGAACAATAACTCTTCTGACCCTCTGCAAACAAAATGTTCCTGTTTAGCTTTCCCGTGAACTTCAATTTCTATTTTTTTCACTAACAGCCTCCAGATGTTTAGTTGTGCAATGGCTCTCTTTTCTTTATCTGGTGAAAGACACTCTTTTGAAGTACAGAAAAAGCATCCTGTGGTCAAACCAACATTTTCAAGCAAGCTTCAAAGACTTTAAGAAGGCAAGGAAGGGATATGAAAGACAAACCAGTTTAAAAAAATGAAAACATTGCTTTGGAGAAGGTATTCCTTTTTCAGTGTTCTGTTTTTGAGAACTGCTTTAGTAACAGCTTGAAGTGACTTTAAAAAGTTTTCTTCTTTTATGACAGATGGAAATGACTTTGTTTGAGTCAAACTGACAAACTAATAATGGATCTTGTGGCTGTAAAAGGGGCAGTATTATGCATTTTCCGGGCACATAGTGACATTTTTTAGCACAATCAAGTAACTATGTTACCTGAAGTTATATATAAAAGTGTCAAATATGTCAAATATGACTTGAAATCAATTTAACTTCATAATTTAATGCCTTGTAATTGGGTCTCTGTCTCTTTAAAAATTCCTGCTCTTTCTGGAACCCCGCCTTCAGGAAGTCATCACAACATGGCTCTTCCAGTAATCATTTAAAAATGTTTTTACTAGTGTTGCCCTGAGAAGTAGCTAGTATCACCAGGTGTTTGCTAATTGCTGCCGGCTAGTCTAAGGTGGAGCTGCGCCTCGAAGGCGGGGCTAGGTCCACCAGGACGTTTTTCACAGCTTAATGGTTGCCATGGAGACAAAATTGATTTCTCAAACATGCATGAAAGAATCAGGGCAACACTCCAAGTAACATTATAATATGATGTAGAGCTAAAAAAAAAGAGTTGATTTTACATAGTGCTACCCCTTTGAGTCAACACAGTAGATATAGGTAGACATCTTTGCGTTTAATTGACCTTTTTGCTACATTTTCCGTTAATCTCTTTGCCCACTTTGGTTTTGATCTTGGTTTACCAGTTGCTGGTCTATTACTTTCTTTCACACTTGGTTGAAAGATGTCCTTTGGGACACAGAGCTGCTTTCAAAGCAAGAGGAAAGTATAGAGTGTGGAATATATAGGGACCTAAACACAATTTTCCACATGCGCTACATCAAGCTTGGAGTTGATGTTAAGCTTAGATATTCCAGCTTTATATTCGTGTCAGTAGAACGTCATGACAAAACACTGCAGCTCAAATTCCAGTTGGACTTAAATTCTTTCTTTTACCGTCTTTCCTTCTGCCATCCTCTTCCTCACATAGTCTCTCTCACTACCTCCCCCGGGTCTAAAGGCCGTCCTGCACCGTTTCCCGACCCAGCAGCGAGTCAGCTGATCAGATGGCTCCAACTGCAGGGAAATTGGAGCCATGCATCACCTCCTGGTAGAATGACGATTTAAAAAAAAAAAGAAATTTCATTACAGTTTGTTGCGAATCTCTGAAGAGATATCAAAATATGGAGCTGAGAGCGAAGCTGAAGATCAAAAGGGACAGTGTGAATTTTTAAGCAGACAAAGAGAACAAGGGGATGTTTTTGATGAAAAATGGCCGGCTAGGGGACAGACAGGATAAAAGGGGTATTGGCTAGAAAGCATCACCATTACAATGCATCACTGTCAAAATGGCGGGACCAGAGCAGCAGTGGGACCATTTGAACCTCTTCACCTCTTCAGCTCTCCAAGGAACAGCGACACTGGAACTGACAACCACAGAGATATTTAGGATAAAAACTAAAACAGAAGATTTTACAGAGTTCAGAGTGGCTTTTGTACAAGATCTGAATGTTAATTTGCTTAAACCCTATTAGACCTTAATGATTACATATCTGGTTCTCAAAATTTTAAAGGTCAACTGCAGTCCCTATTTGACAATGCATTTTTTGTTCTAAAAGTAAAAAGTGACTCAGATCATGAGATTATGCTGAGGAACTGATATTTAATACTCATATCTTTTGGATTTTTTTAGAGCACAGTTTCAGCTTTGTGTTTTTCCAACATGCTGGAATACAGTAAAATATAAAGATTAAGTACTTTTTAGTGTAAGAACTCAATGCCTTTTTCAAAAGGAAGACACGTCCACGGCACCTCCAAGTCCAAACTGCTGATGTCTCATCATGTTGATGGATCCACTGGTAACAATTAGACATTATACCTGCTTTCAAACATTCAGCAGTAGTCTGTTACTGTCCAACTATGTTAATTATAAAGCTGCAAGTTGCATTCCAATATTTTTCACAGAGGCATATATACAGATGAGGTCAAACAAGATCAGTCTTAATCTATTTTTATTATTATTTGACATATTCAATTACATAAACTTTTCATTTTTCAGTAATATTCAATGAACAGATGTGGATTCATCATTCCATCTCACATCAAGCAGATGAATTCATGCAATCCTTTCTCCGCAGTGTCAAAAATCACAGACTGGTCCCTGTAGCTTTATATTGAACCTATCACACTTAAATTATGAACATGGACATGAATTGTGCACCAGTTTCTGTGTAATGAAGCATCTCAAGGCTTTGATCTTTAGAAGGAATCGCTCTACTGCCACACTGAAGACTGGAATTGCGAGCACCGTCAACCAAAGTTTTGAAATCAGTGAACATTTCTCTAATTGAAATGATCAGAAGTCAGTAAGAAGGTTAGCGGGAGGAAGTCCCTCGGCTGTGGTTCAACTGCACCAGACACGCTCCAAAGCCTCCATTACTTTTCAACACACTGTCAACTCCCAGATAGTGAGATACATTGAGTTCAGAGTCCAGGTCAGAGATGAGAATTATTATATTTTGTTATTATTGATTACTTTAGTCACCTGCACAACTTGTGCCATTTGGTGAAATTGTCTGCACCAAATGGTGTTTGAATTGTAATCCATCAAAAAGTTAGATTGGCTTCAAATTTTTCCGTCACCGTTTTTAAAAAAGATTAAAGGCGGAAAATATTTTGTTAATGCAGCCCCTGTCAGCTAAACAAGACATTATACGCATACGTAGCTACTATCTTCGGAATGTAACTGAGCCATTTAGCATATATGATGGAAGATAAGTAACTATGGTGTTAAAATATTTACAGCATTTTTTGGATTTGTAAAGTTGGCAATGCCTGTCTTTTTTTAGCCCCAAAACTTGTTGAAAATTTGACCTTTTATTTGTCACAGTTTGGTCTAACAAGGCTTAGTTGGCCCCTTTAGTTAACACTATCAGTCTCAGCCACACATAAGCATCAGTAGGTGTCTTTATGTGAACATTTTGTCACAGTTCAAACATAATTTCGCTTAGTCTAAACTGTAGCAGTTTTCTATTTTCTATGTTGATACTTTGAAAGTTTGCTCAGAATGTTGTTTGTTTTAGTTCAGCTGGGATCTGAAAGTCATTTAGAAGCAGATGAGATGTTGTGTGATGTCAGACAGCTAAATTGGAAAAAAGTAGAAAAGTTTCCATCTGTTGTTTTTAGCTGACAGGAAAAAATTTTACACGTCAAATGAGAAAAGTTTGCAAAGAATATGCACAAAATAAAGGACCTTCAGTCACTCAAACCAATACATTAATTCACATTTTCACATTTGTGTTATTACAGCACAGAAAGTGGAAGGTGTCTGTTCTGTTGTAAAATCAAGAAAACATCTCCGATGTCTTTGTTTAGACATGCTTGTACATATATTCCTGCATTTTTAAACTATGAGAAAATACATTTTTGTAAAGCTGTTGAATCATATGAACTAAGATGCAGCTGCAAAACTCCTTGGAGAAACTACTCACAGATGATTGAAGGTGAATTGCATGAAATTCCTATAATCTTACACTTGAAGTGATTTAAGCAGCAGAAAACCACAGTTGAGTTTGCTAAGAGGAAGTTTTTTTTTTTGCCACTTTAGTTTCATCTGTGCAGTACCTTCCAGAACCCAAACACCTCGGAGCAAGCAGTCAGGCAGCAGTGACAGCA
This sequence comes from Xiphophorus couchianus, assembly GCF_001444195.1. Classification (NCBI taxonomy): domain Eukaryota; kingdom Metazoa; phylum Chordata; class Actinopteri; order Cyprinodontiformes; family Poeciliidae; genus Xiphophorus; species Xiphophorus couchianus. The sequence goes on from NC_040247.1 coordinate 4,655,899, forward strand.
AACTGATTTTATTTAAAAAGAAAAATAATTTAACCTAACATATCTAAAACATGGGCTGCACAGTGGCGCAGTTGGTAGCACTGTTGCCTTGCAGCAAGAAGGTCCTGGGTTCGATTCTCGGCCAGTGTCTTTCTGCATGGAGTTTGCATGTTCTCCCTGTGCATGCGTGGGTTCTCTCCGGGTACTCCGGCTTCCTCCCACAGTCCAAAAACATGACTGTTAGGTTAATTGGTCTATCTAAATTCTCCCTAGGGGTGTGTGTGTGTGTATGAATGGTTGTTTGTCCTGTATGTCTTTGTGTTGCCCTGCGACAGACTGGCGACCTGTCCAGGGTGTACTCTGCCTCTTGCCCGGAACGTAGCTGGAGATGGGCACCAGCAATCTCCCGACCCCATTGGGGACAAGGGTGAACAGAAAATGGATGGATGGATGGATATCTAAAACATAAAAATCATACCATGTAAACCTGAAAATGCCTCTCAGTTCTACTTGACTGTGATAAAACCGTTAGTGGTTCAGGACAGTGCTGGTCATTGTTTTTGTCAGTCTGGTTCGGATCTTCAGGTCTTTGGTTGCTGTCACGGCTCTGGAGTGTTGTTCTGTAAAAGAGCAACATTTTACTATATATAGATATATAACGATATGTCACGGAGTGAAAAACTCCTTTCTTATCATGGCAGAACTCTGCAGTCGCATCTATTAAAAGCTTGTTCAGCTTTCTCGCCAACATTAAGGTGCTTGTTCATAGTCACAAAAGCATATTTACCGTTTTCAAGCAGCAGATAATCTCTCAAAGCTAAAACTAGCGGAATAATCTTTGAACCTCTGTTGCTTTATGAACTCTGTCACATCTGTTATGCCTTTATCCCGTTATCTGTATTTGTCTCTGAGCCTGGCATCGTTTCCACTCTGTTGTCTTAAAAAGCAATCCTGATCTTTTATCTGAAAGCTAAACATCCAGACTCAATCTGTTTCTTTCACTGACAGCAGCAACTAAATTTGGCTTTTAATTAGGGCTGTCAATGTTAACGCATGCGATTAATCTAAAAAGGTTAGCGCATTAATATTACATAATGCAGATTAATCAGATTACCTATTTTGACCTAAAAGCCTCTCTCTATAAAAGGTTTATAGTTCACAGCAGTGCAGTCTTGTACTGCGGTCAGCAATGTAGAGGCGTGAAAAGATGACCGAAAAGAGTCAGACTGATGAGCTGAGTGGCAAAGTTTGCCTTAAAAAACCACAGTGATGGACTTTTGGATAAAACCAAGCTAGTTTGTAGTGTACTTACTGCAGTGACAAATTATCCTTCCACCGAATCACAACCAGTTTAACATTTCTAAATTAGTACTCAAAACAAAGGAATATAAAAATCTGGAAAACTGAGAGGTTTGGTTTGAGATAATAAAAGATATTTAGGAAAACATGCTTTGTTACATTTCAAATGTACAAAGTTAAGCATGCTCACAGCACAAGAGTATGATTAATTTGATTACATTATTAATCGATTGACAGAACTAGTCTGAACCGTAAAAAAAACTCATTAGTATAGCTGTATAATATATAATATAGCTGTATCCGCTATGTAGCAGGTATTTTGAAAGAAAATTTGTTGTGTGCAAAAACCTTGCCAAGCAGCCAATGACAGCGGCAGATTAAGGAAGCGATAAAGGGAGTAGAAGACACAGATGGGTTGAAAGAAATCAGAAGGTGGAAAGACAGACGCTGAGAAAATCAGATGGGCTGGGAGCAGACAGGACGCTGCAGAGGGTTCGCACAGCAGACGTGGGGGAGTTGATGCACCTGCTGAGATCCTACGTGAAGGACATCTTGTCAGTGTGTGTATGTGGGTGGGTTTATGTTTGTGTGTGTTCCAGGTTGTATTGATGCGTTGCCTTGTTTGAATATGTCTCCTGCTCTGTTTGTGCTCTGAGGTTTTATCTGTGCATGTGGTTGTGTCACTATATCTCTCTTAGCTTGTGCTGCTGCTTATCAGCTGAGTGTACTGAGTGTGAACAGATACCAAACATGCTGCGTTCAAAACATACTAATACATTTAGCGCCTTGAAAAGTGTTCACATCCCTTTGACTATTTCATATTTTGTGACATCATGGACACAGACTTCAGTGTATTTTCTATGATCGAGCCTCACAAAGAGCATTATTATGAAGTGGTAGCAAAATGACACCTGCTATTTTTACATTTTCGAAATGCAAATCTGAAAATGCGGGGTGTCTTTTCATTTACCCTGCTGTTCATATTTCACTGTGCGGATGGTGAATTCAGAATGATGTTTTGTCAATTTTCGTCTCGTATCACCCCAACATCTTCTTCCACACGATTGGTGTGATGACCAAATGATTTGTAGTAAACTGCAAATTTTATTGACACATAAATGCTAAAATTGTGGCCTAATAGTAATTCTGTCAGCAGATTTACCTGAGCTGAGGAAGAATCTGTTTCAGTGGACAGCCATGTCTTCATAAGTTCGCCACACTCTCTAAATCTTGGATGATGGATTGAGCATGTTAAAAATTTATGACAGATGTGGTCAAAGTGTGGCATGTGGGCCATTTTCAGCTCCCTGGAATAACTGTGTGGCCCTCCACTGTTATCCACAAGTTTATAGATTATACACAAAGTATTTTTCTTTTTGCAGCCATGTTTTTTTCTAGGGTCACAAATATCCAGCAATTTTTTACTCAAAAACAAACTTGCGCACATCGATTTATTAACCTTAAATAGAATCCTGGAAGAGTTTTTGAAGAAAGTTCTCATTTTTGTTGCTTGGAATAGACCAAAAATGTTTTCTAAACCATCAAAGCAATTCATCCAACAGTTACATAATTGTTGTACACCCTTCTTTTATGAAAGAAAACATCTGAGATCCTGTTTGGACATATAAGAATTTATTCTTTTCCTCTTCATTTCATCATCATGCAAGACAAACATCAAACTCCTGAGAAGGGAGTATTGTATCATATCATATAATATATTACTGCCTGATTAATTTATTTTTGAAAAAACAACAACATAATTTTTAAGCATTTTGTAATTGAGAAATAATTGATAATAATAATTTTGAGAACTTTACACAACAAATGTACTAACACTGAGATAAAATGACTACTTCAGAGACTTGTAGGTATTTACTTGCATTTAATTTTATTTAGGGGTCTCACAGTAAAGAGGCTAACCCCAAAAGCTCACCAAACATTTCAAAGTTTTGTTTGAAGACCGTAACATTTTTCTTCTGAATTGAGTTTTGTTAGATAATGTGAAAAGGCTGAAGGATTAATTTTGCAAAGCACTGAATAATAATATTTTGATAATTTGTTGTAATATATTTCCATTGGAAGGATTCTACTTTGCTGACCAATTTCTAAAGCTTATTGACTCATATGTACTTGTCAAGCTATTCCCTTAACATCGAAGTGAAAGGACTTTAAACCAGGACTTTTCATTTAAGAGTTTAACCAGAATGCATATTTATGACGACTCCTTTGATACCAACATGAGAAAGAAACTGGCTCTCTGTAATTTCTAATAACAGTTCCCTGTTATCATGCTGTAAGTCTATCGACAATCCACTGCTGGGTTATTGTGAAACACCAATCTTATCCCCAGACTCTGTTAGAGGAGGAGTAATACGTCAAGATGCCAGTGGCTCGGTTTGAGAAAACCTCCAAGGAAGGTCTTTATTAACTCAGTAAGAAAACCAGCAAATCTGGACATTACAGGCACTGCGCACCAACAAACCTGTTTAGAACTACTCTGGCTGAGTGCAGTACTGGAAGTAGAAGTTTGGTGGATTTATACCCATAATTACCCAAGGCCACAAAATAACATGTAATAAAAAGACAGATATGAGAATATAAAGATTAATGGCCTTATGGGGGCCAAATAATAACTATTTATTATGTATTTTACTACATTTTTATTAAAATATAAGGGTTTTATCAATGCTGAAGTCATTTATTGACGTCTGCTGGTTATGGTATTTTGCTACATTTGTCACGCTTAACAGTATTAGAAAACCAAGTTATAATGTTGGCTTCAAAGCGAAAGATAGGCACTAAAGATGCACCAATCTGATATTAATATCTGTATCAGCTATAAATAAATTTGTAATTCAGTACATTTATGTCTGAGTTAAATAAACACCAAACATTTCAAGTCAGTTCAGGATTGGTATTGGCTGATACTAAACCTCAGATATCTGTATCGGTATCAGAAGTATAAAAAGTGGATTAGTGCAAAAATTCACTCGAAGAGCTTGACAGCTGTAGTGAACTGAGGCATTTCCATTTTCTTGTAACTGTTTTACACAAACAAGCAATGGTAGAAATCACACTGAAGGACTTTAGATCAGGAGGACCTTCAAACTCCGCTTATTTTTATGGTTTACTCTTAAAACTTCAAACAACATTTTACCTGATTTGATTCAACTTTGAATTTTGTTCCTAAAATGTGATATATTTTGTCATGGTGCAGAGTCGCTTTGCATACTAGCTGCTTCCCCTGTGTGTGAGGACTTCTTTTGTCTGTTCCAAAAAACAGGCAACAATTCATCATGCATACAAAGCCCCACTAAAGTATGAAAGTTGGGCAACATTGTTTATGAGGTAGAATTGAAGTGTAAGCAAAGCAACAGAAATATTTAAAGATTTCAATAAACGCCCTCATGCTGTTGTCTCGTACTGTGAAACATCCCCATAAACAACACCTAAATCCCAGTGGCTCTGAATACTTTTTGCGACTGGAGTTGGCTGGTTTTGCTGCCTTCAGCCACACTGAATGGCCCACTGCTGGGTATTATCTCTACCACTGCCATATGCCTATGTGCTCTGCTGGCTCCAAGCTGTTGTCTACCTCTTTCCTCACGCTGCGTCTTTATGATTCCAGCGTCTATATATACCTACCTTTATCCTACACACATTTAAATATAGTAAAACAGCAAAACATTGAGAAGATTGTTTCTCTCTCTCTGCCTTTTTCTTTTTACTGTAACTATGAAACAAAAGTTTCCCTCTAAGCATCTCTCACAGGTACGTGCAGTCAGATAACAAATATACGTTATTATATAAATATTCTTATTCGTATTGCTTTTTGTTAAGAGCCACAATAACAAAAATGCAAGAAGTGAGAATAATGAAGGCATACAGTACATGTCTCTGCATAGACTCACACATTTCAAGTTTCCAGTGCTATCAGTGGGAAGTGAGCAGTCTATGGGATACTTTACATTATTGCAGTTTGGAGTGACTGAGAAATTCTGTTTTAAATATGCAACCCACAATTTCATCAGACACATAATGACTGTCATCAGGTGCACCTCCTTGATTCCTGATTTGTTATTTGATGAGAAGTTATTCTGGTTGACTTGAGACTTGACTCTGACTCTGGAGTCTTTCGATGCAATTAGATTTAATTAGGGTGAAACTAAACAGATCTGTTCAAACCATTTGACAAAATGATTAATTTTGTCCCCCACAGAGTTACTATAGGATAAAGAAATGCTTATTATTTTATCTTTACAGTAGTGTGGACTGGGACAGGGACTAACTTGGGGTCCACCCTGGCTTCTGGTTGGGAGCCCGTTGGTTCTCTGGGTGATGCATGTTTCCCAAGTGGGTAGGTAGCCATGGTGACTGGAGCTTGGGGGGAAAAATGTTTTGTAATGTTATTAAGTATGTAGACTTTAAAATTCAGGCTGGTTGCAAATATTCTTTACATTTAATTTTGGCAGAATAATTTGTGCTTCAAAAAACCATAACAAACTCAAAAAATCCCTAAATTTTGTGCTTAAGTTCACACACATTTCTAATTACTGTTTTCAAATGGCATGTATTATGCACAATTCACACTTTGCATATTTTGTACTTCCATTTGGGTTTCTGCTGATTCTAAAAAGAGCCCAAATGCTTAAAATAAAATAAAAAAACAGCCTGTTTTTGCTTTCTGGTTTCTGAGAAATGAGCCGTTTCAAAAACCGCTGGAATGTAAATGTCACAAATGAGCAGGCACTGCCCCTCTCCTAGCCTTCTAATGAGCCATCACTTGATCCAGGGTTGTTAAACCAGGTGATGTTAGATGTTCATTCTCCAAACTGTAAGTTTTATTAACAAATGTTACCATAATGACACATTTTATTTTTGCTTACAGCATTAGAACTTCTTCTATTTATTTAACAAGACCAAACAACATACAGTACGTGTAAGGAAATTTATACAGGAACAAGAATTTGTCTAATCTAATCTAAATGTAATTATTTAGATTTAGGTTATTTTGATTATGGGTATAGTTTAAGCAGTTTTCCATATTATTTCCAGTTCTAAACAATCCACAGGTTTTTCTTTCTGCTCAAGTAAAATTCCAATTTAATCATCATCAGCCAGAATTTGACAGTTTACCTTAAACAGTACAATCAGCGGATGGTGCAGTACCCACATGTATTAGTAGTGATTGGTAGACAGGCAGTCAGTCTCTGACTCTTCTGGTTGTCCCGGAGGCTGGATGTCTGTCTGCTGCTCTGTTCTCAGAAACCTGCTGGGAGGCACTGAGGAGTATGCCAGAGATATATAGTCCCTCAGTTAGTGTTTGTGGGGGTGTGCGTGTGTGTGTGGTTTTCTTTATGAGCATGTCTCAGACAGCAGAGATTGATAAGGCACTGGGCTTGGGTGATTAATTACACACTGTGGCTGAATACATAGGTGTACATATACCGACGTATGACGATTCACCCTCAGGCTGATACTCTGCAGCAGCAAAACATGCTTACTCTACAGCACACTGATCAAACACCTTAACACGTTTCCTTTTACATGCTATGCTCACTTATGTGCTTTTTTTTGTTGAGGAATAGATTTTCAGGACTATATTTTCCTGATTTAGATGTATTTTCTGTTGAATATCACATAATTGTCACTTACAGTAAGTAAGATTAATATGATTTTTGCCATCACATGAGGGAAACCTGCTGGAGCCTACCTAGTTCAGCTTTTCTAGAGTTCAACCCTCTTCTCCCTCCTCACCAGCAGCTCAGCCATCCGAAGTGATAAATAGGCTTCAATTAAGGGCTTGCTTCGTAGACTGCAATGTGTCATCTGTGCCTAGGTCGCCTTAACATTGATTCAATAAAGATTCAGCAGTGAGCAAGAGAGAGGGAGCAAAGACAAATGGATCCCAGACATAGCAGGTCATGTTTGCTGGCTATCTGGGAAAGAGCCTCCTATGATCGTTTCATTGGCGTCACTGCGGCGGTTTAGCATTGGCGTTGTATTTATCAAAACAGGCTAGAAGGCTTCTCGGTGTGATTAGGTTATTCCTTGGTTAACTAATAACTATTATTCTTCATGACAGGAGATTTACTCTGTCGCTGTGTTCACACAGCGCGCTACCTCAGGCTCATCTGAGCATAGGAGCAGTGATGCTTTTCCTGTCAGATCTTAATTAAAGGATAAAAAAAAGGAAAAGTGAGTCAAATCTTGCCTTCGTAAAGTTTTAGTTTAGACTTCTTGTTTGCGTCGTCACTGTTGGTGATGGAAATGCAGCGGTTGAGAAGGATGAGGGTTACCTGTCCTGTCGCTGGTTTTAAACTGCTCATTACTGTCACTTGGTGCAGAGCAAAGCAGGTCACCTTGGAGAGAATTGCTTTCCTGTTAAATTTGATTAAGGGCCCACTATGTCTTGTGTCATTTTAAATACCACGGAACTTTGCATCACCCCAGCACAAAGGGACACTTCGGGAGAAAAAAGTGCTGTCATACATGGTGGTGGTGTAAATTTTGAGAGAAGGGAGGGTGGGCAATTATATTTTTTTTCACTTAGTTTTATGAGTCACTTCATGAGGCCTGTTATCAGCTGCACTCATAGTGTACATCAGTAAAATGGTGGGATGTTTTAATTAAAAAAACACTAAAGGGGGCAAACTGCAGGTTTTGTTTTTTTTTGTCCGTAAATGGATCTCAGCTGTTAAATCTATATGTACCTACAGGCAATCCATGCTAGATTTCCGTTTATATATTGCAAAAACACAAAATCCTACAAAGTATTTTGTCTAGTTTATAGTACAAATATCTTAGTTCACTTAAAAAAAGACAAAACTAACTTTTCAGCAAGATATATAAGCTTGTTTTAAGTCAATAATTCCTTAATATTGATTAAAGAATTCTAGTTTCATTGGAAGATTATTTCGCTTTTAACATGAGAAAAAAAGTATTGCCATAAATGAAATAATCTGGCAGCAGAACTAATACTTTTATATCCATATTAAGGAATTATTGAATCGAAACAAGCTCCTATATATTGCTGAAAAAGTACTTGAAAGTTAGTTTTGTTTTATTTCAAATGCACTGAGATATTTGCACTACAAACTAGACCAAAAATACTCAATAATGTTTTCAGCCAACTGGAGCCACCAGTGGCCATGTAGTGGTGTTGAACTTGGACCCTTCTTCATTTATTTGTGTTGAAATTCTAAGATCATTGTAACCTCTGCTGTGTGAGAGTTTCTTCGTTGTGGATTTGTTACAAAGAAAACTTCTCTGCCAAAGTTTGAATGATGGAAAGAGACAGACAGGTGCTAGATGAAGGTCAGATCCTACAGAGGATGGATGAAAAATGAAAGAAGGTCTGTGTGGACTTGGAGAGAAATGTGACTGCAGAGCCTGGGTGGTGAACTGGTGTAGGATTTCTTCCAAAAGAAGTTTCACTTTGTTAGCTTTAAGGCTTGCAACATCTGTATGGATTGAAAGTCCTATGCTGGAGTCACATAGTGCACTCTGTGTTTATTCATTTCCTGTTTTTGTGTGTGTGTTTGCAAAGATGTGCACTAAGAAATACTGTGCAGCATGGTTCCCCCTGCCCATCTGTTCGTTCCCTGCTTCTCTTGCATCCCAGCTTGCCTTGTTTTGGTTCCATATCCCCCTGCAGGCAGTCATTTAGAGACATGCATCCTTGTGAGTCTGGCTCACCTCTACTGGAGCCGCTCAGGGTGGCTCTGCTCTGTAAGCAAGTTGACCTACGAGCCCCGTGTTGGAGCGTGAACTTCCCAGAATCCTTGGTTTCGATGGAGTCTTCGCCGGCCAGCTCATTATTTTGGCTGAGGAGACTCGAGAGAGAGGAAGGCCGGGTCTTAGGAGCTGCATCCCTTCTGGCTGTGCTTCATAGAGCTTTCCTGGCACATTATGCTGTGTAAACCCTGGTGTTCGTTTCTCTCTCTTCTCCCAGAATTTCATTGTTCCATCACAACAAATGAAAATGTTGTTCTAAACACAAACGCAGAGCTTTAATTGAGGCTTGTGCCTCTAAGGTGCAATTCATCCAGTTTTAACTGTATTGTTCTTGAACCCTGAGGTCCGTGCGCAACGTTAATTATCTGAACTCCAACAAACAATTAAACACATGGCTGGAGTTGCGTGTGTTGGAGGACATAAGTTTATGAAGAGATTGGGAAGACTTTATAAAGTACCTGATATTTGTATAACAGATCAATGGGTCACTGCTCACAGGAAATTGAAAATTATTCTGACCTTGGCAGTAACACGACACAATTAAAATTCATTGTAGCTTCTGTAGTGAAACGAAATCAATTTCAAACACATTTTAGGCATTTAAGATTAATAAATGCTTAAGTTAATAGAGTTAAGGTATCCAGTTTCAATGCACTGAAGCACTTAATTGTCATTTATGTATCATATGTGACTTTGCTATAAACTACCTGTAACTACCATTGGATAGATGTAGAATGAGAATACGTTAAAAAGCAGGATGCAGAATGAGGATTTTGTTTCAGTTTGATGTTCAGATTAAACTTTTTTAGCTAACATGACTGGTTGTCAAACCTTCCTACTAGCAACAAAAATATGTTTTTTAAATGTGTAATTATTAGAAAAGCACTTAACTAGCAATCAGTCATTTGTATGGATACAGTCTGGTATTCACAGGGGATAGGAACCAAAACTGCAGATGAACAGTTGAAATTGACAAATACTGGAGACGCCCTCTAAAAACTTTTATAACAGTTCAAACACCAAATATACCTTAATATGCATTAATGCGCACAATGGAAGCCATCTTGGTGCTACTGGAGAAGTTAACATCTGCAGTCTTCCTCACCTCTGCTCTTGGGTATTCAGTCAATCAACACCAAGGAAAATGAACATCGCAATATCAATCTAGGAACAGTCCAGCCATTATTTCTTGGCAGAATCCATATGATTAAAAAACAATAAGTACAAGACACATTTATTTACTCCTATTTAATAGATTATTATAAAGACTGCCCCTGCCATAACAGCAGATTAGTCAACAAGTGTCAGTTGTTGTGACACGATTCATTTCTTCTTTGATACAGAAGGAGGGGTATACATTTTGTTCAGATTCTGATCCTTTAAGACCTCTAAAGACTTCCCACCTGTGTGGTTTCAAGCAAATGCCAAACTTTGTATTTGCCTCCTTCTTGTTCGCTGAACTCAAACTGAAAGTATCAGACATCTTAATAATTGCAAGAAAATGTAACTGTTATTACAACATACAGTCTCCCACTCATGTCCCCACAGGCAGGACTACATATATATTTTAGTGATCCTGTCTTGACAACGTTGCTGTGAGTAAAACACCTCGCTTTTCCTCAAGAGACAGAGGAATGTCTGGAAATAATTGCCAGTCATTAGCACAAACTTCAGTTTTGCCCTCAGCTATTAGATTTAATTTGAAGTTTTCAGAAGCAAAGCACAAATTACAGTTGTAATATGAGCTGCCTGCGTGTGTCAACTTTTGCTGGTGTGTTTCCAGACTGTGTCTGTGACCTTTTTGAACATCCAAACATCACCTTTAGCAGAGTGTCATGACCTTAGAAACATGACAGCCTACCTGCTGAGCTTTAGGCTGCACAGGGAGGACGTTAGGAGCAGTTAGCGCTGTTATCTCACAGCGAACACACTCAATATATTCTCTGTCCTTCCAAAGCCGAAACACACCCACATTAGGTCAACCGGAGTTTGTAAATCATTCAAATGTTTGAGTCTTCCAGCTTCAGCCTACAAAATAAAATAGAAATACGTAAGAATGATGCCAGTGATTACTCATGGACATCCTTTTCAGCGTTTAAATTGTACATTCGTCATACAGTGAAGACTGCAGCCTGGAAATAAACTTAACCTGAATACAGAGATATGTATTAGTCACTTTGGTAAGATAAAAATACCTGAAACAAGTGAAACATGGAACTGAAGTTGCTGGGAAACAACAGATTAAAGTTTTAATTACTTAAATATTTGTTACTGAAATAGAAGCCACTTACACGTACCTAAAATAATCTTTTTATTCCTCTAGAATAAACACACTTATTGTGGCATTCTGGAACAATCTCAGACTTCATCTTGATGTTTTGGGGTCACAGTGATGAATCTGTCCAGCTAAATTCTGTTCAGCTGTTGGGATGTAGGTACAAATTAACATCACATTTTCAAACACAAAAGCAGTTTCATGAGGCGAAGTCCTTTCATCGAAGGGAGAACGCGTTCAGAAAGTGTATAACAAGCCCTTTGAAAGCTCATGTTGGGGAGAAAAAAAGCTGGACTCAGCAAAACTGTCAGCTGCGTTCAGAGGAGCTCCTACTTGTTTTCTACGTCTCTGATGAATGAAAATGCCATTCATGCCATTTGGTTGGAGTTTTATTGCTTTAGACAGAGGCTTGGATTTTTGTATTTAATCTAAACCCAAACATAGTTATATAAGTATTTGTCTGTTATCTTGTCTTACATATCATTTTGTCATTCACATTTGCATTTCCACTCACATTAACAGAATTTTTATCATGAAATTAGGAGAAATGGGTGCAGTTTTGGCTCTACAGTGTTTGTAAACTATTCCAGTGACTGCTTGTGGAACATGTGTTTTTTCTTCTTGTGGAGGATGTTGGAAAAACAACTTTTACCATGAAAGAAGCAAGTCTTGGCAAAAGCTTTTAAAGGGGACATGTTTGGAGTAGCAATGAGTGGAAGGGGAGGAGAGGGAAGTGCTGCTGGATGGAAACCACTTCTGTCTGCCTCGTCAGTAAAATTTATTTTCAACTTTGATTCAGTCTAGAGAGATCCAGGCAGGCTATTTAATTGGAGTCCAATAAACATTCTCTCCGCCATCAATCTGCCCATTAATCTGGGGTTCATTTAAATTTATGTGCTGCTTTACTGATGTTTGGAGCAGGACCGCTTTTTGTTTCCGATAGACAAAACAGAATTTCTTTGTGGGGAGAGACGCAAGAAAACAAGACAAATTCATGCAGGGCTTTATCTGACAAATAGAGCCACATGCACTCTTTATCACAGGAAATCCTATTTTGGCATTTGTTCAGCTATCTTCCCAGCTTAGCAGGGCTTTTTTCCCCCCTCTCTGTGACTACTTTAGAAGAGCAACGTGGCCAAGTGGCACAAGCAGCTACCAGAGAGGGTTGTTTCTATCTTTATAGACTCATAGAGCTATCAGGTAAATCAGGTTACTCAAACAGGGACTCTGACAGTCATGCCTCTTGTCAGTCGGTTATCTAGCCTCTGAGCCTCCTGCAGATACAGTGCTCGTCAAACGGTGCTGTCCGATTTACTGAGATAAAAGTTGTACAATGTGTCACCTCAGCTGTCACTCTTGGAGAAAAAATATATTTAAACAAATAAAACTAACACTTAAATATCTAACTAAGAGTCAAAAACACCCACATGTTGAAAAATTACTAAATAAATTATAGAGATGATGTTGTTATTCATTGCTTGTTCTTTTTTTCATCTCATTCAGTGTTGAGATGGCAACTGACCTCAGTTTTGCCGTCATGTCAGTGTGCCTTCAGGCAGCTACTTTTTAAAAGCCTCAGTAGTGCTAGAGTTTGTGTTGAATTTAAAATGCTTCCACACGTCGTTTTTAGTCACAGTTTATACTCTGACAAATACAACATAAATGCATATAAATGAATCTAGATTATGCTGCTTTTTGAATAAATTGGATCTGATTTCAGTAATATCTTCAAAGGTTAAATAGTTTGTTTTTGGGACTTGTTTTGATCTGGTGGTTATGTTTTAGTGGTATTAAGTCTGTCAGGTCTATGTTTAATATATAGTTTTTTGTTTTATTTATATTCCAGTAAAGTGACCAAGTAAAGAATTTCCGCACCAAATAATGCTGGATTTAGTTTCACTTATCTGAGTCCTATGCAGAACAATTAAAAATACTCAAATTCAATCTGGAATAACATGGTTGACCTCTCATCATCTGTTTTCTTTATTATGTAGTGAATAGTACATTTGTAATTAGAAAGAAAAAAAAACATTAATGAGTGCAAATACCTTGCAAATATCTTGACACTTCATTTTGATCGTTTTCTACCAAAAATGTCAACATCTGACATATTTTTATTACTCTAAATCAGGGTGGAGACTATTTTATCTGACTCCAATTTGTGAACACTAAGAGTTTATGACATGCAGTTTTTCCATTACGAGGTAAAGCAGGTATAGAAAGCAATGTCAACAACAAGGTTTAGAAAAAAAACAGGAAAAGCTACAAAAAGACACAGAGGGCCAGAGGTACCACTTGGGTTGAAACTCAGGTGTTGAAAGAGCTTCAGGCACTATCAGAGTTATAAGTACCAGACTGTTGATATTAGAGACACTTATTTGCAGGAATAATATAATAAAATGTTGTAATTTGTGTACATAATATGTCTTTATATCAGAGAAGAGAAGAGATTTTAATTCCATAATTAAAACTATCTGATTCCACAGAGTCTGTTTTATTTATTTTTTATTTGAATTAACTGTAGTCACAAACCTAGTTTAGCAATGATTTGATGAAGAACTGTAAATATACTTCCAAGTAGAAGATAAATAAGGATAAGTATAGCATAGGAAGATAACATGACAGCATATTCTGATACAAAGTCCTGTGTTTCCAAATGTGGATGTGTTTTATGTAGTGCATAAATTGCCAACACACATGCACATATCCTTGCTAGTCCAATAGAAGGCTTAATTAGCTGTTCTTTGATCATTATTTACACAGCATGCAGGCAAAGATGCTGCGCTTCTTCTCACATTAGTTTGTCACAGCGGTAAGACAACAATCTATACCTCCTTTCCCCTCCCCTTTAGTCATCACACACACACGGACACACACGCATGCAGGACTCATATTTCTATCTATTTTTTTAAAGGACATTTTATTGATTTCCATACGTTTCCTGGAGACTATTTGCTTAACCCCAAACTTAATCCAGGTCATAGTTCCATAATGTGATTATGTAAACAGATTTATCTTCTTGCAACACGAGTCACACATTTACCTAGACACACACACACGCACACACACACACACACACACACACACACACACACACACACACACACACACACACACACACCAGTTCACAGTTTACTCTAAATGCTCTGTCTGTCAGTTGCATCATGTTACATTTTAACAGACTAACACCATCCGAATAGCACAAATTGTACACAAAATATGAAGAGGCACCACTCCAGAGTCCTCTGTTCCGTAACTCACTGCAGAGGTGGACTCACAAGCTAACGTACAACAAGATGCAAACACAAGCAAAATGCCCCAAGTCGATCCAGCTTGTTTGTGACAGATGGTTTCGGTTCCACAGCCTCTGGCACTGCTGTGATCTAGCTAGGAGGAAAGAAGCACATAAATAATAAGGTAAATTTACACTGAAAGACAAAAAGGTTTGCTATAACACAGGCTTCAAAACATCGGTTTATAGTATCAGAATCTTCTGCTTTCAAGAAAAGGCAAAAATAAATCCTAGGAGTCACTTAGTTACAGTAAAAATCAAAACAATGTGGCTGTTTTTTTTGCTGTGCTTGTCAACAAAACGAGCATTCAGGAGCAGATCCTTCAAACTCAATAGATGCTTACTGTGTTCAAGTTTCCTGTGTTGAACCATTTTCACTAATTTGGTTTAATAACCAAATTAGACAGTGTGAACACATTCCTGTTGCCCCAGTGGTGGAACCAAACTCAGTCATTATATGAAGAGCAAAGACTTTGTCAATTAAGATATACATTATATTTCCTAAAATATTTGCTCACCTGCCATCATGCTAGGGGTTTATAGTTTATCATTTATTATTTATTCTGATAAATTTGTCTGAATGGTAAGATTTCTGATTTACCGTTTTTATGATAAATTACAATTGATGATGTTTAAAACCCCCTAAAAATGTCCATGGTTTTGGGATTGTTAGTTTTACCATTTCCTCCACTTCCTTCATTGTTCAATGAAAGTATCAATACATATTAATTCATTTGAAAATATGATTAAATGCAGTTAATGCATGGAGTTTGGTGAAACAAAACACACTTCTTTTTGTAACTAGTGTCCTAAAGAAGCATATTACAAATGTTTTTCAAGAGCAGTATTTGTGTTTGCAGGACTATGATTGTTAGTGCCAGATAAATGTTCCTTACATTGTCCCTAAATGAACCTGAGTGGCATCCCATTCTTAATCCAGAAAGCAGACCGCCCTACAAACTACAACTACAAGAGGTTTAACTTTTCTTCCAAACGTTCTTCGCTCTGTTTGGAACAAAACAGCCCCACAGTATAATTCTGTCTGTACCAAACTTTACACTCGACACCACTTTTAGTCAGGAAAAGGGTGTTTTTCCTGGAAACCATCAATGTGTTTCCAGACAGAGAGAAATTATTTGTCACTCCAGGAACCACTTTTCCTTGACGATGTGATTTGCAGCACTTTGCATTGTAAAGTTTTGTACGGCTTGGATGCTGATCCATTGAATGAAACCCGGTGAAGCATTGTTCTGGAGCTAAACTGGTGGAGTTTACAGGTCTGTAGCAAAGGACTCAGCTGAAAGCACTGCATGCCTCAACATTCACTGACACCTCTGTGTAAAATTTACCACTTCATACTACTAAAAGTAGAATATAGCAAGAAAACTGCATGAACTGACTCACTGCACAGATGGATCCCACGACGGTTTCGTTCCAGAATTCATTTCTGAGAGCGACCCATTCTTTCACAATGTTTATTGAAGCATTCTGCTTCTATAAAATGTGCTTGATTTTATACACCTGTGGCCATGGAAGTGATTGGAACACATTAACACAGTGATTTGCTTGGGTGGGCCAGTACTTGAGGCAAAATAGTGCATCTCAATTACATCAAGGCCACAATAACTGTCTGACAGCACAGCAGAATGTGAAACAACCGGAGTATATATTAAAACACAGCAAACAGGTGAAACACATGGACAGGCACAAGCAAAAGAAAAAGTGCTTTACCTCAGTGGACATTCCTCTTGCATCAGTCCTTCAGAAATACTTCGTCATAACAGATATTTCAAAATATAAAAGATCAGTCGGTGTGAACAGAACATAACAGTTTAATGGAGGCTGTTGCAAGCATTGTGTGTAACAATACCTACAAGAGTTATGGACATAAGCCTTACATAGAAACATTCATTTTTTATTTTTTGTAAAATTTAATACATGTTGTTGTATAAAGTGTACAAAGTAAATTTGTTATACAGCTTTGAACCAGATGTTTTCCTTCAGGTTTATTTTGTTGATTGCTAAAAAATGCTGATATAAACTATTAAATATATTGAATCATTTTAATGTAAATTCAAGTTTGAAAATTTACATAGCAAATCAGTTATCAATATGAAATTCACAGATTGAACAAAGGTATATTTGTAATACCTGATTTATAAATAAATGGCATAAATTGATTGTAGCTTTTATTCTATATTTTCAAAGAAAAGGATTCATGTTTGATTTAGAGAAAACTTCAAGATCTGAACAGTGTCCTCTGTTTAATAGCAAAGTTTTAGAGGTCTCGATGCTTTCAGCCACAACATCTAAATTATTATGAATATAGAATATGAAACCAGCTTTAACCACCCCCAAAGAGCGGTCATGATTGAAATCGGTCTGTAGATCTCTCATAACGTCTCAACTGTTCACCAGAGTTTGAAAAATAAAGGAAACTCTACAAAGCACAGCAGAGGGAGAAAGTCAGGCAAGGACATGTGGAGTAAATAATTAAAAAACACTGATTTATCCAGAGGGTAGAACATGCAATGACTTCACTGCATGCTGGGCATCTGCTTTGCAACACAAAACAGACTTGTTTATTTGGAGATCTGCATGAACCTTGACGACAATTCTTTGTAAAGTATAAAGAAATCCTAACAAGTCTCAGGGTTTTTTCCACAAACATGTGGCCCAGGTGGCTGTGTGTAATGATAATGTTTTATTATCCTATTTGTTCAAGCAGCCAGTGGGTCTAAAGAAAAGCACCAAGCTTGTTTTCATTTATTCACACCATTTCCCTTTCACTCTAGCCCCACAGCAAGTGTTAGAAAAAGAATGAACATTTTAGATATGCTTTGATTCACCTTTACTCTCCGGCTTTGCACTTTTGTCAAAATATTTTAAGCTCACCAGCTGCAGTGTTTGGATAAAATAATGTGCACTCCGAGCTGAGCTGTTTATATTTGAATCCAAAACGCATAAATGTTCGCCAAGCTCGACCTTCTAAAAGGAAGTCGTCGATGAGGACAGATGATCTTATTTGTTGAGAAAGGGCAGAAAGAAACAGTGGCAGCTTCTGTGTTGCCTTAGTAATCGCATTACATCTATAGCACATCTGTAAACGCCAGAGTACTTCACACTTAAACCAAGAAAGAAAAAATCTGTGGCAATCGAAATAACCTCAAATGGACTGAATAGGTTTCAAGATCCTAATCAAGATGGTTTTTATTTATTATTTTTGAGGAAATAATGAAGTAAGCACGAGGTCTAAGCTGTTTACATTTAAACATGTATTTGTTTCTTCTATTTAAGCCCGATATTACTCATATTCCCAAGGTTATATTTATGAAGTTTGTTTCTTTTAGGGAATGAGATTAGCATCACTTAAGATAATGAAACAATGACAAAAAACGACTATCAATTTACAACAAAAATATTGTTTCTGTGATTGGTTTTTATTTTCATCTTAATAAAAAAGACAAGTAGGAAGGAATAAACAATTCTCAGCAAAGTATGGAAACATCCTTACAGCAATGGAACCTTCTTTTGACCCAGATCGGCTTTTTACATGTTTTTACTGGTATTTACACAATTCATCCTTAGTCATGAGCTTCATGAATACAGTACACCTCCTACAATTTATACAGTAAGAAGAAAAAAATAAATTGTGATTAAATTAAAAATTCATATTTATCAATGCAGTGTTTATTTATATTTCCTATGTGTCTGTTAGTTTCTCTCCTGTCATATGTTGCTAGTGTGCCCTAATGATTGAGGTTTCTAAAAATAAAGCAGCAGTAAACTAGTTTCTATAATTTAAAGAAAAACAAACTCCTCCATGAGTCTTTGCTAACTATAACGGATGATTATGCGATGCAAGGATTAAAGAAGTTCCTTTTTTCTTGGAAAACTTATTTACTATCTGCAAAGTTTTCCCAGATGCTGGGTCTTTATGACAACTTAGCACACTGTAAAGAGCTCGACTATCCTTATAGGTTATCATTATCCTATAAAGCTGCGCTATACCAGACTTTTGCATTATTTAGTATGTTGGGAAATCTTAAAAGTGGAAAATTAAGGGGTGTACATAGTTAAGTATTTCATGTACTTTAAACACGAAGTAACCAAATACAGTCTTGCTTTTAGTGTTTTCATTTCATCTATAATATGCATGCTGTAGAAGAGAAGAGAGCGGCTTCAGGTCAAACGAGGCACATGTTTTAGATTGAATATCCAGGATCAGTTAGTCTCCCTCCTTCCAGGCATGATATTTTACATCAAAGGACAAATTATAGAGTATTATTTATAGACAACACTTAAAAGCCATACAGAGAGGTCATTACTTTTATGGCTAATAGTACAATTTAGGTGCATTAGTGTGGCATATTTTACAAGAAACTGCTGGCTGGAGGAAAATCGTTCATTTATCTTTACAGAGAATGCCGTGAGTCGTTTCACCTTTATGATTTATCAAACATTTGTGTTTCCAACCAGGAAGTCCAGTTGTATAGGTGACACTCTGTCTGATCTTTAACATCAGCAGTCATTGCTGACAGACAGCCGATCACTCACAGAGCACTGCTGTTACGTTCTGACATGCTGTTCACTGACCTCTTCACTCAGATTGACACGGCTTAGCTTCCATATATCACTGATACTGCGTTGATGCTGCTGGACATGGAGCCTGTGCAGAACATCTCACAGGGTTCACACACTGCGCTGGCAGGGTCTGAGTGGCTGGCTTAGAAAAGCAGCTCACTCTATCTTCACTCAGGTCTGTAGTTTGAAGTTTTCTGTTGATGCATGATTCCAGATAAGCTACAAGACAAAAAGTGATCCATCAAGATTTTATGTGTCCTACATTATTGTGCATTTGACCTCTCTCATATGAGCTGACACATTGCCTCTTGGTGATATTTTAATGACACTGACATTCATGTGTTCTGCTGTAAAGGCAGTGAAGCTTGGTACTGATAACAAAAAACCTTTACTGCAAAGCTTCATGGTTGTATATTTAAATAAATGAGATTTTTTTGTTCTTGTTTTGTAGGATGTTAGGAACACTAAATAGAGTTTCTGCAAATAAAGCTTTAAAGTCCTGAATCTACTTGGATACCTCTGGTAAAGATGTGAAAAAGCTGAAAATAAATGTATGTTTTATTGGACAAACATAATCTTATAATTAAAAACAGAGAAATCCCAAATTTAAATTTAATGGGGCAATATATTGTGTCCCCTGGGAACATAGTGCCATTTCAGAGTGCAATCAAGACAATCAAAACATCAATCAAGTTTATTTGTATAAAACATTTCAGCAGCACGGCTGTTCAAAGTGCTTCACCTCATGAAAACATAAAAGATCATAAACGCATCATATAGTCAACAGTTGTGAAAACCAATAACAGACATTACATTTTGCCAAGTACCTCTCATTAAAATTATACACTGCAAATATGTTGGTCAATGTCCATTTATTATGGTTCGGAAGCAACTCTAAAAGAGGTAACTGTTACCTTCAGGTGATATAGAAACACATTTTAAAAGAAATAAGACTTCCTAAATTGATGCTGTGAAATTGGGCCACTGTCTCTTTAAGAAGCTCCTACTCTTTCCAAAATTTCGACTTTAGCACATTATCTCAATAACAGTAATATATTCTTAGTCCACAGCTCCTAATGTGTTCTTAGGAGCTTTGGACTGAGAAGTAGTTTGTATTATAAGCTCAGCAGACTCGCAGTTTCACCAGGAGTTTAGTAAATATTTTGGACTTGGTACTTTTCTCCCACAAAGCAAAATATGTTAAATTCCACTTCTAGATTGCGAAGAGTGTTAGTGGATCTATGTCCAACGCTTTTTAATCTTTTTCTCCATCACTCTCCTACTTTCTTTATTATGTTCTGTAGATCTAGACGGCAGATGACCTCCAAATGCTCCAAATGCAAATGCTCCAAATGCAGGAATTGTCCTCAACGATTACTGATTTCAGTGAAGGTGTACCGCAGGTACCAGTGTTGCAGATGTGATTGACAGTGTGGGACATAGCGGCTTTGACCCAAAACAGTATCTGTCGTACACGGTGGAGTTTGCAGCAGCACGACAGACACCAGATGACTTACCACACTCACATTCACAGTCTGTCAACTCAAATCAGCTTTCAGTTAAAAAAAAAGAGAAAAATGAATTCTCAACAGGGGCTTGCTTTCCATCTTGCTATTGATTGCTCCAGTGTTTTTAAACAACAAAAATTGTTTTCTGTCATCCCTGGAGACAGTCATTTGTCTACACATGTAACATATCGAAAGTTTTTCTTGTGGAATTTAAATGATGTAAGAAATGACGCTCCAAATTTAGTGAGAGATGTCTCTGACTTTCCCCAGTGGATTTGAATATTGGTCTGTCTAGACACAATTGACTGTGCAGCTCAGGATCACAGTTAAGCTGCGTATAGACATACGAGACCCAGCACACAATTGTTAATGACTCTTATGATTAATTTAGCTTTTCTTTTAGCACCGCCATGGAAGAAGATCTGTGCTTTTTATTGCAGAAATATGGTGTAGGATGGAGACATTAAAAACACGGAAGGTTTGAATGAATTCATTCACCATCAACATCATGTTTTATTATTAGTGGATAATTATTTGATTTATTCAATAATCTTGTCAAATTCTGTACATACATTTATTGTCTCTGAGATAAAAACAACTTGAAGATTTATTTTGATCATGCCTTGCTGATGATGAGTAGTTTGAGTCCGACTGGACTAATACTTGAGCTAATCAGTTAAAGCTATAACATTTTTAATTTTATTCAGAGAACAGGATGAGAAAATGATATAAGAACTACCAGGCAGTATGTGGCTGTTTGGTGACTTTATTTAGAAAAACCAACACAGGATATATTGTGAAAATAGCTCTGTGGTTATTAAAAGAACATTTTAAATATTATGCAATGATTGTGTTAAAAATAGGATGTTCTTTGCTTGCGTTACAAAAGTTTATTAGCACTATTATGTTCATGCAAATTTATTTCTAATAGGTCACCATTAGATCAGTGCAGAAGGTTTGAAATGCAGGCTGTATTTTATATTTCGATTAGCTCCTAATAAGTAAATAATGTTGTCATTCCACTTATTTGAGGGACTTGATTTATAGTCGGACCTGATATAAATGCTATAATCTTTTTTTCAGTTGCATTTTCTCTTTTTTCGTGGATAATTAAATGTCAATACTGAGTGAGCTTCAGTAAAAAACTTTCATTTATTAGCTGCAAAGTAATGCTGTTTGATTTGTTATGACAACTTAATTTAAAATGAATTTAATTACTACAGGAAAGCTTTTATAGTCCCCTTCCACAAATGGTATATTTATTTACTTTTAGATTATTTAATTATATTAAATGTATAATGCTGTTGGCTCATTTTCCGCACTAATTTTGCTTAATGGTTTGGAGTGTTATTAAGACGCACATACTTTGCTTGAATTGCAGTTTTCAGTTTTAGTTGCTTGACGAGAATATTTTCCAGGTGAAAATTACGACTGTGATGGTTATTGATTCAAACTTCTTTCACAAGTTCATTTATATAGTTTTCAGCTATTGTTTGACTTTTAAATCTGGCAGAAATCTTGAAAACAATTATTTTATTGGTACAAATTGTTTTTACGTGTCCCCAAGAAGGCACCCATAAAACAAACCAACCTACAATGTTTTGGGCTTCAAATGAGAAAGATTTAATTTTATCCAGCTCAATTTAAAGAAACATCTTACAGTTTGTCAGTCCATTGCTT
This sequence comes from Xiphophorus couchianus, assembly GCF_001444195.1. Taxonomy (NCBI): domain Eukaryota; kingdom Metazoa; phylum Chordata; class Actinopteri; order Cyprinodontiformes; family Poeciliidae; genus Xiphophorus; species Xiphophorus couchianus. Next base: position 4,678,253 of record NC_040247.1, read on the forward strand.
AGCCTTGAATTGTGGGGATTTTTTTTTTGGCATTCTGTTGTAAGTTTGTTAACTTGTACTTGTGACCTGCATAGACTAACTTTACCAATATGAAATAGTTTAGAGAATCACAAATGGAAAGTATTAGAAACAGAATTCTGTTTTTTACTGAAGTAAAAAAAAAAGAGTAAAAAGTTAGGCCTTTGACACTGATGAGTCATGGTTTTAAAATCTATGCTGGTAACATTGAGATACTTTTTTATTTACCATCTTATCTCTAAGCCGCTGCTCCTGTTTTGTAACGGCCGCTGCTTTGAACTGGTTCAAACTGTGATAAGGCCGGGTCCTATCTCTCTGATACACTTTTCCCTTTTCCCCTGTCCATATCTCACAGAGTCCCAACTGTTTGTTAAACTTCCCATCTTGTTGTGGAAAAAATTAATTTCCAAGCACTGTTAGGTGAAATCACTCAGTCAGGTTTATTTGTATATTGTGCACAGTATAGAGAGCCTGTAGGACAATCAATAATGAAGCAGGTCTGGGTGAAAAGCTCTGCCAGGCAAAGACAACACATGAGTTTTATACCAACATGATATGTTGTTGGTATATGGAGCGAGACAGTCTGGTTCTGATGCAACTGTAGAAAACAACTTCCAACCTTGCACATGTAACCCAAATAGTTTTATCCGGTGGAAATATACAAGAAGTTAGAATACACATAGAGCAATATAACTAGCAGATATTACCTTATATTAACTTTCTACTACAATCTCTACTGCACCTTTTCCTCTGTCGGCATGCTTAGGAAAAGGGTGGAAAATAAACTGTGATAACTTATTAATTTCATTTAAATAAATGTAATTTATTGTTGTATTCTCTAAAACATTGATTTCTCTCATTTTTCTCATATTTAAATGTATCACTTGTAAATGTATTATCAGTTTTAAGTCACGTTTAATCACTTTTTAAAAGTTTCTTTAAGACTTTCTTCATTTCTGAGGCAATTTAGTCAGTGAAGAAGGGACAGTTTTCTGCAGCCATTAAGAGGCCAGTTCTGCTTCATCAACCCCTCCCTAGTTTACACTTCTGTTCCTTAGAAACACATATCAGGAAAATACACAACACAGCTAAGCTACAAGTTTATGCCACCAGTTATCACCTCTGTGTGAGCTCTATGCTTTTACAGTAGCAGTGGGCAAAATAAGTAAAGCCATGCTTGAACAGCCTATTGTCTCAGGTGAAGCAGGTTTGGCTTGTATCCCGAAGAATCAACAGAAACATAACATCTCTGGTTTTCAACATGAGTATATATTAGTTTTTTTTAAAAAAACACATAACTTCTGATTAATTTCCTCAAAGGCCCTTTGGTAGCAAATCTCCCACACAGTAATAATTATTAACCCAGATTCATCTCCAATGGCAAAGAATCACACATAAAATCTACCACATAGTAAACATCATCATATTTATAAGTAGCAGGTCTTTTGATGTGATATATTTCACGGTAATTTGTATCTTAAAATCTCTAAAATTATCCAAATAATGTAATTCAACTTCTGGTGAAAAGAAATTAAGTTTTAAAGTGTATATATTTTGTATATGTCTACTTTGTTATTCACAGCCATTTCTATTTTGGTCTTTTTCTTCCTTCTGCGTTCTAGGCTTCAGATTAGATTTAAATAGTTTAAATCATTTTAGAACCTGATATTTTTGAATGTGAAAGCTCTAGGACTGGTAGGGTCAAACTGACACAGTGCACTTTGTTAGTCAAACTCAGTCCTCCAAGCAAAGTTCATCAACTGCAGTGGTATTTATCTCAGAGATAAACACAACAACATAATTGGTTCCTATTCCCTAAATAGCTTGAAGAAGGAGGACATTAATACTTTTGTCAGGACACATGACAAGGTGCAGCAAGATAAGTAGCCACAACAATGAGAAGAAAACCTGTCTGCTTGCTAGGCTACTCATGGACAGTTTTAGTTATTGTGTAAGATGAAAGTTTTTTTCTAGTTGCTCAGGAGCAGTTCACTTATTGTTCGTATTTTTATTAAACACTGGAGTACAATATTTTAGACTAAAACGTCAAGTAAACACAAAACAGTGTTTTGATAGATGATGAAAAGAATCATAATCCTTTTATTTTTTACTATCTCACAATGTCAATTATATACAGGAATGAGTCTCTTACATTTGGTTGAAAATACAATATAAATTTTAGATATGTGCTCATCTTATTTATTTCTGTCAATTTCTATCTTTCTTTAGCTGAGAAAATAAGTGAAGCCCTTAAAGTTTGGACTGTCTTAACTTCTTTTGGCCTGACAACTCAGCTTGATGACATTTCCTAAAAACCTCGGCATCCTTCTGCCCAAACAAACTCCATGTCCTCATAATGAACACAGAGCTACTTTGACACAGAGAAGTAACTTATCTGCTGATCTTTTTTTTCTATGCAACTCCTTTTCTTTCTCTTTAGCTAGTACATTTTGAGTTTTCCACTAACATTTGGCCCTTGTTGCAGAAAAGCTGGTCTTAGATCAGAAAAACACAACCTGCAGTTATTCCCTTGTTAATTGGCTGAAAGAATAAGTGACCTTGAGTCAGTGCAAATTATCGACCTGCACATTTTGTGCGCCACTGCTGGACATTACATTACATCTCCAAGTCTAACAACACTTAAGTTTAAGAGGCTTCCTTAAGTTGAAGACGATATGGTATCCTGATATGGATATCCATCTCCAGTGTTAAAATCTGATTATCAGCATATTTTCCCCATCATGCACATTATGTAGTGTAATGGCACCATCACATCATTAAAATCCTTGTCATCTGATATGAAATAGCCCAATAATTCCCCCTATTTGGATGGTGTATTAGCTAATTTGATGCAGTGAATTAACTCAACTGTCAGTAATGTGTTCACAATGAATTACTCTGTGTGGGCTGTGCTAGACAGCAATATGGGTACATTAAGGATATGTCTTGACATTATAAGATTACACAGAGATTTAATATCAGTGACGGTCTGAGATTTCAAATTAGATCATCTCTCAATCTGACACGACGGATCAAGTTCATTTCATTTCATTTATTTGCTTCTGAAAACATCTCATCGGTGTTTGTGTTGAAGGATGTTTACCGTGACCCACAGCAGATCAGTGCGTGACGGACCGGTTGCACTGCACAATCCTTTTTTTCTTATCAGATATCTATCAGTCAAACAAATTGGAGTATTTATCGTGCATTTTCTGCTGCATTCACAGTGATTACTTTGTTATCGTGTGGAAAACGAATTTGCATGCTGCTGTCAATCACATTTATCTCCTCTCAGTCACCTTAAAATTCACTGGTCAGGTGTTTAGGTTTGTTTCAGGTGAATCTCTGTAGATTGTTTCATTCTTTCTGTTATAGATTTGTCTTATAATTGTGATTTATTGTTTTCATTCTACCTACCCTGAATTAAGCTAGGGAAGAAACTTATGTGAATGTTAATATGTGAGACAAAAATGGGTAGAGGTGTTTTTACATTGTCAAAACTTGTATCTTTTAAATGTTCACATTGTGTTAGCTTTGCATATGGCCGTTTATACTCCAAATTACATCAATTAATACTTAAAGTACAATTTTTTTCTGACTTTTACTGCAAATTTTTCTTAAAATTGGCCAAAAACAACCCCTCCAACCTAAGCCCTCCCAGCTGGCTGAGACTATAGCTGCCTCAGCCAGCTATAGTCCGTGACCGATGTGGCCCGTAATGAACACATTTAGCACAAATATAAAAGAAATCCTTACAAATGTTTCTAACTTAGCACCACAAAATCTGTGATTTTGATTGTCAAAAAAAACAAAAAACAAAACAAACAAAAATCACACACACACATGCGCACACCCAAATAATCAGAAAAATCTGGAAGGACTGACCAGGGTGAAAAGATGTTCAATATTATTTAATTTTGCTTATTCAATACTGAAACAAAGAACTATTTATTGATATTTTAACAGTTTGGTGATTTTTGTCAATACATTCTGGCACAACAAGCCAGAATGTATTGAAACATTCTGGCTTTAGAAACATTCAGATTTTTGATATGGCCCAAAATGAAAATGAGTTTGACACACCTGTACAGTGGACCTATGACCCGAGTTTTCTTTTGAAAGTAACAATGAATTACTATGAAAAACCTGCCAGTTAGCAGATTTTTAAAAATAAATTTCTTTGTAGAAAATAAATATGTATATGAAAGAATATTGGGAAGCTGAAATGCCTATAGACACAATGTTAGTTGACAAACTGTTGGGTGGCATTTGCAAAGCAGCAAATCCAGGTGTGCCATTTACTTTTGTTGCCACTGACTGACTGAACCCCAAAAAGCAGAAATAAAGAATACTATAGATATTAAATTAAGTGGTGTAAGAGGACTAACATATCTAATATGTTTATTGGTTATAGCTGTAACAGCAATATTAATATAAAACTTTTATATCGGTGCATCCATATGTTTAATCTTTAAGCTAATAATTGATTAAAATTAAAACACAATAATGACCACAAACCCATGAAACCGTTAAGCTCATGTGAATGAGTTTGTCATCTGATTCTTGTTGTACCTGCTTTTCACAGCTTTAATGGATTTCAGAAGCAGTGTGGAGAGAATAATTGGACACCAGATACTACTTATGTAGCAGTACAACGAACCATGGAGAGAGAATATCAGGACTTTTGTTAATGTTTGTCCTTCAACTCAGGAAAATTACTTTCGGCTTGAAAATATCACTGAGGATATTTGGAAAAAAAGTAGTTGATTTGTGAACTACAAGAGAGAAATACCCTCTTGTACCTGTTGGCCAATAGTGGTAATGTTCCTCTTCATTCTCATTAGAAGCAGCTGAGCGTCACTACACAATAATAAATGACAAGGAGAAAAACACACACTATTAGTGATGGTCTGCCAGTAAACCAATGACACTCACTTATTTCATCTAATGCGCTTAAACAAAGCTCCCTGAATGTCGACAACAGAAAAATAAGACCACCACTGGGGTGTGGATGTGTACACTCTTAAGTGTCGACTTCAAGCTTTTTTTTCTTCCAGCTCGGTTTGAGAAACACGCTTAAGCAATTGTGACTCAAAGTGTGTTGCAATCAATAAAAAGGCAGAAGACCAAAGGGCAAGCATTCATCTGCCTGCTCAAATCAGCGTCTTAACCTTCAGCATATCTGCAGGCCTGAAATGCTCACCTGCATCTCTGACAAGCAGCGGAGGCCATCTTGTGATTTGGCCTTTGCAGTGTGAACACTGACTTCCTAAACGGTGTTTATAACAAAAACGTCTGAATTTTCTATCCAAACAACTAGACTCTAGTTAGACATGTTCAAACCATGGCTTTTTTCAGATTTTTTTCTCCCTTTTTTTTGTTTACTCTGCAAAACTTGAATGTATGACTTTTTTGACAATTAAATGAATGACTGAACATAGAAAAATACTCTGTAAATCCCTCTGAGTCATGTGTTAAGGGGTCATGCAACATGGATCCTCCTGAGGATTTTCTTTTCTTCCTCTTTCCTGTTTCATCTTTTTGAGAGCAAGAACAAAAAATCCTCCATGCTACCGTTGCCTTTAAGTTTCTGCTCCACATTCCCTTTTGTCTTTGTTGTTGTTGTTGTTATTGTGTCGGTTTCCTGCCTCACAGAAACGACCAGTGCCATTGGATATCTCTGGCTTTGTATTGTCCCTCTGCTCAGAGAAATCCGTCTGTTTTTAATGAGCTTTGCGTCTGCGCCTCTCAGCCCGAGGCTTTCCACCGCTGACCTGTTGGCATTTGCTTCTCTCTGTCTTCTCCTGTCTCTGTCTTCCTCTTCACTTTTTTCTCTTGCTCCTTTTTCACTTAGATTAAAAATTAAATGATGCTGGAGACGCTTCGCTGTTCAGTCCTCTGAAGCGTCCTATTGGACATTTTTACTTGAACCTTTTGTACTCACCAATCACTTTGGTTGAAAGAGAAGCTTTAGAAAAGGCACCTTTGTACCTTCTTTGTAACCTTCTCTGCTTTTCTATGAGCAGAATTAATTGTTTTACAAACTAATTTACTTTTGCGCATGAATCATCATTACTTTTGTGGCTTTGTGGGATATTACCCACCAATCTTTTCAGCATAATGAAAAGCGCAAGGCTGTGGAGGCTGGAACAGTTGGCCCAACAGGCAGACATTTGATCTTTACTCTGCTCTCCGTCAGTCTGGAAGGCAGTGGGCAGCTGATGAGTACAATGACCTTTAGCAGCTGAGGTAGATGCCTTGGCAACTTTCAATCACGGCTGACTGAGAGACAGGGCTCAGTTGCCAACCAAACCGGAGGTGGTGTGCTGCTGTATGACTGGATGCAACAACTGCTCATTTCTTCAAATTAAAGACAGAAAGCATTAACTGTAATTTGAGTGGGCAGCATCACCAATGCACAACTTCATCCAACTTTTATTTTTGTTTTTCTAATTTCATTTTGTACTCCATGTTGCATCGATATTTATAATTTATGGTGTGACCTTTCCTTAAACCTACCCACTTGCTAGGCAAATTCCTTTGAAGCTATGCTTGACATATAAAGCAATTTATAACATGTGAAGGTAGCATACTTTATTGATTGTGCTATCAAACACTATTATGTGCCTGGGAAATACATAATACTGCTCCTTTAAAGCTGTAGTATGTAACTTTTACAAAAAAATTTTTTCCATATTTACTAAAACTGTCACCATTTTGTGACAACATGGTATGAGACAGATAATCTGTGAAAAAATCTATCTCTGCCCTACTACTGTAGCAGTCTCTAAAAATGCACCAAAAACAATCAATCAGAACCATTAGGAGGGTCTTATTGCTGTCAATCATCCTTGTGTACAGTACACTACACAATGTGCTAATGATGGAACAACTACTTACTGTTTCAGGAAAACTGTTTATCTGTGGCTATGCTAAGTAGCCTTAGCATTGGTGGCAGGCTATGTTGTTGATTGACAGCGCTAAAACCCTCCTCCTGGCTCTGATTGGTTGTTTCTGACTTAGTGATCTACTTCTGCAGTTTGTACTGAGAACCCTGGGAGAAGGCAGAAGCTCAAATTTCTCACTGATCATCTGTTTTATACTGTCACAACATGATGATAATTTTAAGAAATACATAAAAACTTTTTTTAAAGTAAAAGATACATACTGTAGCTTAACAGTGAAACTTCTGTTATCCTATTAGTAACTGTAAAACTCACTTGTCTTGACCATAAGAAACCATTCTGCTGGAAAATGTTTACATACTTAGGTTTATGTTCAGCTCATATTTTTAGTCATTTTTTAAAACAAGCATAGTAACATTTCAACAAATCAGAATTATTTTTTCTTATTTGTTTCATGTCAATAAAATAAATAAATGGTATAGATCACATACTGTGGTTACATTTTAGACCGTTTTAGAAGCAGCAGGGATAATTGATGCTTTTCTGTTTTGAATAAAACTAATTGTATCATGTTATGTATTTTTGTTTAAGATTTTTATGTTGAAGTAAAAACATGAAATCATGGTGTTTTTCCTCACCGAATGAGTCTCATATCACCCTTTACCTATGCAAAACTATAAAAGGCTGTGATGGATGTATAGTTCAGAACCTTATTTTTAATCAAAGAACTACTTTAATTTTCTTCTACTGACAATTTTTATATTTTACGTTAAGATAAAAAACCTATTAGTCACAGAGAAAGTGAAGGAAAAAAGCAGCAGCATATTGCCTCATTTACAACATAAATGTCAAAGTTTGCATCAAAGATATTTTGATTTATCATTTCTAAACATAATAAAGAGATTTTCTGGGATCATCTCTGGTTATATTAGGGTAACTTCAATCCTTTTTCTGTCTGTATAGTGAGATATACTTAATAAACACTGCTACACATTTTAAGTATTTGTTTAAACATTAAATCATCCAGTGTCAAAATTCTTAATAATTTTATGAATTTGATGGTGTAATTTGCAGTATTTCTGACAACTCTGTGATCCACTGCAAAGAAAGCAATTCAAAGCAGCTCACTGTGTCAAACCTGTTTGTTCTGCTGTCACTTTTTTATAAAGTACCAAAGAGTCAGCTGCAGCTGAGTATTTGTCGCCCTCCCCGTATCTCCGTGCAACACAACCCACCCCCAGAACCAAACACTGTTGCTGCTCCTCCTTTCATATTCTGACTCTTTTTTGTCACACCAGCCCCCACTACTCGCATTCTTCATGTGGTTTGACAGGAACAACATGTCAACAGAGACGTAAATGCTCTGTCGGATATGTTTTACAGATAAACAGAGAAGCCACGAACAAGGTAGAGCAGAAGGTTTCTGGTGATATGATGATTATTTTTGACATGAAAATATTTTAGGATTTTATTATTTATCAAAGCATCAAACTGCATTTCTCTGTGAAATCTAAAACAGGCAGCTGGTGTCCTTGCAATGTCTCTAAGAAGATTGAATCCTGAATTTTTAGATCCACAAACTCATGTCAGCCTGTAAGTTCAAGCCCACTACCACAAATTCCTAACAGTTTCAAGGTGGCATTTCTTGTAGTTAACTGTAGTCTTACAACAAGAAAAACTACAAGCACAGTTTTAGCAAACAAGAAAAATAAATTAAAATACTATTATAATAAATGTTTGGGTTTAAGTTGAATCCTAATTATGTAATCAGCCAATGTATCTTAAAAAGAGCAATGTAACACTGGTAACATTTAAAAGTAAATTAAATTAACATAAATAAAAATGCAAACAAGGAGCCACCAATCTGATCACTTTGAGGCCAAGAAATAAAAACAGGGAACTCCTAGTGAACCTGTATGCTATTTTGGCATCTTCTACTTTTTAAGACACAGGCCGGATGTTGACTCACTACATGCAAGGGTTTTTCAAATCACTTTTTCAGAGCCTTCTAGTAGTCCACCTTAACTAATTCAGTGTAAGTTTGGTGTGGTAGTCTCAGTCATGTAGTTTGGGGAGATCAATGATATCTATGGTGGCTAATTTCATGTTTTAGCTGCCACTAAGGCATTTAAATCTACCAGTTATTGCCTCATGTTCCATGTTAATCTCCGGCTCAAAGGCTTCAGTTATTGACAAGCCTAGAATATGAAAAAATTGTTGTATGGATTGGCTAATCAATCAACTTTAGTCTGTAGTGTTCACATTATTTATTGTTTACTTTGGAGAGTTGCCATATCTATGCTAATATGAGCTGATATTAGCATAGATATGAGCTATATGAGATATTAAGGCAAGATGTGTTTTACTACATCTTGCCTTAATATGTGTGTCAAAACCAAACGTTTGGACACACAGTCGTGTCCAAACTTAATCGCCTATGCAGTACTTATCCAATAGGAGGCTTGTACCTATTTGCTTAGTTAAATCCAGGTGGCGACTTTTTTTTGGCCAGACAGTGTATATATACAGTATATCTGTCTATCTGTCGGTCTGTCTGTCTGTATTCATATATATATGCATTGAGGCGAAACATTTCAAACTCGGGTTCATCAATATGAAAATAAAAAATTAAACCAATTGTCACCACGCAGCAGTTCTAAGAATTTTTCAGCCTTTGTCTCAATACAGATACATTATTCAAAATGTGAGTACAGGGCTTGATTTGTGACAAAATGTCCCTCATTTCTTCACATTTAAACGCATGTAGGATGCATTTTTATACACGACAACTCATATACAGCTGTCCTGAAGCACTTTTTAGAAGACTTGAGTAATAATTTTGAATAGTTTAAGTTCACCGTGTTTATCGAGTTAATTCAGAGCTTTAGTTTGCATAACCTGCAAGCCTGACAGGCCTTTAAGCCATTTTCATGCATAAAATGCTGCTGCTCGAATCGGAGGGTCAGGGCTTAGAGAAGCTTATACAGGCATAAGGATTTGGGCCTTCCTCCAGCTTATGGGAATACTCCTGTGGTTTTATGTTTGTTTGCAGACATACATAATATGTAATTTTTTGTGTGTGTGCTTTTTATTTTTAATAAAACTGTTTGCTACATTTTTTTTGAATGCATAATAAAGAAAACTACTGCCTTTTCTGATGTAGTCAAACTAGCATAAAAAATTCTATGCTTACATGTCTTAAACATCAATGACCTCCCTAACAGTTCCAGTCTCTTATCGCTTTCATTTTTCATACCCCTTCCCTTTCTTTCTCTCAATCCTGATGCTATCTGCCCAGAGGGTTTTGTTACCAAGGGCATTTGCTGGAGCTGCAGTTATTTTCCCTTTTTCCCAAAATATGTAATGCACTCCCGCCTGTCGAGGCAATCGCTGGTGACTGGGCTGCTGGTCAATAAAGACGTGCAACATGAAGCGCTTTCTGGAGGATGGGAGTAAAACATCTTGCACGCAGGGAGTCATCACTCTTCTGCTTAATTGGCCTTCACAGGAGAGCAAATTAGTCTTTTCAGTGTGACATAGTACTTCTAGAGACACCTGTCCCTGATTGAATGGGTAGGGCTTGTACACAAGAGAAAGCTTTGGTTAATGGAAATAACATATATCATCTTGATCTAATGCTTTTGGTGTATTCTGCTGTAAAGAAAGTTTTTGCCTTGTATTATTATTATTTTTTTACATAACTGATCAATCTTTCTCTTTTAAGGTTTGTTCGAACACCCAAAGACTTCACAGCCATATCACACACACATTACGAAGTCTGTCAGAAGTATTTATTCTAAAAACGTATAAAGGAAAAGCCTTAAAGTATAATGCCTATCAAGTAGGTAACTGCCTGCTCTGCAGTCCCCCAAAAACGCAGTTTGTCAGAGATATTTCTTCCATCGCTCCATCAGTTCTCACTCTCTTTCTGTCTCTCTGTGCCAGCTGTAATAAAACACTAGCAGACCTGTTTGTGATATTGCACATCAAAGAAAGAGTGAGCTAAGTAGCACAGAGCCTCATTTCCATACCCTTCCAAAGCAATCTGGAGAATCTGTCCCTAGCTAATGTAGCTGCCATCATTACACCAATGCAAAGGTAGGGATGAGTCTATGTTTAATTCCAGCAAGGAGCTTCTGAGCTTCATTTAGGAGTAGATTTTCTTCACCTAAGCTGTATAATAATGTTAATGTGCAATGGGGAAGGTACTCAATGTGGAGAGGAAAAACTCCTAGGAATTAATAAAACATTATCTGTAACTCTGAAATGTCTTTTTGATCTAAGGTGGTGCAAAGTTTACAAGTGAACTAATTGACTTTCTCAACTTTAAAATGACTCATTTAAGTTTGTGTTAGACTCTGTAACCCCAGATGCTGATCTGACTTAATCTGTTTTAAATTTCATGTCATTACTGTAAAATCCAAAGTAAGTACCGCTAACATGATGGAAACTTTTGTATGTGGAGACACCTTTAGGTAAGATGGCCTTAAATTACTGCTCTCAATTTCTGTGACTCAGAAAACTGAAAGTTTCAAAGAGTATAGTTGTTAGGAAAGAAGCCTTTAAAACAGAGAAACAAACAGGTGAGCACATTAGAGGTTTGTTCAGTTTTAAAAGTGAAGAAGCTTCTGTGATAACGACATAATTACACCTTTATTAGCCCTAAGTTGTTGGAAAATGCTGCAGGCTAAGCTGTTGACTGAAGGCCACATGGTGGTGTTTTATCACAGCTTCCTTACAGCAAAAGGGTTGAAAATCAGCTGGTGTCTTTCTGAGGTAGTTCCATGTTGCATCCCTGTGCGTGCATTCTTTATTTAGAAGAATGCATGCAGACTGACACTTAAAATACAAAAATATCCATGAGATTGGTGATTTTTAGGTAGATTATAAATCTGAATAGAGATGGTTCCTTTTTTCCAATAGGTATGTTTTTATTTCATATGGTCCAAGTTAACTTTTATAAGACAAAAGAGCCCAAACATTAATGGCCCAGAACCCCGTTTCCTGCAGAGTTACAGCTACGTTTATCAATACCATTCATGAATCATGATTTATTATTGCGTTAAAAATTCATACGGGGTGCAAAGTCAAAATGCCATAATGTTTCTCAGAGGAAGTCTGTCTCTTGACGTTTTGTGTGGTTGCAGTCAGCAATAGGTCATAGGTCAAGATTAGCATTAGCATTTCTCTCAGCTAAATTACAACTGCAGAAGGTTGTGCCATGTTCAAATTCTTTATGTTGCAAAATTTTGGGGACTCTAGAAAAAAAAAAAAACCTAAACCTGTTAGAGGAAAAGATGAGACGTGTGTTAGCACTGTAAGGAAATATTGCCGAACACTGCCGGTCAACGCCTTACGGTGCTGAAGCTGTCATTTCTCTTAAAGCTTAGCATCGGCTAACACAAAAGAAACCTGAAATACTCCTGGTGATGAAATGGCAAAATATGTGTTGCAATAACTCATTTGCTAAAACATTTCAAATGATATTATACTGAACAGAAATTTTGTTAAAACCTTGTGATCTGTCAAATATTTACCTTTATTCAGAAACATCGAAATAGCCCTTTATTAACTACTTCCTTTTTTAGTGTTTTAAAGATGCATCAGCATATCAAGCTTAAAGCACACATCTTCATGTCCAGTGATTGAGGTAATAGCTTACATTTACTTCTCTGGATAACATCACATAATGACCTTGCAGGACAGATTTCTTTTTAATTTAGAATATTCTGACATTTTAACAACAATGTCACCACAACCCTACTGATTACAGATCACGTGAAAGAGTTTATAATTTGTAAATTGGGCACTGTTAATTTTAGGACACTTGCCTTTTTTGCAAAACATTTCTGCCCTCACTAGTCGATCGGTCGTTATCTTATACAGCAGTTACTTTTTGAAAAAATAAGCTGGCAGGACAACGGGAGATATTGCGCTGCATCAATATCAGCTTCTACACATAAAATTATTTTTAGAACTAATGATGGACAGACTCAAGCAAACACTCCAAATTAAAATTATGTATCTCCCCTCCTCCAGTCAAAAATTATTCTTGTGGGTGAGTTTTGTTTCATAGTTGTAAATTTTGCTGTTAGCTGGTAAAAAAAAGTTGAAGAAAGTTATTTTTTAAAACTCATCTGATCTCTTATTGTGAACCCAACATCATATATAAACTCCATATTGATTGGGGCCTGTGTTAAAAGCAGACAGAATGCTCAATTATAGTAATGAATGTTCTTCATTCATATAATTGGAAGCTTGAGTTGATTTATAACATCATTATAGAAAATAGAAACGTGGCATCCACTAACATGTTTATTTGCATATTGAAGATCAAAACACTGCCGCTGACATGCTGTCTCATAGAGCCGGTAGTAAAAACGTTTCCGTCCCACCGACTGGCAATGACGAGAAATTATTCAAGGCTACATGGAAGAAATATTCTTCAACACGTAAACACATTTATTCTGATTTTATCACCTACCACAATGTAGCCTTAACTTTTATGGTTATGTCCTCAGGGAAGCAAGACATTTATAAGTTTATCTGTGAATAACAGTTTTTATGAGAGTTTGCAACCTACATGGTTTTTAAATGGTCACTAGTGGTGGCCATAATCATAAATTCTGCTAAAATGCATTTTGGGTATGAAAAACCACTGGTGCTAGTATATTCACTGGCTTTTCAGTTTTTTAACTTTCATTTAGAAGCAAACTATGTTGCTATTACAGTTCGGTTTATTATTAATCACAGGTGTCACCTCAAGGCAGTCTATAAGACAAGAGACACTAACAGAAATAAGAAATGAGCTTTCAAATGACAATCTAATTAACTAAAAACAGAAGTGGAGTTTTTCTTACTTTTCTACTGTAAATTGGATTGAAAATAAAATGTTTTTATGACTTATTGATCATGTTTCTTGCCGCGCTAACATGGATTAGGTTTATCTTCTTCACAGGCTCTAATCTTGTAAAAGTACATCGGCACATTCCACTCACTTACATTTCCACTCATGTCGCTATCTAGGAGCAGAGCAGCGAGGATCTGTGGGTTTGATTTGTTTGGAAGTGCTCACCGGAAAGTTTCTGCTCAGCCATGCCTTGAATATAAAGCATACGCTCTGTGGGCTTCTTGAAAGTGTAAACTACTTTAAGCAATACTTCATCTGTAAGTGCTTGTTCCCATGTAAATTTGCAAGCAATCACAATTACAGGACATAAATGTCCTCTGTCAGCAGTGGTTAGAAAGTTGAGGCAGAGCGACGGGCCGGCTGGAGAGCTTATAGGTTCTGAATGGGTCAAATGGAGACGTATTGATGCAGGTATAGTTCTGATGCACTGCTACACATGACTGCTCATGAGGAAGTTAGGCCACAGGGAGCTTTCTATTAAAAACAACAACTGGAAAAGATGGGGGGAAACGGATCTAACATTGTCCTGAGCCGTATGCAACGAAATTTTGTTCTGTATACACCCTGTGCATGCAAAATGACAATAAAGTCAGTCTAAGTCTAAGTCTAAGTCTAACACAATCTGTATGAGGGAAAAAAAGCAACTGTAAATGGTCCATTCTCAATCACATGAGAGAGCTGCATCCCTGGGGTGTAGTTCAAATTAAAGTGCATGTGGGCGTGCATGTGTGTGTGCAGAGGTGAAGAGAAAAAAGAAATACAAGAGCAGTGAAGGTGGTCAGAAGTGGCATGAAGAAGAAATAAGCTAAGTTAGTAGAGAAATACAGAAATACTCAAAGTTAAGGTCACACACTATAATGTGTTGTTGGACCACCTCTTGCTTTGATTACGCTGTGCATTCATGCATTGCTTCAATAAGTCTCTGCTGTGTCACAAGGTTTATTTCCATTCAGTGTTTCATTAATTTTTCACTAAGATCTTTTATTGATGACTGGAGAGTCGGACCAGTATGCAAAGTCGACCCCTGTGTGAAAATGATGTCTCCTGCTCCCAGAGCTACTCTTCCTCAATTTGAGCCCGATGAATCCTGGCGCTGTCATCTTGGAACATCCCCGTGCCACCAGGGGATGAAAAAAATCCATTGATGGAATAACTTGGTCATTTCGTACATTCATGTAGTCGGCTGATCTCATAATGATGCTGAACCTGGACCTGACCAGCTGCAGATCATAGCACTGCGCCCACAGGCTGCTACAGTGGACACTATGCATGATGGGTGCATCACGTATCTGCCTTTGACCGGGACATCACCATGGAAGACGTTAAACCTGGTCTCCTCAGATCACATGACCTTCTTCCATTACTCCAGAATTCAAGTTTTATGCTTCCTTAATTGTATAAGGAAGCAGTATTTGTCCAATAGGAGATTCTTTCCTATTTGCTTAGCTAAATTCAAGTGCTGACTTTTCCTTTGCCAGATAGTGAACATAAAACTTTATTGTTTTGATTTTTGGGGGGAAAATTAAACATCTCAGCCAGTGTAAGTTCACAGAAAATTTCTTCCAGCCAGATAATGATGTTATCTAAAGTAACATTATTAAAGATTATCAAGCAGACATTAGCATTTCAAACTAAATAACAACACATTTAGTTAATGATACTAAATATCATTAATTAAATATGTTAATGATATCATTATCTAATTGCTGTGTAAATGCAGTTCATTATGTGTCCATTAGAGTCGACTTCATTCATCACCGGCTATATTTTTTTTTAACCTAAAATCAGACAGCTGCCGTTTCCCTTTTGATTATTGCCATAACTGTTATATTGTTTATTCTTATGGAAATGATTCTTGTTAAAAAAAAATATGCAGTTTAACAGGGTGACATGAGGGTTGGGGGTTAAAAAATTAACATAAAGCTAAATTGGGGACACTTAGGATTACACTTAATGGTATGAAAAATTTAATCAAACTAAAATATTGGGTCACTTGGAAATCACTTGAGGTTCTTTACTCAGGATATAATATTATTAAGTTGTTAATGTTAAAACAAGCTTTTCAAATTACTTCATTATTTACATTTCAACAGAAAGTTTCATGAAAAACTTCCTATAAGGTGCTAGATGCTACTTTTTCTGTCACTTTTGAAACATAGATTCTTTTTTAACACAGAGACACTATAAGATTGACCCTGAGCCATTAAAGCCATCAATCTATAGTGTGTTTCCAACACGGTTTGTAGTAATTACAGCTATATTTAAAAGAAGCAACACCTTATTAATCAACACCTTATTAATAATCATCTCCTTCCCAGGCTGGAAAATTATTTAAACGTCACCACAAGCCTACAAAATATTCCATTGTAGGCTCTACCACGTCATTAATACTCCAGAATGGAGATTTTTAGAAGAATACAGGGAGCTAAAACCCCTGAAGTACAAAATAAATAAAACCCTGGAATCTGAGGTGGGTGTACTTGACGACTGTACGTGTTCAGCTGAACGCCGTTTAGCTTTCAGCATTTTGAAACGGCAGCAGAAATCTTCTTGTCCGACACTCGTCATATCAACTGTCAACATCTGAAAAGACCTTCAAGCTAGAAGCATGTTGGGGTTTTTTTTTCCCTTTCTTGCTGGTATTTTTAGCTGGTCGCAGCTTTTCCCTGGGGGATTTCTCTTTGAGATGCCACAGATCACTGTATCGTTCCACTCAGATACATATGGTGCTGCTTGTTGGCAGCACGTCCTTCATGAATCGGTCTCTCTGCTTGATTGGTGCTTGAATTGTTGCTAAGATGCTTAAAGCAAATCCCTTGTTGGCTTCTTTGAGTCAGATTATTGAAGGTGAGGACAAGGATACAAAAGCAAAACAAAGCATGGGACAAAACAAGACAATGAAAGGACTGAATATTGGAAGAAATATTAGTCAACACTTGCATAGAGTTGAAAATATCTGATAATTAAATCTGTATTATCAGATTTTAAAAGCACAATAAAGTAACTGTTTTTTTTCAGTTATATTAAAAATGCTGTCACAGTCAAAAATGGCTTAAAAGAATTTTGATTTGGCAAACGACACATTGGCTTCTGAAGAGGAGCTTTGTTTGAGAAAGTATTTAGGCACCAGAGTGGTTGCCGTGGGAGATTCAAGGGTTTCTCAAAACATGCTTGAAAAAAATCTAATTAACACTCCAGGTATGTTTTTGTTTAGAAAATTACATTATAATTTCATATAAATCTCAAAAAGTTTATGTTAAATAGTAAACCGCCTTTAAAAATAACAAATAAAGTTAATTATGTGCAAGTGTGTATTGTAAGGTGTCTTTAAGGTGCCTCCAAATTAAATGTATTATTATTATTATTTAAAGTCAGAAATTATGTCAAAGTCTAAAAATGCACAATATCGGGGTACTGTCAGAACAATAATGATAATCTTTTATACAATCAATCCTTAATGTATTTTAAATGACAGACAAATACAAAGTACAGGAAATCTATGACGTGAAAGGAAAAGGATGCATCTTTAAAAAAAGAATAAATAAATATCTGAAAAGTGTGGCATGCATTTCTTCACTGCTCTTATTCTGATGGTGCTAAAGTTAATGTAACTAAACTATTGCACAACTTAGTGTTGTGCACTGCTTTTAGTGATTCTTAGTTGAAAAATAAAAACATAAAACTATTTTTCAATATCCTGTATTTTACAATTAAGAGCAACTATGTTGTTCGTCTGTAAAAAAAAAAAACAATGTTTGAAATAACAGAAAAAGTTTGTGGGGTATGAATATTTTTGGAAAGTAAAGTGGAAGCAATCACAATAGATTGATAATTATTGGTTTAGTGTAGTATCAGACATCATAATTGTAAAGAGACATGAAAACCTGTTAGCATAAACTGAACTGACAGAACATGGAAGGTGCTGTGTAGGATTACCACACAGCTTGTACGTGTTGCTGTTTCATCAGGTGAATAAAGACAAAGTCACCGTGATCCGTCGAGCTTCTGATTTATTTTTAAAGCCAGCTAATCATGATTGAATCGCTGTGGGTCAAATTGATTGGCTGCACTGACATCTATGGGAGTTGTGGTGTTCAGCTGCTGTGACTGTTGCCTTGATTATCAGCGAACTGATGAAGATGATTGTAAAGAAGTATTTTTAACTGGGAAATGCAACAGGTTTGTTAAAATTTCAAGCATCCAACAGGGTTTATTAACCAAATCATCCACAAAGAAATGACAGGAATTGTGAAATGAACTCAACACCCTGCAGTGCTCTGTTCTTTGAGTTTTCCCTCTTTCCTCCACTTTTGCAGTAGAGCCGTTCCCGCCTTCATTCCTCATGCGCTCACCTCAACACTCCATCCCCCTCCTTATAGCAGTGCCTGATTCATTTTCCCAGTAACGGCCTCAGTTCCCTGTGATTTATATGTTTATGGTCATTACTGACGTTGAGTAATACATTTCCGTTTTTCTCCTCTTCTCCATCTTACCCCATCTCTCTTTTGGCAGAGCCTCGAGGTCCTGCAAGGAATATCAATTACTCTGTTTGTGTTTAATCACAGTCTTTTACTTTCCTTTGCACCACTTCCAGACAGGGAAAAAGATGTTTTATTTTAAGATATCTGATGGTTTGTTGTCGCTTTCGCGTTAGCCAAATGAAATAAAGTACGGTAAATTATAAATGTCATCATAATGTCTGACAACTTCATCGACTGGATTTTGGTTTCATTTATCATTCTAACACTGCAAAAACACAAAATCTTACCAAGCTTTTTGGTCTAGTTTCTAGTTAAATATCTTAGTACACCTAAAGTAATTAATTTATAAATAACTTTTCAGCAAGATATAGGAGCTTGTTTTTTAATAAATTATTCCTCATTATTGATTAAAAAAAAGTACTGGTTCCTCCTTATAGCAGTGCCTGATTATTTCACTTATAATATGGGAAAATGTCTTTTTAAAAGTGAAATAATCTACCAGCAGAACTAGTACTTTTTTAAAATCAATATTAAGGATTTATTGAATTAAAACAAGCTCTTATATCCTGCTGAAAAGTTGTAAGGTTTGTATTAATTAAAGCATGCTGAGATATTTGCACTAGAAAGTAGATAATAATAATACGTAGTAAGATTTTGTGTTTTTGCAGTGATCTGGCTTTGTTTTTCTAGTCCAATGCAATTAATAAGTGGGTTGGTGCTAAGGCTCTTTTCATAATGCAATATTTCAACGTTTATTTTCCGTCGTGGTTTGTGATGCCCTTTTGGATGATTGGGTGAGGGTTTGCTAGGAAATTAGCAACATTTACACAAAACAAACTGGTAAAGTTCAAAAACTGACCCAAAAATGTGACCCCCATCATCCAGGCTCTGTCTCCCACTGACACTGAGAGAAGGTTAGCTAACATTCAAATAGTTAGGTGAACTTGCAATTCTAGTAAGCAAAAAAAAACAGAGACATATTTACGTATTTGTACCGTGCTGACTGATGAAAATTAAGTTTTTCACAACATCCAAAAAGTACATTTAGATGCTGTGGATCATGTGGTGCACATGGAGATTCGTATTTGTAAAACAAAACTGACAATTGGCCAGCATGAACTATATCTGACGCATAATCTGCCCATGGACTATTAGCATATCACAGCCAACATGCTTTTGCAGCTTGTTTGCTTACTGAGATGAGAGCAGCGTTTGCAACACAAAGATGACAAAGCTTTGACAAAGACGTGCCTGCAGGATACCACGTTGGACAGATTTGAGTTCAGATTTGTCACAGTATTTCCATATGAATCATCATTTCCAGCCTCCATTGACTCACACAAGCGCTCATGTATGCTAATGTTATTGTACCCTTGTTAGCTGTCGAGTTATTTACCTGAATGATTTGATTTGACGTCTAAAAGTTGATTTAGAAGTTCACATTGAGAGTAATTCCAGATTTTTTTTCTAGACTACTAGTGATGATAATACATTTTATTTGGAATCATCTTTCATTTCACTTAAGGTCACTTTACAAAGACACCAAGAAACATCAAATGAACAATTCAGATGTCATTTAGATGTATTTTCAACCAAATAAATATTCAAGAGTCACTCATTAGCCGGAGGTATAATGGCTCCATTTAGCATTTAAACAGTGGACTTTAATGTTCAGCAGAAGAAAAGAGATGGAGCTGAAAAGGCAGAGGCTTGCACTATCACCGTGCTAAATTACAGTCATTTCATTCAGAGAGGGTGGAAAGGGTTGGGCTGAATGGCGCTGCTAGACTGAATGCTAGCTTAGCCTCCTCAACCAGATTTTTGGTTTTTGCTTTGTTGGGTTTATATATTAGCTAACTGAACCCAGTTTCATGCTATAAAATCCTGCTTTCTCAGCACTGAGTCCTAATGAACCGAGACTCCCTGTGCAGAACGACCATGCTTTGTTTTTTTCCCCCATGAATTGATATCATCTAGTCAGGTGGCGTTCCAGAACATTTATCAAAGATGACTGGGGCGCCATACATTTATGCAAAGATTTACATGACTGCAGTCACATATACAATGCTTGGTGCAGTTAACACAAATTTTTGTGAGCTGAAAATAAAGAAAATCACTGACAAAAGTGTAAATACATGACCAGTTTTAGCCTCGTAGATCCATTATTCAGGAGAAGACAAACACAGTGTAAGGAGCTTACTAAACAGGCAAATGAAATACCAGCCGAATTAAAGTTGCAAGTAGTGCTGTCCTTATCAGTCTGATAGCAGAAGATATTTTCCCTCCCTAAGCTGTGTTTTCACCCTGCAACTTCTCTGCCTCTGATGCAAATATCATCTGGTTTGTAAATTGGGCATGGTGCTTTAATACCAAACTACTTAAATCTGTCACTGAACCTCCTCGGGACATTGTTTAATGACTGCCTCTTGTTGGTGCAGGCACCATGTGGGTTTTTTTCTGCCTCTACTGCTGTTTCTAATTCTTAGATTTGATTTTTTTTTCTCCCTCCCTTTTGCACTTCATAAGTAAATCCCCACATATTATTTTTTTATCTGTATTTCTCAAGTTAGTGAATGCAAAAACTGGAAAGTTGTGTTCACTTGAGTTATAGTCAAACACTGAGCACGGAGAAAATGCAACAGAAATGTCCATCGTCTGGATTAATGATCATACATTTGCAAATATTTCCCATGAAAGCTTCAAAATGAGATGGCAGGAGAAGAAAACTGGAAGCGAGGAGGAGATTACTCGAGCGTAACAAAATAGAAGTGACCTTCCATCATTCAGTTCGGGTCGAATTAACTTTCCCCACCTCTCTGATGTAAACGCCATAGATGCCTCAGCACAGCCCGGCTCTCATGTTTATTAATTTATTTGAGCGAGAGATGTGCTAAGTCATTGACCCTCTTTTAGTGCCTTGTGCTCCATCTGAGCATGGGAACGAAGAGGCTGTATTGATTTTGCCCTCCTCTAATCAGTCGGCAGGCCCTTATTTGGGATGTGAAAATGGTAAATCTCATACAGTGAGCTCCTGTCAGGACCTTTGCTGATCCTAATCTTTACTAGTTGATGGCTCCCTAATCTTTTCACCAACTACACGTCATGTAAACCCTGAGAAAGTAAATGCAAAAAATGAAAGATCACTTTAATTTATTGAGTACTGAAGGTTTTGATCACCGTTTAACAGTTATGATACCCACTACGTCTAGATTTAAAATGTAATTAACATGGTTTTTGTGGTATCCACTAATAATCACAATTAAAATAAATCCCTTCCATTTCTTTTAGAATGAAAACTCACAAGTGGTGATAGCAAATGATAAAGGTGAACATTATTAAAAATGCTCCGTTTATTTGCTTTATTTCCATCCATGGATCCTATATCCTTGAAACCTGTTTATTAAAAAACTGAGCCAGCATATGAAGCTTTTTCTCTCTTATAGTGGACCGAAAATAAGTCTTAATCATCTCCTGCAACCCAAAGAAAACACCTTTAGCTTATCCACAGTGAGGGAAGGCTCATTTTCTCCATCAGGCTTTAAACACAGATATGCTGAAAGTACATCTTGGAACAGATTTGGACTCTGCTCTTGAAACTGAAAGGCTTTTGTCATGTCTGTATAAAATAAACCTAAAAAGAACAGGAAATGGCTTCCTTTGCTGTGTGAATTTGAAAACCTCACATTGATGCAGAGCTTTTAAGTTTATTCTTAATGTGAAGACAATAATTTTAAGGCTGATTGTTGTACTGTTAATTTCATAAAACCACTAAGAATAGCAATTGAAAGCAACACTTTAAACAATTTTTTGGACATTGAAATAAGGAAGACATATATTTTACTAATTACTAGTGCTTCAAGTTTATTCAAGTTGAATTATTTGTTTTTTTTTTACATCATCAGATATTTCAGTCCATCGTCCATAAAGAAAAACCTGGTTTTCACTTACTTATTGGATCAGTAATCCTGGTAAAAAAAAAAAAAAAAAAAACCTTTTGCTTTACACTTTCTTCTTTAATTTTAATAAATGTTGCATGTTAACTCCTTTTTTATGTATAAAGATCAGAAATTATGCAGGATTCAACAAGATTTTTTTTTTTTAGAAAAGTTGTTTTTAGGCCTTGTCAAATGGACAAGTTAATTACTTAATTGGTCTTACTAGAAATCTTGTAGTCTGTAAGCATAAAATACACTGTTGTGTGTAGAAATCCAAAACGTACTGTAGTGGAGAAGCACACAACCTCCTAAATACATTCCTGGTAAATGTTATCTACAGATTTCTGGAGGTTCAGGGGTTCGGTTTGCTTTTTCTGAGTTCATACAGTAAAACAACAGTTTGTTCAATGAATAATGAATACATCAGCAAGGAAAATTCATACTTTTACCAGATATAAAATTCAGACACTCAGCAGAGTTGCAAGGAAAATGAAAAATGTTTTATTTAGTGGTTTCGTAAATAAAACCAAAACAAAACTGGCAGAGAAGAACGGACTGATCGTAGTGATTTCACAAAAGGAGCTGATAAGCCCAGATCTTTGAACTTTAACTACAATTTTTATTTATTTATTTTTAAACTATAAACGTATCTCTTGAAATGTGATGCTGCCATTTGAATATTAATGGCCAAGTTTTGAATTTGGAATCAGTATGACTGATAAAGGGAGAAACTCATAATAATGAAGATACTAATTTGACTCTGTCAGTGTAGTAAGACGCATTGTAATACCACTGTCATGATTTATATGAGAAGGAAGGAATCTTCCTCTATTTTCCTCTCTACTTTTATCACATAATTGGTTCCTTGCCTTGAATTTGACCTTATTTCTGATATTTTCACTCTGCATGTAAATTCAAAGTGTTCCTTCGTCGTCATTGTGCCAATACTTTAATTTTGTGTGACTACTTTTCTTGTAGTAACATTTTAAGAAGAAAGCATTCACAGGGATCACTTCTTCAAGGAAGTTCTATAGTAAAAAACATATTTTTTAAAAATTTAATGGACATTTCTTTCAGGATTATACTGAAATGGTCACAGATATGACCAGAAGGACTGTGTTTTTCTGTATGCCAAAACAAATTTATTGCACTCTTTTGGAAAAGAACAGATATTTTGGATTAAACAGATGTTATCAACTTTACCTCTGGAAAGAGTTACATACGTACATACAGGAAGGGAAACAAAAGAAATTTAAGAAGCTTTTGGCTTCATTTTATTTGTTAAAGATGTAAAACTCCTAGTGGAAGAAAATTAAATATAAGATTTGTGTGATCTATATAAATAATATTAATGAAATGTTTGGAAATTTGATTGGTCTTTATCTAAGAGCTTTTTTTGTCTTCTTGTGGTATTTTTACTTAACCGTTTGGTCATTTAATTCTGACCTTAATGTTAAGATAATATGTCTATTCATATACGGATATGTATTTGTAATTGGAATCCATACAAACTTATAATTGCACCTTCTACTATTATTAAAAGCAAAACAAATGTATTAATGATTCCTCAAATAAATTTTTTTTTTTTTTAAGTCTTCTCCACTACTGTGGGAATTTATTTACCTTTTGCAATAGGATGGATGGACAGATGGCACAAACTATCCATATTTCTGACATTTTTAACTTCAAGTCAAAGATTCAATATAGCCAGCTTAGCAAATGAACAACATCCAATCGTGTTTCAAACAGTGATAAGTAGGTCCCTGTGAGAGCTGGCTGTCATAGGTACTGCAAATAAATCGAGGTACTCTAAATAATCTAGTTATAAAATCCCCCTTGGAGCGTTTGTCATCTTATCTCACATGACAAATAGATTCAGGCTCAGGCATCCGGCTCCCAGCCTCTGCCTCTCCCACTGTTTCAGCTATGTCAATGTTTTGCTTTTATTTCACCATCCCTTGATCAGCTCCACCCTTTCTCCGATGAACGCTGAAGTGAGATGAACAAGGTGCTTCCAGTCATAAGTTTATGTGTAGTTTTCTGTCGGCAGACAGCAGCAGGCTGTGGCCTCAGCTGGTAGTCCATTATCCGCAGAAATATGGCGGCAGGACAAGAGAAAATGTGTGATGTTTGGAAGGATTTTCTTTTAGCAGTGATAAAGTAGCTTTCAAACATGTTGGGGCTAATGTTTTTGGTAATGAGTGAAAACGCTTCACTGAAAACTTTGACTGCCTTCATAATGTGCGTGTGTGTGTGTGTGTGTGTGTGTGTATGCTCACATCTAACGGTGTGCTGATTGTGTTTGTGTCCAACTCTGACATGTTCCTCATTATCTGTTTTTTTTTTATTTGCCCTTCGGCCTTGATTAAAGCAAATATGTGTGTTCTAGCTGAGCAGTGCTGGTGGCAGGTTTTAGCTGCCGACTCCAGCAGCTAAGGTTAATGGTATTTTGTTATCATGACTGTTGTAAGTGGCCATATGATAAAGGTGCTTAAAATCTCTGCTTACCCTCAATTTCTTCAACTTCTTTGTTTACTTTGGGTGATGAATAAAAAACAATGAAAGTGGAAGTGAATACTAACAACAAGATAAAGACAATTACATGCAATTCGCCTGTTGGTTTGGGTTTTCTATTGTTAAGTAGTCAGTTATTCAGTTTCATTTGAAATTTAAAAAATACTTTGCTAATTCCAGTATTAAATTAAATGTTGTAAGTTATTTATGCCAATAACTTTTGACAGGAAGGCTCTCCTACAATAGTCTCCAGAGGTTACACAGAAGAAGCACAATGGAATAATGATAACACTACCTATCTCACCTGCCCACACTTACTCTTTCATGATTCAAGACATGTTTCGCTTTTGTTAGTTTTATACTAAAATGGTGCATTTAAAACTTAAGCACACACACTGCACAATATGCAGGCAAGGGCAGGAATAAGAACTGGACAGAAAATATGTGAAAGAGCAGCCAAGATCCACAGAAAAACTTTAAAAGACCTTCAGAACAATTTACATCCTTGGAAAGCAAAGTGTAAATGAATTAGGGTTTGTTTAAAAAAAGCCCAGTTTGTCTATGAAGTCTACAAAAAATGTGTCTTGTGCTTCAGCTCCTTTGGCTTTTAACCTTTGGATAAACAGGAGGTATTTTGCTAAAGTTTTTCCCGAGAAATACAGAAGCTTTCAAAGTTGGTGTTTCATCAAAAGTTAACAGATGCTGCATGACATGAACAAACATGCCCACGAAATATACTCAAATATATTCATCAGTCATTACAAATACAGAAAGCTTCATCTGAAGCTTTTACAAAATACAAACTTATCTTTTTGATACCTAAACCTTTTATCGACTGGATCAATTAAGGAGGGTAAGATGACCTCACATAAAACCTTTGAAACATTTACGGTTGATTAAATGTATTGAGTTCAAATTGGCAGACACTGCGATACTAATCTCAGCCAATAAAACTGATTCTAAAAGGACATGTTGAAGTAGTAAGGAACACTCAGTAGTAACAAGTAACTTTTTCAAAAATAAAAAAACTCTTTGAGTTAGTGTGGCTGTAGGATGAAAAATACAAACCACTCTGGAGACTGGAAACACAAGCACCACTTTAGCCAAAGTTCTGAAATCAGGGAACATTTTTCCAATTGATGTGATCAGAAGTCGTCAAGACTCTCTGAACAGGTGATTTCATGAGTCGTTTTAGCAATAGGAAATCCTGCAGCAGTGATTCAGCTTTTCTGTTGTAAGTTGTTTGAATGTTTTCTGAACAGATTGTTGTTGAAAATGAGAATTTATTCTCAATCAACATATCTGGTTAAATAAAGGTTAAATAAAAAAAAAAAAGCTGCACCAGACGTTCTCCAAGGCCTTCTGTCCATAACTCTTTAATGCACTTTAATGCGAATAGATGCTCCAGATCAGAGATGTTCCACAAATAAAATGTTTTTTAAAAATTTTTTATCAAAGTTGCAAATGTCTGCCTCCAGTGTGTGAATAGCAATCTGTCTAAATGTTGAATAGTCTTCTGATTTTCCTATCACTGTTTAAAAAAACGGTTCAAAGACAGAAAATGTTTTGTTCATGCGACTCCTGGTCCTGATTAAAACATTCATAATGTTATCGGATCATCCAAACTTTTTTTTTTGTTAGTTTTTTTTGTTCTCAAATTACTTAACTGGAGATTAAATTACACATTGTAGACCAAATGTTCCAAATCCAAGCCACAAAAATAGAACTTCAAGATAAAAGTTGTGGGCTTAAATATTATTTAATCAGCCAAATTAAATCACTTTTTATTTAAATATTGCTAAATATTACATCAATGTGAAAAGATATTCAATATAATTTAATCTTAAGAAGCACAAACAGAATGCAGAAAAGGCTATGATATGTAACAGTTTGTCAATATATAGTTTTATTAATGCATTCTGCCCATGATATTGATGTGGCCCGAAATGAAAATGAGTTTGACACCTCTGGTCTAGAGTGTCAAATGGAGCCAGTGGTTATGGAGCGTTATTGCAAGCCAGGTATGCAATAATGGAATGAGGACATCAATTTCAGTATGATATTTGTTCTGCAACTGATGAAAATTACTCTGAGAAGAGTCACTATTCTACAATATACAAAAAATGCCACAATCATCACGTTATTCTGGGAGGGATATACACCGCTGTCAGACAGAGACTTTATGTCTGAGCTGGGAAAAGCCTCAGTAAATCTACTAATATGAATCTAAATGTAAGATGATGGTGAAAACCCCCCAAAGGATCTGTCCTACTGACTATTAAAAGGGCTTGGAGCAGATTGATTAAGTGTCAGCATCTGGAGAAAGATTGCACAGTATGTGTTGGTATTTATGAACTGATGCTAATCGAGGTTTTAAATGCAAGCTCAGAATCATGGGTCCTAGTTTTAGGATTGCTTGTGTGATTATGAGACCTAGTTGATGAAAGGGCTTTATAAAAATTGCACATTTTAGCAGTTCTACTCGGTTTCTCTTGACACTTACACCATTCAGTGACTTAGTGATTCAGTTCATTGATATAGGAGAGAAATTATAGGAGAAAAAATCTGGAGGAATCAAATACAGGTCAACTAAAGGTGGGCTCTGATAAGTGGGAAAGAAAGTCAAAGGAAGGATGAGGGCCTCACTGTTGGGGTAATGGCTTAGTCCAAGAGATAAACACATTCAAAAGGCTGCTGACACGGCTGTGTAATGCAGCAGGGCAGAACCAATCACAGAGCTTTTATTCTTCCTCTGACCCAGCTCTGTTTACATTTGGAACGTCAATCATACCTGACAGGAAGAGGAGCTCCTCCTGCTCCCGACTGCGTTCAGAGCAGGCCTTTGCTTTTATGGATTTTATCGATCGGAAAACCAAGCGTATCATGTCTCCACTGATTCCTGCTGTCTATCACTGCTGGGACGCGGTCCCTAACATCCGTGCAGCACTAATTGCACTGACCTTAAAAAAACATTGACGTATTTGTGTGTTATTCAGTCTGTTTACTTTTTTTAAACACAAGATGCACTCATCAGGCTGCGAACTGCTTGTTCTCATCAGCTACCTTCGACCACATAGTGTGAATTTCAAGTGTGTCATAAATATCAGCACCACTTGAGATTCAGCATCCATCACCTCCTGCAGCTCGCCTGCATATGAACAAATATTTGAAGTCGTCTTTGACTTTGATTTGCATCACAATTAAATCCTTCTAAAACATTCCCTGCTGGCCAGAAAAAGGTTTCCCATCCACCAGTTCGATGCACTGGTTTCCAGTGAGAAACCTATTTGTTTTTTCAAATTTTCCCAAGTTATTTTATTATTGTTCACTATGGAATCTTTTTAACCTAAAACTATTATCAAAAACTAATTTAGATGACTCTACAATTTATGTAGATTTCTTTTAACTTTGAAATAAACCTGAAATAAATTTTAAAACTGTTCAGTATAAAACTGATTAAAAATGTGTCTTGATTTTCTTCAGTGAATAAAGTAGCATAAGCAGCCAGAACCATTGGCTGGGACAATAGATGTAACAAACAGTCAGCTTTTTTAAATGATGTTTTGATATTTTGGGAACCTATTGTACCAGCTGTACCTGAATGCAGCATGCGCAGCTGTTGGGAAAATCCCCTCTTTATAAGATGTATGGCGTTTGGGCTGATTAGATACTACAGGCAGCAATTTGGGCTGGCTGACTTTTCTGCAGTATCAGTGATATTAACGTTCAGCTAGATTTTAGAAGATGTTTCAGCTGAGTAAATCAGTTCTCATTTTCGAAAAAGCGCTATCAGAACGTTTTGTTTCAGGCCAACTTTCTTTCCTCCTTTCTTTTGTTTTGTTTTGCTGTGGACATTGTTTTCCACACATAAACATTCTGCATGTTTTAAGGCAGTGGTTCCCAATGTGCCCCCTAGGGGGCAAGAAGCGGTATGGATGAATGCAAAAAAAAAAAAAAACACACACAAAAAAAACAGTTGCACAAAAGTGTTTCACTGTAAAGATGGTTTGTAGTTTGTTTTGTTGCAACCTGAAGTGTGAAATAAACTTCAGTGGAGTTTGAAAACAAAATGTGTGTATAGGTTTATGTCTGGTTGAACGATGTGTGTGACCAGTTTATTTTTTTTCCCTTTTTGTGGGGGATTTTATTGTAACCCACAGGGGGGCCCAGTAAATCTTTGGGAACCACTGTTTTAAGGTATTAACCAGTGCTGTATCTGTTCAGTCAATGTACCATGACACCTGTAGTACTTTGATAACATTAGCAGCATTTCCATTACAAATGTGCACAAATCATAATCAACATTCTGTTAATGTTGAAAAGATACAATTTCTCAATTGCAATGGTTCTATTCAATAAGAAATAAAATTTTAATTGCATGTGAATAAACTTGTTCACACA
The DNA here is from genome assembly GCF_001444195.1 of Xiphophorus couchianus. Classification (NCBI taxonomy): domain Eukaryota; kingdom Metazoa; phylum Chordata; class Actinopteri; order Cyprinodontiformes; family Poeciliidae; genus Xiphophorus; species Xiphophorus couchianus. Next base: position 4,707,417 of record NC_040247.1, read on the forward strand.
ATAACTGATCAAAAATCATGACAGAGACAGACGTAATTCAGGTTTTGACCTGAAGCTCAAAACATTGTCCTGAGCCGTATGCAACGAAATTTCGTTCTGTATACACCCTGTGCATGCAAAATGACAATAACGTCAGTCTAAGTCTAAGTCTAATTAGGTATATTAGATATATTTAGAACACAGCCATCTTTCAGTGATCAGGGGAGACGTTGGCATCTTATTCAGCCGTTGAATAATAGATGGATGGAACCAAACTTCCAGGATGTGAACTCAAGAGGAAGGGCTTGGAGCAGTCTAGTTTGATCAGATGGATTATTTGAATGAGAGGAAAAACCAAGAAATTAATCCGAATGTTACAAGCCAAAAAACCTTAAAAAAAAAAAAAAAGCCAGATTGGAGTTCACCAATATTCATATTGACAATCCCCAAAGTTTCTGGGAAAATATTCCTCCCATTAATGAGACAAAATTGCAGCGTTTTGCTGCATCTGGTATGAGGAACATTGAGTCTCTGCAGGGGAAAGTGAAGTCTTGAGACTATCAAGACTTCCTGGAGAGAAACATACACTCCAGTGTCAGAAAGCTGAGCTGATCCTCCAACTTGATGACCTGGCTGAAAGCATGTACGAATGCCTGAAAGTTTTTTTAAAAAATCATTCTTAAATGATTAATGAACTTGAAGATGTGAAACTTCAAGTGTGGAGGTGACACACTTCAAACCTGAGACAGCTGGTTCAGTTTCCACAGGAAGACTTGACCAAACTACCTGTTAGCAAATGTAGATGTCACAAAATTAAGCTAAATGTTTGTATATTGTTTTCTTTGTGTTCTCATTTGATTAATTGCATTCCATATTCAACTGAATCAATAATCAAAAGCAGAGTTAGATTCTTATTTAAAAAATGCAGGACCACTAAAAAGGGTTGTTTTTTATAGTAGCAGGGCACCAACAATTGTGTTTGAGTCTGTTTTTCTGTCTAGTACCAGGATGCCCTCCTGAGACTTGTCAAAGCACAACTCCGCTTTTATTGCTCCCTGTCAGAAGGTCAATTCCATCTCGTTATGTCATCCATATTGTTCTCCGGGTCATGGAGTCGTGTCTCACCTCTGCAGTGTTTAAAATGAGAAATGTGTTGTTAGGCAACAACATCTCAGCTAAATAATCAGGTCATTGTTCGCTTCCCGTTGTTTCCGCTCAGCAGGAGATGTTTTCTGAGAATGACGCTCAGATAGCAGCAGCTTCTCTTCCAAGGCGAACATGAAAAACTGTCGGAGTTTAATTTCAGTTGGTCTCTTCCTCAACCTACCTTCCCATCTTTTGGGAATGGGGTGGCTCAGAGTCTTGTTTTTCCCCACAGAAAATCCCACAAATGATTTGAGAACATGAATGATGGACAATTGATTGAACACTGCCTCCAAGCTAGTAATATCCCTGCCTGGTGTGTGGGCTCTGTTTTTGGTGACATTTTCTTTTTTCCTCATCTCTAACTCAAACTTATCAGATTTAGGAGGAAAACACAGAATTGGCCTCAAAGTCTGTTTACATGGATATTCTCTTTTTTGTTTGTTTTTGTTGTGTGTGTGTGTGTGCGTGCGCGAGTGTGTGTGTGTGTGTGTGCTACCGCAAGCATGTTCTGAATAATGGGCTTTGTGCATCCTCTCTTGCTGACGGCCTGGATGTATCCATGGCAACGGCAGGTCGATCTGGGCTGTAAACGGAGCTGGTGAGAGGGACTTGAAAGGGAGCGTTAAAGCTCTCCTCTCATCTGCCCCGTGCTCCTCTCTGACCATGGCGAAACGCACGCGGCCTCGGTGAAATCTCGGCCTCGGGGGTGCGAGCCGTGGCTGTGACCGATGGCTGCAGTCTAACGCAGCACTGCCACCTTTTGACCCAATGCAAAAGTGTTTGGAGAGGTTTATTTGTGGTTCTTGTTCAAGAACGCTAAAAATCAATCAGTTCAAGATGGTTTCCTTTTCTGTTTGTGGCGAGCGTTTTAGTTTAGAAAGGTGTTTAATGAAAACAAGAAGAATTTAGATTTTAAGAATTGATAGTTCCTTACTTTCAGTGTAGAAGCTATTTTAATCTTTTCACGTTAATTACTGGGACATGCATCTTTTTGTTTGAAAGGCTTGGATAATTTTGTTTTGGTTGAAAAGCCCACATCTGATTGCTGGGTCCCAAGTAATCAAAGTTTAGCAATTATAACGTTTTTTCTATAGTTCATAAGTTTTACTCTATACTAAGGTTTTTATTAGTTCGTTTGATATCAATTGTTTTATTTCAGTCAAAACCTTCAAATGCAAAACCATAGGAATTGTTTTCCAACCTGAGGGAAGGCTGCAGGATTAGATGGCTCGCTGTTGCCCCCTTGTGGGTAACAACCTGTAAGTGGCAGAAGAGTGAGAATGAAAGTTGAGAGACAAGAAAAACATACTGAAACATGCAAACATGCTGAAAAACATACTTTTTGTTGTCATAGATGCCAAAATAAACATGTTTGTAACAGCCTTGTGTACTAATCAATCTCTGCTTACATTGTAAGTAAGATATTGTCGGAAATCTGAAACGGACGGACTCAGAGGGCCGCTGAACTGTGGATTTTTCAACTCTCTGCTTTGTGAAACATCCAGGCCACTGAAGAAATGTGTTAATATTCATGCAGCTGAGGCCCTGGGGCTGTGACCTTCTTGTTAAGTCAGGACAGATGCTGAAGGCTATCTACTGATCACTAATACATAAGCAGGCCACCAGGTTGGCGAGCGAGCGCCAAGATATGAGATGATTAAGCCCAATCGTCCACTGTTGTGTTTGCTCTGTGACAAACAGCCTTCACAGCTGCAGCTAAACACATATTGACTAAAGCTGCAGCCATTCACACACTCTCATGATATCATCACCCCCCTCTAGACAGACCGTGGTTTAAAAGATTAACAAAGTATAATGTGTTTTGTATTGGACTTATGGGTTTAATATGGCTGATTCTTTGAGGTATCATATGCCATCATTAGGTTTTATTGTAAAGGGGGCAGCTTTCCCTTTATTCGCGTCTAGCATTTCATCTTCTACCACCATCGTGTTGCTGAAAATAATCCGTACCTTGTCTAATGGCACAGGATCAATACAGATGGATAAGTCTCGTAAGTTTCCTTTTCATAACCCAGTCAGCACCAGCACCTCTGGGAATCTGCATTTATCACCATATTCAATCATGCGAGGATCCATTTAAGATGTTTTCTTCTCCACTGCTTGTACATATTTGCTTTCAGTTAATCTGTTTTGCACAGAAGTGCTCGCAGCGATGTTGGGGTTATGTAATTTCAGCTAGATCTGAGGGTAAAATGAGCCATTAGATTCGAATAACATCGAGCAAATGAAACTGCTGATTAAATTCTTTGACTTTTCTCCATGCGGTTTGCTGCCTAATAGCTTTGCTCATGACTGGCCATCATGCTTGAACTTAATGCTCCTATTTCCAGGATTGCCTTAAAGTTTATTACAAGATCAAGCCCTTACAGTAAAAACATCTCCGTTCGTTTTTTCTTTTTGCACATTCAAATGTGGCTGATTTGTTCTGTAATGTCAGAGCATCACATGGATCTGATTACACAACTATGCTGAGATGAATGCAGACAGTCCGAACATTAAAATCAGCAGAAATTTAGAAGCCTCTTTAGTGCTTCTGTAGCTCTAAAGTCAGACTCATACCTCTGCGTCAAGCCTTTTTTTTCTGGTAAATGGTGAAACTCTGCCCCAGCTCGATGACCTGTAGCTGGGCCTGATGGGAATATTATGTGTCGTACACAGCACTGCTGTCTCCTTTTCTTTCCCGTCTTCCTCCTTCTCCCCCTCCTTTTCTTCTATTTTTCTTCTTCCCTCTTTGGAAGTTGCTCTAAGGAATGAGTCTCCCCCCCCTCATCACAAGGACAAACCCTGGAGTATGAAGGGTGTTAGTCTTCGGTTTGCCTCTTAGCTCATTTGCAGATGATGTTTGACTTTGACTGGTTCCACATTTGATAGCAAACTTTTTTGTCCTACTTGTTTTAAAGAACAGAAGAAGAAGAACCCTTGCATTTTGGGACTTTTTTAAGGACTTTTATCGCTGAACGTATCTGACTTTAACTCCTGCCACCATGCCGGTCCGGATCATGTGCACCATCTCTTTTTCTACGGATGACGAGCCCAGCAGAGGATACGGTAAAGATGGTTTTGACGACTACTACAAGCGCATAAAGCAGGACTACAGCGACAGGGGCTCTCAGGACTACCTGGACAGAGCCAACGAGGAGGAGGATCTGGCTGAAGAAGAGGATGATGCCAGCGACGTCGACGACCTGGCCGCTTTCTTCGGTGGCTGCTCGCTCCACGGGGCCAACCACATATTTGTTGAAGAAAAGAAGTTTGGCATTCGTCAGGGTTTGTGGGCAGTGGTGTTCACCATGGCGCTGTCTGCTTTCCTATACCAGGTGGTTGACAGGGTTGTATACTACCGCCAATACGACCACATCACCATGCTGGATGAGAGGTCAGCCAAGAATATGACCTTCCCTGCTGTCACCATGTGCAATTACAACTTCATTCGGAAGTCCCAGATGAGCTACAGCGACCTGATATTTACCAGCCCCTTGCTGGGCTTTGAGGAAGGCATGGCGCCGGGATTTCCTCTGGCTCCGGAGCCGGACCGCCCGCTCGGGTCACGCTTCAGCCTCGATGAGTTCTACAACCGCACCCGTCATCGGCTCGATGAGATGCTGCTAGATTGCACCTTCAGGGGGTTAGAGTGTGGCCCGGAGAACTTCAGAGAGGTAAATCATTGCAAGGACTGCAATGTTTGTTACTGGTTTCTCAGTTGGTGACTATCTGTTGTTTTTATGCGGTTTTACGATGAAAAGCGCTGGGTTGCCGAAATGTGTAATTGAATAATTAGCTTTTTATACACTTTAGCATGATCTAAGCTTCAAAGCCTCATCATGTTTATTGTTGAAGGTTGACTGATGGATTAGATTAAATATGATGGCCTTAAACTGGAATATAATCCAAGAAACATTCAGGGAAGCAAAAAACAGATTTTATTGATAGCGTCCTTTGTTCTTTTTGATTCAAAGGATCTTATGCAGTTAAAACCACCATTAAAACGAGCTGCATTGTATTCCTTCTACAGAAACGTATCGTACTAATGCAGATTAAAATGTTTAATCCTGTGGGGCCATCCACTCACATTCCCAAGCCAAAGCTGTAAATAAAAATGTTTCTTTGAGTCAGCATGTTTGCACAAATGAAACTTGATTGTAAATAACAAAAACAGCCGACATAAGCAGCATAACTTATAGGGGAGGTGTTGGCAAGCAGTTATTGAATTAAACTGGCGTTGAGGAAATCTGTTGTTCAGGAATCAAGAAGAGAATCAGAGATGAAACTTGCAGCTTCCCAATTTATTTGAGTGATTTTGTGTCTGTGCGTGTGTGTGTGTGTGTGTGTGTGTGTGTGGGTGTGTGTGTGTGTGTGTGTGTGTGACCATTGCCCTTTGTGTTGCTTTCACCATGCTTATCGGACACCACATGAGTGAAATACTGAACCGGCGAGCGGTGTTGACGGTATCCATCTATCGGTCTGTCGATCTGTCTGCCCTTTTCACAGTTTTATGGAAAGGTATGTGCAGACTGCTGATGGATCTACAAGAACCTCTGGAACTGCAGTTGAATCATTTAACACATCTTTACCTCTGCAAATAACCACAAAACATGATATTTTTATTTATTAATCTGTTTACTTGTTTACTTAATCAAAATGGAGGCAAATTTACTTGATCCTTTAACTTGAGTTTGTGTATTTTGTTGTTCTTGAAAAAGAAATAGATAACAATTTGTTAATTCTGAAGCCAGGACTAATAGTGCTAATCCACAAAGTAAAATATTAATACATTAAAAAAAAGAAACAAATCAAAAATGATTAATATATTAAAAAAAGGTATAAGTAAAATTTCTCTGACTCCAAAATAATATAAACTGACATCTAATCTTTTACCCCAAATGATTAAAATGCAGATTGAAAAAACTGATGTGAAATTAAAACCTAAAATCTTTCCCATAAATTCAATGATTTTTTATAAATTCATCTATTTTACATTTTATCACCACAAAAAGCAACTTTGCCTTTGTTAGTGACTAAATTTTAAAGCTTGATTCTTCTGTGATGAGGGTCATTGAAGAGGAAGATGTAAAATAAAATAAAAGCTGTAAGCAGGCGGTCGTCCTCATCAAGACATTTTACTTGATTTGAGCAGAACTATTTTTAACTTAAAACAATTTCTCTGCAGACTAACAGTAAACAAATCTTCTCTGTGCCTCTTGATTAACTTCATGTTTGCACAAAATGCCAACAGATTTGGTGTCTCATCCAAAAAAAACTTTATAAACTTTCCAGATCAGGAAGGAGACTTAGAAAAAAAAAGATCAGTGCCCTTGAGGTGAAAGAGAGCCAGCTGTCATCCTTCGCTGACGTGCTTCTTAAACAAAACCAAGTACAGTAAATGCAGAGCAGTGAGCCATTTTATTATCATAAGAAGGAGGCACTGACAAGGCTTCGTTCAATGATAGATTTTACTGCAGTGGTTTAGTGCACAACTCATTCCTGCATTTACTGTGTTTCACCTTGAATTTGATCGCCTTCCTACAATACTGTTTCGTATAACAGTCTGCAGCATATGTCCTTATAAAACCAGTTTTACTGAAGATAAATCAGTTTAAAGCATATATATATATATGAAAGCGAAAGAACTAAAGCCATAGATTGTTGGAATGTCCTTACACATAAATGAGAAAGTAAACTTGAAACCGTCCCTTTTGTTCCTCAGAGAGCCGTTCTCTGTTTATGAAAAAACACCACAGCGGATAAATGCTTTGTACTGTGACTCTGAATGCCGTTGATTATTGATGAGTGATGCATGAGCGCGTTAGAGATCAGACCAACACAAATGACAGGTAATCATTTCTCTGTCAGCTTTAATGGGACTAATTATAGCTTTTATCAGTCCTACGAGATCTTTTCTAGATTACAGCTTCCCGCTAAAATAATGGCTGATTGTTGCTTTAGCTCCTTCACAGCCAGAAGCCACATCTTTGTCAGAGGTTTGCTTCTCTGTTTTTAAAACAGTCTTTAAAAATTAAACATGAATTTTCACTCCTTTGACTAAAGGAAATAAAGCTCTGATTAAAAAGTGCAGGAAGTTCAATAAATGTTTGTAATATTTTTCAGAAGCTGAGTTTACCGCCTGATTATTTACTTTATGGGATGTCTCAACATTTGATAGGAATTGTATTTTTTCCTTTTTTATCTTGTCAAAGTGTTTGGCTCCATCAGGCAAAACAACTTGAAACTACCAGAAAATTCATAAAGTACTATCATTTAACAGAGACATCCTACAAGGAATATCTAAATATAAAACAGAAAAATGTATTTAAGTTATTTGAAAAATAATAAGGCTGCACAGTGGCGCAGTTGGTAGTACTGTTGCCTTGCAGCAAGAAGGTCCTGGGTTCGATTCCCGGCCGGGGTCTTTCTGCATGGTGTTTGCATGTTCTCCCTGTGCATGCGTGGGTTCTCTCCGGGTACTCCGGCTTCCTCCCACAGTCCAAAAACATGACTGTTAGGTTAATTGGTCTATCTAAATTCTCCCTAGGTGTGTGTGTGTGTGTGAATGGTTGTTTGTCCTGTATGTCTTTGTGTTGCCCTGCGACAGGCTGGCGACCTGTCCAGGGTGTACCCCGCCTCCCGCCTGGAACGTAGCTGGAGATGGGCACCAGCAACCCTCCCGACCCCATTAGGGACAAGGGTGAACAGACAATGGATGGATGGATGGATGAAAAATAATAATAATAAAAAACATTTACATGAAAAATGTAATTTAAATAATCCTTTAAAAACATAAACATAGATTTTTTTATTGCATTTATTATTTTTTTCACATTTCTTTGAAAAATGTCATTCTTGTTCCTTCAGTTTCACATATCTGGATTATTTTCACTTGTATTAATTCATTTACATCTTTAATATTACAATCATGTTCCTGTTAATTTTATTCACACGTCTAATGTAAAGGTTTGGGATGTAACGTATCGTCATTGTCTTTAACAGAATTTATATCCAGGTATCACACCAAAACCCTTAGGAAAATGTATTAAAATGTTAAAATATAAGCAGATGGGATAATAAAGGTTATGAGAGGTCCTTACATATAGTTATAAAAATGTATATTGCCTGCTACTCTGGGACAGAAGGAAGCAACAAATCAAACAGGCGTCAGTAGATCTGAACAATGTGTTTTGTTCTGATTGTTGCAACCACCACAGGCTACTTTTGAAACTTCAATTTATTTATTGTTTAAAAGTTGTTCAAAAAACTATTTCAGTATAAATACTTTATTGAGCTTTGTTTTTTTTTTTTAATGTATTTTATTTTTATTTGTTATATACACATTAATAAGCTTAATATGTATATAAAAATCCACCCTCTCCATATCATTGTGAATATATTCAATTCATTTATTGTTTTATTTATTTTATATACATAATAACCTTATTTTTTTGCATACATCTTATGTATATAACAATCATCTTAAAATTATATTTTATTATTATTATTATTATTATTATTTTGATTACCTCAATTTATTTATTGTTAAGTTGTTCTAAAAGCTATTGAAGTATAGATAATTTATCCACACACTGTTTCTGTAATTTAGCTTTTTCTCTCTTCTTTAAATTTTGTTAATGTATTTTATTTTCATTAATGCTATATACATATTAGCCTTAATATGTATATAAAAACCCACCCTCTCTGCATCATTGCCAGTATATGCAATAAGACAATAAGAACATATCGATGCAACCTGCTTATAACTTTAAATTGACTTTCAATTGGTAACAAAATATTCAAAGACGTTTAGTAAACTAAATACCAATCCACTGAATGGATTGGTGTAATTAGGGCAGGGGAAGGTAGCAGAAAGTGGCAGTAAATGAAAAACAAACGTAACGCTTGTAAAGAACTTGTTTAGAACGAGAGCTTAGCATAATTACTGCGCATTTGTCCTTAGTTATGGCTAAAAAGCAGGATAATACGGTTAGCCTGTATTATTCGTTTCCTCCTTTATTTTTCCCTTGGACAGCAAATCAATAAAGTGCATTTATTTTGCATAATGTGGCAATTGGCAACACCAGCGGTTGTGGACCGCTGCTGCCTGTTTATTATGTTTCACAAAGAGCCACTAATGGCTTCAGAGACTCTGCTGCTGCTGTAAAGAGCAGAGCAGGCGAACAGATTGATCCCTTCCTGTCCCTCTCCGTCTCTGGGGCGTTCTGTCCATCCTTCACCTCCTTCTCTCTCTATCTGCACTTGGAATTATGCGTCAGTGTATCTGTGCATGTTGCAATAAGCTTTATCTCAGAGCTGGGTCAATAGGGAAGCTCGGCTCAGATTGCAGCAGTTCTGACCCGGAGCAGAATGTGAGCCCCCTCAGAGTACTGATCTAAATCCTTTTTCTTTTTTTTTTCTGCCACTGCCCTGGCCTATTAGATACAGCTCCACTTTCTCCCAAACTCAGCACTGTCAACAGAATCAGCCGGCGGCTCTGATTACGCCCTTCCCTTGTCTTCTCAAGAGCATCAGTCTGCTTGCCAGGAGCGCAGACTCTAACAGATTGACAGATAAGCAGAAAAAAATGAAGGAAGTCTTTCCTGAGAATAGAAAATGTAGAGCCGGAGCTGGGCTCGCCTTCTGGCTCTGAGCTGTAAATATCTGGTGTTGTTCACAAGACTTTAAAGGCAACGCTATGAGTGAAGGTAATTGAATTACCCCTGAAAACATCCTCTGGTGTAGAGATGAGAACTTTCAGTGTCTAGAGATTTGATTCCGGGTCACGATTCAATTCAGCAACAATTATTTTTGATTCAGAAACTATTTTTAATTGAAACAATCTAGAGATTCTGCTTAAGAGAGGAAAGATGTGTAAACATTTATTCAAAACAATTCTATAACGTTCCGTACTGTATCAAATTCCATCAGTTTATATTTTAACAAAAAAGATGTAACGTCTGTAGCTAAAATTACCAGTAATAGCTTAGCCTAGTTTAGCTTTTTCTTTAAAATATAAGCAGACTGAAATCATTTGAGCATTTTGAATTGATTTAGAATTTTCAGGTCTAGGAATTGTGATTAAAATGTAAGTGCTCAGTATATTGTCTAAGAAAACAGCTCTGATTAGTGCAAAAACACAACATTTATTCTGATTAGTGCAAAAACACAACATTTTTTCTGATTAGTGCAAAAACACAACATTTTTTCTGATTAGTGCAAAACCCCAACATTTTTCCAAGTATTTTTGTCCAGATTCTAAGATTCTAGTGAAAATATTTTATTATGCTTGAAACATGATAAAATCAGCTTACAAGTAACTTTTCAGTAAGAAATATGAGCTTGTGTTAAGTCAGTAATTCCTTAATATTGATAAAGTATTTATTCCAATGGGGAAAATTTCCTACCATATGTGAAATAATCTATCAATGGAATAAGTACTTTATAAAATTAATATTATGAAACTACTGACTTAGACAAGCTCCTATATGTTGCTGAAAAGCTTTGTGTCCGTTAGTTTTGTCTTATTTTAAGTGTAATAAAATATTTTCACTAGAAACTAAACAAAAATACTTGGTAAGATTTTGTTATTGCAGTTATATCACTATCCGTTTCACCATTTTCTTCTTATGCTATGTTGCTCCTTACCCCTTAAACCAACTACATAAATCCGAAGGTCACTTGTTTAAATTGGAAATTGATTTTTCCGGGTCTGGTCATAATGTGCAGCAATTGTTGTACTTATCCTCTGATCCACCTCTTAAATTCAGCCATTTAGCTCTTTTCACTCCATGCTCCTTCATTAACTGGAAATATGCACCAGGGGGGAAACTAGCGCCACAATTTACAGCCACTTGTAAAATATACATACATCTTAAGAACAATAAGCGTCACCAGATAAATATCTGCAGCTTCTAAAGGTCTTATTTCTCCAGCTGCTGAGCCTGATTCTGGGGGAGCTAATGGGCTGATAAACCCAGGAGTGGGTTCTGTCTAGAGGAGGTCATTAAAACGTGCGCTGCAGAAATACTTCCTCCTCCTGTATGAGGTGACAGCACAGATATATTAATTATTCATGCTGTCACTCACATTCAGATGACTGGGACTTCTCTCCTCTTCGGGATCATTATTACCTTTCAGCACATCAGGAGTTTGTACTCAGAGATCAACCTTTAATGATCGCAGTTTTGGATTATTTCACTTCTCTTCACGCTCACCTTGTTTTAAAACATGCACAATATTACCAGTAATCACAAGGGGGCAGTGTTATACAATCATTTTAGAACCAGAACCGCCTCTGTTGGAGTTCCTGGCAGTGAGAGGCAGGATGCTGTTCTTTTTATCCTTGTTGTTTGCTCGTAATCCCTTGGAAATGGGCTTAATCCTGTCTTTAAAAAACTCATTGATTCCCACTACATGGGAGCCGCAGAGCTCCAGTGACCGCTCTCCATTCAAAGCGTCATGTAGAGGCAGGCCCGCTGCCAGAACAACACAGCGCTTTTTTTATTTTGGGAAAAAGCAGCTATCATGAGGGATTAAACTTTATTTGTGGGTTTTTAGGGGAGTGGGAATTAAACAGAAATAAATACAACAAATACTACATGAGCTGACATCTGATCAGTGTTTACTCTCTTTCTCTTCTAAGCTCACAAAGTTTCTGTAGATAAACGATTACAGCAATCAAGGTGCTTAATCTGTATTTTTTCTTTTTTTTTACCTTTTAATTGAATATCTTTTTACTCTTCTTGAGAGAAGGTGCAGCAGTTCTTTGCTTTGATCAGTCCAATGAGTTTTAAACCTGCGACCTTTTTAAATTAGACAGATACACCATTGAGTCTCTTCAATATCAGCCAACTCCTTAAAACAAATGGCTAATTATTCATTAAAGTGGCATAAATGAAAGGATGGAAACTTTCATCTTATTGCCAAACTAAGATAAATGACAACTAACGATGTTAAAATGAGAGTAACATCAGACTTGCTGAAGCAAATTATTTGAAAAAGATGTATGACAATTGTCCCATATGGGGCCAACAGCCACTTAGGAGGAGCTAATTAGGCTGATGAGAGGGTCTTAATGGTTTCCTACAGGATTCTTCACTGGTCTTAATACCACAGCTGGCATAAGTTGTTTCACTGCAGATGGCAGGAACGATGTCATCAGAGCTGCTTGGAGAAAGGTTGTGTTCTTTATGTCCTTTTTCTCTGTCCTCTGTAACTTTTGCCCTATCTGGGAATGTTTAGGAGAAAGAGACTGACACCTACAGTGGTATTAGTTCAATTTGCAATTTGGAAATATTTCAAAGCAGGAGAAAAATTACTTTCCATGATTTTATGTGGCTAAAGTAGCTTTATTCTGCAGGGTTTCTTAGATGACTCCATCTGTTGAGGTTTGCCTGAAGAACTGGTGTGTGATTGGTTGCAGGATGTAGCTTCAACATTTATGGTGCTTCTGCAATACAAGGGAAGGGGATTTTTGTGCATAACCGTTATTTTCGCATCTCATTTGAAGCAGATCGTTTAGCAGCAATATATTTTATGGCCACAAGAGGGAGAAAGACAGACAAACACACTGCCATTTTGTAATTTTTGTTTGATTTAGATTAACATAATCTCTGACTGAAGTGTGACAACACTTGCCTGCTGCAAGACTTTTAGAGTACATCTCCTTCGGTTTTGTACATCTGCAGATTGATATCTTTCTCCCTTCTTCTTTGCAAAGAAGTCTCTGTTGTGTTCCTTGGACTTTATGAGTTTGTTTGTTCACTAAAGTTCTCTAATAAGCCTCTGAGTCCTTCACAGGACAGGTGTAGTTACACTGAGGTTAATTTACAGGTGAACTCTGTTTCCTAACTATAGGTGCCTTCTGAAGCAATTGTTTGCCATGGATTTCATTTAAGGTCATCAAAGTGAAATGGGGTGAATGTAAACGCACTCCACAATTACCAAATTTGTATTTATTTGCATTTTTCTTCCACTTAATTGTTAATTTTTTCTATCCTGTCACATAAAATCTTAATAAAATACATTCATAGTCATTGTTATAATGTGATACAGTTAGGCCTATCACAATAACAACTTTTGCTATATGATAAATTGCCCCCTTAATTATTGCGATAAATTATAAGATTGTTTTTTGAGAGCTTCGTCAAGTAATATCAAATATCAATAAACTTTAATTTTGTAAAGAACACTTAACACTGGAACTGCAAGACTTTTCAAATGTCCAAAAATAAATAATCAATAAATAAATAAAATGGAAATAAAAGCCACCCACACAACGGACACCATAACTATAATTGCCCTTCAAAAAATACTAATAATCACAATGGAAATTCTAATGAGTTCATTTTACTCTGTCATTTGATTAATTAGTTATTGACAGTCTTGGATACGGTGGAAAAAAGTTATGATTGACCAGAAGATTCAGAGTTGTTTTTTTTTATAATGACGATTAACCAAGATGGAAATAAAAAACTGCCGTTGCAATTAAACGCCTCTCGGTTAATGTTTGAAGACTGACTCAAGGTTTTAAACACAAACAAAATACTCGATCACTATCGGCGAACAGAGCCCTCTGCGAGCGTTAATCTGAACGCACATCTGGTCTGACATAGTGCATCATTTGAACTGGAACAGCGGCAAACTGCTTTATATGTGAACAAGCTCAAAGCTACAAACAAACCCCACTGAGCTAACGTTAGGAGACAGTGTTTTGATTGAGAGGAGTTTTTTTTCTGCTGCTGTGACTGAGGCGTCAGAGTCTGCAGCTCTGAAGCTTTTTCCTCAGGGCAACACAAAGGGAGGGAGGGATTAGAAGATTCAAGCTAATATCCACAGCTGACGCTCACATAAACACCAACAAGGTCTTCTTAAATTACATATGGAGAGAGAATTACTGACACAAGCAGGAAGATGCTTCGTTTTCCTTGGTTTAGATCAGGTCATAATTGTACATCCAGGAGTTATTAAAGGCAAAAAAGGGAATAAATCTTTTCCACAATTAGTCCAATTTTCTGAACATAATACACCAGAAAAACTGCAAATATATAGGGGAAAAAATCTAACAGAAAATCAAGTAAATTTCAAAGCTATCTTGAAGGATTTACATAAAGGATAACACTCACAAAGCTTAGCACTGGGTTTGATTCAAGCACAGATCTGGCTTGCAAGAATTTGGACTAAATTCTGTTGAGGATGCAATCAAAGAGTAGAAATTATGTGCATGTAATAATATGCATTAACCTCTTTTTGTTTTTGCTTGGTTTGTGCTTGTGAGGTTTAGGTGTCCTTGTGTTTAAAGTGTTTTTTTTTCTTGAAAAGCATCATTGCATCATCTCACCATGTTGGGTCAGAAGCTATTTAGCAAATTATTAAATCCATTTCTTACAGTTGTTAAAGATTTCAGCATAAACAGTTTCATTTGTCATCCAAAGATAAAAATCTCACCTTACCCAGCTTTATTGCCTGTTTGGAAATACTTTGGTAATTGCATAACTATTTCAAAAAATTAAAAAAATAGATTTCTGAAATCATGACAGCTAAAAAATTTGAGTTCTCCCTTCGGGACATTCACCTCCACATCCTATAAAACAAGAGGATGGATTTAGTTTTACAAGAAGGAATCATTTGTAAATGTCAGACAGTGGGAGACCATTTATTTCACAAAGCCCCTTTCATTCATATCTCCCTCAGCGGCAAATAGGAGCCACAGGGCCCTTCGGGACTGGGAGACTGGTTGCTGTAGCTAGCAGCCATACTCTGAAAGTCATTCATCAGAACCGCTTCCCCTTCTCCCCAACTCTCCCCAGCCCAGCTGTCATGATGCTGCCAAGATGAATTAGCTCTGTCACCCTGTGCTTTTCTAGTGCAGGCAGGGATACTTTCATTGTCCCGTGAGCGGTAAACATAAATCTGACGCATTCAGCCGCAATATTTATACAGGATGAGCCCAGAATCTTCTTGTAGGTTTATGCATTGACGCGGCGCACTGCAGAACTTCCCTTGGTTGTCCGGCCACAATTATAAAAGGTCAAATTATCCACAGCTTTTTAAATAGACTGCAATTTATCATAATCATCTTAAACAACAGTACCAACAAAAGACCAAGAAAACTGCAAAGAAAAAAAAGAAATTTATTTAGTTTTATTGCCTTGAAGAAATTTCTTGGTGTCTCTAACTCATTGCTGTTTCATTTCAGGCGTGAGACATGATGACACGGTAAGATGAATTTCAGTAAAGTGGACTGTTTGTAACATCTGTGGGCAATAGTGATCAATACTGCTGAAACTAACTCGGATCTTTGCTTAAGCATTTGCTTATTTGAGAGATTTTTCTGGAAGAATGTATTATTCATTCTTGGAAATAAACCTGTACTTGATTCCTTTTATTTCTACTTATGTAAATTTTTGATGTGAGCTGATTTTTATTCTGAAAGTGGCCTGTTTAATCTTGAATGCAATTATGAATCTATAAATATGTTAAACTTGAACAAAAATAATTAGTTTCTTATATTTCTTTCATCCATCCAACTTTTTGAAATTCATTTTCACTTAATTTTAGTTTTTGTATATAGCCCCAATTAATAACAAATTTCATCCAAAGCCACTTTACAAGAAAATAGATCCATTTGCAAAGAACTATGTAGTCAAACCAATCAAATAATCACACAGTCCAACCTGGTATCTAAAGATGCCCAACAGTCATTGACTTTGCAACAATCCTTCCTCCTCAGTATCAATGTCACTGTCAAGTGTTTTTATATAGCACCTTTAAAAACAGGTTGAAATTGTGCCAAAGTGCTTTACAAGGACACATAACAAATATAAAATCAGAATAGAATAAAATGATGAAAGGAAAAGAAAACTAAAACATCACAACAGAAAAGTTACAGCATCAGATCTCAAATAAATGCCAACAAATGATCAAAAGTATTGAAGAAATAAAAGTTACCTCTTGCAAGAGTACTTGGATGAAAAAGGTTTTTGTCTGCATAAAACTGTTAGCACTGTTATAGCTGCAGCATAAATGCTTTGTGACAAAATTACATTTAATGTATTCCAACTTTGCATTTCACTGGCAAACCCAGCCATAGTTTATTGTTAATTCCAGTGGGGGACACACTTCTGCTAATCCTCTAATGGAGCTAATAGTAGAGCTGATTTTTAGCTTAGAGCGTTATTAGTTCTGCTAACTCCAAAAACATTTAGCACACTTAGCTTCTCCTATGTTATTTTTTCTGTTGAATAAATTTCAACGTCTGTGTTAAAGTTCTGGTTTTTGAATGGAGGTATGATTTAACTGATATCTCTAGTATATAGACCAGCTGATTTGAGCTAACATAAATGTTATATTGTGATATCATCCCTGTCATCATCCTCATCAAAATGGTACTAAAGGGTAAAGAAAGTGTAGTGTGATTTATAATCTCATAAATAGTTAAAATAGTTGTAGAAATGCAACAGTCCTACTGACAAAAGTCAACCTATTTTTTTCTTCAGTCTCAACCATCTGTTCAATGTTATTTTATTTATTCTAACTTTACATTTTGCTTAAAAACTCAATAATACTTAAACACATTTTGAGTATGCAGTGCGCTAATAGTGGCGCTAATATGTAGCT
This sequence comes from Xiphophorus couchianus, assembly GCF_001444195.1. Classification (NCBI taxonomy): domain Eukaryota; kingdom Metazoa; phylum Chordata; class Actinopteri; order Cyprinodontiformes; family Poeciliidae; genus Xiphophorus; species Xiphophorus couchianus. The sequence goes on from NC_040247.1 coordinate 4,724,166, forward strand.
CAACTTATCAATGCTGAAGTGCCAGTTTACTTGACTGTTTTGGAAACTATCAGTACAATAAAGTTCAACATCAGTGTTGAAATTTTTGTTTTCGACTGGAGATATGTTTTAATGTAATACATATTTTCTGTCTATAAACAACTAATTGGAGTTATCATAAATGTCATATTGTAATTTTTTTTTTATCGTCGCTATGGTCACCAATGTCAAAATGATACTAAAGGGTCTAAAAGTGTATTTGAATTTGTAATCTCATAAATAGTCCAAATAGTTGTAGAAAAGCAGCCGTTTTACTGACAAGTCAACCTAAATTAGCTTTTTGTCAGTCTCAGCCATCTGTTCCTCTTTTAACTGAGCGTCTCGCTGCATCTTTCACATTCTTTCTACAGTAGTTTGGCACTTAGCTGATGCAGTATTAAATTTTGCCTTACAGCTTGGCAGTTTGAGAAGCTGTTGTAGAAATGGCCTTTTTGACATATGTCCCTAACAGCAGATTATGTACACAATTATCCTCAAAATTGTCTCTGTAAATCACTAGCTGCTCTTCTGTCAGCCCCTCGCAGCCACTGGACCCTGACTGGTGCTGCTGCCTGTGCCTCCAGCCTCTTTCTCCTTCTTTTGCACTCTGCTCAGCCTCCTACTCTCCTTCTCTCTCCCCCCCGTTTTTTTTTTTTTCTTTCTTTGTGGACGCTTTGGCGCCAAACATTCCCAGAGGGAGATAGAAAAGACAGCAGCAGTCAAGTGAAGCAGAGGGAATGCAAAGATCACAGAACGAGAAAATGAAGGCGGCAGGTTGGAGGAAAGAACAAAGAAGTCTACTTTTAATGAAAGAACACGTGAAGGATAAAGGGAAGTGCATTACATTTATTCCCTTGTACACAGGGAGCTGTGATGAAATCACAGGAATAATGGATCGATGTGATGCAATGATAGAAGTGGGGCTAAAAATACAGAGAATGATGCTAGAAGGAAGATCAGGAGGAGAGTTGGTGGAAATGTCCTTCATAGAGAGCATAGCACCAAATAATAACCTTTGGGCTGGTCACCTTTATCCAATTCAGGCTTTAAATGACAGCTTGAATAATTGCCTACGGTGTCTGAACACCCAAGTGCTTCTCAGACAAACCTTTTGATATCGGGTTGTTCCAGAAGACATGTGGTAGAGACTTACTTACCCCTAGTCTCCGCCTTATGTGTCATAGTGCATATTTTCCACATTCTTACTCTTATTCTGTTTTAAGATGTACAATACAGAGACAGAAATATATTCTATAAAACTCTGTTTGCACAATTTATTCTACCTATAAATAAAATTCAGTGCAACCAAATGTCTTCACAAGGGGGGGAATTAGCAAATAGAGTCCAGCAGGGCTTTGAAGGCTGCAGAGGTTTCTTAGGGTGTTTTCACACCTGATCATCCGTGTGAAAACGGATGATCAGTCTGGGATCAAAATTGCAACATTGTTACATTTTCAGCTGCTGCAGCTCACTTTCTCACTGATCTGTGTCAAATGAACCAAACCCTTTGAAAAAACTTGTTCCCCTCCTCACCTGTGGTGTCGTTGCACCAAGAACCACTTAAGGAAACATCACAAAAACCTCTAAAGAAGACCAGAGTGCTACTTCCTTCTTCAATAAATGTAAGCAAAAATGGAGAGGCGCCAGATTTCAGTGGTGGGTGGATTTTACTTTTATCTTTGGCAAAATACCATATGCATTCAAAGTGCACCAGAGTTCACTTCAACCAAAGTGGAGTTGATATTTTTGGTTAAATGAAACAAAATCAGTCCCTTTTACTCTGGTGGTTGTTCATAATATTGAGATGCTTTTCTTTGGCACGGGGAATCTAATTTGAATTTGTGGGAAGATGGATTGTGCAAAGTACAGAACTAGCCAAGAATAAACGCTGCTTTGTCCTCTAAGAGCCTTGAGACAGAGACAGAGAGCCACCGTCCAGCAGGACAACAGCCCTAAACATGCAGCCAGATTTACTACAGAATGGTTTTGAGTAAAGCACATTCATTCGTTTTGGGGGTTTTTTGGCTGCCTTATATTTACTAACATTTAATCAGGTGCTTGGTTTGTAATATCCACAATTTCCAGTTGGGGATTGCTGAAGTATTTCTGACTCTTACGTGATTCTGATGTGTTAAAATGGCATAGTAAAAGCCCAAACCCAAATCCAACTGAGAATATGTGTCAAATTGATTTTAAAATAATGTTCTCCATCTGAGAACCTGAATCTGGACTGATTTGCGCCAAAGAAAGAGCAAACATTTGTCAAAGCTGGTAGAAATCTCAAAAGGCCTGCAGCTGTAAAGCCGTGAAAGTTTTGTCGATTTATAAATGCAAACCTCACTTTTCATCATTTTATTCCAAAAAACTGAAAGCATTGTATGATTTTTCTTCACCACATTGTCTTGGTTTATTACATAAGATCTCAATGAAATGCGTTGGTAACTGACAAAATGTAAAAAGAAATTTTAAAAATAAGTTCAGTGAGTTTGAACACTTTCAAGGCACTGTACCGCCAACAGATGTTATTTTATAATATAACTAGGGTGGTATTTTCTGAAGTTACCCAAGAGGCATTAGAGTACCCAAGAATCCAGGGACGACTTCAAAACTGATAGGAAATGCCTGAGTGTGACCTTGTTGCAGCAACACCACTGAAGTGAAAAAATGTATAATCTTTCTTGAATCAAACATCAATTTTTCTCCTGAAAATCCTCATTTTGAACCATGTAATAGTAATTAGTTTGTGCTAGGCTACAGTGCAAACTGTTATACAATTCGGAAAATATATACTGCAGATGTTTATGCTTATTCTTTCATAGTGTAAAAAAACAATGCTATTTTCTATTTCCATCCATATACTTCACAATAAAGATATAAAAAATGGAACATAACTGGCATCTTTGTTTAATAAAGCTAATAAATAAACATGTTTCTATTAAGATTGAGCTCATTAAAATGATATTGCTTACATTAGTGTAAGCTTAAAATGCACCAAGCTGAATGTGTGATCTATATTTCTGCAGAAAAATGTTACATCGTTTGGAAAAGTAGATGTATAGCTACATGCTTTATTATATTAAATAATGCAGCAGCTTTTCCCCTCTCATTCACATTTAGAAAAAAAAAAACATCTACATCAAAAAAATTCTATCACCATAATTAAAAACAAAGTTTTAGACATGAATGTTTTTCAGGCCTTTTGTGCCTCGTCTGGAGTTTGAAAGAAGGATGTCAGCCATGAAGAAAGTACATACTGGATCTTAAAGGTGTAGTCCCCCTGTGCTGTGCCAAAATGACTGATAAGGTTTGACTCCAAGTGGAAACATTTAAATAACTCTGCTCGTCAGAGGCTTTTCATTTATCTCCACTCTGCTTTTAAACATTCACTGCTCCGCTGACCCCGCTGATTGAAACTGAAGTCTTTTTTTCCTCATTTAGATTAACTGTCAGGGCAGAAAACCAGCCCTAACATGGCTATGTGCTGATCACTCACTCTCACATTAGCTCCCAGTGATCAAGCAGCTAATACTCTGTGAGGCTTTATGGCCTGCGATGGATACTCACGACAGCTTTGCAATGGATACTGACATTTGTGGACAGAAAATGATGATGTAATTACACCCTGTTTGGTTTTATTGTAGGGCGGCACGCAAGTTTGTAAAATTGACTTGATCAGCTTTTTGTTCAGTAGCAAAGATTTCATCCCATGTTTTATCAGTGAAATGACCAAAAATACACATATTTGCACTTTTATATGAAAGATGGAGAGCTTTAATAAAGTTGTTCCTCTTAAAATCAACTACTTTAGCATGGTTCCTTGTAGAATTTCATAAAACGAGATTTTTGAATTCTCGAAACCTCAAAAAAGGTCTTCATTTTAATTTAATCAGGCCTCTGTATCTCTATGTTCACCTGTTTTCTAATTAAAGCTAAAGCATATTTTAAAAATGCTGTCTTTCGTTTATCCAGTGAAAAATTCAGCTCCCTTTTCAGAAGCTAAACAATAGAACAGGATGTTCATTACTGCCACAGCTGCTTTGGTATTAATAAACTAAAGATATGTGCCTAAGGTCCCCTAACGAATATCCGTGCTTGCTTTCATAATAGGTTCATTAGTGCAACTCTTTAACCGCGGATTTTAGAGCAGCTTTCATTTGTTATTCCGTTGTTGTTGTTGTTACACTTGTTGTGGGATTGTGCTTGTCTGTCAGGCAAGTACATAATTATCCCTTCACCCAGACGGATTAGCTTGTTGCACAGTGCCTCTCCTCCGATATGTCTCTCTCTTGATGAGGTAGCTGGGGAAACGGGGCTGAACAAATGCTGTTAAATGCCACAAGTGTCGGGATCTGTCGCCAATGGATTCTGATGCACCACCCATCACCTCATTTGAGGCACATTACATCCATCTATAGGCGAGTCAAGCCACTCAAAGAAGTTCTGATTGAGTAATAAAAACTAGAACGTGGTCTCAATTTCTTACCGGATTCACTCAGTCTTCTCTTTATTGTCAGGTGGTAATCTTGAAGCCAGGCATGTGATGGCAGCGTCTCACTGAGATGCAATCAAAGGCCAGTGTTTGAGCACCCATTCTTCATGATAGATTCTCTTATTAAAATAGAAGTGATAACCTCAAAGGAAGACTTTATTATCCTCTAAGGGAACATTACAAAGGGGGCAGAGACAAACTGGCACCAGGAGAACAGCAGGCTGCTTCTTGTTCCAACCCAGAAACATGGAATCGGATCTAACTTCTTTTAGTTGACTGATTTTCTCCTTTATGGTCAGTTGAGCGTACTTTCCCTAATGGACAAAACACTTTGAAAACAATCTGGTCTTGGGTTACATGCAGTGGTGGAGAAAGTACTCATACAATGTACTTAAGTAAAAGTACAAATACACAGACAAAAATTTACTCAAGTAAAAGTCAAAGTACCACATTATTATTTTACTTAAGTAAAAGTAAGAAAGTACAAGCTTTTAAAACTACTTAAGTATTAAAAGTAAAAGTACTTGCCGACCATAATACCTAACGGCTTATATAATGTCATTAAGTGTACCTATCATATTTAGTTTTAATAAATCAGTAATGTACCATTTTAATGAGCAATGCTGCAGATAAAGCATGTTTTTATTGTGTTTACCCCCTGTGACAGTTTAGATTTAGATATTTTATTCTATGCATCAGAATTCCAGGGATGACCTGCAGGGTTACATGTAATTAGGCAAAATGAGAGAAATTATTATACCTTTGAAATGTTTTATTTAATTCAAAATAAACACGTTCAAAAGAAAATTGTTTCCCTGAGAAAAGGGACTTTAAACTGACCTAACAAACATCAAGCGATTTGGAAACATCTAGTCTTTCGTCCTAACAAAACATGAACTTAACTTTTTTGCCAGCTATTTTGAGAGAACTCTTAACAGAAAGGGGCTGACAATAAACACCTTCCAGGCAGGGGGGTCCGGCTGACTCTGTGGGCGGGCATGTCCGCCAATGTCGCCGGACTTGCGACAATTGCGTCTCATTGGAACCCATATTCTAATTTATTGAATATGACTGTAACTGTTACATGGAGATTATTTTAATGGCGCTAACATTTATTCAATAACCAGGACGTGAAGGAGTTTAGCGTCAACTTATATGTAACATTCATGGCGGGAGACGTGATCACGTCCGCAGTAATCACTGTTACTTGCAAGTTCATGCTAGCTTATAACAATATACAGTAATCGTATTTATTTACTGCAGTCGAGTTCAACAAAAAGCTTGCTAAGATTACATAAAACTTCACTAACACAAATTAATTTAACATCGATAGCGTTTAGCAACTTAACTTACCTCAATATGTTTTTTCAAATTTGATGGTGAATTTTTGAAAGATAGAATTTCATGCTTTCGGGGAAGGCAAAGGCGGCATTGGAATCTCCAGGAAGCGTTTTTTGACCCAGTTATTTCAGAGAAATCTTTTAAATAAGGCCATGGGTGGGGCAGGTCTTCTGGAGGATGACTATCCTTGGACTCCATTCTGGGAGTTAATGATTCTGCAGGTCCTGCGTACTGCGCTGCTCTTCTTGAGGGAGGGCCTAATGGTTATTTCCCGCTTTGGATTGGTTCAGCGGACTGATTCTGCTCTCGCCATTGGATACTTTCAAACTAACGAACAAATCAAAAAACTGAAATGCGTCTTGGATGTAACGAGTAACGAAACGCTATATAGAAATGTAGTGAAGTAGAAAGTACAGATACTTACTGTTAAATGTAGTGGAGTAAAAGTAGAAAGTATCCATTATTAAATCTACTTAAGTAAAGTACAGATACACGAAAATTGTACTTAAGTACAGTAACGAAGTACTTGTACTTCGTTACTTCCCACCACTGGTTACATGTACAAACTTATTGTTCCTGTTGAAAAATACAGAAACACTTTTATAAATTAGAACTATTAGACTGTTTTCCCTGTGTAATATCACTTGAACAAGCCTTTTTTTAAGAGCTTTGTCACACTACAAAATAATTAATGAAAGTATGTGTGATTTGTTCTTATCTCTTATCAGGTCAAAATCGGTATCGGGCAATACTCAAAACTGAAATATTGGTATTGTATTGAAATTGAAAAAGTTCTATTGGGACTCCCTTAGTGTTTAACTCACTAAAACAAACTGCTGCTTTCAGTTTGTTTTAGAAGTCAGAACTTGTTTAAAGTTGATAACAAGTATGATTTTAATATTGTTGTGATCAAGCTTGTTTATTAGTAAAATAAGACCATAACCATCTGATTCCTTCCATTCTAACTCAATGAGCCACAAGATTGTCACAAATTAGGGTTGCACAATGCATTGTGTCCCATTTCATTAAAATTATTTAACTGTTAGATTTGCAAAAAAAAAATTTGTTTCCTGCAACTTTAACAACTTTATAAATATGCAATAGACACGTCTATTGATCTTGGAAATGCTAATGTTCATGTCCAAACACACTCAAGCATAAAATATTGTAGTTCAAAATTAATTTAGGCTCTGAAATACACAACTACTAATATAACAAACTCTCCTTTGGCCTTTGTAAATCAAATCACCTTCATCTCAAATTTCGAGAGATGAAGGTCCACATGTGCCACAGCTTTCTACAAATAAACACATCCAGTCATCTCCTGTAATCAGCATCACTTTCTGTGGTCACATCGCCGCCCTCTGCCCATCAGTTACTGACCTTGGAGCTGAAATGGACTCCTAACTCTGCCAGATCTCCTTCCATTACCTTTCTAACTTCTCCCTACCAGATGCAGAAAAACTGATCCCCACCTCTATCGTCTTCTATGTTGGACTATTGTAATGTCCAAACGTCTTCAAATGTCCAAAACTCTGCAGTTAGGTTCCCGATGCAAGTGTGAAAATAGAAACACATTACACTTAGTTCACTAGTGAAAATCGGTTCACTGGCATCATTTGCACCGATCCACTTTTTTCACTACCAATACAGATATCTGAGGTTTGATATTAGCCGATACCAATCAGATTCAGAAAATCAGTGCTGAATTGATTTAAAGTTTTTATTTTTTTATTTCCAGCAGTCACTGGGCAAAAGGTTAATCACAAACACAAACATCTAACGACAATTTGAAAACATCTTATTATATTTATTGAAAATCTTGATCCTGACTTTATGTCTGCCATATAAAAAAGGTTAAAGACTTTCAAATCATTGGAATTAATAAAAGAATTGTCTTTATTTGCAAGCTAGTGTAATGCAAATAGCAAAAAAAAAACAAAAAACCTCCACAAATGTTTCATTAAAGTTTTCGTTTTGAGTGGAGAAAAGGCAAACATGGCAGACATGAAGTGTGTCTGGCTTAGAGTTGCACGTAATTATTGGGTGTCGGATCAATCTGTCTGTTGAATGTAGAGAATAGAAAAGTGATTTTTCTCCTTCACTCTGCAAAGTTTAGACACTTAAATTATGATAATTGAGCAAATTTATAACTATCTCAAAACATGAATCTGATATTACTTTTGCAGACCTGAGCTTGTTGACTGTTGTTTGCTTGACTTAAATGAACAAACACCCAACTTTCCACTTTTATTTGATTAGTACTTTTTGAATGCCTTTCCTGTCATTGTCTTCACGTATTTTAGCAATTCTCCACCTTTCAGAATAAAGTCACAAGATGTGAAACATTGATTTTCTAAGTACTTCTCTGCTGTCTTCTCTTCCTCCTCTCATTCATGCTCAGTTCTTTTTCCTCCGTCATGCACGAAGCAATAAATCCACACTCTCAGCTTCAGAGGTGGAGCAGACACTTTGCACAGCAGCTCTTACTCTCGAATCTCTGTGTGTGTTGATGACCAACCAAGCGTGAGCTACAGCTTGACCAAAAACCCCAAGAGGGAGATTGTTTTTGCAGATGCTTTGTCAATGGCTGTACGTCCTGACAAAAGCTCCACTCTCGATACAACCAAACCTGGGTGTAACGGAGTCAAAAACACCCACCATGCAATCAATTAAAGGGGCACTTTAGCGTATTTAGACTTCATCCTTCAAAGATGCATCACAGGACTTTCATTAACTTCCCAGCAGCATCCTGATCTTTCTGTTTTCCTTCTGACGTTACATGTTTGACTGAGGCATATTTGGCAGTTCTGTAATGTCAGCTTTACTTATCCTTCATGCGAGTGTGAGCGATGCAGGATAATGAGTAATGTAACTGGTGTCGCTCTCATGTTGCACACAACATCCCCTCTACTATTAACCTTTGTAATGTAAGTATTAAACACTGAGTGAGAAACTGTGCAGCTTTCAGGAGTTAAGGTGCATGTGTCCCCAAAGCTATTTATGTGTGCGACGGAGTTGAAAAGGAAGACAAATGATCTGCATTTACTGAGCCCAGAGATTTCAGTCAGCAAGCTTCACTAATCATATTCAGCAGGAATCTATAGGTGCATCTCAGTAAATTAGAATACCATAGGAAAGGTCATTTATTTCAGTAATTCAATTTAAAAGATGTATATAGAACTGTTCCACACAAATGGATTATTTCAAGTCAGTTTATTTCTGTTAATCTTGAACACTGCAAAAGGTATTTAATTTTATTAGTCTATTGAAAAGTGTCTGTGTACAGTATACTATATACAGACTCATTCAATAAATTAGAAAATTATTGAAAGGTCCATCTATTTCAGTAACTCTATCAGTGAAACACATTACAGAGATCAATTTGGCAAACATTATGATTTCTCTCCATCATGTTGATTTTCTGCTAACGGCTAATGAAAACACAACATTTAAAATTAGAATATAACATCAGACCAATAAAAAAAAATATTTTTAAAAACAGAAGTGTGATTTTAATTAAAATAATGTTTAATGTCTACTTAAAGGTTGTTATTCCCAAGAGTTACTTGTAAGCTGACAAATGAGACTAATCGGGTTATGACCGTACACTCAATAATATATAATAAATAATAATTATAGACAGACTGCAGCGAATAAAGAAAGCCCTCAAAGCATTTTGTTAGCTTAGACTCTGAAAGCCAGTCAGACACAGTGATGTGCGGTCATTAAGATATGGTCCTTTTGGCAGTAAGGATTCATAAAGTGCAGCGAAAATGTCTGGTAGACAACTGTGTTAACTTTGCACTTGATAAAATGCAGTAGCAAGTAACATGGCTCTTCAAATCATTACAACTTCACACTGGACCTTAAGCAGCTTGCACACTTTTTCCTTCCACTTAACTTTTCAAGAATATGATTGGATACTCTTTAATCAGCTATAGAACATATGAATAGTTGTATGTCGTCCATGACAAATGTGTGAAGAATCCCTTTTTATTATTCAAATTTCCTGAGAATCCTAATATTGTGGTTTTATAATCTGCAATAAAATCTACATAAACACATAAAAATATCAATCTCTATGTAATAAATCTATAATAAATATGAGCTTCACTTCTTAATAGTACTGAAGTGTACTATTATGATACATTATATCCTATAATACATTAGGATATAATGTATCATAAATTAGATATCCTAATTTATGATACATCTCCGTCTGTGGGGGCGTGTTTGTGTGCGTAAAACACACACTGTGTTTGGGGGGAGATGTCAGAAATTGGAAAATTATATTCTTGGAAGCAGGCGGGATGAACGTGCTATGAAATATGATTGTGTGATTTTAACTAAATCTGTCGTCTCTTTGGAATGTATTCTCGGAGTTTTACTGCTTGTAATTTAGATGAAATAATCCCCCTGACTCCTGTTGCTGCACATTAGCGCACTAAATCATTCTGACTAACTTCACTTCCCCCTCCCGGACATGCTCAGGGAGCGCTGCGCGCCTGACAAAATACTCCCCCATCACCGCCTCAAGCTGCTGCTCAGTGCTTGAGAGGACCGAGAGGAGCTGCGTGCGCTTCAGCCTCTCCTCTCTTTAAAAAATTCCTCCCACTAACTGCATCCTTCCGAGTGCGCAAAGACGAGTCCTGGCTCCGTCACCCTGACCACGGCGGGACCCATGTTGAATGTGCGCACCGGCGTTTCCCGAAAATGTGCCCGTCCTCTGGATCCAAGCCGAGCCCGGGTTCTCTCACCGAAGCTGGGAAACTCTTCCTGAAACACACAACCCTGCACGGTTTACGGCACATCTTCCTCAGCGGCTCGTACCCACGGAGAGTTGCGTGGCTTCTTGCGTTCTTGGCGGCCGTGGCTCTGTTCTTCACCTGGTCCTCCAACAGAGTGCGGTACCTGCTCTCTTCGCCCATGTACACCAAGGCGCACATGGTGTACGCCAAGCGGCTGGTTTTCCCCGCCGTCACCATCTGCAACCAGAACCTGCTGCTTCCTCGACGCATGAAGAAGACGGACATATTCACGTCCGGGAGGTGGCTGGGGCTGCTGGAGAAGGAACCTGACTCGCCCAACTTACAGGTCTCCCCCGCTGCGAAAGAGGCGCTTCTGGCTCTGCTGGGTGACGGCGGAGAGAGCGCGGGCAGCGAGCCGCCGTGGCTGTCGCGGATTTTAGACTTCAAAAACTTCCTCCCTCCTCCTTTGGAGTCCCAGCCTAGTATGAAGGAGCTGCTGGACCGGCTGGGACACCAGCTGGAGGAGATGCTGCTGTACTGTCGGTACCAGGGAGAGCCCTGCGGGCCGCGTAATTTCAGCATTGTGAGTGTTCCCAAAGTCCCTTTTCCCTTTGTTTTAACTTCCTCATCTCCCCAACAGGTTGACCCTGTTTCGGAGTCTGCTACAGACTTCGCTTCTGGACCAGATATTCATTATTTGTCGGATTATTTGACTATTCGTAGAATGCCCTTTTGTTTCTTGAATTTTATTTAAAAAATATTATCAGCAGAGTCAAGCACAGTCCCGTTGTTTTCGTGATGCGCATCAGTAATTAAACTCTGTTTCTTTACAGATTGATGAAGAGACCTGCTTCGTATCGTCACCTTCCTAAAATAATGTCCCAAGTCATTTTTTCTCAGTGATTTTTTTTTAACCTAAAACATCCTTTGGAAAAATAGAGGTGGCCACTTTTTTATTTATTTATTTTTATTTTTATTTATTTTTTGGGCCAAAATCACTTATGTGAAAAAAGGACACCGGCCATTATTTTAGGAAGGTGACGATATGTAATTATGGTAATCATATATAACAGTAAGGACTAGTAGCCGTTTGGATTGAATGTTTTTCATAGATCTTCCATCATTCATTTTTTTCGTTTTTCTGGAACAATATTGAGATATTTCTTTTAGAAAATGCTCAGGGGGAATGCACTTTATTTGCAAACAGTTGTGTGTGGTTTAGTGTCAGGATCAATCTGTGCTCAAAAGAGACCAATCTGCCTATAATGAAGACTTTTTGATTCATTTAGGAATGCATTGCAACATTCACTGACAGCCAGAGTGCATTTAGTTAGAGTGCAGCCTCATTGATTCCATTTCATTACTGTGAAAACAATGTAAAGCCAATGTTCTCCCATCTCACTACCTCATTACAACAACAAACACATTTTTTTTCCTTGTGATAATTTCAAACTTGGCTTTATGTTTTAGAAATCGTGTTTTTTTTTCTTCTGATTTGCTGGATTAATTTTTTGGGGGGTGGAAATATATTTAGGTTGAAGTTGAAGCTGCTCTTCTTTTCCTCTTTTCGTCATCTGACTGAGCTCCAAAGCTGGATCATGAAGTTGTTACAGCGCAGTTTAGAGACACAAAGCAAGCTATCAAAATTCAACACATTTTCTCCTTGACTAAATATTTAGGGATGCTCCTTGGAGCCACGGCAACCTGTTTGAGAGATAAACACGGTCCCAAAGCCTGGAATGTTGGTGATGTGTGCTGCTGCGTGGATAATCAATGATTCCCTTCATGACTTTGAGGAAAGCAAGTTAATCTGTTGTCAGGAGCCAAACCAGAGAAGTTGAGTCACTTCTTAGAGGTGAGGGGTTGGAGACGATGCTGAGCCTGGCTACTTTCAATGGGTGGCAGAATATATAGATTTTTTTTTTTGCGTTGCAAACCCATCCCCATGTTGCAGTGTGTCTTTAACAGCTCCACAGATGGTCCGCTGGCTTCATCAATACATCTTTCCCCATATTTTATGCGTCTGCCATTTCTTCTTCCTCCGACTTTACCCACACTCATTCTCGATTCTCACTTCACTCACGCAGGTCTCAGGCATTGATTTTGGTTGAGAAATCAATCTGAGAACATCCTCTCAAGCACCCTCTGCCCCCCCTGCTTACCACCACAGATTTATTTTTTTCTGTATATTCAAATGTTTGGGGCATTAGTTGTTGGTATGTGGAGATGATAATACATCCTAAATATTCTGAATTCCATTTTCTAAACCAGCTGATCTTACAGAAGCGGAGTTTCAGTTATTTAAAACAGCAACCCAGAAGTTGCTTATAAAAGTTTGCAAGCAACGCCACAGACATATATTCGTAAAGCCGTTAGCAAGCTGTGAGCTTGGTATTACCAATCTGGCGTCTCTTTGCACAAACAGAGCAAGCAGAGAAACCTTTGCATGAACTCAGGTCTTCACAGAATCAATATATTTTTTTTTCTTTCTGGGCTATTTTTGTCTTCTCTGTTCATTGGTTTCTTCCTACCTTGGTGGGTTTTGTTTGGTTCTGGACAGGTGCTGTGCAGTCAGTGTTTTAGATGGTTTTGTACAGAGACAGATGTCTGCCTTGTGTAGAAAAGAAGGTGATGTGAGCTGTGGCACTGCACCAAGAACAGTTTAGTTTCAAGCAGTTAAGCAAATATGGCCACTTTGTCACTGAAAATGACTTTTTCATATTACCTCCTGCACTATTTACAACCGCAAATTATGCAAACAGTAACTGCTCTTTCAAAGTTGATTACAGTTTATGATTATTTATATAAATGCCACCACCAGCTCTGTTTTCTCTGAAAACTTTCTAAACTGCAGAGCTTCTAGTCAGTTTTATTGTTTTTGCCAATGTTTTATTTTCTCAGTTATTACTGAAAATGACTTGGATCAAATGGCAAAGGAACAATAACTGTAACCAGGTGCATATATTCAAAAAATTCCCCAGTCATTAGGCAACACTGACAACAGATGAACTGAAATAAAAAGTTTAGAGATAAACTGAGAAATAATGACTTGAGTTTGAGATTCCTACTAAGTCACAAAAATAGAGTTCAGACTTGACTCTGACTTGTGGTCTGAGACTCGAGTCTTAGTGTGTTTTCGTACCTGATAGTCTGATAGAATTGAAACATTTGTTACATTTTCATTTGGTGCAGTTCATTTTCACAAAGCACTGTCAAACCAACCAAACCCCTTGAGCAATCCTTTTACTCTCTGACCTGTGGGGGCGCTGCACCAAGGACCACTGAAGGAAATTACTCGAAAAACGCCGAAGAAGACACTAAGTGTAACATTCTTCTTCACAAAATGTAAAAAATGTTGCGCCAGATCGTAGCAATTGTAGGATTTCTCTTTTGTCATTGGCAAAACACCACCAACCATTTGTCCTGCTGCCGCTAAACTCACACATTTGTTTTGATTGTATTTACCCAGAATGCCCAGCGCTGCAGTCCACTTCCTGCTTTTGGAGCACTCTCTGGTCCGCTTGGCGTTCACATATTGAAACTGCACCAGAGTTCACTTCTATTGAACCAAAACCTGGGTTTATAGGCGAACCGGAGTTTGTCTTTTTGGTCTGCATCAGAGTTTGATCACAGATTCCCTCCACCCCAAATGAACTGAACTTTTTAGACTAACGAACTAGAGTTTAACTAAAGCGAACTTAACAGGGCTGGTGTGAATTTACCATAAATAACAGTTTTAATCTCATGTTACCAGCCAGTATTTAAACTGCAGATTGCAATTCCTGCATATGTTTTACATTGGAAGAGAAAAATTATTATTAACCAGTAATACTGATGGACTAGGGATGTTAATGGCTTATAACAATCTTTTCATGTTGGCAAATATCATAAAAATGACTACATAATTATCCCTTCAAATGAACACTGTATTAAATGACTTTTAATCATTTGAGAAGCAAAGGTTTTGTTCACACAAATCAGATTTTTTTCTGCTCATATACATTTCCTTTACCACTTTCCCACAGTCTGAACAGCCCAGTTCTGATCTGATCACACTTCCATACTAAATCGGATAATGTTCAAAGTGTCTGCAGTCAGAACGGTCATGTTGCATTTTGTACGACTTTTACATCAATGTGAGACGTGTGACATAATTACGCTTAAGAAGAAGACAGTCATAATCAATCCGGATGTAAACAATGGCTGAAGCAATGGCCGACACTATGCCACACCCATGCTCAGCAACTTTAAAATTGATCCATCTATTATTACTTTAGAAAAAGACATAATAATAATAATAATAATATAGCTTTAGTAAATCACCCGGATAAAATTAACTTGTTTTCTATTGTATAAATACTGTAGATTTGGTGCATTTTTCCTACATGCTGGTGTTTACATCTTCAAAAAAAAAATCTTTGTAATTACAAGGATGTTTTTTTTCCCCTGGGATGTATTTGTTATTACATTACAGTACATTTTTGCTACACAAACTAATGTCTCTTGACATCTGGATTAATGAATATTTACATGACATATGGTCACAATAAATAATGCAGAAAAAACAGATGTGTTGGCTTCAAGGTGTAATTTTCTGCTATTTTTCTCAGTAGGATGGAGGTGCTATTGTTAGGACTGTTGTTTTGCAGCAGGGAAGTCCAAGGATTGAGTCCCAGCTAGGGCCTTTTCTCATGGGTTCTCTGCAGATGCTCTATCTTTAGTTCTTGGCTCTGGGTGTTTGCATGTGTAGTTGCTTGACCTTTGTGTCTCCATGTAGACTTTGTGATGGACAGTGTTTACACTGTGCGTGGTCAGCATCTCACCCTGATCACTGGTAATGACATGTGTACGTGCTCTAACCATACCATGAACTTGCATGATTGCGAATAGTTTAAATGTCGAAGGAAGTCCATGGCCATTGAAGTTTACCAAGAGACAGGTTTAGTGCCTATCAGAATTAGTGAGACCTTCTTTCAACATATTTTATTTGTGATTTACTTTCTATTTTATGATTCCTTAATGTAACGAGTGATAATGGTCAGAGGTTTAAACAGTTTTTATTGTCCCATTTGTCAGAGATGCATTAATCAGTGAGGCGGAGATGGAAAATGAACAGTTTTCCCCCAATCAGCAGATCTGTAAGCTTATTTGAAATTAGAATTGGCATTATGTAAAGGTCCCACAACTGTCCTATTGTGTAGTAAGATTGTATTTTTCTGAACCGTGGTAGAAATATGTATATATTTATACTTTTTTAAAGTTGTTTTTCTATTGCATTTTGATTCCTAACTAGTTGAGGCTCTCTGAGTCTGATTCTGCAGAAAGTTAAAATTGAGTTGTTGTTTTTTGTCTTCTGACTGACTAATAATGTTTTCTGTAGATTTATTGGGTTACTTTGTGTAACGTATGTGGCAAAACTTCTCTCACTCTCAATTGGTGCAGAAGTAGAACTAAATTGATCAAAATCAAATTTAGAAATCACAACATTCTCACTGTCGGTGTCTGGATGTTGTAACCTTTTCCTCAAATTCCACAGTTGTGTACACTGTCATGATTTATTACGAACCTTTACTAATCAGATTAGACCAGATTAAACATCCAACAGGGGTTTTTTTGAAACACCCATTTGCTGTGCTGCAAATAGTTTCAACAGTTTTAATATATCTGGGTAACATCTCAAATGAAAACAATATAAAATGTTATAGATTTGATAACATGGGATTTTTGTTAGGAAATAGTTTAATATTATTGGTGACACAGGGTCCAGCTATCGAGAGAATTTAAAAGTTATATTTTACCTGCATGACTTTAGGAAATCACTGGCTTTCAGCTCTGCTTCTGCTCATTTTTCTGTGCTGTGATCTGCCGCCTCCACTTCACAACATTACATTTTAAAATCAGAATCTAATATTGCATATTAAATAACAGTTATGTGGGACCAGGACAACAGGGAGTAGGTGCTTAAAATACACTACACCTGCAGTCCTGTTATGAAACAGTAGTTGTTGCGGCAGCTAAAACAATACTTTACACAAGCATACCTAATCTGTCCGTAGACAATTTTAAGACAACATTTGAATAATACTGTTAAAAGCGATAGCTTTGCTACTTTCAACCTGCAGAATTCAAAACTTTGGAGTATTACGGTACTTTTTGCATTGGAATTGGTAAATTAAAAATGATGCATGAAGTGTTGTGTTCCTACTCTAAGAAGATGGCAGTAAAATTCCCCTGTTTTACTTGCAGCCAATCATTAAATTTGAGCTTATTACTGAGTTGCTCAGTAATAAGCAACTCTTAGCCATCTTTTCTCTCTTCAATACAGTTTTTATGTTTTTAATGGGGTCGATTGTGGCTCTGAGGGTAGAGTAGTCATCTTGTGATTGGAAGGTTGTAGGTTCGATTCCAGCTTCCTCCTGCCACATGTCGGTGTGTAAGGCACTTAACCCCAAATTGCCTATCGATCTGTGTATCGGTGTATAAATGTGTGAGTGCGAATGGGTGAATGTGGCTCTAGTGTAAAGTGCTTTGAGTGGTCAAAATGATGTTAAGTACTATTAAATAACAGTTTGAAAGAAGGAAGCTAATAAAGTTATCTCATTGTGATTAATTCCACTTCAAGTGGAAGTGGAAGTGGAAACAAAAACTGATGTGAGATTTTAATTCTTTTACACTGTAAAGTGTGATTGCATTTTTCATTTAAACTATTTACTCTGACAGCCTGGAATAACATTCAGCAGATGGTGCTTAATTAGTAGATTGATTCCATCTGTTGGTAATTTATACTTTGTATAAATACAACTGTGGTCTGAAACCGCAAAGGTTTCTTGGACGATGTTAGTGAACAAATAGCACAGAAAACACAAAGGAAGACAACAGAAATGTCAGGGGTAACGCTGTGAAGAAAAGTAAAGAGGAAATAGATGATTGAAATAATGTTTATTTCATGATTGTTCAATCCATCATCCAAAAATGTAAATAGATTATGGCATAACTGCAAAATTACCAGGATATGGCCGCCGCCCACCTGACCGGCCAGGCAAGGAGGACAATAGTCAGAAACTTATGGTACCGCTGGAGGGGTTTCTGCAGAGATTCAAAATCCTAGGTATGGTATAAAACCAACAGCCTGAATACGCCATCTCTACAGTGAAATATGACAGGATCGTGCTGCTTTTCTTCAGCAGACACAAAGAAGGTGTTTCCAGTCCATGGATAGATGAATGAAGCTATTCTGGAAGAAACTCCATCTGAGACTGAAAAAGACTTGAGACAGGAGCAGAGGCTTAATTTCCAGTAGGTCAGCAACAGCAGAGCTACAATAAAGTCATTTAGATCGATCCAATTGAGAATTTGCGGCAAGACTTGACATTTGCTGCACTCTTTATCCAACCTGATTGAAAGTGAGCTATTTTGTAAATATGGATTTCAGTCCCTTGATGTGCAAAGATGGTAAGGATGTAAGCCAAAAACGTGCAGCTGTAACTGCAACAAAAAGTGGGTTTGTAATATTTTGACCGTCCACTTTGGTTTTTTAACAGTTTGTGCCCCAAGTCCACACTGAAACTTTCACTTTTTTGTTCACCATTCTTCTTGTTTTACGTTGTGTTTACAGCTAACCTCATGTGTCCCACACTTCATGTTTGGCATCATTTACAGGTCTGGGCGAGAGAAAACAGCTTTTTCAGGCACTCTCTCTGTGTTTCTGTGTGGATGAAAACATTTCCGAAAACAATGAGCCATTCTCGGGAAAAAAACATAATAAAAAATTCCCTTGTAGACTAGGCCTTAAAGGTGCTGCACACAAATGCATGCCCCACTTGTCACATTTGTATTTGCAAAAGAGTTTGAAAACCATGTATCATTTTCCTCTCAGTTGTTATGAACTAAATATGAACTACAAACAAATACAGAAAGGCTTACAGTTCTAATATACAAAGGAACTACAAATACTTTAAGTCACTCTACGTAGCATCAAGAGATATTTTTATGTGATAAATGTGATTTTCTTTTTCTGCAAAATCTAGTTTAAATCGCCAGTATAAGACAAGGTCTTTCTGCTTATACATTTACGTCAGAACTGCTCTCTGCTTCTGGAAAAGGTAAATAGAATAACTGTATAAAACTGATAAAATAATATCACATAAAGATCAATTTTGTGACTCCTCAGGAGCTTTCATATGGCAAGGTCCTCTTAAATTGATTGAGTTTGATCGGTTGCCATGGATCCTGATGTTAGCGGAGGCTTTCATTATCCTCAGCAGCTCTCGGACTTATCCGCCATATTGATATGCTTTTTTTTCTTGCTTAATGATGAGGACTGTCATTGATTAATTAGACGTGAAGTACAGAGTGTTTTTGAGAAATATTTAAATATTCATGTGGAGTCATGAAATATGTATCCAGATCATTTGTTTTCTATTTCATTGTGACTCTTTTCTTCTGTTTAGCTGTTCTTGTTCTTTTGAACAAACAGAGGCTAAACGCAAGAAGGATGAAATTATGTTTTTGTAACTGTCTTAGCTTGCTGCTTGTTTGAGCTCACCGCTGATCTTAAAATCAATAGAGGATAGGGAAAGTGGTTCCCTGGCAACTTTTAAGGAACAGCTTGTTCAGCCTTGTCAGATTGTCATTTGAAGGATAGCCGAGAGCCATCTGAATTCTCTCAGCCTGTCTCTCTGTGAATTATTTATCCTAGGAAAAGGCGGTGACATTTTTTACACTATGCAAGAACAAGGAGGGTGATGTCTCTCTCTCTGTTTTTTTCCCCTCAAAGGTGAACCTTATTTAAATATTTTTTTTCCTGGTGAAAATTGTTCAGAAGATGTGGTGGTTTTTGGTTTGTATTAAGGTGTGAAGTGTTTAGTGATGAAGTGTGGAGAGATCCAGACTAATACAGACTTTACTTACCTTTGTGTTAAGCACTTCAGAAGTAAGTACTTTCAAAATCTCATTTCATGTCCTCTACAGCCTCTCTATGCTTATGTTTTGGCACCCAATCATTTCTCGATGCATCACATGGGTGAAGGAGTAGCACTTATCAAATGGATATTTTTCTGGGTGATTCAACGCACGATTTATAAGCAGCTCTTGCATATAATAAGAAAGGTGTTTTCTACGTTATACCATATTTTCATTCATATCCTAGATATTTACATTTGTTATGGTAATGTGCATCTTCCCTGGCAAAAATTGAATGCTGTGGTTCGCCAACAGCTGTTGCAGGCTGAATTACTGTTTACGTGACATGATAGTACTTAACTCCTATGCAGACAAAGCTAAGCTAAATAAACATAAAAAGTTATTTTGAGAAGTTATTAGTTTAGTAAAATAAAAGACTATCCAATCCAGGGTTGTAATAATTCAGGGTTTGTCATTTTAATTTTGTTGTGACTTTTTGTTTGTCTAACTCAGTTCTAATAAATCTTTAGAGTGTGTTTGCTAGTTTTTATTAGTTAGGTTATGGTGTGCCGTTATTTGCTGACAGCCGACGTAAACTGCTTGTGTGGGGGAACAATAATCTATTTCACATCAGTTGAATAGATTCATAAACACAAAAACAAAGGCTACGTCTATAATTTCAGTACATTTTAGTTATAAATGCATAATATCGTTCCAGTTAGATATAGTTTTTCTCCACTAATTACCATTTTTATTTATCTCAGTTAATGAAAATGTTTAATAAATTTTTGTTTTTGTCTTTTTTATACGTTTTAGTTAACTATGTTAACCTTGGTCCATACCAGCTATCCCTTTGTAAAAATAAAATATTTACCTGTTGTTAAATCGCAAATTTACTGCCATTAACCCCATTCATTTAATTCCATTTTATGAGCTGCACTCCGGCCTGGTTCCTGCCTGAATGAAAGAATCTCTTAAACCTGACTGATGACACAAAGTATCCCAGATCTTAAAAAAGCAACATGTTCAGCCTTGATACAAAGACACTCAGAAACAGAAAATAATTGACATCTGTCACTCTGCAGGGTTGAAAAAACTGCCCTGGACTTTTTTTCCCGCTTCCTCAGCCCCTGGAAAACACCAGGAACTCCTGAGTAGAAATACCCATCACTGATTTTATCACCTTAAGTTCACAGATACTTATGCAGGAGGACAATGAGCCAAAACACAACAGCAAGTCCAACTCTGAATGGCCAGAAAATTAATATTTTTGGATTGATCTAGTCAAAGTCTGGACTGAACTCCTATTGAGGTGCTATCAATAATGCTGACAGTAAACAGCAGCCAATTTAAGCAGATGCTTACATTTATTTCTGGCATAAGTTTATGCTTGGAAATCCCCCCACTGGAGGTTGTTAAATGTAAACAACCTCCACAGTGAAGTCAAAAATAGACTGCCTGTTATCACAAATACTGGATAGCATGTTATTACATTTATGGGGTGAGCTCCTTTTCAGATACTGCCAGGTGCATAGTTTTTACCCTTAATGAAAACTGCATTTTATGCTTAGTCAGACCTAAGATTTTTTTTGTTTTGTCTGACACTAAAATTCACTTGGTGTTTCTGAAACATTTAAGTGAGACAAAAAAATAAAGAAAAACTCAGAAATCTGTAGAGGTTCATTCATTCGACAGCACTATTGGACTGTTTTTGCTTCGGTTTGCATTCGAGAAGCAGTGTCCAATTATGATCTCCAAGGGCGAGTTTCCTGCATGCTTTAGACGTGTCCTTGATTTAAATAATGTAATTACATCCCAGCATGTTGTGTAGAAACCTGATGATGGCCCGTTGATTTAAATCGTGTAATTTAAAGCAGCGGCTCATCAAAAACATGCAGGGTAACAGTCCTCAACAGCAGGGCATTAGACTGCTTCTGCATCGAAGGTGATTGATGACATCTCAGCTTTTTGAGGTATTATTTCAGAGTCCCAAAATCCTCCCTACAGCTAGACATAAGACAGGTATTAAGTGAAATCAACTTTTCTGAGTTTCATATCAGGTTTTAATGTTATTCCTTCATCAAGAGCATACCTGGAGTGTTGCTTTGATTCTTTCTTGTGTGTTTGAGAAAGTCTTGAATCTCGTGGGTGCCTAAATGCTTGCTCATACAAATCAACATCTTTTTACCCAAAGCTCTACAGTGGAGATCCAGTTCCCAGCCGAGCTGGTGTGGAACTGTACATCTGCTGAGTTTGTCATACAAACTACTTCTCAGTCTAGCACCCCTAAGAACTATGGGTGCACCAATTGCAATTTTCTGGCTGATTCTGATTTTGAGGATACCAATTTTTTTTTGTTTGAAGTGTCGCTAAATATAGCAATAAAGTTGCAGAGTTGGCAACAGTGGTGTGACTCTTGTTAACTGCAAATGTGCAGAGATGACCTGGTGATGCCGGCATGTCCGTCAAACCTCTGTCACTGCAGAGCAAAAGAGGACAGTGGCTGATTTTTAGCAAATAAGATAGCAGATAAATTAGTACACCCCTTCTAAAAACAGCTGTAAACGACATAACAGACGAGTGTTGTGATAACATGTTGAATTTGGAGTGTTGGAAAGAGTAGAAGCTTCTTAAAGAGATCGATTTCAGATGCAAAGTCAAATTTCTTTTAAGTTATTTTTGAAAATATCAGCTAAAGATAACACAGCTGCTTGATTGTGCTATAATATGACTCACTGTACCTGAAAAATACATAATGTGTAAAAATAAGTTTTATAAAATGTTCATACAACTTTAATTAATAAAACATCACTTAATCTGCATGTCTTTACCAAACTTTTCATTTCACTCACAACAAAGGTTGGATCTTGACAAAATAATACATGTCTCACGATAAATTATTGAGAAAATGTCACAGTGTGTCTGTGCTGCCAACAAGCTGGACAGCTGAATTAGCCTGACAGGCTTGTTGACAGACAGACGTAGAGATGCATGAGACAGAGCAAACCTCGGAGTCTCTCGCACACAATGAGGATCCTGACTCCCCAAGGTCAGCGGCACCATCCACTGTTGCTGCTCGTCACTCAATGAAGCCGGCACAATCTCCTGGTTACCACAGCAACTCTCGACTACGGGTCTGCTGTAGTCAATCACCACATTACAAACACATACACGCAGATGGCAAGTAGGGGGGCTGCATGCATGCACACAAACACATCGTCTCCTGGGCAAACACAATCATTCATGCTCTCGTACAAACCGGCTTGTGCAATAAGAAACAGACGTATGCGCTCTCGCACATTTGTTACAATCTCATCACTGTTTCTGGTAAATGCTTTCTTTGAGTATGAAGACTAAATTCCTCTTTTGTTCATATTTCTCTTTTAAAAAAAAAAACAAGAAGAAAAATATTTTGTACAAGAGACTGAAAGAAATTGCAGTAACAGCCGAGTTGCTGCAATTAAATAGTTTGGATTTTTCCAGTATTTTGCTTAGTTAAGTCTGAAACTCAAAGCAAGGATTTTTTTTCCTGCAGGTTTAATCCATTTGCAATTGTCAGGTACTTTGTTGGGTGAAAGGAGGCAGCTTTGTGATATTGTAAAAATCTTCTGTCTTTATATTCCAAAGAGAAATGACAAATACTAATCTGATTACACTGAGAGAGAGCTCTGGGACAGAAGATGGATTTCAGGGACATTTTATTGATATTCATATTCTGCACATAAGCTGGTATCATAGGGTCTGTTCTTGGCTCAGATTTGCCACCTACACTCTTGAAGGTCACATCTCATATCATGTTGGACTTATCAGAGGGCTTTTCATTACATTTCACTGCATTGTGTTTTACAGGCTCCTATGAATAACCGTGCCTCTATTTGATTCAGGTTTCACTCTATTCCACACACCTCACTAAGCAGGATTCACATTATTTTAACTTTTCTTTTGTGAGGGATGGCTGTGTTTGATTTTTTTCAGCTTGGTGCATCTGGTGTTTGTGGCATTTGAGTCATGAAGCAATAACGTCTGACTCATAAGTCAACTATGTAATAAACGCCTTCTTATCAAAGTTCTCGCATAAAATTCAGACGAAAGGCAGCTTTCTGAGCGATGACAGAAGGCTAAAAGTAGACTTTTGTTTTATTAGCAGTATTGCAAAAAGATCATTTATACATCCAGTTTATACAGATAGATACATTCTATCTTCTTCTGTGAAATGGTAATAAAAAATAAGTTATTAAGTTTATTTCCTGTGTTTGTTCTCTTAAAACTAGCTTCCTGTTTTAATGTTCCAAATATTAATGTCAACATGTTGAAGGTTAATTCTAAGTTAATTAGGAGCTACGATACTGTAATGCATGGATCTCAGCATGTGACTCAGCAAACAAAGTAGGAAAAAATTTCATTTTGGACCCTAGGTATGCTTTTTCATTTTCTGGATGTTTCTGATTAGATTATACATCCATTAGTTCACCAGCAATCGAGTCGTTGCCAGTGGGACATACTGTAGTTTGCAAATGCTACAGTGGCCCAGCATCAGGTTCTGCTGTACTGTACATGGATGAACAGTCAAGTATGTTAAAGGTTTGAAGCATTCAGGTTTTCTAATCTACATTTTTTTAACCCCAGTTTAGCTGTTTTGCTATATATAGCACAAAAGCATTTTGAGTTTTTATCTACTTTGCTCATAGAAGAAACTTATATAACAATTTAATTAGTCAATGATTTATTTATTTATTTATTTATAAATTGGAATAAATTCACAGATCTGTTTCCAGCTTCTCAAAACTCTAATTTTTTTAGCAACGCAGTTTGATGACCTGGACACAAATAACGGCAAGTAATTTATTCATCTCATACATATTACATGTCAGGTTTTGCTGTTTGATTAAATCTAAGGGCAGGCAGGAGACGGGCAGAATCATGGAAAAGATGAAAGTTAACAGAAAAACTACATCCCAAATGTACAATGGTGATGAATGAAAGCAGCATCCATAAAGATGATGTGAAAAGATATGCACTTGAGGAACTGGAAGTATGAAGAAGCATGATGGAAACGACACAAGTTCAGCTAATATTAGCTGTTGTTGCTAATTGTTTTGTCATAACACCACTTTTTAAGTTAAAATATTTGTGTGCTCAAGAGTCTGGGTCATGACATTTTTACTTCGTGGGTCAAAAACGGGAAGCTTTGGAAACCACTGCCCTCGACTGATCACCAGTTCACCACAGAACAACACTAACATGCTAATTTAATCCAAAATCCAGGTCAGGGTTTGAAACCTGACATTATTGCTGCAGGGCAACAGTACCAAAAAGCAGCCTGGTGTTATAAACCAGTGAGTATAAGTAACTGAAAATGCTGCAGCTCATGGAAACCCTCAACTAGGATAACTGGTGGAGGTTAACTTAATGTAAACACACAAAATGATGAAAGAATTGCTAACAAACACAGGAGAAATGACTGATTAATATAAACATAAATGGAAGGAAACAGAGAAACTGAAGAAGTTCCATGCAGATTAGAAATATAAACTGAAAATAAATTTTGTTTCTTGCTGTCCAGTGCTTTGGGCTTTTACTCAGACATACACCACAGATACAGGTCAGAGCCACAGACCATGCAGCTAACCATGCTATCAGCTGTTAGCTTACAGTACGGTTTGTAAGTTGGGGTTGAGAGATGTAACTGTTGGACTGGTCAAGAACAAAAACACATTGGTTACTTATGGATGTACATTCTGTATACCTCCTCCAGCTGTAAATAATCAAACTTGTTATCCAATTATTAAATATTAGTAATTCAGTACTAATCCTCTATAATATCTTACGTAAAACATTGAAGAATATTCTCATCTTGATCAAACTCCTAATGCTTTGGAGGTAAGATCAACTTTTTTCCCCAGATCAACTGTAGTTGCTGTAAACTTGAGTGCTACCAAACTATGCATTTATGTTTTGTAAATCAGACCAAACCATCTATATACTGTATGCAAGTTTGTTTTTGCAGAATATTGGATTTTTTTATTTTGAAAGCCCATTTGTCTAGCTCATTTTTTTTACATAATTGCAGAGAGCATCAAGTCTCATAGTATATTATTACTCCATGGGGGTTTCAGCCTGAGCGTTTCAAAACGAAACCCTGCATTTCAAATGAAGCTGTTGGAGGCCATTGTTTAAAAGTTCTGAGTATTTTCCACATACATGCACAACTTTTTAAAACTTTTTTTGTAGATGTTGTTTCCTGGCACAGTTTAATAAGATGCATGTTAACGGGAGTTCAAACCACCCTCGCTATCCTAAATGTTGAAACGTAGAATGAATGTGTTTCTATTTCTTCTTCACTGTTTCTTTTGTTTTCTTTTCTCCTTTGGCAACATGAACAAAAAGTACACATTTTTGAAGCAGCAAAATTGTTTCAGCTGCATTTTGTAAAACAATAGGGTTTAAGCATGGCATTAAAAAGCATTAAAAGTTATAAAATATATTTTGTTAAATTTAAGGCCTTAGATTTGATTATAAATGATTAAATCTAAATCTCAGTGCCATTTTTTCTAGGTTTCAGGGGAAATAAGGTGAGTTCAACAAATCCAAATTGTTCAGCTGAACTCCCTCATTGGGGAATTTATGGATTATTGCCAGAAATGTACAGTACAGACCAAAAGTTTGGACCCACCTTCTAATTCAATGGGTTTTCTTTATTTTCATGACCATTTATAAGGCAAGAAATCCCACTTATTAACCTGACAGGGCAGGTTGACCTATGAAGTGAAAACCATTTCAGGTGACTACCTCTTGAAGCTCATCAAGAAAATGCAGAGTGTGTGCAAAGCAGTAATCACAACAAAAGGTTGCTACTTTGAAGAAACTAGAATATAAGGGGTATTTTCAGTTGTTTTACACTTTTTTGTTTAGTGCATATTTCCACATGTGTTATTCATAGTTTTGATGCCTTCAGTGTGAATCTACAATGTCAATACTCATGAAAATAAAGGAAACTCATTGAATTAAAAGGTGTGTCCAAACCTTTGATCTGTACTGTACATCAATTTTGGAAACTGTTTCTAGCGGCTTGGTGTGTAATTTTAGGAAGACGAGCAGCGGAGAAAATGAGTAAGTGCAAATTCCAGCCGAGGTGGAAGGAGATTTGTAAATTAAGATAAGCCCAGATGGTAATGAATGACAAAGGATTTCGTGTCGGACGCGAAGAGATTAATGCCGGGAGAATAGATGTCAATGCCTTGAGATTACACATGAAGTCTGACGACCACAAATCGGCTGTAAGAGAGAAAAAACGCTGAAGTCTCCATAATCAGGCACATTGTGCAAAATATGTTCACACTGTGTGTGGATGGTTCAGATTTCATTGACATCATGATGTAAACACTGTTTCTGACCTGGGGTGGGATGGCCATCTAGTGTGCCGGGCAATACCCGGTAGGTTAACGCACATCCATGGGCTGGTCATGATTTACCCAAAAGAATGTGTTAAAAACAGGAATATGAAACTTACTGATGTGTTTGCCACCAATAGTTCATCTGCGGCAGGAAAGGGAGAGTTAGCCGTTTAGAGGGATTTGTCGAAGGACGAGGATGTTGATGGCGGTGTGCATCAGCCTTCAAACGGTAGCTGATCAACTGGCTTAGCAGGCTAAAAACAAATCCAGCACAATGATGGCTGAAATGATCAAATGTACCACTATGAGAAAAACTGAAAAATGTTGAGTTAGAACTGGAAGGAAAAGTTTGCAAACTGAGGCACATGAGCTGATCTTTAGTTAAAACAACACAAAAATGTGTAGTAGTTTCTGAAAAAAGGCTTGTTTTAGCTCTAAAGGAGGTAATATTTTTACGTTTTTGTTGGGGAGGGTCAGATATCTCAGCGCCGTCTTGTGTGAAATTTGCCAGACAGGTCGTCCAACTCTGAAACAAAAATCATGTCCTGTTTTCTCAAGCACAAACTAAATCATGCAGTATTGAGAGCGGACAGGGTTCAGCTTGTGAACAGGCTCTCTACATGAAGGCTTCTGAGATCCGTGTTTGGTAGCACAACCTGAACGGATGCTGTTTTCTTTATTTTTTAATCCCTCGTAGGAAATAAAGTCCGAAACTCTTGTTATAGAGAATGTCAAACATTTGAGTTGTTATTAAAGCATGGACTTTCTGTGTGTGTTTCAGATATTTACACGCTACGGGAAATGCTACACGTTTAATTCAGGCCAAGATGGACGACCCCTACTGGTGACGATGAAGGGCGGAACGGGCAACGGCCTGGAGCTGATGTTGGACATCCAGCAGGATGAATACCTGCCTGTGTGGGGAGAGACTGGTAAGATCAACTGAAAGGCTCATCACATTTAAGTTGTCTGCAGATTAAACTTGAAACCAAACTTTATATTTAAGTTTTCTGCTTGCTTAGAGTTTAATAGAGTAATACATAGTTTAAAAAAATAAGTCAGAAGAGGAGCCAGATAATTTCAGATATGGTGATTTATTTAATATCAGCGGGGAGTAAAGCAACCCTTGGGATTCCCGTCTAATCCATAAGACTTAGCTTGAAGACGCTGGATTGCATGCATTGTGAGCTCTTTTTATGTAACCCTGGAGCCTTAAATCCATTTATTGAAGCGATGCATTAAATTTGTTTTATCTCCAGAGATCATATGAGCCAAAAAGTTAATTTGTCAATTCATACTGTTCCTCTTAGGGATGATTTGACAGAGTCTACACACTAATGAATTTTACTGACTGATCGATATTAAGATTTTTTAAATTATTTTTATTAAAATGCACTACAACAACCTTGCAAAAGTACTAGCACGTCTTGATACCTTTAGTAATGGTACAAACACAAACTGCAAAGTATTTGATTGAGATTTTGTCTGATAGAAAAACACAAAATAGTAAATGATAGTGACGTGGATGGAAAACAATAGTTTTATTTTTTTAACAAATAAAAATATTAAAAGTGTACACATTTAGCCCGGTTGAGTCAAAAGAGCCATTATTAACCGCAATTTTAGTCTTGTGGGTGTGTCTTTCACATTTTTACATCTTCGGCAATTTTGGAGTTAAGTTTAGTACCTTTCAAGAAATACTTCAAGACACGATCAAAGCAATGTTTTGTTTCTTTTATGGCTACGTTCACACAAGTCTTGATGTTCAATTCAGATTTTCTTTGCTGAAATGAAGTTTTTTTAATGACCGTTACTGCCACTAATTAAATGTGATCAAAATCAGACTTTTGTTAACTCGCTATGCACAGAAGAAGAACGTTGACACAGCAGAGCACTGTTTACATGTTTACAGACATAGTAACGGATGCTACTGTTTATAGATTGATTTTAAAGTTGTTGAACAGAGTCAGCAGTATTTTCACAAGACAAGAAAAAAACAAAGAAAAAAAAAGTCACATCTACTCCAGCTTTTGTTTACGTCCAGGCTTAACACGTCTGGCTTCTTCTGGTACAGAACTACCAGAAGATCTGAGACATTTTATCATATCTCAAGTCAATCATAAAATGTGACATGACGCATTTTAAATGCAGACTCTTTTAAAAAATATTTGGATACATGTATGATTCAGTGGCACAAATCAGATCTTTTTGGGGTGTGAAAAGAGACAGAAAAGTGGGATATCGGTTGCAAATGGGCAAAAAAATGGGCCCAAAATTGAATTTTTACTGCATGAGGAGACTTACTATGGCTTTATTTATTTTAAACTCTCAGCTGTGCGGGATTGACCATTTTCATTGGTAGTTTATGAATCACATGGAGTTCAGAGGTGTTTGTCTTGCAGGCTTATTACAGAAATCTTCTTTTCTATTTTCTTCCACTTTTGTGCCCTTACATCCTTTCATAAAGGTATTGTTTGTAGACCGCTTGACTAACAATTGCTTTGTTGACAAATTCTCTAACTTGACTTTTGAATTTGTCTTTTAATTCACTAATTGGTTGACTTTTGGGATTTTTTATTTTGGGATATCAAAGTAACAAAGGCTGAATATCAATGCGCAGGAAAAAAACAGACAGTTATGTATTTAACTTTTGCTTCAGAATTATTTGCTTTCTTGTGTTGGTCTGTCATGTCAAATGCAATTAAAAGACATTAAAGTTTATAATTGCAATGTGTTAAAAATTTTAATGGATGCATGAAGCTCTTTGCAAGACACTGTAACTGTAAAGAGCCATGAGTCAAGAAAAGATCAGAACAGCTCAGAGACTCAATCTATGACGTGTGTTTGCTCATCTATTCAGGTTCCTCCTATCTGCAGAGAGGCTTTATTGGCCTCCGACTCTTTGATTTTAATGCAGCTGTAAATGCTGCTATGTGTTTTATTTCAGTGTTTTATAAGCACTATGAAAATAATATCACAAAAAGACCGCACTGGTGGTCATCATTAAATAAGATGCTCAACACAGAAAGCTTTATCTGTACTGCAATATTTAAATATAAGCCACAACTACCTCACGCCTGAATGATTGAATTATAATATTTATTGTCCTTTAGGTAATGTTATTGAATAACTGTTTGGCTTTACTACATGAGAAATATGAATTTTATTGACTACTTCTACTTCTTTTAAGAGCTCAGAGTTTTTTAATACTCTCGTCACACATTTAAATATTTTTGTCTTCTGTTTGGTGATAGGAAGATACTCATAGAAAAATATTGATGCTGCATTGCTTAATAACATATTAAGTTATTAGTAGCATACACAACTTCATCACCGCACAATCTGGTTGCTAGAGATTATTTGGACATTCACTTCCCCACAGAGCCTCACTTACCTTTGGATGTTGGACTTTTGGAACTGAAAGGGAAGCTTATGGCATAATTTACTTTTTGATTAATTTGACTAATTGTCTGACCACTTGGGGGCACTCATAGATCACATAAATATTTATTGATCCTTCTAATATGTAATAAGATGCTGACAACATGATAAAGTAATGTACCCGGTCCTGATGCAGCAGAATACTGTGAATTCCACAGTATTGATCTCAATACACAGATATGCAGTCTGTGTATGTGAACACCACAAAATCTTCTAATATCCCATTTATATTGTTCTTACATTCATAAATAAACCAGCACACACAGCAAAATATGAAATGTGACTTTAGATTTGGTTATTTGTGTCTGATATGACTTCTTTAATTCTGAGAGAATTGAAAATAACATTCAATATGAAAAAACACACACAAACCAAAATGAAAGTCTTAAATTAAAATAAGTTGGAGGAATAATCATTTATACTATGCTGATTTGCACAAGTAAGAAGAAGTGGTCATAAATATTTATGGTCATTTCATTTTATACAATAAAGACAAAATATCAGCCAAAAGTCCAGAAAAAGACTCTTTACATAAAAGTTCCAGTGTATTTCTGTGTCTTTGGGAGAATTTGATTTTAGAAAACCAAATCGGATTTCTGTTTCCTACAGTTTAATTACATTTCCAAGTGTCACACAGGTTATAATCAATCAATCAATCAAAGATACTCCTGACTTTAATATATTTTATATTGTAAACATACCTTTCCACAGAATCCATTTCAGATTATTTAAACAAACAAATGTTGATGATGAACTACCATTAAAAGGGTGTCTATCTGTTTAAAAGTGATTAAACTTAGAAAATATACTAAATGAGTTGGAAATCAAATCCAATACATATATTCCTAAATTCCTAATCACAGGTTTTGTTTTTATTTGATGCCTAAATATTGGCCAGTGATTAGCTGTATAAAGACACCATTCATCAATCTGGCTTAGTCCTCCAGATTACATAATACGTCATTTCATCCTCCAAGAATTTCTCCTTGGAACAAGAAGAAAACTGGCATTATCAAACAAATACTTGCATAATTTAATGCATCACTTAAGAATTACATTTACCCAAACACTCAACAAAAGCAAATTTATATCATCTGTTGTAACAAATTGCTTAGACGCTGGCAACAAGGCTCTATTGCAAGACTTGGATGCAGAATGGAGGCAGAAAGCAGTATTTACTTACATAATATCAGCATACAGTGAGCCAGTTAGCGATTTAGGCAAATAGTATCTGACAAGAAGAAAGTTGGGATGCTGCTCTGTGAGTGCAGAGGTAAATTTCCTCTGAAGATCAAACACATGAAAGGTTTGAGTCCACTGCATACAGCTTTGTTAATGGATATATGTAGTTTGTGCTCAAAAATTATTTATACTCTTGTGCTCTAAAAGTGTATGCTTGATTTTATACAGAAAATATGTGCTGCTGTTTTGAAAGTTAGAATTTCTTGTCATTTTTTATTCCACGACCCTAAAAATGCTTAGAAGTCTTATGGTGATTTTCCAGTCACTGGCATTTCTTTTGAGTTTTGTTATACTTTTTGTTACTTTTATAAGCTTTTTAACTGACTGCTAAAATGGGAGTGTTTTTACTTTTTGCTGATTATGGCACTGACCTATAGTTTGATTCATTTAAGGATAAAAAAGGGAGCAACTTTGTGGACAGCAACCTCTCGTCACATAACAGACAACTTACATGAGTCAACATAATTTGTTGCAGCATTTCCATTAATTTGTTTGGTACAATATGCAAAACATGTTAAAAAATAGATTTGGCAGATGAGCAATAGTGTTTTTGTACTTATTAGAAGAAATCAAATCAGCATTTTATTCAGTATGATGCTAAACAGGAGTGTTACCCCATTAAAAATGACATGTCAAAACAAAGCAGCTAATTTCTGTTAGAATCTGTAAATGTGTTCATTTTTCTGTGTGCTAATATTCCTAAACGAAGCTCCAGTACAATAATTGCATACTTGAATAGATAAGCACATGGTGAGACACTACAGGTCATGGATTGGTCTACACAGAGTCTGGAGTTCCTCTAATTATGTAAAATGATAGTGATAAGTGCAAATAAAAATGCTTGGGCAAAATGAAATAATCTGACTGGAAGGCAAATAGATGGTGTGGTGAGAAATACACATGGGTTTTTAAAACGAGAGAAAACAAAACAGTAAGCTCGAAATATTTACCAAACACTTAGAAAACATATCATAAAAAGCTTAAGGCTGTCAGAAGCACTTCCAGGGAAGGCTCTGGTGTTCCTAATGTGAGATTACTTGTTGATAAAAATCACAAAGCAAGACATATAATAGGAATAAAGGCATAAAGCTGGAAGGTTTCTGGCTAATAGGGTAACCTGCCAACCTGTCTGAAGACAAATAATTTTGGGGTTGTTAGAAATGGCCGACTAAAGCCACATAAGCAGTTTCAGTGATATAGGATGCAAACGTTATCAAAGATTTTTCAGTATGCAACGTTTCACCTCAAAAAGTCTCATCGAATTAAAAAAAAAAATAAAAAAATGGCGAGATCCAAACAACTTCATAGTTATAAATAAAACATTTAATATGCATTTTTTTTTTCTCGACTACTTCAGATCTGGGTTGTCTGAAGCTAAGTATTGATAAATAGAACTGTTTAAGCAGTAGATTAATGCTCTGTGTTATACAAAAATAACACCTTAACATATCAAAGCAATTCATCAATTATTAATTATTACTTTAAATCTTTTTTTAATTGTCTTGCTACTTAGCAATCTGCATAACATAAAGCTTACCAGGCGAATGCCCAATGGTGCAATGCTTCCTCAGTGGCAAAAAATCCCCAAAATAGGCTGTTTATGAAATAATCTTCTACTCTAGTGAATAAATAACTTTACAGTAGCTGCATCTTATTCACCCACTCAAACACTGATGCAGCAGAAAAACTCCTGACTGTTTGTAAGAAACGTATGTAGCCACTCAGACATTACCCACTCATTAGGCAGCAGAGCTGCAAGTTCAAATCTGACAGAACAAGAAAAAAATTGCATTTTTAAGGCAATATATTCATATGGATAGAGGCTTACTGACAGTATATAATGTGTAATATGGCTTACTGAGTAGAGCGACGTTTTATCAGGATGGTACGAGAGCTCATGCAAAACAAAAGAGTTAGTTTTGTCCAGAATAAGTTTTCTATTGCTTACTGTCAGCAGCTCCGTTTCCATTGCAAACGGAGCTGCTAATGTTAAAAACTACAGTTTCACCATCAAATAATAAATTACATTAAAGTCACATGTGAATAAACTTGTTCACTCAATAAAATATTAAAATTATGGCCGTGACGGATGTAAACAGTTACAGGAGATACATTAATAATTCAGCCATCACAGGAAAGGTCGCCGTCTGATTAAGACGTTGCAGCGACAAACTCCTCATACTAGGAGCGGCTACATTGTGCAGAGTTTTGGAGAAATGGTAGTCGGCCATTTTACAGATGAGCAACGTTGGAATGAGACAAACTTTTATGAAGTGTGTGATGCTGTGAGATCTCTGGTGGAGCCAGCTGAAAATCCTCCTACTACTTCCTGTTGTCTTCTTTGCCATTTCCGCCAGTAGCAGCATCAAGCTGTTGATCATGTGACTATCGTGATCCAAAAAAGTGTTTCCATGGCAGTTTTGTGAAATACATCTATTTTGATACGGCTGAAAAAAACACCACATTATTCTAGCCCAAAATTGTTCAAAATAATCATGTTTCCATTAAGCTAATTTATTTTTGTAACTTTATTTGCATGATTTTATGGTGCAAGTGGATTTATCATAATATCTTATAAATCTCAAGCATAATTTGAGATTTCTGAAACCTCTCTTTTCGAAATAAAAATGAAAATTTGGGATATCTGTGTAACATTGGGACAATTTGAACTGCACCGAATTGTTCTAACTGTTGTGATTCAGACTCCTGAAAGCAAAGTTTGTGAAAGCAAAAACAATTGATTCTTGACTAACTTAGAAACGCAGTGAAGTGTCCTCTAGTCTGCTCATCAGTAATCCAGTAATATGAATGTGCATGCTGGTCACAGAAAGAGAGACTCACCCGGGGTCGCATTCATTCAAGAACTGCCACTGAATATCATCGGAGAACAAAATGCCACCCCTGATTTAATTTGAAGCATTGGATGCAGCTAATGAAACCATAATCTCATGTGGGAAAAGGCTACAAAAACAACTTTGCTGCTGTTTGAATGAGTCTGTTCTGATCAGCTGAATGCTGTCGACGTACAATGAAAAGTCGGAGTCGACCCACCACCTTTATGCTCCAATCCGTATTGGGACGTCGCCACATGGACCATGATCTCTGAGGCAGATTTCATAAAGCCGGTCAGAGAAGTCAGATAAAGAGGAATCTGCAAATAGATATGTCTTTGTGTCTCTTATTGCTGCTACTATTATGCTATCTCTGGTTCCATGTTTGCAAAGGCGACTCGTGTCTCCATATTCCAACAAGGACAAACAATTGCTCTTGTCATTTTTTAGAACAGTGCATTTCCTGCTCACACCACCAAACTCAGCCAATCACAGCATCCCTTTAAGTCTCAAATTTCCTCAACAAGAAGACAGAGTCAGATCATGTCTATAACAAAGAGAATCTAATCAGCTGAATCTATTACAGATTGTATCATTTTGAGGACTTGCTCTTCTTTAAAAGCACTGAAGTCGATGCTGAAATAGTCTGCATGAGGGTTGAGAACCAAAGATCAACCAAATATTTTATACTGTAGAGGAAATGATCCAAATACACATTTTATACACATCTATGTATTTTTGCTTAACTGTTATTTTACCTGAATGTCCCTTATTTTTTTCCATTATACCTTGAAAGCTAAATGTGCAGACAATATTTACATTTTAAGCTTAGAAAGTTAAGCATAGTTATTAAATGTGATTAATAACAGCACAAGTGTGATTAGTCTATTTTGTAATAGATTGACAGCATTAGTACAAAAAAAATTACAAGAATAACACTTAAATATCAGAACTTCAGAGATATAAACAAGCCTCTCTGGTTCTGCGTTATCTGAAAACAAACAACATCCAGTGGATCAACTAGTATAATTGACAAATTGATCAGTAAAAGGGGTTTGAGGTTGCATGTTTATTGAAGAACTATCAACCTAAAAATCTAAATGGCAGAGGGGAAAACTGCATCCGATATAAAGTTACCCTTGCTTTGATTTTTAGACTCTACTTGTCTCAATTTTGTCTCTTACAATGAAAACTTTATTGTGTATTGTATTGCAATTTCTTGAAATTATTTAATGTCCCAACCAGTCAAGTAAAAGGTTAAATGTTTCTTGAATAAACTGAAGAAAAATCTTTGGCTAATTTATTATCTTTCTTTCTAATAAAGAGGAGGTAACAAAAATATTGATAAAATATTCATATGTGAGGCTAAAAACAGCTTTTCTAAAGTCTAGTCACTAAAGAAAACATCCCAGCCATGTCCTAGTCTCCAAACTAGAATCGTACTCATTATGCTTTGACCTCTTTCAGTAATAAAGAAAATACTGGGGATGCTTTAAATAGCATCGTAACCTTCTGCTTTAAAATGTTAGTATTCCTAGAAATGAATCATCTACTACAATTTCAGGGAGTTGTTTCTTAACAGCAGCAATAAAACATTAAAAGTGACACTTTTTCTGATTTAGCATATTTAAATGACCGTGTCCTTTGCAAACAGAAGGGTGACGTGTGCAACAACAACAAAAAACTGCCACCAGATCAGCAGAAACACAATTCTCCATCCTTACAACAAGCACAGCAAATTTGATCTCAACTAATCAGAAAACTTTCAGGAGAAGGTTTGCAGTCCAGATTAGACTGTACAAATAAGAGGAAGCTAAAGGATCGTGAAACCACAGAGGTGGTTTACCCAACAAGATCAGCTGCTCGAATAAAAATATCTTTCTTAGGAGAATGTAAAAGTCTTAGGATAACCCTCCAGAGTCATGACCTAAATCACACAGAGCTCCTTTGGGATTTGATGGAGAAAATTATGTCAGCTCTGATTTCTTTGCCGACATATACAAAACTTTATGCAGTGTTGCTACAGGAGATTTTTTTAATGGTAAAAATAACTTCTGTTCAGTTTTTTCCATTATTTGAAACTTGCCAAACACTTTTTTGTGTCTTATTAGCTGAACTTTTGTGACTCTACTCGACATAAACAGGGCTTCACAGTACAGATAAATAATACAACGCAGGGCACATTTTCTGTTTGGGAATTGCATGTTCCCTCAAATGCAATCAAAAGGATTTAAAGAAATAGTCAGTCTGTTATCAGCACCTGATGACATCATAATGGTGCTTCTTCTGTGTGCTGCCTGCTCTCAAAGCTGACTCAGACTAATTGAGAGGAAAACGAACAAACGCCAAGAATAGAGTCGAGTGGAATTAAAGAAGTTCAACCCCAACAAGTGTGATGAATCCTGATCCACTTGGTTAAAGTTTGGTTGCAGAATAAATTATTTTACATGACTGTTCCTTAATATTAAACCTCTGGTCTTAAAAAGCAGAGTTGTTGTTTTTTCTAAGAATATTCTCCTCTCTAACCATATAGCTAAATCAGAATCCATTTCTGTCGTGCTCATGCAGACAAACAAGGAATTTGAATTTGGTTCCACGTTGCTCTTCTGAAAAAATTTAAATGTGTAAACAGAAAAAATGCTTGAGAATATTACTTAAAAGCCCATTTATTTCAGTAATTTTGTCACATTATAAAGCTTAATTACACACAGATGAATGTTTGAAAGTCTTTATTTCTCTTAGTCATGATAATTTTCCACTTACAGTTAATGAAAACATGACATTTAAAATTAAAATATTACATCAAACCAATATTTATTACATTAATGTGAGCTACATGAAAGTGAGTTAAATGAAAAGTATGTTTAATACCTCCTTAAAGGTTATTTTCAAAAGGTACTTTTAATCTGACAAGCAGACCTGTGAATGCATATTATAATTCATTAAAAATGACCGCTAACATCATCTCAATTCAGATTTAGTGAAGTCTGGGAGAGACAGCCAAGTTAAAGGTAATCACTGAACGTTTTTGTTTCTGTGTTTGTTTTACTGAGATTTTTCTTTAGGAATAAACAAAGCTAAATTGCAAAAATTAAACTTATGTCACCATTCTGTAGCTATTGAAACACAACAATCAATGAATATAAATCCTTGCACTTTTAAAAAGTAAACATGTCCATCCTTTTTATTTTAAATGCTAAACAATTTAAAATCTGATGTTTTATCTATGATAAAACAATTTAATCGGATTTAATATCATTCTCAATAAACCAATGCTAATATTTTCAATCTGTGATCTTTGTTCAAATTTAAGGATTCATCTTATTGGCTCACTTAAGCTCTACTGAGTACTAAATATTGTGTATAATGTCTGCAATTATTTTTGAATAAAATTAATTTAAACTTGAGCTTTAACTTTGCTTTTTTGGTTGTGAAATGGTAATAAAGTCACACTTGCAAGTTACAATGACAACAAAACAAACCAGAGTGAAATATATGTCTAAAGGTTTACATTTTTGTTTGAGACATATTTAGACTCCTAACTGGCAAAGTTATGATTTTTTTTCTCAGCTTTTCTTGGACATTGATTCCCTAACAAGAATGTCTGTGAATACTAGGAATTCACAAAAAAAGTGATTGTTATTCTATGAAACCCTCAACGGATGGCCATGACTGAAGCATGGCATGTGGATTTTAAAGCAGAAGATCGAGATGCTTTCTGTTTTTGTATATCTATCTGTCACCTCTCAAGCATTTTCCTTGGCAGCAGAACAAAACGGCTCGGTATTCAATCTCACTGGACCAATATGTAGCAGTTCAAATCTGTCACACTATGTCGAAGCTTTCGTGCTGAACTCCTGCCACAATTCACAATTTTTAGCTCCCTAATTGAAAATAGTGAGAAAGCCTTTCCGCTTAGAAGATGATGCCGAGTGACAACCGAGAAGGGGAAGGGAGGGTGTGGGTTGGCAGGAAGCAGACACTGGACATTATCACCAAGCTGGCTCTCAAAGGAGCTGAATCGCTTGCTGCATAATTAGCATTTTAGGTCAGTGTTGTTGTTAAAGAAATATGCTTGCAGAGGTGTTGCTTTAAGTCCATGTGTCATTGAGGGGCTTCCTTCAAGTCTAAAGAGGCCCATCTCTTTGATTTAAAATCTATACAGCGGAGTGCTATGGGGAAGGAACCTCTCAGCTGTATTGATTTTGTTTTATCCTTATCATCATTTATTTAATAATTTATACATTCACTTTCATTTCCTCTGCAGTAAGCAAGGCTACAGTGAGGCAGGCATTGTCATCGTCTAATCTGTTTGGAAAATCCATTCACTTTATCCTTTCGCTCCTTATTCAAGCTATTTAACCCGCAAAAATACCAAAGTGTTTGTCATTCATGAGAAATGATGATGTATGGAGTGATTTAGATTTTGATGAATAGGCAATAATAGCTTCTAAGATTTTCTTCAGCTAAGACTTTTCAGTTTTCAGTCCGTTTTTATTTCCCTTGCTCAAATATATTCCAACACTGCAACACGTTAGCACCTTCTGGTTAGTAATGATGGTGTAGGCTCGTGTGTGCATACAAATCATCATCCCTGTTGTAACTGTCCTAACCTTTTACCATCAACAGATGAGACATCATTTGAAGCTGGGATCAAGGTTCAGATCCACACCCAGGACGAGCCGCCGTTCATAGACCAGCTGGGCTTCGGAGTGGCTCCAGGATTTCAGACCTTTGTTTCCTGTCAAGAACAACGGGTATGTCCTGGAAGAGATCACAGAACGCTGAAAACATGCTAAAATATGTCTGCATAGCCTAACAGTAGCTGCATTTCCATTACAAATGAGTGCAAAGCTTTGTCAGTATTCCATTAACGTAGGAAAAACATAATTTTGCATTTGCAGTGTTTCCAGTGAATAAGAAATGCAGTTAAAATCATACGTGAATAAGTTTGTTCACGTGATAAATCGTTAGAAAGCATGCTGCACCATGATCCTCCTACTACTTCCTGCCATATTCTTTCTCGTGGTTTGCGCCAGTGGCAACATCCAATTGTTGATCATTTGACTCAAAAAAAGTGTTTCCATTCCAGTTTTGCAAAATAAGCCAATTTTGATACGCTAAAAAAAAACCTCATCCTTATGCCAAAACTTTTATTGAAAATGAGAGTCTTTTGAAATTGCAGTGTTTCCATTAAGCTAATTTATTTTCAAAATGTTAAATTATGCAAGTACATGTTCAATGCAAATGCAGATGATGAACAAAGTGATTGTAGCTTTCATTACAGTCCGATTTCAAAAGTGGTAAATATTCATTTACTCCTCTAAATGGAATCAGTATCATTCAAGGTTTCCCGTCACTGGAGGGTTTGGTACTTTTGGCTACTTATCTGTGCAAATTTTTTAAACTCAGAAAATGTTGCTTACATCAGTCTACAAACAGGAAGTTGAACAACACTGTTCCACATGCTCTAAGTAATCTGCGTATTCTGACAGCCACACGGACTTTATGCACAATGTCTGCGGACCGTTGAGATTTCATAGTCAAGCTTATTTCATACATTTCTTGTGACAAATTTCTTAATTGTGGGAGTACCCCACAATTAAGGAATGTCTCAGAGTCTGAGCCAGTCTTCAGTCATTTTACTGACTCATGAGACACGATTCGTCATCTACATTAACTCGATCACGTAGTCGCTACTGCTACATACTAGCAGTAACCTGAATCCATTCACAAAACCAACTAATCAAAACGCAGCTCTAGCAGCGACTGATCAACTTGGTTGAGCTCCAGCAGGGGCGGATCAGTGCGGTAACGATTCAGCTCGGTTCAGCTCCAATAAGAACGAGACGAATGGCTGAGGATGAGAGAATGGTTTTCTCTCAGCAACAGTGCGCTCTCTGCGGGCGGTGGAACCCGTCTGTTTCCTACTCTTTGCTGTCCGCTCCTGTACTCTGAGTATAAATTTATTCATCTAGTCTAGTACGGTGGTAATAAATTTTCAACTTGTTCTGTTGTATTATTGTGGAGGTAAGGGTGTTAATCACTCACCGCAAACAGTATGAATTACTGCTTGCAAGCTACAATGCGTGAAGAAAGTGTAAAACAAAATCTGAGATAAGAGAAAAAAAATTGTTTGTTTTCTTTTATGACTAATGGATGATATTAAATACACTTACATTATAGTACAGGGTCTGCAACCTGCTGCTCTTCCACAATCACTCTATAACTTTGGCTGAGATGATAAAATAAAAAACAAATAACGTTTGTAAATATGTCTTCCTCTCAATATTTTGTAACTATGTGCTTATTTTTAATATACTAAATAATGCATCCATCTTTTTTTGCAAACATCTAATCTCATAAATGGAAATAAAATGACAGCAGTTTCCTACATATTCATCAAAAATGAGAAGTTGTCTTTTTCAAAATGTTATGCAACCTGTGCGCCTTTAAATAAGGTTTCTTAGCTGCAGGTAAAAATGGCTCTTTGGACTATTAAAAGTTGCAGACCTGCACTGGTTTTGGGTGTGGTGTGTACTGTGCTGTACTGGGTAACTGACTCAAAAACTCCACTCACTTTGGTGACTCACAAAGAATCAAGTCAGTAAAAAGAACAAATTTCCCATCAACTACTTCAAATCTGACATGATTGCAGGTGAACGAGCAGCTCATATAAAGAAATCCACCTGCATTTTTAAGTTGTGGTCACAGATTTAATATCAGTAAATGTTGGTGATCTGGCAATAATACCAATATTAATATCAGATATTGACATTGGCCCATTTTTTTCAAATCGATGCATCCCTACTTAATACCATCACCTTTTTCTATTAACTGAATAGAAATCAGAAATAGTTTTTGCCCTTTTTACAACACAAGTTGACAAATGTATGATGAAAAAATACTTCTTACATACAAATAAGTGAAAGGTATGGTAAATTGCAGTAAAATTAGATTTTTTCCCTTGTTCCCCTTGTCTACAATTTTTTGAAAATCTACCAATCTTTTAGTTTATACGTAAATGCTTCACAAACTTTTATGCTCTGTGTAGTTGTTTCGTTTCAGACAGAGATGATTAAAGAAGATATCAAAGCTGTTTGAGCTCAGTTCGTTTTCCAACTTCAAAAATATCAAATTCTCGTCCCTGCGGACTCTACCTCAAACTCAATCCAGCATAATCCATTTATCGTTTTTGTGCCAAACAGAAGGCTTTTTGCAACTTTTTCTTTTTTTTTACATGTGCTCTTCTACTTCTCAAAAACCTTCAGCAGCTTAGAGGTGCAAGATAAACATTTTCCACTGAACAGCTGAAATATTTCTTATTTGCCTTAAAACATAAGGCATGTATAAATCTGTGCTGCACAAGATGCAGGATCATAAGGTCCTGTGCAGCTGTGAGTTTTATCCGTGATGCATCTGTGTCCAATCCATTCTTTCATCGTTGAGCGCTTGTGTCTTTGGGTTGTGACATTCCTTCACAGCCCAGGTGTCTCTGGCAGGGTTGATCAGTTTGTTGTCAGTGGAGCAGCAGCTCCAAACATTTACGAGTTGGGGTCATAACTCTGTTCAATCTTTGTTTTTCATTTCAGGTACCCCTTTTTTGTTTGGCCAGTAGCTTGTTTCTGACGTTTTCCAGAGGCTACATGATGATTTATAAAGCAGGATAATAATTGTTATGACCTCCTTATTCTTCAAGGTTCTTATAAAACCTCTATTGGGGTTCTAAGAGGGGAAAAAAGATGCAGATTTTCTGGTACAAACATGTGACAGGGTGTTGTTTTTGAACAATCTCTGTTACTACCATAGCATTGTCTAAACTGGTTGTGAAACTTCAAAACAGCGGTGCACACAACCACACATCTGCTTACACATTCTTCCAGTAAATTTCTTTATCCACCATAATGCGATTTCACACAAAAACATTTCATAGAGGGAACATCAGACTGTGAATTATTAAAACAAAACTTCCTTTTCACACTTAAAATTACGAAGGTCATTGTACATTTTAGAAGACATAAGAAGAGAACTTCATCTCCATCTCCACCTTTGGGGCGAGGTTACATAGAACTGGACGATTTTAACACCGTTTTTAAACATAAGAAAGAAAGAAAGAGAAATGAAGACATTGACTATGCAAAGCTACAGTAAACTCCTTCCAAGGTGTACAGTACAGAGACGTGGTTCAAAATAAAAGAAACAAACTAGGAATTAAGAGAAACGGGTTTGTCAAAAAAAAGTTGTGGGTAGTAAAAACTGTTTTTTTACTCTTTAAATGAAAAAGATGAATAAAATTGTTTGCTAAACAAATATATTAAGGTTATGATTGCATTATTTCTTTTGAGTTTGTCTACAGACTCAGTTAGATTTCCATGAAGATTTGCTTTAGAAAAATACACAGGAGAAATATTTCTCTTTTCATGATTCTGTATGAATAAAATAGTGAAGTTTAATAAACGTATGCATTCATGTATACTGTTTTCAGTCTACACTTTGTGTTCTTGCCATTGACAAGAATTTAAATATTATTTTTCTATTTCTGTATTTGTTTTGTCTTGTTTTATTCTTTTGCATTTTTTGTTTGGTTTTCTTTTTTCTGCATTGTGAGTTTAATGCTAGACAGATAGTCATACATATAAAAAAAATACAGTTCCGTAAAAACTTTTTTATTTTATTTTGTAGTTTATTTAAAATATGCAAATGATGCCTACCTTCCCACTTATTACAAAATAACATAGTTCACAGTATCAAGTAAACCTTAAGGAAGCACAATAACTGTAGAACACCATAGCCAAAGAAAATAGCTGACATATTCATAATACTTGTGATATTTGCAAATGCACATGGTCAGCAGGAGGTGTTGTTCAGCCTTATGGCGCCTCTCCAGTTTCTTTGTTCTCCAACTCAGAAGCTTGTAGTTATTACTGCGACTGCTTCTCTGAGTGCCCAGAGCCTCCTGCAGAGGGTGTGTGTGGTTACAGAGGATGGCCTGCATCGAATCCTCTTCTCCCCAACAGAGTCCGCTCCGCCACCCATCACAGACATACACTTTCTGATCCCACACACGGATGCTCCAAAAAGCAGCATCAGTGAATGCAGCGCTGGCCACAACCAATTGATTTAAAAAAATGCAAAAGAACCAACTGCACATATTGAAAGATTTTCCTGAGAAGGAAGATTCTGCTCAGTTCTTTCTTATTTGCCACATGTGTTAATAGTTTGTTGTCAAGGTGAACTCACAGATATTTATAGGACTCAACAAGATGTTTTCTCCATCCATTGTAACAGGCGGATGCTGAAGCTGATGCTGAGTACAGCGTTAAAGTAAAATGTCACTTTCTAATCAAAAGTGAGGATGTAACAGCACTTATGTAACAACTAGGGGTGAAAGTTATTGGATAATGTGTTAATCTAAAGCTGGCTGATCTTATCGATCGACTAACGATTTATTGATTGATAAGATGGGCTCTCAACATGGCCAACCATCTTTCCATAACATAAAAAAATATAATTTTCCATAATCTGCTGTCACTGCTCCATCATGCAGCACCTCAGTTGATTGAGCGCAACTGAGGTGAAAACTGATGAACTTAAAATGTATTTTGCGGGGGTGTGCTGATAGCGCGACCCACATTTGGAGGCCTTGAGTCCTCGACGCGGCCGTCGTGGGTTCGATTCCCAGACCCGGCGACATTTGCCGCATGTCTTCCCCCTTTCCTGACAACCTACTTTCATATAAGGGACACTGGAGCCCACAAAAGACCCCCTGGAGGGGTAAAAAAAAACATTTATCTTGCATCTCACACTGGACTCTGCTTGGACCGTTTCTCTTTCCCGTTCTAGTATGGTCCCGCCATCTTTATTCCTGTTTCAACTGGCACCACTTAAAGGATGACCAGTGCCACCCTCTTCTGGATGGTGACCAAACTGCAACACTTAAAGAAGGTTTAAGCAGACTTTATCAATTTAATCAATTGGAACTCATTTTAATCTCATAAAAATTAATTGACAATTAATTGTAAGTCGATTAATTGCTTCCTTCCTAAAACTGC
Source organism: Xiphophorus couchianus (assembly GCF_001444195.1). Lineage (NCBI taxonomy): Eukaryota > Metazoa > Chordata > Actinopteri > Cyprinodontiformes > Poeciliidae > Xiphophorus > Xiphophorus couchianus. The sequence continues at coordinate 4,768,626 of NC_040247.1, forward strand.
AGAATCACTTCACTTCACTACAAAAGACACACAAAGCTCCAGATGAGGACACATCCTTACACTGCCACCACACGTAGTAAGCAGCATGCCAAGGGAGATTAAAACAGAAATCATCTAACGCTCACTGTTGTCAAACTGCAACAAAGGTCAAAGGTCTTTGTGAAAGTTATAGTTGACTCTGTGCTTTCCAACTGACAAAAATTGGTTTACAAATTAATATTTACTTTTAATTCCAGCACCATTTCTTTTTATTAAAAAGTAAACCAATGTGTCTTATTTTAGTCCAATTCAGTTTTAAAATACTTTTTTTTATCTCAAAGGGAAATAAAATGTTTTCCCCATGTCATCCAAGTGCCTTCAAAGAGTTCCTATGGATGGTGGTGTTGTGCGAAGGAAGTATTTCCAGTAGCAGTCAGTCTTGCAACAAATCTACAGATTCCTTTGACTGAAGAATATTGCTATATTACTGTCATGACATGCTAACAGCTTAATCCACCATCTGCACTGCTAATCCATCTCATTTGCTTTTGCTGCTTCTCTTTAAATCTCTGGTTGTATGGTTAGAAAACTGGAAAGAGACGTTGGAGTTGGGAATTGTTAGAAGAGATGGATGAACTTTAATCCTCTGAAACTCTTCTGAGAGTTGGGGTCATAATTCAGATATTATTTGTTCTGTTGAGATGCTAATAAGCTGCTCGTGATTGTGACAAAAGAAAACCACATGGTTGCCATAGTTATGTGTCATAAGAGCTGTCCTAAAGTCAAAAATAAGACTAAAAATCCTTCCAGCAACATCTTAACCAAAATACTATGAAAAAACGTCTTCAAAAAGGACAAATCAGGACTAATATAACAAACTACTCCAACATGCTGCCACCATGAGCAGCACAATTCTAGGTTTCTGTAATATGAGATTTTTTTCCCACTTGAATTAAAGGTTTCTCCGTTTTCAGTGTGAAATTATGCTTCTGTAGTAAATAAGGAATCTGTTTTATAATTCTCTTAAGACATGACTACTAGGGGTGCCAATAAACGTGGCCAGCACTGCGCTTTCACTGAAAGGACAAAAGGATGGCAAGTTATACGAGTGAAATTTTATAGCCAGTTACTTTCTCCATTTTTCACTTTCCTCAGAAATGGAGCTCTGAAAGAGACTCGAAATGCTAGCTGCTAGGGAATGATATGTAGCAGCATGGTCACAGATCAAACCAGACCTCAAACACTATTTGTTTTCCACCACTGTGAAATATCTCCACAACATATTTGTTTTCAAAGCTGTGACCCCATTCCCCCAGTGCTGCTCCTTCATACCCCCCTCCTTACTGGTGCAGCCACTTCTAGCATGAAGATCCCGTGACATCAGCATTTACTCAGCTCTCTGCTGCCCTGCTAGCTGCTCTGTTTGCTCTGCGGCTTAAGAAATGTTTCTTCGGCTTGAAAACATGCATCAGCTGTTTGACAGTAAAAACAGATCATATCCTATTCAATCTTGTAAATTCAGCTAACTCGAAGGGTTATATATTTATCATATTTATCACTCACTGTTTTTTTTAGATATCTTCATTTTATTTTTCATTTCATTCACTCAATAGTAAATAGGAATAGTTCGTGTAACAACTAAAAGAAATAATGAATGAAAAGGAGCGGAAAGTAGCATAAACTTATAATATCTGCCCTGAATTCACATGCAGGAAAATTTGCTATTCAACTCAGACTATTACAAACATATTTCAAATACACAAAAAACACCAGTTTAATCAATGCCATATTGCTATATCATAATGATTTTCAAATTTATTTTAAATACAGAAGAAGAATTAGATTGTTTTATCTCATTATCATCTCACTATTACTTCAATTTTTTTTTACTTAAGCAAAAGAAAAAGTTTAAATTGGAATTACTCAAGTTGTAAAAAGGAGTCAAAGAGTAAGAAGTATTTGGTAAAGAGTCTACTCCAATACTTCGAGTAACAGATCAAAAACTCAGTCAAAATTTAAAAAATTTCCAAAAATCTTCCAAATTAATTACTTTCAGATAAGATTTATGAAATTTTTACAACAAAACAAACTGTAGGTGTTTGTCTTTGTCTGGTGAATATTTGGATAAATCAAGCTTCTTGTTCTTCTTCCAGTCAAGTTACTTACAATGGCTGAAGTATCCAGAAATTTTACTCAGGTAGCGATACTTCATACCAATTTTACTCGAGTAAAACTAAAAAGTGCAGCGTAGTTAAAAATGCTCTTTTTCCAAAATGTTACTCAAGCAAATGTAACTAGTTACTACCAAACTCCGGGGTACACATGCATTTTTTAAAAAAGCAATCTTGATTTTCAGACAGAGGGACGAAAACATTTGATACAAACATATGAGAAGATGAGTGTGTCTGTTCTAATCCTCTTTTGATATGAGATGGGATAAATAAAGCTATTTGGCTGCTGAACATGTTTTAACCTCTAAGCCAACAGTGGTATAATGAGGTTGAAGGGCTTATTCATGTTTGCATGCACCTTAGAGACTTCAGGTTCTTGTGCAACCCTCTCACAGAGACCCACATGGGGCTTTAGCATAAATAAAGAACAGACTTTGCCCAGTGATCTTGTCACAATTGGTCTTGTTCAGTGAAACAAAGTAAATGTGGGTTATTCCTCTCAGCTGTGAATAATTTTTTGGATGCGATGGCCAGTTTGCAGCCAGACAAATCCTACTCTCTGGTCCCTAATATGCAACAGATTCATGCATAATGAATGGAGCAGAGAAAAGGGGGATTTTGGTGGTAATCTCAGTCCGTCCACGTCCACACAACTAGTCAGTGCATTCCTGTGTCAGCAGGCTGCAGCAGGATTTTGCATGCTGCCAATGTCGCTTCTGCAGGAAAGTATGCATCTCTTTTTATCTCTCATTGGCTCCATTACTGTTTTTCTTGCTCTCCAACATTCATTACAATTCCTCTAATACAATTTCTGTCTTTAATATCATTCTCTACATTCTGCTTCCCTTCAGCCTGCCTCTGTTTATTTATTCCCTGGCAGGCTCATTCTTCATTAATCTAATGCAGTTTACCCCACACTCATTCAACTCTGCTTCAGCAATCCTGTAGTGCAAAGCTGCCACTGACTTTTCATCTGGCCAAACTGTCACTCACCATGATCCCATTAAAAGACAGAAGAAATGCAATATCTGTCTCCCTTTTTAAAATAAAAAGCAGAAATCCTGCAAACGTCTCCTCCGCCAGCATATCTCCATCCTCCCCTTTATCCTATCCGTTGGTTCACACAGACTCCCTCCTCTCTACCTTTTATTTGCTCTCTCGCTCAGTTAATGAAGGGAGAATTGAGGTCAACGTCTTATCGTGATTTGTTTCCTTCCTTCTGGTTGTTAACCGGCTAACCGCACTCTTTAAATTTTTAAATCTTCTACACCAGACTCACTTTGGGCGAAGCTGGTTGATGGTTCTCTCCGTGGAAGTGATGTTGACAGTTTTGAAATGCATGGACCATTTAAAATGGCAGAACTATTGTGATTGAACCATTTATTTCCTCCACCATGTATCCTGTCCATGTGACCTTGAATCTTTTCTTGATCATCAGGTTCCTTGCAGCACTTATGTTTCCTCTGTGTTTTGCATTAGGAAAGCTCTTTAGCTGTGGGTACCTGTGTTTTCTAAAAGTGCATCGTAATGTGTGTGAATACTTTATGCGCATGCTGAACATTGCCCTGGGTTATTAATAACCAAATCCAGTTCGCTGCACCCGTGGCTGCCTCTGCACTCTAGTACAAATTGTAAAATACAGGTTCCTAAATCACAATGGTGGCCTTTTAATTTATTGCTCTGTGAGCACTCAGTGATGCACACTTTGAGCCAATGAAACGGAGACACACACAAGCGTCCTTTTTTTTTATATTACAGCCCTCTTCTTTATTTAATGCATCAAGTTTAGAATTTTTTCAGTTGGATTAAATGCAAATTAGAGCTGCTGATGTTCTTATGTTGAAAAAAATATTTTCCTATGACGGAGGCTTACTGTGGTTCCATCAGCAATGTCATAACTTGAGTAAACATGCAGTTCACTGAAGTTCGGTTTGGAAAACAAGGTATATGGATTTTTTTTATTGAAATTCACAATTAATGTTACAGCTATTTTACTCAGCTATTATATATTAATTTAATTGTTTCGGTTTCCTTAACTCTTATTATTACACACTAGTAGAAAGACTGGATATTTATCTGCCTGTAGCTCTTATGTCTCCAGCGGTCAGTAATATGATCTCATGCTTATTCATATCTGTGTATTTGTAGTTTGCTGGTTTATTCACTACTGGGGATTCAGTTGCTTTCTTGGTATTTTTCCTAAACTTTTCTTATGGGTAATTATTCTTTGGCTTTTCATAGACTACATCTTTTATTTATGTCACAAAGTTTTGATCTTGGTCTTAAACCAAACATTTAAAAAATGCAGAAATTGTATATTGGAAAAGCAGAAAAGCAAGTTGTTAGAAGAAAAGATGAAATTCAAGGTTGAAAATAAATATGCTGTATTTCTGAGTGCAATTAATTTATACTTATTATATTTAAATCAGATATAAATGTATTCATTAGAATACATTTATCTATATTGTATATAAGACTATAAGCAATGAATATATATGTATATATATGTATATTCATTGCTAATAAATAAAATCTAATAAGTTTGGTTTAGTTTTAAAAATATGAATACTTACCCTTAGATCATTGTTTGTTTTGGCTTGTTCAAATTATTTGTGACATAAGAAATATGAACAAATCACTTTTCTAACAAATAAGAATGAAATCTAATTGGTTTAAATCTATATTTCAAAAATAAAAATCACCATAATCTGATTACATAAGTGTCCACACTGTTTTTGTACCTTTTTTATTTAATTACAGCCTTCAGTGTTCTTTGTTCGCCATCTGTCAGCATGCTACATCTTGACTTGGTGATTTGTTCCTACTCCGCATCCAAAAGCTCTCCAAATTTATTAGAGTATGGATTTCCTGTCCACAGCCCTTCTTCCTATTTTTTTTGCAGATGTTGGACTATCTCTGGTTTGTGCCATAGTTTTTTTGTGTTTTCATTTATAAATGAAATCTCTCTTTAGAATAACCTTTCTGTCAGACAGTTGAAGGTTTGGGGTCAAACTATCAGACTTTCAGGGCTGTTTATAATTTTGTTCATCTTCATTAAATGCTACTTCAATTCAAAGAAAAGAATACCTCAGATCCTAATGCTGCCATTACCATACTTGGCTTTGGATATAGACTTATTTTGTGTTTGTGCAGTTTTGTTCTTCTGCCACGAGTATCTTTGGGAGCTGTGGCACTACAGCTCCCAAAGATCTTTCATCTGATCAAATAAAATTCTCCCATAAGGTTTTTAGATTGATGTTTTCTTTGAAAGAAAATTATTTTGTACTTTAGTCCTAATTGTGGTCCAGATTTATAGAGAATAAAAGAGATTGTCATCACAAGTGAAACACCACTACATTCTTGTAGTTCTCAGCCTTTTTTCCGCCTTATCGATCAGTTTCAGCTTTGTCTTTTCAGCACTTTCAGTTCATCAATTAGTTTTTGTAATTATTCTAGAAATATTGATGACTGTCCTCAAAGAACAATGATGTGTTTGTCATCTGTAAAAAATGTGTACCTCTCTCCCAACTTATACATTTGAGCAGTTTATTCTTTCTAACTGTCATCCTTCCAAACTGTAGCTGTAGCTAAAATATGCAAATAAGCAAATGCCATTAAAATAATTCACTTAACTTCATTGGTTCATTTCTGGTTCAACCTTTCCTTCTGCAGTGGCTCTTTTGGAGGAACATTCATTCACTATTAGATTTCTGGCTAATGTGACTCCAAGTTGAATCCTCTGATTGAAAGGATCTATTTCTGAGCTCATGCTCTTAAGTTGAGTTTGATGTTGAGGTATGAAGCAGATAAGGTTTTATTTCTGCTTTGATGTATTCCAAAGAGGTTCACATTATGCAGCACCCTTTATGTTATGTGAGCGGTCATAGAAAAGTCAGATTATAATCAACTACTTGTCTGCCAAGTCTGAAGAACTTCAGTGTTTAATTTTGACATAAGGCTAAGATATCATAAGTGTGTTTAGAAATCATGTTAACCATATGAACGCATACTGGCACAATTCAAAATCATACTATACTCAAGGTTTGGTTTCAATTTCTAAATCAATGAGTTGATTTTTTTTTTCTTTTGCATTCTTACATTTCTAATTACTTTGTAATATGAAAAGTATATTGTATAATAGCTTGTATTTGGTTAAAATCTCTGTTTTAGGGCAGTTAGAATTACCAGAATTATTTCTATTTGTTGAATGCCAGAATAATGAGTTTTTCTCTTTCTTTCTTCAAATTAAAAACCAAAATGCTTTTCTGGATGTGGAAGAACCATTTGTATGTAGTGAAGTTGCTTCAATAATGTCCACATAATGTTATATACCCATGATGTCATTTATTTTGCAAAGTGCACCAGTCCCTCCTGCAGCAATGCGTTCACACAGCATGATGCTGCCAGTCTGTAACAGGTTTGCAGGCTTCCCTGTTTTTTCCTCCAAATGTAACAATAGTTATTATGGCCAAACATTTCAATTTTACTTTCATCAGAGCAAAATAATTTTGTTGTTGTTGTTGTTTTTATATTGACGGACAGAAATTTGTCCTTGAGTGTATCTGGAAATTGGGATCGGTATTTTTATATTTTTGGTCTAATTTGATGGGGGTTTTTTTATAATTTATGTTTTTTTTATTTTGGATTAATTCACCTTTCAGTAGCCTTTCAGCCCCTGATGTTAATGAACTTGTTTCACTGTGTATCATGGGTGGTATGGCACAGAAAATTTAACTAATTTCTCTTTTGGACCAGTTTCATGTTTTACCTTCACAGGTTTACTTTAACATTAAGTTAAAAGTAAAAGTGTTGTACATTGTGATAGGATCACAGTTTTCATCAGCAGGGCCCTGCAACCTGCAGCTCCAGAGCCACAAGTGGCTCTTTGGCTCACTTAGCGATGAAATATTGCCATGGGTTTTGTTTTGTTTCATTCTGTTTTTCCATGAAAGAACAATGACCTCATCTGTTACTCCTGGTAAATTTGGTTTACAACCACCATTGCTGTGGTTAATCATACTCTCTGCCACCATCAGCCAGCATCTTATAAGTCTTTAGCTTAGCAACAGAGGTTGCTATGCACATTTTGGACCAAAACACCGTCCTCTTTGGAAGACTCATCCCCTTTCTGAAGCAGTATGATGGCAGGACATTTCCATATTGTTTTTATTTTTCATTTACATATAGCTGTTCACAAAGTGGTGCTTTCGGACATCTAGAAGTTCCTGAATTCTCTTCCTGATGTCTTTGCTGATTTCTTTCATTTTTCCCCATGAAGTTAAGGAAGAAAGCAGTTTGTACCTCGACTTAATTTCAATAAATCAATGACAATATTGTGATAGACACGTGATCAATATCAGTAGATAATACATCTGATAGAATATCCGGTAACACTTTATTTGACAGATTGTGAATAAGTCTGTCATGACACCGTCATAAACATGACATAACACCTGTCATTAACATGAGTAAGTCTTCATGAATATTTATGACTGTTGTCATAAAGTGTAATTCGGTAAATCATGACACTTTTAATACAAAGCTGACATTATTCAAACTGTCTTCGTTATGACAACTTGACATTAAGTAAAAAATCATGATCTGACATAAATTTGTTATAAAGGTATTACTGATTAAACTTTAGCTTTAATAACATAAAGCTACATAATTTTTAAAGTTGCCAAGACACTTTATGACAACAGTCATAAATATTCATGAAGACTTACTCATGTTCATGACAGGTGTTATGTCATGTTTATGCCGATGTCATGACAGTCTTATTTACAACCCGTCAAATAAAGTGTTACCAAATATTCAATATTGAATATATAGAATATTCACTAAACTCTAATCAGGAACCACATGTAGGCAGAGGAAAAACGGAAACCATTCAAACTTTCATGGCCTGCTAAGCTGGGTTGATGGCATCAACTCATTCACTCACTCTTTGGTTACCTAGCAACAACCTGTTGAGTAACTGACGCAGCAACAGTTTCAGGTTTTGCCTCACAACTGCTTAAAAATAAAAAACATGGAGTGAAAACTGTGACCTAACCAGGAAAGGTCACTCCATCAGTTTGGCAGGATTTCAGTTATTTAAAACAAAATCCAAATAAATAATCATCGATATGAAACACTTATGTTGTGATGCATTTTTACTGCTTCTTACAATAATGGTAATTATTATTAGACTGGTAATCTTAATGGATCAAAATGGGAATTATTTATTCGGATTTTAATGTTAGACTGTGGAAAACATAGCTATAATGTATGTAAATACCTGGTTTCAGTTAAATTATATGGATCTGTTGAATGCACCTGCGGTGAGAGTGATAATTACACTTTGGGGTCAAGCATAAAATCATTCACAGTAGACTTTTGTGCAAGATTACCACCAAACATGGACAAATGTCCGTGGGAGTAATTTACCGATGTTGCATAAGAATTGCATAAAACTTGTTGCTTTAAACTCAGGGTGCATTGCTTTAAACTCAGGGTGCATGGGGTTTTGCTCCACTAAAGAGCTGTGGAGACTGAAACTCCTACAGCCGAACACTTTCTGCTACACAGCTGGTGCTATTGGGCTTCTTATGAAGAGTGGTACGATGAGAGCCCAGAAGGAGGCTAGAAATAGGAGAGCGTAGGAGACCGGCTCCAACAATAACCATCACTGTACAGATGTATTCACCATGAAGTAAGAATGGGATTCATTCTCTGAGTCTAATGCAGCAGATGACCTGTGTAATGTGCATTGTCTGTTGGGAAATGGCCTCTGCTACAGACTGAGTAACACGTTTCTCATCTTCCTGACAGGAAGTACAAGGTCAAATGACTGCATTATCATCACACAAGCAGGGAAGGATTTTTTTTAACACTTTGAGACTAAAGAGGGTTTTTATTTTCTCTCTCTCTTTCAGCTGACGTACCTGCCCCCACCGTGGGGTGACTGCAAGTCCACGGCGATGGACTCGGACTTCTTCAGCAGTTACAGCATCACTGCCTGCAGAATTGACTGCGAGACGCGATACCTTGTCGAGAACTGCAATTGCAGGATGGTTCACATGCCCGGTATCTTTCACACACACACACACTGCTTCTTACAAATGCATTTATCAAGTAGAAAAGTGCCTTCGTGGCTGTTGTTTGTAAACTTATTGTAAAAGTGTCCGTGTGAAGTGGTGGTGACAGTTTTACTCGTGGAATCAACACATTCCTGGCAGCGGTCTTAGAAAATCACATACTTTCACACTCTAGTGGATCGGAAAACTCGACCATTTTCCCTTTGTGTTTGTGCAGTGATTAAAGCTGGCGTTTGCTGTCTACCTCTTACATTTAATCACAGTGTGAGATCTCACATGGCAAATTGAAAAGGGGGGCTTTGGCACAGAGGAAACATTTGGATTGGGACTCTGTTAAGTCTCACTCACCTGCCTCCCATCTAACGTCTCTGTTGTCAGTCACAGAGCAACCCGACAATCTGCCTGTCTGATCACCAGGATCATATGCTGCCTTGATGTGTGTTTGAATATCCTGAGTCCACAGGGAGCGAGATAAGAATCCTCCACCCATCGTTTTTTGCTCTGGTCGTCATCGTCCTTCAATCTTCCTGTCAGATGTGTACTTTTTAGGGAAAACTCCATGAATTATTGCCAATAGCAGGAAAGTAATTTCCTGTTGGTCCACAGCACCATGGCAGGTCTTTATTCAGTGTTGTTTTGATGGATTGAAATGAATGGCTGGACTTCTATAATGACATAGATTGGAACAATGTTGGCAGAAACTTTAAGCAGTGATAAATAATATTAGTTAGGAGACCAGATCCATTTTATGACAGTATCCAGTTGTGGAAAATAAAAGTAATGACTCAAAGCAAATGTTTAACCCATTTTTAAAAGCTTTTCTTCTTTCCTTCACACTGTTGCTGCTTTTTCTTTTCCCTGCCTGTCCTTAGGAGATGCCCCGTACTGCACCCCGGAGCAGTACAAGGAGTGTGCAGATCCTGCCTTGGGTAAAAAGATAAACCAGCATGATGTGTGTATACTGTATATGTATCCCACTGTTCAGAGCTCTTGATCCGAGCTGATAACAGATAATAGTGTTCCTTCAGCATGATGGTACCACTGAAGCTTTCCTTTTCTGCCTCACCACCAGCTAAAACCTCTCAGGCCTTTCATGTCTGCTGCTTGTTTTCTTACAGACTTGCAATCTCTCACTCTTTCATGGCATCACCTCGCACGTTGCCCTGCTGTCCCTCTTGCTCTGTCAGCATGCGTCTGTCCCATTTTTTTATATTCTTTTAAAGGTCTCAGAGGTCGCCTCTACTTTGACGCCTCTCACTCAGCTGGCATTTTGTTTGTCACGCTGGAATGACGATAAATTAATCCGTCCCTGTCTTCTCTTTTTGGATCTCTGTCTGTTTTGCCTTCCTCTTCTCTCTCCATCTGTCGCCATCATTTTTCTTTTCTTTTTTTTTTAGATTTCCTTGTTGAGAAGGACAATGATTACTGTGTGTGTGAGACCCCATGCAACATGACTCGATATGGCAAAGAGCTGTCCTTTGTTAAGATACCCAGCAAGGCGTCGGCCAAGTACCTCGCCAAGAAATTCAACAAGACAGAACAGTACATTGCGTAAGTAGTGCTTTTTTTTTTATTTACTGTGATGTTTATCCTGTTTGCCTCATTATCATTTTGATTATGTTCAGGGCAATTTTATCCTGCTGTCTGAGAGGCTGCTTCACTTGAAGCAGCTAAAAATTGATCTTAGATGAGTTTTAAAATGCATTTAACTTCTCTGGATTATTCAATATCACAACTTGATTACTCTTTTGAGAAGTTTTGTCTAGTTTCATAAAGTGTGTTGCATCTCTTTGTATTACTTCATGTGTTTCAGTTCCACCAACTCAAGGTGTGAGGTTGAATAAAAAGAGTTGGGCAATAAATCTGTAAAAATATACATCACAATAGATACATGATGAATATCAGTAAAATGCACTGGATATAGTTTGAGGAAAAGCTTTTTCCAAATAAGCAAGGTGGGTGGCATTAAAGAACTCACTCATTGGGTGCCTGCACAAGTTAAGTAACTTATGCAGAAACAGTTTTGTGTTTCACCAGCGTGCCTCATAACTACTTAAAAATAAGAAGAGAGTGGAGTGATAATGGAAAATCAGTTTTCTCTTATAAAACAGGAAATGTCACCACTTTGACAGTATTTCAGATATTTAAAGCAAAAAAAAAACTAATAAATAATTATCAATATTGACTGATATGATACATTTTTCAGCCATGTCGTCCAGCCCTGTGCATGTGATTGCCCTGCTTTACTCTGATACGGTTAATAAAATCATTGACCTTTAAGAGGTCAGGTACAATGAAATCACTGAACATCCTTCAGTGAGTTCATATTTATTTGGCAGAAGTTTTGTGTAGCTCAGACTTTGATCTCTTTGAATCTGACTGTAAAAGATTTGTTTCCAGCTCTGCTTGCTTCATCTGTTGACAGTTATAAGCGCCTTATTGTTCTGGTGCTCTTGGATCTTACAGCAGCTTTCGATTCGTTCCAAACACTTTGTTGGTATCCACAGTACTGAGTTGGCTTACTTCCTACCTGACAGATAGAACATTCTGTGTCATGATCAATAATTTATTCTCCTCCAGCAATCCTCTTTTTATGGAGTGTCACAAGGCTGTATTCTTGGTCCCCTTCTCTTTTCCCTTTATATGTTCGTTAGGTAAAGTTTTAGCTATACAAACTGTCCTTCCCTCATTATGCAGATGACTGCATAATAAGAGATATTAGTAAGTTAAGTTAGGTGTGACTAATGCGGTTCTCTCTAGTTTTGGACTTCATAACGGCTGTAAAACAGTGGATAAGAATAATTGATCATAAGATTGAATGTATTTTATTTGGTGACATTGCCACAGCTGACGTCAGCGCTGTATCTTTAATAAAACTGTTAAAATCCTTAGGTTAATCTTTGATCAGGAGTGTAAATTGACTCAGAAAAGGATATTAATGTGTTTATTAGTTTTAGACTCTACATGATGTCCCTCTGTCTTCCCTAAGGCAACTTCAACTTGTCTAAAATGCGACTGAATGTCTTTTAACCAACATCTCTAGATGTGACCATATCAGCCCTGTTTTATCCTCTGTACATTGGCTTTCTTTCCATTTTAGAATTGACTTTAAAGTTTTACAATGCAGCAGTTACGCTGATTGAAAACACCTGAGTTTCTTCTTCATCCCTATATAAAAGTCTGAGGTGCTTTTGTTGCACAGAGGGAATATTGGACCTTTCTCTCACCTCGCTTGACCTCCTGGGTTTGGTTTGCAGGCTTTGTTTGCTTGACTGGTTTAGTCTTGTTTGGTTAATTCAACTTCGTTTCTCACAGGATTAATTTTCTCCATTAAAATAAACATGTAAATATTATATCCTCATGTCCTTTTCCTTTTTTGTCACAATCACTCAACCAGGTTGTTCAGTGATTGTTTTTAAAGCTCATAATCATCTTGCACCATTTTATTTATCTGAATTTTTAAGTTTTTATGTACATGGGAGATTCCTGAGATAATTAAATAACCTTTTACTAGATTTCCCATGAACAAGGCTAACAAAGACCTCTGATCCTTAAGTCTCAGATGAAGACTTATTTCTTGAGACAGACTTTTTATACCATGTGGCATAGTGACATTTTCCCTTATTTCTATTGTTAATTTTACTGGGTTTTTTTCTTTTTGTGTGATTTTTTTTTTTACAATTAGTTACCTTAGCTATTGTTAAGTGCTCAATAAATAAATCAATCATCATTCAACAATGTAAAATGTATCAAATGTAAAGACGTAAGCCTAAGCTTGGATGCTCATCCAGCTGGATAGTTATACTCAATATTCTCTGAAAAGATTTGACCTCAAAACAAAAAATGAAGAACTGAAAGACAAAGAAGGATGCTGTAACCCTCCAAAGGTTAACTACCCAAAAACAATAACTTCAGGTCCGCCACTGAATATGTTCTGTGAACTGTTAGTGAGTCTCAAAACAATTACCTGCAACTCAAGAGAGCTCACCCATTGAAAAATGATAACATTTGTGATTCCAACATCAAGACATTATTGAGCAACAAAGGTGTGCATATTGAATATCAACAAACAGCAATCCACCGCTGTCCCAAAGGAGTTGCGTATCTGCAATTTAATAAAGTTTACACAGAACAAGCAGCGTCAGAAAATTGTTTTGGGGATTCACAACAGCAAAAATAATGCAAACTGGTGTTTAGAGAAAGAAAAGAACAGCATAAAATACACTATTAGGACAACACATAATTTGTTTAATTATCTAAAAGGTGTTTTTTTGCACGGTCTCTCAACAAAATGGTTGGATATTAATTTTCTTTTTTTTTGTATGGCAGAATATGTTTCTTTTGAGGTTGATGATTCCCTTAGATTACTTACTTACTTAGGTTGACTTTTTAAAGCTTTAAAGATTTTCTTTTAATTTTTGAAGTATGATAAAGAGCTCCAAGTGAGACTTTCAGATGATTAGTCAGTCAAGTAGAGAGTGTTTTATTTTCATATAGAATATACCAAAAAGATTAAAAGAAAGTTCAAGAAAATGAGAAGTGGGTACAGTCGTAGCTGAATCTTTTATTCATCACTCCACGCTGTTGAGGGTTAGATAATTACTGCAGCACATGTAGCCAGAGTGCGACCAGAAAGAGAAAGTTTCTACATTCCCAGAGGACGGTTTGTTTAACAAGTGGCCACATTCCCAAGAAATGAACATTTGTGGAAGGGTCTTTGATATTCAGCCTGCTCTGTGCTTGGTGGTGTGAGACTGAAGAGTGTAAAGTTTGACTGTCGGGAACCTCACAGAGAAGGAGGCTCAACTAGGCGAAAGCTTTGGTCCGCTATTTGACAGCAGCTCTGATCAGACGTGGGTTAGGTTACTCGCTGTCAGTGAGGAAGCATCGCTTTTACATCAGGGTGACACCTCACACAGGAGACCTACAGACCAGAGGGAAACAGACGGAAAATACCAGAAAAACTGTCAGAAATAAAACAAAAACCTCAATATATTCGACTAGGGACAGGCTGCCTATACTCCAAAGGCTATTAGAGCTATGAGAGTTTGACGTCTGTGGAAGTTTCAAATTTATAAGACGTCAAATCCGAAATTATGAAATTAGTTAAAATTATAGTTTTAGGATTAATGTGAATGTAGTGAATAAACCTTTAAAAACTGAACCTAAATTAATGGAGGAAAACCATATTTTGTTACATAATAGCACGGCAGTTGGTTCCAGCTCTTGTACAGGACTGCATTTTCTTTAGCATTAATTAAATAGTTTTAATAGGAACCAATGCAATCCAACCCCTGGGGAAAACAAGTGGACTCTGACCCAGACAGCAAAGAAGCTAAAAGGTTTTAGTTCAATTAATGGCATCAAGATTAGCTGAAACATGGCCTAATTTAAACTATTACAATACTGCATTCTAATCGTATTACATAAGTAGTCCCAGAGAGGTCTGTCTATTCAGAGAGGCTCGTTATTGCAGTTCATTTTGCAGTTCAAAAAGTTTAACAGGATCTCTTAAACATCTTTAGAAAACTGCAGCATCGGGTCATTGTGACTCTGTAAAGTACAAGAACTTATTGGATTCTGCAAAGATGTGCCCAAACCTTGCAACAAAAAAAAGACAATGCAAAGTAGCATGCTTTTTTTTTTTTTACATCTTAACTGCAAAATCTTGCAGAACTACGATACCACTATACTATACTACAATTACTAGATCATCGTTAGTTAAAAATAATTGACATTTAAAGATACACATGACAACATTAAAAATTAGCTGGAACATGGATAATCTTTGAGGGAAAACTCTTTCATAAATAGGTCATGGGGAGTCATGAAGGAGCTATTATTAGTATTAGGTCATGATATTTGGTTAGTTTAGTTTGGTTGTCAGATAATTTAAAGGAGAACTGGCCATTGGGCTGCAGAATATTGAGAAAAGATGTGATAAAATGGTCAATTCTCTGATAAATAAACGGTGACAGTGTCTTTTGGTTTGAGGTTCAAAGCAAATAGGCAGCAGATAGTACATAATCTATCCAGCTTCTGGAGAAAATAAAATTTGATTTGATTTATCTGATATATGTGAAAACAGCTGTTTCTGACTGGCATCTTTATGCTGCATTAAATAGCATAGAGCCTGAATACATGGCTCATTGACTAATAAGCTCACACTTATTGCAGATCAGGCAATAATTAAGTTGAATACAGTGATATTGCAATGGCAATAAATGTGCAATAAATTTTGCAGCCCTAACTGGCCTTTCTGGCTAGAGTTTAGATTTATGGCCCAAGCCAGACCTAAAATTCGGGCTGTGTCGTTTTTTACACTTTACCAAGCACAGCGCATCGCACAATGCGCACATCTCCTCTCTTATCAATCACACATCCCAGATGATTTCCACTTGACACTCTGCAGTTACAACAAGCGACAAAATGGAGCTGGAAGATGTTAAACAAAAACTAAAAGCAAGAGAAGTTACACTGCTTACTCAAATTATTGCTTAAGAACAAAAGCAGTAAAATCTTAAGAAAAGATCAAAACTCAAAAAGTCCTGTCTTCATGTCAAGGCTACAACCTCATCATGTCCATTCCTGGCCACTAGGGGAGCTGCTGTCCTCCTGTTGCAACAAAAAGGTCTCGCCAAGCAGCTGAAGTGAACGATATGCAACAAATAAACAAAATTAATAAACAAAATGCATCATGTTCATAGACTTTGTACATAAAGATAAGTGTGCTACTTGTTGCTGGGAGACCGAGTGAACCTGTCTGGACTCCAAGTTAAATTTAAACTGTGTTGTCAAAAAAAAACCTTGAATTTGTATTTAGTTAAGGAGATGAGAATGAACAAGTGTAAGCAGCTGCTGGATGTGGTTTAAAATATAAATATAATATAGTTCCAGCACAGTTAATGAAAAACAGCTTCAGATTGGTGTGATCCATTCAAAGTGTTAAAAAAAACATACTTTAGATTTGGATTTTGTATTCATGTGTCCTTTTGATTACAATTGCCAACATAAGCTGGCAGACCACAACTTTAAATTTGTGCTGCATGCTTGGGGGATGTGCTGCATTTTATTCAGAGCCCTACCACATTCATAGGGAAATTTCTCAGATTTTCAGGAGACATTTTTGTGCAGATATAATAACTGTGGCAGTATCACTGTAACAGGATGTGTTGGAAAGCTGCAGGGTGAACTCCAGCTGCCAAATACCATAGAATGCACCAGGGCCATGCTTGCCTTCACACTGAAATAAGGTTTTTCAAATTTGCCACAAACCAGTGACATTTGACTGGATTTAAAGATCCTAGAGACAGAGGGCTCATTCCTAATCTGATGTGAAGGAAAGCCAATGCAACCCAAACATGGAATATTCTGCAGTTATTACTAATGGTGAATTCCTCACATTGTAAAACAGACATTTTACAAAAACTAATCTACAAAGTCTCTGTTGCACTCAAGAAAATTCTGGGATTCTGAAGCAAAACAAACTATTGATGTAAAATATATATTTCATCATTTTGGAATTTGGCAAACAGAAGTCATTTTGTAACTTTGATCATCACTAAAACAGGAACACTTCAGCTATATTTAGTGTCAGGCAGTCAGAAAAATATACACAACTGTTGTTTATTACGTCTTATATAAATATCTAGTTTCAACTATAGGCATGTTTTCAGTGCTTTTCATAGAGCTCTTAGTAAAATCAGTGCAGTTCAGCAACACAATTCAATATAAATATTTGTTGTTTTGCACCGACATCACCATCTTTCTGTTAAATTTTGCAATGTAAAGTCAGCTCTTGGCTTCACCTGATCTTTTCAAAGAAAATCATTTTATACTTTGCTCAGATTGAATAAAGTAGGATAGCTACTAGAGAATTTTTAAAACCTTCGAAGCGGTTTTGATCTAAAAGTCTTTGGGGTCTGTTTTCCCCCAAGGAGAGGGAACTCAAAGAAGAAAAATATTTCTCTGTTTTGCCTTGGACCCTTAAGCTAATCCCTTTTGATTTTCTTTCCGCTGAAATCAAACAACTGTAATCATTTCCTCTGTACACCACGATGATCAGGCCCACTGAGGGAAAATTAGTTCGCTGTGGCAGGTCATCCGCTCAGCACGACACATCTGCTTTGGTCTGTGCAGAAATTGGAGTCGACCATCCTCTTTGCTGACAGCCCGAGAGAAGCATGTGTAACATGTTGACGACTGAATGCCTGCCTTTCACACTTCTATTCTTCCCTTTCTGTTTGCAGTGATAACATTCTGGTTTTGGATATCTACTTTGAGGCGCTGAACTATGAAACCATTGAACAAAAGAAAGCCTACGAACTGGCAGGCCTTCTGGGTAAGGAAATGGCTGTCAAGTATTTTCTTGGGAAAAGATAACATGCAATGTGCCGCCTGACAGACGCTTTTCATCCGACATGAAGGCACAGCCAATGTATGCATTTTTATAATAGGTGTTCAGGTCCCTGGCGATGTAAAAACTGCCTCTTTAATCTATTGTTCGCTTTTCAACTGCAGATTTGCAAACATCTGTGTTTTCTGTTGCCTCTCTCGTCATTCAGCCGTACAGATTAAAGCTGGAGCTCATGAATGCGGTGAAATGATTTCCATCTAGTTTAAAGGCTTTCTCACTTTTCTTTTCAGGCGATATCGGAGGTCAGATGGGTCTCTTCATAGGCGCCAGTATCCTCACCGTTCTTGAGCTGTTTGACTACCTGTACGAGGTAAAATAACACCTGCCATCAGCTCCGACGCTCAACGTGTGCTCTAGTAATTAGTGAAATGAAAGTTTGAGATAAACAAGAAAGAGAAGCTGTTTTTTTTCTTTCTTTTTTCTTTTTTTTTTACCACAGGGAAGGCATATTTATAGAAGCATGCAATCATTGAAGTCACCTGATCCAAACGTGGGCTTTAGTTATAAAACAGGAAAATATTTGGATGGTTTCCAGAAGCAAGAAGAGAAAAAGTAACTCTATTCTTGTTTGTTTGTTTTTGTTGTTGTTGTTGTTGTTGTTTTTTTAGGTGATCAAGTACAAGCTGTGCAGATGCATGAAGAAGAAACACAAAAGCCGCAGCAGCAATGATCGGGGAGCTGTGCTGAGCCTGGATGATGTGAAACACCATGTCAGTATAGGCTGCTGCCGAGTACTTTGACTGTGTCAGACCGCATTGCTTTGACAGGAGCTAGCTCCTTTCTTCTTTGTCTCTACTGGCCTCAATTGCCGGCAGTCAGGGTGGTGTTGGCGAGAGAGAGAGAGTGAGATAGAGGAAAAGCGATTGAAAGAGGCTAAAAGAGAGCGATGCAAAGAAAAGAAAAGCAATTGGGATGAGAGCGGAAGACTGAGAGGGAGTCGAAGGAGAGGAGGCTTGGGTTTAATCAAAGCAGCAGGACAGTACCAGCAGGGACAGGCCAGAATTAAAGCCTCAGACGCTGTGACAGCTTACTTATATCCAAGTGTAAATGAAACCGGCTCACTTTAATTGTGACTCAGAGCGCAGGCAGAGAAAAGTGGAAAGGCGCTCCTCCTCTGCTCCTGCCTCACTTAGTAGTCCTCCCTCTCCATCCACCTTCATTATTTTTCCAAGTATTGCTCAGGAATCTATTATTTCGCCGCTCCCGACCCAACCTGTTGGTCTTTTCATTTTTTTTCCAAAGACACTTTCAAGATTTTCTCACTCGTCTGCACATTTATGTTCCCTTTCCTTCAAAGCCAATCATCTTTCTGCTTCATTCTCGCTGCCATTCCAATTTCTTTGTCTTTTTCTCTTCAGGCTCCTTGTGACAACCTGCGTACGCCGTCTACATATCCTGGGAACATGCTACCTCACCATCCGGGCCAGGGCAACTTTGAAGACTTCACCTGCTGAGCAGACCTCAGTAAAGCCTCACCGTGCGTGTTATGCAACCAAAGCCGACCGTACAGCAACAAACTTTCTGACGCACAGACAGTGAAGAGCTGATGCTGATGAACAAAAACAGAGGCATTTTTTTTACATAGAAACTGAGAAAGAAAAATCAATCAAACACGATAAAGGATTTCCATCCAACGGCCAAGTAAAAGAGAGAGTCCTGAATATTAAGAAGTATATTTTGATCTTTAGAGAAACAGTTCATGCAGCGGTCCAAACTCTTTTGTGTTTTTCCTCTGGAATACTGCCACAACAGGTACTGGCGGAGAAAGTTTGCCAACAACAACAAACTCTCTTACAGGAATAAAGAAAAAAAAGAAAAGAAAAAAACATCCATGGTTACTGGAAAATGTACAGGAATTTCACCGCAAACAGAAAAGAGCCTCCATGCCTCTATGTGACACAACACTAATCCCCTTGCCCCTCCCCCACCTGCTTCTGTGACGATCCTCAAAATGCTTACTCCACTGTACATGTAGCAACACAAGGAAAGGTTTGAGAATGTATCTCTGTTCATGCCTGATGGGGAATGGGTGGAAAACGCAACAGCAGCACAGGTGCAACATTGACCATTTGAAAAATGTACTGGTGAAAATTTCAGGTCTCATCATCATGGTAATGCATGCTTGTATTTGTCCAGTGCATGTTTTTTTCTTTCTTTTCATTTCTACTTCTAGTTGATTTTTATGTCTTTATATAATAAACATATATAAATATATAAATATACATTTACATTGTAATTACCAAGTCTGCCTCAGTGATAAGCAGGTAAAAGGAAGATGATGCGTCTCTTATATTTCTGTGTTTTTGCTTATGTGTGTGTGTGTGTGTGTGTGTGTGTGTGAAGTGTGTGTGTAGGGTGTCAAACATAATGCCCAACCAGATGAGTCTTTAATTGTGCAACTCTCAGTTTTTATGTTAACTTCTTCACATGTGCCAGATGAGTTGAAGAATCTTTGCTCATCTTCATTTATGCTTATATTGACCTCGATGAGAGGTGATTTTAAAAAAAAGAATAATATTTTTCTTTTGGTTCTTTTCTTAACTTTTTATTCATGAATTACTTGCGGTTCTGTAGGGCTGTTAGGAATTTCCTGTATCTGTGTTCTAGTTGCAAAAGTCTTACTGAAGCACAATATTGCAAGTACGTAGAGGTGATATAACAGAAAACGTACTATTCTTGATATGTCATGTTTTTTTATTTTTGTTGACTTTTCTTTTCATTCTTTCATGTCAAACTTATTTAGTTTTGTCTGACTGTCTCAATCCATTCAGGTTTAGAGGCCTGTCTATTTAGTTATTGATGCATAAATAAAATGTAACTATCATTTTTGAAATTTGTCTTGGGAGGATTTCTTCTCAGTAGCAAATTTACTTTCAGAAGCATTTATATGCTCGAGCAAACAGAGGCAAAATAATGTATTTTTCATCACCAAATAGAGTGAACATTCATTTTTAATCACAAGTAGCTCTTGGAAAATCAGATTAAGCGTCATCAGGGGCTACCTCTAATCATGTAATCTGGAGTGTTTCCTTACCCAACACTTTCTTTTAAAATAAGTAGCATTAAGGGAAAAAAAGCGTTTAAGGGCAGGAATGTGGTACCAAGCAAGATATTGCTTATCTCTGTCAAGCATTCATTTGAAACGCTGCAAGCCACAATGTTGGTGTTTTTTCCAACTCATGCCGTTAAAGCGTAATTACACTTTCAGTAGTTAGATGACAAAAGGACGGATGGGAAATATCTTCCACTGCCAGTTTAAGTTTAATCAAGACTGTCAATCAACCAGCAGCTCAAAAGTCTGGGTGACATCTCGTTTTTTTTATGGTACATCTGGTGCTGCCAACTGGTGCACATGTAGCAGGGTTTTTTTTTTTTTCTTATTTGTGATGCATGACTTTGTGAATATTGGAAACAAAAATTGTGTTTGCTGCTGAGTCTGAGGTGCATCGGTCCACGCCGTGGGTCATCCGAGGAGGAGAGTGGTCGTTTTGCCTTATAATTCTTTCATGATTTCTCTTAGCGGAGGAGGCACACATTTGGTGTTGCTCATCAGAAGTGAGAGAACATTCATTTTTTATTAGTTCACACGAGAAGCCTCTGCTAGTAGCCACACAAGCTTAAAACTTCACATAAAGAATCTCTTTTGTCTGCTGAAGACTCAACTGTGTTTAATGTGCAAAACGTGACTTTTCCCCACTAATGGTTTTATGATTTTGTGCTGTACCAAGAAGACAAATTAATTAAGAAATAAAGAGCGAAGGTGTTCATTTCCTGCTGGCATTTGTGTCTTTGTCGCCGCGACAGCCTGCAGCTCAGAAAATTGTGAGGAGGGTCAGGATACAGGAGAGCTGCCTGCCAGTAACAGAAATCCTGCAGGAGATGCTTGCTGCATCCTGATAAGTCTCCACAGGCAAAGCAGGGTGGGGGGGGAGGCTGTGTGGGAGGTGGTAACACCAGCAGGAGTTCACACAAACTGAAAATCCTCACAAAAAATTTGGGATTAACATGACTTTTGCTGCTGTCTCTAGGGTCTTAATTGCTTAGTTTCTCATGTAGGCAGATTCAGAAATCCTGGCAACGGCATCGCTGTTCTCTGAAAGAGGTTAAATCATTAGGTGCTCTCTTTCCCTCCCCAACATCACAATCAAAGATGACTGATCCTCCTCTTTTAGCTCTCACCTTGGTGGCTGACACGCAGCCAATCTCAGGATGGTATAACAAGCAGATGCTCCTATAATGGGATCTGTCCCAAACTGTCTGGCCTTTTTTAAAATGCCGGGACGCCCTCAGATAATCCCTGCAGGCGGCTGCATGCGTGCTGCACAGAGGGGGCTCTTCTTGTGCTGGGAATCTCTGATGATTGTGGTTTTTATGAATTCCATATCTGCTGATTTAATCTTGCTGTCTGCTGCCACCGAACATGCACTCTTACACAAAGAAGAGGTAATTCCCTCTTAATCCTGTTATCATATTATCAACTTCTCCACAGATATTACACTCCTCCTTCACCATCCCTCTGTGTGGCGAGCCGCGTTTTGTCTTTTTCTTATGAACGCACTCCAAAAGCCAGCAGGTCGGAATGAATCTGCAGGTGTAAGTGCATCTTTTCTTTTTGTTTTCACTTTGTGAAACCTGCAACTCAATGTAGTTGGCAGCAAAACCATGAATGCAATTTTTGCAGTAAATACAAAATGCTTGTTTTTAAATTATGATTGAATTCATTAGGGGATAAAATCTATCCAAACCCACCTGGCACAATATGACAAAGCAATCGCCCACAAACCTAATAACTCTTGCAGCCGCCCTTGGCAGCAACAACTACCATCAAGAGTTTGCAGTAACTGCCAAGGAGAGTTTAATGTCGCTGTGGAGAAATTCAAAATTGTTTTAATTAAGCCTCATATTCCGGTTTTCAGAACCTCTTTAAGCTCATTCCATAGAATCGGATTAAACCTGAACTTTAACTAGACCACTCCAAAATCTTAACTATGCTTTTATAAGATGTTGATCCATTTCAAAAGCAGATTTGCTGGATTTAGATCATTGCTGTGCTGCATAACCCAAGTGCCCTTGAGCTTTTAGCTCATGAACTGATTGTCTGACTCCTCTCAGTCATTAGCAGGACTCTGGAGAATTTGACGATTGACTTGCAAATTATTTACTCTGTACTTTAACTTGGAGATATCCAAAACTTCAAGATTATGTTCTGCATGTAGTGCCACTTTTTTTGCGCCACCAGAGGGCATTCATTTGTTGTGAGTTAAATGTTTCTGAGTGCACACAGTGAGAAGAAGTAAAACAAACCAAAGGAAAAGCTGTTGTGAAATTCATTCAATTCAGTCATGTTAATCCCAAAGGGAAATTGCATTATGCCAAGTTGGGAGGCCATAAAAATACCTTAAAATCAGCAAAACCTCATAGTGCAACGCTCCTAAGAACATTATTAAAGGATTAATGGAGAAATGTTGTGATGATGTGCTGAAAGAGCAGGAGCTTCTTAAAGAGACAGAGGACCAATTTTAAGGTGTTAAATTTTGAAGTCAAATTTCTTTTAGGTTATGTTTGATATAGACAGCATTTTTTATAGCAACTGAAAGAAGCAAATTTACTTGATTGTGTTATAAAATGGCGTAATGTGTCTGAAAAATATATAATACTACCCTTATAAAAATTGGTTTTTTAAAACCTTTCCAGACAAATATGTGTTTCATCTGTTCCTGAAAGTCTTTAAGTTATGACTCTTTGTAAGATCCTTGCCTGATTCCTGTTATCAGAAAGACTCAAATGGAATTGAATTAAGTTTAAAACTGCAGATTACAGCTTATTGAGGATTTTTCGGAGTGGTATTTGATTACTTTTTCATACAGTTAGGATGGTTTGGGTAGCTTTTTTCTCTTAATAAATGACATTACCATTTGAAAAATGCATTTTGTTTATCTGATGAAACATTTGTGTTTGACAGAAAAGGGGGAAAAAAATAATTAAATCTATAACGGAGCAAATACTTTTCCACATCATTTCAAGATTGACTTTTTACAGATTAAAAAGAAAAATTAGTACATCATAGTCATGTTATTTTCAGAACCTCTGGTCAAATTCAAATTATTCTCACCCAAAAATAGTCGCTTTTGACCCCGTAATTCTTCATGTGTTTTATATTTCTGGATCTATACGGCGCTGAAATGAATTTTTGATCTTTCTCTACTGCTTGTTTCCGTCTTCGCAGCCCTTCCCGTCCGCGTGTCATATCAGTCACGTTTCTGGTGCAAATTTATCCTGTCAAATCTTGCGGTGCAATTAGAAAGCCCAGCCGTTTGTCATTGATAAGGCTGTGGCAGCTCCTCTGGGCTCCACTTTACTTTCAGCTCATTAAGAAGATTAATTATTGTCATGCAGTCAAGTCTGATACCCCTAGAAGATGTTGTATTAGCCTTCGGATTTGGGCCTGACTGATTTGGCCTTCCATTTGTTTAAAGTATGAACCCTGCATTCAGCTGTTTGATATTAAACCTGTCGGGAGGCCTATTAAAGATAAGCCCTATCACTCACTTGGAATGAAAAAGTTCATGTAAAAACTGGAAGCCCATTAAATGCAATCAGATATTGTTAAGTGCTGAGAATGAGGATTCAGTTGCAACCTGCTCAGAAAGACACATAACCTCATTTTCTGCCATGTTTTGTTCAGTTTTTGCTTCATGTTTGACATCAAGTTTGCAAACTGTTGCAATTGTTTCAGGACTCCTTCTGATCCGCTCAGCATTGGTGCTAACTAAATATATAAGCAACTTTAATGCTCTATCTGCCTCTGCTGTCTGAGAAAACAATTAGAAACATGTAGATGATGAAACACAGAAGGTCATGGTGGTGCCATGTGGAAGTCCCTCAGATGCAAAATAAACATGGGAGATTTACTCATTTATAAGACCCTGCTGTGATTAAAGGGAATGTAATGTCTGATTTGTGGGAGAACTCATTAGGAAACATGCAGAGGGAAAATTATGTGACTCTAAGTTCATGTAGGCGATTGCAAAAAAAAATTAATTAGTGCAAGTCTGCAGAACCCTCCACCACTATGTTACCATATTACTATGTTTTCATCTTTTTTCCCTTAGAAGATGTTTCACATTCTGTCAATTGTAGAAGCAGCAGTTTAAGACATTACCAGCCAAAGCACCCTGCCTTGTTAGAGCGTCTCAGTGGATTCTCAGATCCGGTGGTTTGTGAGGAGAGTCTCTGCGGATTTCTTCCAAACCCAGTAGACCAATTGCTTTAACTGTGATAGCAAATATGTCAAACCGGAGACTCTGTTACAGCTAAAACATAGGTTCACCAAGCTGAGGAAACACAGTGTTGCTTTTCCTGTCTACAGCCAAAATGGTGTTGCTTGTTGGTGTAATTTATTTGGAATAAAAAGACAAACTTGTTATTATACTATAAAAAGCATAAATGTTGCACTTTAACTTGTAGGTGCTAAACCCAAGAGATCTTCAGCGTTGTTCCTGGAGTAAACTTGAGGTCATTAGACTCTGTGGTGAAAAACTGCCTGGCTCTTTGTCTAAGTTGTAAGTTTCAGACTCTTTGATTACTCTCAGCACATCAAAGAGTCAAGAGAAGAAGACTGCTAACAAAGTCCAACATAGAACGAAGTAAAGAAACAAGAAAGATGATCTACAGCAGATGGTTGTAATGTTTTGAGTTACATAAACAGGAATTAGATGCAGGGATTCAAGGCAAGTTTTGGTTTAAATCTTATTACTGGACTTGAAATTAAATAAAGTGACAAATAAATCTTTTTGGGGGCATTATTGTGAAAGCTTCAGTACTTTTCTTTATGCTTAAAAGTTGCTTCAACTTTGAAGCTTTTAAATTGTTACTGAGGGTTTTAGATGCTGCTTTTGTTTTAAAGTGATTTAAAGTGATGTCCTGGGTAGACAGTTGCTATCACATTTAATCTATTATTTGCTCCAAGGAAACCTAGACACAATAGTCTTATATATTACCAATAAATTCAGTTTTGCTTCTATAAACACACAATATATCTTGTAAAAATATGCCAGACACAATTTCCATTTAGCTTTCATACAGTAAAATAGTTCAACATGACACATTTCTTTTTAGTAGCACTTGTAGTTTACAAAACATCAAATAAACATAGAAATACTACACATACAAGACTGATTTACACAATACATGTACTTTTCGTTTATTTGTGTATTTTTTTGTTTTGTTCTAATGTATACTTTTTCAAATGTTTGTAAAAAAAGAGGTGATGTCATAATGATAGAAATTTTGTTTTGTTTTCTACCAGTTTCTCAGTTGATGTGAAAATGGTTTGACCTTAAAAACCTGCATCAAATTGGTAAAAAGGCTCGTCAGAAAAAGCCTGGAACAGTGAAAATTGAGAGGATTAGCTAAGCTTTTCACTTTTTGCACGTAGAAAATAACTGCAACAACCCTGTGATTTGACTAGAGGAGATAGATCTAATTTCTTTTAAGTGTTTTGCCAAGAAATTAATTTTGATTCGACTAGAGTTGTGCACTAATGAACACCTTAGTAATATAAAATCACTACTAAATAAACATGATTTAAACAACCAACGTGTTTTATGACTATTTATATAGTGAATTTATTCAAATATAAAAATTTTCATTGTTCTTAAATCCAACACACAAAAATGATCATCATTTCCTCTCTTCATTAAAATTTTATTCTATTCACATAAGATCATATTTTCCTATTTAAGCATGTAATTTAGGTTTAATTTTTTAACTAGACGTTTTTTTGACACATTATTAAGATGAACCAAATGCAAGTGTTACAAAAAAGACAGATGAAAATTAAACTTATTGTTTGCTCCAAAGCTGAGTCACACCAAAGAGGAGGACTTCCTCTGAAACAAACTGATGCTGTCAAAGACAAAGGATGCATGGATGAATGGACAAATACATAAATAAATGCTGAACACAACCTTTATGCCCCAATTAACTGTGCCATATTTTCTTGACGATACTGAAGCATTTTTTTAATTGAGAAAGATCAAAAAAAGAAATTGCAAGTGGTTATACAGTATATACTACTACATTATGGTTCACAGTAAGGTCTGAAACAACTCATTATGAGTTTCAGATGGATTGAAAAGTATGCATAAGAAAAATTAAACCTGCAGTTAAAGACATTACTAAAAATATATTTAAATAGTTTATAAAAACAAAGTTCAATGTTCTTTTATATTACTAAAAAATGATGGAAGTGTGGCTCCTCTATGAAGTAGAAAAGATGCTAATTAAAATTTGAACAGTGTGATGTGCAATGTGTAATTTCAGATGAAATATTGCTCTACCAACCTCAAACATACAGAGATTGAAAATTTTACACATAAAACTGTAGTCAAACATGATGGAGGGCCTCTGAGAAGATTTATTTTCAAGTTTCTTCTTTAGATTTTGACTGGAACTTTCCAATATATGAATATGCTATAATCTAAACCACTCCATTAAGCTATGTCTATTCTTCCATCAGCTCTGACCAACTTCTCTGTTTCTACTGAATAAAAACATCCCAATAACATGATGCGGCCTGGCATTAATTTTTTTTTTTTTACAGCAAAGGTGTATTCAGAATAATGCAGCATTTTGCATGTAGGCTAAAGTTGTTTGCTTTGGTCTCATCTGAACAGAGTACTGTTTTTCTGATTGCTATGTTCTCTATATAACACATATTAAATGTTCTGTTGACACCTGACCTTTGGGTCTCCACATGTCCTCCAGAGATACCATGAGCATTTTGACCTTTCCACCGTTGCTCTTCTTGCCAAGTCAGTCAGCTTAGCTGCACAAACCTAACTATAGGCTGTTTATTAATTAGATGAATTTCAAAGGCAATTTTTTGAAAATTATTTTTTTGAGAAAGGCACGCTGGGGCACACCGCTTTACTTTTCAGTATTAAAAGTCATGTCATTTTTACGTCCACTTGACATTTATGCACTACATTTTTGTTTATTATATGCAAATCACAATAAAATTACCGGTACACAGAAGTTTGTGGATGTGAGAAAAAGTGAAAAAGTAAAGGGATACTGATACTTTTGAAAGGCAGTTTCTCACACCGTCAGTTTGCGTTTGTACTGAAAATGAACAGCAGAGGGCGCTGTGTTTTGATAAACACGTCACGCTTCACGGAGGTCTCGCTCTCGCGGTAGCTGCGCTCCAGCACCGGCGGCGATATTCAGGGAGGAGATGGCGGCCAGAGGGGGATTTCAGTCAACACCGACTGCTGGTGGCGGTGGAGCAATGGGACCTGGGCCACCGGTACCAGGCGCAGCGCCAGGTATGGGACCTGGGACTCCCTCTGGAAGAATGGGACCGACGTCAGGCGCACAGAACCACATGTACCGCTCTCCGATGCCCGGGCCTGGGTACCCGGTGAGTTATCGCTCCATCAGTCCGCTAGAACAAAGCCGCTCACCGTTGCTTTGTCACAAGTGGCTAACACTATCCTCAGAAACAGTTCAAAGCGAAGTTACCATTACCTAACAGATGGAGTCAGCCGATGACTTATTTTAATCACTCACTTTGAGTTATGGTCGGAGTTTCCAGTTTGAATTTGTTCCCCTGCAGTTTGCTAACATTAAAGTTAGCTCAGTCCCAACTGGCCTTTAGCTTAGCTTGCTAACGTTGCTAACTGCGCTTCGGTAATTTTTTCCCATTCTCGCTCAGTATTTTTCACAAAGGGACTCAAGCAATATAAAATTTGCCCTGAAAGTAAGTTTAGCGTTTTAACATCTTGCTTTGATGAGGCGTGGCTGTGTGATACAGAGAAGTTTTAACCTCAAAACTACTTTTGAGTTAAAAGCGTCCGCTGAAATCAGGACTTTTACAAACCAGATTTCCGATAAGAAAAGTTCAGAAGAGGGTCAAACTAGTTGAGTATTTTCTGTTTTTGGTTGATATGGGATAAATTGACGATGCTCTCTGGGGAAAATTTTGTATACGTGGATGGGTTTTAGTCTTAGTGAGCTGTAAAATGTCTCTTCGTCTTATTAGAATTTGTATGTAATTATCTATCATCATCTCCCCTAAACATCTGCATCACTTTAAACTTGAAAATTAGTTTACTTTTTAACTTCTGCATATAATCATGAATGCGCAGTTAATCTGTACCATTAAAATAACATTTAATGGTTGATTAAGAAACATTGTTTTAATGAAATGGGTTGCTACTATCTACAACCTTCTGGTATTTCCTCATTATCATTAATTCACCACACATATTTGGAAACAAACAAACATTTGTTTATTTTGGACGTTTAGCAGTGCACACATTGTGTCAAAGGAATATTACATGTTCTGCCAGCCTATTATAATATAATCATTGCATTATGCGACATCTGTAGATGCATTACTATTTCATATGTGTAGTCTAGCCATTATGTGCCCAAAACACGTTTTTATAAAAGTTACCAACTGCAACTGCAGTGTGAACCATTGTATGTTAATTTATTTCTCTTTGTAGTTAAGTATTTATAAAAGTTATGGTGTTAATAATTAAAATAAAATCTCAAGCTGAATTTAATTTAATATTGTGTTGAGAAAATGTTGTTTTACAGCCATTTTCTATGGTTCTGATTCCAGCGGTCCACGGGATATGATTTTATTTTTAGTATCATAATGACATACCTTAACAGACCACAAGTAGATGATGGAATATTACTTTAAAACTTGCTGTTTTTTAAAGAAGAGACAAGATGTCCTAAGGCTTATGTGAATTGACACTGCGTTCACACAGAAGGTCGTGATCCTCTACTCCAATATTTTTATTTATTTATTCACTTTTTGCTCATGCTACTAATAAAATGCAAATATAATCAGACTTCTGTTTGAACAGTTCATAACCCGTAGCGACCTGCATACGCAGATGCTTCCATCTGTCGATTAATGTTAAAGTTATTTAGAAATGGGAGCCAACAAGATTGTCAAGATCATAACAAGACCAATATGGCTGTGGAGTCGGACTCTGGGTGATGTGATTGTGATGTGATGCCTTCCACTGACAAAGACTTCTTTCATGAGTTCATAATTATAACTTTCAGCCACTTTTTACATCCAGATTTGCAGCGTTCTTCTGGTGCAGAATTACGACGCGTCTCGCTTCAACCACGTTAAGATCTAATAAAATACGGCATGACAGTTCAGACTTTGAATGCTTTGAAAACTATTGGATATGTCTCTGATTTAGTATCCTATATGGAAGTGACACAAATCAGGTTATTTTTTTCGATTGGAAAGAAATCACAGTTGCATATTGGCTAAATAAATTGTGCTTGAGGCAAATTTCACTGCATTTGCCTGCTGTTAGAACATCAGCATGGTGGTTCAACCACACCTGCATTTTAGCAAAGATGGCATTTCAGCTCTTCATATCTTGAAATATAAATTTGCATACAATGATTGCATTAACCTCACTGTAATTAAAGTATTTCATAAGTGTTTTGTCCAGCGTTAAACTTTACAATTACATACGGTTGGGTGAAAACTTATTTGTTACGAGGCCTGTTGCAATAAATTAATTAATCGCATGATAAATTGAAACAAGCTCAATAATTTCCTTTTTTGTGATTGATTGTATTTCTTCTTCTCTCTCTCTTTCTACCAAAAACTGAATGACAAAACCTTTCAGTCTCAACTGGCACTTTTCTTGAAAGACAGCTGTCTACAGAAACTTCATAGCTCATTTTATTTGTTGTTTTTGTATATTGATTTTGGACATTTAAAATGTCTTCCAGTTAAAGTGTTAAATCATAACACTTAAAGCTTATTGATTTCTGATAATGTGTTCTTTCATTATTATCAGCATTATATTCCTTGAGGAATATTATTGTTTATCGTAATAACCTCTGGAATGATTGTCATTCCAGTCACTGTCCAGCAAAATCTATTGTATTAGAATTAATTGAAAATGATCTCCATATGAATATGACAGACCTACAAAACATAATCACTATTTTTAAAAGCTCAGTTGTATAACAGAAGAGTTGGCTGGTTTTCTTTTGTCTTATCACATTATTAGAGTCAGACTGAAACTGAGTAATGGCAGACATGTTTTCTGTAAGCTGATAATACATGTGTTGCTTAGTGATCGGCTGTACATGAGAGGTTAGTGTTTGTATTTTTTAATGTATGCCCTTCATCTTGTCACTACACACAGCTTTAAATCATACCCTCATGGTCGCAGTGATTCATGGTTAGATAACTTCTTTTATATCTTCTAGATTATAGATTTTCCTTTTGCTAGTGGTATTGTGCCTTAATTCAAAGCCATAATACTGCTTGATATGGTGCAAATAGTGATGATTGGGATGATAAATCCCTTATTGGCGGTTTGCAGAATGCTGTCAGTGTGGAGCACAATTCAGAGAAAAGATGCTGCATCTCTCTCTTTTTTTCCTCCAGTGTCCTTGGCTGCTTTCACTCACACAGGCAGCCTTTCACAACACAGTGGGGGGAAAAAAAGAGAGGATTCTTGTTCTGAATGCTTCACATCACTAGTTGTTCCCAGGCAATGCAAGGTCGTACTGATGCACAGTGTAAAAAGCACTAAATGAAAGCCATGCAGTCTCCCTCTGCCTACTCATAAGTGTTGTGTGGAAAAGGCAGAGCCTATATTGTTGAAGTCGGGCACTTTTCCTCCCTTCCAGCACGGCTTGAGGAAGGTGTGTTTTGCTCTCATCTGTCCCATTTGCTGGACTTACTGCTGGAGGAAAAGCTGCAGTCAGCGTCTCGTGGTTTATCTTCTCTCTTCTGCACTCATGCAGTCAAACACAAGAAGTCGTCTGTTTGAGTTTCTAGCACATGGCTTGGTGAGTTGACTGAAGTTGTTACTCTGTATTTGCCTGTCAGGGAGGCATGGGAAGAATTTGCTTGTCTGGTGAAACCTACACACACCCAGTATGTTTCCTTAATGTTCACTACTACTTTTGGGTTTAACGAATTCTATAATATTTGCACTAATGTATAAACCTTGTAGGTATCTTTAAAGTTTATTGTGCATGCATTTATGTTGTTGCTATGTGAACAACTATGTACTTCATAACAGTATTATTTATTAAAAGGAACTAATAGTGAAGCTAAATTGTCATTTTGACACTGGAAATATGATTTGTGTTCTTTGCAGTCGTAGCAGGAACTTTTGTATGGAAATTTTATTGGTTATTATTTGCAGACATAATAATTTTTTTTAATGGGAGAGTTATGCTGATGTACCAATATTTCTCTAAATACTCATTTATCCTTTTTGACTGAAGTTGTAATATTTGGGATTAACATTTTGAAAATATGACTGCTGAATGTGCTAAAACCAAAACACCTAGATGCTGGAGTCCTAGCTAAAATGTTATGATTTTTTTAGGTGATAAATTTACATAATCAGATATTGAGGATTAAGTTGGAGAAAACTGTTTATTATTTGTACTGGGAATACACAATATATGGGCTTTAACATTGGTTACGATTGATGTTGCTAATACTCTAATGTTCATCTGTTTATCATAAGTAAAATGGGCTGATATTGATAACTAATGTTGTTTTCAATCTCACTGCCTTTGTGGTATTGTGTGGTCATGTGATAGTGTTGAGGTACAAAATTGTTGGGGTTTTAACTGAAACCAAGAATATCAGTGGAGTTGTGGATTTTTTATGGTGTCAAATGAGTAGAGAAATGTGTATTATATCAGTAAATATCGGTTATCAGTCATAACAGCCTTGAAATGTTGTGCATAGTGGCACATAATAATATTGAATATCAATATTGAATCAAATTTTCATATTTACAGATCACTAATTTGTACTGTCTTAACCAATTTTAAGGCCTGGAAATATATTTTTTTTATTGTACATGGGGTGCATCAATAAATTGGCTCCCATTTCCTTGATTTTGGTTGATTTGTAGATATTTTCCAGGCAAAAATATTGGTTTCAGCCAAAATCTGAATCGGTAGTCCCCATGAAAAGAAACTTAATAAAAGAGCTTATTATTATAATTTGGAGTTTTTGTCTTTTTCATTGCTACATTTGCAAGGCTATTATTTATTGATTACTGTTGGAACTTCTATTAGTAGTTCCATTAAAATCAGCACATTTGCTTTAGTTATCACTTTGCTTAAGCAAACTAATACTGCAGTGATTCAAACAATTATTCAACAATT
Organism: Xiphophorus couchianus; assembly: GCF_001444195.1. Classification (NCBI taxonomy): domain Eukaryota; kingdom Metazoa; phylum Chordata; class Actinopteri; order Cyprinodontiformes; family Poeciliidae; genus Xiphophorus; species Xiphophorus couchianus. The sequence continues at coordinate 4,801,472 of NC_040247.1, forward strand.
ATTTGCCAGCCTGCCAGTATTTAAGTAAAAGGGGAAACATAAAACATCTGTTGCAGTGTTTTAAAGATTTTAAAAGATTCTGAGTAAACAATGACAGGCTGGATTAAGCAGATGTTTGATGATGAGTAAAAGACTTGATATCACACACTAAACGTCTGTACCTGATGAGAGATAACAGACTGCATGATTTGTCAAAGGAACTGAAACCAACAGAACACAAAACTATCGTTTGCTAAACTACTAACAATTTAGTAGTTTAGAAAACATTTTGCCAACTACTATTAAAACTTAGAAGATAGAGAAGAAGACAAAAAAAGGATGACAATTTTGCCTATTTGTATATTCATTTTTTTTAATTTTTTTTTTGTTTTTGTTTTTTTTGACAAATTCTGTATTCAGAAAATTACATTTAAATACAAAAATGACTCGTGCATTTTAAATGATCTTTCAGTTTAATGTTTATGTCTAAAAAGTTACAAAAACCTCAACACTATGCAGACGTTTTAAACTATCCTATATAACTGACTTGCTTCCTTCCTGTGAACTCTAAATATTGGGTTGATTTCCATTTAAATTTCAAACATTAATCTTAAAACCATTAATTTTCCTTCTTATAACAAGCTCCTGTGTGTTTACATTGATGTTGTCCACAGTGGGTTTACACTCTCCGCTTCTCGTCAGCTGTTGACAGCCTGTTAGTTGGGTCGATAATTACTTCATATTTACCAACCACATCCAGATTCAACTCAGAAACTTCAGACGTGCTTGATTGACTGCGACTGAGATGAAGTTGAGTCTCTTCCCCTCGCACCACTTAAAGATTTAAATCTTTCCTTTTGTCACAGTGTCAGATTTTTATGCCAACTAGCCATGGCAGACTGGTGCTTTCTTTACCCAACTGAAAATTATGGCTAAAATCTAAGGGAAGAAAAATGTGTCCTCAGCTTAACTGGATGTTTCCTTTACTGCCAAGAGAGTTTACATCTCCAAAGAATAGATTACAAGGTTTTGTAAATCCTGTATCTCCAATTAAATCACTGCATTAAAATTTTTTTTTTGTCACATTTGGTGAGTGAAAATAATTGAGCACCTCACATCTACAACACTTTGCAAAAATGGAGAATGTTTTTCTACCAGCCTGGGTATGAAAATAAAAGTAAGAAATACAACAGGAGTTAATGTTTAACACCTGAAAACCTTCTTTTCATTCATTATTTCTGGTGAAATTCAGCAACATTTTTTAACGATCTGCTTTGTGTTTTGTCTGCAGAGACCGGGCATGCCCCCATCCAGCCGTATGACCCCGCAAGGCCCCGCCATGGGCCCACCGGGTTACGGCAGCAGCCCCGTGTCTCGCCCTGGGATGCCCGGCGTGATGGACCCGTCCCGAAAAAGACCCGCTCCTCAGCAGATCCAGCAGGTTCAGCAACAGCAGAACCGCAACCAGCAGTGAGTTCCTCAGCTTTCTCGATTGAGCCGTGCAGGAAGCAAAAAGATCGATGCCGAGAGCTGGAGTTTAATTATCTCCATTATAGCATTAATACTTAAAAATGTTTTAAATTTTACCAGCAGGGCAGATATCTGTTTATGCAAACAATCATTGTTTCTCGCAATGACTTATTCAACAAGAATGAAAAACTATTATAAAAGGAAGTAAAAAACAAACTTTTAAAAATGTTATTTGATGGGTGAACAGAAAATCTTCCTCTGATGAAACTCTGTGTTAAACTGTTCATCAGTTATGCTAAGCAGTTTTTGTTTGTTGAGTTGTTTAGACCACACCAGATAGCCAGTGATCAATTCCAAAGCTAATGATCAAATTGCACATTGGTCCAACCATTGAGATTTTATATAACACACCTCGAAGTTTATTTTTAGTCAGTAAGCCTAGATGAAGTGGCTTTGTTTAAATTGGAAGGCAGATGGAAAATGTTTGTCTTTCATGTATATGTTTAATTTAGTACGTTTGCAGCTGCAGGGTTTAAATGGCTGCAGCAGTTTTGATTCAATTCCAGTCTAAATGAGGAATTTAATTATGGTGGTAATGCTTGGACTGTTTTCTCTGTGTGTGGGGGGGGGTTCTTTTTGGTCTCTTTATGATGAGAGATCTCAGATTAAAGCGAACTTGCACTCATCCATTTTTTTTATTTGCTTTTTACAGCACAAAGAAGAAGAAGATGGCTGATAAAATTCTACCTCAGAGGGTGAGTATTTACTTTGTGAAAATTAAATGAATTATGAACTTTTCCAACTAAACTCTTATTTTGCCCTACTCTGTTTTGAAAAGGTTTAGTTATAATGTAGGTCAGTACAGTTGATATAACATGGTTAAGATTTTTGACAGTACCATTTAAACATGATGGTGTACCACAAAAAATGCTAGTTTATTTTTTTGTATATCCGTTTTTGCAATATTCGCTCAGTTGAAAAGGGTACATCTTAATAAAACAACAAAAAAATGCTTCAAATTTTATTTAAAGCTTTTGACTTGATGCTTTACTGGCCTGGTTTGTCATCCACTGTTCTGTACTTCTGTTCACTTTGAAAATTGTAGTTGTTGTGACATGGTTTGTCTGTAATTCCAGTTTTGGTTCTCCTGAGCAGAAAATTTTCTGTCTTTTTCTTAGCTTCTTAAAATGGATATATCATACTTTTATATTCTTCATTTTTCCATGTAATTCATAAAGTTGTTGTCAACATAAAGTGGGACTGCAGTGCTTTGGCATCAATCATTATTGAAACTGCACAGGCTGTTCTGAGGCTCATATAAGAGCAACTCCTGCTGGTGCTGTCTTTTTAAATACAACACCAGCAGTTTGATTCTTGTCTAAAATAAAGTATATTGTCGTTTTAGCATTATTTGCGTCTTGCCGCTTTGCTGCATCCGTCGTTTCCATAGACAGAAGGAACTGACCGCTTAAACAGAAGTCTTTCAGCAAATCCTTCTTAATACCAATGGAGGCTGAAACACTCATCCTTGAAGTGCTTCATGCAAGCAAAGAGAACTTCAGAAAATGTAACTAGGAATAAAGAAAATTGAACAATATGGCCCAAATAGAATATAAATATCTACGCAGTTGTGAGAGAGACTCTGTTAAACCTTTCTGCACTCCTAGAGACTCCAAGTACACAACAAAATGTATTTAAGCGATTTTAAAAAGTCGATTTTTGCATGATGTCGTCCCTTTAGGCTTGAAGTGTCGTCCTTGTTTGTTTGGTCCTAGATCAGAGAGCTGGTCCCAGAGTCTCAGGCTTACATGGATCTTCTGGCTTTTGAGAGGAAGCTGGATCAGACCATCATGCGCAAACGGCTCGACATTCAGGAGGCCCTAAAAAGGCCTATAAAGGTATTTTCTCTTAAACTCTATAGCCTTCTAACTAATCAGTTATTATTCAGTAAATGCTTTGGCTTTCAAGTTGTTTTCACGATACTGTTTATGCTCATGTGGGTTTATTTTATGATGATCTCCTTGTGGAAGCTCTTTGGATATCATGTTTAAAGAAAGTGTTGGTGCCATTGTAAAGCTGTCAAACCTGTCTTACAAATATAGCTCTACACTGACTGTCCTTTCTGTGTTTACTTTCTGTAAAGCGTTACACACTTTATTTTTAATCAAGCTGACTGTTTATGTAATTACAAAAACATAAAGTGAATGTTTTCTTGCATGGTTCTACAGCAAAAGAGAAAGCTCCGGATTTTTATATCCAACACCTTCAATCCTGCGAAGCCTGATGCTGAAGATGGAGAAGGCACAGTTGCATCATGGGAGCTGCGTGTTGAAGGGCGACTATTAGAAGATGTAAACTGTTACACTAATATACACTTGAATTTTGATTTTATACAATTCAATTCTCTTTAAAACAAATGTGTAAATTGCTGTTTCAACCTGTTTGCAGACTGCTGTGTCCAAGTATGAAGCTACCAAACAAAAAAGAAAGTTCTCCTCCTTCTTTAAGTCACTTGTGATCGAATTGGATAAAGACCTGTATGGACCAGATAATCACCTTGTGGAAGTACGACGGATTCCTTCATTTACTGATCTGCTTGTGTCTTTGTCTTTTTTTTTTGTTTGTTTTATTCTTCCATATGATTGTTTTTAGAAAAATAGATTATATGATTGTGAAACCAAGTGTTTTCAAGGTATTCACACATCCTTAAAAAGTCTTAAGTTAATTTATCTAAAATGAACTTTAGATAAATGCTTTAATTTAAAATGCCTTAAATTAAATTCCCAGGTCTTAACTATTTAATCTCGTACATTCTATGTATTTTTTTTTTCTCCTGGGATTTTTTTTGTCATGCAAAAATTTGAATCGCGCTCAGACATCGTCATCGCATTCATGACTTGAGATGGCTGAAGCTACTGCTAACTAATTGCCAATATAGCCTTTCTTGCTAAGTAGCTAGCATTTTTGCATGAGTGCAAGTTTATCGCCATTTGCCTGGAAATGTAGGTGTTAAATGTTTCTGTGGAAATGTAGGTCTAAATTCCATCCATAATTCACTTAAAAAGTTTGTGAAACATACAGAAATTCTGGTCTTGCTACAGTAGGAATTGAATATTGTTAAATATAAGATATCCTAAAATGTTGTGTGCATTATCTTAGTGGCACAGGACGGCCACTACCCAGGAGACGGATGGTTTCCAGGTGAAGAGGCCCGGTGATGTGGGAGTTCGCTGCACCGTCCTGCTCATGCTGGATTACCAGGTGTGTTTTTGTTTTGCTGGAGTTATTTAAAGCCCGGTCCATTTTGCTTTAAATGACCTTGTGTTTGATCATTGTTTCAGCCTCCCCAGTTCAAGCTGGACCCCCGACTGGCCCGTATGTTGGGTATCCACACTCAGACCAGACCTGTCATCATCCAGGCTTTGTGGCAGTACGTCAAAACACACAAACTCCAAGATCCGCATGAGCGCGAGTTCATCAACTGTGACAAATACCTCCAGCAAGTGAGTAGATAACCTCTGCACTTATTGTCCTACTTAGCACTGATTTTAATATGTCCAATAAAACCTGTGTGATCATGATGCTGATGTGTCGGAGTGGATCTGGTTCTTGTCTTTTCGTTGTTTACAGTCTGACTCTCTTTCTCTGTGTCCTTGTACGGCTGTAGTTTTGTTGGTGTCCTTCTGGTTTCCTAGGAATTTCAGCACAAGTTCTTTGCCAAGATAAACAACCTAAAAAGGATTTATTTTACTTTCCATGTGTGAAATGTATGATGTTTATATAGAATATGCTTTCATTTGTTTCAACTACAACAATGGAGCTTAGAGATGTTGAAAAGAGCACAGAAATATTTAGAACTCTCATTCCTTTTTAAGAAACAGCAGCAGGGATTACCAGTTTGCCATTATAGCTAAAACTTACAGAATATTCTTGATGTAAACAAATATTTTGCTTCGTGTCTTTTGCTTAGTCAATGCTTGATTCAGCCAAACAACTGTTGGAATCTGAAACTTGTGAATACTTTGAAATAATTGGAGGTTTTTACTTTGAAATAACTGGAGTTTTTTTTTCCCTCTTTAGATTTTTGAAACTCAGCGAATGAAGTTTTCCGAAATCCCACAGCGCCTGCATGCTCTGCTGATGCCTCCAGAACCAATCATCATCAACCATGTGATCAGGTAAGGCTATGAATACAAGAGGCAGAAGTTCCATGTGAATTTAATGTGTTTTAATGGATTTAAACAATGCCTGTTAAGTTTATTCAGACTTAATTTTAAAAGCCTGGCACTATTTACTGTAGTTATGTCTTAGGTCAATAGTTTAGTGCCACATATTTTTATTCATAAAAATGTCACATATCCTAAACAATTTTAGGACAACACCAATACTCGACATAAATGTTAAATGTGATATTTTTTGTGATTTCCTGTCTTTTTTATATCACTTGATTTCTGCATGAGTTTCAGCATTTCTGTGTAAGTTTTGTCTATAAAGGACAGTTTGAGTTAACCGTCGGACAAATATATCACAGGCATGCACAGCATGAAATCATGGGCCTTGAAGTACAATCGCTGACCACAATTACATCCAAACAGTCGTTTGCAACTGTTATTGTGTAAATATTGATGCTGCGCTGACAACCATGTTTGAGTTTACTGTGCAGAAGTAAGCTCAGATGTTTTCTGAAGTTATTTGAATTTGTTTGTCTTGTTAAACACATTTAAAAACGTTTTCCAAACAAAATGGCAAATCAAAGTAAGAAGGATTGGAAGAAAATCCTTTTTTTTTTTGTAAGTACTGGTTGGAAAGGGTGAAATCCAGAGTTGATGGGGAATATTTCTCATCAGTGTGGATCCCAATGATCAAAAGAAGACTGCTTGCTATGACATTGATGTGGAGGTGGATGACACGCTGAAGACACAGATGAACTCATTCCTGCTCTCCACAGCAAGTCAGCAGGAAATAGCAGGATTGGATAACAAGGTGAGAACCTCGACCCGAGAGTCTAGCAGCTTTCTGAGGCAATTCCTAGTTTATACTCTGTCTGGGTGTTTTCTGAAGGAATTGTGCGGAAGTATTTTCATGTTTTTACAGATAATATCAAATGGTATTTAGGGTTTTAGTCAGTTTTGAACTCCACTGAGCATCTATTTTTTAAGATTCAGAGTTCTCTCTTTGTTTGTTTTTTTTATTATTCCTAAGGCAGATTTCAGTTCATTTAATTCAAAGAAAACAAGTGAAATTAGAGTTACACCAATTAATCAGCCCTGATTTTCTTATTTTGGGCAATTGGCAAATACTTGCATGTGAAACTGATGTTATCCATTAAACTAATTTACATTTTAACAGCTATTTTCTTATTGCACTAAAAGAAAACCTAAAGGTCAGGACACTTTATTGGTGATTTTTAAGATTGTCCTCACCTGACCTCAAACCTTGTGATTCTGAAAAGCAAAATGCTGCTGTGCAGTTAATTTTTGGTGAGAGGCTTTGTTTTTAAGATGAGAAAAGTTGGAGGAACTGAATGTATGTTTTAGTTATTTTAGTAGTTTGAACATTAATGAAAAGCTCTGAACTTTTCATTTATATTTGAGAACACTACATCATGTGCAGGTAAGACAGGTTTGCATTGTAGTAAAATAAGACCAAAACATCAACCTTCTGACACCTGACGGTGTTTAAAAAGTAAAATTACTATCGACCAAACAAAGATATTTTAAAGATCTGTGATCGTCCAGATAACAGCAGTCGGTGCACCAGTAAATGAAACCTTTTTTCGTTTACTTTTTTTTTACCTTGTTGTCAAACAAGTTTTCATTTACCTGAACCATCTCTGCACATTTGCATGTGCAATTTTCACATGAAGGAATTGTGAAAATTGCTATTCCTCCTGCCTGACTTCCTGCTAGCAGTCATTACCTTGGCAGTGAGGCCTGTAATCACACTGATGAGGCCTAAAGCTGCCCTGCTGAAGGACGTCCCCCTGGCCAGTCTTTGTTCTGAGACAGCTTAACGATGTAAATATACAGGAAAGTCTTTTACTATTTAAGGGCTTCGCCAGTGATTTTCTTAGGTTACTTTGACTTTGGTGAGGATTGCTTATTCCTGTGAGACTCAGCCTTTATTTGCCCAAAATTTAACAACCTTCCCAAGGCTTTTATCTGTATCTGTTGGCATGCTGCCATCACCTACAGGCCACAGGAACAGTTCAGGACCGTCAGTAGGAGTTTTCTCACGTTACAGGAAACAAATCAAAATGTTCAGTCCTACTAACTTGTGCGGAATCCCTTAAAAATTTAAGGGATTCCTTTAGATATGAGCTTAAGATTTATGTTATATCTTAAGCTCATATCTAAAGGTGCTTTACAGATTAAAATAGTGACAACAACCACTCTGAGAGAGATTTATCAGCCTTCCTACCTCTCATAAAAAAAAGCCCAGAACATTTTGGAGACACCTCTTCAAGGGTTTTCCTGATGCAGCATTTTTGGATGAGTAAATTATTAAAGCAGCCCTTGTTCTCAGATAATCAGTGCTTCTGATATTCTGTTTGATTAGCGCTGATCAAATATGTACATTTATGATTACTTTAAAGAGATGAATGAACCCTCCCCTGTCAAATTTTCCTCAGATCCATGAAACTATTGAGACCATCAACCAGCTGAAAACCCAGAGGGAGTTCATGTTGAGTTTTGCCAGGGATCCTCAGGGCTTTATCAACGACTGGCTTCAGTCCCAGTGCAGGGACTTCAAGGTGAGTTTGTGTGTCATGACCTCAGACTGGCCCGCTTATCTGTGCTTCAATGTTACAGCGAATACCGCGCAAGTTTAGCTACGGAAATCCTCCCTCAACTCTCTTCGGTTATTTTCCACAGAGGATATGGCACATGATTGAATTCAGAAAAATATTTCTCTCTTCTGATGTTCTGAAGCATAGATATTGGTTATAATGTCAGGTTTTCAGATGAGTCCAAGCTGAGTAAGCCCTTCTGTGTGATTGTGCTATTCAGAATAAATTCCCTAAGGGCCTAAAAGATGAAAACGCAGCACCGTCTGTTTCTGCACACAGGATGCATCACAAAAGTAAATTGGCTTGACTCATTGTTTTTCACCAATTACTGACTTTTTTTTTCTTGACGGAACATATTTTTGCATTTAGATGTCTTCAAATAACATTTATTTCTGTATGAAAATATTCCATCTTTATTTTGTTTTTTTTTCTAGGCAGATTTGAAATTTGTCTTCAGATGAAATCAGTGCAGCCTTAAAAAAAGCAAAACCTGCTCAGGAGGGTTCAGAGGCCAAACACCATGAACATTTATCGTCTCTTTAAATGCGGCATCCCAGAAATAAACTGCGACCAGTTCCTAGTAACTGGGACATTGATCAATATATTTGATGCTGAGTTGCTTGATAATTTTGATGATAATATTTTACATAATCTAATTTGTAGATTATGTAAACGTCATGCAATCACTAGTGGGATGACTGTATGATGTTTATATGGTGTAAAGCATTTTAAACTGCCTTGTTGCTGAAATGTGATGTGTAAATAATCTTGATTTGACTCGTATGGGAGAGAACAAAAAGTGAATCTTTGCAGCACAGGAGGGTAATGCCGATTTAAAATAATATGAAAGCAGTCCTTCTAACCGAGACCATGTGCTTTTCATCAGCTGCAGTTCCTGTTGAAACAGAATCCCATTTACTTATATAAACATATAATTTAGAATTTTTTCATTTCCAGACCATTACAGATGTTGTGGGAAACCCAGAAGAGGAGCGGAGAGCAGAGTTTTACTATCAGCCGTGGGCTCAGGAGGCCGTGTGTCGCTACTTCTACTCCAAAGTAATGTTTTAACAAATTTATTTAGTTTTAGTCTTTATTTCCTTCTACACTGACCCAAAATGCTTTAATGCATTCTTTCTGGTGACTTTTTTTTCTTTTTTTTTCTGGGTTTAAAAACTTCTTTAAGGTCCAGCAGAGGCGGCAGGAGCTGGAACAGGCGCTTGGAATCAGGAACACTTGAAGAGGTTTTTCCCCACGAAACATCCCGTCAGGATGGAGATGGGCCAAGTTGTGCTGTTGGAGTTGATTAGTGTGTGTGTGTGGGTGTGTAGGCGTGCGTGTGTGGGTGTGTGTGGGTGTTCAAACTGAAGTCTGCAAATTTTTCGTTAAGACTCTGAAAGAATGGATGTCAAACGACTTTACTGTTAAATATGATGTTACTTTTTCTTTTTTTTTCATGCAGATTAACAATTAGGTTAGTTTCTGCTTTAGGTTTTATGTAAAGTTTTTTTTTTCCTACCACATTTCTCTGAGCACAGGTTTATTTTTCTGCTGCTTGGTTAGCTTTATCACATTCCTTTTGTATTTGGTACACTGACACAAACCCAGAGAGATGTTGGATTGTTCTTGGAAATTTTAAATGTAATACTTCCCGGGAAAAAATGTTGTGCCCGCTTTTGCGCCTTTGTTCTGTTGTATTGAGACTAAAAATGACCTTTTGCGCTCCTGACCAGCCTTCAGGTTTTCACCCCTGGAGGTAAATATTGATCGTGACTGTTTGTGATCAGTTGGGCTTCTTTGCTGCATATTGACCATTTGTGTGTCACTTGGATTTTAGCTGTGTTGGTTTGTTTTGACAGCGCCACAGTCGGTGTGTGAGGCATTTTACGGCTCAGTGAATCGTGGGAGAACACTGTTGCATTACGACGGTTCTCTTTCTTTCTTTCTTTTTTTTTAAATGTTTCCTTTTAATATGAAGTTTAGTAATTTTTTTGCTATTAGTGATCCTTGTTTTAAAAATATGTATTACATCCATACTTGTCTTGTTAGATAGTACAGATAATCATGAAAGTAGCTAGTATGGGTACCTCTAGTCTATTTAGTTTTGTAAATACTGAGCAAAAATAAAAACTTCAGATGGATATGAAGTTAACCTCTATCTTTGTCTTAAGTTTTTGTCTACTCGGATTGTTGCCATAGTATTTATATTAATCGACTAGACTGTCAGAGCAGTTATTTGGCTTTTTGTTGCTCAAATTCACTGAACCACCTCTCTTAACAGCAACATGCTTTCAAAATTATGTTGCCTGTCAAATTAACTTCACATATTTCACTAATATAAAGAGACACGGTGACTGAGGCCGATAAGACGCACTCTAGTTTCTTCCTGCAAATCGGGTTGTTTCCCCGTCGCAGGTTAAGAGTGTTGGGAACAAATTTGACTTGAGAGTTTTATTAATTCAAAGAATACACTAATGTGGGTTTGGGGCGGTGTGTGAGTTGGCCTCTGAGATGTAAAAACACTGAGTGGACAGTAGAGCTGTGTGAATCTGCAAACTTTTTTTCATGGACCAAACCTATTTTCTGTATGTTACTGTTATAATAAAGGATATGTAAAACGTATTTGTCTCCTCTTGTTTTAAATAAGTCAAAATGTAATCACAATAAGATGTTTTAAGCTGACCTTCAATTTAAATATCTGCTAATAATTCACTTTGATTTTAGTTTGACCATCAGTTCAAATAAAAAAAAAATTCTTCATTTTTGGAATTTCAATGGATCTTAATAAATAGAAATATCCTTTATTGTCCCACAGTGGTGGGATGCTTTATGGTCAAATGCTATGATTTAGTTCACAGTGGAAATAAGCTGATATTTGGCTAACTGTATGACCTTAATTCACGCTAAGCATGGCTGATAGAAAATTGACCTTTAAATTTGATCAGTTATATCTTTGTCATATTCTATTTGTAGAAACATGACGGAGTGGGCGCTCTTAGCAACAAACTGTCTTTGTCATAAATTTCTGTGGTAACCATGTCAACAAGAATGTAGGCAGTAGAAAGTAAAATTACTCGAACAAAGTAAAAGTTTCCCAACGCTGGAAAACTTTAGTGCGTTTGGAAGAGACGTGTTTTTTCTTTGGTTGATAAGATGTATAGCTGCGTATTTAATCTTTGAGTGTCGCATTAAGATTTATGTATGAGCTGCTAATGCATCTTGTTCAGGTACTAAATGTTCTTGTCCTAGTTAACACTCATCCTAAAGGCCCCAACATACTCGGACGTCCTGTCCGCGGACGGTTGGGTCTTCATACTTCCTACTGATTACCTAAATTTCTCTCGTGACAAATTCCTTTATTTTACACAATAATAATGACAACTAGCAAGTTTGATGAACTATCTGGGCGCCTCGCTCTGTTTCTCCTCCACCTGGGAGGCTTTAACTCATCTCTCAGTGAGAGACGGAGAATGACAGTCACATGTCGGTTCATCCGGGAAGGACTGAACCGCTGCCCGGGCCGAGCGCAGCCTCCTGCTGCGGGCAGAGGAGCAGCAGGAGGCTGCGCTGGCTTCAGCTGTAATCAGGATCCATTCAATAAGCTTTATTATGTCCCGAAAGCACAATTGTGATCGGTGTAATAATTTGTGCAGCAATAGAAAATGAGCTCATACCCGATTATCATTTCCTTGCCGTTGTTCGAGGAAAAAAAAGTCAGACTCAACTTTTCGGACCACCTCTCTGCTGATAAGAAGTCTGGGATGATGTCTTGTTTTTTGTTCTTATCATTCTGCATAATTCACCATGTCAATGTTTGCGTGAATATATCAAACCTGTTGCTGTTAAGCATTTTCGCTTACGTGTCTATCACGTCCCCGTGACAACTTTAGGTTGACTGTTATGTTGATGTCAAATTTGAAACAATTTGATATCAACTCATAAAACCCTTATTCTCAACCTTATCAGCCCGGTGTCACATGAAAACCAGTTCGATGTGAACACTGTTTCCATCGGGTAGTTTACTGTGCGACACCGAGTACCGTACGCTGTCATAAAAATCTATCCATGTCTTTCCATGGATACAAATCTGTTGTATACAAGTTACCAAAAAAATCAATTTATTAAAAACATCTTCACTTAAGAGAAACAAGCCTTGTGTGGATATCTTTTAATAATTGTTTGCTGGCTATTTAGCTACATATAGTCACGTTGTGACTACTATATGTAATAGTCACATATGTATATATGTACACATATAATGTACATGTACACTGTATGTATAAAGCAGCGTTTCTCAATTCCAGTCCTCAGGCCTCCCTGCCCTGCATGTTTTAGGTGTTTCCCTTCTGCTACACACCTGGATTGAATCTATGGGTGATCAACAGGTTTCTGCAGCACTTGATGGTCATGCAATCATTTGAATCAGCTGTTCTGGAATAGAGGCACATCTAAAACATGCAGAGCAGGGGGGCCTGAGGACTGGAATTGAGAAGCACTGGTATAAAGTGACTATATGTAGTCACTATATCTGACTACATATAGTCATAACGTGATTATATGTAGCTAGCCAAGACTATTTCAAATGTATAAAAAACATAAAACTGCAATGACAGAGATTTGTAAATACCAGCAAGGATATAAACACTTTTGTTTGAGAGCTCTGAAGTTTAGACAGGAATTTCAAAACACTGATCTAATAAAATAATGCACCAAGTCCATAATTTGTCATTACATTTTCAGATTATTGCGTAATCTTCCCACTGCACTTCAACAATGGGATGTGGGAAGGTGGGCCCTACACTGTTTTATTTAATTTTCAAAGAAATATTCATTGACAACATGTTGTGTAATGCATGCTTAAAAATTAGCAAATTAACAAAGGATGAATAATTGTCAAGACAAAAAAAATCCAACAAAGACCTGAGAGATACATCATCCTTTAGTTGATCATCTACTTTACTTAGTATTTTGTACTTTAATAACTCCTATGTCAGAAATGGAAGGCACATAAAATAGCATTTTACTAAATGGAAGAAAATGTCCGCAGCCCAATTAAACAAAACTTGTTCAGCACCACTAATGTTACATGACCTCTTAAAAAAAGACAAATAATTTTATTTTTATTTTTTTATAAATGTCGACTACTTTAAGGACCACCATTGTATTTTGATTTTTAGGTTTTAAAATTAAGGGGGATACATTTTCTTCTATGCAATGTTATTTCTGGAAAATATGGAAAAAAAATATTTTCAACTTAAAGACAAGACAAAAAGCATATTTTTAAGCAAAATGTACACAATTGTTTTATCCATATTTGAAAACATGGATATAATTTTGCAGATTTGGAGGTTGCAGACCACTGTCTCAGACTACGGTTTAAACATTTACTGTACGAAATTCCCTGAGCTTCAAAGTGGAATTAAACAACTAGGAAGATTTTATTATTTCTTTTATTTTGTTTTAAATCACTATCCTCTTAAAAATCCAACATGCGTTGCATGGCCGATGTTCCAGGATCCCAACATGTCTCCAGGGCTCCAATAAATTTCCAAACTGTGGTTTAAAATTTAATGGTGCACCTATGATTTTTTTTTAATTTTTGCTTTAAATGGTAACTAGTTATAATGGGTTGATGAAAGATGTAAAAGTTTGAAAACCGATTGATAGACTATCCGTTTCAGCTGTATGGTTTATTTTTAATCCAATGTGATTCAATCACACCTGAAGTTTAGTAATCATTCCCTGCAGATCATCAAAAGCATCAAAGCCTTTGTCTATAAATAAATGGGCTGTTCTGCATCTGGATCTCTAGACTGGCACTGCTGTTCCAGTGCAGAGCCGTGAGAGGCAACAGATCAGACCAACCATAAGGAGAGGGAGTGTCTGGTATAAACCCAGTCTGCTCCGGAGCTCAGTCCGTCCTCACAGCAGCAGCTGCAGGTCTCTCTCTCTGTGGGAACCCTTGGCACACGATGGCAGCGCCAAAGAAAGTCTGTGTGATCGGCTCCGGTAACTGGTGAGTGCAAGCGTTCAGTGTTGCTTTAGTGCAAAAATGTAAAGCTTAAACTGCAGGTGGTGGCTGTTGCTTCAGCACACAGTGAAACGTCTGGTGGAAACACTAAAAAGTGGGAGAACTTGTGCAACTTTAAGAGCCGATAAATCATTAATGAAGTTTATAAACCCACCCGCCTTTTTTCAAGGCTGCAGACTGGACGTTCTCTGAGACTGTTGCTGAGTCAAAGACTCCCCAGCTATAAAATATTTATTAAAGAAGCCACTTTATTAGTCTGCAGAGCATGCTGTATCAGCCGTATAGTGCTGGTGATGTCCCTCAGCCTGTGTGACATTTAGTCAGAGCTGGATGCAACTCTGGAGCTACTTCTTTGTTACAGTTGAAGGTTGAATGACTGTGTAGATATTTAATTTTTTATAACTTCTTTTTCTTAAATCTCACCCAGACTCTCTAAGCCAAACCTCAAATATCTATAATATTAATAATTTATGATCTTTAAATTCTTTAGATAATAAAATGTAGATATTGTAGTACATAAAACAGTTATTTTTCACAAATAGTAGTTTCTCTGTGTCCACTTCAAAGATACCTAATTATGATGTATAATTATTATAGTACACTTTTTAAAATGGTAATTCATTTGAAGTTAAAATGTTATCATTCATTAATAATTACCTCAAGACTCTCAGCTCATTTTCTGAAAGAAAAAAAACATTTAAAGCTTTTAAATTCAATTTACTTAGTTTTTTATTTCAACACATGAAACTAAAGAGGCAGGTGGAGTAGTAAATTATGTATTTATCTGTTGTGTCTTGGGCAGTTCTTCAAGTCAGTGTTGTTTGATGGCTTGAAGAGGAAATAAGTAGTTGTAGCTGTAATTTCCTATTTTAATAGGAACATTAAAAAATGCAAATCTGTTTATTAAAGAGGCTTTATAAAATGTTTTCCCTCTCTCCTGACCTCACCAAAATTTACCTTATGTTGTCTAATGTAAACATATGTCTGCATTTACACTGTTTTAAATTTTTTGAAAAATGAAAGGACAATGGAGTTTCTTTTCCCATCAGTTCATGGTGAAAGTGAAAAGGGGATAAAGCCAGTTAGGGACTAATTTTATTTCAGAAGAACAAAGTCCGCTCTATGGGCTTTAATTAAAACCAACAGTAACAACCGCTTCCACAGAGAAGAAACACGTGACGTGGTGCAGAATAAACATGCATGTGTAGTTTGACCCAGGTCTGAAGTGAGAATTCACTTTTAATTGATACTATGTATTTTATATTGTTTGTTAACTTTGGAAATTTTTATTTAAATGTATTACATTATGAGTTATTTGCTGGTCTGCATTATGGGGCATTTGGTAGCACTGCTGCCTTGAGGAAAGATGGTTCTGGGTTTGAATCTTGACCTGGGGGTTTTCTGCATGGAGTGTGCATGTTCTCCATGTGCTTGCATGGATTCTTCTGAGTACTCCTGCTTTCTATCACAACATCACTTTAGGTTAGTTAGGTTAACTGAAAATAACTTGGCCTTAGGTACACTTTTTAAAAATCCATTAAAAAAATGGGTAAATGTACCGTAGAAATGTAAAGAAAGTTTCTGCTAAGACTTTTAGCAAATTTTTTTCCTGTATTTTCTGCTTTGTCAATGTTTATGAGATGTTCTGTAAAAATAGGGAACATTTTAGTCATTGAACTTTCACCCTAAAAACATTTAGATGTAAGTCAATGAGTCTGTGAGGACACTGGTGTACTGATGACAATTAAAGGGTTTTAAATAACAGAAACGTTTGTGAATGTACTCAGAGATATACTGTAAAAATATCAGTTTTGGATTAACAGAAATGTGCATAAATTAAACATGATGAACGCTAAAAATACATTTTAGAGTCGATGGAAATGTTGGCACAATTAACAAAAAATGTCCTTTGTAATTTTTGAACCATAACCGCTGGAACTAGGCATCTGTCCCTGTAAATATAAATAGATTTAAAAAATAGACGGATGAATGTATACTTTGCTTTTGAAAGCCAATTTTCAAGTTGGAACTGTTTAAACTCCTACATATAACAGTAGGAAATCTCCTCACTACAAATAAACAACCTGAAGTAATTTACTGAATCAGAGTGAGCTATTTGTCTTTTATTCGTGCGCCTCATACAATAATTATTGACAGTTTATTTATACAAAAGCAATAAAATTCCATCAACAACATGATAATAGTGTCTTTTCATGTCAATAGGGGCTCTGCCATTGCCAAGATCGTCGGAGCCAACGCAGCCAAATATGACAAGTTTGACTCCACAGTGAACATGTGGGTGTTTGAGGAGGTGGTGAACGGCCGAAAGCTTTCAGAAATCATCAACACGGACCATGAAAATGTGAAGTACCTGCCTGGTCATAAGCTGCCTCATAATGTGGTGAGCATGACAGCCGACTGGCTAATTATGGGGGCGGGGGGCTAGTCAAAGGGATTTCTACATTTGTCTTCACTGTACAACTGAAATTCCCTCTCTATCCTTTACCAGGTGGCCGTTCCAGACTTGGCTGAAACTGTGAAAGGAGCCGATATCCTGATTTTCGTGGTTCCTCACCAGTTCATTGGAAAAGTGTGCGACACCATCAAAGAGCACATAAAAAAGGATTCTATTGGAATGTCTCTCATCAAGGTCTGTCAAACCTTTTAGAGCAAACGTTTTCACAGACGGGACTCTTAAGACTTGGTGCGCCTTTTTCTGCTACAATTCTGAATGACACAGAGATTATGAAGAGATTGTTCTTTTAAATTAAAGCTAAGTAATACCAAATATCAAGATGCCTTTTTTAACAAATTTTATTTGTTCATTGCTTGCCAATAAATGTCCCTAAAACTCACACATCTATGTCAAGAAGTGTAACATATATATATTTTTTTTATCACTTTAACTCTCTAGGCATTTTCTCAGTAAACACAGTAAAGATTCAGGCCTCCTCTCCATTTTATTTGCATGATGATTTTTTTTTGCTTCAGGGTGTAGACGCAGGCCCAGAGGGTCTGAAGCTGATCTCTGAGGTCATCCGGGAGAAACTCGGCATCACCATGACGGTCCTCATGGGTGCAAACCTCGCTAATGAGGTTGCTGATGAGAAGTTCTGTGAAACAACTATTGGTACTGATTTTATTATTTTAAACAGCCTGAATCAAGACGTTTACATTTTTGTTACACCCATTGTACTATTTCTTGTGTTTTATATGTTTTTTCTTATATCACCCGCTGTAAAAGCTCTTTGGTTAACCTAACTAATATTGTAAAGAGTTATACAAATAAATGTATTATTATTTTGTAACCAAAAATCTTGGGCACGTTAAAATTCAGCAATTCCACAAAGCAACATGAGTTGCTCCTGTATCATTACATATTTTTTTATCACCCTGGCACATGATTATTCAAATATTTTGTCGTTTTGATATTTCAAATTTCAAATGATTCTGAATAAAGAAGTTTGCTGAAACTTAATGCTGCATCTCTTACGTTGTCTGTGTTACTTCAGGGTGCAAAGACAAAGCATACGGACCACTGCTGAAGGAGCTGATGCAGACTAACAACTTCCGTGTGACTGTGGTGGAAGAGGCTGATGTGGTGGAGATCTGTGGTGCACTCAAGGTTAATCCTGTGGTAAAATACATTGTTTTATTTGACTGGTGCATAAAAGACACATTGGAGAGAAATCTCTTTTAAATCCTCCCAGAACATCGTGGCAGTAGGAGCGGGTTTCTGTGACGGCCTCGGGTTTGGCGACAACACCAAAGCTGCAGTGATCCGCCTCGGCCTGATGGAGATGATCTCCTTCGCAAAGGTCTTCTGCTCAAACTGCCCCGTCAAGCCTGCCATCTTCCTGGAGAGCTGCGGCGTCGCTGACCTCATCACCACCTGCTACGGGGGGCGCAATCGAAAGATCGGAGAGGCGTTTGCAAAAACGGGAAAAGTATGGAGCAGCTTTCTCAACTCTGATTGTCTTCTGACAATAAGATAATGCAACAATATGCTGTTTAGAGCTTGGAGCAGCTGGAGGTTGAGCTGCTGAACGGCCAGAAGCCTCAAGGTCCAGGAACAGCCATTGAAGTTAATGTAATATTGAAACAGAAGAACATGGTGGACAGGTAAGTTTGTCTTTAGAAGATGAGGTACTCACAGGGAAATTTAAAAGCTACAGAATCACAAGTAATGAAGGAATCAGCTAATTGCACTCAATGTGTGACTGTACAATACAGAGTTTAATAGAGAGCATGCATGAGACTTTACAGTAATATTTATGGAACAGAAATTGTGCTTTTTTGTTTCAGATGGAAAAACTCAGCTCAGTTCTTCTAGCATTAATATTTATGCCCAGTATTAATAAAAAACAACATACATTTTCCACAATTTTTTCAGTTCATATTGTGGTATATTAATTCCTTTTTTTTTAAAGAACAGCTAAAACATAGCAATAGCCTGCGCTGCATCCATTGTAATAATGTCAAACTGTTTCATCTCTATTAAAATAAAACTCCCTTCTGTTCTTTCACTTTCTCCATTCAGGTTTCCTCTTTTCACTGCTGTATATGAGATCTGCTTCAATGGCCAGCCAGTCACAGAGTTCATCAAGTGTTTGCAAAACCACCCCGAGCACATGTGAAAGACTCAAACCAGGACCCATGGATGGACTGATGTATGGACAGACTATAACCAAGGTGTTAACATGGTGTTGAAAAGTTTGGTCTGATTTTCCCTTCCAGCAATCGCTTCTTGGTCTACCACTAGAAAAACGAAAAGAGACAAATGGACTTCATTTGCCCTTTTCCTACCTGAACTGCTAACAGAAGCATTTTTCAGGTTTTGGTTTTAACTGATTGTTAAAATATTGTACGGAGGATTTGAGTCTTAAACGTTTTTTTTGTCTTATATTGGCAGATACACTAACAATAACCAGAGTTTTATAAAACATAACAAATATCCCTTTTCTTTATAAGCTTCCAATGATACAGAGACAAGAGGACACAAACCACTCACATTAAGTATTTTTCTCAATAACAAACAATGAAAGTGCCCAAAAATTTTGCATTGTGTATTTTAGAATAAATAATTTTAATCTTGATAGCTTTGTGTTTCTTGCTGGTGTGTGCCTGCAGGCATGATGCACTCGTACACACTGGAGGAGTAGCCTCACTGTAACCGGACCTGATTTCAGCCCTGCTGCCACTTTAAACTCTTCACCTTTACCATTTTCTTGAGCGTTGAGATCATGCCTTCGTTTAGTGCATGGTTAGTCTCAGTCTTAAGCCTCATAAGTGAATTTCTGCGCTGTTCACATTGCTAACCCTGAATCTCCTTGAGTATTTCAAGGGACAATTGTTCCTTGAGGTACCAATCAAAGTATCCTTCTTCTGTCTACACAAATCATTTGTCACTGGCAGCTCATTTCCTCTAACCTTGACGATGGCTCTTCACATAGCCTTTGTTGCAAGACTCCTAATTCATACATCGCCAGA
The DNA here is from genome assembly GCF_001444195.1 of Xiphophorus couchianus. Classification (NCBI taxonomy): domain Eukaryota; kingdom Metazoa; phylum Chordata; class Actinopteri; order Cyprinodontiformes; family Poeciliidae; genus Xiphophorus; species Xiphophorus couchianus. Next base: position 4,821,232 of record NC_040247.1, read on the forward strand.
TAATTGGAAATGTATTTCAGCATGATTTGTGTTTTTTTTTATTATCATTCTATAATTTAGCATCTTTCTTGCTCACTGTGGTGGTGAAATCAGTTGCTACTTATTTAACGGTCTCTCTCTGTATGACCCCTCGAATAGTTACTGAGTCAAGTGCCCTGTGAGATCTCTAATAATAACCCAACCCAAAGGAGCAAATGTCCATCTATAATTAGAGCAGACAGCTGCCTCATGCACATTTGTTAACAGAAATAGAGGGATTTTCCCCTCATTGTTTCTCTCAAAACAATTTATGTACAATTTCAATATATGTGAGATTTCTATTTAAAAATAGCAATGTACTACTACACATTTGGCGGGAAATTTTACACTTTTTTTTTTAATGCAAACAGAATACGTTACAATTTCTGTCTGTAATACAATTCTTGACCACTTGGGGGTGCGAGCACATCAATCATAGTCTACGACAACCCATCGTCATCCTTTTATGACTTTAATGCAGTAGTTGCTAAGATAACTTATCAGGCGGATCAAAAAAACAGAAGTTGCTGACGCATATTTGAATAATTCAAAACTTAAAATATAACAACAGCTTGACTGCCGGAGCTAAAGTGAGGTGAGCTGAGAAGGAATCCATGCATGCACTGCGCCCAGCGGGGAGGAGAGACTCGCCTCACTTCCTCAATTCTTGTTCTGGTCTCCGGGCGGCAGCAAAAGATCCGGAAAGTTAGCCGCAAACACCCAAACACAACCGGAAGATAGGCGGTGGTAGCTTCAGAACTAAGAAAAATAATGCTTCTCTTTTGAGTATATTTAAGACCCGTGACAAAAATATAGGTAAAAATAAATATGGCTGCTGCCCAGTGCCAGCTTTATTATATGAGGCCTTGACCAGAATTTGAATCTGGGAGACCCACTTCCCACCAACTACCAGAGCACCACTGGGCTGCTTAATACTATCCATCTGTGAAAACAATACATTTAACATAATTTATATTACAGCTTACCAATGAGACAACAAATACTTAGCTTTGTATGCATTACTTCACTACACAATCGTTTTAATAATTGTTTAATTTACTATTTATAGCATATTGAATACATTTTCAGTTGAATAAAAGAGTAAAAGTTATTTCTCTAACTTCTCATTTGGGCTTGCAGTTGTACCTGGTATGTAATGTTTAAAAACAAATATGTTACAATTGAGAAGAAGAGGTTGAATTTAATTTATTATACTTTTAAAGAACTCAATATTAAAATGGTTATCTATTATTGAGATGTGTTTGTGGGGTCTGTACAGTGGTCAGGCACCTGCCCCATAAAATTACACTACAAGTAAATTTGTCATGATATGAATTTAAATATGAAACAGATTTACGTTTTTCATTTGAAACAATTAAAAAATACATAAAGTTTTTCAATATCAGAACAAATAAAAGTAGACTCTTTCTTTATAAAACATATAAACCTTTAATTGCCAGACCTATAAACATTCAGGAGCAGAATCTAGTTAAAATGAGTTTCTAATTATAACAACTTTTATATCTTCTTATAATGAGATCTCCATCTCATTAAATCAAAATAGGTTCTGGTTTAAATGACAAAGGGCGAAACAGCAAAACGGCAATTTATGGGATATTTGAGATTCGCCCTGAGAAGATGGAAAGCCCCTTTAAGCCTTTTTTGAAATCATAATCTATCAGTTTTTCAGCATGAGTTGTTACGAAGGTACTCATCTCGTTATAACAAGACATCCTGTATTTATTTTCTAGCTCTAGATGTGAAATGTTTTCATGAGATATACATAAACTGTGAGAAAATAACTTGTTTGGGGATCCTATGGTGCGTTCTATTTGTAGCCAGAACTCAGATATTCCTATTTCTAGGTAAATAAAAAAAATCAACTGGAATGTCTCCCCGAAGTTGAACTTCGGGAAAATTGCACAATTTTATTTTAACACTAACTTCGCGATCCAATATGCAGAGTTGTATCAACAATGTAGCTACTACGCCCCAGTTTTAGCCAGAAGTCGGTCGATAAAAAAACATCTGCAACACACCCCGCAAATCCTCCACTAACCAGACTTCCCACTCAGAGCCGTTAGCTGGGGTCTGACGTCATTTCCAGCTTCAAGTTCAAGTGTAAAGGTATCTGGAATTCACCATTAGCACCAGCTTTGTTTGATTTTACCTCAGGCGGGATAATTCTTTCATTTTCTTTATTAATGTAGTGTTTTTAACAGTTTTCTTTCACTCGCGACCTGTCGTGGCAATGAGTAAAATAAATGTGTTCGTATTTTAATGATCTCCAAACGCCCCCATCTTGATTTGAAAGTCCTCGCCGGAAGTTTGGGCGTACTGCGGCGGGCTTGATGTCGGTGCGGTAAAGTTGAGTGTAGCGAGTCAAACAAGTGGCGCTGGGAGGGAAGTGGAGACGTCCAACGCGGTTAACGTGCCGTCTCTTTCAGTTGAGAAACCACTTTCCTCCGAGCATCCGGGGACGGGAAGGCGGTGAAAAATGGCTGCTCTCTCAGCCTGGTTCTGGAACGAGAGGTTCTGGCTACCGCACAACGTAACCTGGGCGGATCTGGCGGACCCTGCTCCCGGGGTGGAGTATCCCAAAGCTGGACACTTGTTGGCTGCTTTACCGCTGGCTCTCGGGATTTTTATTGTCAGGATAATCTTCGAAAGGTTCGTATTGTCCAACACGACTTGTTGGAGTGAAAGTAAAGCTCTCCAATTGTTCTGTTGCGCGTTTTTTTGTCCATCAGCGGATGATGATGGATTAGCTAACTGGTGGGAGGATCAGTATCTTTCTGGAAGTTAAATAAGAGATTCTTTAATTATCTTAGGTAAAATAACAGCAGTTTTGTTGTCTCTAAATTATGTTTTTCACACTTTTTGAAGACTATCTTACGAGCGGTTGGCAATAAATAAGTAAAATAAAGTGTAATAATAGCTTTCTAGTTCGAAAGCTATTATTGATTATCACGTGTCTTAAGTTGATTCATATTAAAGGAAGTGCCAACGCTGGTCAGGTTTACATCACATGTGAAGTTAGAGAGCCTATAGAGAGTGTCCTCTATCCTGATTAGGATAAAGGACACCGTCCTTGTGACGGTCCAGCCTCGTGGATTCGTAAGACACTTTCTGTAACACACACACACACCACAATTTTCTACATATTTGAACGCCAGCCAGTTACTGAGTTTGCCAAAAAAACTTATTATAACCTGAAGGATTTTTTAATTTTAAAACCAAGGCTTGTATTGACTATAGCCCCACAAGTGACACGTTAACCATTTTATTGCCAACCAAGCCTTCTTTTAAGGCAAACTTTACTACTTTATTATAGTTAAGAAAACATTTCCCACATGCTTTTTGTGGGCTATCTACTGAATCTTTAGGTGTGTGTTGTAAACTCATTCAGTCTCAAAGCTGAAGGGAGCAGTTTCACCAGATGACAGAGGTCAAACTTAACAGCATCAAGTGTAAAAACTGAGGGTGATCGATGTTGATGGGAACTGACGCTCCCTAGCAGGAACAGGAAACCCACTAGTAACAGAAAATCTAAAACTGAATGCCCTGAACCTTTGGTTTCATTGGTGGTCATCAGCATGGTTAGTATCATTGTGCAAGAGTATCTGACAACTTGTTCACTTTCTTTTTATTTTTGAATGTGGTCAGGATTAGACCAATTTTTCATTCACTAGTTGAATGTTTTTTTTCCTTTGTCTGTATTCATGATGTAGCTTAAGCAGGTAAACTGTAGTTGACATTTTGTTAAGCAAATTATGGTAGCCTTTTGACCTAAAAAGGTGAGATATTTGTTTCACTCTGCTGGTTAGTGCAAGATACAAGAATAGCTCTGTGTAAAAGTCATAAATTCTCCATTATTTATTTGTTTTGCTCTCAAAATGCCAGGCATCACTGTAGACATTTAAAGGGGTCTTGGACACTGTTTATTCAGGCTTATTTGTGTTTTTTAGACACTGACTACTTTTTCAATCATTTTCAGCCTATTTCTGGACTACTTTTGAAAAATAACACAAATTCACAAATGTAAATTGCGTTTTACTAACCAAAAATGATTTCTGAAGCTTTCAGGCCCTGTCTCTGGTCTTCAGAATCATTATTGCTTTTCATATTCCTTTATTTAATCAGGTAAACCCCATTGAGATCTAGATCTCAGTTTCAAGAGGGACCTGAAACAAACTTCACACCCCGTCGGGGAATCGAACCCCGGTCTCCCGCGTGACAGGCGGGGATACTCACCACTATTCTAACGAGGAGATTATACCGCTTTTAGCGGTTCACTGATTGATGAGATTGATTTTCTTAATTTTGGGTGATCAGCGATCGGTCGATACTTACATGTGAAACAAATCTTATCTAATCTCTGCAATGGTCTGAAAATCAGCTGCTTTACAGACAGACAGGCCCGCCCACCAGGTCACATCTGCATTGTGTGGTTAACAATTATTATCCCACTGTTGCCAACTTAATGACTTTGTCACTTTTTTAGGCACCAAAAAGTTCAGTATTGGCCAAATTCAGAATTGGCAGTTCAGTTTGTTTTTTAAAAATCTGTGATCAGCTTCAAAGTTGCAGTCACTGCACCACCTCTAACTGTTTTTTTTTATTATTATTATTATTTTGATTAAAGACATGACGGATTTTCTGACGTTGTTTATCTGATGTGCATAATTTTTAAGCCTGACACTTTAACTTCTGTCCTTCATCTACATTTTTGAAGACTGAATAGCTACTGTTCAAGGTCCCTTTAAAGAGGACAATAAAGTCTCGGTCCTCAGAAGTAAAGTACGTAGAAATTAAATGACTAACAACTATAAGTGGCCCAGCTTCCAGAAATTCCTAGCATCCATAGAATGCGTCATATCTGACCGAACTGATGAAGGAGAAAACGCCACAACCCACAGCACTCCGTCATGCTGGTACAGGACACCATGAAGCAGCTTTAAAGTTTCTGACGCCATGCACAGTGAGTCAGAGGTCCTCTAGAAGAACAAAGGGGACAGTTCACCAAGATTAGGGCCAGTGATTTATTATTGCACTGTTTTGTTTTTGGCTTACTTCTATTGTATTTGATCGTAATTGTGACGCCTTAATTTTATTTTTTGACACGAGGTTTCAGAGTCAGACTCTGAATGAAAATATAGATTTTCACCCCCGCCATCAACCATTAAAGTGTACTTTGGGATACGTTGTAATGTTTTATGAAAACAAGATACAAGTTAGAGAAATATGATATGCTACATAATTTTGTGCTTAATTTCTGGTTGGATGCAAATGTCCTGCATATATAAAAGAAAACTAGGGATGCACCGATCCAATTTTTTCACTTCCGATGCTGATTTTTGAGGTTTAGTGCTGGTTCTAAAGGATTTTATAAAGAAAAATAGCTCTGAATTGACTGAAAGTATTTCTTTTTTTGAACACATACAAAATTGTACAAAATTAAACACTTATTTATAATTCTGCACCAGTACAACACACTTCAATGTTCCAATAACTTCACAAGCTTGGTCAAACATGTAAAAACGACTTTAATTTGTTCAGTCAGTGCGAGTAGGAATACAACAGTCAATGTAAAATAAATAGAGAAACTGAAACTGATGAAAACAATAGGTCCACTGTCTTTGTCAGATGTATAAACTACAACAGTCTTTCAAAAGGTTCAAATCTAAATATGATGTATAAAACGAGAAAGCTTGATGTTGCTCAGAGCATGAAGTGTAGAATTAAACTGAATAATTTTGCTTTTATGGATCGGACACATTTGGTTGAATATACGAGTATTGAAATAAGGAACAAACGTTTAAATGTTATGTAACTTTTGATCCAGTAGTTTCCTTCATTGCTCATTTTCCACTTCTTTCAAAATGCAAATTTTCCTGAACCAGTTCCCAGAGTCTTTGCTCTATTTCAAACCTCTGCTGGCATGTTGGTGGTCAAACCATTCATTCAGGTGGAAATGAAGATGATTGAACCAAAAACAATCTCAAAGGGTTTCTTGTTTCATAGTATTGAATTTCTGTTTTAACTAGTGGTGTGACAACCAACACCAGGAAGTCCTTTTCTGCTTTTGCAGATTACATGGAGAAACATCCAGGAACTAGCCTGAGCTTCTCGAAGCTTTTCAGAACAACAGGTAGGGCAGATTGACATGGTCCAGGTTTTTAAACATCGCTGTAATGCCGGTGTAGAGCCAACTACATTGTTTGTGCCTTTATCTGCTTTAATCCAGCTGTGGTCAAGTGACTGTAAATAAGAAGCAATCAGATATTAGAGGCGTAAAAGGACCGAGATGTTCAAGTGTTCAGTAAGATGCACTTGGCTGTTCGCCATCTGTCTCAGGTGCCAGACTCCTGATGTGAAGGTGTGTTCAAGGAGAATGTGGTCCGATGCTGGAGGGTGTTATCAGAGAGCGATCACTTTCTGTTGATGCCGACACCTCAGAGATCAAACTGACTCATTCATTCCTTCATTTATTTATTTATCAGCACAATACATGACAGCACAGCTTCGGTTGCTACACGACACTATACAGAGTACATAAGGCGTCCTGCTGTTGCCAGGATGTATACTCTTAGGGCTGCTACCAATTATTTTAACGATTAATCAATTTATTGGATGAAAAATGGCGCGATCCTCAGATTTTTCATTTAACCACGCAAGTCCTTATTTCTACAATAGACTAAATACATTAAAAATACAATAAACAAATTATTTCAGTTCCTTTTTAAATAGGAAATTAAACCTTTATAACATTTCATTAGTGTAGGCTTTATCAGTAGCACAGAATGCATCAGCAGCTAGAAAAAGTACTTCAAGCGTGTGAAAAGCTCAGACATTTCTGCTTGAATTAACATGAATGCAATGTTGGGCTTCAGCTAATGATTATTTTAGTAATCAATTATTCTTGCAATTATTCAAACAATTAATTAGATAAAAACCTGGCAAATTGTGCAGATTTTTTTTATTTAGCCACTTAAGCTTTTTTTTTATTATTTTTTACACAATTTCTTTTAAGTACATTAAAAATGCAAATAAATAATTGAGTTTCTTTTTTTTTTTTGAATGAACATTTCTACAGTGCAGGGCTTCAGCTAAAGAGTATTGTAGTAATTGATTATTTTTGATAAATTGATTAATCGGATTAAAAAACCCAGTGGAGATTTTTTTATTTAGCAATTTAAGCCTTTTTATAATGTTTGACATACATTAAAAAGGCAACAAGAGCAAAACAAGTAATTTAGTTCTTTTAGAAAAATAAAGATTTTATGCCTAAAATGCAATAAAATGGCATTCCTTTACCATTTGTAGCTAAGTATGCATCTGCAGCTAAAAAATATTTCTAACATCACCATGTGAAAAGCTCAGCCCTTTCTAATTTAATTAACATGCTACACTGTAGTGCTAATCTATATTTTTTTGACTGACCAAATATTTGACAGCAAAAGGTCCTTAATAGATTTTTTTTGTTACAGAATTTGAGTCAGGTGAAGGTAAAACTGCAAAATGTATATTTTTTGTGCAGTTTTGGCTTAATCACAGCTCTGACTGCGTTGTGCTTTCAGCAAATGCCATTTATTTTGAGTCTGTATACTCCAGTTAACAATTAATTGATCAGTTAACAATTATATAAATAATCTCTTAATCTGATTAATTGTTTCAGCCCTACATGCACACATACAAATCTGCTTATACACCTGCATTAATAGAGTGCAGAGCCTCTCTTTCAGTTATGTCAGGTTTTTGAACAGTTTTAGGAATCCAAGTTCCTTACACCGTAGTAATCATTATTCTTTCATCCGCCCAGTTCTCAGTATCTAACCTTTGAACAGCACACACAGCATCAACTGTGCATATAAATTTTATTGCATTCAGCAGCTTTGTCAAAGTAACACCCACAGTGAATTAACTGTCGGAAACAACACTTTGATTCCACCTCCTTTATTGTCTCTCATAGCACAGTATTTACTTTACCACCAGTCCTGCAGCAGTGAGCACACATAGTGTAAAAAGTTTTGTTTCTCTTCAGTATTGCTCTCAAAGCTCAGTTTTCCATCTTGTGGTTATGATGGCATTTCTCAAAGACGATACAATTCACTCTTGTCAGTGAGCCGTAAATGTAACATTAGACCCCTTGATGCAACTTGTTGGAGCCGAGTCAGTTGTGGACTTTCTGCTTGTAAAGCACAGTTTGCGAGGGTCAGGCTTGTTGCACCTATGAGCCGACAGCAGCGAGAGTCATGCCACTGAGTTGTCGGGCTCGGTGCATCAGAACAGGTTCGACTAGGCGGAGGCCTTTGAGTCTGCAATGTGTTCACCTTGCTGAAACAATGCAGCGAAACATGTTTATGAAAGAACAGCCAGGAAAACACAGGAAAGCAGTATCCATCTCCACCCGTGTGAAAGTGGTTGCACAACATGCAGTCATTACGTTGTTAAGAATTTGAATTTCACTTGGGCTGCAACTAATGATTATTTTAGTAGTCAATTACGGTATTCTGATGATTAATCAGAAACAAAAAGTGACATATTCTGCAGATTTTTCATTTAGCCACTTTTAAAAGCCATTTTAATAAAATATTAGAAATCCATTAAAAGATGCAAGTGAACAAATAATTCATTTTTAAAAATTGTGTTCCCCAAAATATAGCATTCCTTTAGTGAACGCTTGATCATTTGTAGCAAAGGATGCAGCTAAAACAATACTTCTGACATCAACATGTGAAAAGCTCATACCTTTCTGCCCGACTTAACATCAATACAATACAGTGTAGGGCTGATCTGTTGACTACTTTTTGGATTAACCAATTAATAACTGGATAGTAAAAGTTGCTGAATAGGATATTTTTATTACAGAATTTAAATCAGGTGAAGCTAAAACTATACATTTGAGTTCTGGGTCGAACAGATTTACAAAGGTTTTTTTTTTATATCTTAAATGCAGAATGTATATTTTTTGTACAACTTTAGCTTAAATGCTACTCTGAGTATGTTCTTTCTGTTTTTTGTGTCTGCAGACTTAATGATTAATCTATGACTGATTAACGATTATTACAATAATCGATTAATCCCTGATATTTATCCTTGATATGTATTGTCTTGGTTTATTAAGTGAATTCCCATTTTATGTGCAGGGATTTTGCTCCTTAAAAGATATCTCTGCGCAGAACCCCTTCCCCTCAGCCTGTTCATTCTTTTTTTATATATATACACTTTATTTTTATTTGTTTTTAAACATACAAGTACATGAAATCAAACATGAGGACTAGGGCAGGTAGCAGGCAGTCATACTGATGAACATTACAATTTCACAGATATTTCACTGTATGGAGTCACAAAGAGGGAAACTCCCAGGAGTCTGTCCGAGTGATGCGGAGTCACAAACATTAACTGTTATACACCTTTGGCAATAAAATGATCCCATTTTTCCCAAAGTTTCTCTCCTTTCTCCTTTTTGCGCCGTATTGTAACAGTCAACATTTCCATATTGTGGATCAGGTTTATGATATTCACAAGAAGCTAGGGGGTCTAGGTTGGAGCCAACAGCCAGTTCATTCTTGTTGATCTTAATCATTGCTTTGCTCCTGGCTCTGACTTTGTAGATGTGCGCAGCCAAGCTTCCTTGTGTGTACATACTCTAATAAGCCGTGTCACGGCTTTCAAGTGCCACAAACTGAGATTACACGTTTCCAGACTTCCTCATCCTTCAGCAGGTTTTTCACCTTATCCAGGAAGTGAGTGTATATACTTAAAACAGAATTCAATTGTTATGCATCTAAACACTTTTCCCATGCCTTGTTCAGTCACTTGTTTCAGTGTATTTTTTTATCTTCTGGAAATGTAGAATATGGGTAGAAATATTTTAAAATCAGATGAACTTGATTAAAAAATGAAGTTGTGGGATATGAGTTGAGCCAAGCTGTCAAACTGGAAACTGTCCCAGTGTCAGGGTAGGCTCCGTGTAAACAGACCACACCAAGCTTCTCGGTTGGTCACAGCCGTTGTGTATGTTGGTGGGGGTCAGTTTCTGAGAAGGAGCAGGGCTGTTTGGACATTTCACATAAATAGATTAACTTATGTCTTTTTCAGTTTCCTTCATCCTGTTGCTGTCTTCTACTTATTAGGGCTGCGTGCTTCAACTTTCATCGGATTTATGCTTAAGTCATCTTCGTTCCTTTCAGAAATGTGAAGGACCTGTCCAGACAAGAATCGAGGTTGTTGCCCATCCATGGGGTTGAGTAACAATTTAATAGAGATTGTTGGAAAGCTGACTTGTGGTGCCAGTTCAGGGTGAATCAGACTTGCACAACTCATCCCGTTCAGCACCTTATCGTTATGGAGCTTACAGGTGGATCAAAAAGTCAAGCGCGCTAGCTGCAGGGTGGACTGTGCTTCTTAAAGCTTTGAACAGTAAAACTTAGATTGCGCTGAGTAATGTTTAACATCATCATAACAGTGAAACCCATCTGTCCAACCTAAAAAAATGGTTTGGTTTTGTTTGCACCTTGAGTTATCGGTATGTTACACAGCTGAGGCATTTTATGTGTTGCATGGACTCAAACTGCAGTCAACATTAACTTGACTAACCAGGGGTCTGCTATATTTTAATCTTTTTTTATTGCATAGAAATCCCAAACAGGTGATTTGTAACCTTCAACTTTTAATGGTTATAGGTGGAATCCATACTGTCGATTGACATGTGTAACAATTACATAAAGCGCTGCATTTTATGGGCATGTTTGTCATTTTTGCTTTGAACGTTACCTCAAGATAAAACAAACAATGTCTGATAAAGTAAATTAAGTTCTTGTAAAGTGAGTGGCAGTGAAAACGGGAAGAACCAGAAGTGTAAAAAGTAACTTGACGTCATTTTAACGGCAAAGACTTTTGGTTCCCTCTGATTTTTCTCATTATGCAGCGCAGCCTGCTGCAGGTTTGCATTATACACATCAGGTGATGGAAAATTACAGCTGTAGCTAACAATTATTTTTGTGGTCAATTATTCTGGCGATTAATCAGATAAAAATTTTTCATGTTCTGCAGACTTTTCATTTAACCACTTAAGCTTATTTTATAAAATATTAGAAATATGTTTAAACATTCAAATAAATAATTGAGTTGCTCTTTTAAATAAGAAAAAAATATTTTCTTGGCTAAAATGCAATAGCACAGCATTCCTTTATTGTTTCCAACATCAAAAGCTGGACTCATAATCAGTACAGTGTAGGTCTAATCTGTTGATTAGTTTTTTCTATTAATAATTAATAAAACAGTGGTTAATAGGAGTTTTTTTTTTTTTTTTTTTTTACAAATTGTGAACCAAGTGAAGCTAAAAGTGCCACTCTCTGAGTTCTGTGTTGAACAAATTTACATGAATTTTTTTTTATCTTAAATATAAAATGTATGTCTTTTTGTGCGATTTTGGGCAAAGTCCTGCCCAAAATTGAGCGTTGCTCTTTCATCAAATTACCTTTTTTTTAATCTGCACACTGCAGTTAAAGATCAATCGATTGCTAAATTAGTTGGCTATGATTTTGATAAATGATTAATTATGATTAATCTGATTATTCCTTTCAACCCTAGACAATCAAAACGTAAATGTAACTGGTAGAATAAATGAGCACTATAATAGAACAAAATGTCAGTGTTCGGTGAACAAACTGGATCCCAAACTAAGTTTAAACCCAGCAGCATTTAGGAGTCACTTTTACAAACCACGTTATTGCAAAAAATGAAAAACCTGAACAATTAATTAAATTTATTTAATTTATTTCTCTTTTGAACGGTTACACATGCTACACAAATTAAGAGAGGAAAGAAAATCTCATTTTATGACTTTTTGTTTTGTCCTGTATAAAGTGATTTTCATTTGGTATCTTTTTTTCAGAGTCCTGTGGAAACGAAATGGAAAAACTCTGCTGTGCAAGCTTTAGTTTTCACTAAATTAAAATATTCTTTTGCATTTTTCAGAGACACGATTAGGCAAATCAATGACTGAGTACATTTTGACTATAACATGAGAGCGGCCTGAAAATAATTTGATTGTTAAATCAACCAACATCCTGCAGGAATAACCTCCAGAATAGTTCACACAAGTAAAATGTTTTCAAACGTTCGTCTTTTAACGTAAAAAGAGAAAAAAAAGATTTATTTTTGTGTCATTAAAATTAAGTCTCCACTTTATGGTTGTAAAGAAGTCTGATTGCAGATTGTGACATGAAAAGAGGTGAATATTGCAAATGTTGAAGTTTTTTAATGAATCTTGTTTTGCAGTGAAATTTGTTTTATTTCAGTTTTAACGAAGCTTGTTACGTCATCTGTCCTGCTTCATTATTAACTTGCACTTGCCCGTTTCTGGAGGGCCTGCACGCTGTTTTACTGCAAGAATTTCACTCCGAGACCAAAGTCTGTCTCTGTTTGACTTCTGTCGTTTACTGTGGAACTTTCCCATTACATTCAGCTTACAACAGTAACGTTATGATCAAAAATAAATATGATCGGCATTAAGCTTGGAAAGAATATCCAGCAGTAGTCCAGCTGCACATGAGCTCACCTGTTGAATGTTTATTTCAGGTTGTGTAGTCAAATCTTCAAAGCACAACTTCCCTGATTCAAGGCAAATTAACATCCCTTCCTCGTTGAATGAAAGTCAAGCAGTGATGCAGGTATTAAGTTCTGTTTGCATGTTTTACGATCAGCTAGTGACTTTTTCTTTCTGGTTAATGTCACAGATTTATCGCCAGTGTCTGCGCCCGAGGTCTCCACATTCAGCCAGGTGCTGGAAGGAGAGCTCAGCCCAACGCGGTGCTGGAGAAGGTGTTCACCTCCATCACAAAGGTTGGTTTCTGGATTCAAAAGAAGAGCCTGGTGCAATTTAAGCTCTCAAATCTGCAGTTCCCATTTATAATTTGTGTAATTTCCCTTTTCCCTTTACGCTCAGGAGGCCTTTGGTTTTAAATTGGTTATTTATCTTAGATTTTATTAATCAAATTACTTCCTACAGCATGCTCTTTTCAGTCTCAAGTTTTCTAAAATACATGGGTAAAATAAACAGAACATAAAAATAATATCTAGAAAACAAAAATAAAGTTTCATTCCAATAAGAAACTAAACTTAAACTAGCTGTAACACCACTGTTTCCTTGTTAGCTTAAAACAATATATATATATAAAAAAAACATAGTTATGGCTTTGCTATTTACTGATTACATTGAATTTAATCAGTTCAGAACATCTGTTTCAGATTGTTTGTTATTTTTAAAACCTTTTGGACTGCATAATCGGCATCATATTATGACAGCAACTAACAATTATTTTAGCAATTGATTATTCTGACGGTTAATTGGATGAAATATGGGCACATTCTGCAGATTTTTCATCGATCCACTGAAGCCTTTTTACACAACATAGAAATACATTGAAAGATGCAAGTACGCATATTAAAATAATTTTTCTGTAAAAAAAAAAGACACATTTCATTGTCTAAAATACAATAACATGGCATTCCTTGGGCAAATGCTTGATCATTTGTAGAAAAGGTGCATCTGCAGCTAGAAAAGTACTGTCTACTAATCTGTTTATTTTTTGATTAATAAAAACTGTATTTGTTTGCACAGTTTTAGTTTTATTACTGTTCCCACTGTACTGTTTTTTTTTCATCAAAGAAGCAATTATTAGAGTCTGAGTGCTCCAGTTAACTATTATTTCAATAATTGATAATCATGATTAATTTGATTCATCATTTCAGCCTTGGATCATAGATTTTTTGTGTATGTTTGTATACATATACTTTATACTTTATTATCTATTTTTAATGTGTGCCTCTATTTCCCCTTTACTTTGCTGCTGAAACACTAAAGGTTTTCCTCTGAGGAACAAAGAAAGGATTATTCTAATCTAATCTAAACTCTGAGGCACATTATGAACTACCAGTACATTCAGTAGTTCAATAATGTCCCTGGATTTTCCTTTCTTTGTTTCTTTCCTTTTTTTTTTTTGGCTCAAACTCCTCATTCCACACTAATTTGATTGTTGTTTTTTCCACCCTCTGGTGACAGAATCCAGACTCGCGGCATCTGGATGGCCTGTCCAAGCAGCTGGACTGGGAGGTGCGAAAAGTCCAGCGTTGGTTCAGGCACCGCAGGAATCAGGATAAACCCAGCACACACACTAAGTTCTGCGAGAGCATGTAGGTTTAACGTTAACTTGAGTGGAGGCTTGTTCCTGTTTAAATGCGTTGGTGGATTTTTAACGTTTTTTTTTCTCTGTTTTTGTTTCTAGGTGGAGGTTTTCATTTTATTTGGGGATATTTATTTATGGGTTCCAGTTTCTGTGGCAGGTAGCTCACCAACTTTGGATGTCACTATAAATCCATTGTTAATCCAGCATTACAAGCGTCTGTTTGCTGATGGGCCTTTAATTGTTTTTCTGTCTCCAGTGTCCGTGGATGTGGGATACGCGGCATTGTTGGTACAATTACCCCTATCAGGTATGATGCAGTACTCATATATTAACCATATTAGTCTAATATTTTGTAGGACCAGACATCAGCTGTGTTGTGACTCAGAGGTTTAGTTGCTGTTTACCCATGAAAAGATGTCTGGCTCAGTCTCTGGCTTCTGATGTCTACACAACATAGGAGGATAACAGGCCACATTTCCTCAGATACACACTGATTGTTGTTTTATTTTGGATATTTAAAATGTCTACCAGTAGCACTGTGGAGTTTTCTGTTCTAAATTAAAGTCTTTGAGGGGGTGAATTTGCATTATCATGACAACAATATATTATTTGAAAACGGTCTCAAAACAACATTATTTATTGGCTTATTGCCATAAGTTTTGGAACAATTTATCGTCCAGTAAAATGTATAATTGTGAGAAACCTAAGTGTGCTTGCATTATTATGCCATTATCATATTAGTTGAAAATTATCTCAAAACGACATAATAATGCAAGTACACATTGTCAAAATCAGTGTCCTTTAATTTTTAAAGGATACTGGAACTAGAAGACTTTTTAAATATCCCAAAAAAAAACAAATAAAGTCTCTTAACAAAATTGCCTTTCATAAAGCATTAATCATTAGGCTCAGACAGGGAAAATAAGCAAAAGTTCATGTAAACAAAAAGTGCAAACTAACAACAAAAACACTCCATTTAAATAACTCAACCAGCGTTTCTCTGGCCTGCTACTCGTCTTGGGACTCATAAAACACTCTTCAGTACGAGACGAATCCAGTGTCTCCGCACGTCTTTAAAAAGTCTTAAATTCATATTTTCTGCTAGGCTTAGTATTGACTTTTTTTCTCCTCCCATACCATTCTAAATAAAGTTTTACCGCTATCCTAACCAGCCATCAAACTGGGACAGCTTTATCTGCTTACCTTCATTCCACTGCCTCTCCTTGAATGCATGCCACTCTCATAAAATGCTGTAAGACAACTTTCAAATATGTTCTTGTTGTTTCCTTTTAGATGAGATTAAAACGGCTTGTTTATGTCTCGGGTAGGACGGACAAAACATGACCAGATTCTCGGTACTGAATCTGGTACTGGCCAGAAATCTCTCTTTCTTTGTGTTTTTGTGCTGAATCAACATCATCAGTGTTCGTGGCTGATGGTTGTGTTGCTGTTTGTCACTCAGTACGGCCATTAGGGTTGGGCTTTATGGCAATGTAAACCGCAAGTCGTCGGAAAAATGTTATTGTGCTGCGTTATCTGTCGCCTGGGGCATCTGCCGATGTTTAATGGCCGACCTTCACTCCTCTGAACTGAAATGAATCTGAACGAACCAGATTCATCTATTCGCTTCACAATAATGGTTTTATTTGGTTTGCTGCACTTTAAGCAAGAAGCTAGTTTTATTGTGAACGAGGGAGGAGTTAAATGGTAATAAATCCTTAGAAATGCAACGGTCAGGTTTTTCTGGGCCAATACTGATGACCTACTGGTTTCTCTCAGGCAGGGTTGTCAAACTCATTTTCATTTTGATCAATATTAAAATAAGAAATGTTCTTAAAAGGCTGCTTGTACCAGAATGTATTGATAAAACCTATTATCAAACTGTTAAAAATATTAATAAATTTCGGATTGCATTCGATATGCACTTTTGAAAATGAAATTGTTTTTGTGATTCTTTTGTTTTGCAATTAAAATCACCAATTTTGTGGTTAGAAATGTATCCAACATATTTTGCAATATGCTTGTGTACGACTGTAAATATGATTTTTTTGTGACTCACCTTATCGAGTGTAACTTTACTTCAAGTAAAACTGAGGCAGCAGTATAGTAGAAGTAATAAATACTGCCACCTACAGGTGGAAGTTAGTAACTGAAACCCGATGTTTTTGATGTTTTTGACTATTCTTGCGGAAAATTTGTAATAAACGCACAACTTTGGATGGCTGCAAAAAAACGCGAATATCTGATGATTTCGTGTTTAATTTTTGCAATCGCAAAATTATGAAAAGGGAATTAATGTAATTTAACAGCAAACAGATAAAAACGTCTGTGGTTTGATTGATAAAAATAATATTTAAGCTCACAACTGCTATTTTGAAGGTTCTAATACTTATAAAAGGCTACAGAAGGCCGAATTTGCTCTAGGGAATAAAATGTTTTTAGGGAATAAAACCAGGAAACTGTGCTGCAGGTTCTATTACAGAATTAGAAGTTTTAAAGGAATTGTCAGATTATCCTCTACATGTTTTGAAGCACTTATCCCTAACTATTTTTGTGATTTTACTAATTAGAAAAGGTGCATTGAGTGCAGTTTGTTTTTCTGCAGAACCCAGTAAAACCAGCTGAAGCTGCTTTCAGATCGGCTCTCTGATCTCTGATCTCTGTCTCTCCAGGTCATGACTCCAGGTCTTTATCACTACTACGTGACTGAGCTGGCCTTCTACTGGTCACTTATGTTTTCCCAGTTCACGGACATAAAACGGAAGGTGAGTGTAACTCAGATTGAGTTTCTGCCTGTTAGTCAGACTGCAGAAGATCCTCTCCAGGGCCACTCCCTTTTAGACATTTGTCAATATGTCTATTGTTCCTCATTTAGCTGGAGCAGAGAATGCATGAAAGAGTGCACATGATGCAACACTTTTTTTCTTCAGCTGTATATGTTAGCATTATGGTGTCCTGGGAGACTTCAAAGTGTGTTTTATAGTTTCTGTGTTAGGTTAGCTTTAGATGGGAGGTCACATGTGGGGGTTTTTCCCTCTAAAGGGGCGTGGTGTGACTCCTACCACTCAGTCTGTGAATGCTCTGTGTTTTCAGTGTGTCATGTGATTGCAGGATGGAGCAGGCCTGAGTCTGTCAGAATTGCAGAAATTCCTCAGAATGCCAGAGCTGTAGATGTTTTCTGCAGAAGATTACTGAATTGTGATTTTGTTTAACTTGGTCTTATTTGCTGTTTTTGCTGATTTAACTCTTGTTTGTTACTGGATGCTCAGAGGAGGCAGCTACAACGTCTGCTTAGGGAGCTTCTTGATTAGATGTTTATTTTTATGTCCACATCCTTTATCGTTGTGGGAAATTCTAAAATCCCGTCTTCACTATTTCTTTAACGTTTGTTTAAATCATAAATTTAATGTGCAGATATTAAACTAAGATATATTCCCATGCAAAATGATTCTGATATGAGTGACTTACAAACTCCAGGTAATAATGGGAATTATATTTCCAGTATTGTTTGTTAGTTTTGTCTAGGATTACTTGCCTAAACTTCCAAAATGTGCGTCCTTTGTTTAGGCCATGCTCTTAAATCACTGCTTGTGGGTGTAATAACAAGATTACTCAGCAGTTTTGTCAGAGGCATGAGTCTAAAAATAACATTTAATCACATTACGTTGTACCTTTCTCCTCTTCATCTTTGAAATGATTATGATGAAGACATTTGTAAAAAAAAATGTAATCACTTTAATCACAAAAAATATGAACAATGGATGCATTGATTGCTGTTTTGTGACTGATCACCGATCTTAGTAATAATAATAGTAGTAATAATTTTCTTCATATAATATGTAATAATAGTATATGATATATAATCAGCATATATGTAAATGTGTGTGTGTGTGTGAGTGTGTTCTGTGACCTTGAACACTGATCACTGTCTCCTCGCTGTTTTATTCTCAGGACTTCCTCATCATGTTCATCCATCACCTAGCAACAGTGAGCCTCATTAGCTTTTCCTACGCCAACAACATGGCTCGCGTGGGGAGCCTGGTGCTGTGTGTCCATGATGCCTCTGACTTCCTGCTGGAGGTCAGTAATGATCATAAACAATCTGGAAACACTCATGAGATTATAAATAATGGTCTCTGCTGTGCTTCATTTTACATCTAATCAGAAATAAGCATCATATGTGTAGTTTTAGTAACTACATGTAGTAAAAATATACCTTTTATTTTTTTTTATTTACCTTTGTAGCTCACTATAAGTGGTTTCTTTTGTATGATAATGTGATCATGCATATGACACGTGTGAATGTCATGGGAAAAATGAGACACTTCAATCCTCTGGAGTCCTGAAACATTTCCTGCATGTTTGCAAAAAATATGCCAGGAAAAAAAGGAATATAGGCAACAAATTACTGCACATTTACAAAGTTGCACTTGAAGAAACCACAAGTTGCACAATAACATCGTTTTGGTAGGTGGACCAAAGTAGAGGCTGTTTGTTTTAGATATTTCTGTATGTGGAGTCAGGTACAGCTTTTCAGCTTCCAATAACGACGAGTTCTGAGTTGTTTTTGTCTTGACTGGAATTCACCCTGACTGCATATTTTTAAAACCTCTTATATTTGGAGCAAACATTCCTTACCATCTTATCATAATGTTTGATTTCTGTTGTCTTTGTTCTCCAACAGGCAGCCAAGATGGCAAACTACTCCAAATACCAGCGGTTGTGTGACTCCCTCTTCATTGTGTTCAGTGTGGTGTTCTTTATCACACGGCTTATTATATTTCCAGTATGGTGAGTATTTTCAGCCAGTCAGACTTAATATTTGGTTTGGTTTTAGTGACACATTCATGAACTATGGTTTGGAGTTTCACCAGAACATGAAACACTTTTCGGGAAACCATTTTGGAGATTTTGTGTTTGATTTGAGCCTTTGGATTTCAGGGAACGATAAAATTTAAACCACATATCATTGAATTTCTTGGTCAGAACTCCAGTCCGTTGGCCTAGAAAGTCCAGTTTGTTTGAGGAGGTGTGAATGTGCAATCGATAAAAAAGTGAACCCTAGTCCACCAAAACATCTTGGTCTTGGTTGAGTTGAAGTGAACTCTGATGCGGTATGAATGCACATATGATTGCCAAGCCTCCAAAAGCAGGAAGTGGACTACAGCACAGGGCATTCTGGGTAAATGGAACCAAAACAAATTCAAGAGCCTATCGTTAGAAATGACTTGTGGTCTTTTAATAAATGCGATATTCTGCCCTCTAAAATATTACGACACTCATTACGATATTTTGATGGATGTTGAGCTCATGTTTTCTTCAGCAGTTCTTGGTGCAGCACCCCCATAGGCGAGGGGAGAGAACAGCACCAGCTGAAACTTTAACTAATACTGCAACTTCGGTCCCCTTTTGAAATACGTCTATTGAACTATCAGGAGTAAAAACACGCTTATATTCGGGTTGACCTTTAGCTACAAAGGCTTTTTAGGTGATTGCGTTTCTTTGACAGAGCACTAAAAGTTGCAGCTCTGCCTCCACAGAGAGGCCAACAATAGGGAACCTGTCATTGGCAGAAGTAACCTGAGCAGCTATATTCAATGTCTTGGTGTGAATGAATGAGTGGTGAAGCTACCTAGACTGAAATCCAAACCTTTCCGGGGGGGAGATGGGTCTGTCTTTGCTAGGTGTTCTTTTTCTGTATAATGGATTATCTTTCTGGGTTTCCAGGGTCCTGAACTCTACTATGTTTGAGAGCTGGGCCATCATTGGACCCTACCCGTCCTGGTGGGTCTTCAATGTCTTGCTGCTTCTCCTCCAAGTGATGCACATCTTCTGGGCTTACCTCATATTCCGCATAGCTTTCAAAGCTATTATGCGAGGAAAGGTGAGATCAGTCTCAAAAGTTTGATTTTTTTTTTTCTACGGTTTGTCAAATCCAAAGCAAAAGCAGTTTTTTGTGGCTTTGTTATGAAAATCTGAGTAACCAGGAGGTTGGTGGCATCTGTTGACCTTACATAGATTTGGTCCAGAACAGGGGTCTACAACCTACAGCTCTAGGGCCACAAGTGGACCTTCCAAAATGTCTCTTGATAACTTTGGCTAAAAATGAAAAAGAACCAGCTATTGTTTCTAAATTTTGATATAATAACAAACTTGGGTTTTTAACAGTTTTTCAGTTTATTCCTACAATATTCCACAAAGACTAACACTAAGCATACTAGTAATATGCTTTTATATATTTTTTTCTTGTCATTAGGTTGAAACCTGTTTTTTTTTTTTTTACATAAGTTTTTGTCCGACAGGAAATCCTATCCATCCTCTTTTTGCTAAATTTTATGTTTCTTTATCAAAACAGAAAAACAAGGTCTCTGCACATTCCTAAAGTCTTAAATTCACATATTTAAATGTAAGGCCTTAAATTGTCTTAAATTAATCAAAAAACAATAAGTTGGCCTTAAATATCACAGGTCTTAAATTGTGTTGTGGCAGGACTATTGAATTTTATTCTATCTAGTTTTGTTTTCTCTTGAGGATCTTTGTTGTTAAAACGCCAACATCTTTTCTGCTTTCTGTGACTCAACTCAGCGCTAACTAGCTGCTAATTGCTAGCTGGCGAAGGTAAAGCAAGCTAGCTTTTTTACGTCCATTAATTTTTTGTACATTTCTGTTGTAATATGGGTCTTAAATTCCATTAAAATGTTCTTAAAAAGTCTTATATTGAAGTTGGTAAAACTTGCAGAAAGCCTGAAAAAGCTTCAAAAATGACAAGTTTCCTATTGTAGATATTTATCTAAATAGGTTTTTCAAAAGAAAACATGTGACATTTGCTGCACTTGATGGTTTAGAGAACAAAATGGCTCTTTTGATTGTGAATTTTACAGACCCCTTCTCTAAACTCAGTACTTATGTTCTGACTTGTCACCACCTGTTAGTTTCACTTCACTGTATTTGACATGAAGTGTTTTGCAGATTTTTTTTGCTCCTGTAACAGTATCACAGATGAACAGATAAAAAGTCCCATCTGCGTTTTTCCACAGAAAGCTGATTGCTATTTTTGGTGATAGATTTGTTGCCTCCCCTTCTCTCTGAATTTTCCCATCTGCCCCTGACTCTCGTCTCGTTCTCCCTGCAGATGATCCCCCTCCCCCTCTCCAGAATCAGAGTGGGAGATCCCGTCTTTCTCTCTATCTTTGTCCAGTGACCCCCACCACTCCGCCCTCCTACTCCGCTGCTCTCACTTTTCTACATCTGCTCTGTCTGCTTGACAACTTTGCCATCTCTCTGTGTTTGGCTGTAAGTTTCCATCCACTTTCCCTGCCCTTTTCTCTCAAGTCTTAATCTCATCTCTCCTGTTTGTTCCAACAAGTTTAAGTGTGGCTGTAGTGTCGCTTGCAGTGGGAGGAGAGTTGTAAAATGATGAGTAATGTGGTTATGGTGTCATGAATGTCAGGTATGTCCAACTGTTTCCAATTAGTCAGGAGTGTGTTGTTGAAATTGTCCAACAACACCCTCCTGTGGCAATTAAGGGTGTTGTGAGCAGTTCAATCAAGAAGTCTTTTTCTTTTTTTTTTGTCCAGGCCAGTAAAAGATTTAGGGGGCACATCAATAAATATATTTCTAAATTATAAATTCTCCTCTTTTTTTTAATAGAAATGATACATTTAATTATTTGGAATTTTATACATTTATTTGCAGTTCTATAAATTTGTTATTATTATTTATAATATGTTTCTCTGGGGTGGCCAAAATGTTTTGGGAGGAGGGTGCCACTGCTCTGATGCTTTCTTAAGTAAAACTTAATGCAGCAAATAAAACAATAAGTCAGACCAATGGCTACCAGCGGGAAAATTCACATTGTAGTGATACTTAACCTATTTTTTTCATATTGGTTTTAATATTGGATTCTGCCTTCTGTCCCAAAGGTGTGTAATGATGTCCGTAGCGACATTGAGAGCAGCTCTGAAGAAGAATCTCACAGCCCAACTGAAGGCCTGAAGGCCTCCACTCACACCCCGAAGGGAGAAAACGGCACCAACGGCCATTGTGCTGCGGCCAGAGCCCGAACTCAGAACCACAGTAGCTGGTGACGAGGAACCCACAGCGCCCCCTGCAGCCTCCAAAGAGCTATGTCTGCCTGACCTGCGAGGCTCTCTCCCACTTTATATTAACACTGACAGCGCACAGATTTGAGAATCGGTGGATGGATGTGCAGACACTGACAGCGTTGTGCGGAAATCGAATCATGTGATTTGCGTAGCCTTATTTTTCCAGGCAGTGGGTTTAATGAGTTTGACTGCAGAGATTGGTTAGTTTCAACGTTCTCTCCCAGTTTTATTGGTCAGAGGAACTTAGTTATTTTTATCCTGAAGGGTTTATTCACAACAGTTTGCACAGAGCCACCATTCCACAGCAGGTATCACTCAAATAAAGATGAACATTTGTGACAGCTGAGCTTTTGTCAGCTCTGAAAAACAGAAAACCTGTTGAATGAGTAGCAGGAAGTTGGCAGTTCTGCAAAATGATGTGAACTTACTTTTCAACAATGTCTGGCTACTTTGTAACTGTTTTAACTACTTCTTCCAAGACCAATCGTGTATGAGATTTTCACAGCCAGGTGTGTGAATCTTGAAAAGGATGACTTGAGTGCTTTGTAGAAATGTATTTCCAAATATATTCTGTTGTTTGATGATGTCTCTTTTAATGCAGAACTGTGATAAATTGTCACACTTTTATTTAAGGCATTTTTATACAATACAAACTTGAAATTATGCTCTGCAGATGTGACAAAGGCCAAATATATTCTCTACCATTGTTTGGTTAAATTTTATACAACAAAAGAAAAACTAAATCTGTGTGGGAATAGATAAACATTCGGGGAGGAATCCTTCTCTTCACCATTGAGACGGATTAGAGGAACGGGAAACGTCCAGTAGGAGTAACAGTGCAGTCCAGGTGACGTCAGTCTTTGATGATTGCAGTGTCCTGGTTCTCTGCAGCCAGTTTCAGCTGTTTCTGCTTCACCCAGTATCGGTGTCCTCGCATCACACACAGGTAGCCTCCGTATGCCGTCAGCAGCATCATTGAGGTAGAAAAGGCGCGGTAACCGATATCAGCCAGACGCTTTGCCGTCACCATGATGATGATCCTGAAGGAGAGGAGAAGTTGGATCAGCTTCAGCAACTGGGTTTAACTCGACTGGTACATTCAGAGGCTGAAGTTTGGACATTTAAGATAATTACAAGTATGTTTTTATATGGAAATACTGGAAGCATCTATGTTTTATAAAAGTACACAACCTGGACTGAAAAGTAAAAAAATCAGTCATCTGTCAATAAAGATGACAAATTGATAAGTGGATTAGTTAGAGGCAAAAAGCTTATAACTGCTTAAATACTTATAACTATACACTTCATAAAATGATCAGAAACATTTTCTATATACACAAAATAATTTCTCTCAAACATTGTTCACAAACCTGTGATGTGTTTTAGATCTTAGAGTTCAGCTCAAGAAAAATGAGAGCAACGAAAGTGCTGCGTTAGGTTTCTGTTCAGTGTAGAATAATCAGACATTTTACAAATTACACACACGAAACTAGATTTAAAAAAAATACGTTTTCTTAAAAATAAAATTTCAGTGCTCTTTTAAAAGAAAGTGTGCTTTTTAAAATCTCTTATGTTTTTAAGTTATTTATTCCATTCACTTTACACCCAATTGAAATGCATTTTAGAAATTAAATTAAATTTTTCTACAGATATGTCGACTATCACAAAAAAATGGTGTTTAATAGTGAAATTACACAGATTATGGATCTGGTGACAGACGTATCCAAATCAAACAACATATTTACTCTTAAACGCTCACTGCTCAAGACTGTTTTTGGATAAATGGATAGAAAATCTTTGTGTTTTCTTACCTTTTTATCCAACAAAAAGTAAACGCAACAAACGGTAGTTTCTTTGCTTCAATGTCAACATAAGAATCCAGATATCTAGCCGTTTGCTAACTAACCTTCGTATTCCATAAAATGCGGAAACTGGTACTTGTCTTGTAAAAACTGGCAGACAGCAGAGCGCCACCACCCGGTCAGGAGGTCATATTACACTACTCGAACTATTTAACTCCCTACTTCTTCCCCTCAGAAAGCGGTTCTGAAGCACTCATTCAGCACTCGGGGGAGTTTTTAACATGACCTGGACGTCTGATGCCTTATATCAACATAAAACATATGCAGAAGTTATAATTTACAATTTTCTGCTTGAAAACAAAGCAACAAGGCAGAGCTATCGAGTAAAGTACAATCCGGTTTTCAAAATAAAACCACGTCATTCAAAATTTTGAATTTTAAATTTTAAAATCCCCTAAATTAAAATGTTAAGATTGGATATACTTACCAAAATCCGTGTTTAATTTTTTTCTTAACTTAGTGATAAAAAAATTTTTACAACTGAAAAATTGATAACAGAGCACGTTTGATCACATATAACACATAAAGTGCTAAAATTAATATATATTTACAAGAAAAACTAGATACACCCCAACAATAACACATTAATCATTTAAAGTCTAAGACTTAAAAATATTGCATTTATTTTCAATTTAATATTGGCCGTCTGGAGGTCATAAACAGTAATGACAAGTATAAAACTATCTTTATTGATATTGGAAAATCGGGTTCGGCTATTTAAAATAAAACAATGAAATGGACATTTCAGTTTATAAATAAAACATCTTGCATTTGAATTCTGATTAAAGTTAAAAAGTGATAAATGAAACTAACTCTACTAAGCATCAGATTTTAAAACTGTAAAAGTCGCTTTGAGTGTTTTGCACTCATTCACCTGTAGAATGAGTGAAAAGAAACACCATAGGTAAATATAACGGTGAATATTTTAGCTACCGTTTTCTTTACGTCTTCAAATGGCCGCGCCCACAGCAGGCGTGAAAATAAGAAGAAAAACTAGTGGAACCCATTTACGACATTTCCACCCGGAATCTTTTCTCAAGCACACACGTTACGATGGCAACATGTCCGAATCTTAAAGGTCCTGACAACGCAGTAAACGACCCCGGTGCTGCTCCGTACGGAAACTTTATAAACTATTACAGCTTTAACCCTCCGGAAAACCGCTTGAGTCTGATCCCAGCAACGCTCCTGCAGGATTTGGGCTACAGGGACGGAGGGGACGAGCCCACGCTCATCCTGGACGTGGGGTGCAACTCAGGGGTGCGAAATGACACACTTCCTGTTTATGTTACTTAAAATGCTCGTGGTGATAATAGCAGTCTTCTTGGAGTGACTAAATTATACGTGCGGTGCTATACTGCCTTTTTTTGAAGTTCCTGTTTCTACTTTGTCACTTTAGTGTATTTATGTTTGGTGCTGTAATGTAAAGTTAGACTAGTTGAATGTATATTTTTAATCTATACTGCAACGCCCCACCATGCTTCATAACATAGACCAATAACTAAAGCTGCAACCAACGATTATTGTAGTCTTAGATTAAGTTATCAATTATTCTGATTATTAATCAATTATTCGAGCAAAAACTAATTCTGCGGATTTTTCATTTAAGCGTATTCCATATATTAGGTTACATAAAAATGCAAGTAAATAATTCATTTCCTTTATTAATAAGAAAACAAACATTTTGGTGCCAGAATGCAGCACATTGCATTCATGCTTGATTATTTGTTGTAAAGAAAGCATCTGCAGCGGGGAAAAAATGTTTCTAACATCAACATGTGAAAAGTTCAGCTTTTTCTGCTTTGCTTAACATCAACGGTGTCATACTGATCTTTTGATTATTTTTTGGATTAACCGATGATTGGATTGCAAAAGGTGCTTAGTAGGAGTTTTTCTTTTCTTTTGCAGAATTTGAACCAGGTGAATCTAAAACTATGAAACATATTTACTAATAGTTTTTGTTTAATCTTAAATGCAAAATGTAAATATTTTTGTGCTATTTTGGCTTAATTACTCTTG
Organism: Xiphophorus couchianus; assembly: GCF_001444195.1. NCBI lineage: Eukaryota > Metazoa > Chordata > Actinopteri > Cyprinodontiformes > Poeciliidae > Xiphophorus > Xiphophorus couchianus. The sequence goes on from NC_040247.1 coordinate 4,847,431, forward strand.
AGTATTTTCTTTGAGGAAATTGCCTTTTTTATTAATCAAACAGAATTGACTAAATTTTGTTCTATTTTTTCCCCATGTTGATATCTAGAATTTCTTTTTAAAGTTTTGGATCTGTGATAATCTACACATTCCTTCCCAACAACATATCCGACTACTTTGTTTAATTAAAACATTGCATTCTTTGTTTATTGTTGAGTAGGTAAAATAATTTATTCTTTTTTGACCCTCTATTTCTTTTGACTTCATGATTTTGGCCTATGTGGCAAATAGTTACGACACCCCTGGTGTAAACTAAATTTTAAGCAGAAAAGGAAACCTCCTTTGATATTGTCTGAACAATAACTCAGTTCCTCCTGTGTGAACACCAGGACCTGAGTGTGGCCATCTACAAGCATCTTGTCCAGGAACCAGAGGAGAGCACAGTTCAGCTTCTGGGGTTTGACTTGGATGAAACTCTTATTGAGCGCGCAGAGCAGACCAACCCTCTCCACAGCAACATCTCCTTCATCCAGCTGGACATCACTGAGGAAACCAACCAGCTGCATGACTTCCTCAGCCAGCACAGCTGCTCCCACTTCCACCTGTGTCTGTGCCTGGCCGTCACCATGTGGGTCCACCTGAACCACGGAGACTCGGGCCTGCTGCAGCTGCTGTCGCGCCTCGCCGCCATCAGCACCCACCTCCTGCTGGAGGCTCAGCCCTGGAAGTGTTACCGCTCTGCAGCCCGCCGCCTCAGGAAGCTGGGCCGCTCGGACTTCGATCACTTTAAGACCCTGAAGATCCGCGGCGACGTTGCAGAACACGCCACGGCGCATTTGGAGAGACACTGCGGCATGGAGCTCATGCGGAGCTTCGGCAGCACCGCATGGGACCGGAAGCTGCTGCTTTTTAGACGCAGATGAGTTTTAAGGATTTTTTATGACTTTTAAAACCCCAGTTCTTTGAGATGTAAACAAACAAAACCAAGGTTAACAGTTTCCGCCTTAAACGCAACAAATTCTATGTAATTTAACAGAAAAAAAAAACAATCTTATTGGGGAACATTGAAAAAATGTGGTATAAGTGTACCATGTCGTTTTATGATGGGAGTAAGCAATGCAGAATTACTCACTACAATCAAGTGACTCTGACTGACTCCCAATACGTTTTTTGTCACATCTTCCAAAACCATACACTGATTTCATTATCAAGACATATCTGCCAGGGGATATATATAAATAATTTCAACGGTATTACTTAAAAATAGAACACAGTGAAGACGGTAATAAAAAACAATTAGAAAATATTTATTTCAAAAATACTTTGTTCATCCCAACAGTAAATTAAATGTAACTAATTTCATTAAGGAGTTGTGGTTGGTGATGCTGTGGGCAAGAAGGATCTCCTTTAGCAGTCAGTCTTCTAATAAATATGAAGAAACCAAAGACAAAATTAAATTCATTAATTTTTTAGAATGCTAGAGAGAAACTAAATGTTGGAACTCATGAAATTTACTTCAGAGTTGCTGCAGATGCCGACAAAGAATGTCCTGTAGAAAACAGTCTTACAGCGACTCTGAAGAATCCTCAATCGTGTATAATTTTCTAAACTTTATGAAGTCACTATATTCCCCAAAACAGAACCAGCCTTCTTATCCCATTGTTTAGTCTTAAGAAAAATAAAACCAATCTAGATGCTGTTCTGCATAAAAGCATATCAAATGATCTACTTTTATTAATGACAAACAGTTATTTTTCATCATTTTAATTACAGAATACTAAAAATAACATTACATAAAATGTCTTTTTAAAAGAAACCATTGAATATTACAAAGGTTGTAAATCTTGTAAAGTTAGGATATAAAATCTTTGAACTGTGGTGTATAATTGAAAAAGAAAAATAAATTTCATAAAATGTATATATTAACTGTTCTACTACATTAAAAAAAGATGAGATGGGGACACAAAATGCAGACAGACGAGATGAGTGGACACCGCCATTACTGCGGTGAGCTCTCCTTTCAAAGGAAGCAAGGACCAGAGATGCACAGCACAAACCACAACCGGCTCTAGTTCTCCAATTAAGCTCATTCAAGGGAAAAAAGGAAAGGGGAAACAATTTACAACACAACTGAGCTTGAAAGACGGCAAAAAAAAAAAAAGTGACTTGGTGACTGCTCCCATTATTCACACACATCTCGACTAAACTGGCCTTGGTTCCATTAAAATACTTTTTTTTTTCTGTCCTCGAAAGGTTCACACTGTACAGAAAAGAAAAAAAAAACAATCATCCCAATGAAGCAAGGGAATCTGATCAGGCATCTTTCAAGCTCTTTACACAACCAACACTATTTTCTACTGTACAAGCCACCAAGCAGATTCACCAAAAGCAATTATGACGTCAACATTGAAGGAAGTGAGAGACACTACGTGAGGGGAAACATGCATTATTCAACAGTGTGCTTTCTTTCTTGCTCTTCTATGGTGTCACTTTATCATCAGCCCTTGTTTTATTTCTGAAAAAGTAAGAAAAATGGACATTCAGAACCCGATTCCCCCCCTTCATGTCGGAGAAAAGCTGAGGGGAGGGTTTGCTTTTCCAAAACAAGTTTCAAAGTTTCAAGATATGGTTTTAAATTATGCTTTTCCTGTGAAGCAGTTAGTGGTTTCTGTGAGGGAACGTGATATGAGAAGGGAACAGATGACCAAAAAAACCAAACAAATATAATAAAAAACGGACATCTGAGACACACTTTAGGAGGAGGAGAGGCATGTTACCAGCAGAACTACTTGTTTTGGCTGGTCTGCTGCTCAAAGCTTCATAATGCTGTTCAGGTTCAGAAAAGTCCCCCTGAGTTAGTGCACAGAGTCTGGCGCCCGGAGGCCCGCTGGTTTAGAAACCCACATGAAGAAGAGTTGAGAAAAAAAAGGTATTTTGAATCAGACCAAGCTTAGAAATCGCTTTGGAGAAGGTAAGCCTGACTTGAGTTTGCGGTGGATGTTAGTGTGGAGGAACGGTCAGGCTTAGCTGCCCGAGTCCAGTTGTTTCTCCAAAAGCTCTGAGAAGTAGGTTTGTTTTCTTTTTTTTTTTTCAATAGATGTGCGCTTCGTATTGCCCAACCGGAAGACGGGCTTGCACCGTCCCTTCGAGTCTTGATCCGAACAGCGGTCCTGATTCAGGAAGTGGTCAGTTCTGCCCAACAGGCCAGTGGCTTGGGACCCGGTCGAGTGCTGGTGTAGTACGTTACGCCGGCTGTGCGTCGGTCGGTCGGTCAGGCAGACAGGTAAGACAGGCAGGTGGGCTGCAACGCGGCGGGGAAAGGGGCGGGGTTAGATCAAAGGAGCCGTGTCCATCAGGCCTTTGATTGGGTCCAGGCTGGCAAAGAACCGGACGTCCCGGTCCTTATCAGACTGCAGAGCCATAACGGTTTCTTCCAACTTGTCCGAGTAGGGACAGCCTGGTTCCTTAAAGTAAGCTGAACACAAAAACACTCGGTTAGTAGGAAGAAAAGCTGTAAAGGTGACCTGTTACGCTTCCTTGAACAGGTTAGGATCTGTCTATGTGAGATACAAAACATTCTTAATAATGAGATTTTAGTCTGGTCGCTGCTATAGAGCCTCCTGTCACTTTAAACCCAAATAAACTGCTGCCAGACACAACCCCCAACGCAACATTTACACTTGCATGAGAAAACAGCTGCAAACAAATGTGCAATTATATAACCATACATCTGTGAAAAGCATTAGTAGAGACTCCTGCACGACCAACAAGAATACAGTAAGTGGGTTGTGGATGGTTGGCCAACAACAAAACATTTTTGTTTTCTAGCAGCCATTAACTGTGTTCCCATCACCACATAATTGTGCAATTTGATGTTTTGAAAATAAATACTTAATGGGGATATGGAAATTTTGAAAAAAAAAAAATCTTGTTTTTTGATTAAGTAAAAGTTTTGTTGATAGGTTGAAGTGGTTTCTGTAGCCATATCAAAATTCAGTCATTGATCCAAAAAAATAAAAAATTAAATGTTGTTGTAGCTCATTAATTAAAAATTCTTTAAAATTGGCTTATTTTGCTAAATTGTAATGAAAACACTTTTCACATCTCATGATTAACAACCGAATGTTGCCGCGCCCGCAAACCACGAAAAAGAAGACAGGAAGTGGTTGGAGTATCATGGCGTGACATGTTTTTTTTATTTACATGAACAAACTTATTCATGTGTGATTTTAATCAAGTTTTTTTTTTAATTTAAAGGCAACACTGAAAATGTGGGATTCTTTTTTTTTTTTTATCATTTGTGGAATTTGAAAAAGTTTTGTTGGAGATCCATTTGGGTTGCTAGGTAACGGAGCAGAGACTCACTAATTGGAAGGTTTTTGAAATGGCTAATTTTCCAGACACCAAATAACAAATTTGTTGCCCAAAAATGGCCGGGTGTTTGTTTGTACCTCAAATGGAGGTGTAAAATGTGCAGAAAGTGAATTTTGCATAGTAGTTACTCTTTAAACTTATCGTTTGTCGAATCATTGAGCTCATCTTCAAGTTACCTTTCTCCATGATGCTCTGCCGTAAAGCCTTGGCCACCAGAACGCGGACGTTGGCCACCGGGTCGGCAGAGAGGCTCAGTAGGCTGGGCAGGAGGTGCTGGCTGAACTGATCCATGGGCATGCAGTCCTCCTCCACAATGGCCTTCAGCAAAAACACATAAACACTCAGACTGAGCTGCAACAAGCACCCAGGGAAAAGGTATTTATGACGCAAAGATGTGACAAGAACAGAAACAATCTAATCAGACCGGTTAATCGACAAATGGCTTTCTGCCAGAGTTTTACGGTCAAAACACATTCTCATCCGACTAGAGATTATACAACACTGACATGACATAAAACAACTATTATGGTGTAAAAAAATCAACTATTTTACAATAAAAAAAGGCAGCAAAAGTTATAGAAATATTAAAATAAGTGGAGAAATGTACAGACCTGGCAGATAAAAGCAAATGCCTGCCTGCCCACCCATTTGGGACAGTGGCAGAACCTGACTGAGAGTTCGTTGATGAAGGTCAGACCAAGTTCATCGGCCCCGCATGCATAAAGCTTCTGCAGGATCTCCACTACCTGAGAGCACAAAGCAAAAAACGAGCAGTCAGTCTACGCTTACCGGGAAGAAACAAGCATTTTATAGAAGAGAATTAGGAACACTGGAAGGAAAAAAAATGCTGAAGAGAAAAAAATAGCAAAAAAATTAATTCTGAAGAATTTTGAGAAAATAAGAATTTGAGAAGCAAGATTCAAGTCAGAATTTTGAGGGTTAAAATGGAAAAAACACAATTCTGAGGAAAACATACAGAAATCAATAGGGGAAAGTTAAAAGACAAACAGCAAAAAAACACAATTCCCAAAGGGGGGAAAACACAATTTCCATGTGAAACAAGAAATATTGAAAAATAACAGAACTTTGAGGAAAAAATAGAGAAAAAATACAGAAATCTCAGTTTTACAGTAAAAATAGAGAAAAAATAATTACTGAAGAGAAAAAAAATTATTCCACAGGAGAAAATTTAAAAAACACAAAAGAAAATCCAGATTTTCACAAAAAAAAAATCAGAAATTTTTTTGTCAATTATTTTTTTCAGAAGAAAATTTTGAGAACAAAATTCTAAAATAGAATTTGAAGAAAAAAAAAGTCTGAATTTTGAGGTTCAGAAACATAATTTGTTCCCACTAAATCTCATCTGTAGCTTTCCACAGATGAACGCTACAGATGCAAATTGTTAGAATTTGCAACGTAAAATCTGCTGCTCACATAACAAATATGACCAATATATCAATATCTGAACATTTTACATCTCAAATTTATTTTCTTCTAAAATACTTTTCAAACTCTTCTATGAACTCACCAGTTTATAGGAGATCCACCTGACCTCTGACACTTTGTCAGAGCAAAGCGTGAGTGCTATCTGTCTGAGGTAGTCGTAGACGTCGTAGTGGCTGTACAACTCTATGATTAGGATCAGCTGCCTGGACACAGACACAGACAAAAGGTAAATATAGTCAACTAAAAAGCAGAAAAGAACAGCACATTATGACAAATAATAAAACATAAATCAAAGCAAACTTACTCTGCCAACTCGTATCTGAATCTCCAGTTGCGGCTGTTGTCCGTCACCATGAACTCCTGCAACTGGTACAGATACTCCCTCCTCTTGTCTGCATGCAGCAGCTGCAGGAAGTACAAACCAGCTTCGTTAGCAGAGATTTAATGAGTACTTGGCGTCAATTTTCCATCAGTTGAACCAGAGCTGTTACCTTCAGGAAGTCATACAGGTGTTTAAGCACACCGATGCGAACCTCGTCCAGGTCTTTGAGGAAACCGTTGAAGATGGGCACCAGATCCGCCGCCGTCAGCTGATCGCCGAGAATGACCGCCAGTTCATGGATGGAGAAGGCCAGAGTACGCCGCACCTTCCACTGAGCAAGAAAAAGACCAAAAAACGTTGTAATTTTGCTGAAAACCTTAAGCAATGTTTAGTAAACATCTAGTATAATTTTGAGGAAAGCTGCAATTTAACGCGATGCAGCAGTTAAATGTCGTTGCGTTTAAATCTGGTGTGACTGGTCTGTCAAAATAACACATTTTACTGGACGATAAATTGTCCCAGAAGTTGCAGCAATAAACAATAATTTTGCAGTTTGGAGACCATTTCCAAATAAAGGTAATTGCATAATAATGCAAATAACATTCAAACTTTAAATTCTAGTGAACATTTAACATTGAAACTGAAAGACATTTTAAATATCCAATATAAACAAAAAAACAACAGAAAGAACAAATAAAATTAATTAATAAGTCTCTGTAAACAAAATTGTGTTTTTAATAGAGTTAGCTGACACCAAAGCACCAAACTGAAGACTTTTATCATCCAGTTTTTGGTAAAAAGAGAAAAAAAGAAAATAAACAATAAATCATCCAATGGAAATTATTAAGTTTGTTTCAATTCATCATGCTATTAATTGATTTATTGCGACAGGCCAAGCTGCGACCCTCAGGCTTCTAAACTTGTCATTTGGTTTTTTTCTTGTTGCAGTAAAAATCACCATTAAACATTTTACAAAGTAAAAAAAACCAATATGGTTAAAGAATGTTTCTACATTTCCACCCATTTGTGCAATTTTCCCCCAACTTCAATCCAGCAGAACTAAAGTTTTATGGCTTAATAACTGAAAACAGTCTCAGACCTTTTAGCCTATCCCAACTAAATGACCAGAATTTTAATTTATAAAGAACACAAAGTGCACTCTTACTGCATAAAAGCCAGTTTATGAGCAAAATGACAACAGAAGCAGGCTGAATCTGCCTTTTCCAACAATATCTATCAAAGAAAAAATATAATAGAAATACTTTTTAAAACAGAATCCCCACGTTTCAAGCAAAAACCTTAATATTTAGGCTAAAAAACTGCTGTTAAGGGCCAACTGTGGAAAAATAAAATCCAAGTGAAGGATTCAATGGTAAGTCAGGCGTTTCACACAATGGATCTGTCAGAGAAACGACTTGGGGCATGTAAAGACAACACCGGCATCTATTTGTCCCAACATGTCCTCCAACTGTTCAACTTGAGGAAAAGCCTGTAAAGCTGCCCTGACTTTTAAAGTTGTCAGGATGGAATCAGCAGCAGTGAGAGTGAGAATAGAAATATTGCATTAACAGAAGGACTGGACGACGTTAGGAGGGCGTAACAACAGGACCTGCGACTATTAAATAATTAAAATGCTCTATTAAAGGAAACATGGACTCCAGACAACAAGTAGTCCAACTACTGAAAAAAACAAGATTTCACTGGAAAAGTTGAATGTTGTAGTTACTTTATGAATTGCTCAGTTTAACACACATTTTCCTTGTAAAACTTTCTATAAAGAATTTTAACCACGTGAAGCTAAAACTATGCCACAATGTTATTTTTTTTAACATTTAAATGGAAAATCTTTTTTTTTGTACAATTTTGGCTTAATTACTGCTCCAACCTTGTCCTTTCAGTAAATTGCCTTTTGAGTTCATATGCTCCAGTTAACAATGAATCGATTACTAAATTAGTGAACGATTATTTCAATAATTGATTCAGCTCGATTAATTGTTTCAGCCCTAGTTTCAAGTATCACTTTCCTGCAGAAACTGTCTTGTTAACGCCTCAAAACACCGTCCTTATGACTCAGAAAAGCTAAGTTATGTCAAAGAAAAATAGGAATTGTAAGAATCAGGCTAACGAATGTATGGGACGATGCTATTCAAGCTAATTTCTCAAAATCTGAAGTTGCACAGTTCATAAACCGTTAAAGAATTGGGTTTTTTTTGGACAAAATACTTAATCCACACTAAAAATGTAAATATCCCTTTAATATAATCTAATGCACAACATCCTAAAAAGTTCTCCCTCCCCAGGTATCCTAAAAAAAAACCCTATCTTTTTTCTTTTAGACAAAAACCTGCATCATCACATCTGTTAAAAAGTTAACAGCCATCTGATTGGCTGCTCAAACAGCTGCTTAAACATAAAAACCTCCCACTGAGATAAAATCTAGGCTGTAAATAATCATCTCTACCAGACTCTTGGGCCGATTTCCTACCTGAACATCACTGGCCAGCGTTTCATACGTGTCCTTGAGGCAATGCCAGTTCTGCCGGCCGAGCGTGAGCGCCACGCCGGGCAGGCTGAAGGCACAGTGTTTGGCTATCTCTGTGTCCACCGTCTGCGCCCGGGCCGGGTCCGTCATGGAGAGGTACTGATCCAACAGCTGCTGGGGTATAACGTTCTGCAAATACGGCACAGAGAGAGTAACATTTAAAAAAAATAATCATGTAAAAGAGAGAATGTGTGGAATATTTACAGGCCGGTGTATTTAAACTGACCTGGATTTTCGGTTTGTCCTCGGACACTCGGGTTTGTATCACCTCTACCTCCTCTATCTCTATGGGTTCATCTGATTCAGACTCCTGGGAAAAATGAAATGAAATGAAAATGGTTTGTTCCATACAGTTATGGAACAAACCAAGCTGACTACATGCAAAAAACACTTCAAATTAAAGGTGCAGCTAACATTTACTTTAGTAATCCATTATTCTGATGACAAATCAAATGATCGGATAAAACAATATTGGCACATTTCGCAAATTTCTTACTTAATTACTGCAAATAAAAAAAGAAAAGAAGGAAGGGGGAAAAATTAATGAAATTTGGAAGGAAGAAAGGAAAGAAGGATGGAAGAAAAAATAAAAGGAACAAAATTCAGAAGGAAGGGAGGGAAGGATGTTTGGAAAGATGGAAGTAAGGAAGAAAGGAAGGAAAGAAGGAACAAATAAGGAAAGTAAGATATGAAGGAATAAAGAAAGAAGGAAGTTCAGAAGGCAGGAAAGCAGAAAGAAAAAAAAAGGAAGGAAAGATTTGGTATGAAAAAAAAGGTTTCATTTTTTAAATGATGTCGCCCAAAAACCATTTCTTATCTACATCTGACCAAATGTTAACAATCTGAAGCGTGTCTTACTGGTGCTGGAGAGTCAGGAGAAGACTCCTCTTCCTCTTCCTCTTCCTCCTCCTCCTCCGGCTCTGTCTGTGTCTGCTCATCTTCTTGCTCTTGGACCGGACTCGGCTCTGTGGCTGGAGGAGTTTCTGCCGTTTGCTCCTCCTCTGTGCTGGTTTCCTCGGTTTCATGCGGCTGAATCTCTGTGGATTTGTCCTCCAGCGGGCTTTCGGGGTTGGATTCTAGTAGTTCGTCTTGCTGTTCAGTTGGGTTGTTTTCTGTTGGGCTGTCAAGCTGTGCAGCCTTTAGAGCCGCTGACAATACTTGAACTTGAGCTGAGCAGTAAACCACATCTGTAATTAAATCTGCATTCCCAGAAATCTCACCGTACACATTCTGGCATCAAACACTCACCTTGTACATCTGGATCATCAATGTGAGGTTGCAAACAATCCAAAACCTTCTGGATCTGATCACTGGTAGCTTTGCCATGGCTGTATTTAGACTCTGAACAGTTTTCTTCTGGTTCCTCTTCTTCTACCTTTTTCTCCGTCCCTTCCTCTGATGTCTGACAGTTTAGCATCTCCAGTTCTTCGCTGATGTCAGGTAGAGGTTCTCTCCAGTAGATGAAAGAGTTAAAGCTGTCGTCGGCCTGCTCCGTCTCTTTTGTGTTTTTAGCATTGTTTGTAACCAGGGGGCTGTCTCGGCTGTCTGTCACAGCCGAGCCGGGAACAGAAAAATGGCCGTCTTCGAAGTGGTTCAAGTCCTCGCAGTCTGGCGTCGCCACGTGCTCCGGCGATGGCGTGGCCCGGCCGTCCTGGTTGGGAGGCGTGTGTGTGATGGTTCTGTCTTTGTGGCAGCTGCTAATGTCGGAACAGTTCAGGGAGTTCAGAGAGCAGCTGCTGCAAAGAAACACAAGTTCAGAAACAACCAGTGCTTCCTATTTTGGTAACTTTACAAACAAAGTTATAACTGAAGTAAACAGTCCGGTTCATTTGGGGAGGTGTGAATTCGCAATCAAACTCAAAAAAGCTCAGTTTGGTTCTAGTGAACTCTGGTGTGGTTCAAATACATGTTTGAAGACCAAACTGACTGGAAACCACTCCAAAAGCAGGAAGCAAACTATAATTCTGTGTAAATACAATCAAATCGAAATAATCCAAGTCTAGCCCTTGTGGAAGAAATGGGAAATTGGTATTTCACCAGTGACGAAAGAGAAATCCTACAACGCGTAAAATTGAACGCCAGAAATGGTGCAACACTGAGCACAAAGAAGTTGCGCTCCATGTCTTCTTCAAAGGTTTTCAGTGATTTTTGATACAGCGCCGCCACAGGTGAGGAAGTGAACAATTGTTGTCAAACAATCCAATTAGTTTGGATTGTTTGACAAAGCCAACCGCACCGGATGATAATGTAACAAATATTGCAATTTTGGTTCCCAGTCAAAAGGATTCTAATGAACTATCAGGTGTGAAACCCCCCCCAAAAATCTATATAAGCAAGACTGCTTTGGTAAAAACAGAGTTTCATTTGTATAAACAATAAAATTTGTCTCGGTCTATTTTTTTGGTAATGAAACTTAACGCAGAGGAATAAAAGAACAGGCTGTTCGTCATGTCTCATTAATAACTGTGATTCATTCAACCAATGACTAAGCTGCAGCTTCCTCAGCCAAGAGGACATCCGATCTTGTCTGTCTGATGCAAAAATGTGACAAATTTGTGCATGATAAACTATTACCACACACATTTCCTAAAAAAAACAACTTTATAACTCATCACTCATATCTGCTTTCTACTAATAAGTAGAAAGCAAATTTTACAAGTTCCCTGTAGAAACCAACAGTCCCTACAATTGAGGTATCCACGAAACATAGCCGAATTATTCTCGCAAATCTTTGTCAGCATCTACAGGAATCTTAACTCTGATCTTAATGAATAATAATTAATAATAATTGGACAATAATTACAGCTTTTATGGATTGTTTTATTAGAATAGAACAGGGTCAAAAAGGGATTGCTTTGTGCTACACTGACCCTCCTGGTGTGGGTTGTATTATATAAAAGGCACCACTAATCTGGAACAAACTTCCAGAAAACTGCACAACAGCTGAAACACTGAGTTCCTTTAAATGAAGGCTAAAACCCCACCTGTGTAGAGTTACTTTTTGACCATTTTAACATGTTGAACAATATTAATTAGGACCAGGACTTTAAAATGTTTATTTTTATTTATTAATTACATAGATTTCAACTTGTTAAAGATGTAATAGCAATTAACCACTTTCTTTTTTTTTTTTTTAAACATCAAAGGTTCCAGCTGGGACTTTTACGCGGTTCTGGTACGCCTATAAATCTGACGCATCAACATCATCCATAAATAATGTTGGACAACAAAGTCGCTTCCCTTGGCTCACTGCGGGTTAATTTTTCATTAAAAAAAGAAAACAATATGATGGGATGCTGAAAAATAATATTGTGTTCAAGTTGTGCTAACAAGAGTTAGCCTGTCAGCAAAGCTTCAATAGGTGAAGCTTCTCAACGCTAAACCTGTTGCAGCAGCATTTCTTCAAAGAAGTACCATAAATGACCCTAGGTTCCTGAAATACTTGAAACATTACAACAACCCCTTGAACAAATCTGAGGGTTGGATGACCTAAATAACAGATCAAAAAGAGGAAATCTCTGTTGTTAAGCTTATATGTCTATTTTTTCAATAGTTTAGCAGCAAAAAGGTTAAATGAATTGAAAATGCTGTTTAAATTGTCGATATATAGTTTGATTAAAATGTAACTAATTGTGATTGTCACCACTAGTTTCAATACATCTAAATCAATCAGTAATCTGAAGGAATGACACTCAAACATCAGAGCTCCAAGACAGTTAATCTCTTTACTTAAAAGCGATTGTTTGTTACAGATTAAATAACTCGCTGTAAGACTTCCTGTTGTCCTATAGAAACATCTTTTCTATACAGCATTGTGCTGATGAGACGGAAACTAAAGCTGCCATCCAATCCGTGGCTCCTGATTAAGCAGTTATAAAGGGAAAGCAGTGCTTCTTTTCAAACACAAACAAAACAACGCCTTTTCCTTCGATGGAGCGTTAAAGTTGGATGGAGAACTTCTTAAGCAACTTGAAGCTATGAATAAAAGTGGTTTTGAAAGAAGTTACGCGACCACTGCTTTGCAACATGTTGAAATGACCGGTTTTGCTCAAATGTAGACATTTTGGAAAGCTTTTAGAACAAACATGACACCGAACACCTACATGTGATAAAGAGTCATTATAATAAAAGTTCAGTGATGGTCTTACTTGTCCGTTGTACACCTGGGGACCTCTGGAAGAGCACCATCTTCCCTGAAATGAAGGCCTGTGCTGGAGGGGTTGGCAAAGGTGGAGATGAATCTCCCCAGAGACTGAAAGGCAGCCTGTCGCACCTGAAGGTGGAAAAGTTTGTTTTTACAAGACTTAATGAGTTAAGAAACCACATTATTAGAAAAAGTTTTATTTGATGATAAAATCATTTTAAATGGCTCCATTTCCTATCTTTTTAATTTTAACTGTCAGAATAAATGTCCCAATCATTTCGACGCAATCATTTACAGCGCATACATTTCTCACAGTTTGTGAGTCTTACCCAACGTGATTGGTCACTGATGAGGTTGATGAACAACGGGGACAGTTTTGAGCGCCGCACCTCTGGAGAGGTGGAGTTGGAGACGGTCATGAAGCACTCGGCACACGCTTTCCTGATGCCCCAAAGGCTGTCAGAGCACAGGTTGAAGAACTTCGGCATCTGCGTTAAAAACATAAAACAAACTGAGATTTTTGACTGCAGAGAGATTTATTGATTTTAAAAACCAGTACGAAAATAAATGTTGTAAAACATATTCTGAAGTTTCTCACCAGAAGTTTTTCTGTTGCTTCCTGACCAACAATAGAGCAAAATTCCCCAAAATTCCCTGCACACACCTGTAACAAGCATGATGGGGAGAAAATACGGTGAAACACTTCAGACAAAATTTAATAGTTTAAGTATGCTTTGCTGAAATGTACTGTGATTATTATGAGCTGCCCTCTAATCAATTCCAAATTTGTGCGTGGGGGCATAATTAAAATAGAATTACAAAGAGATCCAAAAAAATACTTGGCAATGTTTAACCACATTTGCAGCCCCGACACCAACTGGCACCAGTTAGACAGAATTAACATTCCAGAGGGGAAACAACGGCGTAGTGTCAGCAAAGCCCGCTGGACGAAACAGAACTGAGGTTGATTCACAGACTGATTGAATTCACACTGACAGAGCAACACAAACAGAATTAAACTTGACCTCACATGCCTGCTGTCTGAGCCGTGCTTTAGGCTGCAACATAACTAACCTAAAGGTCATCTTCAGATTTCTGAATGTGAGAAAGGAAAGGTTTTACCTTGCGCACTTGGAAGAGTCTGGCGTCGCTGCAGAGGTCGCAGAAGCGTGGCAGCAGCAGATGCTCCACTGTGTCTTTGCTCAACATGGTGACAACTTTACACATGATCTGTGTGACAGAACGAAAGCAGATCGGGAACTCAAGTAAAAGGAGGTCAATAAAAGTAATCTAAATCAAACTGGGTTTGATTTAGATTACGCATTGATACTCTTTAATTGATACTCTTTAATGATAACATAAGAAAGAAGAAATGGGTCAAATGAATAAATGTTTCTTACAGCAACTGCCTCAATTTTGTAGTCATCATCACTGCTTGGTTCTGTCAACTCAAGCAGAACAGGACAAACTTTGGTCTCCATGTCAGCTTTAGAGATGAGGCCCTGCTCCAACAAAACCAGCAGCGCTGCCTGACTCGTCTTCCGCACCTGCAAACGATGAATGGGTCAATTGTTAAGTCAACATGCAAAAACACAAATGCTCCATTTTTAAAATCCCCAAAACATACTTAATTGTACTTAAAATGCTTTGCTTAGTTTTACAGTCCACCTAAAGAAGTGATTTATTTGAAACCTACCTGGTTATTTGGATCTGTAAGATACCGGACTACAATGGGTACCAAATATCTTGAGAAGGCGGCTGGGAAATTCGGCCGACTCTCGTGCAAAAACATGGCAATGTTAGGAACTTGCTCCATCAGCTCCGATCGCACAGTGGGCTCTAAGCACACACATCACAGCGTCAATTTAATAAACCAAATAAAAACAAGGCAGCTGAAACAAAAAAAAAAATGACAAGAAAATACATCTACCTCCATCCTCTGACATTCTGGCAATTGTCTCCATGACACTGATAAAGTCATTTTCATTGTCACTGAACTCTCGAAGCACATCAAGCAGGCCACGCGCCACGATCTGCCTAGAAAGCAATAGCTCCAAGTTAGTGGTATGCCTGCCAATACCTACAAGGGTCAAGTTCGCAAAGCATAACATGCAGCTCCGAAAGCAATGGCAAGTACATTCCACACGCATCTACTTCAAAATAAGAGGATGGCTTAGTCCTGCACGTCAGAGCATAAAAAGCATGAAGACAACAGCTGGAATCAGTACTTGCAGGGCCACATGAGACAAAAACAAAGGACTTTAGAACTGTGGGGTTATTTATGAAAGCTGCATCAGGCAAAAACAGACTTAAGAACATAACTATCTTTAAAATTAAAGAAATTCTACATATAAAGACAGAGGGTTAAGGAAGCATTCAAACAGTTTTCTGACATTCTTTCACTGAAATTCATTTCAGTAAATCTTCAAAACAAAGTATTGCTATAACATAATTTCACTATCTAACCTAATGAAATTTATGATTTGGACCATGAACATTATTTTTTTATTGCTGCACAACTTCCTAGTAATGACTGACTCCGGTTAATATCCTTTCCATGTAAATACTGATTTATTTGCTGACGTCTCCTTGTTGCAAAGACGCCAAAATTATGCTGCAGATACAAAAAGATTTTTAAAAATTTGTTTGCCTTTAACTAATGCATATTTTTACTATTCAAATTTTTTAGAGAACACAAGTGAGAATCATTTGATGAAAACAGAAATACTGCTTTATGAGGAATATTTGTTACTTCTGATAAAATAAAAAGTGACGACGGTCTTCCCTTTTTAAGAGGGAGAATTGTCTGAGAATTTGTTTGATTCTCAGACAAATATTAGATCGTTTTCTCTCTAAAACTATATCAGCAGCAAACAGGTGAAGCACAGGTTGCAAAAGAGGTAGTGATCTTAATGTTTGACCTGTTTTTAGAGGACAGGAGGATTAGCCGCCTGAACACAGAACTCAACTTACCTGTTGAATGTATTTTCGCTGAAGGCGTACTTCTCTAACCTTCCCAGAGGAGTTAGGTTGTCTTGTCCAGCATCGAGGAATGCTGTGATACGAATGCCATCACAATCTGCAGCATAATCATCAAATCCAACTGTGGGTGGAAAACATTTGATTTTGTTGTAAGCTAGATCAAAGTCAAGAAAAATTTATATAACAGCAGTCTCGTGATGTTATAAAAAGTTTTATGTCAGAGATAAAGTCCATGATTTTCTTGAGCATGAATATTCAGCAATTTAATAAGATATACTTGTGTTTAATTCATTTGGCTGATGTAAATTAGACATGTTAGGCTGTAAAACTGCAATGATAGCATACTATCCATGCTAAAAAGTTGTCCAAAAACAAAAAGAACCTCTAGGCAGAATAAAATTCATTGTGATTTTTTTTAAATAGGAGTGTCTATATTTTGTCATACAGATTTATTGATATACTTACAATCGTCCAGATCATCATGGCCATCTTCAAAGTATAAAGATAGACCTGCAACAATAAAACAGTAGGTGGGGAGATGGATTTATGCCACTGGATTTATAAACTAAATATAACGTTTGGTGAACAACAGCGTTGCATCAGGTTATACTGGGATGACTGACTGCATTTGATTTTTTTTGTGCCTTCTATTTAAATTTTAACACACTTTATGATTAAAACTTTGGTGCATAAGATAATTTCTCCCAACTCAACATCTAAATTGTCTTCTTTAGCTACATAATTACACTATTGCCTCACTAATTCATATTTTGTTTGATATATTTTAGTATACTTTGATATTACATTTTATATCAAAACATTTTTACCAAACAGAGCTCTTAAAATAAAATTAGGGGTTTTCAGGCCGAAGTTGTTTGGAAGATGTGCAGTTCAAAGGTTCAAAGGATAATTCAATTATGTGACAAGATGATCATGGGATTCAGTATAATATTTAGTAACATTATCGCTATTGAAAAAACTTCACATCCAGTTCATCTCTCTTGTAATAAGAAGTTCAGTCTGCTTATTTATTTTTTAAAACCAATAAAGAAATTACACAGAGAAGATGTATAACCCATATAATTTTCTTGGCTTAATAAAATAATAGTCATGCTTAAAAGTGATCAAATAACCAAAACTGAAAAATATATTGAATCTTAATTGTTTTATCATATATGTCAGCGAGTGCAGTACCACAATAATAAAACAACAATAATTTTGGATGCAGCATTTTATTAGAAGACCAGGTATTCATACTGAAAATTGATAATATATTGGAATAGTTGGATGGACTAACCACCCTTAATACCCACAAGTAATGTATGTTTAGAGCAGCTGAGATTTTAAAACTAATATAGAATTTTAGGAAACTTGGAAAAATGTTGTAGTTTAGCCAATACTGTAATGATATAATCATTAAGATTTTCAGCAAAAAGCACCGTTATTAAATGTTTTCCTACAAATAACATTACAGAGTGACAAGAAGAGAAACCGTTGTGCACCTTACGATTTATTAGTTTTATCGACCAATTACTCGATCTAATTATTTAAAAGAAACCTAATAATGATCTCAAAACTCTGAAATCTCTCTCAAACACACAAAAAAATCTGTAGCCAAGATAAAACATTGATAAAGAAATATTATCTGCATGAGTATTGATACAACTGACTGTGATATGTTTATATACTTTATACCAATTTATGTTCCAAATTACAATGTTTGTCCTTTCTTTTAGACATTTACATGTACAGTATATTGTTATGTACGTAGCCTATTTTACTAATAAAGAACTACTGCTGATGGGACATTTCCTGCATTGACCAACACACTCTAAACCTACTGGATTTTATTAGAGAACAAATAAAAAATACAACTTTTTTTATACCATTCAGTAATCGATAAATCATAACACCAGTAAAGACAAGTTAAAAGAGGAGCCCAGAAAAGGATCCAGGAGGCGAAGCCTGTGTTTACAGCTGTTGAGGCTAAGGAATGTGCTCCAGATTTAAAAACACCCTTAAACTTGGAACGATGTTATGGACCTGGTGTTTTACAACTTAAATAGAAAACGTTGCGATAGATTTTAAGAGAAACAACAATATACCCAACGACCACAAACAAACAATACACTTTGTTATGATATATGGCAGGATTTGTCAGCTTACGGCTGACACCGACTGTGGCTACCCGGCTAACGTTAGCTAAGTTGACTCGATAGCATTTGCTATTACAACAGGTCGAAAATAATCCAAACAAAAGAGATAATCTGTATTTGAATAAAACTAACTCGGTGATTTTATAATACAACATTCTCAATTTGAAAATAAATTTTCAAAGCACGCTTCTGAAATGACCCATTTCGACACTCCTGATTAGCTTTCGTTAGCGAATAGGCTAGTGTTGCTAAGTCTGCTAACACAGGTTGTCCAAGCCCTGCGCTAGAGTCGGCTTTCCTAATCTACCATTACATCAAACAAGTGGTGAAATAGTTACTGCAGTTCAAGTATTACAACTCTGAACAATAAAATGCCACTTTAACTAGAAGAAAAAAATCCAAAAGTTTGTAAGAAAATATGGTTTAAAAAAGTGTTATTACCTGCCATCTTGAGTATCGGCTCGGCTCTGCGGGCTGCCTATCTGCCTTCTAATGCGCTTCCGACGACAGGGGTGCTTTTCATGGCAGGGGTGCCTTTTTCGATACAACACCGTCCGCCGTCCGGTTATGGGCTGTCACTCAAACACGGCAACAAACTACTTCCTGAAAGTACTTCCCAATGCTGCCATTTACCGACTAATTATGTTTTAAACAACTACTGTGACTGTTGTTTTGCAGCTCTGGTACAAACTCGACATAACTGAGCAAAAACTGAGCTTTTCTTTGTGCGCCTTCAAACAAAAAAAGAGAAGCTATAGAGTCATGTGACTATATGTCGTAGTTCAAGATGGAGCCTGCGCGATTCGGCGGCTTCGCAGTTAGCTAGCTAGCTACGTTCAATAATGACAATATTTAATGAAATATGAGGGACTTCGAGACATTTTGATGCGTACAGTGGGATTGTTTGCCTAGGTCGGGATGTCCATTTACAGCTTTTGGTCACTATGAAGCTATAGTGTTTGCAAACAGATACCACCTGAAGAATATTCAGATAAGAGAGAAGAGGAGAAAATTGTACATAATCGCAATCTAATCTCGCTTTAAGATACAACGACATGGCACTGAGAGAGCTGAAAGTTTGTCTCCTTGGGGTAAGTCACGGTGTCGATTTGTTTAATGGTCAGATATATGCATTTGTGATGTTGCAGTTCTGTACTTACGTTTGTAATCAAAACTACAGTCAATATGATCTGACGTGAAGGTTTAGCACGTACATTTTAAACATAATCTTAGGAAATTGATCGTCTTGTATACTATTCAATTTGTCATATGTACTATTCTTATACGTACGATAAGCACCTTGAATTATCAGCCTTTCTACCCAATTAATAGGTTAATGAGAATATCAGGAAAAAAAGAACGAGGACAGTCAACCAGCTAAAAGTACCCTGTCAGTAATCACGGAAATAATTTGTCTGTAGCTTAATTTAAACTACTGACCTTTTTGCCTAAGGAAATAATGTGAACTCACGGTTCCAAGAAGAAAATGCCACAAAATAGCTTTTGTCCATGCTTAATACAAACTCTCTTTGTTCTTCAGGATACTGGAGTTGGAAAATCAAGTATTGTTTGTAGATTTGTGGAGGACAGTTTTGACCCAAATATCAACCCAACTATTGGGTAAGTTTCCCCTGTGGCTTATAATATACTGTCACATTTTTGGTGGCTTTGGGAGAATGCTTTCTTAAATGGTTGCTATTGATTTCAGTAAAAGCTGAAAAGAAGCATTATGTTGACAGGAAATGGGGCTATCTTATTGCCAAACATTTGATAATTATTTTAAAATGATTGTTTGCCAAAATCTTTAAATATTCAAGTTTTTTGTTTCTTATTAAATGCAAACTAGGTCTACTTTGTGTTTTTAAATAGAATTTTGACATGTAATTAAGAAAATAACTTAATAAGAATATTAATAAAAATATCCCAAAACTATTATCCATCAATCCACTGTGTTTATAGTTACAACAACTTTTAATTTCTATTTGGCATCAATAGAATATTTTTGAATTGAATTGAATTAAATTTATCTGCGATCAGGCCATAAAAGTCATAGCCTGAAAAGAGAAATCCAGATGTCTCTCTTCCCAGCATCACTTTTCATGTCATTTTGTGGAATTTCAAGATGTTCTTACGTCAGAAAGAAATTAAAGTCCCTCTAGTGTGTTCATGTGTCTGCTACAGGCTCTCCACCCAGTTGAATAACCTTGTATAACCTCAAAAAGGCGTCCTGACGAGATGCCTGAAACACTTGAGCTTACCCGTTTCGATGCAGACGACCAACATCATCCCACTTGGATGAGACATCTCTTACCTACTCTCTAGTCTGAGCCTGACTTCTCCCCAGACACAGCTGATTTCAGCCATTTGTGTCCAGCATCTTGCTCTGTCATTCATGAATCACATCTCATACCATAAGTCAGGGCTGGAATGTAGATGGACCAGAATATTGAGACATTTGGTTTTCGACTCTGCTCGTTCTTTATCGCAACAGATCACAGCAATGCCCTCATTAAGGGCAGCTATCCAGCATCATTATTCATAAAACAAAAGGAGCATTCCATCTTTTCTTTGGCAAAAAAAAAAAAAGGCCTCCAACTTAGATCTGGCTTTAATTCCAGCTACTTAGCAGTCAACTTCCTGTTTAAGATCATGGCTTGAAAATGCAAACACACATGCCAATCAAATAATTGGTGAAAAACAAACACTCTGATCTTCCCAAAACAGCCTCCTCTCTACTACTATACCTTGAGACTCTAAACGGGATCTGGAATACCAGGCAGTTCTAACAGAGTCCAATCCACACTGCAAACAAGATTGAATTTGTGCCAAGAATCCCAAGGTTTTTTGATGTGCGGAAACTGGATACTCTATAAAATCCAACTCTATAATATTCTCCATCTACTAATTATAATTATAGAGTTATAATAATTAAGAGATCAATACCTGTTATGTTTCTAAACATTTACTGAAAATAACAGCACCACTAATACATTTGAAAAGTCACAAAAGGTTTTAAATGCAGGTAAAATAAATGCAATATGATCAACCTAGAAAAATAAAAAAGTAATAAGAAATTAAAGTGTGATGTTAAAATATAGTTTTATTACTTACATATTGATCAGAAATTAAGTAAAAATATTTTAAGTGGGTATAATAAAAAAGTAAAGATGGTATCAACAGTTATCAAACATTTATTGTCTTTATTTTCTTGAGCCTCAAAAATAAACCCATCATAAATTTTCAAATTAATTTAATAATCATCTGCTCACTGTTTCCAACAGTGCGTCATTCATGACCAAGACTGTGCAATACCAAAATGAGATGCATAAATTCCTAATCTGGGACACGGCAGGACAGGAGAGGGTAAGTATTTTTTCATTTAGTTACTCTGAAATTGAAGTATAACAAAATTTCCATGTATTTTTAAAGTAAGTGAAATAGTTATGTAGCTCTAATTCTGTGTGTGAGCCCCTGCAGTTAGCTAATTCTTCTGAAAGGGGGCAACATTTTCCTTTCTATAGAAGGAGGTGTGGAATATTTTCTGTGGTATTTTTTTTTTAATCGGAGAGGGATATTTGTTTTGTTTGAAAGCCAAATACAAATCTACCATATTTTGTATTTTGATGCTTCTGATACGTGTTTGTCTCAAATTGATGTCACTCCTGACACAAACTTGACTTTTGTTCATATATAAGTGCATTTCTTTTCTTAAAATATTTTCTTGGAGTCGATAGAAGACATATAGAATAAAAGCGAATCCACACTGAAAGTGAAACCAGCCCAGTGACAGTGTTTTTGTGTGAAAGGAGCAGCTTTCTCCTTTGACTCACTGTCTAACTCCTGTCTCTCTGTGCCTTAGATATCCAACATCACTTCCCTTTTTCCTCTGAACTTCCCTGTCTCAAGCTCAACCTTCTGCTATTGTAATGTTTTGTCCCCTGCGTCAGCGCTCTCCGCAGAGCTGAGATAAGATACGGCTCGTCTTTTATCCTCCTTCCCTCTGGAGGATTCCTCTTCCTTGTGCTCTTCAGGGGACATCCGTGCAGACCTATTTAAGATAAGACCGGAGGATGAACTCAGCGTCTCAGCCCTGTGGCGTGTGCTGCTGTTTCTGGTGTATCTTATCTCACGCTTTCTGCCACTCTACATCAGACTATCCCGTTTTTGTTTTTTACTTTTTAATTAGGGCTGCAAATAACAATTATTTGAGGGAGCGATGATTCTATCACTACTTCTGATGATTAATTGAATAACTAGATAAAAAAAATTTGCTGCATTCTGCAGATTTGTACAAAATAGTAAAAATACATAAGCAAGTAAATCAGTTCCTTGTTTGAATAAGAAAATAAAGATTTTCTTGCCTGAAATGCAGTAACATAGCATCCCTCTAGTGCATATACAGTCATTTGTAGCAAAGGATGCAGGATGTTTCAGCCCCATTTATTATGCACCACCATTTCAACCTCTTGATTGCTTAACAAGTCCATATCTATAAATGTAAAAAAGTCAAATGCACCATGTGCTCTTGGGTTCCTGTTTCTACAAAGCGGCTGTGGTATCTAAAGGCCTTGTTTTCTAATCTCTTTGAAGCTTTGGCCCATCAAAATCTGACAAATTGCAAGAAAGGAATACAAAACCAGCTGAAACATAAATACAGCAAGGGAAGTCTCTGAGATTCCCCAAGTTCAGCATCCATATCTTAAAATCAGATCAGGCATCAAGCGACAACTGATCCCAACTGTAACCCACCAAGCTTACGCCTCTGACTGCCCTGTTTCACAGAAATCAAGCGAAGTGAAGCTTCACATCCACTTGGAAAAAGAAAGTCCCTTTCGTACACCCAGCTTGTGGTTTCAACTATTAATCAGCTCTGCCAGGGTATCACTGTAGTTGTTTTTTTTTTTTTTGCTTCTGTGTGGCCAGACGTCTGGCCTCGGTGTGATTGCTCTTTGGGTTCAGGCGGCGATCGACCACACAGGTCTTGCTGTGGCGAAGCCCGAGCACTCGCCAGCGAAACAGACAGAGCTCTGCTCAGTGCCTCTGCCAAAAAATCCCAAGCTGGATTCCTGCTGCTAGACTTTAGGCCAGTAACAACTGTAATTATGGGGAATGTGTGCTTTTCTGAGGTAACATTGTCACTCCAAGACGAATGGTTTGTTTTGTTCTATTGTGAAGGAAAACCGAATTGCCGTACAGGCTGGGTCAGCCAGGATTTTGAGTTTCTGGGTCGTTGCTTTACAAATAAATATCATTAGCTGATGTGTGACACTTGAATTTATCAGCTGCAGAGTTACCCGTTGAAACCAGAAGTTTACATACATAGGATAAAAAGATTTTAAAAAATTATCACTGTCTGAAGGAAAATAAGACCAAACTTCACTTGTTTTAGGTCAGTTGAAATTGCTAAATGTCAGAATAATGAGAAAATATGTCACAGATTCATTTATTAATGTCATCATACATATTTTTAAGTACTTAATTACATTGCCTTTTAGCTGTTTGACTTCGATCATGCTTTTAGGATCTCCTTTCCCAAGTTTCTCACAATAGTTTGTTGAAGTTCCTCTTGACAGAACTGGTGTAAGTGAGTCAGGTTTGTAGTTTAGATATTAGACTGATAGCAATATGTTGAAAATGAACAAATATTTTTAAATTTCTTTTCACTTTTTATTTACAAGATCAAAAAACAAGTCATTGTTTTGCTGGATGCTTCAACAGCCAAAAGAATACTTAAAAAAAACTCTACTTACTGTATTAAAAGTTTTCTTTCAAGTACCAGTAGTTTAATGCTGTAATGCTGAAAGTAGATGATATCTACCAACAATATGTGAGAAACTATAAACAAATCAGTCTTGTATTTCAGTAGCTTAATCTCACACATGCAACAGAAAAATAGTAATTTCCTTTAAAGAAATTCAAACACTACTGAGCTGGCTTATTAATGAGGTCAGGTCTGAGCTGGGGAGAGTTTTTTTCTTTAAAATCCAGAACCCGGTAAATCAGAGTTTACACATTCTGCACAGGTTGCTCTGATCAAGGAGTTTCTCCATGATGCTTTTGGTTTAGATCAAATGTGTGATCATTCATAAATGTCTACTTGTTAACATATTTTGACACTTTCTGCTCCTTTTCCCCTTGATAACATCTGAATGTGTAAGGAGAAAGGACTTGCACTGCTTGATTTTTAAAAACGCATCTTTTTTGTGTCGATCAGAGTTTTATTTCACTTGCTACTGTCCAGCTTAGTGATGTCATTTCTGCATCAGAGTCTATGAAAAACCACAATCTGTAGGAGGTAATCGTGTAAAACTGTGCAGTTATACTGAACTGATATATTTAGCATTCATATATCACGAAATGAATGACTGGAAGGAAATGAAGGTCTTCACTGATGCGTCAGCGTCGATTGTTTGTAATAGGATTATTTACAGTCGCATTCTTCATTCTAAATCCTTCTCACATTTCATTGGATTTTAAGCTATTTTCAGGATTGATGATGTCTGAATATAAAAAAGGTTTAAGCAGAGATTAAACTCACTGCACAGTTTAGACTCATCATTTATGTTGCTTCCCTTTCAAAGGTCCACACAGTATTGTTTATTTATTTTTTCAAACGTTTCTCAATCTTCCCATAGTTTCGTGCTCTGGCGCCGATGTACTACAGAGGTTCAGCGGCGGCCATTATTGTCTATGACATCACAAAAGAGGTGATTTTAACTTTTCTTTTTTCAACTAATTAGCTTTTTACATTCATTACATTTGTGCGAAAAGAAATAAAAGTTCTTTAAGAGAAAAAAATCTTGCAAACAATAACATTTTTATAATTAATTTGTGCATTTTGACATGAGAGTGGCACCAATCTGGTTCTTGTTTATAAAAAAAAATAATGCTTCAGTTTTCCTGTTGTCAGTGGAGATTGAACTTTATGCACCTCTCCATGCATTCTTTCATTTATAATAACATATTTCTTGTCTCATCAGGATTCCTTCCAAACTCTGAAGAACTGGGTGAAAGAGCTTCGCCAGCATGGACCTCCTAATATAGTGGTCGCCATTGCTGGCAACAAATGTGACCTGTTAGACTCCAGGTGAACTTTTGCTTGATCTTATAGTTATGTTTTGAAGTTATCTGATGGTTATTACTCCCAATTCACAGCAACAAAGAAAGGGGGGCAATCAAATTTCAGAAAACACTCGACTTTTCCTTCAAAATGATGCAAAAGGGATTTTGTTAATTTATTTCACTGTTATCTTCTTGAACATTGATAAACACTCTTCCTTCTCTATCTGTTAAATTGTGAAATCTTCTGTGTAATCAGAAAAATAAGTGATGCTTAGTGAGAGAATTGGTTTACAGGTTGCTAAACATTGTTTCTAATATATCTCGTATGTTTACAGAGAAGTGCCAGAAAAAGATGCCAAGGACTATGCTGATTCCATCCATGCAATCTTTGTGGAAACCAGCGCCAAGAACGCCATAAACATCAACGAGGTGTTTGTAGAGATAAGTGAGTTTCTGCTCTTCACCTCAGCATAACTCCTCATATAATTATTATTTTTTGTATCTAAAAGCAGATACCTTTTTGAATAATTTAAGATTTTTTATTAAAAAATGTTTCAAGAGTTTTAAGTCAGTGTAAATAAGTCAACAAGTAAAACAAAAGTGAAATATTTTCTTTTTGATCCGTTAAAAATATATTCGCAGTCTGATATCCATTTAATTTGGATTTTACATGACAGATTAACACAATGTACCACATAATTGCAAAGTGGAAAGTAAACAATTTATGGCTTTCATTTTTTCTTCAAATAAATCTAATTAGTGTGGTGTGTATTTGTCTTTAGTTCCTCTTAGTACTCAGATGGATGTATGGATCAGTGAACATTAATTTAGTTCAGATTCTCCACTTGATGTAGATCTTGATGTTAATTTGCTCATTCTAACATGAATTTGTTTTTATCTAAGCCAGTTGTCTCCAAACGTTTTGTTGTATGGGCCAAAATTGTCAAGATAGAGTGGCCGGGCCCTAAAAATTTTTTTAAATGCTCAAAATGAATTTAATGTGCTATACATCAATTAAAAGCAGTAGTTGGATATTTGTAGAAAATGTATGTGCAAATTATTGCAGATCAAAGCACAAATAAGGATTTTCAAAGTTCAATAACTTGATTTTAAAGACATTTGGGTACAAAGTCTGCTTTCAAATTAAAGTCTAATTTATGGTCAATTACAAAAAAATAAGACCAAGATGTGGTTATTAAAGAAAAATACTTTGCTTTGTGCTCTTCATCTTTACTATTGTAAAAGTGAACAAAGACTCTTCCTGCATCAATCATCTGTGCTGGTGGAAAGTGGGGGTCCTCTAATGGCCCATGGGCCACACTTTGAACATCCCTGATCTAAACCAATAGTTGTTCTGCTAGGAGGTAACCTTTAACCTCAGTATTTTAACAGATTTTCTTCCATAATCTTTTTCTTTGCTATGTGTTATCAGAGCAACATCCCTGCTACTTCTGATGAAAAACATCCCCACATCATGATGCTGTCACCATCTTGTTTCGCAGTTTGGTTGTGTATTCAGGATGGTTTGCCGTGGTGGTTTTACTCCAGATGTAGTATTTTACATGCAAGCTAAAAATGTACATTTCAGTCTCATTTTACTAGAGCACCATGCGGCTCTTTGCTTTGCCTGTACGTTGAGGTGGACGGTCATATTTGTTTGAACAGTGCTCTCTCAACAAAGCCTGGGATATTTTTTGGAAACCTATCCTTTATATTGAGATTAAACTAAACACTATTTAAATAACTCTATTTAACTAATTAGTAGGATTCTGATGTCAGATCTTTTCCACTGCAAAACTACACAATACACAAATACACAAGAATTTACTTTCTTCCACTTTGTAATTCTGCGCTACTGATTATTGGTTTATTACATACAATCTCTCACAAAATGTGAAGGCTCATATCAACGTGTTTATGTGTTTCCTTGCAGGTAAGAGGATCCCTGTTGCTGACAGTGCAGCAGCAACATCAGGCAAAAGTTTCAAATTGGGACGGCAGGTCTCAGAGTCTCGAAGGACATGCTGCTGATAATTTTGGTGGCTGAACTCAACGTGACCTAAGAACTAAACGTTACCCACCCCACTATTCTCCTGGTGTGCTTCAGCTTAAAGACACAACACATTACAAAATGTTTTTTCAAAAACCCCAACAAACACTCATATCTGGTCACTGCAGCATGACTCGGACAGCAGCAGCCAAGACCTTTTTTTTTTTTCCAAACATCATGATTCATATTAAAACTGACTGAGAAAGAACTTTTCAGGTTTTAAACCAAACATTAATACCTTAAAGGTGATATGTGAAGCTTTCCAGTGTTCTTCATGGAAGTCATTTATACTTGTACACTTGTACATTTGTAAAAAACAAAAAAAATAACATTTTCTGTCAGCAAAAAAGAAAAAAAGATGCATTGAAGTAAAGTTCTAAGTTATTTTTTTTTAGATAAAAAATAATCTCAGCTTCATGAAGGATCTCCTCTTTGACGTTTATATGTGATTTATTTATATGCTCCTTTTATTGCCTGATTTTTTTACTTCTTTTTTTTTTTGTTCCAGACAAAGCAACCCTGCTCCCCAAACCCACCTCACGTTCTCTAGATGCAAACAACAATCATGCAGAAAACAATGCAGAAATGAAATATGTGTGGGAGCCTACTTCCTTTACACTGAGGGAATACTTCAACATTTTGGTTGAAATGTAATGGGACATTTACACTTTGGTAAATGTCCCATTACTTGATGAAGTTTAATAAGTCTCAACTATGTTATGTACGTTGTCCAGCGTGTGGACTAAAATTAGTGTTAGTTTACTGATGCATTATTAGGACAAAAGCAGGCTAACCTGTGTTAAAAACATCTGAAGTTAGTGTGCATGCCTGTTAGAAGTCCTTATTTGAATTGCTGTTATTCTTCTGTCTTTGGCTCTGAAGAGTAGTCTCTTTGGCACTTGTAAGGTTCCAGGGAATAATATGTTATTACTATAATTTAACCTCTTTGATCAGAAGAACCTCACATTCAGCAGCTCTGTGTTTAATCAGGGCTTTAAACAGTGGCTAATTATTCTGTGTTAACGCTGCCATCTCCTGCCATCTGTTCTGCATTTCCTCATTATAGTCACAGAAGACGCCCTCCGCTTCACATGCCCGTGCTAACTGTTCATCCTTCTTTTACTTTCCAAACTGTTTAATGGGGAAAGCAGTTTTTTTTCACTGATTCTTTAATTGTCCAATAAAGATGTTTTCATCCTTCCTTTTTTTTAACCTAATCAGCACTGCCTTGCATGTCCAAGTGCTGTTTTACTACTTGGCTTGTGATGAAAATACTGAGATCTGGAAACGAGGCCTCGTTTAAAGAAAACTTTTATTTTAGAGCTCTGATCTCATGTTAGAAGTGAGAAAGCTTCATCAGACGTGGTTTTGTGTTAACAATGTTGACCCCTCACTGAACTTGAACTCTGTATTTGACCTTAATTGAGTGTGAGCTTGGATTTTCTTTTTCTTTTTTTTTTTTTTTTTACTTTTTGTGCCTCATTCTTCTTTAACACAAGGGCCTTGATTCTTGCTTCAATTGTACACAATATGATTTTTGGAGCCGTTTCTTGTCCTCTATATGAATTTAATTCTGAGTTGCAGTGGAAGAGTTATTCAGCCTTTCTTCTAGCATGAACTGGACTTTTTGTCTTTGTATGTCCACAATTTGCTTTTTAGATCCAGTTGAAAATTCAACTGAAAGAGAACAAATGTTGGAATATTGAGACTGAAGTTCAAACTGCCTTTTTTTCCTTTACTATCAGTGTAAACCCCTCTTTCTCCTTCTCCAAGAGTTTAAGTAGATGCTGTATTATGGCGTTTGGTCAATGTTTTGCTCAGACATACAACAACCTTCACACTTAATGGCACTGCTGTTGTAGAAGGAATAATTCTCATTTTTGTTGCATTTTTTTTTGTCACAGATCCAGTTGTTTTAAACAATTTTTTCTCTGACTTATACTTAATTTGCAGGTTTAAATAAGCAATTATTTTGTTCTAGCTATTTTCTAACTTGTGAAGACCTGAGAACCTGAAACAACACTTCTAGTTGTCTTGTTTGTCTAAATCACAACTTCGGCAAATATATAGAAAAGGGACAGCACTTTAGTAGCATAAACGCTGCACTTTGGTAAATGTCCCATCACTTGATGAAGTTTAATAAGTCCCAACTATTATATGTACCTGGATTTTTATTTCATTTTTATCTCTTATTTTTAAGATTTTGGTGCCAAAGCCATTTTAGCACATTTACCCATCTTGACTGTTGATGTGATATGATTTACAGTTTCCTTATAACCCATATCTTTTTTCTGATTATTTCAACGGCGTGACATTAATAATGCACCAGTTTAGATTTTTTCGTTGAAATTAACAAAAAGTCTTGGGCTGGCCCTAGGAATCTGATCAGTCTGTAACATGTACATGTAGTGTGCATGCCTACATGTACACATGTAGGCATGTATGTACACATGCCTACATGTGTACACATGTATACAGATAATGTATACATTATCTGTATTACATTACAGATAATGTAATAATTACAGATATTACATTATCTGTAATAATGTAGATATTACACACAATCCTTACTCTTTATTTCCCATTGTTTGTGCAAACACAATATCTCTGTACACCACATTGAGTACATATATCAACAGTGTAGCTACTATATTTAGCTTTTCATTTTTTCATATTGATTGTAGCAAAATGCCTAAGACTTGTTTGCAGTGTAAGGCCAAATATGTGAAAAGGGATTTTTTTTTTTTTACTAATAAAACTGATTAAAAAAAAGAATGAGTATGTTCTTTTTTTAATTGTAGTTGTTCATACTCAACAGAAATGTCTCCCTTAGCCTTTGGAATACAGTAAGAATGTTGTCAGCGGTTTATTGTGTTTAGTTTTCTGCCAGCTGCCAAGCTATATATATAAAATATAATATGACACTTGAGATGCGTGGTTAAGTGGCCGAAGGCTTTCAACACACTTTAAGTCATGGGGAAAAGTCAAAGCAACTATAGTGCTCTCGACTTATTAATACCCATAATAAAAATGTCTAAAAACCTTTTAAATAAATTAATTATTTATCGCAATAGCACAACTTCACATCAACAGATGCATATTCTGGAGTCTTTCAACACTAAGCTCAATGACTATCCTCCTTACTGTGCAACAGGTGGAAAAATAAACTTGGATCCGGCTCTAGGCAATTGCAGACAAGATTAATGCACTTCTTTTTTAGTCATTATGATGTCGAACCATTGCAACAAAGTATTGCTTCTTTTTTTTTCACAATTGGGACTGATTAGCATTTCAACAGCTCAAATAATACCTGAACTTTGACCCCAAATCCCAGGAGAACTGAAAAGGCTTCAGGGTATCAGAGAGAAGGAGGAAGTTCAAACCATCTCTTTAACTGATCGTATTTCTGACTCCTTCGTCTCTCTGCCCGACTTTCAGACAAATTAGCTGCAAAAGCAAATGAGGTGGATTAGCAGTACTTGGTAACAAGTGATGTTGTCATCCAGGACATGTTACTGTTACCTGGAAATGGAGCTGCTAGCATGTCAACCAGCAACTGGGTTCATCAAATTTGTTGCAAGACTGACTGCTGCTGGAGATCTTTCCTTCTCCGCAGCATCACCATCCACAACAACTCCCGGAAGATGCTTGGATGACATGAATTACAACTTTTCTTTTCCTTTGGGATTTTCAATTGCATGCAATCTAAATGCCACATTCTCTTGTCTTTCCCATTTTGAAGAGTGGCAGAGAGAAATATACTCTTGTATCTTGTCATATTTTTTTGCCCCAGTGAAACAGAAAGTAACGTTCTTTATATGTTCTCCTTCACTGCAAAAACACAAATATTAACCAGTATTTTATCCAGTTTCTAGTGGGCATATCTTGTTACACTTGAAATAAGAAAAAACACAGTAGTGGCTATTCAGCAAGACACAGGAGCTTATTTTAAGTCAATCATTCTTGAATATTAATTAAAATAAATCAGGTCCACTGACAGATTTTTTCACTTATAACATTGGAAAAAGTTCTGCTATGAGTGAAAAATTCTACCAGCAGTTTTAGTACTTTTATGAATATTCAAGAATTATTGACTTCAAACAAGCTTCAATATCTTGCTGAAAAGTTACTTGTAAGTTTGTTGGAACAATGTTAGTGAAATAAAACAATCTAAATCTTTTTCTGCATTTAAAAGAAATAGAAAATTACTATGATGAAGTGATATGGGGTTGAATAAGCTCATGGTTTGTTGTGTATTTTTTTGTATATTTAAAATACGTTTTGATAGTCTTCTGAGGTGAATAGCTAATTTAGTTTATGTGAATATTGGGCATTCACAGTACAAACCAAAAGTT
Organism: Xiphophorus couchianus; assembly: GCF_001444195.1. Lineage (NCBI taxonomy): Eukaryota > Metazoa > Chordata > Actinopteri > Cyprinodontiformes > Poeciliidae > Xiphophorus > Xiphophorus couchianus. Next base: position 4,878,846 of record NC_040247.1, read on the forward strand.
TGGACACACCTTTTAATTCACTGAGTTTCCTTTATTTTCATGACTATTGACATTGTAGATTCACACTGAAGGCATCAAAACTATGAATAACACATTTGGAAATATGAACTAAACAAAAAAGTGTAAAACAACTGAAAATAGCCCTTATATTCTAGTTTCTTCAAAGTAGCAACCTTTTGCTGTGATTACTGCTTTGCACACACTCTGCATTTTCTTGATGAGCTTCAAGAGGTAGTCACCTGAAATGGTTTTCACTTCATAGGTGAGCCCTGTCAGGTTAATAAGTGGGATTTCTTGCCTTATAAATAGTCACGAAAATAAAGAAAACCCATTGAATTAGAAGGTGTGTCCAAACGTTTGGTCTGTACTGTATAAGTTTATATTTTGTCTCTGCTCTTTTAGTTGCCACATTAACTATGTTTATTATTAAGTAAATGAAATAATAAATAAAATGAAAAATGAATGAAAATATTTCTTGTGCTACACTTCACAGTGCAATTATTTGTCCTGTCATTGTGGTTAAATAAAAAAGTTATGCTGTTTTATTATTTGAATGCTATGCATTCTATATTTTTCTTAAGTTAAAAATATTCACTGATTTATTAACATGCTGAATTAAAGACAGAAGTTGCAGCAGCACACTACAGAGTCTGTTTCAGCACTGAGGGTGACAGGGTGTAAACAGGTGTTTCATTCTGAAGCTGAAACCTGCACCTATCTGTTTGTTGGGTTCAGATTTCCTAAAGCCCCCAGCAGGGTGAAGGGCCCCCCCAGCCTTGGGTCCTCCCCAGGCCGGCATCACCCCTCCCCAGCCGGGCGGCTATGCAGAGGCAGTGACGTCACTAGGCTGACTCCCTTCCTGCTGCATCACAGCAGCCTTTAGCAGCTCTGGTAGTACTTGTGACCGCGGGGGACGGAATATACACCGCTAGTTCACAGAAAACAGCAGCCTTTAGCAGGTTTAACAACATCCTAACACGGGGCTAGGTGTCAGGAAGTGGTTGCAGTGCGATAACCCCGCTCCAGTTGTTGGGATATGGCCAGGCCGGAACAGGTTCTGCTCTTGGAGCCTCAGCACGAACTGAAATTCAGAGGTAAGAGGGGAGGGCCCCGGCTGTGGACGAGAGGAGGGGAGGGGGAGCTTCCTCTGCCAGCATGAAAATGGGGGGCAGTCCAGTGTAGGAATAACCAAAACGGAGAGAGGCTGCAGAACAGTTGTATTTTGACAGTATTGCTCTGTAAAGACCCAAGGCTTTTCTGAAAGGACTCATGCTAGGTGATCTGCTAGCTGGACTAGCTTTCGACGGTGAAGTTAGCTGGGCCTTGTCGCTCATTTTTTCTGCAGCAATCATATTTAAGAGTTAATGCATGAAACGCACACCTGTTAGCTTATAGAAGGTATTATTAATCTCTTGTGCGTAATAAGGCTTTGTGAAATGGTAAAAATGCTATACTCCACAGCTAAATCACCTCTAGCAATGATAGCTTAGTAGCATTAGCCTGCTCTCTGATTGGCCAGCCAGCTGTCATCTAATGACTTGACTGCACACAGGACGGGGACACTGGGCAGCTTCTGCTGTTTAACATCATTACCATTTACTGTTGAGGGTTCAGCAACAGTAGCAAACATCGTAGCTACGCTTGTATTGGGTTTAGAGATATCACGTTTAGGCCCAAATAATATTACATAAACTCTCATTGTACTCTACTTCAGCATGTTGCAGCAGAGTAAAAAGCTCTGACACAGCTCCAAATATTAAACTTTGGCTCTTGAAATGCACAAAGAGATAAGTTGATTTCTCAAGAAAATAAACTACTCAGACAATGATAGATATTTATAAGAGACACAGAAAAAAAGTTTTGAATAGTTATATCCACCATGTAATTGTGAAATATTTGCTTGAATGGGTTTAATGAATGATTCAAATCATTCATTAAATGATGTATTAATTATGTAATAATTAGGGATTGTTTTAGTTAGCATAAAAAATGCAAAAAGTTGAAATTTTAATGTGTTAAAAAGAAACATAAAGTCTAATCACGCTCCTATGCAATTCAATACTCAATCTTCAGTTAGATGAATTAAAATATCAATGAAAATGTTTAATTATTGCTACATTTGTCTTTTTGCACTAGCACTTATTGCAATTTTGTTGAGGACGTATTTAATGCACATCTTATTTTATCAACTACACAAAGTAATGTATGTCATGTATTTTCAATGTACAGGTGATTAGGATTTCAGAAATATGCAAAGATTTACAGATAATCATCATTCTTGATTAGCAATGATGACTCCAAACAAAGGAGACAATGGAGAATTTTAGAGTGAAAATGTGACTAACAGGCATTAAGTCTTATTAATGATATTCTTGGTATATCAGTTTTTAAGTCTGCAACACATCTGGTCAAAATTGTTTTAAATAACACAGTGGCAACTTTACCACATGCATGAAGAAAAAAATTGTTGTTTCACTTTTGCTGGGATCTTGTTATCACTTGAGCCACATGCCAGGTCGGGGTAACCGAAACCGAAGAAGAGGTGAAATGCGAGGTCATGTAATGGAATAAAATAGTCTATCTGTGTTTTGCAACTTCTTTATTCTTTTGACAGTCTCTCCTCTTAGCCTGAGGTCAGCTTATTTTTTCAACCTGGATGTGAATATAAAAAACATCACGATTTTATTTATTAAAAAAAAGTCCAAGTTTTGACTTTTGCACAACTTTTACCACACACTAAAATCTATCACACTATCATATTTTTGGCTCGAAGCAACCTCTCACATAGTTTACTTATTGGACACTAGTTTGTAGGACATGTATACAGTGTTGTACAAAAGCTGTAAAGCCTTAAACATAACCTTTTTTGTGGTTTAGCTAGTCACAATCATTATTTAAAGTGGCACTATTTTTGTTGATGCATTTGACATCAGCTTGCAAGGTATTTTCTTATTTGTTTGTGCTTACAGCCTCCCAGATGTAATGCCAGGGAGTAAAAACAGCAACCACTCCTACAAAGCCGCTTTTTATTTCTTTCTGCAGTTTTAATTGTTTTTTATAATTGTGGGCAACAATGTAATCCTATAAGTCTTTAAACCTTTGCACATGACTTTGCTGTTTTTTTATTTAATTGTGTTAATCTATGGTTCTGCACAAGACAGAAAGATTTCAGTCTTAGCACATGAGGTAATAACCACAAATCACATGCTCATAATTAATCCCTAAGTAGTTCTGTAGGCACACAGTGTGAAAACCCCGTGAATAAAGTTTAGACCGTTTAGCTTTGTTAATGACCTCTTGATTAAATATCTTAAATAATTAAGAAATGAACTTTCTCACCTTTGAACAGTTTTATTGTCAGCACAAACATTAATAATAATCCAAGGAAAAAAGTATTCGACTGTAAGATCTAGTTATGTATTATGTTTTCGTAAATATAATCTTTTCATAAGTCTTCAGCTTTTATTTATGGTTTTCATAAATTGGATTAGACCCAAAGTTACTTCCAGGAAGAAGTAGATCAGGTGTTACAGTATTTTGGATTGTTTCATTAAAGTTTATTTTTAGATGTCAAACCAAGATTATGAAGGTGTGAATTTACCTTTTGTCTTTGCTCAGAAAACAAAGGGAAGTATCAGTAGTTGATGTTTGCTGATCTGAAACTTTATCTTAAATCTGGTCTATGTCCATGTTTTTATCACTAAAAGTTTGCTTTACTCAGTTTCAAATTTTATACTCCGAGTAGCTGCCTCTATAGATAAAATATATTTGATTTGAGCAATAGGAGTAATTTATACTTGTTAATTAGGAAAACAAATAGTATTTTGTTAGCCGTAACATTTTTCACAACATAGAAGATCTGCAGACAGGGATTACTGTTGATATAATATATTAATTTTGTGTTGGCTACAAATAAACAAATAAGGATTTTATTACAAATATGTATATTTTAAAATAGTCTTCTAGAAGTTAAACATTACATTTAAAAACTGTTAGCCTGTAAACTGTATGTATGATCTTGCTATTTCATCTGCTTTCAAGTTTTAATCATAGATTTTTTTTATTGTTGCTTAGTCAATTATGAATTGTCTTTATCACTGTTATTTCGGGAGGGACTCATTTCAGTTTGTTAGTTCTCTGCCAATGTAGAAAACATTTCAACAAATACAATGCTATTTGTGCAGAAGGTGAAAGAAACATTCAGTATGCTGATAAGTTTCCAAGGAGACGTTGTTTGTTTTTGCTTTGTATTGTATTCATTTCAATGCTGCTTTTGTCCAATCGGAGCAAAAATTGGACAAACACATTTTTTTGATGAATTTAGTATGCTATGTTTCAGAATGAGAAAAACGAATCGTATTCACCCTAGTGGAAATAATTCTGAATTAGCATGATTATTATCTGATATAGCATGAAAACATATTCCTGTTAAGCACAGAAAAGTTGTTAGGACTAATTAACACAATTAAAGTTGAAACTCGTTAATGAAAAATACTCCACTGTTTTTTGATACTGTGGAAACCTTTTTTAAAGCACAGGGTTGCCTCTGACAACGATCAGAATATGTTCAACAGCTGGCCTCTTATTAAAACTAATAAGAAGCCAGGAATTTAGTACCCATTAGCTATTTTTTTCATATAGCTAATCCATAGATAAGCTAACACTTAGAAGTAGTAGTGTCCTTTATGGAAGCATTAATTTTGGATTCAGGTGGGCAAACCAGATTCAATGTAAACAAGGATCTGGTTTGTACAAAACGTTTAGTTTGTTTTGTAAAGGATCCAGCCAGTGAAAATGTATCCAGCAACAGGCCTGTTTTGTTTCTGTTTCTGGTTATATTTCATCATATTTTTTGTTTTATTCAGCAGAGTATGTTCCCACAGCTGCTCTACTTGTCAGCTTCCATGTGAGCACAACATTTGTTAATGTTTACTTATTATTAGTGCTAAATCCTTACCTACTGAACAGAGAAGTAAAAGAAGGGGGCTCACACTGCTGTGCTGTTATCAGTGGTGTTATTTTTATGTCTTCAGCTGTATTTTGACTTTTGACTGCGACAGGAGTTGCTGATAGATTATTACAGTTCATGATTCCCTTTAAATTTGACAAATAAGTTGGTCTTATTATTAACTTTGCCATGTATCCCTTTCTGGTGCTATATGATTTTTATGCTGCCTCTGCTTTTATATAATACAGGAAAAATCAGAGTAATTCAACTTGGTAAACTTGAATACTAAATAAAATCGTATTTCTTTGTGAAGGATGCATTAATGTCTGTTTTGACATTCATACTGTTCCGAAAGTGTTGTTTACTAAATTGTATATTTCTGTTTTATTTTAATTAAATTGATACCAGATTACTAGTAATCCACATTTTTGCTTTGTTATAGTTATGAATCTTGTGTAAATGGATGAGAAAAAGAGCATGAAGGGCCTGAAAGCTTTCTGTCAACCCCACATTTATCAGGATGTAAACTGTAATTTGACTCAAATTTTATTTATTCATGAAATTTTTATTTGTGTTTGCAAGGCCCTATTAAGTCCTTGAGGGTTTCCACGAAGGGTCATTTATTTCAGCTTTAAATTAACAACACAAGGTCTTTAAAGCATTTCAAGCTTGAGTCAGCCATCTTGCATTATTTACACAATATGGGACCAGTATACAAACTAAATGTGATGAGTTTTCTCTGCCAAATGAAACTGCTGTTTGTCATCATTTTTGAGATTTCATTGCCCCCAGCTTTAATACTTTAAATTACATTCAATTTCAAATCTTTTGCAAATAACAGGAATTTCTGTCTGTTCTACATTTAGGATTTAACTTTGTTACGAGAACAATGTTAATCCTGTTTAGCAATCTATATGAATAATTAATTAAATCTTCGCCAACCCTTTTAGATTAAGCGCTGTTTTTTTTTTTTCATGGACTCTTGTTTTCTGCGATATTGACAAATCTGTGCAACCTAATGCAGCTGGCCTTGGAGAGCCTTGTAGAGATGTGGGCTGCATCTATAATGATGCCTGTAGTTAATTGAAGCCAAAGTGCGTTAGCTGTCCTGTTTTTAGGTTTCACGATAAAAGAAGAATGTGATTTAGATTTATTTTTTCTGGATTACAGATACTTTTCAGTCCAGTTTATTAAAGCATGCATTTGTTTGAAATGGTTTTTTGTTATTTGATTGTTTTTCTCTTGCTGGTGTTTCCCCTGTAGCAGTAAATGATGGATGTATACTTTGATGAATCTTGATCATTTGCTTAGACTCAGGTTTTTTTTTTTTACTGTGTAGCTTAAAGACGTTCCGAACCTTTTGAGTTTGCGTGCCAGTTACAGTTTATTCTCCATCTGTCTTTTTTGATTTGTCTTGCTTTTCTAGCATTTGGCATTGCAGTAGTCTGACCAAGGAGTGGTATAAACCCGTTTGTGTGGTCGCTCAAATCATAACATCCCTAGCTATAAAATAAAAAGAATCTCTCTGCAGGTTTAGTTTATGTGTTTCTTCCCGAAAATTATTTCTCTCTTTTCTATTTTCTCTTATTTTTCCCAACCATTAAGATTACGTAAAGTTCATATTTTTACTGGTCTCTTCTGTTTACTTTTCTCTCAGGTCCGTTTTCAGACGTGGTCACCACAAATCTTAAGCTCTCCAACCCGACAGACAGGAATGTATGTTTTAAGGTCAAGACGACAGCGCCCCGCCGGTACTGTGTGCGGCCTAACAGCGGCATCATTGATGCAGGCACCTCAATCAATGTCTCTGGTAAGGATAAGTTAGTAGTACTGACTTGTTTGTTAGATTTTCCTTCAAGTTTCAGTGAACCCCAGCGTTTTTTTGTCTCTGGAACGTAACTCCAAATTTGCTTATTCTTGGATTTTTTTCGTAGTAAATCAAAATAAAATGGAGCGTAAGAAGATGAAATATGTAGGTGGAATTTATTGGCTGGTGTTTGCAAAGCAGCGGGTCCAAGAACACCATTTATTTTCCTTGCTACTGATTGGCTGTGCACTCAGGAGTGGGTGTTAGCTTATGTAGTTGTTCAAAGATGGCTTCAACTGTGCATATGTAACTTTATTTTATTTATTTGTTAAAATGTGTTAAAATGATTGTTATATCATGACCGTAGTTTGAGACAGGTAATCTGTGAAAAAAATTTACTTTTCTGCCTTCTGCCAGTGCTAACTAGAAACAACCAATCAGAGCCAGGAGGTGGATTTTAGTGCCGTCAATCAAACTTGTGTATGTGCTGCTGGGAGCCACTGCAGTTCATTGACTAGGATTAAAATATTGGATATTTAGTCAGTAACTATAAAATAATATAACACACCAGCATCTAATTATACAGCTCTTTGGATTGTCACAAGATTTGTTTTCCCAAGGATTTTCTCAAAAAAGCCAGGTAGTACAGCGAGTTCTACCAGACTGCTTTTCTACTCACTCTGTAGTAAAGAGACGAATGTTTCCATACTGTGACACCCCAACCAGATGCTCATTTTACAGCTTCCCCTATCTGGTGTCAACAACCCTAGACTGAGTTACTGCTGCTTGCTGTCAACAGTAGGTGACAAGCTGAGTCCCATCTCAGCTGCCATCAATTATTACCCTTATTAGGCTGAAAAGGGTCATCTTGGAGTCACAAAACAGGATTTCTTGCCTTAGAATGGAATTTTGTTGGCAAACTTAAAGGTGTGCTCTGTAACCAGTTTCTTTTTCCAGCAAGTACTCGGGCTTATATGGTGTTTTTAAAGCACTGCAGTTGACAGAACCATGAAATGTGGATTCTTGCATTTGAGTAAATGTACCTATTAAAAACAGAGCACATTGTTTTGATGGATACATCCAGATGGATTTAAGGTCTTTCATGCCTTTAAAAGTAAAAATAGTAAAATATTATCTATACTGACTATCTCAAATCATATTTGGCTAGACTTGTTTTACTAAATTTAATTGAAATTGTTGCTCCTTATGCTTTCTTTGTTTTAAAAAAGTCTAGGTTTAGCTCAGGATCTACATCGCTTGTTGCTTTTGGTGGCGATTTGGTACTAAAACACATAAAATCCAATTAAGCCTATTAATGTAAAGTCATAAGAGCTGCTGTGGGTTTGCAACATTTAGAAAATTGGAAACATCTGAATTCTAACATTTCACTTAATCTATATATTGAGTAATTTAGCAGTAAAAAATGTTTTGAATTGAGAAAGTTACTTATTTTCTCAAAATATGGTGTACAATTAAAATGCAATTAAGTGAGATTAATTATTTGCAGACTAATCCCAAGTAATTAAGTTAGAAATGTAATCCACTGAGCTGTTTGTGGATGCTGCTTGTGTGTCAGATTTATAGGTGCACCAGAAACATGCAAATAAAAATAAATAACATTTATGTAAGCGATTAATTACATTTAAACAGGTTGAAATGTATCAAAAATAATTAATCAAAATTAATGCATTAAAGTCCAAGCCCTAATATAATTATATATACTGCTTTGCTGTAACTATATGCTGAGTTTGACTGCGACCACAAGAATGTTGTTCATGACTGGTGTTAACATCTTCTAAATGGAAAAGTAGAACTTGACCATGTAAAAACATCCTTCATATCCACAACTATTAAAATGTATGTAACTCATTGTGAATGTTTTTATGACACAGTATAGGCTGCTCTGGATAGTGTTATCATTTCATTAGCTTGTCCTTACATTTATTTCCTGTGGGCTTTTTGTTTTGACTGAACCAGAGACTGATTCATCTGTCCAAGCTGAAATCTGAGTAGATATATACTCAATATATCAGCTCAAAAGTCTCCGAGTTATGTCTGATGTTTTCTAATAATCAGAGGGCGTACTAGCTCCATTTCAAGTCAAATATATTTTCATAACAAAGTTCAACGTATAAAGTGGAAGCCGATGACTTGTAGGTTATTTCTGTGTAGTCTCAGCACTTATTTCCCTTTCAGATTTAATTGACTAGGACAGTCTCAGAAGCACATAATCAGGGGAGTAAAGGCATTGTGCCCTTAGAAATCTGAATACATTTGGAGAGTTTGCTTTCACATTCTTGTTAGTTTTGTCTTCAGGTCAATGAAGACCTCTGTTCTTTGTCAAAAAGAACAGAGCTTTTTGACAAAGCTCTGTTCTTTAATCTCACACTGTATGCAACGTCTTTTGTAGATTTGATTTTCTGTTCACAAGTTTTTGCTTTGAACACAAATCTAAACCAAAGTAATGCTATTTGGACTGTGAGCTGACGAGACCAGCTGATGCACAGTATTTGGTCCATGTGTCTGAATTCAATCTGAATCTGAAATGAAACAAAACCGATTACGGTCTTTTTTGTGTTTTCAGAAATAGATTTTCTCTCTCTCTGTGACCGTTTGTAATTTTATTGCATACCCAGGGTATTGGAACACAAACAAATGAAAAGTGGCAGAGTCCTTATTCAATGCAAAAATTAAAATACAAAATCACTTTATCTATCCCAAAGGGAAATTAAACATTGTCATAACTCGTATCATCCAAGTATCTACAGAATGTTTTTGTGGATGGTGATGCTATGAGCAGGAAGCATTTTAGATAGCAGTCAGTCTTGCAACATATGTGAAGAGGCCTCTGAGTGAAGTATGTTAGTGCATGAAGGTTCATGACTGTCATAACATGCTAACACCTCAATTTCCAAGCACTAAATGCTTGGAAATTGTCTTGTTGGGTTGACAACTCAAGAACTTCTTCCTGTCATACTTCAAAATAAGACTCCTTAAAAAGTTTTAAATCTGGGAAACATCTTAAACGTATTTTACTAGACAGAATAAGAAAACTAGCATTCATGGAAGACCTGGTTATGCTCTTTAATGTTGTTTGATGTTTATCTTCTGTTTATCTTAGCTTCCAGGCGTAAAATCTTTACGTCTGAATGAATTGATTTGTGAATTAGACAACTATCTAACAAAATACTGCATTGTTTCAGTTGTCAGAAAGGGGAAAAGTGTTTTCTGTGCACCAGTTTCAGATTTTACAGACTTGTTGATGCAAATAAACCACTTTATGTCGGTCAGTTTCCACTTGTATAGACGTTCTGATTTAAGAGTTTATCCGTATAAATCTCTACACTAAGACATCACGTTATAGCAGCACTGTTTTCTTTTACTTTTGAATGCAGCTGCGATTTCAGTCTGTTTTGCCAAAACGTACATAACTTTTGATTTGAAACGTATCTCTTCATCTGCTGTTAAATAAACTCAAAAGAATATAAGTTGTATATCTTTTTTTACATCTTCTACTTTAGCTCAGGAGGTCAACTTACGTCATTGTGGAGTATTGAATATTAATTATACACGTAAACCATTCTGTTGATGCTTTTTTAGGGCTTCTTTTCAGGGTTGTTGTTTACCCAGCTGCTTTTGCTGTGCTTATTATATTTAGCTCCTGAGAGTTTCATAAAGTGCTAGTTCTGGCATTAGACTAGAGCAATAAATAACACAACTTAAAAAAGAAGCTCTTTTTGAGGTTTTATGACATTTTCTCATCTCAAACAATCTTTTTAACACTCTCCATTGTTACTCTAAAAAGCATTCATACTTTCCTGCCTCCATTCTCTGGTGTTGTCCCAGCGGACCCAAGCTAGATGGTTGTGCAAATTGGGTCTGACTGAAACAGGACATTCTCAATCTGTTCATGCCGTCTGTTTCTGATTTGCAATGTTGAGCCACATTGATTGCTGAAATGGTGCACAACTCTGCTCTTGGGAGCATTGGCATGTGCCATATATGAAAGTCATGCTGATATCCAGACCAGCTTTGAATATAGGTCATTTGTTTTCAGTGAAATTATAATAAAAATAATAATTTAAAAAATCCCACAAACATAGTGGATGTAGTCAGAAATATGGCTTCTGATTACATCCTGATTTAAAAGTTGGAGTCAAGGGAGGTAAATTATCCTCCATTTATAACCATTTTCATCTTTCCAGACCTCCGTTTGACGACACGAGTAAGTGATTACTGTAAATCATTTTTACAGCTTTAAAATACCTTCTCGGTGACATCAAATACTAGGAGGACTGATAAAGCGAGGGGCTGAGGAGAAATATTCTCCACACCTGCTTTTTGTTAGGGCAATATGTAATGTTTGGAAAGAAAAAGGCTTTAAAGTTGTTAGAAAGATTAGCCCCAGGGGTATCTGTTGGTCCATCACTGTATCATCATCATGGTAACAGAAACCAGTCATATTCACCACTTTTTCCATGTTGTACAAGTAGTCACAAAGCCTTTGACTTTTATGTAGACATGATGGACATTTCAAGCTGTAACAAATGCTGCCTGCGGTTCAGTTTTATCTGTTGATGCAAAAATAAATTCTATTTTTGATTTCCATGAGGCTGAGGGTGATAAATAAACTAAAGGCGTGAAAACAATACTCATACTCTGTGGGAGGAAAGGGTTCAGCATTACTTTGTTTTTCTTCCTTTCCTTTTACTTTTTTGAATAAACATTTTTATAAAAAGGAGAAAATAAGACAAAAATGTATCTTTGTTTTTATTAACCCACGAAACTAACATACACCATGCTGTGACTTTGGTCAGACAATAGAAACTAAAAAAGTAAAGCAATAAAATGTAAGAAAATAAATATAGTAATGGTAAGAAAGTACAATGGTTATAATTTTAAATAGTTTGTACATATCTAAGGTTTAGGGCAGGTACTTTAAAAAACATTTTTTTTTTACGAACTTTACATCTTATTTGTGTGACAAATAATGACATGTTGGAAATTGTGGTTCTGTGCACTTGAGGTTAGATTTAAATAATTTTAGAATCATTAATATTTTTAAACTCAAACTCGGTTCATAAAATTTTGATGCATTTATTTAGCAGGGAAAAGACAGATATTTCTGTCTAATCTGTCAAACATTGACAATAAAAAAAACTGTCCCATTTCATCTGCTGTCAGATTTATTGGTTGCATCACTATTCATAGGAAGGGATTTTTAAATCAAGCACAGTTATGTTTTATATTCAAAAAATGTTGCCAGTTCAAATAAAAGAAAATGAAAAATTATTATATTGAAAACAACTGTGTCTTTCTTCTTTCATCTCCAACCAAAATTCTTTTCAGATTTACTGCTGTGGCTTAAAAAAATTCCCTAAAGCAAATCTGAAATATATTGTGACTCACATAAGCTAGAGTAATGTTTTGCTCATTTTTTCTGTCACTGATTGTCCTTTTGTTTTTCAGTCATGTTGCAACCCTTTGAATACGACCCAAATGAAAAAAGTAAGCACAAGTTTATGGTCCAGTCCATGCTAGCACCTCCTGACATGACTGACATGGAGGGAGTGGTAAGTGTTTCTAATCATTCTTTGGTTGTAGTTTGGGAATATTTGCTCAAATACTGTCTGTATATCTAAACTATTTCTGCATTTTTTTTGTTCTGCAAACGTGGAAAACACATTAAAAACACTTAAACCATTACAGTATCATTTTTGTTTCTGGCTGGCATTCTCACTATCTTCATTAAGATAAAAAAGATTCTGAAGTTTTCCTAGTCATAATGTTTTTGCCGATTGTTTACACTGCTGTAGTGTAATCAATAGGCAAAATATCTAATATCTAGAAAAACAGACAAGGACACTAAACTGGTTTTATGTATTAAACTTTTCAAAAGCTAAAGAATTTTGAAGATTTAGTTCTTACTGTCAGAAGAAGTGGAATCTTGTTAAGACATCTGTTTTTACTTTGAGAGTTTTAAATATTTAAACGTTTTCTATATGATAACTTAAGTATTTGGTTTATCTTGATAAATAAAGCATTAATGTGTGATTATCTAAACTTTTATCTTATATTTACTAAAAGTGTATGACTATATTTAAAATGATGGAGTATCCATGTTCATCTTTCAAGTTGAAGACTTGTTACCCTTCTCTCACAGTAAAAAGTGAAATTCTATAGAAATCTGTAGGGATTTGACTTACTTCTATCTTTTTATGTTTTCACACCGTTAAACAAGGTCCTTCATTTTCCATCAAGCTGTGCTAAATTGTCAACTTTATTCCACGGAGGGAAAATTGTGACTCAGATCTGCCAAACTTTTCTAAATCTTACTCTTCAAACTGAACAAGTATGCCAGTATGAACATGTCTGTCATTTTTATTGTTAGGCTCAACAAATATAAAAGCAAAAAAAAAAATCTGTGACATTGTGGATTTTCAAACCTTTGCTGTGGTAGATTTGATTGGTTTCTCACGCAAGTATGACTCAAAATTAAGGAAATCGCGGCCGATTTATCTGTTCATTCAAACTTAGCAGAAGCGCTAAATTGAAAATTAGCTCCACTGTTAGCGCATTAGCAGAAGTGTGTCAACCATTGCAAATTATGATTTTAATACTAAGATTAAATATGTGCTTTTCATAAACAAAACACAAATTTTGTTTACCAGTTCTGAGCATCATGAACTGGTTCAAATAAATACAAATATCTATTATTAATGTCACTGTTATTGGTTATTAATAATACCAATATTAATCTATTTTTTTGTTTTTGTTATGGTACATATATATATATATTTTATTTTAAATCTGTCTAATATATTATTGGTAAAATAAGTGATTTTTAACAGTCTGTGTGGTTAATTTTGCTAATGTAATATTTCTTGTGCTGCTGGCTGTTCATTATAACTCTGGTTATTTATCATATTAATTGTTTAATAAGCCTAAAGGCTTATTAAAGAGAGCTTATTAGGAGACATGTGTTATCTAATAACTCAAGTTTCTTACCAATGACTTTATAATAAAAACATTCCCTATATTTTTCTGTCTGCAGTGGAAAGAAGCAAAGCCAGAGGAGTTGATGGACTCTAAGCTGAGATGTGTTTTTGAGATGCCAATGGAGAATGAAAAAACGGTGAGCTCTTGTACTTTTTGCTTTGCTTTATTGTGCATGCTGATTGTGTCACTACATATAATTCAAACTGTTGTACTACGGTATAGTTTTATTTAACATTTCTACAACATTTAATATATACTTTTACAAGGAGAGGCTGCTTATTTATTTTCTTTTTGCCCTCTCAGGTTTCTTTTTCAAAATTACAAGTTTTGGTTGTCAATTATTTTTCCATTTCCTCTTGTGTTTCTTCACCTTTTCTTACAACAACCATACTTTAACTCAAACAGCCTTTAAGAAAGTCACTTTGTTTTAGTCTTACATGTAGTTTATTTTTGTTGTGGTTCTTCCTTGGCCACCTGATTCCGTTCAGCTGTATACACAGCATTTCATCAGAGATAGCAGCTTAGCCTAACAGCTTCTTGCACACAAGGAGCAAAAACAACCTTCAGTAGTTGTTTTGAATTAGTTTTGACCTACATGAGACATTTGCTGGGCTCCCAGTAGGGGCTGTGTGCCATGGAGTGTTTAAGGCAGACATAATGGTGATGGAAACCAGCTTGATCCTCTTATGAAAGGCGAACTCCTCTAAAAAGGTGTCTGTGTCTTTCTACCGTTGTAAGTGAACAGTGTTAAAGTTCCCAAATGTAAACAGATGGTTCTAACTTTGTGCCAGGCGACTTAGATGTTGTTGGGAATCTCAGTGTAAACATTTTAGCAGCAGTTTACTGATTGCATCAACTCTCCGTAACCCACTTACAGCATGATATGGAGTCCAACAAGATGTCGTCGAGCTTGCTGAAGTCAGAGTCATCTGCGCTGCCTGTGAAGTCGCTGAGCTCCACCCTGGACGACGGAGAAGTAAAAAAGATTATGGAGGAGTGCAAGAGGCTGCAGATGGAGGCTCAGAGGCTACGGGAAGAAAACAAACAGATTAGAGTGAGTAAAACAGCTCAAAAGACAAGAATTACTTCATTCCTTCTCGTCCTCCTTGATTCTCTTGTCCATTTCTCAAAGGCTCACTAGTCAATAGATAGACAGGAAACTTCAGTTTGTTCAATTCAAACAATACTTTATTGAGCCCAAGGGGAAATTAAATAAAGTTTAAAAATGCTTGGCTAAAAGGTTGTTTTAATTGTGGTTTAAAATTTATTCTTTGTTTTGAAGACTGGGACATCCAGTCTAAATAATGAACATTGTTGGTTTTTCAAACCAGAGTGTCAAATGATAAAATATGTTTGGATGCTTCTGATCAACGAGCTCAGTTATTTAAAGGATTTAAAGTTGGTTTCAAACTCTGAACTCCATTTATGTTAAGTCTCTCCAAATTTATCTTAGTTTTTTTTAAACATTTCTAAGGAAAACTGCTTGACATCCATCCTTCCATCAAGATTATTTTAAATAAGATCTTGGCTAGCATTAGATCAGCTAAAGGGATCTTTTAGATCTGTCTTATGTTCTTTTTTGTTTTTAAGAGAGAGTTTTTCAACTTTTATTAATGACATTATCAATCCAAGAAATGACATGTTGTGTGTATATATATATATATATATAACTCTTTTACACAACATTAGAAACACATTAAAAGATAGAAATAAACAAATAATTCAATTGCTTTTTAAATAAGAAAATAATTTATTGCCTAAAATGCAATAACATAGTATTCCTTAAGTGTATGTTTTATTATTTGCAGCAAAGGATGCATCAGCAGCTAAAAAAAAAAAGCTTCTAACATCAATATATGAAAAGTTTGGCCCTTTCTTTTTGACTGATTATTTTTTGAATTCACTAACTAATAAATGGAGAGAGTTTTTTTAATAATGTGAATCAGGTGAAACTAAAACTATGCCACTTGATGAGTTTTGGGTAGAACATATTTTCAGACAAACGTTTCTTTTCTTAAATTCAAAATCTACATATTTTTTCTACAATTTTGTGTATGTTGCTCCCTCAGAAAATGGCTTTGTTTGCGTCTGTACACTCAAAATAATGATTAATCAATAACTAAACTAGTTATTTCAACAATCGATTAATAAAGATTAATAAAGATTAATCTGATTAATCCGACTAATTGTTTCAGCCCCAGTCTTGAGTGTCTGAGAAATCATGAAAGCAACTTAATAAGCCTAAATGTTCTCATGTGTGCTGCGTATAAAACCAAACGGCGGAAATTAATCCTGTATCCTAAATGAAAGACAGATTGAACAAATAAACTTTTCATCAAAAGTTTATATGACTTCAATAAACCGTCATTTTGGTACTGATTAATAATCACGGTAAAGTAAAGCAAATGAATTGGCTTGTTGAGTCAAAGAAAGCGGAGAGCCCTCCACCCTTCGACAGCTATTCAAAGCCCAGTTTTGCAATAAGTAATTTAAATCAATGAGCCTGCTATCAGTCACAACTATCGATGAGGTAAGTTTTGAAAAGGAGTTTTGTAAAAGTCGGGCTGGGCATGAGTCACACACGCTCCCACCAGGCTGCCAAGAAAGAGTCGGCCTCCTCTCTAACATCACCACCATCCCTCCCTTTAAGGTTTTGCCAGAGGCAGAGTGATTGTTGGCTGGTCCTGCGGCTCAGATTAAACTAACAGAGCGCCTCGACCCCGCCCCACCCGCTGCTGGGAAATGAAGTGTGTTAAAGCCTGGCGCCTTGTGTGTTCCTCAGGGGATTGGTTCGGATGAAACTTTAAGCAGATCCTATTTCTTTGAGCTGATAAATAAACTCTTTTCTAGGGCTGGGCGATATGACTTGAAAAAATATCAGATCTTTTCCAGAATGAAAGTTACAGAAAATATTTTCAAAAAGTGGTTTTCATTTTAATAATTCTTTCTGTCAGTTGTCCGACAGAGTATTAGGGCCGGATTACGAGAATTTTTGTTTAATTCTGAGAATATACTAGGGGTAATAGGGGCGATATGGACTTAAATTTTTATCACAATATTTTTTGGTGATAATGTGACCATAAGAACTATTTATTATTTCTTTTTTACCTAACTGTATGGCTGTGACTACATCAATCATACCTCCGAAAACATGAAAAACATGTCGATTCATAATACATTTCTTTAGGACACCAATCACTTAAAGAAGTGTGAATTAAATGCACACAGTAACTGCATTTAAACATATTTTAAATTTTATTGATATTTATTGATTCTGTTGTTGAACAGTGGAGAAAATAAACTAGCAATATGGACAGTTTTGGAGGCTTTTAAATATTGTTAATTGACATTTTATTGCGACAATGATGCACCAAAATTCATCAAAATTTATCACGATAAATGATGAACGGTGCAATAAATGTCCACCCCAGTCATAATATTAGCAGAAAAACTGTCTAACCGGACATTTTTTTAACCTCTTCCTCTGTTTCTCTTCCTTCTCCGACCCGATGCAGGAAGATGATGGTTACCGGATGAGGAAGAGCAACATCATGTCATCCCAGCATGCCTCAGGCTCCATGAAGAGGGAGGAAGGTTTGAGTGCCCGCTCCGTGGCCCTCATCCTGCTCTTCTTCATCGTCGGCGTCATTGTGGGGAAGTTGGTGTTGTAGAGCACAACACTTCGGTCAGCCGCAGCATGCTTTCATGGTGGATGAAAATACACACAGGAGCTGGGATTTTTGGATCAGAATGCCATATTTGCTGGTTGGGGTGGGTGGGGGTGGGGTGGGGCGGTACTAGTTTTGATTCAGTCCCATTTATGTAAAAAGTTTAAATTTAAAAGGGTAATCTATGAGAGAAAAAGAGGGAAAAAAATGACTCATCTTAAGAACAAACACCTCTGTAATCATCGCATAATCCTTCTGGCCTTCTTCCCAAAGTTTCATGTATTCAGATGATTTGTTTCAGGGGTTTGTGGGGAAACAGATTCATAATTTAACTGGTAATTCAGTTCAGTGAGTCTTCTAACAACGAGCGAGATAGCGTCGATGCGACCGGTCAGATTGCTGCTGTGCGAATGTCGTTTTATTTGATTAGACTGACTTTCTTTTTCTAATTGATGCACGCCAGAGCCAATCTTCTCCGACATGTGACGACTCCACCGCACAGTAAATCCTGCTTTTCCTTCCGGTGGAACCCTGTTTTTAAAGGAAGGGAGGACCCAAAAGGTCAGGGGTCACGCACAGGGCTACAACAGTCTTCTCCAGTCTAAGGCTTTGTAAAATCTCGTCTTTGATTGTGGAACAGCTTTGATGTGTGTAAGAAACACTACAACGGGTGTTTTATTTCCTCATGCCCTTTTTTTTTTGTTTTGTTGCCCTAATTTATTCCCGCCACCTGTCAATCACTGCTCACCACATCCTCACTTGTCAGAGGAGGATGTTTGCATGCATTCACACGAGTGTTGCATCTGAACTTTTGAATCTAATTTAATTGCTTTTGTCATTTGACTGTAGATTTGCACAATTTAATTGCTGTTTTTTTCTCCTTCTTTCTCCTTTGTCCTTTTTTCTTGCAGTTCTTTTGTTTTATGTTATATATATTTTTTCTTTGGTTGGAGGTAAAGCAGTCAAAAGTATTTCAGCAAACTGAAGTGACGTTTGGATCGTTTCTGTAAATCGATATGAAAGCTTTGCCTTGTGACCTGTTGGGGCAAGTTATTCTCAGGCCAAGATGGAGGTACAATTACAGTACATAATAGACTGAAGGAGATCAAATGGCTTTCCCTGACATCAGCAGGATCAGGGTCCTGAATGTGAGGGGGAAACTACTTTTTTCAGCTCTTGTTTTCCTCCTTCTCATTGTGACATTTGTTGACATTCTGTCTTATTTCTGGCAAATTGCATGTTAAAAAAACAAAAAAATACACGCCTTTGTTGAGTTTTTTGTTTAGTTATTTTTGTGAATTCATCTCTGCATTGCATCACGAACATTGTAATGCACTAAACTGAAAAGGATCACTGATTCTTCTGCAGCTGATTTGCAGGGAATGAATGCAGTCGGGCTATAACTTGGGGGACCATGTTCACAAATCATCTTCAAATTCATATTCTGTGGTAGACGAGTGTCTTTTTTTAGTTGTCATTCTTTGAAGGAAAAATAAGCAGCTGGTGATATTTATCTTCATCTGTACAAATGAAATAATCAGAAAAAGGTTGACAAAAACTTTCTTTCAGTTCACATTTGCTGAGAAATAAAGAAAATGTCAGAAATGTTCTATTTTTTTCTTCTGTTGAGTGGAGGGAAAGTTAGTATGGATCTGATTGGTTAGTAAGTAAGTGGAAATAAACATGAGTTTGTGTTTTTACTGTATCTCTGAGGTTTTTGGGTTGAGGATCACTTTCTGCTTTGAAGGGAGGGCAGAGCAGACTGGAGCTACAGTTCAGTCTCTAGTGTTTCCACAAAGTTGTTCTTTAGTTCTATCCAGTTTGGAGCGTCCAAATGTTTGGCACTTTTAAAAACACCAGATTATAACTTGGTAATCAAATGTGTAAATTTGACTGATGCTGTAAATTTCACTGTATGGAACTGACCAAATAAAGCAGTTATGTGTGAACACTAACGGATTCGGGCCTGGTTGTAAGATGTTCTATGCTGAACCTTCCTGAAGTCTCCGAACATCACCGTGATCATTGTAAGCACTCAAACTGTTTTGTATGTATATAAATAAAAAGTCTATCTGAGAAGAGGATTAAAATTCTTAGTGGAGTAGTCTGGTGTAAAACAAACAAAAAAAAACAAAAAAATCCAACCCGACCTGGTTGGACTATGTAGCATCTTAATAAATTAAATGAATAAAGCTTCTTCCTAAATGTGTGAAGTTATTTTCTGTTAAACATTGAAGCTTTATTACTGACTCAGAACACCAGAAAATAATTTTTAGTTTAAAAAAAAGTTATGTGAAGAGAGATTATTATGGGATTAGAGAGACACAGCACTTAAAGAAAGTTTGCTGAGTAACAGTACTAAGTGAGCTCAAAATGTTTTTCTAAGCTTATTTTTTATTGTGATTGATAAAACTCATGAAACACTGAGCCAGGTTTTGCTGGAGGTTTCTTCCTGTTAAAATCATATTTTGACAGCATTTTTTTTAGAATCATTTATTTTGGAATTTTTTAGTTACATCATTTTTAAATAAGATTTAAGGACAATTATTTTCTCCAAAGGAAATGCTTTTTATTTCTTTTTATTATCCATTGCAAGGTACCCCTCAGCTGAAAAAAAAAAGAATAATTGAATTAATTAACTTTTTAGTAAAGTTTTAATTTATTGACATGCACCTGTAAACATCGATATCCCTGGAATTAGATTAATGTGTTTATGCATGCAGGTCTCCACACAGGTTTATCACAAAGGCAACAGATGTCCAAACCCACCATTTATTCTATAAAATCACAGATAATCAAACGCTGGAATATGTTTCTTTTCATACTAGAGATCAAATTCTGTTAAATTTAATCAAAACATTTCAAAGTGCTTAAAAAAAGGAGAAAATTACAAAAAATCATTATAATCTACAAAAATAGAAAAATGATACAAGCACATAACATTCAACAGGTATTACACTGAGAGTCAATAAGAAAGATGGATATAAATTGTATGTCCTTTTAAACAGGTTTGTAGCTTAGATTTGAAGACGGCAACAAATTCATACTAACATATTTAATATTCATTTTTTTAAAACTACAATGAAAATGAGTTTTTGTTGAATTTGAAGAATGGTTGATCCCTGATCCAGCTTTGGTAGCTAATGTTCATAATGTCAGCTAGTTTCAGGAGTCTTAATTCTTAATTAATGGAAATAAAACATAGTTTTTGAGGACTTAGGAAACTCCAAATATGTGAATATAGCATGCAATTTAAAAAATGAGAGTAAGGAGTAAAAATTAACAGATCATTAACTGACTTCCCCCAGTGACTTGCAGCCAGTACCATTTGTGCCCACGCCGCCGCTCTGCTGGTTGTTCCTTCTTGTTTGATTTGGCAGAACCACAATCTGCAGTGGATTTAATGGTAAAATATTTACAGCTGCAAGCAAATTAATCACAGCTTAAAACTTTACTCAGTCAGTTGTGGTTTTAAGAAAAAATAAATTCCTGTAAATCACTCAGTGTTATTGCATGAGTAGCAACCACACAATGTTTCTGTGTGTACCTCCTGGATGAAGGCAGCACAGCTGAGGTTGGGTCAGGAAACTGCCCTTCTGGGCCAGTAGCTCCTCGGCTGTTTGGCTTGGCTTGACTAGAGCACAGCTGCAAACCCAGTAAGCTACCAAGATTACTTTATGCTCTTATATTCAATTTGGAACGAATCTATTTTCAAAGAAATTGCTGGAGAATGCTTGAAATTACTGAGAAGATGAAAACGATGGGTTTGTGGTTTAAGTCTCACTTAAAGGAAAAGTATGAGTTTCAAAATTTAAGCCTGTGACTTTGACAGAAGATTGTAACCATGGTAAAACATAACATTTGAACAAGGTTAAACAAACAATATGTAATATGCAAATTGCAATAATTGTGGCTTCTGGACGTGTTTTTTTATTTTTTTTTATTTTTTACTCTGCATAAAACCCGGTCACCCAGGTTTATACATACACTTCAAAAACACAAAATCTCACCAAATATTTTTGTCTACTTTATAGCTCAAATAACTCAGTGCACTTGAAATGAGACAAAACTAACTTACAAGTAACGTCAGCAAGAAATAGGAGCTTATATTAAGTCAATAAATTCTTGAATATTGACAAAAAAGGACTAGTTCCAATGGCAGATTATTTTACATATAAGAAAAACGTCTAGTTATAAGTGAAAATATCTGCCAGTGAAACTAGTACTTTTTTGTTTTGTCAATATTAAGATTGATTTAAGACAAGTTCTTATGTCTTGCTGAAAAGTTACTTGCTGTTTAGTTTTGTGTTATTTCAAGTGTATGAAGATATTTGCACTTGAAATTAGACCAAAGATACTTTGTGTATTTGCACTGTAATATTTATCCAACACTACAAAAGCACAAAATCTTAACATGTTAACTTTTTTATTTATTTTATTTTATTTTATTTGTATTTTTTTCTCCTCCTGATGTTGCAGGTTTTTTACTCAAGCTTATTTATAATGGACAAAAGTGAAAAATCAATCAAATATAAATGACAAGAAAAAAGAAAATATTATCAATAATTTTTGTACGGGCACCTTTGATTAATTTTGTCAGATGTTTCAGATGGCCAAAATAAATAAATAAAAAAACATTACAGTACCTGGAGTGCAATAAGTTCAAATCTAAGAAAGGACAAACATCCAGTTAAAATATTTAATCTGTGAGTTGTGCTGATACAATATCTGATTTCTTTTAAATCATTTTCTATGCAGGAATCTGAGCGACCCAGAGGAAATCACAAGCTTTTGAAGCCGATTTGCATTTTATAGCAGCTGCAGAAAAATACATTTAATATATATTTTTACCTATAATGAAATGAAAAAGTCTAAACTTTCAGCTTGTTGGTGTGATAGATGAGGAGTTCATCTTGAAAAAGCAGAAAAGAATGCAGCGCTGGTTCTGTTCAGTTGGTTCAGTGAGTATGAGCATGAGGTCATGACAGAAAGGAGCCCGCTTTCTGTTTGGCCTGAGATCAAGGAAAACTCTTTTGCTGCTCTACGCTGCAGCTCTGCGGCCAGCAGGACAGAAGGTTGTTGTTTAAATAGAAACTCAATTGTTTGAACTAAGCCAACCGAGTTGTGGCTCGTGTTTTCTTTTTTTGATGCAGCTGCAGCTCATATTCTTATAGAAATAATGGGATTTTCTAAACCGAGCCTGAAATGTTGAATGAGTGGGAGAAGTTGGAAGTTACCCATACTACCGCAGTGAAATCATCTCAGTCATGTCTGTGAGCATTAACTGCACATGTAAGATTTTCTTGGGAATGTTGGAGAAGCGACCAGAAGAAAGCCTGTCCAAAGTCAGCAGTCGGCCCTTCTTTTACTAGAACATTTGTCAAACTAAACCACTAAACTATTTGTGGTTTGGAAACTTGGTTTGACTGAAAAAAAAAACTTTTGGAATCTTGCTTTGATTTTTTAAGACCAAAAAATGTGTTCCTGGAGTCAAAATAAAGGCACTCCAGCATCATAAGAAACAATTTCTAAACAAAAAAACTGATGAGGAGCAGAGATTTACAACAACTTTGTGAACTCCTCAACTGGCCCTTCATAAAAGTTTCCCTCTTACATTATTTTTCTTTTGATTGACATCATTTTGGATCACACTTCTAGCCTGGATGGTTTCAAATGGAGGAATTTTGGCCAGTTTTCTCATGTATTACCACATCTGTCTCTTAATATTTCTGTTAGTCTTTTAATGGTTGGCACTTACAAAATCCTGCAGTATCACATTTTATGCCTAAAAGGAGTCATTTTGTCTTCACTTTCTCCCATGACTTAAGTGAAACAGCTCACCTGACATTTATTCTCCACAGGCTAGATGTAAGCAGTTAGATGGTAAGCATTTGCTCTGTCAGTGTTACCTTTGGATGGAGCGCTGCTGGCTGATTCCCCAGTTTCCAGTATTTATGTTAAGCTAAGCTAACTGGCTGCTGGCTGCAGATGCACCTTCAGCAGACAGATTTGAAAATGGTATTAATCTTCTCACTATCTGGGGTCCAATCGTCTGATGATTGTGTGTCTCTGTGGTCAGTGACCACAGTGTTGGACAGAGACTGGTGCAGCCTGCGAGTATAACTAGCAAACACCAAAAACAAGACTTCCTGCACAACAGGACATTCATTTGGTTGGCTTTAAAGTAGCATTGCATCAATCAACACAGAACATCACTGTGAAATGGTGGTTGTATAATCTTTTAATTTTTGTTTTATCTTTGTTCTCTACCTATTTCATTAAACGTTGACCCAATCTTAAACCTGTAATAAATATCTATATATATTTAGTCTCAGCAACATTAATCTAGTTATTGATAGTTTGATTCTATGCTTTCTGCTAAAGCTAGGAAAGTTATTTTGCTGTTATTGAGGTCTTGAATGAGCCTCATGGCTCAAACTGGCGCTACGCGTATCCAATGATTATTTATTACTGATGGGCACAAAAGACAAAGAAGGAAGGGGAGAGTCGTGCTGCAGCACACTGCAAAAGATAAAGATTTTCTGTTTATTAAGTTTTCAAAAATAAAGCTTTTTGTAAAAAACAAAAATGTGGATTTAGAAATGTGACTTAGATTAAAAACTGTTGTGTCAGTTATCTTAATAAAAGGTGTTACTCTACAATACTTTACACAGTTAAAGAAAAGGCACACCATTTTATTGGCTGTCATTCGTATTTCATTAAATGCATTTTTTTTTTTTTTTTACAAATATCTAGTTCTTTAAAGATGCTGGATCATATAAAATAGACGTTTTTGAGTTTTGCATCATGTTATAATGTTATTTCCTCATCCAAATCATACCTGTAGTGTCGCCTTGATTCTTTCATGCATGTTTAAGAAATCATTTAATCTCCATGACAACCATTCAGCTGTGCAAAACGCCTGGTTGGACTTAGCTGCGCCTTTGAGAACAAAGTGCCTTTATTTACTATATGTTGCTTGATCTGTACTGTGTCCTAAATAAAATGTATTGTTATTGTATTATGGCTTCTGCTATGACGTGTAAAAGAAGTAACTTAAATTTTAATAACAGGTTTTAAGCAGGGGAGCTCCGATTGCAATTTTCTGATATTGATTTTATTGTCTGAAAAGTCAGACACTGTTTTTCCAAGTAAGGATCAGCTGATTGCCCGCCTCCCAAAATTAAAAAAAAACAGGCCAGTTGATCATTACACACCAAGTTTGAAGAGTTACCTCTGTTACAAAACATTTGAACCAAATTGTGCCTATTTAGCATAACATGGGCTGCATCTGGGATCATAATTTATGATTGTTTCTGTACTCAACACATCAGCAGGGAACTGTTTGTACCACTTACAAACAGAATGTCCACTCTATTACTTGTGATTTAAAAAGCAGACACATCCTGCTCAAAATGAGCCTTTAATTTATAACTCAATCCTCTCATTATTGAGCGGATTGAGTTATAAATCTCTCGTGCGACAGAGATCATCTTTGTTTTTTGCGACACAAAAAACAAAGATGACGACATTATTTGGAGTGAAAACATGAAGACAGCCGTGCCTGGTGTTTGTCATTTAATTTTCATTTATACAAATCTGAAACTAGATCTATAAGCTCACAATTTGTGAGCTAACTGGCTTCAAATGCAGCCTACTCAAAATTAATTTAAAAATGGTGAATGAAAAGAGGAAATCTGTTACTTTGGTGTAAAGCCAAACCCACAGCGCTGTATGATGTAATCAATTGATTTGTGAGTGTGCTTTATATTTTCCTAAATGCAGTTAATAAGCCACCGGGTTTGATTGCTAACAGGTTGGCATCGTGTTCCTCTCTGCCTTTTTGGTGTGCAACAGAAACCACAAACAGACCCCAGCGCAGCGATTTCCCCAGCCTGCAACCGTCCAGATGGATCCGTGTGGTTGCTTTTGGATTCAGTGAAAGGGAATCGGGATTTATCCAGGATCATGATTGGCTTAATTACAAAGTCTGTGCATTGTTGAACAGATAAATGGCGCTCACCCAGTCTCTGTTTTTCTTCCAATCAGTCTTCGTTTCGCTCTATGTTGGCTTGGGGTCAGTATGGGGGGTACAGACCTGTATCCTCCATCCGAGCCTGAAGGATGACCTCATGGGGCCAGCAGCTGCCATCACCATTTTCACAGGAGTTAATGGAAACAGCATGTATCCTCCGAACACTCTTTCTTTCTTCTGCTCTTTCTTTCTTTCTTTCTTTCTTTCTTTATTTCTTGTGTTCTTTCTTTCTTTCTTTCTTTCTTTCTTTGGGGATATAGAAACTACTTTTCCTATGTTTCTTGAATGTAAGCAACTTGCACCATTGTTTATTTTATTGGAATATAATTTTTTTTAAATGTGCAGAGCATAAATGTGGCTTTTATATTTGGTGCAGTCTATGCAAAAAAACAAGCCACTAAGTGGAAATAGTTCCATTTTCTGATTGGACAAGCAACGTTTTCAATTTATAATCGTAGAATAAATAAGATAAACGATGTTACAGAGCCAAAAGGTTGACAGACTGTTCACTTTGTCGGTTAAATACAGAGTAAAAACTAAACTTCTGGGTTTTTTTTTTCAATGACGAGTCCCCTGAGGAAGTTTTTCTTGCAGTAGAGATTTAACAGTGTTGTGTGTTCTGTATTTGATGGACAGTTGGTATTTAACTGTGTGCTATGTAAATAAAACTTTGATGTCATAATGTAGATTCACTGAAAAATGTGTTGCTAAAATCAAATCGATCTTTGTTTATTCATCTAATTCATTAAAAAAACCACCATTTAATTTTCTCAAGATGTTTTGAACGCTAGAGCGAAAACTGTGACAGTAGATTACTAAGGCTGCACATTTTCCTGCAGGACAGGGACAAATCTCCACCTGATTTCTAAGATTTTTCAAAAAGAATAATCTATTTTGTGACTTGCATGGTCCAGAACAATTCATTCCAGGGTCAACTATTTTCATTTTACATAACATTTTTCATAAATAGTCTGCTCCATTCACCAGTATGTTTCATTACAAATAACTAAAAGATGTCTGTGCTTCTCTTCTATGTAGTCAGGGAGTAATTTGTGTATATCTCTGCTGTGAAGAAGTAAACTATAGGATTGCAAAGATCAATCAGGCATTATTTTAAGCTAATAAAAAATACTAATTGAAAAGATAAGAGGCAAAAATGTTAGTATTTCTTGGAATATGCAGGATTTTTGCATCACATAGACTGTTGTTATTTAACTATAGCAGAATGATCAAATTCTCACTCATATACAGCTGAATCATTATAGGGGGCATTTCAAAAACGATAATAATAAAAAAATAAAGAGCGTAGTGAAAAATTACCATAGAAACATGGAAGTTATCTTTGATTCTAAAAATCTAAAGAACTTTTGTGATGGATTTTTTTTTCGAGACACGGCAGTGAGTTAGACTAAAAACAATCTTCATTTTGTGGAAGCAGGTGTCAGTATGTTATTAATACAGGTCTGTTCACAACTCTTGACTTGCCTTAGCCATAACACTGCACGAGTTTTATTTCCCTCCACTAGCTCTCCTCGGCTCATTTCTTCCCAGACTGGCTGCAAAGACTGTTTTCTGTGCTGACAGCTGTCTGATGTCCCTTTCTGTGTGTTTTCAGGAGAATTTGCACTGGGTTGTCTTTGGAATAATTTGCAGGCCAGATATGACAGGTATTTATTAAATGCCAGTACATTAACTCACTATCTGGGCTCTGAATCAGGCTAAAGACGACAACGTGCAGATGAAGTTCACTTCAATTTTCTGGTTCTTCTTGAAATAAAGCAGCTGCATCAGGAAATGTTTCAAACAAAGCTTCGCTATTGCTGTTGCGAGTGTGGTCGGTCCACCTCTTTGGTCAAGAATAAATATTTCAGCAGTTACTGAGCAGATTGTCAGTGATTACTGAAGGCTGAACCCTCTAGAGCCTTGTGTATATCCTGTGTGGACGTATAAAAATGTTACACACAACAGTTCTCACGCAAACTTTGGGGAAAACAAGACCTGAAAGTGGACAAGCAGGGCTGCAAAGTGGAAGGCTTTTATGAAATTGTCCAAACACTCCCATAAGCTCTAATTTGGGCTTTGTCAGCTGTCTGTGCTAAACTGTAAAATGTTTACTTTACAGGACCAAAATCCATGTATTTCCTCTACAGTTACTGTGCTATCATTGAAAGGTTAGAATAATATAATAAAATAATGTGAAGGCCTAAATCAAACTTGCACCTTCAGTGCAGTATAACTGGTTTATATTAGCAGTCACAATAACTTTAAACGGTTGATTCAAAGGCAACAAATTCACTGTCTTACCGGTTGGAAAGGATAGAGAATCCTTTTTGTCTTGATTGTCTCCACTAATAACTGAAGTGAAACTTGCGGCCATGTTTGTGCTCCACCTCTAACAATATCCTTTTATTATGTGCCTGAAATCAAAACAGTCTTTACACTCTTATTCTCCTATTAAAGTATCAGGAAAAATAAATCACCGGCTCATTTCCACATGGCAGCACCGATATAAACGTTTTCCAAATTCTTTTAAAAAGTATAAATCTTACTAGTGTCATGTGGCATGCATATGTATTGAATCTCTGAAGGTCAAAATTGTGAACAAACACCTTTGTACTCCAGTTGCAGCTACAAATCTTTTAGCTTTAGATCAGTCAGGCTGGATGAAAAAACATTTGTGAACAGAAATTGTTGAGCTCTGCTACAGATTCTCAATTGGATTTAGATTTGGACTTCGACTGAGCTACTTTAACACCGGGCTTTGCTTGGATCTGAAACACTCCAGCATTTAGGAATTTTTCTGTGGAATGTAACAGCAACTTTTTTGTCTGTGGAAAATTTGAATATCTGCATATTTTTCCACAGAGAATGTCTAAATAAATTTGAAAGAACATAAAATAGAAACTTGACAAACTACACCAGAAACAATCTACACTGCAAAAACACAAAATATTGCCAAGTATTGTTGGTTTAGTTGATAGTGTAAATATCTTAATGCACTTGAAATAAGGCGAAGCTAACTTCCAAGTAACTTTTCAGCAAGGCATAGGAGATTGTTTTAAGTAAATAATTCCTTAATATTGATAAAAAAAATACCAGTTCCACTGGAAGAATATTTCACTTCTGGGAAAATATCTATACATAAGTAAAATAATCTTCCGGTGTACCAATAGTCAGGACTTACCCACTTAAAACAAGCTCTTATCTTACAGAAAAATTACTTGTAAGTTAGTTTCGGCTTAATTCAAGTGTATTAAGATATTTGCATTACAAAACAGACAGAAAAGCTTGTAAGATTTTATGTTTTTGCAGTGCATGAGTGCCACTCATTTTTGCTGA
The DNA here is from genome assembly GCF_001444195.1 of Xiphophorus couchianus. Classification (NCBI taxonomy): domain Eukaryota; kingdom Metazoa; phylum Chordata; class Actinopteri; order Cyprinodontiformes; family Poeciliidae; genus Xiphophorus; species Xiphophorus couchianus. Next base: position 4,907,642 of record NC_040247.1, read on the forward strand.
CAGTGATTGGCAGATAAGGAAAACAGTAGATGTCATCATCTGTGATACTGCTAAGACAGTTTCCATTATCTGTATGGAAACAATTTTCTCAAGAGAGAAACTTGTATGAACAAACAACCTTGAGATCATGTTTGAAATAACAAATAAACCCCACGTGTTATTAAAAGTCCTTTTTAATTGACATACAAAATATTAAATGACAAGGGAACCATTTTAGCAAAAAAATGATCTTTTGTGTAAATATACAAAATAAATGGTAAAAAATAAATACTCATTTGATTAGATTACTTTGCTGGTAGAAAGGCATCAAGATAAAATAGCATTTCAGTCCACAGTGTCTGTGGATCAGTGACGGTGATTATCTAGCTACTAGTCTTTAGGCAATGAAGAATAAAAAATGTTCTGTACAAACTGAATTGGTTATGGTGTCTCCTGGTAAATGTGAATTAAGATAATATGCATCTCTTAAATTTTAATGTGGAAATGACTCATGTCAGTATTAGTATTTTTTTTTATTATTACACCTCAAACATTCTTAGATTTTCAAGAATGCAGTTGAGCCATCGGAGGAAAACATCTGCACAATCCAAACCAAAGCTAAAATGTATGGAGGTCCAAAAGTGCCATACTCCATTAATAAATATGTCATTTAATCAATATCTGGGTGTCATTAATTCTTGAAATATATACACAAATAATCCTTATTTACATGATTAAATAGATCAGTAACTAGGAAAGCTATAAATCTACTTGCCTTTTACATAGTTATTTTTTGTTGAGTCTTGTCCAGAAAACCTAATTTGCAGGCTAAACCATGATTTCTGCTTCTTGTGGCGATATTTCAAACAAAAAAGTTTAAATGCAGCATCTGAGATTTATATTCAGGATTAATGGAAACTCAATAATCTATCCAAACAACCAGAAAAACAATTTCTGCCATCTAATGAATTTGAGTGCATTCAGTGGCTCTATTACAATCTCTTTTTATAACAAGACATGGGAAAAATGTGAAAGTGAAATAATCTGTCAATGGAACTAATACTTTTTCATCAATATTAATGAATTATTGACTTTAAACAAGCTCCTGTGTCTTGCCTTGCTGAAAAGCTACATGTAAGTTAGTTTTGTCTTATTTCGAGTGTACTAAGATATTTGCACTAGAAATCTGGAATAATTATTTCAGAATTTATTTATTTAATGGATTATGGCACTTTTGGATAAATATTGTCAAAGATACTTTCCCATCTTCTTTCAATTCATTCTCGAATGGGGTCTTGTTGAACAGGTTAGTCTTTTACTCATAAGGTGGCATCTGAGTTCAAGATGTGAAAAATCTTTCAGCGTTTTTTAAACGTCCCCTGATTCTTGTTTCAGCTCTAGTCTTTAAAGGGAACAGATGATTTCAGCTGCCAAACAGCCATCTCCGCCTTGAGCTGAGAACCAGGTTTGATTTGTGAGAACGTCTCTAGTAAACAACAAGCCAGCTGCACAGTGCGGATCCAAACACCAGTAGCACCAGGTTCTCCAGACCTGCTGTCCCACTGGCTAACTGTAATTGCCTGCTATTAAAAGTTGAGAAGGAGGGGTGTGTCTCCCCCCCATTGCAAAGTACCATGGGAGCCTGAAAGGAGGTGGGCCGCCTTAATGGTCCATCTGGATTGGACCCGTCAGTCGGTCTCTCTCCTGTGAATAACAGCGGGCGTTTTCTGTGGTCCAGCTCCATCTTGAAGAGCTCATACTCCTTATGTGGCAGCTTGATGCCCAGCATAGGACATCCATTTGTGGGGGTCAAGTCCTGCTCCACACCGACCCTCCACTCTCCCGCTCGTCCACACTTTCCCGGTCTTGTGCTGTTCAGCAGCTTGGAAGTGGACTCGTCCATGGCCGTGACTCTCACCTGCGTTACCTTGAAGACGAACTCAGAGGCTCCTGAGAGTTTGGACGAGGGGTTTCCCTGAGCGAAGTGCCCCCAGGCTCTCAGGTTGAACGTGGGCTGTGAGCAGGCAGAGTCCAAGTAGTGACGGTAGATGCCTTCCCAGGCGTGCTGGCTTGGGTTAAAGGTGAAGTCTCGGGTGAGGAAGAGAACGTTGGGTCGGGTTTCACAGCGCAGGCTGACCCAGTGGCCTGCCAGAGACAGAGGAACTGCAGGACCGCGGGGTAACACAGGGGGGCGCTGCTCTGAGGATCGGTACACCAGGGCACACACAGGGCAGGGATGGATGTGATGCTGTAAAAAGACAGAGACAGGTGAGAAGCTTTGATGATTTTAATAACTGTTTTTATAAAAAATTGTTTAACCTTAGAGAAATTAGTGCTTTGATCTGTCTGATGACAGCAATTAAGATGCAAACTTGACTACATAAAATAAACTACATAAATAAGAGGGTTTGCTATTAAATGTGTTTCAAGTTTACATTTACACTAAAACAAATCTAAACTTGTTTTAGTGCAAATCATAAATGCCATCACTGTCAAAACAAACCAAACCCTTTAAGCAATCTGTTCCCACGTTCACCTGTGGTGGCGCTGCACCAAGAACTACTGAAGGAAACGACATGAAAACCTCTGAAGAAAACACTGAGCACAACTTCCTTTTTCACAAAAAGTAAACAAAAATGGAGTAGCATCAGATTTTAGCGATTGTAGGATTTCTCCTTTGTCTTTGTTAAAAAACCACGAGAGCTAGTCTAACACTAGCGAGAGAAAGCCATTTCTCACATTTGTTTTGGTTGTACCCAGAGTTCCCAGCACTATAGTTTGTTTCTTGCTTTTGAAGTGGTCTCTGGTTCACTTGCAAATGCATTCGAACACTTCGACCGACCTGAGACCTAGGTTTTACAGTATGTGGTTGTGGTCTGCATCACAGTTTGATTGTGCATTCACACCTCCCCAAAAGAACCGGACTTTCTAGGCAAACAAACTGAAGTGTAATTAAAGCGGACTAAACAGGGCTGATGTGAACACACCTAAATCTTTGGCCATTTTAGTTGTTACTTGTTAAGTTATCTAGTACTGCACTAGTACTCAGGGGCGTCGCCAGGAATCTTGGGCCACATGACAAAAAATGTAATTGGAATTGTCCTAACTTTTTCCCTCTATATGCCCTGCTAGCACTACTTCAGCTGATCTGCTCATTGGACAGTCTTGAGATCATCAATCAATGATTCTTATTAATCTCACCATGGCGTTCTGCAGAGGCTGCTGGTACCCTGTGGGTCTGTGTTGGATTCTTTGGGCCCAGTCTGTGTGAATATCCCCTAAAAACAGCTCCTGAACCTTCCCTCCACGGCTGCGATGCTGCGTTTCCACGCGTACCAGACCCATCTCCATCACAGAGAAGCCCATGGCTGCCAGACACGCCCTGCCTGCGCGGGTGTTGTACAGCTCAAACAGCTTTCCCGGCACCGCTTCATTGAGGCTCAGGCTCATGCAGGTTGGAGGCAGCCTGGAGGCCAGCCTCTGCTTGGCTGCCACGCTGTGAACCACAATCCCCACTCTGCTGAGATGGTGCTGTGCCTCGGTGGCCCCACGGGTGATCCAGGAGGCCTGGAGCAGACGGATCTTGCCTCTGATCATCAGGGAGTAGGCCGGGTCTTCACAGCTGCTCTCAGTGTAGTAGTGCTGCAGTGCCTGGAAGTGACGGTTGGAATGAAAGGTGTAGGATCGGGTGAGGAACTCTGGACCGGGCCGAACTTCACATCTAAACACATGGCAGAAATCAAGTTAGCCTTTAGAGAATAGCTTTAAGTTGATGTTTTGCATCTCTCAAGGGGTCATTTTTCAAGTTTCCATTTAATTTTAACCATTGTATGTGTTAGAGGTTAGAGCAACCTTTCTAGACTTAAACATATTTTATTGTCATTTCACAAAGACACAACAGTGAATTTGGGAACAAAATGTTGTTGCTTGGGTACCGTAATAGATAGAAGAAATACTGACAAACAATAATTCTTACTAAATGCATATAGATATATTAAAGTGTTATTGGTGCAGAAAAAAAAAATCTAGAATAAATATACAAATAATATATTTCTGAACATATATAACTTAGCATTTAGCATAATGTCTTAGGCATTAAACGAGATCACATTTTGCACGTTTTTATACTTCCTGCTGGGTTTCAAATGCTTCTAAAAAAAACCTGCCCAAATGCTTAAAACACACCCAACTTTAGTTTTTTGGCGTCTCTAAAATGAGCTAATACAGCGACTGCACTGTAACCGTTACCGAGCAACCTCAGCCGCAGCCCGTTGCCTAGCAACCCAAGCAGAGCTAGAGAACCTTTGGTCAGCTGGTTTTACCATTGCGCTGCACAACAGCTGCTGGAAAAGTCAAATGTTTTGTTGTTGACTCACCATCCAGGAACCACTTGCTGCACTTTTGTTGGTTGTGAAAGAGGCTCTACTAATGCTTTACGGTTGTATAATTGTGCATCGTTTTGCAAACATTTTCACGTGGGAGTATAAAGGATTGAGTTAGGGGGCGTGGCCGGCAGGGACTTAATTGGATTTAAAGTGACAGGAGGCCCTAAAACAGCTAATTCTGAAAGGAGCTCAAAATAGGGGAAGCTGATCAGATTCAAATCTCATTAAGTAAGAATAATTCTGTACAAATTGTACAGATTTTTCCATCTCTTTAAAGATCTTTTTTTCCTTTTTTAATAATTGTTCTTGCTTTCTAGCTAACACAAAATGATGAGTTTTATTTTTCAGAATAAAACTCAAACCACACCAAAATTAGGACTAATTAGGATAAATTGGGACGATGTGAATATGTAAAGAAAAAAAAACAAAAATGAGTTACATGGGTATTCAACACATTTCTGCTGTTTTATTTGAAAGAGGATGCCATTCTAGCAGATGTTTTGTGCTGTGAGAACTTTATGAACATTTATACCTTGTTGACACCCATGTCCCATCCAGTTTGGGAGGGATATCTGCTGTGATTTTTACTTCGTACTCCGTCCTCTGGTTTTGACAGCGTTCCAAGGGGAGGTTCTCGGTTTGATTAGAAGAGGATGTGAAGTGACCAGTGGGTACCTCCCAAAGTTTACTCCTTGTTCCTGCTACAATTACAGCTGCTGCTGCAAAGAAGAAGAAGAGGGCAGTCATTAAAATTCGTAAATAACAACAGTTGTTTAATAAACACTGAGGCTCCATCATGGTAAATTCCAGTCTGATTTGGGATATGGGCTGATGATTATCCACCTCCATCATTTGAAATTGAAGCTAAATATTTACATTTCTCCCAGTTACACCTAAACATGAGTCTGGCTGAGTGCAAACTGTTACAGGACTGGTAATTTTGATACATTATTCATGCAAAGAGAGCCAAGATGGTACTATGGAAGCCATATATAAATGTTGGCTTCAGTGAACATTTCTTCTCCACAGCTGCAACACATTTCTTGTATCTGGATTTGTTCTGTGGTAGGAAATGTGTGTGAACTGCATGCTTTCTGTATTTGTGTTTTTTAATAGACAAACAGCAGGCCGACTGAGCCAAACACATGTGGATGATATGATTTAAAGTAACAAAGAAATTCTTATGATGATGAATGTTTCTTTCCCAAAAGCTGACACTGAATTCAACTAAAAGCCCTTTTTCACTCTTCAGCAGTTTCGGCGCTCACACATCTGCAGCCTGTCTGTCATTGGAAGTATTTTTGGAATAAAAACCTGCGTGATGTCGGAGCAAGGTTGAGTACTGACGTCTGGTTTCAGACAAAAAGTATGGCTCTATTTTCAAATGAAAAGAAAATGCAAATAATTTCTAAGAGAAGTAGAAATTTCTGCTGGAATGTAATTTTTTAAACTTGCTACCAAGTTACTTAAAAAAAGATGATTTAAGTTAGTATAATTTGTTTTTGTTTTTCAGATATTTGTCTTGGTTTAAGCCACAACTTCCCACAGATCAATTTGGTGTTCTTTGGTCAAACGCAGAAACCAACAAACAGGGCCGACCAAGTGGAAAGTATGCACAGCTGAATTTTCTTTAGAAGAAGCCTAAGATGGGGGCTGACTGATGGGCATTTATTAACCTTGTTAATGTCAAACGAAGGATATTTTTTGTTCCTTTCACTCTTGGAATGCTGCTTCCCACATGCCGACCACAACCACAGACATGTGTGCAGCACAGTTGTTCTCCAGGCTCGGCCCACCTGATCTGAACACACACACACACACATTCACCCCAACACACACACTCACTCACATATTGAGTTATTCAAGCTGTAACAGTCACGGACCACAGATCCAGGTTTTAACCGAAAGCCCATGTGTCCTCCATGCAGCAGCCTGTCAATTTGTTGTAAAAATTATGGCCTATCTTTGGCATCCATGGTTTTGGAACATGCTTAGTAATTTCTTGCATGAGGTGATGTGTTTGCTTGTGCTGCATGTGGTTATTACTAATGAACGTAGCTGGTCAGTTGAACCCTGGAGACTATTCATGTTCAATTATTATGTAATGCTTCATGTAAGTCCTCCATCCAGTCTGTTTTTTTGTGGTGGCTGCATTTGACGTGCTGCCTAGTTAGCCTCCAACACACACACATTCAGAAAAAGCCTCGGATACGGACACATGGGTGTTTTTAAAGCATTTTTAAATTGCTTTTTGAGGTCACTTGTCATTCAGCTTCTTCCCTTCCTCCGATCTCTTCCCGACATATGGTTGCATTTACTTATAAAATGCTCATAAAAGCAGATCTTACTCAATTGCTCATTGTGGTGAATCTTCTAGAAAGAAGACCATTCTAACCACAAGTTAGCTGATGGCTTAGTACATCCAGTATGATAATGTCCAGCCCCTTCAGGCACCAGAGGGACTATTTGATTTGATTTGCTTCCTACACATGCAGTGGGATATCATTAAATTTACCCTTCAGTTTGGGCCACTGAGTTCTTTTTCTGCCATGGGGTCTAAAACGTGCCACGCAGTTCGCACCTCCGTGTCACAGAGCAGATCTTGATTTTCTGAAAGCAGATTTAACTTATCTTTGCTCTAAGAGCTAGTGTAAAAAGTGAAAATCAAACTGATTCATCTGGGATTTTACATAAAGAAGATAAGTGGGGATAATTAGGTTTTGAATACATTTTAACAGTGTGGTCAGAGAGGTGTTTAGTAAGATTTATAACTCAGTAAAAGAAATCAAGACAAAGCATTAGAGAGGAGCTGAAGTTATTAACTCATTAAATTAGTTTAAGGTCAGCATAGTGTCTGTGAAAGACATAGTCAACATGTAAAAATGCTGCCTAACCTTTTTAGGTTATGTGTATTTAAAATAAAGTGAATTATGATGTACCTAATTAACTTTTTATTGATTTTAAAGTCTGTTAAACATTTTTAATAATCAAATTTGAACTGATGATATTTTCTCCATGTAAAACATTTGAGAAACTGCATATATAAATCGTAGGATTTTATTGTCAAGTTCTTGATTTTATGCAGCTTAGAGCTTGGTAATTATGTTTATTTATTTGATCAAATATTTAATTTTTGCAGTTTTCAGTTGTTGAATTGTTGTTTTTTTTAAAATTGTGGTCAGAAAATGTATGTTTTCATGAATAAAACTGTATAAATGCAAATCATTAGTCACAATGACACTGACCATCGTCTTCATAGAAAGACAGAGTGTCTTCAGTCAACCATCACCTTGAAGAATATTGAATTAATATGAGTTACAACAACATTTAATTTCCCTTTGGGATCAATAAAGTATCATTGAATTGAATTGTATGAAAATGTAATACAGTGATTTCATCCAAGCAATGTTTCGCCTACATGGTGTTGATTTTGGATTTATTCAATTTATACTCAGCAAAATATTTAATGTGAACACATTCTGAAAGAATGGCTTTTTTGCATTTGAGAATAAAACACATCTTGTTTAACTAGCTGGGAATATTTATTGTATTCATATCCATTTAAATTGATTTATGTGGTGCTATTCTGCTTTCCAAGAGCTTTGTGGTAAAAACCACAATCCCCTCTTTTTTAAAGCACACAATCATACAGCACATGTTGTTCTTGTGTTGTACGCTGATTACAAAGCCATACTGTAAACACACTCAAACAGCTATAAATCCATCTGCGTTGACCATATAACATGTGGATCAGGTAAAGCTGAGACAGATTAATCAACTTTAATTATGACCAAAGCTGTTAGCTGGTTTTGCAAATGAGAACCAGAGTTATTTGTGACAGTGAGATCAGTGGGAGGGTGCACCAGTTCAACACAAGTCCATGCTTCACGTCAGCTCAGTGTGAACAGCTGGACAACACACTCCTGATCCTGAACTTCTGCCAATAAACAATAATTCAGTCCAAGCTGTCTTCCTGTAATACTTCAGGCCTCCCACCAGGGGTCAGTGCTGCAGCCTGCAGCTGTGTGTGGTCTGGACGGTCAGTCTGTCATCAACAACACTGCTGCTGCCTCCGGCCCGTATTACATCTGAGTGATGTCCAGCCAAGGTAATCTACCTGTCTTTGAGTTCCTGCATTCATTCAGGGTCTATAAACGCACACACAAACAGACACCCACCCACCCACCCACCCACACTCACACACATGCACACTGTTTGGATAAAACGCACTGCACACACTGATTTACTGTACCCTGTAAAAGGATAGCATTTATATAAAAAAAAAAAGCCTCTGTTTGTTTGTTTGTATTTGTGATTACGGTTTGGCAGCCGTGGCCCTCCTCTCTGCTGGTCAAACACGAAGCTTTATGTGCAATCCTCCGAAAACAAGAAACAGATCCAGAGAATTTGGAATTAAAACCTGCATGGAATCAAGTGCTTGGCATGAGAGTCCACTTCAGCCTTCATTCAGAGAGTGGGACATCTTTATTTGACCCATTATGAAGCCTTCTGTCAGGTAAAAAAAAAGAGTTGGGTTTCCCATTATAAATTCAGTTATGTCAAAATAAATGTTCACATATCAAGGTGTAATCTTTTCTCCCATTTGTCTCTGATTGAAGTCATTTAAAAAACAAAAATGAACATTCTTTCATTCATTAAACAAAATGATTTAATGGTGCAAAATGTTCATTCTAACTTAAGAAAATGTTTGGACACCATACACCCTAATAGCAAGTGTTAAAGTTTTGTTAAAGGGGCTGTATTATGTATGTTCTACGCACATAGTGTCATTTTACAGCACAGTCAAGAAACTGTTACCTTAATTTATTATAAAAAAAACTATATATACCTATATTATATATGACTTAAAAGAAACCTGACTCCATAATTTAATGCCCTGAAATTGGGCCTCTATGCCTTTTAAAACTCTTGCTCTTTCTGAAACTTCTGCAAGTCATCATAACATTGCTCCTCTATTAACTATTTAACAATGTTTTTACCAACTTTGTAGCTCCTATAATGAGCTCAGAAGATGCACAGTGCCAGCAGGTGTTTGCTAATTGCTGCCGGCTAGTCTTAAGGAGTTGAGTGGGGACGTCACAGGGGAGTGGTGCTCTGTGAGGCAGAAGCCCGGAAGATTGGAAACTGCGTCTCAAAGGTGTGGTTCGGTTTTCCCAGGCGTTTTAGACAGCTGAATGGTTTAATGGAGATTAAATGATTTCTCAAACATGCATGAAAGAATCAAGGTAACACTCCAGGTAAGTTTTTGATGAAAGAATAACGTTATAGCATGATGTAAATCTCAAAAAAGTTTATTTTACATGATACTGCCCCTTTAAAGATCCAAATTCTCAGGCTGTCGTTGGATCTCTTAATTTTTCACTTGAATGTTTGTTTTCCCTAAAATAATGACCATAACCATTCCCCCATCCCAGCTGCATTTCTGAACCCTCCAAACTGTCCATGAAACAACTGCGCCCTGTTGGATCTCTTCCTCCTCCTCCTCCTCTTTCTCCTCCTCCTCCTCCTCCTTCTCCTCTCTGATGAAAAAGCCACAATTTTTTACGCCTCATTTCTCCTGGATGAATGTCAGATTCCTCCCCTGTTTCCCCCTCGTCTTTTGTTTCTTTTGTTTCTGTCTCTCGGTGTCTGTCTGTGGTTGATGAGGTGAATGAAGTTAGTTAGAAGGATAATGGCTGGACGTGAGAGGAGTGAGACATCTCGGTGCGCTGGATCGACAAGATTAGTGAGGTGCATGTGTGCGTTTTTCCTCAGTAGAAGAATTAAATGCTACAGTAGCCCAGAGATGCACATATTTCTGTTGAGTGCTGCCTATTATTCACAGCTTGCAGCTGCTCTTTTATGCTCTTGAACCCTCAGAGCTGTCCTGCAGACCTTGGATGAGTGTTGCTGAGTATATAATTCCCAAACATTGAAGATTGTGTTACCTTAGAATAAAACCATCCACCGTCAGAAGCTAATCTCTAGAAATTTGCAGGAAGAGCAAATTTACACAAAATAACATCTACATATTATGTATGATCAAACTAGTACAAGTGATACAACATGTGAAAAACAATTGATTTTCACTCTTCTAATATAAGCAATAATTATTTTAGCTATATTATTTTCTTCATTGGTGAGTGTGGAAGATTTGGCCTAGCATAGTCTGCTTGACTTTTATGTGAATCAATGAAAAGGACTCAAACCTCATTTTACTGTAAAATATATAAATGTTACTTTAATTAGGAGCCTGGACATTTTTTTAACTCCTTTAGATTTGAATTTTATCTACCGAGTAGCAATTTCTTTACTCCCCATTCAGCACTGACATAAAGGAGAAAATGCATTTTTTATGAGCAGTTCAAGAAAATCTGAGTTTATACTCATGAAAAACATAAAAAATAAAGATGAAATAAATTAAATAAATAAATTGTGAAGCCATAAATCAGCTATACATTGCTAACAGATACTTTCTTTGAATGGTAACACTAAATGATTAAGCATTGCCTTATGCCCATTGGGATGGACATTCAGCTTTGAAAGAATCCTACAATTTAACAATAAAAAATATTTTCAAAATAACTACAAATACTACCACTGGAAATCCCTACAATTATACTGAAAGCAATTTTATTAGGCTACCATGAACTTAAATGTATGTTTTTGATATAAAATAGAAACTTGCTCCCCCTCTGGTTTTAGGAAAAAGCTTATCTTTAATGCCTGAATCTCACATGTCCAGTTAAGATTTAGATCTTCATGTCATTGGTCAATTAGAAACTAATCAGATGCAAGAATCATTCAAATGAAAAAATCCCTTAATTTTCTTTATTGGTTTAAGCCCAGAAATATCATGTCCATTAAAGTGGACGTACGGTCTGAAGGATGGAGGCTGTAATCATTCATCTGCTGCAGCTTTGATATAGTTTAGTGCTGAAGTGTAAAGGGAGAGAAGATGCTCCTTTTTTGTATTTATCTTGGTTACTTTATACTTATTGAGACACATAATCACTATTTGTTACAGAATGCTTCCTTATGGAAGCATTATATATGCATATATTTATCGCAGTAGTATAATTTCACATTTAATTCATATGAAAGTTCATCTTTCAGTTTTTTTAGGCTAAAAAAATGTTTTCTGTAAAAACTATGAATTACAGCAACACCCGTAGCAATTCCTGTAAAATAAATGTAACTGGAGCAATTGTACTTTAACTGTTTGAAGGTAATTAGGAACTTTTGAATATTATTTTATGATGTCCTGTGTCCTTTGAATATGAATAATACAAGTCAATTTCTCTTAGCCACTCTACAAAATGGGAAAGACAAGATTACATGGCATTAAATTAAGGCAAATGTGTGTTCTTGAATGGATACAAGAAAATAGACATAAGCATATCTATAGTCAGAAGAATAATCAAAAGTAAACAACTGTAAGTGTGACAAACAAGGCTTACAGTGATAAAGGGTTTTATTATGAGTTTTGTTTTATCTTAATGCAAATGTCCCAATAAAAGTAAAAAGTTGATGTGGATGTAACTAATCTCAGCATTTCTGGACTCAAACATTCTGGTGTCACTGCTCATATACTGACACCGTCTTGTGAAAAAAATATAATTTAGACTAAACTATGCTGTCGTCTTAGCCCCAAATAAATGATTTTGCCGACTAAACAAAATCTAACTGTGAGTGAGAGCAAACCAAACAAAATAATCATCTCATTTGGGTCACAAATATGAGTTTCCAAGACAAACATTCCACAACTAGTTCTCTGGCGACTTGAAATGTCTGAAACAATGGCATAATTTTGACAAAAACAAGTTTATTTATTTGGTCTCTGAATCAGCTTCTGATTTTATTTGTTTTTATGTCCACAAATGGGTAAATAATTATCCATACTGGTGCAGTCTCATTGCGACTTGAAGAATTTGACAAGAGTGGAAACATTTTTTTTATGTATTTTGAGGATGCTAAGTGGATATGCTTGGAGATGAATTTGTCTCCTCTGTTATTTTCTCTTAAATGTTTAATCTAACAGTCAGGAATTTTAAAGCAGCGTTTTAAAAATGAACGTTAATTACTGTATTATAAATGACAGTCTTTCGTAAATGAGTTAAACAAAAGCACTGATATAAAGAAAAAAAAATCTAATTTGTTTTACACTTTGACTAGTGAGTTACCCATCAACACCATCAGGTAAGGAGAGAAGGTTTACCAGTACCTGCTGCTCCAACTCCCCGCCACAATTGTCGCCACAGTCAAGCGAAGGTCAGGTTGATTTAAAGAACACAAGGTCCGTTTGTTATTCTAAGGCCTCTCCCCTCTCCCCAGCCGTCTTCCTTATTTCTGCCTCCACCCCCCCCCCATATGATCTGCTGCAGACCTGCAGCATCACTCTGTCCTCAGGGCAGAGCAAGGACAACTACTGTTGTCTTTTCATCACCGCATAAGCGCCTTAATCCAACAGCCTTGTTTATTTAGATAAGAGATCTACGGGAGTTTGCTTGGTTGAGTTGCTCTGTAGTTTGTGAACTTTGAATTAAACAACAGGCAAAAGTTTTGTGTCTAAAGCCAGCACATCCACTCATTTCAGTTTTCTCAGAGTTTTTGCTGAAATTTAATCGAAAGAATTTGTGAGTAACGAACTGGAGTAAATCTTATAATAAAGCGGCACCTGATATTGTGGATGTAGTTGACGGTTCACCGTTGGAGACAGTGTTCAAGTTAGAAGGAGACATAATCTGAAGTTTCCTTCCAGTAAAAATATTTAAAACTTGTTCAAGTTTACATCTGCAACACCACCTTCTTTGGATTGTTTATTTTTCAGCGTTTACTCAGAATTAACATTACATCTGTTAAAAATCAAACGGTCCGGCACTCTGACATCTGTGACCCATTAATTTAATTTCAATCCAGGTCGGTTAGAGTGATTTGCTCAGAGCGAGCAACCATAACCTCGCCCGTCTCCTCAGCCAAACCTGAATTGTGACAAAGAAAACAGGCCACAGATACCAGTCTGCCACTGAAGCAGTGCAAGACGGCGGAGCAGAGCACCACTGAGCTGTTAAATGATGATTAGAAGCAGACAGATGCTTCCTCCTGTCTGCATCCAGCCGCCTGTAACACTAACTTTCCCTGGTGTTACCGGCAACGTTGCGTCTCTGGGTGATCGGCTGCAGCCTGCGGCGGTGTTGGAAATGTCTGCCTCCTGTTTTTCTAACCATTACCATAATGGTAACATTAGTTCCAGGGCCACGCTTCTCTGCTCCCAGGGAACCATTGTTTAAACGCACCGAACGGCTCAGCCAAGAAGACTCCTCCTGTGGCCTCGGATCGCACTGAGCTTTGAAGACACACACTGTGACAGAGAGGGAAACACAGGCTGGCCATTCATGAGACTAATGTCAGCATCAGTTGTGGTTTTAGCTTTAAACTGGGTGATCCACAGTTGTGAATTACATAATGACTTCCTTGCAATTATGAATTCATCTGCTCTGTCACACTGCGCTGCCATCTGTTTTGTAAGCCGCAATAATCCCACAGATTTTAGCTGATTGCTCACATGAGACAATCTTTGTTTTCACACAAGAGATTCTTTGGTTTGCAGAGAGAAAGCTGCGCCTGTTGGATTAACAACAAGGGTTTGCATGTAATAAATGTAAAGTTTATATTTGACTGAAAAAAAATTGATCCTTTGCATCTTTAGCCTTGCAGTGAAATGTAAATCTGGACTCACCTGGAAGGAGCAGCAGGACTCCCCTCAGCAGGTGACTGAGCCGTCCGCTTGACATGTTTTCTGCTTCTCACGCAAACTGCTCAAAAAATAGAAACTTTCACCTGTTGGAAATCCAAAATCAAAGAGACATTCCTGTCACCAAGAGATGAGAGAGCGGAAAAAAAAAGAAAAAAAAAAGAACAAGACAAAAGCTCAAACATGAGAAATCCAATATTCCCTCAGAAACTGATAAAACTTTGGTCCCTTCTACCTCCTTGTCTTGGCTTCCATACTTTGATTTGCAAAATCAGTTTTTCTTCTCCATGCAGGTGTTTTCCTTTGGCTGACGAGAGGAGCAAAGATTTCTGATCTGCTCCACTCGATGTATGTACAGCGAGTGTGTCTGTGCACGTGAGCGGGGTGGACCTTCTGTGTGTGTGTGCTCCTGTCTCACTCTTATAGTTTTGGGCTGAGAGGAGGGAGCAGACAGGGAGACAGAAAGGGAGGGCAGACAGAGAAAGTTGTAGTGTGTTTGGAGGAGGAGGGGGAGCAGCAGGGGTTCAGCTTCAGAGTGAAGTGAAGGGCTGACGAGCTTTTAGGAAGGTGCAAAACGGCAGTGCAGCAACCCAGGAGTGAAATGCCTGTAACTTCATTACTCACCATTTTGAGACAGTCAGTACCTAATCATGATGTAAGTTTTCATGTTATTTGCATTTTATTCACTTTTCAGATCCATTTGTGACTGGAACAGCCACAAATAATAATAAAATATCAATAATACGGTTTTAATGAAACAGATGGATTAATAAGTGATAATTTTCTTCATTAATTTGAAGATTGACTGTCTCTGAGTTTATAGTGGCAGCTTTTTCCCATCTGTGTGTTCAGTGGACTGACTCATTCATTTTACTTTTAGGAGTAGCTTTACTATGCTGTATTTTTAATTTTTTACTTTAGTTATTTATTTTCTTACAAAGCACCTCTACTCTTACTTGAATAAAATTCCTGGATACTCTGCCCACTGTGAGTAACTTCACTGAATGAAAGTCAAGCTTTGTTTAATCTAACATTCACCAGATACACACTTACAGCTTTTATCAAAGTTTCATAAGTTTTATGTTGAAAGAAATCGATTTGAAAAAAAAAATATATATAAATAGAGATTTTGTCAGATTTTTTTAGTTTTTTAATTTTGCTAGAAAATAAATTATTTCATCTTAAAATACCAAAAATTTCACATCAATTTATATTTTGCTCCATCTGATGTTGCAATGATTGACGTTTGGATTCAGTACTTCAATTGCCTTTCTACCAAATACTGTTTTTTTTACTTTTATTTCAGTCATTTCTCGAAAGGCTATTTTTCTTACTTTAACTAGAATAAAAATATGTTGAAGTAGTGTTACTCTTATTTGTGTAAAATTTAAGGGTATTTACCCAAGGACCATACATACATAAGTAGAAAAGCTAGCTAGGTGCAGAGGAATAAACTGTTAGCATTGCAGCATTTAGTAGGTATATTTAGTGGGAATGTGTATCATATGATGTTGTTTTTTTATTTTTTACATAATTCCCCCACCCCAGCAATCACCCAATGTTACTTTATGTGGCTAATTACTTTATTATATTTAGGAAAAAAAGAACAAACATAGCTCAGCTTCTATAAGTTAAATAATTGACAAATATGTCTATCCCATAAATGTATTAAAATCTATCCACTGCCTTCTGCTTAAGTCAACAGCTCATAAAAGTCGCTCCACAGTGACACTCTTCAGTGTCCCACATGTGCAAAGGAAAGGAAGGGTCCCAGGAGACTTTCCTGGTTTTATTTGCTTTTAATGAGAAGAGGGAAGATATTTGGTCCATTAGTAATGAGCCTAATTCTTGATTCCATTAATGGTGTCCATTAATAAGCCTGTTTTGAGCTTAAAATGATTTTGATAATCATGGAAAAGTCAGAGGATCCAAATTCAGAGCAGAAAAAGTCAAGCACATGTAAGAAAAAAGGTTTTATTACAACAACAGGGTGAAATAGTTGCAGACTCAAATAAAAGTCAGTTAGAAATCTTAACAGGGGTCAGCCAAACAAAACTGCCAACTGGGATGGAGTAAGACAATAAAACAGTTACAGAAAGGCTAAAAGATCCTGGAGTGAGACATTGAAACATTGTAGCTTAGCACTGGAAATAAACTGCATGGAGTTGCATTCAAACAAGATCCAAAGTGAGAACTAACTGGATTTAAATAAATATAACTTACGTCACTTCCAACGTCCTTCATGGGTCTCAACATGATTAAGTGACATAGCTCCAAGAGTGAATATGATTCTTCTTAAGGCCATATTCTGTGCTGCTGCATTGTTATACTTTGTTCTGTTGTTGCTAATTTGATTGTTGGAGAAACCAACCTGCAGAGTTTTGAACATTATTAAACATCTCCATCAGACCGAAGATATTACAGCTATCAAAAATGAAAGGAATAATCAAAACTGAAAATGAGAATACATTTTCATTAATTGAAATAAATAAAAACAGTAATTAATTGGGAAAACTATAACTAACTGGAACTATACTATGCGTTTATAAAACTAAAAAAATACTGAAATTAGAGACATAATATCCTTCATTTTTGTGTTTATGAATCTATTTTGAACTGATATGAAATTTACTTTCGAATTTTTTCCCACACAGGCATCTTATGTCAGCTGTCGGCAAATCACAGCACTCTGTACTCTGTAGTCTGAAAGATTTTTGATACCACTTTTCAAAAAGTAGACACCATTTTAAAAAATCAATGGTATTCACAAATGATTTTGTGATACAATACTCTGGCCTTTTTGAATTCTGCACCTAAAAGTTTAACAAAGTATGAAAAAACTAAAACTTCCACTATAAGTAATAAAAACCAAACAATATTTAACCTATAATAACTAAAGAAAAATAGCAAACACGAGAACAAAAACCAAAAACCAAAAAAACTATTATAACCCAGAATCAGACAGTGGTAAGGTGTAAAATAAAAACTGAAAATTAAACTAAGTGCTATGAGAATTTATTATATATATACTGTTGACTAAAACGCAAATTTTGAACAAAATTCAATTCAATAGTAAGGCAAAGAAAAAAGCAATACAGTGAAAGTCACAGAATATCACGCCCAGAAATTAGTGCTCTTTCTGTAGGATTTATGATGAGGGAAACTTCCTGTAAGCTAGAAGAAGTTGTAATAAATCCTGTT
Source organism: Xiphophorus couchianus (assembly GCF_001444195.1). NCBI lineage: Eukaryota > Metazoa > Chordata > Actinopteri > Cyprinodontiformes > Poeciliidae > Xiphophorus > Xiphophorus couchianus. The sequence continues at coordinate 4,924,961 of NC_040247.1, forward strand.
TTTTACAAACTAATCCCATGTAAGTGAGTTGTATTTTTGTTTTGCAGTCTAACTGTATTTCTTCTCTATTGTCTGTTTTGGTAATCACACACTCATATAAACATATATATATATATATATATATATGTAAACAGAGATATAAACATCTGTGCAAATCCCTGGTACTTGTTGAATTGTTCATCGGAGCAGTCATACAAAGATTAGCACATGACTACAAGAAGTGTTTGATGCTTGCACTCAAAGTGAACTGGGATTATTTCTAAAACCAGTGGTTCTGTCTGTTTTGAGGTGCATGAGGTTTTGCCCCGAAATCCTTTAACAAACACATCCAACCCTCTCAGTGTGTAAGTTCTGATAAGCCTCAGTTCCAGTTGAGTGATTGGATGTAGCCCACATAATTCATGCAAAGCATCATGGGTTGTTGGAAAAAAGCAACAAAATCATGGGGGTCAGAGAAAAATTCATTTTCCTGTTTGATGAATAAAATACATGCATACGATCACAAAATCTGATGCACATATGCACACATTTCACACAAACCTGCATTACGCCACATTAGGACGGCTAACGCACAGTCCAGTGTCACTGAATCACACTACACACGTGATCTGTTGACACTGCTGACCACTGGAGAAGTAAAAAAAAAGGGTTTCAAGTCTCCAGCCAAACCAAACCTGGCAACTCATCTACGAAGAGTGGGCCGACTGGAGCGTTGGCACTCGGTCAAGGCTGCACACATTCCCAACACCATTACACATACACACAGCTAATGGTCAGTGCAACTGGACGCAGTAATTTTACCACCAGAACTGTTTTATATGGCACATTTGGAATACATCATCTTGCTTATTTTAATATTTTTGTGCCAGTTGTCATTCTGCCTAAAGATTTTCTTCCTGACTTCTTAAAAATACTAAACCAGTTTCTCACAACCTTTACACCACATTCTCATTAGACCTAAGAACGACATTAACAGGTAAAGAGGACACAAATGTAAGTTTTTTAAAATAGGTTTTATGTTGTATGTTTGTGTCATTTTATCACTTTTCTGAAAAAATATATTTTAGTATCTAAAACCTCTGTCAAAAACATCCTGCGAAAAATTAATTAAGAGATTCGCATTCGGAATGGAAAATAACTTCCAGGCCTTAAAATAGGAGACGGCTCCTACTGATGTTCGCTTTGTCCTTTTGACTGTTCTAAAAATTAGTTTTCTGGATGATTTCAATACTTTTAATGTCACAATTGTTGAATTTACACATTCTCTATTCAAATATGTGGGAGAAAGTGATGAACAAGTCATTTGTAGTTAGACTGTGTCACACATTGAATGATGGAAACAGTGGAGACGTACAAAACTACAAGCACAAATTAGCTGGATCTCTGTTTAATTAGGTCAAAAAATGTAAAAGTAGAATAGAATGCAGTAGTTTATATGCTTTCATTATTTCGGACAAATCAATATTAATAAGAACAAGAGTACATATACATACACATTTAAACACATACACACAAAAAAATTACAATTTTGCAACACTAGTCATTTTAGCTACTGTGCTTTTTTGAAAAGAAGTGAGAAGTTCACACTTTTATAGAATAGAATAGAATAGAATAGAATAGAATAGAATTTCCCCAAAGGAAATTTGTCTTGGGCAAAATGCTGCAAACAAAAGACAACCCCCCCCAAAAACATTCAGAATATCAATGCAAAATCTATTAAATTACTTCAGATTTGTATTTAGTTGTAGGAATCAGTTTTCAATTTGACATTAACATTGTTGTATTTATTTGTCAAAACAATCAAATTTAGTTAATCATGATAATGATAAAAAACAGATTCCAAAATGCTTTCAAAATGAACAACTTCATCATCCAGCTCAACAAAATCTGAGTTTGTAGGGTTCATACCATTAGGATTAATCAATCCAGAGATTAAGTTACTAAAGAATGTATTGCTGTTGTTGTTTTATTAATTCAGAAGTTATTTGTGATTAAACCCACATGCAACCCACTGACCTCTTAGATCTCCCACTGGATCAGATTACAAAAATAGCTTCATAAGATTTGTATTTCAGTGTGTAAGAAGGAAACCTCTTGTTTGGCCACTTTTCCTTTGAGCATTGTTTTCCCTGCTGCCAAATGTCCCGGCTATAATCTGAGTGGAGCCTAATCTGATTTCTGATCAGTGCCGGTGGCTAAGTGCTAACTTGCTGTGACAGACTCCTCAGAGGGCGAAGAAGAGGATCTCTGATCTCAGATCTGACAGCTGGCTCCCTCCGGAGGACACCGCCTGAGGTCCCAGCAGCTTTCATCCACTGAGGGTCCTCCCGGGAATGCATAAACACGCAACACACACACATTTTAGGTCACACAGATAGCTTTGAGTGCACCGATGATGATGAAAATTCATGATTTCACAATTTCTTTCCCTCTGTGCAACACACGTTCTCATGTTTCCACATAAACCTCCATAAACAAACACTCACAGACTACTGGGCTCGGCCCGCTGGCACAAGAGCGCTCGGGCTGGCATGAGGCACTGAAGAGTACACAGCCAGCACTATTTTATAATCAAATAATTTCTCAATCTTGTAACCTATACCCCTCCACTGAGCGTGAGCTATCAACCTCGGTGGGCTCTGTGTGTGGTGGGTGTTTTCTTGGGAACAAATCCTACGCCTCAGTTCACACACACGCACACGCACACCCCCTCCATGTTCACATGGAGTGCATATATACACACAACCTGAGGCTGCATTCGTTGATGCTGGTGGGAGTCTTCAGCGCCCTCAGTAGGGCTGTGAGCTGATGTGCATCAGACATTTTCTTCTGTCTTTTCCTCTATGTTCACATTTTACTGTTTTATATCTAAAATCAATAAAACATACATCCACATATCTAAATTGTAAAAACTTTCACTGTGGGCCTGTTGTGGTTGAATTTATGTCCTTGTGTGATTCTTAAACATCAACACCATAAAAGCTAATGACATGGTAATAAATGGCGCTGCCACTGAACAGGTGGGCAGTCATAATTAATGGGGAGTTGTTCTTAATAAAACTCTCTGAGCTACATTCTGTTGCTGCAACATAAAAAGGTACAACAATGGCTGAACTATTTAAGGAAACTGGGTGTTTTTAAATTGTCAGTATTATGTATTTTCCAAGCATTTTGTGCCATTTTATAACACAAGCAAATAACTAAATTACATTCAGTTGTTATAGAAACTGCTGCATATATCAAACATGACATACAGGACATTTAACTTCACAATTTAAAGTTTTAAAATTGGGACTCTGTCTCTTTAAGAACCTCCTGCTCTTTCTCACACTCCACATTCAGCACGTCCTCACAACTACGTGTCTCCATTAAAACTACAAGATTCTCTTTTGTATCTGCTGCTATTGTTATGATTAATCACATAAAATCAGAAGCTATGTTGACAGTATTGTTGTGCATTACAATAAGTTGATCCTGTGTTGGTTAATGCATAGGCTGCAAATGAATTTTCTTTTGGGGCAACAAGACGACTACTGACTAGGACTATGTGGCAAGACAGGTGAGAGGTTTGAGAAAAGTGATGTATGTATTTTATTAATAACTTTGAGGCAAGTCTACATTCCTCATTGAATCTATTTTCTTGGATAGGCACCATAGTTGAGATTCCTCTGTTTATTTTGCTAAAACACAGGAATAGTGCAGGTATACTGCTTTAGTCGTATGTCATAATAATCTTGTTGAGAGACAATGAAGGACATTTAAATTCATGAGCACCCTGCATACCGTTTTTGCTTTTTTTGTTGTGTATAATAAAGGCAGTATAACAAATGTAGACTATTTAATCTTTAAAAACTATATTAAGAAGATTAGTTGAAGCTACACTTGACACAACACAAGAAAAGCATGCAAAACCATCTTATGTAACTGTTTTAAGGGTAGAGAATAGCACAGAATTATCAACCAAATTAAACAAACTCAAATTTTATTTTTCATATATTTGCAAACCTAATGAAAAATATGATGTTCCTGATATAATTTTCTGCCAGAAGGGTGTGGTACATGAGCAGAATGGGAGTTAGATTGGCCTAATTCTGATCTCCATGCTTTATTCTGATTAATGTCGGGATTGCATTCAAAGCACAGTTTCACTTTTACAACTTTTCTTATTTTGTGAGCCTTAATAGCAGTAAAAATTCTTAGTTCTTGAAATAATAATAAAAAAAACAACAGAAGAAGAAACTTAAATATTAAGTTAAGTCCTTTGAGAAAAATGTTTTGCACATAATTTTCAGGAACAAAAGTGTAATCAGTATGAATTTCTTTGTATATAGTTAATAGGAAATTATTGATGGCAAGCAAATTTCTGACATATTTTCCAATTTACAAACTGGTCCCACTTTGATTAAATAAACAAATACTGTATTACACTTTAAAAAGATAAAACCACTAAGATTAACTTATGTTAAAAAGTTATAATTTTTCAGAAAATACATAAAAACAAGCAAGGATTCAAATTTATCCTCCTTCCACTTCTATTTTAGATAAGATAGTCTTTCCTTTCTGACTTTCAAACACACAGACACTGAAACCTTCATCTGACAGCTGCTCATTAATCATCACACATTCATCTGCTTCTTATCTATGAGATGCATACCTCCAGAAAAAGACAGAGACCCGCATCTCTTGCACAGTATTCTTTACCGTTTGTCCACATAACCACAACGTGCTGAGAAACTCAAGCTTTCACCCGTGAGCTAAACCATGCACGACACTTTTTGGAGCTTTGGCTATGCTGACAACGCTGGGTGGCGTAACCAGGTGAGGTCTGAGATACGACGATGTTTTGATGTTTTCTAAATGTGCTGATGGGAAGATAGGCACTCTGTTTGTGTCTGATGTTGTAATCGCACCCTTCAGAAGATGTCTAAACACGTTACAGTGTAATAAAGAGGAGGAATGCAGTGATGTCTGTTATCGCCGCCACTATCTGGGAACACGCAAACACTGTGACCAGGGAAAAGTCCTCTAGCATTGCATCAAGCTTCCTGCAATACTGTGGAAGGTTTCCAAGCAGTGTAAGTAGGTCTTAAAGGTCCACAGCAAATCTTATGCTTAAGATCTAGTTAAGTGTATTATGTTTGTAGAGACAGATGTGCTCATAAGCTTATATGCCCTGACAGAAGATTGAATTTTTTGTCACCTTTTCTTATATATATACAGTACAGACCAAAAGTTTGGACACACCTTTCTAATTCATTGGGTTTTCTTTATTTTCATGACTATTTATAAGGCAAGAAATCCCACTTATTAACCTAACAGGGCACAACTATGAAGTGAAAACCATTTCAGGTGACTACCTCTTGAAGCTCATCAAGAAAATGCAGAGTGTGTGCAAAGCAGTAATCACAGCAAAAGGTTGCTACTTTGAAGAAACTAGAATATAAGGGCTATTTTCAGTTGTTTTACACTTTTTTGTTTAGTGCATATTTCCACATGTGTTATTCATAGTTTTGATGCCTTCAGTGTGAATCTACAATGTCAATAGTCATGAAAATAAAGGAAACTCATTGAATTAAAAGGTGTGTCCAAACTTTTGGTTTGTACTGTATATACAGTATATATATATATATATATATATATATATATATATATATATATATATATATATTAATAATGGGTAGTGGATGGTAATCAAGAAATTGCGTCTGGGCTTTCTAACACATAACGATGACAGAAACTACCAAAATAACACACTCAAAAGTTGATACATCAGTTTAAATGCTAGCTGAAAGTAACTGTCCTGATCTGTTTGCTTGAAATCAGTGTGTGTGCTTAAGAAATCTGTTATTTTGTAAGATCCAGAGAGAACCCTGCATGTTTCATTCAGTGCTGCAGAATAATAGGGAAAATGAAAGAATTATCAAAGGATCTACAAGAAAAAGTTAGTTGGGCTTTACAAAACAGGAAGAGGATGAACAAAGATACCCAAGGAATTGGGAATGTCAAGAAGATTTGCCCCGTGTTTGTGTCTGATGCTGTAATCCTACCCTGCTGAAGGTGTCTAAACATGTTACAGCGTTATAAAGACGAGGAATGTCGTGATGGCTGTTATAGCCGCCACTACCTGGAAACATGCAAACACAACGCAAGGAGTACCATTTAAAAAATAAAGTATCTATCTATCTATCTATCTATCTATCTATCTATCTATCTATCTATCTATCTATCTATCTATCTATCTATCTATCTATCTATCTATCTATCTATCTATCTATCTATCTATCTATCTATCTATCTATCTATCTATCTATCTATCTATCTATCTATCTATCTATCTATCTATCTATCTATCTATCTATCTACTTTGAGTTATTCTGCCATATTTCTCATCAGAATTTCTTCTTCTATGGTGTTTTATGTGTTCTTAATGTACAAGCTTCTCTGCAGGCTTCCAAGCTTAATGAAGCTGCTATGATTGGTCATTAGTGTAAATTAATTATTCCAACAAAGATACAGGAATGTTCATTTATCAGTAATATATAAAATGTAGCCAAAAGCTGCGTAGTGATGCCAACACTTTGTTTATACTAGTTCTTTTACACTGAAATCAGTCAAAATAGTTTAAAACTACAACAAAAATGATCAAAAAGTTTGGCAGAGCAAAAAGCTGACAAACAAATAATGAAACTGTCACAAATTGATTTTTGTCAAGGCCGAATAATCCTTGTTCCTATAAAACAACGTGTTGTCTCATCATTATCATTTTAAGGTATCTTCATGTAAAGCATCATCAGCTTTGATGTTTGCTCTTTCAACACACATACAGGCAAAAACACAAAGGTTCACATTATCCTATGTCGGTCAAGCATAGTTTCAAACACGCACAATAACAGCTTCCAAGCCAAACACTGTGAAACATACTGTAGGTATGTAGATACTGTAGATAGGGCAGTTAAGTGTATTTCTGTCTGTGTGATCTGTGTGTGTGTGGGGGCGTGCGGGTGTGTGTGTGTGTGTGTGTGTTAGTGGAAAGTGTTTTATTCCACTGAGCGTGTGAGCCAGATGAGTGTCTCTGGCACAAATGTGCACAGTAGAGAAAAATATTCAGAAGCACTGATTGCTGACAGATGATTGTCAACCACAAGCTTATTTATTCTCTGAGCGGCTGGTTGCCATAACTGCTCCTCTGTCACTCCAATTCTGTGAAGTTTCCATCTCAATAATTACACTCAAACACGTCAGATTTTTTTTTTACTTTTAGAGAAGTCACCACTCCTTTTACAAAACACTCTTTTATAAAAGAGTGTTTTTATAAAACACTCTGCAAAGAAAGAGATTTTTTTTTTTTTTAACCAAAAAACAGAGACTAGTATCGCACAACAGGAGGTATGTTTAGTTTTTCTGTTAATATTTAATTATCTGTGTTTGGAGAAACCCTTTTTTTCTGCACAGACACACCCTTTACCTGGTAGTTTTCAATGTTTTAATTTATTTTGTGGTGTTAGTTAAATTTTTTTCTTTAGGAGAGACTTTTCTTTTTCTCAAACGATTGTTGCCCTCAAAAGTTAATTCAATTATTTAAAGAAATAAAATGCTCTCTCTGAAATTATGGCAGCAGTGAAGTAACAACGAAGAACAATTTTGACCAAAATGGGTTCCATGGTTCAACTGTCTTGTCTGGCTGGTGTTGGGAAAAAAAAGATATAGAGTGGGGCTTCTGTGTTTGCATGTCTCCAGTGTTGTATTTCCAAAGATCAAAATACATGTCTTTTGTCATTTTTCAAGGTCTATGCTTCATCTTGGATCTACGGCCTTGCTCATTCTCAAACAAGAGCAAACATAGGTTTTTCAAGCACATTGTCTCTGTTTACTCCTCAGGCTCTGTCTACATGCATGAATCAAAAATCACATCAAAGAACAATGGCAACAGCAAGCAACTATTGAAAAGAAAATACAGAAACTCACTCAGGAACTGATCAGCTGCTGCACAGACGTACATTCTTGATAGTAAAGCATAACACTCAAAGGAAGACAAAGGCAAAGCAAACGGAGACACATGCAGATATGATCTTCATTTCACAGAACCGTTTGGGAATGCACTACAGTATAAGCTTCACAGCACTGAGACTAAATATGTAAATGCACATTGCTATCGACTTTACACATATGCTCCCCAACTATGACAAAAATGCATTTGCTTTGCTATGCAGATGCTCTGGCTGCACTGATGAAGATTCACTTACTTAATGATGCTAAATAGTCAAAGCAGCCCCATCTGACACACTCTGGGCTTCTTTCTGATCAATTCAGTATTATTTGACTAGTGAGAGGAGTGTGTACTTTGAACTAATGTTTACAGATCATTAAAGAAAACAAGACAATAAGACAGCAATGCTAATTAAACTGCAACATTTTCTAAAATATGATCCGTAGCAACTTAGTCGTTAGCGGAGACAAATACAGACACCTGTAGTCTAACAGATTATATTTTTACATTGAAACCAGCTTTTTCCACTCTATGATTCATGCCCTTATGCTTAACCAATTTCCATGCAGATACCTTGTAATTCCATTGAACATTTCCTGAAGCCAGAGTACCAACGGAATATCTTTCTTAAATAAAGCTATTCACTTCAAAAGTAATGAAAAGCATAAATGAAAACACTTTTAATTTGAATGTATAGCTGCTGCTAAAATATCTGACTGTGGAACAACATGTATAGCACCATGTCAACATAATGAAAGAGGATAAGAGGATGCGTGGCACCCTGGTCCATCACTCAACATTGTGCTAAAAGTGTCTTTTGGTATGTGGCGTCTCTCTATATGTGTTATTTTCCATCTTAGAGAAGAGATAAAAGGTGGTTAAGGAATAATCTTTATACAAGAAAGCATAAAAATGCGCCCATCCTCTTAGAAATTTTCCCAGCAGAGCTCCAGGTTTGTTGTTCTGAAATGTATAATCATCATATCTTAACTGGAGTTAAGCCACTGTGAAATAACTAAGATTTTATCCTCTATGCAACATTACAAAACTAAATACCATTTTCCCCACTATTATTTTAATCTTTAAACAAGTCTGTGCATGGATTACACATGTGTTTTAATTTATACCAAGTAATGTTTTCTTGATTTATGCTGCTTTACGCAAACACCCTGCACTCTGTAATCATATTCCTGAGTAGAAAACCAACTTGTGTGCAAAGACTTGCTTGGACAGCTTCCAGGCTATGATTCAGATAAATGTGTTTTTGCAAAAATAATCTATAATAACTCTATTATTACCTTTAACTTGCAGCTGCATTATAGAGGACTTCTTTAGCATGTGGTAAAAAAAAAAAATTAATAGTTGAAGTTCTTATTTTTAAACTGAATGAGCGACCCAAACCCAGGTAAGGGTGAGGGGTCGTGTCTATGACAGATGTGGAGTCACATCTGGTTGGTATATTGAACAAAATGGAGCTAATGGGGTGAGAGGGTGAAGGTTCGAGCCTGGCAGATGTCAGAACAGGCTGCGTTTGTTATTGACATAGCTGCCATTTTGGATCTTCTTTTCATCCATCAGCCAGAATTGACCAAAGATCCCCACCGCTTTGTAATCTGACCCAGATGATGGATCTCCTGTAGCAAGGGGGAATGCGAAGGAAACACTTTAAAAAGAGAAACACTCCCCATTCTGTGGACGTTGTCATCTGGATCCATAAAAGCTGCCCTCCAAATCTGCCCACATATTATTTTACTTGACCTCAGCCGGCAGAAGAGATTTCGTCTTGAGCTGCAAATGAGAACCTGACATAAAAAAGTCTAGTTGGATTGAATCCACAGGCAGAGGAAGACCTTAAACGGCCTAACTGGAGATGTTGACACCACCTGCTCTCTGCCACTGTTGATTTATGATCAATGCACCACAAATTCATCACATTTTCTTCTGCATCAGCCTCCCACAAAGCAGCAGAGGTAGATTATTATGCTACACATGCAGCACACATTTAGAAATTACAAACGCCACATCTTGGATTGGAGAATGTTTGTTTCATTTGTGTTGCCTAGCTTTTACAGATAGCTGTTGTAAATTAATATATACTTTGGTCAACCATGCAATAGGTTGACCCAGGTATTTTGGCTGAAAGGGGGTCAGTCGCTGTTTGAACGTCACACTCTTCAGTTTATAACTGGTTTCTTGTCTGTGCATGAACGTGGTGAAAGGGGAAAGGAGGGAGGGAGAGAGAGATGCAGCGACGGCGGTCTCATGACTTGTCACATTCCACTGGGGGTCTTTGCAAGGTCTCTTAGTCTCAGTTTGAGAGATTAGAGAAAGACACGAAGAGGCCGGCTGAGGTGAGAGCTGATCTCGACCACAGATATCACCTCTAAGGGCAACGCCAGGCGTTTCATGATGTTGTCCTGCTTTAGAGCCTGTTTTTACAGTTATACAGCAACAAGTGCTCAGCAGGTTTTCATAAAGGATGTTTAACAGCTGTATCTCTAAAGAAATGAGAGCATAATGAAATTAAAGCTGCTTCTTAATGTGATTATTTGTCAGAAATGGGAATTCTATAGTATCTCTTTCTGCCAACATTTGTAAATAAAAAATGCATACAATATTATGCTTCTTTGTTCATTACATTTTTTGCACAAAATCCTTCTTAGATAATAAGATTTTCGTTTGCTGAATTCTGCCTATTTTGACATCCTTTCAGAAGGAGCCTTTTTAGGGCCCCTTGTCACTTCAAATCCAAATAAGCTGCTGGCCAACTCAACGTCAACACCAGGGTTTGAAAATGGCTGACAAGAGATGTGCAATTATATAGCTGTACATCTTTCAAAAGCATTAGTAGAGCCTCCTGCACAACCATCAAGAATGTAGAAAGTGGTTTCTTGATTGTAAGTCAAAAGCAAAACTCTTGCTGAGAAAACATGCTGGAGCTGAGCTGGGGTTGCATCTGAAGCCATCAGTGTTGACCAGTTTGATCATTGGATGGACAACATACCTCTAATCAAACACCATCCACTGCAACTGAGCAATAAAACTGTTCCAATCTGGACTCTGCTGTTTTAAACTATTTCCTTCTCAAACTCCACGAGCGACGCTCCTTCAGATTGACTGCTTGAGTTTGGAAAACAAACCCACCCTGTCCTTTGGCTTTTTTTTGTTCTCAGCAGGAGATAAACGGCCCAAAGAGAGATTGTTGTCTTACTCTTATATTGAATTTTTAAGCTGTAAGGGTCATGGTAAAGGAAAAAAAAAAAGGCAGTTGCAGCCCCTTCAAGCTTTGACTTGTCCCCCCTTTGAAAACAGCATGTGTTTGCTTTGAAACACCTCTGGATTGCACATCTCTTGTCTGATTGTAATCATCATTGCCTCCATTTTGTGCCACTCAAAGTCTGTAATTTAGTTGGAGATATTGATGCTGACTGATGTGGTGAGAGGCAGCTAAGGTTGGACAGATAAGCTTTGGGGACAGGCAGGAGAGAGGAGACAAAGTGTGCAGGCTGACTCTCCCTCTCTCTTTCTCTCTCTCTGTCTAAATTCATACCTGCAGACAGGTGCTCGGCAGGGTGGAACGTGCATCAGAGAGGTGGAAAACGAGAGGAGAGGGAGGAGTGGGAATGACAAAGACCTTCAGAGGGGATCAAAGAAGGTCACACTATTCCTGCACCCCCTCCCTCCTCGCTCTCCCTCCTCCACTGATCTGGAAACGATAGATTTCATTCCTGCGTTTTGCTCCTGTGGAGGGGAAGCGGTGTCAGATTGTCTGGGTGGGGCCCTGAGGATGTGATGGGTAACTAAGATCAAAATGAAGGACTTGTTTTGATCATTATAATAGTCAACAGGGAACAATGTCATGCTGGCTAGCCGGAGGGGTATATATGTCTTATATTGGCTCGAAAAGCAAAAACCTGGACTAATATACTCAAGCAGAACAATTGTGTCTCACTATTAACAACTTTAGAAAAAACGTTAATAGTAAAACTAATAAAGGACTTTTAAAAACTAAAGCCAAAGGAGTAATAGGGAGACACTAAAAAAATAAAAATAAAAAGACAAAATATTATAATATGGCAATATGAGAATAAAGTTGAAATAATACAAGAAAACATTTTTAATAATGTGAGCACATAGTCATAATATTTTGAGAATAAAGTCATAGTATTACAAGAATAAAGTAATAAGACTATAAGAATAAACTTGCAGGAGAATAAAGTCATAATATTGCTAGAATAAAGTCGCTCAACAAAACAGAAATAATATGAGAATAAAGTTGAATGAAGGTAAAATCAGAATGACAGGAAAATAGTCATAATATTTCAAAAATAAAGTCATAATACTAAGAGTATATAGTTGTAATATTATGACTTTATTCTCATTTTATTTTTTAATTTTCTTAGCATGGCCATAATAGACCATAGTAGTTATAACTCAGCTGTATAATTGTATTAGTAAATTTAACACTTGCTCACTAAGCTTACCATTTTCATTTGTTATTAATTGGTACATTTCACATTTTTGGCTTGTGGACTTTGACTTTGACACATGTGCAGTAGCTGGAACACACCTTCTTAGAATCAGTAACAAAATCTGAAAGTTATTTCAATTAGCAACATTCTCTTCCTCTTTTTTACCTGCTTTGCTCCAGCTGCTCTAGTGAGGTACGTTGAACCTCACTAGAACAATAGGCATCCTATTTCAACTTTCTAAATAATAATTCTTGCTGACAGGTTTGCGCAGCCATAATTCTCATCAGCGTAGTCTTTAGAGCTGTTGGATGAAATGTATTTATGGCTTCAGCCTCTTTATGATTTTGTACTGTAAAGGAATAATGACCTGCCAAGCAGAGGTGGAGCCCCTGGCCATCATTTACTCTGCTGTTGCACCTTGGAGACACGCAGCCACGATATGGGACAGAAGGCATGCAGGAATTAGATTACACCAGAAATTTAGTGGTCCTTCAAAAGAATAGGCTCCCTTGTTGGCTAGGTTTACCCCTTTTTCAGCAAAGTGGCCCTAACTTATGTCTGTAGCAACAAATGGCAAAAACAGGTCAAACGGAGGAGTGAGTGAACCAAAATGAAATCAAGTGTTGAGGTGGTTTGTGGGGCACAGTGAGGGCCTGACATGTTGGCTCTCACATTTCTGCGTTTTTGAAAAGACTCTGCTGTAGGTTCAGCTAAAAAGAGGGAACGGCTGATGTTTAATTACCTGCTGAGATGTGGTTTGGATTGAAGCAGGTCTTGTGACAGCATGTCTTTCTTCCTGATGAGGAAATTATAGCATACAGGCAGGCTCATATTCCCATGATTTGCATCTAGGGCACCTCACCTGCTCCCATTCCTCTCTGTGAAGTGAAATTATGCAGTAAATACATTTCTTCTCATCAGAAGTGAAGTGGGATTCTCTTTTACTGCTGCCCAGAGGATCAGGAGGATTTTAAAAAGCGCATGAGAAATATTTTGATTGCCTTTTATAAAATTGCCCTACAATTTAGATAGATTGAAAGTGTAGACTCTTTGCATTACCGTATTTTGCATCGGTAGTCCCAAAGCTTTGCCAGAAAGATCAAAAAGCGTGTTGGCTGTGTGTTTGCATGGGTGTGTATGTGGATGCAGAAAGGGCACATACAGGGCAGGGAGGATTATAAGGCCGGCCTTGATAACACACAGGTGGCTGATCTTGGGGTTTAGTGTCTGAAGCTGTCCCTAAATCCACCACTTCCTACTCTGCACTCACACAGCTAGACAAACACCAATCCTGTCCGGAGAGTTCATGCAATATCATGACAGAGCTCAGGTTACCATCCGGTTGAGCAGCTTAAGGCTTGTGCCGAGGTTGGAATGGGATGAAATAGATAGTCGGTGTAAAATTCTGCCAGTTTGTGAAGAGGTGGGGCATTATTAATGGAGGGGCTTTGTGTTTAACTGCCTCAGGATTCCTGTTTGACCCAAAGTTTAACAGGCTGTTGCTGGAGAGATGAATAGCGCCATTAATGAGGAAGAAGTGGGAAAATAGAAGATTTTTAACATGTCTGTAGTGTATTCTTTAGTGACAAGGATTCATCATCAATTTCACACCCAAGTTTTTCCATGTAAGACCCTCATAAAGTGGTGCTGCGGCCAACTGAAAACCCTCTGAGGCGGCTGTTGGTGTTAGCAGCGGGGGCCCGTGAGCGAACAAGTTGACATTTATGGATGAGGCTTTCCACCGACGATACTATCAGGTTTTAAAAGTCGTTCCCAGCAGGGAGCCAGCCCCACTGCGTATGGCATTAAAGGCTGAGCGAAAGGATTCAGCTGACAGAATCTGGGGTGGCTGCGCTGCATTCATGGACTCTGTGTAAACTGCGGCTGTGATGTGCACATCCATCACTGACCGGCGGCGTGCTGGGTTCCAGAATGAGCGCGCATTTGTTACACTGACACGGCCAGCGGGACAAGAGGGGGCTTAGGAGGAGGTCAGGATTAGGAGGGAGAAGGGCAGATTGAGTTGGGGTCAAGATTAGGGTGTCGAGGTTGAGTGGATGAGTTGTGGAGCGGGGGATGGTTCCAGATAAAAAAAGAGATTTTTGTGGCGTGGAAGAAGGATAAGGCTCTTCAGTAATGAAAACTCACTTCTTCCTCTAGAAGTCTTTGCTTCATTGGGGGGAAATTTAAAAGGGGGGAGATTTTGTGTCGAGGATGCAGAAAACTGAAGTTTGGGGATTTCTTTTTAAAAGTACAACAAAACTTTGTGGCAACCTGGTTATAACTGCAAACCTTGCCTTTCTTCAAAAAAAAAAGGTCATATTATTTTTAAATTTAAGGGCTGGGCAATCATTTAATTACTTTTTAAAAATATTTTTGGTTTTTGAAGATTTAATGTTTGGGAAATCTGGATTTTATTTTATTTTTTTTCACCATTGCACTCTTTGAGTTTCAGAACACAGAGGGCGGCCATCTTGTTAGACAAGTGTGTTTACAGCTTCTGCATAGTTAGATTTTGAATTAATGTCAATGCTGATGCAATATTAGTGCCAGACTACAATTTCTTTTTAAATTACAATAAAGGCTGCACATTTAAATAGTTTTTCAAAAATTTAATTACACATAACATCTGCATAGAAAATGACATTTATAATGTCATTTTCTATGACACATGAAAGCTTCTTGGTTTAGACAAAGAATGGGTTCAATAATAGGGTCTCAGCAGAAACTATGATCACAGTAAATATGAATAAATTCATGACAACAAAAGGAAAATGATTGTTTTGTGACTCTATTCTTCTGGGCTTCCCACCCTGTAATCTGGACTAACCAGGTTGTCTGGTGTTGGGTGTCGGAAAAGGGAAGGAGGATATTGACAAGGGACATCAAAGCAAAGACAAGAAAAGATAAAGAGGGGGAGGAAAGGAGTGAGATTAAGGTGATGAAGGAGAAAGTATAGGTCAGGAGCAGAACTGAATGGAAAACATCCCAGGAAAACAGCAGGCCTGAGCTAATTATTTCGTTTTAGACCCAATCAGATGCTGGCATGTAGATATTACTGTCTGCAAGACGGGGAATCTTTGGCACTGCATTCAGGATAAATACAGATAAATCTCTTCCACACATGACACTGATTGTTAACTGTGGGATTCAGACTGTTAGGCAGCACAGGGAGGCCTTTATAATCCCCAGGGCTGATTGCTTTATCACAAATACCATCTGTGAGTCAGTAGGATGTCCAGTGTGTCATACACAGAGACAGTCAGGCTTTCCTCCGGCAGGCAAACCCTGCAATCACAGATAATGATTTCCATTTGCTAGCTTCAGGCAGAGAGAACATTTTTGTCCATCTCAGCACAAGTTGTGTCCCCACTCTGATCCAGAAATAGCTCCAAGCCTTCATCCAGTGATCGCTGAAAGATTACGGCTCCCAAATCTACCTGTTGATTTATGAATATGTACATGTTGTTAATAAGGCATGCAAATGCTATTTTAATAAGCAATATGACATGCATGCTTGCACTCAAATAGGTTCTGTCCAACAGTTTTGATTCATTACTTATTTCTTTTGGTTCAGAGCAGTTAAATATTGAGACATGCTTCCAGAAAACTTGGCCAATGGTAATCCGGCGCACAAAACCAAAGGCTGTGATAGGATTTCAGGAGTTTTATTACGCTGTTGTCAGAGGTAGCACTGAAGAGAATATAAGAAGCCTCAAGGCTCCAGCAGTAATTACCACAAGCTCTCTGAAGACCAGAGAAGCTGCACACCCTAAAAATGGATTACTGTAAACGTGAGGAGACATGACGCAGTTAAAAAAAAAAAATCTGACTCTGGGTCTGGATAAAAGTTAGGTAATTTCATACTGGTGATCTCAACTTTTCAAACAATTTCTTGTCAAGTGGCTTTGATCAACATTTGATTTGTTTTTGAAGAAACTTCAGAAGTTTTCTAGGAACTTTTGAATCATATTCGGGTGTATATTTCAGAGTAATGTGTACTAGTTTTTTGTAAAGTGACTTAACTTTTACTTATAAAACATTTAGATTTAAAATGGCTCTTAAACTCACAAGATAAAATTAGACTTTCACAAATGGAGAGTTTTGGTTAAATCTATGGAAGATAACACAAAGTAAGAAACATTTGTGTAATTCAGTACTAATAGGGTATTTATCAAAATGGAAGAATGATGCTCTTATCTAGTTTAGTACAGTCATATTCAACAAATTAAAATATTATTGAAAACTTAATTTATGTCAGTAACTCAATTCACTTAGTGAGACACATTATTTAGATGAATTACACACAGGTTGGTGTTTTCAAGGCTTTTTTCTGTTAATTATGATCATTTACTGCTTAAAATGAATGCAAATATGATATTAAAATTTAGAATATTACATCCGATGAAAAAAATGAATTAATAAAGAAATTTGACCTTAATGAAAATTATGTTAAATACCTCTAAATTTGACAAGAATTTTTTTTATTGGAACTTATTGATTGCAATAAGTTGTAAATAGTCTTTATGTTAAATGACTTTCACTTTTGTCTTTCATTTCATCGCTTTCCTTACCGCATTTCTTAGGAGCTAAAGTCTAAAGAAACTTGTTTTTCTTTAAGGAGAATAATTTTCTTTTTGTTCACCCGTGACCCTGCAAGGATAAGCAGGTATAGAAAAAGAAGAGAAGACAAGAAAAGATGTTAATGAGGGAAAAATTATAGAAAGAAGAGATGGAATCGATGTGAAATAAGGGAAATAATGACTGAAACCTGGAGATAAGTGGAAAGGAGAAATGGAAAAATGAGAAGACGTAGCGAAGAAGACACTGCGGAAAAAAATTAAGAAAAAAAGGAAGTGAGAGAGAAAAAGATTTGAATCCGTTTGAGATGTTTCTGTTCTGTCATGTCGCTGAAGCCAAACATCCACTTCTAAACATCTGTTGGATTTCTCCTGCACTTTTACCATCTTTTCACTCACGGTCCCCCTAACTTTCTTTCTCAGTCGATCTGTCTGACTAAACCATCTGACGATCTCTCCCACGTAAGGTTTTTATCTTGTTCTCCCATATACCAGACCTTTGACCCAGAGGGAGGAAGAAGAGGAGGCCATTTAAGGCTGAAAGTGAAGAGGAGGTTAAAAATATATGAGAAGAGTCTGCCCCGCGTAAAGGAGACTGAAGGATCCTCACATATTTCTCCAAACACAACAGTGTCTGGCTGTGATGTGTGGTTATTGTGGACCATAGCTTTGCTGATTCAGAGATGATCTCATGCTCCTCTGGCAGTAGATTATCTTCCAACAATCCTTAATAGCATCTCAAATTCTTGTTTTTCTGGACGAATGAGGCACAAAAAACTAATGCTATCCAGAACAAACATTTCTGGGTGATGTATCATTGGAGAAAATGCTTCGCTTTATTACATCACATAAATATGGTCAGCTATCTCGAAAGTCCTAAAAGTGTAAAAAGATTTTTTGTCATTTTGCAATTTTTTTAGAAATGAGGCTAACTGTAACCAGAAAAAACAGAAAACATTATATGGATAGGGTTTTTTTTTGCAGGCAAATGCAACACAAATATGCTTTTTTCAGTGTAGTCTGAATGGTCCTAGTCTGATCTTTTCACCTCCCAAGATCATATGTTGCAAGGATTCTGAAACCACATAGGGTGTCAGCATCATATGTGTTTCATTTGTTTTATCCGACTTTTACGTCATAATTCTGCACCAGAAAAAGCCAGACATGGTAAATCAGGACGTCAACAATGACTGAAAATTATATTTGTGGAGTTATAATAGAAATCAGTGACATTGAAGCGCATCCAAACAGACTTCCCTACAGAAGTTGCAGTCAATACTCCAGAAAAAAAACATTGCTATTAGTCGTTATTTCTTTTTATGAGCTTCTCCTGTTTTGTTATGATCCTGTGATGATACTGTCGGGTCTAATTGCTGATTAAATTTTAAAACTGATCCACAAATGGATCCTTCCATTATTGCTTCTCTAAACATAGCACTACAAGTGACTTCAACTTTCTTCTTCTGCGCATGTGGGTAACTTTGAGGATGTAAACTATTCAAACATAAGTCTCATTGTGGTGTCATTTAATGATTAGTATATATATATAAGCAATTGGATTTCAATAAAAAATAGAAATTGAGCATCAAGATCTTCTGTAGCTAAATTCTTGTCCAGAAATTCTCCTTCTTGAGCTTCTCCACAACTTTGTGTTTCTTGGTTTTCATGGTATTGTTTTGTTCACTAATAGTTTTTAAGCAATCTGTTGACTTATGATGGCAATTAGTTGGAGTAAATTTTGTGTGCACTTTGCGTTCCTGTATATTTCAAACTTTTATCATTTTTTTTCAAAAGTTCTTAACAGTCTTTCTCTGCCTTTTCCCTCTTTTTCAGTTGTTGAGCTTCTCAACTCATACCAGGTCCTTGAAGTCAGACATCAACATTTACATATGTTTGCACAAACAAAGTTCATAGCTTTTTCTGTGGCCACACCTTAGCTCTGGAATGATTTAATTTTTATATGTTACCCATATATATTTTTTAGCTGCGACAGACTGGCGACCTGTCCAGGGTGTACCCCGCCTCTCGCCCGGAACGTAGCTGGAGATGGGCACCAGCAACCCTCCCGACCCCATTAGGGACAAGGGTGAACGGAAAATGGATGGATGGATGGATGGATATATTTTTTAGCTATTTCAAGATGGAAACATGGAGAAGCAAATATTATCACACACACACCAAATGTAGCACATGTTTGTTGGCTGACACTTGTGGTTTCAACAGACTATTGCTGCTTAAGCAATTTTGCCACACCTGAAAGAGCTGTGGCAGCATAAAGAGCTGAAAGCACCAACATCAAACTGTAATTTTTTCAGCAACTTTGGAACTTCAATGTTTGTGTGGCGATTCTCTTTGCATCACGTTTTGTTTTTTCTTCATCCAGAGTCATGAAACATTAAGCCAGAAACGTGTTTTGCATGTGATGTATCATGTTACCTAAAGTCTAATTTATATTGTTAATCCCTAGACTGACATAAACAGTGGCTACATGCAACGTTTCACACCATTGGTGTATAAAGTACACGGTGAAACATCTTGACTTGAAACTAACACCAAAGGCTTGCAATCATAATTCCTTACACTATAAAAGCTGTTTTTCACTCATTTTAAGACAGTTTTGTAACTTTTTTGTCAGGCTTCCTGAAAAGGGAGTTGGACAGAGAGTAAAAAATATGTGAGTTTCATGGGAGAAATAACAGGAGATGAGCACCAGGAGAAACACAAACCGTTAGAGGCCATAAATCCGTTGTTATTTAGGAACAAAAAGTTATGCTTTGACTGCTAAACTAAAGAAAATGATCAATGGCTTCAGTCTCAGTGACTTAACTGAGGTTTACAGAATTTCCTTTTCTTTTGTATATTGAAGTCCATTTCTTCTTCTTAACCTCATTTGACATTATTGAAGCATCTGTTATCATTATTACCAAAAAGTACATCTTGGTTTGGGGTGAACAGAATTTAAACACATGCAATTCTGACATCTGAACATCAGTTTTCTAACAGTGGATAAGTGTAGCAAAATTAGAGGTATAAACAGTTGAAAACAGAAGCTTACATACCCGAATACGAAGACAGACCTTATTTTTTCTCCATCCGAAGTTAAATCAGACCAAATTTTTCTGATTTTCTTTGCTGGAAGTGAAGGTGTTGTTTTTTTCTTTTTTTTTTAAAGGTGCCTGTTGGAAGTTTGGAGACATAACGAGGCTCAAAGGAAAATGTTTTCAATTTCAGGTTCTGAAAATAATGTGCCAAGATCTGATTTGCGTATCTCTGCTTTTACGAGATTTTCACTGAAAGAATGTTTGAATCAGTTGGTTAAATTATAGTGTGAGATTTTAAGTTAGCTAGAGTTACCTAAATTATTGCTAGTTGCTAAATGCCACAATAATTTATTTATCAGTCTACAAAATTATATAAGAACAATTACTGTGTATTTTGCATAGGCTGTCTCAGTGACTATTGTTGCCTATAGTCAAATGTAAACAAAAGAAAATACAGTTATATTTTATTAGCATGCCATGAGCATCCAAACTCTAAAAAAAACCTTATTACCACAAAATCTGAGCTACAGGGATCAAACAAATGCTGAACAAAAGTGACTTGAGGATGGAGCTTTGAGGAACCCCATTTGTGATGTTTATATAATTTACTTAAAAATAGCAAAATGACAAAGTAGAACTGGTGTTCACAGTATTACTGAGATATAGTAGAAAATCCTACCCACTTTTCCAGTCTATCAGAATGTTGTGATCATGTGTTGACAAAAAGACTTAAATCACAAATACAGAGAAACCAATGTCAGAATTTCCACCTTTTATGGCGATCAATAAATTTGTTGTAAATCTATTCATACTGGTTGTTTTGTTCGGTTTAATCCCCCACTTCTTTTTAGCTGTTCTCCGTTTGATGAAAAGCTCTTCAGACCTTCGTACGCCTCCAACACTTTAGCTAATCAGCTCCACAGTTGTTTTAGGTCTCGTCCCAACCCAGTGCGGCCTCCCCAGTCCTGTCAGGCATGCAGTCTAATAATAGCTGGGCCAGGTAGCTTAGCCTTGTGGAATGTTACAATGTGTCCCAGGGCATCTCAACCCCCCCCAGTGGGAGAGTGTGAGTGGGTGAGACACCCAGTGTGTGGGGACAGCAGTAGTATGTTGCATAAGCTCTGAACATTTTTGGAATCATAACAAATTCAGTGAAAACATGAAGCTAAGCCACCTTTTTATTGTATATTATTTTATACACTTTATATCTTTTTAAAGTCCATTTTGGTATTAAATAGAATTATGTCCAGACTGTACACACAAGCACGAAGTGTACAGCCTGGACAGACACACAACGCAGCTGTGACGTTGCTCATACTTAAACCTTTTACATACATTCATCCTTTCCTCCGTCTTCCTCTCTCTCTGCGGCCGGCCAGTGAAAGTGGACAGAGTGATTCATATGCCCAGCAGAAGGAATGCATAAGAGCTCCACTTAATGCTTTGTTTTGATTATTGATTCTATATTGCATTGTGTTTCTGTGTTTGTAATGATGTAAAGCACTTTGAAATGTCTTGCTGCAGAAATGTGCTATACAAATAAAATTTGATTGATTGATTGATGTACTTCCCTTTGGATGCTTTCCACACACGGCAACAGGTGTAGCAATGCGGGAAAATACGTGGCAGTGAGGAAGCCCTTGTTAACGTTGGCACCAGACTCTCAGCTGCTTCACATTGCTCCACTGCGTAGTTATGACCAGTTATACTGGAGAAGGGACAGAATCATGTCTAGTGTGAGATTTGAGTAAATCAGACTACAACTCCAATATAAAACATTAGATTTTTGAGCTTGCAGTTTAGCTGCAGTGTAGCACAGCAAAACTTTCATTTAATTCACTCCCTTTCACCTTTCTATTTATTTTGTAATGATGTATTACTATTTGGACTTTGCAACAAAGCTTTTACAATCTTGAACTTATTTTGCACATCTTTTGACTAAAAGTAAACAGAGAAAAAGTCTCTAAAGTCTACATAACGGTTGGTTACAACATAATGCACTATGTAGTGACCAAGTGGACTGTTCTAACACATTCTAGGTTTTGACCCTGTGAAATTTACTCAGAAGAAAATTTGACATCAACTGTACTGGAAAATGTAGACTTTCTTGAGTTCGTAGCCCAATTTGGTAGACACATTTCTTAAAATTTTAAGACAATTGTAAGGAACTAATTTGGTGTATAAAGACTTACAAATACAAGCCTTAAATTGTTTCTCAGGCTTTCAGAGAATCCCATCTAGCTCAGGCGTTTTCCTCAAGTAGACAATCCAAATCAGCAGATTTAGGAACAGCAATTACTTTTTCATCTACTATTGAACACATATGTCCAAAAAGACATGTATTCCTGCTGGGCAATGTCCTCAACACCCCAGGTTTGTGTGTGAGTGTGTATTCATGCCTGTTTTTCATTGCTCCGGTACAAATTAACAGGGAATGTTTGACCCAAATCCTACAGATTATACAACAATTGTCCCTGATACTGACCAAATGAATATGAATGTCTGAATTGGAAGAAAAAATTGAATAATAAGTGTTTTAGCTAAGTTTTGAGGCGTTCTAACTAACCTTAATCAAGAGAAGTTTGGTCTAATTTAAATTCAGGCAGTGGAAAAACAATTGTGTTGTTTTATTCTGTGTATGCAAATATCTGGGTTCATATATGTATTTATGAATTTATTTTTCTTCTGTGGTGAAACCTGGTATTAGAGTGCAAGTAGTTTGTGTTTGCTTTGAGCAATCACACATGTAATCAGTTATGTGGAACCAAAGGAATGCAGCTGTGTCTTATCCAGACATCTGTCTCTCTATCTATACGTACATGCATGTGTGTTTGTGAGCAGGAGTTTAATTTTTCCATCTTCAAAAGGAGTCTTTATAGATCCAGCTGTTGTATGACTATAGTGAGTTTATTATTATTATTAGTGAAGGCATTATATTTATTACTGTAGTAGTTAACCACACACGCCCACACACACAGAGAGAGAGAGAGATGGAGGGAGAGAGTTTGTTTTACCACAAAACTTCACAATAGTAAATATTATGAAAAAAACATATCATAAAGAAAATTCTGTCGTATTTTTAATGACTGGATTTTACTGTATTCAGCTTTACTTAAGTATAAATTATACTTTTGCATTTACACTTGCATGCATTATGGTTTCCCTGTTTTTAGGAAGCTGATTAGACAAACCTTTGTTTTATGTCAGCATGAACAAAATTTATATGCAGAAGGGAAGGAACTGAGGAGCAGGTGCATAGATTTGTCTCTTACCGAAGTATACAGACATTTTCAAAAATATTTATCCATTTCTGCAGTTTTTACAAAGTGCAAGCCATAAATTTCCGATGTTTTGTCTTTAGCCGTCTTCTGAATTCATGTTTAAAGAAACCAAACTAATTCACTGCAGCTTGGCTTTCCAGACAGGTTAGCGTAACAAAACGGATTCAGAACCAGAACCAGGTCCAATCTTTGATTAGCCTGCTTGGTGTGTGTGTTTTTTTTTTCTAACTCTAAAAGTGATATCCAACCAGGCCACCTGCAAGCTGAGCTAATCTACGAATTATCTGTTTACATAAGAGGCTTTGGATCGCTTTACGATTAGTGTTTGCGCTGTGGAGGTACAGGCAGGATGCCAAATAAGCTTAATTGTGTCTTTTTTTTTTTTTTACATGATGTAAATAATTTCATTAGGAGATGTGAGCAAACATACAAAGACTATTTTAGGACAGCTGTTTGTGTTTAGGTTTCTACTGCACATAGATTTCCCTTTAGAATAGAGAAATATTTGTATAGAAATAGCTCATTGTACTCACGTAAAAGCAAACAAAACAAAAATATTAAATGTTTTACTTTTTCCATTTACAAGTGACTTCACAGGAATAAATATAGTGTTTTGTTTCTTAAAGATTCAACAAGTAAGTTGTTAAACAGCACCATTTTCATGTACAGGTTTTCAGGGATAAAATCAAGATTCTTAAAAAAAGTTCTGTATTCAGAATATCTGAATTACTGTAAAAGAAAACATAATGTGGATCGTCAATATTTGTGGAGGTTAGAGACCACAGCTACCACGAAAAGCTAAGATGCTTATGGTTCCCTCTAAAGTCATTTATAAATACAGATTTTAATAATTCAAATACAAATATACCTTAAAATTGATCAATAGGCACAGTGGAAACTGTCATAGCACTACAGCAAAAACTAATAGTTTAGCCAATCAGTGCCAAGAAAAAGAATGGCGCTCCTGAATTGGCTGCTTTACAAACACCAGCCAATATTTCTTTCAAATGTCTGAGATATGCTCTACAATAAAATTTGCACATAGGCAGAATTTCCACAAATACTTTAGTTACATTCAACAAAAAAATTGCAAATACAATTGTTTTCATTTGATTGTTTAATTACAAAAACATGCTAATGCAGGAATCAATTTAGTTTGTAAGTCTAATACTTGTGCTTTGAGGTCAGATTTAATTGTTTTTAAAGTTTGAGATGCACTATGTTATAACGATAATTAACTCAACACATGCTCAGCAGGTGCAGCTGGCTTATCAGTGACAAAGAGTGTCCGTAACTCCCTCTGTGTCAAATCAAGAATAGAGATTCTCTGCTATCATAGGTATTATCATAGAGATACATCTGTGAAGATGAAGCACATAATAAAAGAATGCCCTGACGAGGTCCTGACTTTTGGAGGAAAAATAGTTGGTTTAACGTGAAGCGGCATTAAGGTCCAGACTTCGAGTCCATGCATTCCTTGACCTGTATGCATGGACAGGTCAACAATCTGCAGCTGCGAGATTCTGGCTCGCTGCTTACTGAGTCAGTCGCATCCTGACTACTTGATGAATAGACCAATAGAAGATGATGAATAACAGAAGAGCGAACAGGCATGGGGCACATCACAGTCTCACTGAGGCCCCAAAACATGCAAGCGGGAGCAGGAAGTTAAAATACGGGTAAAGAAAGAAGCGAAGGGAGATGGTGGGAGATAAAGTGAGACAGTAGAGACAGGTGGAGGAAAAGTGTGTCTTTCCGTGGTGATAAGTGAGGGCGGGAAAGGGGGCGAGTGGGAAGATTAATGTGACAAAGTGTTTGCGAGGGGAGGTGAGCTGACAGAGGAGAGGAGGATTTATGAGCAGTTGAATGAAAATGGACTGAAAATGTAAAGTAAGAGCAGAAAAAAAAGTCTCTGCTGCCACATTCTGTGTGACGACACAAAGCATATTTTACCATGACAGAGGTGAGATTTGAACTTGATGCTGGATTGATTGTGTTACACTTTTTGTTAAGTCGTAGTTTCGAGGCATTTTTACAGCTTAACATTCAGTATGAATTTATTTTTCAAATAGCTAAGTTTTGTTGAACTTGATTGAAGTTTTGACTTAGATTTTTGTTATGGAAACCCACATTTTTAGTCTTATATTTTAGCTTTTTGATAGTAGCAGTTAGTATTTCTAGTGTTTATAAGCATATATATCGATGATAAAGTTAGTTGTTGACTTTACCAGTAAAAGCAGAAAAATTAAATGTGGATAAATAGATAATTCCTGAATGTCTACCTTATGTTGGACGAGTATGTCATATTAGATACCACACAAGATCTATTTTTAAAATTTCAAGTGTAACGGACATTTTTTTTAATCACTTAAACAAGTTATTCTACTGTGGATACCACATGCTGATGAGGTATATCCTACAGTGAAAGTCATTGCAACATTAAATAGCTCTAGTGAAAAAGTGTTATTTCGTCTTCTTTTTTTAATCCTATTTCTTGCTTTTCATGTGCTCTCTATCTGCATAATATTGTGTCTGATGATGCTTGCTGACTGCTTTATGAAATTAAATTAATAACCTCTTTCTTAAAACTTTAAATGTGTAAGAAAGTCAGACTTTTAGCTGCTTCCATTCATAGCAACTACAGCTTGCAAGTGCAATATACTGAGCTGACAGAATTCTTTAGTCTAACTAATTTAGAAAATTGTTCATATTCTCTAAGACATTTGATATTTTACCAGATTCAATCTCAGAAGTGCTTAAAGCAATAGGATTACAACAGTACAACATATATTGCAGCATGTGCACATTTCCATCTTCTGTTACTAGCACAACTGGGCTGACAAAATAACAGCAAAGGCAGAGGTTTGCCTAGCAACCATGAAAACAGATTATCTCAAACAGGAAGACTGTTTGCTGTACTTCTTGGGCTTTAAATCTGCAAAAAGAATCCATTGAAAAGGGATGGAAGAGTGTCAGATTACACATAGAAGCTCCTTTGAAACAGTGCTGAGGACAGATTAAGTTCTCTGTTCAGTCTGTCATCAAAAACACTAGAAAAAGCAGGACGTATTTTGAGGTCTCTTGAAGATGTTTGCAGAGTTTTTCATGCATATCAGAACCATCCTAACACGGCTCTTACTGTCACGATATAGCTTAGCTTGAGGCAAAAAAAACAAAAACAAAAAAACACCTGCCAACTCGACTGTAATCAGTAATAACTTCAGGGCACAACTTTGTGCCACAAAGATCTTCGCACACCCGTGGCAACTTGGCAAGCAATATGTAAGGTTGTAATGCAGGTTGAGATCCAAACGGCTCAACAACAAAGGAAGACTGATTAAAGTTTGGTCCCCATCTGCACACCTGTTCATCCTCTGATATCAAGAAGAATATCCTGTTACTGTTCACAAGCTGTGCAGAGTCTGACCGAGTCATTAAGTCCACAAAAGAAACTCCAGGGATTGTTCGCACACGCAGCTGAATGATCTACCTGGTGTTTGAAGTCAGTTGATGATGGAGAACATGTGCGTCTACCTCCAGAAGTGACTGTTCTGGTTCCACATGAAGAATATCGCACCTAATACCAAGAGGATAGCAGAGGAAGACAGATTAGGTGAGTAAAGATCAGAGGTGGATAAATAAAACAGGAGAGGAACTGTTAAAAAAAATAAAAAATGATGATGGTGGTTTCAAAATAACCAACATTACATATTTGTGATCATATGTTTTCAGTCAGATGACTGAGTTTCTTAGTACTGATATTTCTAGAGAAGGTGTTCAAAGTGTGGTCCGGGGACCATTTGTGACCCTTGGACTGATATTTTGTGATCCCAAACTGTAGTTGAAGAATGATAGAAATTTGCTTATTAAACTTTTTTTTAATCAGAGCAAAATTATTACTGAAATAATTTTCCTACAGTGGAAAATGTTAAGTACAACACAAAGTATTTATATTTTTACAAAAAAAGTTTTATAATAAGTAGAAAGACGTCTAACCAGAGACTCTTACTGAAACGCAGAGTTTGCTGCACACAAATCATCTTTTATTTACTCTATTAAACTCGACTAAATACAGGAAGCGTTTTGAAAGAAAATGACACAAATCCTGGTTTCATAACAGAGAATATATTTGTACAATTGAGCCTAAATGAATTTGAAAACTAGATGCCTTTCTGTTGATACAACAAATTTGCAAAAAATCATTTTAAATGTTTGGATCTAAGATGGATAACTTCCATAAAAAAGGGCTATTTCGTTTGCTTGATTTTAGTTTGTTTTTCCTGGACCTCTTAAATGTCCAAGTTTCACAGACTTGACCTTTCTGTGAACTCTAAGATCTTACACTCTGTAGGTAAAAGAGTGTCTTTGATTCATACTTTGATCCTAGCGAGATGCCATCTTGAAGCTTTTTGTGATTTGATGTTATTAAAGGGTGCTAATGAAATGTCTGTGATCTGCCAGATTAAATTTTTTAAAAATCTATAAAAAAGATCATAACATCATGAGTCAATACCATGACTACATTTTTGCAGCAGCTGTCTGCGTTTTGAGCTGCTGCACTGGCTTGAACATAAACAGGAATAATAAAGAGATATTTTTTATATTTATATGTACAATTATTGGAAAGTAAAATTTAATATAACTTCCCACCACCAGAAGGATAACTGCCGACGGATAACCGTCGCAGGATTTGGTGCTGATCCTCTGTGTAGATGAATTGATGAAAACTGGCCTGCTTTGTCTGAAATAAAATCTCATACTGTAACATAGCTTTTTTTTTCTTGCTGTCAGCTTTGGGCCAGATGTGAAATTATTTATTATCTGCTTGCATCACAGCTCATTCCAGTTGTGGGCATTTCCCTGAGTAACAAGTAAAAAAATATGTGTGACCACATGTGTTTTTCTCAGTCTGTAAACCAAGTCTTTCAGTAATTTGAGAGGAAAATAAAATAGAAAGTATTGGTTCTTTTATTATTCTTTCACCACAAATTTCTACGTAACGTCATGCAGCTTAGGGCGCAGCTGTCCCATGATTTCACATTTTGTTTGATCTAATTTTGGAATAATAAATTTGTAGGATATTAATCTGCTCTCCATAGCCGGTTTAAAATACTCCATCCAGTTCCTTACAGAAGTATTGATACCCTATATTAATCTTTTTGTCAGATTAACACAAACATCAATATATTTTAAGTTTTTAATGTTAGAGCAACAAAAAGCAGTAAAAAGAAAATGACAAAAGGGTTTTTAAATATTTTTCTTTTGCTGCAAATAGAACTGCATGACATTTGTGATATTTTTGCGCATCTAGATAGCAAAATTCAGTCATTCCTGCTCATTCTTTACAAAATATCTCAAGCTCAAGCACTTCCAACAGCGAGCAGCTCGGATATCTTCATATTCTCCGATGTTCTGCAGACTCATTTGGGACGGTTTGAAAGAAAACAGCAATCTGGACCATTAGCAGAGGGAAAAGAACATGACAAAACATGACTATTATCCTGCTCCTCTCTGAGGTTGCCATGCTTCTGTCACTCTATTGAGATGAAAACAAACAGAAACTGTAGCCCTGTGTGTGCGGGTGAATGTGTAGTCACTTTAGATTCTGCCGTGGTATCAGCGGTAGTCTCTTAAAAAGTGTGAGTCAGTGTGTTTACTCTTTTCACAGATGGAGCTCTGACACTGTCTGGATAACTGAGATAAATGACTCTCAGTGCAGCTCAGCAGATGGGAAAAGCAACAGCCAGAAACACACACACACACACACACCCACCCAGATATACTGCATGTGCTCAAGCATGCCTTTGCATTCATGGATACAGACATGCACAACCGAGAGAAAGCTAAAATATACACACGCAGAGGGATGCGGAAAAGTTATCAGCTGTTAATCTCTTTTTGGCTCCGGCACTACATAAACATCCCAGATTCATAATACACGGTGAACTGTTGGAAATGAGGCACATGATCAACAATTTGCTGCTAATCACAGCAGAGTGGAAAAATAGTAGAGGGTCATTAGTGGCAGAACTTCTGCAGCCAGTTGGTTAAATATGGCCTCTGATTAAAGCCATTATCAGAAGAAGTCATCTGTGATCGATTACCCTCTGCAGTCGGTTTTGGGACCTTCGACATCGAGCAAAAGAAAAAGCGAACTCTGGGCTCACATCTTGAATTTTAAGTGGAAGTCCCACATGTATTACTTTATGAGAAATGCAAATTTTACTGCAGTGCATCTAGTCAAAGTTTGGTGAATTCAATCAGAGGCTGCTGCAAAGCAGGTGGGCCACAAGCTGGTGCTGCTTGAACAGCAAAGGCTCCTTAGTACTGACAAATACTGCCCTCAAGTGGACAAATCTGCTTTCAGTCAAACAAGAGACACTTTTTTAAAAAAACGTTCCATCCTGTCAATACATTTCGTAAGCCCTGAAAAGCAAATTAAAAACCTGTTGTTTTTATTGTCATCAAAACGTCAGAAAAAGTGAATGTCATGGCCATTAAACACATATTAGTTATTTTAGAAAAAAATTGCTAAAATCAGCATCAGTCGAATTATCTTCAGTCAAATGTTTCATATAAAGGTGATGAGTCTTCATCTGTCTGATCAAAATGCCTGGTTTACAGTAATTATACAAGTGACAGTAGAATCTGTTCCCTTGGATGCTAAAGATTTTGATGAAATTAAAGATTTAACCCGGTCAAAATACATGTATAAGTTTTATTGTTGCACATCAATATTATGATGTGCAACCATGGCAACAACGTAATGTTTTTATAACTAGGAGCAGCTGATTAGCATCTCAAAAGCTCAAATAATATAATCTATGACCTCAAATCCCAGAGGAGTTGAAAATGAGGTTACATGGATGCAGAGTAGAACCAAAGAGCACAGAGAGAGAAGGGGGAAGTTGAAACCTTCTCTTCCATCAGCCAAACAGTTCATTAATCAAATCAGTTTAAAAGATTTCAATCTAAACAAGCCCAGCGGATTGCATTGAATCATTAACTTGTAGCATTCACTCCTCCTGGATAAGCATCCAGTGACAGTAGACAATCACTTCACAGTTGTGTTGTTGACTTTACAGCCTCATGCATATTGAGCATGCGTATGGCGACAGTGGAGAGGAAAAAACTCCCTTTTAACAGGAAGAAACCTTCAACAGAACAACAACCTGGCTCAGGAAACTGAGCACTTTAATCTTTGAAAAACTTTAACCCTTAAGGAAAAGAAAAGGTTTTTACCAACTTCTTCTTTGCAATGCACATACTGTAGTTCCCTGAATTGGTGATTTTCCCATGACTTGTTAAATTCCCTCAACATTTGACCTGTGAGACAACCCATCATGCAAACAGCTGTAAACCGTCACCAGCACTCACCCTTATCAAAACACATTTCAAATATAATTTATTGCACATTTAAAGATCAACATAAAGTGGCACAATACCTATATCAATCCTGTTACATAAAAACAAAAATAGATAAATGAAAGAAGTCCTTACAAAATGCTCACACTGTCATTGATAATTGATTTTGACTTTAGAACAAAATGGCTGTGAAGTTGCAGGAATGCAAGACTGAAACTGCATAGATTTATAAACAATTGAATAATGAAGAAAAGGGAAGAATGAGATGCTTTTTTAAATATGGCACATAAAATCCAGTCTGACCTAAGAGTTAGTCATTCTGTCATAAGCCTGCTTCCTTCCCCATTGCTCCAGTGACTTACTGGTGGCTCAGTGTCCACATAGATGGGGTAATTCCCAGTCTAAAAAAAGAAAAGCACAGACTACACAAAATGCTCTCGCCCAAATGTGAATTGTCCTTTGAAAGATAAACAGAAGTTTCAAGAACAAAAAGTAAAATTTTTTTTTTCAGCCCAGTTTACAGTAGGACATGAATATCGGTTAAGCATTGATTAGGCATGTCAGTGTAAAAACCTCAAGAAGCGAAACGAATGAAAAAGCTACACAAAAAACATAACATGATCGTCACAGTCATTTGATTAAGATAATATTTACATCTTTGACCTTATTATTAATATCATATGGTAACATCACAACCCACACCACTTCCCTGTGGTTTCAGCATCAGACTGGTTGTTTAAATTAGTCATTGTCGGTATGGTTTTGCAACTGTTCGGGGAACTCCATGTCTTATTGCTGCATGGTTTATGTCAACTCTGCAAGCAAAACAAAATAAAACAAAACAAAAAACAGCTCTTCTGCTCTAAAGTGAAGTGTGAAGCACCCTGCACACAAACCTGCCTTGGGAAAGTGAAAGATGGGGTGCAAAAACCCAGCCTAAAAAGCTACAATATGTACAGCAGTGGAGTTACCCAGAAAAATGAGAATGTTCTCTGTAAATGATCCCACAATCTCAGCAGAACTTTTAATGAACAGAAGGATATAAAGCCTAAGTAAAAACAACCAATAGTCAAGAAAAGACGAGCACAAAAGCATGCTAATAAGCTTCAAAATAAACTCAAACAGCTTTATTAGTTTTACCTGATCAGAGGTTTACCGGTTTCTTTAGGGCTTCCAAGTTGCATATTTTATTTATGATGTTTAAAAAACATCTATTACTCAGCTAATGTTATAAGGTTGTTCTGCCAGCATAACAGCTTATATGTACATAAGCAAGAAATTCATTCCTCATGTTGAGTTAGATATTTACCACTAATATGATTGGTCAGATACCCATGTCAGCCTATGCACAGAACTGCTTGACTGAAGTTACCCAATTCATTTCTTAGATACTTGTGCTGTGAAATCTATTAAAAATGCCCTTTAGTGCGCCTCTGACAGTGCTGATCCTTTAAGATTTTTTTTTACAGCTAATTGAGATCAATCAAAACAATACGCATTCAGGCACCACCTGCATCAGAGACGTTTTAATGGAGGTTTGGAACCAGCATGATTAAACAGGAGAAAAAGGCCTCAATCGTTACGTTGATGTTAACGTCACAGAACCTGCACGTCTGTCCTGGCAATCACTGATTGGGATTTTACCAATTTTGTCTATTGAAAAACACACACACACACACACACACAAAATAAAGCAAACATAGCAAGTTTGTCTGACATTAAATGTTTTCCACCACCGGAAACAGGCTGGCCAACTAAACTGAACAATGAAGATGCAGAGTTTCAGAGCTGAGACACTTTAAAGAAGCAGCACTTGAAGAAAACTGGGGAGAAACTGAAAGACTGAGAGGGAGAGAAAGAGGAAGAGCGGCAGAGCAGATATAGAGAAGGAGTTTTCCTTTGGCACCTGAGCCACAGTGGTAGCGCTCTTGTGTGGGTGGAAAAGGTATGACATGATGGTGAAGAAATGGAAAAAGGGCAAGTTCACGCATAACAGCTCATAATTAATTTGACGTTTCTTCTCTTTCCTTTTTCTCCTCATCTTGAAGTTTGTTCTTTATACACCGACTCTGTGTGTCCTGATTTGGTTCCTCTTCACATCCGTTGCACCTCACATAAACATTTGCCTGCAAGTCTCTCAGTTTGATCTGAGTTGGAGGATAACCAGCAGGAGAACTTGGGTTGACTGTGATGGCTTCCAGAACACCGGTTTCTCCGGGTTGTTCTGTAGCAGTTCCTGTACGGCACACAGAGGGACTTCTGCAGCTTTCTGTCTCGGTTTTGTTTCCACTGAAGAAGTTCCTCACAGATTAGTTTCACAGTCTCAGATCCTCCTCTGAGGTCGGTTAGTGCAGATCATTCAGTGCTGAGGCCCCACTCCCCATTTGGGTTTGATACAGTTTACGGTTCTATAGGTTCTCCCCAGGTTGATACTGGGGTTCTGTGGAGGTGAAGTAGTCTT
This sequence comes from Xiphophorus couchianus, assembly GCF_001444195.1. NCBI lineage: Eukaryota > Metazoa > Chordata > Actinopteri > Cyprinodontiformes > Poeciliidae > Xiphophorus > Xiphophorus couchianus. The sequence continues at coordinate 4,958,148 of NC_040247.1, forward strand.
CTAGGAAGCCCTGCAGGTACTCAAATGTAGGCCTCTCTTCAGGATCCTTTCTCCAGCAGGAAAGCATGAGGTCATGCAAGGAAGTGGGGCACTCTGCTGGGCAAGGCATCCTGTAGCCACGCTCAACCTGGTCAAGCACCTCTCGATTAACCATACCTGCAAAGAGAAACAAGAAGTCACTTTAGGAATTCTTACACCCAATTACAGTAAGACTACAAGGTTTACCCATTTAGAGTAAGTCTAATGGATTCAGTTGGTTCCATCTGCAGCATCAACTTAAGCTAGAGAGGTTTATGTGCACGTAAAATTGCAATCAATTCAGTTATTCTTTTCTAATCAAAAACGATTATTGTAAGGGTGTTCTCACACCTGACAGTCTTGTAGACTCTGTTTGATTGGGGACCAAAGTTCCAACATTTGTTAAATTTTGAGCCGGTGTGTTCGCTTTCGATCCAAACTAACTGAAAAACCTGTTCCCCCCCCTCGCCTGTGGGGGCACTGCACCAACAACCACTAAAGGAAACTACAAGAATACCTTTGAAGATGCTGAGCGCAACTTCCTTCTTCACAAAATGTAAACAAAAATGGAGTGGCATTAGATTTTAGCGGTTGTAGGATTTATTAGACTCTTGTGTTCATTTTGGTTCAATTTACAAAAATGCTATGCAAGTTGGTCCACTTCCTGCTTTTTGTGCGCTCTCTGGTCTGCTTGGCACTGATATATTCATTCGAAGTGAGCCAGAGTTGACTTCAACTGAATCGAGATCTATGGTTTCAGATGGACCAGAGTTAGTTTTTCTGCTCTGCATCAGAGTTTGAATCCTGACCTTACATTTTTATGCTCTCCCTGTTCATGCACAGTCCAAAAACATCACTGGTCTCTCTAAACTGTTCTTGGGTAAAGGACGTGTGTGTATGGATTGTACAGGATGTTTGTTCTTTGTGACTATGTTGCCTGACTGGTGACCTGTGCAAGGTTACCCCCCTGCTTGCCCAATGATGTCCACCAGCCCCCAAGAATTCTACAAGGATAAGCAAACAATTGATGAAGGCAAGTCTAGGAGAGTTTGATCTTCAGCAAAGCTTTAACCTGGATAGGGAACTCGGCCTTTGGTTGCGAGCTCTGTGAGAAGCACCCCAAAGGACCAGACGTCTGACTTTATGGTGAAACGGCCGTACAGCGCTGCCTCGGGTGCAGTCCATTTGATTGGAAACTTGGCACCTGAAAAAATGGAAATTAAATGAAACACTTAAAAACACAACATTCAACATTGTTCATTTTGATAGTAGTGATAACTTACCTTGCCTTGCTGTGTACTCGTTGTCTTCAATCAGTCTTGCGAGACCAAAGTCGGCCACCTTACACACCAGGTTGTCTCCCACCAAGATGTTTGCTGCACGCAGGTCTCTGTGAACGTAGTTCATCCTCTCCACATAAGCCATCCCGGCAGCAATCTGAGGGAACGTACAGGACTTTGCACAGACTCCTCACAAGTAAACAAAAGAAAACTGAATGAATGTTCAGGGGTTTACCTGAGCAGCCATGTCTACCAGCTGTGGCAGACGAAGCATCTTTCCTGCATCCCCTTTGAGGAAGTCCAATAAGCTACCTGTGAATGTGGAGCAACATGGCATTCCTTAAAATTGCAAGAATATTCATTTGCATTGCCAATTATGCAGTTAAACTGCTTATTTCAAATGTCAGAAACATCATTTTTAAGGCTCGGTAGCCCACTTAAGTTAGAGTAGTCCTTCCTGAGTTACCTTGACTCATATACTCTGTCACAATGTAGATGGGCTCCTCAGACACTACGGCATACAGCTGGACCAGCTTCTCGTGCCTTAGCTTTTTCATGACCTGTGCTTCCTGTAGAAAGGCCTCTGGAGACATCGTGCCCGGCTTTAAGGTCTTAATGGCTACCCGCGTTGTACCATTCCATGTTCCTGTCAACAAAACAAGAACTTCCGCTCATAAAGAACAGAATCAGTTTTTTTTTTAGAACTATAGAGTATGTACATTAAAGGGGATGTATTATGCAAATTACACATTTTGAATGTTTTTGTAACTTCCAACTGGGTTTCTACTGGTTCTTAAAACAACCCAAGTATAAAAAAACAAACAAACAAAAAAACAAAAACATCCAGCTGGGTTTTGGTGACAAGTTAATGTTTGTTTGGTATTTTTGAAATGACCCATTTAAAAAACCTCCGAAGTGTAACTCTGTCAAATCGGAAGGCACTGTACCTCACCAAGCAACTCCAAGAAAGAACCACTCAGTTACCTAGCAACCACAGCAGAGCACCAGCATGTTTTATCAGCTGGTACAATGGCTGCTGGATAAGACAAGTGTTTCGTTGTTTACTTACCATCCAGAAACCATTTGTTGCAAATGATAAACAAGATTTATTTTGCTTTTCAAAGATGTATTGCTGTATCTGTTAGCAACCATTTTCAACCATGTGAGTGTAAACGTTGAGTTGGGCGGCCGTTGCCACAGCAGCTCATTTGGATTTAAAGTGACAAGGGGTCCTATAATAGGCTCAAAATATGCAGAACTGAGCAGACAAAAGTCTTATTATCCAAGAATGATTTTTGTGGTCACCTTTAAAAAATTTGAGAAAAATAAAATTTGCTAGCATAAATTTTGAAAATTGCTCTTTTTGCTTTGGTGTCAGTCGTCTTAGTCATCTCTCAAATGGAAAAGTTTAAGCATTTTGCTTCTGGTTCACAAAAGAGGTTGAAATGGAGCAAGACCCAGACTAGAACCTCTCATGGTCATGTCACTGAGGTCTGGCATGATAAAAAAAAAAGAGCTCAGCGAAATGCAATGCTGTCGATTTACTGGTGCGTTTACATTCCAACAGTCACCTAGGGTCATGAGACGCAGATCATGACCAGAAGAACTCAATCCCAAATACAAGTGGCTAAAGTCAGTTTTAGCCACTTGGCTGTCTGTCTTCAGGCTTAGAATATAGATATGGAGCTCCTGCATGGATATGGAGCTCTCTCATTTGGGTTTCCACCCTGGACCTGCTAAACCCTGCAACCCAATATCGGAGGGAAGGACTTGATTTGTAGCAGGCATTATAAGATAAGATAAGATAAATCTTTATTGTCATTGTCACAAGGACAACAAAATTTAAAAGGTGCCATCAGTCAGTGCATATGCTTTAAAAACAAAAAATAACTGTCTCACAATTCACACACAATGTAAGAATTAACAAATAACTGGTAAAAAAACCAAAGAAAACAAATAAATAAGATCAGCCACATTCTCACATACATCATTTATGATGATTAATGGTTGTTTTTGATTGCATTTAGTTTTGTTATTGCTATCGGGTAGAAACTGTCTCTACTGTCTCTCTAAAACTGATTAAAGAGTAAACACACCCCAATCAACGTATTGTTTTGCAAAAAAAAACACTCAACATTGGTCAAAAAGGGTGCTATTGTTATGTTTTTGTGCAAATTTTGATAATTAATGTAAATTTGTTCTGTTTTGCAATATTTTGTCAAAACCTGTCTCAGAGTTGGCCTCTTTGGGTTGAATGGCGGCTACTGCAGTTTAATTTTCTGTTTGCTTACAATGGTAATGGCTTTACATCACACAGCACTCACTTCTTAATCAGAGTGAAGCTGCAGAGTGGCTGGTACTTTCACATGTTGCAATAAAAGGCTCCAATAATGAAGCTAGATGCTTAAAAAAGCTGTAAAGGTGTCTGAAAAGTCACTAAATATATCAACAAAGTTACTAAGTTGGCAACAGTGACTCTCTCATCCTCACTACAAACCAGCTTAACCTCCTCCCTTCATCCCCACACTAGGCCACGCCCACTTTATGCATTTTCCAGGCACACAGTGAGATTTTATAGCACTAACAAGTATCTGTTGCCTTCAATTATGTAAAAATGCTCTATATATCATATATGACTTAAAAGAAATTTGACTTCATAATTAAACGCTTGAAATTGTGTTTCTGTGTCTATAAGAAGCTCTTCGGATTTTCTGACACTCCATCTTCAGCACATCCTCACAACATTTTTTCCGTTAAGTCGTTTACAACCGTTCTCATGAGCGTTTCACTCATGAGTAGTTCACATGATGAGGTCAGCAGAAGCCCAGTTCCACCAGGTGTTTGCTAATTGCTGCTACCACTAGCCTAAAGGAACTAGGCCAGGGGTGTCAAACTCCAGTCCTCAAGGGCCGCTGTCCTGCAGTTTTTAGATGTGCCACAGGTACAAAACACTGGAATGAAATGGCTTAATTACCTCCTCCTTGTGTAGATCAGTTCTCCAGAGCCTTGCTAATGACCTAATTAGTCTATTCAGGTGTGGTGCAGCAGAGGCGCATCTAAATGTTGCAGGACACCTGCCCTCCAGGACTGGAGTTTGACACCTGTGAACTAGGCATTTAGGATCCCCAGAATGGCTGCCATGGAAGATTAAAGGATTTCTCAGTCATGCATGAAGGAATCAAAACACCAATCAACATATTTTCAATGAGGGAATAGCATTACAACATGATTTAAAGCTGAAACAAGTTCATTTTACATAATACACCCTTTTAACAACTCTCCTTAGATATATATTAAACCATGTATGGTACAAGAGAGATTCCTACCCATCCAGACTTCTCCAAAGCAGCCCTGTCCGAGTTTAACATCCAATCGGAGGGACTCTCGAGGAATCTCCCAGGCATCCCTGGCCAAGCCTTGTGTCTGAGGTTTGGCCACTGGACATACATCCGTCAGAGCATGACACAACCCATCTGAGTGCTCTGAGGAAAAAAGGAAAGGAGACAAAGTGAAAAGGCAGATTAAGGACAGTAGTGTTGTAAGAGGTGAACCACCAGTACTGTCTGAATACTCACTGCGGTAGTGGAAGACTAGTTGCTGTAAGCTGGTGAACTGGGTGCGAGTGGTGATGTAGAAACCTCCGCTATCCAGCTTCCTGATCTTGTAATGTTTTACATTGAGGCCTTTGGTGTTGTCATAATCCAGCACTGACAGGCAGTACGCCCCTGTGGGCAAAACCAAAACAACAGACGGAGATGGATCAGAACAATAAAACCAGGCGGCTCTGAGACGCTCTGACAGCTGCTCTGAGGAGTTTCCTACTAGCAGTGCCAAAGATCGCCAACCATCCAAAATGTTGTCCATTCACGTCTCTATACTGAACCGGGCCAGCTACAACTCAGTCCTGTGGAACTGGAGACAAGATCCAACTAAATATGAAAAATCCAAATTTTCATGAATAAGAATGAGAAAGAAAAGGGGCTGAGTAGATACAGAGTAGAAACACTACTGCAAATCTTCACAACAGTAGAGAAAAATGTGTTGATGTCAAGGAAAGGCAGAAAAAGAATAGAATGAAAAAATAATGAAAGTTGTAGGTAGATCATAATTAGTAAAACCGCAATTCAGTCATAATAAGAAACAAAAATGGCAGTTAAGGTTTTTTTTTTAAACTGGTACATGTAACACTGGCTGTACTTTTGCTCCAAATGGTAAAATCCAAAACTCAGAAGACAGAAAATTTCGGCAAATCCCGATATGAACTTAAGTAGACGACAGTGAAAGTAGAACAAGTGCTGAGGTCTATTTACTTACCCAGAAGTCAAAACATGGAATTGTAGAATGATACAAAACTGAATTTAATCTCTTCTAGTTGAGAGGCAAGGAAAATAAAAAAAAAAAACAAAATTATATATATATATATATTTCCTTTTGTTTGAATTTTTAAACCTCCAGCATTTACTGAGGCAGTGCTTCATATAAAATAACCACTGCTCTACAGGATTTTGATTCATAGACGAAATATCTAAGTGTCCACTTTTAAAATGTAAAATATTATTTCCTAAACATGGTTTAATTTTTAAAAGAAAATCTTAAACAAAAAGCCACATCAGCGCACACTTATCTTTCTGACCATCTATTCTACATGAATTCCATTTTGTTTGAGGGTGAAAACAATCAAGAATGATTGTGAATGCTAAGGCTGCAAGGAATTATGGGAAAAACATCATCTCCTTTGATTGCATGAAAGAGGATCCAATGCTAACAGCGATGACAAAAGGAGCCACTGAACCTCCTTTCGTTGGCATTGAAAGGATTGGAACAAGCTCTTATCACGGCTTCCATACAGATACTTCTGGGTCATTATGTTTCGTTAAGGAGCTTTGAAAGCACAGGAAGCAATTCAGCTGCATCCTATATTTACTTTCACAGTCAGTTCCTGCTTCTCAAACTAGCATTTATTAGCACATGAATTCAAACTGCACTAAACCACAGATCATTTGTCTAACACTTGTGATCTTTACTACTTTAAGAAGATTAAGATAAATAAAACATCACCTGTACAATTGAGTTGCAAATATAATGGGACAAACAGCAGAACAATGACATTTTTACTGAATATTTAGAAGACTTTATTGCAACAAACAAAATGTATAAAAGATCTAAATTAAATTTGCAAATAACTATCCTCCATTTTGGAGTTTTGAGCAGATTAAAATCTGTCACCGGTGGTTTAGCACCTTCAGCTACTGCTAAATATTTCAACAAAGTGCAATCTCGATTTAAATCCATTACATTTGTGGGAAATTAGAAAAGATTCAAACTGATAAAGTACTAAAGAACTAGTCAATGAAACATAATTCAGATTTTAAAAAATGCTATTTGGATCTGATTCAGACATTTACCCATCTTTGGATACATTCTTTGTACAGGGAAGCTAAAAAGAAAACAAAATCAATCACTTTTTATCTCAAGATTTGTTGACTGATCTTATCTCCCTGGCAGAAATAAATATCTAGGGCAGAGAAGTTAAAGCTCCCAGTGTACATCCAGCCTGCACACCACATGGCATATTCAGAGCAGCATATCTCCACCAGTTCAACACCCACTTGCCTTCCATGTTGCTGTCCAAATGTAGCTTGAATTAATTTTTTCCTGGAGTGAGGCTTAAAGCAATTTACAATCTTGGCCAATCGTGAAACATTTGGATTATGGAAGTAGAATAAGTTTCCAAAAACAAAATAAAAATCCAATAAAGCCTAAATGATTGATGCAGGTAGTGTGTGTGCAGCGTGTGCAGTGCAAAGATCAGATTTTTGTTGCCGTCTCAACATGTCAGCAGCATGCTCCTGCTCATTTCGGTCACACAGAGAACCTAATATTTGACAGCTAATAGAGAACGTAACCTGAGGCAACAAATCTCCTGCCAGAGCTCCTCCTGTTCCTCTCGATCCTCCCCTCTTTTTTCTCTAATTTGCTTATTCGTAGTTCTACACTCTCTCCTCAAGCCCCTCTACCACTGTTCTTCAGCGTGTGTGTGTGTGTGTGTGTGGATACTGCGACTTACAGCCAGAGGGGGGGAATCCAGCACCCTTCAAGGCTGACCTAGTTAAGGGTGAATGATTCACCCCTATCCATTCACAGGTCCAACCCACTCCAGTCCTTTTATTTATCCCCCCAGACTTTCTGAAAAACAAGCCTTTCAAGAGCCCTCCTACATCACCGAGACTAGATCTGACTGCAGATTTTAAGAAAAAGATGCAACAACTCTGTCACGAGCACAGACAACAAAGCTGCAGTGTGCCAAAGGCTGAAATAAAATAACTTAATTAGGAGGTTCTTAAACGTAGTCCCTTAAGATTTACTCATATCATGTTAATGTAATCTGTTGGGAACAGTTGCCTTTTTCACACTGTTTCAACACATGCCAACTTCTTAACAACCTACTTTTTTAGATTACATTTTATATGAAAATCTGTGCAACTCATCAGGGAACAAATGAATGCATGCTTATAACCAACCAAAACGTTTTTGCACACAATCACCAGTGATGTTGAGGAGAAGATTCGGGCTTTTTCCCCACACTCTCCATTCATTCTACCTTAATGGTAGGGCATATTCTGCTGCGGATGTGCTCTCACAGTGTGAAATAACAAGAGGAGCTGCAGGGCATCACTGAAAAAACACTAAATCTTACCAAGTAGTTTTAGTGTTTAGTGCAAATATCCTAGTACAACTGAAATCAGACAAAAACTAACTTACAAGTACCTTTTTAGCAAGATATAAGAGTTTGTTTTAAGTAAATAATTCCTTAATATTGATTTTAAGTACTATTCCACTGGTACAACAAGACATTTTCTCCATGTTATTAGTGAAATAATCTGCCAGTGGAACCAATACTTTTTATTAATATTCAAGAATTATTGACCTAAATCAAACTATTGTGTTTTGCTGAAAAGCTTCTTGTGAGTTACTTTAGTCTTATTTCAAATGTTCTAAGGTATTTGCACTAAAAACTAAACATTTAGTAAAATGATGTGTTTTTTATATGATACAAACTAGAGTTTGGACAAAGCATTAGTGAAAATGGCTTTAGTTTACAAAAATGTCACATTAAACTGAACATTTTTTTGAGAAAAATCTTCCACATGTATATTTCTTTCCAATTAACACCACATTTCCCAGAGCTTCTTTTTAAAATATTTATTTTAAAGACCGCTTCTTGGCTTGAAAATATACAAGTTCGACACTTAAAAGAGCTGACAACTTGTTTCCGTCTTAATTGTCTTGTTGCTAGCGGACTAAACCTGATGCTCAGCATTTTCTTAATGAAATCTCAAAATGTAATATTGAGTTTTAAGCAATCATGTGCGTTTTTCAAGCTTTTCCCATGTAACATGCTCCAAACTGGGCAGTATATACCGAAAGCAGCTGATTTATGACATCATTATGAGTCATTGCAGATGAGGCCATTAGGCCTAATTCTGATGATGGAGCTTAATGATGACCGCAGCCAGTGAAGCAAAGCCAGAGTCTGCTCTCTCACCTTTCGTGGTCTCGCTCTCTCTCACTAGGAAGGTTCCTCGTCGGTTCTGCGGGTTCAAAAGGAGCCTCTCCGAGTCACGTCGAGTGATCTTCCCGAAATACCACCTGCCGAAGTCGGTCAAAGAAAAGGCAAGATCAGAGGAAACTCCAGCTGAGCTGCTGAAAAGAACAGGAGGAGCTCAACATATAAAAAATGCTGTCAGAGCCATCTGAATTACAAACATGCATGCATTCATTACTATAATGCACATATAACCACTTATAAATAAGACATAGATGTATGTGGGGTAAAAAAATGTAACTGCGAGAGTGACACAGAAAAGTGCTTTACTCTTCAGCTTGGATGGAGTCGGACGGAGCCACGTAGTTGCTGGGGATGTAACCGCTTTCTCCTGTTGTGAGCGAGCGAGCGAACCACCAGTCCCCTTCTCTATACGGCGGAGGAGAGAAAGAAGAGCCAGAAAGTTAGGACACAAAAAAGGAACAAAACATTTATGAGGAGCTGCACAGAATAAACCTTGAAAAAAACTGTATGGTGTGACGTAAAGGACATTTTTTTAATTTTTTCATTTTTTTAGATTTGGTTATTTTCTTCTTTGTGTTGTTGTGTATAAAATGTTATTGTGTTGTATAGATGCCAAATAAAAACAGTGTCTTTACATCTCCACTGCCTCCAGCTTCCCCGTGACAATAAAAACAGAAAAGAAACTTTAACAACTGCTTTGACTGAAAAATGTATATCGTTATGAAAACATATTTACTGTGTTTGTACATCTGTTAATTCAGTTCAATACAAACTCTGATAAGAAGAAGTGCAGACCTGAACTGGAGCATTAAGTGGTTCCCATAATTTAGCTTACATTTCCTGTCCAACTATCAGTCATACCAAATGTCTGCATGAAAAACATTGCTTAGCTCATGGAGAGATTATCATTTGATTATTAAAAATACAAGTGTAGTTAGCATTACCTCCTGTGTAACTTTGACAGTATCTGCTTTTGTGTACTAGAAATATTTGGAGTTCTGGGTGAATGTCACAGAAATTTATAAAAAAAACACTTTGAACTTTTTCCACATTTTGCTACGTTACAACCACAAACATCTGTTTACTCTATTGGGATTCTATGCGACAGACCAACACAAAGTAGTGGATGCTTGGAATGAGGATGGAAAATGACGCACTGCTTTTCAAAAAGTAACAATAAAAAAGTCTAAAAAGGGTGGTGTGTGTTTTCTGTAGTCACAGCTGCAGGTCTTCTGGGATTTTACCAGCCTTGCACTTCCACAGACTTTCTTCTTTGTAAAATATAAGTCAAATATTATATTTACACACGTATACGTAGATGACTTTACAGATTCTTTCATTTATTGAAAACAAAGTGAAATTTTCTTCGACAACTATGAATTACTTTGTGTTGGATCATCGTATAAAAAGTCCAATAGACTACACTGAACACTTTACAAAAGTTTTCACACTTTTTGAAGTACATACACACATTCCTATATAGACACTAACCTGGTCTTTTAAGAAGCAGGGCTGCATCATGAGTGCCTTAGGGGTCATTTTATTTATTATTTATGAAACATATGAACAATTTGTGCTAGGTTTAGTAGTTTAGCAAAGTTTCCCTCTTAATTGTTGTGTTCCAAACTGTCTTACAACTTATACCATATTTTGTAACACCAGGATAGTTTTATCAAAGTAAAAATGAAAACATGCTTATATGAATAACCTGAACAACACCAAAATTCAAAGAGTGACGAAAAAAAAAACATAACCCAGGTAAGCTTCTACTTCGCTGATTTACATAATAAATCTTTTTATATTCAGGAGCATCCATTATGTACAAAGAAAGCAACACCATAGAAAACTATTTTAGGTGTGATTTCAAAAAGAACTTTGTGGTCTAACAAAGAGACTATCCATTTAAATCCATTTATCAGCAAATAAATAAATAAGTAAACACAGAAAAGGGACAGAGCACAAGGTTGCATGAGGTAACAATACTGACCTGAAGCTGTACTTTTTCCTAGGAGAAACCATGAAGCAAGAGAAAGGAAGCGAGAAAGAGAGATAACAGACACAGCAGACGCATCAAAACACAGCAAAGAGACAAAGAACGGCGAGCAGCACAGCAGAGGAAGGAGCTGGAACGTCTATTTTATCCTGTTTTTAGTCTGATCGAATAAAACAAAACCTTCATAAACACAGAGCAGACAAATGCTTCGTTATTTGTCCTTAAAATATTTGGCTTTGAAATGAACTGGTTGCAAATTTTGTCTGCAGAACAGATTTTATGATAGAAGATGAGAGAAAAAGTAAAAAAAAAATAAAATAATTGTCTTAAATTTAAACATCTGCATGTGGATGTCTGGAATGTTATTTCTTAATTTCAATATTCACTTTCTTCTTTGCTTCTCACTAAAACAACTCCAGAGTTCAATATGTGCTGGGAAGTTACATTTTCAGGTGGAATCTGCATCGAAGAATTGCGAGGCTGCATCTCAGCGTGACGTGCTCTCTTTGAAGAGTCTTAAAGATTACGGGGATGGCCCGAAAGGAAGCAGGACACATTAGCAAAATGGTCTTCTCCTCCGCCTCAGTAAACAGAAGGGAGGGTTTGCTCCTCGGGTCCCAGCTCCAACCCTTCACTGTGGCTGTCTCTGTTCATTTCAAAACAAAACAGCTGAACTCACAGGTACTGCCTCAAGAATCTGAATCAGAACAAATACATGAGGAAAATGTAAGTTTTAGAGAGTAAAACCTGCATTCCTCAGTTTGCTGAATGATAGCATGCTGTTATTAACTGTCTGGCTGACTTTTGGAGTCTACCTTAGGATAATGTGTGTGCGTGCGTGTGTATGCAATTATCTGTAATAGCACACATTCAGCATATGAGAGTAGAAAAGTGGAGTCGGGTATTTCATTTCGTGGCCTAAAATCAGCTGGAAAGCCAATCACTCAAGCAACAGACTAGACGAATGTGCTCAGTTACTGTAATGATTATTCCCATCATAATCTGACCCAAATGTGTCACAGAGATCCCATCGAAACCTCTGGAAACGGTGACAGCTCATGAAGAAGAAACATACCGTGTCTCTTTTCAGGCATCTACTTATTTCTTAGTTATACTGCGAAGGAATGATGGAATCGGCTGTAGACGCTTACGTGTTGTTCACAATCTGCAGCCGGTCGCCTTTCCTGAAGGTCAGGTCGCTCACTGTCCGCGACTCGTAGTCGTACAGCGCCACAAATGTAGTGACGCCTCCTGTAAGAAATCCAGGAATGCTTATTTAAACAAATGTGACTGAAGACTCAACAAAAGGACAGAATGTTTTTGCCTGAAAGCCTTGAATGACTTTTTTTATTTAGACTTGATTGTATCTGTGAACAATAACCATTTGTCAGCGTTTAATAGAAATTTTAACACTCAGACTGTCTCTGGCTCATCTTTTCTAGAGGACATTGATATATTAAGTTATTTTCTGTATTTGAGCAGGATTTTGTACTTGTAGGCTTCAACAAATCAGTTATTTAAACCCAAGCTCTCAAGGCAATCATCGATTAGCTCATTAGATGCATGACAGAGTGTAGTAGTTAGGAAGGCTGCTGCTGATACACCAGCAGGTCATTTTCTCTGCATGAAGCAACATTAACCCAACCATCTGGTTGGCCCAGACAGCTTAAACACTCCTGGGTGAAAACTGGACACTGCAGCAATTCAAGCTAAAATGTTAAAAACAAGCTTTCATGTCTGCTTGAAGAAGAAAATAAAGATTTAAACCATTTTTAAAAAATTATTTAGTTTTCTGAACAGTTACGATTGTAAACAGTTAATTAGTCAAAATGTTTTATATGACCTTGTCACATTTGTTTGAAACCTCTAAAATAACCAATCACCAATACGCAGATATATATAGATTATTTTTATCTGGAAAAACCGAATGGTAAAAGCTAGGTTCTTTTTACATTTTTAGTCACTGTGTAATATTCTGTGCTTTTATTTCTCCTTTTATACTTCTACTTCTTTGCGGTTATCAAATATATGCGCTCAGCAGAAATAAACTCACGCTAATCACTTTTTAGATTTTACATTTCTAGACAAAGGCAAGTTGGTCCTGGCTAGGCCTGTCACAATAACAAACTTTGCTGGCTGATAAATTGAATTATTGCATTATTATGCCACTATTATGTCACTTTCAAAAATCAATAAACTTTCATTTCAAAAGAACATCTAACAACTGAAACAATTAAATGGATGCTGACATTTCTGTAAACAAAATTGTTCTTCAAAAAAGGGGCTAGTTGAGACCAATGCACCAGACTGTAATCCAGTCTTCAGTGGAACGAAATAGACACGAGAGAAAACAATCATACAAATTCTCAAGCTCATTTTAATTTATTAAGCAATTAATTGATTTATTGAAACAGACTTAGTCCTGGGCTCAAATACCAGATGGGAGTTTCTGCATGAAGACTGCATGTCATCTGGATGTGTCTGTAGATTCTCTTCAGGCACTGCAGTCCAAAAACATGCATGTCCAAAAACACGCATGTTTTTGGACACGCATGTTTGTGTGTGCGTGCGCATGGCTACTCGTCTCGTTTCTTTGTGTTGTAAATTAGCAACCTGTCCAGAGTGAGCCTGCCTCTCACCTAATCACTGCTGGAGATGCACTACAGTCTCTCTCTGTGACTTCAACAAGGATTTTTACATTTCAGGAAAACAAAAAATTACTTCATTTTAGCAACTTGTCTGCTACTAGTAAACAATACTGTTCTTAAATCCAAAATAAAAACAGAGTTAAAAAAGTCACAAAAACACTAGATACACAAGTTTCTTATTGCGTAGCCTCATCAGCATCCATCTATTCATCTTCTGCTTATTCAAAAGGTAAATCCAGACATCCCTGTGCAGCCTGCGGCTCTTTGGACCTTCCACAATGGCTCTACGTAATTTGGTTAAATCCCTGTATATCTTTTCTTAAATGTAGATACAACAAATGCATATTTAAGCAGTTTTATATTTTTTCATGGCATATTTTCTGCATTAAATTTCCACAACAAAATTACACCACAAGTACCAATGATATTTATTTCATGCCATTACATTGGAAACTAAGTACTTTGTTTACATTGTTTCCAACAAACATGAGCATCCAATAGAAGAAAATGTAACCATCATGCTTTTGCAAGCATTTTATGTTAATCTTTATATTAAAAACTAAAAGTACAGCTAAAATGGTGTTTTTTAAAAAAATGACCACAAATTTCATATAACAGATATTTATCAAAAAAGTAGTTTTTTAGTCAGAATGTGATGCAGCATTTGCAGGGCTCAGGGATAAAATGGCTTTTTTGTTGGTAAAGATTGGAGAAATCTCCTCTATCCTATTTTGATGAATCCCAATGTGTTCACAAGTCAAAAGTCTCTAAGTCTCTACAGCACAGGTGTCAAACTCCAGTCCTCGAGGGCCGCTGTCCTGCAGTTTTTAGATGTGCCACAGGTACAAAACACTGGAATGAAATGGCTTAATTACCTCCTCCTTGTGTAGATCAGTTCTCCAGAGCCTTAATGACCTAATTATTCCATACAGGTGTGGTGCCATTTTGAATTTACAACCAGCTTTCCCCCCTAATTTCAGCCAAGCTTCAGTACTTAAATAGCTTCACATTAAAGTCCAGAACACAGAAGAATTCATGGCAGAGTTAATGATTACAAGGTGCTCCACTTCAATTGTTCTGAAACGAGTTAGATCAAAACCTGCCCAGCAGCATGACATGTTTTCCTACCTGACAGAGGTCCTCTCTGAGGTGATGTTACTGTTCCTGTGTGGTCCACCCCTCCGAAGAGACTCAGTTCTGGGGTGTTTGTTGGGGCGTGTTGGTGCTGCCCCTGGTACCTCGGCCTGCCTGTGCCGACAGCAGGGCTTCGGTTGGGGGTCTGTGTCTGCTGAGAGGGGCCCAGGTGGTGGAAGTGTCCGCTGTCTGAGCCTGTGCCTATGGTACCATCCAGGCTCATGGAACGCTGGCCCGGCTCCTTGGGCTTACTCTTGCCTGCCCCCATGTGCAGACCTAGGACGAAAGCCAGTGATGAGCAAGGAAGCAGCAATTAACATCCAAAGGTGTCACAATGTGTTTATTTTAATAATGGACCAAATAGATTTGACAGGGTTATTTATAAAAATGGCTTTTTCGAACATATTCAGTAAAATTCAATAGGATGCTTTAAGTTGTATAACCTTAAATATGAAAATACAACCTAAAATATGTTTCTTTAAAAACATAAACAAACCCCGTTGGGTCATGAAGAACGCTTTTTTTCAAAACACATTTTTGCTGCTAAATTATTGAATAAACAGACATATGAGCTCATCAACAAAGATTTATTGTTTTTAATATGTTATTTAGGTTATTCAATCATCAATCTTGTTACAGGTTTCAAGTTTTTCATGATAATTCATTTGGCTTCTTTGAAAAAATACTTTCAAATAAGTTTATCTTTTTCCAAAGAATTGTGGACCGTGAACGCCGACATTAATGTTGGGGTCATCTCTGCTGCTGCTACATGTTTAGCACTGAGATGCTATTATAGGCCAGAACAGTTTCACTGATAGGTTAACACAACTTTAACAAAACCACAGTTTTTGCCAGTGTTCCATCAGATCATTTTTTGAAGCAAAAATTCACCACCAGTGGGACAAGAGAAGCAGTTTTGTCGTCCGACCCTGTTGTTCTCTGATGCAGCTTGTGTGTCAGACTTACGGGTGTACTGGAAACACAATGTAAAGGTTCTGGTTCAGAATATTTGTATGTAAAAAAGGAAAATGTAATTAATTGAATTAAAACCTATCTAATTAATAAATTAAAATGAACATGTTAAACTCCGAGCCCTAACGTAAGCAGTCACATTAAATCCAGTTCTTATGCTCCACCATTGTGCATCCCTGGAGCTTTTCCACATTCATTTAAATCCAGTTGGCATACAAACACTCGGAGCTGAACAAATTACCACACACGTTTACAATATTCAAGGTTATTCCCATCAGGTTACATCTGGTCTGAATCAATACCCATCACCAAGGTAAACACAGTGGTAAACAAAGCGAGCCATGAAGACCAGGACTCCAGCCAGTGAGCTGGCAAGGACAGAAACATGTCCAACACTTCTGCTGTGTCCTGATAAAAGCAACAAGTTGAGAGTGTGTAGTCATCAGGAGGACACAGACTAAAAGTTCACAAAGTGGATGCACTAAAAGTTGGATTGCCTTGCTCACACCCCAGGTCCGCTCCTCCCCTTCAGTCGCGGAGCAGTGATTCATCGTGAGACCGGCTATTTCAGACCAGCTGAAACAAGACAGTCACACACACATGAAACAGCCTGGTTCCTTTGTGAATCCCAGCACTCTCAGTTCCAGACAGAGTGGATTCATATGCGTAGGTGTGTATGTGCGTTCGTGTGCATTAGCAGCTGTTCCGTGGCCTCTGGGAAACAAGGCTCAACTGCACACCAACAACCCCCTCCTCACTCCCAGCACAGTTGTGTCTCACATCCTTTTTTCCAAACACATGCAGGCAGCTTGGTGAGACTTTCCAACACACAGTGTCTGACAGACAGGACAGAGGAGGGTTATTAACAGACATGGAGGAAGGAACTGACTGTGGCTCTAAAAAGAACGTGTAGGTGGTTGTTACGTACTGCGCGGACAGCTGAGGCTTAGTGGGTGTTTAAAGTGTGATGTGTGAGCATAACATAATTACACAGGTATGGGGATTCTCAAAGACATGGGCAGGCTCCCACTGTGAAGATGTGGGGGCGGGTAAGTCAAGTGCTCCCGAATGCACACACTGATTTCTGAGCAAAGAAAGAATATAGGCGAGAAACCTTTGGTTCAACTTCTGCAAGAATGTAATCCAGTCCACTTTGAGTTAATATGTCTAGAAGAGCAAGGTAAAGTGGGCAAGAAACAAGGACTAAGAAACTGGACTATTGACTACTGACCAGACAGTGCAAGGTTGGGTTGTTTGGTAGTAAAATAATGAGCTTATAGTTTTGTGCCCATGTACATTTTCGCCAAGCTGCAACACATATTATGATAGTTTTCAATTTTCCTACAAATCTTTGGTAGTTTGTCTTAGCTGCAGATCACACTACTTATACTATTGCATCGGAGCATAGATAGTTTACATACATCAACCCAACAAGGATGGAAAACTGTTTTATAGCTGGGTTCTTTTGTTGCAACTTAGAAAACAATCTTGGTCAAGACTCCTGCAGACACTGTTTTAGTCTAACAAAACTTTAAAGGTTTTTTTTTTATCTCCTTTTATGTATACCCATAAGAATATCTGGATATAGGACATATTTTGACCAAAATCCTGCAAAAATCTCAACAAGCACCAACAATAAGAACAAAACAGTAAATCAGAGAAGTAAGTTACTCATTGTCCTTACAGCTGTTGCACACTAAACTATATTCTCCAGACAACCCTGTGGGGAGCTGCTACATAGTTGGCAATCTATGTAAAAGTCTTCATTATGCCAGACGCACCTGCTTGTGTGTATAAAAGGTGACCACACATACAAAAGTACGAGAGGCAGAAAAAAAGAGAACTGATGGCTATATTGGTCCTCACACCTGTGCACAGTCGGTGGCTTGCGCCTACAAGCCTGCTGACTAAAGGCTGCTGCCTAAAGCTAGTCAGAGATAACCAAAATAGGAAAACACAGGAGAGCAAGACTGGGTTTGCAATAACAAGGGGTACTATGAGGTCCATATAACACTTTATAGGAGTCACAACCGTGAAAATCTGCCATAGGCCCTCCCCTAAATTCCTATCCTAAAAAAGGATACTGATGATAGAAACACTTCCACTGCCGGATTTTATTTAGACATTGCTAAATAAAATCTTTCAAAACAACGGAGATAAACAAGCTAGTTGATGACATCACACAAATTAAACCACTTGTTTTGTTTTTTTTTAGTAGAAAAGTAACTATAAATGTCAAAAAGACAAATCTCATCTTTAAAACCAATAATCTGCTGTTCAAGGCTGTAGTGCAGCAAAGTTCTGCAACATAACATCTGAGTCATTACTTAAACTTCCTCTTAATTACTGCAGAGAAAAGCTTTTTGGATGCACAGTAGGGCCCCGTGAGCAAGAGGAGAAAAATCTGTGAATGGGCCGGTGGAGATGCTGAAAGATGTTAGGTGAAAGCCAGACTTGGGTCATGCAGAAAATTTGATCCAAGAACTCAGTCTGTTTTTGTTTCTGTTAAGATTTGGCTTAACTAGTGGCCTTCACAATAATCAGACAGAAAATGGGTAGAAAGAGAAATATATGCAGCACAGCCCCGCGGTGAGGAATTAACCTAGTCTGCAGGCTGCCCCACTGTCGCCTCCATTAAGGTCTGTCCAAATGTCTATGGTTCTGCATGCTTCATATCACATTCCTAACTTCTCTCAGCAAAGGCAGAAGAAAAACGAACAAAAAACATTTTGCTGAAAAAACCCAAAACATTTAACTGTCTCAATTTAACCATCTATAGTCATTACCGAATCACTTTTTCCAAAATTGCAACCACTGATTGGTTTCCTCTGTGTATTTACTGTGCCATCATTTGGCTGCAGGCTTTTATCGTCTGTATTAATGTGTTCAATTCAAAGACAAAATATTAACTTGACTTTATGTTTACATGACAAGTGATTACATGATTAGCTTTCTAGTGGTTTAGATGCTTGAATTCATATGGTATTAATAATGTATCAATTTCTCTGTCCATGGAGAGGCTGAAACAATCAGGCTGGAAAACAAGCACATTAAGTCAAAGGAAGACATTGTAGAAGTAATGCAGCACAAAGGGAGCATGACTGAAGACACCATTTAGGCCTAATTAAACAATCTGTTCTCAAACTGGAAAGAGGCAATGATCCTTAAAATTATGTCCTAAAATACCTCAGAGTCCATAGAATTGATCATTTACTCAGGTTCCCTTCAGGATACTGGATCAACCCGAGTGCACTTGACTTTCTCTGCTACTTTGCATCTAAGCAACAGAGCTGCCTCTGCAGCAGAGCCTCACACCTTTTCCAAATAAGGTAATGCAATTCCCTGATATCTATAACCACCAACATGCTGTAAACTACACTCTGTGCACAATTGTTAGGCAAGTGTTATTTTAATTAATCACCAACTACAGTGATGTCGCTTAACCTAAAATGTCAATAAACCTCCAACACAAATGTTTAAGTTGATCGTAGAGGAAAAAAGTAGCCATCCTTGTTTTCAATAACAGTAGCTGTGTTTCCATTACAAATGAACTCAAAGGTTTGTCAATATTCTGCAAATGTCAAAAAAAACCAAACAATTTTGGAAATGCTGTATTTCCATTAAATAAAAAAAACAATTAAAATCACGTAAAAAACTTTGTTTATGCGATAAGTCATTAAAAACATGCCAAGTCATAATCCTCCAACTACTTCCTGTTATCCTCTTCGTTTTTTCAGCCAGTAGCAACTTCCAGTTATTGATCATGTGACTCGTATGATGCAAAAAAGGTGTTTCCATTGCAGTTTTGCGAAATAAACCAATTTCGATCTCATCCTAGCACCTAAACTTTTTAATTAGACAACGCGTTTTCAGCACGTTTCCAGTAAGTAAATTCATTTTCAAAATGTAAAATTGCACAATTATCTGGTTAATGGAAAAGCAGCTAGAGATAAATGTTCCTTTCATGAAGTCTTAATAGTTTTTTGATCCGTTGAGCACAAAGGAAGGGGTCATGACATAGTGCCTGGTTAGCCACACAGAGGAGTACTAGGATGCATCTGACAGAGCATTCTCCTGCAGAAAAATCATTGTTTGAAATATACAGACTGCTACTTGAAGAAAGTGTCTTCTTCTTTGAACCCATCTTCAATCTGAAAAGGTCTAACCAGCTCACCTTCAACAATACCAGCCCAAATCAGTACCACAACCTAATCTTTCTAACTCAAAATGGAGGTTTGTTGGACCATTCATCTGGTCCAACAAAAGTTGCTCCCATTTCATCCATAAAACCTTTAAATTAAAAAAAGAATCTGTCTTCTGTCTTGTTCAGGGGTGTTCAACTCTGGTCAAGCTGCAGGCCGGTGTCCTCAGTAGGCAGCCATGTTCTCCAGAGTCCTGCCAATGACCTCTTTATTTAACTCAGGTGTGTTGAAGCAAAAACTCCAGTAAAAGTTGCAGGAAACTGAAACTTAAATGACTGGAGTGATGGTCAAGTTTCAGCCTTCCTTGCTTTGGCCATGTCTCAGAGCTCTGGGCATTTTGTACCTCTCAGTGATACATTTATGTTGTAGTTCTAGAATATGACAGAACTGGAAGATAATTGGTTCCTGGTAGTTATACTCTTAATTATTCTCAAATCCTTGGCAATTAATTTGCATCCTTTTTCCTCAACATGTTTCTTGTGTCCCTGTTGACTAATTGTAACAAAATGTTTAATGGTTCTGTGATCACGCCGCAATATCTTAGCAATTTCAAGATTGCTACATCTTTTCGAGAGACTTATGATAATTTTTGACTTCAGAGTCAGTTAAATCTCTTTTTTGGCACAGTTTGACAAAAAAAAGCTGCCTAATAATTATGTACACCTTGATATACGATGTTTACTTCCATTCCTTATTACACATACATCACCTGCTATGCTTAAACCCACAAGCATTCAACTTGGAGTTAAAAAATATGCCTAAAAATGCTGATAGGGTCAAAAAATTCTCAATTCTCACTAAGGACACAGTGCAGAGGAAATGGGATAAATGGTGATTTAATAGGGCATACTGGATAGTGTAGAAAACATTATATAACGACTATTTTGAGATATGGTCTCAATAAAAAGAATGACAGAAATAAATCTTAAAAAAATCAACTCTCTGTCTCTGAGCTTTTCCATATATAACAAGGGTGCAGAGGAACGTGGGAGAACCAGACTGCATAGCACCGCTTCGACTGCCAGCGACTGCAACAAGAACAGGCACCTGAGCAGCAGGAGGGCAGGGGGAAGGAACTGAGGAGGAAGATGTGTGTGTATGTGTGTGTGCGTTGTAACAAAGAGAGTGGATGCAAAACAAAAGCTCCTTCCAGCTCCTGTTGCTTTGATTGCTTCATATCTTTCATCTTATGACACTTTCCTATATAAATCTCAAGTAACATTCAACATTCTTAATGTTATTTCTGTTTTCTCTGCAATCTTCAATAAATAAACTGTCTTTCTAGACATCAACTATTCTGAAAAACAATTATTCATATTGCAAAGTAAACAAACATGCTTGTTTCCTGTACTTTTACTACAAAGGACTGGATTAAACAACAATACAAATCATGGTTCGCTTGGAAGATTTTCTGAGTTGTTTCTATCTTTAGTTCACAATGAAGTTCAAGAGCTGTTTGATATTGATTCACGTTCATCAGTCCCCCGTCTTCCTCAGCGTCTCAGACCTGACTGCGTCTTATAAACTCGATGACCCATTTCTGTACATGAACTGAATACTGAGAGTGAAGAATAGAAATAATGGGAAGGAAAAGGAAGAGTGTTCAGATAGGTGAAAGGAATGCAGGTTAGGAAAGCAGACAAGTACGAACACCTATCAAGTATTGAAGGTGTGTGTAGATGAGCCTAATAAATCCATGCCAATTGTATTTGAGCATCAAACTGGCATTTTTTTTAAAGTAATTACTTACAAGGTATCCTTAAAAAAAACAAAAGCTACAGCCTTGTAAAGTGTTCATCAAGCAGTTTTCTACTCACATTTATCATCTTTATTGAACATAATAGCACAGCAGATTTAGGACTAATTTTAAGGATCTCTAGATCTGTTTAATAGTATGGATTATTTAAAGATTAATAATGACTTCTATAAGGTGACATCTCCGCTATGGAGTCTTGGCGAAGTGATGATGACGGAGATTACGCCACTACGTTTAGCTGCACTGACTCAAATATCATTGCAAAATAAGACATGTTTAAACAAGATGCAAGGTCATGGTCTTGGCATCCTTTACTTCAGTTTCAACAACACTGTTTCAGTTCAATGTGAGCTGTAACATCCAGACAATGGGACAGTAAACCAAGTACTTATGAACAATGTGATAAACAGGATGATGCAGACCAAAGAACTAGTCAGTTTTCAAGGACTTTAAACTAACAAATTAGATGTTTTGTTTTAGTGTTGCAGTTAAATGTGTAGTGCCTGTTGTTCAGTAAAATTAAGAACATAAACTGCAACTAACTGAATTTCTTGACCTCTGCCTCTTAAAATTTACTGCAATGGTCTAGAAATCAAATATACACAGTGTAACAATTGAAATATAACATTCAGCTCCCACTATTACACAACTTGTGCAGTTATCCTAGAATCCTTTCAAAGTCAGCAACCATCAGCACATTAAATAAAAATTTTGAAAGATGAATATATGCAAAAAATCTTTACACTGTGGGGATACTGTTGCGTTTGAAGGATGATGGAAAGACCTTTAAGCTATTCACAGATGACATGAGAAACTAACCCCTTTCTCGAAACCAGATGGAAAACGCAACCAAAACTCACAGAAGTAAAATAAATAAATCAAAGTAACATGGCCAGTTTAAATTGATTTATAGAGACATCATTCATCATCTTTTTCTGCTCATATTTAGGCTGAAGCTTTGTTTGTGTGATGAAATGTTTGTCTAAAAATCTTTAGTGCAACTATTTTTGTCTCTCAGGGGACACTATAAGACTATAAACTATGACAGGAAAAAAAGTGAAGAGTACTCAACTCAATCACATCAGATCTTCTTGTCATCTGATCCAAACCAACACACAACACATTTCCAAAATGTTGAAGCTTAAAGACGAAAACATAGAACTGGCATGGGTAACAAATTCACCTCATCCACACAGTAGCAGTTGCCACTTTGTCCTGCAGACACTAAAGAAGCGCGGCACAACTTTTCAGCTCAATGGGGAAATTACAGTTTACCCCTGGGAATGGGGGAGAGGGAAGGAGGATTGGTGTCCAAAGATCCAAACAAGAGGAAATATGGACATTAGCAGAGCTTTACTCTGCTTTAAGATGCGCAGAGACACAGAATACAGCAGAGACAACATCAGAGTAAGCCAGAGTACATTTAACATGGACAAACTGTCCTTTAAGATCTTTCCATTGTTAACTCATGATAGTTTGGGGAGAGCAGACCTGGATGGCTTTTGGTGAACAGACACAGGAAAAGCAAAAGGAGGGAGAAGCAGAGGAGGGACTACAGCACAGAGCTGATAAGATGTCAAGAAAAACTCTTCTATTCCCTCCATCTTTGACTGAAGGCTCTGGCAGCCGGTCGCCTGGACCACGAAGAGCGGCTGCTTCAGCATGATTAATTTCACAGGACAGGATGGCCGGCTCATATCAGAACGAACCACGAGTCATTAACTCAACAAATTCTTACTGTAATGACAGCTTGTCAAGTAAACTGGTGGCTTAACAGGCCTCACAATGAATAATTTTTGTGGACTCATAATAAAACTGTTATATATATATATATAATATAACATTCTTTTAAATGAATTAAGACAAAAGCTTGTTTGATTGTTACTGAAACAATTAGGAGATAAACCAGAAAGACTTTTATACACACAGAGAAGTCTGCCAAACGGGTAGCTATTTTTAAATCATCTCTAGTCAGAATAAAACTGAATGCTAAGTGAATCAGGGAAATTGGAAACAATTTCATTAAAGTATTTAATTGATATCAAAGATCCATTGTCACTTTGGTTCTGATTCTGCATCTCCAGATTCAGAACCAAACACGGAGAAGCAGCATTCTGTTTTTAAGCTCAACTAACCTGGAACAAACTTCCAGAAAACTGCAAAACAGCTGAAAAAATGAGTTCCTTTTAATGAAAGCTAAAAACCTGCCTGTTTAGAGTCGTCTTTGATTCATAATAACTGAAATATTGATCAATATATTTGATGTATATTTACTTGATGATGTCATTTGACAAATTTTAATGTTTCTTGCTGTTTCGTAATTGGTTACTGTATTATGTGTCTATGGTGTAAAACACTTTGAATTGTCTTGTTGCTGAAATGTGTCATATAAAACTTGAATGCACCCTGGAGCCATAACAAATAAATTCTCTAACACTTTCTGTACTCTTCAAAAACATTTGTGAGTAAGTGTAACAGTGAATTTGGCAGCCCAATAAGACGCAAGATGTTACTCATGTTTGTCTGATCAGACAAACACATTGGTGTCTAGATCAACTCCAAAGCTCTCCTACTCATTCATAGTAAAACCTGAACCCAGTGGATGATGGATATTAGCCACAACTAAAAAGCTCCCAAAAGAAACTGAAAACAGTTAAACTACATAATTAAAATTCTATTTCCACTAGATTAAACACCAGTTGTCAGCAAAGCTGCTTTCAAAGAAAACACGGGGTGGGGTGGCAGCTGCCTACGGGAGCAGCAGCTGTCAAACTGAATACGGGTTTGATAGAGAAGGAAAATGGAAATAAATAAAATGTTACCCACAGGAAGACGTACATAGTCAGTGTTTGCTGAAGTGATTCCTACCAGGTACGTAAGATGGAATTTATGAATGAGGGAAATAAAGAAACGACGCTCATGTGTCAGTCGCGGTTCCCATAAACAACGTTATTTGCGGCCTGATGAATCAAAACAGGTGCTCTTACTGCTCCATTTTGAATTTCGACGGGATTGTTGGCTTTAATTTCAGCGCACAGTCGATGTGTTGCTTTTCCCCGGAGTATTTGTGCTCGAAACAACGAATCAAAGACGAATTTATCACAGACGCTTTACATTTGAAGGGGTGTAGAAAGGCGTCCAAGACGCAGCCCCAACACAGATTGAATGGCACTGGCCAAATGTACGACCCACGCTGACTGAATGGCCTGCGTAACAATGAAATGTAACTCGGTGTGGGGGTATCATACGCGAACATGCGTTGGATGAAAAGCCAAGGTTGTTAGGTGAAAAATAAAACATATACTCTTGGCAATATCAAAAAAAAAAGAAGAAAACCCCGCTCCAAGCTGAAATGAACTAAGCTTACCTTTAACGCGTCTTCAGATTCAGCCCCAAAATCAGAGACGCACCGCCAGAAAGCCGCTCAGATCCCGGACGGCTGTCCTCATTCAAACATTAATGGAAACCTTGGGCCAGCCGCAAATCCCATTTAGCGAATTTCACTGGAGCCGCAGAAGGAGGAGGTCATGACGGGGGACTGCCTTCTGGAACAAGAGGGCAAAGCAGCCGGTGTTGTGCTACGGTGGGCCGGGCAAACGCCAGACTGTTCAGCTGGAAAGAGCCGACGGCGCAGGAAATTCATGCGTCGAAGCAGGAGTGGTGTAGTGAGTGAGCAGAAGACAAGCCGCGTTGGGGGAGAAGCCACTGGATAGCGCATCACTGACGAGACATGGGAGCGAAAATATAAACCGACACGATTGACGCTTTTTTTTTTTTTTTTTTTTTTTTACGCAGTAGCGTAAACTTCGTAGGGAATTAGCTTTATGTTGCGCAAGATACAGAAGAACGCTCCTGCGTTGGCAGGCAGGAGCGAACACACGATGTAACACAGTTTGTTATTTAGTTGTCACGATCGGTGCAAAACTGTTTTATTTCACTGAAATAAAAGTTCCACACTTCCTAAATCACTTCTTTCTCACGGAGAAAGCTGTTAGCTTCCTTTCTGGCGAGGTAAATTGGTTGCTAAGCAACACGCAGTCCTTACGCTAAGAAACGTGACGCATTATTATAAAACTTCAAGTGATTTTATGTGGGAAAAAAAAACCGTGAAATACTTTACCTCTTTAATAAAAGTATGACTATAAAGGAAAAATAAAAGTGGTACACTTTCCTATCGGGTATTTTATCAATTAATTTTATTATTAAATCACATTTCATAAAAACATGTTGTATGTTATATAAATTTTTCCACGCATTATAAATTGTACTTTCAAAGGTTGCATAGTTCAGTGCCCGTGTTTTATCAATTTGAAAAATATTAAATCTCTGAGGTTAATCATATAATTTATATGCAATTATGACTATTTTTTAAAGTGACAAAACATGTTTAGCAGTTTTTTTTCCTGACAAGCAGTAAACTGTGTCAATCCAGTAAACAGTTTGGCACAAGAAAAGTAGAAACAATAACCAAATTGACTTACCTTACTTATTTATAGCATAATGAATGAAAACGTCAACAATAGTCTAACAATCACATTTTATGTTAATGTTTTTCTTCACACAAATACTTATTTTGAGCAGCGATTTAAAAATATCAATTATAAGGAAACAGGCCATTATTTTCCACAAAACTGGGTTGAGAAGCTAAAATGAATTCTGACCCATTTATATAAATAAATGATTGGTAATAAATATAGTTATGGCAGTTATTTTATTTATTGTAATACACATACACATATAATATGAAAAGCAGATAAAAGAAAACCCAAACTATCAAATATTTATCAGCAATCATTAACAATCAGCAAACACAACGTCATTTAGTGTGTGTGTGTGTGTGTGTGTGTGTGCTGAGTGTAAAGATTAAGCTGAGGGTCATTCTGAAGTGACTCAGATGTAGTGTTGTAATATGAAGTTAGAAACTTATAACAAGGATTAAAGAGAAAACACACAACAAAAGGGCACATAAACATTTATCTTTTCTTTTTGCTCTCCTTCTTTTGTTTCTGTCGAATCTGAGGTGCCGCTCCTTTTGCTTTCTTCATCTGTTCTCCAGTTTTGCTTTCAGTGGATTCGGTCTCCTCCTGTGGAGCAAGCAACAGAAACAATAAAACTCTCCAGGTGAGCAGGAAGGCTGGGGTGAAAATATATGAAATCAGACAATTACATAAATGTAGTCTGAGGATAATGCTCTTACTATTGCTGTTAGGGATGTAGAACAACTGGGACATTTGAGCTACTAATTAATTTCTTTGTGATGTTCCTGGTGACTGATTTTGTGCAACTTCATTTCCACAACAGAGACAGCTGAATGAAACGCTAACATGCGTGCTCTGCTCATCCAACAAAAGCAAATCTGCTGTGTTTCTTCCTGTCAGCACGGCCACTGTGCTGCTGCTAAAGATGACACAGTGACAGCATGTGTATTTTATTAAGGCAATCTCATCAGCTGAAAATAGAATAATTAAAAAGAGGATTTAATTGCTTGAGTCTATAAATAATCTCTTCCGGCAGTGATAGTATGAGGAGCGCTGCTTTTGGTGGTTTTTCCTTCAGATTTTCAAGTAAGGTCGTTTTTAGAATATGCTTTCTGTTATTGTCAACATTTGTCAAGTTACCTAAACTTAATTTACATACAACAAGTTTACATACAACTTTCATGGGGATGTGATTCATGTTTTATCGGAATCTTTTCTTTTCTCCAGGGTTTCATGACAAAATTAGAAGTCAAAATTCTGACTTTTTGTGCAGCAACTGAGAGCATCATCTTAAATGATAGAGATGTGAATTGTGCAGGAGGAGATCTAACCTTTTGGAGGAATTTATCTGATTTTATTTTACGTGACTGATTAAATTCAGAACTATGAAGGGGAAAAAAATGCAGAATTCTGAGATTAAAAAGTGAGAATCTTTTTTTATTATTGACCCTAATCTCCAGCATAATATTTTTTTTAACAAAGTGTTGGTGCAAGAGCTGAAATTTATTTTGAATTTTCTCTGGTCTAAAGGTATTATCCATAACAGGCCTAAATAAAATACTTAGGCCAGGTAGAGATAATACTATACTTTATAAATTGTCTCTTAGCAACCTGTTCTTCAACTGCATACTTTTTAGTCCTTAACAAAAAGCTTCTGACATAATTCTGGTTGGATGTCTATAAATTTCTTTTTGCAGAATTGGTAGAGTTCATTAACATGGGTTGGTTTCCTGTTCTTCTAGTGGTGATTTGAGGTGAGTTAATCAAATTTGTAGGTAGTTCCCTCTAGTCTTATTCTAGGAGTTTATCAACGGCTACAAAAAGCAGGTTTCTATGTACGTTGGTAATATGGGTGAGGAGATAAGAAAACAATTCAAAATAAATCAAAACTTGAGCCCAACTCTTGTTTTTAAGAGGCTATGGTTTCACCAGAATTGTTTTCTATGTAACAGCAGATTACCAGGGTCCATTTCCTTAATATAAAGTCTTGTAGCTGAATCAGCAAATTTGACTTTACAGTGTCAGTGCAACTACAGTCATCTGGTTCTGAGAGTGACACCCCCAAAAAATGATAAAAAATTAGGTCACTGACCCCCCACAAGAAGGTTACAAAATAGCTGATAATCTTAAAGGATTTTCTGACTAAACTTCATCTAATGTGGCTGAATTTGGTTTTGAGCTGAAAGACGTGGCAAAGAGAAAATAGACGGTGCTTAGAGTACAATCTCTCCTCAATTTAAAGCAACTATAATGTTCTGTCCCAAACAAAGTGTGTTTTTTGTTTTAGTCAAACTTATACCATGTCATGTTATGAGAAGAAAAGAAAGCACATACAATGACCTCAACATCAATGGGCAAAAACCCTGGTAAAAAGATGCAAAAAAAAGCTATAATAATAATAAAAGGCATCTTTTTTCCCAGGGGAGCACCTGGACCAACGTCAAATTAGGTTATTTTCTTTTCTTTGCTCCAGCTTCTGCAGAATGCTGCTGCAAGAGTCCTAACTAAAACAAAAAGAGAACAGCATATCAGTCCAGTTCTAAGATCCCTGCACTGGCTGTCTGTTGCTCGAAGAATATAATTTAAAATCTCCTTAATGGTTTACAAAGCACTTCATAATAGAAACCCAGACTACATTTCTGATCTTCAACCATATGTACCACTCAGACCTTTAAGATCATCAGAATCAAACCTTCTAACCATTCCAAGAGTCAGAACTAAACACGGTGAAGCAGCTTTTAGTTTTTATGCTCCAACACTCTGGAATAAGCTTCCTGCTCACTGTAAGACTGCCCCTACATTGAGTTTATTTAAAACAAGGTTAAAAACCTTCTTATTTGACGTTGCCTATTCTTAAATTTTTTTAAATTTTTTTTTTAACTATATTCAAATTTGTAATGTTTATTTTGTTTATTTTTATTCTGTTGTATGTTGTTTTTAACTTCTTTGTACAAGCACTTTGAATTGTCTTTGGCTGAAAGGTGCTACATAAATAAAGTTGCCTTGCCTTGCCTTTTCTGAGGTTCTTTTCAACATATCCATCCTTTGTTTTACACCAGTATTTGTTATCAAAAACCTAAATCTGACCAAAGCAGCTGCTGCTTATTTTATAGCTTGAGATGTGTATGATGAGATGGTAGAGCTGAAAAGGCTTTTTGAAAATTGTTTGCTTTAAGTTATATACATTAATGTACATGTGTGTAATGCTGCAGAAAAACATCCCTATGTGGAAACTACATTGTATCTTGTAAAATGGTACAAAGGATAACATAGTATAATGTATAAATATTTGTATTTGTGTATATATTTGTGAAAAAATCAGAATCAGATCATCGTCTACAAATGATTACTGTTCGGTTAGATTAAAAAAAATATATATATATTATCCAGTAGGCAGTTTGGAAAATAGCAGAAATAAATGTAGACATTTTGTGACAGTATTATCTTTCTTGTACACAAAAACAATGTTTCACAGTCTAAGAACAAAGCAATTATTTCAACGCATATCATTGGATTCTTGTTGTCCAGATAAGAGGAAAGCATATTTTTTAGGATGGAAACAATATTTAAATACTGGATCGGATTCCTGCCCCTCCAAGTGGAGTCCACTCACCTGATCGTGACTCTTGGATGCGGGCATTATGACGGCCAGGATGCAGATCAGCTGGAAAATGGCACCCAGGAACAACCCATAGCGCAGGATGCTTTCCAGTAAGGTGGGTTCAGGTACCTCCGGAGGTGACAGGTCCAGCTCTTCAGACATGATGCTGCTGTGTCTGGACTTATTTCGTCCGACAAAACTTCCTGTCCAACCAACAGCAGTAGGATTACTTAACAGTGTCTCGAAATTAGCTGGTTAAAGTTAAAATTGGATGCATGATAGCCTCGGATGTGCAAAGCTAACATACAGTGTCATGCAGCTTTAGAGCCGATCTGTAAACACAGAGAGGATATGGTAAAACAAAGAGCTGAGTAGAAATAAATCTGCGCTAAATCATGTCTTTGCTGGGTGACTGGATGAAAAGCTCACCAGCAATGACGCAAAATCCTCGGTTGTTTATTTGGTCCAAAACGTACTATCGTCAAAAGAAACACATGGAAAGACTTTGCACTGTAAGAATAAACGGGGGGGAAATATTGTAGTTATTACAAACCAGAAAAAAAGAGGAAAGAAAAAAAACCCGGAAGTGACGCACTCAACATGCCGTCTACTTCCTTTATAATAGAAGATTAATTTGAAAATGTTGCCCTCTAGCGTTGCTTTTCTTTTGAAGCGATGATTTTATAAAAAACGGAGATTAAATAAATCCGTATATTATTATTATTATTACACCAATGAGATGTTCTTTTTATTATTTAATCTTCTTTGTTCTTGTAACAGTAATAGGACATCATTACTCCAAAGACATACTTGCACCTCTCTAAAGTCCTGTATATTTGTTCTTACCCTCAGTCTGCAACAACAAAATTATGAATGTTGAAAAATGGATAAACTCCTCTGTGTTTGAACAAACCCTCAAAAGGACACAGCAGAATTTAAAAGCCTAGAAAAGGCAACAAAATATCAGAAATTAAAAATAACTAAATTAAATGAAACTTCTAATATATGTATATATTTTTCATGCAGTGTTTAAAGGTGCACTTTTA
The DNA here is from genome assembly GCF_001444195.1 of Xiphophorus couchianus. Lineage (NCBI taxonomy): Eukaryota > Metazoa > Chordata > Actinopteri > Cyprinodontiformes > Poeciliidae > Xiphophorus > Xiphophorus couchianus. The sequence continues at coordinate 4,988,846 of NC_040247.1, forward strand.
GTTTACACAGAATGAATAAAATACAATGTAAACCCTTTGTGGCTCTGGGAAAGTATGATTTGTCGCGAAACTGCCTCATTCAGCTAATATGTTCTCATGGGTTCTTCTCCAGCTGGGTATTTCAATGGGGTACAAGCTGAAGCTCCAGTATTACCATGATTTTTGTATACTACTAAATCTGTGTTCATGATACATAAAAACTCTAGATTTTCAGTTGGTGCAGATAAAAATATACTCATTCAAACTGGAGACTTGAGCTGACACTATGTGTGTGATCTGGAAAATGAAACAGTGAAAATGTTACATCTTTAGAGGTCATACATGCAAAACTAAGATATTAAAGTATTAAGTTTGTGATTCTGATTCAGTGTTTGTTTCCTTCAGCCATTCAAACTTAAAATAATCACATTTCACACCCAGACTCATATAAACTGAATTTATTTAATATAAAATAGTTTCTACATTCTTAAAAGAGCAATTGTACAATAATATGAACAGAAAGAATTCAAAAGTGATTAAAGGCAAAATAGATACATAGTATATCTTTATAAATGGCTGATTTTAAAGTTCTTACAAAGCTGAACCACTATTCTTTCTGAATCCACCAGTAACATGATGCTGCCTTGAAATTAAAAACCATACAAACCAATATTATATCAGCTTGCAATATATTTCCAATAACATTTTAGAAGTCTTGGTCTTCAGAGACGCTTAAGTATTGCAGGATCAGTCTCCACTGTGGCCTTTCATGTCTCTTCTTATGATGTCATTTACTAAAAAACAGAAAACAAGAAGTTCATGCACAAACCCAAGTGAGGTCAGATTGTTTTATTCAATGTCGCCAATAGGTGGCGCCAGAGTCTGGACTTGTTCTGCTATTTTGTAATGGCTCAATGTAGACTGTGAGAAAATAATCAGTGAGAAGTGGTGGGGAGGGCGTGGGGAGTGAAACAAACGTCCTTCACAGGACTTGAACCAGGGATGTTGAGGTTTGTGGTTGGCACCTCTCTGACCTAAGTCACCAAGTTCCCCCTCCATGACATGATTTAATAAAACCTTTGTGAGTCCATCAATGATTGACAGTGTATGGAAGAACGACTGCAGTTACATTATTGTCCACTAGATATCCCTGACTTTGCTCTGGTGTCGTTGGCGCTGGTTTCTAAACAGCTTTGGTATATTTTATATCACAGAATGTAAAAGCAAAATGAATTCTCCGCTTTGTTTCAAAGACCAGATTGAGAACTTGGGTGTTTTATTATTGTTATTTTGTATCAGCATATATTTGCATGTGTACCGTTTACTTCCTGTTTTTGCCTGCCTCCAAAGAGGTCCAGCCAGACACTTTCTCTCTTTACAACAGTGTAAGCTCTTTCCCATCACAATTGTTAGGTTAGTTATAGTAGATTTGGTTGAAAGGAAATTGGGTATACTCATTACAACTCAGAAAGTGTGTGAGAGAGACAGTGAGAGTGAGACTGAAACAGACAGGAAAGTGGATAGAAAGGCCCGACTGAAAACCACATGGAAGGATTTGCAAATGTATAGTTGCATGGTGCTTGTTTGCACTGCAGACCGGGCCACAAACACCCATCCCCCAGGCTACAGAACCTTCTCCTTACACAAGCATTTTGATGATCTGTCTTTTTTTTTTTTAATTTTTAATTTATTCAATAGTCCTTAGGTCAAATTTAGTCATGTTTAAAACACTTTTATCAAAAATATCTACATTTCCTGAGGCTTGTCTCACTGTTAAGAAACATATTACAAGATGATTGATTTAAGATGAGATCTGGTCTTTGGGGTTTTTCTTAAAATTACTAGTGAACTGTCTGTGTATCTGCCTGTTATATATACCATTAGTTCTCAAATTTTGTAGAGTATTACATCAAATTCAAACATAGTTTCAGTGTAAACAAACAACTGTTGTTTACTCTGAAAATAAACAAAATTATTTCCAGTTAATACGTTAACTGAATTTAGTCTGTAATTTAAACTGTAACACATATAAAGAGCTATTTCAGAAAAACAGTCACATTATTTTACCCCTGGCTGATCTGTCACAGCTGCCTGTCCCTGCATATCAGCATGGAGATATTTGAGACTTGATAAATATATGCATCATCACAGCTTTAGTTACAGTTTGCATATAGATATTGACTGCTCAGAAAAACAGTGTAAAATACTCTAGTATTTACCTTTGGGAACAGGGTTCTGAGAAAATGATGCAACAAATTGACCCTAAACTATAACGTAAGGTTCTCTTTCAATTCCATGTTTTCTTCAGTTATCAAGTTTTTCACTGTCTGATCCATTGTATTGTTTAATATTTCTACAGACGGTATATTGTTGTTCTTTAAGTGTTGCTGATTGAAATTGGACTTATAAAACTCCACATAGATGTTTCCTTTTGGGTTGATAGCCTGATCTACTTCCTTATGTAGTGTCTAAATATGTTCTTTTTCTGTAAGTGGGAGATAAACTATAGGCTGGCTATCAATTTATATATATATATATATGTATATATATATATATATATATATATATATATATATATATATATATATATATGTATTGTATATGTGGATTTCTGTTCTTTCAAGTGAGATATTAATATTGTTAAAACATTTACAAACATGAAAATATAACATTTATAAGTATAATTGTGGCATTATTTAGGTCTGATATGGCAGCTCTGTGTTTCCATATACTTTGCTTCATGTATTCTGGCTTGTGTTTTTTTTCATCTCTTCTTATATTATTGACTTTTTATATTATCACTATAAAAACAAAAAAATCTTAGCAAGTATTTTGGTCTAGTTTTGAGTGCAAATATCTTAGTATGCTTGAAATAAGCAAAAATAACTTAAGGAACTTTTCAGCAAGATTAAAAGCTTGTTTTAAGTCAATAATGATTAATATTGATGAAAAAGTATTTGTTCCACAGGCAGATTAATTCACAACTGACATGGGAGAAGGTTTTTGTTATGAGTGAAATAATCTGCCAATGCAGCAAAAACGTCATCATCAATATTAAAATAATTATTGGCTTAAAACAAGCTCTATATCTTGCTGAAATGTTATTTGTAAGATAGTTTTTTCTTATCTCAAGTGTACTGAGATATTTGCACTAAAAACTAAACCAAAGATACGGGCTAAGACTTTTTGCAATGATCCTTTCCTATTGATTTAAATGCAGTATTTCTGTTTGTTAACATTTTGTAGAACATCTGGGAAAATACAACTTCACACACATTAATACTCACCATCCTCCAGATAGGCATAGCTGAGATTCTCCTGTTTAATGGTTATCTTCTCTGGAGCCTTATCGTCATGGTTTCCTTTAGCAGATCCGATCTGGGTAAGCGGCTGCCCGACTGGCTGAATCTGGCTTCCTGCCTTCACTTGAACGTATCTCGAAGGTGGCGACTTTCCCAGAGGTGGCACAAAACCCTGATGCCTCGGCACCAAACAGGCTTCAAAGGAATCCCCAATCTGCGGACCCTCGCCCAGTTTGCTCATGGGGGTTCGGGCGCTGACACACTGACTGGGACCGGAGGCAGGATGGTTGGTGTTGTAGTTGCTGTAGAGCTGGTTTGCAGAGTGGTACATCACTGGGTTGTTGACCACATTCCCAGCTCTGGACTGGTAATAAGCTGGCTCCTCGAAAGAATCGGGTGGTAGCATATGGCTTCTGGGGTCTACGGTGGCTAGATGGTAGAGTGCGGACGAAACATTCAAGGTTGGAGGGTTGATGTCTTGCTCAAAGTGATGGTAAAGGGACTTCATTGAAATGGCAGACAGGTGATGATTGTCTGAGCAGTTGTATGAATCCAGAGGGTAGTCATCCCGAGGCTCTGCTTTGATTGCTAGAAAATAAAGACAATTTGACACATGAAAATGTCCTGCTGACATCACAACACTGCTTAGCATAAGCGAGCATGACAGAGAGGCTGCAGCTGTGACAACAAACAGTCTCATCTCATCAGGGCTGTTTTTAGCCACAGTAGGTTATGAACATGTGCAAAACATCAAGCATCAACTTCTGTAACTCAAAAATGAGGTCAGAGTTTTACTGGCAAAAAGTTCAAACTTCAACAGCTAACATGTACTTGGTTTAAGACTGAATCAACACTGATGATACAAAATTACTTAGGTTATTTCACTCCAAAATAACAATATCTTTCTCCAAAAAATAAGAAATGCATGCCAAAAATTAGTGATATCTTTATGTAAGATTTCTAAGAAAGGAAAGTTCTTCCATAGATTATATTATCCTAGATTTATCAGTCTGAAAAATGTAGATATGTGCTGTTTGAGATCACTTTAGGCAAAAATATTCCTATCAGTGATTCAGAATATTTTGTCAAGTTAATACTTCTCTCATAATCAGTATAATAATACATTTGATTTAAGGGCAAGAAAAATAAAATAAATAAATAAATAAATAAATAAAACATTTAATTAAAAATCAAAGCAAATCAGTAAACAAGACATGGCAGCAGTTAAAATCCTTGTTTAATAAAATAGAGACCCCTGAAATGTAAGAAAACATTTTCCTCCAAGGAAACAGTTCCAGTAACGCCACAAAAGATGTGAATATCCTATAAATTTATGCCATTGAGACTGTGCCAAATGTGTGTCATAAATTAATGGGAGGATGACAATTTGTAAAATGCTTTTCAGCAGTGGAGTGACACATTTTCCCCTTAGAGGTTAACTTTTCTCTCCAAGTATAAAATGTTTTTCTGTCTGCTGCTTGTTGCTGCAAGCTCAAACTGTCTAATTGATCAGGCCGTTATCAGGTCTCTGGATGTTAACTCCATCTACTTATTTTTAGATTGAAGCTATTTCAGTTTATCTGGGTAAAGTTTTGCAATTTCCTGTATTGCTCTTGACTTAATATGAGAAATATAGTTGACCAACATTGTTTGTTTTAAGCCACATCAAAACAACCTTTTATTCGAATCATTATATCAGGTCATAAATGAAACGTCATTTTGTCATTTTATTATGCTTAATGTAATCTTCCAACATCAGCCTTCTGAGGCAAGTCTCATACCATTACCATTTTTTTAACCCCAGCTGAGCTTCAGCTGGTCATGAATTAACATGTTTAGCAGATAAACCTGTTTCTCCTTCTAGCGTGAAAGCTGCGAGAACTGACAGTTACACACCTATTACAGGAGTATAGATGAAATGCTGAGGCTGACTGCGCTTCTTCTTTCCGTTGATGACATAGAAGTTGACTTTAGCCGGCTGGCAAATGTTTCGGTCTCGATAAGGAGGAACCTCAACGAACAGCATATTCTAGGAAAATGAAAACAAAATGAATCAGATGACTTTGAGGATGTAGAAAGACCTGGATCATTACTTATAGTTATTTTTATGTGAATGGAAAAAAAAGAACTTCGGTTGCTTTTTGTCAAACGAATTGTTACAGAAACGGTACCATCAGGGAAAAAAACTACCCCAATTTAAATGGTTGCATTTAATTTTGGGCATTTCTACTGTAGTAAAAGATGAATTTATTTGAAGGCTTTTTGTCCATCTTTACCAAGCCTAAAGACAAATGTTTACTTGCATATACATGACAGTTCATGTGTCAAAGCCAGCAAGTTGGCCGTCTTACTGCTTGGGTTTTGTCTCTGTCCACAGTGGCCTCCACCTCCCAGATTTGCTGGCCATCTAAAAGAAGAGAGAAACACAGTTTTATCAACCATGTCACCCAGCAATCATTTGTTTTTCATTTTGTCAGTATAAATTATCATAGTATTGGACAATCATGTCAAATCACCCCTTGTTTCTTTATATTTTGATTTTAAAATCCCAGAAAATTAGAATGTTGTCTTGATCAACAGTATTTTTGTTTCTTTTTTTCCTTGTTTTCACTTCACATGATCAATTTTAAATAAAGATCTGATTTGTTGGCGTTTTTAGCCTTTTCACCCTGACTTATGAACCTTTCAGTCTTAGAAATGCTCCTAAACATATGGGATAAATCAGAGTTGCCAATGAATGACAAAACCTAAGAAAAGAATCTTTGGGCTGTTTTGTGAATAAAGACACAGTTTGCTTAAATATATTTTTAAAATGTATAAAATGTTATACCAATAACATTGGTTCCTCTGTCTTTTCCGAGGAACCTGAAAGAACCGATCAGATCTATCATTTTTTTGATTTCAGTCCTTGGAGTGAAAATATATAGAAAAGCTTTAAAACTTTTGCACTCTAAAAGCTTTGTTGCCAGAAGTTAGATAAGAACATCAAGAAATGTAACGCTTAGATTTTAGTAATGTTTTACTTTATTTGGTGTTGGTAGAAACATAAAACAAACCTGCCTCTGTGAAAATGTAAAAAAAAAAAAAAAACTACAAAAGCAACTTCAAATATGTAAAATTGATGCATTTTTGACTCATCTCTTTGATACAAAATGTGTATGTAAAAAACTAAAACTATGTAAAAAGTGAGGGAAAGTTGAAATTGTAGTCGTATTTGTTCATAAGCAGTGGAAAACAGAGTATTGTCTGCTTTAGTGTCACATTCCCACCTCTGTTTTTACCTCTGTGTCTCTGTGCAGCCCACGCAGTGAAAAAGAAAAAAAAAAAAACAAAGCCTCTGCTCTAGGTCTAAATCTTTATCAGCCTGTCTAACCACATCCTGTTGCACAAAACCCTGCGCCAAGCAACAGTGAAGCTTTACATGCTACCGACTGTACCTATCCACCTCTTACGCCAAGCAGCCAGGCAAATCTGTGTGGGCAGAAGGAGCGCCAAAGAGGTGATAAATTTCCATTTAGACATAAATAAAAGTTTTCACTTGCAGTGCAAAATGTAATAGTTTGAAAATGCGCCTTTGCTTTGTCAAAGCTAAAAGTGTGGGATGTTTCCCAGGTGATATGCAAATAATCTAAAAATAAAAATACTACAGGTGTAGGTGGGCACCCTCGGGCAGGATACTGCAAGGCCACAGATTATGATTATTAGTTTATTTTAATCATACCAGTAGTTCTAAAGCCAAAAATAACCATGTGAGAATTGGAGGTCAACAGAAAAGACACACATCGAGAAACTTTGTAACACCACCACTTTTTGTGTTAAACTGGCTTTTCTAGGTTTTGGGAGACATTCTATTATTCAGGTTCTTAATAAGATTAAGCTCAGCCAAATATGCAAGATATAGATATGACTTCACCCAATTCCCTCTACAACCACACCCCAATTTTTACATAAATTTTCATTTTTAACTCAGGGAGCTACAAGAAATAGAACACTGAAATTCTGTTCAGTGAATAATTTGTCTTTACCACGTTTTGTCGTGAAATTAATGTTGAACCCTTCTTATAAACATGATTGCATCACATTTTGTGGCTCACATTTTGAACCACAAGAGTTGATTTATATTTATTTTGAAAATACATAAACAAATGCATGCATTTGTGTCATTACATAACATTCTATTCATATTCCATGCAGCTTGTTATTTATCTTGTCAGTGGGTAAACATTTACTGGCTTACAAAAGAAGCTCTCACCTTGTGTCTTTTCAGAAAATATCACTTTGGAGTCAGACGTGAAATTCTGTCCAGTTAGGACCATCTGCTGACCGCCAAGTACGGAGCAGCGGTCCAGGTCCTGCCTCTCGACCGCGGGGAACTCCTGCGCCGAGCGTTGAGCTGCAGACAACATGAACACAGCTCCATCACCACCAGCAATAACAATAATAACAGCAATCGTCTAATAATATAATTTTTGCACATATATGCTTCTTACAGCATTCGATGGGGTTGGAAGCAACTTGAAGAGACACAAAATGGCCTCCGGGTTCACGGATGTGGACACGAAACACCAAACGGACGCGCGTGTTCTTCCGTCCGATGTCCGTCTCGCCGTTCCGCAACTCAATGTCAGCATTTCTTAACTTCAGAATGCCAACGCAGTCAATCCTGAACAAACACAGATGGAAAAAATGCTAACTGCCAGATTTCTTGGATGAAAAAGGTTTTTAAATCCATTCTTTTCTTTTGTGGAGCCCTATTTTGGTAATAGTTGCAATATTTTTAAGAATAGTTTATTCACACCTGTTTTGCAAGTTTTTTTTCATTTGTATACTGTTTATTTTGTGCATTTTGGTGATTCTGTGGTTTGTGCTTTCCTTACAGCAGTTTGCCCCTTGTACAGAATAAACATGTCCCTGACCTAGTTTTGTTTAAAAATGCCTTTTTGCCACAATTTTTTTTTTTGACTCATCAGACATTTCTGCCACTGCAAAAAAAACACAGTATGATAGGTGTTTCTTGGAAAAACTCTCCAACACACAGGAAGTGATGCGTTTCTTGTTTCCGTCAGCAGTAACAGCAGCATCATTTTGGAGTGAGAAACGTTGAAAAACCTTGACACTCTCCCAAGTAACCAGGGTTTTTGTGGCTGATTTTTCAGAACAATCTGAGCTTTCATTGCAATAAAAAGTCAGAAGAAAACAAACCAAACTACTCTGCTGTATCTCTCCATCTGAGGCACTGTTAGGTATGCAGAGACCCTGCACAGTGGTGTTTGCAGATTCACTTAAAAAGAATGAGGTCACACACAACTGAATTGCAATAATGTGTTACTACCATGCCAGGACTTGTAAGTCTGAGTGTGAATTTTCTAATTTTTGCTTTAAAACCAACTTTACTCACACCACTCTCATGTGGCTCTTTGGCTCCAGAAGGATCTCCAAAACCTTTGTCCCACTGATGATCCTTTCCAGGCTTGGTGTGGTGACGGTCTTCCCAGTGATGCGGTGGACCTGGTAAAAGGCGTGCGGTTTCAGAAGCTTCTCATCTGCTGTCCCGATGAAGACCTGCAGCCCCAGCGGACTTGTGCCTTGGTATCCCCGAAGCTTAGGAAGGCGACACAAGAAATTACACACATACTTTATGTTGAATTCAAGCTACCTGACATGCTGTTGCAGCAAAGAATTACTCTTTGTAGAAAGGATTCAGAACTGCTTTGCATAGTACTGGGCAGCATTACTGGGAAAACCAACAGTTAGCCATTATTTCAACTCAGTAAAGCAGCAAGCAAAAACCGTGTGTCAATATTTGTCTATCATGCTAACATATTTGTTGTCTGAATAACTTTCACTTTAGCAGACTGGAACAAAGCATGGCTTAAACATCATCACAGATGGAAGCAGGGACTATTTCTTTATTTGCATGGCTGTTAGCTCTACATGAACACCAAACCAGGAAATACCACCCCACATATATAATCTCTTCCTTATTCTCATGCTTTTCTCCTAGTAATCTGTAAAGCGAGAAGCCTATTTCTTTCTCAGTCGATGGGTTTCCATCATGCACAAAACTTTGTTGATATTCTGCTAATGTAAAAAAACAAAACAATTTTGCAATTGTGGGGTTTCCATTAAATAAGAAATGCAATTAAAATCACTTATGAATAAGATAGTTTACAAGATACGTCATTAAAAAATATGCCAAACCATAATGCTCCTACCGCTTCCTATCGTCTTCTTCATCTTTTCCACCAGTAGTAACATCTGGTTATTGATCTCACGACTCGCATAATGCACAAAAATTGTTTCCATTGTTTTGCGAAATATACAAATATTGATACAGTTGAAAAACCACCTCATCCTGGCACAAAAACTTTTTATTAATAAAAATTTGCTATTTTGAAATCGGCATGTTTCCATTAACCAAATGTGTTTTTTGTAATTCCAATTTGTGCAATTATATGGTCAATGGAAACTCATCTTGGTCGTACACACCTGAACTTCAGGATGGCCTCCGTTGGGCGTCTTGACTGCTCCTCGGCTGCCCTCGGTCTCATAGTGAGCTCTATGGTGGGATCTGGGCTGCTGCTGGATCAGAAGCTCGTATTGGCCGGACTGACTGGGTAGACTCCACTCCAAGGACGGGAGTGGTGCCACAGAGAGACCACTGAGGGAATGAGGGAATAAAATGAAAACATTTATTGCAAACATTTGCAAAGCATCTAGCATATCAGACATTCTGATACCTAATAAAAATAAATATTTAATTTGAACTAAGAAAAGAGGTTAAACCAAGCACCTGAATGTGCATGTTGTGGGTTGATGTACTGGCTGAGTGGGAGGCCAAACAGATGGGAGAATGTAGAAGGGCTCAGATTTCACCTCAGCTCCAGACTTGCCCATCCTCTCATGATCAATCGCCCAGTCATACCTGTCTCCATAAACACAGTCCTGTCTAGGGGGCTGTGGATGAGTGGCTCCCACCCCTACAGGAGCTCCAACTCTAGGAAAACCTGAACTGAGGTGGTTGAGCACTTCCTCCAGGGCCTGTGGTGCCGTCTGAACATGGGACTGAAACTCTGCTTGGGCCTGATATGGGTGGATGTAGTACGGCTCGTGGGGTGACGGGTTGGGACTGGGGCTCCGGGAGCGCTGCTTGATTGGCGTACCCCCCTGGCAGGGGTGGCTCTGGTCAAAACAGCGTTTGCCTTGTGGTGAGGTGGAGCGGGAACGCTGGTGGGGAAGCGGAGAGGTCGAGCGCTGGTGAATCGGCTGCAGGAAGGTCTCATCCGTGATGCTGTTGCGAGGCGAGGTCCCTGGAGAGGAGTGTGCAGAGGAAGTATGGATGCCCTGCAAGCCTGGGCACAGGTCCAAGGCAGAACAGGAGTTGCTGTAGTTGCCACCGTTTGGAGGAGAGACACTGGGTGAGTTCAAGGGAGAGCAGATATCCGCCGGCCAGCCTGAAGAGGAGTTGCTACTAGCGGGGCTCACACAATCCCTGTATGCACCCAGAGCTTTAGAGCCAGGGCTTGGCTCCAGGGTGTGAGAGCTGAGAGAATCACCCGACGGAGTGATCTCAATCCTGGGGCTGGGGGCAGGGATATTACTGGCTCCTGATGTCAGCTCCAGACACTCAAACACGGCCCCTGGCAGGTTGTCTGAGGTGGGAATTTGAGGGAAGTTGTCCTGGCTGGACGCTGGATGGGCCAAGGTGGAGACGTGTGCGGTGTGATGATCGACCATCAGCAAGGGAGGCTGACTGTCATTCTGAAGGAGAGCACCTGAGTCATCTGTTAGCAACCAGACAAAAGATTTATTAAGTCAAGAATAGCCCTATTTATAATGACAGTGTTACTCGGCTATCACATGGGAGTTCATTTTCATTTTGACCCATAAATTGCAAATGAAACTCATTCCCCAGAGCACACTGTACAAGCCACATGCAAAACTATCTGTTATAACTACACCATATTGTTATTAAAATAACTGCAAAAAAGTTGTACTAACTAAACTTGTTGAACAAAAGTCCACTCGGGAAACTATAAAATAAAAGCAGCACATAATTGAATGAACAGTACAGTTTTATTGCAGACATTTTTATCCCACAATTAGGTTAAAAAAATGAATTAATTAATTAACATAAAATTGAAGGCTTTGTGATTTAAACAAACACTCACCTTTGACGCAGCCAACGGGGAAATCTTCTCCGGGTGTGTTGTAGAGAAACAGATCCGAAAAGTCTAACTCCGCTTGGCTTATGTCCTGCCCCAATCCCCCAAGCCCCATGCCTCCAGAAGTCATCTCCAGCTTTCAGTGATTCACTTTTATCAGTCCTTTTCAGCAATCTCCTTTCAAACTAGACTTTTCAAAAGTTGTGCGCATGAAGTTGTAGAAAAGGAAAGGAAGCCGAGTCACAGCTATAGTAAGATCCGCCCGAAATATTAGCGGCTGCTCAAATAAAACCTCCAACAAGAGTCGATAGAGCGCTTCTTCCTGTCAGCGGTGATGATGAAAGGCAGACAAGAAGGTGCGGACATGTGTGTGTGTGTGTGTGTGTGCGTGCGTGCGCGCGCGCGTGCAAACATGCACAATCTCTTCCTGTGTGAGCTCAGTAACCTAAAATAAAAAAACATACTTGTATCAAATGAGAATTTTTTTTTTATGCATTCCTATCCGCTGCGCAGTTAAACATGATGTGTAGATATAATCTAATTTTACTTATTAGATCACTGCTGACATTTTCAACTATCATTTTCCTTCTTTAGTGTAAGGTCGAACAAGTTTGTATTTCTTTGAATTATTGGATCTCGTCGCAAAAATATTTATTCAAATAGCCAACCTGCTATAATTAAATATATATTTAATTATGTTCATAATTAAATATATAACTGAATTAATATATATATAAAAAACGTTTTTCAGATTATCTGATGCTTGCAGGGGTTGTCCACCAAGTGGCAGTATTGCACAACTGTAATCAAGCACCCGAGTTTGATTTCATTTTTGTCAGTTTTGTCAGTTTTGTCATTACTCAAAGGGCCATCATCCATCCATCCATCCATCCATCCATCCATCCATCCATCCATTGCCATTATAGATGCTGTAATAACTTTGTGGACATGTGGCTAATTTATTTTACGCTCTTCCTTGGACAGTCATGGGGAAGCAGCTTCCTATCTCTAGCAGTTGTCGGATGAGAGGCACACCTGGACAGATCTCTTGTCCATTAGAGGGCAAGACATGCTCTAATTAAATTGTGTTTTAGTGTCTATACTCTTGTGAAAGTATCTTATTAATTCATATAGCTCATAATCTGAATTTCGCAACTCTAAATGTCAAGTTTCCTATGAAGGAGGTGAACATTACCTTTCAAAGAAAGTATTTTTATCTTACAGTCACCCTTAAATGCTAGGGGGTCTTCTAATAATTTTGTCATGATAGTATATTGGTCAGAAACTGAGTCTAATATAAAAGAAATCTATGTAAATGTTTGATTTTTAGGAAAGCAAAAAACAAACAAACAAACAAACAAAAAACATCTTTATAATTACTCTGACAATCAGCAAACTGACCCAAAACAGGAAAGGCTTAGTGTGAGACGGTAAGCAAAAGTGGTTATATGTCTTTTTATATAGAGTAAATAAATGTCTGGTATCATTTATAAGTGAAAGGCAGTAGCTGGAATTGATTCACACTTTCAGTTTATTCTTTTGCTTAAACAAATGCATGAGCTGAAGCACGTTGCTAGAAATCTTACACTAAGTGGTAGTGCATTAGAAACACAGATGAAAATTGTCATTTTACTTGAATTTCCCCTCATATTCACCTCAATTCCTAAACAGTGTACTTTATTTCCTCCTCAACCTAAAATGAAATATAAGCTGTAATCTGAAGCCTTAATTATTTCCTTTGCTACAAAGAGCTGACCTTACTTTGCTTTGACTTTCTCTGTCTACTTACAACATCACACACTTTACATGGAGGTGTTTGGATATGGTGTCTGTGTTCATATAGCTCAACTCTTGAAATTACTTGGGCTGTTAAACTTTAAAATCCAGGGATTCACTGTGTTCACCCTGTGTTTGCTTAATGAATTATTTACATTCAGTACATTTTGTGCCAGAAGTAGAGACATGACGTTTAAGCTCCTGAACTCATTACTCACTTTCTTAGCGAAAGGTCAGCTATCCAGTGTACCGTGAGAACAGACTGTGTTGTTTAGCTTATTTTTTAAGACTTTAGGATTAATCGAGTACAGTTAATCTGACCTTATAGTACCTCAGGACTAAGGGTAAAATATCAAGAATGGTTTAAAATGTGATGAAAACATAATAGCATTTCTGTCTAATGTTAGACATTCCAAGTGCTGTACACATTACTCAAAAACACATTTATACACATGATTCTGTAGTTCTTTGAGGCCTTGCCAGAGGGCTCTGGATCAATCTGTGTCAGGAAAAGAAGCGAGAATCTAAACCCCACAACTTTCCAATTGCAAGACAATAGTTGGAACTCTTCTCATTGAAACACGGTGATAATTTTGCTGTTCATTTGGTGCTGGTGAAACCTCTGGACTTTTAAAACCAGGGAGATCTTCCTTCACTATGCCTTATGTTCAGTTTCACCAACGGAAGAACCACTAAGGCTCTCAAGGCCCAGTTTAAAGATTTAATCAATTAAAAAGTACATTTTCAAAGGACACAAGACAACACGTATTTTAAAAGTGAAATCTCTATGTTAATTATTTATTCCTCTTAGAAATACATCTGAAACAAATAAACTGAAGCTGCAATTTCATGGAGGCATTCAGACAGTTTTTAGTGAAAAACTATGAAAATCAAAGTCAGTTTGCTTTTCATCACAATTAGTTGAGTTCAATCTGCAAGCTGCTGTGTTTGAAGATGTTAGCTACAGAAAAGAGGATGTTGTAGCTCTCTTTCTTTCTTAACTTCTCACTGTATTATTTTGTAATGCAATGCTGGATTCTAAGTCCAGAGGACAATCCACTATGGAACAAAATTTGGTGCAGAAAAAGCGGGTTTCGAAAAGAGGTACATCTATTACTGTACCTATAGATGTACGTACCTCTGGATGATGGTGGGACAATTTTGCTTGGATGATTGGTCTGTAAAAGTTCTTTTTTTCCTGTTGTAGAAAGTCTATTCAGGTCAACTCATTAAAAACCGGTCTCTCTGAACAATGTGTGACAAAATGACTGCACCAGGCTGCACAAAGTACTCCCTCTTCTGACATCTAATCTACAGTTAAGACCAGAATCATACAACTGACATTTAGATTTAAACTAATCTAATTTGATAAACACAGTGCTGACTGAAGGTAATGTTAACATTTTGGAGTGGCCTATCTAAAGTTCTGACATGAAACTCGGTAAGATTAGAGTGATGACATAAAATGTTTCAACCTCACAGACTTGAAGATCATCAACTAAGATAAACCATCAAAATATCTGTGGAAAGCTCCAAAAAGCTCAACGGAAATACAAGAAGTGTTTGATTACTGTGATCCTACCAAGGACTTTTCCTCTGATTACCTAGAATTTGCATAAATATAATGTAAATAAAAAAGATAATTTTTGGTGAAACGTGATCCTCCTTTTAAGCTGTTATCTTATCTATTGAGAAATTTTGATATCATTTCCTATTGGAAAAAAACGTCTTTCTTGAATGAAAAATAATTGTATAAGTAAATCAGCCAAGGGTTTACATACTTTTCAAATGAAATTATGATCTCTATTTATGATCATAATTCCCTCTTATTTCCCCTGAGACTGACAGAGAAAAGTCTAATGTGAAAACTGTGAATTGTCTCTAGATGCTGAACTTCCTAAGAGACCACTGAGTTCATTGGAAATCTACATCTCAACTTTATCCCTCTGAGCACTGAGTGCCTGTGTGATTATGTTCTCCATCCACTGCTTTTCAACCTGATATCAGAATCAGAATGAGCTTTATTGGCCAAGAGTGTGTGCACAAACAAGGAATTTGACTTCAGTTTTCAAATTCCTTGTTTGTGCACACAGTCGTGGCCCTGCAGATAATAGTGACATGAGATGAGAAGGTCATTGGATTGTCCTCATGCTCCAACCATAATCTGTATGGGAACTGTTGCAGTAAAACTCCTCATCATCGTCTCCAACAAACCTTTTGAACTGATGCCGTCAGTAAAGGTTATCACAATATCTAAAGAAGAAGTACCAATCTGGAACACAATAGCTTGACTATTGTCTTGCACTTGCATTATTTACTGTGTGTTTTATGTTTTTCATCTGAGTTTTTTTTTACCCTAAGTTGCTGTAGATCCAGATTAATTGATTGATTAATTGCTTTCTTTGGTATATCTTGCTAATGCAGAGTTGTACCCAGTTTGTCCATCAAACCTGACCTAATTCTTTGATTCAACAAGGTTGAATCAAAAAATTCAATCTTGTTCAATCAGCAGCAACTGGCCAAGTTGCTGCTGATTTGTTGGATGTACTTCTCAGCACACTATCACGCCACTAGCAGCAGCCTGAACTATTGAAGCACAGCAGGAATGAGCAATGCATTCTTACCCTACAATGTGGAGATTGTGGATGAAATCAAGACTGAATCACAGATTCTGTGTTGTGGAAAGATGTAAAGAGCCTCTTTGGTTATTTCTGTTTTTCAGACCATTTTATGTGAACCTGAAAGATGATTATTTGTAAAAATTTCAGTGAAGAAGTAGTTTCTGAAATAGTTACTTACTCCTGTTGAGTTTCTCTTAATAAAAGTCACTACTGCCAAAAACAAACAGCATGTTTCCCTTTTAATCCATCCTGATACTTGGTTCTTAACCACACCTAATCAAATATCCAGTAAATATAAGCACACGACTGTCACTGATTGCTGTCATTGTCTTGCCATTCAGTACATTTGTTCTGAGATAAATAATATTTATATTTATTCAATATTGATTTGCTTTCTAATCTTGCCTGAAGGTTTTGATACTCAAATGCAAAACAATAATCTCTTTATTTAGTTTCATCATTGAAGCTGCTAAAACACCAAGATAATTTCACTTCAAATTACAAGTTTAAGAATCAAGAGTCTTCTGATATTTTTAAAATTGATTTATTTAGATGAATGAAATATTTACAATGTACAGAAATATAGGAGAAGCATACCTACAATGATATATATATATATATAAAAATACGCATTAGGGATGGCACTTATATACATACATATATATTTATATATAAAGTTAAAAACAGGGAATAGTATAAAGTAATCAGTATCTAAATGTCAGACATTTCAGGACAGCTGCCTTGATACAATATTCAGTCTGTAAATTAATAACTGCTCTTTATGTCTTTAACAGGTTTACATATTAGTTTTAAATAAGTATGAGGTATTTATGGCACAAAATTACAAATATTTCTGTTTTTATGTACACAGCAGCAATGCAGGGAGTCACTGGACCATCAGGAGTAAAATATTTCTTTTGTTACGTCCAGAGGAGAAGAGCATAAGGCCTAAAAAGAGAAATAAAAGGAAGGCATTATTGGCAAATAAAAAAACAAACAAACAAAAAAACACATGTTGTCCAGATTTTCTTTTCAGAAAAGAAAATCATTGTAAAATTTGATCTGTATCATTCTTACAGATCTTTCAAGTACTAATTTTAATATCCTTTTCGCAATAACTAAGCCAGTGAGGTGTAGATGTCAGCGCCTGGCGGCCAATAATAGGTACTGCACACTGAAGCACACCCCTGCAACCTTTATGCAAAAATGTGGATTACTTCCGTCTTTGACAAATACTGTCAAAGGTTTTTTCTAAGAGTACAGTAGCAGAAAATGAATATAATATTTTAAGCTCAAGAACTATTGAAATATCTATTATTTTACATGTCAAAGTTTTGACAATTAAACCTTCAGAAACAGGGCTGACCCTCCTGACTTCCCAATTGCTTTATGAATTACACAACAAGGTCATTTCAATGAACTGGTACCGCACATTGGAATGTAAACTTTTTTCTTCTCACCTTATCTCCTGACAAAGGCTACTGGCAGTTCTCTGTTAGGAACCAAAAGTCCAGAATGAATCACATCAACAGGCTCATTGTCTGTTGCCACGATCTCGTAGTCTCTGACCAACTGCGATAAAGAAAAAACAAAAATGCATCAAGGGTGGAAATCTTTTTTTAGGATAATCTATGGCTGACTGGCTTAATGTTGCTGATGGAGACCGTACCCAGCACATGGCCAGCTGCAGCTGCAGCTCCGCCAGCCGTCGACCGATGCACATCCTCTTCCCGATACCGAAAGGAACATGAGCGAAGGGGTTGATGGTGCTGTTCTCCCGCAGCCAGCGCTCAGGCTTGAACTGCTTTCCATCATCAAAATATTCCTCGTTTGATCCCAATGCATGGCAGTTAATCATTAACACTGTCTGTAAACAGAGAACAATAAAAGATAAAAAAATATGTTCCAGCTCTGGTTTTGTCACTATTTTAGAAACAAGTCATTTGTGTTCCTAGAGGTTGAGAGTAAGTGCCTTGTGCCAACAGAGTGGCCTTTATATGTGCCAAATGTTCAGACTAGATATAGACTGAACAATATCTGCCCAGATATTGTTCAGCGTGTAACCAGGGGTTTGAGGCACGTTCCAGACAAGTAAAATGTAAATGAGAAGGTAATCTCCTCATATAAGGTGCACTGAGAAGTAAGCCACTTACTCCTTTGGGAATGGCATAATCTCCCAACACAGTGTTTTTGTCCAGGGTCCGGCTGGTGAACGGAACAGATGGCGACAACCTGTAAGAATTAGAGAAACAAACAAACATTGGAACATGACTTATTGCATGTCACACAAGCTTAAGCTGTTTAACAGAAGCCAGACATGCACAGTGCTTGTTGAGGTGAGAATAATCTGCTATCTGAGGTAATTTACATTCCCTGTGATGTGTGCACGGTGTTCGCCTTAAATAACCCGCCCCGGCTGCAACTCTTGTGACTGCATGAGAAGACGGGGGCAACGTGTGTGGAACAAAGGCAAAGGAAAAATATTTGAACGTGACCAAAGGACAAATTTAAGCTTGGTAGTCATGCCACCATCTGACCGCCAAAAACTTCCTTGAAGCTTGTTTTTGAGGCAGTCATGTGTGTAATTTCCTCCATCCTAATCTTGGTGGTACTGGTGGGAATGGTAATGTCAGAAAGTCTGAGCATGTAAGCTGTAACTCTTTGAAAGGTGATCAAGCAACCAAACATCTGAACATGATATTACCTGTGTGAAGTTGTTAAAGTGTGTAAATCTGAATGACATTTTAGATTACTTCTATTAATACAAAGCTAAGTTGTATCAGCTGAATTAGTTTAAATGATTGGGTGCAGCCTATAATAGGAGGGAGTGTGTGAAGTATGTAAACCACTGCAGGTATGAACACTGTGTTCCACCTTGATCTTTTATTATCTGCACTATGGACATCCCGACCCCGGCTACATACATACACTACGTTGCAGTGCTGTACCTCATAGACTCCTTCAAGCAGGCCTTGAGGTAGGGCATGCTCTTGATGTGCTCTCCACAGGGGTCTTGGTCTGGAGGCACCACATCTCTGATCTCCTGCAGCAGCCTCTTCTGAGCAGCAGGGTTACGTGACAGGTTGAAAATAACCCACAGCATGCTGTTGGCGGTCTGTACAAACAACAAGAGAGAACAAAATAAGAAGGGAAGAACACTTGGTACAGCAAGTAGCCAGAGCATTCTTCGGAGCAGCGGAGGAATGTTTGTGGTCCCTCAAAGGCTCCTCACTTACTTCCCCTCTACATTTATTTTGCGCTTTGGAATGACAATAACTGCAGGAGCTGCTTGCGTAAGAGATTGAACTTATTGTCTTGTATGAAATAGGCATAAGTTGAAAACACATTAATTGCATCATGCTAATTAATGTTAGTGTTATACACAAGACTAATGGAGGTTAAAAATGTAAAAATGACAAAGAAATTGGGATAAAAAAAACTTATAAGCTCTTTTCTTTAGAAGATTAAAGTGATAATTTGTATCATAAGATTTAAATAACTTGGGCTATTTGCTTAGCTTCCCAAAAAAATGAGAGGTAAAAGGTTGACAGGCAATAAAACATATTTCTTTCAACTTTAAGTCTTCACTGGTATTTTCTTTCTTTCATATGTCTGTGCTGACAAGCTGCTGTTGAACCATTATCTTCAATAAAAAATAAATATATATAGATATATTTATACTAATTACATTTTTTGTAATATTTCACTCTATAAAATATATTTTCTAGATATATAGATATTATTTATTCAATTTAGTTTAAATTGCACTATTTTGTTTTTAAAGAACTAACTCTGTTTCACACAAGTGAAAACACAAAGACATCTGTTTCCTGTTCTAGATTTATTTTTAAGTTGTTTTTTGTTTTATGCAAAAACTGTGTTGGGTGTGGAAAAGTGTGAAAATACAGTACGTTTACCCGTTTTGTGACTTACTGTTTCGACTCCTCCAATCTGCAGTTCGGTGATGGAGGCATACAGCTCCTTCTTGGAGAGGCGGCTTTGCTGCAGGATGTCATCGATTAAATCATCCGGATCTCTGTTGGCATTCCTCTCCAGTCTCTTGTCAATGTAGACTTTGGCTGAGCGAATACAGAGCAATCAATGGGTGAACACAAGAATACGCAAAATGCTGCTCACACACAGGAGACGTCATTTACAGCCTGTTCTCAGTCATCGGTGACAAATGATCACTGTTTTCCACTTTGATGGGGAAGTGAATGGAGAAATTCAAAATAAAACTTCCTGAATGAAGGCAACCGTCTTTGATATATTAGATACTGGAATTCAGTAAGTCTTCCCGAAGCTTAGTTTGTTGCAAACAATTAAAGAATTTTGTTTGATAAGTTACTTTTTGGTTATTTTTATCCTACAGGACATTTGTTTCAGCGTGTGTTTGATCAACTTTTTGTCTCTGTTTTTTGCAGCTATTGGAATATATAGTGTGATAGGATACATTTTATGAATACTTGCACATTAAAATATATACTTATAGTTTCATCCTAGAGAACACAAGGTCACAAAATATACAAATTGAAATGTTTGCAAGAATAAAATACTAACAGAAGGATTGAAATGAGCCTGAGACAGGTTTTAGGAAAATAGGTTAGCTTGCTTCATACATCCTACAAAGGTTAACCATAAGACACATCACTTAAGGTCTAGTTTATAGAAATATTTGGCATATTTCTTCACCCCAGGTCAGGCGGTTTACTACAATGCTGAGCCGTTATTTACACAGAGTGCCAAGTCCGCAAAACACCAAGACAGCCGGTTCAAATCAAACCTCCAGCCCGCCCACTTGCTTATTTTCCTATCTATCATCTGACTGGAAGTGAACTCAGAAAGACTTGTGTGTCACGTAGAAGAGGAGAGTATTACGTCAAGTACAACAGCTTGACAAAATCAGAGCAATAGCTTGCACGGTGCTGGTGTGATTTTTGTGTTTGTACCTGTGCTGAAAATACAGTCCCATGCCGCGGTGTGGTCCTGCCACGTTTTGGTGTTGAGCTTCTGATGGAGCTCCACAGGTGTGATCATCATCCTACCAAAAGTTCTCATCATCTACAAAGAACAGAAAAAGAGGAAGAAAGGGATCAGGCTTTTTCATCCTCACTCAAAGCCTCTTACTCAGTCCTTTTCAAGTTTCCTTTATTTATTCTTGAACCCATTTTTTCTTATCAGACTCCCACTTATAATCTCTTTACTGAATGATAGGGTGGGTTTGGTCATCAATCTCTAAATAGATGAAAGTAGCATAGAATTGCTTCAACTCTGTCTGCAGTCTAGCCTCCTGACACGAACCTGATGAACTGTGATGTTTCTTAACTCTCCGGGAGAAAGTCAGCTGAAGAGCGTCTCACAGATCATCACAAATATCATCTTCTAACCTTCAGAGGCACCGAGAGAGAGGCTTGATACTCACTGTTTTCACAGCTGTGATGAAGTTCATGGCTTCCTCGTTGACTTCCTCCTGCAGAAGACCAAATCGGTTGTCGTACAGGATGAGACAGATTGCTGAGGGGAGAAAAATGAGCAAAGGTTTAGAACATCAACCAAATTTGGATACAGTTAATTCGAAATGAAGTCCTGGATTTCATTTCTATTGCTAATGTTAATTCCAAAGTATAATGTCTGTTTTTAGAGCTATTTCCCATAAAACCACCAATCCCAACAGAATGATATAATTACTTTTTGAAGCAGACAATAAGAAGATATTTGAGAATTGTATATTTTCATTCATTTTTTAAAAGTAAATCCAAACAGTCACTGTTTCATCAGGTTATGTTAGCAAAGTGAATTGTGAATTTTGGAGCAGAATTAGATCACGGTTGGGTTCAAAATATTTAATTTCCTACGCATTAAAAGAGACTTAAATGACGTATGAACAAAAGTTTTGTTTTTTTGCAGTCATAGTGAGTGTTAGAATAAAAATAGCTTGACTTACTCTCAAACGACCATTTGTTTAGTTCGAAGTACAAGTCTTCAATCTTCCCGTTGTTGCTTATTTTTCCAATCCTGTCAACGAAGTCCATCAGCACCTGTTTCCAAAAACAAAAAAACCCATCAGTGGATGATCGCAGAAACGTTGCCTTAAACCAAGACCTGACCTGTTGTCCCACCTGATTTATTTTGCCATCAAGCTTCACCACCTCTGTCGGCTTCATGAGTTTCTGCTGAAACGCGCTCCTGACTCTCTGCCAGTCTTTCCCCTCCCTGCGAAGCAACAACAGAGCGCTTTCAGCGTGTGCGCTTCTGCTTCAAACTGCGCGCCGTGCAGGCGGAGATGATTTCAGGAAACAACAGATGATGGGGTCGCAGGTCTACTTACAGAATGAGGAGTCCGTACGCTTCGTTTCTCAGGTCTCTGTATGCTTTCCAGGGTTTGATCTCCAGCCTCTGGGGGTAATTACTCTCCTTTCTGTAGAGCGCCTCCAACAAGCAAGGAGCGCCAATGTGCACCGACTCAAAGGATCCCAGCTTCGTCCGGAAGATCTTCCCGAATTTCTTATGATAATCAATCTGAAAATAAGAAATTAGTCAATGAAATAATTATAAACGGTTAGAGAAAATAGGAAAAATACTGAATTTCATCAATTAAAAAAATATCATTTATGGAATAGGCTATTATATAAAAATACTCTACCAGAGCTTCATGTTGTCTGATCAGGCCTCCTTTTAGAAGGAGTTCCACCAGACTGCCGACCAGGGGCCAGTTGGTTGGTCCCGGGATCGCGTCCAAACTCTGCGCCTTCAAGGCAGCGTGTGGGCACCGCGCAGCCTCCACAGCATCCTTCTCTTCCAGGACGCACACGGAGGATGTGGGCTTGAAGTGCTGCAGCCCCACAGACTTCTTCCTCAGCAGCTCAACAATCTGAGGAACTTTTTGGATCTGCGCCCTCATCCTGAATCTTTGGCTGATGGCAAACTGCCGTTTCTCTGCCGCAAGCTTTCTGAGAGGGAGCGCTCTTTTTCTTAGAAGTGTCACACCTTGCAGCAATATATATACTCTGAGAGTGTTTATTCCGGCCGCGCACCGAACCAATCAGGGACAGGTCCTCCATGGTGTGGCGGTCGAGCCCACCATTCATTTATGGATCCACGTTGAAGAGGATCGTATGACCCCAGATAGACCGTGGAAATGCCCTCACCCCTCCTCTCCTTGAAAATAAACAGCAGCGGAGGTGAGGCGGTTCGCTTGAACCGGGTCTCCCAGCGATTAACCGAAACTCTGGCAAAGCAAATACTACTGCCACACTTCTGCGCCTGGCAAATATTTAACCTACTGGAAATTACATGTTCGCTTTGAGTCGATTTTAATTAGTTCTGATTGGCTTGAAGAGTTTTTAACTGCGGAGTTCTTCCAGTTGAGAACCATTTATTTATGAATGTAGGATTTTGTAATTTTCCATTTATTTATTTATTTATTTACTTACCAAAAAGCAAAAAGTGACGGAAATATGTTTGATGTAAAGCATCAAATCCACCGATTAAATTGGTTCAGTTATTTGTTACATTTTATTCTGAAATTCCCACAAGATGACTGTGCAAGGGAATCACGCTCTCTTATCCATCCATGGACACGCATGCTTCTAACTTAGTGGGTATTTAAACCCTTGTCATCCCAACTAATATCTAAGTTAATCAAAAAATTAAAACTGGACTTTCATTCTTGTTTTTATGCAAGTCTTTACATACTTTTCTTTAAGTAAAGTGCATTGGCCTTCAAGAAAAGTCCTATCAGAGACAGCTTGAAACACAGATGCTGCCTCCTGAGAGCTGGCATAATTTAAATAACATGTAGGGGGCCTCATGTTGTTGCCCTGTAAAAGTGTTCACTCACAGACACTCAAGTGGCATCAGAATAACCTTGAACTCGATGTTTTTCAGCACTATTCATGTGTAACACACACACATTATTCACCCCTCCCACAGAACAAGGGTAAAAAGAGAAAAAAAACAACCAACCAACCCACATACCCATTAATGAACAAAATGTTCCTTTGCTCCCCTCTCAAATTCAAAGCACACTACTCAATATTGTATTACATGATATGGAGCAGCTTTAGTAGTTTGTATCTTGTTTCAGTTTATGTTCAAAATACATAACTCATCCGTTTTGATGATCACAAGAGCCGTAGTTCAAAAAGTTGGGAAATAACACTTTGATGAGAAGATCAATACCACTCGAAAAATGCAGCAGTTGGGTTGGAAAACATGGGGGGAAACAAACTGTAACTGTACATACATAACAAAATCCTCCCACACATTTCTGGTATTTACTCAAGCAACTGAAGGACCCGGATAACACTGCACAACCATCTTCCCACTGAGTTCAACACCTGACGGACTCCATAGCAATCAGAGTGGATGTAGCAGAGTGGCAAAAAATTAAACATGCCAACCTAATGAATTTAGACTATTTTCTAGTGACTAATTGCAGCATTTATTTAAGTTCTGCTACAGTCATGATGAAGGTAGTGAAGGCTTTTATGATTCCTTTTGTAGCTTTTACCAGTGTAAGCCACAAATTCAGGTTAAAACTGTTCAGTGCTCAACTTTGCTGTACTCTACATTTTTCAGTCTAATTTGAAAAAGGAAATGTTGCAATTAAATATGAAATATGACAGACAAGACACAGGAGTTTCTAATGGGTATTTTATGAGTCAATTATTTTTTACCCCTTTAACTCTCATGATGGCACCATCCTCATGAACCCTTTTACCTACATGCAAGTGTTTTAAGGGTGACAAGCAATAAAAAGTAGGCTATTTTATAAAACTTTGAAGCATAATTCTTTATGTTCTTCACAAAATGCTAAAATAAGTTTATCTACAAATTCTAGATGCATCTTTAAATGCATAAAAATATAAAAATTAAATTTGTATGTTGAAATGGTTAGAGTTAGAATCCGCCAAAGTTGCACATCAATTCCATTCATGACCTTTATGGATAGAATTTTAAGGCTGCACAAAGGTGTTGAAGGAATCCATTTTGGTGTCTCAGGATTGGGTGATGTTCTGACCTTTCACAGGAGCAGTTCACAGACCAAGTGTGCAGCTGCGGGGATGAAAATGAGCACCTGAAAATCAGAGACCTTGGTCTTGAGCCAGAAAAGAATAGATGTCTTACCACTTATGCTTCATTTTGAAAGTCCACAGAAGCAGCTTCTTTTTTAAAAGGTTTCATTGGCTCTGGTGGCCTTTAATTGAAAGTAGTTCGACAGGAAACAGGGTAATCAGAGAGGGGGAAGACATGTGGCAAATGTCGCCAGGCCGGGAATCAAACCTGCGACTATCGTCACAAGGACTAAGGCCTCAAAACTTGGGTCATGTTTTGCCCCTGTGCCACCACAGCACCCACAGAAGCAGCTTCTTTTCCCTTAAAGAAAACATTTGTTCATTGAACCTCCTCCCCCAACAAGATTTCATTGATAAGAGCATTCATTCACTCAGGTCATGGAGAGATAAGGTATATTCCAGCATTCTTTGGAAGAACGGGTGATTCATTGTGAGACAGACAATCCTAAATGCGAACTCATGGCTAAATAAATAAGTTAAAACTACTAATTAACCTAACACACATTTTTGACCTATGAGCAAATATCTATGTATTTTGAAGACACCTACTGGTAGAGTATAAATATAAAACACAAAATGGAGTCAAACCAATCACACTACTGACTCAGTTAAAAACATGCAAAATTCACATTTTACAATAGTGAATGCATAGTAAATATACTGAATTTCTTAACAAAAGTCAACCTGCACGTTCTAGGCTAGACCATCTCGCATCAGTTTTTCACTTATTGAAATCTTTACTTTCTTTCACGGACTTTTTTACAAGTTTTAGCGCAATGAGTTTTGGCAATGCTGCAGCGTTAGTGCAAATCGATTTGGCCAAAAGACAGAGAACACGCTTTCACACGATGTTCTCTGTAGGCAAACAGGACTGTGCAACAACATCCTCCATGACCTTAAATAAAATGAAAGACTAAAGGTTTCATTGCGATACATGTATGTTGGCTGTCCATTTGTCCCAATAATCGTTAACGGGAGAACACAAGATCCAGTTAAAATCAAACAATTTTGGCGTTCAGATTATTTAATCTATTTACAAATCTTAAACTATGTGTACTAGACCAGACCAGCTCCAATTAGCTTTTCAGTGATCAAAATCTTGAATTTCGTTCAATGCCTTTTGTAGACGTTTCAGCACAATGAGTTTTGGCAATGCTGCAGAGAGGTGGTGCAAATCAATGTGAATGTAAGAGAGAAAACATGTTTTCACATGATGTTCTTTATAGGCAAACAGAACTATGCAACAACGGCCTCAGTGACCTTTAATAAAAGGGAGGGATTAAAGGGTTTATTGCAATATATTTATGTTGGTTGTCTGTTTGTCCCATTCATTTTTATGGAAAAACTAGATCCAGCTATAAACTGATCATTTTGGTGATTAGATTACTAATATTAAATCTATTAGTATAGAATGTTTAGGAATAGTTCTTTATTTTGATTTCCTTCCTTGTTTAGCAAGAGATATGAACAGCCAGTTCCCTCTTACAGTCTTTGTGTTGGGTTAATTTTTTTAATCTATTAGTTAAGCCTTGTATAAGTATTGAAATATCCAAATAGACAATCTGTAGCTGCAACTTTACAGCGTTAGGAAGGAAGGAAGCAGAAGGTTTTATGCTTGCACAAGCAAAGAAATCTATCAAATTACCCAATCCAGCTCACCATTTTCAGTCTTTCTCGTCAGTTTTATTTGGATGACGATACTTGCCATATAAGTCTTTTTCTTGCAGGACTCCGACTTGTCCCGGAACAGCCGAAGAAAGGCACCAGCTCCCTCACATCGCTGCATGGACAACTGGGTATAGACAATGGATGGATGACTAACTTTTTATACTTATCAGCAAATGAAAGCATAAATAAAGAAAAAATAGTCACTGAAAAGAAATGTCAATTTTTAGGCTGTATTTGAGGAAACAATTACTTTATTCTCAGACTTTTGCATATTTAAGTAGATCCCCCACCACAGCCCTCTATATAGAGACTGTAAGAAATATTACATTCGTAACAGCTACTGTATGTGAATTAATTTGCTCAGTGAGAAATCAATAAAGGTTCTAACAAGGACAATTGCCTTTTTGTTCATGAGAGTACACGCATGTGGTGAAGATGTGACATGGGAGAACAGCGTTGAGGTGTTTTTTATTTCCCTGCAGGAGACATCCTCCTCAACTCTGCCTTGTGCAAGCCGCTCTGTACACAGATGTACACCGAAAAGAACAGGACAAGAGGGAAAAACAAGCATGTGCAGATGCCAGCTGCAAGGCTAAAATCAAACCATAACAAGATAACTTGTACAAAAATATTGAAATTATATAACCAAGTAATGATGTTCTCCAAAACACATTCTTCTCCATTGACTGAAGGGATCACTGGTCTCCTACTCCCTTCTACAGGATAGAATGGGTACAGTAAAATGAGTGAGATAAAACTGAACAAGGGGAAAAATGAATAGCTTCTTCTAGGCTATGGTGTAAGTGTGAGCACATTTATTTGCTTGTTTTAATTTAGCTAAACATTGTTCTGGGTCAGTTTTGTTCAACTCCTTTTGTTTTGTGCCATATTTTATATTATACCGTTCATTAATATCAGGTAATAATGAACATAAAATAAAAAGCACCTCATCAGTTAACATATTCAAATGTTAAGGTTTTGGTTTGAAAATGGTGTAAAATTATGTAAAGTTTGAATCACAACAGCATTGAGTGCTAAGAAGCTTCGGATTTTGTTGACATGAAGTACATGATGGCGATAAAAGGACAGAATGTTCGAGTTCTGGTCTACCTGTTCCTGTACCAAAATGTTGTTTACCAAATTTAGTGGTGATTCAGGTGAATTCCAGAGGAGGATTTATGCTGCAGGGACTTTTTCAGTGAACACATTGAACCGGACTTTTGTGTGAAATTCCAAATAAAAACGGCTGCGAGCAACACGGGGCCAGTAATGCTTTCACCTTGGTTCTGGTAGGGTATACCTGCCTACGGCAACCTTGATTTGTGACCCACTGAACAGGCAGTCTTTTAATATTGATTACTGTAGGGGTCAGTTGTGTGTCTTTCTTAAATTGAGATAAATAAGCTTAGGCACTTCTCAAATTTCCCAATCAGCCATAGCTTCAATGCATGCACCAGACAAATATTATGACCCAAAGTTGTACATTTCCACACAGACTGATAGGTCAGTGAGTTCAGCAATTGGGTTTAAAGTGGAGGCTCCGTTGTTCATGGGGTTCCAGGCACATGCAAAGAAAAAACACAGCCATGCACGCTCACAAAGCTGTACATTCATTCGTGAAAAACACCAACACATGCATGTACTGTACGTGGCAACAGACCACTGTGTTCTCAGAAAAATATAATACGGAGGCCACAGAAGAAAGAGATTAGCTGGAATCCATTGTGTGGATGAAAACACAATGTACAGTTAGATCAGCCTGGGCTGTTGTAACGCCACTGACCCAGAATGTTGGGTGGCCCCTTCCTCAAAGCCCACCCTAACCCAGAGACTGAAAAATATTTTTAATAGACCAACGGTGAAATAATACAGAGTTTTACCCCACCACATCCTCCAGCCTCTACGTGTTGAGCCTCTTTCTAAACTGACTTGCTGTGAAAGAATGAATCCTTCACAGAAAACAAACAAACAAAAAAAAACATTCAATAATGTTTTAATTCTTTTCACAGATTCTGTCAAATAAAAACTCTAATTCTTGGCAATTGAAAAATGAACAGAAACACAATCCTATCGCAGCTGTTGTCTCGATGTTTCGTCATTAAAGTGAATAGATTATTGGCTTTGTCCAGAAAGTAGGTCGTTTCAGGCCAGGGCTGCAAGGAAGGATACTTCCGTGAACCTGATGGCCTCTTCTTATGGACTGAGGCGGCTACTCCTGTGGAAGGGAAGACAAGCTCTAAATCTGGGGCAGGATTCCCTGAATGGCTGCCCGTGTCTTCTCTTACATAATCAAGTCAAAATGGTACAATAATAGACCGAAAAAGAGTAAAGCTTATACCAGATCTGAGTTTTAAAGTTCAAGTATTAATATTCAAAAACAATGGCATATGCTGAGTCAAAATCGACTATAATTTCCTGGCTAAATGTGTGTGCTTACTATAGCATAATTGTCATGGTGTTGCTATAGCATAAATTTTAATGAGATGTAGTTGCATCAGAGGTAACCAGGGCAATCTTCTGCTCCGGATAGAGGTCATGGAGAGCGTGCACTTGAGAGAGCCCTGTGATCCCTGAGAACAAAACATCCTGGGAAAGATCACCCAGTACACTAGAATCTGACTCACAGTTCCACGTTCAACAACTGGGACTGCAAAAGTACAAAATCTTACCAAGTATTTTTGGTCTAATCTCTAGTTCCAATATATTTGTACAATTGAATTAAGACAAAACTAACAAGTAACTTTTCAGCAGGATATAGGACCTTGTTTTAAATTGAAGAAAAAGTAATGATTCCACTGGCAAGTTTTTTTTCACTTATACCTTGGGAAAATGTCATGCAATAATGTGAAATAATTTGCCAGTAGAACTAGTAGCTTACTAAGCTGGAGTTAAGCATTGACAGAAGTGATTAGATCTAAAGGCGAATAGATATGAGAACACTTTTACAACATTATTTACCTGCTCATCCATGCAAGGTCGCAGGGGTCGACTTGTGCCTATCTCCAGCAGTCTGTGATGGCCTGTCCAGGGTGTAACCTGCCAATATGATGCACCGTGGACAGGACAGACTCCACCATTCTCTTAAGACTTTTGGGGCATACATACGAAACCTCCAAAAGGGAGCTGCCCAGGGGACATCTTCATCAGATGCCTGAACTACCTCTGTCAACAGCTTTCAGTGCAGAGAAGCAGCAGATCTATTCTGACTTCACCCCAGATGATGGATATTTCTAAAGTTGAATTAAGCTGATGAAATTCATTTCAACTGCCTATGTCTAAGAGCTTGTTATTATCCATGTCTCTTGAACATAGGAGAGGGCTAGAAGATAGAGGCACTGGTAAATCAAGAGCTTCACTTTCTGTCCCAGCTTTCTTTATCATGACAGGCCACAGTGAGATGTGTTACTGAAGACAAGACCCCAGTCCATCAATTCATCTTCTGCTCCTGCTCACTGTCTGAATTGAAGTGAGAGTAGAAAAACAAACTCTATCATGTCATGTCATGGACTTTAGCACTGGCAGCAATCATGGACACACAAAAAAGTTTGAAGGGTTTATTGAAGTTATTGTACACTCGGTAGGTCCTTCTGGGTTTATGGCAGAGGCCCAGATTAGCACTGAGGTATGGAAGTAAGTGATAGTCAAAAATGAGAAATCATTAATAATGTAATAAGAGGATGGATCTTCCCGTTGGAGACAATGAAAGAGTTTCAGAGAAGATGAGTATTATCCACATGGTTTGAGGTTGAAAGGTGGTGGTGAATGGGAGTTGGTTTGAGAGAAAAAAAATCTGTCATCTGCCTCAAGCTAGGTTTATTGTTTTGGCATTGAATTGGGTGCAAGGGGCCAAGTGCCAATCATACTCCTTCACTGCCTCTTGCAACTCCTTGTTGTGCAAATTTTTTGCAGTGCCATCTTTTAATCAAAATGGTGCTCTTGACACTTGAACAGTCTGTTCAACTGTTCTGAACAGACTGTTCTAAAAACCGTAAACGCTACCTCATACTGTGCATATGTGTGAGCTGTGTAGACTCTATGGACAATATCCATGAACAGTTGAGATTTTATAGTCTGATGTATCAATTGCCTAAACTTCTCTTGACAAATTCCTTCTTTTCTAATCTGAATGGATACTAGCAAATTTGTTGAGTTAGTTGGGTACCTGGCCCAGTTTTTCTCCACCACGGCAACAACCGAACAAGTATCAATTGGCCATCTGGCTGATGTACGACCTTATGACTGACTCCCCTGACTCTCAGCCTTATCTGCTTGGTGAACACCTTTTCTTACCAAGCAGTTTACTGAATTTATCTTTGCGCAGATGTGTTTGATGGACATCCACTTTGAGTCCGCAGTGAGTCTGCTTTGAGAACACAGGGACCTCTGCGGAATGAAGTACAGCCAAGTAAGTTGGAGATTTAACTCAGATTTTAACCTAGCTTTACTCAGTCTTCAGGGACTCTGCTCCTCTTTCTGCTTCTACTGATCGGGTTTAATAAACTGCAGCTGCCAGTCACATATAGTAGTGCGAAAAAGTGAGAAGAACCAAACTTACACACTCATGATTGATGAACTAGTAAATCAAGATCATTGACTTATTAGTTCAACTTACTAGTCATAGGAGCAGTGGCCTAAGACTGTAGATTAAGTCCTAAAGCTACTCAGTTTTAGTATCAAGAATTACTCTTCTAATTTTGGAAGAGTAAACCAAAAAACATTTGCCGTAAAATTGTAGGTCTTAAATTATTTTGAAAGAACATGAGAGTTGGTGGGAGAATGAGTTTATTTTTTCAAAGGTTTACAGGCATGCATTCCTAAGGATACGGGCACAACTAGCTCAATTTTATCTACTTAATGAAGGTTTTGGAAAATTTTGTTTTCATGCTTATTTCATTATTATATTGCAAGAGGACATTCTTCACATTCTCCAGTGGTGAGGCACCAGGGTTGAGAGTCCTGAAGTCTGATGAGCCAACAAGTACAAAAATGGATTCGCTGAATTGCTTACCAGATGAACTCATTATCAACAAACATTGGCAAAAGATTTAGCTTTCAGACTTACGTCAGTTGCTGTTATCATTTTCCAAATTCTGACAAAGAGTCGATTAAGCAAGAAAAACTACAACGCCTGGGGAAATATTCCCCAGTCTCACATTTCCGAAAATGGTGAATAATATTTTGTAAAAAAAAAAAAAAAAAATCTATGTTGATATTTTGCCTTTGACAGCTTTTTTCATAATAAGATAAAGTGTATTATCATTATGAAAAGCCGTGATTGTGCAACCCGAACATGATAACTAGTCAGACTGAAGGTATTTTAATCAGACTAAAACCAACTCAAATCTTAGAAATTTGCTGTTTGTGCTAAAATGGCACCTCATATTGCAGCCCAAGTACTACACTGTCTTTGAATTTTTTTTTAAATATAATTCACTTATGTAAATGTTTTATAAAGCGTTGTATGTGAAACAGTGGCCTTCTCCAGGAGTTGTCTTTATAACGGAAATGTGTGGGAGATGTTGTGAAGCTTCAGCAAAGAAGTTTTTTGAACTTTGCAAGCTATTATTATCTACCAAGTAAAGTGGAAGAGCTGCTACTTCTCAGCAGGATGACCAACAGGTTTGCACATCCTGCTGCTGGCATAGGAAATCTGGCTCAGTGAATCCAGTCCTAATGCTTGTTTGCATTTGCCAGTCTTTTATTTCAGCAATGTAAATCGAGTGATGGACCTCATGGGAATAAAACAGGTATTGGAATTTGCTTTTGTATCAACAGAGGTAGAACGTTTGGATCGTCAAGCAGCAAAGCCATAAATATTGAGCTGAATAGAGCAGTGTTTCTTGACCCAGATCCTCAAGGCATTCTGCTCAGCACGTTTCAGGAGTTTCCCTGCTTCAGTTGATGTCCGATTAACAGGCCTTTGCTGAATTGCAATCAACTGAATCATGTGAGTTAAAGCAGGGAAATATCTGAAAAATGCAGAGCAGTGTGCCTTGAGGACCACTGTTGGGAAACACTGGAATATGGGTTAGGGTCAGTGACTCACATGTCCTAAATCAATGTTTCTCAATTCCGGTAATCAGGGACAGTAGCCCTGCATGTCTTAAGTGCTTCCCTTCTGCCACACACCTGACCTGAATACAGAAGTGATAAACAGGCTTCTATAGGACTTGATGGCATGGAGAGGAGGCCATTTAATCATTTGAATCAGCTGTTCTGGAACACAGACACATTTAAAACATGCAGGGCAGTGGTACCTGAGGACACACTGTCCTAAATGCTCCACTTGTGATGTTAATCATCCTTTTGGTGTGATTGTTCTGACTACAATTTAGAAACCTGCTACTTCAGCATTTAAATGAGAGATGAAATTTCTCAGCCAAAAACTTAGCCTCAGCAATATTTGATGCAGAGTTTCTCAATCATTGGCAACATCAGCCCAACAACAATCTCAACCAACACATCCACTTACGGATGGATGGATGTAATCAGTACTAGATATCAGTTTTGTCACAGAACTCAACAGGATGTGGACATGTTTTATTAATGATAGAAGGTCAGGAGGACATCACATCTCTTTCTCCTGCTTTGAAACTTGTGTTTACCACCCGGCCCCAGTTTTCACTTGGGCTTTGAACTTTTCCATAGACCTGTGTGAAGTTGCTTTTTGCTTAATGACTATTATTACATCTCACTCTATTAGATCATTGAATGACAATCAACCTACTGCCCTTACTTTTGTAGCCATGGCAACATTCTTATGACTAGTACTGATGCACCTGAAGGACATCATGGAACACCTCCTGTTAGAGGACGAGGCAAACAGCTCATTGGACAATGAGGTAAACATGGTCTTTATTTCATCCTGCATCAAATCAACAACCCAGAGTTATATGCAAAGATCTTTGGGCTTTGTATACTTTAGTTCAGAGTTCAACACCATCACTCAGCAAACTCACTCTATTATGCATATTCCCAACCATCTGTCAATGGCTTGAGTCAGTGGGTATGGTGAGCTTCCTTCTGACCCACTGAAAATCATGTCTGGCGTTCCTCTGGGATGTGTAATCGTTCCACTGCATCTCCACAGACCCAAAGTGTCATAAAAGAAGCACCTAAAGGACAAACTTTAACTAAAACTCACTTAAAAAAAAAAAAAAAAAATGGCAGCTTCTTCTAATTGTAAATATGGCTATGCAAATAAACTTGTCTGAAAGGTAGATTACACGAGCTGGTTGGAAGTCTGTGATCAAACACAGAAGACAGTGATTACACTTTGACTGTTTATCTACTTAATTCAGTTAAAAAGATTTCATTAGCAGGTTCCAGTACATGTGATGCTTACATTGCTCGCTCTGTCAGTTTATGAGATAACAGGTCACTTGAAAGAGTAACTGGGTCTTCAACCTGGTGAGAAGAGTTTCTCACTGTCTGATTGTTTGAAATTCCCTTCTTTTTCTGATTAGTAGCTTAAAAGACCAAAAAGACATACAGAAGGCATTGTGATCTCGAAGACACTTATAGTTTTGTCCTGGCCTATTTCTGCATACACTGATCCAGTAGTTTAAACTATTGGAAAGGCCAGTTAACAAAAGAGTGCAACAAGTGCAGTAGTATTTGACTGGATCAAAGTTCACTATGAAATACTTACACGTTTATAAATGGCAGTGCCGAGTTGTTACAATGAACATTATGTAATAAAAAACTGCTTGTACTTACTTTTTTAGATGAATTACTATTTTTGCAACATAAACATTTATTTTTATCACGTTTAAAACCCAAATTAAAGATCAAAAATATAAACTTTGTCATCTGAAGAAATCAAATATTCAGTCCTCTGTCCAGCTGATTATATCACTGACATTCTTGCATAGATTTTGACCTCAAACTTGAATGGAGAAAATTGTCACAGTTCTGACCCCCAGGAAACAGCGTACCCCCATAGCTGCATCAACTCATTGCCCTGCTGCTGTTATCTTATCACTCTAAACATGAGCTCTGAGTGGATGTCATCTTGCACTGCTGTCCTGTCAGCCCGTCTGCTGGTGGACATCGAAAGAAGGCCGTGCGTGGCAATACACAGAGATGTTTGCACAACAAAATTAACAAGATGGAAAAATGTATAAGACTGACTTAAGTGAGCTTCAGGTTAGTTAGTGACAGAAAAGGTTTTTTGCTGAATTCTGTGTTGGAAAATAAGCAAATGAAAGTTTCTCGTATGGTTGATTCCTTTGCTGACGTTAAAGCAAAGCATGCTTAGTAAATATATTTATGTATTAGTATTAGTATGTATTAGTATGATTGTTGCTGCTGTGTGGTCAATAAAAGTTTTATCTAATAGATCCAAATGCTTTATAGATAAATCTACTGCTTTAAGTTATAGTAAAGCTCAATGTCGCATTTTGTTGGCAGATGTTAGCCATAGAGTGATCCCATTATACTTATGTTGTGGTTTATCTTTTAGCTGAGCAATTTGTTTTGGAAAAAGTATAAGTTACACCCTGTTGCAAATAGGTTGGTGCAAGTGCTGCAAACAGCTGGCTTCACAATCTTCCTAAAAGAGCCACAATCACAACCTCTGATAGCATGGTTGTCAATTAAAATCGACGGCTATAACAGCCCTGGAATAGGCGGGGGGTGTAAAATTATTTAAATCCCTTAGATGGACATAAATTGCGTATTTTATTTCTCAGCAAGGACAATCAAGTCTGAAGAGGGAACTTTGAATTTTTTCTTTGAAATTGAATTTTGTGCTTTAAAAATAAAGAAAAGTTTCTTTCCTGTTATGCCAGATAAGGATTGCCACGGTCGATTTTATGAAATACTTTGATGCTTCCGAGCTCTGACTGAGCAGTTTTCAAAGTTCCAGTGTGTAAATTGTAATATTTTGGCAAAAAAGTAATCCGGTATTCAGAATATATCATTACAATGAAACAGAAATGCTTAAAATTTTGACAAACCCATGGTGAACTGTGAAACACAAAAATGTAAAGGTGTTTTTTTACACACACACACACACACACACACGCACACACACGCACACACACACACACACACACACACATATATATATATATATATATATATGTATATATATATATATATATATGAATATGATTTTTCACATTCAGGATATTTTATTCCCATTTCTCCAAAAGAGAGCTGTAACAAGCTGCAACATACTTGGGACTGGGGCAGAGTTTCACAGTCAACACAACAGACACTGAACATTTAGCCAGGGTAACAACGGAAAACAATGGAATGGAAAGTTTGACTCATGTCAGAATGGTTCAAAACCAGACACAAATTCAAAAGAAATTCTGTGGCAATATACAGACACTCTCAGTTCAGTCTAACTGAGCTTGAACTATTCTGAAAAGAAAATGTCTAGGTTTATAGAGCTGGTATAGACATAAACCAAAAAACATGGAGTTGTAATTGTAACAAATGGAACTTCCACAAAATGTGAAAGTAGGGAAGCTAAAAACATATATATGCCACACTTTTCAGATTTAGAAAACTATGGGCTCTTTTTCTTCATTTTCAGTATAAAGCAGTTTTCAGCATTGGTCATATCTCAAAATAAGACATAGTTGTAACATAATCAATGCTTTTGCATTGCATCTCACAAATTAGTGAATAACCCTTTAAAAATAAAGCAAGTGACTAGAGCTGAAGCATAAATATTTACCAGAACGGAGAATCTCCAATTATCAGCTATTTCTGTTCTTGTGAAACAGAGATTGTGTTTTTCAGATAAAAACAGAATTATGTACATATTTGCAGCTATGCAAAGCACTTTATCTAGCCAAATATCAAGCGTTTTCTGGTCTACTGAAACAAGTAGCGTCTTGTCTAAAAAACATGTATCAGCCTATGAAGACCAGTGATTTTTTTTTCAGATATGTTGAACTTAATATACATTTGTAAAAAATTTAAACAACAATCAAAAAACTAAAGCGACTTTTTGTTAAAATGTAATAATGATAAATTAGCACACTCACTCATTTTTTACCACCTAAAATGGCTAAAGTCACACACAGACATATCACATCAGGCGTAGACGATAAGAACATCATTAGTCAGCATTTTGAAGGAAGTTTGTCTGTTTAAACCACATTTAGTTTGATATGCTTCAGACTGATAAAGTGGGAGTTAAAACCCAAAAGAAATGTCAATAGAATAGAATAGAAAAGGCAAAGAAATATCTTTTATTGTCTAAGAGTGGGGACATCCTGGTATCAAGAGGTACATTTCCACTGCAGGTACCATTTCATGAATGTGGAAAGTTTTCTGGGGTAGTTTTTCTTCCCCCTGCGCATCCCCTGCAAGAACCAGGGTGAATCTTCTCAAAAAATGTACGTAGAAATTAAGCCCAATTCCAGAAAAGTAGGACTTTTTGAATGGATTCTGAACTAAAGGTAAAGCTTGAACTCAGTGAACCCCAACAATTCACTCACAGACATACAGTTTTCACAGCAGCCTTATAGGGGGCGACGATCTACTGGTTTGTTAAATGTCTACCATCAGTGCACCAAAACTACGCTGATAGACGCTGGTAGACACTTCAAGTTTTCCTTCTCCTGCTTAGGACCCAATCCACAATTTTCAAAGCCACTAGGTTTATTGTTGCTGTTGGTATACACAGTCTGCACTGTCACCACAAAGACTCCAGACAAACCCTAAATACAACATTTTAATGCCTTCATGCTTTGACTTAAAAGCAAACATCCAGATACAGATAATTAGTAGTCTATCCAACTTATGGAAAAAAAAATAAAAATCATCATTATGTTTTTATTGGACAAGTTGCTTCTGGTTGGTATCTGCTGTTTTGGCAGTGAAACAGCTTAATTGTTGTTTCTAAATGACTGGCCCACTCAGCCTGATTTCACCAAATAAAACTGCTACACACAGATATGTGCACATCTCACTTATCCTGTCCTCCCTTCATCGGCTTACTGTGCACTATATAATTAATTTCGAAATCCAAATGTTGCCTTCTAAATGCCTGAATGGTTCTGCTCCTCTCTGCCTCTGATTTACTCCAGCCATGTCTTCCTTACATCAGCTGACTAGTAGCTTTTAGTTGTCCCAAACACTGGGTAGAAATTTCATTAAGGTCAAACACTTTCTTTCCCTAACGCTGAAATATGCTGTCTTTAAATATTAGATAGAAATCTTAATTTAAAATTTTTAAGTCTCTTCTAAATTCACTTCTTTTATTAATAGTCTTTGAGCTGACATAATCTTTTTATTGTCTCTGTCTACTGATTATGCTGATGATTCGTCAATTGCTTGGATAATAAAACAGTGGGCCTTCCTGCAGATTTTTCATTTTACCACTAAAGCTGATTTTGTATGATATTACATTGAAAAAAATATTTACAAAGTTTTTTTAATATTAAATGCAAAATGTTTATTAGCTTAATTAATTTTCTGAGGATGTTGTTTTTTCATCAAAGAGCCTTTTTTGAGTTTGTATACTTAACAGTTAATAAATTACTAAATTAGTTGACAATTATTTCAATAATTGTGACTAGTCATGTTAAACTTTTCAGCCCTATCTGTTCAAATCTTGGATTTTATCTGTTTTACTTATCTTGTTTTTATATAACAACACTGAATCAGGAGACCTGAGTTCTTTTGGAAAATCTGTTTGTTTCTTATTTTTCCACTTGCTTGTGTTTGTGTGCAGACATGCGTTTGTGGTCAGCACTCTCACC
The DNA here is from genome assembly GCF_001444195.1 of Xiphophorus couchianus. Lineage (NCBI taxonomy): Eukaryota > Metazoa > Chordata > Actinopteri > Cyprinodontiformes > Poeciliidae > Xiphophorus > Xiphophorus couchianus. The sequence goes on from NC_040247.1 coordinate 5,027,160, forward strand.
GTGTCATCACAAACAGCAAATGGTGAAGTTTTATAAAGTTTAACATTTTCACATGAATCCAACATCAGGTTAACTGATGTGAAGTGTGTGGATAGGATTAGTGTCAGGCAGCTTTCAGTTCACTTCCCAAAAGCTAAACTATAACTTGCCCTCTAATCCAGTGTTAATAGGGAGCATGAGAAATTCCCCTTGAATGGGGAGACAATAACACTGAATCCAGGCTGTTCTCTGTATCAAAGTCTTTAATAACTTTCCAGACGCAGTCATAACATGTTTTGCCCTCACATTTTGAACTCATTTGGCCCTGTACTAGTGACACCACAATAACTTTTGGTTAAATGCTGTCAAACTAACAGCCTCAGGTATTGATGTTATGTGTTGCACAATCTCGTTATTCCTGCAGATTCCGTCAGCAGCATCATTACATTGCAGGTCTCTTTTTAGATACATAGAATATTTTATAATCATATTTTCATCTCACAATTCAAATTTCCTTTAAAATATACTTATAACAGGGGATGCATTTTAATAAGTCAAACATAGAGAGGAACTTGTACAAAACTGAACATCTTGCTCTGAGGTGACACTGCTAGATTTTCTGACATCAATGTAAGCATGATGACAAATCTTGCATCAGTGAGTAGCAACAAATAACACATGAGTATTTGTTTTTGGGGAAAAAAAGTGTGTCAGATTTTCTGTGTTGCAGCCGTCAAAAAAGCAACTTGAATACAAATGTGTGCATTAGTAAGATCACATCTTGAGCATATGGACACAGGCATGCAGGTAAATCTTTTTACACCTAAATGTCAAAATGTTTCAAAAAGAGACAACTGAATTGAACCTTCCTAATGACACGATAATGGTTCAGACAGAAAACAATGAGTTGTTATTGCATTAGGGAAGCAAGCAATTAGTCAATAGATGTCCAGCTGGGATTTGAGCTGAAAGCATATTTAGTGAAGAGTGAACAGTAACTATGTGACAATCTGTGGCTAAAACTTCTGGATTGTGGAACTGAATGACATAGTGGTTGGAGTAGGATTGAGCAGCTGGATGCAGCTGGTATTCTTGGATGCAGATGTCCTGGGTTATTTACTGCAAGCTTTCCCTTTCTCTCTCTGACCCCTTTCCTGTCTACAAAGCTGTCAGATAAAGGCTGTTGTTCTGAGACAAGCAGAATCCATGAGATATGGTGCAAACTGTGGCCTCTACACTTACTAAATTTTTAGCAAGTGTAAGCAAAGATGAGCTTTTGCGGCAAAAGAGTGACGCCTATTATTCTAAATATTGGTTGTTGACTCAGAAGTCATCCCAGGACACAACATAAAAAAGGAAACAGGGTACAATTATTTTTCAGTTATGCATATTCAAAATCAATACATATTTTTTTCCAGGACTGCCGGAACGGGGTCGAATGGGAGCTCGGGTATTTTTATCATCATATGATCACACAACCTATGAAGGAAAACAACACATGCACACTGGGTTAATTGTGCACATGCATGAGGGAAATAAAACATTGAGCAATGTTTTTAATCTGCTGTTAATCGCAATTGTTCATTGGACCACAAGGATTATGCGAAAAGAGAAATTCCCGGTAGCTGTACTAACACTTTTCACTGTGTCTGTGTTCTTTATTTAGAATATATGCGTTAAGAATTGGACCAATATCAAGGACAAAAAAGCTCTTGCACTTCAAGTATTATTTACTGGAAAGAGACAAATAGTTCTACAATCACTCAACATCTGCTACAACATTCACCAGACCGTGGGGATGTAGGGAAGAGCAATTACATCCACTTCCAGGAAAAGCTTTAACTCCATTTTTGCATGACATGTGGCATGTGTTACTGCTCATTCATAAAGAATGACTGAGCACACAGAGTACAAGCAGAGACGTGAACACACCCTGCCTTCACCGGGTGAAAAACATTCCTGAGCGTACAGTAACAGTGTCGGGTTTCACTACAGGAACACCCCCACAGCTCAGTGATGAAGTAAACACCAGGAGATGGACATGGAAAATTGGATATAAACCATAAAAACAGGCACATAGAGACAATGCAGTGACTCAAACTGAACTCCCACATTGCTGAAAAATGTGTTTATTCATTGCCTGCATCTGGGAAAAAAAGATGTGGGAAAATGTTCTCTTACACTCAGAGAAAGGAGTTGCGCAAGGCAATGTTTTGGTAGTTCTAAATGCAGATTTATTGTACAAAGTGGAGTAGATGTTACACAGAGGAGAGACAGACAATAACAAAAACATTATGGTAATACTTGTGAAGGCACAGGACACTGATTATTGCTATTTATCAAAGACTTTCCGACTATTTAAAGGTCTCAGCAATCTAGTTGGATGGATGTCCTGAACATCCATCCAACAATTGTCTATACCTTGGGGGAAACAGGACAGGTGTCCATCTCCAGTAGTCACCTGGTGACAGATCGTCAGTATTTGTGAACATATTAAGGATTTTTATTTATGTTATATGTGTTTGTAAATAAATGGTGTAAATGCAGTTGTAATGTCTGATTTGATTCACCACATTTTTCTCGCCCAGAATGTGTAATTGACAATTTCAACCAATAACTCCAATTCCTATTTTCTTAACCAAGGAAACAATATTTTTTTTGTAATACTATACTAAAGAAACAATACAAAAACCTTTGAAGAAGACACTGAGTGCAACTGCCTTCTTTTATTAATGTAAATAAAAATGGAGTGGCGTCAGATTTTAGTGGTTGCAAGATTTTTCATTCGTCTTTTGGTAAAAGACCACAAGCCATTTCTCCTGCAAGCGCTTAGACTCTCACATTTGTTGTGGTTGTGTTTACCCAGAATACCCTGCGCTATAGCTTGATTCCTTCTTTCGGCCCAGTCTCCATTCTACTTGCATCCACATAAGCATTCAAACAGCACCAGAGTTTCCTTCAAGCATACTTTAGAGTTCTCTTTCTTGGTCAGAGTTAGTTTGTATATTCACACCTCCCCTAATGAACCAGACTTTCTAGGCAATTGCAGAACAAGTAGAGATTTTTTTAAAAAAGCAGACTGAAAAGGGCTGGTGCAAATACACCCGAAGTTAAATTTTCATCAGGGAGACTGTCTGCAGCTGGTTTTTATAAGTAAAACTGTTCAGTGCCAACCTGAAGATGAAATAGCTTGAGTCCCGAATGTGTGGGGTCTGCAAAGATTTTAGCTGCATTTTTCTTGACTCTAGACTTGAAAAGGTCCTGGATGGAGGGAAGGTCAGCTCTCCTCAGACCTAAGTGTTTGTTGTAGTTTGGCTGAATCTATAAATTCCTTTTATACCTCTGTGCAATTCTGGTAAAAGTCTTACTATAATATGCACTAAATGAGCACACAAAGAGCTCTGGTGTTATGATTTACCTCCTTGCTAATTGAAGGTGAAGCTTCAGTGCTTGAAATAAAACACTGCTGTGTGTCATTCTAAGAAAAAACCTCTAACAGGCTTTAGAATGAGATGAACAACATATAAATCACACTAGTGCAGTGATTCATGGTCTCCCTCTCAAATTAAGGTCATATTTTACCTGTGACTCCTTCCTAACTCGCTGAGATGACTAACACCAATCGGTCAACTTCTACCCCCATTCTGCTTTGATCCTTTCCAGAAATAAATGCTGCATGCAGAGCATGAAGCACAACCAGATCTACAACTGAATGGTTCAGATTGAAACATGTTCATGTGTTTGAATGGTCAAGTCAAAGTCCTATTTATACTTGACCTATTTCCAGTCAAGTATCGGTGATAAGGCTCAAGAATTGCTGTTCACAGGTCCTCCCCATCCAGCCTGACTATAAGCATGGGTGTAGCCTGTTTGAACTTGACAGACCGCAGTAAACCTTCAACCACTCTCAGAGAAGCCATGATTCAGCGTGGAGATAAGCCATTTCCTGTCACTTTGTTGCAGTTATAAATTAGGACATCTCCCATGCATTCTAAATTTGATCTTGATGTGATTCTGAACGACAACTTCACATATATGTCAATTAGATGTTGTTATTCTACAGAAATCCATTTGTTTTTATACAAAACATAGTCAGAACATCAAATTAAAGCATACAAAAGTGTTAGTTGAGTACCACCAGGGCCACCATACAATCTTACATTTACAAATGAAACCAGATAAATACATACACTGAAAAAAGACATACATATATTTTTTCCTCACTGTCTGAAGTAAAATCAAACCAAACTTTTATTGTTTTAGCTTACTTAGATTTACCCAAATTATTTATACAGTTTCTGTTAACTGCCAGAAAACTTGGTGAGAACATATTGTAGAAATTTTTTGAAACTTTCCTCTAATATCAAGGATAACTGTCTTTTAAAATGTATGACATAGGTCAAAATGGTTGAGTATCCTTCCACAAAACTTCTGATAGGTTAACTAAAACATCTGAGTTAGTTGGAATCACATGTGTGGATGTATTTTAAGAAAGCATTCTTTTTTTAAAATTTCAAACATGATGGAAATGAACTGCTTTCTAGTTTGACGTGATTGGAAGTTCTAAACAAATCAACAAAGATATCAGGAAGAATGTTTAAAGGATGCTTAAAGATGCCACATTTATCTGTTCAAATAATATGTACATATAAACATGATGTGAATGTCCAACAATCGTAATTTTCTGGAAGGGGATGGGTTCTATGTCACAGAGATGAACGTATTTTGTTCCAAAATGTGCAGATTGACCCCAGAATAAAAGCTAAACGCTACGTGAAAGTGAGGAAGACGTTTTTACTTCAAAAGAAACACAAGGAGCCAGTTTGCAGTTTGCAGATGAGCAAAGGGACAAAAATCTTAATTTTTTTAGACATGTCCTGTGGTCTGATGAAACTAACTGTTTGGCCATAATAACCAAACAGTTAGTTTGGTTATTATGGCCAAACTAACCATAATAATGTCCTAATGTTCCTCCTAATGTCGCCACATTAGGAAGACTTGTACAATCCTAGCTGTAAAGTTGTGGGCCTGTTTTGCTGCAGGAGGAACTGGTACATTTCATAAAATAGATGGCATCATGAGGAAATAATACGTAAAAATATTGAATCAATATCTAAAAATATCAGCTAGAAAGTTAAAACTTGAGTACAGATTGGTCTTCCAAATAGACTTTAACCCTAAGCATACAGCCAAAGTGGAGATAAAATGGCTTAAGGACAACAAAAACACTGTTTTGGTGTGGCCATCACAAAGCACTGACCTCAGTCCTGTGGAGAAGTTGTGACCTACAACGTGGACTCAGTTCCACCAGTTCCACCAGTTCTGTCAGGAGGAATGGGCCAGAAGGCTAAAGTATTGTGAGATGTTTTTGGAAGCAAGCCCAAAAAGTTTGACCCATGTCATACAGTTTAAAAGATAGTTATCCCTGATACTGACCAAATCTATGCAAACGTTTGTTTTTGAGGAGTTACAAAAAAAGTCTAAAAATATTCTTGTCAAGTTTTCTGGGATTTAGCATATAGTAATAATTTTGGTACCTCTAACTAAGCTAAAACAGAAAGGTTTGGTCAGATTTAACTTCAGACAGTGAGAATAAAATGCTTGTCCTTTTATGTAACTACATGGTTTCAACTGTATGTTTTTGAAACATTACATTTTTAAAATACTACACATAACCTTAAGAAAATTGTGCAATATTATATGTAATGTTTTGGTGGCAGTTATTTGTAGATGACTAATGCGGTGTGTGAAACATGCAACATATGAAGCCACACATTCAACACGTGTTCTGACATGTCAGACATGTCTTCCTGTTTCAGCACCATTCCCAGGCTTTTTGTCCCCTGCTGTGTTTTTCCCCACATGTGCCTGTTTTTCTACCATCTTCACTCACGTTTTCACAAAGTCTGATGTGGTTTCAAGCAGTTCATCATTCATGCTGCTTGTTACAACATCTGTCTGGCTTTGGTGCCAGGGCACAGGCCGTGCATGGCATTGTGAGCTGATGGCGTGGAGAAACAAAACCCTGAGGTCATTCTGCCTGATCAAAAGAGGGTTTCTAAACGGCGTTTAGCACACTTGCGCAGGGTGGGTCTGGTTGTTTTGGAAAGCCCTGCAGTATATTAACCTGTGTTTTTCTGCCGTTTGTGTGCGTGTGTGGAGAGATAGAAACAGAGAGCACGAGGTAAGAAGGGCACCGTGACTGTTATGAGCTCTGCAACTGAGGTGAGATATTCACTGGAAAGAAGCCAACTTGTTGAGTTCAGAGGGGTCCCTGTGTACCCTGCTCTGAACTCTTGCAGCTCCCTCAGTGTTGGGGGACAGGGAGGGTAGGGGCATCGAGGGAGGGGTGGTTAAAGAGGTGGTAATAGTGAATGAGCTACAAAACATGCACCGGCCGACCTCACATGTGCCAACAGAGTGGAAAGTGATGCTCCCACCCACGAACATACACTTTGCCCTTGGCCACCATCGGCAAAGTGGACATGTGTGTGGGCGTGTGTGTGTGTGTGTGTGTGTGTGTATGTCAGTGATAACGAGCTGTGACCCTTACTTTGAAATACAGTTTGCCCTTAAAAAACCCAGCTCATCAGCACATGTATTCCTGAATGTTATTTTTGCTAAATCCAATCAAATCTCAAGACGTTGACAGCTGAGTATAAAGTGTTTCGCCCCAGATTCAAGTTAAGTCATAAGTCTCTAACTTTGGCAAAAACAATTTTTTTTTATCTAAAGCATGCATGTGACGAGAGTGGAACCAAAATTTTGCTCAACAGCAACTCCTAGCAACAATTGGAGAGGATCTGTGTATTTTTCTGCAAGTTGGAGTATTGTGTCATAAAACAAAACGTGGCTTGAAGACAGAAAACACTAAAATTTTGGAGCCGTGGTCAGAATAATTCATCATTTTTTAACCCTGCAGAGACAAGAATTGACATTTAGATTTAGCAAGGCAGAGCAAAATGCAGAAAGAAGCATATTTAGTTTAGAAACTAAGTCTTTATATAAAACTAATGTATTGCCTTGTGTTTGCAACCTCTTTAACCTGGTTCTTCAACTTACAATTAAAAAGTAAAAACATTTTAATTGCTGCCAATAGTTTTGTCATACCATTTTTTGTACTGTTTCATGTATGTACTTGTTACTTTTACAGTTACGACTGTATGTAAGATGCTGTCCTGAATTTGAGTTATATTCCTTGCATCACATTCATCCATAAACAACTTTTTTCCTTTCGTTTATTCTCAGAAGATTGTTTATTTTAAAACTATAAAATCTTACTGGACTTATCATGAGCTCAAGATTAAAAGCAGTCAGGAACCCAGACTCTGAACACAGAAAATGTCTTCCTGGCTTGGAACCTATGGATGTTCACAAAAGAATTTGGATTAATGAAATCCTGAAAAAGTTTATAAATTGGGTTTTACTTCTTCACTTTATAAACTGGACACTATAGTGATTTCCTATACACTTCTGCATGAAGAAGATTTTAACTGCTGGCACTCAGTAGAAGCCCTTAAACAATATATCATGTTTAGTTACCTCTTGTTGCGTAAAACATAATTTTGGAGCTATTTTGGAGCTAACCTAATTGACTTCAACAATCGTTGATAAAAATTTATTTTTAAACGTTTAAGCCAAATCTTTTCCGAAGGGAAAGTGTACAACCCTTTCGTACCAACAGTCAACTACTGAAACCTAATTTTCCAGGGTTTTGCTTCAGTCTTCAGCCTTTCTATATTGAACTAACAAAGCATTTTCATCTGTTATTTATAACTAACATGTTAGAATGTTTACTATCAGAGGTGAATTCAGGGATGAGCATAGACATGCACCATGTGTAGGATGTAATGGTATTTTTCCAAATATGTTTGGTCAAGGTAAGGTTTTCCAAGAAATAAAATTTATCTGCGTTGCTGTTGTGGACAATGATCCAGTGAAGACTGGATGAGGAGAAGAACATGAACAGGATTCTTCAGAACTGTACTTCAATGGCTGCTTGTTACAGTCATTAACACATTAATAAAAATACACCTCTTTTAGTTCTCAGAATTGACATTGTCCAAAATGGTATTCTATTGTCTATTGCAAAATGAGTTTGGCTAATTTGTATGTCAGTCAACCTTTGTGCCCCTTTGTTTGGTAACTTGACAAATCAAGTTCAACCCTATAACCTCTGGGAACCTGTAGACAACAAATGCCAGATTAACCAATTATGACGACCACAGAAGTTTCATTGAACTGGTGTTAATGGCAACAAATAAAGAGAATGTTCTTAAAGAAATCTTTTCCATCCTTAGCATTTGTTAGGTGAGGCCCAATTGATTTTTTTGTTATGTTTGATTTTTTTTTTCCATACAAGCCAATTAACTGGTAACTGGAGAGTCTGGAAGCTGTTTTGAAATGAAGTGTTTAGTACTTTTAATGCCTTTGCTAAGAGACTGTTGCAGGAACAACATGTTCCACTGCTGACAGGTTGCAGAAATAGACCTGCTCTCCTGGCCATTCATGCCTCAGGTTATTACTGATATGTTATAAGTGTTGACGCATTGCTCCAATGAGCAGCAACAGTTAAGTCATTTTCTTCGTTTGTACAGTGCCTTACCACACTATTAGTACCCATTAAACTTTTACAAACTTTATTGCATGACGACCACAAACTTTGATGTATCTTAATGGAATTTTTTAGATGATAGACCAACACAACAACAAGAAAGTCTGTGTTAAAGGTGCAAAACACATTAGCGTGGGGTGGCGGTTTGCCTTCCAGCAGGATAAGAACTTTAAGTATATAACCAGAGTTATATATTCAGTTGAAAAACAAACAACAGTACCCTACATTACTCGCTTAGACACCATTTTTTTAATTCAGCTACTGTGGCAGTATCAGTTAAACTCTGTAGCACCAACATCAACCAGATGCATTACTTTGAAAGAAACACTGGTTCTTATTGGTTTCTGAGTCTGGTTTTTACTATTATCACTGATACAAATTGAACTGCCTTATTCAAAATTAGGTGAAAAACATGATACAATCTCATAAAAAAATGTTTTTAAAAAGAAAATCTTACAAATAAACATTTAGGAATCTAAATATGTAAGATTTAAATCTGCCTATAGTTTCAAAAAGAAGCTGTAGGGTAAATATAAGCTATCATCCTTGATGACTTGCAGAGCAGGAGAAATTTGAGAAATAGAACCAAAACATGTAATAAAAATTTCAAATAAATTCTGGAGGAGGTTGATAGGGTTGAAACTGGAGTTACAGTATGTTTTCTTTTTGCCTTGTTTGTCTTAACAGTTGACGCATGAAGTACATGCGTACAGTGTTTTCGGTGTTTGCATGGGGCCAGGCTCTCAGATCAGGTCAGATGATTGTCGGGGGGGCTTTGGGGCCATAGAGTGACTGACCTCTCCACAGATGTTATTACACGCAGGCTGCCTATCTGATCGTTATCCACAAACTGCATAATCATGCTAGTGTGTGCGTGTTTCTTTGACCCTTCGCTCCAGATCTCTGACTCTGTTTTTGCTTCTGTATTTCATCTAACACTATCGATTTCTCTCTTAACCTCCTCCTCAAGGTCTCCCACTTAAGGACTTTGATCTCAACTTTATAGTCGTAAATCTGTTGTGTTCATTTTTTTTTTTTTGTCTGTGAACAAAAGTCTTAAAAATCGGCTGTAAGTAGTCTGACTTCTCCTTGGCCTAATTGTCTAAAGTCAGAGGAATATATGGACAGTTTAACTGCTGGTAAAAGTCCCTCGTAAAAATTGTGAGGTATACTTACTATTAATAATGATTCAGCGGTGGTTTATTGAGTGAAAAATACTATTTCACTGAAGCGGAAGTCATTTTCTGAGAAAGTGCATCGTTAAACATTAATTGTCTCTGTTCAGCTTTAAGTTGCGCCTCTGTGAGGCCCATTTTACCTGCTGTGATTACAGTGTGTCAGCAGAATGAGACAATTTGGTGAAGTAGCAGCCGACAAGTTCAAACTGAAAGAAGAGAGGTTTAAACCAGAGATGCACGAATCAGTTAATCCCATGAAATGCTTTCCGTTCTCTAAATTCATAAAACTGAAAACGTTCACTTTTAACATTTTCTTTGACATTGATAGTAGTTTATGAATTAAGTTTGTGGAAATGGTTTACCACTCAGTCCAAAGCTAGTACTTCTATCAAGAAACTGTTCAGCTATCGTTGTCTTCTTCTGCATAATTAGATCACAGGACAGCAGATTCAGGAGGAAAACTCAGTCATTTCTCTTCTCAGTGACACTCGCCATCCAGTTGATACTGGGGGACCACCCGGTGTTCCCAGACTAGAAGGGATATTCAGTTCATTCTTAGGGCTTTCCAACAGAGCCTGTTCTGGTTCCTAAATATGATTTTTAACCAGTGTGGCATGTATCCATTGAAAAACGAGGTTCCGGAGTGCCACATCTGGTTCCAGATGGGCACAGCAGAATATCTGGTTCTTCTGCACAAACTGTGTTATTACCCTGTGGGTTGGCCAAAATAAAGACAAAGAAACAAATAAGCACACTAGCAAATAGAGGCCAGAGAGCCGCAAAGGGCATCCACCATCTTGCTACTACATTGCGTAACACTCATTGTTGATGACACATTCTTGGTTCCCAAAACAGGTGGAAATGAGCATCGGCTCTTAAGGAAACACTGACGGTTAGAGGCATGCAAACCGAACCTGTTCTAGAATGAGATTTCCATGGAGTTATGCCTGAAAAATCTCCAAAGGTTGACACACCGAAGAGACATCCTAATGAAATGCCCAAACCCCCTCAGCTCTGAAGGAGTATTTTCCTACCCTAAGCTTTCCCCGGGTGGAGGAGCTACTCACATCATTTCAAAGCTCCTTGATCTCATGATCCATGTCTCATGACCCCAGGTGAAAGTTGAAACATAGACTAACTGGTAAAATGAGAGCATTGCATTGGCAGGGGAGTTCTTGGTTAGTACTTGAGGCCATGATTCGGTTCCTGAACGCTTTCCCACATGTGGGAGGAAGAGTTGAGGGCAGTTGCAGTGGCAAAGGTGGACTGCCGTAGTATTTTTGAATTGAATTGAATGAGCTTTATTATGAGAGTCCTTTCAATATGTCTGCTCTTGGGTCTTAGCACACCATGAGCTATGACACTGTTTAAGTCTCTTATTTTCCTAGCAGGTTTGTAATAACTAACACTATAAATGTAAGTGCAGTTTTCTTTTATTGTCTCCACACCAACTGTTTCATTCTTTTTAGGAAAAAAGTTTTAGGATATTTGTAGAAGACAGTAAGAGAATATGTTTAAATGTTTATAAACCCTGAGAAATCAGACTTTTAGCAGACATTTCACTCTAAGACAATTGCAGGAGACCTTCATCAGGACATTAGACTGAGTTGAAATAATCTTTCATGCCACAGGTGATGCTACTGTTATTGTCAAATCATGCAAGGTTAATGACCCTGAAGTTGTTATGATTACGGAGAATTTCAGACACGAACCAATGTGCTCTTTAAACTAGTTTTTTTCCTGCCAATGTGCAACCTAGTAACTTTCCAAAAACATCCCATAATTCAGAGCTTTTTCTTTGTTTCATTAGCTGTGCTACTTACTTTAAGTAGCAAGGTTTCAGCCACATGATTTTGATGATGCACAAACGTGACGCTATTTCGGATATAGACCAGGAAGTAAAATATCAATGAAGGCAACCGTTGCAGTGACTCCATATGCGCTTTATATCCAGTTTCAATACAAAGGTACAAAAAACAGATTAATAAATATGTTTGATGTGACCCATATCTTATAGAGTTTGAAAGAACTCAAAGATTTGCTGACAATCTAGACTGTTGAAATCACAAACTGCCTGGTCCCTAAAGATCCTACAACACCAAACAGAAGACATTAGATCTGGAGGTGTTTAACCTTGTCAGGACCAGAACCTCGGTACCAAATGGCTCCACAAATAATATAGTTTGGTCTTTGCCATGGTGAGTGTTTTTTCACATACTGTTTAGTTAAATTGCTTGCAGTTAGTTGGAGTAGCTATAATGTCAACAAACTGGAACACACCTTAATGGCTATATTACCCTGAAAGTTGCTTGTTTCAAGGCAATAGTTACAATAATGCTGGTTACATATCTTACCTTGACTGTTTGATGTCCTGTTTCCACAGATCACCTCTGACTCTAGGCTCATGGCACCAGTAAAATGTTCCTCTAGGATGATATGTAGGTGCTCAACTGATTGTTTAAGATCCAATATATCCTGCGCTTATTCTAACCATCTTTATTGTTCTTCCTTTAGCTTCATCGTCTGCTCTCATTGAGATGCCTCTAATTAGTGCTTAGATTGTTGGTGATTGAAGTTGATCATTACAGCCTACCAATGCAATGTTACCCAAGGAGGTGAGGCAGCCTAAAATGTCCAAATGAAGTTCATTTTAGACTAATGGAAGCTTAACAATCAGTGTCAAGTAAAAGAGCATTTTACGCCAAAGTTGGATAGCTAACCTACTGCTGACAAAGTCGCTGCAGACAATGACATCACCAGATGCCGCTCCTCCAGACAGCTGACGTAGATTTAAAATCCACTTCTTATGGGGTTGTTCTGTTAGCTTTTTACATGTTTCATAATTCTAAACAACTACCTTTGGCGCCCTGCAATAATCCTTTCCATTTTCTTTATTAGAACAAGTGGAGCAGCCATAAACTGTGCCATTTTTTCAAATGGAAGATCCTGAGCTACTTCAATGCATGCCCTCCATTTGTATTCCATGCTCCCGCGGTACAGCTACGCTATGTCACGTGAAAGCAACCTATTGACAGCTCAGACCTTGAAGATTAGAGCAAGCAGACTCAGATGGTTGAACGTGTCCTCTGGTGTTTTGGAACAGTCTCTCCCTTCTCTGAAATTTAAACAAAGAATAGTAGCTACTGTTCTTAACGACTGTCAAATGTCACACAACAAACAGTTTTTAAAATTCTTCTTTGATGGGGTGAGTATGATATCCCAGTTTAATTCAATTTTGGTGAGTTGAGTAATGCAGACTCAGAAGACTCAAAGAAAGACTCAGAACAAATCTTTAAGAAATTGATCATCCTGCTGATTTGATTAAGAAAAATATTGGTTTGTTCACTGTGTACCCTTTGTTCAGTTTCAGCAAGCGTTGTTTTGCTGCACGCACACAACATTACTTTACATACAGTTACCAACTCAGTTCTGAATCCAGAGAGCGGAACATGTCGGCAGCCATTTCAGGTTGACCTTTCCGGGGCTGATAGAGCTGCTGTTAAAGTTTCCGCCATCTTATTGAGTGAGCTGATGGAGCTGGAGCAGAAGTTGGATTCAAGAAAAACAAAAATCACTTCTGAATCACTGAAGCTCTTATTGGCTTGATCTCCTGTGATTCTCTTTCTGGAAACTGACGGGGCTAAAGGTACCACCTTCAAATTACACTTCCTCATCTTTCTTTTTCTCAGTCTTACTTCAGCCATTTAGAACTTCATTGTTTTTTTTTGTTTAAAAATCTTGAATTTAAATTTAAAACAAAAAAGGATAAAGGTTGTTGGATTTTTAATAAAATTAACTAATACCTATAACCAAGTAACTTTTCAAATCTATCTTTTAAGCTGGGGTATGTAACTTTTAATCAAAAAAACAATTTTTCTACATAACTGTCACTATGTTGTAACAACATAATATGAGACAAATAATTTTTGGAAGGATTGATGTCCTCAGCCTCTTTCTAATGCTGGTATTGCCATCTGAAGAAATGCACTGCTTCCGGTCAAAAACAACCAATCAGAGCCAGGAAGAGCATCTTAGCGTTCACAATAATGCTCGTGTAAGCACTGCTTAATGTGCTAATGATGGAGAAACAACTTACCATTCCATGACAAACCATTTATCCGCCATCATCGGTGATCATGCTAACTGGTCTCAGCATTCATGGGGAAAATATGTAGCAGAGAGCAAGGTGGAGTCTATGGGCAGTCCGTACACAAGCATGATTGACAGTGCTAAGTCCTACTGGCTCTTATTTGTTGTTTATGACTGACATGTGTATTTCTCTTTTTGGCTGTGGGAGCACTGGGAGAAGGTAGATCAGCTCATTTTTTAAACATACAATATGTCTCAAACTATACTGTCATAACAGTGAAAGTTTTAACAAATTTGTGAAAAACATTTTTTATCAGTTGCACACCCCATCTTTTAAAGGATCCATGACTAGTTGAGCATGTTGACCTGAATATGTTGTAGTTTCCCTATTAACCCAAAAGATGTTGCTTGTGATTTGTAAAAACTTACTTCAAAACTTGTAAATCAGTATTAGTTTTTCCCCTACTGATGCAGCCATTTTTCACCTGTGTAATGCATGCTGAGCTGATGATGCAGGCAGGTTATAGTGGATTCAAGTCCATAAACAAAACATAGGAACTGAAGGTTGGCTGATGAGGGCAGCTCACAAAACATGTAGAATAGTTAGAGCAAACTGTCTCAAAGTCTTCATGTCAACTTATACACAAGATATCTGCACTGTTACATCTTTAGCAGGAGCTAACATGAAGTCAAAACAAATCAAAAGATAATAAATAGAAGTCACACAAAATATAATATCAGATTGAATTTAACATGCTGCAGACTGTCATTAATCAGTAAAAATTCAAATGACAAAAGTGAAAATATGTATTTTTGTAACATAAATGTTCTGGAACATTTTCTGAGTGAGACAAATTCAAAAGCAATTTTATTTAAATTTCAGACTATGGAGCAAAGTCGCAAAAACATCTGACGTTCTTATCAGTTTTATCAGGTTTTTTTTTTTTGCTCAAAGGGTCAGAGGTTTAAAAAAACACTTTGTTGATGCCGCCCATTTACGGTAACATGCAAAGGGCCAACTCAATGATGGGTGGGAGGTGTGTGTATGTGTGTGCCGCCATCTGCATGTTTGTTTGACCCAAGCTGTGTTTCCAGCGGAAGTCAGGACTCTGTGGTCTGCTGCCTTGTGGAGAGAACATAGAAGAAATGCATCTGTTTATCATTAAAGAGCCGATCTGTCAACACGACCTGGTCAAAAAAACTTTTACACATTTTGGCAGCAGTGTGGGTGTCTGTGGGGGTGTGTGCTGTGTGTTGGCGTGGACACGGGCATTTGTCCACTTTGTCTTCGTGCAATGAGAGGTCTTTCACCAGGGCAACTAGTAGCTTGTTGTGAAATCATGAGTTCTTTCGTTTGGACATGTGCATGCATGTGTTTTTCTGTTGTGTAATATAATGCAACAGCTGTGCAGGACGCTGAAAAACACTTGAATTTTTGATTATAGTTTTGACTCGAGTCAGAGTGGGAATAAAATATCTTTCCATGAGTGTTCTCAGTTTTCCATGTTGCTACACAGAGGGTAAAAACCTCACAGAGACAATAATTGGCTTGTAAACATCCTCACAAAAAGAGATCGGATTTTCTGAAATAGACTTCTGTAGATGTTAGTATCTTATCTAGAAAATTGCTCTTCAAATGACCCAAATTTACTTAAACTAGAGTCAAGTTACCAGCCTGCAAGACAAAACAAAAGTTTAAAATTTTATTTTGTGGTTAAAGTAAAATTTCTACATTTTGTTGTGATTCAGGCTGTTTGTTTTAACACTTTACACTATGTACACTTTGCATTCCTACTATTTATATAGAAGTCTAGGGTAGAATCATGTTTGTCTAAAGTACATTGCATTTGTTCTATGTTAGGCACCTACTGCAAAAGAGAACATGTTAAGCAACACACTGAGTGTATCTATGGGATTGAAAATTACTCAACCTGCTTAAATTACCAGAAAACCTAATTAAAAATAATTATCTAATGCAAAGATTATAACACATAACACTATTTTATCCTCCAGGATAATCCTGGAGGAAAACCTGTTACAGGTTCCAAAGGATTTGAGACTGAGGAAGAAGTTTGCCTTCCAGCCGGAGAACAACCCTAAAAGTACAGCCAAAACTATAATTAATGTTCGAAATGCATCTGTGTGTTAGAACAAATTAGTCCAGACTAAAATCCAACTGAAAACCCCAGGTAACATGTGAAAATAGAAATTCACAGACACTGTCCATCCAGTCCGACTGACCTGGAGCTATGCAGCAGAAAAGAATGGGGAAACTTTCTGTCTACACAGAAAGCTACACCTGAACCGATGTGCAGCCAATAGAAAAAAGTGGCTCTGCATAAAAACAAGTCAGGGAAGCTCAATATGTATGTTGGCTGTGTTTTTGGACTTCTATTTCTACTTCTACTTTAAAGTTATACACTACATTATGTTATTCTATAGAATAAATTCCCATTAATATACATGGAAGCTTCTAGTTCCTACATGATAAAATACAAGAAAAGTTTGTGTGGTATGAATACATTTGAAAAGCGCTGTAATGTGTAGACTGATTTGATTGCTTGCTGGGAGTGTTTATCAGTAGTGTGTTTTCCTAACCAACATCCTTTTATCTGTTTCCATCTCAACTTCCTGCCAGTTTGTTTTCACTGGCACACCATTTACCAATTTAATGGTTAAAGTTTAGACATGACTCCTTCCACACGTATGACTCCGATTTCTTCTTATGTAATATTTTCTGTTTTTATTGCTTGTCAAGCTTTCAGAAGGGTTGGTTGCTGCTCAACAACATTCCCCACTTTTTATTATAATCATAAACCAAGGCAAGTTTCTAAGTCAAGGTTTAGCCTCTTTTCTTATATAAGATGGACAAAGAGTGCTTGTGTACACATTCAAAGGCCTCTGTGGTAGCCAAACAAAAAAGACCAAGTTAATAGATTTCAAAGGTTATGAAAGTTTTAAAACTTACATTGTTACATGATCTTTCATGAATAAATCCAAGATGAAGAAAGAGGTATGTCACAGGAATGGTCAAAGTCAATATTGTTACTAACAAAAGAACTCGACACATTTACAAGGTTTGCTAGTTCCACAAAATTTGCTGAGACATTTGGGGGAAAGAAAAAAAATTCAGATTTTGTCAATTTCATCAGAAATTCCACCACATGTGAGAGTTTGTAAATAAGATAATTGTTGTTTTTGTTTGTGGTATTAAAGGATCTGAACAAATTTTATGATACTGTTGTTAAGAAACAAACACCAGCACTGAAGAACAAATATTTCCCTATTTTTTCTTACACACAGGTTTATCTCAACAAATTAGAATATAATTTAAAAGGTAATTTATTTTGGTATTTCAATAGAAACTGTGAACCTTATTATATAAATTTAGCACATATTGATTGATACCAGGACATGGGCATTAGCCTAAACTGCTACAGAGATCCACAGCTAAGGTGGGAGAGTATGTCACCATGGCAACTATGCATCATACCTGTCCTTTATGGAAATGTGTCAAGAAGAAAGTCATGAGAAATTCCATTTTTAGTTTAGTCTCATTTACATGAGAGACCTGTTTCAAAAACATAAACACATCACCAAAACAAATAATTAAGAAATTTAATTCACTTAATTAAGCAATGACATATTAACTAAACACATGAGCAAATTTCATTAAAAAAAAAAACGTTCTCGCTTTGTCTTAAAAGAAATTTCAATTGAATTTTTCCATAAATGACTTCCCTTTGTGGTGCTCTATATGTAGTACACGCCGACACACACACACACACACACGCAAATTTGTATTTCTACTCATATTAGGTCTTTGCATTAACTTCCATTCATTTTTCATTCATTTCTACAGCCTAACTATGACCTTCACTCTAAACCTAAACTGAACTAAACTCAATTCATGCCTCGGTCTTAAACCAAGTCTTGGCCGAAGTACAAGCTAAGGTAGGAAAGTACTAATTGGGTCCCAGTTGTGGGTCCCATAAGGAGCAGTTGGTGCCCACAGTGTAGTATTTGTCATAAAAATGGTCCTTACAGTGTATCAGCAAGGCCAGACAGACACACACACCTACACAAAATTAATCCAAATGGCTGAAGGTCATGCTAACACTGGTTACTATCACATCAATTTGTTGCTGGATTCTATTTTACTTTAATAAAATCACTTGTACAATTCAGATTCCTTCTTAACATATCACTTTTGCTAAGCAAATCTGAGCTGGCGCATAAAGGCAACCAGCAGGTTTACCTGAAATTCTGCAAAAGGAGATGTGAAAATAAACCACTTCCCCTCCCCTGGGCTAGGATTTAAATCTCTTTTGCAATTCCTTTTTTATTTTCTTTTTTTGGTCTGGCCAATGTGTTGTTGCTAACACGCAAGGTTAAATGTCCCATGATGACAAAGCAAATGTGGCGAGGCAATGACCCAGAGGGCTGCGACCCAATTTAACCCCCTATTTGTCCCTCTTCTTTAGCACTGTAAAAATCAAACCTCACCCAATCATTTTTTTTGGTTTAAGAAAACATCCCTTTTTGTCCTTTGTAGCTGTGCTGATTAAAAATGTTTTAAACATAGCGTGCTGTGAACATGTTGTGTGTTGACTTTAATACATGGCCTTTAACCATGCACAGACCTTGATAAGTTTGTCACTCCTGCCTCTTTAACAGCTGACACAGATTCAGTATGGTCTTCTTGTTTGGAGTTTTACAAATGGTGAACTCAGTCTTTGATGGGCAAAGAAAGCACACAAAAACACTGCCAAGTGTTATAACACAGGCTAGAGTTACTTTACCTTTGGTTTCTCAATCATTCTCTTTACTTTGGAGAAGGACCAAGTGTTGTTCACCTGAAATGTGTAGAGATGAACTCAAAACAAGTCGTGTTGGGTTTGTGGCTAGAGGAATGAGATAAAGGACCTTTGCACAGACCGAAAGAGTTCAACCGTAAATTCACTGAGAACAAAGATGGCTTTAGGCATCAAAAACAGAATTTCTATTTTTTTAATTATCATCAAATTCAATTCTATTTTAAATGATGTCACTTCACAGTACATGTTGTATCAAGAAACTTTGCAAAACACTCAACTCAATCCAACCACACAGACATATTCCAAGTCAAAAACATACATTCCAAATTGATCCAAGTTTTAAAACAATTCAGTCATGTTCATTTTAAATAATTTACTGAAACCTGTGGTACACCACAAGTATCCCTGGAGTGATAAAAATAATTTATAAAACAATATAACAGTCTTAAATGTAGATACCATTAAAGATTCCTAAGGAGAGTTAAAATAAGAAAAGTTGAATAGTAATTATGTCAGTGGTAACATCTAGACTGACTAAAGAAAATATAAGCAATTTGTCTGCCTATTACAAATGTATTTGAGTGAAAAGCACTGCACTTTGTTCCAGTGTTTTAAATAATTTAAATATAAATATGAGACCTATGTTTTAAGTCTTGTGTGAACATTTTATGAGACCTATGTTGCTCTTATTAGGTGCTTAATGTGATGAGACCAAGCTAATTTCCCCAACCAAATCCAATTTCTTTATTCAGCCAAAAATGTTGTGTGTGTTTTGTTTTTTTAAAATAAAGCCAGAGGGAGAAAACAATTCAGAGTTTTAAGGAAGGACAAGATTGTTTTTTCACATGGAAATAAAAAATAGAAAGAAAACAGGAAATAGTTGACTGACTGTCCAAAAATACGTTTACAGGTCTCATAAAGTGAAATCAACAACATAAAATCCTCATTGTGAATGTTAAAAAAACCCATTAATTACGAGCTTAACTAGACGTTTTTCCTCTCCATGTAGTAGTAAATAAGGTCATATAATGTGGCATAGTTATGTTGCTCAAAAGCGCCAGCAGAGATCTGTCCTGCTGAGTGAGTTGTTGACTGGTATTCTGCAGGTTGAAGGTATCAGCACAACAAAACACGAGGCGTGTTTTTCATGCCTGTTGATTTGGAAAGACTGAACAACTTTAAAATTCTTTTTTGCAAACAACTAAAAAGTAAAGTTGTAAGAAAAAAAGCTTCCAAGTAAAAAACCCACAAAGGAGTCATTATCAAGAAATTTTACTTTAAGTTTGATAAAAAAACAAAAAAAACCTGGTATTTATATGATGACATGCCAATTAGTGATATTACTACATAAAAAGTGGACTTGAGGTATGATGCTACTTTAGAATAGAAAAGGTTTTTTTTCTTTTTACCAGTGAAACGTCACGTCTAATATATGAATATTCCCTCGAGTATGAAAATATTTGTCCCAAATGATTTAAGTGTGAAATAATCAGACTAAACATTGACTTAAAGCATTTTGATCTGAAAATAAATAAAAACTATGAATAAAAAAAAAAATTCCTAAGTACACATAAAAAATTTGCCGTTTCTGATTACAAATCATAAATAAGATTCTTTAGGTCTTATTTAGACCTGAGGTATCTAAATAAGATCCTTTAGGTGGATTTTGAAGTGATTTAGATGTCAAAATAATCCCACCTATGTATATAATATGACAACACAAGCAGCTGTTTTTTATCTTATGATTTTTTTTCCGTTTGTGTTGTTATTAAATGTATTTTGTCCTGTATTCCCCAGCTTTTACAACCTATATTCTTTTTTTATCCTTCTGGATCAGTCCTGTACTGGCTAGCAAAGCCTATCGTTCTGGTAACAGTTTTTGTCATCCTTTCTCTCAGTTTGCAGTAAAAGTCTCTGTTTTTAGAATCCTGTTCCATTTGTGCACTCAATCTTTCTGGTAAATACTATAAAAGAAAATTAGTTTGGCAAATAATCTGGAAAATAAATTAAAGCCAGACGGTTCTTTGTCTGGACACATCTTAAACACAATAAAGAGGGCCATCTGCTTATAGTAATATGGGTTAATAATAAAACAATAATGTGTTACGTTAGTTATTACATCAATATATTTCCTCTGGGTCTAATTCAGCTCTAGCTTTTATTATCAGAATAAATTCCACCCCAGTGTTAAAAGTTTTTTTTTTTTTTTTTTGTACATTTATTATTGTATTTTCTGTTTGGTGTTAGTTTTGAAGAGTCCCTAGAACTTCTTCTTTATGTCTGTTCTTGAAATGATTTTGAACATTTGGCTCCACCTACCGACAGAATGAAAATACACATGTAATTTACGTGAACATGTTTCATCTTTTTCACAATCGGGACAATTTAAATGAATCTGGATAACTAGTATCTTAAAAAAATAAATGAATTAAATAAAAATAACAAAAAGTTACAAATAATTACAATAATAGTAGTAATAATAATTCTATTTACATAAAGCAGATATATGTGTTTAAAATTCTTTTTGCAAACAGAAATCTTAAATTGTGATCAGATAAAATGCCCTGAAATTTATGGTTCTAATATGACAACACGCAGAAAATGTTGCAGTATGAATAGTTTTGCAAAGGCTCTGGACCTGGAGCTGCTGCATTTCCTAGGTAAACAGCGCCCTCTACTGTGTTGGACTGAAAATTATTCTGATACCGACAAACCAAAAGTGCTTACAAATAGATTTGTTTAAAATATATCGTTAAATTTTAACATTGGTTGGTCCAAAGTAACAAATTAGTGGTTACTTAGTCAGTCTCACATTGATTCAGCAGCTTAGATAAATCATCCATATACACGTTAAAAAGCGAAGAAGACAAGATGCTGCCTTGTTGCACACTTTACCCACATAAAAAGATGATACAGAATTTTCCCCAAAAAACTGGTGAGCATATCAATACACTAAGATTCTTAAAAAATATTTAAGATTTTCTCTACAAGCAATTTATTAAACACATTTTCATAATTTACATGATCAAACGCTTTTGATGCATCAATAAAACAGTTAAAAACTGTGGCATTATGCCTATTGTATAACTGTAAGATCTCATTGAAACCAAAAATGCACACATCAGTGCCAATGTTTTGATTTAATTGTGGTAGTTCAACTAAAATCTCAACGGGTCAACATTATGAAATGTAGTTTTAGGTCAGGCTGATTAATCTAAAGAGACAGAGCGGTTGAAGGTGAGTGGTGAGGTCTAACGGAAAAGAGGTAAGGAATGAAAGAAAGGACAAACGGTAGAAGGGTCAGGGTTCATTTACTGAAATGTTTTTGACTCATCCTATTACTAAATTAAACAAAAAATACAAATAAAACAACATATTAGAAAGAATAATCTTTAGTTTAGATTTAGTGAAGACTTTTTTTCAGGAGAACAAAACTGATTGTTATAAAAACAATTAGTGGAAATAGGTCAAATCAATAACACACTCAATAATATTCAATAGGTGGAGTGGAGTAAACTGATAATTTTTCATGCATTAAACATTTAACAAGTGTAAACAAGAAATTAGAACTACTTTCAATAGTTCTAATTTAGAGACAACCAAACATAATGATGGTGAATGCATCGTAATCAGACTGAAAAAGCATAATTTTAAAAAAAATTATCCCCACCTTTAAACAAAAATGATTGACTGATATAACATAAATATTGTCATTTTATATCCTCACACCTTCACATATTAAATCCTTTCATTACTTTTTCTCTGATGTCACACATTATTCACACTGCATTTGGTCCCGACGTGAATGGAAAAACTACCATCTATAAGACATGCTTTTCTTTAAGACATATAAAATAAGACACATAAGCAAACCCTACAGTTTTAGCTTCATAAATGTTTTTCCATTTTTAAAACGTTGACTTGGGCCAACGCAAGCATCCAGGGGGGAGCGTATACGTCTTTGTGTGTGAGAACAAGTTTGAACCCCAGTTTTTTGTACAGATCCACAGCAGCCATCTGGGTGGAGGTGGTCCCTAGCACCAACTTAGAGAAGCCTCGCTCCTTACAGAAATCAATCACAGTCTGAGTCAACATGCGGCCCAGTCCCATCCGCCTGGACTTTGGCGAGATGCTCATTCGGAACATTTCCCCGTGCTTCTCATTCCCACTTCCTATACACAACACAGCCACCATCCCGATGACCTGCGTTGCCCCGTCGACCTCAGCCTCTGCCACCCAAAAGCAATCATCCGGTCTGCTCAGGTACGTCCCGTCGATGTCCTGCATGTCTGTCTTAAGTTTCATTGCGACATACCTGGCGAATAGGTCGTAGGAGCAGCAGTAGATGAGTCCCACCCAGGCTGTTGGCAGCAACAGAGCTGTATACAAAGAGCCCAGGAGGTAGCCAACCAAGCCCAGAGACAGAGTAATAGTGAGGTGTAGAGGGCTAGACATGGCATTCTGAAAACATGGGCCGATGTGCTCCCTGATGCCGCTACTGAACAGGCGCCGCACCGTGTCCTTGTCTGAGGGACGGTAGCGGCGGATCACCAGCTCCATGACTACAGGAAAAAGCAAAAAAAAAGAAGCATCAATTGCCAGTTTTTTATTACCTATTTGGTATCTTTTCCAGAACCAAATTATGGAGAAGCGGCATAGAGTCTCTATTCTCCTCAAATGTAGAACAAACATCCAGAAAACTACAAAGATGCTGAAATACTGAGGTCCTTTAAATCAAGGCTAAAACTCCACCTGTTTAGAGTTGCCTTTGATTCCTAGTAATTGGCTCATTGATCGATATATTTGATACTTATTGCTAATGTAACACTTAAAGTTTATAGCTTGTTGATTACTGTATAATGTTTAGTGGAGTAAAGCACTTCGAACTGCCTTGTTCAAAGTCAAGTCATGCTTAACTTAACTTTGTCAATTCGCATAAAAATATGATTCTTATGTAATAACAGATCTAAATTAATGCACCATATTCAAATGGAGTGTACTAAAATACTTTGTCACCTTTACAGAGTAAGATATGGACAGAAATAGAGCTGGAAATCAAATTATTTCAACTTCTGCAGTAAGAACTATTATATATTTCATTAGTGTTATTTTAGTCAGCAGCATGAAGCGAAGCTGCCAGGCTACTATGGTTGTGCATTATTCTCCAATCCAATGTTTTAATAGGTCTGCAGTTTTTATTAGTCTTAATATTTAGTTTTGACTTTAGATTTTCAATTCTATTTTAGCTTTAGGTACTTTTTACCATTTGTTTGATAAATTATTATTATTATTTTAAATGCTGGTTTCAGTTCTAGTTTAAGTCTGTTTTGTAAGATGAGTTACATAATATGGGGCAAGACTGAAATAGTAGAAAAGTAAAAAAAAATAAATCCCAGAAATTGACAATAGTTTTTTTTTTTTATGTATTCATTTAAAACAGAACAGCTATAAATCCCTGCTGCTGGAAGCTGCTGCAATGTACAATGTTTTAAGTGTTTAGCTATCACTTAAGACACTGACTGAACTAGACTGAATGTGAATGGGCGAACAGAAGTGATCGCCTATTTGTGGGTTTGTTACCCTTTAATAATGTCACTTATTTCCTTTCACTACAAGACATTTCTTTTTATCTAAATTGCAGTCATATTCAAAGTTATCTCAAATTGAACTTTGGCACTTTCTCCCAACTGTAGCTGGCATGTTAGGTGTGGACTGACTGCAGCAACACCTGACTGAGGTACCTGCTGTCTGCCGACATAATGCGGCAGAGCGAGGAAAGAAACTAAACTTTATATAATGCCAGACACAACCATAAACTAAGCTATAAATTCAGTTAATTTTATGAACACTTGTTAGTTGTTCTTTTTTTTTTTTTACAAACTCTCATTTTTATTTTTATTTCAGTTAACAAAAACATTTCAATGCAATAAAGATGTGAACGTTTCAAATACAGTTTCCTTATGCTAAATGATTTCGAAATGCAATATTTCACTTCCCTAATATGTTGTTTGTAGGATTTGTGGATTTAAGAATAAGAAGTTGAAGATTTCTTTTTAAACCAAGTATATAATCAAGTGCAAAATGGTAGAACTGCACGTAAAAATAATGAAAGCACGGGGGTACTACCTATTTCAGAAAAGATAACTAGTGTAGCTGGTAGAAATATTTAAGTGATGCTGTATTAAATTCCTCTGTCTTTCTCTGTCAATGCCAAACTGCACAAGCTAGCCTGGGCTATGTAGTAGCTCGTGAGCTAGCGGCCACAAAGGAAACAAAAAGATTAATCATGTTTTTATGATTAATCATCATTAATCATGTTTTTATAGTCAAATACGCAGTAAACTCGGGTCAGCACAAAGTTTACGAAGCGTAAAAAAATCACAAACAGCATGAATCACAAACAGCTTTTCCCCCCCGTCACCATAATTTCTTAAATCTGAATGCTAACCTAACTTAAACTCCTGACTGGGATTTACACAATTGTTCGGTTATGTTAAACTCACCACAAAAATACTTCTCGGACCCTTACTGTACTCTACGCAAACTTCCTCGGTTTGTTCAGTTTATCGAATAACAACTCTGTAATCCGACCGACGAACCCTTAAGACAACAACCCTGGCAAACACCGTTTGAACTTATATTTAGGTTAAGTTAAACTTTAAACTTTTGCAGTTTAATGAACAGGACGCACACTGCTATCCTGTATTTGACTTTGGTCAGAGTACACAAGCGGCAGAAACGAGAACACTGTTTGTTTTTCCTTTTAAATCCAACTCTACTCACCTGAAGTTATAGCTTGTCTATCAGGAGCGCAACTCTGTGATATCGGTATTAAACTGAGTTTTAAAGCCGTAAAATGTTAAGATATGTCGGTAAAGGAGGAGGTCAATGAATAAATCACAAACTGTTGCAGATAAGCGATCAAAGCGGCCCGGGGTAATAACTTACATTTGGACCGCTTTCTCAACTTATCTGTCAGTCATTTAACCATCCTGTTAAGTTTCTTTTTTCAGGCACAGTAATAATGTTCGTGGGTCAATTTGACCCGAGGAGTGTTAAGTCATGCAATAGTGTCAGAAACCAAAAAAATCCTCCAAAACATTTTTGTATCTGATTATTAACTCCAATGCTAACCATATCCATCAATATTTGTACAATGATGTTTTTTTATTGCTCAGAAATTAAGGATCAATGACGACAATCTACTCATTTACTCATTTGAACATAAAAAATGGAATTTACATTTTTTTATGTCCACTGAAAAAAACCTAGACACAAAAAAACAATAATTTCCTTAAAACTGATCTTTGGTAAAAAATTTTATATTACACTTTTTTTTTTTTTTTTTCAATGGGTGATCTTTATAATTGAACTTGAGACACACATACTGTTCAGGGTCAAATTGACCCACTGATTAAAATCAAGATAAATGAGTCATGCAGAGAGTATTAATGTTTTCCTCCACTTCTGCTGAGTGTCACTCAGTGTGGGTGGAGTTTGTCCACGGGAACAGAAAGGATTCCCGTCAAAAAGTCTATGAACACCTGCTTTCTCGCAGTTTCCTAGTGAAGTAAAGAGAATAGTGAGGAAGTGTGTTGGCGTGCGTGGGGGTGTGTGTGCATGTATGTGTGTGGTGTGTTGTGTTTGTATGTGTGGTGAAATATGGTTCATAGCTGCAAGGAAACATATAGAATTGGACATTTTTTAATCTTATTTTGCACTTTAACTTGACTGCCGGGTCAAATTGACCTGAACAGTATCCATGTAAAAAGTAGACCCAGGGGGTGGTGCAAATGTGTAAAATGAATCAATTTTCAATTTATATGTCGAGTGCATCTATTAAGACAAATAGAAAAAGTTTCATGCAAAAAAAATACTTCCACTATTAAAAAAATAATAATTAAACTTTATAACGGGTCAATTTGACCCAAAACATAACAGGAGGGTTAAAAACTAAGTATTATATGGGTTGCAATGATAAAATAAATTTTAATAAATGTTTTATTGACTGTACCTATCTGACATTTCTTGCTTGTTGAGGCAACTTGCTCCAGTAGAAATGAGGGATTTTTGGGTGGATTAGATTTATAAAATTATAT
Source organism: Xiphophorus couchianus (assembly GCF_001444195.1). Taxonomy (NCBI): domain Eukaryota; kingdom Metazoa; phylum Chordata; class Actinopteri; order Cyprinodontiformes; family Poeciliidae; genus Xiphophorus; species Xiphophorus couchianus. The sequence goes on from NC_040247.1 coordinate 5,053,936, forward strand.
ATATATATATATATATATATATATATATATATATATATATATATATATATATATATATTTTCTGATGCATTTGACTTTCTGAAGTGACATACATTATTGCCGTCTTTCTTTTTATTCACCTAAAACAAATTATTTTGCTTGAAGGTAAAAGAAAATGTGTTTAATATCCAAATTTTTATGCAAATTTGTTTTAAAAGTCAGCGACAGCCAGAGACACAATAAGGCAGAAGGTGGGTGTTTGGATGCCTTTAGTTTTTCACAAAGCAAAAACAACCAACATGTTTCCCAGACAGCAGCAGACGGCGATGAGGACTTCCAACACGGTATAAATGACTTCTCCAGTGTTCATGGTGCTGACTGTCAGCAATAACTCTCAGGGTAAAAATGAGTGAATTCATGATGTTGTTCAGGCCTTTTTAAAGCTTTGAGGAAGCTCTCAGCCTTTAGTTTTAGATATATAATTTGAAACTACAGCGATATATTTGGATTATTACCATATTGTGAAACAGATGAGGAGGTACTTTACCATATCCCTGATAAAGAACAACTTGATTTTTGCCTCCAAAGTGGCTCATGGGCACAAATAAAAATGGAAATTATTAGATATTTTTTTAAATTATTAATCATTTATCTACACAGGAACATCTTGAGACTCACAATCTCATTTAGAAGATACCTCTATACATCATACAACAATACCATGAAAACAGTAATAATAAATCCACTAAACAATTCTGAAAATCTATATCATATGCACCACCAAAGGAAAGATTCCCACTGATAACAAATTTGGACACATTTTTAAATCCCTTTATGAAACTTTTGATCTCCCCAAGTGTTTGGAGACCAGATTGGAGAGCTTCTGGCTCTGCTGAAGCAAAACCTGAAAAGGAGAATGATTTTTTTGCCAAGCTTATTATGCACCGATAGAACAATGAACGTGATAAATTCCTGAGAGAGAAGGCTCATGTTTGTTTTATGCGTATAATGTAACATGACAAGTATGAAAGAACCAGATAGAGGATGGATTTATAAGTGATGGTGTACCAATGTAAAAGTCTAAGAGTGTGCAGAGAAAACCATTTAACTAAAAAATTTTAGGTGCAATGGTAACTGAAGTGTTTGCTACCTATGATAAATCTAAGCACTCCATTATGAAGGAAGCCCAAAATCTATGGAGCCAGGCTGCATAAAAATCACAAACAGCATGAAGAACAGTTTTTTCCCCTTCACCATAATGCAAGTACGAGCAAACCTAAGTTATACGCCTGTTTGGAATTTACACATTGTTTGGTTTGTTAAACTCACCACAAAAATACTTCTCGGACCCTTACTGTACTCTACGCAAACTTCCTCGGTTTTTTCAGTTTATCAAATAACAACTCTGTAATCAGACCGACAAACCTTCAGGGTTCATAGTTAAACTTTAAACATTTATCTAAATGAACAGGACACATACTGCCGCTTTTGTACTCTGACCAAAGTCTGTATTTGACTTTGGTATTTGACTAAGCAGCAGAAACGAGAAGGGAAATTGTTTTTCCTTTTAAATCCACCTCTACTCACCTGAAATTATAGCTTGAATATCAGGAGTGTAACTCTGTAATATCGGTAGTAAACTGAGATTTAAAGATCTAAAATGTTAAAATATCTTGGTAAAGGAGGAGGTCAATGAATAAATCACAGACTGCTGGAGACTCACAGAAATGATTCATGGCAGAGTTAAGTTTTATGCATTTACATCTGTTTGATTTTATTTAAAAACTCATATTGTATACATACGTATTTGCCTTTAAATTAATGCATTGAATGTAATTAGTTAATATATACTTACAAAGTTTAGATAATTAAAGTTGTTAAACAAACAAGATTCTGGTATTGAAATTTTATGTGTTTGGTTTTTGTTATGAGTAGTGAAAAAAGGAATCAGACACAATGTCCTGCACCAGGAGGTGGCAGGCAGTAAAGTCTCTTTAAGTTGGCTGCCACCTGTCTTATGACGGTAAAAGAAGAAGAGGATGCATTTTCCCCAGCACTCAGGTCCATGTGATGGATATGCGGCTGTGGCCCTGTGGCTAGAGTAGTCGACTTGTGATCAGAAGGTTCGATTCCAGTTTCCTTCTGCCACATGTAGATGTGCCTCTGGGCAAGGCACATATCCCCAAATTCCCTACTGATCTACGTATCAGTGTATAAATGTGTGTGCAAATGGGTGAATGTGATTCTAGTGGTAAAGCATTATTTAAGTTCAGTCCATTTACCATAACAACTGACTGAAAGGAAAGACGTTGCATTAATGTGATTAACTTGTTTTATCGCATAAATGACACGTAAATCATAGAAACATATGCTTTTTAAGTTGCATAGGTAACTTGATTATTATGCAATTCAAACAATACACTTTATGTATTTGAAATAAATACACTCGTTATTATTAATTTAATATAACTATACTTTAATAATACAAAATACATAAACCTAAGGATTATGCAATTAAAACACAGGATAATTACACTGATGAACATGAATCATGTAAAGTTTATTTGATAGGTTCGCATTAAAATTATCTATAAAAGTAAATGGAAGTTTGTCATGTAATAAAATTACATGAATCTTAAAAGTTAGGGTTAAATATATTTATGTTAAATGTGTATCTGTGAGTGCAGCTTGAAGAAGGCACTGGCACTGCTACCACAGGTGGATAAACGACCAACGTGGCCGCGGGGCAGAAGCTCCACATATCTACCAAGCACTTACAGAAATAAGTATTATTTATTCAAAATTTCAGTATGCAAAAAACACACCATTCAAATTCACACTGAATTTAGGACCAATAGAGTTAATGATTTTAAATATTTTTCCATTCTGTAGAAAGCAGAATGAAGCACATTGTTTTCACTAAGAGTGGAAATAAATTTCACTCAGAAATAAATTTCTGAGTGAAATGATTTTCTGATAAAAATAAATTTTTGAGCAACATAGTGCAATAAATTCCAGTTTGTCTGGAAAGTTAAAAGATATCAAATTTACTTCCGTTCGTATAGAGCAGCGTTTCCAGACTGTCGTCGTCAAGGCACACTGCCTTGCATGTTTGAGAAGTTTTCCTAATTTAAGACGCCTGATTCAGATGACTGCAGTTCAGCAGAAGCCTGTTATTCAGTGATCAACTGAGATCATGTGTGCTTGAGGAAGGGAAACAACAAACACTTGCAGGCCACTATGCCTCAAGGACTAGGGTTGGAAAACATCAATATAGAGAATTTGGATGTCATGAGAAAATATTTATTTATTTTTTTCTTAATTTACCCTTGTATTTTTAGAGCACATGGCCACATAGATCAATAACCCTGAACCACTGGTGAACAGAGTCAATCTAGAGTTCACTGCTCCCAGCTAGAGCCATAGTGGTGGCATGTTTTTGGCTCATGTTGGTGGTAGAATATATGTATGTGTACATTTTCAGAGTATATTTTTATGTGACAAAAAATAACATGATTTTATTAAGCTTTTATTTAACAGTGCAAATAGTTACAGTGTTTAGCAGTTATTCAACCTGTAAGAATATAAATGACATTAGAAAAATGTTTTCAAAAATGGTAGATAAACAGAAAGATTTCTACTGAAGCTATTCAAGGCAGCAAAGCCCTCCACAACATCTGGATTTCTCTAACCCCAGTTGCAAATCCTGTGGCAAACATAAAGTTTAGTTCAATTGAGACCAGGTTGAAGCGATGTGTCCGAAAGATTTATATATTGAAGAATTGTGAAAACCTTAAAGAAACATTAGAGAAGTGTTTCTGGTAGCAGTGTCATTGACTTTACAAACAGACCAAATGAGTATTTGATCAGCAAACACGAAGACCGGGAAGGGTAAAATCGGGCCTTTGTCACTGACAGAGGGGTGGTTGGAGGTACCAGAACAATAATTGGTCAGTAGCAACTTTAAAAAGCAGACCTGAGTGGAGTGTGGGAAGAGCTTGTTGAAGATCCATAATGAAGACTCTTTGGGTTGCTGTTGTGCTGAGTTTTGTCTCAGTGGGTCAGCCTGCACCTCTGACCTGTGATAAACTGGCAAAGCCAGTCGAGAAACGTCCAGATGTAAGTGAAATTCCTTTTTTCAAATGATTTATTTTTTCTGATAAATAAAAAAAAAATACAGAGTAACACATTTTTCTTACGAATTTAGAATGTTTTTCACAAACGTCCATGTTCTTCTGTTTAAGTTGCCTGGGAGGTGGCACTACATAGCTGTATCAACAGAGGTCTGCTTGCCAGCATTGCTAATTAACAACATGTTTTGGCCAAGTCTTGCTGTAGACGTTACTTATAAGGGCACGCCACACCACTATGCTGCTACGGTTAAGGCTAAAATGTGAGTAATCATTATTTTGTCTTGCATTTTTAAGTAAAATGCTTAATTTATGCATTTTATGTTAAATGTTAAAATAAATCATCTCCAGGCATGGCTTCTGCATGAATGAAACAGAAGATTTTTTTCAAAACAACAACAAACTCTTTGAAGTCAACAGTGAAAGTAAGAAGCTGCTGTATCAGTTTCCAAACTCTGTCACATTTCCTATTGTGATATTTCAAATAACATAGAATAGAAAAAAAGACAAGCAAACATTAATACATATCAGAAATGGTTGTATTTTCACATTAAACATAAAGTTTCCAATCACCCGATACTCTACTATTATTTAAATTGTGTATGGTGATTCCGTATGTTTTGTTTACTTTTATGCAACTTTAGATTTAAAATGATGAAGTTTAATTTAAAATCCATTACAATCCCTCACACTGTTTTCAACAGATTCTCCAGTTGGTGAGCCAGATGTCCTGCTGCAAACCAGCTGCTCTGACTGCATCGTCTTAAAGTCCAACGATACTTTGAGCACTGTTTCATTACTCAGTAAGAATAACAAACTTATTTCACCTAAAATGTTAGAACTTTACATGTAAATTCTGTTGCACTAAATAACTTCACAAATTGGTGAGAACTTAGGTGAACCTCTTGCCCATGTTATGGGAGAAATCTGGTGACACATGATGGTTTGCTGGTATAACTTGGTTTCTTGTGCAGGACAAGATCTCTGAAATTCAACAGTAGATGGTTCAGTAGTAAAATGTGTCCCCTAATCCTAAATAAATAGGGCTCCAGTCTGAAGAATATTTAGACAATAAATTCTAAGCTTCAAATTCACAGATATGCCTAATTATAGGAATTTTAGGGTTATTCACTCTAAAATTGTAACTTAAAGATGGAACGTTATGCAAAATCTAATTTTTTTTAGGTTTATATAATGTTATAATGTAAACTCCTCATCAAACACATTCCCAGAGAGTTGCTTTCACTCATTTCTGTATGCTTGAGTCTGCTATGGCAGCTGTATGGAGAAACCAAGATGCCTCAGGAGAAAAATAGTTGTGATGAGGTTCTTAAAGAGACAGAGACCCAGCGGTCACCTTAACTGAATATTTTCCGTATTTGACTGGTATTTGTTTAAATTGACAGAAAAATCTGAAACTTGTCCATCACTTTGAAAAATTATAATTCACTCTCCTCGCTATATTAGGTGCAGACTTTCAACTCCAAGCATAGAGTATTAAAGTAATATTAGTTAAATAAATATAGAAATTAAAGGCATCATAATAGCCTATGTTAATAACACTTAAAAATGGACAGATAAAATTTTAGATTGTTGACTGATGGCATATTTTTGACGCTGTCAGTCAAAATGACATACAACTGAAATTGGTTTGGCCTCTGCAGAGGCCAATTTCAAGGTGTCAAATACTGCTAAGATGTGAAGTCAAATTAGAACAGACATAGAGCAACATAGAAACTTGGATGTGGTATAAAATGGCACAATGTGCCTGGAAAATATATAATACCCTTTCTTCAAGACAATTCTTTTTCATTCGTCCTATTTTTGTTTTTGCTCAAATCACAAAAGTATTCTAGCAACCTTGATGAGCATGAATCAGTTTTTGTCAGTTTGTTTTCTAATGTGTCACCACTTTGTACAAGTTTTGCTACAATATTGTGTAAAATTGCAATTTTTTTTGAGTGACAACTTTTTCAAAACAGGATACTGGTTAAACAGATTGTACCTTTTTTCTTTTATGCCACATTTTCACCAGGTAGAAGAACAAACGTCACTGAAGAGGAACTGAAGGAATTTGAGATGCAGGTCCAGTGTCTTGACTTTTCCAAACCACAGGTCTTAAATGCAGACCAAGGTGAGATTCCTACACCAGGAAAAACTGTATGCATTATAGCAATGTGTTTATTTCTGATCATTAATACTCCTTTTCTTTCCCAATTCAGACTATGAGAACTGCCAAGTTATTGGCGATATCACTGAAGATCAGTCTGGCACCTTCTTGCTTCGAGTGTTTGAACGAGTGAGAAGTACTCACCAAAGCATACTCAAGTGTTTGGTTGATATGTTACTTTCTTAGATTCCTGTTACAATTACTTAGAGAAAAGCATTTCTATGCACATTAAGTGGCTGCAGACGATGACTTCAACTACAACTTTTATTTAAATGTTTCCAGTTTGAATGCAAATAAAAGAAAATGGCAACATCTTGCTTTAGAAATGCAGTTGTAAATTATTAACAACTCTGCTCTTTCTCTAGTTCTTCTATGATGCTTGACTTGTTCTGCTTTCAGCAAAATCCTGATAATCTCACTACATTACTGTGGAGTCTAGGTAAGGCAGGCTCATTTATTAGTATGGCACATTTCCTGCAACAGGGTAATTCAAAATGCTTTATATGAATAAAAGGAGCATGAAATAAAAACAAGCAAAAACATTACATTGCAGTGGAAAAGCTTGGTAGCTGTTTTAAACGAGCAACAGCAACAGCCATGATGGTTTTCAGGCCTTTTTTAAGCTTTGAGGAAGCTCTCAGCCCTTTAGTTTCAGATCTATAATTTAAAACTAAAGCAGTATATTTGGATTGTTACCATATTCCGAAATACCATTGGCTTTTGCTAATGCTATTTCTTAAACTGTAAAAAAAAACTGCAATTAAAAATCTAAATTATTAGATATTTCTATTATCATTTATTTTTACAGGAACATCTTGTGACTCGTTATCTCATTTGGAAGAGACTTGTATAGATTAACAACAATAACATGATAACAATAATGATACAATCCACTTAACAATTTTGTTTTGTTCAATGTCAGGGAATAAGGGGCCATAAGGCACAAACAAGTCCAGAACAACACAAAACTGAAATGTGGAGATTTTTACAGATCTGCTGTGAAACTGACTGCTACAGGATATTTTCCTGCCCAAAACCATTAGCATCAATGACAAGTCTGAAAAAAACAAAACAAAAAAGACTACGCTATGGGTTAAAACAATATTTAATTTTGGGCTTAATAAAGTATTGTTGAATTGAGTTCATTTGAGTTGAGTATCGACAGGGAAGCTGAGAGGAAGTTTTAAAACTTCCATAGACAAGATCAAAATTACAGCTCATGTAACATGATGCTATGATCTGGACCCCTGCTTGTGTCAGAACCTGAGGTTTAGACTTCCATACACACTTGTTGCATTGATTTTGAACATTGAATGTTTAAAATCAATGAACATTCAATATTCTGGAACAGTCAATAGTTCCAGTATTTTGTACAGGTACTATTAATTGTGTGTTCGCTTGATAAATGATAACTACAGAATGCAAAACAAGTGGTTAACTTTGACTGTTCCTCTTACACCTTTAGTCTGTATCTGTAGTGCTATCTGGAATCAATCTTGCCAATTATTTCCATCGGTAGTTGTGTTGTGATTTGCAAATATATTCTCACTTCGTCCAAAAAGGCTAAGCGTCATATCTGTAGCTAAATTAACAAGTGTATAATTATGCAAATTCCTGCATGTATTATAACACACACCTCAGAGTCTCGTTAGATCCTTCTATCTTCTGAAGATTATAAATTTTATATTGCTTTTCAGAAAAGTCCAGCATGTGTTACAAATCCTGCTGTCTCTCCACTCACTGTATAAATGAATCAGTGAAAGTATCACTGAAAGTCGTTCACCCCTTTCTACAAAAAACAAATCCCAACATAATTTCCATACTGTTGATGCAAATACACTGTCAGAAAGAAAGACAAACAAACAGTAGTTCCTTTTGAAAAACAAACATTTTAAGAAAACATGACAATTAGGAAGAAATTAATACCATCATAGGTTGATTTATCAGCCTTGCTGTAAAAAATAGCAATGACTATTGAAATCTGACATTGTTTCCTTGTCCTGTTTCAAATAAATTGGAAATAGTCAGAACTACGAGAAAAACCACCAAGCTATTTACACAACTTAGCAAAGATGCACAATGCACAAAATGAAGAAAATGAAAACATAAAGCAACAACAAAAGCTGCAGTTCATTATTAAACAACGATTCTATGCAACATATACAGCTCTTTCAAGTCTTGACATAAAATCCATATTTCAGTGACATGCATCACAAAGAAAGACTGAAAAAGTTAGAACAGCGTTGTGTCGTTTTCACCACTTCTCATGTTACTGCTGGCGTTTTCTGTTGTCTGGCTCGACGGAGGGCCTTGATTTTCTGCTGAACGCAGAACAAACTGTCTCCAAATCTTCACATAAGCTGTCTTGATCTTTTTTATTTTAAATGCATACACTACAGGGTTGACAGCTGAATTAGCATGTGAAAGCAGAATGCCAACATAGAAAGCTATGTATGGTACAGTATCTGGTCCATGAAAGTAAACGACGATGTTCATAATGTGAATAGGGAGCCAGCAGACTACAAAAAGAGTCAAGACCAGAGACAGAGACGATGCAAGCTGTTTTTCTTTCCGCAGATATGTGTGTGACTGATTTTGAGCACCGTTACCTGGTTTTTCTTTCAGTCTTCCATGAATGAAACAGAATATATAGCTGTACAAAACAATCATCACTAACAGAGGCGTCAGGTTGCAGAGAAAAAAAGTAAAGTAAACCAAGTAGGACATGGGAATCACTCCTATGAACCGGCAAACAACTGTAGAATTAACAGAGTCAGGAGGGTCTTTATGCCATCCAAACATTGGAGTAAAACTCAGTGGTATTGCAACAAGCCAGCATACAGCTGCCACAGAATAGGAATGTTTCCAGGTTACAGTCCGTTTGTATCTGTAAAAAAAGATATAAAGTGCCAGTCAGAATTTTACGCAAAGTCAAGGAGATTAAACTTATACTGATATATGACTTATCCAAAGTTTTTTTTCTTTAGTGAACTGGTGAAACAACATTAAGACTTTAATCCATTTAACTTTCTTTCTTCTGATGTCTCTTAAATGACTATGGTTAAAATTATATACAAATGCTTAACATAATCCTGGTTTTTATATTTACAAAGCTCTGGAAAATGTTAAGAGACTGCTGCACTGAACCCCAATGAAAACCTCATGGTTTTTCAACCAAATGTTGATTTCTGAGCTCTTTCTGAGTTAAAAACATCAGTATTGTTGTTTCTAAATGAATATGAATTTGTTTTCTTTGCCTTATTTGAGGTCTGAAAGCACTACATCTTTTTTGTTATTTTGACCATTTCTCATTTTCTGCAAATTTTTGCTTGAAATTTCAAAAACATGTTGTAAGTAGTTTATAAAATAAAAGAACTCCAATAAGTCTAAATCTGCACAATTAAAAGTAAGATAATCTTTACCTCAGAGGGATATAAACCCGCAGGAAACGATCAATAGCAATAGCCATCAGACACAGGATTGAAACTAATGTCAGGAGGATGAGTACACAGCTGATGAAGAGGCATGTGTGGAAAGAAATCTCCAGAACTCCATCCACCAGCACAGCCATTGGTATGGCAACAAATCCCACCAGAAAGTCAGCCACAGCCAGAGATACAATAAGGCAGAAGGTGGGTTGTTGGATGCCTTTAGTTTTCCACAAAGCAAAAACAACCAACATGTTTCCCAGACAGCAGCAGACGGCGATGAGGACTTCCAACACGGTATAAATGACTTCTCCAGTGTTCATGGTGCTGACTGTCAGCAATAACTCTCAGGGTAAAAATGAGTGAATTCATGATGTTGTTCAGGCCTTTTTAAAGCTTTGAGGTCCATGATTCAAAACTGCAGTGGTATATTTAGACCATTCAGAAATAGCATTGGTTATTGCCCTGCTTCACAGAAACTGAAAGAGATTAGAGGAAAGAGGCACTTTTACCACATCCTTGATAAAGGTCAACATGACTCTATTCTATATAATATATGTAATTATAAGTAATAATTATATTATAATTAAATTATAATATTTTCTATTATTCATAATTTATTTATACAGGAAAATCTCTTGAGACTCATGGTCTCATTAGGAAGACACCTGTTAAACACATCAACAACAATAACATGAAAACAATAACAGTACAATTCACTAAAACGAAAATCAACACCATATGCATGAAAGAAGGGCTTCCACTGATAAATATACACATAGTTTCAAATCCCTTTATCAAACTTTTAAATTCCCCAATTGTAACCAAAACCCTGAGAAGGAGAATTCTTTTTTGCCAAGCAATGAACAATGAATATAATAAATTCAGCTATAGTTAAATATAATTTAGGTGAACAAGTGTGGCATGTTTTCTTACATGCAGGGATTATTTCTGGGTTTTCTTGTTGGTGGATCTAACATGTTGGTGGATAACATGTTAGTGCATAAACTAACATGTTAGAATATGCATCTTAGAATGCACGCATTGTTATGCACACATAGTTATGCTCACATGCATAACTGTGCATACACATGCACACACCGTTATGCATGTGTATACTGTAACTATGCATGTTAGTGTATACTATGCATGTTATACACTAACATGAATAGTTAGTGTTAGTTCAAGACATGAGGTAATCTAATAAAGTTAGTAATTTAGACACCAGATTACCTGCCTGCAAGTGTGAGTGTATGCATGGTTGTTTGTTTTGTGTGTCTCTGTGCTGCTCTGTAACAGACTGGCAACCTGTTAAATGTTCTTGCTCAATAACAACTGGATATAGGCAATATAAACAAATGGATGAATGGAACTGTGAACACAAATCAATTCATCTTAACCCAATCAATCTTGTTTGAGAACAATTTCTTGTTAAGGATGAACTGTCAATTGACTGCTAAAATGCTTGTGCTGGTAAGGGTAAAACCACAAGCTGCGAACTCCAAATAGAAACAAGTTGTGAAATGCATTTGCTGCTATTCAGACTTCCTCTTTTCCTCTGACTTATGTACATTGAAATGTTATCAACCTCCACTACACTTAAGGGTGTTTGTGGAAATACGCCACAACAAGAAATCGAAATGGTTCAGTAATCTTATCAACAATGTGCAATTGCTTAAAATAAAGTGTCTAGTCTACCCAGTAACACACTAGCTGTGTTTCCATTTTAAATGTGTGCAAAACTTCATCAATAGTCCCCTAATGTAGGAAAAAAAACAAAAACACAATTTTGCAATGTGTGTTTCTATTAGAAGTGCTATTAAAAGCACACATGAATAAGTTTGTTCAAACAATAAATCATTAAAAAATACTTATTGTGTGGCAACATTCAGTTGTTAATCAAGTGACTTCTGTGATAAGGAAAAAATACACCCATTGAAATTTAGCAAAATAAACTAATTTTGATATTGGTTAACAATATCAAAACATCTCATCCTAACGCTAAAGCTTTTCTTTGAAAAATGAGAATTTGCCGTGTTTCCATTAAGAAAATTTATTTTTGAAACATCAAATTTTGCAATTTATGGTCAATGTAAATTCAGCTACTGCTTGTAGCTTGTTAAAAGGGACTAACATGCACAGCTAGTGTTAGTTGAAGATGATTTGTTGCAAATACTTGTAATTTTTAATCTATTCTACATCTGAAGGCTAGAAAGGAACAAATGGTTGTTTGGTAATGCCACATTTGAGGGACAGTTAGACTTTGAAGTGGTCTCACAATCCAGTCTGGCTGATAATGCAATGATGCACAGGTGAGATGACAGCCAAAGGCGGGGCCTCAGTCTCCATGGTGGAGCAGAAGCAATAAACCAAAAACAATACAACAAACCCCGTAATCATTAGAATATGATGGTTATTGAAACAGTATTGTTCCTGAATCACAGGATGGAATAATTGTTGAAAACTTAACTGATTTATGTTGTGCATGTAAATCCATCAAAAGAACTAGTAACAGTTAAAAATTTAGCTTACGTATATTATAACAAAATGATTTCAAAGTGGCTGGGAAGTCTGGGCCTCCCTTCTGAAGCTGCTACCCCAACGACCCGACCCCGGATACAGCGGAAGAAAATGGCTGAATGGATTGATGGATTTCACAGTAATTAACTGAATTCACAACAAAAATATGTTTCTGTTAATTTTAGGTTTGTTGTGAGTTGAAGTATTCTAAAATTCTCACGTAGCATTTGAGTTCAGATTTCTGTTAGCTCTCTTCATCCATTCATCATGGACACATTCTCAACCAAGCTGCTCCTTTTCACATTTTGTTCAGTTTTTGTTTACTAAAACTTTACTCTACTGCACTCTGAGCTCTGAGTGACTCTTTTCCTAACTTTGAAACTGTGCCAGTGCATCAGTGACCCAGTTTAACAAATAAGTAAACACAGGATTACTGGCAACTCTGTTTTGTCAATATTACCTGGATTTGATTTGGTGTGGAAAATGTTCTGCAAAGACATACTGCTTTTCCAACAGAAATCTATTTTCACATTTTGGAAATACTGAAACAGCTTGCATATTATTTGATTAAATGTTCGAAGTTATTTTAGTCAAAATCTTTGAAAAGTAAAAGAAAAAAAAAGATAACCTACATGTTTATTTCTTCGACCCCTGTTGGAAAATATCACTACACAACAAAACACAAGACAGTCAGAGCAACTCTGAAGTAACAAACTTTTTTTTGTTATTTATGAGAACATTCATGTTAGAATGCTTTAGCCAGAGAGTAATTTGGCCACTTCATTTTGTCTGGAAAATCTATTTTTCCAAGTCAGTAATGATGTTTTAACAATAAAAGTGTTTCGCTGGTTTTTCTTTACAATGAATCGTTGTTGCTGTTCTCTTAGTTTTAGCAATTTTCTTGTCAAAGCTGGTCCTTTTGTTGTGGCTCATTTACTAACATTTGCTGTAACTGGTTTCTCATCTTGTTATGTTGAAAAATGTTGCTTTTTAATTCGGGAGGGTGCAAATAATTTTTGGGAGACCAAAACATCATTCAGCTAAATTATGCAAGACAACACTTAGAAACAGCTTCAGGCTTTATGTGGAGAAACATCAACAATATGTCAGATAACACAGTCTGAGCAGCAGCAGAAATCAAGGTTAAAATTAGGCAAATAGACATTTTGTCTCTATGTAAGGGGGTCCAAAGACCACAGACCCACCTCTTTCCTAATCACTGTAATTTTGTTTTACGTAATTCATGCAAATCAGATTTTGTTTTAAATTATCACTGAATAAAAGCACTATTTAATCACAAACATGTAGAGGTTTTTCAACTCAAGTGCTACAAAGTTTAGACCTATTCATTTTTTTTCTCAGCCTTTGGGTCACTGGGTTTTTACAATACAAAGGTTTGTTCATATATCTACATTCTTTCAAACAACAGTTTAAAATATTAATATTGTTGAATATTACAGAATAAAAGAGAGACTAAAACCTCTTTAGATGGCATTTAAAAGTCAAAAGCCACTTTAACTGATTTATAAAACAGTTGAAGTGATACCAAATCAGCAAATCTTCAGCTGAATAAATGAAAAAAGAAAATAAACTTTTAGCACAAAGTTCCAACATTGACCTGATTGATTGTTCTTAGTATAATATGTAAAAATAATTATAGTTTGATTTTATTTTGTTTTTGATGCTGTAAGAAAACCAAAAAAAATCTAATATCTGTTTTCTATTGCCATATAAATTGGCAATACACTGTGTGCAGAGTAGTGTTTACCTGCTGTGTTGTTTGTTGAGTAAACATTGACTGTGTTTGTTACTGGAAAGGGGTAGAGAGATCTAACAGAAAAACTATTGGTCCGCAGAATCAACATAAGAAGGATCAAGAAAGCAATCAGCAGGAAAACCATGAAGACTGCATGTGCTGCTGTCGTTCTGCTGAGTCTCTTCTCAGTTTCCCAGCCGGCGTCGCTGGCCTGTGAGGTGTTGGTGCGGCCGGTAGACCAACTTCAGGATGCAAGTGTCTTTCACCTTTTTACAGTTTATGCAGCTATTTAAATTTCCTGAAATCTTTTAAATACTGTATTTGTGTATTTATGACAAACTGTAAACACACAAAATGACCTCTCTTTGTTTCTTCAGGTTCAAGGGACATGGTACTTTGTAGCTGTGGCTTCATCTTACTGTTGGGCAGTAACAGTGCTGAATACCTTAGGGTCTCCAAGTTTTCAACTTGATATTACCTCAACGAACAAATCACACATCTACGACATGAACTTAACAGTCAAGATGTAAATATTCTTATTTACTTTCAACAGTCATGAAATTAACCTACAGTCAGAGTATTTGTCTTTGTATTTCTATTTGACCTGATTAGCCAATGATTTTTTTAAATAATTCATACCATACCATACCAACTTTATTTATAAAGCACTTTAAAACAACCACAGCTGATACAAAGTGCTGTACATCAAACAGCTTCTTAAACTAAACAGAACAATCTGTTCCCAGGTCCAGGAGACACAATCCCCAGTTTTATTTATTTTAACACCAATTCACAACAAATGTGTCGAGGCGCTTTCAAGAAAAAACCCCAAAAAGCTATTAAATCATACTTATATTCTAAATTATCCTACTTATCAAACAGTACAATAAGGTCAATTAACTGTTCAAAGTAGTGTAAAACGTTTCTATCTATGGAAATCCAGCAAATTGCATCGAGTCACTGACTTTCAGCATTGACTTCTCCTGGACCAGCATCCAGCAACAGCAGAGAATCACTTGTGTTGTTGACTTCACAGCAACCACTGAAACCGATCATGCATGTAGCGACAGCAGAGAGAATAAAACTCCCCTTTAACAGACAGAAACCTCCAACAGAACCTGGCTCCATACAAGAGGCCATCTTCCATGACCCAGTGAGGATTTGAGACTCCCATTCCACAGGCTTTTTTTTTTATTCCATGTTGTTTCAATCCCATAAAAATATGTTCCACTAGTTAAAAAAAACAGCATTTTCCAGCTGGCTTATGTCTTATAGGTAATTTATTCAGTCTGACCCTTACTTCCCACTTTAGTTGTACCGTACAGGCATTTGATGAAAACGTGTGTTCTGAATTTTAAAAAGGGAACAAACAACATGTTTAAAGTCACAAATTAGACAATTTATTTGAACAGAAACCTGTTTGCAAAAATAACAGGGAGACCTTTCTAAAATTCATGTTGCTATTATCTTTTTTTTTTTTGCTGGATTTCATTAGTACTAGCCTTTTGCCATCCTTATTTACCATTTCTTGATGTAATATGAATAACGCAAACAGTTTTGGTTTGAGTCTGAGGATTTATTTGTTCAGTTTATTAGATATATAAATTCACAATAATAAAATTTAATGCAAAAAAAATGTTGTGACCCCACTTAAATGTCAGCAAACTGTGTCAGGTCAGAGTGACTATGTTTGTTTGGTGAAAAGATCAATTTTTGTGTCTTGTTTCAAGATGTTTACAAAGCATTTTTTGCAGACATTAAGCACATGGAATTAGACTGCTCCATCTAATCTTAGACAATTAGATTCGTTTTCTAGATGTTTTCATCTGGCCAGGAGTTTCTTATGATTTTTTTTTTATAAATGTTTTGCAGTGGTGAGGAATGTGCAAATAACACGGCAAAGAGTTTCTTGGAGATGGATGGGATATCTTTAGCCGATGGTAATGGTAGGTGTGATGAGCTGAAGTATTCTATTATATGTATGTACTGTATATGTATGTGTAAATGTTGCATAAGACAGAGAAAATGTTTTTTTCTTGACTTTTCAATAATTTGACCTGGATTAGCCAAAGGGATTTCACATGACCATATTCTGTGTTTAACAGATGCCAAAACCAATGAGAAAGGTTTGTTTCTTCGCACTAGCTGTGCTGACTGCCTCATTCTGAAAGATGACGACTCTCCTGCCAATCTCCTGCTTATGTTAAGTAAGTATCATATTGATTTTTAAACAGGTTAACATAACTAAGCAAATGCCAACTAAATTTGACTGTATCCAGCAGTCCGTGCCTGCTTCCTTTTACTAGCTACTGAGATATGCTTTTTAATTAAATCAAGTGAACAAAATTCAAGGAAACCAATTTTCCCAGTCGGTCCAGTGGTGCGGCTCAAATCCAACATCTAGCAAATGTCATTACATGTCCTGTATTTACATTGTGTTCATTTTACACTCAGCATATCTAAACACAGATTTCATCTTCAATAGGCAGGAAACCAACTGTCACAGCTGCAGAACTGAAAGAGTTTGAGGCACAGGCAGACTGTCTTCAGCTCTACAAGCCACAAGTCCTAAACACTGATCATGGTGAGGTTTCATCCTTTCTATTGCTCACATTACTCATTGTAAGAATGATATATAAATGATATGGATTTATACCATATAAATGGTGAATTTGCATCTGTATAACATACAACAGTCTCTGGATCATGTGTAATGACTTTTAATCTTTCATTCCTTCATTTTGCTTTTTGTACAGACTGCAGTTCCAGTAACACTACAATGGATTCTTCACAATTCGAGCGAGAATTTCCAGAAAGAATCAAAAACATGTTCTCAGGGATCTTCACATGTGTTACGGATAAAGTTTTGTACTATCCCCGTACTGTGCTCGGATGGGCTCAGAGCGCATGGGATAGTATCTGGTAAACCAGCACCTGTTATAAAAAATGTAAAAAATAACAGAATCAATCACTCATATATACTTTCTTACATGTGAAAATAATGACAGAACTTGCTGCAATCCACACACTGTTTGAAATCTGTTTCTGGCATAAGATTTAGGATGTATCTTTCAAAATACCAAACATTAAAAAAATAAATTTTATCATCTGATTTACTGTCCTTATCCTTCACAAACATGTTATAGTAATGTATAGCAAAATGATGATATAGCAGGAGGAGGTGGCTTAATGCTCTGCTTAATAAACAACTTTTAAGGATCTTAACTCACATTTCAAAACTTGCACATATGCAAATGCTCATTTTGGTCATTTCACTGTAATTCACTGTAAATGTGTCAGTGAATATTTAAAGAGAGTTGTCCAAGCTTTTTTTATTTTGAAAAAACACATATAACCTCAGAGTTGACAAATTACCAAATATAAATCAAATATGCTAAGCTTTTAAAATGCCAAAACCCAATAATTCAGCTGTGACTTTGAATAAATGTAATAAAAAATATTAAAATCAGGCTGCAGTTATGTGTTATTTATATAATTAGAAATTGATGTTTTTTTTAAATGAAAAGTTGGTCATGTGAAATAATCTTGCCATTATAACTAATGGAATAAGGTAGGCCATTAATCTTTGAAGTGCAACACATTTTGACACATTTTGCCCTACCAAACAAACAAAAACACAAGATAAACAACCCTATTAGTTTTTTACCTCTTCAAGGTAAGAGCTGAATTAACTACTCTATAATGGATTGCTGTCTTGGTCTTGCTGTCCCTTCGAAGATTGGGTGAAATCTAAAATAATTATAAAAACACACACGATGTTTTAATGTGAATGATGGATTACTTTTTTCAACCTAGCATTAAATTGTTTTTTATGCATCTTTATGTAAGTCTGCTTGCACTTAAACTGTACTTTTGTTTAATGTGCTGAAACTACAACTTAGGGAAGTTCAGACTACCATAAACACACCACAGCTGCTTTATTAGGAGCACCTTGTACCTTAATATTACTGGCATAAATTCAACAAGTTGTCAGAAATATTCTTCAGTTATTTCCCTCCATCTTGACATGATACGGTCACAAATTTGTTAAAGATTGGCTCTATGCATATGAGGTTCATCACACGTTGCACCACATCTCAAGGGCGCTCCATTAGATGAAATTATTTGTGTTATTACACAGTCCCTGTGTCATGAATGAGTAATTACTGTTCCATGGCATTGACCCCCTTATTATAAAATGCTTTGGGAGGGTAGTTCTGCAGCACATCAGATGCCCCTTGCACCCTAACCTTGATCCCTACCTATGTGTGTACCTACCATACAAATAGATCTGAAGAAGGGGCTTTACTCTATGCCAGGGGTCTCAAACTCCAGTCCTCGAGAGCCGCAGTCCTGCAACTTTTAGATGTGCCTCTGCTGCACCACACCTGAATAGAATAATTAGGTCATTAGCAAGGCTCAGAGAACTGATCTACACAAGGAGGAGGTAATTAAGCCATTTCATTCCAGTGTTTTGTATCTGTGGCACATCTAAAAACTGCAGAACAGCAACTGGAGGACTGGAGTTTGAGACCCCTGCTCTATGCACTTCAGATGGCTCTTAAACACATAGTGAACAATATCCAGTCCATATAGATGTGTTATTCATTGGCTTCAGCTCTATTTCAGCTTCATCGACAACTATGACATGCTGTAAAGAGAGAAAGCTGAGCAACGTCGCAAATAGTGTGACAATATAAAACTTTTTCCTAACTAGGGGGATTATTCTGGCCTTCAGAAAAATCAGTGGTGAGCTCCCCCTACTGATCATCCATGGGGTTGTTTTCAGTGAGTTAACAGCACAGTTCAGATGAAATCACCTGGTCACAACATTTGTCTCAGGCAAGGAGCCTTGCAGCACCTACATTTCTTGCAAAAACTAAAAAAGCATTAGTATCTGGGTCAATTTATGACCATATTTTACACAAGGACAAGAAAAAGATTCACAACAATCAACTTTCAGGGAGTCAAATGAATACCTTGAATGCACTATGCACTTTCTAAATTAATGTGCTGCACACATATTGCTGTTTGCGGCTTTTTAAATCAAAATTATGCTTCCTTATATATGTTAGCAGGTATATTCTTTGTTTTCAATGTTTGACTTTTAAAATTGTACTGCTTGTTGACTGAGCAATATGCGGGCATGTGATATGGTGTGCAGTGGAGGAGCCAGGGATATCTCAAGGGGGGCAAAAATGAGAATATGGTTCCCTGCTGCTGTAGCACATCTACTTCAAAGTTCAATGAGTACCTCTGGTGTGTTTGTATTTATGCTAAGCCTACGTCTCATTAGTCTCTTTTGGTTTCTGTTTATTCTTGTTCTTTTACTCATTGAATTTAGCTTAATTTTCTTGCTCTAGTTATTAGATCAGCATTTTTACCTTGGTTATAGGTCATTTCCTTGGTTTGTGTTTACTCCTCGTCTGTACACACTGATGTGATGATTATGATTCGAGACATTGTGCCGCTGTACTTAAGATGTTAATAAGTGTAATTGAACATTTAGTACATATGTTTGCGGTGCAAACATGCGTATAATATTGGATAGGCTATGGAGGGCACACAAGCCCCATTTAGTTGTGTATCTTCTGCCTTGTAAGCATCATATGTTGACATTGATATAGTGTAGTGATAATTCTATTGTTTGTCAAACCAAGCATCCTACATTCAAAAATCAATAAGCTGCTGCTTGCACAGTGGTGATATGCAGGTAAAAGAAGTCTAATGTTAAAAAACCTGAAGATTCTGTTTTATAGTTTATTCATCCAGCTTTACAAGCAGCAAACACAAATTAACCTTTCTATTGTTTCTTCCTTTTCTGGAAAAAAACAACAACAACCATAGACCCACGCAGTGCACACTTGTCAATTCCCTGTACCATTTTCCCTAAAGAAAATGGCCCCACTGCCTTACAAAGGCAAATAATAAAACAAACAAATAAGTGAAACAATTATTAACCTACAAATAAACCTCGTAAGTAAGCCAAAAATCATATATAATTTTAGTAATTAGAATTATATATTCTGTTTTAACAGAATAACAATATTTTATCTCTTATGCAAAATCTCCACTCTAACTACAAAACTGAAAAAGGTATAGTGCTCCTTTAATGCTGTGTCTCTTTACTAAGCTTTACACATAAGTTACTTAGTCAGATTTTCAAAACAATATGGCTTTTCTAGTTTTTGCAATGGCTCATAAAGAAATGTGCATTTCACAAATAAAGACACCAAAATAATGTGTATTGTGTGAGAACCGTTTCAAAAAGTGCAATAAAACAATAAGTTCAGAGTGAATTCAGTAATCCTTCAGCTGTTTCTCAGCTCGTTCTACTAGCTTAGCTAGTAGCTACAGCTAGTTGACTCTTGATTCAACAACCATTTCAATTCTTAAAGAATACCAATATATATGCATAAGAATACATTTTTACTGACCTGTGAGATAGAAAACTGAGGCACACACGTTGAGCTTCTTTTAACTTCATGTTTGTTCTTCTTCTGTGTGCTCAACCTTCTCTATGCCACCAATGCCACAGGCGCCCTCTAGTGGTCGTGTGTGGCATCGCACTGAATAACTGAAATTACACTGAATAACTTACCACAAGAAAATAAGGATAGAAAAAGAAAATAATGTAGGGGTGCTTATTTTTATACTTAGTGTTATCATTTCCTTATAGCTTGTTTTTCATTCCTCTGCTCTACACTTTTAATTATAAAATCTAGCTGAATACTATAAATATTTTCAAATGAAGAGGCAATAAAAAAGCTTTTTATTAGCTGTTTTTATTGCTGAGAATACACTCAATCTTGGTTAGGATCTTGGGTTGTTTTGATTATATAATTCTAGTTTGATATTCTGTATTCCTTAGTTTGTTTATTTGATTAGATCAGTTGTTTCTGTTTTATTTTAGTTCAATTCTTCTTAGTTTTTCTAGTTATTTTTATTTCTTGTCTCTATTTATTCATTGTTATTTATTTATTTATTGTTTATTTATGTTTTTAAGTCTAAGTATTTAGTATTAGATTTATTTCCTCATCCCTTGTGTACTCCCTCGCCCCTTGTGCCATTTTCTCTCTCTCCCCTCACACCTCCAACCCGTTAGCTCATCAGCCCATCTTTTGTTCCTGCATTTACCCTCACAGTATTTAAACTCTTCTCTTCTTGCTGGTCCTGTTATTTCCCCCCATTTTTTCCCTGTGGTCTCTGGTGGAGTTTTTCTTGGATTTATAGATTTTGTTCTGCTCTTTATCCTGTGATTTATTTATTGTTTTTGTGAGTTTCTTTGTTTTTCATTTCACTGCATTTTGGTCCATCCTCAAACTCACACATCATGATAATTTTTTTTCAGTTTTCTTCAAGCCCAAAATAAATTAGTAAATTGTTTCTTTCAAATAGGAAAACATGCACAAACTCTGTTGAAGTTTTGGATCTTGAAGGATTTATACCAGGGGTGTCCAAAAAGTGGCCCGGGGCCTGTTGTAGCCATTGAAATAATATTATTTGGCCCTTACCACAAGTCAATGATGTTGAAGAATTTGACCAACAAAACAGAAAACAATTGATGACCCCAAAAATTTAGAAATTGTCTGTGAAGCCCTGTTTATGTTTTGGAACTTTAATAATCTACAGATTTAATAAAGGCCGTGTTATTGTTGAGCAAGTAAAACATAAATAAATTTCAATTAACTCATGTGTCAAAATGACATTAGTTAAAATTTGCCAGTTTGGACACCAGCTCATGACATTAGTGCTTTCCAAATCTAACATTTTATATGTTTACATTTTTTTTTTACCTTTTAATAGTATAACCAAACATTTATTGCAGCTAAATATTATAGGAAATATTTTTGCTGTGGCTCTTTCTGTCGCGGATCGGCTTTAGGACCCAGGTGAGCAGCAGCCTGCAGACACCGGTTGATGCGATGCTCCACTCGGTATTTCACGTCTAATAATCTCACAAAGAACCGCTTTTTCCCAAAGCACGTCAGTCAGCTGGAAACTCAGTGGCTGTCACAGAAAACCTTACAGTAAGACGCCAGAGGGCATTTTGAAGCTGTTTTTTTTTTTTTTTGTCGCCTCGCACCGGGGGGAAGACGAGCCTCGGTTTATCTCACAGGCGACAACCACCATGAGCCAGAGGTTCATCGTCTCCAAGAGCGGCGGCGACCGGCGCCCCTCTGACATCCAGGGGGAGGTGAACCAGCTGTTTGAGGGAGACGAACCCTCAGCCTGCGGTGCTGCTGCTGCGGCTGGAGAAGCCGCTCCTGCTGGTGCCGAGGATGTGGTGGTGGTGCTGAAAGGTAGGAGAAAACCTCTAAAAAAAACCCGGAAAAAAAACAACAACTGACTTCATTCTTCTCAACGCTGCTTGTTAGCTGGTGGCTAGAACACTAGCAATCTTACCTCCCTCCACATTGTGTGTGTGAGTGTGTGACTGGAATCCGTAATAAGCTCCGAGGGCACCGTCTGGTCAACAACAGACAGAGTCTCCAAGGGGTGCAGATGTGCCCTCTATGAAACATCTGCATGAGCATTGGCTGTGATGAAACAAACTGGCTGTATTTTGCTTTTTCTGTTGTCTGATTATTGCAAATGAGTCTTGCAAACTACTGTTTTATGACATGCAGAGATAATTTTTGGCAATTGCATTTTTTGTGTTAGGACTTGCTCCCTCACCAACATTTTTGTAACTGCATGGTCTGAAATTTAATTTGAGAGAACTGCACTAATTAGCTTTTCACCTAATTGACAGAAACAGGACATTTTTTTTGTTTCTATGTTATCTTGCATACAGAACAAGGAATGATTTTATCCTGTTATTGTTTCTTTGTTAAAGAGAATGTTGGTAATTATTTAGTTAATGCAGCACACACAAACCCCAGTTTCATTAACAGGGCTGGATTTGATTTGTACTAAAGGATTTACTATCATTAACATTATTTTTACACACATCTTTACAGATTTCAGCAATTTTCCATCCCGGTCCTCTGAGTAGTTCCAGTCTGGACCTCTGTGCACCAGGGCCACAATCCTTTCACTAGCTGTCCTTAGTGAAATAACCAACGTCCTGCCAGTCATTGTGTGAATCGAAAGCAGCAGTGCAGAACAAATAGCCTCTGAAATTCCCAGTGGTTCCGGAACAAAAGCCCTTTGCCATTATTAATGATTAGCATAAAGTGCAATCATTCGGATCCAGTCAAGTAGAAGTAAGGATTTCAGTTTCTTCATAGGAATCCATACATTTCATAGAATAGCTGACCTTTAAAAGGTTAATACATTAATGACTTTTCTTACTAATTGCCAAAAGTCCCCCAAGATTTCTAGTGCTATTATTAAAGGTTTTAGTGTTTTAGCCCGAGTCATTCAGTCTCACAAAAGCTTTTATCGGTATTAATAAAATGCTATTAAGCTCATAACTTAATTTCCCCCCCTTAAACTTAGACCTGTCATGTGTGAGTTGTGTTCTCAGTTGCTGCTTGTTACTTACTATATTTTATGTTTTAAGCAGTTATTTTTTTTCACATGAACCAATGTATACTTTAGAAAATTAACCAAAGGCTTTTTAAACCTTCTTAGGCTTTTAAAGGGGCAGTCTTATGTAAAATTAACATTGTTATGTTATTCCATCATCAAACACATAGCTGCAGTGTTGCCTTGATTCTGTCATTTGCTTGAGAAATTCTTTGATCTCCATGGCAACCATTCAGCTGTGCAAAATGCTTGGTGGGACTGAGCGCTGCCTTTGAGGCACAACTCCTCCTTGGAGCTTCAGTTTAGCTACAGAGTGGCCTTCCCCTGCAACTCACCATCTCAGCTCCCTCAGGCTAGCCAGAAGCTATTAGCAAACACCTGGTGGAACTGCGCATCTGCTGAGGTCATTGTAGGAGCGACATCTCGGTGCAACTCTGATAAAAAAAATTGTTAAACAATTAATAACGCAGAAATGTTGTGATGACTTCCTGAAGATGGAGTTTCAGAGAGAGCCAGAGCATTTAAAGAGACAGAGGTCGAATTTCAAGGTGACGTATTACAATGTCAAATTGCTTTTGGGTCATATTTGGTCTGTATAGCATTTTATGAACTTGATCATGCTATAAAATGGCACTATGTGCCTGGAAAATACATAATACTGCTCCTTTCTGATCTGAATTTTTTAAAACTAAATTTATAAATCCTTTGATAATATTTAAGAATTTCTGGTCAGAATGTTTTACAAACAGATTATAATTTCAGCCACCATCTATAATTTTGACTTGGATTAACTGTCTCTATGCAGTTCAACTCTGGAACAAAATATCAGGTCCATCAGTGGGAGACTCACACATTTGCTTGCAGAGACGTCTTAAGTGATGTCATGACATCGCTTTACTATGGCTGTCAAGTTGTGAAATAGCAAACTGAGTTATTTCTTTAGCAGAACCATGTTGGAACCAGTTCTTGAGCTGTAGCACTTGTAATTACAGATCTGTTTGAAGAAAAAGTAAATTTTGTTACAGCGAGTCTACATTTATTGTTACATTTCTTATTTACATATTTTGTTAGAGCAACCTTTCAGAGTAGCGCATAATGTTAATAATTCAGTCATATTATGAATCTTTATTAGAAGCCATTTTTAACCTAATGGCAAAAAATAATTATAACGCAGAAAATAATGAAAGGTAATTGCCTCAAATGTCATATTAAAAAGTTACCGTATTATAAGGTGACCATATCTTGATGCTTTTAACTTGTTAGTGCCGACTTCTTCCTGTGTACATATGGAAAATAACCTCAACAAACTTCAGTGTAGCTCTGCATTATTTGTCCTGCAGGTTTCATAATAGACATATTCGTGTTTAGCAGAACGGTTTGTGTTGTTTTTCCATTTAAAAAGTAGCATTACATTTGAAATGTTGGCAGAAATAAGGTGCTAGCTCTTTAAGGTGATGTTTGATTTTAGATTCTCATAAATGTGTGCCAAGAACAGCAAGAAGATAATTTTTCAGTTCCCATGTGGCATAACTGATGAGTAATTGAAGTATTTTTATGTTTATAAGAGGTCATCCCTCTGTTATTTTTCTGCCCAGTGTATGTGTTTTCTAGTGATTTCTAGAGAACGGCTGATGGAAATTGATTTATTCTTTAAAATGCTCAGAAATCTCTTTTGTGCACGCGTGCGTGTGTGTGTGTTTATGCAGCCTATTTAGGACCTTCTTTGACATATTGACTAATCTTCTGAAGACCTATGGGCCTTATGGGGACCAAAGCGCTGTCCTGATGCTATTGCATATGAGGTAGCATCATGCCTAGGCATTTCAGCTTTCTAAACTGTATTTTCTTCAGAATATTTTTTACATATGATTTTACAAAAAAAAATATAAAATCAGCAAAAAAGTGAGGTGTCCGAATAATTTGTCCACAGAAAAATACGCAATTGGTTAAATCTGTGAATACTGAACCATGAACCGGTGGGTCCACTGTACTGTGACAGACTACATTTGGTGAGATGTTTGAAACAGATTTCTCACTCATTGATTGTTTTCTGTCTGATAATCACATACAATTTAGTATAAGCGACTTGAACTTGTTATTAAAATATCACACATGTTCCAAAAGAAAACAGCTATGCTAGAAATGCAACTTTACTTTCTTTCTTAAATCAGAAAAATCTTATCTAATGTTGCATTGCACTGTGAAATGTGCTTACCAGAGTGAAGATTCTGTCCACTTTGAGACACAATGACAGACACATTGTGATTTACTGTTAATTTAAAAATTGCTCATGACTTTAGATTGTTTAGTCTAGTAAATCCTGACTTCATAGTGACATCTGACTGGTGCTCGTTTTCTGCTAACATAACCTTGCTCACAAAGTCACCAACATGCTTGCAAATGTCATTCATTAGAGCTGCTGAGGGAGCGAATAAAATCTTTAGATTAATTGTCCATTTCTTTCCTTCAGCCGCATAATTGCCTTCATAATGCTTCCTCAGCATTTTTTACATGAAAATGTCCCAGTGTGATGAACAATCCTCTGGACAGAGAAATGGCAGCACTGGTCAGTAAGAGCAAATCTCACCTTATGTTCAGACTCTGGGTTCTTTCCAGATGCATCTGTCTAATAGACACAGTGACTAGTGGAGAAATAGTGCCTCTACATCCCCTTTGGTGGTTACCATGGTGACAAGTACATCTTTACTGAACTTGTCACAAATGGACTTGTGGAGAGGTGAAAGCACTTAAGACTGTGAAAGTGCCATTATGAAATCAGTCTCTTTGATTATATTTTTTTCTGCTTTGTGTGGGTAGAAGTTATTTTTGAAATGTTCGATGATAAAGGCTATTATGTATATCATTTGCTTTCTGAATGAGTCGTTTTAGAAGAAATATCTTATGAGTTGGAATATTTGGCACGTTTACATGGTACATCAGCTGCTTCTCATTCTGCTGCTTTATTACTGAATAAAGCAGTTATTCAGTAATTGTTGTGAGAATAAATCATGATAACAGATGTAGCATTTGTATAGATTTGCCTCAGATTGTCATGATGTGGTTTGTGAACGACCTCAGTGCAGAGACTTACTGTGGCAGAACTGAGTTTCTTTAATGGTCAACATAAAGGAAAACATGGCGAGGATTGCAGAAGAGCAGTTTGTAGGGTACAGACAGTGTGACAGAAGAATCCAGCAATAAATAATGAAAAAGTAGGAGCTTCGATTCTGCGGCAGAGATGGAAAATCAAACCAGAAGAACTAATCAGATGAGATGTTCAACAGCTGCTGCAGGAAGAAATTAGGGGAATTGAGGGACACTAACTAACTCAAAGCTGAACTTCTCTTAAAAAGAAGTACAAATGTTAAGGGAAAAAGCTTGAAACGTACATAAGAGAATAAACCAAAATGCATAGATGAAAAACCCCCAAGAAATAAGGATAATATAAGAAAGCAATACCAATGGAATAAATTAATGTGGTGACACCTTTCCAAAAATGAGCACAGATAAATGAACTGAAAATGGCAAGACAGATTTTATATAAAAAAAACAAGAAAATTATAAAAATATAAGCATAAATTAAAACAAAAAGCACCAGCACCTCCAGTCATTGTTTAGCCACACTTGGGAGTAATTTACTGTTAAACAGTGCTGATTAATGATGATTGTACCTGAGGCAATATTTTCAGTTTCAGTGAGTTGCAGACGTGTCATTGATAAATTATCTGGTTGCATTTAAATATATATTGATTAAGATGATTAGTGTACAAGTAAATTGAAGAAAGTGTGTTGTACTATCTACTAAAATTACAGTAAACCAGACAGGTGTACTCTCTTAAATGAAGCAATGCTGTCAGAATTTAGACTACAATGTTCAGGTCAATAAATTGAGGCAATCAATTGTCCACTGTCTCCACCTGGTGGCAGGAGGAGAGATTGTAGGATTGGTTTGACTATATGTTTCTATACAAGTAGATATCGAATATAATTGGTCCTGTTTGTATTGTAACATGCCCTAGGATGACTTACAATATGAGTTGGTACTGTTTAAAAACTGGATTACAAGACACTGTATTAAATTATGACTCCCAGTTTCTTCATTTAGCTCCCAAAACAAACCTCTCCTTTTTTCTAGGCTTCTTGAACAGATTGTACACTATTACTTGGAAACATGATTGCAGTAATTTGTAATTAAGAACAATGGTTTAGCCTAGACTTCACTGTTTGGGTTTGTGAGCATAAAGGCCAACCTGGCTGAGGTTTAATCGTTTCCAATGTTTTGTTTTGCTCCAGGCAAATGCTGTCCTGTAGAGGATGACACAGTATGGGAACAAGGTCAAAGAACAACAACTGTATACTCAGGAGATGACCTAATGTATTTGGGTTGGAAATATGCATCTTAATAATGTTTCCTTAAGTCTAGAGTACAACGATGAAAAATAAAGTTCAACTATTTTTAGCTTTAGTAGTTTAAATACTCTGAAGCAGCATTTGCTTTGGACTTGCATCATTTGATCGTAAAATCTTGCTGCGTTTTTACAAAGTGTAATATTTCCTAAATTTAACCAAAGTCTTTGTCCCCCACTGGGTGAAAACAATTGTTCTCATAAAACATGAAACTTGGCTAACAACTCAGAGGATTGTTTGTGTGTCGACACAGTTTGATGGTTAACAGATATATTGCTACAAAAGCCCATTGTGTATAACTGGTGCTCTTGTTTCTTTTTCTATTGTAGGAGTCGGATGGGTGTTTCCATCAGTTCCGACCTGATTAGAAATTTCTATTGAGTTTCTAATCACTTAAAAATTCTTCATTTCCATGAAAAGAACACTGCATACAACAATAACAAAGCCATAAAGCACTTAAAGAAAAAATATCTCGGGGTTGAGGACACACCATCTATGGTCTAAGAAAAAGATTACCCAAAGCTACTGCTTAGAGTATGAATTTATTATCAGTCTGATCTAAATTTACAAGTATTTACTGACAAGAAACATACCTAACAAACTGAACTAACAAAAACATGATTTACTTCTCCCAAGTTCATAGGGGCCTTGGGAGGAATAATAAATGAACATCCGACTGCTTATCATTCAGCTAATTCAGGCATTATGAATTGTAAGACCCGAAAGACTTTTATCTCGACTCTACTTATGAAAACTTCCTCATCTTTCTGATTATCTAGCTAGCTTGTGAGAATCACAGTAAGATTCTGTGGCTTTGAATCTTACTGTAGGAAAACAAACAGTCCCACCTCGTTAGTAGAAGCATCTCTTTGGTCCTGCGGTCACACACTGCTAGCATGCTCCAGTGTCAACCGTTGTCTGTCTTTTGAGACTTAAAAAGTAGGTAAATGTTGTTTCAGCGTCATCGGTTTCACTTGCAGGTTTGCAGAAGGTACAGTCTTGTTAGTCAGGGGTCTAAGCAAACGTCTTCTATTTCTGACCTCTTCTGATAGAATGCTAACCAACAAAACTCTCGGTCTCCTGGAGGTCAATGTCAGGTCAGTAAGGGCAGCAAATCAGAAGCCAAACTGTACTGGAAAAAATGTTAAAGTGTGTTAAAGTCTTCCAGTCACCTCATCCATGCTTATCAAACCAGAAGACATGAAAAACTCTCAGAGCAAATCGATTCTGACATAAGGAATTAAAAAAACAATCTGTTCAGAATCACACTACTGTGATGACTTTCTGAAGGCAGAGTTTCAGAAAGAGCAAGAGTTTTAAAAGAGAGAGAGGCCCAATGTCAAGGCTTTAATTTATGAAGTCAAATTTCTTCTAAGTCATATTTGATATATAATACAAGGTAAAACAGTTATTTGATTATGCTATAAAATGTCACTGTGTAACAAAGAGTTTTTGGTACATTTGGTCAAAAAAAGACACATTTTGTTGACTATTGTAAACTTGTAAAAGCAATGAAATTGTAAAATGTCCAAGTGGGTGAATACCTTTTATAGGTACTGTAACTTTAGCTCCAATAAGCAGCAGATCATTTCTTCCTGAGTTGAGTAACTGGTTAGTAATGTACCTTGACATTACACGCCTTAGCTTCTGCAACATCACTCACTCTGTAATTGCTTTTTCTCTGTCCTCTGTCAGCAGAGAAATCATGTACTGCAGATCAATAAACCGATATGCTATTATTTCCTCAGGGTCTGAACGCTTTGTAGGTGCATGAAGAAATGTGGTGACATTGATCAGACAGCAGAGGGCAGCCACCTCATTGCTTGAATTGTGGATTAAGGGTTGCACAGTGAGGGTCTTGGTGTTAAACTGAAACTATACTTGTTAAAATGTAAAACTATTGACAAAACATAAAACGCTTGCATTCACCTTTAATTAAAATAGATTTTTATATTTCTCTTGCATTCTCAAGACGTGTCAGACAAACCGAGAGGTGCAACCTAAGATTAATTGCTCTGCAGCAACCTAAACTTGTGCGTTTCTTTGTTGAGTCAACAGGGGGCAGTTGTGGTATTTAAAACAAGTCTGACAGCAGTAGTGGATTCTCACCAAACTGAATCATGTGGGAGAAAAACCTGATATGAGAGAGGGATCAGGAACCCAATGAATTACACAACAGTACGTGTCGTGTGGATGACGGGAGGTGCTTGTTAAGCATATGGCAGGAGAGAGGGAAGGTGTGGGTGTGCTTTTGTTTGTCTGGAGGACGAAGGCAAAAGGAGCAGGATACTGAGAAAGAAAAAGAAAACGCAGAAAACCTTCCTTAGCCCGAAAATCCTTGTGATGTTATGTAACGGTGTCTGCAAACAGGGGGAGGTGTGTGTGTGTGGGTGTGTGTGTGTGAAAGAAAATGTGTGGTGGGGTATAATTGATGGAAAGAGACAAAATCTTCCTCACACACAGCCAGGCTGCAGGGCAAAGCTCAGTGACATTAACAAAGGAAGAATAGAGCGGATGAGAGAAAACATCAGCAGGAAGAGGTAGAGCATCGTCGTCCAGCGCTTCATCCGTCGCAGGTCCATGACTTTTTTCCTGAGCACTCTGGCCTGAAGAAAAAAGGCTGGAGTGAGGGAAAAAAACGGCCTGAAGAAAAAAAACTTTATACTTCGGTCATGTTTAGGTTCTCCCAACCACTCATTAATATTCCATACTATTATGTGTTTTAAATGATCATTCTTATGTTTCTTTATCCTATTATACTTTTTTAAAATTCAAACCAAAAGAAAGCAGAAACATCAGTTGAAAACAACAACAAAATAGAGAAGCCTAAACAGTGGTTATATTGTAGTAAAAAAGTCAAAACCCAAAGAATAAACTGTCTCCTATGGATGTTTATAAAAAGGAATTTTTTGTTTTCTATATGAAAATTTCACGTTTGTTCACAAAATTACTAGAATGTGCAACAGATTTGCTGTAATCTACAAATCATGCTAACACATGGTTGATGTGATTGCCTCGTCAATATAAATACCTCCTTAGCATTCATCAAGATTATTTTTAAAATGATTATTTGATTGTATATTGCTCCGAACACTTTTATATTACACCCTATTTGTAATCACTTTTCAGGTGACTTTTATGACATATGACTTCTGATGAGATGTAAACAACTAAAAGCTACCATTTTGTTGTCAGAGCCATGCAAATTATGAGTAAATCACAGAGAGCTAATTTAAATCACAGTTTCTCAAAGTCAAACCAAATTTCCTTTTGGCATTTGGCTACAAAACATCTATGATAATGTGTATCCAGAGGTTGGGTATGAAGTGACCAAACTACAAAATGTAGCTGTTTATGTTGCCTTTTTATTTGCATTTTGGTTTGAATTGTACATGGCATCTGTCCCTGTTAGCAATTTGTTATTTTACTTATTCAACCTGTGGTATTGGCCTTCCCTGAGCTCAGCACCATCAGTTTCTGAGGGCAGCCAAGTCTCTGCTGACTGCTCTTCCTGCTGTTAACAGCTGATCCCAAACAGGATGGGCCACAAAACTTTATGTGAGGAAAGTGGGACAGTAATTTCCTGCCATAGATGTGCTTATTTATGTTTCTGTTGATATGAAATAAAGCGTTGACAGGTGGAATGATCAATTTTAGAAGGTCAATATTATTTAGGTGATGTTGGTTGCCCTAAAAAATTACTTTCTTCATGATCTGAGATACTTGAGTTATTTTGTGTTTGTTTGTAGTACAGCCTTCATCATCTGAGGCGGTGCTGGCAGAGAGCAGAGGCTCTGAGATGCAGGTCATGGATCCCCATGGGGCTGGACTGGTATTCAGAAATTATAGCAGGCCTTCTGCTCCCACTGGACTGCTGTTCTCTCTGTGCTCCATCAGAGCCTGCCTCCCTCCTGCTGGGAAGCACTTTGGGGCCGAGAGTTGTGCTGGAGCATAGGTTGAGTTTGGAAAAAGTGAACTATAAAATAACATTTCAGTTGTATAACATACTAAAAAAGCTGTTTGTCCCTAGATTGGATTTTATGTTAGGAATTGTGTTAGTAATTTTAGCTGGCTAGCTACCAGGTTCGTTTGTACGTATTGTATGGCAGTAGGCATGAGGGAGACAGATGTGAGGGGTTCATTGAAGCTGTTCCACAGTTTAAAAGGTTCTGTCAGGCTGTTGCAGCTGGCTGGATGAAGAAACTTTCTATCAACACTACCAAACATGGCCCTCCTGTGGTGCAATGTCACACAGGTGACTGCAGTGCTGCCTTGATTTAAATGCCATTTTTGTAAGACTTCTTGTTTTGCATAAACTGTTATACAACTGAAAGCTTTTAAATCACTTGCACAGGGATAGTAGCTCACCTCACATTGTCACTCTACTTTTTCCCAAGGCCCATATTATGATAAAGTGTAAAGTGGCAACCCTCAAGCTCATTCTATCCGGCAAGCAAGTTCATAAATTATTAATAAAACAAGTGCAATCTGATACAAGAACAATGTTTTTTATAGAAAAGATTATTAACAGCAATGCCTTTGCTAATTTGAATATGTTATCAGAAATTTGACACTGAAAACTTGCCAATATGCGTGCTGGAGCAATGAAGGATGCAACAAGCACTGAAACTAGAGTTGTGCATTATATTTAATCCCAACCATCATTGTAATTTCAAGGTGCTGAATTAGGCCTGTCACTGTAGCAAATGTTGCTGAAATTATTGTGAAATTATTGTGATAAACAATAATATTGTTGTTTTTAAGTACGGTAATACAATGGTAATGGCTTAATAATATTATATTGCAGAAACACATTCCCAAAGATCAATAAACTTTAAATTGAAACATTTAACACTGGAACTGGAAGATAATTTAAATATTCAAAATAAATAAACAAAACAACAGAAACAACAAATAAAATTAATTATGAAGTCTCTGTAACCAATCAGGCTGAAGACTTTTATCATCCAGTTTTTGGTAAAAAGAGAGAAAGAAAAGAGAAAAACTATAAAAACTTCAAATGGAAATCAAGCTTGATTTAATTTATCATGCAAATAATTGATTTGATTACAGGACTATTTGCAATATCACATTTCAAAGGAATATGTGGATGCTTCCTTCGGTTGGCTAAATATGTCAAGTGCTTGATGATATTATATATTTCACCAGCTGGATGCTAAACAAAGAGAATGGTCGGAGTCATTGTGGAAAACTTGAGTTAATTGCAATCAGTATCATTATCACAATATTCAATATTTATTAAAACTGTACAGTTGTAACTGAAGGCCAGTTTACTTGAAAGTATAGCCTGCCCGGTTTACTTCCAGCTGGAAAGCTTCCTGTGAGCCTGTTTTGTAGTTCAAGCAGGACTATATACTAACATGGGAACCTGTGACATTGATTTCATAAACTGTACCGCCTCTCTGGGGTCCACCAGGACTCGACTTAGAGGCTGTGTGAAGCCCCATTTTCTGTGACTGCAAACTCCTATTATGAAGGATTTACATATTTATACACTAGTTTCAAAGAAATCACTTTGCTCCAACGATTTAAGCATTGTATGGACTTTGGAAACAGATCATGCAGAAAATGACTTGATATATTGTAACTGCCATTTTGAAATGGAAATATATTTGCTTCAACTGTAACTTAGTTATTTCAACAGATAAATAGACAATAAAGCCTGACAGTGGTGACACCATCTTAGTAGTCATCAGTGATGGACTTATGCATATTATGGTGAGCAGCAACGTTTTAGGATAGACTGAAAAATGTCAAGGAATATAACAACACATATGACATCCATGGTAAAAATGTGGAAAAAGCCTAAAAGTACATTTGTCCTGTCATTGCAGAAGCATAATCCAACTGTGAAAGGTAAAGATGTTTTTCTTACCGTATGAATCATCCTCCACACTGTACATGGTCCCAAGATTTGTTTGCTTTGTTTGTCTCAGCTTGTCTTCTAATTATTGACTGACTATGCTTTGTCCAAGTTTATGTCAATAGCTATTTTGTTGTAGCCATTTCCAGACTTATGCATATCAAGAGATGGCTGCTTTATTTGAATGGCATTTTCTGTTTGTCTTTTCTATTTTGCAGAGAAGCTAATAGAAATGATTATTCTGTGTCGCATCATGTTTATACTACAAGGAAGCCGAAATACGTGAATTACTAAGTAGTTCTTGATACATCCAGATTCAGGTTCACAAAAGTAATACAATAGTTTAGCAATGTATTGTGGGAAACTAAAGATAAATGGCTTTAAAATAGTGACTCGATTGAGCTATAAAATGACACTATGTGCCTGGAAAATACATAATACCCCTCCTTTAAAGTTGGGATTATGTTTTCAATGCTTCTATAACCAAAGATGTCTTTATTAGCTATCAACCTACCAACACCACAGCGTAGCATGTCATTAACATCTTAACATCATTAAGTAACAACATACTTCCTTCCATACTTGAAAGACACAAGAGCTTGTTTAGACGCTTTGGATTGCTGAACAAAGCTATGAGCTGGCATTGCTGCAGTTGGTCAGGTCAAGGGTCATCAAGTTTATCTGCCCAAAGAATGACTACCTGAAAATAGTAAATGACCCGAATGTTAAATCGGACAGTTTCTTCCTCCCTGTTTCGGCGGGCATATTCCAAGTTAACAATGCCAGAATTTATCATGCTCAAATAGTGAAAGAGTGATTTGAGGGGCATGGAACATGAACCTGTTGCATAATCAAAGTTTTATGAATTATATTTTGAAAAATGTATGAAATATATAAACATCCTGCAGAAACTTGTAGAATTTTTTTATTTATCATCTACCCCTATATCAGAAATTAAATATTTGACATTACTGCCATGTTTGCCTTTTCCTTCTTTGTTCATGCAGTTCTTAAGAAAGACAGAGTTTATTTAGAAATCTGGCTGTTGTCTATTTTAGAGGTGAGGAGTAGGAGCTGAATATGGTCTGACAATTTACTAATCCTCTCCGTTTCTGTTCTTTCTGTATTTGGTCTTATTTTCGCCGCCTTTTTTCTTGTCTATGTGACCTTCACTTTAACTGCCTGCCAAAGCTAAGTGCCTCTGGAGTTGCTGTAATGACGACTATTTGAAGAAGGCACATTATGGTCCCTTTGGTCCGCAGTCATTTGTTTTCTCATCATATGCAATTTATCCACCAGGTAAACTCCGGACATTACGCTGCCTACATGCTGCATCATCTATCTTTTTCACAAGCCCACCTGATGGGTATCCTGATGGATATTTACTGTCTATTCTCAGTCATTTTAAGCAGGATTTTCACAGATAGTCCTTTTTCATCAAGTCCTTTCTCTCCTTGTGTGATGTTCCCGAAGCCTGAAGCTTTTTTGCCTGTCTGATCCTCTGAATAGGTGCTAAATATAACTAGTGTGTAAATAGATGTTTGACTGGCCTGCTTTGATAATGGAGAGAATGATAGTTGGACTGGGATTTAAGAATTTGGACGTGTTCAGCTGAAGAGTGGACTGATGTTTGTTGGTTGTAGCAGCCAGGATCAAAACTATCCCAGTAAATAATGTGTGGTAAGGAGAAGTAAAACATTGATGTCTTGGATTTGAGCTTCACAGCACACTCTGTTTGTCGGCTGTGTGATCTAAAGCTAGATGAATCCCAAAAAAGACTTACTGAGACTCTATCTCTCTCTCTGCCACAATGTGTCATATTCTTGGTGTGTTGTTTCCACTCTTCAGTGATCCTTTTTGATTTCTTTCCTCCTCCTTGATTACGTCTTTTTGCCAGTGCCCTTTCTCTGTATTTTTGACTCCCTCTCTTTACTCTCCTCTATCTTTCTGTCTCTGCCCACCCCTTCAGTCTTACACCCTCTCTCCCCTTGGTTTTGGTGCATTGCAGTGGCTCCAACACCACATTGGAGACACAACTGCCTTGGCAAATGAGGTCTCCCTTTCTCCCTTGCATTCACTTACGCTCACACACCGACGTGCACACACACAACTACATACACTTGCTACTTTCTTTTCCCTTAATTTATCCCCAATTTTCAGTCTCCTTCACTTTCTCATACTCTATCAAGGCTCATGGAGAGTGAGAGACAAAGCTTTTAGAATGAGCTATGCAGAAACCTCAACAATCTCTATTCAAATGAGCTGCACATAATTTTAAATAAAAGGCACGGTCCGTTGCCCTCATTCTTGCAAAGCAGATGGGCACATTTCTAGAGGCGCAAACTTTAGACACTATGAATCTCAAATTGTTGCAGGGGACCTTATTTACTGTGTTCATTATTGACTGCTATATGATTTCTGAGTAATGGAGACATTGCCCTTAGACAACTCTAAAGGCTGGGCTGCATTTGATGTCAGAAATCGTACCTGGGTACACTACCATAAGGCTTATGGTAGTGTAAGGTCATATTTGAGGCATCAGTCTCTAAAGTTCAAGTAGAGAATAAATTAATAGTTATTGAGGATTTGCATGTTCTCTATTTTAATTTAATGTTTTGTTTTCATTACTTTTAACAAAACTTCTTTGATCTATTATATTAAAGCATTTAAATGATGGTCTTTATGTGTCATTCTTTGGCAATGACATCACCGTGCTTTGTGAAAGTGTTCATGACCCTTGACCTTTTTCCTCGTTTATTCCCAGATTTAAAAAGTACTTTGTGCATTTATATTCAGTTCTTTTTTTATTCAGATGCCCCTCTAAAACCATCCGAGGTAACCAATTACCTACAGATGCCACATAATTAATACACTTGTGTATAATGTGACATCAGTACAGATGGTCTGTAAATGTCAGCTGCATTTGCACAGATGTTAGAGAGCATTAGTGAATAAAAGCATCATAAACACAAAGGAACACAGCAGACAGGTCAGGGAGAAAGTTTGAGAAGTTTAAGCAGAACGATTCCACTTTTTGAAAATGCAAAGAGAATGGCACAACTGCAGACCTGCTAAGATGTGGTTGTCCTTCTAAACTGAAACACCATCCAAGGTGAGCGCTGATCAGAGGAATGCTTAACAGGGTTGACTGGTTGAGTAAAATACAGGACATACATGTTAGACAAGTGCTTTCCGTCCTGATATTGTTTCTATCTGTACAATTTATAAGTATTTATAAATGTAATCAAAGTTTTATCAGGAGAACGCTAATAAATTTCTCTTGCAGGTTCCTTTTTTATGATGCATATACACTGGATTTGAGCAAAATTAATTTATTAGTTAATACTGACGAAGGTGAAGTTTAGCTAAACGAAACACATTTAAACTAATGCTGGAACAGTCCAATAATAAAATGTTGTTTTTTGTCTGTTATATAGAAGACACTAAAATCATGTTTTAATTGATTCAACAAATGTTAAAGGTAGCTAAAATTTAATAGCCCCTCTTAGAAGCAATTGCTCTGCGAGGGACTGAAATCTTTGTCTGTGGCAAATGTTATAATTCTGACCTAAATCAGGATGATTACACTTTTCTTTGCTGACATGGGTGTGAATATATTAAGTATGGAGATTAAGTTTTCCACCAATTGTTTCACTAGATGTCACAAAGAATCAAATTTTAATTTTAGCTAGTATTACAGAAAGATTTACTTAACATTTACAATGACCTATAAGTGCACTAATGTTCTGAAAAATCCTCATTACAAAGCAGCTTAATGGTAAGCCAATCAATTAAATGTATTACTGCAAATAACAAGAATACAGTCATTTTTTGAAAGGACAAGGAAAGCACGCAGCATCTATTGAACGGGTTTCCCTGTTTGTTGCAGACTTTCTCAGAACAGTTGGCAGCACATTAGCCTATCCATGCCACAGAGGCATGCGGGATTGGATAAGGCAAGCCGAGTGTTAAGTGTTCCTTGTTATATTCTGAGCTATTTATGGCTTACTCTCCCAGTTGTGAAAACCTACCACAGAGGCTGCGATTTAGAATTCCATGCATGTGTTACATAATGCCTTTGTCTTTCATGCTTGAACTCCTCTCCAAGCACAGCCATAGTTTATTAATGAAAGGATTGCGTGATTGGGGGTTGGTTGTCTGTCTGTGTATGTGTCTATGTTTGTATTTATAGCCATGGATAATGGTGCATACAGTACATGTGCATGTTTCCTTGTGGACAATGCATGTGCATCTGCAGCTCTGTATGTGTGCATTGCAGTGGACTGAGGATAAGATGCGTGACATTGGAGTCACAAACTATGACTGATGGCCAGGATTTGTCTACACTGCAGAAACTTTTATGGACTACTATAGTTAGTACTGTGCAAGTCGGTACAGAAATTATGTTTGTGACGCTGAGAGAAAGCTTTACAATGTACAGGAATGTAGAAATTAAAAGACTACCATTAATGCTGGGGAAAAAAAGTGAATTTGTGTTGACTGCATTAAAGTATTGGGAGCAGAAGTGTAAAGTTTTAGCATGACCCACAGAATAAAAATCCAGTTGCCATTCGCTCTTGCTATATTTCTGATTATTACCACATGCGCCTATATTTTCAACCAATCTTGCCTGCACTTACTACTTAATTGATGTACTCTATGATGTCCAATTAATGTTTTTGTTTTTTTTTGGAATTGAACAAAAGCAGAATAAATAAAATATTTTAGAAAAAATCTCAGCTTTAGTTTTTTGGCCCCAAGTAAACTGAGACCAAAAACTA
Organism: Xiphophorus couchianus; assembly: GCF_001444195.1. Lineage (NCBI taxonomy): Eukaryota > Metazoa > Chordata > Actinopteri > Cyprinodontiformes > Poeciliidae > Xiphophorus > Xiphophorus couchianus. The sequence goes on from NC_040247.1 coordinate 5,092,465, forward strand.
AAAACAACTTCCGCAATAACAAAATAAATATTTAAATAAGAACATCTATAAAACAACATCACAAACACAGATGAAGTACCCTGAGAAACCTTTGAAAAAAAAGGTAAAATTTTGAGTTTTTCAATTTTCTAAAATGCATTCAGACACTAAATCTCTAAGGATGGATTGTCTTAGAATCAAAATTAAGGGCTTACTTTAGACCTTCAATGCCCAATTTGATTAGAAATAGAGGAATGACAAGAATGTCTTGGTTTTGTTGTGGCTTTGCATTCATGTAGAAGGACTGAAGTTCAGATCAAAATATCTTACATGCAGGAAGAAAAAAAAATCTATTTCTACTGATTTCTTGCTTTGCTGATTGCCATCATAAATTCTCAGTGGATGTTTTTTTAAAGAATGGATTAAAGACAGAATTTAAAGGAATTTACCCAGCAGAAAATAGATTCCTTTAGCTTTGATCAATTGTGTGCTAAAGCTTAGCAGGCAGCCCCAAGAGCTCATTTGCTCTAACTTGTTCTTCAAATTAATACATTCTCTGTGTGCTTGTTGGCAGCTTATGTTGAAGCTCTCATTCTACATCTCTGGCCGTCTCTCAAGGTAAAAGTGGTGACCAGTCTTGGCCTGAGTTGAATTAATTGAAATTGATTTTGTCTGCAGGAAAAGTAGCTTCTACAATAAATTGTCAAAGTTATGGAGCCGGCTGCAAATCTCCTTTTTGAAAGTTCAGTTGTGAAAAATATACTCTGTGGTTAAAGTGTTCTGACAATGGAAAAGAAGCAAATGCCCTTCATTTTCTTGCAGCTTGCTCTAATTGATTGCTTCAATTGTAATTTGAACTTTTTAATGGAGCTGTAATTGTATATCTAACACTTCCTACACTTCTCTTTTACTTTTAACTCAATATCCCTTATTGGAAATTACCCTCTTTCTAGGTGTACATCAATGGAGGTTTCCTGCTTCTACAAGGCAAAGCACATAAATTACACAAAGCTCTCTCCATTGCCATCAGGCACAGACTGACCCAGAGAAATTATGGAGTTTATTTATGGACAACTGAGTCAAAACAGTTGTACTCTGAGACTGATTTCTATTGAGTCAGATGTGGAGCAGGGATAATTTATTTATTCCAGCTTTCCTGAATAGAAAACTCTTAATCAAGTCATACTAAATTGAACTACATACCAATGGTAATGTGCCTTCTTCTGCACATACAATACAGAAGAAGGCTAACAACATTTTTTGTTGTTAGCTATTTTATATTAAGTGAGACAAAACCTTTCTTGTTTTTCTTGTTGCTAGGATCACCAAACTATTTCTGTTTCTTAAATGCCAAAAATAATGACGGTATTTTTCAGTTTTTTGATTAGTTCCTCGAAAGTCAGAAGGTCACATTATCTGTGAATGTACCTTAAACACACTGCATCTGTTTGTGACATAATCTTAGAATTATTAGGAGTAGAGATCTCCACAAGTCTGTTTCTTCCTTGGATACAGCTTCTAGATACAGTTTCCAGTATAGGAAGTATTGCAACTATATACAGTAAGTGACTGTTCAGTTATCATTTCAGTCAGTGTGAAGACAGGTTCTGTGTCCCTAAGTGAAACATGTTTTAGTGTGAATGTGCATACCAACCCTAGAACAAAAATAAAGGGCTGAAAAGTCACTTAGCAAGGAAAAAGCATTTTCTTTTTGTTCAGATTAATTGAGAAATATTTTGTTAGTTTTGTTTGGGAATTTAAATGTTGTTATAAGTTAAAACAATCAAATATTCTTGGAAAGGCTCATCATAGATGTTGTCATCAGGCACAGGAACATCTACTTTGCTCAGTAAACTGATGTTTCAATGCATCAATGCGATGCTGATAGAATTGAATCATTGGCTAATTGCTGCAGCTGCCAAAGGAAGCATGTGGCAACACTGGAGGAAAACCATTCCTTTTTAACAGAAATAAACCCCCAGTTACTTCAACAGCAGTTTAAAAAACTAGGTTATAGCTTACAAATGCATTCACTGGCTTTTTTTTTTGTTGCATGTCCCGAGGTCTGCAATGTAAGTGTTTGACCAAAATGACCAGTTTCATTTGGAGGAAAAAGGGGAAATCTAGCAAACTGAACACTCCAAATGAAACTGGTCATTTTGGTCAAACAACTGTATTGCTATATAATTATGAGAAAATATTGAAGCATTATCTTAAGAAAGTTAAACCTTCCAAATTGGTCTTCTAAATAAAGAATCTAGTTTATTATATAGCCAGTTTAATTAAAAATTGATGCAAGGACAACAAAGTCAAGGTATTGGGGTATTTTGTCAACACAGCTGGCAAGGAATTCATGAGCAAACGTTTAAACTTGACCCAGTTACACCAGTTCTGTCAGAAAGAATAAATAAAAATTCCAGAAAGCTATTGCAAGAAGCTTGGGAAAGAATACCCAAAATGTTAAAATGGCAATGAATGGTACCCACAATCAACAAAATGCGTGTAAGCTTTTAACTTTGTCAGAATTAATGGAATATTCTCTAAAAAATTGTGCCTCGTTATTCTGGCTTTTAGCAAATAAAAATAGATTTGATGATCCCAGTTGACATAAATCAGGAAAACTTAGTCCTATTTATTGTAAACATGTGGTTGATGCATGTGAAAATCATGTTTCAGTTATAGGTGATGCCATTGTAACTGTGTACCTTACTGCCTTTGTGGATAATCATGGTTAAAGATGTTGTCATCTTTCATATCCCTCACTTGCATCTCATTGAACTGTTTAATCCCAATGTGGTGATCAAACCTTTTGTTTCCCAGTTTATCCAACGGTTGGTGGGAAGAGAGATTCTTTTTCTGAGAGAAGGAATCCAACATCAACGTCACAGTGTGCTATTAATGGACATGCCTAGGATACCGTGTCGTCAAGGAAACCATTTAAAATGGAGGTGTACTTCTTGCAGAGTCCTCTCTGTGAGACTTAGTTGAATGACTTACTATTTGAAAAATGAATCTCAATTCCCCAGATTATCCAAGAGAAGCTGATGTAAAAGCTCAACTAGAGCTTTTCACTTCACAGAGCCCTGTTAAGTTCTTGGTTTTCTGACTTTTTCAATTTGATTTCTGGATTTTCTTGGCAGCAAAGAAGATGTGGGAGAATTTGAGGGTGATTCATCTCACTACTGTGGTATCTGGCTCTATGATAAGAGCAACAGTATACAAAGTAGCCTACTCTCATCCTGTGTGTAGGATCTCATCTTCAGTGTCATGGTGAAAGCGTCACCTTCAGAGCAACTGAGCAACTGAAAGATATTGTATTCTGTTTGTGGAAAGGCTGCAAAATAGTGTTTGAGGAAGGAAATAAGCTAACCTGATTGATTTGTTGGTCCTGTGTAGCTGAAACTTAGCTTTTAGTTACGTTGCATGTCTCTACAGGACAGTAAATCTTTCTGCTACAGATCTTTCTGAATTTAGTTTTAAATATTCAATAGGCTTTTGAAATCACCAAAAGGGCATCTAGCTGCCTCGGACCTCACTCCTCACACCTCAGAATAATTTAGGACGTGCTTTTCCCTTCTGGCTTTATAAGAGGCTTACGCATTCGCCAAACATTGATTTGATATTCTCAGCTGACACGTGCAAGCTGTGATGGTCATGGTTGTAATCCTGTTGGCCAAATATGCTTAGCTGTGAAAGCAGATTAAGACATGGCTGTGTTTTCTTGCCCAGATATCCCCAGTGACCCGACTGATCTAAGCAAGAGCTTTCAAACATCTGTCTGGATTTGTTGGTTTAAGCATGACCTAAGGCTGGTGTTCATATAGCCTTTCCATAGTATGATACCTACAAGCATTAATCATCAAACAAGCTGGTAATTTAAAATAGTAGCTGTTTATGAGAGCTGTAACACAAACAACTGATCAGTTAAAGGTGATGTTGCCCCTACTTTAAACCAGACAAGTGAATGCACTGATTATATTCCGTATGTTTCTGTAATTTCTTCCACCCAAAAAGGTTTTGTTCAAAATACCAACATTCTCAACCTAATGTGATTTTTGATTTGCAAACAGCATGAATTTATGTGAAACCTGCAACTTACGAATGAGTTGAGTGATGTGAGATTGCATATATGGTCTAGAGTGGGTTATGTGTGCCACAGAAATCAGATGACAGCTGTATATCATGTTTGGTGTTTTGTTGGACCCAAATGTGGGCAGATCTTAGGCAGACAGGTAAAGTGAAAGATAGATGATAGACGGTAGGTGGAATTCAGTGAGCTGCGCTCCAGCTCTGTAGCTTTAGAATTTACCAATATTTTATTTTGTTAGATTTTTATTTAATTACTCAATTAATTACCAGAATAATAATTTCCAATGTTTATCTCATTTGTGTTTTGTGATGAACTTGTGACCTTTCCTAGGATTTACTCTGTCTCTGGTTCATTGAATGGGCTTAAAAATCCCCCAACAACATTCAGAAAAAATACACTGATTATTGGATAGATGGATGTCAGTAGATGGATTGTGACTAACATCTGTCTCTGTCATTTCCTCACTTGTTTCATCGCACATTTCCTTTGACCGTTTTAATCCAGTAATGTCGGTTGCCAGGGGCCAGACAAGGTGAGAGAAGTGTGCCTGGTGAAAGCAGCATAAGGCAGATGAGGAGCAGTGGACTGGAAGAGGGCAAAGCTCTGGCAGTGGGTACCACGGGCTGGCATAGGGGTAGCCAGGCAGTCAAGTGGAAAAGGACAGTCTGCTGAATATGGGACTGAATAGTGAAGTAAAATGGATTGAATTGTGGACCAGCACAAATAGGTTAAGTCCATTTTGTAAATTGGTTGAAGAGAGAGTGGGTCATACATGTAAATGCTAAAATAGTACAGCTAGAAAAGTACAGGCACTGCTAAAATACCAATGTATTTGTATTCACCACAACAGTAGTGAGGCTTCTTCAATCAATCAAAAACATTCAATTTCAATATTATATTTACTAAGAAGTGCAACTGAGCTCACGTTGCTCAGATCATGGTCAGCTTTATGTCAATAAAAATCCGATTACTCTCAAGCCTAGCCTTGCAATTTTGGATTGAATGTCAAACGTTTCATAATGTTGGATCACATCAAACATGATAAGAGCCAGAGCTACTCGCTCCTGTCTGGGTTGGAAAAAGAAAATCCCTCCACCCCTGCTTACATTAAACCCATGCTCCAAAAATATGGGCTGTCATCATGAGGACGGTCAAACTGCGGCCACAAGAAAAAAAAATAGAGAGAAAAGCATTTCAGCAGATCCGCAGCGTGTTATTTACACATGTGACATGCAGATAAACCGGTGAGTAAGATGAGAAAACAGAGCGGGGGTGAAACACGGAGACTGGCAGATCCTACTACTCACCGTTTCGGGAAGGAGTGCCGTTACCATAGCAACCAGCAGCCCTCATTGGTATTTAGAGCAGCGAGTAGAATTACTGCAAAGGATTTGATGTTCAGTACACATCTGGGGTCAGCTAATATGGGTGCTACAATAAGCCACTCCGTTTGCTTGCTACACACCACGCTCCAGAATCTCTTGTTTGGGACGCAGCAGCAGGCATCGGCGCCGCCAGAGATAAAAAGCTGTCACGTAGTGCCAGATTAAACCAGCAGTTCTGCTCGTCACGTCAGATATTTGAGCTATGGCAGACTGCCAGATTGGCAGATGAAAATTGAGAATGTGTCCTGCTAAGTTTAAATAGCACTCTTAATGGCTTTGTGCAAATAAGAGCTGTTCTTTTTTCTTGTCCATCCTTCCAGGTTAAAGCATTAATGATATGATAAAGTGATAAAGTATGACTGACCCCGACAACTAAAAGTATGATTGAAATTGCTACTTTTGCAAAATGACTAATTTATATTTTTTAAAGAAAAAGTAAAATTATTATTGCAAGGTTTAACTATTCAGTGTAATTTGTGATGTAAAATATTCCTTTTTGCTAATAGTTTTACTTTTTTGCATAATGCTGCAATTATAAGATAATATTTACTGTAGTTAAGTTCATCAGCAGAGTTGATTGTATGTATTTTTACCTTATGCAAGTCTACTGTGGCCCTGAGGTGCAAACCATTTCAACATTAACATAGCACAATTACAAATTACAAAAAGACAACAACATTAACGAAACACAACAACATTAACGAAACGGTTGGAGACCTGAGAGATCGCTGATTGGACGACAGTGCTTTTGAACCAGACGTTATCGCTTGAGCGGATTGGCCCGTTGTTGCGATGCGCTATAGCGTCCGCCATATTGAAAGTGGTTTATTGGGTGCTGTGGTGGCGCAGAGGCAAAGCACAACCCACATATTGAGGCCTTAGTCCTCGTGGTTCGAGGACTAAGGTTCGATTCCCGGCTTGGCGACATTTGCCGCATGTCTTCCCCCTTTCTCATTACCCTCTTTCCTGTCGAACTACTTTCAAATAAAGGCTACTAGAGCCAACAAAACCTTTAAAAAAAACGAAAGTGGTTTATCTACCAGCAAACTAATACAAATAAATGGACAGAACTTCGCAAAGTGCCATTCTGCAAAATATTTCAAGTTACTGAATGCCACTGACACAATCTCTCACACATTATTATATACAGGAATGAGAAAAACAAAACAAAGGACAACGTTTCAAACATTTTGATGTGATTATTTAATTGTTTTGGGGCACAATAATTACATTTGATACAGCTGATTCTGATAAATCGTTTTTATTAATGAACCCCCCTCCCCCCCACCTACACACACACACATCTTTACAGTGATGTATTCATGAACATATTAACACAATTCCATAATTCAATGTGCATTTGCTATTTCAAGATATTTTTAGGCATTTTACTGTAAAGACAAACTTTGATAATAGTTGTCAAACTTTAGCTACATATTTTTACTTAAAATATTTATTACAGTGTAATATGTCAACTGTGCTATAGACAGCAATGTGAACGAAATCTAACAGACTAAATTATTTTTTATTTCTTTACATAAACTGTCATAATATCCTAATACTTCAAATTGAGATATTTCACTTAAAAAGTGAAAGGAAAAAAAGTGTGCAGTACATTACAAATTTATTTATATTATACTGGCAACACAGAGCACAGGCAGGGGTCCAGTCTGCTGGTCAAACTGGGAGCAGTTCAGTGACTGGGCCTTCTGAGACATCTGGCTAGCCACAGGTTAAAGCGAAGAATGATAAAAATGATCTAACAGTGCATTAGAAAATGCATCCCTGATTCGTTCACATTCAGGAAAAAAAAAACATATCTTCACCATATGGGGTCATTGACTTGGCATCTAAACACAGACATTGTGGAGATGAACTGCGAAACAGAAGTCTGAAGAAAAACAGCTCCAGCTCTGATCCTTATGGACCTGTCCTGATGAAATCCCCCGGTCTCCGCGCTGCTCTCTGGATTAATGGACTTTCAGTCCACTTCAGGTTCGCTGTTATATCAAACAAATTATTTTAATCTACATAAATTATAAGAAACATCTTACAGACAACTGACGTACCTTAAAGTAACCATGTTTGACCACAGACAAACAACGACCTGTCTCAAAACTTCTAGGTAACCATGGCAACAATAAACAAACGGCAAAAGCGCCCGTTACAGGTTTCTCATTACCTCTCCCTCTTTGAAAAAACTACACAGTATAAAAAAAAGTTAGCTAAGCTAAGAAAATAGTCAGAGTAGTTAACTGGGCCAATTTATTTACAAAGGAAATGTTTCTTGGTTGTTTAGAAGTTTGTTTCACCTCGGAAATGCACAGTACTGGCCACAAAGTCAAGAAATTCTGCTCGTAAATTTACGTCATTATTATCTTTAATTCTTACCTGTGAAAGGTAAAGGCAGTGGGTCCACTTTGTACTGTAAAACCGTTGAAACTAGTCCACGCAGCACGTTTTCTCCACTCCCACTTTCAAGATGGTGGTGACGTAAATAGGACTGAGCGTATACGTATTCATGCATATTGTCCGATCAGCGATTTCTCAGGTCTCCAACTGGGACATGCCCTTTCCGTTTTGTTAATGTTGTAGTGCTTCGTTAATGTTGTTGTGTTTTTGAATTTGTTGAAGTGGTTTGCACCTCAGGGCTACCATACAAGTCAATAGAGAAGATTCATATATTTCTGAAAGGATGTGTTTGTTTGTTCTTTGGGGTGTGAGTCCAGCAAAATAGAATTTCAAATAAAGAGCTTCTTAAATTTTAAAGCAGACACATCTCTTGCTCTCTTTCCCCTTCTTTACTCATTTAAACTTTTAAGTTCAGCCCCTCTCATTCTTTCCTTTTGGGTTGATGTTTGTTTAAAAGGTTCAGTGTCCCACCAGCTCTCTCACTTAAATATTTGAATGCTGGTTTCACTTTTTTGAAGAGCAGGAGCCTTTTAAGCACTTAAAGTGTTTTCAGTATATTTTTAACCTCTAAAGATCTTTACCACACTAACATTTATTTATTTATTTTTTTCCTGAAATGTTTTTAATCTCATGTCCCTACAGAAGACATTTTATCTTCTGAAAAATACAAAAAATCATAAGATTTTCTGTGGAATCAATAGGGAATTGTACTTGATGATTCAGCTATAAACCAGCTAGGACAGCGTTAGCCTCCCTTCAGAGCTGAATGGCCATTTAGCAATACATTTTCACCAATCTTAAAGTGTGTCAGTCAAACTGTGGACAGCCTAACATGCCAACCTTTTTTTCAGAGTGAAAAATTCATCGTTTTGTTGTGTTATCACCAGACAGGGTGATTAGTTTAGAACCAAGTGGCTGCTACATCTCCCCCATCATTTCTGTAAACTGAACAGGGTAAACAAACTCATTCAGCAGCATAATGCTCGTGGCAATCAATTTTCCTCAAGTAAAGCGCAAACAATAAACCACCGAGGCTAGCATTCAATAAAGAGCTCCCTCTGAAACACGCTGTCATTGTTAAATTTGACATGGATTATGTTTCCTAACATGAACAGTGATTTTTTTTTCTTAGCAGTGAAACAAGTTCTGACCAGACAAACTCATTTAATAAAAGGTTTAAAACATAGATTATTAAAAAGAAGAACAAGGATTTTTATTTTTTAAAATGTCGTTTTGTTTCTGTTCCGGTCAGTGAATGCCACACATTGTGCTTTATATCAGGGTTGTGCGCTTAAAAGCGTTGTCACAACCCATTTCCCTGAGTCAAATCATCCTGTCTGCACTGTCTCGGTTTGGATTTTGACTGTCTGTTAATGTAAGGTAATGCATTTAAAGGACAGAGCTTTATGAGCTGAAAATGAAATGTATGATTGCAGCCTGTTGAGTTCATGTGATCAAATATACCTGCAGATGTACAAAGTGTCTTAGACAGGTCCTCAGGGATCCAATGCATTTCCCCCACAGTGTGAATATTTGATGGAGTGAAAGAGCTTACTGCATATCCCCATCTCTCTGTGGACATAGAGGGGATAAAAGCCTCACATTTTCTCTTTCACATCTCTGAAACTTAAATGGTTTTGTAATGTTATTTTATTCTGTGATCTCACATGAATTAGGCACGTTTTGACATCTGAAAGTTTTAAATTCTAAGATATTTTTCAGAGGAATGATAACTTGTCATTAGGGTTAACCTAGACAAGCAAAATGGCTGCTATTAATTATATTTTGATCCAAGCAAACTATTGCTTCGTTTCCATGCTCCACTCCTCCCTCCCTCATCCTCTGTGTATTATTCATCATAGAGGAGTCCTGCCCTGCTTCCCTGGGCTATTTTTACCCAGCATGGCCGTCACATTAACTGAGAGCCCCAATCCCCTGCTGCTCCCAACAACAAGCCTCCCTCCATCTGGATCATGGATTACATCCCTCATTTCTCCCTTTTTTCTTCATATTTGAGTCACTCTCCCCCGTCTTATAGTTACCAAACCCTCGTTTAAGTTTTTATATTGACTTCTGTTTCTTCAACACTTTGCTGCGCTCCACTTTCTCTTGCGTATTTCAATCATGCATATTAGTGTTCTCCACTCTCTCAGGAGGACTGGGAATGCATCACTTCAGAACGCAGTCGGAGCCTGCTGAGCTTATGCAACAGCCTGACTGACCTACCCAGCTGCATCTACATGCCTCTGTCTCAGCCATGCAATTTCATCATTTACACTAACACGCTGTGATGGCGACTTTCACATTTTAAAGTACCTCTTATGTGCAAATTAGCTTGCAAGTGGGACGGGAAGGATAATTCAAACACTGAGCTGAGCTAATGAACAGCAAGACCACAGTATTGTGGTTTTCTAGTTTATCGGTAAAAATACAACAACATCAATCATCTCTGAGAAATTTGAGTCACTTATTTCTTCTCTGGGTATATATAAGTTTGCAGCTTAAATGGTAATTTGCATATTTCCTGAATATCTTTGTTTTTAATAGCTGATTATATAATTTACATTTAAAATCATCACCATTGAAAGCAAAACAATATTTTCTGCAGCCTCAAGTCTTTAGCAGCTTCCAACAAGTTTTCTCCAGAATTGCACATTAACTCTGTAGTTACATCATCCCTACTTGAATAAAGCATCCCCATAGCATAATACTTCTTCCACCATGTCCCATCATGGGGGTAATGCCACAAATAACTTGCCAAATTTTCTCTGAGTATTTTCTTTTTGTACCTAATAACATAATTTGAGAATATAATAAAAGAATCACTACTGAAAACAAGAACAAATCTGATGTACAGTTTGTTTACAACAATGACTGGGCTTTTGAAAACATTAATGTGTAGAATTTGAGTCTATAAAAGCGAGAAAAGAGTGAGAACACAAGCTTCATACTCATTGTTCTGTCTCTCACACATCTGTTTCATCACCTCTGATGACGACAACAATGATTGCAGAGTAACAATTACCTTCCTATAGTCTGCAAAAAAGAAAAACACTGTTCATTATATCAGGACTTAACGAATAAAGATAAACAAAAGACTTCTTGAAATGATAGATGTTGTAGACGCAAGGATGTAAACAAGAACATCTATGCTCATATGTGTAAACATGATATCAAGCTGCTTTTGGAGGCATTTTTTATGTAAACTCCAAATGTTCTTACCATCAGGTTATGAGTGTGAATGAAGAGCAAAAGCAGAATAAGCATCCACTGGTCCAAATCTGATATTTTTGCAAAACTTTTTTTTATCATTGATTTTAAAATAATAATAATAATAATAACATATGTGCACAATACAAAACATGTGCAGTAGTTTTTACCATTTTGTCTTTTTTCCCCCTTATGCTCTAAAGAAACTGTAAATGGGCTGCATTAATCGACTTCTTTTCTTGTCTTGTTGACTACTCAAAACTCTTTTACACATTTACCCATTAACACCTATATATTCATCCAGCACTTACCAGTCAATACAACCTTTTAAAGCTACACTGTAATTCACACACAGAAGAAATGTGTGAAGAAATGTTTCGTTTCTTTGTGCCCTAGGACATTCAAGCTTTTGAGGAAGCTAGACTTTAAACCACAGATGTTCTGTTTTGAAAGCAGTAATACTTCAAGTAAAGCTATTATCAACTAACTATTGATCAGATCTTTGTGTTTCAGTTACAAATCTCATCAGAAACATTATATTCTTCACTGTAAAAAAAAATTCTGTTGTTTTTACAAAAAAAAAACTGGCAGCTGTGGTTGCCAGAATAATTCTGTAGAAAACACAGTGAACATGTAAACTGTTTTACTGACCAAACTAATTACAACAGTGTTAAATTGTGAAATAAACAGATTGTCCCATAGTTGTGCACAAATTTTAACTGTGATTTGAAAAGGGTTATTTTTGTAATAAAACAGTTTTATCAAGTAATTTTAACCAACTTTTTCTGATGAATTATCATAATAATGCTGTTATTTTACACTTTTTTCCAGTAAGATTTACCCAGTTTTTGTTTGTTGTACAAAAAAACTTCATTTAGTCCTACTGATAAAATACCTTTGAATAACAGATTAAAACTGTTAAAATGTCAATTTAAAACATTTTATTAATACTTTCTGAAAAACAGAAATTTGCTCTAAATTTTTTTCTTTTTACTAATAATTATATTTTTAAATATCTATAAGCATCAAATTTCAACAAACATTTCCCACTTAAAGGAAACTTTAAAACACAAGGAAGCCCAATATAAATTGTATCTATGATAATCTTAAAAAAATAAACATACACTTACATGCCTTTGAAATATTTATTTTCTCATTTGTCTTTTCTGAACATCATAAAGCACATGAAGCAAATGCACCTGCTGAATAGATATACATTTCTTCAACCTTTTTAACTTTATCAGAAACAGTATGAGAACCAACTTTCACCCCCTTTTTTTGGAGGGGGGGCTTGAAGATTATAACATACAATAAATTTCTATTTCCAGTATACATTTTAATAATAATGTTTGTTTGCTTCAAAAGTTTTTCTTTTTTAGAAACAATTCTATTTTCAAATATCTATAAACATCAAATTTCAACAAACATTTACCAGTTAAGTGCAAATTTAAAACACAAGGAAGCCCAATACAAACTGTATCTATAATGATAATTCAAATTTTTTTTAGAAACAAATAAACATTTTAATTGAAAACATATTTTCAATGAAATTCTCATTTGTCCTTTCTGACATTGAGCAAAATTCAGCCACTGAACAAATATAAATATGTCTTTTCAACTTTTTTAACTTCAGCAGACACAGTGTGAGATGCAACATACATTTACAAATCTATTCAGCTCTGTTAAGATTAAACACTGTCTTGATAACTCACTGACTTTAGTCCTTTCTCAAACATCACGCCACTCATGATCCGAAAGTTCCTGGATCAAGGTGAGTACACGGGGGTTCACACGCAGTCTGGGTTTACGGGTTTCTTCTACCTTACTGCCCTTGTCTGGGTTGATTGAGAAGAAACACCTTAAGATAAAGAGGACAAACAGAAAACTACATCAAAATGTGCTTCACAAAGAAATAAACATTTTATTCAAGATATAAAAGTTGTCAAAAGTCAAATTTAACTCCCTACAATTAAAAAAAAAAAACTCATACCTCTGCAGAAACTCCAGTGTAGACGCCAGCCCCGATGGATAATGTATGTTAAAACAATAATAGCTCCCAAACATCATGCAGAGGGCAGAAATAAAACAGGAGATGATGTTGTTTCCAATCTGTTGATCCACACTCAGCATGAATCGTTTAGCATGGAAGCAGGATTGACCTAAGGAGAAAGAACAAATAAATTTAGACTCCTGATACAACAAAACAATGACATTTATATGAAAAATAACAAATTAAGTAAAAAGTACAAAAAAAAATATTAGTATAGTAATAGCATAAGAAAATAATTGAAAAAAAACAAAACAATATTAAACAAAATGTCAGATGGACAAAAGGGCAAAGAAAGGGGACAAGACAACAAAAAAGACAAAAGGTCAAAGAAACTGGAAAAACAAAAATGAACTCACCACACACAATGATAGTGGGAGTCAAGGAGACATTCTCCATCTGTACTTCTTCAGCTAGGCATGTGTCCTCCACACAGAAGAACATTGCTTCTTCATTTTCATTGAAGTAGCAGAGAAGTAGGAGCATCAGCTCTTTAACATCTTCAGAGTAACCGTCCAGTTCTCCCCTTAACATCTTCAACTTTGTCTGAGCCTGGAAAAACGTTTTGTTTTTGTTCACACAAACAGTGTTCATGTAGTTCAGCAGTCTTTTTCCCTTCATATCCATGTTCCTCATGAAGGTTTCCTTCAATCCAAGTCCAGTAAGTTCCTTGTAGTGTACAGCCATCCCAATATCATGAAATAAAACAGGCCAGGCTTCCAAGACATCTTGAATGCTTTTCCCCTGGTTAATATCTTTGCGCTGTGAGTAGAAAGTTGTCCTCAGTAATTGTTTCATCTCCTCAGGATTGGCCTCCTTCTGCAGAGACATCATCTTGAGCTTGTCCTTCTTCTGTTGCTGACTTTCAGCAGTTTCTCCAAGAGGAAGGAATTTTACATTCCAGTTGATACACCCATAGGTGTCCTGAATTGCAGCTCTTTGTTCCTGAGGAATTTCATCTGTGTCAGAGTTTTCAGAGCAGCGCTTTTGCTTTCTTATTTTAGGCATTGTAGATCGCTTCACGTTGTCAATTCGATATTGAAGTTGTTTGACGAGTGAATGATAGCCAGGGCCAATGACATCTCCATCGATAATGTCTTGTAGAGATTTTGGATATTTTGCCACCATCTTCTTTGCAACCTCTCTAGAACTCCTTTTACCCAAGTAAGAACTTTTTTGCATCATTTCAGACACCACAATCCTGACCATCTCCTTCCTCATTTTTGGACTTGGCCGTTTACCTCTCTCTAATGCCTGCATCAGTTCTTCTGAGAACTTTTCCCATGGTATCTCAAAGGTGTCCACCCAGTCTGCTGCAGATGTCTGGTTGCTGCTGGAGGAGTTTGATGACACACTTAGCGGGGACTGCAAAGACTGCTCTGATGGAGGAGTATCTGGTGATGCATTACTTGAGGACCTGCTGGTTTCAGGGTCCGGCCTTCAAAAACACAAAAAAACAAATAAGTTATCAGAACTGAATATGAATATCAGTGTTTAATGGTTGATTTTTGCTTTTCTACAATTTTACTTACATCTGAATTTCCAAGCAGCAAGTGCCTTTCTGGCTTGAATTGGTCTTAATGCTGACAGCAAGTCTTCCTCAACAATGAACTGGAAGTCATCATACGTTTCTACTCCAATTGACTGTAAAGTCTCCTTGAGAGTGTCTTTTGAAGCCTCTGCAAGATCGGGCAACACTTCACTGATAGCGCTGCGTAAAAATGTTTGCTCAGCCATTTCTGGAATAAAATCAGACAAAATAATGGTAAAAAAACAAGATCACCGTAATATAACATGTATTCAACTATGTACAAATTAAAGAGACTCATACTTAGTGTCAAACAAAATATCGTGCCTGATTCACACTTTTTAGTCATGTACATCCTTAAATTTTTAGTCAAACTTCTCTCCCTGTTTTTTCTTTATTATTTTTCTTCACATCAACATATCTGTTTTAAGTGGACTTTCCATCATGGTATATAAAGACATTTTTATTTTGAAAACACACTGTGTTTCAGAGGAACAACTTGTTGTCCATTTACCTGATAAGAGGTCAAAGGGTAAAAGTCAACCAAGTCATTTATGTTAAAGCTCTCAGAAGGTCCATCGTTTTCTGACAGACTAACGATCTTACTTGTAGTTTCCTTGTACAAAACATCAATGTTATCCACAGAAAAATCTCTATGTTTACGGGACATATGAGCTGTGAATGATGATTTGACGCTGAAAACTTTTTTGCAGGCTTTTACTGGACATGCTCCTTTAAATGAGCAACGACTTCTTTCACAGTTTGGCTTCGGTGCCCACACAATGAAATGGTGCATTTCAATTTAGCAACAATGGCTTTGGCTGATTCGGGTTGTGAAGCCACGTTGTGAACTCAGTAAAAATGAGTTTTAAACGCTGCATATGTACAAAATGTCCGCTTACATTCTGTGCAGAGGCATTTGAATACACAACTGGGCTCGTTTCTGTGCACTCTGCAATGCAACACATAGCCCCTCAATGATTCTAGTGTTTTACAGCAAAACGTACATGTAATCATGTTTAAACAATTTCAACCTACCCAACAAGTTACACGTGTTGCAGGTGTAGCAAAAAATGATTCGACTGCATATTGTTCCAAGAAGCAATATGACGCCTTAAAAACAAAATTTAATCTCCCCAGAAACACAAATTACCGTGCCTTTTACGTTTGAAGAAAATAAAGCTTAACTTACATTTGCTGAAAGCTGACGAGGTCCAAACAGCGTTCTTTTCTTTGTCGAGGTTTGAGCACAATTCAGCTTCTTCTGAGATGAGAACCGTTGAACGAACTTGTTCAAAACAGCTTTCAGGCGCCAGGTAAGCGGACCAATCAGAGAGCAGAACAGACCGCAGTGTCCAGCGAATGGGAGAAGTTGAGCACAAAGCGGTGATCTCTGTCTTTCTTGCAGTAGCCAAACTTTGAGCTTATAATGGCAACGGTGAAGGTAAAAAATCCAGTGTTAGCAAAAAATAAATAAATAAAATAAAATACATGTATAAGCAAGTACATGACTTCCTTGTTGATTCAGGTGTTTCCTGTTAGTCGTGAAATATGAAGAAATGATCCAATCAAAATTGACAAAGAATAAGTAAATGAATTAAAGAGGAAATGACAATCTAAAGAAGTGGGAAAACACAAGTGAATATAAATAGATAACTAGTAAACAAAATTGGAAGTAAACAATGTGGAATCATAATTACGTAATTCCACATTAATTTCCAAATCTATTCATTTATTCATTTATTTCATTGTCCATCCATCCATCCATCTTCCACTTATCTGGAGTTGGGGCAACAGCTTAAACATGGAAGCCCAGAAAAATGGTAAGCTTCCAATTCATTTGGATTTAATAATCACAGAATGTAAATGTTAGTTTTTCACTGCTGAAATGTAAAAATGTTGTGAAGGATACAACTTTTTCCATTAAACATACAAAATGTGTGTTTTCCACAACAAAATACAGTATTATTTACAATTTTCTATTTTAAAATTTACAATAATTTTCGGTTCTACATTATACAACATCATACTGGTAAATGAACAAAATATCATTGTGTTTTTCTTTACAAAATTTTTCTGTCATGATTTCACAGATTTGTACTGTTTATTTTACAGACTTTTTTTACAGTGTTGCTTGCATAAATTCTACTGATTCTCCTGGTGCTTTTTAATAACCTTTAGGATGAATAATTGTGGCATTAAGAATTATAGTTAGAATGAAGAAGTTGTACCCCTTGAAAATTTTACATTCTGTTAAATTATAATCACAAACTATAGTGCATTTTATTATGATTTTATGTGATAGCACAACAAAAAGTCGCGTAAAATTGTGAAGAGGAAAAAGAGGCATATTTTTTTGCTATTCAAAATCATAAAGTGTGGTATGACTGTATTGTATTCAATCATCTTGTTTCAATACTAACAGATGCTAGTCTTTTGGATCATGTCTACTATCTGTACTGATTTAGAGATGGACATTTCTGCACATTTTCAACTAAATAGCTGAAGCTCAGTCAGATTGGATGTAGAGCATCTGCAAACATTTTAAATCCTCCCAACAATTCTCAGTTGAGTTTAGGTTTGTTCGTTGACTGCGCCGTTTGAATATACTGTGATCGTAATCGTTTCTTTATAGCTCTTTTTTTGTCCTGATTCTCTTCAACATTTTTCAACTTTATGGAAATTTAACAGATTTTGTATCTTTATTTTTCTGATTTGTATTCAACTCAGTCCTCTTAATCAGCCAGCTTCTCTTATGCTCCAGTAAACGAAGCACGTGGATTGCAGGTGCGCAGCACACCTGCAGAATCCTGCCATCCGGTGCAACTGGTACCTGCTCTGCGGCGCCCTCCAGTGGCAGTCTGAAAATACACACGCACAACACCCTTGGTATCTGACACACATTTGGAATCATTAATGCTTTGCTCATTTCTGTGCATTGAGTTTTCTTGTTTATTCTTATGTTCTGTTCCTTATGCTTTGGGATTTTGTTCTTTTTGACAAATGTTTTTCCTTTCCACCTTTTTATTGTATTTTCCTTGAGTCCCAGTTTTTCTCCAGTGTTTTTTCACCTTCCAACCTTCTCTTGATTTTGATCCATCTGCCTCAGCTGTTCCCCATGTGCCTCTGATTAGTTATTCTGGTTGCCTTCTCATTTCCACCTTTGGGTTCTGGATCTTTGGTTATGCTGCTGATGGTTCTGAACCAGTTTTTTTTTTCTGGTCTCCCCCTCATTCAAGTCTTTCCTCGTTAAAAAATACAGTTTTATCGCAGACTCTTTCTACACTTATGTTTTTATCAACCTAAACATGACAAATGTGGGAATGTTTTCATTCTAAGTGCACTCCTAATATTTCTGGATTGACCAAACAGTTATTAAAGATATTCATAAGATCAACCCTACAGTGCTAGGTCACTCAATTTCAACGGTTCCTCCAATCCCCCCCTGGCTCACATTCATGGCTTCTAAATGAGTTTTAGTCTCAGAAGGTTTAAACAGAAGCAGAGGTACTGTTGTTGTCAAATGCCCAGCTATTCCAAATGTTTATTTCTCCATTTAAGTGCCCCTTAAGGCAGCACAGTTAATGTTTTCCAGAATGTGCAAAGTGACATCTTCTCTGCATCGATATGAGCTGAACACTGCATTTTGAGATTCTGACCCTCTGCAGGACTGAAAGTTATTTTTTTTCTTTACTTTGTGATTATATGTAGATAAACTGCACGCACTGCAGTTTTTAAGCCTATTATAAGTGTATTGTGCATTCCAGCAGAGATAATAAATAATAACTAAGCAGTAATTACTAAGTGGCCTGTCTAAACAGTGATTTATCTTTCTGACCCAGTCTTTTATTGATTTTAAACTTATAGTGTTCTAAGTAATCTGGAAGAATTAATTTCCAATCAGCAGCTTAATATCTGGTGAGATGCAAAGAACTCTGTTGATTTTTTCTTCTTTTTTTATGTCTTTGTACCTTAAGTTATTCTATTTTTGTTTCACATTTTGAGCTTGGTTGTTCAGGTTTAATGAATATTATATGACTGATTATATGATTATATGACTAACCCTAACCCTATAGGAATAAGATTAGACTTCCTATAGGAATTCCTATTTCTATAGAAATAGACTTCCTATAAGGCATTTTAGACATAATTAAGACATTAACATTTGGGTTAATGTTCTTATTATAATTTTAGATTAAAATGTAACCTTAGTTAATAATAAGCAATAATTTTAAGTATGGACAGTCTACAGTTAGGTTGAACAATTCTGTTGTAATCTTTTTTTTGTAATCCTGTATTTACTGATGCACATTATGCACTGGTTGTTTTAAAACATGAATCACCCTTTCATGGGTGGAAGAGAAAGTTTTAGCAGCGCCTGCCTCAAAACAGCTGTATAAATGTTTCAAGCTCAACTCTAATTGATTTTTTTCACACTTTTTTATTTTCTTCCTTTTCTTTGTTCAAAACGTGAATTCATTTTGTCCTTCAGGCTTTGTTTTTTGTATTTTTGGGGGTTGCACTTTGTGCCTGTCTCACTAGTCTTATAGTTCTGGTTCAGATCTTTATTGGAAATGTTCAGGTTTCCACATCACTGTGGACATCACTGTGTGGGGTCTTTGGGCCTGCTCGTTCGCCAATGCTGTTTTTAAAGAGACTCCCTGCTGTGTTTATGTTTTCTCTCTAAAAATGCAACTGAGGTGCAATGTTTTAACTCGTAATGTAAAACACTTTTGGTTCAGTCTTGTCAGCTAGTATTTTTCAGACAAACACAGTATTTTTTTAAAAACTTTTCTGTGTTTCTTTATTTTAGATGTTGGTGTGGTTGAGTGTTCCCTTCTCATCAGTTCCTCTGATCTCTTTCTTCCCTTATATCAGTAAGTTCAAGGCTCCAGTACTACAGAAAATGAAGCCATGCACCCAATACATGCAGAGTTGGCACACAATTATAAAACAATGCATTTAGTATAAACTCATAAACCAGAAAACAGTGAAGCTGTGAAGCACAGCATTTAATGTGTCAACCTCTCTTTTAAATTAAATCACACCTTTTTGATTTTTTCTAAACACTATCCAGTAGGTTTTAGACATTAAAATAACAAGGTAAAGACTCTTGGGTCTGATGTGTTTTCTCTGTTATGCCATCTTCTTTTTGTTCTGCTGCCTCCCCAGTCTGTCTCTGTCATCTGTTCTTGCGACATTACACACTCTCCACCATCTTTTATCGAGCTTCTGCCCTCCATCCTTCTCTCACACTCTCCCCTTCCTCCCCGATGTCCTTTCTACCTCCCTTAACACTTCACATCAGCTTAGCTTTCTTTGAGTTGGTTCCATCACATGTTCTGTCACTCCACCCGTTTGCATCCAACCTTAAGCCAAACTGCGCTTCTGCGCTGACTCAGCAGCTGGTTTCCGAGCTTGTACCAGTTTGTGTCAGGTGGGAACAGGTGATGCCGCAGGGCGCAGCCTGACCTCACTGTGTCACTTTCACTTCAGTTCACGTCAAGCTAGTTTGCCTTTCTCCTTGAGGCTCCTTTAAAGCTTGTGTGAAATGTATGGACAAACGGGGAAGGTTGCTGGAGGCAAAAATTCCTGTAGCAGACTTTAGTCAATTGATTGGTAGAGCTATCATTCTTGCATCTTGCAGCTTTTCTTTAAATTTATTGACATGCCATTTAAATCTTGAATTGTTACCTTTCAGACTGGATATAAAGAATATATTGATCAGACATTTTTGTCACAAAGTGTGACAGTATTGGGATGGATCTGAAGGTTCATATTCACTCGGTACTTTTGGGGAGAATTGGGAAGTAAATAAATAATTTATAGAAATGAAAGTGGAAAAAATAGGTAATGGATAAAGGTTTGAACAAGAAGACGTTAATGCTTTCTGTTAATTTAATAAGGAGCTGTCTGGTAGAAAATTTTATTGAACTGGACCTGGCTTTACATTTTTTAGCACCTGAAGTTATTATAGTTCTAAATCTGTGCTTCATAAAAAAGAAATAATTCAACTTATTTTATTTCAGTTAAATGAGTTGAAATGAGAAGGTGCAGGATGAGGGATAAGTAGGATGAATGACACAGACACAAAGACACAGGTGGAGCTTAGAAATAAAGTCAGCTGTGCTGAATAGATGAGCTGGTTCTTGGATGGCTTTCCAGAGACAAAGAGTTTATAATAAAACATGATGTATTATTAAACTGTGGACACATTCAAAAATCTAGATGGATGAAAGTGTCTATAGATTTTATTAATCCCGCAACATGGAAAATCATGTCACAGCAGCAAGGAAAACAAAATTGCAAATTGCAATACAAGGATCCAAGAATAGAGCAGAGATGAAGGAATAGGTAGGAATCTTCCCTTTATACACAACTTCGGTTTTAGTCATAAAGTCAAACATTTGTTCATTTTGTACACCACTTGCATGATTATCATATACTTTTATGAAAAAATACACTTGTTTTGAGGTTGCCATCTTTCAAACTTTACTTATTTTTATTCGGGTAGCTGCTGTAACCACAGAGGCATTCAGGGGGTTGATGGAGAGCTCTGAATCTCTAGTTTAACTAGTAGAAACAGGAAACCACCCAGTGAAGCCACTGGTTGTAAAGGATGCTGTAAACACAGGATGATCTTGTCACAGCACCCCTGGATGTGAATCAATTGTGTGGGCCCCACATGTGCACGTCAGCAGGATGAATATTAGGTCAATTAAATGAATTCACTCACCAAGGAGCCACCTTTCCTCCTTGACTGTTCCCAACAATGCTGTTAATTAGAATGAATGAATTGTGTCAGGCCACCAAACACCTTAAAGGGGTCGAAGAGCCACTGTAACTTGCTCTAAAAACAGGCTTTTTTTTGCAAATTTCTGTAACGTCTGATAATGATATTAATACCATCATTGTAAGGTATTTCCTGCACCTTGCTTTATACATTCATACAATTGCAGGTATCTGAATATGTTTCTTTCATGTCTCTCTGGTGTACAGCAATTGTTTTCACATCAAGGGTATGTTGATACCAGCATACTCTTGGTATCAGGTGATTAAAGTTCTGGTTGTGGCCCTCAGCTGCGTTTTGTTAAGAACACACCACATAGTTTCTTTCAGAATGAAAATCTAATGTGTTTTTTCAGTTCTTTCTGTGGGCTACTATGTAGTATCAAAGGCAACAGAGACAGATGGACATTTAAATTATCTGGGGAAGAAGCTGTTGAAATGTGCTTTCTGTTTACACCTCTCCTGTTTACACACTGATCCCACTGATATGTGACAGATGATTTTCTGAAACAAAAATTCTCAGAATAGCACTCACCCATTAAGTTGCGTGGGCAGGATCTCACGTTCAAAGCAAAGAGCATTATGTTTTACCAGCAAATACCTGACTCCAAAAGTTACCCGAACTTTACTTGAAATTTGTTCAATATCATATTAAACAATGCAATGGTTTTTGTTTTTTTTATCAGCTTCCCTTGTGTATATAACTTTATCGTTTTAGACAAAATGCTTTTCAATATTAGATATCAAACAGTAATTATTGCAGCAATTTAAAAAACTGAACAAAGGTCAAAAACAGTTTTTGTTAAACATGGAATTTCTTGATCTGCTTCTTAACCTCCTCTCATGCTGAATTAGAACCTCCCTACAGTCTCTCGGTTCTTCAAGGCCATTTGAACGTCAAATGATTGCTGCAGATGTGGACAATTTAATTTCATATTGAACGATGCATGACCCTATTGAGCTCTTTTACTTGGCACATGAATTTTTCTATAAAGGTTTTTGCGCTTCCAGTGTCAGCTTTGCTTTGGAGGAGAGAATACCGTCAATATTTTTATTGGCATGAGAGAATTCAGAGGACTGGGTGTTGTGTGCACAGAATTGGATTGCACCACAGAATGGAATTGTGGGTAATTATTTTAAACTGGTGCAGCCGTCTGCAGATTTCTCAGTGAGTAGAATTAGAGGAGATATCTGGGTTTTTTTTTGCTGAACTGTCACAGGACTCAAGGAGCCCTACCTGTGATTTTATTTTTTCTAATCTAACTCTTTTCCCTCTGCTCACCACTATGCAAGGGATTCTCTTGGAGGACTGAAGTATATTTTGCAGTTAACCTGCTGTGTGTCATCAACCTGTCTGTGTGATCATATTTGAGGTATATTATGTTCCTGTTCTATGTGGAGTGCAGTATATGCTGATTTCTAGTGCTGTTTTTCTTGAGATGGCCTCGAAACTGGATTTTTAAAGTTAGTCTCGTCTTGGATGTGCTGGATTTGGGATGTCTTAAGACAAGGCAGCAGCTACAGCAGCATCCTTTGAAGGTTAATATCAATGATTTTTTTCCTTTTTGAATCCACTCTGCCAGCAGCTCAGTCAGTTAAATTTTAGTTTGCTTTCTTCAGAAGGGTCTGTTTTTTGTGTTTGCCAGTCTGTCAGATCTATTGGATTAGTAGCAAGTAACTGATTCTTGCATTTGGTGAACTTGCTAATATAGTAACAACAATACTTTTTGCCTTAAACATTTATGAATTTTTGTATTTTTGAGATTCAACAATGTTGAAAATAATTCAACAATATTTTCTAATTATGATAGTTTATATGATTGTATGATCTGATGGTCTCAATTAATTTTTAATTTAGCCAGTAATTTTGTTATGGAAGAGGTTTGCTAACATCATAAAACATTCTGCTTTTATCAGTAAAGAGTGGAAAAACTGTTGTTGGTAATTTTGAAAAGCCAAAGGATTTTCTAACTTCTTACAACACTGAATACATTAACATCAAATTCACACAAAGTATCTACAACAACCCAAGTAACCTGCACATTCAAAACAGCAAATTATCCCACAAATGAAATTATGATTAATAATGGAATGGCACAAGGAAGTGATTCTTTGGAACAGACTTTAGCTCATAATTTCAGTTTTCTAGTTGTTGGGTGTTGCCAACTCTGATTTTGTCTAATTGATAACAGTAGAAAACACACTGGACATCCCTAACTTTTAAAGAGTTTATTTTAGAACAGAATATAACACCAACTTCCAAATAAGAGCATAATTATATGATTAATACTACTTGGAAAATCCTTAACAGTTGATAACCAAAACTTGAAATCAGATGTAAAAAAATATACAGGACACTAAGTGCGCTTCTCCAGCCAAAATCTTTTCTATGGGTTTGTCATTTCAGGATAGGGTTTGATTTTTTTTTTGTTTTTTTAATGGTCAGATATAGTTTTTTGTCTATCTGGAAAGAGGAGAAGAAAAACAAATATCTACATCTCACTAACTAAAAAGAAACAAAAAGCAAATGTACAGACAGCCTAACTGTTGTGATGCATTTGAATTTGTAGAGGACATCCTGATTAACAGAGTTCAGAAAATCCTTTTAGTTCATGTCGAGGCTCTTTGCCTACAGTACAGAGTGCCTTTGTTTGAACAACACAAAGAAGACTGATATAATCAACAACAGAGTATGAAGAAAATTCTTATACTGACATTTTTGTTAAAAATCTAACACAGGAAAGAGAACAAGTGAGGGAAGATTATTGGCATGCAAAGACTCATGGGAAAACATGGAAATATCATGTGGGAACATAAAACTCTTTAGAAAAACTCTTTAGAAATGGGTAAATTGAACAAACATTGAATATTTCATTGTGAAATTAGTCAATGCAAAGTGAATCAAACCATATCATCCAGTACGTTTTGAAAATACAATTTAAAGGTAACATCTTCAGAAATTTCAGTTTGGAAGAATCGTGACTAAAGCAGCAATGAGACAAATGCTTGCGGGTTTTGCAGGGATGAAAAAAAATTTATGTCAGACACAGCTTATACATTAAACTGCCATATGTTCAGCCAGGTTATTTATCCAGCCAACTCGGGCCTCTCTGGGGGACGATCGCTCACCGAGATGCAGCACCTTTGTACATTCCATTTTCTTATCTTGAAATCTTCACTCTAAATTACAAAGTCAGAGGAGCAGAACTAGAGGATTTTTTTTCTCCTCAGTTCTGGAAGTCCAATAACTCTCAGTCGAGTGAGTAAGACACACTGGAAATGGATTGGTGTGTCTCTCCGTGTGTGTGTATAAGTAACGCTCATCCAAAGATGCTGGAGCCAATCACCAGAAGGGAATTTAGTGCCTCTCAGCTTCCTGCACCAGTGAGCAGATAAGATTATAGCATTTAGATTCAGGAACAGACATTCTCTCACTTTAAGCGGTCTAGATCTACACCCCAGCTGTAAGAACTTGAGCGTCACCATATCGACAACATGCTGGAGGATTTATTTTTTTTTTGCCTTAATTTGTGAACGCGCTTACGCAGACTTGCTGTACAACACATATTCCATCACTTGTCCTAAATCCAGTTGAGTTTTTCTTGTGTTTTATACAATGCGCTGCCTGCTGTGTCAAAGTAAGACCTGGATTGACTGTTCTGTTGAATGAGGAAACGGATCTAAGGAAAAATTGACAAAACTGCATGAACACCCTTAGGATACAGATCCATAGTGATGATGCATGAAGGCGTGAAGTTTTATCCTGGATTTCACAGGGAACTGTAACTGCAAGTTTTGTGCTGCCTGTCTTAATAGGAAAATTGCTGAAATTATTAGTAAAACAACATAAAATCATGATGAATCAAGTAATACTTAAAGGTACATATGTCAATGCTACAACTTTGAGGCAATGCTCTGTGTAGTCCTTGATTTTACTCCAAAGGTATGCCATAACCGCATATTATCTGCTGCCTGCATATAGTTTATTCTATCAGACCCAAACTGAGCTGTAATCTCATTATCTGTTAAGAGAGTTGAGTTTGGAGGGCCTTCAGCTGAGATGGGGATCTCCACAGGGCAGATTGCCTCTGCATTATCCACTTGGATTGGGACATTATCACCTATCACAAGACAGAGGTGTCAATTGATCCAATCAGATTGTCCCTCTAGTGATGAAGACCACTCCCATTGTCAGTTAATTATAGAGGTCATGAGACACTTCACAGGGTAAAGCCTGTGATGTCCACTGTGAGATGTTTCTCCTGCTGAATGATGTGGTTCATGGTGCGCCATAGCTTCATTTATACTATTGCAAATACTCATTCAGAGTCAAACAAAACAAGTCATGTTTAAGCAATCATATTTAATATATTTCAAAGCCTTAATAATTATTTGGGAGGGCTTTTAAAGCTGATGCTAAGGCATTCTTAGCTTGCAGCCTCTTTTCCAGTTTCATCAACAAAAAAAAAGTAATGTTCAGTCAGTGGTGAAGTTCCATTTTTGAATTTCTTTGAACGTCAAATATATCTCACTGCTCTTTCATAATCTTATGAATTTATATTAACCAATGGAAAGCTCTAACTTGTTTTAATAAATCCAGTATTCTCACAAATTGCAATCAAATGATGATTTGTTTTAGAATAGTAAGTAATAGAAAGCAGTTTCAGTTCAGAGTTGCTCAAAGTAACTGAGCAACTCTGACTCAGTTTAGTCAGAGTTGCTTATATCTATGGCACTAAATTGGTATATAGGGAGACGTGATAGTTTTCTTCTACCAATTCAACCCAGTTGGAAAAACAAATTGCTCACAGATTTGTGCTATTAAGTCACATGCAAGAACAATATGTGGTGGCTTTGTGCGCTAGGCTTTGAATCTTGTGCATCATTTGATTATGGAAGAAACAAAGTTTGGCTGAGAAGTTTACAGTATGTAAACCTAAGTGGAATATTTACGGTTTTGTATTTTTGAAGTACTAGTACTTTTCATTCAAACGCAAATTGATATGAAGGACACAAATAAATAAATAAAATATCAGGAATTTCAGCATGTTCAGGAATATCTATTTGCATTATTTGGTTAAAGCCTAATGAAGAAAAGCAAACAATGAAAATGTTGATCACATCTTGTGCACGATTTAAAAGTATCATCCATCCAACATTCCCTAGCAGGGAGTTAAACAGTGTTCATTTGTGATCATATGACTAGATTGGATTGAACTGAGTGAATTAATCAAAACTGAGCTTTTATTATTTTTGACAAGATATGACTAGGAAATATTCTTCTTGCAAAGTGCCATTTGTTGTGAACTCGTCCTAAATATCAAATTAGTGCCCATTTTGCTTATTGGTGTTCTGTAGCAGAATAAACAGAAATAGATTTAAAGGTCAATGTGGCATGAAACCTACATCAGACGGCCTAATGTTGGCACTGTAATGAAGTGGCCTTTGGGGGGAGGGTGTATCTCATGAGCCGTGTACAATTTGCAGAAGGCAATGATTTCAAATTATAATACCCATTTAGATGTCTCCTAAAGACAGAAAAGTTCAGTTTTAGTCTTGGGTTATGTATTCACTCCCTTTGCAACAGAACAAATCCTCTCTTAATCATTGACCTGTTTCTGTCCTATAACTTTGTACAGCTGCACAGGAGCAGAGCAAATGAGCGATGGCCTTTTTAAAGCTACCAGAACTGGACCTTATATCCTGTGGACCTTGATGAGTTATAATACATTACAAAGCAGTGACACACCTGGGCACCACAGCATGGCCTTTTCAATATGTATAGGATTATTTGGAGATATTTTTCATTCAAGTTAGAGTCCAAATTATATTTTAGTAACATTTGACTGTACTGAGAGAGTTAAATACTTAACAGTAGGCAATGATTATTAAAAATGTTTCCTTACTGGCATGCAGAAAGGAAATCTAACCTGTTACTGACTAAACACAATAATGTGGGTTAAAAGATCAATACAGTGCAGTGAACAAAACACACCTTATTCTTATTTATTTATACTTTTTTATGCATTTCATGCGATAGACTTTCAAAAAGATCAGAAATGTGAAATGTAAGGATAATAATACATGGTTTCTATTTTTTTAGTAATATAAATGATTAAGCACACTTTCTGAGTCAATACTTTGTACAGCTATTTTGGAGTATTTGGATGGTCTTTACAATGTCCACATAATTTCCTTGCTTTTGATATATATTGTAAAAATGTAGCAAAAGTCCATCCATGTTCCTCATTATGTTGTTGACAAGCCAAGCTTGAATAGATGACAGCTGACATATTAATACCCACACAATACTGCATCCATGCAGTCCATTGTGATTGAAATATTGAACCTGTTAAATTGTAATGAAAATTACAATTTGATATCTGTCACCTAATTTTATGTCTGATTTTAATTAATACAGACTTGTAGCTACGTCTGAAGTTTCAATTGGTTGTGCGTTTGTTGACTTGTCATGCATTAACTTTGGAAGCACAGAAAATAAAGTAAGTTTACTTTATTTTTTAAACTAAGTTTACTTTATTTTCACCAACCAGGGACTCTGAGCCACTGGAGCTACCAGCCACTGTTAGCCAGTGGCTGGAGCTACCAACCAGTAGCTACCAACCAGTAACCAGTAGGTACCAACCAGTAGCCAGTAGCTCCAGCTACTGGTTGGTTTGTCTTTTTCTTCTGCTTTGTTTGTTGGTTAAAGGGTTTTTTGAGATAAAGAAATGCTGTCTATGGTAAGATTGAGATGTTAATTAACTGAAACCAAAATAAGAAAAAAAAATTAGATTTGAAAATATTACTTCTCTATTTTAACATCAATCTTTTCTGGTTGTAAGTCTAAAAATAAGGAACTTATTAATGTCAGAATGTTAGAATGAAATAATTTTTTAAAATTAAATCAGATGTTCAACTGTACCGATAATTAAGATAAATCCCACATAAGGTTGACATACATTATTGCAGTTACTGCTGTAGTTTTCCAGGCACATGTAAAATTAGTACACAACCAAGTTGAAAGGCTATTAAAAAAACCTTGAAGCTCAACTACCCTTAAGCCTACAATGACCCTTTTCTCTCAGGCGGAGCATTGTTACATAACTCTTCCTAATTCCCACTTAAATCCTGTCATGCATACATATTTAATTTTCCCAAATAATCCCACAATATTTTTTATGTGTTCTAATTAAGAACCATATAAAATTGTTTTTTGTTGGTGGTGGTGGTGTTTCAACTAATGTGGAACACACAGCTTCCAGCTTCTTTAAAAAACATGATCCTTCTGATTATGTTTCTGTAAAGACGAAACATGATTTGTGTTGCACCGGATAAACCGCCCCCTTATCATTTCAGTCAAGCGTCTCCTCTCTCATGTCAGCAGATGTTCTCAGCTGTAAAGCAGCTTACTGTACAAGAGCAAAAATCTTTGGTATGTTGCTTCAGGAGAGAGAACTGCCTTGGTGCTGTTTTCAGATATTTTGGCGAACATGTCAGAGGTAATTGAAAGAAAAAAACGTCTTCGTTGTCAGAACAATTTTTTTTTTTTTTGCAAGTATCTGATTATTATCCACATTGGAAATGTAGATCAATTGTACCAAAATAGACTGAATTTCTAAACCATTTGTTTTCAAATTTAAGAAAATAGCATGAATTACATGCATAAGAACAAGCATTTTTGTTTTTTTAGCATTCAGATTTTAACTACAGTGATGTTTTTAGTTGAGCCATATATGGAAATGCGCCCTTATTTCTTTTGCTTCTCATTCAGGCCAGAGCTCCCCACTCATCCTCTTCATCTTCTTCGCTCACTTCTTTTTTCCTCTCTCTGTTGCTACATCTCTTTTCTTTTGAGAAAATAAAACTGGGTCATATTTCCTTCCTCCTCGTGCTCCCCCTCCTCCTCCGTGGAATAAATGAAATATAATTTTAAAAAAGAGGTTGCTTGTGAATTTATGGGGAGATGGAAAAATGTAAAGAGCATGCTCCATGTACACGCTGTACCCACAAAATTTAGTACTCTTGATCTGACGACACTAAAAATATATCTCAGCTCACACCGCATCCTAACCTCTGCTGTGTGCTGTTTATTTTCTGGGGATGGTACATCCACTGCTGTTTTTCTCTTTGCTGTCTTTATTTAACACTTCAGGGGTGTTTCAGTGATGACTTCCTCCCAGCACCGCTCAGGTTGTTCTGTCAGATTCACCTTCTCCTAACGTGGGAAGATGCTCTCTCAGATAGCTGCACTGGAAGCATGTCAGTACATTATCACACACCGGTGATATTTTATGGGTGATTGAAGATAAATAATGACTTCTAATTCAAATCACAAAGCTTTGTTGCATTTCTTAACCTCTTTCATATAAAAAAATGCATAAAATTAACATGCTGATTTGCAATAGATTTGTTTTCAGCAGATTTGAATTAGAAGAACCAAAAATAGTGAACATAATGCTGCGTATAAACACATAATGATTGCATTTAAAGTAAATAAGAACAAAAAGTGTGCAACCCAGCTACCTCTTAACAAGCTGTTTGTTTGAGTCCTAAGTAATTGGAGGGGAGTCAGTAATTGATTTCAGTATTGAATTCAGGTGCTACACTACAAAAAGAGAACCTCACCGAATGCAGTTTTTCTGAGTTATCTTGGAGTTCCCAATAGATAAATTAGTATCTGTGTGTGCAGTTCAATCCAGGAAACGAAGGGACAGCCAAACCGTATTACAAACTAATGACGGATAGCAATATGTATTTTTGTATAAGAAGGTCAGAATAATTAACTACACACATGTCTTATTAGTAGTTTAACAGTTTTTCAGCTCTTTACTGTTTAAGTGTCAGTGGCAGACATGTATAACCACAACCAATGCTGATTT
Source organism: Xiphophorus couchianus (assembly GCF_001444195.1). NCBI lineage: Eukaryota > Metazoa > Chordata > Actinopteri > Cyprinodontiformes > Poeciliidae > Xiphophorus > Xiphophorus couchianus. Next base: position 5,122,787 of record NC_040247.1, read on the forward strand.
GACTGTACAAATTACAAATAAAACAACTTGACAAAGCCTTCATGACAATCAAAATCTTCAATAGACCATGTTATTGATCTATTTACAATTTAAATCAAAGTTTGCTTTTCAGTTACTTATAGCTTAATTTAATTTTTGGAGATAATCTCATGAGGTCGATTTGTGGGTTTTATGATTCACATTTGTGAAAGTCCCCATTTTTCTTTGCTTTATAATTTCACAACATTCAGTTCAGTTTATTGATAATGCACAAATTGTCAAGCTGTTTTACAAAGTAAACAGACAGATTTTGAAATTCATGTCAATTCATAAAATAATTGATTATATAGGCTTTGAATCATCTACCTGAAGTGGAGAGTAAGCATGAAAAATTCTATTCTCTGCATCAGCTTACATGACACATGGATTTAGGTTTGTGTTCGTTGCACTAATAATTGAGTCAAAGAATTAGGGTTATACATATTTTTCCTCTTAATATTGCTTCTTTCTTCAAACTAAAGTATCAACACATATCAGTGTTTAATACAGTTGATGAGGTAAAGGAAGGGTTTTATAGCAGACCTCAATTAATGGTGAAAATTTTGATTCAATGTCTGATTTGACGTTTGTAGGTTAATTTTAAAAAACTAATTTCCTGTCTTACATGAAAATTGTTTATTTTCTCATCTAAAATGTTTTGTATTTATTTATTCTTACAACAATACCGTTATGTTAGTAAATCACTAACATCAGCCGATATACAATACCGATATACTGTATATGGCTCATTCCTAGTGTTTATCAAGAGCTATAATTTTACATCTAGATCTGCACATTGTTACACACATTTTGCATTCCTAAAAAGGCACAGTAGAGAGTAGAGAGTGCTGTTGACTTTATCTGTTTGTTTTTGGTTTCAAGATAGAGACACTGAAAGAAAGTGGAGGTAAGCACAGTGGAAAGAAGGCTTATAGTCTTAGAAAGACAACAATCTGTGGTTAGCAGGCCTTATCAGATAAACATGTTGGGGAAGAAAAGCCTTGCTGTGTTGTGTTGAAACATTGCTGGACCACTTTGATGTCCTTGTTCCGCCTGCCGAGGCTACGAGAATCGCCCTTACATCTTGATGCCTGTCTCACAATCAAAGCCTTGTCAAATGTGGTGGCTCATCTCTCCGGACTGCCCAGCTATTCTCAGATTAATTACTTGACAGGCACTCTGAGGACCAACAACTTCTGCTGGCCCTGCAGGTCTTAACACAACACAAGGAAATCTCTGACACCTCAGACATGCAAACTCTCCTCTCAACAACACATTGTGATAATATTCTGCTAAAGTTTGAATATGGTTAACTGGGCTGAACTGATCTCTGTCCTGTTTCTATTTTAGCTTCAAATTGGTAAAATACAACAAAGAAGGCTGTAGTTCTTTCAAACTTCAGAATCTCTGTATTTCAAGGAAAGCACTAGATTTATTTTTAGAGGAATACACTTCAAATAAGGGGTTACAGTTAATAAATTAGAGATTCACTTTAGATTTGAAGGAGCAGTGTCATGGCAAATGATGTAGTACAGGCTCTTTGTCTCTGCTGAATAGCATTCATTATTTTTCTGTGACGTTTTGTTGAGCCACAGCAAAGTTCATTGTTAAGTCAGGTAATTGTCTTACGCCCATCTCGCTTAATAGTTCAGTAAAAGTTGCCCATGGAGTATTGTTTCTGCATGCATGTATGGATATGTTTGTGTTTGTCATTGGGCTTGCTGTAAGAGATAATTGGATTGTTCTTTGAGCAAAGTCTAATCAAATAACAGGTGAGAGAGGGAGAGAGAGAGAAAAGTGAAGCTAAAATCTAATCAAGCTGAACCCTTCAACACAAGTGCTTTGGTTTTGTAGTAACTGCGTTCTCTGGTTCTTGCACTGTGGCTCAGTAATGAGACTTGGTGCCAATCAGACACACATAATTAAAGATATGCTCATATTTCTTTCTAAAAACAGCTCAAACAGAAAAACACATTGCATTATTAATGATAATCCTGCTTCAGTTGAATGTGTTTAAGTCCTACACTGCAGATTTAGCTTATGATGATCTTTTTGGCAACTAGATTTATTTATATTTATTCCCTCTACAGTGGTCATATTTCCCAGTGATCTTTATTGAAAGAAACAGCTTTCGTCTCTAAGATCAAATAAAGCTTTTAAATGTGTTTAATAGTCATAGTGAGATTTTAAAGGCTTTGAACTAGTTTGTGAATTCTATTACTTGTCTCTTTGTCTCTTTTTCTGTGTCTCCACTTCAAGCTCAAGTGTGTGTCCATATCTTTAGTTTTTTTTCTTCTGCCAAAAACTTGTGTAAAAATGCAGTATGCCCTTGTCAGCTACTGAAGGTGCACAGACAGACCATAATGATCTGGCAGGAAGCCAGGAAGCCACAAGAGGAGACGAGGCATTGTCACTGAGACTGCAGGTTGGAACAGTTTGTCCTTGCTCTATCTCATCCTTTGATATCTGAAGCAGCTTGAGCAGCATAACATTGTTCAGTGAAACAATGTGTTGCAGTGTGAAGCTCTGGTACCAATCTGCTTGGAACTGAGGTCTGCTGTGATGTGATTTTGTTGTAGAGACTGCACATTTGCAGTGCTCACACTCAAAGCCTCCCCTAAAAACCTTTATCTGCGTGAAGTGATCATTGCATCACATGCATGTGCTTGGAGAAAGATCAGTCCAACCAGAAGATGTCAAACACATACATTCTCTCTACAGATTCATCTGAGAAACAGAGTCATTGACATAACAAAGTCCAGAGAAAATTTTACACTTTGATGCTAGAAATAGGTGGTGTATTTCTGAGTACAATAGACCCCTAGTAGTGGGAACAGTTGGGGACCACAGCTGTCCACGAAGAGCTAAAACCAGCAAATACTTGAAACTGCCTCTTAAAATGCTCATTACTACCTATTTTAATGCTTCAAACACCAAATATATCTTAATATGCATTAATAAGCACCGTGGAAACACTTCTGCACAATCTAACAATCATTTTCTTTTGAATATTTTGCTCTACAAAAAAAAGATATTGTGAATAGGCAGACTTTCCGCAACTAACTTGGAGTCCCTTTCAGCAGAAATATGTGAATCCATGAATACTGAACCACAAATAGGTGGGGGTCCATTGTAATGAGAAATTTGGAACAGAACCTGTGCATCAGTCAAGGTTTTAGAAAATTAACACACCTGGCAAACTGAATTTTGCTGCTTATAAGCCCTAAATATACCAACATTTTCTGCTTTTTCTAAAATAACACTTGAAATAAGAAGGTGATTCTACAAAGACTGTGTGCTAATTGAAATTATGTTGAAATTGTTTTTGTATCATCAACCTAAACATATGAATTATGTAGAAGTTTTCATCATAGTAAAGGCTGCATATAAAAATACATTTTGTTATTATGATTTTAAAATAGTCAGATTTTAAGTGAAGTGTGGAAAAAAATGTAAATAGATTTTATACTGTGTTTATGAATAATCCGAATAAAAAAATTACTTCTTAATCTCAGTTTCAAAACCCACTTGTGTACCTTGAATGCATCTTATAATTTCTGTGTTATCTATTGGCGCTTCCTTAAGGCCTAAGGTGCTGTGTGCATAACTTTTACCTTATCAAGGTGAAATGCTAAGAAAACTCTTTTTTAAAATGACATCACTAGGAGATACTTTGTAAATACAGCCATGTTCTTTATATGAGATGTTAATTACTTTACACTAGCATACAACAAGCTAAAATGTAAACAATTTGAGTGATAGAGACATATGTTAGAGCTACTAAAAATAAGAATAATTATTCACCAGAATGAAAATGGAAATTTGTAAAGGTCTCTCTCATAGAAAAACTTAAAACACTTCATAGCTTGTATGGAGTATTCTATACGAATTGGACATCTCTCCTGCATAAGTGTCTGCAACATTAAAAATGCAAATATTTTGCTCTCAGTTCAGCTAAATAAAAGTCATTTAATGCCACAAATTATACATGACCTTTCAGAAAAAGGCAACTTTTACTTCCTGTTTCTAGGTTTTGAAAAAAGGAAAAACATGGATGTAGCCTACTGCTAAATATGTTGTAAAAGTTACATTTTCCAATTTAATAAGTAAAATAGAACTAATATATTACTGGTACTTTTTAGTCTCATTCTGCTGTGGACATGCAATAAAAAATGGGAAAACTATAAAATTTGCCATTGTTTATTAAGTCTATATTTATAAGATTTTGTTCATTCTTTATCATTTTTAGCCAAATATTATTAAGAGCTGTTGCAGGAGGTCCAGAGAGCCACAGATCGACCCCTGCTCTGGTGTAATATAATTTTATAATATGGAAGAATAAACTTAAGTACTTATGAGGCCCTGAACCCTCCTTTGGTCTTTTCCCTTCTCTATTCACAGACTGTCATTCTGCCTCTCTGGGTTGTTCAGTGTTGGCATGATTCAACTTTTTAAAAAAATTTTTTATTTTACTATTTTTGTGGCACAGTAGAGGACTCTCAGTTGGGAGCCAGCTGCCTTCATCTGAGTGAGCAGGTTCATGGAGTCAGTCTGGTTGCGATGTCACTGATCCTCACCACTGTCTGAGAACTGCAGGCATAAACTTTCCAGCAGAGTTTTTAATAACCATAATTAAATGAAGGCCTTTCCCATTTTCAGACATCCCAGAATGCTGTGTTACACTATGAATAACCAGTTCATTTATGGTGCCAATATGAATAAAATCTGTGATGCAGCACAACACTGCTATAAGCAGCAAATACCTCAAGACTGACAAATTGCAAGTGTGCATAGTTGGAATCTGTCAGATAAATCAGCCAATATAATGTCTGCTATCAGATCTAGCTGCATTTACCGAAATGCAGCTAGATCGATGTTATATTTTTGTAGAGAATTGCACAAACAAACTGGATTTTCTGTTCTTTTCTGAGCAAATCTCATCTAATTTCCAACCTGCCTTATTTTCTTTTTAATATCTTCTACCTTCTAACATTTGTAACCCTTTTATGGCAACATATAGTCACTGCAGCTGAATCTCCTTTCTGCCTTGTCTTTTCTAACAGCATTGTGGATGTGTTCCTGCTTTACCTGTAAGCTCTTGATCAAAGCAAACATTGTTAAAGCTTCATGTACTTCAGCATAAATCAGCAGATTTTATACAGTCCAGCCTCTGCTGAGAGTTTTGCCAAAGTCGTAGGACATTTGAGCCAGCGTTCAGTGGCTTAAAAACATTTTTCTGATTAATTTTCTCTTAATGAATATTTGGTGTTTCTGGGAAATACACAGCAACATCAAACAACATTGAAAAGCAGGCGTACATGCACTTAATCATGCAAGGACACAACAGCTTCAGACGAGTCATACATAAACATTGATGCTGAAAGCACTCCGTCGTTATTACACTCGATTTAAAGCGCCGGGTCATATAGAAGCTTTATAGTTTCACAAACATCTCTTTACACTCCTCAAATAAACTTAAATTTTTATGTGTATGACATCCATCTGCTTTAGCTTATATGTTTTCTTTCACCCAGTACCAAAGAATTCCTCTTGGCACTGGCCCATTGTTGTAAGGGTTTGTGCTAATCCCATAACACGACTCTGTTTATGGACAAGATACTGATAAGTTGTCAGCAAGCCATGTCATTTAGGGTGCCTTTTTGAAGCTTGGTTGAGTCAGCAGTCTGTGCACTGAATAACAGCCAGAGAAAAACTGAACTGTAACACTGGGAAATTTAACCGAGAAGAGGAAGAAATGTCAAAGTTTGGCAATTTTATTACTCATAAACTTTGTTTTCTTTGAATTGATTGAACAACAAAACTATGTGTGTGATTAGATCATTGAATAATGTAATAATTGGAGTATTTTGTTTGCCTTTTTTTTTCTTCCACAAACGTCGGTGTTGGATTTGCAAACACTTACAATAGGAAAGTGCCTAAAGAAATATTTTGATGGAATAAAAACTAAAACTTGGCATCAGGTGCTGAAATGATGAATAAGTGTTGCTTTTTATGTGGTGTACTATTTGGGTTCAGCTGAACATGTAAATTATTGCTTTGTTGTTATAATGGCAGGTGGCAAATTAAATCAAAGGTTGTTTTTTTTACTGCCACTCAATGGACTGGAGTCCCAACAGGAATTTTAAATCTTGTACTTGTGTTCCCAAGCTTTGGCATCTCTTTTTAGGGGTTAATAATTGAACATCAAATTTTAGATATGTACCTGTATATGTTAGCCATAGTTTGATCAGTTTAAAGCTGCGACCTGTGGAGACATGTGGCTCCTTGGCCCCTCCACTGCGACTCTTATAAAACCAAATAAGAAATGTTTTTAATTAAATAGGCAATGGGAAACTGTTTTTAACTGTACTTCTGTATATTCTTAGAATATCTACAACCACAGAACATACAATGGTACAAAGCTTTTAAAAGTAGTTTAATATTTCTTGGTTTGCAAACTATATTCTTTATTCTTTCTTCATTTTCCACATTTATGGCTCACTCAGCTGGCCTCATTTTTCTTTCCTTTTGGAAAGTTAAATGATTCATTTTGTTCTAAAATTTGAACAAATATGTTTTTGTATATTTTCCTGAGATTTGAAAATCATTTAATTAGTGCATATTTGTGAATATGTGCCTCCTTTAATTCCTCCTGGGAATAAATTGTTTCTTTTTAATTTAATTAAATTGAAGGTTGAATTGTCAATGTGCTGGTAAACTTGTTTTTGTTGTTGTTATTTTTTTTTAACCGTTATTATTATTCCAATTTTAGCCCTATAAACAATTATTTGTATGATAAATTTGTGAGCTATCCTTTATATCACGAGTCAAACTCCAGACCTCAGGGGCCAATGTCCTGAAACTTTTTGATGTATCTCTGCTACAGCACACCTGACTCAAATATTCAGGTCATTAGCAGGACTGTGAAGAACTTAACTGCATCCTGAGGCGATAAATCAGCTGTTTGATTCAGGTGTGATGAACCAGGGAAACATCTAAAGTTTGCAAGTCACCGGCCTCCGGGGACTGGAGTTTGACACATGTAAGATTTTGGTTCAAAAACTAAAACATTTGCAGATAGGATTAGTTTATTGTTGCTCACATGAAGACACTTTGTTCCTTTCTTTTTTTCATAATGTATTTTAAATATCATTCTCTAAACACCCTTAAACTCATAAGGTGTAAAAAAGCTGATTTTTCAAGGTCATTGTAATTAAACTAGATCTAATACCGCTCAGCCGTGTAAAGCATAAACTTTGTAATTAACTGTTGGCTGGCTGCTGGCCTTCCGTCCATCTCAATCAAAGAATATTACAGAGATTTGGCAGTCAGTTGGTTAACGTCAGCTTGTTTAGGGCAAAATAAATTTTAATTTGAGTCAGCTAGCTTGCACTGAATATTAATCTGTGTGTACAAACTCAGTGGCTACAGTTGATTCTTGTTTTCTTGACTATGTACACCTGCACACACATCAGCAGAGATAATTACTCTCTCTGTTTTGGGGAGAGATGTGAACAGCTGCAGTAGTGATGCAGTATTGCAGCAGCAGCAATGTGCAGTGCATTACTTCAACATCCTCAACTACTTACTTTTTGTCATGTTGCTTTACTTGCTCAATTTAGGACATTTTGCACTGTGTGATATATTTAAAAAAATAAGCATAATAAATATCACAAAGATCATAAGATAACTAAGATATGTACTTGATGGCCTTTTTGTTAGATACGATTGTTCAGTTGACATTTGAATTCAAATGATTGTAAATCACAAATAACGAGATATCAAACTCATGACAGCAACTTAATGCATTCTGTCAATGATTGTCCATGGCTCTGCTATAGCTTAGCTCTGTGCATACATTGTTTCCAAAATGTTCAATATTCATTTTGCAGATCTTACACATGGTTAAAAACAATATTGTCATTGAAAGAAGATGGGCTACTTGGATCTCTTTAATTTTTTTTAGTTCCCTCTTTGTTTTGGTGCTTTCCATATAGTTACAAGGCTGTCAGACAGCAGATTTGATGTATTTTTTCAAATTCTTTAAAATCAATTTTGGCACATTTTTTATGGATTCTGAATCCTAGTAAATGAGTCAGTTGGAGATATAGAAACGCAACATTAGCTCAAAAAATTATTGATTACAACCAATAAATGTGAAATACGAAATACAAACAGCTTATCAATCAGTCAAGCAGATGACATGGTAAGGACAGATCTATTCAGTCTATTAGCTTCAGTTTCTTTATTATTTATTTTACATTGGCTGTTATTTTCCTAATTGCACAGACTGAACAAATTAATTACATGTTTGGCCAAGCTTGTGAAGATATTGGTATATTGAAGTGTATTGCACTGCTGCAGAGTTATCAAATGAATTTGTTATTCAGTACATTTGCGTCTGTGTTTAAAAAAAGAAACATTTTAAGTCAAGTCAGTGCTGCTTTTCTGAATTGGATTGAATCGGTATCGGCTGATGCTAAACCTCAGATGGCTTTATTATATTGGAAGTGAAAAAAGTGGATTGGTGCTTGCCTACAGGAAACAAAGTGAAAAAGTATTAAAACAAAACAATGATGGAATTCCCTTATTCATCCTGAATCTGAACAAAAATTATAGGAATAATCTAATATCACATCTTGAACATGTGCAGATTCAAAAAAGTGAAAGATGTTTTAATCTATATTTTTGCATAATTTACATGATGATCAGGATATTTAAGGCATGAATGCTTTAGCTCTGCAAATCCAAAGGATAATTTTACCTTCAATATTATAATTTAATTTGTCTGGACCTCCTGCTGCTGCACACACACATCTGGCATAAAGGTTAGTCCAACTGCAGAAGGAGAACACAAACATCTGAGTAAAAACGTATGACTAAGCTTCAAGGCATGGTTGTTGGTTGAAATTATTGTACCATTGTGAAACCGGTTATATTTCATACAGTGTCAACAACTGTGGGAGTCCAGAGTTGCATTCTCCGTCTCGTGGTTGCAGTCTACTCTGTGCATCAATGCCAGCATGACCAAAAGCACGATTCATTCAACATAAACAGAACCGCTGCAGAAAACACAGAACCTCACTCATCCAGCATCTCCGTGCTGCTCACTTCTCTGCGCTCAGTACACAGTGTACCAGATCAGAGTGAATCTGCATGGATCAAAATGAGGATGGTCTAATTTCCAGCGGGGCTCCAAAGCTGAGCTGCCAACATACGGCGCGCCGGTCCTCTCAGCTGGAACTAAATGCTCCAAAGAAGGACTGAGATAACCAGTTGCTGAATTAATCTGTGTGTGCACGTCTGAGTACAAGGCTTTCCATGTTTATCATAACTCTTATGGCTTGTCTTTCTCCTAAAGGAAAAAAAAAGAAAAAGTCAATTTGCATTTGACATTAAATTTGAAGTGTGTGCAGTCGCTCATTTCAAAGCACAGGAAGAGAAGCCAAACCATGAAGCACATCTGTAGATGGAGAACATCAGAGCGGTGAGGCTACTGGCTACTCACTCTGCCTCTTCAATCACAGATTTGTCTGACAGAGGTGATGAGAAGAAGGAGGCAGAGAAAAAGGACAGAAGTGGATATTTAGAAAATCACACAACTGCTTGAATATGCAATCAGCTTGGCGCCTACATCGAGAGAGCAGCATCGTCTGAGAATATTGTTGTTTTGAGTGATATTAAGAACCGGAGGGGGAAAAAAAAGCTGAAAAAGGGACAAAGAGAAGGAAATTGGGGAAAACAAAAAAGGGAGAGCAAATGCGCAGCTTTGAGGCGTTCCATCATACACCAAACTCCTGCAGCTTCACCTTCCCTCTTCCTCCCCCATCGTCCTCCTCCTCCTTCTGGAGAGAGAGCTCAACAGAGTCACGCTTGCAAGCTAGAGAAGAGACGTCAAGAGGAGGATCCACATAGAGGAAAAAAAAATCCCCCCCTCTCCTCTCTCTCTCCTCTCTTCGTTGCATCCTACAGGCGGCAAGGAGTGAAGAGGAGTGAGGAGGATCCCCCGGCACATTTTCTGCGCCGCTTCCCTGCAATTTCTGTGGCCGCATCACAGCGCGTGGAGAGCGGGGAGAGCCGCCGAGAGCTCGATCGGTGACATCGCTCTGCAGCAGCAGAACAAGGAGCATCGCAGAGGAGCCGGGATGCTTAACAACCTGACCGACACAGAGGAGGGGGACGGGGGAGCGCAGAGCCAGGGTGAGTGATGAGATTTGTCATGCGGTCACTCGGAGAAATCAGGGAGGTTGGACATGTTGATGCATCACATCACAGTGCTGTGCCATGCCCGATGCAACAGCATGGAGGGAGAGTAAATATGTCCTACTTATGAAAAATAAAAAGGACATGCAAGATGTAGACACACACACACACAACCTGATTGGATTGAAGAGCGCTGGTGTGTGAGAGTGTCAACGTTAGCTTCTACAGCGGATGGTCTGCTTGCCTCCACTACCACTGCTTCTTCTACTGCAAGGCTGTTGTGACAGGAATAGTAATGTGCACACTTCATACCATGGATTGTGAGCATAAGGGTGTTAAAGCTTTTAATAACACATGCACACACTCTCTAATACACGCAAATAAACACACATGCACACATAACGGAGAATAAAGCAGAGCTGTCAAATTCTTAATGGCAACTTAAATATTCCCTGACAACAGACTGTATTGGTATCTCCACATGCACACACACCCACACACATGCCCGCACACACACTGAATAACACAACAACAGATACCAAGCCACCATTTCTGCTAATCCCATCACCCCCAGCTGTCAAAGTCAGCCCTCCATCCAATCCCCTTTCCTCCTCCCACCACTGACTCTCTGCAGGGATTCAGGAGCGAACCTGTGGTTCTGCTGGTTTGTGTGGATAGCTAAGCAGACCATGCTCACCTTCACAGATCTGCTGGACATTAAACTTGTTGTTGCTAAAACACTCAACATTCCCACTTTAAATCACAAGTCTTCGCTAGCTGTTGTCTGGTTTTACTTTACACATTGTTCTCCTCAAACTGTACAGTAAATGTTAAAACCTTTCGTCTCCCTCTCTGCTCTCCAAATCAATCTGCACTGCAGTCTCACTTTTCTTCTCTCCCGCTCTTCGTCATGCACAAGCCTTCCTTTGGTTGTCAGTCCTGGACTCCAAGGAATGCATTGAAGAGACGGGCTGCGGATGAGAGAACAGTCACTATGCAGGCTCTTCTACCTGTGAGGGCTTAATGATAAAAATAGACCAGCTCTGGGAACATGAATATTTAACTTAATGCAGACATCATTCGTTTTTTATAAGTGGAATTACAATAATGTGTTATTAATTAGGAACAGCAAGAGTTTGACTCTGGAAACTTCTAGGCCAGGTTACCAAGCTTCACACACAGCCTTATAGGTTCATACTGAAGTGTTAAACTGGAGGTGCATTGCTCTGTGTGTGTGTCCTGTTTCTGTTTTGGATTTAAGTATGTGTGTGCTGATGGGTACTTTGAAGTTAACATCCATGTTCTTGTTGAGCAATTACTAAAGGTGCTGAAAAGTGTGTGTGCTTGTAGCTCATCACTTCTGCAGCTTCATCTAAATATCAGGACGATTTAAGATTTAAAATCAGCCGTTTTCTTCTTAATTTGGTTTAGTTCAGTGCTTTGATATCACCTATGCATGTGCACTCAGCCATGCTGGGACAGTTAGAAGGAGAAATTTGCTTCTTACTCACCCTCTTCACAGCATATCTTTTTTTTTGTCACTCTGCAGCAGCAGTATATCTCTTAAATAGGACATCCTTCACACAGAAACAAACTCAACCTCTTTACCCCTTTCCTTTGAATCATAGCTCTTCTAAGCTAGCTGTGCAACAGCCTGAATAACTCTGTTTAGTCATCAGCGTGATGCAGGGTAGCTCCAGTAAGGAGGAATGTCAGCTGTTGTTGCTGTCCGCTATCCCCTGGTACTGAAAACGCTGTCCAAGGTGCTGATTTACAACCTTCATTACACGGCGAGATTACAACCCGGACAAGGCACACAATGCACCAGGTGGAAGGGTTTATGTTAGCAGGGGTGTATCACTGCACTATGCACTTTATAAACATGAAAATATAAACGATTTCAGCTCTGGTTAACTACCTTTTTTAATTTTTTTCCTTTTTTCTGCTTCTTAGCAGTTTAAGGGAGATGGAAGAAAATTAAATGCATTCAAGATTTAAAGGGAAGGTGGACTTTATTTATTTAAGGAATTCAGTTAAAATTCAGGTGCAATTTTAATGATAAGATGAGCTAAATATTGTTTACTTAAACTGCCAGAGCACTTTGCTTTTACTGGGCACTATTAATGGTAATTCTTATAGAGCAACTGCTTAAATTATCATTACCAGGCTGTTATTTCCTTCTACTTCACCCAATGGTTTTTAGCCTCTGCAATTTTTCCATTTCTGTATGCAACTTGCTCATTAACGTGCCAGTTCAGTTTAGCTGCTGTAGTTTTTAATGAGAGACTAGTTTTCCTTATGTGCATAATTAAATACTGCTTTTTAGTTCTGGCAGGAGAAAGTCAATGGCTCAACAGGGAGGCTGACAGCTAATAGCTGGTTCAGGCGTACAGAATTGAACATAAGAACTTTTTTTTCAAAAGAAAAAAACAAGGTGAGAATAATTTTACAGATCTTTGTGAAGAGAAAAAAAAAACATCTCAAGCAGGAACTGTTTTAACTGTTTTATATTACCAGATGTATATTGTAGATAATTAATCTAAATGATTTGTAGGAAAATAATCGGCACCAACTCTTAAATGTTATTAAAAAAATTCCCAAAAGACTTTTCTTATTAAGCCAAGATCAATAATTCAAAATGGCATACAAACATATTTAATGATCTATTTGTTAAACAGCAGGTACAATTATGTAACCACACAATTTTAACCAATAATAGAACTCATATAGCAACTCTGATAACATTTGTCAATAGGCACATTAAGGAGTTTGTTGCAGTATCTAAATTGTTTTCTTAATAAAAAAAATTTAAAAGGGCTCTTTTGCAGTTCTTCTGTATGTTTATATGCAATATCTGTTAGAATATCTGCAATAGAAGGCACCAAAACTTATAAAAGTGTTATTTGCTTCAAGCTTTTCTAAATTTGGAATTTTGTCCAAATTTAATTTCCTTCTCCTTTTAAAATAAAACATTTAATTTAGTACATATGATCAAAGTCTTTTTTACTCTAGACAAATTTTATTTTGTAGCAAAAGTGGCTCTTCAAATTGAAAAGGTTGGTGACGACTGGACTACAGTTTGAGAAACATTGCAATAAGAACAGATTAAAACGGTCAACTTTATGAAAAAGTTCACTCTTAAGTATTGGCATATCTGCTTCAGTATCGTTTGACTCATAATATTGTTTTGTAGCTACAATCCATGCTTCAGTTAGAATACATGAGTAAAAAACTCAAGATAAAGAGGCATTAAAAATATCAATCATATGACACAGAATGATTAATATGATTGTATTTCCGTTACTTTGCATAATGATCGCTTTGGAGAATATTTTATTTACCTGTTTTAGGTGAATGAAACCAACAAACATCCCATCTATGATACCTTGGTTAAATAGCCTAACTGCTCCCAGCTGTTTATGCTGAGATTTTTAACTTATCTGTTGCAAATGTGCAGAAAAAGCTCATTAACAAGAAAACTCTAAAAAGTTGAAGGAGGTAATTTAATTTGCTAATCTAGCAAACTTCTCACTTCTCCCCCTCAGCACCTGCGTCTGTAACCCATGAGCAGGTACATTTTTATGGCGTCATTATGAAATTTTACTATATTGGTGATGTATCAGAGATGATTTGTTCCTTTATTTTCTGTCAACTTGAACCATTTTTCTCAAACTCATATTGGGTTATGTGAAAGTATGAAATGCAGCTTATTTCTGTCAGTTATCCCATTAATATGTTTTACCAATTAACCTTGTGTTTAGGTTACTTCTTAATCAGTTCACAAGTTTTAATTATTATCATTATGGGTAAGATGGCGCTTGTGTAATTTTACACATCCATCAAACACTGCTTGGTTCCATCTCCTCCATTCATTCTTTCCTTTTCCCTGATTTTCTTCTAGATGGTGAGAGTGATTTTTAAGGTGTTGAAAATGACCACTAAATGACCTAAAATAAAACAATTTGTGATTACCTGAGAAAATAGCCAGTGGAGTTTCTTTGGTAATAAAAACGGTCATTAACTTCATAAGTCCATCCGCCTCCTCTCTGCTTCCAGTCTGCACTCTTACTCCGGACTGTGAACGGGGTGGTAATGATGTTTTAGTTATGGCTGACTGCATAATACTGCAAAAATGCTCCCTGGGGCCCTCTCCTCGGGAAGCAGTTGTTGTGCATGCTCAACGTCATTATTCTCTGTCTACCCACTCTGCAACTTGACTACTGTGAATGGAAAGCGAGAGGAAGCAGAAATGCAGTGCAAGTGCTGGCTAATAAAGGCACTTGTTACGTGGAAAGGTAGCTCTCTCAAAAAACGCACACCTAAATGCTTTTGGTGGTTTTGTGCTGAAGTGTATCGTCTCCCCTAGAGGAGATAGATTTATATACGGTAGTCTGTTCTCTTTCACTTTCCACCTTTTTTGGTCAGAGTTCATACAAAATGTCTTGCAAAAGCATTTTCTTACCAAAAATGCAAAACCTCTCAACTGGGTTAGTTTATAGGTCATTTCTAAGGTTGTATGTTTTTAGGTTTCTTGTTCTCCTGGATGCTGAGCCTTCCATCGTTTTAGATCTTTTTATTTCAGCTAGATTTGCACTTTTCCTAGCTCTATTCATCTCTCCGTCAGCCCTGAGCAGTGTCCCTGTCCTGCTGAATTACGACCCTCAAACATCAAAAACAGAATTCAATGCAATTCGGCCTTATTTATATGGCGCCAATTCACAATGTTTCTAAGGAAACCCAGCAGATTGTAACAAGTTATTAATGCTACCAACATCTTTTACAGTTGATATGGTGTTTTCATGGTATTAGTTTTGAAGTAAACATGTGGTTTTACAGTTGGCCTGAAGGTGTTAAGCCGTTGTTTTGAAACTGCTACCCCTACATAGCTTGTTGCAAACTTCATATCTGGATTTTATTTTTTAAATAAAACAAATAAAACTTGTTTTCTTTCCAAAAGTCAACAGCCTCACCAGATTTGTGAGGTTCATAACAAGTAGTTGATCTGTCGACAGATTCACCTGCGCTGTGGATCTCTGCAGCTCCAACATTTTATATTGACCTCTTATCTGCTTCTGATGAATGTTTTCATGTTCGTTTAGGTGCCACACTCTTTCCATTGTCAAATGATAGATTGAAAGCACCTCATCCTCGAAATTCCAAATGTGGTTTTCCATCAGTGCACCTCTTTACAAATGGCTCCTGAAGTTCAAAGAAAGCTCATAATTATACATTACATAATTGAATTTAATAAAGGTGGGGTTTAATGAAGCGTAGATACAATAGTTGTGAGACAATGAATGGGTTTCTGTCTAATTAGAATATAGTTACAATCAGTAGTGGCTATCCAGATGTATTGGACGGATATGCATTCATTGGTCTCTCAATTAAAAAGCAAGAGAGTATAATTAATCATGAAGGGCTGCACTTCCCAAAATCTTGCCGTTGACTCATCGTGCTACGGTGAAAAGCTTAAACAAAAGCTTGTACAAATTGGGTGTCTGCGGCACACACACTCGCACAAACACTGAACTGCTAAAAGCCATTAGTCATATGTTCTGGCGCATTAGGCATTTTAGTTTTCTTGTACGGAAGAATATTTCCAGAAAATCCTTCATTAGATCAATTCAGTGTAGACAACGTTAAATCAGTTTGCTAGATTCCCTGAAGATGAAAAATGGTTTCAGTGAAAAAAAAATAGCTGGCTAGTTTTATGGAGGTGAAAAAAGAGGTCACCCAGCATGAAGGATAGAAATGAATCACACCCAAAGAAGATGAACAAAGAACTCCTCGTCTCTTATGCTTCACTTTATAAAGTGAAAAGAAAATTCTGGATATGTGTTTTTATTTTTTCTACAGTACATCTAAAACTAATTTGATCATATGGTTTTATTTAGAATGTGTCATAATGTGGTGTAGTTATCCAGAACTATATCACATAATCTATGGTGTAGTTTCCATATTTGACTGAATATGGAAAATTAAGTCAAATTAAGCTGTAAAAATGGCACAACAGAACCAAATGGTCAGCTCAAACAAGCAAAGAAATATTTGTACTATGGATGTGCACAATACAAATATTATAAGCATCTGTTTTTTTAAAGCTCCTTCTACTTGAAGCTTACTAGTTTTCTTTTATTGTAGCCCATCCATTATATTCTAGTGGACTTTAAGTACCGTCTAGTAAACAGTTCTGTAAAAAGTGACAAGAGCAGAGTGTGCTGACAGAAAATTGAAATAGAAGTTAATCAGGAAGCTTTTAGCGTTTGTATCATCAGAAGTCTGGTTTTAAGGTCAAAGCTTTCTCCTTCTTTTAGTCATGCAATTAATCATGCACTTAGTCATGGGTAGGAAATGGTCAGTAATACATGTTTGAGTGGGACATTTAACTTTGAACTATTTATTCAGCTTCACAATCTCTCTCTAGCTGAAGCCAAATGAAAGGGAAGCAAAAGAAAGAAAACAAACAAACAGTAAATTACAATGTTTAGATCATGTTTGGAACATTTTACGCAGATGTTTTACCAGAACCATAAAATAAGCATTTTCCTAAATATTTCTAGACTGATTTAAATAAAAAAAGCTTGTTGTAAATTTGTACGTAGATGATACATTTGCCTTGAAACAGTCGAAGTTGTTGCTTTCCTGCTGCTTGTCACAGAAGAGGTCTTTGATGAGTCTCAATTTCCAGCCTATCTGCCAGTCCTCTAAGCAGACAGGTTACTGGGAAATGGAACCATAATGAAAAGCCACATATCGATTCACTTTCACCCACATATCTATTTGTGGCCTCTAAGCTGGTTTGTGACGGTGGCAAGCTTCAGAACCATAAAATCTTCTCGACCTTGCAGCACAAAATCTGCTCTAAATTTAACACTTCTGTCAAGTAACACAAGATAACTGCAAGTCTCTTTTTATTTCATCAAGCGGTTTTGTGTGACTCAAAGAGAAATAAAACCGAGCAGAAAAGGTGGATTGCCATGGTTGGAGTCTGGTAGCTGGAAATGTTCCATTCATTTGCTTAATAAGCAGTCTTTACTGCCGGGTTAACCATGACAAACATAATGCCTCACATCCTGCCTCTGATCATTCATCAGTTTATGCAAAAACTAGTTACTGTGCAGCATCCAATTTCATGGAGAACATTTCAGTTGAGGAAGTTCCCCAGTGGATAAATTATTTGCATTTCATAAAAAGTGGAAGGAGAAGTCACGTTTTTCAATTTCAGGCTCACATGGTACCTCTGTGACGTTCCGCTCTCGTTGGCTCTGAGGAAGGCCACGTAATAAACTGAACACCATCTTTAATTTGCCTCGGAATCCACCAGCCAACTTTTTTTTACTTTCATCTCAGCTGCATTGTTGAGGTTTTTTTTTCTTTTTCTTTCTTGCCATCACATGCGTGGTAAAGCCTGAGAATGTGACTGCATACAGCGAATCTCCTGTTGGCTCAAGAGAACTCCTCCTGTAGCAACAGGAGAGAAACTTATGATGTGTGCGCTGAAGGAACTGTTGGGTTGGGCGACAGGCAGAGGGCATGCTTACATGTGGGATCAAGGTTGGGTGATATGGTCTAAAATCAATATCATGATCGATTGAGCAAGTCACCTCAATAACAATAAATCGACTCTCCTTACCCCCTTTTTAAATAAAGAATGTGATAGGCCGGCGTAAATACTTCACAGCCGGTTTATATTAATGGTGTGACTGTTTTTTTGCAGTTATTTTTGTTGCCACCTTAATGGACTTTAAAGCTACAGCACCTGCACTTAGATGAGGAAAATGTGTACTTTTACTTGTTAAAAGTTATTGAACAAATAAACACAATTGAACATGTTTAGAAGTATAAAATAACTTATCTTCCAATGTCCTTGCTGAACCCAAAGACAGAGTACAAAAATGATATTCTGTATTGCATTGCATTTATTTTGGGAATGAGCTGTTCCTCTTTCTCCTCGACCAGCTCTGTGACCGCTGCTTCAGTATCAATTTTCTCAGTTTCATGGTCTCCTTCACTCCTTGTTACAGACTTGGTGGGATGGAGTCACATGACTATAGATTATACATGTAATGCAGCGTCTTATGTGGATATAAGCACAGCCTATCTATGCACAGCCAAAAATGACTTTTATTTAAATTTTTTTAAAACACCGAAAATGCTGCAAAATGACACTGGTTGTCATAAATTTTAGTGTTTGTTAATTTGTGGTTTATCGCCCAGACCTCTGTAGGAGGAAATTTAAGTTTTCATCATGTAATTAAACATCTTTGATGTACAATGTTCTAACAGTTACAATAATGTGAATGAGTTAAATATAAAATTCTTAGATGTTTGTGGACATTTTTGTTACTCCCTTTTTGCCTGCATGTTCTATTGCTGAATTTATGATTTTCTATTTTTTTTAATTTTTTTTTTTTACTGTCACTTTTGGAATGAATTGATTCAAATATAATCTCCGGCTGAAGGCTGATCCAAATTTAATTTCTTTGGCCTTGACTGCACTTAAAAGTTGGAATTGTTTAAATATTTTGGTGAAATAATTATTATATTAGGCATTTTTGAACCAGAACTAACTGAACGAAAGGATCAAAACACTGAAATCACTATCAAGACTGATCATTTTTGTATTCTGTTGACAGCATGCAGGTTATTTTCATGTAATAGAAATTTTCATACAAAATACCGAATTGTACATATTTTCTAAATTTGAATATCCATCCATCCATCAATCCATCAACTGTCTTCTGCATATCCATGATCAATTTCAAACATAATCTCTACTGATATTTTCTCCCGAGAAAACATTGCAGCAGAGCAGTAAATGTATCATTCTGTTAGAGATTCCACTTTGTCTTTAGTTTTCTGGAAAAGGTGAAACAAAATGATCTAATAGTTGTTATAGCTTTTTATGTAAAAATCATCTACTCTTGCCAGCAACACTTCTATGTCCTTATGATTATATCAGGTGTTAAACTTCAGTACTGTGTCTTTGTTGGTAGTAAATAATGTTGCATTTGGCAGCAAACTGCATAATGTAGTACTTAATAAATGATTTTTAATTTTTTTCTCACACTCTCTTCCTCATATTTGCCACTCTGTACAGGTTAAATTTTCAAATAACATTTTATTTTAATGTGATTTCATTTGAATATGCATTCAGCAGCAGCTTAATTACATGACTTGAATGTGTTCCATATTAAAACAGCTCTTTGTTATGCATATATATTAATTATTAACATATTTTTTTATTGCGCTTTAGGCGTCCTTCTTGTCCGAGGGTTGATGCAGCAGATTGTTTAAGGCTGCTGCTAGATTAGGCCCATTATGAGAGCAACACTATAATTTCAAAATGTCCAACGCTATCAGCTGAGTTGTTTGGCGAAAATAGTTATTCATTGTAAAAAGAGGACACCTTGTCCCCTGAAAGTGTAGACCGCCAATTTTACAAAACACACAGGCTCACAAAACAAGCAGATTATATTTTGCTCATCTTAATGTACAGCCTGTGCTCCCAATCATTTTTTTTTCTTGACATCCTCTCTGCTGTAACGTGTTCCCACAGACTCTTTTATGTTCCTGAATCATTGGATGACAGTGACCTTGATAGGGATCAAACAGAAGCGACAGAGAAGAGGAAATCCACAGAGATGTGGAGAGGTCAACAGATTGTTGTTGGTGCTCCTCTTACAGACTGATGGTGCTCGTGATTGCTGGCTGTTACCTCATGCACGCTCATTGTATCCCGTCATAAGGACGGCACTGCAAATGTTAAACTGGCTACATAAGATCTGAGTCCATTTAATAAGTGACCTACTTACATGCAGGCTCCCATTTAATCAGCTGTTGCTGGAATAGAAAGAAATGACCTTCCCAGACTCTGCCATCTCTTTATACTGTTTCCTTTCAGACAAACACATAAATACTCACCAACCAATTGGATATATCGATACCATCGTACAATATCATCTCACACCCTTTGTTTCTATTTTTGCCTTTGGTGAAACCGACCACTTAGCTCCTGGTTACTGTGGCACTCCTCTTGGTCCCCCTCCCTTATCGGTCTCTCTTTTTGTCTTTGACGACAGTTGATTTGACACGTCTTTATAGCTCTCAGTCAGGCGAGAGTCTGCAGTTGATATGCCTGTGAGTGAATAGTATATTTTCCATTTTGCCACAGCCCACAGAACCTATCAGCATCCTCTGCAAAATGGAAATAAACCATCTATCAGCCAGACCGTTCTGCAGGCAGTGGAGAGCCATGCCTCTTGCCCCATGTCTCATCTCAGCCCTCAATAGGAACCCATTTAGCTATTGTCAAATAGAAAATGGAGCAACTTAACTGGAGAGCTGTGAGATGGGTGTTGCAATGTAAATACTAAGGATCTCTTGTAGCACATACACTGTTTGAAGGCAACAAACATTAACATATATTCTATATATCAATTTAAATGTATGTTTTTTTCTTAATTTCTTGCGATGGCCTCCTCAGTTGCATTTGTTTTGTTGGTCAGATAGTGAAAACCAAATAAGCCGGGTGTTCATCATGAGATGAACAGAAATGTTGTCATGAAAGTGAATTTTAAGTGCCCACTATTTTAGCTATGTTAACGAGGGGAGCAAACTAAAAAGTTAGTGGTGCTAACCCTAAAGCCCTAATCATAAATATTAGTTCCACTAACACTAAAGCTCAACACTATCATTCAATTTGGTGGTAGATGATGCAAATATTTTGAAAATCTTTACGAAAAGCATGTTTGAAGAAAAATGTCAGAGGAAACGTTAAATCATTACATTTATGTTTTTGTCACCAGTTTTCTTAGTTTAAAAATATTTCTCCAATGATCAAACGTTTTTCTGACAAGTCGTTTTACTTGACCTTCAAATGACACTGATTGGTCTGCAACAACATTCAATTTCTGTCATGTTGGCTCGATGACCGAGTTAAAATCTCCAGCCAGAACAGACAAATCAGGCTTTTTAGGAAAACAGCAGATGCTATTTTTTTCTTATATTCCAATTTTTAAACTAGTTTGCAGTTTATTTTAGGGACAAACCATCAATTAATTCAGACAGTTTGATCAATTAATTTGTCCAGTATGACTAATTTAGAAAAAAAGAGACTTGTGCCAGAAACAGAGCCTTGGGGTACCCAATATCAGTAGAATCTGTCTGACCTGATGTGCTTTATAGGAGCACTGAAGCTTCTGTTTGAAAGGTAAAGTTTGAAAGGAATCAAACTATGAAGTTAAGTCATAATGTGTTCAAGTACTTCACCAAATTAAAAATGCACAACAAGACGGTCTCTTTTTTGGACACTTTTCTTTGAATCTATAATTATACATTTAATTTATAATTCAAGAAATGCATGCTAATGTTTTATAGGTTGTTTTATCCTTAAGCCCTTCATTTTATTTTATTTCTGATAAGCTGTAAAAAGGATATCCTTGCTCTAAAATCTTTCTCCAGTCACTCCCCTGTTCAGCTCTTAGAGGAAGTGATTTGTTCATGTATGAACCGGTCTAAGAGCGAGCTGTCTCTGACCTCCATGCAGTAATCCCTGGACCTCTTCTCACACACTGCTGAGCCATCCTCATTTGCAATGCATCGCCTTCTTCCTTTCTTTTCCTTCCCTCTTCTTTGTGTTTTTCCTCCAGAAAGTGTAGATTACGAAAGCCAACACATCCTAATCCCCTCATCATCCTATTCCTCAACTGCTTTCTAGATTGGTCATCTTACTGGTGAAGCCCTGACCTTGGATCAGACGCTCTTTATCACGGCCGGGCTAAGCTTTTAAAAACTTAATGTTGCCAAAATCAGCCAGGAGCAGTAGCAGTTTCAGTTGTCTTGAGTTATGTGTTATTTTTAATGTTTTCATTTCAGTTCAATCAGCTCATACTCCATCACTTTTTCTAATCCTATCCCCTTATCCCGGCTTTGGTAAGGACTCCTCATGGATTTGATCCCTGCTGGTTCACTTAATGTTATTATGGTTGATAGCCCAATGGGAGGAACTGAAGGAGCCTTTGATAGTTAGGAGGCATAAAGCACGGAAACGAAGGAAACAGAGGGAATCATAGTGAGGACGGTGTGTGGTGGTGCTCAGCTACATCAAAGGATTCCTCTGCAGATGTCTCCAAACAAGATGGCTGCCAGGTCAGCTCGCTCTATCATCACACTAATATAAAGATGTTTGCTGATAGTGCTGCACTCGTAGATCTAATCAGATGCAGGACTTTTTATGGGACTGTTTTTCTGTGGGCATCTTTTTTTCCCAATTTTAAACTTTTATATAAACTTTGTATGAAAGCTTAATGGATATTATGGTGTCTGGGTCTGCTTCCTCTGAACCACAGAATTATAGTGTCACAAAACCGGCAAATGAAGGATTTCTTTTTAAAAATATGGTCAGATTAATTTTATTTAAAATAGAAGAACTATTTTGACATGCATAAATGTCAGAGCTCAGGTGAGATTGACAGTCACTATTTAAAATTTGTCACCTGTTTTATGGATTCATTAAAATGATTTACATTCAGTTTCTTTCATTTTGATAATTTAGGAACAGATATAAACAATTTTATTATCAGTTTTTAATTAAATGTGTTCATTGCACTGAATATTATAAAGTCGTATTTCTAAAAGCTTTACAATTTTTCTCTGAGTTGCATTGTGAGTATTATAAGCTGATATTAACTGGAAGTTGGAATTATATTTTTGCTTGGTTGGTTAGCATTTAGTCTCCAGCTTAGCACACTTCGGCTAGCATGCTAAATTACACAACAAACCACTGAAGAAGACATGAGCACAACTTTCTTTTTCACAAAATGTAAACAAAAATGGAGCAGTGTCAGATTTTAGCAGTTTGTCAGATTTTTTGTTTGTTTTTGGTAAAAGAGCATGATCCATTTCTCCCCCTAGCGTTGGATTAGTGTGTTTGTTTTGGTTGTATTGATCCACAATGCCCTGCACCATAGTCCCCTTCCTGCTTATGGAGCGGTCTTCGCTTGCATGCCCATTTGTATACAAATTATTCAAACCAGATTTTCTAGGCAAACAAACTGGACTTCGATTAAAGCGGGCTAAACAGGGCTGGTGTGAATGTACCCTTAACCTTCAGTGGAAGAGATGAGGGATAAGAGAGGTGGGGCAACTCCTCTGGATAGTTCTTGCTGAAACACTGAGTCTGAAGGGGAATGAATTCACCTATTAAACTAGCATACTAACAAAATTTTAAAAACTTTCTTGCTGTTTTGCTTCTTGACTATTTGTCAACTGTCACGTTCTATTTCAGAAAAGAAAACCACATAAAACAATAATCTGTGTTCTGAATGGTTGAGGCCTGAAGGCCTCAGAGGCCTAATGCTACATGGGCAGCCAAACGATGTGTGACTGAATGAGGCCATCAGATGCATAGTTAGGGTTTTAGCACACAGGGGGTACACATTAGCACTTTCATGCTAAATGTTTTGGTGTTAAATGTTACATATATAAATGTTCATTAGGAACCTCACAGTCTCAGGCTCCTTGCTTATTCAGCTGCTCCTCTTTCAACTCAGAAACAGAGACACAGATGGCATCAAACAAAATGTTATGCAAACATCCCTGCAGCCTCTGGCATTACTAAATATAAAATGTTTGACTTGACCCTCCATCTCTTAAGGCTCATTTACTGAAAACAAACTTTGTGTTGTTTTAATTGGGTTGCCGTTATGTGTCTGAAGTAGAGTTGGTATTGCTAATATTAGGGATTCCATATTGTGGCAGTAAAGCTATTTCACCAGCAGCTTCACTGCTGCTGTGGCAACAAGCAGTCTTCCTACCTGCATTATTCAGTATCGCAGGCAGTCGCCTCCAGAAATGATATAGACAGAAACATTGTTTCTTGCTTACAAAATGCTAAGTTTCGCTTGTGATCCATTCTGAAATGAATCACGGTGTCTGGTTTTGCAGCACGAAGACGCCTGTAGCAGGGATAAAGTGATCCTCCATTCACATAAGTAAATAGGGAATGACACATTCAGATGGACAGTGCACTTGACATGTTTGTTCACCAAAAGCATACGGAAGCTGTTCAGATGGTCAAACAGCAGCTCTTAGGGAAACATGCTAAAAAAGAACCCAAAAAAAGGAGCTGCACGCAACCGCAGCCTTTATACTTGTCTGCATGGCTTGTTGCTATGGCAACATGACTTCGCATTCCTTTTCACCTGCCGTTTTGATCAATTCTCACTCCTGTGTCTCCCTCGGCTCGTTCCTTTCTCCTAAAATACCTCGTCACTGCGGTTTACTTACTACACTTCTTTTAGAGAGAGCTGTTGCTTTAATATCGACAGAAATTAGGCTCCCCAGTGGCAATAAATGCAGTCTAGCTTTCATCTCAGCTCACTCCTACCTCATGCTGAAACAGGCGATACTTGTGCCATCTGCTAAGGTACTCGGTATCTGAGTGGTACTGCTCGATATCCTGATGTTGAAATAAAGAGAGCTCTCTAGGTACTCGGACATCAGACCACCCCATTTTCAGTACAGTTCATCTGTTTTTTTTCTGTTTTTTTTTTTTCTGGGTTAATTTCAGGGTCATGTAGTGCAAAACTTTACGCCCTTTAATTGAGTCAAAAAGCATGTTTGGAGACATTACGTTTCAATGTATCCTGCAGTTACAAGGTATGTTTGTCATACCTTTCTTGAGGTATTAACAAATTTTAATGAGATTGCAGACTTTTCTGTTGTTTTATTACACATAAAGTAGAGAATACTCCAACTTGTTGGTGTGAGCTGTCAGTCAGCTGTGTATGTCACTAGAGTTGAGATGTAGCCTGAGGTAAAAAGAGGCCTGTTTTTGCCACCTATACACTTTTTAAACATTAAAATGACATATTACAGCCAACATCTTTTTAATGGAATGGCATAATGCTAATTGGCTTATTTTAATTGGAGAACTGAAAACAAAGATCTGTATGCAGGACCTTTTATAATGGGCATATAGATAGATAGTGACAGTCAGTCCTGCGTGAGGAAACTGAAAGCAGCGAATGAAGTCTGAGCTGGAGGCAAAGATGCATGTTGACTTTGCTCTCATGAAAATAATAGCAATTCTTTATAATATCTACTCAAATAAGCTAAACTTCTACATTATCCATAATGAGAAGTGTATGCCATTCCAACTTAGCACAAATAGAACAGTTATACTGATCTGTGTTTAGTATTTTACATTATAATGTTTAACTTATTTATAACCTTAAGTAGAGAAACACAAACACATACAAATGTACAGCTGCATTTACTGCAACAGTCATCTTATGTGTTGTCTTATGTATGTGTTGTGGGATAAAGGCTTAAAAGTGTAAAGAAAAAAACAGTCAAGAATAGGTTTATAAATTAATATGCGACAATTATTAATTCTACTAAAGGATATAAACCTTTTAATATAAAACTGTAACATATACTAACATTGGTCAGTGTTCTAGGGCTCTTAAACCTCAGTGCTCCACGGTAATCTATTTAAAGAAAATACCAAAAGTATGCAACAAAGACTGGATGATACCATCAGTTGCTGGCAAGCACTGCTAATCCACCTCATTTGCTTTTGCCGCTCCTCTTTAAGTGTTTGTCTGGCTGAGAGACATTGAAGTTTCTGTTTCTACTACTCTGGGTTTTTGTAGTTCAGATATTATTTGAGCTTTGGGGAAACAAATCAGTTGCTCCCAGTTGTGAAAACATATATACATACATATATTTATTTGTAGAATTAGCATAGTAAGACATATGAGATAAGGATATGACTAACATCTTTTTGTCTCAGTTTTTGTATCTTTTTACCAGAAAATAATCTGGAAGAAATCTAGCGAATTAATTATAAGGAAACCACACAACAAAACTTAAGTAATGAAATATGTATAGAAGCAGCTGTCTTGTATCATCAATTTATTTAAACATCTATCATTTAAATGATCATTTTAATATTTTCAAAGTATTCTTTAGAGACTTAAAGGTTTCTGAGATGATAAAAATAGTGTTCTTTTTTAATGTTACACAGTTGTAAAAACAGTTGCCAATTTTAGTATTTATTTTGCTCAGGCCTATTCCACATCAAATTCTGGGGAGGAAATGTACATATTCACATCTTCCATGATCATATCAGTAATTATTTACTTACATAGCAGACTTCTAAATCTTATCAGAACTATTTATAATTGGAAAAAAATGGATCACAAAGAATATTGTGCATTTTTTTTCTTAAAATACCCTTGTTTAGATGGAAAATTTAATACCAACACAGGTTGTGCTATTACACTAAACTGCTCAGTAAAAGCCTCTGTGTAGAGTTATTTTAAATGTACAATTGTATGAAAATGTTGGGATAATAAAAAGAAGCCAAACAAACATGAACATATTTTAGTTCACTAAGTGGCTGTGCATGGCATGATGAGTGTGCCAATAATGCCCCAGCTGATTATTGCAACATCTGGAGTAGGTTACACAATTCTGACGTCCAGCAAACAGCAGAAGAGAGAGAAAAATGCAAAACAGTTTTTTCACTGGGGAGTTGAATTTGCTGCCAGGTTTGCAAACACAGAGCGTTACACAACCCCGAACACGCCTGCATGAACACACACACACAGGTACAAACCTGCAGAGTTTTTTCTGGGTTTCTGCTGAAACAAAACTAGTTGACACACAGACGGCTGTGGACTGTGACTGACAAGAACAGGGGCAAAGCAGCGGTGAGAAAACACAGCTCATCTACGTCACTTGTGTCATTTATACAGCTGCTGGGTTTCCCTGCAGTAGGTTACTGAGTTTTGCATTGGTAGTGTGTTTCGTTCTACATAGACAGAGGAACTCCAACTGTCTGTTTGGCAGTTTAATATCTGTTGAGATAAATAAGTTTTACGGCACATTATAATAGTGCCAGAGGAATCAGGGTATATGTAACTTCCCTCTTAGAAAGCCCTAACATCAGTGTTTCTGTAAAAAAGGAAACAAAACTGATTGCTTTTCTTATATTAAACAGCCTCCAGAGACAGGAAGTGCTATGAAGCATTTTAAAAATCAGACCTATTTACTAGGCTACTTTGATACAAAGTTTGAACTGTCCTCATTCTGGTTGTTCAATCCTGCAGCCTGTGTGAACACAATATGAGACATTGGACCTATTTACAATTCAGTATTTGTGGATTTTTCTATGACTCCAAACTGTTCTTAAAAAATTGTGCATTTTGAACAATTGGCTGTTCTGTGGATAATAGCTTCTGCTGTGTTACTCAGACAGTTTCCACCGTGGTATTAAGTTGCTTTGGTGTATATTAAGGCATATTTGTAAAATTTAGCTATTCGTTGGTGGAGTGGTCCCAAACTCCAGATAATAACTTCGAGGTCCACAGTATGACAAATGGAAAATAGCCAATGAAAAGTTGTGCTTTGGACTGATTCAGCCATATAAATTATTTTGAAGTGAGCATCAGGAGTTTTTCATTTCTTTTATACAGTAGATACATTGGTTCATATAATATATTAGACACAGAGCTGATGGACATAACCCAACTCCATGACATTCATTGTGTGCTAAGGTTTTACACTTTAAAAATGCTGCAGCTCACGCCATCAATACTGCACCTTTTGTTTTATTATGAAACCTGTTTTTTGCTCTTCACTTCCACTTGAAGTGGAATAGAATGGGTTCAACTCATCTTTCAGTTCTGGAAAGCTCATTTCCCAGAACAATGTTTTCATTGAAGACTCCTGAGTAAATTGAAAATAATTTCTTATCGTTTGTATTTAGAAAATAAAAGGTACATGCTGTTGACATTAAGAGGCGGCCGGTGTGACTGAGCACACAATGAAGATTGCTTCCTACGGATGGAAGCTAAATGCATCTAACAGATTGCTGTTTTCAGGCCATAGCATCTTACAATATGCAAGCCTAAATGTCTAATTTCAGTAAATGACTTACTTTATTATTACATTTAGGGACATGATGAGGAGTAAATTGCATAAAGAAATATCTCTGCGATGGAATAATTATGCTGGTATAGCTACATGTAGGAGTATATCAGATTGTTTTTAACATGAGGGACCTCAAAGGTGTAATATGAGCAAATCTTATTTAGCCAGTTTATTTTTGAGTGTGCTGATTTTGTATTAGCAATTCTCATCATGGGAGCCTCTAAGGGTGTCGACGTCACACTGCCAACTCTCAACCATGCCAGTCAGCAGCAGTAGCAGCAGCCGCAGCGGCAACGCTAAGTAGGTCACACTGCAGTCAGAGTAGCTTCGCAGCTAAAGAACGAGAAAAGGCTTAGACAAGGAAGGAGGGAAGGCAGAAATCTACAGCAGAGATGGGAAAAAAGTTTAAAAAACAGGGATGATGTACAAGACAGGAATGAGGACAGAGGAGAAAACACATGGAGCAAGAAGATTGGGACACGGAATAGATGGCAGCTAAATGAAAAGAGATACACAGGATGTAATTTATGGATGAGCTTTAAAAAGCAACAATAACAGAAAATTGCAGCATAGAGCAGCTTTGAAATAGAGCAAAGATTGAGAGAACGGTTTCTGTGAAAGTAGATGATGATGATACAGATGAAAGAAAATATCTCGTATGTACCCTCAGCCTGCACAGAAACATCAAGCTGATGCTGTCATCCAAAATAACATATTGTTATGCCTTGCCTATTTGTTCAGAACAAAGTGTGCAATCTTTGAATGGTTCTGATGCACCATGAGAATCATAACACATTTCACTGAACTATAGCTGGATGTTCAGTTCCAAAACATTCAATCTGGACGTAAATCTAGCAAATGCATTGTGCAGAGAACACATAAATACTATGCTGTGAGAACTCTCTGCTCTTTATGAGGTCCAATAAGAAGTGATGTTAGGGGTTTGGTTTATACTAACGTGTGAATTGAGTTTAGGTTATATTTAGGGTTACACATGTACTGGTGATGTTTAAGAGTCAGGGTTAGGTAATATAATGAATGAAAAATGGATGGAAGTCGATGCAAAATTCTTGTGAATACAGAATAATGTGTGTGTATGTTTTACAAATACTTTTTTTAAAAAAAAACAGATTGTTTTTTTAAGATGGATTATGTAGATATGATTATTGAGTGTTTTACAAAGAATACACAGCTTTCAGTTTAGTTGCAATTTGAAAAAGCAAAAAATAATATTCACCAGCTTATTTTTTGTAGATCTGATGAATTGCTATGTTTGTACCACTTTTAGACCATGCGGTTACACTTTGTTTAAACCCAGAAGAAATGCTGTAGGTTTTACCTTCAGGTACAAATCAACATATTATTGAATGATGACTAGATAAGAAATTGGTATATCTTAACTTTTAGGTCTGTTGCAAGAATCTAATGCATGTTGTGTTTTCAAGGAAGTATATATTTTTTAATCTAAAGTATAAGTGAGCTTTCAACAAACTAATTCCCCCAAAATGCTACCACAGCTAACGTGGGGACACTAACAACAGGGAGGAACAAGCCAGAGTTTCCAAGTCGCATGCAAACTTCAAGCATTATACTCAAATCCTGGGTAAAGTCTCAGTCCGTAGATGTGGAATTTCAAATGTTAAGCCAGAAATGTGCTCCGATGTGGAATGTAACTACAAATTACCAATAAATAAATCTCCAAACTTCTTAATGCTTCAAGTTTATTTTCATGAAAAAGCATCTGAATTTTTTTAAATGCTATGTTGCATTTCACAATAAATTATAACATAAGTGCAGCTCTATGTAGCTATATTCTGTATATGTAAAATAAAGTAAACAGGAAAATCTAAAGAGGAATAAATTATTTCTATGAATATATGCACACATAGTTTTTTTTTAGTTTATTTTATCAAAATAAAAGTTACACTTTGAACTTTTAGGGGACATTTTTGTTCCTGGATTGGATTATGGAAAATATTGTGTCGTTTGCATTTAGGTCACTTTTTATTTTTACATATTTTGTGGTTAAATGAGTTGCCAATTCTTGTTGCCACTTTCTGACCTGCTTGACTCAACAAGCAACCAAGAATATTAATGTATTTAATTTAGGAAATTTGCTGAAGAAGTTTGTTAAAACTGCCTGGAAATACGAAATAAACTTTAACATGCAAATTTAGCACATTTATTTTCTAAATGGCTGAAGAAACTGTCATTACACTGGATTCCCAGTTTGAATGATATTGTATTTCAATGCATTATTACAATTTTTAAAGTAGAAACAGCACAATTTGCCTTGAGCAGCAAATCTACTACAACGGGATTATAGAAAAAGGCCAGCCATAGATTATGAAATGTTTGCAGTTCTGCAAGTATAAACATGTCAATCAAATATTGCATTTTCTTACTGTAGATAAGATCAACCCAGTCAAGGACACCAAGTCAAAGCAAATGTTGTAAAGATCGATTTTCATCCTGCTGGCTTTTTGAATGTGAGAACAGCTCAGGTCCATTTCTGTAGGAGTGACCTTACAGTAGCTCAGCTACACAGGTGTGCTCTGATAAGACTTTACTACAAATCTGTGGAGATAATCAACCATCATCTCTGCCTTTAGTCTGTCTTTCTGTCACTGCCAGCTTGCGGTGTCTTCCCTGTGCACATCTGATGAGCTACACTCGTGCCAAACCTTTCCAGAAGACACAGATCACGTTAGCCAAGCACACTAAAGCAATTTAACACCCTCATTAGGTTATTAATACCTGTGGCCGTGTCAAAAGCCTCTAAAGCCAGTGTGGACGCCCTCTAATGAAATCATTTATATCAGTGCTGCACGTCACCTCCTCCATCTCCCTGAACTGTTTGACATGGTGAGGGTGTGCAGTCCTCCAGCCCTCCCACTCAGGAAACAGGAGGGGGAGGATAAGGAAGAAGTGATGCAGGTTGGAGGAGATAAACTGAGGGCGAGAAAGGACAAGCACAATTTACATGTCCTGTTTAAACTAGATAGGCTAGACCCAAGAGAAGATCTTAATGTACTAGGAGTGAAACTATGGTGTAATTAAAACAAATGCATTCCTGCATGTCTGTCTGTCAGTATCAGGACTGAAACGTTCTGTATATTTTCCTGGTGCTGTTCTCCATACAACAGCACCATAATGTAGTAAGCCTGAATTCCTGCACCGTGCTCTATCAGAGGATTGAAAATGTCATGGCAACAACTCCTCTATCCTCCTCGCTTCCCTCCTCTGTCTTCGGTCTTTCTGATTAATCTCTGGCCTTGAGCCCGCCGAATATCCGCCGCAGATCGTGACAAATAAAAGACTGATGACACATCAGTGAAACACCTTTTCTCTTCAGGAGGGTGGTTACTTCAGTCTGTGTAATATCAGGAATAAGGTTGCCATTTTTCCTTTAATGGCAAAAGCTTCACAGAAACAGATTTTTGTTTGCCATTCTGCTTTGATAGTTTTTGATGCTTAAACCATCCTGGATGGTTCATACCAACGTTTTTTTCTTAAGCTCATTAACTAAATTCAAGGATCAGTTTAGATTGTAATATTGAGTAATAAAACAATATTACTATTAGGATATAATAATACTAGGACCAATTGGAATGCATGTGTGATTAAATTGAAAAGATTTTTTTGTAAAGTGTGTTCAGACATTTGTTGTGAATTGGCACTATATAAATAAACTGAATTGGATATAACATTTTAGCCAGCGTAGCAAATTATTAGGCAGAGAGAAACACAGAGAGGAAAAGCTAAGTTGTAGAGGTTTGCGTAATAATCATGTAGCTTTTCTACTGGTGTAGCTTTTGACGAACATGCTTGCGGCCAGCAAGTTTATTTTTATAAAAATGACAGAGCCATGATTTAGGATTTAAAACCTTCAGTCTTGTTTCTGTCCTATTCAGTTTGACACATCTTACTTTTCAGTAAAAAATAAACAAAAGTTTTCACAGATGTTTTTATACATCTGTATAAAAGATGTTTAAAAACATCTTTTGTATACATCTGCAGATATTTAGCAAATTTGTCTCAGTTTGGTAAATGAGACATTGCTGGGGCCTCAGTTCAGGGTTCACTAGACACATCACAGCAATAACCAGATGCCAGTATTATGAGTTAATATACTGTACTTAAAGTTGCTCAATATTTTTCCTTATTGCTGCTCGGATCAAGGTCATGTGCTAATAAGACGCACTACAAATTTATCCTTTTCCTCTTAAGTTAGGTAATGTTGAAGTGTGTTTGGGCTTTAGCTGTCAACAACACCAGAAAAGCATAAGCACTAAATGTGGGCGAGTGATAGTTGTTAATCTAGGAACAGTTGATTTGAAAAAGGTCAGGTTGCATTTTGGAAATTCACATCAGAGAGACTTCTCAAAAAATACTACAATCTCCAACCAGGAGGAGAAAAAATTTGACTCACTCCTTCATGTTACTACTCTTGGAAAATCATGTAGTTACATGACAAAGCAGCACAAGCTATTTTGTTTTCTGCTTTTTCAACATGTTTGGGTGTGTGTGTGGGGGCGTGTGGGTGTGTGTGTGTGTACTGTATGTTTTTGTGTGTTTTATTCTTGTTCCTTGCTCTACGAGTCTGACTTTCCTAAACGGTTACAGACAGTAAACTGTCAGCAGAAGCAAACTGGAGCAATTATTCTTATGTAGTGATTGATGACACAGCAAGCTCTGTCTAGAGTTGAGAGTCCCCAGTAACACACACGCTTTTTGCAATGAAGTCACACACGCACACACGCCGACACATACAAAGACACGCCAGTACACATTTTGTCAGGAGCAGTGAAAACGCATTCAGCAGTAACTTGTTGGAGCTGTGCTTTTGTGGGTGATACATCAACATCCCCCTCAAATGCAAACACTTGCGAAGCCGACACCTTGCATAAATCACCAGAGGGGACACGGTTGGTGTGTGTGTCGTTGATTCCCCTCCTGTTATCCTCCTTCAGGAAGTGACCTCTATTTACCTGTCATACTTTGTTACCTCCCCCAGCATGCACTGTTACTGCAGTGCAGCACAGCTTCAGGCCATAGCCATTTACTCCTTCTGTGCCTACATTAAAAGCAAAAATACCAAGGAGATTTCTCCACAACTGAAACTCAGATGACTGCATAAGATAAAATTAGGTCTGGATATTGTATTGTTTATCATTCATCGTGAACAATTTCTTATCTCAATAATAATTTTGATTTGCAGCTGTCTCAATAAATTTCAGTTAATGATGTTTAAAACCCCAAAAACTGACCATATTATCACAAATGTTATTTTTACTGTTTTCTCCACTGTTTGAGTCACGAGAGCATTAATAAACATCTATATTTCCATTGACAATATATTTGCTCAATTTGACATTTTTAGAAAAAAAAATACTTAATGTAAACACCAATCTTGAAAAAACTCTGCTTTCGATTACAAACTTGAAGTGCAAGGATGAGGTGTTTTTTCAGCCGTGTCAAAATAGTTTTATTTTGCAAAAATGCAGTGGAAACACTGTTTTTTCATATCAGGAAGTAGTTGGAGGATCATGGTGCAACATGTTTTTTAATGACTTGTCCTGGGAACACACTGTATGATTTTAATAGCATTTTGCAATAGAAAACCACAATTGCGAAAACAGTTTTTTTTCCCCAAAGTTAGCAGAATATTGACAAAGTTTTGTGCACATTTGTAATGGAAACACAGCAATTGTGAGCAGCTTAATGTTGCTCACAATAGTTTTTTAAGTGGTATGCTGAAAAAACCTATTCCAATTGTTTTCAAGTGTAATTTTCGTGTTTGTGGCGCTACGAGCGCTGTTATGCAGTCACACAGAAGAAGTAATAAATTGTTTTTTTACCATCATTTCCTCAATACGCCAATAGTATCACAAAATATTATGATGAAATCCTAAGTCCATATCACACACCCCTATATATATATACTAATAACATTTTGGAACTGAGGGATTGGAATTACTAGCAAGGAAAATAAAGAGTGCAAAATCATTTTCCTATGAAGAACCTCCATTTTTTTTTCTAAGCTGACAAACGCACATGCACTCAGAGACCCCCCCACTTACGCAGGTAGTCAGTCATACCCACTTTTTGTGGATGCATCGCATGTAATGAAAGGAAAGAGTTTGTCTGTGATGATGCATCGGCCTTCGGTAGCTGAAGAGCCTCAGAGCGGAACAGATTTAGCCTAACAGCTTTGAGGTTCAGCTGCACCCGGCCCAGCCTTTGAACTGTGCACGCGTCCAGCCTCGTGGCCCAGGGTAATTAGCATTTTTACTGGCATCCATCTTCAAAGGCAGCAGGCAAAGCAAGGAGCATCACGCACAAACACACACACTCTTGCTTAAATCAAAGAGGCTCCTGTCCTCAGCTGTAAGGTCTAATGTCGTCGTTTAAAAAAGATGCTGCAGTTAAATGTTCGTTGTGCTCAGGTCACGTAGCAGTACCCTGAAAACAAAAGACGGCCTCAAGGACAACATGACCCGGGCTGATAACACATGTGGGTGTATTAATGTTATTCAAAGTGGTGGAAGTATGAATCATAGAAGATAGGCGTGAATTAGCAACTACTCTCAAAGTTATCTCTGACATTTTAAAAATGTAGCTAATAATTCGTTAATCTACAGGTAAATCTGTAAAAATGTATTCTGATGACAATATTCAGCTTTGGCCTCTCTTTTCTTTGAGTGCAAGTGTGTTGATTTTACTAAGCTGATTTTTTTATTCTGTCAGAAATCTTTGTTCTCAGAAGAATGCATGAAGCCTAAGCATAAGTGAGCTGATATTCTATGCATTTCATCAGATTAGTTGTATAATTTATAAAACAGATCATCTTCTCATTGAAAGTCGTATCAGGAATGAGACATGCAATATTCCCTATGATCGTCTTTTTAATAAAATTTCCTGTGAAAGTGAATTTAAATTAAATGAATTGCCAAAGTAGCCAATGTCTGTGATAACGTTTACTCCTCCATGCCAACACATTAATTAGCTTCTCCTTAATTTTATGGGGGTAATTCATTAATCGGTTGCAGATAGTCGTACAGTGCAAGTGCACTTTTGAAAGAAAGAGACACTTAATATACATTCCTGTTATATTTCGTTATTACCAGTGTTATGCAATATTTTGTTGGATGTTACATTTCAAGTACTTTGCATTCATATTCTGCTTACTCTTGAGTTTGTAGCTAGTTAGTTGCTCCATAATTGACTTTGATTAACTCAAATGTATCTGAGATGCCAAAGTGTTTGGAAATTGTAATGAAATGAATGAAAATAAAGAAAACAGTCATAAAATAGTTGGTTAATTATAATCAGTGTCTTCCTTTGTATCCTTCAGCATCAGCCCCACAATTTCAAGGGACTGTTTGGATTTTTTTTAACTGAGCCCTCACATTGCAAGTCATAAAAAATTGCTAATAAGTTATCAAATTTTACTAGATTTTTTTTAATTTGATGTGTCTAGTTTTGACATAACAAAAAATTATCATTTTAATCGACATGTCTACAATTGTGAGATCCACTGTACACATCAAATGCCAAAATATGAACAAAAACTTATCCAAACATATTCAGAAAATCCTCATTGCAATGAAAGTAAGAAGGCTGTTTGTCAAATTTGTTAGCTGATGAGAAAAAAGACTGAATAAATTTTTGCAGAATATAAGAAGAAAGACACAAATAAAAACATCTTGTGCCAAAAATAACTGATGTGTCTGATGTAAACTCATGAAGGAGCTGTTACTGCCTCCAACACACACACATCTGTCATGTCATCCTTCCTGTGTGGCTTGTGTGTGTTGACAGTGATCTGAATTCATGTTTTATTCAGCAGGAGTGTGTTTCCCTCCCATCAGTCAGACAGGCAAGGAAGAAGTTAGGTGGATAGCCAACAATGGACACACCATTAGTCACTACCTAACTTGATCTGGATTCAGAATCAAACTCAAGGACAAACAGACAGATACTTAACACTTGCACACACTCCTTAAGAATGCAGTGATTAATTCTCGGTATTCAGAATGCTACCGCAGACATGCGCCCACACACAGTGGGATACTCTGTATTCATTAAGCATGCAGGGTTGGAATGTGAACAAAAACTACTAAAATTCACGGATGGCCTCAGTTCGTCGCACAGCCACAAGCCTTTAAACAAGAGAGAATAAAACCCTAACAATAACACCAAACTGATCAGAGAAATTCCTGAAAGGTTCTTGGGAAATAAAAACAAAGAAGTTAATCATATACCCCAGAATGCTTGCACCCTGAAACATTAGATATGACAATCAAGTTGTTTTCTCATTACTCTCAAGTCATCTTTACATCTTTATTCTTCAGGCTTTTTAATGGAAACAAACAATAAGAAACTTTCTTCTGCCTTGTCCTAAAATCTATTTAGGAAAAATGACGATTTTAATAACTACGTTCTAATTTGTATATTTCAATGCCAATAATTTTCTGATGCCTAACAAAATGTAACACTTTATTTGACGGGTTGTGAATAAGACTGTCCTGACACCGTCATAAACATGACATAACACCTGTCATAAACATGAGTAAGTCTTCATGAATATTTATGACTGTTGTCATAAAGTATCATTCGGTAAATCATGACACTTTTAATACAAAGTTGACATTATTCAAAATGTCTTTGTTATGACAACTTGTCATTAACTAAGAAATCATGATCTGACTTAAATTTGTTATAAAAGTATTACTGATTAAACTTTAGCTTTAATAACATAAAGCTACATAATTTTTAAAGTCACACACAAACAGAGTTAAGATGGTTTCTAATTCCTATGTGTTTCTTATATAATTTAAACAATGTGTCAATGTTTGAAGAAACTTTATAAATAGGACAGACATTTGAATAAAACAAATCACTATTTAATCGGCAAGACCTAAAAGCTGTTGAGACTCTTTTTGAGCCTTATGACTATTACTTGGTATTGATTACCGATAAGCTATTCATAAAAAAAACCTTCTATCTATTGATTGCAGGACAAGTCGCGGTCCAGTCAGCAATCCCCACATATACGAATCGGGTTAACGACTCCTTGTTGAAAAGGCATTATAATTCATGGAGGGAAGCCCACAGGCCTTTGCGACAGAAAACAGACAGAAGTGGTTTGTTAAACGCTCAACAATACACACAACCAGGAAGAACAGAGGGGGATTAGCAACCTGCTGACTGCTTCACATTGAACTGGGGCTGCAGCAGTGGGGACATCAGTCACATCGGCAACCAAATGACACGAGCTTTGATCAGTTCAGATTCCTTGTTGTGGCCTGTTTTCATCCCCAGGTGGGTGTGTACAGAGCTGCAACTGCTAGCAGTCTGATGTTATATCAGACAGTAATCTCCATCATACATCTGAGTAACAAAGATACTTTCAGGTTATTAAAAAAGTAGCATTGTAAAAGAAACGAAATGACAGAAAGCATACTATTTTGTTACCCTACAGGAAATGCATTGCCCTGATATAAAACAAAAAACAGCAAAGTGTTTTCAGTTGTATTTTTTAAAGGGTTTTAATTTTTTATATTTTCATTAAACAAAATGACCCCAAAGGATTATGTAGTGGACTGGATTAATGCAAAAAGTTTTAGCAGAAGATTTTTTGTATTTACAGTTAATTAGTTGCATAATAAATTGTTTATTTAAGTATATACTGTGGACTATACTAGGCAAACTTTCTCTCTACCCTGTTTTTTTTATTCAAGACAGATCAAAATTGTTTTTGGGGATTATAAAAAGATAATCCTGAATCTGAAAACTTTGCCATTTCTTATAAACGGGAGATTTGCATTAATAAAACTATCAAACATCACCTGTTTTGAAATGTTAAGTGCAGAGTCCATTTCTTACTTTTTAGTGTTGATTGGTTTAAAGTGAGTCTGATCTCCATTGATCTACCTGAATATTTAACTTACTTACTGGGCATAACATGTTTCCCTCATGTTCACCTTGCATGTTTTTTTTCTTTTATTTCTTTTTTTTGCAGCCAATCTCTGTTCCCTTTGAAGGTCCAATAATTAGACCTCTGTTGATTTGGCTAATAATCTGTTGATTATTAGCCAAATCTATCTCTTTACCAGTTTCCCCAAATAATAATCTGTTATTATTATTATTATAACAGATTGTCTGTTTTTTTGTATTGCATTGGCATGATGCTGTTGCATTCTTTTCACAAGCAGGTTGCTTGGTGTGCAGCAGCATTTATCTGGGAGGTACTTGTTAAAGTAATATTGATCTTAAGTCCTAATACACAATGTTAGATTGAAATGAGATGAAGAGGGCTGGTCATTTCACATGTCAGTGGTTTTAATGATCATAGGGTATCATTAACATCACAGGCTAAACTCTAAATCACCCCAGTCCACATAGAGGATGCACCATATGCTCATGAGTCAATACACTAAGGAGCAGAAAACAGACTAGCAGACAGATAATTTGCAAAATAAGCTGGACAGATGCAAACCTAATAAACTAAATAGCCCCAGCAGCTGTACAACATTTGTCAAACTTTGAAACCAAAACAACAAAGCATTACATACCCCCGTTGTCTTATTGTTCAAGATTAAATTAAGAGTCCAACCGAGTTTTGAGTTATATAATGTTAGATCCTCCTATGATTTATCTCATCCTGCCTTTATTCCATGTCTAAGCTGAATGAATGGTTCTTGTAACTGCAAAGATTGCTTGCTAGATTGCAGCAGCAAGTTCTGGCTTTGCTTCAGTTCTGGAAACATTGACACAAACATTAACACAAAGTCCGCCAAGTCTCCCTGAATTGTTGTATCTCACTGCTAATGATGACCACAGATGTGAGACTGGCCATACTTTATTTCTTTTTTCCTTTGTCTGGGTGAAATGTAGCTTCTAATTGTGTATATGTTATCTTAATCTTTTATCTCTAT
This sequence comes from Xiphophorus couchianus, assembly GCF_001444195.1. Classification (NCBI taxonomy): domain Eukaryota; kingdom Metazoa; phylum Chordata; class Actinopteri; order Cyprinodontiformes; family Poeciliidae; genus Xiphophorus; species Xiphophorus couchianus. The sequence continues at coordinate 5,161,894 of NC_040247.1, forward strand.
TTTTGTCCAAAATGAGCAGAAGAGGTGGAAAAAAACCATTAAGCAGTAAGCCTAAGCTTGTTTCACCTCCTATTGAGACTGGAAAAATGAATGCCACCGGAGAGAGGATATTCAAAGTCATAACAGAGTGAGAGAGGCCTGCCTTTGTGTGTGCTGTCCCCTGCTGAGCTGCTGGGACACCTCACAGCTCCATATCTCAAACACGGCATCTTCTATTCACTGTAACTGTGGCTTGGGCGAAATTGACTGGTGCATTGTGTCTCAGAGGGCTGGATCCTGATAGCAGCACATGTCTGGTCTGAATGGATTCCCTTTGTTGATTCATCCATAGTTTCTATCTCTTTACCAGTTTCCCCAAGAGCTCATATCCTAAGTTCCATCTCTCCCTCTGCTTCAGCCATTTTTCTTCCACGACAAGAACACCGCCGTTAACCTTTCTTTTTTTATCTGTAGCCTATTTTCCTACTGAATTTTGGACCTTGAACCTTACTGTACTAAAGAAAGGCAGAGTCATGTTCCAGCAAAAATAAAGAAAAAAGATGGATAGACAGCTGGGAGTCCTCACTTGTCAGTGAAATGTATGACTATGCTCTATCCGAGCAGCTACAGTACTTACTGTATACTATATATCCCGCATATTGTAAAACATCCGGCCTCACTCATTTGTCTGTGTGAACAGGAGCAAGTGTCTTGGGGGATTTCCTCAGTCATGAATGAAGGGTTGTTCCTGTTCAGCAGTCCTGACCTCCCCTGGGCCTTACATGGGTGATATGAGACAGATAAGATGGATGGATGTGGTGATATAATGGTGTCAGCAGAAGGTCATTCGATAAAAACTTCTTACGACCACTTGACTGCTGTGTCAGAGAATGCACTCAGTCTGAAGTTGGGAGAGTTGAGTGGATGAGTAGAAACTGTCAAGAAAACTGGAATGGGGTTTGAGATCTATCCAGGTACACGCAGAAAAAGGTGCATGAAGGCCTGAAAGAAATAAAGCAATCTTGTGTTTTGATTTATAATGATTAAGTTGAACATGTATGAGTACAATTGGTAATATGTGTATGTGTATAAGTAATCACTGAATGATTCTGAAATGTATGATGATCTGTAATGATAACAACAAATAAGTATGGTTGATGAGTTATAATCTGAAAGAGATGTAAGTTTTAATGAATATAGAGCTGATATGATTTAAATGATTTCAATACTAAGTCGAATATGGTTGATAATGTTAACAAGACAAAGAGGGCAGTTATAGAAAAGAAGGAAGTTGGAACAATACAGTCAGCAGGATGGGTGAGGCCCGGCTGACAGGAAATGTCGCAAATAGGCAAAAGGAGGAACTTTTTGCTGGACTCAGTAAACAGGATGGGGGCCGGTACTTTCCACCGGAGAAGCAGCAGATGTTCAGGAAGTCACATAGACCAAACCCTCCACACACAAAGGCAGGAAGTTATGTAAACCAACACACACACACATGGGAGCCAAATGTATAAAAGAGCACTGAAACAAGGAGGTTCGTTCTTTGTCCGCGGCGCTGGAATGTAGTCGACACGGGGAAGCAGATTGAGGAAACAGCAAAGGACCGCACCCTGGAACCACGGGAGACTTGAGACTCCGCGCCGCCAAGAAGGGACAAGTTCCGGACGCCCAAGCCCGGGATTCGGCCGTCGGTCTTGCCTCAACCCAAATATATTGCAACAGACTTGGAGAAAAGACAAAGTTCCCGGAGGGATAAAGAGCTGGGTTTTTGAAGAATTTAAATCCGTTCTACTTTGCTACTATTCTAAGGAGGATTTTTCCGCATAAGGACAAGGATTCTGACCAAGGCTCTGGATGTTCCTGTTGCTAAAGATCCATCAGCAACTGGGTGTGAGTTGAATCTGCCCCCAAAAATCTATCTTAGAACATGCGACATAAGTTAGGGAAAGGAGACAGCATGGTATGGTTATACATGTGGATCTTATTATACTGCTCTCGAATTATATACAATTGATTATTGATTTGTATGTCACATATCCCTGCTTAAGCTTGCTTAATAAATTCATACTCTAAAATTCTAATGAGGTTGGTGGACATTGGAATTAATCGAGCCGTTTAATCATTTTTCAGTTCTTCTAATAAAGGTAAAACTAATGTACATGGTTCTAGTAAAGAGGAAGCTTCATAATTTCCTTTGGTGAGAGTAAAATAATGACCTAGGGACTTACATCCAAGTCACTAAATTTAATCTAGCCGGTTCCAAGAGCGAGTTATATTTTAGAAAGCGAGCTACCGTTAACAGAAGTGGTTATTGGAATTATACAGCTGTGAGGGCTACTCAGCTGATTGTTCCTTAACTGAAAAGGGTCGTAGCTTCTGGATTGAAGGTAGTTAGAGCTAGACGAATCGCTTTCGACACCAGTTTGAATAGATTATCTCTTATAGATCTCGTTTAGGGTAATACCCAGGTCTTAGAGATTTTCCGGACCTGTTAGACAGAGAACTGGTCAGTAGTCAGCCCCGGAGGGTTGTGATGAAGTGGGTGGGGCTAGCTATTGCAGGATAACGGACAAAACCAAAAGAACTAAAAATGCTTTCTGTTTTCTCTATGATAGTTTCTGTTTATTCAAGTTAGGAGTCATCAGTGGTTGGAACTGGTAAATATAAAGTTTGTTACACTAACCCTAAATAACTAATCATAGACATTAGTTCTGCTAATGCTGCTAAGCACTACACCAAAACTGTATTTAGCAGAAGCTAATGCTAAGGTGCTAAATTAATGATACCCACCATGTATCACAACATATTTTGTCCCCCTCAACAGAGTCCCAAGAGCTCTGAGGGGGACAAAAAATTTTATTACACATCTGCCTGTACAGTTGAACTTCAGGAAGTGATTCTTTGGAATAGACCTTTCCCTTGTGGTTTCAGTTTTAAAGTTGACAGCAGTAGTGCTTCAGTTTAAAAGTGTGGAGGATGGCGTATGGAGCACCATGAATCGAGAACATGATGAGAGGAAGCAGAATTGAAGCCTGAACAGTGTTCCCCTACTTCAAAATAAGAGCATGAATAAAATGTGTAATGACTTGAAGAATTCTTAACAGTCGACAAGCAAAAGTTTACAAAACTTTCAGGTACTGTATATTAGTACTGTAATATACAGTAGTACTGTATATTAGCGCTTTAGTATTTATCCAGAAAAAGCACAATTTAGGAGAATTGTTTTGAAGTTTGCAAAAAACACTAAGTGCTAAGTGAAAGATTATCTTCACTATTTGCTCTTTAGTGGAAGTGTGTCAACCACTCATAGTCATTCTCATATTTTATAGAGTAGAGCTCATGCACTTATATTACTGTACTTCTCCATGTCCTGCCCTTAGAGTGGCAAAACTGTAACATTGTTCTCTTTACTACTCATGGGATTGAGAATGTAAGTACAACTGACTGTCATTATAAATTAAAGGCTTCTGATCCCAACTTGAATTCTTAGAATTTGCTTAAAATAGACAAACTATGAAGAGCAAAATCTCACCAGAAGTTGGATTTGCTGACATTTCCTATCACTCATATGAGATCAAATTGTAAAAGCTACAGACTGGTAATACACACCGCTCTCTCATCAGTGACAATCTAAGCAATTCACATTCACAGTTCTGGCATAATGAACTTTAGTAATGATCTGATTATTTTGTGAATTAGTTTGACAAAAGCAAAATGGAATGTTTAACCTCAGTGATCTCTATTTTTTGTCATGTAAAAGAGTTCAATGTTGCTGTAAATGGCCTTAAAACAAAAAGAATAGCAGCATTACCATGTTAAGGTTACACACATATATTTTTTCTGATCATAAAATGTATCTACTTATCTGAAGAGATAAGGAAAGCAAAAAGTCTAAAAAAGATAAAAAGGTAAAAATCTAAGGGTTGGTTCATCTCTATACAAGTAAATATATCCAAATTTCATTGCTAGCGGCTAAAAATAATTTTAAAACAAAATGGCAGATAATTATACTGAAATCTCTTTTAAACACATCGCTGTTTTCTGTCCAACAAGCTGGCAGCTCATTGGGATTATCTCTAACCACAAAATCTGTAAACTGAACTAATTCTCTGCGCACATTAGTATCCCATCTGGACTCATAATAAACATAGCGCTCATGCAATTTAATCCATTAGGCTTTAGACAGAAAATAGGTTTATTGGGCTCAGATGAGTAAATATGCAACATCTCAAGGACTAAAAGTCAAACATTTTGGTGTTTTTTAAATTAAGATTAGTGTTTGATAAATGGCAAAACAATGTATTTTGGCTCAAAGAGCAAAATTATTGCCTGCACTAAGTAATAGTCATGTTGATGTTAAAAGTAGGCTTTCTACATAAAGGTGTGGTTATAAAAAGGGCACATATCAGTCATGCGGCGTGTGTGTTTGATGATGTGTGTTAAAGAAGGGGAGCGTGAAGAATGGCAAAGGAGTATCAGTCACTGTCGCCAAGCACTGCAGTCCCTGGCTCAGTTCCATACACACACCCCTACACGCACACCCCCGCGTACACGCCCACACACACACACACACACACACACACACACACACACACATGCACACACCCACACACACACATACACAGTGGTGCAGGATGCATAATTCATAGGTGTAATCAAAGGCAGACAAAGGCTTTAGTCTTTTGAGTCTATTGGCCCACCAGGAATCAGTTTATACACACAACCACTGTATCAATTTCACACAACAGGGCTGAAAGAGGGAAAATGAGAAGAATAAAATGAAAAGGTGGAGGTAGGAATCATTTTGCTCATCCTGTGTCCAGAGGCCCTTCCATTCAACTATCTCTTTTTAATTTACAGTTTTTAAAGTCATTCGTACTTGTCCAGAAGAGACAGCAGAGTGGAGATAAACTCCCGGCTTGTGCTGGTATCAACTTTTTCTGTTTTTTTTTTTTTTTAAATCTCTTCTCCCTTTTTTTCCACATTTTCTCACAATAAATCTCTGCTGTAAATGTTGTTGAAAGAGATCCAAAGCTGGCAGATGTTTTTTGGCTCATATCACTTAAATATTTTATAAAATGCAGATGAATAACACCCGTAAGCACTTCATTTAGCATTAATATTATAAAGTTAAAGCATTGAAGGTGTGCTGCTTGTGGACACACCTCTGTGGTCATGGGATTTTGTTTTGTTTGTCCTATTTTTATCTTTTCTTCCCTTTGTGTCTCTCTCAGGGCTAAGCTGTAAAAACCTCAGTTTTTAAAGCTTTCATCTCAGTCTAAATCCAAACCTATGTTCCATTATTTATTTATCTCCCACAGTCTAGAAATACCAACTAAGATCCACCCATCTTTCACAAGATTAGCCCTGGCCTTGCAGTGGGTTTCTGGGCAGAGCAGTGAAACACACAAATAAATGTGTCAAAATGAGCCCACAAGTGTGAAGGTTCGTGCACACCGATTCAGAAATACTAAACACTATCACTAAATGGGACTGGAAATGCACACAGCTGTCCAGGTAATGCACCTGTACCGAGGAACCTGATAAACCCATGAATGCTGTAGCCTTATCTGCTGGGGCCAGAAACTAGAAAACAGAGCAGTCTTTCAGTGTGTAGTTCTCTCCGTCTGCCTCATTTTTTTCTGTCCGTCTTCTGCAGCGTTTCAGTCTGTAGGCTCCCCTCCATTATGTTTCCAGTAGAAGCTGATAGACTGTAAACTCAGCTCATTATGAATGATCTTGTGCTCCCACTTCACGTCTTCGTGTGTCCTTTTCATTTCTTTTAAAATGTCAGACTTTTGCTGAGGCAAAGCAAGTAGAATCAGACAATGGCAAGTACCTAGCAAAATTGTCATATTTTGTCTGAATCAATACTTTGTAGAACCATCTTTTGGTCTCTACCAGCTTTGAACTTGTAGAAACTGGATTTTTTCTTTACAAAAATAGTCAGACAGAATGATTGTGCCTGTAAACATCAAACTTCATATCTTGACACAGAATCTAAATTAGATTTAGGTCTCGAAATGTATTCTGTAATTTCTACACATGCATCTGCTTTGATCTAAACCAGCCCTGGCTTTATGTTCAGTGTTATTGCCCCATAGGAAGATATATTTTCCCTAGGATAAAGCTAGGTAAGGAGTATAGGTACTTTTAAAAATGTGCCTGAACAGCACTTTGACACAACTGGCTGTTGGTGTTGTTGCTTTTTAATGATGTACTATAGCTGATGTTTTTGCTTTTAGTTCCTTGCAAATGAGTTTGACGTAGATTTATCCTCACCGTGCAGGCTGGGCTGTGACTTCTAGAATGGATGGTGGAGTGCGTCACTGATGTCATTTTGGTCTGTGTTACATAATCTGCCTCTTTTCATTATGAAGCAGTAAGATGTCGTGCAGTTGCCTGGCACATCAGCACTGAAGTTTTAATTGCAGTCTGCAGGAGAGTGTTTAGCTGCAACCTCGCCAGTTGGTCTGAATACTGGAAGACAGCAGCTTACATACTCCTGAGTGCTGCATTGTTTGGTTTTTAATGGGGTTAGAAGAGCAAGGTTTAAAGTCCAGCAGAACCACAAAACTGTCTGCAGGGTTTATGTTTTCCAGCAGGGATCAACCAAAGATTTCAATTTTATTAACCAGTAAGCCTTAAGTCAGCCATAAGCAAAAGAGTGAAAAGCCTTTGAAATTATGTTGGGATGTTAGAATCACCAGTGTATTGGACAAAAGCACACCCTGCAAAAGTATCTCGTAAATCACATTAACACATGAGCCATGCATGCTTGTAGTCACATCCAGACTAGCTAATTAAACATGATTTTTTTAGCAAGTGCAAGGAGGGCAAAATACATTTAGAAAGCCCACAAAGGCATTAAAATATCATGCAAAGAAGCAAACAACTCAGAACTGAACTGGAAACTTTTGTGCAAAAGTCAAAGTCTAAGAAACTTTTTTTTCTACTTTTGTGCATTTCTAAATATCTCTGTGCTACATCAAAGAAAACACCAAAGTTTTGCAGATTGTTTTCTAACAGTGGTCAAAAAAATTAAAAGTATTAATTGATAAATTGTTAACTCAACAAACTCGCCCCCTCATAGAATTAACACAATTATTTGTATTTGATTTTAAACAATGTGGGAAACCCCAGGTGATGATGTCATGGCTTTGGAGGCTTATGATAGGCTAATTTGAGTTCAGTAGAGGCACAACTGTGGATCTATTTTAAAAAACATGTTAAACACGCTACTTTTTTGTGTGACAATATAAACAAAAAATCACAGGTTTTTTGCACAACCTGTGTGCAGGTTGTGCAAAAAAGAGTTAGTCCATCACAAAAGCTATTTAAGCCTAAAGTAGCATCTCAGTGCTAAACATGTTGCATCAAGCACAGACATCCCCAATGCTGATGTCAGAAGTTATATGACTGACCAGAGGTTCCTGAAAACACTTGGATGGTGTAATAGCACCTTGCACCAATCTGATGGTTGAATGGCCTAAATAAGAGATTTAAAACAATAAGTATATTTGTTATTGAGCTCATATCTCTATTTATTCAATAATTCACCAGCAAAAAGAGGTTTTAAATTTAAAATGTTGCTTATTTTGTTGATAGTTTTTGATTGAAATGCAATTAATGAATTACAGACTGTCATCAATACATTTTTTATTGAGTTTATGCACATATTTAGTTTCATCTGTATTTATCCACAGCATTGTGTGTTGGCTTTTAAATTTCTTGGAGTAAAATACCTATTTATGGCTGGAATTGAGAGGTGAGAGGAAGTCCACAGAATACAGAAGTGGGAAGTAGAAGGTGTAGACGTGTGGAAGTGAGTCGACCACAGGGAATGTGATGTCACACCTGTGGGGTGAAGATCGGGCAGTGAAATAAATGAGGGAAAGTGCTGAGAGAGGTGAGCCGGAGAGGACGTGCCCTTCCTGTGTTCTCTTCTGGGCTTTTGGAAAAATTGTCTCCCGTCTTACTTGGAAGTTTAGGATATGTATGGAGGCAGAATATGACCACATGCAGGGGAGTGGCAGTACAGATTGGACAGACAAAATGTAATCATTTGTCCTTTGATTCTGACCTCTACCATTGACTAACAAGAACATTACAGACCTGGTGAAATGACGATCAGTCACACGTCCCCGTTTAATCACTTTAAACAACTCTACCATCTGGTTCACATGCTGGTGGTTGGATGCCTAACTTGCCAACTCATCCAGGACACCTTCATATCGTCTCTCATTTAGAGTCCACCGCTATCCAGAACATAATATAAATGTGACTTTCAGCAGCACTTCCATTACAAATGTGCGCAAATCCTTGTTAATATTCTGCTAATGTTGGGGAAAAAAAACACAACCACGACCTTATTAAAACACATCAGTGTCTTACATGGGATCTTGATTCCCCCACCATGCCATCAACCATTTTCTTACTGTGTTCATCCTACTTCAATTCGTTGCATTGGTTGCTAAAAAAGTCAAAGATAGCAGGTGTGAGGAACCTTTGCTCCTCAACCAATTACCCCACCAGGCATAATCCTCCCCAAACCCAATTCTCAATCACTCTCCCTAGCACTCTATTCTTTTTCCTCCATGCCGCTTTCACTCTCTCTTCTCTTCCCACGCAATTCCTTCTTTTTTTCATCTATTTCCTTCATCCCCGCAGCTCTGTGGCTCACCAATTACAGCAGCTAGCTGAAGTCGCTCCCGCAGGCGGTCGTATGCATGCAGGAGGCGTGCAGCTGACTGACAGGGCACAAAGTGTTCTCCCAAAGCTAGCCTACAACCTGAGGAAGTCTGATAGCCAGGCTCCACCGGGGCTCACTGTGGCTGGCTTTACATGGCTACACATTAGCTGCACCTCACGCCAGGCGGCCCGCCGCCTGCCTGTCACTTTTCTTTCTAAGTTAATGTCCATGGACAGGTGAACAGACACAGGTTCTTCGATTGAAAGTTTAAACACTCTACAGCACACAGTTGTTGGAGGAGAGGAACAAGCAATGACTAGAGTGAATTTTAAAGCAGAAAGTGGGAATGTGTGTAGGGAGGACATTTTACAAGACATCCTAGTTTATTTATTGTGAAGATTTTCACAGTTTCTAACCTCTTAAGTTGAATAATCAACTCAGAACCATCCACTAGGAGAGTTTACTGCCTCTAAAAGTATTGCAGCTAATGTACCGTGAGATACCAGCTCCAATGTCTAACACTAATGAAATCTTGTCCAGCTCATTCTAATTATGGCTTACCCCAATTTGTTTAATAATGACAATTATCAGCAAAAGTGATTGTTTTGTGTTGGTCTTACAGTGTTTGTAGGATATAGAAAGATGTGAGAATCTGAGCTGGAGTCAATTTTTTTCCCCAAATATATTTTTTAACAATCATTGTTTTTGGCATTTCTAAAACATTCTTTATCATGATTTTGAGAAACTTAATTCAGAGACACCAATCACTAACATTCAGAGCAGGGAGAGTCAACATGCTAAGACATGGTAATAGAAATCCCCGTCCGTCTATTGGCTCTCAGCCTATCGGATGCCACCAGTTTAAAACCCAATCAGGAAAGAGGACCTCGCTGGAAATTAAGAGCTGCAGAGAAGGGTCTGTGTCAAAGTCATACCCTGTGAGGCAATGCTGCATTAAATTCATTCTGCACCTGAAGCGCTCGACTGAATACTGGTTAGCATACAGGTTCGGCCCCACAGCACACACACAAAACTGGGTGGTTTCATGTAGATATTCATACTTACGTTGTTGACATAAAAACTGTAAATAAGAGAGCACAACACAAGGCAAAACGAAGAGAAATGAATAGAGAAAAAGTTAGAGAGAAAACAGAGTGAGTGAAATCGCATTAAAACAAGGCGGCTGTGTCTGATTTGCAGCTGGAGCAACAATCGATGGAAGGAGAGCAGAGCATAGCATATCTGCTTATGACAGTGTGTGGGCTGATGTAGTCATGTAACTGTACCCTCCTGCTATTTATTTCTTCTGTGCATTATGTCTGTGCTAAAAAGGTAAATCACATGTGAATGAAATGTTCAGGAAATAAAACCTCCCCTACATCATTATAAATAAATGGGGAATGTTGCGTAGGGAAAAGTAGGAGTGATGTTGAGAGAAGTTTCATCTCAAACCACATGCAAGATTGATCTCAAAATCCACCTGTTAAGGCATACCTATCCCACATGAGCACCCCATCCTAACTACCACTTCACTTTCATACATTTTGTGTATAATTTTTCACTAGGGGTCTGCCTTTCAGTAAGAAGGTTCCAGGTTCAAATCCCAACTTGGGATTTTTCTGCATGGAGTTTGAATGTTTTCCCTGCTACTGCAGTCCAAAAGCATTACAGTTAGGTTAATTGATCTCTCCAAATTGTCCTTTGGTAAGAGTGTTGCATTCCTTGTTCTTCCAGTTGACAAAGAGGCATTTACTTTCGAATGCCAGACTTGAATTAATGTAGTTGAACGATGAAGAGACAGCTGAATTAGTGAGTGAAATCCTGATCTACATGGATTTGCTGCTGTCACACAAAACACTGGAGGGAAACATCGCCAGAAAATCCAACTTCTTCTTGGTTTCAATAATTTATTTTCCTTTTAAATTCTACTGTCACTTAAAGTAGTGTAAACTCACTACACTGTGAAAAGGGATGTTGTGTGTGCAATTTCACACATGAAGTATCTATGAATACATTTTGGATACAAACTCTTACTATTTTCAGCAGCACAGCCGTAGTGTATGTTTTCATACAAGATAGCTGAAATCCAGCCGCTTGTTCCCAGGCTGAGATTAATTGGCCGCAGACGCTCCTCTGCTGCTGTACAGCACAGTTAACGAGGTGTGAGCCAATCACACGCACGTGCACCGACACATACACACGCACTTGTTTGAATGCATGTGCCAAACCAACAAGTGGCCCCAGTGCTTGTGTTGAGTCAGCTCCTCAAGAATAAGCATCACGTTCTTCGGCTCATCCTCTTGGGGTCAGTTCTCAGAGACAACGAGTGTGTGACACAGTGCAGGCAGGGTGAGACAGCAAAAGCTGTGAGTGTCGCCACCTCACCACTTCATAGGAACGATCAATAAAGCAAAGTCAAATAGTTCTCACCAAATTATTCTACATAGCTCCTTTTTGTCTGTTTTGCAGTTTGAGTTGCAAAACAGGCCTTCACCTGTTTCCCCTGACATTTTACTTCACACTAAAACATTTAAAGTGCTATTCCTTGAACTTTTTTGAATGTGTATTAGTGTAAATGGAGAGGGCAGAGAGGAGAATGTGGAATATGGATTCTACCCTGTTTACTCTGAAACCACTTACTCCAGAGGAGCTGCAGAAATCCCGTTCAGGAATAAGAATCTGTCAGCATGAATCATGCACTCCATAAAACTTCAATCCTTTATGGAAGAGTGGCAGGTTAAAATGTAACTTTTTGACCTTCATGAACACTGCAAATCACTTATATAATAACAAAATAAAATGCATAAAAATTTATGGTTGTAGTGCAACAAAATGTGAAAAAGTTCAAAGAATATTAATGTTTTTCAAGGCTTTATGTGTTCAAAAGATAAAGGTTTTACCCACTTAGTTGAAGTTATTCAGGTAGTTATCACATATTGTGTTAGTGTATAGTTATTTTATTACCTGAAGGTACTAACTTGGATCACAATTTGATGATCTTAAATCCTTCTTTCTTTTCTTTATGTATAAATAAGTAGAAGGTCAAAAAGCTGCGTCACACACAGGTGTTGGCTAAACCTTTCAAAATTGTGTAAATGTTCAACATGATGAACTTTGGCAACATTTATAAAATGACTCTTCCCAATAAAGAACAGTTTCAAACTGAGTTGATTTTAAGTCTGCGTTAAAAATAATTTGTACTTAGATTGCTAACTAAAAGATAGAACATCCTAAAGAGCCACTCTGGTTTTAAAACAGTCCTTATGGACTGGTCAAGCTAAGCTCAACCATGGTCTGGGATTAAATACTGTACAAATAAAATCACTATTGTGAATATTTCTACTGTGGGGGGCAGCTGCCTGTTGGTGCCCAGGTAAATGAATGGTTCTCCTTGATTGGCTGATTTAAGAATGCTAGCCAATAGTGTCAAGTACATTACAGCTTATTTCAGCTTTCCAGGCTGCCTTTTTTTTTCAAGTATTTTGATAATGCTCTATGAAAAAATCTACTAAAAGGAAAATGCCTGTTACTGGCAATAGACATTTGATAATGGCAGTGAAAGCAACACAGGGTGTTTGAAGGCAACATTTTACTGTTGACTTCTAGAATGATTTGAGTTGCTTGTGATTTAAGATGACATAAAAGGACTCAACAACTGAAAACCAGATGATAAATCAGAGTTAGTGTTGACATCCACTGCATGCAGACCTCACAGGATTATTTCCAGGTTTAAAAGTCAAGGTTTGAAAATTTACATCTGATAGAAGCACATTCCTCTGCAAATGCGATTTTTAATCGTGCAGCTGAAATAAGATAGTTTAAAACTAAAGCTTTAATTATCTGTAACAATATGGATAGTAATACTGATTATTACAAAACTTAATAAAACACAATCTAATTCAAGACTTATTTTGGGGATGATATAATATTTACATAAAAGATTGATGGGCACGTAGATCACACACACAATCCCAGAAAGGAAAATTCTTTCATTTTGTTGATGGAATGACAGTAAGCTCTGCTTAAGCCTCTGTGCACTAAGCACCAACTATTAAAAAAATCTCTGAAGTGAAACTTTGGTCATTTCATGATGGATTTCCGAAGACAGAGAGACACTCATTGAGTGGTGAAGCTCTGAATTTCAACCATAAATAGAGGCTTTGATAGCGAGGAGCCATTGTTGTAGAGATCCCATCAGACTGAGAAGGGATAAGTTGCTTTGGGGCAAAACTATTCTCAGAACTGCCCAAAAAAGAAGGAATCAATTTTTTCCCCATTCATCCATCTATCCATCCGTTTGTCCATCTGTCCGTCCATCCGTCCGTCCATCCATCCGTCCGTCCGTCCATCCATCTGTCCGTCCATCCATCCATCCATCCATTCATCCAGCCATCCATCACCATTTATAGATGTGATTTACAAATGATGGAAATGGAGGGTAAAATAATGGAATAATCCACATGCTTTCTCAGCCCTTGGCAGGACACTTTAGTCTCCCTTTTACCAGCCATGTTTATTTTAATCTGCAGGTCAGAGTGAGCTCAACCTTAAATGTTGCAGGAGCGTTTACATTTTACAGCCAGACAGCAGTGTGGCTCTACCGTCCCTCTGTGGCTCCCCATTTCATCCCAAGCCTTTATCGCTCTCCCTTTCCCAGCTCACTCTCTCACCATCTATCTGTGTGTCCCTCCAGCTTTTCATCTGCATTCTTCCTCTTTCACCTCCTTCACCCCACTGCCACCTTTTTAATTCTCTCGCCTCTCCGCTCTTTGAAGTATCCTTCAACACTGCCCCCTTTTCTCTGTGCCCTTTGTCTGAGTGGCCCTATTGCGTTGTCTCTGTACAACGGCATGCCGTCTGTTAGCGCTGCTCCGACATCATGGCTGCAGCGTCCTGGCTATAAATAACTCAGTCTCACAGTGTTCAGTCCAAGACAAGACCGAGAGCCAGAGGGAGAGCAATCTGCTGTCTCCCTCAAGTTATGCTGGAAGGTGCAAATGAGACAGTTGACACTGTGCAACCTTCACGACCAAGACCTTTGTCATTTGTGGTGCACAAAGTGCTTCTGTATTTAGACATTCTACTTAGACTAGTTGTAATACAGCAGTTTTTATGAGATTTCTATTCATCCTCAGCACCTGTGGTGCTTTCTGAAGGTTTGATTGATGACAGGGCTCAGTGTTGTCACAGTTCATACTTAGCAGTTCAGTTCATACAGGTAAAGATTTTATGATGTTCATAGTTAACCACCTTAAAATTAACACTAACCTCATTTATTCATCAAATTTTTATTAAAAGTTTTTTTTTTAAAAAGCATAAACTTGTTAACACACCATCTGTGTCATTAGACAGCATCTGCAACCTGGCCTATTGCTGTTTATTTACAGCTGCTTGATTCTCTTCTGTTCCATATAAAGTGTATTTTAATATGGCCAGATGGTTAAGAAAGTTCTCCAAGAAAATTTGACTTTTTTTTTCTCTCCTTTTACATTTTGGTCTAACTCTAACTTTTATACAATGTACATGATGTTCCTTTAACAAAAAGTAAAAAGTCAAATAAATTAATTTGGAAGCACATGCAAAAATGTGTGCATTTTCTGTTTAAATTCTGAGAAAGCAAAATTTGTCTGAAATTGTGTTTAAAAAGAAAAAAAAGAGGTACAGTACAAGTCAGTTTTGATTTTTAGGGCTAAAGCGTTTGGTTAATATTTTGTTTTGAAGAGCCGTACTGTACGTTCTCAATAATGGGTTTTTTTGGTACCTCTTTTCTCCATATAGAATATCTCTTCTTAGTGCACTGTTTAATGTGATCAGGAAGTTATCACATTAACTTTTAAGAAGGATAGTTGAACATCCCAGGATCATACTAGATGCTTCTTGGTAACTACAGAAAGTGTGTGTTTTCTCTGGAAGCTGCTAAAGGACATTTAACTAAGTATGGGTGAAGATCTACCTTTAGATTAAGCTAAACGTGTTTGGTGAAATATAATTTCACACCTAAAAGAACTGTTAAAAGTTCTTTTAGGTGTGAAATTGTGGTAACAAATTTATCAAATTTGTCAAATTTGTTACCAATAAGTAAAATGTATATGTGGATGCAAGCTTCTGTTGCCATTGTATGTTAGATTGGAGTCTTTATAACTACTTATACCAATTATACTAGTTACACCATTTTACAACGGTAATCTGCAACCACAGCAGTCTACTTTCTGAAAGTGGTCTGCTATGGTTGCCCGCCAAAACAAACAGCCCAATGTTTCACATCATTGCTTTAACAATGATCATCTATTGTGCCAGGATTGTTATGCATTTTAATATTATTTCTGATTAATTGCTGCTGGTTGTACCACATGTAATCTTTCAAACAGAGGGCACTATGCTGTGAAATAAAAAGGTTCAGTAACTATGTGATGGAAAATCTGTCCTGGCTGTACCTCACCTGTAAACGTGTGACTGCTGGGATAAGCTGCAGCCTGACACAAGCTTGAACATGAGCAATCTGTTTTGGAAAACAATGATTTGGCAAACATTTCCAAATAAATATTAAATTAATTTATGCCAGGAAAATTTACAAGTCTTTTGTTTTATTCGTTTTTTAAATAATCTGACATTCATCAGAAACTGAGCTGACCTCTTTCAAGTCATTTTACATCTATGAGTGCCACACAGTGACATACAAAACAAAGGTACCTACTGTGTTAAAATTGGTGCCTAATTAAAGAGATAATAAAGCCTGTGCAATTCCAGCAAAATAAACATCTACCTCAATTAAGTCTACCAATAAATACCTGTAACTAACAAATGAAAGCAAGAGCTAAGGTTGTAAAGGAAACAACTAAGCATCAGGTGAGTTATATAGTAGTGTGGGAGAACTGGTGTTATCAAGGCCATTGATTGTGTCTATGATATCATGGATTGAAAATCACAAATGGTAAATGTCATCATAGCACTTTATCAAATTTGTTGCGTTTTACACAACAATCAGTCATTCATCCATTCATACACACATTCACTGATGGTGGTATGCTACAGCTGCCTCTGGGGCAGACTGACAGAAGCAAAGCTGCTGCACATTCTGAGCCACTGGGCCCTTTGACCACCACCAGTGAGCAAGGCGGGGGGAGTGTCTTCCCCAACGACAGAGCGAAGGTTCAAATAGGCAACCCACTAATTACAGGGAGCCAGTTATAACCTTCCGTCGCTTAATTTTGAGACTTTTTTGCTTTGTTTTCAAACCTGCTCTCGGTTTAGGCATGGGAAGTTGTGGACAGATGCTACTACATCGAGCCTTGATGCCTTAAGCTAGCTGTCACCCAAAATAACATCACTGCTTTGTCCTCTCAGGGTTTTGTTGACAAAGAAGCTGGAAAGGATTCCTTGTGATGTTTCAGTGGTAATCGTTTTTAGATTAGGGACAGTCTTGTTTTTAGTGTAGCATGAGGCGGATTGAGATTTTCTAGTCTTGGACATATGGGATATATAGCACCGCACATATTGCGATTGCACAGTCCATTAGCTTTCATTCTGTTTCTTTGCCTCTCTGACAGAGATGACAAGCCTCCCGTCCTTTCTTGGCTAACATCCTGTACTTTTAAACCTTATGTGTGTCTTTCTACACTTAAACAAAAAAAAGTAATCTCCTTTAAAGTATGTGTTATTTTGAAAGTTACAGTTTCCCCGAAAAAGGCTTAATGTAACTTGAAGAAACGGGCTTTTCATCAGCCTTCCTGTAGGTTAGCTCATTTTTTGTCTGTTCTATTGCAGTACAGTCTAAAAGGATTTTGTATATGTCTTACTTCTCTCAGGTGACAGTAACCCAAAAGAGAGCAGCCCCTTCATCAACAGCAGTGAAGCTGCCGCTGAGAAGAACCAGCAATATGATGGCAAGAACATGGCCTTGTTTGAGGTAAAATCTTCTCTGTGCAGACACACCCCTACACTCAAAAGTGTAATACACATGTTCAGCATTGAATCTTGGATGCAGGGTTTACTCATTCTCACTATTTAGTTTTTGAAAAGGGCCCCTGACATTTATTAATGAGGGTAGTTATTGTGTGAAGGGCATATGGGAACCTTGTGTTAATACAAGTGACTCTTACACTGCTACAGGAAAGAGCCCAAACAATGCAGTTTACCACAGCCTTGCACAAATGTATTTACAATCTGCTCTCAATGGGATTCTGGATCTAATAAGGAACGTGGTGTGAGTTCTTTGTCTTGCTCTTGGAAAGATGACTCAGGAATCAATCAAGTCAGCAGTTACATACCATTGATTAATAGAATCTTCACACCACTGCTAACTAATGGTATCCATGTATTGGTGTCTCTACAGGAGGAGATGGACACCAGTCCTATGGTGTCATCTCTTCTCAGCAGCCTGGCCAACTACTCCAACCTTCCCCAAGGCTGCAAGGAGCACGAGGAGGCTGAGAACAACGAGGCAGAGTCAGCGCGCAAGAAACCCGTCAAGGTACCCTCCGTAAATGTGATCTTAGACTGCAGATATTCAGCAAGTGGTGGAGATTAAACATCAATCCTAACAGTCATAAGATCAAAACTATTTCCCTTTAGTATTGAGTAAATCAGAAAACATTTCTCTGTCACTGGGCCTTCAGTAACTAATCTTTTGGCTGATTAGATGTTGAGCCCCCATAGATTGCAATAGCAACATCTGTTGCCATGTGGTTAAATTTAACAACTGCAGTTTAAGTTGCTAGATAAATTAATTTGGGTTTTGATAGAAAGGTGTGTGAACCAAATGTGAAGTTTGTTGTATTGGGGGCTGCATTGCCATATGCTGAAAATAGCAATTATGGGCACAGGAGTATCAGAACTTGACCAAGGAGCAACAGCACCAGGCAGCTTCATCTGATAATTCACATATTGTTTACTATCATGTAGATAATCACTTATTTGGTAAACACATGCCACTGGGATGCAGAAGAAAAAGAATGCAAGTCTGTGGGGGCAGTGTGATACTTTGGGCAATATTCTTCTTGGAACCTTTGGGTCCTGTCATTCCTGTGGATGTTACTTTGACATGTGCTAACAACATGAGCATTGTTGAAGGTCATGTTCATTGGTGGTGAAGATTCCCAGTCAATCATAAGGTAACTTGACTTCTAATCTTTTTTGACCTTTTACCTTCCATCTAAAAAGGTGTCTTTATTTCTGATAATGGGCTAAGAATGTTTTTTTCCCCCAAGTAACATTAACCTGGGTAGCAAAAGCTTGTTTTTCAATACACTGTCTGATCCCATTAGCTCAGTACATCCTGGTCTGACGATTATCCACTGATAATCGGTAGACTTGGGCCACAGTTAAGTCTAGAAGAAGACTAAAAGGCTGCGCTTATGAGACCAAAAATAACCTTCATCTATTGCTATTCAGTGCTATTAAGGTTTGATCCTCATTTAGCCACTGTTGTCACTTGAGACCTTGCAGACGCTGCCCTTCACTGCTTCGCTATGATTCTATTGTGATCAGTTTATGGGCATACTGAACCACATCCTCTGGACCTTTTTCCACCAGTGCTGGAGCAATTTCTGAGCTGTCAAATGATCCTAACAAGGCTACTGTCAGAGTTTCTGAAGTTCCTACTTTTAACCATTTTTTTCTCCTTCTAGCGCATTAATTTCAAGGGCAGTGAGTTCACTTTCTCCCTAATAAATCCTGTCCATTACCGGGAGCCATGATAATGAGAAAATCAATGTTTTTTCACTGAATTTGTCTCTGGTCAGAACGTTATGGCCATGTAATGCATAATCAGTAAAAATTAGAAATCGTTGTAGTGTGATGTAGTGAAAACTATGATGCAGGAATGTGCACTAAAAAGACATTCCCATTTACTTTTTTAACCTTGGACACATTTAAAAAAAATCATCTTGCAGTTGCTCATTGCTTATTCTGAAGCTTATCAATAAAATAAAATGTCGCTGCATTGCCACCGTGATGAAGCATAGACTAATGATGCTATTATCTGCAATACAGATAATACGATTTCAATGATAGTTTAAGCTGTCTGCACAAAAGGCCAGGCTTTTGTTATGAAAAATTATGTCTCATAAAACAAATTACTAAAATCAACTTACACCAATCTACGTCTTTACTCGATATGAGTTTGTAGGCATCAATACATCACTTTCCAGTGCATTTAAATTTGCAGCAGTAATATTATTAATTGTGCTCAATAAATAAAATTACCTCCTCAGTCAAAAAGGGCTGTTATCTTTTTTTTTTTTTTTCCTGGATGGTGATTATGGGTTGCCAAATATAGATTTGTTCTCCAAATAAGTAGTCGTTATGAATCCCTATTAGAACAGTTTTCTACTACTTTTTGGAATACACTCACATTTTTACTGGAGATCCACTAAAAGTGTGGTCAATCATTCTCTGTTATTAAAGATCCCCTGTTTATGTTACTGAATTGCATCTTAAATGCCACTAGCTTATTAGTTTCTCTCACACCCTCCCTTGGTATTTTCTGCTGCTGGCGGTTGACGGTTGCCAGTAGAATGGAGTTCAACTTTCACAAATTTCCCTAGCACTTGATTGACACAGGTGCAGCAATATTATCAGTCCTGTGGGAAATTATAATTTTTGCCTCTCAGCAGCTTGTTATTTTGCATAGCTGAAATGATAAAAGATAATGCAGATAATGAAGGATATAAAAATAACTGGGGCAGACGGGCAGACAGTGACTTTCAGAAGTTTCTTTCTTCAGTCAGCTCATGTGATGTAAGACGACGTTAAGGCATTGAAAAGTCATAGCAGTGACAGGTTGACAGCTTTTTTATGACCTTTGACGCGTCTGTCATTCCAGGTGTCCAATCAGCTGGAGATTTTCTCTCACTTTTTGCTTTTGCCCATGTTTGTTCCTGTCACTTTTCCCCTCCTTTCTGTTCCGAGGCTTTGATTTACTTTGACACAGGTGTTCATTTTAGCATTTTCACCTTGGAGCAAATCAATGTTGTTGACCCAGGAGATCGGAGTTCCCGCATTATCAGAAACTCCCTCCAGATGAGTCCAGCAGATACAGCAGAACACAGGAAGAGTGAAATAACTATTACAGACTACTGAACTCAGGAGTAAATTGTTGGTATCCTGATTACTCAGATGTATAATGGGATAACAAAAATAAACCTTGAACATTTTTCTGAATATTTGTGTAGTCAGTGGATGGCATGAATGGTTTATTAATATTTTTTTACTGCAGCAACATTATTTAATTATGTTTTAATTACCCTCACACCTGAATAATATTGTTGTCTCATGTATTCACACCTTTACAAACAATTGCACCAAGACACATTTCCCCTGTGTCTTAAGACCTGAAGAGGAGTGATTATTCTGGTATGAGTGATTATTCTGATGCAATGACTGGTATTATCGAGAGATGTGACTGGAACCTGTTTTTTCCAAGTACTATTGTAAACATAAACTATGTAGTCCTACATTCCTCCTATGGCTTAAAAATATAACTTCACTATTAACTTCACACTATAACTACAGCTTCAAATGAGTTTTGACTTTTATGCTTTCAGTTAAGTAACAATCTTAGCTTTCAAAGTGATGTCCCTAAACACCTCAACTGCATTTATAAATTGCAGTTTCATTAAGCACAGTAAAATGTACATAATGTTCTGGTTTATCTTTGTCATTTTTATTTTAAAAAGATTGTATTATAAAAATTAATGTGAAAAAAAATTGATTGTGTGTGATTTGTTCGTTATTTCACTATAGCTATACATGTAAATATTTTAAAATTTAATTAAAAGGATATTTGAATAATCTCATTCATTGTTTCCAACTCAACTTCAACTAATAGAAATAAAATAAAAACATGGCAGAAAAATAAAGGGTGCTAAAGCTGCAATAGATTTTAAGATAAATTACTGAATAAAAAGGTTTAGAATTAAATTATGTTAAAAGTAGAGTCCAGTTTTTTTTGTTAATGAATTATGACCCTGTGATTCTCATATACATAAATATGGAAATTTCTTTAACATTTTGAACATTTAATCATAAACAAACTAAGTTTTCATCATTGAACGAACATAAAATATATCACTATTTCATTCAGTATTTTTATTCAATAAAACAAATGTTACAGTATTATTTCTGGTGTGTCCAGCCATCCACATAATTTTGCTTTTATGTATTCAAGCACTTTCAAGAGCTGTTGTTCCTGTGAGTATATTCAGTTTATATAACTAATCCACACAGTGCGCTATAGGCACTAACGATACATTTCTGCTTTATGAAATGCTCTGGGGAAAAGAGCTAATGGTAGCAGCTGTTTAACGTTAAGTCCGTAGAAACAACATTTGTTTAAACCTACATTTTAGATGGACAATCTTTCACACTGTGCATCTGCTTTTTTATAATCTGATTGTAAGAGTGTTGCAGGTGAACAGTAATAGTGGAAACATTTAAGCTATTTCCTATAAATTCCACGTTGTTTTACCCCTTCATGCTGAATGTAAAGCATACTTGTCCAGCTATCCTTAGCTCAGGTTGCACTGTGAGTAGCTCTAATCTCCCCCCTGTCACCTCAGCCCCTTCAACACATTAATTAGTCTGCATTTTGAACCAAGCTGCGGCTTCTCCCATCAGCAGCCCATTCCAGAGGCAATCTCTCCATCGCCACGAGAGGCTTTTCATTAAGGCAGCCTGAGGCGCTTTATCACTCACACAGCGACTCCTCTCGTTCTCCTCCGTCACCTTCCCTCTTTCTATCTCGCTCGGCTCACCCCTCCTCATTCTCCATCTCCTTCATCATTGCACCCTCGAGTGAGCGAGGCAGAGGGAAGCCGAGGCAGCGGCCTTTCTTTGGCGCAGTGTGAAAAGCCAAGATTAAAGAACTAGTTGGTGTGTGACATGACGGCGCAGGCTGGAGGTCACACAGGTCATACTGTAGTTGATTCCCCAGCAGATTTTTCTCCTAAATCTCATATGTAATGTGCAATGAACATATGATTCAATAGGCAATGTGGAATGTTTCCAGCAGAATTGCATTTAAAGAAACACAAAGATTTTTCATATTTCTACGAAAGTGTGAGATCTGATTGAAAACGCACAAGTAAGAATGGCTTCATTTCCTGGTATTGATTAAAGTTGGGTGGATGAAAATAAGTGTTTAGCCACATCATCATCATTATGTCTTTATGCAATATTCAGTTTCAAAAGCCATTTTTTTTCTATTTTACTAAGTTTTACTCACGATTACAATTTTTTATTTATTTTTTATTACATTTTCTTTCAGAAATGAAAACTGACACGTCACACATTTACTTTGTGAGATGTTCAACAATGTTCAACAAACCTCCGAGAACTTCACAAAACAGCATTTATGAAATTATTACATAACAATATGTGCTAGTTAGATGACTGTTTAATCAATTCATTGCCAATTATAATACAGTAGATATGCAAGAAGATCCCTTAAAGAATTGTGATCTGTGAAGTCTGGACAAATAAAATCAAAACGACATGCGTGAAGCGTCTACTTGCTGTATGTCGACTGTTCAGTCCAATAGATATATTGTATGTCAGATTTTGCAACCAACTGAAAGATTTCTGATGGCTGCAACAGAAATCTTGCACACCACATTTCCCACAAATATTTTCACAACCATTATGTCATTATATATAGTCATCGGTCACAACTATTATGTGTCTACTTCATGTGTATTTCATTCGTGACTCAACAGACTGAACATCTTACTTTGTTGTTAAACGTCGAAAGCTGTTAATTTATACAGTACGAAATATGAGCCACAAGTAGGCCAAATCTAACTGTGTGTTAACATAGTTTGCACACATGCAATTTTAAAAATTATTCTACAAACCTTTAAGTTCTCTGTCAACACTTTGAAAATGATCAAATTGCAGGGTTTGGAAAAGCATTTTCCCTGTTTTGCAACATTTATCAGTAATGTAAATACATTTATTTATTTTTTAAAAATCTATTTGTATAAAATTAAATTTTATATCACTTGATATTTTATTTTAACAATGAGAGGTTGCTGCCTAAATAAACTACCTTTTCAGTTGCCTAACCATCTGATCATAAGCGAAGCTGTTGCTATTCATCACTGACATTTTGACTTGTTCTCAAAAGGAACTCAATAACCCACAAAAGTGTACTAAAATTGAAAAATGAAACAAAATGTAGAGCTACAATTGTAGTTGAATGTATTAGTTATTATTCTTACATAAAGGCCCTAAATACTTTATTCACCCTTAATAATACATACAGACTGCGCAGTTCAGTGCAGTTAAAGCACAGATGGTAAAAGTGTCCCATGCGAAATCTAAATACTTAAAGTAACATGGAGAGCGTTGCATTTAATGCATGTATTAAAGCACTGCCTAAAACTATGCAGTCCTTAAAACATTAAGAAAATGCAATGCTTTTCTATTACTCTAGCCAACTTACCTTTTGTGCAAATAATCTCAGAAACAAATGTGACTCTTGCTCAGTATCATTTGCAACATAAATGACATTCAGTGACAAATGTAATTTCTCCAGTTCTTATTCCACCGTTCAAGCAAACTGCATTTCTCTAATGAGAGTTTCAGGAAGACATTCATGCATCTTGCTAGAGAATAAAGCAGAATTAGTCTCTTCGGATCTTGACACAAGACCTTTAGTCCTTGTTCTTTGTTGTACATGTCTAAAGAACTTGCCACTTAGCTATTATGGCTGCAAAGTGGGAAATCTCTATCTGTGAAGATGAAAATGCCAGGATTTCCAGGTTGGCCTTTTAGTGTCTCAGTTATCAAGTTAAATGGAGCTTCCTTGTTAGGATGAACATGAACAAGGATTTACTGTATATGCATCACATTCTGTTTAATTTTATATAGCAGTGTGCAAAATTCTGACCTTAATTTATTAGTAGATTGACCAGGTCAGTTAATACTAATGCAAAGTAAACGATATACAGTACCTCATTACTTGATGCTTACTGCTTTTTTGGATGAATATTCCAGGCAAGACTCATAGGGAATCATTGTCAATGCACTTTTCCTCTTAGGCTTTTACAACCTAATGTTCCCTCCTGTAAATGTTTCCTTTCTGTGTGTTTTATGATCCCACTCTCAGTTCTGCCCTTAAACTCTCCCCCTCATATCCTGCCCCTCTCATTAGACTGATGTGCTAGATTGGTATTCCCATCAGTGGCCCTCCCAAGGATGAATCCCGCTTCTTGTCAATTTAGGCTATTTATTACAGCGGGGCTAAATAGAAATTTCACAGCTCATGTATTGTTCAGCTAACTGGTTCAGTCGAAGGTTTTGTTATGCGTCGATTTCTTTTTTCTTCCACCTGACTTCATGCATCTTCATAATTTATTAGTCTTTTTAATCATTTTTGTATTGACTGTTTAATTACTTAAGTTATGCATAGAAAAGAACTCAATCTCTCATCTTGTAATGACTGAAAATATTGTTTCAGTCTTTTAATAGTTCAGTAAGTCCTTGGTCTTTAATATGACACTCCGTCTTAGGGAAAGGATTGAGCTTAGTGGATAGTTTGTGTTATTCATTACAATAAAGAATAAAGTACCCTGCAAAAGTGTGGGGTTTTTGTGCAATGGCAGAAAAATTATACATAGTTTTAAAATATTACAAATAAAAATCTGAAACAGTTGTGTTTTTTTATCAAGCCCCTGTGAGTTGATGCTTTTATTGGGGAATTTGGAACTGCAAGTCTTTTGCTTAATCAGTGCACAAGTGATAATAAAAAGTTAATTCAACACAGTCATTTGGTTAAAAATTTTATCAGTACTGTCAATTGTGGTAGAAATATAAGTAAAACTAATGCAATTGAGTTTTTTATCAGCACACAGAATTGATTACATTCAGTTATATTTTTATTAACATTAATGTTTTTCTGAAATGGTTTCAAAAGTAATCAGTCATTTAAATTTTTCATAGATTTTAGAAAAAATTCCATTAGAGTTTATCATTACTATCATGCTCATGTCATCCTGAATGATATTGTCCATTCCTGATTAAAAACCTCCCAATTTAAAAGACAAAATATCTTTAAGAATACAGGGCGGTTCTTCTTCTGCCTGCTTTAAAGGCAGACTGTCTGGATGACAATAACTGACTCACTAATTCTGTGCTTATTTGTTGAAGAACGTCTGTACCTTTCAGATTCACCTATTCTCTGTTCTGTCATGTGTTCACGCTGACCTGAATCTCAGAAAGCCTGGATTCAAAATCGGGTGCAGCAGCACAACATGTGGATGAGTGCACAAAGAAATCTCCAGTCAGAGCTGCCAGTAAGACGTGAAGATATGTGAAGACTTTTTTATTTTTATCTCGAGTATTTTAGAAACACGTGTACTTATCTTTTTTTTTTTTTTCTTGCTCCGATACGCAGAGGCAAAAAGTGGTTTTACAGACGACTGTTGGCTTTTACATATCTGTGCTCACACAAACCAACCCAACCACAGATTGACTGTTTCATCCACAGCCGGTCATGGAGGCGGATGTTTGCCGGCCTCTCTTCTTGCTGTCTGTTTAATAATTCAACACACCTGAGCAGAAACACATTTGCCCTATCAGCTCCTGTTTGGCCAGCAGAGCGTGGAGATGGCGTTACAAGCTCCCAGCCTGCCTCCCTCTTGCTTGTTAAACCCCCCACCGCTCCTCTCATACCTCATCCCACCGCTCGCGCTCCACTTCATGCCTCTATTTCTGCCCGAAATGAAAGTAATGAAACAATAAATGCGCTCCCCTCCTCTCACCGCTAAAGTAGAGAGACAAAACAAAATCATGTTGCGTTTTCTTTGATGTATTATGAAATTGGTAAATTAAACATCAAATGCAACGACCCCGCTGATCTGCAATAGATGTGAAAACATCAAACGAGCGTACTCGTATTGCATTCAATAATGCAACCCTGCACAAAAATTAGGCCTGTCAGCAAACCTCCTAAATTCAGTGTACCTCTAACAAGAAAATATTAAAATTGGAATCATTTTAATATGATTGAAATGATTCCTTGGAGGAAGTCTATTACGGTTTTCCTGTGGAGACACAGCTTTTCTCAGCTCTGTAGGAGCAACTATGATTTTGTTTTAAAACAAGATTAACAATAACAATGATAATAGTAATAATAATAGTATACTGTGCAAGACTAACAAAACAGAAAATACTGTGCAGCTATTAGAAATAAAAAATATCAGATTTGCAATCCTAGGGATGTGCAACTGAGTTGGCTCACTTTTTTAAAATGTGCATAATGAGCATGTGTGTAACATTTTAAGAGACAGACTATTTACAATACAGTATGTCACTTGATGCTCCAGAGATTCTGTCATGGCCTTCTGTTCCAAAAAGCCAAAATTCCAATAAAGAAACAAACTACAAAAATTTAGCATAAATGGCCACAACAGATTTCGTATGTTTCCTCATGTTTGAGGAAACAAACATCTGTCACTTACCCTAACATTTTGAATACATCTTTAATAAATAAAAAGAATTTTTTTTTAAAAAGAATCAAATCATTTAATTTAGGGAACTTTTAATGCAAGGTTAAGAATAAAGTCTAAAAATAACTTTATGACCTCACAAGTCCGTGGACCCAGTGAGGTGCAGATATAAAAAATCTGTGGTCGTCTACTTGTGGTAGTTGGAGCAGCAGGAGGCAGTGACTCTAAAGTAGATGAATTAAAAAATCCCGTTGTTTGTAAAGCACACCTGAGCCATTCAGTCGTCGGGCTGCTTCCTTGTCCCAAGGGGTCGGTGGGCAGCTGTTTCTTGCTAGTTTAGTGGTGCCACGCTGGCCTACCTGTAGCTCTGCAACAGTTCCTGTTCTCTTTGTTCTTGGTGGCTCTTTCTCCTGGGAATTCATCACTCTGCTGGCTCAAAGCCCATTAAACAGACTCATTCTGTGTGAGTGTGTAAGCATCTATGAGACCAGACGCTGGTTGCGGCTGCATTCCCTGTCCACAAACAGGCTAATGATGCACAAATTGAACGAAAATAGAAAAGGGAGAATTTCAATAAGCGCCCAGCCTTTTTCCTTCCCACAGGGTCAATGATTCAGTGAATGCACAAGTGTTCCATCTGTTTCAGGCTATTTCCCAATATAAAGTCATTATTGCATCTATTAGTTCACTAAATTTTTGTGTTTGGGTTTCTGATCATCGAACGCAGAGGTGTTTCATCATGTTCAGGTTCTCGGATTCCAGTTGTTCATTATCAGTTTGTCTCATGTAACAAACAGGATTTTCAAGCACAAACACTGTTTTTTCAGAACCTGCCTATTGTTATGTCTTGATTACAATTCAACGCTCAGTTGAGCACTTCATATAGCAGCTGAACAGAGAAGGTCTGCTTGTTTCAGCTTCCCCATTGTGTTAAGAAGCAGACAGGGGAGGGGACATTTTGTAGACTGTAAAGGATTGTAGAAAATTTTGGTTGAGTGATGTCTCCCATAAACATACAGTATTTTCCATTGGTTAATTATGTGAGAGCAAAAACATTTAATCTGTAAAATTATACCTAAGTCTCTTCTTTTGAAGTCTTTTTATGAGTGTATTATAAAAGAAGGCTTTTTTCTGCACAGTTGGAGATCTCTGTGGGGATTTCCTTGTTAAATAAAGGAAAAATAAACAAAAGAGTAAAACAGAGAATACTACAGTTTCCAAATGCACACAGGTTTTCCTTTAATGGCCTACCTGTTTTATTACAAACTGACCTCAACCTGCTTTGTGCAGTGGCAGCAGTTTTGCATGTAAAAGCATAGTGCTTACCGCAGGCGTACCTGTCTGCTTGCAACACCTGACTGCTGTTGTAGAGTACACACTGAGTCCCTGAAGGTCCTGCCAATGCAAATTCAGTTATATTAATTACAGCATTCCTAATGGGAGATAGAGAAAAGGGTTTGGAGGTTAAAAGAGGTGACTATGTCAGGTTTTGTAAGACAGAAAGACAGAATTTGGGCTTCCTTGTGTTATTCTATGTTCTATTAATCAACAAAGATTACGGTATTATTATTATTTTTGCCTGAAACATATTTTTATGTTATACAGTAGAGATGTAATTTAATCTGTTAACTTTGCAAGAATATAAACTGTGGCAGTTTATATTTTCTGAATTCCTAAAATAACTGGGCATATTTAGATTTTTATACTCTTTAACTTATTTTCAGCTTCTTTGCAGGGGTCTAAATAATGACTAATACAAACAGACAGTCACACTGATTCTCCTTGTGTGTATTGTAAAATAACATGCAGTCCTAGTACAGGTGTACAGGAGGTTAAAATACTTTCCAAAAAGTAATTATGGCTTTGATAACACAAATGTAGCTGTGCAAGTGGAAGCCCATTCTGGGCTCATTGAGTTAGAAAAAGCCCTTAACGTCAAGATGATGAAAAATCATCTCCTCCATTGAAGGACACAGTCACATTGAGCGAAACTCAGATTTACATACAACAGACAAAAGGCAGACTATTTAAATCATTGTCATGTGGCGAGGGATGTGACAGAGATGAAGGAGGTTTGTTATTAGCTGCTCCCTTTGAGCGGCCTGCGAAGGCCGCTCAAAGATCCGTATCTTTGATTAAAGTGCAGCGGGGCTGAAGGCTGAGATGCTCCCTGCTGGGAGGATTTAGTTGTAGAAGAGGTAGTAGGTCAAAGTGTAACCCGGAGGAGAGCACAACTGAGACACATTTCACCAAATGCACAACAAACCTTCTGAGATGAACTTAAAATATTTCAACATTAATCATTAGCTATAACAGAATAATTTATTAATATCCATTATGTTGGATCAGTAGGAAATCCCAATGCAGAATGTTAAGGTCAACAATCTGATATTCAAGCTTTTGTGTCCCTAAATCTTAAGCAATGCAATGCGAGACAATGCAAAAGAAACCTAACAATATCAGCCTGTTTTAATAAAAGCAAAACATTCTAATTACTCAAAATGACACTGCCATTGTTTTTTTGGTTTTTTTGCATAGTAAGCCAAAAAACAAACAAACAAAGAATCTTCAATAAAATATGTTATCTATAAGGTAGTTGCTGCTTTGTAGCCTGTGGGGTCCCATTTGTAAAGTTAAACAGTCAAATTAACTGCAGTAATTTTTGTTATTTAGCTTCTCATAAGGGAACAAAATGGGGGTTCATTTTCTAAACTCATATTTTTATCATTTTATTCTTTCATTTTTTAATGCCACAATTTCAAGCTAAATTTTGAATTGACAAAATGTTAAACAGCTGAAACTATCTAAGTTTCTCAGGGTCATTGTAGGTGGTTATGAATGTGGGTAGGAAGAACTTCCTGTTGTGGCCATTATTACAACAAATCTGATGAAACGTCCGGCTAAAGACTCTGTTGTTGTACTGCTGTTTTGTGCTGAGGATGCTCAAGGTTGTCCATTTTGTTGTTCATTTTATAAACAATCCTTCTTCACAATAATCTCCAGAGATGCTAACACAGTACCAAGAATCACTCTTCTTTTTTTAGCCATTTGGTGACAACCATATTTTTGACTTGGACAACAGCCAGTTTATCCTCTCTGTTATTCTCTGTCCAGTAGAGAGAAGCAACAGTCTGTGTGTTTTCTCTTCTGTGTAGCTGAGGTCGATGCTTTCTCTTGGTAAACTGGGTCAGGGCTGTATATGGGGATAATTACGCATCTTTGACCAGCTGTCCTTGAGCAGGAAATGAATATTTCACTGTTATATGCGAGGTCATTGCATTTGTTGTTCTGATTTAAAATACTCCATCACAGATGTGCAGGCACATACACATTCAGGATGACAAAATGATATAACACACAAAACAAACAGGTGTATGCTCACAATCACATCAAGGACAAAATCTTTCTGTGAGTAAACTGAGACAGAATGGATCTCTAGTATCCAAATATCAGAAATGGTCTTAAATATGTTGTCCTTGATTTATCCTTCTGGTTCTGTTCAGGGAATCTTTCTGTTTATTCGCTGATCCACAGTAGGGACAAAAGTGCAGCAACAGTACCGTAAAACTGAACAAGTCTATTACAAAAAACAAAAATGGTAAAGCCATCCTTTAATGCCCCCCAGGCACTCAGGAGATTGTTGCCATGGCGTCCATTTGATCACAACATTTCTTTGTTTTTTTCAGTCAAAATTAGCTTTCTTGACCTCATCTTACAAAAAGTAGGAATGGGAGGTGTTAAATTAATATTTATTCTATACTTACTGCTAAGTTAAACTAATGTTAGACCTTCAAATGCAAGTCTAACTGAAGTGACAAACAAGGAAGCGAATGTCTTGACTTAAAATTTCAAGTACAATAAGCAAAATTACAGGTATACTTCAGATATCAGTTACCATCCCAATCTGTCACTAAATACAATGTAATAAGACTGCACAGGTTGTTACAAAAATATAGGGCTGTGAAAAATATAGAATAGCTGTTCAATTCAACTCTAGTCATTTATTTTCACGCCAGATTACTGTTTCATCAGTTAGTGTCTGGTTGGTTTTCTAGAAGTCTGCTTTTATCTTGTGCTTTTGTCTTTAGAAATAGTCTGTCAGTGAAAACACAGAGAGAGTTTTTCACGACTGGTAATATATTTACACCCCACTTTGATTAAAAAACAAACAAATAAAAAATGTAATTTAATTGGTCATCAGCAGCAGACTCAACATTAATCACTCACGCCAAAAGATACTGTTAAGAAACGTTTTGTTCAAAGTTTTAGTTTAATTTCTTCCTTTACAATACAAACTTGGATTTGGTAGGAATCATCTGTTCAACTAATAAATGTGTATTTTTCTTTAACATGAGTATGATGTGGGCTGTTTGCTTCTATATCTAAAAATGGACAAGACATCTAAACTAAAGCAGGTTTTCAAGCTGTGCTTCTCGGCATGCATTGGTGTTATCTCAATTTTCACTGAGTCATACCTGCCAAAATGTAGCAGAAATCTCTGTTGATAATGCACATCTGGGGAGTCGGTTTTACAGCAATCTGGCAGTGACACTGAGCCAAGTCTGCACCCTGTGACAAGTGATGGCTTATTGAAATTCAAAAACATAAATTACGACAACAGTTTAAGTTTAACAAAACACAAAAAATTAGTTATAACAATTTGAATAGTGAAATTTGACTATTGTATTTTTCTCGTCTTTATCCAGGCCCCTCAGCTTGGCACCCTGATGGGCGTCTACATGCCCTGCATCCAGAACATTTTCGGAGTGATCCTTTTCCTCAGGATGACCTGGCTGGTTGGAATCGGAGGTGTCATCGGGACCTTCATCATCGTCTTCATGTGTTGTGCCACTGTGAGTCTTTTGCCTACTTTCACTTTTAGACTTATATTGTCTTAATGCTCAAATTGTTGTGAACTCTAAAAATTGTAAAGCAACATCTGTCCCAGGAGTAATAAAGATTCGGAAGAAATTACTGTGGGAATATATTTATATTGCTAGCTATTTGTATTTTGTCACTTTCAGAGAATTTAATATGCATTAAATTTATTTGAATGTGAATATGCTTGAGATTCTGTAAACCTAATAATTCCAGAAATAGATCTTTTATTTATTTTTAGACACTTGAATAGACATCAGTTACCTCAGTAGGCATTATTATGCCGCTGCTGCATCCATGTTGTTAAACCAGTGTTATTAAAACACTGGAATATATGTTGAAGCCTGATTCCTAGAAATTGGTACTGACGTCTGCCTTGTTTTGTTTAACCCTAATTTATGAGATCTAATTTATGAGATTTTATGTGCTTTCACTGTTCTGAAGGGGAAGCTGCTGATGAAACATTTATTGGTTGCCTTTTCAGATACAGATTAGTTGGTTTGTTGCATATTTATTAGAGGAACAATGTAATGTGGGTTTAGGTTGTAGTAGACAATATTATTCATATTTATCATGATGCCAAGCCTGGTGGAGCTGTGTGTTATGTTTACCTGGCCAGAAATCCAGCAAGCAAGTGTGGGCAAATATACAGAGTGTTAGCTTTAAATAGTTACTGCTATTCCGCTGTCCTGTGCTGGTTTGTACTTGCTAGAAAATTGTGTGCATCTGTTAATATCGTGGCTGTTTACATCCAAACACAAACAGAGCTATCTATTCTTGAAGTAAACAAAACAGCAATTTCAAGAGTGTATTTTTTACATCAAGTCATTGTCTGCACAAATGCTGTTTCATAATATTGCCAACTGTGAGAATGACCCGCATCAGAGAGTCTGTCAAATGAAAATGTGGATTGCAACTGTGAAGAAACTAGCTGGTAAACTGTTTGCAAATTTCCCAAAAATATATCTGATGGTTATACGTAAAAATAACTTCAGAAAGCACAGAAAATAATTTAAAAAATAAAGCTCTATAACAAAGAGACATCTTTAATGCTCAACTGGATTCTACAGATTCCCACATGCATGTAGCAGCAAATAAAGCAAACTCCTTACTACAAGGACAAGGACTACATACTATATATCCAGTGTTGCAGAAAATACAGACACGGGTACTAGACACTGTAAAAACAAGAAAACTGAAGATGAAACACCTTGATGTTCTATCGTTCCTATTACTGTCACTGTCATGGTGAATTCAGGCCTTCCCATGACCTTGAGACTAAAATTACAGCCCTATCCCACAGAGTCCTGCTGTTAGTTATCTGTGTGGATTTTCACACCGATTGTGTTTGACTTGTTTGATGAAATCCATCGTCAAGGAACAAATATTGCAATTTTCCTTTGAAATTGTAAAACTGTAACCCTTTTCAGAGCAAATCTTACAAAAATACAACCACCATCATTTGTGCGGGTCGGGGCCCAAAGCAACCCACAAATACCTGAAATCCTTAAATACTTGAGATCCATTCTATAATTGTTTGTTAGTAGTTCCGTCACCAAATATACTTCAATATGCATTAATACACAGAGTGGAAACCCTCTTGTCATTACCGAAAAATCTAACATCCACTGTCTTCCTCATCTCTGCTGCTAGGGGTACAGCCAATCAGCACCAAAGGAAATAAATGGCACGCCTGGATTGGTTACTTTGCAAATGCCAGCCAGTAGAATGTCAATTAGCCCTGCCAGAAAGTATTTCTGAAATATGAAGACATTTTATCATCCAGTGAAATTGGGACTTTTAACGGTATCATGTGAGCTCAAAGCACTTTTATACTTTGTAGCAACAATGGGAGCTTATATCGAGCTAGCATGAGGCGACAGTGGGAAGAACGTGCTTCATTTTCCTAACAGAAAGAACCCTTGAGTAGAACAGAAAAAACAATCAAAAACATATGGGCCACAGCCTACAAAAAGCAGAAACAAAATCAACCTCCTTCCTTTGTCATCTTAGTCCCAAACCTAAATCCTAAAATAACCTGTGGGCTGAGCTGAAGAGAAGAGACCCAAATCTTTCTGGAGAGAAGAAGGAACTAACAGTCCCTCTCTCTAAGTACTCTAACCAAGAGGACTAAATGTACTTGTAGACATTTTAAATAAATAAAATGATATACTCATATTTTATTACTGTTTGAAATATTTAGAACTTCAGAAACTGAACTCAATCACATTGCATTGAAACCCTCTCATTTCTCCCAGAGAATGACGCATTAGGACTGAAATCTTAAAAAGTGTGAAAAAGCTGGTTCAGCCTCAGATTGACAAGAAGCCAGTAAACACACATCATTTTTATATCCTCACTCACTTTAACAGCATAATGCCCCTCCGTGTATACACACCTGATTAAAGCCTGAAACACACACTCTCTTTTCAGTCTCATGCACACACACAGCGCTTATCAGTCACACCAAGCTCAGAGCAGAGCCCCGGGGCGATAAGCCAGAGCGTGAACAGTGCATGAGAAACCCCCCACTCCCAACACATACACTCATACACACACCTCTCTCCTCCTGAGTGTATTACATAACATATAACCACTGAGACCTCCAGGGGTTGCCAGCCGCATGATGAAGGAGTGCATGTGTGTGCAGTGATTCCCACCTGATTGAAAGCCACAGGACTTGTGTAAAGGAATCGTGGCTGCAGCAATAGTCCATGTTTTATTCAGTGATGGGATATTACTGACAGCACGCTTTTCATTAGCTGCTCAGTCACAGCTGCACATATCTGTTACCGAACACACATACACGTCCTAATTTTTGCTGTCAAGCAGCCTTTTGACAGATTATTAACGAGGCTCGGCGCTTTTTTCCAGGAAATCTTTATTAAATAAAAAGTGTGCCTCCATGTGGAACTGCTCTGACACCGTTAACCATGAAATGATATGCAAAAGTCAACATAGTGCAGCATTCTGCAAGTTGGTATATTCAAACATCTGGTGTGTGTGCGTCTTTATCTGACATAATAAATGTAGGCTTGTCAGGAAGATAAAGAGACAGTTCATATTCTGGATGTAAACTTGTCAGTTGTTTTTCCATTCTCATTACTCCCAGGTCATGAATCCTAATGCTGCCAAGAAAAGGGTCGACTGACTCATTTAAATGTTTCGGATGATTTTTTTTTCCTTTTGTGTCTTTCAGTTTTCATTCCAATCTCTTTCCATTCCTCAGTTTCTCTGTGGTTTGTTCAGTAATTTTTCTCTCTTCACTCTGCTTCTCTCTTCTCTTTGTTTCCACGTACCATCCATCTTGCTCCTGTTCTGCCTGAGTTGTCAGCCTCTTTTGCTTTTCACAAAATCTTTTTGCATCCGGCACATTAGCCTAAAAGTGATAATCCTCTGCATCTGCTTCATCTGACACTCTTGCTTTCCTCTGCAAGCCTTCCACTGGGACGTTATGTGATGAAGTGCATACTGAAATGCAGCGGCATGAAAAAGTTCCCTAACAGATTTGTTCAAAATGTTTCAGATTTGTGACCAAGATAAGCTTAGTAAATCCAAAAAAGCAATTCTCAAATGGTGCTTTAGAAAAAAGTCAGTGCTACCTTTATTAAATTTGAATTTGTTTCACCAAGAAATCACTTAAATAGAACCTGTGTGACAGCAGGAAGTGGGATAACATTATCTCAAAGAGCAGCAGCTTGACTCCAGTTCACAGAAATTCATTTCAAATTTTTTGAATCTTACTACACAAAAACAGTGAAGACATGGAAAAGTGGAAAATCTCCACACAAATGCCTGTCAAAGGTTCTTCAACAGTCCTTTTATGATTAATCCAAAACATCACAAAAAACAGAACCATATTAAAAGCATTGAAGGTCTCAGTTACCTCAGTTAAATTCACAATTAATGATTCATCAACAACACAAAAGCTGGGCAAAATAGCATCTATCGTAATGCTAGAAGGTGAAAACCACTGATGGCCAAAACAGCATTACCAAAAAAAATAAAAAATCTTGATGATCCTCAAGATTTTTGGGAAAATATTTTGTTCACTGCCCAGACAAAAGCTTGCTTTTAGAAAGAGATGGGTCCCTCCACATTTCCTACCTACATTCAAACATTGTGGTGGTGGTTGTGTGACAGCCTGGGGCTGTTTTGCTGTTTCAAGACGTGAATGACTTGCCATAATTGAAGGAATGTTGAAAAAGGTCCCTTTAGGTAAAAACAAAACTGAAAACATACAATGACAAATGGAACAAACAGGGAGTCAGGGCAGAAGAGCAGAACAAAATTATATGAGGAGTCATGGCACAAATGGAAAGATCCAGCAACTGTAGAAAGTGAAAGAGGAGCTTAAATACTAAACGAGAAGTGTAAATGAAAAAAACAGCTAATTACAGGTGAAGGGATGCAGCTGGGAAAGAGAGTAAAGAATTAACAGCTGAGATAGGAAGCAGAATAGAAGGGTGAGGATGAGGTAAAAAACAAATAAACATATATATATGAAAGGGGAAATGAAAGCTGAACAGTAACAGAAATAAATACTAATCTAATTAAACACATTCAAAACAAAATAACTGAACAAGAGAAAAACTAAAATGGAAAGATAAAAAAACAAAAAGTAAAGAAATGATCAAAACAGAAAATAACTGAAGCTAAAAATCCAAACACCTATGGATCATAACATTTTGTATTTAATCAGGTTTCCTCAAATACTTCAATTTGTGTTTAAGTGTGACAAAAAAGCGATAACAAAATAAATCTGTAAAAGAGCAAATACTGTCGCACCAGACTGTCGGTACTATAATACACCATCGAAATGGCAAATTTCTACTTCTCAAAGATTTTCTGCATTTGAGAAACAAAGCATGCTAAGAATGCAAGCACTAAGGGAACTGGATGACCTCTAGTCATGTCTAAACTAATTTCTGCTCAGCTCTGAGGTCAACAAAAGCCCACATCAGTTTGTATCTCAGGGACAAAAGATGTCCTTTGTAGTCACAGTTATGGAGCAACAAAACCAATCTGCCCTTCTTTTATATTGTATTTCCCATAAAACATTGCTTTAGCTCATTTGTCTCCATGTTGGCTTAGAAATGAGTGATGCTCTTCTCCTGCTTAGACCACATTTGGAGGAAAATTACACTTCTCTATGATATGTGAGCTTTGTGCAATTGTACCTCATGTGGCTGAGACAGATGGCACGGCAGCATAATCTGACGTTGTCTGCTGGCTCCCTCACAGACCAGAGGGGCCGTGGGTTCAAGTGAGTCCAGGGGGACAGACTCCAGGTTTCATAGAGAGATATGAGTTTGAGCCAACTGAAATATGACTTATGCTATATTACACAGACACATGAAAAAAAATTCCCAATTTCAGATTTACTTAACACTGGGAAATCACATGCTGTTTCCTCAAAGGTGGTTTCTGTACACCAAATGGCTGATTCAGTAATAACAAGTTCATAATGTTTACTATGCATAACAGGATGCTTCAAAATGGAAAAATTTGACTTTCATTAAGAATTATTCATAAAATAAAACCTGAGGAAAGATTCACTTGGTGAGTTTTGTTAGCTTTCTTGATATTTCTCTAATCTATTGAAAGACTAAACTCTCTGGATGTTTTTTTCGCTGAAAACTTGACTTATTGACCCAGAACATCCCTTCTTTTTTTTTTTTTTTTTTACTGAGCTCTATGCCTGGGGAGATTTTACTTTGACACATCAAGTGTTTTTTGA
Source organism: Xiphophorus couchianus (assembly GCF_001444195.1). Classification (NCBI taxonomy): domain Eukaryota; kingdom Metazoa; phylum Chordata; class Actinopteri; order Cyprinodontiformes; family Poeciliidae; genus Xiphophorus; species Xiphophorus couchianus. Next base: position 5,198,633 of record NC_040247.1, read on the forward strand.
AGCAGCAGGTTGAGACTGTCCATTGTGGTTGCCATTGTCTCTACCAAGAAGTTTGGTTTCTTTTGTTTATTAACATATAAAAACATAAAAACATTTAACTCCAGTGCCTGAATGGCTTGTGAAATGATCTGAAGTTAGCATCCACTGATTCAATTTTGCCTTAAAAAAGCCATATTAACTGCTGGTTATAGCAGAAATTAAAATTGAGGAAAACATTAAATGATAAGCTAAGGTGTTATATTCTGTATATCATCCTTAACAATTATTAACCCTGTGAGTATTATTAAAAAGCACAGGTCAGGCCCTTTACAGAAACCACAACAACAAGAAGTGATTACTATTGATCTTATTACATTTCATTGTTCCGCTGGGTAAACTTTGGCTATGGTGTTTTTATGGATGCTGCTTTGACAAATTTCACCAACCTAAACACTGTTTTAATCTACATCAATTAAAGGCTGCAGAAGATGCTAACCTCAGTGAATCCTACTATAGTAGAGAACTTTATCTCTTCACCTGTCCAATAGGTTTGCCATAAATCCCCAAGTTTTATGCCAGAACTGTGTCTCTGGTATGAATAAATGAAGGTATTACAAATGTCTTCAAACTTGTCTTACATAATTTGATTTGTTTTATTTCCAGTTACTGTGGCTGGAATAAGCAGTCCTGCATTAATGTGCAGCATGCCCATTGTACTGCACATTTATCCTCATATACGGTACCAACAGCATAAATTACACAATTCAATTGATTACTGTTCTCTACAGTTGCATGGTGATTCAGTGATTGGGTATTTGTGTGGCTGCAGCCCACATCAGATAAAACACTTAAACAATTACTGTCTTATCTGCAGGGCTGGGAGAAGAGCTTGTGGCCTCATTATGGCCAGATTAGACCGAAATTCAGAGCCTTACTCACTTCTCAGTCCAATGGGCCCTCAGGTGGCTCTAACCACATTACAGTGTTCACAGAGGCGAATGTGATGCAAGTTAAACATAATTCTGAGCATTCTGCATTCTGTTGTGGAAAAATTATCAGAATGTGTTGATTTGTCCATTGTATCTGGCAACGAATGCTCTGAAAATGGAAATGAGATTTTAATGTCCCATCAGAGACTTACAGTATAAGTTTACAGTTAAACTTTGAAATTTCATAGCGAAGCTGACAAAAGGAACCAGTTTATACTCTACATACACATAAGTATACAAGTCAGAAAGTTGCATAAAACAGAAGTTGGCCTACTTAGCTATAAAATAGTAAGACTTAATATTGGATACCACTCCATAATACAATCTGTACTTTCCTGGTACTCACACGTTATTAACCAATTATTTTCTGTTATTTATTTGATATTTCCTAAACATTTACAGAAAACCTTTCACAAACATACATTTTAGTTACGTTCACCAGTTATTTCCTGACACTTTCCCAGAACTTGCACTATCTAGAAACTTACCCTTACATTCTAGAACTTACAAAGAACATTTACTGAACATTTTGAGGGTGCTTATAAAAATTATTTTCGATAACTTGTGGTATACTTTCTGGAACCAACATGATTCTTTCAGGAGGCACATTTAATTTCCTGTGTTCATGAAATTTAACAGTTTTAATTAACAAAGACAATCCAGGTCAGATAGTTGTCACAAAACCAACCTCTAATAGTAATTAGATGTGGAAGAAAGTAATAAGCAACAAGCTACATTTAAGTTTCATAAATTAATTATAGGTTCCAGGAATGTACCATGCAATATCTTTTAAGGCTCCCTGTAATATCTAAAAAGACCTGAGAGATAAAAAAGGTGGCTTAGTAACGCTCTACAACCGCTAAGTTCTGTGAATATAAAACATATTTGTTTCAGCAAGGTGAGGCTTTAATGTGTTACCAGTAATTTCATCACCCATCCATCCATCAAATGTTTGCACCCACATCTCAGTGCAGGGTTTCTCAGACCATATTCAAATAGGTATAAAAAAATCCTCAGAGTTATGCATTTTGTACCATTTCAGCAAAGTCTGGGTGTCAATAAATGTTTTTCTTCATTTTCTTCAAGGTTTTAGAGGTTAGCTTTTGAAATGCCACTCTTACTATTATTGCCTACATGTAATCTGCATATATCAGTGAAAATTTCTGTAAAACCAAACTAAATCTAAATTTTAAATTACCACAAAGGAAAACAGTATCAATTTGATTTCCTTGTAAGGATTTAAAGCATAGTGTTACAAAGAACATAAGATAGTCGCTGTTGCTGCTGTTAATTTTATTGCCGAGTGCTTTTACACGGACATGCCGTCCGTTAAACTGTAAATAAAGTAAGAAAAAACAAAACATCAATACTTAGTATTGCAGAATTCAATCAACACAAACTTAAACATAGATTTATTAGCTAGGCTTGACTAACCAGTTATAAGGCAGTTTTAGTTTCTTAGAACACTTCGTCATATAATAAACATCGGCATTCAACTATCAGTGCAGCAAACACAGCTAGCATTGGGCTAATTAGCGCTAGCAAATTCAGAAAGTTCACGCTTGGAACAGATAACAAAAAGCTAATCTCCCCACAGCTTACAGCATTAATAACTCACCACGTTGGGCAACACTCATGAACGCCAGTAGAATATGATTTTATTGTAGCTTCAGCTTGTTAGCTTCAGCTAACGGCAGTAAGCCGTAAGTTTTTTCTCTTGTTTCACCTCCCCTCCACAACCAATGCAAAACAACTACAGAGCCCCCTAGCGGAATGGGAAGACTGAATCCAACACATAGAGAAAAGCTAACTTATCCTTACAAAAAAGTTAGCCAGCACAATAGCGTATAAAACGTAGCTTTTGACAAAGAAGCAGAAAAAGATGGCCTAAACGTTTTGAGATAAAGTGAATGCAGCATGATTTGAAGATGACTGAAAACCAAGTTTTTTTCAAATCCAGTTGTCTAGAAGTTTTGTTCAAATATCCAGGTATCTTTTTTGCTGCACAGGCATTTTTTTCTCTTTAATCCATCCCTTGTAATAGAAAAGTCAAAAAGCTGGAGGATAAGAACTGTTTTGTGAAAGGGCATTTAAATCTTCCAGTTTCTCACATCTCCTCCTCCCTTCTTTTCTTTCTGTCTGTGCTGCTCTCCTTCATGTGGTGACAATGCAAAAAGACACTCAGAAACCGAATAATGGTGTTTGAAAGAATAATGAAATCTTATTGCAGCCTTTGTACTGTCAAACACATGGTCTTTCTTTCGGTCTCAGTCACTCACATGGCTATTCGCTTTGTCTTTGTTTCACCCCCATGCCTGTTCTTCCACTCACTGCACGCGTCTCTTCCTCCTATCCTCTGCAGGGCAGCCAGGGCCGGCTGTCAGTGTTACAGGCAGCTCCACTCAAGCGTGCACTTACATTTCTGATGGTGTTTTTCTCCCACTCAGTACCAGACTTAACATTAGAATCGTGATTGGTTTCTGTTGGTTCACATAGAGTTGTTGACAGGCCCTGTTGTAATATTATATATACCGTCAACCAGCAGGAAGCATGAGCTTTTAGCATAGCTGTAAACCGTCAGTCTTCCTGCCCTCATGGATGTGCGTAATTTCAGTATTCTATTTTGGCCGGTGCAGAAATATCTCAACTATGGGTTGCAGTGGGGTGAATTATATGAACTCCCCTTTTACACCACTGAGATTTTTTTGTTGTTGTTTCTCTGTTGATTTCTCATCTTTGTACCTCACTACAACAGCATGCTGTGCAGTGTGTGGTTAAAAACATTACTGCAATGTACAATTGAAAATGAAATAAACAATTGCGCTGGTTTTCTGAAAAGTCATGTCTTTAAAAGACAGAAAATAATTTAGCAAAAATCTGACAAAATCAAAGACATAAATCATTCTTCAACTCAGCATTTAATCCATGCCAAATCAGTTAAAATATCTTTAGAAATCAATTTGCTGTTGATTACATTTTTTTCCATTTGTCAAAGTAGCCTATGGTTTGTCTTCTATTTTTACAGTTTCAGCTATTGAAGTATGAAAAATATGTTTCTTTAGCTTCATTTAATTGTAGCCATAATTGACTCATCTCTAGGATTTTAGAGTCATTTGTTCTGCAATAATTCATAGATTGGATATAACTTGATTGTCACCATAAAAGAAGCTAATGTCCAAAAACCTTCAAAAGATTTCTTGAAAACCCAGAAAAAATTTCAATAAAATCACTTTCACTGACTACAAGAAAATGTTTTGAAGGAAAATGAAGACTGTAAGAATGTCCATGGTCTGTTAGATACCCAGGTTGATGATTAATTAGATCCAGGTTTCATATGTATAACTACTGGGACTGGCCTAGATATCATTGAGTTTTAGATACATAGAGAACTCAGAGTCTGTCATTAGGGAAACAAGAAAATTAAAAAGGGGTCAGAGTTTATGTTGCATGTTCTGAATAGCAAACACAGATATGTTGAATGCTTAGCCATGAATTGTGCCTGAAACATAAATTTGAAGGGGATATCCAATAGCTTTAATGATTCATCAGTGTCACAAGCCAAGCATTTAATTTCTCCATTACTTTGGTTCATGAGTAAATGCACTCAAAATGGTATACATTACCAGCTGCAGCTGTACCCTGCAATGACAGCTATCTATCGGATATTATAGTGACGTGTTGCAGAGCTAAGGCTTGCCGTTGCCTGTCTTTGTGCTTGCATAATAAACACTGTCAGTGTTTGTTGTCAGCAGTCCTCATGACCTTGCTGATTCCAGGATTTAACTCTCGACCCTGCTGCTCATACATTCTGGGACAGACGGTCACTGAAGGCTCCCAGTAGTAGATGTACCACCAGTACATCTCCACATCCAGTGAAACTCTTGTTAATCATATAAAGATGAAAATAAATTCATATTTGAATTGTTTACATTATAACAGTAACAGTTGTATTTTGATGACATAGAGATCTGTTCTGTTCTTTTCTTAGAGAATACAAAATCAGAAATGTTTTTAAAACCATTGTTTCTTGATGTTGCACTAAATGTACCTAATCTAAATCTCATGTTTTCTAAATGTTTCAGTGTGAGATTATGCTACTGCAAAAAAAGGTTATTTTATTTTATCTACATGTTTTTGCATAGAGTGCATCCAGAAAGTATTCACAGCTCTTCACCATTTCCACATTTTGTTTGTTGATACAGCCTTATTCCAAATTGCATTAAATTAATCTCTTTCCTCAAAATTCTACACAGAAATACCCCATCATGACAATATTTAAGAAAACATTTGAGGGCTTTGCAGATATTAAATATAGAAAACAAAAAATTTCACATTGACATAAATATTCACAACCTTTATACTTTGTAGATCCACCAACAAAGTGGATCAACAGTATTTCTTTGCAATGCTCCTCAAGTGCCATGAGGTTGGATAGGACATTAATATAGAGTAGAGTAAGGTTGCAATATAACAAAATGTTGAAAAAATGAAGCACCATAAATACTTTCCAGATGCAGTCTATATTTACTATGAGCTCAGAGCATACTTTAGGTTTTATGTAACATTTGGTGAAGGCAATGGTATTTGATGAGAATTTAAGAAACATTTTTATCATAATAATAAGCAGATTCTGATGAAGATGTAATATGTTTTTTCTCTCCCTCTCCTTGAAGACGATGCTGACTGCCATCTCGATGAGTGCCATCGCTACCAATGGAGTAGTGCCAGGTGGGTGAGCAGACGCCGGCGCCACACAGTCATCACCGTTTGATGCTGCCCGCTTCTAAATTTTCCCTTTTCACGGATTGCTTTTGGCACATTCCTCCCTGCACAGCTTGATATATTCAGAAACATTAGGATCTTTAGTCTGTGATCTTGTGCTCTTTAACTTTCTCGTCACACATTATTTACACAAAATAAAGTATCTGCCAAATTCCTGCCAGTAGGACCCAAATCTGCACATTTGGATCCGTGTGACGATGCATCGCTGTACGCATGCGGTCTGTAATGTGGAGCTACGTAGTAATAATGGTCCACATCTTATGTTCAGCAGGGGCCACAGCAAATTACAGGCTTGTGAAGGAGCTTGGATGTGAACACCCATTATAAGCGTCTGGCGTAAAATGGGTGGCAGCCTTTATGTTGTTGGGAATTGCTGATTAGGGTCTATTTATTTATGCACAATTAATTAATTGGCACAATGTTTCACATAAATATAAAGGCGCTGTATTAACAAGTAAGAATAAGAAGAGGTTAGTAGCACAACACAATTATACACCAGTGTTCCCTGTAATATCAAAGAATTAATGCATTACTAATATTAATTATGGAAAGGTGAATATTTATAAAACTTATAAGTGTATTAATCAAACTTGCACAAACTTTGAGGTTTATTCCATTTGTTTTTGAAGTGATGTACAAATGATCCACTATTATTTCTTGTTGATTGGTGGTAACCTGATTCTCATTCTGAACACTAAATCTGCTTGGATAATCAAGTTATCATAAACAAATCACTAAACTGGTGGAAAGTAAAGAGTAAATTATATAGCTGATTAAAATAAACTTGAATAGATGTATATTACAGCTAACTCAGTCATAAAGAAAACATATGCATGCCAATGTTACTCCTGTGTCTGTTTTTAGCTGGGGGCTCTTACTACATGATTTCCCGTTCACTGGGCCCTGAGTTTGGTGGAGCAGTGGGGATCTGCTTCTACCTGGGAACCACCTACGCTGGAGCCATGTACATCCTGGGAGCCATTGAGCTGCTGCTGGTATGAATCATCTTACCAAGATTACTGGGTTCCCTCTCTCCTAATACTCAATTTTCTCAAATGAAAATGGTTTTGAGCTCAGCCTCATACACCAAGCTGGTTATTTTGCAAACTGCAAAATAAACTTGCAGCTTACCATCACCTGCTGGTCCATATTACTTATTGCAGTTGTGTGCCCACATTCCCTTTCAGCAGCTTAAAGGCGTATTATTATTATTATTATTATTATTATTATTATTGATAATAACTCTAAAACATCAGTTTTCTAAACACATTCCAGACATCTGTTAGCTTGCAAAATATTCTGCTTCATACAGGCGGTTTTCATATCCTAAAAGGTTCAGTACAAGAAAACCAAAACTGCAAAAGTACAAAACAACTTTTTGTAATTTTTGTTTTTTATTTATTTATCTATGTCATCCACTCATGCTATCTCTCAACTAAACACATTCAAATTATATCAGTCCTTTACTAAAGGAGAATATTCCTACATTTCCTTCCTCCAAGTATTCTTACATTAGTTATACAGAAATAATTTGTTTTCACAAAAATCTTCCAATAAATAAGTTATGGAGCCAATATTTGAAATTGTTTACCAGCATTTATTAAGTTAAGATCTAATTAATTTAGTCTTCTGTACAAATCATGTGTTATTGTAATAAAAATAATGCTTGTACAGCTGAAATCAGTCTTCTCCCACTCAAACAATGGAGTCAGGAATATCTTGAGATATTTCTGCTGCAGCGTTCCCATGCCAACCCCGATTGCTTGTTAATCTTATCCGTGCTTGTCTCTATTTTTGTTGCTCAGCAGCAGGAAGATGATCCTCACATTTTTAATCCTGACCACAAACCTACAAGTGGCCTAAATTTTCTAACCGGGGAAAAAGCTGTCTATCTACAAAGCAGGCGGTAGACCAGCGTGGACACGGCCAAAAAATAAAACCGCTCATAAACCGTCTGCATGCATGATGTTAAGAAATTAATGTCAGCTTTACAGTCTGCTTTGTACTAGATGAAAATCCTTCATCCTCACCGATAATCAAAGCCATTTTAGTCTCACATTCTGTACATATTGTTAACAGATTACTTGAATATATTTCAGAAAGTGTTATCATTCCTCCTTCCTCCTTTCTTCTTCTGCCTTTTGTTTCTCTTGTCTTCCTCTGCAGCCCAACATCCTGCAAGGAATTTTGGGATAATTATGCAGCTGATGCATTAATGAGAGATCTAGATACTGACAGGCTTACAGAGGCATTCTCTCCAACAGCTCTGACGATGACTATTTTATGATTAAAATATTTTATTCTGTTATCAGTCGTTCTCCTTCCGCTTGTCTCTTAAGGTCATGCAGAGTTTGATCATGCCTGGAGGTTAATATTGTCTTCTGGGTCAAAGCTGGCTTAGTTTCCATTGTAAAACAATCCCGTCGGAATAGTGCGGAACAGACTGACACGGTCCCCATTTGAATACATTTCATCCTCCACTCCTCAGCCAAGAACACAAACCGAAGTTGCTATTTTCGGAAGTATGAAGAGTTCAAAGTGAAGCAGGAGGTTTGTTTTTTGTTTTTGTTTTTTTGCCTGGTGATGTGCCGTTATTCAGATCAGATCAGCTTTTCAAACCAAATGTCTGAGCTGAGCCGTAGCGCTCCACTCATTCTTGGCACTTTTAAAAATAACCTTTTTACAATGATTAAATGGTTTGTGGTGGAAACCTAACGGTTGTTTTTTTTTTAAAAAAAGGGAAGAAACTCCCATGCTTATGTAACTACAATGCTATGAATCATCACGAGTTGATGACAGATACTGATGGTAATTGTGGGTTTACAGTTTGATGTGATGGGGCTATTCTTGGATTTAGTAATAGTAGAAGTGTATTAATGACACTTAAGTTTCAAATATAAATTTTCTTGCTTGAATTCTTCTTGAATTCCTTATTAAATTGGGTTAAAATAGCAATAGTGTGCAACAGAGGATTGTTAATGGAAGAATCACGAGTTTTACTCTCTCCTCACCTTATTCTTCCTGCTCCTGGCTTCTTTTTTATGATTCCCTGAGTCTATTTTCCCCTGGTTGACAGGTAATACATTTTTCCGCTAACAGTTCACAAGAAAACCAAGATTCTAGTGTTAAGTCTGCCAGTTGAAATCCCCTGATACGCTGTGGAAAATGAGAAGTGAAAGTGAAACAACCACCTCCAAGATGCCCCCTGGCAAAAATCAGATTTTTCATAAGAAAAAGTGTGTTTTATGTGTGACCCCCCTCTATGTTTAGATCTACATAGCTCCCAAAGCAGCCATCTTCCCCCTGGAGGGCCTTGAGGGTGCCGAGGCGGAAGCCGCCCTGCTGAACAACATGCGCGTGTATGGGACCATCCTGTTGACCTCCATGGCCACTGTGGTATTTGTTGGCGTCAAGTATGTGAACAAGCTGGCCCTGGTGTTTCTGGCCTGTGTCATCCTCTCCATACTGGCCGTCTATGCCGGAGTCACCAAGACCGGCATTGACCCACCCGATTTCCCGTAAGTGAGACAACTAAGACAGAACAGCAGAAGAAAATCAACCATAAATCAAATCGTTAGACATCTGAAAATTCATGTTACTCTTCAAATCTATACTGCTGAAGAAAAAAACAACACATAGAAACAAAACAACGTTTTATGATTTGCAGCAAACTTGATTAATGTTATATTAAATGAGTCACTACTATAGAACACTGTCTCGGATATTTCTATCCTTGCTTATGTGCACAGCATCATACAGTATTATGCATAGATGTTTGATTTCCTAATATTGCTCCTATAAATGCTACAGATCAGTACCTCTTTTTTTGTATCCGGTTATCTTTGTCATAGCACAACATTATGAAGCATGGTCTGAAAAATGAAGGAAGAGGACAAGTCAAGGAAAAAAGTAGTGTTAGACCTAAAAAAAACAATACATGCAGCAAATGCGGTATCTGAAAGACATGTCTGCATGAAATGCTAAATTTAGAAAAGAATCCTCCCAGCAGATCTGAAAGATGCCTAATTTTGGAGAGCATACTGCATGCCAGAAGTATAATGTTTTGCTGCTTGTTGGTAAAATACAGATATGCACTTATTAGGTTTTTCCTGGCCAATATCTATTTCTGCTTTTCTGATTTCTGCATTTTTCCAGACAAAAATGAAGAAATGATTATAATTTTTACTACAGAGCGTATGAGCATAACCTGGATTTTTCTTTTTACTAAATGTGCATTTTAGTACATGCTTTAAGTCAATTCTGTTAGTTTAAGAGTTTTCAGTGACCACTGATCAGAGCCAATTAGGGGAAGATTATTTTACAAGACAGTCTGACCCATTTGAAGCAAATTAAAAATAAATGACATGATTGGGGTTTTTTCTCAGATATCCAGATTAACTTAAACTACAGAATTTAGTAGATCAGCAGAGAACAACTTCCTTTTAAAGACAAAGTTCTACATTTAAAACAGAAAACCTTCATTTACTGTTTTTGGTTTTTATGTTATTTACAAAGTAAATAATCATATTTGCTGTATTTACTACAGTATTGTATATATGCCAAATTTGCTGCGTAAAATCAAATCAGACCGCAATAATGTGAATATGCAGTATTTTGTGATTTGAAGAAGCCCAAAAATTTTTTTCCACAGCGTTTGTATATTGGGGAATCGCACTTTGGTGTGGAAGAACTTTGATGTTTGTGCCAAAACCATTGAGACCGCTAATGGGACAATCACCACCCAGCTGTGGCGCATGTTCTGTGACTCACCTTTCTTGAACGCTACCTGCGACAAATATTTCGTGGCCAACAACGTGACTCAGATCCAGGGAATTCCCGGGGTTACCAGCGGAGTCCTGGCAGGTGGGTCCAACTGTTTTGGATCTGCTAGTGTTTACATCTTTCCAAAGTGAGAACAAAAGTTAGGTTTTGTTATGCATTGCTTGGGTCATTTACTGAAGCTTTGGCAATTTAACATCCAAAGATTGAAGCTTCATTTAAAAAAAAATCAATTTTAAAGAAGGCGGGGGGAAAAGTGTTTTGGTATTGCTTTTTTCAGTGAAACAAATTTCTTCTGTTCAGGGTAGAAGTGAAAATTTCTCTTTCACTGATTGCAGCATAGAATTTGTTTATATCTTTTAATATAATGTGGTATAAAAGCTATGTCATTTTATTACAAGGACACCAGGTTTTGGATCAAGCAGTTTTGTTCTTCAAAGCTGGAAGTGTTTTGTAGCCAGACACAGTTCACTTCACTCACAGCTTTTCCTGCAGAGTGGTTCCAAACTCTTAGCTTTAGAAAGCGCAGAGCTAGATTAACCTTATTTGACTCTGATATTTAACAATAAAACCCTGCATTAATCATAAGGTAAGGACTGTGCCCTTTAAAAATGATTCGTCACTCCTGAAACTGTTCTTATTTTGCTGTTCAGAGTAGATTTACTGTGACATTTCTATGTATGGATCAGGAACAACCTTTATTGTCACAGTAAATGACATCTAAAACTGATTAGCTCCCTCATTAAAGATTGTGTTCTGTTAAAGAGGTTGAAGAAGGACAAAAGCAGTACTAATTCAGGGCTGCTGGGCTGCCTGCAGTTTCCCCAATCAACTATTCTGACTTTGGAGGTGTTTTTGTCGTGATTCCAACTGAGGACTTCTGTGAGCTCAAGAGAAAAACAGTCAGCTGACCTCAGAATTACTAAAATATCATAGTTAAAAAAACATTTCTGATTTTCATAATTGTAGGGAAGCTAAAAATTAAACAATGTCCTGTTTTCTGGATAGATTAATTGAATTAACACAATACTTTTTGTTAGCTTCTTCTTATGTAGTGACCTGTGTGGACCATTATTCTTGTCAACACATTTTATCACCAACAGACAACCTGTTTGGGACCTACTATGAGAAGGGGGATCTGATTGCCAAACCTCTCCTGGAGTCAGTAGAGGACCATGATGACCCTCTGACCAACGCTAACCGCTACGTGTTAGCTGACATCACCAGCTTCTTCACTCTGCTGGTTGGCATTTACTTCCCATCAGTGACAGGTGACAATTGCTTCCAGTTGTTTTCTTTTTTATTATTTGCTTATAGGTCCTTGTGTTGCGATAAACTAGTGATAAGGCCTGAAACATGTGGGTAGTTATGGACCCAGACCTGAATATTCAGAGACATATAAAGATAATTACAAAGTTGGCCTTTTATCACCTGAAGAACATTTCTAGGATAAAAGGACTAATGTCCCAGCAAGATCTGGAGCAACCATGCGTTTATCTTTTATTATATTGATTTATTACTATCTGATTGATTTTCTTTTGGGACACCTAAAAAATTCAGACAGCTGCAGCTGATTCAATGCTGCTTCTTACTGAGACTAGGATAATAGAGCACATATTCCAGGTCTAAAGTTCTTACACTGTCTCCCTATAACTCAGAGAGTAGACTTTAAAATTTAAAGTTTATATAGTTTATAATCACTGAACAACATAGCACCAAAATAAATCAAACACCCGTTGTCATTGGATCAACCTTCCAGACCACTCAGGTCTTCTGGTTCTGTCCTGCTCTGCATTCAGCTGAATGATGTTTCAGTAATCTGGAATAACTGCTTCCAGATTGCTGAAAAACTTAGTTCCTTTAAATCAAAGCTAAAACCTCACCTGTTTAGACTTACGGTAATAATAAATGGAACATCGATTCTTGATGATTTTGATGATGGCATTTAACAAAATGCCCTGTTGCTGAAATGTGCTATGGACACAAACCTGTCTTGTCCTCATTCAATATCAAATTAACAAAACTTTTATGTGTATGCATTCGTAATCTTGGTGCTGTTTGCTTCAACTTTCTCCACAGGAATCATGGCTGGATCTAATCGCTCCGGCGATCTGCGTGATGCCCAGAAGTCAATCCCCATTGGAACCATTGCAGCCATCACAACCACCTCCTTTGTCTGTATCCTCGTATGACTGCACCTTCAGCACCACACTCATCCTCAAAACAAGAACGTTGTAAAAATAGATTACACTACTTTAAGAAATGCCGCCTAGGTTGTCCTATGTCAGTCAGATACTTTATCGCTGACAGGATTTTAAGCTATCGTGAACTTAGGCGTTTTCTCAGCTGTAGTTAAAAAAAGAAAGTGATTGTGGCCGACAGGGAGCCTCATAATTAAAGGTCAGTGTTTTAAATTTGGAAAGGTCATTATTGTGATGATACTCGTCTCATTTTGGCACTTAGTTAAAAATTATCATGCATTATTAATATTGTTGCCTCATCTATAAAGTTTGCTTTCAAGTCAATTTATGGCCACTTCTTATATTTGTTTATTTTTATCTACATAAAAACTAAGGTCATGATTTATAATAGTAACTTGTTGTGCAGTTATCAATTTTCTTCCATACAGGCAGAATAGAGAGAAGCAGCTGAGTTGAATAACCTCCAGTGTTTCTCTAAATAATCAGCTTGTAGTCTACACAAATTTGATTAGGGCTTCTAATCACATTATGTGGCTGCCTATGCAAGTGCAAGTTAATAAACCCGAGGGATATTTGTTACAGTGTCACTGATCGCTTATATACTCCACTAAACAATATTGATTACTGCATTTTCCTTGCTAATATACTTAACCACTAGATCAGAAAATGAAATGCATTTTAAGAATTGAGTGGATGTATTACCCGTCATTTGGACAACATATCAACTGTCTCTGTGCAGTAGCTTACCTTTCCTGAAGCATAACTTCCCAGACATGTCCAGTGTGATTCTGTTTGGTGCCTGCATCGAGGGGGTGGTCCTCAGGGACAAGTAAGTCCATGTTTGGTGTTTGAAAGCAATTTGATTTATTAAACTCTGCTCAGTTTCACTTCATTTAGTCTGAGAAAAGCTACTGTTTGATGTTTTAAAGTATTGTTGTTCTCCTTTTTTAGGTTCGGAGAGGGCGTGCATGGGAACTTGGTCATTGGGACGTTGGCTTGGCCGTCACCATGGGTGATCGTAATTGGCTCTTTCTTTTCCACTTGCGGGGCAGGGCTCCAGAGCCTGACGGGAGCTCCCCGTCTTCTGCAGGCCATCGCCAAGGATGGCATTGTGCCTGCCCTTCGGGTGAGTTTTTGTTGCTTTCACAATCAGAACTTAGTGACTAATTTACAGGAACAAGAGCAGAAGGTACCGCATGCAGACAAAACCGTGTAAAAAGTTGTGGTAATTAATTTTCTGTTTGTGCAGATCTTTGGCCACGGAAAGGCTAATGGAGAACCGACATGGTCCCTCCTGCTGACAGCTTGTATCTGTGAAAGCGGCATCCTCATTGCCTCCTTGGATTCTGTGGCTCCCATCCTCTCCATGTAAGAACTGAAAACTAAATTAATTTCTATTTTTAAAAACCAACAGTAGGAGAGTTCAGAACATTCAGTTTGCCTAAATAGAAATGCCAAAATTATTCTCACCAAAACTTCTCTCCCTTCATTTCCATTTTGAGGATCCCAATTTGTCAGTTCTCATAAGAGATGCTTTGTTAACCTGAGTTGCTTTGTCCTGCAGGTTTTTCCTGATGTGCTATATGTTTGTGAATCTGGCCTGTGCCCTCCAGACACTCCTGAGGACTCCAAACTGGAGACCCCGCTTCAAGTTCTATCACTGGTCAGCTCTTGACATCATCTTAAATTTTATGTGTCAAGTCAAACCTCCATTCCTTTATGTGGACTCAATAATTCATATTGCTTTTGTAGGGCTCTGTCCTTCCTTGGGATGAGCTTGTGTCTCACTCTCATGTTCCTCTGCTCCTGGCACTACGCCATAGTGGCCATGGGGATCGCTGGCTCTATCTACAAATACATTGAGTTTACAGGGTGAGTGCACAAGAAACATCTGATTATTACGGCTCAAGACTAAAACTTTTTGGTTTGATTTTTACTGAAAAACGTTTTAGTTTTTTGTTTTAGTTTCAAGCTTTTTTGTCTTCTTTGAACTCAGAACTCTTGATTAAATTTTTGCTATGAGTATTTCTTAAACATAAAGTTGTCTAATTTAATGTAGTGTTACCACAAGAGGGATGTATTGGGAAAAAAGACCTTATATTTTATCTTTCCACCATTTAAAAATGGTGGAAAAATAAAATTTATTAGTAACAGACTGTTTCAATGAATTAAAGACATAACTATGATTACAACAGTTTAATCTTAACTGAAAGTGGTGTGTACATTAAAATCAGACATGTACAACATGACATTTTCCTATGTTAGTGAAAAATCTGCCTCTTTTTAATCTATATTTAGTAAGTATTGACTTAAAATAAGCTCCTATTCTTGACTAAAAAGTTGCTTGTTAGATGTTTTCTTTTTTCAAATGTATTAAGAAATATGCAGTAGAAACGAAACAATATACTTGGTAAGATTTGGTGTTTTTGCAGTCTAGTTTTGCAAGACGTTGTATCATGTGCTGAATCTGACGTTTTATTTCTTGCAGAGCCTGCATCTCAGCAGCCTTTGCCCTTTTGCCCTTTGTATCTGAATGTGAAGCAACAAACTTGTTCATGTTCTGACTGAAAAATATTGGTTGTGTCACAGTGCGGAGAAAGAATGGGGTGATGGGATACGCGGTCTTTCTCTGAGCGCTGCACGATACGCTCTCATGCGCCTTGAGGAAGGCCAACCACACACCAAGAACTGGAGGTATGACACACACTCACACACACACTAACACGTTTCCAATTAACATAGAAATTAACAACATGTCTGTGCATGTTCAGTCATTCTCAAGTCAAACCTGTCAAACTGCAAGTGTTTGTTCATCCATGTCAACATGTGAATCTTTCATGATGCTTTCTAATGCCTTTTTTCCCCTCTATGCTCTTTCTCATTCACCTACTTTGTGTCTGCTCTAAATTTCATGTCCTCTGCTTTCTGCTCACCTCTCCCCTCAGACCTCAGCTGCTGGTGCTGGTTAGCACAGATGCAGAGCAGAATGTGGAGCAGCCTCGTCTACTGTCTCTCACCAACCAGCTGAAGGCAGGCAAAGGTCTCACCATCGTCGGGACGGCTCTGGAGGGCACCTACCTGGCGAACTACGAGCAGGCCCAGCGTGCAGATCAGGCAGGGAGCATTTCACAGTCTGACGACAGTCTGCCACCTCTGATCAACGTTTTTATTCTGGGCAGCACAGAAAGCATTCAAGTCTAAATCTGCAGTGACAGTTAAAAGAAATCAGGATGCTCAATCTGCTGCATCCATTCACATTCCCAAGTTAATGTATTGGAAATGTTTTTGTTGTATATATATTGTACTGTAAATCTGTATTACACATAAAAATGAGTAAATTGACATTTCTTGTTTTACTGTTCAGGCACTGCGCAAATTGATGGAGACTGAGAAGGTGAAGGGCTTCTGCCAGGTGACCGTCTCCTCAAACCTCCGTGATGCTACATCCCATCTGCTGCAGGCCAGTGGGCTGGGAGGCCTGAAACACAATGCTGTGCTGGTCTCCTGGCCACGCAACTGGAAGCAAGGAGACGAGAACCAAACCTGGAGGAACTTCATTGGTATGCTTAGTTTCAATTTGGGTTTAACTAAGTTTTATTGAATAGAATGTATTTGATCTGATCTGAAGTGAACCAATTTCAATTAAATTGAATTGAATTTAACTGAACTGAAATGAATTAAATAGTCAATGAATTGAATTGTTTTGATCTGGTCGATCTTATCTGATATGATTTGATCTGAACTGGACTGACTGACTGACTGACTGACTGACTGACTGACTGAGTGAGTGAGTGAGTGAGTGAGTGAGTGAGTGAGTGAGTGAGTGAGTGAGTGAGTGAAGTGAATTGATCTGAACTAAATTGAATTTAACTAAACTGAAGTAAGAAGTGAATTAATTGAATTGTCTTGATCTGTTTTGAACTAATCTCAATTGAATCAAACTGAATTGAGGGGTGTGTGAATTGAACTAATTTGTACTGAACTGTATTGAAATGAATTGTGTTGATCTGAACAGAGTAGGACTGAACTGAGTGGAATTAAACTGAACTAAATTGAATTGAATTGAAATTAGCAGTGAGTGAACTGATTTGAACTGAATTGAACCAAACTGAGTTGATTTCATCCAAAACACACTTTCTCTGAAAAACAGACAAATACACTACTAACCAGTTAATTTACTAAATATGCTTTCTTAGCTTTCATCAAGCAAATCTCCCACATCTAAAAGGTGCTGCATAGGACTGCAAAGGCCTTTGAGAATTCACATTCAGCTCATTGTCATGCTCAAGAAATCAGTGGGAAATAATTAGATATGAAGATTAATTGGATCTGGTGAAATTTTTCTAACTTTAGTCATTTTTGTAATTTTGTGTGAATTATAGTCTCAGTTTCTACTTCTTAGCTGACAGTAGTAGTCATGGTCTTCTGTTTGCTTCAAAGTTTCATTTCCCATGGAACTTTGTCATTCCATTTGCTTCAAAGTTCACCATGTTCTGTGATGGTATTGTAATGAGATAGTATTTGAGTTTTTGTTTTCCACCTGTAATCTTAAGCTGCAATAGTCTGCCCATTAACCCCTAACACAGAGGGATGAAAATTCCCAAATACAGAGGGAATTTTCATCCCAGTATTTTCCCAGTAGGTAAGCAGTTTCTGAAATACTCAGACTGGCCCATCTGGCACCAACCACCATGCAACATTTAAACTCTTAAATTCCCTTTTTTCCCCATTTTTTTGCTAAGTTTAAACTTGTCCAATTTGTCTTTATTACAACTTAATGCATCCAGGAAACATAATCTTTTTTCTCAGCGTCTGACTTTAAATCAGATTAAACACTGATTTAATCTGCTTTAAGTTAGTTAGGGCTTTCGACTTGCTAAAGGGCAGAACAATGAGAAAGAGAGAGATTCTTAAAATATTTTGTATGTTCTTCTAAGTCAGATTTTTACACACATTTCTTTTGTAGTTGGTAGCATTAAACCATATGACTTACATTAAATGTTTTGCATATTCCTCCGGGAAATATCCAAATAATCCAAATATTTCAATTAAACATTTTCTCACAGTGAAAGCATCCAATGCTTTTCTGTTGGATTGGTGTCTGAGTCTGGCAAGGTTCACCCTTTTCCCCCCCAAATATAGCAATGGTCATTAGTCCTTCTCGCTTCAATTTAACTTTATCATTTCTCAATACAGGACTCTTTTCATTGTAAATAATGCCACTTTTCTACCTGCTTCAGCCTGCATCTTCACAAGATCTTTGTTTTTTGTTCATATTCATTTCTGACAAAACCTCTCTGTACTCAATAATATGATGTGATGACATCTCTGTGCTGTGATTGGCTGATTTCTTTTTATGTCAAACAAGGAATCAGTCTGTTTGCACGTTTACCTTAAACTACATCTACAGGTGTCACTCAATTTAGTTGAAATGTTAAAAAAAACTAACTCTTCCCATCAGAAGCTTCCAAAGCGCTGAGATCACCATTTAGGCTTTCCAAAATAGATTAAAGGCATAGTATTTTCAATTTATGTAAAATTTTAACTTCAGAGAAAACAATCTTTTAAAAATATTCTCTCAAATTATTCTGGGCTTTAGTAAATATTTTTTACTAACAGCTTTAGGAAACAATTGGCCTGATTTAATGCCAGCCACGGAGAATCAAAGATATTGTGTGTTTTATATATTACATGTAAATAGGTACCTGCAAAAATACATAAAATACGTAAGATATAGAATGGGATTTTTTTTTTTTTAAAGTGCAAAACAGAATTTTTTCAGGCTTTGCCTTACATTGCTGCCTTATCTGCAGAGCTGGTCAGAGAAACCACCATTGCCCGCCTCGCTCTCCTTGTACCAAAGAACATTTCAGCATTCCCGTCCAACGGCGAGCGCTTTACTGAAGGTCACATTGATGTGTGGTGGATCGTCCATGATGGAGGCATGTTGATGCTGCTGCCCTTCCTGCTCCGCCAACATAAGGTACTGTTAATTACCACCACAATAGTAACAGAGGCTGGCGAAATCCACATTTAAAAATAATATTAATGTCTAATCTGCAATTATTTACATGGAAAATACACCTTAAACAGAGTTTGGAGATGTTTTAACAAATGGATAAACTATCTTGTGGAATTTTTAGGTCTGGAGGAAGTGCAAGATGCGCATCTTCACTGTGGCCCAGCTGGACGACAACAGCATCCAAATGAAAAAGGACCTGACTACTTTCCTGTATCATCTCCGCATTGATGCTATGGTGGAAGTTGTTGAAATGGTGAGTTTTCTAAAAGCTGGCAGCACACCGTTTGTGTAAGTAAAACAACATGCATTCTAGAGCATTCATAAGCACTGTAATGTCAGAACCACTAAGCTGGGGAAATAATTAGAAAATCCAGCAATGCCTCAGGCTCGGCCGGTTGCTTCAGTAAACACTACTACCATTTTTTCACGCAAGGATAAATGACTGCAGTGTATTCCTCTGCCTCAGCACAGAAATAATTGTTATTGTTCACCGAATACATTTTAATTGGCACAACATCGTTCAGACTTTACCTGTTTCTTTTAAACATTTTGGCTTCAGGGGAAGAACATATTTCTTCACTTCTCCATTTGTGTGTAAATAAACATCTGGCAAGAACTCTTAGCACATGGGCGAAGAACAGAAATAAAATATTTCTTTTTCCCTCAGCATGACAGTGACATCTCAGCCTACACGTATGAGAAGACGCTGGTGATGGAACAACGCTCACAGATGCTGAAACAGATCAACCTGACCAAGACCGAGCGCGAAAGGGAGGTAAGGAAGTTTATACATGTCAAAGTTTTGTTTTTAGAAGCACGCAGATATGCGCCCATTATCTTGACATGACTTGACAAGCCGACTCGGCATTGCTTGGCTTGATTTGAATTAACATGACACACAACGCCCTCTGGACAAAAGCAGATCTTGTGTTAAATCAGAGCAGTGGGTCACCATATTTATCCTCTCTATCAGGGAGTTGACAACAGCCAGAACAGCAAGTGCTCTCATGCTGTGTTTGACAGCATGACAATGTTTTGACAGAGGTGGGAAAATAAAATTTTTAAGTCTTTGTGTTACTCCTTTAAATTACACGTAATATAGAGTTATAGGGAGAACACGGTTTCTAAAACTGTCAATATAGTCTTTGGAAAAACAAACTATACCTTTGTTGCTTGACAGGAATTTTAAAGGAGAAAGAGTCAGGTGATCCCAGTCAAATACAACAACACTCACTACACTATGAGTGAGTGTGACCACCACAAAAGCAGAGACTACCCAAAAGCAGCAGACACTATGCCAAGGAGGAAAGAAATCAGTAATAATGTCCAGGGAATTGTAGCTTCTATGAATCTGGGAAAAGTCATAAGGCCATTTTAAAACAAACTGAAGTTGATCATTTGAAAAAAAAACAAAAAAAAACATTTAGAGCATTTAAGACAATTGCTAAGTTTTACAGAAGCATCACAGCAAATACTCCCAGAGTTTAAAAGGGGGTTAGTGGTGTATAGTATAAAATTTACTTTTTTGAGCCTTACATCGCATTATAGTGTTATTCCCTCATCAGAAATATATCTGTAGTCTTGCTTTGATACTTTCATGCATGTTTGAGAAATCCTTTCATCTCCAGCCATTCAGGGTACCTAAAAGCTTCTTACAAATCTCACTTGTTTGCACAAAACTCCTTGGAGCTGTAGTCTCCCGCTGAGCTCTTCTCACGCCTTATCCATTCAGTTCCTCCAGACTAGTGGCTGCAGCAACTAGTAAGCACCTGATGGAACTGTGAGTCTGCTGAGTTCATCATATGAATTAATTCTTAGTCCAACACCTCTAGTGATTGTTAACAGCATAATGAGAAGCATTGTTGTGATGACAGACTGAACCTGGAGTGTTGGAATGAGGCCAATATCAAGGTATCAAATTACGATGTTTTAAGATTTAAGTTTTAACTTTTAAGTTATGTCTGGTATACATAGTTACTTGATTGTACAAAATGTCACTATCTGGCTGGAAAATGCATAGTACATCCCCTTTAAATCATGCCATGCAAAGAAAACCACAAAGCATCCCAGAGCCCCATCTCTGACTCTGAGTTACTATGTTAAAAATTAAAGTTTATGAAAGTGCAAAAGTGATTGTGCTCATTTTTGCAAATTATCTGTAAATCTGACATACATAATTCTAGTGCACCCAACTGCTTTTGGATGTAATTGAATTAGTAAATATAGTCATTCTCTGTGCAAAGAGGTTCGTTGGAGAATATAAGTGAACAAATAGTGCCATAAAGACAAAGGAACACTTCAGAAAAGTCATAGATGACATTGAGGAAAAAGTTTGCTTCTATGATACAAAAGGGTCTGGTCTTTTGTAGCAATGCAAGAGACTAATAAATGTTATACACCTTGTGAATGTAAGAAAAACAGAGAAAAACAACATCTCTGTGTATCACACCTCTTCCCTCTCCTTTTTTTGGGTCTTCACAGATCCAGAGCATCACCGATTCCTCCCGCGGATCTATTCGCCGTAAGAACCCAGCCGCCGTGATCACCCAGCTGAGTGTGACCGAGGAGCCACCTGCCACCAGCAAAGAGGAGAAACCTGAAGAAGAGGTAGGATCTGCCTCAACAAGAGAGTCCAATTCACTAGTATGCCTGCAGAAAGTTAGCTCAGAACATAACTCATACCAAGTTGAACATTTTGTTTTGGAAGATGTTTTAAGGGCTTAATATCAAAAGTATTTCCTGTAATGTAAGACTGCTGTTACTATTGCTAGCAACATTTTGGATCATTTCAGTCCAGTGGGAACACTGTTTTCTTTTAAACTGATAAGAGCTTTATCTCTAACGCCTAATGAAGAACCCGTGTGTGTTTTCAGACAAACAGGTAATGTGCTGAAGAAACACAAACAGAAATGTTAATCCCATTTCTCCTTCCTCTCTTCTCTCAAACACTGTGGCTCTCTGTAACTTTACCTGCATTCCCATATTTCCACTTCTACTGTGGCTTTTCGACTTTCCGTGTTAACATGTGCGTGAATCCACATTCGTCCTCTTTCTCCTCTCATCTCATTAGTCAAAGTCGGCCTCTCCCCCTGTATCCCCCCCTGCTCAGGTCCAGCTCATCCATGACAACACCACCCCAGCCAGTCCCGCCACCCCAGCGACCCCGCTGACCCCCGGAGAGGAGGCTCAGAGTCCCGGGGAGCAGATCCAGAGGACCTGGACGGAGAAGTGTGACGGTGAAGCAGCCAAGCCTCTCGGAGTGACCACACAAGATGACATCAAGGACATCTTCAACATGAAGCCGTGAGTACCTAGCCATGATCTATTAGCTAGAGATGCATCAATCCAATATCAATATCTGTATTGGTCCTGATATAGAAAAGGTTTCTAGATCAGGTAACGGTGACAATGTGCCTAATTCATAATGGCATAGCTATTAAGTTTTATTCTATGTTTTGTGCTCTGAGTGACGCCATTCTTTATTATTACTTGTACATTATATTATAAATTCCTTTCTGAATCATTTGAAAGGTCTGTTGAAGTTCATTTTTTGCATGTTTGACCAAGATAGTTAACCTATTGTTTTTGTCTGTTTCTGTTTCTTTATTATTTATTTTAACTTGGCTGGTATACTCCTAACTGAACTGACTGAACAAATTAAAGTTGTTTAGTTTTTACATGTTTGACCAAGAGTGTGAAGTTATTGGCATGTGCTGTACTGGGGCAGAGATATCAGATAAATTTGTAATCCGGTACATTTATGTTTGTGTTTTTTTAAAAAAAAAAGAGAAACATTTTAATTCAATTCAGTGCTGGCTTTTTGTATCAGATCGGTATTGACCAATATTAAGCTCCAGATATCTGTGTCGTATCGGAAATCAAATGCATTCCCCATAAAGCATAAGAAGTTGAGGTTGTTTTTAGGTGGGTTCACATTTTCTAAAAAAAAAAATTAAGAATATTTTTTTATTTAAAGATTTATTTCTCTTCTTATAATGCTGCAGAGAGTGGGAGAACCTGTAAGTACTGAAGTCCCCATGAACCTCATTTCATGAATCCACATCTCATACCCATCCAGTCAGGCACATGATAAGCTGAGGATGTTATAAAAATAAACGTGCGAATGTGCATCTGCCATCTGTATCACCTCTGAGCATCACAAGACGCTTTGAAACAACCAGCGGGAATCAGTTTGACCTTTTCTCTCGTCTTGTCTCCTCTCAGGAACCAATCTAATGTGCGCCGCATGCACACAGCACTCCGGCTGAATGAAGTCATCCTTAAAAAGTCCTCAGAGGCCAAGCTAGTTCTCCTGAACATGCCAGGGGCACCCAGGAACCGGACAGGCGATGAGAACTGTATCCTTCATCAGGAGAATCGAATGCAGGAGTGTCCAAAGTGCACACCAGGCCATTCGGTTCCCTAAGACTGACATATCTAAAATTAAGGCCTAAAAATGTCCTAAATTTATTTAAAAATAAGTTAGACTTTAGTACATCAATCACATGTCTTAAATATAGTTTTGGCAGGACTATTTAGTCTTGTATATCTAATGTATTTTTTTCTCTTGGGACTTTTCTATTAGGCAGAAGTTTGAGTCGTACTCAAACATCTTCATTTCGTTGCATGACTCGAGACAGTTGAGGCTATTGCTAACTAGCTGCTAACATACCCGTGATAGCTAGTTACCCTTTTGTCTCTACCATGGGTAAGTGCGAATTT
Organism: Xiphophorus couchianus; assembly: GCF_001444195.1. NCBI lineage: Eukaryota > Metazoa > Chordata > Actinopteri > Cyprinodontiformes > Poeciliidae > Xiphophorus > Xiphophorus couchianus. The sequence goes on from NC_040247.1 coordinate 5,222,107, forward strand.
GTGAGCTGTTAACAGAGTTTTGCAGAGATATAGGTCTAAATTCCACTCATAATGGCCTTAAAAAGTCTTAAATATGAGTTAGTGACGCCTACAGAAACCATGAATTAATTCTTCCTTCAAATAAATGTTATAAATTACATTTATTTGAAGGGATAATCATGGATATCAACAAATATTTTTCTCAACACATTAACTTAACATAGAAATAGAATTTTATTCTATTTTATTTTTTCACTGTAAGATTATGATGCTGCAAGAAAGAATGAATTTATATTAAAACATCTTTGGCATATTTCCCCGGGGTTGTAAAAATTCCCACCTCCATATTGTATGAAGAAGCAAAAACCGAAAAACTTTTACTGCCAAAAATATTCGGACTCTTAGCTGTAGCTTTTAGAACTGCTTGCGTCTATATTTTCAGATTTTTTTTCTGCATGCTAGGATAAAATCTAATACCTGTAGCTTTTTTTATAGATCTCTGTGGTCACACTGCAGCAATCAGGGAGAAGAGCTATAACTCTGCTTCTATTGCTTTGTGGAAGCCAGAGACTCTGTGGTCCCACTAATTGAAATGGAGGACCCATAAAACCAACAGGACTCCTTCAAGACTTAAACATCTGGGAAATGGAGTAACTAAAAAAAATTGGTCTGTGAGGTGATGTTAAGACATGCTGGGAGGTTTTAAAAAGTTCTCTTCAGTGATAAAAGAACCTGAACAGTTTTCATCATAGAAATCTCAAATAGAAAGTGTAAAAACAGAGTGTCTCCCTTTTTAGCAGCATGATGAAAGCAACCAAAAACGCTGGGAGAACATTAGCGTGTCTCAGACACAGGTTCATACAGACCACCAGTCATACAGACCACCAGTAGACTAACCTGACAAGGGCAGTACAGATATTTGTATTCACTGTGAAAAAGCATTTCAGGATATACAATTCTATACAGAGAAAAATGTTACTTTCTTTTGGCTATTTAATGTTGCAAAAATGAGCACAGACAAGTTTGCTGTTTATCGTTGTGAGTAAAGAAGCATAAAGGGGCAAACACTGAAATAGGTTTTGAAGTGATGATTTAATTAAATCAGAGAAAACCTTCTTTAATAGATACTGTTAGGCACTAAGTATGTTTCTTTTAATAGCCGTATTTTCTTTTAATTTAATTTCATAGTAAGTACATTAATACTTTTTTATTAAGCTTGGTTAATAGAAGATAGGTATTTTTGAAGAAAGTCCTCATTTTTGGTGCTGGGAATAGACTAAAACATTTTCCAGACTGAATTAACTCAAACAAATTACCCAAAACGTTAGGTAGCTGTCTGCCGCACTTAAAGTTTTTGAAACCACACAAAAAAAAAACTTGTAAAAGTGCACACGGGGTCAGTGCAACTCCACTGGACCGCGACAGAGTAAAAAACTCAGGGTTTTTTTACCCCTCGTTATTGTTTCATGAGGGTGAAACAATAACCTTCAAAAGAGGTTGAAAATCCCAACTGAAAAGCAAATTTTTCTCCAGTTGTTTCTTTAACTTTAACCTAACAGACATGGAATTCCTTGAGGTCCTCACCGACGGTCTAAACCGAGTCCTCCTGGTTCGCGGAGGCGGCCGCGAGGTCATCACTATCTATTCCTGAAAGAGCAGCACCCTTGCCCCCGCTACATTCCCCTTGCTCTGTTCCAGCTGTACTCTCACCTCTTCATCAGCATTGCTTCATTATGAGGTCCTGTTTATTTCTGTGCTGTAGTGTTCTCACACCCAACAAATAGCCCCGCTCAGCTTCAGCGCCTCTCCCTCTGCTCTACCCACAGACGGACGAATCCAAAACCTTCCCTCTGCAAACTCTGAAAATGAAATCATTCATATTTCCATTTAATCCACTCTAACTCGGTTGGGATGAGGTGTTGGCGAGTGCGGGTTCTTCGCTGAAGTGTGAAAACCCCTGCATGTATATGTCTGTTATTGCTTTAATCTCTGTATTTTTATTTATTTATTTTTTATTTTTTGTCTTTCTGAACACAAGAGTGGGACAGACATGGCTTCTAATCGTCACAAGCGTTATCTGAAATCTGAAATGAGATCATTGTAGGATTAGATCTCTTGAGTTCCTTGTGGTGATTGGACTCTTCCGGCAGCCTTTTTCATGACAGACTCTGCAACCCGCAGTCAGGATCACCGGCTGGAGGGCGGAGGAGAGTACAGCTGGGGAAGTATGAACTGTGAAACTCACTTAAATCCAGGAGGCTAAAAAGTGGCTCTACTCTGCAGTCTTATCTTTAACCTGCTCACTCTTTAGCATGACATTTTCAACCGCTGTGTATGTTTTTACTCCACTTGTTCTGTTACTGTCACCTCTTTCTTTCCCTCTCTATCCCCCACCTGAGACTTTTCTGCTCATTTCTAAGTGGCTGTTTTATCTTTGCGGCCACTGTTTGTGCCAAAAAAAACGAAGTACAAGGCTAGTTTGTTGAGATTGACACGTAATTAAACTGTGAATATAGTCTCCTAGCAGAAAGCTGGGGTCCCAGCAAAGTGGGGAGACAGTTACAAAGTCCCCCCCAGCAGGAGGAGGATGTTATCGTCGCCAGCACCTCTCGAACCCTTGTGTGATTCACTGTAAATAATGTACAAGCTCTGATGCGTTGTTCAGTATGAGTGTAGTATTTTTGTGACCAACTGAAAAGCTTCTAAGTGGAGAGAAAAAGGCTCCTTCGCTCAGAAAGAACACTGAAAAATGCTGTTTTTAAAAAAAAAATTATTTATTTATTTTATTTTATCTATTTATTGGCTCCCATTACTATGGTAAACGTCATTGCTAGGAAAAGCACCTGCACTCTTCACCACTGTGCGACAAGTGAGACTTTGATGCTTTTAAAGAAAAACAAAATCACTAAATGTTATTTTTTCATCTAGAGAAATATTTATGTCACTTTGATTGTCAGAGATAAATCATCTGTTTTGACAAATTCTTATACATTAATGTGCCAAATCAAAGTATTTTTCAGAAAAATAGTGAAGAAAGCTATATCAAATTCCACTATATGAGACAAAGTGTTGTAAAAAACAAAAAAGTGAAAATAGTAAAGATACTTTAGTTTGAAAGTGGTCCTGTAGATAAATAAAGACTGAATGTTCAGTCAGTTAAAAGAGAAAAAAAACAGCTGCTCAAATCAGGCTGTAAATGCTGAACATCTGTTGGTTATTTATTTATAGGGTTTTATAAAGAGACTAAGAATGGAGGACAATGGTTTCTGTAGCTCCGAAACTCACTTTGTCCACAAGAAGGAACTCTATGCAGTAGATTCTCCAGTCAGATTTTATATCCCGGAGATTGGTGAAGATCTGAGCTACATGTTTCCCCACATCTGAACGACTCGAGAGCAAATTTGAAAAACAAAAGTGCATCTTGGAAGGAATGTGCAATAGTTGCAAATCTGGACTCACGTGATCATGTTATTTATTTTTTTACACATAATATTTTGTATATAAAGATTTCGTAAGTCTCGTACGATCCAGAATCATCTCACTCTGACCAAGGACTTCTGTCACTTTACTTTTATTATTCCTGTTTCTTTTCTTTAAAGAAACTATTTTTAGTCATTTGCACTTGTAGTAGAAGTATAAATATAAATTCGTATATATACATAGTATATATAAATATATATAAATATATATATAGTATAGGGAAGCAAAACAAATTAGTTTATAGAACTATTTAAAAATGTTATTTAACGTTTTTAGTGTTGCTTGAATGTCTGATCATATGTTGTGAATGCTGCTAGTATCTATAGATTTATTTGTACTGTAAATAGAGATGAATCAACTCTAAAGACGACGTGAAAAAGGGTATAGACATACATATCAGTGCTGCTGGTGGTTATCTAACAACACGAGGCTGTACCTGTACACGTTTGGCCTGTGACCTCTGGACAGGGTTCTGTTTTAATAGAAATATTACAATGAATAACTTGATGCAATATTCCATAAGTGAGAGTAAACCATTTCCCTGACTTTCTCACTGCTCTATTTATGATAATTATATTTTATCCCTCAGACAAGTGAGGCAACTTCAAGGTAAAAGAACTAGAGTTTTACTGTTTAAATTTAAGAATTTCTGATGTATTTGATCAATTTTAAACTTTTGACACCTGCTATATTATTTAAAAAAATTAAAAAAAGACAAACCACTCCTCTTCTAGTGTTCAAAGATTGAGTGCCAAGTCATGTGGATTTTCCTTTTACATGCCCGTCACGGACAAAGAGGGAGTTTTTCAGTTATTTTAGGACCATCTACAGCGTCGCCTGCATCATCTGAGCCTTTTAAATTTATTCAAAAAGATATTTCAAGTTTATTGGAGAGGTTTACTGAAAATTTATTTATGGAATTCTAAATGTTTTATAACTGCTGTTTGCATGGTACTATGTGGCAATATTTGTTTCAGTGGTTTTCTATAGTGATTAACTTACATGTTCAAGGTGAAGCGGTCGGAGTGAAAGTGGCCTGGTATTCTCAATACGTTATACGATTTTCGAGAACACAGTTTGGTCAAACCTTGAAAAAAATTGTTTGAAGGAAAAAAAAAAAGGATACAAAAATATGGGTTCACTTTACTTGTTATATTTCAATCTCTCTCAAGTAGTTTTACATAACATAATAGGAGATTATGTTTGCGAATCGACGGGCCTTAAAAGGGTCATTTCACTTTTGTAAATATATTTCACATAAATCTGAAACACTGTAACATACTAGTGTTGTCTTATCGTACATTGTTCTATCACTGTGGACAAAGTCTGAGTTTTGTAAGATCATGTGCAATATTGTTTTTGCTTTTGTTTCCTTTCAGATTTTGCTTGTTTGCTTGCTTTACATCAGCACCGGCACTGTCATAATTCCAGTTTTATCAGCAGGACTTTTGGGTTTTAAACCTGAATGTGGCTGAGACACCAGATCAGTTTACTCTTAGGGAGCCGTCTATGTCTGCAGCACTGGAGAGCTCTATGAGAACGTGCTCTGCAGACGATCTCAGAGTGACCTCTGGTGGCAAGAGAGTGCATTACAGGCTGATATTATTTATCCCCATCCAGACTAAGTTATTGGACGTTTTAGCATGCACACATTTTTTTTCTCTTCAGAAAATTCCTTTAAAAGAAAATAGTAGCCGTTAAATTTATTGTGCTTGTCACTCAATCTGTGAGGTGAGTCCTCCCAGAATCCCCCTCCCTCTTCATCACAACACCCCTGATATCCACCATCCCAGCCACAAAAAACCACCCCAGCATTGTATTTTAAATGTGACTGCAGTATAATTCTGAAAAATTATCAAAGAATATAAAACTCGCGCTTCCAATTCTGGTACTGGCTCTGCTTGGACTTTGTTGACTAAAAAAAACCCAGCATCTAACTACTCCCCCCCCGCTTTACAGATCCACAACTTTACATCATGTTCGTCACCTGCACAACTGTAGCATGAAGAAGAAAAAAACAACACCTGCGGGTGATCACTACCCAGTCTCCATTCTTCAATGGATATTAAGGGCTCTGAAACACATCTGTTGCCAGGTGGAAGAGGAGGATGTCCTGTTAGGGACTATCAAAGAGGAAAAAAAAAAATCAAGTCCCAGAACACTGCAGAGAAGGGACATGGCTAATACTCACACCCTTCAGTGGATCACAGCAGCATCAAACAAACATGTCTGATCATGGATCATAACTATCTTTTGCGTTATACTTAATGTCATCTAGTCAGACAAGGAAAAACTCAAGCTTTTGTCCAAGCAGAGCCACCTTCCAGTTATGTTGTGTTACTCAGTGCATGCATGCAACTACCCTGAACAAAGTGTGCTGAAAATATATTGGATGTTTGTGATATACAAGTATTCTGTTTGTATCAGTCAGAAACTTTGATTTCTAGTATATTTTTCTCTTTCATTAGGACTGGCCTATTGTTGTATCCAAGATGGATATTATTATAATCTATTTTTTAAATGGTAGATCTATCCACAAGGTTCTCTTGTTGTGTCAGTTATTAAAAAGTAAAACAACTGCTAAAGTTTCTCTCAGTTAAGTATGAAAATGTGTTTTCCAGTGAAATGGATAGACAAGGGAAAATTGTGTTTTCCAGTCTCTAGGAAAATGAGTAGTAACTGTTATTTAATAACAGTTTAAAATGTGCAAATATGTGAGGTAAATTTTAATACAAGCTGGTTGGCAGGTGGCTCGTCTGCTGCCTGACCAAAATCAGACTTAATTGCAGTTCAGATGCAAGATCTCCAAATTTATGTGACATTTTGGGAAATGTGCTTTATTTTAACTGGCACAGAAAAATGGAAATGGGAACAGGTGTCTGAGCATAGGCAGATCTAAAATGTTTTAAGGGTGCGTTCCAGTTATCTGGGAAGTAGGAACTTGGAGCTGGATTTGATGTCAGACCCGAGGTAAATTCCGATTCTAGTTAAATCGGAATTTCAACATGGCAACACCCGTAGACATTGTGTACAATAGCTCTATCATAATTTTAAGTTTTACTTCCAATAAGCAAGCGTCTCTTTTAATTTGTTCAGTTTAGAGTTGCAGGCACCACATGTAACATTTTAGACACATTGTTAAATACATGTCTTACCATGTTTCGACCACATCTTAGTACTGTTAATGCAAGGTTCGCCTTACAATTTGTAACTAGGGATAGTTGGAGTAGTTCCTAGATTCCCAGTGGGAAATCCGACTTCAGACGGAGTTCCAGTTGATTTTTCTGACTGGGAAGTTGAAATTTCCCAGTTACGAGTAAAGCTGGAACGCAGCATGAGCTTTTAGTGCAGGCACTTTGCGCATATGTTCTTTGAAGGCAGCCCAACTTGCTTCCATTATCTACGCCAGCCCTAACTTAGACTGATTAGAATTAAATGACCATGACATGCACATTTCCCAAAACATTCAGACCTTTAGTATCTGAAAGTTTTAAGGATTTTATTTGATTCTCCCCAAGAGGAACCTTGTCACTATCCAGACTTGACAATATTTTGTATGGATGCTTGGAAAACGAAAAATGGATGCGAATTTGTTTTCAATCGGCATACACACAAAACCTGTTTAGTTTCACAGATATAAAATTTGAATTGTTCAGGACTTTTCCTCAACACCCTCCTCAGTCTAATGGTAACGCTGTAGTGTGTTCCTTTCAGTTCTGTGGGGGTGTATGTGTGTACACGTGCACTTGTAACTGCTGGGGCTGGGGGTGGTTAACGGGCATGGATGGGAAGGGACTACATGTAAATAAAATCAGATAGTGTTGAGGTGTTTATTTTCTGTGTCAGTGTAAGTTAAATATTCTAAACTAAAAAAAATTATGTATTATTCTCTATCGTGATTCATGGTACATTAAAAAAAAAAAAAAGAGGAAAAAGCTGTTTTATCCATATTTCAAATGCTTATCTCTCTAGCTTCTGGCTATTCCTGTTCCATTTTATAGATTTGTCAGCACAAAATGCAATAAACCAATATCATTTTACTACAGAATGTGTGTCTGCAGTTTTTAATCATGTTGTTTTGACAATAAAAACAAAAGTACAGATTGACCAGCACAATGGAAAACTATAAAACAAACTCAGGGCTGAAAAGAACCATCACTATCACAAAGAAAAACATACTCCATAGCTCTGTTGTTCATTACACACATTAAAAGATTCTGTAAAAGATTTCAGGCAAAATGAAAAGACTAACCATTATGTAATTTAAGCAACCCTTCCAAATTTCAACTGCACAAAAATGAGGAGAAAATTAAAACGTTTACAAAACATCTCCAGGGTCGCCTAACAACAAACCTATCACAGAAAAAGTTGCAGTAAATGCTTCTAACCGCTCATTTGTCTCAATAATGGCGAGGATACATGGACATTGGGGGGGGACCCTGCCCCATACTGGAAGATGACCTCTGGGGCATTGGTGGAGCAGACCCAGGGCCCACCAGGTTGTTCAGAGATGGCCCACTCTGAATGAGTGTGTCCAGAGCTTTTTGGACACTTGGGTTGTCAAAATTGATACCTGAAGTGGTAGCAGGGGGTCTCTGAGTGGTAGACGCAGGGGGTAAGCGGGACAGTGACATGCCGTAACCCTGGGATCCACCTGAAGCCATCCCTGGCATTGGCAGACGGGATGGATTTTGGGACGGGGAGGGACCGAGTGAGCTGTAGGAGTGTGACTGAGGGGCGCTCTGGGAAACGGCAGTGGATCCTGATATGGGGCTGGAGCCGCTATTAAACAGACTGAGGATTTTAGCCTGCAGCTCCTGCTGGTGACTCGGGTTTGTCGAGGCGCTGGAACTGGTCGACAGGTGACTTGGCTGGGCGGTGCTGAGTGTAGATGGAGTGAGTCCCGCAGCCGATGGCACCACATCACGATGCTGCGCTGCAGGAGCTTAAGGTTGACAATTCAGATTTACTGTTTAGTATACGTTTAGCATGAAAGAATGCATACCATTTTAAAACTATCAAGTGGTAGTGATTTGAAACAGTCTTTAAATGAGGTATTTACCTGCCAGAGGATCTTCAGAGGTTCTTACAAGACGAGTTCTTTTATCCTTCATGTATGCAATGAGGCTGTCCAGTTCCTCTGGGGTTAAAAACCTAGATGAAAAACATCCAATAACAACCTCGTTCTTGGACTACGTTCACACAGCAGGCAAAGAAAACTCCAGCCCAATTTATCTTGCCTCATGTGACCCATATTTGACTTTTTCACTGAAGTCTGAACAACCCCATTCTGATCTTTTCACGCACCCTCTACTGCTACTTCCACAATTGTTAATAAATTAGATACATATCCAATAGGTTACATATACATACATATACATATATATATATATATATATATGCAGTGTTTTTTAGACATTGTAGTCAGAGCTATAGATTCAACACTTCTGAATGACTGACAACTTTTGGTGAACTGTGAGACCAGTGCCAATATTGCTTCTATATACAAACTGGCATGATTTGGTCAATGGAGCAGCTATTTAAGCGAATCACATCTCAATCCCACCAGCGTATGTATCCAAACAAACTTCTCTACAGAGGTTGCAAGCAACGCTCCACAAAAGGCCATTTCTACTCCTAACTTTCTTCTTCTCATTGTGATCTTGTGACAATACTTTCAGCTCCCACTAATCTACAACTTTAAAATCAAACCATGGACAGCGACATCCATCATTACTTTCCCAAAACATTGTGCTGCTGCGTCTATGTTCTTCTTTTGTTAATGCGAGTGATAGGTATTTTGTTTACCTAAATACAAAGAAAGAACCACAGACAACGTTTATGAGTTTTTAACTAAGCTTTTGCAAAAGGAGAAGACAGAGAACTGCTCCTCTGAACAGCTCACCATGTGTTCTGAAACTCTGCAGTAGGACTTGCCTTTTATTAGCAAAACAAAAGCAAGGGGGCTGGTGCTGATAAGATTAGGAGGCCCCCAGGAACTAACACAAACAAAAGCAGTTTTACGACTAAGGAATCTCTAAGTAGGGGGGCACAGAGTATAAACAAACACAGGTTTACGACTAAGGAAACTCTCAGAAGACCATCTTCAAAGAACATGTTTTAAGGGTTAAAAGGAGGTCATCTCTGTCTCACACACATGTTCACAATAGCTGACCCTAGTAACACTACTAATGTAACAATGATAATAAAATTATTCTAACAGCGAGCCACTTTGGGGTCATGAACTGTTCACATAGAAGTCTGATTTTGGTTGTATCATTCATGACTGTCAACGCAACCCCCCCCCCCAAAAAAAAACTCAATAAAATCATGATCTGCTGTGAGAATGCAGCATTAGAAGCCACAATTTTAATTTCAGTACATCTTTTAAAGTTTGAGCATATATTATTTGATACCTGTTCTCTGCTAGCAGCGTGATGCTGGTGAGCACTGAAATGGGATGGCTCTCTCTATCAGGCTCCCGGAGTAACACATCATCCGCCATCTTGGCAGCCTTTCTCGCGATTTCCTCCCGTTCTTTTTCTCGGTTCTCCACTTTGTAGGTGTCATAGTTGTGGGCGACCAGCAACATTGCATCTTGCATTGGCATGTTTCGATGTTCTAGTTATGTAAAATACATGCAAGAATGAAAGGTATGATTCACTGAAGGGCTCCTTTTGAGCCTGACCTAACTAATAGATTTTCAAGGCTGACTTAAATTACCTTGAGGTGTACCAAACAGGATGTTGACAGTGCAAGAGCGATGCACCTGATGCTGCTGAGTGATGATGATGGCGAAGGGAGTTCTGGCTCTGCCTACGTCCTCCAGAGCCTGGGTGAGAGACACTTCCGTGTTCAGGAAGATCAGATCCACAACCATTCCCAAATCGCGGACTTTTCGCCCGACTGTCTCTGCATACTCCCTACAGTTGTTTTAGAAGCAAGAGACGCACAAAAACAAACACAAACACAGGAGCAATATGAAATGAAAATATCCAAGATAAGGTTAAAGATTTCCAGAAAAGCGTTTGATTCTTGATGCTGTAAAGGACAGACTGTGAACTTACTTCTGCGCCTTGTTTACAACGATCACAGAGCAGTCAACAGGGCGGTCCATGTCATAGCGCCGCTGGAGTTCTTCGTAGTATTGTCGATACAGCTCATTCCGACGGCGCTCTTCTGGCCGAGCGCGATCTTCTACTGATTGGAAACAAATGGGATGAAGGGATTAAATGCTAAATCGAATCCAATGATGTTCTAGACACAAGTCTCTGGATTTTATCAAGAGACTTGTGTCTCTTAAAAAAGACTGTACGACAGTTAAAAGTAAACATAACCTTTGTTTCTGTGAATTAGTGCTTTAAATGAAAATAGAGTCAACAAATGGAAACCAGAGAGTAAAAACATCAAAGAGAACAAAGCTGTGGAACCAGCTGATATTATGAGCATTGTATTACTAACCTCCAGACTCACGACGTCCATTCCAGGGATCCAAGTATGGGTCCCTGTAGGGTTCATCCTTTCTCCTGTAATAGTCCTCTACCCCACTGCCACTGCGGTAGTATCGGTCATAATCTTCTCTGCTGAAATGAAAGATTACATGTTTAAGCAACATCATAATGGATTTACCAGCTTGCAGCTGAGGGTCAACAGTCACCTGTAAGCAGGGTCCCGAGGGTCGCCCCTGGCGTCCTTGTCTCTGCTCCCCGAGCGGTACCGGAAATCAGGGTCACGAGAGTGGCTACCTGGCCGGGGTTCCCTAGCAGAGTCTCTTCCCTCACGGCTCTCCCGAGGTTCCCTTGCGTCACGGCCATAAATAGGTGAACGTGAGCGAGGCCGGCCCTCCTTGCCATATATGGGCCTGAGAGAGAGGTCAAGAATTAGAGCTAGAAAAACTCAAGAGTGTGAAGTGGAAGAGCAGATAATGCTGTTGGCGGCAATTTTTATTTATAAACAGGCTTGGATTTTAAGATCTCAAGTGATGCAGTCAGTCACAAAAAAAAAATACAAATATTAACTTCAGACTTCTGGTTCATTTTTATTAGAACATAATCAAATGCATCACTTTACTTGGAAGATTTTAGAACATTTTCTTCTCACCTTTCTGATAACGTCTTTTTAATTTGCACTTGGATGAGTTTTTCAAACCAAAACTCATTTTTAGAAACTTCAAGTTATAACTGAAAGTGAGCGCAAAAACAGCTTCAATCCAATGTGTGGAGTCTTTCCATTTCTTAACGATTCCTTCGATACCAAGCCAAAAAAAGCAGAACCTCGGCACATCGCAACATGGTTTATTGAAATACCGTTCAATCCAAAGTGATTGTGTTTTAGTGGACGAAAAATATCAAGGTAAATTGAGATTACAGTTGAGATAAAGCAGTTGAGATTGAGACAATACCACAACCGGTTTCAAAACCACAACCATTTTTCTGCCCGTCACAGCTTTCCAATACAAATCCTTTGAGATGCTCCAACTCCTGCTGTGCACTGACAGTCAGCTGGCTGAAAGAAGGTTCTGAGATTTTTCCTCATACTGTTGTGAAATATTTCCAGTCGCAATAGTCACGCAGAGACTTCATGTGGAAAGTAAGACTGCCATCCACTTGTAGCAGTTTCAGACATACAATTGACATATGTTGAAGTGATTATATTTACTTAAAACAAAGTGGTAATTTTAAAGTTTTGTGTTGATACCTGCGGTGTTTCGACTCAATATTAGGAGATAAGAATCTCATACTGGAGATAAAGGCGAAGGTTTTCTTTATTTTGTTTTATTTTTTGAATCCTTAAGTTGGCTTCTTGTTCACAGGTGAAAGAAAGCAAATGAACGTTGATGTAGTCATGTTCTTCAAAGAGCAATAGGACAAATGTCTTTAAATGTTAAAAAGTCAGAAATGCCAAAATTTTTAAAGAGTTTTCAAGGAGTCTGTTTAAAAGAGACTCGAGCAACGCAAACCCTACTTGCAGATGTAGGACAGAAAACTATTCTAGGCGCAAGAATTTGACAAAAATCACACAAAGAACATTTCCACTGTGAGCAATATAAGAATCTTTGAGACAAGGACACTTTAAATTACACCAGATGTGTGTCTCTTCTTTATTTCAACTCATCAAGACAAGTTAGTTTTGTGTAAAATGTTGACATGTCAACAAACCATTTCGAACTCATTCAAATGTCAGATAGCTCCCTTAACGTTGAATTCAACCCTTGGGAGAAATTACAGGTGATGAAAAGGTTACATATGCTCTTTACCGATAGAGAGGCGATGGTAGTTCTTCACACTCATTTCACGTTACTTTACCTTCGAGGAGGGCTCTGCTGGGATAGAGGTTTAGCTTGTCGTCGCTCCACGGCCATATTTACATCTGAAAATAAATGAATCCAAACGTTGAACACAACAGTGACATGTAGACCAGCTAATGCTGTTCACGCAAAATGAGAGGCCGCATCATTCCTTTTCCGATCCAAATGAAAACTTAGGGAGAGGATCCAAATTGGAAAACGCAAACTGGACGAAGGTTCAAAGCACAGAAAACCGAGACGCCAAATCTGTGGGATGAAAAGGTACTCCCGTCTCCGCCCAAGCTACTTCCACTTGTTAATTCAGATATAAGCTGGTTTTTTTATTATTTAATTAATTCCATCTGATGAACTTAAGTTGATCGAAAAAATTGGCAAAATACTTTTTAATAAAACAGTGGTAGGCACACTTTTGCTAATTCGCTAAAAGCAGAGCTATTTTTTTGTTTAGTGCTTTTGTTAACTTTAAAAACATATAGTGCACTTAGCTTCCCGATAATAAAATTTTTCCACATAAATCCTTACTTGGCTGTTTTATAAGTTGAATAAACTTCAACATCTAAATGAGGACTGTTCATGCAGCAGTGACTTTTGATGATCTCACGTTCTTTTTTTCCCTACCCAATAACTATTTCAATCAAGAATCATACACAAATAAATAAAACATGAACAACAGGGAACAAAACAAATACATAAATCCAATATCTATGATAATTAAAGAACATGGAAATTATAATGTAGAAATGAAATTGGTGCTTGAGGATCTTTAAAAGGCAGATATAACGTAACTGAAGTTAGCCCTTTCACATTAGCTAAATGCCATGTTGATCCAGTGCTTTAGGGAAGCTAACGTTTATGATTAGTGCTTTAGAGGTAGAGCAACTAACCTCTAAGTTAGTGGTGCCTTCCACTAAATAAAACTGACATGAATAGAGCCTATAATGTACAAATCAGGCATTCATGTAATTGTATTCTTTAAACATAAATCTATGAATGGTATTACTAAACATTAAATTGTTTGTTCTGCATATTAAAAAAAGTATGCAACAAAGAGCAAATGCAACATTTGTTTAAACATGCTCTGTAGAACGATGTTAAATAAGAACTACTTTTTGAAAACTATTGTTTTCTACACAAACTCAAAAAATCCCCAATATGTCAGAAAACTTCCGACTTTAAAAAGTTTCAGTGTCCCAAACCGAACATGTTGAAATAAAAGAGGCTTGTCCTTTTGACTGTAGTTTACAAATACTTCTCAGTGTTAATTACAGAGGGTCAGCTGTGTAAACTCAAAAACTTATTCATGAAAAAAACAAAACAAGGCAAGGTGGGTTGGAACTTTGAAGACATATTTTAAAAACATAAGTATAACAATACTGTGGTTGTTGCCGGGGAGAAAACTGTTCAAATGTTTAAAAGTTATGGGTTTAGCCCTTTTCTTAGTAGTGGCAAACTCTGTACCTGTAATGCGATTTAAAACAGTGGTCTTTTAATTCACATGAACAATACTGTATATCATTTTAAAGTAAGATTTACATGCAAAATGTTGCATTTGGTCTTAAATGATTTAAATATTAGCATACATGTCTGATTTTTAATATGGAGAATTTTGAAGTAGTGAGTCCATCAAAGGTTTTAGCATTTGTAAAAAAAAAAAAAAAAAAAAAAATCTTATTGAAACCATTTATTCAAATGTTTGGCAATTAAGGCTTACCTAGTTTGTACCCTTTATATATTCGGCCCTTTTGAGCTGCTCTCGCAGCTTCAGCCTCCTCAAGGCGCTCAAATTGAACAAATCCATAACCTCGAAACAAGGACACGCCTGGAAGAGGAATATTTTAAGTGGCACAAAATTGTCTGTCCACCATCCACCAAGAAATAATGTTTAAGTTAAAGGCATATTCAAAATATTTCAAACAGCTATAAAATTCAGCGGCAGCTTTTCGGATGTTATCCGTCACATGTAACAACTGCGGAGTGAACGCTTGTAGGTTTACTAACCGACTATCTTCCCGTATGGAGAGAAAAGATCTTCCAAATCCTTGTTTGTCATGTCAGAAGTTGGCAAATTCCCAACAAAAATCCTTCTCTCCAAATCCCTTGGATCGTTACTGCTGCAGGTGCGGGAATATCGCCCTGGTGATGGGCTGCGGCTTCTTCTGCGAGACATGCCTAGATCTTGAGGTTTATCCTTTTCTGTCTTCGTGCGCCTCAAAAGCTCGAACAGGTTCGGTTTGTTTGCAAACAATTGTCTTTCAACTGTCGTCAATCCTGAAACATGTCAGTGAGTAAGAAGAGAGATCAAGTTCCATAACAAAATGGGTTTTGTGGATGAAAAATTGAAGATCAAATTCACAACAAAGCAAACTGAAATGCGGATAGTTTCAAAGTTTAGAAGAATTTTTTAAATGAACATTTATGCAGTGAGTTCATGGCAGTTTTCATAAAATTTTTTTTTTGCATTTTGTTTCTTTTGTGTCAACTAAAATCAAACGTTACCGACAAGCTGGTGGTGAAAACTAGTGAGCAACAAATGCGGGCCGAACAACGCAAGTCTTCAATTAAACCGCTGAAGAGACCGACTTCAAAAAGAAGCTGCCTAAAGAAATATGCAAAAGCTCTCCAGAAACATTAGAGAACTTTGCTTTTTCCGAACATGGACAAAAATAAATAAATAAATAAATAATTGTGGGACAGCAGTTTACAGCAAATCTTTGAGGAGTCATGAATGCCAAAAATATTAAAGTACCACCATTAGACTTTCATCAAAATACTAATAATCTGACTTACTTTGATTGGCAGACCAATTAAGGTCAAACTAAAATTATTAAATATTCACATTATTTGATTAAGTAAAAAACTGAATAGAGTATTTCATGAATCTGATCTTGAGCATTTACCTTCAAATAAGTAAATTAACCTGTTAAGAAAATGCAAAAAGAGAATTGGTCGTCTATTAATGACCTGCTTCCACTGAGTGGTACGGCGTGGGTTGATGTGGTACATTGTCTCTTTCCATTATAAAACCGGACCGTACAACCGACCAGTACCGCACCATTCCTGGGCCCCCATCATTTGTAGGTTCATAGGATGATGTTATGGTAAGGTAGAGCAACAGGCCTCACACAACACACCATTGTCTGGAGTACAAAAGAGTCCCTGCACCGACCCATGCTATAACACACAGTGGAAATAAGGCATATCTCAAATATAGGTACTGCTTTGTATTTCAGTTATGACAATTAACAAAAAAGAATATTTCCTCCATTACTTTAAGTTTCCGCTATAATTTTGAGGGAAAGGTCAAGAACGAAAACTCTACTTTTGCAGTACAACTTTTTTCTGTAAGTGGTTTATAGAGAGGTCATATTTTATGTGTTGTAATTGCTAGGAAAAAAAATACAGACACGACACTTTGAGTAATCTTCTTCCCAACCCAAAAGTAAATTGACCGTTCAACCTCTTATTGAGTTCATACGAGTGGGTTTTGTAAAAATGAAATGAAATGCTTGTTCAAAATGTCCTCTTCTCTTGAAATTGTGCGGCTGTTGCAGAAGAAAATAGGGATTCATGAAAATTAAATGACAGGCTGACGAGCGATTGAAATATTCAAAATTTGAGTGTAAAATTAAAGAATGTTCCTCAAACTCCATAGGAAAGACACTCAGTCAAATCTGAAAATAGTTCTGCAGTTCAAGGAAAAAAAAAAAAAAAAAACATGCTTTTGGGTTTATGGTTTCATCATATATACAGCACAATATAGCAAGCTGAAATGTTTTTCTCAGGGTGTTTTTGTTGGGGCCCAGTCCCTTGCATACCTTTAAGTTGAACCAGGACGTTTTCAGTGATCATCTAGTTTGAAGATCCAAATTTCTAGATCCAAGATAAAGAAAAAAAAAAAACGTCACTTCAAATGTTTTTTGTGGTCAATAACAACTTTACAAAGAACTGATAATAAACACAAAACGTAAGATAATTAAAACTATACATAAATCCAAACAAACATTGCAATGTATTTGACACAAACGTGAATCTCTACCGGTTAAAAAGGCAACATATTTATCAGTTTAATCCTGTTTTACAAGAAAATGCTACGCTCTACATTTAACACTGGAAGCACTAGGTTTTTGATTTCTCCCCAGACTGGCTGAAACAGGGCCAAAAGAACCAACGACTCTTGATGGCTCTGATGGCTCAAATTAGCATCCATTCTTCAATTGACAATGTGGTCGTTGACTGAAAGGGAAGAAGGTAGGAGTGTGAATAGTCCATGTTGGGGGTGGGTGCCAGAAGGTAGGAGTGTGAATAGTCCATGTTGGTGGGGGGTATCTATGATACCAGCAGGAGATCGGATCTCCTGCTGGTAATGCTGGTAGGTAATGCTCTTCAGTCTAGTTTTGAAGCATACATAAAGTGTTTTTGGAGAGATGTGACCTTTTGCAGCTGATGTTGTGCTGCATTATCCAGTCTAAGTCGAAGTCTAAGTCTAAGGAACAATTGTGCAACTGTGAGATGCGTTGAGGCCATTACCAGGGTACTTAAGGGTACTTACAATCCTTCAGGCCATTTGGACAATCTCTAGACTGCATAGGAGTGTTGTCTACGTGGACTACCTTCAGCGCTTCTAGTTTAAGTGGCTAAACGAATGAAGAGTTAGACTGTGCTCCCACTCTTTAAAAATGCTAATCTGTTCATCTGAACAGATTAGCTGAAAGGCTACACTTTCATTCTGAATTCTGGACAGCAACAACGTGGCATGAAACAAAATACTTAACGCTACTTATAACATTAGAAACATGGACAACTACTAAAAGAAAATAATACAATCGTGTAAACTATAGGCCCAATGAATGAGCTCGAAAAGAAAAACTTCAAAATCGTAAATGAAGTGTTTTTCAATGACAAAAACATCAATAATTTTGCAGCTACTAAATATGTGCACACCGACAGATGCGAAAGGTCTAGACTTTAATTAATAAGTATTCAGGTGGCTAATTGTGTTATATTGCTGGTAACAAGCATATAAAAAAATCGACGTTAAGTTAGCTCTCTAGCTTAGCTTTGATATGGACTGCATTCGGTCGCGCGACGATCACTTGGTTTGCAAATGGCGAGCTACTTTCAGCAGAACAGAGTTTAACATTATCCTTTACAATAACGAAGCCAATCATTTTCAGTTTTCTAAAAGTACTTTTACACGTGCAATCTTCCAATGTTTCCAGATAATCACGTAGCCAGGTTAGCATTGTATGTTAGCTACTTAACAACAGCAACAATGAAATGCTAACACCAAACCCCCTGCTCGCTGACATTTATCAAACACCGACTCGATGTTCTTGTTATTATTTTATTCAGTAACATTCGAATTACCTTCGCCGTTTGTCTTTTCTCCGTTTAGCCGTACTCCACGGAGAAGTGCTGCCTCTGGTCGTCCCTGGATGGAAGAACACAAACGACGCTGAAGTTGGCATCCGATTCACAGCTTCCGACGTGCTTGTAGAGGAGCAGCGCTTGATTAAGGGTTATTTCGTTGCATTAAAAGCTCTGACGTGAGCTACATTGAAGCCGTAGTTAAAATTCTAAAAGTAATTGAATTTTAAAAGTTGTTTATATTCATAAAATGCAACCTTGTCTTCTGTGAACCCCTTATTCAAATTTCAATTCGTGAAATTTAAAAAAGAAAAGGGTCGATTTAAGGTTTTTTGGCCTTTAACGGATCCAGTTGGAAAGCTATAACCTCTAACCTGGACAGAATTATTCTGCAATGACGACGGATAGGAAACAGGTTTGCGATTTGTGAAATAGTTCATCTATTTTTGAAACTCGGAAAACTGAATTAGGGCTTTTGGTGTCACAGATTTAGCTAAAAGATGATATTACTCGGATATCTCAAATGGTCAAATTTATTATGCTCTCTAACTACACGAAAACACGATTTTGATTAGTAAAACTTCAATTATATTTGTAAAAACTCTAGAAAAATGTTAATGGACGAGAGGAAGATGAATTAAAACAGAGGTATGAGAAAATAACTGCCTCTTGAAATATAAAAGAGTATAAACTAATAGTTAATGCCTGTTGTGTGTTTAGAGGTAATTCCAGAAGAAATTATTTCAAAACAATAAATCTGTAAAATATGAGTGTAATGAAATTTATTTAAAAGAGAAACAAAAAATAATTTCAGAGTTCACAAAAATTCCATAAATTGCTTTGCATGATTGCAAGCTAGTAAAAATTCAATTTAACAAATGATCATAATCGCCCGGAATTATTTGAAAAAATATATGAACGTGTTCAAGTATGTCCAAAGGGCACGCCGTTATTAACACGTCACAATCACCGGAGGGAGTGTCGACATTATTTTGTCTAAAAGAGAACAGTTTGTGAAAAAAGACTAGAGGAAAACGGGTATGTAACGATGAGGTTATTATATAAATTAAATGATGTGAAACTCTGCCCTGAAATGACTTACTTTGATTGAACATATGATTGTGCCATGGACTGTTTTCGTTTTTCTGGTGTACAATTTTCACACCGCCTCTTAAAGGGGAGTGTCAGGACTTTGCGCACGTTACACAAAATAGTAGATCTACATATATATTGCTACGAATTTTATTGTTAAAAACAAGTTTGACATCTGTTATAGCCGAAAGTAACGTCTCCTCAAAGTTAGCTTAACCCTGGTCAGCTGTTGAACTTCCTCGATCAGGGAGGGTGAGGCAGAGAGGCCTGGCGAGGACGCCGACATGTCGAAGCTCATACATTCACTGCAGTCTGGTCTGCTCTTCATTGAATTTCTGGGAAACCGATTATCCGGTAAGAGCAAAGATGAGCTTCGAAACATCTATAACAAGGAGTTTAGGTTCAGGTAAGCTTTAAACTATCTGTATTTGTCACATGTCGTTATGCAGCCGTGGGTGTTTTGACTGTTTCATGCTGCACGCACTGTTCACAGAAATGGAGTAAAACATCCAAACTTTTCCACTGTTCTCTACGCTCTACGGACTTTCAACCATGTCGACATGGTAAGAGGGAAAATCTACAGAAATGTCCATTTTGAGGTAAGTATTGATCAAAAGACACTTCACTTTCTTTAGAGACAAGTCTGGACATGTTTTTGTATTTGTTAACAGAACAAACAAAAAGAGGATGCATGGTGTTATTGTTGCAGGTTGGGGTGTCCTCTGACCAAGCGAAGATAATGGGGCCTCACCAAACACACCGACATGCAGCTCAGAAAAGTACAAGAGAATCGCCTGGTCGCTTTACAACAAAAACGGACCCTGCAGTGACCTCAAAGAAGAAGCAAGCCTCTGACCAGCAGAAAATAATCGGTCCTCACCGAACAAACGTACAAGGAACTCAGAGAAGTACAACAAAAGAGTCACCTGATGGTTCTGCCACAAAAACAGAGCCTGGAATGACCCCAAAGAAGAAGCAGGGTTCAGATATCCTTCAAAAGATGAAGACAAACAGGTATGTTTGTCACATTTGCAGGCAGATGCGCTTGTGTTCCACCTACATGTTCAACCATCCTATGAAAACGACTTGACTTGTTTCAATTAGTTTACACCTAAAACTGGGGGTGAATAACTTAACTAGATATACCAAAGAAAAATTATGTAGATTTCCCAAATTTTGTAAATCCCAAATTAAATTTAATGAATGGATTCACACTTTTAAGATGTAAAGAACAGTCTTATTGATGTTTTAAATTAACTTGAAAAAAATATTTTAATTTAAAAGAAAACCCAAATGCTGTCCTGTCACGCAGTAAAGCAACAATTATCCTACCCATTGGCAGTGTTATATCATTAATGTCTATTCATTTTTACAGATGGTATGAAATAAAAATGTAAAATCAGCATTCGTTGAGGTTAGTTTACAAGTACATATTCTTTTCGTGCAGAATATCCTCTTGTTCTGATTTTTAAGCTGACACTATTGTCAACTGGTTAACCAACAGTTTGCTTTTTGCAGGACTACATATTTCCAAACAGCTAAGTTCATTATTCTGATGGAAAGGTGTGTTAAAGCAACATCAATCTAGGAGGCAGATATCAGAGCAAAAGTACAAGTTTATTACAGCAATTGCAATCGGGGAAAATCATTTGAACACACAGTGATCATCAAGATTGAACACACATGAGTGTCAAAGGAGTCTCTGAGTTGTCTGTCGCTCAGGGGCCTCCTCTTATACAGATTCGAACACGCAGCCCATGGCTGAGTTCCTTAACCACACAAGAAAAGAAAAAAAACAGGAAGTACAGGCAGTTTCTGACAAACAGGGCACAGTTGGAACACCTGCAGCCTTGAAACGTCGAAACCTTAACCACAAACACCTCTGCATTAAAGAACTCCACTGACCTCCATGTACGTACGTATGTACATACGTACGTACATCCGCTGATGTACGTACGTATGTACATCCGCTGATGTACATCCGCTACTGCAAAATCATCAGTTTAATCTCTAAGACAGTTAGATGGAAAAACCCATCTATTGTAGTTTGGTTCAACTTACAAGTTTGCACTGGTGCAGGTCAGGAGCCTCAAGTAACTGTCGGCTCTCTAAGTGAGCTCAATTGTGGTCAGGCATTTCTTGTTGAAGCAACCTTCAAAAGGCAGACAGTTTGTCACACAGAAACTGCAGTTAGTGTCACAGCAAGCTGTGACCTTTAATGCGTTGGATATATAGTATACATGAGTAAAGTAATCAAAGCAATCAATAATAAAAGTATTCAAAACCCTTTATGAACTAATAGTCATTAATAATTCATTTTGACAGGTGTTATAGCTTTTTTTTATAGCCAGCGAACCAGTAATAAGACAGTTGCGTAAATATGATTAACATATAAGAGGGAGTTACAGAAAAATATAAGAACAGGAGGACAGAGAGCAGTTGATGCCCCGATTCACTGTATGCCTTATCCAGAGTTCCTTTCTACTTCTCTCCTGGCTTTATTCTGCTTCCTCCCAACTCCTCGGATACTTCTTGTGGGAAGCTTCTCTGTCCACGGCTCCCCCGCTTGCTTGACCTCGACCAGTGCCAGGCGAGTCCCTCTTAGCGGCCTCTGTTTGCTAAGAACTAGCCAGCTGTATCTCTTTCTGAAGGACACCTCCAGTCTCCAGAAAGTCGATAAGCCCTAATCTAAGCAATTTTGTCTCTCGAAATTAATCCTTCCCTTCCAGCCAATGTCAGAATTCTGCACCTGAAACGTCCTTATTGCGACGACAGACACTTAAAATTCAAACGCTCTTATTTGATCATCCACTACAAGCTCCAACAAGTCTTGGCTTGAAAAGAGGGCATTCAATAGTTGGCCAACACCCATTATCTTCATGATAACGTTTATAATGCTGCCTACACACTGTGTTAAGTTGGTAGCTTAGCTCTAAAAAAAAAGTTGTTAAATTTCTTGATCATTCGAGTTGAATATCACTAGTAAATACACACAAAGTATATTTCAAAAGTAATTCATAACTGGTCCAGAAAAGTTTAAGCCCTCTTACCTTCAGCTGCAGTAGACATGAACACATTATAAAATTGCTATGCAAGTAATTGTTTGCATGTTCTGTTTTAAAGCTTCCTGTTTAAATCATACCCTTCTTAAAGTAAAGTTATTCAATATGGCCAGTGCAGTATCAAGTCATAAACGAGGTGGAGCAATGAGGAGTTGCAGTAGAAAGTGGTTCCATTTCATACTTTGTCCACCAGAGAGCGCTAGCATGATACAGTAAAAGCGACTGATTTGTGAGTGTCTTGGTCTTAAAAACTTGGTTGTAAAGTCACTACATGGCGATTTAAAAAAAAAAAAAAAAAAAAAAAAAACACGAGAGATGCTAAAATTAGATTTTGTCTTTGCATACCTTCTGAAGATACACTTCTATTATCTACACAGCTCATTTATGTTTTTTTTTTTTTTTGCATTTGTCTCAAGATGAGATTCATCCTTATTAGTGGGGGAAATTTTCACATCTGATTTATCAGCATTCCTGTTCTCTTCTTGTAACCAGCTTTTAGTGAAATGTATCGAGGTAAAACGATAAATAAATGGCGCCTTTGGAAAAAGTCACCAGAGTTGTAAAAATTGATTTTGATCAGTGCAATCTTTATTCACATACCAAGCACTTTGCAGACATGCTCATTATCAATTAAATGACAAACAGTAGTGTGCTATATCAAAAAACAATTTTTATGGCTGTAGATATTATGTGTTTGTCAGCCTCCGTAGGTATTCTTGACACCCTTATAATTGCATGTTTAATAGAATTGTACTTATTAAAGTGCAAATTTTCCCAGTAGCACATGGTAAATTGTTGCAATCATGTTTTGTGCAGTAAAGGTGGATGTTGCCTGGATTATTTGTCCCTTATTAGAATTAATCAGTTATTACTGGTTCTTCCTGTTTTGCTGCCATTCTCTAAATGCAGTTTGTGTCATATTTATATTGTTGAATTTATATTCAGTCTGGTAAAGCTGAAAGTCCTTTTTAAGTAGGTTTAGCTTGAATATGAGATCTCAATATATAAAGAGAATTATAAATAAAATGCATTAGCGTTGTTTCTGGCACAGCACACTGCAGGAGAAGGCCTAAGAACAGAACATTTTGTTCTTTTAAAGGACTTTATTATATTAGCATCTCTAATGAAGATCTTCTTTCAGCATGGACCATGGAATGACCTCTCACCTTCCGATAGGCAGTGAATTGTAAAACTCCCAAACAGGCTCTCTTGTCATTAAGCCACATACCTGGAATGAAACCTCTTTTTATCTCTGATTTGAAACTACAGTATGCAGATCTAGAATACCATCTAAGGGCTACTCTCTTGCGGTCATAATTCATGATAAAGTCCAGATGAAACAAAGATAAAAACCCTAGATGCACGAACTGTTGATGAACTCTAGTTGAGCCTCGGTGTAATGGAATCATAGCGCCATCTGAAGGATGGCGGTTAGTATTGTAATGGACTCAATAACTTCTTTCAGTAATCAATAAGATTTAATGTTGAACTGTAGTACATCCTTATAGTCTTCATGTAGTTTGGTAAACAAAAAAAGTGTCCTAAACTTCCTTTCAGCTAATTTAATCATTTGAATATAGAGTGTGGTTTATGTTAAGAGTCTCTTTGCCTTTCAGAAATGCAGGAGGCAAAATCTGTGTCTCGGTAACCTCTAAAATAAATGATTTGTTTGCTTGTCGCTTGACAAAACTAACAAGCTGTCCTGAAGAAACGAAAAATCACTGTGAAGATTGTTACATTTTTTAATTAAAAAATACAAAAGTCACTTTTAATGTGAAGGAGGGACTATAAGGAGAGATTGTAAATATCACAAGGTTTGCTTCATTGGCTCAAAATGGGGGTTAGCTCTTCACTGACTGGATAGGAAATTAGAGCTACTTCCAAAGATGGGCACTTATCCAGTTTAAAACTAAAGGTGTTCATAGTTTTTGGCTGATCCTCACTAGACAATTGCCAGATATGCATATTCTTTGTGCAGAGTTAAGAAAAAAGAAAACCAGATAATCTTAATTTTTCATACATTTCCCTAAGACTTTAAAAGGAAACTGTTGGACTTCCATAAATCTTTCAGAGTATGAGCTTGGTAGAATTTTTTTTTTATTATTCCTCTGGCATATTTGCACCGAGGTCATGTCGTCTGCGGCGGTGTGGGCCGAATGCTTCTTTACAGCAATTCCAGTGAACATCAAAATGTAAGGTTGACCTATCTTGGCTAGGTTGTGTTTGATGTCAGTAGGGTCTGAATTAAGTCTGCCTCCATATTTGAATAACATAGCCTTTAGTGTAATACTTGTTAAAAGTAATCCCTCTCTTATTTCCTCCTACTCATTAAGGACATTACCTTGTCCATATTTCTAAACTGAAGTCATTTTCAGTGTAGTTATTTTGTAAACATAAACATAAGTCTTCCTGTGGGTAATCACATGTTGGTACTTCTGTTATAACTCAAGATGTAACTCACTCCCTGAGATCTAGATGCAGAGATGACCATTGAGCCTAAAGAGTTTAACTTTGAATAAAATTAAACTAAGTAAGTTAAATTAAAGTGATTAAAGGATTCTAGTAAAGTCCTCCACTGCTACACAGAGCAGAGGGCTCCGACCAACATAAAAGGTGAAATGGTCCCTTTTGGGTAAAGGGTGAGTGTCTTGTTCATGAGTGTTAGCAGGGTGGAGCAAATAAGGGGTTCCTGGTTTTTGTCCACTATAATGGTGTTAATTTATTGCATTTTGATGAATGAGCGGAGATGAAAGGTGATTCTGTTGTTTTGGTGATCCATTTTCAGTCCAGCCCTCACCTACGGTCACAATAAAATGATGCCCAACCTGGGAGGAGGCTGTTGATGGAAGCCAGGATTATATGCTAATGAGGCTTTAAAGCAATAAAAGCCCTGCAATCACAGCAGTGTTGATCAGATGTTTATATTAAAATTGAATTTAATCGAACTGTATGCTTAATCATAATAATGCAAAGTGAGTTCACACTTTGCAACACAGCTTCTGCATCAAACATTATGTACAAAGTGGACTAAATGACTAGAAAAGCATAAGCAACAAGGTAGATTGTTTATGCTGGATTTTAGAGAGGAAATTAAGTCCCGTTTTATTGATGTTTACACAGAGCCGGTTTACTGTTCCAATGAGAGCACAAAAAAAACTTATGGACTCATGTTAGGAAGAGAATTCTGAAGGATAATGGTGAAAATGTTGCAAATGACATCTTGATAAGTTTTGAGTTTATTCTTTCATTCACGACTGCTTATATTCACACTGGAGATCTCAGTCTTTGTTACAATTAAAACAAACCAGTTACAGCTGCTACTCCATAACACATAATCTGGACTAAGTCACAGATTAAAGACAAACTGTTCATTTTGATATTTGCATTCATAAATGTGCACATGCATATCCATGAAAAACATCTTGTATAGCTAAGCTTGTTGCAATAAATCAATTAATCCCATAATAACTTAAAATGAGCTTGATAATTTTGTTTAGAGTCTTCATAATAATTTCACTTATGGTTTTGGTTGCGTATGATTTTTATTTCCATTTTGGACATTTAAAGTATTTTCAGGTCCAGCATTAACTGTTCTTTACAAAATGAAAATTTGATTTTGAGAGGTTAAATTTGCATTATTGCACCATTATTATTGCTATGCTTGGAAATGGTCTGAAAACATTATGTATTGCAATAATTTCAGAGGCAATTTATGGTCCAGCAAAACTGATCATGACAGATCTATGCATATGTATAAGTTTACACTTATTCTTAATGGAGAAGAAGCAACATTTTTTACAAGAAGTGGAGTTTTGTTCAAATCTGTGTGATTTACAGTCCAAAAATGTGGAGTAGTATTGTAATTAATGTTGTTATTGCAACTTCTTTATTTTCATGCCTTGTTTCTTAAAGTGATTTTAGTGGAAAAAATATACACGAACTTCTTGTGTGGCTCATAACAGGAAGGAGATGATGGCCGACAAGGAAGGAATACAAATCACATCAGTCCCAAAAGGAAGTGACGGAGTTGTTCATCATACCGTGGCTTTCGAAATGCAACCATTTGTTGTAAAGTTCAAAATTTTAAACAATGGTGCAAACATGGTTTACTTCACCAAGTACACAGTTCTAGATAGAGTTCGCTGTTACAACTTGAAGGATGTAAGGAAAGTGACCAAAGCCAACCTACTGCCCCTCTGCCCAGGTAGGAAAACACACACTTACCTGTCCCATTAAAGCACAAAAACCTGCAAACCAGAGGTGATAGATGCATGATTGGTTTGTTTTTCCTCTCCACAGGGGAAAGTTATGATGTCGTCCTTTCTTACTTCCTTAATGAGTGCGGATATTTCCCTGCCACGGTCTACTTTGAGTTCCAGTTTGAACTGCCAAAGCCAGTGACCTTCTGCATCGTCAGGGAGATAAAAGCGGTGGTCCAAACCTCTTTGGGTGCTGAGCTGGGACCTGTGGCTCCGTATAAACCGTACCCGAAGTTCAAACCAAAACGAGCTGTTAAAGAGGTGGTTGAGGGAATTCCACCAGCAAGGTAAGTTCTTCTGAATAATGTGCTCTTTAATTTAACTGATAAACTCAACAGTCTTTTCTTATGTCTTCAAATATTCATACTTATTTTATTTGGAAGAATAGTTTTTGGAACTGCTTTGCCTGCTTAAAAACAGAACCACAACTCTTCTTTCTCATTTGTCATTGTTGTGAATTATCTTGGTGGTTTTCTCTGTTTTAGTTCTCTCCAACCGATGATAACCACAGTGAAGTTAGGAGACTATAATTACCCTAGCTATCTGAAGGAACTGGCCTATCAAAAAATGGATGACTCCAATGACCTTTCTCCAGCTGCCAGGCAACAGCTTCCACAAGTGAAGTGAGAGTTTAGCCTAATTCATCACAATTTTTATTTATTTATTTTTGTGTCAAAGGTATTTTTATAAAATTATGCCTTTACTTGTATTTCTTTCCAGGAAGCTCCTTGAATCTGCTTTAGACATGAAGAACTACTCCCCTCGGTTTCACCTGCTGCTTCACTTGGAAGAGATACAGATGGAAAAAGACATCAAGAACTACGATCTCTCCAATCAGACCATGACCAAAGACCAAGGCAACAAAAAACTCCTCGTACTGAAAGTAAAAACATTTGAATTAAGAGCTAGTTATCACTCTTCTTTGATTTTAGAGTAAACACAGCGATTCCCGCTATTCCCTAATAATGACCCAAGACTGATTTTTGATCAGGCGTTTCTGTGATTTACTTTTTTAAATCACAGAAAACGTTTGAAGAATAGAGGAGAATTTTAGCAATGACATGATTTTCAGAATATACATGATTTCACCATCTAAAAGGGGATTTGAAGTCTTGAAAATTTAGAAAATTATGGAATTTGATTAATTTTCTAGTTTGAGACATGAAAAATGGAAAACTAATCATACAAAATGTTAAAAAATATAAAGCTTTTATACTTTGATTTATGTTTTAGATATTTTATTTTTTACATCTGAAATTTTTGACCCAGGTGCTTTAGGCCTATATCAGGGATTTAAGCTACAATGGATGATTTTAAACTTTATGACAAATGGTTAAGTTTCGAAAGCCAAGGTACCAAGCCAAGGATGAAGATTTCCATGATTCTTAACTGTTCTGAATTGTGAAATTTGTGAAATTGCCCAAAAGGCCGTGAAATGGCCCTTTACTGCTCTGGCAAATCACAAAGTAGCTTCAACGTGTTGTAATTTGTGGACCATACAGACAAAAACAATGAAGTACCGTAAATGTTCAGTGCTAAATTTTAGTCTTGAAAAATTTTGTTTTGCTGAATGGAAATTGTATCTAATGCAAAACTTTATCAAATAGGTTCCTGGGGTTGCTGAAAACCGTCCATCCGTTCTCCGAGGAGATTGTCTGAGGGTGAGAAAATCAGGGAATACAATCTCATCGATGACAGTTTACAAGGGATATGTTCACAGAGTAGAGCTGGACAGAGTGAAGCTGGGCTTTGCTAAAAGGTGAGAACTGCAGGGAAGACAGTTCACCACTTTGAAAAACTTACTAATGTCCTCCGTTCTCTTTTCTTATTTCAGATTGTTGGACATGTTTATCACCAATATGACGTTTGATGTGGAGTTTACATTCAACAGATTGACCCTGAAGCTGCAGCATCGAGCTGTGGATTTGGCAGTAAAACATAACCTTAAGGAAGTGCTGTTTCCCTCTGAAACAGCTGCGTCAAATGTTTCCGTCGCTAAGCTAAGGTCTGTATTTGGTAAAACCATAAAGTAGAAATGTGGAGAAAAAAACCTTTAACCTTGTGGCCATTATTGTTGCTGGGTGGGACATATGAGCTTTATTACAAAAGAAACTGTTATTATCCACATATTAAAATTCAAAAGGCTTCGCATATAGGATACATTTGAGTTCAGGAAGGTTGAAATAGAAACTTATGGCTTCTGATTAATTGGGATAATATTTATTTCACCACTTTGGACATTAGTGGAGAATTGAAATGTAATTCCCATCTGGTCAATTGATACTTTATTTTTGGAAGAGGAAACAACAAAGACAAAAAATCTAAATGGTTGCATTGTTGAAAAGTAACATACCCGTTCATGATTAATCAGAAAACTGTAAATTTCACCACACTTAACTCCAGTATATAAAAAAAAAAAACTCTTCACAACAGGAGCAAGTCAAAACGACACACCTGGATTTGATGTTCTGCAAATCTCCTTCATCTGTTTCCTTTGGCATAAGGCGTTGCACTGTTGTTCAGTTTTGTAGCATAAAAGAAGAAACTGAGTATCGGTTCCCAATACTCAGTCTTAAACTCTGTCTAGAACTGAGTATTTTGAACCAGTACTCTAAAGTGAACATTATGCAGATGTTTCTAAATCTTATTGTACAAAAGTTTTTGGATTTTTTTGGCTTTACTCAACCCTTTTCATGCCTTCACTCTGCAGCATGTTAAACCGTCGCATAGAAAACAACCCAGAGCAACGTAAGGCGGTCCAACATATCATCGCTGGATCTTCAAAGCCAGCTCCCTACATCGTCTTTGGGCCACCAGGAACCGGAAAGACAATCACCGTGGTTGAAGCGATAAATCAGGTATAATGTCGCCAAGGTGTCTGTCATCCTTCAGTCTGTGGCGTAAGCGGTTTAAATATTAACAAATGACCACTTTCAGAAAAATCTTCCATAAACTGTAAGTGACTGAATCCTGAATCACTCGGTCTGCTTTTACTATGAGTGATGACTCTTATGACACAATGAAGTCTAAAGCTAGAAGGATGAAAGTGTTATCAATCATACATAGCTTTGAAAAGGCTATGTGGCTTTGAAATGATTATTTTTTCTCTAGACTGTTACTAAAGAAAATTGTTTAGAAGTCACTTATGAGTGACCTAACATGATGATTTTGTGTATTTTTTTTCCTGTGTTGTGCATGAAGGATGTATTATAAAGCTGGTTTCTGCTTGGTAATCAGGTAGCAGTTACAGTATCAGACTCATAAGTTCAAAACCAGAGGAGGATTTATCAATTGGGTTTTTTGAGATGTATGATAAAGCAATTTCTAAATTTTCTTTATTTTTATGCTTCTTTTTAGTAATTGGGGGCCCTAGGGGTCACTTTGTTTAATTTTTCTGACATGTTTCCAGACTGTTATCTTTGTTTTCTGAAGTCCATGAGCTTAGGAAAATAATGAATGGTATTTTAGGATCGAGTAAAGTGTTTTGTTTTTTAGGTCACCAAGGCAGACCCATCAGCACACATCCTTGCTTGTGCACCTTCAAATAGCGCATGTGACCTGCTTTGTCAGAGACTGAAACCACACATGTCCACCTTTGAGCTGTACCGCATGTACGCCAGTAGCCGAGACCAAAACAGCGTCCCCAAAGACCTGATGGTGAGTATCAGGTGCTAACCTCCCATGTTAGTTTGAGCCAGCTGAATAAAAGTGTGGCCTTACAGAAATGGTCAGATGTTTGCTATGTTTTCTTTAATGAAAATGTCTGGTCAGAATTCTTCCAATTTTAAATTAAAAATGTTCTCCTTCAATTTCATTTTTTTTTTCTTTTAGAAATACTGCAACTGGGATGAGAAACAAGATTGCTTTGTGTTTCCAGAGAAGAAAATCCTGATGAAATACAAAGTTATAGTGACAACTCTGTTCACCGCAGGCAGGTAGGTGTTATTTTAATACTGCCACACCTGGCAATGTATGATGCAGTAATGTCTGTACATCTGTAAATACCTGCATCATCAAATTTCCTGTCAGTCACAACAACAATATAAGTTGTAAAACAGTACTTCCAATATTTACTTAGATTAATTACGCAGCACTTTGTGTGCAACAAAGAGGTGTGGAGCTGCTGCCAGCGTCACATTAGTCGATTGCACCAGACCTTTAGCTCTAAAGCACTTTTGTGACTGTGTGTTGACTTTGTGAAGTCAAACAAATAAATTTTTATTTGCTTTGCATCTCTCATATCACATTTGCTAAGCCCAAAGTTTTGTCACAATTTTTTTTTTTTTGTGGCTTTTACTGCTGTGTGTGTAGTTGCATACTAACTAAGATCTGATTTCCCAGGATGGATTTTAATATTGGATGTGAATATTTGGGCTTTATTTTTTCTATTTTAAGCAAAGCAAGCCTGGCTGCATTAATGCCTGATCTGAACAGTTTATATCAGTGTTAGGCTATATTTTACACGTGAGACAATGTTCGTATAAAATAATGTTTTGATAATTTTTAGGTTTGTTACTGGAGGAGTTCCTGTTGGCCATTTTTCTTATGTGTTTGTGGATGAAGCTGGTCAAGCAGAGGAGACACAGTGCATTATTGCAGTTGCAGGTAATTACTGTAAAATAATTAAATTAAGCCTTATTGGCCCTATTGCCACTGTTTAAATGCTTCTGCCAAAAGTTAAAAGAAAATAGTTTGCATATTTTTCAGAAATCCAATGGAATGTCTTTTTCTCTTTTTTCTTTTTTCTTTTTGCTATTATGGCATATGCAGAACATTTCTAAATGGCATGTAATTGTATAAGAACAATACAGTGCTACACCTGTGTTGAAATAAATGCATTTTGTTCCTGATTGGCTGGTTTGTTTTGTAGGTTTGCTCTGTTCAGAGAAGGGCCAGCTGGTGCTTGCAGGAGATCCCAAACAGCTGGGACCAATCATTCGATCCCCATACACAATACAGCATGGGCTTGGTAAGTTGAGTGTAAACTCTTCCTCTCCTCTTTGCACACTGGTCTTTTGTTTGAAGGGTGTTAGAAAATGTAATGTTACATAAATTACTCCAGATCATTTTTCTACACATTTAACTCTGTAACATGCACAATTTGATCACCATATAAGCCAGACCGTCATGGATTTTCTTTAGCATGTAAAATAGAAAAGCCATCAAATGAGTATTGCATCTTTAATTTAATTCAGTTTATTTGTATTACAGGCAATTCAAAATGAATATCGTCTCAAACTGCATTACAGGAAACACAAAACAAAAACAATTTATATGCAAAATTAGTCCATTTATGTCCAATTCAATCCTATACAGTATATGTCAATGTTGTAATGCAGCAGAACACTATTAATTTCACCCCACTGTTTTAATGGTTTTATTAGTTTCATAGTATCAAGACGATGTTGCTGCCATAAGTTAATCAGATATTGTGTTTTTAAAAATGTGTGACCTCTCTCCAGGGCTTTCTCTGTTGGAGAGGCTGATGAATCGTAAACCTTACCAAGATCTTGACTCTCATTTCGTCACGAAACTGCTGCAGAACTACAGGTACATGACTCAATGCAAACTTGGATAACTGTATAATCCCATTTGTAGCTCTCCAATCCATACAATCACCTCACATATGATTTCTATTTTTCTTTTTGTACTACCAAAAAGACAAAGAAACATGTCATGTTTTTGTATCTACTATTCTTTAATTTATATTTCATACGGGCTTGTTTTTCTTTCTACTTTCAGCAACAGTGAGTAATGTAAAATTATGTGTGCCCAAAAAGCAACAAAGAAAATGTAAATAGAAAAATGCATGTTTCTAAAAAGTGTATATTTGGGATTTGGAGTTGCCTTTCTTCCTGTTTTGTTCACTTAAAGCTCTTTGTTCCTCTCTTTAGATCTCACGCTGCCATCCTGAAGATTCCCAACGAGGAATTCTACAACAATGAACTGCAGGTTTTTGCATCACAAGAGGAGCGTGAAACCTACTGCAACTGGGAAGCCCTTCCCCAAAAGGTGTGGACTTGTTTGTGTGTCTTGTATTTCTCGTGCTTGTCATTCTCTACAGAAATAGACAGTTTTCATTCAAAATACTGGTTGAATGACAACTGTTAATATGACAATATAATGAAATTTAAAAAAATTTTATTAACATACTGTGGGTAAATCTTTGGGATGTTTAATTCTGCTGAATTAAACTAGATATGTAACTATCTTAGACACATTAAACTATGTGTGTAACTATCTTACACATGCCACAAAGGCATAATCACTAATAACTTTAAAAAAAAAATCAAGATGAGAAACCTTCCTCAGACTCTTAGACGAATATATCAGTTAGCTAGACCTAAAATTAAAGAGTAAAAATGAGGAAGACCACAATGAAATAAAAAGTTCTATTTTTCTTCTTTTTTAAAAAAAAAAAAAAAGCAGCTGATTCATAAACTGCAATTCTTTAGTAGTACTTTTTTATAACTTAGCTTTTAAAGTATTTCCCTTGTAGGTGTGATATTTAATAATTTTGTAGTAAACAAAAAATGCTTAAATCTCACAGATAGAACTCAGTATTATAAGATTTACTAAAATAAAGTAGAGCAAGTTTTCAACCACTTTTTATACAAATGACTGACGATGCTTGCCGTGTACTGTAAAAAAAAAAAAGTCTGGCCTTATTGGCCTTGTTGCCACTGTTTAAATGCTTCTGCCTAAAGTAAAAAAAAAAAAGAAGAAAGTTTTTCCATATTTTTTTCAAGTTTGCATAAGTTTTTGCATATTTTCCAGAAGTCCATCTGAATTCTTCTTTTTTCTTTTTCCCATTATGGCAGTACAGTGGATGAATTGTTTTTGGTTGCATTTTTTAAAACTTTGAATTGGCATTGGTTTTATTCTGAACAAAGTCTGATATATTTTAAAGTTTCCCAAACACTTGTTGCTCATAGTTGATGTTGAAACTATTGAAACACAAAGATCAAGTGTGTGCAAGAGTTTCAGGTACATTTGGTTTTGCTAATTTATTTTGCCATTACTCTTCATAACAGGGTTTTCCGGTGATCTTCCACGGAGTGCTGGGGAAAGACGAGCGAGAGGCCAACAGTCCATCTTTCTTCAATGTGTCCGAGATTGAGACGCTGGTCACGTATCTCAACAGGCTGGAACAAACACAAGGAAAGAAGGGTCTTCCCAAGCTGTTTGCCAAAGACATCGGCATCATCACCCCCTACAGGAAACAAGTGATGCTGCGCAGTGGTAACTTTAACTGTGAGATGAGAGAACGTTTGAGCTAACGTCAGCAACATCCTCCACTAACAGGTTGAGAAAATCCAAAAGGCGCTGAGGTCCCTCAAAACACTCAGTCACTGGACTGATCCCAAAGAACTCAAGGTTAGGAATTCATTGCTCTGACTTCTTCTTCTGAAAAAAATATTGAGGGCAAGTTTTGAGTTAGTTTTCCGAAGATGATTCTGTCATATTGGTTTCTACTGTCTAGTACTTATAATGAGATACCAAATAAACTGTAGGAGTGACTGGAGTTTCCTTCAGCTCTATAGAGAACCATACTGTTGTCCCTCCCTCACCTTTTGCTGCACACTGCTGATCAGATGACCAGAAACAATGGAAAAAAATCCAACTACTGTTAGCAAAAAAAAAAAAGAGCAGAAGGTCTGACTCGGCTTGTTTCATTAACTACTAAATCTGACGTTTATCTCTGTTCTATTTGGGTTCAGGTGGGATCTGTGGAGGAGTTTCAGGGACAAGAGAGGAACATCATCATCATCTCCACGGTGCGTAGCAGCCTGAG
Organism: Xiphophorus couchianus; assembly: GCF_001444195.1. Lineage (NCBI taxonomy): Eukaryota > Metazoa > Chordata > Actinopteri > Cyprinodontiformes > Poeciliidae > Xiphophorus > Xiphophorus couchianus. The sequence goes on from NC_040247.1 coordinate 5,256,448, forward strand.
CTATGTCAAAATGGACACCGACTTCAACATTGGATTCCTTTCAAATGAGAAGGTTTGTCTCATTCTTTCTTTATTATATTATTTAAAATACAGCCGTGTGCATCTTTTTACGCAAAACAATCAAAATCTCAACTCTGTTTTGTATTTTTTTAGAGGTTTAACGTGGCGCTGACGAGAGCCAAGTCTCTACTCATAGTCATAGGGAATCCAGTGATCCTTAGGAAGGATCCTCTATGGAAGAAGTAAGTCACAGAGGTTTTTCAGGTACAAAAACCTTTAGGGTTCAGTGTTAATGTCAATTTAGTGAGACTGGTCCGCCTTCATTCTCTCTCACAAAGAGCCCAGTGGACATTGTGAACACAGCATTTGTATTGAAGTGTTGATAAACAACTTTTCAACCTTAAGTAGTTTTATTTTGGTTTTATATATGTATATATTGAAAGTGGAAAGGATACAGAAAAAGCCCTAAGTAGGTGTAAATTATCTTCAATAACTCATTTTGGCTTCAGTTCAATTATTAGGACTGTGTGAATTTCATTGAAAACTGCATGTTTCAATGAGAAACGTTAGATTATATTTAGTCATCTCTGATGGCTAATATTGCAACTGTGTGTTGCTACTAGTTTATTTAATCTCAAACTATGAACCTTCTCTTTGACCATCTGGGAAATTTTAATGATTTTATTACTAGAGTTTCAGGCTGGATCAAGAGATGCAAAAATATGTAATTTCAGAGGAAATGGATGTGTGTATTTAACATTTTCTATAAACCCTGTGACTTAAATATGAACATAGCTAATCACAGATCAGGTTTCAGATGAGATTATGGCTTTACGTTTTTCTCATAGGTTCATAAATTACTGTGTGGAGATGAATGGCTACGTAGGGATTGACTTCAAGAACGTTGAAGAGGAAGATCTCTTTGAGGCAAAAATGAAAGCCCTGAAAATCACCGACTCTGAAGGTGTGTACAGTTTTTTTTTGTTTGTTTACTTTGAGAGTAGTCTTTAAGTATTTCATCCTGAATCTAGTCTTCAGAAATTCTTTATTACTGAAGTATTTTTTTATTTTGTTCTTTCTTTAGTATTTTGCATCTTGCCAGAGCCATTGTTGCTGATGACACAAGTTTTAACCACGAATACAATTTTTTTAGTTTTTAGTTCAAATTAAATAAGAAAATTTAGAAAATGCACAATTTATGTGGATGTATTTTCAGATGTTGTGATTGATGTATAACTGTTTGTTCCACATGTTGATCAGTTAATGTAAATAATCTATTTCCTGTTAGAAAGCTAAATTAGTTCTGTTGCGTTTGTAGATCCTGTTGGAGACATGAGTGCCCTCCAGCTGCATGTGGATCCTGGATGGAAGAGTGAAATTTAGAGTTTTGATTATGCACAAACATCTTAAAAGATGTCACACAGAGATGCACAAGTATTCTTTTTCTCTTTCCTCCTCTCTTTCTACATTTAGTGCATAAATGTTTTTAAGTGTAAATCTTAAGAAATTCTTATGAAAATTTGCAAAAAAGAGTTTTTACACCTCCGACTCTTCATTTTTTGAAAGTGCTCCTTAAAAAAATAAATGGAAAAAATAAATAAATAATATGCGGCTACACTGAAGATGGAAATCTTGATTCACTGGAATGTATTAACTTTTTCTTACCAATGTTCAATTGCTGAGTATTACTCTTACACTTTGTATTTTCTGATATAAGGGCTAACCTAATAAAGTTTACATTTTTCAAATGCTGTGACTTGCCTGTTTTTTTTTTTTTTTTACCCTCATAGTTTCACACTGCTGGAGAATAGATTGCCTCAGTTATCCATTTAATAGAAATAAAGAAACTAGCTCATCTTGTTTCAAAAATAGTTTAATGGTTTGAGTTTGATATTCACAACAGAACTTTGTTTTGAATGTGTATATATTACACCACATGTAGTAGATCATCTTTTATTTTAAAGTCTCGCGCTGGAAATAAGACATTCAGCAGAAGCTGCTTCCATGGACTGTATGCCTTCATGCCTGTCTGGCCAAGGGTTTTCCCAGGTGTGTGTATTTCTCTCTATAATTAGGATTTTCCTGGAGGTTTACTGCACACATCAGCAGCATGCCATTGGGGATTTACCAACACACTGCTGGCTTGAAGGGATTGTTTTATTATTCTGATTTCTTGAACTCTGCTTCTTAATTCCTCAGCATAAAGTTTAAAGAACCTTCCAAAGTAAGCCAAAATGTATGAATACATATGCCACTAAACCTCTGCACGTATTTTCAATGGGTTCCAATCCATATTGTTTGCCAGGCATGCAGTACTGTCAGAAAGTTGGTGTACATTTTAGCAGTCGAGGGTCTTGTGAGAAGGTAGCATGAGATATCCTTTTGGCAGAAACATACAAATAATTAATGATTTATTCAAACAAGACGAGACTGCTTTGAAATTGGATATTAAATGTGTTGTTCTAGATACAGCAACAAATCAATTTGTCCAACAATGTCTTGTCAGTTTTTGTGAGCCCAATCAGCACAGCGTTCTTAACAGAATAGAAACGGCACTGTGCTCGCCTAGCATTGTCGGTAAATCAAAGAAAGAAGCCTTTGTCAAACATGTCAAGTAGTTTAGTCTTCAGACAATATCAGGTCGCCACCAAGCAGCCACTCTGTCTGGTCTGGGGAAGAACTGTGAATTTACTGGAATAAAACAATTTAATCGCATCTCAGCTCTTCTCGGACCTGTAAGGAATGTTGTCCTACTGGGAACATAAGACGTGCAAATGGATCATGGTGTCCTCGACTGGGTTAACTGGTTTACTGACGGCATTCCAGCAGCAGGTGTAACTGGCTCTGCTGAGAAGAAGCAGAAAGCAAATACAATAACCAATCAGTGCAATCGCTTTAAACTAAGTCATCTTCCTGTAACTCCTGGAAGCTATTGTTCATGAATGAGTCACAAGGGCTTGTGTCTCAGCTGGTCATGTCTCCCTCTTATCTTAATCCACAGTGCAGACCGTCTGTGTGAATAAACAAAACAGAAAGCTCACTTTGTCACAGATTATTTCTTTCATATTAGAAGCCACTTGTCTTTATTTACTGTGCATTGATTAAAAACTGAGAATGCAAAGGAGCACAGGCAGCCATTTTTCTTTGATGATTGGCCAGCAGAGCTAGAACAATTCCACAACTAAAGTTGTGGTATTGTAACAGCACAGTGAAGAGGTCCTCTATTCACTAAAAGCCCAACGCACATAGACGGCAATGCACAAACTTAAAATGGTCACCAGCTATACCAGTCAAACGATATTTCCAATGTAAACAGAGCTGGACTGGCGACACGAGACTTTATGAAGATAAAGGATGCCCACAATTGTAAAGAACTCCCCAGTAGAAAAGAAAACAATAAAAAGTGTAGTGTACATCATGATAGCAGTAGCATACAGTAATGTCCATTCCCTGTATTTGCAGGTTTGTTTTCAATTCATCTACCTGCCTGTTTTTTGTTTTTTTTAATTAAATGTGAGATACAGTACAAAGATCAATTTCATAAAAGGTCAGTCCTTTTCATGTGTCCAGCTTTACTTTGACTGGTCAGCTAATTTCCTGGGCCTGGGTGTAGCTCACAGAAGCATGCAGCCTTTCATTGATTTGTTCTTTTTGACCTGCATCGCTGCTGCCGTGGCTACGTTAAACACTTCCCGCACGCCATCCTTTGTTTTAGCAGAGCACTCCAAGTAGTAGAAAGCATTGATCCTGGTGGCCATGCTCATTCCATCTTCTGTCTTCACCGGCTCCTGCAGGACAAGATCAGAGCTGTTTGGAAACTATAGATACCATTAAAAAAAACAATGGCCTCGAACTTTTAAATTACATTTTTAAAAGTAATTTTAACTTTAATAATTTGGGTCCATAAAAATCCAAGCTACTGCTTTTGGAAATTTTGTTTTATTCTTTTTCCTTCCCCAAACAGAAACAAGAAATAATTTATGTTTCAACCTCTGATTGTAAACCTATTTTTTCAGCCCAATATTAACAATTTTGAGACCAAAACAAAATTAATAATATTTAAACATGTGGCTTGAATTAATTATTTTTACAACATTTACAGTTTTGAACATTTGAGCCAATCATCAAATGTTCTAATTTTGCGAGAGAAAACAATAGCTGAAAGGAAACGCTGGGGCAGATGAAAATCCAGGAAATCTAATTGTGTACGGCAATCAATTTGATTATGAAACCCAGAACAGCAATATGTTCACTACTGTCTGACGGTTTAAAAGCTGTTTTAGGAAATCACACAAAGTCTAAAAGTCTTTCAACTTTAATGTCATGGAGAGTTTTAGTCTTTCAGTTAAACAGCTTTTTATTCTGTAGATATTAACAACTTAAATACCTGCATCTAACTGACAGGGCACCTCATACCTGCTTCATCTTGGCCAGGTCTCTGCGTGTGTTTTCATCGTTCCGCAGATCTTTCTTATTCCCTACAAGGATGATTGGAACGTTGGGACAGAAGTGTTTCACCTCAGGGGTCCACTTTTCAGAAATATTTTCTGTTCCAAAGGAAAGAAATAAAGAAAAGGCTGAAATACTTGAGAAAGCAAATGGAAAGCTATTAAGACAACAAGCAGATCAACAAGCAAGAGTCTAGACTTCAGGTTTGACTGGGGCAAAAACATTTTTTAGCTACAGCAGTTCTGTGTCCTCTAAGGTGTTTAATAAGCAATTATTAAATGGGTATGAATGAGATGAAGCTTGTAAGATAGTTTAGTATGTTTGTAGGAAAATGTCTGTCACTTGTAGTGTAAACCAACTTGCAAAAACAGCAGGTTTTGACAACATATACAAAAACATTTTTGCATGTTAAAATATACAGTTGGTTAAACTGTTTATATATTAACCTAATAGATAAGACAGAAAATAGAAAGTTACATTATTCTCTTCGTGTTTTTTTTTTTAGAACATCTAATAACATAGACAAAATGCTATTAAAACAATAAAAATATATATTAAGATCGCAGATCTTCGCTTTTTGTGTAAAATTCTCTTTAATAGAAGATTAATTATCTATTTTAACTAGAATAAAATATTTTCAGCTCAAAACACCTTGTTTGCCCTTGTTGGATTCTCCGACAGGAGAATCTGACATTCACAGACACAAGATATAGCTTGCAAAACCCTTGCAAAAACTGGGTAGTTTTTTTTATGAACATGAAACTAATGTCTTTCTTTTAAGGTGGAAGCCGAAATGTTGACAATGAAGTCACTGAAGTTTGTCTTTCTGTCAATCTGGGATACACCTTTTTTCCCATCAGTCTGCACAGAAATTTGTGTCTTTTGAAATCTAGAACCCGGAAAGGTTTTTGGATGCAGTAGTTCTGCAAAGAGGCAATGAGCCAATGAAGATGTATGTCTAGATAAACATGGATGCCCAAAAGAAGTTTATTGGATGTAGCCTTATGCTTTTCAGAGAGTCTACAGGAATAACACAGCGATATCCAGAGAGCTAAACCCTGTTAGGAAAAGTGTTTAGATATGGATGGAATACATTGTATGTAGGTCAAAAGTTTTAAGATTTCCTCACCTAAACTATCTGGGCTGTCAATGGAATAGCACATAAGGATGACATCTGTGTCGGGGTAAGAGAGAGGCCTCAACCTGTCGTAGTCCTCTTGACCTGCAGTGTCCCACAACGCCAGCTCCACCTGGAGAACAAAGGCAAACAGTTAAGCCATTTTTTATTCCTATGAAGTTAACATTGATACTGCACAAGCAAACTTGTTGCAATCTCAGCCACAGTTTGATTATTGTGCAACAGCAGCTAAAAGCAGCTTATTAGATAAACAATTAAAAGTCTGCATAAATATGAAAAATTGCATAGGCTATTACGATGGCAATATGAAAACATTTCTGTTGTATGCTGAGACATATGTAATGTCTAAAGGCAACATTCACTGTACTAGTAAATTATGGCTCACAGACCAACTGCCTCAACTGCTTTCCTGCAGCCAGCAGTCGCCTCAGAGGGGCGTTCCACCGGGTGTATGCACCATTCAGACTAGAAACCCTTTAAGAGTTTCTCTTATAATGCTTTTACAATTATTAATAAGATGTACTGCAATCTGTTGAAGCTTGTGTAAATTTTACACATGTAAAATAAAAAAATAAAATGAAACACCATTTCTGTTAGGGCTGGGTGGTATGGCTATGAACAAACCGCTGTCAACAATGATGGGAAAACTCTTATGTAGGTTATAATAATGGAAAATGCCTAGAAGCTTTGTAGCATTGTGAAGGAAGAGCCAAATAATGTCATCACTACTCAACAGGGAACATTTTTCTCCACTGCTCATGTTTACATTGTAACTTGTGTCTGGTTTCTTAATCTAATATAGATTATTTGTTTTGGTACAATCATTTTTCTATATCATCACAGCTGTCCTGACATAACCATAGTTTTGTTTTTAGTGTCCTGAAAATGCCTTTTAAATTGCTGATTAGCTACATTAGAGAGATTGGGGGATATTTAGACATCTAATCAGTTAGATTATGTCTCTGTATGGGCACAAACAGCTGCAATTTAGTCTGGGAAAGCTAACACTGTAAGTTTTAATGATGCAATTTTTGGGTAGATTCTGTTGTTCCCACAGAGAGCATAAGAATCAGTCATAAGTCCTAAAATAGAGGTTTGCAGAGGCACGGGGGAGGTGGGCCAACACTGTTGAGACAGCATGAGCAAACAGATCATTATGTTCCCACTGGACAAGGTGTGAGCTGTAGACTGAGTAAAAGAAAAAGGGGCAAAACAACTATTTATAGGATCAACCCGGTACTGAATGTGTGAGAGTGAGAATGTTTTCACCTCAGGGGTAAAACGTTCCAATTTAGAGGCTGAACAAAAATGTAATCCAACTGGATTTGTAAGAGATTAACAGCTATGTGAAAAGCACAAGTTCTTAGTATCTGTGTTACTGAATTATCTCCCATTAAACAGACGCCCATTACATATGAATTTGTTCCCAGAATACAGCTACTAGCCTCTCCCTCCATCCATAAGCAACCAGGACGAGGACAGGAAGTAAAAGACTTATCGGACAAGAGCAGCAGGAGGGTCCAGAGGGAGGGAGGGGGATTGCCAGGAGACATCCTTGTTCCCTGTCTGAACAGGAAGTCAGGAAATATAGTCATTTCCTGTTTTGCCAAGCGGTGATTCTGCACCAATGGTCGGATAAAGAGAACAAATCCCCTCGACGTAACAGGTCATCTTTTCCTCAAGCAAGACAAAATATAAGGTTTCACAACTCTCCATCTGGAAAGGGACTGAGGCCGGAAAAACAAGCAAATTATGAAACACATTTTGATTTGTACAGGTGCAAATATTAGCACATCCAGGTAATTAGCTCACCTCCCATGTAAATAAACAATGATGTCATAGAGCAAAATAGAGTACAGTTTGTTAAAATCTCCAAGACCACAAGTAATTAAAAGTAATTACTAATGGAAAACATGGTAAATGCTACACTTAACAACAGAAATAAGCATGTCGCCTGCCAGAAACACCCAAAAGTCACTTGGCTCTCTATACTAGATTTCTCCATGTCTGTGGGCTGTGGCGGGTTATTTTTATCAGGAACTCATTAGTTGGGGGCAGAGCTGCTTTGAGTGCAAGATAAGCTCAGAAGATATTTATTTCTATGCTTTCATCCACAGTTAGCTTTGGGCCTTAAAATAGCAACACAAAACGACAGGTAACAGTCCAGGTACAGCATAAAGACTCACTCACTGTGAGTGGACTATAGAACATGTTTATTTTACAATACATAGCAGCAATGGCATTCCTCTTGTTGGCAATTGATACATAATGCCCCAAAAAGAACTGCAATCATTTTTGTAACTTAGCTGCAGTTACTTTACAAAGCATTTGTGTCATAATGATTACATGCCTAATTAAAAAAGGAGGTGTAATTATGCCTTGGCTTTTAATGGCAGGCGGCCACTACTTATTGGGAATAGTTTTGTTCCCACAGTCCCACATTTCTGTGAAAAGTGACATTGAAAATCCTCAAGACAAGGGAAAAGTATTTCAGTTGATATGATGTCTCTAATGCTAAAATAAACACAGAACTATTTTGTTTTCCCGTAATGGAAAGGTACTGGGTCTACTCTTGTGAAATTAAGATTGACATAAATTGTCTTCTGTGGTAATAAAATGTAGACTTGGAGAAGTTGTATATGACAGTTATATCCAAAATGGCCGTCATACCAACCTGTTTTCCCTCAACTTCGATGTCTGCTATGTAGTTCTCAAACACTGTTGGAACATAGACCTCGGGAAACTGGTCCTTACAGAAAACTATAAGAAGACATGTTTTCCCACAAGCTCCATCTCCCACAATCACCAGCTTCTTCCGAACGCCTGACATTTCTGTTGGAAGAAGAGAAACGAGTGCTTAGAAAAACCTCAAAGTTTTTTTAAAATTTATTTTCTGAACCACAGAACCACATTGTCATCCATTTGTGGCGTCTGTAGAGACTGTGTCTCTGTAAAGATGCTTGCTGTACAGGGCAAAGAAGAAAAACGCCCATGCTTTGTACGCACAATTGGATTGACTGAATGGCTTTATGTTATTACACAATGGGCCGGGCTATTTGTTGTGTATGTGGTCACAGGCCATTTTTATCTCCAAAAGAAAAATCTCACGTACATAAACAATGAAGGAGACAAAAGATGGGACATTAAAATGTCATCTCACAGTTTTTTTTTATCTTGTTTGTTCACCTCTTAAACACTGAAGACTGAGACATGAGTAAAGGAAATGAATGCAAATGCTGGTGTCTATAAAGCTGACTAAACACAACTTTACATTTGATTAGTCCAGCTCTCTACATAGAAACATTTTCTATTAAAAAGAAATAGTAATTCTTTTTATAGTAACTTACTATAAAAAGAATTGAGTATAAACATGCAAAGACCTCATAGTGTTGTGAAAATGATAAGACGACTACTGTACATAGGATAATAAAATTACTGCCATGCGTGCCAGTAATTTTATTATTGGCACACACGGGTTAAAATGAATGTACCTTTATCAAAATTAAAATTTTACATCTTTTATTATAGTGAGTAAATATAATCAAAATGAACTAATAAACGTTCTACAGTTTCACCAGAAAACAGATGTGGTTTTTTTTAATGAGCTGGAGTCCTGCTGCCAGCTCATATAATCATATACAAATGAATAAGGTCTTAAGTTCACAGATATAGTCAAGAAAGAAATACCACCACTGACTAAACAGTGGTGTTTCCTGACATGTTAGGGCATAACTTAGGCTCAATTAAAAGAAACCTTTATAACTAAATATGTTGCTAAATGACATGACATGCAGTAAATGCTTCCTGGCTCCGTTTCCATATTCAGGTTTGCCTTAGCTGGCACTGTTTGTGTCATTAAAGTGAATGGGTGTTTCCCTTTGTTAACAAGCCTTTACCCTAAAGATCTAATCCTTCATTTTCTAAATCCTGCGGTACCGTTGCAGAGACTTTTACAAACATTTTCTAAATGTTGTTTTGCTCAGTTCTAACAGTTTTTCCTCCCGTTGCTTTTGCTACAAAATAAGAGTCCCAGATTTAGAAAACTTTTACAGTTGTGATGCCCGCCCACCGTCTTAAACTAAACTAAGAAAACGCCATGCCTTTAAAGAGCATTATTGCTGGTATGTATAGGAAAAGAAAAAAATATTTATGAAAATGTTCCATAAATGTCCTTAGTCTGTGTCATGTATGCCGCCTGTGAGTAAATCAGCAACTAATGGACAGAAATGATAGTCACACCCTAAGAGGAAGTTTAAGCAGCTACCAGTAATAGCACAAGGTGTGTCATCAAGATCAAACATTTTCATCTTTACTGAACCAGTAAGATGACTGGGTTTTCATCCCTTCCATGTTTATATCAAAGTGTGATTCACTTTTACACCATGACAGTGTGTAAAGGAGGAAATTAATCTGAGTGGTTTATTTCTGCAGTATTTGCTGGGAGCACTGGGAAAAGGCAAAGGAGCTTGATTTTTTCACAGATTATCTGTCTTATGTTACACTGTAACGACATAGTGATAATTCTAAAGAATATGTAAAATAAATAAATATATATATATTAAAGTTTCTCATGAATAAAGCATATATTTTTTTCATTCAACAGCATATTTAATTAATTATATCTACCAAACAATGTGTACTCATCATGAAAGCACTTTTTTTATATTTCAACTGTGGAACCTTCATGATATGACTTTTTCTTTTTCATCTCACCACATTAAAGGAAATGATATCACCAGGATTTTCTCCCTCATATTTGCTTTTCAAGATCATACCTCTTCATCCCTCATACCTCTCTGATACAGTTACAGCTGATGGCAGCACTCAAAACCTATTTCCCAAGTCCAGTCTTTTTCATTGCAATATTGAGGGAGTTCAGATGTTCTATAGAAATGTGGTTAAACTCTGTGTAGCTAAAGGACAAAGTGGTTAAAAACTCTAGTATAGACTTTGACTTGAAACCTTGAAATTCCAGAAATTAAGGAACAAGCAAAATGTAAAAAAAAAAAAAAAAAGTTATAATGCAGTCACATGGTCTGAGAAATCGACACAAGTTCACAAACTCAGACAACTCAAAAGCTGCAGATGTCTTATCTGGTTAAATCTGATGAGCAGACACAATCAGAAATCTACACTGTTGACTCGTGTATCAAACTGGATGCAGAGGCATCTTAATCAACAGAAGGAAAACACATGACTGATCCTATCTATCTTTTACATTCTATTTATGGATGTCACATACAAACCAGCTCTGCAGTTTTTACTGAGTCGCACCTTTTTAGGTACACAACTAGAAGTAGCAACAGGGCAAAAACAAAAACAAAAAAATTAAACAAAGTTTGACATAATTGAACAAATGTTAAAATGAGAAGAAAATAAATCTGGAAGCTTTATATTTATAAGGAATTCATATTGCAAAATGGCAAAAGCTGGAATTTCTCTAAAAAACTGATGTAAGCTTATGAGAAACAGATTCTGAGTTGTGATATGGGAAAAGGTGACAGCTTTATTCATCAGATAATCTCTAGCTCAAAATCTAGAGTACTTAAACTAAATCCAGATCTGAATTATCAATGAATACTGACTGTTAGGCAATTCATGATTTAGGAAGCATTTATTAATGTTGCATAAAATAATTATTGTCATGATGTTGTCTTTCTTAAGACTTTGATGAGAAAACCTGATCAGCCTGTAGCTAAATTTGACAGTGCATGTGAGTTTTCTGTTACTTCACCACACAACATCCAAGAATGAGAATAGTCCGATTTGATTTTATGTTAAAAAAAAAAAGAAAAGAATTATGCTTCCAGCAAAGGATGATGACAAACAATTTTTTTTATCTTTAAATATATATTCACGGTGCTTCTCATGTTCAGCTTAATATTTATCATTTTTTTCTGAGCTCATTTTAACTTTTTTTAATCACACAGCGACAAAAATAGCACAAAAATATTTCCAAAAATACATGTTTCTTTCAAAAAGGGTGCCTGTGGTTTTCTAAAACAAAACACTGAGCTTTTAAAATCATACACCTGAAAGCTGAAACTGCCAAAACATCCGCACAACATTTCAAATGAATGACTCACAACCTGTTCACAATAATGGCTGCTTCCAGTAGCTGGAATTTTAAAAATGCTTCATAGGAAGAGAGCCATGCTTTAAAGCCAATTGAGGGGGCATAATGGGTTTTTCTGCTGGTGGCACCTGGAGCTGGAGCACCAGGCAAAACTGAAAAAACACACAGCATGGCTCCCAGAGAATAGAGCTAATAAAGAGTGCAGCTCCAGAGCAAACAAACGGGAATGACTGGCTGATCATGTGGAATCTTAAAACAGTTTCTGGACCAGGAAACTGCGGTTCATCTGACAAAATACAGCTTCCTGGATCAGACTTTGTGTAACTTTCATTAATTAAAGTGCTTTGCCACATCTTATTAAGATTTTAAGTAAAAAAAAAAAAGACTAGAAACATTTGTTTGAAGGAAAATATCCACCAACTTTACCCCAAAGCTAAAACTGATGCGTCCCAGCCTCTTATTTTAGTGTGACAGGCAGAAAATAAATAGTACAAGAATAGTAAATCCATTATTACTAAAGTTTAGGTTTTAAACTACAGAATACCTTTTTGGTCAGTAGACAATTATTCAAAACTAAGTTTTTGTCATCAAAATCTCCTGGAAATGACTGCAAAAAATTTAAGTTCGTTGTTCATCAATCGGCAAACTAACAAAACAAACCAGAAGTCTACTATTGCTTATGTTATTCTACCATCAGATCATTCAGCCAGCATGCACATGGATCCTGCAGATGGTTGGTTTTACCAACCAAGTATTTATCGCCCTAGAAAAACACTGAAAATGAAAGTGTTATGCGTGAAAAAGTGTTCCCAGGGAAACAAATGGCTAAAAGTCTCATACTGATTGACCCACTGACATAATCACCTGTCGGATTCACTTTAAAACTCTTACACGCTCTAAAAAGTTGCGCTTAAACGGATCAGCACTTTTTTTTTTTTTTTAACAAATCTGACCACCACCATACATTACATTATTACATCTATATTAGAAGGACATGACAGAAAGGACATTTAACTATCTCAAATAAAAATAGAACAAAAAACATGCAAATGAATTAAGCAACACATCTGAAATAGTTACCTATAAACAGCAAGACGCCACGTGTTAAAAAATGATTAGTCCACTTTTCCTCTGTTTTTAGATCGTGATGCACAAAAAGGCAGTCGAAGTTTTCTTCCTGTTGCACTGCTGACTAACTTTGCCAGCTGGCTGCTGAGAACCAGAGGAAAAAAGATCCACCCAAGAAGCCAGCGAAGCGCAAAGTTAAACAAACAGACGGAGACTTGGTGTTAGAAATTTCAAAATAAAAGCGCCAGTCTTCTGTTGTCTGTATGTTCGAATTCAATCTCATACCAAAAGATGAGTGTTTCATGTTACTTCTTTAAAAGTTTCAGCCTTGTATTGCTTTTCTGACAACTGTCAGAGCGATTCTACAAAATGAACGAATAAAATAAGATTCTGAACTTTTTTCAAACTGAATTATCTGTAGGTAATTTGTGGGAAATTAAAATAAACAACAAAAATACCTCCAGTTTCTTTAATTTAGCATGTGTATTGTATGCTGCATATTTTAAATGTTATTTCTATAAAGTTATTGCATCATTTTGGCCACTAAATCTGTTTTTAAAAAAATGAATAAATAAAATTTGAGCAACTTGAGAATTCGAAGCTCCACTCTGCAAATCTCCTTAGATAGATACTAAGTTAGTTACATTTTTACCTAGCAGACTGACACTTCTTTGTGTCATTTGGCAGTTATGAAACTAATCACACGAGGTGCCTAAAAGTCTCCATTCACAGGCCTCTTGTCTCAATATCCAGGTGTCCTATCTCTCACCAAAATCTCTCTGAACCTGAGAACAGAACCTGTTGACTTCTTGAAACCCAGACCAAAAAACAAACAAAATAAAATGGTTTGCTACAACTCTCTCATGAATATAAAATATTACTTCATATTTAATTTGTATTAGATCTTAGCCATTTACTTGTTTTATTTATGCATTGATCCTTTCTTTCCTTTTATATGATGCTTAAATTAGTCTATTATTATTACGGTACAATATATTTCTAAGTGTAATTTTGTCTACCTAGGTTCCCTTGTTTTTATTCAATTAATTTGCTCTACCTTCCTAATAGGTAATGTGTCCGTTGCAATTTTTGAACATCAGAATTTGCTGTACAGTATATGGAGTTTGATTAGCTTCCTAATAACCAAAAAAAAAAAAAAGTTTCCTCTAATTTATTTTGAAAGCTTGATTATCTGTTTCTGGTCTTGATATATATACCTTTGTCTAACTTAACGTGTTTGTTTCAGCAACTACTGGAGTCTGCAGGTTTCTCCTCCCTTTTTTACGTCACAGATGAGCGTAAGAAAACTCGTGCAACAAGTGGCATGGGGGTAGATTTATTCACTGTGGGTTTCTAAAAAAATATTTTTATATGTGCCTCTTTTTTTTTTTGGTGCAAATAGTCAAACATAGTTCGATTCTTCTGAAAATAAATCAGCCATGCACATTTAAAACGGCTTACACAAACCGCGTGTTTGGACAGAGATACAAGAGTACAAAAATATATAATGGGGGTTGCTAAGTAACACATCTACGGTGCGCATGCAAGTGAAGGATGACACACACCTAAAAACAACTAGCAGGAAGTCAAAACAGAACAAAACACAAGGATGTGAAAAAAGGGAGTGTACCAGAAAAATATTTATGTTCAAATACTTTTTGATCATATCACTGATCATGGACCAAAATGAAAACTACTGATTAAAAATAATAAAAAAACATGCTCAAAGGAAATCAGTGTTCCTCACCAAATTGATTCTTCTCTCTATAATTATTGTTTGGACCAATAAATAGGAATAACAAATAAAGGAGACAGGACAATAATCTGTAGTACCACAAGAGAGCAATAAGCAAGTTTAAGCCAAATGGGAAAAACATGTTTATTTTTAAACTGGACCACATTATCATTCTACCACAAATTTTGGTAGCTCAGGTTCTTGGACACACCAGCAATAATGGATAAAAAACAAAAATAAAATTCTGTTCACAGGCAAAACCAAGTTTTAAAAAATATATATGTGGACAATCTAAATAACATGACATAACAATAATGGTACAAAAGAGGTATGAGGTACACTTAAGGGCGTACAACGTTCTCTTTTCTTGCCTCCTTTACATGATTTTAAATTTAGTGCAATGGAAACTCTTGAGTCCCTTTCATGTTTCAATAAGGCATATATGTGAAACGTAACACGTCTTATTTAGCGAGACATGGAGAACATTTTACCGGTCCCTCTGATGGGTAAATGAAAAAACTTATAGTTGCATTAGAAACATGACCGTCTTCCTTCTTTTCTTTATTGAACATATTTATAACCTACAATCCTCTTTGTTGTAATAAAAACAATGATATAGATCTTTTATGAGCACATTCCATCAAAAGGTAACAAAAATTAACAAGCTACTACAGAATGTGTGCAACAGTCTTTCAAGTCCCCCAGGAGTCATTATTTCATTCATTATAACCAAAGTAAATACTGCAAAAAGACTGTCGGGGTCCGGTGCCATGAAGGTCCATTCATTTGTCTTCACTTTCTTTATGCTCCTGTTAATGTCAACATATGGATATCTAAAGATATAATTTCTTTATATCTTTTTGTTTTTTATGGGTATATTTTTACAGATTTCCATCCTCTTAATGCAGAAGCATTTCTTTGGTTGCCTTAAATCCTCAGTTGCAAACCCACTTATTGATTGTGAAACTATTGGAGGCTTTTTTTTTCATTAGATATAGGGAGTGACAACTTGGGTGTGGCAATAAAACAATCACCTTTCAAAAGATTCAGTTCCAGTCTGGCTTTGGACATCAACAACCCCCCCCAAAAATACTACAAGGATTTTTGTGCACATCACAAACAGCAAGTTTGGGAGAAATTGAATTCTTTTTTTTGTTTTTTTGCATGACTAAAAATCAACCAATAGTGATGGATGAAGCTGAGTTAAAGAAAGGTGGGTCTTTTTGAGTCAGTGAAGGTGCTTTTTAAACCCGAGGCTTTTTGATGACAGTGATGTTTTCGTCTCCCGCCTCCTTCCTCCATCCAGGGTTTGTTCAGGGAGCTTGAAGTGACCAATGGGAAGGGCCTTAAAGAGTCGGCCCGGCTGCTGCAGCAAATCTTATCAAGTCTCTGATTCGTGTCCTGCGAGCGGGATGATGAACACAGTGATGTCGTCGCCTGAACCCAGTTTCTCGTTGGGTAGCCGCCAGCCGCGCTCTTTTAGTACACCTCTGGACCTCATCAGCAGTTCCTGAGCTGCCAGTGTGTATCTGTGCAACACACACAGAGAGCACACATTCATTTTAGCAAGTCATCCACTTAAAAGTGAAAGAATAAATACAGCAAAACAAAATATGAATGTTATTGTTTATCTTACCTAAATCATGGCTTAAACACCCAATTCTCGTTCTTATTATACTTAGCAGAAGCATTTTAGATATAGTACATCACAGCATGAGTTAACTGGTTAGGCTAATTATTGTATTTTTAAGAATAAAAAGCTTTAAAAAAGTTGCATGTATGTACAAAAAACATTCAAAATATTAAAAGAACCTTAAATATCAGTTCTAACAACAGCTTAGCCTTAGAGAATGATTTATGAAACACACAGTTGGAAAAATAAAGCAGGATTTGTCATCCCCTAGTGGACAAACTTGATACAACACATGTGAATGGAACAATTTTGTTTTATAGATCATATTGAGACAGCAAAAGCCTGAACAGAAAATACAGTTTATGAAACTGTTTACCTCATTGGATCAGATGGGTCACAGCGTGATAAATAGGTGGAAACAGCTTCTGCCACTTCCTTGTCCGTCGTTACATCCCACAGTCCATCTGTGCCCATAACCAAGATGTCATCTGGTCCGTGTTTGTTTTCATCCAGGTTGTAAACTTTCACCTGTGAACAATGGAAACAACATTTTGCTGCTTTCATTTGCCAGGAAGGAGAGTCAAAAATATTTCTGCTAAAATATCAAAGGTGATGGAATAGTTAGACAAAATGCCAGATTTTCAAACTTCAAAAACTAGAACAGTGTTTCTTTGTGACATTGTCCTGTACAGTTTGAATGAGTTGTTGAATTGTACAGAATGTGGGGAGAAAATCTGAAAAAATAAATAAGATGGAACAACCTACTGCATAAGTGTGAACACCCTGAAACGACAATTTGCTTAAACTCATTTAGATTACTTCTGTTCACAAACAAATTCCACTTTATGTATTATACAGTGGAGAAATGTGTCAATTACTGGAAAAAACACAGAGTCTCAATAATACATTTTTTTATTTTATTTTATTTTTTCAAAAATTGAAGAAAACACAAAGGCAAGTGCCCAACGAGGCCAACAATGATCAGTTTCCCCCCCCCGAAAGATAACATAGAGGCTTGACGGAAATCTACCAAAATCTGGGAGAAAAAAATATGTATGACACAGGGGATTGCCAAAAAGCAAACAAAGGCACAACAACAACAAAATCAGACAATGCTCTATGCTGCATTTTGTAGATGCTGAATCCTTAAAAGTGTTCTGGGTGCCACTTTTGATCACAGGATGATTTTCAGAGAACTGCAGCCTTTGGAAACTGAAATAAAACCTCTCTTGTAGCCTGGTGTATTTTTTTTCAACTTTGGTAGGCCAATAAATATTTGCTTTTTGTCAGAACATGCTTGTTCAAATCACTAACATCAAATCAGAGAAACATTTTCTGAGTGACTTTTAATAAGCATGTGATGGTCAGATCATCTTTAAGCTCAGAATACTCAGGTCATTTAGTGATCCTGTGAGCTGAGTGAGGCTTGAAACAGGAAATGAGAAGTAAAGTGTGACTAGCAGATTCTCAATTTAGGTACATTTGTCCTACAATGACATATGATGTCTAAAAAGGGTAAAAAAAATAGGTTAGTATATAAAAAGACAATACACTTCTCTCTCAAGTGAGAGTCATGCAAAAATGTAGAATTGAGCTTAATTTAGCAAAATTGGTTTAACTGAATTTATTTAAAATTTTTGGTCATAGTAAAAAAGGTTTTCTGTTATGGGAAACTGACTGCGGTTTATACAGCCTGGGACTAGTGGCTCTAAGTTGAGATGAGGAAATGGTTACAAAGGTAACAATTCCTGTTTACAGGAAAATTGTTTCCTGTAAACAATTTTCACTGTCTCATGTGACATTTCGTTAGTCTATTCCTCTTGCAAAGGCCGTATGCATTAAAATTTGATGCTTTGGTTATTTCTACATGATAAATGTTGCACTTCTCGTTGAGCTTATATCAGGATTGAATATAGCTGCAGACACATTCAGTTCAATAATGTGTGGTAAACAAGAATAATGCAGATCACTTTTTTTCAATCACATCATACAAGTCAACCCAGCAATATCACGAGTATGATCAGTGTGTGCTTTCAGAGCAGGCAGCTGGGATTGTGGAATTACAGATGTATTAGCCATCCATCGGTAGCATTTACCTGAGCAATATGCACAAAATGTGTTGGGCATTTCCACAAAACCCAACAGTTACTGTCTGAGCTCTGTGTTGGGATTCCCATTCTGGCTGCCCAAACGCATTTAGTGGTTAAAATAAAAAGTGATTTAACTTATCTTGTGAATAATATTTCTCATGTTAGAAACTGGGGTATCACAAAGTAGCACTTTATAGTGCTTCAGAACTTTATAAGTTTAACAAAGAAATCATTCACTGCAGTGGGAGCCTGCTAATAGATAGTTAGATGTTCCTCTGTTGCCACATTTAAATGAACGAGTCATTAAACAGACTCCTGCAGAACCTGATAGTATCCTGTGGAGGTAAGGCAATCAGTTTAATTAGGTTTGCTGGAGCATGAACACATCTAATACATGAAGGACAGCAGACCCAAAGGTCCAGGGCTGGCATCCATTGTTTTAGTATATACAGTATATACATGTTATTATATATTATAGGCTGTATCAATAGTGAAGTAATGAAGAAAAGTTGAGTTATCTATTTTAACATTTAGTAATTTACAGATAGCTCCATTAGAGCTCCACCATGGCTGATGAGTGGTTGGAAATAAATGTTCGTCTGCAGACGGCTTCACTGTATGACAACTGAAATATTGCCAAACCATTATCTCTGATTTTTATATATTTTTAAATCCATATTGCAAAGAACCTTATTCCTTGCAAAAAAAGATGTCAGTGGTGTACCGAAGTTTGTTGAATTTTGATTTTTTTCTAACCCTAATGGTTTTTATTGAACAGTAATTTGACAGGAAAGAAGGTGGGGAGAAATGGTGATGACATGCAGCAAATGTTTGAAACGTTTGTGTTGTGATTAAATATTTTGCGGAAAACTATTCAATCTTTTTGTTTATCTGCCAAATGAAGTTAGTTTTAGGCCCGCAGGAGGTTTTAAAAAGAGGGATTGAAACCAGTCAACATTATGTGGTTTTGGGGAGGTTGGGAACCTTACAGGTAGCTAATGACCTCTAACCTTAGAGTTCTTTAGTTTTGTTGCATTTGGTTTTAAGTGCTGTTATTTCATTTGAAGTTTATATTGTTTTTGATCATCCCTAAATGATTTTCCTGAAATCACAAATCTGAGCAGAAAGAAAAGCAAAAACCAACCTCTCGAGCAGACCTTAAGGCCACACTAAGAACTCTTTTCGGATGTGACGCTGAAAAGGAAAGCTCAGGGAACGAGAGCTATTTGATCTGATCTTAAACTGACTGAAGCACCTGAAGCAGAGACACGGAGGCGGCTCCTCCGGCGTAGCTGACAGGTAGCTGGTGAAATTGAGACTTACCTCAGGGACGCACGACAGGAAGGGCTTGATGTAGATGTTGGAGTTGTACACCTTCAGGTCATGATCTCCCAGCCCACGGGTCACCCCGATTGTTGCCATTACACGAGCCTGCACACACGCATGGATGCACACAGGCACAGCCAGAATCACGTCAAACAGCAAAGTATTACAGGGTTTTGGTTCCAGGATGAGCTTACGTTCCCAGAAAATCCAATTATAAAGGATTATTAGAAGAGAGCATGCTCTTTCAGAGAATAATGAAAACACTGAGCAGGTCTCATTTTTGTGCAAGCAGACATGGCATTCAGAGGAAAAACTCAACAGAAAAGAGAACGCTTTAAAATTGAAAATTAAAGAAACATAATCTGCTCCACTTTGATGAGAACAAATCATCCCGGGAAACAATGATGTAAAACAATAAAAACCTCTCAAAACATTATGATCAATAGCAAAAAGAGTGATTTATACTGCCTATAATGTCACACTACAATTGTTATACTAAAATTGCATATTTACATCCTAGATACAAATGAATGCTAATTTATTACCTTTGGTTTTGAGGAGAAGCATTTTATTGTGGTTTTCAGACTTATTTCATTGCCAATATTGAGTTTTTCTTACCTTTTTCCCTTCTCCATATATCAGCGGGAACTTCAGGTCATCTTCTACAATTGTCTTATAAGCCCTGCAGTGACAAAGCAAACATGGAGATATTTCATTTGATTTGCAAACTTCCAACTCGACTTTCTATAAAATATTTCTGATTAGAGCAGACTTTAGCTTGGGAACAGATAACAAGTGATCATTTTATGAACACTTATGGGTTGTGTGATGTGAAGTATGAAGAGTTTTACCAGCCAGTCATGGTGTGGTCTCTGTAGAGCATCTTCTTGCCCAGCTCACTGTGCTGGATCCTCCGAGGGAACTCGATGTGAGTGAACTCATTTCCCAGGAGTTCGGGCCTCAGGAAGCCCTGGAGGGTCACGCATAATTAAAACAGGATGCATCAAACCAGAGAATGAAAAGATTTGAGCAAATTATTTTCTAAAACAGGTTTGTGTGACAGCAGAGTGAAACCTAATAACAACAATGATGATAAAAAAAAGTCAGCTTATTCTTTGGGGAGTATGATAGAGCTACTAAAACAGACAACTGATGATTTACAGGCTGCTGTTGTGTCAACCTACTGTAAATTACTGAATGTTTGCCATTAAAAACTGAGAAGTGTCAGGCATATGTAAAATGCAACAATACCAGATACTGTAACCGCTGCCTCTCTGATTCAGGAGTGAATTCATTAGTCATTGGAATGACTTCATTGTTTCGTATAATTATGGCCCTGAAGAGAGAAACGCAGAGAATTGTGCAACAGTTTGGTCAGCAGTGAAGTTGCAAAAGAAGAAAAGCTTACACAATGAATATTTACATGAGCTAAGAGCACTTACCTGCTGTCTCCAGCATTGGCTACATAGAGTTTTCCCATTAAATAAACGACAGCTAAGGCACAACAGCCACCAGAAATGGCATAGGAAGATTTTTCCTTTTCAATGAGGTCATCCTGCGAGTAAAAAGTAGAAATAAAAGGCTTCAGATTTCTCCAAACATGATTTACGGTTCATTTTTTCCTTAAAAAAAAAAAAACCCAGCAAAGAACAAAGAGGTTTTGAAGAAAACATTTGCTTCAGGATGTTTATGAGCATTGTAATCAGAAGCAGACAGTAAAACTGCACCGAAGGAGGATATGATTCCAGAGTCGCATATTCAGTCAGAGTAGCTGTTCATGTGAGAAGGATATTCTGACAACTTAATGATACAGTTTCAGGACAATCCAGCCTATTTCCTTTCAGTATTTCCTTACAAAAACAGTCATGTGTTGAAGTTTTTATTATTTTGTTACATTACAGTTCTAACTCTCAATTATTTGATAGTTATTTAGTATTAAGTATTAAGTATTTGATAGTTTATGTTGCAAATGTGCATTTGAAGGACAATGATAGCTGGATGTAATTCAACATTCTTAGCAAATAGAAATCTGAAGAGTAAGTCTTGTAGCTGTAGTCCTTCCCTTTTACTCTGATACCACTAAATAAGATCTAGTGCAACAAAATGCCTTCAAAAGCCACCTAAATAGTAAGAAGAGTCCACAGGTAATTCAATCTTTGTTTAAATATGGCTGTTCTGTGAAAAGGCTGGTTCGTGAAGACCAAAAACACACCAAGCACATCAGAGACAAAGCTGTGGTTTAGATCAGAAACAAGTTAGAAAATAATTTTCAAGGCTTTGAACAACTCAAAGAGCTCTGTTCGAACCATCATCTGAAAGTGGGAAGCGATGTTTCAGTGATTGATATCCTCAGTTTTGAGGTCCATGCACTTTAAGTGGGCCCTGTTAAACAGGAAGAGCAGCAAGACAGAGGCTGAAAGCACGTCCGATTTCCCAAGTACATGGCTGGGTAAATACAAACAAAAGGGAATAAATATTGCAAAACGGACATAAAAAACAGCTATAAGACGACACTTATGAGTCTTGATGTTATTCTTAGAGTTGTATTAGGAAAGAGCTTCCACAATAAACTCTCCTTCTGTTACCAAATGTTGGATAAAGGCAGATTGTAGCTGAAGTATTGTCTACTTTTTAAAATCAGAACTACTGCTCCTCAACTGCTCCACAAGCAAGGGGCCAAATTTTCTCAAGACAGCTGCTGAGCGAAATTACAACTGTCTTAACCTCAGAGCCAAAGCTACAGTGAAATGGTTTATATCAAAGCAGTCATGTATTAGCATGGCCCAGTCCAAGTCCTTATGTAACTTCCTCTGAGAATATCTAACAACAGAAGATAATTGATGTTCATAGATGTTCTCTATTCAGTCTGACTCAGCTTCAGCTATTCTAAGTTTTTAAAAGTAGAATACTGGTAGAGACAAACCCCCCAAAATTGTAGCTTTAATTCCAGGAAAAGGTGGTTCTTCAAAGTTTTGACCCAGGAAACTGAATACAAATGCACACCACATTTTCAGATTTTTATTTGTAACTTTTCCCACTTATGTGCTGTTTTGTGTTGATTTTTCATATAAAATCTTGAAAAAATACACTCAGGATTGTTGGGACAGCATGACAAAATGTGAAAAAGTTCAAGCGGTCTTAAAGCTTATTTTCTATCACAACCATAATGTGTCCTAATCCTCTCACCATCTGTTTGAAGGCGGTCTCTATGACTCCCATCACCAGGCTCTCCAGGCTGACGACCTTCTCCATGTGAAAGCGCACGGAGGCGTCGCAGACAGCGTCGGCGTCTTCTGCCGAGTCCTGCGTTCCTCCTTTTTTCGCCTCTGTCTGGAAGGGGCTCCCGTTCTTTGCCAGGCAGATGGGAGGTGCGCTGTTGGGATTCTCCAGTAAGTGGCAGATCTCCCCGAGGCCGTCTCTGATGATGCGGTGGAGAAGCTTGGACGCCATGATGGCAGCGCCAGATCCCGCGTGGCCATCGAATACCCCCCAGAAGTGGAGAGGGATTCCTGTGTTGTCCTACAATAGACACATAGAAACATAAAATCCATGAAAACAAATCATACACGTTAACTTAGGAAAACTTTTTAGCTTAAAGAAGCTCCATTTCAACATGAGTGTAGTTCAGAAATATGTTTAAGCTTTATTACAATGATGCAGCCGTCTCTTGTATGCATTACTCATTTATATAAAATTAAACACATTTAGATTAGAGCTAATGAATAATTTAGTAATCGATTGTTCTGTTGGTTATTCTTACAATTAATCGGATAAAAAAATGTGCACATCCTGCAGATTTTTCATTTAACAACTTAAACTTGTTTTATGTAAGATTAGAAAAAACATTAACATTCTGAATACATAATTCAAATACTTTTTAAGACAAGAAAGTAAATATTTTATTGTTTAAAATTCAATACTCACATTCCATTAGTTTACGCTTTATTATTTGTAGATGCATCTGCAGCTAAAAAATACTTCTAATACTAACATCTGAACAGCTCAGCTCTTTCTGCTTGACTTGAACCAAGTGTAGATAAAACTTTGAGTCTGTATTATCCAGTTAACAATGAATTGATTCTTAAATTATTTGGCAATAATTCCAATAATCATTTCATCACGATTACGGTAATCTGATTGTTTCAGCACTAATTGAGATGCATCATTTTAATGCAAGAATAACAAAAAAAAAATCTATCTTCTTAAATATGGCTGGCAGCCCTCAGCCATATTTACAATGGCTCTCAATGAGTAATGCAGAGGCAAAGAAAAGAGTCTCCTTAGGGCTTTTGCTGCTTCCATATGATGCAATGAGTGATGGAAACGTGTTTGAACCTTCGTGTCTGCAGACATGTTTACAGGCCCAGTTAGCTTGGCTGACTGGTAAATAAACTGACTAGACATCTGCTTATCCCTCAGATGCTGCACGCAAGAGGGGGGAG
Source organism: Xiphophorus couchianus (assembly GCF_001444195.1). NCBI lineage: Eukaryota > Metazoa > Chordata > Actinopteri > Cyprinodontiformes > Poeciliidae > Xiphophorus > Xiphophorus couchianus. Next base: position 5,280,405 of record NC_040247.1, read on the forward strand.
GGCAGAACAGGAGATGATGTCATTCGTTTACTCCTAATGTAGGAGGCAAATGTGTGTGTATGTTCGAGTGTGACCTGAACAAGTACTGACTGAAAGATGTAAACAGGCGTTAAATGGCCACACATGGAGTTCATTACGCAGAAACATTAGATTTTAGAACGTTATTCTTACATTGATGGATACTCACTATTTTTAACTGACGGACAACAATGATAACTGATAATTGCACCATCTGGGTAGTTTTTTTATTACGTTTATGTGACTGTCAGACATTAAGCAATGGCAAAGTGTTAACTGTTTTCAGTAAATCTCAAATAGGACAAAATGTCCCAAGATGGACCCTGACAGAAGGATTCCACAAATTTGTTAAAATGTTGCCGATTTTAACTCAACTGTTCCAAGTTTATTTATACAGCGCGTTTAAAAAAAACCACAACTTTGAGTTGACAAAATATCTAGTAGCACTAAATGCTATGCGTTAGCAAACCTTGACTGCTGCCTGTTTAACATTATGGAACAGCATCTGAATAAAGCAAAAGTGGGACTTTGACTAGGTCAACCCAGAATCTCATTTATTTTTGCCTATTTGGGGCAAAATTTGTAATGCAGACCTACTGGTGCATTTCAGATTGTTCTGCTGCATCAAAGTGTGTTTGAGCTTAAGGACACAAACTGACAGAAATTCATCATCCTTCAGGATTTTCTGGAAATGAGAAGAATTTTCTAATTTCTCAATTATGGCAAGTTATCCAGGTCTTGAAGAAGCAAAGCAGCACCACACCAACACACTACCACCACCGTGTGTGATGTTCTTATGTTGACAAACTGCTTCAGTTTTATGTTAGATATTAGGGGGCAAATAGCTTTTTACACTTCTGGTCACAACATATATTTTAAGTCTTGGTGATCGTCAGGATGTTTTTTAATAAAAGAGAGAGCTCTTTGTGCTCTTTTCAGTTAGCATTGGTTTGACCTTTAAACTCTACTATGGACAAGCTTTGTCCTGTCTCTAGCTGTTGAATCAGGGATACATGGACACAACAGAGGAGTGCAGTGGAATGTGACTCTATTTAAGTGACTCAGTTGTGTGAGTTAAAGACCTCAGCTCAAACATAATCCTCAGGAAAAATGAGGAAAATTGAAACCAAATAGTATTAATTAGGGTGCTAGTTACAGTTTCCTAACTTGTATGATTTCTCCTTGGCTTCACATTTCTGCTCTCTCCTCACAAGAAAGTTGATCAGACTTTTAATTGGCGACTTTTGTGTGTGCTCTTAAAAAAAGTTCTTACCAAAGAATGGGTTGAAACCCAATCATGTCCCTAAACTACATGAATAGACACAGTTAGAGACTTTCAGTGAAGTTGCTTCAAGAAATAAAACAATTTGAAGTGCATCACTCCAAAGCACCTGTAGGTCAGACTGAAATCTATTATCAAAGGTAATTTCCTCCAGCCTTTGACCATTCATTCCTCATTGGCTGTTTTTGCTCACCCCGTTGTCGTCTACGAGAGTGGAGTTTCGGTGTTTGCTGCTTGGTTTCCTCACAAACAGCTTCTCACAAGATGCCTGGTCTTCATTCAGCATGCTCTTCCCCGCATTGATCGCCCTGATGGGGGAAGACACAATGAATTAAAAAGGGAGCTTTGACCTTGATAATTCATAAAAATCATTCTGGTCCTTCTGACTACATTCTACAAAATGGCGGTAAAAACTAACAGTGAAGTACAGAGGGGAAAAAATAGGACAGGATGCAGTCTTGTCCCAGAGGGAAGTTGTAGAAGAGATTAAGTGTTTTATGATGAGATGATGACGATGGTGGATAATGGCCTTAGAGTAATGCACTGTCTCATACTCAAGCAGTATCATCTGTCCTGTTGTGCATTGCAGCAGAATTTATTGAAACTGCTGGGGAGGAGAAAAAAGAGTGATAATGGGTTACCAAAAATTGCAACATCATCTGTATGAACATTCTGATTTCATTTGTAATACCATCGTAGAATAAAGTAATATAATATCACTCTACACTTAGTGCTGACTTTGCAGACAAGACAAACTCCACTGATTAATTATTTTCCCCTTTATGAAAGGGGAATAGGCTGTAAACCCCAAGGCTTATATAATCATCCTAAATTACAAACATGTTAGCAAACATTCACCAAATTAAACATCAGGAACATGTGGAGTCAGATTCCTGGCCTCTTGGTAAATGAGAGAGTTCATTATTCATTCTGCAAATCTCTGTTTCCTCAAAGTCACGAGGGAAAAATCTGTCTCTTCAGCTGAGCTGAGCTGGATGTTATTAAATTCAAGCCAGGCATTATTATCATACACACCAATTTAATGCAAAGCTAATAAAAAAAATATCGATCAGGGGTGCTATAATTTCCCATGGAAACTAAAAACTGCCTGGAGGAGAAAGGAAACTAAATTGGCAGCTATTCATGTTGTTTTGGAAACAGTGTAAAAATATCCACTGGCATGGTCAAGCTGCCACATGGGGTGAAGCTGGAAAGGCAGCAATTTGGGCTTCATACTGCTGGGTTATGTAACGCTTTCAAGCTTAATTATAGATAAATGCTACATTAGCACATCTATGCAGCTATTGAGCAATTTCAGTAATTTACTTATTGTCATGAAGTGCCTCTGGGGATTTCTGCTGCTCCTGTTTTCACAGAAAGAAAAGTTAGGAAAACCGGTTAGAAGTTTAAAGGAAATGTAAAACTGAGCCTGATACTGGAAATGACACTCAGTAGATAAGATATAGGAGCCCCATTAATTAAACCAGAAATCTTAGCTAACTACAGTCACGTAAAATCATGGATGCTTGTTTGTCAGATAAAAAAAAATACTGTATGAGGTTGAAATGACCAAATCTGGATTACATAAAGCCCTGTCAGTGTCTAATCAGTTGAAAGCAGTGGACGGGCACCACCGTGTTCTGCACTGCGGTGCCTGCATTGGGTCTAATGACGGTGAAGAATTTTAAACCTCCTGATTGTCGTCTTCGCTTTCTGCCGGGGCCGGGACTTTTTTCAGAAATGCAGATGCATGACTGGCGAGAAACAACTCTTCATCTGTTCTGCAGCATGATCACAGCAATTCTACAAGCGCTCCTTCTGTTCGGCTCTGCGCTCCATATTAGTTGCTGTTCTATAGCTTCAGCTGAGCTTAGTGATTTATTTTTTTCAACAAGGTCATGTGGAAGGGTTGGCAGCATTGAGGCAGAAAATTGTCCAAAACCTCGGAGCTTTGAAGAAAATTTGGAACAAATACAGGAGGCATGCTTTTGATTTGCTGTTACCAGATGGATTTCTTCCATAAAGCCTTTTATAAACCTTTCCGAGAAGACATGATTAAATGTTCTCCTTTTCTGTATCCTGAATTTTCTGATTCACAATAAAAGAGTCAGTGATAATTTAGTCACATGAGCTCAGTGAGCTATAATTACACGTTGCTGTTTGCTGCGTGGGTGAATTTCACTTTAAACCCGCAGCTCCAGCCTCCCCTAGCATGTGCATGAACTCCATCCCTTTGCTTTCTTTCTGTCAGATGACTGAAAACTAAACTCTTCACTGTCTGGAGAATCAGTGTTTCTCCTGCTGTATGTTATGCAAGGAAAGTTCAAAATGAGGAAGTGAAGAGTTCCTGTGAATTCTTTCGTTGCGGCTGACGTGCTTTTAACGTGTGATGCAATTGCCTTTCTGCAGGCGTCATTTCTGAAACATTTTAAGGTTTATTTAAAACCATATCTAAAAAAAACGGAATACCTGATAAAATCTTTAAGAACTACTTGTAACATTTAGACAGGTTCTCAACTGTTTCCTGTTTGCCTAGTAACTGAGTAAAGCTACGTCTACTGGAAGTTGACTGATTGACAAACACTGCGGGACAGGTTGCACAAAATTGTTCACGGCCTCATGAAAAGCATGAAAGAATGAGACTCTTCATGCTCTGAATTCCTTTGCAGGAGGAGAACGCTGCTTAGCAGCACATGAAGAAATGAAAGCGGACTGACAGGACAGGGCAGAGTATACACCCAAAGTGAAAACAGGCACTACTCTAACTTGTGCATTGTTGGGAACATAATGCAGCTGCTATGATTAGGGCATTCTGAACATGTACATTGTGTCCCACAGTAAATTTAGTCTGGACACCAGATGATATGAAGGATGAGGGTGTTAAAGTGACACCTTCATATGTGAAACAAGTGCATATTTATAGCACATTAGCACATCTGCACCTCTAACATGATTATTGACTTAATATTGTATATCGTTGGTTTAAAATTACAGTAAAATTTTAGATGTATTGTTTGTTTTACAGTCTTATCTTGGCTAACAAAGGGAAAATTGACCATTAATAATCATGTTTTTGTATCAACATATATTTTCATCTGTGCAGCTATTTGTGTTGGCCTTGAGTATTTGTTGTTGTTCTCTGCATGCATCTGTTATTTCATGAATCTTTAATCGCCTATGTTTTGTTGTCACTAATAAAACATTTATGAGGTTCAAAGTACTTGTAGCTTATCTTCACTTTCAATTTGTACTCTGCTTGAAAGTAATAATTTTCATACTCCAAAACAGAATAAAACAAGAAGATGTAATTTATGCATCCTTACGTCAAAGAAGACACTTTATTTTCCCACAACAGGTGAAAAATATATTTCTTCCTATCCTGCAACAATGTGCAAAAACCAGTCCACACATAAAAATGCCTTCTATAGTCATGTCAGACCAATAAAAAAGCACAACTAACTCCTAATTGCCTCCAAATATGCAGAAAGTGTGAATGTAGGCCAGCAGGACGGCCTCCAACTGGACAGCTTCCATCTGCACTATCTGGACATCACTGTTCATTCTCATTAGGGCACCGGGGGAAAAAGTACTGAACAAAATGGACAAGACCAACAGATGCTCCACATCAGTTGTGTGAGGATTAAAATGTCTGCCTGCTAGATTTAAGACTGCTAAAGGCCAAATCATTCTAATTCTGATACATTACAATACCAATCGGTTTTGTATTCTGCGTTTATCACACCTTATTTTGATATGAACAACTTAACTAAAAAGATAAGAATAAATCTGTTAAATGAATAGTTCAGAACAGTTGAAATAAGGTTCACAGTCTATCTGTATTATCATTTTGATTTTGTATAAACCAACTAGATTTTCTGGGTTTATCGAAACTGAGCCAAGAGAGAAGTGGACCTCAACCATCTTAAAACAACCGCAAGATAGAAATGTTCAATATTTTTGTCCATAAAACAATAAACGGCTCTCATGTTAAAATCATGTTGTTACAACTAAAACATCATTCTACCTTTCTTTTGGGATCTTCAGTACTCCTGTGGCTTACAGGACAGCAGTGGGTTCTGAGCTGCCATACCTTATGCCTTGGGCCGGCTCTGTTGTAACTAGTACAGACTGACATGTCTGTAGGAATAACAAGCAACATTTTGTCATTGCAGCAAACACAACTGTGCAGTGCAACAAGATTAAGTTTCCAGCTTGAAATGTATAAGTAGCAATAAGTGCATCAACAGGAATCTAGTGGGTGTGATTCACATGGTGGTAGTTGTATAATACTGTCAGTGTTGTCTAACAGTCAGTATTATGACATAAATTATACCTAGAATTGATAGAAAGCAGCATTTGTAAGTGTAGGGTTAGAGGCTGACCTTTTCACTCAACACTAAAGTCGAGTTCTATCAACTTGTGAAAACTGTGTGCTCAATTTTGATGTCTGCGTTCTGGACTGTATGAACTTTTAACAGCTTAAGCGTTGGCAGATCAGCTGATAATGTTGCATGCTGTAAACAGCACCAGCTTTAATGCTGCGATTACAGTTTCTGTGACTTATACACCAAAGTCATTTGCTGCAGAGTGCGGCATGACTGCTCAAGCTAAACCATAGCCTCATAAGGCCCATTCAGCCTTCTGGGAGGTCACAGAGTCCCTGCTGACTTTTTATTTTGTTTTGTATGAGTCAGCCTTTTTCCTTAAAAGTTCAACACTAGGTAAGGAGCAGCCCACAAACTGGTGGACTGAGACTTGTCTCACACACAAACACACACATGCATTGGTTTGGAATGTTACAGAGTGTTTTTTTTGTCTGCAGGAGTCAGTTAGCAGTGCATTTTGGAATGAAATGGAGCAACGATATGCTGATACAGGAATCACATTCTGCTTTGCATTTCCACATGCACAAGTGATCCATTTTATTTCGTGTGCATGAGAAAAAGACGCAGGCGTGCAGAAATAGCAAACATCTCTTTATAATCGCATAGCTGCTATCAGATATTGTGGTCAAAATGTTTCGGAATCAAACCGATCAGATCTGACAGCAGCCTGCATGCAAAGATATTAGACCTCACTGGTGTCTAATCAGCTCAGATGTGGACAGAGGTAGCACTGTCTGCCACTCTGGTCATCACTGGGCTGCTGCAGCAACAAACCCCCTCAACAGGCCTGTCATTACATTTACACCACCTATCAGTGACTCATTTGCAATAGATTTAATAAACGTCAGGCGTCTGAATAGTACACGGATGCACTCACTCTGCGTATCCCGCCCCCCAGGGAAGCCTGGTGCCTCTCTTTAGCGTGACCACCGGCCGTGAGGCGTGTTCGGTGGAGTACTGCAGGAGCTCCGGGGTGAGGTCCAAGAAATCCGGCCGGCCGTAAGGGAAGCGATGCGGCAAGCCCTCCTGTCCGCTGTTCTGGCCTCCACCTGAGTGATGGTTGTGGTGGTGGTGTCCGTGAGGCATCATCCCTCCGACCAAGTTGGACATCGCGTTTTTAACTTTGCTGATCATCTTCGGCACCCCGACCAAAAAGAAAAGAAAAAAGAAAGAAAGATCCAGCGGAATAAAATGACACGCGATGCGATATCACGGCGAAAAACAACAGCGCGTGAAGACGGCGACGGCAATCATTTCAGGAAGAGGTTGTTTTCCTCCTTGGACCCATGTGACAGCTTTCAGAAAAGCAGACGCGAGGTTTTCCTCATTCAAACAGAATAAAAAGCCTCCTTAGCTTGCGCATGGGCCGTGATCCGGCAGGAGGCTGTGGATCATCTGATAGGGCTGGGCTTCACTGGGATGTGCAACCAGCCGTGAAAAATTCACAGGCACCCAAATATCTGGATGACAAATTTTTAACTTCTTCTGATAGCCTATTACATTTTATACTTAAGTCTGTTTTTACTTCACAAATCTCCCACTGGCCAAGATAAGGGAAGGTCTGGTTGACACTGACAGGAATTTATTTCAGTTACTTTCTGATTCGTTGTGATGTAACTATGCTCTGGTATCTCCAACTTCCTCCTTTCATGCTCACCTATAATATGACTTATCACCTGGTTGAGGATTTCCAACACCTCCATAATAAAAAAAAAAAAATAAAAAAAAAAAATATATATATATATATATATATATATATATATATATATATATATATATATATACACTGCTCAAAAAAATAAAGGGAACACTTAAACAACACAATATAACTCCAAGTAAATCAAACTTCTGTGAAATCAAACTGTCCACTTAGGAAGCAACACTGATTGACAATCAATGTCACCTGCTGTTGTGCAAATGGAACTTTGTACAGAACAAAGTATTCAATGAGAATATTTCTTTCATTCAGATCTAGGATGTGTTATTTGAGTGTTCCCTTTATTTTTTTGAGCAATATATATATATATATATATATAACAAGTTACGTAACCACCCAAAATAAACATTGGAGGATTAAGCAAGACAAGTTAACCAAAAGATAGATATAATTTTTTTTTACTAGATTATAGTCCCACTTTCTTTCACCTCTGAGTAGGTTCAGTCCAACTTGCCTCATTTGCTACTGTCTGACTTTAAAATTAAATTTATTCAAACCTACCAGCTTAAATCAACATGCAAGTATCCTTCAGTATGTGTCTGAGGAAACAATTTCACAATGACCTACTTGCAAACTCTATACAGTAGCCTTTCGGTGCAATTATTCTAGGGGTACAATTATTAGTGCCACTGGTGCCTTGCATTAAAAACGTCCTGGGTTCAAATCCCAGCAGGGGTCTTTCTGCATAGAGTTTGCATATTCTCTCTGGGTTCTCTCAGAGTACCACAGCTTCCCTTCACAGTCATAAATATGGTGACATGAGGTTGTAAACTGTTTGTCACAGCGCTAATAAGAATGGAAACTAGGAACTGAGTGTTACCATGGCTGTAGTGAAACGGCCATGACAGTATTATTCTGTCGGGATGTGTTTCTGCAACAGGAGCCTTTTAACTAAGATGGGTAAGAACTCCTGAACAAATCAATTTTTGAATAATTTAGCACCGATTTAGTTCACCTACGTTCAATTTATTAATCTCAACAGGAAATTAAATGTTGTAACTCTCTGTATTGACATTTATTCAGCAAGTCACTATAGGTGTGAGCAAGAGAGAGAGAGAGAGAGATACAAATTTCAGTGTTTACACTTCAACAAGAAAACCTGAAGAGTATTTGAACTTAAAAATTAAACAACAGACCAAATAAACAGGCACATATTTAAACAGTTTTCAATAGTATAGACAATAATGTTAATAGCTTCTTTTGATATTCACATAAAGTTTAAATACATTGCCCAAAGAAAAATACATAAACTAAGATTTAACAATCCTGTAGCATCAATAATAGTTGCTCTTTTTTCACCCAACAATATAAAAGCATATGACTGACACCAGTTTGAAAACTGTCAAAAGTTTAACCCAAAGATATTGTATATTCTAAAAAAACATATTTTCTTTCAGAAGATTTTATAATCCTATTTATCTTATTAAAATTTTATTTACTTAACGACTTCTTCAAAAAATACGATTTTTGTTGTTGTTGTTGTTGTTGTTTTTAATTATTCCAAAATAGGCTGCATTGTGTTACCTGTTTGGTTAAATAAAGAAAGGAAAACACTTTCTATTCTTGAGCTGCATCCTACAACATTGGTGACGGTAAACAAGTTAAGCTAAACTTATTCTATAGAAAACTATATTATTTTATTTTTATTTTTATTAAGGCAAGTCTTTGTGAAGCATTAAAATACATTCTATCAAAGTGGGATGGTCATCTTTGGGTCTAATTGGTGGAGATGCTGTTTGACGGAACATCATCAGGCTCCTCACCAATAATGTCATGCAGTTTTTTAGTCCTTTATTTAGTGCCACCTGCACAATGCATAACAGTAACACGTTTTGAATTTAAATATTTTCCTAATGACTGTAAGCCTTTCTAAACACATCGGTGTGACCATATAGGTACTTCTGACAATTTCTTTTTAAGCAAAAAACATTCTGAATCAACAACTGCAAATGAAAAGGAACATCACTGTCTGGTTTCCTCTTGTAAAGGGAAAGAACAAAGATGCATTATTCTGGTAAAATGTTGCCCCCCAGTGTACCTGGGCTTAATAACAACTTTAAAAAAAAGACACACTTTAGTTGTAGTCATTCTTCAAATTACAAAAAAGAACGTCCAAATTACAATCAACCCAGGAGGCATTAAATGGAAAAAGAAGGCGTTTATTTCATTGCTCACATCGCAGTCAATTACTTCAGTGTTTGGCTGAGCAAAGAAAGCACAATGAGAAAAGCTTGTTTTGTTTCTGCATGAGTGGAATCTACCTGAAGAGCCTGCTGTTGAGTTACATAATTTATTTTGTTGTTTTTTATTTATTGTTTTTCCATTTGAGAACCCAGCATCTATGATGGCTGAAGGACAGCAGACAAATTGAACAGCCTTTACAGCACAATGTGCTTTAACAAGAACTTCCTTCTATAGGCACTTAGTCACCTGCAAAAATATACAGTCCTCTTGAACTTTTGTCACATTGCAACCACAAACTTAATTTATTTTCATTTTCTGTCTTATCATCATGAGGATGAGAAAAAAAAAAACCATTAGAAGGAAGTCATTAGTTCTGTTTCCACAAAGAATGTAGGGAGTTTAGCAAACATGTAGAAGTCTCCAGGTTTCATCACTAAGCCTACAGTAGGAGCTGCAACTGAATGATGTTTTGCAAAAGTAATAAGCAAATATTTCATTCTCTTGATGTGCAGATCTGCTTTAGACAAGACTAGCAGTTGTAATTTCAGTGAAACATGTTTGTTCTGTACTGAGTCGGGGAACTGAACACCATTATTTTTCTTATTAAAAAGTTGTAGCATTTTACTTTCACTTTATGGTTAGGCAACAGTTTGTGTAGGTCTATAAAATAGCTTTCCAATAAAATACAAATAACTGTCATAAGTCTATAAGATTCTGCAAGAGATCATGGACACAGATTATGAGTTGATTGTCACATTCTGATATTTATTTTTCAATTTCTTTCATTAAAAGCCAGCTTTAGTCAAATCAAAGCAGCAGTTATGTGTTTCCTTTATAAGGAAAACTACAACTGTATATGAGTCAAACAAAGGCAGGACTGTTATTTCTCTTCCTGGTCAAATAAACCGATCCACATAACATGCTGTGTCACAAATGTAATTCAGAATGTTATACATCAAGCTTAACAAATCAGCTATATCACCATAAAACACAAATCCTTCTTAAATTTACAGTAATGGCTTTTAAAAATGTTGTTGAGCTATTTTTATATCGAAGTTTATAACGTGAACTTTAACAAAAGCCATTTATTTAAGTGTTATTTATTTATCACAGATTATGCAAAAGAATTACTGCCATAAATAAATAAGATGCACTTATGTAAGTTTACAAGTAGATGGAGCCAAATAGCCGCCAATAAAAACTCATCTTAAGTAGAAAACGCAAATATATATTCTATATGTATGTTTGTTGGCATATTTAAGACTTGAAATTATGTAAATCCTGTATTTAATAAGTGACTCAGACAGTTGAACATGTTCTTAGGCTTCCACATCTTTTCTCTTTAGCACATTTGTATGACTTTTTTTATTTTTTTACAGCAGCTGTTGTATTGCAGGCGGCCTACAACACCACATGCTGGCGAGTGATAAAAAGAAAGCTGAATGATTTCCTTTGCCTCAAAGAATGATTTCTTTTCCTCTTTGATTTTATCCCCTCTTCTCAAGATAAAGTACTCCCAACACAGAGAAGCAGTGGATAAAGATTTAATCTCTTTCCTGATGAATGACCCTCTGCTTCTCTGACAGCAGGTGCTGAGGCACACTGTTCTGCTATGAGAAACACTGAGATGTTTCTGCGTTTAGCTTTTTTGTCTTTGTTTCTGTAAAAGGTGGCTGCACTTCACACGGTCGACCCAGTTTGGGAAACCTCTGCTGAGAGGAGATATTTGATAACCTGTGGAGATAAGTTAAAAGTCAGAGTCATCTGGGGTTCATGTATCATTGTGTGACAGATCAATTTCCCCAGCTTGTGTTTTCAATCAAACTAGATGTTGCTCACAGTTCATGTACTGTTTCCAGCTGTATGATATATTCTTTTATGTTTTACCTTCATTTAACAAAGTTGATTATTTTTAATTCAGAATTCCTAAATGTTGGGAGTGGAGTGGGAGTATATCACATAACTTTAATGAATTTTGAAAAATTATGATGTGCTAGTGTTATTGAGTTTGGGATTTTCTTGAATCCACATGGGGGCCAAAGATATACACACCAGGACAAATATTTGAAATAGAGCTACTGAAAGTTCGAGAATGTCTTTCAACTTTACAAATTCAATACCTACTAATTTCTTATCAGTGATCAGGAGCTATTTCGACAGTATAAAATATAAATATTATGTCAGTATAAAATATAATAATGGTGTATGTGTTGCCCTGTGATGAATTGGAAGGTTGTCCAGGGTGCAGACCATAGGCATAACTTTGTGAGGATCTTAGGTTGTTTGAGTCTGTTTTGTTGTTTTTGTGTTTTGTGTAGTTTCTTATCTCTTTTAGTTCTGCTTTGTTTCTATTATTACTTCTGTGCCTTCTTTTAGTGATTGTAGTTATGTTAACTTCTTGTGTTTACTCCTTTCTTAGTCACTCTAGTTTATATTATGTTTATGTCTACTTATTTAGTTAGATTCATTTCCTAGTCCTCAGTGTGCTCTCCCTTGTCCCTTTGTCACTTCCTCTTTCTCTCTCTGTCTCTCTAGCCTGCCGTCTGCTCTCTCCCCTCACACCTGCAACCCGTTAGCTCATCAGCCCAGGCCTTTTGTTCAGCATTCAACCTCCCATTACTTAAGCACCTTATTTTCAGTTACTTCTTGCTGGATCCTCCCATTACTTCCCCATTTAACCCTGTGTACTCCCTGTATCTCCTTGCTGTGTTTTGTCCTGTGTGGATTATGATTTTTGTTTTGGCCTGGACCCCTGTGGTTTTTGTAAGTTTGTATTTTCATTAAATCTTCAAATTCACTTGAATAGTGAATTTGATCCATATGCAGTTTTTCTGCATATGGATCCATTATATCCTCCATGAATACGACAGACATAGTGTGGCTTAAGCGATTAGAGAAAACTGTTTGATATCATAACTTGACATTTTAGTAGACTAAACCATTCCACTGGGTTTTACCATATTTTGCTTTCACAGTTGCATTAATTAGTATTATTTAGAGAATTGTTGATATATCATATCTGGGAATAATAAGACCTTGGTGCTGTTTAGTGAAATTGAACGGAACTGTTAAAAACTATAATAAAAATGACAATGATTAAAGACAGTAAATAATAACTTAACAAGGGTGTTGATTACCAGATTGGCTTGGACTACATTGTTCCTTAATAATTTAGATCATCATTTAAAAACTGCATTTTGCATTTATCTATCTGACAATTACATTTGTTTAAAGATGTGAAAAGTTTAAGCCAAAACAGATTACATCTGTAAGGGGGGAATACTTTTTCACAGCATTATATGGGCATTAAAAGCCATCTGACAAATAAACAGAGAGCTTTTTAATGTTGCATCTCCTTTCCTGTTATCGTCACACATTTATCGTTAAACCTAAGTCAGTACTTTATTTCTAAACTGTACTTTTCCAAATCTAACTAAGTTGTCTGTGGTTGTTTTGCAGTGTAATATTGTTTGCTGTAAAAGTGTTTTTATTTTTTTCCACTTTTTAAGATGTACTTTCAATGTTCTCTCTAAATTGAGCTCATATATTCTGAGTTTATGTGGGCATTATTTCTTTCTTTATGGATGGAGCCTCCTTTGGCTCGACTCAGAGTGTTGCTGAAGTCGGAAACTCAATTATCGAGGGCCCCTGATGAAAACCTGTTAATGGCCGTTCAGTTAGGATTGAGGTCGAGCGAGAGACCCGGCAGTGCAGCCACACACAAAGCCATAAAGCCTGATGTAGGGGCCTCTCATCGAGCGTCCGCAGCTCAGGAAGAATAACTGTACCGGTGTCTGCAGACCTGTTGAATTAAAGGGGGCATTAACTGCTGCATCCTCTGCATTATTGATGGAGAGCTCCTTTCCTGAGGCCCTAATGTCGGTTATTTTTCCCCTTGCAATTTTCTGGTAGACGTCTTGCTGTCTTCAAACACACTTCTGCAGAGAGCAAAGAGAGGGTTCAGGCGAAGTGCTCGGCCTTCTCCTCGCAGGTTGCTGTTATTTTAAACTAAGCTGCAGACCGCCGCAATCGATGCAGAGCTGCAGAAACCCCATACAACAAGTCATGTTGCATGCGTGAAATGAGAGTAATCACAGGATGACAAGCGTGGTGTGATGAGTGTTATGCAAGACGCCACCTACACTGACAACACAAACGGAGGTGGTGAGATTTCCTCCTAAAGGTGCCAAATCACATGGTGCCTGGAGTGTTTCTTCATGAGGTGTGACCCCAAAGAGACAAAACCAGAGATTTTCACTCCGCTTTGATGCCAAACGCTTCCTAACAAGGATTACCTCATGAGTCACCCCCGCTGCCACCTACAGTACACTTGTTGTCGAGTTTCTCCAACCACCGCTCACGCTGCTGGTTTTATCTGCTCCTGGCCAGCTTGAGGCACCTCACCACGCCGCTGACCTCATCCTGTCAGATGATTTAACGAGCAGAGCCTTGTCACAAACCGGTGCGTCTGGGGACTGATGGGGCAGCACCACACAATGCCCGAAAGATTAATGAGGTCATCTTCATCGCACAGCGCTTCTGAGAGCCACTCGGAGGGGAAGAAAGAAACTTGATGACTTTGGGAACCGTTTAATATAAATGACACAAAGAGAATCAAAAATAACAGCCTCGGTATTCATAGGCAGTTATGTGGTGATGTGAAGCCTGACTCTGGTCTACTTATCTGCTTTGAATTTTATAGCTCAGCCTGGTCGATGATAATGAGCTGACATTTTTTTGTACTCGGTCAGCAGGGATTGGTGTGCTCTGCCCTTTTATTCTGCTTCCATGTGTGGGATTCCAATTGCGGGCGTGTGTTTGTGTGTGTGAGGAAATTTATTTGAGCTTTGGTTTTATGATGATAACATTCTTAAGGGCAGTCCCAAATCAATTCACCTGAAGTCCAAATGCTTGACTTCCATCTCTGTAGGCCCTTTCAAAGGTTGCTATTGATTATTCCAACCTTTCCCAGATTTTCAAAGGGACAGACGAAAGAGACTGTTCCAGAAATGGAGAGATGATGATGCAATTAAGAGGGGGAAGGCTTGTAGAGTAAAGAGTAATGCTGTATGAGAGTGGAATCAGAATGCAAAAGCTTTAGCAGCTCTGGTTAGAGTGTATTTTCCTATTTAGACCATTAAAAGTAACAAATAACTTCAAATGAAAGTCCAAGTGCTGAAAAATGTTATCTTGTGGTTAATAAAGTAGGTGGACCAGAAGCTGAAAGTCAGAGAACCGAGAAAATCCAGAAGAAACTGCTCATATCTTATTAAAAAAACAATCAAAACTTTTGCTTGACCATAAAAGCATCCAAGAGGAGTTATTCCTTTCTCATTCCTTAATTAAATTAAATCATAAGATCTTAGTGGCAGTGGGAATGTTTAGATAAAACTGTGCTGCTAATATTAGCAAAAGTAATAATTTTCAAGTAGGAAATATTTCTAAACTGAATAAAAATCATAATAATGCATCAGGTGCACAGCAAACAACTCAGGCAACATCAAATGAAAGGTTTAGGTGAATGATTCATGTAAAAAAGTTATTTTGAAACAATCACATTAATATTTTTGAAACCAATTTTGAACAACAGAGTACAAATTTAAATATGGCTTTGAATTATGAGCTCTGATCAATCAGAGGGTTCATTAGATGGGTAAAAAGAAGCAAAGACAAGTACAAAAGCACCACCCACCTGTTTCCTGGACCTGTTCTGATCCTTGATCAGATTGACATACTGATCATTTTGATATTAGTTAATATTCATTTGAATTCATCAAAATAAAGAACTCACACCATCTTCAGTCTGTATATCAGGCATTACTTTAACACATCAGCCAACACAATGTGCATTAAAGCATATTTTGAAGTTAAAAACAATCCATTAGATGAAGGTTATGGACAAATGGTTGGTCCAAATTCCTTAATTTGCTGTTGGATACCTGCTACCTGAACAAATAAAAACAACAAAAACCCCAAAAACGGAACTCAGTATCGGCTAGGAAAACCCCAATTAGTACATATATTAAATCAAATTATTCTTAACTTTATAAATAAATCAAGTCTCTTGTACGTTAAGCTACGTCGGTTAGGAGAAAGATCCCTAAAGGGCACTAAACAGATTAATGAATGATGGTAGAGTTGCAGCAGACAGAATTTATATACAAGCAAACATAAAAACTAATACCTCCAACAATTATTTGACAACTTATATCAATCTAAGTTTAATCTTGGCACAGAAACCAGTAAAATATTATCATAAAAACTAGCTGGTTAAATTGTAATGGGCTAAAAAGCAACACAATTCAGCGACATTTTAACAAGACTACATGTTCCACAATAGACGAGGTTTGAACTAAGTCAAAATGTTTCCACATATGACACACAGAGGTTGATTTAAGCCTTATCGAATCGATCTGAAGAGCTTTTGAAGTGGAAAAATGGTCAGAGGAGGAATCTTCTGAGATAATAATGACTTGAGAGAGAAAGTGAATGAAGGAGGAAGACTAAGATCAAAGGGGTTAAAGCTAGTCTGAGAGGATATCAGGAAGAGGGCATATTTACAGTTTAGCAGTTAGATGCAAGAGATCTAGAATAGATCATCATTTCAAAATGTATAATCTGAAAGGGAGATTCAGGGTGAGATGGCCAGGTAAACAGAAATGAGTAAATAGATGGAAAAACTAAGAGACAGCTTCAAACTTTGTGAGGTAAAAAAAACCCAGACTGGAACAAGTAAACTGTGATTAGCATCTTCCGATGAGCTTTTGTAAATGATTTGCAGAAAAATAACATGTACAAATTTCAACCTAAAACTGTTTTTGTGTTTTAAAAAAAAAAAAATAAAAATAACATTACCTTTTGTATATTGGAACTCAATTCCCTTCACCAAGATATTCAGCTAATATTTTTAACCTCAAACAATAACCAAAACAATTATGAGTGCTAACTAAAACTACTTTATTGATCTGCTTTGCTTGAGGTCATCTGGTATCTTGTCTATTTTTTTTTTTTTTTTGTTTGTTTCTCACCAATTAATCAGATTAACTGCTGAAAACACTATAGACTGAGGTCTGATAAAAACTTTCAGAAAAGTGCCCAATCTCCTACTTTATGATTTAGTTTTATTATGAGAAACAGATGAAGAGTCGATTTGCAAAGTTCTTTTAGCACAAAACATTTAATTTGGTAGATGTAAAACATACTTTGTGCAAAATTGAATTAAATAACAAAGGATAATGCAATGTCAATATTTTACCATCATTGACAATGTATACCTTTTCATTTTATTTATTTATTTATTTATTAGATTTGATATTTTGCTCTATTCTTCTTATTGATCTTCCTGAAGTGATTCGGTGCCAGAATTACAAAAAGAAAATTGTCTTCCTGGATAAAATACAACAAAGCAGATGCATTTTTGTCCAAACACAAGATAAACTCAGCATTCATCCCCTCCCAAATGATGTCATGCAACTCCCAACTTTTTCTTTTTTTTCTCCCCTCACTAAAATATCTCAAAGCTCTTTCTCTAAAATTATATCAATGATGATCTTTACTTTGTTTTTTCCTAAATCTGATGGATGGGAATTAACAATGGCATAAAAATAGGGGTAATACCAAAAATATATCTCTATGTTATTTTATGTTTTTCTACATGTAATGAAGCATCCAGATTATTTAGAATCCACAAAAACTGCAGATTAAATTGTGGATGACCGCTGGATGGCGCTAAAACACCACCAGCGCAGACACACTCGGCATTGAATCCGGCTGCGCTGACATTCCTTGAACAGCTCAGATTCATTTCTTTAACTGCACGAAGCTGTTGCCCAAGCCAAACCGAACTCACTTTGTTGAAGGAGGATTGTAAAAGAAAACAAAACAAAACAAAAAAGCTCACCCTGCGTCAATCGTGAAACTATGTCCGACTGTCCGGCTCTGAGTCCAGCTGCAGCGGCTCTCTGGCGGATGGGAAGTTGTGAGTCAGACCAGGAGGACGCGCAACTTTTATAGACTTTCAAGTTCGCTGCTTGCGAGTAACCAGCAGCGCTCAGTTTAGAGTCCTCTGACTCTTGGATTGCGCGTCTGGAGAGCTCTGGTATCAGCCCACCGCGTGTTTCAGGTTCGGTGCTGTTCAGGGCGTCTCTTATCGAGGAGGATGTGGTAATTCCATTAAGAACATGTTTGCGGTTTGCAATGGAGAATAAATAATAAAAAAAGGACGGTTATCGGGGATTAACTGAGAGCACAAAAGCAGGTAGGTCGGCTTTGCAGTTTTTAACCTCTCTGCTGTTTAATTATTTGTATATTTGAGATGTTGCTGAAAGATTCAACAAGATGATTAAAAAAAAAAATTCTAACAAGGAGATTAACCATCGAAAATTTTCCAAACGCCTACTGGTATCACTGATTACACCAATTTGGAAATTGACGATTTTAGGTGCTGTGCTGGTTGCTGCAGGTTGGCAATTTTTTTTTAAACTTTCTATTGTCAGCATGTAGACAAAAATCAGATCAATGCCCAAGCACACATTTTTTTTATTGACTTCTTCAATTTAAACAGAGCCAGGACCAGTTTTTTTTCTCTCTCCCTCTTTAAGCTGGTTCAGAAATTGGTGGATCTTTTTTTCTGCCTATTAGCTGCACAGGTTGCTGCATAGGATGTTAATCCATGCTGTTTTTATTAAATCCATGCCTGATCAAATAAGATCAAGTAAGTTTGAAATGTTAATTCATGAGACATCAACAGAGCAGCAGCAAAATTCAAGGAAAATCACGTAAAAGGATGGAATATCTGACATTTCTGACCTAAACATTCTGTGAGTGGGTTGGTGACTGATATCAAGTAAGGGAAATTAAAAGTCCAAAGAGTTTTTATGAAAGTTTACTGTACTGGACATAATCCTTCTCTTTAGGATGAGGATGATGACTCATAATAATCCGTGTTTCATCTGGATTTCTTAGACAAGAATATTGAATGACTAAATGTGACATTATGAAAACTAAAAGTTTGAATGAATTAATGTGCTTTTCAAAATTCATCTTTGAAGTGCATAAAAAACAGCTTTACACTGCAAAAAATAAAATGTATAAAAAGAAGAAAAACAAAACAAAAAACCTTTTAAAAATAAAACAAGTTAATAAAATTTAAAGATGCAACAGTCAAAGACTGGTTCTAATAGGTAATCAGTTGGCCAAATCCTGGAAAATCTGATTTTTCCCCCCAGTCATTAAGAGCTTTCAAAGTGAAATCTGCCAGTTTCAGTCTATAACCCATCAATCAAGAGCATGCACTGTGATGCACTTTATTGAGTTCAATAAAAATCAAATAAAGGTTAGGAACACATGCTTTGCTGCACAAATGAGAATTGAGTCAACTACCTCTATCAAACAGTATATTATGGATTAACAGGATTTTGGAAAAAAGCTTAAAAATAAACTCAAAAATTTAATAAATAATTATAATCTCCAGGTCAAAGCAAGGAGAAGACTGCAAGACGCTCCCAAACAGAAAATACCTTACTAGTGCAACTAAAACGATTCCTTTAGGGAATTAAATTTATGATGATTTATGCAAGGATTTATTTGATCTATTCATTCATTTTTGATTGAAATGACCTTTAAACAGAAGACGAAACTCCAGCTCTACATATTAAGCTATACTTTCACTTTTGGTTGACCAAAATTGATGGTCTAGCCTGACTCTGTGGTTTTTTTATTTCTTTTTTTCTTTTTCTTTTTTACATCTCAAAACTGGATGGCGTTAAATAATCTGTGTGTTTCCATCTTGTGTATCAGTGGAAAGGTTACCTGAACATGGCTCCCCACTGTAAAGCTCTACAGGCAGATCAAATACAGATCTGAATCCACAGCAGGGGCCAATGTGCTTCCTGTGAAATCCACCATAACAGTGAAACAGCTTCACCTACAAGCTCTTGCTCTGTGACTTTCGCAAAAGCACAAGGCTTTGCTCCTGTTGAAATGCTTCGAACGCTCAAACAGAGCCTCTAATGAAAATTGGCTCTTGTGTTTGTCGTCAGCTGCTTTGCACACAGAATGCAGATATGTACGGTTGTGCTTGCACATCACTGAGGCGACTATCATTCTCTCTTCCTTTCTCACTTTTAGTCTATGTTCGCCTCGTTCCTTCAGCTGCCCTTCATCACCTTGCCTTGTGTGGTCAGCTGTTTTTTCCCCCCCTCCTTTTCCTCAATTAGTGCTATCATCGCATTTCATCCTGCAGAATACAGGGATGGTAATAACCTTATACTCCTATTGCAGCCTGATACAATTCTACTGTGATTAATTGAAGTCCCCTCAGAGAGTCAGAGGAGGCGTAGATCTTCCCTTTCACACTCGCTGACAGGCAACCCATTATATTGTTTTATAGATCGCCGTCAGTAGCCCTTGAAGCCGCCTGTGGCCCACTGTTGTTCTGGAGGGTTTTATTGTGTAGGGTTATTGGTTGCTATTGCTGACAGGCGGAGGAAAGGCCACCTTGGGATTACTGGAGATGGGATCTCTGTGACAGCCCCACTGTATTTGACAGTAACACCGGAGACTTGGAAAAAGCTTGCTCTGCAGACTCTGTTGGAGAAAGTGGCAATTTGTTTTTTAACCCTCACAAAAAAAAAGGTTTTGCCACCATGACACCACAATTGTGCACTTTGTCATGTGTGGTCTCCAACAGCAGGTGAAGCAAACATTTTGAGCTTTTGTGCTATTTGCATGTGACAAAACACACGGCAGCTTTGTCGGAGAATCAATATAAAGAGGTGAGACAGATTGCCTCGCAATTCCACTTGTTTTTTAAAAGCTACCAGCAAGCGGGTTTTGCAACAACACAGTGAAGAATTCAGAGCACTGAGTGAGGCCTGGAAAGCGTCCTTGATATGCATGAGCCACCAGGTGACATCTAGAAGAAGAGAACGGTGCAGAACATCACAATAAGAGGCTTGTTTCTAGTTTTAAGAAGCCACCCCAGGCTGAATTTGTGTTCACCATCTTCCTGCTCACACTGTCAGATCAATAGGGCTTAATAAAAAAATCTGTAGCGTGTTTTCAGTGTGTTGAAACAAACCGTTCAGCACTTTAGTTTTTGCGCTTTATAAAGGTCTGTGTGGGTATTGTGCAATTTCACTATTAAAATTCCTCTTTTTTCCTGCAGTACTTCTAAATATGTCCTCCTTGAACACACTTTATAGATGTCATGTGGTGTGAAAATACAAGGCATGTCTGTTTATGCAGACGGCATGCACACAACTGTTCAGTGTCTTATCAAGGAGAAAATACACTGTGATGTCACAAATTAACCATTAAACCGTATCTCTTGCATCACTTAAGAATCGTTATATTACCTACCGGCTTTACAGGTTTGGTTTAACAGAACAATAAAAAAAAATCCACCATCTGTCTATGTGTACATGATTACACTCGATTTCAGTGCCTCAAGATTTGCTGCTCGGTGACGTTCATAGGCTAATGTGTTTAGAGAGCTTTTTGTTCCACCTCTCAGCTTGCCAGCTCAAACTGCTGAGGTGAATCCGTCTGGTGCTTAAGGGGAGATTCAGAGCACCACAGTAACAAAAGAAATGCAGCACTGGGATGCTCGTGTGCTGCTCCGTCATGTCAAAAAGAGGAGGAGGACACAAAGAGCATCCCTCATGTTTTATAGATGCCATTTAAAGGAATAGTCCCAGAAACAGCCCTGTAGAAATGAAGAACAACATGCAGACTAAACACTAAGACAATAAACTAACAAACTGGTTTTTGTGGGAGGCAGCAGAGTCCTAATCACTCATCAGGGCTGATCTGTGCTGATGCGATGCACAATTTTTCTCTGGAAGATTAGGCTGGAAAGCACAACCACATCTCTTATTTATTTTGCTCATGCCGCTTTGCTGTGTGCACATTTGGGTGTTTGGTGCACATGAGGAAGAGAGGCAGGTGATGATGATGTTTGTGTGTGCAGCTGAAGTATTGCAGGAGATCCTGAGTGGTTGCTTGAATGATGCATGTGTGCAGAGGCTTGTTTTTATTTTCTGCTGCATCATTAAATCTTCTTTTTTGTGGGGGATTGTTGTTATTTGATGACAGTCAGCTCCTTATGTTTCCCCCTGAGTCCACATGACTTGAATACAGGCAATCAGGCAAAGTTCATCTGACCCTCTAAATAACTGTTATTAAACAGCTAATGTTAGAACTTCTTTGCTGGAAGAGTGCAGCCTTCATTTTGCTTTTCTCAGTTCAAGTTTATTTTATGCAAGACAAAAACAACTTTAAACATAGAAAACCAAACCACATATTCAATGTAGAAATGAGAAAATAATGAAGATAAATGTTCTCAAAAGCATCAAAAACTTTGCCTCCATTTCTATAACAGCAATTTCAGGGAATAATTGGATGTTATGCAGCAATGAATGTTTTTAGCATTTTCTTTTGTTACTTTCCTCAAAGTCAGAAGTTTACATACAGTAAAACTAGTATGTTTCTCAACAGTTTTGGAAAGTCCACACGATAGCATTGTAAGCATTTATTTCACATCTGTTCAATCATATTCCAATATAAGAGGATATGAACATGTTTAGGTGCTACATGTTTGTATCCAACCCAAAACAAAAGCACAACCTTGGAAATAAGGTGCTAGCTGAAACTGTTAGAGTATTATATTCTGTACAAGCATATGCTGAATGGGCTCTCAAGGAGGAACGAGACATTATGCGAAATGCTGGATTGCTTTGGGAGAAAGGATGTGCGTTTTAGAAACATGTCCTATGATCGAATGAAACTAATATTCAAGTTTTTGGCTATTGTTCTTGTTTCTACATACTGAACTAAACAGTGGAAACTTTCCAGCCTAAGAACGAAATCCCAACTTTGAAGTACAGTGATGACAGTATCATGTTTTGTTAGGATTGGCTCTTGTACTTTACAGTATCAATGGCAGCAGAAGAAAATATTATGAGTAAATCTTAAAACAACAGCTCAGGGTCAAATGTGATCTAACTGGATCCTAATCTCACCACCACGTTAGTTACAAAATGGCTTAAGGAAAACAAAGAATGGCCATTACAAAGTCCTGATCCATCAACAGTTTGTTGGCAGAGTAAAAAATGTGTTTATGATCAAGGTTACCTTCAACCCTGACTGAGTTACATCAGTCCTGTTTTGTAGAATATCTCAGAATTACAGCAAAGTTCTGTAGTTTTACACTTTAAAAGGTAACTGCCAAATTTGGAGAATACTTTGATGGACCTCTTATGCCTTTTTACACAGTTTTTATTTTATTTTGTCCAAAACTAATTCTGCCATATTAACAGTGATGCATTATTATGAATATCTAAGCAGTTCATGCTTTCTAATGAACTGTCCAAACGTTTGGCCACAGGCACCAAAAGGCACCAAAGCTGTTGAGTTGAAAGTACTTGACGATGACAACAATTAGATTTTGTTCTTTAAATTAATTAAAATCCAATAACAATTTTGATGGCGACACTTGTTTTTACCTGCTCAAAAATAAACTGAATGCACAACATTGTTACAAAACAAATAAAGTAATCTGATTTCACTTATATAAGAATCTCTAAATCATTACAGATCTGAGATATTTATAAAAAATTCTCATTTACATTGAAATTGAAAGCAAAACATTGTGTTTATTAACAATTAATAATTTGTGCTTTCCATTTTATGAAAATGGTTATTTGTCTGAACCTTATTTGAGTGGCCTGAAAATTTCACCGTTTTTCTTTTACTTTTTTGAAAAGCGTATCTGCATCAACTGCTTAGGCTCTTAACTTAAAAATAATGATAGGTTATAATCTCCTAATGGAGCAACCACGTAAAAAAAGAGAAATTCTCCTTTTTAAGACAGGATACATTTGAACGTTTAATGGATTTATACATAAAATGAAAAATAATTTTAATCTCCATCCTAAATTTTCCAAACGTCAATATAACAAATTGTGTTTCTCTGTTCAAATAAATGTAAATCACTGAGCTACATTTCAGCAAAACGAAGGAAATATGATTGTCTTTGAGTCTGCTGGTATTTATTGCTTTTCATTATCTGGCAAAGTTCATAGGATGCAGTCACATCCAAGCTAATTTTCTTCAGTACATGTAGAGAACTACTGAGGCAGAAATGATGTGCAGAAGAAGCAGTTTAATTTTGTAAAAAATAAATTCAAGCTTTCGTTAATGGAATGCAAGTAGGAATAAAACCCCAAGTCCCTGTTTCCTGTAGCAACCAGAATGGTCACATAATGTAAAATCAAAACTTCTTAGGGACATTGAAGTGAGTTGTTACCAGCGATTGCCATGAGTGTCCTCCTGAGAAAAGCACTAGTACTATGATAATCTGGACCTTGTTTATCACTCCGGAGCACATTTCAGCCAAAGAGCATTTCAGTGCAAGATGATCCAATCAGCAGTCTAAATGATCTGAACAATACTCAGGTGATGAGTGGCTAACTTGCTGGAACAACACACAGAGGAGCAGCTCTGATTACAACGCACATGTAGGCAGGGTGAGCTCATTCCATAGAGAGAACACAATTATACTGCTATATCTCCACAGAGCTGCTACTGAAAAGCAAACCTTTAAACCTTTAAGTCAGTTATGTGCTAACTCAGTAAATGGGACTCCTTGCTGTGCAGGGATGGCAAACGCAAGCAAAATGCATTTTTGTAGTCCAGAGAGTCCTGACCGTTCAGAGCAAACTCTGCATCCTGAGTGGGAGCCACATGAGTTTGAGTGGAAATTTTCCACCTAACTCTTAATGTGTTATGGAAACTGAGGATGACGAGGGTTGAGGGAGAACAGGAGCCCCAGCAGAATAATTCAATTTTTCAAGATGGTGGGTTGCAGCTCTATCAACTTTCTTTTCAGTTCCTCTCTCTGTTCCCTTTTCTTGAGATATTCAGTGTTTGGCAGCTTTCACACTCAGTACTGAGCCATTGTGCTGAATTCTCATCACCTTCTCCTGCACCACAGCAAAGAACGTAACTCCCCAAGCCCCTTACATTCAGCACGGTAGAAAGGTTGGGAAGTGGAGATTTTTGAGGCCCCATTTCTAAACCTTGGTTCCTTAGGGACAATAGAAGCTCAATGTTTTTTGTTGGTTGCTTTCTTTCTGTTTCCAGCCAATGTGGTGCCTAAGAGGTCTTGGCAATATGTATTTTTCTCTCTTCTGTGTTTTGTTGCTTTCAAACTCCACTTTGTGCTTGTAAATGCTATTTTTCATAATGTAGATAGAAAATTTTAACTATGAGGTTTCAACATGATGCTGTTATCTGCTGTGCTCATTAGTCCTTTGTTTAAGAAACCAGGAAATATTCAACAGGGATGCGGCTCTAATTAAAAACCGGTATTAATAAATTACACAGTTTCTGTCTGTCAGGTTTTAATGTGGAAGGCTGGTTGACCAGAAGCCATGTAGTCTGAGCTGAAAGTATTGAAGAAATTTTCTGCTCTGAAAATGCTTCAGAGAAAAAAGTCATTAGTATAAGAAATGGGAGGCTTGTCAAAAGAATGATACACAAGTATATATTTTCAGAAAGATGGTTTGCCTGCCTGCTTTGCTCAACTTTTCTTCTTTTTCCATTTTCACTTGTGACCTTGGCAGGAGTAGGATGCTATGAGAGGAGCGGAGGATGTGCAAATCAGGAACTTACACGTTGGGATAGCTTCAGGTCGCTCTTTTTGCACCTTTCATCACGTCAGCAGCTGGAGGTGTGTGTTGTGTTTCGTGCCCTGAATTGTCAGTTCTCTTCATAAAAGACTTCCAGTTTCCAAACGCATCAGAAAAAGCATCGGAATATGAATGTGGGACAAAAATCCAGGCTAGTTCTGCTAATTTCACATGTTCAAGTTTGCTAAAAGGTAACTGTATTCAGTTAGTTTCTCATCCAATCAAACACACTTTCTCTGTCGCTCAGAATATGAATTTGGACTCATCAGTTAGATTTATGTTATTGATGTAATTAAGAAATAAAACTACTCAGATTTGTGGAAAAAAACAAACAACAACTTAGGAGCCAGGATTGTTCAGGAAACTGTCAGTGTTTTTGTGGAAATACATACAGAGATATTGAACAATAAGGACAGCGTGTTATTAAAAATCCTATGTTGCAATCCTTAAAAAATCTTATTATTTTAATAATTTAGACCTTTGCAGGTGTTTCTCATTTTTTATACTTTCACAAATGGGGCAAATGCAGATTTCAGAGAAGGCAGACTAGTAAATATAATGGAACACCACAAACAAAAATCAAAGAAAAGCACACCAGGACAAAAGTTAACCATGAACAGAACGGTTGACAGAGAAAACAAAAGGACTAATGCAATTTAGGTGTAACAAAAAAAAAAAAAAAACACTACATGCTATTTTGGAAGGTAAACAAATTTGGAACAACCCAAGGGCTAGAAAAAAAACCCCTAACAAAAACAAATATACAAAAAAAAAGCATAAACTCAAGGAAAGTAACAAGCCCCCTCGGCAGAGTGAATGCAAAACATGGACACAGAAGCAAAGATAAACCAAAACAGGGTGAGAAAACACAGAACATATTTATTTTTCAATTTTAACACTGATTGGAAAATATTCACTTACAAACTTATATGTATAGTTATCTATTTTTAAGATGTTCTTGCTTATTTGGGAATGGCTGAAGAATATAAACTTTCATGGTACTTTTCATGAGAATAAATAAAGAAATAAATGCATACTTTTAAAAAGCCAATGCATGCAGGTCCCTCAAACACTGTGCTGTCTTTGTGAGCATCTATTGTTATGGACTATTGGAGGTTCTCTCTACCTCCAATAGTCCATAATAGCTATTGGAGGTAGTTGTTTGGACTGTGCTGTGCTATATATCTCCAGCACAGTGAAGCTTTTGCTTTTTCTGCAGCACAATTTTAGATGGTTAGATTGATGTCCTTTTTTAAGCCGGCATCAATTTTCAGATGGGAAGAAAAGTTATATACTTTCAAAAAGGATAGTTTTTGAGAAAACTATCCCTTTCCCTCTCTCTCCCTTCTGTCTTCCATCTTCACAGCACTCTCCTTCCTTCCCAGACACTTTCACAATTACACGCACACAGACTCGCACACACCATCCTTGCCACAGAGTGCTGGGTGACTAATTTCTCCTGGGCTTTGGACTTTGGCATGACAGAGGGCAAGAAGGAGAAAATCAAGAGAGAGCAGAAGCAGTGGTGCACTGTTAACTCACAGGCATCCACCCACACTGAAAGACCTTCACACTACCTGTCCCATTGCCTTTTTTGGCCACCTGTCTTTCTGTTTTTGTCTCATAGGCAGGTGCAAGCCCAGATCACCAAACATCTGTGTCGCCTCTGTGGGACTGTGTCAATTTGATTGCTGTTTATACTCCAGTTTCAGGTACTGGAGACAAAAGCACAAGCAATGTGCGTGATGCTCCCATCTGTGAAGAAAAATTGAAATCTAAGTGTGTTGTTTTTGAATCCAATTCGAGTTGTCTTTGCTGGAATCTGTAGAGTGGAACGGGTGCCAATCAGTGGGGATTTGTTTACTCTGCATCCTGCTGGCAGAGCCTGATACAAATATCAGCCGTGCTACTGTCATGATGTGTGCCCTTGCACAGTTTGATAGAAACCAAACTGGAAAAGGTTGCGTGTCACCAATATGGTACAGGTATGCGTCAGTAATAAAAAAAACCCCCCATCTAAACAGCAAAGAAACACTGTTTAGAGGCAACAGTGGTAGGTTTTACACATTTTTTTCAAGTTGTAAATATTGATTTTTGTTACAATTACAATAGTAATTTATTGTGATTTTCATTTGCAGGCTACAGTTATGTGTTATATACCAACACATAATGGCGTTGGTATATAACACAATTGTGTACTAATTGTATATAATTGGTGCACAATTATATACAACATCATAACAATTAGTGTTAAATACTAACACATAATTGTATGTGTGTATGTAAGTGAGTAGACTACAACTGACACAAAGATTTGGATTATCTATACATTTACAGTTAAATAATCCTTTTGTTTACACTGATACAACACTGATGAGGGTATGGCTACCAAGTTTCACTATGAACACTGACTATATTTCTGCAGCATAATTAAGACATAATTAATATATATTTTTGCTGTAATTCCCTTCCTACCTCTTGTTCACCTCCTAACACCTCTTTCCATGCTCCTAATTCATTTAAACATTTAAAACAGGGACCTCAATAATTAAAATCCTCCAGCCCTCTGCAGCCCTGAGCCAGGCCTCCTGTAGCATCCCGCTGCACTGTTTGTGTGGATGGACACATTTCTAGGCTCCTCATTAATTGATGTCTCACTTGACATCAGGGGGCTAATGTACTCCCACTCGTCACTTCTTACTTTCTGTGCTGATCCAGCATGTCACGTCTTCATCCCTTTACACAGAAAGTGTGATGCCAGAAAGTCACGCGGAAGTGGTTCAAAGGGTGCTGCCACCCCGTGGGACAGATGGGAGGAAATCTTATGTTAGACAAAGTAGCTGCAAGTGGACAATGTAGTCTACTACTTTTTTTCCCTTCTGTTTCTCAGTCTGTTCAACTGGCCTATTTTTGTTTCTGCTGAGCATGACTTCACATTTTCTATCCTTTAAAGAGAAGCTCTCACCTATGGGAAATATCTAGTAAGGTCAAAGTGCAAATATACAGAAAGAAAGTAAAATAAATGCTTAAGTAATTAAGAGCCATAAAGTTATAAAAGTCAGTTGAGGTGATCAACCATGCTGCCATAATTTTATTTTCCTACATTGAATTCATAAAGCAGATGGCACCAAATACATGCAATAAAAAAAGCAGGCATTACATTTTGTAAATTGGCACAAATTATGTTTGCATTAGGCCGCAACTAATAAACGTAGGTTATCACAGAGATGGGAAATGATATTTTGTGTTATTGTTAATTTATTCAACATAGATGTAAAGGTATTATGCAAGATAATCCACAATGTTTGACAGGAGGAATCATGTCAGATGTGATGTTGCAAGTTGTAAGACAATAGAGTGATGTCTCCTTTAACTGGTTCATCTTGATATAAAAGGCATGGAGTAAAACAATATGAGGTTATTGAAGTGTCATGTTTAGTCTACACCAAAGTGCTCTACCACCATTATCACATAATTGCATTAGAATTTTTTAGAACAGTCACACATTGTATTGCATATGTTTGGTTTATCAATATGCATATTTGATGTATCCACTAGAATACTCCACAGCTACAGTTTTTAAAAAAAAAAATTGGTATTTTAATGAAGGAAACAGCTTTTAGACATAATTTAGACAACTTATTTCGATGGAGAAATTATTTTTGAAAAATAGCGGACACATCTCATTGGGTGAGAAGATTAATTTACTTTGTGACATCCTTGACTTGTTCTCTGTAAAGCAAGCAATGTTCTATGTCTCTGGTTTCCATTTTTCTTCTTCTGCACCACAATTACCACCAGCTTTGAGCAGAAGGGGAAAAACCTCAATTAAATGCAGTCAAACTGTGTCAGAGCAGCAACAATACTTGCTTGTTAGCTCTGTTTTAGGAGCCATTCCGCTTTTGCATCTGGTTCATGAATTCCAGGCATGTGTCACCTCAGGTCTGCTAAGATTTAAAATCTGCAAAGTAGCTTTGTGCATCGGCCCCAGTGAGTTTCAAATTCAAATTTGATGCTCATTTGAAAATGTTTTCTCATTTTTCACTTATACTTGGTTAATTCTGTGCACACTGTTAATATAATTTGAAGTTTTTATTAATTTTGATCACAGCATTGAATTAGATTTTTCATTTGGCCAACATGTGTATGAAAGAATCACAATATGTTGTTTTACTTAAAAATCTGTCTCACCTACATTCACTTGCTGTTATGCTGCTGCACTCCCAGAAGATTTTGCGGTCAAGCCTGTTGAAACATCTGCTTTATAAAATTTATAAAAGCCGCATCTATATTTTGGAGTGTGCACATATAATTATTATGGTTATCTTTCTGCGGTAAAACAGGTGTGATATGTTGGAGCTGTTAGATTTTTTTTTTACAAAGTGTTTTTGTAAAAAGAATTCTTTTTTTTGTAAATGTGTCATACTGTGATAAAAGCAATCAGGTGGCAACAGTTTACCCAATATAAATTTGTTCTGCTCGTATTGCTGTAGATTTAGAGCGACATGGCAAGTAAGTGTGAATTTTTATTTTTTTTAATCCAGAGAAAAGAGGCACTACTGAAAAGAAAGATACAAACGTTTGCCAATATAAAACCAGAGGACCAAGAAAGGCTAAAACAATGTCTGCAGTGTTGCATGTTATTTTTGTACTGATCTAAACATGTCACTCATCATCGGAGGAACCGTTATTACAGACTTTAATAATCACTAATAAAAAATCAAAAATTTTAACAGATGTATTGAAATCTGCTGAAAACATGTGTGTTTGCTAAAAGTGGCAACTTGGAAAACTTCAATAAATATAATGATAGGACGATCATGAAAATTTCAAGCTTATTTTCACAGCTCCTGTTGCAGCTAGTTGTGCTTCTACTGTCATAGTCAGCTTGTATGTAAACAAAACAACATCTAGAAGCTCTTTCCACTTTTATAAGACGTTTTATTATGGGAAGGTGACCTTTTCTAGGTATTAAGAGTTTCTTTTGCTCATGGCTCTTTGGTTTGTGCAGTGGGATTGGTTGCAGGCTGCTGGCTATGAACTGGTGTATTTATCTTCAAAATTGACCTGAATCTAATTGGAAGTTATTTATGTCTGTTCAGCAATTTCATATGCTGAAAATATGCAAAAGGAAACCCATTTTTTGAACCATCAAGATGCAGGTCATGACCGTGTGGAGAAAACCACAGAATCAATAGGTTAATTGCTTAGAACGAATGCATGGATGAACAACGGCTTAGTCTGTTGATCTGAAAACTAAAGTTAATACTAAAGTTGATATATATATATATTAAAAAGATAATATATAGGCAGATATTTATTTGAGTCATAATTGTTGTCTTCTTTTTAAGAAAATCCATTATTTGAGTACTATGTGGAATTCAAGGTCTTGGATAAAAACACAACATGAGCTGTAAAACTTATTTTTATATGTAAACATTTACTTCTAATCTGCTCTTGTAAAATAAATCTGAAGTTGTTTCCTTGTCACTAAATTAAATAATTGACTTATTTATATGATAAAGATAAATGAGAAATTATTTAAAAAATAATTTCAATGCTGCTTTTGCTAATATTTAAAATATGGGTCAATTTAGAGTTCTGACGGTAATTTGTACTTGTGTTTCTTGATAATTTGTTACATTTTGACTGGCCTTTAAGAAACAGTTTGGCAAATAGACAAACTAACAAACAGTCCAAAGAGTGACAATAAATTTTCCTTTTGTTTGTGTTTCTCAGTGAACTATGGTTTTATTTTTCAAAACCGGTCATGTGGTTTTACATACAAAAAATGTGCAAAAATTGAAGCTTCGAAAGATATTTTTGTTTTCACTGTTAACACTTGACCTTGATAACTAGTTGTAGAAAATTAAGTATTGAGTCTTCTAAGTACTTCTTTTTGTCTTGAAATAAAAAGCCTTTCAATACTGGGGGCTGTCATGAATGCCTGAGTGCCCAACCTGACCACTGTATTAGAGCTGTGCAGGAAATCAATTCAGGAAATATAGAGGCAATTATTTTGTCTCCCACATTCGCTGACAAAGTTGCAAGTAAGCGAACTGGGAAGAAAATACAGAATTAAAGAGAAGAAAATAAATATGTCTTCTCTGGGGTTTGGGGACTCTGTTAGGAGCACAGGGGTAATTTTAAAATCCTGTACACCTCTGCAAAGCAGCTGTAATTAATGAGCTCTGTGAGTGTTATTGATTTGCTGAAACCTGTACCTGTATTGTTCTGTTTCATCCCAACTTAGGCTCAGGAGACGATAATATTTTGGTGAAAAGTTTGAAATAATCTTCGGCATGATATTCAAGTATTTTCTGTTCCCTTCTTAAAACTATTGTTTTGAGAAGTCCAGGAGGGCTAAATATGATCCCAGCTTTACACCTCAGACATATTGTCAGACCCAACATAAATTGCTCATTTTTTCTCTTTCGTAGTTAATCATTAACACATATGCTTTTGTACAAAGTGAAGAAGATGGAGTATCTGCAAAAATAATGATGTGAACAAACATAATGTTCACTTCAGATTTAAATTGTAGATCTGCTCTGTTAATCACACTGCGACTGTGATAAGCATCACATTACTGTGTATGAATCATGCATGGAATTTTAACACATATACCACCAACTCTTTAGTGATTTGAATAAAAAATGAAAACAAATATTCATTCCAGTGTTCAATTTATGTAAAAAACTAAAAACAAATAGAGGAAATGCTGTTACTAAGGTACATTTAATACCATTTTTGAACCTCAATGACGTAGGTTTACCGATTTGTTGAAGGGAGAAGAGGTGGATGTTGCGGGAGAAGAGAATTACTTAATTGTAACTTAGAGCATGGGTTATTGTGAAGAAAAGGATTCCTCAAGCCGATCAGGGACCCCAACTGCTACAAAGGAGTGGGATGTCAAAAGTAGGATGAGGGATGAAGGATGACTGTAAAGAGGTATAGAAAGGTATAGAAATTGGACAGAGGCAGGCAGGATGGGTATAAGAATGAAGGTGAGAAGGATGAAGAAGCTGGAGGTGATGAATGGGGGATAAAGGAAGTTTGGATAAAAGGATGAAGGGTTGAAGGATGAATGGATGAGCAGTTGAGTGTGAGCTCAAAAGAAATGATTACAATGCTGAAAATGAGTTTTGTATAAGTGGACTGCTAGGTAATCGGGAGGTGTTGACACATTAACTGCATTTACAAAGGCTTATTCCATTTGTGTCTAAGTGTTACAGTATCCAAAGACCTAAATTAAAACATCTATAGAATCAACAGCAGTTTATCACTTATGTTTTGGAAGCTTTTATAGAAAATTACAATTATATAATGTATAAAACAAAGTAATTAAAAATATCTAGGTAATAGTGAAAATTGCCAAGTTGATATGTTGTTGCATAGCATTTGCAGCCTGGCATTTGGCAGCTATTCATTCACTTAATTCCCTTCTATTCTCCTTGTTCTCATAAACTCCCTAAATCCCAATAAAGCTGCTCTCATTTCCTGCAATAAGGTGACAGGAAGCAAAGTGAGTTTGAAATCCTGATGGTGACATTCTGGCTAAACTTCTCATTACGATGGTCATAAAGATAAGTTGTGTTCACACCGTGTGATTATCAGTGATACAAAAACTTTACAAACATTTTTTTCAATTCTTTTGGTCACCCATGAGTACTTCTATTGCTGTCTGTTTTCATTTCTTCTCCCTCTTTTCAGCATCTGACTCTTCTATTAAGTGCATTAAGACCTGTAACTTCCTGCCCATTTATTGGAGAACTGATACATTGATCAGATCTGTTGCATGTGATTGTGTTTCACCAGGAAGTTGTACAGTGTGGCATCTTCTTTTAAGCAGTGTGACAGGAATTACTATTCTGTTGAGTGAGATGTTCAAATGCTGCACGTTTTTTGAAACCCTACAGTGTGTGCCGAGCTTTAAAAGAGACAGAATGCATAAAGCCATAGATTCAGTTCTTTGCTGGCCCGTTATACCTGTAAACCCAACTAAAGTCACTCCCTGCCTGCAGTAAGCTTCTGCACAAAAACAACATAAACAGGGCACAATCTATGTGTTTTATATTGTGGATGTGAGCCTTCAGTTTATATTGTTAACTTCAACAAGAGGAGTGCGGCATCCCTATTATCAATAATTTATCCTCAGATAAATGTGCACAATACCTGATATCCACTCACAGAAACAGACACAAACAAAATTGAAGGTCTTGAATTGAAGGGAAGAAGCTGAAGTTTGTCCTAAAGGTTGCTCAGATTTAATCTTGTTTTCACTCCTGAATAGAGCGCTGTATAGAAACAACAGGGAGAACTGCACTTAGTTAACCTTCAACATGTATAAAACAGCATTGTTCAGTTCAAAGGCCAAAAAAGTGAAACTTAGATTCACTTGAATGCAATCTTGCGAAACACTTAGTTTTGCATAAAGATAGACTTCTAGTGATTCAAAGTAGTTTAACTGTCATCACTTATTTTGATGTTCATTTTGAATCTAATAAATGCTGTAGCTTTTAATTTAATTTCTGAGTTACACCGTCTGACATAAAATCAACTTTCTCAGGATCTCTGAATGTTCAAATTAATTCAATGTTTACTTCATCTTTCATTCCTGTCATTTCCTGTGTGAGTTCTGACATTTACTCTCTAATCAGATGTCAGAACTTCATTACGCGCACAGGTCTCACCACCGGAGCCTCCCAGCCTCTAATTCTCCAGTCAAATGAGGTGTGCAAAGATCAGCTGCAAGCCATCAACAACACTAACCAAATGGAGGAGCAGTAAAGCGCTTTTTATGCAAAGATGTGCAGCTGCCATCTATCTATTAGCATCGAGGAAGAACTCAAACCTCATAATGTTTGGCATAATTAAAAAGAACACTTCTACCCTTGTATGGCCTATTATCTTCAAATGAGGGCTATAAGATGTGAAAGGAAGGCACAGGAAGGTGGGGGTCAGAGGAGGGATTTGATAGCTTGACAGTGAACAGTTTGTAGAGGCTTCACAGAATTAATGGTGTGAGACTTGACGGGCAATAATTCTGTTGTAAGATATAGCATATCTTGGCCCGAAGGCCCCTCAGGGACCACTAGGACTGGAGAATTAGACATGGATTTGGACATTTGCATTACAGAATCACTCAAGATTGTGAAAAGCATTTCCCCTTATAGCTCTGGAAATGAAGGCTGGAAAGACTCAGCTGCAGAACATTTTCTCCCCCCCAAAAAAAGCAGTGGAAGAATGTGTCGGCGTGTCGTTCTGCCTGCTGTGAAGAGAAGAATAACGTTCTCTGAAAACGGGAGAGAAATGGAACGGGCCTGGCTCTCTGCTAATAAACTGTGATATGTTACAGAAGCTGTCTCTTCCATCTGTTGGGAAAAAGAAGAAGGAAAAATAACTCTCGGCAGGGTTGGTGGTCTGTGCGCTTTCCGCTCATCCTCCCCTGCAGGCATTTTGGTGTAAATGCAATGCAACATGACTGAACAAAGCACAACCTGCATTTCAAGTGTGCCATGGATAAATAAAGGTTAATCAATTCAGCTTTTCCTGTCAGAAAGTCTTCTGTTATAAAACACTATGCAGTCCCAACATCAGACACTGAGATTCCTGCTTGCTGCTTTAAAGCGCTCAAGTTTTATCCATATTTTTTCAAATCAAGCTACTAGGCAGAAACTGTTCTTTCCTACAACATTGGCATGATATTTCTCTAATTTATTACCCAATTATTATTATTATTATTTTTAACTTTACCTCATTGAAGTTCAAAGATCAACTACATCTTTACAGTTTCTCTTTGAGACTATTTGGGGAAATGCTATGGATTTCCTGTCTGAACTCTCTAGATGCAATCTGGTTTAAATCCCCTCTGCATTCTGTGAACTCCCTTTGCATGTCATATGTTTTGCTTTTTTCATTTGACCCAAACATTTAGACTGAATTACATTTTCATTTAGACTTGCATTAAATCCCAAAGGTCATTTTTGTGAAGACTCAATCTGTTATTGCAGTCATAAGTGGACAACTTTGTTCCCACACATAAGCTTGTACCGCTGAGCCGACCTTATCCACACTCAGCATTAATTTAGCAGCCTTCTGCACTGTTTTTCATTTATCTGTTGAGAACATTTGCTTTGTTTCTGGACATTTTATAGAAGCAAAACTACTTTTTTTAAGCTATCATGGGCATTAAAAGCGTGACCAATAGTCTTTCATCAAATAATTTCAACAATTTTAATAGCATAGTGCTCTTATTACTCACAGTTACATATGTATCCTAAGTTTTGAAAGAAATTACTCATTGAAATTACTCATATGACACGTAACAGTCTGATTAGAACTCAATAAGGCACCCTGCATGAAAAAAGTGCTTTTTAAAAATATTATGTGTTATTTATTTGTGTTTAATAAATCTTATATTGATGCAGAACATTCACCATTTATGATATCCTCATAGAAAATGTGCATATCAAGGATTAAGCAGGGAAATAGGTTTTGTCTAACTCTGAACATTCAGTACCATGGACAGAGACATTGATTTGATCAGTATTCATTGGCTCTTTCAATGAAAATGACTTGTTATTGTCCATGTGACAAAAGTTCATCACTTAAAGTTTATTATAACTGATGAATTTATCAGTTGTATTATTGTGTTATTGGAAAGCCAGCCAAAAAGAGAAACCAAATGAAAACAAAGTAGTTGATGGGAAGATGGATAGAACTAAATGCAGGTCAATCATGAAATAAAAACCTGGTAGAGACTACAAAATAATTAAGACTGGGGTAAAATGGTACATTTTCTGCAGAATAAGGACCTTAAATATACAGCTAGCGCTAAAACTCTGCTTTAGATCAATACCTGTTCATGTGCTGGAGAGATCCCATAGAGTCCAGATCTAAAGTTGTGAATCTGAAGACTTGAAAACTTTTTCGTAAATACTCTTCATTAAAGGTGGACAGAGTAGCCAAAATCTGTCAACAAGAACAAATAGCACTTCTTCAATATATCTTTCCTCAAGCTGCAGGTAAAAAGTAGTTATCCAAAAACTAAACATGTATTTGGTAAAATGGTTACTCAAGTACAGAGTAACTGTGGATATAATATCTGATTTAATTTGTAAAAACATTTAAAAATATCATGTTGTGTGCAAAATCTGTAATTTAAAAAAAATAAAACAATATTAAAAATTAATAATATTGTGACAAACAAATTCAGGCTGAGAAAGAAACATTTTCTAATTAAAAATTTTCAACCATAAATCTTTTGAATCTAATATTTACTAATAAATATTAGTAATGCATATGCGAAATGCATGTGCGTCAAAACATTTCAAAGTACAGTACTTCCAGTGACAGTCTGTAATGTTTAGTTCATATTTACTTGACCTTCAAATAGAACTGCAGGCTCAGCAGATAGAAAATAACATTAAAGCAAGAAACTTGTGAACAAAAAAGAACTTTCACTTTAACACACTCTCAGTTTGTTATCTATGCATCTTAAATTTAGTCAATCAAGGAGTCGTTGTCAATTCTGGAGGCCCATCCTCCTTCCATATAAAGCGACGGCCTACTCGCCTCTCACCTGGCTCAGTTGGGTCTTTCTTTCTGTTCAGGTTCTTAACAGAGAGAGCAGATGGTCTGAAAGATGGGTGAAGCAACCCATCTTTGTCAAAAAGGGAAAAGCAACACTGAACTGAGGGCGATGGATGCAGTTTAAGAATTCAAGCATCTACAACCTTGTTTTGAAACTCATTCCAAAAAAACTAAAAAATAAAAATTACATAAGCAGACTCATTATGATTCAAGTGACCAAGCACAAAACCCACTCTAAATAAAGGACTCAAACAGGTGAGGGACAACATGATTGTTGTTTTATATGTGACTGGGAATGCTCAACCAAAACAACAGTTTTCAAAAAAAAACTCCCGGATGGATTTCAAAACGTCTTCAGAAAAAACTGAGTGAAGGTCCAGCTGCCTTTGATTTAAGGCTGTTGCATATTTTGATTTAAGTATATGTTAAAACCTTTTTATGTTATTTGCTGAAGCTAAATAATTACCAGATGACTTGCATTATGCTAGCTTATCTAAACCCTTTTAAAGGTTATTGAGACATTTTTCTCACTGATTTTGTTTTTAGTAAGATAATCGAATAAGTAATTATATGAGCCGTTTCAGCAGTCAAGATTCAGGAAAAATATCCATAATTAAAATGTTTTACTCCAAACAAAACTGACTACTGATCTTTTTGTTGCCAATTGTCCTTACATAGCGTGTTGGTTCTGTGTGATGTATTTTGCCCTTTCATTATACAGGCGTTTTTTTTCCCCCATGAAATCCCAGGGTAGTGATTAAATGCACTTTTTTTTATGTGGATGCACATATGTGTTCTCTAATAGCATACATGAATGTTTGCGTCTTTGTATTTATGTGGGTTAGCTCAGGACTCTGCTTTCAAGCCTGATAGTTGAGCTCTTTGAAGGGGTGGAGCAGACACAACGCTCAGATACGCCTATCCATCACTCTGAAGCACAGAGTTCATTAAAACAACCCACACAGCCTCCTCTGTTGCGCTATACCGAAGCCAGCCTTCCATGCACAACAAATAGGGTCAAAAAGTGATTTCACCACTCGCTGATAAAGTTCAACAGTAATAACACTGAAACACACAAACAGGATTTCTTTCAAATTTACATTTAAATCAACCAGAAATTGAATCCCAGCATATTCTTTTGGGGTTTGGAAAATGTCCTGCTCTGTAATTTTATGGAGATGTATTTCAATAAAAGTATCACACCACTGTTTTTGTTAAACAATGTTGACATGGCTTGGCAGCTAAAATTAGACATAATTATTTCACAGTTTAAATGATTATGCCTGTAAATAACACTTTTCTTCTTCAGAAAATATTCAGAAATGCAACAGTTGCTCCAAAATGTATTGATAAGAATACCAAGGTGCTGAAAATCAATAGGTGTGGGAAAACATTGAGGAAAATGATGGCAAGAGTTATGACAATACAGGAATGCTTCAGAAAATGAATTCCCTTCTTGATAATTCATATCATAGTGGTTTAGGGTGACTGGAACAATGTGGAATACTGTTGAGTCTTTATTCGATCTACTCATTTTAAACATGTAACAATGCAAATGACTCAATCTTCAGAGTTGATGGGTATGTAATGTATGAAAATGATATGAATCCTAATTTCGTCTAAAAATGTTTCATCATCTTAACATTTGGAAGCAGCAGTGGCTGGGTGGTGGAGTAGGAGTCTGTGGTTCCCAGTTTGAATCCCGTAACTTCCTGGAAATGGGGGATGCTGTCGTACTGTGGCAACCCCATGGAGGGAGTCATGGAAAGGATAACAACTACTTTATCTTAACATTTAAATTGCTCCTTACTTTGCTTAGAAGGCAACTGGCCTTCATTTAGTTGTTTTTTTTTTTAAGATGTTTTCCTTCTCATCTGAGGAGCAAACTGCTTTTCAGAGGCTTTGCAGTCATTAGAGCTTATAGGATTTCTTTGTAGTGAATACTGGAGAATCACACAAAGTCTACTTCTTTCAGTAGAAAATGACAATAGGACAAATAAATGTTTGGACGAGAAGCTTTATTAGTCACAGTACCTTTTTCAATGTTAGTAAATCTTATCTAAAAGTAAGCACTCAACTGCATTATCTCATTAGAGTGTATTGAGGGTTCAGCTTTGTACAAAGCAAACAAAAAAATGTTAAAGGAGACCTTTTATGTTAAATTTGCTTCCATCTGAACTGTTCCAGAAACATTGCTTTAAAAAAAACATCCAGACTTTTTCTGCCAATAAGTTAATGTTTTTTGGCGTCTGAAAAAACGAATCGATTCAAAAAGCTTCCAATACTGATGTCAAAATTAGCGGGCACTGTCCCTCATCAAGCAACCACAGCCGAGCCCAGCCTCTCGCATAGAAACCTAATCGGGTGCCGTCCTCTTCATTACCTCTGAATGTGCTGAACAATAGCTGCTGGAAAAGACAAGAGTTTTTTTGTTGGTTACAATGAACATCATGTTACTACACACATCCTCTTACACTTTTGGGTTTGACTCAGGATTGAATATGTACCATTGAGCATTTGTTTTCAGCCATTTTGACATGTATAAACTGCAAGTGTAAACTTAGAGATTAGAGATAAAGAGGGGTGTGACCAACAACAGCTTATTTGCACGAAAGTGACAGAAGTCCTCAACAGCTTGTTCTGAAAGTAACTCAAGAAGAAGTGAGCAAGTAAAATCTAATTATAAGAGGGTGATTTTGTGCAATTTTTTTTTTGAATTGCCCACATATTTATCCTGTAGCTTGTTTAAATGAAAGTATTATAGGTCCCTTTTAAGTTGAGGTTGTGGCATTCTGTTTCCTGTTCTTGCAGCTCAGCACAGTAATTTCTTGCCTAACCAACTCCAGCCCAGTTCACACGGTGAGCCAACGAAACTCAGACAGCTGGTCTGATTTTGTTGGACTTCACGCACTCTGTGGCCAGTGGGCTTTTGGTTCTCGCTGAGTGCAGCCAGGGTGACCTCTGAAGTTATCCTCAACCATTTCTAAAACTCCTGACAGCTGCATATGAATCACTTGGCTCCACAAGCACAAGGGTTACTGTAAAGATCTATCTATTTATATATATATATATATATCCTTTTCCCAAAAAACGTCAGCATTCATTAGCTCTTCCCTTGTGTATGCGTGAGCGGACATGTATATAAAAAGTCTGTGGATGCTAGATTCGGGTGTTCGGTTGAGCTGTGTGGGTTTTGGGTGGTTAGAGTGGGGCTGTACTGGAGCAGATGTGGCATTTAAATGGCATTTTTTGGGGAAGCAGGTGGCTGAGTGTGATAGATCATAGATGTCATCTTTGTGCCGTATTAGTGCTACAGGGACAAGCTTCTCTCAGGTGCTTCAGAGGCGACACACACGAACACGCAGGGAAATGGAGTCATGCACATCCACACACCATCACCGTCTATGTACACACACGTGGGTGTAAAACTGCTGTAATGATGAAATGCTGTTAATGCTGGAATCTCTCAGGAACACATTTTTGGATCTCTTCACAATGACTTGTGAAACTCTGCGAGAACAAAAGAATCCACTCCGGCTCGACGTGGAAAACATTTCCGTCTAACGTTTGCATTACAGCACGCGATTTACAAACCATTGCTTCTTCCGGAATGGACGCAGTTCTAAAATGACTTCTCCCATGTACAACAAATAAAAGTGAGGGATTATAATTACGACTGTATCTGATTCTGTAATGATGTGTTTGCCCATGCTCGCTGTCCTCGGGCTTTGTTCCAGTTCTCCTCTCGTGCTGCAGCTCTTTTTTCCCGGTGTGGAGAGAGGGCGTTTGAACGAGCCCTCAGCAAACATGACTAAAAATAATGACTCTGTGGCTCTGTTTGAGCTTTGCTGCTCTTTGCCTTTCCCCCAGGAATAGCACTGTAAATACACACAGAGCCCAGGTCGCGGCGCAGCTCTGGGCTGTCTGCATACCTCCTCAGTCATTTTCTTAAAATATCCTAAAGCTCTATTGATCTGTCAGCCTTAGGTGCATACTGTGTATCCACTGCCATTTAGAATCTAACTCTGTGCCTTTCTGAGCATCTGAGGCGCTTGTTTGCACTAGCTTTGCAAACACTGGAGAAAAATCAAAGAGGGAGCCGGGTGCGAGCGGTGGAGAAAGTGTGCTGAATTACTGTTATTATTAGCTTGCAATGACATCATCTCTCTGTGGGGCTGTGAGCGGAGTTTGCGAACAATCACTCCGAAACATGTGATTTCTGCTTACACCGCTTGTTCTGACAGCACTCCCCACTGCTCGATTAATTTTAATCAAATGTTTACAATGCACAAACAGCTTGGAATTTTGTGTGTAATAATGATGGAGAATTATACGTTGTTTGAATTTACTTCACAGAATAAACATTAATTAGTCTGCTGTATGAAGTGATGGATACACGCTGTCCAATCACAGACGGAGGGAGAAGCAGCGGGAACTGCGGATAATTGAGCTCCCGCTGTTTGTTTCTCAGCTGCTATTGCTCTTATTGCCTTGTTTTTTTCTGTAATATTCTCTTTATTCCGTCTCTATAATTTCTTGTTGTTTGTTAAGTTTGTCTCACAATATTTTCACTTTTTCTTTCTTAACTCACCTTTTTTTTGCTCTGCTGATACCTACACCCCTTCATCCATTAGATACCTTGAAGTTGTGCCTTCCTCATCGACTCCCTCTTCCTGTCTCTGTTAAATTCTTCATTTTCTGCCTCACTTCACACAACTCTCCACTCCCTCTCTGGTCCCTCAGCCTCCCTCCGAGCCCTCTTCAGAATCACCACTCCAAATTCTCCATCCCTGGTTTCACTGAGAGGCGACACACATGCTGCTCTCTTCTTTGGTACAGTGTGTTTACTGTTCACTGGTGCTCATCTCAGAGGTGGGTAGCAAACTTTAAGGCTGGATTTGGCCAACAAGGTCGACTTTATGCCAGATAGAAGCTAAGAATTTCAGTACCACAGATAAGATGAAGGGCGAAGGGATAACATGAGATTGCTTGGTGTTTTTCCGATTAAAGAGACTAAATAAAACTTCCCAAAGACCCATTCTTAATGTGGAAGCCAAGCATTTTAAGGAAAGAAGAAAATAACTTTACAGTCTCCTTTGATAAAGTCTGGAGAATAAGATGAAACTTCAGTTGTGTCCTCTTCTTCTTTTTGTTTTACGTTGTATAATTTGGATTACATTTGTTTAATAAAAGGGGCTTTGAGTCTTAATGTCTAGGCCAAAATCAGTCTTTGCATTCACCAGGCAGCAATAGATGTCTTTGGCTGCACTGCAAAAACACAAACTCTTACCAAGTACTTTTGGTTTAGTTTCTATTGCAAATATCTTAGTACACTTGAAATTAAACAAAATTAACTCATAAGTAACTTTTCAACAAGCTATAAGAGCTTGTTTTAAGTCAGTAATTCCTTAATATTGGTGAAAAGTATTTGTTTCATTGGTAGATAATGTCACTTATAACAAGATATTTCCCAACATTTTTAGTGAATTAATCTGCCAATGGAACTAATACTATTTGATCAATATTAAGGAATTATTGACTTAAAACAATCTCCTGTATCTTTGCTGAAAAGCTCCTTGTAAGTTAGCGTTGTCTTATTTCAAGTGTACTAAGATATTTGCACTAGAGACTAGACCAAAATTACTTGTTTTGAGTTGTTGTGAGTTTGTGTTTTTGCAGTGTGTAAATAAATAAACCACAGAGTCAGAGTGAATCAGAATAAGGTTTTTTTGTGCAAAAAACCTCCCCAAAAATTGTGGAAACAGCAAGTTGATTTGTTGCTGTAGTATACACTACTGTTGCCTTTCAGCAAGTTCCTGGGTTCAAATCCCACCCGAGGCTTTTCTGCATCGAGCTGGCATGGTGTCTCCCTTTATTCATGTGTTTTCTCTGGCCTCTTTCAAAACGTTTTTTTTTTTTTTGTCAGAAAACTGCAAAGTTGAGCCTCCTCTGAGCTCCCTTTGGTCATCCATAAGTTACAGGAGAAGTCCGTGATAACCTGGATAGTTGTGTGTTTTCCAAAAAGCAAGCCAGAAGTGCTGAACTACAGTATACAGTATGAAGTGTTGAGCAGCTTAGACATCAGCACTAAAAAGTTACTTTCTGATATTGTTTGAGTCAGGCGAAGTTGGAATAAGTGAAAGCATATTTGCTTTCATGATCAATATCTTCCAAACAAACAATTTCAAAACCAGAAATTGCTTAAAAGTATCAAAACAAGTCAACCTGAGTTGGATGAATACTAAGACCTGTTAATTATGAAATATGAAGATAAAAATATTTCTCAAAAGAACATAGTCGGATGTTTCACATTGTAGATTTGTACCTAAATCATTGTGTTGACTTTTAGTTCCCATTTTATGTTTACCTTAAAATTTGAGATCAGTTTAATAAGACACTATAAAAAAATGATAATTGAAAGGGTATAAAAATATTTGTGCACTTCATTTTCAGAATTGTAATAAAAAGAAAAAAACATATTTTGATTAACTTGTGACAGATTCCTGCCTAATTTTCTATCATAAAGAAACTTCAATGGGATGCAATTCAAAATGATATTGTAATTAGAGGCTTTGTGAACAATGTCTGTTAATTGCATGTTTATTAAATACCAATATTTGAATCAACAAACACGATTTTCCAGTTCAAATGAATTTTTGGCA
The DNA here is from genome assembly GCF_001444195.1 of Xiphophorus couchianus. Lineage (NCBI taxonomy): Eukaryota > Metazoa > Chordata > Actinopteri > Cyprinodontiformes > Poeciliidae > Xiphophorus > Xiphophorus couchianus. Next base: position 5,323,940 of record NC_040247.1, read on the forward strand.
ATGACTAAATAATTTAACAAAGATCAAATTTGGATTGCGATGATGCACAACAATTTCTGCCTTGAGTTATTAGAAACTGAAACTGTGTGAGTTTGGTTTCATGCAATGATTCAGCCAACTAGATTCAGATGCAGTTTGATTTAAGACTTCTTGTAGCAAGTAAACCTGAAGGTTTCTATTTCAAAATGCTGACATAGCAACACTGTTCTTTCAAACACTCATTCCGCCACAGCTATAATCTGGCTTTAGATTTTACATATTGTACCTCAGGAGTAACAGTCATCTGTGAAGTTGGTTCTTAAAAGCATTCTTCAGTGAACTTTTAACTCTGCTTATCCAGCGCTGCGTCATCACACAACCCGGTCATAACTTTCCACAATTTGATCAAATGCATTAGCTTTTTTCTGCAATTAATTATTCAGCATTAAAGCTTTAAAGCTCGAGCCCTATATAAGGCTAAGCAGAAGATCCACAGATATGTTAATGACCGACATCTGAATGTTGAGAGTTTAAGCTGCAGTTCTACAGGCTCTGAAGATCTAAGCTGACTGTTAACAGAGCCAGCCATCATTAACATCTTTGACCAGAGAACCAGATTCTTCATTCAAAATGGTGAATATTGATTCCTTTATATGTGTCAGCTTCTTTCCTTTTCTGTTCATGTCAGTCAGTGAAGACTGTCTCTGCCCGCTTTGTCAGTGTGCCTGTGGCTTATGTTGCATTTAAGTGAGGTGGGATCAATCTGTCCAACAACTTGACAGCTCAAAGCAGCAGTTTGGGCGGTGATGTATTCCACCCTTTGGTAAGGTTTGTCAAATGACAATGTGAATGCAACATGAACATGAGAAAGATGCTGCCTTCAGTTATAAATCAGCCCCATCCAGCTTTTAAAGCCCATTTCTGCTTATTGTTTAGCAAGTTGGCAGTTACTGCACCCATTTACCTCAATAAGGTCTTATTCAGTCTTACATGGGGAAAGAAAATGACTGCATGCTTCTTGCACTGTGTGCAGACAAAGATTGTCATGTACTGTATAACTGAATCATTTAGAAGCCAAAATATATTAAAAGTTGATGCTGCGTTAATAAAATGATTCTGTTTTCTTATATTAATGGCATAAACTAAAAAAAAAGCATGGTTTTTATTGCCATCCTCAGCTACCAAAAATACTAATAACATTAGTAAAGCATTTTGAATCAGATATTTGTTGTCTGGAATATCCAAAAATGCCCAGTGTATTTCTACTTTGAATGGCTTGATTACCAGTGTAAAAGTGTAACAAGTTTTTGTTGTGGTTTTAATTTTCCACTCTACCATTACTGTCTATTTGAGGAGATGCCAGAGAAAGTAATGAAGTGAGAAAAGTTTAATCCAGCTATGTGAAGCAAAGCAACACAACGCTGCCCCTCTCCATCTGTTGCTGTGCGCTGCTGGTGTTATATTTCTCCATTCTATTTTCACTCTTATCAAGGAAACTCTGTTTTAAATCTACAGCTGGCAATGCACAAGAAGGATATATGTTAAGCAGCTTACCACAGGCTCTACTGGAGCAGATAACCCAGCTAATTAAGCAGCTGAGACAAGGTTTTTAGAGTTCCAGGGTTTTTCTGTATACTCTGTATGCACATTTATTAGATAAGTTAGTATTTTGACATTTTCTAGGAAAAAATTTAACTGTAAGCTAAATAAATTTGAATGCTTAATGGATTTAAGCATAACAGGTGATGTGTATATAACACTCTACTTCATCTACTTCAAGGTGTGCATAATTACTAGCTAGCGTCTATTCTTTAGGCTAAATGGGCCAAAAAGGACTTTTAATTGACTTTGGAAAATCAAAAAGCATAAAACATTTCTTCGAGGGATTCAACTTTATAATACTGTGAAAATCTCTTACTAGTCCATCCTTATAATTTACTATTAAAAATAATAAGAAGAGAATGGCTCTAAAAATAATTGAGTTCACTTATGTATAGATTGACAAAAACAACTTCCAATAGGTTTTTTGTGGGTTAAAAAACTTTTATATTTAGTTTTCTCCATGACTCTGTCACTTTTATAGTGGACAAAATTTCATGTGTGGATTGAAGTTTACCTCTCAGTGTAAAAAATGGAAGTAATGAACAAATCTTGTCTCTTTAAAGTCATGCACTTTGAGTACAGAGATATCCAACTTTGAACAAAATGCAAGAACATTTAGTGCAGGTTGCAAGTTCTCTTAAATGTAAAGCTTAAAACTAATGAGAAGAATGCTCCTACATTTTGTAATACTCACTTTGAGCTTTACTCCTTACAGCTTTAATTACTCTGAAACAGAAACAAACATTAAATTCAATCAAATTCTTCTTGTTATTGTACAAACATGCTCTTGAGTGACAAGACAAGTGGGTGGTGTTTTGAGTGCTACTGCAGACTGTGTGAAGTCTCCTCACTGGACTGGTTAATGAATTGGCAAAAGCCCTGCACCATTCTGCCAAACACTTATCAACAATGCAGCCCTTGGCATCTGTTTCTCAGCCAGGAGGACTCTCCCTGCTATAACCCCCCTCGTTTTTTTGCTAGCTGTTTTTTTATTTATTCATCATCACTTTTTCACAATCTTGTTCTACTCCAGGAAGAGAAGCATGTTTCTAATTATCTCAGGGCTATTTATTACAAATGACACTCTCTACACTGTGCTGCACAGATACTCAGAGGGTTAGAGAAAATGGGGTTTGCCTTCACTCTATGTTCCTCTGTGTTGATGAATGGTGAGATAGAGGGGAGGAAAGCTTTTATCTTTGCACAAAATGCTATGCCGGGGCATGAATATCTGCTTTCATTGTCAGATTATCTTGTGTGCGAAAAATCTTTTAAAGGGAGTTGGTCTTGCTTGAGAGAGCACGGGTGAAAGATCTGATCTGCAGCAGTGAATTACCTGAAGGGGGCGTTCACAATACAAGTGACGTGAAGAAGATTTTTGCTCAGAATGGATCAAAGAGAGAAAGAAAGCATCATTAGCTTACACTATCACAGCACTTCTGAATTATTTCTGTTTCAGTACTGGGTCACAAAGTGTTCTTAATCTACTGGCCTTTTAGTCCAAGTCCAGGTAATCAGACATGCAGCTGTGGGCTTTACATCCTGACAGAACTTAAACAAATTTAATCAACCCCCTGTGGAGAGCAATATTTACTTCCTGTTTGTTAAGGCATAGCAAGGACAGCTGTCGACAGGGCTGACACCGCAATCACATAATCACTGGTGTGACATGATTGCTCTCCTGGCCCGTCAGAGCTGTACTGTGTGCACATTTTGCATAAAGCAGTGCTGCATCAAAGTATTTCTAGCATTTATCAGGGCATTTGAAGTTTATGTAGGTAGAAAAGGATACAAAACCTTTTTGTTAAAAAAAAACTACAAACTACAGGCAACTGACTACCGAAAGTAATTTGAGTTGGGCAAGAAGGATAGGTTTGTTCATCTCAGGCTGCTGTGGAACTTTACACAGTGTCTTGAAAAATATTGAAAACCCTGTACTTCTTAGAGTGTGCATCTTCCAGTTTTGTGCATCTCTTTTGCAGAACAACTCAAAATAAGTCAGATTGCAGGTAAATGTGAATGTCCGCCTAAGTCTTCACTCTATTGCAGTCTCTAACAAGTTTTCTTTTGGCCAATTTTTAACTCCATCTATTTTCCTACCAACTCTCTATCCATCTTCCCTGTCCTTGCTGAAGAAATGTTTCTCCAGAACATGATGCCACCCGCAGGAGATCTCACTATTTGTCCTGTTGACAGGTTTTCTGTTCTGATGTGTGGATCTATCCTCCAGACTTACCCTGGGCATGTTGGCTACTTCTCTCTTTGATGCGCTTCTTTCTCAGCTTATCAGTTCAAGTGAACAACCATTTCCGAAGCTTAAGAAGCAGTTTTATAACCTAACTTTGCTTTAAATGTCTCTACAAATCTATCCTTAAATCTAGAGTTTTTCTTGGCCTTCATGATGTTTGTTCACTAAAGCTACTGTCAATCCATTTTGTATCTCACCAAGTATAGAAATAAGCATTTTGGAAACACAAAAATGTTAAACCCAAACAATTTTTCAAGGTCAAATTTCATTTATTTATTTTTTATTCTTTTTCTAGACTTAAACGTTAAAACATTTGGAGTTCTTCTCCAAATGTTTCAACACGGTTTGTAACCCTACTGCTAGCAGCTAATGCATTAGACTCTGACTGGTAAATTAGCGCACAATCTAAATCATGTGTATAAAAAGAGAGAAGCTTGGTTTGTGTTGTGTGTTAGGCATAAGAAACTTCAAATTAAAAGTATCCACACTGTCCACATTGTTCCTCGACAGTCTCTTGATATTATGCACACAAGAAAAATAAAATGATTGAGAATACAATAAACGGAAACCTTTACATAGTTAGTTATGAGTTTTAACATTTAAACATCTAAGACGTAGAGATTTGGTGGTGGAATTAAATAAATTCCTTTCAACCATAAGATCTGCATTAATTTACAGTCTAACCCATTATTTTGTCCTTTCACTTAAATCTGAGCTCTTTTTCCATCTACTGTGTGAAAATATCCTTCTTTGAACAAAATGTGGAAATGTGGTGCAGACACAAAAGAAACCTTTTACTGTGCTTGGGTGTCACACACAATTTAAAAATAACATAATGTATAAATTATATTTAATGCAATAAGTACTAACAAGATTGTGAGGTATGTAAGCCACATATTCGCAGGTGTGGACACCAAAATTAAGCATAAATACTGAAAAGGTAACTGCAGCAGACCTCATTGTTGTGGTTTTCCCCAAATTATGTCGAAATCATTTTACTTTTTGGACTAAAATGTTTGACTAGCTGAAGTCACAAGCATTCAATCTGCACACAATAAATGGTGTATGTTTTTCTTTAAAACTTCAGCTAATTATCAATACATCACAAATGTCTCTTTTTAATACTTTTTTAAAACTATATGATATTCTGCTCAGCTTGTAGTGCAGCCAGTCCAGCTTGGGTTTAACAGCTTTCCTGGGGCCTTCAGTTGATATTTTAACATCTACTTAGCTCATTGTTTAATTATTGATTTCCAGCCTCTGAAACTAAGCAACAGAAGACTAGGTAATAAACCAGATGGTAATTTTATGATGTTAATTCATGGAAAAATGTGTAAATTATTGTTTGCTCATTCATTTTTCTTGTTTACTGCGTAAATGGAAGTTACAGCATATTTAAATATCTGCAGATAAAAACAAAGCTTACAATGCAAAAATGTGTGATAACAGCAAACATGAAATCATCAAAGCTGCAGGCTGTAAAGCCTCATCCAGCTTCATAGCAGTCACTGAAGGCTTTGCTTTCAAGCTTCCACCCACAGCTTTATGCTATAGTCCTTTAAAGCTTCTCTGGACTTGCAAAGTACCTCTCAATTGCCACTTGTTAATTAGGTTTTACACACTAGAAATGGCAAGCTCGGCACACTTTAACATGTTTTTTAAGCTTTGTAGGCATCATTTAACCAGATCTCTTGCTCTTCACTCGGTCGTTAAGAGGAACACTTTGTTGTTAGTTGTTGAAATTTATCTGCCGTTAAAAACCAATAGCTGACAACTCCTGATCTGCTCTATGGGTCCAAGCAAGACAGTGAAGGCACAACAAATTGATGGGTCTTCTTGATTGCAACATTTTATTCCAGTCAATAAAGATTCCTTCATTACTTCCTTTAGTACCTCATGAGTTATGATTTGGGTTTATGTTTAACTTAGAAACATCCAAAAGAGTTCAAAATTTTCTGCTTTTTGGAAAAAAATATAAATGAATCAAAGACATGCTGATAATTTTAGACTATACAAAAATCAGAAACACAAGATATACAGTAAATTAAAAAGTCATTTTGCATGAACAGAACACGAACATATAAAACAAAGAGAAAAACATCAAATAAGATTGTATGGCTCTTGTAAATAGCAGCAACACCAAAGAGAGCACACAGACTGCTTTTAGGTTGTTCTAATCTTGGTGTTTTCCCCTGGGTGTGAGCAGCTGTCATTTGTGCTGTGTTTGTCTGTTAGATGACACATTTCTGTTGCTGCAGCTAATGCAGCACAACAGAGCACAATTCAAGCTTCTGAGGTTTCAACGTAAAGTCAATAGATTGACTAAGAGATGATCAGTGGATCTGCCAGGAAATGCTGAATTGTTTTCTCATTCTTCTTTCAGGTCAGTTTTGTGATTCTCAAAAATCCATAACTCCACCTTTATGGATCATTTTGTCTGTCATATCATGCAAGTGGTGAGATCATGGGAGCTATGTTTGTTATTAGAACATGAAGACAGTGGGATCATAGAGGTCTGACTTATGCCTGCGCGCAGAAGTATTTTTATATATTTATCCATTTTATCAGCAAATTTTCAACTTTAACACAATGACTTAACTACTATGCCATTCATTTATCCATCCATTCAACTACAACATGATTAAAAGTGCAGACATTGTACTTTGATGTGCTTGGCTATCTCTGTTGCAAAAAATAAAAAAAGGTTCACTGACCTATTAACTAAAATAGAAAACATGAGAAACTATGATAACCAAGTTCTGGATGAACTCAAAGAAAACTTAATTTCTTTGGGCCAACTCAATGGTTTTATCTGCCACATGCATTTGTCAGAATACAATTTCTTACTTCATCAAATTCTGCTCTGTCATCTACTTTTTCACTGTGCTTTTTAAATTTCTTTCTGCTTTGACTTCTGAGTCCTTTCCTGCAAGCTAGATATATTTTCTCAGACATCTAACAGCAGAGAAGTGACACAATTTCAATGTATTCTTTGTGTTTCTTTGGGTTGTTGGCTCTGTTACCTTGTTCTGAAAAGCCCTGGATGATAACTATAGCCTTATATATTAGATCCTTTTAAATGTTTAACAATGATGAATGGAGTGGGTTTCTGTTTTTCCAACTGATAGTGAGTTTTTTTGCAAAGCCCTGACCTGAAAATCTAGATTCTGGACCACGATCAGCAGCATTCAAAGATACCTCAGTAAAAAAACAGAAGAAATGTTGTTTTCATCTTTTCAATGTGAAAACAATTATTATGAACATACGCTAGAGTAAATAAACTTTAAAGTAAGGTCTGTTTTATATGCATGCTACTTTGACTCAATATTTTGTATATGACAGCATATATTATACAATTCAACTAATTTAATAAGAAATAGAGAATTGACAGCTTTAACAGATAAACCTGTAAGTCTTTTACCAATTCTTCAGCATCTCAGTTGACTTTGTTATATCTACATTACTCTTAACTTCATAATTTAATATATGTAGGTGGCAGTCTGAATAAATTGCTCAGAATCCTCAGAACAAAAAATATTCTTTTTCAGTGGCCTCTCACATATGGATGTGCCTTGACCTTATGTTTACGTCCTCTTCACTTCACAGTCTTCTGTGCTAAAGACATGCAGTTACTTGCAACAAGTTACTTCTGTGAAATAATAATAATAATAATATTGTAATTGTTATAATATTATTAATATATAATATTATTATAACAATAATATTTTCAGTTTCTAACAGGTTGTTTTAGGTCAAGCCAAAACCCAGTTAGCTTCAGACACATGCAGTTAAGTTAATTTTTTATTTATTTATTTTTATATAAATAAATAAATTATATAAACTATTAAATAATAGCTTAGGTCCAACTATAAGTCACATTTTCTCTCCCCTTTCTGTTATTTCTAAGGCTGCATCACTTTGACCTGCATCTGCTGCTAGTTTGCTTCTACATACAAATGTGTTTTGGGTCATGTGAAGTGCAGCTTTATTATTCAGATGATGTTCTTGCAGAAGTGCAGATTGTTTATCTGCAAAGCCTTATTGGAGAGGAAGCAACTCTGTGTTGTTTTACATTTGAACTGAATGCACTTAGAAGAGGAGAGTAAAACACAAGGTAGAGAAGGGCTGAATGTGAAATCTAATGAAAAACATAAAAAATGGAAAACACAAGCCAAGACATGCACATTTTAAATAAGCACGTATCTGGAATATTTTAGTACTCAGAGGGAGCAAATATGCACTGTTTGTACTTTTCTTACGTTAGAGGAAAGGGATCTTATGTGCATATTTTATATTCACGCAGGCAGATTATTCACTTGATCCATGCTAATTCTCTCAGTGTGCTTTTCCTCTTCCCCAAATAATAAAAAAACATCCTCACAGCAGGTTCCTCTTTTCCTTATCTGCCCCTTTTCTGCCAAACAGTAAAGAAGAAAAGAGGCTTATTTTCACAAGCTGCACCACACACTTTCCATCTGGAAGGTGATACTGTAGGTACAGGTATGTAAAAAAAACAGTTTCTGGGTAGAAAGGAGCTTAAAAAAAAGAAAAGAACATAGAAAATGGAGAGGATAAGAAAGCCAATGAGAAGGAGGGAAACACTGGAGTCAGCAGTGAGGAACTTGTCTGAATGCTTTTCAGGTATCTCAGTCTGCTCACACGAGGAGACACACCAACTCACTTTTTTGTGTTAGTTTCTCACGCTGTAAGAATTTGCACAAGGTGAAAAAACTGTTGCTCTCAAAGACGGAAATAAATCTACAATAAGACTTCAACAAATGTGTCAGTATGCTCATAGAGCTCAACTTATGTTCTAACACGTGTTAGCAGTGAGAATGTGTGTGTCTGTGATTTGAACCTTTGAGATTATTATATGCAAATCTTTGCAATCCACTTAGGATACAGGCAGGGATAAAGTATTAACATGCACAGTCACAGGCCATGTAAGCTCTGCATATAAAGCAGTAGATATACAATAGAACATTTGGTCAGTTTCTTTGGTCAGTTTATAAAAATGGCAACTTTTTTTTGTCCACTAGATTTGAAAGTTAACAAGTTTTACTTGCATTTACCCCACAACTTAAGATGCAGTAAAATAGTCAAAGGCATTCTTTTTCATTAAAAAAAAAAAGAAAACTCTATCACTAAAATGCAATAAAAGAATGCTCCATCCTCAACTTTGATTCAGACCCCACTTTTAGAAAGAACATCAATCATCTACCAGATAAGGAAACGCATGAAATAAACCTCTTAACTTTTCAGTTCACCGACTTTCCTTCACTGAGTCATGAAGTGTTGACTTTACAACAGATTAAAAAAGCCACAAGCTAAAAATGTGCAGTAAGTCAAACAAACATTCAAAGAAACAGGCTAAGGGATCCTATTTCTCATTCTGTTAGAAAAATATTTCTTCAGAGGTCAAAGGAGATTCCTGAAAATACAAAAACTGGATTGTAAACTTGCTTGGAAGGTAGTGACGAACTATCAGCTTTGTGAAATGTTACTAGAAAAAAGATTAATGACCGTGATCCACGATCAAGTATATTGAAGCCTGAAAATGATGTTTAATGAGGGAATTAGGGGGACCTCAGCATGCACAGTATAAAAGGAATCAACTCACTGGAACAAATTTAATGTTCTCCTTTGAAACAACTTATCTTTGTAGCTTATGTTTACAGAATTAACTTACTGCATGTTATATTGTCTAATAGGTTTCTAGCCTTGCCCAACTTCAAATTCCAGATCATTGAACTGGGCTCTGTGAAATGCTCAAAGCCTCAGATATTGTTTTATTACCTAACCCTGCTTTCAACTTTTTTCATGGTAAAATTAAAAACAACCAAAACATATCCAGATCAAAAGATCCAGATATTAAAGCTGTACATTTCAAAATAAATTGAACATTTGACTGTTTAGGAGAAACATTTAAAGAAATCCTGCATTGATCAAAGGCGTTAACACATCAAAGTTAGTAATTTTATCACAAAAGAAAAATCTAAGATCCTCCAAAATTATGTACTAATCTTGTAAGCACTTTGGCAAAAATTCTAGTTTTAGAGCTGGGTAGGGATTAATCATTCAGTCTGTGCATCATTAGAAGCACTCTGTCTCACAAACCATGTCTAGATACAGACACAGTAGAAGAAGCTCTTCTAGAAAGTTTAAAATGTTCTAATCTCAAATGTAAATTAAAGAATAGAACCTATGAGAATGTGCTTTAATTAATTATGCTTTCTAGTGGCTCTACCATTTTATCCACATTTTTATTTTCAGATATCCAGTTTTAAAAAACGACCAACAAATGAAGTCACTGATGTTGTACGTCGGTGTGATAATAATCTTTTTTCTGGCATGTGAACAACTCTGCACCGACCGGGGGCTACCTGTCACTGGTAACCTAATGACCACAGCTGCTGTTACTGCACACTGCTGGAAATCAGCTTCAGGGCATCGGTGAAATGCAGGACCAGATGTTATACCCAGCTCAGGAAGTGGAATCCAGACCATATATACTGTTCATTGCGACGATATACAAGCTAGCACGCCGGATACATTGAGAAAGGTCTGTGTTTCCTCCAAAACAATGCGATCAATGAAAAGCCAGACACAACAGCACATAAATCAATTAGAGGATGTGAAAGTTTATTTAATTTTGGCCTATTACCCCCCTCTGTTTGTCCTCTTCTCTCAGCTGTAACATTTTCTCTGTAAACATGGTGCAATAGGGATTGATTAACACTTCTCTAAAACCCATCTGCTGGGGCAATAAGGCCTTTTTCTAATGCATGAAACAGTCGGTGTCCCCTAGCGCTGTTTAATCCGTCAGCTTACATAGAAGAGTGTGCATAGATTGGTACCACTCTGCCGCTGCCACTGAAGTCCACACAGGAAGACAAAGAGACAGTCGCAGTCAAAGAAATCAGAGAGAGTTGTGCTCACGTCTAAAACTGAACATACTCCAGACTTTTTTTTTTAATGGCTGGCTTTCTCACCTCTCTGAGCATTATCTTCTTCAGACATATATTATGCATAGCTCACCCCCATAGGACCATTCAGATATGAGGAAAACCAAGTGGAAAAGTGTGTTAGGTATGATTTTAGAGGATAGAAGGTGTAGCGAGAATGATTCAAGTGTTATTGGTGTAGCTGTACTGTGAGGTAACATTTCGATGAGTAGATGTTAGTGGATCATGACTTGCACCACCGCTGAGCAATGTCACTTTTCAGGTCAGAACATGGATGGGAAAAAGGAAAGACTGTCACATTGACAGATTTTTATGCTAGTTGACCAAGTTTTTTCTTTTGCCATTGCTGGCGCTTCAGCCAATTGAACTGACAATGAGAACCAAAGGAAGAGTGTAACTCTCGAATGTGAGGAAAGACGTTTGTCGTCAGGAGTAGCTGTCACCATGAAAAGAGAGAATCTTTCAAAGCTCTCCTCTGACTGTAATGGTTGGCAAAATAATTGCGCATTGTCCATAAATAAAACAATTGCCTGGCTGGGTGAATTTATTTTTGCAGAAAACCACTGCCGCATTATGAGAGTTCCCATCTCTGTCGATATAAGTGTATATATATATATATATATATGCAGAAATATTGACATAATGAAAAGCAGGTCTGTTACCTGCTTACATTTTGTTTTTTTTCAAGCCTCTTAGTGGAATACATATTCTAATTTGTTTAATAAGATTGTATATATGTATGTAGTTTGTAAAAATCTAAAATTGAATTATTGATCAAGAGTAATTTAATTAACTATAATCCAGATGGTGGTAATTAAGCAGTTCATTGGCAGCATCATTACTAAGTCACGGTGTATTTATCTTATCCGACTTTGAAATTGTTAATTCCTGTCAGTTCATTTGATCAGTCAGGTACGAAACAGCTGAATCCCAAATGATTTAAGAGTGATGGGAACTACTTTAATGTGTTGGATAGTATTTTGCAAAAAGCATGTTTAGTAACATAACTATTTTTTAATCAGTTTTGTAAACTTCATTCACACATTTACCTACATCTGAACTAATTTTTGGTTAGAAAAAGGAATCTGATTTCTAAAATTAAAATCTGGAAATTTTAACTTGTGCTCAGTCCTTTTAAATGAGATGTATTTTTTTTTTAATTATATAAAAGTAATCTACTTCACACACACTCATTAAAAATAAGAAAGCAATGCAGCTTTTATATTTTGTTGTTTTTTCACAACTGCCTCATTTTGTCATGACTGTTTTCATGAAGAATGAACATGTGAATGTTTCAGATTAAACCAAAGAGATAGATATGCACAATTGTTCTCAAAATATTATTTTCTGAACACTACTTCAGTCATGCTCAAGATGTTCCTTTCAATTCTGATGTGCAGCATTTTCAGCACTTACTGACACCAAACCAGATTTTTGTTGGAAATGCAGAGCTACATAGGCTACAGTAGGTGCAAATTTTATTTAAAAAAAAGCTTTGACATATTTGATGTTCTGTAGCTATATCCCAAATTAAAACAGTCTGATCCGTTCACCTAGTTTGCATTCCAACACACAATCGAATATGACAACAAAAACATTGATAAAACAATAAATCAGAGGTATGTGACACCTCCAAGCCAACGTATGTATTGCTTATGCATAGTCTCATCAGTCTGGGAGCATATTTCATGACAGCGACTCTTGAAAAGCAGTAAGGCTGCCTTACATACCAGTGATCACATGAAAATAATTTATGGAACAGAACCCCTCAGTCCTAAGAGGAAAAAAAAATCAAAGCTGGAATGATTTCTCACATTTCTGGGTCAGATAACATCCATAAATCTTCCTTATTTTAAATGCCGCATCTTCCTCTTCCCAGCTGCCACCTTCAAAAACAAAACACAATAAAGAAGTAGAAAAGGCAGGATTTAACAAATAAATGAAGAAGGTAAGGAATAAAATTGAACGAGGAATAATAAAAAAAGATTAGAAAGACGCTTGCCATGTTGTCAAGAAGCCTCTGTTCTTGATCTGGAGATTAATTTTTCATTTAGAGAATAAAATACAAAAGCCATAGAGAAGCATTCAAAGAGTCTCAGGGAACCGATAACACAGCACATATCAGCCTTCACCTGACATTAGGTAGAATGCCATTACAATATTTGCTGTGCTATCATTTCAGGTCAAAAGCATTGAAAGCAGTTTTCAGCCACGGGGCTCTGAGCTTGCCTTGCAGGATTGGCAGCTATGCCACACATTTATTTCTCCTCATAATCAAGGTTATGCATATTTCACTTTCTTAACACATTTACACTTTAGTATTGGCTTACAAAGCTGCCAGAATCGAACATACAGTGTGTCATGTGCATCTTTTAGATGCTTGTTTTTCATATTTTTATGTTTGTGTGAATGGGCATCACAGTGAAATGGTATCAAATGGTGTCCAAGCTGTAGGATTAGACTGAAATGGTGATAAGGGAGCAGAGAACAGCTAATTAACTGTTGCTTTTGCCTCTGAACACAGTTTCATATGTCAGTAATCCGGTATGACCTCGGTCACAGGAGACCAAGGATTGTTGGCTCAGGCGCAGAACGCTCGCTTTTAAATAGAACGATGCAACAGATTTCACTTTGTCCATTAACAGATCATTTGACACTGTAATTAAAAACATCTTGCATTGATGAACTAATCAATTCCCTCTTTGTAATGTAAGCTTAGAGCAGTTTCTCTCACAGTAGAGAACAGAATTTAGATGCTCTTTAGGGGAAATTCACATGGACTTTGCAGCAAATTGACCCTAAAGCTGCATATAATGGATGATGCAAAATAAGAAGATGTGACTAAAAAGAAGCAAAACTGGAAAAGAAATGCTGGGATTGTTTAATTAGTAAGCAACAACACTTGTTTTTATACTCTGCAAGTTGATGATTCTGGATCCATCACAAACAAACAAAAGTAAAAAAACAAACTGACTTTTTTCCCTTTAGATTTAATAAGAAATATCAAACTTATAAGCTAAGTAAGATACAGGTAAATGCTAATAGAAGAATATATTTTAAGAAATGCTCTATTTGCTTGACAACACTAAAATGTTAACAGTGAATCCTAAATAACAGCATGTGATTTGCAGAATTCTTAAGGTGTTCCAATATTGTTTTAAAGGTGATAATTAATTCTCAAGGTGTTGAGTCAGACAATCATTGTCAAACTACTCTCACATTTAAATCTGTAGTTTAGAAAAAAAGGCCTGTATGTGGTGAACAAACTACAAAGCTGGGAAATTCAGTGCAGTCTGTGAACCTATGACAAATCTTGAAAGACCTTCTCTAAAAAATATAAAAGAGAAACAATGGACCTTACCAAGCTCCGCCCACAACCGGCCCACGTGACCGCAAGTCTCACAAGCAAAGTCTCGCGGCGCGTTGTTTCTATGTCAACATGACTCGATTAGTGCATCATTTCTACCGGATTTTCACAATATATCAGCTACTACAATGGACAGAGGAACTAACAAGTTCATGTCATCACCTGGGAGGAGGTTACTGGTTTCTCAGTCACAAGCTGGTTGCAAACCTGAGGCCAGCAGGTGTCAGTCAGTTATGGTAGATCTGAACTTTGGTTTGATGACGTCAATATGAGAAGCTACAGACTGATAGGAGGAACCAAAGAGCTCTGTAAAGGTAAAGGCAAATCTTCTTAAGTTGGGATATAATTAATTTAATTTCACATAATTACTGCGGTAGAAGCCATTTGTTTGTTAAAATTTTATTAAATATATTTGTTCTATTTGATGTTTGTTGTGAATGACGTAAACTCATAAACGAAAGAGCTAATTAGTCCAACGTTTAGAAACTACAGCGGCTGTAATGCGCCACAGCAAAGGTAAAATAACCCGAACAGGTGATCAGCTCAAAACCACTCCTACCTTTTTACTCTCTCTCTCTTTGTAGTTTAAGCACACCTGTTACCGTGGCAACCGCCTGCGCCCAGCAAGACGAGCAAAGACGTTAAAAACATAACATTCAGTCCGTTTCGGTATCAAGATTCCAGGCTTGATATTTATTTCTCGATTATTAATCAGCGCTTCCCTGAACACAGCAATGGTTGATTGACTAGCTGTACTTGGAGCTAACGTGGCTAACAGGAGTAACAGTTTAGTCCAAAGCCTTTTCTGCTAAAATAAAATCTTTAGTGTATGTCAGATACAGACACATTGCATATTGATCTGTTTAGCTAACGTAAGACTGTGTAGCAGACAGGCTTCAAGGTGTAGAAGTTGTATCAGTTCTGCCATTATGCTGTTCTTAGCTAACGGGAAGCTAAGTGTGTTTGTGAGACGGCCGCGCACGTGACCACATAGAATGGGCATCAGCCAATGAAAAGCTGCTCCTCTGGTAAAGTCCATTGAAAAAGAGGTGGAGAAAAAAAATCTAATATGCATTTCATGTATTTGTCATAGAGTAACCCATGCAGTCAACTGAGTAATTTGCACACTTGTAGACAAAGAAACAACCAATGATTGCACAATTTTGCTTATCTGGCTGGATTATAAAGTTTTGCTGCTGGATCAACACAATTTCATAATTGTACTCTATAGTGAATGTTATGACTTTCATTCTCATATTTATTACTTGATTTTCATTGGAAAAATGGCCAGATATTTGCATCTTCCCCTTCATGTGTTTTCCCAGTCACTCTGTCAACCACAGCAGGATTCTTCCAAAGCCTTAAATGGAGAGGCTGATTGTGGAATGTTCCATTTCTAATTCATTGCCCAGTGTCAGGTGTTTGTGTTTGTCACACAATTTTTAAGAAGAGCAGAAAAGCAAGGGTATGCAACCAGAAAATTTTATTATATTATGGTTATGCAAATAGATATGGATACTGGTAAATATTATGCATTTTTAAAAAAATATTTATAACTTATTATTGTGATTGAAAACCAATTAATACTAGAAGCCAGGAGAAGGAGCTTCCTCATGAGGATTGTGCAGTTTATACATCAAAAGGCACAAAATGCTTAAACTCCACAGCCAGGGGCCTAGGGCTTTCTTCTACATTTTTTTATAAGTTCAATATTATTATTCTGAAGACTTTGTGAGTTATTTTTCCACAGATTTTTGTTTTTGTATTTTTCTCACCGCAGTCATTATCTGCACTTCTACTTTCTGGGGGGGGAAAAAAAAACAAAATTGCACCGCCAACTAGAAACCTGAAGTTTTGAGTCTTTCCAACAATTGGCTAGATCTTACAGAGTGATGTGCAAGTATTTAGTATCTTTGAGAGAAAAAAACATGTTCAGGTTTCATAGCTTAGAAGTGGAACCAACAAAAAGAAATAACAGCCCATCAAAATTTGATCTTCTCAAATTTGTTTACAACAGATTTTTCAAAGCTTATCTAATTTTATGTGGAGAGTTGTGAAACCACTGGAGCCACAGTAAGAGAGACTGTGTAGGAGTACAAAACATTTTTAAAAAACACTGACTGTTTCCAGGAATCTGTGACTAACAAAGAAGACTCCAGCAATAAGATGCTGACTAGTGAGCAAGGTCACGCATGGACCTTTGGGAATTAAAAGCAGCTAACGGCTTCGCTCACACTGTCTAATTTCAGAGTAGACGTCCACCATCTGCAGAAGGGATTTGTATGCAGTGCTTTCTAAGATGAACAGAGCTGTGTTTCTGCAGTTTTAATGGTCTCATTGATAAGCCACAAACCCACAGGGTGCAAAACATTTCAGAGGAGGTTGATTAAAATAGAAATAAGTTTTCATTAACTAAGAAGTTCCAGAATTTTCAGATTTTATTGCTCGACAATTTTTCTTAGTAAATAAATAATTGAGTGTAATTGACATAAAGAATGTAAGCTGCATTTGGAAATAATGAATGTCATGATTCAGTGACATATCTACTCAACCAAGTTGTATTCTGAGAGGAAATATGTATTTATTCTGTTGTGGTTTGCACAGCCAGGCTTCCTCCCTAAACGAAAACATCGGTATTCAGGGTGCAACCTAAGTAGTAACTTTTATTAGATTATTCAATTTTATTATTTTCCATGTCATTAACAAAGCTTCAATATAATATTTTCACATCCAGTCAGTACAATGCAAGTTATATATTAGGCTTAAATCTAATTGAGGACACATTTTTCCAGTCAGAACTCTGACGTGATGAAGCACCATAACTGACTTCAAATGCAATAACGAAATGACATTTTCTTCCCCGTCTTTGTTTTTGTAAGTATGTAGTCTCATTTATGCTAAAATTAGCCTACATAAACCAGGACAAAGTGTAACTAGAAAATACAAACTAAACTCCCAGCTGTATAACCACAGGGAGGAGCACAAAAAATCTTTTAAGGGCTCCCTGAAAAGAAAGTAAAGCAGAGCTGTCATGAATTAAACTGGCTCTAGTTTAAGAAGGGATTTGTTTTTAGCTCGCTTCTGTTTCACTACCCATTCTCTCAGAATATGTAGCATCCTGCCAAGTCATTGCAGTCCACACTGAAGGCATCTACCACCATGGAAGAAAACTTCACAGTTTGTTAATGCAGTTCACTACATCCTTTTAGTTGCAATGGTGGCTTTGCAACTGAAAGGGTTGCAAACCAAACACAAAAACGTTTTTTATTTGTTTTTTTACTTAGAATAAAAAAAGTGTAGAAATGATCAGGTTATTATCGGTGAAATATTACCAATTGTAAACACAGATTCAAGCATAATTTAAATTTCCATTTAATTTTAGATTTCAGAAGGATAGTTGTTTTTCTGATAAAGAGAAACCTTACAGGGACTGTGGTAGAAAAAAACATAAACCAAGTGTAAAATCAGATTGCACGCAATCTCTGACAGAGGATTTGACTTTGTTTACCAAGCTATGCTGTTCATTTATTGGATCCACTTGAAAAAGGACAACCTTCACCAAACGGAGAACAAGAAACTCTGAAAGCAGCGAATGTTTGTGACTGTAAGGAGAAACCAGTGACTGAGCTTTGCATGGAGTAAAACTTAAGTTCTAAATTGCTCCGAGAATTAGCTTGTCCAAACATGTCAGAGTACTCGCTTAGACATCCAATTACTGCCACTGCTCTCTAGGGGCTATTGGGTGGAACAACTTTTATTAACTACTCTCTCATGAAAGATGAATCCAAACACCCTGCAATTCCTCTCTAGATTGGTGAGGGGTCGAAGCTGACGTCTAATCCAATTTGAAGGGTTTGTTAATTTTCATGGCTCTGGCCACAAAGCCTGAGTGGAACCCTCATTGGCAGCTGAGACCAAGAATTAGTTAGTGACAGCTTTAAAGAAAACAAGTAATAAAGCATGTCTCTGTGCATTCAGCTTAGCTGTCATATGTGTCGGTGAAAGCCTCTCTTTGTACCTTATTGTTTATGAAATATTCATCTGAACCACATCCTTCTCTCTGCTTTCTTCTTACTTCCAGACGATGATTACATCAGTTTAGTTCAGTGACCGTGAGCCCATGAGATGCTAAATTTGCTTTAGTTTTGATGCCTGCTTGCTCTTGCTGTTTATCCGTTTGCAGTTTAGTTCTCCTTTTGTTACACTCTAAGTGTTTCAACAACATTAAACAGCCTTGTTTTCGCTCATGCTGAGGATCCAAACCTCTCACAACCCATTCCCATGCGTTGTGCTTTGCTTTTATTATTTATGAATGCATGCAAAACTACTTCTGCTGCAGCATTGCTCTAGTGTAAATAATGCATTTGGCCAGAACTTGCAGTTTTTCAAAAGATATTAGTGAACCTTTAAGCAGTGGAATGCAATGTGGTCCTTGAACCTCATGAAATCTGGCCAAAGTCCAAAACAAGATGCCCTTTGGAGTCACCAGCACATACTCTGCTGTCCTAACGGGGGGCTAATAAGGTGCACTTCAGTTGCTTCAAGTTATCTTTTTGACCTCACATTTATCATGGTGCAGAACCGCGTTCAGCAACAGCAGGTGAAAGGAATGGATGTGCATTTCTGAGAAGCTTAAAGCAACAGTTCTCTTCGCACAATTCAACCACATAATGTAAACACCAGGCAATCAAAAGACCACTTATCAATAATTCAGAGCTAATTGATCTATATGGAATTCAAAATAAATTTCCCCTCATTAGCATTTATTCAGGGTCACTAATTATGAGTTTGTAAAAAATATTTTCTTCTTTCTTTAGGATTGACTATTGCACTATTTAAGACTTAGCACTGTGCTATTATGGTCCAGATGAAGTTTAGTGTGTAAGGAGATGACATCATGAAACAATTATCTCTCTAAGAGGAACAAAACTACCATTTTCAACTGATACAGACGGTAGGTCATAAAACTGTGCTTTTTCCAGGTCTAAGATGTAAAATTTTTCATAATTTACTATAAAATAATAAATTATTTGATTATCTATCACTGAAAGACAAACACATGTCTAAATTGAACTGGAGTTTTTCCAGACTACAGATTGATAAATGCAAAATGGAAAACTAATTTTTAAAACTGATGAAATAAGCCATTTACTGTATTTTCAGTGAAATGTTTACTATCCAGGCACTTTTATCTTGATAATGACATTTTTTAAACATGGATTTCTCCCTTTTTTTTACTTTACTAAAGCAGAATATAAAATCCCCCAACATCTCCCAGTTTTGTCTTTGATGCAGAACAAATGAATGTCACAAAAGGCCTTCAAAAAATCCTCATCAGCAAAATGGTCAGTAGTGTCTCTAAACATTTTAAATGTGAGAATCCATCTCCTCATTATCAGCTATTTTTTATTTGAAAAGAAATAAAAGTCTTTTTGGGTTGTAATTTGAAATAAAGCCAACTCCACAGTGACATCTAACCGTAAAATGTGAAGTGTGGCTCTGGAAACTCACAAGCCTGTGCAGTCACTATATAATGACAGCTTTACAAAGAGTTTAAAGGGACTACAGGGAGCTCTGGGTACTCCATTGGGCTGTCTGCATGGTAAAATCTGATTTGATATGAATTAGAAATGCACAAGAAATGTTTCCCACTTGCTGCTTAAAACCGGTGAAGAGCGGCGTTAACTCCACATGCAGAAATTATGGGTCTGCTGCGTTTATTGCCATCATTACTCATTTTACTTTGGCTCCATTTCTCTGTAGTTTTTATCTGCTCAGTCAGTTGTTGGAGTTTAATTGTAAGAGCATGAGGACCCGAATGAATACTGTTTATTCGAGAGTGACTTGCATTGCTTTTAAGCGGCGGAATAATTTTCTGCTTTAGCAGGCACATTGTTGGATAAAACGTGGAAATAAAGCTTGAAGATCCACTTAGCATGACTTTGATCTTATTACAGCTTATGGCTGGCTCGCACATTCATATTTATGTCAAAATACTTTTCATGCTCTTGAATATTCTTTAAAGTCCAGGGTAGACACAGCACATATCATCATTTTATGAGGGATTTAATATCCAACTGAGCTGTTGAGAAAAAAACAACATAAAAATAAGCAAAAGTTTCTGCAAAGCTGTCTTAGTGTTTAAATTGTATAAAAATTAAATAAAGAAGGTTGCCCAGAAATGCTCTGCATGTTCAATAAATATTTTTGAATACTTTAAGAGTCTAGCAATTAAGCTGAATTGTTGAATTAAGTGCAGTTTCTAAGCAAATAATGCAACCATGTTGGTTGACAGACAATCAAGATTAAGATTAGTGGAATACCAAATACTACTGAGATTGTGGCAGTACATGTTTATTAGAGTTTCACATATTATGGATTATGACTTTGCCATATATTAGTACCAAAAACTATTTTTGCAAAGAGAAATCCTAAGTGCAGAGGTAACCAAGAGATAAGGGTCATTTCCACACTCCTCTATATGTAGCTGCAACTTTCTGTATAATTACAAAAATATCCTGATCCACTTCAAGATTTTCTTTCAATTATTCATGTAACAGAATGTATAATTGTGTTCTATTCAAAACCTTAATATACAAATGATACAATCTGAATGACAAAAATTGAAATACCACATGAGTGAAGCTAGTCTTTAAAGGAATTCATGTTAATTTGCATTGTCAAGTTTTAGAGCCTTGTGGTTTAATGGCATTGGGTGAAAATACCATAGTTTGACCATATCATTGTTTTAATGCAATGATATGGTCAAACAAAAGTGGTGCTTAAACAAAAAAAACAACAACAACAAAAAACCAGAATAATCTGATTTAACTCAGTGGTTTTTAGACTGGACAATTTCTATTTTTTTTATTTGACTGCTAATGTTTCCTTAGTGCTACCAATTGTATTTTGGAACTCTGATTATGGAAAGATGGGAATAAAGAATGGAAAAAGAAGTTTGAGACTCTCAGACTTTTATTTCTAGGTCAATTTTATTTATTTACCTTCTCAAAATTTTAACTTCTGAGATTTATATTATCCAAATCCTTTCTGTAATTATGTGAAATGATTGGAAATAAGCCTGACATCAATGGCACACTTAACCTGGTTCAATAACAAAATAACTACAAATTTCTTTGAAAATCTTAAAATTTGCATGCAAAGATTTGTCATGCACATCATTAGCTTCATCAGCCAGCCCAGCATGCATGATGTGTAAGGAGGCTGAAGCATATTGTGGAAACCTTAACGTGGAAAATATGCAAACGCCACAAAATTTTTTAAACCATTCTTTGAACCATTCTTTGTATGTTTTAAATTCAAGCTTCAGGGCCTTTTGTTCGATATGAGATGCTAATATAAGACTTGGAAATGCTGATGTCATGAACATCATGGCTGCTTACATGTTACGTGTTTAATCCTTAATCTTTTATAGCAGTAAAAAATGGCATGTTTTTTCTCTATTTCAGGCTATCATTGACTTATAACTATGAATAAAGCTGTGGAGTTAATAAAATGTTAAATTGTTATTTTGTCCTAATGGTGACACAATACGATATACAGTGAAGAAAATGTAGGTTTTTGCATATAATTTAATGCCAGAATGTTTGTAAACACACTTGCAGTTCAAATGCTCTTCCATTTCCCTGTGCGGTCCGATGATGCAGTAGGACCTCTATCGAATCCCTGCCACACCAGATTTTTTTTCTTCTTTTTTGGTGGGCACAGAACTTGGTGTGAGGAAACAGGGTGACTCAGGAGTGAGTGGACCTCAGCAGCTGAGAAGATGGAGTGATAGGGTCAGACAGAGAGACTAGCCGTTTGTGTCAAAGCTCCACTAAGAAGACCTCAGCCTCTGCACCAGAGAGGATATTTTTCTAACAGGTCTGAGCCTAATGTTGGCTTCTGGAACAAAGCACTACGTCTAATATGGTCTGCCACCTCTAAAATAACACTACACCAGGCCACAACACGGTGGTAAGAGCTAGAATGTGGCCACATTCAACCTCATTGCCCTTGGAAAGGACTAATACTTTTTATAACTACCTGCTTTCATTAGACACATTGGGAATCTGTAAGTTGCATTGTGTAAATTGTTTATTAGGCAATAAGTCAAATGAATTGAGAAAAATCTGCCTTTCAGTCGCACTATCTTTCAAACATAAACACATATACATGGCCGACAGTTTCAGGTCTTCCAACAGTTCAGCTGTCATTCTGAGAACATTACATCGTAATAATCTATTGATATTTTTGATTAAATTTATTAATGGAAGGCAAATAATCAGATTTATGTAAAGTCACTGTCAGTGACTTCATACATAATATAAATTTTGTATACAAGTATACAAAATATATTTTTGTATGTTTACACTATTCATTCCGATTCATTCTGAATGAAATCTCAGAATTTTTCATTCTGTAAAATCTATTACTATATTTTACTACTGTGCTGTTCTTGTTTTTCAACCATGAAAAGTGCTGTTTCATATTTTACAAAGAAATAAACCATTTATGTTTATACCAAAGAGGTAAAGTAAAGAAGGTAGAGGATCATGTGAAAGGTTAAATACAAGGCTTCCTGTTTTTGAAATGTGAGAATGTGGCTGTTCTTATTTTTCTTTTTTTTGCCAGTTGTTTGTTGATTCTTGCGTTGTGTGTGAATTGTGAGACAGTTATTTTTCGTTTTTGGCCATGTGCACCGATTGATGGCACCCTTTGAATTTCGTTGTCCTTGTGACAATGACAATAAAGATTTATCTTATCTTATCTTATCTTTATCTTATCTTTTTCAGTTTATGTATGCCTGCACCCACACGCATAAATGAAATGATAAAAAAAAAAACTCCTCATGTCGTCAATTTCAGCGGAGGCTTGTTGTCAACAGGTTACTCTCACGCACACATGCTAAAAATAACTTACAGTTTTTAATATGCATCGTTTATGCTTTCTGTATGTGTCAAAGACTTTCAAGTATACCTTGCCTTGTGTTTGTATGTTGATTATATTGATTTAGTAAATCAAGCCAGTATGAAATAAATGACATTTTTGAATTGTATTTCTTTTTGACTAATGATTATATTTAAATAATTTGGCAATCCTGTCTTGGCAGATGTATGTAGAGTAAGAGTAAAAGTATCACTACTTCAACACGTTTTTACTCAAGTAAAAGTAAGAAGTAGCCATTAAAGAAATTACTCTAGTAAGAGTAAAAAAAAAAAAATCTGGTGACTAATCAGATTATCTGATTTAATGTTCAAAAACAATGTTATCAGAAAGACCTAAAATTATAATTATGTGCAATGTTTGGTATTTCCAAAAGTCACAAAAAAAAGAATACAAATGAATAACAACATAACAAGTTAAGGTAAAAGAGGCACTTTTCCTAAATGATTCTTTAAAAACCCTACAAATTATAGACTACCTTGTTTTGCCCCTTCAATGATTTTGATTGTTTATTATTATTATTATTATTATTATTTGAATGCTTTTATACCAAAATATATTTTTGTGTGTTTCAGTCTTGTAAGGCAACTTTCAGTGGAAAGTCTTATTCAAAAGTACATATGTATAGTCAGAAATCAAGCCTGAGTCAGATATAGAAAACAGACCCACACATTTCTATATTTAGGACTCTTCTGCAGTAGGTTCTGTCTGGACAAGTTTCACTTCCATAGCTTCTGTGTGGGAAAGAAAACTCCCATCAAACTACAGTCAAATACTCTGAAGGCTGTAAGAAAAAAATGGTAAAGAAAAACATGTTTTTCTCTTTTAGCTCCTTTTGGTTAGTGAAATAAAATTATAGAAAATATACATGTAAAAGTCACCCATTAGCAGTGTCTCTCACAAACTGTGAACTTATCATTTGCAACTTATCACACAAACAGCACATGCATTCAATCTCTGTGCTGCCTACTAATGAACATAATGAATAATTATTCCCACCTGGTCCATTTTTTCCGAAGTGAAAAACTACACATAGACTAATGAGATTCAATTGAAACAAGGATGTTGACAGAGATTTTTTTTTTCTGTAAATGAAATGAATAATCAATGTTGTAATTATTGTTTTAAATGTGCAGTAAAGAATAAAAATGAAAGAAAGAGACAAGTAAATTAAAGAGCGATTTTGTTCTATTTAGGTATGAAAAATCATCGCAGTCAGTCTTGCCAACTGAGCCATGTGCCGCAGTGCTAATCATGCATTTAATTGTATGCTTGCTCTGTTCTTTGTCTGAGAACATATAATTTTGTCAGGTAATCAGTCGTTGAGTTAAAGCTGTCATTGACATGCTGTGTAATGCTCATCTGTTGCTTGCCATTGGATTTTCTAGCAGGACTCCGTTGTATAATGCCTAAATCTTCTTTTTTTCTGTCAAGCTATCTATAGGGTGGCTCGAGATTTGTGGGAACAAAACATGCTTGGAGCAAAATCCATCACTTTATGGAAATAGCCATTGCTTCAATCCATTCATAGAGGGATTTAAGTAGCATATCCCACCCCGCCACCCCCCTTATCCTGTCGTTACAAACCTTTTGTTAGCCAGCCATTCCTGCAGCCCTTTGGATCATCCGTGTCTGTTTTCTACTTTTCAGCTCATCCTTATTTTGAGGATAAACGTAAAAAAATAAATAAATAAATAAAAAGCAAAACAGAACTGCACATTTGCAATGTACATGACAACATGGCAGAAGAATATTTATAACCAGCACCAAGTCAACTGTAAGCCCCAGTTATAGCCATTCATTATACAAGCATATTAGAAGAAGTAGCAGATTCTTTTTTTAACTTTTCTACATGACTTGACAAGAATGAAGTCATTCATACGTATGTAAATTTACACCATTGTTAGTTTAAGTTTCAGAAGTATATTTAGCACCACTGAACCTGGTGTAG
This sequence comes from Xiphophorus couchianus, assembly GCF_001444195.1. Classification (NCBI taxonomy): domain Eukaryota; kingdom Metazoa; phylum Chordata; class Actinopteri; order Cyprinodontiformes; family Poeciliidae; genus Xiphophorus; species Xiphophorus couchianus. The sequence goes on from NC_040247.1 coordinate 5,348,998, forward strand.
CATTATTTCTAATAATGTTGTTAGGCGGTGTGGGCTTAATTTTGTAAAATGTTTTGTGGTATTGATTGAGAGAAAGAAACATGTTTTGGTTAAAAAATTTAAAAAATTAATTATATAGTATATAGTCAGATTTTTACAAAAATAAACAAAATAACATATCCAAAACGGGTATATAAAATTTTAGTGGTTTTGGCATTAACATTTTTAAATTGTCGTCTTCCTTCAGCTGCTTCTCTCAGGGGTTGCAACAGCAGATCATTTTCCTCCATCTCACCCTATCTGTTATCTTTTCAAATGTTACAACCATTTCCATTCTTCTTCACTATATCCATCAGTCTTTTCTGGTGTCTTTCTCTTTTCCCCTTGTCTGGCAATGCCATCTCTAACATCCTTTTTCCAATGTATTCCACATGTTTTTTCTCAGATGTGGAAAAGATCTGAGAAAAGATCAGATCTTTTCTGATATTTTAGGAAAAATCAGAAAACTATGAGACATGTCCTTTGGGCATGTCCAAACTATCTCAACCCTGGTTTTCTAATTTGTATATTTTAAGCTACTCAGCTTAACTGTTCCTCTTATTTTCTCATTTTTAGTCTCCATATCATGCACACAACAGGTCTTACTAAAGAGAGAACTAAAATACTCAGTCTGCACACATGCTGAACTAATTTGCTATATATTCTGTCCTTGTAAAAACAGTTTTTTGTGATTAAGCCTGCGGGATGACCACTGGTATGCAATGATAAGAGGTAAAGAAAATTTAAAACAACAGCTGTTTTGTTTTGCCCCGCAGCAACAGAAACCATCTCGAGCTCCTCCACCCTGTGCCATGTATCATCCATAAACACACTTCTTTGTCCCACTGGTCCCATTGACTCACTCCTGCAGCCAACCAAAAGATACTTGAAAGAGGAGTTTGCTGTGTGAAATTTTGTGTGTTATTGTTTTATTTGTGTGTCCATTATGCCCATCCATTAGCCTGTAGTGACAAAAAGTGCTTTATCTCACAGTGAGCAGAGTTGAGAGTCACTAACAACGGAAAGAGCAGAGGATCAAAGGATGCAGCCAGAACTATTTTACTGAGGTTGCTATGCAACACAATTTTTTTTTATATTCTCATGCAAGATATCTATTCACTGTCAGACGGTTATAAAGACTATCGAGTTTTAAATAATAATTTAGTAGTGTCAATGACTCTCTTACAAGATAAAGATAAATTATTGAGGGTGTTAATACTTTGTTAGGTATATTCAATGAGTTTTATGGTTTGACTGGTTGGAGGGCCAAAAAAATACTGCAGGTGTTTGGGGGGGGGGGGAGAATCTTGATTTCTTAATGAGAAATCTCTTTATTTTACTGACCTTTCCTAGGACATTTGCTGCAGTTTTTTTTCTTTACACAGTATTCAACATGAAACAAATCATGATGATTTTTTTGATAGTAGCACACAAAAAATAAAAGAGGGGGTAGTCATAGTCATTAAATTAGAATCTTATTGAAATGCTTTTTTGTTTCTGTTACTCATGAAGTGAAAGACGTCATGTAGATTAATTATATGGAGACTTAAGTTTTTAATTTCTTTATTTCTATTCATTATAATGATTTTCCACTTAAAACTAATGATAACATGACGTTTAAGATTAGATATTACACCAGACCATTAAAAAAGTATTTTAATAGAGAAATGTGCATTTAATTATAAAGTATGTTTAATACCTGCTTTGAGTTTATTTTCAGAAGCTTATTTTATTCTGACACTCAAGCCTCATATTCTATTTTCTACCAGATGTTTAATTTGATAAGGTCTAACTGTGCTGTAAATTAGCCAAACCACAAAGGTAATTAATGAGAAGTCTCATAAGGTTTAACAGGAAGTGATACAGAGTGGACCTTAACATGAGGTGGTTGATCACCACACTAAATGTGTACATAAAAATCAGCTCGAAGCCAACCTCAGAATAGGTTTAACTTGTTCAGGGCGTGTTGTGATGAGCCACCTGGTCTCAGTGTCGTATCAGTCAGGTGTAATAATTTTCCTGTTAACCTGCTCCAATAAGCCACCTGAACACCATCAGACACCAGACTGGAGCTGCACTGTTGGAAGAGGGAACATGTTTAAATTTGGAATGCAGCCTGGCATCCTGAGACCCAGAACAAAAAAAAAAATCTGCAATCACTCACTTACTGCTAAACGCTTTATTTTCAAACGAGCACAGTGGCGTGCTCTCAAATTCCAATTATTTCTGGAGTTCGGCTGTCAGAGAAGATTTATTAGTTTTCTCTTGTTTCTTGTTTTCTCCAACTGAAAATAAGTCAAAGTACAACTGAGAAAACTGCTGAAATATTTATTGCCTGCCTCATATTTCTTTGTATTTTTAAGATAAACCAACATGGAAGAAATGATTGAGATTAAGGTGGAACAGTAAAGTTGGTCTACAGTGGAGGACTCCATTAGGAGTAGAACGTTATGAACAATGCTTCAGTAAAATGAAGAATCTTTCTAGTCGGTAATGTCATTATGTACTGCAGGTATACGCAAAGTGGACCCGGTCTTTTTCTGTTGCTGGTCAAGCAACCTGGAATATGAGTTGCATGTTATCTCTAACCTGGATTTGTTCAAAGCCAAACTTAAGACTGATTTCTTTAAAAAGGCCTTTGATGTTTGACGTTTGGCATTTTTATGTTTTCTTTATTTTCTTTTAGCGTGGTTGTACTTATTTAAAGCTTTTTACTTAGCTCTATTCCTGTTTTATTGTGTTTTGCATTTGTTTTTACTTTGTAGAGCATATTGGGGAATGTGAGGTGTTACTGGAAGATGCTCCATAAATACAGTTTGATTTGATTGCTTAATCTAGTATGTTGTTGGAGAATGATTAGTGTTCTTTAACTAACCTACACTAATTAGATTTCAAACTGATCGAGCCCTGTTGCAGATATAGTTTGTTATCATAGACTACTTGCTGGCTTTGCAAATAAATGTCTTATAAAACTGCATTCATTTATTGAATTTTGAATGGACATAAATCATCATGCAGTTCAACACAAAATCATATAAATGAATCATATGCTATGCCTATATTCTCTTATCAATGCTATTATTATTAAAGGGAATTTGTGTGCCTGATAAGCATCATGAATATGCAGTTCCTTTGGTTAGTAAATGGTGTTATATAATTGAAAAATAAAATAAAACAAAATGGCTGCCACAGCATGAATCATAAATCAGGTGTGGACCTGTTTTTTTTTTGTCTCAAAGTATTTATGGATGCTATGAAGTTAACATAAACATGGTGCACATCATGTTAACTCTTCAGAGAGACGTCTGAGCGGAAAGCATTGGAGCTGCATTTTTTTTAACAAGAAAGTGGGGCATGAAAAGCTGTGCTTGTTCCCCCCATCGGTGGAAAACTGTAATGAATTTTGGAAGAACAATAAGACAGACATTTCTCTCCCACCAAGTCAGAGCTATAAGTGAAATTAGTCACATTAGTTTCTGAACAGCAGCTCTGATTGTATAGCTGGGTTTAATCATAAATGGCATTCCTATTGAGAAAGTTATTACTTACATATTATAAATGTGTTTTTTTTTATTTCATTGTTCTCTCTTTTTTTTTCTTGCTGAGTCAGTAAATGGAGTGGACTAACAGTCAGAACATTTTGTCTTTTGTACTTAGCTTTTGAAAACAATGAAATAGGAATAGACAGTCTAATGTTGCAGTTAAGATTACCCCTAACAGGTTTAGGCTTCTCCAATCTCAAAGACTTGGAACTTGTCATCAAAGAAAAAAACTCAAAATACTAGTGGAGGCATAAAAAAAGCTGAATTAATATATTTTTTTTGTTGATTATTGAGCAGGGTATCAATAATGTTCATCATGCAAATGAAAACAGATAGTAATCTTACATTGCTTTGGTATCTGTTTATAGTATTCTCATTTTCACTTATGACAGTGTTAGAGGAGGAGGTAGTATAATTTTACTGTATATCTTAAAAAGTAATAAGTGTAAAGTGTTAAAGGAGAAATAAAATTTTAAGGGTTTGGCATGAAGATGCACTCCTTCCAGGTTATTACTTTTTAACACTGTGGTAGCTCAGTGCCTTATTGTTTACCTACACTGTTTCTGAAGTTATTTGCTTGCAGTTCTCTTCAGGTTTTCTTTTGAACATTTTATTTGGCCTTCTGATATTACTAAGGTAGTCTGATAACATACTATTTTTTAAAAAAGATGTTGTGGAGTGTTGACAATTCAAGACGCTATACAAACAGTTTTCTCTTCAGCTAGAATTCACAGCAATTTTAAAACCTCACAACATTTATACAATAGTACTTGTGTTTTTTGAGCATTTCAATATAAACACCTCACATTCTTAGGTAAAAGCATTGCATGTCCACTTCAACCATGATCAGTCTCACAAGTCCCCTGATTTAAAGTGTCACCTCCTCCCATCAGGCAAACATTTTCCCTTCATTTAACAGAGAAACCTCCTATCCTGTTGCGTTTCATCAATTTTGCCGATATTATACACTGGCAAATGAGTAAGGAGTGCGCCCCACTCATGGCTGCCTATGTCGACCTTTGTTTGTCAACCTTAAATGAACTTTTTGTAGACTAGTGCAAAAGAATTTTAGGTCCTTCTGAAATGTTATCATGACTAAAAATGTCCTGCTCTGGGCGCCTGCTGTGAGGTGTACTTCAGACTTTAAGAACCACTGTGATGATCAGACTTGAATTAAATTAAAGCTGAGTGCACACCCCAAGGTTTATTCTTAAATTTTATTCATGCCCGGTTGGACATAATCAACACCAGTCTCCACTAGTTGGGGACAATAGACCTGGTTAGGTGGTGACTAAACCTTAGTGTGAAAGAGCACAACGATGTGAATCAGAAAGTGTGTGAGCGAAACTTCACATTATATGCTACATGAGCTCTTGGTTTGTCAGAAATAGGTTACTGATTTCTAAATTATGTGGAAGCTAGTGATGTGGAAGCTAAGGGTCAAAAGCACATGCACCCTTTTTTTTTAATTTTATTTTTTTTATATCCCTTTATTTAATCAGGTAAGCCCCGTTGAGATCTAGATCTCATTTTCAAGAGGGACCTGAGCAAAAAATTTGCAATATATAGCAACCTGGTTACAAGATAAAAACAAGTTTGATAACAAGTGATAACAAGTTTGATAACAAGTTTAAGATCACAGCGCCATATAGTGGCCTGGCATGACAACTACAACAGATTCATTGCGTCTCATTTAAATGTGAAACTTCTCCCCAAGTCAACATCTGAAAACACTAGCATTTTCCAGACAGCAGTCTCCTGTAAATATAGCCTTATAGACTTTTGTTTGGATTTTGCTCCATTTAAGCTAAAGTAAGGAACTTCCCTCTGTAGAAATGCAGTTTCATCTCCTAATCATCCCCGCCTCTTTTCATTGACATTTCTTGTGTGTAAAATACAGACACCCAGCAATATTTCTATTCAGACAGACAGTGATAACTATAGAAACTATAAACACACTATAAGTTATAACACCAACTGAGATGTGCAGACATGAAGCAAATGCATTCTGTTTGCACTCTTCTTCCCCCCCCCCACTTTCTTTTATCAAGCTTTGTGAGAGCTGAGTATCGCTGTTTGTGTGGTCTTGCCTATTGTGCTCAGTTTAGTAATCTTCCTGTTCCTTTAGATGAATATTGTCCAGTAATACTCTTCATCCCAACTGATGGGCCCATGGAGAGCCAGACACTCAGCAGCTCATCTTACTGCCAGCAGTGTTCAGAGCCTCTCTCCTGAGAAAGCAGATGCAAATCACACATTTGCTTTGAACTGGGATCCAGCACAGTCGCTAAAATTAGTAAAATGCTTGGTTTGATGCTAAAAGATGAACTATTGCTTATCTGGCAGAGGCACACAAGAAGGAGTTCTGTTGCTGTGACTTTCTTTGTACTGACAGCCAGTGCTGGTGAGATCTTAACAGGATGCTCTAATTCTGTATGGGCTCAGACAGCTGACGCAATCGAGACGTGTGAGCACACAGACTGAATGAAAACAAAACCTGAGCAAACTCAGAGTGTCACATCATCACAGATTGCCCAGGTTTTTATTTAGGCATACGTTGTCTGGTGATAATCCAAATTCAGACCAAAACATATTGAAAGAGTGATGCTTGTTAATATGATCTCTACTTTTAGATATTTTTTCCCCATGATGGTAAAAAAAAGGCTTCTTTTTTTTAAATAGAGAAAATCTTAAGCGAGTTTATGACTTTGTGGTTCTTAGCCTAAACAAATGCAAATAAATATTTTCACTAGTGCCGTTTACTTTCTTGAGGTTGCATAGTTGAAGTTGAGGCTGTTACACGCAGTCTTTTTGGATCCTTGATAAATAATCTATACGTCTCCCCTCACTTTGCATTTAAAAATTAATACGTTATGATCATTAAAATAGATTGCTTTATACTTAGTTGTTTCAGCACCTCTGTTCTGTTTCTGAGCCTGCTGCAGGCAGGGAGTGAGTGAAGGTGGTTTACAGACACAGAAAATTAAACTTCCAAGTCATGGTAACAGTGTTCCAGATTGCTATGCATCATCAAAAATCATCATTACTACCCCAGAATGATAATGATTAACAAATCTATAATTTCCCATTCAACCTGTGTCACGGTAATGGACTCAGCTTCTCCGAAGTGTCCAGATTCTGCCTTATCTATGCAGAACATGATGGAAGAATAGAATATCACTTTGGGCTCCTTTCACTGCAAGAGGACATCCTTCATCTGAGTTGCCATTATCTCCATAATTGATATGAAACCTAAATATTTATTTATAGTAAATATTTATTATTTGTATTTCGTAAATCAATGAAGGTTAAGTTTTAAGATAACAAAACCATGAAAATGCTTAGTCAAATTCACCCTGTCATAGATTTAATGTTTAGTCAAGATTATTTGTAAATAACATTTCAGCAACAAGGCAGTTCAAAGTGTTAATAATATTGTAACCAGTTATGAAGCAGCAATAAACATTACATTTTGTCAAAATAGTCAAGCAAATATCTCGATCAATGTTCCAGTTGTTATGAGTCATAGGTAAATCTAAACAGGCAGGTTTTCAGCTTTGATTTAAAAGAAGTCAGTGTTTTGGCTGTTTTGCAGTTTTCTGGAATTTTTTTTCAGATTAATAGTGAAAACTGAATGCTGATTCTACATGTTTGGTTCTGATTCTGGAGATGCTTAGCAGTCTAGTCTAGAGAAGACTTGAGTTGTCTGAAGATTGACACAATGACGACAGATCTTAAAGTATTTTGGTGCTCATTCAGTGATTTGTAAAAATATTTTAAAGTCTATTCTCTGAGTCAAAGGGAGTGTAAGATCTTTTAATGGATGAATACCAATTGGGTTGCATTACCCAACTGCATCCAAATTCATCTGCAAAAAAAATATACAGACTTTGTGTTGTTTTAGATGTGTTCTGGAGCTGACTCTCTCTGCCTTCCTGACTGTTGTAGACATCATAAACAATCAATATTTTGTACGTAGTTTAAAACTTGACAATTTAAAGTAATTTCCTAAAATCTTTTTTTAAATCTTCTGATGTGGTTACTTTACTCCAGTGAATTGTCTCAACCAGCAGGATGTTATTATTGGTTATTTCTTCCAACTATGGGTTTGTGTTTTCCCAAATTACATAAGAGCCAACAGGTTGAAGAACCACAATCAGTAGATGTTGAACTTGATATAAAATATTCAGAAAATAATATTTATTCTTATTAGATCTTATGTGAGATTTGGGCTTTTTATGAATATTTATGTTTTTATCAAAATGCCCAACTAAGTAACACATTTTATACATGATGGTTTAAGCACAGGGGGAAAAATAGTTTGCTTACAGGTAAGAAATAGAAATAGATAAGGCCGAAATGGCAGTACGTGGGTGTGAACTGTGGGTAAAACTAAGAGAGGCAGCAAATTGACTCAGAACTTTTTTTACCTTCTGTTTCTCAAATTATATTTTATCCATGTCTATGGATGTTAAAACGGGATTTTAATCAACCATTAAAATGAGGATGATAAATAATGACAATGATTATAAAATAATAGCCACAAATTGGAAAACCATTCTCTTTTAATTTACTTGATATACAGTACTTGACTATTCCATCAAGAAAGTAACCTGAAACTCCAATGCACAACTTAAAGCCCTTCTGAAGTTCTTATATACTTTTTTCTTGTCACTCTGGCACAGGCTGATTTTTGTTAACCTGGCCAACAGCCAATGTTCCAGATCCACTTTAGCTACTTAAGACATATTTTTTTGCCAACTCAGATCTGACCTTTCCATCTTTGAGGCTTATGAATTGGTTGTACTTTGCACTGACCCTCTTTCCTCCTGGATTTGTGCTTTAGTCTCCTCTTTTTATGGTTGACTTTATGTGGAAGGATTCTGTTTTTTACCATCAATGTGACGATGCATTCCTACAGTCTTGTTTTCTTTCACTATCTTGGCCTTTTTCAATGCTCTTAAGCTGATATGTTTTCCTTTTTGTTGTTTGTCCTGTGATGGACTGTCACAGGGCGTGCCCTGCTTTTTGTCCACTGGAGATGAACTCCAGCCCATCTAAATGGCTGAGCGTACACAAAGAGAAGTGATTCCACATAATTTTTCTTGGCAGGAGTTGTAGTTATAGAGAGAAAATCTGAGCACTGGGTGTCCCAACAGATCCTCTCTGCAGAAGAATATTTTAATGTTATTGATCTATCAAATGGCTGAAATTCTTTTAATTCCATTATTTCTTATTTGTTTCAGAATGCAGGGGAGGGATCTACAGAGCATGTGCAGAAGGGTGCTGCTCCTGACCATCTGTATGGTGTCTCTCTTGGGACAGCTGACCAGCACATCATCACACCGAAGCCACATAGGTAAACTGCATGAACTGCCATTATACTTCTTTTCAGGAAGCAGACACATGGTTTTATTAAGATTTTTAAATTTTTAAATAAAAAAGCAATTTGGTGTAAGATTTCCAGGATATGACTGAAGGCATAACAATGTAATTTATTTTATTAAAAACAGAAAACATTTATTCTTTCTCATGCTACGATAATCCATGATGTTGTTTGAATATGATACGTATACAATAAATAAAACATTGAATCCATGCACATTACATTTTTTATTAATTTTCAAGTAAGCTTGATTACTGCACAGAATATTGTCCCTTTTTGCTGTTTTTCTCTGAGTAACAACATTGGGATATAACAATGTGATATTAGCTGGTATAATAGCCTGGTTGTTTACTTAGATTAACAGTTAAAATACGAGTGAGTTTACCAGTTTACCACATCGTGACTACATATTTTGCAAAATAATCTACATTACTCTATGTTCCATACAGTCTAAGTAACTGTTTCCATCCTGACACTTTATCATCTAATTAGAAAGTTTTTGAAGTGCATGAACGGTAAGATGTCAACTTTGACCAGTTTTGGATCATAACTGTTTTAAACTTTGGTGATACCAAAAACTAATCCGTTCCTAAAACAGAGAGAACATGCAAATGGAGCAAAAGAGCAACAAAGATCCACTGTGTAATAAATACTTACTGCAGTGAGAGACTATTTTAAAAGGCCCTTGCTGCATATTTTATCCACATTTAAGCTCACTGCCTCTGTAAGTAGCAAAGGGAGATAACGGCATCTTATTTTCTGTGCAGAACAGCACAACAGTAATGCCATGTAAAGGTTGCACTTTGCACAAATGGCAGTTCAACCAGTTAACATCTTTCAAGTTCAGCATCAAAAGTTGAAACATAATGTCAGTACATCAGCTGTGCACGCATATCCAAGTTTGTGAGTGTCTTTCAAGTGGGAGACAAGACCTTTCAAAGTGATTCTCCCTAATGGAGAGATGGCTTGATCCCTGGGCGTAACGGTGAATACTGTGACCACACATTGAAATAATGAGCCTTGTTCCACTGAAGGACAAATGGCACAGAGCTGCTCGAAGGCAACAGCTCCACATTAGCTGCAGATGCAAACACGACCAGCAACAGACTGACTCTACAATGTTTGAAATACAGAAAAAAGCATTTGCTTTAATTAAGAAAATATTAAGCAATGCACACTTTACTGTTTGTAATTTTTCTTTACCAAACTAGCTCATAAAGTAATATTATAGGACATATACCAGTGAGTCACCTAGATTTGTCCCATCAGAGGCTCCATAAATGTATTGTTTTAATTATGCTTTATGTCCTTTAATGACAGTTTTGTTGAAAAGGAGTTTTAAATGTAGCAGCCTAGCAGCCTCATAGATTACATTGACAAAAATGTACTGTATGGTCTAGACTTTGAGGTTGTTGTCTTTTTCATCAAATATGTGGATGTAAATAATACGATGTCTTATGAAGTTGAAGGTCTGACACTATATATTATATTCGAAACTATTTTTATGCTGAAACTTTTCTCAGCTTTTTTTAAGGAAAACCAACTTAGTTTTTTATACAGTCAGACATTATAGTTTTTGTATATAATAACAATATAAACAAACTGTACTGTTTGAAAAAAAAGTATGTAAAAGTAAAATTGTTTCATTGGAACTGAGTAAAAAGCTATTAAAAGATTTAATTGAGACATGAAAAACAAGTTCATGGAACAGTTTTTTTTTTTTTTAAAGTTTCTTGAGACAATGGTCTTTATAATTACATAAACTGAAAAAATTTAAATTGACTGAAATTTAATTAACAAAAAGCTCAACCCTGACCTGAAAAATGGGAAGTAGCTTCACTGAAAGATGACAACCTTCCGGCAGTAATAGTGGATACATACCAATCTTTATTCAAAGGGAGAAAGAACAAAAACTTAATAAAGTACAAAAATTGGTAGGTGAGGGACATGTCATCTTCTTTTATTTACACTTTTCTCATTAATAAACAGAATGAAAACCCCTACATTTGCGTTTTTTCAATAAGAGACCCAAAAAAATACAAAATCTGCAAAAGAGATCAATTATTAATAAAATACAGCTGCAGAACTGCATATATTAATAAAATGAGAGCACAGATAACAATGTAGTGCCTGTAAGTTAGTTACATATAACTGTGGTAGTTGAAGTAGTTATCAACCAGTCGTGCGTATTCTATTAATAACTGCTTAAAACTTGACAATAAAAGGGAAAAGAACTAGACCGACGATCACGAGAAAGACCTGAGAGATTTGCCGTTGCATCAGAGATCAACACAAACTCTGACAGTGTACTACTCTATTCTATCTCACAAGACCCAGATTAACTATCAGGCCTGGTTTCCCTACTTACGGCAAAAACAGGAGTTAAATTACAAAAACCAAAATATGTATTTCCTCAGCACTTTCCAGTGAAAGCAATGAGAATTCATGTTAATCTGTATATATAGTGTGACAGGTTGCTGACAGAAATAAAGGGTTACACACTTCTTTTTGTCAGTTATTGTTCATACATTTTTGATCACCATTACATACACAAGTTAATTATATCGAATTGCATGCATGACCAGAATAAGGTATTCTAGTAGTTGTCAGCAAACGCTAAAGAAAGGTAACCAGCATTGCTTTCAAAGCTTTGCATGTAGTTTTGTCCAGCAAGACCTAGATGGGGAAGCCATGTTCACATCAGAATCTCATTGATAACTAACATTAACTTTTTATCACTCTTTCTGCCCCCGCAATAGCAGTCAAACTCCTGGCTGAGGGAAAAAAATCAAGTCATCTCTGCACTGATGAATCCCTTACAAATGAAAGACAGTGACGTTATCTCCGTGATGTTATCTCCATCAGTTGAAGATAAACACAACACCTGCAGGACATAACAGAGACATAACAGAAACAGGACACAAAGCTTCCTGAATTTTGATAAAAGTGTGCTTCCTTTAAAAAGGGCAGTGTTGTTTTCGGCTTTGATGCGTTTATTTTGGGGTTAAAAATAATTAGCATTCCATAAAGCTACTAGTTAATTACAGACAATTTTGATAATATTTGTATGCACTTCTGATTTTCAGGTTGGGTATTTGCAATGGAGTATTAGGCTCAAGCTAGCAAAAAAGAAAAAAAAGAGAATAAAGTCACAATATTATGACAATAGTCATATGAGAATAAAGTCAAAATAATGCGAGAATAAATTTGTAGTGTTATGATAATAAAGTCATATGTCATGACTAATAAATTCATAATTTTATGACTTTATTCTTATATTATTATGACTTTCATATCGTTCCAACTTCTTTCTCGTAATACAATAGCTTTATTCTTATATTTTTTTCTTAGTATGGCCCTCGTACTCTACATTTGAAATTCGTCATGATAACAGCCATAACGGGATGCAAATCAGATATAAAGGCATATATTTAACTTTACAAAAATAATTAAATTGATTTAATAAATAATTGAATTGATGCTATTACTCTTAAAAAAGAAAGTAGTTACATAATTTACAGACTTCATGATGGAAATGATGCTCTTTAAGTTTATTTCTCTCCAATCATGCCATCCAGGTTCAACAGGAATGCTGGTTAAATAAAGACTGTGAATGGGAATGTAAATACTGATACTATATTTGCTGGTTACACATGCAGAACGGCCAAGTGCTCTCATTAAATGTGTTATATACTTTCTACTGTGAGATGTTCAGATATTTGTTCATGGAGATACATCATTGTAGACCACCGAATCCAACTTGTTTTACCACAAACATCCTGGATAAACCATGTAATCCCCCCTCTTACATTCCACCTGTGTTGTTTTCACGTTTGCGGATCGTCACCTATTTCATCTGATTTATATGGAGACAGAAGGGGAGCCAGCACAAGCAGTCGTGCTCTCTATGGGTTCTACCAACACTTCTGTAATCACATAGCTTGTCCCTGAGCTACGGAGGTCAAACCAAGGTGGGCCCAATAAACAAACCTCTTTAACCCCTCTGTTTATTGAGGTGGAGGCTTTGGTAAAGCAATTGAACCTCTTTCTCTAGCCTGAATGTGGAAAGCAGAGCTTGCAGCATGCACACATAACCCCTGTAATAAGACCACTGCATCCCCCAGAGCACCATCTACATTCATTAGCTAGTCATGAAAGAGTGAAAACGGAAGAGGAAAGGTGGGAGAGAGTGCCATAACAGGGTTCAGCTTCTCTGTTATGTTCTGGAGAGAAAGAGCCAGCATGATAACAAGTACCTTTCGGCTGTACAATTTGTTTTGTTCCCATTGATAGGATTTAGACTGATGATGTGGCTGGGTCAAATGGGAGCCTCGTTACTCAGCTATTTAGAGACTTGGAATCTTTTGTCTTAACTGTAATTCACTTTGTCCCATTTAAAGGAGCAGAAATCAAGCTATCGCTGGTTTGCTGGCCAGTGTCTGCAAGGGCAATAGTGCTGGAGAGGTAAACAGGGATGGAAAAACATACATGCTGTAGCTGTGTGATGCAACACTTCAGCGGCTTCCTCTTCTCGAAATGAAAATGCTGTGAGCTGTGCAATTTGCAGGTCCAAACCTCTTTTAGATTTTAAAATGTCATGCATTACACCACTTGGCCTATGTTAACTGTATTGCAATCTGACATAGGAGATGAGGTTTACTCTCCTATTTTATATTCACATGCACACAAGGAGATATACTGGCTTATTAAGATGAAACTGTGCTCTGCCTCTCATTTGAATTTAGCTGAGTATTTCCATATTTGCTTATGTTTGAGACTTTCTAAAAACTGTGTGATGCACTCTAAAGACTCTTTCCTAAGCTATTTTTCATGCTTCAGGGGATTTCTTTCTTTCTTTTTGTATTCAATGCAAATTGTCAGAAACTTTTATTTTTGGTTTTCTTTTTCTGAGTTTCCCAATTTTCATATAATAAACTGGAGGCCAAATTAAGCACAGAATCTAGGAAAAAAGTTTTTTGTTTTGTTTTGTTTTATATGTTCCCAGTTAAAATCTTTTCAAAAACATGTATTTAGATTTGCCACATTTATGACAATTATAAATTAAAATATTCCTTCTGGATGAGAAGGAATTGATTTAGTGTGGTTGTCCAAAGGAACAAAATCTGCTTGTTGGATCTTATGTGAATTGGGCAGAAACATAAGGCTTCCTGAATCTTTGAAAGATTCAATTATTTTGCAAACTCAAGTAACAACTGAGGGAGTCCATCTTTGAATAACTTTATACTTTGATTTATGAAAGTGTTTTATTGTTTCACACAGTGTAAGAAACACAAAAAAAATCAATTGGTTCATAATTAAATTAAGTTTATATTTATACTTTGTTAAGCCCTCTTCCATCCATGCATATTAATTTTCATGGACAATGAGAAAGGCATAAAGCAGTTACTAAAAGAAGAAAAAACCTTAAAGTTTGCATCATTGTGTTCAACTCATGAACACAATCTAAAACATGTTTTTGAAGTAGGAAGATGAATGGACACTGCAAAAAGCATAATTGTTTAGTTTCATATTCAAATATCTTCGTACTCTTGAAAAAAAGGCAGAACATAGTAACTTTTCAGCACAACATAGGAGCTTCTTTTAAGTCAATAATTCTTGAACATGGACAAAAAGTGCTACTTTTACAAGATGTCTTTTTCTTTATAACATGGGAAACATGTCTTGTTTTCTATATTTTTAAACTTTTTTGCAGTGAGTATAAAAATATATCAGTTAATGATCATCTGAGGCAAACTAGTGACATGATGCGTTTGCTGTAGACTTGCAGTGGTTTATCTCCTGTAGACGCTGTATATGGATTTAAATGTTTCTTTTCTAATTACGATGATCAGTGGTGTAGTTACTTTGACTTTCACCTGGGAGCTGGAATCATTGGTCAGCCATGATTCACTAACAAACCTACCACAAATGTGAGGCACTGTCAGATATTTTCTGTATGAAATATTAATGTTAATGGTTACCAATTAGTTGTTTGTTTCTCATTTCTGTAATCAAATATTCTTTTGGGGTGTGTTGTGCACAGTTAGTCAAACTCTTTTTGACAGCTTTGAATGACTTTCTTTCAGCAAATGCTGATGATTATCAAGTTTGTTGGTTTATCTAAACAAAGGGAATAAGATCACAAAACCCTCAATCACTTTAGCACTTTGTTATTTTTAGGAGTAGGTTCAGGTTGTTGTTGTCTATAAGCAATGTTTAAAGCAGCTGATGCTTTGTATGTAAATATTAGATCATTGTTGCATGTTAGAATGAATCTGTCGGCTGCACACTTTGCATCACAGGTCAGTGTGGAACCCTTGCCGAGAAATAGCATGACATTATATTGAGAGGCTGTGAGCAGGTCAGCCCCACCCTGGGGATATTCAGGGATGCGACTGTGGAGCATTTGTCCTGACATTTGGAGAGCGGGTGAACGACACAATGGCGGGGCGCTAGCAACCACCAGGAGATTGAGATAGAGATGTGGGGCTGTTTGAGATGCACTGTGGGGATGACAGGGGTCAGCTCGCCCCATCTCCCTGTGGCAGCTCCCAAGATTAGAAAACCATCAAACGTCCTCTGCTATATGCATCTGAATGGCAGCTGTATAGATGAGCCATGAGTGGCTGCGTGTGGCCTTGGTTGTATTCTCTGAGTGTGTGTGGTTGTGGCCAAAAGAGCACAGCAAGGGGACAGTGCCGGTGCAAAGACAAGACAAATGTTTTTTTTTTGTTGTTGTTGTTGTTCACATCAAGGAGAAAATTTAAGGTAATTGAAGTTCAATTAAGAGAAAAATGTTTTATATTGTTGTAACGCAAGGATTTAAATGAAATGCAGTCTTGTGAAAAACATTAAATATTCAGTTTGGAATAAAGAAATGTTCATATATTGATTTCTAATCTAATCTTTAAAAATTTCTGTAAAGAAGAAAGAGATATAATTGCACTTAAATAAAAAAACCCACATTGTTTCTTTAAAAAAAAAAAAAGAAATGCATTCTAGCTGATAGGTAGTTGTACGCATTTAGCAGAGACAATTTCAGGAAGATGGTTCTCGTAGCAATCAGTCAGAGTTTGCCACGCTTCTCTCTTTAAGATAGAAAATGCCTGAGGGGCTTCTTGCATGAAGAGCCCAAGTCATTCCATAGAATCTTAATACAATCAAGATATGGGCCTTGCATGAAACCAGGACTTTCCATTTCTTAGTCACCAATCAGTCCTTATGTTTTGTGTCATTGTCATGTTACAGATTTCAGTTCTGTTTCAGTGTTTTATTGTAAACATGTCACATTCTGATACGGTAGAATTCATGGTAGATTCTGTGATAGTGAGCTTTTTGGTTCTGGTCTAGTAAAGTATGACAAAAACCTGATGCATACATTTCCATGATTTACAAATATGAGGCTTTTTCATGAAATACTGAACTTAGTTTTTGCCAAACACACAATCTGCTCTGTCCTGGGCTTTGTCAACAATCTCTGGAAAACTTTAGTCTGATCTTGTGTTAAATGTTTCCTCCTTGTGCAAGTCCCATGAAAGTTAAGCCAGTGCATTCTTTTTCTGAATCTGCAAGCATTTGTATGGGCTGTAGTGAGAGCCTGCTGTAGGTTGGTGGAGAGTTCTTTTAGTATTTTGCCACCTGCTTTCAGGGTGAATCTGTTTGGACATTCAAATTTTTGCAATATTTCACAAATGTTTTCAAGGTTATTTTCTTTGGTTTTAATTTGTTGTTTTCATTACGCTGTCAACATTGGTATAATTGATAGTAAATATTCAGTATCTTGTTGTATGTCAGAAAAATCCTCAGGCTTTGTATGGAGGTCCTGATTTTCTCATTAAATGGTTTTATATTGCTGGGAACTTGCTTCAGAGATGAGCAAGGTTAGATAAAAATCACACGTTTCATGCTAACACTACTTTAAATCATTTACATCTCTTACAGAAACCAATAATTTCAGACTCTATCTTTGTCTGGAAAAGAAACTTTCACTAATGTGATGAAAGATTTTTAGCGCATGCATAATGTGTGTGTTATCAAATGCTGCCCAAAAAGGTCAGGAATAATCAGACTGTAGGCATATTCTGCAACATAAATGATTAAAATTCAGTAATCTAATACATAAAAAGGGTAATCTACAATATTTAAAAGTTCAAATTATGTTTCAGCTTTTGACTTATCTGTTGGTGTCATTTGTTGAAAGGTATTATGAGGTTTTCTATTTTCTTGCAAGAAGCAATATTTTAAACTGACTCACCTTTTTCTCCCTTTCCAACAGGTGTGGTTTATAAATCCTAGTTTTTGTTGTGTTATGTCACACATAACTGTGGATTAAGTGCAACATAATCCAGTTGCTGTAGATTAAGTGAGGAATTTGGATCCATTGAATCAGTTTCAAATCCCCTTAGATAAAGACAATATGCATATTTCGAAAAGCTCTCTAACACTTGGACATTATATTTTTGTTAAATAACTCTCCTGTATAAAAAAATAAACTTCTGAAACAGAAACCAAGTAAGCCAAATCTGAGGGGTAAAAAGACACTAAAGTAAAGAAAAACTCTCAAGCATCTGTTCTTGTCATTGTTTTTTTTTCACATCCAATCAGTGTTCTATGGAAATACTGACTTGCATAATAGCTCAAAGAAAAGTGTGTCCCTGTGTTCCATCGGAGCAGAGAGGACCCTCACTGTGCCAGATTCTCATCCGCCAGAAGTCTTCCATCTCCATTCTCTCTCTAATTACAGCTCAAATGTAAACCTATTACCCCTCACTGCATTATGAGCTACCGCTTGCGGTCCTGAAACTCAAAGAAATGAGGACTTTTTTTTGATTTTGCTAGAAATCGAAGGAGAGCCTGCTGATAATGATTTCAGCTGATGAATGCAATTAGTGAAGAAGTGCTAACAGCATGGCAGTAATTGGGTTTTACAAACTAAAAGCCTGCCCTTACCCAGCAATTAAAGCAACCTCCTTTAAACTTACTCAATTGTATTGCTGTTAATGGTTCATGCTTGGCTGAAGCTTAGTGCACAGAAGAGGTACATTCCCTTTGAAATTGGCTACAGCTCTGTTAGTTTTTCAAGAGTTTGGTGAGTCATGTTGAAATTCTAATGTGATGAAAGATTTTTGATGTGATTAAGTTAGTTTGGTGGTGATTTGCTGCTACACAGAGTGTGTTATATGGGTGGCTGTTGGTTGCATAACAATGCAACATCACATTAACTTTGCAATTAGTCTATCACAAGTCATGCTTGTTATGAATATTGCTATTTTTCATCTTTCTAACATATTGTTTGTTATATGCTGGAGGAGTTGTTTTTAAATGAGGGTGCAAGACTTTTATGACTCGATGTGAAAATTTGTTGATATATATAAAAACAAGACCTGTTGGGTTCCATCCGTGTTCTGTACAGAGGGGAGGGGTGCTGGTACCTATCTCCAGCAAAGGTTTTGGATTCACCCTGGACAGGTCGTCTGTCTGTCACAGGGCAACACAGACAGACAGGACAAACAACCATGCAGACATACACACCTAAGGCAAATTTAGAGAGACCAATTAACCTGACAGTCATGTTTTTGGACTGCGGGGGTACCCAGAGAGACCCTACACATGCACAGGGAGAACATGCAAACTCCATGCAGAAAGACCCCAGGGCAGGAATCGAACCCGGCACCTTCTTGCTGCAAGGCATCAGTGCTACCAACTGCACCACTGTGCAGCCCATTGGGTTCCATTAAAAGTATAAAAGGAACATAAATTGGTAAGACAAACAATTTGTAAATTTATGAAAAAGTAGGAAAACTGCACTTCTTCAGTAAAACAAATTTTCTGAGTGGCATCATAACAATCCAATATTGCACATGAACATCTCAGATGTCTGGACAACATGTTCGGTTATAGCTGGTGAAAACCAGCATTTATGAGTTGTTTTTGTTGTGTTGAGCTACATGGATACTTGTTGTTAACGTCAATAAAATTATATATAAATATAAAAACTTAAGTATTTTAATAGTTTTTTGTTAGAAAAATTATTTGAAAAGAAAAACACCACATTTATTTAATTTTCAGACCTCTGATTTAGTGACTAAACAAAACACCAATAGAGAATATTTGAACTATAGAAGTGTCATACAATCATGATGACTGACCAAAAACTCTGATCAAACTGCAGATAGCTTTCTAAACATATCTAGTATTTACAGCTTGCATCCCTGGAATCAGACATCAAAGGGAGGGACCCACTGCTGAGATTTTAGTCCTTTCAAGACAAAGAATCAATGTAAAAATATGAAACATGCCTGGAATCTAGATCTTTCCTTCATGTTCTTATTTATCTTTTGAAAGGTGAAATGCTGGCTGATTTATTACGAATTTCTTTTAAGGACTAAAAAAGCTTCAAGGTGAACAAGAGAATTTATATTGTGATAACTGAAATTAGTGTGAAACAAGGGCGGATATTGCAAAACCTCGGAGAAACAATGAACAGAAACATGAAAGTGCATGAATAATATGTTTTTCTCACACTAGACAGAAAAAAGAAAAACAACACAATGAATATCCATTAGAAAAATAAACAGTCCCACATCACTATTGCTGTCTCATGTGTTTATATTTTGGAATTGCTACAAATGCTTAAATTTAACAAAATCCCAGTAAGCTTGCAATTACAACTTACACTTACATTTTTCCTGGATTTTTTATGGAGGGATGGAAAACAACATGAAGTTCTGGAACATATTTGAGTTGTGTTGAGTTTTTTTTTTAGACATTAATGGCATTTATCAAACAGTAAATGTAGGAAATGGCCTGAGATCAGGAATTGAACCCAGGATAGCAACATTGCCAGCTCTGCCAACTGAGCCACCAAGCAATCTTGTTGCATGTTTTTAATGGTCTTAAAGACTTCAACCAAAAATGTCACTTTTCTATCAGGTCCCTTTGTTGTAGCTCTCTCTTCATTAAAACTAGATAAAGCTTTCCAACTGTGCCTCACATTTGTCTCTTAATTGCCTTTTACTTTTTGAAGTCTGAGAATAAGTCAAGAAAGTTTAACTTCCTTTCTAGTGCAAATTCCCTCTACTTATGAATACGGATTTGCAGTCTTAAATTGTAAACTAACCGTTTTCCATAAAAACTGTCCCCTGAAACCTCCTTTTTATGCAGTTTGTTAATAGCAAATTCTAAGATATATTTATGATTGCTCATCTGTAGTCAGGCAAGGTTGCAGAAGAACACGAAGAGGAACTCTTCATCCATTCAGTTTTATTCCTCTTGGGTATTCCTCTTTTCTTTTGAAGTAATGCTATGCTACAGTTTGGTGGTTATACACTGGAGGGTGGATACTGAATGAATAAAGTGAAATATAAGCTCCTGTAATGCAGTCTATCAATTGCTTGGCCCCGTCTTCCGACTGCACTCAATGATTTTTCGCCTTCTGGCTCACATCTCCTCAGGAATGAAGTGCAGTGCTGATTGTCCACGTCGGACCATAAAAACAGCATCCAAGGCTGAGCATCAAGTTTATGTGAACAGACTGGAGCATAAAATGTAATGGGTGGGACCATTTAAGTTCTCCTGAAATGGCTTTTTTTTAAAAGGTTTGTCGACATATTTTTCAGCAAGATGGTCTATTAAAAGGAGGAACGTTTATATTGAGCTGTCAGTGGGTGTACAGGTCAGATGCTCCTTTAATAGTGTCCTCAGGCAGCCCAGTATTCGACTGGGAAACTGTGCCATTGGTTGGCCCTCCACTAACAAGATAATACTGTGTTTTCCAGCACAGCTTTGATTTAGAGCATGTGGTTAAATATACGTCTCAGTTAATGTAATTACATGACAGACTGATTTAAAAGAGAATAATCTTTGACTTTCAGCTATGAATAATTCAGACCAGGCCATTTTTCCTATTTTCCTCTCACATCTAATGAAGACAGATCTGCCTGTAGCTCAGATTTTGTCACTCCGCCAGAAATGCACAGTTCAACTGGCGACCCTCGTCGTCTTTTACTTGAGCCCGCCTCATGTGTTTCATGACTCTGGGACTGTCACTCCACTCTGAAAGACATCAGCAGATCCAGCACAAGATGAAAAACAAGGGAATCTAGTTGGAGAGCGGAGATGGCAGCCGTTTAGAGCACATTTGACATTTGCTTGACAGATAACCAGCATGTGTGCATGTCAGATGAGAGACCAGAGAGAAGAGAGATCTCAGGCGTCTCTTCTTTGTCTGTCTCTGTGGAGTGAAGTGCAGATGAAGTGAAGGTGTGGCTTCATATTACATTCCAGTTTAGATACAAGGTCACACAAGATTTTCTGTGAAAATTGGACCATTGATGCTGGTGGTTTCATAGAATTTAAATTATCACATGGAATATAAATACACTGAGCTTTTGCTTTCACAGTCTGTGTATCTAAACCTTTGGCTTCATTTAATTTCTGCAAGTTGTCTTGATGGAATGGCATCAAAGTTTTTAAAGATTTTTCTTTTTTTCCCCTAAAACTGAGAGTCCAGATAAGACATTTCATAACCTTTCAGTTTTATATGTTTCTGCGTGCAAATAAGTTAATTTTCACTTGTATTACACATTTCAAACCAACAAAAAAGATTGCAAACATCAATCTTCTGTATAGAACTCAGCGATCTAAAAAAAATCCCTAGATTTTAGACTTAGATGTTTGAACTGAATTTTCCTTGTGTCTAAGTATTTTATGACCAAAACTGTAATTAAATGATAAGGGATTGAATGCAACTGCCTATTATACTGTAGTTTTTAGACAGTCAAATGTTTCTAATATGGAACTTGTCTGGAAATGCTTTACATGTGATAAAAATACTGACTTGAAAATGTGAGGTTGAGTATTTCATAATGAAAGCTTACCACAATAAACATATGGCAGGATACTTCACACACTGAATTGCCATGAAATTATATGAGCTGAGAATTACTTTGCAAATGATAGTTTCTCTAAACATCCTTATTTTATTTTCTGTGACTTTCAGAAGAATGAATATGATCAAGCAACATTTTATTTACAGTATGTGCGTACTGGTTTGAATCAGTATGCACATATTTTTTCTGCCTCTTTTCCTGCCGCTGCAGTCCCTAGATTTGATAACTTATGTAGACTTTCAGTTTGAAGGCCATACGATTCCTTGAGGGAATCCAATTGATCAGTCAGTGGTGGGCTTGTACATTGTGGCAGCCAGATGAATGATACTGACACAGACCACATCTAAACCACTAAACCATAGACTCTGGATGTTTTTGTGACTCCTTCTGTAAAGCTGAAAAAGAAATAAATTAAATCACAACAAAAAATGAAAGCAAAGACTACTACGTTACCAGTTCTTACCAGCACCAGTACCCTCTATTTTGACAATACCAACAGCAATTTAAGGAATCTAAGTGCTGCTTTTTGCATTTTTTTACTTATGCTTTTATTTTTGCTAGCCCTCTAATTACTAACATTTTTGTATACAGTATCTACAGAAAAACATTTCTCTAAAAGACCATTTACAGTGCCCACCTGAGTGGAAGCTGTTAATTTGTTTTATTTGATTTGATTTTTAAATTGTATTCCCCAGAATATTTTATATAATGGTCTTTTGAACTTCATAACTATAGTTGTGCATAAAACTTATAAATTCATAAAATAGATAATAGGCTGCAGCTACTTCAGCTCAGAGAAATGAATAGTTCTGTCATAATTCTGATATCTTTTATGGTATGTTGTGACTTTGTCCTTGTAAAAATATTTCTGTCTCTTAAAAAGAGAGATTGTTGTGGGGTGCTGTGGTGGCGCAGGGCCAACACACGACCCACGTATTGAGACCTTAGTCCTCGTGACGGTGGTCACAGGTTCAATTCCCGGCCTGGTGACATTTGCTGCATGTCTTCCCCCTTTCTCATTACCCTGTTTCCTGTCGAACTACTTTCAAATAAAGGCCAACAAGACCTTTACTGAAAAGAAGAGAGAGTATTGTATGAACCTTTAAAAATAATTATTTATAATGCAAGAACAACACTGGATGATAGTTCACTGTAAGCATCACTCTTGATTCACATTCTCTTAGATGTCAGTGGATTTCTTAGAACTTGCTGGGTCTGACTGTCAGCTCAGAGGGTTTACAGCTGGGAAGTAATGAGTCTGCCTTTTCAGAATATGATAATTTAATTAAGCGCTAGTTTTTACGAGAGAAAAAGATGGCTTTGTGTTTCTCACCAGGCAAGGGCAGTTAATGTTTCATAAGCCAGTACCTCGCCATGTTTCAATGGTTTCCCCCTCCACATTAGCAGGTTTTCTTTAATGGGGCCATTTGAAATGTTTTACTCTGGTCTACTTTTAATGCTCACTCAAAGGTTCCCTTAAATTACTGTTTTTGGCTGTGTGAAGCTTGCCGCTGCAGTCCTGTAGAGACTCCTTTTACCTCGAGTATATGCTGCGGTAAATTATGTTCAGCATGTAAAGAGTTACCTGAAGCAAACAGGATGATTTGAATCATTACTAATTCATACCGTGTCTCTATTGGGCAGCCTTTAACCTCTGTTTTTATGACTGCTGCTGTTTTTGTGGTTGGGCCCTGTGGCCAGGACGTGACTTTGTTTTCAGTGTTTTGATCTCCTCTGCCTTTGTCGACAGATAAGGGTGGACTGGCAGTACGCAGACTGGGGGAGGGGTGCACTGAATCGGAAAAGACACACTTTCTATTTTGCTCTGTTCTGAAAGCTCGCTGAAACTGCACTTGTTACATTATGTCTTGGTGGATAAAACATTTTGTTTTCTGTCAGGTGTATACAGGTGCTCATGTCAAGGTAACTGTCAAGAAATAACATTTGATTTGACATTAATTCAGTTACCACATTGTTGTGCCTGTGATTCAGCTTCCTACATGCTGAAACTACTGATGTGCTCTTTTTGTTGTCTTACAACTGAAAAGTAACCTACAGATTGTACATGGAAGGAGTAAATGGCAAAGCAGAACAGGTTGTGTCATATATCACAATTCAAACACAAAATAATTCAAAACACTTTGCCTTAAAATAAAAATAAAAACAGAAGTATAGAAAATTCTACTAAAAACAAGTAATAGCTAAGCTGCTTTAAAATTAAACAGGTGAATACAGTAAAGTTTGACTTCTAGCCACAATAAACAGGTATGTAATCAGTGGAGATATATAGAAGTCAAAGGTTTCTGTTCAACTTGGGTATTCAGAAAGTTGCTTCCAGAATGGAGGAGTATTAGAACCTAAACGCTGCTCCTCTTGTTTTATTTTGGGCATGGGACCAATAACTTTTACACATATTCAGGCCCAACGTAGGTCTTTTATAGACCACTGTCAGGATTTGAACATTTATAATACTGATATTTTCTCAGTATTGTTCAACAGAACTGATGAACTGCAGCTACATGGTTGATTTTTTTTTTACAGAGAGATTACTGGAAATAATAATGTCAGTTGTATTTTGGTGTGCTGGTGTGATAGGAAACTCTGTATGTCAAAAATGTTGAGATGGAAGTTGGCAGATTTAATCCATAACAATGCTTCACTGAGTCTAGATGACTGCTGATCCCCAATACTACATGTTTGATAAAAAAAAAAAGTATTTTCTGTTTTAAGTTGGAAAGAATTCTGACTCATCTTATTTAAAGATGAGTATATATGTAGTATATATGACTAGATGTAGTATATATGACTAGATGAGTCAATCTATAATTGTCCCTGGACAAACCAGCTCACTCCATAATCTGAGCTGGATGAATCATATGGATATTGAATTAATTGGACCAGAGAATGATGTGATGAAGAACCCCTTCCACCCCCAAATTTGATCTTTGATGAGTAACAATTTTAATTGCCAAATCACACAAAGTAAATGGACTGAACTTATATAGCGATTTTCCAATCATTTTGACCACTCAAAGGGCTTTACACTAGTCACATTCACCCCCACAAACACACATTTATACACCCCTACACAGATTGGTAGGCAATTTGGGGTTAAGTGCAGGAGATGTGGCAGGAGGAAGCTGGAATCGAACCTACAACCTTCCGATCGCAAAACGACTACTCTACCATAGAGCCACAGTCGCCCCGTTACACCCATGTCTTTCAAAGGTCATGAATTGGTGGTTGTTGGTGAAGATTAAGGTGGTGGACCCAGGTTGTAGAGCAAATGATGGTTTTAATGAAGATTATAAACATTCACAAAATCCAGGCAGCACAGGTGAGCAAAGTAGCAAGAAACTCAAACACTGGTAGCACTGGAACTGAACAAGACTACAAAGACATGAGGTACGACAAAACCACAACAAGGATCCAGAGGGGTGGAGGGAACACAGGAGAGTTAAATACACGAGGGATGATCAGGAGAAACGAGGGACAGCTGGGAACAATCAACACAAAGACTCAACTAAGAGAAAGAACATACAGGAAAACCAAACCTCACACCAAACTCAACTGTAATGCTCATATAACTGATATAAAACATTGTGTCTGGGAGTTGTCACAATGCCACCCATAGTACAAAAAATATTTAAGTATATTCTTTGACAAAGTGACAATAGTACCATTTTAGCCAGGTGAGAAAAATGTTCTAGAACAAGTTCTGTTTTAGTTTTGCTCTTGTTCTTAAAACCCGTTCAGAATTAAAATGTAACAGCTTTGATGCACTTTATTCTGTGTTAAGCATTTCTTAACTTACTTTGAAGCATGTTTTTATTGACATTTAACACCAGACACCTGAATTTCCCCGCCGTTGGACAATAAGGGATTTCCATTTCAAAAGAAGTTCTTTGTTCCATATTATAATCATTGGTTGTAATTTTTGTGTTGTGTTTTAGCCATTTTCTAAAAGCTTTCTTGGACACAAGTTAACATCCATTTCTATGCAAAGAAAATTGCACCATTCAAAGAAATGATGGTTACTCAATACCAGAACAGTCTGTTTGAGGGAAGTTTTTTTTTTTTTTTTTTTCAAACATAATAGTCCTTCAGGGGCAGAATGACAAATTAACTTTATCAAATCAAGTTGAGCTTTAGCCTTGGCACACAATGTCTTTCTGATTTTGCCTCATTGCTGGAAAGAAAGTCTCACTGTCAGCATTAAGATGAAGACCATGTTTGTGCTTTTAATGTATCCCAGGTTGTGCTTCTACTACTGTATTCTGTGCTTGGCTGGCCAGGTGATGTTGATGTGTCCAGTCATGCAGCTGACAGCTGGAACACTGTGTTGTTCTCTAGTCCTCCCTATCTGCCTGTTAGATCAATTGTTTGATTGCTGTGGAAGCTGAGAGCAACCTGTGGGTTTCTTCTAATTCAAATGATCAATTCTGTGATCTGGACAACAGGGGAACACTTGACCTTGTGGCTACCAGTATGTTACAATGCAGAAGTGAATTTGCAGTTATTTTTGTTTGATCTATTTTTTCTGACTTCTTTTGAGCTTCACTTTTAATCTACATTCAGAATTATTTAGAATGTGTTTGTATGGTTTGGATGAAAGCTTGGTTATGTCTTGAATAATATAATTTATACTTTTAGACTTTGTGTTTAAATGCACGGTTTCTGCCACCATAGATGGGTAGCAGAAATTATACAATTGTCCTTTGGAAAAGGAGAGTATTAGTAGATGCACTTACAGTTCAGTTAGCTTGTTTTGATGTTCTCTTAGATAGATGACAATGCTTTCAAAATTTTCACCAATTTTCATTTTATAAGATCCAATTTGAGGCAATTTTCACTTGTTTCACACATGGCCTCATATATTACCTCAATCTTTGCTTGTAATGAAAGAATATACTGTCAACTACAAGGTTGCCATGTGCCCAGATGTGGTTGCAAAACAAGCTGTTATCAGGCCTCAAACTCTGCTTCACAATTAGGGTTAGGGTTAGGGTTGTGCTGAAACTTTAGCTTTCCTAAGATAAGGAGCATTATTTCTCATGGTATTTAAAATGCTAACTGAGGCCTGAATCAAAGTTTCTGGTAGCATCTTTGAACATTGTCTCACCCAGCACTTGTTGTCTCACATCCTCTCCTGTAACATAGGGAGTTGTCTTGACCGTTTTCCAATTGTAACTAACAGTTTTCACTGTAGAGGGATGGACTCTAGATTGTTTTGAGATTGCTTCATTATCCCTTTCAGGTAAACTGGCAGCAGTTGCTTTTCTAAGTGATGTTTTCCTTCCTTGGTATTGTGTACTCCAACCTGGTGATGCTTGGCTGTTTCAGGGTGCACCTAATTTTTCCACACGTTGCTTCACCCTGTTGGCTCTATGTCTTAGACAACTAATGTGATAATCAGATATGTAGTAGTTTATCTGAAGTTGTGTTTAATTGTTTTGGGGTCTTGTATGGACAAGATGCGCTTATTTTACACTGATTTAAAAATGTTTTATTTGAAGATTGACCGTACAAGCAAATATTAATTTTATAAAGTACTTTTCTCATTCTGGTCAATACAGTCGTCTCATATGTAGCATTTTAAACAAACTTAAAATAAAATTGAAAGTTTCCCTACTTAGGTGTTTGTTGCAAACTTGTATTCATCAATTAACCATCGGTAAATATGATTGTGCTGTTGAGTGGTTGCTTCAGAGTAGTATTGACTACCTGAAGGGTTGGGCATTGTGCCAATTCTCATTAGTCTTCTCTGTCCTTTCACCTTTTTTTGTCTCGAATCTCTCCCTCTTGCTGACGCGGGCGCCTACTGATTCAACCTTATGGTACTCCTAAGTGCTTTAGTAGAAATGTATTGATCTTAGAGCATATGCCATTTCTCCTGCTACCTGGATATTCATAAATGGAGAAGGCAATAGGCAGTCTTCCATCTGCATGTGTGTAATTGAATTTCCATTCACTCAAGTCCAATCCAGAGTTCTCTTTGGAAGAAACTGTGAAAAACAAATGGAAATCACAAACTTTCCCATTAGGTATTTTGATGCAGCCATATAGATTGTGTTGTGTCTCTGGAAATAAATATCAAGAAACACAAAAACAAATACAACTGCAGTGGAATTATGCAAATATTTCTCAGATGGGAAGATGCTGGTCAGACTGGTCAGCTGGTGAATCTATTTATGGTTGCTTCCCGTGGAGCAGAATTTGGGACTGATCACAAAACTCTGCCCTCTGACCTCTTACTCTCTCTGCTCTCTATGGTGTTTTTGGGTCCTGCCTCCAAGTCAGTGACCTTGGCTGACACTCATAACTTTAATCAGCAGCTCTGTCAACACAGGCAACCTCAACCAGCAGCTTCTAGCACCTTAATAAGTCAAGAGTGCCACACTTGACATAGGCATGGTAGTAGCTTTTTTATTTTTCTCCTTTTACCATCATTACAAAACCAATGCCCCTGTAAATGCGGCAAGCTCTCACTAGTCTAGCCCCTTAAAGCTCTTTCATGCGCGACACGTTTCTTCTAAAAAAAAAAAAGAGGTCTTGAATCCGACGGTCATCTTTAAGTCTTTACTGAACTTAAAAGAAAATAAAAATAACAAACAGATTCAAAACAAATAGAAAGTGACGGTCAAAAGACGGTGTTACTCTCAAGGTGCCAGACTTCTACAAAAAGCAAGTACTTTCGTCTTTCATAAACTAATTAGTCACTAACCACTCAAAAGGCACCATGTCATAAGCTCAAACACAATACAATTACAGACGCTTATCTTTTTCAAATAACAGAGTAAATACTTTAACTCACATAAACACAAAATAACATTTTGTATTAAGGTCCAAAAATGTATATATGGCTCCTACAGCCCCCATAAAAATATATATTAAAAAACATGCATGAAGGCAATCACTTTTCCAGAGATATGGACTAGGTCTTAAAAGTTTTGAAAATTAATTTACAGGCTTTTTTTTCCATGTAGCTTTTTAACATTGTGTGAAGTTGGCTCAGAGAGATTTCTTTCCCTTAATATACTAAATCATTTGAAAATAGATTTTTGGTTTCTGTTCAGGTAATCTTTGTCTGACAATAAGCTTTTAAAAAAATCAAGTGTGAAAAAAGATGTTAAAATAGAAGAATTCTGTACCTGTAAAGTTTTTCACAGCTCTGTATGCTCCCAATTGTTTCTCACTTTTCAGAACTTAGGGCATGTTATTGCAAAACAACACTGTGTAAATCTGACTGAAAGGAAAATTAACATCTATTGCACCTCCAGTAATTGCCTATTGTCCTTGTGTAGTTGTCATTTAAACAAAGTTTGAATATTCTATTCAAACTATACCAACTTTTGAAAGTAACTTTGACGGAGGGGCGTGTTGTGGCTTAAAAATAATCACATCAAGAGCACAGAGCCTGACCTGTTTTTGCATCAGTAAGTTTCTGTTCAATGAAAAGCACTCAATTGGTGATTGTTGTCTTGCCTTCAGTGGGAATGTGAATAGCACTTTATTGATTGAGAGCAAAATGTTTTTAATGTTGTAGATGAGATTTCTGGATTGCCAGCTAATGGGAAGATGGAAACTCTGTGCAATCTATTTTGAAGTCAAGTTCCAAATTGAAAATCTTTACAGACATAATTAAGGCTTATCTGAATGGAATGTCAAAACTCTGGCTTTTTTATTTCTATCGTCTTGGCATTGTCAATGCTTAAATAAACAATTGTGGTCATAACTTGCCATTGTTCTGTTCAAATTAAATATAAATGAGTTAAGCATATATAGTATGTCAAGGCATTTATTATGAGCACTTCTCCACTGAGAGGTTCTTTTTTTGTCCTTTGGTTCAGATGCAGTGGATTTAGCATGTTGGTCAAGGATATATGAGCACGTGGAGCTGCACTGGGGCCCAAGGCAGGGTCTCTCCACAAGGGGGGTGTCCTGGATTTCTGATGCCTGTTATGGTTAGACATATAAAACAAAACTTCCCCTAAATAACCTGAATGCCCTGACAGGAACAATAGGAATGAACACACTGCTACTGAACTGGTTTAACAAACATGATCATAGGGATCATCATCTTATGCAGTATTTTTGCATTTTATACATTTTGCATAGCTTCTGCCTATTTAACCATAATATATTATAGCAATTATAATATATTATGGACTTCAGAGTTGTAACACTAAAAACTGGTCATTTTTAATGCATTTTTAGTTAGATGTTAGATGGGCAAAGCAGATTTATTTTTAATTTTTTTTCAGAAGTCTCAAATGAATGCTTGGGGACATTTTTGGAAATTTTCAGCTCGCAGATTTAGTCAGCTTGGTCACTTTCAAGGTTTGTAAAAAAGCTACAACAGATGTTTATTCTAATTACCTACATAGTGGTTGATATTTATGTCGCACAGTCAAAATAATGCGCTCAAGTGTTAGACGTTCACAATCTTTAAAAATGTATTTTTAAGATGGTACGGTCTGCAAAGTACATTTCATTCATCACTTTAAGGAGTCTAATGCTTGATTTATTATATTTGTACTCAGTGCTTTTTCTAAAATATCCCTTAGGTAGACTGTATGTGTCTCTTACAAAAAACAAAAAACTAAGGAAAATAGGAGAGACTGTTTTAAGAGAAAGGATGAGTGGCAACATTTTTGGTTAAAATGCTTAGATGGATCTTTAATGAGTAATGCATAATAATGCATGAACTGAATGAAATGAAACCATAGAATACAAACTAAAGCTGTGTTTCACCTGTGTTTACCCAATAACTAGACAAGAGCCACCTTCCCACAGAGAGTGCTGGATTTTATTAAATTTTTTCACATGATCAAAGTGAAATTTATGTCACATTGCTTTTAAATAAAATCTGTATTTACTGTGATCCAGTCACCTCTGTTTTCCCTCCATGCATCTTTTATCTTTAAGATGCAGATTTTTTTTTCTTTTCTACTTCTCTTTGTTGATATTGTTATTTCTTAGATCTTTCAATTTTATTACACTGAGTATGAGACAAATTTCAAGGAGGAATATAAAGTACATGCTCCTCAAGACACATTGTCAATAGTGCACTGCAGCTCCTATTATCCCCTTATGCTTGGTAATAATAAATTGACACTTTACAGTTATAGTCATAACAATTAATGATCTGGCAATGGTAATGTAGCCAAGACATAAGTTAACAATGCAAACCTAAACAATTATCTGGGAAGATGCAGCCAAAGAGATATTTTCAGTAGATTGAGAAATTAGGACAAACTTATTTGGTATTCCATCAGTTTATGAACCCTAAAAATAAGAACATATTTCATGTATCAGTTCTTAGTGAAATTATGTAGTATGAAACAAGAGACCTATTCATTGGCACAAAGTACCTCATCTTCATTTAGATGAAATTTTTAGTTTATCCTTAATGGTTTACTTTTGATTTGACAATGTAGACATTGGGCAGATACCTGCATTGAGGAAAACTGCCCCTTAAATTGTTTCATTATTCAGTATTTTGTGCAACAATATTAAGGTGCTGCAACTGAATCAAATTATTGAATTACCTACTCAGTATGTCTAGAAATTTCATTTGATTCAGGTACATTGGAGAACGATTGCTTCTAAGACTTTTAGAACGTCAGATATCAAGGAAAGGGTTGCAGACCCTGGCTTAGATCAAAGCATACTTATGTGTTATAATGTCCCAGTCAAAGTTCAGACTTGATGTGGGTTTTTTTCCATTCTAACTGAAATAGAGCTATTTTTTAAAGAACTAATGCATAAAAAATAAGTCAGTAATTTACATGTCCAAACCTGACAATGTATATAAGTATAATTCAAACTCTTGCAGTTGTAAATGCAATAGAGAGCAGCTGTACAAAATATTGACTCATGGAGGCTGACACTTTTTAGATTATTAATTATAAAAGATGTTTAAATCTATGTATCATTTTCATTCCACTTCAGAAATTGTCATTACATTTCTTGTTCTAAAACATGAACTCCATTTAAAATACAAGCATTTCTGGTTGTAATGTGACAAATTTTGAAACAAAAAAAATAAATAAAAACATGTTTTTGCAAGGCACTGTACTGAAATTTGTAGTTGGTATTCATTACTGTGCTGTGAAACATGTTGCGAAAACTGTCACAGGCATTCTAACCACTGCCTGTGTTTGTGCTTCCAGTACACGTGAAAGCTGGAACCTGTGAGGTAATTGCTGCACACCGATGCTGCAACAAGAACAAGATCGAAGAGAGATCCCAGACTGTCAAATGCTCCTGCTTCCCTGGACAGGTGGCGGGAACAACGAGAGCAGCTCCATCTTGTGTAGACGGTATGCCAGACTTCTCATTACAGTTCTGGTAATGATTCCAGAATGGCACGAGATTAGAAATATGTGACACAGTGCAAAGCTGTCTTACCTGTCAGTGTGGTTCAGGCAAGCGTTTTGCTGTTCATTTGTGCATGAGATGTTTATTGCATAGAAGACAAAGAGACTTTTGTGCTCTGTGTGTTGTTTGAGACGTCACCGTTTTCTAAATCAAATCTCAAGCCAGTTCATTCAGTAGCCCTTTTGTCTGCCATTGAAGCTACAACAGACATGCCCATCAGAGCAGACAGATGGCCAGGTCATTTAATATCATGTCAGCAGTATCCTCAGTTACAGGTGAATCGATCCCCATCTTCTCCTTTTAGTGTAACAGCCCTGACAGGTCTCGATTTTGACAGTTCTCTACTCACTTTAGAAATGTCATGGGAAAGTGTTTTTCCCCCGTAGGCTTCTTCAAAGCAGCAGAAGACCTTGACTGCATGCTACCTTTCTCCTACAGTGCACACAACCACCCTTCTCACACCTGCTTACAACACTCACTATCCTGACATTCACCCATGTCTGTAATTGTTTTATGTAGTATGTCTGTAATTCAAACCCGAAAACACACGTGGGCAGAAATGACCTCCATGGATGCTTGATATATATATATATATATAAAAAAAAAATACTCAATTCAATCACTGAAATGCACACAGAGACTAAATCAGTTTGTGGCTGATGTGACTAAATCAGAACTGTGCTCTGCTTTCAGACAACAACAGCATAATTACTTATAGTACAGCATTTTTATAGTGTTTTGTTTTCATCACAGCATCAATAGTTGCACAAAAGTGGTGGTGCCAGATGCATCCTTGCATGGATGGAGAAGAGTGTAAAGTGCTACCAGATCTGAAAGGATGGAGCTGCAGTACAGGAAACAAAGTTAAGACAACAAAGGTGGGTCCATTTTTTAATTGTGTTCACATTTTTAAGGAAATGACTGGTATTAATCTTGCATCATGTATAAAGATGTGTTGTATTCTCTAGGTTTTTAGGAATCACAAAAATGACTCCCAATTTAATGACCTAGGATAAAACTCTAGGATAATTGAAGAGGCTGAGTAAAGGAATGGAACTGAAGCTAAGAAGAACACTATAAGATTGAGTTATTAGCCTCAGATGAGTGCAGTGCAGAGTAGGCAGGGGGGGAAACAGGAGTGAAGTCAGTGAAGTGTAACTTGATGCTGTTGGCTTAAAACACAGGAAACACAGGAGTTAATGTCTATCTATTTAGCCATTGCCCCTGGTTGTTGAAAATGTTGAACTATAGTTGTTTTATTGTATTTTACTTAACTTACTGATTTAGTTAGGACATGAAGATTTAGTTATGAACAATTCAGAAAGAAGAGGGAAATCCAAAGCAAATACTCTTCTTGCTTATAAAAGTTAAATTGGGAAAAAAATGTCTTAGTGTGAAGTTGTGATTCTGACAGCAACTGACTCTAACCGTATTTGAACAATACCTGGCATAGAAAAAATAAGGAAATGTGTAATAATGTCTGCCAAGAACCCCACAGTAAAACTGAGGGAAGGATCTAAAGCAATTTTTCTACAAGAGTTTTAATTTAAATCCTTTTTTTTCTGCCAGAAAACTGAAAATTGACAGACTGTATTTTTTAGTTTCGCGGTGTGCCTAACCATCCATGCAAGAAAACAAAAAAATGTCTTCAGTTGAAGAAAAGTAAGATTTAGAATGGCCTACCCTTTATTCAGCACTAAGACATTCCTCTTAACTCTGATTGGTTGCTTTTGACCCAGTTCAGTGTATTTCTGCGGGTAACTCTATGACCACAGGGACGAGGCAAAGAAACTTGATTTTTTACAGATTATCTGTCTCATATTATGCTGTCATGACGTAAACAAGTAAAAAAACATATTTTTATGAAAGTTACCTACTGCAGCCAGTTTTAAGTCAGACATTAGACATGGAGTGATAAAGCATATGAAAAAAATCAATTATCACCTCTGTAATAGAAAATGTGACTGTACACAAGGGTTTACCATTATGACATTGAGTCATTTCATCCAAATCAATCTTGTCTCCAAGGTTTTACTTTTAGCTGAGACGGAAAATCAGAGTCTGTCTTTAAACTGCTTGTTAGAGAGTTTTTGGTATTATCATTTTATTTTCTTACTCTAGTTCACATTAAGTCTATAGATCTTTGTGATTTTCTGTTTAAAGTGTTCTCTTCTTTAAATGACCTGGAGGTCACTACTGTCTGTTCAACTTTACGGGAAATAGATAACACTGAGTTTCTCAGACTTTAAACTTGCAAGAACACCCCCTAATTTAGTAACCACCTGTGAGCAGTCGTATTTTGTTTTCTTGACAGTATTGACCGAGATTTGAACCGGGCTCAGACCTTTGATCAGATATCACATCTGGACCTGGGTTGCTAGATGTTTGGGTTAGAAGCTTTACGACCTCTGTTGTTTTTCCTGACTGCCCCTTGCCTGTTCTTCTTAGACAATAAAAACAGGAGCCGTTGTAAGGGAGCCCAGAACGCTCTGTGGATTCCTCGGAGAAAAGGTTCTCAGAGCCTTCTCCCAAGAGTTCTCAAAGCCTTCTCCTTTTGCAAAAGCTATACATGAAATTCATATACGTTGTCTGTGGTTCTTTCTTTTATTTAGGTTCGAAAGGAAAATACCTATCACTGCTTTTGACCACAACTTATTTCTACGAAAAGCTAAACAAGGCATCCAAGGATAAAGAAATACAAAATTCTCCCTGACGCACAATTGTTGAGTGGGATGTGCTGGCAGAGAGCAGCGGTGCTCAAGCTAAAACTCCTTTCTAAATTAATGAAGCTTGTCAGGATGTGTGTTCAGGTTTTTGTTGGATGAGCTGGACCAAAAGTGGCTGGTAGGTGAGAGGATAGGTGTGGTTGAGGGGAACACATAGGACCCTTCCCCATCTATCATAGACCATGGTTTGACTCACCAAAAGCCAGTAGTTGAGCTGCCTCATCCATTATTCATGGTACAGGAGGCCTGGATGAAGCAGAGCTTTTTATTTTAGCCGGGTTAATAATTCATGCCCTCTGTTACAGCCACGGAAAGCAGAAACAGAGGCACAGATGAGCAGGGGTCCAGGTGGCTAGTAGAACCCGTCAGAACCTCGACTCTTTTATTGATTAGGGAGTCAGCGGGGGTCGCTCCATGCTCATGGCCTTACTGCCTCCCACAGAGAGCCAGCGAGGGATGGCTTGTGTTTGCCAGAGGGCTCTGTACTTAAACTTCCTGGACACTTAACATCCTTCTGAGGAATGAACAGAAGGGCTGTCTGAAAACGAGGCTCACAGTCTCCAGTGTGATGCTGGTGCTGTGTCTGTTTCCATGGAGTCTTTTATAGAAATACAAATTCCAGCCAATGAAAATTCAACAGACAGTTCAGAGCAAAAACAAATCATAGAAAGATCAATATGTGTTTTCACCATTCACACTTAGCAAAGAAAGAAACCTAATATTGGACTTCACTAAAATGGAATATAAGTCTCCTTTAGGAATATCTTTACTTTTTTCTTTTTAAAATGATTAACAAAACAGCATATTGACAAAATGTCAAATTAACTGATCGTCAGATCTTTGAAAATTTGAAAACAAAAATTATGGCAGAAATACATGGCTGAATTCTGCAGACACTGTTTTAAATGCATTTAGTTGTCTTGTCTGCAGGCAACTGAGATAATAATGCTACATGCAGCACGTGGAGTAGCTGTTGAATAAAACACATTTGTGATAAATCCACAGTCATGTTTCCGGCATTATGCACTCAATTACCAACAGAAGCATTTAATCATTCTTCATCATGCTTCATACTCTGTAGTTACTTTCTGCAGATATGGGAATATGATCCGTAAGTCATGCTAACTGAAATTCATGAGATTGTATTTTACAATCATGAACTAGTTCACAACCTTTCTGTTGGACTGCTTCTCAACATGCCTAAATTCTTCACTTAAGCATCTTAATAATGCAGGTTCTTCATTATTAGCAATAATTAGACTTTAATAGCCTTTTATGTACTGGCAACCCACCCAATGATGGGAGGAAATAGACTTAAAGTCCCACATGACCCTCCATGTATGGATGGATGAATGAGCTGCTCTTCCTTCTACTGAACTTTTCATTTGTCCTTATTACTCAGTGTAAATATTAGCATCACAATGTCACTAACAATCTTCCAAAGTTTTCTGATCCTGGTCGCTAAGATGTATGAGGTGAGGACAAAAATCATAACTAAAGTCCGTTTAAGGATGGAAAATAAATTTTTATATCTTATGTACTACTGGAAGCAGTCGTCCTTTGTGATTGCAATATTGCACACGTTCATGTTTCACCAAAAGTGGTATTCAGGTGATAGTGTAGCTCTAGAAATTAAATTTAGTAAGTTAATTAGATGTATTTCAACACCTCATATTTACCACAGAGACACAGAAGTATGAGAACAGAGAACAGACCATCCCATTGAAATTTCATTTAACTTCAGTTAAGCAGTTCTTTGAACATCACGTTCAAAGGAAGATGTTTTGTAAAGTTAATTAATATACAAAGCAAGTATAAATAAAGCCATCTGTCATTAGAAATCAATTCTAGATCTGTCAAAACCCTTAGTAAATTGTTTTGGGTGATTACAAAGATTACAAAGCTGTGGCTACGCCTGCTAATAAGTTCTTTAATCACCCCTGTTGTCATCTAGACCATTACAAATAACTGCTGAATGCATGCCAAAGCACAAATGAGAAAAGCAAATACTGGTCTGTGATGTATTTTAGTTTTTCTAACCTTAAGTTTTTACTGGAATGACACCAACGCGCTCAGTGTCTTCAAAGATTCTGTGGCACTTTAAGAATAAAAACAAGTAAAAAAATATATCTTGGTTCTTAGAAGAATCTTTTGAAATTCTGCTTTCATTCGCTTCTTTAAAGATAGACTTCATTTAGTTTTTTTTTTTTTAAATTATAGTTCAACAGAATCTTCTTGTGTTCCACAAAACTGATGTTTTGGATATCAATTAAAGTCTCACTTTCAATGCCTTCTTTATCTTGTAATGCAAATCAAGCCTTCCAGATGTTCCATTAATGGCATTGCTCATAAAAAAATGGTTGTGTTGTTTCACCACATGAAGTCACATCAGTAAATCCGACATCTTAACACCCTGTAGGCCCCTGCTCGATAAACTCTGTTTGTTCCTTCTTTCTGTACATGTTCTAGGAGCAGCTAGTTTTATTGTCCTGCTGCTGGTGATGTCAAGAATTATAACTCCAGCCACTCCTGCTTTTTGCTTTCTATCAATCACAGGGCACAGGGCAAAAGAGCCACACATCCTTCCCACATGACAGGTATTATGAAGCTTGCAGAGAATGTGTTAGTGTTAGTGATGGATAGGTGTCTCAGACTTATTTTTTCCAAGACACAATGAAAATATGTTTTATACCTGCTAAAAAAAAAGTGTATGAAAAATCTTCCAGTGCAACTTTAAACTGAAAAAAGATTGTACTACCAAACATAGCCTGAATATACTGTATAGCGCTAGAGAAAAATATTCTAGATAAAAAATTAAATCTGACTAGTTTTATTGTATCAACGCAGTGGAAGACATATTTATTCCAGTGCATATATGCACAACAATATATGTTGGTTTCATCTTATTACATCTTATATATTTCTTAAAGTTGCTGTAGCTGACTTTTACAATAGCATATTTTTATATATATGTTTTTTAAAACTGTCACCATGTCATTAACTATATTGAGGCTTTTGCATGAATGCAGTGCTCATGGTCAGAAACAACCAATCAGAGACAGCTGGAAGGTTTTACCAATGTCAAACATGCTTGTACACACGCTGCTCACACCCTTTCCCCACACATCAGATTTAGGGAGAGGGACCTCTGAAGTATTGTTTAAATTTTGAGGCCAAGTCCACAGTTTCATCAAAACTCCCTGTTCCAGCTTTCAGTCTGGAGTAGAGACCATTTTGTAATGGTTTGATTGTTTTTTTAATGCACTCACTAGTAAAAAAAAAAAAAAGAAGAATTACTTGGAATATAATTTGATGCACTGATCAACTAGTGATTGATATATATCTATAACTAATTCATTTAGCAAAGAGCTGGCATATCTGTTAGTCAGAGAGACATTGGAATAAATGGGGAGGTAAGAGGAATAATATATCTGTCATCCTGAACTGTATATTGGAGTTCATCTATACATGCCAGGTGGCACAGGGATCTATAGTTATTAGTGGACAACAACATGATCGCCTCTGAGTCTGGTCTGTCTTGGATGATAATAACTTTCCTAACATGCATATTTTAGATGCATGCCTCCTCCATAACCCCTGAATAAAATGGGTGATTCACCTTTGCAAGTTCTGCAGAGGTGACAAACTATTCAACTGATCTTGTTGTGCTGGACATGGATTCACCTAAAAGTTACAAGACAGTGGCTCCTGATGACTAAAGTTGAAGACCCCTGATTTAAAGCATCGGTGAAGCATTCTCTGGAATGATTCATATACCATCAGATCCAAGGAATCTGATGGTATACAAAATTTTGTATACCATCCACCAACTATTTGTAATGTTGGTACCTCTAGATGTACCAATTCTTTTCAAATCACTCTACATGTTAACCAAGTTAAGTTCACCAAAACACTCCATGTGGGTATCTCACTTGGTTGCATAACTTATTTTCTTATTAATTTTTATTCTGAATAAAAATGTACCTTCTGTTTGACTCCTTTGGTGTTTACTCAGCAGCAACAAAGATGCCCATAAAATCCCATCACACTAACTCCTTCCTAATTTTTTATATGATCTTACATTCTTGTGTTTTACACCTTTTGATTTATACCTCATCCCATATTATTTATCCCCCTAAAGCTTTGAAAATACAAGTCGTATCCTATCTTCATGTTTTTTAATCGCAACATTTAAGATAAAAAAATGTTCAAATCAATATTAAAGCAGACTGAGGTAAAATAATTTCCACAATCAAGATTTCTGCCTTTTATACACCATTTCTGCTGCCTGCTGCTGCAACCGCAGTGAGATCAAATCATTTCCATATCCTCTCTCACACCATGATGCCTGAGGATTGTTGCATGGAAGTGAAAATTAAATTGTGGCTCCCCAAACAGCAAGCACAGTGTCATCAGCTGCACCTGTAAATAGCATAAAAATCATTCTTGTGTAGAAATTTGGATTTGCATTACTCAGACTACTGATTGCTTGTGGCAATGGCATGCTGATTCAACTGGTGACATCCAGCAACCGCTTAATGAACAACCATAATGTGCAAACACTCTCACAGGAACACCTCTTCTACCTGCTGGTGTGTGTTTGTGTTTATGCTTTAAAGCTTCTGCTCACAAAGGGCAAATCACAAAGTCATAAGAAACAGCTAAGCTGTCACCGCTTATTTTAAGAATCTTGCTTAAAGGTGAAAATGTACAAAATGTTTAATAATTGCATATTTTAGATTAATATTTATGAAAACATACACAAGCACTGCAGTATGCCATGTACATGTCATGAATAATAATATTCCTCATTTCTATATGTCATTGACCATGATGCAGTTTCTATTTCAGCAGACTTCTGTCTGCCATTAATGTTGTGCAGCACCACAGATGTTTGAATTATAAACATACCAGTTGGGAATATGCATACCTTGAACTTGTCACACTTTGACTATTGCTGGTGGCTGCATAGCCTCAGAACAAGAGCCTGCTTTAATAGCAAACCCATAACATCTAAATAAGGTGAATATATTAGTTTAATAGTATGTGTCTACATGCACTAGGGCATCTTTTTTTTTAAATTTAGACATATATGTTAAAGGTTGCTGGCACAGTGAAGGCTAATGGGAGTGCAAATATTGGTTACTGAACAAATAAACAAAGAAAAAAAAGTTGTTTTTATTTCTCACAAATTAAGGATCAATGACAACAATTTACTCATTTGGACATACATTTTAATTTACATTTTTTATGTCCACTGAAAAAACCTACACACAAAAAAACAATAATTATCCTTGAAATTGATCTTTTGTAAAAAAAAAAAAAAAAAAATTTATATTACATTTTGAATTTTTTTTTTCAATGGGTGATCTTTATAATTGAACTTGAGACACACATACTGTTCTGTGTCAAATTGACCCGCTTATTAAAATCAAGATAAAGAGTCATGCAGGGAGTATTAATGTTTTCCCCACTTCTGCTAAATGTCCACTCAGTGTGGGTGGAGTTTACCCACGGGAACAGAAAAGGTTCCTGTCAAAAGCTGTATGAACACCTGCTTTCTCGCAGTTTCCCAGTGAAATAAAGGGAATAGTGAGAAAGTGGGTTGGTGTGCGTGTGCATGTATGTGTGTGGTGTGGTGGTGTGTGTGTGTGTGGGGGAGGCGGGGGGGGGGGGGGGGGGGGGGCTATCTCACTGAAGCCTTGTGTACATGTTGCTTCAGGGACTAAGTGTGATTCTATTGCATGTCCTGAAGCAGCTCGACGCTCCATTCAAACTATGCAAACAGCTACTCTCACTGGAAAGCTGCAAAAAGTTCAAAGGGAGGCCAATTATAAATTTACAAATATGTAGCATAGATGAATAATTTGTTCCATATTAAAAATGTCAGACACCAAATCATATAGCGCACCACAGTAATAATATTCTTTTGATCTTGTATAAAATAATATGATAATTTATAACTTAATAGTTAAAAACTCTGGATACTAATGTCTTAGATACTTTTCGATAAGAAAGGGCAAAGACATGTTTCAAAAGAGTTATTGCATTTTTAACAGGCAATCAAATGATTCTGTTGACATGAAAGTCATGTGGAAGACAGAAAAACTGCCATCGAGAAGTTTAAGACCTGGACTCATAATTCATTTCATGTTGATAAATCCTTAACCTGAAGATTTTACCTCAGTATTTGGCTTTCAAAATGTTTGAAAAGCTGCTGTGAAAAGAAGTTACTTTTCTGTATCTACTACAGCCATATATCGTACTCTGACATTGCTTTTCTTTCTCTCTGTTCCCAGGTTACTCGATAGTCATATTTTTCCTGGATAGATATTTGGAACCAAGATGTTTCTTTGACCAACACAAGTAGGACGTTTTGGATACCATGGGATTTATAGACTGGCGAAAACCAGGGACCAACACAGACATTAGTCTGGGACATTCCAGTGAACAAAAAGAGAAAAAGTATTAAAAATTCATATGAGACTGCAATGCCAAACAGATTCTTGACTTTTTGTCTAGCATCAACAGTAGCTTTCTTTCAACTCTGCTGCCCACCAAATCTCTCTTTGTATTATACTTCTAATCCAATGGACTTGAAAACTCAACCATGGTGATATTTATTGACTTGAAGACTGGATTAGACCATGAAAAACCCACCCTAAAACATGTGATGTGAAATTTTGTGTCATGTTCTTGCCGGAAGGAGCATTGGGACTCTTGATGCATATCTCTGTGGAGGCTTTTGTGAGGTCATAAGCATTTTTGATTCCTTTTAGCCTTATAGAGGAGATATCTCCTCTTATGTTCTGTTGGTTTGAAAAAGCCTGGCCTTTCTTCTTTATAAATTTATTAGGATGTTAAGACCACTTTTGAAAGACACTCATAATAAACAGCCTAGTGACTGCTATTCATTACAGCTGTCAATATTATCTCAATAAATCTGACTCAATGAACATTTCTCTTTAGAACAACTGCAGTCTGTGTTGTATTGGTGAATTGGTGGAGCTCAGCATGTTGAGCAAATGTTCTAGCAAATAAAACGAGGGGGAGGATCACTCAGAGCTAATCAGGTTTGATCTCATGGTGGAACGGAAATGTGAAAATCAGCAAATGCAAAAATAGGCCATGGACAAAAAAACATAAATACAGAAAGGAAAATGTTCCCTTCCAGTTTGGTTTGAAAAATATGTCTTATATATATCTAGTTTACAGATGTATGGAGTATTGTGAAAAAATTCTCCCCCTTTACAATTTTCTTGGGTTTTTTTGTTTTTTTTTGTTGTTGTTGTTGTTTTTGTCACACTTAAATGTGTCAGATCATCTAACAAATTTTATATATCACCCAAAGATAACTAAATCGAATTATGATTTTATTATTAATGGACAAAAGCTATCCCAGCCCAGCTGGCTGTATGTGAAAAAGTAATTGTCTTAATAACTGGTTGTGTCACCTTTGGTGCAACATCTACTATTAAGTGGTTGCAATGACTGGAAGTGAGTCTTGAACAGTTTATGATTTCAATTCAGATCCACTGGAGGGTTTTTGACTCGTCTATGTGACAAACACCATATATAACAACAACAATGTCAGTGAAAAATACACAATACTGAATAATAGTAGTGCTTTCTTCACTAATAAAATAAAGGGCATTGTAAGACAAGTGTTAAATCTCAATGACAGTATTTCTAATCGTTTCTTGAATTTCTTTAGTTCAGTGATTGATTTGTTGCAGTCCCGAGGCCTGGGTGTGCCTGGTGAAATTGAACTCAGCTTTCCAAAACAGGTGGTTAATCACAGTCAACTCTGGATTTAATTACACTTTTCACATGGGCCAGCTTATTTTGGATAGCTTCCAACGTTAAATACATAAAATGACCATTTGAAAACAGCTTTTTTGTTGCTCAAATTTCTCCCCAAACTAAATGTTTTAGTTGTCCGAATATAAAATAAAAAAGATAAATATTAATGCTACCAATAAACTGACCAAACTGTCGCAGTTTCTAGCTCCTTTCATTGCTCTGAATAATGTCCCATAATGCATTATTACAGTGTGGCATTAAATGAAATAAACTCTCTGACGGAGGTAGGCTGTGCCGTGTGATAGGAGGGTGGCAGATAATGGATGAATGGAAAAGGATTATTAAGTCCTGGTGGCCTTGCCAGCCAGCTGAATCAGTGGGATCCAAGGGCAAATAAAATGTCTGTCCATTTTTACGCATATAATGTGGTTACTATCATTACCGATATCAACATGAAGCTCCATTCCCTTCTCTGCGGAAGCCGAGCAGGGTGGGGAGAAGAAAACGGTTGGGAATTTATTTATATTTCAGCTGCATGTTACAATCACCGTAGGGACAGGAAGTCACACTATACATGGGGCAGGCCCTTTTGTTGATATAATAAAATAGTTTTGAAATGTAAATCTTTCCTGTAGCTGTCTTTTTTCACTGCTAGACAAAGGTCACTAAACCATCTTTGTGTAAAGGACAACCTGAGAAATGTATTCTGATAGCAAAAAAGACAAGTGACAAAGAAACAATGCTTCATTTCATTATAATTGTACCTAAACTTCCAACAAACTATCACTTTATGGCAAATTTTATATTTTGTAAGTCAATTTCTTCTGTAATTGAAACAGTGCATTCACTAAGAATGTTTTTTATACTAAACATAATTAATTAAGCAAAAACGTAGAAGGGTTGCTCCCAAAGATCCGACCCGTGGGACTGATGCTGACGGAGAGAAATGAGGAGGGTTGCTATGGTTAGTGATCCAGGTTGCGTCTTGTTTGGTTAGAAATCATTAAATTACAGTAATGACTAATTTCTCATTCCTGCTTGCAATTCACCAGAGACCACCATGGATTTAATAAAGAGCTGGCGATGAATTACAAACAGGCTGAGGAAAGGCTACGTGGTTATGCAGAGTAATTCAAAAGTGCATTAATAAAACAATACAGAAACATTGCTAAATCATTTGAGATAAAGGCTATTTGCATAATTCATTAAGATTAATCAGACCAGGCAATCTACCACAGTGCTCTGAGGAGCAGCAAGGGAAGACATGATTCCTGTCCCCTGGAAAAAAAAACCTCTTCTATCTACAAACAATGATCCAAATCTACCCTTGGATCAGAGAATTAACCTCTGTGCACTTTACAGCCCCTGCAGTGTTGAAACACAATCCTTCAGTCATCCACCTTAATGTGGGCTAATATTCTATTAATAATGAAAGATCTTTTCATTCAGGAGCTCCTCTGGGTTCTGTTGCTCTGCCATAAAAGACCTTCAAAAAAAGATGAATGGGTTTTGCATACAACGTGCTTGAAAATCAGAGTGGATTTGAGGTTTTTGCTTCTTTTAACATGAGCTTTTCATCCTCAACCGCTGATGAATTGGACAGAGGTGACAAATCACAGAGTGGAAGTCACCTGCTATTCTCTTGCCTGGTATGCCTACAAGGTTGCTGCCCAAATCAACATGATTCTATCAGAGCTTTGGAAAAACACCTTCAATTATATCTCATCCACATCTTAAAGTTTCAGTTTGATGTGACATTAACTTTAAATCTACGATGTTTGTATTAAGAAACTGTACAAACAGCACAGAAAGAAATGACAGGCTGTACTGTGCAAATGAGTTGTAAAAAAAATATGTGAAAAGATTCCCAAATGTACATTTTCTTTTTGTGGTTTGTATTCCTGCTTAAATTGCTGTCTTTGTGCACAAGGTCATC
This sequence comes from Xiphophorus couchianus, assembly GCF_001444195.1. Classification (NCBI taxonomy): domain Eukaryota; kingdom Metazoa; phylum Chordata; class Actinopteri; order Cyprinodontiformes; family Poeciliidae; genus Xiphophorus; species Xiphophorus couchianus. Next base: position 5,393,682 of record NC_040247.1, read on the forward strand.
CAAACCTTCAATTTATGTCCATCTTCTGTAAAAAGAGGTACTGAAAATTACTACAATGGTAATACAAGCAGGTACATTGTTAGTGCAAAAGAGCTCTAATTACATTTTACAATTACATGGTGGATTTTACCAGTTAATTCTGGAATTGCATCTGCCAATACATAAATTCATACTTTCTTTATGTGGATAAATTCATATCACCTAGTTAATTTTGCCTTAATACCATCCAAAAATACAACAGTTTTCATTTTATTTCAAAACATCAATTTATTTTTCTTATTAAATATAAAATTGCATTTAAATGATCCTGCATATTAAACTTGACCAGTGTATCTTCTCCTAATAGAATTCTTTAAAGTGTGTTATAGAATGTGGGTTATTAGTTTATAGCTGGTTTCATTGCAATTTTTACAGACCGATGCCTCCAAAGCTGTTGATTAAAATCCTCCCGTAACTCTTTCCTGGAAAGAATCCCCTGGTCGACCATCTCAAGCAGAAAATAATATTAGTAAAATGGTATTTTCTAGCTGTGATCAGGGATGGGTACACATCCCCATGGAAGAGGCTGACAGTGACTCACCAATCCAACTTTCTTGGAAGACCAGTAATAGACCAAAATATTAGCTGGAGCTCATCTTACAGGTTCAATGAAATATTGAAGTAGCTTGTTTATATGATTTGAACAATTAACAATTACAATCTGCTTTAATCTTATATAAACCACAAAAGGCAGGAATCACAATTAAAGTTGCAGTTTTCCTCTCCTAAAGTAAATAAATGAATAAAAAGGCACTACAAACACAGAGCACATTTAGGACTGAACTCAGAAGGTTCTTGCACTTTGCAAAATATGCACACCGAAAAACAAAATGCTCACTTACACAAACACCATCTGTTGGGTCTGCCCGGGCATCTTCTTGACAGGATGAATTAGTCTGAAAAACTGTCAGATACACTGCGCAAAATTAGATTTTCTCATTTTATAATGAAAGCTGACAGAATGTAATGAAAAACTGCTCGATCTTGCAAACAGCCAGATGAACTGTAAAAGACTGTCTGGGAAAAACTTTGCTGTTTTGATTTAACCTAATGTGGGGGTTCTTTTTTCCAACATCTGAGTTACTTTTCTTTCCTAAATTGGGGATTTCATTCAGTTTTGGTTTGCAGTGTGATGCTTTTTTGATGCATATTTGTATTTCTCTCTACTTAAAGACAGTTTATTTTGAGGTGAGCTTCGCATCTTTGTGTTTGTACTGCTGTGACCTGAGGCATAATGGGATTATCCTGCTCAAGGCAAGAGGTAGATGCCTTGAATTCTAATATCAAAGCCTTGCTACATGTACCTGACACGTCCTCCTCTCTGTTTGTCATGCCTGACTGGACTAAGAGGCGATTAGCTTATGAATCACAACACAGCCAGCAAGCTGCTTCGGCAAATCATTCATACATTCTGTCAGGGCTTCCTATCAGAAGATTTTTTTACAGCATCATATACTGTATATTGACATACACTAACAGCTTCTTCTCTGTGAAGAAAGCATCAGCCAGTCCTTTTTAGCATAGTGTTGCTGAAGAATCTGACTTTACCACCCTGTGCAATGAAGCTCCAATAGATAAAGTCTCTAAGTATAATGTTGACAAGACATTAGTGCTGCCCAGTGCATTTGCTCTTCTCTCATCAGAGACACTCTCAGTTCCCACACTGCATTATCTGAATGGCCCTGGGTCAGCGAAAGGGTCTGCTGTAATTTGAAAAGGAAATGATCTTTTGTGGAACTTGTGGAGCAGACGAAGCAAAGGAACAGAGGGGGAGAAGAGGTGGGAGGTTGAGTAGGTGTCAACGGGCAAGGAGAGTTGATGGAAAGGTGAAAATTTTAACTTCCTCTCCTGGCAGCCGGTGAATGTGTTAATAGGAGCGAGGTTTGCAATGAACTGATGTCTATCTGGATGGGCAGACAGGGAGAGGCAGACACGCGGAATGAAATTCTGATGGATTCCCTACTGCACTTTTTTTTTTCTCCTTGGAAACATTTTCAATACATAACTCTGCATTTATTTGCTTACTTTATTTTTTGACCATTATAAATAGCTAAGGGAAATTGTAAGTGGAAGCGGGTATTTCCAGAACAACATTTCAGAAGAGTTAATGATAATGATACAATTATAGCATCTTTATTTACCTGTTTAAAGGTTAAATGGCCCATCAATCGAATGCTATTTGGTTCTCTAAGGTTTATCAAAATATGTACAATAACCCAATTTTTATTTGACAGGGAAAACAGTGACAAATGCATCTGCAAATATAGAGTTGTACATTGTAGATATGAACATTTCCAAATAGCTTAAATCACCAAAAGCAGGAGCTCCTGTTTTACTAACTCTGTGCCTTCCTCTGACAATTTCCTTGTTTATTACCTATTCCATGGTATAGGTAGTGGTTTTAATTGCATGAAATGAAACTAACAGTAATAAAAAATGTCTCTTAACCGTATTTCAAAATAATTTGTACAACCACTTTAATATTTAAAGGGCCCAAAAATAGAATCATTAGTTGTGCGACCATTTATTTAAAAACAATATGATCAAAGTAAAAGGAGAAACTTATTAGATAGTTTACTGCAATTACAAAAAAATACTTTTGTAATTGCAGAACAACAATGTTCACAAAACATTTCGTTTATGCTTTTGCAGGGTGTAAAAACACCCTCAAATTCTTCAGCTTACACCTGGACCATACAGCAGATTGATTTAGTTTAAATTGGCATTCTGTGCTCGAGAACACATTTAGCTGCCACAATTAGACAAATTGGTGAATGCAGAGCACTGACTCAAACATATTGCACTGCAAAGATGCTCATCATGCGCCAACTGGAAAACATAGTTGGCACAGGTACAGGTACAAAGTACAGAGGGAACAGTCTGGTGACACCACAGGTGAGGCTTTGCACATCAATTTGTGCAGTAATTTACTAAGCTATAAGAAGCTGACTCAAATTTTGAAAGTATTTTAGCCTGACAACCATGGATCTAAACACAGAAAAATTGTCTGTCGGAATCGGTTATAATAAAATTACATAAATACAATGTTCAGTAAAACTGAACATTATTTTACAATTTTGTGCAAGCTCTTAATGAGCTAGCCATTTTCATCTTGACATTTTGCCAAAGTAACAACTGTAGCGCTGGTTTGAGCTGCTTATTGACTTATTATATTGATTTATAACCAAATGTCTACCCAAAATAAAGGGTAAATACACTTGTGTTCAATAGCAGAGGAAATAAAGGTCAAAATTCCTACAGTACCTTTTATTTTCATATACGCATTTGTATTGAAATCACTGGACATTCAATCCCAAAGCAAAACATGAGGACACAATCATTAGCTTCATTATCAAACTACAATACAAGTGAAACAGAGAACATTAGAATCTTTTTAAGGAGAAGGAAAGTATTTTGTAAAATGAACTTATTTGAGCTTTACGTCATGTTATGATATTATTCCTTCCTCAAAAAAATGACTAGAGTGTTGCTTTGATTATTTAATGCTTGTTTGAGAAATCCTTGATTCTCCAGTGGGTGCTTAAGTGGTTGCTCTTACAGATCACCTTTCCCTCATGCTTTCCGCTCTCAGCTCCTCCAGACTAACGGCAGCAGCAAGTAGCAAACACCTGGTGGAAATGTGAGTCTGCTGAACTTAATATACAAACTACTTATCAGTCCAACGCTCCTAAGAATGACTGTAAATGGCTTAATGAGGAGCATTGTTGCAATATGAAGTGCTGAAGTCAACACATCGCAAAGAGTAGAGACAGATTCAAGGCATCAAATTGCGAAATCAAACTTCTTTAAAGTTATGATTGATCTATACGGCATTTTCATAACAACTGAAGGTTGCTATAAAATGGCAATATGCGTCTGGAAAATGCATAATACTACCTCTTTAATCAGTTTTTTTTCTCCATGTGTCAAAGCAAAGGAGGATCTCAATGATAAATACAAGTTGTTCATCAGTGTAATTAAAAAACAGAGAACAACCAACTCGTCCTGCTCACTCACCACTCAAAGCCAAATTGTGCTATAAGATTCACAGCCCAAGAGGTACAGCGGAACTTCCTACAACAGATGTTCCTGACTAATTATCTATTGTATCACAGATCCCACAGTCCCTCAGTTCCTGTGTTGTTTTCCGATGGGAGGCTGGTCATCCCTGTTTCATATCCTTGGTTTGGTCTCCTCCTACCTGGGGCAAACCTCTCCATCTGTGGAGGGGTCCAGAGAGATGCAAAGTTGGCCCACCAGAAGCAAGGCACGCTGTTCGCACACCTTTAGCTGTCATTTTAAAGTACAAACACCACTCCATAGTGCTGCTGTAGCTCAACAGGAAAGGAGTTATATAAAGTTACAGTTCTACAGAGGTGGAGGATGATGAAGGCATGTGGGAAACACATTTGTCACATGGCTCATCACATCCAGAGACACAGGCAGTTTTCATTCTGCAAGTTTTCATTCATTAGATTCAACAAGGATGGCCAACATAAATAACAAAAAGTAAAATGAATACAGGAAGCATGATTTTCTCTCATGAAACCATATGAGTGGATATTACTTGTTTTCTACACTCAAGACTGTAATTCAGAATTAACATGCTGGCACTTTTATTCCTGATGAAAGCAATTTCATGAAATGCAAACTCGATTAGTGTGTTCTCACATTTTGTAAACACAGCCTGAAAATATCGTGGAGAAAGGTCAGAGAAAATTGGCAGTTTCAGTTACGTAACATGAAACAAAAGAACAGCTCTGGCTCTGTCAGGTGTCTGAACCTTCAATGCCTTTGATAGAATCTTCCGTTTGGACTGATAAATCTATCTGGTTGAAAAAAAAAAAAATCTTCTTATGTGCAAAGCAAATCTCAGAATCACCTTGGACATCCTAGGCCAAAGCTGGGGAGAGCTGGAATGGATTAAGATATGCGTGGCTGCCTTTTGCAGTCCTGTCATCATGGGCTGGGTGTCTTTGCTGCACAGATCAGAGAGACATGAGAAGGTCATCGCCGCTGGGGAAAAAAGGCAGTGAAAATATTGTCCTGACAAGATGTAGAGTGACTTTTGTAACCCGAGGCTTGAGTTTCAGATTAAACAGTTGGCTGATAGACGGGGTGAAGTTGAAGGAGGTGCTAAAGAGGGATTCGAAGGGTGTTAATCCCATCACATTTCAATATGTCCTCTCCTTCAAACCAATTTTCATCAGATTTTAAGAGTACACATGACAGAATTTCACGCTTGTCACATCTCTGGATGCCACAATGAATGTTTTACTGAACAACACCTAGGAGCTACCTTGTGTAGTGTGCATCCTCTCCACAAAGGTTGAACTTTTACATTGACAGGCCTGAGCTTCAATAAACCTGACATGGTATTTACTTTCTCTGGTTACTTATCTAATTGTCATCTCTACAAAAAAAAACAAAACAAAAAAAACTAACAGCTACAAAGGTATCTTGAGGTAAGGGTCACCAGCTAGAAGTTTACATTTTGTCATAGCTTTTGCCATGGTATTGTTTTAATAACTGTATGAATGAAGTAATGAATTAATGTCATTATACTCGTGTACAGTGTCAACATGTATAATATGGCATTTAGAGGTGGTGGCATCTGCTGGACAGATGTGTAAAAGTTCTGGATCATGTGGAAAATAATACCTAAGAGCCACAACTTTTTCTACATGTAAACCCAATGAGTCCTGGTACAAGGTGCATATCAATAAAATAAAATATTGCTGAAAATATGACTTATTTCTGTTATAAGTGATACATAAAGCTCATTACACCCTGTTTTTATTGCTGAAATATTTTGTCTCACAAGCCTTATTGAGATACCGATTTAATTTTCCAACAGAACTTGGCATCTGTCCACACCACTAAAAATACTAATACTTATCTTAAAGATCAGGAGTTTTGTGAATTTGAATTATCAACTAACTGACCAGACATAAACCTCATGGAAGACCTATGGGGAACTTGTCAAGAGGGAGACGCAGAGGTGCTGAAGGCCACCAGTGAAGAAATTTGTGTCCTTAAAACCTCAGCAGACCGACAGGGTGAATCCAAACACCTTAGAAAATTTCTCATTTTACACATTGGGTCATCCATCCATCCATTTTCTGTTCACCCTTTGTCCCAGGCGAGAGGCGGGGTACACCCTGGACAGGTCGCCAGTCTGTCGCAGGGCAACACAGAGACATACAGGACAAACAACCATGCACACTCACACATAGGGAGAATTTAGAGAGACCAATTAACCTGACAGTCATGTTTTTGGACTGTGGGAGGAAGCCGGAGTACCCGGAGAGAACCCACGCATGCACAGGGAGAACATACAAACTCCATGCAGAAAGACCCCAGGCCGGGAATCGAACCTTCTTGCTGCAAGGCAACAGTGCTACCAACTGCGCAGCACTTGGGTCTTTACCAAATAGTTTAAATTAAAAGAAATACAGAAAGATTCAAAGATGTGAGAGTTAGAATAATCTGTGCCCAGAGATTTGTGTGCATACTGTACTCAGAAATATTATGAATTAGCCAAACTTATATATAAAAATTTCTCAGTATAATGTTTAAATGATCTATTACAGATAAACTGTTCCAACAATAGAACGATACTTTTAATGTAAAGAATTTTACACAAGTGATGTTTCATTATGGGTGCTGCTTTACTTCAGATATTATTTTTTGCATTTTTCATCATTTGCTAGGCCTTGTACCGATGAGATCATCGTGAAACTCTTCATATATATCTCTCTACGCTGTCAGTTTTGTCAAGTTTCTAGCATGTTACAGAAAAAAAAAAAAAACTTCAGCCCCACTCTGCATTAGTTTGGCAGATTCTTACTTATTAGCTGCTTTTAATTTCCCATTAGACCCACAAAAGCTCTATTCATGTGCTCTTTTAGGTAACTCATTAATTTAGTGTGATTCAAGTGAGATGGCGAGTGAGGGCTTCTTGCCAAGAGTTGCTTAGCATTTTATGCATAAAAGAGGCACAGAGTGGAGCAGATGGTTACATTAGGGAATGATGATACTGGCACAGTGTTGTATGTGAATATGTCTTTGTGTCTGTTTGCAGGTGTGAATAATTACTTGCTATATTTATTTAGGATACTGGGAGGTAATAATGCGGAAGTAATAAGAATGTGCATAAACCTCTGTCACTTTTTTTTTGTGATATATATGGGTGGGTATCTGTGCATGCTGATGAAAATCCTTCTCTTTTCCCCCTGGTTAACTATGTGTTTTCACAAAAGCAGAAAATAAAATGAAAAATTAAAAATGGAGCTACACATGAAAAACAGGTGTAGTTTGATAACAAAGGAGTGGGATACTTGCCCAGCAGATTTTTGTGTGTTCTGTCCAAGTAATTCTGGGCCTAACAAAGGGCTTAACTGGTTTTTCGCAGCAGGGGGAACATTTGCTACCAATAACCAGCCTTCAGGGATGTTTTAAAGTTGAATGGATTTTCTTCTTTTGTCACCAGCAGCCCTCATTGACACTCTGAGCCTCTTAAGATGCATCATCCTTATAAAGTAAGGTTTTATTTGGCGTTAGGTAAATTACAAAATGAGATCACTCATATTGCATATTAAGAAAAGAAAAAAAACTGTACAATAAGTGAATGTGAGCTCGGCAGTTGGTGATGCATTGAGTGTGAGTGACTACTACAAACATCATTTTCTGACCTAAGATGAACATTAATTGCATTGGTTGCCTTTTTTAAAAAAACATTTGAATCCATTCTCCCAAACAAACTTATGTCTTCCAACATATGAAGTGACCTGAAGCTGCTCTTTGGAATTTATCTATGTTCTGTGTTCAACTTTCACAGTTCACAGATTCAAAGCTTTATGTGTAAATACACACAGCAGAAAGATGCCAGTTTAAATTATTGCATTTTTTGTGAAATTCAAGATGGTCCCAGAAAATTTCATTTGAAGACTGACTTACCAACTTCTGGTAAGACAGCATAAGCTGAAGTGAAATGGTTTGTTTTGATGGTGAACTTAGTTTGTGTGAAGATCCACACATTGCAGTTTTTCTTATTGTTGTCTGTTTCAATAATATATTTATATACACGTCTCTGCATAACTGCAGTACATGTGGCGCTGTCTGAAGTTGCCTACTACAAGAAATATCTTGTAGTAGGCAAGACATTACCCTTACCCTTTAATAGTTAAATATATATATATATATATAAATTCAATTCTCTTGCACATATCGATATTAAGGTTAATTTCTGAGTATCGCAAATAGATTTGATCAGTGAGAAAATAAAAAGATGTGAAGGAGCTCTCATGGAAGAACCTCTGAGGGGCTAGAGACATTGTAATTATAGAAACTATTGACTTGTGTTTCCCAAGATATGATCAATTGCAGTGGAATAATGACATCTCTGTGTTGTTTTGACCCATTCACAGCCAAGGCAATTTATTTTGTGTGACAGGAGGCTTGCAAGGGACAACTCAGCTGATGTGTGCCAGGGATCAGGGGGAGGAGAGTTTTGAGCTGGAAAGACAGAGAGGAGAATGAGAGGAAGGTCATTACTTTGTGCGTTGGCCTGTTTTAGGATGAGCACTCACATATTTTCCTTTCTTGAAATTTGTTAACCTTTCCTGTCACCTTCTTTTACATTTTGGCTTCTGTAGAAAACCTTTAACATGCATTAAAAAATTACTTGGAAGTAAGATATTTTATAAATCCATGTCTGTATTGTTATTTTATAAAGCCATTAAACATTAGTTGAAGTAATTTCTGCACAGGTCAACTTTATAGTATTGATTTCAAAAGACAGGACAAAAATAGAAAAAAAAGATGTTACCCATTAGCCAGTACATTACCTATAAAACAATTTGCCAAAAAGATAACATACATGTATTTAGAGCCAGAAAACCCCAAATTATGATGGCATATTAAATAATTGCCTTCAAAGGAAAAAAAGTAATTTTCAAATGTTCTTTTCTGACAAAAAAGCCTCTTAAGTCCCACCTACCCATAACAGCTGACTTTTATCGTATATGGAAAACAACCCCTTTGCCAAGCTATTGATTTCCTTGCAAAGTTTGTTTTCTTTCTACTTTTTATGAATCATTTTGACAAGCATAGAGTGTTGCCATGAGCCTAATTTCAAAGCACACACATAGCCAGCCAACTGCTGATTAAGTATTTAGTTTGAAACTCTGGCATTTATTGGTGGATGAATAACAACGTACAAATATTTATATTTTCAAAGTTATAACTTTGAAAAATTAACCCCCATTTTTTTCTCTTAACAGTTTAATTAACCCCAAAATTTAAGTCTAATCCAAGTAAACAATGGCTCTTTGTAGGAATAGAGGTACAAAGCAACTATTTTCATTTTTAATGTATTGCTTTAGAGCATCAGATCTTGTTCATCTCTCCATGGATGGAGAACAACATGTGTTGTTTTTTCTCTTTGTCTCTACTAGAGAGCAACCAGAATGCATCTTGTAGAGTTACACTGTCATCAAAGTGACAAATGGGGGTTAACAACCAAAGATAAACTGTTTACAAAAAAGTTATTTGGACTTTTATGCAAATCTTCATTGAAGTCATCACTTAGTTGAACCTTTTATGTAAATCTCTCTTCAGTAGGTACTCCTTTTATTCACTCACATCTGTATTTCTCTGTGACACAGACAAATGGGGCAATTGTAGACAGTGGAAAAAGTACTCCAAGTCCACTCACCTGTTCACAGAAAATGATCCATCAGGCACCAGACGACCCCTCTGCCCAGGCCTCTGCCTCGTCTGCAATTCGTTTAAGTCCCAATCCCAGTTCCACCCACACATCCATCCTTACTTTTCTGCAGCTTTATTCCGTCACTGGCACATCTTGGTCACAAGCTCCAGGTAATCACTTTACAGGTGGGGCTCGTTGAGGAGCTGAGGTTAAGCATTTGCTTGGAAAAAAGGTTGACTAACATGGGCACAAGATGAATATCCTGATTGTGCAGCAACAAACTGAAGTGTCTATGTTGTCTAATAGCCAATTAACCAAAACATTTTGACCAACTAGAAAAACAGATCTTCATTGAAAATTCAGGTTAAATTGGTCTAATTAGGTTAGTAAAGCTGAATAAAACCTTGTGTAACTTTGGCGATTAGTTCAATGAATTAGGTAACCAATAAATCTGTGAAAGATGGACCTGCTGACTGAATCAATACAACATGTTTGAGTTACTAAGATAAGTAGTGAAGATACTATGGTTAGAATTTCTCACTTGTAGAGAGCATGAAACCTACAAATGAAGACTATATTGGTATAATTTTAAGCTTAAAAAGTGAACAATTTAAATCTTTTACTGACTTTCAAATAATTTGAAACTGTAGTATATTAGGCCACAGTATCACAACATGGGAAATGTATTTTTTTAAATAAAACACTGGTTAGTTTTTTTTTTTTTTAATAACATCTTTAAAGACAATTAAAGAAAATGAAAAAGGTCCATCAGTCTTTTAAAATATTATAATATTTGACATTGTAGTTCAGCTGACACAGATCTCTATATAAAAACTATTTCTCCTAAGTAAATGTTACAAAATGTCTTCAGATCTTTCAACTCAATGGAAATTATGTTTTATGTTTACCAAAGCAAAATTCAGTAAAAGGATATTCTTCAATCATATAAGTTAAACACATCTCTGTTGTTTCTATCAGTGACTAAGGATGGTCGCATAGCAGCTTTGAAGCTGCAACCTTTTTTGCACTCCATCTCCCATTCATATGATTATGTATGTGCATGCATTCTGCTCTATCTGCTTTGAGAATCAACAACAGAACTATTGCCAAAAACTGGGAGCAAAAGTGTTATAAAAATTTTAATTTGTCCTGCTTTGTAAACTCCCCTTGAGTTTGCTTGTCCTTTCAATTCAGAAACGAGACAGAAAGGCAAATCTGCTTCTCCAATAACTCTGCAAATAGCAATTTTCCTACTTTAAATGGAACATTATGCATGCATTTAGGGGAAGAGTGTGCATTTCTGTGCATATATGTGTAAATTATATTCAGGGCAAACAGCTTCAAATTGTATTTTTAAAGACCAGAACTGTCTAGTTATGCAGATTAGATAAAAATATAATCTGCTGAAAGATGGTGGTAATTATAAGAAAGAGGATGAAAAAGAGGAAAACTATCTGCTGCTTCTTTTTTAAAAAGGTGCATGCCGTCATCTACTGGAGTCGCAGCATCAGAGAGACTTAAAAAAGCCCAACAAGCTAAAAAGAAAGCTGGCTCTGGGATGTTCTGGAAACTCTGGAGATGATTGAGCATAGAAAGATTCTGCATAAAATGAACGTTATGAACAACCCTGAGGACCTGAGACTGCCAGGCAACAACAAAGTGTTTTCAGTCAGAGACTTCTTCAGATCTCCTGTGATACTGACTGCTACAGTAGGTCTTTCATACTAATACCCATCACCATCTACAACTCTTTGAAAAATGAAAACTGTATAATATGAGATATAACATTCATTTTAGACATTAATAATTTATTTTTGAATTGAACTAAATTGGATTTTTGACTTCCCTGTGAAAATGTTGCATGTTGGAAACTCGTTAGATAAGCCCCCAAAACACTATTTGCTATTTTGTACTAGTTACATGTAAAGATTATTGGTTGACATAAAACTCATAAAAACAATCCAGATTGTCCTTTTAAGTTGCAAAAGAAAATAGTCTTTTCAGGTTGAGACATGTTGATGCAAAGGCTTTCAATTGAGAATGGACTATTTCATAAAGGGATTTAAAAGTGGGCAACAAAACAGCAATCCAAATTATTTGTAGTTTCACCTAACTGATTCATAGATTTTCTAATACTAACTGGCTGGATAACTTGTTTTGTTTTGTTTTGTTCCAGGCAAATCTAATTGGCAATATTCTGTAATTTGTTTAGCTTACAATTGTCGTGAGTTGAAAAACTAGGGCTGCAAATATTGAAATGTAGTTGTTGTGGAGTAGACTGCTTCATGCTGGTTTAGTTTTACACTCTGAAATGCTTGGTCATCAGGCATTGACAAAAATAAAAAACATTCACTGTAAGAATATTAGCGAAGACGTTCCTTTTTACTCGTTTTGGTTTAGCTGAATTGTTTGGGTGGCATGAGAAAATATTTTGGTAGTATTGCTAGAAATTGAATTTTGGAGCTTTGCTGTTAAGGTTTTAGCCACTTTTAAATGAGATTTCTTGACGCTAATGATTACAGCACGATGCCAGAGTGAAATGTTTTCTCTGCTTACAGTAAACGCTGGAGTTAAAATAGCCCGAGGTTGAAGTCACAGCCTTTGTGATCCTCGCACCTCGTGTACTTGTGAAATCTGCTATCGTCCTATTTCTGTATCTGTGAATCACAAACTGTCATGTACAATTAACCAGGAATTACAGCTGCCATCCACTTAACAATGTGCAATGCTTCGTCATAATGCTTTGTGAACAGAGGTGGCTTTCACATTTCCTTAATTTTCCTTTGTGTTACAAACCTTGCTTTTTTTTTCAAAGCACACTTTGGAAAAGATTTTCTTTCCATAACTGAACCAGTAAAGAGGGCATTGGCAGTCAATTTCCTGTTTTCTCAGTGATGAAGGACTAATTGGTGATAAAAAAAAAAAGTAACACATTTCACAATGCAGTTTCTTTAATTAGACAACAGAATCTTGGGAAAAGAAAAAAAAGTTGGGGGAGGAAGAAGGTAGAGAAAGAGGGAGATGAGATTGTTAATTCCTTTGCTGTCTCTCTGCATTTGAGCATTCATTAATCTAAGATGGGGGCAGACCTTGTTGTCTTGCTAAGCATCTTTTTTTTTAAGCAACCGCCCTTAGCCCCGGTGCAGCATTGAGAAATTGTCAAAGATGTTTCACGGGCGAGATATGCTGAGAGTGAAAGATGGATGCTGTTAGCATACTGAGCCTCTCTCCTGTCCCTCCTTACAACACTCAGGACCCCGCAGCCAGAAAGTGAATCCATAGCACTTTTCCACACAAGCAGAGAGGCTCTTGGACTGTGACCTTCAAAGTTTACTTGGAATACCAATCAAGTGCGACCGCTTTAATGTTTATCGTGTTCCTGTTACAGTTAATTGAGTTATTGTTGGCAGAGACGAACGAGCTCCTGCCATTTGTTTTGCTATTAGCGTTGATGTGATATTAGAAATGATTCAGACTTTTTTTCACTTCTCAATTAGAGCAATGTAATCTGTGTTTACACAACACATCTACATGTTGGTAAAATATCTACTGTAATTGAAAACCAGACAATTAATTTAGAGCACGGGACGTCAATGGAAATTGAACAAAGGGGTATGTGTCTGTCATTAACTCAGTGCAATTGGCAGTTCACATGCTCCATGTTGAGTGTCTGTTCATCATCAGTGGATACATACATATTTATTACCCTGGCTACTCAATTCACATAGCAGGAGGTCTCAATAAAGGTGACAGAGAGGTGAACATCCATCATAATGGCTGCTACAAGTATGTTGGAATGAAAGCAGATGTATGTTTATATGTGTGTATTTGTAAGCATGTATGTACACAGATGAAGGGCTTCTCATTTCCCAATCTGTGCCCCCCAGAGGCATTGGCACCCCGTCTCTCTCCTGGAGTCTTGTCAATAACACGTCTGCTGCCTCCATTTTGCCCAGAGGAGAAAACCACATGGCTGGGTCTAAGGTAGAGCCAGAACCCCCTCTCCCTCCCATCCTGCTCACAGGCTGTCATTAATCCACTGTTTCGGCAGACACAATCCATCTCCCCTTGGCACCTGTTTGACAGAGGGTAAAAACAGGGATGAGATAGTAGGGTCCAGATCAATGCCTTCGATCCTGGTCTCCATCTCAGCAGTCATTCTTCTGCCACTGGTTGTTGTTACTGTTATGTTGTTTGGCCTGGTGTTTTCCCACAACTAAATTATGGTTACAACCAGGGATAGATGCAGGACCTAAGCAAATGAATATGTAAATAAATAATTCAAATGCTCTTATGACAGTAATGATAATTGATTGGCTGCAACACAAGAACTGCTTATTTTCACACCATAATAATGTCTTGGTCTTATAAAAACAAAGCTCAGTTGGTTGAGATAACATGTTTATTAGGAGATCAGCTTCTTCCAGTAACAAAATAAAACTACATTTATTATTCCAAAATATGATCTTTAAAAAAATACCATAAAAATATATGTATGTACTTTTGTTATCAGCTTCTGTAGGGATCATAGTTTGACAGATTTATTCAGCTACATCGTTTTGCAAAGCAGTTCAATTCCAAAGCTGGTAAAATCAGTATTTTGCAGTAGTAATAAAAGTCACTGATGAATCTCTCATCCAAGAATGGAAATTCTAAACTGAGACTTTGAAAAAGCAGCAAAAAGCTGGAGCTGATTGAGCTTAAAAAGGATTTTCGTACCTGTCTCTTCTATACGCTGCTATGTCACTCCGCTTTCCCTATTCTGCTGTGCAAAGTCAATCAGACTATTCCACTGAAGAAATGTTTTCCGTCTTTTGATTGAAGTCTCAAAAAACACTTGGCACTACTGCATTGGTTTGACATTGCTGGGTTTCAGATGCATGAAAAGTAGAGACTGTTGTACTGCTAAAACTTGGAGGTGGAAACTGAACATAAAGGCAAAGAAACACCACAGCACTGGTCTAATATAAGGGAACTGAAGCTCCCTTTAAATGTTCACAAACCTCCCTCTAATTCTGGCAACAATACGTTTTGTTCATACAAACAATCAACAAGTTGAGATGTGTTGAATTAAATATCAATACAATATATATTTAACAAACGTGATGCTGCAGCTATAGTTACTAAATAGTTGCCAAGCAAAGTCAAAGATGAAAACAAATAGAGACACAGAAGCACTTTGAACTCCTCACAATTATTTGTGAGAAATGTTTTTGGAGTAGCCTTTAATGTCCCGTTCCCCGTCACTATGCCCCTTGCATTTAGAGATACAGAAACAAATGCACTGCAGCTACTGCTGACAGGTTGGGACCTGAGCCTTTGATATTTGTCCTTTGTGTTTTCCAACACATTGCAGCTATACGGTGACTGGTGAAAGGTCGGGTAGCAGTTCTCCTCTAAACTGACTTCAAGGTGAGTACTGTTGTATTATGTTTGAATATACTGTAGATGTGTGTGGTCTAAATAATGCTGATAAAACAGTAAAAAACATGCTGATGACATTATATTGGCTCCAGAGGCCAAAAGGGTTAATCTGTTTCAAAGGGTCTGATCAATGTAAGACTGGAAATATAAACTAGAATTCATAGTAGACGTTTAAATGTATAAAATGAAAGGAGTTACAAGCATGGACCGAGCAGGGAATAAATTTCGAATTTTGTGTTAAGATGAATTACAGTGTCAGATGTTACTTCTTTGTGAATTGAGAATAACTTTTTGAAAATATATTAGTGTCAACACAGATGTGTTAGTGCTCCCTTGTTGCCTGAGGAATATTTTATTATTAGAATGATAGACAACATTATTCAAGTTAAAGAATCTAAAGAAAACTGTACAAAAAATCCCCAAAACCTTTCCATATGTGATTCCTAAAATTTTAGTAAAATAAGAAAAACATATTTGGCCTTTATTTTTACACTCATCATTCATTGGTAAAATGTCATTATGTCTATGTTTGCTGTAGTTACAGTTATCATGTGTAAAAATTATCTATATACAGTATATATATATACACACATAATATTCAAACAAAAAAAAAGTAGTTTGACTTGGTTTTAACTTGCTCAAAGTTTCACAAAGGATTTGCAGTAATATATTTACATTTGCTTTGTTGCTGTTTGTTTGATTGTAAAGACACAGGCTGCAGGGCTCAACACTGAGGCATTGGTTGCACGCTGGTGTTCTTTCTATGCAGATTTCTGTGTAGGTTTCCATCTGTGATGATGTCATTCTCACCTTCGCACCACACTGCCAGAGACTGAAACATTGTGGGTGTTCAATCAACTGAGAAACAGAGGCAGATTTGCATGCTGTTCTCTTGAAAGCTAGAAATGTGTAGCCTTTGAAGATAATGATACACATTGACAGGATCAAATGCTGATTGAGTGAGAGTTAACTTGATACTGGAGAGGAGGTGTTCTCAAGTCTCTCCCAGCACGTATTAGGTGAAAGCAAGGGTCATGTTGTGTTTACCTTGCTTATGGTCTTGGATTTATTTCCTTGCACTGGTCTTACTGGCTTAAAGATGTCAGTAAGTAATTATTTTTATCTCTGTTTTAGCTCCATGGTTAGTGGATGCTGGCATCTGTGCATGCACAGCAATTTTGAAAAAGTGTTTGTTGTGCTGAATAGGATTTTATTTTTACTTAAAACTTTAAAAGTGATTAATTTTTCTGTAAAATTGTGTCTGGGATTCAATTTGCCTCAATGGTAAGGGAGGTTGAGGGAGCAGGAAACATATTTTGCTATTTTTTTTGCAATCTAGATATGCTAATGTATTAAAGCCATTTGAGAATTTGGTCAGTTCGTAAACATAGAAGCTTAGACTTGACACTGTATGAACCTTTCTCTATTTTTAACGGCATCGTTTCACCTTTCAGGGTGAAATCTAGTGATGGATGTATTGTGATTTTTATTTCTCGTGGGTACACTGTTGGTGGTATCCACTTTATGCATGCTAAACCAATGATATCTGAAATGCCCTTGCGCGACTGAGTAGGCCATCATCACACCCTGGTGTGATGTGCAGGCTTTCACAGTGTGCTGTGGATAAGGTGAGAAGACTGGGAAGTGCTGTGATGCACTATATCAAGAGAGAGCTCAGAAGGCTGCTTTGAGCCACGAGATGAGAAGGATGACTGAAGCAAAGAAAGTGTTGCACCAAATTAAAATCAAACATCTGAGTAAAATGCATGATGAAACAGTTGTAAACGTATAATAATGAGGGAACTAAGGTGTTTGTGTGAGAAGCAAACTGAACACTGAATGAATACAGCAAAACATACCATACCAGCAGCTAAATGATAGTAAACATCAGTTGACAGAAGACCTTTAAGAGTGTTATAATGCTTAAATATAGCTGCAGGGATTTATACAGGGCATGCCAAGGGTCAGACTCTGCTCTTCAGTAACTACACTACAATTTTCTCTGTTCTCTGCCAGGAGATCATTATTTCATGGATGAACATCAAAGAAGTATGTTAAATGTGAAGTTTTTAATGACTGGACAAGTGTTGTTTAAGATTTGAAAGAGCTATTGGTTCTGATAAAAACAGTGTGATTACTTTAGCAAATAAACACCTTAACTATGAAGTATGAAGTTATCAGATCAGTAGAATTTGATGATGTTTTCTCTCTCTCTCTTTCTTAGATGCTGACTTTGTTTGATTTTTAAAATCTTTTTTATAACAACGATGGGTGTAGACCTCCAAGACAAACTTGTCTCGAAGAATACAGAAAGAAATTCTGCCTCTTTGCCTCTGTTGCCGTACTACAATAGGATGATTTAGATCAAAACACATTCACGCTAGAACAGTCTAGTCAAAGCCTCAATCCAAATGAAAATTAATTGCAAGACTTTTGAAAAAACCTGAGGCTCTCTATTGAAAGTGACAGACAGAGCTTGAATTATTTTGAAATATAAAATGCAACGAGCAATGAACAAAACTTTAACTCATGACAGCAACATACAGAAAGCAAGTCACACTATGAAGTTCTATGTAAAACTAAGTTGAAAACCATGCATCATTTCCCTTCATTTCCCAATTATGTGATACTTTATGTTGCTCTTTTATCTAATATTCAGAGGAAATTAATTTATGGTTATAAAGCAAAAAAAAAAAAGTATAAAGCATACTATCAAGGGGGTGTATAAACAGAATGCTAACATAAAAGCAGGTCTTCAAACTGACTCACTACAAATTACACCAACAGGAGACATAAAAGAAATCCATAAAGCTCATCATATTTTTCTGATGCAAATCTGAAACATAAAATGCGTTCATCTGAGTATGTTGCATTATGTGAGGTGCTATAAGAAAATCTCAAGGGTTCTGTTAGGTTAAGTAATTAGACTCCTCGAGACTGAGGTAGAAACAACAGCTAGCATGAATGCACTCTTAGGTTGCCCCACAGTGGGTTCAGGAACAAAACACCCACACTCACTTCAGTACCTGCCAGTAATCACCTCTGTCTCATTTGACCCATTTAGTGTAACATTATGCTTACACAGCTGGCATGATTTTAGCCTTCTTTGCCATCCCCTGCTATTTCTACCCAAGCAAACTACCCTGATGAGAAATTCAAGTCACTGATGAAAAATCAGTCTGCTAAAAAAGAACTTTTAGATCAGGCCTTCAGAACATTATATCCACACTCCTTACTGCTGCTCCTCCAGTGAAGGTGCCAGAGCCTTGGTTTTCATTGCAGCAACTGCAGCAGCAGGCTGTGTCTGATCTACGTGACCCAGGAGAGGGGTCCAGAGACCTGGCGGCTTGTTGAGAATACAGATCAACCGCCTACATGTCCCGAACTCTGCCCTTTCCACTCATTACTGCACACATTCGCTTTCCAGGGAATCGTGGTGCTGCTGAACGAACCCTGCACTGAACATCCTTGTTGAGCATGTGAATGCTGTGGAAGCTTTTTCCAACTGTGTGAAAGTGTAGTTGGTTGTGCATTTTAATATAATGGTTGCTGTATTGTGTTTTGATGAAGAACAAATTGTTTTATTGATATGAATGTGTATCATCTTAAAGTGCAGTTAGCTGATGAAGGATGGCTTTCTTCTGTCAAAATCAAACATTTTATCCACAGTTCTGTATAATTCTAAAACTTCTTCATAAAAAACCCACTTTATCATCATGAATCAGTAAGAATATGATTTCTCAAGCAAAATTTAACAAATGGTAAAAATGTAATGGTCAAATCTTTGTGTGTCTATCTAAATATGACCCATGCAAAGACAAGGAAGAACTAAATCCAAAGTTTGAAGATTTTTCTTTGTACTTTTTGGCAGCTTGTACGAGATAGAGCATTTGTTGCCACTTCTGTAATTCCATTTAGGGAAATACCAAAAATAATAAGAGCAAATTTGGATTGATAAGCAAATATGAAAGGGTGATCTTTAAAGGAACAATATTATGCATTTTCCTGACACATAGTGCCATTTTATAGCACAATTAAGTAGCTATGTTATCTCCAGTTGTTATAAAATTACTGTATATATCACACCTAACGTAAAAAACAAACAAAACATTTTTTCACTATAAGACTCTTTGAAATTGGGCCTCTGTCTCTTTAACAAGTTGCTGCTCTTTATGACACGCTGCCTTCAGCACATCATCATGACAAAGCTCCTCCATGATGCTATTTACCACTGTTCTTAGGAGCGTTGGACTGAGTAATTTATATGATGACCTCAGCAGACTTACAGCTCCACCAGGTGTTAAGGTGCTAATTGCTGCTGCCGCTAGTCTGGAGGGGCTGAGTTAAGGAGTCGCAGGGGAGGGGAAATCTGTGTCAACGAACCTGTAAATTAAAATGTTGGAGAACCCCAGGAAAACTACAGCAATTTGTTCTGCTAAAAAGTAATTTGTATTTTATGACACAATATGATACCATAGATTTGTTTAGTTAAAACTTTCCTTTTATTTATTAAAAAAAGATACTGCAGAACACAGCCTGTGGCACTAAAGTAATATTTTAATTAGTGTGAACTAATTTAGTGACAGTATCCTGGCATGTCTAAACAACAGCAGCAAAAACTGCAGAAACACAGCAGACATGTTTTTTTCTGTATTCAGACTTTTCAGCTGTGCAAACTCAAACAAAGCCCACTTCATCATAATGAAGCTCTGTCAGAGCAGATTGAAGGCTGTTGTAATGAATAATTATAGCATGGCAAAGGAAGATGACAGAATACAAAGCAAAGAGAGAGAGAGGGAGGGGGAGCTGTCGAGTAAACAGGTGTGTGTCATGAATTACACATCTGGGCTGATGCACCTTACTTTTTGATGAAAGCATTTGAAAATGTCTTGTGTGCTTATTTGGGTTTTCATTTGCAGAAATAAAGAGGCAAAAGATATAACACGAATTTTGTTTTTGGAGAGCATGAAAAGCTTTTATGCTTAGGTACTGTCGTGATGTAATCCACCTTTGGGGTATTTAGTTAATTATGCTACAAAGAGATTAATTAGAGAGGACAGATGCACTACGTGTGTGTGCTGCTTAACTAGTGCAACAGCGCCGTTGTTAACCCCACACAGAAACGTACAAGCGCACACACACACCGGGCTCTCGGTGCCCTTGCTCGAAGCCATGTGCCCTGCTCTGTTGGTCACAGAGGTGGGAGCAACAAGCCGTGAAGAGGGGGACTTCCAGCTCAACAGTTCCACTGGCCTCTGACATCCCCCTCTAGTCCTGATGGTAAACTAACAACTGCTGGACTAAGGGATGCTCAGGCCAGCTTAAGAAGATAATGACCTAACAGCACAGCTGGGTCCCAAAAGACTGGCAGAAAGTATCTTAAAATACTGAATCACAGCATCTGTGTCTCCCTTTTTAAATTGCTTTCAGTCAGTATGCTCTTCTATTAATGTACAAAATAATCCTGAACACATTGCAGGTGCATTTTGTTGCAAAATATTGTTTTACTTTAGCCAAATGAGATTCCTCCTGGCAGATTATAGAAGCATGATACTTCTTTATTCTATGGAAGCATCTCGGGAAATATGTTTATTCTTCAGCATCAGCTCATACAGGATTCAGAAATCTGCCAGGTTTTTCTGCAAACGTAAAGAAAAGTTGGCTTATTTGCTACCAGGTAAGGACACATTTATAGTTACATAAAAATAAAAAAAAAATAGTGTCATACTTCTAATGAACATGTAAGTGAATGTACTTGGCTTTGTTTTTAAACCAATTCTAGAAAAAAAAATGTGGTTTTCATCTGCTTTCCAGGTAACCTGTTCTGTGAGCAGAATAAGTCAATATCTTACATGTGTTTCTACAAAGCAGATTGAACAATAAAAATCTATCAATCTCTCCACATCTCCTCCACCTCCTCCCTGTCCTTGAGGAATCCCATAGGTATTGTGGGTGTGTTTAAGGAAAAACTGATTCCGACAGGAACACAAAGGTGCTAGCATCCCTTCATCTCTCAGGGATTTTTACATCCGATCCTCCAGGTTGCCATTTCAGCGATGATAGTGTATTCAGGTAGGATTGGGAGGGGGAAGAGATGAAGAAAGATGGGATGTAAGTGTTCCTGTGGGACATAAGGGTCACTTCTTTATTTCGTCGCCTGACTCTGTGCTTTTCTATTCTGGACATCACATGGTATTCCTGGTAGTTAATATGTTTTATGTTTGTTTTTTTGCCCTCTTGCTGATAAAATGCATAATAAAGGTCACAGACTGTTGACATGTAATTCAAAATTCTCAAATTTTAGGACATTTCTCTAGTATACATGACCATTTGCATTTCTATGCGTATCCCCCATTGATATGCAACTTAAAAGGGAGGTAATGTATGTATGTAAAATATACATTTTTGAGCTTTATGTCATACTCTGTTATTTCCTCACCAAAAACGTACCTGGAGTGTACTTTTGATTATTTTATGCATGTTTGAGAAATATTTAGGTATCCGGTTGCAGAAAATGAAGTACCTGCTCCCAGAAACCTCTTTCTTGCAGCTACAGTCTTCAGATACGTTTTGCCTCACACAGCACTCCTTCCCCACAACTCTAGCCTCGGCTCCTTCAGACTAGCGGCAGCAGCAATTAGCATACACCTTGTGGAACTGTGTGTCCGCTGAGCTGATCATAGGAATTATTTCTCAGAATTAAGAAGTAAGGAGACTTAATTTTTTTTTTTCATTTGCAGCCTTTAGACCAGCACTCCTACTCTTAAGAATTGTCCCACATTTCAGCCTATCCACCTCGTCTCTCAATACAATTTCCATCTCAGCTCAAATCACCTTCTCTCAAAGGTTTCCCAAGTTCTTTACATTCCCAGTGACGTACTGCAAATATACAGTATCACCTCCAGATTAAACAGATTAATGAAGTTTGCCACTAATAGCTGCCCTGCTGTAAACATATTTTTCACCTCAGATGAGAATCTCTGCAGCTCCTCCTCGGTTATTTGTTTTGAATGCTGACCTTACAAAGTTTGTTGGTTTTGTTGAACTGCCACGTCTCTAAGCTTAAACATGTATCATTAACCTTCAGCTTTGTCCTAGAGCTGACTGGGTTTGTTTCTTGGTCTTCGTGTTGTTTGTTCACCAAAGTTGTTTAACAAATATTTGAGACCTTCACAGACCACTTGTATATATAATGGGATGCAAATTTCACAGGACTAATTACTAATTTGTTGACTTCAAAAGTCTACACTGGATTTTACTTAGGTGCATCCGTCTTGTTTAAAATTAGTCTAGGACAGATGCAACCAAGGACATGAAAATCAGTTTTTAAAGGAGGTCAGTGTAACCACAAGAAAAATCACACTTTGTTATTTGCAAGAGGAACCCAGGAGGACTGGAAGAGGAGATGGTTGGTTAGATGGGCGACTTTGTGAAAATGTCACCCCAAGATGAAGTTGACAAAATCCAGTGATTGTGTTGTTCGGGGTTACATAAAGAAGACATAGCTATATATCTGACAGTCTGTGATTAGGAGATGAGATGAAGGTGGTTCTGCGTGCTTGGCATGTTTCCAGTCTTCTCTGTGAGGAAGAGCAGAGGGCAGACAGGCACATGAGTGATTTTCAGTAAGGCGGGAAGCTTCCTGGCAAGATTACCCAAGGAGTCGACTGTCATATCCTGACCAAAGGAACAGCAAAAAGACTTGTAGGATCTCTGGCAAAAAAAAAAAAGATTGGCATGAAGCATGGGAGCCTTGCAGGAAGAAGTGGCAGAAGTGCTCCAACATAAGCTCTTTGGACACTAAGAATCTAGAAGGAGACAATAAGGGATTAATTCCAGCAACAAGGACCTTTATTATAGAAAAGTGTGGAGAAAGCAAACTGGTGATCTTCTTCTTCAACCAGACCTTTATACTACATCCTGCTGAGCTTTTGATGTTCTGCAGGAGATGATGAAGCAATGCCCTCTTTGAACAAAAACAAGATTGACAGACAACCCATCAGATGTGACAGTAAAGCGGAACTTCATAGAACATACACATTTAAGGAGCTCAGTCATATAAGAGCCCAATAAAATGTGTGGTTGTAATGTGACAAAGTGTTGAAAAATGTAAGAAATATCACAAGGCATGTTTCTTTATTCTTTATTGCCAGGTGCATGTCTAAGCTTGTTGCTCCCTGTTTTTCTAAACTCTCCTTTTGAGTGAAAACAAATAGAAACTCAGTACTCTTGATTTATAAAACCTGTGGCATATCAATTCAGATTTGTTTCACCCTTACATATTGTCTAAATTTCATCCCCAAATTCCCACTAATAAATCTTATCAAGCTCAAGGATGCAATGTCCACTCAGACTATGTGTAAGTGAAGTGTGCATGCACAAATGGCCATTTTCACTAAGAGATGAACCCTGAAAAATGAGTATACTTTCAAAAAATGCAGCCTTACTTTACTTGCAGTTTGTATCTCTCTGTAATTCCTCCAGACAAGAAAGTCACTTACGGAAAGTTTCCATGGTTGTATCTGACTTCACTCCCTCAGCTGCTTTTGGCAGCTCCAGTGTGAAATCCTCTGGGACTAGTTCCTACAAGAGCCATCCGCTTTTTTAAGGTCGAAGCTCTTAATTATGCTGGGTGTAAATGAGAGGACTGAAGAAAGAGCTGGCTGGCCAGCCAGAGGCCCCGTGTGGGGGTGACAAAGCTTATACCAGCACATCGGCTTTCTCAGCCGTAGGCTCTGTGCAGATGAAAGGAGGACAGAGAAAAAGACAGAACATAAGGCATGTCTACTAATGTGTCAACTCAGTAAGCTGGTAGGAGGATGAATAAAGCTGCTTCATCTCTAGCAGTATGAAGAAAAAAGATGTTACTCTGAAACACATTACTAATTACAGTCTTGGTGTTTGCTGTTATATTTGTGGATCACTGATTAACTAATTTGTTGGGTTCACAAATAAATAAACTGAAATTGGACAATGCATGTGTCCTGTTTATCATCTGACTTTGTAACTAATTTTTCTCTTATAGGAATGTCATTGTTCAAGGTGTCACCCAGCAGTCAAATGCAATGAAAGGAAACATAGCTTCAGCAATAGCAGGTTTAAATAGCCGCTATGAAAGTGCTATGTCATTTCCAGGACATAATAACCTTCTTCAATCAGTCACCTCAAGAGGAAAAAGTGTAAACTACTGTATGTAAACCATATTCCTATTCCCTCAGATATTATATGTTTTATATATCTACATACTGCTAATGCCTCAACCAGCTCTGAACATATAAGGTTTTATGTTTCTAGTGGTCATGCTCCATGTGCTTTTGGTACAGCCACAACATTCGTAAACTTTTTTCATCTTTTCTGAATTGTACTTTTGATCCCGGTTGCAATTATGTGTAATTGCTGATCGATAAATTGCTTCCCTCCTTGACATTGTTATTGGAAAACAGTGTTTGACTCTGGAAACCAAAACACCTATTCAGTATATTATTAATGTATACTGCCTTCGCCATATAAAATGCAACTAGACAGTATAGCTGAACTCTTCCCTGATACAAAAACTCTGAGGAAAGTTGACCTTTTGTCCACAGGTTTATTGAATCCAAGGAAGTGTAAAACTAAAACACACAAAAGAGGATACATCACTTTTACATTCCTTTTTATAAACATGTACATATACGTTTAGTGTAACTAAATTAAATACTGTCCCAAATGAATTAGCAAAGTAGTGCAAACTTACAATAAACATTCAAAAATATTTAACATTCACCTCAACAGAGCAGAAATTATGTCAAAAATAATGATGTACAATAATATATTAAACATAACCTACCCACAATGCTTCGTCAGGGCAAAGATGTATGCAGATGGAACTGGACTGATTGAACACATGGGTGACATGAAATCTAACTCTCAGCCTGGCTTCCTGGCCGAAGCCACATGACATGCAGCTGGTCTGCACCTCTTAAAGGGAAAGCCCCCACACAGACACACCCACAAAAATCCCCAACAACACATAATGTAATAAATAGATTGAGGAGGTGATAACTTTAATAGGTTTCCACTCTTGGGTCTGGATGTCTAATTTTTCAGGTTACTTGGATGCAGAACCAAATTCCCCATGTCCACAAGGGGACAGATGTATTTTTCAGGTATTCATTGCTTTTTTTTTTAAAAATACAGGCTTCAGAAGGAAAATTTCACCCTCGTGTATTTGTGTGGACTGCAAAAATGTCTCTTTTGTGAAACATTGACATAGTAGCCCCGCCTCTAACCTGTTCAACAACTCCAAATGTGTCATACGCATCATACATAACAACAATGATATATTACATTCTGCAGCAGCTCCAAAACCTTCTACAAAAGACTTCACACGTGCTTTGTTGTTTGCCATTCTTGTTGAGTGTTCCGCTAACCTAAAGAACTGTTTGTGTTTAGAGCTAGTAACGTTCTGAGGTTGTAAAAATAGCATCTTGTTTTGTTCACTGTGTTTTTGTGCGAATGAAAACATTTCTGAGAAATGGTCTTGTGTGGAAGCAGAATTTTTTGAAAGCAACAATCCGTAAAAAAAAAAAACAACATTCAGGATCCATGGATTTTAGCATGTACGAGTGAGATTCATGCTGGTGAAAAATCTACTTTTGACTATTTTCCTAAATATGCTGCCTGTAGAGGTAAAGCTACATAAGCTTACAAAATTCCAGATAAAGAGGTATGAATTGATGAATTAAAATTAATTGACTTGTAAATTGCAATGCAGAACTAAAATCAATGCAAAATGATGTTTTGCATTTGACATGCCATGTCATTTAAAATCCTACAAATCAAGCATTTACATCAATATGCATTCATCAACAGATCTTTACTTGCTTTAACAATTGTTCTTTTACTAAGATGGAGTGTTTACAAAACTGTCATCGTTCACTAACCAAATGAAAGTGAATAAACGAAATTTAAGACTTTAAGCAGGAGCTAGGGAAGGATTATGCCTTTATTTATACAAAAATGTAAAAAAAAAAACTAAAAAAAAAAACTTAAAGTCTTAAGAATTCCAAGCACTATTGTTTGCACTTGTGTCCAAAATTTTGTTTTATTGGCACATGTGTGGAGTAATGCAGGAATCAGTCAGCAAGTGAGGAACAAAAATGGAGGAAAATGCAGCAGGGAGATATGGTATGAGCGATAGATATAGAGATGCAAGAGAGACAGCAAGAGAGAGAGAGAATTTGAGAGAAAATGTGATTTGGTCTGAGTGTTTTTGGCTGCATGCTCCATTTGCCCTCCTGACAGAGAGGCAGAGTGACGGGCATTGGCAGGAATTGAATCAGTAGATTAAACACCCCCGCTGCCTCCCCCTCGCCTTTCTCCATCTCCACTCTTCTCGTCTGCTTTCTCTCCACTCACCTCACCTCCTTCCCCTCGTCACCAATTCTCCTTTTCCATTGACGGGGGAAATGTGGTGGTGATTGCAGGCTGAGATGTTCTTGCCAAGTGTGGCTAAGGAGCCTGTGTCAATGGTAAGATTGATTGTGTGATTAAATACCAGCAGTAGAGTATTAGTAGCCATTCTTGACCATTAGTGTCATCAAGCAGCAGAAATGCATTGAGTGTCTTTGGAAAACCTTTACTGCAAGTTATCATCCTCAACGCTATCATGATAGAACTCACTTCTGTGTAGCAAGGCAGTGTAGGAGTCAAGATGATAAAAGCAAAGTGCTTACACAAAGCCCCCATGCAATGAAAGTGATAATCCTCCATACTCCACATGGTACACTCATATTTTAATATCCAGGTCCTTCAATACCTCCCAAAAGGTTCACATCCCTGGAATTTTTCACATTTAGTTCAAATCACAAATTCCGTGTATCTACATGGGATTTATCGACAGACCAACACAAACTCTCTGTTAGAACTGCAGGTCTTTCAGGATATGTGTCTGCCATCTTTGCGCTCGAAAATTACTGATGTTTTTGCTCTTTTTTGCAAAATAGATGTTTGATTCCTATCAGGTATGTTTGATTCCTATCACATGTCTAGTTAGATTTAGGTCTTGATTTTGATCAGGTCATTCTAATACAAGAGTACTACTTAGTAGAGGTGTGTAATGCTGTGTATTTTGGTAAAGGTTGATAGAAAGTAAATAAAAGGCCAATATAACTGATATTGACACCTATACCTTTTATTTTGTAGGTTTGATATATCATCAGATTTCGTACCTTCAGGTGTTTTTCTGGTTTGAATTATCTTGTTCTACTTATATAACTGCAAAACTAACTGCTATCATTTTAAAGGGTTTTGACTCCTGTTTTGGGTGTTGTGTTACCATGTCGACATGTTTGAGTATTTCTCTGTGAAGCATTTTGTTACATTTGTATGTGAAATGTTCTGCATAAAGAAACTCTTACTTGCATTTACGGACTCATTCACCTACAGTCTGACAGCTGACATTAAAGGAATGACAAAATTTCAATTAAATACACTGGAGTTTTTTATTGTGAGAAAAAGTACAATGTTTTTGAGGGTATGAATCATTTTCAAGGTACTGAAAGGGGAAAAAAATTCTTTAGCTCTATCAGTCGGCTAGTTTTAGTCTCTCAGTCAGCTTCAAAACTGCCATTACATTGATAAAGCCATTCATTTAAGAGTTGACTCAATTCTAAACGTCTGGGTGATAAAAAAAAAAAAAAAAGGACAGTCGTTTACTTGAATTAATTTTTTTCTGGGACTACTGCTCCATCCTCAACTAATGTCCTGGTAATTAAGCACACTGTCAAGTGATAAGTAAAACTTAAATCCTCATCAAATATCCTCCTTTTCTGCTCTAATCATAAGTTATACTCCACACAACTTCCAAGACACACCTCATTACCATATTTCCATTCCCTGCTTTCATTATGTTTCATTTAAATTGAATTGTCATTGCCATTTTGTCTTTGTGTTCTTAAGGCACAGCCTGTTCATTTCATCGTCCGTGCTGTGTTTCAACAATGAGAGGAATTGACTCGTGACAGGATTTTTCTACTCAAGCCCCTTGGGTGGTCTTAGTACAAGCTTTATCTTTCTTTTTTTGTTTGTCTGTTTTTTGATTACAGCCTACTTGACAATCACAGACAGAGTTTACATTATGCATTACTTGGCAAATCCTGGGAAAAGGCAAGTGCAGAAATGGCAGCCAGATTTAATTTATCTTCAGTTTAAGCTTTAACTTGTGACTGATGTTGAGTTAGGGTTGCTTAAGGACTGTGAAAAAAACATGACTCTTAAGAACTTTATTTCAAAAACAGCATGGTTTTAACTGTTCAAATTGCAGAACAAATGATATCGTATAAAAACATGCATCAGTGTGATGTCTTGTTAAATGAAACTTAGCCGCACTTAAATGTCTTTGACAAGATTAAAAAATGGTGCAAAATATGTTGCATAAACCAGAAATTGCATTTGACATTTGGTTCACACTTCTGTTATAATTCTGGTCTTAGCCGAGGCAACGGTGAAGAAAACCGAACACTTACTTGCCTGCATTTTCTTCTCTTTGCACTTTGATTTCACTACTTTCATCTCTTTTTCTGAGTTACAGATACACGGCTATTGATGGAGATCACTGGAGCCATGTGAGCAGGCTGGTCTCAAAGCATCATCGCCTTCACTTCTTCAACCTTTAATTCTTTCATGAATCCTTACTTCATGTCTCTATTGATACGAACTAAAGCTTGAGATGTTATTTGATCCAACGGTGTGTTTTAAAACCTAAAATACTTTAAATTTAATGGTCAAGATGACCCATTGTTATTATAATTTTCCTGTTTATATGTCAATATAGCTAAGCATATACTCTGATAGGTTATCAATGAATTATCCTCCAATGGCTGCATAAAAAACATTAATGCATTGGTTCTGTTAATCATTATGGACAGCAAGGTGCAACAATTTCATGATATAGAGAAACTTTGCAACCACAAAAGAGAGAAAAAAACTAGAGCATATTCCCCTTTGAACCTGATTCAGTATATTTTTATTACTGTTGTGCAGTAACATCATCTGACGCTGATCCAAATAACAAGGAGCTCTTTTGCAGTGGGCACCATGTTTATCATCCCATTCTGAATTCAGGTTGACATCCTCTGAAGCAGCACTTTTCTTTGATGAAAAGACCCTTTTCCTGCAGTCAGCCAAAGCAGTCCTGCCACTGACTTAAGTGGACTTAAGCTGCAGTGAGGTAATGTGTCATTTGGCAGGTAGATAAACCTCTTCGCCATGCGCTGTCTTCCAAGTTATGGCGGACCCTGGTTCCTCTGGGCTGACCTTTTGCTTCAAGGAGGATACGCTGACCTGGAAATTCTACTGTGCTGATTGGTTTAGGAGCTTGGAGATGCAATCTGGTGATGAATACTGAAAAGGTCAAGGCAGCCTTCTCTGAAGCAAAGCCGTTTCGTTCGGTTACATGCTGTCTAAAATGCTCTGATAATGCCTCCTACTCTGTCTGTGTGTCTCTCTCTTATTCATTTGTTTCTATTATTGTGTTGGACATTGTGGTTTAGTCGCAGCTGTGTGTCTCTTCCCCCTAATGAGTGCTCATTAGCCTTTGAAATTATATGCGGAAAACTGAATGCACTATGCTCTCCCAGTATGTTGGCATCTATGTTGACATATCAACTAAGCTAAAGAGTTTGATATATCTTATCAGGAAGTATAATGTTGAATGTGATTCCAGTTTAATGTTTAAGAACAAATAGCTCTAATTTCAGGGAATGTCTATATATTCTGTTCTATTACTAACAGGAATGTATTGTAACAGCATTGTATTTGTGTTTGGTATTAACATATATACTTGTTACATAACTGTTCAGATTCAATTATCTTAACAACTGTCATTTTATGCTGACATATTTTAATGCATATAGCCTCTACTGTCAAAAGAATCAAACCAACAATTATTTCAAGCATTTTTTCAATCTGATTCATTGTGGTCAGAAAAGTATATATATATATTATAAATCTTCATAGTAAAGCATTTAATGTAGTTTTAGTCAGAGAAATAAACAATCATAGTAAAACAGATGGACTTTATTATGTAATATATAAGGTTGTAATTTTTAATTGAACAAGTTGGAAAGTTTACAAATAATTGCCAATGGATGTAGTGTATTAAGTACCTTCTTTCTAATACCAAGGTATAAAGTCTCAGATTGGAGATAATCTTTGATTTGGTCCCTAAAGACTTCAGACTTTTTCTACAAGTTTATTAAATCTGGTCCTGAGGCCAAAAATGGAAATGAATAGTATTCAATAAGATAAAACAAGGCAAGGACATGGAATTTAGCATGTTTAAAGCTTAAATATAAAGATGTAGCTAACGAGAATTTTTGAAAATTGTGTCCATAATTTATTCAGCATCCACAGATATTGTTACAGGAAGCTTAATTTTGGTGTGCTGATAAAGCACATCAAACGTTCAGTGATGTTTGGTGTGATCTGGACTCAGGTAGTCAAGATTGAAATAGGGGATAGCTTCAGCAGTGTTGACCAACTTTTCTCTAATATCACATCTAAAGCCAAAACAGTGATTTGTGAAAAGTGGATTTAATATTCCCTGACATATGCTTCATAGCTTTTCTTTAAATTTTCATTTGCCTGAAAAGTAGTTTTTTAGAATTCCAAGATATAAGAATAAAGTCCCTGTTTGATCCATTTAGTGTTGATGCAGCTCATCTCATTCAGGTTTAAAAAACAAGGTCATTGTGGTAGTTTTATGCGGTTGTAGATATTGGAAAAAGTGTGCTGACTTGTCTGGTACCTGACCTTACTGATGCAAACACACAGAATGTATGTCGAAAACACTTTTATTGTGTGAACTGAATGCATGTCAAGTTTAAAACCAGAGAAAATCTTTTAGCTTGGCAGACCTTTTTATGTGTGCTTTAAGGCTTGTCTTACAGAAATGAGGTGATGGAATAATGTAAAACAAAAAAGCTTGAAATGGCATTAAATTGTCTATGCTACAGCTTGTAAATTCCAACAACGATCTAAAATGTAGAATAAATTCTAATATTTTAAAACACTGCGTTAAAACAATTATCTGAGATTCAATATCTAAAGCACATTCATTATAAGTAAAACCTGGCAACCTGTTTAGTAAAATCATTCTTTTATGAGCATATGCAATCTAAGCATATTAACCTAAAACAGCAGAACTACTTTATAAATATTTTTATGTTCATTTAACAGTTTAATTTTTGATATATTCTTCTGACTGGCAGTAAAACGTGTAAGGATCATTCAGAGGCCTAAAATCAGCAGGATGCTTTGCATAAGTCATGCAAAGATCTCTGTATTTACTGCAATATGAGACTAAATCAGTTTTTCTGACTGCAGAATTAGTCAGTACTTTAATCTGTATCTGCAAAATTATATTTGTATTTTTGAACAAGATTTAAAATAAAACTCATCTCAACAAACTCACTGTAAATCATGAAACAACAAATGGTTCACTTTTGGCACAATACAATTTGTAGTGCCATTCAATTTGAGGCTGTTAAATTTTTCCTCAGGTAAGATGTAAATTATTATCTTGGTTCGTTCTACCAAAATCTGCAAATCTTCCTTTCTGCCACCACCTGATGTTTCTTTCTCCATATTCTGCCACTTTGACACTGGTTAATAGGATGAAGTAATGCTGCTTAATCCTCCATCACACACAGTAAACTGAATTCTTTTTTGTATTTCAAGCTTCAGCTTTTTTCTCACAGCTGAGTGAAATTCCACAGTAGCCAAGATTATTATTTATATGAGGGAAATGATTTTTCTCTCCACTTCTTCCTTCACTTTGCTCTCTCTCTTCAGGACGGAACTTGCCCTCCAAGGCCTGAAAAGGATTCTAACTTCAGAAGGATATCTCCCACTTACATCCGTGGCTCTCACCCTGCCAATGCAGAGTTAGCCTTTTCTTTCATGCTCTGCCCCTGGGATTATCATATCAATCTGCGTGACCTGATTACGAGGCTGCGGTTGGCTGCTAGAGCATTAGATCAAACAATCTCACCACTGTCTAATTAACACTAAAGTGTCATTGCTGCACATCACTGAATTGTCCTCAAAATGTAGTTTGGCGGTTCCTGATCTACCACTGTTGGTGCCTGAACAAGTCCTTGATCTTGTAAAAAGGCAGAAATGACTAACAAGTTTAGACACATGGGTTTAATTTTAATTAGATAAATAAATATTTACTAAAAAACCTGTTACTTGTTGAGCTAATGAACTGGAAAATGAAATAAATTCCAGCTCATATGCTGTAGAAGTGGATTGTTATTTTCTGTAATATACTACACAATACAAGTGAGAGTCATCTTTTTAGTGAGATTTGGACAAGAACCTTCTGGATAGAAAATGTTGCCAATGTACAATAGCTCAAAACTTCATCTCAATACAGTTGGAATTCATTGCTAATTATGGTTGGCGGCAAAACTGAGTCCCAAAAGACCCCATGTGAGGTCCAATTTTACAGCCGGAAAAATATGCTACCAGCTTGGTCTTAAGTGTTTTTTGGTAGCTTTTTCACTACTAAAGTATGTGGGTGATCTCATTACTTAAATTATCAATTCCCCTGGCAGAATTGACTTCAAAGTTATTTTCATTCAACCAAGAAGTTAACATCTGCAGGTTTTAAAATCAAAAATCCTATTTTTCATAAGTAAGCATCAAGATCCTCCTCATGAACAGCACAATCCCCTAGTCACAAGTTCTGACAAGGGGCAGTCCTTGTAACACGCACAGGGAACAAATTTGACTTTGTGCTGAGAATGAGGAGTCAACTTTAAATTTGTCTATATAAGAACAGAATATTTCCTAAAAGCAACCCAAGTAGCTTGCACAAAATACATAAACTGACACCTTTGCGAATCTTCTCCAGATCCATAAAACAAATGTGGAGCTGACAATCAATCTCTGATGTAACCCTTATCAGTTCCACCTGAGTAATCTGGTCGACTGATAATAACCTGCCACTGCCACCAAAAAACTATTAGAAATCAGTAGTGAAAAGTACAATAATTGCATTCATTTTCCCATGACCCACTGATAAACTAATTCCAATTAAAACAAGGGAACCTAAGCAGTTTCCAGGCAATTTGTAATAGTTTGCCCACTGGTGTTGGTCCTTTTCTTTCACACTCCTTTCAAGGAGCTCCTCGCCTTGAAATGTATGCTTTTTTTAAATTCACATTTGCTGAATCTGTAGTTGCGACACTTATTTTCTATAAATGCTTGTAAAACAGTTTTAGTTAGCATGACAACATGTGTTTGTGCATGAGCCTTAAATGCCATACCAGGTAAAAATATGACACTTCCAGGTGGATACAAGTAGGAAGCCTTCTATTGGCCTGTATTTAACAGGTGTATAATCATTACTCCATGATTGGTCAGTGTGACAGGAACGTGAGCTGACTATGTGGTAGTCTGCTCTGTGGGAGTTCAATAACGACAGCCAGCCATTCCTGTCCTTGTCATCCTTGTGTCTGTGTGGCCTCATTACTCTGACCGGTGACACATCTTCCTCCTGGACGCCTTTTCCTTGCCATCTCTCATCTTAGCGCTGCATCATGCCTCTGGATTTGTATTATGTTTTTTTTTATTATTACTAGAGGTGAATTTATTTTACATCATCTAAGGACAGAAGGTTTTGCCCTTTTATTGGAATTGGACAACATAAAGGAGGGTCACTGGCAGAATAAGAAAAGGCTGTCTGTGGAAAGAGGACACCAGACATCACCTCATTAGGCTGTGCAGGTTATGCATTCTACTAAGGACGAAGTAATTTGATATGTCGACAGACACCCAATAAATATTTGAATTATTCATAACAAATGGAGAAATTCATAATGTCCCAGATTTGCATTTTAGCATAATTGATTCTTGAGAAAAGATGGAATAATAAATCAATGCTGGCTTCCTTTTACATGAAAGATCCCTCTACATTATCTACCCAACCCCTCTCTCTTCTCAGCACCATTTTTTTTACCTGCCATTTGTATGCTTTTCATTACACATCTTCTCCCTCATGACACACCAGTAATAGCCTTGGAGGAAAGCTAGTAAACAGTTTTGACAAATTAAAATCACCCAGCTCAAGTGAAAAGACTAAAACTGTAAACCAGGGGAAGGAGGAGTTGGGTGTTAGCTCGTCTTTGCAATGACAAGACCAGCTCAAGAACACACTGCACACATGAAAACTGTGTTTCACTCATTGTGCTGTAGCAACACAATGGTCCATTTTGAAAGTGGGAACCTAGGGCAGTGGCACAGTGAAATGTGTCATAGATGTTCAGAAAGCAGAGCTGGGTGAAATATTTTTAAATGGTTTCATTTATTACATTTTGCTGTGGTTTGTTTACCAGTTACATTTGCACCACAGGCCCACAGTTTTTCAGAATGATGAATAATGTTGACATGTATATTTCACAGATGCATGACTAATTAAGTAATGACCAAAAAACCTGATTATTTTAGCCAACATTTATGTGACAGGTTTATTGAACCTTTGAGGTCATGCAAATAAGAAACAGTTCTTTGCTACCAATGCAAATATAGAAAAATCTAACAATGGCTTGTAGCACCACCTTAGAAGTAGTAGTCTTTATATGTAGGATTTTATTAATTACTCATATAAACAAAATAATTTGGTGTACACATATTTTCATTGCTCCATCCCTCTACAAATGATTAGCAGGTTGCATGTGCTGTTAAGATTTTATCAGTTTTTTTGGGTTTATTCAGACTTAAGAGACGTCCAAAATTGCTTCACAATGTTATATGTTACTCTAGCAGTTAGATCAGCAACAGTTGGTTGGAACGCTTCCCCTTAAATCATATAATATTTTGATTTTGTAGAAATGAATAATAAAAATCCACAAGACTGCCACAGACATGTTGATGTGTAGACTCCTGCTGATCTGCAATCTCATGTATTCAGTGAAGTTCAGAATGTGTTGTAGAAAATTAACATTGGCTGAAAAAATAAACAAAAACAACATTCTGTTAAAGTTTAAACTTCATAGTACCAGAAAATACTACACTGCAGGCAGTTATTGTACAAGATAATGACTACAAAAATGTTCTTAACTTCCTGTTCAACAAAATCACTTTCCATCCAAGACGCTATCCATCTTCATTTCCCATCATGGCTCGCTGACAGGGGTTTCCATCATGTGTCATTATTGGTGCAGGAGGAAACTCAACGGAACAATCCGCCAGTCTGGAGAATGCATCAATCACTGACTCCTTGTCCCACCCTGACAGTTCAGCTGGGAAACAACAGGAGCTTTATCCCACCATACAGACCCGTTTGAACCCAAGCTGGACTGGTCCTAGGAGGCTCAAACCATGTTTACCTGGTAATTGGGATTAAGAACCGCATGAGTTACAGCAGAACTTTGATATCAAAATATCTATGTGTCTGTCTATGTGCGTATTGTGTTATTCTTCATGTGTTCAACAATCATTCCTTGTGTCATTTTAAAAAATTTTATTGATAACTTAGTTTGCATTTGTAGTTAATTTTATATTTTTGTAATGTAATGTAATTTTTATCAATCTCCACATACATTGATTTGAGGTGGGGCTGTAGTTGTAATTCCTTTATTCACCAGTAGAGGGAGAGTGGTGTGTGTGTGGTCTGCTGGGAGCTTTGTAGATCAGACTGCCTACTAACAGACTACATGTCACATGCTTCCTTACTTTGTCCTGCAATAATACAGGTTAGTAGCATTAGTATTTTGTTAAGGTTAGAAGACTGCTAAATATGATAACTTCTATGTCTGAAAGTAAGATTTTTGAGATATTGAAAGAAGGTCAATTGACTTCTGCATAAGCAAGCGAAATTTACCAGTAGTGTTTATTACTGGTGAATAAACACCTTACATTATTAGGTAAGGTTTGCAGACCTCAGCATGTTTTATTTAGTTTAACTGTGGCTCCAGGACTAGAGTAACCTTTAAAATTTGTGATTTATTGTGAGTATCGTGCACTGGTAATGTTTTGTGAGTTTTTAGTTAATAGTGATTTTGACTTCATCTTTGTCTTTATGTGTTTGGTACACAGAGATGTTTAATATGTTGTTTTTATAAGTTGCTTAGTACAAATAGCAATAAAGCAGTAAAGGTGCTGTATTTATATTTCAGCCTAAAGCTGTACCATAAAGAAATGTTCCAAACAAAAGTAACAGTACCTCATAAACATGGACATTTTATGTTCTTCACACAAGAAATAGTCAGAGGTTAAAATGGGAATTTGGGATGAAATGCTAAACAAGAAGAATAGTGAAATAACACAACTGTATAAAGAATAAGAACCAATAAGTATGATTTCCTCTTAATAAGACCAGACCCTACCTGCTGACACCACCTCCCCCATTTTACCTTTTTCTGTAAAATATAGAGGCCTGTAGCACCTGAGAGAGTAATAAAAAAAATATATTTTCATGAGAAAATCAATGAGGAAGCTATTTTTTATGACTTTAGTCCAACTTAGAAGCTTACTTACATTTTATTTACCGTATTTTGCCCTAAAACATTTTTAAGAAATCCCAAATATATTATCTTGACTTTTTAAGCTTGTTATATGGCAAGTCAAAACAGTTTAAGCCTGTGGGTATATATCTGTCTCCAATTGACCCTTTCAAACAGACAAATATCCACATCATTAAATTGTAAAATTAGTTTCAGATAATGTAAAGGAACATTTGGCAATGATGTGGAGCAGCTGTCACACAGCGTTGATGGAAAGCCCACACAAGATTTGTGAGCAGAGGCCTTCAATGAGGTGGGATGAGACATTTTTTCAGTTCTACCTTTTAAGAGTCGTTGGAGGTACATACAGTATGTTATACATCAATGGTTGCAATAATA
Organism: Xiphophorus couchianus; assembly: GCF_001444195.1. Taxonomy (NCBI): domain Eukaryota; kingdom Metazoa; phylum Chordata; class Actinopteri; order Cyprinodontiformes; family Poeciliidae; genus Xiphophorus; species Xiphophorus couchianus. The sequence continues at coordinate 5,430,747 of NC_040247.1, forward strand.
ACTCATCCTGGCCTTTGTAACAAAAAAAAACTAAAACAAAAAAAAAAATGTTCGTCAAGCCTTGTATAGGCATATATAGCAAGATGCTCAACAAATCAAAAATATGTTTAAATGCTTTCTTGCAAGCTGGAAGTACTCATTTTTAGTCAAACTGAAGTTTTCCAAGTTGTTTAATTCACTTAAACTCCTGAATTGTGTTGTGATTGATTACGCATTTTCAAAATTGTTTAAAATTCAGTAAGACGTGTTTTCACGTTGAGTCAGAGTTGATACTATAAAAGCTAACAAGGCTTACATTAACATTGAAAATGTATCATTGAGCATCCTGAGTTTCCAGTGAGGCAGATCAATCAGCAAGCTGCGGCCAGCAGGGAGTTCTGGTTGACATTCAGACTCATTTTATGGACACAGTGAATTTCAATAAATAAGCAAAAGTATGTGGAGAGCGAGAAGCATCCTGATGAAAACAGAGAATGAAAAATTGAGTGTTGCTTGGGTCATCTTTTAGATCTAAGATGTTGCGACTTGGTTAAAATTCAATTAAATCCTAGGGCAGGCTTACCAATCAATCTATGATCTTTATCAAGACTTTGCCTCTCAGATCTCTATCTCTCACAGCAACCCATGGGAAATGGAGACGACTTTCATGACAATAGTTGGACTCTGCTATTTCTGTGCTGCTCCTTTCCCTCCTTCGTCAAACAATGCTGACTGTATTGACAACCTTAACCTTGAGAACTGGTCCCAAGTAGAAAAACCCTTTCTTCTTCATTTCTTTTAGGAGATTTAACAACAAGTGAATTAATAATTCATGAGGCAACACTGGTTCTCTTTGAATATCATTCTCCACTTTTCCCATAAGCTCTTGAAGTAAGTAGCAGCTGAAAACAATCCAGGTTTATGGAATAATGTATGCAAACAGATGCTCTGTAAGTTAAATACACACATGAATTGGATGTTGGAGCAACTACTACAGAGTAGAGTGCTTTGCTTTCATACAGCATGGTCAACACAGTCCTTACCAATTCCCTTAATCTCAAGCTCTCCTCCCTCACTAGAAACTGTCTCCTGGTGGTTAATTGCGTTCTTTGATCTAGCTTTTTTACATCTGCATGATGTATAACGTTCTGTAAATGTAATGAATATGCTCTGGGCTAGTTATCTGATGTTAAATCCTGGCAATATTGACAAGCAACAAGCATGTTTGTGTGTATGTAGGCACATTAAAGGCTTAAAGTGTTTCAGCTGAAAATTGCATCAGCAATATGAATTACTCAATGAGATTTCTGTGTAACATGAAACTAGATGAATGCGGCACCTCATGGGAAAAGTCTGAAATAATGATAAAATAAATGTTTGAAGTGTCACAAGATTAGAAGTGGATTTTATAATGATTTTCCTTTCTTTTTCATGTTCACTTATTATTTAGCAGTGTTGGTGTTTAATGTCAATGCAATTTTTTGGGTTTGGTTTTGTCAGGTGAAATTGCATATCAATATTCTTTAGGGCTGGGTATATCCATCCATCCATCCATTTTCTGTTCACCCTTGTCCCTAATGGGGTCGGGAGGGTTGCTGGTGCCTATCTCCAGCTACGTTCCAGGCGAGAGGCGGGGTACACCCTGGACAGGTCGCCAGTCTGTCGCAGGGCAACACAGAGACATACAGGACAAACAACCATTCACACACACACTCACACCTAGGGAGAATTTAGAGAAACCAATTGACCTGACAGTCATGTTTTTGGACTGTGGGAGGAAGCCGGAGTACCCGGAGAGAACCCACGCATGCACAGGGAGAACATGCAAACTCCATGCAGAAAGACCCCGGCCGGGAATCGAACCCAGGACCTTCTTGCTGCAAGGCAACAGTGCTACCAACTGCGCCACTGTGCAGCCCGGCTGGGTATATAAATAGAACAATTCAGTTCTAAATTGTTCAACCACAATAAAATATTAAATATAGAGAGAATTTATTGCAACAACCCCCCTTCAAAGATAGCAGTCAGGCACAAACACTTGTTACAGATCAGGCTAGAGACAGTTCCATCCAATATAATAATAATTTTATATACTATATTAAACCACTTTATTTTCATTGTACCCAAGATTAAATTATTCATTCTAATTTAAAACCACAGTCACAAATAGAAAGACATCACAGTTCTTAGGCTCAACTCTGGGACTAAAATATTTTTTTGTTATGAAGCCTAGGCGCAAATTCAAACTGGAAGACTCTTTTATCCCCACCGGGACCCGTTAATTGAAGGGACCTGCCCACAATCGTCGACCTATCAACGCCGGACCAAGCCACGTCACGTCCAATCATCGACCAAGTCCCAGCTGATAAGGACCTTCATTCATGGCGTCCTTCGCTCTCCAGCCGAGCTCAACCCACCACCACCCCTTCTCCTCCATTCGCCCGGTCCTGAGGCCCGCACACTCCTTCAACCTCCACCACCAGTGCCGGGCCCTGGGGGATGCCGTTCCTAACAGCATCGGGGATGCTCATCTGAAGCCTATCGCTAACGCTGCGATAACCGTTATCCCCAGCCGGGGCCCGAGCGCCAAAGACTTTAAATTCTGTTTGTCAATAAACTCTTCTAATTGTCTTCTCATCTCCGTCTGAGTCTCTCCAGATTGAAATCCTCTTATACTGGGTCAGGTTAGTGATGTGACGTTCAAAAATGAACAGATTCTTTTGAAAGGCCCTTTACCCTGAACAATAGACATATTGTTTTATTATCACTTAACTTACTTATAATGCTCAGTCAATACTCACATCATCCATCAGTTATTATTTTTAATTATTGTAACATTATATTTATTAATTATATTGAGAAACTTAGAATCCACACTTTCTGACTCTGTAAAAAAACTCAAAATGCCCTTTGGGAGACTTGTTCCTGCCTTTGTTGTGGCCACTCACATATTTTTAGCAGTCATTTCTAATTTCTGGAGAACATCTTAAGACTCATTACTTGTATCATTCACAAACCAAATGGCCCAAAAAAACGTAAAAATCATGCTCTTTTAAACAGACACTTTGACAAAGACGCCAAATGGTATTAAATATGTTAATTATTCACTAAACCATTAAACTTTACAATATGACTAAATTACTTTTTTATATATTAAAATAGAAAATGTTTTTAATTTTAGATCTTTTGATATCCTGTAATATTTAATGTCTCCTTCTGATATAAATATGCAAGCTTTAAAATCTCACATGGTGTAACTTGGAAGACAGCAGTTCCTCTCTATCAACGCTCTGTTCGTAGGTGGCACATGATGGATTTCAGATCGGTGCTCTTTCCATCTCCGCACAGCAGAGATTGCTTGGGGATGCTGGTGGGTCCCTGACAAGCACGGCCTCCTCCATGGCTCACCTTGATCAACATTCAGCGTTGCCCCCTGAATTCATCACAGGCTGTGACAACACGCCCTAATTTAAGCTTTTTTATTTTATATAAGATGATGTACCTGCTGTTGGCGGGTGATGAAGGTGATTAACTATATTGCTACAAAATTGGAATGAGAACCTTTAATAGAAACTACATGTATTTTTGATAAATACAAGAATTGATGCAGTTATATATTCTTGTCAGAGTTGAAACAGACTGCTCTACCTGTAAGGCAGTATCAAAGTCCTGTAGTTTTTAAGCAATGTAGATTTACCTTTTTTTTTTATATGTACACAAATAATCAAGAGCGATGATTGGACAGGAAATACATTTTGTGTTTCTTTGTGCTGCTGCCACTACTTCAATAAGGTGAGTGGCAGTTTTTGACAATAGTGATATGACTTAAAACTGAGTATTACAACATTTTCTCATGGGGTGGTACAACAAGATAATAATGAGCTTCATAAACGTCAACTCCTAAAGCTACTCAAAAAATGTATGTACAGGAAAGCTCCCAGATGTAGATTTGGGAATCTGATTTCCTAGTAATAAATGGGTATTTGATCTATGTACTGTCAGACGGTTTAGCTATTGGACTAAATGTACACAAATACCTTTAAAATGACCCAAAATGTAAATCTCCAGGTTATGCAATTTTTAAAAAATGCATAAAGCATTACACAGGATACAAAGGATAGTCCATATAGGTTTTCTAAAACTAACACATCCAAACTGCACAGGAGACAAACCTGATGACTATCTACATGCACCCTGGAACTGCCTCCATTTTCCATGACGTTTGGATAAGACTTTGTGAAGACTTATCAGCATGCCTAAAGTACAGCAACCCAATCTGCCCATCATTCTGTCTGCTTGGTGACATCACAAAAGCTGATGTGGAAATAATTAAATCCCACATGCTTCCTGCAGTAATAAACATTGCAATGAAAGCAACACTTAAGAACTAGATGAATAAACAGAGATTATTCTAATTTATTTCAAAAACTTATTAAATTTTGTGTGTAATGAGAGAATATTTGCTTGTAAGAAAAAAAGAAACAACAGAATAAATTAGAATTGTCACGGTCTCCCATAATTAAACACAACACTTAGTGTGTTGGGGGACATAGGCTCGTTGGGTGTCCTTGACCTTGCAGGTTGAATGGTGGCAAGATTCATTGAAATCTTGATAAAAAACATTGAAATTTCCATGAAGTATAAGGGGATATTTGTGTCAATAAGAGCAAGTAACGATGTCTCAATCTCTATCAATTTTCTTGATTAGTTGCTTAAAGTGCATACAAGACAAATGACCCGAAAGCGTATGATTTTTTTCCCATCTCGGTTAATCATTTATTTTACAGAATAAAATTATTGGTTCTAATTTGCTCATCAACACCAGCTTGTGTTATGTAAATGTTATTGTAGAGATTAACTGACATAGTTTATCTCATTAAGTGCAACTTGTCAGATGGCTTTGTCATCAGTGGGATGTGTTGTGAATGGGTTTCTGAGACAACTAAATATAAATTACCATGCAAATGCAGTTTGTAATTATGGATGTACATCAAGAAAAGAAAACAATAAATGTTGTTTACTCTCCAAAGACTATTCAGCAATAAATGATCCCACAGATGTAAACAAGAGGTGACTGCTGAAACATGAGTTTCCATTAGTTACCCACTTAGATTAATGCTGCCACAATTACCGATCACACAAGATATTTATGAGCTGGATATATATATACAGATCTTAGTTTATTCCAGTCCTGTTTAGTCTGCTTGAAAAATTTAACATCAGCTTCAATATCATTTTTGCTTACGTTCACGTTCATGCCACAAGGCTGCAGCAGATCTACAAAGCTCATTGTTCTTTCAGATCTACAGTATCTTCTTCTATGACTTCTATGTCCACTGGCCACTGGGTCCAGAGCTTTCACTTCCTCTGTCCCCTCAGCTCTGGAATTATCTCCCTCCTCATCTATGCTCGCTCTGGCTCTTTTTACATCCCGTCTAAAACCTATCTTTATGAAATGACTTTCTCTGTTTTATTCTTCAATCCAGTTGCACATTTGAATTTCATTTTGTTCTTCTAAGACACATTTTTAGGTTATCTTTTACACTTGTCAATTTGCCTCGTTTTACTGCAAGGTGACAGTGAGCGTGCTAATAGGCTCATATAAATAAACTGCAATATTATTTCATGTGAAAGTACAGCATAAAACGTGTCAACTTTTAAATGGAAGGATTTTTTATGAAGTTTTCACTTCTTTCTTTTTTTCCAACTATAAAAAGTGTGGCTTGCATTTGTGTTTAGTCTCATGTACTCTAAAATTAAATCTGGTGCATTTACCTTTAAATGACCTTTAGTCACACAAAATCCTTTAAGTAAATCCATCTATGCTTGTGGTTGTAACATGAGAAAATGCAAAAAAAGAAAAAAAAGAAAAAGGCTGTAAATATTTTTGCAAAAAGCTGTAACGCTTTCACTTCTGCCTCTTTATGATGACTGTTTTCTTTGTTTATGGATACATTCTCCAAAACCAAGCTTTTGCTGCCAGGAAGAACTCTAGTGTTTCAGGAGTATCAACGTTTGGATACCAAAGCAAGAGCACACCTAGTGGGTCTTTCAGAGACGCCAACGGGTCCTGACAAAATATCACCATTTGACACCCTGGGATGAGTGTGGGCTCCCTGAAGCCCTGCAGCAGACTTTTTCAAAAACCATCCTGCTGACTTTTGAGAATGAAAACAGCTTGAAATAGCTCTAAATTTTCTCTGTAAATATCACTGACTTCAAAGACAAATTTCACTCTCCCCTCTGTGTCTTGTCCTCTCTCTCAGTGCACTTTCGCTGCCATTTCCCTCAGGTTGACTGCTTTTATTTGATATCAAACTAATGAGATTTCCATTCTCAAAGCATATCCTCGCAGTGCCTGGTCTTAAAGAAGATTCCATTTATGTATATACCCTGGATGATATTTGTTTTGCATATTTACATAAGCCACATCCACCATATCTATATGTTTTCCAAATGCCAATGTTTTATTCATGTACTTCATCATTTTTTCCTACCCTCTGCCACTTAAACCACATAAACTGTCTAGAAGAGTGATGTGTATTATTGGTGTATTGAACATATAATTTTGTTTGGAGCTTATGTGGGTGAAAGCTTATGCACAGAGTCAGTCATACAGAGCATTTACAATTGATATCTCCTCAACCGAATTCACTTAAAAATTATTTTATTTGTCCCTGCTTAAAGGACTCATCAACTGAACCATCTTCAAATAATATCACAGTACTCCTTTCTAATCTGCAGGTGCTTTGTGTTGTAATGTGCTGTATTTGGCAGCAGCAAAGCTCCAAATGCGAAGCTTATCCCCAGCGCTCAACTGACAGTAAATGAGCACAGTGAACTTAAACACAGAGGATGACTGACATCCCAGCTGAGAACATGACAGCGAGCACTCAACCACACTGGCAGAACCTCTCACTCAGGAAAACATCATTTGGGAGGGACAGAAAATCACATTTAATATATGTCTTCCTCAGGCAAATCAGGCACAAATACCCACTCTCATATAGACTGATGAATAGTATCAGAGAGTGAAGTGCTCAGAGTCCCAAGATAAAATATTATTATAATTGCGGGAACATGTCCAAGCTGTTCTTCTTTCAGTTTGTCTTCCTCCATATTACTTTTCCTTGACACATATGCACACACATCTTTTTTTATGCACAAACATGCACACAAGCGCTGAATTATGGATGAATTCAGAGACACAGTGATGATACACATTTTGTCATGTCATCCTTTATAGCGTTGTCCTTATGCTGCCTACAGTTCACATTTTGTCATTTGACATTTACAGAGAGGCTTATGGCAGTCCTAAGTGCTGTTGCGCTGCTACTGCTGACATTGAATTCAAACTGGATGAATGCTGGCAGTACCTGAAGGCCTGCACAGCTCTCACTACAAATTTGTGCTCGTCCGAGCGACTCTTCTGGGAAGGAAAAATTATGCTTTTTTTATGCATAGTTATGGAAAGAAAACCCTAAACATCTGTGCAAACTTTCATATCTAAGAAAACAGTGATCTTATCGGTCATAGAGAACTCCAGACATGAGGCAAGTATTGAAGACCTTTCAACTTCCTTCATAAACTTCGCTATACAGAAATAGCTAAGCCTCCAGCTTACAGTCAATCAAAAGCCTACATAACAAGGAGGTGATTCATAGACAACTGACAAAATGTGCCATACTGTATGTACAGTCTTCTGCTTTGTCACTGAGTCACTAAAAGACTAAGACTTTACAGCAAGAGGCAGAAAAGTGTCAGTGTTCTGTGCAGTGCAAAGAGTTGGTGGAGAAGAAGCAGGGTCTTCTATGAGCCTTTCAAATTCTCTAAAAGACTTTCAGTTTGCAACACTTTTTGTAAAGTTTTGCAATGCTGCTGTTCTCTGAAGGCATTGGTGGCTGCTTATTCTGTTGACTGCACTAGACTGCACTTGGTGGCTACCTAGTCTGCTTAACAACTCACTGGGTTATTACCAGCACTGAATACACAATAGTGCATGGTTAATGTTAGTTGCTAGTGTTATTTCAGAAATTAGCATTCTTTAGGTAAGCATCAAGTCAGAATTACTGCAAAAGATTGCTGAGGTGTTGGCGATCTTTGCCCCTGTTTTACAGCTTTTTTCCTCTTATGTTTGTGCTTAATTAAATCAAATGCCCTCATATTTCACACTATTGAACTCTGTCATTTCCATGTTTTATATTTGGAAAATTATAATAAAATTTTGTTTAAAGATTGGTAGATATGTCTAGCAAGTCAACACAGCTTGCTAATATGCAGGTGTTTCTTAAGAAATCAGGATTAGCTATATTCTCAATTGTCATTTGACATTTACGGAGAGGCTTATGGCTTGCTAGATGAATATAGCTAATCACAATATAGCTAAAGTTGTGCTCACCAACAAGAAATTTGTCTTTGGTTCCGCTTTCCTCTTTTTTACATATAAATATGTATTAAAAAATTGTTGGGATATATTTTTTTCTTGTTAGCATGTACTGTATCTCTGCTGTGTTTTAACAAAATCGGAAGAAAATGTTAAATTAGAGCAAATATAATTGGTATTAATGTGACTGTTAAGTGTTCATCAGAGAGACAACACATCCCTGGGCAGCGGTGGGTTGGGATTGAAATGGTTTGGTTTGAAGAGGCCTTTTATCCAATCACACAACAAATACACTTTGAATAACATTTGAAACAAAATAACTATTTGCAGAGTAAGAAATCTTAAGAGGTTAATATAAGGCTAAGGAAACCCAATCCTGAACACTGCATCTGATTCTTTTTAAATAGTTCCTGCTCCACTGTCCTGCTTCTCCTCTCCTGCTGTCCCTGTACATCCATTTTCCTCCTCCTCACTTTCACTGGCTTTATCCTGTCCCTCCTTTACAACTCCATTCCAACCCTAACCCTCTGCAGCAGACACAGTTGGAGACAAGGACAACGATAAACTTTAAAGCACTTTTGCAAGAAATTCATTGAATTACAACAGAAATATAATGTAGAAATTAATTTAAGAAAATTGATTAACACACAGGAAGTGATTACTGACTATTTGTGTGTTTTTTGAGCTGGTACAAAAAGCTATAAATTGATGAAACAACAGAACAAGACCACTAGATGTATAGTTTGTATGTTCAAATATTGTATTTTTAACTTTGAATATAAACTTTCTCCTATTTTTTTTTCTTTCTGGTCAGCCAATATGGGTTGATTTTAAATTGACACATTTTAAGTAAGTTGCACAGACTTTTGCCTTTATAACACAAAGTGAACCATCAGAAGACATGGCTCCCCAAATCATCACTGAATCTAGAAACTTTACACTGGACCTCAAGCTGCTTGGGTTCTGTGCCTCTCCTCTGTTCCCTCAGAACTCTGGCACATTGATTTCTAACTAAAATGCCAAATTTACTTTCACCTGGCAAGAGAACTTTGGATCACTAAGCGACAGTTTTCTCTGCCTATTCCAGGTAAGACATTTCTAATACTGTCTGGGTTCAGAAGTTGCTTCTCACAAGGAATATGACATTCGGTTGCTCTTGACCCTCTGACTCTGCTGCATTATTCTGAATGTCACCCCTACATGCTCAAAAGGGCTGTCAAGTAAGTTGTTACTATTGTTACTTGTACACCTTTTCCTACCACATTTGTCCTTCCACTCAGTCTTTCATTAATAAGCTTGGATACAGCCCAGCACACTGTACAATCAGCTTCTTTGCCTCTTTGTGGTTTACCCAGCATGTGAAGTGTCATTGCCTGTACTTAGACTGCTGTTAAATCAGTATTTTTCCTGACTGGGTTGGTAACAGTATAATATGTTTTCTTTTCATTTTTCTCATTTAACATTAAAATTTTTTGGGGTGGTGCTGTGGTGGCGCAGGGGGTTAGCACGCCCCACGTTAGGAGGCCTTAGTCCTCGACGCGGACGTCGCGGGTTCGACTCCCGGTCCCGACGACCTTTACCGCATGTCTTCCCCCCTCTCCTCACCCTCCTTCCTGCCGGCCTACTGTAGAAAAATACGAGCCACTAGCGCCGCAAAAACTCTTCGGAGAAAAAAAAAAAATTTTTTTTGAGAAACTGAATTTTGGGTTTTAATTGTGTGTTAGTGATAATTATTGAAATTAATAATCAGAGTAAGACCCGAAATGTATCACCTTATGTAATGAACCTGTTGAACATTAACATAAAGTAACATTAACAGAAAACATTTTATGAACATCTTATTACCAAATTTGTGCGACTTTAATTTATGTCAACAAGCACCTGATCACTGAGAAATTTGTAAGACGTATAAGGTAAGAAATTGTCAGGAACGGTAAGACAATTTTACATCAACAGCCAGGTTGCAACAACAGAAATGCTAATCAATGTCAAAACTGTTCAAGTTGAGTTCAACTTAAATAAATAACTTTAAAGGTGAAATTTCCACATATCAACAAAGTATAAAGAACCTTTATGAAGAGAAAATCAAAACCACAATATTCAAAAAGGCACAAACTCAATGCTTTAAAAAAAACAAAAATGAACCATTAAAGGACAATTAGCCACATTAAAGAATGTGTTATTAATTAAAAACAATTGCTCTTTGAAAATGCAGATTTTCATTTTATCGATATCATGTTTCATTTTGAGATATGGTTGAAAATCAACAATCTACATGTATACAACAGGTATAATAAATATAACAAGACAATATTTCCCAGTTGAAATATTCCCAACGGAACCATTGAAATAAGATTTTACTTAGATATGTTCAATACTTGATTTAACCAATTTTACAGCAGGTTATCTCTCTGTTGTTGGTTCAAACACTTTCCACTTTGTCTTTGACGTTTTTTGTGTTACTTCTGTAAACCCAGAAACAAGTCTAAGTTTGGAATTGAGTGACTTTTTATGAGGTAGCGTATGACAGTGCATAAAGTCAGACTAAAAGCTGAAAACACAGACTGATAACAATACGAGCAGAAGACCTGGAGGGAGGTGAGAACAGAGCAGCTGTCTCCATGACAGAGTGCTTAAATTTGAAGTAATTACATTTTCAAACATCCATCCTTTTTAGCTCCGGCTGGCACTCGGTGTAAGTCACTGTGTGGGTTTGTCTGGCACATAAATTTTACTTACTGCACGTGTGCAATGGGAAACAGTCTACAGCTTTTGTCTGTAGAACCATCAGCTCAATTTCAGATCATCATTAATAATAGGGTCGAATCTGACAAGAAAAATCAATAAAAGAACAGATATTGTGGTGACTCTGCTGAATGGAGGTAAGTAACATGAAAATGTATTTTCTGCTAATCTCCGCCATCTGAAGTTTTCTTATTTTCTCCTATTCTTTGTAGCTTGGTGGTTATGTATCAATGGTAAACAATGGCTGTGCTTCAGAAAAAGTTCAAAAGGATTTTGGACTTGTAAAGCAAAATTACAATATTAGGCAGGAGACAGACGAGTTAGAAAAAACTAATAATATGTGACAATAATCTGATTAAAAATGAGTGACAGAAAAGAGGGAACATAAATGTTGAGAAAGGTTGATTGAAAGCACAGGGAACTGGTGGATCTAATTTAAAGTGCCCCATCTTGGTTTCATTTTCTTTTTCCCTCAATAAGGTAAAGCTTATTTTAAAAACTGCATTTGTGTTTGTTTGTGTTGTCTCTGATTAATATTTAAATCAAGCTGATATAGTCAAGCAACAAACATGGAAAAAAATAGGAAACCAGGAAGGGGGCAAAAACTTTTTCACACCACTGTAGCTGTGGTGGGAGCATGAATGAGCAGCTGGGCTGGTTAATAAACACAGAATTATACAAGCCTTACAGGGAAAAACAAAACAGGACATGACTAATGACCAAGAGTGGATCTATAACCGAAAGCTAAAGTGACAACAAAATATAATAGATATGGGATCGTGATATGAATTGTGCAGAGGGAGAAAAGCTTCTTCTGGTTTTTCCCAGCCGATCAACAGGAAGTTACTTTTTCCAGTGAATGGAAAAGTTACAGCATAATCAATTCCCCTTGTCAATTAATAATATACTTAAAATGCTGGAGATTTTAGTAAATTAAAACATTGTAATTTGCACCTGCTTATATATCAGGAGTACATGAAAGACAATTCAGGTATTTGCAGGCGGCTGTGGCCCCGAACTCCTTAAAAACACTTGTGCTCCACTTTAGTTAAACACTGCAATCTTAAATGACAATATGATATGATTTTATATCAGTTCACGTTTGTTTTATTGTGCAAAGTTAATAATTGATGTATTTTGTTGAAAATAAGTGAAAAATTTTGCGTGTCAAACAAGCGTGAATCCTAGGAAAGCCTAAATTAAAATATCAAACCTCCCATCCAAATACTCGTTATTTCCAAGCAGAGTTTTAGATTTGATCAAGCCAGTTTTCACAAATAAAGTTTTGCTATGTTAAACTTGCTTCAGTATTTGCCCACCAGGTGGTTGGGAAGCAAGGAAAAAAAGTTTGTGAAGAATCACAGGATGCACAGAATCATAAAAGCAAATGTAACCTAACAAAACGCAAGAGGCCGAACAAATGCCGTACAACAAACACTGTGAATGGCATAAAAAATGATTTAAGGTAACGTAACTAATGAGATAAAGATTATAATTGCACAGTGGTCAGGAATGGTTTTACACCAGGTGTGTTGCATGTATATGGATACACATTAGCCCATAAACTTGAAAATTGAGCTTGAGAACTATTTTCACATCTTCATGCTTGGTGAATATTTGCATTAAGAAGGGTTTCTTTCATCCTGCCAAATGGACCCAGTCTCCAGCTTTCCAGTCTTTGCAGATGGTCAGTATGGTACCCAACTGACTCTGCAAAGGGGGCGTTCATTGAAATGAATTTCTATTACAGAAAACTGGCTGGCTCGAATAAATCATAATAAAAATGGAACTTGTGGCCTGTCATCTCTCAAAGATCGGCTACCTTGGGACACTGCTGAAACCTCTCCTATCATATGCCCCAGTGAAGCAGAGACGATGGGAAAGAGCATGGAGAGGATTTCTGTGCCAGAGGGAAAGATTTTGAAAGAGATTAAAATACAGTTCACTTTTTAAAGTCATCCTCGTTTTAGGAGTGGAGGCTTCCAGATACAGCTGCAGTTTTTTTTGTCTCCTGTTTTTTTTTTGTGCTGCAGACATGTCTGAATGTTACTTTATCGCTGTGACCATCGCTCCTGAATTATGCTGATAAATCATACACGTCCAATGGGAAAAGATAGACTAGTGGTTTGAAAGAGCTATTTCATGTTTAGTCAGACCCCAAAGGTGTGCACGACAGCTTTTGGGAATATTTGTTGTTTCCAACACAAATTAAGCATATTTGCTTATCAAAATGCAACTGTCAGATTTTGTTTTATTTTTAAATTAAAATTCAAGTTACAAAAACAATTAAATAATCAAATCTGCTGTATTGCATAATCAAATGCTGTCAGTCTTCATTGACAAGATGAATTTAAGTTAAAAAAATTGCCAGATTTGTATTAGTTTCTAAAAACTCTCTTTTATTAGTTTCATGCCAATTCTATTAACATATTTCTGGTTTTCTTAATTCAATAGTTGTACTAGTTCCATTGCAGCAACAAGGTCATGGGTTTAGATCCTAGGAGGAGCCATTCTGTGTGGAGTTTGCCTCAAGTTTCACTGATTACTCTGATTTATCTCATTCCTAAACTAAAACTACGTTAGGTTATTTGGAGATTCTACATCTCCATTTTCTGAGTCTGTGTGAATGGTTAGTTTTCATGAAGACTAATTAGCTCAAACTGAGATAGGTTCATGTAAATGCAAACCAAGGTTAGCAAGAGTTCTTGATCTGTGATCATTTTTGCTTGTTAAAACAGCTTGTTAAGTATTACAGAAAACTCAAAAGTTCTAGAAGGGTTGAATGTTAAAAGCCCTTTGACGTAAACAAGTGGCTGACTGATTATAGCTAAACAAGAGGAAGTTGGTTAAATTTAGTTCTACATTTAAATGGAAGCAAATGTAGAGATACAAGAGCTGAGACGAGATGATTTGAGCATAAATGGGGGTTTGATCAATAGTGTGGCAGCATGAAGTAATTGCAAATAGGAGAAAAAAATTATACTCGCAAGAATAGAGAATTGCATTCATGATAATTATACATTTTTGCTTCAGTGTTATCTGCACTCTTGCTGGGATCAAAAATGTAATATGAAAACAGATCAAGGTAACTGAGGTTAATGATGTTCCACCTTTTAATTCTCAATGGGTAAATAGAAGGATTTAGTAGCCTTAAAATCTTATACTTTATAACTAAAGCAAATAAACCATGCATAAAAATATTTATAAAATATGGTTTTCAGAAAATTATAAAGAAATTAAGAATTTCACATGTATTTCAGTATTACTGTCTGTAAAAGATTGCTTGTTGTAAAACATAAGCCCAAAAGATTGCAAGAAACATTCAGAGTGACAGTTTCTTTGAAGCACACAGTGATGCAGTATATTTAATGGCTGTATTATCAATAAATCATTTCTTCAAGAACACTGACCTAAGATGAAGAGATGAAAATAGCATACGGCCATCTCTGAATATGTGGGGTTAGAAAAAGGGCAAATCAGATGAAAAAGTAGATTACATCTGTAAATATTTCAGTCTGAACTTTAAATGAACATGTTGTTATTTTTGGAGAAAGTAATACAAAACGAGTCTGGTTAAAATGAAAGAAATATAATTGTACGCTGTATATGAAAAGGCAGCTGTGTCCTTACAGATTTTTTTGTGGTATGTCTTTGTCGCTTAAATTCTAAGAACTATTCAAGCAAACTGAGCAAAAAGCATTTACTCTATAAAACTAATAAGTGATAGTGCAGCAGCAACTACCACCCAGTATTTGCCATAAGTTATAAATCCGTTTTCTATATCACTTTGGAGAGGATTTTGGGGCTGGTACATGTTCACCATCACAATTCAAGTGGTCTGTTCCAGGTCATTCCACAACGACTCATTTCCTTCAACATTTTCTGAAGAACAGAAATCATAAATTCATTAATTAGAGTCAGTCGTTTAAGGCCCTGAAAAACTAAAGCATTGCACTCCCACCTCCATGCTTGACTGTTTATCTAATCTTCATTTTCTGAAACGCTGCTTTAGCTGTATGACAGATGCACCAGGGTGCACACCTTACAAAAATGTATTACATTTTCTTAATGAGTCAGTTGGTCATTAAAAGAAAAAACATCTCAAGAATCATAAAAATGTTTTTTGGGAAAAATGTGATGGGGCCTCTGTTCATTTTGAATAGCAGTTGTTTTTGCATTGGAACTGTCCTCTGGATGCCATTTTCATTCAGTTGCTTGCTGAATCATGAAACGTCCCTAACTGAAGCAGGTTAGGTGTGTACTGCTTTAGCTGTTGCTCAGGGGTTTGTTGTGACCTCCAGGATGAGTCATCACTGTGCTCTTAGAGGAATCTTGCTAGGTCAGCCACTCCTGGTAAGGGTCACCATTCTCTGCTTTCTCTATTTGTGGATAAACACTCAGATCTGTGGTTCACTGGAGCATCAATCCTAGGATTTTAATATATTTTATCTGATATTCAGATTAGTTTGATGATCTTAAACATATACATCTGACAAAAAAGCAAAAACTGAAGAAATCAATGAGGGGGTGAGGGTTATTCGGAATGACTCAAAGTTGTTTTGATGTTATGAAAGTATGGAAGAGCTCTTAACCAATGGAAAATTATTTGATTTGGTCAGAAACAACCTAGGAACCTCCATGGTGGAGGTCTTACAAAAAATGGTATTTATTTATACATTGATATTTACAATGCCACGAAGGCCTCCAAAACAGACCTTACATGTTATAAATACCGACTTCACAGTTCATCCTTGGAAAACAAAATACAGCTGAAAGAAACTTTTCGAGTCAGATGAGAAAAACATGAGTTGCTCAGTCAAATAAAACAGAGAAATATTTAACAACACTGATCCTTTATTGACTGTTATGTGCTCTTAGTATGTTGTACAGCTATTTTCTTTGAGCACAACTGGTATATTACAGCTATAAACATAAAGAGTCTTATAATTGTCTTAGTAAACACTTCCATCTATTCTTGAGAAAAATTAGCTCTTTACCAGATGTGTAAAACCATGCTGCTAGTCTCAGGCGGGATCTATGAATGGATTCAAACACTTCGACTTAAAGCAGCGGAGATGGTTTCTTGGAAAACGAAGCAAAAAGCTGAACCGCATGCAAGTCAATCACTTGTAACCCAATGAAATATTATCAGTAGTGATTTTTTTTCCCCCAACAATTCCACACCTACCATACAGTCTCGGGTAAGAATAATTGCATTTCTTTTCCAGTTTGCTATACCTGAAAATGTGGAACCTAATGTAGTCCTAGAATATAACAGAAGTAGAGAACAAGTTCTAAACACTGTTTTCATGTTGTATTACTTACTCAAGTTATCTCATTAAGCAGTGAATATATTTTGATCTCATATTTAAATTTTTTTCATGATTTTTGAAAGTTAAAACTTAAAATATGGGAAGCATCTAAGAGATGACATGTTGCCAGATAGAAACAAACAAACATAAAAAACCTACAGAAATACTTTGAGAAAAGCAGAGAAGTACAGATTTAAACAAAAAGGTGCCTCTCATTCTGACCTAACTAGGCAAAAATACCAGATATATAAAGGCAAGCTCATGGCAATTGTCAAAGATGTTGTAGAGCTGAATTGTCATGGCACTTGTTATTTGTATTCAACAGTGACATTCTGCTCCAGAGGGTGTGGTGGTGAGTTATAAAGTAACTTAGGGTTACATAATGCTACTTTTGTACTGTTCAACACCTCAAAAGACCTGTGGGAAACAGAGTAAGCCCTGTTGCTGCTGCGGCAGCAGCTATCTGCCATAAGCCTATTTAATACCAACCCCTTCAAACACAGTGCTAGTATAAGTCAAAGGTTAATGAAAGGGCACCTGGTTGGGAGGATGAAGACATGGTAGCAGCAAGAGCAAAAGGGATTAGCCCTGTTCTTATATCAAAGGGATCCCCAGCCAGAAGGGCTCAATCTGGATTTTATGTGGAAATCTGACTCCGTTACAGAGATATTGGCTCCAAAAGCTTGAATCCTCATCTTCTCTCATATCCTTCACTCTCATACATAACAATGTGCAAACTTGTGGTTGAAAGGGAGTGTGATGCATAAGACTATGAGGTCTCTAAAGGCAGGGTCATGTCCCTCCAGAAAAAAGTTTTGAAGCAAAAGGATAATATTGGAAAAAGGTAGATCAATTCTGATTAACATTTTTACTGTTCAGTGAGTAAACAATTTTCACCTATGTTCTACTCCAGCTCAGTTATATTTAGGAGGAACACATTAGATTGTTTAAGTTACAATTCAGACTGAAAACAATCATTGTTCTGTAAGTCACTTCATATACAGTATATATACTGGAAGCAAACAAATATACATAATCCAGGCTGTGTAACTTCTTACCATCTCTCTACATTCATCTTTTTGTGAAGAGGAACAGTTCCTGCCTTCCATCCTTGGAATGACCTTAACGAGATTAGACAACTCTTCATCCATACTGAAAGGCTGGCAATGGAACCAAACGCTACAGAAACAGAAGGCAGTTCTGTGAGATGAAAAATAACAAGTTAGACCTGAAGTGACAAACTATTCTTTTTTCTAATGTGGTGGCTATCTAGCAGGGGAGAAAGTGACTTATCACAAAGGTTGTCCAAACACAATCTACATTCATCATTTTGTTTTTATAAAGCTGAATATGCATTTGAGAAACCTTCAATTTACAGATTTATAGATTTCTCAAGATTTCTGATCCTTTTTCATTCTCTGATGAGCAAAGTATTCATTAGAATTCTTTGTTTTTGAGTTGCTTCAATTTAATATGCACAATTTCTTCAGTTTCAGTTAGTTAGTAGATATTGTTTGGCTTTATTGTATTTTTTCTGAATCTGAAATGCAGAAACCTAGAATTGACTTTCATAGGACGCACCGCTTGCTCCATATAATTTATAGATTTTCTTTTCTTTTCTTTTGCTGCTCACCTGCTGAGTTTCTTTTGTTGGTTTATAGCTGGAGGCAGATGCTTCATCATCTGCTTGTAAAAATGATCCTGTACTTATTATTTTAAATACTCAGCGTCTTTTCCATTGAACTCAATAGGACTCTACTGTGGAGTACAGGGTTCACTGCCAGACACAGTAGTGAGCTCAGCACATTTTTTAAAGTATCCTTACACAGGATAAGACTCGTTTAACTTCTAGGGGATTTTCATCTAATTTTAAATACAAAAATAATGCTTCCATGGTTTAAAAAAATGTCCACACAGTGGTTTAATATTGACCCTGTTTTACATGGAAAACTTGCACCAAAATGGTTGGTTCTATTATTTGGTTAACATGTATCTAATCTCGCAGTTTTTTTTTTTCAATTTAAAATGTCACAGATCGAGATTTTAGAAAAATATCCCAGTAATATTTTTCCTCTTTTCCTTGTGTTTACTTAATAAGTTTCACTTTGGATATTCTACTCATACCTATGATGCATAGCAGTTACAAAATGCAAAGAACACATCAGGCCCAGGGTTAGTGTCCTCTCTACTGGAGAGCCGAGCGTCCTACATAGCCGTGCATGAGATTTTGTGTGAAGGCTAACTGAGCATAATAATGAAGATAGGCATGGTTGCATGAGTCTATGTATGGCATGTCTATAAAGTTCTAATTCACAAAAATGTATTTTTTAGTCACTTTAAAAAACAAACAGATCCAATGTATGTCAAAATACGTAGTCAGTTGAATAGAATTATAGAGGCTGATTGAAATTCAGTTTCATGCATTCCATGTCCACCCTTCTTAGAAATTCAGTCATGTTCGGTTTATCATGACATTCTCGTCTAAGATAAGCAGTCTATCTGCAGAGTCAGAAACTTTACAGCAATCCCTCCTCCTGGACAACCAGTAGACTTGACTGAATCCAGTTACTAACTTTGTAGCAATCCCACACTGAGCATGCATGTTCTTATTTGACTGGGACCAATACTCTCACTTCCATTTATTGATTTTGCATGTTTAGTTTTGCTCACATTTCATATAAGCTCATCAGAAATGTTTAAATCTTTGCAAGAGTTATTTATAATATAAATTTTTATTTACACACGTTGGCAGTTTGTTTACATGTTGCTTTGTCAGCAGCTCAATATAAACATGAACAGTGAAACAAAGGATTTCTAATATTAGTTCCCATTAACTTTAGTAACTTATTATTTGTAGTACACCAAATGCATACATCTTACAAATTTAGATTTAAAGTAATCTTTACATTTTACCAACATGTTTCTTCTGACTGGAAGTGTTATTAATGTGCCTGTGTTTTATTAATTATAAATTAAAAGTTAGATTACATCAGATCAAAAGGAAAACTACTTTTAGCAACAGAAATGTAGAGTTAATGAAAAGCATGTTTATTACATAGCTTAAAAAAAAGCTCTTTTCAGAATGTAGTTTTAATCTGTCCAATGAGAGTGATTGTTATTTAATAAAAATGACTTAACATTGTGAACTGACTTGAGACACTGTCTGTGTACGAACAAAACAAAGAAGCTTTGAACCACTTCTGTAGAAGACATACTGTAACTCTTTGCCATATCTTGAGGCCCCTCTTGACAGTGTCCCAGGATTGACTGCAGAGGACATAGTTCTTTGTCATAACACCTTACGTCCTGGGAACTATAGTATGCTGACTGGGACGCATTCCTTTGTCAGAGCTGTTTCTTGAGTAATAATAAAAACAAGAAATAATTCTAGTTTCTATTGTCTGACTGCTAACCAAAACGGGCTGTGTTCATACTTCTTGGAAATTTCTTTTACTTTCTTTTTTGTGTCATTATTTTATATGGGTCTGTCTGAAATCCTCCTTTAGTCAACATAGTTGTCCAACATTCTCACATAGGCATTTAAAGGTGGCCAAACCCTGATCCACAATATTCTGATTGACCAACATTATGTGTTGTCTTTTAGTTAAATTTCTGTGGCTTAACATTGTTCACTTCTTGTGACTCACCTATGTGGTGCTATATAAAAATGTTGTTTTACTTCCAACCATGAATCCCTAGCTTATATGTATTTTTTCAGTTACCTTGTTTGGTATTTTACTTATTTTAAAGGTCGTTGTAAAAATGTTGTCTGAAATGTTAAATGCTCTGAATCAATATCATCATATTCTGTGGCTTTTGACTAAGTAGTGTGATGATAAATGAAAGCTCTAAATCCTTCTGCTATTTTGGACAAACAGTGCTACATTTCCTTCACATCCACACTCTGACCCACAATAACATGTTTGACATTGGCTCTGATTATCTTTGCATATGGAGTAGTCTAAAGAAAATGTGTTTCTGTGTGAAGGCTGAAGGGAATTGTTTTGGCAGAGATGGATCGGCTTCTCTGTAGCCATCTTTATAAATTGGATATGGCAGCATAATTCAGAGCTACTTAAACACCTCACAGTCACTCCCTGTGGTCTCACAGTGTCAGCTTTTCTCCAATATGTTCCTCAGAGATAGGCCTTCTGGATTTTCATAAAAGAGCCCAGTTGCTATGAAAGGATTTTAATGGATTTACAGGAAGTCATTAACATTAGGCGCCAGTGTTTGTCTAAGGTGCTATTATCATGGGATGTCAACAGAATAAATAATGTCATTCCTATTTATCTCTCTGCTCGTTGCCTTGTAAAATTCTGTGACACACACGTGGTGTGTTACTTTCTTTAATCTTTTTCAGATGTATTGGGTCTATTGGGACAGCTGAAATAAACCTTTTTCATAAGAAGACATTGACGGATTATTTGCGTGAGACTGGTGCTTAATCAAAGTGAATGGTTCATTAATCTGAAGTTGCTTGTATTGCTGTATATTTATGCAGTACTGAAAGGTGTACAAACTAAAATGGGTTGGAATTTTTAGAAATAAATGTATCTGAATGGCAAACACCTGTAACACAAAGGGAATAACAACAACACACTAAAGAGTAATCTTAATTGCATTTGTGAGACATTAGTGAAGTTAATCAGTCGGGCCTCCTTTCCAGCACCCTAGAGTAACCTTTCCCAGTTAGGATGAAAGTGTGATCCATTTATAACGGGAACACACTCCCCAGCCCCCTGTCCTAATGAGGACCACCAAGCTAGTCTGCCAGATGATACGCTTCAACCTTACAGAACGGCTCATCGGTGAGAAGACAGCCCTGAAGCCAGATTATGCCACCAAATGCGCACATGTCATGCCACCAAGAACCCTGCCAACTTGCATGGTACCCAATCCCAATGTGCCTCTGTAGATGGTGGGCCTATGTAGATGGGGCTTCTCATAGTTCCTTCAGACTGAGCCAAGCCAATGCAAAGTGTGTCAGTTATGTGCAATTAAGGTTTTGGGGTCCCAGGGGTGTCTCCTGACATATAAGTGGTTTAATTATATTTGTTTACCTTTCAACAGAAAACCCACCAAAAGATGTTCAACAGAGAATTATCACCCTGTAACATAACCACTATGTTTGTTTTTTCCTAAATAAATACATTAAAAAGTAAATGTATCAACCTGTCGTGTAGAACAGTTGCTGTGATTTCATTGTTAAAAAGTATTCCAATTTCCACTGTTTATAACTGATTTCGGGTAAATCCTGATGTTTTCAGGTGTGAGTGAAACAAATTGGTAATTAAAAAAGGGGCGTGTGCGTCGGCGCAGGAAGCGCAAGCGGGGAGGAAGACGCTCACCGTGGGATCTGTGCAGCGGGAGTTTTGACTTGTCTGAACGTTTAAAACTAGTAAAAATCAAAGGAAAGACATAAAAAACAGCTATCAAAGATCGCCCCGTGCCACAGATAGTATTTTAGGAACTGGATCGGAGTTTGCACCCAGGAAACGGCGCCCGGTGCAAGAGGACGCCACCGAGGGGAAGGAGAAACGCTCCCGGTGAGATCTGGACTGTACTTTTCTTTTTGGGGATTTTTGGTGGTACCACTCTTTTCTCGTATCGTTTTGGGGAGGGTTTTGGACGTTAGGATTTTTCATTTTGGATCGGGACTTGGGGAAATACTTCCAGGACTTTGTTTATTTTTCGAGGATATGGAACTGCTTTGTGGACAATAATCTGTTTGAAAATGGATGGGGAAATTTTGGACATTTAATTAATTAGGTCTTTTGCTGGTACAAACCGAGTAACCATAATTATTTTTTTTGAGGAAATGGAGTTATCGATCTATCTATCAAGATAACTATTATTATTTTGTAGTATTGTAATTCTTTTTGAATAAATCATTGTTGCTAAGGATCAACTTATTTCTTATTGAGTGATTGGGTATTTATTTATTTATTTTTCCAAATTAATGGTGTAGCATACCTTACCTGATTTCCTGGGACAGATCTCCCTTGTGTGTATTTGTAAGTTCTGCTTTAGGCCGAATGTAACAACCCTAAACATTAAATGAAACAAACCTATTGACTACAATTTTCCCCACAAGTCTCAAATGTATGTATACACTAAAAAAATAGTTTATACAATAATAATAGATTTTTTTTTAACTTAAAGAAAGACATGGCTCAAGCCTTATTCGGTTACGTTAACATCAGTTCCAAAAGACAATAATCCAGTTCAGGTTTTTATCCTCACCAGTCCAATCCATCCAAAAATCAACCATAACAAAACTCTACTCCGGAGTCCCAAACAGAGCACAGCCGCCCAAGCGCTGTGCTCGGCGGCACACAAAGTTCAGCAACCTGCAGCAGGAACTTCAGATATAAATAGGTTGTTATTTTTACTCATAGTATCAGCGTTTGGGAATACACTTGATCCAAAGGGAAGGCTTCTGTTGTGAGCCAGACGAGTTGTCAGACGACTGTCTCTACTGCCGCGCTTCATTTCAAAACTTTCAAAGGGACGATGTTCCAACTGGAAACAACTGGGTTTGGCTGCCACCATGGCGAAGGCTGTAACGGTCCAACAGGAAGCGGGGCGTAGCGGTGAGTGTCATTTGTGACCGGTCCAACCTTTAACTCTGGACTGACCGTGTTTTATTTTGTCTGTTTGACATATCAAAAAGAAACAGTACTGCATCTGGTCCAAAACACCCCCCTCCTGCTAGCTTGATGTAGCATTCAACCTCCTCCTGCATGCGTAAGGCTACGTGGCTACGCTGCGTGAGGTGCGTTCAAGTGCAATAGGATAAACTCACTGCTCAGTTCAAATACTGTAGGTACTAATAAAAAATAACTAATTTGCATAACAAATAATGACAGATTTGGTGGAATTTGAAGGTTAATGTAAAGTAATATAGTTAACCTGTTACACATGATATTTAATGGTGAGTAGTCAGGCTGTCACAACAGGAGACAAAGCTCAATCAAGAGTCACCCTCACCCCAAAACCTGCCTCCAAGAGGGTGCCACAGTCTCCCAAATATGGGTGAGGTTTGATCAGCCAAATCATTGGAATCTTTGAGTCCCTCTTAGTTTGACATTTTCTCCAAGATCAGTTTGCTTTGGGAGATTACCAGGAGCTAAAGCTCCTGGCACCCTAACCCCAAAGATCAGAGGGGTACACCAGCCCACCACCATGTTAAGATGGCAATAAAAATAACTATAACCCATTTTCTTCAACACTATACAATTGCTATTACAGAAAATTATTCTATTCTTTAACAATATCTTTGCACATGGCACTGAATTGTTTTTTAACTGAATTACAGATAGCATCTCTGACAGAAAACCCTGATAAGTTGAACCTGCATTGTCATAGGCCTTTAGTATACAGTCCAAAATAATCTAAGCAAACCAACGCAACTCTTAATGTAAAACCCCAACACAAGAAAATAACATCTTGATAGTTTACAGCTTAGCTTGGTTATAGTTAGCTAAAGTTAATCTTAAAGGGTTGTATTGCTGTTTTTTGTTTATTTCTACAGCATAATATTTGAGATAGTTGTTTATCTGTGTTTTCATACTGCGTTGTTACCCTTGAAATGGCTATATGTATACTTTAGCGTCAGAGATTAAAAGTCCTTCCTACCAAAGTATGCATAAACTTTCTAACACAATATTTCTCTAATAATGAGCAAAACGTTAAAGTGAATAATGAATGAATAACAAAATTACAATTATCTTAATTTTAGCCAGTATTATGTGGCTTAGAGCTTTCTCAAAATCTCAAATGTTACAGTTTAAGGATTTCTTGTTTTTTTCCCAGCTCTTTAAAGCATTTCTGTCCTTGCTGTCACGCTCAGTTTTAAGCCCTTTCATCCCTAATCCTCAACAACAGTGTTAAAAGAAATATTCCCTGTTTTGAAGTCATTTTTCAGCAGCTGGGAATTCTATCTTTTTTTTTTTATTAAGAATATATTGGTCACACAGATTGGAAGACTTAAGGTTTTCTTGAACCTCAAAAGAGAAGTACATGAATATGTTTCATGTGATTTCCAGACTTGATATGTACAGGACCTGTGACAGGATTTCACTATGAATTCAGAAATTTGGTTTAAATTATTTAAGTGCTGTTTAAAGTGTTGACTTAAATAGCATATGTGTTCATAATAAAATGCTTCCTTAAATTAGGATTAAACGATTCAGCTACTTTTGATTCAGTGATGTTTCTCATGATGTTCAAGTGGGGCAGGGTGGTTTTGGGAGGTCGGGTGCCTATCTAGTCATTGGGCAAACTGCAGGACTGTTTTACGGCAGGGTGATAGTGATGGACTATAGAAAAGGAGAGAGAACACACGCATATCAAAACTAGGTACTTCAGACTTGTCTTAGAAAAAAAAAGTCCAATAATGAGAGCGCATGCATCCCTCCTCACTTTATTCCAGGAGGAAATTGCAAAGGACAATTTATTCGGTACTGCCAAAGTGCACCAAATAAATTGGGCAGTGAGAATTCTGGTAAAATAAATAAGGCACTCCCAGTTTAATGAAGTCTTTTTTCACCAAAATTTTATATCACCATGATTTCTAAATAAAAAAAAAAAACTTAATTCTTTTGCTAAGCATTGTACTTTGATTCTTTTTGTTTGATTATGTTGCCAGGCACTTGAACTAATATTTTAAACAGAGTATTAAGTCCAAATCCTTCTCATTTCTTGCACCCATAATATGATGCCAGGAATCACATTCAGCTTTTAATTATCCTGCAAAAAACTGTTACTACAACAAATTACTTAATTATATTCTTGGGTTGGGTTTCAGTTGAAAATCCTGTTTTGTTTTGTTTTTATCAGATGCTCATAGATTTGGTTTACGCACAGCACGTGTTCACAAAGTTTTGCAGCATTTCTCAACCAGAGCTGTGGGGTTGAACACCTGATATATATTGCCCTTGCAAAGTCATTTTTTTAGGGACTAAAGTTCTCAGGTTTTTTTTTTTTTTTTTTTTTGCTTGGTGCCACAAAATGTTCTAAAATCAGCTTGATGGCTTAAAGTATAGGCAGTTTCTCACTGACCCCCTACAGAACATAAAGGGGTGAATGGAGAACAGGTATTAGCCCCATAGATCATGTAAAATTAGCAGCAGGAACCGCTGTCAGCTCAGACATTGGCACTTAATCTTAGGCTTTTGGCAGACTGTTGCCTTAACAGGTCAAATGATATCTATAAATCAAGGATCCCTTGGTGGAGAGTGAGAGGCAGCCATAGAGAGGAGGGGTGCTGCACACTGCTGGTGCTAAAACTCAAAGGAATTAAAGCCTGGTCATGAAAGTCTAACCCAAGGAAATAATCCAGTCTATTTCATAAAGGATTAAAACCTTTAAAGAAGATTGATTGCCTCTTTTTGCGTTTCAATGCAATGTAATCCAAGATTATGCAGATCACATGGGGTTAGATTTAAAAGAAATTTGCACACAATTCATGATGAGAGGGGGACTGCATCTTGAGATTGCCTGGTTGGTTTGTCACAGTTTCCTCTGTGCTCATTTCATATTGCATTTGTCAAAGACAGGCAGTATTTTATTTTGCAGTCTTACCAGGGTCAAATTGTCTCATCAGAGAACACAAATCAAACTCCCAAAAATTGTAGAAAGAAACGGTAAACGCCAACACCCTCTTCATATCTGAAGTCAGAAAACATTTAAATCGCAACACAGGTCTCACAAATATAGCACCAAAATCCCAACTGCAACCAGAGAAATAAAAATAACGGTGATTGGACACAAGAAAATAATGATTTAATGAGTAGTCTTTGTGATTAATAAATAAAAAAAAATCTATTTATGTCAAGACGCAGTATTTGACACAATAATACATTTTTCAATTAATTTTGACTTAATTTTAATTAACAGATAAATAAGTACATCATATAATAAAGGTGGCAGTTTTGAAATGTGCAAAAAAATTGTCAGTCTCGTTAGTTGGAGACCATATTATTGTGCCAAAAGATGCTGTAGTGTTGCTCGTTTTTGAAACTACACATCTTTGTTTTTGTGAGTTGCTTCAATTTAGTATGCACAATTTCTTCAGTTTTAATTAGTTAGTTGATATTGTTCACACAAGTCAAAAAACTTTAACCAATAATTTAGTGCAAAATAAATAAATAAATAAAACAGAACATGAAAGAGCTTAGTTACTTTTTATTACTTGACAAGTTAACAAGCCTCTCCACGGTGCTTCGTCTGCTCAGTGGGGAAAGTAAAGCACTGAAACAGGGTGACTGGGATATCAGGTGAAGAGAGCCAATAATGATATGTAATCACACAGTGCAGCAGCAGCAGTAGAAGCAGGGGAACTGAAGGTAGTGATGGAAATAGAAGTTTCTAGCATGTGTGTGTCGATGTGTTTGTGCAAAGCGGCCCCCAAGTTAAATGCTCCACCACCCTCGGAACTAATTTAAAGTCCTCGTTTAGAGGCTGTCACACGAGGGGCTGTGATGACCACTGATCTCTGCACATTTAACGGCAAAGGCAGCTGTCAGGGGCTTGACAGACAGGCCCCACCACTGACTGATTACATACAGAGCAAGAGTGAACTGTGATCTGGTGAACTTTATTTTCCCTGGCAGGTCCAACGTGGGGTGAATGCCTCAGCTTGGTGGCTATTCGCGGATCTGCTTCATCGTAGGCAGACTCCTATCTGCACCATTTACACCACATGCACATACACAGCAAAGTTATCATTTATTAAGTTTGAAGACAGCAATTCCCTGACACCTTTGATGATAAAAAATAAACACTTGCAGACAATTTTATTGCATTTGAGAAAAAAAAAAATGTGCAAGAACTCAGTCATTCTGAGGAGCGGGCATGCAGAGCTTCATCGTGATGCCGTTGGCGCTTTTAATAAATGCATTCTGTGAAGGCGAAATATTTTATGCTGGCATTATCATCACGTATCTACTCGAGCAAGCGTTGCTGCTCCAGAAAACTAAGTGCAACTGCAAATTGTGTATTTCTAATTCTAGTTGGGACAAAATATTTCACTGTCGAGAAAACAAAGACCAGGAGCATCTGTACTGTCTAGAACATCACAGTTGAGTGAGCTATGCTACTGATAAAATTGTATTTAACAGCATTTCTACAAGGCTGGGTTTTTAAACATATAACCAACAATAATGTTAACTTTTATGAAATATTAGGATGAGACTCTGTATTGGCCAAGACCTATTCTTACTCGCTTACAAAACTGTTCTGGTCTCATTGTGCCATAAATGTATGGTCTTTCTTAAAATGATTTTACTGCTGAATGGTATCGTTTTATGTATAAGTTGTAATTATAAGCAAAAGTAAGTTAACATTGTTGTAAGAGTTATTAACAAGTATCTAATTTTCTCCAAGTTCATGTACATTTCTTTGAACATATTAGCAATTAAATGGGACAAATGGCTGAATAAAAAAATACTGTCTTAATTTAATCGTTGGCCTTCGTAGAGCTGTAAGTCAGTTGGCTCTTATAATTGTCCGACACCTGCTGCTTGAGGCAGCTGTCTGAAAATGTTAAAATATAGTCAGCTGGTGACCACCTTCCTTCTTAAAACGATGCAAGATCCTCAAAAGATTCCCAGGTGTACTACTACTGTCCTTACAATTATAGTTTCCTGGCAAAGTGAAGGCAAGCCCTCAGCGCAGCAGGTGTGGTAATACCCAGCTGCACACAACGGATTTATGAAGCGTATCATAACACAAACTAGCAAAGCACAGTACGACAAAAAAATCACAATACATAAACAAACATGCGCACAAATGCAAAACATAAGCAAAAGCTTGTTTGAATGCATTGACAACCTAACTGCAGCATTTTGTATGACTTGTTAATATCTAAGAGAAACTTTGCGTAGTGTTGAAAAGTTGTCTTATCAAGAAGAAATAAAAGAAGTCATTTATAATACATGTGAGTATTATGATGAATTGTGTGAGTGAGTCAAGATCGAGGTCAGAATCCAAAGTTCTTCTAGATCTTTTTTTATATACAAAAAGGTGCAATTGTCTGAAATCCAAGTTCATGACTGATTTTGCAGCAAACATTTAAAAATTTCTTGAATTTAAAGAAGATATTAGTGAGACAGTCAATATTTTATTTTAGTTAGGTAGTTGATCGATTTCAGTGACAGGTACAACTGAATGTTACCTCCAAAAAAATAGTAATAGATATGATTAAAACACTGAGTATTCCATACCTCAGGACAAATATAACAAGTTAAAATAATAATGGACCTTGTTTCCACCCTTAGGGAAACCCATATCTAAAGAAGCTATTTGCACTTCATTCCAGTAGAGATTAAAAAAGAAGAAAAGAAAAACAGGCCAAAAATACCAGCCATTTGTTTAAACCTATTAAGTAAAACACTGCTGTTCACAGTGCTGCGCTGAGTCTCAATATCACATGCATAGAGTAATTCCCAGTATATGATAAAAAGATCATTAAATGCCTTTAATAGAGCTGACCACCACTAAAATAATATATAAAAACAGTCCAGGAATAAACTCAGTTTGAGGTTTCATCACAGATGTATTAGAAACATTTGGAAAAGGGTGCTGTGGTGTTACGACTGGCTCAAGGTCATAACAAAAACGGGAGACCATGCAGTGGTTAAAGTGCATAAAAAGGAATATTTATTAACACAAACAACAATGGATTGTGGATGTCAGTATCAGTGGTGTAATGTAAATGCTTGGATGTGTTGTATGAGTGCATATGGAAGTGCTGAGGTGCAAAAACAAAGACAAACTCAAATGTGCAGAAGGAGGGGAGCTGAGGCCTGGCAACAAAACACCACAAGCATCAAGTGGCAGAGTGGACGCCGAAGGCGACCCAGAAGGTGGAGAGGCCAAGTTTAAATGCTCTGTGCTCCAAATTAACAAATCAGCAGCACCTATTAAGGGGAGGAGCACAAAGACAGACAAGACACCTGCAACCCAGCCATTAAGGCCCAGGGCCGTAACATGTGGATATACACAGCTTCAAGTGTACTGTGAACACTGATAATTGACTAAATGAGCATATGGCGATATTTGTGTTGAGAGTACTTGGCTCGTGCAAAACATTAGGAAAAACAGCTCAATTTAAGGGCAGAATTCATGTTGTCAAAGCAACTCAAATGACTGAAATAGACAGTCATAGAACGAATTTACCTTATTTCACAAGAAAAAATCTAAATGCTACATAAAGGACATCTTGGCCAAGAACCCAACATAGGAAAATATAGAACTTTTTTGTGACAATCTTAGCATTAACACATGAGAAAATAACTGTAAAACGTGTGCGCTGAGTTCTTACTGTACAGTAGTTGTGCATTTACCTTTAAGTTTTTAAGAGCGTCCAAACATCTGCCAATAATTGTACATCTGTTCTTTAACAAGCTTTTGGTTAAAGCAGGAAAAAAAGTTGTTTTATGTCACTGTTTTAAAAGAGCTGATATCTCTCTCTGCTTGGAAAAAGAAAGCCATCAAATAAGAATTCCAGCCTGTCTACCTTCAAATCTCCCTCTATCTGTGGATTAGATCTAATTCCTCCAGAATCTTGGGCTGGTGCTACATCAGAGGATGTACAGCACCAGGGAAGTTACGTAACTCATTAAGACCTCACTGCTCTCTCCTGGGTTGGCTCCTTATCCCTTTAAACTTGCAGCCTTTGAGCAAATAAAGCCATATAAGAAGGCTGAACTATAAGACCCCTGCAAACTCTGAAAAACTTTTTGATCTAGCAGCTTGTATTCAGCTTGAGGGCAGAGCATTTGAACTGCGTCATTAGGCATCATTATACTGTTCTGCATTTTAATCGGAAATGCTGTAATAATCCTCAGAAAGAATCGATTATTGTGAATTTTTGTATACATAAAAAAATGAACAATTCAATACAAGCTAAATTTGGATATATATATATATATCAACTTCTTTAAGGCATTTTTAGCTGATGGCTTCTTATCTGTCTTTTATAGGACACATTTACACAACCCTGCTATGATTGGCACTCTATATTAGCTATCCCCTCCACGCCTTTTTTCACATTGTCATTCCACTGCAGCACTGAGCTGCAATGTTCTCCCTCTGTCTCACTGAAGTGCCATGACAACGTGCTGTAAAAGCCCAAAGAAGCCCGAAGGCCTCCTTCTCAGTCAGGAGGGCTCTGCTTACCTCTGCAGATGACTGCACCATTTCATTTATTTTCATGAAGCAAAACAAAAGGAAAGATTGAACAGGGGATAAGGCAGCGTAGCTAAACACGCCAGAGAGACTGACCTCACATACTGTAGCTGGTTCACATAATGCAACAAGAATCCAAATTATCTGCTGAGAAAAAAAATGATAGAAATATGTTCCTGACTGGGTTTAATTAAGGTTCTGCTGTATGAAAATGTGCTAACGATTGAACTCAATGTTTATGAGCAAAGATTTCATTCCTTACAATAACAAAATAGACTTCTGCTTAGAAATGATTCATATGTTTAAAGACATAATAAACTTAATGTAATCCTAATATCAAGATCTAAAAATAATCTAATCATTGAATGCTGACGTTTTTGTTATAACTTATATCAGAGTCCTCACTCAACTCACACAAGCACTAACATTTTAGCTGTGTTGCATTTTTTAAATGTTTCTACAATTAAAATTGAAACGGTGTGCCATGTACTTGTACAGCTCCACCAGACTAGCAGCAGCAATTGGCAAACAACCCTGGAAGGCATTGTTGTGATGACATGCTGAAGGTGAAGTAACAGTCTGTCTCTTTAAGGCGCTTAAAGAGACAGAAACTAATTTCAAGGCATCACATTGAGAAGTCCATTTTCTATTAAGTTATTTTTTATAAATATGGCAATTTTACAACAATTGAAGATAACATAGTTACTTAAGTCTGCTATATATTGTGAACTATGAGGAATTCACAGGGCTGTTGTATTCAGTGAGATTTAATAATTTAATTTACATATAGAAGGAGCCTGTTTACTACTTATGTTTCTTCTGAAGACAATGGTTTGTATTGGACTTTGGTAAAGGGATCGTATTAAAATGGGTTTTATGCAGCTGCACATGACACTTTCCAGATTCTTTGGATCATATTTCTTCCATTTCACAGTGGTTCATAAATTTGTTTTGATTTATCCCAAAGAATCTCAAAAATCAAGGTCACAGTTGTAATATAAGAAAACCATTCAAGAGGTGTAACATTCCTGCAAGTCAATGTAAAGTATAATCCTTACATTTCTATGTACATGCAACAGAACTAAAATAAGTCACAGGCCCATCTTTGGCATTACAATGTTTGGAAAAAATCTGTTAACATGATATTGCCTGAGGCTCAGTAAACTGAAGCAATGGTAGTGATGCAGTGCTAGATTTAATCATTACAGTTTTTTCTAAGTGAGAATAAAAGGTAAAGGGTCAAAGCCTGAGTGAAGTTTATAGATTGAAGCAGATAAAGTTGTGATTTTGTCAGAAATCTGTAAATGTCTGAGTACAGTTAAAGATTTCCTTTATCCTCCATTTCCACTGCAGATCAAAACAATCCCATAGAAATAAAAAAAAACAAATCACTGGTGCAGAAAAACAATGTGTTTGACAACTCAGTCAAAACTGATATAAAACAGTTTAACTTAAATCCTTTATCTCAGACAGTTTTGGTCTTACTATATGAAAATCTGTCAGGATTAAAGCAAAATATTGTAGGGCAACTGCACTACAATCTGATGTCCCAATTTTTATAGTCACTGCCAGTTTTTCTACTCCAGCGATGAGACACGTGATTATCATAGTAGCCTAAATGGAGAACCACACTGCATATCCTTTCTTGTGTTTCCTGTACTACAATCTCAAGAGGCCACCACCCAGTACTATTCAGTGTTTAACTTTTCTTGGAAAGTCCATGGTGCCTCTTAGCGCCAAAAAGGGTCAACAACGCCTCATCAACTCTTGTCCATGCGCCATAGTCTAACCACAGTGATTGTTTTTTCTCTCCTGAGGCATCTAACCTTTCTTTGCCCTGAGCCTTAACTGGAGAATTGTTCTTTTTGTTGTTGTTGTTTTTATGCATTATGCAACAAATATGTTGCATAATATTTGCATTGCATATGTTGCATTTTTTGATTGTCTTACTTAAATATATCGTAAAGTAATATTTCTGATTCCTGCTAATTTGTGCTGAGAAAATGTTATGTCAGAGGAAGCCTGTTGAGAAGAACTCTCCTGACTGAAGATGTCTTACTGCTTTGATGCCTAAATAGACCTGAGGCCAAAAAAACACAAAGGGAGGTGGGGAGATTTCTGATGCAACACATCTGACGTTCTAACTTCTGGAGACTCTGCAGGGTTAAATCATTATAGGAAGAACTTGTGCGTGCAACCTCAAACATGTAGCTGCATCATCATTATTCCAGCTGGCTTTGGTATTTTGTTGCAGTTTTTCCAATGATGAATGTATGACCTTTACATTTGTTTTAACTTGTTTAATTTTGTCTCCTTTTATACATATTATGACAAATCATGTCTGGAGAAAAGAAAGAGAAAGTTTGTTTGCACAGCAAATTTTTTTCTTTTTTGTTTTTCGTGTTTTGCTGGAGAGGACTTTTGTCCCTCATGTTTTCTAATTCCCATGCACAATCTGTGTTTTGGGGTTTTGTAAAGGTTAATTTGTGATTTTATGAACAAGGTTATGAAAAGAACAAGTTGGAATTAATCACGAGGAGAATAACAAGATCTTTACTACAAGCTTTACCCCTAACACTGCTCATCTTTCATAGGCTAAGAGTTTACTGTGCAATAAAATTTGCATTTTACTTGAATATAAAACGGACCTGGTGAGATGAAAGCTGAAATGCCCAAAACCGTGACTCGATGTTGCTGTAGATAATCTGGAGGATATGACTGTGGATATGCTTTTAGCTGATGTACCCTTTGCTTCAACCTTGCCCAGAGCCGGTGTAGATTTAGGGCAGGATGTTTGAGGCCCAGCCATCTCTGACTGATTAGATAAAGCAGAGAGACCAAGCATTGGGACCGACTGGCAGGTTTCTCCTCCATTGACCTCTCTAAGATCAACATCAAATCAGGAAGCACAGCAGAAGGCCGTCACTTTTTTTTAATCATTTCTCAACCGCTTAAAGAGAGGTAAACACCACAAAATGTCTGTGAAGAATACTGAAAATATTTTCCCCACCAATTAGTTTTCTAAAACAAAACATTTCGACTCGTTTGAGGCAACTGTCATGCCTTGGGTGGGAGCAGCGACAACAGCTGCCTTAGAGACACCGTTATATATTTCATGCTGTGTAAGTGTGACTTTTCTTTACACCACTTTATAGTAATGAAATTCACTGAGGTGTCAAATGCTCCTCTGGGCTCCTTCCCATCTCCCCGTTCAGGTCAGATGAGACCAATGTTCTGACAGTTTCAAATGTAGCCATATAATGTCTGACATGGCAGGGAGGTTTGAGAACATTGCAGCAACACATCTTGACATTTTTTCAGTGAAAATTGAATGACTTTCCAAAATGTAAGAAAATGAAACTGGCCTCTCGTTTAAAAAGACAGATTTACATTTGAATGGGATTCTGAGGTATGCTGACAATCTATCCAACAAATCAACCCCTCACTGCTGAAATGGATTTTGGAAAAATATGAAAACAATATGGTAATCTTGCAAAATATGATTTAAAGCCGTCTCTAAACAGGAAGTAATTGTTTTCATGAGCGTTCTGCATATCGAGAGGTTATGACACTTAGAACAGTCCAGGTTTGGACAATTTGGAGAATAGTTACTGTCACAATCCACGGTCAAGGAGCACATCTGCTGGCAAGCATGAATCAGACAAGTTGTGGAAACCAAAATTGATTTATATGAACAAAAACAACAACAATGAATTGGGAGAGTAAAACCTTGACAGAACAAAATCTGCGGTGAAGACTGGATTGAGAAAATGACAAATTTGACAAACAGCAGGGATTTGGAATAGAATAAAATCACAAAGAATCGGTGTGCAGGAGAAGCAAATGCAATTACAGATAACAAAGCAATGAGGTTTTTGGTGTACAAGTCCTATACTGTACCTGAATCCATATTTATATTTTGTAGTTAAATAGAGAAAAAAAGAGAAAATGTTCACATAGTTGCAAATGTGTACCATTCAATTTTCACTTGTATGCTGAATTGTATGTTTTCTGTATTTTCATTCTTATTCCAACCTTTAATGAAACATTTACAGCAATATTGGAAATGTTAAGTAAAAATCTTGATGGAAAGAATTACACCATGTTTAAAAATGTCATTTGTTGACAATAGTGGCAAGAAATGTTTATTACACAGGATGCTGGCTAATCTCAAAGCAAATCAGCAAGCAATAGGGACAAAAAGTTAAATCTTTGATTTACAGCCAAAGGGCTTTCAAGCCCTAATGCCCACAGCACAAGCACCATCTGTACTATTACTATAAATGAGAATTGTCATGGAACAAGTTTATTTTCTTTTTCTGTGTTCAATCAAACAGGACAATGTTCCAAAGTTCACTACTTTGCCTCTGAACGAGTCAACGAAAAAACAAAATGAAGGGTTTTAATTCACCTAGTCAAAGTTTATAGTGTAAATCTGCTAAATGTGGTATGATTTTAAATAGAAAGTTTTTGCTCAAAAACTTGTAAATGTCCCTGATTTAATTTTGAGATCATATTGAATATACATATACATCTACTTCACAATGACCCACTACTTTGTTTTGGTCCATTGCATTAAGTTCCCATAGAAATTTGTAATGTGAAAAAGTTCCAGGGGTGTGAATACTTTTCCAAGGGAGTGTATAAGTTTCTGGTAGGCTTGTGGTTCTTTTTTTTTTTTGTAGCTCAGGGCAAAATATAAATTTTTATATTGCTGCAAGGCATCTGTAAGCATGATTGATGGCTTGGTGCGTGTTTTCCATCATTTAGTTATGGCGCATAAGTCCTATGTTAAAAAAAAATTAGTTATCAAGGTTCTCAAGCCTTCTCCAATCCCAAATTTTTAATTTTGCAAATGCTTCTTTTCAGGTGATGTTTTTCATAGTTAGCCACAGTCTTTTTAATCCCCTTACCTTACTCCCTAGCAGATGTTTGCCTTGGTTGGCTTGCGGTGTAGTTATTTATTTATTTTGGAAACCATAATAGCAGGGAGTAGGTAAACAACAACTGCTTCTTGAAATGGTAAACAGGAGCTGACATGGAGTATACGTGGAGTCATGCAAGTCTAACAGAGCACACAATCTCTACTGTACTGTATTTGTGAGCATTTATGCTTGTCATTGCTTGCCATTGTCCCTTGTCAGCCTCTCCTGGGAACACCCAGCGCGGACAGGGCTTCCTCTGCTTCACAGATGGAGTTTGCAATTGGATACCTCCAGTGGATAATCTTCTCATTACTTATCGTGATGAACTGTGGCATGCAAATATCAATAAGGGACTGTGGCGAAGCAATCCAATTAAGGCCTAAAACCAGGAGTCTCATTAGTGCTAAGTCTCTGATAATGCAAATGACATCCAACAAGTAATCAACCTTGAATATAAATGGCCTTAGCAAATCCACCCCTGTGCACGGCTCCCAGTAACAATACTCTGAGAGTTTAAAAGATATGCGAAGAAAGGTGAAACCAGGGAGGTTTCCTCAGTGTTTTACATGTTAACTTAAAGGCTTATCTAGATCAGATTTTTCTGCTGTCTTTGCAAAGCTTCATGTTTTCTCAGGAAGTCTTAACCTACTGTTCGACTGTTTCTTACCGTGCCATACATGTTGGCAAATTGAAAAACATTTGTTAAATAGATCTAACCACGAGAAAATGAAATGTGCTTTGTGAAACATTAAATCCAGTCATGTCCTTTTAGAATGTTTTTGTGTGTGTATTGTATTAAACGAATGTGTAGTGGTTGGTCAGGAAATTGTATCTTAATTTGACTGTGAAACCGTTGTCTCTCATTTCTTTGCTTCAATACTTAAGGATTCAATACATATGTTCCATGTGTCCCCAGGTTATCAAACAATTATTTATTTCAGACTCTTATCAGTTCACCCAAACAAGCTGAATTACAGCTACACAGTACTTTTTTCACATTTTCATTTCTGCTGCTCTTATTTTGTACTGACCACTTTCTAACATTACAATGTACATTTCTCAGTTGTGGAACTATTAAGGGATTATGTTATTTTAAGGTTTCAGCAAGTGGGGATAAGTAAACCTTCATCAGAACAAACAAAATGTCTGCATACATGAGATTAACTAATGTTGGCATTGTCTTAATGCAACAACATTTACACTGCAGATACATAAATATAATTGTAGTAGAACTCTATATATCATAGTTGCAATGCTCATGCCCCAAAATCTTTTGACACATCCAAAAACTGCATGATTGCTAGCTGGAAGTACATATGCAGTTTTAATTAGGAAGGCAAAGCCAAAGCATTGTTTTGTTATGTGCTGTTGTAGCAAAAACAGATACACAATATTGTGATAAGGGCATCAGAGTTCATTGGTTTGCAAAACTTGAAGACATATCAAGTAGTAAATCTCCCAAAAACTCTAGTTCATCCTTTGAAGTCATGTAGCATTGACCATGTTTCATCTCATAGAGGATAACTCTTACAGTATTTCTCCTGAGTGGGCTGCTTTCTCAACATATATACAGAAAATGCATTTTTATATAAACACTTCAATTTGAACAAGGTGGCAAAATGAATCTGTCAGTTTCATCTATTTTTTCTTTATCTGAGAACTTTATGTTTGACTGTGGTAGGAAGGCAAGCAATCAGTTATTGCTTTTATAAAGCATAAGAAGTTTGAAGTGTAAATAGAATAATTTATGACTCTGTATGATACATAAATAGAAAACAAACTGGAGTCTTGATAAAGAAATGGAAGAAACTTTGATCATACGGATTTTCAGAGGACCGGCTGAAAGTCATCTCCTGAATTTGCAACCAGCTTTGCTGCCCTCAGGTGTAAACATGTTTCACTTTATGATAACAAACACAAGAGCGCCAGTGAGAAAGTTAGTGTTCAAATGTCACTGCAGAGTTACTGAAATGGTTAATGACAAGTTTTTTCATTGAGACTATCAGCAAGGATAGGTCAGCAAAAGCAGTCTCTCACTAGAGAAGCAAGAGGAAACTGATGCAATGAAAATGCAACCCAAAGCAGGAACTCCTTAGAGGTTTTAAAGCTGTCTGGTTCTCCCTGTGGCGATTTCACACACGGTGATTGTGCCTCATGAGCCTGAAATACACAGACATTTCTGTTTGTCCACAAAAACATACATACAAAAAGATTTAATTGACTGACGAAGATGCCTTTTCCAACAACTGTGCAAAACATTCTTTTTATTAATAAATGAGCAAAATGTATTAACTGTTGAGAAAAAAGTTCAGGAGTTTAATGTAAAATCAGGAATCAGGAGGCTGTAGACCCTCGTTTAGTCCAAACCCACATCTAAATTAGAATGAATTTGTAAATAAAGTGCTGCCTCATGAAGAACAGCTCCAAAATGAATCTTAGAATTAATCTGGCAGATTTAGTAATTAAAATAAAATCCATCCACTGAGAACATGCAAGAAGACAAATGAAACACAAAGAAACCCCAAGCATTTAAATAAATATTGAATTTTTGGGTTACACCAAACTAATTGTGACTGGCAACAACAAAACCAGAAAGACAAATGTTCCATTTTATAACCATAGACTGAGTATATGTGAAAGGAGAGTTTAGTTCATTCCAGTTAACTGAAGGTGTTTGTTTTGTCATGCTTCTTGTCTTTAAGGTGTAGGATTGTTCACATGACTTGCAAGGTTAGACTGTTTATTTTTACACAATTTCTATAGTGACTAATGTGGCAAGAACACAAATAAGCGTAAACTTCGCTTTCAAAGAACTTTGCATTTTTTGTTGTTTCGTGTCTGTTTTTCACTCCCCAATGAACTGCAGAAAGGATGACAATAATAAAATGGACAAACATTTAAGTGATACTGATCTTAAATTATTTGAAAAAAAAACTACAGAAAGAAAAATAAAAGTTGTAAGTCATTACAAGTTATCAGCCATTACGGCAATTTTTGGAGAACTTTATGACCATTAGAGCAATTTTTGAACAACCAGTGATCTGGCATTCCTCAGATCTTTGTCTATTACAGCACTTCTTTCATCTACCAAGACATCAGTGACG
The DNA here is from genome assembly GCF_001444195.1 of Xiphophorus couchianus. Taxonomy (NCBI): domain Eukaryota; kingdom Metazoa; phylum Chordata; class Actinopteri; order Cyprinodontiformes; family Poeciliidae; genus Xiphophorus; species Xiphophorus couchianus. Next base: position 5,469,391 of record NC_040247.1, read on the forward strand.
TGACGCATCTTCTGCAGATTTGGCAGTTGAGTTGAGTCCATATGTGCTGAAATTAATTGAAGCAAGTGTTTTTCTTTTTTTCCTTCTGTTTGTTTCTTTTGCTTTATGTCACTCAAAGAAAGGAAACTTTCTGTTTTTAGTAAGTTGTTAGATAAATGTTGCATCAAACTAAAGAAGTGAGATTTGAAGCGTCAGAACTCCACGTACATACAGTTTGTAGAGGCGAGCTATTACAATAATCTTATTACCTTTTTGTCTTTCTTCACACCGCGGGGCAATTGGTGAGACTTGCACCATTTAGAAACTTTTCCTGCCCGTAGAGTTTTTCAGTGCACTTTCATTAAATACTTTTGTTCTTCATTGTTAACCTCAAATTAAAATTTTGCAGTTGTCTATAACCTAGTCTCCAGAACAGAAGTAGGTAAGTTCAAGACTCAATTTCTTGAAAATGTATGTTCACTAACACACTCCATTCAGTCTAACTGAGCTGAATTTGAGCTGTCTTGTACAAAAGCTGATTGAAACAAAAATCTTTCAGTTGAGATTTCAGCAACAACTATTGCCTTACATATTTGTGCCTCTCTTCAGATTTTTTATTTGCAAGTGCCATAAAATGTGGGAAAACATCAAAGGATAAGATAAATGTTTCCAAGGCAAACTGCAAAAAAAAAAGAAAAACTGCTGAACTGAAGTTCATATTCAGACACCTCAGATGATGTCAAACCTACATTTATTATTCATTTCTTGCACTTAAAAATAAGCTTTTAAGCATTTTTTTTTACTAGTGTAGCCTTTTCTTGTTTTTTTTCATAACATTATTTTTCACTTCTGAATGTATTGTTTGTAACCGTCTGGAGCAGGATTTATTTTTTAACAGCAAAGTCACTGCTATCTAAAGTTACATTCAGGCACCTGTGGAGGAGGCCATTTTTTACTAAGCCCACTCTCAACCTCAGTCGGCTTACAATCATTAATATGATAGCGGTCTGAGACTCTGAAAAGCTTTGAGCAGTCTTGAAGAAAATCCAATTATGATCTCTGATTCCTCTCAAGAAACAGATTACCTTTCTCACTAATGACATTTTCCTTCCCATTCATGCCCCCTCTAAATGTGACGATTGAGAGACTGTGTGGGCGTACCAAATGTGCGCGGATGATGATAATCTATTCCTTACAGGTCTATCAGAGGGACAGCTCGCATTATGTATAAATGCTTTTCTTGAGATTCCCAGCTGCATAAGATGAACTTTATAAGGATTATTTGAACCTCTCCATATATTAAGTGAGGGCAAGAGGGGAAAGAGGATTTTTTTCAGTCTTTGGAAGGACTTTAATTTAAATGAAATGAGGGCAGACTGACATCCAGGCAGATTTTTATTTAAAACTACTTTGCCTATGATCAGTTGTAGCAGATGGGGTAAAATCTGTCTGATCCACAAAGGTCTCTGGAGATACATTCCCTCCCTTTTTAAGCTGAAATATCTTCTGCAATATCAGTATTTCTAATATGATAGGGTTATTGCAGCTCAGCCAAACAGTAATACATTTTTTAAACACTATTACTGTGGCTTCAGTGGTTACACTCAATTTTTTTTCCTTTGCTAGAAAAACGTTCTCTCTCTTAATTAATGAATTATCTAAATAATGACCACACAGCCTGCTCTAGTTAACGTATTAGAAATTTCAAAACCCTTAGGGCACCACACTGATAATTAGATCCAAGGTAGCTGTCTTCACTGATTATACTCCACTCAGGCATTGTGAAGGCAGCTTCTAATCACAGGTAAGACATGACTATTCCCTCTTTGGCTTATTGTTAATGTTAGCAGGGAGCCCTGTGTGCGGAATGAGGCTGTGGCGGGGAACATCCTGGCTCTATTTATTACAAAGTTTTATCATAGTCCTGAGGGATGTCACGTCTTGTCACATGTTGCTTGAGGACAGCGCGTCATTCACGATATAGCTTAGCAAAGCGTAACTGCAGCACCTGAATATATATTTCTGCAAGTGTACCTACTTCTAAAGCTCTGGCATCATTATGAGCACATTGGCTCTTGTGTGGAGTCTTGGCTGCAAAACATTAGAGTCCCACACCTGAGGCTAAATGAGCAGCAGCCGCTAAAGTCCCACAAGAACCGTTCAGCTTTTCTATGTGATTGTCTCATTTTTTATTTTTTATTAAAATTGCATCAAATAAATGGATATTTTTTTATTATTATTCTGTGCCATTTGCTTATGAGTCACAGTGTATTACTATGAATAATGCAAAGCAAAGTGCTTAGTGTACATCTCTCCTGATTTCCTACAGTGAATGTATGCAGTGTTTGTTATTTTCAAGAAAAAAAAGAGACAGCCTGGGTTTTGTCTTGAACACAGGGGACAGAAAGTTGGCAAGTTAAGGAAAGAAGCAGAGTGATGGACAGATGGACAGACTGACAGGCAGAGGGCATGGTTAAGTCCTTTCTTCTCTCTTGTCCTGACTGATCAGAATCTTCATTGGAATTCGGCAACATACGCGATCTGGTAGTTAGCACGTCTCCAAGGTTAACATTTTTAATGCAAGACTGAGGAATTCAGAGAAGTGCTCCTTTGAAGTTTCTTGTTGGAGTCAGAAGGGAGGCTGCAAGGCTGTTGAAGACTGTCTGCGATATTGACATTAAAACCCGACACATAGAATGATGCCAATTGAAATTTCATAGTGTTCCCTTTGGGAAGCTGGGGAGTTGGGTATGCCAGTGTGAGATGAATAATGAAACTTCCCTCACTTTACTCATTTTTTATTTAATGTGGAATTCTCCTTTGTTGCGCCCTGAAGCTTCACAAGAGCAGGTAATCACATACAACCGACGTAAAGTCAAAAGAAAACAGTCACGTTCTTCTTTCATATCAGCATGAAACCATCCGTGAAGGTTATAGGATTAGAATTAGTCTTTTGTTGTAGGTCCATTAACCATTGCAGGCTCACAGTGACTTGAGAAAGAACTGTAGATCTGTTTATCTGGACCTGCTGTCTGGATACACAATAATATATTTGTCCAATGTGGCTTAAAATCATTAATTATTAGTTGAACAAATATGTTGCAATTTTCCTATTAATCTAAAAGTTGTTAGTGGCATGTAAAAACTCATATTTACTTCAAAAATATTATATCAACCTATGGAGGTCACCATTTTTTCAGCTGGAATGATGACATGCAAACGTTATGGTGAAGTCAAGTCTGTAAACAAAACGCAAAGCAAACGTTACGTGAGTTGGTTTTGGATAATCTGGTGACAAATTTATTTTTCATTCAATTTGTTAGTGTGTTATTACACACTAACAAATTAAACACACTGCTCAGTTGTTTATTATAGCAAACAAATGCTTTGGCTTGTGATCTACTGTTTACTATATTAGCTGGGGCGAACAGCAATGGCAGGAGCTAACCCGAAATCTTTACAGCGTATGGAATCATAGAATCATCCTAGATTCTATGAACAGCAATTCTAAAATTCTTTCAACTGTTTCTGAAATGTATTTAGGTTTAACATCCTACATGATTTTTTTTCTCTGACCTATCTACTCTGTTTCTTGGTTTTCATGATGCTGTTTGTTTACTAATGTTATTTGACAAACCTCTGAGGCTTTCACAGAAAAGCTGTATTTATTTTTATGATAAATTCTTGGGAAAAAACATCTTTCTTATTCCTTCCACAACAGATAAAAATTTGCCAAAGGCTAAAATCCAACACATTTACTGTAATGTAATGTAAATCTTAATATGCACTGCTCCTATTTTAATAATAATTATATATTCCCTTGTGCTAAGTTATCACAAAAAACCAATTAAAACACAGAATTTTGTTCACAGGGCAAGAAGATTCTTTAAAGGCACTGTAAAGAGCAGAAAAATCAGCTTCTTAAAGTAGAGAATGATCTGGTTTTATTATGTAGTATGTCACTAGTGTCATGATAAAATGAAGTGTCTTTCTTGGGATTTCAAATTACATATTAATTAGGAGTTTTATTTAAAAGTCTTATGAAAGCCAAAATAATTGCAAAGTGTTACTTCAGCATCTCTAGTAAGCTTGTAGACTATTGAGAAAGAAAAGCTCAATTCTGCTCTTTTGTCAGCGGTTAAGCTAAAAGAGTAGGCATGATCTTTTACTGATTATTATTACATCTGAAATGGCTGTCTTTTTTCACAGTGCTAGGTTGCATTTGAGCACAGCATCTGCATTCTGGCACAATAAAAGCCATCCATTCAGACAGGCACATATGTTTTCCATTTGGTTCTGAGTAAAGTTAAAGTCATTAGGCATTCAGGCACCAAAACAACAAGACTTTCTTTCAGCATCTGTTGTTTTTCATTTGTCAGAAACACCTGCTCTCTTTTTGTCCCACCTAACCTCTTGGCTCTTTCTGCCTGACTCAGCAAGCGTGTGTTGCAATGTAACCTCCAGAGATTGTGCGGCCACCTCTGAATCATAGCTCACCTCCTAAAAGGTTAATAACTTCATGAAAGGTCTGGGGCATCTAGTCGAGTGCTGCTATTGTTTAGCTGGTGGTGAAGAAAAGAATGATAAAAATCCAGAGGCAGACTGCAACAGCAATACATTTAGTTTCTATTTAAGTAAACAAAAGTGTTCCATAATTTTTACACCTGGAACAGTTAACAGGAAAAAGACTCCAGCCTGTAGCTGAGGTTAAAGGAGAAATTTCTTAGATCAAAATGATCTGAAGTATTTGATGGTCACAGAGATGTGATGCTACCAGGCACTATTTTTACAAGGATTTTTGGCTGCTCATGATCTCAGTAAAGATATTTCAGACATCTTAACAAATTCAACTGAGTTATGATTCACTGCTAGCAGTACAAATACAAGTCAGAAATTTTCAAAGAAACTCCCAGAGAAAGTGATCTGTTGGAAAGGATCCCAATTAAACATCCAAATCTGATGGAAAAGTTTAATATTTTATTATATAATTCACAAACCTAAAAATCACTTGGTAATTAAAAATATAGACATAAAACAGCTTTGTCAGAAAAATGGGCTCGAAATGCTGCGAAACAGAATGACTGCAAAAACGGAAAGACTTTCAGCAGACGCTGTTTACGAGCAGCGCTTTTCTCCATGGGGGGAGTTATTCAGAGTTGTGAATAAATGATGCTGTACGGCTTTTTGCTTCAGGTTATTCTCATTTTTATTACTATTAAACCATAAAATCTAGAAATAAAAATGTAATCTTCAAAGCATAAAACAGATGTGTCACTTTATCTCCATGACCTGTGAGGTTAAGTTTTACTTGCTTAGCTATTCACAGTCGTATTAATGTTGACCCCAGGTGACAACCTTTGTAGTTCACTGCAGTTTTGCAGGCTAAACATCCAGAGGAGTAGCAGCCGTGGCTGTTAGTTTTAGACACATTAGATTTTGCTTCATTGTACTACATTATTTGTCGCGTTGCATTTCAGCTCTCGGACAGAAGAACAGCAGCTTTCACATTTAGTGAAATCTACTGTTAATCTAATGGCTTTGTTCATAAGGTCTACTCGCTTTTAAAACCCACTGAGGGTGAAAATGATCCACCTGTGAGACTGTAGAATCACTGAGTCATGCTAATTAGCAATTACAGCCACAATCACCCATGTTAATTCACTTATGGAGGAGGTCAGTGTAATTTATTCTCAGTTTTAGAAACTGAGACTGCCACTAAATTAATGCACCTTAAATAAAGCAGGATTTAAGTGGCGGTCTTCCACTCTTTATCATATAGTTAGGTGCCTAAGCATCATTTCATAATGCACACACTACAACCACATAATTGCTCAAAGGATTTAGGGTTGCTTTTGAATACAGAAGTATTGCGACTCCAATGAATTAAAAACAAAAATAAGGTCACACATTTAAATTTATTGTTGATTTTCTAAAATATAAATGCATACATTTGCCTACCTAAATCTCTTAAAAACAGCTTCTGAAAGCTCTACAATATAATTTATCTGAAGGGACCAAGTCGTGTGTTACTGGTGGGGGACTTTTGGTTTTAAGTTAATAAAGTGTCATAATGTTTTCAAGGTTTGCAACAAGGCCTGGCCTCTTCCAATTTCTGTAAGTAAAGTGGCCAATATCAAGCCAGAACCCTGCTGACACTTAAAGGCATGGTCAGCGCAATTTCCATTGGGGTATTTATTTATCAGCTTGTTGTATTTGCATATATACATTCAACTTTGATTTGAGAAAATCCACCCTAAATTCTACCTTGTGCATCTGTTTGTTTAATAAAATGATTCCATATGTTGCTTGTGTAACCATTCCACCCTGGAAGAAGAATACTTTAAATAGAAACCCTCAGAAAATTTTGCATTCAAAGCCATGATTGGTGTATGGAAACTGCCTGGAACTGTAATAAATGCTGGGTGCAGCTCTTTATTCAGTGTGTCGACATAAAAGGAATATGATAACCTCAGATGACTCTTTAAAAGGCACAAAGAGATCTATTTCCCAGTTACAGAATAACAGCCATGGTTTTGAGATGTTTCTAGTATAAAATGATCTTTGTTGACAAAGGGTTGAAAACAAGCAATAAAAAGATGTATATTCTGTCTGAAATGTAACTGTTTACTGTGTTTGTTTTTTGAAGTTTCAGTGATCTTTCCCTGAGCGTCTGACTGCAAGTCAACACATGTAACTTCCTGCATGATTTAGATACTACACTGCTGCAACACACCTGATTTAAACAGTGGAATTATTCTCTCAGCCTCTCATCAAGTTATGACTACCAACGCAGTCTATAGCTGTAGCTATTTCCAGGAAGCAATAACATTCCTAAGAGACTGGCAGCACACAAACAGGATTTTTTTTCAGACACCTAATCAAACAAGATTATTCTATAAGTCCTCAACCTAATCTTGTCAACATTGATATTTTTAGATCTAAGAAATCAATTTCCCTGAAAAGGCTCGTCTGTGGAAATGTAAACCTCTGAATGAAAATTCACCCACACAAGTTGTTTTTTTTCATCATCTTGTTCTTTATGGAGAAAGCTCACTGATACAGTTTCCTTAGTTGTTTCTCAATTCAGACACATGATGAATTTATATTTTGTAGCAGGAAAATACTGTGTATGATTATGTTTTCCAACCAATCAGTACAAATATTTAAAGTACCCTGGACAGTTGCCCAGAACCCTGGACAGTTGTCATTTGCACACTGCACAAATCCTATGAATGTTTTCCATCTGCATTTACTGATAAACAAGAAATCCAATCTACAGGCTTTGCTGTTTAAGCCCAGAGTTCAATTCCCGCTGAAAGATTCAGAGGAGATTTTCTCTGCAACCTGTGCTTTCATGGTTTCACAACAGACTTTGAACCACCAACCCTGGACATGGAGTAAATTGCATCAGATGCTATCATTGCTCTGTATCTGTAGGCGGCATGCCTTACCAGAGTCGCAGAGTTGTCGTTGGCTGGATTGTGTTATATCTCAGCCACACAGGTCTCTTCAGAAAGCCCCCTTGACAGACCTTCTGTGCCTTTGGCATTTTCGATTTATCCACAGCAAACAAAAGAGTAGGTGTTATTACACAGTTTAACTCAAATGATCAATGTTGTAGTTTCTGCTATTTGTTACAGACATGCAAGATTACTACATGAGAAATGTTTATTTTCGTGAAGGTTTTTTTTTAAAATTGCCAGTTATTTAGCTGTTTAGCAGTGTTTATAAATCCCTGAACATGTTAACTTTACCTCAGAAGATTAACGAGGAAATTAACGAAGCTGTTTAATCCATTTTTTGCCAATGTTTTGCTGCTGCTATATGGTTGATTTCTGCAGAGGATTCACAAAGTAGATTGCACCAAACACTCGCAGACACAAACATTTTCATCCAGTATTGCACATTCAACAATTTGCACCTGTTTTTACATCACATCACTGATGCTCTCTCCTCAGCCAGCTGGTGGAGAAATTATTAAAACAGAAAAGTGTTTATACTCAATTCATCCTCCTCCCATACTTCTAAAAACAAAGTATGTTTCCATGCATAAGCAGCTGACAAAAGACAATGAAAAGCCATGGTTTTATATAAGATGTGACTGATGTAGAAATCCATGCAAAGTTCATAAAATAAGACTATTTATTGGGTTTATATACCAAAGAGTTTAAATAGAGGATAATCAGGTTAACATCAAGTTCAGTTTGTTTTTTGTTTTTTTTCACAAAGTACATTCTTTTTTCTTTTGGTATTTCTAAGATATTTTTTTGAGTTGTGGTTTCCACATTACAGCAGAAAAAAACACCACCTTTCAACCAACCAATGTCCTGAACAAATGGAAAAAGGAAAATGATGGTGGTGCATTTTCCTCAGAGTCGCAATGTTCTGTCTTACTTTTAGCACAAAATCTTTGTGAGTAATATATCAGCAAAGTAAAGTCAAGGACTGATTACTTTAAAGTTTGTTGCTGTTGGGAACTGATGATTAGAAACTAACGTTAATTGTGTTTCCTAATTAAAAAGCTTCCCCTGAAAAGATATCCACATCATTAATCAGCGTATAAGTGCAGAGCGCATCATGCCCTTCAACCTGCAAAGTATTGAATCTGTATTTTAATATTTACTGTTTTTATCATTTTTAACAAACTCTCAAAAATGTAAACTTTTTTTGATCTCCAACAGTCATAAAATTACTATAACATAATGGTAGATATATTCATGGCTTTTGTCTGTAATAATAAGAATTTGTGCTTTGATGGACTTTTCTGTTGTTTTGTGTCAGTTTTCCTCCTGACTCTTGATTGATACTGGCCCTTTTATCTTAACAGCATCTGTTTTACATTCACGTTTATATTCATGAACAATAGAATGGTATAATATTTTTAATTAATTGTGCGTCTTGTAATTTTTCTCAGAGTTTTCAAAGCTGTGGACTAGATTCATCAAGAGTTAAGGTTATTGCTTGTGCATGACGTAAACCTATTTTTATTTGTTTCTTGGCCTTTGTCACCTTGAGATTTTAAACCACAATCTTGTATCGACACTAATGAAACATTGTTTTCCGTAAGTCTTTTCTAGAATAACAGCGTTGTTTTTAATCAGTCTGACTTTATAGCCCTTCACAGCACCAGCAGCTCCCCATGAACTCGCTAATGGTCTTCCACAGGCAGCCACTGTTCGTGACTGCTACATTTTAATCCCTGTTGATCTTAGCACTTTCTTTGATACAGCTGATTGCTCCATTTTACTTTCCCTAAGAAGAGTGTTTTAACATCACAGGCCCATTATGCAAACACATTATCAGGAAAAGTCTTTTTTCCCAATGTCCATACATCAAAGCCAAAGCAAAGTAGATTGATTGTAATCAACATTTTCATTTTTCACAAAAGTAGTTTTTCTCTGATTTTAGAAATGCTGAATATTCTTCGGAATTAGAAGATGTTGTTTCCAGCTCCAGGAAATTTATATGTACATTTTGTTAACAACCGATTGATTGACAGTTTTGCAGCTGACCTGACCTGAAATAGGATTGTTCAACCTTTATTTCTTAGAAATATGTATTTGTGTAAAATAGTCTCTCAAATTCAACTGCAAGATCTTTAGAATAACAACTGTCTTTGAAGTTGCATCAAATTATAAGAAATCATTTTTTCTAATGATCCAGTAGAGAGGGGTCCTAATTTCAGCTTGTCCAAATGCAGAACTTGTTAGTTTAGTAAAGCAAGTTAACAATGTCATTTGTTGCTGAAACTGAGGAAAATTAAAACACCAAAATACCACTCAGAAGGAGTTAGGATTTTGAGATGACATGTGTTAAGAGTGTTAAGTAAAGGTTACGTCGTTACAACGTCGTACAGGGTGGTCCTAACTCTACACTGGGAACCTATATTGTATGTACCATAAAGCTGCCTCTGGGAACAGACAAGTCCCAAAAAACTCATTATGTGTTCTTGTGAGAAAGTAAATATTACTGTAGATTGTAACTATTTGAGAACATACAGTACTTTTTTTTTTATAGAATTCAACTTAAGTACATCTGCTACAGACTGGCGACCTGTCCATGGTGACCCGCCTCTCGCCCAGAACGTTAGCTGGAGATAGGCACCAGCACCCCTCCTGACCCCATCTAAGGGACAAGGGTGTACAGAAAATAGATGGAACTTAAGTACATAATTTCTCATGGAAACTTCTGTTCATAAAATGTATATTTTTTTAAATTTCCTATATAAATGTTTAAAAAGTGCTTAAAGTTTGCAAGAATGGGACAGAAATTAATAAGTGGGCACTTTTCCCGCTTTCTTTTGGTCTATTGTTTGAGAAATTTGAGCTCATTCTTGTCAGTTGTATTCTCTACTTTTTTTTTTTTGCAATTGATCATTCAGCATTGACTTTACATTGTTTATTGTGCTGACTCTCTGAGAGTCCACCCCAGGACGAATGTCCTCTGCTGTGCCGCAGCATCGTGAGATTTCAGCAGTCAGGCACAGTTCAGATCCTTAAACGACTGTGAATTCACAGATGTGTCCTGGTTCCCGCTCCCAATGACAGTAGGCTCAGCTCAGCAGCTTCTACCTGCTCCACACTGTTACCTCGACAGGATCAATATCCAATTCAGACTACACTGGCATTTGCAATAACCACCTTACAGACTGAATCACTTGTCCTTAAAGTCTGTTGTGCCTCAACAAGCTTTGTCTCCATCTGCCAGGTCTAATAACATGTTTCTACGGCAACGCCCACCCGTGCCAACATTACTGTCCTCACCCTCATTGTCACCATCAAAATCATTCCTGTGAAATATCAGTCACATGCAGTAAGCAAAGCTTCAAGCAATGCGGATGGTTACGTTTTAGATTAATTACTTTGCTGCTGGTTTTAATACTGCAGTGAAAAAATAACTATTGGCTTTTTAAATGTTTTTTTTCTTTTTCTGCTGCCAATGATTTGTCTGGTAAAGCATTTTAAGGTACTGCAGATTATATCATGTTATTTTAAGACATAGCAGGAGCCACAGCAGGTATTGTGTATTTAATGTGAAACATTATGCATGCAATGAATAAAGAAAAAGTTTCTGCTGTTAAATATAAAAAAAATACTGCATAACTAATGTATTGATAAGGTCTGAAGTGAGCACATACTATTTAAATTTCCCAGTAAACATCCTCCCTTTCCATTTTCATTCAGTCATTTATTTATTTGCAAACTCCCAACAGATTTCTGTGCATCTTGTCTATTTTATTTTTGTCCAATAAAAATCACAGCTGAAGCAAAAACTGTTTGCAAGGGAAGTTTTGGCTGCACCCACTATCCCTCAAGACCAGAATGAGGCAGTGCGTGAATTTTATCTCCCACCAGCAGCAAGGGGTGTTTGTTTGCCAGAAGGAGCCAATTCTGTCACATTTTAAATGTGTTTTAATTGTTTTGTAGTTGTAGTTTTATTATAACTCCCTACTGAGTGGTGCAATTCAGATTATTCCTGCCTACAGGCGGTGGCTTAGTGACAGCTACCATGTGAGTCAAAGTTTTAAAAGTTAAAAAAGGTCGCAAAGTGTTGTGTGTTTAGATGAAAATATGGACATTTTGAAACTGATAAAGCAATTCAACGCATCTTTAAGCTATTCATAATACTTACCTTAGTTAATGACAATATTTGACTAGTTTCGATTAAAGTCAGATGACCACAAGAGGGAGACATGTTGCCATTTAAGTATTATGTTCACTCTAACCCTTGAAATGGCGTTGAATAAATTTTAATACAAATTTTATGATCAAATTCTACCTGACATTTCCATGCAAACATGTATTGATTCATTTGTCATTTTGAAATCTCTCATTTGTTTGCAAGCAATACAGCTGAAACCAGATGTTTACAAAGGCTGTAAGAGAAGACATCCTTTGTTTTCTCGTTTCTTAAAAAACAGAAGTTTTCCTGGGTCATATAGGGTTATCAAAACTACTTATACATATTTGTACATAATTGTTTATATTTGTTAGATTCAGAAGTTTACATACATTTCTTGAATATTTAGCAGAACTACATGACTTGGGTCAGATGTTTCTGGTTTCTGTCCACAAACATATCAGTTTGCTGGAACTTAACCCATTTCTCCTGGCAGAACTGCTGTTGCTCCAACACACCATTTCAGATCTACCTCCAAATTATCTGTGGGATTAGGATCAGGACTCTATAGCTTTGACTTCTATGTCTTTAAGCCATGTTGACCTTCTCACAGTATTCTAAAAGTCATTGTCCATTTGGAAAACCCATTTCCCCCAATCTTTAACTTTCTGACTGATGTCTTAGGACATCATATAGTGACTATATCTCTAGATGGAGTCAGTATTGTGAAACACATGAGTTCCTAATGCAGCAAAACATACAGAGAACAGGATGTCACCATCCCCATGTTTCACCGTTGGGCTCAGGCTATCAGTTTTCTCTCTATTTTGCATCTAATGGTCATCCTGACCAGACACTTCAGTTTTAGTGTCAAAAGACTACATCACACATCTCTGAGAATTAAAGTGCAAACCGTACCCTGTCTTTTTTGTGCTTGTATTGAAGTAACGACTTCTTCTCTGAAGAAGAAGTCAGACCACGTCAGATGAATTACCATGTAGGCAATACCGTTATCTTCTCAGGTTCAGCCACCATTTCAACAAGATCTTTTGTATTTGTTCTGGAGTGGTCTATGTCAGAAGTAATCATGAACTTAGAAAAGCTATAATGCCATCATCACACTTTTTAAAAATTACATTAAGTTATAGTGAAATTCCTGTATGCAACCTCGAATGTGAAAATGGTGACTAAAAGGAAACCATTTTGGTAATCTTATCCCCAAAAAATAGCACAGTTTAGAATGATTTTATGTCAAACTGTGAAAAATGGCCAAGTGTAAATATTGGGTTTTAGAAGCACCTGATGGATCTTTTGTAGCCACCCTAACCTAACTGTTGCAGTCTTGTCAACATGTGAGCTCTGCCTTGCAAAGAGGTTCCTTGTCAAGGAGACCTGACAGCTTTTGCTGTATTATTTGCCATAGACTAGATGGGAGCTGCAATTTCAAGGTAGTATGCAAGTTTTGCATCAGCACAGACATCTCAGGCCAGTCAGATGCGACCTTTAGTTGAAATGCCTTTGGTCTTAAAGCAGGGGATAGATGATGGACCACAGCTGATGATAAATTCATCACAAGACTCAGACGGAATTTGTTGCATAAACAAAACATGCATTTGTTGTTCACTGAAGAACTCAAACTAAACCTATAGTTTATTAGAAAGCCATACTTTAAAATATTAAGATAATTTGTTTCATCAGCCTGCTTTTCTCTAGTATTTTTTACATAAGTTGGTTGTAGACTTAAAGATTGAATCAGTTTTAAACATAGTTACAGGTAATGTATGTATAACTGAATAATACAGTCCTTATTTTTCTTCAGTCGTTCTTTATGCTTTTGTTACCGTAGCAGAGCTGATGGGAAACCTATAGGTGACTTGTGTACAGAGTTGAAGTGATAAGTAACATTGAAAACAGGTGAGTGTAATCAGACGAACAGCCATGAATGAGGACTGGGCAGGCAAACCGAGAGCAGGAGATGCACACGGAACTAACACAAACACAACAAAAAATAAACTAAATGCACAAACAAAAAAACAGAAATAAAAACAAGGCTAATCACAAGGAATGAACTAAATAGGACAGGAACCAACCACAACAACAACAACCAGGATTTCTCTCCCTGTCGTCTCTTGTGCACAAATCCTGCTTAGATGTTTCTGTAAACTCATTAGAAAATGTTTTTATTGCACTTCTGAGGTGCTGAAAGTTAGACAAGTTGATGAACGGAGAGATATTTTTAAAAGCAGAGCAATTACATAGAAAATCCTCCTACAGTGAGTCAAAGTAGATAAACGGCAATAATAAGACATAATGCATGCCTAAAATTGCAACATGAATGTAAGACAAAATTACTTAAGTGAAACTGTTTAAATGATTAAAAATACCTTGAAAACCCTCAACAGAATGCATTAACCAGAGTTTTTTAAACAAACATTTACAAAATCAATTTGAAAAACATGAGGGGATAAAATAAGGTCATCTGAAAAGGACTGTCAGATCCACCAGATTTAGTTCCTTTTGCTGGTAAAACCATCAGATATTGCATGGACTTATGGTCCCATTCCAGGAAGTAAACAATCCTTTTACATACTAGAGAATTTACAGAAAAAAGAAAATCCCTTAATAGGAAAAATCCGCATTATCTTACAGTGACCTTCTGTTTTAAGTTCACTCAGTTCAGTTCTCAAGTTAATCTTATCCACCTGATCGTAGCAAGCTGTGAAAAGCAGGAGCCATCGTCTCACACCAGCACCAAAAAGCCAAATCCTGACATTTAAATAAAAGATGGTATAATTCAAAAAAAAGCCATGGCTCCCAGGAAAATCTGATAACACAGAATAGCTCTTACTTCAATTTCATAGAGCTTCTCACCTGAAGGAGGTATTATTTTTATCTTATGTGCTTGCCATAAAATTTAACATTCACAGGCTGCTTTCCCCATATTTACATACATTGTATTTTCCCTTTGTGGGCAAGCCTTTTTTCAAGGGCAATGCTCCTATTCTGTGGTGATTCACTAACCTCTCATTTAATTGTGGTGTTGAATTACAAGTGTCTGCTTTGCTTTGGCTCTTGAGCACTGAATGAAACAAGCTGAAATTATGTAAGGTAAGTTCCCCTTTGGATTCAAGCACCTCAGACATTTGAAAGTGAGACCATTGTCATGTAGCTTCATTGTCAAAAGACAGCAATTGATGAATATTTCATCCCCCCTGCCTACCCATCCTCTCCTGCCTGCATACAGATGTTCATTGCTTTAAAGCAGTTGTGGCTTGCAGTATTTTTCAGAGACAGCAGGTGTGATTTGCTTGCAAGTGCAAAGATCCTTTCCTGCAAAATAATAACCCATTATAGACAAAGATTTAATCAGTTAAACTTGATCAATGACTGGCATTTGAAAGGATTTTAATAAGTTAATTATATAGCTGAAAGGGAAAAAGAGGCAGCATGAGTTAGTTTTTCTGTCACTGTATGTGTGTAACCCAGATAGTAAAAACATGAGAGATGTATAAGATAATAAATAGCAAGGATAAGTTAATTTATTATATCCTTTTATTTCAATTAACATTTCAAAGTTCATATGAAGTTATTAAAAATATATTTGCATTGTTTAAAATAAGTTATCTTTACTTTGTGGGGAATTGCCAGTGAAAATTGTATTTTCCTACAGGAGTACATGAAGGTACTCTGTGAAGGTAGCACAGGTGTGAAGGAAAGAGAAAAGGAACAGGAGAAGAAGAGTTTGGTGGAGCGTGAGAGGTGATAGCAGAGGAGGAGCAGTTAGCTGGTTTCGAAGTGAGTAAACTCAGACTTGTCGTAAGGAGAAGTTATAATATACAGTATGAAAGTTAGCAGGACACAGCAGAGTTTCAACGAGAAGCTGTTGGACTGTGTTTGTTTTCTTTGTCGCTGTATTTACTCGAGAGTTAGAGCGAAGCTAACCTAGCTGTTCGCTAACATGGACTACTGTAAGCTGCTGTTTCGCTGCTAGAGTGGAACTTAAAGGGCTACAAAAGTTTATTACCGGACTGGATAACGAGAGCCGGACTCCAGATAGTCACTCTGAGGACATGCGTAGCTCAGAGTACCTCTGGCAACGTGGGAACTGAGGGCCAGCAGAAGTGGAGCATGTGGAAACCACACAACTGCATCATTCCTGAACTGCTGTTTCTTCGGATCGCTTTGAGGTCCTTCTGGACACAGGACGAAGTGTTGCCCGGATTCATCTGTGGAAAATCACGACTACACAAGGTACTGAGTTGTACTTTAATATTTTGTTCATTGAGTGAAGAGGCTCTGGACTGTTGAGTCGGTGGGTCTCTTGCATTCATGAGCGCCTGCAATGTAGGGTGTATTTTCTGCCGGCATTAGGTATGGATTTTACAATAGTGGGTTATATAACTGGTGTTTTACACTGTGTATGCAGATTCATTGTACGGTTGGAACAATGCTCTGTTTTTTTCTGTTTTGCCTGAAACCCAAAAACCTGCCATTTCCTTATTTTATTATTATTTTTGCCTAATTAAAGGAGGGTTACTATGGTCTATGTTACATGGTGTGTAGTGTAATTTACTTTAGTAGTGTTCAAGTCTGATTGATCCAAAAGCATTAGAGAGATTCAAATTAAATAGTAAGAGAGTATACTGAACAAAGAACCCAAAACTCACTTATTTACTATCATTGCTTAAGTGAGGGCTACATATGCACAAACAACTGAAAATTTTCAGACAATTTTGAACTGTTCTCTTTCTGCCTTATTTGCTGAGCTGCATAAGAGATATAAATAGGTGGGTTTGTGTGAACACAGAATGCTGTGATTCTTTGACTATTCCTAGAGCAAATCAGCACACTGAACTGTTCTCCATGTTGCTGTGTCATTTTTTCTGTGAGTTCCCCCAAATCTACATTTACCTAAGGCAAATGCCTTATTGAACAATATGGTGTAAAAACTACAACCCATATCTTTGTATAGTCCTAACTTTAAAACCGGGTGACTTTAGACACTTTCCACTGGAAAAGACCTTTAAAGACTTTCACCAGTACGTGTGTGTGTGATGGAGGAGCCGTCACGAGCTGGGACTTAATTATAGAGTCCGTGTCAGCACGCGAGCACACCCTCACACACATACACGCCAACACATATACAATCGCTAAATTAAGTTTTGTTGCAGCTTAAACTGATGCGGTTCATCATGGACGCACACCCGGTGTTCCTGCTACAGTTAACATTCATCCTAACCTGTTATTTTCAGCTTCAAACATTTTCCCGGTGCCATTTTCAAGCAGGGTTGTTTCCGGATTATGGCGTGCTGGGAGGGAGTCACATGATGGTTTAGTGATCTCATCAGAACTGAGTGTTTTCTGTTAAATTGAGTATTGTATTTTTGTTTACAAGTTTATTTATTTATATTATTATCATTATTATTATTATTTTGTATAATTTAAGAGTTTATTTAAGTTAGAAATAACTGCTTAGTTTTTTTTTGCTTGTTTGGACTTTCTGTGGGCGGAGCCTGTGGCTTTAAAAGCAGGGCTCTGCTCCACAGGGAGGCAGTCTGTGACTAGACTCCTGAGAAATCACACTGAAGGTGATGGACTCTGACAATGAAGGTACTGCTGTTTGTCTGATTTTAACCTGCCTTGGATGTCCTTTGTATATATTTTGCACCTGCCACCTTTGTTCACCTGAAGAAATGCTTAATAAATTTCACTAAAGCGATCTCTGGCCTTGGCCAGACATTTATGTTTGACCAAGTCATATTAGAACCCCGTCACAGTCCTGTCTAACAGGCAGAGTAAAGGTTTGGCTCTATGGGTCTGTTAAAGATGTGTTTATTTAGCTTCTCTTATTCTCTCTGGGCAGTGCGGATCACAGTTGTATGCTTCTTCTTCCTACTCACAGGGCAGTTCTAAACAGTCCAAACTAGAGAGATTAGCATCTGGAATAATTATGCTGGCCTCCTTGCTGTGCTGCTTTGACTGCACTGACTGGGGCATGTTCAAAGAGTCCTGCAGGGGCTTGCATGAGCTTTTATCTGTTGTTTGTTCATACGCTACATTCTGAACTATGTGCTTATACCCACAAAGAGGGTAAACATTTATCCAAATAAAAAACCACGGGTTATTAATTCAATTAAATTCTTAATTATGGAAAAAATGCTTAGCTTTTCAACAAGGAGAGAAATTTAAGCAAAGCAGAGAGTTGCAAAGAAGTTTACTGAATATTTGAAAGGTAAAAATAACAATTGTTTTCAAGAATAAAATTATGTGTAACAGACTTATATCAGCTTAGTCCAGCATGAGAAGTATTGCTAGTCTTCGGCTATACCTCTTATCTTAACCTTGCTAATGATATTAAGTGTGTTTATGAACGTCTTAACTCTTTGGATTTTAGTCAGGAAGTAATAGTTAAGGTTTAAATTGAGTGAAAACGAGTCTGTCTTTGTGAATCAGAACAATGTTGAAAATGCTTTCTATTGCAGTAAAATTAATATTAGTCCTGGTCTAGACAATATTTCTGGCTACTTATCGAAGCTCTGTTCACAAGAGCTAAATTCAGACTTCCAACATATTTTACATTGATCTTTAGAGACACAACATGTTCCTGCAATTTGGAAACATGCTATCATTTTGTCAGTTTCTAATGGCAATCTTTTTAAGGCCCTGAATGATTTCAGACCCGTGGCCTTAACCTCAATTTAAGATCTTCTAGAAACTGTTCTGCTTGGAAATCCTGTAAAACACTGAGCACTCACACTAGATTAACTGCAATTGACATACAGACCAAGACACGAACAGGCTCTCTTGTATATTTCAGATTTGATTCAGACATACTCTTTTTTCCATATCTGAGGTCATTGTATCAAAACCTTTTACTATCACCTGCACCCACTTCGAAAGTGTCAGAATTTTTACTCTGTCGGTACATAATGCAAAATCAACTTTTAGATCTTTATATTATGTTATAATGCTATTCCCAAAAATATACCTGGAGTGTTACTTTTATTGTTTCATGTTTCATGCATGTTTGAGGAAATCTTGAACCCCCCATGACAGCCATTTGGTGGTGCTTAAATGCTTGCTCTAACAAAGCACCACTTATTTCCACAAAATTCCTCCTTGGAGCTTCTGCCTCACAGAGCACAGATTTGTCTGACAAACTGTGTTCTTCCCCTCAATCAACACAATGGTGTGTATTCTCACCGTAGTTTTTATCCTTTATCCAAACACATGTTAGAGCACTTTCATCAATCATTTTATCCTAAAATGTGTAAATGATTCTGTGACCATCATCAGTCTACATAAGGGTTATGTAGACAGCCAC
The DNA here is from genome assembly GCF_001444195.1 of Xiphophorus couchianus. Taxonomy (NCBI): domain Eukaryota; kingdom Metazoa; phylum Chordata; class Actinopteri; order Cyprinodontiformes; family Poeciliidae; genus Xiphophorus; species Xiphophorus couchianus. The sequence continues at coordinate 5,488,313 of NC_040247.1, forward strand.
AGACGTTTTGCTGACTACTTTGTTCATTGGTTTAAGGTCACCACCTGGCAGTTCAACACAGGAAAAACCGAGGATATGGCTCTGATTTTAAGAAAATACATGGTCCACTGCAGACTACTGTTATAACAGTACAGTTGTTTGAAGACAAATAAACATCTTAGGATTATTACTGACTCAGCATTAACTCTGACCAAAAAAAAACAAAAAACAAAACTGTGAGGCAACTACCTTCATGTCTTTTCTGTATATGGAAATAATCTCACTTCCATGTAAACAGAACTATAATATCACTTTCAAAATGGGCTTTTATCGAATCAGTTCTATTATTTTGTCTCTTGGTTTGGCAACCTGCTTCATCCGCGTTCTCACTAAAACCAGGAAGATAGAGCACATAACACCAGTTTTAAAGTCCCTCCACTGGCTCCCTGTAGCTCAAAGAATAGACTTTAAAATACTGTTGTTAGTTTATAAATCACTGAACGGCTCAGCACCACAATACATTAAAGATCTGCTGTTGCTGTATCAACCTTCCAGACCCCTCAGGTCTTCTGGTTCTGGTTTGCTCTGCATCCCCAGAACCAGAACCAAACAAGGAGAAGCAACATTCAGCTTCTACGCACCACAAATTTGGAACAAACTTCCAGAAAACTAAAACAGCTGAAACACTGACTTCCTTTAAATCTCGACTGAAAACCCACCTGTTTAGAGTTGTATTTGAAATGTGATCAATTACAAATTTATTGATGGAACTTGACTTTATGTAATGTTTTGATTGCTGTCTCTATGTTGTGTTTTTGTGTTTATGATGTAAAGCACTTTGAAATGACTTGCTGCTGAAATGTGCTATACAAATAAAATTTGATTGATTAATCCGATTCACTTACCTTTTTAATTTTTTGGACTTGAATCAGTTTGACAATCTCTGCTTTAGAAGTGATTAAAATATATGAACATAAAAAAAGATGACCCAGTGTTGTGCCTGCAAAAATCTTCAGGTACAGTTTGGTACTTACTCGAAACACGTTTTTTCCCCCCTCCATTTCCTTAGGTATGTAAAATGAATAACGCAACTTGACAAACACAAGTTGGTATTTTAGCAACCACAAAGTTACTCTTAAGGAGTTATTAGCTGAAAAAGGTTTTTAGTAGTTGAACCAGCTGAAGGATGGCATGCAAGGTGATTTTTTTAAGCATGATTTATTAGGATTCTTTACTTTCTGGAATTCACTTTGAGAAAACATTACTCAGTTTGCCCTCATTGTCAGGTCCAAAGACAGATAAGAACTCTTAAAAAAAGAAAAACCTTCAGAAATTCTTTTTTTAGAAAGTTTGAAGAAATTCATAAAATCTGACTCCTTAAGGGTAAAATATGAGGGATTCAGTATCAGTTTTAAACTATTGCACAACACTGTATATGGGATGCATGAACATGGAAATCTGCAGGTGGATTTCAGATGCCAAAAGAGCAATATTATATCATGCCAAAACACAATATTTACCACTCATGCATTCTCTTTCTCCTTGTTTTATGTAACCATTCTGCTGCTTTATTCCCCAAAGCCATTGTGGCATTACAAGGTATGAGAAAGGCTCTTCTCAAGCCTTTTGGCCTTCTGCAGAAAGGTTGGCTCAAATTCACAGTGCACAGTCTTGAAAAGCTGTGAAGCATGCCAAGGTCTTTTAAGAGATTTGTTGATGTCATTGTTGTATTTTTTCCCAAATAAATCCTCAGGCAAGGAGCTGGGGTCCCATGCATCCTTTCTCTGATGAATATTGCATGGATTCCGACTTCACTTGCAAGCCAGTACGAGCCTTTAATAAAATCACAGTAAATTGGTGGAGTAAATTGTATTCTAACTGCAGTGGCACCAATTAATAATTCATTAGGTGCTTCAGAGGCAGTTCAGACCTGCATATTTGTATTGATACAGGTTCTAAAAGCAGAGTAAATAAAGCTATTAGAAAAAAGTTTGCCAAAACAAAAACACAGGATTTAATGTGTTTGTCGTGAAATGCAAATGGAAGTTATTATAGGCCTTTTGTGTTTGAAAGAAATGTATTTAGTTTGTCTTTGTTCTGATAAATATGAAAATGTTATAATGCATGTAGCCATGTTGTATCCCCACACTTTTTATTAGTTGCGGGGAAGCAAATGTTGCACTTGGACTTAATGAATTAACTTTACTGCATAGCATAAACAGTGACCATTGGACTTACTGAGTTGAGATGAAATTTGGAAGAAACCTTTTGGAAAGAAACCACAATAACACTTCAGCTGAATAATCAAATGTTTTATTCATGTGTGCTTCCTTTTTTTTTTCTCCAGTAGAAATACGGTACATCCAGAACTTTGATCATTAATAAGAGCATGAATACTAAAGCATTTTTATTTTCAGCATGATCACTTATGGTCTCTTGCATACCTGTACTGCAATCTGATTCTCTGTCTAACCACTTGAGTGGAAAGTTCAGCTACTTTGCATGGAGCAATTCTAAGTCAATTTCCCCAACTTTCTCAAGCGGAAAATGAGCAGAGCACAGATAAATGCAAAATTCATTGTCGTTTGCGTGGTATATCAGCTTTATGATTGCATACATAAAGCCATAGTGAAAATCCTGTAGACTATCAGCAGGGAACCAACTCTAGCTTGAGTCGCCTTGCATAAATATTGTCCAATAATTCCCATGGTAATGATCCTTTCCAAGCATTTCTGGTTTTGTTAGGCTTAGTTGTCCTTTCATTAGTTAGTAGCTATATAAATATATAGTCCCTAACAAAGCTATATAATTATGGATTCACAGATAATTGGATTTGCTAAAGCCAGAATAAATGCTTGTGAAGCAGCTATGGCCCTGCAAACAGATTATTGTACTGAGGTAAGACTAGCACCTGACTGGAATAAATGAATTATAGACTCAAACTGTTACATAGTGAAGACATTTAAACACTGGGTAAGCACAAAAGTTTGAGCTAGCATCTTGCTATATTTTTATGGAAATAAAATGAAAGTATGTGTATTTTCAGATTTTTTTAGACAATGACTGGAAAGGGAAAAAAAGGTTTTTGGTATACTGCTTATCTGTCCGTTTCTTACTTGCTTCTTTATCCTGTTTTATGTTGGAAGGTTGGGGAAATAGAGCTGGTGCCTAACCAAGCAGTCACTGAGAGATGGGATACATCCTGGACAGATCACCATTTCATCACAGGGCCCACACAGAGATAAACAAGACAAAACTCACCTGAACACAACAGGATTTCCTAAGAAGGAATGTTTTTGGAGTAAATGGGGAACCCAGAATACCTATAGAAAACCAATGCATACACAAAGAGAGCAAGTAAACGAATGCAGGATTTTATGGTGAGGCTGTTGGGGTTGAACACTTCTGCATCATTTAGGTCACCAATTAATTAGTTAGTATTGAATTTAATTTCCTTTTGTTATCAATAAATTATTTTTGAATTGAATTGAATTGAACCAGGGTCAAATACTTAATTATTCCCTTGGCTTTTCATCATTAGCAGGTTGTTATTTGTTCACAACTGCAGTATAATTCTTTGAAAATCTATTGGTTCGTCAATCTGTTGGTCTGTCCATTTTACCAGCTTTCTTGGTCGATTGGATAATCTACATAGTTGTTTTTAATAATCTAATTTAACAATAATCTATGTTCACAGTTTGTTTCCTTAACTTCAAAATCAGAATTTTGTTATGTTTGCTCTAAAAATGTGATCTTAATATTTTTACATTAGCAATAAAAGCGAATTTGTATGAGTTGCATTCTTATTCAATATAGAACCCATACAGAAGAGAAAATTGTGCTGGTTATCTATATAAAATCAAGAAAACATTTGCAAGATGATACAGAATAAACACATAATTTTCTTGTTTTCTATTTTAAACCACAAAAACACTGAATGATTCACTTAGAAATTAGGTTTTCACATACTAAGAAAGCACACTGATACAGCTATTTCTCTTCTTGTGCAATGTATAATTTATTCTAAAATTTGTCCATTATGCTCCTTTAAATTTGTCATCCAAGTTACAGTAAACGTGGCTCTCCACTATAAATGCAGAACATCTGAACTACGCTGAGGCTGTTGGAAACAAAGGAGAGCAGAATAATGAAGGGAATTCAAATCAAAGTTATGTGCTCATTCCAGCCTCCACTGGTGCTGGGACCTCAGCCAAAAATTCTTGTGGCGTAATAGTGCTCTTGTCTTTTGAATTTTATCACTTAGAAGACCTGCCATCTGCTCAGACCCAGAGGTGCAGGATGACTGATTCAAAATAGAAGCAATAATAGATAAGGTCAGATGCTCAGTAAAGGCATGTGTAAAATGACTGCTATAGTCTTAGCATTATGCCATGGCACGTGGTGCATTGACAGATTTATTGCGAAGCTTTAATGCTGTCACTATATATTGAATGAATATGCTTTGGACATGTACAAGGATATTTATTTTTATTGCAGGTAATAATAATGACATTAATGCCTAGATCCTGTGGATAATCAGCCATTCCATGTCCTTGATATGTAAAGTAATTGAAGCGAACATTTTGAAAGTGCTGCTTAAAGCAGATTTGGAGCCAGAGCTGCAAGGCCATGAAAAGCAGCAGATAAATCTGCTGATGTGGGTTTTCCTGCATCACAAATCCTCTTGATTACTCCACTCTTGTATGTTTTGGGTAAATGATTTGTGGGAGCTTGATCAGTGATGCCGTCATTCAAAAATGGGCCTATCTTAACAGCTCCACACAACTCTAAGCTAAGGCTTGAAAACTCTGATCTATGGCACTGGAGCAGGAATTGACCCTCATCGGATAAACCATTCCAAATTGCCTCCTTGATATATAGCTACCTCTTGTTACTGCGCTCCCCCCTGTCAATTTTCCCTATTCCCCTCAAGGTCAACTCTCCGTGCTGCTGGACAAAGTAGCAGAACAGCACTCCCTTTACTGCCTGCCTCACATCTGACTCTACCTCTCTCAAACCCCCACACTGTTCAAAATCTGCTCCAATGACATCCCAAGCAAGTTAATAATCGCTGACACCTTTGTGCTGCACCTCAGGGGTCAGCAGGGGAAAAACCCCATAAAATTCCTCCAATCAAAGTGTTACAGGGTTTAGAAATACCATAAGCCTATAAGAAAACAACTTAAGTAAAACACTTTTGTCCACTTAATCACCGAGAAATCCCAGTAATTACACTTTTCCCGGATTGATTTGGGCTGTTTACAGAACCTGGGATGCACTAAGTTGTCATCATCACCATCTCAGCAGAGCACAAGACTCCTCTCGCAAATGTGTTAACCATTTATCATTGATTCAAACAGTCCAAACTTTGGACTCCATAAAAACTCCAGCATGTTCCATCTGTCCCTCAAAAATGTGTTATTAATTTAATCTTATCCCTAATACGTTTTACAAGATGAATTTGCATTATAACCCCAAGCTTTCATAAGTGGGTCATTTGTTTTCTAGGGAATTTCACTGGAACATTTTATTCTGATCTACTATCAATGACAGCATTATTTTTTGTGGACTTTACAACATCAGCATCTGATACATGTAAGTATTACCTTCAATCGGTTTGTATTTGTATGCTGTGTGGAAGAGATGTAGTGAAACATAAGCAGCTAGCTATCCGATCATGATGTATGATGTATTTTAAATTGTTAATAGCTCAGGTGTTTGAAATGTTATTTTGTTACAGTGACAAAATATAGCATACATTTATAGTCTAAGTGCATTTTCTTTCACAAACTTGAATCATAATCCTTTGAAAGTGTACAGCTAAAAGCGGCAATAGTTTTAAAATGGAAGCAGCAGGTGGATCATGTAGGATATTTTTAATTCAGATGTTGTTGTTCCTGTATGTCCAAACTGAGAACATGAAAGCAAACATATTTAATTATTGAAATTTTAAGGATTTTAAGTGTGAACATATTAGTGTGTGTAAAACCTTTAGCTGTTACTTTGACTTCTGTCTCAAATAAACTGCTGCATACAAATAGATAAAACTGCGTTTATATGTCCAAGCCTTTGAGATTCAAAACAGATTTAAGTCCAAACTCATTTTGTTTTTGCATTTTCTGCTGTTGCGTCAACAGTAGATTGAGATTTCGGAGTGTATTTTTTAAATGAGCTTTACTGGTCATGGAAGGTATTCCAAATCTGTTGCATAAAATATTCTACAATGAATATAATTAAGAAGATCTTGTTAATCATGGTTAAAGTGTTTCATTGTTAGAAGGATAATGGGCTATTATTTTTCAGATTATGAGCTATAGCTTCTAGGTGATTCATGAAAGGACCCTGAACACTTTCTTGTCATTGTTCAAAGACAAACCCTATTCATTTAGCTGCTGCATGAAAGGAAAGGAAACAACTCAAAGGTTCTTTTCTTGCCCTCTTTAATTTGTTCGACCAGCATGTTGGACCATCTGTTGCAGCGGTCTTTGCATCACTTCCTGAAATGTGGTGTCGACAAACAATGTGACCCCCGAAGTGGCGGAAAACGTCCCGCCATAGGCACTTTATCTGTTTGCACAGGGACATACTCTTGGTGTTTGATGTGTTTGAAAAATCCTAACAGGTTGCACGTAGAAAAAAACATATATTGGGCGTGCTGTGGTGGTGTAGGGGATAGTGCGACCCACGTTTGGAGGCCTTGAGTCCTCGATGCAGCCGTTGTGGGTTTGATTCCTGGACCCGGTGACATTTACCGCATGTCTTCCCCTCTCTCCTTTCCTGTCAGCCTACTTTCATATAAGGGACACTAGAGCCCACAAAAAGACCCCTTGGAGGGGAGGAAAAAAACAAAACATATTAAGTCTAAATTCCTATTGATAACTTTCTTTTTTTTTTATGGATTGTGTGGTAAGGAATATATGCTTTTTGTTTTATTTATGTCAGTCTTAATTTTATGACTGCAAAAGAAGTAGGCCACTGGGGCTCCAGGAAATCCTGCATAGATCAGACTTAATCATAAAAAGAGAACATTAAAGATATAACAATAGAAGGATAAATAAGCAAACATATACTCTGTATGCTTTAGCTTCAGTACTTTAGAGTCAGTAGTTTGTCACCCAAGACAGTATTCAAACATGCATCCCCTGTTGTGCATCCTTCAAAAATAAAGTTATATTGTTGTGTTTAAAAACCTTAATCTATTTGTGGTCCTGTATGTTTGACTGTAGTTGTAAATAAAAGAGAAGTTGTGGCAAAAATATGCTAAGTATTAAAAGATGAATACAGAAACTATGATTCTTTATTTACATACATCGAACAGAACGAATAACGTCATTCTATTTTAAACATCTTCTGTCTTGACTTCAAAGGTTGCTGGTTCAAATTTCTAATGTGGCCTTTATATGTGGACTTTGTATGACCTTCCCGTGCATGCGTGAGTATTCTGTCAGCTCTCCGGACTCCTTCCACAACCTAAAACATGCATTTTTGGCTTGGTTAGTTAACTATTTTAAATTGCCTTTGGGTTTTAGTGCATTTGAGCATTGTCTCATTTTTGATGGATTGATTAACGTTCTATGGTTTTTCCTACTTTTCTGTGGTTGACAGCTGGAAAAGACTGTAGTTCCCAGCAGTAAACAGGATTTTACAAATACATAATAAAGATGGATATGAGTCTTATTTAGAGCCTCCAGTAAGTTCTGGGTTTGCCTCTGGGTTCTTCTTCTAGCAACTCATATCATGCATCTTGTTCTTTTGGTCAAAATCCATATCTCATGAGTGTAGAAATGTTGGATAAGTCTCTCACTCTGTTGTTATTTATTAGTGATTGGATTGAAACTCTCCCAGACTACAACTAATAAAACATGATGAAAAATGTTTTCCCTCATATCGAATTCTGTCTTTAAGCCTTTTGCTTCACAAAACATATGTACGATAAAAGGAAGTAAAATGTTATAATGAAAAATAAATATAATAAATAAATGTTTTTTTATCTGTACAAATTCAATGAATTTTTGCCAAATATCTGAGGTTTTGCTGTTTTTCCTGTATGAAAGAAATGTCTTTTGTTACCTTTTTAAGATTGATTTCAAATCACATGTGCATTCATATACCATGAGAATAGACTGTTCCAGAGCAAAAGAAAAACAGAAGAGCATCAGTAAGCTTTAGTGCCCATACTCTGTGTTTAGTATAACTTATAGTGACCCAAATTTAAGTCCTTTATACCAGGATGTATTGTGAAACCGGATATCTGTCAGCACAAAGGAATTGTTGAAGTTTTTGTGTGCAAGGCTAATAAACAAACAAGAGATCAGAACAAGTGTATGTGTGACTTTGATATTTACCAGAAACAAAGCATTAACCTCTGACCCATTTTAACAGTTGCTGTTGGGGAATGTTTTGTTGTGCATTTTGTGTAAAACATGATTTTGTCTTAATAGAATACATACAATGACTGAAGATCCAATATTTCAGCTACAGGCACATCTGCTGCTCTGTTGCTGAAAGTGAACGTTAGCATTCATTCATTTTTAAGTCAGCCATACAAAACAGGACAAATTAGAAAGATTAATTTACATTATGACATGAAAGCAGCTGTGTTTGAAAAATGAAGAACCATAGCTGTTGTAGTCATCACAGAAGGGGACGCCTCTAAATGTACATTATTGTTGAATCATGACATCAGGCTCATTTAATTACGTTTTGAAAAGCTTTTTAATCCTAAAAAGATGACATGATCACTTATTTGTTTTTAAAATTAAGATGTACTATATCTTCTCTTTCAATTCTGAAATAACATTTTCATGTAAAAGAAAAAAACAGTCATGAAATATGACAGTAATTATTAGCTTGCTTAGGCTGTAAACAAAGAACTTGAAAAGGAAGAAATTTAACATAATTACATGATTCTCTGTCTTTCAGAGTTCAAGTTTGTGTCAGTTTATTGAAGTTTGGTCATTCGCAATAAAACTGCAAGAATAATCATGGTTTAACCACCATGACTATTTTATTATGTGCTTGGGTTTACTGTCATTTGCAGGACTAAGTTTTACCCGTCACCCAGATGATGTAACATTTGATTCAGAGAACACAACACTGACATGCAGAAGGATTAATGGTCAACTCAGTGACTGTAAATTTCCAAGATCTTGTACCTGAAAACAAAGAACAAAAAAATATAATCATCACTGAACTTCTGCCCTGAACAGTTTATTTTGAGTTTCTTTAATTTGCACCTTTCTTTAATTTGATTTGCTAGATTTGTTCCAATGATTGTGATAAGATTTAAAAACAACTACAAAAGTTTGATGATTTGCAGTTTTAGATTTTGTCTTATGCTAATTAAACTGCATTTCTTCTGACCCTCAGATTCTATGTTCCAGTTATTACTCAAATGCAGCATTTTGCTTTCTATACGAATATAATTTTTGTTTATGAGCTCTTTAAATGAGGTGAGACGAGAGAGAAGTGGGCTTGACTCTCGGTGCATAATAGGTGGAGAAAGGTATAAATTGGTAAAGTGGTGAACTGACCTAGCGTCTGTATATATGTTGTCTTCCCTGTTCTATCATTAAGAGAAATCCTAGCAACAACTTAGATAAATTAATGGACTTGGGTCTGAGTTTTTTCCAGAGTTGCTGTTTATGAAATACGGTTGAGATGTGTGTGTGTGTGTGTGTGTGGTGTTGGTGTTGGTGTTGAAGCATTTATCCAGGAGGCAGTCCTGTGTGAAACTCCTGATTGCATGCTTGCTCACTCATAGGAAGCACTCTGGAAAATTTGTTGCCAGTTCTGAGCATTTTTTCAAGGCCTTATCAAGAGATACCAATCCTGCAGCCCAGGTGAAAAGTGTACACCAGAAGTGTGGAATGAATCCTGCAGAATCCCCTCCGTCTTTTCTCTGGAACATATTTAGGACATTTTTATGCAGCATACATATAAAAAAGGCTAAACTGTAGCAGTTATGATGTAAAAATATTACTGAAAACATGGCTGCTGGTTAGAAAAGCTGTCACCGTAATTAACACAGAAATATGGTGTATGTTGACTAAGGCAGCCCTGATTGAGAACATATAGCAGTCTTACTGCAGCTTATTTCACTGTATAGGAGCTGGATTTCACACGGCTGAACTAATCAATTTTAATCCCTTTGACAATGAATAAGGTCTTTTATAGTAGTGGTTCTGAAAGCTGGAGCTCTAAACCACAGAGCATTTCTGAAAAGCTGGGAAGAAGTATGTTATACTTTAAAAATACTAATGAGTGAAAAATAATTTTTTGCGAATATGCCTTATTCTGCTTTATATGCCTATTATGAAGAAAAGTTGCTGCTACAGTTTATATGTAAATAATTGCAGTTGAAATCAAAAGCTTCCACATGCACAGCTTATACCTTATTCAGTTACACCAGTTCTGTCAGGAGGAATGAGTCAGAAGCAAACTCTTGAGAAAAGCTTGTGGAAGGAAACTCGAAACATTTGACCAAAGTCTTACAGTTCAAATGCAGTGAAACACTGATAACATGTGTTTGCATTTCTGATTTTGAAAACATGAACAAATAAATTTGGGAAATTCTTTCTCTCATTATTGTGACATTTGGCAAATAGAAAAATATTGGTAATTCCAACTGACATAAAACACTTGATGAGTTCTCTTGGAGTTGCACGTCCGTTAGTCATCAGTGGGACTAATTATAGTCAAACATAAGGCCCAGATTAACCATCTCCCTATTAAAGTTTGAAATAATTCTCCGGTCCTTTACTGTACAGTATGTACAATAGGATTGGAGGGCTAAACTCCCCAAGCAACGACGGGTTGCCTGACACGTAGACACAGACGACCAGATATCCTGGGATGTGCTAAGAGGAGGATGATGTCATTGTGCCTGAGTCAGATGAGAGTGGGTTCCCTTGAGTGACTCCTCTGATAAAACAGGCAGATTCTGTTTCCCTGCTGAACAGGTGGATGACAGAAAGTGCTACTACTTTGACACAGGACATGACAGAGATATTGCACCAATTATCACTCAGAAAGTGCATTTGTAGAATCAAGTAGAATCCAGAAGGGGAAATTAGCTGAAAAACAGTTACAGTTCATGTAAAACAAAACAAACAAAAAACAATAATAAAATAGAGATACCAATTAAAAACTTTTGAAGTTGCACTGATGTGAAGGCAAATTAGAAAGATTAATTTCCATTATGACATGGATAGATTTCTTCTATTTTTGCTTTTTTTTTTTTCGATGTTAGATTATCAAGCAAATGTTAGTATCAGACAAAGACACCCAGGGAAAATACCAAAACAGAATTTTCACACAATTGCTTTCTTAACATGATAAGGCCAGATTCAGACCAATCTGGCTTTATATTGAAGAAGTAGCATATCTTTGTTAATACGTACATTAACTTTGAATAAGCACACTCTTTAAATCTGCTTCCCAGATTACAACCAGCACTGATTACTCCCAGAAGTGAAGAGTCAATAAAATACTTAATAGAAGCTGTCTGAAAACATGAAGCAGACTAACAGATCAACAGAAGAGGAGGTACAGATGAGAAACAAAGTTAGTGCTATCTACCTGTAGTCCGGGAATTACTTAGCCTCACAGGACACAATAACTGGGGTTCTTAATGTGCAGTATATTTTATTTCCAGTTGAGACAGATTAAACAAAGCTGTCTTGTTTCTTACTTTTGTTCAGAAATCAGAACATACAGTATGCGTACCAAATATTAGGTAACTACTGCTGAAATGTGGCAATCTCTAAAATAATGGAGAGAATGCACAAAAAAGAAAATACAATATATAAAAGACAAGAAAAGAAATACGGCAGTGGCCTCTGGCTGCACAAACAAAATACAGAGAGCTGCATTACACCACACTGATTTAGAGCACATGTGATTGTGATATGACTTATTTTATCAACACTTACAGTCTCAGTTCACTCTTAAAACTGGAGCACATGATCAGACAGCTTATTGTCACATGCAGCAAATGGCCGCCCTGCACTGCACATACAGGTTGCCTGAACCATCCATTTCAGAAACACACCATCTCATTAAAAATACTGACTGCTTATCACATAAATGAGAATGTACCGACATATTTCAACAAGTGATGTATATATTTGCCGATTTTCTGCCAAATCTATCTCCTGCAGATAAAACACGTAGAGTTCACATCCACGCTCAACATGTAGCATAGCAACACAGGAAGACAACAAGATGCATTTCCTGCCCCGTCTTGGGAAACATCAATCACCTTGAAACACTGCTCTCTGGTGGTCAAAATGTGCAGTACCCGAGACCAACTACCTGCACATATTTAAATATAAAGAACAAATAAAATTACATAACTGAACCAAAATAGTTCAGTAAATAGATAGATAGATAGCATTTATTGTCATTGAACAGAATTCAACGAAATTGCAAAAGGTCAAATATATACAGTATAAATAAGCAAACACACAATAATAATAATAACAATATATACAACTAAATTAACTAAAGGCACTCAACCATACCAAAGAAGTAGCAGCAGGTCCAATTATGGCAAAGTACAGATAATATTATATTACAGTAGCGTTGCTACTGTAATATAAAAGAAAACCAACACTTTGAAACAGTACACTCATTCAACCAAACTTTACCACCCGGCTACATCCCAATTTGAAAAGGGTGACATAGTCATTCCGAAGGCTTCTAGACACTGAATTCTTGAATTTGAACTTGAGCAGTTGTACGGGCCATTATCCACCAATTGGCGAAAACATTAAACTCATACAGTAGTGCCGACCAAAATTACTTTTAGAGCACAGTGACAAGAAATCTGCAAGGTCACAAAAGAAGAAAGGTCACAGAAGTTTCCAGAAAGACATCTGAAGCATTGCTGGCTTTACATGCCACAGTAAATGATTCGAAAAAGAAAGAGACAGAAAAAATGGTATTCCTGACAAAGTTTAAATGCCCAAAAACCCTGCTGAACAAGATGAACAAAAAGGCTAATTTCACATTTAGATTTTAGCATTTTTGAAAACACATCACCACCGACAGTCAAACTTGGTAGTGATGCCTTGGGACTGCTTTCAGACTTGTATGACTCGCTATTGTTGAATACAGCTTTTTACCAGACAATGCTGACGGAGAATGTCCAACTATCAGTTGTGACCTTAAGCTCAAGCTTCACTGGGTTATGCAGCAGGACAAACAACCAAACCATACCAGCAAGCTGACTATTAAATTTCTTAAAATAAGAGAAAAAATTAAGGTTTTTGAGCAGTCTAATCAAAATCTGTTCTGTAATCTGATTGAGATGCTGGGGCATGACCCTGAACAGGCCATTCAGGCTCAAAAACCGTCTAGTGTTACTTATTTAAAAACAATTCTGAAAAGAAAAATAGACCAAAATTCCTCACCCTTTTTACAACACAGGGTTGTAAAAAGAACCCTGTGTTTCTGCTCTGTAGATCCTTTATATAAATTCAGAATACAAAATAAAATGTTCAAACATGTGCTAGAAACAGCTCTTCAGTGATGTAATAAAGTGCCTCTAAGCACACTTTCTGGCTCTGAAAAACCAAACTGTTTTGGGGTTTTTACCAACAAGCGAGCAAGTGACCGATTACAGCGGGGTCATTTGTGACTTTCTGCAGTCTTAGATATTATATAATGGAGGTTTTGTTGGAAAACATCAATTGTACCATAAATGGGAGTGTGTTTTGTGGACAAAATGAATCACATAAAACAATATAGTAAAGAGAAAGACTGTTTCAGGAATGTAAGTGGTTCAACAGCTGTTTGTAAGTACATGCTGTTGTACTATTTGCCTCCACTCATGATTTTTCCTTTCCCAAGCCCTGATATGGAATTATTAATAGTTCCAAAGGGAGCCAGGCAGGAAAGTTCAACCAGAACTGACCCCTCAAGTGTTCAATAGTCTTTCTTTGGGTGCTTGAAGTAAACAATGTAGGTGGTCATTTATTTTAGCTGCAAATTTTAATGCTCGTTTGCATATAATTGATAGGTTTGAAAAAAGAAAAGTCTGGATCTTAGAAGGAGTTTAATCTTCTCTAAAGCAAACTTGTTTTCTTTCACATACCTCACTTATAGTATTATTGTGGTGGATTACTCTGACCTTGTCTTTGAGCTAGGCACATGACAGAGGGGTGGAGAAAGCTTTGTAAAGGGGCATGACGCTAAGTTTCTCACGGCCAATAAGAACCACTGACCCCCTCATTTAGCACTATAATGTCCAGATCAACTCAGTGTTTGATCTAGTCACTGACAGAATTCAGTTTTTAACTTTTCATTTCACTCACTAGAAATAGATAGAAGTTGACGGTGAGGTGCCTTTGGCAATTTTTGGTCTGTCATTGTAGATACAGACCCACAGATTCCTTCTGGCGAATCTGTCAAACATATGTAGAGAATCTTAATTTTTCTTTTTTCCGTCCATATCGAAATCTGCTCAGTCATATTCAGTTATGCCTACTTTTTAAAGTGCCTTTAAGAGTTATTCTTCAGAGAATCTATCCTTTTTCTACAGCTTCTGCCAAGGTAAGATGTTCCACACAGACACTTTGCACCTTCGTTGTTTAACAAACACACGCTGAACTTAATCACTTGGTTAAATACTTGATTTTCAGCTGGACATTTATGGAGAATCTTTTGCTTTCCGTTAATAAGTATATGAATGTTTTGATTGTTATGCAATCCACATGATAAAAACAGTCCATTTTATGTCCTTTCCTCATCTTTAAGAATCTGGATCATGATTTTGAATGCTTAATATCAGAATCCTAAGGAGGTGGCAAGAATCAAGCAGCTGTTCTACTATTAAATAATTTTATTAAAATAATAAACTTATGGATATTGATTTTCAATGTTATTGAAGCTGATTTGTCAAATGTCTCTTTGTTCTGTTTATTTTGTTTAGGAACATTTAAACCAATTTTTCCAATACATTAAGCATTTGCTAATTATTTAGGAGATAAGACATGTATGATTTGGAGATACAAGTTTAAGTTATCAATAAGAAAACACCACTTTTTTTCATATCACTCACCTTACCTGGCTTTCCTCTGGTCTGTTTGTTGTCATGTAGCACTCCCCGGTCTTCCACTGTCCCTGCTTTATTTAGACCTTTAAAGCAAGACATGAGCTTCATGCCTCTGTTTGTGTTATTTCATTCTTCTACCTGGCTTAACTAACTTAACTCTACAGTTCTTACTGAATTATTTGACACTTTGATGCCTGATTTTTAAGCTGGGTGGCTGATCTTTAGTAAAGAAGACACAAATCATTGTCTGTGTAGACATTTTAATATTAGAGCCAACCACAAACATTTTGGTTTAAGCCTTCTCAGGATGGAAACATTTGACCCTTTCATTCTTTGTGATTCTCCAGGTTTCAAAGAAAGTAGACAGTGGAGAATCCAGACCATCTACATCCTATATTCATCAAAGGTGAGAATACAGAGTGGGAGTACCTTTGCTTTGTTTGTGGCGTGTCATTTCCACCAAAATC
This sequence comes from Xiphophorus couchianus, assembly GCF_001444195.1. Taxonomy (NCBI): domain Eukaryota; kingdom Metazoa; phylum Chordata; class Actinopteri; order Cyprinodontiformes; family Poeciliidae; genus Xiphophorus; species Xiphophorus couchianus. The sequence continues at coordinate 5,503,817 of NC_040247.1, forward strand.
TGATTGATGACATTATTAATGAGATGCCACTATATTAAAAAAACTAGTATTTTTGGGAAATGTATGCAGAGGCTTTTATAGGTAAAGCAGAAATAGTTTTAAGTCATGATTTATCAACTAAGAAACTATGTAAGAGAATAAACTCAAGCCTTCAATTACCACTGAGTGTTAGTACAGTAAAATAAGATCCTTTCCCCAAAGGTTCAGGGAATTATTGATAAAAGCTTACCTCTTTATAGCTATTTATTTAAAAACCATTGTAACATTGCAGTGCATAAAAATCTTCTATTTCATAAAAAAAAATTAACAATCCATTTATACATTACATTGCATTTATTTAGAATGAAGAATAAAAAGTCTTTAAGTATGTTCACAAATAAGTGATCCATTTTTGCATCACTGATATCCTTTTTTGCAAGAGAAATGTATTAAACTACTCCACCAAGATCAGAATACAAATAACTGATCTTAAAACTAAAAACAACATAATATGCATAAAATCAGAAAGAAAATACATTATTTTTCTCACCTTAAAGCTCCTGTTGACATTGTTCCTTTTCTATAGAAAGAAAACAAAAAGGAGCACAAATCAAGTGATATTCACAGTTTCAAAACAAACACAACTACTTAATGTTAAATAATGTTGGCTTCAAGCAATATATATGCAAATTTCAAAACATTTACCCAAGTGTATCCTACAAGATTTCAAGATTCTCCCCATAATGAATGACTAAGACAGATACGATGATTTTTATTTATTTATTTATTTATTTTTTCCACTAATGTATCTGTAGAACAACACAGGAGGTGCAATTACACCCGCACAGCTGCAGCTAAAATCCCAGCTCAATAACAAAAGTTATTTTCTACATTAAATATTCACTACTTGCTGCACAAGACTGGCTTACCCAATAACTTTTCAGAGCACTAAACCAATTCGTCAACCAAATCAAGTCCTACTTGCCTGAAAATCGCTATATTATCACCCACTTTAGAGCTTAGCCCTGAGCTATGGAGCAGTGTAAAATCAACCTGTTTTCATGGGCTGATCAATGCACTGTCTGCATAGCTCCCCCCCATGTGGAAACAATACTGTAAGCTGTTTGACTCTTATTCATCACCTCTAAAATGAAACTGTGTGGAGATCAGCGGCTGGGAGTTCAGTGAACTCATGTAGAGAGAGCAATTCAAAGCAAAGACCAAGAACTGTATCCTTAATCTTAAACTCTTTTATTGACCCAGAGGTGTAATTAATTGGACAAAAATTGTGTTTAGATTTGTTTAACACAGGAACCACCAGCAAAACAGTGCTGCTGAAAGCACCTGGTCAGGATAAAATATAACATTATTAGCTGTGTAGTGATTTCCTTCAGTCCAACAAGAAAGCACCTTTGCAATACAAAAAGGAAGTTGACACGGCAACAGCTCACTGTAGTTCTACAATGAGAAAAGCCTTTTCTGGGTTGAGGAAATTGTCAAGATTTCTTAAATGTGAAGTTATTGTAAGTTCCTACTCCTTTCCTGCAGTAGACAGATGTCACGTTGCCATGAGTTTGTACAAAAGTGAATACATCCTCAAAGAAGTGAAAGGGTAGTCAGGAGACCCAACTTTTAGCTGATTTTTGCAGTTTAAATCTTAAACTGAAAATGTTTATATCAATTCTAAGTAGTATAGCATTTATTAGACACTGTCACTTTCATTAGAGAAATCTCTTGCTATTTTCTGATCTAAATAACTTTCATATTACTCTAAAATTGTGTTTTTTATGTTGCAAGTTGCATTAATTAATGCCACTAGGCTTTCAATGTTATATAGGATTTTAATATCTGATAGTGTTAGAACTAGACCACAATTTTATTTTGCTTCAAATACAGCAAAGATGCCAATGTAACGTCTTACAGTTTGGTTTCACTCAGAATTACTGAAACAATGAAACTATTGCATGAAAATGCACCCAGTTTCTCATTTTGATTAATTCATAGATGAACTAATGTAAATTCAAGTTTTCTGATTTATTATTTTTAACAAGCCCAAACACCCTCTGTTTCAAGAAAGTATACTAAAAAACTAATTTTTAAAGTCAACTCATGAAATCATTTTGTTTGTTTATCTCTTTTCTCTCCCCCGGGGCAGTTTTCTGTAATTAAGGAAAAATGCCAGTTGCCATCGGAGGGCCTCAGGGCTACACACCACCTGAGGGTGGCTGGGGTTGGATGGTGGTGATTGGGGCCTTTATCTCTATTGGCTTCTCCTATGCAACTGCCAAGTCCATCACTGTCTTCTTCAAGGAAATCGAAGTGATATTCAATGTGAGCAGCAGCCAGGTGTCTTGGATCTCCTCCATCATGTTAGCGGTCACATACGGTGGAGGTGAGCTGCACCCCACATCACACGCTGTTGATAACACTTGACATTTAGCACATCAGGAAGCTTGACTGAATCAATTCCTAGCTCTTAGCATGAGTGTGAAAGATTTATTCCTGCTGTGTTTAGTTAAAAATCAATCTTTTTTATTTTTTAACTTTTTTAGTGAAATATAGCCTTTAACAAAAGTTTCTCATACAGTGACAAAGAGGCGCCCAATTCTCACACTCATACAGCAGACCAGATTAATAAGTATGCCATTCTGGGAGAGAAACAGAACAATACTGTAGCTCTGCTATTGAAGTGCTTTTGCAACACTATCTGTCTCAGAAGCAGACGAATAGACTTTCCTTTGTGTAATCATGGGTTCTTTTCCCTTGTGCTTTGAGAGTGGAAGACCACCAGGACGTTTGACTGTGTTGTTGTACTGATGGTGGGATGAATGAGATGGTGGATGATGTCACAAACTTCTGGATAGTTGGATGGTGATAAGACTCTTTTCATGTGCTCAGAGTGGAGTATATACAGTACATATACTGTATATATATATATATATATATATATATATATATCATCATTTTATTTGATAAAATATGTAAATATATTTATATAAAATATATATTTTCTACATATTTCTTAAAACTATCACTAAGTTTTGTCAGTATAACATGAGACAAATAATATGTGAAAAAAGTCAAGCTCCTTTGCCTACTTCCCATGATCCTATTGCCATGTTCAGAAGTATACCGCCCCTGTGCAGATACAACCAATCAGAGCCAGGAGGAGTGTCTTCATGCTGTCAATCACACTCCTGTATGTAGTGCAGCAGAGAGGAACAATTTGTGTACATTAGGTTGGTTGAAAGTGCTAAGCCCCTCCTCCTGGCTCTCATTTAATGTTTCTGACAGAGAGGCAGAGGAGCTTGAGTTTTTCAGAGACTGTTTGCCTCTTATTATACTGTCATGTTTTAACAAATATGTAAAAATTGTTGTGTACCCTGTAAAATGGACAACAATAAACTGATATTTTAGAGAAACGGAACACATAAAGTCACATCAACAATAGTTTCTGCATAATGTTGGATTCCATTCACAAATTAAACCACATATTTAAAAATACTGCATAAAGACACATAAACTTTCTTTCTCACAATTAGACATAAATCTGACCGAACCTTTCATATTTCAGGTCTTTTAAGATTATCAGAGTTATCACTATGTAATAAATTCCAGCACAATGTATTTTTTTCTTTCTTCAAACTCAAAGTTTGTATTTGCTCCATTTGTATTTGGTAGAATTGCCTTTCGATCTGTTAGACTTGGGGGAAACATTTTGTTTATCCACAATGGACCGCTATAGACTGCAGAAGTGGTGTAGCTACACCAGGTTTGTAGACTGTCTTACTCCAACACACTTTTCCATCTTTGCCCACAAATTTATATTATCATTTCAAAATACTGATGTTGTTGTCCTTCAGATGCTTTGTAACTTATTTGACTTTACTATTAGAGCCCTTGAAGATTTTAAAGATTGTTTTAAATCTAAGCTGTAGCTTCTTGGCTGATGTCTTGAGATGTTTCATCAATGTTTGAACATAATGTTTTTTCCTCATGATGTCATCTATTTTGGGAAGAGCACCAGTCCCTCTGCAGCAAAACATTCACACAAAGTGATGCTGCCACAGTCATACATCATGGAGATGCTTTTCTCTTTTCTCTACTTCTTCACACGCAACATTAGACATTTTGGCCAAACACGTCAAATTTTGTTTCATCATGCCAGACGGCATACTTCCAAAAATGGAGGTCTCTCTTCCTAAGAGCATTTTCAAATTAGTTAATTTATATTGTGTTTAGGATAATGGCTGCTTCCTCTCTGAGTGGCTTTTCAGCCCATGTTTTTACTTCAGTTGTTTGCTTGTGGATAATGAAAGTCTCTTACCAACTTCAGTGACAATCTTCATAAGATCTTTTGTCTGTGTCCTCTGGTTTACACAAATTTTGGACTCAAACACTTTCAAAGAACCCATCTTCTTCCTGAAAAGAAAGGAGCGTTTGAGTATCTGAAAGTTGGAAGAACTTGCTTTGTGATGGTTCCCAACTGTTCTATTGATATTGTACCTAATTTAGGAAGCAAAATTAATCATGTCACATGTTTATTATATACTAGAAACAACTGAAATGCCTCTTTCAGTGTAAGGAATCATTACAACACAACATAATCTTCGTAAGTTACTGAGTTATAATGTGAGATTGTTTGATTAACCTTAATCCTTTACAGGGGTGTATTCAAGACGTTTACCCTTACAAATAAATAGACTCAAGCTTTTGCGTGGTTAGGTGAAATGAACTCTTCACATGTCTTTACATGTGACCTGCTGTAACCTGCTGTGCCATAGATCCCTAGACAAATGACAACAGGAGGAACCTTACCCTTTTACTCCTACAGTACTAGGATGCTTTGGGTCCACTCATCCCCAGAGGGAACATTCGCAATACAAATCAATACCAACTTGTTCTGAAAGATCACCTTTTCCCACTTATGAAGCATCTGTTCCTCAATAGAAACTGTATTATACAGGATAGGAATGTTCCCCATTGACAGAATATGACTTTTCAGTCAGCTGCTTTGATACAAATCTTGTTGTTTCAGTTCTATGTCATATCTTATGATCAAGCTGAAGGTAGAACAGACTAGGGTATTGTCCTCATTGCTGCAGATGAGACCTAAGCTCCATCCTTCAATCAGTCTTGATCAAGACACTAGAACCCCTCTGTTTAAGGCAGAGTGTCACCCCTGAACTCAGAGTAGCCCACTTTTTCTTGGTAGATTATTAGCTTCTCTCATATCCCTAGAATTCAAGAATATCGGCATTATTGCATATCCCTTCTTTTCATACTGCACATCCTTCCTCCTTAGCCTTGATTGGGTGTGGTAACAGCCTCATTTGATTTTACTCAAATGTGTACATAATCAAGTGTTAGTCCATATCCCCTTAATCTTTGCAAGTCTGGAGGGAGCTGGTGCCTATTTCCAGGGGTCGATAGGTGAGATGTTAATGATATCCTAGACAGGTCGCTAGCCTGTCAGAAGAGAATGATTAGATGTAAGAAAAACAATTCATGCAAATATTCACATGTACAGTTAAGCTCTGCATTGTATTATAACTCAAAATAAGACAAGGGAATGTTTTACAGTTCTGTATATTCATCTGGATAATCTCAGCACATCAACAGGAGTAGTTCAATAATGGTGTAGTGTTGCGTATCTCTGTACTCCTTTAATTTTGATACATCACGTTCATAATATTCTACCATGGTTTGTATCTGACCTTTATACCCTAAGCAACCCTCTCTGTAAAGTGGAAGGAAGGAACTCATTGTTTGCGTGGAGATGGCCTGCATTACAATTTAAAAACCCTTTGTCTTGCGCCATGTTGGCAAATGAGTTTGGACAACCTCTAAACAAAAACTGTCAGTTTCCATTTAGCTTCATTGGGGACTGCAGGGATTTGGCAGGGAGGCAGAAGTGTCTTCCATGTGGATCCTCATACTCATTTAGGCTCATTGTTATATGTGCTAGATGGAGATGGTGTTTTGCTTTCTGAACTCTGCATGCATTTTAGTCATTTGTCTGCAAGTCATAGAAAAGTCATACATTTTTCCCTTGAATTCAGTATGCATTTTGATGAGATGATCCACACATTTCCTATTCAGCCAGTCTTTCAGTAATAAGGGTGACAGGTGCCAAAAATGCCAAAAGGGCAAAAAAAAAAAAAAAAAAATTCTTTTATCATCCTTTTGCAGATCAGTGATCACTGATATTCTCATACACACATTTCCAGAACACACACTTTAATACCGCCAACTTGTCTGAAGAGTTTACTATTTTAAAATAAATCCAAGTCAGTTAAAAAAAGAATACAGTGTCATTTTGTATTAAGAATCAAGCACATTTTTTCAATACAATGTTTGCAGTTTTTCTGACGGATCACATTACGAATGACATGAAAACACATTTACTGCAGTGCAGCACTGACACAAATGATTGAGGAGACGGTTACAATTTGCTAAGCCACTGATGTAGCACTAGAGCCCCCTTTTGGATGAATGTAAAATGTACATATGGTCTGAGTTTCAAAATCCTGTGACTCTGTAACTAGTTTTGTGTTTTTAAAATAATATTCCCAGGCCCTATCAGCAGCATCCTGGTGAACAAATATGGGAGTCGTCCTGTCATGATGGTTGGAGGATTCCTGTCTGGAACTGGATTTGTTGCTGCTTCTTTCTGCAACTCCGTTGAGGCGCTATATTTTTGCGTGGGTGTAATGGGAGGTTTGTGGTTTTTATCTTTTACTATTTTTATATTTGGTCAAGTGGAAATCAAGTGTTCACATACTTGACTTTTTCTTTTGATAATTTTTTTTAGGTTTGGGATTGTCCTTTAACCTCAACCCAGCCCTCACTATGATTGGAAAATACTTCTTCAAGAGACGGCCTGTAGCTAACGGGATTGCCATGGCTGGTAGCCCTGTCTTTCTCTCTACGCTGGCTCCTCTTAACACCTGGCTCTATGATCAGTTCGGTTGGAGAGGAAGTTTTCTAATCCTGGGCGGGCTTCTTCTTAATTGCTGTGTGGCTGGCTCCCTCATGCGACCAATAGGACAAAAACCCAAACTTGCAGAAAAGACCACTGAAAGGAAGAGTATATTGCAGACCATTAACAGCTTCCTGGACCTCACTTTATTTAAACACCGGGGATTTTTACTCTACATTATGGGCAATGTTGTCATGTTGTTTGGTTTATTTGCTCCACTGGTGTTTCTTTCCAATTATGCAAAGAGTAAAGAAATCCCTAAAGAGAAGGCAGCGTTTCTTCTCTCTGTGTTGGCTTTTGTTGACATGGTTGCACGGCCCTCAATGGGCATTGTAGCCAACACTAAGTGGATTCGGCCCAGGATACAGTACTTCTTTGCGATTTCTGTCTTGTATAATGGCGTGTGTCATGTTCTTGCTCCATTATCAGTAGACTACAAAGGCTTTGTAATTTATGCCATCTTTTTTGGATTTGCCTTCGGCTGGCTGAGCTCAGTGCTGTTTGAGACCTTGATGGACTTGGTTGGGGCCCAGCGCTTTTCAAGTGCTGTTGGGCTGGTCACTATTATGGAGTGTGCGCCGGTTTTGTTAGGGCCCCCGTTACTTGGTGAGTACAGATTTCACAAAAAAATATATACTTTTCATTTTTATACAATTTCTCAAATAGAAAGCCTCAGACAAAATAATAAATTATGACTTATTTTGTCTTCACAGGAAAGTTCAAAGACGTCTACCATGATTACAAGTACACGTACCAAGGCTGTGGGATTGTTCTCATCATCTCCAGTGTCTTCCTGTTTGTAGGCATGGGAATTAACTATCGACTGCTGGACAAGGAGAAAAAAGAAGAGGAGAGAAAGGCCAGGATGGGAGTTAGACAACCAAATGCCAGCAGGGATAACTCTGCCAAAGAGGTTGGAGAGGTTAGGAGCAGTGAGGACACTGTTTAGTGCTCTATTACTTGCCTGCTTGCATTTTATAACGCAATCTAATGTTGTTCGAAGTTATTTTTCTGTGAATAACTTCACATCAACATGCCTCTGTTTCATTATATGCTGTTTTCGAACATTGCCGGTGATATCACAGACCATTTATTAGAACCCTTTAAGCTGTATTAAACTGTCAACATAAAATACCTCGTATGCATTATTCACTGTTTGCTTGTCCTACAAGATATATAATATGACAATTATGTTTAGTCAGGGGCTTTTATTAATGTTTTTCTCTTTGCATAACTATATATGCTTGTTGTATTTTAATATGTACCAGGATCACAGCAAAGCATTATATTTTTAAAGAAGTGTTTTCTTCTTCTTTTTGGAGTGTACCACACAATCTATTTTTGTAGATTAGCAAGTCATTTTTCCACCCCTCAAACGTTGTTCATTCCTATTCATTCAGCATTTGATTTATCTTGTAAAGATGTTGTTTGTAATATAATTGTTCAGTCAATTAGGATTTTTTGGAAGTTAATACAATCTTGAAGCACTGCTTTGTTTGCTAACAGAATTGGAATATGTGGCACCAGCTGCAGTTTGTTGTATTTTCTGTATATATGGAAGTTACATTAGAAACAAATAAAAAGCAATTTATCAAAACTGTTCACTTCATTCATTGTGTTTCATAACCCACAATACATCTGCTCATTAAAGATGCATTAAGTCACATTTCCTCAAATACAAAGAGCATATGAGAGAAGATTATTATGCCTATCTAGTCATTCTTTATGTAGTAGTCCTTAGGGTTGTGGGGGAGCTGGTGCCAATATCCAGTATTCATTTAGTAAGAGGCAAGGTACACCCTGGAAATTTCACCACTCCATCACAGGGCAACACAAAGTCACACAGAATATAATACAAGCCTGTACATGCGGACTCACACTTAAGGACAATTAGAATTCTTGCTTAAAATTGCTTCAGAATTATGCATTCATTACACAAAATACAATAAAATAAATCACAATCTGTATTTGGAATATGATAAAATATTAAAAACGTCAAGTAGCGTTAAATATTAGTGTAAGACTTATGTAACTTGTTGAAATTTTACTTTAGACTTGTAGAATATGAAATAAGATCAAATATATCCTGCCACAGTTATTGCCAGCCAATGCCAGGATATATTTGATTCTTTTGTTACCCTATGCTTAAGTAATTTATCAAAACATACGACGTTGTCCGATAATGGATGCCTCCTACCAGCTTTCCCCAGCGCCATTAACGTCCGTGACGCAGAAGTCTGTCACGCGCTTGCAGAACTGGCGGTTAGAAAACCGTTAGAGGCTAGCTTTGGAGCAGGTAAGGGAAACTGTAAATGTTATACAGTTATAAACTCTCATGACATCTGTTTAGAAACAACGACCTGCTCTGGTGGCTATTTTGGCTATTTCTTAGTGAGAAATATATCCACTCTAACCTCCATTAGCAAACACTTAATAATATCAAGTGAAATCCGTAACGATCCTAAAAACCGAATTCAAGCTAACATCTGAACTAATGCAGTATTTCGGTCGTCTCTGTCTTCCAAAAGTGTATATATTTTCAAATTTTATACATATATTTTTTATATAAGAATATATATATATATACATATATATATATATATATATATAAACGTTGTTGTCGTATTTTGTCTTATTTGGTGCTGTTTCTCTCAGTTCAGGATGGACAAAGATCGAGGTTTTAGGTTCAAACTTTTGGTGCCTCCCAGAGTAAGCCACGGCCATATAAATGCTGTCCGACCTCAAGGAACAGTAGGGAACCATCTTCTAAATTCAGAGCAGCAGGTAGCCTCTTCATTAAAACGGGTAAATTTTCTGGAAATATTTGGTTGGAAATTAATTGCAAAATAACCAGATAAAACTTCAACACTGATAAAATACACAGAAAAGCTTTTGTTCACATTGAGAAGCAAAGACTAAGTACTCTATATAAGACTATAATGCACAAATCTTCAGAGAAAGAGTATTTTTGTCCATAATATTACTGCCATCACAAGTCATTGTATTGTAGGTTTCAAGTGAAAAGAAAATACTAGTAAAATCCTTAGTGCAAAATAGATTGCAATATGATTGATAGAATGTATGAGTGCTGCTTACATGTTTATTTTTATTGTACATAAATGCTCAGTATTAATACATAAACTCAGCATGGACTTCACTTCTGAATTGTTTATTTCTAAGTGTCAATTCACTTCCTGCCGTTGTGAATATTCCCCAGGATAATTCCAGCTCTGGTGAGCTTTATTCCAATCTCTTTGATGAAGTAGAGAAAATACAGTCCTGGAAGGTCAAAGTTGAAAATGACACTGCAGAGAAAGAGAGAAGACTGCAGGATAACAAAAGAACGATTGAAACCCAACGAAAAGCCATTCAGGATCTGCAGGTGTGTGTCTTAGAGACAGCTGTTCTTAAGTCCTTTGTGTCGATTGCTTCTACCTTTTCTGAAATAGAACATTTGTTTGTTTTTGGTTTCCATTAGTATTTGTTTTGTCTTAGAGTTGGTTAACATTAAGTGTTTTATCTTTACAGTTTAGCAATGAAAGTTTGAGCATAAAGCTAGAGGAACAAATCTCTGAAAATGAGGACCTAAGAAGCAAGTATGTCTGATTTTCTTCCAGAATTCCACACACACATCTTTAGATGGCAGATTTTTGTGATGTAAAAATAGGTTATATTAAGTGATTTTAAAATATTTATAATATAAATTTATACAAGCTGCAACAATGTGGATGTATATGTGTGCTCACCAATACCTTTGGTGTGCACACCTTTTTATTTAATTCCAATAAACTCTTCCTATAGATAGCCAAATGGGGCAGAAATGGATAGTGAGCATAGTAAAACATTTGAGTATTGATTGATTAGTCCTTCTCTTTTCCTCCTAATGTTTCTTTTGTTTTTGTTTTTCTTCTTCCAGAATTTTGTAGTTGATTATGTTTATTTTCTTACCCAGTGTAAAAAAGTAACCTAAGACATTAAAAGATTTTATTATTTAATTTACAACTTACACTTTTATCAGAAAGTGGATGTTTATGGTAAATCTCACAAGGACCTGTGAAAGGAAAGTGAAAAATAAATTAATGCAAAATATTATTGCAAAGAGCTGTTACTAGAAACCAATCAGGTGTGTTTGACCTGTCCAGCACAGTGACATGATTAGGCATTGATTTAACATCCTTTGGTGAAATTACCTGGTATTTATTGAATAAAATATGTTATCTTTAAAAATGATAATAAAAAATATTGTATAAAATCTAGTGTCTCTCATTAGTGTAGTTTAGTAAGACAATTAAGCTCTGAAGGCTTGGGATTGTGTTTCTTTTTTCTTTGTTTGTACCTGATAGGAATTTGTTGATGATCCCCTGTTTTGTGCCAAACGTAACTTGGAAGTCTGGGCAAAACTTCAAGTTTTGTTTTGTCTGAATATAGTCCTTCAAAGCTTTTAAGTACATTTTAATCAGTTCAAAATATTTTCTTTGGAATGAAATTATCTTGTCTTATTAACCGTACTCCGTAGTTTAAATAATATGGAAAATACAAAAGAATGTTGTCACTCAACCAGTTTTTACAAGTAATCCGGGATCTAAGATTAATTCTTTATCAGTGATGGCATGTGTGGTACTAAAAATACCTATCACTGGGACTAAATCTAGGGGTGATGAAACAAAATATTAATTTAGGAGTGTGCACATTTATGCACCATATTTGTTTTTTAGTTGAATAATAAAAATGTTTTCAGATTAAAGGTAAAAAAAAAAGAATTCTAAGAAGATCTTGAAGTAATTTTTTATATCGCAAAGACCCTCATAGTTGGTTGTAGCCTACTTCTATTAACTGTTTCATGTCAAATACAAATTGTGTTTGATTTATTGATCAAACAGGAAAGTTTGATTAATAAATACAAAGTTGGTCATTTCTGAGCCTGTGTTTTTAACACTAAAATACTTTGCTACACATACAGGAACAATACAACAAGGAACTTGTGCAATATACTTAAGGAAACTTTTCAAAGATCTTCTGAGAAAATGCATTTATGTAAGCAAAAAAAAAATCTTACACATTCAATTCAACTTTTAGAAATTCTCTGTTTGCTTTGATATTAAAACTTTACAAAATACTGAAACATTACTGCTTTTTTGTAGTTGAATCTGAAAGGGAAGAAACACATCACCTCTTCATGGAAAATAGTGGGAGCATTAAGGTAGATTATTACTATGTATTGGAGCTGGTGATGCAACATATTTAGATGACTTTTCCTGTCTGAACCCAAAAATCATTTCTTTCATTCTGTTTAATCGTAGAAACTACTTTCAGCATTTGAATCCCTTCGTATTCGAGTAGAAGCCGACCAACAAGAGATGCAGAAAGGTAAAAGAGCAGTTTATCTACAGTACCATGAAATACATTTTATATAGTAATACTAAATGAACAATTATGACGTTATTTCCAGTTTAAAACAATTGATTATTGTCCCTTCTTTATAGTGAAAAAAGACTTGTTGCAGTTTGAAGATCTGAAAGAGAAATATCATCAGGAATATATAATGAAAGATAAAGAGGTCTGTTAAAAAAAATTGTTTATTTCAATTGCTTGATGTGATTTTGGAAAATAGGAAATTAGTCTTTGAATCAAATGAGTTAAAGATTTGAATGGTTTTCTTCAGAATGAAATGGTTCAGAAAAAACTTGAGAACAAGGAAAATGAGCTCCAGAAAGCCCTGCTAAACCTTAATGAAACTCAGAAATACTGCAAACGACTCCAAGACTCAACAAGTAAGATCATGACTATGTCTATGGGTGTATTGTTTTATTATCATAATATAGAGAAACAAGTGTAACATTTTGTTTCGTAATATACACATATACACAATTTAGACAAAAAATAAAAATAAATACGGGATTTAACTGGGGGTCATGTGTTTGCCTTATTTCCTAAATTTGATAGCAGCATTACCCAATATCTGAAGTGTGAAATCAAATAGCCAAACTCTTTATTGTAATTGCATTATTGCAGGCTGCCTTTCTGGGCTGGACTGTAATGCACATACACTAATAGACTATTTCAAACAGCATGTTTTCTACCTTAACAGAGCAACAATTTGAACTTCTCCAAAGCTTGAAAACTGAAAAGGAATCTCTTCTTCAAAACCTGAAAAGTGCTGAACAATCCTGTGAAGAATTTAAGGTTTGTATTTGTCACTGATAGAAAAACTTTGCTCTTGAATTATGTATGCTGTGATTGAAACAATAATAATGCAAAATAATAAATAGAAAAAGGAGGAAAACACTGCTGCAGTCCTGGAAAAAAGTGAAAATGAGTATAAAGAGATCATCCAAGACAAAGACCTGAACATACAGGAACTCAACAGAGTAAAAACTGAACAAGCAGAAAAACTGGAGAAGATTGAAACAACAATCAAGGATTTAAAAAATTCCCAGGCTCTGGAGATACAAAGGTTGACTAAAATCTATAAAATTAACAGCATGTTGAAAATATGATATAAATAATAACTTGTGTCATTAAATGTTTAACACTTTCTCAAGGGTCAAAGATCTGGAGGATAAACTAATGAAAAAGAGCAGTGAGCTTGAAAGGAACGAAAAACTTTTAGGTAAGCTTTATTGGTGATTTATGTTGGGATCATTAGTTTAAGAGTATGCATATTTATGCAACATATTTGGTTTAATTTATTTGATGTTTTTTGAGACAAATGATTTACTCAACAGGAGAGACGATGGAAGAAGTAACAAAGAAAGAATATCTGATCAAAGCCCTTGAAAAGGAACTTGTAAGTTGTAAAAAAAGAAAAAAAAATTATTTGGTAAATCTAAGACGCTGGATTCAAATGTAGTTTGTTTTGTGTAGGGGATAGAATTAAAATCCACTGAGAGCTTGAAGTTCAAGATTGATACTTTGGAAGCCAGAGTGAATGAACTTATTTCTGAGCTATCAAGGAAAACAGAGGAAATTCAGATGTTAACGGTAATACAATAAAAATATTTTTTCCTTAAAAGGGATATTTGTAATAACTATTCTAACATGCATTCATAAAACATGTGACATGCCATTTTTCTTTCTGCTGACAGAATGAAAAAGAGGTGGCATTAAATGAAAATAGTCATCTTAAAGAGGTTTGTAAAAACACTTCCTTCTTAAATTTCTTTCTTTTGACTTTTCCTATCAAACATTCCTTCTTGCATCGTTAACTCAAACCTTACTTTCTTGTGGTTTTCCTTGAGCCTTTCCTTGTGTCCTTTTTCTCTTTTTTGTGGTCTTTATGCATATTTTATGTCCTTCCTTTCTCATTTTCTTCATCTGTTCTCTGCTCCCTTTTCACGTTTGTCTTTCAGGTTGAACCTGAAAAGTTGTGAAATTTTAACATGAAAAATATTTTTATGTTTTTATAATATTGTTATCTTGTACACAGATCAAAGTGAAGGAACTTGAAGGGCAGTTGTCTCTTGAGATAAAAAAAAATAAAGAATGCACCTTTCAGATGGAGCAGCTAAAGGAAGACATCTTGCAACATGAGTGGGTTCAGCTCTGCAGTTACATTATTATATCTGCTTTTGTACTTTTGCTCATATCGTCATGTAATTTGTTAATTTAATCACATCTTGAAGAGTGAAATATGAGGCGCTGCTGTCTAGTTTTGATAAGCTGCAGTCTGAAAACATGGCCATTCAACAAGAGTTTGAAGATGGACTTTCCAGAGTAAAAGAGTCTAAGGAAAACATGAAGGTAATACATATCAAGACATTTTGTCATATATAAACAGGTGATGTTGCCGAAAGTAGTTCTGATTTCCATATGTCACTTCCATCACTGAATGATTTACACAGTCTGAAAATTCTTTATCCAGGTAAGTGAGGAGAACATAGTAAACCTCAAAAGAAAAGCTCAAAAACTGGAAGAAGAAAACAAGTGTTTAAGGTTAGTTTCCAGTAGAGGGTCTAAACAACTCCATAAGTTTGTTGCCTTGAAGTGACTGTTATATTTTGTTTAAATAGGGATGAAATAAGCACGATCAAAAAGAGAGTCAGTGGGACATGCCAAGACACGTATACTATGCAAAAGAATGCTGAGGAAATTGTGAGTGTTTGGTCTAAAGCATTAATGAGTAGAAATGTCTTCTCAGTATGGTGATTGTGAATTTGGTTTTGTTGTGTTTTGAACAGTGGGAACATCTGCAAGAAGAGATTGCAGTAAAGGAGAAACAGATAAAAGCTGTGGAAGCAAATGTGATAAAGAAAATACAAATTCTGAAAACATTTTTTCATTCTGTAATACTAATAAGTCCTTTCCTTTTTAGCTTCAGAATCTCAGGAAGACATTTGAAAAGAAATTTAAAGTGCAGGAAAAGTTCAAGAACGAAGTATGTAACAACCTTGATACTCTAGGCACTTAGCATTATACCCAATTCAAGAGGCACTTTTATCACGTTTGTCTTCATTGTTAACTTTCAGAATAAAATTCTTAAGAAACAAATTGCAAAAGAAACTGCTAAATCTACTCAACTAGAAAAGACGGTAGGTAGATTTGAGCTTTTGTTACTATAAAACTTAGTCATCAGCAACAATAAACATTTGTGTTATTGTTTATTTAACTAATTAATGCACCCTCAATTTGTAAAAAAAAAAATTAAAAAAAATTGCTTTTTCATTGGATTTGGTGTTCCCTCGCCCAGATTTGGGTCACCGGGGTCCCATTCTAGAGCTAGGCCTGGAAGGGGGGCACAATGGCAAGCGCCTGGTGGCCGGGCTTTTACCCACGGAGCCCAGCCGGGCTCAGCCTGAAGAGGAGACATGGGTACCCCCTCCCATGGGCCCACCACCTATGAGAGGGGCCAAAGGGGTCGGGTGCAGTGTGTGATGGGTGGCGGCCGAGGGAGGGGGTCCTGGCGGTCCGATCCTTGGTTCCAGAAGCTGGCTCTCGGGACGTGGAATGTCACCTCTCTGGTGGGGAAGGAGCCGGAGCTAGTGTGTGAGGTTGAGAGGTTCTGGCTAGAAATAGTCGGTCTCACCTCGACGCATGGCTCTGGTTCTGGAACCAGTCTCCTTGAGAGGGGCTGGACATACTTCCACTCTGGAGTTGCCCATGGTGAGAGGCGTCGGGCAGGGGTGGGCATACTTGTTGCTCCCCATCTTGGCGCCTGTATGTTGGGGTTTACCTCAGTGAACAAGAAGGTAGCACTCCCTCCGCCTACAGGTGGGGGGACGGGTCCTGACTGTTGTTTGTGCTTAGTGGCCGAACAACAGTTCAGATTACCCACCCTTCTTGGAGTCCTTAGAGGGGGTACTGGAGAGTGCCCTTCCTGGTTACTCCCTTGTTCTGCTGGGGGACTTCAACGCTCACGTGGGCAATGACAGTGAGACCTTGAGGGGCGTGGTTGGGAGGAACGCCCCCCCCCCCGATCTGAACTTGAGTGGTGTTCTGTTGTTGGACTTCTGTGCTCATCACAGATTGTCCATAACGAAGACCATGTTCAGGTATAAGGGTGTCCATATGTGCACTTGGCACCAGGACACCCTAGGCCACAGTTTGATGATCAACTTTGTCATCGGATCTGCGGCCATATGTCTTGGACACTCGGGTGAAGAGAGGTGCGGAGCTGTCCACTGACCACCACCTGGTGGTGAGTTGGCTCCGGTGGTGGGGGAGGAAGCCAATCAGACCTGGCAGGCCCAAACGTGTTGTTAGTGTCTTCTGGGAACGTCTGGTTTAATCCCCTGTGAGACGGAGCTTTAACTTCCGTCTCCGGCAGAACTTTGAACATGTTCTGGGGGAGGTGGCAGTCCCTGTGGGACTCCAGAAGCAGCTGATGGGTACCGGTGGGCGAAGCGGCATGCAGCTCGGGTGGTTGCTGAGGCAAAAACTCGGGCTTGGGAGGAGTTTGGAGAGGCCATGGAGAAAGACTTCTGCACGGCTTCGAGGTGATTCTGGTCCACCATCCGGCATCTCAGGAAGGGGAAGCAGTACAGCACCAACACTATTTATAGTTTGATGGTGTGTTGCTGATCTCAACTCGGGACGTTGTGGGCCGGTGGGCAGAATACTTCGAATACCTCCTCAATCCCACCAACATGCCTTCCATTGAGGAAGCTGAGCCTGGGGACTTTGGGTTGGGCTCTCCAATCTCTGGGGACAAAGAATGAGATCGCGGATACAAGCGGCCGAAATGGGTTTTCTCCGTAGGGTGTCTGGGCTCTCCTTTAGAGATAGGGTGAGAAGCTCAGTCATCTGGGAGTCACTCAGAGTAGAGCCGCTGCTTCTTCACATCGAGAGAAGCTAGTTGAGGTGGCTGTCATCTGGTCAGGATGCCTCCTGGACGCTTCCCTGGTGAGGTGTTCCGGGCACGTCCCACCGGGAGGAGGCCCTGGGGAAGACCCAGGACATGCTGGAGGGACTATGTCTCTCGGCTGGCCTGGGAACACCTTGGGATTCCCCCGGAGGAGCTGGAACAAGTGGCTGGGGAGAGGGAAATCTGGGCCTCCCTTCTGAAGCTGCTACCCCCGCGGCCCAACCCCAGATAAAGCGGAAGAAGATGGATGGATGGATGTTTTTTTTTGGTTTGTTTTTGTTTTAGATTGACAAGCTTCAAAGGGAGTCCAAGGACTACAAGACAATGAAAGAGGAAGATTATCAGAAAATGTTTAAGGATCTTGAATCAAAATCAGTTTTAACAGCAGAGCTTGAAAATGAGGTCAGTCACAGGATTATTGTATTGTTCTTTTCTGACATTATTCTGACAATATCAAAATTAAGATCAAAATTTATGTTACAGGTACAAAAGCTCAAATTAACAACAGCAGAAGCTGTTAAGAACAAAGAAGATGCCGAGCTCAAGTGCCAGCATAAGATTGCAGATATGGTAGCACTGATGGAAAAACACAAGGTATGGTATAATTAAGTTGCTTTTGTAGTTTAAAATAGTCTATTTTGTTGTTGCTGTATTTGTTGTTGGATTTGTCATTGCTAGAGCCAGTATGACCGCATGGTTGAAGAGAAGGACATGGAGCTTCATAAGAACAAGAAGAAAGAGACAGAGGCAGTTGCTCGTGCAGAATCACTGGTATGATTTTTAAAAAATAATCTAAGGAATTATAATTTCTTACTAATGAAAAATATTTTCTTTTTAAATCTTACATAAGGAGTTGGACTTGTCAAAACAGAAAATAGAAAATATCCAACTAAAGAAACAGTTGAAGACAAAAGACACAGAAAAGGTAGACCCCTAATTAAATAAAATATCTTTCTGACCTTGAAAACTAAAGTTTGAAAAACTGAAAGATTTTAAATGTATATAATGAAGTATACACATGTAATATGTGTCATTTTAAGGCACTTCTACAAAAAGAAGTAACTGATTTGAAGAAAGAAACTTCTACTGCAAAGGTCATGCAATTGTCACAAGCAAACAACAAGCAGGTAATCTCAGCACCTAGTGTGGCACAGGTAAGCAGATTTGTTATTATTTGTACTTACCCAATAAATAATCTTTGTCTTTTTAGTCAATTACACTTGATTCTGAGAAAGAGATAGATCTTCAAACTCCAGTGGAAGGCTCAATAAAGAGATACATTTTTGACCTTAGCAAGATCAAGAAAACCCCCTCCAACAAGAGTCCTGCAGTTCTTAGGAAAGCTGTACGTTTTAATTTCCAACACAATTTATTTAAGTATAATTTTATTTTCAGTTTTTAGCTGGTCTTAGTTGTTAAGTTAGGTAGGAAATTCAATTATTAACTATTTGCGATTCTTGACTAATGGAGACATAATAATAGACATTTTTCAGTTCCCAAGTTTTTAAAATTGTTTTACCTCAATTTAGCAACTTCAGATAACGGCAATGATACTGATGTTATCATGTGTACTTTCAGAAATTATTGTTATATTTGTATAAAGATGTGTGTTGAATTTTCAATGTTAAGGTATCAGCCTCCAAAACACCCAGGACACCAAATGGAACAACAGCAAAGACAAAGGTAGGCAACATTTCAGTGCTTTTTATTTACTTAGTTATCTGATTTTAATGAAAATTCATAATCATTTGATCAAGACAGTAAACAGTTTTCTGAAAAATGTTCAATATATCATATTTCCTCTGACTTTGCTTTGTAGACTGTTTTCAAAGAAGATACTGAGACTTCAGGAAGTAATAAAAATAGGATTGGTGGAATATCAAAGATGAAAGTAATACACTCTATCTTTTTGACATTTTCCATAAGGAACAAAAACAAGCATGCCTTTTTCCTGACATTTACTCTGTGAATTCTTTTACAGTCATACAGAATAAGAACACCCCCTTCTAATGAAAATGCAGGACAGTGGGGAAAGAACACTTTTGAACTTGACTCAAAGTCTGACAGCTCTGATCAAATTGATTTGTTTGTGAGTGCTGCTTGTTGGAATTTGTATAAGCCTTATTTGTTTATCAAAATTTATTCTACAATTTCTGAAACATTCCAAAGATAATTGATTCTTGTTATTTTTTCTGGTAGACCTGTACATATGAACCGGCACCAAGTGATTCTGTTCTGCAGCACAAACGTAACATTTTCAAAAAGGTAAATATTAACATAATAATGTGTCACATTATGATACCATACAACCTGACAAGGTTGAGGTGACGAGAGAAAAGAATTGAGCCATTTCATAATTTTGTTGTCTGTTTTATAATTGTTTTGTTTGTTGCCAGATTCAGAGCCCCATTGCTCTTAAATCACCTGGAAGTAACTTGAAGCTGGCTGCAATAAAAAGAATGAGAGATGCTGGTTGGACTGCAGTGACCAACTGCGACAAGAAAAAGAAGAAGACTAGTGATAAAATATTTGCATAAGTTATCTCAATAGAGAACAGATAAATAGAACATTTTAGACAGGTATTGTGTTATTCCTTCATATGTTGATGGTTCTGATGAAATAAGTTATTCTAATATCTAAAGGGTCTAGTCTTAATATTGTTCACTTATACATGCTTGGAATTTATAGTTCTTGAGGTTGTAGGTTTTCTTTGGAAGTTCACTGTATATGACTACAAAGTCATGCTCTTTTTAGCTAAAAATAAGCTACTTTTATGTATGTTTGGAATGAACTTAGCTTTATGAAAATTTGTAGTGTTAATGTGGTGACATTGCTGTAATTGAAAAAATATCTTATTCAAATTGAAAACTTTTTGAACAGGTTTAGTCTTAATATTTGCTCATTTATATGATTTTAGAGCTAATTTTGTGAAAAACACTTTAGATGTTGACTACAATGTCACCCTCTTTGCTTTAAAGTTCTTGTGAAAAATTTTTTTTTTTCCATAATACTGTTGTTTGGAAAAACGTTATGCTTAAAACTGTTAGCAATTCCCTTAGTTCGTTCTACATAAATCTTTATTGTTAATTTGGTAAAGGTGTTGTTATGTGAATATATTTGTTTGGTCATTTCCACAAACTAATAAAATTATTTAATTCATTATAGTTACATCAGTCATTGTTATTCATTATTACTTCCAGTATTATTTCCTGTTGGTAAATAATTTAATTCCACTGGTTATTTTTAGTCCTGAAATAACACTGATTCATGGAGGAGAAATGGGATTCTGTCCATGTCCATATTAGTGGGTTACCACTGTGATTTAGCATAGAGGTCTCTCTTTAGTGAAGGAAATCAAGGCGAAATTGTGACGGTTCTGCAGGAGTGGGTGGCACATTGTCGTAGATTGGATGGGCATCATAAAGTCCTCCAGAAATAACAAGGGTGTCATCATCAAGCACAAATCCATCTGTTGAAAATTGAACAGTTGCTTTTATCAGGTAATGGTGACTGAAATTGATTGGATTTACTACATGATAAAGTATCAGTCTTTACCTGTGCCATCTGTGGTGTCAAGACGTTGATGCAAGTACTGGAATTTATGTTTGCATTTGTGAAACATGATCATAACTATTGTCAAAGCAAAGAGCCCAAGCATGCCGCTGAAGATTATTGTCATATTTCTCTCTGATATGTTAAGTCTCAAACCTAACAGTACAGAAAGGTAAGGCGTTAAAATCATTGACATAACCAGTGGAAAAAAAATACGTTAAGTCATTGAACATGGACACAGATACTTACCTTCTGTAGCATTTGCTGAAACTGTAGATGTAGTCATGCTGTGAGATGAGTTTACAGTTGAACCTAGTGTTGTATCAGATGTAGTATTCAAATGTGTTGTAGTCTGGATGGTTTGTGTGGTTATTGTAAGCGCAGGTGATTGTGCGGTTGGTGTAGTGGTGTTTAGTGATCCATTGCCTGTTGGCGAAGTCAATGTAGCTGACTGAGAGGTTTGATGTTGACTTGTGTTTTCAGTTGCAGCCACTGTAGTAGAGAAGGTATTATTGCCATGATTTGTGCTGGTATATTCGGCTGTGTCCTTGGTTGAGGTTAAGAGAGTAGTTGGAGTTACAGTAGAGTTAAATGAAGTTGATGCTACAGTGAATTCTGTCAGGTTTAAGCCAAGGTTTGGAGGAGTTGTGAAGGTTACATTCTGGTTGTCCGTGTGTGCCATTTTAAAAGAAAGTACCAGGAGGAAATAAACCAGGGGTGCCACGATAGTTTCCATAGAGCTTAAATCCTGTTTTGGAAAGCAAAACATGGAAATGCTTGTCAGATAAAATTAATCCTTTTTGCAATGTTTTAGTTCTGCCTTAAGATTAAACATTTTTAAATCCCAGCAGTAAAAAAGGTAGACAAACCTTTTTTACTGTAGACAGCAGTAAAAAAAAATGTGCTTTTGTAAGCAGGTTCTTTATATTTTTAAATTTTAGATAATATGTCCAGAAGGAAACATATTTAAGAAGACTGAGCATAGCTATGCACAAATGCTTTAGATTTTGTGATTACTTAACATATTCTTTTATACTCATTTACAGTAATAACTAAGACTACACCATACTTATTTAATGATTTTTTTTGTTACAGAATTAAAGTGATAGCTCACCTTATTTTATCGAAAGGAGTGAAAATTGTAATCTTATTCAATTTCTTGGTTTGAAGTCTGCTTTTACGGACTCTTAGCTCTCTTCCTGGAACAGCTAAAAGATTATCTGGCTATGGAACAGGTAAAAGTGGGCAGGGCAGTTCTTTGTAAACTTCCTCTTTTGTTTGTTCCCAAGGAGATGAAGGGGTGGTTACAGCCAGTCCAAAGCTCAAACTCTACACTTCAGCTAAAATATGTTTTATTACCATTAATAAACACAGACATTGCTATCTAATCATCAACTGCATTGTAAAAATTTCCTCATAGTTTCTTTCATCTTTTATTCTTACTTCAACCATGTGGTATATTGTTCTCTAAAGTGAGTTTATCTGAATGTTATGTGAACATTTGAAGTCATGGTAAATTTGAATAGTAGAAAATATTTATTAATAAGTAGAAATATTTTTCAGATTTTTCATAAAGAGTGCACAGTTTTCATAGAAAAATAAGCAGAAGTCAAGGTATGTTCAAAACTATTACGCCTTTCAACATATTTTAAAAACACAACAAGTGTATTTCTGTTTCAGAGTAAAAAGCAGAATAAATGCCAGGTAAATATGTTTTTAAAAATCATCTATAAAAACAAAACAATGGCAAAGGTTACATAGCAATAATGCAACAACACCACTAAAACATAAAACAGAAGGCATCTTAATCAACGCAAACAAAGATATGATAGCCAGGCGCTGTTTGAATGCCTTTCTATTTAAGTACCCAATGAGGAACATAATGGTTTTTGATTTTGATCTTTTTACTCTTGAGTGTAAATAGTGGATAAAACATAGCAAGTTTTCAATATGATCAATAACAGACAACATTGTTAAGTCTTTTTTTTTCTTTTTTCTTTTTTACAAAAAATCCATAAATTATTTTAGATGTGTTTAATAAAGTGAGTAAAGATAATAGTATTATAATTTTGTGGCATGTTCAGACTCTTTCATTACATCCATCGCCATAAATGCTTTGTTGTCAACTCCCATATGAAGGTCTGCTGGAGCTTTTTCCATTTCATCAGATACCTGCAGGAAGTTAACAATAGTGTCAGATTAGGAACATTAAAAGATCACACTTGGTAAACTGTTACTAATTAGCTAACAACATGACGAGGTCAGCATATTACCTCTGAATTGTTGCAACCACTGAAGCATATCAAGTCACTCCTCCTCACAAAGAGATCAGAGTTCAGCTTCTTTTGCTTGCATCCGCCTATAAAACAGACATAATCAAATTGTTGTTTTACTTTTGATCAACCATTTAAATTAAACATATACTTGAAATTTTAGTTTGTTTAAAGTAGAGCCTTTAGAAATAAACCCTTACCAGTGACTATGCTCAAGAGCAGGCCAGACACCATTGTGGTCAGCATGCCAAAAAGAGAAAAGTAGACATAGGACAGAGAATACCAGGAGTCTGCTATAGGAGGCCTGAAACTAAAAATAAATCGATTTAGTATTTTGCCTTCCAGCAAAATGTACTTAAAACAACTGCTGATAAGTAAGAATTTCACTCCTACTAAATCCAACTGAAAGCCATAATACCACTTAAAATATCTGAGAGTAACATGTACGTCTAGAAATAGAAGGTAAATTAAATTAATTTAAAGTTTTGCCACAAGTTTATGTATGTTTTCCTCAATTAGAGTGTGTTACACTCATAGTCAAGTGACAATTGCAAAGCAGTAAACACGTACAAGCATAAGGATTTAAGCAAGTTTATCAAAGGCCATATGGTCAGTATCTTTTCAAATTGAAACAAGAAAAGAACAGGAGGGATCTGGTCAAGGCTCACTGATTCACTGCTGGCACATTTTGTCTGATTAAACAGCTAAGCTACCTTAGCTCACACTACTGATAAGATTTCGGAGTAGACTCATGCATTGCAATCTATTGAGCATAACCAATCAGGGTCATAATGTTACACCTGTACAAGAAGAATGAAGCTTAAACAAAATAGAAAAAGTATTGTTGCTGTTATTACATGTCTTGAAGCTTATTTTTTAGTGATGAATTACATATTTCAAATTAGTTTTTAAAGCCTGAATAATTTTCTGTCTGACTTTAATTTCCAAAAGAAAAAAACATTGTTGCAAAAAGAAAGAAGAAAAAAACAAAATTGTTTTACAAGCAGGTTTCTGTTTTGTAAAAAAAAAAATACTAACTCTGGTTGTGGAGTCAGAGTTGCTGGGCTGGTCCATGGAGATGCTGTTGTGCTGTTTAGGTCCACTGTTTTATTGCAGCCAACAGTGGTGAGTGAAAGGGGAAGTGTCTTGTCAGCTGTTGGAGGGTAAAGCTGAGCTCCAATTCCCACCCACAAAGTTAACGCCAGACCAGTGATCAATCCTCCCAGTCCTCCCTGAAAGGTAAATATGACCTCAGTCAACTTCCACCTCAGGGTGTCACATTCTTGTTTTGCTACTGCATATTTTCTGTTTTCTTAAGGTTCAGTTGTGCAAGAAAACATCCCAGGACAATGAAATACTCACTGTTGAGTTTGCTGTGCGGAAAAGCATGCCTAATAGATAGAGGCCAAGAAGAGGTCCACTGATCATGCCAAATATGGACAGAGCTGCCTGAAAATAGACAAAATGTTAACTTGTAGTGCTTAAGAAGTACCACTTGATGGTGCTGTAGAACTATAATTAACAGTAACAATATTGCTTTATTCTAACACAATTTTACCTGTAGAACACTTCCCATTGCTGAAGCAACTCCAGCCATTCCAATACACAGGAATCCAAAAAACACGCCTGGGTGTTGGCAAAATAAAATAATAATAATAAAAAAACAAAGCAGTCAAACATAGGCAAAGATAAAAATCAGCAACAGTTTTATCGTCCCTTTGCTACGGTTGCGCAGAAAGGACATTTCTATTCTAATACGTTTTTTTTTATTTAGATATTTTGATTAGGAAGTACTTATGAACAAGAACTGGGCCATGCAGCCTAGTAAATTTAAAAGTTTATGTGTTCTCCTGTGCAGTCAGGCCTACCTAATACATTTTTATATTAAGTCAAGTAAGGTATATCAAATTTCTCTCACAAGGAGAGCTCAGCCCTTCATCTGGGTTTCAAAAGAATTTCTGAGAACCAGATTACCTGCTTAAGCATTTCTCAGTAAATCAGTAAAGAGAAACACTTCATGTTAACCTGTCTGCTGCAAGTTATCCAGCCTGGCGCAATTCAGCTTGTGGAAAGTCAGTGCTGTGACTACTCTACCCACAGTTGTTAAAGCAGCACACAGTTGTAAACATACAGTGTACTGGAAGTTCAGACTGTTGTTATCTACCAATGAAAACAACAACTAAGACTATAGATAATGTCATTTGTGGCTTTTCATTGGTCTTAACTGTAAGACCAATTGTGAGTAATTTGTAAACATACAGTGTACTGGAAGTTCAGACTGTTGTTATCTACCAATGAAAACAACAACTAAGATTATAGATAATGTCATTTGTGGCTTTTCATTGGTCTTAACTGTAAGGAGTCAACAGCTAATGTACTTTGTGGTTGCTGTCTGTCCATCTAGATAGATTAGTAAGTAGGCAGGCAGGCAGGTAGGTAGGTAGAACTCACTCAGGCCCATGTTCATCCAGGTAACTTGTTTTTGTGTGAAATCTTTGTAGAATGGATATATGAAATCTTCCACAGTGACAGCAACAAGAGCATTAATACTTGAGGACACCGTGCTGAAAGAAGTGTAAAGGTAAAGTTTCAGAAACTTAACAAATCAGAAATGGATAAATGTAAATGGCTGCAAAGATTAGTATAAGATGCCAAGCAAGTTCCTATGTTTAATGTCTTAGCACACACTCATACATTGGTTAGGCAAAGTCGTGTCTTGAGTGTTTTATAGTTTAAATTTACCTCTTATCAGGAGGAAACATTTTCTTATCACCACATAATTTCTGGAAGTAATTTCACTTTTATTCCTTCTTTGTCTCAAGCCTTACCTGAGGGTACCGCTGTAAGCTGCAGCCACGAACAGGCCTGGAATTCCAGGATAGACTGCCAGAATATCCATCACAAGGTATGGCAGCAACTGGTTCACAAATATAAGCCAATACTATTGTCAACCTGTGCTTCGTTACCCAATTAAAAGCATATTGTGCATGGGAAGATAAGCAACGTAAAAATATTATAGTCACCTGGTCAGAAGTACCTATATCCCCATTTGAAAGTGGGTCACAGTTCTTGTAAATGGAGTACATTGTAAGACCAGAGAACATAGCAAGACTCACTGTCGCCCATAAACCAATCATGTTGATATACAGAGACCTGAGGGAAACATGACCTGTTAGTGCTTGAATTTTTGCTCACTGCCAGAGGATTATTTGCATTTTATTTGAGTGATACTCACAACTTGGCTTGTCCCAAGGTTTTGCAGGAGATATAGCGCTGCACCTGGGACTGGTTAATTGAGTAGATAGACACCCACATTATGCTACCACCAATCACTATAGTCCAAAAAGTGTGCCGCTTGAGAGGATCTGGGTCAAAGCTGTGAAAAAAATGAGAGAGAGAGAGCTTAGAATATGTCCAAACACGGCACAGTTTTTTTTTTTTTTGCTCTCAGCTTTCTTTTTTATATTTTGCAAAATGAACTGACATTCTATTCAAGTCTATTCAAGTTTTCTTGAATATCTTGAATACTCTGTTTTGGAAAAAGAGGCTCTTTTGATGTCAAAAAGTATTTAAAATGATTGTTATTAACATACTCAAAAGCTACCAGTCGGCCTCCTGCTGCAGCATCTTCCCAGATTTTCGCTAGACCTCCTTGTACTACGGCTCCTCTTGCTATTACAGCTACAAATCCTGCCAGCATGATCACCATCTGCAGTACGTCTGTCCAGATAACTGCTTTGAGGCCACCCTGTGACAGAATTCATATGATGAGGCAGGGCAACTTTGATGCTAACTTAGGTCATTCTTGAATGTTCAGGACTTGATCAAGGTTATGGTTCAATAAACATTCATACTATGAACTGAATACTGAATATTAGTTGTATTACAAGCTCCAATATGATTTGAGAACCCCAGAGCTCAAATGCAGTATTTTTTGGAAGAACTCAGTAGAACAGAATGGCAAACTTTAAGTTAAATATTTAATTCTCCATTTAATTTATTTCAAACATGAATTAAATAATGTGGAATAGATACTTCTTTTTGACATAATAAGACAATACGAACCAGAGTACAATAGATGATGCACACTACCCCCGTTGCCACCAGCACTCCCCAGAGATCCAGCCCGGTAACTATGCAATTTGGAAAATTCTCCATTATAAATAAATATACATTATGTAACTTTCTGCTATCTTTTATTTTGGATTTATAACAGCTGTATCTGTATGAGAAGATCAGACCAAACTTTTGTGTGTTAAGACTTACTTTGGTTTAGTGCAAGAGCTGGAGCATAAATAACTAAGCCCGTGTAGAGAGCCTGAAAAGCAGGACCATTAATGAATTAGTTCCAAACACAAATGTGGTCATATTTATATCGTCATGGCACAGGTATCTAGAATCAGTAATGATGAAGTCAAAATGAGAAAAGAACAGATGTTGTTTGTTGTTTTACATGTGCATCATAAAATTTTTTTTTATCTTTTAGAATTTTATATTGCATCCGTAATCTTAATATTTATGATTGTTCCAACTGATTATCCTATTTTAATTAAGAATGCATGGGTTACCGTCTGCACAATGTACATGGATGTTCCGATCATCCGGATTATCCGATTGAAGCGCCGTTCCAGGTACTAAAAAAAAAAAATAAAAATCCACGGATGAACATCATTCAAATGACTATGCCATCATTCCAGGCATATAGAGAATTTGAAAAACAACATACAATTTTGTCCCCGTTTTCAGTAAATTTCCAGAATTTGTATTTCATTTTATATGATCTTAAGATTTTTTTCTTCCGTTTTTCAGATCTCATATTAGCATTGAATTTATATGTTTTACCTGACTTTTTTACCCAGTAAAAGGTGAGTCACAAATTATTTAAGCATCTAGACAGCACTTTCACGCTGGGATGTCTTACTCGTAAAATGTCAAAGAGCTTGTACCAATCCATCTATATTCCCATAACTTCAGCATTTTTTCCTGGTTCTGTTCTTGCAGCTACAAAAAAATTTTATAAACTATGAGTTCATTACTGTAAGGATCTTGACAAAAGTAAATAAATCAGCTGATACAAGGATGAGGCATTTGTCAAGTCGTTTCTAGACTTGTTTCAGTTTCTTGAAGTCAAAATCAAATCAAATTTTATTTGTATAGCACATTTCAGCAGCAAGGCATTTCAAAGTGCTTTACATCATATCAAACACAGAAACACAATGCAAGTCCTAGCTTTAATGTTCTGTTTATCTTCTTTTTTTGCTAATCTTAAAAAAAAAAAAAAAAAAAGGTATTTTGTCCCACTCAAAGTGTGCTATCTTGGGCTTGTTCTGATTCAACCAAAGATGTTTTGAAGACATTATGTTTTTTGGAAGGCTGTTACTAACACAGAACCTTCCTACAGAACCTTTTTAGCCATTAAGTCACAGTTTATTGTTAGATGGTTTAACAAAGAAAATAGTCAGATGCTTTCTCCTAGTATGCAATAGTTTAGAATGTATAGCATGTTCCTACCTCATAGGCACTGGTGATCCCAAGTCGGTAGAAAAGCGGTACAAATAATTCAGCAGTGATGACAGACATGATGGCATAAGAAAAACCAAAGATCCAGAAGGCAATACCAAACCGGTATGCCTCTGCAGGTGTGCCAATTACTGTGATGCCAGACATGAAACTGGCTGTCAGGGACATGGCGACTGGCACAGCTGTCATTTGTCGTCCACCTAACAAAAACTCTGCACTGCTGGTCTCCTTCCGGCCCCGGATGGCTTGGAAAAGGCCGATGCTGGCTGCTCCCACAATCGTTCCAGCAAACACCACATAATCCCAAGGAGAGAAAGTGGCCACTGGGCCACCTGTTCCAACCATTGTTGATTTACGAAAGAAGTGGAAGTTTCTTTGAACCTAAAATCACAGTAAAGAAAAATTATATTTGGAAAATACAATCCTGCTGAAGGTACATCTAAAACATTACAGCATTATAAAAAACTACATTGAAGATAGAAAAGAAGCTTCTTTTTTATTGAATAAATTGTCAAATTCATTTTAACTTGCCTGTACTCTTAAAAATATCTCCTCAAACCTTCACAAAGTGTTGATGCTTCCAACCACTTAAAGACTTCAGTTCTACCTTACCTTAACTTTGTCACTTCAGTGATCAGTAGTTCATTGATAGTTCCACTACCTCTCTTGCAACTGGAAGTAGTCTGGTCAGCTCTAATGCATCCAGCAGACAATAAAGATTAGTTCACTTAGGTTAATGATCCATCAAGGACACAAGGCAGTGAAGCCTGGTATAATTTCAGAGATTATAAAAGAAAACGATCTGTTGTCTCCGGTTGCGCACTGGTGACAATTAAAAGGTTCTTTGCTGACAGTAAATCTATTTTCTGTGTAAAATAAAGTGATGCGGTGACACATTGATGGTAGGGCTGTTTGTGTCTCCTGGTTACACAGTACCTTTTGGTTAAATAAAAAATTCAAGGGGGAGGGAAAGTTGAGTCTTCAGGGTTTGGTCTTCACTCCTTCCTCTATATCATATTGTCACTTGTGATACTATTACTTTACTTAGTGTTGTCATCTTTCATTACCTTTCCAGCATGTTATTTCAAAAATAATTACTAATTTGTAAAATGAATATTCAGCTTAGAACAAAAATATATAATTTTTGTTATATTGTTTATAAAGATTTAAGCTTTTGTCTTTTTAAGTATGTGTCAAATAAGTTTTTGCTACCATAAGATTTTATATTTTAGTACGTCTGCTGTAGAACAAGCAACAATAATTTAAGTGTTTAATAATAATGACAGGTGCTAATAATGTTTTCATAAGATTTATATAGATTTATATATTACATAAGATTTATGTAGAAAAGCAATGAGTTACCCTGTTACACTAACGCTGATTCACACTCGGACATGCATTATTCTTTGTCACTGATAAAGGATAAGTCTAATAGTGTGCAAAGATAAATATTATGAGATGTTGACAATTGTAAACAATTGTGATATCAGAGAGGAATGAGTATAACCTTGTCAACATGTCCATTTTACATGAAACACATTTACTGTGTGTTTGTTTGTCTATATGAATCCAAGTGAATTAAAAACTAACAGTAGATAAGCACCGAAACATCAGTGCGTTCAAAACTGCTGCATTTTGCTTTAAAATCACTTAATGTTTCCAAGACACTTTGACTAGTCTGGCCAATCATTACTCAAAATTACAGATAAGAAGTTCCAATATAAACATTTTGTTGGGTGTTTTTTTCTCGTTTTTATTTATCAGTAGTTTTTTTGCGACCAATGGCTTCACTGCCAATGCCCACTATGAAAGCAGATTAGATAAACCTGAATGAAAAGTGTGTGCTCTGCCAATTTGTTTTTACCAGCTTACATACACTGCTCAAAAAAATAAAGGGAACACTTAAACAACACAATATAACTCCAAGTAAATCAAACTTCTGTGAAATCAAACTGTCCACTTAGGAAGCAACACTGATTGACAATCAATGTCACCTGCTTTTGTGCAAATGGAACTTTGTACAGAACAAAGTATTCAATGAGAATATTTATTTCATTCAGATCTAGGATGTGTTATTTGAGTGTTCCCTTTATTTTTTTGAGCAGTATATTTGCTGACATCTGTTTTTAACTCACACCAACCAAAAACATAATTCAGACACACAATAATGCACACAAAGACATTATTGCATCTTAACTTCTGTTAATTTTTAATCCAAAAATGGCTGATTTGTTTTGAATAAAGTGATTAAACCCGCACTTTGACTTATGTAACCCCTCATAGCTTACACATTGTTTCTAGCACAAGATTTGTGGCACTTTGTGACATCTAGTGGACACTGGATTAGAGACTGCTTTCGGACAGAATTACATTGTTGTTTTCATTATGTTATTCATTAAGAACATCAATATGTTCATGTCATCTACAAAATGGGCTAAAAGTTCAGTGCACCTCTTTCGTCACAGATAGACGATAATAGCTTGGATTAACATGGATTAGATTATGTTTGTATATATATCTATACAGTTCATCTAGAATGTTCAGACTCAGAACATTACTAGATCTGTAAGTGACTGCATCTCTTAAACTTGATTCTTTTGAACAAAGAAAAGAAAAGTCATTTGATGTAATCCTATGTTTTTTGCTTTGCTTGTCTTTCATTACTTTGCAGGAACAAACCTGGTTAAGGGTAAACCACCTGGCTGAAAATGGAGACATCAGTGTTCAGCTGCTGGGTTCTTTTTCTGCTGATTTATCCAGTTGTTCCCATGTGTCTTCCCACAGAGTTCACATTGTTCGTGGAAAAGCCAGAATGTGACTATTGTGTGGCGATCAACACTACTATCTGCATGGGAGTTTGTTTCACAAGGGTATGTATTTCTTTGTAGTAACAGAGAAAATGCTTGTAATTTTACCTTGTGAAAAAGTAACAGTTTGTCGCATAGATGTCATATAATGTAAACCCCAAGATGAGGTAATTTACTCAGAATTCTCAGATTTCAATTAATTCTGTATAAGTTTAAAAATAAATTTTTGATCAAAATGAGTCAAAAATGCAAAGAGAAAATGCATTTCCTGACTGTGTTGAGAAAAATAAAAATGGATTAATTACTTCTGCTATGACCTAAGTCTATTAGTTACAGTCTCATGCATAGTAGTTGTGTAGTTTTTGATTAATCATTCTGACAAAACTTTTGTTGGCCAGTTTTCTAGTTTACTCATAAATTTGGTAAGATTAGCTATTACTTCTAGTATATTATTTGGAAACTCAAATATAGATACAAACTCTTTGTATGTTTGTGTCCCAGTTAAATGGGTTTTTCACAGGTTCATTCATCAGTTGTTTCCCATGTGTTTGTGTATCATACAGGACAGCAACATGAGGGATATTTTCCGCTCACGCTTTGTTGTTCAGAGAAGCTGCACCTATGATAAGGTGGAATATCGCACAGCCATTCTGCCTGGCTGTGCTATCGACTCCAACCCTGCATATACCTACCCAGTAGCTATCAGCTGCCACTGTGGTGCCTGCAGAACTGACAGGGATGAATGCACACTCAGACTCAACAGCTACGATGCTAACTGTGCTAAACCAGTCAGGCGCGTTTATCCTTATCCTGGTCAAAGCAACTACATGATCCCATTTTAATTCTTCTGTTTATGTAAGAAAATAAAGGTTTTTACTTCTTATCTTATAATAGACCATTGACAGTTTGCACTGTTTCATTCTATTTAATCTGATTGTTGACTAATAAAGTTATAGTTTGACGTCTCAGTTTACAGTGAATTCCACATATTTTTCTTAGCATCGTTTCCATACTGTCTTCCAGACTTTTATTATTTACTGTTAAATAGATTCTCTGAATACAAACCAATTAAAACTTCATCATCTAAATGGCTCTCTGAATCAGATGTCCTTGAGTTAATCACATTCTGTTTCTTACCGTAGCTGTGTGTTCACTATATAACAAACCCAAGGCTGTTTGCATCAGCAGGTCACCTCCTGATTCTATATTTACAGTCAGGCCTCTGTTTTTTTCCACGACACCTGTGAAGTCATTCAGAGAAGTATGTGATTGTTGACACAACTCTTCTTTTGAATGGGATTAAACAGGCAGATATAAAATCTGAAAGACTTGGCACACTGTTTACAGGCTATTCTAAACAGCACATTGAATATGTCTGTTTGTTAGCAGTGTCTATATCTCACCCTAAATGGGGTTTATGCTGGTAGAATGTCCACAAAGGGAGTTTCAGAGACAGCTGGAGAGTATAAATAGCTCAGAACTTTGAGTGAGACAATGTTTCATAGAGTCATCCTCTGGGGTGATGTGACATTGGTCTTTCATAATCACTGATTATATGAAGCTTTTAAATATATTTTCCTAAAACATGAGGATATTTTAATGCTTTTTGTTGGTTCTAAATCTCAGAGATTCTCACAAATTTACTTAAATATAAAATAACAAAAGCATTTAACTAAAGGGCCCCAAGTTAGATTTCCAGAGTGTTCCTGCTTTGTTAAAAAGAATTTCCAAGAGCCAAAATTGAAAGTCTACATTAACTTTGTTAAAGATGTATATTAGAACCAGAAATTAAATCCAGTTTATAAGAAAATATGGGCTAAAAACTGCTCTACAAAGTGTTTACAATGACACACCCTGAAAACCTGATCCTCTGTTTGACTTTAAATAAGCACTACATTTAAGTCTTGTGACACAGGAGAGAGAATATTTGTGAAGTTACTAGTCTGACTCATGTAGATTTTAGAATGGGTTCTCTCAAAAAGTCATATACAATGGAGGAAAAAAGAAGAAATGAAAATAGGTATGGCCATTTTGATTTTTAACATCAGGATATCCCAGAGGAAAAGCTAACAATTGATCAGTTTCAGTTTTATTCCGTTGGCCACTCATATTTTATTAAAAGAATTGCAGGTGGAAAATTATTTATCTGGGTATAAAATTATCTGTACCTGAAAAAAATATTTACCATCATCAAAGTAATCAAACCCTTCTCATCATTGCTGGCGGTACTTTGGATGTTTGTATTGGTATTTTGATGTTTTGTCTTTGTGGATTGTCACATTGTTTAGCTCATATTCAAGTTGTGACTCTGCCTGGGCTCCTCCAACATGTTAATATTACTTCCAGTCACAGGCATAAAGTTAGTAAAAATAAAAGGTTATTTCAAAACAGAATGTGCTGGGTGAATGAATAATATCTGAGGTTAGCACCCAAAATTTGTGTGTCCTTCTCAGACAGCAGGTATTAGTGGAGATTCCTACAGTATCTAAAAGTGGAATGTAAAACAGATCTCAGCTGCCAGCTCACCTTCACTTAAATTATGGCACTTTGCAAACCCAAGCATTAGCCAAAGGGTTTTACAAAGCAAGCAAAACAGAAAAGTAAAAGAAAGGATAGATTTTGTTCATCCTACAATATTTCATAATATACTGAATACTTCTTCATAGATTGCTCTTCTCACTTTCTTTTCCTGAATCACTACTGCTCCAGTTAACATTGGGTTTGTTTATTTGTTTCTTTGTTTGTACTCACGACCAAGTGTGTTTGTTTACAAAATCCCACAAGAATATAAAATCAAGTCAAGTTTATTTGCATAGTACATTTCAGTAACAGGGCAGCTCAAAGTGCTTTACACGATACAAAGACCTATAAAGACCTACAATTACAAATATCTGTTCTTTTTCAAGTTCCAACAAGTTGAGCTAGATCATCTCTCTCTTCCTGAATCTACTTCTGGTGAAACACTGGAGTACAAAGGAAGCACTCAAAATAAAACTGGCTCATAGGATTTACAAAGTTGTTCGGATATGACTCTTAAACCTAACATGTGATAGGTCACTGTGGCTTAGACTGGCTGGCTGTAGTTGTGTTTTATAAACCCTAGTAACCTAAAGGATGAAACAGAGATTCCAAAGGAATTTGCTTGCCTCAGCACTGCACAGCTATGTGGTGAACATGCCGATCACTTTTTCAGTCAAACATCATACACTTTTGACCGTGCAAAGCAGTGACATGTTGAAACAACTCCTGACAGCTTACAGTGTGCCACAAGATTAGTATTACATTAGGAATATATATTTTTGATCCTGAGAAATGTGCTCTTGGTATTTGCTTAGTGAGTAACACCTGACACATGTAAGCGAAAAAGTAACAGATTATACTTCCTTTAGTCAGTCAGCTCCTATTTAAAATATGTTAAGTTGCTGTAATAGATAAAGACTCTGACATTTGGCTGCTGAGCTACATTAGATACTTTTTAAATTTGTGAGAACCAAAAATTTCAACATGCAATTTTATTTAATCGGTAGAAACAAATCTGTGTAATTGCATGCTTGTCAAAAAGGCCAAAACTTTAGCAAAGATTAAAGTATTACTGCACTGCCTGCCCCAATATGTTTTTAATTTATCAAGGCTTTAATCTACTAAAGCCTTAATTTGATTTTTTTCCCCCATACGTGTCAACTGGTTGTCTATTAATGCTAATAACTGATTGAAGTTGATGCCAGCTCTGCAAAAAGTACTTGCTTGACTTGCAAATAGTGTGCACCACTCTGTGTTACACAAGCTTTTAGCCTTGGGTTATATACATAGAACCGGTTCCTGGTAATTTCTCAGAATATTTTTCAAACCTTTCCAGAAAAATCCTCCTGTGTTTAGCATTCAGCTTGTAATATTCCAAACTGTTTCCAGTAACCTAAAACAGAAACTTTTCTAGAATTTACCACATTGCCAATCACAAGTCTCAAGATACATGGTATTCATATTATTTTAAAGAGGAGATATTATCAGTGTTCTAGCAGTATTTATTTATATACTGAGTATAAAGAAGATTTTCTGTAAAATTCTAAACCTGCAAGCACATCCTCAAAACTTAAGTTACATTTCAGCACCTATGAAGAAATATAGTTTTTTAATCATTCTGGCAGAGTGCAAAAGAAGGGAAGGACATAGATTAGTACATTATATTTAAAAAAATCAGTACTGGAATTTTCAAATAAAAGTAATGCTATCCAAAGCACCAAGTTTTTTTTTAAAGATATATACAAATACCCCTTATGCATTAAATCAAGATATCTATCGTTCTCATTTACACTGAAAGTTGAATAGTGAAAAGGAAGCAGGGCAAGAGTATATAGTCTTGTTAAAATAAGCCTATGATACTACTATTACTATTCTTGAAGGAATGACAACTTTATTAGCATGGAGACAATCCTTAAAAAAATTAATAAATTAATACATTGATCTGAAAACAAAGTGGCGCTTCCATAAGCTTTATTTTGCATAACTACACAAATTTAAAATGTGAGTTCTTTAAACAAACATGTTTTGCTTAAAATAAGTACATTTCTAAAAAATATAAGCTGATCCGGAGTAGCATAGAATAGAGAACAGAAAGATCTAGTTCCCCTTTGTGGATCCATCAACACCCACGCCTCAGGGCTCTTTAGCCATGACATATTTAGTAGGACCCAGTTAATCTTCGCCGTGACCCAAGACTAGAAGTATGTTAAGAATGAAAAATATATTTTGAGAGTCTAGCCCCAAGCTTTTCTATTCCTGCATTTTAATTGTAAATTAAATTTTGAGCTTTTTAAACAATAGATTCTTTTTTACATGTAACCCCAGCCATCTGCCTCGTTCCAGTCAGTCACTCGCTTGTTCCACTTTCCGGGCTCTGATTGGCTCAACATTTTAACTGACGGATCGATCGGCCAATAAGGACGAAACGAGGAACGATATCTGAACTTTGATTGGTTGTCATTAAGGCGTATGCCGTAACAGTCCTTGCCATAATAAGACCAGTGGAAAGTTCCAGTCGGTCTATTCATTGCTGTAAAGCGGAGGTGAAAAGTGGTTGAAAGCGAAATACACTTTAACGGCTTAAAACTTTTCTAAAATCTGCATACGACAATTACTTGGTAAGTACCTTGCTATATTTACGTTTTAGCGAATCAAGAATTGATTTTAAATAATCGAATTTGAGTTCTTAGCTGTCTTCTTTAGTTTGGCGGACTGTGATGGTTTGAATGGATGCTTTACGTTACTTGCCAGAGTAAAGTATATTGCTGTTCTTTATACCAAGCAGCAAACGCCGTAAGGTCTTAGTATTGGTTAGTATTGTTTGCGACCATGACACGTTTTCAGTTGCTCTGAAGTAAGAAAATTATTTGCTGTCAAACTTTTATTATAATCTAATGCCGGAGAAGGAATTCAGTTATTGAAATTATTAAGTAAACTTGTCCTTCTAATTTAGATAGGTGCTTTATAAAGACACTTTCCTTACGAAGAAACGTGTTTTAGATCTCGAGTTATCTAACTTTTAGCCAGTAAATTTCTGTAAAATTTCTATGGAAGGCTGGAATGCCCTTTTAAGGCGTTCCGGGATGTAAATAGAACACGCCCACGTTGCGGTGAGTCGGTACATCACAACCATGTGACTCTGAGGCATATAGATAAGTTTAAACCCGCAGCTCTGGGTGGGTGGGATAAGTTCAGTGTTTAAAAGTCTGTGGCTACTCAGGATTCTGTTGACTTTTTGCTTTTATCTCTCCAGGACACTATTTACCAGCTTAACGGCAAACACTTGATTCTACATTTCTCCATTTTTGCATCTTCTATCGTCACTGGTGACATATAAAAGTCAGCATGTCTCAGCAGCAGATCAGGTAAGTCTCATTCACTGTTTTCCTGCTCCTCATAATATTAACCTCAACATAATTATCTATAAAAAGTAATCTTAGAGTTTTGCTTTGTAATATTTTTTTTATTTGGACTATTTTAAATAAGTAATGTGTTCATTGCGCTTTAGTAAAACAGTTTTCTGTGTTACCTTTCAGCCTCCCTGCCAAGCTCATTAATGGCGGTATTGCCGGCATTGTTGGGGTTACATGCGTCTTCCCCGTTGACTTGGCTAAGACCAGGTTACAGAACCAAAGAAGTGGGCAGCAAGTCTACAAGAGCATGTAAGTATTTATAGCTACAATCTACACAACACTGATGTGTGGTCTCTGTGTTTAATCTGGTGCTATCCTTTCTAATTCCACAATGACGCATTAATGGAATACCAGTCACCGTGTCCTGACCTGATGGATTGTGACAGCTTCACATTGTTGACACAGTTTTTTTTTTCTTTCAGGAAGTCGTTTAGCTCATTTGGGTGGAATTTTAGAGCCCAAACGAATATTCTAGAATCTTCTGTTCCCTTGTGCAGCAAGTTTATGTAATGTTTAAAGTTAATGCAAGTTTAAAGTTAATGTTTCTTTGTTTTTGTTTAATGAAGGATGGACTGCCTTGTCAAAACTATTCGATCAGAGGGATACTTTGGAATGTACAGAGGTAAGATTATACACCTGATTATTAAGACGCTTTAGGTTAGCACATGTGGAAGTTCCATTTTTATAGGATTAATTTTAGGAAAATGGTAAGCTCCGTGTCTAGCTGTTGTGCAGTAATTCTATTCTTGGTTTTTGAAATAAAATCAAAGTAAATGTCAAAACCAATTCCAATTTATTGATGCTGTTAAACACGGTACCACACACTGTGGGTTTTTTTTCTTTTTAAAAAAAATGTGTTTAAATCTGCATTAAAAAATAGGAGAACATTAGGCTAGGCGTTTGCTCTTGTGAGGAATGCTGTTGTTTGCATCTGTGTTTTTCCATATTACAGACTTGGGTCCCCCTGGGATATTGAAGGCTAGCCGATAAGGCGCAGCCACGCTGGAGGCAAATATTAATGGTTCTTACAATATTGCTCTACTTAAAACTATAGGCTCAAGTTTTATGTTTTGCCATCTATTCTGTAATTTGACTTCTTGTCATTAACTACTTGGTTGTCTCTTCACTGTCTTGTCAACCTGTCATTGCTTGTTCTTTCCTTGACTATAACATTACATTCTTTGTTTGATCTTGCAAATTAATCTGGTCTGAACTAAAGTTTTTTTGTTTTTTTTTATGTTTTAATACAACATTATACAACAGATAACTTTGCAAGTTTGTCCAAAGTCTGAAATATGTGTATAGTGTTCAAGTCAGCCTGTCTTGTCACTAACAACGTTTGATTCATTTTCTGTGTTGCAGTTAACATGTTTACATACTTTATTTGACTCATTTTAAAAAGGAAAAACTTGTCTGAATTTTAGACTTTAAGTTTGTTTTATTTGTCTTTTACCATTCCTTTTCTGCCTTCTTGTCATTGCCTTTAAAACAGTGCTTAAGTGTAATGTTTCATGAGATAATGTGCTTTGCCAGTTATTGAATCAGCTTTAAGTTGAGTTCTATTTTATGAGGTTATAAAAAATATTGTCAGGCAATGTTCTTTCTCTGTTATTGGAAACTAGATTGTGACATCAATGCTAATTGTGAATTTGTTTGTTCCTTAGGGGCAGCAGTAAACTTGACTTTGGTTACCCCTGAGAAGGCCATCAAGCTGGCAGCTAATGACCTCTTCCGCCATCACCTTTCCAAGGACGGGTGAGTGAACTTGTCTAGTATCTGTTAGAAATTTAATGTGTCATGACTTATGTCTGACTCATTGTTTTCTGTTAACAGAAAAGGCTTAACAGTACTCAAAGAAATGCTAGCAGGGTGTGGTGCAGGCATGTGCCAAGTTATTGTTACTACCCCCATGGAAATGCTCAAAATCCAGCTACAGGATGCGGGCAGAATTGGTAAGAAAACCACTAAGTAACGGAGAAGGTACTTCATCCTATAACCTAATTTTTGAATTTGTAATGTTTTTAATGTTTTTTTTTTTTGTTTTTTTTTGTTCAAGCGGCCCAACAACAGAAACCAGTGATGATTTCTCCCACAAAGCTGGCGGTGACAAACACGGTGCTGAGCCGCTCGTACAACTCCGGCCCTGTGATGTCTGCACCAAGAGCCGTGTCTGCAACGCAGATTGCGAAGGAACTCCTGCAAAAACAGGGCATCCAGGGCCTGTACAAGGGCCTGGGGGCAACACTGATGAGGTGAAGCTCATTTTTATTCAAAAACAGCTTTTTTCCCCCCACTCCATATAAAAGAAAAAAATCAAACGTTTAACATTTACTAATGAAGATTTTGTTCTATTTCTTTCAGGGATGTACCTTTTTCTATTGTTTACTTCCCATTGTTTGCAAACCTGAACCGACTGGGCAAACCCAACCCCGCAGAGTCATCTCCCTTCTACTGGGCCTTCTTGTCAGGGTGTGTTGCAGGATCTACTGCTGCGGTTGCAGTCAACCCTTGTGATGGTAGGTTTCGTTTCATCTGTTTGTCATCAAGTACCAGTAGCAACAAGTTTTAAAGGATATTCTCTCTTTGCAGTGGTGAAGACCAGACTGCAGTCCCTCAACAAAGGAGCAAGTGAGGAGAGCTACAATGGAGTTATGGATTGTGTGAGGTAAGATGGCACATTCTTTCTACACCATCACCTGATGCATACTTACCTCGTCATACTTGGCTCTAATTATACCCATCCTTTTGTCTTGACAGTAAAATTATGAGGAAGGAGGGGCCGTCCGCCTTCCTGAAGGGGGCAGGCTGTCGTGCTTTGGTCATTGCACCTCTGTTTGGAATTGCACAGGTCATGTATTTTGTTGGTGTTGGTGAATATATCCTGGACAACTATTCTCCAAGTTTCCCATCTTTCTGAGCTGCATCAGCAGGCTATCTACACACTGGGTCTGGCGTAACTACTGGCAGCTACAATCAGTTTACAGCAAAAAAAAAAAAAAAAAAAAAAAGCTTCTGACTCAGAAGCTTATTTTTTTTAAATCATCTTTATAGTTTGACAGCTGTGTCGCATACTTTTGTGACTTTGAAACCAACTGAGCCCATTGTTTACACTTGAATCTGTTGACCTTTTTAAGATGGTGGACTCAGAATTACTGTGTTCATCTGTCCTAGTCCCAAAACATTCATGTCCGTATTCCCTCTATGAGGGAGAGGAACTCACTCAGACCTCGTTTTGTGTTTAATTTTTCAATTTTGTAAAAAAGTTATTATTATTATTTACAGGTTATCTTTATTATTTTATATACATTTTCCCCACAGTTTCTGTTTATGTCTAATCATACAAAGCCTTCCACTTAGAAATAAGATTTGTGATGGCTAAATATATGGGGCTCAGTTTATGCTTTAATTCTGTAAATGTGTTATGTATTCTGCTATTTTAATATTTAGTTGTTTTATCGGATTGATCTTGAGCCTTCCTACTGGTGTGGGACCATGAAGGTTACCAAACCTTAAAAAGCGTCCTCATACAAAATTCTGTTATTGTTTGCATGTCCTTTACGAAACTTGATATTATTATACATATTAAGTTTGTGTTCATAATTGCCCTTCAGACCTCTACATTTACAGACCTATATTATTGTAAATATCACTGGATTATGTTGTAATGGAGTAGAATTTTATTAATTGGGTTCTTGGAGGCAGCATTATTGACTTGAATTGAACATTAATACTGTGAGAGATGACTGTTACATACTGTCACTATGATAGCTTTTTTTACACATATCCATTAAAATGTTCTTTTCATTCACTTTGGTTGCATGGTGTACTGTTCTTTTTTCTTTTTTTTTAATGCAAATATTTTTCTTTAGTGTAAAAGTGTCCTTACAGCACCCCTAGTGTGTTTTTTTTCTTGAATTAAAAAATCTCACCTTTTGTGTACATTTGTTAAGTTGGATTGATCCTTCATTGCTGGTGAATAAGTTATTGGCACCACTGCTTATTATACTTTGTAGAACCCCCTTTTCAACGCTTATTCTTCCAGAAGACATAAGGTTGGAGTATAAACAGTAACGATACTTTTTGTCTGGCCGTTTTGGGTCTCTTCAGCCTGCCCAAGAAGTTTTCACCAAGAAGAAGTTCGTGGCAGAAAGTTGAATTTTTCTGGTAAACTATATTGAGTTAGGTAAATATTGCAATGAAAGACCTCAAAATTTTCATTGTATATTTAAAATGTACTGGAATTGGCAGTATTCACGATGAAATTAATTTTAACAAGGACATTGGAAAATAAAATCCTTTGTTTTACACCAAGCCTAACTGGAGTGTTTGTTGAAAAGCAAAATTTTAATCTTATCTGATTGGAACATACCATTCCAGTTAGAGCACCATCAGCATATATTAGACCCAATGCATTTTTATTGGTGTTGCAAAACCTTTAACAATCTGTTGGCATGTACAGTATATTGTGTCTAATGGTTGTTCTGGAGACTTGGCACTATTGTAACTAGTAAGCCACCCAAGTCTCCACGTGATGGCAAGATTAAATAGGTTTGTCACGTTTTCAATTGCTAAATGATTTAACTGTTGTGATTGTAGCTATTATCTTGCAGTCAGACTGACTCGTTCTGTTTTGGCTGAACTGAACAAGCTTTTGAATGCAGATCAACAACAAAACGACTCAATATGAGCACCCAGTATGTTTAATTATCATTAACAGAACAACAGACTGTATTATTTTCTATTTCACATCTTATTGGCACACAAACAAAATTTACATCCACAGAAATTCCCACAAAATGCAAACTAGTTTACTGTTACAGTTTAAATGTGCTCAAGAAGAGCCCAGCGCAACACATTACTGACCTCAGAAAAATTTGTAGATTTACAAAAGGGGCAGTTCTTCATCAGACCTCCCTAACAATTTGAGTTTTCATTCGTGCTGTACAGTAGAAATACTTGAAAGTGGAGGCAGAGAACAAGCACAGTTATGTACATGTTAAATATACGTAAAATTGCACACGTTATCCTGTAGTTGCAGGTTAGACTATAACTTAAAAGGTTCAAATAGGCACACAATGGAAACTCACTCTGCAAAGGTAGGCTAGTCCTCAAAACTCTTAATCACACAAAGTTTGATGAGAAACTTTGCAAATAGATGGACCTGATAAATAGTGTTGACTGCAAATGTGTAAAATAGTTCATATTTACAGCAATACTCCTCCATCATAAACATTCTTGTGTCATAGAAGGCCTTATGTATTGTGTTGTAGCTACAGTTCAGTATGACAAACTCTGCAGAGCACCATCTAACAAAAACATGTTAATAGCAGGGAGTGTCACAACGTCATGCTAAAAAGCAAAGCATTAAGAATGGAAAATAACAGTAATAAATCAGTGTTCCTGGGCTGGTAAAGTCACGGGGAGAAGCTTTGAAATGATCCAGCGTGTCGTGTTGAATGCAGTTTGGGCAGTTAACCTCCCCACCTCTCCAGTCTAATCTAAAAGGAATGTCAGACATGCAACCATGGTGCTGCTCTACCCATACGGATACAATGATTATAAAGGGTTGTACGCATGTGTGGGGGTCCAGTTGTTGTTGTGTGAGTATGTGTGTGTGTGTGTGTGCGTGGGGGTGTGTGTGTGTGTGTGAGGGAGTCATAACCCCAACTATATAACTTCTCTGCTGTTCCTGATCGCACAACACAGGACCATGCTGAAGATCATTCCAATAATCTGAAAACAGACATAAACAGGTAACAAGATGAAACTCCTAATTCATTATTGTATGAAAATCACAAGCCAGAACCTTTAGACAGATATTCAGACATTGTAAAAGATCAGAGTTTAAGGTGAAAGTTTTCCAAATTCTCACCATTACTCCAGCGATGCCAATCCCTATATATCCAATGATGAGCAGCTTTTCATCGAAGAAGTTTAATATTGCAGTATGACAGTCCTAAAGACTCAAAGAAAGGAAAGGTTTAACAAATAAGAATCTGAAGTGCTGCGATGGACTGGCGACCTGTCCAGAGTGAACCCCGCCTCTCGCCCGAAATGTCTCGCTGGAGATAGGCACCAGCACCCCTCCCGACCCCACTAGTGACAAGGGTGTAAGAAATTGGATGGATTGATGGATGAATCTGAAGTGGTCAATCAGAATCAGTGCTATACTGCCACCATGTGACTAAGAAGTGTTACAATTATCTTACCGTGTCCTCTGTTTGGTCTGGGCATAATTCTGGATTTTTCTCGAAATTGGTAGCTCCACAGCAATTCAGCTGTTCATGCAAAAGGTAAATAAATATGGTTATGACAGTGATTCAAGGTCTAAGGATACAATGAGACAAAAGCTACGCTGTACTCACAGTTTTGTGATAAATTAGTGCTACGGCAGTGCCATTAATGTTATTATCAGCAATGGAGTCGCTATAAAACTTCTGGATTTCCTCAGCAATCTATTATAAAAGAACAAAAGAGTACTGATTAACTCCTGGTGTTTTGACAAGCTGAGATAACGTAATTTGTTCCTTAAACAATAATCAATTATTTCACCTGTTCTTTGTTCAAGAATCCAAACACACCAGCAGTGATCTCTGCTCCAAAGATTATCAGAAGACAGGCAAAGAACTGCAAAAGTGGGAAAGAAGGCTTATTGTTGCAAATACTTTGTTATTTATGTATTTATTTTTCACATTATTTTTCAGTAAATGATCACTGTAAATGATCACAGTGATCATTTACAGTACAACCTATGATTTAAATATAGACAATGTGAGTGTTTTTTAAACGAATCATAAGTAAAGTTGTTAAATTAGTTAAACAGCAGCTTCTTTTAAAATGAAAAATAATTTCAAAACATTTTCAATAAGTAATAGAAACCCTGTAATAGCTTATATATAAAACAAGAAACTAGAAATTTATATTAATCTCCATAGAAATTTAAAGTGAAGAATTACGAGTTCTAGATTTTGAGTGAGAAAAAATAAGATAAAGTTTTGCATTACAGCAACACAAGTTTAGTTTTAAGCACTTGAACTCACAGATGCAAGAAGACACTGAGACTCCCGTATGGCACCAAAACAACCGAAGAACCCGACGACCATCATCAGGCCTCCTGCACCAAGAAGGATGTAAACAGCTGCAGAAAGACAGAGAAGGGTTGATCATGATTATTCAGTGTTTGTTAATTTTTCTCAGAAAATCTAAACATTTGAGGGAAGAATTTTCATTTTCCTGCAGTTCACAGCTTCACCTGATGGTGGCAGCATGATCCAACGTGCCTTCATGTCTTTGTGAAGGTTTATAAAAAGACTGTTTGTTGTGTTTGGGTAACAGCAGAAACATGTAGGTGGAAAAGTCTTTACCAAATCAAAACTTCAGAGCCGCCTCCCACCCTCACAGTTGGATTATCAGGCTTCTCCTACACCGAGTTTCACAGCTTTCTATGGAGATAAGTGCTAGCTGTCAACTTGATTGCTCCCTTCAAAGAGATTATTTTTAAGATATGGGTGTTTGTAAATGGTTTTGACAAACTGCCTTTAGATTGTAAATAATGTATCTAAAATCTAAAGTAAACTGATTTTTTGAGATGAGAAGATGTTGAGACAGTTCCAC
Source organism: Xiphophorus couchianus (assembly GCF_001444195.1). NCBI lineage: Eukaryota > Metazoa > Chordata > Actinopteri > Cyprinodontiformes > Poeciliidae > Xiphophorus > Xiphophorus couchianus. The sequence goes on from NC_040247.1 coordinate 5,548,777, forward strand.
TAAAAGGATCTGGTTTTGGCCCCTCCACATATAGCCATAAGATCTTCCATGTCCTTGATGAAATCAATGTTAAATTAAAAGCAAAACTGATCTGAGCGAGTTTCCACTGTGTTATTTTGGTGCTGTTTTCACTTGTAGGCTTTGTTCTTTCATGTTCTTGGAAACTGAAGCAGTGGAACAGACACCATCCGTCTCGTAAAGCTGCAAATCAAATTTTGGATGGCTCAAATGCTGGTAACCACGACCGTCTCTGCTCGTCTCCAGTCTGGTTGACGTCATCTCCTCTGTCTGCTCCCCTGCTCCCAGCCTTCACTACTGAGTCCTCCTCTACGCTGCAACTATACACCAGGCTGCTCCCCGAGGTCCGTGGTTAGAGCCTAATCACTGCAGCAATATAATTAACCCACATGGGCCCAATGCAAGCTGTTGTTTTCCTGTTGTCGAACAAAAGCGCAGGGAAATGCGAGCAAGTAGATTGCTGACCTGGAGGGAGCTGAAGCGTGGTATGATCGGATTCAAAGCAAATTTTCTGGCCCAACATATCTGCAATGGAAAATATGATGGGCCAAAAAATCTTCCACTGTATATAAAAGGTGTCTACACATTTTCCATCAGTCAGTCATTTTAACACTTGTTCTTTTATAGAACGTCCTGTTAGTGAATCCAGTGACATCTTGCAGACACAGACCAAGCAGCCCTGGTGGTTTTTAAAGCAGGTATGAGACAGAAACAGGCATTAGTAAGTGTAAACATCTGCATTCTCATCTGCATCTCTTAGTTAAACTCTGTCCCTATCTTATATACACACGCGATGGTTCTATACACACTGGAAAGTGCAGAGGTGACAGTAAGGCAAGTGAATCATCCACAGGGAATGCTGTTCTTTTGTCTTATTAAGGTAGCACTGTGTTTGCTCTCCGTGCCTGAGGTGAATTGTTCCTAGTGATGCCTTACTATTGTTTCCGGGAACTTTACGATGGCATTTATTTTGTTGTGACTGATCCTTGGAACCATGTTGCAAATAAACAGATGCCCAAATTGCTCCAGGTGTCATTCAGCCTGGATCTAATTTCATAAAACGAGAAGAGTAAATCAGATTTATGCTGCACACACTAACTCATTGGAGATGCTGAGCTGCCTCCGATAATTATGCACCTACTCATTCACTGAGGCTACTTCAGATTTTTAAAGCTTTAAATCATCATATGTAGGTGGAACATGAGCTGTTATTAATATTATTCCTCCAAGAGGAAGGGTTCCACAGAGCAGTATTGGCTTGCTGACAGAACTGTTCATCAAGTTGTTCCTCCATGAATCTAAACAGGGATATTTTTCTATATTATCAACCATACTAACAAGGTTTCTGATTCCCATGTACAGGAAACAATATAGAAAAAGTATAATTAAACTTCCTAATGTTGTTATATTTATGTAAACCTCAAAATGGCACCAGAAATACCTATTATTTTCAATAAATTTATTTCTAATGAGTCTACTGACATGATATGCTAATATTATAACATTCCTCTATTGTATCAGTTCTAATAAAAGATGCATCTACAGCTAAAAACATAGTTTTAACATCTACATGACTTACAGTGTAGGGCTAATCTATTGATTATATTTTAGATTACCCAATTAATAATTGGATTGCAAAAGGTCCTTAATAGATTGTTTTACAGAATCCAAAACAGGTGAAGCTAAAACTATGCCACTTTCAGATAAAGGTTTGTTTTTAGTCTTAAATGCAAGATATATATGTTTTTATACAGTTTTGGCTTAATTACTGCTCTGAGTGTTTTGTTCTTATACCACACGGCCTTATTATTAACTGTAGTTATTAATTTATTGATTACTAAATTAGCTGATTATTTCAATAATCGATTTATCACGATGAATCAGATTTTTTCATCCTTACTATAAATGTTGTTCAGGTGTTATTTTGAATGTTCTGGCGTGCAGAATCTTCTATGCAAAGTTCGCTGTTAGTATAGCAACCAATTTCATGTGTATTTTAAAACAATAAGATTAGAAAGTTCTTGGAAGATCTCTTTGTTTTATCCATCATAAGGTGTTTCTTGGGACAGACCTAATGAGCAACCCATCAGGCCATCAGTTAGGAGTAACTCAGCAAAAGTTACTGTACACTGAAACGAAGTTTTTTTGTTGCCGCCGGTGAAACATGATGGTAAATTTAGCAAACAGGTTTTTGTTTTGTTTTGTTTTTTTCTTTAAAGAAATTTAGTGAAGCCGCAGTAAACACTGATAAAAATAGATTAAAAAAATAAGAGTAAAAATATATTTAACTGACAGGTGTTTGGATATTTGCATGTAACCAAATTGTAACGATATCTCACCCTGACTTTGCATAAATTTCCAATTTCCAGTGCGCAACATTTTTAAAATTCTGTGAACCAAGATATGACGGTTAAAAAAAAAAAAAAGACAATCGGAGAGTTTCCAACTGACACACCCAACCTGCTCCTCCTGAGGGAAGAACTGGTTCCATGACAGGACAGCAGGGAGTTGATGAAGTGAAGTCACCATTTTAGGTCATGCTCTAAACGGGAGCAACAAGAACAGGCTTCTTTCAAAGCGTGTGCTCCTACACAGAACAAGAAATAGAGAGCCTGTTGTATTGAGGACTGAGCACTGAGGCTGCTTGTCTTCGCTACTGTACGTCTTAATAATCTGCTGTGTGTTTAGTGGGAGTTACGCAAAAAAAAAAAAAAAAACCTCATTCAGTATTCAAAAAGCCACCTGACTACAAAGTGTCACCAAGTTAATGTTATCACATTTCTATGTTATCACATAGAAATGCAGCCCGAAACAGGGCTGCATTTCTATCATTTCCAAAGATCTCCATGAGCAGTTCATTTATTCATTCATTCTAACAATCCAAATCTGTTAGGCAATGCAAGACACATCAGTTTATAACTTATAAACATTTTCACTCAGCAATTTTGCAGTTTCCAAAATTCACAGATTTTGCTGCTATTTTCTCCTGCAGATCCTTCTGGATCTGAGAATATAGCTAACTTTGAGGTGTTCCTTTCGGTTTATTTTAGGATAACAAGAAAAGCTCCGGGGGCGCCACATGGCTCAGTGGTAGAGCAGGTGGTCTATTTACACAAGCTACAGTCCTCAACGCAGTTGTTCTTGGTTTCGATTCTCGGCCCTGGGCCATTTGCTGCATGTCTTCCACTTCGCTCTCTGCCCTCCTTCCTGTACAGCTACTGTTAAATAAATGGCATAAAAAAACTTAAAAAGGAAATCTTCACAGTAATTTAAGAACATTCATTTTCCACAAGCCATAGTATTCTTTAAGGTAAAACGTACATGTTCTAAACTAAAAATGTATGCAAATATGTTGAGTAACCACCACACAGAAGCCAGCAGTATTCTTTCACATGAGAGCAACTTTACAGTAGATTCAATCTAACAGGAAGCGACATACGTATGTGGTAAGTGGTTAATGGACCACATGAATAACCGCACCCATCTTCCATCTAAATGCAACATCAATTTTTTACTAATGCTTTCAACTGATGATGAAATTGCAGTGATGAAAACATCTATATTCAATAAATTGGAATATCCATTCCCTTTAGGTTTCATCAGATTGAAAAGTATTTGAAAATCATAGCACCCTTTAAGCTGCTATTAATTACACTTTCATTTAAGCCCACGTTTTATTATTACATCCGTTTCTTTTATTGGTCTGATATAATATTCTGACCTGCTAAGAAATTAAATGTTGGATTTTCATTCACTGTAATTATTAACACATTGGATTTGCTCATGCATCCTGACATAGGTTTGCTTCTCTGGAAGACAAAAACAAAGGAGGAACCTGCATGGTTTACACTTAGACACTTCGCATTACCATGTGATATAATTAGCTCGTTCATATGAGGCCTACTGATGTCATGTAGCTAATGATGTAAGCTTATATTTCAGGTTTAAATATGTTAAAGTTAGAAATAGAAATACTTTATGATCAAGTTTACAGCTATGTGCTGTTTTAAATTTGGTATTGGCCTAAATGGAAACACGGATTGACGAGATCTATATGTAGCATGCTGCCTTCTTCAAATGTAAATTATATACTCTTAATGCACTGAAGTTGAAAAATGTTTTAATTGTGTAAGGTGAGCGAGGGAGACCAAAAAACTGCAACGTACCGATGAAGAAGGTGTCAGGAGCGCCATCGCCTGTCAGGAGCTTCACTGTGTTTGGGTCAAACCTCAGCCACAGTCCCACAGCCAGCACCAACAAGCCCGACAACTGCAAAACGATCACATTTCCAAAGTAATAATTTAATAAACCAAAAATACAATAAATAATAAAGATTTCTGAAAATTATTTTTCTTATTTCTAACAGTTGATAGTGACACTTTGAGCCTTATTGTCCTTATTCTTTCCTTTACAATCAAGAAAACAAAGTACTAACCCTTTACATAATTGTTAAAAGAGGTAAGTATTTTGAATGCTCCTAATAATTTTGGGTATGTTTTGTTCTTTATTAAGTTTTTTTCCATATTGGTTTCATCTTTGCTTATTAGATATTGACATGGAGTATTTATGGGGTGTAGTTATGGACACAGAATGTTAAACTGAAATAAAAAAATTAATTACCAGATCAATGACTGATCAAACCCCTAAAATTAATCTATGGTTTGCTTCTTTTTGACTATACCATCTTGTTAGTTAACGTTCTTCAGTAGGTGGCGCTGTTGTTCTTGTCTCACCAGTGAGATGATTTCTGATGCTCACTGCCTGTTTTCTTTCTGTTTATTCAAAACAGGCACGTGCCAAGAATGTTAATGGTTCACCTCTTCAGCAACTCTGGCTCTGATAAAAGAAACTGAAAAGAAAAAGTTCAAGTATGTTTGCTGCGAATTGTCGCTCCTGTTTTGGGTGTGGCCAGACTTGAAACAAACCCTGAGAAAAATTTTTTTTTTCTCAAACCCCACATGAACCAAAACCCTAACATCCTAAGAAGACAACCAAAATGTGTGATCAATAAATAGCGCCTTCTTGTCTTTTTTCCTAATCCTTTGAAGCCTAATAAAGTGTTACCTCATTGCCTAATGGGTATTATCAATAAAAGAAGATTCTTGCTGCAGTATCTCACTTGTCTACATGGACTTTTAGAACAAGAACATCAGGGGGCCATCTCCCAGGGTGCACTTCAGCCACTGGTTGTGCCAGCCTCACAGCGCCTTGGTGATGTAACTCACGTTGGCATTGGCTGCATGTTGGCTGTGCACCCCAAAATGACAGCGCACTGTACGCCTCTTTTGGCTCTAGCCACAAGAGCTCTCCTTTCTGTCTCAAAATGGCAAAAACAAAGAGGCTGCTGTCAGTTTTGGGGTGAGACAAGAGATCATCTTACAGAGCACAGAATCAATGCTGCCTCTTAAACTCATATATAGTGTATTATTTAACAGTAAAACACCAGTACTCACAGCTGACAACCAAAATGACATTTGCCTTTGTATCTGTATTGATTTTCCTTTCTGAATGAGCAAGAAATGAAAAATAGCTCTGGTTCTGAATTTACAACTAATAGAAGATTATGTGAGTTTAAACCAGGGGTGCAATCAAATGAATATGTAACTGATGCCAGCAAAAACCGAAGTTGTTATACAAGAAATTGAAGAACAGAAGAGAAAAACATTAAAACAAATCTAAATTCTCTTTAACAAGCCTTCACATGCAACATTTCTTTCATTCTTTGCAATTTATTTAAAACAATCTAAAAATATTCAGTACTGTAAAAAAAATATACGTTTTGCTTTCTTGTCACTCTTAAATGTTAGATGATCTAACTAATTTCACTGTAATATCTGCCAATGATAATTTGAGCAAACAGAAAAAGAAACAAGGTCATAAGTGAAACACTGTACGTAACTGTCTCCTAAACCTAATAACCACACTTGGCAGCAGCAAGTTATGAGTCTGTGGAGGAATTTTGATGCACATTTACATGTATTGGACTTACTGTATGTCCAGACTTTGACTACCTTCATAATCATTTTGGGACAGGCTTTTGTGTTCTTTTTACAGAGCAGTAATTCTCCCTTGGGATTTTCCAGGAAATGCATTTTCTGCCCTGTTAGGTCTGGTTCCTTTGTGGACTAATGAAAGAGTTATCAATGCGGTCTTAGAGTAATTTTGGTTAGCCATCCACATCTTGGAACATTCACCACTGTTGTTTCATCAATTTGTAGACAGTGGCTCTTACTGTGGTTCACTGCAATCCAGAAGCATTAGAGACTGCTTTGTATCTCTTTAAAAACCAATATATGTCACTTTTTTTACTTGTCTTTTCTAGAAGTTTTGTTTTTGTTATTACTGGAGCATAATTTGTTTCTTTGTGAGATATTTTATCCTACTTTATGTTGTCAGAATGGTGCTATTTAACGGGCATATTGATTCTGCAGATTAGTATTTACGCCTGGGTGTGGCTTGTGAAATCAGGCCATCTTTCCAAGTTAACTGAGGCTTGACTTCTTCTTCTTCATATAGGCTAGGCTGTAGCAGCTAATTTATGTGAGATGATGAGACAGTGCATGAAAAGCAAGCACCATGTAGCCAAAGGTCCATCTAAACTTTCTCTAAGCAGCTCATCAAACTAAAACAAACGGATGCAGCATCTTCTGCAAAATGAATATGCCTCCTAAAAAAATGCTGTGTACTGAACCCAGCATTGGAATAGGAAAGTCACAACACAATGCCAAATCAGAAGGGATATGTGTTGGAAACATAGCAGCATAGTGCAGCTCTAATGAACAGCATGTGCTGTGGAGTAGACAGGGTACTTTACATGCAAGATAAATCATTCTGAATATAACAGAGATTGTCTTTCCTAAATTAATATTTAAACACACTTTATATATCATTTATAACAAGGCTGCTATATTACTTCAGCGCTGTTAAATTAATAAAATGAAATATGTGTATTAAGATGGGTTGAAGTAGGGAGGTAGTGCAGACGCAGAGAGGATGTGTACTGAACAGGTGCTTAATAACGATCTGCAGAAATATATTCTCTTTAAAACTCTTAAAGTAGGCTCCCATTAAAACACAGTATAAACAAATGGTACGCATATGGCGTGTCATAAATATTGAACATGTAAACACCACTGCGAGACGAAGTGGATCACAAAGGCGCCAACAGTTTCTTGCCATCGGAAAAGATGATTATGTCGCTTAAAAACGACGGAAATCTTCTGCCTTTGCGATTGTATGCTAATCACAAAACATCAGAATATGCCCACACATCCGAGTGTTACATATGAACAGCAAGGTCTCCACGCAAATTCATTTTCATCGCGGGCTCACCCAGAAGATGAAGTTGAAGGCGAAGAGCAGATATTTCACGCATTTCATCCCGCCTTGCACTTTGCTCATGATGTCGCCTGATTTTGTCGATTTGTCCGATCAGAAGCCTTTGTCTTGTTTTGGTTTTATTTTGCGAACCGTCGCGTCCTACCACTGAACATCAGCCCCATGCAATGATGATGAAAACCTGCCCCGTTAGTCTATATGAAAACATGCGCACAAGCTGCTCAGGCTGCCTGGGAAGCTGCTACCGCCCAATGGTGATGGGAGCGCTCTGGAGGAGGGGGCCAAACGGTTCCTCCACATGGGTTACATCAGTTTTTGACGTTGGCTTTAGTGACCTGGTCAATGAGAAATTCTGCTGTAATGAATTTTTTTCAACCGGCCTCATTTGCAAGGAAAATTGGTTTGCAGCTATGACTAAATCCACGAATTATATAACAATCTGTGTGAATCGGGGGGCGTAACAGACGTGGCATCTGTTATTTTTATTCTATTTTTGATCAATCTAGTTTTTATTTGTACTCTTGTAACAACAGTTGTTATTGTTGACTTGAGAGACTCTTTGCTGTTCATGTGCAACAAAAATTGTCTCTTTTTCCTAAACTCTTAGGAAACAATGTGCTGCGTAATTGTGAAATGGAGACTGTTGTGTTTTTTGTTAAAAAAGGACATTTTTATGAATAAAAATCTGGTCACTGTGGCATGCATGGATAGAACCACCTTTTTTGTACTTGCAGCTACAGGTGATTTAGAGTACATTTCTAACAGTCTTGTCTTGGTAAAATTGGACCACAGTCAGACTGGAAGAAAATAACTGGTAGACATCTAACTGGTAACTGGTAGACATCCAGTATTGCCTTGTTTTGCGCAATCAGCCTTCCTATTAACTGTGACCAGCTTCACTGTAAAGATGGTAGTATTTGAATTTCAATTCATGGTGTAAAATTAGGAAACAAGTTAAATGAGGAGTTAAACCAAAGTCAAAATTTAATACAATTTAAAAGGAAATATAAGGAGGTAATTTTCACAAGATATAGAAATATGAGTGAGCGATAGCACTAATATGTATGTAAATTGAGGCTAACGCATATGAGTGTGTGTGGGTATGGCTGAATGTATATATTTAGACATATGTAAACCCAGATAAAATGGAAAATTAATTAACCAAAGTCGATTTTTTATTTTTTTGACTCAATAATGAGGGTCCGACTGAAAATATGGTATAAGTTTATGGGGTAGGAGTTCATAAATTGCTACTCCTTTTTGAGCATGTTAAGATCACTGTGGTATAAAAATATGTGTCTTTTGCATTCCTTGTTTATGTGTGTGACTTTATACTTCTATCATGTTTGAAATAAATTAATTAATTTTCATAGTAAGGATGGTACAGTGGGTTTAGTGTGATGTGCAGTGTTCATTTTTCACAATGCAGAGCATTTTTCTATTTTGGGACAAATTTTCAGTTTTGTTCTCAGAGCACCTTATTCCATCTTCCACTTTCTTGAGACTTTCAAGCTGCATCGGTGACTCAACCAGCTGATAAAGAAGGATGACAATGCAAACTTATGCAGAAAAAGTTCCTGCCCACTGTCATCCTCATTTTGAATGACTCTTTGAAGAAACTTGGCTAGTTTAAGTTGAAACATCATTTAATTTCCCTTTGGGTTTAACAAACTCTGTTGAATGAAATTTAATTGAAATAGCTTGGATGTTCATCTCTTTATAAGTTTCCAGTTTTCCATACTGTTTTCATATTTGGATGATGCACTGAATAGATCTTTCTGAGGTTTTAGATGTTGTTTTATAACAGAACCCTACTTTCAACTTGTCCACAACTTTTTGTTTGACAGGTCAGACGTGTTTACTAGTTTAATTGTAAAAACACTTCAGTTTATATATCACATTCCTTCCACTTCACAACTATGCAGTACTTTGATTAGGACAATCCTATAAAACCAAAAATAAAATACATTTAAGTTTTGGTTTGTAATGTGACAAAATGTGAGGCACTGTACTTGTATAATCTGAAATAAAGCAAAGGCAGGACTACACTGTCCTACAAGAGTCATTGATATCATTGTTTATTATGAAAATATAGTCTTGTCTTGTGTACATTTTACACACAGACTAAAACAGACACCAAGTCTACTCTTACACTAAGTCTACATACAGACAGCTCTGCTTACTCTAAAACTTTGAATACATTCATGATCTTCAAATGAAATATTCAGTTCAGTTCATTTAAATTCTGCTTATAGTGATTTTCCTGCAGAAACTGCAAAAGAAACTTGCATTTCCTGTCAATGATGTACAGATGGTATGTAGTGTCATGATTGGGAAAAAGTTTGATTCTGTTATACCTTGAGAAAAACTTGCACTTGCATTGTACGACTAAGTGGAATCAGGAAGAAATTACATTCTCCCTGAATCCTTATGTTGTGAGGTCACATTGCTGTGCTGTGTTGCCCTCATTTACAGTTTTGTTTTCAGGAATAGCACATTGTTTCATGCACTTAAGGACTATTGCATGACTGGTTCACTTTAGATCAAAAAACCTGTGTGTCCCTTTTGACTCAACACCATCGATGACACTGCATCCTAGATTCCCTGGAGGAATCTTTATTCAAGACTGTCAGTTGCAGTTTTCATTGTCCAGACATTTTTTATTGCTTTTTCTTTTTCACAAGATGGTAAAAATTCATTTTTATTGGCTTTAAACTCATTTCAATTAGCTGGTTCTCAGGAATGTTTGCTTCATTTCCTGTTGTTTATGTCTAAGTTTAGCAAATATTATTTACAGTAATTTCAATCAAAAAACAGTTTTCTGTTGCTAATGACCTTCCCCAAGGGACTAATTTGAAAAATCTTGTTTAATTTTATTTATTTATGTTTAATCTTTACACAATGTAAACATAATCTAAAAAAATATACATATTTATATTTTTTAGATATGTGCTTACAGTTGCAAAAAAAAGAAAAGAAAAAAAGAAGAAAGATCTGTGAACAATTTATGTCTGAATACAAACCATTTCCATGCATTAAAGGCCGATATGGCACATTACCAGCGCCCTTTGTCATCTGTGCAGGCCGAAGGGGGTCAGCTGGGGTTCACCCACTCTGACATCCAAGCTTCTCATGTTTGTGCCGCCTTTGTTTTCTGCCATGCTGTGGGAGGGAAACAGCGACCCCACTGTCTGAGGACCAGTTTGGGTGAATCACGGGACACATCAGATCACTGCCTACTCATTTTATTTATTTATTTATTTAGATAGATAGATAGATAGATAGATAGATAGATAGATAGATAGATAGATAGATAGATAGATAGATAGATAGATAGATAGATAGATAGATAGATAGATAGATAGATAGATAGATAGATTTTGTTTGACACTGCTGACTATCGATTTCAATGTGTAAAATTATTCAACTGCTTCATTGTCAACGTAAAATCTGACCATCCGATTCTGTCATGTAATTATCTCTGAGAAAATATACCCACGCTGATATTATGTCCTGTGGGTTTAATGGAGTGAAAATCCCATTATCCCTACGCCGTCACCGTCTCTCCATCCTCCTCAACCGTCTTTACTGTGCATCACATGCAAATTGGACACTGTGGTGTAATCTGATCGCTATATGGTGCAACTGTGAGTCACCATCGTGATCCAAGAGGCATCAAGCATCAGAGATATGATCATGGTAAAATAATTACTGCTCTTGAGATTGCATCAGCGTCATGTGTAATTCAGTTCTCAGAAATAATTGGTGATTTACTGTCAAGGTGTCAAAAGGCAACCTGTGACCTATCACCAGGAGTAGCATCAATTACAAATCCATCATTAGCTGAATCTTTTGTATGTGTCAGAGTGCATTATACATTAGAAAGACCTTCTATTAGATGAAATTATGAAAAGAGCAGATTTAAAAATTTCTTTGTCACCATCTAGTGGACAAAGTCAGAAATGCCAACTTTATCCATCAATTGCGGTTAAACATACATGAATGACAGCTGCTAATCCTAACCCTAGCCCCACAAGGACACATAGTGGTGGCAGCATAATGGTCTGAGTTATCATAAACACACAGCCAGAGCTACAATACAACAGCTTAGATCAGAGGTATCCAAACTCCTCACCACAGTTACTGAAACTGGCCAATTGAAATTGCCACATACCATAAAAAATACATTTTACTTTTTACTTTTATTAAAAATCCACAAATCATTGTAATTTTCTTTTTTATCTCTTCATTGATCAAGTAAATTGACTTCTTTAATGAAACAAAACAGTAGAGAATCTATACTAGATTTGCTATAGAAAAGGGATTTGTAAATCACTTCTGTAAAACTTTCCTAAGTGAATGGATATTTGTCATCCTATTCACATTGTAATTAAACTGAAATCTAAACAGGTACTTAATAAGAGATGTAGTTTGTAGTTTTTGCGTTCCATTTTAGGCAGGATTTTAATTTGAATGTTTTCAGAAAGACTCTGATCTTAGTTACAATTTCACCACAGTTTTCAATTAAAAAGTGTATCTATATCAACTGCCTGAACTAAAATAAAAATGTAAGCTTATGGATACTCTCCATCCAATCTAATTATTTTGTAGCTATTTTGAAAAGAAAGATGGGCAAATGTTTTTGGTTCCCAGAGACATTTTAGAAACATACACAAAGGACTCACAGCTATAATGAAAGATTTAAGGTTTTCTCAAACATGCATTGAGGAATGCATGTTTGAGAAATTAATATTCTCAAACAGGCATAAACAGAGGACAAAATTTTAACATGCTATAAAGCTCAAAAATGTCAATTTTACATAATATCCCCCCTTTAACACCTAGCTTTATTTTAATAATTAAATTAAAATGGACTTAATATAACCAGTTTTTGTGGGATAAATGTAGAACCCAGGAATAAATCCAATCAACTCAAATTTTATTATATTTCCTCTCGAATTGTTTCAGTAAATATAACATCTTGATTATGGCCACTCCTGTATTTTTCATTTTACCACCAGACTTTAATTTCAAACTGTTTATTGTGTAGACACTAGAACGATTTTCCACATGTTCAGCAAGGTTAGGTTCTGACAAGGTTTCGTTCTAGCCTTTGTCCACTAGAGGGAAGTGTTACATCTGATTTGGGTGCAGTATAGTAGGCCTCAAGATTCAAGATCTCTGGTTGAAAAACTGCATTTATATCTGAGAGGTTGAAACAATTAAAAATGAAATGTCTTATTGTGAAACACTTCCTTTCCAGCTTCATCATTTCATTTCAGTTTCAGTTTCCCTATCTGGAGTTTCATAAGACCAGCTCAGGAACACAAGTTGTGATACAAAACTGGGCTGGGGAACCCCAAAATATCCCTACTAATACAGAGTGAATGGCAGCAGTCCAATTTTTTGTGTGCTGATAAAAACAAATTGTCCCTGCCAAAACAAAGAATATGCTAAGCCATGACATAATCAGTGAGTAGGCCTCATGGATCATTTGCCGTCTTACTTTTTTAATGGATATTTCTTAAAGCTGTTGTTTCATATCAATTGTAGAATGATGGTGAGAAGAATCAACATAAAGACCAGCCAAAGCAATAAATAAAGTTCATGATCTGTCAAAAACATATAGATTTGTCTGTTTTGTTTTTTTTTTCCACTGAAAGCTGCAAATCTCATATAGTCTTTTGTGATGTTTCTTCATAGTTGCAGGAACCACTTCATGAAACATACAGTTTATGTTTGTATATGTTTAATAAATAACAACATAAACATAATTATTTATTATTTAAAAAAAATGAACATATTGCTTATATCAGACCTGGGTTAAATTGTATCCGCTGAATGGTTTTATTAGTCTTTCTCAGCTAGACGGGTTTTCTTTAAGACGGCGAACAGTGAGACAAAAATGATTACAAGAAATTTGACTGTGTTGCTGTGCCAAAACTTTTATGGGCCTTTTACTGTGACTGACTCAGCTGCTATTAACAACACAGATTTTAGCCTCTGCTTTGTAAAAGCTACAGTCAAATAGACTTGTAAACTGAAATGCTGTGTTTTCAGAAGCTGTGGCTTACAGTGCAGCTGTGGTTTGGTCCACAAGCCCGCTTCCTTGTCCAAATCTAGAATTTAGTACATCATAATTCTTTTTCCAATATAAAATGTTGTTCGTGGTCATAAAAATAGCCCCTTAAATTGCACGTTGAACCAGGGCAAACGTGCTGTCTGCAGGTTTGGGGCTAATTTTATTGTAGTTTTGTGGTTTGATTAGGCTCTACATCATACAAAATGTAAGGAGAAAGCTGAATTCAGTGAAAATGCTACTGGATAATCTGTGCATTTAATAGTACCTCATAATTCCTTTATGAGCAGTAAATACTCCGTTTCAATAAGAAAGACTAAAGTTTCTGTTAAACTAAGGCTGTTTTTATATAAGTGATATTTTGGAATTGGGAGAATAAAAAACTCTTAAAGTATAGTTTAAACTAGCAAGAGATTCTACATATATATAATTTTCAAACTGCATTATATTTACTTTGGCTTGTTGATATCTTGTGGTAAAGTGCTAGACTGCAACCAACTGAATACTGTTCACTTCTCTTTCCAAACGTGACAATTATTCAGCTCCTTCAGTAGAGAAAAAAAAACATGCACTATGAAAGACATAAAATTGTTCTGTCTTGTGGGTTGTGGTCAATTGTCTTTGAATGCTATAACCCTCCATCACTGCTTAGTTTAAGACTGGTTGGATTCCAATATTGTTTTCTTATCTTAAGGCCAAAAAAATTTTCTTCAATTTTCATGACCATCAAAATATCTTTAAAGTTGATGGAAAATGAATAAGACAAATACAATTGATTATTCCACCATTTGTAGACTGTCATACTATTCTGGATTTACAAAATAAGCAAGGTAAAGAGCCAGTATGACTTGCATAAATGGGGTGATGTGAAAAAATCTTTATCTTTTCTTCTGTTTGTGCTTTTATGTCACATTTAAATGTAGAAAACTATCAAACAAATGATCCAACTCCTAAATCTTTGTTTTGTTTTTACAGCTATTGAGTGGCAGACACTTCAGCTTATCGTCCCAACAGACGGCCGACTTTCTGGTAAAAAGATGAATTCATGGTGCCATCAGTTTGTTAGTGAACAAGTTATTGAAGAAACAAGGATGTTCTAGACCATCACACTCCCTCCACCATGTTTCTTTGTGGAAATGCTGTATTAGTTTTGCGCCAAAATGTAAACGGATGCATACTTCCTGAAAAGTTTCACTTTTGTCTCTTCAGTTCAAAAAAAAAAAATCCTCCCAAATTTTGGGCATCATCAAGAACATCTGTTTTTAATTTTCTTTAAATCAAAAATGACTTTGGAAATCTTTCAATCTGTCCTCTGACGGGTTCTGTTTAAGTGATTTCTTTACTGAGCAGGTTAGTGAGTAATTAAGCCTTGGTGGAATGAGAAAAGTTGAATTTAAAAAGTTGTTAATCCCAGGGATTGATAATTTAATAAGAAGAAATATTATTTTCACATAGGACCAGATTGATGGTCCTAAACATGTAAGTGTAACAAAAGATAGAAACATAAGGAATCTGTAATGAGGAAACTAATTTCTTTCACACGACTCTACTTTACTGACTAATTCCATCACACAATAATATAACTCTAATTTTAATGTGACCTTAAATGGCTGGAATCAATTTATACAATACATCTTATTGCCAATAAATTCTCCTAAATGTAGCAGATTGACCAAGTTTTCTTCAAGCTCTTTTAAACAGTACAGGTAATGATTTTTACTAGGAGAACATTTCTAATTTCCAACTATAAAGTCTATTGCTTTAATAGTTGCAAAAGAACACACATACCTTACCAAACTGCCTCTTTTATAAAAACAACAGATGATTAAAACACCTTCACAATCATGTTAATACTTCAATGGCTAAAACTTGCAGATACTCTTTGACCCAGGTCTGGTGTGTATACATGCAGTCCTGATATTTTGACACATACAAGAATAATTTACTTTGTGCAGAGGGTGAGAAGTCCTTGGTGATAAGTTATATGCAGAAACACACCGGTCTGCATTTTATTGTGTCTGTCTATATTGTGTTCTGTGTGCCAGTCTATGGGTGAGTCTTCAATGCTGCCACGATTTGCGGCTGAGCACGCACACACACGCCACGTTGATCCGAATGAGCCTCCAAGCCACCTGGTTCTCGGATGAAGTGAGCGCTCGGACGAAAGTGTGCGAGTTGGTGCAGTGGGAGTTCCAGTGCCTCGCGTCAATTCCTAAACATCTTGAGCCTCCAGATGGAGGGCTGTGACACGTCGTCTCAAAGAAATACTGTTTCTTCTTAACATTGTTTATGTTCACATATGGGAGCACTGTCACCTCTTTGCCTGAGATGTCTGTGGCTTTGGTTTTGTTGCCCACCCAGACACTAACACTCTCACACACCGAGTACACCCCCCGGTGCTGAGGCTGCCTTCGAGTCCTCCTGCTGACACCCTGTCCCCCTGCTGGCTCCGCATCGGGGGGCTGTGAGCTGAAAAGCACCCTGGGTGAGAGGTGCCGGCGCTTATTGAAGAGCTTGGGGTCCACAGTGGGGATGGAGGTGGGGTGGTCCTGTTGTGCTGTTGTGACGCTGCACAAGACCCCTATGATGGGGGCCACAGCCTGGGCACTGAAGATGAGAAACAGGACCAGCATGGATGACCTCATGGGCACACGATCTAAGATAACCAATGAGAAGAGCGAAAACAACTGTTACAACACAATCAAAAAACACCCAAATAAAAGAAGAAACAGCTTCCTGTATGTTGTTGTGAAAAACACTGTTGTTTTAGTTGTTTGTAGGTACTTTACAGAAACATCAGTAGTCATAAACAGTTGTCACCCTTTAACTGTGTTTTGTGCTTGTTTTTTGCCAACTCTAATGGATTTAAAACCTTTGTGTGTTCACCAGTTTATCTACTGCTTGGTCTTAGGCAAGACAAGTCCATCTGAATAGCACCATTTATACAAAAGGTGACTCAATCTGCTTCACAGAAAAGCAAAAGCAACACAGATGAAGATAATTAAAAAGATGACATACTTCAAAACAATGATAATAAAGTTTAAGCACCACATAAAAAAAGCACCGATCAAAGTGGTGGTTTAATAAGGTAATATATAAATACAATGACCTATTACAATAAAACTTGACCTTTATGTGTAAGTAACAGAGAAACTATGTTTTGCTCCTTCTTGTTTAGATCTGGTTCTGGGATTTCCAGATTAACAGGTTTCAGACGATCTTAAGCAGAGGAGTCCAAACTATTTAACCACATGGGTCAACAGTTTCAAATTTAATGCACTTGAAAGCCACTATAGAAATTTTGTTCAAAATAACATTTTAAGGATAATTTCTTTGTGCTCTTTTTTATTTGTATCTGCTCAGTAATGAACCAAACATGTAAGATTTTGTTGAAATGGAAGGAGTTTGGTTAAAAAGGGATCTGTAAATTATTTGAGATCCAAAACTTAAAAAGAGCCTTATTATAAGACAAGCTAGTTTTTAAATTTGACACATCCAATATTTTAATAACTTTACTGTGCATGCATTCAAGGCAAAACCTCATGACGAAATACACTGATAGTAGTTCAACTCTAAAGTAGAGAAAAAAATGTCCTCCCTAATGCCAAGAGGCAATGGATTATTTAATTTTAACAATAATAGTGATAATATAATCCGGAGAGAGCAAAAGCAACCATTTAAAGCCCCTGGCAGAGCTAATATAATCTTTGAGGTTGAAATCTTTTGGTGTAAACTATGTACAACACAACCGACTATTTTAATATCATTTAATTTTCAAGGTAGAAGATAGCTGTTTTATTCTATGCTTTGATCACTTTAAGAGTCTGACTAATAAAGGAGAAAACATCAAAATGTATATTATTTTTCAAGACAATCAATGGTAGCTTTGTCAGATCTCGTATTTTTCAAAGGTCAGCTTCAAAAATTACAACCAGACAAATCAAATGTACTGACAATTATATTCAATTAATGTCTCAGTTTCGTGTAAAATAAATATAAAAGAATTCAAGGCAAGAAAAATTGTGATACATGGGACCAGGAAGATGGATTTGCTGACGTCACAAAAGGTCATCTCAGGGTGCATTTCTGTATCTGCTGCAGCCAGCTGTCTTCGGCAGTCACACGGGGTTCACATGTGTGCAGTTTATTCTCAGAATAAATACAGCTGTGAAGGCCTCAGAGATTTCTTTCAGAATATGAGTGAAAAAAACTGTGTTATGAGGACAAAGAAACACAGCAGATATATCAGGCATGAAGTTCAACCCATCATCTGAAATGGAAAATGTTGGCAAAACTCCAAACAGGCAGAATAAACTATGCAAGGGTTAAAACACACATGGTAAACTAAGCGCTCTGGTAAGATGAGACCTAGTAAAGAAGGTTGGGAAGGATTCATAACCAGTTTGAGAGAATTTGACAAGCATCAGTTTAACACTTGTCAGTTTCTTACAGCAGTCATCATCTACAGCACTTATAATGCACTCAAAGGTATTGAGAGAAGGGAATCATGACCTGATCAATCAATTTCTCTTTTGTATCTTGTGGACAGTTGGCTTAATAAGATTTATATAAAGAAATACATCAAATATTTCTTTATACTGAAATATCAACGAGCAGTTTAATGCTTTTGACCGCATTCTGCCTAAGCAGCCTGCTATGAATGTGGATGTAGCTTTGACATGTGTGATCATACATTATAGATAAAATAATATTTCTTCTTGGCAGTGGTTTTAATTAGTTGGAAAATGCTAGGAAAACAGTAGAAATAGTTCAAGACAAGCATAGGAAACGTATTGCTGACGTTGCCCTAATGGACATCAAATTATCGTCATCAAGTATGTCTGTACAACAAAGTGGACAAACATTTCTAATCTAGGTCCATTTCACACGGTTTAAAAGGGAATACATTGTTTGTTTTTCCGGTAGCATGAGGAGAATTATTTTATGTTGCAAGCTGTAATTTTATGTGAAGCATCGTCTCAGGGAGCAAGAAGTGCTTTGTGGATGAACCATTAACCCAGTCATGATCATTAACCAATTTATTTTATCACAATTTTCCCACTTTTGTGTGTTGTTATCGCTTTGAACAAGGCAGCAAAATCCCCAAGTAGGTTTTATAAACTAAAGTTAAACAGATGTGGAGCTTTTATTTGGCTAAGATCTACAAGCAACAAAAGCTATGATTTGGTTCCAGTGGCTCTGTGGTCTGAGAAAGCAGTGGAAGGTATAATAAAACCAATGTGTTAACTATAAAACATAATATTTATGAAGAAAATAATTTCTTCATTATTTTTATATACATATCTTACAATAAAAGACTTAATGATTAATAAAAATTCAGTAGGTATCACATTACAGTTTCACTAATTGTTGTGATACAGTCTGCTTTTTCGTCAACATGTCTTGACTCACTTCAAAACAGAACGTCTGTACTTTCTGTTTTGAATAAATTGACAAGTAGTGTGCTGTATTTAAAGCTGTTCAGCAGACATTGTAGGCTTGTTAAAACCTGTGACTCCTCTGCTGCAGCCAGGCTTTGTCAGCTAACCTGCCTATTATATGCTGCATTTGCCTCAAGTGTCAGGTTGAAGGCTTGTGGATAAAAACTGTTGTCACAACAGGAAAATTCATAGCCTGTAGAATAGTACATAATGTGAGCTATGATATGCTAGCAACCGCTTGTGAGAACTATTTAACTGTAACTATACAGTCTCTCACTGGATCTCAGATCTGTGTTCTGCCCTCTCTGGGCTACAGTAGTTTGACATGAGAAAATAACTACATTACATTGCATTCACTTTTGTATAATTACCATAATTACGTTTAACAATGCTAAAGTTGTATTTCTCTAAAAAAAGTATTGCAATTTAAATTGATTTGAAAACCGTAGGGCTCCACACTGGCATAGGTGGTAGCATTAATGCCTTACAGCAAAACATTGTGGGTTCAAGGCAATACAAAGTGCTTTACAGGAATTAAAAGGAAATACAAACAAAATAACATGTACGTGTGTGCGTGTTTGTGGGCGTGTGCATACGTGTGTGTGTGTGTGCATGGTTGTCTGTCTTCTGTGTCCTAATGACTGCTGGAGATAAGCAGCATCCCCCCAATGCAATGAACGTCTATTGACGACGGGTTAAATTTGTAAATATTAAGGCTATTTAATAGCATATATTGCTACATTCTTTATGTCAATTGAAAAAGTGGCTGAGTTTGAAAAAACCCCCCAGAATTATCAGACAAATTTGCTTGTCAAGCATTTTGCAATTTTCTGACAACTATTTTTCTGAAGGAACCCATGGCATGAATATTCTAAGCAACTCTTCAATAAATAACGTAGACAGAAAAATCTTTATATTATCTTTCACATGTACTGTATATTTTTACACTTCTTCATATTTGGCTGAATATTGAAAACTAATAAGGTGTATAAGATCACAGCTTTCTGAAACTCCAGCTTTTTAGGGAGGATTTTACCTGTCCTGCAGTAATTAGAACCCAATGCCAAAGTTTCAAATAAAGTATAAAAGTAAAAACTGTCTGAAGTACTTGGTGAACAAGTAGCCAATGTATTTGTAGTAGTTTAAAAATGGTTCATAATCTCCCCAATTAAAAGTAACCAGTTTGTCATCCAAATACTTGCCACAGTTTTGATGAAAACTAAAAGTAATAAATATGTAATTAATTGACAAACAAAAATACGTTAAGAGCTAAAATGTCAACAATTCCCATCAAAATAAACAGTAAACATAACATCAGCCATTTCAGCACCTCCTGACAAAAACATCGTTGTGAGCAGCAAGTACATTTGAAGTCAGACATATCTTTAGAAACAAAAAATTATGCCTTTTTAGATTCTTAAAAAAGCTATCCACATGTTGGAGCAAAGACTAAGCTGCACGAACAACGTATCTGGCACTGACAAAATGGATATTTAATGGTAAAGGAAGCACATACCTGATGAATCCCTTTGTGTAATTTAATTTCACTTCAAACTATAAATTTTTCAAGCACATACATGGCAATGATTTTATTAACTGTGGTGAAGTATTTGATCGCAAGGCACCTTGAGCAATTGCTTAACGTTAAATAATTCAAAAATTCTGCTTTGAATGTTTCTAATTGAAACATTATTCAATTCATTCATGTATTCATTTTCATAACTGTCTGCTCTATGCTTTATTACTTATACTGTACTCTATTCCAGATAGAGTGGGACACTGTGTGGGTCACTAACAGGGGTAGCACCCTGGACATGCTGCCAGCTCTTTAAACAACCAAGACAAACACGAACAACCATGTAAACTCATTCATATGGTTAAGATTTATAATCACTTATTAACCTGCAACTCTTTGGAGGCCCAGAGGAAGACAGAGCACTCTGAGAAAATCCCTGTAGGCACAAAGAAAACATGCCTGGTCCAAACTCCACATGCTCTTAAATTTAAATAGTATAAGAAGTTCAGCCTTAAGAGCAAAGCAGAAGACTCTGTTTGTTAATAACTGTTTCAGATTAGCTCATTTTTTAGGAAAAATATGCTTTTACAAAACCAGCCTGACAATGTGAAGTAAATTATCTTTTGTTATTAATGATGAACGCATTTCCTAAACAGCATAAGAATAATAGTTTTCACACTTAGTTCAGAGTTAAAATGCATATTTCTATAATTTCATGAAATTATACAACTTTCATCATTTGATGAAATACAGTCAGAATGTAGCATACAGTTAAAAATGTCAAATTGCAAAAATCCTACATATTAAGCTTAAAATGATATAAATAGCAAAACATGCTATTTATAGAATCATATCTGTGCACAAACATATTGGCAACTTTCCATGCCTTACCTTTCAGTGTCTCCGTGTGAACTGTTTCACCTCAGAGGCTCCTACAGGATGTAATTATAGCTCAGCGAGATCTGGGCGCCTCCTGCCATAAGGCCTGGCTTTAGCCCCCATGCAGCACACCTCTGCCCTCCTATGTCTCAGCTCTTCAGTCCTGTTGAGAGACAAGTGGAGAAAGTGCCTCAGTCGCCTCATAAAACCCACTGTAAACACATTCTTTGCAAGACCAATACGGGAAGAGGAAGTTCATATGATTTGTTCCCCTCACCAGCTCATCACATGCTGAACATACCGAAATAATGAAGCTGACCTGCATGACGCAGACTTTGTAGATCAAAAGCATGTTGCTTAGTTCACTGTTAACCTTAAATTTGTGTTGGTATTGCTAGAAATATGAGTTTTGAAAGTTTGTCTGGACTTCAAAACTCATGTTTTCTCAATGACATATATAAAACATTAACATTTTAAAGCTTTGGGAGTTAAGAGTTAAGAGAAATTTGTGTTCAGCTTGTGTGTTTAAATACACACAACTGATGATTCAAAGGGGGATGGATGTCTTGTGAAGTTCTCTTACATCTGAAGAGTTTTACATAAGTTTTGCTTTAGATTTAATTTCCTTATTAATAGTGTCATGATACATTTTTTCATACATCATTAGAAATAAGAAATACATAATCATAATACACCATGTGTTATATTTAGATTGCAAATAGACATGTGGTAAAAAGAAAATTCCTGGGGATGAGGGATAGAATATATTTGATACATCAAGTTGCAGACAGGAACCATTCTGAATTGATTAACAATGTCAAAATCCCATTATCTGAATGTTAATTGATAATCTACCTTTAAGAAATTAAAAGTTGGAAAAACAAATTGGTGTGCCAAATGGAGAGTTTATTCTAAAAACAGGCCAAAGTAATGCCATATTGAAAGAAAGTTGAATTATACAAGGGCCACAACATTCAGATTATGTAAAAGTAAGCTATGCTAATTTAAAACACAACAAGTATGAAGAACTATGTTAATGTTCCACTTCCAGGTAGAAGAAAAGCAGCTTATATACCTGCCAACATCCGGCAGACACATATTTCAAAATTTCCTCGGAACTTGAAAAAGACCAAGCAAATTCTGTCTTTAAAACGTCTTTTACTGCTAAGGATTTCCATCTGTCAGTGGTTGATGGCTTTTGGGCCATGTAGCATTTTCTGGATATAAATTCTCATCTCAAAGATATTTCACTGAGACAAAGATCCATCTTTGTTCAGTGGAACCAAACTAACGTCATTGGGTCACTAGGAGAGTGTAGGACAGCTGTAACATGTACCATATGGAACACCATTACCATGAAATTCTGTTTCACCCTAATTTCACTGGTGTGGGGCAGTTACTTTGTTGTGTACTAGAAATGGTAATAGCAACTGAGTCACGACGGTGCAAATATAAATATGCTGTAAAAGAATGCAGCAGAGTACAGTCAGATCTTTCAGAAAGATTTACTGTTAGTTACAGATGAATGGAGAGATCTTGAACTCATTATTTACTTGTGACTTTGGGTCTGTTAGTTCTGAATGTCCAAAACTTTAAAAGCTTTTTATTTCAGATCTTATGGTACAGGCCAAGACACCATGTTCTGCCAAAAATAGATTTATTACATCATAGCTTTCTGAATCATAATTGAACTGAATAGTGAGGTGCCTGAAAATGCCTGTGAAAAAACTGAGATGATTACATGGAAAATATAATCCTGGCCTGTTTGAAATACATGTGTTGCTGTTGATGAAGCCCCATTCTGAAATGTGCATGTGTACTGTGATCAATAATGTGGTACTAACAGTGTTTAGATGCACCATTGCCAAACCATATTTATCTATTTCTTTTAATCTCAAGGATTAACTGATTCTATGGGAATTAAATTTCAATGCTCTGAGCTCCCTAAATGGTCCAATAATTACTCAGATTTTTCAGAAAGTGAGTTATGTTGTCTCTTACACTTTTAATTTCAAACATCTAGCTTGCTAAAGTGAGTTAAGTGCTTATATTGTGAAGTGACATTAAATAGAATAAAATAAAATACAGCAACAGTAGCCAACAGCCAGGTAATTACAAGTAGATTCACAGAAAGATAGAACCTAAAATACTGAAAACCAAAATGAAGAATGAAAATACTTTACAGTAAGGGCCAAATTTCAAAAATAAATATCTTACAGTTATACAATAAATAGTGACTTCTAGTCCAAAGGAATGTGCAACTGAGTTGGTTCATTTAAAATTATGAAGTTAAAAATGTGCAATATATTTTTCAATATATTGCTGATAATCAATAAAAAGAAAAATGTGAGCATACTACAGAGCAATATGTGCAGTGAGGTGATAAATACAGCACTATTTTCCAATCACATTAAAAGGAAAGATACATGCCAGTGTTGTTGTTTTGAACTATCCACCATAAATCAGCAAAAGCTCATCCCAAGAGATGATAACATCTATGACACAATTCATAAAAACTGTCTGAAGAAGTAGCTGTTTTTTTCAAATCATTGCTTCTGGGAATGGCTTATGAATCAAGTGGTACACTTGCTAAATGAAAGGAATGTGAGCCACATGTAAACAGAAGTGAATGGATTGTTACTCTAAATGACTGTGGTGTGCTCCTGTACAGAATCCACATCAGCGCAGGAAGTGTTTTATAATTAAACAAAGGTGGTCTCTGGATGTGATAAGATTTAAATGGGTGAACATTAAAATGCAACTTTGGTTCATTCCTTTTTAGTCTTTTTATGTTTGACTACAAATGTTCAGTGGCTGTATTAACAAATGCCATAAATATAAGGGTAAAATCACTGTTCTGCTAATTCCCTCAGCAGCAATGTATGTCATGATGTACTTGCCTGAGATATGTTTTCAGACAGCTCTGTTCGCCTGAAACATAGTGAAGCTTTTTAAGTGGCCCTTGAGATGTTTAGGTTAAGATGTGCATACATTTAATTAATGCGTACAAGAAATAGGTAACAGACCTGACCCCATAACATTAAGGTAAATTTAAAACGAATATCAGGCCTTGATGTTGAGACAACTGCTGTCAGCTACAAGAAACACAACAGCAAACAGAGTGAGTTAAGGAAAGAAAAACAAAGAAACAAGCCAAAAATAAAAACTTAACTCAAGTGCAGTGTTTGTGTATTCTGCAAGACAGATTACACAAGCTGAGCTCTTGCAAAGTCAAAGAAGTGTTTGACACTCTGATTATGACAATTGAATAGCTACACAAACCAGCAAACCCAGATAAACAGTAATCCATGGTTTATATCTTTAAACCATGATGGTGAGGGGATAGATCTGAAACGAAACAAAAGCATTTCCGCTTTGTTAAGAGACACAGCGGTATCAGTTGTTTTTGTAAATGGAAAAATGCTAAAATATTAAATAAAAACAACTTCTTTATGCTATTTAGTCTGATTAGCACAATTCTTAAATTAAATGTTATTTTGCAAGTTAATTAATGATAAAACTAACTGATTGTTCTACTTACTTTGTCTTTACCTGCTGGTTTAGGGACCAAGTTGGTGGTGTTTGTGTAACTGGGTCTATATTGTTGTATATTTTCACAAAATGTTTTCTTTAATTTATTTGCCCTCTTATACTTGTCTGTCTTTGTGTTCCTCTGTGTCTGCTATGAGGGGTTTGGTCCTCCAGCTCCGCCCTACTTTCTTCTTCTTTTGTTCAGGGTCCTCCAGCACCATTATAAATGTTAAGTTGTTCATTTCCTCTTCCCTTTTGTTAATCGTTCCACTGGGAAGAGGCAAGTTTTATAATCTATTGTAATCCTTTCATTTATATTGTCCAAATGTTTATTTTTTTTCTTCTGTATTAATGTTAGGTTAATATTTTCATTCGAGTTGCTATTATGCATTTATAAGATTTGATGCATGCTAACATTATGATTTTGTATAGATCGGGTTGGAGAACTGGAGCACATGCTACGTGCTAATGCTAATATCTCCCGATTCACAGGCTGAATAAACGGAGTCCGCCTCCAAACCCAGACTCGGTGTTTTTATGGTTTGTCCTATAAACACACAACGCAGAAGTCCACCGGTCACATTTGTTTGCTTTTAATTTCAATTCATGTGAAGATTACACTACATAGAAGTAGTTGGATTTTATGGTTTTATGTTTCTCATATTTTCTTGGTTCTTGGATAATAACTGCTTTGTATTCACTTTACAGTGCAAATAAACTAAATAAACATGCCCATCAGTTATGTGGTCTGTTACTCCTGAATGGACAAGCAACCCATAACCACTAACCTACTGTACATTAGCTCTAATGGAGTTGGTTTAATGAGCCTTGGCCGAGTTGATTGACAAACAGCCTGGTTTGGCATACAATCAAGTCCAGGAACAATTCATCTCAATTCATTCATGGGGTAATAGTCACAGACTGGCTGTAGTAACATGATCCACCACGGCTGGCTGCTATTCAAAAGGGAAGGAAGGTGCATGTGACTTTATCTATCCAGCTTTAAATGACATGCAGGTCATTACATTACTGTGGTCTACAACTGATAACCGGGATGAATGAAGCTCCCTTTGTCTTAACTTAATGCATCTACTGAATTTGGATGCTTTCAAGCACATATTGTTCCTGATGATGGAAAGTAGTCAAATGAAGCATTATTTTTTTTATTTATTTCAAGCCATGTGTAGGCTCTTTCAGGGTACTCCAGTTTCCTCCACAGTCCAAAACTCATGACTAAGAAGTTAAAATTTCAGTTTCAGGTTCATTGAAATTGAACTAAGCTTAATATCAATACACAAATGGACAGTAAATTCATGTTTATTAAGGTTAATGGCATTACTACAGTAGAAGCAACCAGAATTGAGCTGATTTACTGACACTGTTGAGTTTTGAAAACGTTGAAGCTGTTTTAGTCAGCCTGACTTTTCCTTTGAGAACTCTGGTGAAAGATAATATGATGAAGCTCAGGGAGATTAAGAGCTAAAATACACTAAATTGAACTGTAGCTGCTTGAGTCCTCATTTGTCTCTCACAGTCATCAAGCCATGAAGGATGCTGTTGGGCATCAAATCTGAAACAAGCAATGGTGAAATAGTAAAATGAATAAAATTGACTGTGCCTTATGTGTTGTGCATGAAAATTTGTTAAAATTAATATAACTTCATTGTATGGAAATGTCCAGCTAATACTTTCCTTGCAGTAATTGGATTTGTAAAAGCCACTCTTGGATTAAGGCACTGTTAACTCACTGAATAAAAGTCCTGAGTTCACTTCTCAGCTGGGTCTAAGGTTAAGTTGGCGTTCTCACTCTGTGCATTCATGCATTTCCTCTGGGCACTTCTGTTTCCTCACCTCAATGCATGAATAGGAAACTGCTGCTAAGAAAAGCTCCAGCTTACCCATTACCCTGAATAGGAATAAGTATAGAAAATGGATGTTTAGAATGTGCTTTTGTAACTCAAACTATCCAGTCATAGAGTCATTGTACATGCTGCTGGCTGTGGTTGTAGGAATGATTTTCTGTTGCAGTCTGTATTCCAGTGGTGATGAAGAACCTCCTGACTAAAGACAATCTGTTTTTCTGTTACAGTCTCATGAAGAGTATATTCAGAGTTGTCCGTTATGTCCTTAATTTTATGAAGTCTCCCTTTTGTTGTGCAAACAGCTCCAGAGCAGCCTCCAGAACATAATCAACCTTTTCAGCTTCTTCAGCTGTGCATAATGCTAAGGCTGCTACTCCGACATATGACGGCAGAATAAATTGTCCTCTCCACAAAACGTATAGAAGATCGGCCTCTCACTGTCCCTCATGTGCAACTTTACTGTCTCATTTCCAGTCCAGCCCTTTGTCAAGACATTGGGATATATTGTTAATAATTATGGTCCGATTTATAAGAACAGTGATAATGTACAATGATATTCTTACTGATGTTTTCAGATTTTTTCACAATCAACACACATCTGCCTTACTTTAATTCATATATATAAGTTGTTCTGCTTTAATGAAAAAGACAGACACAAACATTCAACATTTTTTAAATAAATATTGATATGTGCTATTTTTGAAGTGTTTTGTAAAGGCATATAATTGACCTACATGGACAAAATGTAAATGATGGCGTTTGACCATATGGAGTCATTTAAAAAATTCAAATAGCAAGGAGTAAAACATTCCAAAATAAGCTTAGCCTGTTTCTGTTTTCTTTTTAAACATTGGCTAAAATGACAGTTTTCCTCTGTTGCTTTTTGTTTAGGGTGCAGTCTAAACAGCAGAAGCCATTTCACTGAGGTTTGCTTGTTTCATAACAAATATACACAATTTTAAATGTTATTTTGGAACAAAACTGGATCCCTGTTACTATATTCCTACTTGCCAAAAATACATTCTAAAAAACAATAGAGGACTGTCTCTAAAGTTAAATATTATGTTCCCTGTATTGTATGTCCTCTTTTTGAAACATTCACGTCATAATTGAAGGATGGAATTCCTAATTAACAGTTTCTGCATCTTTACTTTGTTGTTTCTATGGATGCACATTCATGGACAGGAAGATGCAGCAGTGGCAGGATCTAAACATCGCTTGTGTTGACAGACTAAAGTAAACAGGGCATAATTTTGTTGATGTGTTGACTGGACAGTGAATTCCATCCAGAGGCAAATGCTTCAGTGTCTAACCGTACAGGTTCAAGCCACATTAAAAAAGTCAAAGGCACAGTTGAACATATGATGAGTCTGGATGTAATTAATGTAAAAGAACAGGAAGTCTCAATGATTTTCCAGATATGATGATGGAAGAATAGTTTGGCCTCCACTGATGCTCCCAGTGGAGAAATGGTTGTTCTTACTTTCAGATTTCGTGTCATGTTGCCTACAGTGTATTTAATTTGGAGTCTTTTTGACAAAGAACCCACCACACTGACTCACTAACACACAAACAGCAATTGATGCCAGGCCAAAGACTAAATACAGATAGAACCTATTAAGTTTGGTTGGAAAATAATTTAAAAGGTGTGTCTATCATCACCATAAATTGTCTTGAAAAAGTCTTCACATCCCTGAAACATACCCATTTTGTTTCATTACAGGCACTACATATTTAATTTGGATTTTATTGGACATGCTAAAAAAATGTAGTCCATAATTTGAGCCTCAATGAGTTCTTCTTTACTTTCTGCATTTACAGTATTTTGAGCGTGTCTCTACCAGCTGTGCATATCTAGATGTAGGAATGTTTGCCCATTCTTCCTTACAAAACAGCTCAAACTCAGTCATACTAGAGAGAAAAGACATATGAAATTTAATTTAGATATTTTCTGGGTTGTATTAGATTTGAGTTTGACATTTTGACTTGACCATTTTAACACTTCAATATGTTTGGATCCAAACCATTTCATTGCACATCTCACTTTAAATTGTTTGTACTGTTGGAAGATGAACTCCCAGCCCACTCTCAAATTTTTATCAGTCCTTGACAAGTTTTCTTCTAGAATTGCATGAAGTTAAAGTTTATTTTAGTCTCACCTGTCCAGAGCGCATTCTTCTACATGTTTGCTTTGGAAACCATCCAGGCTTTGGTATAAGCAGCAGCTGAACTTCTTATGGCTTTCTTTCAACAATAGCTTCCTTCATGTGTCTGTCACATAAAGGCCACATTTCTGAAGTTCACTACTCCTAGTTATTTTGTCAAAGGATTTTCTCAACAAAGCTGTAGATCTCCTCTGGAGCTCCCTTCGGCTTCTTGGTTGTTTTTCTCATTGATGCTGTCTTTGTTCAACCTGTTTATTTATGTATATAGCTACTGAATGTATTAGTACGTTTAAAGCTGTGAGATACTATTTCTTTTTTCACATGGTGGGCAGAACAACATTCTGGGTGGCTAAATAAAAAATGCAAGCCACATTTTGAAAAAGATTTTTTCTTGTGAAAATCAAATTGAAAGCCCGGTCATCTTTTTAATTTAATTACATTTTTCATTCACTTTACAATTACGCAATACTCACTATTGCTTAACTACATACAAAATATGACGTTTGTGGTTGCAACAGTACAAAATGCAGAAAAGATCAATGGGTACAAAAATTGTAAGGCAGTATGTGCACTTAAAATATTCATCACAACAGACTGCTGCCTTTTTTGCTTTGGATGAATCCAGGCTAAACCATTTGTTACATTTTAATAACAAACCTTCACTTAGATATAGCAAAATGGAATTATTTAAGCATTGGACAACTTTTTTTGGTGAACTGTTTAAAATGTTTTCCTCATGTTGGTCACATAGTGAGGCTTTCTACATCTGCAAACCTGTTGTGGCTTGTCTACAGTTTATAGGGAAGGCAAATGTCATATTTTTCTTTGGGGCAACTTGTCAAAGAAAACATGTAAGTAAAGATAATAGCTTGCAATCCAAGCTTGTAATTTCCATTTTATCCTAACTGCTGTCCTGTTGCATCGAGGAATGGCAATGTTCTACTATACTATTATCAAGAAGCAATGCAGGAAACCATTTCAAACACAAACTTGGCTTGAGTAACACAGCCTCTGCTGGCAGTCAGCTGTGATTTAAGGCAGATGTGTGAAAGTCTCTTGGACACAAAAATCCAAAGTCGTCTTCTGGTCCAAACTGAGACAAAATTGAGCCTTGCTACAGAATACATCAGACATCATCAGCAAAATCAACACTCACTGAAGCGTAGCGCTAACTTTTCCTTCCAGCACTTTTTGTGTCGCAATAGATACTTTAAACTCTGATTTGGCCATTTGGATAGTAATAGTTTATTGAACATGTCCATGTGTTAAGACACATTCTTATGAAATAACCATATCACCATGTAGTATTTACAACCTAAATGGTTTGCACAATAGCTTTTGACACAAAACACAAGTCTTTTTTTATATCTGAGATGATCTAGTAGAGCTAACGTCTGCAAACACGTGCAGAAAAACTTTCATATCAAAGACGAGCTGAAATGATGACAAAAAAGGCATCAATAACTGCCTTAACATTTCAGAGTTTTCTGAATTAAATATGTGTAATGTAATCGGTGACAACAACAGAAGTAATCCTTGTGAGAATGGAATGGAAAATGGCATTACTCATGATGTTGTTGTCTTTCACTACATTGAAAAAAGCACAGATGACTACAGTCACTAAACACAATCCAGCCAAACAACAACAATGCACAGTCTCCATTCAAACGCTTCAAAATAGTTAAACATATTCTAACAGAAGTGAGTCAGGGTAAAGAAATGTTCTATCTCATCATCTGGTGGCTCATGTTCAAAAATGGACATTTGTTTTATGCTCAGACTTTGGCAGATGTTGGTTTTCTGGGATGAACTGCGTCATTATAAAGTTTCTTTGTCAATTAACTTTATCTCATATGAAAAACAGTCTGTGGGAACTGAAGATGTCTCAGTTTTTTCTACAGATAGCAAAGACAGTGGATCCTACTTTGTTGCTTTAGCCAAGATAACCAGTCAGTGTGCTTTTTGGAGAAAATAAAAACGGTATATTTACACATCAGATGTTGCTTTTATTTCTCTGCTCCTTAAAGAGATGGATTGGCCAGACTTTGACATCCTCTTGTGTCCTCACTTGGCCAATGTCAAGTCTGTCATAACAAAAATCAGATCCTTAAAACAGATTGCAAGACACATTTTTCCCATTGAAGACTTTTAAAGAAAACAATGAGTTCAGTATGTTTCTATCAAAGTATTTTTCCACTTTTTTCCAGTGCTGCTATTTGTCTAAAACTGTTGATTGTGTTGATTGTTAGTTTTATGGGTTTCCAGACTTTACTTGGGTATCCTCCCATATTTAAAATCCCTGCCAAAGAGGCCACCCAGTTTTCGCTTTCATTTTTCTTATTTTCCTAAACATCAAAAAAGGGATGTTGTCCAATGATTTTTTACAGGTTCACATAAAATATATCTGCAGCTATATTTCTGGAGATTTTATCTTGGAAGTGTAGTTATATGCTATAATGTTAGCAGTTTGCGTTCCTGGATTTATTTATTTTTTGTCTGTGTGATTATTCCCACTCCTTTGTGCCAAAGCAGAATAGATTGTCGGCAAAATTTGCAATGTTTTTACACTTTTCAGATGATTAATGTAGCTTTGCGATGGTGAAAACACAGCTAAGCTTTCTACTTCAGTTCGGCTTCAGTATGTGAGCTCCTGGTGTTTCTTTTCATGTAAATCTTCACAGAGTAACTCAGCATTTCATTTTTAGTTGTGTGTTTTTACAGCTAAACACACAGTCTTAGAATAATCCAGTTAGTACACTTTGTCAGACAAGTTATGTGCACTGAAATCTCAGCTGGAAGTGGCTGATACTTTGAGCTTGTCTCAATGTACTTTGAAATTTTAAACATTTTTTGTTTTTGGTGCGCCAGGTATTCATTGTTTTAGAAATTACAACGCTACACAAAGAGACTTTCAAGTTCAACATTTTTTAAAACCTTTTTTCAAACTTAAGTACCACAGCCTACACTACTTAGATTTATTTATTTATTTACATACTTCAAAAGAAAGTGGTTAAAAACTGAACATAGTCCACTGTTGTGCAGTTCAGTGAGCAGCTGTTTTAGGGGGATGTGTCATCAGGCTCGACTATAACTGTTTATGCAGGTCGTTCTTGTCTCTTCTTCTTTGTTTAGCTCTGACCTATTGCAAGCATTGTCAAATGTCGTGGCAAGCCAGGCTTTCACAGTTTGTTTATTAAAGTCAATAATTCCAAATGTGCTTACACAAGGCAAAAAAAAGGGACAGATTTGATGGATTAGGAAGATCTTATTTCTGGGTAAATTACGTGAAGGACATAAACTAGGAGGGGAAACTTATGTGGTGCAGAAATAGTGTGCAGTATACAACATCACTAGAAAAGTAAACATTAGCATGAATAAGGCTGCAGGATAAATAGCAAAGCTAGCCGTCCATGGATTCTACCAGCTTTTCTCTATGTGTCAAAGTGTAACCCCCATAAACTATGCTGATCTGTCTGTATGTTTAATGTGTTTGTTTGTTAGTTCTTAGAATGTCCTGTAGAGGGCACTAGACCCACATTTCTCATGTGTCGGTACGAGAAGAAGAGTAAAGACGAGGGAAGAAGAAAAAAGAAATGGCAGACTATGCAGACTAAGTACATTTCAGCAGAAGTAGAGAAGTTACTACGCATAAGTGCTGCTGTGATATGAAAGAAATCTGTTTATTTTGAACTGGATAATGTACATTCTGTTCTGAGATTTCTCCGGTGAGTCTGTTGTTTTATTTTCAGCTGCTTACTTACGCAGAATGGCTACCTAGCTGGAGCTAACGTTGCTCAGTGTTTTTCGAACAGGATAAAAAAAACCAACCGGAGTATAAAGTGTCGCTCTGTAAGTAGCATAGCTCTGTGAAATGAGACTGTTTATGATGAAGTGATGTTTATTAAGTAATTTATTTATTACTGAGCGTTTAAATGCTAATTTGATTTTCACTGAGAAGTAATTGAAAGATTTCTATGATTTCCGTATACCTGCATGATCGGTTAACGCTCTGCATGCAGGTTGTTTTTTTTTTGGACGACCGATACCTGAACGAGCCAGTGGTTCCAGAAGCAGGAGGGTTCCGCCGCCATCTTTGTGACTCGGACTGAAGACGGAGGGACTGGAGCTACTGGTGCTACTGGTGCTGCTGGAGCTGGATGTTTTGCGTGGACAACAGATAAGCTTATTGAACAAAAAGGGGGCCCCCAAATCTTTTTTTTATTTCACAAGCTATTTGTTCATGAACATTTTCATAACGGACAACTTATGTGCACATTGACTGAACTGACTTTCAGTCAATGTGCAGGACTAACTGGAATATGTAATTTCTTTTGTTGAAATAAGCTTTAAAGCTACTGTTTAAAAAAAAAAAAACTATCCTCAATTTTCTATATATTAATCTGATATTTTTATATAAGGGTGGACAATTTAATTTTTATACCTTAATTTTATTAAGGTAATTAGTGTTACCTGGATTATTATTTTTTTGTGGGGAAAGAAAAATAAACTTGAGTTGTTAAAACTTGTATGCTTATCATCCTCCTGTGTGACCCTAGAACAAAAGTAACTTTCCTACTGAATTTATTGCGAATTAAATTAAGTAGTGGTTACAAAAGCAAACATCACAGGTGTTTTGGGGCCTTTAAAATGTGAGGTTCAAAAGGTTTTGTCTGAATACCTATCAATAGATAGCTTCTTTAAGATTTTAGAAAGCTTTGAAACTATTCATTCATTTGAATAAATGAGAGTTCAAAATTAATCTTTGACACAATAAACAATCAAAATTAAAAGCTATTATCAACTATGTATTTTTCTGGTCAGGAGACAATTATCTTGGCCACAGTGATTTTGGAGCCTAAAGAGTATTTAGTAGTTTTTCAAAGAAGCTACTAAGTTTTTTTCTGAAAGTTTGGTTGACCTCTGGTGATGCCTCCTCCCCAGAGCAGGCTGCTAGAGTTGAATTTGAAGTTATTGTGACCCTTAGAATCAAGGAGGCATGATTTCCTGACAAACTTCATCAACTGATCAACCTATTGAGATCTGGTTGCATTAAATGTACTTTTTTATATTTCAGTTTGTTAGTCAGAATACCTATTTTTAAAGTTCACCTTGAATGTTTGGTAGGCTTCTTTAGTACTTCTATTCCCTTTATATCCAAAGTGGGGAACCTTTTGGATTTCATAAATGCAGTATGAGACTAGACCTTGACTGATTTCTGGAATCAGCACTGCTGTTGGAGCAGCAAAGTCAACTATTTCTGCAGCTGAGAGAGAAATAGAAGCCAGAATCCTCCTAAACCTGCTGCACATGCTTTTCTTTTCTTAGAACAGAGGAAGACATCAAAACTAGGATTCAAAATCAAGTAAAATTATTTAAATTATCAAAATATAGAAAGCTTGAGTGCTTTTAATATTATTTTTCTAATATATTAACTGAGTCATTTTTATGGTTTTCAGTAAATGAATAAAAATATGCGGTACATAACATCTTGAATACTAATGTCAGCCTTTTGAAAATGCTTCAGTCTTTTCTTATAAACTCCATGAGAAATTATTTTTTTTAACTTCTTTTCCCTAAAATCTAACGTCTTACTGAAGCTCTTATTTCAGCACTACAACTGTCTGAATCCCCATATTATGGTTTTCTCTTTTTCTAAATAATTTCTCTTCTGCTGTTAGGCAAACTAAACACTGTAACACCATAAAAGAGGCAGTGTGTATTTTTGTTTACGTGTGTGGGAATGCGATCGGTTCGGGGTGCTCATGGTTTTACAATTTCACACCAGAAGAAACTTTCCTCACTAGTCTGGACTCGACAGCTCAACAAACTTTTAAACTTACAACTCTGAAAAATGCCTGTTAAATAATTGAAATCGAAAAACTACAGTACGTTTTCAATGTCAATCAGTGATTTTACTTTTGGACTGAATTATTTTAAATAAAAAGTACAAAATGTTCCAAAACCTGTTGCTTAAACTGCAAAGACGCAACAAAGTACACAAATATGTAAATAGTGAACATATCTTAACAAGCAGAAGTTACGCATGGATGGTTGAATTTGAACTTGGGTGATTTTTAGGATAAGACTGAGTCAGAGTTTACAAACTTACACAATGTGAATGTGTGTGGTCTTCTAGTAATTTTCACCATAGAATGCTAAAATACATCAGCCTCCAGAGGTGCTTTGCTTGAAAGAGGCAATACTGCTCAGGCACAGGCCTGTTTCAATGCTCGGAGATTCACCTTTCCTAAATGTGGTGGTCTCTATTAATGCCCTTCTAATGCAAGTAGAGAGTATCTCTGACTCATTAGGGGGGATAACTGTCTGCAGGGTTTAATAGTAGCCTTTAGTTCTTTTTGTTTTTTAAGTGGGCAGCCAGGTCTTTGAAGTGGGCCTGAGGCAGAAAGTAATGATCAGACATGTTTTTGTGGAAAATCAGATGCTGCTATGATTATACATGAAAGACGGATTATCAAGCTTGATGACTGTGAAGGTAGGAGGGACAGAGTCCTCCGTAATGGTGTGTAATTACTGTCAGTTCATCTGAGACATTAGAAGAAGAGGGTTATCTAATAAATATTTTCTATAATATCTGCTAAATAATAATAAAAAATATATTTATTTTAAAACAGTAAAAAAAAATTTTATTAAGCAGATGTTTGTCCTGTTTTAAGTTCTACTATTTCCCTATTTTCCTGTATTTATAAGTGGTAGCAGTTATTGATTTTGAACAAATTCTTTAATTTAATCTTCAAATAATTACCTTTGTAAAATAAACATATCAAAACTCATTCAGGACGGTGCATCTATTTGGACAGGAATTAGTCATTGAGATTGTTTTAACTGATTTTCTATTATACTTTAAAATAATTACTGCACAACCAAAAATCCAATGAATACAATCCCGATTTTATTCTATTTACCATAAATTACAAATGAAAATAAATTTGTCTGATTCTGGATCTAACTCACTCTACTGTGAACTCAGGATGTGGAAATCCAGAGAAGTCAGAATGCCTTGCAGAACAATTACAAACTTTTCATGCCAGACATCATGCATAAGAAGCTTTGGAATGTAGGGTAGTGCAGGCCTTAGCAGTTCACTACTGCATAAATGTTGGTTCCAAATATTTGAGGGCTCTCGTTAAAATGTTTTGGTGCAAGTAGATTAATGATGCACCGTGTAGCACAGAACAAATAAACAAACATTGAAGTAAGCTTTTTAACTTGCATTTTGAACTTAAGTAGTAAGCTTCAATGGCCTGCACAACCAGTATCTGAATACCATACAATACCAACTTGATTTATTTAGCACTTTAAAACAGCGATAGCTGAAACAAAGTGCTGCACCTAAGAAAATAAAAATACAAAAAAGAACAATCATATATATAAATAAGGCATAGGCATAATCAAAGATTAAACACAATACATCTAGTTAAAGGGGCAGTTTTAAGTAAAATTCACTCTTTTGAACTTTATGTTATGTTATAATGTTTTTCCCCCCGTCAAAAATATGCATGGAGTGTTGCCCTCAATCTTTTATGCATGCTTAAGAAATCCTTTAATTTTCCACGGCAACCATTTGGGGGTGCCTAAACTCCCACTGAGCGCCATCTTTTCCATGCAGTTCCTCCATGGAGCTACAGTCTTCAAGCCAAGCTTCTGCATCACAGATCACCCCTCCTCTGTCCGACCTCCACTCAACTCCTCCAGACTATCAGCAGCAGCAATCAGCAAATGCTTCATGGAGCTGCACATCTTCTGAGCTTGTTAGAAAACTACTTCTCAGTCCAATGTTGGTAAGAATGGGTGTAAACAGCCTAATGTAGAAGCTACAGTATGTTGTGATGGTGTGCTGAAAGTAATGTGTTGGAAAGAGCTGGAGCTTCTTAAAGAGACAAAGTCCTAATTTCAAAGCATTAAATTGGGAAGGTAAATTTCTTTTAAGTCATGTTTGATGTACACAGCAGTTTTATAACAACTGGAGGTAACATAGTTACCTCAGTCCTTTCTGTCCAACAGAAATAATTTAACTTTTGCCAGCCATTATAGGTGATAAAAGCAGGATCTTACAACTGGTTCAATTTGTCTTTCCAATTTAAGATCAATGTCTAACTTATAACCCATATCGGTGACAGTTGATTTAAAATAAGCTGTCAGGGGTCCCAAATCAACAGTGGTGGAATCACAGGGCCCACATGGTCCAAACCTCTATTTTCTTTTCATTTAAATTCAGGAAATTTGGGACTAAACAAACTTTAATATCATACAAGGAGTCCAAAAAGGCTTTCATTAAAAAGCTATCCTTCTGCTTTAAAGTGGTGGGACTTTGTTGATGGGACTTGCTTGCTTTGAATCTGATAATCATCAGCAAATAAAAGGAAAGTAATTTTGTGGAAAATACCACAACTTCGCTGGACTTCGCCTTGTAGATACAAATCACCACGCACTTTAGTTCAGATTTATTAGATTGCTCCTTTTAATGGAGCCGAGGGGAAGAGGTAAAAGTAAAAAAAAAAAAGAAGAGCCCTAAAGTTGAGCTTTGTGGGACTCCAAAAGATAGAGGAGCGCATATTCAGTGTCTAAAATGTTGACACAGTAGGATTGATCAGCCAGATAAGATCTAACCCAAACAGGACGTGATATTAAGATACTGTGTTTTGAATGTTAGAAACCACTGGTGCAATTGTAATAGTGTTGCACTCTCACTCTGTTTTAGACATTTGTACAACCTGTCAAAAGAATGTTAATCGCACTTGCCTTTTCTTTCACTCTTGTAAAACTTCACTGATAGGAACTACAGATGGTTCTCAGAAAAGGAATCTGGATGTAGATTTTTATGTTGTGCAGCAGTACAGGGAGAAATAATTAATGAGATCAATGAGATTAATGAGATCAAGTTATTCAGGTTTTCTTGATGTCTAATATTTAGAATGATTAGATTTTACGGATTGGTATTTCTCTTTTTCTATCAAAGTACTACATGGAGCAAAATACGGAAGTTTCTGGAGTATCTCGGTAAAGTTTTCTCAAACATCTCAGAATGCTAGATGAGGACAAGACCCATCAACAAGGTCCCACCACCTTGTAAGCATTTTTGACTTTGCGGTTCAGGCTTAATTACTGTGACTGCACTTTTCAGTCTTCACTGTGAGACAAATGGTACATTTATATGTGCAAACACATGTGGCTTTAGGTGAGGCATGGTCCATAAATCAAACATGTACTGAAATGCATGCTAAGAACAAAACATATCACATACTCAGCATACTTGAGATAGCGTTGCGGATATTAAGTTACTCTCCAGGCGTCCTACCAATATTTGCCAGTGAAGTTTTGTAAGAGCATCTTGTGGTTTTCTGAACTAAGCTTTGATGTCTGCACAGTTATTCTTTTCCACGACTTAAAGCCCGACAATACAAAGTAATTTACAAAAATCTGAGACAAGGAGCCATGTGGTATCCAGTATTGTAGCTTGTCCAGTAAAAGTTTCACCACAACATTTCTTGTCAGATTGTGAAAAAAAGTCTCTGATACTTCACAGATGCTATAAGCAAGGAAAAACACTTTGCTCCTTACAGCAAAGCATCAGAGTGTTTTTAATCTGTTGAATCTATTTGGAAAATATAATCCAAGATTATTAACCATAACTAAGGAACTGCATATCAAAATCCAAGTTGTGCATTTGTATGTTTGCATATCAGCCAAGCTCAGCTCTATGGGCAACTTGCTACCTGCAGCCCACCCCCCTCTGATTTGTCCCTCTTTGTTGCTGTAAACCGACTACTGCTTCTATTGTCTGTGTGCAGAGAAGCCTTTCTTTCTGTTAAGCGTTCTCCTTTTAATGCCAGTTCGCAATCATGTTATGCATATTTGAGTTACCTCTTTCATGAAGCTGACCCATTTGCCGTAAGCCAAACACTTTTGGCAATGTCACCCTGGTAAGCATACAGAACTTTAAGTGATTTTCTCAGCAACAATAAAGGCTTCCATATGTATAGTTAAAGGTCTGTTAAAATTTCCAAGAGTACCAGATGAAGTCATCTTGAGCCTAATAGCTGACTTTTGCAATAGCTGAATTATGCAAAAATGTGCAGTAGGTTTGTGGGTGTATATTATTTCAGATAAGTGCCCTACAGCTAGCTACTTGTTTACAACCTCAGATGACATTCAAACACACCAATCTGCAGGAATGCATTCGGACATTACCTTGAAGTGAGAGCAAGTCTGATCGCTGCTATTGTAACACGATGCAGTGAAGCCTAGTAGGTTTCTTGGGGGATGAGGGGAGATGACAGGTGATTTTCATTAATTTACAATAAGAATTAAAACTAAAATTATAACAAAATGTTATGTGTATATAAACTTAAAACATAAAATGGTTTGCTTACTTAATAATGAGCTTTTTGGTTGCTTATTTTCACAGTGTAAAGGCAAATTCATGCATTGTAAATGAAAGTTTAATCCACCTACCTTTAAAGTATCTTCTCCCATAGATGTAGAATTCCTGAAGCTTCCTGAAATATATCCCAGTTTGTATGTCCACTTCCACAGAACTCCAAGAGCAGAACAACTGTTTTAATCCAAACACTCCTATCTGAGCCTTGCACTTGTTTGAAAATTGTTCAGAAAGAAAGTGAGAAACTTCTTACAGGCTGCAAGATCTCTGTGGCTGCACCAAGCTCAGGTCCTAGTGCCCCCTGTCTGAAACGTTACTTGAATATATATATATGGGTGGAGGGATACATTTGAATACACACTCATCAAAAACTGAGCACAAAGCAGTTAAGAAAATCATTTATCATATTCCGCAGGGAATCCCATTGAAGATTTTGTCCTTTATTAATGACTAGTAATGCAAAAATAATTGATCCAAAAGTAACAATTATTGCTTTAGGATTTATTTCCCTTGTACTGTCAAGCCAGTTTGAAAGTATATTACAACTGAAAAAGTTTTAATGTGTATTTTGCTACTTCTTTGTTGCAGTCTTAAAAATGTATTACAGTCATATTTGATATATATATCAAAAATGTATTGAACATGTAGCCTTTGAAGTGCCATTTGTAGAAATTATAAATTATGGTACATATCTGAATGTACCATAAACATAAGGTACATAAAGATATAAACATAAATTTATTACATCCAAAGGTTAACTACTAATGATAATGCCTATATATTTTAGCTAACTATTGACTACTGATCAGTAGACCAAGGTTCAAGTAAAAGCTTGGACTCAGGACAGTGATTGTTAAGATAAACTCACAACATGCTACATTTAACTGACTTGTTTACAATGATCCTCAGTTTTTTGGTGTGCTTCTTTGATTTTGCATTCTTCCTTTTTGGAAAATCTGAGTTGAGAGTATACTATAGCACCTTTTTCCTTCGTCCCAGCAGGCTTGTGAAGCTGCTTCATGGTAGATGGCAAACAACTTTTTGCATTTCCACCACCTTGTGATGGCAGGACCAAATTACAACACTGTACTAGTATTCTGTATCCTGTAATAACTAAACAAGTTCCTTAAAATCAATTCCCATTTTTGACAGGCATAATCTTACAGTACAGTTCCTATTAAATCAGTGTTACATGAGATGTTATATTAAAATTTGATTTAGCTCTGGAAACAGTCAAACACAGGGAAATAGAACACATAAATTATGACTCGGACTG
The DNA here is from genome assembly GCF_001444195.1 of Xiphophorus couchianus. Taxonomy (NCBI): domain Eukaryota; kingdom Metazoa; phylum Chordata; class Actinopteri; order Cyprinodontiformes; family Poeciliidae; genus Xiphophorus; species Xiphophorus couchianus. The sequence continues at coordinate 5,589,281 of NC_040247.1, forward strand.
AAATACCAGCTCTGCTGTTCATACTCCAAGTGTGTGACGGAGGAGCCGTCACGAGCTGGGCGTTAGAGTCCGTGTTAGCATGCCCGCATAACTGCGTACACACGCCGACAAACACATACATCATCACTAATTTACTTTTGTTGCAGGTTGGACTGGGGCGGCTCATCGTGGGTGCACACGCGGTGTTCCTGCTCCGGTTAAACATTTACTGTAACCTTTTTTTTTTAGCACTGGACGTTTTCCTGGTTTTTGTTTTCAAGTAGTGTGTTTCCGGATTGTGACGTGCCGGGAGGGAGTCACATGAGGAGGTGACGTCAGCAGAGCGCATTGGGTGTTGTATATTAAATTGAATATTGTATTTTGTTTACAAGTTTATTTATTTATTTATTTTTTATTATTATTTTGTATACTGTATAAACTTTAGGCTGATTTGAAGTTTGATTCAAATCAGAATCAAACTTCTGATTTGAGTTAGAGATGATTAGTATTTTGCTAGTTTGGATTGTCTGTGGGCGGAGCCTGTGGCTTTAAAAGCAGGGCTCTGCTCCACAGGAGGCAGTCGGTGGTTAGACTGAGGAGAAGTCACGCTGGAGGTGATGAACTATTGCAAGCAAAGGTACTAATGATTTTTGATTTCTAGCCTGCTCTGGATGTCCTTTGTGTGTGATCTGCACCTGCCACCTTTGTGAGAACCGAATAAATCTTCTAAAATGATCTCCAACTTGGAACAGTCATTCTTTTTTGACTAAACCATAATAGAACCTCGTCACACATGGTGTCAGAAGTGGGATTATGGCAAGCCGGAGAAGAGGATCTCGTTTGGTGAAGCAAAGATCTGGTCTTCGATCACAATCAAAGATGGAAGAACAGGTGACTGACACAGCATGGGAAAGCATGCCGACGACGGATGGATCAGATGAGGAAGGTGAACCGAAGCCTGGCCCCAGTGGATCAAGTGCATCTGGCAGTGAGTTTCTCACTTTGATGAAGGACTTTATGACAGGTCAGCAAAAGCGAGAGAAAGGGATGCTGAAGGAACTGCGATCTCTTAGGCTGTCCCTGCAGCAACCACAGCAAGTACCACGTTCTCACCTTCAGTTAGGAGTTGGTGCGGAGCAAAGTGACGATGATGACGATGGTGATCAAAGCCATCAACCTCAGTCAGTAAGTTATACCACTGATCCAAAAATTCCCCCATATCAATTAGGAGAAGACCTTGAAAACTATTTGCTGCGGTTTGAGCGCATTGCCAAGACATGGAGGTGGCCAGAGTGTGAATGGGCGTGCCGTCTCATTCCACTCCTTTCTGGGAAAGCGCTGGAGGCCTACGCTGCCATGGATGAGGACTGTGCTCACTGCTACACGGACTTGAAAACTGCTTTGTTAACAAAGTTTGACATCTCACCTGAGACATACAGACAGAAATTCAGAGCAACAAGTATACCTGTTGGTGAAAGTCCTACTGAAACCTACCACCGCCTTAGAGGTCTCTACCGACGATGGATCCGTCCGGACCAGCATTCCAAGGAGGACATCGGGGAGCTCATCATCCGGGAACAACTGCTGAGCATTCTGCCCTCTGATGTAAGGACCTGGGTGAAGGAACATGAACCTGAGGATGGTCTGACGGCTGCAAAGTTGGCTCTACAGTACATGAACGCACGGCGAGGAGGAGCAGTATGGTTCTCCAACCCTGGACCGCGACCTGTTCAACCAGCTGGACATCAACGGTATCCCAGAGACCCAAGACAGGAGGTTAAAGGTATCACCAGTTCTCTGAATCCACCATCTAATGGTAAGACATTGATTTGCTATTATTGCCAGCAGCTGGGCCACAAGGCTTCTGTGTGCCCAATAAAGAAGACTAAGTTTACTGGTTCCTGCTATGCTCCTAGAGTTGAAAATCAAGCTGGAGTCAAAAACCTTGAAACTAGAACTCATAAAACTGTGACTGTGAATGGACAGCATGTGACTGCATTAATAGACAGTGGTAGTTCCACATCACTTATAAAAAAGAGTCTTGTACCTGTTGGATGTATGAACTATGAAAAAAAAACTGAGATCTTGTGTGTGCATGGAGATTGTCATGTTTATCCAAAAGCAGAAGTGACTGTCATTATTGATGATCAACCATATTTGCTAACTGTCGGTGTGGTGGAAAACCTACCTTTTGATATAATTTTGGGTACTGATCTACCTGTGATGTTTCATCTTTTGGAAGAGGTACGAACCGAGGGGAGTAAAGTTAGCAATGTTTCCGGACCTGTGATTACTCGTTCTCAGGCCAAAGAACAAGTTGAGTCCTTACCTGACTTTGATGAGAGTTTGTTTGAAATTCCAAAGAGGTCTAGAAAATCCAGAAAACAGAAAAAATTTGAGAAAAAGTTAATGCTGAGTGGGAATGTGTTAACAGATTTAACGGTAGATGACATTTGGAAAATACCTGAAAATATTGCTACTTTACAGAAACAGGATGTGTCTTTACAACCTTTGTTTGATCGAGTGGAGGAAAAAACTGATGCTAAGTGGAGAGGAAGAGAAACTTTTGTGTTAAAAGATGGTGTGTTGTATGCTTGTAATGAAAAACAGCGGTTGGTAGTTCCAACTTGCTGTAGGGCACTTGTCATGCATTTGGCACACACCATTCCATGGGCAGGGCACTTGGGGCGTCACAAAACATTTATGCGTGTCAGCTCACGTTTTTTTTGGCCGTCAATGTACAATGACATTAATGCATTGTGTGCTTCTTGTCCCACATGCCAGAAGACTCGTCCTGCTCAGAAATCAGATCGGGCGCTCCTCCAGCCACTACCAGTCGTCTCCACTCCTTTTCGTAAGGTTGCAATGGACATTGTTGGACCCCTAGTGAAGAGTGGGCGTGGTCATCAGTACATCCTGGTAGTATGTGACTATGCCACCAGATTTCCAGAGGCTTTTCCACTGCATACCATTACTGCTCCTGCAATAGTACGAGTTCTGGTCCAGCTGTTTTCAAGAGTTGGAATCCCAGATCAGATTTTGACAGACCAGGGAACTAATTTCACCTCTAACCTCCTAAAACTTTTTCACAAACAGCTTGGGATCTCAGCCATCAGGACGACGCCTTACCATCCGCAAACTGATGGACTGGTCGAAAGGTTCAACCAGACACTGAAGAGGATGCTGCAGAAGTTTGTGGATGACACTGGCAGAGATTGGGACCGCTGGTTACCATTCCTTCTCTTCGCCTATCGTGAGGTGCCGCAAGCATCAACTGGATTCTCCCCCTTTGAACTCCTGTACGGGTGGGATGTTCAGGGACCATTAGAGCTGCTGAGAAAAAGCTGGGATGCATCAGAGACCTCATCCAATGCCAAAGGTGTGGTCCAGTATGTGCTGCAGATGAGAGGTCGGCTTGCTGAGTACCAGGAAGAAGCTGAAAAGAACCTGCTGCAGGCTCAGCAGAAGCAAAAGAGGTGGTATGACCAGCAGGCCCGGCAAAGGGTTTTAAGTCCTGGACAGAAGGTGTTGCTTCTTCTGCCTTCATCCACCAGCAAGCTTTTGGCAAAGTGGCAAGGGCCCTATACCATCAGCCGACAGCTAGGACCCACCACCTATGAAGTCTATCATCCTGACAAAAAGAAAGCTAAACAGGCTTATCATGTGAATTTGCTGAAGGAGTGGAAAGAACTATCATGTCCAGCTCCAGAAACATCATGCCTGTTGAGGCCTGTGGAAGAGGTTCCTGGTGTTGAAGTGATGGCTGAACAGTCAATCCCCAATCTCAGCCATTTGGCCTCACACCAAGCCTCACAACTTCAGCAGATCTTCCAGAAATTGTCTCCTCTCTTTTCTCCTAATCCAGGCCGGACCTCCTTGATTGAGCATGCAATTCGACTGAAAGAGAAGCAGCCAATTCGTCAACGCCCATATAGAGTTCCACAGCAGTTGGTGGGACGGCTGCGAGAAGAAGTCGAGACCATGCTAGCGTCAGGAATTGTTGAACCTTCAAACTCTGAATGGTGCAGTCCAGTGGTCATTGTGTGTAAGAAAGATGGCTCACTGCGGATTTGCATTGATTTCAGAAAGCTTAATGCAGTTTCAGAGTTTGATGCCTACCCCATGCCCAGGGTGGATGAGCTGCTGGAAAGGATTGGAAAAGCCAAGTTCATTACCACTCTGGACCTGTGTAAAGGGTACTGGCAGGTTCCATTGGAGCCTTCAAGTAGACAGTACACAGCATTTCGAACCCCTTCTGGTCTTTTCCAATTTACTGTAATGCCATTTGGCCTGCATGGTGCTCCAGCCACCTTCCAGCGGCTAATGGACAAAGTCTTGCGAGGAAGTGAAGACTACAGCGCTGCTTATCTTGATGATGTAATCATTTATAGCAATAGCTGGGAGGAGCATGTCTCACATCTAGCAAATGTGTTGGAAAAGATTGGAGGTGCAGGACTGACACTTAACATTTCAAAGTGTGTTTGGGCACAACAGGAGACCAGATACCTGGGTTACCAGCTGGGGAGAGGAGAGGTGCGACCACAGATGGACAAAGTTGAAGCGATCCAAAAGTGCCCTCGTCCTCGAACCAAGAAGGAAGTGCGGTCGTTCCTGGGACTAGCTGGTTGGTATCGAAGGTTTGTGCCTCATTTTGCCACACTTGCTTCTCCACTCACAAGTTTGACAGCTAAAGACCAAAAGAATCCTGTGGTGTGGACTAAGGAGTGTGAAGCTTCTTTTAACACTTTGAAAGATCATCTATGTTCATCTCCTGTCCTCCGAAGTCCTGATTTCAGTAAGAAATTTCTGGTTCAAGTGGATGCATCCACAGTTGGCTTAGGAGCTGTCCTGGCTCAAGGAGATCCTGGGGAGGAGCAACCCATACTCTACCTGAGCCGTAAGCTGTTACCTCGTGAGGTGAGGTATTCTGTAGTAGAAAAAGAAGGCCTGGCCATTAAATGGGCTCTGGAAAGTCTCAAATATTATTTGATGGGCAGAGACTTTGATTTGGAGACAGACCATCGTGCCCTGACCTGGATCAACACCATGAAGGACAGTAACCATCGTCTGACTAGGTGGTATTTGTCCTTGCAACCGTACAAATTTACCATCTGTCATAGGAGTGGCAGACTTAATAAAGTGGCAGACTTTCTTTCTAGGTTGCCAAATTTTGCCAACCTTGGAGAGGAGAGGGGTGGTGTGACGGAGGAGCCGTCACGAGCTGGGCGTTAGAGTCCGTGTTAGCATGCCCGCATAACTGCGTACACACGCCGACAAACACATACATCATCACTAATTTACTTTTGTTGCAGGTTGGACTGGGGCGGCTCATCGTGGGTGCACACGCGGTGTTCCTGCTCCGGTTAAACATTTACTGTAACCTTTTTTTTTAGCACTGGACGTTTTCCTGGTTTTTGTTTTCAAGTAGTGTGTTTCCGGATTGTGACGTGCCGGGAGGGAGTCACATGAGGAGGTGACGTCAGCAGAGCGCATTGGGTGTTGTATATTAAATTGAATATTGTATTTTGTTTACAAGTTTATTTATTTATTTATTTTTTATTATTATTTTGTATACTGTATAAACTTTAGGCTGATTTGAAGTTTGATTCAAATCAGAATCAAACTTCTGATTTGAGTTAGAGATGATTAGTATTTTGCTAGTTTGGATTGTCTGTGGGCGGAGCCTGTGGCTTTAAAAGCAGGGCTCTGCTCCACAGGAGGCAGTCGGTGGTTAGACTGAGGAGAAGTCACGCTGGAGGTGATGAACTATTGCAAGCAAAGGTACTAATGATTTTTGATTTCTAGCCTGCTCTGGATGTCCTTTGTGTGTGATCTGCACCTGCCACCTTTGTGAGAACCGAATAAATCTTCTAAAATGATCTCCAACTTGGAACAGTCATTCTTTTTTGACTAAACCATAATAGAACCTCGTCACAAAGTGTAAAACATATAAAAATAAGAAAAAAATATTTACATACAGTTGCTCCATGTAGGTCTTTATGCATTCTTGTGAATACCCTATTTTTGCAGAAATTTGAGAAGCACAATTTGTATGAATACACATTTTTTTTCACAAAATCAAAGGACAGGTTAGAATAAACCTTTCTTATTTACTTATCTTCAACAGTTTGTTTTCAGTGTCTGTATCCAACTATGATAACAATTAACAATAGGAAATGGTTGGAGTAAAATTAGGTTCGAGTGTAGTGCACACATTTTTGCTGTTGAATGAAGGTGAACTTTGTGATTTGCCAGTGCTAATTTTAATAAAATGATTTGTCAAGTTTTTTACCTACTCTAAACCCAAACAAAAGTATTAATGTTGACTCTGCAACCAGCTGATATCTGTTAGCAAGTCCATGTTGACAATTTCTAAACATTAGACAAGTCTTTGTGAATGAATGTTATAAACTCAAAGAACAGATTAGAAAGAGGTGCATACGTTTTGCCCAAACTGATGGAACAGACTCCAAACCATTGTACATAGTTTATAAAAGTGAGATAACAAATAAATCAAATTTAATTTAACACTTTAAAACAGTTTTAGTTTTGGAGACAGTTCTGGTGTTTTATGCCATTCACGTCTGCCTTGCGGTGTGAAACATAAATCCACAGACGACTAACTGCTCATTTTTAGGTTGAAGAAATCAGAGGTAACATAATCAAGATTGAAATGCACAGAGACGTTTTTTGTGCGCCTTAACATATTCATTATTCTATTGGTTTTGATTTCTCTTTTGAAGAAAAAAAAAGTCAGTTCATCCACCTGGCAGTTTAAAGCAACCTTTATCCAACCTTTCATTTTAGATTTTTGGGACTGAAATCAGCACTGGTACCAATGTTTTATGAGGAGGATTTGAAGCAGTCCAAATTCTTCTGGCTATTCTTTTCCTTTATTATATATAAATATATATCATCTGTAACCTGTAGTTGTGAAACCCATTTATATGGAAATGAAGAACCACAAAGGAACATAGTTAAAGGACTCTAATCTCTTGGATGACTATTGGAATTTTATTTCTTCTCTCTTCCTCTAATTTCCTACATGTATTGTTTTAACCAGTTTCTAATTTAGATTTTATCTTGAAGGAAAAGCAGATGTTAAACAGAGACACAGGATGTCTTCATCTTTATTTAATTGTTTTCACATATTTTAATGTTTCCAAGGGCCTTTCATGGCAAATGTGCTGAAGCAACTGATATCTGGTAAATGTCTGTGTTCTAGATACTTAGAAATTTTCTTTCTATTATGAAAAAGTGAAACAATTCACCTTACAAACTTTGAGAAATCCTTTATTCTTTTTTTTTTCTCCAATCTGTGGTGATTGACTTGGTCCATAATGTAAAATTGCTTAGCTTCTTTTAAATTGACGTAATTCTCGACATGTTGCAGCAGAGGATAGGATTACAGCGTGAATGTGTTTGAAGCTGCAAGTGAGTGTGTGTGAACAGTCCTAGCGTTTAAGGAGAGACCTGAGCCCGGACGTGAGGAAGCATAAACTAACCCAGGTGTAATAAAAGTACATGTGTGGATGTGAGACTTCCTTTGAAACTCTGAGACTTTCCTTTCTCATCCCTGCCTGTTAGGTTAGGTTTAAGTCAAGGTCATTGGAAAATCTGATTTTTATGCTTTTCGCCATTTTACTCATAATTGAATAATGGCTGAGATTTTTTTTTCTTTATATAAGTGTTTCAGTGTGTTCGCATTTAAGTAACTACCAGCTTTACACATCTGGATTCCAATAACAACATGTGGAAACAAGATCAGCTTACCAGATTACACCCGGGATCAAACCCTGGCTTTGATTATCATTTTAAGCTCACTGCGTCAGGGCTGACGTTTTTCAACATCTGATCAGATGTTGAAAAGCTACTCTTTGTCTGCTTTAGGTTAGCGTTGCTATCCAAATTAATATGGGAACAATAAGGGATTGTAAGTAATCAGAAGGATTTACCATCACTTAGAAACTAATTAGACAGTGGGGGGGATTTTGCTGCTTTGGTGCTTTAGGGTTTTTGGGATTAAAAGCTGATCTCTCACTGATGGGCTGTGAGGCTCATTTGCAAGAACCTTTTTAGTCACTGGCCAGCGGAGACGGTTCTGTTATCAAAGATTTGGGATACATTCAAATATTCCTTCAAAGTGAATTACAGGAAGATGAAAAATAGGGAGAAAGTGACAGTTTGTGCATAAAATGCTTCATTTCGCACCAATTGATTGAAAGTAGATACAAATTTTTTCTGAGATTGAAAAAACGTAGAGATTTATAGAAAATATCATGACCCTGCACTGAAGGGAAAAGGTTTACATTTGCAGAGTTTTAAATTTGACTTTTTAGTTTGTACAGTTGAAAGATGAGGCATATATTATGTTTGTAAGATACTTAAATTTACAAGCTGTTTTCTCCAGATCCATTCAAAATGTCTTTCCTGGACCTACATCACCCCAGTGCCATTCTCTCTCTCTCTCTCTCCCTCCCCCACCCCCTCCTCCTCAGTCCGCTTTCTCCCCTCACGCCTGTAACCTGTTAGTCAATTAGCCAGGTTTACTGTTCCAGCTTCACCCTCTTGTATTGAATCATCTCTCTCTCTCATTCTTCCTTACTAGTTCTTCCTGCTAAAGCCTGTTGCTTTCCTGGTTCCTGTGATTTTTTATTCTTTTTGTTTGGTTTTTGTTCTGCCCCGGCTCCCTGCGTTCTCCATAGATTTTTGTTATCATTTTTTTGTTGTTTAATTTCTTTCTAAAATCTTCAAACTCAACTCAAAATCTCGACCTGCTGCGTTTCGGCCCAACACCAATACACATCATGACAAATATAACCCAGGATTGCTTGAGCATAAGGCAGCCAGTTCGATCAATTCCAGAAAGTCATCACATTTCCTATGAAGTTAAATAGCACTCTGTCACATGAACAACCATCACATGCAAAATGAGTCAAATGTTCTGGTTTCATCTCTTGTGTTGGCACAATATTTTTCACAAAAAAATTGAAGGTAAGCAACATATTTTTTCTGGGAAATGTGAAATGGACCTTTTTTCACTTTTTGCTCATCAGTGGATTTATTGCCCAATGTCTTTGTCATTGATGAATCACAAGACTGACCTAAACTGAAGCAGAAGGTTGCAGGTATGATTCCAACTTCCTCTTGTCAAGTGCCAATGTGGGCACGACACTATAGGCACTTTTCCACTACACCGCCTCTAACTGGTTTGGTCCTGGTCTGCCCCGGCCAGATTTGTTTTTTATTAGCAAATCTGGGGCAGCTCTGCCTGGCTGTGCTCAGATTTTCGTACCTATTTCAGGGTAGTACTAACCGGAATGACCGTGATTTAGCTGTTTGCTGCTAGCAGCTTGTCACTCTTAAGAACGGACAGCAATAGAAGAGGGAAACGGTGCTAGCCTTCTGTTGGAGCTATAGTTTTGCAAATTACCTTGTGATATGAATCTTATTTTGCCTCTAGATTAAAAATAAATACATAAAGTTCATGAGTGGCTATTGGTTTACATTTTGATTGCATTACCTAAATCCAAATGGTTTCACATTTTAAAAAATAAAGTGCCTGAATGTAATTACATTTATGTGCATAGCGAAATAATCTGCTGATCTTTATAATTATGCTTGGGCCAACAATGGATTTCTGTAAGACAAAATGAAATGTCTGGATTTATTCAAGTCCATCAGAACCAGAACCTCGAGGTTCTCCATTGCTGAGTGTTGCTGCAAACAACATTGGAGAGTTAAGTTGAACTGCTGGGTGCTCACTGTCTGCCCACAATATGGAGGAATAGACCATATAATGGAAAAGAACACTACCTGGGGTAGAACCGAACCACACATTAACCAGTTAGCGGGCGAATTGCCCCAAACTTGTGGCAAGTTGCCACCAGTTATTTTCTGTTTAAATTAGAAAACTTGAAGAAAGCGGTGCAAAGATTGTGGTTGAAATTAAAATTCAGACTGCTTGAACTGATTTTTTTCCCCAGCAACTGCAGAATGAATTATTCTGTAAAAATTACTCTGCTTAGAAGGCATCTGAGTGGCATTAATGGCATTTTTGGGCAAACTGCAAATTAGAATGTCCTTTTGAAAAGCTACACAGTAACTCTGAACTTTCAAAAGAAAAGAAAATATGTGTACTTTGGCAATCCACATCTGGCCTTCATCAGCCACATCAGCTTAGGCCCAGTCTTTGAAAAGACAGCTGACTTCGTGGAAGAGAGCAGGAAGTGAGGGCTTATTCTTCATTCTGTGAAACATTCACATTTGATTACCACTAAGGCACAGCAGAGCACATTGTAGCACAGGTCATCTTTGTCAGTTGCCGTTGGCTGTCTTGGTTGACAGTTTCCTTGTACTCTCTGTAGTCGGCAGGGATCATGTTTAAAAAGCGGTTATGCATGGGAAAAAATGATTACCTGATTATTTACAGTCTATTCGCAGAGTTCCTAACAGAAAAAGATGGGGAGTTTGTGCACCTGAGTTAACTGGTGGCCAGAGCTATCTCTGCTAAGAAATCAAACCGAGCTAGTCTAAGCATGTGGTCTGTGACCCCACTCAGCCTAGGTCCAGATTAGCCTGGGGCCACCAGGGAGATAGCCTTTCAGAAGAGGCTCGCTAACCTCAGAGGACAATGGCCATGTTGTCTGTGACAGAAGGAACCATTTCTGCATCAGATTAAATTTCTCACAAAGGAAAAGAATTTAAAAAATTCCTCCTCTATTTAATTTCATGTCAAGCTGGTCGAGTCTTTAAGGTTTTGGCAGCTTAATAGTTACTGAATCCATACCAAAAATTTTACAACCTAACACTGTTAACGTCTTACTACTGATTTATTATGTCCAGCAGTGGTTTTGTAAACTGCAGATCTCAGTAGTTTCCTGTTGTTTAGAAATTTATGATTTCATATCTTTTTATAGGCTTCACAATTCCTCATATGTGTGTGTTTGTCATGTACTTCCTCTGCAGCTTTGTCTGTTTCTGTTACATGATTTGATTCTCAGCACATCTGTGTTTACAGCTGTGAGAAGATGATCGAGGGATATTTTCTGTCTTGCTATTGTTTGTTGATAGAGAGTTTAGTATGTGTGTGTTGTGTGGCCTTGTATTTGAGACAATGTAAGGACCATTTTTCCAACAAATACTAAGTTATGAGGACCGACTGCTCCTTATGTGGCGCAAAGCCCAGGCCTTATAAAGAGAAGTACTGCTTTTGGGTCAGGGGTTAGGTTTAGGACTAAGGTATGAATTGAGTTTAGGTTAGATTTAGGGTAAAGGTCATGGTTAGGCTATATAAATGAATGAAAAATGAACAGAAGTTCATGCAAAGTCTCTGTGAAGATAAAAAGACATACGATATTTGTGGGTGTATGCTACATATAGGGCTGCACAGTGGCACAGTTTGTAGCACTGTTGCCTTGCAGCAAGAATGTCCTGGGTTCGATTCCCGGCCCCGGGTCTTTCTGCATGGAGTTTGATGTTCTCTCTGTGCATGCGTGGGTTCTCCGGCTTCTTCCCACAGTCCAGAAACATGACTGTCAGGTTAATTGGTCTCTCTAAATTCTCCCTAGGTGTGTGTGTGAATGGTTGTCCTGTGTGTCTCTGTGTTGCCCTGCAACAGACTGGCGACCTGTCCAGGGTGAACCCCGCCTCTCGCCCGGAACGTCAGCTGGAGATAGGCACCAGCACCTCCCGACCCCACTAGGGACAAGGGTGTAAGAAAATGGATGGATGGATGGTTGGATGGATGCTACATATAGAGGACCACTTTCAAAATACAGACAAACAAAGGAAGGTCATTTGTGGAAAGTAAGCACCTTTTCCCAGCCCCCACTTTTTTTTGAAGTTCTACGGCATTCTGCTGCCTAACCCAGAAAGGCCAGGTTTGACATAAATACAGTTTCTAGTATTAATGGAAGTCAATACAAAGTCCTCAGTTTGTATAGAAGAACAAGGATGTGCGTGTGTTTCATGCGCATGCATGTGGGGGCATGTGGGGGTGTGTGTGTCTGGTTTGTGCGAAGTAGATGTACTGATCAGTCCATCTCAACACCAAAAAATCTTCTTAAGTGATTTTTATTGCAATGACAGAATAACTAGAATATACCACATAATTATGTATAAATGTCATCTGCCTCATTAAAATAACTATGTGTTTTTCTCCTCAAATTTTATAGGTTCATTGTGTGATTTTATCTTGATGACTTTGTACAGCCTAGCAGCAACAATTATCCCAGGTTTCTGTTAACATAAAACATCTGAACTGACAGCCTGTCTAATCCTCTATAATTTTTAAAATCTAAAATCTTTCAATAACACTTCCTGTTATTGAAAGATTTTAGATTTTTTGTTGAAAAAAAAGTTAACCTTTTTTTCGATTTATATTATAAATTAAAATGATCAAAAAACTGACAAACTGTAAAAACATCATAATACTAATTTCTGATGGTTGAGGATTTACATCACAGAGATTTGCATTCTTCAACAATAAGACTTTGTAATATAGCCTGCTGTTCTTTATTAGGCCTTATTTTACTGGGCTGGCTCAGTGCCCTCCACTTATGTTTCATGGCGTTGATTAATTGCCTCTGTCCAGCAGTTGTGTGCAACAGGGTGGCACACAGAAAGTGGAAAGCACTGTTTAACAAAAGGCACTGCTGCGACACTCACTAAAATTTTTTTCCATTGGTTTTTGGCTGTCATCCACTTGGAATGTTCCCCTTTAATTCTCCACTTTTTGGTTAAGTGTGGCCTTTGTTCAGTGACATTTCTCCACCCATTTACAGATGTTTGTCTTTAAATTTTAACGGTTGAATGTGTCATCAATGTTCCCCAATTGACTTGTAACTTAGAACCCAAAGCAGTAAAAGCTGATTTTATGTAATTGGAACAGAAAAAAAAATAAAGACAAATACCACAACTGGTTCAAGTATCGTCCCTTGAAATCCAATAAGGTTGAGGCAGAATACATTGTCCTCAGCCTGTAGAAGTGTTACCCATAAATTGAATGGTTGATGCCTATTATACTAATGCTACAAAACACTAATGATCCTCACACCCCTATTTCCCTCTAACTACCACATAGAAAAGTTCACACACACTCTGAAAGGATCATGTGACCCTCTACCTTGTGAAACTTGGTTTGTGATCAAACCTTTCCTTTGCTAAGCAAAGAACAGGTGGAGGTTCCTCTGAAGTAATAAAATCTCTGAAGAGATTTTGTAATCTCTAGATTTTAGAATCTCTATTTTTGCATAAGTTTGACTCATTTGGTTTTAAATATTTTATGGTTTTTAGAAACAAAGTTTGATTTTATATCACGTAGTTGCCCGGTGGTCATTACCCTGTTGGTAATCTGCGGCAGGACATTCCTGTGATCATGAATGCACTATAGGACATGTTAGGCATAATCACGAGCCTTTAATTGTGCTCTGCTGTTCTGGATTTTATTTGTCTCCTTACTTCTATATTGACACTTTCTTCTCAGATGTGGCTTTTGTGGTCTTTTTCAGTCATGCAGTGACTCCCTCTCTTGCCATGACCTCAATTTTTCAGCAAACACTTTTTCTCCTCACTAACACTGCACACTGAGAGGCCCATAATTATAACCAGAGAAATACATAGGATTCCCCGCTGAATCATTGAAACGGCAGTAAAAACCACTGAAAACACTCCACAATCGACTTTGTCAAAATAAATTGTAGTATTTTCTGTGCAATCTCTGAATCCAAACAATTGCTTTATTGTACACAAAGATTTCTAAGCAGATTTCAAAGGACACAGAAGAAAATAAGACATTTAGCAGGATTTTTGTAGAGTACAACTAATGCTAGTTTTACAATCTAATTTACTTTATTTTTTCACAAAGAAGCAAATCAATGCCTATAATGTTTTCCCAGTCTCCTAACCTGATTACATTAATCTAAGCAAAATTAGGCCTATTTAAGACATGGAAACTAAACATGCAAGTTGAATCCCAAATATTTAGCAGTCTGGATACCAGATGTGTCCAGTATGTATCACATAATTTCCATCAGAGCAGCCTGAATATGCTCTCAAGAATTTGAAGAGTAGATGTTTTATGTATGTTTTATGTGTAGCTTCCCAGTGGCAGCAAATTAGGCAAGTTAATTATGCATACATGTTCCATGTACTGTGATTTGCAAAACTATGTAAATATTGGAATTTTTTGTCACATAGCAACAACAACAAACTTCAGTGTGTGGATTTAATGTGATTGTCTAACAGAAAGTAGTGATACTGTGAAGTGGAAGGTAAATGAAGCATTCAATTTAATTTAAAAAATGTATATATACACCAAAATATAAACAAAATTGTGAGGATCATTTAGATTTGGACAATATTTTGTGTAAATCCTCTTTGCAATCTGCAGATTTTTGTTTGCAGAATCGCTCTCGTTCAGCCAGAGCATCAAGTCACAGATTCTCAGTTTGCTTTTGGTGTAGATTTTGACCGTGCCATTGTAGCATTTGGACATGCTTTGATTAAATACCACTCCATCGTAGCTCCAGCTTAATGTTTGGGGTTTTTATTCTGCAAGAAACTGAATCTCAACAACAGTTCCAAGATTTTTTAATCTCTAAAATGTTTTCTTCCAGGATTGCCTTGCATTTAGCTTCATCAACTCTGATTAGGTTCACTGTTCCTAATAAAGAAAATCATTCCAACAACACCGTGCTACCATCACTATCTCACCATAAGAAGAGTGTATTCATGAATAATGAACACATCTTCACGTCTTATGCTGAATAGAAATGAGTGCCACACTTTTAAAATGTACGTTTTAAATCAAAATTGAAACCCTTTATCATTTTTCTTCCACTTTACAGCAATGTGCAAAATGATGCATAATTGTGAAATCAGTATTTTCATGCATCAAGTCCTTGCAAATATTTTCAAGACAGAATAGATGCTAATTACTGTCCAATACTGAAAAACTGAATGTTATGCAAGCTGTAAGACTTCTACAGCTACCTTAAACACACATCTTTTTCTATAAAAAATATACTCTTGTACTCTTAGGCTACTTCAACAAGAAAAAAAACAACTTTTTTTGCAAGTATACTATCTCAGGATTGGAGGGTTGATGGGGCGGTGCATGGGGATGTGGGATAAGAGGGCGGTTTTACACATCAAAGAGTTAAGAAACGCAATTTATAAGCTTTTAATATAATTTTCAATCAGTCTGGTGTCTAAGTCCAGCTTTGCTACAGCTGATTGAAACAAGATGGTTAAACATACCGCACTGGGGAGTCCACAGTGTCAGTGATATAAATCGAGCAAAAATCCATCTGCTGCCCTCTGGTGGATTCTCACTGACACTGTTTCTGTTTGTATTGAAGCACAGAGATTTACAAAAGCATGTATTTATTAAAATACCTGATTTCTAACATAATAAAACAACAAGCAAGCAAAATAAAAAATCCCTCTTTTATAAATTAAAGAAAGCATTTAGGTTTTATTTGGTGATAACTAAAATGACTGACAGCTATGTTTTGTGCCATAAAAGTCCATGTTGAAATGTTTTCATTTGAATGCTAATTTACTCTAATTAATGTGCAAAATCTTCTTCCTTCTTGTACCATTGAAAGAATATTTCTAACATATCACACCCTGTTTTTTGATGCCTGTATCCCCAGAGGAGCAGCAGCAGGGCAGGTACGCCTGTCCAACTGCTCATTAGAAGAAAGGGCAAATTAGTTCTCCCAGGGATCTTTGCACTGTACAAACACAACAACAACAACAGATGCACAGGTCGGCTACAGGAAAACTCACAGTTATTTGTTAATTAAGCTATCTCAGTACATTGCCCAGATCAGATCGTGAGGCAGGCGGCAGACAAAATGGCAGCAGAAGCTGAAGCAGCAGAGCAGACAGAGTGAAAGCCCTGAAGGCTCCAGAGACTTCATCTTCATGACAGTTTAAGACTGGAATACTGGAGTATGATAGTGACAAGAAAAAAAGTGTAGGTCTGCATCACATTGTCACAGTTATGACTGGAAAAAGCTTTACAGACTACTGATTCTCATGTAATAGATAGTCTTGTATAGTTTTTAGACTATAGATAGGGAGGCTGCAGAGAGCGCTAGAGCTAGAGCGCTGTTGCATCAGCGGTATGATATATTTTCTGTTGAAGCTATAGGTACCAACATTTTAAAGTGAAATGGTTGTAATTTTATTGTTGTACCATTTACGGTCCCAGTGACCTCTTGTGACTCAAGCTTCGATCGATTTTTTCCGTTTTCTGCTGTGTTGCCTCTGTGAAGCTGAGTGGGGGCAACTAGGACTATAATAATGTTGGATTAGAGACACACAAATACCAGCCTTGAAAACCATTTCCTGTAGTCCAAAGGGGGCAACCTGCAATAAATTTGGATCAAGTCAGAGCAGAGAATATTTCCACAAACCCTTTTTGTAACATGCTTTTTATTATTTGAATGCTTCTCAATATTCTGCACATTATTTATGTTTTATTTTACCCAAACACTCATTTGCAGCTGATGCATTTTCCCCAGACTTATTTGCAAATTAAAACGAGAAAGCCTCTGATGCTGCTTCTCTTGACAAGCCGCTTCTCTGTGTTTTATTAAGACTGGAGAGATCAAAGACAGCCTTGTCGCCATGCATTGTGTCCATCGCTTTCTGATAACATCATCAAATCAAGTCTTTTGGTCTGATTTGTAATCTATGCAGACTCAGGTTTGGTGTCTAAATCAATGGAGCCATGTAATGAACAGTTTTCTTCTGAAGGGATTTTCATCACAGAAAATTGCCTTCAGTCCTCCTGGGGAACCTCTGAAGAAGAAAAAAAGATGCACTGACGTGTTAGCAAAGCAATTTGCTTTCTGGATCAGGTGTTGGTAGTAAACATCGACGGCTGTTCCTGTGTTGCTACACATACAACTGAATCACATTTAGAGCAAAAATAACACAGTACATTAATAAATAATAAAACTAAATAAAGATTAACCTCAAGAAAAACAATTTCTTTTAAGGCATTGAAGTTTGTTAAGATGAATAAGCTTTAAGGTTTAAACTGAGAAAATAAACACAATTGCAAGTTTGCTTTTAGGTTTATCCGCACATTAATTATCCTCTCACACCCCAGTTCTCTTCATCTGTCTATTTTAGAACACCTAGCCAGATAGGAGCAGAGGTTTTCCTTCTGACTGGTCAGAATATTTATATCTCTGCCCCATCTGTGCACAGATTGTTCTGCTTTTCATAAATCATTGAGCTAAGGCAATTGCACCGACAGGAAGGATTGAGACCTCCCTCTGGTGTGGAATGAACTGTGTCCAATATCTCCTACTTGTTTGTTTAGTGAGATGTGCGGAGGGAACAAATGTGAGCAGAATCTAACGTGACACATTTAAAGTCGGAGCGGATGTTTTGGTGTAAATGTGTCACTTTAAGCCGTCTTCACCCAGTGCATGAATTACTGTATCTGTACCCGAGTGCTCCACAGACTCGTCTCTCTCCTGTAAATGAATCTATTATTGCCTGACACAGGCAAACACACTCAGTGTTTGCTCTAGATAACAAACATAGTCAGTGTTAAACTTGTATCCATCCATTTATGTGTCTGAGTGATTGGTTCACTACATCCATCTGATAGATAAATGTTCATTCTAGATGTTTTGTCTCAAAAAAATTCTTATTTTTGGTTGTAATTTTAAAAAAAATTTAACAATACTTTTATAAAATAGATATTTAATCCAAGATTTTTTTAAATGAAATTTAATTATTATCTTTGCTATAACACTAAATTGAATTTAAGCATAAAATTAAATGTACAGTATCCAGTTGCCAAAAGACAATTTTTAGGGTTCAAAAGGAACCATTAAAACTCTCTAAGTGTAAGATTTCTCTTTACCCGGGAGAGTGAGCATCATTATGGAGTCTCAGGAAGATTGAACCATGTGGCTTAGGAGCAGTATAAAGACTCAGTGGGAAGCTTCCTCTATGTCATGTTTGACGTGTTCCCTCCTGCACTATGTAGATAAGCAGATGGGTTTGTTTTCTTTTAAAGGGCTGCACTGCTTTACTTGGTGATTAAGGTGAGACAGAAGGCAGCTTCCTTTTTATGTTTTACATCTATTATGATGATTTAGGGGTTACTTCTCTGTCCATCACTGCTCTCTTTCTGTCACAATCTCATAACGCAGACTATTACAGATATGAACTCACCCACCCACTCTGACACATCCTGTTATATTTGTACCATTCACTGACAAGACATCCTATGTTATATTGTGACATGTTATTTTTGTAAAATAAATCCATCCATCAATCTTTTCCTACAGGTGTTTAATTGCACTCAGCGCTGTGGGCCTGAGTGAGATTATTTTGCAATATCTACCTAAACTATGACACTAATAATCCAGAAAAAGTTTTACTAACACAGAGTATAATGTAGTGAACAGAAACACCTGGATTTGACCTTTAGCACTTACATTATGAAGCTGTTTCATCCAACTTGAAAATACTGTTCTGGTACCCCTATTATAAGCCAGAACAGTCACTTTTTCCACACTGGTTCAGATGTCGTCTGATTGCCTCTGAATATATATAAAAATATTTTTTTAAATTTAAAAAGTCAAATAGACCTGAAAAACTAAACTCTAATGATTTGTGATAACTTTAAACAATGATTTATAGGTTAAATTCTAAAACATAGGCCTGTCTTTTGTAAGATTGTTTACATTGCATTAGATTTACTAGAAATTAATTAATTTATTTGAAACAACAGTTTTCTGTCAAAAGGGTTGCCATGTTGAACGATATGACAGAAAATGAACCATAAACAACCTATAAGTCTAGGAACCTTTCCTTATAAGAAGCAGTCCTCACAGGAGTTTTCATCTAATGCTTTTCTAACTTCTTCCAATAGTCACCTGTTAACCTGTGCTAATGCCTGCTTCAATGTAAGCAGCAAAAAGAAGTGAAGATTTAGTTTTTGTTGTTTGTGTGTTTGTGTGTGGCAAACCCTTTTGAGAGAGCCAGTAAACGGACTTTCACAAGATTTATGGCAATGCGCCAACTGGTAGAATTGATTTTACTGGTCAGAAATAGCGTAATGCTCACTACACTGCTTTGCTCGTCGCTAGCTCCAGATGTACGTATATGTATGTCTCGTTCAAAGCTAAAAACAGAGTTTTCTGTTAATGTGTTCATATTGCACGAACCCCAGTGGGAGACAAACAGAGCTTTCACACCAATCCATCTGTTATTTTACACCAAGGAGAGCTCGCTCTTCAAAGGCGTGACTTGTCTAATGAGGACTCATGCTTTGAAGTCTGCGCTCATACAGCTTTCTGCTTTGTTTGCTTTTGTTTGGGTCTCAGAAAAGATGAATTGCTTGTCCATTAGCATTAAAAATAAATCAAGGGGAATCTTATCTCTGTGTTGGATGATTGGATATGATTGTAATGTTTTTTAATTTTTAGGACAGTAAATTACATGGTGGGATTCACAGAGAATATCAGCCTCTGTATATTGATGAAAATAAGATAAAAGGCACTTTAGTAATGACACATATTAGATATGGGACAACTGTTTTATTTTTCTTCTTGTGAAAAACATTGTAAACACCTCTGTTGTCAAGCAGATAACATAATATCTTAAATATCCTGAACACATTATGTACTTTTTTATTTTCTTGTACTGTGGCACGGTTTTATAATCGCTTCTGTCTGTGAGTGGACACTGGATGTGCTTTTCATTGGGTATTTTCCCACAGCTGTGCCCAGTCTCTGTCATCTTTACTGACCTGAATCATTACCCCAGTTAGCCTGTCACAGTGTTATCGGTAAATATGTGAATGCAAACCAATGCCAGGCAATGGTCCTGAAACACAGAACCACGTGAGAATGCTGTCACTGCTGTCCTTGATTTGTTGCAGGAGTTTTCATGCATGTATGTATGCGTGGGTGCACCTGTGTGTGTGTGGGGAGGCTTGTGAATGTGCATGCAGGCATGTATATGTTAAAACATTAGTATGAGGAGACATTCAAGTATGTATGTTAAAATAAAATCCATGTATGTCTGAAAGTTGGCATGCAAACCATTCCAGCAATGCATTGTATAACTAAACAACCAGAGTGATGGTTTTATTTATGAAACAAGACACAGTGTGAGAAAGTAATTGCTCCCTGAATCTTTGGTGGCAAAACTGGTCAGAAACAGTTTAATGCTGTATAATGGGGGCTGCTGGTTGACATACCTTAAGGCAATTTAGAGTTACATCTGTGTTTTTGAATGGTGGAAGGAAGCCAGAGTGTCTGAACGGTAGTAAAAAAAGTACAAAACTCATACAAAAAAGCAATTAAATCCAGAACACTTTTCTGTGAGGCAAACCAAAAATTTCCAGGAAACAAAAAAGTAAGTTCAGGTTTTTTAATGACTCCCAGGTGTAATGTTGCCCTTTGGATGTTCATGGTTATGTTACTTTAATTTCGATCTCCCGATAAGAAAAAGTTTAACGTGTCTTAAACCTGTTTCAATGTTTCTTTTTATTGCAGCTAAGAGCTCTAACTAATGATGAATAAAAGAAATGTACACCCTTCACATTTCTGATATTCTTCCAAGTCAGCAGTAATGGATGTTAGAGGAACATTGCTTTCTTCAAGCAAAAGACCGAACTAACACTGAGCCACTCCAATACTCCTCCATTTCACCAGAGAACAGTGGATGTTCTATCCTGTGTACTTGTGTCTTTCCTTTGATTAACTGGTTGATATAATATCCAGATAATTAAATGGTTAGGTTCCCAAATTATCACACCACTCATACGGGATGACTGTGTTGTCATCGCATATGACAAAAGTTAAAAGTGAAGTTAAAAATCACAATGAAAATGAATTTTTGTGGTGTGAGTGTCAGGTCTAAATACCTATTAGAGACAATTTAAACAAACACAGGAAAGACAAGAGAGTTAGATTCTTTGTTTCTCGCGAGGAGAGCAGACAGAGATATGCTTTCAGTTACAAATCTCCAACCGCTCTGAAAAACACATCTCCCACTCCTCTGTTTTATTGATTTTAGGAACCCTGCCACACGGGGCGCTGCAACTCAAATGGTGGAGGGGAAAACAATTCACATAGTTGCAGCGCTAAATGATAATCACTAACTAAACGCATGTTATCTACAATCTAAATCCTTCTTGCTCCTGGCACGGCGTCGAATGGGACACGTTGTATAGCTTCAAAGCAACGAAGAACAAAGCAGAGTTCTTTGCAGGACTATAAAACTCAGCTGGGAACTACTAACACCTCTATCTCCCAGAGATTCCTGCAGGGTAACAAATGCTAAGAATAGCTGACACCTCTCTCTCACAAAGGAGGCCTTTAGGAAAGAATCAAACTTATTTAACACACAGAAACATCACTTAAAATAAAAGGAAAAGAGTAAAAGCATATAATTTAACATTATCTAAATGTAACTACAAGGCTACATGATACAACGAATATTTGATAATTACTAAAAATACAATTTATCCAACAGTGAGAAAACTGATAGAACTATAGTGATATACAGTATCTAAGTTTTGTGGAGAATATGGTACCAATTCATTGGACAAGCCATCCAATAAAATGTTCAAGCAGTATTTTTTGAATATTTGTAGAAATTGATTGATTGTAAAATCCATAGAATGAAATGTTAACTGATGCTTAGGAGAGAATGAGGAAAGGTAGATGGATAGATAGATTTGTCTAATGGGCTGGATTTTCTAATTTAGCACTCCTGTTGTTTGCATTTCCGTTTTCAATCAATCAGTCAATCAATCAAATTTTATTTGTATAGCACCTTTCAGTAAGAAGGCATTTGAAAGTGCTTTTCTTACTGACATTTTGTTGTAAAACATGAAAGTGAAGAAAAACAATGTTCACAGAAGTAGTGCACATTGATGTATGATCCATGACTCTAGGATTCAGCTGTCAATCTGTGCAACAGTTAGTTTCTGTGAATCTCAGGAGGTGATAAAATGTCCGTTAGTAAATGTCCTTTTCCCTGGGAGAAATAAAATGTATCCACCCCTCTCTCAGGTTGGAATAATTGATGTTTCTGTCAATGTCTTGATTCAGAGGCAGTAAATCAAGCAGCAGGAAAATAACAAGAGTCTCGTCTTCTGGGGTCTCTGAACGAGTATTTGATTGGAAAACATTTATAGCAGACAGTTCATCCACATTAATGAAGGGGAGGTTATTTGTGTTTAACTTAGATATGGTGACAAATCTGTTGTTACTTTTCTGTATCGCTTCTGAGTGACCTACTTATGCCAGAAAACATACAGGGGTGCCGTTATTTCCCACAGCAAATGCTCAAACTAAGAAAGTAGTCATGCTTTGCATATCTTCTTACCTTTGCACATTAAAAAGCCTTACTTTATTGTTCCTGTATGTAAATTACATGTTGAAGAATTCTTAATCCATATGTGTCGAGCTGCTAACAGTGAGATTTAATCTCAGTGTTTCTCAGTAATGTACAGGGTGACTAAATTCCCATTGCATCACAGAAGAGTAGGAATCCCCTCCTTTTTTTTTTTTTTTTACAGGAGTTGCCATGGTTACTACAAGGCGTGTCTAAATACCATCAAAGCAATGTCACCATCTGTCAGCTTATTGAAATTAGTTAGACTTGACTATATGCTGTGTACAGCGCATAGTCAAGTACTGCAAGGTGTACAAGTGTTAAGATATTAACATAGCAAATTCTAACAAAGATGGTTTCTAAAAACTAGGTAAAATTTTTGTAATCTACAACATATTAATTAAAAATTATAAAAGAAGTAAGAAAACATCTCTACAAATATAAATGTATATTGACATGCTTTCCTCTCTTACACTGTTTTATCTTTCCCTCTAGTATCAATTGTTATGTTGAAGGTGCAGATGTTCAAATAACATCTAATAATATAGATGCCATGCTTAATTATCTTTCAAGACCATAATGACTTTTATATTGTAGATTTATGCATGGCTCTGTGTCTAGATCACAAAGTTCCATTTGTCTAAAAATGCATAGAACCTTTGTAATTTATATGATTAATTATTTAGATTAATTAATTAGACTTAAAAATGATAAGTTTCTTTGCAATCACTGTAAAGCCTCCAGAGCACTTCGGCTAAAAAGTGTTCTCCTGTTCTTGAATCAGTACAGTGATGCTAAGATAAGCATTTCACATCAAGAAACACATAATATATAGGAAACATATGCATGACTAAGTAGTTAAATTGTTACTGGAAGTATTGAATGATAAAATAATTTCACCCTATAAGCTCCTGCTTTTGTCAAAAATACCTTTTACATATGTTCAGAATGCAACATTGTTGTAAAGAACATGTAAATGGGATAAAAGTCAGTTGAAACCCTTCTAAGCATTCAGCAAGCTGAGGTGAGTAAAACTTCATGGGCACAGACTGAACATCAACATAGTATAGCAATAAATTGAGTAATGCTTTTGGCAGAAGTGAATCATGCAGCAAATTTTTCAGTGAGTCCTAAAAATTCAGTGACAGTGTCCATAGTTTTTTGTTGTTATCATAAAATGTAAAAGCAGGACCTTGGGAAATTCACATCAGCATGAATAATTGTAGTTAGGCAGATTCTCAGCTTCCATAATGTTTTTTTTTACCAATGCAACAATTGTTAAAATAAAGATTTAACATAATTAAAATAGAAAAACTTGATTTCTGTGGCAAGTATGTCGTGTTCTGTGTTTTCTGTGTGTTAATTTAGAGTTTTCTGTGTCCTTGAGTCTCTTCGTTGTCCTGTCTTCCCCTTGATTGTTCCCAGGTGTGTCTCATTCTGTGATTACCCTCCCGTGTATTTAACTCCACCTGTGTTCCTTGTTCCTCGTCGGGTCCTTGTCGTTGTCAATGTGTCCATGTGCGTGCTGCCAGTTGTTTGGACTGAGCTTTTTCTTCATTAAATTTCGTTATTCATCTTACCTGGGTCTGCTGCGTCTGCCTCACCACCCCTTCAACACACCGATTCATGACAAAGTAGCAAAGATGCTATGAGGCTTCTTCAAAGTAGCTGTTAGTATTGTGAGTTATCAAGTTTGATGGAATCAGCTTTGAGAAATATGCAAAATCCGCTTTAATGAGATGCATTGTGTAGATTAAAATAATGTCATTATTAATAATCATAGCTAAGCAAATCCTTATGCATTTGCTTCACAGCTAAACATGTGAGTTTCCAGAAATAGTCGTTGTGCCTCTCAGAGATTGCATTGTTCTAACAAATGTAATTTCTTTTTATATTTAGCTTAGACAAAAGTTTAAAAAGCATATGTCTGGTTTTGTTTTGTTGTGATTCGGTATATCAACCAATATCTCACTTGTCTCGATTCTGGTGACTTCTGCTGCTGCGTGCCACATTCCCACACGAGCCTTTCTGCCATCGCTTGCTGTGATTTGGCAGCCTGATGCACATACAGGATCAGTCAAGAGTTAGATTCATCAGCCCATCTGCTCCTTGCAAACTGTGGCTCACACTTCAAAGACGTCTCTCACACTGGCATCTGCATGGAGGTGCAAGCTTGATAATTTGCAGGAGAAATAAAGTCAGCAAGATGTTTTATGTAAAAGGTCATAAAAATGGTAATTAATGAAAAGTAAAAATGTTTTTATCATAGCTCAGCTGACATTTTTGTCAAATGTGAAGTGATACTTTGTTCTTATGGGGAATGCATTGTTCTGACAGTTATCTATATAATTTTCCATTTGCATGCAAGTATTTGATCCTATTAAGTTGTTTATATATATTTTAAGTTGTTAGTTCTTAACACAAGAAGTTTGAGATAGGTATGGACAGAAAAGCCAGAGGTAAAATTTTCTATAAGGCTGCAGTTTTCTCTTCACTTTGCCTGTTAACTGTCTCTCTCAAGGCTTTCAAGAACACTGGAGATTCTTGTCACATGTAGATCACATTCACAACCAACTTAGCAGAAATTCTTGCAGCTCTTTCATTGTTGATGTCGACTTCTCATACCAGTTTCAGTTTCAGTCTCACATTTTCATCATTTTTATGGAAATCTGTAGTTTTTTCCCCATTTTCTTAATTATTTCCAGTTATAGATGATTAACTTCATTGGGCCATGGTGTACATAAATTTCTGTTTTTTGTGGTCTTCTCCTGACTGATACCTTTTTACATTTTTTGTAATTGGCTTGCAAGCTAAAGCAAGTCCTAATGAGACAGCTAAACATTTTCTCAGGTTTCAACTGTGTTTCAACAAAGCATTTACTTTGATTGCATGTCACATTATATATGGAAAAAAATCAACTGATTTATCAAAGCCTCCTTTTTTGTAGCTCAGAAAAATCTTACTAACAACAATATTGTGCACACTTTTGAGAGCCACTTTACCTGTGATCTGTGAATAGCTGTGGGAAAAATAAACCTCTAATGCAAAGGCATTAGCCAGCATGTCATGCCAAGGCCAGGGAGTGTGTTCTCTCCAGGGATCTCTAATCCAGAACCCTGGACCTATTCACCAACATATGGGCTCCTCCATGCTTATGATCTTCACATTTCATTACAAAGATGCTGTATGGTATAGTAATAGCACATTGATCATGTCTCATGCCACATCTAGTGCAATAATTCTTTATACTTGTATGACATTCTGTCCCAGTCTGGATGGCATGTGTGTTTTTTTTACTAAGAACTCTGAATCCAGTGTAAACATTGGGTTGCATCTTGATAAAAAATCATATTTGACACAGTCAATGTTAAAGGTCACATCATGCTAATCAGAGTTACTTATTATTCGGCATGCAAGGGATTTAAATTCAGCACAAACATTTCACTTGCATGGGATGAAGACGCAGACATAAATACCTGGTGTGAAATACATTTCAATGGTGATGAAAAGCAGAGTTATATTTCCTTACTGTCTTTTATAAAAGTCAAACTTGTTTCATTCATCACTTTCACAGCAGCTTCTTGCCTTTCCTTGGTGATAAGACAAACTTACTAAAGCAAACAGCATGTCAGATGTAAAATCTTAGCCTCAGTGCACGGAACATTTCCACCATTTATCACAATGAACTATTTTATAACATGTTCTTTCACCAAAACGAATTCAGCCAGTCTGACATCAAATTAAAATGTTTCAGATAATTTACATAAAATGTCTCTTCCTTAAGTGTTCATTTAGCAACTTGAAATATCCTTGCTTTAATCAGCATAAGTTAATAAACCAGGTATCACAAAATATTGACATTTCACAAAAACACAATTTGATTGTAAGCAATGTGATTTCAAAAAAATATTTCAAAAGTGAAACTCTTTGGAAGGATAGTGTCTGGTCGTAGTTGCCGTACATTTTAAAAAATGAACATCATATCTTTGGACTTGGATGACAGTCTGAAAATGCTGGAGTCATAAATTCAGCTCTTTGTCTAAAAATCGTTAAAAAAGAGTGTCTCGCTGTCCATTTGTTTCCATAAGCTCAATCATACTTAGGTTATTCATTGGAAAAGTGATTTAACTTAAATTCGATTACCTTGTTGTGACCTTAAACAGACTAAAAAGCTACTGTGTCACTAACTCAAAAACAACTCTTCACAGGGTAGAGAATAGTTGTAGTGTACAAGGATGGCACAACTACTTATGATGTTTAATATTTTCCTCACAAGGGCTGCACAGTGGCACAGTTGGTAGCACTGTTGCCTTGCAGCAAGAAGGTCCTGGGTTTGATTCCTGGCCCGGGGTCTTTCTGCACGGAGTTTGCATTTTCTCCCTGTGCATGCATGGGTTCTCTCTGGGTACTCCGGCTTCTTCCTACAGTCCAAAAACATGACTGTCAGGTAAATTCTCCCTTGGTGTAGTGTGTATGTTGTATATGTGTATGGTTGTTATGTCTGTCTCTGTGCTAATAAAACACCATACACGGCAGTCTGTTGCCCTGCGACAGACTGGCGACCTGTCCAGGGTGACCCCAACTCTCGCCAGGAACGTTAGCTGGAGATAGGCACCAGCACCCCTCCTAACCCAGTTATGGACAAGGGTATGCAGAAAATGGAAGGATGGATTTTTCTCAAACAGAACCAGGCGGTTTGGACAAAATATGTTGGGAGAATCTGATTGACCCTGATATCTGGATAATAAAAAAATAAATACAAAAACCCAACAAAATTGAAATATCCCTTACATCACAAAAGTTATACGTATTAAGAACACTGAACCTAATGATAATGATTCTATCTGTAATTTATGATCCATGTTTCTCCATATGGTGTAGATTTATTGAAAAACATAAAAGTGATATTTTAAGAAATGGATGCAATTATATTTTGTTCTGAGAATAAGTGCTGAAGTAAGTGATGATTTGGTGCATGCTCAATTTTTGCATTGTTTATTTATAATGATGCATTTCTTTTTCAGCAGCCCAAATCTTTTAAAGCAATAAAAAATACCAATATTATGCAACACACATGACAAAGTCAGTGGTAAAGCTTAGTTATGATGAATTTGGAATGACCTTCTTATTGATTTACTGTAGTTATCACCTGCACCCTGTATGTAATAACCACCTGTGGGAAAAATGCATGGATCCCTTCAAACAAATTGATTTGTGGAAATTAAACAATTTAAACAGTGACTTAAAATGCCTAGAATAATGGACTATTCTGATATGATTTAGTTTTTAAGGTTGATCATATATTTATTGCCACTTTTCTAGTAATTTATACCTTCTTGTTCTCTGAGGCATACATATGAAATGTCATATTTCTTTTATTCACTCTGAAACTAGGGGTAAAAGAACGTTTTTACAATAAATCTTATGCAATGGTTGTAATTTTGGTAAAGAAAAAATGTTGGAGAAATAACCTATCATGTAACATTTTTATTTCCTTTTTTTCATAGAACTGATTATAACATAAAGTTTTTAAATGCTTTAAATTACAATTTCTTTCTGGTGCAGAGATGAGAGTTTAAAACGTTCCTTTAATCCCACTTTTTAAAAGGTGGATCTGGGCTTCCAGAGAAGTGTTGCTGCATTATTTATAACCTTGGCTTTCCTTTTGACCACTGACAGCGGAGAGAATGGACAGTGTGAGAGTGTAATGATTCTGCATTGGCAGGAAACACAGCAATGCACAGCTGATCGATAGGTGCTGGTTTCTCTATCCAGCTTTATTGATCCACCAGTATTTGCCTGCAAGCCAGACCCAGAAGTCAGAAAAGAAAAAAAAAACAAAACAAAGCAAAAAACAGTGGCTCATTAGTTAAAAAGAAGTCCGGACTCTGTCACTGCAGATGGAAACCGTCCTCCTTTTCTTTGACACATGGCTGAAGAATGAAACTTACAGTTCAGATCATTTGCAGGGAATTATTTTTTCAAAAGATCTCACCCTCTTTCAGACCAGAGACACAATGCCATTTGTAATGGTAGTAAAAATTACAGCTTCACATATTTAATAGGTCTTTCTTTAAATTCCCAGACTGATAAAAAGTCAATCTTTTGCAACATTTGGCTCCAGAGGTTTGGACAAGTATTTGGCCCTGTTTTATCTACTGTTGGATAATCTGCAAAGTGATGGGAAAACAGAATAAATGACCTGGTGTAATCGAAATGCTATTAAGAATTAACAAATGCATGTGAGACTAGACATAACTATGTTTCCACAAGGTCAGAAGGTTCAATGACATCTTTTTTATGTTGTCCTTTTTTGTTTATTCTCTTTGTCTTACTTACTTACTTACTTGTCTTACTTTGACCTGTCATTTTCAGGTTCATCTTACAGAGAAATCAAAACACAATTTTCTCCAAATATCTTTTCAGACATTCAGATTGGATTCTTCCTACAGGTTAAAGCACACTTCTTATATGATGTAAGGTTGTTTGAAACTCCGTTACCTCAACTATTGTGTTTAAAAAGCTAAAGAACATGGGAATAAAAGAGAAAGAGTGCACAGCCAGACACACTTAAATGTGAGTTGTTATAAAATAAAAGTGTCTGCCTTGTCCAAGGTCTTCGCTTTAATATCTGCTCTTTCTTGTCGAGCCAATTCTTCTGGTTTTGATTAGAGACCTTGGAGCCAAAACACGCAAACACAAATACACATAGACACACACTCACAAATCATCTTTTTATTCTTGATGTGTAACATGTTCATGTCTGAGCAGGAACGTGAAAAATTGTTTCCAGTCTTCTTACTGCTGCACGAGTTGGTCTGGATATTATATAACTTCTTCAATTGAACTCCTTTTCTTTTTACAAAACACTTGATGTTTTGTTGCCATGGTGATGAGAGCCCAGACAAAACTTTCCATGCACACTGATTTGCAACCACGCAGAGGTTGTTTGTAGCGGCACTATTCCCTCACTGCAAGTGTTATTTCTAAATAACTGAATTTGATTTATTTGCCATCATCACTCAGCTGTGAGTGAATTTGTCTTGACAGGGATCAAATTAATCATCACCAAATCCTTGGGAAACAAATTCAATGACTTTAATCTACACTATACTTATCTACAGTATATGTCAATGTATTTACGATAATGGAAAAAAATACCAGCTTTACTCTGTTACCTAATTCAACTGTTTGGGGGGACTGCATCAAGATTCTGTGGTACAAAATGCCCTTTAGATGTCGCAGTATCATTAGTGAGGATGAATTGGGAAGAGGCAGAGTTTAGGTCTGCGTGGCTAATAGCAAAAGACCTAGAAGACCTAACTGAGCACAGAAAGGTCACCTCACTGTTGGGTCGCAATGCTGAGACAAGACAGAGACAAAACTGGAGTGCAAACACAGTTTATCATGAAGAGAGATGGAGGGGGAATCACTATTTAAAAACAGGCTCAGAAAAAGGCGGTTCTGTTTGTCACTTTCATGATAATACACAGACACAGTGGTGAAAAGTTATTACAGTGTAAAGTGGTGCAAAAGTCTATTTTTGCACCGTCTGCTCCTGATAACAATGGTTCTTAAATGCAATGAAAATGCAGTGATAACGACCTTCATCAATCGCTGCGTGTTTTTTTTTTCTCTTTCAAGTTGGTCATATATTGGTTCATGCTTTTCATTATCCCACATTTATTCTACATCTATAACTCCGTTTAATATTTGCGACAACTTTGTGTTGTATATCTTTTATTCTGATTATATTCCACTATTTGCACAGATAAGTTCAAAGTTGTTGAAAGTTGTGAAACTATCATAAAGTACTGGCATTCACTGAATGTTTTTGTTACATTACAGCCACAAACATCATTATATTTTAGTGGTATTTTATGTGGTGTGTCAAAACAAAGCAGCCCAACCTTGTGAATTGGAAGGAACCTGATGTATGGACGTACATTATAACCCCATGAGTCAGTACTTTGTAGAACCAGCTGTTTTCTGCTTTTACAGAAGCAAAATCTCAACTGGCTTTGTGCATCTGGGAAATATTTTTCCCAGATGACCTAGCTCATGATCAATCAAATTGATTGAAGTGCATTTGTAAACAGCAACAGTCAAGTCTTTAATTTGATTTAGATCTTGACTTTGGGCATTAAAAAATTAATGTGCTTTTACTGACACATCTCCATTGAAGTTGTAGCTCTATGTTTGAGCTAGTTGTCCTGCTGGAAGATAAACTTTTATCCCAGTTTCACATATTTTGCAGCCTCTTACAGATTCTCTTTGAGCATTACTTTTGATTTAGGGCAAAAGTAAAAAAAAAAAGCTAAACTAATGACTGTGGCTTTCCCTAGCATATCGTAGCATATCTTCTTTTCACTCTTCTATAAAGGCCACTTATGAATTACTGTTTGTCAATGGATTTTCCCACTTGAGTTGTGCTCTTATACTTCTCAAGAAGTACCACGGGTGTGCTGGATGCATCTTACATTACTTCTCTCCTTATTCAGTGGGATTAAATTACAAACAGGTGGTGTCTAGTATACCAGTTGAGCAAATTCTGAAGGTGATAGGTTTCATTTACTGAAAGCTGAATACCTAATCGAAGCACAGTTTTTCATATTTTTATTTATGAACAATTTTGAAAATCATGAATCAAGTTCCTTGCACTTCATGAATTTGTCCTAATTTTGTTCGTCTTCCATATAAAATCTAGATAAAATACACTGAGGTTTGTTGTAGAAATTTGACAAAAAAAGGCCCCAGGCGTGTTAGCATTCTATGCAATTCTATGCATTGATCTTTTAATTTTTCAGGTCAAGATGACACTTGCTTTTATACACTGGAATAAAATTGTTTTGGATTATTTAGAGCCACAATGTTTTGTTATGATGGAAGCCAAAGATTTTACATGCCATGTATTCATATTAACAGTCCACAGACAGGCAAATTTATTAGTATGTTCATCAAGTACTGGATATGGTTAAATTAGGAGAGAAGAGAGGCAGAGGTTATTAAATGTGTCACAATCAAATCACAATACAGCGCAATCTGCATTCTTGAGTACATGAAACTACTGAGAAACTCTCTTGATGATGGTGGTCTCTGTAAATCATACATTTTCATTGAAGCGTTCATTTTCAATCTATGCTTCTTTGGAGCAGAACACATGACTGTTGAGTGTTTTTTCTCTTTTGTTTTCTTTGTGAGTTGAAATGATGTGACTTATTTTCTTGTTTGCCTTTGCTTTGGAAATATAGCGGGTGTCACGTTTAGACCAACACAGGCATGCGCGGAGCCCACAGTTCCACTTAGAGGAGCGCGAATTGATTTACAGGCGGGTGTGGGTTTGTTTTCAGCACCATGGAGAGCAACACCCCCTCAACAACAAGCGAAACAAAAGAAATGCTGGGAGGGTATTATACATGCTGAAAGACAAACACTTTGGCTTTGTGGAAACTTTGTTTTCATTTGAATCACAAAAAAAATCTGATCACATTTCCTTGGTTTTCAAACACAAACACGACATCAGTTTGTCAAAACAGACTTTAGATTTTATTGTAACACATGACAATACATTCGTGTTGCTATGTTTCTTTGTCATGAAACAGCAGGCGTTTGAGTTTTTGACAGAAAACAATCAAAACAAAAACAAAAACAAACAAAAAAAAACTCAGCTTGTTTTAACCTGTCATTCCCACGCAAAGTGACAAAGACACCATGTGGGCTATTTAAAAACGAACTTTTATGAGCCCAGTGTGAATAAGACAGAAGGGTTACTGCTCAGCATTAAGTGTCAAGTTAATTTCCGATTGAGCGGGTGGTGGACGTATGTCAGACATATGCGCGCCGTGGGCGGGTGTTGGTGTGTTGGAAAAGAGGGGGAAAGCAGAAGGGAGTGCTGCGCTTCACCCTGTGAATTCGCAGAGACTGTTGATGGTTAGGAGGCATGTAAGTGGCGTAAGCAGCTCTCCAAAGCTGTGAGCTTTGGCTGGGAGTGACGCGGCGCACTCTGCCTTTCCAAACAGGAACCCCCCCCCCCCCCCCCTCCACCTGTATGGACGAGCATACTCCCAGCGCTCTCCAGTCGCCTTCTTCAGCCGAACACAACGGCAGGATCGCGGTTGAGAAGGGGGGTTATGGAGAGGTGCAGAGGGACGTCATGACTGCGGAAAACATGCTGGAGGAGTCGGCCGTGCTCTCGGCGCCTCACCTGGCTGTGGATCGATATGAGCGCAGCCGCCAGGGATGTTGCGAGAGGGTGGTCATCAACATCTCGGGTTTACGCTTCGAGACGCAACTCAAAACTTTCAACCAGTTTCCAAACACGCTGCTCGGGGACCCGAGGAAAAGGATGCGCTACTTTGACCCACTCAGGAATGAGTACTTCTTCGATAGAAACAGACCCAGCTTTGATGCTATCTTGTATTACTACCAGTCAGGCGGGCGCATTCGAAGACCTGTTAACGTCCCCATTGATATTTTCTCAGAGGAGATTCGGTTTTACCAACTTGGGGAGGAGGCCATGGAGAAATTCCGTGAGGATGAAGGGTTTATTAAGGAGGAGGAGCGCGTACTGCCCAAAAACGATTTCCAAAAGCAGGTTTGGCTTTTGTTTGAGTATCCTGAAAGCTCTGGACCTGCAAGGGGAATAGCCATCGTTTCAGTGCTTGTGATCCTAATTTCAATCGTTATTTTTTGCATGGAAACTCTGCCTGAATTTCGGGATGAAAAAGACATATCCACAGTGGCACCCACAGTGAATGGCACTGCTCCAAATGTGCCAAACCCCTTCACAGACCCATTCTTTGTCATAGAAACACTGTGTATTATATGGTTCTCTTTTGAGTTACTGGTCAGGTTTTTCGCCTGCCCCAGCAAAACCACTTTCTCCAAAAACATCATGAATATCATTGACATTGTCGCCATAATTCCTTACTTTATCACTCTGGGGACAGAGATGGCCGAGAGCCAAACAAACGGCGGTCAGCAGGCGATGTCCCTCGCAATCCTGAGGGTGATCAGACTGGTAAGAGTCTTTCGCATTTTTAAGCTCTCGCGACACTCTAAGGGACTCCAGATTTTGGGACAGACGCTCAAGGCCAGCATGAGGGAGCTGGGCTTGCTCATCTTTTTTCTCTTCATCGGAGTCATCCTCTTCTCCAGCGCTGTTTACTTTGCAGAAGCAGACGACCCCACGTCGAGCTTCACCAGCATTCCAGACGCGTTCTGGTGGGCAGTTGTCACAATGACCACAGTCGGATACGGGGACATGCATCCGGTCACTATTGGTGGCAAAATAGTGGGGTCGCTTTGCGCAATAGCGGGCGTGTTGACTATTGCCTTACCCGTGCCAGTGATTGTATCGAATTTCAACTACTTTTACCACAGGGAGACGGACGGAGAGGAGCACCAGCAGTACCTTAACAAGGGCAGCTGCGAGCACCTCCCCTCCGACGAGCAGAGAAAGTCGTGCAGCTCCTCTTCCCTCAGCAAATCGGAGTACATGGTTATTGTAGAAGGCTTCAACAGTGCGTTCAAGCAGCCCAACTTTACAACAGAGACCAATCAGAACTGCGTGAACATAAAAAAGATCTTCACAGACGTGTAAAAGGCCCCCGTAATGGATCATTTATGAAGCATAAAGAAATGTTAGATCTATTCTTGTAAAGTCGATGTATAGCCAGTCGTGATGTGTCAGTCCATATCTGTGGCTGAACGCTCTAGATGTCCGTTTTAACAAACCTTAATGGGCCTAAGAGATCTAACTGACTGTACAATCTCTTTATAAGCCGCTGGCAAAGTAACAAGTGTATTGTTAAAACAGATATATTTTAGTGTACAACACCACACGATGCCTACATATCTTGGTGTTATAATTGCAGTGTTGTCCGTGTTGGGAAACACGTGTAGCATTTACTCCTGCCAGCCCATAAATCAAACAGCGTGTTGTGCTTCGTGGAAAGACCAGTTCCGTTGTCCAGAAATGTTAATATATTATGGTAATATATGTAGCCGAATGTCTGTTTAGGTTATATCTAATATCAGAAGCTGTCCACGTGTTGGACTCTGCCGTCTTGTTTAGAGGTGGAGAGGGAAAATGCTTATCATGAATTAAAAGCTGTATTTTCATTCAGAAATACTTATATAATCTATATTGAATAAAAACAGAAATTAAGAGATCGTGGTTCTGCCTGTTAATAGCACTTTAAATCGCGCGTAAAAGAAGATTGGGTTAAAATAAATAAATAAATAAGCACAGACTAATGTGTTTGTGGTCATGTGCTCAGTGATGACATGCAGCGTCGATGAAAGGAGGCAGAACGTTCAGCAAGTTCCACCTTGTGATGCAGTCTCCATGACGACGGTGGTTTCCTGGGCAACCCCCGTCTAATGTATTTATGGTATTATGTGAGTTTCCCCAAATAATTTCCCATTTTTGCCATAGTAGGTGTAAAGCTGGGATCTATTTTAAGTACATTCTTGAGTCCTTTTCCTTGTTTATCTATTTTTGTATTTTAAATTCTTTTGGGAAATTCATCATCAATAAACTTACATTATTTTGTTTTTACTTAATTGCACCATTGAGGAAAAAAATATGTGGATAGCGATATGTGCAATTACATGCTTATATTATTGGTTTAGGGACATTTAAAAAAATTAAAAATAAATTTAAAAAACTGGCCAGATAATGGCAGAGCAGTCCATTATCTGTGGTCACGCTTTTCCAAATACAATTGCTCTAGTCTCATGAAAGAAGAATCATAAATATATTTCCATAAGTGAAGAAAAGCACCATTTAAACAAGAGGGAAATTGTGACCAGAATGTAAATAGTGTGGAAGTGGACCAGCAATTAAATTTTGTAACTCAAAAGTTAATTAACTTCCTGTCATGCTTAGAGATAAGCTTTACTTTAGAAGTTTAGGAAACAGTTTATAATATTTACTCCAATACCAGTTGCATTGCATTGATCTCACAACAGTAATGATGATGATGATGATGATGATGATGGTTAATATTATTACCACACTACTACTTAACCCAATAATGTGCAAATTTCATTAACTTTTTTGCCAAATTTCTCTTTTTTTCTTGTTTGCAATAAGTATAGGATGTAAAATCTCTGCTTTGGAAATTAGACATAAATTTGTTCAAAATGGTTCCCTGTTAAAAGGATATTTTAAGAAGATTAAAGGTCTGTCTGTTATTAATCCATTTATTGCTCATATTTAGGATAAATAATTCTATGGCATGTATGGGAATAGGAAAAGAGGATCAACCCTCTTTTTCTTCATTTCTGCTCCTCAGATCTCTGAGTTGGCATGCCAACTTGATTTGACGTCACCCACCTTTTCATCTACATCAGAAGACATACAGGCACAGGCTTTAAAACTGAGAGCTGAACACAAGCAAACAGTACAACTTAAAGCCGTCTGAAAAGTAACAATTTCTCTATATGTTCTGTCATGAGTCATAATGGCTTGTGGTATGCATGGAAAGATTATATTTCATAGATGCTTGAGCTACAGTTGAATGTTCTGTTGCAGATTTATCTTTTGTTTCAGTGCTTAAAGGGGGAACAAATATTTTGTCTTTACCAAAATGAGAGAACTAGTGTATTTTTTTTATTTCAGATGTACTGTATGTGCCTTTCTGAAATAAATCAGGTGTATTATCAGGTGTAAGGCGTCAAAAACCTAATCTGTTGGTAAGGACAGATCCTCTTAATTTTGTATTTATTTTTTTACTGGAGTAAGTCTTGTTTGTAACACCATAGGATTAGTCATACTTAATTTTAAGCTCTGTGCATTTACAGTTCTGAATAATAGCTCACTTCTGCCCTCTGGTGGATCAAAGAAAGTATTAATATTAGGAGAGAGAAAACACCATTCGGAGATGGCAATACAGGTTAGCTTTCCTTATAGATACTATTTTGAATTTATGAAAGTTGGGAAGTGTGACTAATAGACAAATTAATTTTTAATTGAGATAATAATACTGTGTTTTCCTTACTGGAAAGCAGCTGCACCTGTCTTAACTGGACTTTACAAGAAAATCAACAAATTGCAACCAAATCTCTAATAATAAGATCATATTAAAGTATTACTAATTTATCCAGTTCATGATGTAATTTACATACAGTTGAGACAAGAGGGGTATCTATCAATTAAATGTTTACAGTACATGCACACAACTAAGAGCAAAAAGAAAACAAAAAATGTTAGGTCAGCAGTTTACATGGTGATTTTCTTTTCTCATGCTATATGCAGGAACAATTCATGTGTCAATAACTGAAGTAGACCTGGAAAGCACCGAAAATCTTACTTGAGGGTTTTAGTTTGACCCATTATTTTTCTTTCCCTTGAGAAAAAGGGAATTACAGTGTGTGAGCCAGAGTGCATGGTAAAAACTCATTACTTACACTTTGCATTACTTTGAGAAAGCCCAGAAGTGCTAATGAAGGTGACTTTGCATAATCCAGGGTTGAAAAATTAAGTTTGAAAATTCATGTCATCTCCAGAATGATAAAAAGGTACTTGGGCAAATAAACAACAAACTATAAATATCTGGCTTGTTTTAATGATGGT
Source organism: Xiphophorus couchianus (assembly GCF_001444195.1). Classification (NCBI taxonomy): domain Eukaryota; kingdom Metazoa; phylum Chordata; class Actinopteri; order Cyprinodontiformes; family Poeciliidae; genus Xiphophorus; species Xiphophorus couchianus. The sequence continues at coordinate 5,626,233 of NC_040247.1, forward strand.
TTGATACTCGACTAAAACATGGTAAATGGAGCACTGTGAGAGAGTAGTTAGTTTTACAATATTTTAAACATGTGCTATCATTGCACATGATGATGACTGTATTAAGCAGTTTTTACACTTCACTGATTTGATAGTATATATTTTTCCTTTTTTTCTATTGTTTTTGTTTGTTTTTTGCAGAGCTGAAAGGATCTCCCTACTCCAAACCACATTACATTTGTCCCACAGCTGCAGATGCTCTACATCAGAACTGCTGAATTGCTGAATTGTTCTTTCTGTCTACCTTTCTGGAGTTCAACTCCTTCTTCAATGTATTTTTAACAGCAGAAATGGAAAAGGGTCAGCTAACTGCCCATAGTCGTTAGTCATCTTCTGCATTGCTCAACAGTAGTGCTGGCGAGGGACAGCAAGTTTGACCATCTTACTCTGTTGGGGTTTGTGGAGAAGCAAAAATTTCATTAGCAGTAAACTTATTACGCTTAATATGCCGGGATATAATGGGCCTATCATTTTAGATTAATGCTGTTTTGCTCTCAGTTGTTATGGTAGCTGTTATTTTATTTTGTGCAAAGATGCTCATCATGTTCATTAGGTAAGTACAGCAAGCTAAACTGAGACAATGTTAATTGTATAAGAGAAATATTAAATATTTTGTGATTTATTTATATATAAATAATATATAATCTGTATATATATATATATAGTTCGTAGAGAGAGAGAGAGATAGAGAGAAAAAGAGAGAAAGAACTCTGTAATGCAATAAGAGACCATTGCACTGGACCCCATTGAAAACCTTATGGCTATACCACCAAATATTGACTTCTGAACTCATCCTGAGTTAAAACATTTGTATTGTTGTTTCTCAATAAATATGAACTTGTTTTCTTTGCATTATTTGAGGTCTGAAAGTACTGCATCTTTTCCGTTATTTTGACCATTTCTAATTTTCTGCAAATAAATATAAAATATTTGCTTGGAATTTCAGAAACATGCTGTCAGTAGTTCATAGAATGAAAGAACAATGTTCTTTTTACTCAGTCATATACCTATAAAGAGTAAAATCAGAGAAACTGATCTTTTTAAGCGTTCCCTTAATTTTTTCCAGAGCTGTATATGTTCTTTCAAGAACATGGTCAAATTCAAGTTTATTCAAATATTTCAAATTCTGGTTGAAAGTTAGGTTTTTGAAAAATAAGACTGAAAATCGGAACATTTCAATAAATCCAGAAATATTTGTGTTCACACACACACACAAGCACACAAAAGGAGCATATTGCTTTAACATGAGCACTGATTGGTTTTAATATACATCTTGCCTTAGTTATGTAATGAGACTAACTTGTCACTACAGATGTTCAAATAAAAGTGTAATTCCACCAGTTAAATGCAGTATAAAGAAAGTCAAATTAAACGCTTTATGGCCACTTGTGTTTTTGATACAAAGCTTACAGTTTTAGAATGTGGGAACATATGCAACTGTGTCTGCATGCTTTTGTATGTGCCTGAGCCTACATGCTCTAGTGCAACACAGCTGTAAGACAGCCACTTCTTCCTATGCCTCATTGCACACTACTGTGGGTTCCTGTGAAACAAAGAGCAACGTATAAGGAAGTATAGACACAGACTGGCATGGTGCAGAAAAACGCATTGGTAAAGAAAAGCACACAAACTCTACAGTTTGTCCTTTTTGTTGCTGCTGATGCTGCAGGCAGATGTGAGGATGGACATTTAGGTTTTTTTTCAGTCAGGGTTCATTGGAAAGATGTAGTGAAGACCCCAGGCTTCCCCTCACAACTCACTCCCCTTGTGTGCTTCACTTCACGCTAACATTGACCACGAAAAGATTCCTGCATCGCAGCAGTATGCCGTCTCTAATGACGCCCAAAAAGTCAGAATGGGGTGTGTCTGCCACGAGAGATGCCTCCTGTCATTGCTGAACTTTACTGAGGGATGATAATTATAAATCACTAAAGGGAAAATGAATGACTGCGGCGGTGTCTGTTGCAGTTAAATAGAGCACTGGTCACTTTCCCTTCTTCTCCCGATGATATTTCAAGTAGTACAGTTTTTGCCCTAAAACTGTACCTCTGTGTTGCCGAAAATAAAATATATTGCCTTTATTTCTCTGGGTGCCATGCATCCATCTGCTCTTTGCAGGGCATGTAATGGCACTCAGGGGGATTTCATAAAGTTCACTCTTCTGCATTATGCCTCTTTGTTGAGGTCTTTCAGTCAGACACAGGAGTGACTCTCTGTAAGGAAGCAGGTCTGAGAATGCATAAGTTTCTCCTCTCCCTTATGGGTCCAGCTCAAAATACCTTTCATGCACCCAGCTGTTACGTGTGTTTACAAATGTGCTCCAGGTGTAACAATCCATATCTTACAGTTTATTTGAAGACAATCTATGTTTAGCTGTGCAGACATAGTAATGTAGACTGCTGTGCCATCAGGCTGCACCTGAAATATCTCAGTGGCAACAGAAATGCAGCATGGAGTGGCCGTGATGTCACTGCCCAGCTTCCTCTCATACCTGTTCCAAACTGTTGTCTCCACTACAACTGAGTGAGGATGAGCAACAGAGTTGTTCATTGAAGCAACAAGGCTGACTTAGAACAGCGTAATTTGATGAGTTATTGGTATGAAATAAGGGGAAAAGTCAGATGGGTGTTAGGGTTTCAGTTGTCAGGTAGTATGACTCTGAGAAACGTGCTGTCCTTGCTTTACCCCCAGGTGTCCTGTGAGTCAGAGCGGTCTGACTCATGGGATATCCAGTCTGATATCCAGTTAGCTTTAGGCTGATATTAGACTGTTTCATTTAGCTGAGGCACATTTTCTGGTTCCTTTAGTCACTGACAAACATAAACTGGAGGATTGTTTTATGACACAGTAAATCCCAAAAGTCAGGTCAACTGTTAGGTGTATGTGTGTGTCTTTTATTTTGTTTATGCTTCAAGTCATGACACTTATTTAATATTTGACAAAGACAACTGAAGTAAATAATCAAATAATCATTTCATTCACAGTAAATGAAGTTAAACTAACAATTTCTGTGCTTTGTCACAGCATTCTTTTCTGAATCATTTGGTGAAACATGTATGTGTGAGAATACGTCTTTAAAAGGTCATAGTACTTTTACAATGCAATTATGAGAAGGTATTGTATGTAGTAAAGCAAGAAATGTAAAGAACATAGTGCTTGGTTTGGCTAAAAATATTAAAGGGTGAGGAGTATAATTCATTAAACACAAAGTATTTTCTTACAGATTCCTGCTCTCCTGCTCTGTTTCTAAAACGATCAGAGTCCCAATTTGATTGTTCCTCTTAGGTGTCTTATTCCTAATACGACCTTTGGTGTAATGTAGCAGATTGTTTCTATATCAGGCTCTTACCTTGACTTGAATTTCCCTCACTTCTATAGATCCATGATACAATGCAGCATAAGAATCTCTCTGTAACAATGACATTGACTCACAGACTGACTCACAGTCCTTCCCCTCAGCGTCAGCATAGCTTTCTGAACTGAACGGAGCCAGAATATATATTTCTGTATATGTCTTTATGGTTTAATTCAGCTCAGGTTATATAATCTATCATATGAAGTATGAAACATCTACAGCTAGTTCAGAGGAGGAACTCAGAGCAGCAGTTGGTGTTTATGACTCCAGCTTGGGTGCACACTGCAGTGGGCCAGTGTCCTTGTGGTTCTCCTGGCGTCTGGCTCGTTTCCAGGATCTAACCTTGTCCTGCTGGGCTTCAGTCTGACGAGCAGACCTATCCCTCCCTTTTTGTCTTCTCCTTCCTCTCTCTCTCTCTCTGCATTATGATCTCTACTCTCCTCAGCTCATCCTGAAATGTACTGTTACCTCCAGAGCAAATAGAGGACAAAATGAGGTGCAGGGCTTCCTATCAGTACACCTTTTGCAACTTAATTATTGGAACCACTCTTCTAGTCTATTTCTAATCTGCAGGACTTCTTCAGTTTCTGTGTCCTGAGAAGTGTTTTGGGAATGACTCATCTCCTGGAGGGATAAATATACAGAGTCTCAGTAGTTTTTGGAAAGAAACAGAAAAGCATCAAGGTTGAAAGATTAGTAAATGACCCAAGGACATTTGTAGAAAAAAAAAAAACAGCAGACATTTTTAGAAAAGCAAATGTGTATAGTGTATAGGTAGCCTGTGTTTTACATAGAATCTTTGGTTTAGTGTGATAATAACTCTTTATTATACATTTGCATATCAAAATTAATGCACAAGTGAGAGAGGAGCAATATTTGGAAGAATTATATTTTTTCTATTAACTTAACATACAGACCATATCGATGTTACCACAAGGCTTTATGTGAGCTATTATCAAGCACTATAAGATCTTATGAAGTCTTTTACGCCTGGTTTGCGTGTGTGTGTGTGTGTGTGAGTGACTGTTGGGGGGTAGCATGTGTGCGTATAAGGGTGAGTGATTGTTGAAAACCTGTAGCTGCTGCAATGCAGTATCAAGAAGGAGGGAGGCATCGATGCCAGAAAATGACCACAACACTCAAGGGACTGAATGGGAAGAAAAAGCAAACAAAAAAAACAGGGCATTCTCCATTCATGAGAACACATGACATCCAGGAATTATGAATGCAGCATGTAAAAAAACACTATTAATTTATTTCTCTTTTGTTACCTCAAGACATGGTTCCAAATTAGAGTTACTACTGTATATGGTGCTTTAGGTCTTTCAATCTTTTTCATGAACAGTAACAACAATATTTTTAGACTTGATGTGAGGCCAACACAAAGTTGCTGATATTTGTGGAATCACTAGATGTTCCTGGTCAGCTTTACTCATAGTTGTAGAATACTATTCTAGCAATATTCTGAGATTTCCATACAATCTAAGTCAATGGAAAATTTGTTTTCAGGTATTGTAATACATTCTCAGTTAGATTTGAGTCTGGACTTTTTAGTGAATTATTCTAAACACAAATACATTTTGATCTAAACCATTTCATTCTATCTATGGTTTCATTCTATGTTTAGGTTCATTGTCCTTACACAAGGTAAATCTCTGCCCCAGTTCCAGGGTTTCTTTCAGGATTGCTCGGTATTAAACTCCTTTTATCTTTTCTTTAACTCTGCTTGCTGCTACTCCAAATAATGTCATGATAAGTTTCCACAATTTGGACCTCTTGACCATATATAATAGTTTTTTTTCTAAAACTGATGATTATTTCTTTAGCTTCTGTAACATTATTAAGGTTGAGACAGTTGCCATTGCACCAACTGACAAACAAGGTGAAGCCACTGCTTCTCTCTTGGAATATCTCACAGCTAATATGTTAAAAAGCAAAGTGAACAGCAGGGAAAGCTGGTACTTAAATTGAGACTGCAGGACATCTGCTCTTTCTCCAAGACCTGCTGAATTATGTCAGTTGAGAAAGTTTAATAGCCACAGTAAAATCCGTTCAGGCAGCACAAAATAATGAACCACAACTTCAATAAAGATATTTGATTGCATCTTATTAAAAACCAAAAAAATATATATATCTTAAGTCTGAAATAAAGAACTTAGCATTGCCAACTGGTATACAAATCAGGTACTAAAAAAGAGATAGTGCCAACATTCTGTTAGAATAATCTGTTCTAGTATTAAAATATTCAAATACAAAGACATGAACATCATAATCAGAGCCACATTTTTGATAAACAGGTTAAATTGTGCAGATAGTACAGCACACCCATTTCAGACTATTGTTTTGTTCCACATAATTCTTACCTTTTCTGCTTGTAAGCAACATTGCATAAAACATTTTCACCTAGTTCTTTAATTGAAAAAATATATCACAGAGAAGTAGTTTTCATGTCTATCTTACATTGCCAGATGTTTTCACATCTATGTGTGGTTAAGTATCTAAAAGATTTTGAATGCAGCAAGGATTTGATTTTAATTCCAGACAGCCACCTAGTGCAGCACAATCTGGGTTAGAGCCCTTTGTAACAGGCCCCATAAATAATGATTGTCCTGTCATCAAGAACCAAGAAAAGTGATTAAGAGATACTAAAAAGAATCTGCTTCTGTGGTAGCAGCAGACCAGATGGACACTGTGGCAAGGTTGGCACCCAGGATGGTCTCAAGTCTGCCAAGTGTAACATTGGAAAGGATTGCACAAATCATCCTGCTGTCTCCCCTATCCCCCATTCTTCTTCTCTGAGGGATTCCCATTGACCTCTGTGGTCATTTCAGGACAGTGTGTATACATTCTAGATGCAAGCATCAACTGTAATGGACGCATTCGCAGTTTATTAAGTTCGTTTCTTCTTTTGGAATATAGCCAGACGCACTGATGGAGGATTTGCTCTATTTTTGTCCCTCCTCCCATTCATTATTCATGGAGTTTGTTGCCGGGAAAGATTACAACATTCACTGTTATAGTGAAAAAGAATTGGAAGTTGTTACCTCAGGTCACACAAGGAAACGTGAGATAACTTTATTATCTCACGAAAAAAGGAGGGTCCCTTTCATGCATAAAAAGTTTCAAATTTACATTTGGGTCTATCTTCCAATCAGAACATATCTGTGTTAATAGTCTTGGTTCAAGAAAGTAGTGTTTAAAATGATGCTTTTTTTTTAGGTTTCAGTGACCAACATAAGCGCCTTATGTCTACTGCAGAAAAGGTGATGTTGCTATAGTGCGACTCTTCCCTGCTCCATCACCAGCACCTATTTTGGTATGCAGAGCAGTGCCCGACTGCAGGTTGGACGGAGCTTCATACAGTAACCAGTAAATAACTCAGCCTGCCTATAGGGATATTTCACCCACAACTGTTTTCATCACTTAATGAAAATTTCACCTCCCACCGTGCTGACATGTGCTTAAACGTTAGGGGTCGCTTCGTGTGTGCGCGTGTCTGTGTTGCTGTGTGCGCATGGGGCGCTGGCTTAGTGAAATTGCATAATCTTCAAACCCACTATGACTTTCATGCATGTCGTTTCAAGTCAGTGTCTGAAGACGCCGTTCTGCCCACCACGTAGACTAAAAGGAGGCTATCAGCAGCGTCTCCTTTCACCCAGAATTGGAGCTTCAGCTACAGAGAATCTTATGGAAATGATGGTATATGTGGCGCAAAACTGCCCCAAAAAGAAAACAACATATTTATCTGGATGACGCAAGAAAAAAAAAAAAAAAAAAAAAGACTTGTTACTGATGCTTCCCATTTGAAGAAGGAGATCATCACTTAGAACACACATCCACCTATTTTCTGGGGACGTTATCTCTAGGTGTCTACTAGAGACAGACGCTACCTCCGCAGTCACCGGCTCGTCACAGAGTCGCTCCGGTGCGGAGGAAAGCAGTGGAAGAAAAATAATTCTGCTGATCCCAGCACCTTCGGTTAATAAGGGAAGCACCGACACCTCCTTGGACGTCTCCCTCCGCCCTTTTTTTTTTTTTGCCAATCGCCACCCGCGGCTCCTTACCCGGAGGAGAAGAGTCGGGGAGGAGAAACCGAGGACACACCCGCGCATACTGTACGCGGTGTACACGGCAAGGATGCTGCAGACAACATGAGGTGAATATCATCGACTGTCCTGAATCGGAAATTCATGTCCCCCCCCCCACCTGTACTGGAGACTGAAGACCCGTTTGCCGCAGCTGATTATAGATATCCACCTCCCTGACACTAGCGGGAGCATCCAGCCTCACCCAGAGACGAAAAAGATGTCTGTAGGTATGTATGAGATCAAGATAAAGCGGCTTTCATCCGTCTCCTCGATTCTGAGTATGAATCTTATCGCACTGTAGTTCATGTTTGGATTTGCACCTCTCAAGGCATGATTACCACACCTGCAATTTTTGTTGCATGGCATATTATTTTGCAAAACCATGCCTTCACTTAGAGAGGTAGGAATGCAGATAGAGATGCATTTTTTTTTCTCTGAGAGCCAATTTCCTTTTGTGGGTAAATTATTTATAGATGTTTTTGAATATTTCAGTAACAGGCACCATTTCAAGACAAAAATGCTCCACCAAAAACTAAAGTCAGATTGTATAACCAGCTGTAAATCTTTTCCTTTAATCTCTTTTTGTTTTCTGATGGCACAATACATTTAAACATATTTTTTATGTTTAAACGGAAGATGTCTGAGGAAGGGTGAAGTCTGGATTTAGTGTCTGCTGCATTACCGTTACATGTATTGCAATTCAGTTCAACAGATATAAATGTTGCAGCAAATGTGTCCTGATTTGGGAGCTTTGCAAGTTTTTTTATTATTATTTTAGCCCGTGGTTTTATCTGCATTGATGTTATTTACATGCAAAGCGGGCTGCTTTTTTGAATGTTAATTAGTGATAGTGTTGAAATGTTTTCTATTTTCTATTTGATCTTCAAGATGAAAGAAAGTTTTTGATTTCTCTGAGCTAAGCAGAAGGATTTATTAAGTGCTGAGTCACTTCTCAGGTTTCTCTGACCTTGCTACTTTTCTCTGTTTGTCCTACCGCCAGTCAGATCCTAGGTGACATCCTGTGGCCTTCAGGTCTCCACTCTGTTGAGTCCCCACCCTCTCCTGGCCCCCACCTGCAGTTCTCCAGGCTGCAGGACCCAGACATCCTGAAAGGTGCAGGCCACCTCGCCCTGCAGAATGACTGTTGCCACAGGCGACCCCTCTGATGAGGCAGCTGCACACCCGGGGCACCCCCTGGACTACGACCCAGAGGCTGACCATGAATGCTGTGAGAGGGTGGTCATTAACATCTCAGGGCTGCGCTTTGAGACACAACTCAAAACCCTCTCTCAGTTCCCCGAAACTTTGCTGGGGGATCCCAAAAAGAGGATGCGCTACTTTGACCCACTAAGGAACGAATATTTTTTTGACAGAAACAGACCGAGCTTTGATGCTATATTGTATTATTATCAATCAGGAGGCCGATTGAGAAGGCCGGTCAATGTCACTCTTGATATTTTTTCAGAAGAGATTCGCTTTTATGAGCTTGGGGAGGAGGCCATTGAGATGTTCAGAGAAGATGAAGGTTTCATCAAGGAGGAGGAACGTCCTCTTCCTGACAACGAGTTCCAAAGACAGGTGTGGCTTCTCTTTGAGTACCCAGAAAGCTCAGGTCCTGCTAGGATTATTGCCATAATTTCTGTCATGGTCATCCTGATATCTATTGTCAGTTTTTGTTTGGAGACTCTTCCAATATTCCGCAATGATGAGGAGGACATGCATAAGTCCCATGCTCAAGTTTTTTCACCTGAGACCAATTCTACAATAATCAGCTACACATCCACCTACTTCACTGACCCCTTCTTTGTTCTAGAAACTCTCTGCATTATATGGTTCTCCTTTGAGTTTTTAGTGCGCTTCTTTGCCTGCCCAAGCAAAGCAGGCTTTTTTGGTAACATAATGAACATTATTGATATTGTTGCCATCATTCCTTACTTTATCACTCTTGGCACCGAGTTGGCAGATAGAGCAGAGGATGGTCAGCCAGGTCAGCAAGCCATGTCTTTAGCCATTCTCAGGGTTATCCGCTTGGTACGAGTCTTCAGGATCTTCAAGTTGTCCCGTCACTCCAAGGGGCTTCAGATTTTAGGTCAAACCCTTAAAGCCAGTATGAGAGAGCTCGGCCTCCTCATTTTCTTCCTCTTCATAGGAGTAATCCTGTTTTCCAGTGCAGTTTATTTTGCTGAAGCAGATGAGCCTGAGTCACAGTTTGAGAGCATCCCTGATGCATTTTGGTGGGCTGTGGTGTCAATGACAACAGTCGGCTATGGCGACATGGTCCCGACTACAATTGGAGGCAAGATAGTGGGCTCCCTCTGTGCCATTGCAGGTGTGCTGACCATTGCCTTGCCAGTGCCTGTCATTGTGTCTAACTTCAACTACTTTTATCACCGTGAGACTGAAGGCGAAGAGCAGGCTCAGTATCTGCAGGTTAATGTACCCAAAGCGGATTCAGGTGAGGAGCTAAAGAAGAGCCGAAGTGGCTCCACCATCAGCAAATCGGACTACATGGAGATTCAGGAGGCTGTGAACAACAGCAATGAAGACTTTCAGGAGGAGAACCTTAAAACAGCCAACTGCACACTCGCCAACACAAACTATGTAAACATCACCAAGATGCTCACAGATGTGTAATCTGCATATGTTTCTCCCCGTCACAATGGGAAAAATAAAACTGTACTGCCAGATGGGACAGAAATGCACCCTACTACAACACATGTGATAGAAAAATCAAGGCAATAGAAAACAGAATGTCAATGACAATTGAGCAGAAAATATTCCAAATGTCATATCTTCCCTTTGCACCAATCAAGTCTTCACTTTTCATAATGTTCCCTTTAAAACTCCTAAAACAGTTTCTGCAGTTCTAAGATTTGAATTTCTGCATGGAGTTGTCTTTGTGTGATCAGCTGCTACAAAAATTGACAAAACCTAAAACTGTCCTTCTCACCACTGTAGCCAACAGTTGCACACAATGAAAAGAAACTGAAAAAAGCAAACTCCCCGCTTTTGACTGCTGCCCCTTTATCTGTCATTTCACATGGCACACAGCTCCGACGGGCTGCCTAAAGAGCCTGGTGTGTTTTACATATGCTGCTTCTTGGAGCAAAAGAAATAAAACTGTCATATGCTTTAACATTTAGAAAAAACGGATGTGTGAGCATTAACCAAGCCCACTCCAAATGGCCTGTGGATGACTTGTAACGATGCTGGCGGTTAAGTACACCATGTTATTTGAAGGATGTATGATAGCCATCAGCTCTTAGCTTATGGTTTGACACCCTTTCCCCTAGTAGACATCAGTATCTGATGAATGACTGACAATGGCCTTGAATTTTCACTGCTTTGGTCTTACATGTACTCTATGTATTGCAATGCAAGCTTTCCCACCTCCATTCACCCAAACCTGTCTTACTGCAGAGCTTTGAGACATCTTGAATGTTTCTTCTTGTTTAGTATTTCACTGTTTCACTTTTACAGAGCTTATCCATATAGATAGGTAGCTTAACTGTGACTTAGCTGATATCCAATAGGTAGGTAGGAAGAAAACATAGTCAGTAGATTACTGCATGACATTTTTATCTCAATGAGAAGTTCCACTTGGTTTTCAAACTGCCACTTGCTTCACCTGGTCACTGTATATTTGTCTGTACACTGCCTTCTGTAGAAATCCACACTTTTAAAAGGATGCCTGCAGATAGCTATTAACCTAAAACTGTAAGTTTGAGAACGTTTGACTTATTAATAATAAGGTAATTTTCTACACGTAAAAAGATGTGTATCAATATTTACATTCCACCCAGAAGTCATTGCCATTTTGCCAGGTTGCTGTAATCTGAGCTGTGATTGGGTAAACGTAAACTCATACCCTGCTTTTGGATGTTAATCAGTGATCAAAGTCTTGCAATTGTGTCTGTTTCACAGATTCATCTAATTGTGTCCTTGTTATCAAAATAGCAACTTGTAGGGAAATGTGTGTTGGAAAAATGCTTTAACTGCCTTTTGTCTGGGTTTACGCTTTTCACGTAGTGTTGCATGACTAAAACATTTCTAGCATGCATGTAAGCGAAAACAAGAAGCATCGAAGAGACTAAAATAAAATATTGCAATAGATATATTTATTTCTTAAATATAAAACAATATATCTTTATAGACAGATCACATAATACAGCATACATACGCTTTTATCAGAGATCTTAAGCCCTCGAAAATAAGCATGAGCTTTTTCATCTTGGCTATTTCTAACAATATTAATAATTGTTCCTTTCAGAGTGCCAAAGATACACTCTCACTAGGCGTCTTAGCAAGATTTCTAGTCAAAGTAGTTCTTAGGAAAATTGACATATGACCTGTATCTTAACCAGAATTTTAGAATGCTTTGTTTTTAAACTGCCCTCAATAAAGTAGGTGTTTACCAGTAGGTTGATCTTTCAGCTGTAAACAATAAGCTTACTTTTTAACCCTAAGCATTTTATGAATATTGGATTGATATAATAACAGTGAAGTCCCACTGTCTCCTCAGAAAACTCTGATGCCAGATGCTCAATATATCTTTAAAAGTTGTCATCAGACGTGAATTAAGTTCTCGGATTGCATACAGCTAAAACTTTCCACAGTTTGCTCAACACTGCCAAGGTAACAGTCAAAGGCAGTAACATTAATATGGAAGGTGGTAATTAGCAGCAGTGTAGCAGACATCGTCTGACCTACATATGGTCTGACTATGCCCCTGTGTCTCTTGCCTCTGCTTTTTCTCACAGGTGTCCAACGCAGTTACAAAAGGTTGTTGCTTAAGAGAAGGTGTGTAGCAAGAATTGTGTTGATGAATTTTATGAATGCCAGGGTTTCCTTTTTGATACTACAGTCTCAACCTAGGGTGGCAAAATGTTCCAGTGTCATCTCTGCCAGTTTGTGCTCAGAATGCATCGTCCAACTGCCCGACATGAGACTTCCTAAGTCGTCTCTCTGTCCAAACTGTGGGTTTTTAGAGACTTTTTTTTACTTAAGTAATTTCCTGGTTAATCTAAGGTAAATTGAGATATTAAATTACTACTATCTCAAGGTAGAATAATAATAAGTAGCTTTTTCTTAGCAATACACCCATTCTACATATGTAGACCACTCTTTGTGAAAATATGCATGATTGTTTAACTACTTATTTTCATAAAGCTTTTCCATCCAGTTAAGATTTTTTCTCCTGGGTACCAATTTGGATGTGCTAATGCACAGCTAGCAGTAATGTACACATGTCACAGGGAGAGAAGAACCTCTGAATGTCAGCATTATAGTCTGGTTCTACAGCTGCATTTATGCAATCGCATATCTTTGTATTTGTGGAAAACTCACAGTCTGACCAAAAATATTTGTCTATGCATGAAAATGCATCATATTTTTACATCTTCATTTGTTTTGTGTTTGGCACGTATGATAAATGTTAGCAACTTAACATTTATCTGCAATGTAATAGGTGTGTTACTGTGTTTTAGCCTAACTCACTGTAGCAACTCATGAACTGGAGACCACAACATGGCAACTGAACATCCACTACTGTTTCTTCTTAAAGCACAAATAGAGCTGACTTTAAGAATATTAGTTCTCACCCACAGAGGGACCCACCAGCAAATCCCACTCCATGAGCAGAGTGTCCCACAGTGAATATGTTGAGAGATCTATGCAGAGGTTGATTTTTATCTGGCCACTTTTAAGAAAATAGAACGTTTGATTTCAGATTTCCTTTAATGTTTTATCTGCCAGTAGTTTCACGATGGTTTAAAAAGCTGTTGAAAGAAACTGTAAGAAAACCCTAGGCTTGTTAGCTAAAGGATAAATATTAACTGCCTGAGTTTTGGGTTTGTTTGAACTGCCATGTCAGCCCTCTGCAGCAAGCCCCCAGATAACTCAACCATATAAGACACAAAATGATCAATATGCAAACTGTGTGCAAGTGTGTGTTTAAGAATCAGTGTCTTTTCTTTCTCTTTTACACCCAGAGCCTGATAGTGTGGCATCCATTAAAACAACTTGTACAGCTATTCACTTCACCTCTGCTCTGCTGTATAGAAGCCTAAAACATCCGACAATGCTGATACAGTGGATAATGATTTTTCTTTCTGTGAAATGAAATGTGGAACAATATTGTAAATAATGATAAGGAAGAATGGAGAAGGAACACATGTACTACATATTGTATGTAATGTTTGGATTCAAAAGTAGTATTACCTGCACTTTACAACAACAAGGACAATCTATGGACAAGAAAACATGTAAAATAAGAAATACATATACTTCCAAATGCTCATAACCCTGAAAAAGTAATATCAATAATGAAGCCAATAATCATTCAACTGAAACTGTGTTTGGTGTGTTTATTGTGTGTCAGTTTTTACAGCATGCATAGACAGATAGAGAGGTGTTTTTCAAATGTTTCACCAGCCTTCCTTCCTTCACATCCCAATGTCTGTGAGGTATTTGGTCTGCAAATGATTTGACTATCTAAAATTAGCCCAAGAGCATCATTGCTGATACAAAATGCCACGAATCTATCAAAGCCCCAATTGTTGTTATTTTTAGGGTAGCTAGCGTCTTTGTAGCCACAGGCATTGTAGAGGACATTTTCAAATGCCTCCTGGTATCTTCAGCTTCTTCCTCCCTTTAAGTGCACGCTATACGCTCCCTGCAGTTTAAAAGAAAGAGCAGGGTGTTCTATTAATAGCGGTTTTTATTAGAGAATGAGATAGAGAGAGGAGGAGACAAAAAGAAGGTGGAATAAAAGATGCTATTGTGAAAAAAAATTGTTGAAGATTTCTTAAATTGAACTTGTGGTTCATCCAGCTACAAGGCACAGCTGGAAAGAACTGGAGAAATATGAATATTTTTATTCTTAAAAATACATTTTTATGTCATGAAAAACATTAAAGACGAGAATGTATTGCTTGATCATTAGGTTGTTAAACTCATGGGATAATAATGCATGTGGATTGTAGTTAGCATGAGTGCAACCTTCCCGTCTGATTTACACCATCTGTAGTCAACTTGTGGTTAACTTCAGCTCTGCTTTCTGAGCAGGAACACTCTGAGCCTCGGTTCTGTGTAGCTTCAGCTCTGCTGTAGTCATTAGTCCTGCTTTGATTTAGTGATACTGTGTAACACTCCACAGCTCCACTTTGCAGAAGCCAGGGCAATCATGGAGAGACAGATGGGACCGAGCTTCCCAAGCAAGGAATGCGGTTCTGGTGCAGGTGGCCACGATTATGTACAGTGCAGTTGTTGTTATTGTTAGAGAGGAGAGAGGAGGAGTGAGTGCCTATGTGTTATCAGCACCATGCCCACAGGAACACAGCTGAGGAGTCCTACAGGCTTGCACTGTACTTACCAGCGTGTAATTAGCAAAAGAGCACTGTGGGACCTGGAGCTTATCCAACAGGGCAGCCGTGGCATCAGAGAACACCCCGCCGCTGGGAGGTGCACTTTCAAATCCTGCCCTGGTTTAGTGAGTGCAAAACTACTTTAAGAAGGAGGAGCAGATATCCTGAGCACACTGTCACAGTCACTTTGCTTAGGGGTTTGACTGAAAGCAAAAACTTAACATAAATGAACAATATTTTATAGGTTTACCTAAATGCCAAGGGATGAAGTAAGAAAGAGCAAGGAAATGCTGCCCTCTAGAGGTATCATGGCTGAAATGATGACGCAGTTGCTCAGACGTCAGTGAATGAGAAACCTAATTCTTTAAGTGTCTGGTAAAGGTATTATATTTACCAGACATATAAAAACATGTAGTAAACATGTGATATTTGTTTGCTAATATCTGTTATTCAGTGTAATATTGTAACTGTGTAAGGACTGGACATGAAGTTTGTGTGATTACTTTGTTTTTAAACACTTTTGTCAAGTACAACCCAGTTTCTTGATAGATTGAGATCTGAGCAATTATGAGACCAAATCAACATCATGTTGGCTGTGCTTTCCGAATCCTTTCTGAACCATTTTTCTTTTGAATTAGGGCGCACTGTCTTGTTGAACAAGGGCACAACCATTAGGTTATACTAATTCCTAATCCAAAGTTTGTATCTACATAGCCCCATGTACGATAAACTTCTTTGACACCTTTCTATCAGAATTAGCATAAAACATCTGTTGGATCAAAAGCCCTCAGTCTGCAGGTGCAGTAGTAAGTTTAAGCAACTCTTGACCCAATTCCTGAATTTCCACTATTTCTTCCTCACACCAAGCTTCCACTTCTCTCTTTTTCTGCTTTTAACTCACAATCTCTGAAGATATAACATTCACCTGAAGTCTAATCTATCTCACCTTTTAACAGCTGCCTTGATGAAGAGACAGTCAGGGTTATTTAATTCCCTCATTAGTGGTTATAGAGTAAAATTATTTGATCCATGGAAAATCTGTAAATGTCTCTTAAATCTTCTTCCTCTTCTGTAAACTTGGACATAAATAGTACCAAATACACAATAACTTTTAGTTTTCTTCACTGTCATATGGAGAGTGTGAACACAAACAGCATTCACACAATCAGCTCTAGTCCTGTGGGTGAGGGGCTGGATGGGGAGGGGTGGGGTGCAGGTAACTGGGCCACATTAAATTCAGCCAACCATGAATTTAATCATGAAAATTGTAAAGCATAAGGAACATTTGAAGAACAGATGTTCAAGATTTATATGCCATACTGCAAACATAAAATAACAGAAAAGACAAGATCAGTACTAAAAATGCATCAAATGTAGATAATACAGTAAGTATCAGGCTTAGGACTCTATAAACTCTGATACCAGGTGTCATCCTGGCTATTTGACCTGATGAATTGAAAGCATAAGCCAAGCCACATTATGGGATGAAACTGATATAATTTTAGCATAAAATGACAGCAGCACAAGAGTCAGTACTAAATCAGTAAAAATAACTGGTTTAGTGATGAAAAAGTCAGTTTAATTAGTTTTTTAAATATTTTATTCCATGTCTTAGACAGTAGAAAAGAAATTTCTTTACTTTGTAAACCCTTCTAATTCGCTATTCTTTTCACTCATCTTCCTGTTTGACCAAAACCTTGACTGGACATCAGTGAGCTTTGGAAATTCACTGATGAGGAATTTTGGATGAGAGATAAAACCCTTTTCTGAAAACAGAAAAAAATCTAGCATTTATTGAAGCACTTAGGAAACCTGGAAAACCTGGGAAAATTGATTATTTAAGTCAAATTAGAAGACACTCATTCATTAATCTGACCAGGTAGTTATTCATGAACAAACACATTTCTCAGCAGGAAAAAAAGACAAATGAATTATCTATGTAATCTATGAAATATTTATATTCACTATATATAGAACTCATCAAATATAGATAAACTTTGAACAAAAAATAGGGAAATGTGTGCTTGGATAAATATATCTGATACTATTGAAAGGCCTGTTTATTTTTCTTTACCTGTTGCCACATTTGTAAGGAAAATGCATTTTTGGGGCTTAAAATGAAAAACTTGCCAAATCCCATGAGCAGCAGCTGCTTGGTGGGAGAATGTGATAGCATGAACATGGCTTGTCATCAGTGGAGGTAATCTAAATGCAGCTGGTGATGTCAAGACTGTTCAAAAAGAGGCAAACCCATATTCCCTGTCTTGGGGAAAAAAACTATGTTCTCCAGGATGTTAATGCTCAACCTCACAGAGCAAAGATTTTACAGAGACTGGACTGGAAAGGATAGACCGACCCACCTGCAGTCCTCACCTCAATTCACTGAACACTTGTGGGATCAGCTTGGCTGTGTCAGAGTGACCAACAACACCACACAAGTCAGAAGCAGAATAAGCTGTTTAATATTGCTTAGAATGAATTTGAACATGAACCCCAACCCACATACTTAACTCTGCTATTTACTGCAAGTTACTTAGAAATTAAAACTTTAATAATCTTGATCTAACAGAAAATGCAATGGAGGGATCTTTAAAACCCATCAATTATAATATTAGTGAAAGTTAATTTGCGTGTAAATAGAGGGATAGAATTCCTGTTTCACAAAAATTGTAAGGAAAACCTTTGATCATAAAATTAACAAGTAAAAAAAAATAAGAATAATTATAAAAGAATAGAAGTTGGTGGACAGACGCCATCATAGGTGTGAGATGTGTCAAGAAAATCCGAGCTCATCCCACTTCCCCATGCTGGAGATTTTAGTTTAACAGTAATAATAAATAAAGTTATCTTTAAAATGAATCACTCAAGTGACATCAAGGCCCAACATTAGACTTAAGTGTCAATAAAATAAATCTAGTTGTGTGTGTTGTTTTTGTCTCATGCAAACTTTGCTTTAATTCTACTTTTTTCTATCTAATCATAAGAAATCATAGTCAGTCAGAGAGAGTCATTAAACAGGAAAAGCAGGTTTCCTGGAAAAAGAGGAAGTTTCCAGCCTGCAGATTTATAAAAATAGTTGAGACTATTTTAAAGCATGAAAGTTTTAAAAAATTAAATCTAAACATTATTAGTAATTGGATAAGATTCAAAGTAAAATACTTATATGAATATTGGTTTACTTGTAATAATACACTTATATTTGTGGGAACTACAAGAAAAACAAGTAACTGTAACTTTAGTAGTAAATAATTAGAATCATGTATTATTCTTGGTTTCTTTTCAGAAAAACATCTGTAATAACTCACATTAAGATTATAATAAGAATAATTAATAAGTTATGGTTATAAAATCATAAATGAATGATAGATCAGAGAAGCTGAAGAAAATAAATGTGATATAAGTTATGGTTATAAAATTATAAATGAATGCTAAATCAGAGAAGCTAAAGAAAATAAATGTGATATAAATGTGATTTTGACATTAAACTTGAAATGGTGTAAGAAGGTGTAACTGCAATTAAACATCACTGATATGTTGGAGGTAGAGAGTAGGTGAAAGGTTGTGCAGGCAAGGGACACAGGAGGTTGAGCAACCCTGAGACATTGGCACAGACATCAGGAAATGTCTGTAAGACAGTGATGGATATGAGATCATCTGTCTAAGCAGACAGCAGGCGCACCAGGGGGGTGGATAAACCCTATAAAAGGTGGGTGCAAAAGAGGAACCGTTCGTTGGATCCTCCGGGCAGCTTCGAGCCAAGATCGAGATGGACAAAGAACTCTGCAGCTGAAGAAGAGCCGGGGCCACGGAGCCGGAGACTGTCCTGCACATGGAGACCAACCCGTCTGGCCCACAATCTGTGGCTTCGAATCGCACTTCTCTCATCGGCTGGGTTCTGACCCCAAAGACAAAGATGAAGACAAAGACAAGGAAGAAGAACTGGTGCCTTTTTTCCTGCCAGCACCAAGTCCTGTGTGACCTCACCATCCCTGCGGAGAAGAAGTTCATCGGACCTGCGGAGATCCTGGCCTTCGCCGATCAACATCTTCCTCCTGCTGCCACACCTTCTTCATCATCAAGCCAGGTCTGGGGTTCGAAACGCCAAACTCCGTCCGTCTCTCTCAAAGGTTCCCTTTTTTAGTACTCAGTATCAGCAGTAGGGAAAGATAGACTAGATGACTGATTTTACTTATTTGATTATTTCTGCTACTGAATTAAGCTGTACTGACCCTTGCAAAAATGCCTTACTAATAAAATATTTAGCATAAAGAAAATCTAAAAGATGTTGTGGACATTCAGTTAATGAGTCACCTTAAAGTTCTTTGATGGTTGTAAAATAGCTGTGATGTTTGATTCTGGAGAGGAAGAGGTGGAAAATGTTTTTAGGTTGCTGGTAGCCCATATTTAAAACCTCATCCTTGGGACTCGCCCGAGTCACTAAAACCTACCTGGTTCAATAACAAATGCAAGTTGCAAAATAGAGAACGAGCGACCGTTAACAGGTGTGCTCTGTGAA
This sequence comes from Xiphophorus couchianus, assembly GCF_001444195.1. NCBI lineage: Eukaryota > Metazoa > Chordata > Actinopteri > Cyprinodontiformes > Poeciliidae > Xiphophorus > Xiphophorus couchianus. The sequence goes on from NC_040247.1 coordinate 5,645,595, forward strand.
ACTAGTTGGCTGTAGGCTGCTCAGTCTGGCTAATTCACAGGGGGAAGAAGGGTGGGACACCTGGATGTAGGCCGTCAGATAACCAGGCGAATCGTTTCTCGAAACCAGCTTAAACAGAGTTTACTTCAGTTCTGGACAGGGTAAATCCCAGCAGATTTAGGAAACTCAACGGACCCGTTAGACGGAGAGCTGGTAGCACATCTCCCCTCTCAGAAGAGGAAGTACGAGAGTGAGAGAGTAGAGACAGAAAGGAGGGGGGGGGGTGTTGCGCAACAACAGATGAAAAGCTTTGCTAACTTACTAACCAGAAGAAAAAAATGTCAGAGGCTTTAAATATCCTGTAAGATTTAATATTTCATCACTATTTCAGTCCTGTGGTTTCACAGCCCACTTCCAACTCTGATTGTGCAGAGATCAGGAAATGGGACTAGAATGCCTGCAGTGGCCCTGCGACAGACTGGCGACCTGTCCAGCGTGAACCCTGCCTCTTGCAGGAAGAAAATGGATGGATGGATGGATGGATGGATGGATGGATGGATGGAGTAGATTTCATCAGCTTGTCAGGATTTTGATTATTGTCATATTTAAGAAAAAGCTGCATTTTTAGTGATAATATTATCAAAACACTGTTGCAATTTCATGTTTTTCTAAAGAAACTATTGGAGATTTTAGCTTGGCAAATATCAAAAATTGGTTCATTACAATGATCAGGAAAAAGATATATCATTCAGAGAAAATTCCATCTTGATTAAATGAGGACATTTAAATGCATTGAAGGTGCACAACTAAAATGACAAAGTTTAATGAGCTCAAGAGAGGAAGAAAGCTTATCCAACATTGTCCTAGAGATCCAAAAATTAATTTCTGTCCTTTGTGGGAAACATCAGTTTTAGACCTCTCTTACAAACATCAGTTTTAAACCCTAAATGAACCCTGTTGTATTGTGGGCCTTCTTTAAATGTTTTTAACTCCATGCCACTCTTAATCCTGAATCCAGAGTGAGGAGCCACCCAGGTCACCCACTGCCGAATAAAAATTAGAAGCTTTCGAGTCCAAGTGACCTTTCACCCACAACTATTTTTGCTGAGATTTCCCCAACAGACAACCTGAGAAACAAGAGGGAGCGACTTAAAGACCAAGTGCAAGTTAGTTCAGTGTGTGAACCAACAACCCGATTCTAGGCCACTATCTAGTTATTATTATTTTTCCATAAGGTAGTTTTAGAGTGACAAGCTTCAGACCCAAAGAAGATTCCAAAACTTTGAATTCCTCTTTTTCCTTTTCATGTCCCAGAATGTCTCCCCTCACATTATTGTTAGTTAAAAGAGCTAATTTCGTTAAGCTGCTGAAAGACCAGTTGACTTTTAAAAAAGCTAAACCTGTTATCAGCTTAAAACATATTTTAAACACTCAATTTATTATTTAGAAAACTTTCCCCTTCTTCTCATGGCTGTTGCATTTTTCCAAATGTATGCATTTTTAAATAATTAGATCATGAGAAAATTGGCATTAGTCTCATTATTAATGTAAGCAATTCACAAACACGTCAATCATTAGGTTCTGTTGTTTTTTATCTGTGTAATTCTTGACTGTTGTGTAGCTATTTCCAATGATGACCAAATATTAATCTGAGAAATATGCAGAGATGTTCTTAATTCTTTAAATGTTCTCATATATGCATTAAATTGACTGGCAAATTAAATGTGCCAGTATTTAGGTCATAAAATACTGACCTATTCTTCCAGGTCAGTATTTTATTTTTTGTCTGTACCTGAATCTATGAATCATCATGTGAGAAACTGGAGCTACATGCCTGCTGACAAAAGGTTTCCAGGGTGGAGCTTTCATGTCAGGCATTAGAAACGAGGCGGTTAAGCAGCTTGCCTTCATTCATAATTCATGCTGGATCAATCAAACTGATTCACTTTAAACCGCATATAGATAAACAAATCCTTAAAATAACAAATGGATGCAGTTTTGATCTTGTGCAATTGAGCAACATTGTTGCCAGTAGTGAAAATTGAGGTCAGTGTAAAAGGGTGAATGTTTCTACCAGATGTTATAAAGGGAACAAAGGCAGCTGCAACACACTTGGAACACAACAATTGCAACAACGGCCAGCAATGCTCCTCTCGATAAGCTGAGAGTTGAATACCTGTCTGTCTGTCTCCAACAACATGGCAGCAACCAGCGCTTTCCAGCACCACTAAGACAAACATACTGAAGTATCCAATTCCTGTACATACCAACGCCTAGAGGCTGAACAAAGCAACCAGAGACCTCACAAGGATTTAGCCCCTCTGTTTGGAGCAGAAATATTTTATAAGCCAAGAAGAAATGCTACTCCAGGAGACTGTATTAGCACTGAAGAACTGCATCATGGGTGTTGTGTGGGTTTTAGTGCTGCATACCACTGATAAGACCCACACTGGTCCCTAAGACAAGCTGAGGCTGAATTAAGTGGAAGATAAAGGTTGAATAATGCTAAATGTTGATTATAATAATTGAAATAAAGGGCTATAGGAATGATTAAGTTCACACTGCTATGTTCTTAGATCACTTTAGCAACATTAATCAAAATAGTGTTTTTAATAGCACTATAACATTGTTTTGTAATAGTGGCAGTCCTACAGAAAGGGATACAGCCAGGCTCTTTGCAAGAGTTAAAGCTTAAAAAGAGAATCGGACAATGTTGGCATCACACAAAACTTTATGTGAAACATTGTTTATTATATGCAATATCACAGACTTTAGAAACTGGGTGGTCTTGGTAAACTATTGAAAGTAAATGTAAAAAACAAAAAACAAACAAACAAAAACACACAATATAAACATGCTCACCAAATAAATGAAACTAACCAGAAAAAAGTACTACTTAGTTCTGAATTTGTATTTGCAAAAATCTATTTGTTGGCTTCATGTCATGGTTAATTTGCATTTTATTTCTCTCCTTTGCATTTCTAACTGAATAATTGCAGTAACCTCATGAGAGTCTTGCCAACCAAGCCTTAACTTCAACACTGGATACAGATGTTTATCAATTTTTCAGACAATGTCTCTAATGGAGCTACTACTGCCATTAACTTGTTACTTTTCTGTAACATAAAATGTACTCTGTATTAGTGCTTGTTTTGTTTTTGTTCTTTTAATTAAGGTTTACATTTACCTTCTAGTAAGTAATTGGGCATAAAAACCCAATGAGCAAGACTTTCAGTTTCTAGTTTTTTGACAATGATAGAGATATGCCTAAAATGATTTGGAGCGAAATATCTGCGAAATGGGTGCTTGGGTTTTAGTGCTGCATGCCACAAATAAATTTAGGGAGTAATTCAATAAAAATACATATATTAAGTTTTCATTCATAAAAATAAAATGCGTAATTGTTTCATTCCACGTTGCAATACACACTTTGTTTTGGCTTACCATATAAAATCCCAGAAAATGCATTGAAGTTTAGGGTTATAACTCAAAAATGTTTTTGAAAAAAATAAAAATAAAGGGTGTGACTATTTTGCTAGCCAGTGTGTACCTGATTCTGTTAGAACAGATTTGTGCAGATTATTGATCTCTCTTATTTTCTATGGGGTCAAACTGTTTTACTTCATTGATAAACTAACTGATAATATAATGTTATTCATGTAGTTGCTATTCAAGAATTATACAAAAACATTCACAAATTATATTTTTAGAGTATCACTTTAAGATCAAAAGTAAATAGTTGAGCATATCAAATGATCAATTGATGCAATTAATTAAAACACATCTTTATGTGTGTAAGGCTTACAGTAAGAACTTGAACACTTGTTACCATTTCGAGTTAAGCTGTGAAATTACATACAAAAATACATCACTGGCACAACCACATGTTGCATAAATGAAAACAGATGAAAGCTATTATAAGTGAAGGTGTGTATGTGAAAACTCAACCCACACAGGCCCCTTTCTGTCATTTAGGCTCCAGTGACTTTCAATAAACACTACATGGACAGTAGAAAGGACAGAGAGGTGAAAACATAGAGAAATGCTGGCAGATGACCAGTGAATCCTACACACAACTGTGAAATATGATAGAGAGGCCAAACAAGAGCACCTGGCAGGAAGACGGATCAGTACAGGACTTTAACAGCATTGAGAAAAATGAGCCCCATGCTGCACAAACTCAGACTGACTTTCTTGTTCATTACCCTGGTGAAGGACAGACGACTCCCAATCAGCACTTGCACAGAACTACCACAGTGTCCCCCAGTGTCTTCATGTAACTGTCACTGAGTTGTGATGTTGTTATAACCCAAGGTGCATGTCCCGCTGTAAAGAGCATAAATAAGACAATGGCACTTGTTTGCAGTAACAGAACTTGCTTTGTTTGTGTGTTAACTGAGACTTATCCAAGTGACTGGAACCTTGTTGTGGTGAAAAACATCTGTCCTGTCTGTGGCGTGTGTAACTGTAACTGCCCTGCCTCCTGCCAAAACGTCTCATTTTAAAGAGATTTGCCATCGCTCCTTAAGACTCTGCCGTCGCCTGGTCACTGAATTAATCTGAGAGGACTGGTAAGCGGCTGCAGCCAAGCTCTCGTCACCGCAGCACAATGAGGTGAAGATTTTCTTTGTTTTATCCCGAGAATGCCATAGTAGAAATATTTTTTTTGTGTTGTTGATTTAAATGTTTTTGTTGTTGCAAAAATTCTTAATGCTGCATTGTTATTTAAAGCTCGATGAAGTATCACTTTATTTGACCTTTAAAATTTAAATCAGCCAATATTACGTAGTTTGTTCTTTGTATTTAAGATGTTTCATTTGCTTCGAGACAGGGCTAAAAGAAATACTTGGACGAAGCTGAGGGTTTGGATGAACATAACACTGGCAGTCATGGAACATCCCGCTCCAACGGTAAGAAATACTGTTAAACTGGCTGGGGTATTCATAATGACTGTTTAGTTGTTATCTGGCAGACATTGTTTACAGCCAAACAATAAATTATGCAACTACACCATTGGAGGTTTCTTTTTATTAATCAAGTGAGTTTGAACATACAAATATCGTTGTGTCAAATGTTCAGCTTCATGTTCTGCTTTCAGTTTGTGGTGAATGCTCTTTTCCATTTGCCGTATCAGTCCAGATTAGCACTTGTCTTTTGCTTAGTGAGGAGAAAATCGATCTGGATATTTGAGTTAAGTCTGTATGATTCTGTTTACAGTATATGTCCATGTGGGTGTTCAGCAGAGCTGATTTCCTGTGTTATATAATACTCTTAGTAAAGTCATCCTCTCCCGGACAGGCGGCTCCATCAATGACACAGCAGATTGTCAGACCATAATTAAAGCATTTTACTTAAAAAGATCAGAACATTTACTATAAATTAAAATGTTTATAGTTATTCCAGATGTATGGATAACTTCATCCATCCAGCCATTGTCTTCTCAAAGACAAGTTTGTAAGATAATGCTGGCATCTCTCCCCATCAACACCCTCTGGCTTCTTAAGACATTTCCAGGTCAGAAGGTTTATTTGGTTCCCCCAGCAACTTCTGGGTCTGTCCATTGTCTCCTCCTTGTGGGACGTAGCCCCATCCAGGATAACAGAAATCCTCAGATAATCTCTAAAGCTTTCCTCCAGTGGAAGGAAACTAACTTTGCCCACTCAGTGACATAAGATCAGACTTATTGGTGAACCTCACTAAATCAGGAAGACCAGGGCGAGCCTTTAACCACTCTTACTAAAGGTTACTGGCATGCTACCTTTGGTGCCAGACTCAGCCCAAAAATCAGGAAGCCTCCTACACTAAGTGTAAGTGGCAGCTGGACACTGATTAGCTGTTACTATATTTGAACAAGCTTTATTTTTTTATTTTCAGAAAACATGCTCTTATTTGATCTGCTTTTAGTTTCATTTTTAAATTTTACTGCTATGTCCATTAATTTGTTATCATGGGGTAATTCACCTACGTGTGGTTAATGTTTTATTTGTACTCCCACACAGTTGTTAGGTTTTCCTTTTGCTTTCATGCTATAAAGCACATCAATGAATTTGCTAGAGCTCCTGAAATTAACTGCAACTTGTTTTTATTTTTTATTATAATTTTTTTCCCCCAAATATATAGTAAATGTCTAACAAGCCAACTAGACATCTTCATGGGAAAATTGTGACCAGCCCTCTCATTGCAATGACACTTCCTGTATAGATGCAGTGAAGTTATAGGAGTAAATTCCAGCACATGATGTTAGGTAACACACCGTTACTGAGCCCACGACGCTCCCAGGGAGAGAACATGTTTTTTTTATGATCGCACCTTGTCACGTTAAAGGGAGGATTGCATTTCTCTGTTAAGGCATTATGCCTGATACTAAGGAGGAAAGAGAAAGAGAGAGGGTAATTTGAAAACTTTGGACTCTGTGAGTTAAGTTTGCAGATGGCTTATCTCCTGTAACTGTGTTGTTTTAGTTTATAGACTTTGAGTTTTTTTGTGTTCTGTTTTAGATCATTTATTGATTTTATTCAAGAAACTGTTTTCATCATTCAATGACAGCTTTTATGCTTAATATAACATTATAAGAACATATTCTTCTCTTGTTTTGCAAATATTATTATAATGCAACACATTTTATTGTTGTTTATAAAAGAGAGCACTGCAATCACAAAGTGAACTGCTTAAACCCAGGAAGCAGTCAAAAATATTTCTGATTTTCTAAATCTTTCTCTCTGTTTTACTATTTTAGCTCAAACTTTTGATATTGAATAGAAATATTAATATTGCATAGTTTTGTTTCTACTTTGCCCCTCTGGCTAAAGAAGAACCAAATATTTCCTATACATTAATGTGAAAACTAAAGATCCTAACCCTGTCTTCTTTAAAGCACTTCATGGCCTCAAATCCACAGACAGCTAAATCATAGCTAGTATTGTTGTTACTCTTTGAAGATTCCAATTAAGGTGACGATTTTGCTTTTTTAACAGTTAAGTGGTGTGGGTTGGTTTTAATACCAAAGTTCTTCAATAAATCATGCGTTTGCTTTGCAACAGAATACTAGAAAGAAAATACTACCTTAGAGACAGAATTTCAAAACAGATGAGACAATCAATATAAACAGAAGATAAATTTTAGCTTAAAATAATTATGAAAGGTGTTTCTTATCATTCTTATGTATTGAAAGAATAAAATTGTTGTTAAATAGCCAACAAAATTACATCAGTATAGTTTTTCTTCTATTCCAAAAATATCTGGAGTTTTTTTTTTTCTCTCTTCAGTGTTAAAGTTAATACCAAAGTTCTTCTTGTATTTTCCTGACCCATGCTACGTAATTTGCAATGAAGAGAACCCCTGGAGTGACATATAAGATTACTAGACTGGAATAACCAGTTGCCTTTGCAGCAGCTATAAGATTACGAGTCTGGAATATCTAATCCGTGCCACCTTACGTGCACTTTGAAATCCTGTCATCCTTAATAGATGAGCGTATGGGCTTTTGAGATTGAATTACCCAGATCATGTACACAAGATGAGCTGTTCAGGCACTTGTAGGCCAATTAGCCTCTGTATATGAGGCAAATGCTCTACCACTGTGCTGCATGACAATATCTGAAAAGTGGAGTGCACAGTGGTGCAGATGGTAGCACTGTTGCCTCGCAATGAGAAGGTCCTGGATTTGAATCTCAGCCTGGAGTTTGCATGTTCTCCATGTGCATTTGTAGCTTCTCTCCAGGTACTCTGGCTTCCTCCCACAGTCCAAAACCATGACTGTTAGGTTATTTGGTATCTCTAAATTGTCATTAGGTGTGAGTGTATGGCTATTTGTTTTGTCTGTCTCTGTTTTCCCCTGCAATCAACGGGTGACTTGTCCAGGGTGTACCTCACCTCTCACCTTACTTAGATCGCATTGTAATTACTGATCAAAGTTGCAGAAAACAGTGCCAGAGTGGCTAAAGAATATGGGCTTCTTGATTCGGGGTCCCCTGATTTCTTCAGGTCAACCCTTACACAGCTTAAAGACACAGAGGACTTTAGATGTTCCAAATACTTGGATGACTTCAGTAAGAAATAAAGCAAAAGTAACACAGGCACAACCCTACACACACTGACCAAAGGATCCACTGAAATTCTGTGGCCAACAGACAGAAACCCTGATGTCATAATATTGTCACAATATCACAAAGTGGAACTCTTTCTAAGTGTATCATATCACAAACTGTAAGCAAAGGAGTCATATTCTGCATAAATGTGTCATTTTGTAATTGTGAATAAAGATGGGGGACCTCTGAGAGAAAAAAGATACCTGGATGAGCTCTAAACCTGACTAAAATTGTGATGACTAGCAGACAAAGATACTACTTACAAACAAAAGAAATAACCACTAAAAAGTCTAAAAGAATGGAAATCCATCCCAGTGATGCACCTGTGAGGATTTATTTCTGAGTCTGTAGCTCTGCAGATTCTTAAAGAGCTTTTTTGCACACTTCAATGTACTGTAAGTGACCTGTGTCGTATTTTCACCCTTCACATGAAGTTGTGTTTGAAAAGCTTTGAACAGAGCAACATATGAATATGAGGAGATCATGATCATTTATTTTTTACTTTACTTTTTTTTTTCAAATTTAAGAAACTATTTTCTGTAGTTCACTAGCTCCAGTTACTTTTGTTACAGGGGATGCCTCGTTTTAGTCATTCAATATCTTTGTTTTCTCTGTACACTGAAAGCTGAGCTTTTCCACTCTAAAGCAATTTTTAAAAAATGTGTTCAATAAATCATGCGTTTGCTTTGCAACAGAATACTAGGAAGAAAATACTACCTTAGAGACAGAATTTCAAAACAGATGAGACAATCAATATAAACAGAAGATAAATTTTAGCTTAAAATAATTATGAAAGGTGTTTCTTATTCTTATGTATTGAAGGAGCAAAATTGCCAACAAAATAGCCAACAAAATTACATCAGTATAGTTTTTCTTCTATTCCAAAAATATCTGGAGTTTTTTTTTTCTCTCTTCAGTGTTAAAGTTAGAATTTTCCTCTTCTGGGAAGAGGTCACCGTTTGTACCAGGAGCGGCTCAAAGTCGAACATCTGCGAAGGTGTGCTGAAGGTGTTTCTACCGATGCAGCACCAGTGTAGTTCACAAATAAGCCTGCTGATGGAGAATTGCTTTGTCAACACAGATTGTTTGTCGGTAAGGTGATAGTGTCATCAGGAAGGGCGGAGGAATGGATGATAGATGGAGGGCTACATGGGAGGGCGGAGGGAGGGGTGTAAATCGCTCTGGTACACCATCAGTTCCCCTGAGAAGAGTAACAATGCAGTAACTGCAGTCTACGTCATCCTGGAGTTCATATCTCATCTCTAGACTTCCCCTTTCTCACTTTTACTCTCACAAATCATTTAGCAGTGGAGGGGACTGATTATTTACTTTTGCTTTGACTCGTGCAGTCTGTGATCCCACCCCCATCGATGTCCATCTTCCTGCTTCTGTCTTTGGGTGTAGCAAATTTGATAATGAAGGGTTTTAGTGGCCAGTCATGCCTCGACTGGCTTTGCTCTCTCAATGACGTGCCGGGCAATGAAGGAGCTTATGAAAAGGCCTATACATGAAGAATATCGTGTCAGCAATTACTGCTTGTCTGAGCAGATGCACATCCAGACATCTTTTCACATGCATGGGCTTTCCTTGGTTCAATTGCTTTAGCACAAAGTTGACATTTAAATTCATGGATGTATGATGTTACCGTGACGACACATAATGAGGTGATAGTGTATGGTGATGAAAGGGGACACAGCAGAGACTGTCAAGTTTTCTGTGACCTTGAAGCTGCGTCCCTGAGCGCATCTGCAGTGGTCCTGCTTGTACCGCAGTGTTAGAGGGGACCAGCAGACAGCCAGATGCAGGCTGCAGCAGGACGACAGCCATATGCAGACAGGATATCTAGCATTAGAGCAGCAGTATTCAATCAGGAAACACAACACTCAACCTGTCTTACCAACTTGGTCACCCTTCCAAAAAAGTTTTAGGGAAACTTTAATTTAAAGTTTAAATCCTTGGAAAAACTTTATATGAAAAAAATACAAAGAACAGCAGTCTAAATAAAGGATTTAATTTTTTAATGGTTAAAGAGACCTTCCTCACCCTCTGAGGAGCTTAAAATCTGTGCAATTTAGTTTAACTCTTGACTTTGTTAGCTTTTTAAACAAATATGAGCTTGAAAAATCATTCCTGAACACTTTGCAACTTTAAGTAAAAGTATGAACAGATTTTATGTATGAAACTGGACCTCGCACTTGTTTACAAAAAATGAAGGATTTGTGTGTAAGGATAAGAAGATAAGAAGAAAATACAGAAACAGATCAGATGTCAGATGAAATAAGAGTTTGTGCCAAATCAGGACAGATGAAAAACAGTCTGAAGCCCCCAGGCAATCAGATGTTGTTGCAGATATTGACAAGTAGTGTAAAAAAGGACAAAAATAGTTCAATCCCGAAGGTCAGGATTTATCGGATGATCCTGCAAGTGGATGCTTAGTCTGCAGAAAAAAGGCAAGAGAGTGGGACCCACAGTCCCTTCCCCTCATCAAACAGCGATTGGCTCCAGCACAGTAAATCTCCTATCACAGAGCTTACCTATAATGTCTCCACTGACGGAGGAGGGAGCAGCCAGAACAAAGCCAGGTGACCCCTACATTTAGTGTACAGTCAGATACCTTTGTGGGTATTTTATTGTTTATCTGTGTTTGTGTGTGTTTGTGAGAGAGTGAGAGAGCAGGGGTGTACGTTTGTGAGTTTGTGAGGGTGTACTCAGCTTCTCTGGTTTCGCTTATGGTGTTAAATTACTCAGTGAGAGCTTTAATACAGCTAGAGACACTCTTGATTGGAAGTTTGGATGAGGGAGTGTGAGGGAAGTGGGGAACAGAGCGGAGCTGGCAGGCAGGACAAAGAGGGCACAGAAACTTCTGCAGAGCCAGGGACATGGGTGAGTCCTCACTGCATGCATGTTGTGCCTCTTTGACAGTCAGGTCTGATGTTAATGTCTCCTTACAGTGATAACTGTTTTTGTAAATGTCAGGCGAGTGACAGATAATAACCTATCTGAATTGAAAGTTTTTTCTACATTCAGAAAAGTGTCTCTAGTCAAGGATGTCGATTCTTACTTCTTACGTCTTGGTGATGTCCTTTGTCTTCTCATTTGGACTCGTTCACCCTTTGTCAATAACATGGGACACTTAGCTCACATAATTATGCATCTATCATCTATAATTTCCTTATATAAGATTTAACTCTATACCCTTAACTGTCATGCTATCTGCTAAGCTGAGAATGGAATCTGAGTCATGTGAATCTCTTTGAGTCTTGAAGGGCCCTCAGTGTCAAGTGAATTTCAGCCTTATGGTGTACGTTACAATTTAGTTACCTGTTCAAACCTGGCTAAAGGAAAGATAAACAGATACAACAGCTGTAAAATTGACAAACTACTTTGAACTCAAGAAGATTTCTGATAGACAATGGAAATTAGGGTTAAAAAATATTGATGTTAAAATATAAAGGACAAATTTTAATTTTTACTTAGTTTATGGCATCAGTCATATATGGAGAATCAGTTGTTTTGCCAGAGGAAATAGTTTTGCTATGCATTATCAGCAATAATGCCCCATATGCTGCATGTAAGCACTTTCACGTCTGATATTGCAGTGTGAGTTTTTGTTTAGGTCATTGGAAAGAAATTGAAGCAGAAAAATAACTGCACATGCAGAGTGTCAGATGGCAAGTTCTTTGCTGATGCAAACAGGAGCCGACACAAAATCTCCTAATCAACAAAACTGGATTGCAGCACTTTAGAAGAATTTAATACGTCTCTTTTTTATCACACTATTTTACAGATTAACCAAAGGCCTGAATCCAAACTTAGTGTCCAGCAGCCTGAATGGTAACCAGGAGGAGAGAAGCTCTGGCGCTATCTTCAGCGTGGCACTGGTTGAGGTTCATTCTCTGTCTCCGGAACCAGATTGACCATCATAGCTTGCATCAAAGCAGGCAATGGAGGTGCCGCTTGTTAATTTTGAAAACATGGACGATGTTGGTATCAACTTAGGTGACCCAAGCGACTCGGGTTACCCGACCTCACCCAACTCAGAGGCTCCTGATCAGAACTTGCTGGCCCACCGGCTGGCTTCTCCTCCTCAGTCGCCACACAGAGGACGACGACAGCGTCAGTCTGGACAGGAAGGGTTGTCCCCCTCCACTCCTCCAACTCTTACCTCCAAGGCAAACTCCAGCAGTGGCAGTCTTATCTCCAGTCTGAAGCTCCTGGCAAACAGTGAGTCTCCCACTGACAGTGTCTTCAGTAAGATGCTAAAGGATTATTATGAGAATGAAGATCTGTTCGAAAAGCACTGCCTGGAGGAGAAAGATGAGAAAGTCGTCATAAATATTTCTGGCTTGATGTTTGAAACCCAACTCAGTACCCTGAGTAAGTTTCCAGGGACACTGTTGGGTGATCCCATGAAGCGGTTACAATACTTTGACCCAATGAAGAATGAGTATTTTTTTGATAGAAATCGTCCATCATTTGATGGGATTCTCTACTATTACCAGTCAGGAGGGAGACTCCGCAGACCAGCCAATGTTCCCTTAGACATTTTTGCTAATGAAATTGTTTTCTATGAGTTGGGCCATGAAGCAATGGAGCAGTTTCGTGAAGATGAAGGGTTTATTAAAGAACCTGAAGTCCTCTTACCCACCAATGAACTGAAGAGGCAGTTCTGGCTCCTCTTCGAATACCCTGAGAGCTCCAGTGCGGCCAAATCTGTGGCTCTGGTCTCTGTCTTTGTCATTGTCATTTCCATCTTTATTTTCTGTCTGGAGACTCTTCCGGAGTTCAGGGATGACAGCGATTTTCCTCCAGGTTTCATCCAAATGATCAATGGAACTGCCTCTTACCCTGCCCCTAAAACTGTGTGGACATATCTCACGGACCCATTTTTCATTGTGGAGACTATTTGCATTATATGGTTCTGCTTTGAGCTTGGTGTCCGTTTTGTGGTTTGCCCCAGTAAGAGTGATTTTTTTAATAACATCATGAATATTATTGACATTGTGTCTATAATTCCTTATTTTGTCACCCTGGGAACCGAGTTGGCCACAAAGCCGGACGAAGATTTGAATGCAGGTCAGAATATGTCCTTGGCAATTCTAAGAATCATTCGACTTGTGAGAGTCTTCAGAATTTTTAAGCTCTCCCGCCACTCCAAAGGTCTTCAGATTTTGGGTCAAACCCTAAAAGCCAGCATGAGGGAACTGGGGCTGCTAATCTTCTTCCTCTTCATTGGAGTCATCCTTTTTTCCAGTGCCATCTACTTTGCAGAAGTGGATGAGCCCCAGACGCAGTTTGTTAGCATCCCTGATGGCTTCTGGTGGGCTGTGGTATCCATGACCACTGTTGGTTATGGGGACATGTGCCCAATTACAATGGGAGGCAAAATGGTCGGCACCCTCTGTGCCATTGCTGGTGTCTTGACCATTGCCCTGCCAGTCCCTGTCATTGTCTCCAACTTCAACTATTTCTATCACCGTGAGACCGAGCAGGAAGAGAAACAAGTGATGGATGCAGCTGCAGAAGCTGCCCAGAAAATGTCAGCTGCTAACAAGTATGGAAGTACCCTTTCTCTCAACAAGAGTAATGGCACATTTCAAAATGAGAAAAATGGCATGCACTGAGAAAGATAAGTAATTTTTATTAATGTTAGAGGAAGATAGACATTAAAAAAATTAAGCATATGTGTTAATGAGACAAACTTGGTTTATTCACTCATCTTTTTGTACTTCAAAACTCTTGTGCAAATGATTACAGTATTATTAGGCACCATGTGGTGAGACAACCAGTACACAAACTGTCTGTCTGCATGTAGATGTGTCAAAGTGCAATTAACATAACTCAGCAACTACTGTTTCAGTAACTCAGAGAATACACGGTGCAGCAAGATAGGACTTCTACAACAGACCGACATTTCACCTAAAAATTGGCTTGCTTAGACAGAAATAGTGTATATTTGTCCATCAGATGAAAACAAATCAAGTAATCTGAGCTCACATAGTTCATTGTTAGTCTACACTTTATCATACTCAGCAAAATCAAGATTGATCTTGGCAACATGTTCAAGGGCAGGCAAGTGTTGGACGGTGTAACAATAGACATTGGCATACACATTGTCTTCTCAGCAGGTCTATAGGTGCAAACGTACAGCCTGAGGCACCTTTCCATGTAACACTATCTGTGTGATAAATAGCTGGCAGAGTAGCGTGTCTGCTATTAATCTTATAGCTAGCCTGCAAACTTAAATATAAACCTGCTTAATCTTCACCATACATGAAAAAGGTTTGCATGCAGCAGTTTTAGTGATCAAAAAGGCAGGTTGCTTTTTTTATCCACAGGTTTTATTATTAGAATTTGGCACCAAGCCCAAATGAACATGGTTTTGGCTGTAAATGGAACATGTCAACACTTGTTGTTGTAAAGTGAACTTACCCTTTAAAACTGCATCACTTCATTGCACTGAAAATGTTTTTCTGTGTGTCTTAAGCAGTTTAGGAGCTTCACATCATCCATTGTTGGCAGGGAAAATGTGTTTAAGTGTACAGAAATGTGAGATAATATATATAGACTAGACTAGGTTAGGGCAAAAAAAAAGAAGTTTTTTTAAAGTATTTTTTCATCTGCCTTTTTATCTCTTACTTCAATGGCATAGTGGCTAAGCTGAGGCTTAATCCCCATTATCATATCTGAACATTTGATACATACACACACACACGCCCACACCCCCCCACACACACATATATATATATATATATATATATATATATATATATATCTATATAAAGACTGAATTTATTACGGTATTTTAAACTTATAATAAGAAACAATTTATTTGACATGAGATTGAGAGACATACAACGATAATGAGCTAACTGGGTTTGTGATCACATATGACTTGTAATTTCCATAAGAAACACATGAATTGGAACCATTTATGCATGAAACAGTTCTGTCACTGAAAACTTAATGTATGCAAGTGTCTTGTTCATATAAATATTACTTGTACTGAAATGTCAGTGAATGTAATTGTAACTCAGTCAATGCCTTTATAATCTTGAAGAATGCAATATGGTGATAATGTGTGGGTCTAAAAGAACATTGTGTTCTTCATCCATTGAAAAAGTTGTACCTGCTAGGAAAATATAATCCAATAAGGTGACATGAGTAGGTCACTTCAGTAATTAGCACTTTACTATGTTACGAAGCACTGAATATGTTAAGACTGTTACTGTATGTGTCAACGTTGTACAGTACACAGTGTCATAATTTGCTATGTTTTATTTATCCAGCAAAGAGTGCCTTTCATTAAACATGTACCCAAACTGTGTCATGCTTCCCTCTGTTGATTTTTAAAGAATTTATTCTGGGATAAAATGTGCACAGGTCTAAGCAGACTTATGAGTTTGAGCTTCAATTTTCCTTATGTTTATTTATAAAAGTGATAAATAAAAGTGTAAGTGTCAGTTTTTTGGCTTCAGGGCTGAACTCTCATTAACGCCTCATGTTGGCTTGTTATTAACACCTTCTCACTGGCTGTTCGCATTGCTGATATCATGATGAAAATAATTGTGTGATGCTTGTCATATGACAATATAGAATAAAATCATGTTTTTTTGTGTTTTTTTTCTGTATTGATATAAATAGGTGGTGTTAATAGCAAGCTGGAGGAGCAGATGTTTGTTTGAGGTCTAACAAGCCCGTTAGCTAATGAAGAAAAGAAAAAGAGACTGGCTAAAAATGGGTGAGATGATGAAAAAATGACTACAAATTGATGCAGATGAAAACTGACAGTCTCTATAATATTTATTACAAATGTTGGGAAAAAAAGACTAATTAGATCACATGTTCTGTTGGTTGTACTCTGTTCTAAACCGGGAAATTACAGTGTTGTGTGGGAAACAATGTCTTTGACTGGGATCACTTCAGAAAAAAAGCACCAAGTTAAATATGCAGTGCAAATTAATCTTTTATTACATGATCTATCTTGGCCTCTGAGGCAAGACATAGGCTGTTTTACTTGCTGTTTGTTCCATGCCTTCATATATAAACAAAACATTCCTAGTCAGTAACTAAACTGTACCAAATTTATGTTGCTCTTCTGGATTTTGTTTTTTTGAGCCAATTTCTGCCATAAAGGTTTTTGTTTTTCTGTTTGTCATGCTGTGTTTTTGAGTCTTTTCAACTTGACAACTTATCACTCAGGTCAGCATGCCACTCTTCTGATTTCTGATCGCTCATTGATGTCCCACGGATACCCTCTGAAAGCATTTTAGCATTTAAAAAGACAGATGGTTCAGGCAAGGTCGAAGCTAAAGTGAGGCTGCATTTATAATTCATGAGAAGTTCCATGAAGATATCAAATCCAGCCTGCCTTTGATAAACATTCACCCCAAGAAAGTGATTCAAAGACCAACCGGTCCAGTCTCTGTGACACAACAGTTAGTGCAAATCTTAGTAGAACTAAAAATATCTTTGTAGCATGAGTGCTCTTTACTTCTGACTCTCTGAGCTGGTGACAAGCTGCGTCCGTCTGCTCTAAAAGAAACAATGGACGAGTCTCACGCAAAAGCTCAGACAGTGAGTCTCATATCAGTGGATTGGGTTACTGTACTGTCAGCAGACACGTTAACTCAATTCTCGGAGCTGCACAGACAGCAGCCTGTGCACAGTAGTTTGCTGCCTCCAGAGAGTAAAGTCACCTAGAACTCAGCAGATTGTGTTCAAATCAAATTGCTTAAAGTTCTTCAGTTCCTTTGAGAAACTGCAACTCATCTGGATTTAAAGCAAAGTGCACAGACATGAGGATGCTTTGGAGGAAAGTGTGCAACACCAAGTAATATTGCTATTGATTATAGCTCAACTTTGTTAGTGTACAGTAATACTTAAGGTATGGATCCCACAGTGACTTTGCATTTAAATTTTTAAAGCCTGTTCATTAACTACATGACTAGCATTATGAACTGAAAAGGAATCCAATAATTTGCTAATGGAGATAGGAAACTCAATGTTCTGTCAGCATAATAGAAGATGATGAATGAGCAAATAAAGACAGTGTTTTGTATAAAGTGAGGGTCTGGCCTTTTAGTGCTTCACAGAAAATGCTGCCTGTACCTTGTTTTTGAGTGCAGTATTTTGTGAAAGGATCAAAAGAAGCTATAAAGAAATGCCTTTTCTTCATCCCAAAAAATTTAATTCCATGTGAAAGTTTTGATCAATTTCTTTATACATTGTTTTATTTACTTACATGTTTGCTTTATTTGGAAGCGTAAAATAAGAATACAGCAGAGGTTACAAATGAAAATGCAAAGAATGTTCTTCAAAGCACAAAGTACATTGTTTTGAAACAGTTACTATGCTCCTTGAACAATTTCAGACTTTTTCATATACCTAAGACAAATACAGTAATTTGCCTCCAGGACTGACCTGTTAACTCAGGTGAACTAAATGCAAATATACCTGATACATTTTAAATGAGAAAAATCATGTATCGTTTTGTTTCTCAGTCACAATAATGCACTCCATTATATTGGCCTGTCACATAAAATCACAACAAAATACTTAGAGGTATATGGTTGTTAAATGGCAAAATCTGAAAATGTTCAAGGAATCTGAATACATTTGCCTGGTCCCTATACAAACTACAAAAGAGCCAGGCGAATAGTTGTTGTTTAACTACTGCTTCAGAAACATGTTTCTTTGGAAAACACAGAGCATTTGAACTTAAGAAAATCCCCAAGAGACCTTTAGAAGTGTGTTTAAAGTTTGACCTTTTTAAACCAAAAGTTTAAAAAAAATGGTTTGGTTTAACACTTCTGGAAATCTCAGGAGAAAATAGAAAAAGTGCTGTAGAAACCAAACATATCAACTTTTATCACATCTATTTTTGCAAGTTTCTTTGTGATTGACTAACTATGACTTGCAAAGTAATTCCCAGACAAACACATGACAACAGGAACAGATTTTTTAGATAGTATAAAGACACTCATGTGACACATAAAGTTTTGAAAGAACAACTATTTCTAAAAACATGTTAAAAGTTTATTTTATGAAGCTAAATAAGTTTTAATTTCCTGGAATTTTTGCTGACCACCTTTCACTATATGCAGAATGAGAATACAGTGAATGTTGAATCATGTTATTTAAATAGTACTTTCAGCAATATTGCTTCTATAAAACAGATGTATTTAGTTAGTAGACATAAATAAAGCTGTTGTATTTTCTTGAGTCTGTTTCTATATGAATTGTGAGCTGCCTTATGCAGCACAAATCATTTTATGATTGGAGAGAGGCGCCCCAGGATAAACAGAAGTAATGACTCAAAGAGATAAAGATTTACAACAGGTAAATGCACAGTGACTGCTCTGCTGTTCTGCTGCAAGCTCCAGAGGTCAGTGACCAACCCTTGTGGGACGAAACGTGAGTCTCACATTTGTAAAGCTTAACACCCATGAAAAATGAAGAAGGTGACCTGAAGTATCACCAAGGGCCAGACAGTAAATGGAGCATTGAATTTGGATGACCCAAGGCTGCTTTCCATGACAACAACAAACTGGAAAATTCAGAAAGTCTAATGAGTATGACTGAGCAAAGGATCCTAGTCATAAATTTTACACTAAAATACGTCTTACTAGAAGTGATGCAAGTAACTGACTTTAATATTTATCTACACACCTCATCAATTAAAACACTGTATGGAACAAGTATTTTAATCAGGAAGAAGAACTTTGACTAGAAATTAGTGCTTGCAATATGCTGCTGGATATGCTGCAGCCAAGGCACGATTTATGTACTTTTTTGTAGGTTCATCTTTTAAATCTCAGCATCAAATATGTTTGGTTCTTAAAAAACAATCTTAATGTAATGGTAAAAAGACTATTTTTGTATTACTCTTGCTCTTTGTTTAAATTAAGTACAACAATTTAAACAAAGGGCACAGGTATTATTTTTTTTACAATGTCCAACCCTTTATGAATACATTCCACCCATTTTCAAGACAACATATTCACTGCCCTCTAGTGGCTTCCATAGTCACCAGATCAAGTCAGTTCAAAAAGGGTCTCCAGCCAAGTACTAACCAGGTGCATCTGATAAAAGTGACCTATGAGTGTTTAGATCTTGACAGAGTATAAAACTTAAATTTCATTGGTAAGTGTGACATCACGTGGAGATCTGGGTTTTACTACAAAACAATCCTGTCTTAATTTCTTATTTAGTAACTTGCACTCTCATTTATTTCAACTTAATTAAAAAATGCACAAAATATTAGACATACTTGGATTATGTTAGGTTTAACATCAGCTTATGAATTACAAGCAAGCTAGTGAAATAAGGTCAGCTTATAGACACAACTATTCTTGGCTGCAAACAGTCCATATGATAGAAAACTTTTGTCTATGGTTTCTATGGATTTAAAGCTTAGCAGTCAGAATAAGACTTTATTTATAGTGATGTGTCACTGAAGCTGATGGACAGAAAGGTAAACTAGAAGTAAACATTATTTGAATGAAAACCGGTGAGTCTTTTTCTTTGCAACCAACCCTTTTTGGGAAAACCAAGACGCCCCTATTGGTGTTGTAACTAACTAGTTCCGATCACACAAAGAGGTGAGGAGGGGAAGTTGTTACTACAGAAAGTGTCTGAGCAGATTCAGTTTAGTGGTATGTTGGTAATGATAACATTTTTTATTACTGAAGCTACGTATGCTAAAAACTGCAGCTAAATTATTTGCTGCAATAATCTAGCTCCGATTTTAACCAATTGCACTTAAAAGATGAACTGCGTTTAACCTTTTAATAGCAGTTTCAGAGGTTACAAAAGTCAAAATGTTAAAATTGAGCTGATTCAGCACCACAAAACTTTGTTTGTATATATTATTGTACATACACAAGACAAGTCATGCTTGAAGACCAATGTTCCTCTAAACAAGTTAAATCTTGAATGAGTTGTACTTTCTATGAATACAGATACTTTATCCTACAACACACAAATCAGTGAGGGTTAATTAACTCTATTTATAAAAACTCAAAAATGTCTGTCATCTTTGATTGGGTCAAGTATAAAAGTCAGTGGTCAAGACTGAAGTAGACTGCTATAAAAGGAAAAAAAACCAAACATTTTTCCCAATGTGGTTTTTGAAACTTATATTCCAAAGGAAACTTCAAAAAAGGGAAATTAATATAAGGGGCTAGTGCCAAGACAGAATTAAATAATCTTTATGTGTTGTGACATATAGAGTTAATAACAAAGCTCTTTAATCAATATAATCCAGGTCAGGTATCACCATTTTGAGTATTGCCTTTGCAAACCTGAGCCATGTAAAATGGCCTTAATGTCAGCTATACAGAAGAATGAACCTGAGCTAATACACTTTAACCTTTATACATAAAATCTGCCTTTCTGACTGCCTGAGATGAGATGTTTTTTGTACTTGGCCTGAAATGATCATCGAACATCTTTGATCCTGAAATCTGGCCGTTCTGGTTTCCCCAACCTCTTCCATGCATTTTGTTGCAGCCAAATTTCCCTGGAATTTATGCCGTGTTCTCACATGCGGCTGTATTTTTCAACTTAAGCCAAGTACACAGCTTTGAGGGAGGAAATTTGATTAAAATAGATGAATTGCATATGCCATAGCGGTGAGGTGTATAATGAATCCCATACCTTAGCAAAGTTAAAATGCCAGCACCACCATACAGACATTTTAAAAACAGCAGCAGAACAGGATGAATACTCTTGTAGTGTTTGTGTTGTGACCAAAAGATAACAGAGAAAAGGAAAATAAAAGTTTCTGTCTCCAAGCACTGCATGTTTGGTTGAGGAATGCAGTTCCTCTATGAGTCCTGTTTTTATTCTGAAGTCACCATTTAAAAGTTTCATTTTGAAATAATGGGCAGGATAGCACAATGAAATCAAAATTTCAAATAGAAAATTTGGAAGACTGCTAAACAACCCCAATCTTAAACTTCAACATGGCTATTGTGCAGTTACATCGACACCTGCACACACACACAAAAAACTCTTTAAGCAACATTTGCACTTATCTTTAGAAATCTTCACGAAACATCCCAATAATCTTGATTTTCTGCAGTACATAAAATTCTAAAATGCACATAGATAGGGAAGTCCTGCTATTTTCTGACGTACAGCTCGGCAGCTGTTCAATTATCTTGAGAATAACTAAATTCCCGCAGAGTGGATAATGCTGACCATGACATATAGTGATAAAATATAGTTATTTAGATTTGACAGAGAAATCTAGGTAATAACCTTAAGAAACAAAGATAGGACGAATATTATAATCATTCTTATTAAGTCACTCTGCATTTTACACTCTAAAATCTAGATTTAGAAACATCAGAAATTTCAGCTCTTCAACTTGGGTTATTCTTAGGACATATTTCTCAAAAGCGGTGAAATAACCCTTTACAAAAATTAAAGGGTTAGAGTATTCTTATTTCATCTTTAGACAGGCTACCCCTTTACAGGAAACACGCTGCTTTGACTTCCTATTAAACGTGGCCAATTATTACACTGCGCAGCAAAAGAGAAACCGTAAACAAGGTCTGATACCGACGTCTATGTAATCCCGGAAAACATACGAGGTGGACAGCGCAAAATCCCCTAGTGTCGCCTTACCTTATCTCAGGTGTTCAGGTGAAAGCGCCGACGTGTTTCGCAGTGGGAGGACCTTCTGGTCTCGGTGAGCAGGTAAATTAGTCTCTTTATAAGACATAAGCCTGTCTACAGCGAGTACCTTCAAAACCCGCGATCTGCAGATTTCATACGGATAATTAAACGATTTCAACGAGTAAAGGTGAGTTTACTGACAGAGTAACTTGACCATGAATACGTTTTGTTTTTCTTCCTTGTTTGACTTTTAAACAGTATTTAACAACGCGTCTCTATTTGTGTCGCAGTAATAACCGCATTATCGAACACAACTTAATTATACTTTCCTGTTTCATCTGCGTTTTAAAGACTGTTTAGAAGAGTAGATAAAAAATAAAACACTGAGTGAACTGTAATTGTCTTAAGATCCTATGTGTCGCTTCAGAAATTAGATCAAGACATTATGCATTTTTTTTAATCAACTTAATATTTTATCATGTTTATTGAAACTGGCCCTAAGAAATCATGATCATGAACGGCGTGAGCAACATTCAAACATTAATTACCGTAATATTCTTAATCAATAAAGACAATATAATAAGATTTTTTTTTTTAAAAAGTGTTAAAAATGAGTAAAAATAATGTTATTTAACAGTATAAATAAATTAGAAAGTTTGTGTGATTTTCAACTAAGATATTTAAATCTAATAAGACATGGTACGCTTTTCTCTTCTTCCTCTCAGAACCCACCATGGAAACAGCAACAGAAAAACAAAGGCCTGCTCACGGCCAGATAATCTCTGTGCCCCATAAGGACACAGTGCGTCTCCTGGAGGTTTACATCAAGCGGAGCCTCAGCCTGAATGACGGCAGCCTGCGGGCAAAGAAAGCAGGGAAGAAGGAAAAGTGGGTGACCCTGTCCAAAACGTATAGACGATCCTCCAGCGACCCTTCGCTACTCTTGCAGGAGGCATTAAATCACAGTGAATCTAGTGTGCTTCCTGTGGCTGAACCCCAGATGTATGAACCCGTGAAAGATCCTGAGGAATCAGAGGAGCCAGTACTCAAGACTAAAAAGACCAAAAAGATCAAGAAACCCTCATTTTGGAAGACTTTTCTTGGCATTTTCAAGAATGAGGACAAAGAAGATCAAGACAATCCATCAGAGGTGTTTGACAATTCAAACCAATCAACCAACTGCCTGCCCACAAATCAGCTCTCCTTTCAAAAGAAATCAATGAGGAAAAAGTCCATAAGAAGGAAATTGTCCAAAAGGTGGTCTCTGAGATCAACTAAATTTGGTAAAGATGTCAACTCTACCGATAGCACTGGAGTAGAAGGTAACTGTTACAGAAATGAAGATTCATATTACTGTCATGTTACTGCATTTAAAAACTGCTCATTAATATCCAAACATTTGCTTAACAGCTGTGATCAGCGTCGAACCGACATACGCCTACTATGAGAAAGTATCAGAAGAACTTGAAAAAATTGTACATGAGGTCAAAGAACAAGAGGAAACGGAAATTCTGCCTAATGGTAAGAAATGGGTTATTTTGCTCGTAGTTTGCAGCTGTTAAAAATAGTTAATTGCCGACAGTATAGCGTGGGGAAAAAAAACAACAAATCTGGAACTGGAAGTGCTGAAGGGAAGAAAATAATGCATAGGAGAATTAACATTTAAAGAGATTCTGTTCAATAAAACCTGTTCAGAAAATATATTAATAGAATAGAATAGAATAGAATAGAAGTACTTTATTCATCCCAGCAGGGAAATTACTTCGCAGTTACAGCATAGAGACAAGACACAATAACTACCACTGAGTAGTAGTTGTAGATAAAATAAAAATAAAATAGTTCCTCTTTGTTCGTGTTTGTTTTCAGAGGAAGTTATCAAAAGGATTGTTGCTTTGACCATACAAGAGGGTGATGCCATTGATGGGAAGGTGGGTATTTCTTCCTATTGTCAGTGAAAAAGTTCAGGCTTTAAATCATCCATCTGTACCTCTGTCTGTTAGAGGCATGTTTTTGAAAACACAACAAAAGCGACTAATATTAGAAAGAAGGAAGAGCTTTATAGAGTACATGTTGAGTCATAGATGGTTTGAAAACCAACCACAGGTCATGTGATTGCTGTGACATATGGTCTGTTGAAACAGTTTTACATTAACTCACTTTAGACCTGTAAGTGAACAAGCCAACAGTAGTTAATTAATTGTATGTGCATTGCAAAATGTAATACAAGATAAAAAGGTACAATTCAGGCATAGTTTTTACCCAGTGATTTCCCGTTTGTATTTTCTAATGCAGCACTTTAATGGTTTTTTTTTAGTTAAGCTGTTGAGTATTTGTAGACTTTTAATATTTTCTTGCTCCTTAAAGTGCACACAGTACAATGAGAAAATATTGCAGTGAATCAGCTGCCTAACAGCTTTCAAGTAATCATTAACCACATTTAGAGAATCACTTTGGATTACAGTAAAATGATTATCTTTGCTGTGTTATCTCAAGTAGGCCAAAACATACTTTCCCTCCTGATAGCTCTATTGTCCTTATCTCCTTTAGCTGAAAGATAACCCCATGCTGAGCAGCTTTTTCCAGCGCATGACTTACTCCTCCTTCCAGAAGATGGCAGATGCTTACCTGGAGAAAGAGGCAAAGCCAACCCACAAGCCGCTCACTGTTCTACCTACAGCACCCGAACTGGTCAAACTGGCTTTCACTCTTGACTTTACGGCCAGGGTAGCTGGGCTTTATAAACAGAACGTTGGTCACATCACTTGTCTCGGGAACCGTTATCTGCAGGACCGATTTGAATACAGACAGGTGAGAATGCTAAAGAACGGATTATAATCAAGAAGGAAATTTCTTGAATTTTGATAGTTTTCAAGCATAAGGAATGTCAAGCTCTAAGTTGTGCTGTTAGGTTGTTCCTATTGTGAAAATGGTACAAATACTGCCGTTTCTTAGGATCACAATGTTTACACAAGCAAATCATTAGAGAAATCTAACATAATCTAATTACCTTTATTTGAAACAAAACAATCTATATTACTATTGTCTTATTGGCACAACATATTGATTACAGTAAGGAATAATGTTGGCTACACCTATTAATTTTTTGAGAAATGGACTTAAAACAAAAATTACAGATACTTTTACCAAAAACAGCATATCGCTAAAAAGCTAATAACTTAAGTTCAATTTCAACATGTGAAACGAATATATAGATTCATTATTTACATGAATAGAAATGTCAGTCTTTTATTCCTGTTAATTTTGAGGATTATGCCTTAAACCTAACAAAAACCTCAAATTAAATTTCTTAGAAAACTGAATTTCATACAAAACCACTAAACAAGAAAGTGTGCAGAAGTACTGAAATTATTCAACTGAATTTGATATTATTATTTAAGATGCAACTTTAGTGTAAGTTAAATAATTTAGCAGGAACTTTAAAAGAACCACCTAATCTGTCTTTTTTGCAAGCAAAGTAAAGGTGTAGGTAAAAGTGTAAAACTTTAAACCCTAGAAAAAGGGAGATAAAAAAAAACTGGAGATATTCATTTCCAGTTTGAAACCTTAGCTCTTTAAAACCTCACTATATCTTGATAGAAGTCAGGCGATACCTAACTGCAAAGTACAAATGCAAAAATGGAAAATTTTGTTTTAATATCTTGTCTTGTTTCTTTCAGGCATGCAGTGACCACCCTTGGTCCGACAGCGATGATGCAGACAGTGTTCCTCTAACAGGCAAATGAAACCGAGATCTGCCCAACTATCCACTTCCCCACACATGTGACTACAGAACTGCATAAACTCCACTTTATGAACACTGTCTGAAAACTTAAGTTATTTAACATGTGCTTGAAAGAGTTTACTAAGCTGAAAATGTGACACAGCAGGATGTTTTCTCAGAAAGCCGTCACTTGACAGGCCAATGGTCATAAACCCAAACTTAGTGAGCCAGCCACCAAAAAGTACTGAACTGTGATAGCACTTTGTTAGATTCATATTTAGGTGATTCTCTAAGAGACACTACAATGCAAGGCTCTTTTGCCAAATTTGAAAATTTGCTGATTTGTAACTAAGAAAAAAACAGTGCAATATTTTCTTCTGTATGGGTAACTCTGAGCTCTTGTTAAATATGTATTGTGTGTACCAAAACTGTGATTTTTGTTATGAATGCTGGCATTCATAATGTCAACTCTGATCTTGTTAAATACTGTAATGAGTTTTAATTTTTAATAAACATACTGTATATATGATTCTTAACATGGTTGGCAGCTCTTTCATTCACTGACATAAGCAGGAAACAAACTAGAAATGAAGTACAGTTTGTCAAAATTAATGACCTAGTTCTCATAAGTGAAGAAAAGCATTACATGAAGTGTACTGCTCCTTCTCCTTTGTATGGGGAGGGTGAAGTTGATCTGAATGAGTCAAACTGTTGATACACCTTGAGGATAAAGAGCTGCTAGGACTTGTTTCCAGGAAAGGGTGAACTCATTGGATTAATTTTTATTTGCATTAGAATGGATTTTATCTACTTGCACAACTCAAATTTAGATCAAATTGGGGTCAGGAGTCCAACAGGTGTATATATAAGTTCATTTGCAGATAAAAAGTAACAGGTCACACGACTACACGCTAACTTGTAATTACAAGATGGTATGGTACGTCCGTCAGCTATTATGACTAAGGTGAGCATGATGGCTCTCTGCTCCAGAATGAGACTGTGCATAACCTACCAGAAATAATGATCACTCAGTGGAAAACTACTACATCTAGTGCACTGCAATGCAACAGATGGACTTACATACATCAGAGAAAATGGCAGACAAGTGGAGATCAAGTTACCTGCTCATACAAGGAGCATAATTCACGTAAGTATGGCAAGAATCACAATAAAATGCTAAATGTAATGCAAAGCTAAGTTATAATTTGACTTTAAAATATGGGCTTCGGAAAATATTTCCACATTAATAATAATTTTATCATCAATTGAGTAATACAGACAACACATAAAAATTGGCAGGTGAAAGCAAAAATTCAAATATTGCTCAAGTGACATGTTCCGTGACAAGTTAATTACTTGCTCAATCAAGATTATGCCCGATTGTGTGATCAGTTCTCAATGATGCATTGTCAAGATGATGTTGACTCACATGCTACAGCTACACCACAAAGAAAAAAAATATGGTTTCTGGTTGCAAACAGTAGTTTTAACATTAGCACATTAACACTTAGTTAGAACTTTGCTTCAGTCAGACCTCAAGCCCTGTACAATATGAACTTTTATGAAACCATACTTTGGTTTGAGTGGTTTTGCCTTTATAATACCTTTAACGTGAGAAATACTCATTGTGGGTATTGGGAATTTCACAATTTTTCTTTTTTTAGACTAGAGAACAAAAGCAAACACTTCTGTTTTAATGTTGTAGGACTGATTTGAAGGGTTTCCAGTTATGACATAAGTGGAAACATAACTTAAATCTTGCCACAATGGTAAGTCAAAAGTTCACAAATTTTTGTTTCATGTTGATGCATGTAGAATAAATACGTATACAGTGAACCCTTGTTTTTCGCGGGGGTTGCGTTCCAAAAAGAACCCATGATAGGCGAAATCCGTGAAGTAGTTACCTTTATTTTTTTTTTACAATTATTATACAGCATAATTAAATACTCTACATTGAGGCCGTGAAAGGTGAACCACGTTATAGCGAGGGTTCACTGTATTTATATATGTTGACCTTGTGTTTGGACATTTGGTTTTGTCTCTTCAAACTACAGTTTTTATGTTTTTGTGGTTTCACAAATTGACTGTGACCACATGCAGCGATGGGATTGTTTAATGGCGTCTTAATGCGTGTTCTACACAAATAATCAGACATGAAAAACTGCCATAATGAAGCCTAAAAATATATAGATTTTTAAAACACAAAGACAAATAGTCAGATATCTGTGTAAACCTTTTACATTTTTATTGCTTTTTACACACTGAGAAGGACGACTAATCAAAGAGTCCGAAGCCCATGTCTTCGTCTGACTCTTCAGATTCCTCTTTCTTCTCTTCTTTTTTCTCTTCCGCTGGAAACGAAAGTAAAACCAGCAGTTCAATGTAGGTAAAACTACACAGATGCCACAGAAAACACTCAAAAAACCTGAGTGTACCTTACATTTACAAACTATTTTATATGTAGCTTCATGTTTACTTGTGTACAAAGACATAAACATACCAGCAGCAGGTGCAGCCCCAGTTCCAACGGGCCCACTACCAGCAGCTGCTGGCGGTGCTGCTACAGCACCACCTGCTGGTACAGAGGCTAACTTGGAGAGGCCTAGAAATAGAAAGACAAAAAGGTTAGTAAACTTTCATCTGTAGCATGAAAGTTACAGATGAAACTTTCATGCTATGTAAGTTTCATCTGTAAAGTTATGTACTGTATTTTTCGGACTACAAGCCGCTACTTTTTTCCCACGCTTTGAACCATGCGGCTTATAGCCTGGTCGGCTTTTCTGTGGATTTTTCTTCAACCGTTACGGGGCTCTTTAACAGGAAGTGAATCATTGGAAGTCAAAATTGGATATCAAAAAAGAAAGTGGTGATTTTCATTTAAAACAAGCACATGCTTGTTCTCGACAGAGAAATGTTTTCAAACTCATACCCCTCATCATGGAAGCAACACAAAGAAGTTCATATGATGCTGCTTTTAAGTTGAAAAAGGATGCTGCTATTAAGGATGCAGATTATAGCAGATTTATTAAGGACGCAGTCCTCTGCGTCCTTGTGGAAAACTGAGAGCGGCGCAGATACCAGCAGCTTATAGCCTGGTGCAGCTTATATATGCACGGTTCCAGTTTTTTTTTTACTTTGTGGGTGACTTATAGTGAGGTGCGCTCTATAGTCCGGAAAATACGGTAAATTATAGAGTCCTTACCTGAATTCATGACTTGGTTGACGTCTTTTCCGTTCAGTTCACTAATTACCTGATAAACGAGTAAGACTGTTACTACCTGGCGTCTACAAACAGAACTTCACAATCATTACATTACATACTTTATTCAAGCGTTCATCATCGGCCTCAATTCCCACGCTGCTCAGGATCTCCTTGATGTCTTTTGGAGAGGGGTTGGTGTTCCCACCGAGAACAGCGAGCAAGTAAGCGGCCACGTAACGCATTCTGGAAATAAAATGACAAATGAGCAGTTATCAAGTTATATCAAGACAAAACCAAATGTCCAAGGTATCCATAAAGCATGCAAGCTCAAACATTACAAGAAATAATGTTTTAGAACTTGTGAGATTCATTTAAAATGAAAAGAATCCCAACACATTTAGAACACTATTGGTTTGCAAGTAGTACAATTTAAAACCGCAGAATTTTAAAAATTGCACCTGTCAAACTTAAAAATAAATAATCATACCAAAGATTTTTGCAGAGGCAAATGTTATACTAGCAGAGTGAACATTTTATTTTTATATCAAATTAAAAATGAATCCCAACAACTTTGTTGTGCTTGGCAAATCAGCAAGAAAGTTAAGCGGTGACATCATTTTCTACTTAATTAGCATTATGTTATCAATTAGTCAGAAAACAGTTATTTTCAGCTCTAGTTAAGCTAGCCTCTTTGTACCTCCGTTTTGTACTTGTGTCCCCAGTTAGCATTTTCCTAAACTGCTTCGTACATCTAAATAAACCACTTTCTACCTACCAAGAATTAAGTATTTTGAGGTGCAAAAACTTTTAACTCACATACATAAGTAAGGTGTGCCATTAGTTGAAAATTTTTCTAATTATCTTTAAAATTGTATCCAATTTTGTTCAAATTTTTCTGATTGCTCAATTTTTTACCTAAAGAAATTCAGGAAGAAACAACCTAACAAGCTACGAAAAGGTAAAACGACCAGTGTCCTTTGTATAGTTTAAAACCTGAATACAGTAAAATTTGAACATTTAGGTTAAGGGAGACAAATAACTTTTCAGAGCTTAAACGTGAAATTAAGCCTCTTAAAAATGCACACAGCGTCTGAGTCTAGTACAGATTTAATCATGATCATGTAAACACGACGAAGGGTATTTCATTTTAGCGTTGCTAATTTTAGCTTTTGTTTTTGATGTACTCAAAAAGAGTCAACGGATATCACACATAACCAAATAAACGGTCACATTGTTGGATTTTGTTTTATACAGCCTCAGCCTACCTATCTACGTTATTTGTCAGAGTTAAACCGTGCCAATTATAGTATATATCACAGCTAGCACAGGCAGCAGCATGTGGCCATGTTTTCCAAATACTTTCTAGTTTTAACTGCGTAGCAGGACACATAGACGCGTTCATCACGATTTAAGCACAAAATATAAGTGTGTGCTTTATTAATATAGGATAATACAGAAAGTGGTCTACACAACATGGCATAAAAGGTGTAAATTTTGACTTACTTTTAAGTCTAAATAGACACGAAACGTCGGTCACGCTAAGCAGTACGGAAGAGGGCGGGAGGTGATCCCGGAAGTATTAAAGGACTGGATATGGCGTTCTCATTGGCTGGTTTGTACGCCAGACAAATTACGTCAAAACCTACTAAGCTCTGCTCCCTTCTTTCTTTACAACATATAAAGTTTTGGGGGTATTTTTTGTTGTTCAAATAAAAAATCTATTCTGATTACAGATTTGTTTTAACTTTATTTTTTATTTTTAATTTAATTTAGGATTAAATATGTAAAACCATAGTAATCTCGCAAATATATTCAACCGTTTCATTTTTTTTCATAAAATTCGATACAGATTAAAATAAAAACTAAAACAAAAAACAGCAACTTGTTCTCATTTTTCTAGTGCAACTGCAGAACCAGTCTTTTACAGGGCATTCATTTTGTCAACTAAGACCTGTTCATTTTAAATATTGGATTTCTACATAACCTAATTTGTTAAATTTCCGGTTAAATCCTATTTTCAACTTCATATTTTTAGCAATTTGCTGGTATCAGATTGTTTTGACAATGCAGAGAGAGGCCAGTGCACACAAGTCAGTTAAAACCATACACAAAGTTGCAAAATATTTGTTTTATTATGTAGCTGTAGTTCCTGTAGACAAACTACAGTCTACAGGAGCTAGACTGCAGTGTAGTTCCTGTAGAAACTGTTTATGTAACAGTTCCTACTGTTACATAAATATCACATGAAATACAAAAAGTTTAAAAGGAATGGTGTGAACACCTTTTTTCACATCCTACAGTTCAACCAGCTCCTCTTGTCTCTCCTGAGTGAAGAGCCAGTCGATCAGAAACACGACAGAGTCTGACACAAACTCTGCTATCTTCTTCCCATTTGACACATACCAAATTTTATACGAACATTCGATTAGCAAAATCATCACAAAGATGATTAAAAAGACAAGGAAGATACGATCCATATAATAGTTTGCCTTTTCTCTGAAGGTCCATTGCTCATATGGTTGAGCACGCCGACTTTCTCCATATTTACTGAAATGCAGCAAAGCTTGCTGTTCATCATCCAGGTCTTCCTCCGGAGCCTCTGGATCCTGGCTGCTGTTCGTTTCATCAGTATTTGCCATTTTACAGTTCCAAATGTAAACGGCTTTCAGAAGCTTGAGGACATAAAGGAAAACAAGATGCCAGTGTTTCTATTCAAAACTGGAGAAAAAAAACATCAAAAACTTTAGTCATATAAGTATGAGGCGTCCTACCTTGAAGAAGATTTATATTTTAGATTTGAGAAATATTGAAGAAGTACATCAGAAATTGAGACATTTATCTTCTTTGCTTCTCTTTTAGACCATGCTTCTGTTTCTTAAGCATTTGTTAGGCCATAGAAAACAGAAACAGTTCATGGAGCCAGTAATGCCAACTTGGTTGTGTGGTACCTCTGTCACTAAGACAAGGGCTAAGGATTTAACCATGCTCAGCAGTTTGAAATCCCTCAGCAAGGAGGGGAGGCCGACAGATGGTAATATACGTATTAATGAGTTCATGACTAAGAGACAGACAGAAACAGAGAGGCAGAGTTTTAACATTTTCTTCCATAACACTTCAAAAAAGTAAATATTGTTGTAGAGCAGAATTCTTTTTATTACTGTAAATGTTAGTATTTACCACACACAGAATCTGAAAATTGCATGAAAGTTTGCAAGAAATTCACATATTTTATTTCAGAACACTGCTGTGGAAACTAGGCAGGAGTCAAACTGATGACAAAGCAGACCTACTGCAGAAGCTTTCGGTTTAGAGTTGGAATAAATCAGCTTAATGTTCTTTGGATAATTGATTCAGATGGTCCAATGCTTTTCACCTCTCTGCAACATCTTTTAATATATGGCCCAGAGAAGCTGAATTAGCTGAACCGAGCCCTGCATTCTGTGGTAAAGACTTGGCACTAAATTGCTTGTCTTCATCATAGTTCTGTTCCATGGAAAGCAGCCTGTTATTTTGCAGTCTTAGCAGGGTAATTTAATTCCTATGCATATTGAACAGTGATATAATAATAAAAACAGGTTAAACAGAATAACAACCACACTTAACCTCTAATGACAAAATATTAGCCTTTAATATCTTTTTTTTTTTTTTTCTTGACAATAAAATCTTCTTTTGGTCAGTTCTGAATTTTGACCCAGTTCCAAACTTTTTAAATTGTGACCAATAAAGTTAGAGTGGAAGAGTCTTGTGGAACATTTCAACTCACATTAGCCAGTTGAAATGTTAATAGATCAACACTGACACGAAGACGCCATGAAAACAAAGACAATCTTGACTCAAATGAAAGCAAAGAAAAAATTGAGGAATTTGAAAAGAACATTTTTATTACACCCATTATTGCTTGAAATGAAAGTAAATGATTCACAGGGTTATGATTGTTTCAATAGTTTTGGTAATTTAGCAAACACATAGACACATTTAGTATTGGTTAATATGAAAAAGGACAATGAGGAATATCCTGCCAATATTCATAAGACAGGCAAGTCTGTGGAAGGAAAATGCAGTTGACATTTGAATACTTAATGTCTGCTAAAATATTTATGTTAAATTTGTCCATAACATCTCCAGCCAACCATGGGTCTGTTGCCCTTTTGTGCATTTAACTTCTAATAACAGTGCCCTTTGTCAACACCCATTTATTCTTTTTACAACTTTGGCAAACATATGCTATTGATTTTTTGGAAAAAAAAAATCCCCAACTTGTTCTTCCACATAGAGGGGTGCTAACTTCAATGTTTGGGAGCAAGTAGTCCTAAACTGACTGTTTTTTAATCTATTGCAATAGTATTTGTGCATATTGTCTGACAATTTGGTTACCACAGTCGACTTGTTCAAGCAGCATATCATCACATTTTTCAGTTATATCAGGGCAACCTAAATAGAAATATTATGAGGAGTCTATCCAACATTTTAACTTTAAATTAAGAAGAGAAAAGGGAATAAATGAATCTAACATAGGTTTCCATAAATAACTGTAATTAGAACTAACACACCCGGAACAAAAATGCAATTTTAAATCTGAAGCACAGTTATATCATAGCAATCACATTATAAGGAAAAAGGCATTAGTCTGAAAATGGGATACACATTTGATAATAGGAGGATGCTTTTTAACACAGAAGTCTCTCTATATGGCTTTTGTGGAGCAGACAATAAAATCTGTATATTTCCCGTTCATATGCACTATTTATAAGATGTTTCCCTGATGCACAAAAGCTTTCTGATATCCTTGTAGACTTGTGGTATTATATATTGCAGCCTTATTTTCTTGTGAATTGTCTTTTACAAAACAAATTTAATACATGGCTGCCTGGGCAAAGAAATGTGGCTAGGGATCTGGAGTTTGCACGTTCTCCCATGTGTAGATTCTTTTCGGTTACTCCCATACTCCAAAGTCATAACTGTCATTTTAACTGGACTCTAAGTTGTCCTCAGATGTGTGTGTGTGGGGGGGAGGGAGGGGGGGGGTGCGGGTGTGTGTGTGTGCGTGTGCAATGTTGATTTTTAATGTATGTCTTTGTGATGGAGTGGTGCCCTGTTCAAGCTGTACCTTGCCTTTTGCCTTATGAATACTGGAGATCATCCCCCACCCCAACCATCACCCTCATGACCCTTGCAAAGATAAGTGGGGTGAGCAATGGATGGATGGAATTTAACACACATTTTTTACATTTAATGTAAAATGTTTTTTAAATCAACAGTTGCCTCCATATCTAAGTAAAACTCAAATAGTGTTTAACAGTTCCCAAGACCATGTATACTGAAATCACAAAGAAAAAGATTTATATGTTAAAGAAACAGGATCAGTCACACTTTTTTCATTTTTGAATATTTATAGCATTTTTAGTCCCCTGGGACTACGCATTATAAAATAAAGGGTAACACTTTATTTGACGGGTTGTGAATAAGACTGTCCTGACACCGTCATAAACATGACATAACACCTGTCATGAACATGAGTGAGTCTTCATGAATATTTATGACTGTTGTCATAAAGTATCATTTGGTAAATCATGACACTTTTAATACAAAGTTGACATTTTTCAAAATGTCTTTGTTATGACAACTTGACATTAACCAAGAAATCATGATCTGACATAAATTTGTTATAAAAGTATTACTGATTAAACTTTAAAAAATATGTAGCTTCATGTTATTAAAGCTAAAGTTTAATCAGTAATACTTTTATAACAAATTTATGTCAGATCATGATTTCTTACTTAATGTCAAGTTATCATAACGAAGACAGTTTGAATAATGTCAGCTTTGTATTAAAAGTGTCATGATTTACCAAATGACACTTTATGACAACAGTCATAAATATTCATGAAGACTCACTCATGTTCATAACAGGTGTTATGTCATGTTTATGACGGTGTCAATACAGTCTTATTCACAATCCGTCAAACAAAATGTTACCAAATAAAGTTCTTCAATACAGGTTCACACCCATATTTTCACTCCCTTCTATTGCGCTAGTAGGGCATCGGGTGGGCACCATTGGGCTACATAATATGCTGCGGCGAATTATTTGGATCAGAGTAAGACGGAACCGTTTCATTCTGAAGGCATAAACCATCGGGTTGAGTGCTGAGTTTACATGAGACATAAAAATTCCTATATACACAGCAAACTTGGGTATGTCATAGTCTGAGCAAAAGAAGTTGATGCAATTTATGATATGTATTGGCATCCAGCACATTATGAAAAGAACAACCACCAAGACCAGTGACTTGGCCAGCCTCAGCTCCTTTCGGTAGTACTTTTCTCCGTCACTAGTGGCCTCAGCACGGCGGTTGAGCTGCTGCCGGATCACTCTGAAGATCTCCCCATACAGAATGATCATCAAGACCAGTGGCACCACCACACAGACGAAGAAATTAAAGTACACCATGTAGTCCATCCGAATAACAGTTTTAAACTCACAAACTATCTCTTTGGAGTTACTGAAGTTCCCGTGGTGCAGGTTGTTCCAGCCAACCAATGGAACCAGTCCACTGAGGATGGCGAGGATCCAACACATACAAACTGCCATGTATGCCCTCCCCTGGGTCACTATGTCGCCGTACCTGGGCAGCACAATCAGAAGACAAATGAGAGTTTTCTCCAATAACCTAAATGCACTAGCAGACAACCTTAATGGCATTTTCTTGAACCAAGGCCATCCTGTTATTTCTCAGAAGCATATTTTTAAGTGTCAGGCTTTGACTTCAGGATTTAGCTGATAGGCAAACGTTAGTGTGGACATGTGCCAGCTACCTAAACAAACTGCCTTTGTCAATAATTTAGGCAGACAATATTTTAATTTACTTAAAAGGTTCAATGTCCAGCCCTCTGGTTCGTATAAAATTTGGCACTGATGTGACTGGACTCGACTGTATGTAGGATTTACACACTCGGTGAGTTTTCCTCTCTGTCTCTCTTTAACAAAAAAATAAACTTATATCTTTGTAAATGAGGAATGTTTGAAAAGGTTCAGTGACAGTAGAGAAAAAAAATATTTACTTGTTTTAATTTAAAAGACATTTCAAATTGAGTGGTAAAAGTAAAAGTTTAGAAAACTACTCTAGAGTAGAAAAAAAGATTTTATTCATTTCCTGTTTTGTTCCATTAGTAATATTCAATTATTCATTTTAAAAGAGGTTTTGGTCTCTTACATCACAACATGAGTAATCTACGCTATCACTCTCTTTTTAATTGTGTTCAATCTTAATTTGAAATGCAGGGGAAAAACAAAAAACATGTATGTTTGAAATGTAGATTCAAACATACATGATTTTGGAATTAAAACTTTTTCTTACCTTGTGGGAATCTTTATGCGCAGATATCGGTCAACAGCTATGGCCAGGAGGGACAGAATGGAGCTCTGAGTTATGATCAGCACCAGGCTGGAGAGGATGAGGCAGGTGTAGAACTGCGTCCTGAATCCCAGACTGATGACAATGGCCAGAGGGATAACCAAACTTCCAACAGCGATGTCAGCCACAGCCAGAGATGCAATAAAGCTAAAGGTGGTGTCACGGAGAGCCTGGTTCACATACACCGCAAGCACAATTAATACATTCCCTAGGACAGAGGCCACAGAAATGGCTATCTCAATGGAGATGTACGCCACATCCACATGCTCCCTTGGCTTGACACCTGGAGAGGACATCTTTTTTTATCGTTCAGTATCTAACTTATCTTTGCTCAGATTGTAATAAAATGTGAATTAGTTCCTTTTCTCCTTTTTGTGTTCTCCTTCAGCAAAAACATCTTCCAGTAAACATGTAGTTCAGCTGAAACAGATGTAACTTTAGTCTTGCCACATTTAGAGCCCATGAAGGCACACTGACTGTTCAATCTTCTGCATCAAATTCAAAATCTCTGTAACAAACCCAGAGCTGGCACATCACCACTCTTCCCTACTCTCTCACTCCCTCCTATTCACTGACTACTCTGTATAAACGAGTCATAACATCAAGGGGAGGGACTTTGTTTTCTGCAGTACTCTGCAGCATTAGTTTTGCTTGCATTAAGTGGCTAGGCGTGTACCCTGTGTGTGTATGTGAGCATTACATTTTTCTGTGGAAACAAGCTACATAATAACTGGAAGGATACAGTTAGGCTGTGAGGATGGGCAAGCATTAGCATTGATTTGGTCTTATAATAAAGTTAATGTTGTATCATCATCAACTTCATCAATAGACTTC
Organism: Xiphophorus couchianus; assembly: GCF_001444195.1. NCBI lineage: Eukaryota > Metazoa > Chordata > Actinopteri > Cyprinodontiformes > Poeciliidae > Xiphophorus > Xiphophorus couchianus. The sequence goes on from NC_040247.1 coordinate 5,682,459, forward strand.
AATGTAGTCTGTGAAAGTGGTTTGGTCTCCAATGTGAAAGTTTTATAACTACTGTTTTTAGGATGTAACTTTCTCAGAAAACTGTTTTTGTGTTTTCATTGACACTTTCTCAGGGATGCTTTTATATAATTTGTTAGGAATGTGTGGTTATTTGTAAATGTTGAGCAGTAAAGACCATACATTTTAATTTGATCAGTGAAAAACTATTATAAATGGCTTTGAGAAGAGTGTTGCCCTCTTTCTTTCTCCTTTTTTCTTTTTCTCTCCATTCCTCTCTCTTTATCTCCATGGGGATATTGGAAGTGGAAGCCCATGCTTCTATTAATTAAGAATTTCCACTAATGTTGGATAATTTAATAATGCTCATTGTGCTGCCTTTTGTAAGTTAAGTTGGACCAGCAAGGTTGAAAACCGCACTAGAACGCCCCCTGGTGGATATTTTGTTATGTTGTGGTGACGCTAAAAAAAGAATATAGATCCAAGATGGTGGAACGCAACACTGAACAGTTCATGGATTAAGCTGATTATTATCCTTATACGTTGTGTTTCAGACAAGATTTATTCGTAGCCTAAGTACTGGTTCATTGTGAAAGCAATAATTGTCTCTTTGTTTTATGTAACTGTGGTGTAAATAATTGTACGCTGGAGTCATTTAGGAAAATGTTTTTATTTTTTATTTTTAGCTAGCAGCAAGAATGGCTAATTTGCTATGTTCGTTGGCTAATAGTCAGTCTTGTATGTTTCAGTTTACGATGGCCAAGGTGATGGCAGTGGTCAGAGGCCACTCTTCAATAAACAAATAAAAAAGAAAGAAGTTTGGTTATTGGAGCGTTGCTGTCTGGCTGTCTAGCTGCTGAAAACTCGAGGACGGAGGTTAGGACAGCACAGCAAACAGCAAACTCTGTAAAATGCTGAGATATCCAGAGGTCACTAACATGGTCCATTCCTGAATTCTCACAAATCAGATAAAGGTTTCAAAATCACAAACAAGGTTTTAGGTATTCTACATTTAGTGTAAATCAGTACATGTTTGAAGAGTCTAATGACTTAAACCAGAGCACATTAAAGATGCCCAAGGTAGTGAAGAATGAGATGGGATATCCTGTTTTTCTGTTTCCCGAATTGGAAGCTATAATTGAAAGCTAACTTCACTTCTGTTCAATGTTATGTAAATACAGTATGCCTATGCTTGGTGTCACGTTGGGCTACAGTAAACTCTGTCAAAAGAACACATGTCAATGCATTTCATGAATGTTAATGATAGTGCAATCCTCCATAAACATCTACTCCTAATTCTTTGGTTGATGACTGTTATGTAAATAGAAGCAACATGCAGCACAGTTATAACTTAACATCTTATGTTACCTTAAGAAATCATTTCAGAGAAAAATTCATAGTGATAACTAACACTGAGAAATTTGATTAAAACACTAAAAACCTTTACAAATACCTTAACCATTACCAATAATCACAACCAATAATCACATCAGTGTGTTGAGTTGGGCTAACATGCACTATTATCTAGAAGCCACAGTAATTGATTTTATTATTGGCTTGCAGGCATCCTCTTGTGCCTGTGCAAGATCAACAACATGACAATGAAGCCTCTATTACCGGTTTTAATTCGCAAAGTTATTTTTAGAATTCTTTCCAAGCAACCTAGTGATGCATTTATGCAACTTGACACATTGCTGTCTGTATTAGTCATAATCAGTATGTGAATCTAAACACTTGAGCTGACTGATTCAAGTGTTTACATGAATAAAATTAACGAAAGGTATTAAAGAGCAGAGAGGAGAAGATTAAATAAATCACAGCCCATCTCTCTCTCAAATGTTAGATAATGCTCAGGAGGTACAATGCTTTGCAAAAGTCTATACCCCTTGAACTTTTCTACATTTTTGTCTTGATAGAACCACAAAGTGGAATGTTCTGCACAGAAGTGTCCCAATTATCGGACAATAAAGTATATTTCTATTCTATGATTTTAGGTGGTGGGCAAACACAAACAAGGTAAAACAGAATTGTAAATCCGAGGGAAAAATGATTTTTAAGAATTGATACTTTCAATCACCTTCGATGTAAATATCTGCTGCTTATCTTTTGCTGTGTCTCTGTCAAATTTCCACATAAAAAGGCATACATTAAGGCCTATTGTTCTTTGCAAAATTGTTCAAGGTAGGGCATCCACCATGCTTAGGTTTTATAATACTTGTTCACTAATACTCTCTAGCAAACCTCTGAGGCCGTCATAGAACATTTTGTTTATAGCAAACTGAGGTTAAATAACTGTTTACTATAGGGTCCCTTATGGAGGCAGTTGATTGAAAATATATATATTTTTAGGATTATCAAAGAATTGGAGATTAATCTCTAAAGCAATGGAAACCTTTTAGATTTTTATTTTTTTAGTTTAAAAACAAAATCAAAAACCATGTGAATTTACTTTTCTCAACTTCCAAACTATTTGGCAATTTCTGTTGGGCTGCCGTAAAATTCTTTTAAAATGTATTAAGGTCTGTGGCAACAAAATGGGAACAATTCTGAGAAACTCATGGTCAAAGCTTCTGGTTTTGCAGCTGAGTGTGATGTCTGAGACCATGGAAACAGGAATTGCACCATGTGTTTTTGGTGGGAGACTAGAGAACAAGTAATGACGTTCACAGCAAGAAGTGAGAGATGGACAGATGAACTAAAAACAGATGAGTTTTGCATATGTGGTGACAGATAATGTGAGTTGGCAATGTGGTTATGGCTCAGAAGGTTCAAATGAAAGATAATACTGTAGCTGACTATGGCATTCATTTGTATATACAATCATATTAAATGAGACATGTTTCTTATCAGAAGTACCATTTGAAATGAATCGCCTCCAAGCAGTTATTAAACATACTTTTAAGAGGTGTTGTATGAGCGGATGCAATCTAATGTTAAATCTTGTGTTTACACTTGCTGTAGCAGACAATAATAAAAACAAAACAGGAAGAAAGAATTGGAATTATCAGTCTGTGTGCATTTAATTGAAAACATGTTTCACTTACTAATCTGAGTTTCAATAATCTAACTTATTTAATGGATCTCTACATACAGTAGTTTGTTTCATTTTTCTCATTTTAAATGTTTATATTCTAGGCTAATTCTTTACAGACAGACAGTGTAGGAACAAAATCTATTTTTCAAGGACAATAATAAAAAAGAAATTAAGAGTAGGGTAAAATAAACAAATACCATGCAGAAGCAAGTTTGATATGACTTCAGCTGTATGAAATATGAAAGGGAAATATGTATGGTGAGATTATAAATGTGTGGCTTTAAACCACTACAGTGCTGGTTTGCACACACCGTCTCACAAGTCACTGTAGATAGTAAAGTCAATTAATTCGTTTGTAACTAATATTACATGATTCATTAGTAATATTAGCTAATATGATTATATTTTTTATAATACTAATGTAAAAGTTTTATTGTGCAAACAAAATTTTAAGCAATGGTTGCAAGACAGGCTAAAACCGAAAAAAATAGAAGAAGCTGCTGCAGCTAAGGACTTCCTCTAAAAGCTTCGCAAGAGTGAGATGAATGATAAGTGGAAGACTATGATCTAACTCTTAGTCAGGCTCGGCATTAGAACCTCACTCCATCAACTTGCAACATGAATCAATCAGACTCAAAGAGCACCACGGATACTGATATTGAAGAAACGATTTACACTTTGGTGGAGGTTCTCATTGCAGTATGCTGCTGTCTTGGGAATGCAATGGTTGTTTTGGCTCTGTGGAAAACAAAAAGCATCCAGCAACCCACCTACTGCTTCATTGTGTCTCTGGCTGTGGCTGACTTTCTTGTTGGAGCTGTGGCCATACCGTTGTCTGTGCTGGTGGATGGCCGAGTGAAAACTTCATTTCACACTTGTCTTTTCATCAGCTGTGTGGTGATCCTGCTAACCCTAGTTTCGGTTCTCTGTTTGACGGCCATTGCTTTTGATCGTTATCTTCGACTCTCTCGCCCTTTCTGGTAAGAAAGTTTTCAGGGATTATAAAATGTGCAGATGTGATCTCAAGGCATGCCAAAATGCTATATTCTACAGCTCATCATTTCAATAAGAATTTTAATTAAAGCTTTTCTTACCAATGCTATTCTTTACAGGTACAAAAGGACTGTCACCTGGAAGTATTCATATTCTGTGGCTGCTGCATGCTGGTTTATTGCAGTACCACTGAGTTTTACTCCAATGTTTGGCTGGAATGAAGGACTGAAGACGTTTAATTCCTCTGATAAATGCATGTTTGTGAATGTGATCACCTTAAATTATCTGGTCTACTTTAACTTTTTTCTCTGCACCTTAACACCACTGCTGGTGATGACTGTATTGTACGCCTATGTTTTCTGCTACATTCGAGAAAATCTCAGAGAGAAACCAGGCAACGGTGCCCAAAACCAGTCAAAGAACTACCTAACGAAAGAGAAACAGCTGGCGTCATCTCTTGCTCTTGTCTTGGCTCTGTTTGCGCTGTCCTGGCTTCCACTTCACATTATGAACTGCATCTCTTTATTCACAAACCATGCAAATAAAATAGCTTTTCATATCGGCATCTCTCTTTCTCATGCTAATTCCGCAGTAAACCCTGTCGTGTATGCATTTAAAATAAAAAAGATAAAGAGAGCATACATACACATCTGGAAACGATATACCTATTGTGAAGCAGAAAGTCAAGGATCTCAGAGCAGCAAGTCTGATGTTATGCTCAGCTGCAACAATATGAGTGAGACCAATCAAAGCTAAAGAAGTTTATCTGTGAAAATGTTGAAGCCTTTTTTATTCTAATACATGATTTTTATTAATGCTGATAATGATGGCGTAAATAGGAATAGCAATTATGTATATATGAATATGTTTTTATTGATGCTAATGACATTAATGTATGGGCTGTATTGCTGTGTATATAAATACTTCTTAATCGTGACAATATTGGTATGTCTATGGTATCTTCATGTAAAGGTATCTTCTCTTCTTGAATTTCTTCAGATGTCTATTAATGTGCTTATCTATTTGTATTGGGGTGTGATGTGAAATGAAAACATTTTTCTTATCTAAAGAATGTCGGTTTTGCAATGCAACATCGTAGAGAGTTTATGCATTCCTCTGAATGGATTAGGACTGAAGGTGCAGAATTTGGTACACAATAGGAAAAAATGCTGCCAAAGCAAGAGAAACCTGCTTAACAAACATGTTTATTTTGTCTTTTGAAGCACTGTCATCAAATATTATGGTGAATGCTGAAGTGCAATGTTGCAATGTTAAGGTTTGCATCTCATTAAGCTTCCCTTTTATTGTTCAAAAAGAAATGCACTGCACAATCTGGAACTGCATTATTTCTAAACAGATCTTTTAGAACGCATTTCATGATTTGTAAAACCTGTGTTTTATTTACGACTGATAATTGTAAAGGTCTTATTTGGTCTTCAGAAATTATGTTGTAAGTGATATAAGATTCATAGCATAACAATAAGTTTTCATGGGACAGAAAGTAAATGGATTGTTGAAATTTGGATCTAATCTCAAGTGATTAGATCAAATCAGAATCTCAGTTTGATTATTTTTCACCACTCTGTGAAATTACAATATGTGAAGCCACACAAATGACAATTTCATAGCAACAGAACTGAGAAAAGTTACTTGCCCTTTGCATATTTCTTCTTTTTTTGTTCCAGTTCATTAAGCAATGTTGTGCATCAACCAAATATAACAAGGGTAATGTATGTTGTCTGAACAAAGATATCCACAAACCTGGTCATATATAAAAAAAAGTAAGTGCTCTCTTGCTGAGTTAAATTTTATAAATCACATCCAAGTCTGATTCCTGTAGAACCATAAAACTACTGAAAGAAAATACGTCTGAACACATGAAGTGTTGAGATGTGTTCTCAGAAATGAATTATTTATTGCCTGATCTAAAGAAATCAAAGAACAGATGAGAACCAGAGCCACACCTATGAGCCTGGAACGCAGGGACGTGCAGAGACCTTTGGAGGGGCAGGGGCTCAAATTTAAAAAAGGGGCAGATTGAACAAAAACTCCATACAACAACAACATACTGTAGCAACAACCCATATTAATCAAGAATCTAATTAGATCCTACTATATCATTGCCATCATGCGGGGAAATGCAAAGCAAATATAGTCTATATTTTCCCCAACAGGAAACAAACCAGAGGAGAGAAGGTCAAAGATTATGAAGTTATGAAATAAGCTAATTTGCTGCCATTTTACTAATTAAGCCTTAATAATATCTATTAAGGCTTAATCTGCAGCTAGAACAACCTGGCTGCAGACTGATTTATAGATAAAAAAAACTCACAGGGGTTAACTCTATATAATAGTTTGATGTCTTATAATTCTAGATGTAGAATTATAAGACTGGGATATCAAGGCAAAGAAAACTCAGTAGCTCCTGGTAGGGCCCTCCAGACATTCAGGGGCCCCTAGAAATGGTTTAATTGTAACTCAGACCATAGATCTAAACCTGTAGCATCATTTATAGAGAATGACATTGTTATTACATTTTATTTAATGCATTCAGCTGAGAAAAATAAATAGTACATTTAGGATTTAATTAGGAAGTTTACTTTGTAAAAGTTTAAAGAATCATCTTGATAGTTGGATTGTTGTGTTACCATGGCTACAATATGGTGGAAACTTTGTGCTTGAGTTGGTTTGTTCACAAATAAATCACAGCAAATAACCAATAATCAGTGATTGATTTTAAACTAGGCCAATAAACCTGGTCTCTCTCTCACAGATTCACCGTATTGATATTTAAACATGTTAGTGATGCTGAGGTTCTTAGTAGCACGGGTTTCAGGGGGTGGGGTGGGGTTCTGTCTAAGGTCCCATACTACCTTAGGCCGGCCCTGCATGAACAGCCGCTGCGATGCACATCTGTGAAATCTACCTGGAATCTACCTGGAATCCCCCAGTGGCCCCTATGTCAGTCCCCCGATGCTTTGGAGACATTTTGATTCATTTAATTGTGGCACGTTTGGCTTTATGTTGCGGTTCCAATTATTGCTGCAATATTTTCTCTGATATTTGTTTTGTGAACTCTAAATGCTCTGGGCCGAATCTTCCTTTAACACTTGAGGTTCTGCAATAACTTCTATTTCAACACATTCTCACTCCCAATCATATATTGACGAGTTGGGACGATTTCTCTATTTACAGCCGCGAACCTCCAGCCCAGGGTATGAAAAAATATTCTTGCCCATAATTTCATAGTTAGAGGACACAGATCCGCCCTCCTCCTCCTCCTCTTCACCATGGACCCGGTGTCTGAACAACATGGAGGCTCTGAGAATCATTATTAGACTGAGACTAGACTAGTTTGTTTTTACTAAATCATTATATTTAGCTAATTATTATTGCTGAGGGGCACAAACAGGCCTTCTGACATACAGATTAAAAATAAAAAATTCAGAAAATAATCATTAAAAAAAACTCAAAAAGGGAACTGGGGGCATCAAGGATAAAAAGGGCGGGGCCTCTGGACGTGCTTGCTGGAACGTGTGGAAACCACAAGAGAAATTATTTTAAATAAGGAAAACAGAACCATGGTGAATGTGTCCTGTCAGACAGCAATACCAAAATGACTCAGCGATGATCACAGATCTTCAAAAACGACAACAGCTTGAGTGCTGCAGCCCTCAAATGCCTCACTTAATGTCAGTGTTCATGTTTCAACAGCAGGGAAGAGGTTTGGAATCAGTGGAAAAGTTATTATTTAATAGCCTTTTGGAAAGTCCCATGACTTTAGGTGGAAAAACTAGCACAGCATTTGTGAGGGTCAGAAAAAAGAACATCATACTAACAATTAGACATGATGGTGGTAGTGTGATGTTCTGGGGCTGCCTTGTTCTTTCAAAGTGTGGATGATTTGCTGTATTTGAAGGTGGCATTGTCAACATTAGCTAAGACAATCTTTGGTGTGAAATAAACTAAGTAAGTGGGCCAAACGTTCATGGCAGGAATGTGAAAGACATTTTTACCAGTTATTGCAAATGCTTGCAGTTATTGATTGTAAGGGTAACAAAATCAGTGGTTGGGTCAAGCATGCACTTACTTTTTTGCCTCAAGATCAAGTTTATTTGGTTATTTGGTAACTGTTTTTGTATTTGCTCATGCTAAGCTCAAGTTAAAGATACAAACAAAATATTGGCTTCTCAGTTTTACCTAATAAATAACTTGTAACAATGTTTGTTTCATTCTCATGAGTTGAATTTGTATTTTCACAGCTGCAATACTTCTGTGTATTGCAAACATGTTTGTTGCAAAGAAACCCACTTCCACTTGATTAAGACTAGCAGGCTTCAGTTCCAGCAGTTTCATATCACTGTTTATCAATGTTTGAGTTTAAGTTTCCGTTCATCTTGAAAGTGCATACTGTCACAGAAATTCACTTCATTGCAAGTTAATCTTAACTTGTACTTATATAATTTTCTGGTAATAACTGTTTTAAATGATCAAAAGTAAGTAGATCATCCAGACTGGCTCATAGTTTGCTTTCAGTCTTAATTAGAAGTGAAATCAGCTTTATATTGAGTATTATCTGGATTATGCAGTTTATGTTTTTTTTTTGGGGGGGGGGGCATGCATCTGTGTGTTCTCATGCATATCTGCAAACAGGAACATGTATCTTCATGCTTCTGCCCTGCAACACCACAATATACGACCACACCAGAAAACTGAGCAATCTTGCCTGGCATAGTCTGAAAAGTGTTAAGGTTTAAAAGTTCATGGTAATGCAGTACGATAACTTCAAAGTTTTACAAAGAATCTTCTCACAAGAATTTTCTCACAAGGTTCCAATGTCATAAATATTAGTAAAATCTTATACATTTTTATTTAAAAAACTAGACCTGTGCAACATACTAGCCATATTGGCCATATTATTTTAGATTAATTAAAGTACTTTTTAGTGTCATATAAATAAAAGCACCAGAGCATAATTCTGATTGGTTCCTAATTTGTTTATTACAACTCTGCTTTTTAAAATCTGATGGCTATCTCTTTTTGTGGTCACCCAGATATATTCTTTATTCAATAATATATCTCTATGAAACTTCCCCTTTTGGAAGCTTATTTTGAACATATTTAATCTCTATCTACTAATATGTACAATTAGAGTCAGATTTTAATTAACACAATATAAAAGACATTATCTTTTTTTTAGTTCTGTTAAATTTAGTTTAGCTAAATTTTGTTTATTTACAATGTATTGTGCTGATTCTTTATTTGACAAAACTCACACTTTATGTCAAGATAACTGAAATTGTTCACCCAACTGTGAAGGTATTAGCAACCTCACACTGTGTGGTTACTTTGCTCTGCGCTGTTCACAAAATACAGGAGATGGAATAAAAAAACAAACATGTGGATGTTAAAAACATACAGTTTAAAGATTGTGATAAAACAAAGCAGAAGAAAGAGAGGAAAATAAAAGAACAAAGATTCTCAAAAGAGATTTTTCTGATACAGTACAGTTCCACCCAAAGGACTCTCATTTATTGCTCTCTTAAAATATTATTTTTATGTGTACTGCTTACCACTTCTCTCACAACTAATGTAATTATTCCTTGTTGGTTTTTACTTGTACTAACTTTTCCTGCTAGAGTCTCCAGACTAATAAGTACCAAGGAGATGCTAACTTTAAAGGCCAAAGCTGCTGCTTGCTTCACGTCCTGCAGCAGAGGGGAACCAAACCTGGCTTCTAGTTTCAGGAGATAGTGTTTGTTACTGTAGCAATCTACACATTCTCTGTAAGTCAGGTTGTATTGCTAACTTCACTCTGCTTCCACCAGTGCACACACACCCCTACTTAAGCTTTATGTGGCGATCACACACTCCTCCTCTTCTGTAACACGTAAAAGAGCAACGCCCCCTACTGTTGTTGGCTGGTAGAGTTGCTCAGTTTAACTTTTTGGTTTAGAGAACATGGCCTGCTAATGGTCTGTCTGGAGTTTTCTGGAACAAATGGGTTGTTTGTCCACTCCTGAGTTTGTAAAACAAGGCTAAAGAATAAATACAGACTGAAAGACAGAACTGGCCCCAGGTTGTATGAGACCCTAAATAGAATTTTGTTTGGGCCCCCAAACACAGCTAAGCCCATTAGTCAATGTCACTGACCTTTGTTGCAGTAAGTACTGAATTAAATGAATGTTTGTCTTTTTGTTTTTAGTTTATTTTTTGTAAATAGAAACATAAATTCTTGATTTATATTTAAGTTATGCCTATTCATAACACACCCATCACCTATCAAATAGCATTTGTGCAATTTTCAATTTGACATGCTTTTGTCTATGTTCTCTTGGAGCCTGACAGTGAACATCAGACTAGAGGTTTTCTGTACCATAAGCGAAAACTAACAAACGACACCACTTCTAATCTTTGCAAAATAAATCAATAAAATTATTTGTCCTCTTTTTTGTGGAAATTTTTCTTTTAAGATTTGCAAAGTAAAATTGAACACAGTATTTGAAGTATTACAAATCAGACACCTGGATTTTTTTTAAAATTTTTATTCAAAATACATGACTAAGGAAGTAGAGACAAAAAAATTGTTTGTTTCTCTTTCTTCAGCAGTTAATGTTAGTGTGGTTAATTTTACACCAAGGTCGTGACTGTTACTTACACAAAGTATACATTTGTGTTATACAAAGTATACATTTCTTTAAATTCAAAATTTATGGGTTTCAATATCTTATTAAAAAATCCAACCATATTGAAAATCAGCAAACATTGTTTCTTTTTTAATGCTATACATTCCCACTAAATACATTTAATTGTAAATTTACATTTTAAACTTTAAAGCATCTGGCTTTAAAACTTCAAATATATCCATACTTCAGTGTAGACATTTATTAGATTTTGGCCACACGGTGGCGGTAGAGAGTCTTTCACTACGTAGATAAACCAGTGAGAGGGATTCCAAGCACTCATTGTACCTTTCAAGGAAGGTAATAGACTGTATAGTTATCACCTGAGTAGGATTGTCTCAATCCCACAAACTATACAACCTACTACCTCACCTTGCTAGGCTCAACTTCAAGTATATATCTATGTTCTTTAAAAAATGCTTTCTTGCTCAAACATTAAACAATGATGTCTTTTTAAATAAACGTCTTTGCAGCAGCTCGGTAATGACAATCCTGTGCCTGCATGTGTCTTCAGATGCCTTTAAGTTGAACGTTTATTTCTTTTCTGAGTTCCATAATTGAAGAAGCTTCCGAAGTACATGAAGGCTTGGCTTGAACCGTGGCTTATTCTGTTTCCTTTGGAAAGACAGTAGATTGTATAGTTATCTCAAAAGGAGGACATGAACCCCACAACTATTCAATCTACTACCTCAGCCTTAAGGACAGATGATTTGGCAGGTAGGTGTGGAAATCTGGCATTTGAACCTACAAGACACATTTAAAAAAAAAGTAAAGTTATTCTTCAGTTACAACATTTACTTTCCCCAAATCATGATTGTCATTATAGTTATGAATAAAAGCAGAATATGAGACTGAGAACTGTCTTACATCAAAGCATTTGAAATGAAATGCATTCAAGCTTTTTAATGCAATTGGGAAACAATTGTGTCAAAGTATTCTTTTTTTCAGTGGGTTTTTAAACAGTCACAAACACACCAAGAGATATTGGTAAACTACTATTTTTTAGGAATTATTCTATTTAAGCAAATAGCTGTTTGTTTACCCGCTAAGGATGTTTAAACAACTTAAAATCAAACCCTATTTAGGATTAGGAAGGATAGCTCAGAGGATCTAGTTTCACTTAGTAATCCATGACTTCCTGTTTTACCTGGGGGAAGAATATGATGACACAAAGGCCCATTTCTCTTTGCCAGTTTTCAAAACAGGAAAACCAAGAAACAAAAAGTCTAGAGGAAATAGCTACCTGTCTGAGCTTGTTCATGTATACAAAAGTCACAGCAATAAAAAAAAAAAGAATTTAGCAGGAACTGTCCCAAACAAAACCAGGTTTATCTGGTCACATAAGGCCAAATAACACACAAAAATTTCACCAAAAATAAAAAACAACCTTCATTTATGACCATCGCAGTCCTCAAATCTAAAATGTTTAGAAAACTTGTGTTGCGAACTAAAAGTAAGAGTGCACTGTTTCTGTGTTGTGAAAAGATCATTATCAAGAATGATCTTTGACCCTTCTTCACAGAGAAGAAGGATCAACCATTGCAGTGCAACCATTGAAAACTGTCAAAGATGAAGATGAGGGAAGATCATGTGGCAAAAGAGGGTTCTACAACAGGAGCGCCAATATTTTGCAGAAAATATCAAGTTATTCAAATAGAATTGTTTTCTTTACTGTTTAAATGTGAATGTAGGTTACAGATTGGCTTATTTTAATATTTATGTTTAGCATAAGAGTAAGTTCATCATAAAGTTGTGAGGACATCTTTATCAGCGGTGGCATGAAGTCTGAAGGGCATTGTGGTTGGAATGGTCATTATACACTTATCAGCTTATGATTGGCAAAAAAGATTTCTCCTTCATAACTGACACGTCATAAAAACGTGTTCCTTACTGATCTATCAAAAACTATGGAAAAGTAATCTATATTCAGAACAAATAGTATATAAAACAATAAAATAGTGATTTAAAAAATATCAACTTAGATTTTTGTTTTTCAAATTTAGGTACAGTTTCCTCAGTTCACTCTCATATTTCTCCAACCATAAAGTGAAGAAAATCAAAGGAAATAAGAACAAAGATACCTTGAAACCTACATTTTCCATTTTAGGGAGTTGTTTGGCAGCTACACCTAACATCTGTGGTGCAGCATGTGAACTGCTTACTCTTTGCTCTGCCTGCCTATAAGTTCTGTCTTTCTTTTCCATGGAGTTTTGGTACAGCTAAGGGATTCGCTTGCTTGTGACTTATCTCAGTGACTCTACTGTTTATAATTTTCCAATATAATGTGATGTGAGGAACTAAACGTAGATGTCTGGAAGTTGCCCTTTTTTAGTTCAGCGTGACAGCCACTTCAAGTCCATTGAAAAGAAGTCTGTGTACTGTGTGCCAGCTAGAAGCTGGGACACAAGCTGGGTGAGTGGCCAAGTCTAGACGAGGCCACACTTTGACGGGGAAAATTGAGGCCAGACACTGCTATAGTAGAAGGAAATGGTCAAACCATGCAAAGTGCTGGGACACTTTGCATAAATTAACATGTGAACCATGTTAGCTGAAAGGCGGCTATGCTTTTCATTGACATTCTCAATTCCTTTTTACCCAATTAATGCCAGCAGAGATTGAAAAGTTTTGGCAGGCTGCGTGGCTGTGCCAGCAGGACATGCTCAGTGGGGCAGAAAAAAACAGTGGGGCATCAGACAGTAAGTACTCTTAATTAAGATGTTGAATTAATCAAATGCAAAATGATATTAGACTATTCTGACAATGGCTTACTAGCAGAAAAATATATCAACAACATTATTTAATACCATTGAAGTGAATCATATATACCAATAGTACCTACCTATAGTAAAAGAAAGCATTTATTTATTTTCCTTATAAGCTCTGTAGCACATATGGCTTTGTGAAAAGCAGCATCTTACCAGTATACATATTAAAAAGAGAAATCAGTATTGTGGAAATGTAGGGAAGAGTAGATTAAAAAACTCAGTTTTTAAAGTTGTAGATATTAAACCTGGATGATTGGATTAATTTCAAAATGACATTTATTATGTCCGTACTTTACTTTTAGGCAATATCCCAAAAATATAGCTTAGTGACAAAGATTGGGGCTATAATTTAAGAGACAACATTTTTAAAAAAAAATCTTTCTGTTCATAAGCCAAAAATAAGTTTGTGTATTACAGTTTGTGGCATGAAAATGTGGAACAATATGCATGGCAGGGTAGAACAAAGGTATAAATTAATGTAAAAAACTGTATAAAAAGACATTTAGAGGAGGTATGCAGCTGAGGTTGGTGGCTCGTACTTTTCTGTCACATAAAGTATTTATCTTGGATAGTATTATTCACTTACAGTATTTTATTCCTGCAGTCACTTTTTGGTTTCTGTTTTTTGTGATTTGCTTTTCTTGATGTGCCAGTTAAACTACAGAAGTGTAATTTGCCATTCATTTCCCCACCAATCACATTTGTATTTTAGTTCTATGTGGCTTAAATTCTATTTTCCATAATTTCTGTCAAAATATGCATTGTGCTTTTTTTCTTGACCAACGTGTATGCCCTGAGAGTAAACACTTACCTTGGAACTTTGTTGTCTCTTTTTGACAACAGATACGAGTTTGTCTGGCTGTGTCTTTGGTGCATTACACTAAATGATGGACAAATTATCATTAGAGGTGATTTTTTGTAAATAACAGGATACCAAATGTCCAACTGGCTTAAGATTATGTTCAATAAAGGTAAGGGTCAAATGTAAAATAGGTGATGATCATGTCTTTCTGCTCATGTATCCAAATGGCAGTGTTACATTAGAAAGGATTTTGGGGGAAAGGAATAGAGGAAGCTGCAATCAAGTGGTTTCTTTTGATGGCTAATCATATTAAGCAAGCTATATTTTTAAAGATGTTGGTTTGCAGTTTTAAAAATATCTTCTTGTGTCTACTTTTGGGCTGCACAGTGGCGCAGTTGGTAGCACTGTTGCCTTGCAGCAAGAAGGTCCTGGGTTCGATTCCCGGCCGGGGTCTTTCTGCATGGAGTTTGCATGTTCTCCCTGTGCATGCGTGGGTTCTCTCCGGGTACTCCGGCTTCCTCCCACAGTCCAAAAACATGACTGTCAGGTCAATTGGTTTCTCTAAATTCTCCCTAGGTGTGAGTGTGTGTGTGCATGGTTGTTTGTCCTGTATGTCTCTGTGTTGCCCTGCGACAGACTGACGGCCTGTCCAGGGTGTACCCCGCCTCTCGCCCGGAACGTAGCTGGAGATAGGCACCAGCAACCCTCCCGACCCCATTAGGGACAAGGGTGAACAGAAAATGGATGGATGGATGGATGGGTGTCTACTTTTATAATCAGACACTTATTCAAAATGCCCCTGCAATGCTTTGCAACTTGTTGCACTCGTTGCTGTTGCACTTATTACTGGATGACATGTAATTGTCTCAACAGTGTTGAACATTCACCCAGAACAAAACCAGGTTTCTCCCTGCCCAATTTCTATCTGCTATACACAAACAATAAAATAAGACAAATCTGGAGATGAAACTAAATGGGCCTTGAATGCTTGCTCTTTTCACTAGTCAAAAATAATGCGGTAGAGGACACTACCATTCCCATGTTGTGGTTGGGCTACAACAACCCACCAGAGAAAAAATGTCCATAAAAGAATAGTGCTGCCTAGACAGCAGTTGCTGACCTATAATTTCAGAAAACAAAATAGTAAAGAACCTTTATAATGTGAAATATTTTATGACATCCCTTATGATATTGCAGCAATTTTTCAATGCCTTGGTCTCTGAGCATTAATACAAGAAACTGGGGCTGGTAATGTGTGATGTGAAGCTGTGCTCCATGTCCAACTTGGGTTGCAAACGCCTATGACCAACCCCCCTTAACAAAATAGCTATAATGACTATTTAAGTACTGATACACCTCAGGACTTTTAACGTTTACCTTGGAACCAAATATATGTGGGAGAATATATTATCTTCTCCCACACATATTTGCTTTGTGAGGGACCATCATGACTAACCAGTCTGAGTGGTAAAAAAAATATAAACAATTGACAGTTCCACTGCTAGCATATGTAGTTACTTAAAGAAGTATGTGATGGTCTGTTTGTTTTATGTTTATTATAATAAAGCTAAAAGAGCATAATTTGTGGTCATTTCCAGTATCTACTATCAACTGTTTTCAAGTCTGATTTTGCATCAACATGTTTTTAAGAGTTGTGGGGTGTGAAAGTCTGCAAGTACTTTTAATGGTTTTCCTGATGTGTTAGCTGCTTGAAATCAGTGCTGTAGCTACAATGATCATAAGGCAGTGTTTTAAAGTTTGTTTAGTAAACCACTGTCAATTTTAAATCAGTCATTTAATGGAAAACCTGCCACAAAGATAAAGACAGATGGTAAAACACTGGCCAACTATTTAGAGTCTGTCTAAAGAGATCTCTCACAGCTTTTGCTTAATGGTTTCTCTTGGTAGTCTTTTGTAAGACGGCTGTACTCCAAAGAGTTTGATCAAGTGCTGTTTATAGGCCCTGAAACAGTTTTGCTAACAGGAAGAGCTGATTAAGTGTGTGCAGTCTGACCTGATGAAAGCAAAAAGGCAAAACGAGACTTTGATCCTTACGACCACAGAGTCACACCAGCTATGGGGAGGAGAGAAAGACAAATAGCGGAAGAAGTGGCTTTCCAAACAACATGTCATCAAGCTATATGGCAAGTTCATCTGAGGAGAACTTAAGGGGAGGAGGAAATAGGCTCATTTTTTTCTCCTGGCTTCCACCCACTTTGTTTTTCTTCATTCACTCTATGTGTGTTACCATATGTAATAATATGTTTGTATCATACATTCAAACAGATGCCTACAACTGGCAACTTCGCCTGCTGGCTTACACAACTTTACATAGTGCAGCATAAATCTATGCAAATGTAATGCAAACGCTACGGTTATAGACAGTAAAGAGAAACTGAGTGGTACGTAAACTGAAAATAAAAGATACTTTTTCCTGTAGACTAACTACTCAACATGTGTGCTTTGATGCTTTAGTGACTAGAAAAGCAGTCCAAAAAAAATAAAATCTATTTGATCTGAAGCAGAATTTCTTCATCCTGGTAACACAACCCTCTTCATGAGCAGAACAGTTTTCCACAGAAAGATCAGGTTTACACTGGTTTTTAAAACAGGTTTATCAAAGGGCACCATCCAAGAGCATTTTAAGCAACAACACAAACTGTTTGAAAGATGTGAGCAGCACATTTGCCCAAAAGAGTATTTTTTGTTTTGTGGGCGATAGCTGGTGATAGTTACACTTCAATGTTGTTTCTAACTGCAGATTTTGAGCACCTTTCATTACTGAGAACTTCCTGTTTGAAACTTATGAGGTAATAATCACTGTTTATTTGGTTGGTGATTTGAAGATTGCAGCAAAATATGTTTTGCTGCAATCAAAACATATTTGTTAAAACAGAGAAAATAGAGCCACAAATATGTCTTTCATTCTTATGATCCCACATTACCATAAATAGAAAATGTTCCTATGTACACAAAGTTTGAAAACTTTGAGCAACAACAATGCATTTAAACAAGATCGCATTATTCAAACAAAATCCAAATTTGTATTACTGAATTGTAACCGTCTCCGATTTCTGAATTGTTAGCAAAAGAGAGATCTGTGTTGTGCAGAAGGTAATATTAAAATATGCTTGAAACACCAACAGACACAAATAAAGGAGGCCTCGTTACAAAAGGACAACGAAGGCCCCAACAGAACCAGAAAAAGAAATGAGAAATACCTGATGTCTTTTTATGTCAATATCAGGCTAGCGGTCACACACTGGCAATAAGGAAAAGGTATTGATGAGAGAAAAAACAAAAAGCGTTGGTTGAAAAAGAAGAAAAGAATACTATTCCACACCTCTTTCTTTCGCCTGAGGAATGAGGGAAAGGCTGAGCAGTGTGTAAGTGTGCAACCCCACTCGAACAGGGGCTGGGGCTTGAGAGCAGCTTTTGGGCCATGCCCTCCTCTCTCCCTGCCCACTTTTACATGATTGCCAAGAAGCACAGAAAAGAAGGCAGGAAAAGAAATCACTACGTTAGAAAATCTCGTTACCACACATCCCATAAATCACAAAGAACAACGTTGATTACGCTGTAAATATAGAGAGAATTTAGCTTTGACACAGAGCTACAGTTGGCTAATTAAACTCAAGTGCAGCAGTCATGTGAGATGTAGATTATGTGTCATCTAATAGACATCCCACTTGACTGAAGGAGTAAAAGTAATTGAAAAGCTATTTAACTATTTACTACATTAGAAATGAGTACTTACTTGCTGTCTGGTAGCAAAGCTAAAAGGGTTGAAAGATTTATCTGTAGCTGGCCAAACAGTTTTGTGCCGAGTTGTCCTGAAGCGAGTGAGTTAAAGTCTTGTCTCAGAGCCGTGCAGTAAAGCCTTTTGTCAGCAGTTGGCATCATTCCCAGGTAGTTCATGCCTCACAGTTCCCATTTTCAGTGGTTCCTCCAGACGTCTTCAGTTGGTCTGCACCTGCCTTTGTTTTTTATGCAGACTTTTTACAGAAAAGAGAAAGGAGAATGGTCAGCACTGAGATTCATTAGTCTAACAGTATTTTTGGTAGTAAACTAGTGTCCAATGTCAACACAACAGGAAATTCTTTACTGCTAAACACAATAAGGCAACACATTGTATCTGGGGACTCTAAAAAATCTAAAGCAAAAAGGAAAAGAATAGGGCAAGAATCAGGTTTGAGTTCTGGAAAAGCACAAATCCCAGAAAATAAAAATAACTCAAATAATAGTTTCAGCCTTATGAGTAAACGTCAGTATCTTTTATCAGGCAATATCCAAGACAGCTTTCTGTGTGACGTCACAACTCTTTGTCCTTTAGGCTGATACTGCTTTGCATGTTTGTTTTTTTTAAATCCTTTCTCATTCTGTGCAGTCCTCCTTCCAAGAATTTACCTCATTGATATTTGCAAAAAAAAGTATGAGTGACTTCTCTGAATAAAGACAAGAAGACAGCAGCAACAAGCTCCCTTTTGCTAATCTCTCTGTGTCTTTCTCTTCCTGTTTGCGAGCTTTGAGCTTGTAAAACTTTCAGCTGCAAGGATTTGAGCCAGCCTTCATTGGCACAATTTCAAAAGAGCAATGCCTGTCTCAGGAAAAGAAAAAACAGAGAAAAGTCAAAGGAGATGAGTTTCAGAAGGTCTGGCGTTTGCAGTCTCTCCTCCCCTCACCCTCTTTCTTGGACTCTCCACGCAGTGGCACTCTTTTCCTCTCTGCCTTCGGGGTATTTTTTGCTCATGCCAGCTTAGCTCCAAGCCTTCCTGTTATCTAGAATCATGGTCATTTGAATTGCTCCACATATTCTGATCCTTATCCAACAGAGCACACACAGAAAATGAAATGCACGCAGCAGCACTGTTTCCTGAATGTTGCCTCCAACTTTCCAGATATATGTCAAACTCTCCTGGGGCTCAGCACTGCTTGTGTTATAGTTCACACAAGGTTCTGGCTGCTGTCTTTTCTTCCTGTACTGTAATGGCTTGAGGAACTCTCATCTAGACTTTGGTGTAGCTCTCCTAGTGAAAGCATAGTACTGGAATAAATTTATTCTCAGACTTATAACTGATGATCCGTTATTGTTTTTCTACTGTTGTCAGTTTTGATGTAAAATCTGAACAAAGTTTTAAAGGGGCGGTACTATGTATCTTCCAGGCATATGGTGCCATTTTTATAGCACAATCAAGTAATTATGTTACCTTCAGTTGTTATAAAGAAGCTGCATAGATCAAGCATGACTTGAAAAAAGTTTGGCTTAACAATTGGATGCCTTGAAATTAGCCTCTGTCTTTTGAAATGGTCCTACTCTTTCCTATACTCCAGCATCTGGAGTTTACGGAAGAGTCGCAGGCTGTTTCCATTAATCATATATCTGGGCAATTTTACATTTCAAAATTAAAAGAATAAATTTGCTTTATGGAAACACATCAGCTTCAAAAAAACGTATTTTTCTATAAAAGGTTTGGGATCCAGGAGGAGGTGTTTTTTTTTTGATCACATCAAAAGTAGTTTATCTCACAAAACTTCAAGGGAAATGGTTATTTCGGATCACACAAGTCACAAGATCAACAACTAGATGTTGCCACTGCAAACCAGGAAGAAGAAGACAGCAGAAAGTACTTAGCATGGCGTGATATGTTTTTTATGTTGTATAAACAAACTTATTTACATGCAATTTCATTTGCATTTCTTATTTAATGCAAACACCGCAATTGTGAAATTATGTTTTCTTTTTTTTTTTACATTAGCAGAATATTGACAGTTGTACAATATTTGTAATGTAAATGCAGCTACTATTTAAGAAAGTTCTTAGTAAACTCTGTTCATAAGTCAGGGGGATGCATAAAACATAAAAACACAAAAATGCAAAGTCATCAACAATTGAAACATTATATTTTGCCAAATGCCATTATTACACATCAAAATGTTTGTTAGTGTTTCATTTATTATGGTTCAAAAGCAACTCTAGACAGGTGAGATTTTAGTCTAGATTTAAAGGAACTCAGTTCAATTTTATGGATGTTTGTTTCAGATTTGTGGTCCATATAGAGCAGGGGTCTCAAACTCCAGTCCTCGAGGCCGCAGACCTACAGTTTTTAGATGTGCCACAGGTACAAAACGCTGGAATGAAATGGCTTAATTACCTCCTCCTTGTGTAGATCAGTTCTCCGAGCCTTGCTAATGACCTAATTATGGTGCAGCAGAGGCACATCTAAAAGTTGCAGGACTGCGGCCCTCGAGGACTGGAGTTTGAGACCCCGGATATAGAAGGTGAATGCTTTTGCATGCCATACTGGTCTTGTCAAAATACAGACCTAAAACCAATTGTTAATCCGTGACAAGACTTGAATGTTGATGTTCAAAAAATATCTTCATCCAGTCTGACTGAAATGAACAGTCCACTAGCAGAACTTGATGACATGGCAAATTAATTCAGATGTGTTAGAACAAGGGCACATCTAAAACATGCATGACGCCGGCCTGCATGAGGACTATAGTTTATATCAAGCATATTCCTCTGCTAGAATGACCTGGTTAAAGAATCTGAAGGACTTGAAAACAGATGCTACATCCAGTCTGAGCTTGAACTATTTTGCAGTGAGGATTGGCCAAAATCTCTGTAGTGAGATTCCCCATAAGACTTGCAGCTGTAAATAGAGTGAGAGGTGGATCTACACAGTGTTGACTGAGGGGAACTGAATACAGATGCATGTCAAACTTTTCAGATTTTATTTGCATAAAGAATTTTAAGTCCTGTATCAATTTCCATTTTCTGTATATTTAGAACCACAGTTAATAATGTTGTTCTCTCAGTAAGATCCCAGTAAAATCTATTGAAGTGTGTTAGAAAAAGTTTAAAAGGGTAGATATATAGACTTTTGCTAGGCACTGTAAACTAAATATGAGAGACTTCATTCTTTTTATATTTAGCAAATTCTTGAACTTGACCAATCAGATTAACTTTTACACTGCATCTCAGATCATTTGCTGCACATGAAGCATGTTCATAGCCAGTCACTTCAGGACATTTTGTGCATTTGATTTGCCTCAAAGATTAGTGCTCTAATCTGGGAATGATGACTCACCTAAGTTGAGTGCCTTCTGGCGTCAAAATGAGTGGGATTTGCTAACTGCTGTGGCAATAATGTTGCATTTGAAGTCAGGGATACTTGGGCATCTAAAACTTTCCAAGAAGGAATTTATACTCCAGAGGGATTTGTGTTCATTTTCTGACTGGAATACATTAAAAGAAAATAACATCTTGTGATGTTATTTTTTGAGGGAATATGGAAGGCACTATTTTCTCCAAGACTACAACAAGTTTTAAACAATTAAACACACACTCTAGTTTGATCCAGCTTAGTTCAGTCTGTTAAATTCAAAGGTCCATAGAGCCATACTTACGTTTCGGTCCCAAGGATAATCATGGAATTTCTGTTGCATCCCATTTTCATTACTTGGTAGATATTTACTCATTTTCAGTACCCTGGAGTACTTTATTTTATATTCAATGTATGGTTTTGAATACAACGTAAATGTTCTCAATAATAAAGCAAGAGTATATATTTCTACACTAAAATAGAAATTAACACATTTCTTCTTTATAGTATTACTTGTGGTTCCTTATAATACAGCCATATTTGATAGGTCAGGCCAGTGAAAAAAGAAGAAAAATGTTTTTGACGCTACAGTTTTGTATTTCTGAGGATTCATTTGACACACTCTTGTCTGCCGACTCTCTCCAAGATATGTACAGTACTTAAGTACTTGATAAAACTGATTAAATTGTAACCTCACTAATAAAATCTGTACTGCTCCTTAACTTCCCTTCAAGATTGTTTACCATTTTCCCATGCTGAAACATAATTCACAAATCAAATGGAAGGGAAAGTTTCTGTCCCTTTAAGATTACAATGGCTTCACTGTCGCTCCCTGGAGGTCAGTGGCCTTCCTTAGGCTCTCTGCCAACTGCCATGTTACTATCAACCATTTGCAGAAATGCCAGCAAAGCCATTAGTCTGGAGCCTTTTCACAGTCAACAAACTGGACTGCGTGACCAGAACATCAATGCAGAGGCACAAAGAGTCGGGCCTTATAAAGCTACAAACTACTCCTCCTTCTTTATGTCTCACCATGTGTTGTTGGTCACTGCAGCTGTGATCTGTCCTTTCCTCTGTTAGCTCTCTGCCTGCAGGTCAGTCTGGGCCTGGATAACATGTGGATACACTACGTCATTTTACAAACAAATTTCAGCTGACATCTTTCAGTACTGTTAAGGTTGAGTCTGCTCATCTGTGAAGCATAACATCTAAATTACATCAGCATCTCCACACGTGTTCAGAATGTTTGTGTCTTTGTGTACAGCAGCCTCTGGTGGCTGGCAGAGGGAATTACACCTATTTTTGAAATGTGTTTACAAAAGGCTGTCAGAAAGACATTATTGTTGGTGAAATCCAGGACTGTGGAAAGTCTCCTCTTTCTGTATATTTGATTCTTGGAAAATTATATATACAGAAATTCAAATGTGAGAAAATATCTCATAAGTTTTGTGTTTTTTTTCAGTATGTTTCTATGTTACATAAAAGCGCTTAAAGTAATTATGAATCCCAATGCTATGAAACTTCTAAACATTATTGTAGAACATAATTTAGCAATTTTGTAGTACAAAAACATCTAATATGTTCAGTGTTTTCTTTTATTTTTGGTTTATTATCTGTTCACTTATATGCTTCTAATTCATGATTTGGGCTGCACAGTGGCGCAGTTGGTAGCACTGTTGCCTTGCAGCAAGAAGGTCCTGGGTTCGATTCCCGGCCGGGGTCTTTCTGCATGGAGTTTGCATGTTCTCCCTGTGCATGCGTGGGTTCTCTCCGGGTACTCCGGCTTCCTCCCACAGTCCAAAAACATGACTGTCAGGTCAATTGGTTTCTCTAAATTCTCCCTAGGTGTGAGTGTGTGTGTGCATGGTTGTTTGTCCTGTATGTCTCTGTGTTGCCCTGCGACAGACTGGCGACCTGTCCAGGGTGTACCCCGCCTCTCGCCCGGAACGTAGCTGGAGGTAGGCACCAGCAACCCTCCCGACCCCATTAGGGACAAGGGTGAACGGAAAATGGATGGATGGATTCATGATTTGTATTTCAATTATTAATTGCATTACTGCCTTGCAGTTTGCACAAGTCCTTTAATAAAAAAAGATGAACAAGAATGATCAATTTTCAACTTGAAGTGTAAAAACATTTCAAATAATTAAAAGCAAGAAAAATGAATGTGTTTTAAGCTGTTACCAGAAACACCAGAGTCTTTTCCTCGATGCTATAGAAAAATTATGATTTCCCCTCTTTACCAATCTATTTCTAAATGGAAATGTTCAAAATCAAACTTTTCACGTCTAAACTCTACCAAAAATGGTAAAAATGATTGGCTACGTAATTCTGCTTTCCTGATGTGTGTGAGGAGTGTGCGTGTGCATTGTTGTTGATGATGGTGAGGGGGATCATGTGACACCTTTCCACCAAGCTGTGTGAGGAGAAAGGATTCGCTTGTAGTGACATATTTGCACAAAGAGGTCAAACCTGGGTTTGACCTCTTTTAGCATCAGCTCTGCTCCTCCAGCTTCACCTTGTGAAAAGAGATTTAGGTAATTACCAGCTTAGAGTTTGTCAATATGGCTTATAAAAACTTGGTTCAAGCATTTCTCTGGAAGTATTGAGTTTACTGGTTATATTATTTTATTTGTGCCTTCCATCACTTGTGAAGCCTTGTGGTTTTCTAAATGAGTGTGAACGCCTCACCACACCCTCTTTCCACGGTTTCCAGCCAAGTGTTGCCTAACCAATAAGATGCTGCTGTCAGGCAGACCTACTTAAGCACACTGACCATACTTACCCTGTCCTGTTCTTTGAAGAATGGCAGTTGCTGTCTACAAGTGGGTTAATCTTCTGGAGGAGTTGCAGAGTTTTAAAATTTGTCTATTGTAAATTCTAAAAGTTCACATTTGTAATGAAAACTAATCTTGCGGCACACACTAAAGACATTTGCAGGACAATGACCTCCTTACCAAAGAATGATGTCACACTTTCAGCCTCTCGTAATCCTTCCTTATGTTCTTGCCATCCGTACATGCACGGAGTCACTCCAGGGCAGAGAATCTCTAAAATTTTCTTGACACAATTGAGATGATGTATTAAAAGTTCTCTGCTCATCTCTTAATTTCTACCAAGTTAGAAAAGTTTTAAGTTAAGTTTTACACATTTTCAGAATCATTTTCAAATATTTCAGAGGAAGATTTCTAAAAGGAAGAATTTCTGCCAAACAATAGACCAGGTCCTTCAACACTGTTATTGTCACTTATCGTTTTCTTGAGATTTAGGATTTGCAGAGAAGTTGCAGCTTTATTTTGAGAAAAAAAGTACATTTCTTCTACTAAATGTTAACCTACATGACAAACAACTCAGGTCCCTCCTCCTGAGGCTGCTTTGGTTTCTCCTGTTGACGCGTTTCTTGCAGAGCAGATGGCTTTACACATAAATCCTATTAGCAACTTTCTGCTGATGGAGACATCACACTGAGTTCGGGGCTTTCTCGTTCTTTCGTTATCTATGTGAGAAGCTTCCTTTTACTACTTCCTAGTAATTGAAAAAGAGTCAACAGTGCATCCTAATTTGTAGAGCAAGCCATGTCTGCAGAAAAGGTAAGAAACAGGCTAGAATGTCTTAGATTTTTTGCATATATACATTCAAAGTGCCAACTTTAATTTGCAACTGGAAAAGATGGTGACACAAAAGACAAAGGAAATTGGCCTTTGTTTAGATTTTTATGTTGATTAGACTTCAAAGTCATTTCAGAAACAGAATTGTTGCAGCTTCTACTTATATCTGTGCTAACAATTTTGTTTACTTATGCTAACATATGAGTTAAACCAGTGAATTAATACATAGTGCTAAAGGTAAGAAAGTTTAACATTGCTATAAATTATCCCTGCTGACAGAAATGGCTCACTCTAGTAGTACTGGACCATTTAAATGGCTTAATCATGAATGGGAAAAAAGTCATTTGAATCAAGCATCATTTTGACATTATATGTGAGTACTATTGAACAAGCAAAGCAAAAACCAACTAAAGTTGTTTTACTCATCCATTACTGCAGAATTATTAAATTAGAGCTTAATAAATATAGATATCTCAATTGTCTGATATTTATGCAAGCCTTTGAGAACTTTTATAGATGTTTCAAGAACATTCTTGTAACATATACTGTATAATAGCTGATCAAAGATTTAACTGTTAGATTTTAAGTTGTATGTTTAATTTAAAATGGCTTTGATTTTGCCACGTGAGTTTTCAACTTTTGGGAAATAACAACTCATTACAATATGGTTGTCACATTGGAGCACACAATCAATCTGAGTTTGAATTTTCTGCAGAGACAAATAGTCTTCATGGATGCAGGTTCTGAACCTAATAGGATTACCCCCTGGGTTTCCGCCAACTGCAATCGCACTGACCTTACTCCTTGTAACACTGTGACATCTTGTACAAGTCATTTGGTGCAAAGCTAAAGAAAAAACTGGGTTATATATTCATCACTGTGATTTCTGGGGAACATTATCCCTTGTACAAATGATTGCATACAAAGAAAAATGTCAGAAAACATGTCAAAGCATCATTTGAGCCTTGTGTCGTGACAGTAGCTTATGTTGGAAACCATGAAAATGGAAAATACAAGAATTTGGAAGATTCTAAAGAAAATATGCACCTCCCCACAATATTGATATTGTTGTAAATGAACTATGAGATTCTGCAACAAATGAGAATGTTTGAATAAATGAAATTAAAATATGTTTAGAAGATGTTTCAGCATCTACTGCTGGATATCATGTTAGTTGTATTGAGTTTTCTTGCTAATATTAATAAACCAAGAATGGGGCGCTTATTCACCTAAACTCAATAAATTTTACTCAGATAAATAAAGCAATTTGTTTTGATTTTGCTTTTATTCTCCTCTCCTTGCTCTCTCCATACCATCTGCCTTTTAAAGGGTGAGTTTTTGATACCCTTGTAAATATTTATTTTTTTCAGATAGTTGATCTAAAATGTCACTGCATCTCAGCTCAAATGACATTACCTACAAACCCACACATCTAACTAAGATTTATCAGCAGAAAATGCAAAGAAACCAAAAAAGAAGAAAGAACAGGCCAACGGTAGCTCTGAAGCCAAGCTCAACGGAATTGAAGCCAAACCTAAGAAAACTAAGACAAAGAAGAGTGAAGATGCAGCAGAAGATGACGCCTCCACCACTCAAAGTGAGAATTATTTCAGCTATTTCCACAAAATGATTGAAAAACGAAAAAATATTTGTTTCTGAGGCAGACCTGACAACTCATAAACTTTATAGGTGGAAAAAAAGTAAAGAAAAAGAAACCAGAAAAAGATAAAGAGGAACCTGAGAAGGATAAAGAGAAAGAGCCAAAAAAGAAAGCCAAAAGTGCTCCAAAAAAGAAGAAATGTGAGTCAATACACTGGACACTGTATTTAGTTAGAATGGTGGAAACAGAAGAGAAGGAGATATTTCATTAGCCTTGTAGAATAACTGCCTAAGTCATATTTTGGCCAAATTAAGATAATATTGATTGTCTTACACTGCTACATCACCCTGCCTAATTACCTATCAGAACACTTATTACAATCCAAAATCCATATTTTTAAAAATGTTTTTCCAAATTTTATTCATGTTCTTTCTTGTTTTCTGAAAACATTAAAATGGGACTTTAAGGTCCCATTTGTCCCATTTGTTATGAAGCTTAGAATTTTTAAGATAGTGTGAAAAGTTTATAAACCTCACACTTAATGTTTATGTTACTGTCAATAAAATCTCAAAATACATGTATCAGTCTAAGAGTTAAATAATAATTTGTTGCTTTTTTCCAGCCTCAGACACTGAAGAGGATGATGATGAGGAGGAGGAGGATACCCCAAAAAAGAAAACAAAGAAAAAAACAACAAAGGAGAGTTCTCCATCCGCAAGTAATACCAAGGAGAAAAAATCTAAAACTAAAGGTACAATAAAACGCAAAGACATTAAAAATTTCACATTTATTTTAGATGTGTCGGTTATTTAGCAATATTTGGTCATTGTAATTTAATAGAAGCACAAAAACTACCAGTAGTAATGTAATATGACAAAAACATAACATCATGATTTGGTAAAGTAAAGCCATGATCGTATTTATAGGATGTACTTTATATAGGATATTTAAAATTGTAGCCTTGATATGTTCTTAAATGCCAGTAATAATCTAATATATGCTATTATTCTTTTATTCTAAGCTATAAAAAATAATATATCGGGCCAGAGCTTCAGTGATTAGAATGGTTTTTTCATTGTGAGGTTGGCTTTAGACATTTTTTCAAGTTACTTACCTGAGGTGTGAATATGAGTGTAATGTTCTCTAACAATAAGCAAACACACTCTTATAAGACTTCCTATTTCATACACACACCTAGTACCACTTCTAATCAGATATTTAGAAAACTGGAGAAAACCCAGAATCTTCTAACTGTTAGTCAACACTGCTAAATTTTACAACTCAGAGCAGTCCAAGTCATTAAAGTGCTTAAAACAACAGTTATGTGACCAGACTGTAGGTAAGCGGATCAGATTATTTTATTGTGTAATGGTGAGTGGAAATGCTGTCTTGACAGCCAAAAGTAGGACTAGTGTGGTCTTTTGCTGCTGCAGCTTGCTTCAAGGTTTGTGTGTTTGGAGATGCTAATCTGCATACCTTTGCTGTAATGAAGTGGTTTTTGAGCTGCTGTTGCCTTTCTGTCATTCTGAGGCCTTTTTGTCAACACAACTGTTGCTCACTGGATATTTTCTATGTTTTTGGCTATTCTCTCTAACTTTGAGAAGATGGAATGCGAAACCCTAGGAGACAAGCAGTTTTATGAAGTACCCGGACTAGCCCATCTGACACCAATAACATGTTCAAAGCCAATTAGTCCTTGTTTCTTTCCCTTTATGACTCTCAATTTGAGCTTCAACAATTCTTCTTCACTACACGTAGATGCCGAAATGCCCAAAGTTCCTGCTATTTGAGAAGCTGATTTGGGATTTGTGTTAACAAATTATTGAATATGTAGCAGAGAGGCTGGTGAATGTGTATTGATATATGAAGCTTCCATAGTTGCTTTTCTCTGCTTCTTAAAGTATCCCAAAGAAAATGTTTGAAGTATAAAATAAAACAGTAAATTTAAAAAACGCATCACTTATTTTTAGATATTTGTTGTTCTTCTAGATCTCCCTCTTTCATTTTGTACTTTAAAGCTTTCTCCTATAAATCTTTAAAGTTTCAGCACGAAACATGTTGGATCATTTTAAACAAACTTCTGTCTAATAAAGAAGCACTGTCATGATGTTCTTAAGAGAAAACAATACTTGTTTTTATACTTGTGTCTTGTGTATTCTGTTTATAGGGCAAGTGATTATAATATAATCAGGGGCAATACAGCTTCTCTGCTGACTCCAAAATTCACAAAGCGGGAGAAAATTCAAATATCACCCTCATCATTATGCAGTTTTAGCTCGGTTAGTATCCGTCGCTCTAGTACGAGCCCTAGACATATGACATATGAATTTGAAAAAAGAATTGTTTGAAAAGATTTCATTTCTTATTAGGCTAAAATCTCTAATTTATTTACTATCAATCTAAGGGCTTTCAGTCCTGAAGTGTCCTAAAGTTTGTTACTATCAACGTCACACACACAAAACACATCTTTAAGAATTCATTTGTCAGCAGGGCTAAGTGTTGGGGCATGTTCTAACAGATTCATTACCGTGGAACTGGTTTTGGGAGCAAGTATTAACAGGACTGTGGGTGTAATTGAGGTTTTGAAGACAGGTTTTATGGCACCAATTTGAGCGGGGAATTTTGAATTCTTCACCTTAGCCTTGCATTCTGAGACTCGGTCAGTCGCTTGTGTTTATGGAATCTACACATAAGAAAAACGACTTCCTCATGTAACAAGATGCCATTAAATCTGCTTTCTAAACAATTTCCCCATAAAAAGAAAACAGGCAAAGAAATGCATTTGACATCTAAATATGGTCAAATAGTTGTTAAGCCTTAATTCTTTCCACATTCCTAAAATTCTTCAATATGACAAAACAGCTTGCAGCAGCAGCAAAAGCAGATGTCAAACTAAATGCATGCAAAATCAAGACTGTATGCTCAAAATTACTGTTGTTGTTCCACATCTGTCCCACCCTCAATACGTTACTAATTTGACTTTGGATGGTTTGGCACAAACTCAACAACATTTTCCTATCCCTCTGTCTTTTAATGTTTGGTTATTTCACAATGTGTTATTATTATTGGTTTTTATTCCAGGGACTATTTTCCTATCAATTTCATGGGTACATAGTTTGTTTTTTTTAACTCTACTGCTTTCTTATTCGCAGAGGACAAAGATTCTGATGGCAAAGATAAAAAGTCAAAATCAAAGGACAAAGAGAAGAAGAAAGAACCTGCATCAATGTTTATGATAAATGGGGAAAAATCATCTAAAAGCAAAAAGAAAGGTAATGAAATACTTAATATTTTATAGATTTTCCTTACTGTACTAATTCTAAAACCTTAACATATTTTTTCCTGATGTTTAATATGTTGTGTAGCTGTACACACAGATAAAACCAAATGTTTACATACTGGAAAGACCTCCAGATTTTTTTACGCACTGTCTGACATAAAAATCAGAATAAACTTTATGTTAACAACTGATTTTAGTTGTATATTATACTAACTACTTGTGCCTTTGAGTAAAGAGCACAATCTTAGCAAAGACATTTGTTTTTATAAATGCATGGAATTCAACTATGATCTGTGTTTATCAAACAGCTGCCAAATCAGAGAGTGATGACAGTGAAGAAGAGACAAAGTCAAGCAAATCAAAAAAGAAATCTACTGCTGGTTCGGCATCCATGTTTCAGACAACATCAGATAAGGAAAAAGACAAAAAGACAAAGAAAAAAGGCAATTTAGCTTGACATTTCTCCCACTGTTTGGGTTTGCTAACCTGTCTAATAAATGTGTCTTCTCTTATAGCAAAGGTAGAAGAGAGTGATGAATCTGAATCAGAGAAAGAAGAAAAGTCAAAGAAGAAAAAGGGTAAAGGAAAGAAGAAGAAGGTAGCTTAAATTCTAAAAATGTTTTTCCAAAAATAGGAAAGCTTATTTTAATTATGTTATAGTAGTAAAACAGTACAACAAACATTTAGAGTTAGTAATCCAGTAAAATGTAATAATCCCTTGTCCCATAATCAGGAGAGAGCTCCCTCACCTGAGATTGAGTTTGATGACTTGGAGACGTTTGTGATGGAGCCAGCTCCACAGGGTGTGACGGTGAAATGCAGAGTGACGCGTGACCAGAGAGGAGTGGACAAGAGCCTCTATCCTCTGTATTATCTTCATCTAGACAATGAGAAAAAGGTCAGGAAACACTCATTAATACATTGAGAAAAATATGTTGATTGGTCAGAAAATTAGAAATATTTCATTTATGGACAAAGAGCTATTTCTGTACGGCTGAGGATGAATTGGTTGTTAATCATCCAATAGTTGAGTAACACATATTCTTTGACTTGGTCTATATCAAACCTTTTCAAAGTAAAATTGTTCCATAATGTCAGATTCTAAATTATTAAAGGAATATAAAACTGTCAGGAAATAAATTTTGATAGCAATGTCCTAAAGAGAACACAGCATCATATATTGAAAACAAAAAGAGTGTGGTTAAATGATAAACCTTGTGGAATACCTCTTGTTACACACAATGACTCTGAGAAGGATCAACACCTTTTCATGAATTGTCTTCTTTTTTGAGAAGTAGTTTCTGAACCAACTAAAAATGCCAGATGCAGAATAAAAATATATTAATGAAATATATAATATTATATATTAAAATATACAATAATAGACAATGTATAATGAAATAGGAGTGGAAGTGTTTGACCAGTCAAAGCTGTTTAGAAAGTGATTTGAAGTCACTTTCAGGTAGGCCAATCTGTCCACTTAATCTAACATTTCAGAGATTCTCTAATGCACTACAAAATTACAAAAACAACAATCATTCAGCAAGATAAAACGCTTTTTAACATTGGCAGCCTTATTTGTTAGGATCTAATGTGGCTCATTCTGATCACCTTAGACATTCCTGTTGGCTGGAAGGAAAAGAAAGAAAAGCACAACTTCAAATTACCTCATCTCCATTGATGCCACAGACTTGTCAAGAGGTGGTGAGAATTTTGTCGGAAAGCTAAGGTATGTCAAAAGACGTCGGACAAACTGAACGATGATGTTTTTAACGTCTATTTGTAGAAGTCAAAATATCTTTTTTTAACCAGGTCCAATTTAATGGGAACTAAATTCACAGTGTTTGATAACGCTCTAAATCCAGAAAGAGCTCTTCCTGACATGTCTAATGCACGGCAAGAGCTAGCTGGCATCATCTATGTGAGTTGCCTTAGAGTTTATTGATTGCTACTTTACAGGGATGTATTCTGATCTGAATACTGAAGAGAAGAAATGTAAATACGTTGAATCTGGTTGTTTCTCACCTCAGGAAACAAATGTCTTGGGAATGAAAGGGCCCAGACGGATGACGGTCATCGTTCCAGGAATGAGCAAGGACAATGAGAGAGTCCCACTCAGGCCCAGAAATGTAAGCTTCATCAGAAACTTCACCCTACACAAAATGACATAACAGTTTAATTTTCTTTCAGTTTAAATGACTTT
Source organism: Xiphophorus couchianus (assembly GCF_001444195.1). Classification (NCBI taxonomy): domain Eukaryota; kingdom Metazoa; phylum Chordata; class Actinopteri; order Cyprinodontiformes; family Poeciliidae; genus Xiphophorus; species Xiphophorus couchianus. Next base: position 5,714,533 of record NC_040247.1, read on the forward strand.
TATACCTACAGCTCATTTTCTGGCATAAGCACGGGTTAAATAACTAATATTATTAGTTAGGTCACTCCTACTTTGGTCTGAGAGTTTAATAAATGTTTTTGAATCGTTAACAACAAAAATGTACCTGAAATGTATGCCAAGGCCTAAGCAATAACAGAAAAAATAGAAATACAAAAAACATTAAGTAAAACTTGTAAAAGATTGTCCAAGATGTTTGGACAATAATTTTCAGTTTTAACTTAAATGTGAGTTAAAACTGATCGTAGAAGTCAAGACAAACATCGAAAAACCACACAAAACTTAAAGTAGGCATTACAAGCAAGAAACTGTTGGATGCACTCCATGTTCTTTGAATGCTATGCATGTTGGGATAGCATAATTGAAAAGAGGCTGACTCATGCAACTGAACTGAAATTTAAAACATTCCCAGCACCACTTCTTTTGCTCATGCATTAGTTACAGTTATAATGTATTTTAAGGGGACTCTATGAAAATTTATACCCCATTACATTGTGATCATGGCTCATTTCTTTTTCCAACAATATCTGTTTGCTTGTACAAACTTTTACACTTCCGTAGTCAGGAAAAGATTTTTCTAAACTTTGGTTTGAAAGCATTTCCAGCACTTTTTTTTGTTTTTTTAAGAAAACAACCACACAAAAACAGAACCACCAAATTAAAAACTAAATTAGCAAATTAACGAAAACACCCTTTCTGGTTGCCAGCAGAAGAGCCAGATGTTTAACAGCTTGATTTAGGTTCTGTTTATTATGAGAACCAAACAAGGCAAGTGGGTAAAATCTTATTGCTCTTTGTTGATGCTCACTGACTTATGTTTTGCCAATTGACCACAGGAATGTGACGGCTTGTTGGTAAGGTACCAGAATAGAAGGATGGAAAATGTGATTGAGCTTCACAACAAGACACCCGTGTGGAACGAAGACACTGCCTCTCATGTGCTGAATTTCAACGGCCGAGTCACACAGGCCTCCGTCAAGAACTTCCAGATAGTGCACAACAAAGACTGTGAGTACTCCTTATCCATCTGTCTTTTTCCCACAGCCTGGTTTGTTTGGAACCAGATGTGGATGTGTGGGACAATGAAAAACAAAGTGGTTTGCTGTCAAAACAAGTTCTAGGAAGACACAAAAGATCAGATGAGTGCATATGGTTCACTTTAGCAATCCCTCAAAAATTGGTTGCTAAGCACATTTACAAGTGAGAAGGTATTTGCCTCCTATTAGATGTATTTTGCTTTAGTATCAGACAAAAAATAACTCAGTTTCATTTATTAAAGAAAAAAAACTATCCAGTGGCTGTGACACCCTCTAGTAGTTTGGAAATCAATTTTCTAAGGTTGTGTGGAGGAATTTTTTAACCCATTTTTCTTTGCAGAATTGTTTTAATTCAAGTGCATTTTTAAGGTTTTTTAGCATGAGTTTCCTGTTTAGTAATTCCACCACATCTAAATCAGATTTAAGTTAGTTACTTTGACTAGAGCACTCCACAGCCTACTTTTTCCAGCCATTCAGAGGTTAACTTCATGTCATTGTCCTGCTGCATAACCCCTGTGCATTTCAGCATAACTGTTGATGGAAAATCACCTCTAAAGGTTAATGCAGCTCAGACGCCTGTTAAAACGTAGTCTATGCATACCAAGGATTGTATTGGAAGTAATGATTTAGTCGACGAAAAAAGGCAAAAACAAGAAATCTTTAAGGTTGAAAATACATTTTGGCAGCACTGTATGTAATTTGTATCCCACTTTCCTCCAATCAGCTGTGAGTTCCTAATATATTTTTGCTTTTTTCCAGTGGACTACATTGTGATGCAGTTTGGAAGGATAGCTGACGATATATTCACTCTGGATTATAACTACCCCATGTGTGCCGTGCAGGCCTTTGCCATCGCACTCTCCAGCTTTGATGGAAAAATTGCTTGTGAATAATCCAAATATATTCACAAGCACTATAGTGCTAGCACAAGCACTACTACCTACAGTAGGTTAACAACTACTGTAACCTGAATGCTGCAGGTTCATGCCAATCTGTGACTCTTACTTCCCTACGCTTTCAGAGATGAGCAGTGGTAACCAACAGTGTTGCAGCGGTGCCACCTCTTTGCTATGCAGATTTCCTCCTGCAGGTGTCAGAAGCAAGTTCAATCATTGTAGCTTAGTCTGATTTAACATGAATTTTCAGAATTAGTATTTATCACAAAATGTCACAACTAATATTTAAAGAAAAAGGCAATAAGATTAGTCTTTAAAGATGTTCAACTTTATGTGTTTCTTTTGTTGTTTTTTTTATCTCATGTTGTGTTGTATCTTGTTCCTATCTAGGGCCAGTAGTAGAACAGTTTCTTGTTTCTTGTGTCACTGTGAAAACCAATAAACCAAAAACTTCGTTTTCCAAATGACACAATGTTTTCTCAAAGACGAATATTTCACAAATAATGTAGATCAAAAATTTGTGACATTTGATTATACCATTAATAATTATGATATTTAGGCTTCCTGTATCCCTCAATTTTTCCTAAATGTAATGACTATGAAACAAAAAGTGTCACGGTTAAAGTAGTATTCGTAAAAGAAGAGCAGCATCTTTGAAACAGTGTGTTTATTTTTGTAGATTTCTGTTCCTGTGTGATGATTCAATCTTCTTTGTATATTTAACACAGTCTGGTCTAATGTAAGCTGTTGTAGATTTTTTTTCTATTTACACAATTTTTGTCAGAAAAATCTTGTATTTTTCCTTCACCTTGCCTTTGTTTTATGTGCTTATTGGAATAATGTGTGTGAATTAAACCTTCTTGATTACAGACACATATTGTCCTCTGAGTAAAATCCTTTACAGAAGACCTTATGGGATCTGCCAGAACAGTTATAAAACATGTTTTATGATTGTATCATCTGCTGCGAGCAGGCAGCTGGCAGATAATAAAACAGATTCCAGTTGCAAGATTTTTAGAGACACCCACGCTTTTCTCCTCCTGCCATCTGACATGTCGAAAGCCTCACTCAGGATGAAAAACCTGTTTGCACGGAGGGCCTGGAGCAGAAGTGAGAGGTGTGTATTCTGCCTGAACCTGCTCAGGCAGTTGTCCAAACTCGCAAAATTAAATGAAGCCTGAAGCAGGCGGCTCCTCTTGAACAGATGCTGTAAGGTGAGTTTGTCGTCCACCTCCCACCCGCCGCCTCCTACCCTCCCTATTGTCTGCTTTTGATACGGGGCTTTCAACAAAACAACTCCCAACATAAGTGTCTTAAATTGTTTCATTCTGAAGGAGCGCATTGTGTGTATATAAATTCTCTATGTATAAACATGCGTTACTGTTGGACGTTGCAGCCACATTGACGACCAACAGAAGGAGCTGTTGCTGGATGGAATCTTTGATTCATCTGGTTTCAACTGAGAAACATTTGTCAGATGTTGAACGCTCATAACTTTCTAACAGAGTCATGAGTAGGAATTAGTCTACTTTATTCTTGAGGCACTATATGTGAAAACATTTAAGTGAAAAGTTTTAAAGCAGATGTCGAACTCTTACTGAATGAAGCTCAAAAATATTATGACAAGCTGTATAATGAAGTTGTAGCATAATAGTTAGATATTCCAAATCCAGTGAGACTTGATGGACAAAAATGGAGATCAATAGAAAAACAAAAAAGGTCAAATGTAAGTTTCAATTAGCTAAAGTCAAACTAGTGCATTTTCTAACAACAAATAAACAGCAGTAATATTTATTTTGGAGCTAAGTATTTTTGAATTACTTTATTTTTTATATAAGAACCTTAAATGCTCTATGAAACACCAGCTCTGCCAAAATATTTCATAAATCAGGTTATTTTGATCCTTACTAGACAAAATGATAAAATATGATAAAGAACTTTAATATGGGGGGAAAAAAACTTCCTTTTTTAAGTTAGCTTCAGAATATTGCATTTGTCATGTGCAGATGCATTGAGATACAATGAGTTTGGTTTACGTCATTTCCTTAAAATCTAAGATTAGATTTATTTCTATATCTTTTTTCTATCTGCGCCAAATGGTACCTTAGTTTTAGTTGTTTTGATACAAAAACCACTTTGACTTTGAGGTTTCTATTTATTTAGAAAATTTTGGATATCACAAACAACTTTGATCAATTCAGTGCAGTTTGCATTTATCATTGCAAGACCTGTTAGAGAAAAATGTATATCTCTGTGAGTAAAATAAGAAAGTATTTCCTTTCAAAAAACTACAAAATAGAATGCTTTGTGGTCTTGAACTGATGATAGTCTTTACATGCCAGTAGTGTAAATATTTGCTCTCCTTGATATTAGCTTTCAATTTTTCATAGGTTTGTCCTATGCTGTACCACTTATATACAGCATGTGATAAAACTAATTTAACATTTTGCTTCAGTAGATTAATAATACCAATAAAATGAACACTTTCTGCCAACAAGTGGCACTTTTGTCGGAGTAGCAGAAGAAAATTTCATCCAGGAAGCTACAGTACCACACTAATGACTTTTTTAGACACTAATCAATGCCTGTCTTACATAAGTTTACTATTTGGTATTAACAATCTTGACGTATTAATTAATTGTCACCAATTCTGCTCAGTTGTTTTTTGTGTTTTCTTTTTGTTTTTTGTTTTTTAGCCAGTGCTGTTCAGCAGTGTAACAATCAGAATGTCTGTCTGGGAATCCCATCAGATGTACTTTCCCAAGTGGAGCATTATAGCTTTTGCTCTAATGCTCCACTTAATATACATTTTATTATAAATTGCTTCAGGTTTATTTTGGAATTAAAAAGGGGGGAAAAAAGAGAAAAATATAGAAAGTGAGTTAGGGTAAAAACTAATCCTTAAGGAGGTAAGAATAAAAGATGTGAAGAATACTAAAAAAATACAAGACATATTGAGACTAGTCTAAGCTTTTTAGCACATGCCAGGGAGCTTATCAAGCTTAAGTCAAACCACTGCTAACCAAATGGAACAGGAATGCCCATGTCATGTTTGCTACAAAAACACTTTAATGATACTAATGGCATAAAGACATATGACATAATACTTTTTCACGTGCCAGATTGTTTTAGCTTTCTTATATTGATAGTGGAGTTAATCAGTTGAAAACTGCTTTCTGTATTTGCTCAGGAATTTTTTTTGATGTATGATCCTCTTTAAATCTGTAGTATTTGACACAAAATTAGATAAAAAGAAAAAAGAAAATCTGAAAGGGAGCAAATTCTTTTCCCAAGTGTGTGCATCTTTATTGATAGTTGTAAACTAGATAATGCTTTTTTTTGGTCAACCAGTGAAATTTGAGACCTTAGCTACGTTGTTGATTTAAAATGTTTACAAGTTGAGTTGCAAGACTTTTGTTTATCTTAAAAGTTAACAGTCAGAACCTGGGATATGCCTTAGTTGACTGGTTGAAACAATTTCAGCTTTATTCATAAGCTGCCACTTTAAATGTGAAACCTAGTCATTGATTAGTTTACCCACATACTTTAAAATCAGTGCTTTGAATTTTGCATTTATGCGCCAGACATCTGTTGCATTTTAATTCCTTACAGGAAGGACTCTTTTTCAATTCTGTTTAATTTTATTGATCCTCTGGGATAAAGATAACTTTAAGATTAATTCATGTTCTCTTGAGGAAGTTCTCTATATTTTTATTGACTGGAACAGAACTGTGTGTGCTCTGTCAGACAGGTTTCGGGACCGGAAGCCCCAGTGTTCAGTGATTTGTAGGCGCGGCCTGGAACCGAGTCTCGGCCTCATGAGCCTGTTGATTGACGCGCACCGATGGCTCCTCCTTGAAAAGTCTTTCTTTCCCCTCCCCCTTCGTTTTCCAGTGTAGTGCGTTGATTTCATACCAAAGTCATACTTAACATTCCACTTATACTGTCAAACCTCTGACAAATATTACGGAAAACAACAAGGCGCCAAATTGTAACAAAGTTACTAAAAAGCGCACCTGGCCTCACTGGGAAGAATAGGGAGACTGCCAGAATTAAAATAAAAAGGTAAGTTCTCCACAAAAGTTCCCTCTTTCTGTTCTCAGCCTTTAGCGGGGAGATTTTTCATGCCGCTTGCCTCGGTGAAGTTTTCAGATCATTGTCATTTTTCACATTTTTCCGCGGAGCTGCCTGCGTTGGGAGGGAAGAAAAATATGTGGAGATTGATACACGATTGTGTTTGACTTTCCCAGAGAGCAGGGGCATCTTGACAGCCTCTGTACATTCAGATTTACACCAGATGTCCGCTTATTGGCACACATTATATTACAAAAAAAAAGAAAAAAGTTTCTTTTTTTTACGCAGAAGAACCGAGCCAACATGTTTTATGTTTTCTGTCGCGCAGAGTTCCCAGCTGGATCCAACACTTCCAGCCTTGAGGATTCCAGCAGTTATATCAAGTGGTCCAAGGAGACACCGACACGATTTGGAGGAATAACTTCGGACTGGCTTGGAGCTCTGCATCCTGAAGGTAAGAAGGTCCTCATCGGTCAGCGCAGTTCAGTCAAGGCGACATTTCAACGCAGAACTTGAAGAACATAAATAAATAATAATAATTAAAAAAAAAAGAGTTACAAAAGAGTTTTGCTCCAGATGACTTTAAGATTGTCAAACAAATTTATTCTAAAAAAAAAGTATTTCAGGGGAGATTTTTATCGGCAGCTTCAGTAACTTTCCCTTCAGTTTATCCAGCGCTGCTATTGGCTATATAAATAAAAGAATGGGAACAAAAACACATTGTTTGCTTTCAAGTCTGTGCGTAAAATAATGTTAATCAAAGCTCTGGTAAATAATAATTTTAACCAAGTTTGGACCAGTTAGTTTTTTTTTTTCTTTTGCATTAAGTGTTACATTTAGAACACAATAAGTAACATTAGAAATTTACATGACCAGTTTTACAATTATATATTCAAAATATATGATTAATTAGATTTTACCATGTGGGATTTTTGCTTCTGTTTAATAAAATAAAGGGTTTAAGAAAGAAAACTATTATTTTAATCAAATTATGTTTTTAATTTTCAGCATGACTACAAGTTTGTGAAAGAATTAAACTGAATAACTGCCCAGTGTATGAATTTATTTATTTATTTTTATGATCTTAGCTTTTTTTTGAAAACTACTATGAATGATTTTGCAAACTTAAGATAATCTTATTATGTCATTTACAATTTGATGTGTCTCTCTCAAACTTCAAATCTTCTTTAACAAGTTATCCAATAAGATGCTCAGTTCCTCCTGTCTTTCTGAGTTTTCTCATCACAACAGCCAAAGCATGCCACAACACTCTGCAAAGTCCTACTAAGTACATAATTCATAGGTGAGGATGTGAGATGCATGGATATGCAACAGGCTAATTGTATAATTAGATACAACCTCGGGCTACACTTGTCCTCTCTGTGAATGTGCTCTCGATTCAGTCTAGCTTCACATTTTGACGGAGTTTTATGTTTTGAGTGGAATAGAAACAAAACAACATTCCTAATTTGTACAGTCATAAGAGCTGCTCAGTTGAATCACCGACAATCAACAGGTTTAACTTGGTAGCAAAATGCAGTCCGTCCAGTTGGTCACACTGAAAAGATCAATCTTTTTAGTTCTTGGTCTGACATATTATTAAATTCTATCAATTATTATTTTTTTACATGTTTAAATCATTTCAACAAGATTGTGTGATTATGAACCTCATTTGTTCTTTTACGGGGCAAAGTGTTTTTGTACAAGTCTTGTTTGACACAGATATCTCATGCCATGAATTTTTTCATGACTACCTGAAGATAAATTATAGGTAAAATTAAAAACGTAGCATTTTAAAGCACACTCAAGAGTTACATTTGATTACCATGAATGAAATGAGCTAAAATGAAAGTCTTCCTCAGAACAAAACAACGGCATATCTGTAAATGAGACTCATCAAGTCGCTTAATAATAAAATCTGGAAAGTATTAAGTAGTTTTTGCTGCAGTGACAGAGTCCCTCTGTTTGTTTTTAGGCACTGTGAATATGCCAGGCCTCTGTGGTACAATGTGGTCTTTTCTTCTTTGTAGTTTATGTTTCTCCGCTTTTGCACATTTTTTGTATCTGCTCTGTTGTTTTGTGAGAGAGCGAAATGCAGAGGAGAAAGTTTAACAACTTAGTGGGTGTAGGGGTCAATTAGATTATTTTGGGTTGGTGTCTGTTTTTAATGCCCCAGCTGTGTTCCTCCAGGTTGTTTGCCGGAGCCAGTTAATGACCATGTGTTCTCCTCATTAGGCAACAACAAAAAAATAAAATCTGGATTACACACATGATTACAAACAGTGAATAAGTTATTTTGCAAATAATCCATGGTCTTTGGGTTATTCCCACGCTGGGTCACATCTTCATGCACTGCATTGCATTTGCTCTGGATGCAGCTCTGTTGACCGACAGTAGCTGCTTCACTCGTTTGTGCTAAACCCACAGAAGACCAGCTAATGAGCTCGTGCCCATTTGTGCAGGCAGTGACTGCCTTTTAGCACCATCCCCAGAAGTGCTTGTCCAAATGGCGGACACTTACCCCTCTGTCGGGCCAGAAGTGAACAAATACAGCCTCACTTATGTCTGTATGGTGAGGACACAGGAGAAAAGCCTGCAGCTCTTGGCGGAGCGTCTTTAGTGGTAATTTAGAATATAATAGTTGCAGAGGAGTTCTTATGAAGAGAACAACATGACATGAGCTGTTTGTTGCACTCACTCAACAAAAGAAGAAAGTGAAAAGATTCAAAGCAAATTAGACCAAATCTTGTAACATAAACCAGCTTCTTCTCTCTCAAATTCCCCTCGAACACAATATATTAGCACTGTATTCACATTCATCCACTGCACATGTTTACATACTCTCCAAACCATCAGGTTTTCACAGATAAGCCTTCTGGCCTCTTGTTCGGACCACTCAGGGGAGGAGCCAGGGAGTGGCCTAGAACAGTGTTCTCTTTGTGTCAGCTGTCCACAACTTGTTAAATGTTTTAGTTGTTCTTTTCTCTCCAGACCAACTGGTAGAACTGATGTTACCTAAAAAAAAAAAATTTAAAATGTGGTCAAAAGAAGACGAGCACAGAAGGGAATATCCAGGGCAATCCCAATCTCTGTTACAGATAACAGGAGGCTTACTCCTATTTTATGTCTGTCTTGCATTTTATAAGTGTGTGTGACTGGTGTGTCTTTGTGGAGCTCCAGTGACCCAAGGGCACTCATGTGAAACTACTTTAATCCCTCTGTGCTGAGTGTTTTAGGTTGGGGGTGATGATCTCCTTCTACAGCACAATGCTCATTCATTTCACTCATATTCTGAGCAATCATACATGCATCAATAGTGAAACGGTGCCAAAAGTCGCAGAATTTGGCTCTGCTTTTTGTGTTTGGTTGCAGTTTTTTCTTGCGAAATTGTCGTGCATATTACACTGATCAAAACCGTGGCTGCTCTTAATGCCTTGAATTATACAGTGAGATGAATTATTGGCTGGGTGCATTCTGCCTCATGTCTTAAAGGTTTCACAGATTATGGCCTGTGACCGCTCCCTTTACCACAAAATGACCAATTCGGGCTAGAATGGCTTCTCCGCTACGTTCCTTGGAAAATTTCCGATTAGAATGCTGATTCAGGCTGTTGGTGGGGGGAAAAAGGCCCTGTGGCTTACTTTGTCTCAGTCTTTCCCATTGCAGTTAGAATCGAGCCCAACTGTTTAAAAGTGTGATGCTGGACTGTAGACCACATATCCAGGAGCATCAGCTATTAAAATAGAACAATCAGGGAGTGAAACTTATGTTTTTGCTCTGACGTGACTTGTGTTTACCTACCCATTGTTCTTACCACATTCAAATTTGTCTGTTTTTCACACTATGTGATATTTTCTGAAGAAAAAAATTGAAAAAGGACTCATTTTAGCTCATTTTAATTCATGTTTTTTTTGTTCAACCTTAACATTTAAACACATTTTTGCACCGAAGCTGTGGATGATCATTTTTGCATGCAACACATTACTGTGAGGGTCATTGTTTCCTTTGGGCTTGCAGCTGGTATCAGACTGCAAATGTTTCACTTGACAAGTGGTGCATATGTTTTGTGTATGTGCGTGTGTTGGTGTGCATGTCTCAGATTTTCCCTCTGCCTCTTGCCGTGTGAGCTGCTGGCTATCCAGCACTCCTCTTACTCTCAGCTCTGATTGTTTCCTGAGTGCCGTGCCAGATAGGAAGTAGGAGGAAGTTATTGGAGGAGCTGGAGAGAATTTATTAGGGCCATACTCAGACACAGGAGGCAAAGGAAAGGGTGATGACTCCCTGTTTTTTGAGAGGGTGCTTGTGATTTTGTGAGTCTGGCTGAGCGCATGTCCTAAATGAACAATTGTGTTACAGTCAAATGTGTGTGTTTTGCAGAAAATCCTTAATTCTGCAGTCTCTGTGTCGGACGGAATAAAGCTCTTGTCAGTGGAGCTTTCCTGGCCTGCAACCTAAAATGTTTTCTTTATCTGTAATCTGACCTTAGAGAGCAGCTGCTCCTTCTGCTGCCAAGACCTGTTGTTTCTCCCCTTCAAATGTGTGTTTGTGTGACGCGACTGCAAGTTGCGGGGTCTCGCTGTGACGGAAAGCGCTGACTACATCTGTGAGACCCCCTCAACCTTGACTCAAAGTGCGGTTCTCATGTAGAGAAGTTTTCAGGCAAGGATTTGTTGCTGTGTGTAAACTCGAAAGTTTGTCAGAGGTGTATTTAGGTCCCAGCTAAGCAGGGGGGCTTTTGGCCGCCAGCAGCGGTCTGGTTTTTTTGCCAAGAACTGTCACAAGCCCTACAGCAACTAAACAAAAGCTGAATTTCTAAAGACAGGAACAAATCGTGCTGTGCAGCAGTTTGCAGCTAGAAGGAGGAATATACAATCTGACAGGAGAGACATGAAAGGAGGACAACTTTGAAGGATCAGCACTGAAAGAGGCAGATTTGAAGGAAATCTGCTTGCAATCTGCATCGCGACTTGGAGTCATGATAGTGGAGGAATACAAGGCTGTGAATCAGAAGCTGGTTTCTCATAGTTTTTGTAGGGGATTGAAAAAGTTCTAGATTTTTTACATTTCTTTTAAATAAGAACATAAACCTCTTTATACAATATAAAGCAAGTACAGTGAACCCTCGTTTTTTGCGGGGGTTACGTTCCAAAAAGAACCCATGATAGGTGAAATCCATGAAGTAGTAACCTTTATTTTTTTACAATTATTATACAATGAGATACTCCATAATACATCGAAACCAAAGAACAAAACCTTTTTACAGGCCCAAGCATTTGTTAAACAAATAAAAGTACTGTATAAACGTTTTTTGTTTTTACAAATAACTACTGTACAATATTTTTAATCATCAATACGAACTGAAGGCTTCAAATTGCGGAGATCAGCACCGCCCCACCGCGATCCGAGTCATTGGATTAGAACGGGAGAAAATGAAAAATGATTATGAAAAAAACCCCAAAAAGTACAGTAGGACAAATAGTGACTCGCGTGTATTTCACTGCTCTTCTGACTGAGCCACTGCATCCTGACTCCGTCGCGTTTTTTCTTCTAAAGCCCGCGGTGCAGGTGTGTTTTTTCGAGAGAAGAACATAGTTATCGGTAGCTGTTGTCGCTCTTTTTTCTTCTGGACAAAAAGATTCTTGAAATTGCAAGAGAATTTGCAAACTTAAATTTGGCAAGCTGTTTTACGTACATTTTAAACCGCAACGTTGTTGACACACAGGTAGAGAAGAAGCTGAGAGACTGTTTAGTCAATCAGAATGCAGAACTCAAAGCACGATGCAAATCCGTGACGCAGCGAGATCGTGAAAGGTGAACCGCGATATAGCGAGGGTTCACTGTATAAAACAGTTTTGACAAACATGGAATCATTAACCAAAGCAAATTTTTACCAAACTGTAAAGGGTTTCTACAGTTAGCATCTTCATAATTCCTGTGAAGATGCGTACAAGCTCATTTCAGTTCATCAAGTCAGTAATCAAACTTGTTTCATTTTTAGATTCTTCTTAAGTTCAGTAAACTTAAATTTACTATTCAAATATTCTTTAGTCTGGCATTAAGATATGCTTTATGACAGATCACACCATGATGTTTCCACATGAAAATTTCACTTTTGGCATGGCGTTTTGGGGGGATGTGCAGGACCAATCTTTTTCCAAACATTGTGTGTGCAGTGACGTACAATGTTTCATCTTGTATTTCAATGGCTTGTCCAAATGCTCTGCAACAAACTTTAAACAAGCTGTAATTTCGTTTTTCAGCAGTGGATTGTTATACAGTCAGTGTGCTTAGAGGGATTGCAGTTCATAACTTTTCTTATTGTTTCTCGTGGGGAAAAAAAACTGTGCATGCCATTTTCAGGTTTTTTGAAGCTCTTTGTGAGTGGCTCTTGGACAACTGTTGATTATTGCTTTGACTCAGGCTGGTTTATGAAGAAATCACGTTCTTTCCCCTTCCAGGTTATATCTATAATGTGTGGAGCTGCACAATATGTCGCAAATATATCATCATCACACTGTCAGTGTGTGCAATATTCATATCACAAAGAACTGTCTGGAGTGGAGTACTTGTTGGATAATACAGCATATTTTATAAGATCTAAATTTGCATTTTTCATTCTAATGCAATATTCAGTCAGTAGGACAGAGTATCATGGCAACAAAAGCTCACATTAGACACATATGGCATTACTAAAAATGCTACTGGTCTCATAAAGTAAGAATAACTGATTAGAAATCGTGGAAAGAAGAAGCAAATAGGAATATATCATACCTGATATTTTTTATATCATATAAGTATTGTGCTCATTGGAATTTTTGAGATGCAGCTGTAACCACTAACATTTTAATTTTTGTAGCAGTTATGAAACTTTTGTTTTGAATGTCTCACTGCTTTTACAAATTCACCTGAAATATCATCGGGCATAATGTAATATGTAAATATAAAAGTATTGGAACTGGCGGATCAGATTCAAAAGAAAAACTTAAATATTTATTAAACTGCTGATGAGTGCATCTCTAGTTTTTGTATTTGTCTGACTGTCCGACAACAGACTGATGTCAGATGGATATTTTGACAGTTTTACTTGGATTGATTAAACTGTCCCCTATTAAAGGTTTACAGAGATAAGATGACAGCAAAAAAGAAGCATTGCGCTGGAGAAAACCATGACTGCACATAACCACAATAAAAATTGGACAGATTTGTTTGTTGTAATTCTTTCTGGTATTTATTGCAGTTTCCATGAGCACATGTTTTAATGCATCATTAATATTGAAAGTCTCTTATGGTTGTGAAGCAAACACTGAATCTCCTTAGCTTAAAAGTAGCCTATTGCATGCAGTGTATACCCAAGTGAGCAATGGTGCTTGTTTGGCTCCTGGTTCTTATGGTGAGATGTTAGCATGTATTTCTATGTACTGTCCTGTTATTCGTCAAATTTTGTTATAGTGTATTCAGGCACAGTGGAGTAATTCTCAGTAGTAGTTTTTCAATTTCAATTCAATTTCAAGATCTATTCAGTCTGAGAACACCAAGGTGATGTTTGTGTTATGAGGAAGATGAGGAAGTAGAGTAGTAGTCAAAAAATTGACAAATTTGGAATCTCTTCAATTTTAATCCCTGCTACGTGAACACACTGCTTATGATTTTTAAGGTTTTAAGGCTCTTTTACTTCATGTGCAATGGGATCCCTTACCTTATTTAGGCCGCATTGACAGCTTTCCTCCATGTGACCCGGCAGCCTCAGAGTGACTCATATGAATTACTGGAATTCATTAGTACCCAATCCAGTCTGGGAGGCAGAAAGGAAACTCTGCACAGCTCTGGCCAGTTCGTAGTTAAATCTGAAGCAGAGATAAGCCGATCGCTGAAAACACACGGCAATATGATCACTCTGGTTTGCGCTGGGAAAATAGGAAGAGGGATTTCGGTGCATGAATGGTGCTGTTTCAGTGAATGTACAAGGAGCATAGCTTTACAGCATTATTTACATTCCTGCTGCACATTGGAATTCTGAAGCGTGTTGGTCTCAGAGTCTCATGGCGTGACTCCCAGAAAATAGGAGGGGAGGTGTGTTATTGATTTTTTTCCCCTTTTTTTGTGATGTGTGAGAGGATAGTGTGATTCAGTCTGGATATTTATGAAACTCTCCCATCAAATGTCCAACACATGGGATTGTGACGTAAATTGAAGCAAGAAGTTACAGTAAATTAATTTCATTAACATTTATGTTTTGTTAATCATAAATTAATCAAAAAGTGTCAATCATAAAGAACGTATTGTAAGGACTTAAAGCTTTTTTTCCTTAGAATGTTTGCAGTTTGTGAGTATTTTGTTTCACACCAAAATGGATCCAATAAAATGTTAGTAAAATCTTTATTAATTTAATCTACATCGTTAATCCCTATACAGAAACAACATCAGAAACTCTTAAAGGGCCGTTATTATGTATTTTCCAGACACAGAGTGCCACTTTATAGCACAATTAAGTAGCTAGTTACCTTTATTTGTTATAAAAAATTCTGTCTACATAGAACCTAATTTAAAATAAACTTAACTTCGCAATTTGCCTTGAAATTGGCCTCTTTCTTTTCTTTTCAAGAAGTTCCTGCTCTTTTCAACCCAGACTTCAGCTTACCATCACAACATTGCTACTGTCATTTACAACCATTCTTAGGAGCGTTGGACTGAAAAGTAGTTTGCATGATAAACTCAGCAAATGTGCAGTTCTACCCGCTGTTTGCTATTTGCTGCTACCACTGGTCCGGAGGAGCTGTGTGGGGAAGGTGTGAGGTAGGGATGCTCTGTGAGGCGGAAGCTCAGCTGGAGACTGCTCCTCTGAGGAGTTTTGTAGAAATAGGTGGTGATTTGTGAGAGCAAGCGTTTAGGCACCTCTGGATGCCTAAACGCTGGCTGCATTGGGGGATTCAAGGATTCCTCAGACATGCATGAAAGAATCAAAGCAACACTCCAGGTACGTTTTTGACGAGGGACTAACATTAGATGATGTAAAGCTCAAAAAAGGCAAATTTTTAAATCCCTGCTCATAAAACTGACTTAAAGTTTTATCATAAAAATGACCCTGAGCTAACTTTTGTAACAACCACAGAGGACATATTGAAAGATGGCTGAATAGACATTGCCCTCCCTTTGGTCTGAGCTCTGAACGTCATAATGCTGGAGTGATTCAGTGCTGATGTTGCATTCCAGCTGGAACAATCCCACTGTTTTCCAGACCCCAAAGTGGACGCCTAAATTGGACAACAATCTGGCCCCCCTCACCACATTCCCTCCCCTTTCCAATACCGCTCACCTCTCTTCCCCCCATGGACACCCCTTTTTTTCTCCCGCTGCTCTCCAGCCAGTCAACCAACCCACTCCTCCCATACATGCATCCCCTGGTCTCCTGCCCTTATTTGGGTAGAGACATTCTGAGTTAGAGGGGTGGAGGGTAGAGAGGCAGTGAAGGGAGGGAAGGAGGGCGTTGAGTTGACACAAGGGAGGCAGGAGGAGAAACAGTGAGCTCTCGCAGGCCTTTCTTAATAAGGACATGTCTGGAATTCAGGCCCCTCTCGCGGTGAAGAGCCTCTCTTTTGCAGCACCTCTCTCGAACACACTCGTGTGAGCACTCTGAGCTCCGCTGAGGTCGTCAGATCGGTCGTTGTGCCGAGCACTGTTTGCTGCTCTTCACAGCTCGCAGTGCAGAAGAGGTTTGTGGTGTTTTCTCTGCTATAATTGGACATAAACAATAGTGCAGCCACTTCTCCCTCCCTCACACTACCACCAGCCTTTAATTACTAAACCGGTTACCGCACAACACCTGCAGTTTCATTATTGATACATGCTGTCTACTTAAAAAACTGTTTCACATTAGACTGCTAAACTGCAGCTGAATGTAAGAGATGCTTAAATCTCAATGTAAGAATCACTTTTATAATGATATTGGTGGATTTTGTTTCAGTTTTTATTTTGCTTCTCTCTTGGATTAAAGCTGATTAAAATTTTGTTAATAACTGCAAGTTAAACTTCTGATAGGAAACACAAATAGGACTGTGAGCACATTTTCCTTAAAGCCTCTGCTAACGATTACGTAATTAGTACACAATTTCCTTAACATGTTTTCTATTCATAAAGTATTCGTTTTTGGTACCAGTTCTTTTATTTTCTACACGTTAATAACAAAATGCTATCAAATCACAAACAGATCGGTTTGTACAAACAGTTCAAAAAGCAAAATCATCACACTAAACTGGAAATTTACAATCTTGGCATTTACTTCCCTGGATTAATGGAGAGGTTGGAGTAGGATGCAGTGCTTCTGATCAAACTAATGGACTATTGTTGTGTGTAGATTGTGTAATCCTGAGGGACCCAACCTTGTGATCTGTGAGGTCTGAGGAGATCATTTGATCTGCTGATGGGAGCTCGGTTTCAGTGTTGAGTGATCGTGTTGCAAGCCTTCGTCATGAGGGTACCATCTCAGCTAAAATTAACAGGCTGACTTCTGGATATTCATCAAACTGTCGTTTGTGTTCAGTCACTGGAGCTGATTTCATGTTGCATGCAGTGGCTTTAATTGGACCATGAGCTACATTGA
Source organism: Xiphophorus couchianus (assembly GCF_001444195.1). Taxonomy (NCBI): domain Eukaryota; kingdom Metazoa; phylum Chordata; class Actinopteri; order Cyprinodontiformes; family Poeciliidae; genus Xiphophorus; species Xiphophorus couchianus. Next base: position 5,731,155 of record NC_040247.1, read on the forward strand.
TAGCAAGGGAATTACAATTATAAGCTACATTGTACACTATTTTTAAAAAGGAAAGACATCAGTTTCTAGGCAATAATGAGTTTCATGTCAATGATTAGCAATCCCTTGTACATTTTATTTACTGTGGATGCATTGATGAGACATGTCAATGCAAAATTCTTGTACAATTAAAATAGACTTCTGTGCCCTCTGTAAAAACAAAGTTTGTTGTATAGGCATTATGAGGTAAACAATCAGTTTAGTTTAAGTATTTTTTATTGTACAATAACTATCAATTCTGATATTAAAATTAGTCTTGGTAAATCAGTTTAGAATGTAATTAAAGTTTGAATAATTTATTTAATCTGTTTGAAGAAAAAAACTGTAAAAATAACATATATTTCCAGATGCTCCTTTTTTTTACTTAAGAGGAGGTGTCTGTTAAACAATAAGAAATCTACCAATGCAATTTGTTATTAACTTTGTAATTGCCTCGTATTTCTATGTTGAACTAAGAATTGCATAATGTCATCTCTAGGAAAACTCGGCTGACACATTTTATGGATTTGTAAAAAACAATACCATGGCATGGTATGCAACACAGATACCACATGTACTCCACATATGTGTGTCTTCAACAATAATTTCGTAACTGCTGAGTGTCGTAACAATGATCTGTTTATAAAGTTACTTTTCCTCATGCTGTGCTGTGCATACACTCTGTCCGAGTTGATGAAGATTCACTTACCTCAGCATGCCGAATGCTTAAAGACACCGACATGGCATCTGATCTGGCATTATTTTCTGATTCAGTTAAGACAATAAGTATTTCATCATTTACAGGCAGGGTCATTATAAAAACATTTAGATGGTGACAATGAAAAAAAGAGCACATAACACCAGTTTTAAAGTCCCTCCACTGGCTCCCTGTAGCTCAAAGAATAGACTTTAAAATACTGTTGTTAGTTTGTAAATCACTGAACGGCTTAGCACCACAATACATTAAAGATCTGCTTTTATTGTATCAACCTTCCAGACCTCTCAGGTCTTCCGGTTCTGGTCTGCTCTGCATCCCCAGAACCAGAACCAAACGAGGAGAAGCAGCTTTCAGCATCTATGCACCACAAATTTGGAACAAACTTCCAGAAAACTGTAAAACAGCTGAAACACTGACTTCTTTTAAATCTCAACTAAAAACCCACCTGTTTAGAATTGTATTTGAAACGTAATCAATTACAAATTTATTGATGGAACTTGACTTAATTCTTTGTTTTTGATTCTATGTTGCATTGTGTTTCTGTGTTTGTAATGATGTAAAGCACTTCGAAATGCTGAAATGTGCTATTCAAATAAAATTTGATTGATTGATTGATTGAATGAAGAGTGACTGAATCTTTTCTAACTGCAGCACCACACTGCAGTGCTGTTCGCAGAAATACAATGTATATGCAGGGCTGCATATACATATACATATACAGTACATGCATATACATTGGTGTTTCACAATATGCTTCTTAATCTTGTTTGGATGGAGGTAAAAGGGGTTTTTAGACATGACGACATGACTTCAGTTTAAAGAAAACATGTAGCCATTTTAATGTGGGAGTGAAATGTGCTGGACTTAGTAATGTTTTAGTATATTAATCTCTATTTTTTAAAATCTATTTTAATTTCTTTTTGTAGAAGATATATTTGCAGATCTGTTTTTCATTTGTATTGCCACCATGTTAAATTTAAACTAAACTTGGAGCAAAACGGTTGTATCTGTGATTCGTTACTGTTTCAGTAAAGTTAAAAAGGGGTAAAAAAACAAAAGGTTTTCCAAACCTCACTTACTGTCACATCACCTCACAATCTTTAATATTGTGAGGTATGGCAATCATGCTAAATACTTTGAAGTCATTATAGCTGCCTTAGTCTTGTCATGTAAACTCAAAACGGCCATATATTTGGTTAAAACATTTCACTCCCCTGTATTTATCCATTTTACTTCACATTTGTCAGTGTCTGGTGAAATGTTAAAACAGAAAGAGAAGCATCCTGGGAGGATCATTACCTCATTGACTTTTATTACTGAAACAATACAATGTCGAAAAGACAGCTTGAAAAATACTTAAGATCTTTTCCTGCAGTCAGCTATAATCCAACCACATTGGGAAACAGTTCCCAAACCACAAGCATTCTCAGAGACCAATGCTGATTATTGGGGTCTTTAAACTTTGTTTTATGAAATATCTTGAATTCATCTAAGCATTTGAGAGAAATCGAATTAAAATTTAGTGATAGTGACATGACTGTTGAAAATAAAGTGCTATCCTTGTGCTTTACATGAATTCTCACAGCTCTCTCTCCTTTGAATTTTTATAGTGAAAACATTATTGAGGGAAAAGGAGTATCAAACGAGCCGACAAATTCCAGTGACTAATGTACTTACAGAGTATCTAACAAGTATTCACTTTGGAGATCAGTTTACTAGAATAATAACCAAAAAAATATCCATAGAAACTTCTAACTTGTTTGCTTGTTGGTTATCTCGGATCAGTGCGTTCATGTGGTCATGAAACTTGCTCGTCCAGCTCAAACAGCAAAAGAGTTTCCAGACTTCCATTTAGTTGCCTAACTGGTTGAGTGTCTTAAAGAGAGAAACTATGGCTTGTAATTATCTGACACACAATTCTCAAGAAAGTTTTAGTCATGTATTGTTTGAATTACTTTTCTACGCAGCTTTGGTGCTGCCATTAGTCATACAGATTGAGTACGTCTAATAATGACTTAGCGTTGCTTAAAACAAAGTTATTTGGATTTTGCGGATAATCATTTTACAAAAAGATTATCATTTTGCACCGTCCTTAACAGTGCAAACCTATTCTCTTGCTAAAGAGTCTGTTTAAAGCGTAATTGTTTTGATGTTCTAGCCGTTTGCTTAAACCATGTAGGTCACACATTGCAAAGTATTTTGGCCAAAATAACATGAGATTTTTGCTAAATTGGCTGTTGAAAAGCTGAAGCAATCTCTTCATATAACTTTTCTCTGTAATCTGACATGATATCACACATAAAGAGCAGCAGAGAGGCTTGGATGTTCTGCCAGTGCTCAGCCAAACTCTAAAAGCTTTGCCCTTCTCATTGTGATGAGTTATTCTTGTTGACCTCATTCTTCCTTTAATCAAGACTCCTTCCAGTGTTGCCTAAATCCCATTATTGTTTTATGGAGTTGTTAAATTTGTCACTCATAATTTTCCAAACACATGGTTCGTATGCAACGTTTCTAAAATGTTAACCAGAAATAGTTCCACATGCTCTGATTATATCCAGCAGTATTTGGTGGGAGGGAAACTGGGGCATTAGTTTAGTGGAGCCTATGTAATGGATGGAATGGATTTCTCAACATTTGATTACTTTTTCTGCGTTTTGTTTACATCTGTCCGTGGGGCACTTGAAGGTATTAGACAAAAACCGTTAAAACAGAAGACAAAACGTGGGTGGAGTAGCTTAAGGTCAGTTGCTGTCCTAACTAGGGATGCAACAGTATGAAATTTGAAAAAAAAAAAAGTACCACATGACCAACAAGATGGAAATAAATATCGGTTGTTAACGTCGGCAGCATTATTTATCGGACCAATGCTGATATGTTAAAAAATAACCAATATCAGCTGATCTCAATGTTTTTGATGATATATTGTGCATTTCTACTCCTAACAGCTCTCACAATAAATATTTTCTGTTGAATTCTATAGATTATCCAGACAAAAGATATGTTTTTACTGTCTGGGGTTTACAAATTTGAACCTTAATACAGCTTGGATCTGCCTATGTATGGAAAATTTGGGGAAACCAAAATGTGTGTGAACCTTTTTTTTAACTCATATTGAAAAAAGAAAGGTATATTGGCTGTTCATTAGAGTTACGTATTGTGAAATTATAAATAACATTAATTGTGGTTGAAGCTTCACTGCCGAGTAATAAAAACGTCTGCACTGTTTTGTTTTACAGATTTCCCACTGATCCTTTGATCTTGGGGCTCAGGGTTGGGCCCAGGGGGAGCCGCCACCATTGCGTCCAACGAGTGGAGTGCCAACGGTAGCCCAGAAGATGGGCTGGACGGGGAAAATGAGGACAAAACCATGGACGGAGATGCAGAGGGCGTTTGGAGCCCAGATATTGAGCAGAGTTTTCAGGAGGCCCTCGCCATCTACCCTCCCTGTGGCAGAAGGAAAATTATCCTGTCAGATGAGGGAAAAATGTATGGTGAGTACACGGCCAGAGCAGCACAAGAACAACAATTACAAGGATATAAACCCAGAAGAAGTGCTTATTAATAAGCACTTATTAATGAGTACTTATAAATCACTGCAACATAATGGTTTCTCCATTAATTAATGGAGAAACCAGTGATTTGGGGATTAAAACAGGCAGATTTATACTCTGCTGCTTTAAAAGCAAATAAGAAAATGATTTTTCTTCCTCTTTCGGTTTTCATGTCACAACTTAAACCCAGAGGTGAGTGTTTTCTTTCCACAGGTAGTTCTGTTTAACAGGTCTGTACCTGTTGAGCTGTGACCCACGGGCAGGTTCTTCCAGTCACACTAGCACTTTCAGAGGTGGTTATTGCTGTCCTGAAAGAGACTCAGCTCCTTTTATCGCCTGATTTACACTAGTCTGTTTTTGCAGAAGGTCTTATTTATTACCTGGTTTTCACGCTCAGGCTCGTCCTTCTCTGCCTTCTCTTCAAACTTGTCTTTTATCACTCAGCTACAATCAATTTTTTTTCTCTCTCTAAACTTGCAGTACTAGCAAACATTGCCTGTGGGTGACTGGTTAAAATCTTCTGTTTGATGCTGAATCGCTTGGATATATTAAAGACAATTAGCACAGCATGAACCAAGACTTAAGAACAAAAACAATGCATTGGCATGCTCTGCTGTTGAAGTATTTAAATATCCATGTGGTTGTGTTGTTTCCTGCCATATGTTCATAAAATTGCAGGTGTTGAGTCCTTGATGAGCTTAAAACCTCCAGATGGCCATACTGGCAAGTGTGCTAGCAGAATCAATAGCATCCAGGTGCAGCAATTTAATCACACTTCTCTTTAATTATTTTCATCCCATTTTCTATTGTTAAAGCTTCAGTTTGTAACTTTTACAAAGATATGTTTTTTTTACATATTTGTTGAAACTGTCACTGTATCATCACAGTGTAATATATTGGTATATGTGCTGATGGCAGAGAAACAACTTGCCACTGCAGGAAAAGTATTTATCTGCTGTTATTGGTGGCCATGTTTACTTGTCTGAGCATTCATGGCAGGCTCCGTAGGAAACACCAGTGGGAAGATCAGGGTTGGGAAACACTGATCTACACCAGTGTTTCCCAACCCTGGTCCTCAAGGCACACTGCCATGCATGTTTTAGGTATTTTCTTGCTTCAGTCCAGTTGATTTCAATTGATGACTGATTAACAGGCGTTTGTTGAACTGCAATCAGTTGAATCAAGCACATTAAAGCAGGGAAACCTCTAAAACTTGTAGGGCACTGTGCCTTGAGGACCAGGGTTGGAAAACACTGGTGTAGATGGCAGTAGGAGTGTTGGAAGAAGGCAGAGGAGATTGATTTTTCACAGATTATCAGTCTCATATTATACTCTCACGACATAGTGAGAATTTTAACAAGTATTTAAAAATATTTCATATATATAAAAATTACGTACGGCAGCTTTAAAGACAATACATGTTTGATTAGATTTGCACCTTAACTAGGAAGAAAGAAGAGCAATAAATGTTGACTGGCGTGATTTTCTTATGCCTTCTTTTCTGTTTCCTTTGCCCCTGACAGCCAAAAAGTCTAGGTTTTGTTAGATTATTTATTTTTTGCAACAATCAATCTCAGGCAATAAACTTTTAGATAGTTTGTGTTTTGGTTTGCAGATAATTGTCTGTGGGAGGCTTTTTGGCAATTGACGTCATATTAGATTCTTTTGGTATGATTCACCCAAGATGGAATCCCATCCGCTCATTTGTCAGACAGATTTGAAAACTGAAGGACAAGGACATACCTAGGTTTATTCAAGTAGTGTAGCTGCTTTTGTTTGTCGTCTGTTGAGTTTTTCAACTTAAGGTGCAAAGGCGAGGCAAAATGAATAGCAGAATCAGTCAAAAAGAATCAAAGAGAATTGTTTAGATTGTTAGATTCATTATCTGATAATAATTTCCCACAAGCTCGTTTTACTTCACTTATATTAGTGTGATATTTATTTTGTGGATTGCAGAAATAAGGAATTTGCTAATATTGAGCCCAATTTACTTCAGAGACAAATTGATGCTATTTACCATATTTATTTAGAGCCAAATGGGATAAAAACATGTTGGCACCACTGAAATGGGCATGATGCATTTAAATGGGAACAAATACATTTATGTTAAATTAAAAAAACATTCATGGCAAACACATAAACTGCTAAGTTTTGTTCATGATTGTATACTCCTAAATGAGTTGAACATATCTTACTTTCATAAGGAGACTGACTAAACTACTCTGAATATTGAAGAAATAGCATAAATGGTTCTACATAATTGGCTACCAACTTGGTAGCACATCCTACGGTATCTGACAGTGAATGTGTGCATCCATGTAAAACTGGTCAATGTGAGACTAGAGGACCAATCACAATAAAGATACTTAAAAAGAGCTAAATACAAAAATCCAATACAGTAAGTGCACAACATTCAACACCATAGGTGATTTTTTTAATGCATTAAGATTTTATCATTGCAAATCTTATTAAATTAATCTACATAGCTTTGTCATGCTAATCAAAAAAAGTTTTAGTTTGAAGTTCAGTGCAATATTCCAGATTGTTTAAATCCTCCTTTCAAGAAATGATCTACAAAGATTAAAACAGCTTAGTCCAGAGGGCTTAAATTGTAAACTATAAATACCTGAGTTAATTTTGTTTTGCCATCCACACTCTGTTGCTATATAAAATGTGTTTGGTATTTGCCATTTTCTAAAAGTATGTAAGAGTAGAGTTGTGGCAGCTTGGAGAGTAACATACACCGCTAGAGTTCTTTTCAGAAGTATGCATTTTAATTAAGAAACAAAATTAACATTCATTTTGAATCTTCAGCTTCTTACTGGAGCAAATTAGTATGCAGTTTGCTTTAGCTGCATTTTGTTACATAATTCTGATGAGATAACCCATCATTATTGCAGAACCAGTATGGGGTAATTTTTGACATCTAGGAAAAGTCTGTGGCAGCCTGGCTTATCTAGTGATGAAAGTGTGTATGCCACAGTCCTAAATTTGTTGCAAGGCAATGTGGTAGTGTTTTTGTCCTCTGACACGTCTTCCTATGCCATTTAAATGAAAGGCATACGGGCCTCTCCATCTGGAGAAAATGTTTTATCTCTTTGGTTTGTTGTTTTCTCATGGGAGTGACTTCTTGAGAGCTGTTGCTTCCAGTGTATTGATCTCAAATTAGCCACAACATAAGTTAGCATGTTCACTCATTCACTTTACATGTAAAGTGAACGAGCCTCATTATGCTGTTAATCCCAAACTTTGCGTTACAGTAGAGGTCATAGAAGATGTGCATGTTGCATGTGATGTACATGTTTGTCAATTTTTTTTGATCTTGTCAAGAGAAACTGAACTCAGTTCTCAAAAAAAAATTGGAACAAAATAAAACAAGATTATTGTACGTTGAGGAGGCAAAATTTTCTGTATGACAGCTTACAAGAAGTATGTTTTATGCTTTCCGTGGAAGCGAGTATAAATAAATAGAATGTTTTATTTTATTTTAACTTAATAATGTTCCAGTCCTGTTTGCTAGAAGTGTGCTGTCTCAAAAGATTTGGTACGAGAAAATCATCAAAAAAGAAGGTTAAGCACAAACTTTCTACCATAGCAACAAACTGTCAGAACCCCTTTTAAAGGCTGTTTTTCCCTAGGGCACTAAACATGCTCTCCATTTACAATAAGTCATCTGAGGCTTTACTGGCAGAGCCAAAGCATGCCCCAGAAGAAGCCCTTTCACAAGGTGATTACCTCAGATTTCTAAAAGCTGCCCTGACGTTAGGTTAGGGGAATGTTAACGATTGCACAGCATGTAATACTGTCTACCTTGCAGTCTCAGACTCCGAGTGGCCTCCAAATGCAGACAAGTCATCCCTCCCATAGGGAATTCCACTTTTTTTCTGCCAGGATTTTTTTTATTATTATTTTGTGGGAAACCTTTGCAAATTTCCATTAGCTAGTGCACAGTTTTATACAAGTGTAATCTGTGCTCCACACGGCTGTCTAGACCAGTGGCATTTATTTTCATTCAGATAACTTTAGGGTTACAGAGAGTTCAAGGAAAAGTTATGTTCTACTGTAACCTCTCACATAAGGAAATATTTAAGCTGTTTTATGACATGAATAAAGAAGTTTTTCTTATAATGGCTTCGACACATATGTGCTTCTGTGCCCAAACCACCGGAAGAGCACTTTGGTTTAGTTGCTTAAACAATAAAAACTTCATTGCAGAATTAAACAGAAACGGAAATAATTACTGTTTAGAGCATTCTGCTGATATCGCTGACCAGAAACATGTGAGTGTTTCTGTGAGAAACAATACATGAGACAACATGTATTGTGATGTTGAGATGCAGCAGTGTGAAAGGTGTAGGCGGAGATGACTTTAAAACTGGAGTGGGAGATCTTTCCAAAAGATTGAATGACATTCTCTTACCATCAAGGCCCAGAATGTGAATCACCACTCAAATAGACCTGTTACTGTGAACTTAAGCTCCTGTGTAGGTTGTCTTCAACTGTGTTATTGTTAAGCAGTTATTTGATTTTTATCACGCTTGCTGTTTTGCTTTTCTCTGCCAGGTAGGAAAAACAATCATGCTTTTGCTTAATTGGATGAGAACTTAAACACCCCACAACTTTGAATCAGCGAGCTACTTCTGCAAAGCACGGGAGATTATAACTGAAGATCTGTTAGCAACATAACATAATAAGACTGTCCAAATATAAGATGGAAGGTCAAATACACAGTTTGTTTACCTAAATAGGAAACAAAATATGACACATCACCTTAAGAGGTTTGGCTTGAGAGGAGTTTTATAACATGACAACAGCCCCAAACAAGTAAATAAGAGTGAAACTAAGTATGTCTCCAGGCCTGAGTCCAATAGAATAGCTTTTACGTATTTAGAACTGGAATGCAAAGCAAAAAAACAGCAGAAAACAAATAACAACATGGAACTGTGGAGACAAAAATTATACTTGTGGTTAGATAATATTGTATGTAATATTATATATAATATTGTGAATGAATTCTAAATTCACAATATTACAATATTATAAGGATCCATTCACAGAATGGAACATAACCATAAACACAGTTTCCATCAGCAATATTTTGTTGAGCAAAATATTAAAAACAAAACAATCAAAGAATGATTGAGCCTTTAAGATTACTTGTAAAACGAATAGCTGACAATTGTTGTATGCTGAATTCAAAGAAATCATCAGGAAAAGAAAATGTAGCCCTTCTTGTTTTGCTTCGGGGCTGTGCTGACATGCCGTTCACCTGTGTTTTCTGGTCTCAACAGGTGTATCACACGCCTCTTTGCTTCCACGCCCCTGCAGCTGTCACTATTGCAAAGCACTCTGGGTATGAAAATGGAGAAAAGTTCCAAAGGATGGTCGGTGTCTGTTCTGACCTTCGAGGTCCGAATTAGAACAGGTTCAGTGCATGCACGGGTGTGGGAGAACATATGGGTACAGATATGGGAGCAGAGCCTGAGTACGCTGTTTGATGACTACGCAGGCCTGGTGTTTCCTGTCAGCTCCCTCGCTGAGATGTTAGGAATGTTTTCAGTCATGGCTGAGCAGTATGTTAACAATTTAGGATTACCTCAATGTTATGTGAAGGGAGGAGGGAGGAAAATAAGGGAGTTGAAAGGGTTCAGGGGAGAGATGGAGCTATAGAGAGGTAAAGTTGTGATGACTGAATAGAAATTACCTTTTTCCTCGCTATCTTAGCATGGAAGTGGAAAATTCCAGTGGTCATATAAAAAAGAGAAAGATGGGTGTGTCTTGTCAGGGGAGTTAAGAATGGCAGCCTGCAGCTATCTGACTGACTGTTGAGCAATCACCAGGAGAATCATGATAGGTTCGAAAGTGCTGCTGCAGAGAAAAGTGCAGTACTGGGGAAGCTGAGGACAATAAGGCTATGCACTCAAATGAATGAGTGTGTATCTGTTTATATTCACCTGTTATAGTTTCCTGAAGTGTGGACTTTTGGCTATCTGACCCTCCCAACGCCATCCGCCTCCCTTTTCACCCCCATTTCAGACCACAATGTCAAGTCTGAACAGATGTCAGCTGCTGCAGCTGCAGACCCAGAGTGCTATAAATCATTTCTGGTAAAAGGTTTAAGGAAGCAATCAGTCTAAAAACAAAAATGATAACTGCCACCCAACACAACCAGTTCTGCTGGGTCTTCATTATGAAGAAAGAACTGACAAAGGTCATAATTAGCAGGAAGATGAATTTCTATATCCGGCTGTCTCTTTAATTTTTGGTTGTCTTTGAAAGTAGAGCTTCTCTTTGTGTATGTTTCAGAAGGTAGTTGTTCAAAACAAACGTCTGCTAAGATACAGTGTTATCAGATCATAGTTCTTCAAAAATGTAGCTTATTATCTTAGAGTGCATTCACACCAGCCGTGTTTAGTCTGTTTTAATCAAACTCTAGTTCATTTCTTCAGTGATTCTTAGTGTAGTACTATAACAGGAGATCGAGGTAACAGTTTTTGCAAAGGGTTTGGCTTGTTTGACACAGTAGAGTATGAAAGCAAACCGCAACAGCTGAAAATATAACAAATATAACAAATATATTGGGTGTTATTGTCACCCAATAACAAGAAAATCTAACAAATATTGCCCCAGTGGTACCAAGTCTACCAGACCATCAGTTGTGAAACACCCTTCGTTTATAAAGATCTTTTTCTCGAGTCCTGGGGCCTACAGTAGGTATCTTTTCCAGTCATAATCAAGTGATTCTTTTTTATTTGTTAATTATTTAACCTTATTTTAACCAAGAAAGTCCCATTGAGATTGAAACCTCTTTTTCAAGGGAGTCGGCAAAGAGATAGAAAAGTTACACAACTACAATTAGCTACATAATGCCATACAAATAATTAAAAACAGTCACAATTTAAGGAAGTCATCTCTAGTAGTCTCAGTCTGGACTTAAATGTGCTCAATAAAATAAGCTCAGTTAATTTCCTGTGTTTTGCAACATGTTTTATGTAGATGGAGCAAAGTAAACAAAATCTCAATTTTCCCAATTCTGTGCAGGGAAATGGAACAGAGAGCAAGAAATTAACATTTGAAAACAAAGAGTAAAAATTTATGCTTCTCTGTGTGATTAAATTGCAGATTTAGGAGGGCAACAACCCAAGCATGGTCTTATAAATAAATGAATCAATGTCCCAATAATGACTATTTTAAATGGTTCCATAGAAAATGTGGAAGTCTGGGGTAACTGTGACTCAGTGGGTAGCATTGCATTGTCTTGCAATTGTTTTCAATTGCAAGACAATGCAATTGCTGTAGGTTTGATTCCAGCTTTCTCACATGTCAATGTTCCCATGGGCAAAGCGCTAAACCACAATTTGTCTGATAATTGGTGTACTGGTGAGAGCAAGGGGGTGAATGTGGCTTTGATCCGTCAAAATGACTGGAAACATGCTTTATAAGTTCTGTCCATTTATATCCGATGACGAGTTTAAAGTTCCGGGATTTTCAAATGAACTACTAATATCCAACTATTTGAATTAATGATTACAGTTCCACTGCCATCCTAAAGTAACAACAGTAGAATTTGGCTATGTGCTTCACACCTGTTTGGGGGGTTTTTTGTACTTCAATAAGGGCATCATGTCTCCACACAGACCTGTTACAGTTACTAGCAGCATTATTTTGCATAGTTGAAAACATTTCTAGAATTGTTTCAATTTCATAAACACTAATACATTCTGAAGATATTCTGTTTTCTTGTGATGAAGCCCTGTTGACCCTTTTTAACTACGTCACATAATCAAGTTGAGGCGCCATAACAGATGGTCAAGAGTATTGGACAGAGTGATTGTTTTCCCAAGTTGTTTTTGGCAATGTTGCCATGGCTTCTACTTGAAGTCAAGCTAATTTGTCTGTGAAAGAAGCACACCTCTTTACAAAGAGCAGAGTAAAAAGTGTTCAAAAGTTGCTTACCAGTTATTTTGAACATGGCAGGAGCATTCTCTCCATGGTTACTAATAATTATACAGATACCTTCTTCATTTTGCAGTTGATTGTATCTTGCTCATTTAGATTATTAATGAAGTACATGAGCATTCATCTTCTTACCTTGTAAGAAATAGTTGCTTCAAATCCATGAATACACCAAGGGCTGACAGTACTTAATTATTATGACTTGCTGCTGCTGTGCATCGGCGTCATCTTCGTCATCAAAAGGTTTACAATAAAATGACAAGTCTGGTTTGCATTCTTGTCTCTGCAGTCAATGAAAAGCTAATTTAGGCTACCAACTCTGTTACAGGAGTTAATGTGTGCAGATAGGTTGTTTTGACATTTGTCAAGGGGGTGTGAGCTGATTTTGAAGAGTGTGATGTCACTTGCAAAGGGTCAATAAGCATTACTGTGTATCTAACTATCAGTCCTTAGTAATATCTCGGTATGGCACTATGCTGACTTTAGCCTAGGGGCCCAATGTTTTCTAGATCTGCCCCTGATCACTGTGCTGCATTATCACATAAGCAAGAGTTCTGATTCAAAGTATTAGATAAAATCAGATGTTGTGTAAAACAAATTTGCATAAAACAGTAAAAAATTCTTTATATAGTTTTTTCTAGAATGATTGTAATTGCAAAGAAGCAAATTTGGCTCAGTGTTGAACTGGAAACTTTACTTCAGTTGTTTTAAATCTAGCTCACGTTTTGGAGAAAAATTTTTACCTTTAATTATTTCACTTGTACATCAGTGAAATACTTATACCTCATTGAGTAATTCGCTGTGACATTTTAGTGAAATTCTTTCCACCTCCATGATGCAACATTTACTCTCCTTTCCCCTCCAGCTGAAGAGACTGAGAGTGACAGTTGGGTGGGGGTTGAGCGGGCGTTATTCTTTCCCTGCCATCCTCCACCAGGACGGCCTGCAGCAGGTGCTGTTGTCTGTTAGCTGTGGGGTCACACGGTGGTGTTGTTTTGGGAAAAGCGGCTGCCTCGCTGCCAGGTGGCAGTTGTTGGCAGAGACAGTTATGGCTTTGTGTTTTCTCCAAGAGCCCCTGCCCTTTCCAGCTGCCCTTTTTGCCCCTTCATAAGCGATCATCCCCCGTCCTCATACCCGAGCCTGATGGCCTTCACCCCGGTTCTAACCCCTGTTTCTCCCAAAGCTGGAAGTTCATTTGAGCATGTGTGCACTCAGCCAAGCGCTGTGTTTGTAGGCCCAATCAGACTGGCCAGCACAGATGTGACAGGCTTACAGGAATGTTAGGAATGTGGAGGCGCTGGAGCGGGTGTGTCCATCCTTGGCCTGGGGCAAAAGAGGAGGGGCTCCCTCAGTATCGGCAGACGGCTCAGCTCTGCTTTGCTGGCTGACTGCCGGACTGACTGATTGGTTAGTACGATGAGTGCTGTAAGCCTGTTGAAGATGGCCTGCGGTACTTTTATGGTAATTGCAATAACCAGTGCCTTCTGGAGGCCAACTAGACTTGTTTCTCCTGTCATTATACATCTGGAGAGCTATTAAACTCCTTGGGTTTAAAAAGGCACGTCTTGACCAGTTTTGTCAGCATAATTTTCTGTCAGCAAATTTGGAAGCATTATTTTAATGATGTGGTGGTTCTACCTCTCATTTCAGCCCCACTTCCACAGAAACCCAATAAGCGTGACTTGGCAGAGAAGAAAACTCAAAACCCCCGGTTTCCTATAAGACAAAATCATGCAGCTTGTTTGTGCGTCTCATGCACTATAGTGAATTTTTACCTGATAAAAACAAAAGTTTGATGTAAAGACATTACACATTAGTAAAAGTACAACCTAGCATAAGCGGCTATGATCTGCACAAGCTGTTGGGCAGAATTTTGAGTGGAGATGTTATGTCTTGAAAAACATGGATATGTAATTATGCTGCATGGCAATGGGAAGACATATTATGGATTGTTAAGCAAGCAAATCAAAACATAAAGACAAAATAATTTAACCTTCCTATTTCTACTGTCAGAAACATGTAACAGGAAACAATGGAAGTATTGTGAATCTTTGTGTTGATGATGAACTCTGAGGCAATGAGATGACTCAAAAGAGAACACTGCCACCAAGTGTCCAATTGGGGATGTACATTATAATGTTTGTGTAACTGCCTTTCATAACTTTTCTTTCTGCTTTTTTGTTACAGGTCGAAATGAACTGATAGCAAGATACATCAAGCTGAGAACAGGCAAAACCCGCACACGAAAACAGGTAAACTTGTGCTAACAATGAAAAAGAAAAACATGCATGATTATTTTGGGTCTCTTTTGGTAACTGTAATCCACTAAATAAAAAGACAGAAACCAGTCTGAGATTTTAAAAGATAATTATGGTTTTATTTTATGTTTATTTCAACAAATTTTGTAAAACAAATAGTAATTCCTTTGACCTACTTAACTTGAAAATATAAAAAGACATAACAGAATAAAGTGCTGTTTCTAAAAATCTTCTCAAACTTGGTCATTGCAAGTGTTTTCGCTTGAAGAAATTAAAACATGCCATTGTTGGCTGATTGCTAGAGGCTAATCTGTCTTAAAAGCATTAAACTAGTAGTTTAAAAGTGTAAGAAATATATTTGTGCAGCATTATGCACACATTAGTGGTGAAATAAATTTTATTCATCACACAAAAGGTCCAGATCTTATTTGCCATCACATTGAAACAGAGGATCTTCAAGCTACTCATGTGTGCATTAATTAATATTTTTCTGACATTTTTTAATGAAAAAAAGAAAAATCTGCATTTGCATGGCCTGTTGACTTTAACAATAAAGTACAACAAAGCCGTCTTAATGTTTTCACCTGATTTTGTGTAGTGATTCCCAGAAGTGTTGACCTATTTGTTGTATTGGTGTTTCAAGAAGGAGTTGAAGTATTTAGGTGAAGCGAAAAGAAACTGTGTTAAAAGCACCGGATTTTGCTGATGATGGCAGTCAGCCTCATAACTTTTTCTGGCTGTTTCTTTGGATTCTGTGTTATTATCGCTTATCTCCAGCATTATTTCACAGCTAACTACCACGTTACAAGAAACCTATTCACGAAAGTGTATAATTATCAATCTTATCCTTTAAATTCACTTTTCAATGTTTTTCAGCAACTGTTCTGACCGCTGAACATTTTCGTTGTTTCAGTAAAGAATTGGCATACACTCTACAAGTATGCACCTGCATGGTTGTGCATGCATGAATTTGATTGCATGTTATTTATTTGTTGAAAACTGTTTCACACCCCTGTAGGTGTCTAGTCACATACAGGTGTTAGCACGGAAGAAAGTTCGTGAATACCAGGCGGGTATTAAGGTAGGTCCCGCCGGCCCGCCTCCCGGCAACACTGACTGGGCGTCTCTTTCCTCTTTGGTTACGGCTTCTCCCTTTCTTCCCCGTGTCCTTTCCCTCCATGTCTTCTTTCCTCTTCCCTTCTCCTGGCTATTCTTCTGTGCAGGTTTCTAGCCATTTGCAGGTTCTCGCCCGGAGAAAATCTCGCGAGATCCAGTCAAAGCTAAAGGTATGCGCTTCACCTCAGCAGGGCTGGTACACGCTTGGCTTTGCACTAACCAGCTAATTTGAGAATCTGATTATCAATCTTTGCTTACATGGAAAAAACATTTTGGCTACACAAGCAGATGCATGCTTGCTGTGAACAAAAGAATTGTTTGCATTCAAAAGTTTAAAATACAAATTAGATTTGCTTTTTTGCATCCAGTACATCGACGTGCATGTTTTTTTTAGCCTTGTATTTGTACAGAAGTACACAGAAATCTAAAAATCAAGCTGTAATGGTTGTTACTGTAGTCTTTGCTTTAATTGAACGTGCATTGCTAAGCCAGTCTAAAAAGTTTATATAGCTGCATGTTGCTCCAGCTCTGTCTCTGTCCTCAGAAACTTACTGTACTCCTTTTGCTCTTTTCTTTCTTTCCTTCTTTTTATCTTTCTTTCTTTCTTTCCTTCTTTTCTCTTTCTTTCTTTCTTTCTTTCTGTTTTCTGCTCCTTCCACTTGAATATTTACAGTTTCTTATCTATTCCTTTGTTTGTAAAGTCTTCTGTAAAACTCAATATAAAGTTTTGTGCAACTCTTTTTAGCTTGTCTCATTCAAATTCTCTGGACTCTTTATGCTTTTTAAGTAATTTTTGCATATCCACACTGAAATAATTAATCTACTTCTAATACTTCTATATATTAAAAATACTATATTCTATGGGGCAAAAATTAGTTTAAATTAAACTTCTAAGACTGACTAACCTTCTAGAGTAGTGCCTCCCAAACAGGGGTTGGGGAGCTGTGGTTTACAAAAAACATAAGTGGGGCATCTTGAGGTGATGTTTTTGTCATTGTTTAAGAGATCAAATCAAATTGGGGTTGAGTTATGTCTACTTTTTTAAAATTAACTTTCCTAAAATACTGGGGTGTACTTTGTTACTACCTGCATAAACAGGCTTGTGATGTTGCAAAATAACTATATGTAATTACCATTTCAGTGCTTTTTATATAAGAAACAACAGGTGTTTCTGTTTTCCTCACTCAAATCACAAAACAAAGTGATCTAAGCAGTAGATGGGATTGTTCAATTTCTATTGAGCAATCTTTATTGCATATTTAAAAAAGCAACTAGGTGCTTTACATTTCTCATATACGATTTACTTTTTATCAATCGGGGATAAAAAAGCGCTTTGGTTTAGTTGTTTATTTACCTGGCATTTTTATTATTATTATTCTCTGTAGTTATGAGTTAGGGTTTTTTACTATTGAGTGCATACTATTTATCTGCTAAATTCAAGTAAATTTCAGCACGACAGCTCATGTTTGTTGTAGTTCCAACCAAAAGATCCATCAGACCATACTGGTGCAATACTGGTTCTTTGGTTGTCCAGGGAGTCAATCTCAGATTAAGAACTAAGTGAAAAACAAGACAAAAATCTTGCAGGGATCTAACAAAATAGCCATATGTAAGACATACAGTGCCACCTAAATTTACCTCAACTAAATCTAAAACGGGAAACTAAATCTGGCCATGCAAGGCTTCTTGCTTGTTCAATTATAGTTTTTTTCTAGAACCTGCAGATTTCAGGGGAAGACGTTGTCATGAGAGATAGGCCAATTAGATTGGAAATTTGGGAAATTTCCAGTTTCACTAGACAGCCACTTCTCATTAGAGAGCCAATACGAAAAATGGTTCCCAAATTCATTAGCAGATTATTTGGACACAAACTATCCTTAATGGGGAAACTATTTAAGCAAATCATTTTGATGATAGGTCTGAATTTAAATCAGTTTTAAAAATAAAATAACTGCTAGGTTAACATAGCAAAATGTAGAAGTGCATTTATTAAAAGAATAAGATATTGCAGTATCACCATGGTAAAGTTACTGCCATAGATTCACTGCAGTTACTCTTAAATGCCACACATAACTGTTGAGTACATAATGCCACTGCAGAGCAGGAATGGCATCACAAGAAGAAAGTTTTGCAGAAAGTACACTCTTTACTCATAAAGAAAAAAAATGAGCAATTTAAACTTTTCTGTGAAGTACTTACTGTCAAATTTGCAGATTTCTTTAATAACAGTAATTAAAGAAATACCTCTGCTATTGTATGTACCTCTGTATACTTCAATACTGTGTAGCACCCCACCTTATTATAGCTAGTAATATTTCTATTTAATAATGACATTTTAATATGGATTATGTCATAAGCAATAGCTAATATAAGTTCAGGCTCATGTTGTTTTGTAAGTTAAAAGATGAAAAAATTGTGAAATACTGGAAAGTAGGTCAGTATCCATTGCAGTCATGTTTCACTTAATTTTAGTCAAAAGTGTGGCGTCTACCACATTTTCCCATAGATACAAAGTTTGTCCTAATGAGATGTTAGAAACCTCGCTTTAAGCACCTAACAGTCTGATTCAAGAGTGTGTTGCCTTTTTTAAGAACTTGCAACAATGAGGTGTAAACTAAGTTTTACATCGTACAATACCTGTTTTAAGGCTTTATCAACTTTGTCACCATGTCCTAAGCCTCTACATAATCCAAACATAAGTTGCAAGTATAAAACTGAAAGAGGTACTGCCTCTTTAACTTCTTCGAGAACACATTGACCTTCATATCAGTATTTGGGATTGACAGTTAAGTTGATAAACTTCCTGCAAAGTTAATGTAATAGACTGAAGACTTAATTTGGGAACAATTAGAAATCAGATTTCCATTCAAAAAGATTGTGAAACAAGACAAATTGCATTTAGTTGTTAATAATATGCATATCTTACCAAATTAAAGATAAAAATTCTTGAAATTTTAGATAACGTTGACTGTCAGCCTCAAAAGGAATATTTTGTTTTCCCATGATGCCACAAGCTGTGCTTTATTTGCAATGGGTAAACTGTACCAACTATTTTTTAGCTGAATCGAAAAGTTTTACTTATTTCACCCCATTCACTATCACTATCAAATTTAAATGCCGTAGAAGTAAGCATCAAAACATTATATAGAAGTGCATAATACTAATGGTTTTTCTCTTTTTTGATTCAGGCGATGAATTTGGTAAGTGAATCTGCCTTGTGTAATATGCTTCCCTGCTCCCCTTTGTTTGGCAGCACTAGTGCACTATCCTTTTGCTATGGCCGTCTGCAGGCATGGCATCCCACCCCATCATTATCCGGTTAATAAACCGATGCTAAAGGAGATAGTTCTGAGCATAGCCCTTCTATGATACCTCATTCTCGCCCCTCAGCCTCTGCCAGAAATCAAACTCTTGCTTGCTTTCCATTAGGTGTCTTTCTCGACACAGAGTCCTACTTCTGAGGTATCTGTCTTTCAGTCGCAAAGTAAGAGATTGCAGTACAAAATGCAACTATTTTGCAATCTAAAACAAAAAAATTTTAATATATACATATATACATTATTTATCTTTTAATGTGTTTTCTTAAATAATTTATCCTCCAAAGGGTTTGGATTGAAATTGGATGGTTTTAGACATCTTGAGTTACCTATGTTTATTCTTGGGTCTTGTGGTCTCTTGGATCCAGCTTTAATGACTTTATTCTATTTTTCTTGCAATGTTCTTGATAACCCACTGACCATCTACTGTTTATATTTGATCAATGCTGCTTCATCTGTGTCATTCTCTCTGCTTTATTCTGAAATCTGCTTTTCATTCAGAACAACACAGTTTTATTGCTAAGCTAACAATTTTCCAAGCTTTCTTTGACAGCTAAATGAGTTGTTTTATTTATCAAACATAGATGTTTTTGAGAAAAAAAAATTATATGCTGATTATTCCTCGCATATTTCTCTCTTAATTTTCAGGATCAAGCATCCAAAGACAAAGCCCTGCAGAACATGGCCGCCCTGTCATCTGCACAGATTGTCTCACCGAGCATGATAAAGAATCACCTTCCTCCTCTGTCTCCCGCCCCATACCAACCCACTCGAGTGAGAATGATTAAAAATGACTGTATATAAACATCTTATCACAGTGAAAAGAAGGGGAAAATTTGAGAAAAAAAAATGAAACACTTGTCTCTTTTTCTTGCCCTCCAGTTCTGGCCTCATCCAATCCCAGTACAGCCGGGGCCATCTCAGGAGTAAGTAAACACAAGAAATAAATAGCTGCAAAAAACAAGTAAATCAGTTAGCAGGTTAGGTTTTATGTCAGGTGAGTATTGCAGGTTTTTTTTTTTTTTTACTGAATAACATTTTTCAACACTAGGATGGTTCTAGATGTCAACCCGGGAAGGACTCCTGGGCCTATCTGCACCAGCCATGTGTAAGTTCTCCTTAGCCAAGACCTGAATTTAAGCACAGAACAGCACTAACTCTTCCTGAACTCCTGTATTGTTTGTTTCCTACACTGTTGTTGAATTAACCACCATCAGGCAAATGAATTACTTCAGATTTGATTGAAAAAAGGGGAAAAAACATTGAATTCCTCATAATGTTGATGATCTTTTAAAAGTACCAAAAGCCTTAATTGGTTTTCTGTGATTTGTCTGGAAATTATATTAACTGGTGCTGTTTTGTTCTATTATGTAGCACTGAAGAAGGTGAACTTAACGCCTAGCTGGTGCAGCAACACATGATTATTCTTACAAGTTAACAGATTACCACAATAAGAAACACAAAGTTGGAGACATTAGCAGTATGTCTTATAACGAAATACTTATAACTAAATACTTATAACTCACTTGGTCATTTGTTGTCTTTCAGCATCAAACCTTTTGTACAGCCTCCATACTCAGCCCTGCCAGTACAACAACCCATACCAGGTAGGTGTGACTTGTTAGTGTTTTAAAAAATAAAAAACAGACAGTTTATTCATGCCTGTGTGTCTGTGCCCAGCCTATGAGCCCTTGGCGCCTCCTCCTCCACCAACAGCGACCGCAGTTCCAGTATGGCAAGATCGGACGATTGCGTCATCTAAGCTACGGATGCTGGAGTACTCAGCCTTCATGGAGGTCCAGAGAGACCCAGACAATGTAAGCTGAATTTTGGAATGGCATTGTCTCTACCAAACATGCTCCTCTGTGGTGATCACAATGGAGCATTTTTATTAATTTGTTTGTTCAAATTGTACCCTCTTTGTGAGACATTTAAATGATAAGAGGTATTCAAACTTCACCTGTGTTTTGGTGTTACACAATCATTGTTCACTTTTTGTTTAGTTGTAAGTGGATCTAAAAATTTAGTTTATTTTAATTGAGATAAGTAAGGAATGGTGCACTGAAGCTTACTTGCTTCCTATATCAGTTGTTTATTGTTCTCAGAATTTTTTCCTGGTGATGTGATAAAGACTTTAAACTGACAACTTTGAACCTCTGGTCTTTTTCCACTGCAGTACAGCAAACACCTGTTTGTCCACATTGGGCAGACCAACCCTTCCTACAGCGACCCGCTCCTCGAGGCTGTGGAAATCCGGCAGATCTACGACAAGTTCCCCGAAAAAAAAGGAGGCCTGAAAGACCTTTACGAGAAAGGGCCCCAGAATGCTTTCTTCCTCGTCAAATTCTGGGTGGGATTTTGTTCATTAACTGCTAAATACATTATTTTCCACTCTAAACAGCCCTCCTGGTATATATGTGTTAAATGTCTTAAAGAAAATCTTTTAAATTAATTGCACAGTGTTAAAGTTCAAGAAAACTAAAAAACAAAACTTTTATTATGTTATTTTATTTTGGTGGAATTCCGTAATAAGACATAAACCTGAGGCCCAGAGGCAATATCAATCCTAAAGACTGCAGATTTTTATTTTTTCATTTTTATTATATTTAACTTCTGCAGATTTAAATCAATGGCCCCCTTATGGAGACCATAAGGGGGCCATGTAAAAACAGAGTGATCCATCCTCACTTACTTTCTCGAGATTCTTTGAAAGTTTTTTGAGATCCCGAGAAATATTTGAAAAGTGTGTTTGAGCTGGAGACGATGGTACTGCAAAAAAGATTAATTTATTTAGGCTTTTTAAATATCCTTAACAAGAGAGCCAATGACTGCGGGAGGTGATGTAGTTGAAATAGCGTTAGAGCTGTTCTTTAGCATATTACCTTTTGATGACACCATGACGATTATAATAACTCAGATGATATTTTATTAGGTGCAATGAGTTTTGCAATATTTGCCATATTTATTTTCTGCTTGAAATCAGTCCAATATATAATTTGTCTTCAGGCTCTTTGTGAGATTCTGGTGTTTCTCAATTTGTTTCCTATTAGACTTAATTTTTTAGTTTTATGAACGTTTTTGTTATAACTAAAGTTTTGTGCTCTCTAAAGGCTGACCTGAACAGCAGCGGGATGCTGGATGGGCCTGGCTCATTCTATGGTGTAAGCAGCCAGTACAGCAGCATGGAGGACATGACTATCACAGTTTCAACAAAAGTCTGCTCATTCGGGAAGCAGGTTGTAGAGAAAGTCGAGGTACGGATGTGAATTAAATAGCTATTTTCACAAACGTGTGTTTGATACTGCTCACTTATTTTCTCCTGTTTTTGTTGTATGCTCCAGACAGAACACGCCCTACTGGAGGGAGGAAAGTATGTTTACAGGATCCACCGCTCTCCTATGTGCGAATACATGATCAACTTTATCCACAAACTCAAACACTTACCTGAAAAGTACATGATGAATAGTGTTCTTGAAAACTTCACGATCCTACAGGTAAAAAATACTTAATTCAAATTAATCCTTAAAAAGCTGCCTGAAATACATAATCATTCCAATCAAATGTGTGTTTACACTCAGGTGGTGATGAACCGTGAAACCCAGGAAACCCTTCTCTGTATAGCGTTTGTTTTTGAGGTTTCCAATAGTGAACATGGAGCTCAGTATCACGTCTACAGACTTATAAAAGACTAACAGCTCGTCAAGATGATTCTGGAGAAGCCAGACTAAGCGTGACGCAATCTCTCTACGACCACCTCAAACATCCAGGAAATTTACAACAGAAACTTTTGACAATGCTAGACCGGACTAACATGGACACACGTTATGCTTTAAGGAAAGAATGCAAGGACAAAAGACAGACTCGCCAACATGAAACAAAATTGTGAAGAACTGTGGATAACCAGCTGTTTTTATGTGATTAAACAAGATGAAGTGGGTCACTCTGTGTTTGATGAAGATTGAAATGTTTTACTGAGGGAGGGAGAATGTGATTATGGGATTGTAAAGACTCTGATGGTAGCAGTAAGAGAAGTGCTTATTGGCCTGAAAAGTGGAGAGCTATGGACCACAGAAAGGGGAAAACCAGAGGGAAATTGTTTAGGTTTGTTAGTACAGCAAGTGCCTTTTTTTAACCAAAGGTTTTACCATTGCCTGCCACTTTGGATTGCCTTTTTTACTACCTCTTGTTTTTGAATGAGCAAAATATGTTCATACAGATGAGTTTTGTTACAAAAAATATTGGAGTCTGATCAACACCTGTGAGGGCAGTTTTTGTCTTTGGGCACACGGAGGAGTGGGATAACAAACTTTCATTCTGCCTTATCTACAAAATATGACATGAAAAAGAAATTCTAAGCAAAATGTTTAACAGTCCAAGTGAAATTGAGGAAAGCTGATATTGTTGCTGTGTTATCGTAGTTCTGCTTGTATGTTTTTACATCTTAACAGTAAAAAATCAGGTCTTACCAGAATCTATCAGTTACAGACATTTGACACAAGGGTCTTGTATTATTGCAATTGTGACAGAAATCCAGGGCTTTATGTTCCTTATGAGACCCTTTGGTATTTCTTGCTGTTTAAAAGCGTGTGTTCAGATGCACTTAATAAAAAAAAATATGATGGGGGGGTTGCAGCAACAATAGTGCTTATTTTCTGACTTGAGTTATGTAGCATAATTGAAATGTTTCTTTCTGTACTGTGAGTCAATGGATATTAAAGGAATATGTGTTACATAGGAGTATTTTTCGGGGGGCTTTTTGTTGATATTTGTGATCATGTAATTCAACACAGAGACCATGGTTAAAGGGGGAGAAGTTAATCACTGTTTCTTTTGTTTAAAAAAGAGATTGTATGCTGTGAAGTTGGTTTATTTGCTTCACTCTTCTCCATGTAGTGTGTGGAGAGGCTGTATTCACTGATAAAAAGTTCAGTTTTATTTAAGTCAGTTTTTTTTACATACAAAATAATTATGAAATCAATTCAAATGATGATTTTGAAACAGAACTATTGTCTCTGTGGAGTATGACTATTGATTGTTATTTATGGGGTTGGAGGAGAAATACAGAAAAGGCAGGGTGGGGTTTCTCAAGACATGTTGATAATTTTCCAATGTGATAAAGGTGTTAAAACTCTGGCATGAGTTTTATTTGAGACAGAATTAACTTTTGACTCCACAATTCCTGCTAGACAAGCATCAGTTTTGTGAGGTCCACTGGAAAACATTGCTACAAGAGAGTAAAATTAAAAATATATCTGTGACTTTGGATGTCAAACTTCACAGCATGAATACAGATAACACTTCTCCTTTTGCAGGTCTCACGGTTTATCTTTTATACAGACATTTTCTGCCTGCATCAAGATTAATTTTTTGTTTTGATCATGTTGTCTTTTGACTTTCAGTGTTTGCCGTATGTTACACTGAAAATAATGTGTGATTGTTCTGGTATTGATAATACTGAGTTACCTAATGTATCATATTCGGAATGGTGTGGGAAGTTTTTTTTTGTCTTTGGTTTAAGGTGGTTTACTATTGTCTTTGTTACAATTGTGCATTGCAATTTTATACTTAAAAGTAGAGGTTGGACTATGTAATCAACAAATGTATCTAACAACACAAGACGCATGGTGCCTTTGGGGCCATTTCCCCCCAGAAAACTCATTAAATTTATGTTAATTTGTTTTGTCTATGGTGGTTCTTCTTAATTTAACAAAAATATTAGCAACAAAATGTGTGGTTATGAAGTCTGCAATGACAGGCAGGAAGACATACATTTTTAGGAAAGAAAATATAATAGTAGATACTAGTTCAAATTAAGGTTAAACAGAAACCAACAATTAAATAATTAAACAAAAAACTACTGCCTGTACTATTGTGAATATATTTACATGTACACTCACTGGCCACTTTTTAGGTAAAGCTTGTGTTGGACATCCTTTTTGCTCCCAGAACATTTTTCTTTGTTTATTTAAATACTAATTTTTGGAAACGTACCTAAGTTGTTAGTCCTTAATGACACGATAGCATATCAGAGTTACTGCACATTTGTCAGCTGTACATCCACTTTGCTAATTTCCATCATGCTCTTAAAAATGCTGGTTGACCTAGTGACCTAGGCCACTAGAGTGCAATGATTCACTAGTTATGTTCAAGAAAGTAGCTTAAGCTTTGTGACAAAGTCTGCTGTCCCACTGGACGTAGTCATCGGAAGGACATACAGGTACTGGACACAAAGGGACGCCCTTGTCTGCAGGAATACTCAGACAGAAGGGGGCTATTCAATACTTCTTTGGAGCTAAGGGGCTCAGAATGTGCTACGAAAAATCCACCAGTACACTAATATCGCCAGTCTGAACCATTAGATCCATGCTTTCTAATTAGTAGGCTACACAAAATTCTGACACTAACATCAATCTACAGAAAACCTTTAAGCCTGTTGCTGAGAAAAAAATAATTGTCATTAAAAAAAAATTAATTCCACTTGAAATGTAATACATCAGGAAACACTTTAACTTACCATTGTAAAGTACATCAAGGAAGTGCTGAACTTCAACTCCCAGAAGTCACTTCGACAAATGTAGCTCAATCCGGAAGTAATACTCTCAAAATAAAACTGCGTAAAAGTTGTAAGGGTTGTTTTAATGCTATCAGCTTTGACGTACAATGTTGCACGGGTAATGTAAGATTTGAAAGTTAGTCCGTAGTGTACAACTACGAAATTTGACCTGATGTCAAGCTTTAGTTGGGAAAGAACAACTGTAATCGGTGGTCAGCCCATTATTTTTTTATATACCAGCTGACTTGACGTCGGCGTGAGAGAAAGGCACGTATCAATGGCAATGTTTGAGTACCGCTATGTCAGAGGTAGTAGTGGCCTGAAATACACAGACCTTACTGCTATGTGTTTCCTAGAGGATCATTAACCTGGTGGCTAACAGGCTAACAGGAAGTGTTCTAAGACTAAAGCAAAAAAAATAAAATAATCTCATAACTCCGACGGCAAATCAACACTCCAATTCAGCCGACGGGAAGTAGACTGGCGGTAAGTTATTGAACAAACTGATACCAGGTCAAAAGAAACCGGAGCAAGTTCCACAGCTAAAGAGAACAGCTAAGGGATTTAGTGGCTGTAAGCTAACGGTTGGCGTTTCCTGTAAGATAATAACATTTATAAACAAGCGGAACCACTTATAGCAGAGCGTTTTACATGTTTCAATAATGTTTTTTACAAAGGACCCAGGAGGCTCCTAAATGCGACTAAAGAGTTGTATAAATCGACATGTTAATAATAACAAAGTTATTTTCGGCAAAGCGTCACCTGTCCCGTCCCAACACTCTTCAGGTGTAGCATTTTATTCGGTGTCCTGTTAGATTACAGTATGACATCTGAATCTAACATATCTGAGTAACTGGAGATAGAGTTCCTATAATCCTACTTTTTAAAATTTGTTCCAGGTGTATAATATAATTTGTAATGAATCCCTGAGGTTGATGTTTGTGATTTACTTATTTCTAGTCAATTTATCAGAGTCATCATCTAAACCAAAAACCTGCTAAACAGATATTGTAACCAACATGTTCTTGGATGTTTGTAAATCACGTTTTATCAGTTAACCAGTATGCTGTAAAAATCAATTGATAATACTACAACCTAAAATTGGAGACTGCTTTTGTTTTTGTTTTCTGACAGTTATTCATAATGAAGTAAAATCCAAATTTATTCAAGCATCAAATAATAAGATATTGTTAAATAATTTGGAATTTAAAGCAAAAAATTTAAAATGTACTTAAAACATGTTTGTGGTGGATCTGGGGAATCTGACAGCAGGTGATAGACTCTTTCTAAATTCCATTACCTTTGGCCTCTCCTGATTGTTTTCACATTACCATAGTTTCTCCCTTTTCTTTCTAAACGGAGCCATGTCAGCACTCTGGTCTGGGCAGTGTGTCGTTTCAAAAGAGTTGAATGCAAAAGGGTATGGTTTTTTTAAAACGTGGAAAGAAAACTCAGCAGAAAGGTGCATGACATTTTGCTGCCTGACTGGGTCAGCTGAGCTTTAACACATTGATCATTCATCAGCTTTACTACTAACATCGCAGAAAGGTTATCTCAGCATTTTGTCACTTAAAATTTATAGGTCACAATACACTGAATTCTAAAAATGTGTCTTTTAATTAACAATATGTATTTTTTGTTTTTAAAAAAACAAATCTGGTGGATGTAAACCACTTAAAAATAACTGAGGTATGGAATTATAAGTCAGGTTTCAGTTTGCTTGACTTGCACTTTTCGTGCTTACAGTGCAGATCACAAGTCACAATTTTCCAGTTTCTCCTTTTGGTATCTGTTGTCTTTTTTTTGGTTGTTTTTTTTTTTTTTTTAGTCAAATTCATAGGTTTTTATTTTTGTATACATAAGTGCACATAACCCTTTGGTTATCCTGCAATTTCCTTAATACCCAGGTTGTATTTACTCTACTAGTGACTCCAATTTAACTGCCCTAGTGATGCCATTTATTCATATGTATTGGATGTTTTTGTGCAATGAAATGATTGTGCAATAAAAACAACAAAGGAACTTGGTATAATTCATCTCATCAATAATCTTTTATGTGACCCATCAGGATCTACGTCATCCGTCACATCTGATCTTAGCTACTCCCGATCTGAAACACCACCATCACCTCCACCGATCCATTGACTCTTCAGCATGGCTAACGCAGACTGTGTCAGTGTGCGAGTCTTTTCTCTGAACTGCTGGTAAGTGGCTGTAGTTTGGAGATCTTCCAAATACAATGTTTTACATCTGTGTGCATGTACAGCTTTGCAGAATAAAAACAATGTCTGTTCTCTCTTTGCAAAAGGGGGATCCACTATCTAAGCAAACACTGTTCTCAGCGCTATCAGATGATTGGAGAAATGTTGTGCAAGGAACAACATGATATTGTCTTACTGCAAGAGGTAAGTGAAAGCTATTGTACAATCACTTAAAGTTGATTGACTTTATCAGCCCATCATTTTGTAAGGTTGGGTATGCTAAAAGCATTCATTTAAATTGACAGAGATATAAACACTGATTTATCAAAAACTTGATTATGAAAGTTTACATGTCTTTTTTTTTAAGGTGTGGAGTGAGAAGGACTTTCTGTATTTGAAAGCGAAGCTTGCCTCTGCTCATCCTCACTCACATTACTTCAAAAGGTAATATCTGGGATCTCCTACTCCCAAAGGAATTCTAGCGAACTCTGGATGTGTTTCCCTCTTAACTGGGTGGTGTTATCTTATATCGTCAAAAGACTGTTGTAAGTGGAGTGTTAGAAAAATAGACATGCATTGCAGTGAGTTGTTTGAAAATGTAGCTAAAAACCCTCATGAAGGACTAATCTTTGCTACTTAATCTTTTGTCTTTGACCCACCCGTGCCCCTCACCCCAAGGCTGTTTTAGTTTTAGTCTTATTATAGCATATAAAAGCACAAGCTTCAATGGATAATCATTTGTACCTAGTACAACAAAATGTTACTTTTTATGTCTTAGTTGTGTTATAGCTAAAAATAAAATAGTAAATGTAGAACTGATCATGTCCTGCCTTTTTTCTTCTTTGCAGCGGAGTCATAGGAAGTGGACTGGCCATTTTTGCCAAACACAGAATCCATGACACGTTTCTTTATCGCTACTCTCTGAACGGTTACCCTTACATGGTAAGTCCTTCACATTATAGAGGTTTGTGAAAGTTTACCCTTTCTTGCACGTTAACTGAATTTCTGTTGATACAAGAGATAAAAATGCATATACGTGCCTATACTTTCATCCAACCATATCTATGTTTTTTACTAATGTGTATGTAATAAAACAAATAAAAATGACAAAAATGTAAATGTAAGCATCACTTCTAGCTACAGTAACAGCATGTGTTTAGAGCAATCACTTTAATTTATTATAAGGGATTTTGATTTTTGCCTCAGTTTGTAGTGACCGTTAGACAAAAGTCAGATGAATAGACTAGGCTTTTCTTTTTATCTTTGTAGTTGAGTCCACTAAGGTTAAATTATAAAATCTCCATAAAGTCCAGGAATGTTTAGCCTTTTAAATTTGCCTAGCTGGACTGTGCTACTGATGCTGTTTGAATATGAAAATCATTGTGTTAAACATAGGTTTAGAAGTCAGTTGAGGTAAAAGTACTATCACTTTTAGTCATACTGCCACAGTTTTCTGTTATTTTCTTCTTCTATCTGTTATTTTATAAATTTCATATATTCTCTCTTATTTGCAGGCTCACCATGGGGATTGGTTTGGAGGTAAAGCTGTGGGGATGGCCATACTGAACATTGCTGGCCTGACCGCAAACGTCTATGTCACACACGTAAGCTTTTGTAAAATCTGTTGGTTTTTTTTTCTCTTCTAGATTTTATTTATATGTTAAAAAGGCATTTGTATTTGTGTATTGATAGCTGCATGCAGAGTACAGCAGAGAGAAGGACTCTTATCTGCCCCACAGAGTGGTTCAGTCCTGGGAGCTGCAGCAGTTCATCCGGTAGTGTGTCTTTGCTTCAATGCAGCCTCTGTGATCTACTGCAGTGTGTGTTTACACTGCAATGTATTTACATATCATTTGCATGGCTATCTCCACCAGCTAACTTTTAGTAGTAACATATTGTTCCATGAGGTTCATTTCAATCATTGACACAAGAACCAAAGCAAATTCTTAAATGTATGCCGAGTTGCATCATTAAATAATTTTATTTTTTTTTTTTGTTAAGTCATACGTCTACTGGAGCCGACGTAGTCATTGTGGGAGGTGACCTCAACATGCACCCTCAAGATCTGGGCTGCAGGCTGCTGATGTCTTACACTGGACTGAAAGACTCTTATATAGAAACTGCTAAATTTGATGTAGGTAGCAAAGAGACAGCTGCACTGAAAAAAATTACTCTGTTCACATGTAGAAAATAGAGTAAAATGCATAAAAAATTATTTTAGGAACAATTTAGCAGTTTTTAGCTGATGTGTTTGAGATTTTTTTTTTTTACACTTTTGATGAATCTACTATTACAGAATCTCAAAATGAATCAAACAGACTTTAAGCAAGTCCCAGCTTCAGAGTTGAAGGTCAAAAAGCTTTATTTCAACATAAATGTTTGACAGGAGTTTCTTTTGCATGTTGCTCAAAGCTGTTGTGAAACAGATGGACTAAGTTTCACAGCATCATTGTGGTTTTATGTTTTAAGATCTGAGTTGATTGCATGTCAAAGTGACTTGTATGAAATGAAGATCAGGAAACTAAATTAAGGGACACTTTACTTGCAAGTAAAAACTATTTGTTTCTTCATGGTTACTAAGATTTTACAAACATGTTTCGTTTTTTTAGGGATGTGAAAATGGTATGACTTTAATAGCAGACAACCTTTTTATCCGTAAAAATGAACTCATTCCCTTTGAGAAGGGGATTCGGATCGACTACATCTTGTTCAAGGTGGGTGAAAGCTTGAAGCTGTTAAATGCAGTTGTTTTTGAAATCCTACTTGTTCACATGAATATTTTACAAACTGTAAATGGTTTTTTTGTTTTGTTTCTTTTTAATTCAACTCACTTTGTCTTTTCAGGGTTCCTCCACAACGAAGATTTATTGCGATTTCATGTCCACCACCAAAGGCTCCGTTCCTGGCCATCCCCTCCCGTATTCTGACCATGAGGCTCTCACTGCAGAGTTACGGCTAGAATCCCACATTCCAGCTCAGACTGGTAGTGACAAGACTCAGGACACTCCTGCAGGTATCACTACCATAAATGCAAAATAACTTAGTAGTGTCGGTTCATAGATTTCCCTAGAAGGGCCTCGCTTGTCAATGCTACTCTTGCAAGATGTATCAAATAAGGTGTTTGATGAGTGTTTTTTGACAACGTCTTTGTCCATTTTCTCTCTCCTTGTTCAGAAAAGCTAGCTGAGCTGATTGACACTTTAACCGAGGCACGCACAGAGGTCAAAGTGGGCTTGCACTGCGCTGAGAGGATGCGCTACACCGCTGCACGTACTGGAGTGATGGGCTTTGCGCTCCTGGTCCTGGAGCTGGCCATCGCAGCAGTTCCCTGCTTCGCTCTGGGAGCGGAACAGCCTTTTCCTCGTATCTCCTTCTACCTGCTGGCCGCCCTGTGCTTCACCATCCTGCTGACCACCTTCCTGCTGTACATCTTTTATACCATGGAGCTGAAGTCTCTCCAGGGAGCTGAAGATCAGATGAGGCTGGCTGTAGGTAGTCTCCAAGAAAAGCTCAGAGGTTTCCCTGTTGCTCAGATTCACGATGCACCACAAAGGTCTCCAGAGGGGCAACAGCCCAGTGCCTTAGATCCAGAGGAGTAACTTTAGAAGACTGTTGTAAGAATGTTTTGAAGTCAGCTTTAGTCTTTTCTTCCAAATACGCTTTTGAGATTAAATGCCTCAGAATGAACTAGAAGTATGAAACATTTCTGAAGGTAGTGCAGGACACATTCTTTGACATTTTGATACTTTTATAGTCATCTGCAGACCTTTATAGCTCCTCGGTTTCCCTCTATGCAGTTGCAGTATACAGATATGCTTCCTAGTGCACAGCAATTCCATTAAATGTTGCTGTGGTGCTTAAAAGTCTTAAATATATATTTTTTTGCATAATTAAGCCTCGGGTCTGACGTCCATTCCACCCACCCGTAGTTTGACTGGGACCAGTTGTTTTTGCGTTGAATTTCATGTGTGGCATTACTGACTCCTATAAACCATCACACAGCTGCTGTTAGCCAGGTTGTGGTTGTTACAATGTGCTTTGAAGCTGAGAGAAAGTTCTCCGACCTAGAAGTAGCAGACACTTTGCACGGTTTACATTTCAGATTTTTTTTCTGTAGTTACTGTAAGGATAACTATGAAGCTGTTAAAACATTTCAGTTTTTTATTCTAAGTGGACAGGTAAATTTATCTGCATGTCTTTTTTTTTTCTTGCTAACCAATATTGTGGCATTATTAATGTCTATATTTTAGAGACAATCTGCACTCCTGTTTCATGTATTATTAAGCTATGGAAATAGTTTGAATTGACTGATTGTAAAATTGACCTTTTTGATAATCAAAACAATTTTTTTAACAAAAGTTTTCTGGATAACTGAAAATTTGAAGTTGAATAATATATTATTAGTGATGTTGATTTACATTACATTTGCTTATTTTGTGCTGCCACATGACTAATGTGTTGCTCTAAAACCATGATGTGAAACTCTTGGTAGTTCTTAAATCAAACATATTGTTCATTCCCCTGTAAAGATTGTGATGAAGATGAATCATGGAAGCAATAATAAATGCTTTATAAATGCCACCATACTGTTTCAAATTTGTATTGTTTTTGGGGGGGGGGGTTTGCAAAAGTATACATGCTCTTAATACTTTGCCATGTTACAATTCAAATGCCGATGTCTTTATTGGAGCTTTTCCTCTTATACTTTGACAACGTGTTCTTTGTTGGTCTGTCATAAAATTCTAAATATATTCAAGTTTTAATGAGATACAAAAAAGGAGCATAAACAGCACAGCACAGTTTGGCAAAAAGATTCATACATTCACCACCAGAGGGCGGTCTTTCTGTATTTAACAGATGGACTTTTAAATGGTATGTACAACAAACATCACTGCAGATTTCAAGACAGGTGACAGTAGGATTATACTTAAGGCAACGTTGCCAGCTGCCACATGTACGCCCAGAGGGCAGCACAACCCTTGGGTGTGTTCCTTTAAAGAGTTTTTTTTTATTTTCCCTGAGCACTCACATGAATAATTCATTATATTTAGAGGCTATTCTGTATACTTGTCCATGTGAGAAAGGCACACACTGTGCCGCCAATTTTCTGGAGTCAAACCTGATTTCAAATCCATTTGGTATCATACTGACTCACAAAATGATTAATTCATATTTTTCTAAATTAGAGCCAACTTGGAGCATGATTCAAACCCCTTTTATTTTACAGGTTACTCTTGTGATGAGAAAATAAGGCTGTTTTGATATAATTTGTTGTACCGACTGAAAGGACTAGCTAGTTGTGTGTTCCATTACAACAGAACCTTGTAAGTGATCGCCTGTTTTGAGTTTCCAACTCAGATGCTTTAATATTTTTTTTAAAAAAGCATTTGAGTCAAATTCAAGAATAGTCATACAATGATAGAATGCATTTATAATTTGTTCAGTAGCATTTGTTCAGTATATCAAAAGGTCAAAAATTACTACCTGATGCTGACCTATTGCAAATGTGTCCCCTGCATATATTTGCCTAATATGTTTACTCAGCAAAATGCAGAATGGTGTTCAGAATAATATCTATCATCAGGTTTCTTCATCCACACCCACTGACTGTAAACTGGCTAAACATAATTATAAGCACTACTCTTATCTTTAAGCTTCATTTACTTTAAAATTTTCCACCAATACAATGACATCTGCTAAGGTATATTTTTAGATAAAAGTATAGTAACATACAGTAACATATAAATCATACAGTACTTTCTTGTAAAATTTAGTATTTTACTTTTTTTGTTTCATTATATACAGGTACATGTAAAGTAATAATAATGTCCTTTAACATTTAGACTGAAAAAAGTAAAAATCATATTTTAAACATATCTATCACACACAGATTTCATCCATTTATTTCTGTTAATTTTGACAATTATGGCTCACAGATAAATAAAAAAGTCAATTCTTCTGCAAATTTGTGTTATAAGACTGATAAAATGGATATTTAAGTTGAAATATCAGCCTACTAAAAAACATATTGATACAAGGTATAGAAAGTGAGCTTAATACTTGGTTAGGGCTTCTTTTGCATAAACTACTACATTGACTCAGTATATCATGAAAATTAGTCAGCCTACAGTAGAGACGAGGTGATAAGGAAGCATAGGTTGCATAAAAAGCAGCCTTCATGTCAGCCTGTGCTGTCTGGTCTGATGTCTTAATCTTCACAATATTCCACAGATTTTGTATGGGTTTTAGCCAGGAAATGATGTCTCATATCTCTAATTCTCAAGTTAAGGAACCATTATGTTCAACCTATAAAAAAGGAATAGCTTCTCCGAGTCATTTCTGACTGTGAAACCTTCACAATGGAGCTTAAACTACCTGTATTCTGTGTGTCTCTGTACCGGTACTCTTTCTCAAGATCTTGACTTGGAAATGAAGTGAAATTTTTCCTCAAGTGACTCCAGCTGCAGTGTTAAGTCCCTCGAATGCTATGGTTATCCCTCTTGTTTTTGGACATTTTCAGTTAATTTTTTTCCTTCCACTGAACTTTCCATTAACAGCATTATGTTAAGAGCCAGCTTCAACAGCAAATATCTTTTGTGACTTACCCCCAAGACAGAGGGGCAAAAAAGCTCGCTAATATTTTAGAGACTTTTGGTCTAACACAACATGTCAAACAAGCAACACACACTCAAGGACACACACTGGACCTGGTTATCAGTAAGGGTGTGAATATTTCCAATGTCTCTGTAACTGATGTCGCATTGTCAGATCACTTCGCTGTTATCTTTGAAAGTTCTTTATCTTTTAACCCACTTGGACAAACAGCAACCATCACAAAACGTTTTCTCACTGAAAACACAGCAGAAACTTTTAATCAAATCTACTCTTCTTCCTCACCCCTAAGCTGTAATGATGTAGATAAGTTGGTAAATGATTTTCAGTCTAAAGTCTCAGATATTATTGATTCCATTGTCCCAATTAAGATGAAGGTTGTCTCTGGTAAAAAGAAATCTCCATGGAGAAATGCACAAACAGTTAGATCTGCAAGACAACTCTGCCGTAGGGCAGAACGAAAATGGCGTAAAACTCAACTCCACGTTCATTGTGACATCTATAAAGAAAGACTACGTAACTATCATTTAACACTAAAACATGCAAGAGAGGCTTTCTTTGCAGATGTCATAAACAAAAACATTAACAATGCTCGAGCTTTATTTGCAACAGTTGACAGAATCACAAACCCTCCTATGACGTTACCGCCTGAATTCCAATGTGTTGCCGCCTGCAACCAGTTTTCCACCTTCTTTTCAGAGAAAATTCAAAAAATCAGAGCATTAATCTGTACATCCACTATAAAGTCAGTACCAATGCTGTGTCCAAATAAAACAAATACAGGAAAAATGAACCAAACGAGGAGAAGCAGCTTTCAGCATCTATGCACCACAAATTTGGAACAAACTTCCAGAAAACTGTAAAACAGCTGAAACACTGACTTCTTTTAAATCTCAACTGAAAACCCACCTGTTTAGAATTGTATTTGAAATGTAATCAATTACAAATTTATTGATGGAACTTGACTTAATGATTGATTCTATATTGCATTGTGATTCTGTGTTTGTAATGATGTAAAGCACTTTGAAATGCCTTGCTGCTGAAATGTGCTATACAAATAAAATTTGATTGATTGATTGATTATAAATTGCCCAACTATCTGCTGACACCTGAACTGGTCCTAATAGGATCATAACATAACATTTGTATAAAATAATGTGTTAGTTTCATAATTTGCTAATTTCGAGAGAAGTTGAATTATGATTCTTAACTAGGTGTAACAATCATTCAAATGAGTAGAAATAAAATATTGAAATATATATTCTGTGTAATTCACGCTGTGTGAATTACGATATATTTGTCACTTTTTGAATTAAATTACTGAAATAGCTGCTCGATAATATTCTTCGTTTTGGCCTGCACCTGTTGATAACCGGATCAAATAAAGTTAGTTGTCGTTATAATCACTAATACAATGGTTTTATTCCCCACATCAAAGATAGACGTCGGTTTCACTCTACCTCATCTGTAATTAGGTCAGAAGAATAACTTTCCCCATAATAGGTAGAGCCAAATATTTACTGGCACAGCTTCCCCCAATTACTGCTCACGTTGTGGGGGAAAAAAAAGGAGTTGGCTGCTGTGTGCAGCTCGTATATCCTGCAAGTAAAAGTCCAGTCTTGCAGGTCTATTGTGGTTTCATGTGGGCGCGGTCCCATCGCTCAGGGTAGGGCAGAGCAGTGCAGAGCAAGGTGAGCTGTTCACACTCCGCCGACGCCGACTTTCCTTCGGCTGCCAGATCCTTCGGATGTTGTGTTGGCTCTCTAAAGGCTGAGCAAAATGTCGAGTGCGGAGCCTCTGAAATCGGCGATTTCCATCAGGAGCTCGGACGACACGTCTCTGGCTCTGCCGTCGGCGAATGAGTATCATTCCCGGGAGCAGCGCGTCAAGGCGCAAGTGCAATCTCTGAGGAGGACGAAGTCAAGGCACTCCAGCAGCGGCAGGAGCGGATCTACTTCTCTTTCCCCAACAAGTAAGAGGGGCCTTTGTTTAATTCTACACACAATTCAGCAGGATATGGCAGAGCTGAATTTAAGCTGGAGAAGTTTTCAAGTAAAAACACGTGTTAAAGTTTCACTTCTTAAGGTATTTTCTGGTGCAGAAAAAGAGAGAGGTCGATAAATTATTCATTTCATTTATTACACCCTCATAAACTTTGCTGGTTATATGAAGTGTACATAGACTTTACTGTCCTTCTAGTTCAGAAAGATAAGAATACGATAGATTGCTGCTTACCTTCAGCTTCAAACATATGCAATGATTTACCAGGAACTCATTTTAGAATAAGAACCTTTGAGTTTGCTATTTAAAAAGTGTTTTAAGAAAGATTAATTATAACAACTAAAGAAGAGAACAAATGATTTACATGTATATTAATAAATTATTAGTTCAAAAACCCAAATATTCCCAAAATGGAGACTTATTCAATGGTGATGCAGTTTTTGGATTGAGTACAGTGAGTTCATGTTCAACTTTCTGTCCTAATCCCTTTTCTTGTGTAAATCACATCCATGCCAATATTGACAAAATATTTCAGATATGTCTTGGTTATAAAAAAGAAACATAGAATAGTTTGCTCATTCAATAACGCAAATTTTTTTGCTGCAAATGCCATTTTACAGCTGCAGCCTCTTGAAAACTGCAGCCGTCAATTTATTGTAAGTGTGACAGTAATAATTACAGCGGTTTATGGTTATCATTAAAATGTAAATTTTATTGTTACATGCTTGTTCTAAAGAAAATAAGAGTCCATTTTTTTTTTATTTTTTACTTTTGCTGTAACTTCAAACCTCAGTGCTTTTTTTTTTGTTTCTGGCACCAATCATGACTTTTTCTACATTTTCATAGCAATTCATACTTCAAGGGATAGACCGAAGATCAGAGGTGCCGTCACAGATTCAAAGCAGTTTATTGTTTTCCCACAGGCAAAGGATTTAAATCACTGGCTGCAAAAGAGGTGTGTGTTCTGAGCGCTGGATAGCAGCTAATAATCTTTAACTTCTCTTCCCAGGCCCCGAGTACGACTCTGTGTTTTTAGATGGCGCAAAGTCTCAGTTGAGTTCATCTAATGGAGGCGATTTTTTGAGCAATGGCTCCTCAAAAGTTGTGAGTTTTTCTTTCCTTCTTTATTTTAATTATGCTGACATTTTCACATTCGAGGGTTGTTTTCTTCTCAGTGATGGTTCTAATAGATCGGGGAATTTTAGTGAGTTTATCTTCCAAAGCTACAGAAAAAAGGCATTTTTTCTGTGTGTTTAGTTTCTGACCTGTTGAATCTTTGCTTCAGTCCAAACGTTGGTTCTCCAAAAATGCTTATGTTATTTTTTTCTCTTTTTAAATATTATTTTCTTTGTGAAATTATTTAAAATTAGGTTTTTGAACTTTTTAAACCATAAGTAGAATATTGTTGAACTTTGATAACGGATTTTTAAAAATTTCATAGCCTTGGCAAAACTTAATGTTTTTAGAGATTTTCTGGAGATTTTTGTCCAGGACCAGGGAGGAGCAGTACAAGAAAGTGTACTGCTCCTCCCTATAAATTAGAAAAACCTGTCTTAGATACTCCACAACATTTTTCTTTTCTTTGACAGAAATGAAACATTTTTAAAGCACTCATTTTACACAGAGTGGAAGGCATTGCACCACTGGATCTCAGAAGTCAACAATCTTTCACAGTTTGGTTTATTGTGTCGTTGTTTCACTGCTGTCCTTTTTAAGACATTATGCATCTCTTGATAATCCTGTATTTTTTCTCTCTCTTCATTTCTCCAGTTTACCACAAACAGAAATATGAATAACCAACACATGATCAGTAACATGAAAAGATCCACTGTAAGGAAGCAGACTATAAATCACTATGACAGCAGGTATGGCGCTGTTGGCGGTGTAGCCAGTCTGGGTCTTGCTAACACCAGTCGCAGCGAGCCCGGGCTGGCCTTGAACAGCAGCGTCCCACTGCCGTCCGTCCCAATGCAGATACAACCAACCGTACAACAGCGGGGCAACAGGAACACCTACATGAAACACCGCAGCAACAGCAATCACTATATAAAGAGGACCATCTCCCAAACCCACCCTCTGTATGCTTTAAATGGATCGGGTCTGATGCACAAACAAAGCCAGTACGGAGTCAGTCAACCTGAAATGAACAAGTCGCAACACACCGTCACTGATTCTTCATCCAAGAATCAAATGAACTCAGAGTGAGTCCGAAAATCCCCCAAAAAACCCACATCGTCTCCTAGTTTCTCATATTAATAAACTGGATCAACTTACCAAATTGTGTTTAGGGGTTGTTTATGAGGTACACTGAAATGCATTTTTTCTTTTTCAGAGTAAATGGAAACAGTTTGAGTTCTAACATCACTATGCAAGAAGCTGTGCAGTTTCTTTCCAGCCAAGATGAGAAATACCAACACTGTGGTGCTTCCTATATTCAGCACAACACTTTCATTAGCGACAAAGCAAAAGAAGAGGTGACTGAACTTATTTTTGATTTAACACTCTTTGTATTCTGTTTGTATTTCTTAAATCATCGTGCTAAATCAAATTTCATACAATGTCCTCAGCATAAATTGATCTAAAGTAGTAGAACTGTAGCTTCAGAAGAAGAATGTCAAACCTGGGTGTAAATCTCAGTTGGCAGTTTGTAATTTGCATCCATGTAGAGTCAGATTTTCTTAATTTCTTAATATGCATTGCTTTTGGAGTGTTCCATTCCTTTGAAAGTTATTTTGGAGAATCTTTTTTTTTTAACACTTAGGGGTGAGTTTGCGTGTGTGAATGGGTGTTAAGCTCTACGTTGGCCCTGTTTTCAGATTGGTGAATTGTTGGGGATTGGAACAAATCTCCTTTAACCCTAAACAGGATTTAATATTTGATATTATTTTAAACTGTGTGCACTAATAGACCTGCAAACCATCTACCCTTAGTTTTGTGTTCCTTTATTATAATTTGCTTTTATTTCATTTTCAACCTGCATTTGATTATTTACCAGGACATTATTATCCTTTATCTGTTGTAATTTTAAATCTGATCCATTTAAAGACACCGTGGTAACAAAACCATGAAACTAGAATTTGAAGCAGGCAAAATTATTACTTTAACTGAAAGGGAGGGAACAAAATGCAAAATGTTAGACTCATGAGAATGAAAACGAATGTGAGTGTTCCTGAAAATCCCCTGTGCTTTGTTGGGTAATTTGAATCCAGGACAGGATATACTGAGTACTGTATCAGGGAGAGGAAGGTGAAAAAAACTGATGGAATCCTCAAGGAAAAATTAACAGAATCAAAGCTTTTTTTAAACTAAAAGTACAATTAACCCTGCTCATCACTTTATTTCAAACACAGCCATTGTTTAATGATTAAAACCAAGTATTTCTCAGTGTCTTTGTTAATCAATTAATTCTTATTGCCTTCCAGGTTTTTACCTTGAATGGTATCCCGCCCCTCGTGCGTCTGCTGCAAAGCCCCAACTCACAGGTCAAAAGCACGGCCTCTGCCGCCCTGCGAAATCTGACCTTTCAGAACAACAAAAACAAAGAAGAGATCCAACGCTGCGACGGCATACCCGAGGTGGTTGCTCAGCTCAAAGCCTCAGAATCTGCAGAACTGGACAAACAGCTGACAGGTACACAGTAGCGATCTGAAATGTAAACCTGTAAATGTAGGAGTGCATGCACACAAAAGGCCAAATGAACAAGTCGGACAGAGAGCGTCTTGTTTTAGTGTTACATAATACTGTTGAATTCTGGTGCTCTGTGAAATGAGACTGGTGCTTCAGTTATATTGCTAAAACCCATTATGCTTCTTGCTGAAAATGATAAATTGAACAGTTTTATTTAGTTTTAAAGGCAAAACGCCTTTGCGGATGTTTTGAGGCTGTATTTGAATGATGACCTTTCTTTTTTCTCTAGGTCTTTTGTGGAATTTGTCGTCTGTAGACAACCTGAAGTCAGACCTGCTGAAGAATGCTCTGCCTGTTCTAATGGAGCGTGTGATTCTGCCTTACACGACAGGCTCTAGAGATACTGTCAGTGCTGAGGTCTTCTGCCACGCCACAGCATGCCTTCGGTGAGATACAGAATCCAGCTTTGTGCTTCATGCGACTCTTTGCATTTTAGAGAATATTCAAATTATCTTTTTAAATTTCTTTGTGGATTCCCACCACAATGCTAACATTTAAACTTGTTCAAAGCAGTTAGCAGAACTTGGCTTTTTACCCCAATCGGGCTAATTTATTTAGATTGAAGATTTGAGCTGCATAAATTAGGCTTTTCAATTTTTTTTCAATCACAACTGCCGATTTAGTCCTCTAAAACATGAAAGAGAGAAATGTGCATCAGACTCTACTGAAAAAGTAACCGTTTTTAAAAGTCAACAAAAAAAGAAGGAATTACAAGATTATCTCAATTTATTCATTAAAGCATGATTTTTTTCTTAAATTATTTTCAGTAGATTCTAAAAGTATTAATGAAAGTGGATTCTTTTTAACAATTGTTTTTTAAATGTGTATGTTTTTATCTATTATATTTTAGCATAAGACCTGCTGATACAGATTAGAGCTGAACAAGGAAACTAGTCAAATAAATGACCTGTCTCTCTTTGAAAATAATAATACCTGGAGACATTGGATGACAGGATGTGTCTGAACATGCTTAAAAGGTTTAAAGTGAATGAGGGTTTGGGTAACTGGAACTATAAACCCAGAAACAACACCATGGTGATGGCAACAGTTGCATGATAAATGTGATGAATGGAATCTTAATGATTCTGTTCATTAAGACATTTCTTTTCCTAATTTATATGTTTTTGTTGGAAAGGAAAAATGAATATCGACACTGTAGAATCAGGCGCATTTTGTTTAAGGTGTTTTGCACACATCTTGAGCTGTCAGACTCTCTATAAACATCAATGTTTTAGGTGTCTGGGGGGAAAAAAATCCCCTCGTGTTCATTGCTAATTCCCTATTGTTGTTTTTCTTACATGAGCTATTTTTGTTATTATCTTTACAATGTCTAGAATCTGTGAGGTGTTTGCTGTAGTATTAAAGCCTCTGCTGAGTTAATTCTCGAGTCTGACGGCTTTTCACTTCTAACCGTGTAACAAATGTTGAACAACACAAACCACTGTTAGAAATTTATAGCAACATGATGACAACAGCCTTATCTACTGCTTAAAGATATGCATGCCTGCAGTGTTGAAAGTTTGACTGACATCCAGGGACATTGTGCAAGAGCTAAAATCGTAGTCTGGTTTATCATAACATCAGCGTAATCGGTGTTAAAAGTTTCTCAAACATCTGTGGCACATGATTGACATTTTTCCAACCACACAAACTTGTTGAAAACTGTAGGATATTTTTAGGTCAATACTGACCTATCTGTGCTTCCAATGTTACATCAGCCTGAATTTGAAATCCATCTGCTTGATGGCACTGTCTATTTATTCATCCTTGTAATGTCAGGCATGTCTATAAATCCCAGTTATGAAAGAAAATAGCTCCATCAATAACTGAGTCCCTTACAGATGTTCTCTCTCTGTTTTTGTAAAACAGGAATAATACTCAAGGATTTAAGTAGTTAAAGAAGCACGTTTGTTCAAATCTGGGGATGCTAGTTTATTCACTCACTAACGGTAATTTCTATTACCTGTGCTCTTTCCCACACACTTGAAAAATTTATTCATACTCAAATTGTAAAATATTTGCTGATATTTGTATTTTGTCAATCATTAGTATAGATTCAGAAAAAAAGTTTCCTATAGTGCATGTCCAGGATTTATGCGCGTTGACTCAACCTTAGTCTGCTCATTGTGAAGTTCCCCATGATTGTGCAGCCTACAGACTCAGACTGAGAGAAGCTTTAAGGGCTTATGAAGCCTTTGCAGGTGTTTTGAGTTAATTAGCTCATTAGGGAGTGACACCATGAGTTTCCAGTAATTGCATTTTTCAAAGTATTCCCATTTTCTGAGACACAAAATCACAAGAAACAAAGGCTTTGAATGTCACTCTATGTATGACATTCAAAGCATAGACATGTATGATATGCTTTGTTAAAGTAATCTGCCACAAGCTCCTTGTTCCTGTAG
This sequence comes from Xiphophorus couchianus, assembly GCF_001444195.1. Taxonomy (NCBI): domain Eukaryota; kingdom Metazoa; phylum Chordata; class Actinopteri; order Cyprinodontiformes; family Poeciliidae; genus Xiphophorus; species Xiphophorus couchianus. The sequence continues at coordinate 5,773,545 of NC_040247.1, forward strand.
TGATATGCATTCCTTCAAAAACCTTCTAGATTCTATTCTAATTTCAAATGATATGTGATTTGGATTAATTTTATACATAAGTATTGTATTTGATTTTTTGATTTTATGTCAAGAGTAGGTTGTCTTTTAAGACTTTAGGATCTTCTTAGCTTTTGCTTCAACGGTTGCTTTTTTGCTGCCTGTTTGTATTTGTTGTTTGCATTGTGCAAATGAAATAAAAAGTTACTCAGACATGTACTCATATCTTGGGCTTTGATTTCATCAGAAACCTCAGCAGTGCAAAGGAGGCCAGCAGACAGACGATGAGGAAATGTCGAGGTTTGATCGATGGCTTAGTCGCTTACATGAAAGAATGTGTGGCAAACTGTAAAACAGAAGATGAGGTAAAAACAGGAAAAGATTTCTTTTTCTCAAACTAAAGAAGCATTTAAAAAAAAAAAAAAGCTCAGTCGAAATTTCTATGTGAAGTTTGTGTCTCGGCGTGTGCATGTGTGTGTCATGTCTCCTGATGTGTGTGTTTGTATTTTTTTTTATATGTCCATAGACTTTAGGACACTGTGTGAGCATTCTGCACAATCTGACATTTCACCTGGAAGAAGAATTTTCAAGTCTGTTCATCAACATGAATTCTTTGGCGAAGAATATGATCAGTAACGTCAGTCAAAATAACGCCAACTCTGTTGGTTGCTTCAGTGCACCAAGCAAACCCCTACAAACTGATGTGAGTCAGACAATTTCACTCAGTAGATCCTCGATGACTCCTAACCCAAACTGACAATTATCCTTTCATTTGTCTAGACATAAACTGACATGAAGTAAATTAAGATAAAACATGTAGCTTACATGCAGTTTACATTCATGTTGCTGTATCACCATCATAGTGCTTCCCAAAAAAATTACTTTATTAAAAACCTCAGCAAAATAATGGGGTTTTTTTTCATGTAGCGTCCCTTCGACTATGCAGTCATTGAGGAACCGCAGCCTAATGGAGCAGGCCTTTTGATCCACTCCAAAACGCTGAAGGATTACTTGTCTCTGCTTAGCTTGACCGAGCGCCAGCCGCTGCAGGATGCCTGCTGGGGCATACTGCACAATCTCACTGCGCGTGAAAGTGCTGTAAGTTACATTTACTCTATAAGCAAGTTAAACCCTAACATTGTCTAGTGCTGAGAATAACAAAGGGATGTCTTTGTAAGTAGCTTTCATGTTAAAAAAATACTAAAGAACAAAAATGTCTCTATTATAAATGAGAAAATGTGCTGGAGATTTCAACTCAGTGCTATTTTGTTGTCTTGCAATTTGAACTTTTTTAACATCAGATAATTATCAGTTTTATATCCCACGGGGATGTTTCGTACCTGTTTTAAAATCCGATCATTTGAAGTAAATATCCACAATATTCTCATAGTAAAGATATTGTCTCATGTGACTTTAACAATTACTGTCCACCTAGAGGAGTTTGCTATTAATTATTTTTTCTTTAATCAAGGCAAAATAATATAACATTTTGTTTATTTATTCATTGGATTTGAGCATTTCTATGATTGTTTGTCTTCATAATCCATTGAAACAATTAACTTACTAAACAAACAAACAAACTAATGCATAGTAGTTAAGTATGGGGTGTGAAATGATTTGTTTACAGGTGTAAAACAGAAGTAGGAGGGGCAAAAGGATAATGGATGGGTGTTAAATGGGGTTCAAATTGGTAAAGAGACAACATCCAATAGGGAGTGAAGAATGTTTCCGAATTCAAAAGTATTTTTTGTGTCGGAACAAAAAGAAATATGCATAACATGTTCCTACTTTTCTTGCCACAGATCTGTTGCCAAAAATGCAGTGATGATTTTTTAAACACTTCTGGTGCACATGTGTCATTTTCACAATAAATGCCACAAAATATCATTGTGAAATTTTATGTCTGTATCTCTACATTGCACATATACCAATACTGTCGCTCTGTAGAAAAGTAGGTGTGACATTAGCCAGTCTCCAATTGTTTCAGTGCTAAAATATCTTCAACTGTCATCACATTTCTCTGTCTGACATTGAACATTTTAATGTTGCGTTGATGTAATTTTCAGTAGCATTTAGACTTTAATTTAATAGCATGTTTTTTACACGTTTAACACTACAGAATAACTCATGATTACATTGTAGATCAACTTTAACATGTTTATGTTTATGTATCTTTAACAGGTTTATGAACCGGTATGCTTTTGTGTTTCTGCAGGTCTCTTATGTAATAAGTCAGATCATTGTGAAGAAACTGAATGGCATGCATTATATCAGCCCCTTCTTAAAGTCAGATAAAGTCAACATGCAGAAGAACGCAATGGGTTTGGTGGTAAATTTGATCAAGAACCCAAATCTGTGCAGTGCCGTTGGTAAGAAGCAGGTCAAAACAGAATCGTGTTGTGCATGTCATGTTTCCTTGGTGAAATCCTGCAAATATTTGTGGCCTTGAAATCCGACATCCTGAACATGCATGTGAAACCTCACAAGTATGTACTTGTGTTCTCTGCTAAATGTGTCTTGTTGGACTTGTTACTTCAGGTGAAAAAACCATCCCAAACCTACTAAGTGTCCTCTCAAAAGACACGGCTGGAGCCAACGAGTCCGATGACACTCTTGCTTTGGCCTGCCAGGCTGCCAGCGGCCTGGTTCTGAATGACGTTGAATGGACCAAAAGACATTTAAGCGAAAAACTGATTAAATCCCTGAACGGCATCAGCCAAAACATGTAAGCTGACATAAATACAGATAGAAAATCTTCCTACATGTGCCTAAAATAAATGTATATTTGTCTTGTCTGTCAGAGTTCTCACATAAATTCAGCTAATATGTTTCTACTTTTCTTTTCCTTTTTTAGTTATTTTTCCAAATCGAGCAAAGCTGCTTCAGTTCTTCTCATCAGAATGTGGTCTAATAAAGAACTTCAGAGCTCTTTGAAAAAGGTGAGCTGAAGCCCAAAACTTGTATGTCTTTGGGTGTGTCCTCTATGACTCCTATGAGTAACTTGCACCAGACACAAAAGTCCACGCCTCACTTGGGAATTTGTGAGAAGTAGAAGGAAAGGCTGCTGAATTAGTCATGGTTCTCATGAAAGTTTAAGCGAGAAAATATACTGCTACTGATAATGCTATGGAATCCAGTAGATCAGGTTTGATGAATCACACAGTCGACTTGATCTTTATACTCATACAACTCTGGTGCCAAAGTTTTACATTTACACTTCAAAGTACATTGTTAAGAATGTTTTATTAGCATGTTTGCAAGCTCCCCGACGTGTCTATTTTTGTTATCTCAGTATTTACTACGAGAGAGAGAAAAAAAATGATTTTGGTGTGATTTATTTTTCCTGCAGCTTGGGTTCAGCAAGTCTATGTTTATCAATGACACCACCATGACAGTACAAAAATCTCTTCACATTGTGGATTAACACAACTTAAAAGGTCATCTGAAGGCTTTTTATACCCTGAAGAAACTCACCTGCATCTGGACGTCATCAGGACCCAGAGCCAATGAGGCAGAACATCGTAGATTTAAAACATCCGAAAGAAAATGTTCCATAAGCTTTATATAAAGTATTTCTGCCCTGTGCATGTGCTGCAAGATATGTGTTTAATGTAGGAATAAAAGGTGAAGGAGAGGTTTGGCAGCAATAAAGTTCTTTCCAATAGAATTGCTTGTATTGTTTTGTCAGTTAAACGTCTTTTATGGTAAATTGTGTTTAGAAATTCAGCTTTCTTTTTTTACATAACACTGCAAGATATTAATGTAATTTAGCAATTGATTTTGATTGTGCAAAATAAGCAGCAGTATAAAACATGTGTTTTATAAATGATATTGTATTAATCGTTGATTTTTTTCTGTTTTAACTGTATTTCCACATGTGCAATCTAAAAATTTGCTATTTTGAGTTGATGCCGTATCACTAGCAGATGTGCACTGCATATTTGGCAAAGGAGATGAACATGAATAAGGAAGAGGAGAGATGAGTACCATTGTTTTGTAATGGTTTCTGCAGAATAAATATTTTTGCAAACCTTTTCACACAAGGGTGCTTTCATTGCTTCTTAATTTTGGCGCCAGAGTTTGAAAAGCCTCTGGCAGATTACCAGTCTTGCCTCACCCTGGTGGTTTGCCTAGCTTTCCCTCCAGGAAAACAAATATATAAATAAAGATTCTCTTTTACTGCATTTTGCCACAGTCTGACCCAGGTCCAACCAATCAAAATCTGAAGGATTTATATGATTGCATGACATAATTTGTAGAAAACAGAGAGGCAGAAATCAAGCCTTCCTGGGTTTGTGGTGCCAGAACACAGAAAAAAAAGCTGGATTGTAACCAGTCAAGAAGTCTAAACCTGATGCTTTAATAACCACTGAAGTTTTAAGACTTACATTAAGTTAAAAACAAACAAAAAACAAATCTTGTAATTTATTTGTTTAATAAATTACAATAAATTTGTGCTTTTATTCATCCCACAAGTTTGTTTACAGACTTCAATAATCACTTGTCACCAAGCAGCTGCTTGGTTTAAACATTTTCAGTTCAGTATTTCCAAGTAAGCACATTAAACAATATATTAGTTTATGTCTTCAGAAATGTGAATTGGATCTGACTTGTTCAAATCTTAAACATAATTATCAGTTCAATGGGACTTTCTGTAAGAATAACCAAGGTTGGCAGACTTTGCAGCAGGTGTTACTTCCTCAGGCCTCGCTTGCTCCGGGTGCCTTTTGAGCTGAAAATGAAGATAAAGTCAGCAGAGATTTGACAATGCAGATGGGACACAAACTACAACATTTCTCCAAGTACAGAATCTTGAAATGACCTGTCTTTTTACTCTGATTTTTGAGATGTTTAACAAACTCAGGGAATCAAGTAAACAATGTTTTGATTTGTCTAAAGTAAAAGATCAAGGCTTGGAGTAAAACTTTAAAGTTTGACTGGGGTTAATGTAGAAATAAAGTAGGAATAAGCCCAGCCTGTGTTCTGTGTTTTATTTCACAGAACACAGGGGAGTGAAACTCAGTAAATGCTCAAGTCAAATACTCATCATGCAATATTTTTTTATGCAGTGACTCCTTTTGTGTAATGATGTTTGTTCAGCATTACATGTCCGTGTTGTTGCTGCAATATTGATGAATAGACACCATAATACAGGTGAATTTATCAGTGACTCGTTGGTTGCCACAGCAACCATAGCAAATATTATTTGTGCTATATACACACATCCACACAAAATATGTGTTTGTATATAATGGCAAACAAGTGGGATGTGATCAAAGGTAGTTCTAAATTTAAACACAGTTCATTCATATGTGAAATATTTCCTGTGCACACATTGTTTACACTGTCACTTTGCATAGCTTTGATGGTAGCTGTGGCAACCAATGAGTCGCTTCTGAAGAAACATTTATTATCATGAATGTTCATGATCAATACTGAAGCGACATCATTGACAGAAGAGGAGTGACAGCATAAAAAAATGGCATGATGAGAATTGAACTTCTCATCATGTCACTCCCCTGTCTTGTGAAATAAAGGTCTGAACAACAATCCCAGCCATCATCTTGTTACCTTACTTGATCTTTTACATTGAACAAATGCTATTCTCTTTTTCTTACTGTATGTTCAAAATGTTTAGAATTTTAGGATAGCAGTTTTTATTGTTAATTATGGGGCTGCATTTTTTTTTTATTAAATGTATTCAGTTTTATGTATAAATATTTCTCTAACACATGGTTTTTCAACTTAATTTAGTAAACAGTTAATCAGTCAAACTGCAGACAAAAAAACGGGGAGGACAAAAAAATTCAAACAAATAAACCCCAACTGACCTGTTTGAATTATAACTTTAAGTAGCCCTGCATGAGTACTACACATGATTTCAATGACAGCATGTAATACTAGCCACTGTTTAATTCTCAGCTAGATGAGCAGAGATAATATCACCAAACAGCTGAGATAATAAGTGCTTTCAGCTGTTGTGCTTCCATTTTCAGCTCGTTTATCCCCTGAGTCTAAATTCACATGCATGATTTGGAAGCATCCTGCTGCTGATCGGACAAAAACGTTTGCTAACTCTTTTTTTGTATAGCCAATGTGTTTGGTGGAGTGTGAACAGGAAGATTAAGGCCTAGTTATGTTGCTTCCGGTAACTTTAAAAGGTTTTCAAACCCTCGAGCCCAGATTTTATTCTATTATATTTGGATTTTAAGTGGCTAATGTAAAGGGAAGAAAAAAATAACGTTTTTTTTTTTTTTTTTTTACATTTTTGCACAAATAAAAACCTCAACACATGGAACTGTGATGGAGGTTGCAAGACATTGAATCTGCAATTAGACTTACTCAATACAAAATGTGTGTACTTATTGTACCAGTGATTATTTTATTGCAGTATTCATGAGCCAATTTGCCATTATTTCCCTATTTTGCTTCCACAAAGACAGAACAACAGAAGACTTACATTTTCTGATGATCGCTCACCCGATTCCTGAGCACTGTGATCTGTGCAATGAAGTACAAACACAGTCAATTAATTTAAATTTATAACATAAATCTGTTCTTTGTCAGATATTTTTTGCTATTGTCTGACTAAACCCAGCCGGCTTTTTGCTCAATAACTGCTGAACAAAGGCACCTGGTCCCCTTTTAGGACCTTTTTTTAAGGATAAGCAGTTGCAGACATCAGATGGACAAATGGATGAATTTGAATAAACATAAAAACTTAGACTTCAGACATGTGAAAAAGGGGTGTTTTTATCTTCTCATGTCCTTAAATCTACTAATTCAAAGTAAAAAGGGAGAGAAGGAATTTTTGTTCAATGGTCAAAACAATCCCCACCAGAGGAATGACAATGGAATTTGCCAGTCTGAAATGCTCTGCAAAAACAGCCTTGGAAAAACATCTTGTGAAAGGCAAAGGATCTGAAAAACATGCAAAACCTTTCAAATTAAGTATAGCATTTTCTGCAAGAAACCATTCCGTAAAGAACCTCCAAAAAGGAAAGTGTTTGTTTGGAATTAGCGGAATTTTAATGATGTAAGGTTTTTGACAAAGCAAATTAGCTTTAGTTATTTCACCATAAGCACTAAACTGGATGAAAGCATGCTGGAAGTAAACATGAGATCACATTGATGAAAAGCTTAATTTCTCAGGAAATGTCTTTCTACGAGTGTGATTGATGATATTCAGCTCAGCAAATTGAACAAGTATTCTCTCTGAAGGAGAACTAAGCGACATTTTGATCATGTTATGTAGGTCTGAATACATAAAAACCCAAATACATGAAGCAGCCTTCAAAGTCTTGCAGCCCTGAGAATCAGAAGTCTTAGAGGAATCTATCAGTGTCTTTTAGAGGAGTCTTTCAGCTTGCCTTTGTAATGGACTATTGTTCAAAAATGTGTTTTTAGCATGTTGAAAAGTGTCAGTTATGTCTCTAAGGTATCTGCAAATTCCTAACAAAGCTTCTTCATCTGCTTAATTCCATTTGTAACAACAGAGAAAGCCATTTAGCTATATTGTGCATATTTTCTGCAAGTGTCCTTTAAAAACTGTCTTGTAGCTCTTCTTGCTGGAATGTTCCTGTTCCAAACACAATCTTTGTTTGTGCACAGGCCACAATGACCACAAGAGTGTCAGCAGCTTTACCTCATACTTCTGCTTTGTGTACTTAAATTGAAGGTCAAATTTCTCTGCCTCAAGCTGCCGCATCCAGTCCCACATTTCCTTTGCTTTCTCTCTAAAGACAGAAAAAAAATCTTTGAATAGGTTCATTTCATTTAAGCTAAACAATAATTACATCTTTGTGTGGCAATGGGAACTCCCAACCTCAGTTTCTCCTCCTTCAAGTGATCAATATTCAGCTCCTTGCGGCGATCATTTAGGATCTTCCTCTTCTTTTCTCTTTCTGTTTGTCTTTTAGTTCCAGGCTGTGTTTGCTAGAAATCCATAGATCATCAATGGTAAATAATTTTACCTAGACATCATGTTGGATGTCAGTGAAAATAGGTTTTTGTACAGCTTGCAGATTTACTACCTTGTATCCGGTGAAACTCAGATTGGACAAAATCATCTTCTTCCTTGCATCATCGTCTGCTTTCTTCTTAGCTTCCTCTTCCTCTTTTCTTGCTTTCTCTTCCTTATTGTTGGAAAGAAACAGATTTGATCTACAAATTGCATTTCGTCAGTAAGGATTTCAAATAAGCTATAGTTACTTGCTAAACTGCATCAGTAGCTGACAGCTTTTGAGGCCTGGGTAAGTTTTCAGCTTCCACTCACAGCTAGTTTGGCCTGCCGTTCTCGTTCTCTCTCGGCTCTGATCTTCATCTGCTCAGCTCTCTCAGACCTGCGTTTTTCCTGGGAAAAACAACGAGGCAAACCCTAAGCATCAGGAGAAATCCTTTAAATTGAAAACTTTAAGAAATAGCATGGGAACTTTAATTTGCAACAGGAGTGTTGAGGTAAACATACAATGCGATCTGTGAGCACAATCAGCTCTTCCTCTTCCTTCTTACGCTTCTCAAAGTGAGCTTCAATCAGCGTGTGCAGCTCAGTCAGGTCCTTTTCCATACGCTTCCTATGAATGTCCTGGAATCAAGGGATGAAATATTAGGGGAAAACTTATCCACATCCAAAACAGCAAGTGTGGATTTGATCAAATATTAACTTACATCAAAATCCACTTTTTCACCATCTGGGATCTTAGGAGGAGCCAAGCCAGGCACAAATGTAGATCTGAAAGGGAAAGGGGAAATGCATTCAATCTCATTATGTCTCTCATTGGAAACCATATTGTACAGTGCCTTGCACAACTATTTATACCCCTTTGAATGCCAGTTGTAATTTTATGTGATAGTTCAGTACAAATTATTATATATATGTGAAGTGAAAAGAAATGGATGCTTTTCAATTTTCTTAGAAATATAAATTGAAACTGAGTTGCATACTGATATTCTCAGACATCTTATTAAATAACTAAATAAATAATGTTACCTAATCTCAGTATAAATAGAGCTGTTTTGTGAAGGCCAGACTGGTTTGTAAGAGAGCCTTAGTGAAAACCAAGGAACACAGTCAACTGGTGGCAAACTATAAAGTAATGGAGACGTGTGAAGCGGGATTAGATTATAAAAAACTGTCAGGCTTCAGTAATGTCACCTACATTCAACAGATAGTAGGTGACAAAGCAAACACATGCAAGAAGGGGTTCCCATTAAATAAGGCCATAATAGAACTGTTTACTTGCATGCAAAATGCTGTTTGGCTTTAAGCTAACTCAGCATGTCATCCCAAACACATCAGAGACATAGGGACTGCAGCATCATGCAAAATACAATTTTACGATCAATGTGGCCAGAATTGAAAATTCATCCAGTTTGACAGAATTTGACCTATGCAAGAGAAAATGACCAAACTTTCAGTGTCTCCATCCACAAAGCTGGCGAGGACGTCAAAACAAAAAACCTGCAGCTGAGTGGTTGTATGAAGTTTTGACCCTACAAATGGATACCACACTTTTCAATTTTAATTTTGTTTCAAAAATGAAAGCAATATAACATTTTACTTTGCACGTTGCAATTTTGTGTTCATTCATGCTTATCCATCACATCAAATCCACAAATAAATGAAAAGACTTGTGTTGTGGGACAAACAAATGTGGAAAGATTTAGGGGTATAAATAACTTTTCAAGACACTGTTACTGACTGATGCAAAAATAGTCTGAACTCAAGACTTACTTTATCTTGGGCTTTGAATCCTCTGTGTGTCAGAAATTTGATAAAAGAATTTCAGACCCATAATGGTAAAAATGCATAGTTTACGCACAAGAAGGAACAGCTCACCTGTACCTCCCCCATTTTCCTCTGTATTGTCTGTTGAAAGATTGACAGTAAGTCAAGACTTGATCCCAATACGGTTTTTGCATACAAGTAATCCTTCCCTGTTGTAGCTTATGATAGGAGCTGGTTGTCAATAACAACAGAGTTGGAGAGCCCTCAGGCAGAACTGTTACAGAAAGTGAGTCAGTAAATTCTCTGGCACTGTCACCTGTCACTGCCGATTGACAGGAAACATACAAGGTATGCATGTATTTCTCTGTTAAAACCCTACAAATGCATCTTTAGATTACGGTCACTGATGACCTACGAATTTTCTCCACCCAAGTCTGTGAAGCCGAATGAAAAAGAAAAGGAACATACCAAAAAAATGTCCTGACCGACACAAACATTGTCATCTGTCATACATAATTGACTTTAAATGGATGATAAAACCTATAACTAAGATTTCACTTTTGTCCTTATCTACCTCATTTTTTTAAATTACTAATAGTTTTGTCATCAAAAACACAATATAAAAAGCTTACACCATGTATTACCTCAGTGACACTACAGATTAAGCAGAAAATAGACCTAATTGTAACAACTATGTGAAAGGGTTGAGAAGTTTAACTTTTTTGTTTTCATATTTATTCATCAAATTTTTCCCATAAATCTCACTGCAAGAACTTGTTTTGTATTCTTTCAAATATAAGATGGATGATGTTTGAACAATGCTCTGTGAGACTGATATTGTTTTCCATCTTAACCCCACTCTAAGCTTGCATGTTGAATTTCTTGTTTTTCGTGATGCTGTTTGCTCATAATGCTTTTCTAGCAAATCTCTCAGATTTTCACAGAGTAACTGGATTTAAAATTAAAGTCCACAGAATATGACTCTGCTTAATAATTATGGGACATCCCTTAGGGGACAACGCAACAGCCAGACTTCTCACCAAATCCAGTAAATTCTGTCATATCACTCCTCTTCTATATTCACTACATTGGCTTCCACTTGATTTTAGAATTCGTTTTAAAGTACTTGTGCTGACATACAAAGCATTACATGCTCAGGCTCCTGATTATCTTTCTCAGCTTTTAATTAAATATTCTGCTGTTCTGGGTCTTCATTCTCAAAACTCTGAATCTTTTGGTTGTTTCATGAACACGGTTAAAAACTAAACCAGGCCTTTCAGTTGGTGGCCCCAAGGCTGTGGAACAGCTTGCCCTTGGTGACTCTGTGGAGGTTTTAAAAAAGCAACTAAAAACATTTTTATTTTCCTAAAATTGTATCTTTTGATTTTATTGTGTTTCTTATGTTCATTTTATGTTTTGTATGGTTTTAAGGTTTATTTCTATTGTACAGTGCTTTGTGACTTCATGTCTGTGAAGAGCACTTTATAAATAAATTTTACTTTCTTACTTACATACTATCTCAAGGCAATCAGTTTAATAGATTTTATACAGTAAAGGGGACTAAATTCAAATCAGGTCAGCAGTTTTGTGTTTGTGAAAAAATAAATAACTTTCTTTTGCTCCACTTCACAGTTTTATGCTACGTTGTGCTGTGTTGACGCTCCTCCCTTCTCCAACCCGTTTTTGAATTATGCTGACAAAATATGAAAAGGTTCAAAGGGTATCAATATTTTTGTGAAGCAATGCAAAAAAACTTTCTTTTTCTTGTTCTTGCCTGCAGTTTTGACAGATAATGCTTCCAAAGTAGGTTAAGTACTACATTTTTTTCAGATGTCCTCATTAAGCCTCTGTTTGGGCAAATTTACCTCCGACAGTAAGTACCTCCAGTGACAGAATCCAAAACTCTTTTTATCGCAAAGACGGTAAGCCAACCTCCATTTAGGCAGACCTCTGAAAGCCAAAAAATTGCAAGTGGGTATTGTGTTTCAGCTCCTACTTCCCCAAGGACCTCTATGTAGAACACTGAGTGACCTACATTGCTCAGTAACAGGGACTGTTCTATACACAGGAGGAGAGGCGGGTGCTGTTTAGTTTCAAGAGCTGTCAGACAGCACAGGCAGTGTCTTTTATGGACAGATATAGAGTGATGGCCATTCTGTTTCATGGTGACCTGATGCACCCTTAGACATGAAAGAGAAGATCTTGTGAGATCATAGCTAACTTCAGACAAAGTAGGCGTACTGTAAGGGCAAAGATCAACCAGCAGAAAAGCCCTTAGACAGCAGTTGCCTGTGTTTTGACGCCAAGTGGATGAAAAAACTGAAAACTGAGCAGTAGAAACAGCAGAATTTGGTGATGTAATTCTGTGACTTTGAATCTTTAAATACAAAGTGTCAAAGTATAAAATACAAGACAAAGTGACAGAAACAGCAGTCACTTAACGTTGCATCCAGAAGATAATTATATGTTGTACATGGATGGACTGCAATGTTACACTAAGAAATGTTCCTCTCTGCACAACAAAGCTTTAAAACTGTAATTAGCAACAATTACAATTAAAACAAAGCATTTAAATTTTAAATTCATACATTATAATCCCAGCTCTATTTATTGCTTCAGAAGCAGTTGGAAGGAGTGCCATGCAGCTGCCTGAATCTGCATCTTGTAAAACTCACATCAGCATGAAAATGTGAAGAATTATCCATCTCGTACATGGGTTCAGTGAACTGACAACGCTTTCTGCTTACCCCTGGGAAAAGAAGACAGACAAGAAAAAGATTTTGTCTAATCTGATTCTATCAGTGCAAGCATAGCTTGTTTTTTCTTTCTGCAGAAACAAATTGAACACTCACTCATATGTGGCCTCTTCGGTGTCTGACATGTTTAAGGATGCAGCACCTGCACACTGCAAAAGGTTTTGGTTAGACTGCATTTAAAACAGCAAAATAGAGTCAAAACGGCAAATCAAACCTACTTGCCTATATTGCAGGACTTTACCTTACCTTACTAGGAGCAAGTAGGGAAATGTGTACTGTGTCCTTCTCTTTGGGTCCTAAGCTTTTAAACCCAGCAGAGGATCACATGGCAGCAAGCAGCCCATGACTACAAATGATGGGCACATACCTACAAACAGATGGTAGATGGCCTTAACTGGAATAGGAAAACATGCGTTGTCCATGGATCTGCATCGTCTATTTTTATCTTTCGAAGCTTCAGCAGTAGATCACAGGATTATTGCTCTGAAAAGGTTTCATGCTTACAGGTCTGCCCGACTCGGGCATGTTGCATTTAATCCTTATAAACCTGCTCCTACGTGAACATACAAGTAGAGAAGCATGGCTGACGCTCCTCTGACTCCAAAGTTGCCAAACATTAACAGCAAATATGGGTACTTGGTTGTTAAATTTTCAAACTTTTTTCTTCGGTTGCCTTTTCAAAAGCTACTGTTTGTAAAAATGTGTCAGTGAGTACTACTACTGTACGGGTTAAAATTAATTACCTATCACACCCTTCAAAAGCTCAATCTTTTGCACTTTGCCTTTAATCTCATCTTTGCCTCCACAAGCAATGACATGTTATCAACAACAGCAGTTATGACCATGCCAAGCCCTTTGATAGTCCCTCTGTTTGCTTTAATGCCGCATTGGACACCACAGAGGGGATTATGACTCAGATGTCTCATCTGAGCTGAAGCCAAACTGCAGCTCTGTTTGTGGAGTTGTCAGGCTGGGAGTTCACCTTTTACCTTCTAGTTCTTTTTTATATGTATGTAGAATGTGTTGCTGGTTTGAGGACTTTTTTTTGGCAAATCAAACTCATAAAAATAAACAAGGCTTTGTTTCAAAAAATGAAACAGCATTGCATTTTTTGTTGGGGGTTGGTTTTGTTGAGGGGACTAATTCTTAGGAAAATTTAATGCTTGTAATTGTCATAGGGCAATAAATAAACATATTTGACCTTCCAAGTCATTTAAAAATAATATGTACCTTTTTTTGTTTGTTTTTTTGCATGAAGTAAGTCATTTATTTTACCACAACACTTTGCATTTATAAGTATTTATGTCACATAATTATGACCACCCTGGGAATGTCCAACCATTTAGAAACTGAACACGTTCTTTTCCCTAAAGAGGAACTTATTTTGATGTGAAATGTGAACATCAACTCACTTAAGTTAAACGCCCTATGAAGCTGAAAGAAGCCAGGAAGAAACTGTTGGGAATCACAATGAAACATGCATTGTACTCATAAAAGGAAAGGCCACTCAGAGACGAAGAAGTCATTGCTCCAAAATGACAGGATACAGTTTCACAGATGCAGAGACTCAAAACATTCGGAGAAATGTTCTGTAGTTTGTTTAAATAAAAACCTGAATTGTTTGGCCATAATAACCTCATTGTATTTGGAAGAAAATAGGGGGTTCTTGCAAGCTTTGGAATACCACCCTGACTGTGAACTTCATGGGTAAAAGCATTGTGTTGTGTAGTTGCTTTGAGGCAGAGAGACTGAAACACTTCATACATGGGAAATATGAGGAAAGGGCATCATGTGGGAAAACTGAAGTAATATCTCCATACATCAGCCAGGAAGTCAAAGCTGGAGTATAAACGTGTCTTCCAAATTAAAACACTGCCAACTAAGTTTGTACTACAATTTTCTCCGTAAAACACCAAACTGTCTCCTCTTGTCTGAACTAGCTACCAAGCCATGCCAGGAATATAAAGCATTGCCACAGAAAGTTGAAAGCTAGAAATCCAATTATTTTGCTTGAATTTTACATTTCGGAAAGAAGAAAAATTAGGATTATAAATAATAATAAATAACAGACAAGTGGCCTGGTTTTTTGAAAAAACTGGTCTTTGGCTGGCTGGCAGTTGTCACTAATATGCAAATTCTTTAAAACATTATTCAGATAAAGCCACATATAAACATATTAAAACTGAAACACTACTTCGATTGGTTGAGACCAGGTTAGAAAAAAAAAGTCAAAACTTTCGATCATTTTATCTCATAAAACTACAGTTACAGTCATTAGAAGAACAGTGACTTAGTAAGATTTAAAGCCATTTTTCTCTGACAGAAAAGGAACGCCCTTTCTCCTATATTGTCTACAAACCACACCTGTCTGGCCCCTGAGTCACACAAGACAAACAAGAGAAAGTCATTAAGCTAAGTTTATTTCACTATGCTGGGATCTTTAGCTTATCCAAGTTTTTAACAGAAACCTCCAGTTGTTCCCACCATTATATCTGGTTTTGCAAAACAAACATAAGGATACTCAGTAATGAAAACATTTGCTAGGAAGGTGGATCGGCTCTACAAATTGCTTTTTTTTACTAGATGCTGCCCCCATGTGGCAAAACGAGCTCATGCAAGATGCAATTCAGAGAAACTTGTCGTTAAAGGAAAACTGTTTATCTACCATCATTGGTGGCTATGCTAGCTAGACTGAGCATTCACAACAGGCTATGCTAGCTGCATCATAGCACACAGCAAGGGGGAGGAAGGATGAGCAGTCACATGAGACTGTAGTTGACAATGGTATATCCCGGCTCCTGCCTCTGATTGGTTGTTTCTAGATTGGACTGGGAGAAGGCAGAGGAAATACATTTTTCACAAATTATCTCTCATGCAGGTCAGGAGGGACGTGGTAACAAGTATCTGTAATTTAAATGCAAGCTGAGGTAAAACTGTTTGGACTGGCTCCAGTCCAGACAGAAGGTTGTTTTTTATAATCACTATATAAAGATTGTTTGAATTTCTGTCAGTAATAAATATATTGTTTTGTTGTGTAATTGTAAAAAGAGCAAAGTCACAGAGAAATCCCTATGGACTCCCTGGAATGATGCTAATGGCTTGTCATTGAACACAGTGTTCAGTTTTTTCACTGGGACAGAGGTGAGGGGTTAGAGCTGCTGCTGGCCGACTCATCTGTTAAGTGTGGTAAAAGGTACAGGGACAATTACATATATAAATATGTTAGTAACTTTTTTTTCTTAATTCATTAGATGTTAGTGAAATGGAGACAAACAGTACTCTGTAGCTATGCTAACTATGCTAAATGGTTCATAATCTCAGTCTACTCATCTCTCTTGGAGAAAAACTGGGTTTCAAATGTTTTTTTGTTTGTCTGTTTTTTTTTGTTGTTTTTTAAACCTGACTTTATTATTTTTCTTAGTAGCATAGTAATAGTCTGCCACAGTCTTTTTTGTCTTCTACTGTCTGCTGCTGAACATCGTCCCTGTCAAGTGTCAAGCAGGAACGATGTGTGCTTTTTAGTCTGGGAGGAGTAACATTTAATTTTTATTGCTAAAAACAATTTCTTAAAATAGAATATGATTAATTTTGTAATTGACAGGGCAATGTATTGTACATCTGGCATTATGTAAATGCCAGTGAGTTCTTATTCAGCATAGAGACATTTCATTAGCCTACATCCATCCATATATCCGTTGTTTTATACTGATTTTGCTTGCAGCAGTGTGGTATCTGTCTCCTGTGGTAGATTGTCAATCCATCACCGGGCGAGAGAGAGATAAGACAAACAACTGTGCACATAGGAGTCAGATCAATTTGAGTCTGACTCCTCAAGACGAATTAGATCAGTGTCATCAAATTATTTTGTCTAGATATGATTATTTCATTTGAACTGGATCTTATGCCACTGACTGTAATGCTGACTTGGTTTTAAGTTTGTCAGCAACATTCTCCTTTAAACTATGAAAATAGACAAGACAGAATAAATCAGCATTTGTTTATTTCATTAACATAGAAAAACAATTGTGGGAAGATACTCAGTGTAAAACATATACTTTTTTTTGTTTTGCTACATTCAACACTCTGTGAACTGACAGTGATGTTGCTTCAGAAGATGAAAGCTGACTTTTTCTTCTGTTGCCACTGTTTTACTGGATCTGGCCTTTGGCTGCATCAAACATCTTCTTGCGCCCCTCCATTCCTGACATGGCCTCCACATTCTTCCTCCAGTCATTCACTTCCACTGTCTTTTCCTGCAGATTAAACATCACAGTTTGGCATTATGCACTAATCAGAAAATTTGGGAAAGTTTTGGACAATTCAGCATCTTTGCATGGTGAAGTTACAACAGTAATTTGTAATTTGTTGATGTTTCTTTGATGCTTCTTTGAATTTATGTCTTCTTTGTAGCAAAATGTCAAAACACGCACATGGGTCCAAGGCACTAGCAAATACTTTATTGTTAGTGCTTTGTGCCTTAAACTTTTCACAATAATGCATAACTACCGTACATTAAACTTTATCCATATTTTGTCTTCTGTATTTTTAAGCCTGCACCAGATGCCAAAAGAAATTCTTCTTTGTGAAGTCATAAATGGTAATAAATTTCCTTCCGATTGTGACTTGGAAAATTGATGTGAAAGTACAGAAAATATTGTTTCTTTGCACTACTTTCTGTGTAAATTCTTTTGTATTTCAGTAAAGATGTACCTTTTCTGTGTCCTCCTTCTTCACAGATTTGAGGTTGGCTCTCAGATCCATGGACACCTTGTGCTTGGAGCCCAGTAGGGAGCGCAGAATGGCATCAGCGGAGACCCGGACCCGTCTCAGATTGGGCCTTTTGAACTTCCCTCTCAAGTCCAGCACTTTGATGTTCAGATCTTTAATCTGTATGGATAAATATTATGGCACTTTGAATTTAGTGTAACTTTGCTTAGGTATGTATAATGTACACTTTATGGTGCATCATTCTCACCTCTCTGGTGTTGTGCAAGACCTTGGCTTCAATATTATACCGTTCTTCATCCACTACATCTATTTTGGAATGCAGCTCTTCACATAATGCCTACACAGACAAAAATGTGTATTTATTTTTACAAAACTTGCTATTTGTGTAAACAAAAATGAGAACAGAAATATCTACCTTTAGCTCCTCCAGTGACAAACCAGTGACTGGTGCTGGAGGAACTTTCTCTTCAAGGTATTTTGCTTTTTGCTCCTCCTTTTCTTCCATTTCCTGCTCCAGCTCCTCCTTCGCTTTTGCAACCATCAAGCTCTTATGAAGAATAGAGATGTTTTATTTATTAAAAAAGGAACTAAAAGTTCTTAATTTTGTTTGTGTCAGAGAGTGAAGCTGCTGTATATGCAAATCCTCCTTACCTTAAGCATGAGCTTCCTAGAGGCTGAGATTTTAGATTTTCTCTGCAAATATCAGATTTATGTCATAGTTTAACATTTTACTAGTCTGGTTTAACTTTAAAAATCAGTATTTGTTTTCTAATTGATAATATTTTCTTAATCTTACCTCTGGCCTGTGAACAAAACAGAAAAAATATTCTAAGTTAGTTTTTACAATCAAATTCTATTAATATGAAAGTTTATGTTTATGACTATAAAACCGATACAAAAACTAAAAATACAAGAAGAAAGCAATACTTACATTTTCTCAGGCATCATGGCTATTTTAATGAACCTACAAGACAAAAATACATTTGTTTTGTTTAGGAGAGCTTAAAAGTGGAGACAGTCTGGTTCTAGAGCCCCAGTTGTTCCTAATTATGAAGTCCAGTTAAGCCCTCATATGCACCACACCACAGCCACCCTGGGAGTTTTAAATGGATGTGAACCGACATAGTATCAAGCACCGTTGACCAAGACCGATTTTCTTACTTTCCAATATTTACCTTTCTAAAGAACAGTCACTTATTCGTTAAATAAAACATTTAATTAGAATTTAAATGGTTCAATTTTCTCAGTCATTGTTCCGGTCCTCATGGGCCTACTGGACAAAATCACCCAATCGCCTTCTAGTGCTGATAACACAATCCTCCCCTCCGCTGGGCAAGGTGATGGCAGGCAGGGAGAAGCATGCAAAACCCCCAACGTGGGAATGTTTCCACACAGATTAGACTTCCTGCTTTCAGCCCCACTTTTCTGCTGGATAAAAAAAGACACAAATATAGACCAGGCCCCTCATTCTTGGAAGGCCATTTTGAGTTTAGGAATGCCACATTGACTTCACAAAGAGATGTTGGCAGATTGGCAACAGGAATTTAAGTATAAAGTTGGAATGAATTCATAAGCATAACTCAAAAAATATTTTAATTGTATGAAGCATTTAAAATTATATAAATATTTTATCACTGATGGGTAGAAACATGATGAGCTCAATAGAGAATAGATATTTTTAAAAACAGATCCACCTTATTCAAAAAGTTTAAAGCATATTAACTATACAGATGCATATAAATCCAGTCTTTACTTTCCCTTTTTATTGTGACCTGTGTTATATTGTGTGATGTGGTTGCAAAATTTGAATATAACATTGATTTTCAACTTAATCTATTTTGATATTTAGATGGTTGGTATAAGAAAACTCAGCATTAAGTATCTCAAGTCTTTCTAAATGAAAGTTTGTATTATTTTGTTGCCAATAGTTACATTTCATACAAATAAATAGTAAACAACTTTTGGTGGATTAGTCATGGTTGAAATAGTTTTTTGCATAATGTGTTTTCCAGCTAGATATAGTAAATATATTTGCACAAGCCAAACTGTAGGCACACATTCTTACCTTCATTTGAAATAAGATTATAATAATAAAAAAATAAGAGTTAATTTTCTTCTTACCTTAATGTGTTGATGCTACAGGAGCAGAAGGGAAATGTGATGTAGAGAAGAATGAGCTAGAACATTTAACTCCTGCTTTTCTCTGTCCAGCCCATCCTGTTTATCACAGGGGTATTTAAATAGAAAACACACACACACACATCAGTGCACCGACTAGAGTGGGTGGACTCAAGATAACAGTGTTTGTGTGGCTTGTTGACACCACTGTTCTACTTTCACAATAACGTCAGTGAATAACTCTTTAGCTAAAATATGACAAATCAATTCTTTCACAAATTCAGTGATTTTTTTTTTGACAGAAAATAATTTAATAATTTGCTCCTCTTATCTCTGAGATGGAAACTCTTTCATGGTCTGTACATGCAGTCCCACATAATGTTGGCACTTTTTGTTATAAAACTCTTTGAGATTTCTTACAGATACATAAAAAAAACACTATATCGTTAGATGTGATAAGAAAAAAATTATAGCAATACATTACAAATGACAAAATGTCCTCATCTTCTTTGGATTTGTTTGTGGGAAAAACAGTAGCATAATTTCTTGACTGTGAGAACACATCTAATAACTTAGATAAGTCATAAGAAGTGATAGGAATCTAAAAGTTGTATTTGACTGACTTGGCTGAATGGTCTTTGGCCTGAATTTGTTTCTGCGCTGCCGGTGAGTCACAATTTAAGTAAATTAAACAGTAAAGGTCATGTCATCCTTAAATTTAATCATTGTTTTGATGCATTGCTTGTGTTTATGCAAGTCTTTTTATTTTTGTCTGTTTATTTTCCTATGAAACACTTTGAATTACTGTGTGTATGACTGCTGCTGTACAAATAAACTAGCCTTTCCTATTTTAATAAAGTATTTAATATGCACAGTCTGAAAGAAATCCACACACAGAAACACACCCAACGTTTTCTGTCTGATTCTAAAAGATGTCAGCTGGTCTAAAAGCGCCACCTCTTGGAACATTAGGCTGTAACAAGGAAATCATGTTTACGTGAAGCGTAGTTTACAGGAGCTTGGAAAAATACCAGTGTCGCACATTTAGAAGCTGTTTGAGAGCCCTAAAGATGAGATTTTGTTGTTGTAGTTGTAGCTACTGGTAATTGAAATCCAGATATTTGTATTATTTGGCAGAAATAAACCCT
The DNA here is from genome assembly GCF_001444195.1 of Xiphophorus couchianus. Taxonomy (NCBI): domain Eukaryota; kingdom Metazoa; phylum Chordata; class Actinopteri; order Cyprinodontiformes; family Poeciliidae; genus Xiphophorus; species Xiphophorus couchianus. Next base: position 5,794,040 of record NC_040247.1, read on the forward strand.
CTGCTATATTGCAATGAGATAAACGTAGTCACAATTTCTGCTTATGAAATTTATAAAACTCCAGGATTTACTTCACTCTGCTGACATTCTATATGTTCTAAGGCTGCTTTGAACATTTGTTGATTTTTGGGGGGTTTAGTTCTCGGTGCTGTGACCTTATTCTGACTGACAGAATCTTTAACATGATTTTTCACCCTTCATCAGGAACGCTCGGGTCAAACAGCAACATGCTCTTTGATGTTCTGAGATTTACACTAAAAAAAAGAAGAGATCAAACTTCTTCACTGTTGCTGCTGTGTATAATTCATCTACTCATGTTGAAAGCTGCTCACAGATTAAGAAATTTCAAAGAATTATTAAAGACATTCCTGCGGTTTGACTCCAGCAGAGCTGTGTTACTTTAATTTCTGTGTTTGCACAGGTCTAAGCCATTGTAGCATTTTGGTTCAACTTTAGTCACAAAGTCAAAAACTAGTAAAAGGCAATCATTTGGAGGTTTGTTTACACCTTCTACGGCCCTTTAATGAGACGTTGTGTGTAATTTTAAACTTATTTTAAGAACTTTATCAATTTAAAGATAGCAGCAAGGGTGGAAGACTTCTTGATCAATTGTTTTACATTCAGTAACACAAAAACCAACCTGATGGTAAAATGTTCCTCTTGAAAGGGTTTCTGGTGTAGGCTTTCACCTGATGTGGCTCTCGCATGTGGATGTTGGTGCCAGAACCAACAGCTGCCCCCACCCAGACACCCACCTCCTCCACCACAGCTGCCTGGCACTTCGGCCAGTGTGCCAACTCTTCAGCACAACCAGAGATGGAGCAGAACACTAAGACTTTATTGTTCACTACAACAACTTGCTTTCAGTCACAACGTGGATCAAAATTCAGAAGAGCCACAAGCACACCCAACAACACAAACACAGATTTATGTGACTCGTATTCTTACGAGTCACAGGAAAATGGTGTCAGAGAAGAAATATATGCTTGTTTTGCAAAACATAACTTTTTGTCAAAACATATGCAGATAATACTTTTAAATACTTACCCGGTAGCACACTAACTGAAAGGCAAAGCAATATGTGCAAGACTTTATTTTGATCACCTCAAGCATAACCTACTACCTTCAATCAGCGTTGGACATACATTGATTTCTATTTATTCATACTTACTTTAATATTTTCAATATTAATTAAAAACACCACATTTTCACATTGCAGCTATAATCTTTAATTTTCATACCACATCATTAAACACTGAAGTGAAACACATTATACTAATAAAAAAACAGACAAATTTCAGCTTTTTTAAGTGTTTAGCTCCCTCCAAAGCACCCCAGTCTGCCTGGTAAGCGGGTAAAAAAAAGCCATTTCTTTTGTGAATCATTGCCGACTGCCTACAGCGAAAAGTGAAAGGTTAGAAATCGATGCAAAGACTCAGGAAGCTGCAATATCAGAGGACACCAGCTGTCAGTCCCTCGTTGGCTGCGGCCTCCGGCTTCACTGTGAATGAGCCAGAGCTCCTGCACCCTGCCCGAAACCGAAGCCTTTTGGGCCAAAGTTCTTTGCGTAGCACCCTGGGGATGAAATAACATGCAATCAAAAAATTAGGAGGATAATGATTAACATGTGCAAGATATCAAGAACTTAGAAGCCAGGCAAAGGAAACAGGTTTTTATTCTTTGTTCAATTAGTTCATGAATTATATAGATGCAGAGCAATACTGCAAGGTGACCCAGGTACGTCTTGCTGCAACAGTGTTACCCTGTTCCACCAGACCAAGAACTACACCTTGGTCTTGTCCTAAACTAGTTTCAGGCGTGGCGTCATCTTGTAGTGGTCATTCAGTGCATAGGCCACGTTTTGTGGAAAGGTTCGGCTTGTGGGAGGAGGATTTCACCTGTGAGAATGCCAGTGATGTAGAAAACATCATGTTGAGGTTCCTTCAGGTGTAGAAGATCTAAAACATCTGATAGTTTTAAGCTGTGTGGAAACAGCAAGTTATGTAGAATAAACAGCAAAGCTACAGGCATCTAGCCTAGTGCTGTCTATGTTATGCTAGCAGCAACAATTGCTGCCATGCTTACGTTCACTCTTCTTATGATCAGAAGATGAATGAAGGGATACAATTTTCTTTATACATCAGTAGAAGAGACTTGAAAGAACATATGCTCAAAATATTTTATTTATATTTGTTTATTTGAATATTTTACTGACTTCCTATTGTACAGGTTTGTGACAGACATTTACCTCCAGCGTTACAGGCGGGTGGTAAAGAGGTCTGGTCGTGTGACCTTTCACACTAGATACATGAAATTGATATTGCTTAGAGTAGACACATTATTATTTTATTTTAAAACTTCAATTAGCTGCCAAAAGTCTAAACAATTCTAGAGCTTCCAGAAGTTAGAAAAAATGTCTGGCAACAATTGTTGCCGGTGGCATTAAACAGGCTAATAAGGAAAACAAATCCTAGAAAGGTCAGGTATTTACAAACCAAACTGCCACTTTAAGCTTTTGCAGTCCTAAAATCATAACTGAAGAGATTTCTGGACATTGAACACATAAATATCATTTTCTATTTTCACCTGATTTTGGCTCATTGATGAAATGACCAAATGAGGTCAAAGGTCGCTTGGCACATTGAAACAGTGACATCTGCAGGATGTGGCATTGAATCTTTATGTATCTAAAATATTTCTGAACACTCTTGTAACCATTCTTTGTTATAAAAGGTTATTCATGTCATGATTTTTCTTATTTTTTTCTATGTATAAATAGGTCAGATTTGTGTTATTTAGACTATGCAGTTTCCCACCGGCAACAATTGTTGCCGAGTATAAAACCTACATTTTCACTAACATAACCAACATAAAATGTAATAATTCATAAATATCATGCGTTACAGAGGTCCAAGGATTGAAATGCATGCATTTATTTTGCAGGAAAAAAATTTGGAATTAAATGGGTTAATAGGTTAATTAATTTGTCAAAGGTCTGAAAACACACCTATTGTTGATACCTTCCTGGAATAAAGAGTTTTTGCAAAAATAATGTGGAAATTCTTTTTACTTGACTTAGAAGGACATGATAGATGATGCAATTTTCTACCTGACGGCTAATTAAATCACCATTTTACTTCCAGCTGAGGTGAACAGACCTTTGCAGTAGATCTCTCCGTCCCTGTCAGCAAGGGTCGTGGACTCCAGCCCTTTACCACACTTAGCACAGCGAAAACAGCCCTTATGCCACGACTGTTGAAGAAAAAAAAAATGTTTTAAATTAAATGGAACAGTCAGCTAGCTTTCATATTTGCTTAGATTAAAAATTTAACATTGAGGTAATAGTTAAGATTTTTCTTACATTGCCTCCACCAACAACCTTCTCTGCTGCATACACTGTTTTCCCACATCGTGGACACACTTCTGACCCTGCTGATTTCTGGGCGAATTTGGAGGCGTTGGGATTATTTGTAGGTCGGTGAGGAGCTTGTCTATGAGGAGAAACTCATTTGTTTATCTTGCAGACATATAAAAATCCATTCAAGGAGGATGACTTTAACTGTTATTTTAATAGATTTCATAACTGACTTTACAGTAATTATTGTAAACCTCTTTCCTTCTGGATTTTAACATTTGAGTCACCTGTTCTGGTTATGGAACTTTATGGTACACTCAGAGGTTAAATGGTGGGAGGAAATAGTATTTTGCTCACACTTCAGGTTTGATTCCAAGTCCTTCTCCTGTGTCCATACTCAGGGTTCCTGCTCCTCCTCCGAATCCGTAGCCTTTTGGTCCATATTTCTTGCCATAGCACGATTTGCAGTAGATCTCATCTCCATGCACTGCCACAGTCGTGCTGTCCAAGTTCTTTTTACAGACCACTTACATCAATAGGGGGGGAAAAAATGTCTTTTTTAATTATTTTTTTTTTAATTGTCCAATTGTTGGCAGGCATTTATTATAAAGTATCTTCTGAAAGGTTATTCAAAAGCAATCAATGTGGTCGAAGCCTTCTGAACCAATATTTTGTGACAGAAAAAAATAATTTAAAAAACTGTATAATATCACTGCTGTCAGCCTATTCAGATGATATCTGTGATGTGCAACCTTTTCTCCGTATAAGGAAGGCCAAACCTTTGTCATGTTTACTCTAGATCAGGAGTGCCCAAAGTTGGCCCTCGAGGGCCGGCATCCTGCGTGTTTTAGTTCCCTGGTTTAACGCACCTGGATCAAATGATGGCTCATTAGAGGCCTTAGGAAAATACTGATATGCCGAGAAGGTTGTTAGTACCACCAGGGAGAGAACTAAAACATGCGGGATGCCGGCTCTCGAGGACCGACTTTGGGCACCCCTGCTCTAGATCCAAATAAGGCCAGAGATGCCCGAGTGGAAACCTGAGGATGCTCGTGCCAAATACTTTGCATTCCTGCATGTTATTTGGTATGTGTGAAAGGAGTCAAAAGAAGTCATACAGATTACTTGTGAATTATAAGTACTTACTGCACAGAAAACAGGATTTATGCCAGCTCTTCCCTTCACACTGCACTTCCTCTGCAAAGTAGACAGTTTTCTGGCAGCAGCCACACTTGTTTCCTCCTCCAAAAGGCATTCTGCAAACATAGAACACTGGCTTGTGTACATTCCTCACTCATTGTATATCTGATGTTCAGATTTGTCAGATTCAGCAGACAGAGAACATCTGCAACACTCTGGGTTTGATACAGTGATGACTATAAAAGGAAAAGTGTCGGTTTGCTTTGATATATTGCATTCTTTTCCATCCCTTTTGCTTGCGCCTGCCGGCAGCAGTGGATATCTCAAGAGCTATTCAGGAGAATATTGTAAAATGCAAAAATGCTGTCAGCATGACACAGATAGGACAGAAACAACCTGAATAGGCTGTCAGACTACTTATATTCTAGGTTAGGGTTTCTTTCCAGTTATTTTATTGAGGATTACATAAAATATTGGAAAATATTCAGAGTGTGAATTGCCAAATAGACAATTCCCCCCTATAATTCTCTAAATAAACAAGAAAATGTAGTTAATTTCTAATTGCCTGATAATTACAATGTAATTTCAAAACAAACAGCAATGGTGTTATATGGCTATGAAGAGCAAATCTTTTAACATCCATTCTAACTTCAGCAACAAAAACTCCCTTAATTGCTTTAAGCTCAAATGTAAATAGCATACATGACATATTAAACACTTTTAGGAGGCTGTAGCAACATATGTAGAATACATAGAAGATAAATATAAAAGCCATAATAGTTGCTCATGTCCAAACTTACCTGTCCTGAAGTAAAAGGCTGCAACTGTCTGAGCTTTTTGCAAGACCTAATAGACAACAGAGTTGAGAAGAAACATTTGGTTAGAAGAGAAGATTAGGGCGGCTATGAGGACACCAGCCTAAAATAAGGGAGGAGTCAGGCCAGAGAGGCACAGAGGGAGAGGTGGAGGGAGGAAAAAAAGAGGAGGAAGATAGTGGGTGAGGTCTGAGGAGAATGAGTAGAAGAAGTTTTACTCCTTGTATGAGTCTGTTTGAATTAATAAGTCATTAAAATTCCAGGCTGAGAACCCTCAAAATGCTACAACAGCAGATAAAACATGTATTTGGCATCATGGGTATAAAAAGCAGAAATTAATTACCATAAGCTGTTGTAATACAATCACAATCCAATGGATAAATGAATAAAGGACACAGGGGAGTTTTACTTTAAACAAAAACAATTTACTAAGCAACTATAGCCTTGACTGCTCCTAAGAGACATGTTGGGTCAATATTCTTCAAAGAAAATGAGCAAAGCCACAAGCTATTTTAAAAGTCGGAGGTTCTTCAGTCCTGTTTTTCCATTTGTTGGCGTCATGTTTAGTGGAGCGAGTCGATGGAGATGAGTTTGGAAGTTTTAATAAGAAAAGTAAAGTTAACTTACAATGTGTCAGAAAAAGCCACAGGGCCTGAGGTATGAGAATATACAGAGAAAGATGAGGGAGACAACAACAAAATCCAGCAGTGAGTGACAGAAAATGAGGAGCTTAATACAAGGAAACTTGATTACTGGAGAAAAAACAGGTGGCTGATTGGAAACAGGGTACAGCTGTGAGGAGAGACAGCATGTTAAGCCAGAATATATAATATTCCAACTACATAATATCCATGACTGCTCTTTCACACATATGTAATGTGATGTTTCATACATTAGTCATCTGTCTGCAGGAAAATTTGTCCAGTAGTTTATCCAGTGAGTTTAGCACAATTTAGCCAGGCTTACTGTGAGTTCTAAGGTGAACAGCAGATGAACACCACAGGAGAAAAAGAGTTTTCCTTCATTTCTTTTGACTCTGTCTGCCCCAAACTTCCTGTACAAGTCAGAGTGCTGTCATCTGCAAAAACACTACAATGAAACTGCAGTTGTCTTGTGTTTCTGAGAGAGACAAAGAACTGAATACACAGAACTGGTGGACCGCTTTGTGTCATGGTGTGGAAGCAGTTATCTCATCGTAAATGTGAACACAACAAAGGCGATGCTTGTGGATTTGTAAGAAGAAAAAATTTTTGGCTTTTTGTTGTTTTTCTTTTTTGTTCATGTTTTATTTGTGGTTGGTAGTTTCCACTTATTCTGCAGTCATTAGTTGGAGTAGATGCATCAGTATGGAAACTCTTCTGGAGTCTTGATAGTTCAAATAGTGCTTTTTAAAAGGAAGAACATAAAGGACAACCTGAGTATAGCCTTCATGAGAGTTTTTGATAGATGAGCTTTGTTGGATCCTTTTGATCTTGGACTGTGATAGAATATCCTTTCTGTCTGCAATAACAGTGTCCTTTAAAAAACAAAAACTTGGATATTCAGAGCTCCTCCAACATGTTTTTTCTCAACAACTATTTATTCATTATTATTATGATTATTCATAATTTAATTACATAAAGGAAAACATCAATGCTAGAACTAATGATTCTCTGCAAGTAAGACGAGTCAAAGGAGACTTATACCTTCTTTTAATAAATGATAATAAAATGTTAGCTTAATATAAAGAAAGATTATGGGAACATGGTAAGCTACATAAAGGTAATGAATCAGTCTTTACATGACACATTTATTCTTTTGTCCATAAAAACTGACTTCAAACAATAGCTAAAATATTTAGGATTATAACCCTCAAAAGCAATGTCTGAAGTCCATTCCTGAAATAATAATATGCTAGGTATAATATGCTTCTAACAATAAATTAAGAAATGTTGATATGAATGTGTTTTTCTTTACTAGTGTAAGAAGTATAAAACCAATTCTGCCAAGTGAGCTGCATTTGCTGCAAATGCAGCAAATGAGGAAGAAAATGAACTACTTCAGTATGAAAAGCATATCAGGCATTTTGCTGGTGATCTTCTGCACTGTGACATTCAACAACAGTACACACAGGCTTTCACCATCATTCTCTTCTTATTGAAAGCATTGCACGTGTGACCTTTCATCATTTCATCGCCCCCCTTTTTTTCCAAACAAAAAAGAAAGAATAGAATCTGTCTCTTGGATTATTTATTATTTTTCTCGTTTTGCTTTGTCACTCAGTAAAATCAAAGTGTATGATGAGTTATCCTCCAACAAAAATGACGATGAGGAGGGATAGTTGGCAGAGAAGGATGCTGTTTGGTGTGTCTTCCTCCTTCTCTGAGCCCTCCAGGCTCTTCACCATCATAGGAAGAGACAATGATGAACTCAAGACGCCTATTTATAGCCTGCGATGGCCAACACTAGCCCCCTGTCTCTGCTCTGTGGACATCCGCCTTGCATGGTTGTAGAGTATGCGTGCATGTGATTGCCCTCATGACAAAGAACGACACAAGTGGGAGAGAGAGGTCGACTCAGAGACACTGAGCTGAATAATCCCCTAGAAAAGGATAAGACTGGAGGCAAAACAAGAAAAGAGGCAGGAACGAATGTGGGCTTTGGTCCATCAATCAATGAAGAATGCCGGATGATCAGTCGAGTTTTATGGAGTAACTTAGCTCCTTTTTTTTTTTTTTGCAACAATTGTCCTAAATTTACGCCAGAAGTTCTCTACGAATGAGTCTGCTTTTGGAAGCACTTTTTACTAAAACGTTGCCAAGTCACCAGGTGAGGATGAGGAGCTGGAAGAGGTGAGATGACTTCACATGTAGGGAACGTGAATGGGTTGTAGTGTGATCAACACATGCTTAATGTTCTGCTGCAGCTATTGTGCTTTCTTTGTTAAAAATGTCATTGTCAAATTCTTCAAAATGGAGATGTTGCATCAGATTTAGCAGAATGTTTTGGAGAATTTTTTAAGTTAGCAGCATTAAGTGGGAAATGTGGCTCTTTAAAGTCAAAATCAGTTTCCTCAAATTTATTCTTCACTTTTTCTGTTGGAATAGTACAGAATAGACAGGCATACTCATTTAACATATATCTTGCTTTCCAAACTTAAATAGAAGTTCAGCTCACATTCTATTTCTGTTCCCTGGCATTTTGAGTCTTTCCTCAGAAAAGTCAGGTACCATGGAAAAAAGTGTTATATCTTTAGTTCTAACAATCTGTAAAATATGACTCATTTAGTCATAGATGATATTTGGATTGAACATAATTAAGGAACCAAGATGGTTGTTTTCATTGTATGGATGTTTGCAGAGAATGACCCTGTCTGTCTGTCTGCTTCAGATAGTTTAACGTTTACGGCTCTGTTTGACTCCTCCTCCTCTGCTGGCCAGTGGACCAAGAATGCAGTTACATAAATTAGTCAGTAGAGGTCAGATGTGGCCTAAGATTAGATTTTATTGGTGCTGAGACACACCCTATATACTGACTCCTCCAGCTCTCTCTATTTTGGTGTGTGTCACTTGTGCTGTTGATGCAAAAGACGACAGGGGTTATTAACCAAAACAAAACACCCGAGCATCGGAGCATGAAAAACAGTTAGTATGCAGAGAGAACAGTGACGTATCAGAGATTTCTTATCACTTCACTTGTTCAGTTCGTACCTCCCTTCAGACCTGCTGATTACTTATCTGAGCCCCTTTAATTATGCAGTGATTTAGCTGTGGCCTGTGCATTAGCTCTAATGATAAGGGAAAGAATTTGAATTCCAAGGTCAAATAGAAACAATGTTAAGGGTGTGCAGATAATTTTCATGTTTCTGAATATCCTTTGCACTTTTTTTCTGTAATCCTCTCTATGTCCTCTCAGAAGTAAAGTGATTATTTTCAAATTGCGACAGACTCCACAGACTTTAGTCATCCTGCAAAGAGATTTAGCCAAAAGCACAAATTTCTCGATTGAGCTTAAACTAAATCATGTCACACCAACAAACCACCCGTTGGCTTATCTTCACACCACTGTATGTCATTTTGTTGCTCCTGGCACACAATAAATTTGTTCCAGCACATGTCCCTGCTTTAAACTCTCTCCTAAGTTGAGTCATTTTATAATATTTACCCACAACACTCACATAGGGAGATTCTCTTAGTCACAGATTGTAATCCTTACTTTGAAGATCTAACGAAAAAGAGTGTGAATTCAACACATCATAGTTCCTGTCAGTCTTTTATTCCTGAACTGACACCTCTGAATCTGTTCCCATTTGGCCCAGATTCTCACTGAGGTTCGCGGTGAGGCAGCCTGTACCCTGTAGGCAGCCGGCTACAAACATGCAGTGACAATTCAAATTAATCCAGTTCACTGGCTCTGGCAGTGACTCAGGATGGAAAAGATGCATACGCAGCCCGCAATGCTTTGGTGACCGTTTTAAAGAGGCAGGGATTAAAAAAAAGGGGAAAAACGTATAAAAAAAACCCCCCGCAGAGGACAGTTTGAGTATTCCATCAGGTATACGGCCCAATTTTAGCTCAGCACTTTTGTTCTAAAGGAAGTAGACTGGAACGATGCCAGGTCCATTTAAAAGGCAGAGAGCGCGCCTTGTGGCTAAAGTGGTCTGATGCACATGCAGCAACTGCAGCATGGGATCTGTCTAGAGTATTGTTATGCAAGCAGGAAGAGAGCAGCCCCACTTTGATCTAGACATCGGACAGAAGCTGAGATGCTCTGGAGTTGGAAGCTGCTGTTTGGTGTGTCACCATCAGAGAGACGTTTTTTTTCAGAAGGACAGAGAGGTGGAGACTTGACTGCAATGCTCATTACTCAAACGATTTTACCTGCATGCACACTTGACTCCATCACACCAAGTTTTGTCAGCATCATTGCAGGTGAGTGTGAATGTCTAAGTGAATTCTAAGAAATAACAGTTTATTAGTTAATTATTAGATCTAGCTACTGTAAATGCATTACAGGTTAATATGAATTTTAATTGAGTGGATTTCTGTGATGAAAAACAGCTAAATGACTCTGAAGCTTGTTTCACACATGCACACCTTTTTTGTAACTGATGACAAGGAAACATGTTGGCTTTAATGTGTGAATTACACCATGAGGGTTTTTCCCTGACACTTTCTTACAAAGGTGTCAAAAGACTGAACCATGCATCACTTCTAACAATTCAAATGTCTACTGCAAACATCAAAGGACAGATGCAGTCAAGTAGGAGGCTTAAAGTTAACACATGGCCAATAAGACAGATTGCATAATTACACAAATTGCCTTGTTCAACCTTGTGTCTTGTCCACAGTAGTAGGCTGCAAAATCTTATTGTCTTAGCTTGCTCAACATCAATTTTTGAACAAGGTGCACTGAAAAAAATAAAGTCAAACTGTTATGTAGTTTTATAAAACTATCATAGAAATAATTAAAAAACATAGTTAATGCTAAGAAATAAAAACACTGACAACTGAGCAAATTTTACCTCATATAAAAGTGACATTTTTAGCTGCTTTTGTCACGGTGAAACAGTGGAAAGGTAAAACTCCTGGAAGTAACCTCAGGCAGGACCAGGCTCAGAGTGTGATTCAACCTGCTGGGGACAAGACATGGACAAGATGTAAAGCTGACTCTTTGTTCTACGCAGAACATCTATAGTCCTTCCTGGGATCTGGTATCAGGTGTTCAGTAATTTCCGAAAAGGCTTGCTGACTCACACTATATGCTGGTTTAAGGATCTAATGCACTAGTTCTGTTTTCTGTGTCTTCTTAGAAAGATTTGGCTATTATTTAAGCATTTTAATGAAAATTTTTACTTTATAGTGTTGTTTTAGCATTTCATTACTTATTGTCATTATGTCTACTTAAGAAACTATTTCTATTGAAAATGCTCCAGAAGTCAACTCTAAACAACTAAGATGTCAACAGAAAAGAAAATTAGCAAAAGGAGAATAAAATCAGCAAATTTCCGAGCTTATTTAGATCACCGACGATTAAACTATGCTGGACAAATATTTGTAACAATTTTATCAACCTTTGAGTGGGGTACAGATGGGGTAAAGAAATGAACAAATTAATTTGACAAAGTGTCACGTAAAAGGAAATTTTTTTTACCAGTTTTATCACATAGATACTACAAATAAAAGTATAAAAGACAGTTTTAGCTTTTGTTTTCAATAATTCTGAGTAATTTCCTGCCTGATCATTGTGCAGGTTGATACAACTCCCTAGACAATATGCTAACATTTAGATGAACCATTTGCCACATTCACTATCTTAATTTTCGTATAGGTTATGTTGCTAAGGCCGATGTGAATGTTATTTGCTTTACAGTCATTTTTTTAACATGTAGGCTAACAATATGTGCACATTTGTTAAAAAATCAAAACAATCTCTGACATTTTATAAGGCTAAGTAAACAGAATCTTTATCAACCACTCCCATGTCAATCTGATCTTTATCATTTCTTTCAATGCACCAAAAACATATTGAATAACCAGAAATGGCTAAAGCAGCCACTAATGTACATAATATGAACCATAAAGTAATTCAATTCAATGCTGGCATTCCATCCACAACCAAGAAGAAATACCACTAATGTTGGGTGATGTCAGTGCCAATAAAACAGATCCATCATGTGTGCAACTTGCTCCATTTTGGAACTTAACTTTCAATTGCCATTCTGAATTATAGGTATGAGAACACATAAATAGTTCTCTGTGGTCTATCAGCATGTACAGTGAAAGAGTTGGTGGTTAAAGCAAAATGTGCTGCTTCAGGCACAATTTTGTCTTGTCTATTCTGTTCCAGACAAATTTAGACCCACAGGATTTGCAGACACTTTGCATCCTTACATCATTCACTCAGACACAGCAATATAGACTTGGAGAAAATCCACGTCTGATTTCAAATTTCTTCTGAAGGTAATTTTCATAATCATTAAACGACTAGTATGTGCAGAGATGTTACGAAGCTGCCTTTAAAATGCCGTAGGTTCTCATACTCAAAGGGCAAATTTTGCTTCTTGTAAATGCCACGTCTGTTTGTGTCCTGAATCCAACTGTGTGTATGTGGCTTGTCTTGTTTGGAAAATCTAATCCACAGACACGCTCCACTGGTGGACATGTTCCCCCTTGACAAACCAAAAATGACATGCGTTCCAACCACAGAAAGGCTGATACATATTTTATATGAAACTATTACATAACAAAAAAAGATGAAGTTTAGGATGACAGACAACAGAAGTAGAAGGGAGTGAGGTAAAAATCCATGTCCTTATTGTAAAGGACATGGATTCATCTTTGAATCTAAAGGTTGCTAGAGGCAAATCCGTCATATAAGGCCTGCTGTGGCTAAATGTCAGGGGTAAACCTTTCTGCTTCACTTCTGGGTTTTTGAAAGTAATACCTTATTGAAAATACAAAATTATTATTATTGGAGGTTAAGCACTCAAAAATATTAGTCCATATTGACATAATGGCATTATAGTTTTGCTGAAGATTTGACAGCTGTAAATCCATGACCCACATCTCCCATTCCACAACTACTGAATGAGGTCTGATGTTCTATCTTCAGAGCTTTGTGACACTGAGGGATGGATATGTGTTGTAGCCATTTATGTTGAATTTTTGTAAATCGTAAGTTCTATCAATTTAGTTTTTCTTTTTAATTTTTATATGTGGAATAGTAGAGTACTTTGGTAACTTTTAGACCAAACGTTAGGTGTGATTTTTGTTTGGCAAATATCCGGTCTGATGACGGGAGGTTTTTGTAAAATGGCTTTTTTGACCACTTTTTGAACTTGAAACATCAGATTAAGTTAACTTTCATTTTCAACTAAGTTATAAGAAGTTTTTTAGTAATTGTTTTGTCTATATTTTTACAAGAAATAAAGTTTTCTTTTTTTTTTCAAACAATCAAGCTGGAAGTGCGTGAAGAACCAGACCACAGGTTGCCACCTACAGCCTTTATTGGAAAAGTTTGGTTTTGGAACCTAGAAGGTCACCACAGACAGACACAGGTGACAAGACACCTGTGTGACAAGTGTCATACAGGTCCCCTAATTCTTAATAAGACAGGATGATGCTGTCTTTATGTTGTTTATGCCAAATTCTGACAATCTAAGTGTTGCAACTGAAAACTCTTTCAAACAGCAACTATTTTCCTTCTTTTTGTCCAAGTTTAATGAGCCCAGGCATTTTGTAGCCTTCATTTTCTATTTGTAGCTGGCAGGGTTGTGGTCAGAGTAAACATCTGGAGCTGTAAACCATCTGCTTCAAAATGGGCAACAGTTGGGATGCATTTAGAGATGGTATTCCAGATAACTTTGTTATGGCAAATCGCTATTTGAGCTACTGTTGCCTTTGTATCATTTTGATCCTGTCTGTCCTATCTCCTCCTAACCTTGAGGAGGAGGAGACAAGGCATTTTCATCCTCCCAACTGTCACTCCCTAGATACGTTTTCTGTAAACCGAAGAAATGATTGTGTGTGAAAATCACATTAGATCAGTTGTTTCACAACCATCCTTTTTTTCATTTGGAGAGAAACCTTTGAACACCAGTAAAATGGCTGTCATACATCTGGATGTCATTTGATTGGTTTGTTCTATATTGATGTCAACAAGAAACTGAACAGGCATATCTAATATTGTGACTTTTGAGTCTTTCACAAAAAATCCTTTGTTACATAGTTGTGTTTCTGATGTTAGAGTTTATGTTTTCCTGATGCTAATTCAGAGATTTACCAGAAGGGAGTGAAATACCCGGTACAGAATGTACTAGGCAAAGAAACAACCGATTCATTGCAGATGTGGTAATTAGAAAACTAGAATCTGGTGTGAGTAAACAGCAACAATCAAGACTTGTATTTGGAACAAAATTGGTAAGTAGAAAGACAATCAGAGGAAACCAATTAAAATAAAACTAAACTGGTCTTCAATAAATGTAATAAAAGTGCCAAATTGACAATGTCTGACAAAAATGTGAACATGTTGGTGCATATCAAGGCACATGTTGCAATTTCAGTGCCTCACTAGACTGCTGACATTTTAATGGAGAGGTGAAACAAAGCTAAACCAGACATTGATCAAAACTCATAAAAGATATTGATCTTTTGAAAACAATAAATTAGACAAAGCATGACGAGACAAACCCCATGCTTAACTTGGGAACATTTAGCTCAACATCTGAAAGTAAAGTTTGTCTATCTTGTAGAAGAGCAACACCTTTTCATCTATGCAACACTGTTAGTTCTTGAGAATAGATATAGGCTACCAACTTGTACGATAGATTAAAAAAAATCAGAATACATCTTTCTGCAATGATGTTACATTGCATTTTTGTTATGACATAATAAATAAGCAAATTAACACCTTACCATTACAATTATGTAACCCACGTGACCGCCACGCCCCAACCACCTTCCCTTTAAGCCGTCCCTTTAACAGCTGGGACCCTCATGTGTATTTCCGGGTTTCCACTGTGCTGCTGCTCACTGTTAGTTGTGGCGTTGGTTGTTAATAAAACAATCTCAAATCTCCAACTCGACTCATCGCTGAACGAATTCATCTCTAAAACTCGAGGATCTGCGGTTGGGCTTTGTTGATGCCTGGTTTACCTTCTGATGAGAACAAGTAACATCCACTTCCTCAGACAATCCGTTACTCGACGGTCAGGTTTTTTTTTTCTCCCCCTTCATCGACTCGCTTGCTGACGGAGGATGGCGAGCTACCCACACACCACCTGGTGGTAGGAAAAAGAAAGACACTCTCCACACAGGAAAACCAAACAACACTTTCCATACAGGAAACAAAATAAACTCTAAGGGAGTATCTAAAGGAAAAGAACAATTCTCCCGTTGCTCTTGGACTTTTGAACTACATTTGGTTTTGAAGTATTATTGATTATTTCATTTTTGGTTTGTTCTTTTTCCCCCGTCCTTGTTTCTTTTGAACAATTTCTCTTTGTTTAGTTTTTGCTGTTAGTATTATTATTATTATTATTGTCATTATTATTATCATTACTATTTCCACTGCAATAAATGGCAATATAAACAAAGCTCTTTGCATCAGTTGCATCAATTATCCACCCAATCATGACTCCATGCCGTACCTATTTCTGATTTTATAGAGTGGTTAACACTAAGCCCTGCAGTCAGACCTGCTCAGTTGAGAAAGGCGCTACATGTGGCGAGCTAGCCAGGAGTCTTGTAATGGGTGAATAATTGAACAATTCCACAGTGCCTTTAATTTGAATGTATTAGTAACAAAAGAAAAAAAAAGAAAAAAAATGGATGTTGTTACTCAGTTGGGTTGTAATACTCAGACCTGCTCAGTTGAGAAAGGCGCTACAATTAGGTTTTAGCATTAACACTTAATCGCAATAGGTGAATTAAACTTTAAAATGTTCCTCTTTCCTACAGTGAAACATTTTATTATGGAATACCTAAATGTTAGAATTTCACAGGTTGTTTTAAGCTCCAGCATTCCTTTTAGAGCACAAGTCATTGTAAAGGTTATTTTAATCAAGGTCAGTAAGTCCATCTTATACTGACGCTAAAAACTTTGTTGTGCTCTCATGAATTATTTAACCTAGCCTGAAAACAAAAGAAAAGATGGACCCTTAAAGATAAGCATGCAATTTCAAGTGGTTCATAAAGTTGGATCTAAAATCCCTAAAGCAAACTACAGCCTGATGCTGCGGCTATGCTGCTCTTATGCAACTGACACAGTTTTCTGAGGTGAAATCAAGCCTGTCCAGAAATAACCAGCATTTACATATTCCAGCAGAGTGATGTCTAAAAGTTGGGATAATTTTTCCTGCTAGATCTTTGGAATTGAGTATTTTAAAACCTATGTACATAATGTGCATTGCATCTAAACTGGAGTTGCAGAGACCTCATTTCTGCAAGACCTAAAACAGAATAAGCGATTCCATTCATGCATAAACAACATCGCCTTTATCCAAGAAGTCTAACAGCAAAGACTGAAGTGGTGCACCAATTGAATTTGTATGTAAATATATACATGGCTCCCAGGGATACAAAATATGCCAATATAAACCAGCAGGAGGTTCAGAACTCAGTTACCTCCAGCCAGAAATGTTTGGACCTGTTGACTTGAGCAATACTTTATTTGTCAAATAAAGACAAATACAAATAACTTCAAAGTGCATTTTTCTATGTTAAAGTTATAAGAGCAATTAATGTGTCCCTATTCATGCAAATTATTGGCTACATGTAGAAAACGGTAACACTTTATTTGACGGGTTGTGAATAAGTCTGTCATGACATCGACATAAACATGACATAACACCTGTCATGAACATGAGTACGTCTTCATGAATATTTATGACTGTTGTCATAAAGTGTCATTTGGTAAATCATGACACTTTTAAGACAAAGTTTACATTATTCAAAATGTCTTTGTTATGACAACTTGACATTAACCAAGAAATCATGATCTGACATAAATTTGTTATAAAAGTATTACTGATTAAACTTTAAAAGATTATGCAGCTTTATGTTATTAAAGCTAAAGTTTAATCAGTGAAGATTTACTCATGTTCATGACAGATGTTATGTCATGTTTATGTCATGACAGTCTTATTCACAACCCGTCAAATAAAGTGTTACCTAGAAATCTAATGAACATTTTAGTGATAAATATCAGATATACTGTGAATTTTGCTCCATTTAGAATAAAGCTTATTTTAGCCTAGTTTCCCCTAAGGAGTTTGCAAAGTGCTAACATGACTCACAATTTTAAGAATTTTATGGCATTGCTTAATGGTATTAATCAATCAATTAAAGTGACTTATAGTAAATCCCTTTAATCAGTCATTAGAATAATCCACTCTAATCTTGGATGCCAGAAAAATACCAAAATAAAAAAACCTGCAGTGTTAATTATTCATGTTGTTATTTTAATCTTTAACTATAAAGGAAGAAGACATTGTTTAACAGTGCACATCTCTGCAGTTGTAAACAGATACACACAATTTGGATAAGTGCCTTAGCAGAGTGCTGTAATTTTATTAGCATGTATGATGGACTAAAAGAGAGGGAGAAGGACTATTATTGACATCAGAGCCACAATGTGACTGGGAAAATCTGACTAAAATCTATACTTGTCAGGCTACAAACAAGCTGCAAAACACTGAGGACAAGGTAGAAATGTAGAAGGCTTATTTTTACCACTGAAATGTAACAGCTTTATAAAATGTTTAAACTGTTCTTTTTTTAAAACAATTAATAATAAATGCAAAGAAGTTGAGAAACATGCATGTTTCAAAGCAAAACAGAGAACAAGTTAAGAGATGTCACCCAGTTGAAATTATTTTATTTTATTTTTATTTTTTTTGCAAAATAAAAAGAGCCATGTCTTCCTTCGTTGTTCTTATGTCCTCCTAAATATGTGTGCTGTTAATCAGTCTGGTGTCCCATCAGTCCATGACTTTCCCTACAGAATTTCTCTATGACAAAGCTGGGGCATAAGGTAATTGGGAAAAGGAAGAATCTAGGACTTAGTGCTATACATAAAAAATATCAAAACTCTTCTAAGACTAGATAGCAGCATATTCAGCTAAGTTATCTTTTGGTTATGGGCTACATTTTTATGCCTGCAAAAATTAGACTTTGCCAATCAATAAACTGCAGTATATCTCACAGTAAGCTGACAGTATGCAAAAGGTGAAACCTCATAGTATTTGGACCCTGGTTAGAAAATGAATAAAGGATTTTATTTTATGCTTTAAAATAGTTGGTTACCATATTTTTAGGACTATAAGCCGCTACTTTTTCCCCACACTTTGAACCATGCGGCTTATAGCCCAATGCGGCTTTTCTGTGGATTTTTCTTCAACCGCCAGGGGGCTCGTTAGCAGGAAGTGAATCATTGGAAGTCAAAATTGGAAATCAAAGAAGAAAGTGCTGATTTTCATTTAGAACAGGCACATGCTAGCAGCAGGCATGACGGAAAAATGTTTTCAAACTCATACCCTCTCGTCATGGAAACCACACGAAGAAGTTCATATGCGTCCTTTATAACAGATTTGATCAACCGAGAGCGGCAGAGATACCAGCGGATTATAGCCCAGTGCGGCTTATATAAGTACGTTTCCAGTTCTTTTAAAAAAACTTTGTGGGTGCAGCTTATAGTGAGGTGCGCTCTACAGTTTAAACTGTGTGATTGTGAGCGTGAGTGGGAATGAAAATAGCAACAGGTATTTTGTTCCATATAACACAGTAGGAGTGTAACAGGTAAACCTTTTATGGATGCAAACTCAACCAAAAACCCACCTGTTTAGGATTGTATTTGAAACGTAATCAATTACAAATTTATTGATGGAACCTGACTTAATGTCGTTTTGATTGTTGATTCTATGTTGCATTGTGTTTTTGTGTTTGATATGATGTAAAGCACTTTGAAATGCCTTGCTGCTGAAATGTGCTATACAAATAAAATTTGATTTGATTTTGATTTAGTCCGGAAAATACGGTAGATGATACACTCCTAATTAAAGTCATATGAGCAGGGATGAAATTGGTGCTGCAATATTGCAATAATATTGCAATATTACTGATGCTCTCTGCAGCCCAACACCCAGAAGAGAAAGAAGGGTTAAGGAACAACAAAAGACCTTTAACTGCTATGCCTCAATTTGACCATTGGAAGAGCAACCAATTATGGGACAGTGAAAGGTGGAAGAAAATATTCTGGATATTTGTCATGGCTTCCATCACTACTGGCATGACAATGAGTTCCACTTCTCATCTGTAATATTCATTACAGAGGAGAAGGAAATGTTACGATCTGGAGAGATTTTTTTAACTTTGGAACAATTGAGCTTGCAATTGTGCAGGGGCTTGAAACCTGTGAGCCTGTGAAGATGTTTCAGATATTGCATGATCTATGTGGTGATCAATGAGTCTCTCAGCAGAACAGTACAGCAGAACCTAATTTCACTCTTTCTATCCGTCTTTCATGTTTCACTCATCCTAATCATATCAACATGCTTTTGAGGTTAGCTTGCAAGGGAAGTTGTCAAACACAAATGTCAGTTAAAACATTGAATGCCTTTCATGAAGCAATCTTCACCAAATAAAGCAACATTTGGTGAAGCAAAAGCCTACTGAATGATCAGTTTATATCAGCAAGTGAATTTGTAATGTTTTGTTTACATTGTTGGATTTCCTGCTGCCCAGAGTTCTCGGAGATTTTGCCGCGGTAAGAATATTTTTGTGGCAACACGCTACTAGTTCTTAGAAGTATCTTCGGTTGAACCCCCAGGGCTTGGATTATATGGTTGGTGAAAACAGAGCAGCTCGGGCTCCTCTTTGCATTGACTCCATGCTCTCACTGTATGTAAAAGAAAAAAAGGAGATCAAAGTGACACTCAAGCTGTGACAGAAACATGAGCACCAAGGGGGAAACTATGCATGATGTCACCAGACAGACTGAAATATGAGTCATGATAATCTGTCTGGTCATAATGGATGAAATGTGTGAATGGCTGCAGGAAGAAAAGGGGAAAAACTGGATGAAACATTAGAAGCATCACTCACTTGTTGTCTCCTAACATCGATCCACCCCCACCCTCTCTAAAGCTCCATGTGGGTCTAAATTGTGTTATTGTAAGCTGTATCCCACTGTGAAGTGTGGGTTGGCTGGTATAGGAAAGTTGGCTCCACTGCAACATACAGTTGCCTCTTCTTTGTTTCTGCATGGAATACTGACTGATGTTGGACCATTATTAAATCAGGTAGGATAGTAAAAGTAACTTAGATGTTTTTGCTTACGTTTGCAGCATAAGAAAACATCCAAATTCAAATTATTCTGCAAAGTTAGCAAATTAGATGTCAGTTTTTAACTATTTTTAAGTGTCTAAAGTAAGGCTACTGATCAGGGGAAGTAAACTGATTACTTTTGCTTGTAGCTATTAAATTGGGTTGAGTTGAAAGTTGAATTTTCCTCATTTGCAGGAGAGATATTTCAGAACTGTGCATAACAGAATGAAAAGAAAGAATGCAAAACTAACTCTTGAAAAAAAGGCTAAAATTCCAAATTTATTCAAAAGGTTTTAACAGCAAATCTAGACAACATACATTTTGTGGATAAAATAAAAAAAGGAGAAAGCATGAAAGTGTTGCCTCCTGGCAGCAATTTAAAGCACAGAATGCTTTCTTCCGTCTAGAGGGAAATGCAATGCTATTATATTGTGTAACTAATTGAAGTTAGCACGACAACAGTTAGCAAAACACATTGCACCCAATTGGAACTACTTGGTAGTCTCCTCTAGTGGGATGTTATTGGCATCAGCTGGAATTTTTCCACATGAATTAAAAGCTGCAAAAAATATTTATCAGGGAAAAATAATTTGAAAATTCACTAACTCAGATTTTGATAGCTATGTTTTACTTATAAGTTAAGTCCACCCAGGGGAAATCACTGTATAGTAATTCTAATTATTTATTTCTGATTTAAATGAAAAAGAAAAATGATTAAACAGAAAAATGATTATTTGCTTCTCCTAAAGACAAACTCAAGTATTTATACAAATCTGTGTGGGTTTGCTATAATGACTGTAGTGCAGTAATTATGACTGGGAGTCAGACATCCATTTATGCTTTACAGTTTGTCAAAGACAGCGAGCTTTCACTTAGGATTTATGCTGCACTAAATGCAGTGAAACAGCTGCACATTCCAGGATGTCTGCTTCACAGAGACATTGTTGAACCACATGACCAACTGAGTGAATGCAAGCATAAGTGAATAAAAGAAAAGAGAGCAGACAAAGGTAAAAGGAATATCATATCATGTACAAGAGGCTTAAATGTCTGGATTCCAGACTAGCCACCAGTTTAAGTTCCTCAACTCAGAAACCTCAGTCATATGATGTTTATATAATCTTCACTTGCCTATCCTTGGAGTTGTTCTAAGGAAACAAACTATTATGTCATTTACATGAGGGTTAAATAAACCCCTTCTGAGGACAACTAGTTTCATTTATTTTAGTCTTAAAATAAAAGGTTGCCAGCAAAAATCCAAACATAAATCAATCAAAGCTCTGTTATTTATCTAAAAAGACACCATATGTTTTAACAGCTTTACCTAATGTATTCTTGGTTCAACGTTCACGTCTCCAGTGGGAAACATGCTGTGAAGACTGGTGGCAGACTGACACCACTTGGCATGTTCTGCAGGGGGGAAATGCTCCTTTCAGGCCATGCCAACTCTGTTTGGACCAGAGGCAGTGCCTCTCCAATACAGAGAAAATAGTGAGGGTGTTAATGGTTTCTTAGCTCCATACCCCTTCATCATCCATCCATCCATTTTCTTACACCCTTGTTCCTTCGCGAGGTCAGGAGGGGTGCTGGTGCCTATCTCCAGCGAACGTTTTGGGCGAGAGGCGGGGTACACCCTGGACAGGTGCCAGCCCCTTTGTCATTCAGTCATTAAATACACAATCTGAAAAGCCCTTAAGAGCAAATTATTACAAAGAGTTCAGGTTACAGATAGCATGTTTTCACACCCAAAGTGGGTGAAAGGTTTTACCAATTTTTCTTGGTAAAATTGTAAAAATTGTTACATTTTCAGCTGGTGCGGTTCACTTTCATACTGCACTGTGTCAAACAAGCCAAACTCTTTGAAGAAACCTGTTCATCACATTACCAAAATGTAAATAAAAATGGAGTGGCAGGAGATTTCAGCAGTTGCAGGATTTATTTGATTTTTTTTGTTGTTGTAGAAAGATCACAAGATATTTCTCTTACTAGACTCTAGTGTTTGTTTCAGTTGCATCCACATATGCATTTAAATGCTCTTGAGTTCACTTGAACTGAACCAACTCAGGTTTTTAGGTGGGACAGAATTAATTTTTTTGGTCCATATCAGAGTTAGATTGCACATTATACTTCCCAAAATAAAACAGATTTCTAGGCCAAGGAGCTAGAGTTCAATTAAAGCAAACTAAACAGGACTGGTGTGAATACACCCTAAACAATATTCAACAGTTGGCTTTGTCTTTAACAGGAATTTATATTAAACACATAAAAACCAAGTACCAACACCTATTTAGGAAATTGCAAGCAGATTTATTAATTGTACATTTGTACAGTTGATTTAAAAATATTAGTAGTAAGATTGCTTCTGTAGAAAAGAAAATGTCTTTTTTTTTTCATCAAGAGTCTACCAAGTCTACCAGAAAAGTAAATTCAGCATGAAATTTTAAAGATGTATTTTAAGCAGGGCAATGTGTTTTCTTACCCTACAACTGACTGCATTGGACTAGAGCTTACTGCAGATGGCACACTACCTAGCTCAAAAAACTCAGCAATAATAAAACAACTGCTTAGATGGTTGACACATAACAAAAACTAATCAACAAGTCTTCATTAGTTAGTTACTTTCAAAGTAATGGTTTAAAACTGCTGCTTTAAAGTAGTACTTTCTAACTTCGTGCAAGGGCTAGCTGTGCTATGATGCTAATGCTAGCTCAAATGTGGTTAGCATAATCATGTGGAGATTTGGCTTCAACTGTTTTCATTTATGTTTTCCTTTCCTACTTCGCTCCAAATTATATTACATGCGAGAAGGATATTACAAAGAAATATATATAAAATACAATACTTGTTTTACTGCAATTTGCTTAATCATAAAGTTTATGTTTTTTAAAGCTGTTATAGCCTTTAACTGCCTCAAGATGGGACTACAACCATAGCTTTCCACTTTAGTTGTAATGTTTGACAACACCATGGAGAATGAAGCATGGTGAGATATTCCAAAAATGTTAGGCAGCAAATTCCACTTGCTTGTTTTAATGCTATAAGAAATGATTGTTGTTTTTCCTTAAGTAATCACAATAGTTATCAGATTGACCTTTACAGTTTCCTGATGCACTTTGTGTTGTTTGTTCCTGTCCATATTCAATTTCAATTCTTCTTTTTTTAGATTTCTCTTCTGTGATACAGTGACTCCCACTAACCATGAACAATGGAGCCAACATCAAAGTTTTATCCCAAAGCCAAAGTGATGCAAGCGTCAGTTCAAGTCTCCGTTTACCTCAGACCATGATGCCTCTGCCAAAGATGGATTCCAAACAGTACAGCAGCCTCCCCCTTCCCACAGTGCAGTATCAGCTCGCCTCCAGACGACAACTTGCATATCCTTCATCATCTGTTTCCTCAGATCCTGCAGACTTGGTGAGAGGTAAAGTTTTAAAAGCTAACCTAATGCAGCAAAAGATTGGCATGTATTCTAACAGAGGCCCAGTCGGTACAGAGCGAAGCAACGGAACATGTTCGGCATACAGCAGCCCTCAGATTGCAAAACGAGACATTCCACGTTCCAAAGACACATTGGATCTGCGAAACAGTGTATTGACACACAAGACTTTGAGAGACCTACAGCTAAGGAGAAACACCAATAAGAACTGGACTTTTGGAAAGAGTCGTCTAAGGAGTCTAGACAACGCGCAAGAGGGGGACACCTTACCGAAGCACTCAGCTAACTTTTATCCAGACCGAGAACGAGGAAGTTTCCTTTACACCAAAGGGACAAATGGGAATGAAAGATCACGTCCTTCTTCTGCTGGACTGGAGCACTTCCAAAGAGAAGTGAGGAACATCTCAAACCAGGACCTGGGAGGTTTTGTGGGAGATTTTCGTGGTAATAAACCAAAAGATTCTTACCAGAAGTTTAACATGAAACGAAGAGGGAGCGAGCCAGGAAAAATCAACATGGCTGCTGTTGCTCCATTTAGGTTCAGGTGAGGGCAGTATTTCACCTTTTTAAAATTAGAACGATGAGCTCATATATTAATTTTTGATTGAAATTTGATTTTAGCTCTTCCTTAGTCTTTGAATAAAGAATGCTATATATAGACTTATTTTATAATATGTTGTTTGAACTGTTCTTGTGTTTGGCTACAGGTCTCAGGTCAGTGAGGATACAGATGCTACACTTGATGACCTGAGTGACTGCTCCTCTGATTCCATGGAGGTCTGCTGTGATGATTTAGGTGAGTCTGCTGCCTTTGGCAATTCATATTTGGGAATATTTGGCTCACTCAAGGTTATGAGGCAGAGGCAGTCTATTATAAGAATCTGTGTGGTTTCAGAAAATTTCACAGGTTTTCTCTTCCTCTCTTCTATTGAAAGGTAAAATGAACCCCTTGAAAAAGGAATACTCTTCCCCACAAATTCAAGTGATGTGTCTTTTAGGCCCCTCAGTATTAATATTACATATTGTTCTGTTATTGCAATTTTTCACTCAATTCAAAAATAGCAAGGGGAATTTTGAATATATTCAATGAAGAGTACAGTAAGTGTTGTAAATCTGCAAATGTGAAATATCTGTGTTTTTAAAATAAAGTAGTCACACTTCTGGAACTTCATTGGGGAAGTTTTTCTTGAATACAGACAAAGGAGGAGAAATAAAATAGGATGATCCTGGAAGAAAACAAAAGAGACAACAAAAACCTTCATTGGTGGTTAAATTCACCTCTCAAAATGGTGAATTTTGAGAAAAGGAAAATTAAAATGAATCTAAAGGAAAATTAACCTAAACATACAGCCAGAGTTTCAACTGAGTGGTTTAGATCAAAGCCCATTTAAGTCAGAATTGCCCATTCAATAAAAATATATATGGCAGGACTTAAAAATGGCTATTACTGATGTTCTTCTTCCAGTCAGAGTATGCTCGAATTTTATTGCAAAGAAGAAAATCCCAGTCTATATACCTGCAAGGCAAGGAAGGACTTACTCCAAATTCATACAGCTGTAACTGCAGTGAAATGGGGTTCTACACGCATTGAGGTTGTGTGATAAAATATGAAAATCTTCAAGGGGTATTGATACCCAAGAACAAACACTTGAAAAATCTTCTTATCTCAAGGTACTTTCCCCATTCCTCTACTAATCCCAAAGAGGTTTATTAGACTAAGAAAACAAATTTTACACACTTCACCGAGGTCAGCCAGTTGGTTATGCAGAACACAGTTTTTCCATTTGTGTTTTATTGCATCCTGTAACACCCAAACTTTACAAGGCTCACTGCTGACTGTTCAGCATGGCTGTTTTTCTCTCAATGTCTGCCTTCGACACACAGCCATAGCTTCAAGCAGGATGTGCTGTCTGTTTTGTGCATCAGGGTTTCCTTAAATACTCCACTTCTTCATGTACTTAAAAATAAAAGGGAAGAAGGAAAAAAAGATAGTACTGGTAAATGGCAGATTTCTCAGAACCACAAGGCACTCTTAATGCAATATTTTCTTTTTGTCTTTTATATTGTTTGTTATTTTTTTTTGGCAGGGCTGAGAAAAACATAAAAGCTAAATATTTGGTGTGACCTGAACCTTGTTGTAATGTTACACTCCACACAATTTATAAATCCAATTACAAATTCAGTTTGTATTTGTCTTGGCCAATACTTGCTAATGTTGTTAAATGAATTCAAATCACAATTAGCCGAAGGACCTGAGACAATCCAATCAATTAAGTTTAATTAGAAAGAGAGATTACTGATCTACTGTAAATAAAGGAAATTGATTTAATTAAATATATATATATATATATATATATATATATATATATATATATGTGTGTGTGTGTGTGTGTGTAAATTTTAAGAGCAACAAGTGTATACAGGGGTACTGTAGTTCTTGCCCAATTTAAAATAAAATGTTGCAGTATTAAAGCAGTGTGATATGCAAAGGTCTTATTGCAACAATAAAATATTTCATAAACAGCAATAAAACTTAGAACTTGGTCAAAAACAAGCTCTAAAGAAGTTGTTATTGCCCTGAAACACAGTCTAAATAAATTAAACATAAAAGGAATTTTAATGAATTCCAGACAAGACTGCAGTGTTTCTGGCTATAGCTTGTGTGTTGGTTTTTAGTGTGCGTAATCCATGGAGGAGAGGTCAGAAATGATGATCCTCTCTACCATTTTGATGACTCCCTGCAGTAATTTTCTCCCACCCTGGGTCCTATTGCTCCCACCCCCCATATATTTCCACCATAAAGGATGCTCTAAAATATGTCTTCTGCAGATTTGGATGATCTCTCGTATGGTTGTAAAATGATTTTAATGTACCAAAAAGCACTCTATAAGTTCATCAGTGTTTAAAAGTTATGCACCCCGTGGTACAAGGGCGTAGGTTTGGTCTAAGTTTTGGTGGGACCTTACAACTTACTGACCAACGCCCCCCCGATAAACGTTTGTAGATGGTTAACAGAAATGTTCGCTTTATAACGTGTTGGAAAGTGCAAGAACTCTTTAAAGAGACAGAGGCCCAATTTCAAAGCATTAAGTTGCGAAATCAAATTTCCTTTAAGTCATGTCTGATTTGTACAGCATTTTTATTACAACTGAAAGTGACATAATTACTTTATTGTTCTGTAAAATTATACAATGTTGCTGGAAAAAATACATCAAGATTTCCCTTTTAGAACTGTGAATGGCATGTATTATTACAATAAACTATGTTTTTTAATTATATAATTACATAATTAGCTGCGCAAATGGTGCTTTTAATCAATGTCACAATTAACAGCATGTCTGAGGTAATTGGGAATACGTTGAAATCAAAATATTTTAACAACATGTCTGGTATAATATTTGTGCCTGATGACCTCACCTCTTTGCACTGAGGCGCATGAAAGCGTCTAACGGACATCCTAATTATCTTAGTGACTGAAGGCCGAGACTCTCCCACCAGTCTCCTCTGGGAGAAACCAGACAAACAAATGAGCTGTCTTTCAAAGAGAATGGACAGCTTTAGGGCTGAGACTGACTATTTTGATGGGCAGATCGGATTTCATGTCTGGGACTAACAGCCTTTTTTTCACAGTTGAGTGGTGAGATGTTTCTTGGTTAACCATCAATCTGGTGCCAACTGCGAAGTGGTTGAAAGGTAAAATATGGACTTTTTATCCATTGTTCTGAAAGGAAAGCAAAAAGCACTCAGGCATAATCTCTTTGAAATGAATTATTGATGGTAGGAAGGCTCAGTTGTTGCAGTCAAATTAATCACTCTTTAACTAGTTTGAATTAACTTTGCTGTCATTTCCTGTGAATTTACTTTTACATGGTGAATAAAGAAAATGTTGATCGAAGCAAAATAGATAAATGAGAAACTCCTAATCCCTCTGGTTGCATTCCAGTCAGCTCACTACTTTCACTGGAGATTGTTGTTGAGGTTACTGCACCACATGAACTGTCATGTGACCTTTGAAAACTCTTCATGTGCCTTTAGCATTTAGTTTTTCATGAGAAGACTTAATAGTTTTTTGTTTTTTTTAATAGATAAATGCTTGAAACATAGACAGTGAGAAGTTATCACACAACTGTTAGAAAACTTGATTCTTCAAAAATGCAACTTCTCAGGAAAGAAAAGTATATATTGCTTCTAAATAAATAAATTCACATTGTTTGGTTAAAGTTACATATCTTATACAAGAAAACATCTGAATACATTTGTTAATGGATTTGAAGAGTGATGCTAATGATATTTATAATAATTTTTTTCTTAAAATTTTACATTCTTCTAAATTTTTAATTTTAACTTTCTGATTTAACAATTAGTTATTTATAGTAGCTATAGTTGCCATAATGTTAATTTCAAGTTGTTACATCACAACCTGAGCCAGTGGATTGACCACAAGGAAGTATTTTCCTTAAATAAAACACTTTTTTAAGCAAATAAATAGCCCTCAAATTATACAGAATAATCAAAAATACCATGCAGATTTCTGAAGACCAAGTATAAAGGAACCAAAGAAACTGAAAATTTTGTAATGAGCTAGACTTATTTGGAAAATTTTCAAAAATGTTAGTTTCCTCCAGAAAAGTATAAAAAAAAACTGCCAAAGAATTTTGTCAGTGATGGTTACAATTTGATTAAGCCCAGATTGTGACTGCAATAAGTCAACTAATGAACCTGAAGCTTTTTTCTATAGAATGGTCTTCTTCCTTAGACTTCTACACTGCTATAGCTAAGAAAGAGTACATATACTTTTTTTTTTTTTCTTTTTGGTTTTCCCCCTTAGAGCACACGTGGAGGTCTCCCCAATGTTACTCATTTCATTGCATCATAGCAGCTGACAAGCACAAAACTGATCGCATCTGCTGACCAGGGAAATGCTCAGGAGACAGCTGTGTGACTGTGTGTGTGGACACGCACTGATGTTCCACAGTCACATGGATGGCCAGCTGGAGAATGTAAATCAAATATAATTTTGGAAGAAATGAAAGATTCTACTCCACCCTTCCCTCCTGAGGCTTGGCTGCGATTCACTTTGACTGAATGAGCAAAGCGTTTTAACACATGATTCATGTTAGACCCTCAAAATTAAAACTACTAACCAAGAGTGTGTAACCATTTCACTGAGTGAGAATGAGGGAATAATGTTAGTGGAATTTTTAAATGTTTGTTTTTGCACTTGCATTTTGCTTTCACCTGACCTGTTTTCACGTATAGAAATTAGAGTGTGTCTTACCTATCATAAAATTAATTGTGTGTGCATATTCTGATTGCAATTGTTACAACTGATGTTTAAAAATTGAATGGTTTAATTGTGGTCTTCATAACATTTTATTATTTCATTTATTTAAAGTAAACAACAGAAATTGGACTTACCAAATAAAACTAGATGATTTTATTTGGTTTCGTATGCACAAAGTATACAAACATTAAATGTAAATATATAAACTAATTTAAACAAACAACTATTTGACTTCTATCATTAATAAAAAGGCAGCATATCTTTATTCAGTCTGATGTAAACTTTATGTGCAACACTTGCAGGAATTAGTTCTGCTGCAATGTATTTGCTAATTCCCACCCTGAAACAAATCAGCTATTCATCACAGGAATTAATATAAGGTCATCATTGGTGTTCTTCAGTCAGCTGAAGAGCAAACTCGTGATGTCGAGGAACAAGTCTTGTCATTGTTTCCTATGACTAATTCCCAGATTAGAAAATTAGCGGAGCTTAAATCACACCAGGTGTCTTAAAACCCAAATAAAGAGGGCAGTAGAGTGTGGTGAAACCTTTTGTGAGAGTTGGAAAGTCTCCTCTGAACATGGCAGCTAGCACTAATGAAATCACCTAGATTTGTAACATGTAGCATGGTCTCCTCGTTGCATACAAATCATTACTGAACATGTTCTAGCATGATCGAAGGCTAAAAATGTGGGTTGTGTCATAGTAGCCTGTGGAAAAGGTAAATGTGTCTTTGAGCACTGAAGTCTGGCGCAGATGACATGCAGGCTGCAAGAGAGGGCGGTTTCCATGGAGCAGTCTTCCATTCGAATGCCGCAGAGCCCCCTGAATCTTCCTGTGCCCTTTGGGACACTGTGTGGAATATCTTTGGCAGAAAACAATTCCCTGCCTTAATACTTTAACTGTATTTTTAATTTACCCATGCTATTTTATTGTGCAAATTTAAATGCATTCAAAAGTGACTTAGAAGATTTTTCCAAAGTGCGGTTTTGGGCACTTCACTTGCTTATGCTGGCACATCTTGTCATTCACTCTCTTATTTGGCAAGCTGCAGGTTTTTTTGCATACATAATCTTTCATTGCCTGTGTTTATATAGAAAACAGCTGGAAGGCAGTGTAGAACTGATCAGCAAATGATTTGTAGGGCTGGAATTTTGGAATAGATATCATAAGGAAGCTCAGACAGGATCAAGAGATAATCTGGTTGCTCCAGTTGTTACACTGTGTTGAATTATGACGGTGATTATAATATGTGCTATATTTTGCAGCTATGCATCTGAATATATATTGCTTTGATTATTAATAACAGGATAAATCTGATTTATTCATCAAAAGTATTGAACAGTGAACCCTAGAGGTGAAGAGGGGGAGGGGAAGAACAAAGGAATCACAAAAAATGGTGAGAAATCAAGATATGTTAGAGAATTATTGCATGCTGGTGTTAAAATCCATTCTCTCATTGCTCACTTGTGTTTGACTTATTCTGGTGAGAGAAGGTAAAGCATCTTTAAACCAAAGAAAAGGGATGAGCGGAAGGAGGATGGGAGGGAAGGCAGAGGCGAAGGAGAGACAGCAAAGAGCAGAGGGGAGGAGGGAGTGCTGTTGCGTGTGCCTCCGCTGTCATTCTGCTGCTGCGCGGTTCAGCGGCAGGAGGGCGTGCAGAAGGGAGGAGAGTGGAAAAAACGGTGGAGAGGGGGACAGAAAGGAAGGAGAGAAAGGGAGCGCCTGGGCTGCACTGCAACTGCAGCAGCTGCAGCAGCCTGTCAGGAAGAAAGAGGGAGATAGAAGGATACAGAGGGAAGGAAGAGAAAGCAGCAGGATTGTCTTGGAGGGGGAAATTTACATGTATGATTCCACACAAGGAGAGGAGTTTGACTAAGGAAGACTGTTTTTCCCCTCCTGATGCATTTTGATAATGGTCTCATGGAGGAGGCGTGCTTGGGAATAGTGTGAAAGGTAAAGAAGGAGGTTTGAAAATGGAAAGGACGGACAGCACCAAGGCATACGGCCAAGCAGATGGCAAAGGAGTAGGCATGGCAGCTAAGAGGGCCAAGTCTGGAGTGCCCCAGAGCACACAGCGTGGGGAGCTGAAGGTTTATCGGGCTGGCAGTTCTGAGGGCAGGATACCAGTGCCCTCCAATCTTCGCAAGCAGAGGTCGATGACAAACCTGGCTGTCCTCACTGATGCTGAGAAGAAGCTGCACCTATATGAGCCAAAGTGGTGTGATGACATGGCCAAGCCTGGAGCAGGGCAGACCAAGACCAACAAGCCAAAGACCACAGGGGGTGGCAGTAGTGCCGGCGGGGGTGCCCCCCTTTCTCGAAACCTATCCAAATCTGAACATTCACTGTTCCAGGGAAAACCCAAGCCCTTCAGTGCCCTAGCTGCTCCCTCTGCCCTGAGCAAGCAGAGCCGCATACCTCGTGGTCCTTTTGCTGAGGTGAAACCTTTAAGCAAGGCACTTGATGACGGAAAGTCAGACGATGAAATCCTCTCCAGCAAAGCGAAGGCCATTCCAAAGAAAGCTGGAGCCGGAGCTGGAGGAGAATCTGGCTCCAAAGCCCAGGGAGAGGAAGGAGGAGATAAGCCTTTCCTGAAGGTGGACCCAGAGCTGGTGGTGACAGTACTAGGAGACCTGGAACAGCTTCTTTTCAGTCAGATGTTAGGTAAGTACCGCAGACAGTAGGTTTGGGTGTCGTACTACGAGCTAGAAGCGCTCATCATGCTATCCCCTTCTCTGGACCACGCCCCCTTTGATACAGCAACACGGCACCTGCTTCTGATGCAGGTCGAGATTTCTCCTGAGCGAGTTTTTTTGCAGTTCACCAGGGGGAGGGAGCACAGCATGCTGGTCTTTCTTTTGTTTTATTGAATGACATATTTGCTGAACTGTTTCACAGAAAGATGAGCAGATAGTCGGACATTATGGCACTCTATTGTTCATACTCTTCCAACATGTGGCTCAGACGTCTGATGCCCAAAGGCTTCAATTATGTGAAATGTGCTCACTAAATTAAAAATTACAAGATGACTTCATAAAGCCTGGGGAGTTGTGAAATTATGACCAGCATACTGACTATCTTTCTAGAGCTCTCATTTACTGGAACATGTGTTGATGCAGTCAAGGTTCCATCCAGATATCCATGCATGCATCCCAAAAAAGAAAAAAAGATGTTTACAAAAAATGCTGAGAACGACATTTTGCCATATTGAATTCCTTTTTCAGACGCGTATAAACCTCTTCTCAGCTTCAATCATCTCCAGAGTTAGGACAGTTGGTTTACACCCTCTTTACTACTTTGATGATGAAGGTGTAGGTAAGGTTTTTGAATAGACTTCATACATGAAAAGAGGATTTTAATCATCCAAGATGGTGATTAGGATTCTGATGGCTGATTCTTTTGTGTTTTCTTTCTCTTCACACATGCAGAGTCTTTTGTATTCACTGGCAAGTGGAACATTATCGCCTGTAGTCACATCAGAGAACAAAGCATTATCTTTGGAAATCAGCCAGATGTTGTTTAACACAAAGCCTGCTTTACATGCACTCAGTCTTTCCTAAAAAAAATAAAAATAAAACTATGTTTCAGCTTTTATTTTACTTAAATACTTGATGCTACATTTAAAACTGCATGAAAATAATGCAATTAACTATGAATATAACCAAAGAGAGAAATTTTACATTGCATTACCACTGATGAAACTGGACCACTCGATTGATTCATCTACACAATTTCACACACCGTTATAGTAAAGCAACATTAAATCTCATACAAACAAGCATGGTTTTGCTCACATGTGATTTTCTTTGTATCATCAACATGACTCCTCAGGCTTTCTAATGAAGACATCTGTTGCAATTCGACATGTTACCCATGCCTCATTAACCAGTATAGAAATCAATCATTCAAGTTTGTCACAAATTATATATCAGCCAGTGAGAACTGTAAACAACACAGGGCAGATGGCATCATCCACACTTCCATGTCCTTTGTGGGACTGCAAGGAATTGGAGCACAAGAGTTTTTCCCTATTTCCAGACGCCTGAAAGTTTTAAAGATTATTTGGAAGTACATCAAGGGTCCTTCATTATTGAGTTCAAGTAGGGAACTGATTATTTGTAGCAAAGATGTTGTGGTGTAAAATCAACCCCAAAGCAACAGAAAATGTTAAAGGAAATGCTTACTGTAGCTGGCAGGAGAGTGTCATTATCCACAGTGAAAGAAGTTCTACTTTAACTTGCTCTGAAACGTCCCTCTGTAGCCATTGCTATAAAGGCAACATAACAAGGCACAATACATTTTGCAAATGCATTCAGAGCAAAACACTATAACTTATGGAGATTATGTGAAAACAGGCTCTGTGGTCTGATCATAGCTACAACTGTGGGGAAAACTGAGGACTGGCAACATTGGGTTGTATGGGTGTTAAGGTCAGCCATGACTTTAAGATGTGTCAAGAAAATCCGAGCTCATCCCACTTCCCCATGCTGGAGATTTTAGTTTAACAGTAATAATAAATAAAGTTATCTTTAAAATGAATCACTCAAGTGACATCAAGGCCCATCAGTAGACTTAAGTGTCAATAAAGTTAGTTTAACAGTAATAATAAATAAAGTTATCTTTAAAATGAATCACTCAAGTGACATCAAGGCCCAACATTAGACTTAAGTGTCAATAAAATAAATCTAGTTGTGTGTGTTGTTTTTGTCTCATGCAAACTTTGCTTTAATTCTACTTTTTTTCTATCTAATCATAAGAAATCATAGTCAGTCAGAGAGAGTCATTAAACAGGAAAAGCAGGTTTCCTGGAAAAAGAGGAAGTAAGTTTCCAGCCTGCAGATTTATAAAAATAGCTGAGACTATTCCTTATTTTAAAAATTAAATCTAAACATTTTGAGTAATTTGATAAGATTCAAAGTAAAATACTTATATTAATATTGGTTTACTTGTAATAATACTTATATTTGTGGGAACACTTACAAGAAAAACAAGTAACTGTAACTTTAGTAGTAAATAATTAGAATCATGTATTATTCTTGGTTTCTTTTCAGAAAAACATCTGTAATAACTCACATTAAGATCATAATAAGAGTAACTAATAAGTTATGGTTATAAAATCATAAATGAATGATAGATCAGAGAAGCTGAAGAAAATAAATGTGATATAAGTTATGGTTATAAAATTATAAATGAATGCTAAATCAGAGAAGCTAAAGAAAATAAATGTGATTTTGACATTAAACTTGAAATGGTGTAAAAAGGTGTAACTGCAATTAAACATCACTGATATGTTGGAGGTAGAGAGTAGGTGAAAGGTTGTGCAGGCAAGGGACACAGGAGGTTGAGCAACCCTGAGACATTAGCACAGACATCATGACATGATGTCTCTTAAGACAGTGACGGATATGAGATCATCTGTCTAAGCAGACAGATGAACCCTATATAAGGTGGGTGCAAAAGAGGAACCTTTTGTTGGATCCTCCGGGCAGCTTCGAGCCAAGATCGAGATGGACAAAGAACTCTGCAGCTGAAGAAGAGTCGGAGCCACGGAGCCGACGACTGTCCTGCACATGGAGACCAACCCGTCTGGCCCACAATCTGTGGCTTCGAATCGCACTTCTCTCATCGGCTGGGTTCTGACCCCAAAGACAAAGATGAAGACAAAGACAAGGAAGAAGAACTGGTGCCTTTTTTCCTGCCAGCACCAAGTCCTGTGTGACCTCAGCATCCATGCGGAGAAGAAGCTCATCGGACCTGCGGAGATCCTGGCCTTCATCGATCAACATCTTCCTCCTGTTGCAACACCTTCTTCATCATCAAGCCAGGTCTGGGGTTCGAAACGCCAGGCTCCGTCCGTCTCTCTCAAAGGTTCCCTTTTTTAGTTCTCAGTATCAGCAGTAGGGAAAGATAGACTAGATGATTGATTTTACTTATTTGATTATTTCTGCTACTGAATTAAGCTGTACTGACCCTTGCAAAAATGCCTTACTAATAAAATATTTAGCATAAAGAAAATCTAAAAGATGTTGTGGACATTCAGTTAATGAGTCACCTTAAAGTTCTTTGATGGTTGTAAAATAGCTGTGATGTTTGATTCTGGAGAGGAAGAAGTGGAAAATGTTTTTAGGTTGCTGGTAGCCCATATTTAAAACAACATCCTTGGGACTCGACCGAGTCACTAAAACCTACCTGGTTCAATAACAAATGCAAGTTGCAAAATAGAGAACGAGCGACCGTTAACAGGTGTGCTCTGTGAAACTAGTTGGCTGTAGGCTGCTCAGTCTGGCTAATTCACAGGGGGAAGAAGGGTGGGACACCTGGATGTAGGCCGTCAGATAACCAGGCGAATCGTTTCTCGAAACCAGCTTAAACAGAGTTTACTTCAGTTCTGGACAGGGTAAATCCCAGCAGATTTAGGAAACTCAACGTACCCGTTAGACGGAGAGCTGGTAGCACATCTCCCCTCTCAGAAGAGGAAGTACGAGAGTGAGAGAGTAGAGACAGAAAGGAGGGGGGGGGGTGTTGCGCAACAACAGATGCTAGCCATGAAAGTTAAAGCTCAGTCAATGCCTTATATTGAGCTGCTTCAGCTGCATACCTTATAATGAGGCTCCTGAAAGAATGCTTTTACTTTTGAACATAGGAGGTCTGTTTGTTTTCCTGCAAAACATCAAGAATGATGTAGTTAGTTAATGGTCTCATTTATTAAGCTGTCCATGTAAATTTATGCTTCAAGTATTACAGGGATAAAAAAATATCCTAATGCTGCCTTTACGAGGTGAACATAAAAATGTGTCCTTCATGCTGAATTTGTACATTAGTGGACCAAGACATCAGGTCCACTTCACTCTACTTCAGATAAGAAGTTTGAAAATATTTTCAAAGTGACTGTGTTTTTGCAGCGTTGAATCCTTGAACGACGTGTATTATTAGAACAGACCAATTGTTGAATGCAAAGTAAAAAAGAAAAGAAACAACCTCATTTCATAATAATTGTCTGGAATATGTCATCTCAGATCTCTGTTATAATAGCCTTTATTTGTTATAGTGGAAAGGAAAATGGGACAGGAAAACAGTCGACATTGTTTCAAACATTAAAGACATTCAGGAGTCAGAAATGTTTACTTACATATTTTCAGGTAAATATAGCACATTCACCATCAAATGTATTACAATTATGTATTTGGCAATGTTTACTCAGTGTTTTCAGAGTAAATATGTATAAATTAATGTGTCACTTTATCGCCAATACTAAAATATTTGGTATTTGCCCCAAAAACAATAAAAAAATTTAAAATGTAGTTTTGAAAGTTAAAAGAATTTCAGTAAGATCTAGCAGAATAACATTTATTTCATGTTTATCATTGCATACAGTGAATGAATATTATTTGTCTGTAGGATAATTAGATCCTCCTTGTTTGTTTGCTAACCTGCCACTTCACTAAGCAAAGTCAATTCTTGTGTAACAAAGTCAAATTATTTTCTTTCTGGGAAGATAGAGCAAAGCAAAATAAAAAGTAGTCATGGCGCCTGATTAAATCTTCTCCTTGGTATCTTTGATTATTTATTACACTGTCTTAATGAATTCATGCAATGTGCAAGACCTTCTGTCTGACTTGGCCATATTTGAAGAGTCGGATTAAAATTGCCAGTTTTTTTATTTTTTTTATTTTGTGAAGTTTGACATGTGCTGGTTTATTTCTTTACCAGTTGGAAACTTATCTGAAGTTATTTTCCATTCACAAAATGTTCCCCATTTAGGTCTGCTTTACATCAAGCAGACCGTGGCAGATGAAAAAAAAAATCACAACATTTATGAACAAGTCCATCTGACAGTGGGCAATTATTCGCAGGTGCTATCTGCCTTAGGAACATTCCAAGTTTCCCTTCTCTGTGTTGGCATTGCTGCAGTGCAGAATGCTAATGGACCTGCTGTTACACAGGGGTCCAGTGCATGCTTCATACAGGATGTATTCGAAACAGATGGAATTCACACGTGTCATATATTGAGCATTCCTGCTTCAGTGCATACCATGGGATTAATTTGATTTTGTAGGATGTTCATCCCTCTTCATTCTAATAAAATTGGTTTCCCTTGAACTTTTTTGGCTGACAGGTGGTATGTTAAAAAAAAAAAAAATCACCATAGTGCCCTAATAAGATGCTGCTATAGCCCACTAAAACAATTTAGCTTTTCTCATATTTATACAAACCTGAACAAGATTCATGGGTTTCTTTTGCCTCTTATTCATTATTTTTTATCTCAAATGTTTAAAATTACTTTTGCAAATTGTAACAGTAACTAAATGTGAAGGACAAAATCAGTCCTTCAGTGCACAACTAAAAAGGAACTTGCAGAATTAAAGTGTTTTAAATGCCTAAATGAGACACTGAGCAGTAAATTAAAGGAGAACTAGATATTTCTAACCACTTATGTTTAATCTCTTAAAAAGGATGGATAACATTTCCTGTTTTTCTCAGAATAATTTTATTTGAAACAATTTCTACTTTGAAAAAGAAGTGCTTATCTACTCAGAGGAGACAAAGTTATTTATGAGAAAATAGAAATGTTATTTTCTGTCAACAAAAACGTAGTGAAAAAAAGTAGAGCAATAGCACTTTGGTAACAATTTGTTTTTGTTAATGAATTTATATGCACATTTTGTTCATAAGAAATCTCTAACTATAAAAAAAATGGTATTTGTTAGTTGGCAGACAATTTAGATTTTTCTTTTGTTATATCAAGTTATGGGAGGAAGTACGTCCCTTTTAGATTTTTGAGTTTGATGTAAGAATTAATGATCTGGTTCAAAAACATGCAAAAATTCAAGGCTATCACTAAAAAAAGAAATTATATGTTAAAGTTAAAGTTGCATAATAAAATAACTATACATTTTCTGCTTTAATAGGAGAACCGTATTTTAATCATTACAGATGTGAACGCCTCTCTAAAAGTAGAGGTCTTGGCAGTTTGTTTCTCAGGGACATACAGGTTTCCAAGGTAACACATTACCAGGAAGGAAAGACATCAGTAATATAACATTACTAATGTCTTTCACATTACTAATTACTAATGTTGTTGCACATCAATTTGTAGAACAAAGATTTAAAGTTTTTGCTGATATTGGCGGTTTCACAAGCTGTAGAACCACTGGTTCCTTTCTCCTTTTTTAAATCCTGTTATTTCTATTTCGGTTTCGTCTTTTGTTTCTTTTGCCAGTCTTCTTCTGGCAAAAGGCTGGCTGTATTGGGTCATCAGTCAAATTCACTCAAATTGAAATTTGACTTAAATATTTTAAAGCTTTCACAGCTTTTGGAATTACATAGCTTGATGACGATGTCTATCATTAAGCTATGTAATGCTTAATGGTTTAAAATGGCAGTTTCCAAAAATATTTTGTTACAGTTAACTTCTACTGGATGAAAGTCCAAGAACCAATTTGGTCACCTTACATGTAAGGGCATACCTTTAATAACAGATTTTCTTTTTCTGTTTTGCCTCCTTGCTTACAAGTAGGTGACACAACATGTTTTAAATACACAAAGTCTGTTTCTACTTAGTTGATTTGTCTGATTTATGTTCTTCTGATCCATTACTAAATTAGTTAAACATCCTCATATAAGCCCAGCATGTTACTGTTATGTGTGGGGTCCCCTGACGTCTTTGCCACTCACCCAGCTTTCCTAGTTAATGCATTTATTGTACATTTTTCCCTTGGGTTATTTGCCTCAGCTGTGCAGTGGAAACCCCCAGATTCTTGTTTTTTTATAGACACATATTTTACAGCTAACACAACAAGACCCCTAATAGTACTGTAATATTGATTTGACATGGTCATAACCCAGTGATTTTATAATGCATGCAGCTGGGAGAAAATAAGCTAACGTAGAGTAACTCTGCTGTGGGTGCAATTCAGCTTGGTGGTACAGTTCAGGCATGCAAGTCTTAGCTAATGATCAGTGGATCGGAAAAATACAGTTGAGAAGGAAAACATCTGAAAGAGATCTTGGGTGTGGTGGGAATCCCCCTGCCGGGCAATCTAAGTTACAGACAACTTGAGGAAGTACCACATCAGTTCAGAGGGGTGTAGTCTGAAATAGTGAAACAGCCCATTACTCTGCCTAATGACTTGAACATACACTGGATGAGTTTCTGCATGGAAAACAGCTGGCACACCAATGCAGATGCAAATAATGCAAACCAGCTTTTATGCATGCAGTTCATCAGTGTTTGTGTGTAAAAACACTGTAAAACAATACACACTCAAAACATAAATGAAACAGAAGACACCTCTAAGATGTTCTTTATTTTCACACAGATCCAGATTCCCAGAGGAAGCGCACTGTGCAGAATGTTCTTGACCTCCGCCAGAATCTGGAAGACACAATGTCGAGTCTGCGTGGCTCCCAGCTGACCCACAGGTAAACACATCTGGATCTAGATTTGCTTTTTAGTGTAAGCGGTTGTGTTCTATACCAGCACAAGATAAAGTTTGGTTTTATTTAATCAGACACGATTGATATTTAAAGAAAAAGCCTGGACTGAAGAAGATTAACTCACGGAATGAATCAATGTACAGTATAACATAATCAAGAGTAAACAGTTGTGCCAAAGCTGCTAGGGGAATTTCCACCTGGTGCACATCTGGTTTCCGTCTCCTTTCAAATGGCTTTCCCCTTTTCATTCTCATAGTCTCACTTCAGAAATCTTTGTTTTTGATGGAACAGCAATAGATCTAAACATGAATTTGTCACAACAAGAGCAATGTACAACAATTATAGCAGAATGAATGTGATATTTTTGCAATCCTTGCTGTAAACTAGAACATAATTAAAGACATGCTATGTGTTTTTATAATTAAAAGAAATCAAAATAAGTTGCGTTGATTTTTTTTCTGACTGAAATTAAAACATGCCTTTACACATAGTACTGTTGTGTGAGTGCTTGGTCAATCGTCAATGTCAGAAAAATAACTGGCTTTTCATTTGCTGAGCTTTTTTCTTCTACCAAGTAATTTTGTCTGAAATCTTGTATTAAATCCTCTGTTTCTTGCAGATGCCATTTGAATACAAGATAATCAACAGTTAACTGAAAAAAAGAAAAATTCTTGTTCTCAATCATTATAAATTATCCACAAAGAACAGATAAAAATACCTACAGACTTTGCATTATTTATTTGGTTGACTCGGTTCATCGAGTTGTGCAATCCACAGACATAGATGCTCGAGGCTTGGCGTTTTTAACCCTGACCTACTTATAAAACAAGTAAACTTTGGGATTCACATACATATTGCTGCATTTAACTGGATTTAAAAATATCAGGACCACGATATCAGGTCATCCTTGTTTGTGTCTTCATGTTTCATAAGGTAATTTGACATGATTTATTCCCTGAAGAATGTTTGACATTTTATCTAGTTCAAGAGCAACTTAATATGAGTTTCTTTAAAGGACTAACTTATTTAAAGGACTCCTTTAAGAGAAAGAAAAATGTGCTCTTTTGAACACGTGTGACATTTTGCACATATTAAGCTTTTTTACTCAAATACAACTGTGGAACACAGTGTGAACCTTCTCTGTATCTTTGTAGCTGTATGGATAGCAGCAACGTGGGCTACGACAGTGATGAGACCAATGCCCGCAGCATTTCCAGCATGTCAAACCGCTCCTCACCTCTGTCCTGGCGCCATGGCCA
Source organism: Xiphophorus couchianus (assembly GCF_001444195.1). Classification (NCBI taxonomy): domain Eukaryota; kingdom Metazoa; phylum Chordata; class Actinopteri; order Cyprinodontiformes; family Poeciliidae; genus Xiphophorus; species Xiphophorus couchianus. Next base: position 5,834,573 of record NC_040247.1, read on the forward strand.
GTCCAGTCCTCGTCTTCAGGCTGGCGATGCCCCATCTTCCACAGGTGGCGGATATCCGGGCAGTAAGAGCTCCTCCCAGTACACAGCCCACACCATGCCAGCTCGCTGCTCCAGCCGCCTTAGTAGCACTTCTCGCATTGAACTCATCGAAGGTCTCGACGATGATCCTGATCTCAAGTTTGGTTACCTGAGTGATACTGACCTTCAAGGAAAGAGCCTGCCAGATGATGATGATGACAACTTGGCCAATGGGTGAGAGAGGAAGCTTTTAAACTTTTATCATTATAGCAGAAACCAATGAGGACTTCATTATAACAAGCAATAAGTTCAAAAAATGGCACATTCTCACCTGTGTGTTAAAGTAGTGATGAAAAAGCATGGCATTTAATAAATCAGGTCATAGTAAAAAAACACTGAAGACCTCACCAGGATGTCATATTCATACCAACGAGCAGCGTTTTGAAAGCAAAAGAAAAAGACAGGCAACATATTTGGTCAACATCACTCTGCTCATCTGGTGTAGATGTCTGAAACATTAGATAAAGAAAGTAGTGGTATTTTAGCATCTCTTTCTGTACTGGTACTACTAATCATGCAAGCTGTTTAGTTGTCAAAAGTTAATGAATAATCAGAAATTTAAGTCAGCTAATCAAAATTATGATCAAGAGAATAGAACACTGAAAAACAGCTTCAAGACTAACTAATAATATAAATGTCAGCAAAACATAATATCACATCAGCACAGCAATGACATATGGGGTGGAGCGAATAGGAGGGAAAAAAGGGGAGAAGGTGTGTGTGCGTGCGTGCGTGCGTGCGTGCGTGCGTGCGTGCGTGCGTGCGTGCGTGCGTGCGTGCGTGCGTGTGTCGAAAGCTGGTGTGCGTGTGTGTCAGAGCTAAAGTTGAAGGTTGGAGAAGGGAGCCTTGATAATGTCCACATCTGGACAAAACGGTGCCAAATTGGAAAATATTAAAGGGCAATAAAACACTACACATGAGGCCTACCCTTTAGTCTTTAGAGAGACAAAGCAAATGTTTCTTCAGATTCCTTTGCTGCATGAAAAACTTGGATGGACATCTATGTTGCACCTTCGTAAGTGAGAAAAGGAAACAGAACCATTGCACAGTCTTGGCCTGGTTATTCAAAATTCTATTTGCCACATTTGTTTTCAGCAGAGCAAAGAAAGAATTACACAGCATGCAATCAGCAACTCCTCAGAGAATCAGTGGGTTTAGCCACTCAAAAACACATTAAACCAACATTATGAAACAATGATTCTATTTTTAACTTTAACTTGTCCCTACCCAGACACTTTAAAAAAAGTTCAGTCTTACTTTGAGGTAATCAGTGTCATAGTCAAAACGATGTCCAGGAACCATTCCAAAAAAATAGGGCAAACAAACCAGTTGTTTGAGCCAGATGCTCTAAAAATGCCCAAAGCAGTCTGATCAGTCTGCTTTGGGAAAATGGGAGTTTTTGGGACAAACTCAAGATATAAAAAGATAAAGTAAGTTGGTTAGTTAGTCAGGATATCTGATTTGGTAGCCAGCCATCATCCATAGTTTAAGAGACTTTCTTAGACTCTCAAATGTTTTTTTGTTTTGTTTTAACTACGCTCATCAGATGTACCTATTTCAGCTTCCACATCATGTCCATGTTTTAATTGAAATACGTAGTCTTTCTTTAAAGTGAGGGAAAAGTAATAACCTATTTTAGCCAGCTGGTTGACAGTGCACAGCATCATGTGGGAGGAGGCGGGGCAGCACTGCATTACTATATGCTTGATAGAGACTGAGGAAATTCAGGAACTGTCTCTCTTGCATCTCATTAAAATTACTTTAAATAATCAGAGCACTGATGATATTTTTTTGTCTGGTTTGAAATGGTGACTCTTAAAACCTGGCTATAGCTTGATACTGGTACCCAACCAGTGGCTCGAGCTGGTATGATACTGTCCTTATTAAACAGATTTCATTTGCAAACTCTGGAGTAAAAACATATTTTCTACCATTTACAGCTTTTTTAAAGGGATTATTTGCAGACTATAACATCTTATTTGTCTCAATTGAGAATCTCATAAGGTTACAAAGTAAATAGCCTCTCACTTGGTGTAAAGATGCAACAAGTGCCAAATGCATTAAATAGTTTACATCTCACAGATGGACATTTTTGTTTTTCCTCTTTTTTTCCTGCTTTTCTTTTCTGCGCACTGAACTGTCACCACGGCACTTGTCATCTACCGTCCTTTTTGTGTCATTTAATTTCCTCCCACAACTTTCAGAAGACGGTGAGACTCGGAGAACGGCATAAAAAGAATCAAGGACAGTTCTCTAGAGTGGAGTAGCAGCTTTATCTTTGTTGCACATGTGGAGGGATTTAAGCTCAGCCTCTGGAGCACTCTCGAGGCCCTGTGTGCCAGGTCACATTCTTACTGTGTATGGTAAGACGAAGAGAAGAGATGACACACATTTAAAGTTATTTGGAATTAGAGCAAGAAAATAGAACAATTAAATTGGAACAAGTTGGAATTGGGTTTGATGGAATGGGATGAAAAAGATGGATAAAAAGAAAATGAAGTGCAGAATATTGTCCTTATTCTGTACTTAAATTTACATGTATTACACACCAATCCAGATACATTCATGCGAGAGTATGACTATGACCCATTTGCCTTGCTTTTTATATCACATATGCAGCCCAGATATTGAGTAAGTTATAATACAAAGAATATTTTTTCATAAGAACAGCTCATCATGCTGTGTGCCAAGGCACAAAAGATGTATACATTAAATGGATAAATCCATTAGATAGATAGATCCATTTATTGATGATTTATATTCTAAAACTTGGAATCTGCTGAAACTGTAAGTTCTTATGCTTTTCTTGTTGCTCTTTACATGGAATAAGTGGAAAATGTACTTATTTCTGCAGCGGAAAAACCTCTGTGGTGGTACTATGTCACAAATATTAATTCTTCCTCATAAATATCCCAACAACCTTTGGAGCAGATAAGAAGCTAATCCACTTTCTGAAGCGAGTGCAGAAGCCCAAGCTCCCAGTTTTTTCCTACAAAATGTGTGAACCATTTGCATTCTTACAACATCCCCCTACACACACTTACAGTTTGGCTCATTGAGAACCATTAGCTCCCTGGTTTTGAAAATAGACCAGGCTCCTGCATGGTAACCATGGAAACCAGCTGAAAATCGACTGTAAAGAGGATTTCTGTTCCCTTCCCTTTCAGTGAAGGCCCAGCTTTTTCTCATCTTTACATAGTGAGCTGAAATTAGGATTAACAAAATTACTTATTTTATTTTTACAAATGCCATCTTTTCACTAAATTTTTAATATGACAATGATTCTACATATAGATTTGTGGATAAAAATGATTGTACTGTTTCTCAATTTTGAAGTCTCAAACAGTACATTGTTTGTTGTATAATAAGGGTTGATTTACTCCGTCAGTCCAGGCAATACTGTCTGTCTGTATAGTAACTGTGTGCTGTGTGACTCTAATCACTTTGGCTTCAGCAGTAGTAATCTGATACAACAACATACTAAGTATCTGCTTAGACATGTCCTCTGTTCAGTCTGTCAGTCAGAAATTACTTGAATTATCCATACACTATTCATGGTCTGTTTTCCTGCACTTAGAAAGTGTACAAGAATTATAAATAATAATTTTAGACATATTAAGACACTACACATTTGTCAGTAAGAGTAGGAAACCATTATAACCCTACTCTCTTTTATTGAAAATAGTGGGTGATCCAAAATGTGATCCAATAACCACACGTTTTTGTTTTTAATTTTTTAAATTTCTCCCTTACCTGATTAAAAAAGTATATTTTCAAAAGCACCAAATTTAGCCACCAAGTAAATTTGGTGTGTAGCACTGAAATTACATCTGCCTGTGTGGATGGGATTGGTTTATCTAAAGACCAATTGATGAATTGCTCAACAACATAATCTTAACACAAATCTTATTCTGCAGCCGTTTCTGTAGGGAATGTATGGATAATTTCTCTTTCTCGTTGTAAAGAAAGTGCATTTGAGATTAAACTCAAAACACAATGAACAATTGCATTTTCAAACACAGTACAATTCCATCCATCTATTGTCCAACCCACTTGTCCTTTTTGGGGTTCTGGCGTCTATTTTAGTGGCCACTGGATAAGAAACGGGACAGGTTGCTAGTCGATCGCAGACATTAGCTTCTTTTTTAATTTTGTCCAGAACTACTATCTCCACTTCTCAATTTATGGCAAAAATATATTTGATCTTCCTTTTATATAATTCGTATGGTTCAGTTTTCAGATAAAATTACATTACTGGCAACAGGATGTTCACAGTGTCACATATTACACAATGGGACTATAGTAGATATGTAGATATTTATGGGGCTTTGTCTATACACCAGCACAGAGGCAGCAGTGCAAAGTAAAGGACGTAGGCTGGTTCAGCAGCAGCATCACCACTGATCACAATCGAGCACCAACACAGCTCGGGATGGGCTGCCATGGCAACCGTCTTCCACTGACCCAGTGATGGGCTGCCTTGTGTGTCAGTGTGGTAGCTGCTGAGCAAATGAATGTGTGGAGAATGCATGTGTGAGATTCAGCTGATGGTTTGTGTGTGAAATAAAAGGTCTGAAAAAACTGGAGAAAAAGCAGCATTTCAAGTAAATGACTGTAGAGAAGCTATTATGAGAGAGATTTTTTTTTATAATTACTCTTTGAGGGACAAAACAGTGTGCATGTTATTTGTTTCTTTCTGGTATTTACAAGATGGGATTCCCTAGATTAGCAGTGACACTAATTGTGGAGAAATGTAGCTTTATTAGCTAACTTAGGTTTAGGACATATCACTTAGTGTGTGATAAATTCTTCCATTGCTTCTGTGATCTATAGAAATGAATTTGACTAATTTTGCAACATCAGCAAAGGTATGCTGCCCCAAGCCAAGCTATGTTGTCTGTAGTTAGTGAATATCTGTAATGTTTTGAATGTGCCATATTTAGGTCAGTTTTTGAAATGATGGAATACTAACAGCCTTGCTCATACTCGCTCACTCACTGGAAACTGTCTATTGACAAATGCATTCCATTATGCACCAAAGGTTTGCTGCAGTCATCCGATCCTGGATCGGTTCCCTCAGCAGTCTGTGTTTAATTTCCCTTTCCTGTCTAAGTTCTGGTCTTAGTCACTTTGTACCTCCCTGCCTGTTAAAGCCTCCCATATTTTTCTGACCTATTTAAATCTATCAGTACAAAAGTTGCTGCTTTGGTCTGTGACAAACACTTTGGAGAATACACTTTTATGAGGTCCAGTGAAAAGTATTTCTAATTTCTGAGTCTTTCTGACTATCACTACATCATTTTAAAGAGTACAAATTTGTAGTTTACATGTGTTTAAGAGACATAATTCTGTCTGTTATGGTATAACATTGGTTACTGTTATACCAACAGAGCACACAATCTCTCACGGTCTCTTTAAAACACATCTGGGGTCAATATGGAGCTCTCAACAAGGGTCATTGAAACACTGACTTACAAAGACTCCCCTAAAACCAAATGTGCCTTTACGTTCAGTAGAGTCCTCAGCGCTGTGAATAGTAAACCATTACAGCAGCACCCCCGGGAGTATGAATCATCCCTGTATCATGTCTGCGTGTGGTCGTCTGGATATGTTTGTGGTGCTTGCTGTTCAGCCCCAGGTGGAAAGTTTTCCAAAGTTGGTACAGAAATGATTTTTTTAATGGTTAGCTATGTTTTTTCAGCATAACCTCTTCACAGCAAGCAGCTACTCAGCAAAAAAAGCATTTTGAACAAAAACACGGATTAGAAGAAACCTATTAAACCAGATAGTATTAAAATGGTTGAATTGTTGTCAGATTTGGTGCCACATGAGACTTTCTCTGTTGGCTGCTTCAGTGGGATTTCAGACTTCATCTGACCGATCACACTGATCTTGACTCTACATTAATTTTCTAGGTCAGTAATCAACTGCCATGTCCATGTTTCTAGGCCCCTTAGATATATGGTGAATACACTCTGTGACATAGTCACTGATGCATCTCAGAACCATTTACTGTTCTGCAATGAAAGCTGCCCAATCCTATTTGTTTGGCTGTGGTCAGCCTTGATATGAATCAAAATCATGCACCAGGAGGATCCAAGATTGTGCTTCTTTTTCCATCTTTTTTCGTTTGAAATGAAATAAACTTATGCTGACATAAATCCCCTGCTCACGGTACTATGCTCTGATGCTTTCTTTTTGTAGTAATTTCCCATGCTGTGCTTCAGAATTGGATGCAACAGACAAATGTCTACTCCTCCTATGATTCAAAAGCTGTTTAGTTTTCTGAATTCTAAGTGGTGCTTCATTTTGATACACTGTGAAAGAGGATGAACGCTACATTTTTATGCCAGGGTGAGCTTGAATTATTTCTGCCCTCTGCTGGTGTCTTAAAATCATTACCTGACATGGAAACTGCAGAAATTCAAAGTATTCAAAGTATAAAGTATTAGATGCAGTGCAGATTGTACATCTTGAGACTTATAATAGAGAGATTGACTTTATGAATGACTAGGAACAGCACAGTCTGGTGCAGCTGTCTCCGACTGGATTAATTGTTGCCCAACAGATTACTTTAGAGCAAAACACAAATTTGTTGACTTATTTTTCAACTTATTATGCTACTAGATTAGCTATGATTTCATGTACTACTTAACAGATCAGAAAGTGGCTGTCTTGGGCTATTTTGCCACATGTCTTCCTATTTTCTCTTGTCAAACTGCTGTTCAAATTAAGCTCCTAAGTGCCAAACTAATCCATCCATCCATTTTCTGTACACCCTTGTCCCTAGTGGGGTCAGGAGGGGTGCTGGTGCCTATCTCCAGCTAACGTTCCGGGCGAGAGACGGGTTACACTCTAGACAGGTCATCTGTCGCAGGGCAACACAGAAACACGCCACCATGCACACACACACACTTAGGGAGAATTTCGAGAGACCAATTAACTTAACAGTCATATTTTTGGACTGTGGGAGGAAGCCGGAGTGCCCAGAGAGAACCCACGCATGAGAGAACATGCAAACTCCCGGGAATCGAACCCAGGACCTACTTGCTGCAAGGCAACAGCTCTTCCAACTGCGCCACTGTGCAGCCGCCAAACTAATCTTTAAATTAAATTAGTTATTCCTGTCTTTTACTATGTCTTATGTTGTTTTAACAATGACACTGGACTAGCCAATCAAATGTTTTTAAGACCAGTTTACCAAAAGTGAAGGAAACAGCAACAATAAGAGATCAAAGGCAACTAAAATTAAAGGTCATAATGTAAGAATGTTTTATGCCTCAGCCAAAGCCAGATGCTTTGATTTCTCTCTGATTTTGCCAAGTGTAAATGTCCCAAAAACCTCACGTTGGCAGCTTTACAAAACATACCAAGCAAATGTATAGAGGATGTTTTCTTACACAACCCATTTGCTTATCAGTTTAGTTCAGTTGTTACTATAAAGTGCAAACATTGCTGGAAGGCTGTTTGGATGACAGCTTTTTTTGTAAGAGTGTGGTCTGGCTGAGATAAACAGGATATGTGAGCACCGACACACCTTTTTTGCCCTGTAAACAATTCAGATCAAATATCATTCTTGGAAGACAAATATTCATTCTCTTAAGGATAATAAGGAATAAATGCCATATGTGATCAACAACTATGTAAACCACTGACTTATGATCCTTGTGAGCAAAGCAAAGCAAAGAAAATCAACAGACATCAGAAGAAATAGTGTTCTCCATTGATATTATCATTATTTACACTTAAGGTAAAAGTGTGTACAAAAGTCTTGAAATAAATTGTCATGGAAAATTTCTAACAAATTTTTATTGTAGAAAGCACAATATACTAAAAAGTAGCAGCTTTGTTTATCTTTCCTGAATAAATCGTAGATATGTTTCACTGTGTCATAGAATTTATTAACATTCATTTAAAAGATTACTGATACAGAAAGCACATAGTTGTGCTGTTATGTTTTGAAATTATTTACCTGGTAAGTATGTTGTTTAGTCACATTGAACACTCATTTTCAGTCTAAATAACTTAGAGGATTTACAAATCAAGACTGATGATGTGGACGGGGTGCAAATCCGTCTTGTCCCAAAGCTTTGACCTTCTAGAGTGTTTTTACTGACATGAGATCACCAGAAATTGCAATGAATATAACTGTTTCACTACCAATGAGAGGGGGAGGTTGGGTTTTCCAAGGCTGCTCATGCATCACTGGAGATCCTTGTGTCATCTGTGGGCTTGTGGTTTCAGTTGCTGAGATTTAGATTTCTACCTTGAACTGCATTTTTTTCCATACTGCATTTAAAGAAATGTCTTATTTTATGATACATAATTTTGTAGCGAACATAAAAGTCAAACTATTTGCAAAATTCTCTATAGGCTGGCTTTTGACTGCTTTGTTCTTTTTTAGATTTTATTAAAGGGCAGGGTTATTATGTAAAATCAACTTTTTTGAGCTTTATATCATGTTATAATGTAATTCCGTCATAACAAACAGATGTGTAGTGTTGCTTCAGTTATTTCATGCATGTTTGAGAAATCCTTCAATCTCACCTGGCAGTCATTCGGGAGAAAACACTTGGTGAAACTGCGCTTATCATAGGAACTCCTTCTCAGGTCAATGAGCTTAAGAACGGTTGTAAACAGCATCATGGGGGAGCATTATTCTGATGATATGCATTAGGTGGAATATTCGACAAAGTAGGAAAGTCTTAAAGAGACAGACGCCAATTTCAAGCCATCAAATTGCAAAGTCAAATTTAATTTAAATTATGTTTGGTATAGTATATACATATAATTTTTGTAACAACAAATGTAACATAGTTACTTGATTGCGCTATAAAATGACACTATGTGCCTGGAAAATACATAAATATGGCCCCTTTAAAATGTTCAGATCTGATAACAAACAGCCTCCATATAGAGCTAAGTTCAAGGATGTTTTTAAGTTAGTTAACTATTACAGAGCGAGAGGTTTTTTGTTCTAAACTGGAAATTAACTGATATGTACGGAAGAGGATTAGGGCCACCGAAAAAATAAGTCAGAATTCTGACTTTAATCTCAGAATTCTTTTTTTTTTTTTCGGTGGCCCTAATCCTCTTCCGTAGATATGTGTGTTGACTTCCTAGAAAAGCAAGCTAAGGTTAAAGGGTTAGCGTCGTCACTAACCCTTTAATGATATCCTTTAATATCATCATTAAAGGATGATAATTAATGATCATCCTCTCATTAAATATCGGAGTCAGTTCTCTCTCTCGCTGCCTGGCTCGCGCGTCCTGTCTCCCTCTCTCGGTTTTCTTTTGGGGATGGGTGTAGCCTGACTCCTTTCTGCTGGCTGAATGAGTGGCGAGAATGGGTCTTTGCTTTCAGGGGATGTGAATAGTACTCGCTTACGGACAATTAAGAGGATTTACTGCCACTAAAAGTGAAAAGCTAGAAAAAGACACAAATGAGCGGTCGTGTTTTGAAAGTGCCTCCGTTGCGGTCAGCGACAGGATCAAGGAGGACTTTACTTTTTACGCCAAGGTAACTCTCCGACTCTACATGCACTTTTCGGTACATTTAAATCCGCGGATTTCGTTCACTTTAAACGCTTTTTTAAATAGACGTTGACCGCTATAGTCTGTTGGATTATGAAGTAATAATTGAAATAACGCAAAAATACTGAGTATTTTCACAGGAAAAACAACATCTAAAAACACGTGATTTTTAAAAAATACTGATTGTATTTGGTTGTAAAATTATTAAGGCTAGTGAAACGAGATTTTGAATGGACATGTAATGTGGCTGTTAACTATCTCCTTTACTGAAATGTACCTCCTGTATGGAGGTTCAAAAGGGCCACCATTTTAAAAATATTTATATATTTTACTTAAATGTGCACATATTACAGCTATAAGCAATTATGTAGATATTTTTTAAAAAAGTACAAACATGTTCTTGTTTGCAAAAAGCTTATTTTATGGTTCAGCACTGCAACACAAACAATTTGTTTCATCCGCCTGCCTTACTCATCAGTAAGGGCTACCTACTGCCAGTTTCAGTAAAGTCTGGTATGTAGATGACAAATGAAATGTTGCATTGCATGAACCATAAAATAAAGAAATACTGAAATAATTGGTTAAAATTTTCCAAACCATTGAAGAATAATGTGATGCGGTCTGCATGGAACTAAATGTGAACTTTGGTCACTAATTAACTAAAAAGATATATCCGACTCAAAATCAAAGGCAACCATTACCAAGAGATGCCACACTATGAGACGTCTTCAGATGCAACTGGTTTTTTGTGAGATGGATGAAATTGTGAACAGTTCCAATTGACAGTCAGTTTTTAATACCTTAAGGGTTTTGCTGGAAAGCTGAATATTATTTTATATTTTAAGCATCACAGTGAGCCCAAGAAGTAATTCCAATCAACATCAAAATAATGCGATGAGAGCAAAACAAAGGTTTTGGAATGGCCGAGCTGAGTCCAATTAAAAATCTTGCCAACTGTGGTAGTCACCTAAAGAAGGCTGTGAACAAGAAATATCTTCAGTGCATATGGAGACTATTTGCAAAGCAAAGTGGGAAAATATCGTCAAGTTAAGATGATGAATAGACCCATCCCATATCAGAGAATACAGAATCAAACTGAATCAAAGGAGCTTCAAGAGACTAATAATTTATCTGTATTATTGCATCTTTTTTGGGGTTATTTTTCAGTTGAAAGGAATGACATAGACTATAGCACCTTATATGTGGACTAATCTATAAAGATAAAACAAAAGTCTTAACCTCATAAAAACCTGAAAATTTAACAGAGCTGCTTACACTTTTAGTAGCGACTGTGCAAGATACATTTTCTTGGTCTTTTTAATTGAAACCAAGGTGAAATCAGAAAGTGTTCTAAAGATAAAATGGTTTACAACCTTACACTGTTTATACCCAGAATGTTTACCAATACTGTAAGCCTTTAGATTACTGTTTTATGTCCTACCAACTATGTAAAAGTTGTTGGAATGTCCTCACTTTCTTATACTCTCTAGCCAGTCAGTCATCTTAAACACTTTTAGTGAATCACAGATCAGACTAGCATCTTAAAGACTCTGGAGGGCAGCCATAGAAAGCAAGAAACAGCAGTTAATTGCCCCACCAAACATGCACTCCGTTGTTGTACTCTCACACTCTCCCTGTCTGGGTTTTACCTCACAGAGCAGACAACTTGGCTTGTAATATCAACAACCCACAGGCCTTCCTCTAAAAGTTGACATCCCTGTGGGGTTATTCACGGCCCCTCGGTGTCGCCCCTCACAGAGGAGCTATTGTCTGAGAATACCACAGAAATTTGCACTGAGTGGCAATCGTTAAACTAATCCAAGAGTCGACAGTGTTGGAAATATTTTTGAAAATATTAAATCAAACCTTTATTCTCTTGTTTTTGAACTCAAACTTTGAAGCTATTGACCCATAATCACAAATCTGTTTCTAAGCCATCACTTATATAAATGGTCCAAATCCGCACCTTAAAGAAGTGTAACTCACAGCCACTGCTCTGTTTTACAACTTCAGCCATGCCACTCTTTTCCTGCCATGTGATTATATTCAATTCTGAATGTGTACAAGCCATTTTTGTCTCCCATTTTGTCTCCATCCCATGCTCCCTGCCTTTGCTAATTGCAGACTTCATACCCACAAAGGGCATTTTCAGCTCAGTGGAGAAGTCAAAAGAAGAGAAGAACTGATTCAACTCAAGAAATGACTTGAAATTATCATATTAATTTACCTTTTCCACTAGGCCACATTTTTGTGTGCCAACACAAATTTTATTACCATCTGTGGTTACCAGTGGTAATAATCACTAGTAACCAGATCATAATTATGGAGAAACTGAGCTGGAATTCTTTTTATGGTCTCAGCAGATATCACTTTGTTCAGAGTAGAAAACTATAGCCTCCTATTAGACTTGAATGGTCTCATGTGCTGATGAGGATGTTAGCTGACTGAAAGGATTCACAATTTGTTGAATGTTGCACAATGACTAACTTTTCATTGTGTTCAAATACGAGCAGTCTGACTTCCAGGGCAAGATTTAGGTTGTGCAGAGACTGTCCACCCCTGTAATTTTTGTCAGTCAGGCATTGTCTGTTTCAAGGTGACTTATAGGTCCATTGAGACATGAAGCTCATGAAAACTTTTCAAAGCTAATGACTCCTTTTTACACAAATTGCTTCTGTAAGACATGGCAGAGCACACTTGAATTCTTTCTTATGTCACAACTTTAGGTTGATTTATAACCATATTTTGACTAATCATGCTTTTGAGTTTTTTAAAGAAACTTATGTTGTTAATTTTGGTTTTCTGGTGTTATATTTGACCTTACACATATAATGAAACTGTAGCGTTACATGTGTTTTGCTTTGTGTGCGCCAATGGAGTGAGAGATTTATGACATGAAAGAAAATTATGATTTAATATTTATGTATCAACTGATATGTTAGTTCTTGTTTTGTTTAATGCAGTGGTTTCTTTGACTCCAGAGCCAATCGAACGTCTACAAACAGACATTTTCCATGCTGTGCAGCAGTTTATTTTTCCTTTTCTGGTCTTTAAAGGCAGACTAAACACTTTTTAAAGCAATTATCTTGTTTCGTTTCAGCTGGGATGAGAGCAGCTCCATCAGCAGCGGACTTAGTGATGGTGACGGCTCAGAGAACCTCAGCTCAGAGGAATTCAATGCCAGCTCATTTTTGAACTCCCTGCCCAGCACACCTTTGGGATCAAGACGCAGTTCCTCTGTTATGGTGAGCTGTAAAAATGCATTTTCTCTTCATTCCAGTGTGGATTAATGTCCCTTCTAATAAGATAAGCTCTGCTTGTCTTTATTTTCCATTGGCTGTAAGGCCCCTCTGTGAATAGTGCGCATTCAGAATTTAACAATGTCTTAAATCTTAGAGTGACACAAATGTTGATTGTTTGAGATGGTGTGTGGCATTAATTATGGTCCAAATTGTGTCAGGCACAATTTTGAAATGGTTTGATTATATCTACATGTCCATGCATTAATCAGTCATGAGCGTAATTCAATCTGAATGTTTTTTGGAACACTGCTTTAGAAAAATTACAGAGGACACAAACATTGCATCATCTCTTCAAGAAATCACAAATTTCGATGCTAAAATGTCTTGTCAGTGTCTCTACCTTTTCGTAGACAAACAATGGGTTTGCTTTTGCCAAACTGGAGAATGCTTGGGTGGACGACATGGCCATTACTGCCGCTCTATGAGCCATCTGCTATTTTATATCACTTTAATAACATGCCAAGAAACAGCATGCATGATTTTGTCCTTAGTGCCACCTCCACTTGCACCACATGATATCTATTAATGTATAACTGTCATTTTTCTAAAAATAGCACATTTAAATTTTTCAACTCAAGATATTTTAGTCTTAAAAAGTTTTAAATCCATACATTTTTTAAACTTCATTTGTTTTCATCTGCAGTTGTCTTCAGTTTTCTTATGGTGCCTCAGTTTATCTTTCTATGTTTTTTTTCTGGAATGCAAATATGATACAAAGCAAAATTACTGACACCAGTTGATTGTAAAGACAATAAAGGCTACATCTGATTGTGTCTTCTCCATTTCTCTCTTCAGCTCCGCACTGATGCAGAGAAGCGATCTCTGGTGGAAAGTGGCCTTTCTTGGTACAGCGAGGATGGCAAAGCCAGCCACAAGCTTGACAGCTGCAGCTTCAACTCAGGAAGCCTCAAATCTGAAGCCCCAAGCAAGTGGAGAAAGAAGCCGCCGAGCCTCAGCGAAGATTTTGGGGTTAAAGCCGATTTGAAGAAGCCTCAGAGTTTGGGTCAACCAGGAAGTTTCAAGAAGTGCAGAAATCCTCCAGTGGGCGTGACCTCCCCTATTACCCATACCTCCCAGAGTATGCTCAAGGTTGCAGGTGAGACTCTGTTGCATATTGGTCTCGTCTAGATTTCATCAAAACGCTCCTGTTTGTCTTCTTTAAGGAATTCTGCCCACAGCTACTACTTTTAGCTTGTTTTAAGATGAAAACCCATGTCATCAATTATCTCCCCAACTTCAGGAAGGCAAACATGAAACAGTGTGTTTATGTAACAGTTAGGCCAAATGCCTGCTTGTTATCTGGAACATTGAAGAGATAGATTTGCTAATGAAAGTCTGGGTCTGATTCATTCTGCACACTACATGTAAAAAGAACAATATCATTTTAAAGTTATGCACCCATGCTATTATTATCTTTTACCATCTATGTCTGCAGAAATATTTTGATGAATTTTCTTAATTATTTTTCATAATAAAAAAAAGTATTTTAAAATAATCACTCCTTTGTTTTTTTTAACAACAATGTTTTGCCTTAATTTTCTCCAAAGCTAATTCCATGTTTTGACATAAGTGAATCAATTATATCCAGTACTATGTGCTAACAAAAAGAATCCAGAGTATGTTGGGCTTACTCATATTAATGTTTATTTTCAATAGGAACAACTATGGGTTTTTATTAGATTCTCACAATATGTTACCCTTATTTAAAATATGATATACTCTTGATTTTTACACTATTTAAACAAAAATAGTGACTGTATTTGTCAAAATTTCTCACTACTGCAAAATCCATATTATATTGAATATTATGATTAAAATAATGTTATCTATACCAAATATATACTGTCACGTGATAACAACAAGTAGGCCAATCAACTAGGAGGTGAGGAAAGAGAAGGACAGCTAAATAAGTAGGGCAGTTAACAGAAGGATCTGACAATGAGTGATGGAAACTAATTATAACTGTTAGGAGAGGCGATTCATTACATGGGAACAAGAAAAGTGCCATTAACTGAATGTAATGCATTTGGGTGAGCCCCTGAACTAATGACTGAGGAAAAATGTACCAATGAATAAAGAAAATAACATATAAAATCAAGCATGTATGACAGATATATTCCTTAAATAAAAAAAAATAATAATAAGTCTTGCTCTTTTACTTACTTGACATGATTTGCATGTTTTCTCTTATATGTAAGGTAGGAAATTACCTGCTTCATAATTTTATTTAAACAATCCAGGTACTTGTGGATGACAGATCAGTGGCAACATTGATTTGTTTTGCCACAAAGAATTGGACATTACATTTATTAATCTCCACTTTTACCTCCTTTATGTTTTTGTTTGAAAAAGGTATTTTTAAGACAATAACTTGAATTTTTGACATCTGAACTTTTTGTCAACCCTGTTTTAAAATATTCATAAAATCTGCCAATGTCAGGTTTATACCAACAAATAGTGAGTAAGAATACTTCTAAATATTTATTGAAAATCAACTTATTCTCCAAGTATGTGCTTTCAAAGACTGTATTAGAAATTTAGCTACATGTCTCAGTAGCTCTAAAATAATGTATTCCATTTTTTTTGTTGTTTTTTGTTTCTGTAGCACCGAAAAGTGAGAAGCCTCTAGACAAGTCTAAAATTTCCATCAAAACTGCTGGCCTACAACGGTCCCGTTCAGATGCTGGCAGAGATTTTCATGGAGAACACCGTAAGCCCCCTTCAGGTTTGGTCAAACCCTCTGCTGGAGGTTCCTTTGGCTACAAGAAAATGTCAACAGCCACTGGTACCGCTTCAGTTATGACAGCAGGGGGCGCCCATATCCCCGGAAGCTCTGCTACAGTGGGGAAAACACCCAAGTCATCTGGCATCCCTGTCAAGCCTCTAGGTGGAGGAACAAGCTTGGGCAGAAAGAACAGTTTCGATGCTAGCAGCGAGCACGGCTTCCTGGGGCCAAATGCCCGAAACAGCATTCAGTACCGCAGCCTGCCCCGACCAGCCAAATCGAGTGCTCTGAGTGTGATCGGACGCCCAGCGGCACGTCCTGCCAGTGGAACCATTGACCCCACTCTGTTGAGTTTGAAACCTGTACCCATGGCTTCCACAGGGCCCAGGATTAAAGAGTCAAGCGGCTGCAGTGGTAAAATGATGAGCAGAACGAGTACAGGCCCTGTGAACCAGACAGACAGAGAAAAAGAAAAGGAACGGGCCAAGGCCAAGGCTGTGGACTGTGGCTCTCTGAAGGGAGACGACAGCCAGTCAGAGTGTGCAGGAGAGCCAACTGTGAAACTACACGGCCTGAGACGCACAAGCAGCAGCAAATACCCTGAACTGTCCTCTCCCACAACACCAAGGTCTCTCATTAATCTACGTTTTTCTTACTTTTCCTTTTTTTCAAGCCATGGAAGTTTGGCTTGGAATACACAACACTGCTTCGTTGTGTATTAGCACAACAAAGCAGTGTTGGTTTACAGAATAAGTGCTCTAGTTATCTTAATGTCAACAGTAATACCTAACAGCCCTCACTAAAGAATGTATTTAAGGAAAGCTGAGAAGTGGGAGCTAGGTTTTTGTGGATTTATACTGCAGATAACGATAAGTCTTGAAAACAGTCCTACCAAGACTTTGTAAACTGAAACTATAATGAGCTCCCTTAAACACATGATACATTGTTTTAATATCCATCCATTTTCTTACACCCTTGTCCCTAGCAGGGTCGGGAAGGATGCTGGTGCCTATCTCCAGCTAACGTTCCGAGCAAGAGGAACATTTATTCAAACATTTAATATGTCTGAATAAATTATTGAATAAAAACAATAACTAATTTGAGAAAATTGATCATCAACATCAAATAGCAGATTTTTTTTCTCCTTTTTTTGTTTTGACATATTTTGCCTTCCTTTATTCCTAGGATGCTGAATACCAAGTCTCTTGGTCGCCCTCCCAGTTTGGCTCATCTGGACAAGATGAATTCAAACAGTCTTGACTCCTGTGTGACCATCCAGGACCTTCCACCTCCTAAAATACCACCATACTCTAAGCTTCAAGACCTGGCTGCTTCCCACACATCCACCCGTCTTACTCCAAGCCCGGCTCCTGTCCTCCACATTGATTCCCCCACCTATACCAGCGAAAGCCTGAGCTTAAGTGGATCCCCCATGCTCTACCCCAAACTTTCTGGCATGCATCGCAGCTTGGAGTCTCTACCCCTACAGATGAGTGTGCCCTCCAGCATAAGGCTGGTACCACAAAATACGAGCGATAAAGAAGAGAGGGCTTCAGGAACCTGGAGGGGTGGGAGTAGGACGTCACTCAATCTCTCGGATGGGCAAGTTTGCAATTTTTATTTAAAATAGTAGTGTGGTAAAAGATGTTTTCATCAGCTTATCCTGTATTTGTTATTTCCTTACATAAGGATGCAGATTGCAGATGTTGTTACTCTTAATTTCAAATTAATTCAATGTGAAAGCCAAAAAGCTCTCCCAGGATTTTTAGAGTGATCTGAATAAATTTTGTATTAACTGGCTCAGAGTTCACATCTGAGGCCACTGACTATGCCACAGGCACTAAAACAATATTGGCAGAAAGAACCGTATTTGTCCTTGCCACTGATAATTTGCTGTATGCTTGTTTTGTAAAGTAAGCATAAATACAGGGTCCTTGGCAGCCACCAAACCAATCCATTTTGATTTTGTGGGACTTTTAAGACAGCAGAAACTGTGACCTGTCATTTTGAATAAGAGGTAAAAGTTTGGATCCATCACAGAATTGCTGTTCTTTCAAGGTGAAGATCATCCAATTTATTTTCTGGCAAGCAACTGCACATTTAGACAATCGCACATGTGGCTTTTTAAAGTGTATACTTTATTAAATGGCTCAAATGTAGAGGTAGTGATACAAACCAGCAGTATGACTTGGCAGGGTTTCTAATAATATCCAAGAAATATGTGTTGGTAATTGTGATTCTGTAACACAATAACAGTTTTTTGCTGGAAGTAATGCAGAGCAATTTTTTTTACTTTGCTTTTTTTGCAGTGTGCAAACGGACCGGAATACTTTGCCAAAGAAAGGCTTAGAGTGAGTCCAAATAGCATTGCCTGTTTTTAAATTCAGTTTAATATGACATCACTGTTTTCACTTAAAACAACCTTTTTTTAGGCGCTATGGGTCCAGCCTCTCAGACAGCGATGGAAGCAAGCCGGGAAGACGTCACTCTCACACCATAGTGAGCATGACGGAGAGCAACACCCCCCCTCAGCTACCTTCACCCACCCGCCTTCTCCACCCTTCTTCCAGCAAAACTACTCTAACCAACATTGGTGAGTGTGTCTGTTCCAGTTTTGAAAAAAAGATTTCCTAAAACTGTAAGATTATGACGCAAAGAAGATGATAATCTCCTGACTGTAGTCTTTTAGATCAGTTTTGAAACTTATTGAACCATGGTTCTGCCTTTCATTCAGTCATTGGAATAATTGTCTTATACTCAAGTAAAGTCGTGCTTGGTGTGTTTGTGGGATTGAGTTTTATCCTTTTGTTTGCCTGTTTTGCACAATAGTTGCCCCAATTTCATGTGGCACCCCAAGGATATCACGCTCCAACAGCACAGGCCCCTCCAGTGACCCAGCCTGCGATCTGTATGGATCCTCCCCTCTGGGCAGCAGTATGTCTCTGGCTGACCGGCCAAAAAGTATGATGCGATCCGGATCCTTCCGCGAACCAGGAGAGGATGGTGAATGTTCTTGCTTTTCTTCTCTTATGGTTGAATATTTCAACATAAACAGTTTGCTTACATGGCCAAGCAAGATGGAGAGAAGTGTTATATGGTTATTTTAGACTAATAGTGAATTAAATCAAGATTTGGACTAATACATCTTAAAGTTGTAGGTAAAAGACAAGTTTTGCAACACATTCTAATAGTAAAATCTTAAGTGATAGATTATAGTTTGTATTCACATATATTTAATTTACTTTTCCATTGTTTATTTTCTTAAGGTTTGCTACACACAGTGAAAAAATAAGTCAACTCAGATTTATTTATGATTTTAATGTTCATGAAGACAGTCATATTCTTAAATTATTTCTCTGCAGTCATCTGTTCTTAATTACTTGACATGTTTTTATTTTCCAAAACCTTGACATCTCGTTGTCTAAGAGAGAGTTTTTAAGAAAAAAGTTGTTTTGTTTTCTTACTGATTAAATCAGTATCCCTGTGAAAAAAACTGTTAGTTTTTGTATGGGGTAATATCTTTCCTTTGTCTTCTTCAGTGCATGGCTCTGTGCTCTCTTTGGCATCCAATGCTTCATCTAATTATTCTGCGGTGAGTCAACACAGCTGTTTTATATGAATAAAGAACATTTTTATCTATCTTAGCTAAAAAATATATTTGATAGAAAATATCAAATATATTTGATATATATTAGAAAATAGTATTGACTAAGTTTCTTCTTAATTAAATTGGCAACTTCTCACAAGGTTATGTTTTTTCAAAAACTGCTTCATTATAGAATCTTTTCATTAAATAGACAATTAAACGGTAAAGATACGGCCATGTTTTGTTTTACTCTTTAAGGTTTCATATTTGAAATCTTAGAAAAATAGTTATTTTATAATATAAATGTAATTAGACTTAATCCTCAACTCAATCCCCTTTTCTTGTGTTGATGCTTCATAAGAGTGAGGAAAGAATACAAGGAGAGGTAAGGTTCATGTTATATCTCATCTGTGAGACTTGTTGGAATGTGTCCAGTCACCCGACTGTGTTCACAATGTTCCAGGAAGGCCACAGATCTTTATCTCAGCAGCTCATAACTCATTTTGTTTTATCTCTAATATTCTTTGAACTCCAGTACCCTTCCCCAAAATCTAATAAACACAGTCCAGACCCAATACAATTCTCAGTGCATGCTCTCCATACTCACTTTGTAGTTCCTTTCGTGGTGCAATAACCTCAATTTTATGTTGTTTGTATATTGTGGTTGTAAAGTAGTGTGTTTATCCCAATCCACCATTGCATCATCGGGTTCAATATCCAAAATCAAAGCCTTCAATACTTTTGCAGTTTTGACTGATGATCAAGTTGTCTTGCATCTTGGACCTGATAAGATTTTTTTCTGCAGCAAATCCGGAAGTTAAGACGAGAGCTGGAGTCGTCCCAGGAAAAGGTGGCTGACCTGACGATGCAGCTTTCTGCTAACGTATGTACAGTCATTACCTTCTTTTCTAATCACTTTTAGTCAGAAGCAAGTTGACTTGATTTTTTTTTTTTTTTACTTTCCATATGAGATTTTGATAATTGTAAAAATGTATTTCTTTTTTAGTGAATTTCACAGTGGCATAACATATTTCCATTTCTAACTGTTAGAATTAAAAAACCTTTTAACCATTGTTACTCATCTAAATAGAAACACATTTTCACAACCTTTTAACCAGAAGCCTGTTTGTAGCTCTCAGTTTTTAGAATTTTACCTGGAAACCTTTCCACCCTGCTTCTTCATTGTATTATTTCTTTGTTCAGCTTTTAATGCATGAATCCGACTGGTTTAACAGAAACAAACTCAGAATTTCAATAACAAACATATGAAAGAAGAAGTTTTTTTGTTTTGGTATATTTGTTAAAGGGTTGATGGGAGTGTAGGAAGCCCACTTTTGTGTGTGGGTGTGTGTGTGTGTGTGTGTTTTTTTTTATATGACTTGCATAAGATTTTTTTCCCAGATTTAATGCATCTGTCCCTTTCTTTTTACCTTGGCTGTATTGACTGCTGGACTCACTGCTGCCCCCTGCCTGCTTCCCAATGACTCACACCTCTGGATGCTGGGTGTTACAGCTAGGCCAGGTTTGTTAGAGCAAAATACTGTGTTGAACTGTAACTTTCTGTTGGGGTTGTGGTGTGGCATGATGCATCCCATTGGCTGGAGCAACAGCAATAAATTAATTTCCATAATGCATCTGTCTTTTGTCTCTGGACCACCGTTTCAGTGAAGCATCTGCTTTCTAAACTTTAACAGCCTCATTTGTGCTTTTTGCACATTTTTTTGCAACCTTTGTGACATTTTCTTGTTCCTGTTTCCATATAGTACAAGCTGTATTTCCATCTGACTGTGACAAATCTATATTTCATTGTTCTCTAAATCTTTTAGCAGTCATTCAGACTGGAGAAATTATGGTTATGATACGTACCACATAGGTAGAGGAAGAATCCCTCAGGGTTTACTTCTCACTTTAATTCTCAATTGGAGTCTTGTTGCATGTTATTCCACCATTTTTGTTTCCTACCTCCCAATGTCCTGCCTATTGTTTTTTGTTGTTGTTGTTTTTTTTTTTTTTATGAGAATAAGGCATAAAAATCGTGGTGCGCATGGATGTATGATTTACCAGAGTCTAAACATATTTTGATGTTACATTTGTAAATGACAAAAATGTTCTAAGCACTCATACATCAAATTATAAATTAACGATTAATTTTATTTTTTTATGTGTTTCTAGAACGGTAGCAATGTTTAGCCAGAGACCAGCTAAAACTTTAGTTTTTGTAAATTAAGATAAAAACTTTGATTTTAGAAAGTAAGCAGCTGTAGAATTTTACAAATAAATTTGTGTAAACAAATGTAATGGAAACAGAATGCTGGTCTGCTAGTTTTGAATCTGCACAAAAACTACAAGACTCTCATTCTAAGTGAGTTTTAAATTTCTTACTAATTCTGCATGCTATTATCGGCAAGAATCAAGAAACATTTTCCTTCGTTCGTTATGAAGTAACACAAACTTACTCTTCGCCTTCTTTTTGTCATCTGTAGTTTCCTAAATGAGTCAAACTTGCTACATTAGGGTTGACTTCACATTTCTGCTCTGCCTCACCATCATTATCCTAATGTTTGCTTTCAACTCTGACATCATCCACAGCTGTTTGACTGCTACATCCCTTCCTTTCTCCCCCACTTAACCACAGAGAGACATTTGTTTGATGTGCTGACTGAGGTTGCAGACCGATTTTATTCAGCTCATGACTCATACCTATCACCCGTTCCCATCTGCACACACTGTTTCCCTCTGTGGCCGTTCACCTCTCTTTCTTCCTTTTACAGGCTAATCTGGTTGCAGCGTTTGAGCAGAGTCTGGCACTGATGACAGCACGCCTGCAGACACTGTCAGTCTCCTCAGAACAAAAGGTATCTTGTTGGTGTTATGCCACAAATGAGAGTCTGTACATGAGAAAAGTAGTGAATTACTGCACAGGATTTCATTGGAGTGATAAGAAATGTTTTGTTTTTTTACGACATTCTTTTAAATGGTGCTGTAGACATGGAAGAAGCCTTAATCATCACCCCTCCACCGCCACTTTTGGCAGCTAGTATGTTGAAATGCTGAGTTTGCCTTTATCTAAACATTATGCTCTGCTAAGCATCTTTATTCTACTCTCATCTGTCTAAAGCCCATTTCTTACAAATTTTTTGTGGTCCATTTACATACAACTTTGTAAAACTTTGAACCCGATGTGTTCAGTATTTTATAGTTTGTACGATCAGGGTCTATAACATTCTGTCTTGTGTAAAGTCAGAGATGTAGCTGTAAAGTTTATCCAGGAAAATAGGTGAGGGTCAAAGTTTACATGGCAGAATAATTCATGTTGTCGTCAACTACTTAGCACAATCTAAAAACCTGAGCGAGAACCTGACTGCTACTCTTCAGCTCAAAACAAACTCTGTTCAGCCAGTCAGCTACTGTGACCTGACATTGTTTTCTTTCTGCAGGACTCCGAGCTCACTGAATTGAAACAGACCATTGAGGTTTTAAAAGCCAAAAATACAGAAGCACAAGAAATCATTCAAACTGCTCTCAGCAACCCAGAAATCACACCTAAAGGTACATAGTGTCATTCCTTATGTAAACCCTTCCACATGTGTTTTTTGGAGTATGAACAGATTGTTTTACCTGCTGTTACCCAGAGCTGCTGATAAATCGACAAAATTCATCAGAGAGCATCTCTAGTCTCACAAGCACTACAAGCCATTCGAGCATGGGAAGTCTCAAGGAGCAGGAGGCCAAGAAGAAGAAAAAGAAGAGCTGGGTGAGGAAATAACAGCACAAACGTAAATCAGTATTAAGCTATAAGATTTCAAGAAGCCTGAGGTTACATAAATTATATGTTTCTTTTTTTTAACTTTTGCATAAAAGACTATTTTATTCAGGTGATGAGATGAAGTGTTTTTTTTTTTTCAAAAAAAGGTGTCTTGAATGATTCATAGCCAAGTGTATCAGCAATATAAAATAAAATTCAAATGATTATGTTGTTGTTTTTTTTTTTTTTTTTATCAATTCTGCATTATTTCTACCATATGTCCAGTGAAATACTTGCAATTATAGTCATTCCAAGAAAACCAGTCTGAAATAAAGGTGAAAGCATAAAAATGTTTTGAATTGAAGTATAACTTTTCTAGGTTGTAAAACAATCCAACAGACATGATTGGCCCAGACTTTGCATAAAAGAGTTTCAGGAAGATAATTCTATGATAATTATGCTAACAAGACACAATGAGGGAGAAACAGAAATAACAAATTATATTAAATAAGCAAAGCCTGCAGGAAAAGTTATACTTGAAAGAACAGATACTTCTACAAAAATAATAATGACGGAATCTGCCAACAAAAGCAGAGAACCATAAAACTAGGTTGGATTGAAAGGCAAAACCTGGTAAATGTGAACAAATTTGAAAAAAGCTGACTGACTCCTAAAAAAATATACATCTTAGAAACCAGAACAAGAAAACAATCAAGCACAAAAGCATTTCGAAGGTGACTATAGAAACCAGACAATGATCCTGCATTATCATGCATGCTTTTAATTCTCCTCCTTTTTTTATCCACATGGTATTAAGTATGACTCTATTCTCTCCTTCATGCCCCCTTTTTTATTTTAGGTTTTTGAGGTGAGTGATGGTGAAACCTTAAACAATATCTATACCTGCATGTTTTTAATGAGTCATACTTAGGAAATGTTTGTACACTTGTGTTTGCATTTTATTTACTCATTAAGCTCCTCATAATATCATCTCATTGCATAATCTGACATAATACATACAGTCTGCATGTATTTCAACTTTTTTTTGAAGGATTTTAGACATACATTTTTCATAGACACCAATTTTATAGCAGACATTATCAACATCTACAGTACATCAGCTGTGAATCATTCATTTCAATTTACCCATCATTTTCTCAGATCTCACACATGTAAAAGAGAGCTTTTATTAAATTGCTTTCAAAAGTTAACCTGGAAGCCATTTTTCATGTAATACTACCAGATTTCACATTTTTGGTTGTTTTTAGTGTTTTAAAAACCATTGCACATGCTGATCTGAGTTCCTACCTTCTCTAACCAGCTGCGTAGCTCCTTCAACAAAGCTTTCAGTAAGAAAGGCTCAAAGTCGGGGCCATATGCTGACATCGAAGAGATCGCTACTCCAGAGTCTTCTGCACCTTCTTCCCCAAAGGTCAACATTCCTGGAGATAGCCCTCTAATAAAATCCTCTGCCTCTTCCTCATTGGCAGGGTAAGCCTCCATAAACTATTAATTCTTGATGTTTTTTTTTTTAGTATTTTCAATCTGCTTGGTTTTTCTAGTATCTTTAGTGATGTAATCTTTTGTTGTTCAGACTCTGTGAAGGAGATGATGTGGAGGATGATAAAGTTGTAACAGAACTGCGCTCAGAGCTGTGGGAGAAGGAGCGGAAGCTGACAGACATCCGCCTGGAGGCTTTAAGCTCTGCACATCAGCTGGAGCAGCTGCAGGAGGCCATGACCAACATGCAGGTATGTGCTTGTATATTTATGAATTTTTTATGCTGAATACGTAAATATTTAAGTATTCACTACAACCAGAAAGCTTCAGAGTATCTTTGCAAGTATTCACAGCACATTTTTTAAAATACCTGTCCTGAAATGGTTGCGATTTTGTTTTTGCAGATGACAGTGGAGAACCTGAAGACTGAGAACGATAAGCTGAAGACAGGTAGTCTGTCTCCCTGTCCGTCTCCTGGACCCTCCAGCTCTGTGTCCCAGTCCTCGGGTCTCACAGCTCTGGGGAGTTCATCCCCCCGTCAGTCAGTTGCCATGCACATGCCCAAAAGCTACAGCAGAGGGCTGAGTGAGGGGAGCAGCTCAGGTACAGTCCAGTCTCTGACAGGAAGAGTAAAAATAGAACAGGGTTAGGGATAACTAGGCCTAGCATGTAAGGAATAGTGATAGACTGGACAACTTAAAAAAAAATACCTCTGAAAAAATTCTATATCCTAGAATCTAAGTGCAGCTAATATAAGTTTAAAGCTTATGGAAAATTATTTTCTTTCAAAGTTGAAGGTCCTTATTAAAACATTGTGAAGAGCAACAGTAATTCACCAATTTGTTTACTATTTTTAATTTAAAAAATGTTTTCTGATTTTTCTTAGCTGTTGAGTTTGAGTTCTGCTTTTTTTCTGTTATTTTTACTCCTTAGCAGATGTCCACTCTGCTGATTCGCTCAGCCTTTCCTCACAGAGAGATGACCACCGTGTCAAAGTGGTTGTTTGTGTGGCGGATTTACGGGTTTTTAAAGATGTGAGCACATTGTTCTTTCACTTTAAGTCATTTTTTTATGAATAATTATATATTCTGTGACACCTAATACTTGCACTTTGACTCAACAGGAGGCTAAACCGCAGGATTTTTTCATTGGTACTGTCAGGGTGAATGGCAGGATGGACTGGGTCATGTTGGATTCTGCTGTCAGCCAGGCTTTCAAAGTGAGATACTGTGTTCAGAAATTGCATTTTAGGTTTTCGCTATTTAAAAAAAGGCATTTGTCTGGACAAGGATGTCCAAACATAGTTGAGTTCGTAGGACGACTAGTCCTGGGATAAATCAAATTTTTGTCAGTAACAGTCAACCTAATTGTAACAAGTGTTGAAACCTATCTGTAAAGAAGTGCTTTTTTATTTAAACTGAAATATCTTTTTGGTGTGTTTTTTATGGATTTGATTCCAGGTCTATATAGCCAAAATGGACCCCATCTCCAGCCTGGGTCTTTCTACAGACTCAGTCTACAGTTACAGCATGGGCCACATTAAACGAGTGCTGGGAGGCGAAGCTCCTGAGACACAGCCATCTCGTTGCATGTCACGAGGCCCCAGCAGCATCACTGTGGCACTAAAAGGTCTGCAGAGTTGATCAACTCATGATTTCCAACATAAAAACCATTAATTATTTTTCAACAGCTCTGAATTTGAATTGGAATTATTATGCAGTGTTTAAACTCAAAATGCAAATTCTCCTTTAGATTTGCCCCACCAAAAAAACATGGGTTTGTAGTCCTTCCTTCTCCATGTTTGCAGGTTTGGTAGGTGAGCTGTACTGTTAGCAGCAGTGCAGGCAGACCTTTGAGCAACATGATCTTAGTGCTGTCAGATCCTCTTGGTCAACCAGCCTCAGACACATGGGCCCCAAAGAAGTGTAAAGCGGATCCCTCCCCTGCAGCCTGGGGGTTGGGCGTGCAGACTTCCCACACTTGAACCAAAGTTATTTTCAGAGTGAAGTGCTTGAGCTTAGTGAGGCTTATGAAGGACATGTGAGGTGATAAAAATCTATCTTCAAAACATCACTCTGCCAAAGAACGACCTGTTGAAATACATATTCCATGTGTTAAAAATTTCAGCCGAAGTTTAAAGCTACACTTTATCATCCCTCTTTTATGTTTTTCACACAGTTAATAGGCAGTAATCAGCTGAATTGTTTATCGCAGCAGTTCTTTATCAGGTCATTCTCGCTTCCTCTCATTAAAATGCAGGTTTAAAGGAGAAGTGTGTGGACAGCCTTGTGTTTGAAACTCTCATCCCTAAACCCATGATGCAACATTACATCAGTCTTCTACTCAAACATCGCCGTCTCATCCTGTCTGGACCGAGCGGGACGGGAAAGTCTTACCTAGCTTCCCGGTTGGCCGAGTACCTGGTGGACCGCAGTGCTCGTGAAATCACAGACGGGATTGTGATCACTTTCAACATGCACCGGCAGTCATGCAAGGTAACAGAGACTGATGTTTTATTATGATCAATATGTCATTAAGGTTATTTGGTCTGACAAGGTGTCATTTTCACCATTGTTTTTACCCAGGATCTACAGCTTTATCTTTCCAACTTGGCCAATCAAATAGATCGGGAAACCAGTTCATCAGAAATCCCATTGGTGGTTATTTTAGATGACATTCATGATCCGGTTTCCATCAGTGAACTTGTTAATGGTGCTCTAACCTGCAAATATCACAAATGGTAAAAATTTGTGATAAATTTGTGATACTGAAATCATATTCAGAGATTATGTTGAAATGATTTTACATCTGTAACTTTGTCTGTGCGTTTAGTCCCTACATTATTGGAACCAGCAATCAGCCAGTGAAGATGACGGCAAACCACAGCCTGCATCTAAGCTTCAGGTTGGTTTTAGATGAAAGCTTGATAAAGATAAAGAATATCCTTTTCATAATGTTGTAGACCACATATATCAAGTCTGACATTATAACATCTTGGTCTCTACTTTTACTTGCATTCATGTAATTTCTTGCTTTTCTATTTGTGCAAAATTATCTTACTAGTTTTCGTTCTGTGAAATATTTGTGCACATTTTTTTGTTGTTGTTTCAGAATGGTGACCTTTTCCAACAACGTGGAACCAGCTAATGGCTTCCTCACACGGTATTTGCACCGGAAGCTGATGGAGTCAGAAGATGAAAGGAGCTCAAACAACGAAGACCTCATCAGGGTTTTAGACTGGGTTCCTAAACTGTGGTATCATTTGCACACCTTCCTTGAGAAGCACAGCACATCAGACTTTCTCATTGGTATGGAAAACACAAAAAAGAAAACCCCTATTATAACTTTTTCTTCGGCAATTATGTGTGTGATTTATATGTCTTCTCTTCTTTTTTGACTTCTCTTCAGGCCCTTGCTTTTTCCTGTCTTGCCCAGTTTCAGTTGATGAATTTCGGTCTTGGTTCATTGATCTGTGGAACCACTCTATTATTCCATACCTGCAAGAAGGAGCAAAAGATGGTGTCAAGGTAAGATATCTTCACACATGAGGAATTTTCTGAAGTAGGATATTTAGCACTGCTGGGATCAGAGCACCAGCACAGCAGGCATATGAAGGAAGAGTATGCTAAATTAAATTATTTTAAGGCTATAAGCCCACCAATATTTCAAACTATTAAAATGAGGCTGAAGTATTAATTATTGACCTTGGCACTGGGTGATCATTATCACATATTTAAAGTAGAATAATAGATTTCTGTAATTTCCCCAGGGTTAGCTTTTTGACAACACATTAATTAAAATGGAAATAATGTAAAAAAGAAAGAGCTAGTAGATGCTGAACTCAATGGATTTGTTAGTAATTCAACTAACACATACTATCTATTTTCCACTGATTAGAAGTAAAGCAAGCAAAAATAAACATGCATTACACTGAAAAAGCAAATGAAGCCCACTTGCTAATTTAGTGAGCTTGTAAATATCAGAAAAAAACAAATGGTACATCCGTTTACCACTTGTCTAGATAATCCAAATATCTATGGATTTGTCACAATGCAGTGATATTCTTAAAGAAAGTTACTAAGGGACGTGTTGCAAAGTGTGTACTGGAAACAAAAACGGTTATTAATGGCAGTTCTGAATGTGTTGCCAGTCCACTGACCCAGTTGGACAAACTTTCTTAACGGGTTCTTCTAAGGTCCATCCTGGTAGATGCAGAAAGCTTGCATCTTTCTGCAGTGAATGTGCAGTAAAAGTGCTGTCTGGATGCCAAGATCCACACCAATGAGTAAAAGGACAGATTTACAGATTGGGTTGCCACGCAAATCAGTATTTTGATTTAAAGATAATCATGAATTTATCATACAGTGAATTTCTACATTAACTATGTATATTGACAGACATTGAGACAAAACCTTTTTTTGAACATAACAACAAAAAAACATAAAATAACTTCATTTTGAAGCTTGTGATTATCACTGACGTAGTTCGACCTAAAAGTTCTGCAAGAACATTTTGAAGAGAGAGAGACCTGTAGTTTTTATAGATAAAAGTTGAAATCTGGTGTGTATGTGTGGGTTGTCTTGGAGCATAATTTCCTTCTGTCAGCCAGGACAGATAACTATCCCCAAGCCGAGTATTTCCTCAATTCAGTGTTACGCTTTTTATTGTGCTGCCCAGCACTCCTCTTTATGAAACTGCAGCACTGCAGAGAACAGCAGTATACTAGACAAAGATGCAGAGAAACTGCTGAACAATGACATATAGTGATGTTCATTAGGCTGCACAGAAAAAAACCCCACCAGATCCTACAAATTATCTGCTATTTTTAAAGTCTTTGACCTCTTTTATTTCAGTACAGTTTGTCTTTCAGTGATGACTTCATGCCTTACATTGCATTTCTGGGTGTTTGCACCTCTTCAGGTTCATGGCCAGAAGGCAGTATGGGAGGACCCGGTGGAGTGGGTGAGGGGCACCTTGCCATGGCCGTCCGCCCAGCAGGACCAGGCGAAGCTATTCCATCTACCTCCTCCCAGCATCAGCTCTAGTAGCCCATGTCAGTCCAGTGAGGAGAGGCCTCACAAAGAAACTCCGTCCAGCTCTATGGAATCTGATCCTCTGGTAGGAAAGAATGTGACATGTTATGAACTTTGTGTCACTTTTTTGATATGCATTCTTGTTTCTGAATTATTTCCTTTTTTGCAGATGGCAATGCTTCTGAAACTTCAAGAGGCTGCTAACTACATTGAATCTCCAGATAAAGAAGATCTGCCTAAGCTCTGAACAGATAACTCAGACTTAATGACCCACCAGTAAAGATTTTACTTTATTTTATGTGTTTCACTGTGTCGGAGCACTGTGTGATCTGGAAGAAATGGACTTTGGGAAATGATTTTGAAGAGAGTTTAACTATCATTACCATAGAGAGTTGATGAAACTTTTCAATTTAGACTCAGATTATTAAAACACATGCATATATGAACACTGAAGCTCTAATAAATAGAAAGCTATATTCTGTAACAAGACTATGTATAACAATTTACCACCACATTTGCCCTAAGTACTATTAGATTGGTGCTAACTGTTTACGCTGAAATCCATTGGTGTTTGCACCAAATCAGGGGATTCCTACAAAAAACATGCACCGTCCGTCCTGTTTTCTCCTTAAGTGCATCCTGGGATAGTGAGTTCTCATCAGATGACTCTTACCTTAATAGCATTGACCTTGTTTTGGAAAAGAGTATGACAGCATGACAGACACTACTGTTAAACGCAAAAGTCTTTGGTACATATCTACTGTATACAGAAAGCCTTTGAAGGCCAATTCTTAATACATATGCAATCTTGAACTTTACAACTCCAGCAGGTAAACAATGCCTTAACAGCAGAGATGTTCATGTCACCTCAACCTAAGCAGAGTTTACTGGTGCTTTCATCAATATTATTACCACTGTTCAGTCAGGAATTCTTTATTTCCCCAAGTTCCTATATATTGTAGTTTCAGTTCATCATTATAATTTTATAATGAAAATGATTAAACTTTTTTTTTTATTATTTCATAGGAATACATTGCTGTCATACTCTTTTATATAAAACTGAGCTTAAATATAGATGTGATTTAATTGCTCCACTTTTATGAAGCACTTAACAGAGTTTTATTTCATAGAAGACAAGCAGTGCCACTAAGGTTGCCATAAATATCAGGTATGAGATACTTACTACACAGGGATAACATAAGATAAGAAGCACTGTTTGATCAAAACAAATAAGTGAATGCTCACTGTATCCAATTTAGATTGTAATTTATCTTCAAAAGAGCACATTTGTTTCAAATGTTCCCCATGACATTGTGTATATAATGTGTACAATCAGGCTGTGTTGCCGTTTATTTATCTGCATTAGTTGGTGCAAAAAATCTAATATACTGAACCAAATATTTTACTTTAACTTTGCATATTGACTGTCAACTTAGTTTAAGTTCAGCTATGAATGTTTATGAAACACTTAAGTGTACAATAATATCATGTAGTAGGTGCTCTTCAAAGAAGCCTTATCAAAGTACTTCAAAACACGTTTAACAATGGCTGAGCAGAGCGACTCTAAAGCTGCACATGGTGAATTCATCCACCACAGTTGTTACACTTTACAAACTGAACAGTCTCTCACCAGTCATGCACATTAGTATCGGTTAGATTTGTATGATGCTTTAAAAAAAAAAAGGCCCCAAAATGTTTTAGGATTGTATTGCAGAGTAGGTTAGCAAAATGTTAAATGGAAATATGACTTTACATGTTAAATAGTGTTGAAGACGTTCTGAAGTAACTTGAGACAATGTGTCATGTGTACCCTCTTCAATGTCGTACAGTATTCTTCTGAGAATAATCTGGGTACGCGACACAGCAAAATAGTGATTTATAGACACAGACATAAACTTTATTAGGTGCTCGATGTAGAATTGTGTAAAGAGGTCCTTATGAAGTACATGAAATGTAGGATATATGGTTGTGCAATATCCATCATCCCAAACTGACCATTATTTTAGCTGATTGAATGTTGGACAACTTTAATGACAGCAGGATAAGGAAGTGTAACCATTTAGATTGTGTTTCTGCTGCTTTGGCTGGTACAAATTATTTGATTGAAGAGAAAACAATACCAGTTAGCTTCATTGCTGTAAATATTCCAGGTATCAAATGGCCAGTGGCCACACTCCAACCCGTTTCTGCAGGTTGACTAAAGCCATCAGGTCCAGCTTTTCATCTCATTTTCTGGTTGTTGTGCCTGTTGCTCTGTATAAACTGTGATTTGTGTTTGCTTACTGGTGTATCAGGACTATGCAGCAACTTCTACTGGTGTTGGCAATTGGCAGAGGTCTTAACTTCACATGCAGTTAGTTGCTTTGTGCTCTCATCTAGTCTTTCCTAAGTTCCTGATTTAGATCAAAATGCATCACAAGAAAACAAGTGATAAAAGTTTGTTTCAGCCAGTCAGACATAGCCTTAAAGTAGTTGGAATTTAAAGACGGGGTTCATAAGATAGGTAAGAATTGTAAGCTGTTTGATACATTTTATGTTTGTGAATGACAAGAAGAAGAAGAAATGTAACTTAAGCTATGAATTGTCAAAGACAATTTAAGATCAAACTGAGCCTAAATCAGTTCTAAATCTGATTTCTTAGGCCAATACAGGTTGCTGAATAGTCATATTTTTGCAAAGCTTGTTGTGGACTAAACTAAGATTTAAAAAAAGCTATGCTGTTTGTAATGTCACGGATGTGCATATGTTAAGGGTTCATAGGTGTTGTAAATGCATGTAAACTTGCCGTGTGATGAGACAAAAAAGTTCACCTTACCATATACTTTAGAAAAAAAATCATTAGACGTTTTCTTTTTTAAAATACTCAAATATTTGATATTTCTTTTTTTAAATAATCCTTTGTAAAACTTGATTTATCTACTTTGTACAGGACATCGATGTAAAGACTGTAAATACAGTTGGTCAACATTCTGGATGCAGCAACAATCGTTGAGGTGGAAAAAGAAAGCATACTATAGAAAAATATATTTGATCAGAGCTGGGTCCAATAGATGGATAAATGGTGCTCCTGAAGGCTTTCATCCACTCATCACTGTTTGTTGGCATTTAATAAAATACATGTCATATTTATTTCTTGTCCTAATGTGTGCATTTTGACTCCAAAAACATTATAGGTAAAGTACTTGGATAGATCTGATTTTATTTGCAGATAAAATTTATTTATATAGGTTGTCTCTGAGATCTAAAATCTCATTTAGAAGAGAAATCTGTTTTGATAAAATACAGCAACTAGTAATGAATGTAAACTTTATCAGGCAGACTAATTGCAAAAAATGTTGTCAAGAAAGATTTAAAGATGCTGATTCTCTCTTTGACATGACGTTCTTAGTCATCCATCATGTTTAGTATCTATTACATGCAGCTCATTAAAGGGGCGGCGACTCATCGTGCAGAGCGGTATATAAGCCTGGTATCCCCCAGAGAAATGATGGCATTGGATACAGTCTGAAGGACTTAACTGAGTTGGGAATTCGCTGCGACCTCCAGTATGCCGTCCAAGCCTGCCCCGATCAAGAAGGCGGCCAAGAAAGAACCAGAGAAAAAAGAGGAGGAAAAAGCCCCAGAGCCGGCTCCCGAACCCGCCCCGGAGCCTGCTCCCGTCGAGGAAGCCCCCGCCGCTGCAGCTGAGGGAGAGGCGCCTGCTGAGGGCGCTGCCCCTGCCGAGGGTAATGTCGGCAGCGGCGTGGCACCACGCTGACTTATTCAGGGCAAACAATAGTTTAAATTAGTTTGTTTTTTTTTCTCCGTGGAGGATCCTTGGATATATTTATAAGAAGTTAAATTAATCGTAATATGTGTGTGCCCGTCTTGGTAAGATCTCCGTTACCTTTACGCACGTGTGAGGGTGCCTATACTTTCTATTGAGAATTCCCAGGCTTTTAAAATCAACCAGAGAGCATCGCAATAATTACATCTAAAGTGCCTTCTTTCATTGGCTTCCACGCATTTATGGAAATTAGCTGTTAATTGCACATTATTTAATAAGCATTCAGGTGAAGGACTCATTAAAACGTAGTTTGTTGCTTCTTTTTGTAAAAAAAAGAAGACATTATTTAGATATATTTAATCGAATCACTCTAAAATCTACTCACGCTTTACTGCTTTAACTAATAGAGCTGAGTTGCCGCTTCTGCTGCAGCATTTTATTGGTTTGTTTTCTTTGATTGCTAATGCTTTACTGCATTATAAGCGATTTGAAATCTATATTTACTTGTTACAGCCTATCACTTGTTTCTGGTTGTTATGGCAAATTCGCCATGTGGATGGCCAAGCCAGTTAGCTATATCCGCCAGCGCTTTACTGTCCTATAGAGTTCCAAACGTGCCAAAACGTGGCAGAAATGATGGTTTATCAAATAAGATTGATTGGTCAACCTTAACCCTAACCAATCATCTTGACTAGAACAGTGTTGAATTCATTCACTAACTTTCAGAGTTAAGGTTTAGAGTTAAGATAAATTCATGATGTGCTGCAACCCCCCCCCCCTCCCCCCCAATAAAATAATAGAATACACAGTGAAATATTACTATATACTGTTCTGCATATGCTTATTAGTTAAATTGTGCATCTAAAACAAAATACATGAATTTGTTCATATTTAAATCTTGACAAATTTTATATATATATATACACATATATATATATGAATAGTGGTACTTTTGGTTCCACATATTAGTCATCTGCTCCACCTGTTACTGAGGAATCATCAGCTGCTTCTGCAGCAACTGTGGTCCCTGCTAAAAGTATAACAGCAGCAAGTGGAGCATCTAATCTTAAACCAACCTCCTATTACAGGAAAGCTAGCTTTTCTTAATTGTAGTGTCTTTTACTAACTTCACCAGCTGTACCTGCTGCAGAGGAAACACCCGCTAATGCTGCTTATGTTAAAATTCAAAAACCAAAATAGGAAGATTATAAGCCGTCATCTTATTCTCGCTAAAGCTCAGCTCACTATTTGGCTTCTTTATTGTAATTTCTCAAGCTGACAGTTGCAAGACACGCATAATCATTTGTCAAAACATGTCCCATCTGCTTAAAGCACTAATTAATAATATCTAACATTTAATAATAGCTGCTTCTGCTTCAGCCATAGAGAGCGCTGCTCCAGCTGCAGAGTCAGATGCTCCTGCTGACGGTAAACCACCCTGGAAAAGTGTTTATATACTCTCAGATTTTTATTAAAAATATGAGGTCAAATGTACACAAAACTTGCTGTAAATTAAAACTGCTAATTATTTTTGCAAACAATAAAACATTTCTCTTTTCACCATCAGGGGA
Organism: Xiphophorus couchianus; assembly: GCF_001444195.1. Taxonomy (NCBI): domain Eukaryota; kingdom Metazoa; phylum Chordata; class Actinopteri; order Cyprinodontiformes; family Poeciliidae; genus Xiphophorus; species Xiphophorus couchianus. Next base: position 5,869,413 of record NC_040247.1, read on the forward strand.
AGCTCCTGCTGAGGCACCTGCACCAGAGCCTAAGCCACCCACTCCACCTCCTCCACCCAAAGGTGAAACTCTGCTCCAAAAGAAAAAGATCAATAAGAGCAAAATCATCTTTAGCTAATTAACCAATGTTTCAATGACTATTCCTAGAGCCCACAAGCGCCCCTGTGGATCTGTTTGTTGAAGACAAAAATGACAATTCAGTGACCATCATTTGGAGCCAGCCTGAGACCATTGGGGACTCTGGTCTGGACGGATATGTCATTGAAGTTTGCAAGGATGGAAGTAAGTCCCTCTCTGCCTTGAACCGTGTGCACTAAAAGGCTGACCTCTGTGAAAATAGACAGCTGATTTTGGTTTTGGCATGTGCAAGTATATTAAGGTCTCAGTTTTCAACACAATCTCTAATAGTATTTTAGATCCATTGAGGAAAAAGTGAAATTGGTGTTTTAATTTGGGTCAGCCGGATCAGTTGCAGCTGTCCCTGAAGTGTCAGCCTCTCAGTTATATCATGAGCTACCTAACTTCTCCCTAGAAGGGAAGAGGCATTTCAGCGTTGGTGTGGTCCTGCTGGACGTCCTGCTTTTAGACTTACAGTAGTAGGCTAATCTCAGCAGTAGCTGAGTGAAGGCTTCATTTAGCAAACACACACAAAGTGATTAGTTGTTAAATACACAATTTGTATGTACTATGTACCATTATTTCAATTACAAAAGTTTGCAGTATGCCGTCTTTACTAGGCATTTTTTACCTAAACTCTCCCAAAAAGCTCTGCTAACCTTCTGCCTTTGTAGTGAAGGGGCAAAAACATTCACTGCTGGGCAGAAAGTTAAGAGAAAAAAAAAATTTCAATTAAAAAAAACAGAATTGTAGACCAAATAGTCTAGACTAAGATTACAATGTACAGAATGCTATAATCAAACAAATAAAGGAGTTGCTTTTTTAATTGTAATTTTTTTTCAATTAAACACATTGTAAATATCAGTACCTGAAGAAAACATAACAACAATGATTAGTTAAACTTTGGACTCCTTTTGACTTTGCATCTCTAGCAGTTCATGCAAAATGTGTTTTGTCAACTGTAGACATTGTCCATAGCTGCTGGCTGTTATTTTCTTGCAAAGTAAACATAGTTTTATTTCTAGTTCAGACATTCATGAGGGGCAACAATGTCAATTAACGCGTACTTCTCTGGAAAAGTGATGTTAAAGCAGTAGAAAAGCAACAAGCAAACAAAAATGTTTGTATGAAAGCATTCATTGTGAGCATTGTTATCTTAATAATGCCAACAAATGAAAAAAAATCTAAACAAAACTGTATTACTTTAAATCAGTTTGTCTGCTTGTCTGGAAAACATTTTAATGGTTAGAAAAAAAATCCAATTAGAGCAAATGTGTTTTTTGTTGGGGGGTCCAGAAAGAGAACCATATCTTAATGTAATTTCTATGAAATAGCTCCTGCATTCATAGAACATTCAATAAACTTCATTATATGTCAATTTTCCATCCAGCTGAGGACTGGAAAGCAGTCAACCAGGATCTGCAGAAGTCCAGTCGCTACGTCATCAAGAACCAGACCACCGGTGACCGCCTGAAGATCCGTGTGGTGGCTGTGAATGAAGGAGGCCGCAGCCCCCCTGTCACCCTCCCAGAGCCCGTACTGGTGAAGGAAGTTGCAGGTAAGAACAGCTTTTTCTTTGTTTTTTGGGGGCAGAGGACTAAAAGCAAAAAAATTTGGACAAAAATTTTTGTCCAAATTTTATTTACATGCTAACCTTATTTAACAAAGTTTAAGCTGCATCAGCAAAACATGTCAGCGCAGGAGTAAGAACAACAAGGCAAACCAGTGGACAAATACATGATGCAAAGATGGAAAGAAGTCATTATTACAGAAGACAAAACACAAAATGTGTAATGTGTTAAGGCTTTTTCGCAGGTGCAACCATTTTGGAACACATTAAATTTGGGTTTGGCCTAAATATTTCACATTTATTAATTTAGTAGGATGGGTTGCAAAGTCCTGCCAGTATCTCTGTTGCCTTGTAATGGGTTGGCTCCAATTTAACCTAATGACCACTGGAAGTGGGGACCAGCTGATGGATGGATGAATGGATGGATGGATGGATGGATGGATGGAGTTGTAAAGTGCAGAAAAAGCTCAGCAAAGTTTTATTCTCGACTTCCCTCTCCTGTTGGCACATACCTGCAGCATTAATGCGATAAAACCGTGTCCCGATGACTCCCTTCCATGATTAGTTGAAATACTGTTCTAACCTGCTGGATTGTGAGATTAAACTGACAGTTTTCAGGATCCTCTACACCTAACAGTGTTAATCTGTGGCAGTTTCAGGTAAGATGACGGTTGGATTCTGAGGATTTGAAAAAATGAGCTGTGTGGCATTCGTTATCTCTCTGATTGTTTTTATGCTTAAAGAAGAAGAGGCAAAGTGGGAGGAATGGCAACATGATCCCGACTCAGCTGGCAGCAGACAGTGTTCACCAAACCAGATGGTCCACAATTAGCAACAAATTTGTTAATGGTTTCTGGCAGAATTGCTACACGTATTTGGAAAATAGCTGCGATATACCTGCTGGTAGCAAATAGTTTTTACTGGGAGTCTGTAGTGCATAAAGATCTCTGCCAGGATTCATGCTGAGGAAAGGGTCAGGCTAATTTCTGCAAGATTGATGGTGTCAAGTGATTGGACCTAAAGCAGGTGGGGGCTGTGAAGAGAAGTGGGGGTGGTGAATTCCAGCAGGGCCTGTCTCCCAGAAACAGGGTGATGACTCTGACTTCTCAGATGGCACCCAAATCTCATAGCAGCTCTTGCAATTTACTGTTTATTTTGCAACATGCTACAGACTTTACAGGGAAAGGCTCATTAAGCCTGATCCCTATCTTTACTATGTCAAAAAGCCCTAACTGATAAGTTTATTTTAACTTTACAGCTATATATTTAATATAAAAATATAATTTTAAAAAAAAAATTTTACCAAATTTTACTCTATACAATTGATTGTATGTCTATAAATTGGCTGCTGTTGAGCTGTAGCTAGTAGTTTCATATCATCTGCAAATTTGATCTCAAGGATAGAGCTGACATAGTGAGTGCTATAGTATCCCTTCTTTATTTAGAGTCCTGACAAATGTAGTTATGCTGCACTCAGCAGGTGGTGAGCTCCAGCGAGATACTTCCAAGTCCCCAACAGTATGACTTCTGTATCACATCAGAAGTCATAATTACTAACTACCCATGATAGTCATTATATATATATCAAAGAGATTATCAGATACCTTCAACTTTTAATGAGATGGGACTTTATACAGAGGGCAAAGGAAGGAGGTAAACTTTTACAATTCATTAAGAATGTAATTTTTTCATGTTTGAGTCTGTTGTCTAACCTGTTAAAGAAGATTTTATTTTTTCTATTGGTGAAAAACATTGAACACATACAAGAAAAACAAGAGAACATTTATCAAATTTGAAGATGGCAATTCAGAACTCTTGTCCAGTATTCATACTTCTTTGTTTGAATTGGGCATTTTTATTTTTGTGCACGACCAAATAAGGAATGAATGAATAAATCAACCATACAATTGATGCAAAATGTGCTAGTTTACTTCTACTGGAAGTTAATTTTGTCATAACAGTCTGTTTCCAGTGTTAACGTTTTATGCTTTCAAAAAAAAAACTTGAATATGTAGAAATGAACTGAATTGATTAAAACAAACATGAAGTTTAAAGCTGTTTATGCAACAAGTCATGACCCACTCTCACTCATCCAGGCACAAGTCAAGGTCACATTACTATGATTTTGAAGCTGTTCCATTAATCTTTCCTGATCATTGAAAAAGAATTTGACTATGCAAACTATTATCTCAATAAATTATTACAAATGATTGTGAGATGGTTATGATGGCAGACCTAAGTGTTTAAAAATGTAATTTATCTACCTTATGTAAAATATATTTCCTCGTATAGATTTGGATATTGCAATCACATTTTCTTTATGAAGATCCTCTCTGTTTATTCTGGCATGCAGACATAAAATGTTTTGGTAGTTCTAACTAAACTAGAGCAGAGAACATTTTGCCTTATTTCATGTTTAATGAGGACAAGAAGAAGTAATTGTAAAGTTGATGTAAATATCTTTAGTGGTTTTAGCCATACTGTAAAGTAAAAGCAAATCCATCCACAAAATATATTTGTCTATTAACTGCACACCAATTTGTACCACATCCATGGATATAACTTCAGTTACATCAAAAGAATACTATGCACAGCTTAAATTGTCATTGTTGTCATTTGTACAAAATCCAGTTGGTTTCATGTTCTGCTTTTCTCTGGTCCAACCCCTGATATAAGGGAAAGCAGTATTTTAACCTTGAAATTAACCTGTTCTTTAAAAACCAAGACAAAACTAAATTCTGTATGAAGTTTTTTTTTTTCTTACATAATTTATTGACTTATTTGTCATTTCTATTTCCTTAGATCGTCCAAAGGTCCGTTTGCCTCGTTTCCTTAGGCAGAGATTCGTCGCTCATGTTGGGGAAAAGATCAACCTGACCATCCCTTTCACAGTAAGCACACAATATCTACATGCAACACAACACAATATAAACATAATAAAAAGAATCAAAGCTCAATATATTTTTTTTTTCTCAGGGTAAACCCAAACCTGAGGTGAGCTGGACAAAGAACGGCACGGCACTGGACAAAAAGAGAGTGAACGTCCGCAGCACCGAAAGAGACAGCATCCTGTTCATCCGTGCAGCCGAGAGAGATGACTCCGGAGTGTATGAGATATGTGTGAAAGTGGAGGGCTTTGAAGACAAGGCCTCACTGACCCTTCAGATTGTTGGTGAGTAAAATGAGCACACACAGAGGTGAGAATTAAAATGGTACAATCTGTTATTGATTTTTGTTAATCATGGCCCACAGAGCTGCCAGGGCCTCCTGCCTCTGTGAAGATTGTTGACACCTGGGGCTTCAATGTTGCTCTGGAATGGACTGCACCCAAAGACAATGGAAACACTGAGATCACAGGATATACAGTCCAGAAGGCTGACAAAAAGACTGGAGTAAGTTCTCAACATTAATGAGTTGTGTCAATAGTCTACAAAAAGTTTTAAATCATTTACAAATAAAAATCCAAAAACATTTGCATTCAGGGTTCCTCTGAGAACCACAACTTTTGTTTTAAGTACAGGTGCACATGTTTTGGGATATTTCCGTGGATTTTTTTCACTGACATATTCCATTTCAGGATTGCAAAGTTGTTAGCTCCTTACACCTTTCCATCAGTTCTGACTAGATTTTCTATCACTGCAACAAAAAGCATCTCCACTAAACAACTGTCCTATCACCATGTTTCATTGTGTGGAAGTTGTATTCAGGGTGGTGTCAGTTATTTACTACACCCCTTTGTAGTAAACAACTTTCTTCTGTATGTGTTGCTCTCTACACGACTTGTGGCAAACTGCATACTTCTTATTGCTTTGTTTCAATAACTTTGTGGATTGCACGAGTAACAGCTTTCTAATTCTTCCACCTTAGCAGTGGATCTCTGCAGCTCCTCCGTGGTTCTCTTAGCTACTTCTCTGGTTAATGTTCTTCTGGCTCATTGTGTCAGTTCAGAATTTTACTTGCAGTTGTGTAAACTCTTTTTTATTTTTCAGTTTCTCCATGAGCTTTTCAAAGCTTTCAATATTATTTAATAACCTAACCCTGATTTAAACTTCTTCATAACTTTATCATGCCATGACAAACCCTCAAAACCTCTGAGAACACCGACATTCATGCTAATATGCCTTAAACACGTGAACAGTATTGGCAGTATTGGAAGCTTAGTTCCTTCAGTATTTGTTGGGAGGTTGACAAGGCACTGTTTGCTGTCATTTTTGTTTTGTTTTCCAGGATTATTTCACTGTGTTGGAGCATTACCACAGACTGAATGCCACTATCTCTGACCTCATCATGGGCAACACTTACAAGTTCAGAGTATTTTCTGAGAACAAGTGTGGAATGAGCGAGTCGGCTGCTGTCACAAAGGAAGAGGCCAAGATCCTGAAGACAGGTAACAGTTTGTCTGCTGATATTAGCTACTTCCATTAATAAATAAAGGGAGCCAATTGGTAAGAACGTGTTGAATGCACAAACGGCTCTCACTTTGCTCAGTTTAAAAGTCTTTGCTACATCAAATGAGATTCTTGTTCAAGTTATTGTTTTTATTACCAAAATATTGAAGAAATAAATTATTTCTGAACAGTAGCAGTAAAACGATGAAATATAGTCAGAGGGAGCACAGAAACAGAAATGGATGCAACACAGAAACCAGTTATTGATAAACATTAGCAGTAAGTCCTGGATTTACTGCTATTTACCGTTATTTTAAAATCTTTGTTCAATAAGTTTTCAAGCACTGATAATCTGTACTGAATTCTTTCTTTCAAACTGTAACAAGTTTTCCAATAATTATCAGTAAACCACAGACTAACAGTTTACCAGCAAATACTCTAACGCAAACTAGTAGTAAATTTGTTTTACTACTTGTGAAGAGACACAACTGTTTGGAAATTAATTAGGGTTTTGTGTCAGTTTCAGATTATTTAAGAAAATAACTTATTTCAACCCTCTACTTCATTTTATCTTTTTCATTTACTATTATTAGCTATGTTTTTTATTCTAAATACTTTCTTAAAGTCACCTTAGGACCTCCCTTAAGTCCTTAGGTCCTTTATTTTCCCAAAAATAAAATATAAATGTACAGGAGTTTTGACAAATGGCACCTAAACCAGTATTTTCCATACTTTGTATAAAAAAAGGTGAAAATGCTCTAACCTACTATAAATTAAAATAATGTTGGAGGAGGACAAAGCCCACTTCATTGGCACAATGTGTTGGAGTTATGATTTATTTTTCCATTAGCTTTCACAAAAGCACAAGATACCAATCTGGGTCGCCCAGACATTGGCTGCAAAGTCGGCTCTGTCCTCCCATTGTTGTGGTATTAACATCCCCTTCTATGCTCAGACTTCCAAACAAAATTAAATCCTTAGGGTACTCTGGCTGTAGTCTGCTATTTTTCCCTATCGTCTTTTAGATTTTTTTAACCGGTGAACAAATTGTTAATCAGTCTCAAAATCTTAATCTTGGGTCATAAACTCACAAACTGTTGAAGAGGGTGAATGATAGTGAGATAAAATGTTTTTTTTGTCTACTAGGATACAAAGCATCTATCTTTTCACTAGCTTTTTAGTGACTTGAATGTTAATATATTATCCCCTAATTAATGGTTATTTGGTTCTTATTAAGTATATTGTGTCAATGACCCAATTTCACAAATTTATGGACTTTTATGTAAGTAATTTCAAATGTATAAAGGTGCAGTCCATCAAAATGGGGAACACATTTTGTCTTGAAAAGAATTAATTGTTTGGAGACAATTGAGAAATGCTATTAAATAAATCATTCTGTTGGTGTTATTCAAGCATAATTTTTTTTTCTTGTATTACTTCCTAACTCAGATACTAAGCAGATTTTTTGAGGTAGGCAACATCAACACAAAGTAAACTCTAGACTGTTCTTGATTCTTCAGGTATCGACTACAAGCCTCTTGAATATAAGGAACATGACTTCACTGAAGCACCAAAGTTCACCACGTCTCTGAGCGACAAAGCCACCACTGTCGGCTACAGCACCAAGCTGCTATGCTCCGTCAGGGGATTCCCCAAGGTACCCTTGTAATTCTTTATGGTACATCCTGCAGTTGATAAGTTCAAAAATAATGCAAATAGGATATGAAGATTTTTTTGCGGGGGGGAATAGGGGAGTTATCTTCAGAAGAACCAAGAAAGATTGAAATCTGTTCTGTGAAGTGAAGTTTTCTATCGTGCTTTAGACATTTTGTAACCTGTTGATACTGCCGTGACCATAGACCCCAAAAGGTTTAAAGCTGAAATCCATTCGAGATTATGTACTTTATGTTGTAGCGCTCATTTAAAAACTTTTCTGTTTTGGTTTTCTTTTTGACCGAAAGAAAATTTGTTGACTCTACACCACTAGCAACAGGCACACAGAATCAGTAGGGCAAATAATTTGTTTAATGATTTTTCCACTATCACAGATATCAGAGTAATGGCTCATCTGTTGTCTGTTGTTTACCTGTGATATGAAATTATGACACTTTTATTGACACTGTCAAATGAGAGCAGATGGGATTGACTGTATAAAGGTGTCTTAGAAGATCTCAAGGCATATTATTTTGTTATCAGATACTTACTTTGGCTGTTTGTCAGCATTCCCTTCATTGCTCTAGCATTTCTTGCAGTACAGAGGCTTTGACTTGACAATGTGGAAGATATTCACCTGCCTTCATGAGCTTGCCACCTGAACCTCTCACCCTCTCTTTTGGCTAATAATCAGCTGGGTCACCAACAGGGCGAAATGTCAACAGAATTCTTTTTTGAGGCATGGGAAGAGGAGAAGCAGGGGGATGGGGAAGCTTGGTTGGATGTTTTACATTCTGTGTGGAGCCCTGGGAGGTTCTCACCATATCATTGTCATTAAAAGTCCCATACCAAGAGTGTACTGTGTGTCTTCTTCAATCAAAGTATGTTTTGTCTTGCCATTTGGCTCAAGTCTTGGAAAAGCACACTAATTGTTTAGCCGGTTTTGTGATGTGACATTGTGCTAATTTGTTTTCCAAAAGCCCAAGATTGAATGGATGAAGAACCAGATGATTATCGGAGATGACCCCAAGTTCAGGCAGATCTGCGTCCAGGGCATCTGTTCTCTGGAGATCAGGAAAGCTGGGAACTTTGATGGTGGTGTTTACTCCTGCAGAGCCAAGAATGATCATGGAGAAGCAATCATCAGCTGCAAGCTGGATGTCAAACGTAAGACCAGAATTTGAGGTTTTACCGTCGCTTTGAGTTTATTCATTAAACATGTGCTTTGTGTTTGCGCTAGTGTTTTAAGTTTCAACTGTAAATAACTTGAACTTTCTGTTTAACAGAGCCAGTAAATCCAGACGCGGACAAGAAATAGATGAACATCTTCATTAACACAGGTGACAAAATGATCTGAATTCTGTTTTTGCTTAATTTTTATACTCACTATGTATGGAAGTGAGTTCAAAATAGGTCTGCGGCAGTTGTACCTGGATCTTTATCACCCACATGCCATGCAAATAAAACTGTAAAACTCCATCTAGTTCAAGTGACACATATATAAGGGCTGAGGGAGCTCCAGCTTCCTCTATGACTTAAATGGAGAAGGGTTTCCATACATGGAGGTCACTAAACTTGGAATAGTTGGCCTCTCCCACTGACAGGGTCTAACCGGCAGCACCCATAAATTAAATCTGTAATGTCTCCCGCTGCACTCAGTCAGGTGACTTAATCACATTTCCAAGACTCAGCAGCAGTGACAAGAATGTATTTCAGAACATACAGTAATTTAACATGTAAGATCTTTTCTTCATACCGGTACAAGGACAATTTGGTGGCTTATGTTAATATAAAGTGTTTTAAGGCGCTGATGTTGTGTATAAATGTTCTGCATATACTTCTAAATTTCAGGAAATATTCTCAGATCACTAAACAGCTGTTTTTTTGCTGTTGTTCTGTTGCAATCCTAAAATTAGGAGTAGAGGGTAAGGTCTTTGCAGTATAAGGTGTGTGTCACTTTTAGTGTTTCTAAAGCCGGTGTTCACAACAATTAAAGCAAATGTTAAAGTTCAGGTTATCTCTCTGTCATCACAGGATCGGTTGGATTCCTGGAAGAACTTCTATCTATGGCTGGTGATTCCTTAGCCAACGGGTTTTAGCCTCTGACGTCTTACCGAGTAACATCTACTAAGATGAACAATTTTTGTCATTGCTTCATGCCTAGAACAAAAATATTAAGTCCACATCCATGTCCACAATTTGTTTTTCACAAGGATACTCTCATTAATAACTATTATCTTATGACCTCTTCAGACATTGGACTACTTAAACAACTTCCCAGTCTTACTCAGATGAATTTACTGTTCTTCATATTAGAACTACATGTAACATCTATGTGTTTATATCAATAAATAATTTAATTTCTGGTTTTGTTTTTATTATGGTGAAATTGTGTCACTTTTGCATTATATGATTTAAAACATACATCTTACTCAACTGTTTACTTATATATTTATACTTAATAATTCTGGCAGATGAGTTAAATATATTCATTTGGTGATAGTCATGCATGTAGAACTATTTTTTCATTCGAAAGGCAAACTGACACATACTTCTTGATTTGTTCACAAAACAATTTGAAGTTTGTTACTGTGGCTAAGAAATGCATTATGACAAAGAAAATTAAATGGACATACCTTACCATTAAAAGTTTAGGTGAAAGGTTACTAGATAGAATAAAGTGATAATCACTCTTTTTCAAAACAGAGACCCAATGCTATTGTAGAATGTGTTTGTCTCTTTGTGTTAAGACTCTAGCAGCAGGATTTGGGATGAACTGCAACTGCCTACTTTTTTATGCCCTTAAGGACATAATCAAAAATAGAACCTACTACAAGGCCTGCACAAATTCTGCTGTGTCTCGTTCTGAGTCAAGTAACACATTTCTTGTAATATTTTTAAAGTTGTATCAGCTTGAATTAGAAGTCGTCTTATGTGGTTGTGAAAATATAAGTCAGGGTCTATAACCTAGATTTTGTCATGCCTTTACTCTTCTAGGCATTGAATCTGAATGGTGATCTCTCACCTTTCATTATTTAAGGACCTATTTGCTGCTTTGGGCTGGATGAATTTCTGTCCCAAGTGCTCACTGATTTTATGAACAGTTAATCATTAATCGTGGTGTGATGAAACAAATGTTTTGAGCTGCATTATCAGCATAAGTGACTGCCTGTATTATTTTACTCTGTAATTTGGGCTAATAGGATCATGCAGATATTGAATAAAATTAGTCTTAGAGAGGTGCCTTGAGGAAACCTGCATGTAATTGTTGCTAACTTAGATTGAAAATTGCCATTAACACAAACTAAATCCAGACTTGCGCTTTGGAATTTGAACCAATTTAGCACAATATTAGGAAACTAATTTTTAGATATTTAGCTGTCCATTGCAACTGGTTATGTCAAATGCTAAATCTGTTAACTAATGTGTCACTAGTAAGATGTCTGTCTTTAACAACAAGGTCTCAAACTTTTTGTCACTCATTTCAGAAAGCGAAACTTATTTATTTTAATCGACAGTCAAAATAAAATTTAGAGGGGACTTCACAAGGAGTGGACTGAGTCTGAAGCCAGTACATAAGGAGCTATTATACTCAGAAGAATCCTACACATGGCCTACAAATGTTGCATTTCTGATATGAAGCCACTCCTGAACCAGAATAAATGTCAAAAGTATCATACTTGGGCAAAGGAGAAATAGAGCTGAACTGTTGCATAGGGGTCAAAAGTCTTCTTTTTAGATCAAAGAAAAGTTTGAATTGCATGTGGAAATCAATGTCCCAGAGTCTGGATGAAGTGTAGAGAGGCACAGCCTACCAGGAGGTTTCATGCTTCCACTGATAAACTTAATGGCGATGTTGATTTCGTTTTCCGGGATCACACAGTCAAAGGTAGTTCAGTCATCACGCTGTTACTGCGCTTGATTGGCCAATGACCTGTAAACTCATCTGAGCTCAATGCCACTGAGAGTTTATGGAGTGTTGTCAAGAGGAAGACGAGAGACACCAGACCCAGTAATGAAGATGACCTGAAGGCTTGCAGTATTTCATGCAAAAGTAGACCCAACCAAGTACTGAAATTAACATACTTTTCAGAAACTTGACATATCTGTGAAAAATATCTTTTTTTATTGCTCTTATTTAATATTCACATTTTCCGAGACACTGGAATTTGGTTCTTTAGTATCTGTATACCGTAGCATCAAAACTACAAAAAATCCGTATAAGTTTCGCTTCCTGAAATGATTGAAAAAAGTAACTTTTTCACAGTGTTCAAATGATTTGAGCTGTATTTGTGCTTGTTGAGGAGATATTACTACCAATGAGTGCAAAACAGCAATTTTTCCCTGATCGCTCAAAATATGCAAAGATGATATTAACATAATGCAAGGACAGAGTAAAAAACATTGTCAAAGAAGTTCAATATGCATCAAATGCTAAATTCATTAAAAAAAGGGGAATTGCTGAAAAAAAGTCAAACTGATCAGTGGCTTATATATTTAAGTATTTAGACAAATTTGACCTAGAATGTTTAAAAGTGAACATTTAGTGAGATATTTTTACTTCGGATGACAGATGATTATTCTTCACCTGGAGACAGCAGCCCATTTCATTTAGCTCAGACAAGCTGCACTGTAGTATGCCAGGAATACAATAATGATAATACAAATCTAAAGAACTGATCTTGTAACTATTTCATCTTGTAGTTTCTAGCATAGTGATGGCGTTTGGATGCCAGCGATATTGAGGTTACAGAAACACAAGAGTTGACCCAGAGGCTTGACAAATTTAGCCTTGCTGCTCCATCTTGTTGAGGTTATTTTAGGACCAAGTAGCTCAGCTGCTTCTGCGGTGTTAGTTACATTAACTGAGTGGGAAAACTACAAATAAAGAATAAAAATCAATGTAACAGAAAGATAATCTTATCTCACCTTATTATTTTACACTTTTGACACAACTTTTTTTGGTAGAGGTCAGAGCACATTAAAACACAAAGTGCTCTTCTCCTAAGATTTATTTTATTCACAACTGTGTTACAAAATTCACTCTTAGAAATCCTGTTAAGGTATAAGAACAAAGATGAAACTAGGCAGTTTCTTTGGTTTCATTGTCCTCTAGTGGTCTAATCGAGTAACTACACTAGTCAACATAAGTGAGCGAACTTGATCTAACATCTAAATGTATACCTTACGCTTTGTAAATACATAAATCAGGTATCAAAGGTAACTAAACAGCATGTAGCCTAAACAATTAAATTACTTTGAGTACCATCCAATAGTATAGCTGTTCCTTTTTGAATTGTGTGCATAATTTGAGCAGTGTAGCTTTAACCTGTAGGCTACGTCCCATATTAGGTCTCAGGCCTATTTCTGATGTCCCTGGTTGCTGACATGCTCCAACAAGGTCACAGAAGAAGACAATTCTTTGCTAATTTAGATCCTGCTCAGTAAAAAGGTAATAATAATAATAATAAAACATCTTTACAGTATACAACTTTTTTGGCAGAAGTCAGAGCACAATATCTCTGTATTAAGAAAAAGCAAAAGCAGATTTCAAGGAAAAATAAATAATTTAATATTTAGTATTATATAGCTATTAAGTGAAGCATAAAGCCCCTGATTAAGAACTGATCAAATCAATCTGTACACATACTTGGGAAGGTGATCACTTCACTGTCAACAGGTAAGGTTAAAGCTGTATGTGCTCCAGGCACATTTCTCTCCTTTAAGTTATATATATATATATATATATAAGTTACATATCTGCCTTCCTATCATTTACTTTTTCATTAATGTCAATAAAGTTCAACAATAAAATTTATTTCCCTGAATAATTAGATGCAGCCTTGAGATTTTAGCTACTCTCAGCTCTACCAGCAATGAGAAGCAACTGCTGAGGGTGTGAAGTTCACATAATAGCAGCGTCTTTTAATGACGCCGCCTTCCTGACTCATCCAGGCTCATTCCTGCGATTACTGGTGATGCATCAAACAGCGTCTGGTCACTGCTTCATCAAGGGGAACTCCAAAGGCAATGAAATTGAGTGCCCCTTTTGAAGGGAGCCTGGTTTGCTTTTGTTGCAGAGATCTGGCATCATTCCCAAAACCTCTAATAAGTGTAAGTGGGAAGCTGGCACTCACATCAATTGTTGCTTTCCATTAACAAATGTTTCACCTTTAAATCAGCTAGACAGGCTGTCGCAACTCAGTTTTCACTTTCTTTACATTTGAATAGTTCAAGAGATATGATGATCCAATGTGTGTGATCCATAATTTGCTTTATATTTAGATAAGTTGTATTAAAACCGTGCTATTAATGCAACATAAGTAACTTTTTTTTTGTTCCTCTGAAATATAAAGTACCAGGGTGGTGTAGTTCTCTGCATCTTCTCTGAGCAGGAAGTCAGCTTTATTGATTTCAAATTGAATAAGGCTTGCTTAAGTGAATTAAATATGGTTTCAAACTGAGAAAATTAAATGTTTTCAACAAAAAGAAAACAAAGCAGAACAGATTCTCTGACCCTTTAAAAATGTGATGTAACAGACAGAAACATTTCTCTGCAACCAAACAGAAAACCTCAGGGACTTTCAGAGTTTGTCAATATAAATAAAATGTTTCTAATTATTCTGATTTGGTCATCCGCCTTCAATTTTTTCTACTTTCTCTTCTTCTAAATTATTTATGAGCTGCACGTTAAATGCCTATGAACAAGTAAAGGCAAAAGTACAGTAGCCATGTGTCCTGTTGGGGCAGCTGAATAAAAAGGATGAAAAAAACAAAAATGTTCCCCTCTGCTGCAGTAAAACCAGCCTGGCATGCAGCTCATCACGCCTCACTGACTCTAAGGTTCTTGCAGATTCATTTCACCCAGCAGCTTGGAGACCTAAACCAAGCTGCCGGAGAACCACTGCAGGGTGCTGGTTACCATCTCCACCTCTCTTTTCCTCACCCATCGATTCTCCTGTCTTTGCTCCTCCCTCTTTTTTCCTCCTGCATCTAATTCTCAAAGCTCAGCACTCCTCTTCTGTATGTGCTGGGAAGAAAAAAAAGTAATAGTGTATTGAAGGAAAAGAGGAGGAGCACGGTTGTTAGTGCGCCAAAGAAAACCTGCCTCCCTCCCTGCCCGGTTGATGACACAGAGTCTTTTTATTGAGTAGCTCCTCAGCCAATCAGAGAGCAGTGCCGGGAAATACAGCAGTGGAACTCCACTGGTCCTGATGCTGGGGATGATTTCAGTGTTTGAACTATGTTAATCTACGTGAGTGTTTCCCATCCTCTCTTCCTCATTTGAGCTAACATCAGCTGCACTCCGAGCCAAGAGATCTTGTTGATGAGTGTCTCTTTGGACCACTAGACCCCAGGTGATTGTGGGATTTGTCAGCACCGGGGTTTATTATTACTTTTTTTTTTTTTTTTTTTTTGATGATTTACACTGCGTTTCCAGGGTGGGAGGATCCTAAAAGCTGACTGTTGGGGTTTTTTGTTTATCTTCTGTCAAGCACGTATCCGATCCTGTTTTCTGCTTCCACTGCTCACTCCTTAAGGTAAGCAGCCTCTTTCTCTGTACAGGGCTGCAGCATCTATTACTGCAGCTTTCCTGCGTGGCAGGTTGTCACAGAGGTACCTAGCCTCATTACACACATCCTGCCTGAATGGGGGAAAAAAAAGAGCTCTGCAGAGAGAAACACAGAGAATAAATGGTCTAGAGGTAATTAGAGCAGATGGTGTTAACATTATGCCGGTCCCCTTTAATTGTACTGCAGACGGTCCTGCAGTAATATGCCAACTTTTAAAGCCTGCCGGTGAGTCCTGCTGACTGGTGCGTAGCCTCGTAGTACTGCAGTATATTGTTACATAATAAAAACAAGTGTGGATGAGTAAGGGGGCAACATGGGAGGGAACTTGAACGAAAACAAAATATTACATATTTCTTAGTGGTTGAATATATCAAAGGTGGGCAGAAAAGGAGACATTTAAACATGAACTGAATTGAAAGTGGATAAAAAACTGTTTAAAATTCATTTTCGTTTGGATATATTTGCCGTGTATCAAGTTTTCAGATGGATGATTTAAGTAATCTTACTATTACAAGCAGGAAGAGGGGAGGCGAAGCCAAATTTGCTGAGGTAGCAAATGTCGTCCACATCAGTCTGCTGAGTTTTCTTAAAGCTCAAATAAATCTCAGTTCTGTTAACCTGTTTCACTGCGGTCCTTTATTTAAACAAAATTAGAAAAACTATTTTATTCCATAACTATACCAGCAAGAAAACAGTGTTAGTATTAATTTGTGCTTGATTATTTAACGATAAACCCCCTAACAGAGAATCATTCTGTAGCAATGCAGACAAAGATATTATTTTATCTCCTCACCTGTATATGTGATAATCTCAAATGGATACAGCATCTTTTGTTTCTTTAATTTCTAATTCATTTATTTAAAACAAATGAATTAGAAAATCTTTAGAAAAGATCCATGGTTGAGCATTATTTTCAGCAGTTATCAGATGACGCAGTGTTTTCTCCATGCTGGGACAATCCATAATGGGTGTTCCTAATAAGAACTTCTTTTTGGTTTCAGATCAGGTTAATTAGGAAGTCAAGGAAACTCCAAAGTGTCTTTGTTCACACAAATAGGCCAGTTGATGAATTTAAGGGCTTTGGCAGATGCCTGACAAGGTCAAAACACATTACCTTCAGATTAAAGTATTTCAAGTTGCTGATTTTATATGAAGGTAGCAAATCATTGTAGACTAAATTTGATAACTTAACCTCAATGTATTTACTAACACAACGGCAAAAGTCACCCCAGATTTAATCAATTACGCCAATAACCCTTTATGTGACAAAACAACACAAAGTAGCATGTAATTATAATGTAAAAAAAAAGGATGCATTGTTTCTTAATATTTCGTTAAAAATGTTTTAAAGTGTATTGGGCATTAATTTCTACTGTATAAAAACTCATTTCAGATGGTGCAAGAAATCTTTATCCGCTTTGGTAGAGAATAAGATGTGTTGTATCCCCACAGCATAATGCTGACAACACAGTGATTCAGCAAAGAGATTCTGTTTTCAGAGTTACGTGCAATGCGTGGTTCTTGGCCACACATTGCAAATTGCATATTGGCAAAAACGTTCAATTGGAGAACCTGTCAATAAATTCTTCTACCTGGATTGTGGGAGTTTTGGAGCTTTTAAATCCACATTATTCTACGTGACCTGTCTGGTCATTTCCTTTGTCATATATTTACATACTGTACATACACAGTTTATAATAAATGAGATCAGAAACAATTGCAATATACAGTACATACATTAATGAGAAACTAGATTTATAAAGCAATGGTAAAATAAAACAAGTCATGGCTTCAGTTTTCACAATAATGTTTAATAATGGTTATATTTATAACATAAATAAATATATAACATAAATATAAATTAACTACTTTAATTCTCTTCTCAAAGATGCCCGTAAAACATTGGGTAAAGGTGGTAACTGATTGTTTTCAAAGTAAACCTTGTATGAGACTAAACGTAAAATACTAAATCACATTTAAGATTGTGCTGTGTTGCTGAGCTACCATTTGCCAACACACTGGGCGGAGATTAGTCATGCAGTTTGGGAGGGAGCGTTTGCTTTCTGGTCAACCCTGCATCTTTCCCAAAGTTTGATTATTTACATCATTGACCTAACAAACGCTGCTTTCCTTAAGCAAGGCATTACCTCAATTGCAGAGCCTGTTATTATTGTTTAAGAGATTAAATGTTCAAATACACCATTACTGGAGTATATTCTTGCAAGCAGAAAGTACATATTACATTTTTTCTTTTATGTACTCCATTGTATTACCAGGTCAGTATATGGGGTATGTAAAAGAATGCATTCCTGGTAATGGTCATATTCTTCTAGCAAAAAACAATGTAAGGAGTATATCTGTTTTTCCAGTAACATTCTAGGTTGGTACTTTCAATAAAAACACCAAAGGGTTCGTTGGAAAAGCTGTGCTCATTAATTTTTAAATATCTACTTTTATATCCTCCCTGTAGTGCAGTAGTAGACTGCTGGACAATCCCAGAAAACCTGTGTGCTCTCCCTCAGCAGACTATAATTCCTCCAACACATGCACGCCTACTGAAGTTGTTAAACTTAATTGTTCAATGAAAATGGAATAAAATAAACAAACACAACTAAATATCTTACATTCCAGACATTCTTCCAAGAGATCACTGATGTTATGATATTGTTGTTTTGTGTATCTTATGAGGGGAATGATGACTGTAGGTTTGTTCATGCTACCAGCTTTACCTGTATGATGCTTTACAGGTGATCTGTCTTACAGAGCTCACGAAAACACACATATCCAATCTAAATGAATGTTTAAGCTGCAAAAGCTTTATATATATTTTGTCAATGTAGGCACACTTGAGGTTTATCAAACTAAAATGATAGGTGGGGCAAGGAGAGCATTTATCAGAAAGGGACCCTTGGTTCTCTGGAGGAGCTGCAGAGATCCACAGCTCAGGAGGGAGAATCGTGTCGTGTTTTCATTAAGTGAAAATTGCCCTAATTATCAGAAGAAAAGGCTTTAATACATACATCTGTGTGGAGCTAATCTATATAATGTGCTTCACTCAGTGATAAAGTTCTTATTTAAAGTGGACCTTTAAATAACTTTCTACCTTTTTGAATGGGTCTGTATAGGCTTTGCAAATGTAGAGAAAAACTGTAAAAATTGAAGTAGTGTGAATGTCTGTCTTGTGTGTTAGCTAAAACCCTTGCAGCAGCATTCTGGACTGACTGCATAAGATCTGTCTTATTCAAAATGATAAAAGGCTGTTACACTTAAGACAAGAAAAAAACAAATCTTGAACATTCATCTCTAATGCTGTTTTTGATACCAGCGTTTGAAGCTTCAAACTATTCCTTAGATGAAAACAACAGCTTATGATTAATTCTCATGAATGGGACTACAATGACACGACACAATCAAAAATATCACATCTTTGGAGGTTTGGTTTGATTGACAAGGTCAAATACACCAAAGAGTTACTTGATATAAGCTATTCAGTTTTGAGGAGCAATAATTAGGGTTTCAGTCTTACTAAGGTTCATCTACAAGAAGTTGTCACAGTCTCTGATCTAACTGAAAAATATTTAGTTTAGTTGACTTAAAAGAACAACTGAATGTCATCAGCATAGGAATTATGTTTCTATGTTGTCATGATGTCATGTTTTTTCCAGAAAAGAAATTAATTATTCTGCCAATACTTTTTAAAGGAAGCTTTGACATAGAAGGAAACTTGGAGATAGGTCTGTAAATTTTAAGTTGAGCTGATCCAAAAATGTCTCATGCTTAATAGAACACGCCTGTTAAAGGTGAAGCATTGTGCAGTTCTACAATACAGCAGCCAGTAGCAGGACAAACCTTGTTAAACACACAGCAGACATAATTTAGGACTGGTAGATTATTTTATTTTGCAGGAAGTAAAGATGAAATGTTAGACGGAGTCACTGATTCAAACGTCTTCAGAGACTGAGAGGATGGAGAGCCAGAAACAAAGTTATGACATACAGTATTGATGGACAAATGTGTCTTATGACATTATTGACCCCTGTCAAAAAATAAAAAAGGATAAAGTCAATACTATCATCTGTAGAGGACTCTTCCGCCTATTCTAAAGAACATTTTGCATTTTAAGATGACTTGTGCTTCTTGATGATCCATAGACTGTAGAGTGAAAAGTGTCCTCAGACACAAACAGCTGAAATAAATATGGACATCGATTTAGCAACATTTATCTCATTATACATCCTTGCACATTATGTACAAAGGTCAGATGGTTTTGAACCTATACACTGACTACCTAAGAAACAAAGAAGTCAATACATTTTTTACAAATCCTGATGGATGCCTGCAGAATTGATGAAGTTGGTCTTTGTGTTCTTGTTCAAGTGAAATCAGTACAGCTCGTTACTCTGAGGGGTTAGGGTGGAGGAGATTTCTGTTTATGACTGGTGCTAGAGAAGCATTGTCAATACCTGTGGCTCAGGTGATGAATTCTCTCTGAACTTAAGTCACTATGTGTGCAACACAATCAAAGAGTCATAAAAGTTTGATCAAGTCTGAGCTTTTTGTGGTCAGCTGGGGGACGGTAAATTAACAGATAATTAAAATGCAGCAGCAAAGTCTACAACATGGGAAAGATACATGGGAGAGGAGAATACAACAACGGAAAACATGAAGTAGTCATGACGCAGAATACGTTTTTCATGGATCTAGAGTTTAAAACTCAAAGTAGTAAAATTACCAATATCAATAATGCAAGGATTTCTGATGTTAGGATGCTTACTGTTTTTGAGTTTTCCCACAACAGACAAAATGTTTATAGATGCTGCAAATATCTATGTGTTTTCAAAAACTAAATCTCCATAGGAAGTTGTACATATGTAAAAAACAGTTGGTGATCAAATGGATGAGCTGGAAACAGAGGTTACTTTCAACCTCATACACTGACTACTGTAAATGCATTTCTGTTTGAATTTCAACTTCATATATTTAAGATATTTTTTTCAACCTCACTGTGCTTGAATAGGGACTGTTTAAGTTTAACCTCAACAATATTTTAAGGGAAAAGATCTATATTTATTAGCAGATCAATTCAGAGTGCTTCAGGGACAACTTAATGTCCTTAAGTACTTGATTAAATTTTATCCATCAGCAGTTTAGTTGGGTTGTGAAGGTACATTTTTGCATAGGTTTTTAAATTATAATAGTATACAACATCTCAGAAGCATATGCCAAATTCTGGATTAATGACTAAAGGTGGTGCTATTTTTCTAATTTGCTGTGGTAGCTTGTTAGGTTGGTTGCTGTCGCAAGATATAATCAGGAACAACTGCTCTATTTAGTTTGAGCTGGTTTGATTTCTGAATTAGAATGCTACAACTAGCAACATGTTAGATCTCAGCTCATAAGAAATACATTGTCCATAGCTGCTGCTCGGTTTTAATTGCTGCTGAGGTGTGTGCATGTTTAAGTTGTGTGTCTGTTGACCTATAGTATCTAACCAGTGCACCACATCCTCACAGTAACAGTAGTCAGGACATAAGGGTTTTTTCCATTGCACCAAAAAGTCAAAATATCTAAGTTCAGAGTTAGAAAAACACAAGCAAAAAAATAATAATTTGATAAATTTAATTCATCGGGACAGCACCTGGAAATCAGGAATAAATAATAATTATCTTAAAAGACAATTAGTCTGTGTTAGTAAATCTGTACACCTGTAACACCCAAGACTGGGTTTACATTTACCTTCATTTCTGCTCATTTTCTTCTATTTTTTTTGTTTGGTTTTTAAAAGAAGATTTTTTTTTATCCAAAGCCTTTTATAATAGTTTTTCGTGGATTATGAAACACATAATAAAAAATCTGCTTCTGAAAGTTTCATGAATATATTCAGTAGTGATTATGTACAGTAGCTTTCTGGAGTAGCAATCTTAAAAACAATATCAAGTTTTGTCAACATAGCAATTGAATCCCACTGAAAAAAAGTGAAAAAGCAAACAACAATCAAAAAATCACACATATAGTACTTTTCGTAACAACCTCTCAAGTGTATACGAAACAATTAAAATTCTTAATTAAAAGTTAAATTCTGAAAGCGATTTATATAAAGCCAACTATAACCATGTGATGCTTCCTATTTACTACTGCAGTGATGACTGACCAGTGAATGGATGCTGACTTAATCATGTGTGAAAGTGCGTGTGGGTTATGTGATGAAAATAAGACTATTTGACGGTCAAATTTAGACAGAAATAAACAATATGACAAAAGAACACAAAGAAATTAGGCTTGAATTTAAGAGTTTGAGGGACTGACTTTTGGAAAACCTCCCTTTTGCAGCGTTCTATTTCTCCGATACTCCCCTGCATTGCAGCACTCCCTGCAGGAGCTGTGAGAGGTGCAGTATTTTCCACATGCCTTTCTGCTGCCTCAGAGGAGACAAGTCTTCTCAGCCCAAACGTTCCTGCACCACTCAGCGCAGGTGCTTGCTGGCTGTAGTTTTTGTGCATGTAGTTATGTCTGCTGATTTGTCATGTAGAGCTCGGAGAGTGGCTGTGTGGTAACTGTGAACAGCATCTGGTTATGAGGGGCCGTTATGATGACAACTCCTGCCCTATTAGCGCAGATTGGGTCCAGGCATAAATGGAACTTGCAACTGAATTATGTAACTTTGTGAAGTCGGGCTGTGTTTCCTGCACAGGCAAAATTACTTTTCATTTGGAATTTTCCGTTGTATTTCTTGTTGATTCATAACTGAATCTGTTATTATGCTCGCTGAAGTATGAAAGTGATTTTTTAAAAAAGTGTTCTCTTGTCCTGCGACAGACTGGCGACCTGTCCAGGGTGTACCCCGCCTCTCGCCCGGAACGTAGCTGGAGATGGGCACCAGCAACCCTCCCAACCCCATTAGGGACAAGGGTGAACAGAAAATGGATGGATGGATGGGTGTTCTCTTGTCACTTTAAACAATGCTACTAAGTGCGTTTGTAATTCAAAAAAGAGTCGTGGAGAAAACACAGATGATAAATGTCTTCAACTTTGCTCTTCCTTCAAGAAAAATAAAGAAATAAATCCTGCTCTGTGATGCAGCAGTTTTACTTGAGATTAATGCCCTCTTCTGGCAGAAAGGGAATATTACATCATAGCCTGAGATGGAACACACCGTGGTATTTCCCCAAAGAGAGCAGAGATAGGGAGGTTTTCAGACAAACAGGGTAAAAGGATGAATGCTAGAACAGAAAAAGGACTTTGTAATGTTCAAAATAACTGCTGTTAAGACATGTCTATAGATGCACCTGAGCCAATCAGAGCCAGTTTTCTTTGATTGGCTCTGACCCATAGGTCAGGGGGCTGATAAATATAAATTTCTTTCTTAATAATTAAGAAAGGCATCAAAATTAATTTGGATTTTATTTATTTATTAAATCTAGTACCTCCATCTAATCATCATCTATTCTATCTAATCCAAGATAATCATTCAAAATCAAATAAGCAGACTTAAAAGGAAACATCAAGCCAGTATTCCAGGCCAGGGAAAAATAGACATGTGCATCACTGGGTATGTTGGATGTTAAGCATTTATTTTTGAGGTTGAAAACAAATGAAAACAGTCAATAATTTGCCACAGTCAAACTTAATTTCAGTTTTTAACATTTGTACAGTTAGTTTATAAGATTGTCGGTCACAGATACAGTGCTTCACAAATTACTTGTTTTATCTGAACACTGGCTGCTCAATTTAGCTTAAATTGTGATTCCTCTGATTGACTGACTTTTCAGCTGTTTTGCATCATGACACAGAGATGTCTCTATGGAGAGTTAAATCATATTCCTAAGACCAATTGTTACAATCCAGTTAATTACATCAGCTTGATGTAATGCCATTAGTAGGGCTGGTGTTGCAAAGTCTGTAGGCCTTCGGAGTTCATCAGCGTTCCTGATGGATATTTTGCTTGTTTTCATTGCTCATTTCTATAAACTTTAGCCGTGCTCAGATGCCCCTCAGCCCAGGGCTTGTGCTTATTGATCTCTTACAACTGCCCTCCAATCCCAGACAAAAGTGGTATGCTGCAATCAGCTGTGTGAGCAGCATCACAAATGAGGCTGGGGGAAAGCAGAGATGGATGGGGAGAAAGAGGTAAAGAGGTTGCGTGCATAAGTACATAGAGGCTAAATAAGAGTAGAAGTGGGGAGGTGTGTGACGGGAGCAAGGAATATGGGTGAGATTGTGAGCATTGGACAGAGGAGGAGGAAGAAGAGGAGGAGGAGGTGTGTTGCTGCAGTGGAGAGAAGTGAGAGGAGACTGCAGTCTCTGTTAATGGGAGAGATCAGACTATGTTACCACAGCTCTGAGGAACTGGATCCCAAACTCTCATTGAATGGGCCACTTCACAGGGGGAATACCTCATCTAACTGGTGAGTTGTCTTTTGAACAGCATTGTTCACTCGATTTGATTTAATACGGTAGCAACGCATGACATGAATGTAATCAGAATGTAGAAAATAGTTTATGTGATTCAAAAGTATTCATGTATGATTGCATTCGCCGTACTTGAGCATTTTTATCAATGACGACGTGGCAGAGCGTTATTCTTTCCTCCACTGAGTGACGCTGACTTGTGATCACAGATAGTGATCACAAGTGAAAACATAGGAAGGTATAGAGTGAGTGATAATGAAACAGAGAAAAGGGAGTAGGGCCAAAACAAATGAAGAAGGATATAACTTCTCTTGATGTATGCTTTTTGTAATCAAATTTTTAAAAGCTTGTGATTTAAGTGATAGAAATTCTCAAAACTGAATATCCCTGGTCTTCCTTGCTTGTTTACTAAATGTCAAAGGTGATGTTTTTATGGTGGATGTACACTGAAGATACAAAATATGTTTAGAAAGAAGTTGGTTTGAATCTGGAACTCCATTCATAACCTTGAGACAAAACAGCTTAGTGACAGAACTCTGTATTCACATCATCTCCATGCTCACTGTTTGAGCACTGATTTGTGTTCTGGCCTTAATCCAGGTGGTTATTTGACAGGCTGGTCACCTCAGCTATAGGCAGGTTGTGAGCAATTCTGGGTTGCTGATGGAAACTGTCAGGATTGCTTAGCAACAATGATCTGTGAGCCCAAATCACATGTCCATACTGTACAGAAAACAAATATGAATTATGGAATGATTCATCCATTGTTGTGAGAGATACTTTACACAGAAATACACATTTTGGGAATGCAATACCTATTGATTCCTGGCCAGTAAAGCGATAAAGCGGAAGCACCGCTATGATTGTTTTTAGCATGCAGATGGTTCACTTTATATTGCTGATTTGATGTCCTCCGACACCACACTGCTTCTGTCAACACTCATTAACTTAAATGAAGCACTCTGAGAATACAACAGAAATAAATGTATAATAGAAATAACCTTTACTGTCCCTCAGTGGGGAAATTCAGAAAAGTGGTTAGGCAATTTGAATCACAAGAAAGTTAGAGTACTCACTTTCTATATGTCATTAAATGAGCAGAAAACTTTCCTTTGATGTGATGGAAACTATTTCTGGAAGATTCCTAAGGATTGAAACATTCTTAGAGCTTAAATTATGTACACTCATTCACACATTCAACCCCATGTGGTCAAATTCTAACACAGTATTTATTTTTTTCAATTTTGTCTCTTTTCCCATTTGGTTGCACCTATCTGTCAAAAAATGTTTGTTCACGATCATCATTTTAAGTTATCTTCTAATTGTCAATTCCATTTATTGATTACATTGTTTTTGATTTGTCATCTACTCATGTGTTATTTATTTTCCCTCATGATCATTTAACCTTATGTTTCCACACAGTCAGTCTTGGCAGCATGACATTTGCTGGAAAAAGTGAAACTGAGATGAAGAACGGCCTCTACCAGGTGTTTTTTTGCAATTCTGCAAGATCATTTCCTTCGTTTGTCAGAGAATGTTCTGACCTATGAACTGTGTAGCTCATTGCATTTTCTCCTTGCTGCCAAGTAAGTAAAAAATCTAAAAGAAACTTTGTAGCTCTTGTGATTTCTGTCTCAGTTGGGGTCTTCATAGCAAACAGATCTTCATAGCACTATTAAATACAGTTACTTTTACAATCACATAAATTTCAATAACGTCTTTAGGATCATTATCAGAAAACAAAACAAAGAATGCATTTTCTTTGTGCTTGCTTGAATATGTATTATTTTAAAATTGTTGCAATTTACCTCTGGGCAGTATTGCTCAAGAATAAATTGCCAGTTATTCTTCACTGCTTGGTTGGGCTTGTGGTGAGCACGAAAGCTGAAAAGTGGAATCCACATCATATTGTTCAGATATGATGTGGATGCCACGTAGTAAATGTCAATAGTAAATGTCCTTACTATTGAGAAATAAGGGCATTTCTTAATAGTAGTTAAAAGGCCATTTTATTTGTGAATGACCACCAAAAAAAGAAACAACTGCTTAGTTTGCACCAAGTACTTCCTCTTGATTGTCTTCATTACCTCTGGTTTTAATTAAAGAACCGTGATGCAGCAAGATACTCTGTTATCTGAAGCTGTATTTTTTGCAGTGCAACTAAACAATGATTCTCAATTAGACAGCCGAACCCTGGCACCTTCAGACTCAGCAGCATGTTTTAATAGAGTATCACTGTCACAAACTGGCATGCCCAAAGAGAATTAATAATAATGGAAGACTTACTACAGGTTGGGAGGAAAGTTAATTTTGTCAGCTGTTAGGTTGTCCCAGTAAGACCAATCAGATCTTGTCATTTTGCAGCACAATCATTTTATATTAACATGTCACAGACTCCATTCAAGAGTAGCCCCACGTTAGTGTGTGCTTCTTGAGGCTGCCACCCATCCATCACCAGCTGGTTAATTAATTGCGGAGTCTTTACAATTTTAAAGATGTTTCTGGATTTAGAGTCAAAATATTCTGATATGTTTTCTGACATAAAACTAATCAGAACTGAACAGCTTGCACGCAATAAAACTGATACACATATTTCCATGTGATAAAGGTTTCTTACTAAAACTAAACACAAAACACACAAAATTATATTTTAGTAAAAAATAAGATCTATACTTTTAACTCAAAGACAACTGTGTTGAATATTTCACCACATAGAAATTAGAAATTGTTGACACCATTAGCAGGTCCTTAGGTTTAGCATAACAGGAATGTCTTCCCTTTGCTCATCCTCAGAAAATAAAATATTTGGTTTTCAAAACTAAATCAGATCAAGAACATAATAAAGTCAAAACGTTTCTAAACTCGGTGGCTTTAAAGAAAAAAATGTGCATTGTTTTTATGCTGTGAAATAACATTTCCTTGGTTGTTTCAAGGAAATTCCACAGTTTTTCAATTTAATGATTTGGTTTCTTTTTGCAGCCCCTCTTCTGATGTTCTTTGAAATTTGATGTATGAGGTAAAAAATCAATATGTGTTGACAAACCTGTCAACATAATTTATTTTAAACTAAAACATTGAATGTAAAAATTATCACGAAATGCAGAAACTGGACCAAACAACAATATCACAATATAGGGTAATGTTTTTGATTTCCATTTTTAATTTGTAAATCTATAGCCACCACATGTCACTGATTTACACTTATATGTTCAGTAAAATGAATCCACATGCTTCTGTTTCATTCACATTGTTTCTAAAATTAAGTGTGGATCACAACTAAAAGCAAGAAAAGATTAAGTGACCCAAGAAAAACAGAAAAAAAGAAAACAGCTGGGATTCAGTCTGCCATCCATTGGGATGGAGAAAATGCTGTTTGACTTACTATCTGAGATTTAAAGTTAATTTATTTACAAATTTCCATTCTTGACAATGGTATATACCAGGGGGTTTAAAATCCAGACATCCTGTAACTTTTACATGTGTTCCTGGTTGAATACACCTGAATCAATGGCTGGATCACTTTCTCTGCCAAGTTATCCAGAGTTCTGTTAATGACCTCATTATTTGAATCAGGTGTGTTGAAGCAGAAATGCGTATAAAAGTTGTTTGACATCAGATCTCAAACCCTGCATTTCAAGACCTCTGTTATACATTATAGCTATGTGATTGTGCATGCATGCATTGTGGTGCATTTTCTAATAAGTAGAAATGTAACTACTTTTTTTTTTGCAATTGATAATCTTTTAAAATTGAAGCATTTTATGGCATTGTAATTTTTTAAAAATAACATCAGAAGAATTATTTTACATGCTGGAGCTAAAATTAACATTACTGGTTCTGCTGTGGATAGGATTCACCCTGTGGAACATGAAAGACTAATGCAGGGAGGGGTGTTAAATTGGCTCTAGAAATTGAGAAGACAAAACAAAATCAGTGAAATTTTTTTGTGACAGTTGCTATCAAGATGGATAAAAAACAATGTGTGCTACAGTTCTTTGACTTGTTCCCTATATTTAGATTCATTATAGCTTTCCTTTCCAATGCAAATGTTATGATAAAAGACTTTGAAGCTGAAAAGTTGGAACCCGTTCAACACAGACAAATGCATTTATTTTCTCAAAGGTTTACAAAATACACCTTTAATCCTTTTGCCACTATGTACATAAATGATTTCTTTGCTTATTGTATGTGTTTCAGGGACACGAAAGCCCCTAGTCTTTCACAATGAAGTTCAACTTGTTCAGACAGCCTCAGGCTGTTGCCGCTGCAGAGCCGACAAGTGCCACCACTGTGACAATGGCTCCCTCCCCGGTCTCAGCCTCCACCTCTGCACCAGATACTTCAGGCTCCAACAACACAGAGATCAGCAAGAATGACATGTTTGAGGAGATTAAAAGCAAATTCTTAAATGAAATCGATAAAATCCCACGTAAGTCACACTACATAGGCATAAAAGTATAAAAGTTTACAATCTAATTCTAATTTTGCACCTTTGCTTTTTGAACCAGTTCCTCCATGGGCTTTGATTGCTATCGCTGTGGTGGCAGCATTGCTCGTCCTCACTTGTTGTTTCTGCATAATCAAAAAATGCTGCTGCAAGAAGAAGAAGAACAAGAAAGGAAAGAAGGGCAAGGATGGTTTTAACATGAAGAACATGCAGGGTGGTGAGGTATGACGGATCGAGCTTCCTGGACCCCTGAAAGTCAGGCTAGCATTAAGTTGGGATCTTCCTTCTTTCTTATCCATTTCACTTTATTAAGTTTACTCTTGTAAATTCTGAATTTTATGGCACGGAATAAGACTGGCTAACTCCGTTTGATTTTTCACCAGCAGCTCTTTTAAGCCAGGCAATAGAGGACACAAGGAGAGCTCTCGTCCCCTCCGTTTAATTGATGTTGTGTTGTTGTTTTATAATGTGACGTACTCCATTGTGACCTCATGGTGAAAAATGACACACGTTATTTATAGATGGCAAAGAATAGGGGACACCATGTGGAGAAATTTTGTTTGGTTAGCCATAAAAATAAATCCTTAACTTAAAAAGAGGACAAATGAGCTTATATCACCAGTTCTTTGTGATCCATTAACTTTGATTTAGCAGTCAGATTTGTCTACAGTCCTCATATCAAGTGTGTCATTTCTCCTTCTAACTGTGGTTGTGGTGGTTTTGATTGCCTCTTTCCTTGTTGTGTGTTTGGTGTCTTGTGAGTTGAATCTCTTCCTCTCTCTGCTCTCCTCCTTTTTTTTCGCTTTGTGTCTGTCTTATGTGTGCCTCGTGTTTCTTGACTGTGGTGGACCCCTGCTCTACGGTAGGTGGATAGCTCGTGTGGATACCTTCTGCCTCAGGGGCAGAGGTGGGTTTCATGGAATGAAAGTCGTAGCTTCCTTTGCTGCCGTTGTCTCCCTCTTTTTGTTGTGTTAATTCTGTTATGATAGCCTGAGAATGTAATGATGGGAAAGCTATGATGTCCTCCATAAGCCCGGGAGAGGAGAGTCTAACCATCTAACACATTGTTCGTTGGACAATGTAACTGTAACTCACAAAATGATGTGCAAGACACCGTTAACACTATTAATCTGTGCATGTGATGAAGGGCATGGTTGGTTGTTTGGGAGACATGGAAATGGTGCTGATGAAACTGCATGACAAGCTGTTCAAAAAACCTTTGATGCTGATTCTCATAGAGACAGGAGGATGTGAAGACATCTAATGGTAACTTTGACAAGAATGCTTCTAATCGGTCACAAAAATAACTTTGCAGCAATTTTTTTTTTAGCAGTTTATTGTGATAAAGATGAGGCATTTTTAGCCACATAAGTAATGAGTTAAGCAAGAACTGAAGGTGCTTCAAGCTTGGTATATATTCTAAATCTTGAATGAATGAGAGGAGTATAATCCTGCCTTATTTCAGGGCCTAATAATCTTCAATTTGTTTCACTTTTACATTTCTAAAAACCATGAACATGTATAGAGTCTTTATTTTTTCTTGTTCACAGTGGGTTTCAGACTTTCACTTAAGTTAATACCTTCAATAATATTAATCGTAGTCTGTTCCAGAGTGTCACCTATACAACCATCTTTTTATGGAAGTTAAACATGGATGTTGGCAGTTCTTTTGGAAGTTTTCTAGTTGACTGTTTTCCGTATCTGGAATTATAAAATGACTGATTTACCACACTTAGAAGATGCTATTACCTTTTTTTGTTAATCTGATCGTATCGTTCACTTTCACTACAACAGTTAACTAAATGGCTGAAGTTTAAATGAAACAGATTTTCTTCAAAATATTCAGCAATATTTCTCACTCCTATTGTAGTATGTCCATCTGTGTGATTTTATCCATCCTAGATGGGATTAAGTCCTGGGAGTCTATTACATTTTACTGATAAAACCTGAACAATCTATTAATTACTCAAACCATTTAATTATGGCCATGAGAAAATGTTCTGAAACTTGTGTGCTTCAGAATTAACTAGAATAGCATATCCAGGTTTCTAAAGACATTTCCAGTGCATATCTGAGTCTCTAAAAGTAGGCTTAACTGTCAGGTAACGCTAATCCAGTCACAATTTATATAAATGTTTGTGATTAAGACAACATGTGTACATGGTTTCTAGAAATTGGCTATGTTTACTTTGGCTGCTATACATCTTTTTGAAAAGTTTAGCATATGAAATATAAAGCTCAGAATATCCTGTTTGCCTTTATAACATGCACTGGTAATGCTGTTGTAAGCTAGTTCCTTTGGGGTTTATTTAAAAGTGCTCCACCCTGTTCATCTGGTAATATCTAAAATTTTACAAACTGGAGAACTCTATTTTTTCTGAGTTCAGTGAAAGGTTGTTGCATTTTTTCTACCCCCATTAGTGGAACTAGCATGCAAAAACTCCACTGATTCTGGCTGTCACCGTCCTGCCCAAGCATGTCAAAAGAGTTACCCACTGGACCAAAAACACTGAGAGGATGAGGAGTGAAGGGCTAAAAAAGTAGACACACATTTGTAATCAACAAAATTTTTTTTTTCCACTTTGAAACTATAAGTCCTTTATTTTGATCATGAGGACTTGAGCAAGTAAGTCCTAACCAAAACATGTATCTCCCATGTAAAAACTCCTGGAGCTCCAGTGTCTGTGGCATGCTGATGGTTATGGGGCATCCCTGTGTTGCAAATCTGAGTTTAATAGTATTTCATTCAGTGTTTTATCTTGTCACTTTCACACAATAGAAACAACAGGACGACGATGATGAAGAAGAAGGAGAGACCGGAATGACAGAGGAGGAAAAAGAGGAGGAGGAGAAAGAACAAGAAAAACTGGGAAAACTCCAGTACTCCATAGATTATGACTTTGAGAACACTAAGGTATGTATGTGATTGTCACTTCTGAATTCACTATGCAATCTAAGAACGGGCAAATAATTTTTTCAGTAGTTTCTAGTTGTTCACATTTAATGAAGATCTACATTAGGTGAATGACTATATCATGTTATAGATTTTGACGGGGTCAATGACATACAAAAACAGTCGAGTTACTACAAAGAGAAGAAAAACAACCGCTCTGTGTTTATCACTTCTCTTCTTCGTGTCATAAACAGCTGACAGTTGGCATTCTTCAAGCTGCAGATCTCATGTCAATGGACTCCGGTGGAACCTCTGATCCTTATGTCAGGGTCCTTCTCTTCCCTGACAAGAAGAAGAAGTTTGACACAAAGGTGCACAAGAAAACTCTGAATCCTGTCTTCAATGAGACATTTGTTTTCAAGGTAAGTTTTCTATGGTTTGATAACATGCAACAGCAAGAAGACACTGGCTGAGTTTACAGAGTTAGTATTTCTATACAGAAACTGTCTTGCCAAACTGTCCCCTCATTATCAGAAATGCTCTTAGATCCCTGAGCCCGTTTCAGCTTTCTCTGCTGTATTTACTAACGGCCCCCGCAGTGTAGCGTTAGGACATGCTGGCAGCTAAACCAATTTGCAAATTCAAAACGAATAAAAGCACAGCTGGAATCAAAACGCTCGGTCTTTCAGGGGCAAAAAACAAAATGACCAGTGGCACAATTTTTGTTTTTCTCCGACAACTTCAGAGAGCCAAAATAATTCACTTTTTGTGCATAAAACTGCTACGCGCACAGACACAATTTTTTCTTCCTCATATTAATTTTTAACTAATGTATTTTTGCTGAGTACATTTGAGAATGCCATTACTTATTCTGTACTAAGTCATTTGTTATTTTCATGTGTATTTTCAGTTTTCTTAATTTATTGATTTATTGACATGACATTTGGTAAAGTACACATAATATGAATTTTGACCACATTAACATTTATTTCTTGAACCCTACAGAAAAAAAGGAGAGATAACTGCTTTGAAACCTGCACTGTTTCTTTTACTCAGGTGCCCTATGAGGAACTGGGTGGTAAGATCCTGATGATGTCAGTGTACGACTATGACAGATTTTCCAAACATGACGTCATTGGGGAAGTGAAGATTCCCATGAATACCATTGACCTCGGACGTCCTATTGAAGAATGGCGGGACCTTGAGAGCGCCGACCAAGAGGAGGTGGGTTTCTGGATATTAAACTTTTATAAGAGGCTTTTTTAAAACCGTGGCCATGATCATTATATATTCTGCTTTCAATAATCATCTAAAATGTCAAAATATGAAACAGAGTGCTTCTGTTAATGCAAGTATTAGGAACAACTCACAAAATGCTGATGCAAATAATAAAATAATCTTCTCTATTACACCATGAATTGTTTAAATTAGGTCCCATTTGAGTCTATCTGCTTTCAATCTTTACATGCAAATATGCTGCAAAAACCCACTAGTGTTACAAAAACAGATGTACAGTCACTGGTGAAAGCTTCACACAGCAGAACATTTATGATGCACTTTAGCAGTTTATTTGAATTTATTTTTTAAAGAGTGTGTTTATTTTAGAAAATGATTTGTCTTACAGATTAATCCAAATGTAGAAAATGTTTTTTTTATTTAATAGCATGTTAATACAAAATATTATATTTTGTATTAAGTCTTTGCCAGGCAACCTACAGTTTTACAACACTTACATCTTAATAATAGTCTGAATATTTAAATTAAACAAAAACCTAAAGAGATTAAACTTAAGCTAGAATAGCAGGAACAAAATTAAAGAACAATAAATATACCTTAAATGTTTGGATGGGCGACAGAGTACAACAAAAGTTTGCGCTATAAAATAATACAGGAAGTAAATTTTACCAGATAAACTATGGAAAAACTATGGGGGAAACTAAATCGAATGCAAAAAATTAACTACATAGCACTACTATACACAAGTAAAGAGAGAAGTTTGAGCAGGACAGAATTTCAGTTCAAACAACAAAAGTCAAAAGAAAATCCAGACAAGAGAGAGACAGTTATATTTAAATGAGCTTGTTATAAACTTGCAGTTTGTAGTTTTCTGATGCGTGTGTCTGCTTGTCATTATTCTTTTCTTGTCGGTGGCTGTTCAGCCTGAGAAACTTGGAGACATCTGCATCTCCCTCCGTTATGTCCCCACTGCTGGAAAACTCACAGTCTGCATCCTGGAGGCAAAGAATCTGAAGAAGATGGATGCCTGTGGCTTGTCTGGTAAACCTATTTTTGGATTACTGCAAATTACTGGGAATGATACAGATTGATTAGATGTTGTAGATGTTTTCCCTCTTTAAATAGGACACAAATAAAATGAGTCACAGTGTAAGAGCGCACAGGATCTTGACCTGTGATTTTGAGAAATCTTTAACTTTTTCTTTTTAAGTAGTTTAAACATAATTTTAAAAGTATATTAGGTCACAATAAAAATACTCTATGATATTAAAACAACATTTCTTTTCAGTAAGTTGGAAATAATTATCTCCTTCATCCAGATCCCTATGTGAAAATCCAGCTACTGCAGGGAGGAAAGCGTCTTAAGAAAAAGAAGACAACTGTGAAGAAGAACACCCTGAATCCGTATTACAATGAATCATTCAGCTTTGAAATCCCACTGGAACAGATGCAGGTACAGTTAAACTCAAATATGATATTCTGAATTCCATTGAGATAAATGTTTTAAAATATATATTTCAGTTTCAATTATGAGTTGGCTTAAAGTGAAATGTTTGCATTTAGTTCTTTTAATCTAGCTTAACTGTCATGTTATTCACAGCAGAGTTTTGGAGTTTGTTTTTAAAGTATACTGCTCAAAAAAATAAAGGGAACACTTAAACAACACAATATAACTCCAAGTACATCAAACTTCTGTGAAATCAAACTGTCCACTTAGGAAGCAACACTGATTGACAATCAATGTCACCTGCTGTTGTGCAAATGGAACTTTGTACAGAACAAAGTATTCAATGAGAATATTTCTTTCATTCAGATCTAGGATGTGTTATTTGAGTGTTCCCTTTATTTTTTTGAGCAGTGTATATTTTTCTTAACTAAAGAGGCAAATAGCTTTTAGATTGTAGTGTCCAAAGTACCAAGAAATTACTTTTGATACACAAACTTTATCATATTTAAAAGTCATTAGCTGATTACTAAAGAAAATTGGCATTCAACAAGAACATTTTTATTTCTAAAAGTTTGACTTTGTTCAGTCCAGGGCAAAGCTTATAGGCAATGTCTGTCCCAGTGGCAATCTAAATGGATATAAACATTTATAAAGGGGGTTATTATGTATTTTCCAAGTACATAGTGCCATTTTGTAGGACAATCAAGAAACTACGTTATCTTTAGTTGTTATGAGAATGCTGTATATGTTAAAAACAACTTAGAAAATATTTGACTTCACATCATAGTCATATCAGTCACCTTGAAATTGGCCTCTGTCTCCTCAAGAACTTCCTGGCCTTTCCAAATCTCCCCCTTCCGCACATCGTCACAACAAAGCTTCTTCATGTCCTCCCCTGATGCCGTTTGCAACCAATCTTGGCGGCGAGGTGTGCAGTTCCACCAGGTGTTTGCTAATTACTGCTGCAACTTGTCTGGTGGATCAGTGTGGGGTAGGAGCAGGAGCTCTGTGGGGAAGGAGCTTGGCTGGGGGCTGAAGCACCAAGGCAGAGCTTTGGTTAAATAGGCGCTTAGATCAACCCCAAATGGATGGCATAGGAGGTTCAAGCATTTCTCAAATGATGTAATAACATTTTAATGTGATATAAAGCTAAAAAATAAAAAAGTCAATTTTGCATAATAGTCTCTCTTTAATCTGGAGTAGTAGTTTGAGCTACAAAATATATTGCTAAGAAACACTTAGGCTCAACGCTAAAAGTAAAACATATATATTGAAGTCCAACTACTGTTAAACACATTTCTTGTTTCTCCCTTCCCTTCTCTCTCAGAAAATCTTGGTAGTTATCACAGTGTTTGATTATGACAAGATAGGTAAGAACGATGCCATTGGGAAGATCTTTGTTGGTAGCAAGGCTACCAGCTTGGGTCTTAAGCACTGGTCAGACATGCTGGCTAATCCGCGCCGCCCCATCGCCCAGTGGCACCCATTGCAGCCAGAGGAGGATATTGATGGTCAGCTTGCAGCGCTGGCAGCAAAGAAGTAACAAGCCTCATCAACCAGCTATTGCTCTTACTCGGAAAATCATCCCTTCTTTGCATGAATCCTATGACTTATCAAATGACTACTTGTCATAAATCTTGCTCAGCAAAAAAGAAACATCTTAGGATAACGTCGTATACACAGTTAAGTTGATGGAAACTCTTTTCAAGCATCCAATCTCAGTTTGTGGCAAGAAAATAGTGATGAGTTATTGGGTCAGTAGTTCATGAATGATCAGTTTTTGGTCTTTTTTGCTCTAAAGAAGCTGATTTACAGGGTGCTGAAAATGGGTGAAAATAATGTTAAAGACAATGCTGGATCAAAAGCTTTAGTTTAGTTTATGGAGCATGCTTTACTTACCTCCCCTCTACTCTGCGCACAGCATACCTAGTATTGTATGTTGCTTATAAGTGTGCTATGCCCTGCAATAGAAAGTGTGATAGTGTGGAGCAAAGGGCTGGTTTGCATCCATTAGCATTAATAGATTTATTTAGAATGAATCCGGTTGAGGTCACTGAGTACAGCAAATAGTGCTGCAGTTTTTTTTTGAGATTTTTATGTCAACATTTAATACGCAAGGCAATTCACCACTCTTAACAAGAATGACAAGAGAATTGACATTTTTTGTTCGTTTGTTTTGCCATAAAGACACCTCTATGCATTTAGGATAAACACACAGATGGCAGATCAGACGCAAAATGGGAAAATGAGTGTGCCTTCCTGGTGAATAAATGTTGAGACATGCATTGTTTATGTCCTAGAGGCTGAGCCTTATTGAAAAGTTTTGAAGGCGCCATCTGAATTAAGGCTTGAGCTGTGCCGACCATCCATCCATCCATTTTCTGTACACCCTTGTCCCTAATGGGGTTGGGAGGGGTGCCGGTGCCTATCTCCATGGGTATAAAAAATTCTTATCTATGAAAGAATACAGACACCAGAGAGATTACCACTTATGCTCAAATACATTTGGCTTATTTTCAAATGCTGCTTTTGCAAACTTGTTTTATTTTGTTGTCCTTTTTTTTTTGTCTTTGGTTGATGTGTTGTACTTTAACCTACACCCTGTCAAAAGCAAAATGTTTTCATATAGAAGGGGATTAGAAACGTAAAATATAGCCTCTTTTTTAAATGAATGTGAATTTGTGTGTAAAATTCAACTTTGTAGGCTATTAACATGGTGACTGCTGCATCATACAGTGCACATATCCTTGTCCTAAACCAAAAAGAGCTGCAGATTTTAGCATTCATCATGCTTCACAGCAAAATATGCTAATGGAGATGCTCAGTCAGAATCTTTATTAACAGCTTATCATAGAGAAGCTAAGTCTGTGTTAATCTACAGAGGTCTGACCCCCCTGCCAAAGTACTTCTAATACAACATTGTGTGTATTAATCATTACAAAAACTAATTTTGAAATTTTAAAACCAGTGAATTTTTAATAATAAACTATTTTACATAATGACATTTAATGAATTAGGTCCAATATCCTGTTTTCTTCCCAGCTGAAAATATGAAGTTGTGTAGTATTAAAAGTGTTCTCCTTCAAACAACTGTCAGATATAAACATTTAGCAAAATGGATAAATACATAAGAAAAATAGTATATGTTTAGACTTAGTAGTTTAGTGATTTCAATATTAAATTCCAAAAACACAGTAGGAGAGTTCAGTTGATTTGAACTGTTTCTTTAGAAGAATTTTGTTTTTATATTTGAATTATTTAAATAATGTTGACCAGCAGAGTGCAATTGAGTTCATCCACAGTGCTTCCATCTGCTGCAGAAATTATGCATTATGCCTAGCTGTTAATAGTCTACAGCATGTAATTACAAGACGATGTAAATATTAGCATGTTTTAAAGAGAATCTATAACTATGATGTGTATGTGTGTGTTTGTGTTCAGTGTACTTTTTGATAATAAAATGGAGTAAAAACAAACGTATGCACTGACTGAAAAGTGTATGTATTTTTTCCTCACTGAGACTGAGTGTATGATTGAATAATCTGATTTAATAGGTTAACAGTGTGTTTGTTTTGTGTAATAATTGTTCAAACTTCCAAAGTTTAAAAATAAATACTGCATGAATGTGTTTTATTTCCATTGTTTTATGTGTGTTATAATATATTCTGACTGAAAATCAGTTAATGTTCATTTCTAATAGCACTGTGTGTTTGTCACTAAGCAGTAGACTGTATATATTTTAAACCCCTTTGCCCCAGTGTACCCCTAAGTGTTTCCATTGTTCATTCCTGCCAAATGAAAGTCAGACACAGAAAAAAAGTCTTGTAGCTCCTTATCCCACATTAATCTACCTAACCTTCTGTTTTGGGTTTGAATATTACATAATATTATTCATTTTGTATTCCTAATACAATGTTTGGTTCTGTTAAAGATTATCACATCATATTGGTCTGGCTGTTCTCTTGCTCAGCATGAGTCTTCTCATCTCAAATACCACTCTCTGAATGAAAAGCCTGTTTTCTAATGGTTTGCAATGAGATGAGATGGTGTTGCTCCATTTTTGCATGCTTTGATTTGTGTCTCTCCAATTATTTTCTGTTGTTTTTTTTTCAAACTTCACTAGTCTTGCTCATTGAGATATATATTTTAATAACAATTAGACTATCTCTATTCATCTAAGGAACAAAGAGAATGATACAATGTTAATTTGCAAGTTGCTTCTTTGTGAAGAGACACCTCATTAGAAGCGTCTCTAATATGTGTCAACGCTATTTCCTTCATTTTATCTTGCATTTCTTAAGACCAAAATTGTATAATTAGGTTCCATTGCTCAAAATGCAGACAACAAAATCCCATGTCTTCCTGCGTCTCTCAAGCACAGAGCAGACCCAAACATTCACAATGCAATACTGCCAACATTCTTTTCAGATTCGACCATTTTCTGTCAGCATAACATCCAACACAGAACTTACCATCAAGCATAGACAAGGGGAATCCTTGTTTCTCTTCACTCTTGCTTTGGTCTACTGTAGAAGAGTAATAATAGATGTGCCTTTTTGTGACATGCATGATTTTGTTTAATTGAAAAGTCATTTTTGCAGTAACAGAAAGACTAAAAGAAACGCGTAAAAATGAATTAACTCAAGTAGATAATAAAACTCAAGGAAGAAAGGACATACCTGTGTGTTGTCAAACTGTAATCACAGCAAATAAAAACGTTTTGTGTATCAGCGTCTTGTGTGGTGTGGAGAGACATATCAAGAGTGCATTTCAA
This sequence comes from Xiphophorus couchianus, assembly GCF_001444195.1. Lineage (NCBI taxonomy): Eukaryota > Metazoa > Chordata > Actinopteri > Cyprinodontiformes > Poeciliidae > Xiphophorus > Xiphophorus couchianus. The sequence continues at coordinate 5,907,921 of NC_040247.1, forward strand.
CTCATGGTCAGTAGGTGACAGTGTTGAATAGTTTTCTTTCATGAACTCAAAGCAGGCAAGCAGAACTTACTGACAAAACAGGCAGTATATCTCACATTCTTACTATGAGGACTTAGTAGTGATCAGAGTTTAGGTAGATAAATATATATAATAGAGTCACTGTGTAAAATAGTGATCATTAACAGAAATGCAGATGCAAATTATGTCAACTGCATTTAAATCCACAATAAAGCTCCTAAATCAAAGATAATACAAAATAATATAACTTCTCCCTTTCCAGCAGTCTTTGATTTTAAGAAAAATGACATTTAATATAAAATACTAGCCATAATATGTTAATTTACACAAATTGCTCAGACACAAAAACATGTGCTTTAAATTTATTTTCCGTCAATAAGTTTTCTCTAGCTGATGTATTTAGCTGAAGTGACCAAAATTTCCACTGCTATGCATTTACTTTTATAGCTGTAAAGAAAATACTGAATACACTTTGAGTGTCCAAAAGTGTTGCTATTCTAAATAAAAAACAGTATGAAGATCTACAATTTGATTTTAAGTCACTGCAGACATTATGTAAAACCAGAACAACAGCCTTTTGTAGACACCTTTAATTAATATTTTACACAACAAAAATGTACAAGAAACCTAAAGTTTAGAGAACATCAGCAGAACCACAGTCCTTTCAGACATCAGTTTATTCCTTTACTGGATGTAAAAATAGCTTTGTATGTGTTCCCCCTTTCTCTCCCCCGCCTGCTTCCTGTTTTACTTGGAGAGTTTAGTAATGACACGGATTAAAGCCCCATTCTCATCCTTCAGCCTCTGGTTCTCTAGCTTCAGCTCAGCTTTCACCTGAAGACAAAAAGCACAGAAAAGCATAAACAAGCATAAAGTTCAGATTTAAGCTAATCGGAAGACTGGTTACATTTCCAGAGTGTCTTCTCTAATGACTGCTGAAGACTGGAACCGGCTCTCTCCATGACCCTGCTAGGTTAAGTGGGTCTACTAGATGGATGAATATTTGCAGAAGTTATGATGAGGGTTATATAAAGATAACTTTGTACAGGGGTCTTCACACATAACATATTTGAGCTTCTTTAAATGGACCAAAGTTTGTTTCCTCTATTGGTCCGGACCTTTCATGCAGGTGTGAATACACTCAAGCGAACCCTGGTGAGGAGCAAACAACCCAAGACTCACTTTTTGAGGTGGTCTCTGTGCGCTTCCAACCAAATTCTGATACGGTTTGCTTCTGGTGTGAATAAAGACTGGCCTTGATCCGAACCAACTACAAGAAATAAACATCCGTTTGAACTTCATGAGTCACAACTCCTTTGCATTATAGTTAAAATGAGGCCTTCAGTATTGCTAACGCTACTTCTGCATGTACTGAAATTGTTACTAATTTGCTATTTTCTGCTTAGCAATGCTGCTTTCAGCATGTTGTGGGTCAGGAGGCGCAGAGCATCTGGTCTCATTCAGCTTGTAGCAGTATTTGCTGATGCCATTCCAAAATTAGAAAATCATGTTGTGGAACCTGTGTTGTATGAGCTGCTCTCGACATTCAAAGCAGTATTACATTTTCAACAACAGCACAAATATGCACAACAGAAACACAGCACACAGAACTTCCAAAGTTAATTTTTTCGGGGGCTATGCTTTGTCCTGCCCTCCATTCTTTCTGTCCAATGGGAGTAGGGATTATCACCCACATGGTTTGGCTTACGAATTAATGTCCATTACAGAAAAAGCACAATGTGAAATGAACAGCACAAAACAAAAAAAGTAAATTTTTCGTCAGTACCAAACAAGTGGACCAAAGGACTTGTGTGAATAAACCCTAAAGAACTTTTTTAAGCAGTTTGATCAAAACTAACTTTTGGTGGCTTTAACCATTACTAAAAAAGTTGGTCCTCCAACTTAGTATTCTTGATTTAGTTAAACTCCACATCCACATAATCAATAGTTTTTACTGTAAATTAATTTAAAACTAAATGCATGTTAAGTGAAATCATACATCAAATAGTTAATAGTCACTATAGTTAACATATCAATATCTATGACTGAACACCAAATGGATCAGTTAGTATCACAGTGCTGCAAACTTAATTTTTGAAATGTAGTTTTGTTTCTGTCTCTATTCTGTCAGAGCTGGTCAAATTTAGTCAGTCAAACAATCATCCATGTACACACAGAAACACACACCAATCGTGTCAGGGTTTATTTTCAGACTAGTATCCCATATTTGTTAAGGCAATTCATTGACAGAAAACAAAAAGCTCTTGTTGGAATCTTCTTGGGCAGCACAGAGCAGACTATTGTCATTTGACAGTGAACCATTGTTGTTCACTATGGCTGTGGTGTTGATGTACTCACAGCTTCCAAAGCCAACAACAGAATGGTGACAAGTGATACCAGCTAAAACCGTCATCAACACAATGTCTCACAAACATTCACACAGTTTGTGTGTGCTTAATAACACTCAGGGTAGGAATATTAATACGCTTATGAAATGAATAAAAATTACCTTTAATTGTTCTTCCATATCTGATATCCTCTTTTTAAGGCTCCAACTTTCCTGTAAAGATAATTTATTAAACATGAATAGGGCAGTTTCATTAAAACATACAAAATCAGATTGATGAGTGTGTACCTTTTTCTCTGCTTCTAGCATTTTTGAAGTACAATCATCTGGTTTTCCCTTCTGTTCCAGAGAAATGATCATTATTATTATTATTATTATTGTTAAATTGCCCAAAATGAAATTCATTTGCACACCTGCGCAGTCTGCAGCTGGTTCTGAACTGTAGCCAGGTCTTGTTTGCTGGTCTCTAGTCGGGACTTAAGCCTTTGTTTTGTTGCCAGTGCCTTTTCATACATCTGTAAAATTCACATGTTTGGATGTCCACACATTAATTTTCACAGCGCAGGAAATTGAAACAAATAAGACAAAATGGAGCAGGGTTAAATAAATGCAGACAATGACAAGATTATATAAACTTCAATTAAATACCGTACCTATAGATTACTGATATAACAAAACAACAAAATTAAATGTGGAGTCTGTGGTAGCTTAATTTCTTCATGTGTATATAACATATTTAATGATTATATATAATCATTCAATATAATATATATATTTTGAAATTATATGAAATTGCAATGCATTGAAATTGCCTTGCAACTTCAATGCAATTTTAACTTGCATTGAAGTTAAAATTGTACTTTAATGCAATTATGTACTGTATTTCAATGCATTTTGTATTGAAGTACAACTGTGTGTTCAGTTTAGATTGACTTATTTAAAAGTATGCAACATGTTAGGATTTAGTGCAAAATTACTAAGAAATGCTTCACTACTGGCATTACTGCATTTTTAGTTTGTAATTTCTCCTTTCAACATTAACCTGTAGGGAAAGAATATTTGTATTGTGTGAATGAGTAAACCTGGATGAAAGCCAATTCCGTTTTGCTGAGTAGGCACCCTACATCATATACTAAATCTCACCTACAGGTAAGAATTTTGGGTTCTTTTTTCTTCTTCTTTCTTAACTGGTGGTATCTGTGATGTGAGGTTTTGAGCTAGCAATGGTCAAATCTTTACATAAGCTTAATATATCATGTAATTACTTGTGTTAACACAAGAGAATTGATACATACAGGGTTTACTTTTTTCACCATTACTGTAGAACAATAACTCCAAGTGAAAAGTTCAACAATCAAATCGCATCATTTGCCTTTTTATAGTCACTGTTCATCTTCTCTTCTTCTGCCTTCTTCTTTGCAGACAGTCTGCTCTCCCTTTGTAAAAAGTAGGACTCTGCATGGTTTGTAGATGTGTCATTGGAGACGTCAGATGAGCCCAATCTAAGGACATAACTTCTCATTATCAGTTACTCTCAAACTTTAGCAACCATTGAAATAAAAATAGATTTTATTTGTGTTTCAGTATCCAAAGTCATAGAAAACTTACCTAGACGGCCTTTCATGCTAGAAGAGAGAAAGTAGGTTTTAGAATATATTTAGCTTATATTTAAACAAAATACATGCATTCTTGTTGTAATGAAGGTAAACCTAGCCTCACCCTTTTTAACCAAAGTAACATTTTTAATTTTATCAATAAATTAACATGTACTTAATTTCTGCTTCCATTTTTACTTGTAATAATGTCATTTTACCCATGATGTGATGTGTGTTCCATGAAACAGTTTATGGCAGTCAGACATACCAAAGCAAGTTAAAGGAGGAGAGAGGAAATGATCCCTTAAATAAGCTCACAAGCAGAGATAGCTAAACATATCCAAAAAAGGTAATAACTCTGGCAGGGACGCTCACATTTTGTTCACTTTTGCCTGCTTAGTAAGGGAAGGTTGTGTGGTCTATGTCCTCAGAAAATTTCAAGCAAAAATCTTTGTCAAAGCAGTAACAAAGATTTAAATTGGTTAAAATGCCAATAATTGAAGTGGTAGTGGGTTTCATACAAACCCACTACCCACTACCATTCTAAAGAAGAAAAAAAGAAGAAAAACAAAAGGAAAAAAAAAGTCCATTGTGCTGAATTTATTGTAATCCAGAGACACAAATGCAAGAAACATATTTAAAAAATGTAGTGCACACAGTATTTATTACATAAATCCAATGGATTGCTATACAAAAAAACTAATAAATGTGTCAGTAAACTTTAACAACTATATCCAGCTAACACAAGTGAGTAATCTTCTCATTTCTCATGTGGTGTTGTACAAGTGTAACACATTTCTTTCTTGTAAGGGTGAGCTTAGATAGAAGACTGACAATGTTTTTTTTTAGCTATTTACCTGATCATTTTTGTTGTGTGTTCAGTAATATTTATTGTTTGCACATTATTGTCATATTAGAATAACAGCTACCATAAGTCATAAGTGCTACACTGTCAGCCCATGGATAAGATAACCAGCTTAAAGTAATAATTGCACAACGTTCAGCATCAGATTTCACTGTTAGGTTGATGACATAAGGATTCAACTATTGTAGATGCGTTACTTTACAAGCATAAAAAACTCTTAATCCTTGAATGCCCTGTCATATTAGTTATTGTATCAGAAACATAATCTGATATACTCTACATGACGTTTTACAGACACATACAGATGTCAGTTTGAATTACAAAAGCTAACATTTAAGTTATGTTTTCATGTGAAGATGTAATATCAAAAAAGATAACTTCTGACAGTTTACTTATGCACTCTTCTATTTTAAAGCACACCAAATACCTCAACATAAAAGTAGACCAAAGATTTGTGCTCAAAGAGATTTATGCCAAACACAATTAACTGGAAGTCTAAAATAGAAAGAAGAGCCAAGACTTTGTGTTACAGACACTTTGTGTAAACACTGCAGTGCCTTTGTTCAGACATTTAAAGAACCTCTGGATCTTCACCAGACTCTGAAATAAACCCCTCAAAGGATGTCTCACAACATGTGACTATACTTGGTAAAACGTTATTAATCATAGACTCAAGCATGTTGGTTTAAACAATATGACATCATGTAAACAGATACTATCAAATTTGTCCAATTAATTATTCAATTATTCATGATTAAAAGTGTTTTTCTTGTCTCTTGAGTCTTCCTCCAGTCCTCCCACATCCCTTGGAAGGCTTTTTTATTCCTACTGACGAGTGGAAAATATTAGCTTCCCTTAGGATTAGCCGAGACATAAACATCTATAAATACTTTGAGTTCCCACCATCACAATCTTCTAAACCAAACTGTTGTCCTTTTTCCTTACGATTGTGGTCTTTGAACTAGTCATATTTTTTTACACTGCTCTTTACAGTCTACATTTCTCCTCTATAGCTTTTCCTCACATGCTGGTATTTTCTGCATCCCTGCCTTATGCCATAAGTAAGTTTTACACAAATATATAAGATCAAATATATATGTATAATCATACCAAAGCTTTCTACCAAAATTTTCTCATGGATATCAACATAAAAAATTATATAACACTGTAGGTCAATCGTTGTGATGTTTAAAGTTTGTAATATATATATATATATATATAAATAAAGACCATACTTTAAAGTTTGTTTTTGACATTTAAAGGTTTTATAGTCATGCTAAATGTATTTGTCAGTTCCATCTCTACACAATCAAGAACATAGTGCCGGTCTTACATAATACACTATGATCTAATTCAGAAACAGACATGTTTGATTCTCATAGGAAAATATTAATTTTCACTTAGTAACTATTGCACCATAAAACATAAACATATTTTGTTCAATAGCAACAAAACATATGAAATACAGCATTAGTGTATTATACTTAAACTGAATGAGCCCATAGCTCACGTTGTCAGAACTTATATATTTTCATACCTTCACTGGAATTATCTTACTTGAAGCAACAAGTACTAGAACAGTCATCTCTATTTATGTTCAAATATAACATTTCAATAATTATTCTCCAAAATACAGGGCTCAATCTTTACTTTAAGGTAGTAAAAATATTATTTCGTTCAAAGTTGCTCAGGAACTATCATAACATTTCATTATGGTGTCTCTTTTGGCATGAAATATATTTAGGCATGTTCTCTAACAATACAAAGAGAAGATGAAAGAAAATCAGACCTTACCCTCAGGCTTCTGGTGTTGGCAGCAGATGAAGCTGGACAAGAGTCAGACAGCGATTTTCTGATGAACGGCTCATCTTTGTTTTGAGAAAGTAGAGATGACATTGTTCTTACACTGCTGGGACCACTGCATACAGTTGTACTCTGATACAAAATACCAAAACAAAGAAAAAATAAATAAATTACAAGTTATAAAAAGCACCCTGCCCGAGATGGGATTCAGGTGAGATTGTCTCAGTTTGAAGAATGCCAGTGTGATCTTCATGAGATGGAAACACATATCAGATGCGAGTGAAAGAACACAACTTTGAGAATGTGGGGGAGTGGTAGGAGTAGGCGGGCTGTAGACTGTAGGGTGTGTTTATATGTGTGCACACATGGATTTAAATTAAGTTGTTTGTAACATTTCTGATGTGACGTGACATATTTTACTGAAGTAAATGATTCAAATGTTTACTATGTTTGTGAATAATAATAATAATAATAAAGACTGTTGAGTGTTCAACATCTTGAGAGGAAAGGTCATGTCACCAGTATGGTAGTATTTCAAATATATAAAACAAAAAAACTAAACAATATCAACAGATCTAAAACGCTTGAAATGTGACATGTTTTTCAGCCACATTGTTCTGCCCTACTGGCATGTCTTCATAGATCTGTAATATCCTAGTTTGATCTGCAGTGTCTTAGTTTGATTTCCAGATTAAGGATTGAGTAGTGCTCTGTGAGATGTTAAATGCTTTTTCAGATATTGTTTTATAATCCAACCGTATTTTAATCATGTCCAGTTTCTTCGCTGACCTCTCTTGCTGTGTTCCTTGATCTTAATTATACTATTTGTTTACTAATGTTCTCTAAAAACTTCTGAGACCTTCAATGATCAAGTGGATTTATTGGACATTAAATTACACACAGACAGACTCTAATTAGGTGACTTTTGAAGGCAACTAGCTGCAATGAATTTGTTTACATGTATCAGAAAGGTAATGTTAATTAAAAATCTATAGAACCATTTCCAGATAATTATCTGTAAACCATGTCTTACATAACCTTTATTTCAGTGCTACTGTTAAGTATACTACCATTATTCTTTTTTTTTTTTTTTTTTACCTAACATCTGTATAATGCATTAAACTATGAAATTGTAATGTGAAAGGAGTTTCTTCAATGAGTTTGAATACTTTAGCAAGACAAAAGTAGAAAAGTAGAAAGAAAAAGAGTCTAGATTTGGCATTAGCCCTGAACATTTTTTTCTGGCAGTTTAGGTACACATAAAAGCAAGGGCAACATTGCATTTAACCCAAAGTTAACATTATCTTATTTACCAATAGACTGAGAGATAAAAGTGCCTCTCTGTCTTTCCCTTCTCAAATTCTCAAGCTGTCTTTCATATTTGTGTAGTGTTCTTCATTTTTACAGCTCAGTAAGCAAGCACCATCTGCTGGTTTCAAAAGTACTTACAACAAAAACAAAAAAGGCAGTTTAAGTATGCCTTCACGTTGTGTGGGGTGACCATCTCCAGCTGCCCCGCTACAGACACACAATGACTTGATGACATGTTTATTAAAAGTAAAAATAGGAGCAAATTTCTTCCCGTGATCAGATTCCACATGTCTTGAAAACCTTCTATTTATCATGAAAATAGAATTTTAGTAGAAAATTGCTATTTCCTATTAAAATAGCATTTACAAAATTGTTGAGCTAATAAATGTTCAGATTTTACTTTCTGTCCACATAATGTATTAAAGAATTTCACAAACAGTAGAGTTTGTACTGTTCAAAACATAGACGGTGAGTTCTGTTCATCAACTTGAACAGAACTCTATTTAATAAACTGCTTAAAATCTACAATTTTCATTGGGTTTTGCGGTAGCTTATGTCCAGTGGCTGGACAGGGAGAAAGACACAGAGAAGGGAAATAGCCCGGGAAACGAACCTGGGACAACTGTTGAGGACTTATCTGCTCTACCACTTAGCCACATAGCGACCCTAAATTTATATAACTTTTATCTAACAAAAAAATGTTAGATAAAACATATTAGCCTTCATATTCAACATTCTTCGCTAGAATAAACGTGGCTAGCAGAGGAACAGGAAGTTAATCTGCTCTCCTTTAATCACCGCCACCTGCTGGAAGTTTGTAAGCTAATTCTCTTTACTGCAATACGGAAGTCGATGCTTTATACAGACTAACTTGTTTTAAAACAGATGATGCTGGAAAATTCACGAGAACTTAAGCAATACTTGCGTTTCTGAAAAGTTAGAAACCTTTTCTTGAATTAACGTCTTTGACTTGTTTGCTGGGGGAAGTAATGACTGGAGCAGAACAGCGTGGCTTGGATTCAGCGTGGCTTCTTTTAGCAACCAACGGTGGCGAAAAGGTACCGTTGGTTGTGTTTGTAATGGACCTTACCAGAGGAGCCGCTTTTCATTGGCTGATGCCCATTCTACGTGGTCACGTGCGCAGCCGTCTCACAAACACACTTAGCTTCCCGTTAGCTAAGTACAGCAGTACTGATACAACTACTACACCTTGAAGCCTGTCTGCTACACAGTCTTACGTTAGCTAAACAGATCAACATGCAATGTGTCTGTATCTGACATACACTAAAGATTTTATTTTAGCAGAAAAGGCTTTGGACTAAACTGTTACTCCTGTTAGCCACTCTAGCACCAAGTACAGCTAGTCAATCAACCATCGCTGTGTTCAGGGAAGCGCTGATTAATAATCGAGAAATAAATATCAAGCCTGAAAACTTGATATCGTAACGGACTGAATGTTATGTTTTTAATGTTATCTTTGCTCGTCTTGCGGGGCGCAGGCGGTTGCCACGGTAACAGGTGTGCTTAAACTACAAAGAGAGAGAGAGTAAAAAGGTAGGAGTGGTTTTGAGTTGATCACCTGTTCGGGTTATTTTACCTTTGCTGTGGCGCATTACAGCCGCTGTAGTTTCTAACCAGGGGTGGGCAACTCCAGGCCTCGAGGGCCGGTCTCCTGCAACTTTTAGATGTATCTCTACTTCAAGCTGAGTCAAATAATGAGGTCATTAGCAGGACTCTGGAGAACTTGACTGCACATAGGAGGTGATTCAGCTATTGCATTCAAGTGTGTTGGACCAGGGAGATATCTAAGATTTGCAGGACACCGGCCCTTGAGGACCAGGATTGCCCACCCTTCTTCTAAACGTTGGACTAATGACCTCTTTCTTTTGTGAGTATACCTCATTCACAACAAACATCAAATGGAACAAATATATTTCATAAAATTTTAACAAACAAATGGCTTCTACCGTGGTAATTATGTGAAATTAAATTAATTCTATCCCAACTTCAGAAGATTTGCCTTTACCTTTACAGAGCTCTTTGGTTCCTCCTATCTGTCTGTAGCTTCTCATATTGACGTCATCAAACCAAATTTCAGACCTACCATAACTGACTGACACCTGCTGGCCTAAGGTTAGCAAGGAACAAACACAACTTTTCTTATTACAATTTTCAAATCTTTGATAAACAAAAAGATTCATATGAGTTTGGTGGATCACTTTATTGAAAAGGGTGGCAGTTTAAAATCCATACAAGTTTCCATCATTGATTTGAAACGCAGTGAGGAATCTCATGTTTCTGGCTGATTCTTGATGTTACTAGTCCACTTTATTCTGTAAAGAAACACATTTTTATCTTGATCATGCTTCATTTGCAGCACAAACTCAAATGTTTCAATGTGACATCTTGGTACATTTCTCCATTTCATGAATCTTAAACAATTTTTTTATAGCTTACCTCTAACATTTAGTGTAATGGAGGACTCCGCGCTACCTAGTTTGTTCTCAATGATAACCTTGTATTCCCCATTGTCTTTGGGTGCCACTCGTAGTATTAGCAATGAGCAGACTCCACATACATTTGTTATGTGGTAGTTTGTGTTTGTGTTGAGGCTGATGTTGTTGTGGTACCAAGTTACACGTGGGCCTGGGTCACCTTTTACTGCACAGCTCATGTAGCATTCATATCCTTCAGGGGCTGTGCGTCTCTTTAAGGGGATAATGAATGATGGAGGTGACTCAAAATTCAGGGCTTTCATCTGTGGCATGTCAACATTGAACTTTCCTGAAAGATAAATTCATTAATGTTGCCGCAAGACAACATGATGTATTGGTAATGCCAAAGTAAAAATCAAGACCCCACATGTTTTACTCACTGCTGTTTATAACTAGAACTGTTTAGATGATTTCAGTAGATGCTGCATTGGCTTAAGTTATTTACAATATGCCTACATAAATATTTGTCATCACTGCTGTAACAGTAATCTGTTTCATATAAAGCCATGCATGATGTTGAGTCCTTTCTGTTACTTTCTCTGTTTGCACCACATTTAGTGAGCCAGTTGTAAAAATCATGCTTTGCTTCAAAAGCAAATATATTTTACAAATTAAATGTAACCAACACACCTTACTAAAAGATGACTTCCATTACTAGAATTGCAAATGTATATGCATTTCTTTTCGTGAATGTATTTTTACGTTCATTTGTTGTCCCTTTTAAATTGTCTCAAAATTCACACAAACCTTTTTCCTTTTTTAAAGCAAACACAGGGGACTCAGATGGTGGTGACAGGCCCATGTCGTTTTTCGCAAACACTCTGAAGTAGTACTCCCGCCCAGGCATAATGTTGACAACTGTGAACTTGTTGTTAAAAAGATTGTCAGCTGCTGTCCTCCAAGTGCGCTTGAAGGAGTCCCTCTTGGACACCATGTAGTGTATTCTGTCATCTCTTTTCTCATCTGGAGATGGAGCCCAGCATAGAGTCACTGTTCCTGGTATGTTCTCCTCCAGCTCTACAGGGCCTGGAGGCTTAGGGTCATCTAAAAGAAAATTAGGACACAGATATATAGAAAGGCTGATGAAGCCCCCTTTAAATTTTGGGTTTCTTTCTTCAAAGCTGAATTGGTTACCAGTGTGAAAGGTTTTTGAAAAGTTTATTCCCTGATCAGATTTTTTTTCTTGTCAAAAATGTCCTGTGGTGTAAAGTTTGGTTAATAAGATGCCAGAAAAATGCTGCAGTGACTGATTTTATTATTATTTTCTCCTTGAATGTATAGCGAGTATGTGTTAAGCTTACACTGTTTTAAAACTACAGTTAGCAAGTTAAATATGACATGTCTGTAACCCAAGATGGCTAAACTAGTACATAGCCTTCATCATGCTTGTGCTGATCTATAAAATGCATGGAAAATAAACAGTGTAAGATTTGGCAGAAGATCTACCACTAAATTTTGTGGATGTTTTACCAAAGTCTATAGATCAAAATCAAAAAGACAATAAAACATCTTAGAAATAACATTGTCTAAATGTAATAATGCATGTAATATTACCTTAGCATCAGAAGGAATAACTGTTCCTTTTCTGTTTTAAATTAAAGCAATAACATCATGTTATGATGCCCTGAAATTATAGTTTGACCTTATTACTGAATGACAGTAATATGTGCAGGTCTAATGCATCTGAAACCAATGGTTACAATATTCCTTTAGTTATGTAATTTGAACAGTTTAATAATTCTAAAACACTACATAAGAGTTCTGTAAAATCCTACATGTAACTATATACAACTGATTTGGCAACACAAACTCCAAACTTTGCGTTCTTATGTGTGGACAAAACTGTTAGAAGTGTCTTGTGGTTTCTGCAGTTCTTGGCAGCAGGATGGGATCTTTTATATGCATTTAATTGGCTTTACAGACTTGATCTGCATTTTTATCCCTATGTAGGACCAATATTTTTGAACAGATCCATATATTGATAAGACATTTTAAATCGATGTTTTTTCACTTCAACATTTAATCTTATGGTTGATTTCTTTGTAAGCTTTGCTCTGTTCATTGAGATGTGCAGCCAAATCTGAATGCTGGACTTTTACCTGTAACTCTGATTTCTACACTGAAGCTTTCCTGGCCAACAATGTTCTTGACAGTGATCATATAGATGCCACTATCTGATCTCTCAGATGTGGGAATTAACAGCTGAGATCCTCTATCTGAATTGGTTATAGTCACATGTTTGAGCAAAGGAATTCCATCCTTTATCCAAGAAATATCAGGCATCGGAGAAGCCTGTAGATAATACAAACAAAATGATGACCAAAAACATTGGATGAGGCACATTTTCACACAAGCATGGTAGAAGGTTTTATACCTCAAAGTTGATGTTGACTCGAATAGTGTTTCCAGATTTCACCACCATCAAGGTCTTCATGTTGCGGTCCTTGAACCTTGGTCTCACTGTATGTTAAATTTAAAAATCTAAGTTTTATTTTTAATTTTTTTTACAAGATAGCAGATTAATATTGCTACATTATTTATTTTGTACTGTCGGGGCAGTATGTCAGGGAAAAATAGTGTGTGCAAAACGCGTTCATAAATCAGTTCCATATCCTGTGCTGTAGTTATATTTACTGTACACATTTCATTGGTCTAATGTACTTCCTGGTGAATCATCCACAGTGTAGTATGACCAAATTCAGAAAAAGCTGAAGCCTCAGCACAAAGATTCTCACTGTGTTGCATAGAATGTTTTTTGCTAGAAATCTACCAAAACAAATTACTTTAATAATTGTAAAATACTATGTTGGTTTTAATTAAGTCTTTGCAAATTTTGTTTGTTTTGGACAATCATAATTTTATTCTTGTCAACATATTCCATTGTTAATTGCCACTATTCACTATTCCAACTTTGAAACTGCAAAATTGCACTACACAAAGACCAGAAAAACTGATTTGGTGACTATATGTTACATAATTATAAGCTAATTGGAAAAAAAGACCAACAACTTACAGGCATTTGAAGAATTTTTGTGAGACACTTTTGTGAGTACTGAATACATATTTTGATGAAGACATTACATAATGCCAGAAAAAAACAATCTTGTAGTGTTGATAGACTTCTTACCAGGAGGTGGCATGGCAATGATGTAATTATCAAAGCCTTGAGGATCCCCATTTCCACCATAATTTGTGGCAATTACTCTCACCCAGTATGCAGCCATTGCCTTGAGGCCAAGCACAGTGTAGGAAGTTAATCTAATTGGTGTGGCATTGCAGCGGGTCCATTCAAGGCTCTCTATTGGTCTGATTTCCACATAGTAACCCTGGGCTTCATCTTCTACGCCTTTCACTTCCTTTGGTTTTGTCCAAGCCAATGACAATGTAGTGTAACTTGAAGATGTTATCTTAAGGTCTATCACTTTGCCTGGAGGTTCTGAAAGCACACCAAAGCAAATAAAAGTATAACTATATTCCCTTTTAAGATTTTTATTTTTTAATGTTCTTTGTGTAAAAAAACAAACAAAAAAAAACTTCAACACAATTCAGGAGTAATTTGTAGCTGGCTTACTCTTAGGATCTCTTGCAATAACTGCCTCACATGGAATACTGGGTTCTCCAGCACCAGATAGGTTGATGGCAGACACTCTAAATCGATATTCTGCACCCTCAAAAATATCTTTCACTGCATACTTTGTATCTGAGAAGGAAGGAAAAAGCTGCTATTATGCCACTCACTATCTTTATTCAAGTCGACATATGCCACATACTGCTAAAAACAATCGCTCTTTAAACTGTGGTGGCTTGCGTCATACCTGTAATTGGACCATTTTGATTTACAAGGCTCCAGTAATTCGTGCCTGTCTTGTTCTTTTCCAAGTTGTACCCCATAACTTTGGTTCCCCCTGTGTCACAGGGTGGACACCATGACAGGTTGATACAGTCTTTGAAAGCACTCGCCACTTTGGGTGCTGTCGGTGGTCCAGGATAACCTGTTGCAAAAAGAATAGATTTTTACATTTAGTTTATTTTTTGTGGAAGTCTGGGTATGAGCATAGCAAGTGATTTTCCATGATTATGCATGATTTCCATGATTATGGACCTCACTGGGATTTCCTTCCATGACCATTTTTCAATCTTTGATCATTTCACACTTGACTTGTTACTATGGCTAAAGTCTTATCAATGTGTCAAAGGTTGAGCACCTTGTACTTTTAGCCACAATATATCACACTTTTTCACAGATATAAATTTAGCTCTGTTTTAAGACTTACGTAATACACCAGCTGGTATGTCCCCTGTCTGCAGGTAATCACTGATGCCTTCAGCATTCTTGGCTCTAATCCTGTAACAGTATCTTCTGCCAGGGTCCACATCAGTGTCCTTGTAGCTATGGATAAAAGGGATCTCTCCCAGATTTGACCATTTATTTCGTCCCACCTGTTGCCGTTCTATGATATAATTGGTAACTGGACAACCACCGCTGTCTTTTGGTGGTTTCCATTTGAATTCAACAGAAGTAACTGCACTTTCTGTTATCTCAACAGGGCCTTGTGGGAGTGTTGGTTTGTCTGTTGGCAAAATGGGTGGAGTTTATGGTTTGCTAAGGATAAAAGATTGATCTATTCTTTGGTCAATGTACACCTACCAAGTACTATAAGCCTCGACACAGCTTCTATGACGCCAAACTCATTTTTTATTTTGATTTTGACTTCTCCAGTATCTTTTCTTTGACATTTGGTGAGGCGCAGTTGACTCTCAGTGTCTGAAGTGTCAATTTTCACATTGACTGCAGGCAGAAGCTCGTCATCATTCTTGTACCACTGTATGTTCATTGGTGCTCCACCTGAGAAAGGCAGCTTCCACTCGGCATTGTCACCTACTCTAACAATCACAGGATTTGTAAATTCACCTAGAGCATCAGGGTCGAGTCTTGGTGGGTCTGTAGTGTGGAAGACAAAACAGGCATTTTTTTGACAAAGTTGCCATTAAAATCTTATTTCAAAATTGTTATTATTCTGACCTTGAACATTCAGTGTTGCCTCTGATTTGCGTCCTTCAGCTTCAAAGCGATACACAGCATTGTCATCTTTTTTACAGCATTCAATCATTAATATGTGACAGGCTCCATCTTTGATTATCTTTACGCCTTCTTCCTCTGTCAGCTTATCGGATAGACAAAAACATACCAAGAATTTGAAAAATCTTAAGACATTTTTGTGTAAATGATTAATTGGTTTCATTGTAGCTGTACTGTACAATTATTTTATTGATTTACCAGCTTTCCATTTTTATACCAGCGTCCTTCAGAGGTTTCACTGTTTAGTTTGCAGGACAGCTCTGCTCGGTCACCGACTTTGGCATTTATATCTGACAGACCTCTGACAAACTGAGCTCCTCGGTCTGCATTTTGACAATGGGATAATGACAGGAAAAAAACGTTTAGACAACTTCTGCTCTCTTTAACATCATATGAAAACTGATCGCTCACCATCTTAACATTTTCAGATCTAAATATTTAGGCCAATTTTTCAGGCTTCTTTGCAGACGGGCACACTTTTCTTATTTGTTTAAGCCAGAACATTTTCTTACAAATCACTTTTTGGCTAATTTGATAAATAGATTTCTGACTAAGTCAAACATTTAATCTTATAAATGCATATTATTATGGATGAGTAGATGGATTCAAGAACTGAAATAGTGCACACACTGAAGCTACTAAAGTATTGTAACATAAGTAAAATAATGCGTAAGGGGTTTTTTTGGCCAAAAGATTAATTAGGCAAAAAAAAAAAAAAGAATCACTTTTGGCAAAAAAAATTACTTGGCCCATCATTTTAAGAAGATGGTGATATTTATCCTAACAGTTTTTATTACAGTTAAAAATGTTTATCATTATTCCATCTAACTGGGTTCTTTTTGTCAATAGCTGTGATAATTGTACATGTATCGCTGTCAGTGATACGTATATTTTGGAGCTAGCACATTTGTATGAACTTGTGAACTAATTTTCATTATTTGATCAAAGTTTTACCTATGGCAGAGTCGGAAACCAAAACAGCAGCTCTGGATTGCTTCTTTGTCTTATTGCCATCATCTGTTGTGCTTTTATCATCTCCTAGTAGGTTTTTATTCTTGCCATCTTCATCATTCTTGTCTCCATCGTTTCCTTTTCCTGATCCATCACATATACCTTCACCATTATCCTCTCCACCATTACCATCTCCACCTTCCCCTCCTACTCTTCCTTCTTTGCCATCTTCTACTTTTTCCTGTGCATCTTTTTCTGTACCATCATTTTCAGCCTTTGTTTGCTTTGCTGTGTCCATTTCAGTGTTTTCTTTTGGAAACTTCTCTTGCTCTTCTGAGATCAGCTTAGACTTATCACTGGGTTTGGTGTCCTTACGCCCACTTGAATCAGCTGAATGATAGTTAGCACACATGCAAGATGAGAAAAAAAAATCAGAAATGACAAGATGAAGCAATTTTTACAGACTCTGGATAAAGATTAGATTTAAATTATAGTTGATAATATAGACATATACCAATATTTTTTAGTGAAAAAGGTCAATATACCTTGGACATTGAGTGAGGCGCTACTGGAGGTTATGCCAGCAATGGCATAATATGCTCCCTTATCTGCCATTTGGCAATCTTTTATTCTCAGGGTGTGAGTAAGTTTGTCCTCTGAGATGGTGATCTCATATTTACCACCATGTTCCAGTGATGCATCCTCTTTTGACCAAGTTATTTTGTTGAGAGGTGTTGACAAAACGCACTGAAAGACTGCATCTTCATTCTCAGTGACTTTACTGTTCTTGATTTTTGCTACAAACTCCACATCGGGTACTAAGAGAGGTGAAAAAGGCACAATGCTTTATTTCTAATAAATTCCCAATATAGATGTATTGAATTTAAGTGTAATAATTAGGGCTTACCTTGAAAGTCTGTTGTAAGAACATTGGTCTCTTCAACATCAACTTGATAAAATCCAGCATCCTCTCGCTGAGGGTCTTTGATGCTGAAAAGATAGTTTATTCCAGTTTTCTGAAGGCTGTGCTTTGAGTTTTTGTCGTCATCATATGGAATCGAGGTCCCATCCTTGTCAAAAATAAGAATTTTATTTTGTTTATCGAAGATTTTTTTGATCATTCAGATGTTGTTTTTATGCTTAAATAAGACATTTTAATTCACCTTGTATAAATTAACTTCACTGTTGGGATCTCGTAGTTTCATATCGAAGCTAAATTCGGCTCTTCCAGATGGTTTCACTTCAATTTGTTTAATATTGTCCAGATTTTCTACAACCTATGACATAAAGATAAAAAAAAAAAAGCATTAATACTGCTGCAGAGTTGCTTACTATTGGCAACTCATAGTACTGAATGTATGCCTTTTAATATATAATTATGCCCTGTTTTAGCTGCAGGGCATAAACGCCTCATGCAAAAAAAGAAATGACTAAAATCAAGCAAATGTGTCTTGGTTTTCTGACAAAAGGTGCAACTCAAAATTCAAATTGATTTCTGTCAGAAAAATGTATTTTGCTGGTTGAAAATGTATTCTCACTATTTGTACAGTCATTAATAATTTCAGTCAGCACCTTTGATTGCTCATCTTCCCTCTCCTTTTTTATCTGTTTGAGTTTCTTCAGGAACCAGCGGAAGTCGGTAATACCAAACTCCAAACAGATTCTTTCATAGTCTTTCTTTGGTGCACTCAGAAGCAGTTCCAAGAGTTTAGGATCAATTTCTCCCTCTTTTTGTTGAGGGAGTTGTTTTTTCCTGGTGGCTACAGTTCTGAAAAGAGAGAAAAGTAAATATCTTCCTTTAGGTTTTATAGTTTTAAATGACTGATAATTCTTAAACTAGAGGTGAACTTACGTTTTCTTAAGCATGGATCTGAAATCTTGTGTGGCCTGCTCATTTGACCCATTTGCTAAAAAGCAAAAAAAATCATTTTAGAGGGAAAAAGTTTATTAAAGTCAGTAAGTGAAAGGCACATCATTCAGTAATTACTGCTTGACAGACAAAAAATATGCATCTTCTTATTTAGTATTTACATTTCGTACCATTCTGTGGTTTCTTCTTGAAGCCTGTTTAAGAAACACAGCAACAAAAAGGACAAATAACTAACTGTGGTGTAGTAAAATTCTTTTGTCTTATGAAAATATGAACTCATACCTTCAACAACATTCAGGGTGACTGCACAGACTGCTTGTCCATACTCATTTGTTGCAAAGCACTTGTAATTGTCCGCTTGTTCAAGTTTAACATTTACTATCTGACAAAGTAACAATAAAAATAACATTTCAGTAGAGGTGCAAGAAAATACTTTTTTTGCCCCAGAACAGTAACACTTTATAGCTGTCTTAAAGTCTTAACTGTTTTTTTCTTTAAGCAATGAATTTCAAAGCAAATCTGTATTTTTAAGGAAATTTAAATTTTTCTATAGATAATGTGATTATTTATTTGAGGATTTCAGGTACTACATGTTGCCCTAGGTTGGAAAATAAGAGGATTTCAGATTTGCAAGGGGATTTCTTCTGCAGGGAAAAAAATATAGTCATCCTTCTTTTTTCCCAACTTTTACTTCAAGCTGTGTCTTGGAAATTGGATGTTCAGACTTTTTGAATATTGCTGTTTATTTGTTTTGCTAAAAGAATAGAATAGAATAGAAGTACTTTATTCATCCCAACAGGGAAATTACTTCGCAGTTACAGCATAGAGATAAGACACAATAACAACTACCACTGAGTAGTAGTTGTAGATAAAATAAAATAAAATATAAAATGCTATAAATTGTAAAAATATGAAATGCTGTTAATATAAAAGCAACTTATCACCACACATTTTGGATTTGATATGTTGACAAAAGCAGAAATCTTTTTTTTTTTTTTTTTTTGTATTTACCTCAAGAACATGTTCTTGAGCTCGTTTGTCATATCTGGTGCTGTACTTTTCTTGATCATCCATTTCACCCTTGTTGCGAGTCCATGTAACAGCTGGTGGTGGCTCGCCGCTAACCATAGCTTTAAAAAAGGCTTTTTTACCTGAAGGAAGTTAAAACAGCAACAGATGGGACAGTGCAAAAGTGGCATTTGACCATTTTAGTTTTTTTTTAGTATATTGTGCAGTATTTTACTTTACCCTCTTGAACATTTGTAGTCATTGGTTTCCTGGAAAAATCTGGTGCAGATTTTCCTGCAGGAAGTCGCTCTACAAACTGAGTGATCATAACCCCAGGGACTCGGGACCTTTTCTTGATGGCCACTGTTGGGATTTAAAGAAAATATATTTAATATGGAAGAATCATAGTTGTATATTTGAATGTACAGTACAGACCAAAGGTTTGGACTTTTGGTCTGGACTGTAAGTGAAATAATATGCTGGTAAAACAACTGACAGCAGCATGCAGATATCGCCATCACAACCCAGAGTGAGGTAAAGAATGTACTTAATTTTGGGCTATCTACAATATGTGTAAAACTAAACTTTTAGTTGAAATTAGATTAAAATTGATTGAAATTAGGTTGAGCGTAAGATTAACTTAAAATTTCTAATGTTAACCATAAACCGAAACCTAATTTTCATCTATTTATTTAAGCAGCAACATTAATCTCCATATAATCTGGCGTAAACTCCACAGTGAGAACATTTGTTTCTAATTTATTACCCCTAAAATGCTTTCAAATTTTGCCATGTTATATCCCCAAACTCTAACAAAGTTTAATATTTGAAGTAATACATCTAAACAAGTTGCATATAATTTTAGAATTTTAGGGAAACTATTGTTCGTTTTTTTTTTTTTTATGATACTTCCACAACCATCACCAGTGCACCTTCCTCTACATGCTTGCTGCCTACCCTGCATTGTTTTTGGGAAACCTTTGAGTGGAATTCTCCAGATTTTCCTACCTGAGCTGTTGATCTCTGCTCCTCTTCTAGAGTTAATGTGACCCTGTTTGGTTTTTCACTGATTAATGCTCTCCCTGCTTGACTCTAATTTTTGGTGGATGGCTATGTGTTGGTAAGTTTACAATTGTGCAAAGGTGAATTCGTGTCTAGGTTATACATTTTTTAAATAATTTTACAAATTTCATTTCATAAATTTTCCCTGGCTCAGTTAAGCAGTATTATGTGCTTTTCTAGCAAATGTTAGCCCAATAAAACGCATTGACATTTGTAGTTGTCACTAGATAAAATGTAAAGAAATTCAACTGATTTCAATACTTTTGCACATGTGCTGGCTGCAGTTTAACATCAGGATAACACCAGGGGTCACTGTTGACCTTCCTTTTTTGCCAATACCTATAGTTGTCTACATGATGACAAAACATGTTTATTTATTTGATGGATTAAGATACCATTTTATTTGTCAGTTCTTAAAATTATTTTTTTATCTCTAAATCAGCCAAAAATTTACAAATGTATACATTTTTGCTCAAATAAATATATATTCTCATAATTTTTCCAGCCTTGTTTTAAATGTGTGTGATAGCTTAGTAGACAACATAAGATTTAACCAAAAGCTGCTGCAAACACAAAGACCAGCAGACCATCTGTTTCAGTGCATCACCTCTGAACTGCTCCTGTTACCCTCTAGCTAGCACATTAAGTGCATCTCTTCTGCTGCTTTACATGAATAGATCAATGATCTACTTACCATATAGCACTGCTGTGTGAAGAGTCAAACTTGCCAACAAACTTCTGCTGACTACGACTTATTTGACACTAAAAGTTTTCACACTTGTTTTGTTTAAATTATATACAAACTTGCTAGGAGCTTACTTAGGAAAAAAAAAGATATTGTGAACATGATTTTATGGGAAATCAGTCAAATTAGTATAAGCAAGTGATTATTTTTTACAAATATACAGTTAAGTCCAGCTTATTTATTATTGCACTTTGTCCTCTACGAGTCATTTTTAGACTATGAATTTGGCATAATTATTTCCCCAGCTGGCGTACTGCAGCTTTAGGACATGCATTGAATATTCATCAAATTGTGTGTCATCTCTCCAGGGGGGATGGTTTATGTTCTTATATCATCTGAATGCAGGGAGGATTCTTGTAACCTTGTTCCTTAAGCATTGATTCTCTCAAAATCCACGTCTGTTCTGATAGCAGTCTTTCGTTTTCTTCTGCATACCAATTGCTCCCAGAAGAACTGTTGGATTTAGGCGGCAGCAAACTTGAGGATATCTTCCGTAAGAAAATGTGCTGGCTGTTCTTGCAGATATTCCTGGCATAAACCATTCCGAGCCACCGCTTTTTGCCTTGAGAATTACTGTGTGTTGCTTTAAGACACTTTGAAGTAGTCTTTCTTGAAAATAGAAAATCGAATGGTACATTTCATTTCCTACATAAAATGTATACCATCACATCTTCTTTTTATCTTAACTACATAACATATTTATTTCTGGTTATATTCCTGTTTTTACAGAAAAAGAATTGCTAATTTTGTAATTTTTGCTTTTAAGGAATAGATAAGTCTGTACTCTTTATATAGTCTTGTTTTACACATCGTAAGTTTAGATGTGTAAAACAAGACGATATATAAGTTAAGTTCAGCATTTTAGAATTATATTAGAATTGATGGATTAGCTTCTATGTGCTGCATACTTGTTTACATTGTTTCATTTACTATTTGGTATCGATGAAAATAAAAAATGTTGTGAATGATAAAGTTGCTTCAACAGTACTTGTTCTAAGCTTAATTGCTTCAATTCATGGAGTGTGAGCATACTGTTTATAGTTTACATAAAAATTGTGTGTTATTTCAAATAATATTCTAAGCATATTTGCCTGTTTCCTTTTGTAGCAGTAACATCTGCCGAAATGAGAGTGAAGGCCATGTATATCATTAGCTCTTTCTACACAACAGTTCCTTCGTATCAGCTAATAAAAAACATGTCCTTGTGAAGCAGCTGATGTTCCACTTTCATATTTACACACAGTCACTGATGCAGGTCATTGCTCTCGTAAAATTACATGTGGGATAAGCCAGAAAGAACAACATTGTGTCGAGAGGAGGATTACTTTGACTGCTCACCTATTCTGCTCATGCATGCCAGTTCAGATTCGTGATTTCCTTTATGGTTAGGGTGGGGCAGAGGTGTAATTCTAATGGATTTTCTTCAAAGTCTCCAATTTTATCTTTGTTTTTTTTTTTTCAAGTATGCTACTAATGGAGTGAGAGGGTTCTCAGAGTTGTCTTCAGAGCGAAGTAGTGGGGCTGGTGTGTTGTATTTATGAGCATTTTTTAAATATCTAATGTCTATAATTTAGTGATATTTAGCACACAGTTATCTAATAAATATGCTGAATAAATTCCCAAACCTGGTACACAAAATTCATATAAACCTGTGAATTTCCACAATTTGGAAATCCTTTATTGATTGTCTCATAATTGTTCCAAATGTTTTGCTAACAATCATCCACACACACACACTGATATCCATGAGAACAAGTTATCAAAACATTTTAACTTAATAATTAGGACTGGATGAAGCAGCTGGAGTACCGAAAAGGAACCTACTCATGTATTTGAGAAAACATGGAAATTCCATGTAGAAACACCCTATTAAAAACCCAAGGCCATTTTGCTGCAAGGCACCTATGCTAACTGCTCCAACAAGTAGTCCATCCAGAAAACAAAACTCACACAACAACAACGGCTACAAAGACAAGTAATTAAACTTACCTGAGCATTTTGGTTGCTCTTGGGGAATTTTAGAACTCATTGTAGATTTTGTTTGTTGGTTGTGACTGAATTCTTGATGTCTTTTGGCGAAAGTAGGAAAAAAAAGAATTATAAAAACTGAACTGCAGTTTACATTATTTGTGTTTCCTTTTCTTAATTTATTATCTATTGTATATATTGAGTCATTTTCTTAATTTGTTCATATTTATATAATATTTTTTATTATTAATCGTGATCTTTGATTTCAAGTTTGCCAATATAGCACTTATTGTATGTATGTTTGTTAAACCTTAAAATGGGGAAAAAGGGAGAAAATAATTAGTGGAGAATTAAGTCATAATTTATTTAGTCATTACAGTTTTTAACATTCTTGAGCGACTCTTCCCTCGTGGCTTCTAATAAACCCAGTGTCACACCTAAAAACAGAGCCATGGCACAGGGAAGGTTTAAAACACTGCCTTGAAGCTTCTCAGGTGGCAAATGTTGCCATATGACATCAGTCTGTCAATTGGGATGGCTTGAGTGCTGCGTGACTTGTGGAGACAGTTGGAGACAAACTGGGAAACTGTAAATGAGGAATGTGAAATCCCACCTAGTGCCTTGCTGGCCAGCAATTTTAACTGCTTTGGGACCAAACATAGCAAGGCATGTTGTAGCAACCAGACAAGTAAGAGGCACATTTTAAGTTAACATTAAGCCTTTTCATGCCTTAGGTTGTTTTGTGTCTTTATTAAAAAAAAATTTAGTAGATTTTTGTCATACTACAGCTATAAACGCTGTATGGTTTTGAAGCATAAAATAAATCTTTATTTTATTTAGTTTTATGACGAAATTTTAACAAAGTATAAAATGCCATTCCACAAATTCCAGTAAATTAGAAGAATGGAAGTGTAGCGGTCACTATTTTCGTAGTTCAACGATTCTGATATAAGCAGAGAATAAAGACTTTTTAAGTAAAAGCCAAAATAGAAAGAGTTGGAAAAAAATTTTTTCAGTGAGGTTTTCTTTGCTGTTCTGAATTTTTTGAGATTTAAAAAGACTGTAATTTTTCAAAAGGTGCAAATGTCCTTCAACATCTATGGCTTTGGAAAAAATATATTAAACCTTTGATGTGTCACAAATTCTGTTTGACAAAATGATCACAGACTCCTGCTCACTCGTAAAGGTCACATTCCTCTGTCACTTTCTTTTTTGTAATCTTTGATCATAAGCAAGGGTGTTTTCAGGAAGTTCAAGCTATGTTATAAACCTGCTTATAGCATGTCAGGCTTTATTTCTTTGGATTTTTGCTTTTTGAGTGATCGAATGTATTAAATGTTTGAGAGTACATCATGTTTCTGCCAGTTATGTTGGCATTTGACATTATGACTCCTTCAGTTTGCTATGAACAAAATTCCTTTAGCATAGCATGTAACATATAAATATGTTCTCCAATAATGTCAATGAAATCTACCTGTATAAGTCTATGGAATGACAAACACAGTATTTACTTTGACAAAAACAAGTTGGAACTATTGAATCTGAATGGTTAACCCTCTTTTATCAAATTGTTTCAATAATTCTGCTAGTTTTCTGACAATCTGAATAATTTAAGAACTAATTAAAACATTGTTTCAGTTTTCCAATTATAGAAGAGTTTATACTTAATTACCGATCATATATCTTTTTTCTGAATTAATAATAAATCACACTTACTTTCAGCTCTCAGTTGGTTTTTCTCAGATAAACATGTTTTAACTTCTGCTCCTCTCGCTAGGCGATATTACAGCTGTGGCTCCCCTTTTTGTTTGGTGATTAAAGTTTGGTATGCTTAATAACTCCTTACATGGACACTTTGTAAATCCTATTTTACCACAGCACAAAATGATATCTCTAGGAAAGCGATCACTCTCCAGTTGGCACTGAACAATCTTTATAACTGTTCATTCAAACTGATACTAGATATATCAAGTCATTTATATTAAGATCATAAAGAAAAATGTCAGCAATATATATTAATATCAGGAATGTAAAACTATGATAAATTGCTATGCATCACTATTAGCACTACATTTGTAACGGACATCACAGTACCACACAGGATCTGACATATAAATCTCCATTACATGTGTGTTTTAGTTCTCCTCATGCAACATACAACACCATCCACAAGCTTTTCATTGGCACCATCATACCCTTTTAGTAATGTGATCACTCAAGTATGGACTTCATTGGTCTATTAAGATCAACATGATACATTTTACTTAGTAAAATGATCCAATTTTGTTGGTATTAACGGATCCCCTGTTCCAATAATTATCCGTATGCATCAGCTGGAATCTCACAGCAGGCCTGTGGCATTTTATTGGTCACACTGAACCTGCTGTTGCATTATAAAAAGACAGTTAATCATTGAGTTTGGGTTACTCTGGACACTGTGTGCCGAGATTTTTTTTAGTTTATATTGTCATAGGTTAAATACGCATGAAATTTTCAGACTGTGAGAAGTAACCCCAAGCTTGTTAAAGAAGGTGATACAGCTGAGAAGGATCCCTGATGACATTTGTGCAGATTAACAGAAATGTTACCCCTGACCTGGTGGAGAAAATGAGGTAATCTCTCAGATATACTGCCGGCAGACATTTTGCTCGTCAAAAAGTCTGAAATTACGTATAAACTTTCTTCTCCTGGCTTAGCTGTTTGTGAAACAGGTCAGACATTACTAGTCTGCTTGTGCTGGATGTTGGAATATCAACAGAATACTCATCTTAGTTTGTAGAATGAATGGAGTGTTTGCCTATACAATAATTATAAAATCTTAGAATCGTTGTCTTAGAATGAAGTAGATATAATCATTTTAAGGTTTACAGGCATGTTGGCATGTGAATGTATAAATCCAAGACCAATGTGTACTTTAAACATGAGAATTTATTAATTCTGCTTGAGAGAACTTTACACTTTCAAAGATTTATTTTACATATGTTCCCATTGTTTTTATTACTTCCACTATCTTGTGGTCAAGATCTTTGCCTTTTCTGGATCATCCTAACCATAAAATGCCGGCCAAGGAGGTATCATCAAACTTATTTTAGAGTTTGTACATTTGCTACTTGTTCTGGACTAGGATATATCTGAGAAATCTGTGTCTAATATTGTATTATCATTAATTTAAATTTCAAGACGGCTGATAAATGAGTTGTCTAACACTATCATAAAATCATACCACAAGTGCACAAGTGCTACTGCAGGTGGTCATTAGTGATTTGACATCACTGTTCCTATAATGTGGAAGTGGAGGATACCAGACTGAGTTTTTTCATACAGATTATGATTACTGATCAATGGTAGGTGGGGAGGTTACTATTTTTTGAACATTGCTTAAGTAAAAGGATTGTTTGAAATTGTACAAAGCATATTAAACTAGGAATCTGATGCAGGTTCTTAAGGGATTTAAGATGCATTGACAAATACAATAGGTGATAGTGTATAGAGAGGGGGGGAAATTGTTAAGATGTACAACCAATACTGACAACAAAGCTTGTGGTGGCAAAAAAGAACCTACCCTTGTAGTTAAAAGTTTCTTGCTCTCCAAATGAGTTGTGGCATTTCAACCTGACTTTAGAAATGTCAACACGTAGATCACTGGGCAGATAGTCCTTCATGTGATGCCATAAATCTTTTTGTGGTTAATGTTGCATCTTAATTTTTCACTTGGAGCATCAAATGAAATGTAACAGATTTTCATGGTTTAAGAAGAAATCTTTTGTGTATGTTTAATTACATTTAGTGGGAGTAACTACCAAAGCAAACTAAGATAATTGACCAAATTAAGCAAAAGACCCACTGATTGATGATTGACCAAATTACCTTCTTGTAATCAAACACCTTCCTCTGCTATTTCTTTCTTTCTTTCTTAGTCTTTGTGACTGAAGTATTTTTATCCTCTATCCTTTGTGCATCAGAACATTGCTTTATAGAATTGCTGTGATTCGATGGTCCCCATTACTTGCCTCACAATTATTCTTATTGGTTTTGGGATCATATTTGGCCTGGTTTCTCTATGTTTAAGAAATATCCATTATTTTTACTCCATGTTATCATTAACTTTCTAACTCCAATGTGGACTTTTAAAAGGAAGAGAAAAAATGAAGGATATTTTTAGACAAAGCAGATTAACCGTGGCTGGAGAGAATGTACATTTCATAATCTACCTTTGCCCAACTGGGGGTCATGGCCTCCAGTAAATAAATCTTCATTTTTGTTTGACAACAAAGGTTTCCAGTACTTGCTGGAACTTTAAGAAAATCTGAGGTGGAAGTCGTCAGAATCCAATCCCTGGTTTCTAACCAGCTTTACAGACATAGAAAATGCCTGTGAAGTTGATGAAATTAATATGGATGAAACTGTTACTTTAGTTCAAAATGATCTTTAAGTATAAATACACAATACACAACTTAGAAATTCACATTTTAGTAACATCTTTAAGTAAAATTTTATTTTGCTGTTAAGATGACAAGTGGGAGATTAATAGTAATTTGTGTCACAATTTGTTTTCCTCTACAGCCTGTAGTTCCTCATACTGTTGTTGCTCAGTGTTACCACCATCCTGCAGACATGCAATATTCTAGGGTTTCAACAGTATGGGGTTGCGAAAAGATGAGTTAACCAGTCACATGATAGGTCACATGCTGTGTAAAACTCTGAACCTCTCACCCTAAGTATCTTAATATGCTTGTAAATCACAGTTGACAACATGACATGAAACATGGTGTGCAATGAATTTTAACCTTTCTGTTCACATCTTCTGACATTTTGAGGCAAGATATTTACATAATTGATACTTCAGCTTCAATTCTCAGTGTTTATTTTTTTTCTAATACAACAACTTATGTTCTCATTTTTTGTTCTATGAAGTTCATATGTACTGCATTCCTAATAGGTTTAAGTGTGAATATATATATATATGTTTAAATATAGATTTTCCTGCCTTCACTTGTAATACTGGTAGTGAAAAGCTAAATATATTAAATTCGGAAGCATTTTGAAACCTGAACTTTAAGATAATTTAATCATTGAACATTTGTTTTGACTACTTGGATTTGATTTTGTTGAAAGTCTACATTGCCATTGATGTGAAAGGGTTGTGTAATGTTTATTTTTAAATCCTAAATAGCTTTATGTGGTTGTTGCTGGCTGCTGATCTTAAGGCAACCAGCTGCTTCTGTGACCAATGCTGCTCCCAGCAGGAGTCCATATCCTCACAGATACTCAAACCAAGCTGAAATTATTTAATGCAAGGCACAGCTAAAGGCAATTTACACAAGCTTATCGGTATCTTTAAAGGTGAGGCTGATTAGAGCAGGAGAAGTTAAAGTTGTGATTTCTGCATAATTTGTAATATTAGGTTAAAATATTGTGTAGTAGATCATTGGGGACTGGAAAAATGCAGAAAAAGAATAATTACTGCAACAGAAGCAATTATCTGGATTTTGGTTGTGCAAAAAGAAGTAGGAATTAGTCCAAAGATTCACTATAACATATTATATTATTTGATAACTAATTGTAACAGAAAGTACAAATTAAAGTATGATTAGTGTTGCTCAAATACAATGCATAGCATTGGAATTTAAATTTATCTTATATCTTTAAGGCATTAATTGACTTTAAAAATAAAGTTAAATTTTAATGAATTGTGTCTGGAAGTAAAATTTAGAAAACTGAGGAGACATGTACACATTAAAACTCAATCTAGTGTTTATGACCATGCATGTGCACTTTCAATTTGGTTGTTATTTTGGGGATGAATATCAATAGCAAATCACATGCCATCACTTTCTCGTTTTCAGCTATTTTAAACTTTTTGTTTTATGTTTTGATAAAACATAAAACAAAAGAGTATCCATCTCTCAATATTTAACATATCTATAAAAGGGTTTAGCTGATAGTTGGATGAATGCTGTATTATACTTGGTTCTTCTGTGATCCTCCTCCACGGATCTTTTTTCCTTGTCTGATATCTGAGAGTTGTCTGGTCTGAAAGCCATTAAATCCTTACAGGAAAACTGTACGCTCTCTGACAAAGTCCCACATTGCCAGTCCTTATGTTTGCCAAGAAAGGGGATTGACTTTTATATTTTCATCACAAATAAAAATTTCTTGATGGCACAAAGCCAATGAAATCCAAAGAAAACGGCAGTTTCCTAGATTGGAAAAATCAAATGAATTTTATTTTATTTTGAAAATTATATATGGCCGTGTTAAATCATTAAAAATCATTTTTCTCTATCTACTTTTCAAATTTTTACTGTTTAATCTAACTTTTATATATATATATATATATATATATATATATATATATATATATGATTATGTTTATGCAACATAAAGTAAATCACTGAACACAGATTTGTGCTTTCTGTAGTAAAGTAAACCAAGGGAAATATTGTTTGTTGAGATTTTTTCATTAAATGCCTTGAAACATCCTATAAAGGAAAAGTACTTATTTTCTTTGCCCTCTCATACGACCACTCCCACTGCTTTCAGACAAGCTTATTTTCTTTTAAAACTAAGAACTTGACAGCACACAATTGAAATATAGCTGTGTATTCATTTGTTTTGAAATTATCATAATTTTCATTAGATTTCTCCAGGTAGCCAATTTCCCACCCACTGGTTTTGTTTTAACAGATATTGCTCTGCAATACCTTCACAAGTATTGCTCTTTTATCACAATTGTATCCTTGCTCCTGGTATATTCTTAGCACTTTTAAAAGGATTTGCAGAAAATTTATATTGGCAGTTTTGTTTACTTTCATTCGTCTTTGCCGTGTAGCCTTTCTTTCTATGAACAGTTCACTTTTACTAACTTTTTTGTTTTACTTATGGCAAATTTGAAGAGTTGCCGTAAGTTATTAGACAGTAACTTTATCATCACTGAACCCTTTTCTTTTTTTGGCTTATAACTTTCTCAGTTATATCAAATAAATGTTCTGTCACGTAAGAGTTTACAGCTAAGTATGCAAATAATATGACAACAATGACTAGATGAATATGTTTGTATTGTTATTGTTGTTATGTTGTTTAAAATTTCAACATAATTTTAGAAATTTTAATTCTAATTTATACCAACCTTTTTTCTCTTCAAAAGCTTTACTGAGAAATAAGTTTAAATGCAGTAAATCACCAGGTTTTTAGTAACAGTCAACTTTAAACAGTCCACTTTCTAACTCTTTTTTTTTTTCATTTTTAAATATTGATTCACACTCACAGAGCTGTGGGAGACAATCTAGGCTGTGGGGACCTAATTTTAAATTTTTTTAACTTTGAGGCATGAAGCAATAGTACAATGAAGCATGTGCAAATTTTAATTAAACTTTTCCAATTATTGTTTTTTTAATTAGCAGAGGGCTTTCTCATAAAAGGCAAATATGAGTCACGTTGTTGAAATTATATTTGTAGGAAAATCTCTGGGAGTGCATACACATTTAATTGCATGGTTTATTTTGTCAAATGTCAGCATTAATACAAGTAGGCTAGATTAGCCATGGAGATTCTAACAGGATTTGGATTTGAAGTCATCTTTTAGTTTTGGATTGTTCCGTTCATTTCATATAGAAACGTATTTCAAACCAGTGAGCCTTTGTTTTTTGTCTGTCTTCTCAAACCCCTGGTTTGTATCATAGAAAAGTGGTTCGTGCGCTGCTGAGTTTTGCTGAAAAAAGGGAGACATTCCTTTGCACTCCATCTGTTCTCAGTTTAAGAATTGATGGAGTTTTAAAACATTTAGAAATGTGAACATCCTGTTTTGGAACATCTTTGCTGAAGAGAAAAGATTGCTGCAAAATCCATGACTCAATGCAATCAACTGGGTCTCCATAGATTGAAAACCTTGTACCAAATGAATTTAACCGCAATACAGTACAACTATGATTTAATTAGTCAGCATCGAATTAAAATTGTCTATACAATTGGATTAAGTTGATTGTGTATGTTTGTACATAAATTGGATCTGCGGTATGTGTAGCACCTTGAGGCAACACAATTTGCAAATTTTATTTAATTAAACTAAATTAAACCCCATAGAGAAATGGGGGAGAGAGCTAAAGATAAGTGAGGCTTTCCAACCTCAAAGATTTGGAGTTTAAGATGAAAAATAAAATTGTCAAATACCAGAATAATCATTCAAAGGAGCTTTTTAATTACTGTAAATCAAGTGGAGGTGTATTATTCAAAGAGGTGTATATAATTTTCAAAATATTTTTGACTTGTATATTTTTTATAAACCCAAGTATGAATTGGATTTATGAGAAAGATGATCACTTATAAGATCATATTTTAAATTAAAGTAAAGTATAATCTACTTATAATAAAAAAGTTTGAAATATTTGAAGAAAATATTCTGAACATTGATTTTGGAGAAATATACTTTTGTTCACACTGATCACCTAGAGATGTTTTTCTATTTCAAAAGTCTTCAGAAGACAGATTTGTCTGAACTTTGAACGACCATTCACCATAATTGAATGATGCTCAGTTGGTGGGGAATATTTCAAGCTATGCAACAAAAGGAACTACAGCTGCTTCCAGGCATCAGAAGACAATGTGTGTGTGTGACTTCATATTTTCACCTTTTATATGTTTTACTTCAAGAGGTCATTGAGCTCAAATGTTCTATATTCTGGCTGATGAAAATATTGGGAAAAAAAGCTAACATGAATAAAAGTGCTGGTAATAAAGGATCATATACTTAAAATTTTACTTATTTCACAAAAATTCAAAACATTTTAACTGAAGAAAAACACATTTCACAGAATGCTAAAACACATCAAAAACAAAAATAGTAAGCAGAAACTCTAGTTTATTAGTCATTCTTTAGCTTATACTTTAGACACTCACTATTTAAATGCAGATTATCCTATTATTGCAACCCAGAAAATGAATTAGAGCAAAGTTAGAATCCCAAAAAAAATTCTTCAAGAAGAGGAACATTTAGTTTTTATTATTACTTAGAAACTGTGAAGTACTCATTACTTTTACAAATTTAGAGCGCACTTAGAAAGTCCAGAGAATACTTATACTTATCTAGCAACCCAGAATTCCAGAGGATACTTACTTACTTACTTACTTACACTTATTTAGCAACCCAGAACAGGTATTAGAACTTGGAACCAAGAAAGATTACCTTAGCAACTACATTTTAAACTCCTGGTCTTCCAAACCAGAAAAGGACTTAGACCAGAGGATACTTACTTATACTTATCTACCAACCCTGAATAAGAGTATCTTTGGATCAACATTATTAGCTTTTTCTTCTTTTGCTCTTTCCTTGGGTTTGTTATTTTGTTTGTATTTCCTTTTAATTCCTGTAAAGCACTTTGTATTGCCTTGTTGCTGAAAATGTGCTATATAAATAAAATTACCTTTACCTTTCACCTTTATAATTCTATATTTTTAAACACAGTATTTTTGGCTTGCTGAAAAGACTGTTGCCAGATGGCAGTTTATGTTTCTAATATCATTACATATTGGTGAGTTTGATTGTCAAATATTCTTTTGTCTTTGTCTTCAGGTCCACTCCAAGTAGAATTTCTTGAATTTAACACTACTAGTTTTATGTGATTTTAATCTTTGTTTTTCAGTGCTACAGTTTTATTTTATCAGACTTGATTTAATTATATTACATTGTTCCACACTTAAAATAGAATCAACGATGTTGACAGACTTCAAGCTGATGAATTTTCTCCATTGATTTTGATGCAGCGGGGCTCTACAGAAGGTCAGAACTGCTCCAGCATGTTAATCTAATGGAGTAAAAGAAGAGAACAATGATTTATGTTTTTCATTGGTGTTAAATTTGATGTGTAACATTTTATATTTAGATTTTTTACCTTTCACGTCAAGTTTTGTTGAGCACTCTACTCTCCCCAGAGAATTTTCTGCAACAACAGTGTAATCCCCACTGTCTTTGGGCCCAACGTTGAGTATTAGCATGGAGCAGACTCCACAGGTGTTGGTGATGTAGTAGTTAGTGTTGGTGTTGAGGCTGATGTTATTTTTGTACCAGGTAACATAGGGTCTGGGGTTCCCTGTCACAGCACAACTCATGTAGCACTCATATCTTTGAGGACTTTGGTGCATTTTTAGAGGAACAGAAAATGATGGAGCTGTCTCAAAGCTGCAGCTCTTGGAATCTTGAAGTTTCAAAGAGAATTTCTCTGAAAAAACATAAGAAAAATTGTTATAGCACATAATGACTGTCTGTTTAACAACTGAATTATTTTTACTTATCTGGTTGTGAAAATAGCATTAAGCATCTGTGCTAAAATTAATTATTTTTACAATTTTAAATGCATTATTTTGTAAGGGAAAGGACTTGCTAATTTGCAGTGCCGAATTTCTCTGCATTGCTGATGAACGGTCACTTATGTAGCAAAGCACAGTTATTACAGCATGTTACTTAACCAGAAATTATCCAGATGTTGTCCTTCAGATATGATTTTACTATGAAATGATTCCTTGTGAATTTCAAGATGTAAGGCAGGTCAATATCCATGTGACCATAAAGAGGACACAACTTTACTTGATGAGTAAACAGTAATTCATCCAGTCTATTGTTGAATCTAAAGCGGTACAAGAATAGAAATCAAATAAGAGCCTCTTCATATTAATAAAATACCTCTTTTTAAGTGCCAAATTGTAACAAAGATTTAGATTTTTTTTATTATTATTTTTATGTGACATTTTATGTATTTGTAATGTGAAGATCTACAGTTTACAAACAATACTGCAGCCATATTTATTTTTACCTTAAGTAATGTGGTCATTCATAAAGTTTTCATGCACAATTGCATCAAATAATGTAATTTACATTAATGTTGACATGCATGGAATGACAAGTACAAGCTTTTGCACTAAGACGTGGCAGATTGACACAGATCAATCCAAATATTTTATACTGACATAAAAATTTGTTTACTAATGAAAACTGCATGTATCAGACAATATGTCATTTGAAAATGCCTTATTTCCTCTTTATTTTTGACTTAGTTTCTACATAGTTCATTAAAAAGATTTTACCTTTAACAAATCAGTTCTTAATGCACAGATTTGCTTCAAAGCAATTAAAACTTGCCTTTCTTTTTGTTTACTTCCCAGATTGGTGACTCAGACGCTGCAGAAAGCCCCATGTCATTCTTGGCATAGATCCTGAACTTGTACTGCCTTCGGGGCATAATATTGACAGCAGTGAACCTGTTGTTGAAGAGATGGTCAGCCACAGTATGCCAAGTGTGTTTAACAGAATCGTGCTTGTCGACCACATAGTGCAGTCTGTCATCTTTCTTCTCATCTGGAGATGCAGTCCATGAAATGGTAACTGTTCCCGACACATTTTCCTCAAGTTCTACAGGGCCTGGTGGCTTAGGATCATCTATAGACAGGTAAGAAATCATTCTGATATTTACTCTAAAGTAGAGCAACTTGAAAAATGGCTAATACTCAACACTAGACGTTATTTCTGATCACAGAAATGATCATTTTATAAAAAGACAAAGGAAAAAATGTTCTGAATAATTTCTTAAAGTTTCTTTTCATTTAAACATCGACTTGATTGATATCTCAGCTTTTCTCTGTACCTGTGACTCTTATTTCAACACTGGAAGTCTCCTGACCAACGAGGTTCTTCACAACACTGGTTTGGTCCAGCTCAGCGATAAGGTGGTGTAGGTAGAGTCTGTCACCTTCAGGTCAGTAACTTTACCAGGAGGTTCTGTAGGTGTAATCAGTTTCACAGTTACACATTGAGATGTTTGTGATCTCAGAAATCTTAAAAGCTATTACTTACTTTTTGGATCTCTGGCAATCACAAATTCTGAGGGTTGACTTGGATCTCCAACTCCAGACATATTGATAGATGACACTCTGAACTCGTACTCTATACCTTCAACAACATCCTTTACTGCATATTTTTTTGCTGTTGAGATGAAATACTTTTATGTGTTAAATGGAATTTATTTCCTTTTTAAGACTTGTAAAAACAAAATTAGTAATATTAGAACAGCTTGACCTTTGATGGGCTCATCTGGTGGGTTGACCATGCCCCACAGATTACTCCCATTCTTGCGTTTCTCCACATTGTAACCCAAAATGTTTGCTCCTTCCGTATTTGCCGGTGCAATCCAAGCGAGATTTATACAGTCCTTGAAAGCACTGACAATTATTGGTGTTGATGGAGGTCCAGGGTATGCTAAAGAAATCATAAAGCGTGCAACAAAGCGTGTCACAAATGTAAATGTTTTTGCCCAACCACAGTGTATTTTCAATCTTGAGAAAACTCACCCTTTGTTCCAGCCTGGATGTCATCAGTCTCTATCATGTCACTAATGCCTTGTTCGGTTTCAGCCCTGATGTGGTAGCAGTATTTTCTGCCATGATCTACATCTGTGTCCCTGTACTTGGGCTCCGGACCAATCTTACCCAACTTTTGCCAGCTGTTTCGTCCAATTTGCTGGCGCTCCATAATGTAGTTGGTGACAGGGCAACCACCACTATCTTTGGGAGGCCTCCATTTGAACTCAATGCAAGATGAAGAACTTTCAATGACATCCACAGGGCTTTGTGGTGGTGTTGGCTTAGCTGTATTAAGAAATTGACCATATGGATCTGATATTTGTACTGTGAAGTGTTTACAACATATGTTTTTTTTAGAATGTGGTGGCAAACCTTACCTAGGACAATGAGTTTTGTGATGGCCTCAGTCGTTCCACATTCATTTTTAATTTTGATCTTAATTTCTCCAGTTGTTCTGCGTTGGCACTTGGTTAGCAATAGGCGGCTATGGGAGGAAGACTTTTCAATCTTAATATTGCTCTCCTCCATCAGCTCTTCTCCATCATTGTACCATTGGATTTTCATTGGTTCACGTCCAACAAATGTTAGCTTAAAGGATGCCTCTTTTCCAGCTTTGATTATTACAGGTTTCATAAACTCAGCAAGGTCATCAAGGCTGATTCTTGGAGGATCTATGTCAGGGAAAAACAGTGTTTATAATTATGTTCTAACAAAATTCACTGAGCTGTGCTTTAATTTTTAACTGTGCCATTTTAGTTGAACAAGCCTTCAACATAGCTTAAGTAGTCTGGATGACTTCAGAGAGATTATATTACCTTCAACATTCAACATAGCTTCCGTCTTACGCCCATCAGCTTCACATTTATATTTTCCAGCATCCTCTTCTTTACAGTTTTTAATAACTAGTTTCCGATAAGTCCCCTCTTTAATAATATTAATGTCCTCTGTTGCTGTTATCTGAAATTGATGCAATGTACATCTTCTAGCATCACAGATGATGAAGGTGAAGTTATTCCTTAATGAGTTTAAATAATCTTTACCTCTTTTCCATCTTTGTACCAGGTTGCATCACAGTCCTCGCAGCTTAGCTTACATAGCAGTTCTGCATCGTTACCTATAACTGCAGTTACATCTGAGAGTCCAGCAGTGAAATAAACTCCTGGATCTGAAATAAATACATCATAACCTTTGGACATGGTATACAATATGGCCAGCAAAACTCAGAATAAATATAACTTCTTAATGCACCTCACCAGTTACAGCTTCAGGGACAAGTGGGCCTGTTCTCAGTCTTTGTCTTTTCTCTTGAACAAATTCTTTCTCTTCAACAACAACCTCCTTCTCTTTTGCAGGACCTGGCGCAGGTTTTTCTGTTTTTCCTTCCTTCACTTTTTCTTCTGCAACTATTGGTTTAGAATCTGCTACCACTTCTGGTTTTGTTTCTGGCTTTACATTTGCTTGTTTCTTTGGTTGAGGTTCAGTTTTAGGTGTGGCATCTACCTCTGGGATTTCTACAGGTTTTGGTTCTTCAGCTGCTGCCGCAGCCGCTGCCGCTGCTGCTGCTGCTGCTGCCTCCTCTTCATCTGCCTTTTCCCTTGCTTTTGCAATCAGCTCATCTTGTTTTTTTTGTAACTTCGCCTGCTGCTCCCGAGCAACTTTGAGAACATCGTCTCCACCACCTCCTGCACAAGTTGTCTTGCGAGCTTTCTTTTTTCCAACCATACTTGGATCCGTGTTACCTATTAAAGAATAAAAAGTGGAAGGAAAATGTTTGCTGTATCGACTCTTGTAATATTTTTAGGAAGCTTAGTGTACTGCTAAACATAGAGTGTTACTGACGTATTAACTTTTCTAACAATCAAACCAAAATTAAGTGATGAATAATTTTCAAGGAGACTCTACTCCAACTATGGATGTTTATAAAGTGGCCTGACCAAGTTGTGCAGATGGGAGTAAACATCAGATATGATAATCATGTTTGTGGAGACCTGTTCTAACAAAAATAAATACCGTTAATCAACTAGAAGAAGATATCCTCCATCGTCTTCTGCTTATCTAGGACTCCAGCTTATTTTAGGATATCTCAACTTGATGGAATGATGAAACGTTTTATTGTATCTCCAAGGCTAAAACCAGTCATTGTATAGTGCAGGCTCATTTCAGGCATATGTGTTTGGGATTTTGTTCTCCAATTATAAACAGTATCCCATGACCATTGGTGAGAATTGGAACACAAAACAGAATAAATTAAAAATAATGTTGAAGTTTTTGTTTTTTCTCTACCCTAGCAGACCAGAGCACTGACTACATCATATAAAAACAGACACAGTTCAATCTTCAATCTTTCATGCTTCACAGTTAAGCCAAAAAGACTGACTCCTGGCCAAGAGGGAATGATCCACTGGTTTCCTGTTGAGACTCATGGCTTCAGACTTGAAAAAGCTGACTCCAAGTCTGAAGTAAATATATATTTATTGTTTAATCTGATATAATTTTGAAACAATTTTTATTTTTGACAATCCTTGTCTTATCACAGAACATTAGTTAATTTGCAATAACTTATTGCTGACTATTTACACTTATATATGATGGAAAGTGTAGATTTTAATGTTATAAACTTGAACAAGATAAACCTGCTTAAAACTTCCAATGCACCATTGACCATAATTTGTCCATACCCTCTACTATGAGCCAGGCACTGCAGGATTTAAGTCCAGCCACAGCTGAATAGATTCCTTTGTCCAGTAGCAGGCAATCTTTCACCACTAAAGTGTGAATCAGCATGTCGTCCGATACGGTAACATCATATTTATCTCCTTGCTCCACTGGGTTGTTTTTCCCCATCCAACTGATTTTTTTCATTGGACGTGAAAGCACACACTGGAACACAGCATCCTCTCTTTCCTCCGCGTTCACATCTTGAATTTTAACCAAAAAGTCTACATCTGGAACTAGACAAAGCAAAAAAAAAGTGTATATATATATGTTTGACATGGTAAAAATCCAATATTTGTAGAAATAATTTAATAATTGAACAAAAGCCTTAAGAAATAAATATTCAGTTGTTTATCCTCTTACTTTGTAATTCAGTTGAGAATATCTTGACTCCATCAATTTCCAGTTGATATAATCCTGCATCCTCAGGATTAACTCCATTTATACTGAACACAAACTTCTTTCCTACTCTTTTAAGTCCATGTTTTATCTCTGCGTCAGCATCAAAAGGAATCATAACTCCATCCTGTTGTAACAAGATGGAGAGGAAAGTTGAATTGATATTTAAAAAAAACACAATTGTTACTTTCAGAAATTTTCATTTTTCTACTTTCTACTAAAATGTTGTATTAAAAGAACATTCACCTTGAATAGGAACATTTTGCTGTTGGGGTCTTTCAGTGACATCTCAAGTTCAAACTCTGCTGCACCATTAGGTTTCAGTTCAATGGGCTTGAGGTTACAGAGTTTTTCAACAACCTAAACTCATTTAAATGAAGGAAAAATATATTGACATTTATACAAAAATATTTTTCTTGAGCTTGAGTTGCATATGTGTTTTCTACAGATTGTGTAAAACCAACCTTTTCCTGCTGCTGCTCTCTCTCCAACTTCTTCTCGTTTAGCTTCTTGAGCATCCAGCGAAAATCAGTGACCCCATATTGTGCACAGATGTTCTCATATTCTCTCTTGTCTGTACTCAACAACAGTTCCCAAAAGTGTTCATCGATTTCTAGCTGTTTCTCTTCCCTCGACTCTAAGTCCGCCCTCAAAAGGGGAACAAACAAACATTTCAATTCGATTCAGTTTATTTAAATAGCACCAAGTCCCAACACATTATCCCAAGGCTCTTTACAGTAAAAGTCAATTCAGTCAAGTCTTTCAGACAGATGCCCATTGAAGTACCTGCATTTCAAATTGAACATAGTTACAAAATAGTGCACTCAAGTTTAGTTGATTATTCAAATTGGTTAAAAAGTTTAGTTTTCTATCTAAGGAAATCCAGCAGATTGCATCAAGTCAGGGACTTGCAGCGTTCATTCCTCCTGGATGAGCATTTGATGAGAGTGAACCATTGCTTCCATTGTTAAACAAATAGTAAATACATGAGACGTTGGTTAGTTTTGAAAAACAAAACACGGACTGAAGGACAAAATATATAGTTAGAAATTTGTTTTCCACTTACGTGCTTCTCAAGTTCCTTTTGAAGTCTTCTGGTAACTCTCGAATTGCTAAAACAACAAGCAGCTGAGTTGTACTTATTTTTGTTAAAAAAGGAACCTATTTTCAGAAAAGTGGTCTGAATACCTGTTCTGGATTCTTTCATCGCTTTACTCTTCTTGTAGCCAACTAAATTAAGAAAATTTGAGTCGGATTATAATTTTCTGTCTTTGAGAAAAAATAGATAGCATCTTACCTTCAATGACATTGAGAGTAACGGTAACAACTGCTTTTCCAAACTCATTTCTGGCATAACATTTGTAGGTATCCGCTTGATCTGCACATACATCAGGCATCTATCAAGAAACACAAAGTTTCTCTGTTTTTTTGAAAAAGAAAATTGTACAGTTTGTCATCCTTTAAACAATGAAAATGGCAAATACCTGTAGCTGATGTTCACCAGAAATGGAATCAAATGTAAACTTGTATCTCTCCTCATCTATTTCCCCATTGTTTCTCATCCAAGTCACAACTGGTGTTGGATTACCAGTAACTATTGCTCTGAAAAAGGCCATTTTTCCTACAAACATAGTAGAAAGAATTTAAAACTTGCATAGTAGATTATGTCACAATCAAAGACAAGGAAACTAAGCAAATTTTACCTTCTTGAATTGTGAGCGCGATAGGTTTCCGAGTGAAATCAGGGGTGCTTATGCCATCTGGTAATACTTCCACATACTGAGTGATCATAACTCCAGGCACCCGTGACTTCTTTTTAATTTTCACTGCCATTAAATAATAATTAAAAAAAAGAAATAATCTGTACAATTTGATAAAGGAAGGAGATTCAGGATAGCATTGATAATG
This sequence comes from Xiphophorus couchianus, assembly GCF_001444195.1. Taxonomy (NCBI): domain Eukaryota; kingdom Metazoa; phylum Chordata; class Actinopteri; order Cyprinodontiformes; family Poeciliidae; genus Xiphophorus; species Xiphophorus couchianus. Next base: position 5,948,409 of record NC_040247.1, read on the forward strand.
TCCATACTGTTAAAGAACTGTAGTCTGAACTGTCCTATTATTGATTTAATCAAGGTTTTAAACATGTAATTTAGTTAAATACATTTTTAAAAATCCACTTGTTTTTTAACTTACCCTGCCCCGGAGCAGTTAGTTGCTCTTCCTTTGCTTTGCAAATCTTAAACATCTTCAGACCAACTTCTCTGTTAATGCAGAATAATCACAATGCACTCTTGAATCACTTAATATGTTGTTTTGTGGTTTCCCTGAGTGGTATTTGTATAGCAATTTGTCTCAATTATTTTGAGTGAATGCCTGGGTTATTTGCTCTGTACATACCACATTACTCAATTTCACTGAGTTCTGAAACTGGTCACTGTCTTTAAAATAATTTATGTGCTCCAGATGGTCTAAAAATGTTCTGGGTATCACTTATCATTGTGGAAACTGGAGGTTTATGGTTGGATGTCTTTTTAGAAAATGCAGTGTTGGTGGGAGTGTTGGTATCAATACTCAATAGTATAGATTAAATAGGGAATAGATTAAAATATATAAAATATAAGATGTACATTATTATGTGAAAATAAATAGTGTTTATTTTCAGGCCATGATGGCCTGTAGTTCACTTACACAGTCTTTATTTTACTGTTCAAGAAACTATCAACAGACTTACTTAGTAAGAGGAAAGTTGTTTTTTTTAAAACTTAGTTTCTGAATTGAAAAGAAATAGCCTATTATTTTGTCTACTTTAAACGTTAATTTTTATTATAGATATTTCTATTTTTGCATTGCCAATTTTTTATATTGGCCATTAGGCATCGGAATAAGTCACTGAAATACGTATATGTTAAACTATATTGTCTGATTTCTGTAACATTTATCACATTTATTAGAATACTTAGATCAATTTGAAAAATCTTTAAATCATAACATCATACTGACAAATTCATAACTGAAAAAGTATTAAGTATTTAATCATGTAACGTTATGGATATTAGTTTGATGTAGATTATGTTTTTCTTATTCAAACAGCTTTGCTATGGCCTTATTTACTATTTCGTTTTGTTCTCCAGCCTTAAAGGAACATCTTGCTAAGTCAGTATGCACAATAACAATTCAAAGACACAAAGTTAGATTGAAAGAGTCAAGCAGAGTTCTCATATCACTAAAGTAGATGCATATGTTAAAACTGTAGCAGTTCACATACTGGGCTATTGTGTAGATGCATATAAAGAAAAAAAACACAAACCTTTTTCAACTGATGTTATGAGTGCAGTGATTTATGAATGTCAGGTCTCTTTCTTAAATTTCAGAGCCCCTCTTGAAACAGAACATATATTTTTACCTATTTTTTACAGTCTTTTAATGTCACCGACTGGAGGAAAGTGGGAAGAGGATTTTGTCATGAGCATATAGTTATTCTGATTGTGAAGTACATTTATAATAATTTCATATTACTGTAAAACTTTTGTTTTACAGTAATACGAAATCAGAAAATGATATTGTCATTATTCATCACTTGGCATACCTGAACTATTCTGAATCTCCTAAAAAGTAACATAAGTACACAGCTATCGGAGCATTATTGAAATTTCATAGTAGAACCTTAGAGACATTCTTGCAAATTGATAGACTGTGCTGATTTTTTTTTTAACTTTAACCATGAAGTTAATTTATGAAAACATGCACAAAAAGCTTTAGAAATACACAGATCACATCTGGTTTGATGTAGAAATCCAATCACCTGCTACAAATAACAGATCTTCCCATAAATGTACTTACTTTTTAAAAAAACTTTTTTACGTTAGCTGCTTTCCTCTGCAGTCTGGTGCCAGCCAAGGTCCAGTGGATTCCTGAGTGTGGGTTCTGCCTTTTAAGAGGCCATAAAGGCACTCCATCCTGAGAGCAACCCAACCCACTGCTTTTTTACAGTGGTACATGGAGATAGGTTACTTGCATATGCCACCTTACCATAAAGCGCTATAGGCTGCAGGTTCAGAAAGGGTAACATCTGAGAAACAACAGCATAGAATACCTGCAATCCTTATGTCTCAAAACTGCGAATCATAGCTTTAGGATAGCTTCAGGATGCCATAGGACAGTGCAAGAAGGTAGTCCTCATGGGTAGTTTTTCATTCTCATGGGTAGAAAACACATGAAGCCTCTATCATGCTTTTCCTACATTTCTTAAGAGGTAAGGGGTTTTATTTATTTTGCTCAAACACCTGATTGGATTTTGATGTTAAGAAATGTCAGTATTGAAATATAGTTAAGTTGCTGAAAGACTATTATAAAAGCTCAGCTATAATTTCTTTTATGAAAAGCAAACTACACAAATAAACCAGAGCATGTTTTTGTAGCTTCAACTTGCATTCAGGACTTGCATCCAGAAATTATTCATGTTTTTAGTTGTTCAGGCTGTTAACCTTTCCTTCTTCCATGACACCACAAAGGGATGTTCAACAATTCAAAAACATGAACAGTCACAACATGAGAATGGTAGACATACATTATTTAGATAAACTTTAATGACACGTGGGATGAATTTTGAGGCACGTTATATAAAGATTTGTTACATGCGTCGTACTTTTTAGTGAATCAGTTTTAAGAAACACTTCTGCATAATATATATTTTTATGTCTAAAGTACTTGACTAACTCATCGTTCAGTTTTAAAAAGTTGCATCAAAATGCAACATTCAATTTTTATTAAAACCTTTCACACAAATTGGCAAATGAATAGCATAGTAATTGCTTAAAAATGCAACCTTGCATGCACAAACATGAACATTTTCACAGCGACCTACAAACAGCTAGTGTTATCTAAGAGTAATGTTTAATTGAAGATTAGCATACTTTCAAATTCTAAAACGGCTCCTGTGTTCACTTCTCCCAAGAGGGCTCATTTTCTCCTACTGAGTTCCCACTGTGAAATATTGATGTTTAGGAGTAAGGGACTCAAATCTTGCCAGCATGTGGGAACCCAATAAAGTCCCAAAGAGCCTGATATGTTTGCTCAGAACCTATCTCGTATGAGTAGATTATAGCAAAAGCAAAACCCGGCAAAACAAATGACTTTTTACGTATCAATCTATTTTTTGTTTTACTGTTGCTTTGCCTTTGCACCATATTTCATAACAGTTGACATAATACTCGGGTAAACTCGCAACAGAAAACAGGCAACAAAAACAAAGTCTGCAGGAGAATAAAATGTTGGCAACCATCTATGTTGCAGAACAGCCTAATGGGAAACGGCAGAAAATTATATCACCTTGTTAAAATTATTAATTCAGCCATTCACAGTAGAATCAAATCAATAAAACCTTCCAGGTACTCAAGTGGCAAATAGATAAACTAAATATGTAATTTGTACTTTGTATATTCAGCCTTCCTAGTTTAAAACCTTCCAGGTACTCAAGTGGCAAATAGATAAACTAAATATGTAATTTGTACTTTGTATATTCAGCCTTCCTAGTTTAACAAAATAAAACAGGTTAAGTAAATAATACTAGCTCTATAAAGAATATGTGGCAACCAGAAGTCGCGTTAAAGGAATATTTTCCGTACTTGACCGGACGTTTTCTTAAACAACGGGAAAATTTGAAGCTCGTCGGTCATTTGACAGGTTATAATTAACGCCCTTGACTGGTGCACATGCGCAGACATTATAGACTTTACGCAGAGAATTAATCGCAGAGGTAAGTAAAACAAACAAACAAAAAAATCCTTTCTGAATATCATCTCATGGACACTGAACTAAATGAGTCTTTCTGACGGGGAGTTGACAGCATGTTGAAGAGGCCGGACGCTTTGGAGCGTCTGGTTCAGACCAAACTTTGGTTGAAATAGTGCATTTAATTCCGGGCTCCAGTACATACAGAACAGAGAAAACTAAAGAGATGTTGTGTTAATTCAGTTATAGTCTAAACAGAGGAGCCGGCTGTTTATCTTGAGGAAATAAATAAAGGTGCCAAAGGTAATTAGACTGTAAAATGCGCAGTCCGCTGCACAACCAATACAAACGCGGTTCCGCCGCTGCGACTTTACACTACCGCGCCCAGAAAGAGAGCGGCGCTCAGGATGAGCGCAGCAGTTCCGGGGAAGCAAAACCACACGAAAAAATCCTCGTAAAAGCGTACACCGAACCACGCACAGGGCAAAAAGCTCGCAGAGTTCAATTGATCGGTTTGGATCAGACAGACCGATGAGTTAGCGCAGATTTCTCTGCAGATGCAACCAAGAGAAATTTGTGAGGCGCTGTGCGTTCAGACCCCAGCAGGTTAAGTGCTTGTAATTTAAGTGGAATTTTAATATATTGACATATAATTTAAATTTAATTTATTATAAGTTATTGGGGCCACAGTCAGTGGTTTTTGTCACTACGGAGAAAAAGTTAGATGCATTCATCTGCCTTATGCGTTTTGGGATCTGGATTCACGGTTCAACTAGGTGAATATTAACTAAACCGCATAACAATGCGGCTAAATAGCCTATGTTAATATAATTATAATTTGACAGGTAAAAATAGTACATGACCGAATCTTTAATTTAATTTAATTTTTTTAATGCTGTCAGTCAAAATGACAAGAGAACAAAAAATTCTAGCGCGACCTCTGGTGGCAACCTAGTTTTTTTTTTTCCTTTTTACATTGCACATTAAGATTTTGCCGATAAACTTTTCGAGATGAGGCTTAATCTGTGACACTGAATGTACATTTTACACATGTCTGGGATTTGCTTGATTGTAAAACGCATGTCAGTTTCCAACTATGTGGCTTATGTGGCATCGTCTGTAGATCCCTTTATTCTGCAAAGAAAGCAAATAGAGATCATTAGCCATTTTCATTTAACTTACTGGTAAATTATAATATCCTCAAAAAGTAAATTTATTTCAGTAATTCACCTCATAACTTACTCATAGTTAATATGCACAGTGTTGTGTATTTTGTAATTTTCTTACTGTTAATTCTGATGAATTTTCCTTACAGCTATTAAAAACTTAAAATTTTGTTTCTCTGAAAATGTTACTATTGCATAGGACTAATAAATCAAATATGTCTAACACAGAAACTGGCCTTCCAAAATGCCTGCCCATGAACTGTACAGCATGTGCTCTCGATTCTTGGTAGAGGGGTCATTTGCTATGAATTACTGCATTTATAACATAACTTGGGATGACTAAAGAAACCTGTAAGTTATTTACTTCACATTTTTTCAGGTTATTATCTTGGCACTGGTTTAAAAACATCTGATGTCGTCTCAGTTTGTTAACTGGCTTTAGAAAAAGAATGCATCTTGGAGACTGCCATTATCCTTGTTGTTAAGTGCAGCTATTTTTTTACCACACATTTTCCTTCTACTTAACATTATATGAATGTGCTTGAATGCAGACACACTGTGAAAAGTGGATTCTTTTGCATTTCATTTTGTCTTGCTCTCCTTGAGAAGGGGCTCAATGACTGTGCACTATCAAGTTAACATTCCTCCCTAGATACGTAACATTTTTGTGTTTATATGTTTTGTATTTTATAGCTGTGAGAAATAATCTTTAATAAATAAAAATAAACTTAAAATGTTTTCCTTCAGTTTGTTTCTGTCACTTTTAAACTTAAATTACTAAAATAAATACAATTTTGGATTGTATGCTAATTTATTGAGATGTATGTGTAAGCTTTCTACTTGTGCAAAGCATTCTGTTAAGGACTTACCTCTGACTGTGAGTTTAGTTGAACTCTCTGCTCTTCCTAAACCATTTTCTGCAACAATTTTGTATTCTCCTGTATCCTTGGTTCCCACCCTTAATATTAGCATAGAGCAGACCCCACAGGTGTTGGAGATGAAGTAGTTGGTGTTGGTATTCAGGCTGATGTTGTTGCGGAGCCATGTCACATGAGGTGTTGGATCTCCTTTTACGGCACAGCTCATGTAGCATTCATAGCCTTGTGGAGCAGTGTGCATTTTCAGTGGGACAAGGAATTTAGGAGGACATCGCAGGTCACAGGCTTTGGACTCTGGCATCTTCACAGTGAATTTTTCTGCAGAGAATCAATATAAAAAATAATTGCAATATAACTATTGACTTAAAAAATAAAGAAGCAATTCTTCACACTTTAGTTTAAAAATGCCTTTTACGACATGCTTGTTATGTGGAAAAGGGCTAAAATCTGTCTTTTTAAGTGTAATATATTTGGAGAGCTTTAGCAGTATTTGAGCAACAAAACAAAACATAAAATTGTTAAAATATTGCATTTACTTTAGGATTTGTGATGCGTAGTTGCACAGTGTTGCAACATATGCTTCTAAACCTGAAAAGCAGATTTGGTCACCTTTTTTGGCAGGAATGAGCCACTTTGCAGATTCGGATGGTTTAGAGGAGCCCATGTCATTCTTAGCATAGACTCTAAACTGGTATTCTCGACCCGGCATGATGTTGCAGGCCGTAAATTTGTTGTTGAAGATTCGATCTGCAATGGTGTTCCAAGTTCTCTTAACCGAATCTCTCTTTGTCACCATGTAGTGCAGCCTGTCATCCCGCTTCTCGTCTGGAGACGCGGACCATGAGATGGTTACTGTGCCAGGAACGTTTTCATCGAGATCCACAGGACCTGGTGGCTTTGGCTCATCTAGAGTTAAACATTTTTGTTATTCACTCTACTGAATTATACATCAAAGGAGAAAGAAGACCACTATTTTAAACTTACCTGTGACTCTAATTTCAATGCTAAATGTTTCCTGTCCTACAATGTTTTTGACAATGATGGTATAGATGCCGGTATCTGAACGTTCTGCTGAAGGAATCAAAAGCTGGGATGTACCCTCAGCATTGCTGATGGTGACCTTTTTAGACACTGGCACGCCATCCTTTAGCCAGGTTACCTCTGGCCATGGTGAAGCCTACAACACAATATGAAAACATTACTTCCAGGAGTTTATAGGTATGAATTAACTTCTGTACGTCATCTGATAAAATACCTCAAAGTTAATGGTGAATCTTGCAGAATTTCCTGCTCTCACAATCATGAAACTCTTGATTTTGGTATCTGTGAATCGTGGTCTTACTATTTAAAGAATAAAAACAATTTTGTTTTTATTAAAATTGAAAAAAGACAAACACATTTCACTGCAAAAATTCAAGATACATTTTACTTAGTTACTTATTATTATTGTCCTATGCACTACACTGACATAGACGATGATTCTGTATAACCTGTAATGGCGCTGATTATATAGTAAAGCACATCTGTAAAATCATATCATGATTCACCCCATCTTTTTTTTTCTTTTAGATATCCTGGAAATGCATTGAAATGAAAAATATCTCATATTGTTTAGGGATAAACTGCACTTAAAGCTAAATTGAACCAAATGTCTCTCTGTTCCCCCATATTGCTCAAATTATCACAAAGTTTTGTTGAAGTATCAAATGCTCAGACATGGCCTAACATAACCAAATAAGTTTTTCAATATAAGTTATGTTAAAGTATCTATTAAAAGATTAACTAAAAGAAAAAAGTTCTGCAGTTACATGCAAGCAATCTGCAATGTAGCATTTTTGTTCTAGATGGTACATCAGTTTCTATGTTTATCATTTTCAACACTACCAAGTTTAATATTAACACAGCTATTCATACTAGGTGAAATATTACAAATGAATCCATTTACAAATGGATGAAGTAAAGTTTTTCAAATCTTTATTTTGGAAAAGGCTTACAGGCTTTCGACCACTTTAGTAACCATGTGGAAATTACTGACCAACACACAGTGCAGTTTTAGCTGTCTCTGTCCTTTTAGCTTATTTGGAAGATAAGCCTTCATGATTAGACTTTTGGTTGAAATTGAATTCAATTTCTAATAATTATTGTAACTTTAATGTCCCCCCAAGTAATAGAGGAAAACTGACAGTGCATGGTTTTGCATGCTGTTTCTTTAAATGTATTTTTAGAGATTGATTTAGGTGCAAATGTTCTTACCAGGAGGCGGCATAGCGAGAATGTAATTGTCCAGCTCCTGAGGCACTCCCTCACCTCCATCATTAGTAGCAATAACTCTCACCCAGTACATGGCCATTGACTTCATGCCCTTTACCGTATATGTAGTCATGGTTATTGCATTAGAATTACATCGATCCCACTCTGTGTTTTCTGCAGGCCTGATTTCCACAAAATATCCCTTTGCTTCATCCTCCTCTCCCTTAATGTCTTTGGGCTTGTTCCAAGACAGGGACAAGTTTGTGTAGGTGGAATCTGTCACTTTCAAATCAAGCACTTTACCAGGAGGCTCTGAAACACATGATTTGGTGCCACTTTTAATGTCACACAAATATTTTATGTAGATTAACAATGACAGTTCTGTCACAACATTTGTAAACATCCACCTACTTTTAGGGTCTCTGGCAAAAACAAACTCAGATGGAGTGCTGAATTCACCAGCTCCAGAGTCATTGATTGCAGACACACGGAACTCGTACTCCATGCCCTCAACCACGTCTTTTACAGCAAATCCTTTACCTGAATAGGAACATTAATGACTACTTTTGATTAGTTTATCCTTAAAAATAACAATATACTAAGAATTAACAGAAACCGTAGATAAATTATAAAGTAACCTTTAATAATCTCATTTGGGGGATTAACTTGGCCCCAGAGGTTGCTGCCCTTCTTGCGTTTTTCCAGGTTGTATCCCAGAATGCTGGTTCCTCCAGTGTCAGCAGGAGGGGACCATGTGAGGTTGATGCAGTCCTTAAAGGCACTGGCAACCTTTGGTGCTGATGGAGGTGCAGGATATGCTGTATGCACAAAAAGCAAACATTTGTTTCAAGTTGTTTTTAAATGAGTCAGCATGCATTTGTTATAATGTTTGTTTTAATTCCTTGATTTACGTAAATGTCAGGTGTCAAATTTAAGTTTCTGTTATCATTGAGTATAACAGAAGAGATGTGAGAAGAGACAAATCTACACAATTTGAATATCTTCATGTGCAAACTAGATTTAAATTTGTTTCAATTATCAAGTTCAAGTATCAAGTTTTCCATTTTGTTTTTTGTTTCATAAATGATTACATGAAGGAATCTTTGGTGTGTGGTTTTGACTATTTGGGTAAGATTTCAAAAATTTTGGAATTTGTTAAAGCACAGGTCATTTACAATGTAAAACTATAATTTTGACACAGGGGAAATATTCATTTTACCACTATTTTCTTATTGAGTATGTCAAACTTGGTGAGGACATACATCAAAGTCAGGATGGTTACATATGTGTAATTAGCCTGGTACTAAGGCACAGAACACATCTTAGATGAACAACAATGATTGTTTCAGTTATATTGCTCTTCACTACAGATTGGTTATTTCAGGTTGCTAAAAAAAAACCTGACACCTTTAACTTGAGCTTACCTTTTGTTCCAGCCTGAATATCCTCAGTTTCCATCATTTCACTGGTTCCTATTTCAGTCTCCACTCTGATACGATAACAGTATCTCCTACCATGATCCACGTCGGAGTCTCTATACTTGGCCTCAGGACCAATTGGTCCGACCTTTTTCCAGGTGTTCCGTCCAACTTGTTGTCGTTCAAGGATGTAGTTTTGTATCTTGCATCCACCACTGTCCTTTGGGGGTCTCCACTTGAAATCAATTACAGAGGAGGAGGCTTCAACAATCTCCAGAGGTCCCATTGGAGATGTAGGTTTATCTGTCGGAATACAACATGGTACGGTAATATAGTATTTTAGTTGATCAGAATGTGTTATGCTTAAATGTTACTTTTGTCAAATACATACCAAGTACATTTAGCTGGCTTACGGCCTCTATTGTCCCAAACACATTTTTCAGTTTTATCTTGATTTCACCGCTGTCTTTCCGCTGCAGCTTCATCAGCAGCAAACGACTGGTTCCATCTGAAGTGTCAATATTTATATTGCCTTCACTTGAAAGTTCTTCACCCTCAAGGTACCATTGGACTTTTATTGGCTCCCGGCCAATGTAAGACAATTTATAAGTAGCTTTGTGTCCCTTCTTTACAGTCACAGGAGCTTTAAGTGCTTCTAGCTCCTCTTTATCAAATCGAGGGGGATCTGAAACCAAGAAAATACACAAAACCTTTTTTTAAAATTCAGTTTAAAGACTTGCATTCACACTGGTAAATTATGGAAATGTTTTTACCTTCGACAGCAATTTCAGCCTCGGTTTTTCGGCCATCGGCTTCAAATTTATATTTTCCAGCATTTTCCTCTGTGACTTTGTGGATTTTAAGCCTGTGGAAACATCCTTCCTTTGAAATTGTTAAACTCTCAGATGACTGAATCTGGAGGAAAAAATACAAACATTACAACAGTGCGTTATTGCTTCAGCGTCATCCAGGTATACTTTGCTGATAATGACTGCTTTAGGGGTCTGAACTCACCTCAGCTCCATCTTTGTACCAGATTCCTACACACTCTTCACTGCTTACTTTACACTCCAACTCTGCTGCTTCTCCAATAATGGCTTTGCAATCAGAAAGTCCAGCGTGAAAGTGAACGCCTGGGTCTGAGAAGCAAGTAAGTTAATAAATGCATGCATTTCTCTCCTTTTACGATCACGTTTTCTTAATTTTTATCTTCTTTCTAAACATGAATACAACTAAAACCAGAAAGAATATCTAATCTTTTTTTCTCACTCTCTGACATAAAACCACTCTACATATTCTCCATTTTAGGAGAGTTATGATTTTTTTTTTTTTTTTGTTGCTGCTTTCTTCAAATCCAAGAATTCTTATATCCTACCATCACTATGCATGTATATAATTTTGACCAAATCCCGAGAAAATGTGTGGGAGCAAAGTGGCTTCCAACCCTTACTAAGTTTCACCACATCTGTCAGAAAATATTTAACCCCAGTCATTCATATTAAAATTAAATCAAATCATATGCTAAGATGTCGTGTCAACTTCTGAATTTGAAGAAAGTACAAAAACTATTTTCACATTTTGCAAGTGGAAATAATTTTGGTCAACCTACATGTTCTCAATCAGGAAAAGTATGACTTCATGCCAGACAGTAATGGGGAAAAAAGTTGTTTTAAAGCAGTGTTTATGAATATCTGGATTGAACTTTATATGAATAAATGAACAGTCTTTCTTCTTCATACAGACTTTCCTGCAAAATATTACATCTCAAGTAATGTTTTAAATTCAATAGAATTTATGTATGAAGTCAGGAAAAAATAACATTTCAAAGTGTGTTTTTCCTTCATTTGATTTGAAGACATCTTCATGAACATGAAACTTAAATGGCTTATTTTCTAGAGGCTTTCTTCAGTTTGACAAGTTGAGTTCTTAAAGCTTAAAAGAAAGTCTTCTGTGCCATTCATTTTCCTCTATTCATTTTATGTTGACAGAAATACAAGCAGTTGAGAAAGGAAATCATCCTTTCAGTACTGAAAGTTCCTCCTTTTTTTTGAAGAATTTCTTATTTCTCTTATGGGAAGTCAGTCTTTAGTAAATGTACAAAAAGTAGAAAAATATATTTCTGGGCATTACCATCCTCCAAGGTCAGCTCATCTCTTTCTTGATTTTTCTGTTATGTTAAGACCTCATGTACACAGTGACTATTTCAGTTATATTGTCTTGCGCAGTGTGTCTACTTCTCTGTGTTAAAATGATTTGCCCGAGTGCACCAACTCATCCTGAATTAATATTTGAAACACCAAGCAGGAATGTTAACAGAGGCATTCAAAGCACAAAAGCTTTCAAATTGTCCACAAAAGACAAACATTGAGACAAACAAAATGATTTTGTGCTGATGTCCAACCTGCAGGTCAAAGAAACACAGTTAATGACTAATCTGTCTCTGATATTCACAGACTGACTTATAGCCAATACTCCACAAACATTACAAAACATAAATTGGAATCAGACATATTTAACATTCCTCTAAGGCACAATCATGATTTAATTAACTCTTTTGTATTTTAAGTTTAACAGCAAATTTATGGTGATAAACAGCTTTTTGCCCAGTGGTTATGAACTTATTCTGTTAACCCACATACCATATCTGTGAATTTAATCAATGCATTAAATAATTTTTGCAATGATGATACCTCCCATGCAGCAAATAATGCAGTACTCTGCAGTCTTACCGCTAACTCTCTGCTCGATCAATGGGATGTGCCGTGCACTGCCTGAACATTTGCCAGCTGTTGCTGGCTCACCTTCATCTGCACCCTCATCATCACAGCTTGCTGCTCGCCCATGCAACTCTCACCTCGGGCATATCTTCTTCCAACGTTATTGGCTTTTCATTTTAGTTGATTTCATTTTAAATAGCATCAAGTCAATATTTTTTCATTTGCTGTAGAATTAGCCTGACAAATAACATTAATAAAAAAATAAAAAAAAAAACATTAAAAATTGAAAATCAGCATAGTGAGAAGATAAATTGCAACAGAAAAAAATATAATGGAGAGCAAGGTCATGGAGAAGATCAACCATGGGATGCATTTTGTATGCTTTGTGTTAAGTTTGCTTTTATGTACCCATAAAAGCAAGTATGCATAAAAGTCCATATCTAGGTTGATTTCTACCATTTCTATTTAAATCCTGCCAATTTGTTCACAATTTTTATAAATCAAACAAGAGGTTTATAACACAATGAAGACAAACATGTTTACAGACATATAAGTACACTTATTACACAGAATACCCAAATATATCAAATACACTGCCTGGCCAAAAAAAAGTTGCTGCTTGATTTTCACAAGCTAATTTGTGAATTGGAGCTAATTGTTTCTGTAGCTGAGGAGAAAAAAGATTAATGGTATAACTTTGTTTTACTTTTTTAGATATTTCCTCTTCTGTTCTGGATCTTTTTTTTCCCCTGTCCTTTATCTTCTACCAGTAATGATAGTCAATTTTGTAAAAAATTATCATCAGCCAACATAAAACATAACAAACATTGTTTGATATACAAAACGTTTGTAATAATTTTAAAATACTTGTAAATAAAGTAGATAATTGTAGATTGGTTGATTATAGACTCATATGAAGTCAGCAATCTTTGTTGGAAAACTTTCGTAAAATATTTCTAAAACCCACCATTAAAAAAAACAGCACATTTTCTACATTTACACATTTTTTGCTGGGTCAAGATGAACCTAAAGAAAAATTTACTTTGATGGTAGTGAAAATGAAAATAATATTCACTTTATGATTTAGTTTCTTACCTATAACAGTATCAGGAACCAGTGGGCCAGCTCTTACTCGTTTTTTCCGCTCCGCTCCTTTTTCTCCTCCTTCTCCTTTCTCTCCTTCGCCTCCCACATCCCCCTTCTCTCCTTCTCCTTCCCTTCCTTTTGCTCCCACTCCTTCTCCCTCAATGTCCTCATCTGAATCTTCAAATGAATCCTCATCGCTTTCGACCTCAGAACCTTCTTCCACATCTCCACCCTCAATGCCTCCAGCCCCACCTGCAGCTCCACTCCCATCTCTCCCTCCAACTCCTGCAGCACCACCAGCAACTCCTGCAGCACCCCCTGCAGCACCACCATTAACTCCTGCAACACCACCAGCAACTCCTGCAGCACCCCCTGCACCCCCACCTGCAGCACCTCCGGCACCTCCACATGCAGCACCACCATTAACTCCTGCAGCACCAACTAGACTACCTGCTGCACCACCTCCACCTGCAGCACCAGCAGCTCCACCTGCAGCACTACCTGCACCAATACCTACAACGCCCCCTGTTGCCCCACTGGCCCCATTGGCGGCAGATCCTTCCCCAGCACCAGCTACTTTTTTCTTAGTTTTCCTAACAGCTCCATCTTTGCCTGCGGCTGCTCTCTTTGCCTTTGCTGCGGCTTTAGCCGCTGCCTTTGCTGCAGCTTTGGCCTCAGCCTCTGCCTTTTGCTTTGCTCGGGCAGCTGCAGCCGCCAATTCCTTCTCTTCTTGAGCTTTTTTGGCGAGTTGTGCTTTTTCTTCCATTTCTTTCTGATATCTTTCTTGCTGTTCCTTTGCTATTCTCAGCAGTTCTTCATCATTGCCGGCTCCAGCAATGGTGGTTTTCCGTACTGCCTTTTTGGCCTTTTTGGCTGGATCTTTCTCCACTGTAAGAAAAAATAAGTAAATAAATAAATAAACAAAATTGTGGTCTTGTAACTGTACTATCTTCATATTTGTGATATCTTCAATCGGTCAGGAGCTTATTTCCAAACATCGAAAGTGGGCAATAAAAGTTTTCTCACCCTCAATCACAAGCCAGGCATTGCAAGACTTGATTCCTGCCACAGCAGCATAAATGCCACCATCCAGAGGCAGGCAGTCTCGCACAATCAACTTATGGATGAGTTTATCTTCAGATACAATGATCTCATGCTTCTCATTATTTGTCAGCAGAGCGCTCTTGCCATACCAATTGATCTCATTCATTGGTGCAGTGAGTACACACTGAAAGAGAGCATCCTCTCGCTCTTCTGCCTTGACCTCTTGAATTTTGACGGCAAAGTCAACTTCAGGCACTGCAGAGTTTGAAGAGGGGGAGATAAAGGCCTTTCATTACTTCTATGCATTTAATTCAATGCCAACTTAGCTAAGTCTCATTAATGGACACTTTCTTTGTGTATGTTTGATTCAAACAAACATCAGTTTGACATTGAGTGAGATATTTTACATTTTAAAAGCAAATAATTTCCCAGCAGATGTTTGATTTTTATTTCATATAGGTTCAATGTCTGTTTCTGTGTTAAGCAATCAGCGACTATGTTTCTGTCTGTTAATGGCCATATCTTTGTATGTTTAGCCCAGTTGCTTGGAAAAGCAATAAAGGAGACATTGCTGCCACCAAATTTTACTTTGGCTTTCATCTTGGATATTTTACCACTGGCTAAGAGTTTATATATTTAGCAGTGTTCCTGTCCTATATGTAGTCACTAGAAAATTTACTGCTCTCAATAACTTTTTATGTTTTTTTCTTTCACAAAGCAGATATTCTTGAGCAGTTCTGTTTGTCGGATGACATTTCTTCTAAACTATCACTATATAATCATAGAAAAAAGTGGCACAAATCTCACCTTGTTTTGCGAGTACATCTTAAAGTTTGAATTATGTTGTGAATTGTAAAAAAAAAAGGAACAAACACAAATATTTCAAGTTGCCTTAAACCTAATCTGCTCTTACCTTTAAAATCTGTGGAAAATACATTGACTCCCTCAACATCCACAGAGTAGAGCCCCGCATCATTCTTACTTAGATTTTTGATTGTGAACACATATTTTTTGCCAACTTGTTTTAAATTATGCTTTATTCCTTCTCCGTCTTCCTTTGAGAATGGCACCATGACACCATCCTGCAGAAATGTTCAATTATATGATAGTTTATGCTTATCAAAATTCTTCAAAATAAACAAGGATTGTCCGTGTGCTTCACCTTGTACAGAAATATTTTGCTGCCAGAATCTAAGAGGTCCATATCCAACTCAATTGTTGCACAGTCATCATCTTTGACCTCCACAGGTTTGAGCGTCCTGATATGTGAGATGAACTATAGCAAAAATAAGCAGGTGAACGTAAATCATGAAAATAATTAGAAAAAAATAAATCATTCAAGAGTACTTTTTTGCTTTTGGGCAATATCATAACTCATCCAAAACAAGAAACAGCAGGAACTGTACCTGTGCAATCTCCTCTTCATGCTCTTTTTTCATTTCAGTAAGTTTCTTCAACATGCCACGGAAATCTGTGATGCCATACTCTACACAGATTTGCTCGTAATCTTTCTTTTCTGCACTGAGCAGGATTTCCCAGACCTTTTCGTTGGCATCCATTGTCTTTTCCTCACGTGTTCCATCAGGATTACTGCAAAGTGACACATTTGTTGTGTGGAGATCGACTAAAGTATTAGTTCTTATAGTTGAAAAGGTACTAGGCAACCATAAAAGATATTACATTTTACTGACCGTGTTTTGAGTTTTTTTCTGAACTCCGTTGCATCTAGGGAAAGTGCGGGATAGTTTATGTAAACAGACATTTTCTTTTCACAATTCACTGACTCAAAACAAAACAAAAAAAATGTATGGGATGTCTTTCTGTCTTTGTGGAAACGTAACTGTTTTCCTGAACTAGTTAAACATAATTATAGATTGCTAAATTAAAGTGTCTAGACAAAGTAAAAAGTAGAAAAAAAGTTTTCACATTTATTTTACGTTTGTAAGAGATGCCAGTAAATGTGGAACTAATTATAAAAAGAAAAACGTATTTAATATTTTTTAAAGCAGAATTGTCACTGAATAAAATTACCCAAGTAATTACAGTGATAAAATTATTATTTTGTCAAAATAATTTCATTTCAATTTCATTGCAGTAATATACTGCTGCAATGAAATCTTATTTTAGCCTAAGGCTTTTTCAAAGTCTGGAATGCATTGTTTAGTATATCAGCATACTAACAAAATCAAATGAAAGGAGAGTTATGATTTTATATGCGTAAAGACTAGTTGTGTAAGGTTTACCTTCTCCTTGAGTCTTTTGAAGTTCCTTGGTCTTAGAGAATCCCACTGTGAACAAACAATACAAAACTTTAATTTCTGCTTCACAATGTGTCCGCATGATCTAAAGATACCTTTAGCAGAATAAAACAACTTCAGTTTTACACAGTTAATCATACCCTCAATAACATTCAGAATAACGGTGCAAACAGCCCTCCCATATTCATTGGCTGCATAACACTTGTAGGTGTCAGTATCTTCTGGAGCTACCTTAGGGAACTAGTACAAGGGTAAATAGAGGACACATCAGTTTATTTTTTTTAGTCATACTGTCAATGTTTCATTGTTACCTATTAAAGTTTTATATTTATTGTCGATGACAGCAATTTGTATTTTTTGCTGTATTAAAACTTACCTCGAGGGTATGTTCATTTGTTGCCGGATCATATTTTTGTTGACACACATCAGGGTGAAAAATGATTTCTCCATTTGCTCTGCTCCATGTTACAGTAGGTGTTGGATCTCCCACCACAATGGCTTTAAAGTATGCAAATTTGCCTGCAACATAGCACTCTTAGTCAAATTAAAAAGAAACGAACAAAAACAACCTTCAAAATAAATTGGCCATGAACCAAAATTAAGACATATTATTCTTAAATGAGTAAATATAGATAATGTTTTAATGGAACAATTTAGGATTTTTTTAAAATGTATTTATTTATTTACAAAAATTAATTAGATAATGGTTTGTTTAGACTGGCTGACATCAGATTCAGTCTCTAACAAAAATATGTGCATTTATGGATATAGTGGTAGTTAAGTAAATATTTAATATAATTGTGAAACACATTGTTCCTGGAACATGATCATATTTCAGCACAAGGTTCTTGTTTACATGGAATACTTTCTGTAATGTTTAGAATGTTGGTGACTGAGTAATGTTTAGAATGTTGGTGACTGAGTAATGTTTAGAGATGTTGGTGAAGCTCTCTTAGAGACCTAAGTGAGGGTAACCATAATGATCTCTTAAAATGTAATTGGAGAGGACATCAAAATATTGTCAAAGGGAAAATAAGAAATCACAGCTTTGTTAAAATTCTAATTGGCTTTTGAAGTATTGATTGTGACATTTCAAATATTGGTTCATGAAAATCAGTGATGAAATTCTTATTACGTATTGCAAATATCTTATCAGAGTTGATAAATCCATCTCACATTTTTCTCTCTTTATAGTTCTTCCTTTACTCTTTACATGCAACCATTTATTATCGTGAATATCGTTTTCTGTTTTAGAAGTGGGGCTATATATTTGCAATACATTACCTTGTGGTTGTTTATATTGTCCTACTGCATTGATTTTTCAGCTGTTAATTGTGGCAAGGTTGCAGTTTGACCAAAAAAAAAACTGTCTAAAATTCCTAGTTCTTGCAGGGAACAGACATGTGCAAGTGTTTTGAGGTTTTTTAAAGAAGTGTATTGGTTCTTAAACCTGGACTTTCAAGCCTTTGAGCTCAGATTACCTGTCCCCAACCATTCTGCTCCTTTCCAGGTAATCTGAAAACACAGTTCATATTTGCAGACAGAAAAATCTTACCCTCTTGGATAGTAAGGGCTATGGGTTTTCGTGTGAAATCTGGAGTTGTTTTTCCTTCAGGAAGTTCCTCCATAAACTGTGTAATCATGACACCAGGCACTTTTGATTTCTTCTTGATGCCTAAATGAACCAATTAAGTACCAATTAATAAGCTTACAAGCAGAATGTTGCAAAACCAAGTACAAGTGCAAAAATTAAGCAGAAATTCATTTAAATGTGTATTTTAATCATTGAAATAGTTATTTTTTCTGCTTCATCAGGTACATATCATAACATAAAAAAGACAGTTGGATAGCACTGAAACTGATTTCATAATGAAAACAAAACAAAAATTAACAGGATGTATGATTGTCGTTTTAAAGCCCACTCACACCAGGCTCTGACTGCTGTGTGGTCTGAAGAGCTCCACAAGAGTCCAAACATCTATGGATTGCAGAAAATTTTTAAAACCTTCGTTTAGTTTGAAGTTAGTCAGAATGCGACTATAATATCTGTCCTGATCAGATTTATTTATTTTTGTCTTCTGCTTTTCTGGTCATCCTACCACAGTTCATGAGAATCACATCTCTAGGAAAAATGGTTCTTGTCACAAACTGTCCAATTTTCCTGCAAACATCGGAGGTTTCTGGATCTCCACTGCCACTTTCAACCTTACTGTAAACACATGTAGTGTTTTCAGCATGTTAAAAGCAGTCTATACAGACTGCTGTGCACTAATAAACGTACCATCTGGAGCACATTTTGCAATCTGCTACAAGACTCCATTAGGATACTTGTGAATCAGTCAAGCCAAGCCGCTAAAGCCTTAGGTTGTGATTTGAGACCCACTGTGAGTGTTGTAAAATTAGACTGTAAAACTGCAAAATGATGCATTTAAAGTGCAGCCTGAAAAACTCAAATCTTTTTTCAGTCATTCAATAATCACAGCCTGGGGAGAATTTAGAGGTGTGTAATCCTCTCCCTAACTGGGTGTCCTTCTCCAGCAATGAACCAAACACTTACTAATTTATTTGTCCAAGGGGGTTTGAGCACACTGCTATAGAATTGACAAAGAAAACATGAATTGTTCACTACTAGCTGCCTGCTTATGTCCTTTTGACTGAAGCCAGAGCAGTGGCTTAATGCACTGCACATAACAGCCATACTAAGGAGAGAATTATAGAAGCCTTAGCATGAGGTCAGCATGGCCAGTCCAGCTTCAACTTCTCAGAGTAATAAGCCTGCTCCACTGCTCCACTGCTCCACTGCTACTGGTGCCATTATACTCCCCCATGCCTCTTCAAGGACTTCTATGCTGGCATTAGAATTAGAAACCACAACAACTTATTTCTTTACATAAGTTGTGTCAAAGTTCAAAACAGTCAGGGAACTCTCATGTGAATAATGAGAAGCTTGCTGCGCTTTTAATATTTAACAGATGAACTCTCCTAGACCCCACAAGGTTTTTATGCCATTGTGCAGTTTTAATCTGGTGCGAGAGGGCCCTAGATATCAGGCATGTATGTTTACCCAAAAAGAGTGTGATCCTATTGGGAAAATGCCACTAAAACGGAACAAACTGTGACCCAAACATGCTGTTATACAAACCCACAAAAGATTTTCACTACATTTTGTTCCATTTTACTAACCTAACTGATTTATTTTTAGCCAACTCAGTTGTGAAGGGAATGGATATTTGGTAAGTTGCCATTGTTTGACCCAGCCAATATTTATTTTATTTTTTATCTTGCTCTCCTGGTTTTTACCAATCCAAAAACTATTCTCACTGGGATAAAATATAACTTGTTCAATTTCCATTCCCACCTACTTTGCTTCTTTTTGCATTCGCTTTACCCTGACCTCTTACCAACACATGTAGCGCTGAGCAGAGTTAATGGAAAATGCTTACTATGAAAGAGCAAGATAAATTGTTAAATCTTTCTTTTTTTCCAACAGGGGCATAATCTATATTCATACTTGGGTTAACATAGAGGTAGTTTTTAAATAAGAACTACCTCTGTTTCACATCATTCACAGCTCATGCATGAACTAGAATATATTTAAAGAATTTTTCAACTGTTTTTCTTTTCCCCCTGAAATGTATAATGAATTACATGGTCTTGAAACTGCAAATGTAATATGCTATTAATGTGTATTTAAAATTGTCCAACTCTCCCTTGCTCAGTGGTATGAGAAAAGGGGTCGCTTTCCCAAATTTACCTAAAGAGAAAAAAAAACAAAGCCAAATCTTTAATAAGAGTTAGTCTTTGTGAAATGTGTCTGCCACCAAGGTCCTGCTTCAGGAAACAGAACTTATTAAAAATGTTTAAATCTTTAACCCTGAGTTCAGGACAAACTTAATAAACCTTTGGTTTTTGCTTTACCTCACCTCCTATTGTCTTTTCATTTCTTCATCCAAACAGTGGATGTCAAGATGCAAAACGAAGTGCATTTTTGTGCCGAAGCTTTGTCTGGAGAAAAATGTGATTTATTTATTTATTTTTTGCTGTTGTTTTATTGTCTCCAGAGACAAACATACATCATATATAAATTGGGGATAATCCTATTTTGATACCAATATTTCTAAATTTATCTGTAATCTGTTTACAAAGAAAACAAGCTTCCAAGGCACATCTGGTTTTAAAACCAATAAGATGAAAACTATGTAAAAGGAGAGATCATATTTATCCTATTAGCTTCTCTCTATTAGGTCCCTATTAAATTCAGAATATAATTTAAACATCTTTTTGTACATCAAATATTTGATTGTTCCATATGTTAGTAATGGTGTACTTGGCTTTCAAATTGCAGGTTTATGGAACATTTGCACTTGACTCACCCTGCAGTTCCAAAAAGCGACAGATGGAGCAGGAAGATAATAAAAGCTAAAAATGGGAAAAGTTGCTCTAAGGAAATAGAGCAAAATCAGAGATCTGGAAAAAATTTAAACTGGTAACATTTTAAAATGATATGTTGAAGTACTTTGGGCACTGTCTTCTAGTTAAAATTAATTAGTTGGGTTGGATCAGACTCTGACACAATGCTTATGGGGTCCAGCTGGGTTGGGTTGTATTTTTAGGCCCGATTTAAACTCAAAATGTTTTTATTTTTTATCAAATCTCTAACAAAGTCCTGAAAGCTGTGATAATGCTGTGGCTAAATATATAAGAGTGCATTGTGTATAAGAGTAAAATTGATTTTCAAATGGTATTTTCCACTTTTCAGATTTTTATTAGAAATCATTTGTAAAAATCATGTGCTCATCCATATAAAATATATAAAGGTTGGAAACTGTGACAACATTCAAGAAGTATCAGTTATTTTACAAGGCTTATACATGTCAGGGGTGTCCTTTAAGCTGCTTATCATAAGCCTTCAATGTAGGGGTAAAAAAATGACTACACATTTTGTAGTTTTTGCATCCGAGCAACTCCATGACAGCTATGTCAGAAAACATAAAAAGGTCAAATGTCTCAGGAGTATTTATTTATTTTTTTTAAGTTTGCTCTTTTTTATAGTTTCTCTGAGAAACAACAATCATTTATAATTAACCTTCCTTGTGGGTAAACAATCCAGAATTTGACTTATTTTGAGCTTAATGACAATAACATTAGCTTATTGCATTAGTCACTTTCTCTGGATTGTCATGTTATGTGATGTTTCCTGCAATATAGTTTCCTGTGTTGAGCTTGAAGGTCACCTTTGTATAGGACAGATCTGGATTCAAGGTTGTCAGTAAAAAGTGGCATTTTCCCGTCGACTCTCAAGCTAAAGTAGAGACATCACAATCATTCAGAGCGCCTACTTGTCACAGCTTGTCACAAGTTTTCACATGGTATGAAGGTTGTCACAATGAAATGCATCCATTGTGCCACAGAAAGGTTTGTCATCCATTTTTGGAAAGCACCTTTCAAGGTTGAGGACAGAGATGATAAGGATAATGAAGATGTAATTTTTCATGCAACAAAACCCAGCATGGCATCATGCGTGCAGAAAATTATTCATTTGTATTTTGATTATCTTTTTTTCTTGCATACCTTTGTCGTCCTGGTGTACTCCCTCAGAACCGTCGATTTAACACGCAACATGACAGAAGGAAAAGGCACAGGACAGGTAAATATAAATCCTGACAGAAGAACCAACCAGGTTGGAACTTTGACAGGATTAAGAACACAGAAGAAACACAAGGGACCACATAATACATACAGTTTGTAACCCAAGGTTGGGTGGACAAATACAACACAGAACATCTGCAGATCAAATATGCAGAGACTGACAACACAACAAAAACTATTAGTGATAGACAAAAGATGATGCAGCATGTTATCATATGGCGTGTAAGAGTTGTGCCGTGCAACTGTTAAGACTCAACACAGAGCTTTCTTACATATTTCCATATTGCAGACTTCTCAGGATGATTTCTGCTTGGTGCTTGAGATTAATTCAGGTAATACTTGGAGAAAAGCAGGTTGTAAGAAAATCCATTTTAGAAAGATAATGTTTCAATTCTGTGACTATTTGAAAGCATCCCTAATGTGCTGCATTGCCTCCCATGTTGCCATCAGGTCATGTGTTGGACGTTCAGTAATTTCTTTACCACATCAGGAACAGAGAGGTTTCCTGTGATGATTTTCTTTGGTGGTTACAGCTTGGTTTAATTCAATCTTCTTTCACTAAATTTTTGTGATTCTGTTCTGGAGAAAAGCACCATAACCAGAATGCAGTTCTCACCGGTGTAACTTGATAGTTGTTTCTTGTCTTTGTGATGCAGGAATTGGGTGATCTCATCATCGTTTCTGTCCGTATCTTCTTTGGTGAGATATCTTGGCATTAAAGGCTAAAGAGCACATAAGTTGTCACTGACGGTTGGAGTTCCTCCACTTGATTTTATTTCCTCTGCAATTATTAGCTGTTCACGGCATTAACCAAAAATGTTGGATTCCACATCTTCAAAGATCTTTCGAGATTAGACAATGTTGGTACTGTCTTCTTTGTCGTTGCTGTTTTGTTGGGTATGTCTACGTCTTGTTCATATTTGATACTTGGTTGCAATCTTAAATGACTATGAAGTTTACTTGTAAAGTGTAGTTAAGTTGAATCATGTTGATCTCTGGATTAAAAGAAAATGTAGGGAGAGGCAGCTGTAATACCAACCTTACTGACTTTTGCACTTACCTGCCTGCCCAGTGGCAGTTTCATCAGCCACCTTTGTCTTCTTCAACATCTTTATTTCCTCTTCAGATCAGCAGATTCAGGGGACTCTGAACAAAAGACAGAGAGATAAAACAAAAACCCTTAGCACCTCATACATACATATCTCATATTTTCCCCAGACTTTGAGGAGACAGCCTTAACTTAGAGATGGCTTATAGCTTATTATTAATGAATTCTCTTTGAAAATATAAGGACAGACCACTCAAAGATTCTTACAGAAATATCTGCCATTTCTGGAACATTTTTTTTTACTTCAAATTCAAAAGGCTTTTTGGTTATACCACTCCTGCCCACTGATTGCAGTTACCTAAACCTGGCAGTAAGAGGCAGCAGCTGGTGTTATTTACAGTAACTGTTGGTCATAACATGATCTGAGTTCCTGTCTCATGAGGTCTTCACAGACAGCTGTAAATTAAGCACAGATTTTAGTGACGCCTTAAAGATGCATGAAAAAGAATTGAATATTTAAAACTACATAAAGTGGCAGTGTTTGGGCATTTGAAATGAATTTCCATATCTTTAGAATGAAAACTCTACAAGAGAAGCTACTTTCAGGTATAAAAGACAACATTTGCTGGTACAACGCCCTGGGAAATGTGTACAACTTGGCAAAGCTCTGCATACTGAAGCAACAAAGTCATCTGTAGCTGACTAAAAGGGTCATACTTTCCATCACATGAATTTTGACAAAAGCTATCAGTGTGGTTCTTTTTATCCTGGGAATTGAGGCTTGGATTAGCTTTATATGATGTATACAAGTGTTAATTTGTAAACTTTTTTTAATACTAATGATAGGTAGCTATCTGGGCAGTAAGGATTACAATAGGAATGCCTCTCTAAACACCTATTCTTTTTATGTTTGGAACAACACCATATTAATTGGTTTGGAATTTGCACTCTATCCATTTTAGTCTCATCTGTCCAGATTGAAGTATATTTTTTCATCTTTTCATGTTCTTTTGCTGTATAATTACCATGTTGTTAAATAAAAATGCAGGGAAACTCATAATGTATAACATCCAAAAATACATATAAGCAAGAGATACAGGGTCTTGCTGTATCTCTTCTAACCATCTCTTTGGTCATGGATTGTTGTATAAAGGCCTGACAAACTGCCTATGCTGTGCTGTGACGTTTTTCAGTGACAGTCCTTTTGATGCATAGATGAACAAATGGTAGATATGAGTGCTGGTGTTGAATTTAAATTTTTAGGAACTCTGTTTTAGTTCCTCTCTGTTGCTATGTAAACTTCTTTCACATCAGCAGATTACACACACAAGACTATATGTTGAATCTAATCTTAACATTACCTACTTAGCCCCAAATAATTTTCACCCATGACAGATTTAAGTATATGTTTTAATTGAAAATAACTTTCAACTGAAAAGTCTGTTTCTGATAGAAAATGAGACAGACATCTTTGAAAGGAAAAGAAGACAATGTGAAATGAAATTTATTTGATTTTAATTGCAAAACATCTGCTCAAAAACTTGCAATTTTTACTTGCCAGTAGTGAAAACATCATTTCTGATATTACAGCAATCAAATACCTCTTGTACAGCTGAATATCATTTCACACGTTTCCACTTGCATTTGACTATTTTTTTTTATTAGGTCCAATTCTTTGATATTGGAACGCTTCCTTCCCATCACTCTTAACATTTCTCTTATCTACTCTGCAGATTCTATTTCAGATGTCAAAACATTCATATTGCTGCTATTTAGAAAAACATTTTGGTTATCTTAAAAAATCACTTTAAAGCTAAATTTGGCAGGAGTAAGAATTATGGCCTTACCTGTATCATTGTTTTTGCCACTCAATTCTACTTGCTATATTTTACTTGCGGAATCATATTTACTTGCGAATTCTGTTCACACAAACAAGGAATTTAGCTACAGTTCCGTTGCTCTCAATAAAGACTTTTTATATATAAACATACAAAAAAAGAAAATTAGAAATACATTCTTTTTTTTTCCTGTTTTGTTTGTTAAAGCTTCTACCTTTGTCTTCTGTTAAAGATGTCAAAAGTAGCTCACTTAGAAACATTGGTTTATCTGTGACTCTGCAATGATTGCTAATCGACTCATGTGACGCTTCGATGCTACGTAATTCACTGCCGTGCAAGTTGACCTATCGACTCTCTCTGGTTGGGCTCGGATTTAAGGTAGTTGGATTTCCAGAAGTGATGAATAACTTTATTTTTTAGAATTTTCAGTATTTATAATTTATCAGAACATTTTATTCTTCTAGCAGTCTTTCTATAAAGAAAGTCAGCCTTTTTGTAATTTTATTTAATTTGTTTTAGCAGATATGTAGCATATGTTTTTAATATCCATGCTTTTGAATTTGTACTCTAAAGTGAGGAGTTCTTGCAGCAACATTGTATTATAAACCACATATGTAAGACCAAAGCAGTCTGTTGGTGAAGATTTGCTGGCATGAGGTTCTGTGTAATGAAAGATATCCCACCCTCATGTTCTCTAGTTTTTTTGTTTTAGCTCATTACACGTAGGGTGCGATGTTTGGCTTTTGCACTCCGTTTTAATGAATTCTGACTTCTGGAGGAGGGGTACTGATGACAAAATAGTTCTGAATCCACCCTGAACAACACTCTGTGATTTGTGCTGCAGGCTACATTTCAGCAGAAACTTCTTTGGCTTTGACAGTGGAAAATAAAAATGCATGCCTAATAATCCCATTATGTATATCCAGTATACAGAGAGGCAGGTTGTCATTGATGGTAACCTGAAAAGTTGTTCGGATTAAGGTAAGAGACAGGCTTTTGGAAATGTTCAACCTCTGAAAAGAAAAAAGAAACTATATATTTCAGCCAGGGTGTCTGCTGCAGTTTACTTTAAATGCTGAAAATCTCAGAGCAGGATGTTACATCGAACCACTCCTTAGTTGATATAATAGCTCAGGTATAATATACAGGAATAATTCATCACCTTAAGAGCATGAAGTGATATATATGTCTTTCTGTCTGTCTATGACAAATGTGACCCCTTTCTTTCTGTGTTCAATCCTCTCCTAAGCGAAGGCATTAAAGATGTTGCTTCAACTAATTGTGTTTGTTGTGCATCCCATAGATTTTACCACTAACTCAGAGCTTTTTAGAATTTTTCCTCTCTTAAACAAAGGAAGTGTTTCCTTTTTCTTGAGTTTCCCTCTGTCTTCTTAAATCTCTAGTCGATTGTGACTTAGAGCTGTTCACACTGAACCAGGTTCTGCAGTAGTTTTTTTCCTTTTAAAAGTAAGTCTTCTTTTCCATGTTCACAACATTCATGCACATTATGAGTAATTTCTGCAAAGTTAATAACTGAATGCTTTAAAGTAAGTAACTCAGTTCAGTTGGGTGGGTTCCCTGGGAAACCTATAACCAATTAGCATGATAAACTGAACTTGAGGAACTGTTTTATTACTAGAATTGAATTGGTGTGTATGTAATTGACTTTGAATGTGCCTCTGTAGTTTGATGGAAAGTGTTAAATATTTCTGTATATTGATGTATTTGTTTGCCTTCTGCCATTCGTTATCAATTTTCATTGCATAAATAAATAAATTGAAATGAACTGAAATTTGAATCAGTTTTGACTGTAAAGCCGACACCAAGCAATATTGGACTGGCATTTGATTTACTGTGGGCATGTTCAAAACTTTACTAGTGCACTTTAGTAGCATGTGTTTTAAAGTAAACACAAGTCTAAAAACATTAATATGTACACAAATATCATTGGGTAATGTTCTTAATACAGTATTTTACTACCCTTATAACTTGCCTTCGGCTATCCTTTACCAATTCCTGTAAAAAGAACAAACAACATCTTAAAAGAAAAGTTTTCTGAAAAGTCTCTGAAGTCATCGCACAACACAAAGTCAGAACATACTTAATATAATAGCAGTACGTGACATCCAGCTTCCACCCACTTCAGCTGACTGCACCACTGACCACATACACTGAAAATGGCATCCAGTAGCTTCTCAAATGTCGCTCCCAGCTTTTTTTCCCCAACATGTCAGTGATCGCAGAAGAGTGAACAAGACAGAAAGTGGCTTGAGCAATGTAACTCACAAAACTCAGCTTAATGGCAAGACCTTTGGTGACAAATGAGCTCTAATGGTGCTACATAAACCTCCCTTTGGATTTGCTCATGTGTTCAAAAATAGCATGATGTCAAATTGAAAAAAAAAAAAGCTTTCTCCCTTTCAGAATTTTTTATTTGCTTTATTTAATTGCATTGAAGACATGTATGTTTCTATCAACGATCTTGATATGCATACATTTTAAGGTGTACCACCTAAAGACGCATGGAGAAGACGACATGAACCACAGCCCTGAAGATTCTTCAACGTCAAAAGAAATTGATCACTTGCCAAACTACAGTCCACTTCTTGCTCCCCTGTGCCTAAAGCTCAGGTTACTATTGAATTGATATCTTCATCTAAACTTAGTTGTCATCCAACAGCTTCACATCTCTGACCATATTTCACTGATACAACCTCTTTAAAAATTTGAAATTTAAGCTCAGTAACCAGCATAAGGAAATTTCAAGCATCAGAAGCAAATATGCAACATTTAATGTACAGCCTAATGAATAACGTTTTGAAATACTTTGCACTGTAAAGTATTTTACAGTGCAAATGCCAGGTGTGCAAGGTACTGAGTTTAAAATGGCAAGCTTTATTCTTGGACAAGGATAACACTCCTGTTTTTTTCTACAGTTCCACTGCAACTGCCTAGACTAGTGCACTTATCTTTTCTATCCCATCATCATTCAACATGAAGCATTAATCTGGATATTAGCATGTGGAAACATGCAAAAATATATATCTTTTTTACCCCCCTGCTCTGTAAAATTTCTGATCAAGCCTTCATTTTGTGGACCACCTACCTGTTCCCTTCTCTTTCAGTCAGCACTCTGGTCACACTGTGCCTTCCCCTATTTTTTTTTAACTGTAACAGATCCTTCCTGCAGCTTTCAAAGCAGTGCTTGATGCTTTACTTCAGCTCAGACCCAGTGACTGCCAAAAGCCATTTAGGCTTTTTTCATGTCAGTGATGACTCCAGAGGCATTAGAGGTCAAGTGGGCGGTGAAGCAGGGTGGGTTAAATACTTCGTAAAGGTTTTTTTGTACTTTAGTCTGGATATGCAAGTTTGGCTCTAGTTTGGATGTGAAAAAATGCCCTGCAGCTTAGAAACCATGAATGTTTAAGGCGTGGCATCCTTAACTTGTTATTCTCTTATTAGAGGTCCAATGCTGAACTGCAGACGTTTTTTTTGGATAAGTCTCTAAGTGCACAAACAGAAACATCTGTGCAGTTTTCTGTGTGCTGTCTCATGCATTTATAATTTCACAGACTGATTTAGACATTCACCTCCAGTAATTGATTCTTGATGACTTGAATATAGCAATTACTTTCCCGACAACTTTAATTAACAAAATAAGCTGTCTTGAAATGGCTGGTATTGATTTGAAAAACTGGGGTGGAAATAATGACAATAATGCCAATTGGATGAAGGTTAATACTTAGGCAAACTATCATCTCTGACAATTTTTGCTGCAGACACTTCAGAACTGAAAGCCATAATCCATATTGTCTTATAATTAGAAGTGGTCAGACAACAATAGTACTCAAAATATATCACTTGAAGAAAGCGTACTTAAAGTTAACGATTGCAGCTGGAAACATGTTTGTCTATTAAAGCCTCTAATATTACATTTAGTCATTGTGAATAGATGTATTACTTAAAGAGAAGGGAGACGATGCCAATCACTGTCCAGAAACACTTAAATAAAGAGGCACATTATTCCATCCCATCATATGTTCAGCCTTTACTGGAGCCAGGAAGGCCATGTTGTTTCTATTTCCAACTGAAATTTGACCTAAAGCATCCACAATCATAATTTACTCAGACAAACAAACATTCACCTTCACAAATGCACATACAATGGGAGACTATTAAAAGCAACTTCAGACAAACATTGCAATTTGATCCTTAGCATCCAACATCCAGTGACCAAGTGATATCCAATTCTATTTGTACTCTTCCTACCAGTGACGTGCGGTGAGGTTCATAGCTGGTGAGGCACTGACGTCATCAGAATCAGATTTGCAAATAGATGCATAGATTGACAGCAGTTTACAGGTTATGTTTCACTTCTGCATCCTTACACATACAAACTGTAGCTCACAAAACACACATTTCCTTAAAAAACAAAACAAAATAAATGTTATTACTGTCTTACCTTTACTTATAAATGAAGTCCATGCGTCGCTCCTTCTGCACAAAAACATCCGTCACTTTGCGATAGAAGTCCTCCTTATCTTCCTTCAGTTTTAAAAGTCTCTCTGTCTCAATGGAGATCACTGCCAGGGAAGAAAGCCTTCCTTGATCCGTCCTGTTCCTGCTGTATGTTTTCAGTCTCTTCAGGGCTGAGAAGGACCGCTCCACTGACGCTGTAGTAGCTGGCACCGTGAGCACGAGCTGGAGCAACTTTGTCGCCTCAGGAACAGTTACAACAAGATCCTTCTCGGCCAAAAAGTTGAGAAGCTGTCCAGGAGATTTGCATTCATCCCTCACCGTTTTTGAGCTATACAGTCCAATGAGATCGGCCTTCAGTCTGACAAAGTCAAAAAACTTGGCATACTTTGACAGGCTCTGCAGTTTCGTGTCATCAAAATGTTGTGACATTTCATAGAACTTTGCGCAATCCACCAAACCGAGGAAAGCAAGTTCATCAAAATGGGATAAGCGAGAGGAAAAAAATCACTATCTCTATTATAATCTATCGCTGCACTTGACTTGCTTCCCGAATCGTTTAGCCTAGCTCGCTGTCACTTACTCGGCAGTTGAGGAGTGAACAAGACGAACGTCTGGGATCTTGAGCGCCCCCTGCCATGAGGCAAGAGAACTGCCTGCCTCACCTCGAACCTGTTCTCTGCCGTTTATAATCGCTCATTACACGAAACACGTTACACAAACACAGTTGGTGACAAAAAGCACTGTACATTATATACATAAGCTAAATTATTGGAAATAAGTTCACATATTAAATTTGTTTAAACCATTTTATTGACGCCGTACAGCAACATGCTCTCTCCGCTTAGCAGCCAGCGCAGAGCCAGGGGTTGCGCAATCCAAGGTGAGGCAGAGCTCGCTGCTGCCTCACCGGCATCGCTTCCAAGCATTTCAATGGGAAAATAAGAAAATTCAGCGATTTTGAACAAATAAAAATCGAAATTGGTGAAGCTACATGAAAAATAAATATTTTTTAGTACAAATCACCGGATGAATATAACAATTTAAATTACTTTATGATTATATATTTTCTTTCTTTCCATGATGGCTGGTGAGGCACTGCCTCACCTGCCTCCCCTGACCGCACGTCACTGCTTCCTACAGTATCTGTTCTTATTTACTCAGTATTTAAAATGTACATTCCCGGTAGCATCAACATGTTCATATCTTGCATATCAAAGTGTTCTGTTTTATTTTTCGTATAGAAAATGGTAAAGGCACCCACAAATGATACCAATGTTACCAAATATTTTTAAACAAACACAGACTAGCATTCCCCTTTTAAATGTGTTTCTTTAGCCACATGCCAGTCTTACAGCATTCCCCAAATCTTTATGGCGTTAGCAGTAAAATTTGACTTCAGCACACAACAACAACTATAAATCTGAAACACTGTACGCAAAGAATTCTACTTCCCAGTGTCATCTTCCAGGGGATGGTAGATTTGTCTGTTTAGGCTTAGAAATAGGATGAGTGCATTTGTAGCTGATAGTGCATTACTACATACAAACTTCATGTCAATATCTCAGAAGGTTTTAGTTTCTGCAAATTTTGACTTGCTTTATTATTGCATTATGTATTGAATAAATTGACTCGGTTAAGTTACTCTGGTTATGTTTAAGGATATATGATTTGTTGTGTTGTGTAATGTTTACTGGTTTTCTCAATTGTTGACTGTGTGATGTTTTTTATGACTTTGTTTTTTTTGTTTTTTTATGACTTAAAGCTCTTTGAACTGCCTTGTTGCTGAAATATGCTGTTCAAATAAACTTGATCATTGATCACCAGGAAGTAGCAACTGATCTGAAATATATAAGCATTGTAAATATTCACATAGAAATTTGAAGAATTAGCAATTTCAGTATAAACAGAAATTAGTTATGATATATAACTCACCAAATCTTAGCTAATGTCCTTTCTCAGAATTCTCACCTCCAATCCACCATCCAGTTATAAAACTATATTTATAAGTGTAGCACATCCCATTCCTTGATTTAAGTCGGCTTCCTCCATGGAAGATACCCATTTCAAATTGTTAATTTGAAAATCCCCACTTGTTTTGACTGTGACTTGTTTTGTCCCTACTGGCTGCTGCAGTAGACCTTACACATTCTATTTCTGGCATTACAGTTAGACAAGTGTAGTTATTAACATCTTGTAAACGAGACAAGAACCCAAGATCACAAAGCTGAGTAAACAGCTTGGATGACTGTTTTCTCTCTGCTTCTGCACTAACCTAAAGTTATATACTTGAGTCCTCTGATTTATGCTGTCTGGTAAAGACATGTATATAACTGACAGATTTAATAACTTTTTGAAATGGAAAAAATAAGTTTTGTGTGACATTTATTTGACTCAATTCATAATCAGAAGCTGTTTTAGCTTCGAGGCCCCCTGAGGTCAAGGTTTGCCTGCAATTCAATTACAGGGCAGGAAAGAGTAGGAGTCGTTTAGAACGACTGTTTACAACCAAGAAGCAGCGTGGTTGTTATTCCATAAAATTAATTAGAAACAAACAATAGACACAAATACTTTTTTAACATTATGTTTTCTATACACTGCACAACCAGAGCAGAGAAAACCTTCTTGTTTGTGCTATTTGCTTATCTGTCACCTGCTTTAGTCTTCTCTTCCTTACTACTTTCCTATCATGGCAGTAAACCCAGTGCTGTTTATGTCATGCAGCACTTGGAGCACTCATAACGGTGCCACCTGTTTCTGGTGCATGCCGCAACACTTAACTTAGGATACTGCAAACTTGGCACTAGTAATATACTCCTCCCACAACAGTATCTTTTTACTGGTGACATGAGTCCAATTGCTTCTACTAGATCCACTGCAAACTTAAGGAAGACTTAACCTGAAGAAACTGAAACATATTGGATAATTGCCTCAAAATATATCTTTTATGTCTCATCTACTTTTTCCTTCATGTACTTTTGAAATGTTTTATGACAATTTTATGATGTAACATGTTTATTATTACAAAAAAATCCTTTATCCGAAAACCTGGCAGTGATAAATAAACACTGCTAGGTGTTAACTTAACCTACTTCTGAAAACTGTAGAAGTGTTAGATTTTGTGATAATCTAGTGTTAATCTATGGCTAGAGGATGGCTGCCATCCTTGCAGGGATGGAAGGTTATCACAATTTATTTCTTCTAATGAAAACTGTATGTATGTATGTATTATATATTGTAACCTTCTGTTGTTATCATAACATAACCAGAACACAACAATTTCCATTTACAGATCAACTACAAAATCTTTAAGACTTAACAACTGCCATTGTCTATGACTGGCGTGAAGAATCTCACCTACGTCAACCCGTAGGGAGGGAGATGCCTCCGTTGGAGAAATGAGCCCTGTGTCTTAATCTGAAGACTGTCTGATATGGGACTAGGCAGTCACAGTGAAGAACCACACACAGAGGGTCTAGCCTGCTGGTTGGTGACCGTTAGGACAGTCAGTTATTCTACACTGAGCACCCAAACCTTGTCCCGAGAACAAAGTCCACAAGAAGGTCATCCAGGTAGACAAAACAGCAGCTTCACAGGACATGGGTCAGTACCCTTCCCATTAGCCACTGCAGAGGTCAGTGGTACTGAACCAACTGTACCCAGCAATATAGTCAAGGGTGTTTGTCAGCTATTCTGACTATTGTCCTCTACGTTGAGTACCCACTAGTCGCTACCACAAGAAATGCTGTGGTAGTGCATTTCTTGGTTGGGACTTGGTCTTTTAGTGCTAGGCAGTATGCCTGCTTGGACCATGGAGACAGTGGAGCCAGTGTTCGTCAGGGAACTGAGGGGAATGCCAATGAGCCTGATGTTGTTTTATAATCCATGCAATCTGCCTTGCCAGTCCAACCACAATGCAGTTTCAGTAACTGGAGTGTCTTCTAGTCGTGGTAGGCCCTCCTCAGCACTACCCCCATTCAGCTGAAAGGGGGCAGTAAGTTTTTCTTACATGGGCCTGGAGCTGGACAGCCACAAATGTTGAATGCATCAACATTCATAGCTGTTGAATGTCGATGCATTCAACAGCTATCCACATTAGAAGCAATCCACTCCTCTTTGTTGCCGCTGAGGTGTTTGCAGAGGGGTAGTCCTCCTTCTCATCACTCTCACTACTGGCTTGGGCTGAATCAAAACTTGCAACTGGGCTGTCATTTCTGACATTCAGCATGGACTCCATTCTTTCTGCTGCCGAAAGGACCACAAACCAGTCCCCAGCTAACTGAGGACTACGCACAAATATGTTCATGGAGTCTGGCTGGTCAGAACCCCTTGGCCAGCCAGAACCTAATGAAAGTTTGCACGGCAAGTTCTTTTTTTTCTTTCTGTTCTATCACTAAATCAGAATAACCTTGTCATGTCTGTACCAGTATAGGGTTTTACCCCTCAGACGCCAGCAGGTGATTAACTTACATGTTCAGGATAGCTCCTCCTCCTAAAGGACCTCTGAAGGAGCCTCCTGGACCAATGGTGAATTGTGGCATTGCCCTGGTTTTATGTCAGACAGTATGTGGAGGGCACCCATCTCTAAGCCCAGGGCAACCTGCAGTGGTGTCTCCTCAAGGGACCAGTTACACAGTTTAGCAGCCAAGTCAACCTGGATGATGTAACTCTGAAATGCAGTTCCATGGCAGAGGTCCTTTCTTCAGGCTGTTGCACCACCATGGTGGGCTGGGAAGCTAGAATTCGGGCACCTACTAGCGTTGACAAATTGTGCCTGCAGACGGCACTGACTCCATCAGGTCAACTGTTGCTGGCTTGTTTCCCTCCCACGCTCTGTTCTTCAGCCTGGCTTGACACAGGCAACTTGCTTCCCCTTTCTAGTCAGTGGTGGCTATGCTATGGAGACAGTGGAGCCAGTGTTCATTGAGGAGCTGACCTCAAGGTGCTTGCTCCTCCTCTCTCTAATTACCAAAAGCTGCTCAATTTCTCTTAATGATATCATTTTCAAGCTTCACTTCTGACACTCGGGTAGCCATCTGTGAATTGGGATCAATAATTAGGGAGGTCAATGTAACACACTTCCATCCATTCTGCTAAGCGCCCTGGGAAATATGGTCAGTAGTCCCAGCAACCTCTTCAACATCATACAAATGTTGGAAGCTCTAGCACTGATAGCAATTAAATAATATAGCTGAAAACAAATCTTAAAATCTTTTCTGTTTGTGTTCAAGGAAACAAGTTGTCTGAGCATTGCAGGAAATGTAATTATTATAGGAAGTAGCTGTTTAAAGCGGCCATGAGTCATTGTTTCAAAAGCAGAAAGATTATGACCCTTTTATGTATGTTTTAGGGGCTTGATAACTATTTTGATCATCTATTTTTCAGCACTTCAATATTTGTTTCTGAAGATGCAACTTTAACATTGTACATTAATTACAATTGTAGCAAATATTTTTCTAGCAATCAGACATTGCTAGTGATTGAATTTTAATTCTTGTAAAAGCTGAAGCAATGGCTTCTTGCCCCTTTGCTGCTAAGACTTACACCTAGTGAGTAAATAATGGTAGTTTTCAACATTTAACGTGTGTATTCACAGCTCACCTAGTCCTCTGTATGAAATTTAAAGATACCAGAGAAAACCAAAAGTATTGATGCATTAAATTAGTGTTGTGTGTACAGTAACATCAGAGGCATTTCAGTGAGTTATGAGTAAAAATATGCTTACATCAGAGAATGTGTGCTATAATTCCAATCCATTTTAAATAAGTTTTTAAAGTATTTAATTGATTTTACCTAAATATCTATATTTCTGTGTTGTGATGTTTTTGGGTTTTTTTTTTGGTATACTTTCCTGCAATTTCTAAACATTTTATAGAGTGATTAATCTTTCAGCATCTTGTTAATTTTTTATCATTAGCTTAAATGACCTTAGGGTCACTAGTTTCCCCTTGTCCTACTCTCCCCTGAAGATGATGGATGATACTCTGCTCCAGAGCTTCTGACCCATTTCAACTTAATTCTTGTGTAACAGTAAACAGAGGCGTCTTTGACATTTGAGCTGCTTGCACACACACTCGCATAAACAGCTTTTTCCAATTTCTGTAGTTCCAGTATTTTTTGTAACAATTTAACTGATTATATACTTTTGAATTAAATCAAACAGCAAAACACATGTAATGTGGTGTGTACAGTATATGAATTTCTGAAAATATTTTTTTTCAGAATTTGTAAGGTAGACGATTGAGCAACCATTGAAAAGCACACATATATAATCCTAACTGGACTAAAAATAAGTCAAAAAAGATGGCAGCATAATCAGATTACTGATATATCTTTAAAGAAAATGTCACATTTTTTACACACACACGCCCACCCCCACACGCACACCCATAACATATATGTTTGGGTAAAAACAGCACAAGAGACATCATATAGTCAAGAAGGATATTGTTCTAAACTTTCAGAGAATTATTGATTTACTTAAATTAAACATGCCTTGCGTCTTGAACCTTTAAGGTAGTAATCTATAACAGTGAGATGAAGGTGGGTTCTCATATAAGTAGTCTGTGTCTCGCCAGCAAGGTTTAAAATAGTTCTTCGAAAACTGATAGTCGGTGCTGAGCAGCAGCAAAAACATGGATCCAATTTCCTCAGAGTGCATAAATGAGGATAAGTCATACAAAACCTTTCTGCATTATTGAATTGCATTATGGATCAGTGATTGAAAGACTAGTTTGAACTGATAAATTTTTGTTAATTGTAAATATGTTTTAGTGGTGAGAAGAACACAGTTTTGTTGTTTTATTCGGGTAAGCTTCTTTTGCTATGGGTATTGCCACTAGATGGCATTGTTACACTTTAGTGTATTATATTATCCTCCAGTGACAGGCCTCCTACTAAGCAAGAAATTACTTCTATACTTGGAAGAAATCTTGGGTTGAAAGGTCTTCTGAAAAACATAGCCCAGAATTTATTGAGCCTGAATTTTTTACAACTGTCTCAATCGCCTTTGTTATATTACTGTGCAGCACAGTTGTTGAAATGAGGTATATTATATATCCACCCATTTCTATTCCAACTGGATCCTGTTCAGCGTTGTTAGGGTGGCAGGGTGGGCTTCTGTCCATCTTCAGCAGTCAACAGGGTACAACTGGAAAGGTGACTAGTGCATTAAAGGGATTTTATAGAGTAAAGAATGTAGAGTAGAATACAAAATAGTTTTAAATGAGATGCATCTTCGAGAATGAAAATGCCTTAAACTTTTCTTATTGATCATCTATTTCTTATGAGTTGTTGAGCAGTGTAGTGAAGAGAGAGACAAAGGCCTTACCACATTAACTGGGGTATTTTGGTAAACAGATATTTTCCCTGTTTAGCAGCATATTATTTTTCTAAACAGAAAAAAATCTACAAGAAAACAAAGTTTTCAGAAACAAAAAAAAAAGATTTAGAAAAATTATATGCAAGTGAATTGTATATCTGGAAATGTTATCATAGGGGACCACTATGATACACACCCGCCATAGCTTTCTATGCAAAAATCCACAGCAATAAAGTGGAACTGTTTTTATAGGTTGGGAAATATCTGTCTTTCTTTGTCTTGGCTTAACCTCAAATATAAGTAGGTGAGTGAGTGACTGAGAGGAAATGGAAAAAGGTGCCAAAAACACCAACTCACACTGTCTGGGGACAATTTTTAGGTCGAAATGCTATAATGAGGTGATGGATCTTTTGAATTGTATGTTGTTAATGTAATCCAATGGTACTGTGCTAAACTATTTCAGGTCTTTGCTTCACTGGAACACCTTGTATCATTTAGTTATTGTAATTGCATAGAAAGAGCTCACCTGGACTTGGAGATTTGTGTAGCATTAAGAACCTACGTGGCGCTGTGCAGCAATGAGAGTCTTCCTTGGCTATAAATAACTTTAAATAATTGGTTAGCGCAAGTATGAATAAAATTAGTAATTAAGATCAGAATTACTAAGTCAGAGCACCACTTAGTTATCAGGAAAGTACTCAAATTATTTAGTTTCAGTTTTTGAGACAACGTCTCTGAAATAAACAAATCAGACATCACTTTTAACACGTTTTGTCCATGATTGTTGTCTTAGTCCTACGTTTTCGTCCAGGGTTATAAGGTTCCCATTGTGTTACAGGGTATCCTTCCTGAAACTCTTCCTCTTCCTCTTGCTGGAACCAGAGTAGGTCAAGGCAGTTAATTTATCAATGTATCAATAGTTATACCAGCCTCCTGTATTCAGTCCTTGATGGCTGGAAATCCACCAATGTTTAAATGGATTGATGAATGAATGGATGGATTTGTGAAATGGGAATAGTGAAAAAAAGAACATGTCTGAAACGTTCATTGTGAAAATGCAAGAATTCAGTTTTCAAAAGTTCAGTAGATTGTTGTAGCTAGAACATTTTATTTTTTCTACATTTATAGTGTTTTCTGTTTCTTTGTTTTTTTTTCTTTTTTGTTTGACCCCAACATTGTTAAGATGTTATTTTTTTTTAAATTACAGAATATTTGGCTTCTTTTATTCTTGAAGCAACATTTCAAAGCAAGAAGCTTCAAAGAGAAGAGAGTGTCAAGGACATTATAAGGCAACTTTGTAAAGATGACTTTTAAAATGGCTCTGCTGAATTCATGCCTTCACCTTAATGTATAATCTAACAAAAGGCTGCATCGTGAATTACCCCGCATTGCACTTTTAAGATAATTTGCATACTATTATTTTTGAGAAAAATAATTTCAAGCAGCTGAGTGAGAAATGGCTTCTTTTCAACACCTGTGACTGAATAGGCTTATTCATAAAATACCTTTCCTCACTTTAGACTGGAGGTTTTTATGTGTATTTTAAAATTTAAAAAATAAATTCTTGCCTTTGGTCTGACTATTCACAACATTCCAACTCACTAGCACAAGTAAAGATTATGTGGCTGAGTGGTAACAAATCTCTTGTTAAATACATATAAAAAAATTAACTAAACAATACATTTTAAATGAGTTTAACACATTCTGCTGCAAATATGGCCAATATTTTGTTTGCTAATTAATTTTTTAATCTGTTACTTTGCTATTGTGAATATTTGATGCCAAATAGGAGATTGAAATACAAATTTGATTAATTGTACATCCTTCATACATACATAGCCAATAGCTACACTTTTATCCTTTTTTCTGTATCCCTAAGTGGTGGTCTGTTTTTCTCCTACACCTAGGAAAAAAAGAGTCAGTGTCATGATCAGGGATTTTAAGATAGGATTTAGGTCAATATCACATTTATTTATATATCACTTTTAAAAATGGGTTTAAAACTGCACCAAAGTATGGTACAAAAATGACAATAGAATAAGTTGATGAAAAGAGAGCCATTATACTATATATATATATATATATATATATATATATATATATATATATATATATATATAAACTCTCCTTACAGCTTTAAGCTTAAATTAAAGTGCTTTTCTCTTTCTGTAAGTGATGCGGGTGAAGACAGATTTTAAGGCTGGTTCATTCAAGTTCCTGGCTCTACTCTCTGTCTATATATATATATATATATATATATATATAAATAAATTCTATATATATAAATTCTTCTACTAAAGAATTTAATAGAATTTAGTGGACTAAAAGATGACAATTAGCTGGAGTCTAGATGTGACAGTAAGTAACTGTTACCTTTGTTGCACTAACCATTGCTACAGATGGCAAATGTCATGTATGAGATTATTCTTTTTAAATATAGGGTTAGTTTGTACTTGCAGAGAGAAAGCTTGTGTGGGTATATGGGAAGACAGTAGACCTTTTTACCAGTGGACCAACAAATTGTCATTTAATCTATGTGATAACCCCCTATTGTATGGAGCTAAAACAAAAGAGCAAATTTAACTCTAAAAAAAAAATCACAAAAAATGAATCTCTACATTATGCATTTTCCAGTACAACCTTCTTACTCTTTGAGTTCATTGGCCTGAATGTTAACTGACCTGATAGACAATCCACCTTTGTACTGGGCCACAGCTTTTGGTATATATCACAGTCTGCTCTAAGTACCAACAAAATAAGCCCAGGCAAAGAGGTGATCCATCATGTGATGCCTGGTTGTAATATATCTCTCCGTCTTGGTCACCATAACTCATCCTTATAGGAGCTGTTGAGTACTGCAGTGTTAGCAGGGACAGGAACAATAACTCTTGTACAATAATGGACCCCTGCACAGCCATGATGGCAGACTAGCCTTTGTTGGAGGAATATATTTCTAATATAAAAATATTTCTCCAGTAACGGATCTTTCTCTTGGAAGTCCCATGTGAAAAGGAACTCAGGGGAGCGAATGCTCCACACTCCTGTGAATATCTGAAAATACCAATGTAGAAGCCAGTGTAAAATGTGGAGGAATTTCATTCACCAGAAGTACACACATCTGAGCCCAACTGTAGCATGGGCCAACTTTATGAATATGTGCTACTGTTTCACCAGTAAGACCAAGTCCACGTGTGATGCTGTTAGTGAACCATTTAAGTTCAAATTCATGTATCAAATTCATGCATCAATAAACCCTACATTAATGGAATGTGGGTTTTAATGGAGATATTTTTATGCAGATGACATGTAGTTATACTCCTCCTTCAAAGATTCTGCAATCCTCAAATCATTGTTCTACTTGACTACCTAAAGAAAATGACAAATTGGTTAGGTAAACTCTGAAAGTGCCTCCGAGTGCCTGATTATTGCCCCAGAAAGATTCTTCTGATCGGGCAACAAATTAGATATTTCTACTTGACAATTTAAGCCAAATTTAAAGGAATTAGGTGTTGTTTTCAAACAATTAATATCTCATAAGAGTCATGCAAAACAGCTTGTGCTGACCCTTTTAAGTATTTGAAAAAATATTTCCCAACTAAGAAGGCTGCATAAAAACAGCATTTTGAAATGTTTGTTCATATTTGTACTTCCTACAGTCTACCCTATTGTGATTAACTTTTCACATGGATGAACAAAAAATCCTTTGATCATCTTGAATTAACCCAAAACTGTGCAGCAAGAATCTTAAATGGAACAAACAAAAGAACTAACATCACTCCAGCTCTCTTGGAGTTTTCTTGGATCCTGGTTTAAGGTGTTTCTTCATAGAGTTCACATGTTCTTCCTGTGCATGTGGGGGTTATCTTTGAGTACTCCGATTTCCTCCAAAAATATGTGTTTTAGGTCAAATGTGCGCTCAAAGTTGCCCTTAGGCATGAGTGATTGTTTGTCCTGTGTGTCTCTGTGTTGCTCTGTGACGAACTGGACACCTACCCAGGTTGTACCCCACCTCTCACCTGATGACCGCAGGAGATGAGCACCAGCTCCTCCACAAACCTGCAAGGATAATCTGGTAGATAACAGACGGATGGGTTTTTAACTGAAGACACTGCATTTAAAGCCATCATAAGGTGTATTTGAGCAAAACAGGAATAGAATGACTGCTGGTAACCATAAGCAAATTAATTACACTGTATTATGAATTGTAAAACTAAA
The DNA here is from genome assembly GCF_001444195.1 of Xiphophorus couchianus. Lineage (NCBI taxonomy): Eukaryota > Metazoa > Chordata > Actinopteri > Cyprinodontiformes > Poeciliidae > Xiphophorus > Xiphophorus couchianus. Next base: position 5,989,424 of record NC_040247.1, read on the forward strand.
ATTTGATTAACCAAATTTTAGTCTTTTTACTAGTGAGAAGTCATCACAGTTACTAATCCCAAAGACCGCATCAAATGGACTTACTCCTCAGATGCAAATTATTCACAATCCCGAACCATACCATACCAAATCCTGTTCAGCTTAATAATTCAATGTCACTCTTTTTACTTGTATTTTGCTTACTTTACAAATTGTCATAGGATTTATCACAATGTTATGCCTGCATTATGCTGTTTCATGAATACATAATACATATGTTGTAGTAGGTTGACTGTTGGAAAAGGGCACCTCCATGCAAATGCAAATCAGTTGCTGGTGAATAAACATGACGTTGAGAATCCTTGTCCAAAAACAAGCTCTTATGTAAGAATACATTGTGTGTTAAGAAGATTCTTATTTTAAAAAAAACTAGAGTGAACAATTTTTGCACAAAAAGCAAATATCTGTTTTGCAACTAAGGCTGCAGTTACATGTTTAAGACAAGATTTAAAATAAATCAACGTTTTAGTGAACATGACAACATTTAAACCTACTCTAGATGCAGTTTTGGCATATAGTGTAACACATTTTTTTAAGTACTGGTGGAGTTCACAGCTGAAAGAAGTCATCTACTTGTGAAAAGTTGCTGCTGTTGTACATGCTGTTGTTTATTATTACTTTGGACCTTACATTTTCTTAGTAGCTTTGTCTGTTTCCATTTAAAACTGTTAACTTTATATTTCAGGCCCTGCTTACACTGAATGCTACACATCCATTCTTTAGCTGAGGAGCCTGAAAGGCCATGAATTAGTTTCTGTTGGGACTTTTCTGAATTTGTCTACAGTACATGAGGTGAACAAAACAGCAATATAAATCTGAATGAGAACTTAAATGATTTTTTGTTACTTTTGTCTTAGTCTCTTTGAAAATATCAAAAATCATAGATGAAAGGCATCTTGGTAGTTTTGTCAAACAGTATGCTGCTGTAATATTTAATAAGTATGTAGAGCTCAACTAACCAAACAGTATGTTCTGTCTTGGGAAGAAAAAAAAAAAGATTTTATGCTTACTTCCTACCCTACTCAATCTCTACACAGAAACAATTTTTCTTTCATGTGATGAATCACCAGGGAACAGAGTAAAGACAGAGGTAGAATTAGACAGGAAGGAAAACTCATACAGTAGCTGACATACAATAGTATATATATATATATATATATATATATATATATATATATATATATATGTGGAGCAGAACTGTTGATTTTATTCTTTCTACTACCAGAGATGTTTCTAGTGTTGGAAAAAAACAATAGAAAGTAGAAAAAACAGCTTGGATATTTACAGTATTTCTCTATCTACATCGTCATAACCTCTTCCGATGAGCTTTTGCTTGTTCAACCCCAAAACATCTTCCACTTTGTCAAAATTGCAAGAAATTTACTAACCACAAAACAATTGCAAGAATACAAACGCTATGTAAAAGGTCTTTGCAGAAAGTAACTGAACTTTTATGTACTTTTCAGATTTTAAGCATTTAATCCACATATTTTCAGTTAGAGGGTATGTGAATGACAGGTGTAGCCTCAAGGTCGAAGGGTAAGAAATAGGTATATTATTGTAGATTTTCAATGTAGTCCCTCCAGACTCCACACTTGTCATACTGTGCAAAGAGCTGTGCTTCACTTATTCTTATCTCCTGCAGCTACAAAAGACAAGAAAAAATCATTTTAATAAAGAAAATCCCCTAAAACTAAAATTTCAGTAGCCAATATACTATTGAAACATAACCATGGTTCATTGCATGGCTGTGAGATTTGCTGAAATGTTCAGATGAACTAACAAAAGGTTAAACCACCTTTGTGTTGATGACTCACCAAGACTATTCCTCTGCAGTAAATTAGAGGAGGATTAGGATTATTTTGTTTGCAGCTATCATGATTTTTTGAGTCATTTTTACTCATGATTTTTACCATAATTAATGAAAAAACTACATATGAAAACCAGAATTTTAACATCAACATATGAAGTTTTATGGAGCATTCTTTTTTTAAAAACATAAGCGTGCATAAATGTATGTAAAATATAAAATGACAATGTATAAAATGTGTAACCCCCATAAACTATGCTGATCTGTCTGTATGTATAATGTGTTTGTTTGTTAGTTCTTAGAATGTCCTGTAGAGGGCACTAGACCCACATTTCTCATGTGTCGGTACGAGAAGAAGAGTAAAGAAGAGGGAAGAAGAAAAAAAGAAATGGCAGACTATGCAAACTAAGCACATTTCAGCAGAAGTAGAGAAGTTACTACGCATAAGTGCTGCTGTGATATGAAAGAAATCTGTTTATTTTGAACTGGATAATGTACATTCTGTTCTGAGATTTCTCCGGTGAGTCTGTTGTTTTATTTTCAGCTGCTTACTTACGCAGAATGGCTACCTAGCTGGAGCTAACGTTGCTCAGTGTTTTTCGAACAGGATAAAAAAAACCAACCGGAGTATAAAGTGTCGCTCTGTAAGTAGCATAGCTCTGTGAAATGAGACTGTTTATGATGAAGTGATGTTTATTAAGTAATTTCTTTATTACTGAGCGTTTTTGGTTTATTTTAAACGCTAATTTGGTTTTCACTGAGAAGTAATTGAAAGATTTCTATGATTTCCGTATACCTGCATGATCGGTTAACGCTCTGCATGCAGGTTGTTTTTTTTTGGACGACCGATACCTGAACGAGCCAGTGGTTCCAGAAGCAGGAGGGTTCCGCCGCCATCTTTGTGACTCGGACTGAAGCCTGGAAAGACGGAGGGACTGGTGCTGCTGGAGCTGGATGTTTTGCGTGGACAACAGATAAGCTTATTGAACAAAAGGGGGGCCCCCAAATCTTTTTTTTATTCCACAAACTATTTGTTCATGAACATTTTCATAACGGACAACGTATGTGCACATTGACTGAACTGACTGACCGAACTGTTATATTGAAGGACTAACTGGAATATGTAATTTCTTTTGTTGAAATAAGCTTTAAAGCTACTGTTTAAAAAAACTACCCTCAATTTTCTATATATTAATTTGATATTTTGGTGGATAATTTAAGTTTTATACCTTAATATTTATTATGGTAATTAGTGTTACCGGAATTATTATTTTGTTTGTGAGGAAAGAACAATTTTTTATGCTTATCATCCTCATGTGTGACCCTAGAACAAAAGTAACTATTTATTGCTAATTAAATTAAGTAGTGGTTACAAATGTAAAATCTGACATACAAACTGTAAACATAGTGACATATCTTTCTTTTCTGTGCACCTTATTCTAGATACCACAGACAGTAAAAAGCAGACAGAGAACATTTACTGAGAGATAATTATATTGAGTGTTTGTATCACAGGGATATTGTTTACGATCAATGTGAAAGCAATAATGTAAAGAAAAATTCATTGACAGAATAGGTTCAATGGATATATAAATACTAACAGTTTTTAGGCCTCTTTATAATTTAATCCTAAAGTGATTTTGTTTTCCCATATTTCCTAAGTCCTAAATATTTTTAAAGTAAATTTTTTCTCATAAATCTGAAAACCTTTTTGAAGCATGAAGAGTTCTCAAATTCTAGTTAGGTCAAGTTCAATAGATTATGTAAAGATTTAAAAACTTAATTGCAATGTATTCTTTCTTGACCTTAGACTTCTTTTTTATTGAATAGAATTAGTTGATGTTTTATTAAATCTTGAATTCAATAAAGAAAACCAAAACAGCCCCAGCTATGGCCATGTAAGGGCAGATTGTTACTTTCTTCTTTCCCTTTTCTCTGAAGAAAATAAGTCTGTCTCTGTTTGACTGTAGAGGCCTTCATGTCAACGTCTTCAGAGGCTCTGCCTGCAAAGAGCTGAAAGAGTTGTTTTGACTCATCAGAGAGAACCACAACTGACTGATGGTTTAACTTGACCAGGCTGATGAATTTGTCAGATTTTGTTGCAGTCCACGTTTTTATTTTATTTTATTCCTTTATTCTTACTTGCATCTCACAATTTGGTGTCTGGAATTTTTGTGTGCAGTTTGGTTTTGATTTTCCACCATGCTCAGGGTCAATCAGTCACTCTGTAAGAGTTATTCTTAAACTTGAGTTGCCATTTAGACCCAGCGCTCTTATTGTTTGTCCACATGTACTTACCACTGTCTGGCTTTCTTTTTTATTTATTTATTTTTTTTTCAGTTATATATGTTAAAGGCGAGGTTTTAAACTCTTTTTTTCCATGGAGATGTGGCTTTCTTTTAGAAGAGAAGTTACAGTTTATTTCATAACTCATTCATCTTTTCAATCATGTGCAAGTCTAAGCATCATGGGAAAGCCTAGCCAGAGCCTATCGAGAACGTTTGAACTGTTTGTCCAATATTTTTCAAAAAAAGTTTTAATTGCCCTTTGCGTTGTATCAATTATATCTATGTAGTTTTTATCTGATTTAACAGTGAACAAATGACAAAGTATGAATATACTTTGGATGTAGCCTTGCTCCTATATGTGACAAAATTAGAGGTGTGCCAATCAATCGGCCACCGATCAAAATCGGCCGATTTCCGTGAAAAAGTGTATGATCGGTGATCGCCGATCACGGTCTCTTATTGCCAATCACCAAAATTGATCACCTGTACCTCACTTCGCAGCCTGCGTGTGCAGCTCATCTCCTCTTTCCTTCACAGTATGCCAGCGCGCGGCAACAAGTCCTAAGCGATGCCATGTGGAACTTTAACTCATTGAGAGTGATTGGGGACGTTTGTGTGTTGTGGCGGAAAAATTGTCGTTGAAGCACATCAAAATGCATCAACACGACGAATCTAATATAACATTTAAAAAACAAGCACTTGACGGAGTTTGGCTACATCGAGGCTCAACGCAAGGAAAAAAGCGAACAGACAGCAGGTAAAGCAGCGCACAACCACCAACACTCACCCAGGTTAGCATCACGGTCAGAAAGCTAAACAGATAACCTGAAAAATAATTTAAATCAACGAGCTAGCGGTGCAAGACGCTGGTTCTGCTCTCGTTGTTGGACCGCCGCTACGCGCTACTGGTTGTAATATTTCATAGACGAAGCGCCGCTTCTCCACCCCACAGTGAACACTCACATCGAACGTCTGCTGAAAGCTGCAGCATGCAAGTTAAACAGACAAAATATTTTGCATATGTATTAAAACTTTCTCTGTGTTTAAGATGTATAATCTCTGAAATAATAATCAATCTCATCTGCCTCCTCCTGTGTTCTCCAGGATTACTCAGCTCAGTAAGAACCAACCAATCAGAACCAGCACAAAACAGCCAAGTCCCCAGGAAGTTATGATTTAGCAACTCAGGATTGTTTGTTTTGATGCAACCTGTGTTTAACATTGAATGAATGTTTCCTTTTTTTGACATTACTTACTGTTAAATATTGTTTTACTGATTGAGGTTTTTCAGTTGTCCTTTTGACTGAGCAGCTGCTGTATTGTGCCTGCAAATATTTTGCATATTTTATGTCTAAATTGGGGTGAATTTATTGCCAGATAATTTTTCCATTTTGGAAGATCACATAGTATCATTTATAACTAACGCGAAAAATTAACAGCCAGTCCAGGTGATCAGCAAAGATCGGCAGAGATCGGCCTCATGGGTGATCGTTATTGGAGCATCCCTAGACAAAATAAAAAAAAATATTATTACATATTAATTCATATTTTGACTCAGCTGTGGCCAGATTTCTATACACCACCAAACCAAAAGTTGTTTTTTCTCTTCTATCCTCTTATCAGTTTACAAGCTGGGGTGGAGGTGTGCTAGTGTTTAGTGTAATCGCCATGAATAAAATGACTAAGTAAGGTTTTATTTCTGTCATTTACAGCTATGTTTGTAGTGACTTGAGTCATGCAGCTCCAACTGTGAATGATGCATTTAAACACAGTCAGTGTTAGACTCAAATGAAGGGGGACTGGTTCTGTGTCGTTTACAAGCAAACTGAGAAAATTGTAGCTTTGCACGCTTTGAAGTCTAACTATAGGGGAAGTATGCATTTTGTTAAAGATATTCAAGGTTATGTTACTATACTGACAGAGTTTTACATAGCATGCCAGAGAGCTGCAGTCCTTTTTACCTGTCCTGTCGACAATGAATAAAATTATGCTTCATGACACACAGAGTGTCTTTGGACTTGTGAGTAAAGTATGCCATTGAAGATGAGCAATAGTGAAATGAAATCATTTGCTTAAAGTGATTATTAGGATGGAACCACATAGCAAAACAACAGTAAAATGTCTCCCTTCTTCCTAAGAGTTTGTGCTGACCAGTTGCCTTCTGCTTTCCGTTATATCACTCAGTCTCTGAAACTATGTGTGGTGCTCCTGCTTCAAACGCTCCACCTTCATCCTGATCCTCAGGAAACCTGCTGCTGTAAAGTAAATAAATAAAAATGTAAATCAAATAGGAATAGGAAAATAGACTGGGTTTGTGGCCTAAACCTCTGTATAATCACATGAACTATTTTTCAGTGTTTTTCTGTATCGTGGCCCTTAAATAAAATTATTCATGAATATACTTATACAGTAGCGCGATCCTGCTAAATGAAGTCAAATATTCTTATAATTATATTTGGAATGGATTCATTAAATTGGATGCTTCTCGTTTCTCCTCATCATTACTAGCTGGGTAATAACTGTTTATGCCACAGCCCTGTTTTTTTTAACACTAAACTTGTTATGCTCAACACAACTAATTATTACCAAAAGGATACCGAAAAACAAAGATTTTTTTGCTATGGATACTCAATTGTTAACTTCATTCAGCAAATAAAACATTTCCAGGAATCTCACCTCTGATCGTTTGTGTACAGAGCCACTGCTGCACAAACCAAGCTTCTTCATTGATTCAGTATTTTTTCTTTTTGTTTATCTGCCCGTGCCAACTTATTTTGATTCAAGAGTCCATCTGCTGACATTCATTTTTTTTACGGGTCACACACAAAGAACATGTGCCTCTTCTTGTGTTTGCTCCTTGTTAATGCCTTCAGTCATTACAGCAAGATGAAAGCAGTTAGTCAGCTTCAAGGACTTGTGATTGCACTAAAATACAAGCAGCAGGGAGGCTCCCTGAACAGCTGACAGACTCACACTCTGCACTGATTCATCCGAGCACCTGCAAGCTATAGAACAGATCCAGTTCTTTCAAAGTCTATGTTTTTTCTATCATTCAACATTTTTAGTTATGATTTAACTGTGCGTGTGTGGGGGAAAAAAATCTTATTGAAATAAGTTAAAGGTAGGAAACAACATACATCCAATTATGCACAACATTTGTCTCATCTAAAGCAGTTTTTTTAGATTGTGTGGATCGTGTCTTCTTATATTCAAGAGGCTTTATTTCATTTTATATTTTGTCTGTTTCTTTTGAAAAAAACCCAAGAACTATTCATCAGTTCTTTTTCTCATTCTGACTTTGCATTAGGATTGAGCAAAATTCATTTTGCAATGTTGCAGGCCTTTCTAAAATATTGACTGGGGTTTAAGCAGGCTGGATATTTTTCACATTACTTTCTTAGATTAAAGGTGCAACAAACAACTGTTTCTCACGGACTTTCTGGCTTGAAGCAAAAAAAGTCGTACCAATAGGTAAGTGACTAAAAATTAAGTTAATAATGTTACTGTAGAATTACAGAATTAAAGGTTGTTTTTTGTTAGAACTCAGCCCACAAGTACTTTTGTCTCAGCAGGTAAAGTTGACTGGTATCACCAAGGTTTCTTTTCATCATAAAAGTCTATCTTTTTGAAACTTATTTTATGCCTGGATTTATTATGCACAACATTCCTCTCCTTTACAGCAAGCAGCAAATTTTCCCAATAAAGGCCTGCCTCGAACTGTGCACAGAGCAAACACAGAAGGAAATGTGGTGTAATATTGTAGCTCTGCTCTCATGGATTTCGAGCTAGCAATTCTGCTTCTTATTACTCCTTCTGCATCTTACGCCCAAGTGTTTTGTTAGGAAAGTTCCTCAGGCTGATGTTTTATTTGCACTGTTTGTCCTTTTTCTGCAAACTTTAGTTCAGGTAATTTTCCACAGTTTGGTCAGTAAAGATACTTTTGAAATGTATTGCCTTAAAAATAAACTGATTAATACTTTAAATGACTGCAACATTGAGAAATGGAGCAATAAAGTTGAGATATCAACTGTGTACTATTAGTACACAGAATGCATATAGACTGCAGTCTACTAGTGCAGCGAGTAGTAGACTGACTACTCGCTGCAGTCAGTCTATACACAATATAGACAATATCTTATTTATTGTGAGAATTTTGATTTATCGTGGCGTGACAGTAATATATTCCAATTTATAATCTTTGGATACTGCAAAAAAATTACTGTATTGCTTGAATTATTATTTTCATGATTTTTTGCCATCATTTGTTCCATGAGCACAAGAATAAAAATCAATACATTCAAAAGCTATTAATAAATGCACTTATTGTGTGCAACACACTTTTAAGTCACTGGTGTCCTGAAGAGGCCCATATTTAGAGCAGCATTTGTGTTTGTGATAATTGCTGTACCATGTCATTAATAAAAATAGTTCTATAAATATTGTGATGAAATTTCAACTCCAATCACTCTTAATAGCAGAAACAGATTTTCTTTAAGCCTTAAGACTGGTTCATCTACTTTTGTAATGAAATAAAATCATGTGGTGGCCCTACTCATTGTGTTGAAGTTTAGACGAAGACCCAATTGTGCCAGCCTGAATTGTGAGTCACAGCAGTACACTGCAACGCTCTTAGATAATGATCTTGTTGTGACAGAAGGGATCATCACAAAGTTGTGTCATACAGTTCACTTACACACAAACACAGGAATATCTTCTTTTTCCTGTCATTCAGACCCTGCATTATGTGTCTGAATGGCCCATAATGCAGTTATTACCAAATGCTCACCTTCTTACTTGGTAATCAACTATGTTCACATAATATCCATCCCTTCAGTAGATTTTCTATTGCAATGCAAATTTCCATCTGCCGTTTTCTGTACACAGATGAACTGAAATTGTAGTGAGACAATTCATGTTTCTTGTCACAAAAATAGTTATTTTATTTGGAGCGGGGAATGACAGGGTAACCTGCTTATGGTGCATAGGTAATATACCTGACAGTCACATCCATGTACTCTGGTTCTGCCCACCTGTTCAGATGTTCTGGGGCTGGATATGTGAAAATCTATCAAAGTGTCTGAAATGTAGCATTCCACCTTGCCGCCATGTTTACTTATTGGACAACTTTGATGATTCAGTTGAAATTCAGTTCACATGGTTTTCACTGACTTATGTGTTGCTAAGAAAACTGTCCTCCAGAACTGGAAAAGCAAAATACTCTTGGTGTTAACCAATATAGACAGCTGCATGCAATGCCTTTAGAGAGTCTGCAAGCAGACATACTGCTCTGGTAGCTGTGGGATTGGGGTTTTAAGGTACGTCGGGCTTGAGTCATGGCTGGTATATCATGGTTGTTTTGAGGTCTGGGGAATCCCTAGTCACATTTGATGCATCGGTGGGGGTTAGAAGCCAGCAGGGAAGTTATCATCTCATTGCTGGTGCTTTCTAAATTGTAGCAAGCTCATAATGTTCTATTTGTTACAGGGGTTGACCAAATGTTGGGGTGGCTGTATCTTCTGTGCTGGGGTTTGGTGGACACCATGGGGTGGAGGTGCCAGGGCCTTCCTCTCTTGATGGATCTCGGCAAATGGATGACCACCAGTGTATTGTGGTCATCGGGGTCATTTCTGTTGTCCCCCAACCCTACCTGTTTAAATGTATTAATAACAACACAGATCAACAGTACATTTGAGTAGAAGCAGACTTGCTGGTGTTTTTCTTGTTGTCCCTCTATCCTTCTCCCTCTCTTCTATTCTTATCCCCCTCTTTTGTTTGTAACTTTTTGCCCCATCTTTGTTCATTTCTTAGCTCTCTTTTTCCCTTTCTTTTCCAGAGCATTATAGAGAAATCTTTAATGCTTGACTTGTGGAAGTACTGTAAATCTGTTGGGCTTCTCATTTGTACTCTGACAACGATTCGAGTTCTACCCTGCCAGATAGGATACCTTACAAAAACATTCCTGGACAAAACATTTACATTTACATCTGCGATGACCCATTCACAGAAGAACATTTTAAATGTTGGATTATTCTTCACTCCCAACTTCATTAGGTAAGTATGTTGTAGCAGGTTATCACCATCTTAGTATGTCAGAGGTATCAGACCCCAGCAAGTCACATTGGAGAAAAAGAGGTTCTTGTAAGCAACCTCAGATACTTGTAAGCCTTCTCGACAGTATTCCCTAAATTGACTCTATGGGAGGTAATATCCATCAGCGCAAAAATTTCCAGATAAAAAGCCAGGAAAACATGTTTTCACTCACAGCTTATGTGACTGAGACTCATTAGGTTTTATGCTGTCTGAACTTTTTCACACACATGCAGAGCAGCTCCCTGTAGTCATTTCTTGGAGTGTTTTCAACAATTTTGTGAGACTCATTTGGCTTTTAGAATGCTTGCTTTGAAATGTTCCACTTTCTAGACTCCTTGGTATTGCTTAGGGAATACTTTGAAAGGATAATGATTGGCAATGTGGACATATGCTAAAGCAATGTGCTAAAGCATAAAGACATATGCTTTATGTCTATTGTGGACATAAAGCATATGTCCACAATAGAACATTTTTTATTTTTTTTTTCTTTCAAATCTTAAATATGCACACTTACTGTAGTTTTGTGTGTGAAACTGTATGCGGTGGGACCAAGTCACATGTCTTTTCACACTGGTCTTGAGTTAGTGCCCATCTTTTGAGGAAATTATTCAATTTACGTAGTGGAAATATTGCTTATGTTACCATGTAACTTTACTATTTCATGATTCACAAATGGTACTTTTGACCGTCTGGTTATGAAGCCTGTCTGTCATCATTGTTTAGCTTATGTTTGAGTAAGAGTCTGCAGTTATTCTGATATTAAAACACACATTGGTTATTTTTTTAGCTTTACTCCACTATTGTTTGCATAAGTTTAAATGTTACGAAAAAGTGTGTTACTGTTGCCTTTCTATTGTAGTTCATGTAGAACCTGTACATGTGCCATGTACAGGTTCATTTCTTTGATAATTTTGTCATCAGTGCAAATATATTTAATGATGCATACATTCAATGTGTTGTTGTAGGCCTGAGTATTACAACGCATCCTATAAGTTGATCATTTTATATACTATACATTCATTTATTCAATTAATTTAACTAATAAAGGTTTTATTTGTGAACAATATGATACTACTTGCATATGTCTGTTCTATCTATTCTACCCATCTGTATATTTACTTGAATGTGAAGTCTGTAGGTTAAACTGAAATCTAAAATTATTAATCATAATACATGTACATGAGTTTGTTACATTTCACAAGCACATTATTCATGCTGGCAAGATAACTTGCTGGAATGTTAGATCTTGCAAGGCCAACACTTCCTCAGACAGCAGCATCTTACAAAGTCTGTTTTCCAGAGGACAAATATTGTCTTTGATCCTTTAATGTGTACAGTACATGTTCAAGCAGACTCGCATAATATTTGTTCCCTAGAAATCTGTGAATAAATTACTGCAAAGCTTAGTTCAGTTGCCCTCAAGATGAACAGTATACATTTCACTGATTCTCTGACTTCCTACTCAGTCATATTTTTTGCATTTTTCTGTATTCCATGCGGTTTTTATTTAAATTATGAAACACAAATTTCATGCTTTTTAGTAAATATTGCATATTTAAATGCAAAGCTATGGCAGTATTTGAGGTGAACCTGTCTCTATTAATAGACTGCTCTAAATAAAGACCAGTATATAATATATACTCCTGGTTTTTTGTTTGGCACAGTTTGCTTCAGAGCTCAACTTTTAGGATTCCTGTGATGCAGATGGTGGTGGGTAATTAGGAGGCTGAAATATTTCAGTTTTATGAGCGTAGTTTCTGGCTGTGCTTACCACAGAAAGCAGACTGCCCCCTGTTATTCCTCACGCCTAATTGACCATCAGTGAGGACTGGCGTGCTTAAGTTGTTGACAAAAGATGCTATGTGGATTCCATAAATGTGCCAATTTTCTTTGCAGCAGATTTCTGATTTTGGCTCAGCACCTCAGCTTATAGTCTAATAAGCAGTTTGTATTGCCTTTTGATTTGTGCTATATAGACGCTAACACAAACCATTATCCTTCACATGCCAATGCTTTTGTTTTTAGAATATCTTTTCTATCTTGAAATGAAAAGACTGTAGTTTCTCATCTTTTTTGTGTTTTTTGTTTTTGTGATTGCATGAACTGTGGCCTTAAGGCAACAAAAAAAGCATAGACGGAGCCACTTTGTGTATTTGAATCTGGAAGCAATATGGTTTTTAAAACTTGATGAAACACTGTACCAATTTCTCTGTCGGTAGGATTTTCAGAGAAAAGGCGTCTTAATACATTCCACATATCTGAAGACAGGTTGTAAACACCATGCAGCCGAAGCTGCTGAATACAGGTGGAATATTAGGAAAGATAAACTGAAGAAGTTATCACATGATTTACAAATTTTAAGTTTAGTTAGGATCATATCCTAAACTAATGACTGCAAAAACACAAAGAATTGAATTAAAACATGCATAATTGCATCTGAAAGGACTTTTGATTTGTTCTTACATATTGTGAGGTGTTGTTAGTTTTAGAGAGAATTTGAGTCCTGGACAATAATTATAATCAATTCTGGTTTGACATGTGAATTTGTGATTACTTCTTTCCACTCCCTGCACAGGCAGTGTGTGTTTCTAAAACATAATCTGTCACCATTTTTTGAATTGACAGCTTGTCTTGTTGTACAGTGAATAAAAAAAGCTTATTGCAAAGATCTCCCTAGTGTGATTATTTTTCCCAGTCTGTTATTTTTTATATATGTATCAGTTTAACTATACTCTATACATATTAAATGTAATATAAAAATCAATGCCACTGCATTAGACACAACAACCCTGTACACCTGGGAGAGGATTCACAAACATAAAACATGTTTTATTTTTGTTTTATTTTCTAGTTCATGCTGTGACTGTTCATCTCATCCTTTAAATTTTGTATATTTCTCTTCCTGGTCACCTGGACAAACATAATACACCTTTTAAAAACAAGGTATACATTCTACAGATTAATTATTACTTATTTTATTAAGAGACATATTTGGTCAGATCTGTAACAATTTGGTTTGATTATGAATATAAATGACTGCTTATGGAAATTATTAACAAAACAAGCAATTTAAATAAAAACTGTCAAATCAGGCACCATATGATTATAAGGAATATAATAGCCAAGTACGTCAACCTCATTTATTATCTATAAATTTTTGCCTGATAAGGCTTAGGTTTTAAAATTAACAATTGATGAAGAGGCTTTTCGAAACAATGCCGTCCTCACAGATGAGTGTAGAACAGTGACGTGCGGTCAGGGGAGGCAGGTGAGGCAGTGCCTCACCAGCCATCATGGAAAGAAAGAAAATATATAATCATAAAGTAATTTAAATTGTTATATTCATCCGGTGGTTTGTACTAAAAAATATTTATTTTTCATGTAGCTTCACCAATTTCGATTTTTATTTGTTCAAAATCGCTGAATTTTCTTATTTTCCCATTCAAATGCTTGGAAGCGATGCCGGTGAGGCAGCAGCGAGCTCTGCCTCACCTTGGATTGCGCAACCCCTGGCTCTGCGCTGGCTGCTAAGCGGAGAGAGCATGTTGCTGTACGGCGTCAATAAAATGGTTTAAACAAATTTAATATGTGAACTTATTTCCAATAATTTAGCTTATGTATATAATGTACAGTGCTTTTTGTCACCAACTGTGTTTGTGTAACGTGTTTCGTGTAATGAGCGATTATAAACGGCAGAGAACAGGTTCGAGGTGAGGCAGGCAGTTCTCTTGCCTCATGGCAGGGGGCGCTCAAGATCCCAGACGTTCGTCTTGTTCACTCCTCAACTGCCGAGTAAGTGACAGCGAGCTAGGCTAAACGATTCGGGAAGCAAGTCAAGTGCAGCGATAGATTATAATAGAGATAGTGATTTTTTTCCTCTCGCTTATCCCGACTTTCGACATGGATGACTACATTACAACACTAAAAAAGTTTTCTCAAGTGGACTTTCAATCGAAGCAGGAGATAATAACCAAAGGAAGACCAACGCCGGAGCTGAAAGGTTTGTATGTGTAAGGATGCAGAAGTGAAACATAACCTGTAAACTGCTGTCAATCTATGCATCTATTTGCAAATCTGATTCTGATGACGTCAGTGCCTCACCAGCTATGAACCTCACCGCACGTCACTGGTGTAGAAAGAGGCAGAGTTTCTACAGGAGCCCTCTTTTGTTAACCTGATTTCACATTCATGCTATGAAACTCCTATTCCTGCTGAAAGTGAAAGTATAATCATGCAGTGCATTGTGGGATTTTTTGTTCTTACATCTTACTTGTAGTTCGGTCCTTCATGGCTGGAGGCAGAACAGGACAAATGTCTTACTTTTAGTCAAATAACTATAAATTTAAAGTTTAGGATTTAGACTTGACTCTGGATTTACTGTACATGTCTTTACTTCAGTATTGACCTGGGACTTAAACTTGAGACTTATGTGTGACTTTTGAAACAATGACTTGGTTAAACCTCTGCTATTGGCCCATTAACCTTTTCATTATCACTGGAGAGGCTCTTCCTATTGTACATCAGCCTTTTTTGACTTTGTTTAATAGCTTACTGAAAATGAACATCAGTGATAGGTCGCAGCTGTTTGCAAAATATTGAAACTCTATAACATACAGGAATATATGCTAAACTCAAATGCTTTTTGTTATGACAAATTGTATCTTTTATTTGGAGAAATAATTACTATACACAACCCTGGTGGATGAGTGAAGACAAAATTGGGTCATGTGAAAGATGGACACAAGTATTCACTGAAAAATGATTCTGCAAAACATTAGTTCATCAGTATGCGGTTAATTGTGGTCTGTGCAGCCAAATCGATCCTGTTGAATGATAGTGTGGTACAAAAGTAAATCTCAAGGAGATGAAGATTCCCTTGTTCCTCATATTAGTTTAGTTCCAACCTGCCTCAATGACAAAAGACAGAATATCTTGGTCATTAATTCTAGTAGTTGGTAAGAACAAAAACTTTTAAACATAATCAAAGCAAGTGTTGCTCAGAGAGTAGCTCATATTTCTGACTGTGAGTGGTTATATCCAAAGGCCCAAGTCTCTAGCCGGAAGGAGGAACTCCAGTATATTAAAAATAAGGAGCTATTTCCTTCTTCGTCCTCTCTTATTTGTCTTACAGTATGAACTTCTATCCTCTCTGTGACCAGACACTCCCTACTTATAAAACCCGAATGCTTTTTTAGCCCATATATCAGATTTACCTACAGTGTCATCTACTGTGACACTGCGGAGGGGGGCTTTGAATGACTCGCAATAAATCATGATTTCCAACAGCTTCAGGGAGCTCACCTCTATCTAGACATGACCTACTTCTTAGCAAATTCTTAACAACCTTCTTGTTGAGTACCCTTGTGGGATAAAGGATAAATGTGGATCTTCCCTCTGTGCTCATTGTCCGCTTTGTCACTTCATTAGTTATACACAGATGATGTCACTCCAGCCCTGGTCACATGACTTGTGTACTGTTTTAACTTGCATTGTACTTCATTATTCTCCTGTGCAACAAATTAGTGTGTTTGCTAAGGCATCTCTGCTTATGCAACAACATAGCTGTTCTACTTGATAAGTAGTAGTCCTAATTTACATCAGACAAATGTGTGCTTGGAATAGAATGATTATGCTGACTTAAGAGATGTAAAACATGTTGATGCAAATACATAAAATCTTAAATGATCTTTGGTCAACGATGACTTAAGTGCACAATTTCTTTCAGTGTTCAAGTGAAGCCAAAAATGACTTTACAATAGTGAAGTATCCTCTTACAATGAAAACCAAAATGCATTTTTTAACACACTATGATAAGGTGCATTTGCCACGTTTGGCTATTTTCTTTAAACCACGTATTGATAATAGGGTGGTTTGCGGTTTGTATGCTACTCAAACTAAAAAAATAAACAGGAAGAATTTGATTTTTTTTAAAAACAAAACTTCAATAAAAAGCTGTATTTGTAATTCACTTCGGATTTAACAATGGTCAAACCGTAAAGATATAACATATCAAACAGATGAAAGTTAATTTTACATCATGTGTGCTATGCTATGTATACTATACTATTTTCTCAGAAATTAGGTTAAATTCCTCAGTATAAAAGAAGACACTGAGGAAGTTTGGGACAAATTCACAAAAATCCTTATAATTAATTGTTGAGCATATTGTTTTCAAAAAAAGTAAAAGGTGTTTTCTAAGGAAAATCTCCCAGATGGGATTCCTTTGGAGGAGCTGGCCCAAGTGGCTGGGGAGAGGGAAGTCTATGCCTCCTTACTTATGCTGCCTCATGAACCAACTCTGGTTAAGCAGATAGATGGATAGATGGATAAATGGATGGCTGGATCTCCCACCAGCTTGACTATTAATACATAGCGTCTCACTTTGTGGAACCTTATGTACAAACACTGGAATGCTCACCCCTTCTTGCTATAGTGTCAGTTTTATAAGATCAAATGTACGGGTAAAATTTCTACCAGCTGCGGAACAACAGAAAGTTTTTCAGAAGATTAACATTAACTTTACTCTACAGCTAAGGTAAAGATGCTGTTGGGTCTTTTTGTCATATTGCTCCACCAATATGAGTAACCATTTACAGCTTATTGAAATTGTTTAACATGCAACCCTTAATATTTTTATGTTAGGTTTTTGCTCCTGCCTATTTGCAACAAAATGCATAGGCACTAGAAATGCAAGTTATCGAATTAATCTAAAGTTGATTGGGCTTCCAATTTACTAACAATTAATTGAAAAGCGGATATGAGATATGATAAAACAGAAGTCCACTGGGTTGCAGAATAAAAAAAATGTAGAAAGAATAAAATATATGAAACACTTAAAGATGCAGCGTAGTTTTCTATTAAACATGTTCTTTACATATTTGTTTAAACTATCACCATACTGAGACAGTTTAAACTAATAAAACATGAGACATCATCTGTAAAACAACAAAAAAAAAAACATTACAAATCTCCATTTTCTCCCTGTGGTCCTACTGCAGAAATATTCCGGTCCTGGTCAAGGACCATCAATCAGAGCCAGGAGGAGAGTGTCAGTGTTGCAAATCAAGTTTGTGTGCATGCTGCTAAATGTGTTAATGGCAGAGAAACAACTTACCATTACAGGAGAACTGTTTTATTTGTTGTCATTGTTGTCTATGCTAACTACCCGGACCTGTCACAACACACAGGTGTGGTGAACCAGCTGTAGCGTAGCTGAGAGTAAGGGGGAGGAGTGTGAGCAAAGTGTACACAAATGTGATTGACAGTGTGATTTTCTGTACTCTCATGCCATAGTGACAGTTTTGAAAATATGTAAAGAAAAAAAAAGTTACTTTTTTTCATAATTGATGCATACCACTGGTTTAATCCCCCATAAACAGAGATGTAAGACAAACATTTAAGGTCAGTGTAAGCTCTCCTTCCAGGACAGTATGCAGACAGTGGTGAGAGTGACATTTTATACTAGATGTGCTTTCAATGTGTCTCTATATAAGATGTTATCATTTTCATTGCTTTTACAACTCAACTATCATGAACACATTTTTTTATTCAAAAAAATCCAAAAATGTCTCCTTTTAATTTCAAAGTGAAAAATAATTTCTACAAAATAATGACTTGACTAATTCTCAACACGACTGAAGCAGTGCCTGTATGCTAACACAGCCCCAATTAATCTGTCATTCAGCTCCATCCTACCAAGACACTCAGATACTTGAACTTTTTTGCTTGAGGCAAAGACTGACCCAAAACCTGGAGGTAGCAGTTCACATTTTTTCCGGTTGAATACATTGGCCTAAGACCTTGAGGAACTGATTTTTATATACATGTACATTTCATGACAAATTGGAGAAATTGTATCAAATTTGTAAGTATATTTTATGTACCAAAAGATTTTGAATGTAGGAAGAGTGAATCTACTGTTAAAGAATGTTCCTCTCAAGATTTATTAGTACTTTAAATATTGAAAGAATACTATGTTAGCCCTTAGACGTGACACTCTTTTATTCAGAAGAAACAAGTTGACCTTCTCGTCATACCATGTGCCTTGCATCTTGTGTATAGTCAAGCAGCTTCTGAAAGAGCTCTGAAAGTAATGAATTGTGTTTACTATACAACATAATTCACTGAAGGTCAACAGAGCCTAAAACAGAGGGTGAAATGGTGCATAGCAAATGAAGGAAACGTCGATGGTAAATATAAGAGCTGGCTGTCGTTTACAAGACTAGATTCTTCTGTCACAGCCGTTCCCTGTCCTTGTTAGGATGGCCTAGTTTCATCGCAGAGGATTTGCCCACCTCCTCACACTTCTTTTTTTCTTCTTCGTCTTTCCCTCCCGGAGGAAAATAAGTGTCTCTCTTAGACCTCAGGATCTCTACATAAAGCATTTGTCTGGCTTCTCATCTTCCCCTGGGCTCAATTAGAAACATTTTTCTGTTTTTGAGATGATCACTTGGTGTGCGTTGCAGACAACTGTAATCTCTAAAGTCTCAATTTTAAAGCTAAACGTCCTAAGGACATTTTTATCTGCTGTGCATAGTGATTACATACATTTATAACAAAATACACATAAAGATACTTCTCTTCTTTAGTTCAGTGATATGGATGTAAATCAAGATAATGTTTAGAGGATAGTATAAATCCACTAAATGTGATGCACTAGTGAAAAGCAGAATTAGTTATTTCACTTATATCTAATTGTTAAAAACTACATATGCAATAAGCTAACCCTTTTGATTATTCTTTTCTGTTTCTAATTTATGTTGTCGCTTTTAATTGTAACTGTATTTCTAATAATCAGCCCCTTCTGAGTTTTTCTACATAAATAAGAAACAATTGTGAACACAGAATATGTTGTGGCTGTAATCACTGAGTTGGCCAATATGGCTCAAAACATAAAATCTCCATTTTCATACCAAAGCCAATTTCTGATTTTCTCCCTTTAAAAAAAAAAACAACAAAGAAATTTACAAATGACAGAAAATATTTTCAAAAACATGCTTTTATTTCAGCCATTCCTTCTGGTAGTAGACTTGAATTGAAAGTGCAAATAAATAACATCTGGAAAGCATGCTTGTAAAATGAGATGGTAGGTCCTGGGCTGGCTGCCATCAGTTTGAATCTTGGAAACAAAAGGAGGTCTTTGAAGCAAAAATCTGATTTTCAAAATATTTAATCTTTATAAACAGAAAATTGCATTAATTAATAAAATCAATTTAATGCCCTCCCATATGTGATCATGTGTGATAAACACTGCAAGTTGTGAAAAGATCAACAATAACAAAATGTGGAAGGATTAAAATATCCCGAAGAGTTAGTGATTAATTTTATTATTTATTTAAACTCTTTGCAGACCTAAAGGTAAATCAATAAATGGGCATTCGTTATTTATTTTGACTGTTTTCTTATTCTGAGCATATGATACAAGAAGTAAAACAATAGACTTACTATATTCTGAAGCTTTATAAAGGCTAGGAACGTTTGTTAAAACTATGTACAGTTGGTTAGAGCTTTAGTCAGCATATAACACGGGCAATCAGTCATCGACTACGTAA
This sequence comes from Xiphophorus couchianus, assembly GCF_001444195.1. Lineage (NCBI taxonomy): Eukaryota > Metazoa > Chordata > Actinopteri > Cyprinodontiformes > Poeciliidae > Xiphophorus > Xiphophorus couchianus. The sequence goes on from NC_040247.1 coordinate 6,009,202, forward strand.
AATTTGCTTTCTTAGTACGTAGGTTGCAGTTCAAGGACGGCCAAGATGGTGGTAAAAAATTTGAGGTTATGTTCCAAATTCACTTTAACTTTTCTGAGACTTGAGCTGAACTTTTCAGAGGTCATGTTGCAAACTTTTGAAGGCATTCCAGAATACAAACCGTTTACAGATGATACATATTTTCACATTGTAACATGTAAAGCAGTTATATAATTGCAATGTATAGGACTGTTTGCAGTGGACTCCTTAGATTAAATGTGCTTTTTTTTCAGCAACCAAATTAGAATTTTCTGCCAAAGTGAGAGTGGAATAGAAATGGTAAGACTACAACAAAGGTTTCAGAATTAGAATTCTTTGTTGAATTGCACAGCAAGAGTCAAATTCATTTGTGTTTAGGAAAAAAAAAACAAATAAACATATCCTTTTACGATGATGTAGGTGTCAGATTAACTGGTTTGATATGTCTACATGCATCAAACATGCCTTGATGAGCTTGTATAAGCAGAATGGAATAATGTAAAGTCTGAGAAAGTGGGGGGTTTAGATTAATGGGGAGTCATAAGTCAGCAGTAAGTTAGCACTGCTGAAAAGTGCATCTGTGCAGAATTTTGCTTTCACACACTTACTTAGCTGTCAGAACCCTACCTCTTTGATTGTGCAATAACAGCAGGATATTCATGAGGCAGTTTCCTAGCAACATAGTGTATGCACTGTGTTTTAGCTACAGTAGCATGTCTTCAGTCACCACTAAGACAAAAGATGAATGAAACGTCGGCCGACTGTTTATAAGTGGGATGCGGACTTTCAAAGCTTTCAGAAAATGTTCTTTTTTTTTAGTTTAACATCACAAAAAAACTGTAGACACATACATTTTCAGCGTCTTCTTTCAGCATTAAATTGGCCAACTGTGTCTCTGATGCAGCCTCCAGATCTTTGCTTTTTACAGCATAGCAGCCCCTGTTTGTCGTAGTACACAATGGCATCAGAACACAGCTGAGAGAGCCCACTCACAGGAGCCCAGAGAGAAAACACCACCGCCACGCTTCTCTCAATCCCGCTGTAAATTGATGCTCGATTCCAGACAAATGCACTCCTGCGTTCATTCTGTCACCTGAGGGTACTTGTATTGTTCTGTGTTCAGGTGCTTATGAGGAAAGGTCTGTGCCTAGTGGATAAACATTTCATCTGCTCAACCACTTATATTTGCACAAGGACTGCCTCAGCATCGGTACTCCAGCTTACTTCCACAGCAGTCAGATACCGCTTAAATAATCAATAGAATCAGTTAGCTTTCATGACTCAAGCTAAATGAAAGGATCATTTGTGGGTTTTTATTCAACACGAGGAATAACATTCACAAATGTACTTGCAATTTATAGAAATGTTAGAAGTTGCCCCTCAAAATACTTTTGTGTTAGTATGTACTTCCTGAAAACAGATTTTTTTTCCCTACCTTCCATCGTATAGTGATACAATTATGTGTGAGAAAACCTTTTTTATTCTAGTTTGCTGTAATACTTTGTTCAATTCCTCAGATAAACTTTTCTCCCTCAGAAGGAGAATTTGTATCCGTTAATCTGCACACAAAAAAAAACAGTTGGACAGCTTGAACTGACCCCTTCAGTTGACATGTCATTATGAATGTCTTGAGTTTTTTCAACACAGAACATTTTCTTAAAACTAAAAAAAACCTTACACATGTTCTAAAATTTAAATTAGCTGCCTTCCAGACTCAAACAGGCTCATCGAAGCACAGAGACACCAGCTGTTAGATACTCAGCTGTCAATTCCACATTTACAAGAAAACCCCTTACATTTCGAGCCTGAAATCACAGAGGAGCTCAGAAATTAACTCAGTGTTATATGTTTAGTTGTTTGCATAGAATAAATAATACAAATATAGAATAAAATACAAACAAGAAAAAAATGTATTTGATGTTTCTAATTTCTCTTTAAAATGTGCTTTGAACTTAAATACAGAGCTATAACTAATTATTCAGGTATAAAGACTCCAACCTGCTTTTATCTGATCACAGAATTGGAAATCCACTTACAACAAAGAACAGGAGTAAGGTTGGGTGTTTCAATTTCTTCTTCAGTTTTGACCAATATGTCTACTCTGATGTTCATGGGCTTGTACCATCACATTCCTCTAAACAGCTGTGTCACTAGAACATCCTTTTTTATATTACAGTCATTCAGCCATTGTGTGTCTTACTTTTTGCACATGAACAGCCTGTGCTTTACCGGGAGTATTGTTTGCACTACAGTGACATACAGTAGCTCAGGATTCTGTCTGCCACACCACTCAAGCTTTAGAAGTCTGTCTGTAGTTTCCTCGTCATTATTTCTTATTTGGCACCACAAACTTCCTTTGAGTTGATGCTGCAGACATTGTGATTACACCTGAAGTTAAATACTTATGTACAATAAGATGGCTGGTGTAGAAAAATGCTTTATCCTTCATTTGGCTCAGCCACAGTGAAAAGCAATTGATTTGCTGGTGTAGCTTTCTATCCAAAGAAGACATGTGGAAAGAATATTTTGAGAGAACAGACATTGATTTATTTAACAATGCAATGTTTGGACATCAATATTTTGTGTTTGACAGAGGTCATGTAAAATGCACTTTGGACAGGCATTTAAGGATAAGGAAAAACCTAAAATATTTTCCTACCTGCTGAGTTTTTTACTTTATCTTTGGTGGTTCTTATGTTCACTTCCTGTTTGAACTATCTGATTTAGTCGTCGCAAGAACTGTGTTGCATTGCCACCCTTAAGATTTGGGTTGTTTTTTTCCCCTTAAATCCAAGATTCATATTATTTCATAATCCTAGGGCAAAATGTTTTTTTGTGAATAAAGATATTATTTGGAAGTTGGAAGAGATCCAACTTCTTTACCGGTTATGTTAGCTTCCACAGAGCTCACTCACATTTCCTGCATCCCTTTTTTGTGTTGCCTATGGACACATTCCTGTTTGAAAATAATTTTTTGTGCCCAGAAAAATCTGTTGTGTGAACATAACTATAGATACTGACATGCTTCTGGACAGATCAGTAATATATGTTAAGTCATCATTCACTTATAAATGTATCTGGTTTTGACAGTAATTTAAAAGGCTCTTTCTGTAAAAGGTCAAGTTTAATTGATTTGTTTCATACTATCTTCGTGTGTTTTCTAAAATATACGTAAGTTTTGACTGTTTTGACTTTATCAGGACAGATGATCTAGAGGTTTTATGCAGAATAGATGGTGTTGTCAAATTTGTTAAAACACATTGTTCAAAACACGGAGAAAACAGGAGTCGTGATGGTGTATTATGTAAAATCCTGCAATCTCATGAGGTTACCCTCCACTGTCTCTCCATTGTGTGGTGGGAGGATAATGTACACTCCCCCATGTATATTGTTGTAATTGTGCACTGTGGACATGCATTTAGCACACTTGCTATGTAACAACTGTTATTTTCAATCCTTTTGTAAGGAAAGGCAGGAAGATGATGACGGCGGCAAGCATGCTGCCTTCAAAGACCTCAGATTTAAGCACGGCTAAGCCTTGAATTAAAATAATTTTATGTTTCTTTCCTCTGAGTCACCATTTTCTAGTGCCATTATCAGAGCTCCTGCTTTAAAATATATTTTTCAGGCAATTGCTGACATAGTTTTCCTTTTTTTCTTATTGCAAAATGAAGAGACTTATTTAACCCAACTGATCAAATAAACAGAAACACGAACCAGTTTTTCATAGACAAAATCCTAAAATTGGACGCAGATGTTTTAAAACATTTTTAATAGAAATAATAAATTTTGTATAAAAAAAAACTAAACATGCTTCACACACTTCTTAAGTTCTCTTGAGGTTTTACAAATACATAGTCATATAGCCAGGCACTGCATCTTTTTGTAAATTTTCCTCAATTTTAGGATATGTCAGGACATAAAGCAGACATCATCAATCTATTTAATAACATACATTAACTTGCCATTTAATTTGGTCAGCACTCACATTTTATTCTGCAACACAAATGGTGTTGAAAGTAATAAAGAGGGAGGCATGAGAAGCAGCACTGAACTCACAACACAAATGACCCCACAACATTTTTCCCAAGACATCAGAGGGCTTTTATTCTGCACAAAGGCAAATATTAATCTATTCAGCAAGCTGGGGGTGGATTTATAGAGATATAGCATATCTTTTGCAATTTGATTTTCATTTGTTGAAAAGCTTTACAACTTTCTTACCCCTCCCTCTTATCATGAGAGTGCCAGAAGAGGACATGTACAGTAATGAATTTTCTCTGTAGCCTGCCCATTATGGATATCATCCTCAGGGCAAACTGTATGATCTCCACAAGGGCATACTTCATCTTAATTCCCTTGCTAATGGATCTGTACAGCTAAGCTTCAGCCGTACGTTTTCTCATGTGACCGGGAGGGTAACTGATGGCAGTGATGGAAGGGTCATCCTGGATGACGGCTCACAGTGAGATCCCCACGGCTAAAACACCGACCGTGGTCCACCGTTTCAAAGTACATACAAGTATGAGGAGGGCAGTGGCAGCCTTTTAGGCTAGCTGTTAATACAAATCATGATCTCACTTAAGCACAGATAAACAATCACTCACTAGACCTTTTCACCAATTGAGAACAGATTTTTGAACGTACAGTAGGCTCGTGCCAAAACAATTTCAACAACGCTGCAACAAAGTTTAAAAGCATTCCAAAGATATTGTAGTTTTTTCTTCATAATTTTTTCCTTATTTTATTTGGTAAACAACACAATACAGGATGTTGAAACTGGCATGCTCAAAAACGGCAAATATCCTCTTATATAAGCGTGGTCCTTCTTAACTCAGTTGGACCTTGACAGAGGACAGAAAAACACATGTAGTCTGGTACAGATCTGCTGCATTGTTGAGATGATCCCCGTTCCCAGTCATCTGAGTCATAAGACTGGAATGTATTATGAATAAAAACAAACAGAAGCCCGTTTTAGAAGTCCATGGATCATGTCTTCATGCCTTTTTGGTGTTGATTAATCCCTTGTGATGCCTTTAAAGTACTTGAAGATAACACTAAGAACATTTGGATTCAGTTCCAGTCAGCAGTGCGTAAGATGACAGGAGTCTCTAAAAGACGGCATAACTGAAATGTAAACACTAAAGAAAAACTCCATCTTTCAGTCTCCAGGCCTCTGTCCTGTTAGTATTTTTCTTTTTTTGTCGGCGTGTGTGTACTCTTGGTTGACAGAAGATGGAACCTTAAAATTGTACATTTATCTGTCCCTTCGTCTCTTTTGTCCATCTCTGCCCCTCTTTGTGGATTCTCCTCAGCGTGTCATGTCTTTGGGCAATGCTTGTGCGATCTCCCACTACACAATGACACTTCTTTTTTTTTTTCTGCTGTGAAATTCCACCGCTTGTATTTTTTTTCTCCGCCGGGGTGGAAATCTTGAATTGAGATAAGAACCTTTGTCCCTTAGATTGCATGGTTGCTGTAGCTGATGTAGGTTTGCTTTGTGGAGAAGGCTGAAAGAGAAGAAATAAGAGAGGGAACTGAGACTCAAATACAGGGAAAGAGGAATATCTACCATGTGAAGGTTTTTCTTTTGGCTGTTTGTCTGATGTAACAACTATCACATGAAATGTCCAAAAAAAATGGATAAAAATAAAAGCTAAATAGTTTTCAGCCACCACACGACAGTAATGAAATATCAGTAATTCCTAATATTTCTCTTCTGTTTTTTATTTATGCGGTACTGTATACATGCGTTGCCTACAGCGACCTCGCCACCTTCTTTTCTTGCAACTGTCAAAAGTCAGCTATCCAGTTGTGTCCCCATACCATGTTAGCTGATTCACTGAGGTGGAGCAGATAAATCCTGACATATTGCAACCAGATCTCGGCTGTTGTGGGAGCTGCCCTAGACAGGAATTTTTCAATTTCATCCACACCAGCGTTGACAATGACAAATGGTTCTTATTGAAATAGCCAAGCACTGTACAGCCTATGGAAACTGAAATCCCATCTGGATAAATTGTATCCAGCTATCAATTCTGTGTCTTTTGCCTTTGCACCACTTATGGTAACAAAAGGCCCAATTAAACCCTAAAGGAACCTTAAATCTCGAACAGAAATACATGTAGCCTACACTTTCTACTGTAAATTGAGCATTGTGCTTTTGTTACTGTGTTGCATTGTCATCCATTTTTTATACAGTTAAGTTTTTAAGGTAAAAAAACAAACAGTGTCAGCTCTTTTTCTGTATGCACAAGAAAACACTTCCATTCTTGGTGTTAAAATAATAGACGGGACTGAAGCTTTAATATGTGCAATAAAAGCCCTGATTCCATCTTCAGGCCAGGTTCAGACCAGACTGAGTGAATTGATTTCTGTTGACAGAGAAAACTGATTAAAATTGCTTCCTGCCCAAGGCAAGCAGAAGAAGAGTGCTTTGAACGCAACATAAGTATTTTTGCTCCCTCAGTTGTCATTATGTACCTTTCTTGAATAAATCCTGGTTGTGTCACTGATACCACAGTACACTTTTATTGGTATTAGGAATAATCAGAGGACAACTTGCTACTTGTTGAAATCTTCAACTGCTTGTTAAAGGAGATTTTTCCACAAATGCAGATCCAGGGCTAACCAGAGCTGATGGTAGAGCCAATTCTTTGCTCCGTTGGTTTTCCACAGAAGGATTGCTCCATCACTGAAATCTCTTTTTCAATAAATGTTTGATCTGGTCTATTGTTATCTATCTTTCTGTAAGAAAATACCATTTTAATACACCAACCACATTTACCTCACATTTCCATTTTTTAATAATAAGCTTAATTTTTCAGGGTGTTTTAAACAACTGGCTGAATTTGTGAATGCTTTGCACTAATTTCCGATCGGTAGCAGGAGCATTACAAATGGCAGTTAATTTCTGTTTTGTATGTATATTTGAAGCAGGTCACTCTTGAGCTCTTCTGTCTCATGAGATTTAATTAAGAGTAAACATAATGTGTTACAAGAAAAAAATCTTTAAATTACCAGGCGATGTTAAAAAACCACAAATAGGTGCAATATCTCAGATTAAAAAAATAAACAGTTTTTGAGCCCATCTCCCTGTCTGTTCTTAAGATGGTCAAGAGAAAGTTGGCTTGTTTGTTTTGGATTGCTGTAGAAGCATACTTGATAAAATGGTAAAGAAACTGAATTAAGCACTAAACATTTGATCTAAATTAACATAAAAGGAGAAGCTTCTCCTTTTTCCCATTTGACTAGAAGTGCAAACCGAGGCGGCCTTCCTGCTGTGTTCAGATATTCAGAATTTGTGCTTGTCTCAATTCCTTTGAGATATGTTTGGAAACTTGGAAATAGGCTGTGCATGTAGGAAAATGACTAAAATTGGTTACCAAAGAACAATAATTACATTTCTGATTAATGATTGTGTTTGCTCTTCAAAAGCTAAGTTTAATGGCAATTTAATGGGAATGAGCTAATAGTTTTTTAGGCTTATTAAAACAATCAGTCTTGTTTTAATTTTTGGAGAAAAAATATATACAGTATATATAGTTTTTGGTTGTTATTATGCTATATATGCTTAACTATTTTGATGTGGCAGCTTTTGTGATGCAACCATTGATGATTTCATTCAAAACAAGGCTTTTACAAGATAAACTGTGTCCAGCTTGGAAAGTGGACAAAAGGAACCAGCAGCATTCAAAGACAACAAATAATTGTAAAGCCAGATCAGCCGTTAGTTTTCAGGAAATCTCATCCAAAAAGATTAGGTGTTATTTTTGCAACCAGTCTAGAGCAGGGTTTACAAGCTTAGACAAGACTCAAAAATAATTATTTAGAAGAATAATAAGAAGGTGAGAAATATAAATGAAGTAACTGCACTAAGTTAGCCTGCAATTTTGTTTTGAAAAGAGTGACATGCAAGGACTCCTTTCAAATTTAATGCATAGTGTTGACGGTGATGCCACACAATACCTGCTATCATCCTAAACTGCCTCATTGCTTTTTTTAAATCAGAACGTGCATGGTGAGGCCATATATCATAATTTATGAATGGGCAGGGTTAGTTTTTTTGGAAGATGTAGGTGGTTTAAAAAGGCATATTAAAGCCATCTCTCATTTTGTTAACTGAAAACGTCATTAGTTACTAATATGTCCAAAAATAGTAGATTTAATGATAGACTTGTGTTGTTTGTCTAAACATCTAAATGTGTAGTTTAGCAATGTGTTCTGTACACACTGAACATTTACAATTAGACACTAAATGGATGCAACAACAAAATTAAATATTTTGGAAAAAAAATTACTCGTGTGGAGGCGAAACGAATTAATTGAGGTAGATGGTGGAAAGCAACTGAAAGATGAGACTGGGATGGGGTGCAAACAGGACTGTTGTATTTAACTGGTAATCAATCAGCATCATGTTAATAAAGGGAATAATTTATTATTGAGGCATGAACACAAACAGTATAAACAGAGACGTATGAAAAGATGCTTTTTGGAAGTGAAATGTTAAATGGGATAAGATGTAGTTTAGTAAAACGGTAAGAGACGTGAAATGTACAGACATCAGAAAACACCATATTTCTAATTGATAATATAGCAATAGCAAAACACACCTTAAACTCCCAAAGTTATTTCTTAACACCAATACCCTCTTGGCCTCTGCATCAAAACAGCAAGAGTGACACATTTACTGGATTCAGTGAAGCTTCAAGTTTCTTGCTACTCAATTTTTTAAAAGTAATCTTTTTTACTTTCTGATTTATATCATAGCATAAATTGAGTTTGATTTGCATACAAAAGGACAGAACACTTCTGGAAAACAAACCATTGTTGGTCTTCAGTCAAAGGGTATCTGATTTGCATTTGTGTTCTTACATTGTGTTTCCAGGCTTTCGCATAGTTCAGTCTTGGCCTCTCCATTGGGTCTGAGTCCAGCCTTGGGGTTGAACTTGTTGGACATGGTGGCGGCGGTAACCACAGCCTTCAGGCTGCGAGTGCGCTTTGGCACATTCTGCTCTGGGTGTAAAAGAATTACATAGACCTTGGGCATGTAGAGCAACCCGAGGGACACCGAAGCACTCAGGCTCACAGAGATGGTTAGTGTGGTAGTTTGGATGTACATCTGCGGGAGACAAACACCAGAAAAATAGCTAAAACAAACAGATTTTTCTAAATAACCACCATAAAGAACAAGTGACATCTGCTTTAAGTCATTAGAATGAAAGCATCCAATGAGCCAGGCTGCTATTTGAGTAGTTCCTGTTTTCTTCTTTGCCAGTTGAAAATTCTGTAACACAACCAATGTGATAAAAGCTGCTTTAAATCAGCATCTCTTCTTTTATGAAGTCTGTGCTGAGCAACTCAAGGCCAGCATATTTGCTAAATTCCCTGCAATGATAGTTTTAATATGACCATCACGTAAAGCTGGAAACCGATTTCATAACTTCAAGTGAATTGGACGCTGCTATTATTCATAACAAGCAGACTCATAAAAAGAAACAAGCTCATGAAAATTTTACGCATGGTCAAATCCTGCGAACCAGGAGGGAGGGTATCTCTGAATATCAGCCTCACTCATTCCATTTTAATCGTCTGCAAAGCTGCAGCAAATTAATGAGTCATGTTAACGGAAGATTCGAGGAAGAGGAGAAGATTGTCATTTCTATACATCAGCTACACCATGAGGAATTGATTCAGTTTTGAAGTAATTCACTTTTAACTTCTGAGTTCCAACTGTTTATTGACTGTTCATGACAGAAACATAACTCACAATTGAGCCATTAAAAGAAGATATTTTACCTTGGGAAAGTTGCATCTTAGCTTCTACAGACTTGTAATACTGTGGATATCAGGACTAACAAAAAAATAACATTTTATGCAACATAACCATGGACGTTATGGGTGGACGGAAAAGTATTAAATTCATATCAAAATTCTCACGACTGGTTTAAACCGTAGGGTGCAGGCCAGATAGATAGGTGCCCTTAAAGGAATAACTTACATAATTTATGAAAAAAGTTATTTATTTTTTAATATATTTGTGAATAAGGTAAAAAAAATCTTTGGAAAAAGCACATGAACTCATGGCTTTCAGTCAAAGCAGATTTCTGCTAACTACTCCAGTCACAAAATTATATTCAAACAATATTTTAGAAACCCTAGAACTCTATTTTTTGTTTATGTAAATGTGTTTTACATGATAACTGACCCTGCATCAACTCAGTCAACTGAAAAGTAAACGTTTAGAGTCTTGTCCTGTTGGACACTTATTTTGTTAAAATTAATTATTTCTCTCTAATACTTTCTGCTGTTAGTGTAACCGGATCCCTTCTGCGTTGTGCTGGTTATTAGATGTTAGTCAGGCCGTGACTCTGTTTGGCTTTCAAAGATTTATTCTGACGAAAATATCCAACAGAAAAACAATAGTTACAAGCTGCCCGCTCCAAGTCCTCTCCCGCAGGACAACATGACAAAAGGGCTCGGGATCATGTCTCACATTAAATAAAATAAACCTTTTTTATACAACATACCTGACGAAAATATCCAACAGAAAAACAATAGTTACAAGCTGCCCGCTCCAAGTCCTACACAAACAAAAATACATAACAGAAATTAACTTAATAAATCTACAAATAAACTGGAAGTATTTAGATAGAAAGTAAATAGGACACACCTCTCCCGCAGGACAACATGACAAAAGGGGAGGGCCTAAGGGACGCAAACATTTTAAAGACAAAACCATAGAAGAAGAAATAAAAAGGAGGGGCTACTGTTCTTAAAGTAACACATTCAAAACAATGACAGCTTTTCGGTCAGGTAGAGAACAATACAAACAACAACAAAAAAAGACATTTTGTGTAATTATAACAACAACCAGGTTACATTCACCCCCCTAGAATTACACAAAATAAAAAACAGTGATAAAGACACTTAGTAGCAGTACAATTTTATTTTATTTTTTTTTGCAACAATGTAACACATCAGCCAAACAGCTACCCTACAATAGGGTCAGGAGACTAGAGATCGCTCGACGCCCAGCAAAATCTCACAGTATTCCATGGACAACAAGAGGTGCCTTTTACACCCCCCCATACAGAGTAAACACATAAATGGTACTGAAGCTTATGCAAACCAAGACAAAGACAATCCTAGCCAATGGCAGGAATCACATGAGAATTTGGAAACTCACACGTCAATAACAGTTTGAACATTATCCTCATCATAAAGCGCCTCAATGACGGCCATGGACTCTATCAGGCGACAAACTGGTTTAATAACCCTCCCAAAGCGTGAAGTTAGGCGGCGAACAACATCCTCACCCACCCTGTCTGGAGGATGAACAGAGCCAGCAGCATCAGGAAGATGAGGTAAGGAACCAGCAGTCGCCAGTACCCCTGTTTCCATAGAGGAGTTTTCAGAGTCATGAGGCAGGTCACTATTTCCAACTGATGGAGCCAAGGACACATCCTGAACCCATGAAGCAGTACGGTCATCCCCATCACTGCAGGACAGGGAGTCGGGTAGGGAAGGCTCAGCAGGAACAGCACTAGGAGCCTCACTAAATCTTCCTGTTCCATGTGAATCAGGAACCGGGGGGACTCGAACCACACTATCAACCTGGCGGTTCACATTCCCATCCAAGGTCATCCCCACAGGTAAAAAGTTCACGTCAAGAAGGAGGTTGCGATGCACCACACGCTCATTGCCGTGACGATCTCTAACACGATAAATATGGAGAGCAGGTTTGGAGGCAACCACCGTGTACATCACAGGCTCCCATTTATCAGAAAGCTTTCGCTTTCCTCTGGCTCCCTTGTTTGCCACCAGGACCTGATCTCCAACTGACAGAGGGTGACCCTTGACTCTCTTGTTGTACTGGTCACATTGATGTTTCTGCTCTGCACTGGTGTTCTTCTCAGCCATTAGCATGGCAGAACGTAAATCTTCAACCAGTGATTTGACATAAGTGTGGTAGTCACAAATAGCATCATCATGAAGAACGTGCCGAAAAACAAGGTCAACAGGCAGCCTGGGAATCCTCCCAAACATCAGATAGAACGGTGCAAAGCCTGTGGTCTCATGAACCGTGCAGTTGTAGGCAAAAGTCAGAGACTGGATCATCTGAGGCCATTTATGCTTCGAACGTGGAGGAAGAGATCTCAACATGTTGCCCAGGGTGCGATTGAATCTCTCTGCAGTCCCATTACCCATTGGGTGGTAGGGTGAGGTGTGCGATTTACTGACACCACTCAACTCTAAAAGCTCAGCCAGCAGCTCACTCTCAAAATTTGCACCCTGATCTGAGTGAATGCGCTGTGGGAAGCCATAAACACAGAAAAACCCATCCCATAACTTTTTTGCAACTCGTTTAGCAGTTTGATCCTCACACGGGAACGCATGTGCTAACTTTGTGAAGTGATCAGTGATCACCAGAACATCCACAGACTTGTTGTTACTGTCCTCAGCTGACCAGAAATCAATACACACCAGCTCCATCGGAGCACTGGTCCTGATGTTCTCCAGAGGGGCTCTCACAGCAGGCTCTGGGGTTTTACTGAGGACACATCTGGGACATTTTCTCACGTAATCTCGCACATCTCTTTCCATGTCATGCCAAAAGAAACGATGACGAGCCAAGGAGAATGTTCGTGGCTGGCCCTGATGACCTGCATTATCATGGACACCAGTCAGAACCACAGACTTCAAAGCATCAGGGACCACAAACTGGAAGCGCTTACCTTTTGTCAGAGGGTCTTTTATGACACGGTAAAGAACACCATTCAGCAATGTTAGTTTATCCCACTGCTTCAGAATTTTTAGAGCCAGTTGATTTTCACCAAAGCGCTCCCGCCTTGATGGACGGCGTCCCCGCTCAACGTACAGGACAACTCTGGAAACAACAGGATAGTTTTTCTGGTGAGAGACCAGGTCAGTTAGACAAAGAGCTGTTGATGGACCTGTGGTGTGTAGGATTATCATGCCCAGATGATCAGCTAAAGATGCTGCATGCTGAGTCTGACCAGCATCTCCACTGCAGGCAGATGACAAAAGAGAGGAGACTTCGGCACAGGTCATGGACGTGTCAGCTGTAATGGAGGAAGAGCTGTCCACTGATTGAAGCTGACAGGTCAAACGGAAAACATCCTGCACAGCATGATCAGGGACCTCACAGACATGCTCCAAAAGTTCCTGACAAGGTTCTGACAGAAGGCGATCAGCCAAAGGCTTCACAAAAGGAACTCTGCTCAGAGCATCTGCCACCACATTCTGTCTCCCTGGAACATACCTGATCTCAAAGGTGTATGGAGCAAGCTTAGAGACCCAGCGCTGTTCACAGGCATCCAGTTTGGGCTTGGTCAGGATATATGTGAGAGGATTATTATCCGTCCACACAGTAAACCTGTGACCCTTCAGCCAGTGGCTGAACTTATCACATACAGCCCACTTTAAGGCTAGGAACTCGAGCCTGTGTGCAGGATAGTTGGCCTGGCTGCGGCTGAGAGTCTTGCTGGCAAAAGCAACAGGTCTAGCAATCTCTCCATCAGCTGGGACCTGCGACAAAACAGCACCGAGCCCATCCAATGAAGCATCGGTTGAGAGAATAAATGGCTTCTCAAAATCAGGATGTGCCAGCACCACACAGTTGAGAAGTGCAGTTTTAAGGTCTCCAAACGCTTTCTCACAAGCCGGAGTCCAGTCCTGGGGAGTCAGAACACGAAAGGTTCCAGCTTTCCCATGTCCTTCGCTCTTTACTTTACGTTTCTGACCTGCGGTGAGGGCATGAAGAGGCTTCGCGATGCGGGAACAAGCTGGAATAAAGTGCTGATAGAATAGCACCATGCCCAAGAATGACCTCACCTTCTTCTGGCACGGAGTACAGCCATCCTCCTTCATGAGGTCTTTTCTTTCAAACCCTGAGATGACCCTTACCTTCTCCTGATCAACAGAAACACCACCAGCTTCCACAACATGGCCCAAGAACCTCACAGACCTCCTGAGAAAGTGACACTTTTTCTGGGCCAGCTTCAAGTTGTTTGCTCTCAGGCGACAGAAAACAACCTCCAGCCTCCTTAACGACTCCTCCTCAGACGGTGCAAATACCAACAGGTCGTCTAGATAGCAGAGGAGGCTGGAAAAGTTCAAGTCACCAAAAATGTTAAGCATCATCCTCATGAAGGAAGCTGGGCTGTTGCATAAACCTTGTGGGAGACGGTTGTACTCATAAAGTCCAAGCGGCGTGGTAAAAGCAGTGTAATGTTTGTCGGACTCATGGAGAGGGATGTTGTAGAAACCAGAGGTCAAGTCCATGGTGCTGAACAGCGCATTCCCACCAAGAGCAGCAAGGCAGTCAGACTGATGGGGCAATGGATGGGCATCCTTAACGGTCTTAGCATTAAGCCAGCGGAAGTCAGTGCATATCCTCATGTCCCCAGACTTTTTCCACACCATAACAAGCGGGGAGGCATATTCACTAATAGACTTCCTTATGATACCCGTCATCTCCATCTCAGACAAGACCTCCCTCAACTGCTGATAATGTGCTGGTGGTATGCGTCGATAAGGTAAGCGAAATGGCTGGTCATCAGTCAAGTGAATGCGATGAACAAAATCCCTAGCCTCACCACAATCCAGTTTTCCCCTGGAGAACACATCCTGGTAAGAAACCACGAGTTCAGCCAGCCTTCTTTTAGACTCATCTGACACCTCACAGCTCTCTATGTCAATGTCATGCAGACCACAGTCTCTCAGCATCTGCACCGGATCAGCATTGTGATGTGATGAACCTGTTGAAACAGCTGAACGGTTGCAGTACAGTTCCGATCTCCCCTGACTGAACGCAAAGTCCTCCACAGCAACACATGGAAAGACATCAGCGAGTTTAGCATTGCGGCGCAGTATCAGAGGTTTTTCTGTTGGGTTGAGGACCTTCATAGGGACCCAACGATCCCCCCACATGGGTGTGACTACACGACCCACCAAAATGTTTTTTGGAGTGGAACGAGCAGATGACGGCTCGACAACCACAGTGCCTCCCAGTGACAGTGGTGCAGTGGATGGGAGCTTACCCCAAACCACATACTCCTGACGAGGAAGGAGGGTAACAGCCTGTCTGAGCCTAACTGTTCCAATCTTGTCAGGTGAAGTAGAGTTTGACCACCGAGAAACACAACTCAGAAGCTGCAAAAACTCCTCACACTCTGGGTTTGCAGTGTTAGATGTAATGAGTTCCCAGTACCTCGAATCAGTTTTCATTCTTTGAATAAGGGGCCGGAGCACATTGCTACCAATGATGAATTCATCATGTTGGCCAGGTATCAAAAATGTCGGTACTGTAAATCTGAAGCCATAGATCTCAATGTCCAACTCATAGATGTATCGAGGCTGCGTGAGAAGGCCACCACACCCAACGAGCACCACATTCTCTGGGACTGCAAGAGGGATCAAATCAACACCCGCGGCTCTTAGTTTGCTCTCTGCCTCCACGCTCAATGTGCACGACATACTCCCAGAGTCCAACATACCCCTCAGTGTAGTCCGGTCACTAACTGAAACTGAGGCATAAAACAAATCACTAGCCCTCTGGACTCTCTGTGACCCCAAGAAAATCACTTCACTGTTCTCAGGTGAAGTATTGCAACACTCAGTATAAACAGAGCGTGCATCCAGTGTAGTCGTGAGGGTATTATCCACTCTGCCCATGCTTCCCCTCTCATCACACGGGCTCTCTAGTTTAAATTAGGATACTGGGAGGACAGCTGCGGTGTGTGATGAGCAGGCTGAGGACAATCCCTTTTAATGTGTCCTGAGCCGAAGCAGTTGAGACACAGTCTGAACAATCTGCAGTGTGAATGTGTGGTATGCTCCTCCGAGCAACAAACCCTGCATGGTGCATGCTGAGGACGTTTAGAACCACGTGTGTAACTCCTCACATGTTGACCACTCTGTTTTGTAGCAAGAGAAGCTGCACACAGAGACAGAACCTTATCGAACATCTCTGTCATCTGAGGAGGCGGGTCAACTCCTGAACTGGAGGAAAAAGGTGGCTGGGGTGGACCTGTATTCTGAAAGGATGTAGATTGTGGAGCAACATGCTGCTGTGGCTGCTGATTCAAGGGCCCTGAAGCTGAGGAACGATCACATGCTAAAGCAGCTTGGGGAAAACGGACAGCAAATGGTGTAGCATCAGCTGACAACGAAAGTCATGAGGCAGGTCACTATTTCCAACTGATGGAGCCAAGGACACATCCTGAACCCATGAAGCAGTACAGTCATCCCCATCACTGCAGGACAGGGAGTCGGGTAGGGAAGGCTCAGCAGGAACAGCACTAGGAGCCTCACTAAATCTTCCTGTTCCATCCATTCGGTCACGGCACCAAGTGTAACCGGATCCCTTCTGCGTTGTGCTGGTTATTAGATGTTAGTCAGGCCGTGACTCTGTTTGGCTTTCAAAGATTTATTCTGACGAAAATATCCAACAGAAAAACAATAGTTACAAGCTGCCCGCTCCAAGTCCTCTCCCGCAGGACAACATGACAAAAGGGCTCGGGATCATGTCTCACATTAAATAAAATAAACCTTTTTTATACAACATACCTGACGAAAATATCCAACAGAAAAACAATAGTTACAAGCTGCCCGCTCCAAGTCCTACACAAACAAAAATACATAACAGAAATTAACTTAATAAATCTACAAATAAACTGGAAGTATTTAGATAGAAAGTAGATAGGACACACCTCTCCCGCAGGACAACATGACAAAAGGGGAGGGCCTAAGGGACGCAAACATTTTAAAGACAAAACCATAGAAGAAGAAATAAAAAGGAGGGGCTACTGTTCTTAAAGTAACACATTCAAAACAATGACAGCTTTTCGGTCAGGTAGAGAACAATACAAACAACAACAAAAAAAGACATTTTGTGTAATTATAACAACAACCAGGTTACATTAGTACTTATACTAAAATACTTTTGTCTACAACTGCTACTCAGTGGTGGTTGTTGTTGTGTCTTGTCTCTATGCTGTAACTGCGAAGTAATTTCCCTGCTGGGATGAATAAAGTAATTCTATTCTATTCTATTCTATTCTATTCTATTCTATTAAGTCTATGGATTGAACTGAGAGGCGTTTTCGATATATCTTTCATCATTGTTTTACAAACTGGGATATTTTTGTAGTCTCTTAAGTATCTGACCATTTTTGTGTTAAATTGATGTATGGTGTGGAAAAAGTAAAAAAATCAAACAACTCAGATTCAACAGCTTTGTCTTTTAGGAAATTTAAAAATTTATTTAAATTGCATCGTTAATGCTAAGTATGTGATAGTTGTTATGATATACACTGTATTCTAATGTTGCAAAAAATCGGGTAATGGTCGGTTTGGGTTGTTTATTTTATCTCGTTTATTTATTCAGTGACATTGCAAACTAGCTAATTTTCAGATGCCATATTTGAATAATCTCAACAAGTTCAAAGAAGCATCATACAATGAGCTTTCGCTACAGCCACGAAAATAAGTCCTCACACCTAAGGTGAGGGTGAGGGCAGAAGCAAAGGTTGGATCTCGAATCTCAAAATAATGTCATTTGAGTTATAATATTGAGAGAATAAAACCATTAGGATTTCCTAAGTGTTGTGTGCAGTGCCCAGCCTACCTACTATTAGCAAAGAAAGTCAATAAAATACATATCTATTTATTTCCAGCATTTAACCTCACAGATAGAGATGTGTTGGGCTGTGGGCGCCTCTGGTTTAATGAGCTACAAACTGTCAGAAGTGCAAATAAACAATTTATTCCAACACCTTTTAGCTACTCTTCAGATATGCAGCTATATTGAACCAGAACCTAGGGATAATTAGAGGATAATTAGGGAAAATGACGACTTTCAAAGTCGTCATTTACATTTCAAGAGGTTTTGTTTGATTTTCCAAATGTGTAACTTGGAAATTACAACTTCCAAATTCAAAGAAAAGTAAAATTGGTACATGATAAGAACCACACAGATTGTTTTAGAAAATCACTAAGCAGCATTGAATATCATGTAAACAACCTTTTTGTACGATACAAGTAACTGTTTTTGTTGATCTACTCATCTGTAGAATTATCTTGTAAACTCAGAATTACATATTCTAGTTTAACTGGCTGAATGTACTTTACTTAGATACTTTTTTATTTGTATACACTAAATGTTCCTTCTTGGGTTATGGTGGAATTACAGATGTTTCTTTTTTTTAAAAAATACGTTTAACAAACTGTACAATGAGTACAGTTCCAACTAAAGTTAAGTTGGCTGTTTCATCTGGTTTTGGTTCAGTCACATTAACAAATGCTGCAGTAAAAACTTGATGAATCTCTCTGGCAAGTGCTCTGATAAGCAAGGTTAATGCTAATGCTAAACTGGGATTTTTAAAGTGGTTGAAGATAGGTTGAACTGCCTGACAGCAGACAAGAAGTACAGCCACTGATGCAGCTAATGAGCCCCAGGATTACAGACATGAACTTTAAAACTAAACTTATGAAAACTATAGCGACTTTTTAACTGTGGTACTGACATCTGAAAGACCTCCTAAAATTATTTCCAACTGAAACATAGTCTCATACTGGGATGGTAATGTACTTTATTTCCTTTTCAAAATCAAATCCATAAAACCAACAGAACTAAACTGTTTGTGTATGTGCATAAGATGGAGTCCAATTTAAAACTTGTAAAAAGATGAGAGAAAAAGATCTTCGAAATTTTGTCTTATCAGGTTTATTTCTGTGTTGCTTGTATAAGTGGATTTCAATTCATCAGAAGTGTTAATTTATTACAGTAAATTGATTTTAAAAATAAAAGAAAACCTGACTCAAAAGAAAACCTGCAATGTGTATAGACTCATTGCACAAAGTTATATTTTAAACATTTATATTTAAGATTATTTCTTCCTGTGTTCACGTCATATAAAAACAAAAACTTCAGATTTTCAGAGAATGAGAATGTTCGATAAAATGAGTTTAAAGCAAACATTTTAAAACTGCACTGTTATGGACAACACTGTTGATTTAACTGTTGTCCAGCAGACAGTCAGTAACAGTTTAATTGCTAAAGAATCAGTTTTTCACAGGGGGTTGTATCCAATATTAAGAAGATGTGGAAGGAAATGTATGATAGAAAAAGAAGTTTTGCTTTTTGAATTATTTAAATGAATTACCTTATCATTGATATCTTAATTTATCCAAATGCATCTGTATGAGATCCAATCATTTAACTGTGTAAATGTCCACTGTATTTTGTCCTAATGATTGTGTGAAATAGTTTGGAAATTGTTCCTATATATCAAGTTTAAGTTTAGAAATGGTAGGTGATAGATTATTTCTGTTTACATGAGGCATTTTGGGATTACAACACAATTTTCAATCTTGAGCTACATCACCGGGCCGATCAATGGAGCAGTAGTTAGCTCTGTCACCTCAGAACACTTCTCTGCAGGTCTGACTCAGCACTGAGCTGTACTACAAAGCAAAGAGAATACAATCTGACATTCTCCATGTTGGCTGTCTTTACAAAAGGCAAAGCTCCACACGGAGATGATGGTTATCAGAACAGCCGTTAAAAGGTTTTCTTGCAAACCCACGTTTCATTCATTGTGTCCGATGCATAGTTTCATTGGGGGCCGCATGATGCATAATTGGACGCCTGTGCTTAAGAGACGTCAGTTACACCAGTGGAGAGGGAAAGTAAAAAAAAAAAAAAAGGACGGCTGCTGAAAGTTTTGGACAAAGTTGCTGACAATCAAGAAGAAAATGTAATGTTTGACAGCATGTTGTTCATGCTGTCAATTTGTAAGTTGGATGATTCAGTTTACCCTCCTGTCAGGCAATGTCTTGTAATGAAGACATTAGCTAAATCACATTTTTTGCTCCAACACCATCTTTATTTGTTTAATCAGTGATATGTTTTTGTTTACACTTGTGTTAGCAGTTTATTTACAGGTCTGATGCGAATCAGTTTTTTTTTATAAGCAAATTCACGGGGTATCCGAGCTCCATTCACTGTATTTTCCCATGCAAGTTTCTAATCAAGCACTGACAAGTGGGCTTCTCACTTTAAGATATGGATTTTTGTTTTTTGTTTAATCAGGGTTGTTAATTTAAAAGTTCATTTTATTTATAAAGAATCCAGGAGCAGTTTTGCTTCATGCAACTCTGCCTGAAGGAAAATGTGGTGTGAATCTCAGCTTGAGCAACTGGTACTGTTCTTAGGTTACCATGAAAACTGATTTAGAACTAATTAAAGCACGGCTGGCTGAAATAGTCATATAAATGATTTGAGCACACGCACCAGCAAGTCAGAATCAGTAATTTCCACGTGGCATGAAATTAGAATCAGCTCATAAAATCCTTCATGCACAGGATTTAATTGTTTTTTTTCTATGACGTTACATTTATTCAGAGCTCCTTCTAGTAACTGGATGGAGAGTAGCGTTTAGACTCCCAGATGTGACCTTGGCCTGAATATCTAGTTTGTTTTTATTATTATTTGTAAGTCTCCAGGGCACTCTCCCCCCAGACCGACTGCATCTCATCAGACGCCAACCAAGGTACTTTGTGAGTCTGTTGGCTGAAGAGCAGACTGGAAGAATGGTGGCAGTATGAAAGAAAGAACAGCTGCAGTGGTCCTCTCCCAGCTGCAGAGAGTATTAACCAGTGTACTGCTCGAGGCTTGGTTTTCTTAAGGATCGACCAGTCAAACAAATCTACTCAAATTAACAAATATAAAGGACACAAGAAACACACACTGAAATCTGTTACTTTATTCACTGGTTATCTGATAGATTGAAAGTGAACATTGAAACATGGACAGTATGGTTAGAATAAATTAAAAAAGGAGCCAACAAATAAATCTGAAGTAAGTCTCAAAACCATTAGAATATCTCTCAAAAATCCGTTTTGTGATATTTGGATTTTATAATGTGCAGATTTTCTCTTCCTAGTGCTAACATTCAAAGCCAGGAGTGTAAGATTATGTGTGACAGAAAATGTCTGTATGAGCTGTTCTGTCCAGTTCCCATGTATGCCAAATAACAGGAACATTGTTATAAATATGCACAAAAGGCTACAAAATTATACCTTTGAAAAGGTTGCACATGAAGCAAGACAACAATGAAACAGACTGGACAATACAAACAGGAAGAACACACCCTCACTATTATTAAAGCCTGCTGTGTATGAACATTGATTCTCTATAAGACTGAGATCAGGGCCGTCCTAAACATTGTCCTTTTGATCCATAAGCTACAATGTTATTAATCTGACACTATGTTTAGGGTTGCTGTTTGTTTGGAAGATCCACTTGTGTGCCAAGTATGACTTTGTGGCTGATGTGTTGGCATGATATGTCAATATAACAAAATGAGGTTCTTTGCTTTTGAGGCCATCCATTTCGTAAAATACACCATACCTTCATGCAACATAACCCCCCAAATACCTAATTTTATATTATCATTGCATGATTTGTATCGGTTAAATTACTGCAAAGGTGTTTGAGTCAGTATATTTCTGTCTGGTATTTCATCAGGTGCGGTAAATGTGCCATTAGAAGAGAAATGCCCATCCCCAGTCTGCCTCATGAGGCTGCATTTGCACGGAGTCCTGTTTTTACTGTCAGGCTAAATTCTATACTCAATCCATTAATTTGTTTTCCCGGATTGCAGTGCACCTGAGCATTCGCTGAGTGGAGATCGTAAACGAGGGCTGCTGTATATCTTCTGTTTCTGTCATCATACCACCATCAGCAGATCATGCTCGAAGCAAAACACGACAGAGACAAAGCAGCTCATAGCATCATTAATCACTGAAGTGCATGCAAGAAAAACAACACAAGTCCATCAGTACTTGTGGTGGAGGTGACTGTTTAGAGAAAGAGCAACCCAACTGGTATTTTAAAAAAGTACTAACTCTCAGTGGAGTTTATTTTCAATCAGTGACCCAGGGAGGACCTTTGCTTCACAGTTTACATTATGAGATTAATTTAAACTATGTAATCTCACTTTGCATTTTAGCCACTGTGATTTTTCTCAGCATGCTATGGAAATGTTCAACAGAAGGGCTTGCTGCATGAGAAGTCACTATAATTGCGCTCTAATTAAGCCAATAAACAAATAGAAGCCTAAGGGGACACAATAATGTGTGCTTCACGGGACAGTGTCATTTATAAAGATCACAATTCTTTGGCCTTGATTTGCTTCACGGCCTGTTCGCGTTATTGGATTGCCCAGAGGTCAGCAGTTGAGGCCCAGAGGGTGTTGCACATTGCACTGTAGGCCTAATGAATGCAAAACTTGCACTGTGTGAAGTCCAGGATGTCACTCAGCTCCTTCTGCTCCATTGCATTAATCTTTATTATTCATTATTAGGCCTGTGGGACATTAGTGCGAATAATGCCGTTATTGTAACAGATGAGAAGAGAGAACTGGCTTTTTTTCATTGCATGAAGCTTCTTGATTCACAAACTTGATTTTCAGTTGTTTTGCCTTTGAATGCAGATGCTGAAGCCTTCAATATACTTCTTAGATAAATCAGCTGAATTTCTACCAAGTTAAAATGCTGTGATTGAAGAATACAGATTTTTCTCTTACGTTTTAAGTGGAAATTGAATTAACAAATCTCGTAGAAATATCTGATCGAAGATTGCCATATAAGCATACATGGAAGCTACTAATGTTGCTGTGCTCTCATGACAATTCACAACCTGGTGTTTTTTTTTCCATTCATATTCCTTTATTTAATCAGGTAAACCCCGTTGAGATCTAGATCTCATTTTCAAGAGGGACCTGAGCGAAAATGCGCATTACCCATCTACATCTATATAAACAGATTTCTGATCCAGGCACCTTTTTGCAAATATGTTTCTCCAGAGAACAAGTTGAGTGCAATAGTTTAAGTTGCTAGAGAGACTTTGTAACATCAACATGTGATGAATCTCAGTGGTCTGCAGTGTTTCAAAATCGCTGTCTAGTATCAGCTTAGCTTGCTTGAAACTTCAACCCAAGTACAAAGTGTTATCTCTAGAGGACAAACAAAGAAAAGAGAGTCGAGTTGAGCTCTACCATGCAGAGACACTGAAAGCACTGGGAATTGGGGGAGTAGTAGCAGGTAGCAGAAATCCACACTGAGTAACACGCACATAGCACACACACACACCGCACAAGCGCACCCCTGTTTGACTTTTTTAGTCTTGCTGAACTCACTGTAACTCCCACTCTTTGTCTGCCTGGTGTGCTAACAGCATTTTTGTTGACAGTGCCAATAGTGTGGTGGAGGCTTCATGAGGGAAATAAATAACACCACTCAATTAATCAGGCCATTCATGCACTGTAATGGCAGGACCTGTTTGTGTGGGCTGATTGAATTCGAACTGAGCCCATTGTGCTGGAGCCTCATTCCAATGCATGGCCATTGTCTGACGCCCCTCCTCTTGCTTCAGTGTTACAGACAGCCACTGATTTAGACTGTTTCTCCAGGTAAGCAGGTGTCACATCTATTCCTGAAGGTAGTATAAAGCCTGATGATGAACCCCCATAGATAGACCAGATGTCCTCATTTGAATGACAGAGAAAGCCTCCTATGGCACTCGTTACATCAATCCCTACACCAGATGACACAGAAATGATAGTGCTTGTAGTGCTGCTGCAGAGAAGCATTATAAACTGGTGATTAGAACGATGAGGCGGTAAGATAAGGTAAATTAGGAAGATGTGAATCATTTTATTGTTCAGAAAGACATGTCGATGTGGGCTGTGAGTCTTTATGGAGCCTGTCATTTATAATGTGATGAAGACAAAGTGTGTTTGCTTTGGCATGTTCCGTCCTTACAGCTAGGGGTGCACAAGTCGATAGGCTAGTAATTGAAATTAAGCAGTATTCCTTTGATTACCAGCAGGTCAAATAATAACTGACCTGCTGGTAATCAGGTCAGATTACCAGCAGGTAATACCTGCAGGTTACCTGCTGGTAATCTGGTCAATAATACTAAAAATATTTTTTTAGTATTATTGCCCAAATAATACTAAAATAATACTGATATGTTGTCCAATTTCATGATACAATATGGTCCAAATAAAATGTTTTGCATCTATTCAATATTTATTTATAGCCTATGATTGTATAAATTTTAGATTTCTAGAAAGTAATACATCAATAATACAATTTTGCAATTGCTATTTGTATAATTTCTATAGGATAGCAGATAAATTGATTATTTGTGTTTGAAGTTGAGTGTAATTTAGAATAAGGAAACAGAACCTGTCTAAATACACCTGCAGCGCTCTTCGCCGCTCACTCGAGGAATCGTTTCAGCCCTAATGTGGAAACAACATGACTGTTTATTCAATATTTTGTACAGGGAATATCAACAGTGATGATAAAGAGAGGAATTGGAGCGAAATTGGTACCGCGGTTGATAAATCTGGTAACTTTCCAGCTATCATTGACCTGCACAGTTACAATATATACAATATATACTTTTGCAAGCCACTGTACAGAGTATTAAAAATTGTGAGCTTTTTTTTTTTGTTCTTCATGCCATATTTATTTTTTTGGTTCCATTTGAACTGGTAACCTTGGTGGTATTAAACATAAGTTATTAAGATAGTTTCTGACGTTAAATGTGGAATACCTTCTTAAGCATAGTTTGACAAGCAGCAACCAATTACTGAGCAAGTTCAATTGAGTTTTTTGATCTTGACACTTAAAATTTGTAGGAACCTGGTTAGATATTGCACATGCTTATTTTCTCTCCAAGGAGAACAGAATAAGGAAAAAATAAACTTTTCCCTAAAGCTAAACTTCCATTTTGTGTTCCATTATGGGTCTTACCTTAAAATTGCTCAGGGCAATGTCAGAACATTTCGAAAATGATAAAAGTAAAACTATCTTCTAGCCATTGTGTACAGTTGTCTACAGAAACTAATAGGTGACAAGCATCTTATATAATTTGGAGCAAGAAAGGGAGAGCAATTTAAATGATCCTTTACCTAGAATTATTTTTGAGGGTTTGGAAATAAGTTTCATCTGATGGATAATGCACAAAACAAAATATAGGACTTCATTAACCCTTCAAAGAGTTTCCCTTCATTTTCTGTTTATCAATTCAAAGCCATGCTGGCTAATGGATTACCTCATCCTCAAAAAAAGCTGTTTCGTCTCTCTGTGACTGTATAATTCTCTTTCATCTTCAGAGAGACTAGATGGAATGATTAAACAAAGAACTCGCTGATATCCATGGCTCCTGTTGACATGCGACTTAAGATGTGCATCACTCGCATTAAAAAATAATGTGGGGCTTAGCACTTGGACTGCTTCCCCTCAGTCATGCCACTTCTGTTATCATGAAGAATGAGAAGTGATGCTGACTCTTTAGTGTATTTATCCAAGATGTATTCAATGGATACATCCATGTTTACATCCATGATGTAACAAAATGTAACAAAATGCCACCAGAATGTAATCAGCTTGCTTGCTGATTTTAAACATTGCCGTTTTTTTTTTTTACAAACTATTTTCAACATTTTGCTCAAAAAATATTTTATGAAGATGGGACTTAGCACTATCAATTTCATTGTAAAACATCATCATTAAAACCAAAGAACACAATAGATAAGACAGGGATAAAGTTGTGGAGAAGTTTAAATCAGGGTTAGATTATAAAATATTATCCCAAGCTTTGAACTTTTCACGGTTCAATCCCTGCAAAAAACTGCAAACCTACAAAGACATGGCTGTCTACCTAGCAGGATGTGGTAGAAGCTTATTATTCAGACAAGCAGCCTGGGTCCACAATAACTAACTCATGAAAAGCTGCAAAGATCCTCAGCTCAGAAAGGAACATTTGTTGACAAGTAAATTATTCATGCCCTCTAGAACGCCAAAATAGAATAAAAAAAATGTCATAAGAAGTCCCCTCGTAAGTTTGCCAAAAGCCATGTCGGAGACACAGTAAACATTTGTGTCTCCAACATTGGCTGTCAACAATAACAAAAGTGATGTTCTTTTATAGAGGACAATGAAACTGATCAGAGTAGATGGGAAGATGTATAGAGCTAAACAGTTATAAAAACTACAATCATTATCACTCCACTTATCAATTATGCAAAGGTTTGTGATGGCTTGTCAGATAATACATTAAAATTTGAAGTCAAAATGTGAAAAAGGTTTAAGAGAAATTTATACTTTTGCATGTCATTATGTCATTATGCTGACTAAAAATGGGATTTCTGATTGCCACATATAGCTTTATTAATTGGCTGGAATTACATACAAACTTTATGCAATGCTTCACATTTTAGAATTTGTTTTTGGTGTTTTTTAAGAAAAGATTGCATACTCTAGGTCTCTCAAGAATGTTTTTTCCCAGAGCTTACTGTCAGAGCCGGTTTTCCAAACCAGCTTTTTGAGGCATTGTTTTGTTAAATCCCAAGAGGAAGGAGGTAAGGATTAATGTGTTGCATCTGTCAGTGTTCATGCCAGTATGAGTCTTTCCATCACCACCGTCCTCTGTTGTAACCACTGAGACCCTTTTGTTACTCTGCCAAAACAACCCTTTCAACTGGATTGACACATTTCTTCTTTGTCATTGTTGTACCCTGTTAGCTTTTTACCCGGACTGTCTCCTCTGAGTGTGAGGTCTACACTCAGCCTTGAGTTTCCCGGGCCTTTTTGAATCCCTTTTGACCTGCGGACTTCCAGAGCTTCCGCTGGATATGATCCAGACTCATGGTTCATGAGGCTGGGCACATTGATTTGGCATGGAAATATGAGAGTGAGCTTGTGTTTGTGAAAACAGCTCATGGCCCTCTAATGCAATGTGGCATACAGCCGTCACATATATATGAGTCACAAGCTTTCGTGCAGCCTTCAGAGTCATTAGAGAATGATTTTGTTTATTACTCTGTTTTCATTTAGTAGCTTGTGCAGTTGAAGTCTAAAAATTTCAGATGACATCCCCTCAAAGTTTTGTTTTAGGATAATTTAAGATTCATTTAGAAAGTTCTTGTTACCATAAAATAAACTGTAACAACATATATGATCGGTAAGATCTCAGAAAAATAAGTATCCCATGTTATCTGTACATTTTGTTGTTTTTTTTTTTACAATTTTTATAGTATATATATATTTATGTATTCAGTATTCTTCTTTTGAGGTTATTTTTTAGATTATTTAATGAATGTCTAAGACTTCCATCACAGTATTGGCTGTTACCAAAAACCTTGACAGAAAATAAGTTGGACTCAAGCTTACCTTTTCTGTTGATTGTGAAGTGCCAAAGAAGATTGGGATGAATGCAAGCCAAATAATGCAGGTTGTGTACATTGTGAAACCAATGGGTTTGGCCTCATTGAATGTCTCAGGTACTCCTCTTGTTTTGATGGCATAGACAGTACAGGTAACCATGAGCAACATACTGTAGCCCAGCAAGCAGATAAGGGATAGGTCAGAGATGTCACACTTGAGCACACCACGAGCCAGCACAGGGTTGGATGTCCTCTGGTCTTCATAGTCGATTATGGCCTTGGAGGGATCCACACCAAACCAGATGCACACCCCGAGCAGCTGCACTGAAGCCAGTGTGAACGTGATGACAAGCTGAGAGGCTGGAGAAATGAACCTGGGTGCACTTACAGACATGGTGCCCTGCTCAAAGATCCGGTAAATACGGTTGGTTTTGGTGAGCAGAGCGGCATAGCTAATGCTCATCCCCAGGCCCAGGAAGATCCGACGGAGGGAACAAATTCCTACGTCAGGGGTAGAAATCATCAAGAATGTTGTGGCATAACAGAGAAAGATTCCAGTTAGCAGCACATAGCTCAGCTCTCTCCCTGATGCCTTCACAATTGGAGTATCATTGTAGCGGACGAACGTGACCACCACAAACAAAGTGGCCATGATGCCAAGGACTGCGATGAGCACAGGGATGACAGCCCAGGGGGAGCTCCACTCCAGCTTAACAATGGGGATTGGAACACAACCTGTGTGATTCTCATTGGGACGCAAATCAAAGCGACACATTTTACATGTGTAGGTGTCTGCCTGATACTGATATCCATCACAACGCTCGCAATGCCAGCAGCAAGGAATGCCCTTCACAATCTTCTTGCGCTCGCCTGGCTGACAGGGCTGACTGCAGATTGAGGTCGGAACCTGACGGACTCCGCCCGGCCACTGCATTGAACGCACCTGCAGAGAAGAGAGGAACAAAAAAAAAGATAGTTGGAAACATAGAGCAAGATAAAAGCTGAGAAGAGTTTCTAACATTGGAGAAGGTGGTTAGTCTCTGTCCTGTAATTAGAGGCATATGGAGGTTGTGAGGCTTTATTGATCCAGAAAGACCCTGAGAACTTTGCAGACCAAGGAGAATCTAGAAGGCAGTTACTTAATGTTCGAGTGTTTGACCTTCGGCTGCTGTAAACTTAGTTGTGAGTATTTATTTTAGGAGTAAGTGGAAAAGGTCAGACTAGGCTTCACATCAGCATTTGCTCTAGATTCAGCAAAATGTTTCAGTGGAAGGTGAAATTATCTGAAGGACAAAACGTTAGATGAAAAAGAAAACCTGTTGTTTTCTCCACAGGGATTTGACAACAGTGCCTCTCTTTTTTTTGAGGTTTATAGAGAAAATAACTGTGTAAAAAATCAATCAGAGAAATAAAACACAAATTTTGTTTCCAGATATTGCTCTCCTTTGTGGATTTCCTCTTTTGCAAACATGCTTAAAAAGAAGAATTAAATCCCTGATTTCAGACGAGGACTTTCCTCTTTACTGTTATCAGTTTTATTCAATTGTGGCTGTTTGTTCAAAGCCGGTAAATTTCTCTTTAAATGTGCATTTAATTAAGACCTCAAAGAACACTAATTAAATACTGCCTTAAGAATCAGTACAGCCAAGTAGCACAGCAGGTACCAGCTTCAAACCTCAAAGTATTTCTTTTCTCTACAACATGTCAGCGAGTAAGAAATAAAAAATAAAAAAATCTCTTAAGCTGCTGTTCAGTTGCCCTCCTGCCTGTTAAAGTCCCTTTCCTTTGCTTTTAAAAAACATTAACATTTCCATTTCTATTTGTAAATCACTGTTATTTTATGACATTGTCTCCCCACAATGTTCTTGTTTTTTAAGTCACTGAATGCGTCTGGAGAGATTTTATTAAATATGTCTGTCCTTAAGCCCTTACGGCTCTCTTTTCATCACTGTCTGCCCAGTTAATCATTCAAAGCCCCCTCTGGATATTTATACCTTTGAAGATGGGACTTAGCACTATCAAATGATTTGGGAGCAGTTCTAACAAGCTGTTTCAGTGCTAAAAAAATGTTTTTTATAGATTTTCATTAGAAACACAGACACAAACGTTCCGCAGAGTGTAAGTGAAGAATAAATTGAAGGGGAAAGAAAAGTACTTACATTCAGATGTAGCTGGTCTGTCCAGTGACCAATGACTTTGTATTCAGGTGTTCGGTTTCTGATCTGATATTGGTAGATCTCGTAGCGTCCCGGGGCATCTCCATTTTCATTGAAGAGCACTGGGTTGCCAGCTATGCCTAGATGAGAGAAAGACAGTTATAATTTACAACCCATTTGTTGGTTTCTGTGTACTGAGCAGTGATCTGTGAAAGGAAGACGTGCCATTGCTCTTGTTACACCAGTTGTCATTCTACTACATTAGAACATAATCTGAATCTGAAAGGTTTTCCAACAAATGTGGATATGACTATTGAGCACTCTTGGTGCAAAAAAGTCTTTCCTTTTAAGACCTTAAACACAATCCTGACTTTCATTTTTACCTTATTTATGTTGGAAAGCAGAATGTGATGCTGTGTAGGAGATAGCACATTAACTGTTGGAAAAAAAAAACTTTTACTGCAGCCACAATTTATCTAGCCTGGCTCTATATTTCTATATCACAGCCCATGTCTCCAATCAGTGCAGTGACTGAAAGGTCTGTTCCATTGTGCAAACTGATACGTAGCTGTTTCTGTCAACTGAAAGGTCACTCCGAAAATGTCTTTCGGGTTAGGTAGAACTGTGAAAGGAGACAAAAACTGCTGTAAATGAAGAAACAACCGTGAGAAAACTGACATAATGTTTAAGATCATATATATTGATAAAATATAATAAACAGTGTTTTTAGAATTTAGTAGATTATATGAATAAGGCCTAGTCAGTGGAAAAAATTACTTTATTTTAACAATGATCTTACTTCCTTATTTTAAGACTGTCAAATTGTCTTATGTATAGCTTTGACATTCTTAAAGCTATACATAACAAAATATTTTACCACATTTAAGGCAATACATAATTATGAGTCACAATAAACAATAACCAAGTTCTCTACCAGAATCTGGAGGAGAACTTTATACATAGTTCTCAGAGGAAAAACACAGAAACTTCTTTTCACTTCTGCTTTTAACAACTACCTGACTTCAGGCACCCCCTCCTTCTGTTTTAGGCCACTGATGTGTCATTATTAAGTGTCCCAAACACAATGCACATCCTGTTTAAGACCAGGCGGATAAACATGTTCACTTGCAGCCAAAGTATTTCTGCTGATGAGCATTGTTTTTCCTGCTCTTTGTTTCGACTCCGGAGAATACTGCCCTAATCCATATCTCGATGAGTCAGCCCTACTGGATTACAAGCATTACTGTTTTACCCAGTCTCTGCCTATGTGACAATACCGCCCACACTAAAGCATTGAGTGATCACTGCAGGATTACAGTGACTTTATCAAGCTGAGGGGAAACATGTCTGCATAAACACATTAAGCTATTACCCCACTTCTAAACAGTCACATGCTTTGTCAAAGATTTTAATAGTGATGTGCTTTTTTTCCTCAAACTTCCATGGTTGCAAAGGGATTTTATGGTTTATCTTCAGATCTCAAACTAGAGCCTTGAAGTCTTTGAGTTAACCCATCTCCTCAAGTCTTTCTGGACACAACTGCACCAAAAGAGGAAAAAAAAACTTAGAAATTCAGTTAAAGCTGTCTTCTTCTCCAACTACAACTTTAAGCCACCAAATATGTATATTTATAATTTACAAACATTAAATATGTAAAAGCTTTGAAGTAACAAAGAAGCAGATATTTTCTAAAATATTTTTTGTTTGTTTTTCTTATGTGCAACAAGGTATTTCCATTTATGTCAAAAAATACTTTACAATTCTATAATCATTGGCATAGAAGAAAAAAAAGGAAAATATTTGTCTTATTTCCTCTGCTTTTTGTAGTAACATATAAGAAGAGAAGTCAGAAGAAAGAGAAACGCTGTTGTAGACAGCATGGCCAGTATTTGAGTTAATGATGAGAAATTAAGGCTGTCATTTTCCATAAAGTGCTTGTCTAAACAGTCCACTCAAAAGTTAGAGGCATAATGAGTTCCACTCAGGCCCCTGCCACTACTGCGCTCTCCTGTGCATAACCTGGGGTCACACATATGTACTATGGGCCACTCATCTGCTCTTTTATTTTGTGCTCTTAAAGAAACAGCTGGGGTTAATGAAGTGCATGTAATTATATGTAATATTTAATGATGGTGGCCCTCTCTCGTCTTCACCACTGTATACATACACTCTCTAATTATTACTGGGGGAAATAATTAATCCAACCTGTGCTTTTCCTGCATCATTAAACAACCAAAACAATTTGGTGATTGACAAATACATGACTACTAATCATTAAGCTCTAATAACCTATGTGCAGAATTTGCGTAAACCCCACTTCACATTTTAAGAGTCTATAATGTTTCTTCGCTTCATCTGCCTTCTACAATTTTGTTGTAAGTTGTGAATATGTTGTTGATGTAAAGAAGACTTTGAAGAAGAATTTGAATTTTTTTCTCCCCTATCTCCTAAAAAAAATAAAAATTGTAGAGTCCACAAAGAATAGAAGGGCCTTGCAAAACATTCACAGTTATTAAATTTTCACATTTTGTTGCAATATAATTAGTGTTCAAAGTGTAACTATCCCCTGTGTGAAACAGGAAAATTCTTTTGAAACTTTTGAATAATTCAAACAAAGCAGGTGGCGCCAACTGAGAGTGTGGGGCACAGCCAAGTGCAGGAATGAGCGGAGGGGATGTAGCAGTGGTCAGCATGAAAGAAACACTGCTGCCTGCTTGGCACTTTATCAGTCTATTTTTAGGCCCCTCTAGCAACTTTTCAAAAAAGCGATGAGCAACAACTGTATTACGGTTTTTTTTTCTGTATTTTTGGAGACTCTTATGGTGACATGTGAAGCACCAATTGCTCTGCAACTCTGCTGCAGTACCACTCTGTTTTGAGTGCTAACATGGGCCTCTCCCTCTTCCTAAGCACTGTAAACAGTGTCACAAAGTTTTCCGTTATGCAGCATACCGCCAGCAGTCAGAGCAGAGGAGATTCCTTCCACTCCATTTATGCTTTATTACCTTTAAGGAAAATCAATCAAAATTAAGTCAATCCATTGCTTTCAGAAGGGACCTACTTAGTAGAGTAGTGGTGTGTAATTTAATTTACCTATAAATTTTGTTGTTCTGGGAAGGCTTCAACGGTTTGTTAGAGAATAAATGAATGATTAATGTACTTTATTAATCCCAGAGGGAAATTCACATTTCAGTATAACCTGTCCAAAGAATAAACACAAACTTTGTACATGACATGATAGACAGGTGTCTAAGGCTGCAGCCCTGGTTGGGAGGGGGGTACCACCCTTTTGTTAGATGAAAATGGCAACATTAGGTAGGATGAGGGGGAAAAACAATCATAAAATATATGACCTCCTAATGTTTGAAAATCTTATTCTGGAAAAACAGAGGCACTAGTGGACAACTGCAAACCTAACAAGATATATCTATCTAGCTAAACTGACAGGCTGGGAAAGTACAGCATTGATGAGAAAAGCAGCCAATAAGAAGCCCGTGGGAACTGTCTAGTTTCATGTCTCCAGTGAGAGAATCTGTCGACAGGAGAACTATTGGTTGTCAAAAATGTTGCCTTTAAGAGAGACAAAAAGAAAGCCATTGTTGAAAGAAAGACAAAGGAAGTCCTTTTTGTAGTTTGCCAAAAGCAATGTAGGCAACACAACCAACATGAGAGGCGTAATATTCTGGTCAGATGAGTCCAAGATTGAACTCTTTGGCTCATATGCAAATTCTGCATGTGGAGGAAAACTAATACTGTGCATAATCGCCATTCCCCCTGTAATATATGGGGATGAGTGCATCATCTTGCAAAGCTGTTTTTTATGACACTTCTTTATAGCAAAATAAGTGTTTGCTATAATTTTTTTATTTTTACTTGTAAACATTTTAAAACACCTTGTGAACATATATATTTTTTCTGCTTCAAAATTATAAGGCAAACCTGTGTAGGTCTATCATAAATATACCAATAAAATACATAGAAATCTGTAATGTAGAGAAAATAAAGATCTGAATATTCCATGACTTTGTCTATATCTAGAACCAAAATAAATGCATGTGTCAAACTCATGACTGACTAACACACTCATATACAGACTCTGTTGAATTATCACAAACATGTCAGCTGGAACAATCCCTTTAGCTACACAACAGCTAACACCAAAATATTTTAGAGAGTGAGGGACGTGTAAAAGAAGGAGCTCTAAAAGATTTCTTTTATTGCAGACACTGTGACGTACGTCCTCAGTGAGAACAAAAGTGGATAAGGTACTGATTTTTTGGTGTGTGATGGAAGGAACACCACCCTTTCTATGATGTGATTGCCAGAGACATAAACGCTGACAGAAAGGTTCATTCAGCTGTGGCCCAATAAAATTTGAACAACTACCAGACATTCACTGAGGGAAGGATGGTCTAAATGTGGTTGTTCTGTTGTTTTTGTGGCCATGGCTTAGGTTGCTCCAAAGAAAAGCTGCAGCTCAGGACAGAAAATGTCTCCACAATTGCAGGCACATACAGTATGTGACAATGCTGTACAATCACAGTTGAAAAAAAAATATGATTTTTGCTTTTTTCTTAAGGGTTTCAGTATGAGCCAGCTTGATCCTGGCAGATATTATGTGAATAATATCCATTTGTTTCTTCATCCAACCAGCTGTTTGTGTAGTTTCAATAGATGCAGTTCAAACAAATCTTTTTGCAGATGTCAGCGAAAAACTGTGACATAAAACATAACAATACATCACTCTCATTGCTTGTAAATTATTCATCACAACAAAAGGAAAATAACTGACCTACTTTTGTAAGCATTTTTTTCGATTGCTGATTTGAGAGAAAAAAAGGCAGAACAACAATTTGTTTCCTGAAGTGTAACACATAATTTACACAACACAAAGATAAATATCATCTTTGAAAATGTGACACGTAGCAAATCTACTCTCAGCAGTTTGCTGGTTTATGGATCCACGCCAGATCGATATACAGCTGTGAGCTGATGCAATTATATGGAGTGTCGTGTAACCTCAAAGCAACCCTCCTGGACAGTGTGTGTGAATAGTGTCTGCCTGGTAGAAACAAAAATCAACCAAAAAGTGCTTACTGCACAAGAGCTTCATGTTACTGCTTGCAGGCATCTTAAAAAAAAAAAAAAAAACCTGTAGGAAACACAACACCACCTCCTGGTCTCCACATTGTACAAACTGCTTTGAATGAACCTACATGTCATGCAACACCTGTGTTCTAAAATAAAAATTTTAATTTTTCATTCAGTTACTGTTTCTTTTATTTATTTTATTTGTGTCAAAATATTTCAGAACTCTTGTGATTCGATCTGAACGTGCAGATCTCACAGGAGTACTTTAGATAAAAATCAAGTATACACCACTAATCTAAACACCTACTTATCAAAATGCTTGTCTAGGACTAACAGGAGAACACAGAAGCTGTTGTATGGCATTAATACAACAATGAGGCATGTTGTGAACAACATCCCACCTCCAGTTTTTTCCTGCTCTGTGCTGTGGGACTCTGAGCTGCTCAGCTGGTACATCTGGGACATTAAGGGGATCTCAATAGTTTATTTTGAAGGACACTATTTACTCTGTGTGATTTTTTTCTCACCAAGCTCATACAGCTAAGTCACATGTGATGGTACGAAATCAACCTATATTGAATATTATTTCAGAAATACATCAATTACCATACTAATTGACAAATATAAAATGCTTTACCATTCACAAAATGAATTTATTTTGCAATTTTCATGTGTTAGTATGATATTTCCTTTGTGATAATGCAAGTAATTCATAACTCATTCAATTTAGGTCTGTGGTGAAATCATTGCTCAACAGGCTTGAAAATAAAACTTAAAAATCAAAATTAATTTCTGCTTGTGAAACAGGATCACATTGGAAGATGTCTCTAATTGGCAGTAACCTGTGTTATGCTTGAGCAGCAGCAGCTGGATGAGTCCAGGTGACATCAAGTATTATTATTTTAAACAAGAAAAATTACATGAAAATGTCTGATATATGAAAGCATTTATTACCATAATAAAGTGTGCCTGATCTTTTGTAATGTGAAAGACAGCACAATGACTCACTCAGTTATTTGAAGGAAAATGTTTCCCTTCACCTCTCAAATGTGAATTAAACATTGAACTGACATTCTGTAATAAGTAGATATTAGAATGACAAATTAGCTTGAAGAGCAGGAGTTCAAATGAATAATTTATCTGTATAAACAGTGCATACTCAAGTCTCTGTAAGGAATTTTAATTGTCTTGAGTCCCGTAGCATTATAAAACAGTGTCTACATAATGGAACTCTGGATCAGTGCGTTTTGTGTGAAAGCAGTCAATTATTAACATGCCAGTCATGAAAGTGAACTTGACTGATAAGTGGGTATAATGTAATGCTGCAGGAAGGGAGGGAAATTAGGCCAAAAAATAAAGGGAATGAAGTCAGTAGAGTTGTACATTGGTGCTTGTGTCTGCTGGAGGAGAAGGTTAGTAAACTGTGTGCTTGTGAAAGGATATCGTTTCCAACAATGTCACCATAAAGTAGATTATATGAAGCACTTCAAACAGCTGAAATAATAGATTTTTTTTCAACTGGTTTCTTCCCATGTACAGACTCAAGGCCTTGTTTTTCAGGAAGCTATGATAAATTATATTACTTCTAAACTTTACTCTCAAGAACAGGACAGTCTAGAACCTGTGATGGAAATCTGCTTGTGAATTTTTATGAATAAGGTCAAGCAAAACATTCAAAATCTGGCATCTTTTATCCATTAAATGAAAGGGTTTTGAATATGGATTTTCTTTTCATCACCAATAGCCTTCATAATGACAAGCTACAGTGCTTTATGAAGTTACAACTAAGTGAATTTATATTTTACCCAGTTTTTGATAGTCTTTGGTTGCAAAAATTCATTTTAATTTACGTTTGCAGTTTGTGAATCTAATACTAGAAGTTAGACTTTTCTTTCCAGCTATATGAGGCCAGTGGGCTATAAACAAAGTTCTTTGAGCCATCAAGCATCTTAACAATTGCCTTTGGAGCTAAACATAAAATGTTTGCCAGAGGTTGAATCTTAATCCAAATTAGTTGACTTTTTCATTCACAATGCATCAAGGGTGACATTTTAAAATGGATAATCATGAAATTCAGCCATGACTTTCATGGTGCCCGACTGAGTAACTCCTGGTAATTCTTTATACAGAGCGATTTCATCTAACACTTTCATCATGTCAAGGTTAACATAATAAGACCTCCCTGGCTTAATATGTGTATGTTGCAATTCCTATCCGGAAGCGGGTCTTAGCTTTATTTGGGTATATACGGTAGGGTTATCACAAACACCATCTTTTTTTTTATCTGAAATTAGAACATACAGTATTTATGGAAACACAATGATATTGACCAAAATGTGTAAAAACTAGGTCTACTCTGGGATTGTGATTGTGTTCTAAATGTAAGTGCTTAAATTTAGGCAGAATATATTATTGATATTAAAATAGTACTTAACTCAATGTGGTAACACTTGCCAGAGACTTTGAGGATTTTTTTTTTTTCATGTAAACAGTCATCGACTCAAGAAGAAAATCCAATAAGGTCATAAATGCACCAGCTGGTTCACATTACACTAACTCCTGCGCTGTGTTTTCTAGGAAGTGTGATAATACACTAACTTGTTTTCTTAGATCATTTTAAATGTTTACATTTGAGACAGTGGCAGCTTTTACACCAAGAGGTTCTGACTAATTAATATGAAAACTCTAATAGACAGCCCTGAAATTCTTGATGCAGTGGTACTTTGCTTTACATCATGACACATATTTGACAGTCATAGTGGCAGTGTGTAGAGAATCTGAACAGCTTTATCAAAGGAAGTCTGAAAATGAGAGAAAAAAAAACTGTGAAGAAACCAGAAAAAGCACTAAAATTGTTATTACTCGCTGGAGAAAGTTCAGAAAAAACAGGTTGCAAGGCACATGGTGACTTAACCTGGTTTCCATCAGCATAGTAAATAACAGCTTGCTTTCTCTGGGTTTGCGTTTCTTAGGTTTTGCTGCTTTTCCAAGGATCTCTAATCAGACAATCATGATCATCTTGAGATAATTTCACCTACTTGTTTCAAATCAAGGAAGTTTTTGAGCAAGCAGGATATTAATTTGTGTGAATCAATAGGTTGGAGATCACAGACAGGAATTATACAAATATTTGGCTCTATAGCACTGCTGCTTCAGTTATTTGTAACTGCAAAATTGTACTCCAAGCAATTTTGAAAACCTTCAGTAGTTTTCTTGTTTCAGCTTGCAATGTTGCAATATGTTTTACCTAAATTTTATGAAATATGTATTGGTTTCACTCATTTACCGCTTTCACGTTAAATGAAAAAAGTATTTTAGGTGACTATTTATAGGTATGTGATTGTTTGCCAATATGTGCCAATATATAAAATAAACATGTTTATGAGTTTGGCTTTGAAAATGCAGAATTAAGATATGAAAAAGCGTTTCAGCAAATATTGTTTACATGTTAGAAT
Organism: Xiphophorus couchianus; assembly: GCF_001444195.1. NCBI lineage: Eukaryota > Metazoa > Chordata > Actinopteri > Cyprinodontiformes > Poeciliidae > Xiphophorus > Xiphophorus couchianus. The sequence goes on from NC_040247.1 coordinate 6,047,191, forward strand.
TGGTCATAGAACAAAATGAAAAAAAGATTTTTTCTTTTTCATTGTTGTCGTTGAGCAGAGAAAGACATTTTTGTTTGAAGGAACTGACCTGAGAAGTTTAGCCGACGAATATGCTTGAGGAGATGGGTACCATTAATGGGATCCATTTTTGTGCAGAGACCCACCTTCCCAGGGCAGAGTTCTTTGTGCATGTTGTGCAAGCCATGAGCCATCGAATATACAGCGTCTATAACAAACTGAACCTTTCCTTCTTGCTCAAAATCCGAGTCCTTTCCTATTCGCTCCTGATCTGTAAGACACAAGGACATTTGCAAATTCAAACCATTTATTCCAGTATCTACAGTCATGTTTGATTCATGTTGGATTTGTTTTCAATTACTTATTTGAAGTATTTTTCATCTTGGTGTTGTTTTCCTAGGGAGGACTGACAGCACAAAATACAATTTTGATCATATTTAAACATATAGTGGATTTTCTCCTGTCTCCTAGAGCCAAAAGTATACATCCAGTTTTACATATATGCATAAGTCTATCTCTCACTCTCTCTCTCTCTGTCAAAATTAAAATGACATAAAACATAAAATTTTAAAATTAGAATTGAAATACACAGTTACAAAAGAAAAAAAAGAGACCTCATGAAATCTGAAATGAACCCTGTTTCAAGATGCAAATTTTGTGCAATAATAGGAAGGAAAATGTTCATCTTGAGACTTGTTTACTCAGCAACTTAACGATGCTCTTCAAGTGTGCCAACATTTGGTAAAACTTCTCTTTTAACTCATTGTAGAGCAGCTCAAGTTGGACTAATCTGGGCAAGCTATTTGGAATGAACCACCTGTATGAAGGATGTGGCTATAATCCAAAAGACGTAGAAGAAAATGTATTTCTCCTCTGTGAGTCCTATTCTTTCACCACTGAATGGGTTCTGCCTCTTGCAATTAGCTAGAAGGTAAACATTGGGATCACTGCAGAGGAGCAAATCAATTTTAATATCTGGAGGGAAAGTTTTTCCTCTTCTGGGAAATCTCATCAATTAAAAAAAAAACTAAAACTAATTCCCTCTTAGCTTCTCTGTAACCATTGAATATTGGGCTGACATTCTTTTGCCATTAACTATTAACATCATGTCATGTGGCGTCAGCAGGTTAAATAACCTCATGTTAGTTCAAATTTGAGTGAATTCTGACCTGGCAGGTTCCAATTAAGCACAGACTAAAAGTAGAAATGGAGCCATGCATCCTTAGGACAGGGATAATCCCCTTATAGTCTCAATGTAATAACTGGTGATAAGAGTTGATTAATGTTTTGGCCAAGTTGTTCCATAGCTTTTGTGATTGTTAATTGCTGGAAGAAGGTAATGCTGGTGAAGAAGACACAATATGTCAATCCTAACTCACCCTTTCTCTCCCTAAGCCTCAAATCATGAAGCATTCACATTGTAACTCTGCTGTGCATAAGAGATTATAAACAAACAAAAAATAATAATAAATCAGGTGTGTTCAATTCAGATTAACAATAGACTAATTACTGTGGATGAGCTAATGATAGAGCAGCATAAAACTGCTAAATGGAATCCAATTAGGCTTTGCAAGTTAATAAGACTCTAACAAGGGATATGCTGCTAAAATTCCTGCAATTATGATTGTAATGTTCGGCAAAAAAGACCAACTGTTTAATGCTGTGCAACTGAATTGTCATTGGAATATTTACAAAAACTGTTAAGTGAAACCAACAGTGATTAAAATAGTTTCCTATCTGAGTGTGTTAAATATGACACAATTTAAAATAACAAAGTACCTTGATAAAATGTTAACATATCAAAGAAGAAGCTTATATTATATAGAAAATTATGTAATAAAAGCTTATATCTATTTTCTGATGTAATTATTAATAAACATAAATTGCTTGATAAATGAATTCATTTGACAGATATTGCATCCAACAATTAGAAAATAAGAACTCTTGCACTGTATTTGATTATACAGTGTAACATAAATTAATATATATTTATACAGGAGGGGAGGTGGAGCCTGGCGGGCAGCTTCTCTCCTAATGGTCAACATCAAGATCCAAGCTCTGTGTGCTGAGCCTGAGAAAGGCAGGCTTTCAGAGCTGCTTTCTGAAGTTTGCAAAGCAGGCATTAACACAGCACAGCAGTCTGATTTGAAAGAGGCTGCCCATAGATTGGAAGAGTTAGAGGAAAGTGAGTTTTGTGAATGTACAAATGTATCCCTCAGACAATCTCAGAAAAATGTTACACTTTATATGTTTAAAAACAACATTTTGGTTTATTTTGAAGAATTCTTCTCCATTCAGTAGTAATCGTAAAGAGAGACTGGCTCATGGTGTAAATAATATCATTCCGTAACAAAGCATTTCGTAGCAGATTTGTTATTATCATTCAACAGACCCTTTCCTATTGTTCAGGCGATTTTCATTGGCCACTTTAATCTGAGAGAGTCCTGGACCCTGAATCTGAGAAGGTTGCTTTCTGTCAGCTGTCTTTCATTCCCGGTGTCTCCAGCTCCTCGCTTCACACCAGAGGGGGTTTAATGTCCCCTATTATCTCATGAGCTTTTGAAATGCATGAATTATTGTTGGAGGTTACGACTCGGTAATTAGGAGCCACAGGCCCCTGATTGGACAGAGATTGCCACAGTTTTGGCCGCCACACTGATGCCATGGGGAATCCTGTGAGCTACAGTGGGTGTGAGAGTGATATTTCCCTTGGAGGCTTGGCAGGCCACCCACACTAACTTTCTGTTGTGTATTTTCCATAAGACCATTTTCCTTTTTTTCCCCCCCTGTTTCTCTCTTTAGCTCCCTCTCATCAGCATTTTGGCTCTCTTACACACATTTCCCCGGCTGGCATTTCAGAGAAACCCTTTTAGATTACATAAAACGCAGGCAAAGTGTGGGTGTTCTCCACTGAGAAGTCACACGAGACTTCATGTGACAGAGAGTGTGGGCTAAAGACTTTTGACCTTTTTATTCAGCTTGTGATGAGCCAGAGGCAAGCTAGTCTTTCCCTGCCAAGACAGTTGTGTATCCTCTCTAATAAATCTGACACTACTGCTACATGTCCCACATGTACCTTTTTAAAATCCTATATTTTTCCTTTGAATCTTCTATGTGGAAATTTATATATGGTGTGAAAAATAAGATCTATCTATCTACAGTATATAAATCATTTGTATTGCTGAGCAGCTTAAGCCTCACTTCGATGAAAAGTCTCAATGGAAATACAAATATTACTTTAATGGTAAATCACATGTTTTCAGGAAGATTTAAGTTACTGATGTTTATATTTGAAAAGCTAAAAAAACATATATATACTTTTTTGCTTTGGTGTATTGGCATATACATTTGATTACACTAAATCATAAAAAAACTATGTAATTAATTTATTTTAGAGCTTCCAGTTGCTAAGACAGTTGTATGAAACTACAAGCTATCCTCCATGGTGGTCTGATTTCAGTATTTTTCCTTAGCTAAATAGCATTTTCATACGTTCATTATTTTTGTTCATGAATGTTCAAACAGATTAGAAAGTTTTTCTGTGCTGAGTTGCTGGTCATCATTTGGTCACTTTATGTTAAAAGATGTTTTTTGGGATGCAAACTTTACTGCTGGTAAACATTGGGTCCTTCCAGAACTAAATAATATTATATGTATTATTTATATTGGACATATAGTATTTAAATCTTTCTTTTATGTATTCCTGAATAGATACATTTGAACAAATTGGGGAATAAGCAAAAATATTTTCTGTAAGTGGAATCAAAGAATTTGGTTGGGCGGTATGTCTTCAGATTTTAACCTGCAACCTTTTTGGTATTAAAATGCTGAAATCATTCTCAGTACATAATGTCCAAGAGTTCATGCTAGCTAAAATTGTCCCTGAGTTACAGCTTGCTATTTGTCTGAGGAGCTGAATTTAGCATACGGCTTGATCCCTCTGAATTAGCTGATAAAAAAGGTCTGACTTACTGAATCGTCATGGTGATAGTTTTGAATCAGATACCAACTTTCCCTTTGTTTTTACACATGAAAGAGTTGTATGCACTTTTTAGGACGGCCTTTTAGTATAATAAGTGGAGGGTTGTCAAACAGTATTTCAAATGTCATACATGTCTTGTTTATAATCACATTTTTGTTCCATTTCCATTCCATTTAAATTATTATTTTTATTTTATTTTTTTAAACCAACATATCTCCCCCTGATTTTTATGGTATAATTTTTACCCAGAGCAAGACAACAAAAACCTACAGCCTCTTTAATTTGAAGATTTTACTATTTAGCACATTTAGCACGTTTTTATGCTTATGCCAGTTCTTAAAATTAAGTGAAGACAGAGTCATAGTAGCAACATGTGACAGTTATTGCCCCTTTTTATTTGAATGATGAAAAAACTAATTCCAAATGCAGAAGCACAGTTTGAAAACATAGAGACACCTTTGATTCTAATTAAGTGGGTAAGAAGAAGCTGCCTGCCAGTTATTGGTTTCACCTTATTAACTGATCATTAGTGTAAACTTGTTAGACTAATTATATAGATTGGTGTGGGTTAACACAAATACATCTTTTAAAAAAGCATCTACTGAACAATATCAATCTGGGAAGAGAGTATCATTTGATTGGAATTTCATTTTCTTTTTTAAAACAGGATATCACTTAAGTCAATTACCAATATTTTCAGAAGCCAGTACATGTGTATGAATATAATGAGACAAAATCCTGTAAAATATTCTTTGTATTAATTCTTAATTTAAAACAATGATGAAGACATAGTCTTGTAACTTACTCCACTCCTCAGAGATCATGGAGGGATCCAACAGGGCTCGGCTAAGTCATACAAACTGGCTAGCCCTACTGGCTACTGTGCAGTCTTTGGAAACAAGCCGGACTACACAAAATAAGTTTTCTGAACTTTGAAAAAAGGATCAATAGCTAAATCCTATCCAGTCTGATCAGCTATTTCACTATGAAGCACATAACATCATGGATAGGCTGAGTTTATGTAATGATGCCTGTCGCCATGTTGTTGTGGTCTACGCCCATTACTGGTGACGTTTATTATTATCAAGTGTCTGCCTTTCTGTCTACACAGGAAATTTGGGGATTCCTTCTATCCTTTCTCATGGTGTCTTCTGTCTGTTGCCATCTGGAAAAAGACTCCACAGTCTCTGGGCCAGAACCAGCATTCTTAGCAAAAGCTTTATCCAGAACTCTGTCAGAAATTTCAGCTCTCTCTCTGTTATGCCTTCCCATCTTGTCCTACTGCCCTACACATTTGAACTTTGGGCTCTTACTCCTTTGCTCATCTCTCTGTTTCCCCCTCAACAACAGGCCCCTGGCTTTCACAGGAGTCATTCAGTAATACGCATACACACAAACTGAACTCGGAGACCACACTTTCTACTTTATGCAACGTTGGACTCTCTTCTCCTCCTCTTGTGCTGTTCATCACTTTAAACTGACAGATGCCTTAAGTTACTGGTATGTTATACTTGAATCTTGTGTTCTTCTGTGGGTCTCAGAACCGCTGTGCAATGATCCAGATCCAGATTCAAATGAAAGTATATTCTGCATTTCATTTGGAAATTAAGATCCCAGTATGTGAAGAAAGACTGGAGAAGAACAGAATCCATGTTGCTAGAAGTCCAGTGTAAAGTTTGTACAGTCTGATGGTTTTGGGTGTCACATCATCTGCTGGTGTTGGTCCACTGTGTTTTCTGACGTCTACAATCAACACAGCCATCTGGCAGGAAATTCTAGAGCACTTCATGCTTCCTTCTGCTGACAAGCTGTTTGAAGATGCTGTTTTTATTTTTCAGCAGGACTTGGCATCTGCCCACACTGCCAAAGATACTGAAACCTGGTTCAATGACATTGCTGTTCCTGATTGGCCAGCAAACTTCCCTGACCTGAACCCCATAGAAAATCTATGGGCTGTTGTCAAGAGGAAGATGAGAGATACCAGATCCAACGAGGCAGATGACCTGAAAGCAGCTATGAAAGCAATCCAGGCTTCCATTACACCACAGGGTGATAGCCTCTATGTCACTGACTTGGGTGCAACATACTAATAATTTAATGATTTACATAAGTTAATATTAGAGCATGCTTGCAAAAAACACCAGGTGCATTTTACTACCCTGATTTGCTGCAAAAACTTACATTTCAGTATCTCTGTTAAATAGATAAACCATGTTATGTGCTGAATTTCATTTTTACAATACAAAAGAAAATCCTCCTGTTACAAATCCGACAAGCTTTCCAAAATATTTCCTATCTCTTGCCCACTGCATTCTGGGAAACATTCCAGCCACCCTGCAAGGCTCTTCAGGATAAGCGGTTTAAAAAATAGATGGTTGGATGGAAAAGCACATGTTCGCTTTGTCTGTGTTGCTTTGTTTTCTGCAGCTCTCCCACATCATTAATGCACCGGCAAAGCAGAGTCCACAGTTTGACTGGTTTCAGTTCCACCTAATTTCTGCTCTCTGCATTAATCAATATCAGTTTTACCTCTTATTCACGTAGGGAAAGGAACAGCTTTCCCCTTCTTTGCATAGTGAGTCATGCGCATCTACATTGATCATGCTAAGAAGCAGAGTTACCTCCTCCGGACACAGATAACTCTGCAGGATAGGGCATGTGGCTCTTGCCCAGCTGCCTCAGGGACACTGCAGCGCTCTTCATCTCAGCAGAAACAACACATATGCTACAAAAGAAATCTGACTCATTCTCATTGCCCCAAAATCAAGCAAATAGGGAAACTCGGCATTAGAAGATCTGTATTGTGTGGGGTGAGCATTTGGCATTTCTAAAGAGTCTTTAACCTTCTCACCAAACAACTTGATGAAGTGGAAACGCCTAAATTATTGCTTTGCATAATTTACAGGCCTTTTCACTCTTAATGGAACTTTTAATAATAAAGAAGTGCAAATAGCCTTAAAATAAGATATATTTTTTTTACCACATTAGCAAATAATGTTGAGAAAAACAAAAGTATAATCCAGTAGGGGCAAAGTTCAATTAATACTTAATTTTTTCGAATTGCTAAACTTTTGGCACCTCTCCTTTGAACAGTTTTTTTGTAAAGTGGACATTGTTTCACAAGGCTTTCGGTGCCTTAGTCCTTTATATTTCTTTCTCTTTAGCTCATCTCACAAGTTTTCCCCAAGGTTGAGGTGCAAGAACTGAAATGGACATGGAGAGAAGCTGATAGTGTCTGTTGAACAATGTAATTTGAGATTTTCCAGATATTTAGAATTTTTCTGAAGACAACCTAATGACCATTCTTCTGACAAAAGCCATATTTATATTAGAAATATGTTGCTACTTTTAAAAGTTTATGATTCTATACAGAATAAAAAGGATCCCACAGCCTTTAACAAAGAGGCAGGCCCCCACACACAGAGTTCATTACAGTCTGATCTGCAGACTTTTTAGAGCTTGCAGACTTTCTTACGCTGGACTGATATTCTTCTCAGTTGACAACCGAGTGTAAAAAATATGTTTCATCCATATTTATTTTAATAGAATTTGTTAGCAGAAACAGTCATTTTATTAAAAGCTATTATTTCCCTAAGTGGGAATTTTTATCCACTGAATAAAATGCTGGACTGTCCTACATTTTTCAGTTGAGGTTTCCTGCTGCAATAAAAAATGTATTCATTTTCTGGCCCTTCACATATTTTTACCACAGGGCATTGTTTGTCTCCTAAATATTTAGTCTCTTACAGGTTATCCCTATGGGGCTACATTTTATACTTCGCTCCTCTTTTATTGGTTATATTTAACTTGTAATACAACAAACCATCAGAAGACTGAAAATGTTTCACATGCTCCGTAATATAGAATCCAAATTTTAGTTAACATATTTTTAGACACAATATGAGAGTGCTAATCTATTGTTTTAATGGGAAAACTATTTTTGGATGTCCTTAAAATGTATAAGTTTGTTGCTCATAAACAGTAAAAAGGAAATAGTTGAAGAGGAAATTACCTGCGGCCCTGCAACAGCTAACCTGAGTCAGAGTAATGTACATTTTCACAGCACAGATTCCATTAACTAGTGTCATGTAACACTCACCACTCTGAGTGTCGTTTTTTTATTTTAGTGAAACAAATATCATACAGACTGTTGTGTTTTGGCAAAACCCTGATAATAAACTGCTGTAAAGCAAACATATTATGATGTTTAGTTTTGTCATTTAATTTTTCTTACATAGTACGCAGTCCCTGGGAGGTTTGGGTTTGCACTGTAAAAAGAATCAAATGTTTAATTTATTCCTACTCATATAAGCAAGACAGGACAGTGTGTGATTGACATTTTTGATCTAAAATTAAATTAGTTCCTGATCTTCTGTATACATTTACTTGAAAGTTATTACAAATGAGAAAAAATGCACATTTTCACAAATGCACACATCTGGGAAAGCTACATCAAAGAGTTATCCTATGTTTTATTCCTTTTCATGCTGTTTTGTGGGATGATAAACTGATCTCAGTTTCTATGTTATAATTCCTATAAGGACACACTGCATGAATACTGTCATGACTCAGTCTTATTTAGAAATACCCATGACTGTGTATAGGATTATAGATTGTGTATTTGCAAGTCTGGCTCCAGGTGTTGTGGTTATTCAGTGATTAGCTCCTTTAACTTACAGAAATAAGGTGTTGGGTTTTAGTTCCTTTTTGTTTTTCTGAAAGTAGTGCATTCTCTTCTAAAACAGAGCTTAAATATGCAAATACTCCAAGCCACAAAACTGCCCTTCAGTCGAAAGGTGACAGTAATTGTTCAACTTTGTGTCCATTAAAGATATTGATTTATTGTGCTGTTCCTCCTGGTCAATGGTAGTTATGCAACACTGTCAAATTATACTTTTAATATTTTTTGTGTTGCACGTTACTTTCCCCTTACTTTAAGGTAAGATTTGATTTTAGATTTTATTAATCTTTTAAATCAGCTCCAAGCAGGATCTTTGGGTGCAGATGTCAACAGTGTAAAATATCATGTTGCTGGTATGCTATGGTACCAACTTTTTAACACTGTACTTGATTAATTTAATCATTGTAAAAAACGGTTTGCATTTTTCTTTTTCCCTTTAATATACTGTAATACACATAAAATATTATTTTCAGTGATTGAACATAGACATATTCATGTTTACCACTAATTATGTAGGTTTAGTTCCAGTAATAGTTTGATCTTTTCCTTACATTTATTTTCTATATTGTGATTTAGGTTAGAACCCTGCAAGTATTATTTTAACAATACAGTACTCCACTTATTACATAGTCTTTCTTAAAATGTTAGAGGTTACCGCAGCAACTATGTTTCTTTCTTTCTCTATCCTTCTGCCCTTAGGTAGTGGCTCATTCCACTATGAAATATGTTACTCCTTAGAGAAGCTTTTACATCATCGGCTATTGCCCAATTTCTTGCATACATAGTATACCCATTTGCTGCATGTCATGTAACCATTATTAAGCCTGCAGACATTTCTTTATCCTTGTAAAAGGCAGGAATTTATCAATTTTCTTATACATGATACTGTTTTTTATTAACAAAGAAAACATTTTTGTGAGTACAGTTTAATGCAAAGTGCATACTTTAATAACGTGGACCTAAAAAACATCTGCATTATTAACGGGTAGAAATCTATACCCCATCACCCGCCCCTTAAATCAAAGAAACATTCACAATACTGGTTTTGGGTTGAAAATGAATTGAAAGAATTCCAATGAGATTTAGTTATAGTCTCCGCTAAATCATCCATGTACCGCTATTCTCTGGGTGTGTTTCGTTTTCATGACTCTCTTAGCTGATCTAAAATATTGGTGATGAGGATTCTTTTACTGGGTGCATAAAAATAAATATAAAACTAAATAAATCAAAGAACCAGCATAGGTTCTTTGATATAATTTTATTTTTCATTGTCGTCTTCTCACAACTGTTATTTCGTCAGAGCTGAATCTTTTTAAGACTGAATTGCTATTCTAACACATCTAAAGCAGCCTTGTTGTTTCTAAGTGGGAGACTAAATACGTTTGGACCTCAGTCTCCTACCCACAATCACAGCTTTCTTTCCTTTGGGAGCAATTCTCATTCCAAGCTGCTCTGAAAAGCTGGCAGCCTTAGTTTTGTGTTTTCCAGTCCATATTGTGCTCTCCCTCAAAAACATTTGCAGTGCCACTAAAATCCCCCATTTTTAAAAGAATATTTTGAAATGAACATGTTTAATGTTAAATGAATGATTGCAAAGTTTTCAGCCTTTAAGTGGCCAGATGTCCTGAACCTTTCAATGCTAGTTTTTAGTGCTTTTAATTCCTGTGCAGATTTTATGAGGATGTGTTGAATAATGTCAGCAAACAGGTTGCATATAGGTATGATTGATACAAATCAAAGACTCTGTCACAGTTCAATAAGAGAATTAAAGCTTAGTCTCCATCTCAAATGGAAACCTGGATTTTATCAAGCAGATCAAATCAGAAATTCCTCCACTGTGCATGACTTTAGAGATGAAGAACTCTGAGAATGATAGTCTAATGTATGCTTCAGGCAGGAGTTATCTTAATTGTATTGTGACACTCCTCAGGAGAACTGTGTTCATAAATATTTTCCATCGCAGAACATTTCCAGTATCAAAGCAATGTTGTAGTCATTAATTATTCAATGTGAGAGTGAGAACATAGTAGGAGAAATAACTTTTTACCAAGTAACGTGTTGAGTTTAGTTTTTTTCTAAGCAGGTCCACACAATGCTTAGATATTTGGTTTTACCAATACATTCTAAAATTTTTCAGACAATTTTTTCTCATGTCATCATGATAAGTTTTAGTTCTGCACTTCGCAGGACAACTAATAATTAGGTTTTTTCATGGAAAACAAATAATACTTTTGGGGGTAAATAAAGTTGCACATCACCCTGATCACACAATCCAGAGCTGAAATGTTTTTGTATTGGCAGCATCATGCCCTGGCAATGTTTTTTTTTTTTTTAACAAGGACCGGTTAATCAATCAGATTTCATATGAAAACGGATGGAGCAGTCCTAGAAGAAAACTTGATGGGGTGGAGCATGGGAGTTGCAATAATTATGTGTGAAAGGGACGTGCGCCCCTCGCGTTTAAAAAAGGCATTTGTTTGGACACAATATAATGTTACTTTCTCCAACACTGTTTATATTGCTTTGTGAAAGGATCCATACCACTTAATTGATAAGTGGTATGGATTCCTTAGATAAAGAACATATTTGTGTGCTGTTATATTATTAATAAAGAAGCATATATTATAATTAATAATAATTGTAAAATACATTGACATTTTTTGCTTTAACATAACCAAAGGGGGGAAAACATTAAGGTTCATGAATACTTTTATTGTATGTACAAGCACATCTTTAATTCTTTATTTTTAAATATTATATTTTAACCATAGACATTTTTGTTGTTGGTGGTGGATGAAGATATGTTGTTAAAATTTCACTTTGTCTCTATTTTTATAAGCGTTTTGTGTTTTACCCTCCTTGAGGACTGCAGGTGGAAATTAGCCTATGGCTAAATCCGATGCAGTGCATATGCTTTATAGTGGGATTAATGTTCGTGTACATACTCCCAAATGAATAAGCTTGAACTCAAAATCATCAGCGTAACATCAGAATTTTCTTTTTTTTTCTTATGCTATGCACAGTTCAAAGCTTTCTTGCATCATAACTTCCTCTCTACAGATTTTGTTGCACTGTGGGCCTCCACCTTTCCCCTCAGCACTATGTGCTCTGCTCTGCTATTGCTGCAGGCATAATATGAGGAAATAGATGCAACCCCAGGAAAAGAGTGTAATAATGGCATTACTCCAGTTGGAAGCACTAAGGTATGCCTTTACCAATGTTTGATGCAGACTAAAAAATCTACTATGTAAGAATTGAAGAAGGTTGGCTAGCTTTTTCTAGAATAAAAAGAAATGCTTTATTTATATATATATATAATTGCAACGTTAATGCTGCACTAATATACACGCTAACCTACACTGCAGAAACTCCTGCTAAATGGACCATTTTAGTGAAAATAATGAGATCCACAACAAATTAAATGTGTCATCTATAAAACTATTTTAACTTCTTTTTGCCTCCACCATTACTGTTGTATAAAAAAGCTATCTAAAATAAATAAAGATCACATAGCCTGTCCCTGCTGAATATACCATTCCCACAGTATGCCATTGTCACTACCATGTTTTACTGTGAGGATGGTGTATTCAGGGGATATGATGACATTTTGCTTGCAAGTCAAAAAATCTAAATTTGGTCTCACCCTGTCTCTTTCTCCCACAGGCTCTCCTATGGCTTGAGACAAACTGGTAATGGTTCTTTCTATGGCTTTGTCTCAGCAATAGCTTTGTTTTTACCATTTTTTTACAGTACAATGGCCAGATTAATAGTTGTCTTGACAACATTCTCCAACCTGAGCTATAGATGTATGCTGCCTACTTCAGAGTACTTGCCTGCTCTGTCGGTTTATCTGGATGACCTCTTTGAAGTTTGAAAAGTTTCGCTGTGAGGTGGAAGGAATGACACTGAATTTAACATCTGAATTGCAGCTTTCAATTTGGCAATTTGGTGGTGAAAGTCTACTTTGCTATAGTCAAAGAATCTGGATTACCTTTGATCAGCTCTTGTTCAAAACCTAAAATAGTTAGACTGCTCTACCCACCATTCATTTTCTACAATGTCTTAAAATAGCACTTTACTCAAGTGCCAAATTGGAAGCTCAGATAAAAAAACTGAATTCTGAATTCAGTGTCATGGAATGAGAGTGATTGGTTATAGTGAAGTTTTTTTAAAGGATTAATTTTATCACCACTAAATATAGACAAGGAAATGACAAATTGACGATGGCATGACATTATCTCAGTGACAAGCTATGGCCCAGACTGACTGGTCTTATTAGACAGAAAAGTCTGGATAGTATCCTTAATTTTTGCAACTCACATTACTAATGAGCAATTCTTTAGCTTTATTAGAAAAACCCCACATCTTTTCAGATTACGAGTGAAAAAAAGAACTAAATAAAAGTTGTTGTTTTTTTTCAGAGATTCTAGAGTTCCCTCCAGCAGATGATCTATGGAGGTGGAGTTTTGTAAACTACTCTGAGGCAATTTTATTTTTTTTACCCCTCCAGGGGGTCTTTTTGTGGGCTCTAGTGTCCTTATATGAAAGTAGGCTGACAGGAAGAGGGAAGAATAGGGAACATGCAGCAAATGTCGCCGGGTTCGGGAGTTGAACCGGCCGAGTTCGAGGACTCAAGGCCTCCAAATATCCCTTATCCCCTACGCCACCACGGCACGTCCTGAGGCAAATTTAATATTATAAATAAGTATACATAACGATGGAAAAGTATCAATTTATTTGCTTCTGTATTAGTGCTTAAATTACTTTCAATTAGCCAGATGCCTGTGCTTAGCAACTGTTTGGACTGCTGTATAGAAAAACTGTATACTCTGTTGAAAAACAACAGAAAATCTGTAATATGGAATATGTTGTTATTTATATGAGGTTGTATATATTTTCTTTTAGTTTTGGTAAATGTCTGCACAGCATACTTTAGAGTGGAAGTTACGCTTTTCTATCACTGTATATTGTCCCACTAAATAGAGTTCTAAATTATGCAATGCTTTTCCTTTTCCACGCAGTGAGATTGTACTAAAAAGCCGTAAAAAGATTGGCACAGAGCCGGCTTTTTCATGCAGCCCATCTAAGCCTTTCACTCATTATGGCCATATGGGTAAACAAACATGAGTCAGCAAAAGTACAGAGCAGCAATAAAACGAACTGCCAGATGAACTGTGGGTTTGAATTGAGTATATATAGCACTTCAACTTTTTATAGGTGGGCAATGCTTTCCAAAACACTTTCATGATGAGCCCAATGTGTCACAGATGTAGACAGAATATTTTGGAGTCGGGTGAATGTTTAAACAAACACACATGAGATAGCTTTTTTCTGAACAAGAGAAGATCTTACTTGTGCACTTTTTGAGGCCGGACCCTTTCTTCACGGCGTGACGGCTGAGTTTGCATTTGAAGTTGTTCTCCCAGAACTCAGCAAACCAGATATTTCTTCTGTTGTTTTCCAGTGTGCGGCTAATAAAGTACCTATCAAACCCTGAAAACATCAATGGGTACGCTGTCATAAGTTCAGCCAATGTAATCAGTACAGGTGATACAATCTCAGAGCAATGGCTAGGTGATAACTTGTAATATAACTGAGTGTGTTTTACAATTAATTATACAGAATATATGCATATTTCAAATTTATTTACTACTTGTAATCAACTTTTGTTAAACATTTTTCCATTAAAGCTGCAGTATGTAACTTTTATAAAATTATATATATATATATATATATATATATATATATATATATATATATTTATTTGTTGAAACTGTTACTATGTATAGTATGAGACAGATAATCTGTGAAAAAGTTTATCTCCTCTGCCTTCTCCCAGTGCTCCCAGAAACAACCAATGCGAGCCAGGAAATGGGTCTTTGTGCTGTCAATCACTTCTTCATGTGGCACTGCTCATTCCCCCTTCAGCTCCTCCTTTGTTGCCTGGTGAAGTGCTGCTGCAGCGTACCAACTTGTCCTCTGCTAGAATTACTACCGAGACTAACTAGCTCAGGCTAGTTAGTGTTGCCACTCTTGACAGCAGATAAACTGTTTCCTGCTATGATAAGTTGTTTTGCTGCCATTAGTACATTAAGCAGCAAGAAATGTGGTTTATTGACGGTGTTAAGACATTCCTCCTCACTCATTTTTGTGTTTTTTTGTTAGGATAAATTGGGACCAGTGCATTCAAACAATAGTAGCTTAGGGAGGAGATTGATTTTGTCACAGGTTATTTGTCTCATAACATACTGTCGCGATATGATGACAGTTTTAACAAATGTGTAAAAAAAATAATGTTTTGTTATATACTGCACATGTCAAGCATTAAAAGAAACAGAAACAACCTTGGTTCACATGAGGCGAATATTCCACTAACTCGTGCACATAGTTTTAAAAAGACAAGGACACATGATGCCTGCGCAGTGCTCATTTTACCTTTGATGGACTGGCGCTTCGGCAAGATGGTGACTGCTCCCTCTGCCACCTCCTCCTGGTTCTCAACCGGAGCGCTCTTTGAGCCCCAGCTGTCTGAACCCACCCAGATAAAATGACCCGTCTGGTTGGCCTTTTTTGCTGCATGGAGTAGTCTCCTGCAAAGGAGAGGAAACAGATGTTGCCACGGATAAGGTCAGCATTCCAACCTGCTCCGCTTTGATTTTGATTCACAATCCATTACACAGTGTGCCGATGGACAGGTAGAAACTCCTGTGTCTGCGGTAGTCCTGCTTTTCTTATCTTCAAAGCACTATTACAGTATGTACCTAATCCAAGCTTTACCTGATATCGTCTTCGTTGGCAAAAAGTATGACGACTCTTGCATTTGTATTTTCTCCGAGTCTTCGCATAATCTTGTCAAACTCTCCCTGCTTTGGTTCTCGGGGAATCTTAACTGACTGTGAGATGCACACACCACCTGAAACAAGAAACGAACATTTAGTGATGTTATATCACTAAATATATCAAAAATGAAAATCAAAGGAAAATAAACACTCAGTTGTCAGGAAAAAGAAAGTTTGCTACCTTTAGGATTTTGTTTCCTTCAACCACATGTGATATATCTTGTATAACAAAAAAGATAAATAAACAGAAAAACATAAGGGACTCTGTCAAGGTAATAACATGGATATTGAGGCACTGACTCTCTGAGCAAAACATGTTTGAAATGATACTTTGTGTTTAATCTGTTCAGCCAATTGTAATATTAATTTCAATAACATAAATCAATAGTTAATGTATGCATGTGTAAACTTAAGAAATTTTCAATAAAACAAATAAACGAAGTATTCTTTTGCACAGCTTTTGTATGTTAAACTTGGCGATGTGCACTGGCATTATCTTAAATTTAGGAATGAAATGCAGATATGCATAATGTATCTTTTTTATGTGAATACTTTGGTTCTTTACTACAGCAGGAGATGGATGCTGTTGCCCAATGTGAGACTTTGCACAAAATAACTAAAAGAGTAGCTTTGTAATGCAAAGTTAAAAAACCTGCATGTTCAGACAAAAATTGAACACTCCAATTTCCCTGCAAAAGCAAAACTCTTCAAAAGCAACTACCTGAAATTACAGTATTCTTGTGCTTATTATCATTTTAGGCAGGCACTACTTTATTGCCATGACAGCAGTCACAGAAACTGACCAGTGTGACTAGAAGGACAGGGCATAATCAATGAACAAATTAATTAGTCACACTTTTCTCACTCTTGGCTCTGTGTGGTGTTTATACACCACCTACATAAATGTCTAGATGCAAGTCTCCCACACAGAAATAAATAGAATGGATTATACTGAAAACCTCCTGTCTCAGTGTTGCTTTAAATGGTCAAAAGATTACTTATGTTTAGATTTTATGGACACCAAAAACAACATTTTGCTATAAAAATGGTATTCAAAAATCCATTTGTAGAGAAATAAAACTGCATTTTTACATCACCCAAACAAAAAAATATTACATACAAATAATTATATTACAACATGTTGTTTACGCAGTTGTGGCATAGCAAGAGAAAAGTAACTGAAACATAATTTAAATAAAATATTAAAATTTGTCAAGGGAATTTATAATCATGATGGAGTAATTATCTCATAAAATTGAGTCTTTCAATTTTCATAATAAGGATGCACAATCTTTAATAATAAAAGTTATTTTCTTTAAGCTTGAGCTTATTATTTGGGTATGTGGTTTTCTGCTGGGTGATGTTTGTGTGTCCTGACTGCAGTCATGAGAACCTTTCATCCTTGGGGATGTGCCTGTGATGACCCACTTGTCCCGTTGACTCAAATAGTCTCTATTATCAGCCATTTTAGGTGTTTACTTAAATGGGTGAGTTTTGATAAGTGGAAATCATTCAAAGCAAGCATCAACCTCCAGTTCCTCACATGTCACCATAGATGGCTATCCTGACTTTATCTCTACCATGTCCTTCTCTTCCTTGGAATTAATGGAAACCAATAGACAAATACCTGCAGCAGTGCGAGGCCCGGCACAGTGAGGGAGTCTGTCTTTGTGAGAAAGGACGAGCCATCTTATCTCTAACCTCTTTGTTTTTACACATATCTATCCAACGTGCTGCCTTCTGGATAGAATAAAACATGCAGAGGGAGATGAATTTGAGAGCAAGACAAATGCATTAATGGCAACTGAACTTCGGAAAGATTTGCAAATACTTCAGCAAATGTTTCATTTCTGTCCGTTTGAAGTATGTGAACAGAAACAGAAACTATAAATTTACAGCTAAAGGAGACAATTCATCTATAAACGGATCCAACAGAAAATATGTGAAAAGACATGCATTTCACATCATTTAATGACAGATCGACTGTTTAAAAATGTCCCAAATCTACAAAAACTGAAGTCACACATTTTGGCCTCAAGCAATGTTGGCAAACTTTTCTATATTATGAGACATTCTTCTTATCGCCTTTCCTCTCAGCTTTTATACCCCCAATCACATAAACTTTAGTAAAGCTTTGCAATCAAAGCCAGCAGTATAATGATATATTTAGGTCTTTCCAACATAATGTAATTGAAATTGCTTTGGTTAAGTTTGCTCCCTAATTTTCATTACTTGTATCTCTTCTTAGCAATCCTTTTGTTGGAAATTGTTTTTCTATTTTAAAGGCCTCTTGGTCACAATTGCGTTGCAGCTGCTCTAAAAGGTTGTAAAACACCTTTTCACTGCTCAGACACAACAAAATGCCACATTTAAGGCAATTATGTGGGAAACACAAACAAAAAAGTATAACAGACTGTCTTTTTTGATCGTTTAATTTGTTTGATCAGATTTTTTGCTATACATTTAATGCCTTGTGTGTTTCCTCCAATTTGAGAGATATCAGCTCAGCAGTCATGCAGTCGACCTACAAATCCACTGTAATGTACTGCAGCAGTACATTACATCTTACACTGCATCTTAAATAAATTTGAAAATTAGGACTGTCGTAAACGAATGTTTTAGTAATCGAATAATCTATCAATTATTCTTACAATTAATCAGATAAAAAAATTTATAAAATAAAATATTATTAAATCTGGCATAACACCAGTGTTACTATTGGATATCAACATCAGTCCAATTTTCCATATCTGAGCATCTCCAACAATAACTTTTCTGTAGTTTAGAAAACTAACTTCTAACAATAATAGGTTGCTTTCTAAGTTAACCTGAAGAAAAGTTATGCAAGATTCTGAAATGACATTCAAGTTAATAATTAAGAGTCATACTCACAAATTCGCTTATAAAAATGTCTATGCTCCAGCTTTTGGTTTATGTGTTCATCTCCAGTCAGTTTAACAGATGAACTCTCACCTTTCCCAGCCATTTGTAGCTTTTGTATTTATGTTAGCGACGGGATTTGACACCTTCGTTGGTCACACACAGAAACACATCTACCAGCTATGGACCGCCACAATGCGCTCCGTCACCTGTTGATTGATACCGGGATGATATGAAATTTATTGTGAGGTTCTTCCGCAAAGCTACACTTACACTATAAGCATCACATACTCAGCTGCCCGCCGTCGTCAGTCTATCCGCTTACCTGTATAAATACTCCTACAGCGCTCTTCCCGCCGTTCGCTTTGAGCCAGCAGCTCCCGGAGGACAAAGACTGCCGTACTCCAGGCATCGCGCCAGTCATTTTAAGGATGCTTATTAGTCCCCCAAACCCGGGCATTATCATCAATCAATAAAATCCCCAAGGGCCGAACTTGAAAATTGGACGTTATGCTGCTAAAACTTAGCTTCGTCAACAACTCATAGCAGAAGTGAGAGAGCTGAGCAACGCAAATATTGTCTCGGCTGGAACATGGGGGACTAAATAATAAAACATAATTTAACGAAGCTTCAAGACAGATACATTTTAATGTTAATAATCGAGAAAGTCGAATCATTCGAGGAATCCTTTCAGCCCTAGTGAAAATCATCATGATTTATTTCAGAAAGTGAAAGTCATATATTAAAAAGATTTATTGCACACAGGGACATAATTAAAGTCTTCATTTCTTGTAATTTTTATTATCATAACTTCCAGATAACAAAAACTCAGAATTTGGTGACTAAAATATATTGAATATTTGAATATTACATAAGATCAATAAATAATGATATTTTGAACAGAAATGCCAGACTTTTTAAAGGTATGCTCATTTCTATGTACTCAACAGTTGACTGGACCCCCTTTTGCATGAATTACTATATCAGTGAGGTGTGGCATGTTGCAATGCAAGCCCATGTTGCTTCAGTGGCCTTCAGGTCATGTGCATTGTTGGGTCTGGTGGGTCTAATCTTTTGCTTGACAGTACTTCATAGATTCTCTAAGAGGGAGTTTAGTTTAGCTTATCAAGCACAGTAACACTGTGGTCACTGAAACAACTTTTGGTACATTTGGCAGTGTAAGCTGGTACCATGTTCTGCTGGAAAATAAAATCAATATTCCATAAAATATGTTAAAAAAAGAAGGAAGCATGTAGTGCCCTAATGTTTTTCTGGTAGATAAACATTCTATTCTCTGTATAAACTCCTAAATTTTTATATATGTGTTTATGTTTTTGTTCATTTCAATTTGTTTTATTGTGGAAAAAAATAGTTGGGAGATGGTCTTTCAGACATAATTCATAAAAATCAGCTGCAGTCTTGCTAATTTCAAACAGCTTTTTAATTCCTTCGCTGTAGCTCTCTTGTTCAGTGCTCTGTGGAGACCTCTTTGTCTGTAAGTTATTCCATGAAAAAACAAGAAAGTCACGGATGTTCTCAGAGTGAATATAAATAGTCCTAAATTACCTGTAATAATCAGCTATTGCTGAATAATTGAGGAGAACAGAATGATTTAATGGAGGTCAGCACTGGATAGGATCACGATGTGTGCAGACTTATGATCTAGCAGTTGTGAGTATGACATTTAAAAGGAAATGTTTGAACTATTCACTATCATAATGTTCCCAGGAGCTGTACTTTGCTTTTACAAATGAAATGTGAAAAGCTGAAAAGTCACCAAAGTTCATAGGTGGCTCTACGTTCAAAATTAAAAGAACTTAGAGGTCCAGAGTCATATTTTTTATGACTTTTTTTTTTTTTTTGCTGAAGTTTAAAACGGAGACAGTCAAGTTTTCTGTTTGGTGGTTGCAAAGATTTTTATTACATAAATGAAATTATTTTAAATTCTATCTTTACATCTATGTTTCAATAATAGAATATCTGTAGTTCTGTTTGAGTCTCAGAAATCAGGAAAAGAAGAAGTAAAAATGTTTATATTGTACAGATATATATTACATTATTTATTGTAAATTGGACATTGTTTTATATATGTTATACTATAGTAATATATTAAAATGATTTGGCCATTTTCAGTTCATGTTCAGTTAAAAAAAACAGAATACTAAAGTATTACACCTGAGAACACAATTTGTTGTTTTTTTTCTGCTCCACCAAGTTTCCTAATTGTACATTTTTCCTCTGTTATTAGTTCACCACTCATGTCTTATTGTTAGTTGAGAGTGTGGAACCACTCAAGTAAATAATTAACATGTGCCACATGCCATCTTGATTTCCATGTTTTGCTTTGGATTCCAAAAGGCTGCTTCTTTTTTTGCTGTTCTGAAGTCTGTAAAGGAGAGTTTATCTTCACATTAACACATTCTCATGAATCCAGTGGGAAAGAATGAGTCAAGTGTCAGCCAACACGAATTGAAATTAATACTGACTTTTGGGTAATGTGCAACCTACACAAAACCAACATCAGGGCAAGAAAAAAATTATTTTTATGAAATCTATGAAAATGTGGCTTGTAATCTGCATGCAGTAGTAAATATTTGAAATAAAAAATAGACCAAAGGCAAAGCAATAAGTTGTTAATTTCTAGTGAGACTCTGGATTCAACCAAAATAGTTTGAGAAAAATGTTTCACACTTATTGTCACTACTGGTGACCAGTACTCAATTCATAAAAAGCGGGAATATATAGAATACAGTAACAGAGTAAAAATATTACTCAACAAGCAACTCAGGAGAACATTTCCTAAGCAGTGAAATCTCCTCCATTTTTGCACACAGTGCTCTTTTTTTTGTATTTCTGATCCAGGTTAACCAAACCAATTGTGTCAAATACACCAAATAGTTTTTTTGTGTGTGTTTTAGGTCTTTTTATTTTTTCCCACAGACAATCAACAATATAACTGTTGTGTGTATTAATGTAGCAAGAAGGTGAAGGGTTAAATTAGCTGTGTGTTTTTAACTGTGACATTGGATTAAATAACCTGCCAACAAAATCATTACTTTGATTATAGTAATTTGTTTTAATGTTGGGATGACCAGATTAATGCTGATATCTCAAAGTGATAATGATGTGAAAATCTGTCTTTTTTCATTTACTCACGTGAACTTTTAGCCTGAATCTGTTTCTTCCATGACTGTCTTGACCAGGGGCTTCACTGTATGGCTTCACTGTCTTGCATGAATTCATGGAACCGTGTGAATTATGCAAGTTATTTTTATATATATATATATCTATATATATATCATTGTCACGGTTTTAGGAGAACTAATGGACATTTGCAAGCTTACATTGAATCTTATAAATAAACTGTACAGGAGATAATATGAATATGTTATTGTTTAAAAACATGGGTTGTTCAAAAACTAAAACATGGATTCATGTTTTTGGTTATTCAGGATGGCGTGTCATTTCCACAATCAGATTTTATTTTGATGTAAAAGATAGATGGCATGTCATAATCCACAATAGCCCCTTTTTGTTTGCATGAAAACAACTGAGGTTGTGTATTTGTTGGGATTTTTGTTTGTATTTTTATTAGTGACTCATTCTGCTGCACACAGCACGGGGTGTTTGTATGTTTTTATAATGGTATGTTTTTAATAATAATGTATTTAATCAACATTCCTTGCAATGGAGAGCAGTCACACAATTTAACTTTCTTCCAAAAACCCCAATTAAGATGTTTAATTTTAAACTCAGTGGTTAATAGCAATGATCTGATTATGTCAAAACCAGTAACATCCCTGGTTCACGTACAATTATCCCTGCCCCCTGGTCAATCCTTTTTTTGTGTGTGTGGTTATGTTAACATATAGGTGAATAAAAGTCATTATTTTCACTTTAACTTATTTAATATCAATTGTGGTCTCAATTCTAAGGCGTATGTTAATTCATTCAATATAAATGTTGAAACCTCAGCCATCACGATAGCATATTCCATTCCTTCAGAAACAACTGGCTTAAATCACTCACTCTCCAATCCCTGATCAGTTCATTTAAAAGAGGCACATTTTGAACGGTCACTGCACTGCTGTATATTGGAAGTGCTATATTTCTATTATGTTCTGCTGTCATCTGCAGTGAGGTGTTGAGAGGGGACTGTTGATTTGTTTTCCTTCTTTTCCATTTTAGTTTAACGGTACAATGGCAAACAGTAAAACAGATTAATAAATAATCATTCAATGAATCTTACATTTTGAAAGAAATTTGGTCAGAATCCCAATTATGACACTGAATAAGTTCCAAGAAATATATCTAAGCAAATCTATGCTTTGTTTGCACTAATAACAGTCAAAATGTAAAAGACGCCTTCATAAAAGCTTCATGTTAAGGGTGAAGAACAACATTGCAGATGTCAAAACTTGTCGGCTTAGAAGGCTGACCTTTAATTTGCATCAAACTAATCATTGTAGTGATTTTAAACACCAAATCACAGTGTCACAATGAATCTCCTTCTAAAGGGTGAGCAAGACAGGAAGGAGGTAGGGTATGCCATATCAAATTTACATAAAAGAAAGTGAATTTAATTAGAGCCCTCCTCCAGGTCAACTATAAGACACCTTTCAAATATGCTATATCATCCCAGACATCCCACTACAAAATGGACTGACACAGGCATGTCGCTGTAATCACTCACTGAAAGTGCATGACATTAAAATGCTACGTGGCAACGTAATAGCTTCCATGTTATTTTCACCTTTAAAGCAGAAGCCCCAGCTTCAATCAAAACAATTGAGTTCTGCCTGACCTCCCTTCTCTAACTACAAACCACAGGCGCCTTAGGCACCGCTGAGTCCACACACACTGTACCCTTAGAATAGGAGTCCAGCAGACTGGAGCGTACCTAATTGACTTTGTAATAGTGCCATAGTTCACTGCCACCAAACTGACTGAATTTTCAAGCATAATTTGGCAATGCTGATACAAAAGAGCCTTCCAGGGCAACTCTACATCTATCATTGAGATTGTAAAACTACAAGAAGTAACAAACAGTTGAACATCTGATTTTCTGTAGAGTTGATTGTTTAGAACAAATGATATCATCTTGTTTTAATCAGACTTCTCTCACCGATGTCTGTTCTTGTGTAACTGCATGTGGTTGTTTGATTTGAAAAAATAAAACTATTTGTCCCAAAAATAATATACAGAATACCATTAGCCATTTCCCCTGAGAACTGACATCACCAGGCTCAACCCAATCAGCTCAAATAGACAGGCTTTGTGCTCAGCTTGGGGAAAGATGATAATCATCAACTCTGAGGCAATATCTACCGCCTATTTTCTCATGGGTCTGCCCAGCCGATCCTGACGGTCTTGGTTATTATAAATGGCTACATTGACACCCAAACTAAAGGAGAGGTTAGACAGGTGACAGGAAGCTGGTAAATGAGATTCACAGTCTTGTGATGGCTGATTTAAAGATTTCAAGTGGTTCTCTGAGATGCTGATAAAGAAATGGAGCAGCTTTTCTTACTGCTATGATCTGATAGTTTAATGGAATAGACAAATGAATTCTTATTGTGCAAATATACATGACTCCCTTTTTAACCTGATACAGAAACAAGAACACCCAATTGCATCACAAATCACCAGATTAGTAAATGGACTTCACTGGCAAAGCCTTGATAAAAGAAGCAACCAAGAGGCCCATGACAACCTTAACTGGAAGAACTGCAGAGGTCCACAACTTAGGTAGTTGTGCACTCCACACATCTGAGCTTTGTAGAATGGTGGCAAGACAAGAGAAGAAACCTAATGTTACATACAGTATAACTATAAGCACATCAATTCCCATTGTGGAGCATGATGGTGACATCATCACGTTGTGGGGATGTTGTTTTTCAGAAATAAGAAGGTTGGTCAAAGTTATTGGGAAGATGTACCAAGCAATACAAAAGTGTGAATGTAAGGTCTGTTTAAAGGTTGCAAAAACAACATGAAACAGGGGCAGATTTTCCAATGACACCAAATTTACAATGAACTACTTTTGAATTAAAGTGCATTAATATGGTAGCCTATCCTGGTCAGAGTCTTTTTACTTAAATATAAGTAAAAATCTATGGTAAGGACATTTTTGTGGACTAACTGAAAGTTTGTGTTTGTGTATTTAATGACACACAAACTTTTGCAAGGTACTCTAAATTAAATTGATTTACAAGCAAAGATTTTATTATTTTCTGTACATAAGCAAAATCTCTGATTTAATTTCATTTCAGGGGTATTTAACGGCTTATTAATTATTTAATGACATTTTGAATTTCAAAGAACCTCACTTGGTAGTGTAATGATTTTCTTTATGAGGGAAAGAGCAGTCATTAATACATTTATACAGTTTTTATGCTGTTAAGTCTGTATGTTTTGACTTAAGTATATAGAAGGACATATTAAGGTTTAAAGACTTAAATGTCAGTTCCATAAGGGCCTACATAAATGATTATATGTTTTAACTTTTACTTATTGTTGAGTTTGACCCCCTGTTTGCATGAGCATAAAGGAAAATAATATTTATAAAGATGTGAACAATTACTTTATTCCTCACAGCGTTTTCTTTTTCTGTCAAACTCACCCTGATTATCTGAACAGTCTCAGCCTCCTCCAGAGACTGGTTTTTCCACACTTTTGTCCTGCCCTCTGCAAAAAGCAGGCCGCTGCTTACCTTCAAAAGGTGTTAATTAAAAAGAAAAATAAAGTTGAGGCACCATATGGAGGACGCAGTGGAGGAAGCAGCTTCACACTGTTTTGGAATTTCACTTTAATGCTCCTCTCTGTGTTTCTGTGGAGAGGAGGTCATCTGGAAGTGACAGCCTGACAATGATTAGGTAATGGGTCTTCACAGGCTGCCAAGACTTCATAAATTGTCCCTGTTGGATCACAAAAGACTCATTCACAAATTTGGCTAGATTGGTTAGTTTTTCTTTTTTAGCACAGACGAACAATTAGATGTTTTATCGGCCACTGGCTTGCATAAAGTGCTTCAATGTATATCATAGATTTTTGTACTTCATAGAGAGAGAAAATTAAATAATACAAGAAAGCACTCATGAGAAATAATTCAAAGCAGCTTTTGAGGATTCTTGCGCTGTTGCTGAGCATCATATTCTATCAATACAGGGACTTATTGCTCAGTAGCACTGAGGCTTTCAAAGAGAAGAATCTATCCCTTAAACCACGAGGCCTTGTTGCAAGAGCTGCAGAGTCACAATTTTAGACATTTAAATAAATACAGAGAGAGAGTTTGTCTTTCCTGCTCATTATACTGGATGTTAGGAATCAAGCTCAAGTTTTTTTTGTGTAAAATGAATCCAGCACAGAAGGAAAAGTAAAATAAACCTCTGCTTAACAGTAAAAGACTAATTCAATTTCAGAGTTGATGTGGGAAATACAAGTGTTTTCAAAGTGACTAAATAAAATGCACACTCGCTCATTTTAAAACCTCCTTAGTCTCCAGTTGTCTGCTTTCTGCCCTTGAGACGCAGGGCCTTAGATTGCTTCTGTCCTAAAGAGAGCTTTGACCGGAGGATGAATGTCCTCTGTCCAATTTCCATTATCACCTACCCACCAATTAAGAAGCCCATGAAACACTACAGTGGAAGCAGCTGCTTTCATTTTCCCACTGACTGATTGATGTGTCAGTTTTCCCATCAGCTTATGAGAGGATTTCATGTTGAGGGTGGTTTGTTTGATTTATACAAAATGACTCTAGTGGACACAGTTGAGTAAGACCGTAAGAGTAATATAATTTCCAAATTCATTTTGTGCTAAAGCCCTCTCTGCTGGGCACACAAAGCAAAATAAGTAAAGGAAACTGTTTTGGTAATTTGTCGTTTCTGTTTTGCTCATCAAGAATGAACATGAGTCTGGGCAGAAACGACACAAAGAAATTGAACACATTTGCATCATATTCATAAATCTTAAAATACGGAGCAGCAGAGGACTAACTGTCAAGTGTGGGAGTTGTTTACAAGATTTTGTTGTTTATGCTGCCTGGTTCATCTATTGAGAGCCGTCCAGCCCTGGGGATGAGCTATTTTGGAGGAATGTTCCATTCATCAGAGATCTCATTCACTCTGTAGGATTAGCTAAACTTAATAAAACATATTTAGTCAAATGATTTATTTGAATCGTTCTTGTCTAGCATATTTCTGGACTGCAGAAAGCATGTTGTTGTTGTTAAAACTACTGTTATTTTAAGATTACTGCATCCAGTGATAAAAAATTTGCTTTGGGATTTTTCAATTTAATCTTTGATTGCACTCAACTTTTTCAACAAAAAAAAATGTAAAGTTCCGGTTTCAGTTTATTTTATCCACAAGGTGATACAACCTTATGGATGTAAAGTGATTGATAAGGTGATTCATTATAAAATTAAAACGTGTAACGTTGTTGATTAAAGTGCACTATTACTGACTATATTCATCATTAGATGATCCACAGCTGATCTATTCATTTGCGTTTATGTGTATGTTGGTTTCTCTGTCATTTGGTGTTAGTAGCAGAACATGAAACACAAGTAGAGTGTTTCTTTGCCCTAGAGCACAGACAACTGTGAACTTAGCAAATTGCCAAATGCTCAGCTGTGAAATGAGGCATTCTTAATTAAAAGGGTAATTTTAACTGCTTTACTGATATAAAACAGTACTCTGTAAATGTTCTTTGTTTATTTTGTTTTGATGTGTGTTTGTGTTTTCCGATGAGAAATATATGGTAATAATCCAGCAAAATAATCGAAATAATGATGATTATGTGAAAAAGGATTTTGCTGTTATTATCAATTTACATGTGCTTTAGTGCTTCTTGTACGTGATGCAGATTTTAGTTCTTTCATCCGTTTGTCTGCTTGTATGTTGTCTGAGTTTTATTGCCTCAGTATATTCAATGAATGCATTTTTACCTCTTTCATTATTGTATTTTCAGAAATCCACTTTCTTTTTTCAATACTTTATTTCTTCTTTATATCCTTCTTACTTCTCATCAACTCTGTACCAGTGACAAGAACTTTACATAGTAATGTTTTAATGCCAGTCTTTTTTTTTTTTTTTTTTACTTTAACTTTCTCACTACACCCCCTGAAATAAGATTTGGGAAAAATGTTGCGTCACTTAGAAAAGAAGCTCAAAGAAAGGTAAGCTCTGTTGACGTGACGTTAGCAAAGCTAGCTGTACAGAGCATTTGTGATGAAAAAAAATCACTCACTGCGCTGAATTATTGTGCAGGGGTGCTGACTAAGGTTTTGCATATATGGGACAACACTGTGTCCAAAAGTCTGCAATGTAGTGATGAGACATTCACGACCGATCTGAGTCTTCTGAACTTCACTTCTCTTCTTCTCTAAGAAGATAGGACTTATCTCACTTACAGCCCTGATTTCTGACATGAATGATATGGGCAAATGCCAAGGGCATAATCTTTTTATATAAGCAGAACAAAGAATGCATTTAATATTGGTTAAATTTGTTTCAGCTCTAAGTATTTAATATGTAGGTGTTTTTATGGGAATGTGAATCTTTCAGATGAATTTGATTAACAATTTTGATCATATTTCAAATTTTATTGTGTCATGTAGCACGGGGCGCTGGTCTTGGTCTTGACTCGGTCTCCACTTCCCTCGGTCTTGGTCTTGTGTTGGTCTCGGGTTAGGTGGTCTAGACTACAACACTGACATATAGTATGAAAAATTATTTAGGAACATTGCTATGATGGTTTCCGAGAATTGTTTTAGCACCAATCAAAGAAAAACAGCAACTCATCATCATAAGGTTTCATGGCTGGTGTTTCAATACCATTCTGACATCATTGTGCCCTTCTATGTGAAACTGAAAGCATCTTGTCAACTTAATTCACTTGATGAGTCATGTGAATTAAATGACATTTTCTTGTCGTTTTCATTCTGAACATGTCCTCAATATTTTTATTTTTTTATTGATGACAGTCTACAATCAGTCTTAGTGTTTTTCATTTACAAAATAAACCATTGCCCATATAAATTATAATTCTGTTTGAGTGACACCATTACAGAAATGTGTGTTATTGCTCACCAGAACAACCCCTGAAGCTGGATTGTGGGATTCTGTGTTCAGTGTATACCAAAGAAAAATATTTTCATACAGCCTGTGATGTTTAGTTCTCAGCTTTTTTTCTTTGGGAAAACAACATACTTGATTCAGCATGTTTCTTTTGTCTCACAAAATGTCACCACACCTCAACGTTGTGCACAAACAAATGTCTTATTAGTTGTCTCTTTCAAAGTCTGACCTTCGGTTCATTATAATGAATCGTTTGTTTGGTGTTTATACTATTCATGCGCTGACGTCCTTTTCATTTTTAATTACCAGCCAAAGCTGTTTTGCATATTTTAAATTTTTCATGCTGAGAAAGTGTTGTTTAGAAAGCCTAGAAAACAGGGTGGTGTGCTGGGAAACATGGCCTCTCTGTGTTTAACTATTTGGGTGAGGATAATTATGTTTGTGCTTCTTGTGTTGTTTTCATATTTGATTGAAGGCTTCAAGATGACTGAACCTCTGGAATAATCCTATTACAGTGAAAACCAACCTGTGAATCTTACGCCTACAGAGGATGTTTCTTTGTGTCTAGTAAATTCATAAACATTTTTGTTTTTATACAGTGTTTTTTTATTCAGGTTTTTTATATTATTCTTTAATTACTATTGAATTCCAGTGCTATTCCAATACAGAAACTCAGAGGGCAATGAGAAAAGTTCAGCTACCATTTTTGCATATTATTGTTTCTGCACATACTGTACATTTATCCATGCCATTTGTTGAAACTTTCCTCTTTCGAACTTTGCATTATTTTTCACTGAATAACTTTCTATGATGTGTGCATCTACCTTAGTCTATTTAATTGAGACAATTTTCCTCTGTACCAGTGAAGTGTCCCCTTTGCTGCTGGGTGCACTGGCCTACCACAAGCCTGATCTGAACTGGAAAGATAGTTTCTTAATGCAGTCCAGCTTGTTCCACTTCTTTAGTTGTCTTTCCTTATGGGCATGAATTTTGATTTTCAGAAGTCTGTGTAGCCATTCCTCACTAGATTAAGGTCTGAGTATAGCTTGCATCTCATACATTTTCTTGATTATAACTTCTGAACAAGCAATACTGTAGCTTAAAGAAGCAAGTTACATGAGACCTTGAGAAACATTAGAAAGTGTTCAAACTTTTGTAAAGAGGCATGTTGACCTTACTGTTGCTGATACAGTAATTGCAATAAAAATGTATGTTCTTTAATCTTTATTTTCTGTGTTTGTTTTTTTGCTTCTTTTATCAAACTCTAAATCAATTTGATTGTTACATAAATTACTTAACTTTACAGTAACCAAATTTAAGTCATGTTTTTGTTTTTTTTTGTTTTTCTAAATACAACTTAGCGTTCATTACCATGCAGGCTACCAGTATGAAACAGATGGAGATGAAACACTTTTGTTTCTTTTCTATATTTCAAGTCTTGAGAAAATCTATGGAGACTTTTTTGGTGGAGTGCACTTGTTCATTTTCTATGGATTCCTTTGCAAAGAACCTTTGAAGAAAAAAAGAACAAACAATGCCTAGCATGGCTTTGATTCATCGAAAGAACATCTGTTTACTATGAAATATTCATGAATCAAAGATTTATAGATTTTTTTTTAATTTGGGGTTTCTACTGTTTTTTGTGTTACTTTATTATGCAGTGCATAGTATGTGTATAATATGTAGTCTGATGGGTTACATAAATGATTTCTAGATTATTATGTTGATGTGGTAACTGCTGATTTGGATACTCGGTGATGTAACACAAATTTATTTCATCCTTTTCTCCAGATAGAATGACAACAAACAAAAGATAGCACTATTATGTATTTTATTTTTGTATTTTTGAGTTTTTCTAGACTATAACCAGGGTTGACCTCTTTAGTTTGTTCAGTGAAGGAGACAATGTCAACCCGGACTAAAATTTTATGTCAATGTTTAAGATCTGTGAGAATAAGTGTCTCAACATCGTCTCCACTGGTCCTCAACACAGGCATGCCGCAGGGCTGTGTGCTCAGCCCAGCTCTCTTCACCCTGTTTACACACGACTGCGTGGCCATCCACCCCACCAACTCAGTCGTGAAGTACGCGGACGACACAACAGTAGTGGGTCTCATTTCAGACAACAACGAGACCCACTACAGAGAGGAGATTCTGCAGCTCACTCAGTGGTGTTCAGCCAACAACTTGGTGCTGAACACAGGGAAGACCAAGGAGGTCATTGTGGATTACAGAAGGTCCAGGAAGACGGATCACACTCCCCTTCTCATAGATGGAGAAGTGGTGGAACGTGTGGACAACATCAAGTTCCTGGGCCTCCACATCACGTCTGACCTCTCCTGGAACACAAACACCTCCCACCTGGTGAAGAAAGCACAACAAAGGCTCTTCTTCCTCAGGAAACTCAGACGGGCTGGACTTTCCTCACGGCTGCTCGTGAACTTTTACAGGGCGATGATCGAGAGCATCCTCTGCCTCAACATGACTGTGTGGTATGGTAGCTGCACAGCACTGGAGAGGAAACAACTGACACGGGTGGTGAGAACAGCGCAAGGCATTGTGGGATGACCCGTCCAAGACCTGGACTCCATTTACACAGACCGGGTCAAGAAGAGAGCTGGATCCATAGCGATGGATTCCAGCCACCCGGGCCACAGACTGTTTGTGCCGCTGCCATCAGGCAAGCGGTACAGGAATATACGGACTACAACAAATAGACTGAGAAACAGTTTCTTCCCCACAGCCGTCAGAGCCATTACTCCCTGCCGCCCCCCCCTCCCACACATATCATAACCTCGCAGTCATACATACATATCCCCCACCCCTACACAGTCATATTGTTCTGCACTTTGCACTGTCACATCATCTGTACTTTGCCATAATTGGACCTGCTGCTACTTCTTTGGTGTGGTTGAGTGCCTTTAGTTAATTTAGTTGTATATATTGTTATTATTATTATTGTGTGCTTGCTTATTTTTACTGTATATATTTGACCTTTTGCACGGGAGCTGCAATGGAAATTTTGTTGAATTCTGTTCAATGACAATAAATGCTATCTAAGTCAATATGCTAATCTTATGATCATGGTGTTGTACCTTTGGGTCTAATCTTTTTAAAGGCTTAAGAATGGGAAGCAACGCTGCAGAACAGTCAGTGTATTCTTATGCACAATTACCATTATTTGAGTCTAAATGTTACTTTATGTTTTTTTTTTCCATGGGTTTCAGCTATCTTCTTTTGCTAATAAATTACAAGTACACCCTGGTCTTCAGATCAATAACTTGTAAATAGAACTACACTCAGTCCAGACACATTTTATTCATCTCTGTTCCTCCATGTTAATAGCAAACTCAGATAGTAATCTCTCAACCATCAAATAGCATATCAGACCACTACGTCTTTCTCTTCACTCATTTCATGTACTCAAGAGTGTTATTTGACAGTCAGAACAAGTAGATTTGTTCATTTGTGCTGCACAACCACAATATTTGACTGAAGAGAAATGTTATTCTTCAGAGCTGCCACATCCTGCAGAAACAATTCAAGTGCCTTGAAAAGCACTGTGTTTTTCACTGCTGTCTTGGGGAGCAGATAACACGTTCTCTGACTCTGAGTTGGAGAGCTTTTTTACCAAAGGGAAATCTTTTGAATGCCATGAGCATAGGCTGCACCTGTTGGTGGAAAACGCTAGCTGCCTTATGGCTGTATCCTGTGTGACTGATGCTGTTGTCAGTCATGAACAGAAAGAAATACCTTTTAAAATTCATGAAAACTCTATTGAGCTGCAGCTCGGAGCCGTGTGAAAGAAAGTGAATTAAACTGAGACTTGCATCGTCACTTTTGGTAGCCCTTAGACTTTGAGCCATTCTACATCATTTGTATATCTTGGCAGCTTGGCCATATAATTGATGCCATTCATTACATGATTGAGGGAGGTGTTTATGTGTGGTGAGTGAAGGTAGCCAGACCATTGCTGAAAGCAATGTAGACTGTAGTGATTGATAGAAAGCAAGGTCCATAAATGCTAGTGTTTGTTTGTTGTTTTCTTTTTTTGCCTAAATGCAAGTGTTACTCTCTTTGCCAGCTTCAGGCAACATCATTAATAAACTTCGTAAATGATTATAGCGGCTTTATTGATTCCAATTTGCCTCTACTATCCGAGTTGCCCCTCTTGATCCATTGCATTGCCTCAGTAAACACAGCCATTGAAACTGTGGACCTGCTCTGTCTCGGCCATCGATCACCCCTGCTGATGTTGGAACATCACATTTTCCTTGTTTGTCTGGTAGCTTAATCCATTCACAAAGTGTGCAGAATGTGGAAAACTGGATCAATACAACAGGGAAAAGTGTGTGACTTAATTTCGTCAATACATGGGCTGATCAGGATAATGCCAAAAATCATGTGGCACAACTTAACTTGTAAGGTTATAAAAAAAACAGTGAGAGATATCAGTTTAAACAATTTAGGGATCTTGATGTGCCACAAACCAATGGTCCGGCAATCCACCTGCCCCACAAAATCCCACATAATGGTGTGTTTTGATATAGGCAACATGGCTTTCTGCCCAGGGTGGCCCATCTGGGGCCACAAAAGTTCTAATAAGAAGAAGCCCCCTAAAAGCTTTCTTTACTTTCCTAGTCACATGTTGAATCCCAATTTATTTATGCTGTGCAAATGCTGTAGGGAAAATAGACCAAGTGACAATATTGTTAATATCTGATCCAAGTTGGTATTAAAGTGGAATTTCATAAGTAATTTTTTGTTGTGTTTTAAGAAACTGGGTCACATTTGATCATCTCTAGTTTATAATCCAAAATGCTTACATGTATAGCTGAATTATCAAAGAACTATAACATAAGTATCAAACAGAACAATAGCTTTTTAGTTTTTGATATTTTAATAAGTTACACATCTGTAAGTTCATGTTTTTCCATATGCATGTTCTTTGCAGAAAGGGGTCACAAAAGCAAGAACTTGCCCTCTGTGTTATTAATGCAAAAATGCCACTGATCCAACATACGTGTTCCCAAATAACTGGTTGAAACACAACTGACTCCAACTATTCTCCACAGAACTATCAGCATAAGAAAAAGAAAAAAAAAGTGCAATACTTACCTTATTTTCAGATTTTAAAACCCATGTCATGAGCCATGAAAGAATATTATTCTGACCCAGCACCAATGCAGTTCTGATAACTAAGTTGCCTATGTATTAACTGCCACCAAACCAGCCTGATAGAATATGCACAAAAGTAAGAAAAATAAGATACACCTAAGTTTCAGCAGCCAATTGAGCTTTTTATTTCAATAAACTAAGTTAAACTAAAATAATTCAAATAATATACTAGATACAAGGCATATGAGCATGAGGAAATCAGCTACAGTATGTATGGTGTGGATGTTTAGGTTTATGTTTTGACTAGGAAACACGGGAAGTAAGATTCCCAGAGGGCATCTGTTTTCTAGTAAGGTTTCATCACACAGGATGAACAAAATCCAAGGAAATCCTTACGTACTGTGCACTACCATCAGTGAACTGCATTTAGAGGACAAATAGTTTCATTCTAATCTAGCTCAAAATAGAAGAAATGACAGACAAAATTTCAGCTTTGTGGCATCTTCCTGCCCACTGGCATATTAAACTCTCATTTTGCATTCTGCAAACATTTCATGTTTTCCACCTTAAAATCTGATTCTATATCATCCCTCCCACTCTTTTCCCCTCCACCTCTTTCTGTTTTTCATCAGACTGTTAAGCTGGTTGTCATTTCTAATGGAAATGACGCACCCTGAGTCAAAGTGACACTGTGTCAAGAACCCATCCTGTGATTCCTGCTAGGCAAATCGCTCATGCTTTATTCCTTATTCAGAATTAAATTAAAAACCCTCTCCTAGGCCCTTATAACTTCATAAGGGTTTCAGTGTAATGTCTTCAATAACAGTTCAATAACAAACCCTGAGAACAACCAAGTGCCTTCCTCATTTGCAATTTTGCAGAGAAGCCTGAAAACGCCCAGACTTCTATCGTGAATTTGAAATATGCCAGGAAAAAAATAGAGGGATTATTTTGATATAACTTAAAATGGCAACACAAAGAAAGTGTGTCTGTTTTCTTTCCTCTCCCTGGAAATTGTCCCCTTTTAATGTATTTGGACAAAAGAGATTTTATGATAGTACCTTTGTGTTTGATGAATAATGGGCAGTTTACCATTTTTATAAAGCTGTCAAAGGTCTTTTTCTATATCTATGTAACTCTGCCCTAACGGCTACAGAAACGAGAAAAACGACAATGAACAGATTATTGTATTTTAATAATTTCCTTGAAGAAGATTTCCACCGCGTAGTGTTTATAACTTTGTATGTTTGTGTTTTTGTGATGTAACGCACTTTGAACTGCCTTGTTGCTGGAATGTGCTATACAAATAAACTTGATAGATTGAAACTTGAAATCCAAAGCACATTCATTCATGGCTAAAGTGCCTCTTTCTAAGCCAATGTCAGAAAATCAAACACATTTGGTCTGGAAAAATTACAAATCTGCTGACATTCCCTCCAGTCAGCTCTCAAAGTTTAGCTCACTCTAAATATTCCGCTTATTTCATTAGGGCTAATGGGACAATTGGAAACCTATTTGTAAGTCCTTGTGTAGCCTATTACTGTATGGAAATTTTGCTCAAAACACACCGTCACTGATTTCTCTTTTTTCCATTGCTAAATCAAATTCAGTTTCCACTATCAAGGTTATTCCAGCATACTGTGCATGGAGATTGGCTGTCCCTGACAGTCATTGGTTGGTTTATGCCAATGTTGCCTCATTAGCTACCAAAGTCATTATTTTGGCCCCTCATGGCAGTGATCACCATGCATCAATAAAACAGGAGTGGTTCTGCCATTTCTTTAGCATAAGCACTTCAGGGTCCTTGGCCAGAAGTAAAATTGCCTCCATACTCCATTAGAGGACATAGATAGCGCAGTAAAAGAGTATTTGTTCACACAAATTCCTCCTGTCTTTTTTGTTTATGACACTTAAATATTTTAGATCACCACACAAAATTTTATTTCAGACAAAAATAGCCTGTGTAAGTAAGAAAAAAACAGTTTTCAGTTGATGTATTTTATGAAGGCAAGAAAGCTATCCTAAGCAACCTGTCCTGCTGAGGGAAGGTAATTGCATCCCTTGTTAAATCATGAATTAACTGTGATTAACCACATTTTTAAAACGCTGAGCTCAGTTTCTGCTAGACCGGTGAATTTAGGAAATCACTAGAATGGAAACTGTCTGACAACATAATGCAAGATAAAAGATCCCAAAATGGTATGCACTAAACATATAATAATTATTGTTTTATGGAATTAAAGATAATTATAAAGATGTGAATATATTCTTTTTCAGGGTTACAGACTGTGGTTTTGTCTTCTTCTCATGACCCGTTGTTTTCTTTATATGCAGTGTGGCTGGTTCCATTCTTTGACTGAGGTTGGTGATGTTCCTATCAAATCTAGACTTCACAGAGAGACATCTAGCAAACCCTGGAGGTTGGAGAAAGATGATAATATCTTAAAACACAAACTGTCAAGCAGATAGTAGAGGGGACTAAGAGATATGTATCACTCTACTTAATTTTAAACAAATCTCTAAAAAAGTTTAATGTTCATGTCAATCAATAGAAAATTAAATTACCATCCTCATCAAATGAAGACAGTTAAGGATATTTTTGTCTAGAACTTCTAATCATTTAATATATCCAATCCCACACACAAACTCCTTCATATATGCTCATTTGAGAAGGTTTTTTTTTTTTAAAAAGGTTTGTACTTCTTTTACATTGTCTATTGTGAGTCCGCAAACTCATTCCAAGTGTTCATGAGCCACACTATAGTAGTTCAAAGTGAAAGCAGTCTCTGATGTTTTTATTTGATTCAATCTTTATAATACTGAATAATACAACATGTAAATCTGCTCTAATGACGATTATAAATTAAGCCATTTAGAAACTCTATGTCAGAAGCTGAGAAAAGCTCATCCCTTGGACAAAAGTGACATCGGTATGTAATAATGGAAATAAGTTGTATGGATTAGTGGGAGAATTGTAATCCAGATTAGTTGCATGAGCACTCCTATTTATAATATTCTCTCATGACTTCTAATAAAAAGTCTCCATAGAATAAACAAAAACCAATCTAAATATCATTTAATCAAAGATTCATGCACCACTGTCCGTAATTTTAGATTATCTTTTCTAAAAAAGTCCTCCTGCATATGTTACCTGAAAAAAGTGCACTAATATTTAAAACCCTATTTTGATCTGAGTTTGTGCAGTTTTACATAAAAACATCAGGCTACAATTGAATGCAACAGCCCACACAGCATCCCTCACAACCTAATCCATTGCCATGGATTTCTTTGTACTTTTGATTTGATCTTCACGCACATAATTTGCCCAATTATCTTCCCTGTTTGAATATGTATTATTTCACACTTACATCAGAAAGTACAAGCCCCATGTGGGAAATGTCATTATGTGAATTTACCACACTGCATTTCACGGGTGCAGAACAATGTCATGTGAAAATCTGAGCTGGGGAACAGCACATTTCTACTGGGCATGTCTGAAGATCAGAGTTCAAGCAGCAGTGTTTGCTTTGAAAAATTGACTTTACATTAAGAGCAATATATGACCATCATGCCTGTAACAGAGAGGGAATAGCTACCAAGAGAAAATTCTTCAGATGATGGATGATTATTCAACTATTAACTTTGCCCAATTAGGCAATGACAAGTAACTGTTTAAACAAATTCTAACAGGACATATCTGAGGCACTCAGGGGACGTTTATATGGTGTCACATAATAAATAACACTATAAGTGGCCGACACACAGCACAGGGTGTGAACTCGAGATTTAAAAGGCCATATGGATAAAAAGAGGAACATTGCTGAGTGTGCTGTGATCTCTTCCCTTGGTGACTGCAGTCATTTAGAGTACAGATGTTCGAAAACCTCCCAGGCTGCTCTGGGTGGAGCAAAGTTTTTCTCTCAACCAATCGCTGAGCTTTCAATATTTTTTTCCATTAAATCTCCTTGTAGGCTGTTTGGCTTTTAGTGAAGGAAGACTCTGATATTTCATGTTTCTCTGGGACATCAAATTTGAGAACAAATAAAAAAAAAATATGTCTGCATGTCTAAAGCCTCGCCTGCAGAAGCATACTCTGGGTTTGCTCAAGTGTTGTCACATCATTCCCATGAGTGTCATATTCATCAGTGCAATATAATGAATACATGCCCTGTCTAACCCTCACACAAAAGCTTGCTCATGTTAACACCAACGGTTCAAGCATGTTCTAATCTGAATTTTAAAATGGTCCTTAACTCCGCCCTTGCATCAGTGAATGGCATGTCTGATGTTTTGGGAAATTTCTTTTTCTGTCCTCATTAGACAGGCAGAGGGGGATGGGAAGTGCATGCAAGCATGCATCAGAAAAAGTATTCTGGTATTTTTATCAGCTGTATTATCCAAATAAATACATAATCCCAACACCTAATCAATGGAACAAAATCAACTTTTAATTAACTCATTAGGATCTGATAAATACGACATAATAATGATTTCCCTCTTCCAGCTGAGTTCTTTCTTTTTTTTCTGTTACCAGGAATAACATCAACTCTCTCTATTGTCTGTTTTCTGAATCTTCAAATAACAAGCCTCGAGCAATTCATCATTGTTGATGCTCCCTGATTTCTTTTTCTTTGTTTTGCATTTCCTACATGCACTTTTCCATGCTGACTCTATTTCTAATGCTTGTAATCCTTTGCGTCACACAGGGGTGGCACTTACTCCATTAGCAAGGATTCTCATGTTAATGTCAGGACGGTCATTGGTTTGTGAGGGAATCTTGTTAGGGCTCTTATCGACATTGAGTTTCATTAACTTGATTAATGATGTCTATTGGGGCAAGCTCCATGTTAATGAACATCTTTGCAAAGATGGGCTGTCTCCAAGATGTGCTTCTCCTGCCAACTCTTGCTGGGCCACACAGTTGCTTTCAGAAAGGTTGCACAAAAAAAAAAAAAAAATCATGAATACTGAAGTAGTAAGAGTGCATGAAGTGGACCCCAGATAAACATTAAGAGCTTTCTGTTTCTGAATCTATGTTGTTTTCAAAAGGCTTTCTTTGAAATTAAACAAATAAACATCCAGTGTCCCTAGATCTTCAGCATACATTATGTAAGGATTCTCCCGCTAACTCTTTTGGTGACATAGGACTTTATCTTTCGATGTTAATATTGTTTCTGAGGACATATAGACTATATATATATTTATTTATACCACCCTTTGAAAATGACCATGCTTCTGCCTTTTCTTTTAACTCCCCATCATCCTGCACTGCATCAGTATCATTGTCACATGATCAAACAAATCCAAAAAAATATCAATTTAGACTTTGCTTTCAGAGATTTATTAACTCAAGGATTTAAATGGAAATTAAAGTTGACAGCTCAAATATGGCTGTTTAATTAAAATTTATTGGATTAATCGAAAGATCTTTTTGTCAGTGATCCAGAACACAACGGAGTGAATAAGGAAACAGAAGAAATAAGGAGGATGCTGGAATCTGAAGTGAATGAGGTCAGGAAGACGACAATAATCATCATCATCAATCAAGATTACAGGAGATGCAACCTGAGCACGGCGTGTAGCTTTCTTTTACTACGCAGAATGTATGGATCCTTTCCAAATGTTAGATGCCATTGTGAAACTAGTAAGAATTCATCTTAAAGCTCTGAACAGAAATGGATGGATGCCCCCTGCCAACACAAAACAGTGCTTGCATTCTTAAGCATAGAAAGAGGTGAAAAAAGTTGAGTTCCCACAAGACAAAATAACAAAAATATCCATTAAATGAGTTATGTTTATTTTCCTCTGAGAGAAAGATAAAGATATGTATTGTTATCTGACAGCAGGAGAAATACAGTATGCCAAAAGTACAAACCTATCAAGAAATTAGACTCATACTAAATTTGGTTTGTCACCTTACATTTCAATCTTGTATTGATCTGGTAAAATGACTTATCCTGATTTGTCAGGTGATTTAAATGTTTTATTTTGCTTTAATATTCACATTGTCTGGGCAATGATATATTACATCTTTTATCTTGAACAGACAATTATTTATCTCAAGTTTTTAACAAACATTAAATGCAAAGTTGTAACCCTATAATTATCTTGCTTAATACCTTTTAATTTACAAATGGACAGGCACAAGTCTTTTTCCATGTGATTTCTTTCTTAATGCTTGTCTCTGAATTTTACATCTTATCCAAAAGAGTGAAACAGGGGGTAGAAGGCTTTGCATTCAGCAACAACACCTTAGAGATGAAATACTGGACACCTCCAAGAAAAAAGAAAGACTGAAGGTTACCAATTCACAGCTTTTTTCTCACCGGGAAGAGAGGCTAGCA
Source organism: Xiphophorus couchianus (assembly GCF_001444195.1). Taxonomy (NCBI): domain Eukaryota; kingdom Metazoa; phylum Chordata; class Actinopteri; order Cyprinodontiformes; family Poeciliidae; genus Xiphophorus; species Xiphophorus couchianus. The sequence goes on from NC_040247.1 coordinate 6,087,132, forward strand.
AAGACCAAAACAACCTGGAATTCATATTTACCTTTCATCATCTGCCTCTTGCTCACAATGTGCACAGATATGTTATTATCTCTCCTTAGAGAGAAAAGTCTGCTGGTACAATGACAAACAGGTGACTCTGGGCCATCTGGGGTCATTGGTATGGAAGATGATTCAAATAATTTGCCTCATCAGGTATTTCCTTGGAGTATTTAACTCATACTGATCCCGTGTGATTTGGTAAGAGTGAAGCAAGTGCAGCGGTCTTGTTACTATTTACAGACTGTGTAATATTTTGTAACAGACTGATTAGTTTGCTTACTTAATGCTATTGAAGCAGAGCACAGACTAGAATTTCTCTTAAGACCTCAAACTGTAAGCTAATCATAGGTAGAACATTATCTATAGGTTCTTCTGGGCCTTTTAAATTGATTTGATTTGTTAAGTGTTGATTGAAGAAATTTACCCACTCAGAAAGAAAATCTGATGAATTCTACGGGCTTAGCTTATGAAATCTTGAACAGACAATTATTTGTCTCATGTTTTTAACAAACATTAAATGCAAAGTTGTAACCCTATAATTATAATGCTTAATACCTTTTAATTTACAAATGCCCCTGACTACCAGTAGTTCAAATTTGTCCTTTGTAGAGGACATTTGTAAACTTGAATATCTCCCACCCACTGCATACTACTGAATTAATTCCTTTTGCTATCTACAGAGGACATTTAGGGCTTTTCAATGATACCAAATGTGAAGGGGTGGGGCTTTTGAACCTTACTTTTCCTCACTCAGAAAATGGCGTCCGTCAGTACAAGCACATTTTATGGGAAGAAAAAAAGTAAGTCCATAATACTTCTTATTGTGCAAATTTTGGTTAAAAATTTTGTTGGCATATTCTAAATAAGTCTCTTAGCAGCATATTAAAACATTCTATGAAGTATTTTGACTGTATTTTATCGTAGTATTTAAAAGTTGAAAAATTGCCTCTGTAGTGGACATTTGTAGTTATTTCCTCTGTTTTTTTGTTTTTTTTGTTGATTTTTTTAAATGACAAGAAAGGGAGTCATTCTCAGATGCAGAGAGAATTTTACTGCGGATTATTGATGGAGACTCAGATATTGAGTTGTCTGATGAAGAAGGTGAAGATGCAATGTTTCAGGCAGAAGCAGAGGAAGTTGATTCAGAGAGCTCTGAGGATGAAATTCAGGCAGGGCAAGCAGATGCAGAGTCAGATGAAGCAAGACAGTCCACATCTCAGTCCAGTAGGCGTCCTCTGTGGAGCCAGAATACGAAGTACACCTTGAGTTTGTATTCTAAAAAAACTTATTTATTCTCTAAAAATTGAGACTCATTCTAATTTTGTTTTATTTTCCTTTATTGTTTTTTTTTAAGATTCCAATTCCAACACAGTGATTCTCCCATCATTCAGAGCAATGATGCCATGACACGCCAAAACTGGACCCCAATGGATTATTTTAAGCAGTACATTGATGACTCTGTGTTTGAAGTGATGGCCCTGTGCACAAATCAGCGTGAAGTCCTTGTGTCTGGAGCAACATTAAATACCACTCCTGATGAACTGAAGACATTCTTTGGGAATTCTATTTACATGGGCTGTCTAGGATACCCAAACATTCAAATGTATTGGGCCTCAAATACCAGAGTTCAAATTGTGGCAGGATCTATGACCAGAAATCGGTTTTACAAGCTTAGAAACTCCATCAAGATCGTCAATGACCTTGATGTCTCAGATGATGAAAAAAGAAGTGATCTCTTGTGGAGAATCAGGCCCCTCTTGACCAAAGTAAGGCAAGGATGTTTGAGGCTGCCTAGAACAGGGAAATTGTGCATTGATGAACAAATGGTTCCATTTACTGGTCGATGCCCAGTGCGCCAGTATGTACCGGGCAAACCACATCCAACTGGATTGAAAGTGTTTGTCTTGGCTGCACCGACTGGTCTGGTCTTGGACTTTGTAGTCTACCAAGGTAAGACTACCTTCCAAGTTACAGGAGGAAATGGCATTGGAGAACAAGCTGTTCTTCATTTGGCAGAGTCTGTTCCTCAAGGAACCCACCTGTTCTTTGACAGGTTCTTTACAACAATCAACCTCCTTGATACCCTGATGACAAAAGGGTTAACAGGAACTGGAACGCTCATGAGTAACAGGATTCCAAAGGACTGTAAGATCATAGAGGACAAGACCTTCAAAAAGGAAGGAAGAGGTGAATCAGAGATGGTTGTCAGACGAAGCCCTTCTGAAGTTGCTGTCATAAAATGGTTGGACAACAAGCCAGTTGTCATGGCATCCTCTGCCTATGGCATTGAACCTCAGGACACACGCAGAAGATGGTCCAAGAAAGACAAAAGATTTGTCCAGGTGTCAAGGCCACTAGCAATTGCTGAGTACAACACCAACATGGGTGGCGTGGACTTGGTTGACCGAATGTTGAGTTTCTACAGGATGGCTTCTCGCACTCGGAAATGGACAGTGCGTGCAGTTTTCCACTTTTTTGACCTGGCAATTACCAACTCATGGCTTCAGTATAAGAGTGACTGCCAGTTTCTGGGGAAGAAACCACTGAAGTTGCTTAACTTCAAACTGCTCCTTGGTGAGGAGTTGATTACTCAGGCCCAAGCAGGAATTGGAAGTGACAGTGAAGATGACTACACTCCTCCACGTCAAAAGTGGAAACCACAGCCAAATGCAGCTCTGAGACACTACGGTGCCATCCATCTTCCAGAGATGGTGGACGAAACACATGCGTCAAGATATCGCAGATCTGGCTGCACAAGCAAAACATATGTGATGTGCACAAAGTGCAAAGTGTTCCTTTGTGTTTCCAAGAAGGGGAATTGCTTTTTGAAGTATCATAGCAATTAAGCACAGGAATTGCTATGATACTCACACTAATATTTGTTAGTGTGATGATGGACAGTTTTGTCAATGTGAAATTCATTCTTATGTTGATGTTTGGATATTTTCTTTGGGACAAACTGGTTGCCATCAAGGTTCAATTTTAAATGTATGGAGTTCCGATGTCCACTGTAGTGGACACATGATATTTCAAAAATAAAAACTTTTTTTCCAAAAATTTTTTTTGCAGTCTTCTATTTACCTTACAAAGATCGTGGAATTTAAAAAAAATTGTGATTGGACAATATTTTTTTCCCTGGTAGTCAGGACCTCAAACTGTAAGCTAATCATAGGTAGAACATTATCTATAGGTTCTTCTGGGCCTTTTAAATTGATTTGATTTGTTAAGTGTTGATTGAAGAAATTTACCCACTCAGAAAGAAAATCTGATGAATTCTACGGGCTTAGCTTATGAAATCTTGAACAGACAATTATTTGTCTCATGTTTTTAACAAACATTAAATGCAAAGTTGTAACCCTATAATTATAATGCTTAATACCTTTTAATTTACAAATGGACAGGCACCAATCTTTTTCCATGTGATTTCTTTCTTAGTGCTCGTCTTTGAATTTTACATCTTATCCAAGAGAGTGTCAGCTTTTTTTCTGTAAAAAACGTTTACAGAATCAGCATATTTTACATGGTCACTGAAGAAAGAGAAACTATAAAGGTTTCTGCTGACAACTACTCAGGATAAAAGAATACTACAGTGGGCCACCTGTATTAGTGGGGGTTAGGAACATCAACAGATTGCAAATAGCTGAAATCTTCAAATACATGAGACATCCTTTAAAAATGTTTATGATTCCCTGTTTTAATAGTGGAAACACCAAATGTATGTTAGTATGCATTTATATACACAGTGAAAACCATTTTGTCAGTACTTCAGAAGTTAACAGCCATGGTTTTCTTTATCTACGCTGTTGGTGGTTCAGCTAATCAAGGAAAATGAAAAGCACTTCTGGATTGGCTGTTCTGAAAATGCCAGCTTAAGGCGTGTCATGAAGCATTGCACAATATTTCATTTTCAAAAGCTACATTTTCTTCTGAATGCTCAAGATGAGCTCTACAAAAAAATCTGCAAAATGGCCATTTTTTTGGTGAATAGGTGAATCCATGAATACTGAACTGTGAATAGAAAAATTCCAATAAGGTTGCTGAATCAGCATTTTTGTTTACTGTATCACATAATATTCCTGTGATAATACAAAATTTTTTTATTGGATTGTTGTTCTGAGTGTCCACACTATCTGCTATACTACTAGCAATCCAAGGAAATAACACATTTGTTTGCATTGTGTGTATTCATACATTAGAGGAACTTTCAGATCTTCCAGACACAAACAAGAAAAAAATACTGTTCTTACGTTGATAAGGAAGTATGCTAGGCTTAGATCTATTAATCCGCTTTGAGTTATTTGAGCCAGTGCTGCAAAGATCTGATAGTATATGCGGGTAATCCTGTATCACATTTAGCACCTTGCAGTTCAGAGAAACAAGATTCGAGATCCAATATATCACCTACAAATGTTACATTTAACACTAGGTGGTTTTTGGATCATTTTGCTGTTGTTTTCAACACCTTCCAAATAGGGGTGTAATGTTATTTGTTAAAATACCACAAGGCATCGAAAATGCTAATGACACTGTCCTTTGTATTCTAGAGTGATGTTTATGCATATTATAAACATCTATACTATATCTTAGTATCAGCAGGACTTTGTATCACCTCACCTTGCTTTTTTGAATCTTTCCAAACCGACATGGCTATTTCACAAAATGAGCTTAATTTCTTTGTTTTCTCCTCAAATTTGCATACAATTGGCTGATTTGTTGAGAAACAGTAAGACATTTTCCAAATTTGAGATTCTTATTAAAATCTTGTTTATGTACAGTACAGACCAAAAGTTTGGACACACTTTCTCATTGAATTCAATGAGGTGTGTCCAAACTTTTGGTCTGTACTGTATATCTGTGATGATATTTAAAGGAATGATTTTAAAAAACAAACACTGAGCTCTGTCTATGCTGTCTATGCTCACATCTTTGTTGGCTGGAAATCCCAACAAAACTTGCGTTGTTTATACCATTTTACCTGCAGCCATGTTAATTTGTGATAGACTGTCACCAATAAAAGTATTGTGCTTAGAAAACATGACATTCTAAGTTTTCTTCATGGTTGGAAAAAAAAAGTTTTCTAAATACTTGATTTGAAGTGCTACAGTATTTCATCGTTTTTTTCAGAAAGTGAATGGAAAAATATCAGTTTAAAAATATCCATGGTCAGGGCCTCTGAGTGTGGTGCATAAGGCCTCGAATGACTGCCTCCTCCAATTGCGGCGTCTGGGGTGGAAAAATAAAGCTAATAAGAAGGATGGAACCATCTTGATATATTTTAGAGCAAAAGCTCTTTTACTGGGTAACATTCCTCACAGGAAATATTTTTCAATGAGGTCATACCTTATTTTATGAGCATAGCTCGCCTCATTTGTTTTAAGTGATGGTTGGATCTTATAGTGTAGATATGTTTATGAATTTCAGATGGATCAAGTAAGGTGATTTTGGTCTCCTTTAGAAGAAATGACACAGCAACTTCCAGCTTGATCCACAAAATACTATGCTAGAGGAGCTCCAAAAGTATTTCAGTGGCTTGGCTGATAAAGTACGAGTAACTTTGGGATGCTCCATCATCCATCTCTGCATTGGGACAGGACAGAAAGAGACTTTCTGTTTTTATGCCTTCATGCCTTCCCTAAAGGTGATAACATGAAACAGAACTGGATTGTTTTATTTGGAGACATTGCATTCTTTATTTAAAATACACAAGAGTACATTAGGCCTGCAATATTCATTTTGGGGACAGACATTAGCTAAGCAAATTTGATCAAAATTATATTTAAAACAATTTGCAGGGAACATACTATATATATATATATATATATATATATATATATATATATATATATATATCTTCATTGCCATACTTGGATAAAGTCCTGGGGATGCTTCATGCAGAAAGAAGGTTTTTTTCTTAACCCTCAGCAGACTTGTTCCCAAGAGATTAATAGAACAAAGTGACAGACTGAGCCGATAAACAACATCCAAGTTGTTTTTTGTTTTTTGGGTTTTTTTTTTGTAGGCACAGTGCAAGACTGAGACATCACTGGGGTATCTTAGAGTGCATTTTTTAATTACAGTTGCACTTAGTCAACCAAAACAGTCAAACATCACGGGAACTCTTTCAGTAAAACAGAGTAAACACACCTAAAGCAACCTAAAGAGTCCAAAAACACTTATTGTTAACTTTGTGTAATATGTGTAGGAGTTATGTGTTTTTAATATACAGATTATTGTCTATCTCTAATAGGAGGTGTTATGTATGACATGGAATCACACTACTCGATAATTCTTCTTGTTGAGTACTTTGCTGATTATAGAAAAACTATTAGACCCTCATAGATTTCTTAGATTTATGGGGTTTTTTTGTCACACTTAGAGGTGTCAGATAGACTATTATATTTTTCCAAACAAAGACAATCATAGCATGTATAAGAAACTGTTTTTTTTCTAAACCAGCCTAGTTTGATGAGAAATATATAATTCCATACCCAGGTCTGATTTCTTACCTGCAGAATCAAAAAGTCCCTTTTAAACAACACATTTGACAACATGAAGAAAGCTAACATATCTCAAGAACCAAAACACCACACACTGATCTAAAGAAATGCAAAAAAAAAGAGAAAATAGTTTATTTCTAACAACCTGGAAAAAGTTACAAGCCATCTAACTTTGGGACTCATATTCCACAACTGGAGAAAACATGGAGCAGAGAATGCACCAACAATTCTTCTAGGATGTCACAGATGAGTACAGAACAGCATATAAGCCATGAAGGCCTCACATTCCTCAGTTAAGGTCAATGTCTTTGATTTCACAAGAGTTAGACTGGAAAATGAGGCATCCGTATAGGTTTCAAGGTCAAAACTAATGCTAGCCATAACAAACACTTTGATGATCCCCAGCATGATTGGAAAATTGTTCTATTGACTGATTAGACAAAATTCCTCCACAGAAACGTAAAAGGCTTTCCAGTTAGAAGACAATAACGTTTTTCAGATAGAGCCAGTTTGCTTTTGATAGCTATTTCCCTTATTGAGTGAAACCATAATTTGAAAATTGCCTTTTGTGTTCACTCAGATTATCTCTGTCTGATATTAAAATGTATTTAATAATCTGAAATATTTAAGTGACAAAGCAGCAAAAACAGAAGAAATCTGTGATGGATAAATACTTTTTTACAGCCTTCGTGTTATTAGGGAAAAACAATATGCAGGGCGTGATTCAGAGAAAATAGAAATGAGCCAAAAATATAAAAAATACAGCAGAACATCATCACTGTTGTTTCTAGCTTCTGTTTCAGGTGCTAAACGTAAAGACTTAGACCTGACATTCTTTCAGAATTAATATGACAGCTAGAATGTGCTTACTTACACATTCAAACAACATAAAGCAATATCTCCTCAAAATGTTTGGCAGCTGTGAGTAAGAATGTTACATGGGTTTTCATTTTGTCACAATATGTCTTTTTTAGGATGTGAGTTTAGAAATCGAGCAGTTCTTAAAAAAATGCACCTTTTTGTTCACTTTGTCTTGGTTTGTTATATATGTGCATGGTTGGGCTCAGTGTATGCACTAAATGTAGGCTTCACACCAGCAGCCTAGTGAAGGGTCAGAGGGTACCAGTAGGTCAGCAAGCAGAAAGACAAAGAAATCTGAGAGCCTGATTAGTAGTTTGCACCTTTTTTCTTCTGCAGTTTCTTATTTTTATTTTTGTACTGACAATAAAGCTGCCTTCAAGCGAGCGAGCACACACATACATGGATGCACTAATAGGTGCATCCAAACACATGTCTTGCCTAGCAAAATGGCAAAATCATTATTTATCTTTTTATTTATTCTTTCTTTCTTTATCATTTTTAGGAGTAATATAGTAGGTTTTTTGAGAGAATAATCTGAAATCTACTCCCAAGCACATCTGTTTATTTTTTGACAATCTGAATCTTTTTGTTTGTCTGATGCTGAATCATGTTAAAGAAAACTGAAGTACTTTATGTCTTTAAATTAAATCTATCATAATTTGTAATCTGTCGGTTTGCTCCACGTATGAGAAGTTTCTGCCTCTGCTCCTTAGTTTGCTTAAAACAAACTAAGGAGATGCACAAAGTTAAGATGCATCTTTTGGGGGGTTTTTTCACTATAAAAGTAATTATGTCCTCAAAGTCCAATGATGTTAAATAGTTATAATTATTTTTTCAGTTTTACGTTTTGTGGATAATTTACAGATAATATCTCTAGAATTATAGCACCCTTACTTCCTACACACACAAAGCTGAAAATCAAATTATAGTAGAGAAAGAAATTGTATTGAACAAAAGTACATTGAACCAAACCAACCCATATATTTTTTGAATGATTCTACCTTTAATCAGCCTATTGCTAAAGAAATGATTAAACATTTAACTATATACTTTACTTTCTTGTAGTTATCTTTAAAGCTATCTCTGTTTATCCAATGGTTCTCCAACAGGTCTTGACCCCATTATTTACTTTGTAATAACAGTAGAAGTAATTTCTTCTTTTTTTTTGAAGAAATGTATGAATTTGACTTATTAAACTGAGTCAAGAGAATCAGCTTTGTAAAATGCCATATGAGGACATATGGTGTACTCACCGTCCTCCCGAGACTTCTGAATGAAAGCATCAACTCCACTCTCTCCGTAGTTTCCCTCTGAGGCCACAGTGGAGACAAAGTTCCAGCGCATGGCCTTAACAATGTCCACCATGGCCTGGGCCTGATACGTGTCTGGAGGCACCACACGGGAGAAGAAGTCGTAGCGGGTGTTGTCACTCAGCTCCGGCGCTGTAGAGGCGTAGCTCACCTGGGGTATCTGTACACAGATATACCGATAACATTAAAAGCATAAAGTGGCCGTCAGTGCAGCTGTGGGGAAGGATAGTGTACTGGCACAAGGCCACATGCAGTATAAACCATGTGAAGAGGCAGTTACACAACACACACAAAAAAATGTTTTGCATAGGATGTAGTGACAGAAATGATTCTAAAAGTGTAAAATAAAAACACAGACTCTACTATCTCAATAGTATAAAAAACTGTAGCAATGGTAATCCTGCAAAAAGAAGATAAAAATAATGAACTTAAAAATTATCTTGGGGCCCCAAGTTTTTCTTCTTTAAAAGTATGGATCTTGTTGTATTGAAATAAATCACTGTTTCTATTCAAGTGTTAGATGTGGAGCATAAATGTAAGTGAGTTTCTGTGATGTGTTCCGAGAGCTCTGTTGTGCAATAACAGTCTGCTTTGGCTATAGATAGCTATTAATAAAGGCCACATGCATTTATTACCAAAATTAGTTATTTATCAAAATTACCAATTTGTAGCACTACCTGGTAGTAAAGCAGTTCCAAACCTGATAGGGTTTGGATATTAGAACAACAATAGATGAAAGATCAAGTTCAGCACATTCACAGACAGTTTAACTTTACAAACGTATAGAATAAACATAGCTTATTTCAAAAATAAGACAAGTTTGTTAATAACAAGAATTCAACCCTTCAGTTAAGTAGTTTGATGAGCAAACTCACAAAGTTAGTAACACTCAACTTAATATAAAACTAAGGAACTGGCACTTCCTAGCCAGTGTGTGTGGAGGATGTTGGAGGAAATGCTGGTCCGTTGGCAAGATTAGACAGTGTGGTTTTTCAAGAGAATCTATCATTATTTAGATTTCTTCTTCCAAACTGCAATAAAGCAGGATCAATGCTTATTTTTTGGAGAGGGTACGGTCACGGGATACCTTTAGTTAGAATGAATATTTACTTTGGATCCAGGATTGCTTTGAAAATGAAATACCTCACTTTGCCATCAAATAAAAGCCTAGGCATGTAGAAAAAAGGATTATTTTCATTAGACTCAGATAGAGTCGGACAAAACTATTGGTAATTTTGTCCAACTCCTGTAAAAATATCTGTGATCCACTAAGAAAAGAGAAAGACTACATGCAACCCTCATGTAGATCAGCTAAATCCCAAAGCTTTGTGATAATTTCAACTCATCACACACGTGACTTTTCTAATGGATAAAACTGTGTTTGTGTAAATAGAATTTTTCATCCACGTGTATTGCAGAGAACAAAACAGAAAGGAGGCAGCAGGGCTTCCTGGTAATGATACAGAGTGTGCCTTTTTTTGATGCCAACTGGCCATGTTTTTTGTGTGTCAAAACAAAACAAGACGGAGGTGAAGCCTGCAAAATATGATTTTAATGAAAACAGCCCTGTTTTCTCCTAAGCTGTGTCTTCACCACATGCACTATTTCACTAATATAGACAGCAGACTTGAAGGCTGTGGCACACCTAACCAGATAAGCTTTGATGTGAAACATCTCTCTTAAAGGGAATGTCTCCCACCCTCTCGCAGTATGATGATAAGTCCAACCGGGGCAAAAATAAAAGGGTATGCTGGTTACAGTTATCTGGAAGATCTGTTGTAGCTTGCCATTGGCCACAAATTAAATGTGAAGCAGTGAATACAAAAAATGTAAATAGATTATTGAATGTAAAAGCTACTTCAGAAACATAATTAGACATGTTCATATTGAAGCTCAAAATGTAACTAAAAACAATGTACTGTAAAATGTGATGCTTTCAAAGAAGAAAATATAAAACAATATTGATGATAAAAACATTTTTAGTGTAACATTGGTGAGTGTTACACCTATACATGTACTGTATTTAAATGCATCTACATTTGAGCATTTAGCTGTTTCTTTCTATGGCAGAAACGATAAATCTTTAGAAATGATGTAATATTTTATCTTCTTATTGAGTTCCTGAAAAAAAGCAGACACACAAGTTTAAAAACGTCTCTGTTGCTGACTTATTTTTTAGCTGTTTTCCTGTATGATGAATGTAAGTATCAGCATACTCAACTGAGAAGTCCCCAATCTGGACAGAAGCTGGCCTGATATTTCAACATGATAAATTAAACCATTGGAAAAAGTTTTAAACAACTGCACAGCACTAAGAATAGACAAGTCCATGATGAAATGTTGAAAGTGTTATAAAACTGGAATCCCAGTGATGCTGCTTGTTATGCAAAAGATTCCATTAGAAATGCCTACTTTATTGTTAAATATAACAGTTAACTAGTAAATAAAACATAAGTTAATACAGTAACTATGAATAAATCTATCTATCTATCTATCTATCTATCTATCTCCCTTCTGTAATATGGTGTACTTTTTGTTAAATATGATTCCATTACCTGCTAACATTGTTGCTCTCAGTATTTTCAGTATTTAGGCAATAATTTTGAACAAAATTAGATGTCACATTGTGTTAAAAACACAGACCAGAACGTGTTACTCTCCAGGCATTGTAAGTCATGATGATCATGTGAAAAAGTGGGTAATGGAAAACCTGCTAATTTTCTGTCTAAAGGCTGTTTGGTAGCTACTGTAGCTCCTGCCCAAGGGAGAGATTTGTAAGAGTTTGTTGGTGTGAGGGGGTCAGGAAGGATAATCTCCAGCCTACTTCTTCAAGCTTGAGGTGTAAAAGCCTTAAAAACAAGGCACAGGTTGCCTAACTGACACTTTTGGCTGCCTCTCATTTAAAATAGTCTGCCTACTGGTTGCCCAAGAAACATAGAAGCTGAAAATACCAGTCAAATTGATTAAGGAAAAAAAAGAAATGCTTTAACATGTCAATCTGATTTCTTTTCAACCAACCCAAGAACACAGCAGTAATGAAAAAGGAAAAAATGTTTTCCCTCTTCCTGCGGTATTTGGAGTTTGCTTGGTGTTTTCGGTTTCATCCACAGCAGGCTTATCCGTTCTCATCTAAGCCACTGTAGCAAGTTATGAAATGTATTCATAAAGACAGGTTAGAGGCCACGCTTCCAGAGATACTCCAACTTGATCCCGGAAACGTAAGACGATTTCCTCACAAAGACATAGGACAACAAAACAAGAAATGGAAAATGGAATATTCTTAAAAAACAGATTTTTCTCTAGCTCACATAACCATTCAGGACAAGACTGGAAGTGGTGGTGTGGCTGAAATAGATGACAATTTTAGGTCTAAAAAAATCTAATGCACTTTAATTGAAGATAATTTTCAACAACAAAAAAAGGAATTTTAAACAGAGCAGTCTGTTCCCCCTGCCTGGTGTCAGATTTTCTCACTCTGACAACCAACATGTGCTCAGCTGAGAACTCAGCAGAGTGCAAAGCTGTTTAATTGTTGTGACTATTATCAGGTACAGTGTGGGGGCAACGAAAGCAGATTTCTCTCACACTGCTTCAGCCTGACAATCTGTCAGTTGCAGTGAAGATGACAAGTAGCTTCTCGCAAACAAAAACGTCTCAATTTTTCCTCTTGACAGGAGTATTTCAGGATTCCCTGGTATTAACACAAGATTTCGAGCTGTTCCCAATTGGCATTTCAGCTTATGAGAGCAGTGGAGAAAAAAAAAATTCTGACAGCAGTTAATGCATCTCAGTATAATTCATATCCCAGTGACAGATTGTGTTTTGAATATAAAAAGGAAACTATTTACGCAGACTGCACGTGTATTCACGTTCCATTTCAGTCTTTTAAAATGTAATATAAAACCATACCTTCTAGGTCAAATTCTCAGATCAATCCATGATAGAAAAGCACGTGATTTATTTGTTTTTTCTTTAACTATGAAGCTAAGGAATATACACATTTTTCTACAAATATACTTTTCTTTTACCAATTTAATAAAAATCACAATAAAAAATAAGAGTAACAATTTTGACCTTTTTCATTTTTAGTTATGACTTCTTTGAAGTTAGCACTAAGACTACATAACAATCACTCATCTGGGTATAACTGTTTCTCTTTGACAGACTAGAGGGCACACTGCAGGTCACTTTGTCAACATAGCGGCAGCATCGCTGTGCTGCCCAAACAGATCAAGAGTGTGGTGTCATGACCCATTGCCAATACTTAAAATAAATCCCAAAATTGACTGATGTGCTGAGAAGGAAGGATAAAGTGTGTGCTTGCTCATCCATGTTTTTCATGCGCTGCTTGATTGAAACAGGTGCTTACCATTTGGTTCATGAAGCAGGTCGCAAAGAGTTGTCAGATGTTTGAATTACAGATACAAACAAAGTTAGTTGTTTTTTAGAGCAGTAACATTTGCAATTAGAGACAAATGTAGTGTCTGGGTCTAAAAGAATGTAGTTATCAAGATTCTACAGGGAACAAACATTACTTGCATTACTTACATACAATATAATTTCACTATACAGGAGTTGTTTAAGTATTCATATAGTTAACTGTGAGTTAGCAATACACAATTCTGTAACTAATTCGATATCAATAAATCTCCTGAAAGATGGCCTCTGTCCTTTGTCTGCCGGCAGGTGTCTTCAACTCCTGCTTTTTGAGCATCTGGAGCAGAGAGTTCACTGCTCAGGTTATATTAAGGGGAGCAGTAAACAAGACAGACACAGAATCAAACATCAATAAAATTTTATGTAATCCATTTTTTCTACTGAACACTTTGACAGAAAACTGCTCTTAGTCAGGTTGAACATACAAGTTATAATAATCAGCTTATTCTCAGGAGTGTTTCAGGAACATGTACCTAAAATTATCCAGACACCAATATTAAAATGAACATTTTACTGAAACTGATTCAATTTTCTTAAATGAAGGGGGAGAACCCAAATGTCACACTTTGCTGAAAATTACAAAGGAAAAAAATAATAATAATCCGTCACCAATTTCTTTTCTAATGATTATCTTCATTCCTTTATTTTTAGGTAGAATTTTGTGCAATAATGTTTTTACTGCACTACATTACTCTCTTTTGCATTATGCTTGGGCTAATATCAGTTTCACTGACTTCTTTTAAATCTCGACTAAAAACCCACCTGTTTAGGATTGTATTTGAAATGTAATCAATTACAAATTTATTGATGAAACTTGACTTAATGCAGTGTTTTGATTGTTGATTCTATGTTGCATTGTGTTTGTAATGATGTAAAGCACTTTGAAATGCCTTGCTGCTGAAATGTGCTACACAAATAAAATTTGATTGATTGATTTCTTTCTTTTTAGTTTCTTTTCCATGCTTTTTTTTTCTTTTAGAAAAAATGTCAATTTAGATATAAGACAAAAAAAACTTGTAGTCAAAATTATTATGATTTTCTCCTGGAAACGTCTACCAGCTGCTGTCACCAATCTTATTCTGTAAAACTACCAAATGTGTTGATCACTTCACTCTCGAGTGTTCTTTTTTTTTTTTTTTTAAATGTATGCTGGTGGATGTCTTTTAGCCTTTGTGCTGTTCTTTATTCCCATAGAAATGTGCCAAACCACTTCTAGATTACAAAAGGAAGCCCAACGAAGAAGAATGGATCATTCTCAACATGTCCTTGGTTAAGAGATAACAAGTCTCTTTAAAACTAAATTGTCACAAAATGCAAAGCTGTGTGAAACGGCTACACAACAAGAAGCCCCCTCAGCTTCTGCAGCTAATAAGCAGACATCTCTTTTAACACATGAAAGATGCTGATAGAAACATGGAGAAAAAAATATCCTTCTCCTACTGTTTGAGGCAAGTTTGAATTTTAAAACACGGTTTCGTGAAGTCTCATGTTGCTTGCTGTGAGCTCTGGGCTTCAGCACAGTTTTTCTCTGACAGAGGAAGGAAAGCTCACAGTGCAAAAAAGCTCTTGCTCTAACACAGCAGGAGCTTTGTGTGTTGGCTGCAGCACAGCAAAGGCTGCATTATACCCAAGCACAAGTGGGTAAAATGGCAGTGTGCTCGCTTTACTCCGGCAGAGTAAAACCTGCAGTGTTCTAGAGCAACATGCATTAAATTTACTTAGATTACAACCCCAATTAATGATTAACTCCATAAATACCACAAAATAAGAATCTAGGATCAGCAAAAAGTACAAAATCTAATGCACTTTCATTTCAGCAAAGCAAACATCAGCACAAACCCAAATAAGGGAGTAATTATTCCCTTCACATAGTGCCTTGATTTAGTTTAGAAATTCAGGCCCAAACAGAGCGGACAGAGGGTGCAAACATAACAAGAAGTCAGTGAAGTTTTGCAGCGAGTGATGTGGGTAAACAGAGCACCACTTCAGCATCCAGGCTTTGTCCTTAATTGCTATCAGCTGCTGCTGCCACTGAAGAGAGATTAAAGTTTCACTTTGGAGATGTCAGGGTAAGTGGAGCAGCAAATAGCAGAGCTTCTTGAATAGAAAAGCAATTTCTGCATAATGACATAACAAAACAGATATTCTCTGGTACAAAAATGAACAATAGTTAAACACAATAAAGCTATGTGGCCAGGATTCAGATCTGCAAATTAATAAATAAGAATTAATGTGTCTCATACATAAGTATTTTATCACTTTAAATATTTTCCTGGATTTTCAGTGGAAACGTTATAACTTTTTTAAAAAGTAGTTTACAGATCAGTGTTGTGAGTGCTGGGAACAAAACTGTTATCAAAGAAAATAAAGTATGGAGAAAGGAGTTTAATTGAAACCATCCTACAAATTAAGGCAATCCATGATGTTAGCTGTTTTGTATTAATACTTTGCTTTAATTAAAAAATGGCTTCTATTACTAAGATAGTTCTTATACTTGACAGATTGGGGCGCCTCCTCTTCATCTTTTCTTTATTTTTGTTGAATTGCTTGCATCCCCGAGGCAACTTATGCACTTTTCTTTTTTTTTCAAAATGCATCCAGTTTTCTTTTATAAATACATTTTCATTAGCGTTGTTACCATGATATATATATATATATATATATATATATATATATATATATATATTCCCTGCATAATGTGAATATTTGAGTGAATTTATGGCTGTAAATCAAAGGGACTGACTTTGTTTTTTTGTTTGTTTAAAGAAACCAGTAAAGTCACTAATGCTGCCATTAAGCCTACTGAAAATAAAACCAGGCAGGAATCTGTCTTTGTCCTGTTTTGTCAAGAATATATTCAGCAGTGGTTCTCAGATAGTAGTAATCTGATTTACCTCAATATAAAAAATTGGTCTAAATTCATGATTACAGCTAGTTTTTGTAATTTTCTATTTCACCTCACTAAGTCTAGTTGAGTGCTAATCTCTAATCTTGTATTATTATCCTAACAAAGTGACGTGGACATATAAAGGTCATCAATAGGCTTCCATAGATCAGAAGATGTTGTGGTTACTCCATAATTTGAGCTAGCTGGAGCATACAGTGTAGCTGTTGAATTACATTTACCTGTGGATACAGCCTTATAGAGATCCATGTATAGTTTGCTCAGATTTGTAGTTGCTAAGTAATACAAGGAAGTGATTCCCAAATACCATCTGAACCATTCTAGCACAGTGAACCAATCTTAGTCACTTTTCCATTGACATTTAATGAACATGTCATGTCCACATTGTCAATTGCAACCGTGACATTCAGTAATACCATTACAGATTTTTATCCACATCACTAATAAGATATAATGGCATTTGGAAATTTTATCAGTCGTATTTCTGTTCTTTGGTTTGTTAATCTGACTGAAAACTACAGAAAAGATTGTTGAACTCCCCATTCATCAGCAGTTGCCTTCTTTGGTACAGTGTTAGTTATTAATGACCCTTTGTGCTTGTGTTTTTTAATATTTTGAAGAAGGTATCCAAGCAGTTTGGTAATATTGTCCACTGACATGTTGAGCCCCTGGAGACTGACAATAAAAACTCTGAGCATGTTTCAGACCTCTTCATAACATTTCAATCTTTCCGGGTAAACCTTTAATATTTTGGCACTCGACTAAATTGAGAGGAGAATTTCATCCTGCTTTGTCTTTCACACAGACTGAGATCAGTCGCTTGCAATCATGCATATCACGCTTGGGAATCAAAATCTTTTTGCTGTCTGCTTTAGTGCTAATCAAGTGATGGTGACTCTTAAAAAATGGTTTTGTGAACTGAGCTAATCTCGCTAGTTATAGGCCATTAAACACAGAGGGAGGCACTGTTTGTCCCCAAATCTTTACATACATGTGGCACAAGGTTTCTTCTTCATTTTTTTCTAGGACAAGAGTGTGCTGTGTTGAAGAAATTTAGTTTACTTATGAAAAAAAAAGCATGTTAATGTATCTCAGAGCAAAGGCAGAAAACATTGCCAAGATTAGAAAGAAAATATTGGTAAAATTTAGAATCATTCTTAAAAGCAAAATTTGAACCCAAGTATCACACTTGGCAGCCCAGAGAGCATAAATGCTGACCTAAACATTGAAGGGTGTGTGGGTGTGTCTGTTTACATGGATGAGTACGTATCTTAGTTTCTTAAAGACTTTCCAAATATTGATTGCTGTGCTGCACTTCGGCTTTGCATGGTCAGATGGGATCCAGAAGCTGTCATCACTTTGATTTTGTCCAGTATTGATGAGACAAATGACCTTTTCTTTTTACTGAGTAGAGCATTTAGTTTGACCTCAGACTGTATTAAAACCGCTGATGGAAATGGAGAGAATATTGCTCATATATTCCAACAAACTTTTTACTTCTCCAAAATGTTTCGGCCTGTGAGGGTTTCTGGAAAGATATTAGGGCAATGCTTGATAAATGCTTATTATTTTCTCCATGGTTACTGACTGAGTTAAATCTTTCTGCTGTAATAAAGTTGTAAGATTGCAATGGGATTTATAATATCTGCTCACAGCATAAAAATTGTGAGCAAATGTTCTTTCTGTAAAGTCAGTTAATCAGTTTTTATCCCGGCCTGGGGTCTTTTCTGCTTGGAGTTTGCATGTTCTCCCTGTTCATGTGTGGGTTCTCTCCGGGTACTCCCTGCTGTCTCCCACAGTTCAAAAACATGACTAGTTAACTAAATTGCTCTTAAGTGTGAATGTGCATGATATTTTTGTCCTGTGTCTTTGTGATGCTCTGTAATGGACTGGATCCTGTCTAGGACGTACAAGGCCTCTCGCCCAACAGTACTTGATAAAGTTGTATCAATTATTTCTGATTTTTTTTTTAAGGCTGTGAACATTTCTGTTCTTTATGGACCTTTGATACCACACTTTTTCATTCCACTAAATTTTTTAAAACAATAGACCAACAAAACAAAAACAAAAACCATTATCACAATTGTATCCAGCACTTTCTGAAAGAGTCAGCTTCTTTGGCACCTGGCGTTTTTTGGCTTACTCTCCTATTTGAGAGTGTTAATCAATGTTTGCAGGATAACTTTAAAGAAAGTTTTTGACATGAATGAGGAAGCCAGCGGTCTTCAACTCAAGTCCTTGAGGGCTGGTGTCCTCCAATATTTAGATGTGTCTCTGCTTCAACAAACTTGAGTTAAATAATCAAGTCATCAGCAGGATTCTGGAGAACTTGACTCCCTACTGAGGAGATAATCCATCCATTCGATTCAGATGTGTTGGACCAGGGACACATCTAAAAGTTGCAGGACACCGTTCCTCGAGATGTGGAGTAGAAAATCTTACACTCGTCAAAGTCTTTTTGTTTTCTTTTTCAGTCGAATTATTGAAATGACTTTTCAAGACTGTTATTTCCATATATCCACCTTTGTGTACTCCAATTTCTTTGGTTAAGAGTAGGACCCTGGAGAGTGAAAGGGATCTTATGAGTTAAAATTTCCCTGTGAATAGAAGGTAAATTGAGTTAAATTATCATACAATTTGTTTTTCATCTGCTATTATTTAATTGAACAGCAAAAAGTGGCATAATGCTAAAATACAGATACATATCTGTGATTATTGTAGAAAAAAGAGATTTATGGAAAAAGATGTTTAAATGTCACTTCATGATCTAAACATAAAAATAGAAAGTCAGCTGTTTTATATGTACAATGTAATGAGAGACATATGACTGCGAAACTAGTTAAAAACAAAATAAGCAAAGTTTGGAAAAACAACTACAAAGTCAAAATCATGCAATGAAAAATTAACACGAATTTTTTTGTACTGTTTTTTCTTAAGTAAAAATGTAAAACGCTTACATTATGCTCAGTTTTATGAGATGGAATTTATATATTTAATTGGTTTTATTTTATCATTGCACTTCCTACAGATGTTTCCATTTTTTTTCCATTACCACACTTAATGGTATTACATATAAACAAGGTATTTTTTTATTTCAAAGTGATCCAGTGTTTACCTGAAACACCTAAACCACTAGTTGCTCTTACTGAAACAATAATTCAATCATATAGTAATTTCTTTTTTGTTATTAGTTTTTGTCTTTCATTCCATCTTACAATTGTTTGTATGTTGCGATGATCCATTCATAAAAACAAAACTGAAAATGTCTGGGTGATTTGTAACCATAGACGTAAAACGATAATGCTTTGTCTGCAAGTGTAAACAGGCGTTATTCCAGATCCTACTGGATACCTACAGTGCTTCAACTTTCTTTGAGCTACTTATCATCGGTGCTAAACTTAGCAACCTCCATCTGTTACAGACCTTCTGACAAATTGTATGAGGAATCGACTCCCTGTTATCTGGGTCTCTGTCTCTGCTCTCTTTTCAGTGTGTACTAAGGATTGCACCTCAGCGACCCTTAATTTAAGATGAGGTGAGCTGAGTCCATCATTGAGGAAACGAAGGGATTACTGGTGTTTTTATAGAACCGAAAGGAAATGAAAACTCAGGTTGGTGTATGGCTGAGAGTTAGTGTCTTATTTACTGCCTAAAAACCCAGACCTATATCTCGATCTGTAATCAGTGTTCAAAGTGAGACAACAGGATGTGAATATCCGCTATCTGACCACAGAGGCTGTTACTCCAGCAGCACTTCTGTCAGCGCAGTGAGCCACAGTCAGTCTTAGCTCAGTCCTACAGATCCATCATTGAAAGCATCCTCACACCATCCATCACAGGCTGATATGGCTCTGCCTCCTGCTGCTTCAAGGGAAGCGTGTCATTCAAACCACAGAGGGGGTTATCAAGAGCTGACTGCACTGCATCACACACATGCACACACACACACACGCACACAAACATCTGCACAGTAACAGAGCGGGAAAAATGGTACAAATTTCTCTCAACTCCCAACAATGTAAAGAGCCACCCAACAGGTGGCCTAAACATGATACTTCTGTTATGGGCAAAAACGTTTTTGTTTTGTTTTTATTCACAACACTAAAAAACTCCAGGCTGTTTCTATGGGGGTTAAACTACATTTATCTGCAATGTAATGGGAGGATTTACAGCAGCTCATACTGGCTTTAAATTTATGCCACCCCTGGTAAAAATATGGAATCCCTACTTCTAGAAGTAGTGATTTTTTTTCTCGTATGTAGTAAAACAACTAAGTGAACATCCTATAAGAGTGGTGGTTTATTTTACATTGGTAGAATGCCTAAACAGTTTTAATGTATTTATTACCTTTTTATTTTTACATTCTATAAAGCAATATTTTCATCATTGGTTGATGATGGTACCCATGATGAATGAGTTAAAGACATATCATATATAAAAAATACTTTCCAGACTGCTTATATATTTGTGTGTCTCTTTAAAATCTAAATGGTAGTGAATATTAAAACTTATTTGAAATGTTGTAAACAGATTCCTGTAAGCATGACTGGAGTAAAGTAGGATTTAACAACAAAACTTGAAATCAAAATATTACTAAGTCTGTGTTATTTCCATATAATTTTTGTCTTTTTTTCCACAAGAATGTGAATGATATTGTCATATTGTTCAGTTGTTTGTTTTTGAATTGACAGCTTACCTAATGGGTTGTGCATTTAACAGTTGAGTTTCCAATAGAAATTCAGCATACCAAAATTTTAAATGTTTTACTACATATGTTCTTGTTGGGAAACACAGTTCAACACTGGAAAGTGTGGTAACAAAATACAGAAACAGCAGAAAAAATAGTGGTACTGATTTTGTCAAATATTTTCTTGTTGCTGCTTCTTAGATTTGATTAGTTTTCTGTGAACATAAAGAGATATACAGTGCTGTGAAATTGTCTCTTGTCCATTTGAATCACTAGAGTCCCAAAAATTTTAAAAAGACTTTGCAATGTCAAAGATATTGTTGCTCATCAGTTCTTGAATTGTTTTTGGAAGAAGGCCATGATGTTTAACTTTCTGATATCTTTAGTTATTTTTTACAGATTCTATTTAAACTATTTGTTGATTGTACTGTTCAGGCAGCAATCGGTCCCGGGTGTAGCTAGTAAAATTGAACTCTTTTAAATTTAACTCTTTTTCCAAGAATCTGGTTTATCATTGATAATAACGGTGGAAATAATTATTGTTTTGTGTAAAACTGGGTTGGCTTTGGTTGCCTTTTTTCCCTGAATAAATTAAAACATCTTTGGAAAACTGCTTTTTGTATTAACTCCAGTTATCACTGTATGATGTTAATATTTGTTTGAAGATCTGTAAGCTTTAAGTAGGAGGAAAGGAAGAAGAAATTCATACCAGTCAAACACAGCACTGGATTTGGGTGTTTTGGAGTGTACTTTAGGGTTTGTTTGTTTGTTGGTTGGTTTATGTCAATGAAATGTATTTCCCCAATCAATTTAAACAAAAATCAAATGTGCAAAGGCTCATGTTATTATTATAATATATTATTTGTACGATATACAGTGGTGTGAAAAAGTGTTTGCCCCTCCATATTTTCTACTATTCTGCATGCTATATATATATATATATATATATATATATATATATATATATAGAGAGAGAGAGAGAGAGAGAGAGAGAGATAGATATAGATATATATATAGTACAGACCAAACGTTTGGACACACCTTTCTAATTCAATGGGTTTTCTTTTTTTTCATGACTATTTATAAGGCAAGAAATCCCACTTATTAACCTGACAGGGCAGGTTGACCTATGAAGTGAAAACCATTTCAGGTGACGACCTCTTGAAGCTCATCAAGAAAATGCAGAGTGTGTGCAAAGCAGTAATCACAGCAAAAGGTTGCTACTTTGAAGAAACTAGAATATAAAGGGTATTTTCAGTTGTTTTACACTTTTTTGTTTAGTGCATATTTCCACGTGTTATTCATAGTTTTGATGCCTTCAGTGTGAATCTACAATGTCAATAGTTATGAAAATAAAGGAAACTCTTTGAATAAAAAGGTGTGTCCAAACTTTTGGTCTGTACTGTATATATCAGAATTGATGTTCTGATAAACATCAGAACATCAATGCAATTTAAATACGTAAAAAGTAAACTCAAAATGAAGTTTGTCAAAGAAGTTGTCAGTTATTAACAGAGCACAAAATTCCAAACCTACATACTGCTTTGACTGAGCCACTCAGTCAAAGCCTTCATTTTGCTTTTCCTTCTGTCATTTAGTTTTTAATTAGGCTCGAGCAGCAAAGCGCTGCGAAGGCCTATTGTTTTCCTACTGTTTTTTGTTAATGTGTTTTGTATCATTGTCCTGCTGCAGAATCAGTCACTTCTTTCTCACAGGGCCATGTAAATTTGTATTTTTACCCTTTAATAATAAACAACTACATTTAAAAAAAAAATTTTGTGTGTTTTTATGTTTCCTTTGGCAAATATTTAAATTGGTTTGATGTTCTGAAACACTCAACTGACAAATGGATAAAAGAGGGAAATCAGGAAGGAGAAAAACACTTTTTCCTGTCCTCAGTGAATTATGCAATTTCTTTGCAGTCAAAGCAAAAATAAAACCAAAAAGAAAATTTTGCTGCCAGAACACTCATTAATAATTGTTATGCATGTGCTGCACCAGAACTCTGAAATTAGACAAACTAAAAGTGAAATATTAAACATCATCAATCCTAATTACAAATGTACTTTTCCTGCTGCAACAAGTCAAATCTCTGCTGAGAAAATAGGCTGTAAATGTGATTTGGCACACTAATTTACTAGAGATGAATGATGGGCACCAATTAGAAGGCTCCTCATCCAAACAACAAGTCAGCTTTCATAATGGCTTCTACTTGAATCTTATTTGTCAGGGTAAAAATTGAAAGGCTGACTTAGCCTCTTTTATGTTTCTTCAATCAAAGCAAATCCAACCTGACAGGGTACAAAACTGACACCAAACAGGAACTTCTGTGGCTTTTAACCCAACATGCACCAAACATGGTGGGGATTCCCTGCTATGCTGTATGTCTGATCGTCTTTTACCAACAATGATGCAACCAAGAAGACATCAATCTGGCCATTGGAGGTTAAAAAACAGCCACAAGCACAGAAAAGATCATTCAAGTCTTGGATGGCAGACGTTTAGATAGACAGGCATACACCATACAGCAATAAAATGAAATACAAGCTTTCTGCACACAGATAACATGGATACCATGAGAAAAAATTTTTTATATGTGTGTGTTGGACTTGTTTAAAAGAAATATCCATCATAGATAGTGGTAATTCAGTGCTTAAGACAAAACTTTATCCAATCTTTATCCGCCTCGCATCCCACCCCCGAAACATTTGGAGGGGGAGGACTGATTACACCCCCAGACTTGGGTAAAATTGATATTTATCATCAATCAATCAAGGCACGTGTCTCCCTGCTGTGTCCTTAAAAAATATGAAAAAAGATGAACCCTCACACTCCAGTAAAATATCACTTAATAACTGTGGAGGAAAAATCTTCACAAAGAGCCCGAGGTATCATCAATCGATACACAACCATCAAAAATATTGCACTCGTGAGGACAGAGTGACAGGGAAGAGGCAAGATGTTTGTTTTAAGTCCAAATGATTTTTTCTAAACTGAACAGACTGCAAAGCATCACAGTGTGTCACTTCCATTGCCCCATAAAAACTGTTGTTGCTAGTACCCTTCAATACTGCCCTTTCAACACTTGCAGGTTAGACTGTGAGCTTATTTTTGTCTTTTATATGTTAGAAGACCTTAACATCCCAAAGTTTCTTTTCAGCCTGACATTACCATTCACTAAATGCAAACAATGGCGGAACAAGGGGTTTAAGAATTTGTGGAAAACTACAAGATATTCCCTTAATATCACGCAAGCTCATGTTTCTCTTTTGTTTTCATACATTTCACACACTTGACAAAAGTTAAGTGAATACATTGGACTCACTTTATCCTCTTGACATGTTTTACAGCTTGTAAAATCACAATTGTGCGCAACACACACTGTGTCACAGAAGGTTAGTCATACTGAACTGATTTATTGTTTGTGTTTGTAAAATGAAGATGAAGACATGGATGGTTCTAAAGTTATAAATGATCCTGAAGCTTCATCATTCCCACCTCCAGGTTGGTCAATAATCTATTACACTCCACTCATAAAATGGCTCTTTTTGCATGGCTGCTTATAAATCATTGGTCTTTAATCCTATTTCTTGTGACTTTAGAAGTTTTCAAATTGTGCCTGCATGGTGTTTTTTGATGAAAAATCTGTTTGACATCAGATGCCTGTGTTTTATAAAATCAGTCTGTTGCCTTTTTTATCTGTATCACTTAACCTCAGGAAATACCAAGAGAAGATGAGAGTGTTTGGACACTGCAAGCCACTTCTCTTCAGTGAGAGATGTCTGAATTCCACCTATTGCATCTTTAAATGAACATGCAGAGTCAGTTACAGGTTTGTGTGCATATCGGCACTACTAAAGACAGATTTATGACTCTATTAACTGCTGTGAATGCATTCAACCTTTTACATTTTTCATTATGTGATAATATTATTAACACTTCACAGTAGTAGTTAGCTGTTACCGAGAGACAAACTGGCGCATATTCAGATCCCTGGGGAGACAAAAAACCGTCAGCATATCATTTTAGGAGTTGAATGTTGTTTGCAGTCAATGGGACACCAAAAATCAGTCATGTGTTACATTCTTGTAAAAAATATTTGTTTATGCAGAGATCTCTATTCAGTTTGTATGGATAAAACTGGTACATATGAGCTTGAATTCAAACATCTCACCACATTTGCTGAGGAGACAAGAGACTGTTTGACTAATGGATGTTCCTAGAGAACAAGAATGAGTGGTAAAATAATTCTCATAGCTTTGTAACTCTGCCTAATTATCAAGAATGGATTTTCTCTGTGAGTTAATGTTTTTCTTCTTTTGGTAACTTTGAGCCACTATTAACTAAAGAAAAAGAGCATTTTGTTTTTTTGACTGAATTGTGGAACAAAATCAAACGTGCATCCCGAGCACTGTGAAGAAGACAATTTCCGAATTTCAGATGGAGAGCTTAAAAGCATTTGCTATTTTGTATTCACAGTCAGTTGAGAGCATACTGATGCTTTTTGTAAAACACCAATCATACCTGTCAGAATTGTCTTTTGAAAAATTGCCCATCACAAACACATTACCAAGTGTATCCCAAATTAAACAGTTAAATCCCACAGTGCTTTCCAGTATTTCCATGAAGTGTGGATGGTGCAGGGGAAGTTTTTATCTTTACAATGCTGGTTTCTTTATGTTTTATTCAATTCATTGGATGAGTAACTGTTAGCTGTTAATGGTGAACAAATTTGGATGGAGCAATAATAAAAATGCATTTGCATGCTAGCTACTTATTTCAGCAGTGTGCAAAGTCAAGGAAAAAGAAGACACTGTGGTAAAAGAAGGAGATATATCCTGTTAGTGGTCCATTCAAACTTGTCTCATTTTCTTTATGGTTCTGTTTTAAAGTAAATGCCATGGTCAGCTTTGCAGTAAAAGTAAGTAAAAGAGAGAGTACTGCAAAATTTAACAATCATTAACTTCTATATGAGCAAAAGATAAGACTAAATTCTTAACTTTTTCCGTTAAGCAGTTACTGGCAATACATTTTCGTTCTTTATTTAGAAAATGTATGGTGAGGGAGGAAGACGCTGGGTAGTCCTAACTGAGCTGTCAAACTAAAAGCTGATTATCTTCATTAGATGCCCAGATGACAGTTATCACCAGCCCAATTATCCATGCGACATATCTGCCATCCAAGCAGAGAACTTGTCTGGGAACCGTAGGAGAAATACCTCCCAAATTACAATTCATAACTGTGTTTAGTCCAGTCTCTAGCCAAAAGATCAGGCTTTCCTGTCGGCTTGGGATGAGCTGTGCAGTATTTTACCTGAACCTGCCTCCTGGTGCTTTCCGTTTGTTGATTAATGATTAAACACATCAATTATTGATGATCTTGGAATTCCTCAATTATTTAAATGAACCTGTAAGTTGAAAGCAGACCTGGGGTTAATGTGGGTGATATCATGGTGATCTCTTACTGTGAAGATTAACTCTGCATGCCTTCTCATTGGGTTTGAGGTGCCACCTTTAAAAGAGAAATACGTCATTAACAACTATGTGTTCCATTTCCTTTTGAACCTAATATAACTTTAACAGTATAATAATGTGCTTTTTTTATTTAAACACATATGGATTCTTCTTTCCAAACTCTTTGTATCAGCATCTTTTGCCAGTGGTCAAGTTTCTATATTTCACAAAAGAGCGAACAAATTAAACATCATTTACCAGTGATGATAGCTGCTAGTTGAAAAAGCTGCAACTTCCTTTGAATTTAGAATACAACACAATATAAAATTGAGACTTACTATTTTCAGCTGATTTCAATTAAATTCAATTCAACAAAAATAATACACAGACCCAGCATAAGCCAGGTAGGAGACACAGCGAACAGAAGAACACTGAAAACTTAACACTGCAAATCACCCTAAACACATCATCTTCACTATGAAACTATTAGTGGCAGCATTATGATGTGAGCAGGTTTTTCCTCGGCAGGAACAGGGAAGAAGGTTAGAGTTGATAGGAAAATGGAAGGAGTTTAATAAAGGGCAGTCTAGGAAGAAAACATGTTAGAAGCTGCAAATTATTAAGTCTCACCTTCGAGCAGGACAACAGCCCTACAGCACACACTTTCATGGAATAGTTTACATTAAATTATATTAATGCTTGACAATGACATAGTCAAAGCCCAGATCTACATTCAATTAAAAATTTCTTACAACACTTAAACATTGCTATACAGAGACGTAACCCATCCAATGTGAATGGTCAATTTTCACAGCTGTTTTTTGCAGTTGCTTCAGATTACTCGACATTTATTTGTAAGCTTTAATACATACTTGTGACCTGCAAGGGAAATTATAAACACATTTCTATTTCATTCACTGCATGTTTGCAGCCAATGTGACTGTTTTCGCTATATATAACCCTCATCAAAATAAAAAAAAAAATTGTAAGTCAGTTGGGCTAAAGTAAAATTACACTCAAGCCACAGGCAAATCAGATTTGTTTCGTGTTAGTAGATAATATTCACACAGAGCACTGTCTGGATTTCTGTGCAGACATTTACAATCTGTATTAGTTGTAGTAACAGTGAGACCATCAGCAACAAAAGCCCTTTGTAACAACAAAGGCTTTGTGACAGTAAGACTATCCAGCTGGGTCTGTGGAGCAGTTCCCTCATAAATACCCAAATGTTTTTGCTTTAAGCCTCTCAATCTGTTCTCTATAGTTTTCTCTACAACAATATGCCAAAAACTGACGTGCAAATTTGAGTTTTGCATATTAAAACCATGGAGAAAGGCACTACAGCCAGCAAGTCAACCTATATATACATTCTTTCCTGACAAAATAACATTTCTGAGGGTCACATTCCTTCATACACAAACACTTGATTTATCAAAATTTGTAAAGAAATTAGATGCTATAAAGGCACCATCATTTGTTTCTGAATGCCAGTCAAAGTCTTTGTTGAACTGTTTTTCCACTTCAGTGCTTTGAGTGGAAAAGATCTCATTTCTGCAGGTGCTTGTTAGAAGAGCAAACAAACCAAATATAAGGAATTAGAAGAACAGAAACCTAGAGCAATGAGCTAAATAAAGGTGAATGAGCATGTTTGCTCAAAAAGCCCTTAGGATTTTTCCTCTGCATATACTGTGCAAAAGTTCAACATCTTTTCCACATTTTGTCACAATACAACCACAAACCAGGCAAGGACAGTATTAAACCGAGAAGCCAGAGAAATCCATAAGAATTCCTGTTTGCAGTTTCCCACATGCCATGTAGGAAATGCAGCGAACGTGTGGAAAAATGACAGATGCATAAACTATTGGATGTAACAGTTAGTGAAGAAAAACTAACATTACCAAGAAAGCATCATCTTCACTATGAGATACTGTGGTGGCAGCATCATGGTGGGTGAATGATTTTCTTCACCGAAGACAAAGAAGCTGGGAGATCAGATAAATACATTGCAGTCCTGGAAGAAAAGCCATTACATCTTTCAAAAGATGTGGCACTAGGTCAGGGTTTACCTTCTAGCAGGACACATTGTCTACTGAAACAACCACATCTGCAATGAAAGGGTTTTAGATAAAAGCATATTCATATTCCACAATCAAAACTTTGCTCTAAATCTAGTAGAGAATGTGTGGTGAAACTTAGAACATTTTCACAAATGATAATCCAGCCTAATGGAGCTTAAAGTGATTTTCAAACAAGAATGTGAAGAAACCTGTAGCCACACCCACCAAAAGTCTTGAAGCTGTATTTGCAGTAAAACGTCTTCTTACAAAGTATTGACAGAGGGGAGGCTGAAGCTCTTCTCTGATTGCTGCTTATAAAAAAAACATTTATCTTTCATTTTGTGGTTGTAAAGTGACAAAATTGAGAAAATCAAGGAGGCTTGGTTGTTTTCTTGCAAAGCACTTTATTTTACATGTTAAAACCCAAATTAGTTCAGTATAATCATGACCATATGTAAAATGTAAGCATGTCAAAACAAAAGATGCCATTTTTGGCTATTATAAAAGGATAATACTGTCGTTTTGAGCAATATTAGCAAGAAATATTTTTTCCTGAAGCAGGCAGGTGTTCTGTGCTTTGCTAATTGGCAGTTTGGCAGCTTTACAAGTCAGCAGGCAGCTTGTCAATAACTCAGTAATTTCCCCAACAACTCTGCAAGAAGAGAAGTTTCTTGTCAGTTTGCCTTGACCTAAAATATTTTGCTGCTGATTGTATTTTTTTTTTGTAGTCACACATTATTATCAATTAAATGTTAAAATTCTCTTAATTTGTGGGGTAACAAGGTTGTGTGTAGCTGAAGCATCAATGCACTGCCTGTTTTGTGACATTTAAAGAAATGGTTGTGTTCAAGGGATATGGAGGCACTCATCCCAGCGCTGCGTGTCCCGAGGCCGAAACATCATCAGTGACCCCTCACACCCCCGCCATGGACTGTTCTCCCTGCTGCCCTCTGGAAAGAGGTTCCGCAGCATCCGGTGCAGGACCACCAGGTTCCGAAACAGCTTTTTCCCACTTGCCATCAGACTGCTGAACTCTTAACTGGACTGCACTTAAAATCTGGTCTCCACTTTATACCTTGCACATGTACAGAGCTAAATAACTTATATTTTACTGTCATTACTGCACTTTATATTCTATATTTATATTTATATCCATATTTTATACTGTATTTTATTTTATTCTGGAGTAACCTCACAACATTGAAAGCTCAAAAACATTGTCCTGAGCCATATGCAACGAAATTTCGTTCTGTATTCACCCTGTGCATGCAAAATGACAATAAAGTCAGTCTAAGTCTAAGTCTAAGTCTAAAGTCACTATGTTAGAGAGAGCAGAACACCAATGAGGACTACAAACAGTTGAAAATAGCAGCCTTTGAATGGAGAATCAGGACGTTGGATTTATCGTGCTCTCAACATGGTCTCTTTCGACTTGAAAAACACAAGTCCTTTGATTGCTACCGCCTCTCTGACACAAGCTTTCAATCAGATCCTTTGAGAGTAATTCCCCCGGTCAGGCTTTGTCATCCATATTTCCTCAACTGTTTTGGAGCTCTGATTTTTGAAGAGCACTCACAAGCTGATCAGTTCTTCCTCACCTGACCTCCTCTCATCTCCAGAGATGAAGAGATTTTGGTCCTTGTCAAAAAGTGCATGCACACTCAATTATATGTAAGATGATTATCATGCAATCTACTTAGCAGACACAAGATACAATCAAAGTGTTGATATTTAAGGTACTAATTAAATCAGTCTGAAATTCAGTGCAGAAAAAAAATACAATCTTTTATGTTTCCATTTACTGAATGCAGTTTCTCATTTCCCTTGTGTTAGCCAATGGATGATCATTAATTTTAAGGAATTGAATAGATTTTTTGGGTGCACATAGAAAATTGTACACATATGTAAAAAGAAAACAATGAAAACTTGCAATAAAAGAGAAATGGGTAGAGGCATGAAGTCAGCAGAGGCATGTTTAAGGTAGATAAGGTAAAACCAATTGACAGTTCCCGCTCTTTCCCAGTGGCAACACACATTTTATTGGCAAGTCAGTAAGATAGTCTCCCCAGCCGCAAGAATAAGTTGGAGAATTGCAACAGCTGGAGAAAATGCTATTGGTCACAGTCAGTCATTGAAAATGGAAGTCTCAGAGCTATGAGCTTTTTCCATGAAATCCTGCTTTTCCCCTCCATAAAGGTGCAGCATATTTCTAACAAGATCCCTCTATCACACGTCAAGTCAGATATAGTAAGTAATTAACCTGTTCATTGTGATGCACGCTTTTCTCTGCTTTGCTTAAATAAACTTAAGCCCATATTGCCATATGTTGGTTTATTTTTAATCATTTTTTTATTATTATTATTATTATATTTATTTTGCATGTGTTTCCATTTTCTTATACATTGTCATGCATTGTATCATGAAATGTAATTTAAACTTTGAGTTGATATGTTCCCATTGTCATATTTGATTTGATTTGGTGGGTTTTGTCCAATGTTCCAAGATGATTGTTGTACACTTAATAGGTAAGTAAAATTAAGGTTATTATGTAAACGACATAAAGTAAATATTTACATTTAAAAATGCTGTATTGTCCTAAGCTTAAAGGTTCTATAAAATAAAAAAAATCCCTTTCCATTTGGAAGGAAAATTATATTTTTATGTCAATGTCAAATACTCAGACCCCACACCAGGCCTATATGTGATAAGGGCTAAAACAGACACATTAGAAAAGGGTGGCAGAGGAAATGTGTCACCGCGACACTAAAATAGCCCTGGGATGGAGTCCCTGGACACTCTGTTTCTGGCATGTGTCCCTTGATCAGCAGGCTCAGGCAACCAGACACATGGTGGGAGGGCCTGGCAGTTCACACATAGCTTTCAGAGGAGGACAGAAAAAGTAGATAGATTGATAGAGAGATCTTTATTGTCATTGTACAATTTAGAGTAAAACACAGTCTGGAGCGATCCAGCAGCAGCTTAAAAGTAGAAAGAATGTGTAGTTACTGCATATGGGAAAACACACAGACCTCATACGCATACACAGCAGTTGTACAAAGCTTCAAAATAGAATAGTGGGCTACTTTATAACACACAGAGAGGCACAAAAGGTAATATATTCTGAAGATAAAAAAACACACTCATATGGCTTGATATTTTTAATCAGATGGAAAAACAAAGTTTATTCAAATATAATCCTGTATTTATCATGACGTTGGGATAAAAATAGAATTTGATATTGTGCATGTAAATAAATTAATGAGTCATTAAGAGGTTTATTTATTTTAGTCATTAAATTCATTCAAGTTTTAGTCATAAATAGTTTTTTGACAGAATAAGTTTGATTAGTCTAAAGATTCAAAAAGGCTGTGAAGAGACACTGTGTTCTTTCCTTCCAGCTGACAAACTTAATTTGGGAAATTCTGGATCACTAGACTATTAGACTAATAGATTACTTGATGTTCCTAGAAACTGCCCTTCTTCGGGAGCTGAGATGATTCTCACACATGGACTCTGTTGGAAGAAGGCCTAGCAGAGCCTGTACTTCCTGCAGCAACTCAAAGAGTTCATTCCTCCACAGGACTGGATGGTAATTACTAAAGTTTCATTATTCATTCTGTATTGTACACACCCATCACTGTGTGGCGCCTCACAGCTCGGTCTGCAGAGAGAGTTAGCCGTGATGACCTTCCCTAAAGCCTCTGCCAACCTTACACATTCTGGACACAAACTGTAACTTGGTTACTTGGTTTGAAAGAAAAAACAACTGCCTTGGATAATTTCTCACCCAAGGCTTTCACTTTGATCACCACTTTGCAGTCAGTGTCCAAGTCGATACCATGCATATTTGCATAAAAAGTATACAATTGCCAAAAGTTTCTTTTTACTTTTTATTTTATTTAAAAAAATAAACTTTCATATATCTGCATTTCAAATGTCTTCACTGAGAGCAAAGTGGAACTAAAGTCATATTATTTATTTGTGCGCACAAACTAAGTAAGCTGAGACTGATTATTATTTGAAAGCGATAAACATGGAACTGGCTCCTCCCTTACAGTTACAACCACTTCTTTTCTTTTAGAAAGGCTGTTTATGGGTATTTCTGATAATTCTTGAACAACATTTCTCAAGTTAGACACTGATGTTGGACAAGAAGACCTGGCTCATAGTCCCCTGTCTTAATTTGGCCCAAATGTGTACAATCAGCTTGAGGTGGGCTCTGTGGTTGCCAGTTGTTCCATACCAGACTTGGTCATGTTGTGTCCATATGGACCAAGCTTAATGCAATGGTACACAGTCATGTTGGCTCTGAACGAGCCACCTACGAACTGATCCCAAAGGACAACAGCACTGTCCAAAATGTCTTCAGATGCAGCAACATTGTGAGTTTCTTTTACAGAAACTAATAATGTGTCACAGCATAAAGAACTAATCTAGACTCCAGAGACTGTGGTGTGTGTTGCACCTCTGAGTCTGACACTTTGCATTGTACTTAGTGAAGTAAGGCTTGGATGCAGCAGTTCAGCTATTGAAACCTATTCTGATAAAGCTCTTTATCTACTGTTTCTGACCTAATCTAAAGACTGCATGATATTTGCCATTGAATCTGCAGGCAGCTTCTGCACACTGGGCATCTCAGCATGTGCTGTTCACTTTGTTTTTATTGTGACTGAGTCATTGTTGTTCCCATTTGCTTCCACATTGTTACGATGCTACTGTAATTCAGTCATATAATATATGCACAGGGAACAAACTATGGTACCACAATGAAATTCACTGACCTTCTGAAAGTGACCCATTCTTTCACACATTTGTAGAAGTAGTGTGTCTTTTGACATTATAAAACATGTATTTTTAACTTCCAATAATTTTAATTGAAAATGATAATGTAACCCACACATTCTTGTGAGATTTTTCATGTCTGTGTTCCATCTAAATACTGTATTGATCTATAGCAGACAACGCTCATGCAGGGTAAGATGTATACATGGAATTAAAATCAAATGCTCTTTTTAAAATTTAATTTCTAACTAACATGTGTGGTGTTTTTATTCTCTTCAATTAACTGAAGAAAATAAAACAAACCTGTTTAACAATCAGTAAGTATTTTTTTTATATTGATTTATACTAGAGAATCTTTTTGTTTATCTTGTGAATATTAACAGTGTCTCTCTACTGGAGATGGATGTCAAAAAATATGCCAATTCCAACTCAGAGTGGTTCCTTTAATTGCCTTAATTTGGAAGAGGATTCTCGTTAATCAACTAAATATTTAATTGGACAGTATTAAATTACTAATCAGTTATTAAACAAAATCCATTCTAAATGCTCCTTCTCTCAAATGATAAAACTTAGGAGAAACATCTAAGACTGTTACAGCCACATCTTTCCAACTTATTACTAATCCTTCCTTTGAATCTTAGTTTTAACTTAAAATTTATAACCATCTTTACTTCATTTATGTTTTAATCTGAGTGATTCACCCCATAAAACTTATATTGCCCCAGCTCTTCAAGCAAACATGTTAGAACTCTAAGCCAAGGATCAGCTTTGCCAGTGGAGACAACAAAAATCTGAGAAAATTAGTTTTATCATAGCCTTTCAGCACAGAGTTTACTAATCGCCTGTAAGCAATGTTCCTGCAACAGTTAGTTGGTAAGCTCATTATTCCTTACCAGAGATCATTGGGTTCATGCATAATTATTATTGTACAAGGCAAGTTCTGAAAAAATGTTAATTAGTAATGACTGTTAGCAAGATGGCCCAAACAAGAAGATTTATGGAGTTTTCGCTTCAACCAGTGAATAAAACAGGAAAACAAATGTAGATGTGGTCAAACCCACCTTGAACACCTATCATTTAACTTTACTAGAGGAGCAATTATCAGAATGAGCTTTGCAGCACACAGTAGCCATGAAATGCAAATTACAGCCAGCGAGGGTATTTCTACCATTTTTCCATTCATTTAGATAACATGACCTGCAGATGGGTTTAAATGAGGCACCACATCAACAAGGCAGACCATGAGAGGGCTTCTCCTGATCAGCTTGTCTGAATGATTAGTGTAGGTGGTCTGGGAAACGCTAAGGTCCTTGTGGAAGTTAAACCCTGATTAGAGGGTAAAGAGTCTCATTTGTTATAAGCGAGCTGCTCTGTGGTGTCAATAATGACAAAAACAGTTAAACTCAAGATGGTTTTTTTCTGTTTGCAGCATTCATTTATTTAAGCTTTTACCTTTGAACCACATTTGTTACTTTTATTTTTTTTTGTTAATTCAATATGTCTGCAGCTACTGTCTGTACCACATTATTAGGCTAAAAAGAGAAAATGGATGGTTGTTTTTTTCCCTCCTTTTTTGGGCTTGGCAAAATTTATTGTTTGTTCTGCCTTTAAGAACATTCTTTTCTGTTCTTGATGTTTAACTCCATAATATCCTTTTGAGAAAAAAAAAAATAAGACCAATAATAAGAGAAATATCTAAATATTTTTCCCATGACTGTTATTTCAATAACACAAAAGTCTGATTTAAAAATTTTACTTCCAAGACATAAATGTAAAGGAATTTGTTTGTGTATGACAAATATGAAGTCACAAATTAATACATTTTGTCAGGTTGTTAGACATTACAAAGTCAACATTGGCCAATAAAATTATAAATAATTAATGTAAGACATGTAATAATTTTTCTTTTATTACCATTTATCTTTATATCCTACTGTAATTTAGCATATCTTCCAAAGTCATGTAGAAAATGTGGTGTGTTGTTAAATTGTTTTCACGCTAAATTGTTTCAAATTTTTCCACATTTTGTTGTATTACAACTGCAAAACTTAACCTATCGTAATAATTTAGTCAGTATTTTTACATGTTCTACCTAGAACACTGAAGCTGAGCAAAACATTTTTGTGGGTTTCTTTTAGTGTTTGTTAGATTTTTTTCATTATTTGTCTATGGTTTCAATTAGATTTTTGTTAATGTAGCCAAGTTTTACATTCTAAGACTTAGACAAGGATCAGATACCTACTTATTATTACAGCAGTATATTTTTATGTATAGATTTAATCTAAATTTACACTTCTATGAATAAATACTTGAATATGGACACCGTGTACACCTTTTTACTTTCACCTGTATTTTTAACAAATAATTTCTAAAGATATTTGACTAATTTGAGAAGTTATTATCAAGATTGCATTTGATTGCGCTATCATACTGCAGTGCTTGAGAACATCATCAACATGTTGAATCTGTCAGTCAGACCTCAATTCCAAATGGACAGAAATTGCGTTGACAATTTGCCCATTTCACACTTTGCAACCCGTTTGTAATTCAGTTTTGTGCGAACAGCTGTCGTAAAATGGGATTGCTCTCTCCTTTTGGCTGCCTAATTGTTGGGACATAAAAGCTGGCTATTGAAAACTCTCCCATCTTGTGCAGCCAAGTAAAAGCACCACACTTATGAGAGAGAAAACTTGTACTCAATCTATGTCCATCAACATGTGCTTTCATTTTAGCAGGATTTTAAGTTTAGTTTGCAATTATTTTAAATAAACGTACCTGACATCTGCTTAACATAAAATGTCACACATGCAAGACATGCATGTGTAATTGAAAACAGGAAGTGGACTGTCACCCAAGACACCAAACAAATAAATTAAGAATTATAAAACACTGAGATGCATAAGAACCAGCACTGAAGCAAACATGACTGATTAATTTTGTTCCTAAATGTCTATATCTTTTTCTGAAAATACACAAGAACTGTCTTCTACCCATATGATTTTTTCTGAAAATGCATTTCTAGGTGGTCTTTACTTAAACTAAGGATGTACATACAGAAGTGCTTTGATCTAAAGATAGATAAACATGAATGTAAAATAAACAAAGTAACTTCCATTTGCACTTTGTAGGTCCTGTTTTAATAGATTAAATTTATTAGATTATTATTCTGATACGTTTATGGATTGTTTTAATTGTATTGTTGTTTGTGTAGTCACTTGGTTGCAATTAATAACATACTTCTAAAATGCCTTGTGTGAGATCTTCTTGACTAGAGGAAAAACACAGAAGCTCTTTATACCCCAGCTGTTGTTTTTTTGTCACTGAAGTTTCTCTGATTTTGTTATCTTTGATGAACTGAACATAGATTACTGTAAATGACCTTGCACCAAATCTGAAGAAGCTAAAGCTCTTTATAATAAAGGCCAGAGGAATTCAGCTAACTGCTAATTCAATCTGTATAATTACAGTGTCACATATTGCCTACTCTGAGGATGAGTTCAGCAAGAAAAAATTAGTTCAGGGCAGATATGTTACACCCATCATGCAAGACCATAAAATGGCTCCTCCTGTGTACTGTACTTACTAAGCTCATTACATTTCATCCAGCCCTATAGTTCATATAGCTACACCCACCAGCTCTAGCAGGACTCTCTAGAGACTGGGCTGGGAGAATTAGAGATAGGCACTTAGCTCTGCTTATATTCCTCCCTTCATGGCCAAATCCCACATCTTTTCTGAGTGCATTGGGGAGAGATCAGATGACATAATGTGAAAACCACTGGACAGTGGGGCTATTTTTTAATTCCTATTTAAAACTTGAAACACGTTTCTGTTTCTTAAATTGACATAATTTGATGCCGTAGCAGGAAAGTCGCTCAGCTAGATTTTCTGTGTTGCAACTGTAAGACAATACAGTTTCCGTCAAACTGCGGTCGTAGAAAGTGACCATATTCTGGTACTTCCTCAACAGTCATAGCTGCAGGGCACAACCATTGATCCAAGGCCTAAATGTTTGAAATGGAAAAGATCAATCAAAAGCAAAGGGGTTATCAGACTGTATGAAATCTAATAATATGACTCTCACAAGGAAAGCTCTCTTTTCTTTTGTACCCATCGATCCCTTTCTCAACTTGCTGTTTCAATTAGACAGCTCTTATCAATGGCCTGCCCATATGGAATTATAACAACTAAATAGATCAGTATCTTTTATGTGCTGTCCAATATTACAGATATGTCCAATATTGTGAACAGGCCCACCTGGGATATAAATCTTTAGCAACACTGTAGGCTGCATGTCGAATTGTGGCACAAACGTGGGGCCCAAGGTGACCGAAGAAACATAAATATTAGGAAGTGGGAGCTTTCTGTTTGGCTGAGGTGCCACGTGTTGTAATCTCAACGATTCCTTCTGAAATTCCCTGACTGATGGAAAGCCCTGCAGATTTTGACAGTTGGCACGACAGTAACCAGGTCTAAAGTTGTGGAAAAAATTATTTAGGGATTGTACTTTTTGACTTGAGTCTTTTAAGCAGAAGTATCCATTTCTCAAAGAGGAGACATTTCAGAAGCAGTGATCTGTGAGGAATGTGTAATGACATCGTCTCCTTTCCCACATAAGGAAATGGGGCAGTGGGCAATACAAGGCATCAAAATGGCAAAGTGGTTTTCCCTGCATACATATTCAAAATTATTCACTTGCCTTCTTTAAAATGTGCTATTAGAGCATGGGAATTCACTGTTGTGTAGGTAGCTTTAGATAAATCCTAATTTAATGTGACCTTTTTCCTTCCTGAAACAGGGATGAGTCACGAAAAGAGCATTTTAAATGACATTATACCAAGGAGATTTGCCAAGGATGTACTAGTGAAAGCACAGCAATAAGCAGTCAAAATATGACATCAAATAAATAAATATAGAGTCAGCAATTGTGCAAAATATGTGTGAAACATAAGTGATTAAATACAATGCCAAAACCAGTCACCATTAAAAATGGTCAGAAACTCCGGACTGCCTTTTGCTTTTATTATGGCATGCATTCACCACGGCATTGTTTCCATAAGCTTCTGCAATGTTGCTGTCCAGTGCTACAATCATTTTTGCCAAGATTCTTGAGTTGATGATAGCAGAGCCCAAACCCTGTACAAAACCTTGACCGGAACATCCCAAACATTTACACTCAAGTTAAGATCTGGACTCTGTGGTGCCTCCCTGAAATACTCTTTCACAGTTTGAGCCTGATGAATCCTGGCCTTGGCACCTTGGAATATACCCGTGGCATGCGAAAAGGCTAAATTCATTGTTGGAACATTGTGGTTATGTAGTATAACTAGGTAGTCAGCTGATCTCATTCTTTGGACACATAATTTTGCTGAACCTACCCAAGATTACAACATTGCCCCCACAGGTTTTACACAGCCTCTTTTCTTACCCTGATGCACCCATCCCTCTGTAACAGAGTCAATCTGGGCTCATCAGACCACATGGCCTTCTCCCATTGCTCCAGGGTCCAATCTTTCTGTTTCCTTTCAAACTGAAGGATCTTTCTCCAGTTAGCCTCGCTGATTAGTGATTTTCTCATAGCTGTTCAGTCCCAATCCTTTTGGTTCCCTTGACATTGAATGTTCTTACTTTCACAATTAAACATAACTCTGAGTTGTACTGTTGTTTTTCATCAGTTTGATTTCTCCAGGCGTTTAAGCGATTGCTGATCACAGTCATTTACAATTTTTTTTGTCAACCACATTTCTTGCTCAAAGATGATGGTTCCCGATTATAATTCTGGATTTTAATATGTTTGACAATTGTTAACTCAATTTTAATATTTCCTGCAAATCACCTGGGATGTTTTCTCTGCTTGATGCTAATTATTTGAGACTTCTTAAACAGACTAAAATCTTTTCCACAACCACAGGATTTGTCTTTTAACATGATACGAGAAGCTTCCCATTGCATCAATTGGGATTAAAGTTGTTGTAAGATGATTGCCCATGCAGTAATTATTCAATAAGAGGCTTGTATCTATTTGCTTAGTTAATATATAATACTTCTAAATTTATTCTGACAAGTGCCTGAAGATCGTTATTGCAGTAGCAGATAGGATAATCTACACTTTTTTCAGTTTATTTCATTTATCTGTGCAATGTTAGGTGAACAAACTTTCACACATGTTCCCTGAAGGATTCGTTTGCTGCATATACCAATATTACAATCAAAATCATCACCCACTATTTGCCAAAGATGCACCATGTCTTTCAGCACGGTATTAGACTTAGTTTCAACTGGTCATGAATTTTCTCCCTTTTGATGGAAGGAAAAGAGAATAATTTACAACATATATTATAATAAATATTTTTTGTCTTCTAGCTGCTGCTTTGATTAAGATTTTTAAAGTGAATGCTACCTGTGAAAGGTATAAAGGCTTGCGTTTCCCAGTGGGTTAGTGATGCAATGCAAAATCACGTGCTGCTTGGGGAAAAAAATTGTAGAAAAATATCACCATTGTCTTCAAACAACAGTAACCAAGCTTTGCTTTTCCTAGGTTGTTCCTTTTTTTAACATCTGTGAGATTAGATCCAGACTATGTGAGTATCCATGTTCAGAGTGAAAAATAATAATTTACATTTTATGTTGCTCTACTTCAAAGACATGTGGGATAGATGAAAGCTAATGATCAGTAATTTAACATGCAACAAGGAAAAAAGGAACAATGAGAGCTTTTCAACACTGCTCTGAAAGGGATCACAAAATATAGTACATCTGCAATTTGGTAGAGGTAACGGATTCAGCCTAAAGCACTGTGGCCAGCCTCAGTGAGTATGTAATCTACATACATAAGCATGCACTACGCCCACACATTCATTCAGAAACTCTTCTTCCTTATCGTGATCGTGACATATTAGACCCTTGTTTGTCACTGTCATATTTTCAGAGACTCCGCTTAAGGGAGCATCCATGTGCAGTCTGCACTCATGCATTTTTCATGAATACCCACTGGAGTTCCTTTGAAGGACTACATTCTCTAGTCACCATCAGAGTTTGGTTACAGTGGCTGTGATATGTAGTAGAGGGGAGAAAATTGCATTGGCCCCAGATAAAGGCCACCGAAGATGAATACGCCCGACAGAAGTGGAACCTTTTAAAGTAGGGCAGATTAATTGGAGTAACTTTGACCAGAACTACTTCAGAAAATAGGTAAAATCTTTGTTCGAGGATTTGTTTATCCTTCTAAGTCAAGTCAAGTTTATTTGTAAAGAATATTTCAACAACATGGCAGTTCAAAGTGCTACAAAACATAACACAATGAACAAACAAAAAAAGAGAAAATAAAGAAAAGCTGTCATTCACACTAGAATTAATCAATGTTAGTTACTAATAATCCAATTTAAAAGGACTCAGTGTTTCAGCAGTTTTGCAGTTTTCTGGAAGTTTGTTCCAGATTATAAAGAGAAAGGCATTAAAACTAAATGCTGTTTCTTTATGTTTTGTTCTGACTCTTTGTTCAGAGTGAACCTGATCCAGAGGACCTGAGAGGTCTGGAAAGTTGATACGACAACAAAAGATCTTTAATGTATTTTGGTGCTAAGCCATTCAGTGATTTATAAACGGACAAACGTATTTTACTGTATTCTTCTTGGAGCCAATGTATTGAGTTTAGAACTGGGATTTTCTCTATTTTTCCAGTTTTAGTCATATAATAACTCCTCCTCTCTTAGTGGTCTTTCGGATAATAACCTTGCTGACACAATGAACTTTTTATTATTTCATAGCAGAAGAAGCAAATGCTATCAATCTCTGCAATATGGGAGTCTGCATCAGACACCAGCCACTGCAAAGCTGAACGTCAGAGTCAGCAAAAAAAAATTCAGGAAAACAGAATGGGAGTGGACCTTTATGCCACAGAGGAAAATACCATGAAATAATGTGAGCATGGGGGAGGCGCCTGAGTTAAGTGAAAATGGAAACTGACAAAACACATTTTCTGATAAAAACAAAACTGTTGACATCGAAGTTGTAAAACTGAGGAGGCAAAATGGAGGCAATGATGCAGAAGTGGGAAAGGAGGAATTTTGGTCTTAAAAAAGTAAAGTCCTCATCCTGATACTCCCACTTGTTCTTACAAAGGCTAGAAGGCGGAGACGCTTAATTAACTTCATCTCGTTCACCTCTGAGCTCAGTTTTTAAGAAATAAGCTCTTGTCGTCGAAATGTCAAAAATACAATTATATGCAACACTTATTCCAGACAATTCAATTATCATCAAATTCATAAAGTCTTTATTTCCCACATTGAACATCTTCAGTAGCTCCGTTGTTAATTGCTTTCGCTCTCGTTCTTTTTTTTTTCTCTCTCTCTCTCGGTGTATACATACGTATATATAAGAACAGATTCAGAAGAGTGTTATCCCTTTAGGCAAAAGATTTGGAAAAGTTCTGCTCTGACTTTTAGACCTGGAGTTGACTGACTTATGGCTTACAAGCTCGTGGGGCTGTAAGGGCCAGATAGGATTCCCTCCCCTCAGATCATTTTCTTGAATGTCAAAGGTAGCTAGTGTTAGCAGTGACTTCAGGAAAATCTCCTTCCTCTGCATCACATCACAAAAGATTTGATTTAGAGTCACATACATCTGTGAGAAGGTGATAAACATGTCTGCTACAAGCTATTCAGGGGCTGCCCTCTGTTGTCGTCGTGGTTGGAAATTAAGAATATGGAGAAGAAAGATGAAAGAACATGAGGAAATAGCTCAGTACTGTGGAAACATGTTAAACAGGATTGGGTTTTAAAGCTCAGAGACAAAATGATGTCTGTAAAAATGTGACCATAAAGTTCTGGTATTTTTATGTAGATTTGGAGAATATCCATTAGAAAAGATAGCATTGCTTTGTTAAATAGAAACAAATAAAAAACGTCCAAAACCATTTATGAAACAGATATAAGAAAATCCCTCATTGTGGCATTGGTTAAAAAAAATTAGAAATGCTCATTTCTTCTGACAGCTCTGTATCTCAGATTTGTCAACACATAGATGAGTAAATGTTATAACACTTCAGAGTCGTAAGCAGTGTTCAAGTTTTTTTCCCCAAAAGCAAGGAATTTATCTTAATGATTTTTAAAGTTGTTTGTATTTAAGCACAAAAACAGATTTACTTGGCAGTAAAACAGATAAATTATTTTCATATTACTCGTTTTTACTTGAAGCTGAAAAATAAGCAGTTTAAGTCAAAAGACTTGTGGACCTTATTTTATTTCTTTACTAAACCACCCACACATAAACATTTTTATCCTCAGGTGTCTCTAATATTAACTCTTATGTTGTGTTAGGACCAGCCACAGACCTGACCTAAATTCAGTTCAGAACTGGTGGGAAGAATCAGAAACGGATGTTCACAGCTACTCTGAATTCAATCTTACTGCGCTTTAACAGTTTTGCAAAGTGTGGGCATCTTTGGATGTGCAAAAGTGGTAGAAACATACCCAAAAATTCTTAAAGTTAGAAGAAATAGGGGGTAATACAATGATAAAGCAATATTGAAAAGGCCAACGTGCAAAAATACATTTGAATGGCATTCTGGCTTACAGATGCTGCTTGTATTAGTTTTATACCAGGATCAAACATGTAAGGATAGTCTCATTAATGTTTCTTTTTGTCAAGTTCATATTGTTGGTCACACCAGCATTCAATTTCACCTAACGGATTTATGAAAAATGATACATTTGGAAGAACAACATTATAGTTAAAGGCCTACATAAAAAAGTCTTAAAGAGTCTTAAACATGTCTTTTCATTTTCACAAGTTGACTGACTCAAACATTTGTTCTTTCCTGAACCCAGGCTGTATTGTTTGCATACCTACAAAGCAATATGTTTGATCTGTGAAGAGGATAATAATTTATCTATACATTGTAGACATAAGCGACACTAATGATTTCTTTTATTTATCTGTCTTTCATTTGAGCCTGGTGAGAGAATGTTGGCAATCAGGAGCTATATCTGACCTCATTTTCCCAGAATGCATCAGTTGGTGTTGGATGGGGTGCTGTTGCAGATGTTCATACCTCTAAGGAAGTGTAAAATTGCAATAATGACTAATTAGCGATTCCTTATTATTCCCATTCAGGTAACCTGGTTTTATGATGTCATCTGTAGAAAGGCTG
Source organism: Xiphophorus couchianus (assembly GCF_001444195.1). Classification (NCBI taxonomy): domain Eukaryota; kingdom Metazoa; phylum Chordata; class Actinopteri; order Cyprinodontiformes; family Poeciliidae; genus Xiphophorus; species Xiphophorus couchianus. The sequence continues at coordinate 6,130,301 of NC_040247.1, forward strand.
ACTGCTATTCTTACAGGGAAACAAATAATGTGGTTCCTTCATAATTGCCTGTTTAGAGAAAATGTGCTTGGAGTCACACTATGTTAAAGACGGGTCTCATAACTATCTCACAGCTAATACTTCATTTGAATGTCTAAATTTAGGCACATTTAGGCATAATGTTTCCCAGTGCTCATTCTGGTGGCAAACAAAATTTGCATTAGTTCAAGTGGGGTCGGTCTTATTTATAAGGTGCATTTACAACAACAGCCACTGATCTAACCACTGCACCTATGTTGTATGTAAAATACAGCAAATAAATATTCTAAGAACAATTTATATTTAATTTCTGCCACATTCTACAAAGAATCAGACACATAATTACTATAAAAATTGTAAAATTGTCAACAAAACAAAAAATATGAAAAGTGTTGGTTTCACAGCAAGTTTAACTGGACATACTTTGCACATTTTTATAGTATTCAAGTAATATCTGAAATTCAAAGAAAAAGCTGACTATCGATCACTTAGTCATCATTTTAATTAACAAATAGTACATTAGTAACTGCACAAATAAATATTTGAAACATTATACATTATTATCAACAAGCCTTTGTGTTTTTATTGTTTCAAATGCAAAATAAAGTAAACGCAACCTATATTAATGATAAAGATCACATCAAACACAGTTTCAATATTAATTTGATTTCAATGACCATTCATGAATTAAAAGTAATTACTTAAAATATAATTAATCAAGAAGGTAGTTGTTATATATTGTGCTAAAGATTGTGAATAGCTGGCATATTTTATATGTAATTTCCTTTATCAGATTTTCTTGGCCATATGAAATAAATTCAAATAATATGTTAACAATATGAGCAAATGTAAAAAAGAAAAATAGTTATGAAAAATTATGAAAAAAAACAGCCAATGTGTCATTTCTCAGAACACTGTTTTTTGTGTACCAAAATTGTGCATTTCTTTTAAATCTATGTGCAACTATAAAATAAAACTTGCATGTGTTTTGTACACTTACATTTTAGTCTATGCAACATTTCACTTTCATATACATACACCTTGTTCAAAGTTACAACACCCACACTGCATTTGTCATGTAATCCTCTCTTTCCTTAAACTCTCCAAACTGCTGGTGTAGTATTATCTGTGCAGCTCCTAGCCCAACAGTGGCATTAAAAGCATATGCCCACATTTACTCCAACATATCCTATATTTGGCTCACTTACATTGTATTTTTCAGAAGAGCGAACAGATGCACAACTCATTGCATCATTCCATAGCCCTCTGCCAGAAGCTTTTCTGCTTGGTGAGCTTTTCTCTACTTTGTTAAATGTACAGTGTGGGTTTGACAGTTTGCTGAAGCTGAAAAATAAATCCAAAAAATAAATAAATAAATATATGATTGACAAGAATTCACATCTTTGATGTAACACCTGGGAGAGCTGAGGAAATAAAAATGAGTCAACTACCTTTTCTGAGAAAACCTGACAGGCATGAGCATCAACTGTGCCATTACTAATATGTGGGTAATTTCAAGTCGCCATAACTCTTCAGTTTCAAAATAGTAAAAAAAAAAAACATCCTTGCTGACACTCATAGACATATAAACCCAATGTAACATATAACTTTAGGCTGCAGAGACCAAGTAGAAAGTGAAAAATGTGCAAGACTTGAGATAGTTGTTTACCAAATGCAGCCAGAACAGAAAATCTCATGCATGAATTTAAATAGTTTTGAAGCATTACTTGGATCCCAAAGGTCTAGGGCCCCATAGCATTTGACTCGGTGTGCAGCAAACTTAGTCATGAACTCAGGATTTGATTGATGTTTACGTCACAGCCTCTTGTTCAGGTATGACCATCACACTCAGACACAAGTCAGGAGTTGAAATAGCAAACAAGGTGAGTATTGATCAATAGTGTTTTTTTTTGCTTTGCAGGTGTGTATCATTTCCAATGCGCTACCCAGGTTGTCACTAAAATCTCCAATAACAGAAAAAAAGGCTCAACACTTGTGGCTAGTTGCTGTTTTTTTGTTCCTTTTTTTTCTTCGTCTTTTTGAAGTCGCCAGTGGCATCTCAAAAGTTGCTAAATATAGCAACAAAGTCACCAAATGTGTTTTCTCTCATCTTGACCACAATGCTGCCTAACCCTTACCACTCATCCCCACGCTTGGCCGTTCCATCAGTGTCTCTTAGCACTGCCTACTTTGGTGAAATTTTTCGAAACTTAAAAGGTCAGGGCTATGCTTTCACATTGGGTTGATTTACAATTTCACGACCAGGATATTTGCAATTGCATCATTATTACATTTCACCAGCATGTAGCACACTTTCCTTTGCTGTTTGGTTGTTGCACTATACGTTTCCAAACAATAACTTTAACGCCTAAAGTGTTTTAAATGCATTTTTAAACAGTTTTTAGGTGGTTTATTTTCAGTTTTTAAACTGTTTTCAGAGACATGCCAGTGAGTGAGTCTTTTATTTTCTTCACTTCTCAAAGAAGTGCTCCGTATCGCATAACATAAATTAAATAAGAAAGCAAGTGTTTTTGTTCAAGTTTTTCCTGTAATACAGCAGCTCTGCCCTTTTATTCTTATAAACTATTTATAGAGTTCAGACTTTTGATTTGGTGTCAAACATTTCATTGATACTGAAAAATGAGACCTTTCATTTTTATGTATTTACGTTAAGTGCTTTTGTCAGCAGATTTTTTTCAGATCTGGTATACGAGTTTATTTATTTTTCCTCCAACCTGACCACAGTCTTTGTCAGTATAAATTCTACTATTTGCTGGAGATGGATAGAGTGAGACTTTGAGGATGAACACTGTTCGTTATAAGTGATCCATATTATCAAATTAACCGGTTTATTTTTTCATAATGAAATAAGGACATGGATGCATTTCTGTATGTTATTTACACAACACCACCCTTTACAATGTGCTATTGTTGAATGTGGAAGGTCATTATGACATTTGATTCTCCTTGTGAGCCTTGATTATATACTATCATCCATCTTGGATGGATAGGTTCACATAGGTGATGTCCTTGTGCTGACAGATTTGCTCCAACTTTTCTGTTTTTCACTCTGTTGAGTAATTTATAGTTTTTACGACCCCCTACAAACACAAACACCTTCAAATTAAAATGTATTTTGGTTTTGCGAGGGTTCCTATGCGAGTGATACAATCAAAGTGACAATGGCCTTTATACATGCCTCTGTGTGTAGTTAATCTGTATAATGTGTTTCATGTATTGAATTGTTGCGTTTTTCACACTTAGCTAAGGCTAAGCTGGCTCTAATGCTAAAAAATAATCTTAAAATCCTATTCTTTGTGTTTTTAAAAATCAGATTAAGATTTATTTGACTCTTGGAAGCTGTGTTCAGGACGCAATCACTTAGTTGGAGTCTCAGCAGTCTTATTGCATAGATTTTGAACCAGAGAGGTAGTCAGGACTTTATTTAAAATAGTTATTTAATTTGTCTCCAATACAAATCCAAATACCAACTCTAAAGGGTTTTTGTCTCTACTGGTAAAAACTGATTTAGTTTTCAATGCTAAAGAAGAAAACAAAATATGTTAACCCTACTAGTTATGGACTTATTCTTATTTTAATTAACACTGTTCATCAAGAGTATAAAGAAATACATATAATGTTTTAAACATGTTGTTTGATCATTTTAAAGGAATCACAGTTAAAGTAAGATGATGGGAAACTTTATCATGATCTGTGCTTGTAGCCACCCACACACAGAAACACTGTCTCTACTGAGGCAGCTGACAAGATATTGGCCCGAATTGATCAGACGCACCATGTGACTACTTAACATTCTTTAGCCGTCAAAAGTCCTCTAATTGCTTCATTGATGCTGTTTTTCTCAAACAGAACATGAGCCTGGCATTTTGTGCCACAGAAAGATGAAGGGAAACCCAGGAGACTTATAAAATTGTCTTCTGTTGAGATTAATTCTTTTCCAGAAACCAAATATGAAAGGTATGAGTTTATCATGTTAGCTTTGAAAAAGAATTGAATAATCATCATTATAAAAGTCTTAAATACTTCAATCCACATGATATTAAATTGACATATTACACATACTATATGCAGAACTCCTGAAATAATTTTTAAAGTCTTTTCATAAAGTCACTTTTGGAGAACCTATTATTTTAATTCTATTGTCCCGCCTTAGCTGAGACCTATTATTCATTTCAATAAATTATTAATATTTGAGACAGGAGGCTGTCTCCAGGAAGCCTCCACCAGGAGTGTGTTATGTCAGCTGAGCCTTCTGAGGCTTGACTCGGGTCTGTGTGCACTGCATCCAGCATCTTAGCCAGAGGCGGTTTCCATGGGAGGATGGCTTCCCAGATCTCTTCATCATCTGGAGCGTGCTAGACATGTGTGTAATGGTCTTTCTCATGCCTCACTGCAGACTGTCTTCAGTCTGAGAAAACTACATAAAGATTTGGATGGCAGAAGACTTGACAAACGCTCTTTACCAATTCCCTACTGGTCCGGTGGCCTTTTCGCAAATAGATGCTCAGGCAGCATGCGCAGGTTGAAAGCACTTGAGGACAAACATGCACACATGTCCATACTAGAGCACATGCACAAAGGGGAAACTCAGAGGCAGAGTTTGTTTGCAGTTTCTCTGCACTGTTTGGCATTTGTCGACTTTAGTGTCAGACTGACAATCACTATAGGTCAAACCAAATTGCCTGTTGTCTAAAGTGTCTTGAAAACAAGCTTGCCTAAATAATTACTCACTCCATTCTCCATTCCCACATTCGCCAGCTGTGAATGGAGAAACACTAGGCTTTTAGTTTTTAGAGCTTATAATCTGTCCAACTGAATGAACTTAATGATATCCCTGCAAAAAGTAAAAATGGCATAACAAGATCTCACTTCTCTTCAGCTCAACAAAACACCATCTTGACAATCGATCTGCTGTTCAGTCACGCTCACAATAGGAAGTACCCAGACTTAGACTTCCTGTGGACTATTTATTATGCTTTGTGGGCAAAGCCTGGTATTTTCCCTGCATGATATTAGTCTATTTCAGCAGTCATCAGTAAGCATCTGTTATCCTTTGGATAGGAGTGGGAATGATTGGGTATAAAACAGAGCACAACAATTACCAACACTGACCAAGAATGTCAAAAATTAAATGCTCTCATCAAATATGATCAACAAAATTATATAACCTCAGGGGACAGAATGACAGAGGGCTTTTATAATAAACTGACATTTGCAATCAGATCTTTGGCCTGAACAGAAGATTTACACATCACATAAATCATTTACAGTCAAGTGTTTTTCAAAAATGTGTTTCAGTAAATCACATTTAAATTGTACATTGTTAGGTAAATATTAAAGAAAGTTATGCAATCATGGAGTTCACTGTTTCACTTAGTGAATCATGTGAAAGTCAATACTGAATCAATAGAGTGCCATAATTTCACATCAACATTAGCACATGTCAAACATTACCATAATTACTGAAAGTATTTGGATATTTTGAGCCTGTAGGCATTGCTGGCATTCACCATAGTAGTTTAGCAATGATGAAACAAATACAGTTTCCCTGGAAAAAAAAAAGTTTAGTTTATACACTGCACAACAGGGATGTCTCCTGGATGTCAATGCTTTTAATAGCCAACCGCCTGTAATTACTATATAATTAAATGTTTCATGTAACAGATTCTTTTATAATCTGCAATAATCTGATTTTAAGAATGAAAGGTTTCAGTTGGAACAAAAGCCTTGCGGTTACTGAGAAACTCTAGCTACACAGCATTTTGGTGCTAAAACACAGTAAATTTGTCACTATGTAAAGTCTAAAGAAGCTGAAAGCGAAAGCTAGGGGCACCTGCTGCAAAAATGGCAGAAAGGGGTGAACAGATGAGGAAAAACATGGAAGACCATCAATACTCCCACACCAAGCTCATGACACTTATTGAAACAGGTAAGCAAAGATGTCACAAACTGTGAAAAAATGCTTACATTATTATCTACTACAGAAAATGTTTGCTGGACTTGGATAAATTAATTGAGAAGGAAACAATGATAGATGTTCTGGATTCCAGATTCCACGAGCTTCAAAATTTTAGTTCCGGAGGAATGAGAATCAGTAATTGTGCAACAAACCAATGCAGATAAAAGTTTAGGCAGATGACCTACTGGACAGACTATTAAACTGCCAGTGTTACATATAGAAAAATGTAATGGTGAAATAGATCTGTGGCAAGAATTTTGGCTTTAGAATAAAACAACTGTTCAGAACAATGACACATTGTCAAGTTCACTTATCTGAGTTCTTGACTGGATCAGCAACAGTAGCCATAGACCTGCTTAGTAGCTGCTTTGGAAGAAAATGTATCGTGATCAGTTTGCACATGTCCAAATTATTGAACTTAGCACTCATAAGAAAAACATCTGATGTGGTGGCTCTCAAAGAGCGCTGTGATGAATATGAAATCAAGATTTGTAGCTTGGAGACTAAGTGTTTTGGGTGATATATATGAATCTTACAGTTCATTTTAGAGGACTTAGCTCTGGCCCACGCTAGAAAATCATACTACTCCACTAAATGGAGCACACTTGAACTTGGACAGGTTCTACAGAGAAAGACAGGAAAACTGTAACAACACAGAATCTGTTCTCTGATCAGATCATCTCTACAGTAAAGTGAAAATATCATATCTAGTATACTGTAATTGCTGCAGACTTTTAAAGCACATGTTGTGGGTCCAGCAGGAAATAATATATACACCGTCAGTGAGATGGAGGCAGCCAGAAAAGCGTTATTTCTGCAAAGGTTGTTAAGTACCTGAGATTATATGTGATAAGAAAACAAACACTGAATATTTACACATAATTTGGATCATCTACTCCAGTCATTATATAGCACAATATTGTAAGGGTTTTGCTAGAAAATGTACGGAACACTAAGCAAAGATTAGTTGTGATAAAGGTTCCTGGGGGCCAATCCAGGAAAAGGTTACAAATCAGAGGGCTCCAGCTTGCTGGTTTTCATGTGGAAGGGTTCATGACACAGAGCTTTTAGTGTTGATAAGAGCAGACTGTTACTGGCAGATTGTGTCTGGCAAAGTTAAGAAAATAACAGACTCATTTGTAGCTACAGACAGTTAGTTTGGATGGATTTGCAGGGGTCAGTTAAAGCATTCAGTGAAATCAATGCCACCTTCAAGCATGTAAGCCTATATGAGGAAGCTCAGATCACCAAACAGCTTCATGCTTTCTGAGAAGAGGAGTCTTCAGAGTGAAGAGGAAATTGAGAGGAAAAGGTAGCCACTATCAAGGGGAATTACTATGGTGACCTGACAAACCACATCTCCCGAATAATTTTAGAGTTGCTAAGAAACAACACAAAGTGGGGTATTATGTATTTTTCAGGCACATAGGGGCATTGTATAGTACAATCAAGTAACAATGTTACCTGCAGTTGTTATAAATGCTGAATATATCAAACATAACTACAAGAAATTTGACTTTGCAATTTGACGCCTTACAGTTGGCCTCTATCTCTTTAAGAAACTCTTATTCTTTCCTATTCTATTGCCATTGTGCCATTTACAACCATTCATAAAAGCATTGGACTAAGAAGTAGTTTGTATGATGAGCTCAGTCCCACCAGGTGTTTGCTAATTGCTGCTGCTAGTCTGGAGGCCTGAAAAATGGAATCATTGTTAGTCAGAGCTCCCACAGGCCTAATTTGTGGTTTTGGCAAGACGGTATCAAATTGAAATCCAATCATGTTCACAAACAATAAAACTGAATATCCCCTGTGAAAAATAGATAGTGCTGTGGCACATTTTCAAGGACACAACAAGAACAACGAAGTTATGAGATGTTTTGTAGTTTCCAAGTCAAAGATTGTACCACTGAAGATAAAATTGCCACATTTTAAACCTAATAAATCCACTGACCAGAGCAATGTTGGGAAATAATATTTTGTTTCAAAGTCTTGAGCATGGAAAGGAATCAACTAAAGTTATGGACAGATCAAATGGTCGTTTTTCATTGGGTACGCTGCACAACATAGATGTCTCACAACACAGAGACGTCTCATGTACCCATAATCCTTGCCTCTCTTTTCTAGCAGAACAAAGCCAGCAGATCTGTCTACAAGAGGTCAAATGTTAGAGGAGGCAGTTGTGATGACATGGACCAGCTTCATTATCTACAGCTACAGAGACAAAGAATGTTGCCATGGACAGTGATTCAGAGGAGGTATGCACTGAGCTGCAGTCAAAGTATCAGGTGGTTATACAGCTTACTAGTCCTAACAAGTCAAGCAACTATTTGATCTTGAGAAATACAGTAACATCAGGACCATTCTAAAAATAACTGTATGGAACATTTATTTCAAATGTTTGTTTTGAACATAAGACCTCACATCTGAGAACCTCACTGATATAGAAATGTATTCAGTAAAAGTAATGCAAGAGCACAGTTTTACCAAAGAAATCTGTCTATTAAGATGTTGCCAAGGAGTCAAGAACTGAATGATTTAAAACCCATCTCACATGAGCATGACCTTGTGTGTCGGAGGAGGGCTGCAGCGCTCCAATCTTTGGCTTTGAGAACGTCATCCATAGGCGCTGCCAACACGTCACTGATATTCTACTAGTTCAGAACATAAGAGAATAATGCTTTCTGCAGCGCAAGACATACTCAGGCAGTTGAGAGAAAATTGGATTCTAAAATGCAGACAATTAGTAAAACTGGTGTCACTGCTCTGAAAGAAAAATCAGAGCTAAAGCAGCACAGCAGGTAACAGACCATTTAAATTGAGATTGAGTGACTGACTCACCACCGCTTCAAATCATAAGGTTGGACTTTTTAAGTGCCCTTGTATGTAAAAGCAGGTGGTCAGTCAAAAACACATATATTGCTCTCTTGACTTGTGCTGCCACAAGAGCAGTTCATTTAAGGTTAGTCTAAGACCTGAGTGAACATTAACTCCTGTGCTTTACATGTACTGTAAAGCACAGTCCATGTATAAAATTACTATTATATGCTTTTGTTTAAAAGTAAAACTGGACTGTGTAAAGCTATTTTCTCAGGCATTGCCAAGACTTTCAAAAGAACAAAGCAAGATCCAAAAGAATTATTGAAGTCATTTAAAGTGTTCAAGTTTCTTACAGAGAAAGGTGTAATATGGAAGCTTTTGGGAGAGGATTGTGAGATCTGCGAAAACATGTTTGAAGAACTTGTGGAAGGCTTCACTGAGCTTTGAGGACATCACAACTCTGCTGGCAGAGGTCAAAGTCATATCAAACTCTAGGCCCCTCAAATACAATAATGATGCTTCAGAGCCCCAACCACTTTCATGCTTTCATTTTCTGGTCAGTGGAAGTTTGTTTTCCTTGCAAACAAAAATATGATACCCTGCTCTCCCACTGGAGATACCGTCACAGACTTTTGAACAGCTTTTGGAATAACTGGTGAAAGGAAAATTTCAATCACTCAAAAATTCACTTACACATGTGAGACAACTATATGCATTGTGCCCAAAGTGAGAGATGTTGTCATGATCGCAGAAGATAACACACCCAGACAGATATATAATATAGGCAGGATAGAGGAGTTGTTTCCAGGGAGGGAAGATTTATTTGTTGAAGATAAGTTAAAGTCATTACTAAAAATTAATGAGCAAATTTTGCTGTTATTTGAAATTCAAATCTTAATTTTTTTTCTAGGTAAAATACTGTGAATATGATGAATCCTGTACATTTTGTTTTGAAATTACTATTATATGCTTTTATTTAAAGTAAAACTGGAACACTAACAGTTGTCTTGTTCCAATGCCTTGTTGCCAGCGTGATAAAAATCAGCCCCTTGTCCTACAATATTTGTTTTGTACAGAGGGTCTGGGCTCTCGGCTGTTGAGAAACAATTGCTTCCTGGAACATTACATTGAAATTTTACCCAATCTGAAACATTTTTCCTCAATGTATGTAAGTCACCAGATGGATGCTATAAAAGCTTTCCAGAAGTTGTCTGCCCTGTAAACAACCATGCTCCTATGAGAAGAGAGAAGAGCCGAGCTGAACTAGGCTGCTGTCAATGTTAATTCAATATTTGGGAGCGTGGCTAACATGGACTGAACAGCTTCGTTCACTTCCTCCGCTGCCATTGCTAAAACTATAGGCAGACTACAACTCTAAAACAGCACAGAAAGTCAGCATCATCCTTTACGACTTCTTCTGTTTGCCGATTGCCCCAGTAGAAAAGCTACTGGAGAGAATTCAAACGATAGCCCAAGCTGTGCTGGAGGAGAGAATTTTTTGGAGCAGAATTGCACATTAAGCCAATGGCCAGGCTACCTTGTTGCAAAAACTATTAAAAATGCAGTACCTAATATGAACTAATGGTATATGATCTGTAAGAGTTAGAGCAAGAGCCTTGCAGTTGTTATTGAAAAGCTCCAGGAACACAACAGTTAGATAGTACAACAAAATACAGAAAGAAGTACAAATACAGTATGTTATCAGCAAACTGACTAAATAAATGATGCATTACTGAAAACGGCAGTTCAGCTTCGTTTTGCATTATTATTAAGAGATGCTTCCATTCTCTAAGGTGGTGTGTGGTTCCAGATCTACAACTGCAGACAGAAAGACTCTCCAGAGAGTGTTTTAGGCAGCTCAAAATATCATTGGTAGTTAGAAGAAACCAGAGGACATTAACCAGGATCTGATGTTTCCATTGGGTTACAAATATCATCAAAGACCCTTTTCAGCCAGGAAGCAAACATTTAACACTGCTGCCCATAATTCCAGACCAGGGCCACAAATAACCTTTTCCTTTTTTTAGCAACTAATAAAATAACAGTAATAATGTAATTGATAAGTATTTTACCAGTTCTTGTTCAGTCTTAAAATATCACATTAGTTTCAGGTAATAAAATAGTACAATGCTTGCAATGGTATTTTTAAACTATCTTGGACAAATTAGTCGAATTTGGTACCTGTTTTTTTCTCTATTTAGAAAGAAGAATACCTAAAGAACAATCTGTGCTAATCAACTGCTGTACTTTAGGGGGATGACAATAAATACCTTGACCCAAACTCAGTTTTCCCCACTTGATCTGACAAAAGTTCCCCAATCAGATTGTAAGGACATCTCTTGTCCACTGTCCTCTTCTGGCAAGTTCACAGTGTTAGTCAAATTTAGGTCTCGACTCATAGATATATTTGAATTTGGATGAAAGTTAGAACTCACATAAATGCTGAAAATTAAATCCATTTAGTATCTTCAACGTTCTAGCATATTTTGTTTAAACATTGGTATTAGGAAATGCTCACAATTTTTTCAGCTTTGATAAAACCCGTAGTTCCATCTGAAGAAAAGATTATGATATTGTCACCATCATCTTTCACTGAGCTCAGGGTGTTCTTTTGTTGATCGATGCCAAATATTGTTTTTGTGTCCAACGTAACTTTTTAAAGTGTTCCCAAAACTGTTTATTTCAGACCAAAGCACAATCTCCTGAAATGTATAGAGCAATTCAAAAACAATGTATTTGAGGGGTTTTTAATGGAAGAACATAGTTGTGTGTTATAACCTCCCCTTTTGCCTAGACATATGGACAGTACAGGAGGATATTGTTATATGTAGGACACAAAAAGCTATTGCTGCATAGTCTGCTCCTTCAATGTTGCTGTCCTCTTGGCAACCTCTCTGACCAGTTTCTGCTTGTGTTTTCAGTATTTCTGGAGAAGTGCCCCGTTTTTGTAATGTCATTATTGTGCTGCATTTTCTCAAATATTCATGACTTCATTTTTTTTACCATGGTATACAAATAATGCCGTGGAACTTCTCATCCCCTTCTCCTGACTGATATCTTTGTACACTGAGATCCTTCTGACAACTCCGTGCATAGCAGGGGTTTAGTTAAATGATGCAATGTGAAAAAATCAAAGATTGAACAAGAACAGCTCAACTTCAATTCAGGTTATATTCAGAATTATTTTTGTGGGGGGCATGGGGGTGGGGAGGTTGTGTTCCTGGCAAGTTAGGGTGGTAGGTCAAGAAGACTGCTAATATTTTACATTATAGTTGACATTTACTGTACATTTTCCCCTTAGTAAATATGCTTGTTTTCTTTACAATTAACTTTTGTGAAGTATTTTTTTCAATTCTATTATTGGAAATAGTTTGTATGTATATATTTTTTAACAGTACTCATTCAATGCCTAACATTAATGACCAAATATTTTCAGGATACTCTTATTTATCTGTTGTATTTTTTTGTTTTGTTTTGGGGGTTTTTGAGTCAACGGTAAGAAGGAGAATTATCTTGGATAAAAACAGTCTGAACATGGTTTTTATTGGACGTCATAAAAGGACTGCAAAGAATAAATCACCAAAACTAGATTATACTATTTTGCATCACCTGATAACATTACAAATGTGAATCTGTCCAGAATTTTTCAGTTTATTTTAGAATAATTAAAAAGCTTCATTAACAGGTACATACCAAAATGCTTTTGATGCAATCTAAAACAATTAAGCAGGTGATGCAGCATCCAGAGACATGCTGCAAGAGCGATCCTGTGCACAGTCTGATTGAATCAACCCCACCCAATATTAGATAAGCAGTTATGACTGGCCCTGTCCCAGTCCAATAGAAGTTTGTTTGAAAGGAAGGGGCAGCCAACATTCTGCCAGAGAAAATGAAACATGAGCTCTGAGATTCATCGGCTTTCCTGGCAAAGAATCCCAGCAACACAGAAGGCATCTTAAAGTGATTTTACAGCTACAGTATCCTCAGACTTCACCTTGGACACTGTGTGATCTTACATATTCTTGCCAGAGTGGTGACTATGTTTTATAAATGAGGGTCAAAAATGCTGATTAAGATAAAAGCCACCTTAAGAGTCCAACTAATCAGTAATGTTGGGTCATATGCTTGAGACAAAATGCAGCATGTTTTCCTATGGCCCAGCTGAACACAAACTCATCTTGTCGATCTTCATCTAACAGTGCTGTATAACGGAAACATTTTACTGATCAGACTTTTTTTTTTCTATTAACATTACAGAAGAAAGAATTACTCCTGGGAAACGACCCTCACTTTGTTCACTCTGTCATTGTTTCTATTAGTTTCTCTCTCCTGCTTTTCTAACTCAGGTCTCTAGTCATGTTCCACTCAGCAACCATCAAAGATCTTAGCTTTGTGCAGACAATGTTATCTCTAACGCTCTAGGTAAGTTTTTTGAGCATATCTCCTCCTTTGTGTTATACCTACTTTAACTCCACCTCTAGTACTCTCTGTGTCCGTCTCTTCATTAAAATATATTAATCACCAGGGGGACAAGGGGGTATGTAACAATGGGTTATATAAAAAGCTATATTAAGACGGTGTATATAACAGGTATAGGGGGGAAAGTTATGACAATTCTAAGGGCCCTCCACAATTTATCTATTTTTTGTTCATAGAAATTAAAAAAAGGGGGCCCTGTCAATTACAAAATTAATCATATTGTATTTTCAAAGATTTTATGTTCCCACTCCCAGACCAAAACCCACACATCCATATTCTCCCTGAAGAACCCCCTGGATCTGCATGAAATGGTTGGTTCCTGCTTGGAGCGCTTGAGGTGACGGTGTTCAGCAGCAGTGGCAGTTACTATACTGCTAAAAAAAATAATAAAGTTAGGTTTTCAAAAAAATAGAGAGACAGAGAGAGAAAAAGGCAAAAGTGTCAATTTCTTACCCAGTTTTTCTCCGAGAGGTGGGTAGGCTGTGTGAGATTATCAACCATTTAGCATAGTTAGCTTAGCAACAGAGTACTGTTTGCCTCCATTTCACTAGCATCTAAAGAATTAAGAAAACAAATTATTCATATAGATATTCATATATTTAACTTGTCCCTGTACCTTTTACCACTTAACTATAGATGAGTCAGTCAGCAGCAGCTCTAACCCCTGTACCTTCACCGGCTTACATTGCCTTGCTTACTCGGGCACCGTCGTGTTTGAACTTGAGGGAATAGATCCAAACTGGTCCTCCAGACTCAGGAGCAGATGGAGCAAAATGTATAAAACACATGAAACCTTTAGAGCTTTTTTCACTTGAACTAAAGAACCAACTCCAAACCCAAAAGGGCACCATATTCCTTCCAAATTGAACAGTTGACACAATGCAGTCTCTAAAGTGCTAAACTCCTGGAAACCTCCAAACCCTGACATTTCCACTGTATTACCAGATGGTAAACTGTGATTAGTCACTCTGGAGAACATGTCTCCACTATTCTACAGTCTACTGGTGGTGTGTTTTCCCCACTGTGTCTGACTCTTTGCAGTGCTCTTGGTGATGTGAGGCTTTGATCAAGCTGCTCAGCACCAAAACTCATCATTTGAAGCTTTCTACAGGCTGTTCTTGAGCTAATCTTAAAACCACTAGAGGTTTGAAGATCTGTAGTTATTGACTCTGCAAACAGTTGGATTTTTGCCTACAATGTTCCTCGGCATACTTACCCAGCTCCATGAGTTTTCTATGGCTGAGTTGCTGTTATTCTAATTTGCTTCCACGTTGTTGTGATAGCACTGTCATTTAACTGTGGAATGTCTTGTAGCAAAGAAGTTTCATGAAATTGTTTCTTTTCCACAGACGGCATCCTGTCATAGTAGAACACTAGAATTCACTGACATCCAGATAATCTTTCATGAGTTAAAAGTAAATAAAACACAAATAAATCTAATGATTTGCAGCGGTAAACCAATACTTTTGGCAATATATTTACATCTTGCTGATTACCGTAATTGAATTTTTGGGAGATAAAAAGAAAAATCATTTAGTAAATTTTTTACATTTTGTTGTAATTTTTGGAAATGTTTTTTTCTTTTTTCTTCCCATATTGTCTTGATTGGCATGAAATATTCTTATGGATAAAAGGAAAATAGTTTTGGTAACACTTTATTTGACGGGTTGTGAATAAGACTGTCATGACACCGTCATAAACATGACATAACATGTTAACGTTATTCACAACCCTTCAAATAAAGTGTTGCCATAGTTTTTCATAGCATATGTTTTATTACAAGAGTACCTCAAAACCGACGGAACAAATATAATTCTATTGATTTTTGTTTTTATTTAGATTTCCAATGAAATGAAAATGTTATTTTAAATGTCATTAATACAAATTTTAGTACAGAAAGAAACTTCTTGCTCACCAAACATTCACTTCTATGTTAAAAGCAGAAACCCAGATTCACATACAAAACATATGAGCGGTTGGCATCTCAGAAAAACAGACAGATGGCTGAATGTCTGGATCAGGGTTCTCAATGGAGATTTGTCAGCGCTTCAAAATACAAAAATGTTATGTCTAATTTGTCTCAAGAATGATTTGGCTGGATTTGGCAAGGAGAGATTATAACTAAACAAAATATGATTATGAAGTAAAACAATTATGCAGGAATAAACAGCATGTGGCTGAGACAAGTCTTACAAGCCAGCACCTGCCTCCACTAATCTATCTTTTATTGCATAAAAACAGCTAAGAGAATGAGGTCACTCTTAAGAAAATGGATCACAAGGATTTAATTGAGAAATTGTTTTCAATTATGAAATCATATTAATCTGTTATTACTATTAAAATGCATGCCTTGTAGTAGTCTTTGCTGTCAGGCCTTTTTTTCCCCAGAAGAATGAGTCACAATGAATCAACACTTACTCACCAAGCAGCAAAATAAAAAGAAAATCAGCAATAATAAAATAGCACACCATTTTTTTGAGTGCAAAGACTGCACTTGAAGCATGTTTAATCAGTTAATTACTTATGTTAGTGCTGAATTAATTATTTTTATTTTCAAGTCAAAAATATAAACAAGAAAACATTGAATGATGACTGTGAAGCATGAAACCCCTGGAAGACCATGTCTCCTGCAGAGATTATTTATGAATTAAAACACTGTGGGAAAGGCAACAAAAAGGCATAGGCTTACACACCATATGCTTGCAAAACTGTTTGGATAATACACAAATATATAGTGTTCAAACAACATCAAGGATGATAAAGCTAGACTGTACATGTCATTTTTGGAGAATTGTCTTTGTAGGTATAGTCAGTCATGTTCAGTTTACATGATTCATTAGGTGATTTAAGGTGGATAATTTCAACCAATTAGTCTCATCTGTCTTTGATCAAAAGCTTCATTAACAACAAAAGCTTGAATTAAAATGCAGATTTTCAATCTGATTATCTTTTTGGGTGCACATTTTTTCTATTACTAAAGTCATATTTGTTAAAACAAGATGCTTGTGTGTGATTAGAAATGACAGAGGCTTTTCTAAAAATAAAATAAGAGTATATTAGGGATATACATAGGAATGCAAGTCATGATGCATTGCACTTTGCGTTCATTCTATGATCGAGTTAAGTTTCTGATGATTTAGAGTTGTAATCTTTAGTTTAAGATTTTCCTCATTTAATTTAGTTAGTCTGGTCCTTTCTGTGATCAGATAGATTCTGTTTATTTATTCTTCATTAGTGTCTTCTTCTACTGATCATCTCATCTAGTAGATATTTCACTCTGTTTTTGGATAAGCATCTTTCTCCTGCCCTTTATGTATTTTTAGCTTTTGAATCAAATTGTTGATATTTGTCTTCTGTAACTTTTTCATTAAATATGTTTTTTTTTTATCTACCTTTTGCCTGCTTTAGGTCTTCCATACCAACCACTGACATGTATTATTCCATTAAAAAAACATAAGACTTTTAATGCTCTTCTCAACATTTAAATGTAACAGCCTTCATTGAGATTACACCAATTAAACACTTAATGTTTGCCAACAAACCTCTTGCATGTTTTCAATTGTATTTCTGATGTTTCAACTTCATCAATGTCTCCAAGACCCAAATCTTATCTTGAATTTAAGTCTGGATTCTGGCTGGGCCACTCCAAACTATATTGAAAAATGTTAGTGAAATTTGAAAATTTCCATATAAATCTGCAAGGAGTATGAATAATTTTAGTTGTAGAAATATCTGCCAGAAATTTATAGTGAACTTTATTAACTACCAATTAGAAATTGGCTTAAAAAGCAGAGAACTCTATTTATTAGAGTCTAGGGGAAGCATTGAATTTTGATAAGATCACTAGAAGCCCTGTGTGTTGAAGATCTAAAACACACAGGGATAATTTGGTGAGAAGCTGAATTTTGGGGGTTTTACTAGATCAGAACAAAAGAAAAACCTATCAGCAGAATATTTCCTTCATGTTGAGGTCAAATCAGCCTAGCTCTGTAGGTGCAAGCAGCTGGTGCATGAGCAGAATGAAAAAACATGGATAATGCTGAAAAATCCTCTGGCAAAAATGAAGAGGTGATCACATCTGATGATATCTGACTGATCAAAGCATAAACATTTGACAATTGAAATCTGTTACTTTATGCGTTTTAAATACCAAAGAAAAGACTATTGTAATAAAACAAAGTTGATAGCTTATCAGTCAGTGAACATTTTGGTAATGGCATAGCAAGAAAACAGAAACAACAAAGGATGGGATACAGAAGAGGAAAAAATAGCATTGAAAATGACTGAAAATGGAAAAACACCACCCCGCTACACCAAGCAGGAATATCATCTGCAGCTTCCATAATGACTTGCACTACTCTGGCCAAAATGGCTCTCATTGTAAAATTACAAAGTAACAGCACTCTATGCAATTTTTCACTGTCTGCTGGTTTTCCCATTTTAAAGGAAAAAAATGGTACAGACAAAATCATTTGTCAAAATGTAATGAAATATACTCATACTGATCCCCTATGAGTAAACGGGACAGTAATTTATACCATGAAACATGTCTCTGTAATTAGGCGTCACATTATATGCAAACAACAATTCACCATCACCAATATTTCTCCCTGATGTTTAAACATGACACCTTTTTAAGGTAAAGTCCACGGAAAAATATGAAGTAGTCAATGTGAACAATCATGTTGTCACTTCCTCACTAAATGAGAGGGCCTGGTTGACACGAGGCGCTTCGATGGGCTTGGGCTAGTTAATCTTGATATAAGTGTCACTCCCCCAAATGAGCAGCTAAATCAATTCTGGCACCAGGCCGTCATTAAACTATGTCACTGGAAGGTTTATGAGGGGAATAGAAACCATCAGAACAAGGTGAGACAAAGCATGAAATTTCATGACCCATTTATGGGGTTTTCAAAATTCATCATATGGGGGAATCATGCTGAGGGAAAATTAAAAGAGTATTGAATATTTAAAAACTGATTTTAAAAAATACAACCATATAATCTACTTTAATCCAGAATCCATAGAGCTGATTAAATGCTCTAACAGGGTAACCCACTTTCACCCACTAAGCAAAATGTGTGTACAGAACACAAATTCATGCCCTACAACTAATACTACATGGATTTTATTTTAAGCATGTGAACATCCTTATTCCATTTTTTATACAATTATCAGAGGTCTGATCCTTCATGACTTTCCTGAGTTAACTTAGGAAGGTTTAATCAAGTAATTCCACAAGACAAAATTTTGCCAAAAAGATTATTTGGTGGAACAGATTTGCCTTTGTTACAAATAATAATCATAGTTATCACAATGAATACAATTTTAAACTTGTCTTACCCCTTCTATGCATTTTCAGTTAGTGATGAGATTCCTCATCCGCTATTTTCCCAGCAGAGAATAAAAAATAAATATCTGAGATTTTGTGGCACATTAGTTAATCATAAAAGCTGAACATTTACTGATTTTACGCAAATGAATTGAAGCTAAAATGGGTACAGTCAGGAGCAGAATATCAACTGGGGGCAAATAACCATTAACTTGCTGAAAGAGAATGCAACAAAGCAGATGGTGAAGACCTCTGGGAATGGAGGATTCGGTGCAGCTTTGACCACAAGACAGCTGCAGAATAGATCAGCTTACTCACTGAAGGAGCTCAAGAAAGACACCGCTGGCTCTTCATCCTCTTTACAGGTTTCTGTGCTGCTAGGCTCCTGCTGCAGATAGATACTTTGAATCGGATCGACGCCGACCGCGCTTATCTGACATGTTGTTATGTAATTGCAGCTTTACTATAAGTGTTTTCTTCTGAAGAACTTACTCCAAAATGAGTCATGACCAAAGCAGAAAAAAAAATCATGAGTAAATGCACACATGTGCCACTTCAGGCTGAATTAGATTATAAAAAGGGATTTGTGTAGTCTTCTAACTTGAAATATATTTGCTTTTAATGTGCATCAATCAACTAATGCTGTTTTATGTTTGGAAAATGAGTCATTGTTCAGCTCTGACATGTCTTGCTTCACCGTATTCAATACTTTTCTCCTAAACAGACAAGATAGTTGTATTTGCTGATGTTCCATAAAACATGTAATTTTGCAACACTGTGGCTCGGGACTTGATGATTTTCCAGGGAATGTTTATTCAGAAAAAAGAAAACTCATTATAATTTCTAAGTGAATGAGACAGAAAACCCCAGCTGGGGGGATTGTCTGACAACTAGTTATAATTTGTATAACAATCCAGATAATTACATAAAATATACTTTCTTTCTTTTCACAAGTATTGAGTTTTGAATTTTTTGTTTCTGAAATCTTTAGAAAATAAAAGTTAAGAAAAGTTTTGGTTCTTGCAAAAAATATATACATACACTTTCTTGCATTTTTCTCCAAATGCATCATTTAAAAACCAGTCAGTCAGCTAATCAGATTCTTTGTTCAGGGCAGCAGCAGTCTGTAGTATCAGAATGAGGAGCCGGTGAAATGATTTCCAGTTAGTGTTAAAGGGTGGAACACTCTGAGCTTCTTAAACCTGGGTCACTGCCTGGCTTTTGAGCTACTGGTGTGCACCACAGAAGTCAAAAAAGCAAATGTATAAAAACAGTTTTATTTTCCAGTGAACAGGAACGAGGCTTTTGTTATGGTTGAGTTGAAAAGAAAATCCTTTTTTCAGAGCCTCCTGCTGAGCTAAACGGGTAGTGTAATCTGCCTTGTAGGTGATGTGTGGCAACTTTATGAGCAAATCTGCAAGGCAAATGAATAATGTAATCATCTGACATAGCTTGTGTGTGATCATGAATTATCTTTTCCCTGAATGCTTGTCACTGCAGCTCCCACTTCTCTGAACAACACGGAAATATTCTTGAGCTGCAGCTGTAAGTCCCTGTGTTGGAATTACATAAGGTTAAAGTAAAATATTCATCGAGCTGCTTTGGACCACATCTGTATGCATCTGAGTGTGCTGAGGAAACACTTTACTGTAAACCTGCAAGCTACGCTAAGGTAGTGGCTGTTGCTTGGTTAAAAGGAGTTTGCTTGCAAATGTGCCTGATTGCTTTTGGTGTTCACTTGTTTCTCTGTGTCAGTCAATTATGTGCACACTGTGTGTCCCTGAATGCTGCCAGTTTTGCACAGCGCCTGTGTGCCTATGCAAGCGCGTGCTCATGTGCATGCCTATATGTCCAAGAATCCACTTGTCTTCATCAGTATGCTGAGATGGTGTTTATGTGCAAGCATCGGCACCATTCAAAGCAAACATTTATGTCTGGCTGCAGAGCTAGTAAAGGCAGTTGTCCTTCTCTCTGCAACCTGGGTCCTGCAGTAAAAGACTTGCTGATGCAGACGACATTATGAGAAGGCTGTAAAGTTAAAAACCTCAGCAGGTTCAGCTGAGCCATATGGGATCATGTTGACCTAAATATATATATATAAATTCAAATTCATTCATATTTTTCAATATAGTTAATTGTAGTAATAAATTTGTCAAAACTAATTGAATTTTAATCAAAAACCATATGTTGACAAAATAAACATTTATAATTCAAAAAACAATTTTGAACAGACACATGAGCTCAACAACTTATATCAATCATTTTATCTCATCTCAAAAGTTGTCTTCTTTTTTTTTTATATTATTATGTTTGCTACTCAATTAAATTGGATGTTGAATAATTAGCCAGAGAATTAGAAAATGTTTGATGTCAATAACGTGATTCAGAAACCCAAGTGATCGTCAACAGTAAAATCCCATCACGTTGATCCACTCGGCACGCTGACAGACAGGATTTGCTTCGATAATCCTCAGCTTTTTAAACGTAAGACCAGGAATTTAAAAAGAATACAATGAAGCTGAAGTGAAAGAAGATCAGAGAAATGTAAATTTAATATGCAAGGACAATGCTTAGGCACATTAATGAATAAAGAACAAGCAGTGTGTTAATGACAAAGGATTTGAGGCTTCCATGTGAGAGTGGGATCAGGCGCACGCTGTGGGAGATGCTCATTACTGCGGCCCACACTGAGTACTACCTGTGTGAGCAATACTACTGAAATACTTCATCCACGGAAGATAGCAGTATGTTCAGAAACAACAACATTGTAAACTTGTTCGTATTTTCTTTTAGTACGGGACAGCACCTAATTGGAAAATAAAGCCAATAGTACTTATTTTGAAAAATATATAAACAATACAGAGAACTCCAATGTGTGTTTTACACTGGGTTTACTGACAAAGCTGGAGGCTTTCACAAGCAGGAAACATCCCATGAGATTTTAATACTTTTGAATCATGGAGATTATCCGATAATACATAGACTGCAGGCTGTTACTGAGATATTGCATTAACTTATACATAAATAAACATAAAAAACAAATATGTGTCATTTAGCTCCTCATAAAAATTTAGAGCTCAGCCAAAAAACCACTTATAAAATTGAATGAATGGATTTGATAAAGTCATAAACTGATAAACAAAAATATAGGTTTATGGGTTTTTGTGTCATATTCTTTGGTGCTTTATAAGTTTGTTTTTCTTCAGTTTAGGAATTTGTTGTGGTTATGTTTATTTATGTGTGTAACTCTGTGTTGATGTTAATTTAATACAATCTGGAATACGGCTGTACAATAATGTGGAGAAAGTGAAGCGCTGTGAGTAGTTTCTGGATGTACAGTGCATTATGCTGCTTGGTTTAAAGTCAGCAATAATAAATTTGAGTCCAAACTGTGTCTATTTCTAAAATTTGCTGTAGTCATAAATAATTCACCTGTAAATTTCTTAACTTCTAGTTCTAAATAATAAGAAACCAATTATCTCATATTGTAAATAAGGCAAAACAGAAATAAACATAACTGAATTTAAGAGAATATAGATGATTTTTTTTGTGTACTGTTGCAATACCGATGAATGGAGCACAGCAGGAAGCTGAATGTAAAGCACACATTAACACACACTCGAAACAAGTGGTAGCTTTATGGTGTTTTGCGAGAAGTTGTGCAGTTTAAAACAAACCTTGAGAGAAAAGTTACAAACTAGCTAGTTGTGTTAGAGAAGAGGCTAACAGGAGCTTCATCATCCTTAAAAATCTTGCCGTTTGAACTATTCATCATCCTGCCTTTGACTTCTGCTGACAGGATGGCACCTCGCAGCTTATTATGCAGGGTGATAATGACCAATAAAGATCTAATCTAACCTACTCTATCACACTCTTTCTGATCAGAATCCAATTATTCCCCCAGTAAAATAAAATAAAAAATGGTTTAGACAGTGAATTTATGCTACATAATAAAGTTTTAATTTTCTGAGTTGACACTAGAAAACAAGCTTGTTCATTTAAGATGCTGTTTATGGTGAGGCCAGACAAAGATTTACCTTTTTTGCCACAGAGCTAAAAAGTGTATTTGCAGGAGTCAAAACAAGGTTGTCAAGCATAGGAATACTGCACTCCAAGCATGGTAGTGGGAACGTTATGTTGTGGGGATGCATTGTTTGCACATAGTAGATGAAATAATGAGGGGAAAAAAAAAAAAAAGCTACGTCCAAATTAACAAACCCAGCAGGTAGATGGTTGGAACTTGAACATATTTGAATTTTCTACTAACATAATGATTCCTAACCCACAGAATGTTTTTTGACATAAAGAAAACCAAGCTATTCTTAAACTGATGAAAATATCCCATTACAAACCTGGTGAATATTTACCTGGTATAAGCCAGGAAACAAAGAAAGCAATAATGCTTAAATATCCAGCAGGAATTATAATAGAATAGTCTCCCTATGTTCTCTACGATGTTTAATCAAAGTCTCATTTGTCAAGGTACATCTAATTTAATATAAAATGTGTTTGAGCTTGGATGTAAAGCATAATTTCCTATTTTGAATTGTCCAGATCAAATGCATAGTGAAAAGGTCCAAATATAAGAAAAATATGTCTATATGTGTATGTAAAGTTCTCTCCAATACTGTAGTTACATATCAGTTGTGGACAATGTTTCACTTGGACTATTGCATTTTATTGACTCCACTCTCACAAATGCAATTATCACTTATGACAAAGATTCTTACAATCAATGAAAGACTATATCCACTAATCATAGCTCAGTGATAATATTGTGTCCCACTGCAGACTCTCTCCAGATGGCAATGATCACAATGAAATGCAAAAGATAAATCATTTAGTATTGCACAGAATACCTATACTTGCATCAGTATCAGGAACAAAATATTCTAATTTTGTGACACCTCTGATTAACTTGGATGCATTCTTTCAAAAAAAAAAAAAAAAAAAGCCATTTCCTCTGTTATATGTCTGTCAGACAAACAAACATTCTTCCTAATCCTTAAACCTCAAGCTGTTGTTGAATGAGATAGAAACAGACAACAAATACACTGATGTTCATCTATAAAAGATAGAACAATGAGCTCCAAATTTAACTCTTTGGCTCATCTTTAAATGTCACTTTAATTGAATAACTTGCAAACAAAAAACATGTTTAACTGGCAATAAATCAGCACCAGACATTATTTAATTATAAGCATGTTCTTCCCATTTCTGGCTTGCACTCTAAAAATATGCTTATGAATATTTCAAACTTAATCCAAACTGAAACATCACCAGTGATATATGCTCTTGCATTTTTGCTATCTTAGCATTTCATCTAATAGATATACATTAGGATTGGGAGACACAATCTATTTTTTGATACATCCATGCATGGATAATTCTGGCTTGATTAACAACGTTGAAACTCCAATATCTCAATGTTAATTTATGATCTATCATTTTCTTGTTTTGAACAAAGCTAAATCGGACCTCAGATTTGCATCAGTGAGGCACCAGGACAGTTTCATCCCAAACTGTTTGCATCAAAGTGAAAATGACTTTAAAAAGAGCCACACCATATTAACTCTGAGCTAAAAGTAATTATTTTAACCAGGACAAACATAGGAAATTGTTTTACATGGTTCCATGTAGTGGTGAAGGTAAAACAGCTTACCTTGCCTTACCATACCCTGGAAGACCATTTAGCCAACAGCATCACACCTCCTGCTAACTCAGAGAAGATTAAGCTAATTTAAGAGTTTATTGCAAATATTAGCCTGACGTATTCATGACCATCATGGGTTGTAAATCAGGGTTATATGTCTTTATTTGAATGTAACATATTACCTTGGAGATATTTTTACTGTAACACAACAGCAACACCAAAACAACTTTATGAAAGTGGTTGCAGAGAAATTCTACATTCCTAAGAAGCAATGATCAGCTAACTGTTTATTTGCAATCTGCAGCAGTAAAACTATTTTCCACAACTGTTAGTATGTATGTTTCATATATATTCTGATTTAATTTTGGGGAATATGGTTGTATGCATATGGGTGAGTTGTTTTTCTAAGGGTGAAGACATCTTACGTCAATAATCGAGTGATGAAGTGATTAGAAATTCAAGCTAAATAGAACTGTCTCGGGTCTAAATGAACTACACTTTGTGAATAACTAAAGTTAACCTTCAGATAATTATAAAGATAGTAAGTAAACTAAAATTATACTTAAAATTAACGAAAAAAATAAACTGAAAAACAAAGAATCACAATTCGTCTTCCATTTATTCAGTTTGGTTGGCCATGGTATAGTTTCGCTATCGTAATTGTTTGGTATGATGATATAGATGTCATAATTTTCTTATTGTGATAGCACTTCAAGTAATAAACGTATTAAGTCCATTAACATTTGGCAGGAGTGCTGGGGGAAAAAAATAACCCAGGCAGACAGAGAGAAATTCCATGCATTATAATCTCAGGCCTTCCAGCTGTAATATCTGACAATGTAGCTAATGATTATTTTCATGGTGACTTATTTATCTGCAAATATTGTGGAGATTAAAACAATTTTATGGTTCAGCAAAAAGCCTATGCCAGTCTCTGGAAGCTAAATACTTATCAGACAACTGTGAATTTGACTTTATTTACTTTAAAATCTACTTCTTTTATTCTGCTTATACACCTTTTATAAACAATGCATTACTTGTTGAATAGCCGTATCCTTTTTTTACACCTGTAACCCACTGCAGAGTTGGAGACTGCCTCACATTCAGCAGTACTTTTAAAGAAAAGGTGAAGTGGAGAGTGTTTGTGTTAGACATGTATTTTTGTGTAATATCAAGACATCTCCCTGCTCTCTCTACCCCATTACGACTAAGGCACAGGATTATCATAAATTTTAAAGTCCAAGTGTTCACTGAAATAAAAAATAGTTTTTTGTCTCAATTGTGACTGAATTATGTAATCCACTGCACTACTGAAATAACTATGAATTATGTGCAATACCCACAAATCCGTGGCAACATCATGACAGTAGCTCTTTTTTTAAAATACTGTTTTCTGGCGAGCCAACCTGTATAAAGGAATCATACCTTCAGCAAAGAAAAAAGAACTACGACATTTGCAACAGCTGACTGGCAAGAAAACAAAATGTGTGTTAAATAATTCATCAAATGTCCAAATGCGTATGAACAGAACATATTTTTTCTGTAGTGTGGGCAAATGTAAACACCTAACTGATTGTGTGAAAGGCTTTGGGGAAAAAATGAAATCAGGAATCTTATTAATCACTCCTGTATTGTGACAGGTAATACCTCTCATTGCCTAGCAACCCGAGTCCTCCGGGGCAACAGTCAGAATGATGAGATTTACAATGGGATCTCTTCTCTGAAGTTATGGGACTGTCCATTGTGTTGCTGCAGACATGGCGCACAGACATCCAGTGTTCTTTTATACTTCAGCTACTGATGTTCTTTTTCAGTTATTAATTATTCAAACAAATACTGTGTATGAGATTATCAATAAAGCAAATGCATCATAAATCTTTTCTCTGCTGTATTTTTCTCTGCTTTGCATTCTGGCGGTATCTTACCTTAAACAGGCGCAGTATGTTGGCCACCATGATGGAAACGGAGCTCGAAGACGCGCCGATGACGCCCACCACCCTCTCAGGTTTGGTGATGATTGGCGCCCCCCCGCCGAGGCATTTGACATCTGTCCCGTCCTTCTCGATCAGAGCCTGGACGAAGGTGAGCGACTGCTCCAAGGCGTGAGTGTCCCTGGAACAGGTGTCCAGGATCCTTGCTCCCAGTGTGATGTTAGGCAGGAGATTATTATCATTATTTATGCGGTCAAGGGCAAAGAGCATGGCTTCCAGTCTGTGTATACCCTTCTCCTTCTTCAGCTCCCCGCAGGGTTTGCCATCATGGCCCCTGGCATGCACAGGGAACAGCCCACCTAAGGAGATATCTCCGTCAATGCGGATGGAGTTCAAATGCGTTTGTCCTGGCCCTTTGGGTTTGGCAGCCAAAGAGGCCTTGAGGGAGCTGTAAAGAAGCAGCAGCAGCAGCACCAGCAGAATGTGGATGTTTCTCTGACAGCCATTCTGATTTGGTCTACAGGCTGGAGGCTGAAACATGATCACCGTTCGAGCACGAATCCACACCAGCAATCAGGAAACAACAATAGCCAGGTATTATTTTATGATGGCCAGAGGGTTAATTGCACTGCCTCTTGAAGCAGTTTTCACAGAAAAGGATTCCTCTCATGTCTATGCCCTCTCTCAGGCATTCAATTAGAGTAGAATATGAGCTTGGCTCTTTCTCAGGATGTAATCCTGCTTCTTTCTTTTCTTTTACTCACTCCATCCTTTGACCACTGTTGTGGGCAGCTGTTTTTGTGTCTTCTGTTATTCTTTGGAGATCCTTCACTCGGGGCATTAACAAGAACAAAGGTGAACGATAAGCTTTTTTCCTCTTCCGTCTCTCCCTCCCTGTCTTTGTGTCCCTTTCCTCTCTACCTCAATCAGAAGTTTTTAATCTCCACCATTCCCCTGGGCAGGGATTTGGTATATGTCAGAGCCCTCGGGCCGTCTCAGGTCCACAGGCTTCAGAGCGAATTCCTGAAAGATGAAAAAGAGAAGCGAAGTGAGACAGTGCTCAGAGAAAACAGAAAAGGGCAAAGGAATTTGAATTTGTACGAGCTTTTCAATAGTGGTTTTTTACTTAACCTTTTAACTGCAGCGTTATGAAGGAGGAGACAGTTATATTTAAAAATGTCTCTTTCCTGCTTTTGCAGCATTTGCCCACATTTCAAATTCCGATCCTTTTGCTTTGCTTTTAGATGACAACCTTTTCTGAAATTGATGTCAAAATTCCGCAAAATTCTATGTCTCTTTTGTTTCCCTTTGCCTTCACATCAGAGAAACTGAAAAAGAACGACTTTTAAGTTGTTCCAGAAACAAAGCCTGTGTTATGAGTAGTAACAGCACATAAAGTGTTAACATTATCGCCTCAATACCTGACAGATGATTAGTCAGATTACAGGTTTAAGGAAAAGCTCAAAAGGTCTGAGTAATCTATAAATAAAGTTAATGCTATGAACCTTACCTAGGGACATCTGTTCATGTCGGGCAAAAGGAAATTACACATATTGTAATGTATGGGACTCATATGTGGGTCTTAAAGTCTCTCAGGCATTTCTAAATCTGTGGCTCACAGGCAAGAAAAATACAAGAGAAGAGCAAAGGAAGGCTCTGAGAAATTGCTCTAAACCTCTTATAGTGTTATTAAAAAATAAAAAGTAGATTTCATTTTCAAACAAGCCCTGAAATTACTTATTTCCACACATCGATCTGCTCCCTGCAAACACTTCACATCTTTTAGACAGATACACACTGACCATTGTGCTGCTGTGAACCAGGCAAATGAGTTTTATTTTTTTAAGGTTTTTCACACATTAGTCGCCCTTATTTGCAGCAGCTCAGACAGGAAATGGGTAGAGGGAGAAGAGGGTAAGACATGCAGCAAAGGCCTCAGGGTCAGGAATCAAACCCCGGCAGCAGCGTACAAAGTATATTGTTACAACACTTGGGGTTAGATCAGATATTTACCAACTTGGAACACCTGGTAAAACCTTCTGTTATTGCCTTGTCTCTGCTTTCCTCCACACGTTTGCTGCTGCCTTTTGCTCTCTAGATTATTTTTGATTGCACATGACAAATCTGTCACCTACATCATCCACTCAAACACACCATAGATCTCACCAAGTTTCAACCTCTATATAGGACACTTTGATTTTGACTTTAGTTTGTGGTGAGTAAGTGTGTACTTCAGAAAACTCTTCTACATATAGAAACTGCTCTACCTCTACACCATGCAGCGCCCCATTGGAGCAATCCTGAACAATCAACGTATACAAGAAAACAAATGTTAGGCAGTTAGTAAAAATACCTGCTTAGTTTGTCAGAAATTGCCATTTAAAAAATTACGATGAAGGTTTTTATGGCCAATCAAGCCGTAGCTGGCAAAATAGAAACAGAGAAAAATCAATGAAACTCCCTAAAATCTTTTACAATAGGCTTTTAATTTTGTCTAATATGTCTCTTGGCCTTTGATGATTATAGTTCTTATACAACCACAACCCGCCCTAATATAGATTATGCTGTAATTCACCCACAAGCCGATCAGATGAGCTCACAGGGCACAACCTGTGACTCAGCAGGACAGATGTGTGCAGTGTGTCATCACATCCCCACTTCTTCCGACCAAAAGCAATTAATGCAGCATTTTTCCCAGGATGGTTTTTATGTCTATATCAGATTCTGCTGACACTGTAAGATTATAAGGTTGTGCTTTTCTGATTGTGATGAGAGGAAAACAAGTGTAGATGCTGAAAGTGCTTTCTGGAATATGCTTTATTCGGCCAATACACAACCAGGATGATGATTTTACTTCTCTTTTTCTTTCCCTATGGGATCTTAAATGTAAGCTTTGGGTTTGCATGGGTTTGCATGAACTTGCTCATACAGCAAAAATCAAGTTGAAACTGCTTTTTTTAAATTCCTGTAGCAGCCAACTGCGTTGCTGTGCTACTGCAGGCTTGTGGCCTGTGTTAGTTATATTTCCAAGCCTTATCAATAATGTAACGGTACAAAACATTTTAGTTAACATCCATGAGGATGAAATTTAGTTTCATGTAGTGTACATGAGTCATAAGTTACTGTAGCTGTCACCCTCCAGTTCCTGCAGTGATTGACAGATCTATAATTTGCACAAACTAATAAAAGAATCCAGTCTCTTAATGTAACAAACTCAGAGAACCTCTGTATATCTTTATGTTTTAATGTGTTTTTTATTTTCATTTCAGTTTTTCTGAAAAAGTTAATGTTTACTTAAGTTTTACCCAGCCCATCTGTGTTCTCATACACAGTAATACCTTGGGTGTTGCATGTCATTATGCAGAATTTTTATCTGAAACAGTTAAAATTCATAGTTGAGTTTGGATCTGTTACATTTTGACTATTGACCCCTTTTGCAGGAAATCTAATAAACCGTTTCCTCCAAGTTATTTGAGGAAACTTACAGTAGAGGATTTAAATCTCATTTTGATTTAAATGAGATTTAAATCAAAATAAGCCAAGACAACACAGATCTTGGAATTTGGCTTTGGAACCAAATCCATAAAGTTAATTTCAATAGCAGCTTAAATACATGAGGTCACTCAAAAGTTGTAGTGCCTTGAAATAAACATCTGGTCCTGCTGCAGCTCTTCCCTTAGATCCAATTAAAGAACAGAAGAAAAAGCCAACTTAAAGGACGGGAAACCCTCAAACAATAAGCAAGGATGGGATTAGTCCTAGTTACTATGTTAAAACAATTAAACATCCTGACGGATCTTGTAGGATGTTAAACAAAAAATATTCTGTATATCCAAGCTAGAAAATTCATATTTATATATACAGTGGCATTATGTATATGCTTATAAAGCAGTACTAAAAAAAGCATTTTTTTCTCTAAAACAGTATTTGTTTTAGATCAAAAGCTGTGTCTTTCTCATTTATTTCACTACCTGAAATTTGAATCTACACACACTGACACAATTATTAATGCTATTTATTTATTTTTTTTGTATCACAGAATCAAAGACATTCCCGAAAGATACACAAAGTATGCCACTACCAGCCACCTTGTGAGTTGATGTGTGCAACCTGTTAAATCCTGCCATAGTAATGAGCTCTGAAGGAACAATCTCCTTGCACACTGTGGCAGAATGGGGTTGTAGACATTGGTTTTCTAGCAGAGTACACCGAGGCCTTGGATCAGCAATGGCTGAGATTCATTGAGAGCATATTGGAAGTGACAAGGTCCTTTGAATACACTCAACTATCTCCTACTGAGTGAGAAGTAATTTTTCAGACTTGATTCTCTGCAGGCCGACTTTAACTGCTCGCAGAGCAAGTGACTACTGGGAGGCCAGCCAGCTCACCTTAGCCCTGTAACCAAATGCAACTGTACATCTAAAATAAGAGCAAGCACTGAGATTGAAGGAGTAAGTACTGCTGCGAATGGACACTCCAGGGTATGAATAGGACAAAAACAAATCCCAGCTGTAAGAACTAAACTTTTCAAACAAAACAAAAATGTTCTGCAAGACTGCAGAATCAAAGACAAATGTCATCAAACTACATGATTGTGGAAAAGAATTGCTGGCAGCATGACAGTCCATAAGTCTTCTTCAGACTGAAAAACATTTGCCAATCTATGAAAATACCTCATCTGTGCAACAGCCGCAGAAAGAAGTCACATAAATCACAGATCACATAAAACACTTTGTTGATGAGTCTGTTTTGCTATATTCCAGATCAATAGCTTATGGTGTTCCATTACTGGAGATAATGCAAAACAACTTTCAGTATTACCTTTAAAGATCTCAGTGCATGATCTGCAGTCCTCCCATAACCCATGGAAAAAAAAATAATAATCTCAGAAACTGTCATCACTTATCTGACGCTCAGATATTCCTTTTTAATGAATCTCTGAAGTTGGGACAAATGCACCCTTCAGACTTTTATTCAATGTGGCATGCATTGATGTACAAGCTGAATGAGAATAGAATGTTGGAAACCTGGTCGTATATTTTTGTCTTCAAGTAATTTGTGTGTGATAAATTGTTTTAAAACACAGAATGAATGGCAAATCTCATCTGTCAGAATTTTTAAGCTTTGTTTTAGCTTGCTTTCAGCACAGGAAAAACAAATACAAAAAAGGCTCCAATGATACAAAGACAAAATAATTGTATATTTAAAGATGGCTCTCTAATGGCAAATCTCAAACATTCACTGTAGTGACACTGAAAACAACAAAAATGTTAAACAGCTGGAAAATGTCAAAGACAGCTGCAGGAAAACTGGAGATTTATATCAGGGAAGCAACCTTTTCCTAGGTGAAAAAGCATATTTCAGAACATTCATTCATTTCAAAAGGCCATAAAATAACCTTGAGGCAAATAAGTACCTATTACAGCACAGACTTACAAACTAGAGCTACTAAAGCTACTCTAACTTATTATTACGCCTGTAACCTGTAAAAATAAAGATCATACACTGAGCAAGAGATACATCAAAAGGATGAAATGTGACCTAGAACTCTAACTATGACAGATAGATTTGGTTCCTCTTTCAAGCGTGCAAGTTATCCAAATAGCAACAAATTCTCATATGTTTGCAATAACAGAGTTCAGAGTGTTGGAAACTGTGATGCACTTACCTATAATGCTCTCAAATGTCAGGCGAAGTGTGTGAGATGATTGATCTTGTGCTGTTTGGCAGCTCAGAATAGCCTGGTGGTAGACTTGAGGTTTGTGACCTATTGTTAGCCAAATAACACCAACCACCTCTTAAATAAGAGCCCAGCTTTTTTTTTTCCTTTGTGTAACTTAAGATAATTTCTTGGGTTTGTGCCAGCTTAATAGTTGCATCCTGAGAATGAATCCTTTTGCTTTGGGTCACCAGTTTACGCACCCATTTTAGAGTTTATGCATTGCTATTTCATCGCTTTCTTTTTCCAAACTGTTTTGGACTTTTTTTTTTGCTTAACACAGTAGTATAACCCCTGATCAAACCTTAATAACTATAAGTGACCTTTTGCTTAAAGATCATTTTTATTGGAGTCACATTTACAATAAACTACAAGTAGGTTATAGAGAATGAGTTTAATTTGCTAATTTCATGGACAGGTGTGAAACAACCAGAACTGCAGAAGTACAAAAAAGTAAAGCGACAAAAGGAATCCATATGGATGAGTGTCAAGAGGAAAGGACAACTGGCCAAAAAGTAATAAGCATATCCACAGTGAAACATAATGGAGATATAATTTTTATGTGACACAATATGAGTTTAGGCGGTATAAGTACTTTTGAAAGTAACAAAACAGTTTTTAGTCAGTTTAAAGCTGCCATAATGGTGTTAGTTCAAAATAATTGTTTGTAACAATAGTCAAACTATCTCTCCCTCATCAGTAACTATGTATTTGTGCAATAATGAGCATATTAGATAAGAGTTATGATTTCTCCACCAGAAAGCTTAATACCATTTTTCAAATTTTCCCTCAGAGATAATTTTAATTCACAAATGTTGGTTGGTAAATCTCCTTAGCTTTTTTTTTTTTCAAGATGAGAGCTCACTGGGGAAATTATGCTTTACTACATGGTGCATGTTAAGATTGTGTAATATAGATGAGAAAAGTGTTAACGCTGCAGCAGGTAACCTTTATAAAAAGTACATGTTTTTTACGCATTTGTAAAAACTGTCACTATGTTGCGACAGTATAATATGAGACAGATAATCTGTGAAAAACAAGCTCCTTTGCTTCCTCCCTGGTTCTACTGCCATCTGCAGAAATACATGGCTCAGTCAGAAATAACCATTAAGAACCAGGAGGTAAATTATTTATTTTTTACATATTTACTGTAAATATGTAAAAAATAAATAAATAAATCATATATATAATATAAAACTTACCTACTACAGCTTTAAGGATTGTCTGAAGGATATTTATTTTTACAAGTAAGGTAAGTGGAGCAGATTAATATTACAGAAAAGAAACTTGGACAAATTACTTTTTCTTTTCATAAGTGAAATCAAGTATAATTCAACTCAATCTCCCCAATAAACTGTACAAATAGGCGACTGCTTTTGGCAACATTTGCAAAAAATACTTAAGCTGGAATATTAAATTATTAAATAGATATATGAATATGAAATCTAGGATTTACTCTTACAAAATAGACAAGATATGTAATATCAAGAAAGTCTTTAAACTATCTTTACCGAAATATTACCTGATTGCACTTCAAGAGCAATTTTCCAATCATGCAAAGAAATCAAATTGTGTTTTCCAGTACATCGCGTTCACCGATTCTCACATCCTTGTAGTGCTGGATTTAACTCTGACATACACATGCATAGAGAAATCACAATAAAGTCCACTAAAGGTGGATTTCAGTATACTGGCTAAAGAAGCACGAAAACACAACCTCCCTCTAAGCCGATGGAGTACTGCTGTACTTTCTGAGACACATATGATCTGTAGACAAATAGAAGTTTTCTGAGATAACATTTATCTAAGACACTCCATGTTGCCGAAGCCTTTTCACGAATAAAATTGAATCATGAAATAAGCTAATAGTTGAATGGATCATTGTGTAACTTGTCCCATCAGTCACATACTCACACCTTCTCTTGACAGCTTCTTAAAGCGGTCATTTTTTCTGACAGCTCACACTTTGCAGACAGTTTTTTTGAGTTCATCATCTTCCTGGGTTGGTTGACAGACATTGTCCCTGTTCTCTTCTGCACTAAAGATGCTGCAAAAACATTGAAAACTTACTTTCACTCATCATTAATTAATTTGCTTTTCAACAACAGAACATCACAGGATAATAAAGCATGTACTTGCGTATCTGACGGTTCACCAATCCACCAAAAACATCTGAGGGGGAAATGTTTATCTTTCTACTGACTGATCTCTATTATATATTAGAAGAAGAATGACAACATTTCTACATGACTGTGGCTCTTTGGAAGTTGTCTTGCAATCTTAAAGTTGTGAGTCTGATTCCAGCTTCCCCTTGCCAAATCTTGAATGTGACCCTGGTCTAAGCACTTTAGCGACTATGTAAATGTGGTTCTAATGTAAAGTGCTTTGAGTGACTGGTAAGGCTAGAAAAGTGTGATATAGATTCAGTACATTTAGAATGAATCAAAGATGATCACACTAACAAAAAAGATTAATAGAAAAGTCATGAAGGATAAATTCAATCAAAACTGAAATGTGCTACTACTAAAGTTGTCTAGTCACTGCTGGTAAACTGAGCTAAAAAACAAATAAATATCCGTTGGATTGTATTATGAGTTTACCAGTGTCTTGCGAGACCAAAAGAGATTTTTAAAGTCTGATTTTCAGCCATAATGTTTAAATATATTATTTTTGAGACACTAAGAAGAGGAAATAGTCCTCTTTTTAGCATGTACTAATCTGAAGGTTCACAAATCTACCAAAAACATCTCAGGGGAAAATGTTTAAGAAGAATGACATTTGACCATTTCTACAACATTTCTGACAAGTTTGGATCTGTGAGCTTTCAGCACCAGAATCATCACAGTAGAACAGGGAAAGAGTTCCTAGCTGGATAAAAAAATGACTGTTTGCTTTCATATACCCAGCTTATTGGATCCCCACCCTGGCTCTGATCAGGTTTTCAGCTACAACAGCAGGTATCTTAATGTCAAACACTGACATTAAGATACTTGTTTGTTTCTCACTTTGGATTCACCACCAGGTTGGATACAATGAGAGGCTTGCCTAATAAACCTACAAGAGGCGTGTTTTAAATATGAAATATTTTTTAATGAACCAGTATGTGTCCTTTGAGACATACAGTTTCTCTCTTTCTTGAGTTTGATGTGATTAGAATGTAGTTTTACAATGTATATGAAATCGTGACAAGTTTCAAGCTAAAACACAAGAATTTAAAACTGAAATTCACTGTTAAAGAGACAGAATCAACCCCTTCACAGAGTTTGTCTGTAAACAAGAAATTCAATTGCAATAAAACTATTTCATGTTCTATGCTACTCTAAGTGATACACTGATGGTTTTTCTTATTGTTTCAGAAATGTAACAAAAATGGTGGTTGATAAGACAATTTTAGGACAATTATTTTTACAAGATCTTGTAAGTGAAAGATCAAATCTGATTTGCACAAATAACAATTAACCTAATGAAACTTAACATTACACTCCTTTGGATTTGCTTTTCTAAACGGCTCCCGAAGCAGTAGTTTGGTCAAGAGTCATGAACCTCCTTCCTTCGTAAACAAAATTCAGTTTGGAAATGGCTTGTTATAAATCTACTTTAAAAATATCTCTTGCATTTCAGCATGCAGAAACAAGTCAGTGAAGATCCAAAAAAATACTCTACACTTTTGTTGCCATGAGTAACAAAGAAGGATCTCTTCACTCAGAAAAACGTGTCCTTCTGATCTATTCATTCTGCTTGCCCTTACAAATGCACTTTACCTGAAAACAAAAAAGCCTACAGCATGTGCTCTTTGAAGGAGACAAAGCTCCTCTGCAGACCTGACACTGCACATTCACAAGGTTGCATGTTTTTTTTTAATCACATTACATTAGAGAGTTCACAGCTTCACACCAACCATTTTACTGTCCTGACTATTTTGCAAGAGGATTATAAAAACAAACAAGGGTCCAGCTGGAATAAGGGGATATGTGCGGATGAAACCTGAGGAGTTGCTACGTGGCAAACAACCCAGAGAAACTTTTAGCTGGAGCTCTCTTCTCATACATGGGCAGGAGGGGTTCTCTAATTGACACTCCAGCATGTTGATGCTGCACAGCAGATCAATAGGAAGGTAGAAGTGCTGCTGCCCAAAGGAAAATGAATGGAGAAAGCAGGGCTTAGCTGCACACAAGGACTGGAGAGCTTAGAGGAGACTGCCACTTTGTTTCTAATGAAAGAATAAAATGGCTGAATTATCCTATAAAAGATCCATCAATAATCTGAATCAAACTTGTAAGTGGTCGAAGGGTAATGCTTTTTTTTTTTCGAACAGCAAAATTAGAAAACCACAATGCAATTATTTTAAACATAGCCAGCAATCTGTCATGGACCTACTTTTTTAGCAACATTACTCTTTAAATATAATCTTGATCTTTAAAAAAAAAGTATGCATAGATTTCTTTTTTCATAAAGAAATCTATACATTTCTTTTAGAAATTAGCAATGTTTCAGAAAGAAGGTCTTGGGTGCAAATCCCAGCCAGCAAATTTCTGCCTGGCATCTGTTTGTTCTCCATGAACATGCATGACTTTTTTCAGCTCCCAGTGATTGTCTTCACAGTCAGGAAGACTTTCATTTTAGGTTCATTAGAATTTCTAAGTTTTACTTTGTCAAATGTTTTGTCTTATTCTGGACTAATAACTTATGCAGGGCACCTACCACCCACTTACTACTGAAGATAAAAACACCAGTTCTTTTACGTGTTATGCTCTACAATCCTGTGCTGCTTTATTTTCAATAAGACATATATTGGTTTTATGTCATATTTTAAATACATAAAATTAATAAACAGAATAATAATAAATAAAAACATGAAAAGATGAAGGCTCCACCCCCATGCACATTTTGTTTGTTTTTAGTACATGAGCTCTGTTAGATAAAGGATCTGTTATGCCCAGTACAAATCATCTGACCATGTGCAGTTTTTTGGTTGCTTCAATTCGCTTATTTTACCTGAAACTTTCACCTCTGTTGCAGTTCGGTTCAGTTCAAAAGTCTATTCTGCGTCAACAATTATTAGAGGTACTGTTTACAAAGTTGGCACTGGTATAAATGTGGTTGAGTCAGGATACAATTAATCAAAAATCTTTTTCCGCAGTAATAACAGAAACAACCTTTTCCTGACCCAAGTATCTTTTCAATCACTGTGAAAATAGGTAGTGTTCATATTAATGCAATAATATTCAGCATGTCAATATCAATTCCAGCAAATTTACACAGTTCACTTTTCTGTACACTTGAATTTATGACTTAATATTCTCTGAAAACAAAAAAAACATGTTAAACATTCTCACTTCCAGGAAATATTCAGTGGTAATATGGTAATATGTTTAGGA
Organism: Xiphophorus couchianus; assembly: GCF_001444195.1. NCBI lineage: Eukaryota > Metazoa > Chordata > Actinopteri > Cyprinodontiformes > Poeciliidae > Xiphophorus > Xiphophorus couchianus. Next base: position 6,167,611 of record NC_040247.1, read on the forward strand.
TATTTTACCAACTCTTATTCTGGTGTGAATGAACAAAAGTAACATGCTGGACATCTTTTGACTGAATTTTATTAATATCCAGCTCACGCAGCAACTGGTGGTGAGATTGAAGCAATGGGAGCAAAAGTAACATTAGCTCTCTATTTAAAGAGGATTTATATATCAGGAGGGGGCGAGGTGATTTGAACATTAAAAGCCTTGGCTTATTGGTTTGAAATCAGTATGGAGCATGCACGTTAATTATTTTCCTTCCCCTTGCTCATTTATTAATTAGCGGTAAAAATGCCTCCTGTTGCTCAGCAAACATTTCGCTTTTGGCTGGAATTGTATTAAACACAAGGAGGTAGAGCTTTTTAAAATAAATAGGGCAAAATATATTATTCAGAACTGCTTAAAGAAATGCCGTACAGGGATGTAAATAAATATTACCCTCTTTCCAGATATATTGTTCTACTTTTTTGACACACTTAAATATTCCAGCTCATGGAATATTTTTATGTCTGAAAGGTAACCCGAGCAAATACAAAAAACATTATTTCCTTATGGAAGAACAGTTATTCAAACCACCTTAGACCTGTTTGAAAATGTAATTTCCCCCCTTGTTAAATTAAACTTAATTAAAACTCAATTAAGCATGATTAACAATCTTTTTCGTTCAGTTTCACTAGTCACAACCAGGCCTGATTTCTGGCCTGGCTGTGATTCTACAGAATAAAAAAACACTTAATAGAATCCATCTGATAACATGACTTAGGTTAAAAATGAATAGACCAGCATCGTGCCTCGCTCTAGAGAAATAAAAAAAAAAATATGTCAAAGTCATTCATCTCTCAATCTGGAAAGCATCAAAAGTTGTCCTAATGCTCTGTTGCCTTAGTGGGGGCAGTCAGAACTTCATGACTTTCCTAGGACACACCAGGTTCCCAAAGTACTCTAAGATCTAATAGGAACTCTTCCAAGACGTCACAGAAGAACTCAGGACAACATTCATAGCACTGCAGTCCACACTAGCTTAAGATAAGGCCAGGGTCCATGATTGTCTTGCTATGTTTGCTAAAAAAAAAAAAAAAAAAAAAAAACATTTCTGAGAAATAATGTTATACCAACAATGAACCACAAAGGTGGCATAGGAAACTAAAGGTCTTCTAAGACTGAGAAACTTACTACATTGGGATTTCAAAGTCACTGTTCAATATGTTTCCACTTCAATCAAAAGAAACCAATTTTTTTTTTACTTCATTCAGCTTTGAACAAATGGAGCCTTGGCGAAAATTCAAACTGGGAGACTCGACCAGCTTCACCACATCATCTAATCACTACGCCCGACCACAGCCAATCCGGACCGGAGCTTCACGCCGCTCCAGCCAATCGTCGTCCAAAGACACCTTCAAAAGTCCAAGCTATCCTGGGGTCTTCCTGCTTGTCAGCCGTGCTTCGACCCACCTCCTCCCCTTCTCCACCTTCATCATGAGGGTGGTCCTCCAGGATCCCTTGTGCTCTTCCTCTCCAAGCTCCGCTCCACCACCAGTTTCGGTCCCGGGGGGGAAGACTATCCCGAGCTCGCCGAGCAGACCGCCTGCTCACGGCGATCCTCGGCTCATGGTCTTCTGCCGGGTCCGAGCGCCAAAGAAATTGTACCATTAAATCTTTTTAACTGCTATTTTCTTCTCCGTGTGAGTCTCTCCAGATTGAAATACCTTCTTCAAGTTTGTGAAAATAGTCTGACTGTATGTTTATGTTTTAGAACTGAAGAGAGCAGCTAGTGAATAACTTCCTGAAAATTGAATTGAGCATTTTCAATTAATCCTGAATAACCAGGTATAATTGTGTAGGGATTTTAGGATGGATGAATGCTACTACAGACAGTAGTTATTGGGCCTTTTCTCATTTTCTTCAGTACCAATGGGAATGAAACAACCTTCCCATGGAAGTTGTTTCAGGAAAGTAATTAGCTTAAGCATTTAAAAATGCTGACAAACCTTTGGTTTGGTCCTTCTCTATTTCTTCATCATCACTATAGCTGGATAAGACACTTAATTTTCCCTAAATAGCAGACTTTAGTGAGTCCACACTGTTTTGGACTCCTGATATGTTTTAAAGTTATGCACTGGACCTTCTGCTTCTGTTCTGCACGTAAACATTCTGAATGAGTTCAGCTTTAAACAATGCTGTACTCTTTGATACACATTTATATGTGTACCATTACCTCTGTATAGTGGCAGTTTGATGGTCTTGATGGCCTTTGTTTTTATGAGCAGTAGCATGCTGTAATAAATAGAACTATGAATTATTTTCTCACTAGAAGATGCTAAAGGTTCAGCCATCAGTTTGTGACCTTATGTTCAAGTGCATTTGGGTTATTCAGCAGGACAGTGATCAAAGGCATCAGCAAGAACACCTCTAAATCTAAAAAAAAAAAAATCCAGAATGTCTTGTAGTGGCCTCATAAAAGTCAGAACAAAACCTGATTCAGGTTCTTAGGTGTGACCTTAGACACGCTCTTTTCTGCTGGAAAAAAAATTACAGGCTGGTTTTGACATATTTTCCCCTTTAAAAACCACATATATTTACTCAGGTTATCTTCAACATTCAAACTGCTTGATGGTTTGAAACATTTAAGTGTGAGAAAAAAGCAAAAACAGGAGAGATTTATGAGGGTGCTAACAATTTTTCATGGTGCTGTAACACCAACAGTAATCATTTAAAATGGCAACTGATTCCAGTATTTAGCTTAGATTTCCATCCAACGTCCAAAATAAACTATTTCACTCACGAATGATGGGAGCCATCCAGAAAACTTGATTTGACATCATTTGACACTTCTTTCACATTACAAGGACCAGTCGCATGCAATTTTATTCAATACAGAGAATAAGGTCACTGGGGCCTTTTCTGAATACTAAAACATCACAAGAAAATTTTAACATGGTGACCTAAATTCACTTTAAGTTCTAGCTGTCTTTGTTATCAGAGCATACATGCCTTTTAAACTGTCTGACAATGTTTCATAGTTAATTGTACACAGAAATGATTGTTTGAATAGGTTTTAGTGTGATAGATATCCTAGGCAGTCCAGTTTTAATAGCCTGATTAATTTTCAGGTATTAAGAGTATTGCGAAAACTGCAGTACATTGGACTTGGCAGTGTGGGACGAGGAATTTCTGCCTTAACAGTTGAATAAAGAATCTAGATGCGTTTCTGTGGAAATTTTATCAACACTTTCATCCATCATAGGAAGGGTGTCACTTTTTACAATAAATTTAGGTCAGAAACTCAAAGTAATAATTCTTTGTGGGCAGCATGCGGCATCAGTTGCCATGGTGAACTAGCCAGGTAAAATAACAGTGAACTTTGTGGCACCCAAAATTCTACTAGTTTCAAAATTCAATCAGCAATTTTGACATAAGTAGACAAAGCACCGTCTTAACAGTTTGAGGTGTTTGAAGTCAAAAACATTCAAACAATGAAAACAACTAAAATAATTATCCTCCAGAAAGTTTTGTGAGATTTAGACTTGGAGAGGTGTAGAGAGAAAAGGTTTTATGACTTTCCAAAGAAATTCTAAATAAATATCTTAAAAATATGGAACACATATGTGTTAAGCTCCTTGATTTCTGAAAGTCTTTTAGGGAACGTTATCACCAACTTCTCTCATCTTAAGTCAGATTTCCTTTGTGTTCTTCTTAATTAAGGTGGACCAAATTAAGTAATGCGACACTGTGAACATAAATTTTATTATTTAGATTTAAGTGTTACTCTAACACCTGAATACGCATCGATCTAAACCATACCATAGTAGCTCTGTGTGTTTAGGGTCATTATCCTCCTCCAAGGTAAACCTCTCCCCTGTACTCAAGCCTTTTACAGCCTCTAACATGTTTTCTTCCAGGATCGTCCTGTATTATTGTCCATCCATTATCTCATTAACTCTAACCAGCTTTCTATCTCGCTTAAGAAACCATCTCCACAGCATGAGACTTTCACAGTCCACAGAAATTCCTTCTAAGAAAGGCTATGGAAACTGAGTTTTAACAAATATCTGCATCGACTAATTCAATAAATACTCAACAGCTGTATTCATTATATTAATGAAATTACATCTAGACTGATGTATTGATTTTGTAAAATAGTACAAGAGGTTAAACTGGAAAAGTGTAGCAGAAAACAAAACAAAATCCTAATTTGTTTCCCTTAAAATCAAAGGATTTTGAACATTAAACATTAAGGCAGATGGGAAATGACAGTCAGAACGTTTAAAACCTCAAGCGTATTAATTACAAGAAATCACAAAAACCAGCCGTCGACAGTTGTTATTTATTTGCTGCCCTCAGATAGTATGTGGTAATTCTGTCTAAGACATATTCTCCAACTGCTGGCTGTGGATGTTTGATTTCACTTCACCAAAAACCCCCCGAGGAAGCAAGGGTGTAATTTATCTCATGACATCTCAGCTTTATGACATCTGCACTACAGAGCTTTTTCCTGTCTATGCTGGGTACAGAAATTTTAAGACTTGCATGCGGGGGTTCAATAACATAAAGCCAGAGTTGTGCTTTTGTGGCGCAGTGGATGTAATGTGTTGTTTTGAAGATGGTATAAGTGATTTGGAAGACAAGGTTGATGACAGGGAAAGGGGAGAAGAAATGAGCCATCCCTAAAATTTCTGTTTACTTGCACAGGATGCTTTTCGGAGCAAGCTAATGGAGGGCTAAGATCACTGAGCTGGATCTAGCAGGAGATAAATGGACTGAAATGCGAGAACCAGCTCTGATTCTCCTGCCCTGGAGGAGAGGAGGCAGGAGGCGCATGCTGCTTAGAAAGGATGTAGATGATATGAGGGAAAACCATCAGGGAGTCAGAAGAGCATATTAAAAACTGTTGACTTCCCGTTCACTGACCGGCTGATTCAATGACCATCGTCTTGCAATAACAATGTGAAATAGACACTCCCACAAGTCCCATTTCACCCCTGATCTTTAACAAGTCTTATACTTTATTCACAGAGTCTCTCCTGTAAGATTAAATTTTAAGGGGAAAAAAAGCACCTATCTGCTTGGTATTCATCACCATCACCAATTTCCTTTCCTGTAAAGCTTTCTATTCCTCCCCATCATGACATGCACACCTTGGGGCCCTGGATTGAATATGACTCGGAGGGCAAGTTTAAATGTTGAAGCCACAGGTTAAAATATATCTAGGTCTCCTAAGCCGCTGGCACTGAAGACAGCTCTTGCTAAACATGTGAGCCCACTTAATGGCCCAGTAAAAAGATGGCAAGAAGGAGGTGAACCATCTCAAGCTTCATGTTGACTCCAAGCGTCGCTTGGTAATGATGCCTAACGTACTTCGTCTTGCGGGTCAAATACCGTCTTTTTTTAACCTTGTATTTCAGAATACCAGCTGCTGAAGTATAGAATTTACAGGGGCTGACAGAGTAGACAGTCTATATCACAGGCCAACGCTGTCTAGCATTCTTTGCAAGTGTTATTGGGTGACAGGAGAGGAGGAAAGGGGGGAGCACAATCGATACGAAGAGCTGCTACTTCTCAGACACGTTGATTGATTTACTGTATCTGTTGAGCTGGTCCTGACTGTCTGTCAGGATTAAGGAATTATGTTTTATCAAACCTGCACCCCTCGCAGACCTATTTCCAACAGCATTCCCTTGAAGCCACATCACATGGAAAACCAGGGGACATCAGAGAGAACAATGTGTTCAAAGCTGCAGTTCGTGCTTGTTGGATGGTCCAGGAAAATGAAAACAATGTGATTAGTGGCGATACAAACATCAAAAGCTTGTGTGACAGCTGCAGTTGGGGCTGTATGACGTAAAGTGTGTTTAGTGTTAAATCATACCTCTTCCAAGAAACTGGCAAATGATGGGAAAGACTTAAAGAGAAAAGCTACTTCGATTGCAACAATGAACAAAACAAAGACTTTGGTAAATACCAAGAGGTTTTATCTGCAGTAATGCGGGCATCGCTCCTTTATAGTGAAGAAAGAGCTAAATCGAAAGGGAACCTCAGACTCTCAATGTCATGATCCGAAGATATGGATCATGACCAAATGAACAAAATCCCAAATCCAAGGAGATGAAATTAAAGTTTTGTATGGAGAGCTCCATCATAAAAAGGGGCTCAGAGCAGAGCTCCTGGTGACTTGCTTTGAAATGAATCAGCTCTGGTAGTTTGACCGCCGGATTATATTGCCTTCCTACAGACTCTCCTTGGGGATTTTCTGGACTTTTCCCAATGAGAGGTGGCCTGAGAACAAACCCAGAAATTATTGGTCTGACTGTTTTTCTGGGAACACCCTGGGTTTCCCTGTTGGAAACATTTAAGATAAGATAAGATTTATTTGTCATTGTCATCAACAGATTACAACGAGATTGAGATTTGCTCGACTCGAGTTAAGATGCAGGTTATGTGTATATTCATAATATACAAAGATAAAGAAATAAATAGTACAAAATGATAAATAGACATCAGAAGATGGTTGCAGCGCCTGGAGGTGTCGCAACAGAATTTACATTTCCAAAATTTCAAGTCAGTTTAAGACAATAAAATGACTACTGGACAAAAGTTCTACTTTCTGAGAACAACATTGGCTTCTCCAATGTGCTTAAAGAAGATTTCTTCATATCAGAAAAAAAATTGCAAGTGGCCCAAGTGAGACCCCCAGACACACTAATCCAAATGTAATTTTAAAAGTAGATATATTTTTTTCCTTAGTTTTTGGAAGAAAATGTCTACATTTTCATGCTTCCTTGGATTCTATTCAAGAAAATGCTGCAATACTTATGGCGTTTACCTGTTTTTGTTCTCTGTAATTATCTCCTTTTCTTCTTTAGTGTACATTTAAAAATCAATGGAAATAGAGTCAGGTGAATGCAAGAGAAATGTGGAAAAACACACTGCTCTGCCGTCGTGCAGATGCATGGCATGTGTGAAGAGGTCCTCTATGTTATTGTTTTTAATCATCTCTCGATATAAAATCCACACAAACACTAAAAAATAGCTTTTGTATGTTTCCACTTTGAAGAATTTAGAAGAATCCATTTTTCTCACCACAAACATCTTTCTAATTTCTTACACTTCAACATTGTGAGTCGGAAAACCTATAATACACATTTCCACTACTCTTCACAGTAGACAGGCATTTCATAGCTACATTTAAAGCTTGAATGATTAAAATAATTTGTGAAATCAAATCCAGTGTGAGAAGTGATTAATAATGCAGGTAAACTTTTAGCCTCTACTCTGTGACATTTATCTAATTATTTTTGGGGGAACCTTTGGGACAAAGGGGGGGGAAAAAGAGAGAAAATGTCAACTTGACCCTTGGGAATAGATTTTCTGACTTTGTGTAAATGGAGACAGAACAATTAATCAGTCAGGTGACTAGTTGGCATTTTGAGATAATCAGCATTGGCTGCAGATTACCTCACTTGGCTGGAGAGAGAAAAAAAATCCACCAAGTTAATGCTGTATTATTTTTATTTTTTTCTGTTGCAGCACTGGAATGAAATTTCTGATTACCAGTGTCCACTCGTTAACTTGATAAATTATTTTTGGTTCAATTAAATATATTGCAAACCAAGAGCAGAGTCTCATATTTTAATCACATGCAAAAACCAAATAACAGCATAAAATTGATATAATTTCTCAGCCAAGCAGAGTCCTGAAATAATCTGCTCAGACAGCAGAAACATGCCTGTCCGAATGGAGCCATTAACAAAAATAAATCTAGAAAACAGCCAATTTATGTAAAATTATATTATAGCTGTAGACCTAATCCACAGCTAGCAAATAAAGAGAAATAAACAACATGAAAATATATATTAACATTAAAATACAGTAAATAAATGCATATATGAAATCTTTGTATTGTTCAGTTTATCAAGGTAAGTCTTTATCCAAGCAAATAAACAAATCCACACATTCAGTGTACTGTAGATAACAAGCACAATAAGGACAAAACACCATCAAAGATCAGCCAATAAATACAAGAAAGGACTTCTGGCACATCCAACTTAATGAGCTCCATCCCTGGGCTTTCTGGGCGTTGTTAACTTCAGCTGACATGGGCACTACAAATCCACCCAAACAACCAAATGGGGCAATTTAAGCAATAAAACCTTCGCTGGAGTAACAACCTGCCAGATTATACCTTGTACCAGTCAGTTCTAAAACAGGGAAAAGAAAGATGGAGAATGCATTTGGATCATCAAGTGTTATTTTCTTCAATCAATGTTGAATCGAAGAATTGCCCTGAGTAGTTTTTAATTCTAACTTTTTGTCACACTGAACAGCAGCGTTTCTCAGATAACTTTTTATTTTTAGAGCAATACTCTTCACTTTTCTCTACTTCATCTTCTAAAGTGTTTATGTTTTACCAGTATTCTTTGGAAACTTCAGCCATTTATAAGATGTAAAACAAGGTTTATTAGCTTTGACTTACACATACCATTATCAGCATTTTGTTACAACAATGTAGTTCAAATATAGAATAGCTACTCGTTGTTGGACCATAAATCTTTTTTTTTTTCCTTGGTTTTGTAGCACTACTTAATGTACTAAGGGACTAGATGGCACATAATATCAGAAGACTAAGTTCATCTACTGGAGCTGTTGTCAGTCATCAATAAAAACAATACAAAAGAATAACTGCTTTCAATACCATGTATTATAGAAGGGAAAATTAAAATGATCACCACAAGACACAAACATACATAGAACCCCCCAAAAAAGAATACTATATATATATATATATATATATATATATATATATACACACACACACACACAGTACTGCAGTAGATCTTCCATATAAATGTGCACAAAGTTCTCAATTTCCCCACCGGTCAGCACAATGTCTGACTTACACATATTTAAAAAGTCCATGGTTTGATCGTCCAGTTGTTTGAGATGAAAATGTCCAAGCGCAATTTGTTTCCACCAGAAAAGAAAAGAATAATGGATTGTGTGTCTGTATGATGAGATGGAGGGAGAAATGTTACCAATCATCAGCCTCCTACCAGATCAGTATGGAGTGAATTTCAGGTTCTCTTGGCCCCAGCCGGTTGTCAGAAGCTCGCCATCCTTTAACCCAGGGGTGTCAAACTCCAGTCCTCAAGGGCCGCTGTCCCGCAGTTTTTAGATGTGCCACGGGTACAAAACACTGGAATGAAATGGCTTGATTACCTCCTCCTTCTGTAGCTCAGTTTTCCAGAGCCTTAATGACCTAATTATTCTATTCAGGTGTGATGTTGCAGAGGCACGTCTAAAAGTTGCAGGGCACCAGCCCTTGAGGACTGGAGTTTGACACCTGTGCTTTAACCCTAAAAAGGATCACCTGGCCTGTATTGAAATAAACAAGACCAATAAATGACCAGCCTGCTAGCTAACTAGACTTGTTTCAGTTATTATATACAGAAATAAATGCAATTATATCCACAATCCAGTCTTTCAGACAAAATAAAGATATCAGCATTTATCTCATTATCTTAAACACATATATTGAATTTAAGAAGTTAGATCATGTGACAATTAAACAATTAGCATTGGCTACCACTACCAACATGCTAAACAAACAAAACAACATTGTGTTAACTACTCACCAATTCCATATATAGTTCAGTGCATGACAACTTCATGGCTCACTGGGAATTCAGATCTACATAATTTTTTATATTATGAGTTTTAAAAGTGCATAATAAACAAAGAGATAAACTAATTGTTTGGAAGCACAAACCTGTAGCTCCTTCGTCTCCAGCTCTCCCCCTCACACCTGACTGGGAAAGCTGGAGCAGGCCTGATTAACCACTGCAGATGCAGTGATTGGCTGAATGCACTGTGTAACTGACTGTCACTCTAACCAATGGAGCACCAAAGGCGGGATAAAGGGCAGTTTTTACCCTGAGTTACAGTTTGGATACAAACTTTTCTTGCCTGGTGGTAAAGCACTACTTTGTCAGAAATTACAGTCATATTGTAATAGCCCTATTGATATGTATATTCAATTTATTACTTTCTTGTGTTGTTTATATGCATCCTTGCAACTTTAAGTGGTTTTATATCATTTGAGCATCCATCCATCCATCCATCCATTTTCTGTGCACCCTTGTCCCTAATGGGGTCGGGAGGGTTGCTGGTGCCTATCTCCAGCTACGTTCCAGGCGGGAGGCGGGGTACACCCTGGACAGGTCGCCAGTCTGTCGCAGGGTCATTTGAGCATTGCAGTGTATTTTTCTTGTTATGTTAAACACAGTTTGCATCGCAATGACCTGTACAATAGATTTCTGCTTCCTTCTTCAATAACTCAGAGGTGTTGTTCTCTTTAAGTTCTCTTTAAGCAAAAGCGATAGTTTTTTTTTGTTCACCGTTGAACTGGTTCTAAATATGGTGAAAATCTCTGTGGTATAGTTCACAGATCGACTCCCCGCAGAACCTTGATATATCCAGCACCTGCATGTCATCATGATGCATGTAAGGAGTCATTTTTAATACATGGTTAATTACATTTTGCTGCTTCTCAGGAGCACAAACACCTGCTCCTTTACCTCAAAATGCAGCTTTTGAGCCATTTTCTTGAAATTATGCAGTGTGGATTTTCATTTTTGAGGCTTGCACAGGCAGAGCTCCTTCTATCTGTCAAACTTCGAAGCAGATCAAAGCCAAACCTCCACAGTAAAAAGGAGCAGTCTGCAGCCCACAGCTCCTTTGAGATCTACAGCAGATGTTGGCAGTGTGAAGACTTCTTCCAAAGCTGCAGGTGGTGGAGGCCGTTCGTCGTGAAATGTGCGGTCAGTGTGTGGGCTGGACAGCTCTTTTCTTCACTCATTTTACCTGCCTCTCCATACCACAAAACCAACACTAATAGCAGTATCTCTACTTTTCCTTTAACATTATACATTTATATCAATCCTTGACAGATCATCTCTTAATTATTTCATGAATTATGATCATTTCACTTAGATCAGGCTTTGATTCAAGCTTAGTACAAAAGTTTGTAAATATTGCAGGTTGCAGTACAAACCTGAACGTGCTTGCACTATAAAGTTTTAGAAGCAAATTTAAAGTGTGGGCCATCTTTTACCAATTAGCTTAACAAAAGATTGCTTTGAGGGGTTGTGTCGTTCCTGAAAATCTTTTAAATAATGTTTAATGTATTTAAGGTAACTAGGACTCCACAATTTTAACTGGCAATCTTCATTTCAACACTACTGTTTTCAAATGAAGTTTCTACAGATGTGCAAAGAATTGCACACACAATTGAATACAAATGCTTGCCACACTTTTCAGAAATTCTATATGTAACATTTTTAAACTTTTTCTTGTATTCCTTGAACATCCGTTGTACATCAGGTGTTAGTTTGCGTCATAGCTTCCCAACCAAGTTCAAGTTTGTGGTTGTAACATGTAACAATATTAAACAGTTAAAATGGCTTGAATCCTTTTGCAAGACACTTTACATTTGCTGGATCTCAAACAAGTAAATCTACATATCAGAACTTCCTGACACATAACAAGCGGCAATAATGTGCACCTGTCTTAACTGCACAGACTATCTGAGGTCTTTACAAGTGTAATTGCTATGTGACGCTGAGGATGACAACACAACAATGCAATCTCAAGCAGGATAATCTGAATTTAAAAAGGAGGAGACATTGTTAAATAAGAAAGATGTCTTCCAGAAGAGAATGGTTCCTCCCTGTCTGCATTCATGTCACAATCCTAACATCAGTTTACACTGCCATTCCTTCACAGGCTGCCTTGAGCACTGTAACAAGTCTTCGGGGGCAGAAGAGAGGGATGTCACTGACAATTTTGTAGCACATTAAGCTCGATTGCTAATGAGATTGTTTTTCTCTGTCTTCTTGATGCAAATACAACAAGTCATTTTCTGCAAGAAAAAATATTTATAAAGAGACAGCTCATGGCACCAAATAATATATTTAATGTGTTTTCTTGGGCAAAACTAAATCAGGTGAAAGATCATAATTTTTTTTTCTTTCAATTTTCACATTTTTCTCATTTGTAGCAATATTTTTGTTTTATGCAATAGGGTCTTAATGGGTTTGTGAGCATTAATCTGATGTTTACAGCATCTTCCCACAGAAGGATGTGGACTTCTCTATTGCCCACTAAACTGGGAGCATATAAAATAAATTAACAATAAATAAACCATAAAACCAAGGTGATGCTTTCTGTTCATTTCACAGTCATATATATGTACATAAATCTGCTTGGAGAATTGCTATATCTTGTTACCAATAATTAAACTGGAAATTTGTTTGATTTTTCAAAGTTCCTACAGCTCTACTCCACTGTGATGAGAGTTAATATTTAACTAAAACTAAGCTGTTCCTGCTCAGAACAATAAACAAAGAATCTGAATGCATTCAAAATGCATAAATGAGGGAGAGCGTACAAATTCATGAACAGGTGTTATTAAATCAGTAAAAATCTGAAAGATGTATTAGCTCAGTGAGAGATTGTAAAGATTTGCTGCTAATTTGTAAAAGTATGTCAGCAAAGAGCATGAAAATGAGTACTCTGTATCCTGAATAACTGCTTTGAAAACAGATATTCAAAAGCAGTAAACGATTTTCAACAAAAGATGAAGCTTTTACTTCTTTACAAATACATTTTAATGGCTGTAACACCTGAACAAAGGCATACGAGCATTAACTTTTGTCTGGACTGGAAGTAGGCTGCATGCCAATGACTTCAAAAGAGCTACGGCTTTTTCGTGAGTCAGAAATGTATTGATCTGATGAGAACAACAGACACATACAGTTAAGCTCAAAATGATTAATATCCCTGGTTGATGTAGATTAAACATTATTTTAATTTAATTAAGAAGTTGGATTCTGACAGCAAATGATAAAATCATTCTATCCATCCATTCACTGTCTATACCCATCTGTCCTTGCTAGGGGCTATCTCTGAGGTGGAGTACACCCCAGACAGGTCTACAGTCCATCACATTATATTTTAATTATGTATGTTTTATTTTAAAAAATTGCATGTCGAAAACTCTGTGTGCTAATTACGTCTGTATGGAAAAAGCATTAGTCTGCACAAATTAATCATGAGCAAACAAAACATATTTTGGAAATGCAACTAGGAGCTGAAACATCTTCTTTTCTTTTTTTCAAATACACATTATCTTACTAAGTACAAATCAGCAAGACCAATATCTTTGAATCAGTTGTGACAAAACTGAGTCACAAAAAGGCATCATTAAAGATGTCATTAACTTAAACAACATGTGGTTGCACAAAATGTATATACCTTTGTTAAAACACAATTTATCTGTGATGAATAAATAAAAGCAAAATTAACCTCTTCATAACTTTAACATGACGTGTGTTCTGTACAATTAATCCTCATACTACTACTACTACTAACAATAATAATAATAATAGGCTTCTAGTCTTACTGGTACACTCTTATCATCAATTTAGCAAATCTAATAAGCTATAAATAAAATTCAGCTGCAGTTGTTGAATATATTTTAATTTCTAAATGTTTGAGCTTGTTTATTCTATGGGCTTTTTCATACTTGTTTTTACATTATTAATAATATCAGTGTGATTTATGTTGCACAAAGCTTTGAGACTTTGTTTCTGTGAAAGGTACTTTATAAATACACTTTACTTAATTACTTTTATCCAAGAATAAAAATAATAACAGGGAAAACATTCTTTCACTCATGGTTATTGGTTGGGTGAGTCTTTTGAATCATAATGACAACAGAAACTATCCAAATAACCGTGATCAAATGTTTACACAGTCTGGTGCTTAATACTGTGTTTCAACATCTATGACTCCTTCTACTCAAACAGAGCAAACACAGTTGTTTGATAATAAATAGCTTCATTCAATCACGACTCATGAGGGAAAGACTAGAATTTCTATTATTCATATATATTTTTTTAAAAGCCTTTGTGGCATTAGTGGCCTCTTTTGCAGTATTTACAACTGGAAGTGGGCAGAGAGAGAAGCGTGGAAGACATGCAACAAAGGTTTCAATGTCAGAAATTGAACCCTGGATGCCTACACTGACAACTCATAGCCTCCACATATGAGGCACTTGCTGTACCACCACACCACTGGGCACAATATGATAGCATATACTTGGGAAAAAATCTGCAATTTATTTTATAAACAAGTTGTTTCCTCCACTTGCCTTTTTATTTACGATGCACCTTTGTAGCCTGTGTTATACCAGGCAGGATTTAGAAGGTGTGGTCACTGAGGCGGTGAGAGCAGAAGCAGTTCTCTAGTGTTAAACTGGGAATAACATGCAGCGTCATCATCATCCTGCATTTACACGAGCCTGCAGCGATCCAGAGGTAGCAAAACAAATTCTACAGCCAGGTGGCCTGAAATACTGAAATAAAATTTGAGGGTATGAAAAGGCTCTGTGACTAAAAAAGAAAACTAAAGGTTAATCGTAGAACTTCCTTTCTTGGTGAATCTTGTTGTTATGGAGATGGTTCTGAGCTATTTTAACATAAGAGGGTTAAAACCTGCTTGTTATGCCTATAGTAATTTGTGCCTTCTACCGGCAGAGATTCTTCAGGTAGTGATGTTTACTGAAAGAGCCAAGCTGGTTTATTGCTCCTAATGCCATAATTTACATCCCACCTTAATGGAACATAAGCTTCATATCTTCCCTTTTTAAACAATCAATGGAAATGGAGATTTTAATCTTCCTGACCACACAGCAGGCTCCGCTTTGCTTATAATGGTTGTTGCTTTGCTTTGACTTGCAGTTGCATGAGTAGCTCTTTGTTGTTTTTTTTTAACTGTTTCCACAATCAATATTGTTTCCTTAGCATATTTTGGATTGACAATGAAACTTTTATAGCTGGTTCAACATTCTTCTTTTGTCTGTGATGAGCCTTTGTTTAAATTCAGGCTGTGATGCACTTTCATGGCACACAGTGTGACTCCTGAACCCTCTAACAGAATCTGAAACATCTGTCAAAAAATATTCATAGCGTGACATTGTAATAATAAAAACCATCACTATCTGAGCTACAGCATGAAATATTCATTCAGAATGTAATGGGGGCTTCACCTTACATTTGGAAGCCCAAGAAGACACAATTTAAAATTGTACCTGTTATACCTGTCTTCACACCAGAGGCCCTCATTAAGGTAGAAAAACACATTGATCAACCCTGTTTGTTCAAACTGAATTCATCCAAAAGAAGATCCACTGAAATTAAAAAAAGAAAATATTGTCTAATCAACTGCAAAACAATTCTCTTAATGCAAAACTCTTGTCTGCAAAGTTTTATCTAGCTCAATCCCTTCAAAGCAATCTCAAATCAGAAAGTATTGCTTTGGCAGTTTTATAGCTTCTCAAGTCACAATTTCTACATAGTGAACCATAAACAGGTACCTGCCACTTCCTTTTTGGTCCTTTATTCCCTTAAGCAAAATAAATCTACATACCATATTTTTATTTCAGCATCTGTATCTCTGTTGGCAGCTTGTGACATTCAGTCATTTTCACTGGAGTACTCAAATCCAAGATGAAAGCTTTTTCCCTCCTTATGATTGTATGTCCTTTGAATTTTTTAAACATGCAGGATGATGACATGCAACAAATTCCTGGTGGGGGAAAACATACAGATATTGGACCTCATAACTTTCTCTTCCCAGCTTCCTTGTCCTTTCTCTGCTGGCATTAAGAAGCCTACAGGTCTTGCCTTTTAATGAAAGGTGTTCATCATCACCTTGTCAGCAACAGTGTGTGACTACCACAGGTTGACGCCACTTAGTCTCCCTACGGGGAGCTTGTGCTGTCAAGTAGAGTTTGCAGTTCTGCCATTTTAGCCTGACAGACGAACCAACTTGGACAGGACCAGAGAGTACGGCCTCTGAATGGACCCACCAGTTGTCTTCCAACTAAAAACGTGAACTGGAGTCCTGAGCTGTCCCCCGTTTTGCTGTGGAAGCCACTCTGTGTTTACACCAACAGATAAATATGAGCGTTCCTTTCACTGTCACTCATCGCCTACTACATTTCATCACAATTCTTAAAAATCCACAAAAGGTCATTGTGGAAGAGATGCCTGGTTTCTGCTTGGCTTCATGAGCGAGTGCCTTTTGCTTTGCCCCAGTTCCTCTGCCTGGTTGAGCCCTGATCACAGGCATAAGGGGGGGGGGGGTTACTGTAATGCCAACTGACATCCCGAGAAGTTGCAAGTGCTTAGAGGGCTGCATGGGCAAGCTGGGCAGAGGGTGTTGGTGGCAGAGAGGCAGAGGCTGTGGCTCGAAGGGGCCCTACGAATCCTTCTAAAGAGCTCAGAGATGACCAGCCCGACGACCATGGGGGTCGGGGGGAATGCTGACAAAGCTTCAGCAAGGCAGGAGGCCGGGGGGACAGAAGCAGTGAAAATGTGTACCAATTCCTAGAATGCTTCTAAATTCAACACATCCTGTGATCCATGCTCTGATTTAGACACACCACAATCTAATTGCCCTTACTTTAGATTCAGTGTAATTACAACCATTTTCTCTGAATAATTCACCAGAGGCAGCAACTGAAATAACATCCAGCTCTTTTGGTATTTTCTTCTTTGACTTGTCCACTGCAGCCTATTACATCATTTCAGTTTCTGTCAGCTTGGTGTAAGCACTGACACTGAAACATCCTGCATTATAAACTTTTGACCTGCTACCACTCTCAGTGCTCTCACAGAATTCTGGGTTTGACCTTAAAGAGTTTGGCTAAACATGCTGAAACCATGCTGTGAGCTAGTGAAGCCTCTGTTTCTTTGGACAATAATTTACTCAGTCCTCAGGAAGCTTTATTATGCTCACTATATTCAATGAGTCCTTCTGACTTCCAGTTGTGTGCCATATTTCATCTCTGCTCTGACGAATGAGTTTCCCGACAGTGAACATGAGGAATGCAAAAAGACTCAATGGGCACGTCTGGAGGGGGGCGGCTTACCCACAGAAGATCTCAGCAGTGGCGATGAATGCATCAGAAAACACTGCTGTAGGCAAGCATAAGTCAACAGCGCCTAATGTGAGCCCTTGGTATGCACAATGTTAAATAGATTGTGAAAATGCTCTTTTCATGACTAAGATGGAGCTTTTCATTAATCTCAAAACTGAACCTGCCTCCGCAAAACAACGAGGATCCCTCGCAGGGAAGACAAAACACCCACGCTAGACTAAAGGGATCTCAGAAGAGCTCTCATTTAGCCCATAGGTTCTCTCTCCATGCATCTACCCCCTTTAGCAGTGCGTGCATTTGTGATTTGCATGTTTGTCGTCACATGAAATGAGTTCAACATGTAGCATGTTGTAATAATTGTTTTCAGTCTGAGGATGAATGTTTTTTCTTGTTCTGACCTGTAACTGTGCATGCATGCCTCTCTGTAGCATATGGTTGTTTAGCTCTACATGCAAAGAGTAAGTGGATGGGTCAAGACAGAGATTCACACAACTCAATAAATAACATTCTGTCTTTAGAGTGTACAAATGCCACAGTTAGTTGGAGATGTGGTGTTTTCATTTTATTTTTGGAACGTCTTGTTAATGTTAGCCACGTGCTGAAGATTGAAAGACCACGGTTCAGAAAACATTCTCGTGTACCTAGAGATAAGTCTGATAAAGCTACCTATTTGGTAAGATGACAAAAATACAACTGCTGTACATTATTTTAACACGTTTGTTCCTTCACTTTTCTCCAACGTTGTTTGTTTTCACACTATGGAAGCTGAAAGAAAGCTTGAAGAAGAATGAATGTGCGGGTGACATGTTCAAATTCATTTACAGACACAATCACAAAACAGAATTGCAGTTTACAAGTTCCAGCTGAGTAAGATCATCCCTTAAATTGAATCCCGCCAGTTCGCCTTTGTGGGGCTGCTTGCACATCTGCGCCGGTGATTACAAGTTTTACTTTCATACACAGGTGCCACTGATAGCTCTAAACGGCGAAGTGCAAATTCAAAATGAAGCAGGTTCCATATGTCAAAGTGTCATCCCGTCATGCTCTGTTAAAGGGTGGCAGAGACAGTTTAATCAGCCGTTGCAAAGTTAAATGAATCACCACAGGCCATCAGAGGATTCAGGCTTCGCCTTAGTGCCCAGAGATGCTAATTTTAGGGTATATCAGCCTTATAACCGCCATAGAGCCCCATCTACATGCTGTCAATTCTCCCAAACTTGCAACACACTAATCTCATCAGATCAACCCCAGCAATCTATTTCTGAGCCAAGGCATTTTTTTGAGTCAAACGCCTTCCTTCCAGCCAGCAGAGTGTATGAGAACCTGTGCTGTCCCCATATAAAAGCCCAGGGTTCCTTTTGCAATGCACATGTCTGAGTCAATAATTGCAGCCACTTTATCAACACCCATGTTGAAAAGTGATGGCTGCAAAGTGATCTCGATTTCTACAGCAGGAGTCCAGAAAACAACCTAAAATCCACATCTACCTCCATCAGACCTGTGCTTTTTTTTTCATGGGTTTTTGGAAAATGATGCTAAAAGCAATGCATCAGCACAGCTTCATCGCTAATTGCAATTACCCATCTGAACTGAAATCCACTCAATAAGCAGGTTGCTTAATGGCCAGCCTCAAGTTAAGCTCAAAAGTGGAAGAATAACAAAGATATTTTTCCATTATACCAAAAAAAACAAATTGGTGCACATATTTTACTGCAAGAGCCTCCCTGACATCGCTGTGCGCAGAAGGTGCCTTCATCACAAATCCTCGAGGGACGCTGCCACTTGAGAAGTAGATTACTCATGAAAACAATAACTAGAATAAAAGCAGCATTTTAACCACATATCATGGGATTTTTGTGAAATAGTTACTGTATTATAATAGCCAATTATAATGCAGAGTGAAAACTGACATTTTTCATGCTATGTTGGAGCATATAGCTTTAATGATCTTAGGCCGAGTCATTTCCATCCTTAGGATGACGTGTGCTGGAGGGGTGAAGAGAAATGTCATTAAAATATTGGATGTTTTAATGACATTGCTGAAACACACAACTCTGGTTGCAACCTTAGCAGTACAGTTAAAATTTTTCTGAACTGTATGTCTCAATGACATTTCAGAAAAATATGATCACAACAGATCTGTTCACCAAATTCATCTGTCAATGATGGCAAGTGTTTACAAATAAACATTATACTTACAATACTAAACTTTTTTAAGTATTTTGCTGCATTTTTTTTTTCTTTTAGCACTTTCCACTCAAACTTCTATTTCCAATTCAAAGATGAAGGCAGATTTATAAATATTTGCACTCAGTGAATGGGCTAACTATTAGCAATATAATTGAGTAACACTGCCTTTTTATGCATTCAAACACTAAAGCTTTTGTTGACAAGTACAGATTGCACTGTACTTGTCAAAATATTTTATGTCATCAAAATTAAAACTGAAGAGTTGGTGAAAAAAGCCTTCAAACATGTCCAGTCTGTATTCAGAGCTCAGAAAGTGTTGAAGGTTTTTCTTTAGCTTGAAAATTGGAAGTTCTGAGGTCAGAATGTGAATGTAATACAAATTTAAAAGCTGAAGGCGACTTTTTATTCAGCATTACTTCAGTCAGTCCTTGCAATTTCATAAAGGTGCATCTAAAACATTTTAATATCATAAAAAAGTTCAAAATTTGTTGCCCCTCATTTTAGAAAGTGATCCCAGATATTATATAGATTCATTACACTTACAAAATACCTCAAGCTTTTATTTCTTGTTATTGCAAACGTTTGATAGCAATTGTTGCTGCTTAGGGTGTCTAAACTATACATACGGTTTTGGGGATAATGGCTTTTTCACGCTTCAAAACCATGTAGATTTGTGATTTTAAGTCCCTTCTTTGAAAACTTTATTTTATGATTACTGGTACTTGTGTTGTCTTTGACTAATATTTAAATTTGAAACACATAAGTTTGACAAACATGCAAAAAAATCAGGAAGGGTGCAAACACTTTTTTACACCACTGTACACTCCATCTGCCAGGAATAAATCACATTTATAGCAATTTTTTTCCCAACTTCACAGGAAACAATGTATACAATGGAGGACTTTCTAATGAGTGCTGTTACCTTATACTAAATTAAAATGCCAATGACAAGAAATATAATTCAAGAACAGATAGAAAAAGTTTTACTTCATATATTAAGCTATAAACCTATTTGTTATATTTGAAAAGCACAGTTCATTTGTAAGCACTGCATATATCTACTGGTCTTTTGAAAAATGTTCCCAGATCATTTTTTTTATGTTTTATGTCAATAAGTATATTTTGCTTTGTTTTTTTTTTTTTTTCTAAAGCTGTGCCCTTAATTTACTGCTCTCCCCCCAAACACATGTAAAAAAAAAATAAATAAATAAATAAAAACATACAGCACATATCCTAGATAAATTACTATCAGCAGAAAATCTGGTGTTTTCTGACCTTCAGTGGGTTAAGGTCTCCTCAGCTACAAGAATATCGACATTTACTCTCACTGTTGGGTGAAAATAGAGAAACAACCAAGCAACAAAACAGTGAAATACTCCCTTTCGACCTGATGTTAAGTTACTAGCGGAGCAAACTGGAACTCTAGCTGTAACAAAAGAGATATGATAAATAAGTGGGAACAGTATGTATCACTATTATTACAAGAACTGAGGAAAAATGATAGGGTGCATTTAAAGATGATTATTTCAGAGGAGCTTTTGATTCAAAATGAGCACGAACAGAACATGCAGAGTGCACTTCAAATTACACAGTTCTCACCCACATTCAGAGGTGGAAAGCACCACCCATCCATCCATCTTTCTGTCTATGGTTACACATATGGTTCTTGAACAAGGAGTATGTGTTGGCTTCTTTTCTATTATTTCATTATGCAAATGCATCACAGGGGAAACACTGAAATCAGCAAACATTACACAACCGTGCAGGAATAGCAGGAAAAGAAATTACAGGTGATAGTTTGGGAAAATAGGATGCAACAGCTAAAGGTAATATCACCAGTGACACATCTCTCATTCTCAGCCAAGCCTCTCATCTCTGGCATCATTGTGAATGTCATTCTTTTGGTAGAAAAGGAAGAAGACTAAAATAGGCTTAGCACAAAAGTCTGCAGCCACTTTGTTTGTTGCAGCCATGATTTTGTGTAAAGAAAAGACTAAATTTGTTTGTTGCTCATTAATATACAACCTTTAGTTCTGTGGATGACTCCATGTGTTTATGTCATGAGATTTATTTGTTTAAACATGGAAATAGAAAAAAAGCAGAGAAAATGGGTGGTCTGGAGGCTTCAACAAAGAGAATGAAGCAAGGCTAAGGTTAACAATGAAAAGTAGCATATAGATGCTTTTCAGTCTTGTTTGTTGTTATATGTTGGAACCCTGTAATTAAAACAGCAATCAAATGAAAACCTCCAGTAATGTTTTAATGTGTTTCAGATAGTGAAAATATGTCACATGGAGAATAATTCCTGAAACTGTAGTTTCAAATATTTGAGAGATTTTTTTTTTTTTTTTTTTTGTCCAACAAAGACACACTCACAATGGAAAATGGGCTGGGGAAAAGACCTGTAAGGATTAATTACATGAGGAAACTGAAGCACAGTTTAACATCAGACTGTATAAAAGCCATTATTTCACAGAGCAAAGTGTGTCATTATCCCTTCACAGTGGTGAGATACCTATAGTTTTTGCAGGGTATGCTTGAGGCAAGATTCATTAATCTGGCAAAGTGAGAATAAAAGAAAAATTGAGGTTTCTTGCATGCTATTACTGCTGTGAATACCAACACTGCATATTATCTAGCTTTTCATCATGTTTTGATCCCGGAATGACACCAAAGTGCTCACACTACAATAACAAAATCTCTGTTTTTCCATGCACATTCACATTCACACCACAGAACAATCTTGAGTCACCAATTAATCCGGCATCCAGTCTGACATTTGAACCCTTTCTGCATGTTAACTACTAAGCTGCCACATTGTTTTTGGAATCCATGTCTAAAATAGACAGTCCATTTATTTATTTATTTTACAAAATATTATATCTAAGAGAGTGAATAAAGCTTTTTAAAAGTGTTTAAATTTGGAATGACAAAAGAAAAACGGAGGGAAAAAAATACTCAATCTGAAAAGAGTGCAAAATATGTACCCTTCTGGTATCAACAGTCTCTTTAGAAAAATCTTGTATTTGAGCTGTGCTGCCACTGTTTCATCATGCATAGTTCAGAAGTATTAAATAAATAACAGAATACACACGTACAGTTGTCCTCAGATGGATTTACTACCTAAGTACCCCACCTCTCGCCAGACCATCAGAAATGTCTGGCTCCCTGCCATAATTCACTGATGCAGTAATTAGTGCAAAAAAAAAAAAGAAGCCTAGAAAAAGAACTACTAAGTCCACTGTACAATACATGGATGTACTTTTAGTAATCTTTTAATTCTATATTAAAAATACTCCTTTACATTCCTTATGTAGCATTCAATGAAATTTAATTGTGGATTTTCTGTAAACCATAATCGTCTAAATTACCAGAAATACACATATGAAATATATCAGTCTATATTTATAAATCTATGCAATATAAGTTTTTACAACTGAATTACCTAATAAAAAAAAACTTGAATTATTACTTTTTTAGGCACACTTGTATAAGCAGACATAAATGTTAAACTTTATTTTTCCTCATACAGTCCAGTATGATAGACCACCAGAAACGGGGACGTTTCCATTTACTGTCCCTCCGTTTCATCTTCCCCTGCTGCAGAGTTTGTAGAGTTTCCAGCATGATGTTTCCTTGTAGCGCCCTCACAGGAGGAAAAGTGAGCATGTTCCACTCATTTCCAGCAAATCTAGACCTGTGGGCAATGAATGCAGCTACCTATTGCACCATTTTTTGAAAATGTGGTTGTAGCAGTGATCTTGGCTGTCCTTTTTACTCAAAATGCAGTATTTTTCTTGCACCATTGTGGCCCGCTGAGGCCACTTACACTGGAAAAAGTACAATTGAAAGTGATATCCATTTCTACTCTGTGATGGGGGCTACTGCTGCCTGTATATGTGAATAACATTGGTGCAAAGAGTGGTACCTCTTTTGGCAAAAAAAAAAAAATTTAATAAATAAATACAAATCCTCAGACAGATTTTCATAAAATATTGACGGAAAAAAAAAAACAAGTATATGCCTTTACTTTTTATTTGCTTTTTGCAGGCTGTTGGTGCAGTGCAGGAATTTCAAAGTTGAATCATTTGTTTCATCACAGGTAGTAGAAGGTAACAAAGTTTATTTAGCTATGTATGGCACTAAAATAGAAGGCACTAAAAGAAAGATACATTTGTAAAAATATTTTAAATTTATTGTACTTGATAGTTAAAAAAAAATGCACCTTGACTTGCAAAAGTGTGCAATTTCTCTTCAAGATTATTCAAAAATCAAAAGAATAGATACTATTTGATTGGAAAAAGACCTTTGTTGTAAATTTAACAGTCAAAATTTAATTGTTTCAATGAGTTCTTCATTGACACAGCTGCATTAAATAGCAGCTTTTTACTTAAATCACACATATTTGTTGATTTCAGTAAATATTCAGCTAATCATCATTAGGATTTGATTGGGATTAAAAATCAAAAAGTTAAATGAAAATGAAATGTATCTCAGGTCTACTTTTTTTCTTTCTGTCTGTGATGGTTAGAGAATTATTCAGGGAATTCCTAATAACAGAGGAAATGAGAAACAGAAGTGTCCCTGTGAATAAAACTGCATATCAAGCAGTTCAAGCCAATACTTCAACCTCCAGCAGCTCCAGCTGTATAAATAATAACCAGCTATTAGTCACAGGGACAAAATCAGCATGAGAAATTACAAGTTAATACCGTGCCTTCCAAAAAGGAGTCATACTCCTTGAAATATTTCAGATTTTACCATGTTACAACCACAGACTTGAATGAATATTATTGGATTTAATATGATAGACCTGCAGAGCGTAATGCCTAATTGTGAAGTGAAATGAAAAGAAACTAGTCATCAATTTTTTTACTCAGTAAAACTCTCGAAATTGCAATGTCCTTTTGCATTCAGCCATTTTAAAGTTCACCTATAAATGAAATCCCGTACCCACCGATTGCATTCAGAAGTCACCTAATGAATAAATAGTCCACTTGTGTGTAATTTCATCACAGTATAACAGCAGATATTGTATCTATTAGAGGTAAACAACATCAGTGAACATACGGTATCATGAAGACTGATGAATACACCAGATATTTAAGATAAAGGGTTTTGGAAAAGTTTAAATCAGGGTTGAGTTATAAAATAATATCCAAATTTTACTCAGGGCAACGAAATACCACACATTTCAGATTTTCATTTACGAAAATTTTGTTTTCCTTGCCATAAAAAATGCAGCTATAGCATGACACAAAGGGAAATAATTCAAAGGGTATGAATACTTCTGCAAAGCATGGTTGTTAATTATTTTAAATAATACTTACAGTTTTTATTTACTCTTACTTGGCTAATTTACAATTCCTGTGTAATTGGCAGTTTATTTCAACAATATGGCTTTAAAAGTTGAAAATACTTTGAATCTGCAATGGTGTTGAGGTTCTATAAAAGAGAAGATGCAAGATCATCATTTGTTTGTTAAAGTAGATATTGCACTTCCTCAATAGCTTACACTTTGCAGGAGAAAAAAAAACAATTGAGAAATAAAAAGAGTTTGAGAATGGGTTTCTGTGCTTACAACAATGAACAATTGTGGATTCAATAATGATGCACCAATGCGTTTTTTAGGTAAACCTCGATAGTTATTTCATGGTAGTTCGGTGTGGATGTCTGAGAATGAACTGACTGAGAGAAACACTGAATCTACATTAGGGAACATTGTAAGAACTTCGGGAGAAGTGAATTTTAAGGGATGGCAGAAGGTAAAATGGTTTCAAACCCTTGTGTAAGATAATGTGCATAATCCACTGCAAGGATGTTAAGTGCACTCATTTCACACTCCATTTCACACAATGCCGCTTCAGGAAGAATCTGTGTTTGTGATGACTCAGGAAACACACAACATACCTCGTTTGCATCTTTTTTCATCAATGTTAATAATTTTTATTATTTTGACATTAATATGGAATAAATGACTTAATAGAAATACAATAAGAACTAAAACTATGGTTATGTGGGAGGATCTGTCTGATAAGTGGAGGCCAAATAACAAACACTGCATTCATAATTGACGTTAAGCTGCTAAATGATAGTTTATTTTGTACCTGTTGCTTTTTCACATTTAGATCCTTATACAACAGGAAAAGTAGAACAATAAGAGAAAATACTGTCTGCTTATGTGATATCTTGTTACGAGGAGAAAAAAATTCCATTAACCCAAGATAGAGTTCATTTCCCCGAATACAAACTACTCATTATCATAAGGAATAAATAGGTTTTCAGTACATGTCCCTGTAAAGACTGTAACCATGCAAAATAATAAAAACAGATAGACAGGTTTAGGGAAACAAAATCACTGGCATCTGCCAGTCTAAAAAAGAGTAACCATTTCTAAGGCTTTAGGACTTCATCAGACCGTAAACATCAGCCAAGTCCCCCACGTCGCCTGTCTTTACTGTATGGAACGCTTGGAAAACCTCCCTCGGTGAGCAGATGGCATCTGCCAGGAGGAGGATGAAGCTGGAACCTGGGCTCCACGGTCTGTGCACACATTTTGCCCCACAAGCTTTCGTAAAAGGGGAACAACGCAGATCCGTGGGGAATTTGACCACAGGTCTGTTTTGGGAAGCAGTGCACATGTTTGTTTGTTGTAGCCTGTCTGAAAGATCTGTGAAGCAGCTAGAGTAAAATCTTCGACTGCTCGGGAGTCTGTCTGAAAAGCAGGATCAAACATCCCTGTTTCTCCTAAAGAGATTTCACACACTTTGATCATCATAGTTTCTGTGAAATGAGTGCAACATGTTCATTATTTTACCTTTTTGCCAGTGAAATGCAGAGAAGTCTGCATTTTTCAGGCTTGCTAATCCACAGTGTGCTGCTGAGTCCTCCTGTATTATTAAACAGAGAATGAGGCTGTGCTACAGTATCTCTTCATAGCTTCTTACATTCTAGCACATGACATATTAAAGATAACTTCCCATCAGGCAAAGCAGAGGCCTTATTTGCTGAGTCTGCACTTGCTAAACTAACTCAGAGGACAAGATAAGCAAAGCAAAGCTTGGCAAAGTAAATCTAAGGCTGGTTGAAAAGCCTCCCTGCCAACTATACAATCTACACCCAAAATATTCCCCTCAATCTCTCTCTGGGGGAGATTTCGTTGCACGCTTTGTTGCTAAAGCCAGGTAGGTTATCAGTCACTCAAGAACACACCAACAAGAAAAACCCAACACAAGACAGAAAATCCACCTCATGGGACCTCAAAGCCTGGATGAGGCCAAATTAAAAGCCCTTTTCTGCTGAGTCTCACTTTTGAGATAATTATGCATTGATATGAAGAGCATTTCCCTCCTCGCCTGTAAGTTCTGAGGGAATGCATACAATAGCATATTTGGCTGTAATCATAGCAGCACCCCACCATGAATTGAACCTGGGGGAGCGCTACAGCACAAAGCTAATCTGTGGCACAGCAAAAAGGCCCTTGGGAGCACCTCAAAATGGAAACTAGTATTAAAACCAGGGTTTCTTTATGTGTCAGGTATTTACTCATTTTATGAACCCTGACAACGAACTCTAGCCCTTGGTTACATGCCTTTAGCCAAGCATAGAGGGTGCAAATTCTGTATAAAATACATCACTGTCAACAGAACAACCCATTAAAGTTAGCTCTGGGTTGCAGCTTCAGCACTGCCTTGTGTTCGGCTATTAATAAGAGGTTGCATATCTGCACATCTCCAGTGATTGGCAACCCTTCACCACCTCCAGCGCACTCTCAGAGAATACCACCGAAGCACTATAGGGTGCCCCACCACCCACAACCCCTCTCCTGGATTCAACTTGTTCTTGAGGCTGACAGGGGGGACCCGAGGTGAGCGATGGGGGATGAGATCAGATCAGATCTTGGGGGTGATGCTGAGGAAGCGGCTGTTTGCGCCCTTTCAGATTCAAACAGGATTGGTTCATGCACAAAGAGAAGATTCATCCACGGTTAATCAGGTCGTTCAGAACTGTAACTATAATTATATGAAAACCCCGCGGCTGCAGCAGTTTCCACGTTGAGTCATTCTTTTATCATATTTTGTGAGACTTCAGGCGCCTCTGCAGCGCAGCGAGGCACAGAGCTCCACGCATAACGCTGCGCCTTAGCACGCTAAAGAAAAAAAGAGAAAAAATCAATACACTGACAGTTCAGGGCGTTGCACTGCTTTCAAATCCAATGCGCGGGTTTACTTTGCGCAACTGATACGAATCTGTTAGCTGTTAATCACTTAAAGACGCATTCAAATGTTTTAGGTGGTTCGCACATTGTCATGTAACCCAAACGACCAGAAATGCGCACATCAAACATCTGCTTTGACAGTTAGGTAGATGGAAGTCACGATGCTTTCTAAACATTTGATTACAATAAATAATGTTTGTTGTTTGTTTGTATTTTCTCTGTACTTACCCAGCTCTCCTGCCCACGGGGAATCTACATGGAGTGACCCATATCCAAGGAAAAAACGTTCATTTTTCTGCTGGAATATTAGGAGAGTAGAAGGTTTCCTGAAAAACTACGGTTGTGCATTCAGTGAAGAAACACTGTAACTCAATTGTATCCAGCGGGAATCCAAACGCATTTCGAGGCTGCGTCGGTCTCCGGAATTCATTGCGAGCGCTGTCCACGAAAAAGTGGTGCTGAAAACTCCTCAAGTCCCAACTTCAGGCTTTGTTCGAGTGATTGGGAAAAGGCAGGTCCGGTGGAGCTACTCCCCAACGCTTTTCCAGCGAAAAGGGCATCCGATTTTTTCAACAGGATAAAACAGGAGAGGAGCGCATATCCGACACCCCAGGCGAGAGCATACACTCTCCAACTGATAGACTGAAGACTGTGTGCGCTCCGTGCACTGGATGTGATTGATGTTAAATGCAACCCCAACCTACCGCCTTCATCAGGGGAGGAAACACAGCATCGCTGAATGGGAGAAATGTTTGAATGACAAACTGCAGCATATCAACAGCACTTTGCCGACGTTTTAATCAGTAGCTGACATGCACAAATATTAATTTTGACATTGATTTCAGCACCTCGTTTCTTCTCCATGAGCGCTGCTGGACCTCACTGTGAGGGCTTGCATCTGTCAGTGTCTATAGATCAGTTGAAACCATGTAAACTATTTGCAAAAGTGTAGCTACATGACATCTCACGTGATCATGTTGAAGCAAAATGCATCAAACTCATAATTAACACGCTGCATAGATAAACCGTAATGAATTCAATTTTTAAGCTCCTAATGAAACAGGACTAGTTTTATTGTTTCCACTATGACAGTTGTGGCTCGTCGCGCACGTTACAGGTGTTGCCGCAGCCTATGCAGTATGTCGAGTCTCAAAGCGGTTGGGATGCTGTGCGTAAACCATGACGAACGTATCAAATCCCATCACTGAGTGCGAAAACTCAATCTGGACACTATAGGTTTGTGTCTTGTAAGTGTGCGTGTGGGATGCCACACTCTACAGCCTGCTTGTGAAATTATGTCCGACGGCATGCCTCTGTGTGTCCAATATTATTCTGGGGAAGAAAAAAAGATAAATTACTTTTTGATCAAGCGTGGCTAAAATCTACTTAATGTTATTACCTGATTGCAGTTATGTCGTAGTTTGGTGGAAAAAAAGTTAAAACAAAAGACGTTCTTGTCTTTTTTTTCTTAAATATTGGCTTCTGTACAGGACTGTTTCAAGCTTGCATGACGTTATTTGAGGGCCCACTACCTGCAAAGCATTCCACCACGGTTCTTAAGAAAACTTAGGATATTTAGTCCTTTAAGTGGGACAAAATATTTGAATATCTGAAAATATTGCTGTTTGTGTACCAAACATGATGTGTGATTACCTAGAAAAAAATGTTGAGGGTAATCATAGGTAATCATGGCTATAAGGTTTACTTGAAGTTTTGTGGAAAATATAAAAATCTCGCCTGTCTCAAGAGAACTTATATTTCACACAGATACTGGGGTACTTCAAATAAACAAACAAAAAAGACCAGTGAGCTCCAACTCCATTCTTCAATGTTGAACCACTTCGTTAAGCATTGCTTCAGAATCCTGATTTGGGGGAAGTTTAATATTTTGTTCACAGAAAAATGGGAAAAAAAGGCTATCGGAAAATTAAGAAATGCTTGATTTAATAGGGATGCATGATATATTGGCACCAACATTGGTATCAGCTGATATTAGGAATTTTTTAACATATCGATATCGGTCTAATAAATAAAACTGGGCTGATATGAACAACCAATATTTATTTTTATCTGTTTCTAATGGTTTTTCTCCAAAGGTGCCAAAACCGCAGTGAAATATATATAATATCGGTACATATTGATTATTGGCCATAACAGTAATATTAATATTGGATATTGATTTCAGGCCAAACTTTGTATTGGTGCATCCCTAAGATTTACATAGCACTTATAAATGCAGTTCTCATTGGTCAAAGTGTTGAGCACCATATCCAGAACAAATAAACAAGAACAAAAACTGAAAAACAAATAAGCTACAAGAAAAATTCGAACTAAAATTGAAATCATACACCCACAAGCAGCATGTATACCAGGCATATGAAACAAACACAATAATTTAGTGAGAAATATGTGTAGGCTTGGAAAGCCAAACTAACAAAACAAAAATTTTAACATAGACTTAAGGTTGAGGATGAAAGTAGGTAGAAAAGGGTCTGACCAACATGAAGTAACAACTGAAAAGACTCTTTTGTGCTTGAGACAAGATTTAGTCACACGGAGGTCAAGTTTGTTGATTTGAACACTCTGATACAAAGTGTTAAAGATATTTAAAGGGAGAGTAATGCAAAATTATTCAATCAACATGTTTTCCAAAGAGCTTGTTTTGCAGATTAAAAGCACATTTATAAAAAACTATCTTTAAGCAGACAATAAACAACATTTTAATTACATTGACATTTCTGCACTAAGGTTTTATTCTACTAGTCTGATGTAATATTGTAATCATGTGTTTTCATTAGCTGTAAGAGTAAAAACATAATTAATGGCAATAAAGGCTTGGAAACATCTAACTATGTGTGCAATGTGTAATGAATCTATAATGTGTTTCACTTAATGAATTA
This sequence comes from Xiphophorus couchianus, assembly GCF_001444195.1. Lineage (NCBI taxonomy): Eukaryota > Metazoa > Chordata > Actinopteri > Cyprinodontiformes > Poeciliidae > Xiphophorus > Xiphophorus couchianus. The sequence continues at coordinate 6,197,909 of NC_040247.1, forward strand.
AGTTACTGAAATTAATGAACTTTTCAGTAATGTTACAATTTAGTGAGTGTAACTGTATACAAAGGCCAAAAATACATCCATCCATTCATTTTCCGTATCGGCTTGTCCTTGCAGGGTTGTGAATTTTAAAGTAGACAGGGAGCCAATGCAGAGGTCACGAGTGATGAGCTCATACAGAAATCATAAAATACTATCTATTGATTGTGAGATGCTAAAAAGGATTTACGTTTTGTGATTATTCTTAGCTGATGGTTGCTATTTTGGTGAAATGCTGATCTAAAGTAGTGGTTCCCAAAGTGTGGGGCTCTCCCCTTTTGGGGGGATGGAGGGGGGAGCGCAGTGCCATTGCAGGGGGGACGCGGGAAGCGATATGGATGAATGAAAAAAACCCCACTTACACAAAAGTCTTTCACTGTAAAGATGGTTTGTAGTGTGTTTTGTTGCAACCTGAACTGTGAAATAAACTTCAGTGGAGTTTGAAAACAAAATATGTGTATAGGTTTATGTCTGGTTGAACGATGTGTGTGCCCAGTTCATTTTATTTTTATTTTTTGTGGGGGATTTTATTGTAATCCATAAGGGGGCCCAGAAAATCTTTGGGAACCACTGGGGGCCCCAGAAGAAAATCTTTGGGAACCACTGACTTAAAGAGATATCTGAATCTAAAATAACTTTCAAGTTTTCCACTTAAAGCTTGAGATCTGGAGTAATGGAATGAGATAGATAACTTGTTGGCCAGAGTTCTAGCAGAATGATGTGGGCCAAAACGTAAAACCTCAGTTTTGTTGCTGTTTAGTTTAACGAGGTTGTTTTCAATCCATTCTGCTGTTTCGTTAAGGCTGAGGATGAGAGATTGAGCACAATACAAAGATGTTTTGAGAGAGGTATAACAATGTTTTCAAGTGAGAGCACAAACGAAACAGACACCGGATGTCCCCCATAGCAGAGAAGAGCAGATATTGACTTAATATGCAAAATGGTCTTGTTTTGGATACATGAGATTAACCACTCAAGAGCTGAGTCATTATGATCAACCCACTGCTTCAGGAGGATAATGTGACAAATACCTTTGACTTGTTAATCCACTTAAACATTGTCACTCTGCATGAAATTATGCCCTCAACCTAGACATAAGAAGAAATAACCATTAATCATTAACTTAGGTATTAAAGCATGCCTCTCATTATGTCACTTTATAATGTCTGTCTTGGCTCTTGTGACAAGCAGGAGGTCCCTAAGCAGCCGTGCAGTTTGCTTATTCCTCAGGCCAGCTCTGCTACAGTGACCGCTGCTGTCCCGATTGGCACGTCTCCCTGGTGATAATTGAGCCTTTGCTTTCTCAGATTTGTGCAGCTGCTCCTTTTCCCTTCCTGATCACAGGCCGGAGTGTTGTGTGGAGCCTTTCACAGGTCTGAGTGGGTCACACCTGTGGAGTGCTGGACCCACTCCACCAGATCAAAAGAAAAGTGGAGGGAAGTGCATGTGTGTAGAAGTAAAGACTAGGGAGGTGGGGGTCCTTGTCTCTGAGGACCCTCGAGGCAGCTGAGCCTCTGAATATTCATCAGCACCTCTGCTGGAGCAAATTCCAGCCAAACGTTTAAGCTGACTATACACTCTGCAGGGCTGTGGTGTCGCCGTACAAGTCGTCCAAAAGAATAACAGAGCTAGCTTTTGTACATTATTGAACAGCATGCTCTATGTCATTTCATTATTTGTCAAAACATTTGATTACCTCCATCTGTCAGCCCCTCAAACCAGCGTTTTGTTTCTGTTCAGCATGGTTAGCACAAATCATTTATTCAACTGTGGCGAATGAATGTAAAAGTTATTTCTTCCAGGAGGCCCATCGTTGCTTCACTATGCTTCCTGCTAGCAGAGCTGTTGTCTTGTTGAACGTGTCTGCAGAGACGATAACGTGTAATGCAGCTGAGTCCTCCCCATGCCTCTATGCAAGGCAAACTCTGGAGATTACTTGTTTCAATTAGCTATGGGGCGGAGAGAATTTAAGCCATGTTAATTCCAGTCACTAGTGAAAATCCAAGTCGAAAGAACCAGCCACTCAGGCATAATCTCCTGCCCCCAGACGTCTCCTTTTCCATGGAAACATTAAGGGAACAAATCAAAATGTAAATTCTAAGATTTGAAAAAATTACTTTATTGATGTCTTTCAGGAAAGAATGTAAGTTCTGCTGTATTTTGTATGATTGAGAGAAACTTTGTTTGTGGGACTTTTGTCTTCAATTTAGCGTCTGGTATGAAACCTTTTTCAAACTGCTGAATTAAAATCGAAATAAATACGTGAAGTCTCCTTTTCAGTTAGCAGAAGAAAAATAAATCTAATTACCAGATTTTTGTGTAAAATATTCAAAGAAGCCTTCAGTCATTTAATATTGAGAATTTAAAAGCTTCAAATGTTTGATTCAACAGCATCAAGACACTGAGAGTCTAGCCAAAACGTGGGAGGACGCTCAAATGAGTCACTTTTCCACTGTTATTTGAAGCAATATGTTACAACAATTGAGCATGGCAGCCGGGTCATGCAGTCTGAAAAAATGCGCTCCACGTGTGAGGGATATATTTTGTTCAGATAGTTGCTGGCAGTTGTCGCAGGTGTAGCCTTTTGACCCCTTGCAGCTTACAATGAGTTTTTCTAAAGGCACAGAAAGAAGAGAAAACAATCTATTTGATGTGAACTTCCAAACTCACATATATCAAGCCCTTTCTGTGATGTTACATCATTAAGATATCAATCAAGAAATTAATAAAGGAGATGAAATTGTCGCTAGGAAATTTAGGTTTTATGAGACCAAAGACAGTTTAATTATTAAATATTTCACAATAATTATTAAATTATAAATCTCTAGTTCTCAGAATATGTAACTGATTTTGTCTGATAAAAAACATCACAACTCTATAAACAATGAAATTACAGATTTACCATTGTAGCTTCTTTTGCTAAAGTTTGTGGTTGTGTGTTACGGTGCACATAATTGTTTTACTCTTGAATTGTCAGACCAGTCTTCGAATTTGAAGTGAGTGACAGTGTGGGATTTCTGTAACCAGAATAAGAGCAGCCCCTGGTGGTTAACACATTTATCAACACCAAAACATTAAAAGAGTCTCAAATTTTCATCCAAACACGGTATTATCCAAAAGTGTTAATACCACTGAACTTTTCTGATTCTGTTATGGTATAGCTACAAACTTCAAAACATTTTATTGTGACTATTTGTGACAAAACCAACACAAACCTGTGGGTTTTGAAGTGGAAAGGAAACAATTTGTGGTTTTCAAAATATTTTGCAAATAACCATCAGAAAATTTCAAATCACAAATTTCATTGTATTGCATTATGACTTTATATGATTGATGAACATATATCTATGCACATTATTATAAAGTGGAAGAAGGATTTATTTAAAAAATACAATCTTAAATGTGTGGTGTGCATCTGTTTTCAGATCATTTTATACTTCAAAATAAAATACTGTTCAGCTGAATTCAAAACCAAAATGTTTGAACTATACTACAAAATCCAGGTAGGTGGCATAAAGCATACCCTGCACATGCTATCCCCAGTATTAAATGGAAATTGGGCGACATCTGTGGGGCTGCTTCTCTTAAGCGAGAATATGATAGCTGGTAAGAGTTAGAGACAGGTGGAGCAAAACAAGGCACAGTCCAGGGAGGAAAAAAAACTCCAGAAGACTTGAGTTTTGGTGGTAAATGTTTCACCAAACTAACAGCCATAAACAATTACCTAGCCCTCTGGTTCATCACCCTGGTAGTATACATCTCCTCACCATACCAATGGTCTTCAGAGACCTGCTAATAAGCCATGATTAGATTCAGGTGTGTCAAAAAAAATAAAAAAATATGCAGGATACTGACCTTTGAGTCAATGGCTATCCACTGTTTAAGTCAAATCATGGTTAGTGTTAAAATGAGCTAAAAGTAATCATATGAAGAATCTGTGACATTACATTACTACTGATGTTCACTCTTCACTCTCCATCCAGTCTGACCAAGCTTGAGTTATTTAAAAGAAGTACTTTTTGTAAGACACTATATATGAGACACAAACCCTATTTTTGCATTAAAAAACATTTTTACTAAGTAAATTTAACTTTTGACACAGTTTGTTAAAGACAGTGATTGTAGCAATGGATTTAACTTTCTTTTCTTTCAGAACATTTAGAAAAGGCAAGTTTACACAAGATCTTGAATAATAAAGATCCAAATGAAGACTATGTGCACAGGAAGCAATGCCACATTAGGTCGAAAAAAGAAAGAACAAATTAAACATGGTAACTGCTCTTATCTTTGAAGCCAAGCACAGTCTGTTCTGGCCTTGGGCAGGACTGCACTGTCTCCTGCTTATTTAGTCATTAATGTGCATATTTACCTGGAGAGAAAAAAGGAGCTTAAAGGTTAATGTTTCCAATATCCTCACACTCGTCTGTTAAACAAACCTCAGCTGCTGCGTAGCCCTTGGTGTCGTTTTATCTTTAGGGATTGCCCTATTATGAGATACAGCACTAAAGCCGAATTTCCCGGCTCATTTACTTTTCTCCACACTCCAGTTGCGACAGTTCTGCTTATCTTTTATATGACTGCCAGCAATATGCTGTCTGTTTTACATCACACTTTCTTATTTGAGTATAGGATAAGACGCTCTAAGTTTAATACACATTTTCACTACCTAAATAAACTCACTCCTATATGTGAAATAATGCAGTGCATTACCTGCTTTTGTAAAACTACTTTGTGAAAAAGTCTAATGTAATTTCATAGCTTCACTGAAGCAAAATGTGTTCCCTACTGAAGACTTGAATTATGTCATTTGGTCAGCTATACTTGTGATCAGTTTGAAGACCTTAAATGATGGTAGAGAAGGTAAGATGTTAAAAGTTATTTCCTAATTTACATAAAAGGAAAATTGAGGCTGCACACTAACCATGCAGGCAGTCCTCCAACAAATTCAAACCAAATCCAAAATAATTAGAAGAGGTTTGAAAAAGAAAGAGAAAGGTAGAGGCTGAGACACATAATAATGGAAACTAAAGGCTTGTAACATGGAGACAATCTGACAAATGAGCCAGGGGATAATGGGGGATTATAAACCTAGAGGGCTCATTAGCAGAGAGAGAACAGGTGAGCTATGGGGTGGAGAAGGTCAGACCATGGAGAAAAACAACATGAAGGGTAAGTGGGAGTGGTTATTCCGAAGTGGCAAGAGAACAGGATGACTCAATCAATTAAGAAAGCAAAACTGTAGCAGAAATCCTTCCCATCCATCCATGCATGAAATTAGATTCACATTAATTTACAAGAATCAGAAAGTTTAAACCAAGCTGAGAAGCTGGAGGGTGTCCAGGCTTTGCAAGAGGGAGATCCAGACGGACCTAAGACCTCAAGACACCCACTCTTGTGTTAGCTGCATAGTTAGATTCTCTAATTACTTTTTTAATGAAATTGATAAACAGCTTACTGTTTTTCCCCCCATACTTTTGTTTGTTCTGGCTCAGCCAAGGTTTCAGATGGACAGTTCAGGATGGACTGGCATCATCTTCTCTAAGGACCAGATCGCAAGGTTGACCTTCCCAATCGGAGGAGTCCAGTTGGGACTGCATCAACTAAATCTAAAACAGACCTCTTGTTCACTTGTTCTCTTGAGGAGAAACCCAGTCTATGGGTGTCATGTTTTTTTACTGTGTAGTACATTATCTGGAAACATTGATGAAGTTTTATTTTGCTCCATCCTGTGAATCTAACAACACGTAACTTACCTGGACATTTCTTTAGACAAGCTTTGAATTTTTACCTTTCCCAGTTCAAAAACAGTCACTTAAAGGTTCAGTCTTTGGTGGGAAACAATGCATTAAGTGGAAAATCTATCTAAATGATTACACTTATAGACTTCCCAGTCTTTCTCCAAATCTCTGCTTGCTTGGCAAACAAATCTGGTTTGTTTGCCAGTGCTGTTTTATCTGATCGTGTGTCTTACTGGCATCAATGCCAATTTAGTTCAAGTTAAAGCAACTTCACAGAAATCGAAATCATGTCCTCAGATAGTTTCTAAGAATAAGAGCTTTTTTCCCCCTGGGATTCTGTCAAGTCTGTAAACACTGCATTTTCTCCCAGCTCAGAATGTCTGGCTGACAGTATCTCTGACAACACTGAGCAAAGATTTTAAACCACTTTTTGTTCAAGGAACCAGACTTGAAATAAACAGTGCTTAAGACTCCCTTAGGGTCCTTAATAATTTTTTTTAAGACTTTGACTGCTTTTTCACTCATTGTCTGATTGGTCCCAGTACTGGCCATGAGTGCATATTGTGCAGTGTGTGTCAAATAAAAATAAAGACTCTGGAGGAAAGAAGCATCAGAACCTAATATAATATCTACAGCAGAGGAACAATATGTAAATCATGTCTGTAGGACATGAGACAAATTCCATACAATAATTTTCTGCTCACAGCTAACTAAAACAAGTATTTAAAATTATATATAATAAAATAATATTATATATATTATATACATATATATACATATACATATATATATATATACCTAAGACATGTGTGTGTTTAAGAACCTGAATGTAAAAATAAAAAAGATTGAGACTCTGAAGACAAGATACTTCATGATGCAGTCATATGTATAAAAACCTACTGAGGTGTATTCACTTATAGCTGAGGGCGCCATCTATTGGACAGGAAAGGGACTGTAATCTCTACCCTTGCATTACACCAGAGATTTGCAAAGAGAACAGGTTGCCGTGGAAACAGCAGAGAGCAAAAGTGCAGCCTTTAGTGTGACCCTGCACTGTTATGTTTAATTGTAAGGCATGCTCTTGTTTGTCTGAAAGACAGAGAGAAAGAAAGAGAGAAAGGAGAGAGAAAAATAAGTTAATTTGTCTCAATGTGAAACTGTTGCTAATCCTAAGATCTTTTAAGTTTACCTTTTCAACATGTTATATACAAACATTCATTTTTATATAATTATTGATGCCTTCCCACAACTCAGTTTGTTGGACTGGTCTTCTCACACTCAACTGCTGTTTTGTAAATTCACATCAAGTTAAATAATTTACTGAATATTGTATAAGTCTTCAAAAGATAATTTCTGTACTTGCTTTTCTTTATCAACATCTGGAGGAAAAACTGACCACTTCTCTGGCAATTCTGCAACATTCAATTATACAACTGTACATTAATATACAGTACTGTCCGTAGGTTTTCAGTAAGTTGCTTACTGGTTAATGGAAATGAAGTTGGAGTATGCAACTTTTACAGAATTGTTTTTTCTACATATTTGTTAAAACTGTTACCATGTTGTGACAGTAATATAAGACAGTTAATCTTTGAAAGGGTTGAGCTCCTCAAGCATGGACCTTACCAAGCTCCGCCCACAGCCGACCTAGTGACCGCAAGTCTCACAAATAAAGCCTCGCAGCGAGTTGTTTCTATGTAAACATGGTGTCTTCCACTTCGACTGATTCTCTGCAGTGTATTTCTGACTCGATTAGTGCATGATTTCTACCGAATTTTCACAATATATCAGCTACTACAATGGACAGAGAAACTAAGAAGTTCATGACATCTTTTTTGGATGAGATCAAGGTGTTTGCAATGCCTCCAACATTGTGCACGTCACAGCAAAATGCTTTCGCTCGATGAGGAAAACGGCAGATCCACACACCCTCTACATTAATATAGCTGTGGACAAGATCACTGATGCCTATTGTTTTTGCAAGACTGGGTAAGTCGGGCATTCATCATTTTGTAAGTTACTTTTGAAATCAGTGGGTTATTCCTGTGGTTTGTTGGCAAATGTTTGGGTGTGCCTAGGCCTGTTCAAAGCCTTTTCTGCTAAAATAAAATCTTTAGTGTATGTCAGATACAGTACACATTGCATATTGATCTGTTTAGCTAACGTAAGACTGTGTAGCAGACAGGCTTCAAGGTGTAGAAGTTGTATCAGTTCTGCAATTATGCTGTACTTAGCTAACAGGAAGCGTGTGTTTGTGAGACGGCTACGCACGTGGTAGCCGCGCTACCATGTAGAATGGGCATCAGCCAATGAAAAGCGGCCCCCGTGGTAAGGTCCATTCTTTGTATTTGTGACAGGAATCAGAGTTTTAACACAACTATTTTGTGGTTAGATTCAGTGTTTGTTTTTTTAAAGTAGATTTCTTTTAACAGGGAGCCATTTAAAAAAATGTGAGGCAGTAAGGAGCAGCTTCAAATGTCAGCACCTGTGGGGAGAAACTTGAATAGAATATAATTAATTAGATTAGATAAAACAGTATTGATCCCTGGCAGGAAATTGCTTCTGCAACCAAGGCAATATGGTTTAGTAAGAGAGAATGAGAAACTAAAAACAAAGGTAATATAAAAAGAAAAAATTACAAATAAACCAAACAGCTAACACATTTAAGAACATTGTTGAACTACGGAAAAAACATTATTTTTGATCATCATAACCGTGTAAAGAATGATGAATGTGAAGGAACTATTTTTGAAGATATGTCTAGCACTCCTAGTGAAGTGTCCACTGCTACTGAGAGATTGATTTTAAATACCGGTAATTCTGGTGGCCCAGACTAGACTTCTGTACTGCTACTTTTGTTCTTTTCTGGATTTCTGATTGACACTCTGCCTTACACCTTGTAATATGCTGTCTTTCGTCTTGATCCTTGTTATTAAAGATAGAAGTGGTAAAATTAATAGTTCAGAAAGCCATAATTGAATTATGTTTATTTACATAGTGCCAATTCACAACATGTCATCTCAATGCACATTGCAAAAAAAAGGTCCATTTAATTCAATGAAACATACATTCCAATTATTCTTGTTATTAAACAATGAAGACAAGTTCAGTTTGTTATTTAAATTGATTTAAACATTTTTATCTAATAAAACCTATACATTGAATTGAGTCATTGACTTGCAGCATTCATTCCTACTGGATGACCATCTAGTGACAGTGAACAATTGTTTGCATTGTGTCATTGCCTTTGAATCAAACCCTGATGGAAAGATAACCTCCCTTTTTACAGGAAGAAAACTCGAGTAGAACACGGCTCAGTGTGAATGATCATTTGCCAGTATCGACTGGGGTTTGAGTAGAAACAGAAAAAAAGAAACCAAAGTTTCTTTTACAACTTCTATAACGAGTAAACAAACTGAGAGAAAACATAGTTAAAAGTTGAAATAACAGTAAATATTGAAAACTGAAGAGAAAGACGTGAATGTTGCAGAATTGCCAGAGAAGTGGTCAGTTTTTCCTCCAGGAGCCCAAGCCAATAGTAGCATAAATATAGAGATAGCTCACGATAAACTCACTCTAATTATAATCTTTATCAAAAAGGAACATCTTAAGCCTAGTCTTTAAAGCAGACAGTGAATTGTTAAAGCTCTGGCAAATATACCATCTAAAGTCTTTAAACAAGTTATCTTGTTCAGGATTGCATATTTGGGTTTAAAGAGAGCACAGATCTGTGCATTCACACACTGGAGCAGGGGTCTCAAACTCCAGTCCTCGAGGGCCGCAGTCCTGCAACTTTTAGATGTGCCTCTGCTGCACCACACCTGAATAGAATAATTAAGTCATTAGCAAGGCTGGGAGAACTGATCTACACAAGGAGGAGGTAATCAAGCCATTTCATTCCAGTGTTTTGTACCTGTGGCACATCTAAAAACTGCAGGACTGCGGCCCTCGAGGACTGGAGTTTGAGACCCCTGCACTGGAGGAAGTTGTAAGTTACCACAGACAGCATAACAAGTTAACGAGCCTTCTAGATGTAAAGTAAGCCTTCAATTGAGTCAATCATGGCAATTTTATTTTTTTTTTTATCACTAATCAAATTCAGCAGGGAGGTATGCCTACACTTAATTTATTTAATTTCTACATGGATTATCAGACTGTTAAACTAAGAGATTGTTGGACTGCTTGCAAAGTGGGAGACTATGCAATCGTTCCTCTCATGCATGCTGAAGACTTAGTACTCTTGTAACCTTACAGTGCAGATCTGCAACAGTTGCTTAGAGTGTGTTCTATGAAGTGCAGAAAAACCTCAGGTTCAACTCTGGAAAGAGTACTGTCATGACTGCTAGGAAGAAGATCGCAGGTAAGCGTTTCCTTCCTTTTATTTGTCCAATCCGTTTCTAAGCATGCACATAAAGAGAAGTAACAGAAAATCTATTATATCGATTTGCTTTATAGAGCGAATCTATGGTGCAACTAAGTGATTATAAAAAGACTTTAGGACACCAAAGTCAATGTTTTGGCATGACCATCACAAAGCCTTGATCTTAAATTAGTGGGCAGATCTGAAAAGGCATATGTGACCAAAACAGCCAATAAACCTGACTTGGGCCAGAATTTCCAGCAAACTATTGGAAGAAGGTTATTGTGTAGGGAAATGAAAATGTTGACCCACATTATACAGTTAAAAGGGAATACTACTAAATGCTGAGAAAATGTATGTAAACTTATGATTTAGAAGACTTTAATCAATAAATTACATTTATTTTCCCATTATTATGCCATTTATAAAGTAAAAATAATTTTGGTAATTGTAACTGACCTAAACAAGATAAGTTTGGTCTAAATATCTCTAGACACTAAAAAAAAAGTGTATGTGTATTTTTATTAAGTGTATGTAAACTTCTGGTATCTATCTGTCTGTCTGTCTGTCTGTCTATCTGTCTATCTGTCTATCTATCATTGGACTGGAAATAATTTAGAGAGGAATAAACACGAAGTGCTGATTTATATGTATAATGTCGTAACATATATTCCAAATTTGTGTTTTATAAATAACTGAGTTATTTAAACTTGTCCTTAAGTTGTAATTCTATATAGATGTAGAATTTTGTACATGTAAAATAGGTGCAATATCAGATTTAATAATCTTCTGACGCTGTCCGTTACCTACAGTGCTGAAGCCGTTAGTTTCGCATATCATTCCATTATGTAATTTTTGACAGAGTTTTACTTTAACAACACTCTGTTTTAAAATGTTTTTAATAAAATAACATGAGAGGGAAACGTAAACGATGCTCACACAAGTGGTCTAGTCGAGTTAGTTTGAGGACAAACTGCTAGTTTTTCTCACCGGCTCACTCCAGTCAGAGACAGCGTGGTGTTGCATTTCCCCCGCTTCAGTCACTGCTACTCAAATTCTTCAACTCTCGTTAGGCAATATCCTTACGCCCGCAGAGCTGCTAAATGTTACATTACGTTGTGGGCGTAGAAGAAGTTATTTCTTTTAAGTAAAACGCCGAGGTTCCCCGGAGGAGGACTTTGCGTCGATAACCGTCATCTTCATACGTGGTAAACAAAGCTGTACTTTTATACTTTTGTGCTCCCGAAATGATAAAACTCAAGTCCAACCAAACCCGGACGTACGACGGGGATGGCTACAAGAAGCGGGCAGCCTGTCTGTGCTTCAGGAGTGAGTCGGAGGAGGAGGTGAGCTCGAGGATGTTGCTGCTTGATAGGCCATGCTAACATTAGCAGCAGGGGGTGTCTTCAGTATCTTGCGTATCTGTAAATCGATACATTTATTAACATGGTCACAATTTTAGTGACCACTGAGCTTAATTCCAAATTCTCTTTTTACCCTGTCTATATGTATGTTAAAAGTTAGTTTCTAGCCCGTACTTATGCTAGTGTTATATAAGCCTCTTTAGCTTTAGAAATGGAAACCCGTTGCATGGAGTTAGCTTAGTGCTAATGCTAGTTCTAGCATGCTAATTGGGGCCTGCCCATAGCAATGCATAGGGAGAGCACCTATTGTTCTACACCTAATAGAATGTCTATATCTTTATTTATTTTTCTTCCGTCACAGTTAATGCGGCTCGTACCGCTGCGTGCACCCCCACAAAAGTGGTATCAAAACGTGCGGTTCGTTGCCGGGAAGGGAGCTATTACTTGTAGTGGGATTCGGAGTTACCATGGCGACGTGAAAAACGACTCTCCCCCCCCAAAACCCCAATTGTAAGTCAATGGAGCGAAGAAAGAAAAATCCTAAAAATACCCTATTTTTGAAGATTATCTGTGTCGTCATTAATTCACGTAGAAATGCCATTCAAATTTCATTTTGTAGATACGTCCGTGATCTCTTCTAAAGTGAAGACGGCACGTCGATAACATTATGGTTTGTCCACAACTTGTCTCTAAGCTACGGAGCCCTCTAGGGGACATGGGATTTTTTTTTCTTTTGCGTTCCCTCGCAAAACCTTTTGCGTTCCCATTTTACAGGAGCAGGCACCCATATCAATGTCATGACCAAGTTTGATACCAATCGGGCGATATTTGTGGGCGTGAGGGCGAGTTAAAAAATGATTTGGGGTCAAAATGGCACTCCGTCTCCGCAGTTGGTGTCAGTTACACTCTAATTTTTCGAAAAATCAAAAACTTTGGGTCACTTAGTACGAAGCCCTCTAGGGGGCATGGGGAAATTTTTTTCTTTTGCGTTCCCTCGCAAAACCTTTTGCGTTCCCTCACAATACTGTACTGGTCAGTTATGCATGTTTTCACTGAGGCTCTGTAAGAGCCATATGAATGAAATAAGTAATTATTGATATGACAGGAGCACGCAACTTTGACACTTAGGTGGTGGGTGTGTTGATGTGGGAGTATGAAAGGAAATGATACCGGCTTTGTGTGTATGAGGAAGCGGTGAGCGGCGTGGTCAGTCTTTGCAAAGTTTGGAGCATGATCATCAAAATGGAATAAATCTATAATTGTGACAGAACAAAGAAGTGGTTTGGAGTTGATTGATACACGGACAGATGAGATTCCCCGAGTTACCCTAGTGCAGCCCTTTACCATCATTAGTTTGTCGTGTTTTTAATAATAAATCGTGTTGATTATTATTAAGTCTTTGGTGCAAAATACTGATTGAAAGTCGATTTATTCACTGCATGTTTATGTCTATTAAGGTTGAGATGGAACTGAACATGAAAACGGCCCTTTAAACCATTCAGACTACGAACACAACAGAGACACAATCAAACTGTCAGATGACTTATTACCCGTGATAATAACTCAGAAATAGTCCAAATTAGGATGTATTTTTATTTCTTTCCTACTTACGGAAAGTTTCTGTTTATATCATAGGTTTGTGGTGCCTTTCTATCCTAAAGAAAGATATAAAACTTCAGATATTTCACAAAAAGATACTAACATTGATGGAAAAACCTTACATAACCTTATATTAAAGCAGAAAGTACGGCACCCACCGTAAGAAAGGCTTACAGTATTCAGTTATGCTGCATGACTGACCAGTATAGTATTGCGAGGGAACGCAAAAGTTTTGCGAGGTAACACAAAAGTATTGCGAGTATTGCAAAAGAAAAATTTTTCCCCATGTCCCCTAGAGGGCTCCGTACTAAGCGACCCAAAGTTTTTGATTTTTTTTGAAAAATTAGAGTGTAACTGACACCAACTGCCGCTCCGCTAGAGTGAGAGACGGTATTCCATTTTGACCCCAAATCATTTTTTAACTCGCCCTCACGCCCACAATTATCGCCCAATTGGTATCAAACTCGGTCATGACATTGATACGGGTGCCTGCTCCAATAAAATGTTTTCGAAATTTATCTAGGGCTTACGGTTTTCTGTCAAGGTGCTTCAGAGCAAAGTGATGCGACAGTATTTGCTCACGCTCGCTCAAGCTCTCACCCATGTATTTCCATATATTTCTCAAAAATTTCAGACCTTGGCGCACACCTTCTTTCTCTCATCGCTGTTAATACTGTGAGTGAGGTAGAGATATGAATCGCGAGACTATCGAAGACAACAAATAGCCCTCTCATACGCTTCAAACGGTTTTCGAATATGTATTATGGTTCCCAAACGGGAAGGAGTTGTTCGGATTGCTTTTTTTTAGTCAAACTGGTTGGCTCAAACAGAGAATGGACCTTACCACAGTGGCCGCTTTTCACTGGCTGATGCCCATTCTACGTGGTCACGTGCGCGGCCGTCTCACAAACACACGCTTCCCGTTAGCTAAGAACAGCAGTACTGATACAACTACTACACCTTGAAGCCTGTCTGCTACACAGTCTTACGTTAGCTAAACAGATCAATATGCAATGTGTACTGTATCTGACATACACTAAAGATTTTATTTTAGCAGAAAAGGCTTTGGACTAAACTGTTACTCCTGTTAGCCACTCTAGCACCAAGTACAGCTAGTCAATCAACCATCGCTGTGTTCAGGGAAGCGCTGATTAATAATCGAGAAATAAATATCAAGCCTGGAAACTTGATATCGTAACGGACTGAATGTTATGTTTTTAACGTAATCATTGCTCGTCTTGCGGGGCGCAGGCGGTTGCCACGGTAACAGGTGTGCTTAAACAGAGAGAGAGAGTAAAAAGGTACGAGTGGTTTTGAGCTGATCACCCGTTCGGGTTATTTTACCTTTGTTTACCTGTGCTGTGGCGCATTACAGCCGCTGTAGTTTCTAGACGTTGGACTAATTACCTTGTTCCTTTGTGAGTATACGTCATTCACAACAAACATCAAATAGAACAAATATATGTCAGAAAATTTTAACAAACAAATGGCTTCTACCACAATAGTTATGTGAAATTAAGTTAATTATATCCCAACTTCAGAAGATTTGCCTTTACCTTTACAGAGCTCTTTGGTTCCTCCTATCAGTCTGTAGCTTCTCATATTGAGGTCATCAAACCAAATTTCAGACCTACCATAACTGACTGACACCTGCTGGCCTCAGGTTTGTAACCAGCTTGTGACTGAGAAACCAGTAACCTCCTCCCAGTGACAGAGTCTCACTGAGGGGGAAACTGTATTAGGTTTTCTATCACTTTAATATTTCTGCTATAACTGATGTATATTCGCATACAAAATAAGTCAATAGAGTTTAATTAACAATTTTTATGTCTTCGTGTCATGAGGCAGATCTCAGCCGGCTGGTGAGAGAAAAAGTAGATCTTGGTCTCAAAATGTTGGGTACCCCTGATGTAGAGGGTGTGTGGATCTGCCGTTTTCCTCATCGAGCGAAAGCATTTTGCTGTGACGTGCACAATGTTGGAGGCATCGCAAACACCTTGATCTCATCCAAAAAAGATGACATGAACTTGTTAGTTCTTCTGTCCATTGTAGTAGCTGATATATTGTGAAAATCCGGTAGAAATGATGCACTAATCGAGTCATGTTTACATAGAAACAACGCACTGCGAGGCTTTATTTGTGAGACTTGCGGTCATGTGGGTGGAGCTTGGTAAGGTCCATTGTCTCCCCCTGTGTGTCTCACTCACAGCTGACAGTTGGCAGAGACTATTAATTACCATAGCAACGGAACACAGAGCAGGGAGAGCTGCTTAGGACTACAAATACGCCATCACTGTAGTTCTAACTATGGTGTAACACTTAGTTGAAACAGAGGACGACTGAGCTGACCTTTAGAACTACTTGTGTTTTGAGCATTATATAACTGATTTAACCCAATCACAATAATAATAGCCTGCATTATCTTTTTCTCTCAGGTTAGGGAACTGCCTTGCACAGCTGCAAGGCAGTTCATTAGCATTAGCCATTAAGCTTAAATAAGCTATTAACTATTTTTCTGACTTATTAGCCATGTCTAGTATACTGAATGGAGTAAATAAATTATAGACAACATCCTAGTGATGCCCCACATGTTACTGCCAGCATTCACGCTAACATTAGCATTTTCACTAATTTTAGCTGATACACTTACTTTATCATACTGAATGGCTCAAGTCCATGTCAGTCAACATTCTTGTGATTCTTCACATGCTATTGATTACATTGCAGCTTTCTTTAGCATTGATGCTAATTTTTAGCATCAGGACTCTGGGCAAACCGACGGGCACACTTTGGCAGGCCCCGGTTAAATTTCTTGAGGAATTTTCTAGTTAGGTGTGCTGCTGCTCCGGGGAGCCAGCTGTCAGCCAGCAGCCACAGTCTCATCAAAGGAGTATTTGCTTTATTACTGTGAGCCTCATGATGATAAAAATATGTATATTTCATTGACTGACTAAAATACTGATGTAATTTAAAAAGCCATGTTATGTATATAATTGTGATGGCAAAAACAGTTTGGGTGGTTTTTCCCACCCATGGTATGTTGTTGGAATAGTTTAAGCTATAAGATCACCTTGTTGTGTTGGTCAATTTGTTTCACATGTTGATGTGCTTTTATGAGATAAACTATGGGATATTGAGTTTAAAGCATTGGACAATGAGAAGGCATAAATCCACAAGTTTTGCATTATTTTATTCTGTTGAAAGTTAACAATGACTACCCTGATTTTTAAACTATTTAAGAAACTCGTATCCCTTCGACACGCAAGCACAGAGGTGTCTTTGTAAGAAAAACATTACCAGGAGAGCAGACAAAATAAGACTAAATCAGTTCCTCATTCTGGTCAAAGGAAGGGCCAGACTGTGAACAACATATGCCTCATTGATTTCAGGAAATGCATCATTATCACACACACACAAACTTTTCCCAGGAACAGTAGTTTACTTGATTGGCTCGCAGCCAATCCTCGCCTTTTGTCATATCTTACTAAATAACTCCTAACTAATAACTCATAACTCCTCGTTAGTATAGTGGCGAGTATCCCCGCCTGTCACGCGGGAGACCGGGGTTTGATTCCCCGACGGGGAGTGAAGTTTGTTTCAGGTCCCTCTTGAAAATGAGATCTAGATCTCAACGGGGTTTACCTGATTAAATAAAGGAATATAATAATAATAAAAAAATAGATATAGAGAGTTAATTTTGCTCCTTGCATTTCCTCTGCATACTGATCCTCTTTGGCACCTGGCACACAGTCACCTAAATAATAGGAGGATTACATTTAGCATCTTGATTGGAGGGTTTTTAAGAAGTTCTTTATCATCTGTACTGCAAAGATAAGTTAAAAAAAAAATAACACAAAAAAGAAATTGTGTGGGATTCATTCCAGGTGCTGTTAGTGAGCAGCAGTCGATATCCTGATAAGTGGATTGTTCCTGGAGGGGGAATGGAGCCTGAAGAAGAGCCTAACGTTGCTGCAGCTCGAGAAGTGTGTGAAGAGGTCAGTTCAGATTTTCTTTTTATCTCATTTAATAACCTTAGTCTTCACCTTTTCATATTTGTATTCTAACAGGTGTTATAAGTCACCCAAATATAGAATATTTGTTACAAGTCTTTTCTTAAATTTTCTGATGAACAAATACAAAACCTGTCTTTCTTCACGTTAACTAAAGACCAAAATGTTATTCTGAGAACAGCTTTCCATTCTTGGTGTGACAAATTAGTCACTGAGTCGAGTGTAGGCTCAGAGGAGTGTTGTATTACAATCATGCCTGTATTTAACACTAGGAATACGGCCTTGCTCTCAGAATCTTTTTTGTTAATGCAGTCATCCTGTTTGCACAACCAGAGAGACTGGGAGCCTGGCAACATATAAGCAGTATCATAGCATCATGTTTCAAGGCAGTGTTGTGGTGTCATAAGGGTCACACTGTGATTAAATGCTAGCTGCACTAGCACTGTACCGTCCCAAAAACAGAAAAAAAATGAAGAAAATTTGATTAAAGTTTTTGAGAAGCTTTTAATTCTGCATCTTAAATAGCAAAATGTTGCAGTTGTTATAATTCTTTGGAGGAAATGACTTAACTAAAATTCTGCTAATACAATTTATACACTTATCCCTTGTGTGTGTGTGGGTACCATTCATTTTCCTGGACATTTTAATTAGAATACAATATTAGAATACAAGTACTGATACTGAAGATGTAGAAGTTCTCTAAGCACTTAGCTCATGCCGGGCCCCTGACAGGTAAAGCCTGCTCTTTGTGTTTGATCCATCACACTGATGGATGCTGATATAATCTCTTATACTGGCTCTCATAGTGGCTGCCGGACACTGCTTGTTGCCAGCACATTTTCATTGACTCAAAGTGTCTAGCCACTACTAAGGGTTATTTGAGCACTTAAAGCAATCACCCAGAAATATATATGTATATACTCTATTTTTTTGCCTTATTTTGGATGCTGGTGTAATTCTAATCCTTGTGATCTTATTGTGATTACCCAGTGAGCGATTGCTTGTACTTTCTGACCTGGAATGTTGCCAGATACTATTCAGGACCCAATTGCAGTCCAGATGTTACTCCAGCTTCACTTGTCTATTTACCTGCTCCTGGCCTGACCTTATTCTGTTGTCAGTGATACGCCCCAATCCTGCACCATTAGGATACATTGCATAACCATAATGCAGCCTCAGTGCTGTCCATCATCTTCCAAGATGATGTCCTGTAGTTTTCAGTTACACAAATGCCTGAGCTAGGAGACATTTTCCACTTCATAAAAAGAACACACAGGCTGACTTTTGGCCTATTACTTAATCCCTGGCATGGTTTATGAGTTTCTTTTGATGGGTCTGTTCTTTTCCATCAAAACCTTCCATCAGTTGAAGACTTGAAGAGTGTAACACAGAGGCCGTGGCGCAGTATGTGCAGTCCAACGTTTATTTATAGAATGAAACTGGAAGCTGAAGAAGCCTCAAAGATGTCAGCAAGCGGCCCAGCTCTGAATTTGAATCTCTCTAACTATTCACCTGGGAGTTAAAATGTTGGACGTATTTTTTATTTTATAGAAAGCCTGAATATTATGTTTAAGTTTCTGTATCTGGTGAAAAGAGGTTTGCTTAGTTGTAATATTGAGAGGGGAATAGAAATATCTAAGAACAAAGAATTTATTATGTTTATTTTCCGACCTTTTTATACAATCTTGTATTACTTTAGAAAGATTTTTGTCAGAGGAGCTGCTTACATAACCACATCAACTGAACAGGCTTGTTTTATGTTCTTGCTGCTCTTTAAACAAATAATTAAATTGATTTGTTAGGTGTTAGGTCTGTTAGGTCATTCAGTATTATGTGATTTGTTAAACTAAAAGATCATGTCATTCCACCTTTCAAATAAGATAGAATACTACCTGCCAACCCGTTCCGCAAAAGGTTGTGATTTCCATCTCATAAATTTTTACAGAAGTTTGTGCAAAACAATTATTTTAAGTTTGACATCCAACTTTCAGCTGATTTCCTATTTTGACATTCTGACCTGATGTTTGCTTCGTTGAGTCATTGCAGAAAAGTGTGATCATAAATAATCTGAACATGGCTTTTATTCTGCATTTGTTATTTGGAGGACTGAACACACACACACACAAAGGAGTGAATCTGCGGTGTGAAAATGTGGTCTTATGTAACATAATCCACTGCAACACAAACTAGTTTCAAAATTACCATACAAATTACATCAGCACTCTAAATCCAGCTCAACAAAACACACCGAAGTTTAGATGCAATATTAACTTTTGGTTTATCTGGCTGCATTAATTTGAATTGTCTAGTTTTTTTATTGTATTCATTTTATCAGAACAACCCTTTGTCCTCTTTTGTGGTTTAATTACCATGGTATTATTTTCTAACCTTTCCCTTCATCTTGCAGGCCGGTGTGACGGGAACCTTAGGTCGCTTAGTTGGAATATTTGAGGCAAGTTTCCTTCTGCTTCCTGTGGATTGTGTGTGTGTTTTTTCCCCCCCACATTTTTAATCTCAACCAACTGGCTTGTGTGTGACTGCAACGTAAAGATCCAAATTTGTAATTTTCTCCCTCAGAACAAGGAGAGGAAACACAGAACCTACGTGTATGTTCTAATTGTAACAGAAGTACTGGAGGACTGGGAAGACTCGGTCAACATTGGTAAAGCACTTTGTTCAGTTTGCAAAACAAGAATCACACGCAGTCACACGCTTCTCTGTGGCTTTGTTGTTGTTGTTTTCTTTTAGAACTCAGGCTCGGTCATATTGCATTTCTAGGATCAGCCCTTGTGACTTTTTGTTTTTACACAAACTCTCTGTAGTCCCGATCATTTGTCCAATTTATTTTTTATTTTGTTTTCTGTATCAGTTGTTCTTTCTGGACGAACTGTATCTACCACTCATGTTTCTTTTTATTTCTGCCTACAGGGAGGAAAAGGGAATGGTTTAAAATAGACGATGCCATACGAGTGTTGCAGTGTCACAAGCCCGTGCAGGCCACCTACTTCGAGGCTCTCCAGGAGAGTTGCCTGACCAGTAATGGAACGCCACTGGTGACCACGATAGGCGAGGATCTCTCACCAACCTACAGCATCAATCAGAGCTCTGGTTCGGGTATCAGATAACTAGAACCACAACTCTGATTTCCCCCTGGAGCTTTTTCCACCACTTGCGCTCTTACTTGTGTCACTTCTTTCTCTTCTCCTCTCTTCTGTTTTTTTTTTTTTTTCCAGTAACATGGTTTGCCTTGCCAACTCCTTTGTGCCAGAATTGTGGCACAGACTTGATGACAAGTGTTGGGTGAATAGACTGAAACACTTTGTAAATGTAATTTTTGACCCCTATTTTTTTCCCTTTTTACAGAAAATGCATGAAGTATCCCCTCATTCCCTGTCCTGATGCACCCTTAGTGTGGTATTAAATGAATGCAAGAACTACTTTTTACTGTTGTAATGTAAAAGTGTATGCATAGTGCTTAAGCTGAAGGCTTTTTGGTGGTCTTTTTAATGTCTTCTCCATTATTTTGGTTGTTTTCTGTGACTGAATGTGACCATAAATGTACTCCCTCCCTCATTGTAAGGATAGGAAATAGTGTCTGAATCTGAAACAAACAGATTTGTGGGAAATGTCTTGCATGAGCACCATTAATGTCGCCTCGCTCACTTGAGTGACCCGATGCTGACTGTGCGACAGATTTGTGGCAAGGTCTTTGGCTTTTCTCCATGTTCTCCTAGCTGTGTTTATTTTATATTTTTATTTTAAGCTCAGCTTTTTAGCACAGCCCCTGAGTAGTTCTTCAGTTTCAATAGACTTTCAAGTGTCAACTGTGTTTCTCTTTTATTTGGGAAGCTAGCCAAGCACTACAGGTTTCACCCTCAAGCTGAGCGTATACAGTAAACCGTACAAAGAGTGGAAGAATGTCAACTTATAATGTAAAAAGGATCCCTTCTTCTCCTTGATGTCTTTACCTCATTTTAATCCCTTTTTTTTCCTACTCTAAAATTCTCTTGTGATGACAAAGTCTTCCTCCACGTACTTAGAGGGTGAAAGTAGGTTTAAAGAATTTTTTCAGAATTCAGCACATATCACTTAAGTTATTATAACCCATGTCCATATCTTACTCCTCACATTCAGTTTGGTTGAAAAACAATTGTTTACATTGCGTTTGTACCATAGCACAGATGACTTTAGTGGTCACTTTCATTACGTACATGGCTTTTTTTCTTTTGCTGTTGTTTTTTTTAACCCTTATTTTTGTTAGCATTTAAACTTCATCCCCAGAAACACTCAGAACACCTGATTGACATTGAAAGTAATGGATCTGTAATGTTGTCTTTGGAAAAGGTGAAGAACAAACAAGCCTTGTACAGTTTGAGAACTTGTTTTTACTTGTAAAATGCTTTTGGATACTTTTTTTATTCTCTTTTAGTTTCTCTTCTCTAACTCGTCTGGCGACTCTTTAGCCGAGCTGTGTCACATGACCTCAATGAGTCGTGTGGCAGCAGGCTCAATACTGTGAAACTGGAGGCGCTGTAGATAGCATGCAAGAGGTTTTTATTGTAAATTGTTTATTTCTGTATAGATCAAAGGTGAAGAGTACAAATGACAAAACACCTTTTACACATCTGTGAGTGCTATGTGTCATTTCAGCTGTGGCTGGAAAACTGAAAACTTCTTTTGTTGGCTTTGGAGCTGTTTAGATTTTTTTGTGTAGAGGTGGCAAACAGTACATCTGAGACTAAAGAACAAGGAATGTGGTTGTGAGATATGAGCCTTTTAAATCATTTAAAAAATAGTAAATCCCTTCCAATTCTTAGCTGTTAGGGTTTACCCATGAATTTCTTTGGTTCAAGTGTTACAGAGAGT
Source organism: Xiphophorus couchianus (assembly GCF_001444195.1). NCBI lineage: Eukaryota > Metazoa > Chordata > Actinopteri > Cyprinodontiformes > Poeciliidae > Xiphophorus > Xiphophorus couchianus. The sequence goes on from NC_040247.1 coordinate 6,219,882, forward strand.
AATTGCCATTGAAGTTTTCAAACTGCTACATGGTGAAAAGATTGCCAAGACTGAAATCTATGTATTTTTCTGTAGAGGGTTTCAGTCATTGCAAAAAAATTCATATAAATTACAAATTAAAGCCAGATCAATGTTTGTGTTTTTACATGTGTGGTAAACTCATCATTAAGCTCGTTTGAGATAATTCTGTGTAGTTTAATTTCAGTCATGTTTACTTTCCATGTTATCTATAAATATGGTAAAGAAATAACGGCTCTGATGTGAAACCCCTTACAGAAAATTGTATTGAGAACTGGAGCTTCATGAAAAATGTCAGAGAAAAAGCAGCAGAGCAGCATGTTCAGCGCTGATGATAGAAATGTGTTCCTGCTTGGTGAACCGGGTCGATTGTCTCCTGCCTGAGACTTTGAGCGGGTTTTATTGTGCATTGGCAGGGTGTGGTTGCTAAAGTCTTGCTTTATGATTCCGTACCAGGCAATAGATTTGTCTATTTGACCATTTATGTAAATGTGCTATTATCTTAAAAGAAGTCAGTAATTAGCTGAGATTGAATTTGTTCATTTGGTTCAGTTTTAATGATGGGTACTGTCAAAATGAATGTGAGGAGGATTTCCATAAGTAATAGCCAACAATGTAATTATTAATGACCTTTGTTTCTAACCATCACCTAACGCAGCTGTCTGTGATGAGCTAATGCCTTGTATATAGGTAGAACAACCTTAAAACTAGAAGAAGCACTTTGGCTGTGGATAATTAGAATTACTGTTCCTTTGTTGGGAAATTTCAGACTGTTCTGATCAGAGGTAATGAAGTCTTTAAATACAGAACTGATAAATTCCACATTGGCAATTATGGCATAAAATATCCACTTCATTTTCAAGAGCTCTATTTTATGCTGAAGCAAAATAAGAGCATGTTTGTTACACAACAAAATCTTGAAATGACATCACTCCCTTCGAAGTTTGAAGCTTGTTTGCTGTGCCAGTGAAACAGCTCCATCTTGTGGCTATGGCAGAAGTATTAAAAGCACATCTCAACAGCTGAGGCTTGTAAACATTCAGTTTCCTATATCAGCTGAATGACTGCACAAAATTGTTCTTATCTAGTTAAATCAGGAAAACAAAAAATGTGTTCACTTCCAGCTACAGAGTTCAGCCTGGAAGTTACATACTTGTAAACATTTTGTGTCACTGGAATATGGTTTTCCTCTTTTGTCATTTGGGACTGTGGAATAAAACGAGAGCAAGACTGAAGATTGTAATATAAATGTGCCAACAAATAAACACCAGTATTTCAATTTCTGTGAAGTGTCTCCATTTGTCTCAAGAAATCTTTCTACTTCAGTTTAAACATACAGTAGAATACTGTAGAGCCCACATTGAAAGATTAAAATCTACTAGTATATGTAGAATAATTAAAAATGGTCAACTTAAACAGGAAAAACAGCAAATCAAATTAAGAGGTGAAAAACTTTCCAACCCTATTGAACCATTCTGGGTATTTGTCTAACAAGCACATAATTGAACACACAGCTAAAATATAAACATTTCTAAAGGCTTTAACTCATACAGACTTATCCATCTTCTGATTTAAAGTTAAACTTCTCTGCACTTTGACAGTTAAAAAGGCAGACTGGTTCTGGTGGAAAAGGGAAAATATTGGCTTCAAAAGCACTTTTGGTGAATAATAAATTTAATGAATTTACTCCTTTGGGCCTTCTGTATTCTGGATAAGTGATCATTTTGAGATAGAGCTGCACTTTTTAACTGAAGCCTGTTATTCTATTCAGTAAACTCTGAATTGTGCCATTCAATCTGGAGGCTTAGGATGCATATGTAAGTGAATCAAGGAAAATCTATTACAGCTAATTTATCAATTCTGCTTGAGTGATGTCACCAGACATTAGGTCAGGAAACTAAATTAGTTTTACTTGGGTCATAATGTACTAATGAAAACAGACATAATTTGGATTTTGAGTCTTTATTTGTAATAAACAGTAAAGTTTACTGAGGCTGCTGTCCTCTGCCACGTCCAAAGCCACCTCTCTGTAACAGAGAAGTTTGGTCAAAACAGAATCAATTTACTGAAGCCACAATGTTTCAGCAGAGACTGTTAAAAGTCCTGAACAACAAAACCTGAAAGTACTTACAAACTGGAACTCTGTAGCAGCTCCAGCGCCAGCCTCTGCCTTCTTGTCAGCACCAGCTGAGGAGAAAAAGGTAAAGATTAAATCTATATATTCAAAAGCTTGCCACAACTAACATCATTCAATTGGTCCTTTTGTTACTTTTTCACACATTTGACAAACAGGAGAAATGTGCCTTGCAACACTATTTCTTAATCTTAGAGAGAATTACTTTCATTGAATATATTGAATAGACAACCGAAATCAAGCCATGCAGTTACTGAAAGTGAGCTGAAACATAAAAGTTGGATTTTTTTTTTTTAATTTTAAAATAAAGTTCTGTATTTTTTTAAAGATAATGATTGAATTGCAAATATCCCATGTGGAATAACTGGCTAAACAGACTAAATTTAACACCAAACACATCATGCCCAGATAAAATGTTTAGCCAGTGGTATACATACGGGGTGCAGCAGATCGCCTGTACGTGTCTCTGTCAGCCTCGCCACGGTTGAGGCGGGCGGGTCTCTCTCCCTCCATACCTGCACAAAGAAAAAAAACACAGAAGAAAAATATTTACATCCAAATCTACATTAAGACTTGAATCCAATCACTAATAAGTCAGCATGGACACAATTTGGCCTTTGGTATTTAAAGTTAACTTCTGAAGATTTTTAAATATGTTACTCAGATGTTTTAGAGCTAAAAAAAAAAAAGTAATGAGATCACATCAATGGCTTTTGTGTGAAGACTGTTTGTTTGTTCCACCCCAACAACACAGTTGTTCAGAGTTGGAAATGGTTGTGGAGGAAAAAAAATATTTTCCATTTCCTCAAATTTTGGATTTAAAATGTATCAATTAGCAAACAGGATTTAAAATGTAGTGCCTAAGATTACTTTCTACGCAAGGCCCTGCTCAATAGTTGTTTGTTAAACTATGACAGTTTTCTGTTTTAACATAATTATAAAATAGTTAAGTGCTCCCAATTACACCAAATCACCTCAAAATCTAATTATTTGAACTTTGACACACAAAAAGTATTACAACTGATTCCTTATTAAAACTTTTTAGCACCTGCATTATACTACAGTGTCTTAAGCAATCTCAAACATTTCAATAAGCATGAAGCACATTGCATTTCTGCAGGTAAGCACCGCCAATACAATTTAAAGTAAAGTTAGGTCATTAACAGCCAAACAAAATAACTGTCTGATGTCACTCAATTCTTCCTTGAGTCCAGTACTTTCAAATTTAATTATGAGTGGTGTATCAATTTGTCTAATTTTTTTTTTTATATCACCAAAACATGTGAAAGTTCAATCATCAGTTTCCCACCCTACACTTTAGCAGTGGCTTTAATATCTCACCCTTGGGCCTGGGCCTGGCGGTCTCAGGCCGGGTCTGGCGGCGCAGGGTGGCGGGGACGATCTCAGGGGGAAGGTGGAGGAAGTCTCTCAGGTACTGGATTCCCTCATTGGTGAGATACCAGTAAAAATGGCGCCAGGCAAATTGCTCCTTGACGTACCCACAGGATTTCAGTGACTGAGAAAAAAACACAGGTGAAAAAATTAAAAGCAAATCTACTTGATTAAATAGACTTTTATCCTAAAAAGAAGTTTCACATCTGATCTCAGGATTCACTGTCACCAAAGCTGGTGATGACTAAACTTGTCCTGACCAGAATTAACTTCTCCGACCAATTAATATGAACCTAGCAGCCTTACAAATCTCTTGATTTTAGTCTCGTTCAGGCTTGTAATAATGTAGAACACTGTGAACATTTACAACACATTTAGCACATTGATTTCATTTCTCTTACTTCTATAAATCTTTCAGATCTTGACTCCATTCCATCTGCACAAGTTGTTTTAATTGTTGAAACTTATTTCGAAATCCTTTATACAAACTACATGTAAACGCTTTTTAAGTCATATCAGCTGACAAATTTTGCATTCTGTAATTTCACTGTGAATTTTGATTTAGGAAAACTTATATGGAACAAAAAAAAAATCTGAAAATAGCTGTGGTTTTTGTTTATAACCAACAGTTATACTCAAACATTGCATGGCAGCTTTTTCCTCATATGCTGTAAAAATTATAACAAAAGGACACTATTCTGATAGTTTCTAGATATTATTTCATAAGCTAAGACATGTACTTGCTTCTAGCTCTTAATCCAGATTTTTGGAACCACTGAACTACACAGGAAATGCCAGCTTCCATGAGACAAGATGTCCATTTCTACAAAAACAGTTATTCTCCTGGTATACAAACTTATTACTGATTTTTAAGTAACATCCTTGAGATCTGAGGTAGTTAAAGATGGATCGCCATCACCAACAGCACCCAGGTATTCCGGAGAAGTGTTCAAACTTGTGTTCAGCAGTGTCTCACCTGCATCGCCTTCATAACATGAAGGTTGGGGACATTCTTGTCAGCAAGCTCGGGATGCTTGGCCAGGTGGACGTCTTTCTTGGCCACCATGACTCCCTCTTTAAAGAGGAGCTCGTAGATAGCAATGCGGTTCTTCTTGGGCATAAGCATCTGCGCAAAGTGAGAAGGCAGGTTTTACTTTCCTTATGTTTTAAAAAACACAATAAGCTATTGTTTGCTTCATATATTCACATCAATAGCAGGACATTTTCACACACTTTACAGTTTAAAACAGACGCCCGCGTATTACGGCAAAAATGGCAGCCGGCCGTGATAACCAAAGCCGGGAATACTTCCTCACTCCAACACTAAATATCTACAATTATTGGATATTTAGGACTAAAATATGTCAGCTATTTTAATAACAACAATAACAGAAACCACACGCCAAAGAGTATTTTCCTCTAGAACCTGAGATGTTAAAGATTTATTTAGATTTTGACACCATGTCTAGCTTTACCTTTCCACTAGAGAAGGGACCGGAGCCGGAAGGAACGACTGTCCTTGATCAGGAAGCTATATCCTCCCAGCGCGAACCTGCTGGAATATGCTGCCCCCTGCTGGTGTGGTGCTGTACCACCAAGAAATTGTGAAAGTCTGTGCCTTCAATTGGAAACTATACGTACATAAATATGAACATCTTCTCTTTAATATTTTTTGAACAGTTTAATTAGCACTGTTTCCAGTTTGTGGTGTTCCAGTTTAAGATGCCAATTGTTTCTTATTGTTAAACGAAATGATCAATAGCAAATCGGATTACTTGCAAGTTTAATTGTTTTACAACTGAAATAAGCAATAAAATGTTAAATTTGAACCACGTTTAGTATTGTTTCACATTTTTTCACAATCGACAAAAGAGAAAATAATGCACAGTATTTTTCTAAAACTGATTTTTACAAGATAAAAAAACGTTACTGTTTAGTTTGATATACTATGCATACATAAAAACAATCACTCGTATACGCACTGTAAAAGTTTTTGTAACGTTTCAGATCATCAAAGACATTTTAATATAAGACAACAATAATCTAAATTTCAGGTGATAAGTTCATTTGTAATTTCTGTATCCAATATATATATATTTCTTATATATACATATTTATGATATAAAATATATATGTTTGACATATTTATGTCAGTTATAACTGTATAAATTGTGATGTGTGGAAATATTGTTGCACAAATGATTAAAGATCTGCTCTAAATAAATACATGGTACGCCTGTGGAGCCTTTATTTTGAAAGAGCTTCCCGGATGTAGTCGCTGATCATTTAGTTTACTTTATTCCAACTCCCTCATCAGCAGAACATTTCCAAAACGGAGGCGGTCCGTACTGCTGCAGGGCGCTATGGTGACATATTAAAAAACTGCTAACTTATCCAGGTAAGAAATATACATATATCTTTTTACATTTTTGCAGGGTTGACGTGTAAACAGTCGGTTACGGTTTCATTTATAGCTGCGTTACATCTACTGTTGAGAGGAGCCTCTGGTGATATGATACCCTCTTTACTGTAAGAAATAAGTCCCTAAACTCAGTGTGCTATGTGGATGTAACCTGAACCACTGCCAGTATACACCTTGCCTCATTATATAAATGTTGCATTAAAACTCATTTCCAGTTTGTCTGGGGGTGAAAAAAATCTATCGGGTACACAAATTTATAGCAGTTTCGGTGCAGTGGGTTCCGGATTTTATCAGTGCAGGCTGCAGTAGAGTGGGGCTTTTTAAGTAAAAAGAAAAAGCTTGTCTCAGGGGAGAGCTGCGTTTCCTCTGATTTATTCTAGAGAGCAGCTGGTGCTGGATCAGGTCAGAGCTGCTGACCTCCATCTCAATGCAGACTCCCCTCCCTGATAAGTGAGCTCTGTCCACGGTTCTGAACTCAAATCAGCTAACAAACTGAAAGTACAAACATCAGCTTGATCCTGTAGCAGTGCAGGCCTCTTTCTGTTAGATTGATCAGTAAGCATAAGGTTACTTACTGGTTAAAGTTGGTTCAGAAAGGCAAATTAATGAAGAAGAGTTGCTGAATTTATCCAAATATAAAACAAATAACAGAAAATGGAAAAAACAAATCCGCAAATAAAGTAGTCTGAATTTTTTTTTTTTTAAAGTGATATAAAATTGAGTTGAATTGTATCTGCTCGTCTTTATTTTTCTTGTTAGGCTTTTGTTTTTGTCAATATGGATCTATGTCTTGTGACAATGTTTTATCTCAGGGCAATATCATGGTTAATGCTTTGTACGTGACTCTTTGCATATGGATTTCATAAAAAATGTCTTTGCATATACAGATTTCATAAAAAAAATTAAATGAAGCAGAAAGGGGTAATTATTCTACAAGTAATTCACAAAAGAACCTCCTGACGTCTGACATAGGAAGTGTAGGTGCCGTTGCCTTTGTTGGAATGGACTGAGCAGTGGGTTGGACTGAGTGGTTAAAATAAAGACTTCTATAAATAGTAACAAATGCGCAACAGGGCGGTTATGATGATGCGCCCTGGGTTGGGCTCCAGCACTTCCTGATCAAAGGTCAGAAAGGTACTGGCTCATAATCCTGGTTCTCAGTCAGCCACATTTCCTCTCTGACCTGATTGAATTTTAAAGTTTTAACCTTAAACATGGAGGTTTAAGGTTAAAACATGAGGAGCAGGTGTAATTCCAAAATGGCTTCTTCAGAGTCATTGTGCTGAGTCAAGCTGAGTATTTTTTACGGATACAGTATTATCTTCCTGCTTTTAGATATGAGGGTTTGAATCTGTTTCATCATCATTGGTTGTTCTGACTTTAAAGAAAATTTTACAGATGTTAAAATAACTGATACTTCTTCACACATTTGTCAAGCTGAAATATGAATCTGGACTGGAGATAAAAAATCTTGTAGTTGTGATGATGTCTATCCAAGGATTTACTTACTGAACCTCGCTAACAATGCGAAAAATATAATAATTTACTCTCTTTGGATTTGCTGCCATCTGTTCTAGAGTTCTTTATCGTGAAAAAAGTATTTAAACTCATTTCTAAACTCATTAAAACAAACTCTGATGAGAAAGTGAGCTACTTTTATTGAGTGCCTCTAGAGGAATATCTGGGGTTTTATTCAAGGGTGGATTCCTCAGTGGGTTTCTCTTTACTCCTGAGTGATATTACGAGTGCCGATAAGTGGATTAATCCACTTGAAAAATTAGTGACACTCATCTGATTTGCAGCTTTCAGTTCCACCCCTTATTTTGGATGATAGATGAAGTGTCACTGCTAATGGGATTCATTAGAACAAATCTTAACTTGTCTTTCAGCTCCATCCTTCTCACTGTATAACTAATTGTGGGTGTGCTGGTCCCACTGGGTTTAGACAACAGTTTGCAAGCTGTTTCATTCGTATTTACAAGCTTGGCACATCGCATCTGGTGCTTTTTGTTTTCAGCCATTGTTAGACGACTGAAAGGATTCAGCTCAGATAGCTTACTCTTTTTTTCCCCACATTATTCACACATTCATATATTAAAGGTTTTTCCATCTCTGTCTGGCTTTGAATCAATATAATTTCCATTCTGTCTGATTCTGAGAATCACCATAACATTAACATATAATGCTGTAGGACAGATGAGCGGGTTTGGTACGTGTTTTACAACCTGCCTTGTGTTATTTATTGACTAACAAGATAATTTAAATTTAAATTTGAACTTTTTCAGCAGCTCACACTGAGAGGTTAGGGGTTGGTGTGCAGGGCCCTGACTTTGCCTCAAATTGTGATGTAATTGGAGCTGTGACGTAATGCCGAAACATAATGCCTCAGTTTCGGCATTATGGGAAACTGAGAGGCTGCTTTTTCTTGAAAGTCTGCAAACCCATATTAAAGTTGCTTTTGTTAGCTTAGCTGACAGCAATTTTTAGTATCATTATAAATAATTATAATGAAAAAAATTATGTCTAATTCAAACTTTGATAATGTCCATTAACACAAGCTGCTACTTTGTATTTGTTTCCCATTAACTCTACGTGGCAGATCAATGTTACTGATACAATTTTTTAAAAATTATTCTTTTAACACAGGCAAAATCCTCCATTGTACTATTTCTATTGTTCAAAGTCTTTTCAATGGGATGTCAGAGAAAGTGCTTAGGTTTTCAGCAGCTCTACAAAACATTAAGTTCAACAACTGTCCCTTCCCCACCTGTTGCTGCCCACTGCTGCTCAGTTGGTTGGAGACTCCTTCTGCAATTTTCCCATGCTTACTAGAAGAATACAGTCAAGCAGAAAGATAATGATTGTCGGTGAATTACAGGCATTTTTACTGAAATAACAGATTTTTATTTTTTTTTTAAAATCAGTATTTTGGCATAGGACTCCTCTAAGAAAACATAAATTGTATTTATGACATTGATCATCAATCATGTCACTCAAAAATATATACAGCTCCCACATTACAACTGTAGTTCTACAATCTAAGTGCATCATTAAGGAGAAGCAACAGTGGTCTCAGGTGTATCTTTGTTGGAGATGATACATTACAGAGATCATCTCACTGTTAAAGAGGAACAGGAAGAGGCTCTTAGAGGTTACTGGCCGCCGATTGTCTTTGCTCTCCTGGGGATCCTGTACATCAGTTTTATACAGTCAGTGAAAAAGCTTACAGCCAAACATTGGATCAAAGAGAACCCCATGTTGTTATAGTGACTGTGTTTGCCAAACATTGGGATGAAGTGTGGCTTTAATTTTTAATGTATGTGTTTGTGGGGTTTACAGTCGCAAACATTTTCACTGTGTATTAATAAGCTGGTTTGTTGCTTAAAAAAACAATCTTAGTCATATTTTTGATTTTTGGTTCAAATAATACTTTGAGATGAATGTTTTGTCCCAGTAATAACCAGAAGCATAAGCTTTGCAGTGATGTTGTAAAACAAGAAATTAATTTTCAAATTAATTTGCATTAGGCTGCCTATTTAAATGAAGGTTTCTATTCTTTGTATGACAGTAACTCTCTTTACACTTTTTACTCTTAACCACTTGATACCTTATAGACATTGTTTATTGCACACCAGTATTATATATGAAAATACCAAGAATTTTCACAGACTTTTCATCTACAATCTGCCAACAAAATCTAGCTACAGAACAGAAGTATGGCCGGATATTGTAGATGATTCAAACCAGTGACGCTGCAGAGACTAATAGGATTTAATAATCATGGCTTTTTTCTGCAGCACACATCGATGTGCTGCTAAGCCACCTCTAGTTCTCTGTTTGCTTCGCAAGGAGCCTGTTTGGATGACAGTCAGGTGAAAAAGATGCATAAAATGTTTTTGTCAGACATCTAAGTGTTTGTATATCTACAAAATAACAGCTGTATTAAACATGGATGGAAATGATGCTTAGAGCCTTTTGGGAACATTATGAGTCATTCTTGGCACTTTGCTGATTGCCAGCAACCTGTGTAGTTTGCAATCACTTTACTACATCACGATGCTCTTTTCTCTATGGTGATCTTTTAGCCTGAAGAATTTTCATTCATGAGGCTTTTATGTGTGTGTGTGTGTGTGTGTGTGTGTGTGTGTGTGTGCGAATGTGGGAGTGTTTACCTCTTAGGGCTTTTAGCAGCTGCACTGTCTCTGAATGAGTCACTTCCATTTTGGCCCACTCAGAGTTGTGCTCAGCTAATGCTGGGCTCATTCAGGGCTCAGAGTGTGTGCACACTTAGACTCTAGCAGCTAAATAACAGGCTTCAATAAATTCCCTCACCGCTCTGCCACCACTCATTGATTACAAACAAACATAGATGCAAAGCAGCACCATGAGAATGTATTGATTCAATTCTTCAGACTATAATTTAAGAAATAGGCTTTGCTGCACACACTGAATTATATTCACAACCACAAGTTTCCACATCTTATGCACAGTATGGATTTTTTAAAATGCATTCCTTAAGTTAATTGAATTACTATCCAATACCACTTAATATCATAGTAGTGTAATGCAAATATCACTTAAATTTCCTAGTCCCAGTCTGAAGAAAAAAAACCCTTCTGAAACTTTTATCTGATTCAAAATTTTTGGGTTCTTTCTGTTCATTATAGGTTTTGGTAAAACTTCGACTGTCAGTCCCTGGATAACGTTTTTCCCCCAAACAGCCAGACAGAATTTACAGAACAACAGCATATGTAATTCTCACTTTACAATCTCTCCCACGCCTGAAGTCCTCCCCCTGAAACAGGGTGAGGTGGGAACCACAAACCACACGGTGTTTCACTAATAATAAACCCTTATCTAAACTATACTTAAAGTCCCAAAAAATAATTCACAAAGAGAATACTTGTAGTTAAGCGTAAGAATACAGCTGCAAAAATTAAAAGTAAGCCATGTATTGACAGTATAAATTAATCAAAGTTACAATAAGAAGACATAAAAGGTAAAATATTTTTGCTAACCTTGCTTTTATGATCAATCAATAATTACTTATATGAGGAGTAGAGGTGATTTAATCAAATGTATCTGAGATTAAAACAGGGTTTTAGAAATATTTTAAAAGAATAAAAAAAGATGTCTTTAGCAACAGATATTATTAATTAGGGCACTTAGCATGGCTAGCATAGCTAAAACCAGCTAAAATATGCTACAGTGTACATCCTTATGTCAAGCAATTCTAAACTTAGCAAACTTTTCATAACCGAGAGAGAGAAACTTAGCTGTAGTATTCTTGTAATCTACTGAAGGTTTTATTTACTCTCGCTCTCAGCCTCAATGTCTTGAAAAATAGGTTTTCTGTTTGAAAAGCTACCTAAGCTTTTCAAAGCTTAGGTAGCTTTAGGTATCTATTGGTGTGGTGACCACAATTGTCACCACAATGACAATTGTTCCACAATGACAATTGTGGAACAATGCCAATTGTGGAACCACAATGACAATTAAGTCATTGTGGTTCCACTGACTTAATTTAAAACACTTCACTGATGCTGAACACAGTGAATTTAAACTCTCACAGTTACTGTGTCCACATCAAAGAGTATTATAGCACATTGGTGCAAAACTGATAGGAAAAATGACTAACTTTTGAATTTCCAACTGGCTGGTTAATAATCAGCTCTGATCAAGCTGGAAATTGACAGAATTTGTGCAACGGTCAATTTTTTAGAATTTACTTCTACTTATTATTTTATTTGTTACACCAATGATTGAGCTTTGTAGCTTAATTCACTAAACATCAAACCAGAATTTATGCTTTATGGCATTATGTTTTTATGGTGAGTTACCAACATTAGTGGAACATAATGACATTTGATTTGATTATTCAGATATGAGACCTAAGATCAATCTCACTTGGAAAAACAACTGCAACGTTCCAGCACAATGTAGTTACCTTGGTGTTACTGTTATGAAATTATAGTTTTAGTTATCTCTCAGCACTTGGTAATCTTCATAGAGCATCTAAATTCTCTTCTTAAATTAGGTTTAACAATGTTTTGACCAGCTCTTGTCTGTATACAACTAAATTGCTGCACCAAAACAATAAAAAGGATCTTAAAATGAAAAGAAAACCACAGCAGAAAGAAAAACAAACTGAATTTTGAGATTGCTTTTCAGTCTAGGGGAGACCTGCAGCGTTGGTCGTTGGCTGTAAATTACTTCCTGAGGTAATAGGATATAACAGTGGGGTCAAACGGTGTGAGCCCTGTAGGGAGAGACATGATTAGATGATACACAGATGGCTCATACTGGGAAGGAGATTGTCTGTGTGTATATACTGAATTTTTTGTGGGTTTTGTTATCACATAAAGTGGTTGAGGGAACCATCTTGATCAATGACTCAGCATGTGGTTATTGACTTTTTTGTGTGGCCATCATTGTAAGTGATTTAATTTATTTTGCTGTCATTAAATGAAACTGTTGCCTAAATATTTTTGCAGAAATATTTTTAATGAATTTCTAAAGGACTAATGAAAAAAAAAAGGTTCTCCTCAAACTTTCAAATTTCCACATCACAAATTCGTATTGATCTTGAAAGAAGCAAGTCTAACTGATACCCTGATGCTGACTCTGTGTGTATTCCCACAATGGGCTTTATCTGACCACCCATGTGGATATCTCCTTTATCTGCCCTTCTTGTCCATCTTAATCTCTATCATAAACGCAACTTTCCAAATCATCTCTGCGTGATGTTGAGGTTTATTTTTTAAGAATGACTGCATGCGTCCAAAGTCTCCACCTTTACACAGGAAGCTAATTATTGACGGGCTGATGTGCCCTCGAAAGGGAATGTCAAAGTTCTTTCTTTGCTTAGTGGGAGTATATAAAAGGCAGGTGAGACTGCTCGATGTGTCAGGTTTCTACATGAGCAAAGACGTGAAGTTGTCAGTTTTCTCTGGGAGTCACATTATCAAGGACTTTGCAGAAACAACACCGAAGGGTCAGTAACTTCTCTGATCTGTGTTGATATATTTATATATTGATATAGGCAAGGGATTTTTAAGTAACCATTTAATGATTCAGGTTAAAATCAATAATTTTTTTAACACACCTACATTTCTGTTTATACAATTCAATGTATCAGCTCTTCACTCTTTGAATAATTTTTGCACTTTGTAACAGTGATAACGAAAATTAAATTACATGCCACTTAGTGTTCACCATATTTCCCCAGGACAGTTGTTATTGTTGTACAGGAAACTTTTCCTTAATGTTTTTAGTGAGAGACAGCAGAGGCTGACTGAATAAGTCAGAAAAAAATACAAAAAGTATTTTCTGTAAACCCGAATTAGCTTATTCTGAGTAAAGTAAACACTTTATGTATTATCAGATGTCATTCTTCGAAGACCCAATCGATTTTTATAGACCTCTACAGATGCAGAATTTAAAAAGTTGGAGGCCATGTCCTTTTGTTTCGGAAGAATATTTTCAGTCAGATGGTTGACTATCATGGAGTGTTCAAACAGAACAGTGATCCCAAACACACATTCAAGCTAAAACAGAATACATAAAGCAGAAAAGCATTAGGCTTTTAGAAATGCCTTCTGTCAGCTCTTCTGAAAAGAGTCATGCTGAAAACCCGGTCAACTCCAGAAAACTAGCTTCAAAAACTTCTACCATTTGTGCCAAGAAGAATGATCAAATATCCAATCAGAAGATCACTAGATATTATTTTCTACTACATGTATATTTAGGGGATAGCCCACTAAGAGACTTAGAGGGAGCCAAATATATAGCATATATAGTGATTTATATATATGCTTCATCCTGTACGTACACTTTTGTGATTCATGGGATTATAGAAAATCTACACTAAATTCAAACATTTTTGCCCAGTTCTTGAATTTCTAAATTGAATGTTTATTGATTATATGATCAGTTCACTTTTGAAAACAAATGGCTCAAATAAATCATTCAAAGTCCCAAATTAATTTGACGTTTCAGCTCATGATCATGGTATGTAAACTTCAGACCAGCGCTATACTTGTCACAGATTTCAGTACCTTCTAAAACATATTAATATAACTATATTTTGGGTGCAATAAAGAGCTTCAGTGGGAAAAAAAATCTTTGTTTGGGAAAACTTGTGTAATATTTGTTTAATCAATTGCTTTATTGTAAACATTTGTTGCTAGAATATGTCTACATGATTAGAATGTATAAAGGGCGTTTGCTTGCCCTCAGTGAATTGTCTACTTATGTAACCACATCTACCTTCATCACTAAGTGAAGACCTCATCGGTAATGAGGCTGTAAGAAAACTCTGAGAAGCTGATTGGACTGCATACAACAACCCACACACCAAGTTGTTGTGTGTGTAGTTGAAGCAGGTCTTGCTATAAATTTTAGTATCTTCATGTGAGATGGTGAGATCATTTAACACGTTGATAAAATGTGCTTTGCCCACTGATTTGTAGAAATAAAACTCTTATCAAAGAATGATTAGATTAGATTATTAGATCATTTTCCAATGTTACAAACATCCAATTAAACACTGAAGCAAATTTTTTCTGAATTATTTTGCTCAAGAGCAGATGTGCAGAAATAACAGTTTGTTGTAGCTGCAGAAATGTGGAAAATATCTACTGAGGAGGCACAAATGCTTGGCTGGGAACCAGAATTTTCTGGAACTCATCAAAGACACAAAGATTACATTTTTAATATATCATTTGGGTCTACGGTTTGCTTTTGCTGATCGACTAGACATTGAATGGGTCATTTCAGGGCTGTAGAAGGAGAAAACATGATCATGTGTGTCAATTATTGATGACACATGAATTAAAGAGGACGAGGAGTTCAGTTGGAAGGTTGTCCTGTTATGACAAGCTGTTTTTTTGTGTGTGTTTGAATTGTAATATAATGTGAAAGTCTTTCAACTGTATTTTGTCTATTGCCACTACCATTCATACAGTTCTACACATTTACATGCTAACAAATAGCGTGACAAACTCACTATGTGTTTGTTTTATGCAAACAGTTCTTATTTTAGTCAGATGAAATGACTCAGATATACCGTACATCTGTCCTTCTGGGTTTCACCAACATTGAAATTGTCTTAGTGCTACTTTATAGGGTCAGTTCATTTGTTTCTGTGACTTGTCTTTGACATTAGGCTGCATTAAACCTTAAAGAGTTTTAGCCCATGAGTCCGGTTTGCTATCACCTCTATCTGTTTACACAGCACTGCAAATTATTGATGAATGTGGCTCTAAATATAGGCCTTAAATACGATGAGGGCAGCAGCACAAAGTTTGTCCTAAGGGGAAAGGAAAAGTTCGATTGGAATAATACAGCCAAGAAGTGTGTGTTCAGGGGCCTAAAGAGGGTGGTTGTGTGTGTGTGTGTGTGTGTGTGTGTGTGCGTGCGTGTGGGCGTGTGAGAGAGAATGTTTTAAGGGGTATAAATCACCAATTGATCTCTGGCCAATTAACAGGCAGGTCAAACAGAATGTAAAGCAAGAGGTATGTTGCTTTGCATGTTGCTTGCATTTGTATTGAGGCCCTGAGGGGTAAGTTGGTAGGACTGTAAAACATAAAATTGAAACTTCCATGATGTTTCCAAATCATGGGTGTTTAGCAGGGGAAATTTAAAACAGGGTTAAAAAAGAGACTGTGGAAAAAAAAAACCCTCATAGATTTTGAGTCTCAGTCTCAGGCAGAGTTTTTATGTCATGGATTTGTTGTTATATCTTCATTTTTGCTTTAAACCTGTATTTTCTTTCTGTCTCCAGAGCTGGAAACTGCATTTGTGTCCTGAATTCCTTCTCAGTCTATGACACAAGGATTAGGATTAAGCCATGACATTACAGAGTCCTGTTAGTCTCCTTTCTTCGAACTTGTATTTGTTTGTCTAGAATGTTTAGTTCATTTTGGGGAGGTTTGAATGTTCAATCAAACCCTGATGCAGACCAAAAAACGCGAAGCCTGGTACGCTTGAAAACCTATGTCTCAGCTTGGTATAAGTAAACAGGAGGGGGGGTTAACAGGTTTGGTTGCAGTGTGAAAGCGAACCGCATCAGCTAAAAATCTAACAAATGTTGTAATTTTGATCCCCAGTCAAACCGAGTCTGCTGGAATATTAGATGTGAAATGATCCTAAGTAGTGGCCAAAGTAAGTCAAGCAATTTAAACAAACACACTATACCTCTTTCCTAGGACAAAGTGCAGAAAAAAAGGGTTGTGCAGAGGCTTTGTGTAGGTGGAGAACGACGGAGGTGGAGAGCGACGGAGGAAGTCTTTGAATGCGGTAGAAAATCAAACGGCCTGTCTATCTTCCGCTCCACCTGTCCTCCCCACTGAACTGGACAGTCAGCAGAGACTGAAGGCCGTCTTTGCTCCTCTTGTCAGGCTGTGATTCATGTCAGCCTGGTTGGCAGAATGATCATTCTTCAGCTGAGACTGCCATAGAGGCACAGCGCTCCTTAAAAGCTACCAAAGCTGCGGATCAGTCTCATTGAGCATAATATGTTTTTGCTCTGAATGGCAACAGAAGTTAATTATTTATCATTTTATAGCTTTTATGTCAACATCGCTGACATGCTCACTGATCACAAGGGAATTCCAAAGAGCTTAGGTATTGCATGTATTTATTCTGAAATTGTGATAGATATTCTGAAATTGTGTTGTAGTTTGATAATTACTGGATTTTATTGATAGTGTTAACCCAGTTGTCTTCATCAGTAACAATCATGTTATCTTTGGTGTCCCACCAAAGATAACATCTTGAACATCTCAAGATGTTCAAATTGTCAGATGCTTCCTGTGGAATGTTTTACTACCAAATTCTAAGATATCATAAACAGAGTTTCTGTTTTTGTGTCTAGGAGTGTTTCGTTTTTAGAATTAATTGGCAAATGGTAAAATGTTTTAAAGCATGTTATAAAATATAAACTTAAAACTACAGTGTAAGTCTTTATTCTTTGGAGAAGTTTTTAAAATAGCATAGAACAGAAAAAATGCTCTGAGATTTTTAAATCCATTTCAAATCAGTTCAGACACAGTCACCTTTCATTTTGCTACATATTTTAAAAAACAAATTTGGCAGAAGATAGTTGATTTTCTTTTATTTTCCTCTTGATTATAATATGTGTGCCATTTTTAAAGATGGATGACCTGCTTTAGCTTTGGTTAAAAATTGTTTAAAATGTTAATTATTCCTATAAAAGTAAAGCTGCAATCCTGCTTGTGCACTCTGTTGATTGAGCTCCTCATGCACCCACACCAAACCTTCTGCGGTGCCACCCCATAGCAGCCGTACACCTACCCCACCCCCCTTTTATCTTTGCCCCTGCTCTGGTCTCAGCCATTAAAACACAAGGATTATTGCTCAGTTGGTGGGAACACAGACACATGTAAACTTTACACAGAAGTCCAGGCTGAAAGACGAGAAGACACAGACCTATTTCCCCCGCTCTGGATGCACCACTGAGACGGCTGGCAGCACCGAGCAAAGATCAGCAGACAGGAGGGGTGGCAGTGAAGAGCAGGACTGCCTGCTAGAGGAGCCCACGTGCTTCTTTTTCCCCTCTCTCGCTGCACCCTAAGCTGCTGTTCATGGAGGACTGGAGGTAGGCTTTTGTTGCTGTTGTGGGGGGCTGTGTGCCCCTGTTCTCGGGGCGTCTTTGCTGCTTTTGTGTTGGGGTTTTCCTCACTAAGACGTGTTGATGCAGCTGGCTTGCAGTGATGGGGATCATCTGAACGCTTGCATTACATGGATGCTCTTGGTTGTTTGTGAATGCCATGGATGCTGAACAGTAACTGCTGTCTAGTTTTAGAAGAAAAGGAATGAGTAAGTGGAAGTGATGTGATGGTAGCCACATATTAAAGGGTGCTGCTCGGATTTGAGTTTTTCCCTGTTTGTCTGTATTATATTTTTAAATTCAGTCAGTTTATTGTCCTTGTGTTTGGAGTGGTTGTTTTCATATTCTGCAATTTGCCTTTAAAATAAGCCAAGGCTGAACAAAAGCCCCCCGCTCAGCATGTAGCTAATGGCTCAACCAAGCATAATAAACACCCACTTCTTAAGCTCACTCTCTGCAGAGCTTCGCTGCAGAAAAAAAAAACACATTTATTTTTTCCCCTGAAACTGTTGGTTTAGAATCGAATCCTCTCCCAATTTAAGAAGATTTTATATTGTTTTTGGGAAACAACTTCCTTGTTTTAACTCTGCGTTTCATTGTGAACTGTGTTGTTCCATGCTCTGGTCCGTGGTTGACCCAAATACTCGCACAGCTCTCTCCCCTCCCCCTGACCTCAGATCAAAACAAATCACCGCTGCTTCCTTTTCTATTGTTTCACATATGCCTCTTCTGTATCAAACTGATTTTTACAGTAACAGTTTTTAATTCCAGATATTTTTAATTCTACCTTTTTTATTATCAGACACAAAAAGGAGTTGGAATCCACCAGTTTTCTAAAAAGCTGCTGAGAGGAGATTTCCTTGGACAAAGAAACCTAAAGAATAAATGTGTGGCTGCTACTTAAAGTCACAATGTCTAAGACACAACAACAAAAAATGGCTTCACTTTATTTTAGGGGATGTTTATTTTGAGCTGGACACTTTAGACAATGCTGATTGATCTGTTTGTTGTAAAGCAAACAGAATATATTTAAAATATTCACAACTAAGTCCCAATTTTTAATCATGTGAAATTAAGTGTTGCTTTCATTTCCATGCTTCATGCTGCTTATTGGTATTTCTGTTCTGTTGAGTATGCATACTAAACTAATACTAAAGGTTGGCAATCTGTGAACCAATCAACATGTAAATAATTAAGCAGAATGTGGAGAAATTATTTGATAATCACAAAATAAAAGCTATTTTTTATAATATGTGCCTGAAAGTATTAATAATATAAATATACTGCCTCATTTTGTTAATCCCTGCTTATCATTTATGTATTTGTGGAGGAAGAGGCCCTCATGTATTTATTTAGCTTATATGCCTAATGTTTGTCTCACTGTCAAAATGTTGAAAGTAAAAGTTTATTTAGATTTATTAAGAGTGAACATAGTGTCCTGATTGGTTTTCTTTTAAAGATTATTTCTATTCCTTAGCTGTTTCACTTCTTAGTAACTCATGCAGTAACAGACATAAATACAGCATTGATCCTCTTATTTAGCTCTCAGCAAGAAAGTAAATAAGCTCATTTCTCAAAATACCAACCTTCATATTTATCATGCAACATCTGCAATGTATCTCTGGTCATGGTGGTCCTTCCTCTACACGTTAAAAGCCTGCAGCAGAAATGGCATCGATCAGCACGATTTCCAAAGAAATGCTTTTCCTGTCACATCATCTGTTTGTTGGTGTTTAGTATTCCGCAGAGGCTCCATGTAACCTGCTGTCTGCCCAGATGCAATGAAAGCAGCTTGTCTTCGTGTTGTTCTGTTTCATATTTGCCATCCAGTTCATTTGCATTTTCACTTTGCATTTTATTCTGATCTCTTTCATGCAGGCCATTATTTGTCTGTGTAATGTAATTATGGTTTGCACCTCGTGCCTCAAATGCCTACGTTCGTGTCTGAGATCTACAGTTTGTAATCTTATGTTGCATAATGACTGGGATTCATGCACGAGTATTTAAAAAATGTCGACAGTTTGTTGCATTTATTTTGATGGTTTCATCTGCAACAGCTAAGTGGCCATCAGTTTATAGCTCAGCTCTTCCATTTTTTTTATTAGATTGACAAACATGTATTCACTACTACAGGTGCAATATTCATAATATGATAACTGTGTTTTGTTTGAAAAACATAACACAGTTAACTCCCTTTCATATCATAACACAATTATCAATTGTTCAATGATCTTTTAGTTCAGGTTTAGGTTTTGGCATAATGTGTGAAATAACTTGCCTATCACCCATATAATCACTGTGGCTATCATTGATTTCATTTGCATTGATTCTGTGTAAATGAAAGCTCTTTTTAAATCTATGTCATCTCAACATTACTAAACCCCAATAAACAGATGATGTGACAGGATTTCACTTTGTATGTAAGGAAATTTGATAATTAACATGTTAAATTATGAGAATGAAACTAAAACTTAAGACATTATTCAAAAGTTCTTATTTGTTTTAAAGAAACTCTTTAAAAAAAAAATTCGTTAGGGTTCATATTTCTCTCATCTTCCCCAACAGTCCATGAGGAACACCACTCTGCTGCAGACCCCTACATCCTGAAGCCACCCCGCCAAATCTGGGACCATGTCTGGAGGCTACGACGAGTACGCCAGCCAGGAGGAGGCCACGGACAGTTTCTGGGAGGTGAGCAAAAATAGGGCAGCAGAGTTTGACAGATTAAACCTGAGCTCAGAGTGACACTGCATTGTGATGAACTGCCGGCAGACCAGCCTCCTCTGAGTTGGTGAGAAGAAATACGATGCGTTGTCTCGTTTATCAGCGTTGTGTAGAGTCACAACTGTACATAAATCAGGCATGTGCTCGACAGTAAACATAGCATCAGATTTATCATGAGTGTTGCGGCACGGATCTAAGAATTGCTCACACTTACTGAGCTGGTACAGCCACACTGATTGTCAACAAAGTGACAAACTGTCGCATCTTGAGGCCATTATTTAAGAAGGAAATGAGTAAGCAACTAAATACATTCATTCAACTGCAACATTAGGAGGTTTTCATCCTGTGTCACTATCTTTAGCCTTAGCCACTCTTGTTTTATTTTTCCCTTCATAGCTTCATTATTATTTTACCCTTTTCTCCTGTTATAAGCAGGGAGAAAAACATATATTTTCTCCCTGTTTATAACTACTTCAGTGGGCTCCTTTGCCTCTGTGCTGACTTTTATCTACTTCTAAGGATTAAGCTCATTGTAGTTGTCTGCAGTTGTAGATGCTTCAAACTATCAGTCTCTTATCACTCTGAAAAGTTTCAGACAGGTTTCCTTTTCTTAGAAGAAAGATTTTATATGAGCTGTAAAGTGCAAAACATCAAAAGCTGATGCAAAGCAGAAAGTTAATAAAACTGTGAATTAATGATGCAAGGAGGAGTTAAAGTGGCTAAATGCACAATGTCATCTAGCAGTGAACAAAGAAAAGGAAAAAGGTGAAAGAAATAAACTATCATAATTCCGAACAATAAAAGTAGAGAACAGATGGAAGTGGAAAAAACAGATTCATTTAAGGATCCCTTCATATGGATTAAATATTGTTAATAAAGAATCTTACAACAGTAGACATAAATTATCCAGTGTAGATGGTCTTTACAAGGTATTGGACCCTTATCAATCCTGCAAAATTATCTGGCAAGTCATCAAGTAAGGTTCTGTAACGCTATTTAGACCGCAGCTGCTATTCTGACTTCAGTCAAATTGATTCAACAAGCTATTCACACCAATACAGCAGATACCTCACCAAACATAGGTTTGCTACAAGTCCAAATCAAGCAGGTAAGAGACCAGTGCACACATGTCCAAATTGCACATACATTTAGATGTGCTGGTTGCTCAAGGAATGAATGAAACCTTAAGTTTTTCATGCTGCAGTTTTAATGCAAAATATATCTATCAAGGAAAAAAGTCCTGGACATGTTTGACCAGTCAGTTTTGTGGAGACTTTCGGGGTGGTCCTTTTCCAGTGAGGAGGGGCATTTGTAACTGCAATAAAAAAGAAGTAAGAGAACCAGAAGATACATTTCCAACTAAAATACAAAGCTCAGTAATCATGACACAAAAAGGAGATCTGGAACATTTGAGTTGAAATTACAGTTTATCACAGTAAAATTTGATTAGTGACTGGAGAAGGAGTTGGGGGCCAAATGAAGAAGTTGGTGCAGGGACTGTTTAATAGGTGAGACGGACTGTTCTGTATCCTGCATAGCACCATCTGGAATAACACTACAGATGCAGCACATCAAGTTAAAACTTTCTTTCATATAATAACACAAATATTAATTCTTCTATAATCTTTTAGTTCAGCAATTACGTAAAACTAAGTTACAAACAGTAGAAATGTTGTCTAGAAAGACATTTTTAAAGATAAAAATTGTAGGGTATATTTAGAATTACTGAATAAACTGATTCTAATATCACAGAACATGTTGTTAAATAAAAATGTTACTATGTTGCGCCATTGGTGTCATGGTAGTTTTGGTTTCTCTCACGAACTTACATCAGCAACAATGTTTCTTCAGCACAAAGAGTCCCATGTTATCTGAGCCACAAGTTTCCTGAAACACATCCATTATTCATGGGAGCTGGTGACTGATCACAGTGTGCAAAGCTGGAATAGATGTACCTCTCCTCCAAGAATACAGCCTGCCAAGTTCCTTTACTCCCAGACATTTCACATAGAATAAAGATCCACAGCAGATGCTATATTTCACATTTTTAGATTTAAAATGAAATCTCATCTTAGACTGAATTTTCTCCTCCGATTACTTTGGTCTGTGCCTTCAGAAATCAGCAGGTGCGGGGAAAATGTCTCCCTCCAGCACTCAGTCACTTCATCACAGTCTCTGCATCACAGTAAAGATGCTGCAGTACCGCCTGGTGATTGCTGACTCGGCTGGCTTCTGAGGCAAAGGTCTGGTGTGGAATACTATTATACGGCCTCAGCTGCTTCCTTTTAGTCCACACTTACGGTTTGTTGAAAGTCATTTACAGGGTGACTTGCAAGCAAACACCGCGTTTAAATGTTTTCCACTTTTCTCGGTCATAAAGGTAGAAAATAATGGTTGTAAACAGAGGTTTCAACCTTTTTATCAAAACAGCTTTGTGTCTCTGGGGAAAACTATCAGCTCTCTGGGAGGTGGCTGCTCCTGTAGCTGTGGAGGGTTGTAAATTATATGACATTAAACTACCCCTTTCTTTTGATTGCGTAACTACTCACAGAGCAGCAGCAGCAGTGTCTTCCCTGCTGCTCCTCCTGCTGATTCAGTTCATCTCCCACAGGCTGCGAGGAGAAAAGAAGTGACATCTCACACAGTGAACTTTGGAAGAGTGAATTCACAATGCCTTTTAAGCAACCACCCAAAATCTGTCACTTACAAAACCAGAAACAATTTGTATTATGAAGATTTGTATGTAATTTACAAACACATTCAATAAAGATAACATAAGAACGAGACCTGCTTCACAATTTCTATATAGGTAGAAAATATTTTCTGTGGTTATATAGTTTCTGATACTCCATATTAAAACTGACCTAATAAGTAACAATTTAAACGCCTTTAGTTGGATGCGGTTTGGAATTGTGCAACTGGATGTTATTCAGTTTTACACACTGGACCTTTAAAGTGATAATTTAGTTGTTTTTTTAAGCAGTTTTCTATTACAAAGCCCAGAGATGCAGTTAGACAAATTCAGTTATATTAATTTCAAATTATTCCAATACAGTCCAATGAAAGACTCATATTTACATTCCACTCAGTCAAATTTGAACCCAAATGTGATACAGTAAAATACTGAGTTCTTTTTACTGGGTAGCTCATGTTTTTGTAAAGTTGAGTTTTTCTAAGGGGTTATCAACAGTCATTATCTTACCTGCAGTAGGTAACATTTGTTGAAAATGACATGGCAGTTTGATAATAGGTTCTGTAAAACCTTCAGGACCTTTTTTAGACTGGAGTTATTTTAATGCAGTTACCTCTCTGGACCAACTATTGACCGGAAAACTAACCTCTGCTTTTTTGATGTGAAGACATTCAAAGGAAATATCTTACCTACAATGTGTAAACATTGCTGGTAAGATATTCACTACTCATTCCCTCTTAACAGAACCCACCTCAAAAATTTGTAAAGGTCCCAGAAATACTACAGTATATTCACTGTGTTAAAAACAACATCCAATTTTTGTGTAATGCAATTTCAATAGGACTGGACTTTGAACTGAAACAATGTAACTTGAATTTAGACAAATTGAATTCCATATAAACTGCAAATGAATTGTGCTTGTTTGCAAAATGCCTTGAGATAAACTGGTGCTGAATTGGTAGCATATACTATATATATTGAATTGCAATTGAACTGAAAATAAATGTAATGCTAGGAGATCGTACGAAGATTAATAAACTAGTGATTGATTTCAGAAGGATTAGCAGTGAAATCAGCAACATTTTATTTTGAAGATAGCAGTCAACTTGTGGAGCTTCAGTAAACATATTGCACTGGTGCTTTGTTTTGTTTTTAAGGTTGGGAACTACAAGCGCACAGTGAAGCGCATCGATGATGGTAATCGACTCTGCAATGACCTAATGAACTGCATCCAGGAGCGTGCCAAAATCGAGAAAGGCTATGCACAGCAGCTCACTGATTGGTCCAAGAGATGGAGGCAGCTGGTTGATAAAGGTATAATAGCAATAACAATTGTTTTTCTATTAAGCTATTAGTTCGTTTTTTGCCAAATAAATTTAGAACGGATATATTTGTACTAGAGTATATATAAAAAAATAAGGCTTCAGATCTTAATTCCCCCACCAGGTCCTCAGTATGGCTCAGTAGAGCAAGCCTGGATGGCAGTGATGACAGAGGCAGAAAAGGTGAGCGACCTCCACACAGAAATGAAGAACCACCTAATGAGTGAAGACTTTGAGAAGGTGAAGAACTGGCAGAAAGATTCGTACCACAAACAGATGATGGGTGGATTCAAGGAGTCCAAAGAGGCAGACGAAGGCTTTAAGAAGGCCCAGAAACCCTGGGCCAAGAAGCTGAAAGAGGTGAGAGTGAAACTGTTGACATTTATTAAAAAGTCACTAAAATGTTACATTGTTTTCTGCTGTATTCTAGTCATGAATCGGTCCTGTTTAGAAAGGTTTTAAAATCCTATTTTTCAGGATGAACAAAATTTGTCTTAGAACTTCATGATAATGCTATGTTTTTGTTACTATTCTAACCAGAGTCTACCTTTGAAGACATTTGTACTGAGTGAAACTGAGTTGAAACTGACTATGATTAAATGACTAAATGTTGGACTTTTTCAACAAGCAGCACTTTACAGCGTCAGTGTTTGACAGATTTATTGCATAATTTATAAAGCTACTCAATTAATAGATCGCTTAATCACCTTAGTGTTTAAGTATTTGAGCTGATTATTAAAGATTTCCTGATTAAACTCAGTCATTTATCAGTAATGACAGTAATCTACTTTTTTTTTTTCCATATACCATATGTCAACCATAAACCAAGGTCATTATTTGCTGCATATCATTTATCTGATTTCATGTTGGGAAACTATGTTTATGATATGCAATACTCCACCTAAATAGTACTTCTTACTTCTTAATGCAGATTCTCTGCTCAGGTTGTTTATGTTACCTTTTGTTGTCAGGTCGAGGTTGCTAAGAAGTCATACCACATGGCCTGCAAAGAGGAGAAGCTGGCCACCACCAGAGAGGCCAACACTAAGGGAGACGGCACGACGCCGGCAGAGCAGAAGAAACTGCAGGACAAACTGGAAAAGTGCAAACAAGACTCACAGAAGGTGAGCTCATCAGCTGCAGTGCCTATGGGCTCATCATTATGTAAATATTATGTCCAATAACCCTAAACGCAAATGAGCTGCCATCCTATTTCAAAGTATCAGGGTTTGAGTCAGTGTGGCTTGGTTAATGAGTGACTGAATGCCACTCCTGCTCTTCTTTGAATCTTTTCTTTTCTTGAAGTGGACTCTGATCACTTTTTATTACCCGAACCATCAAACATCTGATTCATTTCCTGTCTCAGAAAAAAAAATAAAACTGTTTCTAGATTAATGTGGTTTATGTGTGATTGGAGAGACAGAAGAAGAAGTCAGTAAAACACCAGTCATCCGAATCATTTTTAGTAAAAGCTTTACTAAAACTATTAAAAAAAATGAAAGTAGTAAGTTTAATCATACTGTTTTCTTTGTTTATTTTGCTCTGATGTAGACGAGGGAAAAGTATGAAAAGGCTCTGGATGAACTGAATAAGTGCTCCCCTCAGTACATGGAGAACATGGAGCAGGTGTTTAACCAGTGCCAGCAGTTTGAAGAGAAGAGGCTGAGCTTCCTGAGGGAGGTGCTGCTAGATGTCAAACGTCACCTCAACCTGACAGAAAACCAAAGGTGAGTCAACCTAGCGTGAGACAGAAAAAGAAAGACAACATCCAGACTCTGTGCTCACACCAAATCCTCTTTTTCTGTTCACAGTTATGTCACAATATACAGAGATCTTGAGCGGGTGATTACTGCAGCTAGCCCTGAAGAAGATCTGAAGTGGTTCAGTAGTATCCATGGCCCTGGCATGCACATGAACTGGCCAAAGTTTGAGGTGCTGTTTATTTTTTCCTCTTCTCGAACATTTTTGTTTTTCTAATTATTTTTAATTAGAAAAATAATTAAAATTATAATTTTAATGCTTTTTTGGGGTTTAATGTGAAGTACTTTGTGATTTTAACCAGAGCTCAGTGCTGTTTAAATGAACCTTAATGTCTTTGCATAGTTACATCCATAATAAAATTATTCGCATAAACCATTAAAAGAAAGAAGTACGCATTGGAAATGAAAAACGTATGCACAAGATTTATGTGAATGTTATATTTTATTTTACTTTACTGCAGCTTAGTGTGTTTATTTATGTACACTTGTTCAATATAGATTGAAACTAAAAAGCAATTCATTTTTCACCTTCATTCTTTCAGTTTTTTACTGCTCTGTTCATTGACTTTTTTGCAGGAGTACAATCCAGATCTTATCCACACCATCTCTAAGAGAGAAAAGTCAAAGAAGTATAACGATGAAGTCATGCTGACTAATGTTAAGGCTCCAAGAAGCAACGTTCAAGCAGAAGACAGGGGAAGGTCTGATCTTTATCCTTTTTAGCTCATCCAGTTTATTTCACTCAGCTCTTCCAGGCACCAGTTACAGTACTTGTCTGTAATATTCAGCATTTTCCTTCATTATTACAGTCATTCATTACCCAGCATAACAGCACAATCAAAAACAATAGACATATAGTGTCAACAATACCAGGACTCATCCAGGTGTTTCCCCTTCCTTATAGCGTGAGCAGCTATGAGAAGAACCAGGCGTACTCGTCCAATGAGTGGTCAGATGATGAAGGGAAGGGCCTGAACTCAGGCAGTGACTCCAACGGAGGGTCAAACCCTTTTTATGAAGAATCGGGCGAAGGCGTCAGAGTCAAAGCGCTGTACGACTATGAAGGCCAAGAGCAAGACGAGCTTAGCTTCAAAGCAGGTGAGTGCTTTGAACAGGAAGTACAGTGTATCTGCATTTTCTTTTAAGCAGAAGATATCACATGACAGAACCCAGAACTTTGGGTGAAAGTGAATACAGTCTTGTGAAATGTTCCAGAAGCCTGTGTGCAGACCTGTGGACAGAAAGGGGGTCATTCAATGACTCCTGCTGACTTTCTAATAGACTACAATTTTTTAAATATATTTCAAAATGTGGGATATTTTTATTCGCTGTATAAATGCATTCAGGATCAGAGGACAATTCTTTTTTTCTTTTTATTTTTTTTACTATATTTTAATCTGAAGTTCTTCTACTGCAGTAAAAGGTGAATTTATTTTAAATATTTTTAACACATCTTTATGGGTGCCAGTAACTGTGGAGGGGGCTGATTTTAGCTTTGCTCCAAATTATAAGTTAGAAAAAGAAAATCATCTGTTTGAAATAAATTGAGGTGAGATATCATGGCAGCTTAGATTTTGTAGCACAGTTACTTTTCCAGTCACACCTCTTATGAACTGTCAGGTTGTCTCTAAAGACAGTTACCTTTTCAGCACCATTTGTCATGCTGCGGGGACTCGACACTCATCGTTCTCATCCCTTTGCATCCTGATCACCCGATTTGTTCCTTCCTAACCTGCTCATTTAAAACTCCAACTCTTGTCATCACTCTTTTTCAATCCAATAGTAGTTCACTTTTTTAACAGATCACAACTTCAGAACTTTTCAGAGCACCCAACAAAAAAACTGAAATTAAACCATAAGTAATTCATATCAACTCACAAGCTGTCCAGTTGACTACCAATGTTAATCAATCCAATCCATCATTCTCCCTTGTTGCTTTCACCTTCATTGCTTACCTCATCTCCCCCTTCTATCCATTCTTCTCTATTTTTGCTGTCCTTGTTTTTTCCAGGTACCATCTAGGGGAATTCCTAAGTTGACCAGGTCATTTGGCCCATCCTGAGTCTCCTAGACAGCAATAACAAGACTCCCCCAGATGAGCCTCAACCTTCAAACTCATCCATTATATCACCCTGTCTTCCATAAATCACAGACATAACTGCTTATTTCCACTTTATTTCTTATCATTGTTGCTGATGCCACCCAATGGCTCTAACAAAATATTAGCAATGTTAGAAATTTCATCAAAACCATTTAAAATGCAATAAATGCAATCTTTACAGTTTTTTAGATTCCTTGAATTTTAGAAAATAACATTTTAAACTCTTGTTTTGTTACATATAGTCAAATCCAGATTGATCTACTTGATGCATTTTCATTGATTTGTTAGTTTGATGCATGCACACTATGACTGGGTTCTTTCCATATTTGAAGATCACTGTATTGGACTGTGAAGCTGAGACCTCGACATAATGATAATCGCAACATGAAAAATAAATTATTTTTTTTTAAATAGAAAAGCACAGAAATCCAAGAATACATTTAGGTGGAGAGTTTAGACTCTCAGGGTGGGTAGCTTCATATTTGTTCACCTGGATAAAAGTCAAAGAAATGTAATCAGCAATGATAGTATGAGGAAACACTGTGAATGTGGAGCAGCTGGTGCCTTGTGTTAACATTTCTGGGCGGCTTATGGTTCTTTAACTGCAGTGAACGGTGGCAAAATTTGATGCTGTGATCCACAAACCTAGTTCTGTGTCAGTCTTGGGTTTATCCCTGTTTGTCTGAATCATCTCAAAGCTTAATTGTGTGGTCCAGATCCTGCAGATATGTTTCATTAAAAATAATATTTCACTGCTGTCCCGATGTTTCCTTCATGTTTTAAATTCACCAAAAAGTTTATTTAAAAAATGTCTGCTGCTGTTTGTCAGTCCCTGTTGTTTAGCAGGAAAGCTATAAATTACAGTGGATAACTTGAAAGCAACCCATGTAAGAGCAGTGCAACTCTTAGAATAAAAAGGCCAGAAATACATTTCTAGAGTGATATTTATGCAACTAGACAGTAGTTACAACACAGAAACAAGCTGGAAGTCAGAGAAACCAGTTTGAGCCTGAACCACACAGACTTTTATCAATAAGAGGATCGAATTATCCCAACTCAGACTCCAGAACAAAATGTGACAAAGACATGCAGTCTTAACTTATTTATGATGGCGGAACTATCCGATTTCTGCAGAGATCGTTAATAAGCATATCCAGACAGGATGCAAACATACACAACAGCATATATTTATGATCTGTAGTCTTGAGGGGAAAAGTGCCATAATTCAATACATTAAAAAAATATGTGATAACTTTATATGTAGTAATGTGACATAGTACTACTGCTAAATCAGTATTTCAGACTTTATATAATGATTTCATGGTAGCCATTGGAAAAAAAGCCCTTTTCTCAGAATTTTGATTTTTTTTTTTCCTCAGAATCAGAATTATTTCAATTATTTATGCAGCATCAGGCTGGAGATGGGCACCGGCAACCCTCCCGACCCCATTGGGGACAAGGGTGAACAGAAAATGGATGGATGGATGGATGGATGGATGGATGGATGGATGCAGCATCAGGCAAATCTAGTCTAGTCTTAAAGCTCAGTTCTTCCAAATCAATTTGTGTCACTCCTTTAATGTGGATAAAGTGCAGATTTACAAGCCCTGCAAGAAAGAAGAAGCCGTTATGCGTTTATTTTTTTTATAATAGACCACAATTTACATACACCTGATAATGTATCTTTTATATATTTGGATTTTGACATAAATTGACAAAGAATCAGCATACTGAGAAAAAAGTCAGAATTCTTTTATTTTCAGTCGCCATAAGCCTCTTCCATATTTTAGATGCAGTTCTTCTTTTTTTAAACTATTTTTTTGACAAGAAATTTATTTGTTGCATTGTGTCCCTTTTGCACATCAATAACATCTGCGGAGCTCAACATTACTTTAAATTTCATTAACAAATTTTTAGAAGTCAAAATAACTTTAACACAAATATCCACATGAAAGGAAAATACATCAGGCAAACATAAAACTCGAAAGATGCTATAAATCGGCTGCAAAATACAAGAAAGAGGCGTTTCATTAAATCCCCCTCCCTCTTTCTGTCCCTTTTTATCAATCAAGGTGATTTGCTGACGAAGCTGGAAGACGAGGACGATCAGGGCTGGTGTAAAGGTCGCCTGGATAACGGCCAGCTCGGTCTTTACCCTGCCAATTATGTGGAGCCGATCTAAACGTCCCAGCCGAGGATGCTCGAAATCCGGACTGAACTGTCCACTCACGCCTGCACATTGCCAGAGACTTCAAAGCAAATCTTTCTTTTCCCGAAAAGGAGCAGCAAGCTGTCGTCATCATAAAGAAGATTGCTCAAACTCACTTCACCTCCAGTTAGAACAACTGAAGCAACACGTTGTTGTCTCTGACTTTCTCTCATGAGAAATCGAATAAGGCGCCGGGGTATCAAGAATGAGCTGTGCATTTATGTATTTTAATCTCTTTTTTACCATCTGGATGCTTGTACAGTTTGTTTCTTTATAAAATACGCTGTTTTCTTCCTTAGTATTTACACTACGTTTAGCATTTTTTGGAAGTGTATGTGCGTTTCATCTTGTAAAGTTCAATTGGAGAATTTAAACCACTTTCAAAGCTGCATGGCCTGCAGAATGTTAGCTTTGCTTAAAAATTGGCATTCAGGCTCACGCAAATGTAACACAAATGCCTCCCAGCGACCAGAGGGCCAGGAACAAGACAAATATACCACAATTGTTTAAGCACTTCATTTTTTTCGTTTGTCATAGAATCATGTGTGAAGTCCTGCATATAAACTGAAGGCACCAGTGTTAAGCTCATGATTTCATCAGTTGAAAGTGGAACTGACCTTTGACCCTTAAAATAAACAAAGTGAACTTGTTCAATGTCAAATAACTGTTACTATTTCTGGATAAGTAGGCTTGGTTATTTTTGAATAATCACTCTTACAAACAAGACACATAAAATAGCTAAACGTAATCATAGATCAACCATCCTGTTGAAAAGATTTTATGCACTCACCATGGGCATGAACAAGGATGTGGTGCACAAGTTTGAATTTATTCAACATTGGGTTGAAATTACACATATAAGCTCAAGTATATACATACACATCCAGTACCATTTGGTTAAATATCCCATAAAAAGTTGGTTTTTAGAGATATCAACAAGCTTGTGGCGTAATCTGACCAGATGTTTGACTCTTCTTATTATTAAAGTTTGCTTAAACTGTTTGGTTTTTTGTTATAGATCCAGCTTTTTAGTATAGTTCATAGAATTTTAGTGGGGTTGAAATGACAATCTGCCAGCCTGCTTCATTTATTCTGTTTGAATTCCCAATTTTGTCTATAAATTTTGACCATCAGAGTCAAATAATAATATTGACATGGAATGAAATTTGGATCTGACCAAAGTTTAAGGGATTAAGATTAAGAAACGTAACCTTAATTGCAGGAATTTCTTTAGTAGTAAAAGTCATGCTTTCAACTTTGAACACTGTAACTACTGTAAAGAAGGTGGAGGCAGATTCATGCTGTGGGACTCCATCCAATTTGTTCGCCTTCCTTCCTCAGATCAGTATCAGTGTGTTGTGTGTGTTGGAGCTTGTATGTGTAATTCTGACCTTCTGTGCATTAGAATAATTGAAATGAATTCAACAAATTTGTGCATCCAGTTCTTGTTTTTATTCAGTGAATTTGCCTGTTATATAATTAGTGCTCCCTTGAAAGAATCCCAACGTTAACATGACATCATGCCTATTGTGAGAATATGCAAACCTTCCATCAGCATGGGCTAAGTTACTACCTGGAGTGTAAAAAGAACAAAACCCACTGTGTAACCTCATTGAGAAGGTTCTCTACCAAGAATACTGAAGAGTGCAGAATTGTCCTGGCTCGTTTCACAGGTGTTGCTGCGTTACTCTATTAAAGATAACAGAAACTCACAGTTACTCTCAACAGAGATTTTCTCGTTTGAAATGGAGTTCTCTATCAAAAACAATTTTTTTTTAATGCAACGCTCCACTTTTCCCATTCACTGCGACAATGTGCCTAACTTCTCTATCACCTTTTATTTACTCTCTTCTCTTTCTCCCCCAATCAGATGTGTTGATAATGCAGCCTCCGTGATCACAAGCTGCCTTGTAAACATCAACTCGTAGCTATTTTATATGGAGATTAGCCACATTTACAAACCAGTTTTATAATTTATCTGTTCCTGTAATCAGTGTGAATTGCTTATTCTGAGCGAACGTTGGTGACTCACGGCTCTTACCCCCTGTGATTTTGTGCATGCTGATGCTCCCACACGCTGTTCACTGAACTGATCCAGCACATGGTCTTGATTAGTTTCCATCTACTTATTGGCTGAGGTTCATGTTAATTAAAGTCCCAGGTTGTGTTAATGTTTGTTTCTTTTTTATATTTTATCTTCAGTCAGGAAATTCAGCATATGTAGCAGTGCTGTATAAGAGGCTGGTTTGATAGCTGCACATGCTGGTGCAGATTGTTGTTTGGTCTGGGTGGCAGGCTGCTGTTTCTCACACAGACAGGAAAAGCTGCAGAGTTAGAAGCAGAAAGAAGATCCGTCTGAAATATTGATGAGACACCAGACTTTTCTGCTTTGAGAGCAAAAATTATTTTTTCGCACAAACCCCCAAAAGTGACACATTTGTTGTGTTAATGCCTCTCTTTTTCGTGCCTGCCTCTGTATGGTGTTAGCGCTCGATTCAGAGAGGTGAAAGACCTCTCCAAAGACTCTCAGCTAGAGGTAATCTCTCAGTGACGGAGAGCTTTCCTCTTCTGAATCTTACTCCAGCTCATCTAGATCAGTTTACATCGACACAAGGACTGACTGAAGAACCCATAGATGGAAAAGCTTCCACATCTCAGCTGTTGTAACTGTGTTTTTGTCTGTATTTGAAACAGGATGGGACTGTTTACATCAACTGTGAAGCTCCTGAAAGCCAGTAAAGGACAACTTTTTCTCTTGTGCTTTATGCTGCAACTTCAAAGGAAACTTTTAGATAAATAGAGGGTTTTCTCTGTACTTTTAGCATAGTGCTGTAATTTCCAAACTGTAGTGCCTGTTCTACATAAATAAAAAATATTTCATCTGAAGTTTGAGACGTACATTGAAGTCTTTAAATACAGTTGAGACTAATTTAAGTACAGACATACTCCTAAGACACCAATGGGTCACCAGTTAATCTAACAGACATGTTTTTATAATGTGGCGGAAGCCAAAATACCACTTCAAACTTTAAAATTGCACTTTGAACATACAGTATTAACATTATAAATTTGTCAGACTTAGATATCTCCCTGAGCCAAACCTGGTTAAACAGTAAAGAGCATGTCAATGTCATTGAAAAGTGAAAAGCCATCCACTTGAAGACATTTGTTGCAGTGGCAACTAGATAGATAGATAGATAGATAGATAGATAGATAGATAGATAGATAGATAGATAGATAGATAGACAGACAGACAGACAGACAGACAGACAGACAGACAGACAGACAGACAGACAGACAGACAGACAGACAGACAGACAGACAGATAGATAGATAGATAGATAGATAGATAGATAGATAGATAGATAGATAGATAGATAGATAGATAGATAGATAGATAGATAGATAGATAGATAGACAGATATGTCTCATCTAGTTGAGTTTTATCAGGAAACTCAACAGTTAGAAGAGAATATTTTCTGAATTTCCCAGACATTTAGTGTATAAATTTAAACTGAGAAAAATCGTCTTTCCTGGATTAACATTTTTTAATCATGATTTACAAAACATGTTCAGTTCAATACAAGTCAATATCTATTGCTGCCACTAGATGTCACAAGATATCTTACAAACAATTTTATAGTTTAGGCAATTCTTTATAGGAAAAAAGTATTTGTTTAGTTTAAGTAACTCTCTTGCTGTCGAACTAATCAGCTTATCTCCAAATTAATAACAGTTTAGATATTCCCTCTTCTTATGATATATTAATATGCTTAATACGACTATATTCACAAACTTTCAGAACTAACAGTTTAACTTTTTAAAAATAAATATGCAACATCATGTATGGTGAACTAATACTTTTCAAGTTCTGGAACTATTATATAAAGTTGCAAAGATTTTATTTATTTATTTTTTTTAACTTTTCGTCTTTGTTTACATTGTAGGTGTCACTCGAATTTCAGATAAATCTTTCAATGGAAAAAAGAAGAAAAACAACTGCTACCTGCCTTTCTAAGTAAATGTTGCGGTTGGCCTCTGTTTTTGTTTCTTTTACTTGTTGACAGTTGCTAAAACACACACTGTTATTTCCTTCAGTCATTTTTGCCCTCTAATTATCACCGCGTAGCCTTGTGCACTATGAGAAAATATTTGATCCCGTGCAACTTACATTAATTTTAATGTAAGCAGTCGTATGAAATGGTAATAATTACCCCTCACCACAGAGGCACATTTTAACTGAGAATGCACTTTGCATGCATGTTGTAGCTTGTTAGAATATTGGTATTTTACAATGGTGTAAACTGCTCCCATCATCACAACAAGACGGACTTCTCATTAAACATACTAATTTTTACTCATATTTCCTCTTAGTTCCTTTGAAGCTTGAGCAGCACATGAGGTAACAAGTTCACCTCTTACCTGCTAACCTCAGAGCAAGAGGTGTTTTTTTTTTTTACCTGCTTCATTTAGCTCAAAACCACCTTATCTTGGCAGATCTTCACTCACCACTGGAGGAAAATGGTAATTATGATACAAGTCATAAGAAAGTCAGTTACAGGAGAAAATGTCAGTAAGGACATTCATCAGAAAAGAAAGGGCTGTGAAACTAAAACAGCTTGATACCTCTTCAAACAAAATGTGGTTGTTTTTACATGCGTTACAAACTCTTGCAAATTACCTACAGATAGAGTTCAAATTTAGTTTCTGTCTAGGCTTGTGTTCTGCTTGAATCGTGAAATCTGCCTTTGCGCAAGAAGTAGATTATTGGGGCATTTAAGATCTAATGTGATCAAAGTCATTGTAGTTCTTTTGAAGTAGACATTTGCATAACTGTTTTAAAATCCCACAACTGGTAATAATTTGATTTTGATGTGATAAGAGATTAAGTATGACCTTATTTTTAAAACAGATGCCAAACTATAACATCACGAGGCATGCTCAACATGCCTCAGTTTATCTCAGTTTTGTGTTGGAGTTCCCATAGCAATACTGCGTTATTCTTTGGTTATTTTGTCGTTAATCTAGGACTATTTTGACTTCATTCTTCTAACATTATGACATTTTTTGTCATAAGACTTTGTTCCAATATTAGTACAATATGGAAACAATAGTCAAAATATTATTTCTGGAAGATTCTGACTTTATTCCAGTAATTTAAAAACATTACTCCATTGCAAAGTTATGAATAACTGAAGTGAAATAAATTCAATGCATGGTTCAGAATTTTGGAAAATTAGACTTAGAAAAGTATTACATGTGTAAATATTCAGACATTATCATATAACTGTAAAGTCCAGTGCAGCCAAACATGTTCAGGAGTCACCTAATTAGTATCCAGAGGCTATTTGTGTTTAATGTTGGAATATAAATTTAGAAGTTCAGTAAATGACTGAATAAAAACAGGGAATACACCAGACAGGTCAGAGGTCAAGTTGTAGAGAAATTTAGAAGAGGGTGAACAATGTGGCTCTCTTCCACTCATCATCTGAAAATCTAATAAATATACTGCAAATCTACAAAAGACATGGATGTTCACTGTGTCACAACCGTCAACAATACTACTGTCAAGTTTGGCTTTTAAAGAGAAGTGGTAACGAGAATCCTATTGCTTAAAAGAAAAGTATTGTGATTTTTTTCTCCCTTTCTGCAGTTGCAGAATTTTAACTATTTTCTTTATCCTTTTTCCCTCCTTTCTTCTTATCTCATTTCCCTTTTAACAATTTTTTCTCTCCTTTTGTGTTTTCCCCTTTCTTTTCCATTCATAACCGCAAGTGTAAACATACAATCAGGGCTACAAGAAAATTGTTTATATCAAGGCATATTCATATGAAAGAAAGGCACAATGAAGTTCCAGATCCAAATAAATGTATGTACGCTTTTCATTTAATCTGACTGTACCCGGCATATTTTTCCATTTAATCTGACTGTACCCGGCATATTTTTCATTTAATCTGACTGTACCCGGCATATTTTGGAAAGAAATGGGCAAGATTTTCATGTTCAAAGCTGGTAGAGGCGTTCGCTCCAAGGTTCGCAACTGATTGCACAGAGAGGTGGTCGATCACAGTATGGACTCAGCAGGGATGAATACAAATGCACACCGCACTTTTCAGAATTTTATTTGTAAACATTTAGACTATGTTTCCTTTCACTCCACATTTACTGTGTGTTCTGTAATATAAAATCATCCTAATAAAATACACTAACGTTTGTAGCAATAATATAGGAAAATGTGAACATCTTATTTTCAAAGATGCAAGGCACTCCACTTGACTATGAGAATAATTGGTTTCAGCATGTTGGTCCTCGAACATCAGCAACTTAAAATGCAATCTATATAAAGCTATATAAACCACAGCTGACAAGCTAAACCATGAAGCGCCTCAGCAGTGCTGTTGGAGAAAATGTCACTTTTATCACAGAGAAAGACAAAAACAAAATTGGCCTTATCATCTCCACCACAGAATGGAGAGTTTTAAGTGCAAGTTTTAAGAATTGCACTTGTGCATCCAAATTCATCAAAACTGCTGAAGTGTCCTTTCCTGTCCTTCCCAGATGGGATATAGAAACC
Organism: Xiphophorus couchianus; assembly: GCF_001444195.1. Classification (NCBI taxonomy): domain Eukaryota; kingdom Metazoa; phylum Chordata; class Actinopteri; order Cyprinodontiformes; family Poeciliidae; genus Xiphophorus; species Xiphophorus couchianus. Next base: position 6,256,862 of record NC_040247.1, read on the forward strand.
TGCTGTGGCTTAACAGGTCCAGAAACACAAGATTACCCGGTGGCGGTGTGGATGACTGAAACAGAAGTCATAACAAGCATAGGCGTTGGAAAGGGGCGACTGCATGAAGCTTGTTTGTTAAAGCAAAGGCGCAGAGCTGTGACATCTGAATTTAATCATGGAACCATCACCAGGCAGATCATGCAAACAACAAGGCAGTTTGTTTATTGTAATATGTGTTTGCTTGATTCTGCAGCAGGGAAAAAAAAGAAGCATAAAACGCATTATTTTCTCTCATCCTCATTGCTTCTGCAGAGGAAAGCACGTTTATCAGTGCATGTGTCCAAAGTCACTTTTCATCTTGGGTTTAATTGTTCAAGTGCATTGTTAGATATAGTTTGGTTTTCTTGTCATAAGTCTCCTTCTCATCATCCCAGTCTCCTGAAGCCTCATACTGGGTGAACAAACTGGTAGACCAGTCTCTGAGACACGTCAGGCTTGCGAATGATTCCCTTTTTGTAGTACTGCCGAATGGAGCGGCTCAGCTTGTCATAATTCATAGCAGGTCTGTTCTTCCTGAGTCCCCACAGTCGCGCCACATGAGCCGAGTCTTCGATTTTAAAAATACCTGCAGGGAGAAACGGGAATCTTTAAAAACAAAGCAAAGCAAAAAAAAAAAAAAAAACACACAGCAACAAGTACAAAACAGAGTGTGAATACATTTTTGTACTTCAGTCACTAGTCAAACACATGAACTTAGGAAGAAAAGTACTGCAACTTTTTCCAACGGCTGACCTGTAGTTTGTTTTTTTTATTAAATAAATAATAATTGAATAAAATAAATTGGAGAAAAATATACAAAAGTTATATCATTGGAAACTAATCAATTATTTTACTTATATAAGCGAATAATAATTTTTATGCACAATTTTTCAGTTCCAGAAAAACTGCAATGACAATGAATATGTGTTAAAATAAAAATTATTTTCATTTAAAATGACTAGCAACACATGGTTTGAGATTGATCCAGTTCTGCTGTTATATATTAAGGTACAAAAATTCATGATTCACAAACACCTTAGTTCAGTTTAGTTCAAACTGAACTAAAATGTGCGGTGTTGGAGAATTTAGCTGGCCAAACTTGGCAAATGTTTAATATTTATTCATAGACTTGTCTATCCTGCATATTCTGGTAGCATGTAACTCACTGCTGAAAGAGGTTTTTTTTCATGGAGTTTGGGAAATAATTAATAAATTCACAACAATAACTATCTCTCTAGGTGGTCTAAATAACCACATGGCAAATCTCAGTAAATGGATCTGAAACGTTATGTTATACTGTCACTTTTCTGACCTCCTGCAGCAGCTGACTGTGCTGCAAGGCTAACACTAGCTTTACTAAAGCAGGAAAAACAGATGAAGAGTCTTCTCTAACCAAGTTAATTTTATTTCTCTCCTCCATAGCAGGTCTTCTGCATAAAACTTTCTTGTTCCACTCATGAAAAAACTTATTTCTTTTGAGTTAAACTACAGTATTTTTATGAACCACAAACGGAGCCCCCAGCCCCGAAACCTCACTACTTTTTGCATTCCTATTTGTCATGCTACTTTAAAATACATTTAGTAAAATGGCAGGAGATGCTGCACCTTTTTCTTTATTGAGCCAGCGTATGCAGCGACCATAGTTGTGAGGTTTGAGCAGAAGCTCTCGGAGGAACTGCCACAGATGAATCGGTTGACCTGAACAGGATGAATCCGCCTCGGACCAAAGCTCCTCACAGCCTGCACAACAAAACACAGGTCCTTCAGGTTGTTGATATCAACCAGCTAAAATGTCACAAAGACATTTATTATTTGAAATCCACATAATGTAATAATTAAAATTGTGAACTTATAAATGGTGAAGTAAAGTGAAGAGAGGCGGGAAACTTGCATTTTAGATTTATTGAGCCTCCTTCTGTTTGTGTTAATGCAGCTTTCATTAAGGTTAGGTAATGTAATTAAATACAAGAAAAAGCAGTAGGAAATCAATCTTACCTGTAGCTTTGGTATCTACAGCTGAGCACCTCTCTTTCATCCAGGCAGCTGGAGATAAAGGTGACAGACAATCAGTTAGAAGAAACAGTAATTTTCACACAGCTTAATTCCACCTAAACAAAAGTCTATTTGCTCATTTCTTTTTGTGGTTTGTTAAATAAACGAAGACATCATATACCTGACTTCCATATATCCAGGTGAGCGTACAGCATGTCTCCGCACAGTGGGGAGCGCTGCCGAAACTCCTCTTCGCTCATGGCACACAGATCCTTCCCTGTCACCTCCTGGAAGGCCTTTCCTGCGTGGGGCAACCTGTACAGGTGTTCAGTCCACAGCATCCACTTTTGGACATTCCCCGTGTTCCACTCTGTAGGGTCTGTAATGGGGTATGAAATGATTATTCTGAACAGGTTGCTTGAATTTCTTCTAATACAGTATGTGCAACATTTGGCTTACGCAAAGCCATTTTCAAGTGTATGTTCTCCGAATGTTGTCAGGCTTAACTCAAAGTACATAAAGTTATTATCCTTTTTATGTCACTGCAGTCCTAATCAGGTGAACAGATGACTGGAGATCACGTAGGTTTATAACAGCCAGCAGCAATACAATGCACAAAACCGCTTCCTTTGTTTGCTTTCCAAGCAGGCGAGACCTCGCCCTTAAGACTGTGTACACGGCTGCTGCCAGGAGAGAATCATCACTGTCACAATTCAGGGAAACTTGTTCAAAAGGTCAGGATTAAACAGATCCTGGAGCAGGCAAACATACGTTTGCGTCAGTAAGGATACGATTGGGAACAGCTGTCATCTTAGCTGGGCTATTTACACAAAAATGTGTTGGTTTTGGGAGTAAGATTGGTTCTCCAACTTAATAATTCTTTTATCTGCAGATAGTGAGCACTGCTCATTTCACTTTGCCAGTTAGATGCATTAAGGTTCCTCAAAATGATGAAGTGCAGCAACAGGTGTGGTAGTGGCGAACAGCCTACCTGGGGTGATGTTGAGCAGTTTGCAGGCTGTTTCAATGTCCTTCAGCACCTCCCCTACGACCATGCTCTGCACCTGCTCCAGAGAACGATCCTCCATCTGACCCTCAAGCCCAGGGGAGAGTCCATGCTCCTGGCTATCAATGACAGGGCACTGCTCTGGCTCCTCGCGGCTCTCCATGCGATTCATGGGTACGGCTAGTGCAGTGGACCCCTCTGAAACTTTCACCACCAAGGCGGCATCTTCAGTGAGGAGCATGTCGTAGCAGGACAGATAGAGGCCCCCTCCACGCTCCAGAGCTTCTATGTTGGGTTTGATGTCAACTGTGTCCCAGGGGTCTTCAGAGCACCTGTTTCGCTCGCGGAAGACGAGTGAATCCTCTGTCATCCCAATCCGGGACACAAAGTCAGAGCTCTCTGGTAAGCCGCTCACTGGATTCGACATCTGAGGAGAAAGACAAAGAGAAGATCTGAAATTCATGCAAGCATCAGAATGGGCTGAAAGATGCCAGAAAAAAGTATCAACATAAATATACCACTAACATCTGAACCTTGTAGAAGCTTATCTTGTCAAATTATGTCTTATTCTTATTCCTCCAAGTACCAACTATACTCCCAGAAACACCATCCTGTGTTACACAAGGAGCTGATTTGAGTTCTTCCTTTATAGCTTCTCCAAAGTCAAAATGAGATTCTTGGGAGATAAACCTCAAGGGAGAGTAAAAGGACACCCACCCCTGGCAGGCATGAGGCAAAATGGATTTGACTGAGTCTCTTATTTGTGGGTCAGTGGCCCAGAATGGTTCTCATCTTGGGGGTGGATGACTTGTATTGAGACCTGAGGTAGCCCTGCTGCCACTTTCAGGCTTTCAAGGTACCGTCTTGGCGGCCCTCTGTCTCCAGAGTCAGCTGGAGATTTTAATCAAAAAGATAATAAAGACAAGAACATGAACAAAATGTGCCCAAAACCATGTGTCCACAAAAAAAAAAATGAAAAAAATATTTTTCAAGTGAAAACCTTTATTGATGGGTGTGGGGTTCTTCCGAACAGGAGATCATCCTCCAAAGTGAACATTTGCCTACGTAACCTGCGACAAAAGAGTAGTCTCGCATATGGCACCAATAATTACTACCTGCCACATCTGGCATATGGGAGGTCGCACTACTGCCACACACCAGGTTATCAGTGATTGTGCCTGAGGTGGCAGTAAAGGAAGTGTGTCCCCACTGAGCACATGTTCAGTGGAGTAATGGCTTGATTCAGTGTAGGGCAAACAATTAAAGTCTCATAAAGTTTGGATAACAAAAAATTATACTTTTTAGGTCAAGTGCAACTTTAACGCTAAGCTCTGAATAAATGCAATGGAATTTATTCAGGTTATGAGCAAAATTTTAGATTTGATTTCTTTTCTATCAAAAGTTTATATTGATAAAAAAAAGAGATATCTTCTTTTCCAAACCTCTCCAAAGTTGAATTATGTTATCGTTCTCGTATTTTGTAAAGATTCCTCTTTCAGCCCCTACTCCTTAACCCCCCTCTTCCTTTTATCTCCAAACTTTTGATAAACTCCAGCCCATCCTCCACTTTTCTCCGTCAGGAGTGAGATTAAACGCCTCTGGTATCCCAGCTTGCTGCTGCGTGTCAACTCTGCTGTGCAACAGCTTGCGCTAAACCCATTAGCGAAGCAAATTTAGCCATATTACCTTCTTCCAAAAGGAAGAGAGGACACAGGAAAAAGATACAGGCTCACACCCCCTGTTGAGAGAGGGATTAAGACTCTGACTGATCTCTAAATGAGTTTGGTCAAGACGCTGATATTCATTTCAGGAGCTTTAGAGCTTGCTCCATTTACTCTGCAAAGAAAAGAACTCCTTCCTGGGAAGCTGATGTGTTTTCACCATGATTGGTAACATTTTCTTTCCTACAGTCTCGAATGTTATTTATTGCAAAAATGTCCTCTATTTTCATTGGAATGAAAAACAAAATTGCTAGAAGGAATATTTTTTTAGGCCAAGAAGTAAATCCTTGAGTTCTGCTTCCTCCTGAATTGAATGCGCTTGCAGACCTGTGAAACTATTTGAGCTTAAAATTAACCAGTGACCTCACATGACTGATGTGAGAAAATGTGGCAAAATGTTCAAATTAAAGTTAATAAGTCGACATTAAACAACCAAAAAGTATGGGCTTTGTTTAAAATAAATACTCAGAGGTGAATCAGAACAAAAAAGGCCATAAATGCCATTTGAAATTCTTTATCTAATGGTGAAAATCATGTTGGCAGAGAGCTCTGCTGGTGTCATTTGAGTGTGGAGTTAAAGGAGTGTGAACAGCCAGGCGTGACTGTTTGCAGTGTGAGTGTTAAAGGGAGACCTCTTTTTTTCCCCTTTCCTTGTTATTGTTTCTCATGGGAATCTTGGGCAGACTAAGGAAGTTATTTTGCAAAGAACAAGATTGAAGGAAGGAGCATCATAAGGCTTCATGTGATTATTTACTGGATGAACCTCTGTTGGTTAGATTCGCTCATTTAGATCCTTTTTATGGCAATACTAATAAAGGCAGGTGCTCAGCTCACACTGTAAAGTACATTCAGACATAACATGAGACTTTTTATGGATATTTGCTTATTTTATGAATCAGAGATAGAAGCCCATTTTCCATTATCTGCAGAGCCTGTTCTGAATATCATGTTCAGACCATCACAAAGCTCCTTTTTTTATCTTTTCAGCAGGATTGTCATTATTAGCCCCTATGTGGGTTGTTTTAACTGGCATTGGGGGATGATGGTCCACAGGATGAATCATTCCAGTCAGGTGCACAGGCGTCGGGCCAATATCCTTGGAAACTGAACTTCTGCAAAGACGTTTTTTTTTTTTTTTTTTGCTAGTCCTAATTAATTCTGTCAGAGGATTGTATTTGTACTAAATGGCTGAGATAAGCCTTCAAACCTACATTGGTAGATGAGCAAATAAACCTGTCACCTGGAAAGATGGATGAGGGAGCGGAAGTTATATGACCCAAGCACCTGAAGCCTGATCCAAATGGTTCATTTTCATGATTACTGAGGATATTTATCATTGTCAGCATCTACAGTACATCAGAATGGGATTTTAAAAGCTCTTTATACTGCCACCTGCTCTTTTGTTTTTTATGTGCAGCCCCATCTCTTGTTTATATCTAGATTATAGATTCGATTGCAGATTCGATTTTGGCCACAACTTCCCATTCCTGGTTAATACAAAGCTTTTTTTTCTCCAAGTAAATCATTTGCTGTTATGTTAAATTCACATGCAAGTGAAATGCAGTCGTGGTTCTTTTTCCATTTTGTTCTTCTAAAAGACAAAGATCAAGACAAATTTCGGATAAGAATTTAAACTGAAAGGAAACCCTAGAAGTATTTTCACTGTAATAAAAACTCGTTAGAGAAAAATTCTTAGTTGGGCTGCCACTGTCCAGCAAGAAAGAAATATTATTAGAAATTAATAGCACTGCTGAGAGCAGATTGTGGATGATTTTAGGTTTCGGATAATAGTTACTTCCTTAAATGATTAGTTATTTATAGTTTATAGTCAGTGCACAGATATCCCAATCTTTTTTATAACACACAATTTTCTCTGCCTCTTCAAAACAAATAAAAATTATATGGGGAAAATTCCCCCATAAAAATACAACTAATGTTCTATTCTCAGATTTAAAACGTTTTGTCAAGATAAAATTAAGTTATACTTTTATAGTTGTAAAATTGAAACTGTCTGGCTGCAAAATCGCTCTTGAGCAGCCAGCCATCTACATTTCTGATGATGATGGCACTGCAATCCCAACTTGGTGATTATATCCAACTAATAAAAAAAATTAACACAGAAATGTGAGCCTAATGAAAAGTAGGCTTAATATTATATCGTAAAGGTTATTTTTCAAAAGGCATTTTTGAACTGATAAAAGAGCCTTGTTGAAATGCATATTCTAATTTATTGAATATGCAACGTATCAGCAATTTTAGAAATCAGGTGAAATTTTCAATGCAGGAATCAACAAGTTTATTTTGTAATGCATAGATGCAACTGTGCTAATACAGTTTTTATCATTAAATGTCTTTATAAGAGTATAAAATGACATGGATTATGTACTTTCTGATGAAAGAGTTTAATACAATTAAAATTTAAAGGTTTATTGTTGTTTCTATGCCTGTTCAATTGTGCAGCAATCTTCTGGTTTCTAAAAAAAGATGAAATGATGATATCATTTTAACTCCTGACAAAGAGCTGCACAGTTGTTCCCTTTTAAATTGAAATATTAAAGAGAAGAACCATAAAGGCAAACATAAAATATTTAGGATCTAGGTTTGAGTGGCGTCTTCTTACCTCTGCAAAGATGCTCTGATGGAAGAACGCTTCAATGCAGATGCGGTTCTCTGCCTATGAACGAAGGTGAAGCAGGCAGTCCACAGTCTGTTTTTCCTTGATGACTGATGCTGAGCCCCAGGCTGAGGCCTGGGATCCCCCTCGCAAGCTTTTTTTTGGCACAATTTCACTGAACCTAAAAGACACAGCCTAAAGCACAACAGCAAACTAAACCTCAAGTGAAAGCACCTGCTGGGGGTGTGTACAAAGTGAAAGGGAGAGAGGACAAGTGACTGGATGACTGAGTGCAAAGGAATTCCAGCACCATTGACTGCAATTTATATTTATAAGGCCGTTGTGTTTACTTACGCACACAACCCAGAGCGTGTGTGTGTCTTCATTTTTGTGTATATCCACGCAAGCACAGTTTCCTTCCAAATTAATAGCTGACTTCAGAGCTTAAGTGAGAAAATTAAAAGTGCCACTTTAAGTGTAACAGACAAATGCCTCATTGTAATCAAGCTCAGTTGATAAGTACACTTAGATTTATTTCCAAACTTTTCCTTTTGGTTGTATTTCTGGCCTTGACGTCTTGTTTTACTTTAAAATGTCTTTTGAATTAGGGCATCTATTAGTTAGTTACTATTCACTTGTAAAATGTATCTTTTGGTGACCATAAGAGTGGAGAGGTGTACGGAGCCCTGTCCAGGAAGAAAAACGGCAAGTGACTGAGGGTCATTGTGCGTAACGGAAACCCTGTAAATTCCAGAAAACTAACAGGTACCATAGAATTGCACAAAAATCTGTGAGGGACAAAGTCAAAGTCAAACACTTTTTACTGTTTCAGTAAACAAGAATGGCCCAAAATACCTTCTGAGATTATATACGAACTGACTACAGAGGTTTATTTAGCAAATATTAAGTCATGCTGGGTTTAAAAATCAAAAACCTTGTGTTTTTTGTGTTATTTCTGTTTTGCTTTAAATCTATGTACTTTCAAAAGCCCAACTCCTCTGGATATTTGATGCAATATAATATTCAATTTATTTTTACATTTCCTTGTGACTGTGTTGTGTATTGATACTGATTCTTTATGGATATTATTTAACTGTTGCTAAATAATACAGTGATTCTACTCATTAGAGGGTTTTATGAATAAATTTGACTTTACTTTACCTGCACTGCATATAAACCAGCTTTGCTGAGCAAATAGGAAAATAAAAATGTTGCTCAACAAGTATAAAGTGAAACAAAGAATAATATTTTGGAACACTGGTATTTTAAAAAGAATGAAAAAATGTTTTTCAAATATTTCTTACTTGCAAAAAATTCTTCACTAATATTGCTCAAGCAGGGCTGCACAGTGGCGCAGTTGGTAGCGCTGTTGCCTTGCAGCAAGAAGGTCCTGGGTTCGATTCCCGGCCAGGGTCTTTCTGCATGGAGTTTGCATGTTCTCCCTGTGCATGCATGGGTTCTCTCCGGGTAGTCCGGCTTTCTCCCACAGTCCAAAAACATGACTGTTAGGTTAATTGGTCTATCTAAATTCTCCCTAGAGTGTGTGTGAATGGTTGTATGTCTTTGTGTTGCCCTGCGACAGACTGGCCTGCCTCCCGCCTGGAACGTAGCTGGAGATAGGCACCAGCAACCCTCCCGACCCCATTAGGGACAAGGGTGAACAGAAAATGGATGGATATTGTTCAAGCATTTTAGGACTGATATTTTTTTAAAATCTTACCTGGAAGCAAACACTAAATCTTAAAGATTATTGCCTTTTTAAAGTTTCTCCACATAGGTCTTTGCTTTATTATTTAGCTGATTGCTGTCAGTGTGGGTTTAATGTTCGTCACAGCTGGGATAAATGTGAGAGGGTGTGCACAAACTGTGTCAAGACTTTGCAGTCGTCAGAGTGTTTGTGGACACACCAAATCAAACTGAGGGATGACAGACTCCTTTCTTCAGAGAATTCAATTTGAAGTCGGACAGAAATGTATGCATTTTTTATGGAGAACCCTGCCATAGTGCATTATTTTTGCTCATTCAAATATAAGTGAGCATTACATAAGATACATTTTGCAGTATAGGACACCTCTCAATCAAAAGTATATCTAAAAAGAAAGTACCAATTTGTACTTGAAGAAAATTTCTGTTTGCTTGTGGCTTCTCCTGACATATATTTCTTGAACTTCATTTGCATGGCAGTTTCTTTATGTAACCTCATTGACCTTTTCCCTGGCTTTGGAACAACATTCACACAGTTGAGAGGCAATGTGCTAAAAGATGCCAAATACCAAGTCACAATCGGTGTACAGTGAGCTTGATATGAGTAATGATTGCGCAGGTGTCCCTACTGTAAACAGGTCTCAGTGACCCACCTAAGCTGTCTTAGCAGTGTCAATAAAAACTTTTTGGTTGGCCTCAGTGTGATCTTTGTTGGGTGCCGAGTTTACTTTTGTCAAGTATGCAGTCGGTTATCATCTCATAGTGGCCATGACACCGCTTCCAACTGTTATCTAACTCAACAAGACACAAAGATTACTTTTAATTCAGAAATATGTGAACTAGCAATTTTAAAATGTGTGTTGGATGACATTAAGCACTTATGCAAGACGCAGAGTGAATGCACATGAGAAAGAATGACAGATGCACTTTGGCTTTGGAAATTTTAAAAACTGTTCATCAATGACGAAATCCTCTGAAAAATGCTGACAGTGTAGTGATAAAAAGGAACATTTTCTTCTCAAGTTTCTTCATAGGTAAATTTTTCTGGTGATTTAATATAACAGTCAGGCAGCACGCCAAAAGCACAGTGCAGCTTGTAAAACAGTGTTATGTTGCAGAGGCATGCCTGATCCTGCAGATGTTTAAAAAAAAGAGAAATCATTTCAGGTTAGAAGATAAAAATTTATGGGATTAATGAAATTTTGAAGTAGAAAGCATGGTGAGTTGAAGAAAATGCACCAACATGTGCAAAAAGTTTAATCTTTCATCACTGGTGTGGTCTGGGCTTTTGCACACATACAACATCACCTTACAAAGTGAGAAAACACGTTGTCCTTTAGGCAATAGTCAAAGCAGCTAGTGAGGTTTCTATTGAAACACCCATAAATAAAGGTTTTAGAGTATGCTGCTCACCCAAAGCAGCTCACTGGTAAATTAATGGTGTAAGGCCAATCACCACATTTAGACTTTTTGTTAGTCTGTGAGTAAGAAAAAGGTAACAGTGAAGGGCTGTGTGCAGCCAAATGGATATCTGACAGATATTAACAGACAGGTGTCTGACAGATATCTGGGGCTTTTCCCAGAGAAGGGCTGAACTGTAATTACAACCCTGGCAATGTTTACAAATAGGAAATACCAGAACTTCAATGTCCTGTGCCGCTATAGACAGAGAAACTAATTAAACTCATCATTAAAGGTCATCTTTTGTTAGATAGAAACGGCTTCAAAGGAACAACTGCAGGTAACATGGTTTTGTGGTTTTGTGTCGTTAGCATTAGCCTCTTTCACTAATCATTTCCATCATATGAGTCAGACGATGTCAGACTTGTTCCGAGTCATCGATGTAAAAATTCCCCTTAACGCAACAGTTCGTATACAAAGCACATGGAGACTGCAGAAAGGTGTCTTAATATATTCTTAAAGTGATACATGAAAGGAGCTAATATCTTTGAATATCAGGATACCAAGTGTGGTATTATAAGTAAATTAAATATGAATTGAGCCAAAGCATAGAGGTGGTAGTCTATAAACCACTGCTTCTGGTAGCAATCGAAAATTTAATGTGATATAATTTGGGCAGTTGGATAAATAAACTCACATAAGACTCAAGGAAACAAGACAAGTTTAATGGTTAACAATTACTACATAGGACAAAATTGGAAAAACCATCAAAATAAGAAAACAAAAATAGCTTGAAGAAATAATTAATAATAATGATGAATTACAGACAGAAATATTCTCCTGTGTGTTTTCTAATTTGCTCATCAAGAATACCTCACATGAAAACTTGTTGATTACTATTTAATAGATAGGACACATCAAACAGTTGTTTAAATCCCATTCATTTATATTTCCTTATTTGACTTATTTGACCCCAGTGACTTTTTAATGTCAATATAAGCTTCTTACTTCCTGTCATTTGGTTTTGGAGGCATTCTCAAACCCTTGATATGAATTTCCTTATAAGCTTATCAGGTCTGTTTGTTCAGTTGCACCTGGTGCTGTTGACACCATCATTTTAAGATGTATTCAGTCTCACGTAACTTAATCAGTTGAAGGTTTCCATTATGAAAGACAGCACCGAGTATAAGAACAGCCTGCCAAAATGCAAATGTTTTGGTCACAAAAGTTGCTGTGAACTTGCCAGTTGTTAAATTGGGCCTCTTTGTTTATCCAGGTCTGCCTGCTTTGTTAAATGCTTGCTTCCTCTGTGACACTTTTTTTTTTTTTTTTAGTGCGTGGACAATGTTCACCAAGGAAATGATTGCAGCAGCTAAATAAATACAATTGAAACAGCAAATAATGTGATTTTGCTGATATCGTAATCTCCCAATCAAAGTGGAGTCTGGTGTTTTCATAACATCCCTCATAAAGCTGAAGATGTTTAAGATGATACACCTGAGGTATCAATTGTCTGCTGTACGTATGAGAAGGGACTAAAAAGTGAAATCTTAATTTTGTGTGCATCGCTATACATATTTAACTGAAAATGTATTTGGAAGATATATTAGTCCAATATCACTAAGAAGATTTCTGGGATTGAGAGGTTACACAAACTTGTCAGATGACCCCCAACCACCTAATTCAAGACACATTATGCTGGGAAGCTCAGAGGTTCAAGTATCATAGTGTCAAGCCCATTTATCACATTCCATTGATCATGGATTGGTCCGAATACATGCCCCCTGAAATAGGCGTTTCAACAACACATCAACCCTACACACACCAATAAACAAGCAGCATCTTGGTTCCCCACCAACAATACTGTGGCCATTCCCTGGGTTTTTCCATAATCAAAACCCATTTGTTGCTGGAGCAAATCCTTTAAGTCAGGCAGAGTAACAGTTTGGCTGAAAGATTTATTATTATTATTATTATTATTATTATTATTATTAATAATAATAATAATAATAATAATAATACATGGAGGTACTTCTGATTCTACTCAAAACATAAAACCAGTTCACTTTTTTTTAAATTGATGTCAACTTTTGGAGAAAAAAATTGTTTACTTCCCAAAATTCATCAGGATGTTGTAGAATATGTTTGTTTTTTTATTACTGTTTTAATCTAAGGAAATGATTATCCACTGTTTGTTCACCTTATGAGCTCCTTATGCTCTGAACCAGTCACAAAAAGGCTGGCACATGTTGCTTGTCATTTATGATGCCTTTAGTGATCTCCACCCAGACAAATACAATCTCTAATCTAATACTGATACTTCCAAAGACAAAAGGTTTTCTGGTTACCAGATGGTGCATTAAAACATGACCACTTCCTATCTACAATTCTGACTACACAATTACATTTTATTATAGATAATTACTTCAACTGGTATAGAAAATCTGTCATGCTTGACATTGACGGAAAATCATGATACTTTGAGTGCAAATCCTGATAGGAGGTGATCAGAGTGTCTGGTTAAAGGGACAATCGACAGAAATTTGTCATAATTTATGCTTTTCTTGTGGAAAGTTGTTGTTTTTTTACACTGAGGAGAATTAAGATCGCTTGCAACATTTATACTTGCATTTTAGCACAGTTATAAAAAAATATATTATTAGTAAAGACCTCTGTAGCATAAGTTGAATAATTTCTTATTTGAATAAAACCCATTTTGTCCATTTCTAACTCCTCTATTCCCTTAATACCTTCACTTAAACTTCATGAACCCCTGAGGATAAACTCAATTTCGACATGACAGGTATGATGGGCAGTTATCAAACATGTGACTGTTGACACAAGCATGGTGGGAGACGAGATATATGATAGGAGGTTTGGCAGAATTCACGTTGAGACAAAAGTCAATATTTGCCTTCAGTTGCCCTGTCACTTATGTATGCACAAGCCCCATTCAAGCTCCATCCAAGTGCCTCAATGCACCCGGCATGCACACAAAAAGCACACAGATGACGGGGTGCTGGTGTTACTGTGTGCCCCTCTGGTTTCTTCCAGTATCATAGTTATTTGGATGCAAACACAGGAGTGAACACATTTAATTCTTGTGAAGAATTAACAAGCAAAAAAAAAAAAAACAAGTGCTTTCTTTGGGCTTCAGGGGAGTTGAAGTTTCAATGGAAAACTTACCAAGCAGGACTAAAGTAAATAATCACTGAATAAACAAGGCAACTTGAATGATTGGTATTGTGTCTTCTTTTCTTCAAACTCTTCTTTGGAACTGAATATGTGTGTGTAAAGTGTATTATTCTGCTGACACTGGAGGGATTTAGATCTGGTTCAGTACAGATGCAGACCAGGTAGAGAAATAATTAGATTTTCAACAGGCTGGTATGTCTAGAGCAGACATAAGAGCACCTACATGTAAGGCTGTCGTAATAAGCAATTAATCAATTAACCAATTAATCATACAAATAATTAAAATGAGCTCAATTATTTCCATTGTGATAATTAATATTTGTTTGAAGGGAAATCGTGTTTACCGACACATCATAATCCATTTTATTTATGGTTTCAGTTGTAAGTGTTTTTTATTTCCTTTTTTTTTTTTATGTTTGTTATGTTTTATTTTGGAACTGTAAAATATCTTCCAGTGCCAATGTTATATATTCTTTTCAAAATTAAAGTGTATTAATATTTAAAAGGGTGATCTTGGACTATTATGGCATTATCAATATATTACTTGAAACAAAACAACAATATTATTGTTTACTGCAACAATTATTTGGGGTAATTTCTCATACAGGAAACAATCTTAAAACAGTCAGGCAAAACATGTTAAAGTCACATCATTTCTTATTTGATTTTAAATATCAAAGCTCTATGCACTGTGGGTAATGCTGAGTAATGCATCAACAGTATTACTGTCAACCAATAGCCCTTCCACTATGCTTCTGTTGACAGCATAGATGCATTCTTTATTGCCATTCTACACATGCCATCATCTCCTTCCCAAGCAAATAATTTACTGCCTATTGACAGCCTGCACAAGAACCACCCCAAGGCATACATGATGAATGGGTGTAAGGTCCAAAGAGCAATTACAGTTTCAAAGTTTCAAAGTTTCAATTGTTCATAAAACAATGATCTCAAAAAACTCTATATTTTTATCATTATTACAGTTGCATTAAGATGATTTTACTCACAGCACATATCTAACTATTAACTAGGTTCAGCCTCCAGGAGAATCAATGCTTTTCATACAAAATCTATGCAAGGAGAGTTATGGAAATATGTAATATGCTGTTTGACATTAGCTTAACTATAACTTTAGACCAGCTTTTGTCTGCACCTTTACTGAACTACGTCCAAATCACACCTATTCCCTCCATTGTTGTAACTTTTTTTCTGTGGTTTATATTCACCAAGTTGTGCATAGAAGTAAGTATCTACTTGGGAATTCAACAATAAGAAAATTAACTCAATTTAAGAAATCTGATTTAACTTTACATAGATCCTCACAGAACCTAACATTATTCAGCACCTTTATCACTATTGATCTGCATGCTAACACTTACAGGGAATGGTTTCAATCTGTTTACCGGAAACAACAGTTCCATCAAACTAAATGCAAACCAATGCAGAAAAAAACTTTCTCCCAGAGTTTCGACTGAACATCCCCTTTCACTCGTAACTTATCTTTCTATCTCTGGATGGATCTACTTATTTTCCCCTCTTTTGACTAGGTTTTGCAAAGAAAATACTCTCTATGCAATAACAATCAATTGGATAATTTTGGTTTTGTTTGGCATCCCAGATATCAGTGTCACATCATCACTGCTCCTTAAATGCGCCTTCACTTGTTTCTACGGTCCACCAGTGGAATGCATTTAGGTTTTAACTTTGTTGTGCAAGTACGTTAATGTTTTTGTACTTTATTTGACTGTGTAGCTGTTGCAATTCCACTGTACATGATTAAATTGCATCAGCCTGCTGCAGCACAACAGAAACAAAAGAAAGAAACGTTCTTGGGATTTTGGGGGTAATTATAGTCTCTCAAAAAGTGAAGAACTGCTAAAAGACATGAATAAAAACCTAAAGGTGCAGTTACCGAGTGCTAAAACGGAGCACTGAAAGCATTTCTTCATATTAGAAAGAGACATTCTATAACATCAGTGCTGGCATGTTGCATTTTACTATGTTTGCTCCAAACTGGGTTGCGGTTTCTTTTCAACTGAACAAACTCCAGTTACATTCACTATCAGAATGTCAATCAGGATTATAGTATCAATTAGTGATAAAGGTCCTGAAATTAATGGACTTTTCAGTTATATTCTAGTTCATTCAATGGGTCTGTATGTTAAGGAACTATTTGTAGTTTGTAGTAAAATTATTTACAGAGCCTTTCCAGTAGGAAAGGCCACCTACTGCCTTTCCAGTAGGTGGCAGATATTAATATTCACTGCAATGAATGCCAATCATAAGAGATTAATCTTTAAAGTTTGAAATTATCTATGGACATTTTACACGACTATAAAAAAGACCACTTAGTCATTGTTTTAGTGTTAATTTAATCATAAAAATGCTTACTTATAGATACAGAAAAAAAAACTTTAACAACTTCATCTCCACATAAATGTGCTATTTCAGGACTATGCAAACTCTCAACACATCCACTCAACTCATGCCACTCATCTCAAGTCCATACATAGTCACAAAAATGAAACCAAAGAATAAATCCAGCAATATTTAAGCTTCCTTAGCAACCGCCCGTCACACATGATCCCACAATAAGGAAGCTCACACACACACGCACGCACACACAGTTAGATAGAAAACAAAAACTGTTGTGACTAACAGAGGCAATGAAGAACACTGTATACTGTTTGGGAAGAGGACTCTCGTGACAATTACAACAGAACTGCAAAAGGCTGGTTCAGTTTACAAATCAGCAAATCATTTTTATGGATAGTAAAAGTTTGTGCCAGCATTTTGGAGAAAAAAATAGTAAAGATAAACAATTGTGGGGCTCTGTAAATAACTTTTTTCCATTTTATTATTATTATTTTTTTTTTCAAACATGCATGAAAATCACAAGCATGATGAACATTTTAAAACTGAAAGTACAGCTTCAGGTGTAACAGCAAAGCTCATTCATGTGATCGAAACAAAAGGCAAGTTTATTTTTTTATTTCTAACATCTGATATTTCTGTGCAGCAATCAAACTGCCGTTTTTAACCTTTATGTCCTAAAATGGAGACTGTTAGACGAAAAAAAAAAAAAGGACAGGATTTTTTTTTTTTTTTTTTTGGAAAATGCTGGTGTCACATCCCAACTCTATAAAATAAAAGGTCCTCAGCAGAGGTGGTCAAAAGTATAGTGCAAATATTAGAAAACAAATCGCCGGTGCTAACAATGCTGATGCAAACCATTATATCTAGTATTAACATGTTCTACCAAGCTCAAGCTAAATTGGTTCTCATCGCGATCTCAAGTTTGTCTTTTGATTTTTAGCACCACCTCCTGGCCGTCAATGGGAAATTTTTGACTCTGCAGCGCACAAAAAGACATGAAATAAATAACATCAGGGTACTTGTGGCAAAATCATCCAAATAGATCACCCAAAAATACTTCTGAGGTACATTACGTTTAAAGCTCTCTCTGTAATGACGTGTATGTGTCCATTCATCCTTTACCCAAGTAGTATACACTATTTTTACGTCAGTTAAATCCAGGGAGAAACCATTGAGATACATCCACAACAGGCACGCTCGCGCATACATTTTATATTTACTACACATCCTGTACACATGGACTCAAACTACAGTCACTCGCCAGGCAAAATAGATTTAAATGGCTTTTTCAACCCTTCTCACTCACTCACTTCCATCCTTGTTGCACTTCAGCATCTGTTTAAGGTGAAAACCCACCATAGAAACCGCACACTGTCCCATGCAAACTGAATTGGGCAGAATCACATTGTAATACTTGATAGTTAGTGTTTTGGCTCTCTGGGTTGTATCTTTGGGAGTAGTTATGATCATACAGACAAAATAACTGATATTGAAGACTAGCTTATTGATAAGGATGCTAGATAGTGTGACAACGTTTAGTGTTGCAGCATGGGAAGTTTTTCACTGTTTCCTTCCCAAGAAATGAGAATAAATAAAAAGCTGAAATCTTCATGTATGAGACTAATTAAGAAACATATTCCTTCAGATTGAAAAATATCTACACAACCAAAGCGTCACAATTCAAAGGTCACATATTAGATCAGCAAATGTTGAACGAAATTTGTTAATCTCCTTTTTAAAAATGCTTAAACAGACCAAATATGTTTAAGATTTTCTCTCTAAAAGCTAAATTTGAAACGATCAAATGGGCACTGCGCTTGAACTAAGAATGGCAGACTTAAAATGATGAAAGCCAGTTACTGACCGTAGGCCATCTTGAGCTTCACTAATGGACTAACCCTTCATTTGTCACCAAATCAGAATGCTGTAGCTTTTGGGCAACAACAAAAGTCATGATTGAAAATTCCTTCTAAACAAAGTCTGCTTATAGTTCGACCGATCAGTATTTTCATGATCCAACTTTTCAATCAAAGTCTAATAAAATTAGAGTGTTGCTGCTTATAAAAGATACTTTGTTGTTTTAACCCATGTGAAAACACTTAAAATGATACATGATTGTTGCCACTTTTTGAGAATAATATTAAACAGTTTTTTGAGAATTCAAAGGACAGAAACTATTCAGCTGCCCATGGGAGTAGCAGATGTATGTCGGTTTTTTAGGGGGATTTTCTCCTTATTTAGGCATGTCTTACAAGTTAAAATAAAAATATTCTTGTGTATCCATCTTCAGAGGTTTAAAGCACTCTTAAATGAAGCATTCACAGGTGTGAATCCATGTCAGGTTGGATGTTTCACTGCAGTACATATGATCCATCAGGTCACCGTTGTTTGTCTGTTGAAAGGTCCATAAAGGTTTCAGGGAGAGTTGTCATGAGTCCATAAAAAAACAACAAAAAAAAGAAAATATCAGTTCCTTTCCCCCCCCAACTCCTCTGCACTTAAGGATTCCCATGATGTTAGAGCTCATCTTTCATCATGGGGGTGAGGGGTCTTTGTCTTCCTAGCTCTTTCCAAACGGATAGGGACCATGAATACCCTGGAAAAAAAGATGGAGAATGCATATCACTTTATGTTTTTATTTTGACATTTATGTACCAACCCTATGCCTAATATGAACTTTAGTGTTCCCCTAGCTTAGAGGAGAATCTGTAGGATAACCTGTCATGCTTATTTTAATACAAAGACAAAAGGTTTTGATCAATTAGGTTCAACCAGCCCAGTGAAACTATTGAGCTGAAACTGGGATTAAAATGTCAGCTGTAGATGTTAATGATGATAAAATACTAAGACTGGTGATTCAATTAGGTAAGTTGCTTCGTTTAGTTTCCCCAACACATAATTTGACATCACATCAACAAGATATCATCCAAAATGGTAGCTGATTTAAATAATTTAATTCTGAATGGAAAACTATTGATTTATTAAATACAAATGTAAATATTTTTATATTATTTTTCAATGACTCTCCATTTGAACTAATAAAGACCTGAAAAAGAATTTTCTTAGGTAAAAATAATATTATACGCAGCTAATTAAAACATATATTTTAAAATTTAAGTCCATATACTGAACATTAAATATAACCTGGTTAGAACAGCAACTAACGATTACTCTAGTAGTCGATTAATTGGATGAAACTAAATTTACATATTCTGCATTTTATTTTAACTCCTTAAATGTATATATTTTTTATATTGATTTTTCTTTACTTGTAAGAAATAATCATCAAAATGATCAGAAATCAACCCTGGAAACATATCACTCTGTGTGTTAGGAATTTATCAGTTCAAATTATGAAATAAATTAACTTTTCAATAACATTACACCTTAACAAAACACACAGTTGTGACACAAATTTTTAAAACCTGCAAGAGACAATTTGTAGGTTTGATAATTAATTAGAGAATAGTAGTAATATTGATAACACAAGCACACATTCATAACCTCATAAACAGCCACTGCAATGCTTCACAAGAAAGCAAGAAGTTTTGATACACAGGCAACTTAATTTAAAATATAAAACCGCAAACGACATACTGGAGTCATACTGGGTAATAAAAACTGGTGGGAACTGATATATCAAACGCTGTTATTGCATAGAGTTAAACCTGATAGTTAATTAAACATCTGACAAGTGTGTGGATAAGTAATAGTAGCAGAGAAAGGCTGACTGACATATGAACTCTCAACACTGAGATCAAACATCAGTTCTGGTCTGGAAAGGGACGCTACAAATGCAAAAATCACAGTAATATCAGTGGCTTATTTTAATACCATCCTTCACACGCTCTTCGTGAAGAAATCAGGAACTGTTTTACTGACATAAATGAGTACAAATCAAAAGTATCACGTGAGAGGAGACTATCCATGTCTGTGACTGTAACAAGGAACTTGATCTTCTTTAGGATAATGTCCAGAGGAACTTGTACAAAAAGGTTTGAGGTAGTTAAATTACATGCCGTTCTGTCCAACACACAGATTTACAAGAAACCATCAGACACAACCTTCAGCATCCTTGAAATAAAAAAAGGATAAAAGTCCTGACCAAGTTGTTCAGGGAAGAGGTCACACAAAGTTTTACAGATGTGTCTATTCTTTAAGCAAAGCAGAATTGGATGACAATAACATTTTCTTTTCTGTAGTTGTAAATTATCAGCTTCAGCAGATTTGGAGCTGCCGACAGAAAATCAGGTGATTACAGTATGTCTTAAATGCTGTGAAGCATTAAAGACATCGTTATGCAACTAACGATTACGTAGTGTAATCGTTAGTTGCTGTTCTAACCAATATGCAAATAACAATATAATAGCACTGCACTATTACAAAATGAATCCCAAAACCCTGAATAAAACAGATGAGTGGAGTGACAAATGCAAAGGGTTTAATGAGCAACGAAGGCCTGTGACTCAGTGACCTTCTGTATTTGCAAGAGCTGGGCATGTTTTTCCAACCTGCATGACTTAATACAGTTTTTCCTTAAACCACGAGCAGCACAACCAGTATTTTGGTGGAAATATTGCTTAGCAACATCTAACTAACTGTCTCTGTCATGTGTTTTTGATGAATCAGTGTGTGTTAGTGAGAGTTTAATTTTCTCTTACTTCTTGTATGAACTGCCTAAGAATTGTATGACATTTCAAATCGACAGACAGAAGATATTGAATATTTTAGTCTTAATCTTAAATTACCACAATAACAGCTGGCTCTACATAAGCTGGCTACATAAGTAGCTCTTTTCCATTTCCAACAGGTACCAACTGACAAGGAGGTAATGTAAAGTAATTTAACATTTAGTTAATAAAATATTTGCAGACTTCTTCACTATTAAAATTTTTTTAAATGCTTTAAATTATTTTAAAGCACACTTTAAAAAAATTTAAAGTATGTCTAATTTAAATTAGACAAACAAAACTTTCAGGTGTTTTGTGTGTCTAACATGTCTGTGATATAATCAGTTACACAGAAACCCCTTTTGCACTGCATAGCCAGACCCGGACCGAACCGGGCCGGTCTGGCTTCTATGCAGGGCTGATCGATTTTGCATTAGCACTTCCAGTCCGGTCCCACCCCGCTCCCTGGAACCCCAAGCGCTGCGGTTCCAATCGAGCCGGCCAGACCGAGCTGGTGTGGAGTTGGCCGTTGATTGGCTGCGGGGACAAAAACGAGTCGTCTTCCAGATCTCTGGGTCAGAGGAATGTTTGTCATTTTAACATGTGGTGTCAAAAAAATGCCGTCATAATCTATTCTTACCCGCAAGTTTTTAAATGAGAATAATGACAGAATACTCAATTGTATTTTATTTTCTTTCAGTTAAAATAATTTTAAACAAGCTGAATGAACGATCTACATTATGTCACCAGATTAAACAGATAAATATGCAACTTTTTCCCGCAGTGAAAGAAAAAAAAAAAAACCTACACTGGGATTACAATTGTCTCTTGCGCCAAATATTTTAATGGTAAATGTAAATAACATTTCTCCAATTGAACAAATCAGAAGTCGGTAAGGGTGTGAACGAGAGGATTTTCACATCTGACGTCGCTAAAGCGGTAGTTCAGCTGGCAGCGAGTCCAACTCAGAGACAACACTGATGAGATTTTTTTTTTTGTTAAATGTAAAGCTGTGGTAAATGTTTCCCTCAGCTTACTTGCTGACGAGCACAAAAAAAAGGAGCTGGACGAGAGACCCAAGAAGGAAACTGTTCTGGCTGGGTGGCTGGGGAGATCACCTCGGTTGTTTTAGCAAGAATTTGATTTACATGACGATCCCACTCAATGTAAAATGACTATAGGACCAATGGGACCAGGTCGGAATGAGCCGGGCTGGGACAGGCCAGACCCCGCAGTGCAAAAATGACTATAGATAGATATAATCAACTTAACAGTATTAAATTCTGCTTGTTAAGATCATTTTTAATGATCTTAATGCTGGATGCACTGTGAAAAATGTCCTGCAGATTTTGAAGTGTCTTTTGAAAACGTGCAAAAGGGGGGAATAATAAGTCATGTAAATAAACAGACTTTTTCACCTTCAACCTACATGATTTTTGTGTTTTTCTCTGCTGGCAAAATGTTTTACAATAAAAATATAAATTCTTAATGAAAATATGCCAGAACCTTAGACAGAACTGGGTTAAAGCCAAATAATCACTGTTCTAGTTCAGCATATCTGCATTCGGGGAAAAAAACAAAACTCTTTACATACCCCACTCAAAGATATCAAAAGTATTTGTATTTATATATAAACTTACGTACCTGGCCATAAGTCACCACGGAAAGATTTGTTTGGAGACCGTTTGACGCCCTATTTACAGCATTATGAGACAGTCCGTTCTGATCTTGCTGGATTGGCTCTTGTGTGCGCTCCCAGGCTCCTCCGGGGTCTCTGAAGCTGCTGTCAGTGGCATCATGCTTGTTCTTCTGCGGCGAGGCGAACGGGTTGAAATCCCCCTGTACGTTGCGCTGCGGTTGCGTGTTGAATTCCGTCTCAAAGGAAGAAAGCTGCTGAGTGACGCCAAGTAGACCGCCGACTTCTACGCTAAGAATCACCCAGATCACATCTGCAGAAACAAGGAAATACAGTTGAAATCCAAATAATGAGAGAAAGAATACGTCAGGGATGCGTTTTTTTTTCTTTAAGGTTTACATACAGAATAAGTACTGTCTCTTTAATGAGGGAAAACCCAGATGATGAACCTTCTAATAGGATATCTATCAATAAATATATCAATAAGGCCAACTTACTTGTTTTTTAATAATTTAAAGACATTTTAAGGCCTTTATTTTAAATAGATGAAGATTTTTTAAGGATGCCTGGACATCCTGCTGCAAGAGAAACTGGTAAATGGAATCATGAGGAAAAAAATATTATGTGGAAATATTGAAGTAACAACTAACGACATTAGCCAAGTTAAAGCTTGGGGGCAGATTGGTCTTCATAATGGACAATGGCCATAAGCATACAGTCAAAGTGGTTACAAAGAGGCTTAAGGACAAAAAAGTCAAAGTTTTGGCACGGTCATCACAAAACCTAGATCTCAATCCCAGGTTTTGAGACTCAATACTTTTTTTATTTATTGATATTTTAATACTAAATATCAATAAATTTGATATTTATTGATATCTAATTCTGTAGATATCAATAAATTCCCTATATCATTATTGTAGCATTTGGTAAAAAGAAATCATTTTGGTAATTCTAATTGATCTAAAATGAGAAGTTTGGTCGGCTTTAATTTTAAACAATTAGGGGGAGAAAATGTCTACGTCTAATGTACTGTCATTCCTGGGGTATGAGAAAATAAAAGAATATCTACTCAGACTTAGAAATGAAATTCTGCAGTTTTCCCTACCTCCGTAGAACAACCCGGCTGCTGTGCACATCCTCCACTGGCCCTGGTACATGCCTGGGTTTGTAGGACTTCTCATCTGTACACTCACATCTGAAATTTCCTGGGGGTCTAGAGACTTCACCATAACGGAGTTTACATGCCCAAACTGATCCCCTCCAATGTATTTGAGACAAACACCTGGCGGCCATGACTCTCCGCCTACAAATGAGAAAAAAATCAAAGCAAAAAACAAAGTTAAGAAAATGTTTTTGTGATGTTTAGTGACGTATAAAGGTGTAAAGATGCTTCCTGACAGAGTTAAGATGTAGTAAAAAGGCATGTACCTGTGTTTTGTATTCTCCAGGTCTTTGTGAACAGTGTGTCCGGAGGAACAGACTCTCCTTCGCCAATTGTCACATCTTCAACAAAGGACATGGATGGTGTGTTGACACTGGGGCTTTCGAAGTCATAATATGCACCAATAGCAGCCTGAAGGTTCCTGTTCCAGCATTATAAAAAGAAAGGAGGGGGTCATCACATTTTTAACATGCACTAACATCCATCAAACATTCTATCTGAATCTTTGGGAAGAGGATTGTGTTATATTGCTTCCCTTAGAGTTTTTAAACAAATTAAATTGCTACAACAACTCATGTTCACAAGTCAAGTTACTTGTGCGATTGAGAGAATGCTGTTAAAATGCTTTACTTGACACGCAGAGGTTTCTGACAAATAACAAGCACTTTTCTTTAAGTGAAGCATATTTAAATCATTGAGTACAGAAAACAATGAGTTTCACACTTTAACTACTACAGCTTAATGCATTTTGTAATTCTATTATGTTGTTAAACCAGTTACAAACTTGAATATGAACAGGCAGGGACACAGCTGACGGCTTAGAAATGGAAAGAACACTAGAAAACATCCAGGAAGAACGGGCAGGGATGAGAAACTACAGAGATCAACGTGTTCACTTGAATAAAAGACCAACCTGGATGTAAAAACGCTGAAGTTTTTTAAATTAAGGTTTTGTAACTTTCAAGCCGGTTTAGTCTTCTAGCTAATGCTGTAACTTCTGCAGGAACCAACACAACATAAGAAGTTGAATTTAACTTGGTGTTAAGGCTCAACAAGAGGTAGTCATAAGTCCCTTTTAGATCAGAACTGAACGCAACCCCCCTAACGGATCACCTTTTTCCTTTCACACCATGCAAGTTAACCTACAGAGATCACAGAGCCAGAGTGATTTCAGAACATGGAGATGGAAATCCTGATATATTTGTAGTTAAACGTTTGCTGAAAAAAGTACATGCTGTTGACCTATGTGTTTGGAAGTTCTTCATTTCAATGCGCTGAGTAAACAGGAACATAAATAAAATCTGATATTTTATAGAATTTCAACTGCCAATTTACAGAGTTTAACAAATGAAAACTGTATGTCTAAATTGTATCTTTCTATAGGAAACGATATTGTACATATATGAAATGGATGTACGAATTACCACAGAACTGAAATGCCCTGAGGTGCTAAAGGTAATAAACTTTGTATATTTAATAATTAGAAAACCTCAATTATCAGTTATTTTTGTCTGGAGGCTCGGAGACACCATCCTAAAACGTTTCAGTGACTGAAATCACAAAGAATCACGTCCATTGATTAGATCATTTGATCAGGAACACAGAGGCGTTTTGATCACTGCTGCTCTTGCTTTTGTCTCCTGATAGATCACGACTGATTCTGATCCGAGTCGTGGTTTCACAAACAGCTCACTTTGAGCAGCTCTCCACGCTATTACATAATACAACAAACATAACCTAACCCAGGAGTATGAAGTGTTTCATTTTTTTACGTTACGTTTCTCAACCAGGTTGGGATTGTTTTTGAAACTTTGTCGCGGCAGTGGAACTCGTGGTCAGGGACAACTTTACTGTTTTACTTCCGTTTATCTTAAATGGCCCACTAAGAGTTAACAGCCATTTCCCGTAACGGAAGGATAAAATGACCCGTGCCGCACTGACCATCAGCTCTCATCCCTGGCCTACAACAGCCACTTTATTTTTTATAATAATAATAGCCAAGAGCTAAGTTAGCGCCATGGTGCTGTTCAACAACAGGCCCACCTATCCCCGCACTCACCAGTTGGTCATGTCCAGGAAGAAGGCGCAGCCGGCCGGGTTGAGCTGGAAGCCCAGCAGCCTCTGGAACTCCGAGATGAGGACGTCCTTGTCCGTGGTGCCCATGCAGCTGAACTTCTGCATGAGCTCTGCATCCACGTCCATGTCTGTGCCCTCCATGGATGGCGGGTCGTCCCGAGGCGGGGGTCCTCTTTCAGTTAAGTCCGAGGCCTCGTTCAGCCATAACGACCAGCTCAATAACAACAACAACAAGCGTCAGTGCGCATGGCACGAGCAAGGGGGGACGACGTTTGACGTTGCAACAGTGCGTGCGTCACTTGCAACGTCATCTGTTGCTATTTGTGGCCACCTTTTCATTGGTTTATCAATGAAATTCATGTAAAACATATTTCCCCGCACACTCATAAGAAAGAAACCAATTGAGATTATGCTTATGGAACTCTGACAATTATTCATAGGCCATTCAGTGGACATAAGTTTGGAACATTTTAGTTAGGTACAATTTATGAAATTAATTTAAATGCTAATACAAAGTGAAAAACTGGACATCGTGTGCTTTAGTGACGTCGTAGTTATGGGTGTGGATGCCAACAGTGCACCTAGTATATATTTTAGAAATAGGATCCTCAGCATGTTAAAAAATAGATAAAGTATGTTGAGACACAATTGCTGCACCGTCTGAAGTTAAAGATCTTTAAAATTTTTAAACTGCATAATAATAATAACTAAATCAGGTATCCCTGATTATAGTTTTTCTAAATAATTCAGAGCCCAAGTAATTTCCACATCAGAATCTTATCTTTTTTTCTATTATTTATTTATTTATTTATGTGCACTGCTGTTTGATGATTTGAATGTTACAGTTATTCATGATAAAAAATAAAATCTGCTTTGACAATATCTATTAAAATTCAATGTCATCATCTTACTGATCTCTGATTAGTTAACATGGCTGTGCCCAACAGCCCTTGTTTCACACAAATCATAAATTTTGCACTCTTATAGTTACTTTAGTTAAAATGTTCTTTCATCTTAAACATTCAACAACCCCAACGAAGGTTGCAAAAGGTTTCAATTTAGCATTATCTAAACATTTTTTTTCTGATGTACAGTATTTTACATTGTAAATTATATGTGCTTTTAAATCAACGCTGTGTTTAATATGATAGACTATTTTATTATAATGTCAAAAATATTCCACTTGGGTCTGGTGATGAATGAATGAATGAATGAATGAATAAGTGAAAGAAGAAATGAAGAAAAACAGAAAGTACAAAAAAGAAGAAAGAAAGAAACAAAGAAGGGGAAAAGAAATCATTTTCTATTATTAGTTTTGTCATATTTGCTTCCTTTGCATTTATTATTATTATTATTATTATTATTATTATTATTATTATTATTATTATTATTATTATTATTATTATTATTATTATTAATAAATCAAATCTACCAAATTCTCGCGATGTTGTAGACTGGTAAGCGGAACTGTCTGCGTTCCGCCTTCATAGCGGGTCGGGAAGGTTTTTGGGAGCACAGGAACCGCGCTCTCAACGTAGTTTGCTGACAACATGCCGAAGTAAGTTCAGAAAAATGTTGTTTTATTTATTTGGTATTAAATATCTCCTAGCTCAGTCGGAATAATAATTACGTTTTACTTTTACCGAGTCACGAGCTGTGCAAAGATAACATTTGAAATATTTTAACCCATGCTGATCTCTCTTTGTTTGGGATGTGTCTATTTGCTGGAACGACTCTGAATGGAAACGTCTACATTTATTGGGAATCTTTGAAACACAATAAAACATACATTGAGTAGTTTTGGACATTAAAGATAATTATTTTGTGATATTTTAGGAACTGTTGTATATTTCTTCACACAAGTTATTCTGTAACTGTGCTATTTTTCGATCGCAGCTCATCTCATTTCCATGACTGATTTGTACAAAATATGGTGCTCTTTTCGGACTTTTAAATTTGCCATTTTGGTTAGAGCCAGTATTAAGTTAATCTTGTAATATTTAATAGTCATTTACATTTTTTTCAACCAACAATTTAAAGCAGCAAGGGAAGATTCTGCTCCTCTCGTCTGAAACACAATAGAATTGTACATTTAAACCAGCATTCCCTAGAAACAAGCCAGATTTTTAAAAAGATAAAATTTGAAGAGTATAAAGCAAACAAAAATTATGATGGGCAAAGTTCAAGGAAGATATATATATATACATAATTTAACTTAAATTTTATTGATTAAGGTAACTCTGAGTCCAGTCACTGATCAGAGCTGACTATTTCTGGTCAGCCTGTATATCCGAAAAGTGTGAAATATTTTGTACATTTTTCTAAATGCAGTTGTGAATTATGTCCTCTCTTTCTTTCGGTGCATTTGGAAATTGGCATGCAATTTTGATTTAGACATCAGTGCATTTGTTTCAATTGACAAGACATTTTTTGGTTTGTTTATTCCACAGGTTTTATTGTGACTATTGTGATACATACCTCACACATGATTCGGTAAGTGACAATTGTTTCTACCTAAATTGTTGACTAGATTTTTACTAATCTGTGTACCAGTTTATCAATTTATAAAAAGTCATGACGATTCATGAATTGATGGATAAATTATTCACCATTTATGGTGAGGATATTTGTTTTCTCAATAAAGTTGGATCATGTGAAGAATATGAGTGGTCTTAAAGTTCATTCTTATTTTGTTCCTTCTGAATTTAATATATTTATACATATTATGTTGAGACCTTGAAAACAACCTTGTTTTTTTCACGAAATCTTGATAAATAAAGCTGATCTGATTCGTGCAAAACTGTCCTCTGAAAGTGAAAATACAATAGAATTTTTATCTCTTTTCACATCGCAAGTAGAAAACTCAGTTAAAGTTGCAAAACGATCCAAAAAATGGCCTTTGAAAAACATAGATAATAGTTGCTTGTAACAACCATTCATCCAAGCTAAATGTACTCTGGCCTTTGCCTTCTTTGTGTAGCACATTGAGTATTTAGGATATTTTACAACATTTTGCTTAAACTTAACCAGCTCTTCTTTCTGTTTTTGTCTTAGCCTTCAGTGAGGAAGACTCACTGCAGTGGCCGAAAACACAAAGAAAATGTGAAAGATTATTACCAGAAATGGATGGAGGAGCAGGCGCAGAGCTTGATTGATAAAACCAGTAAGTAAATGTCTGTCCATCTCTGGACTTTAGCTAAAGTTAGTTTCTGAAGTAGCTAAAGAAAATGTTGCACACATTTGAGGATATTTATGATTTGATTGGCCTTAATGTTGGGGATGTTTGTATCTTTCTAGATTACTCTATTCTAAAATGCTTTGCATAAATCTGGAAAAGCTAAGCTTTCCTATTATATATTCAACATGTCCCTACTTGTACATCACTTTCTAATTAAAATGATCCACTTTATTTAGTATGCACTCTTGAATAGGGTGCCAAGATCTGATATGTCTTTGTTAGATTTTGCTGACACAAGTTAAATTGGATCACAATTAATTTCTTACTTCATCTCATAAAACACACATCTTGTCAATATTTGGGTTTTTTGTTTTGTTTTTTATTTAGCCAAAGTGAGTTATGTGTGCTCGCCTTCTATCTGTTTCCAGACAGTAAAAGTCATTTTGTATTAAAATTGAATCAATGTTCTTATCTGTTGTTCAATTTTTCACACAGATTGACTCTTATCCATTTATCACCACATAATCATAACATCTCCATAGAGGAAAACAAATTATTTATAGAACAAACCAATACATTTAAGACATACACTTTGGTTGCATGTGAGTAATTTAGAATACCGTAAAATGTCTGTGATTAGTTTTAAAACGAAAACCTTGTATGTTATAGAAACTTATTGAATAAAATGTGAAACACTTATTGTGCTTATTGTGGCTTATTTATTGCAGATAATGAATTTAAAAATCAGTTCATAAAATTGGAGAAGCACATTGACCAATGAGATTTATCGTACAGACATTTTCTTGTCATAGCCTATAGTATTATGGGTAATATTATTGGTCCAGAAGACGGTTGCTGATGCGTTCCACAAGGAGGATAAGCTACTAAAGATCACCTCTTAAGAGATGGTTGTTCAGAGTGCTGTATGCAGGCACGGTATTGGAAAATTTAGTGGAAGAAAAATGTGTGCTAGATATAATTGCACTAGAAAAAAGGATAATGTAGCAAGAATGAGTGCTATATGTATGTATGCTGATATGTTGTCTTATGTAATTTGGATGTTTTTATGTAGAAACAGAATTTTAGATTAATATTGCCAGTTAAATATTGTTTGACAATATTAAACTGGCTGAAATAAAGATTGAAAATATAACACTTCATCTATTATCAGTCTATCGAACTTGAGTTGATTTTTAATTTTAAATAATTTGACTTGAACCGCAGAAAAATAACTTTGGTGTGCAGCTTGTTGGAGGTGATTTAGTTTGTAGGCCTACTCAACAGCATTCACAAATGTTGAGCATGGATTAACAATTATGTCTGCAGAATTGTCCATCTGTGGTTTCACTTTGGAGGATGAATGTTTTAATCTGCATCTGTATTTGTGAAAAAATGTTTTTATAGAACCCTCTTCCATGTGTTTATTCTTTAAACACATGCAACAGAAGAAAGAAAGAAAGACAGAAGTTTATTTATTTTTGTAAATTGTATGCAGTAGAGACTAAAAATAAGCAGCCTTAGTCATTTCTTTGATTTGCTTAAGGAGTAAAAATGTTTTACTGAATAATGAGTAGGATTTTCTAAATATTAACTATAGAAGATTCAGAAATGTTAAAAGAAGATCATAGTATGCTTTTTTTATGTGAAACTGACCTCTAGGGGCAGTAATGTACTAGTGATTTTTCTCTTGCTTGCATGTTCCCTCTTACCAATGTGAGCACTGCATGCTTTTTTTTCTATATTAAGTCATGTGGTCAAATGTGGACAATAAAAAGCTGTTACATATTCCACATGTGGGATTTCAAAGCTCTTCTCAAACACTGGCCTCTCTCTCTATCACAGCTTATTTTTCTCCCCCTCTGAGATTACAAACCTCTAATCCACACATGTAATGCAAAGCTGATGCACAGTTTGGCCCATAACTGAGGATGTGATGTTTGGCAGATGAAATGATTCTTTGCAACAAAAAGATCATTCTTTGCTCCTTAATGTTTTGGTTTATTGGTAATGTCATTCATTCTGCACCCACACTTAAAGCAGCTGCAGACAATAGCATTACATGAAGAATTTGCAATGGTGAAACGTTAAAGGCCTCATGCATTTGGCTCTATTGTTGTTTGCGTTCTGTGTGTAGTTTATGGATGACATTAAATCTTGACACAAAAAGCCAGTGACAGTATGTGTTCTTTATGTACTTTATGCTTTCTACGATGAATCATTTGTCTGATGCTTTTGTGTGTTTTAATATATTTTGCCTTTCTTACTCAACAGCGGCTGCTTTTCAGCAGGGAAAGATTCCCCCCACACCGTTTCCTGGTGGTCCTCCTCCAGGTGAGTCCGTCATTTCAGATCCCTTCGAATTAAAGTCAAAAATATTTCCGATTAATACTTGGTGTTGTATTCTTTTTTTTTTTTTAATTTTGAAAATGTAGGCAGTTTCATTTTAATTAAACAGTGTTGTTGCGCAACACCCCCCCCCCTCCTTTCTGTCTCTTGACAACAGCAACATATTAGCAAATCTTGCAACTTGCTGTTCACATATGTTGCAGTGTGTCTGTAATATTTTGTTTGTGGCATCGCAGGACCTCCACGGCCAGGCATGCTACCAACACCTCCAATGGGAGGCCCTCCGATGATGCCTATGATGGGACCTCCGCCTCATGGGATGATGCCCGGTGGGCCTGGTAAGGAGCAGCTTCCTTTGAAGCACCTTTGGCCTTTTCAGGGTTTTAATTTCACTCTGAAAAATCAAGGGTTTTTTTTTTTTTTGTTTTGTGAAATTTTTTTCTTATCTCCTCATAACAGCCAAGTCTGTGTTCACTCACTAAGACACTTGAAAAGGTCATGAGTAGAAAGCCGATTATTCATTATGCAGTGAATGATTCTCTGCAGTTTGGTTCACAAAGTCCAGCATGATGCGACCGTTGCCTAAAGCTTATAGGAGCACAGATCTGCAATGTACAATAAGTCAATATTTATCCATGTGTTTACAGTGAAATGATGGCCATTTCTTCGAGGGAAAGTATTATGTAAAATCTGCTTTTTGGGACTTTACATCATGTTAAATTGTTGTTTCATCATCAAAAGCTTACCTGGAGTGTTGCTTTGATTCTTTCATGAATGTTTCAGGAATCTTTCAATCTTCCATGGTATCTATTCAGGTGTGAAAAGCGCTTAGTCTCACCAAGAGCTGCTTTTTCCACGGAGCTGCCATCTCCAAACTTCGGCCTTAACTTCCCCACTCAACTCCTCCAGACTAGCAGCAGTTAAACACCTGACGAAACTACTCGTATGAGTATCTGTTGATACTTTAACTGAGAATACGAGCTACTTCTCAGTTAAAACACTGGTAAAAACGTTAGGCCTTAGTGGAGGAACAATATTGTGATGATGTGCTGAAGGCGGAGCGTAGGAAAGAGCAGGAGCTTCTTAAAGTGACAGAGGCGCAATGTCAAGGTGTTAAATTAGGAAGTCAAATGTCTTTTTAGTCATGTTTGATATATCCAGCATTTTTATAGCAACTTACTTGACGGTGCCATTTCACAGCACAGGGTGCCTGCAAAATACATAAAGTTGCCCCTTTAAGTGTTTGTAAAGTTATCACTGTTTATATTGCTGTGTTGTTGTAAAGCCTCCTCTCAGCTCTGTGTCCTATTTTCCACTGTAGGAGGCATGAGGCCACCAATGGGAGGACCCATGCAGATGATGCCAGGACCTCCACACATGATGCGCCACCCTCGTCCCATGATGATGCCCGTCAGGCCAGGCATGGTGCGACCAGACAGATAAAGCCAAGAAGACTTTGCGCTCTCATTGTTGCCATGAACAGATACTGTCCAGGGAGGATGTTTAAATTTTTTTTTCAGTGCAACTTTCACATCTGTTCCAGCTGGAAAATAACCTTCACCTTACAATTGTCATTTCTATTAGAATTCTTATTGTTTTATATTTATTTACTGGGTTTGAGTCAATCTAAGAACCTAGAATAATCTCTCCCTCCACAGACAAACTGTTCAGCGCCCATGTGAGTGTTTGACTTGATGTTAGTTGCTTATTTTTTCCCCCTTTGTTGTGGTTTTAAATGATTTTGTACATCACTTGCATTGGTTGAGAAATAAAAACAATGCTTGGAAATTCTTCTTTTTATTTATTTTTGGCCTGTCTTGCCAGAAACCTTTGATTTCATAAATGCAGTGGATTACGTTACACTAAGATTGTCATCAAAAATGTCATTAATTCAGCTATTTAAAGAAATTTAGGCATGTTAAATAGTGTCATTTCTCACAGAATTATGCTTCAATTGTCTCTCTAAATGCTGATGATTTTGGGTACTAGCTAATGAAAACCAAACTGATATTGTCAATACAATAATATTAGGACTTTGATCTTCTAAACCTGAAATGTAAGATATTATTGAACATTTACAAAATTCTTTTTTTAATGTTTTGGTTTCTTAAATATTAAACAGTTATTCAGTCATTGACACCCTCAACAAAAAACTGTTTTCTCATCAAATGTTGAGAAAAGGAATTAGCATTTTTCTTTAGCTTAAATCATTAAAAATAAACTGAAATAAATACTTGAAATGCATCACTATTATATGGAAGTTTTACTTTTGAATTCAAATGACAAAATGAACTTTAAATATGACATTCTAATTTATTAAGATGTACCTGTACAGTTGTGAGGGTAGTTCATGTCAAATGATACAAGTGACATTTCTGAGTAGGTTTAGTATTGGGTATGTGTAAACTTACCCAATACTAAAACAAGGACTTTAGATTTCTGTCCTTGTTTTGAGTGGTGAACAGAACCTTATTGTTATTTAAGAAGCAGAAAATTGTTCCTCATTAAAAATACTGTCTAAATTTCATCTGTTGAAGGATTCACACTAACTTACCATCAGAAAACCTCTGGGTTTATGCTTCTCCTCGCAATTTCATACCTTTCTCGATCATTCTCGAGAAGTCTTTTCTTTCATTAAAAGAATTTCAAGAATAAACTCAAAGCTATTAATATTTATGAGAGTGTAAAATCTTCTATTTGAAGTATCCCGGCTGAAACAATAACTTTAACATTTGGCAATTAATTTGGAGAGACTCGTAGGGTTTTTTGTGGGGTTTAGTTTAGGGCTCCAAATTATTTGCTACTGTTGCATTATCTTTTTACTTCCTTATGTTGAAGGCAAATGTTGGCATTACTGTGTATCTGTGGAGACATTGATTTATGATGCGGTTAGCATTAAAATGCTGCGTCCCAGAAATTCAAGTTCTTACTTGGCAGTTGGATGCACTCTGGAGCTGTTGACAGAATTAAAAGGTTTGTTCAAAACTGAACCTGACACTGCATCACTCAGAAGGAAAAACAATGTTTGCTTTTTCTCAAAGAAGAGAGGGAGGGTAAAAAAAAAAGGAAGAAGAAAGGTGAAGCTTGATCAAAGCGATGCTGTCTAACTGATGCATCCAGAGCTCATCTCTGCCTTAAGATACAGAGTATTGACTGCCTTACGTTGCACAAGTTGTTAAAAAAAAGCCACACCATTCTGAAAGTTTTGGGCTCATTATACTCATTTGTCACAACACAAAATTATGCTCCTTTTTTATTGCTGGTAAATGTGAGGCTGAAAGATGAGCTTTTTCAGGCTTCTCAGTCATAAATGTAATTAGTTTGAACCCAACATAACTGCATAATAAGGTTCGACTGAATGGAAATACCTTTATTAATGTGTTTAAAACAGTTCCTGTGATAGTTTTATGACCTGAACAGAGTGTGCCCACATCCAAAATGTGCATCACAGTGAACATTGCTGGCAAATAGAGCAAACAGATGGATATTTCTAATATTTCTGCCTTAGATAAATGAGAAAGTTCACCCAACCCCTCATTAATCTACTCAGCCAGGCATGTTTGAAGAATTACAAGTGTTATGTAAGAATCATCTGCAGCCAATGAGTCGTTATCCCAGCTGACATTTGTATGCACAATGCCTTCCAAGACTTCAGTGCCCTCCTCTATGCTTGGTTGTGTGTGCTCACAAACATTCGCCTTTAACTATGAAATGGTTTCAACAGATGGAGCCAGAGAGTCATGATGCTCTGCAACTACAGCCAAGACACTGGAATGATGTGCAGTGACTGATTTCTGTGCTTCCACGGACTGTCAAATTTCTTTGTATCTCACACACCCAGAGGACATTTTTGTGGCTCTGTGGGTTAAGAAATTTCTAGGCCACGTATAAAAGAGGAACTAATTTGTTGAGGAGAGATATCCATATGCTTTACGCCATGTTTGCCAATTTCAGAACGGAGGGAAATTATGACAAAGACAATAGAGTTACATGGCTGTGGACAACATCACCTAACTTTTGAGAGATGCTATTAAGACCTTTTGGACATTTTGATCCTCAGAGAACCATATAGATTACATACAAGCCCCTCTTAAGGGCTGGACTAGTAAACATGCAGTTTCCACATCAGCAAGACTGAAATGAAGCCGTGTTAATGCTCATTTCATGTGTATGTCGGGCATAGGCGGATGCTTATGTGTCATCTTAAATCCGTGGTGCTTTTATGAATATTCAGTCCAGCAATGATGGGGTGTGCTGCCCCGAAGGGAATGAAGTGGAGTGGTGGAGAGTGTTTATGACTAGAGTTAAGAAAATCATAGAAAATCTGGATTATATTAAGTCTTACTGGAAGAAAAACGCTTTTAAGCATTTAGTAAAAAGCTGATCTCCTTAGGTGTGGTTTTGTAAGGAAGTTCACTGTGTTAGTTTTACAGAAACTACACATTTAACCATACGTCTTTCCCTCCGTCTGTGGCTTTTCCAGGTTCCACATTTAAAACATGACAACTACGAGATTAACTGCAATAAATTCTGTGACTTTTAAAAATTTACTTAAACAGTTCTGGACATGTTAATCCAGTACTCCCCATACAGTATATACCTCTGAGTGTAAGAACATCAGCTTGTAAAAGCAGCAACATTTGTTCTCTCTCGAATGGCTGCAAGAGCAAAAATCAAATCGTTCTGTCTCACAGCCTTGATTTGAGAATTCTTCTTGCTGGTTGTTTCTAGATGCATCACCTGACCAGAAGTATTTTTTTCATTTCATATCTGACAAATATTGTGTGACTGGTCAGAAACTTGAACTGGGAATGGTTACTACAGTGACAAAAGCTGCAGTTGGATGGACCTATGATGACTTCCTGCACTTGAGTTCTTTTAAAGAACAAAATGTCTTTGTTGCCATTTACAGACCTTTAACATGAGTTAGGAATCTATTAAAATTAGACTTTATGTGTACATAATGTTTGTAATAATGCTAGGGTCTATACTACAACAATGAGCAATAATTTA
This sequence comes from Xiphophorus couchianus, assembly GCF_001444195.1. Taxonomy (NCBI): domain Eukaryota; kingdom Metazoa; phylum Chordata; class Actinopteri; order Cyprinodontiformes; family Poeciliidae; genus Xiphophorus; species Xiphophorus couchianus. The sequence continues at coordinate 6,292,973 of NC_040247.1, forward strand.
CTATAGCGGTTTGATAATAAAATTAACTATATTAAAAGTTTAAAGTTAAGACTGAGGAACAAAATTTAGATTGGAATTTAGCTAGATATGGTAAAAAGAAATATGGCTCTGTTTTATGAATTGAATCCTATAAAACATTTTTTTGTTAGATGAAACATAAACACTTACATTTTGCACCCGTTTAAATATATAATCGTATTTAGACAAAAAGCACAACAATAATAGTTAAAGTAAGTGCAGTATCCGATCAAACTGTACATGCAAAATGTAATTACAATGTAATTACAATGTTAACCAGTTATTTGCTTGGCAGCTGATAAAGCCAAATAAAAAACAATAAAATTTCAAAGTCAAATCTTTAATCATTTAATCTCCAGTAAGGGGGAAGATACTGAAATTATCTTTCAAAGTGATAAAAGCTACTCTTGGTTAGACACAACCAGATATAATGTGGCAAAGATGCATTTCCTCTACATTAGATTGTGTTTTCCTTTGGGTAAATCAGTAAGAGGAGCTAAATCATATTCTCCTCTTTCTCCTGGAGGATATTTAGCGTTAGCTGCTCCCAGGGCAGCTGAGGAGATAAAACTCCTCCTGTGGGACCTGAATCCTCCACACAGTCTGGGCTAAGATAGCCTTGCTTTATAGAGCTCTGAAGGACGGCCACTAGCAGTCTACTCAAATGAAATCCCGGTTTTACTCTCTATTTGTTCTTCCTGCATACGAATTCTGAATCTTCTGGTTGTGTAGTCCCTGCTAAGATTCATGACAACATGCTGAGATCTTTTCCTGAACAGAAACTCTTGGCTCAGTTTTTAAATGTTTGCATTAAGGATGAAATGATGCTAAAATAAGCTGCAACAGACAGAAGGCTTTCAGAGTCACACTGTAAAAAAAGTCACTGTAGAATTTACAGTAACTTACTGGAACAGGGTTGCCAGCCAATTACTGTAATTTTTACGGTAAAGAAATTACAGTAACTTTACAGTAACCTTACTGTAATTCTATTACAGTTTTACTGCAATTCTATTACAGTTTTACTGTACTTTTATTACAATTTTACTGTAATTTTATTAGTTTTACTATGATTTTATTGCAGTTTTACTGTCATTTTTATTACTATATTACTGTAATATAGCCTTCTAAATGTCTGTTGTTTTCTTCCTTTGAAGGAAGGAAGGGATCCAGCAATGTCAAATATTGAAGTTACATATTTTTAAAAACTTTATTGGAACCCCAACAGTACAGCTCAGACATTTGGGCAAGTTTAAGACTTGGTGAACAGCCAAACAAAACCAACATGGATGAGTTCTGAGTTGGTCTCAGTTCTGAACTTCTCCAGAAATCATCAAAGGGTTGCTAGAAGATAAAGAAAGAAAAATATGTTTTAATACATGAAAGAAACAGCACATTAAACTGCATTTATGGATACATGCATTTATGGATCCTTTTCATCCTGTCTGTGTTTAACAGACAGGATGAAAAGGAAAGATTTAGTGGACAGACACTCTCTCTGACCTTCCTTCATTGTAGTTGTCCTCCTGTCTGTCTATTAGAAATGGACAGGACAGATACTGAGAGACAGGCAAAGAAAAAGACAGATAGGGATAGAGATGGAATAAGAGAACTGATTGTGTGTAAATGTGTAATTTTACCTTTTTAAAAGTTCCACTGGTTCATGAAAGAGGAGAATGGATACACATGGGTTCACTGATGTCCTAGTGTTTTGCATAAGTTGTCCTGTTGGTTTTGATGTCACTTTTCCGTTTGCAGCTTTTGTTCCGCTTTCTGGGTCGAGGTCTATGAATTGTCTAAAAACAGATGGGAGACTTTTCAAAACTACCCTTTTATTTTTTTTAAGTACATAGTACATTATTATATTATATGCCTGTGAACTACCAAATATGTTTTGTAAAACCATTATTAAAATAGTTCTCACCTATGAAAAAATACTTTAGGTTGCAAAAGGCGCTGCTGGACCCGCTTGTGCCCTTGATGCTGGTTCTAGAAAAATAACAATGTTCAGTGATATTAGTTTTAATTTTAACTTAATACTCAGGTACACAGAGACATTTCCATAGACAGATACATTCTAATGTCTCTATCCATATACTATGTTTGCAGACAGAGACACCTTCTGTACATTCTGTGCCTCTATCTGTAGACCTAAGGTTGGCAGATAGAGTAAGATGGCACTATCTCACTTTGTCTTCCATCCATTAGTCTATGGACAGAAGGATGGAAGTTACAGTGAGACACAGACAATTGGAGTATCTGGGGCGGTGAGAGGGGTGAGGGGTCGGTCTTATCATCCCCCACAAGATGCTGCCCTGGGCAGTCGCCCATAGCAGAATCTGGCACTGGCTGATTAATCACAATTAATCACTATGCCTAACTTTGTAAGCTTGAAATATAAATATGCACACAGCTGTGCAAACCCCTCTTGCTGCACGCCAACAATTTAAAATCCAAGCAATTAGCTTGTAGTCTCCCATACTCATACTCATACTCAGATATTTACTCCACTACACATGCATACAAGTGGTACCAAACTTGTTCAGGAGCCAACTGATAGATAAGATCTATTTTAATTTCTAGTTCTTGGATGCCCCACCCTTTATGATACCTCCAAGGGCAACATGAAGCTCATATCAAACATCCACATTCTCAAAAAATGTTTTGTTGTCTCAAACCAACCATGTCTGAAGATTCTTAGTTTTCCATGGTTTCTATATTCAGGAAGGTTTATAACAAGTCAGTTTGTTTTAAATGTTGGTTAAGAAATGTTCCTCTACATTCATTTCCTGTGATGAGGCGAAACTCTATTATCCTCATCCATCCAGCGAAGACCGGTGTAATTCGTGCACCTAAAATTGCGGGTTAGTAAACTAGATGTGCACAACGTTGGCTAAAGACCCAACACAAGAAAGCTTAAACTGTTCAACTCTTGTTGCTGTTTGCTGTTGCGGAAAAAGTATTTCGCTGTTCAGATCACAGTAAGAGCTGTATTTTCAAAATCCAGCCACCTTACGGTATTTTCATGCTGTAGTTTTTACAGCCATTTGTTACAGTGCAGGTTATGAATTTTTGTGTCTGTGATCATGCTGAAGCATTAAACTGATAGCAATGCTTTAGGTCTAAAGGCTAAGTAGGGCAGAGTAAAAGTCTTTTGAGGTTTGCTGCAATTTCTCTTCAGTTTTTACAGATTTCCAGTGCAGTTCATTCTCACCTCTTTGATATTCCTGTCACAAGTGAATGCATTAATGTCCCGAATATCAGAGCTCGCAGGAGACGCACTCAGAAAACGATTCTCCGCAGCCCCTGGGCCCATCAGCAAGGCTGTGCAGGAGAAAGGCTTAAGGTTTGCTGATTGATTAACTGTTTATAGCAAACAACTTTGACTGTGACTGACTGACGGCCAGATTCGTCCAGATTTACGCTCTCTGCGGAATTATTCAGGTTCTGAATTCATGATTGTGAGTCTTCTTCTGCTCCCAGCACACATTTAGCAGTCTTACCACTCAACAGCCTTGGCTGAATGGAGGACAATAATCCTCTGTCTAGCTACTCCTCTGTAGCCAATTGGCACATGGCTGCATGAAGACCAGGATGATGCTGGGGAGTACGGCGAGCAAGGATGATTGCACCGGGCTGCTAGTTGGGCTGTGGATTAAAGGAATGCTCAAGAAAGAAATCAGTCTGTGAGGCAAAGATTTTAGCAGACTTCCACTACCACCTTTCTCATTTAGTTTTGTCTCCCTAGCCATCTCTTGTTCCTCCTCCTCCTTCTTGTCTCATTCTCTCTGCTGCCGCACTACCAACACTACTCTGTAATTTAATCCATTTAGTCATGGCTCCAGATCAATATCCATTTTCCTGTGCCTCAGGGAGAGCTGCTTGAATATGCTCGTTCCAAGCCGCGGTGGTGTTGGCCAACGGGGGCTCTGATGGGCCCGAGGGCCGATGCGGACGTCCTATGCTACACCATCTGGGGAAACAAAGCAGAGTAGCTGCAGATGTTAGATGTTGTACTGCACAGCTTACCTTGTTTGCCAGTGAATGACATCAGATTCAGTTAAGTCTGATTCGATTAGGGGGGTCTTGTCAGTGACCAGGAAGTGAGGTGGAATTACTGTTATTTCAGCTCCCTGCAGAATTGATTTACTGTCAGCGCAACACAAGTGCAGCTACTTTAACTGTACAACTGTACAGCATACGTTTACTGACAAGGTTGTTCTTGAGACCATCAGCAAGATGTCACAATGTGAGTAGAAAAAGTTGCTGTCACTGAGTAAATTCTCTGAGTGTAGATGCTGTAATATTTCCTGCTGTTCCACTTAAGAATAAATATTCTGCAACCCGCTGTGCGGTCGCCCGCCTGTGGCCAGCCGACCGCACAGCTTTCTACTTCACCATCTCCACTCTGCCATGTTTTATAAATATCCATGTAAAATATTCAGCTGTCATTATTTGCATGCAAACCATTATGTATTAAAAGATGAGTTCTCTAAAGTCAAAAGGACAGGCACAGTTTATGTGATGGGTCAGCAGCATATCAGATAATGAGTAACATTAAATCACATTAGTGGTCATAATTCAACCAGCTTTCCTGGTTATAAAAAACCAAACACTCTGCCTTTTGATTAGTTAATTTTAAATGTAGTTGACAATGGATGTATAGCAGAAGCTGTGTAGGAATTTACAGTTGTGTTTGCTCATTATCGTCATATTTTAGCGGCAAGAAATAAAATTAAGTCTGCATTTTAACATCACCAAAGATACCATTTAATGCAATTTAAAATATTTTTGGACAGCCATGAAATAGAGCCTAATACCATGTTGTGAATCTAAGATGCTGAAACTCACAGGAAGCCATCTTGTATGTTTAAGATCTCCAAAAGTGTAAATCTGGAAAAACCTTCAGCTGCTCAATATTTGATATATAATTTCACCTCCAATTTAAGGACTTAAATTTTTAATCAGAGTCCTCATCATTTCCAACATATGGTTCTCATCCATGCATGCATATAAAAGTAGTAGTGACCTTCTTGGTTTGGTTTGGGTGTAAACGGTAATTTTCCCTTATTGCTGCATCTCAACCATCGCTGTAAGTTTCCTTTGCCCTCTAATCTATTTCTGCTCCTTTTTTTATTATTTTGCTTGAACCTTACTGTGTTTGTCTTCCCTGTGCTTTACTTTATGGTCTTTTTGCCCTTTTTTCCTTCAGAATAAAACATATCACTTTTCCTCTGAGCTTCAATGTGAGCAGTGGAAATGTCTATTCCTGCACAGGATGAAGGTTGTCGGTTTACAAGTCTGGTTAGCAGGGGCCTCTATGTGTGAAGTCATATTCTCCAATGTTGCAGAAGGCTTTCCTCTGGCCATCTCTGACAGAAAAATGTGTTCTATAAATTGCCTGTAAGCTGGAGGTTGAGAGTGCAAGTGTGTGGATCAGTCTGCTTTCGTTAGTTGGAGTTTGTCACATGAATGGTTTAGATTTTTTTGCTCTTGTAAGCATGCAACTGTCCAGTGTTATTAATCTATTTCTGCATTTAATGTGCACAAACACACATGCTTGTTATTTTGCATCACTCAGAGGATGCAGTCACATAATACCTTGTGGTATTATAGATTTATTGCACACAAAGTTACATGTCTCAGCCTAATATTCTTTTTTTAGGAAATATAATAATAAAGTTTTTAAAAACCGAAAAGTTTTAATCTTGACAGTTATGGGGAAATGTTCCCTTGTCTAGCAGGCAGTCACAGGCACCCTCCACAAAGATGATAGACAAGAAAAGGTCATTGTTAAAAAGGCTGGCTGTTCACACAGTGCTTTATCCAAGCATATTAATGGAAAGTTCAGGGAAGGGAAAAGTTTGGAGGTAAAAGGTGCACCAATAACAGAAGGAGAATTGAAATGATTCTGGAGTAAAGCCCATTTAAAAGTTTAGAGGTGATTCAGAAGGCATGGACTGCAGCTGGAATGAGAGATTCAAGAGCCACCGCACACAGACATTTCCAGGACATTGGCTACAACTGTCACAATCCTTCTGTTAAGCCACTTATTAACCAGAAACTATGTTAGAAGAGTCTTAGTTGCACTAAAGAGAAAACATATTGAACTCCAAAGCTCTCTTCTCTTCTCAGTTCAAAGTATAATTTCTGGTACATTTTTAAATGGCAATCTGGACGAAAAATAGAACGCCACAGCAAATGTGTGCTGTAATCAAAGTTAAAAGTAGCCCAACAAAATATCAGAAAGGGTCATTTTTATTTAGGGGTGACTTTTTTGAGGGTCAATGAGAGTGTTTTAATCTAATTGAAAAAATAGTTTGATGATCTGAAGAATTTTGCTGTTCCAAAAATAGCAAAAACAGAATAAATTTGTGAGGATGCAAATACATTTTCACATCACTATTTGTAGTTCTAACTAGAGCAGCAATACCTCTAAACTGCCCTCAGGGTAGACAGAGCTTAACAAGATTTACTCAGATGTTCGTAAACTTTCTGGGGATAGTAAAAGATAGATTGCAGAAACTTGCTAGATCACAAAAAAATTGGACAACTGATATATGTAAACTGTGAAACCACCGTTGTTCTTATATCAACATGAGGAACTGAGACATCCACAAAATCTGTTAAACTCTTTGAGTGCTACATTTTCAGAAAACACGGAAGAAACTTTCTGTCTAAGTTGCAGGAGTTGTAAATTTCCAAAAGGAAAATATGCAGATTTTTCAAACTTGAGTGCTTCCCTTCCCTTTGGTTCTATCCTCCTATGTGAAGTTAAAATACCGACCAAAAAAGTGCAGACCATGCAGTTTTAGCCATGAGAGATGTGGATTGTTTCTCCTATATTTTGGTCATGATTAAAGTTAGAAAGTAAGCTCCCTGCTGAATGAATTATTCAGCCCTTTAAAGCAAAGCTCTATTTTGAGATTTTATTTCCATTAGAGTTCATGTTTTGTCAAACCACTATCTCTTACAATCCATTTTTCTCAGTTTCTATACTTGTAGCTTTTACTGACTGGGGTTTTCAAACAAAATAGTAAAATTTCATTCACACCAAACAAAAGGAACGCTGTGAAAAAAAAATTCTGTGATCTCATCTTTTATATCAGACAGAAGGGAGAGCTTGAGTACCATAGTACTCATGTTGCCTTTCATTCCTGCAACAAGTAAAATTGCTTCTAAAAATGGTTTCAGTATAGAGAGAAGGGCAGAATCTATTTAAAGTAAAAGAGGTTTCTTATTCTCCAACTCTTTGATGTTCAGAAGTTAAAAAGGCTAAAAGCCTTTGGGTAGGCTCTGGATATCTGAAGATGAAGACAGATTTAGGCTTGGCAATAAACCCTTTTGAGGCCAGGTAGAGAACCCGCTTTGTTCTACAAGTAGCTCAGTGCGACAATAAAGAGAACATTTTGAGGCTTGACTATGTCAAAGATCTCAAAAATATATTTTCCTGCAGCTGTCAGCGGTGATAAATATCTTCTGTCTCAATCTGCGTTCTGACTCTACATTGAAGAGCTGGCCCATAATGGTAATGGATTGTCCTCCACTTCACTGAGAATGAATTTCCTGATTCAGAGCTGAATATATTGAGCATATCTGATTGATTCATGACTGCCAATACCATTACTATCATTTAGACGTACATCTTCAGTACCAGCTGGATATGGAGCTTGTCAAGGACAGTTATTATGGTGGCATTACACTCGAAATGACCTGGCTGTGAACTGTCAGTGTTAACTGTGGATTAATTATCCAACCGTTTCTTTTCTGCTCTACCTGCTCCCTTCTGAATCTGTCTCCACACTGGTCTTTTGGTAAATTCTGTCATTTTAATTTAAAGGGATAGCCCAGAGCTTTTGAAGTAAGGTTCTGTGAAAATAGTACTTTTAAAGTCCTGTGAGGAAGTGTTTGCCCACATACAAATTACTTCTGTTTTTCCTTCCATTGCATTTATATGTTTCCACAAATCAAATTAAAGTTAACATCAGACAAAAATAACCTGTTGAAATGATGATTTCATGTACTATATGAAAAAAGCCACCCTTGTTGGCAATTTCAGACTCAAAGAGCTTTATTCATTGATTTTTGTAAGAGAACCAACCCGACACATGGACATTTGTATGCTTCTTGCTCACATACAGTGTCAAGTGTATGCAGAAACACATGTACACAGATGGCTGCATAACACACAAATACCTGTGTTTATATGCTGCTTGCTTTGATCCTAATCTTACCATGTTATATTTGAAGGTTGATTTTTATCTTTGTTTTTTTGGGGGTGGGGGGTTCCAGCAGCGTCATGCAACGCCTTGCAGCTTAGGAAACAAATTAACGTTTCTTTATCACACCGAACCAATGATACATTTTCCCTATGCATCATGTGCTGGTAAAGTGCTGCAATAGCGTGACTTTTTTGAGTGTGACAATTGGTTGCTTGGGAATGATTGCTATCTCTTCTGAACTGGCACGGCAACACTGCTCGCTAAAAGACACCTGACACTTATCGCAATGTTTGTCAGATTTCTCATTTCTGAGTCTTATTGCTTCATGGTGAAAACACAAGCAGAAATTGGAAGGCAAATTGCAAGTGAGAGAAAGAAAACAAAAAAATGAGGGAGAAAATTGCCCATAAGAAAAGAGTGATTAAAGAAAGTGTTGATCTAAAATAAATGATGGCTAAGTATACATCTATGTTTGCAGTTTTATGAATACTTAAGAAAGTACAAGCAAAGATAAAGTGTTCACCAAAATCGAATAGAAATTTTTGTATAGATGCAAACTGTTAAAGCGCAAAAAGCTGGCTTTGAATTATCTTTTGAAATTGTCTCTGTCTTCACCCTCATGCTTTTTACCTGAAAAGCACAAAACTTTGTTCAATTTCATTATTACAGCTGCTTGTACACAAATATACTGACATCCGCATGTAAATTGACACCAGTTTTACCAAATTTGAAATGTAATGGATTTAATTTACTAACTTTTTTTTTGTAAAACAGGTATTTAAAGTTTGACCAAACTTTCACGTAGAGGTAAAAAGTTAAAGTGTTTCATATATAAGACATATTTACAGATGCGTCTGCATCAAGTATTCCAAAAAAAGCTGACAGACCCCAATGTTCAATAAATTAATACATATTTATTATGATGTGGAAATATTCAGGGTTGTTACACTGAGAGGTGTGGTGTGGAAGAAAAAACTCCTCAAAGTTGGCTGTAGCATAAACAAAGGTGGTTTATTAGGCCTCCTTCAGCACAGCATGGCTCACAGACAAGACAAAATGACATCTTCTCAAGCTTTCTCCTTCTTTTGGCTCAGCCAACAGTCCTCTTATATACTGTTGTCCCCACCTTCTCAATTAACTGCCCAGCCAATCAAAGTCCGGCAAACATGGGCCTTTCTATAAAAGAGCTGGGTTTGAGGCGGGCCTCCTCTTTGGTAGGTTCCAAGATGGCCGCTACAAGGACACACCCAAAAGGTAACAAACATTTCACAAACAAAAGGATCACATACACATTCTAGAATTTAAATGTTACAGAAAATATTATTGCTTCTTAACATTTACTCACTTCTTCCCCCTCTGGTTTACAAAACTCAGGTAAACGAGAAAGGTAGTCAGCAATAAGATTTTTCTTACCTGGACAATGCTGTATGGTGAACTGGTATGGCTGAAGGGCGAGGCACCAACGTAATATACGGGCATTCTGATGCTGCTTGGAATGCATCCACTTCAGAGGTCTGTGATCAGTTTGCAGAGTAAACTCCCTTCCTAGGAGATAATATTTTAAAGAGTCCAAAGCCCACTTTATTGCAAGTCCTTCCTTTTCTACTGTGGAGTACTTTTTCTCCCGGTCAAAAAGTTTTTTACTTAAGAAAAGGACAGGTTTCTCTTCACCAGCTTCTCCCTGAGCTAGCACTGCTCCAAGACCAACATTTGAAGCGTCCACTTGAACAATAAACGGCTCGGAAAAGTTAGGACTCTGTAAAACAGGAGCTTGACAAATCAGTTTCTTTAAAGATTGAAATGCATGTTCACAGTCCTCCTTCCACATAATTTTAGAAGTAGACCTTTTTGTCAACTCAGTCAGAGGGGCTGCCAAAGTTGAGAAATGGGGTATAAATCTTCTATACCACCCAACTAAGCCCAAAAATGATCTCACTTGCTTCTTTGTTTGAGGTCTGGGAGTTGTTTGAATGGCTCTTACTTTTTCAAGTTGTGGCTTTATCTGTCCATGGCCAACAAGGTAGCCCAGATATGTTACTTCTTCTTGTGCCCATGCACACTTGTTCACATTCAGAGTGAGACCAGCATTCTGGATCCTTGCCATTACCACCTTTAGGATGTTGTAGGTGATTCTCCCAAGTTTCACTGTAGATCACAACATCATCCAGGTAGGCAGCAGCGAACTTTGAACAGTCACTAAGAATAATGTCCATCAACCTTTGAAAGGTAGCTGGTGCTCCATGAAGACCAAATGGTAGAACCGTGTAATGAAATAAACCCATTCCTGGAATCTGAAAGGCTGTGTATTCCTTACAGGATGGATCTAAAGGCACTTGCCAGTAACCCTTACATAAATCTAATGTTGTGATGTATTTGGCTTTCCCCAGTCTTTCCAGTAGCTCGTCAATGCGTGGCATGGGATAAGAATCAAAACAGGAAATGCTGTTTAACTTTCTTAAGTCAGAACAAAAACGTAGTTGATTTGAGTCTTTTTTAGGAACCAACACAATGGGATTTGACCACTCACTTCTTGATGGCTCTATAACTCCCATTTCCAGCATCATCTGGACCTCTTTTTTCAGTGGATCCATCATTCTTTCTGGAATCCGGTAAGGCTTAAGATGAACAGGTGTTGTATCTTTCAAAGTTATTTTGTGTGTTATAATTTCAGTTCGCCCAGGTACATCTGCAAACAGGGATGGAAAAGACTGTTTAATCTCACCCAGCTGTTGCCACTGATCAGGAGTCAGATGCTTAGGAGCCTTTTCAGATTTGGTCAATTCTCTGCATGGACTCATTTCAGCTTCCCCATCTTTCAACACAGCACTGTCTTCTGGCTGAACATCTTGTACCATCAGGATCTGCTTCACATCCATTTCTGGAACATTTCTTTCATGATACTCCTTTAATAGATTTACATGAAGCAGTTGCTTTGACTTTTGTTTTTCTGGACAGATAATTTCATAAGTCACTGGTCCTGCTCTTCTAACCACAGTGTAGGGTCCTTGCCATTTAGCAAGCAACTTACTTGGCCCACTGGGCAAGAGTACTAAGACTTTCTGGCCAGTCTTCAGCTCTCTTTCACGGGCACGTCTGTCGTACCATACCTTTTGCTTATGTTGAGCCTTCTCCATATGATCTTTAACTTGTTCTCTGTACTTTTCCAGGTTGTCTCTCTTTAAAGTTATTAGGAATTTTCCACTGGAAATCAATACATGGAGTTAATGGCAATGCAGGTTCAGGGTGTTTTGACCTGCTTTTGTTCCTATTTTTCTCCTGTCTATGCTGTCGTTTTGATTTCCTGATTTTATTTCCTACTTCATACAGATCATCATCTACATCTGGCAGAGGTTCTAAACCCTTTTTCAGGGAACGTGTGGTGACAGCACAGGAAGAAGCCACCGAGTTTTCTTGAACCAAACTGTCTAGGATTGGTAAATCTTCTCCTAGGATAACATCATATGCTAACTGATTCAAAACTCCAACAGTCAACATAAAAGCTTGTCCTTCAACATTAATAGTGACATCAGCAGTTGGATACTCTTTCTGACATCCATGAACACAAGTAATGTTTACCGGTTTGTTAAAGTTAGGCAGTACATTACTCAACAAGGATGATTTCACCAGAGTTTGTGAGCTACCTGTGTCTGCAAGAGCTTTTACAGCTTTGCCATTTATCACCACATCAACTACATATTTATGTGGAATCATGTCATCAGAAAGTTCATAATTATGTTCTTTGGAAGGTACCACACATAACTCTACTGACTTACTTTTTCTTAATGGACATAAAGAAGCTTTGTGACCAGGCTGCTGACAATAGTAACAAATGAGACCATACTTTAGTCCAGACTGTGTATACTTCTTACCACCCCTCTTGTCCAAGTTGTCAGCCTTAGTTGCACCTGGAGGTTTTACCTCCATAGACATTGGTCTCTCAGTCTCTCTTGACTTAAAAGGTTCTCTGTGAGCAGCCAGGTAATGTTCAGCCAGGTCTGCCGCTTCTTCTCCAGTCTTTGGATTGTTCTCCTTCACCCATGTGCGGACGTCTGGTTGAAGCACACGAAGATACTGCTCCAAAATGATTGTTTCCCCAATCTCTTCTTTACTCCGACTGTCAGGCCGCATCCATCGCTTGTAGAGTCCCTTTATCCGACCGTAGGTTTCACGTACACTCTCTCCCACTGGAACACTGATGCTTCGAAACCGGAATCTGTAGGTCTCTTCTGTTACATTAAACTTAGACAACACAGCAGCTTTAATAGCGTCATAAGAGTCAGATTGGTCCTCATCCATTCCAGCATATGCCTCAAGGGCTTTTCCAGTCAATAATGTGACTACTCTAGCAGCCCATTCAGCTGGTTGCCATCCCCATGTTTTAGCAATGCGTTCAAAACGTATGAAAAAACTTTCAGGATCCTCACCCTCCTTAAGGTCAGGTATTCTCGGATCACCTCCCCGGGTTGGTTCCACTCTTTGTGCTGGAGCTCCTTGTGCTATATGCCGCTGGGGCTGAGATGGAGAATGAGGTTCAGCTTGGTAATCAGAGGCTCCTTGGACTTCCTCTGTTGCAGACAGCTGAGACAGTGTCCTAGTCTCTCGCTTTGGGAAAGCTGCTTCTGTAGAAATGCCAGTCTCGATAGACAGCTCATGTTCAGCATAAACATCACTTCGCAGTTTTGGCATGTTACTGCGCAACTGTTTAATCTGATCAAGCAGTATTGCTTCTGTTTGTTTAGAACGTCGCATAAATTCTCTTATTTCATCAAAGATGTCAGATTCAGAATGTTCTTTACTCACAGCACCAACTGTGGTCTGCTTAGGCCGCACAACCGGTTCAAAAATGTCTTCACCAGCCATGGCTCCTTCAGGTAATGAATCCGGCTCTGCTGGTCCTCCGCTTTGTCCTTCTTCCATCTCAGAAAGGGGGCTTTTCTTTGTCCCACGAGTTCTACCACGTCCTACTCCTCTCATTTAGCCTGTCGTCTTCCTTCATTCACAGGCGTAAACCATCCCACTTCTGACACCACTGTTACACTGAGAGGTGTGGTGTGGAAGAAAAAACTCCTCAAAGTTGGCTGTAGCATAAACAAAGGTGGTTTATTAGGCCTCCTTCAGCACAGCATGGCTCACAGACAAGACAAAATGACATCTTCTCAAGCTTTCTCCTTCTTTTGGCTCAGCCAACAGTCCTCTTATATACTGTTGTCCCCACCTTCTCAATTAACTGCCCAGCCAATCAAAGTCCGGCAAACATGGGCCTTTCTATAAAAGAGCTGGGTTTGAGGCGGGCCTCCTCTTTGGTAGGTTCCAAGATGGCCGCTACAAGGACACACCCAAAAGGTAACAAACATTTCACAAACAAAAGGATCACATACACATTCTAGAATTTAAATGTTACAGAAAATATTATTGCTTCTTAACAAGGGTGAATCAAAAATGCACACATGGTGCACATTAAAGGTAGTTGTTGTCTAACCTGAATTAGAAAAATATCAAAGCAAAAGCTTATTATCCTATAACAGATTATTTTCATCTAGAATTTTTTAACCCTGTCACAGAAGGCATCATAATGTATTTCTATTAGGAGCAGTTTTATAAACCCTCCTAAATAAATAAGTATGACAAAACCAGAGAAAAAAAATCCTCATGCAAATCAGCTGGAAGTGCATTTTATGTTAAATGCTTCACTTTGTTCCCCTTTTCACCATATCCAAAGTAAATAGCTTTAAAGACATCTTCCCTCGTGGTTCTACAAAAATGCATGTCATGCACATATTTCCACCGCATATTCATATGTTCCTGTGGAGAAAAGATGTGTGCAAAGCTTTTCGTTGTCACATTGTTCATGCATTTAGCCTCAGGTCTCAAGCAGCATCATGAAAAGCACAAAACCTCATCTCAGTGCATTAAAGTCTCACAGTATTTTGTGAATGTGCACTAAGCACATTTTACTGGTCTGTGTCCTGGGACATTACTTTCTGTTTCCCCATGTGGATGGACATTGAAACGTGGGCAAAATCTCAGAATATTTTTAAAAGGTGTTGCATAACGCAGCTACTGTGCAGCTTTGACAGTGAAGAAAATGTATCCTCTCAATTGTAAAATTGTAATTTTACAAATACACTTGTAAAATGTTACATTTATATTCTGTTTGCACACGTAAATTTCAGACTCACTTTGCAGATTGATAATATTCTTAAATTAATTTTTACCTCCAAAAGAAGCATCCTGCACTTCTCTGAAAGTTGTAAAATAACATACAATGGAAGGTTTTGGTATTAACTTTCAATGCAACAGGCTAATAATTGGCTATTGCATATAGTTTAGTATCAATATCCAACAAAATAAGATGAGCCAGACCATTGTAGATTAATTTGGAGATGATATCAAAATTAGTCCGCGCTCCCCTCCTTTAATCAGATCGGTGAAATCTTAATTTAGCTCCTTGGTAACAGAGCCTCTTTTTTTGTAAATTTTTTGGACAGTTCTCACAAATGACTCCCCAAATGAATTCCATATATCTCAGGAACTACAAAGTGTATTTGACTGGTTCAGGTATCACAATAAAGGTAATATTCCATGGAATACTCTAGAGCAGTGGTTCTCAAATGGGGGTACGTGTACCCCTGGGGGTACGTGGAGGTACTGCAGGGGGTACGTGAAGCTTTTCAGAATATCTTTAAAAAATCAGTAGGCTCCTCATAATAAGTCTTGGGAAAAATTATTTTGTAAAAAGTTCGAAAAAATATAAATGTGTGTTCATGCACTGAATTTTATATTCAATATTTAGTTTCAATATCCTTTAAAATAAAACGGTTTGACTGGTTTTATACCTTCCTGGTGGTCACCGTCTTCTGTTTTTCTTTTTTGTTTAACCATGCAATGTTTGCAATATGGATGTATTTGTCAGGTTCACTGATATAAGTTGTTTGGCTTTAATAAATCAGACAGTGATTTTACAGCACTGTACCTCTTTTTAATTCCAAAAATGTTTTGCCCGTGTCAGGGGGTACTTGACTAAAAATATATTTTTAAGGGGGTACATCACTGAAAAAAGTTTGAGAACCACTGCTCTAGAGGTCTAAAAATCAGCATTTGTATTATTGAGCAAATACATTTGGCACACAGTGAAAAAATAAGAAATAGAAATAATAAATTCTAATTCACATACATAATTCACCTACATTATGGAATGTGGCTTTTCCTTAAACGCATGCAGTTGAAACCCAGAACCTCTAGCAATCCAAACTACAGGTTCTCAAAACTTACTGTACCAAATTTCATTCCAAAAATATGAAGCATAGACATTTTGTAAAGGTATTACTTGATAAAATTCCAGGCGAACATTCAAAATGTGCCATTTTTGGACATTTTGGCACCATGTGTGCAATAACAAATTTCTCTCTCTTTTTTTATTCCCCCCCCCCCTTCCCCAAGTTATATCTTCATATAAATGTTCTCTGCAATTAATAACAGTGGTTTTTGAAACAATATTACAGTGAAACACTAATGAGAAGTCCTGTCCTGGGCACTCTTGGTTTATAAAAGCGTTGAGCATTGAGTCGGAAACCCAAACCTACGGGTAAGATTTTCTGCAGGCCATTGGTGGACTTGGATGATTGACACATCTAATAGCCAATAGAATCTGAACATCAACATCATTCACCAATCACAACTAGCGGAAATGCATTGCGCAAATGACCGTAAAGCTCCAGAAGGGCACAGATGCGCGCTAAAGAGAAATCAATCAATCAATCAATCAAATTTGATTTGTATAGCACATTTCAGCAGCAAGACATTTCAAAGTGCTTTACATCATTACAAACACAGAAACACAATGCAATATAGAATCAATAATCAAAACAAAGCATTAAGTCAAGTTCCATCCATAAATTTGTAATTGATTACATTTCAAATACAATTCTAAACAGGTGGGTTTTTAGTTGAGATTTAAAAGAAGTCAGTGTTTCAGCTGTTTTACAGTTTTCTGGAAGTTTGTTCCAAATTTGTGGTGCATAGATGCTGAAAGCTGCTTCTCCTCGTTTGGTTCTGGTTCTGGGGATGCAGAGCAGACCAGAACCGGAAGACCTGAGAGGTCTGGAAGGTTCATACAACAACAGCAGATCTTTAATGTATTGTGGTGCTGAGCCGTTCAGTGATTTATAAACTAACAACAGTATTTTAAAGTCTATTCTTTGAGCTACAGGGAGCCAGTGGAGGGACTTTAAAACTGGTGTTATGTGCTCTATCTTCCTGGTTTTAGTGAGAACGCGAGCAGCAGCATTCTGGATCAGCTGCAGCTGTTTGATTGATTTGTTGGACAGACCTGTGAAGACGCTGTTGCAATAATCAATACGACTGAAGATGAATGCATGGATGAGCTTCTCTAGATCTGGCTGAGACATTAGTCCTTTAATCCTGGAAATGTTCTTCAGGTGATAGAAGGCCGACTTTGTAACTGTCTTTATGTGGCTCTGGAGGTTCAGGTCAGAGTCCATCACTACTCCCAGGTTTCGGGCCTGATCGCTGGTTTTCAGTTGTAATAACTGAAGCTGTGCATTGACTCTAGATCGTTCCTCTTTAGGTCCAAAAATAATAACTTCAGTTTTGTTTCTGTTCAACTGGAGAAAGTTTTGGCACATCCACACATTTATCTGTTCTAAGCATCTGTTCAGTGATTGGATGGGCTCTGAGTCACCTGGTGACATTGTAATGTAGAGCTGTGTGTCATCTGCATAGTTATGGTAGCTAATATTATTTCCTGTTATAACCTGAGCTAGTGGGAGCATATAAATATTGAATAAAAGGGGTCCTAGGATTGAACCTTGGGGTACCCCACATGTGACCTTTGACCTCTTTGATGAAAAGTTTTCAATTGAAACAAAGAAATCCCTGTTCTTTATGTAGGATTTAAACCAGTTAAGCACTGGACCGGAGAGTCCGACCCAACTCTCCAGTCGATTCAGTAATATATCATAATCAACAGTGTCAAAAGCTGCACTGAGGTCCAACAGAACCAGCACTGTGGTTCTGCCACAGTCCGTATTTATATGGATGTCATTGAACACTTTTACGAGGGCGGTCTCTGTGCTGTGGTGAGCACGAAAACCAGACTGGAAGGAGTCAAAGAGGTTGGTTATAGTTAGGAAGCTAGTTAATTGTTTACACACAGCTTTTTCAATAACTTTGCTGATGAATGGGAGGTTGGAGATCGGCCTGTAATTCTGCATTAGTGATTTGTCCAGATTGTTCTTTTTTATAAGTGGTTTGATTACTGCTGTTTTCAGAGCCTGGGGGAAAACGCCTGATGAGAGCGATGAGTTTACTATTTGGATCAGATCAGCAGCAATAACAGGCAGGACTTTCTTAAAGAAATTTGTGGGTAAAACATCCAGACAGCAGGAACTGGAGCTTAGTTGACTTATAATTTCCTCTAAGGTTTTAAAATTAAGTAGTTGAAATTGGGTCATTTTTCCTGTATTTGTTTTGTTTGGGCACAGCATTGGTACTGACTTTATAGTGGATGTACAGATTAATCCTCTGATTTTTTGAATTTTCTCTGAAAAGAAGCTGGAAAACTGGTTGCAGGCGGCAATACATTGGAATTCAGGCGGTAACGTCATAGGAGGGTTTGTGATTCTGTCAACTGTTGCAAATAAAGCTCGAGCATTGTTAATGTTTTTGTTTATGACATCTGCAAAGAAAGCCTCTCTTGCATGTTTTAGTGTTAAATGATAGTTACGTAGTCTTTCTTTATAGATGTCACAATGAACGTGGAGTTGAGTTTTACGCCATTTTCGTTCTGCCCTACGGCAGAGTTGTCTTGCAGATCTAACTGTTTGTGCATTTCTCCATGGAGATTTCTTTTTACCAGACACAACCTTCATTTTAACTGGGGCAATGGAATCAATAATATCTGAGACTTTAGACTGAAAATCATTTACCAACTTATCTACATCATTACAGCTTAGGGGTGAGGAAGAAGAGTAGATTTGATTAAAAGTTTCTGCTGTGTTTTCAGTGAGAAAACGTTTTGTGATGGTTGCTGTTTGTCCAAGTGGGTTAAAAGATAAAGAACTTTCAAAAATAACAGCGAAGTGATCCGACAGGGCGACATCAGTTACAGAGACATTGGAAATATTCACACCCTTACTGATAACCAGGTCCAGTGTGTGTCCTTGAGTGTGTGTTGCTTGTTTGACATGTTGTGTTAGACCAAAAGTCTCTAAAATATTAGCAAGCTTTTTTGCCCCTCTGTCTTGGGGGTTGTCAACATGAATGTTGAAATCACCAACAATTATTAAACAATCATAATCAATACATATGAGAGATAGAAGCTCATTCAAGTCAGTAAAGAAATTTTCCACAAAAGTTGGAGTTTTGTATAGAGTTACAGTCAAAGTTCGTTTGCGGCCTTTAACCTCAATTCCAAGATACTCAAAAGAGGTGAAGTGACCCAAAGAGATTTTACTACAATTTATGGTATTCTTAAATATTGAAGCCACGCCTCCTCCTTTTTTGTGTTTTCTATTCTCATTGAAGAAATTGTAGTTAGGAGGCGCAGATTCAATTAGTACGATCGATTCATTATTATCATTCAACCATGTTTCTGTCAGAAACATAACATCAATATTATGCTCAGTGATGAAATCATTAATTAATAGAGCTTTAGCACAGAGAGATCTGGTAGCACAGAGAGATCTGGTAAAGAAGTCCTCTGAGTTTGTAGGCGGTATCCATGGAGACAGAAAAGTTGAAAATAGTGAGGAATCAAATCAGTGTAACACAAGGACAATAGATTACAAGACCTGAGTAGAAATATTTACTCTAAAACAGATTATGGCGATGACACAGTAAAGGTAGGACTAAATTTAGCTTTTTAGCTTCGGGAAATTAGTTTTGTTTTTTGTCTTCTTTGTCTGTTGGTTCAGTGAGTTTTGCAAATAGTATGTTGATTCTAATATTGTTGGAAACAGCAGAGCTTGGGTTTTAATCTGATTGGTAGGACCGTGTTGCGCTGTCTGCCGTGTGTTTACCAGGTGTGAGTCGTTAAGCGTCTAATTAGCCTCTAGTTTTGTTTTTTTTCTCTTCTCCATAAAACTGATTAGTGTTGGAGCTGAGTATTGTTGAGGTATAAATTATTGTTATCATTTAGATGAGCTTATGCCGGTTACATGGATATGCAATATTCCTATATTGGTGATTGTATAGCATGTGCCTAGATTGATATTGTTAGCAGAAGTGCTGCAGGACCCAAAAATGGGGCCTATTCTTGGATAATAAATGTACAGTTTCCAAATCATTAATACCCTCCTTTAGACGTTGTTTGGAGTGTCCACTAGTATAGAAGGGCATTTGATCTTTATGTGTGTTTGATGTCAGTTTCCTATGATTTCGTGTGACAAATAATGAAGTTAATTGTTTACAGAAATCACAGTTTCATATGGATTTGAAGACTCAAATTATTTATTGATCCTAAGTAAAAAATATAATCCTTTGAAATACTCATAATTATCTGCTTCTTCTGTTTGTAATAAAGCTTGTGGAGTAGAAAGGTGAAGAATTCATCCTTCTAAGTAGATTAGCTAATTTATGAAAATGGTTTTTAATCTTTTTATAGCTTACATTTGATTAATCACACTTTAACATTTTAAATCACTTTTATAAGCAGTGAAGTAACAGGAACTTGTCTCCTCATTCTGACTGTTTGTGTTAGTATAACTCCTCATTTGAATGTAAAACAATGCAGTGATTTAAACTGCTTTATTAATCACAATTATCACCTGAACATTATTTGCAACCTTGTTTATAAACACTGTTGAGTTAATGGCACTTAACATTTTTAAAATTTGGAATTGGTAAGATTTGTCAAAAATCCTGACTGTTGAATAAAACATATCCAGATTAAGTTGGTGATCAGAATGCATTTAAAAGATATCAAACATTTGGTGGAAGAGACATTTTTCGTGATGCACTGATGTGACTGACATAGCTCTTCAAACTAAGTCAATTTTTCACTTTATTTCATAAAATCAGTTAAGAACCAGCTTCAACAACAATTTTGGTTTTGCACCAGAAACAATTTTCTTGTCCTGGGTTTACATCTTTGCACAGTTAGACTGAACCTTATTCTAAAGATAGACATTAGAAAACAGTATGTCAAATCAGCATTTGGAAGAAACCCATCTCTCTATTTGATGAAAATAGATCCAGTAATCATTGAGTCATCCAGTTATCTTGGTTGAAATGCCAGAAAATCATCCTACTCCTGTTGAGAATTGTCTGATTCATTCTCTGCAGGTGAATTTCTATCATTTTCCCCGCAAACAATAAATGATTCAGACGCTATTTATTGGCGAGTGCTTGAGAAAATCCACGGAGTAAGCCTGGATGACTAGCATCTGAGCTCATAGAAACCGAGAAAAGATTGTCTCATCCCTTCAGCCTCTCTTTGTTTTTCCTTTTTCCTCTCTGTCCTTCTCAGAAGCTGACGGATATCCAGCACTACGTTTTCATTCAGCCTTGCACGATTGCGCTCCTATTTCCCTGCTGGGAGGTCAGCTCTGTTCCGCGTCTGCTGGAAAGCTTTCACAACGGTCTCATATTTAGCCATTCTGAGCAAACAGCAGGTAGATTTGCTGTTTCCTCTGTTTAAAGTATGTCATTCCAGCCCATCACTTCAGAGTGAATTTTGTAATGGGAAAATGTTTAAGAAATACTGCCTGAAAGTAAAAGGTACTACTTAGGACAGGGGTCTCAAACTCTAGTCCTCAAGGTCTGGTGTCCTGCAACTTTTAGATGTGCCTCTGCTGCATCACACCTGAATAGAATAATTAAGTCATTAGCAAGGCTCTGGAGAACTGATCTACACAAGGAGGAGGTAATTAAGCCATTTCATTCCAGTGTTTTGTACCTGTGGCATTTCTAAAACCTGCAGGGCAGCGGATCTTGAGGACTGGACTTTGACACCTGTGACTTAAGATCTTAAAATATAAAATAAATGTTAAACTGTTAGTAACTTTTACTGCCTGCATTTCAAACTGTTATGCAGATATTAGAAAATTCATAAACCAAATTGTTTGTAAATCCTGTCCTAATTTTTTTGTCTTTGTAAGTAAGATAGAATAATTCTTTGAATGTGCAGTGACTCCTGGGATAAACATTTTAAAGATTTTAAAATGATGGCCTGGATAAATGATACCTGTACTGCTTCAGGGAACAAATATTATTTTGGGGGGTATTTTTTTGTTGTTGTTTTTCGCCTGCATGTTTGAAACTCTCCAAAGTGAACAAGCCAAGCAGAGTACATTAAACCACCTAAGTGTTTTGGGGTCCACATTTCCCCGCAGAAAGGGAAATGTAAAACATAAATTATGATGTTTATAAGAGGCTGATTTAGGCTACTTTGTTCTGAAACCTGTCTGGAGGTAATTGCTACTGTGGCTGGTTCACTTTATTAGATGTTTCTCCAGTGGGCCCATGCTCCATCTCCAGTGGGCCCATGCTCCATCTCCGTGATGCCAGCTGATTAGTTTGGCTCTACAGGGCACACATTGCAGCGAAGGTATTAAAATGTGTACTGTGTAATTAAAAATGCCAATTGTGAGAGTGGAAACTATTACAGCTGGCGGAAGGAACATCACAGACATCCCCAAGAGTCCTGAAAAGGCATGTATACATCAGGGAAACAATTTCCTGCAAAAATCCTGTACACATGACGGCGCTGCGATTCACTGGGAGTGTTTACAGTACGCGCAGCCTCTCTGCAACTTGCACAGTGAGCGTTTCGTTCATGAGTCACCACTGTCTTCAGCCCGAGGCTCAGCATCCAGCCAGCTGAAGGAGGGGATTCATGTTTTATTTTAGTCCCTCTAATATGCCGTGAAGACATCATTCAATCAATCAATCAATCAATCTTTATTTCAGACACAAAAGAGGTCCATAGTAAAACAAAAAGAATAAAAAAACAAAAAGAAACATGACAGTCACTTTATCTTGAGCACGTTGTTTTCTAGAGCCTCGATTGTTTAAATGCCACAGAAGGTGTGGATGACACAAACAGCTTCACCCTCATCACCGTCACAGAGATCATTAGATGTGCAATTTAGCGTGCATCATTAGATGTGGCTTTTTCTTATTGCCAACCTCAGCAGTCTGTGGCACAGCGCCCCGTCCTTGGTGGGAGAAGGATGTTATCTTTTATGTCATGCACACACCAGCGCTGCCCACAGGGGAGAGGTGAGTTTGCAAGGAACTTGGCTGATTGAGGGCACAGGGCACAAGGCTCTCTGTGCACAACTATAGTTGCTGTGAATACTAAGGATGTCTCGCAAGAGACTCTTTTGTCAGCTTCAGCTCCCTTTTAGAAGAGTCATAAATAGCACACAGTGTGAGCACTCTTTCCTCCGGTGTTGGCATGCCATAGACATTTTTATCTTTACTTTTTTTGTCTACATCTGCAGATGTCATGTGACTTATTCTACCAGATCCAACCAGACAGAGATAAAATACCGAGTGATGTTTTTTTTGCCTTACATAAATATGTAATTGTGAAATTCAAATATTTAGGATTTAAAATGAAGCCACAGCAATAAAAGAAAACGATAGGATTTTATGATAAATCGAAACCTAATCATTGAGCATCTTTTACTGGCACCTCATGAGACTTACAAAAACAAAGTCACTGACTGATCAAAAATGGTTTTTAATAATTTTTTAAATGTCTTGTGTTCTAGTTCTGAATCCATTCCTGAGTAGTTTTTGATGCACCTAACTATAAAAAGGGTTCCAGCTTTTGCTATTGCCAAGAACATAACTGCTTGGTTATGACAATTTTTAAGTGGGTGATATCAGAATTCAAATATCTCTTTAACACTTGATTTGACTGATATGAGCAGAATGAGCAGTTGTTAAAAAGTTAGACCTGATATAAATATTTTATTTAAATTCCACAATCTACTTGCCTAAAGTGTACTTATTTTATGTCATCACCCCAATAAAGCAGCCAAGTTCCTTTTTGTGACCTTAGACTCAGAGTCAGTGAGAGACGATTCCCAAGTCGCACTGCTTAAAAATGGAGCAGCCAGCCAGTGCATCAGTAACCTGATTATCCCAGTTGTCAGTCTGTGTAAGGCCGCGCTTTGGGATCTGCGTGTCCTCTGATTCTCACTTCAAGATAAAACTGGTCCTCCTGGAGATGGGAAGCGACATCAGAGCAGGACAGACACGAAAACGTAGGGAAAGAAATCACCGGGATTTTATAAAGTCAGGTAAGAAAACAGATTCATAAAAGCTTTTCTTTTTTTGTTAACAGTGATCAGTTTGTCTCTCAGTCACTAAGTATTATGCAGTGGTTTGGGGAGTACTTTACCGTCTCTTTGTGTTTTTCTTAATTGAAGCTGTGCGCCACTGTGTGGATCATATAGTATGCTTTTGCTTATTTGTGTTGGAGCATTCATTGTCTTTTAATGCTGGTTTACTCACTAAGAATTCTGTTATGATTATTTTTAAGGCTTATTATAACCGCTCAAAATAACTTCCCTTACTGAGGCAGTTTAAAGTAGATATGAGAGTGTAGGAGTCTCAGAAGAAGGCAGCCATTTACCGAGGGGAGGGAAACAGGATGCAACTTGTGGGTGGGCCTTAGTTATTGTTTCTGTGAACCACAAGTGTCTCCTTTATATGCCGTCTTTGCTTCTATATAGGGGAACTTTGTAGCACAAGCCTTTGTGTCTTTGTTTGTTGGGAAAGACATTTTTTTGAGCCCACAGTATTCATGTCATTTTAATCTGTATCTTTTCAGTCCATCATTTGGCTCCATAAAACTTTGGATTAATCTTTGCATCGTCACAACGGATGAAACTGAGTTGCAATTTGCAGCCCTGCAACAATGGCTGACTGCATTCCAGATAACACAACCAGCGTTATCCAGAATCCCAAGGCTGACCTACAGGATGGTACCAAAGTTTCACCTGAGTCCCCATCAGCAGCTGTGATCAAAGTGAGACCTGCAGACCTGGAACTGATTCGAAACTTGTCAAAGTCAGACTCTGACCTGTTGGCGTCTCCGGTCGGAGAGGAGGACGGAGGTCTGGGAAACCGCAGTGGCTCTGTGGCTAACTGCAGTTCTGGGCAGCCGTCCATCGAGCGCATGCCTTCCTTTGCATCTGAGTGGGATGAGGTAATACACAAGCTGTCGGGACAAGCATGAGGGTGTAGATGGCAGGAGGAATGGCACTGTGGAGTGTGTCGCTGTGTGTGAATGAGAAAAAAAGGGGAGTGATAAGAAAAGAGAGGACAGATTAGTGGGGAAAAAAATAGACAAATTTAGCGGCACATTTCAGGAAACGGAAAGGAAGGAAGAGGAGGAGAGCGGAGGCAGCAGTGTGATCAGGAGTCCAGCTGAAGCAGTGATGGAGTAACTTTACCCAGGCTGTCAGCAGAGAACGCCTGCGGGCGAGTGCTTGAATGCATGAATGGTTTGATCACTTGCACCGACCTCCCTGTAGCAGCCCTGGCATCCAAGACTAATTGGGCTTGTGCTGTCATACCACATCCATTCAGTACATGTCTCAGGGGCCGACCCACGCTTCTAGTGTCTCCTCCTGCTCTTTTCTGGCTCCTTTGCTCCGTCTTGCGCCATCTACTTTTGAGCCCACTATGAGCAATCCTTCACTAACCCCTCTGTACCCCCAACCCACTTGTCCCACCTCCTTCAGTTCCCATTCATATCCTGAAAAAGATTTGACTTGTGATTTCTGAGCATTTGGAATGCCAACCCCTCCTTTCAGCTTTGTAAACACTGTGAAATTATTTAAAATGTCTCTTTCCAAAACATAAACTTTTAAATATGACAAAAAAAAGTCAGTGAAGAAAATGTTTTTGCTAAACCACAGCCATGACCTTTTTCCACTTCAGAATCAAGGTTCTTTACTTTATGCACAATTTTTAATCCTTATGCAAGCTGTTCACAGAAAAAAAAAAAAAAAAAAAGAAACTTTTGAGATTTTGTCACATCACAACTACACACTTCAATTGTATCTCTTTTTGACATATTTTCTTACAATGAAAATCTGAAAAGTGTGGTGTGTATCTGCAGTCAGACACGCAAGTCATTACTTTGTAGAACTACTCTATGCAAATAAATTTTCAGGAGGCTGACTTGTGCATCAAGAGACTAATTTCTTTTCTTTTCTGCAAAAGCGCTCTAGTTCAGTCAGATTAGAGAATGTCTATAAACATTAATTTCCAAGCCTTAGTTTACTTTGACTGAGCCATTCTAACCCATGAAAATGCTGTGATCAAAACTCTTCTATTGCATTTCTGGCTGTGTATCAAGAGCTGGGGTGCTGCTGTTTTTTGCATCATTTCATAGCTTTTCTTCATGGATTCTGACCAGCTTACCTGTCTCCACCGAAGAACAGAATCCTAACAGCATGATGCTGCCACCACCATGTATCAGCATGGTGATGTGCACTGAGCTTTCTCTTACTCGTCAAATTTTGCATATACATGAAAATATTTCTTTGTCTCATCTCATCTGACCATCTGTCTCTTTCTACTCATCAGATTCATGTGATCTCAAATCAACTTTATGAAACTCATTTATATACAGTTTAGTTCATTCCAATAAAATCCAATCATATAGTCATACAGATTTTTTGTCAACTTTATACAGTACAATCAATTCAATACAAGCATTAAACATTACAGACATCCAGCTGATCTTAAAAAAGAAACATTAAATCCTCAGTCCTGATCAATTTTTCCCTGTTATGACTATTTGCGCAAGATTATCTGTTATAATCTTGGATTCTCATGGCCCAAACTCATGTCATCTTGATTTAAGCCCTGCTTAGTGCATGAAGACTATGACCCTGTACCACTGACTTGTGCAATTACACTCTTAAAACAGAAATGTGTCACCACACAAGGCCGAGAAAATGTTGAGCTTCCACTTGAATTTGTGTATCTTCCTCTCTGTCATCTCCCATGCCCTTTTCCTGCTCTCTGCTCCAACCCTTTGCTCTCTGACACACACTGTTTGTTCAGGCCATTCTGGGTGGGGTGTCCTGTTCTTGAGGGCATCCTGTTTTCTAGCTGTCTTTTTTCCCCTCAGTGCTTCAAGGGATTTTCTTTGGCAATGTGAATGTGGGGGAGTGACTGATACTGCTTTCATGCTTTCCTCTTAGTTTGTAGGTATTGTTTCAAATGTGCATGAAGACTTACATTAAAAACCTTCAGCCTTCACCATAACAATTTCTGATGCTTATTTTACTCAGTATCTTTTTCTTACTTGTATTAATTGACCAAGTTTCAAGTTTTTTTAAAATGTTGACTGAAAACGGTTGAGGAGTTTTGCAGCAGTAGCTGCATCAGAGCCCTTTGTGATTTCTTAAAAGTAATATTGACTTTTTGCCACTGAAATAAAATTAAATGTATGTTTTTACAGCAAGATTTATTCAAGCTCATTAAGCTTCACTTAACATAAATAACTACAAGTTTCCATCAGCCATAAGAAAAAATCTATATTTCATGCTATCAGCTCTGTCAGGTTAAACTGTGCTTCTCAAAACGTTCCATTA
Source organism: Xiphophorus couchianus (assembly GCF_001444195.1). Classification (NCBI taxonomy): domain Eukaryota; kingdom Metazoa; phylum Chordata; class Actinopteri; order Cyprinodontiformes; family Poeciliidae; genus Xiphophorus; species Xiphophorus couchianus. Next base: position 6,319,797 of record NC_040247.1, read on the forward strand.
TCGAAGTTATTTAAACTCTTATTGAAATAGCCATTATTTCCAAAGCTTCTGTCAATCTCATTCATTTCTAATTTAGTTCTTAATGTCCTATTGTTGAGGCTTGATGGTTCTCGTCATTCTCCATCACTCTCCCTCCTACTGGCTGATCTTATTTGGACCCACAGGTAATCTCGGTTATGTCTTCGAATTTGGCCCGGATCCCAGATGAAACTGGCTGCTGTTTTTCGCCTCTTTTTTTTCCTACTCATCATTGTGTCTACCAATCTTTTGTTGATTCCCTCAATTTGAAACCATTTCTCCTGGCACCCCGCTGCGGGGAATGGAAGCTGGAGTCTTTGCTCATCTAACGAACAGCGTGGCCTTCTATCTGCAGAGAAACAATTCTTGACCTTTTCTCTGAGCTCGCTTCACTTGTGTTTGCCCTTTTTGCAGTTGCTTTCAACTAACCAGTTCAAACAATTGTTTTAGCAGAAGCAGAAAATAAGAGTCTGCTTCTAGTAACAAGCTGTTTTATTAGAATACCCACATGCACCTCTTTCAGATTGACTTTTTTATTTTAATGAATAATCAACGTATTTAAGCAACAGAAAAAGCTCAAATAAAGTTTGATTATGAAGTCTGACACAGAAACATTCACTGCTGTAAATTATCACAGTATACAGCACTGTGACATGAAAGTGAAAACAAAATAACTGTTTCAAGCATAACCTTTATATCCATTTGACATTTTCAGTGGAAGCATATGTGTATTAAATGCTATATCTTGTGGCAGCTGATATTACGGCAAGCCATTCTTTGTTTCCTATTGCAGCAAAAGCACTTGGTATTCTGTTAACAGTTTCACTTACATAAAAACGAGTCGGCTGATGTAACGACACTGCTTCTGATGCAAAAATGGCCAAATTTTTGTCCACGTTGAAACACATTGTAGATGAATGTGGGACGCTACGCCAGTATGCTCGAACTTATTTGAATCTGTGTGGGATTGTCTTTGATGTAAATAAAACTTTAATTACGGAAAATGCTCAGTGGAAAACCTCAAAGATGTAACCACATTCACCCTTGTCCCTGCAGCAGCAGATGTCTCAGTGCTGCTGCCTGGTTTTTGGTTCGCCTTCATGATAATGTTCGTTTTGATGTCCAATTTCTGTTAGCTTCTGTTGTTTTAGTACATCTGTCTTCTGAAATATGACATTGTTCACATATCAGAATAAAAGAAAGTCTTAATACATATTTAAAATAACCATTTAATTTTTTTTTTATCAAATGTATGTTTTGTACCAGCTTCTCTAATGAATTTAGTCCCCCTTGATTGTGTTAAAAGAGGATAATTTGATGTTAACTTTGGACAAAACGTTTGGCTCTTTCCTCCTTAAATCTTCTGAGTCCTCAGCAAGTGGCGGCGGCGTGCGCTAAAGTGAAACAACAACAAAGCGCGTTGACGTCACAGATCAGAGTTTAATCTCATACAAAGCAATCAACAACAAAACTGCAGAGGAACAGAGATATGCATTTTTCTCATAAAAATAAAGACAGACAAGGGGAAGACAAACAAACACAAAAAGCAAAGACGCGTCTTTGGAGAGAGCCGATATAAAAAAGGCAAAATGTTGGCCGCTCTCTGTATTTTTTCTCCTGACACGTAATCTTATAGTAAGGAGGTGTTTTTCTATTTAATTTATGCACTCAAGGCGTTCCTCTTGTTGACCAACTGGAAACTCCCTTAAGCACTCAGAGAAACTTGGAACTCCCCTAATTTACAGCAAAGATCAAAGGGCCATCTGGCGTCTGGCGAAACAAAGAGCGCATCGCTGCGCCCTGACCCCCGTGGCTCCCACGGTCATTCTGAGTACAGAACGACCTGAGATAAAATCTCACAGATACCTGTGAAATCTAAAGTCTCTCTGCCCTGCCGGGAATGCTAATTTTATGGCTGCGTGGTTTGGCCTCACAGCAGGGAGGCCCCATTGAGTGATCTGCATTTTGGCCCCTGTTTGTCTGAATGCCTGCTCATCTGCTCAATCCCAAATGCTTGACACAAAGCTGTTCCAAATAAGAGTGTTGAATATACCTTTTACACATGTCGTAAGATTAACTGTATTAAGCACTAAAAATAATCATTTTTCCTTAACAATTGAAAGAGGTATAAGATAAACGTAACTTTTTCTTATATCTCAGTTGGCATGGTCCCCTGTTTTTGACTGAGAGAGAATATGTTATTTATGACAACAGTATCTATTTTTTGTGTGATGTGTCTTGTGCAACAAAAACAAAACATTTGTTTGTCCAATATCAGTAAGCTTTTCTTACAAGACAGCCAAAACGACAAAGTAATTATAATCATATTAAATCCTTTTTGACATTTTCTTGTCAAAAACGCTATAAAATTCGAGCACTCCATGCAGATTCTTATGTGGCACACCATTTGATATTTTTAATTTCATCATAAAACATCGGCCTTATCCTCAATGTCTTTGTTACATCTTTTGATTTTCTAAGGCAGATAACCATCAAATTCCCGCATTTCACTTTGACAAACAGACTAATTCCAGTAACAACGAATTACTTTTCAATTCCATGAAAAATACAAAAAAAATTTTTATGACTTTTTCCCCATCTGCTTAGTACTCAAAGGTTGTGTGTTTAAAAATGCTTGAGTAGTTTCATTTTTGTGCATAATGAGATTCCCAGTGGCTTTCATGGGGTTTTTACGCATGAGTGCGTTTAAACTCTTCTACATTCCCTTATTCTGTAGCTCTGGTTGTAACGCATAGATTTGTGACACCATTAGATAAGATAAGATAAGATAAATCTTTATTGTCATTGTCACAAGGACAACAAAATTCAAAGGGTGCCATCAGTCGGTGCAGACACTCATCGTAATACTTTAAGTAATAAATCAAAATTAGTTGTGAAAATTAGGATTTTTGACAAAAGTCCAAAAAAGAAAGAGGACCAAATTATACAATTTTATTATATTAAATTAGCTAATGGGGACATTTCTTTAACAATATGAGTGGTGCGGCAGACAGAGTGAACAAATCTTAAAGATCTGGAAAGGCAGATGTTGGTGAGTACAGGATGTGATGAATTACAATTTGGCTTCAAATTGGTTGTAAAACTCCTAAACATTCTAATAATAACTTTCATGTTGTAGCCTTTTTTAAAAAACAACCATAAGAAAAAAATAAAATCTAAAATGTCTGCGATCTTCTTCACACATAACAATGTTGTGAGGCAATTATCAAAAAAGTAGACTATAAAGCAAAATAGTAAATAACTCTTAAAGGTTCAAGGTGGTTCTTCATATTGGTTGTGTTTTAGAATAGAAATCAAAAACAAGCCCTATTCCTTGTTTTTTGGACTGACTGATCTAAACCTTTTGTCTAGGTTTGAACCTGCCAGATACTACAGAAAGCATTTTTATACTTGTTTGTTAAACATTTGTTAAAAAAAATAGCCGCAACATTTTTCAACATAAAAATAGACAGCTGGTTTAAATGATTTACACATAGTTGGATGCACTCATATATAGCTGCACCAAAGCCATCCCTGAAAGGCTTCATAAATATTCCAGCTCTGCTGTTTTCCATTAGTTTTGTATAGAGCTTCAGGATGTCCTTTTATACAGATGGATTAAAATACATACAGCAGAAATTAAATGTCTTATCAGTTGACCAGCCAGTTATAGTAAATTCACGCAATATCAACACATCTGTATCATACCATCAGTAGTATTGTACAGCAAGAAAGTTTTGTCCTCAACAATAGAAACGTTATGGAAAACCCCATAAATTACAACAAGCTTTTCACAAAGGTTTGTAAAAAATACTAAACAAAATCCATGATGGAAACATTTATGAGTAGAATACAAGTATTCACAAAGCTTACCAGCCTACATTTAGACTTTCTTCGCCATCTGGATGTTGTCATTCATGCTGACTTTATTTATGCTGTGTGGTTTCAGAGCTGTCAAATAAATAAAAATCACTACAGATCATCAGAACTGTTGGATATAATTATGTGATCTGTTCTCGTTTACTCCAGAGCTCCTGGCCCATCTGTCTTTATTGACAGTGATACTGTAGCAGTAATCCTGCTTTCAGACCAACGCCAGTGAAGCAAGCAGCTTTTTTTTTGTTGTTGCTTGGTTTAATATATCGAGTCATCATTTTCATTATCTCCTTCGTTTTAGGCTTTCAGCCATCATTTCTGCCCGAGAGAGACAGGCTCAGTAAACAATAATGTACTCTGTATCCCTAAAGCACATTGTTTAAGATTATTTCGCATTATCTCTATCCTGTTAGATAGCATGCAGACAAAGGAGATGAGAAACAATGGTGCAAATAAAAAAAATAGAAACAAAGTGAAATACTGACATGAAACCCTGTTCCAGCGTCTCTACATCAGATAAACCAATGAACTAAATTGAGCATTATTTGTTATAAAACCTCTATAGTTCTTGGTGACCAAAAAACAACCAATCTATATTGTACTCGCATAAATACCAATTTTCCACTTTTTTAATACTCACTTTTCTGATGAACTGAGGGCTTATCAGGGTTCAGTCAGACTCTGGTAAATTATACAAAGTGAAATTAGAAATTGCTTTGGTGAGAACTACAGAAACATATTTATTTTAGTTTCAACAAAACAAAGAACATTCTAATATAACATTGATACCATTGTGTATAGCAATACTTTAAGATGCATTGTGTAGTCTGAAAAGCCTGCAACTTATCCAAGAAAATAGTTTTCTTTCTTTGAAAAAATTCTTATTACAGAAATGCAAGATAGATCTTATGCAAATCTTGGCTTCAGTGAATGTATCAATGCAAGGCTGAAACATTGGATGTGCCATACAACTTATGTCATTGCCACAAAAGAAATCTCCAGCTGCATGTCACCAAAAAGGCTGCAGGTGCTGAAGGTAATTAAAGCCTAAACACACTCATGTAATAAAATGTTTGGTATTTGTGTGATGATTGAATGAGAGTTTTTTTTAGGGCTGAAAGATGTGCTCTTGTGAGAAAACACATTTTCTAAATATAAAATTATATTCCAACAGGTGATGTTTCCACACCATCACCGTTTTCTGTTTCCATTGTCCTTGTGTTAAACATCGGTGCCCATGTTCATGGTCCTCATCCAGATGTTGACAGCTTACTGCAGTCTGTTCATTTTTGATTTGTTTGCTATTGGGTCTTTTCATCATTTTCCCACTCTGGACTTAGAATGAATGATCTGGCCTGGAATCATAATTTTTTATTTTGGCATATTCACCTAACCTCAGATGTTGTTTTCTTTAATCTTTCTAAGATAGCATGGTCTATGCTATGATGAAAAATAACTTGGGGAAAAAAAACAAGAATTGTCCATTGGCTGCCATATGTTTTATGCCTAATATTCACATATGGAAACTTTTTAGTCAATTCCATTTCAGTCAAGTTGATTATTTATAATAGTATCTATACAGTGAGCATATAATCTATTTTTACCAAGAGTGACGATGCACAAAATGAAGGAAATAATTCAGCCTGACTGAACCACTGTGCTTACTGTGTGCAGAAGGCCTATCGCATATATACATAGTTAATATGAGGGAACGAAAGAAACTGTTGTAACATCTCACAGCAGGTCACCAACTTAATTGGATGAAAGCGTACAGACTAAAAGGACAAATAGTGATTCTAATTATGAATAATGGCCCCTCTCTGCAACATTTTCCCGCTTTAGTAACATTAAAAGATTCAGATAATCTAGCTAAAGTGCAATAAGAATGATCAGTATGTGGTTGTGAACTTTGGTCCCTTGTACAGCATCAATTTGACTAACAGCATAACATTTAAGTCTGTACATTAAACTAAATCTTTGCTCGAAAGATCATTGCATAAAGTCTAAGCTTTAGGAATAGACACTGGCATAAATATTTAATAATAATACTGCTTAAGTGACTATTGGAATGTAATGTAAAATCATAACAGTGTAGATGTTCAAGAGTGTCATGTGAAGTCTTTGAAGAGATGGGCTTTCTTCAAAGTACACTGATATAGTTTGAAGGGCTTGTTACACTAGCTAGAGACTCCCAAACACTCGTCACTGGTTCTCTCAAATTTAAACTTGATTAATATGTCCAGCTCATGTGTTCCTCTCCCTTTACTCATGTGCCCAAAAATGAAATCCAGTACAACTATTCACCATCCAAGTTTACCAAATTAGTAGATAAGGTTCACCATTCTGTTGATAATTCTCTAAATGCAATTATTCTGCATAGGCCTCAAAGGCTTCTAGGAAAACATTTGTGAAAAAAAGGATTATGGAGACCGAAGAACACAGTAGACAGGTTAGGGATAAAGTTGTGGAGACTGAAGTCGAGTAAGGTTAGGTATCAATAACCCAAATGTTAATAATCTCATAAAATACTGTGAAATCCAATATTTGAAAAGAAAAAAATTAGGGGTATCCAACTCCAATTCTTAAGACTGATATCCCATGTATTTGGTCCAACAAAACTGGGGAAGTGAACTAAATACAGGGCCACCAATAAAAAAACAAACAAACAACAAAAAACATTTAAGAGACTGTAAAACACTTGAGACAGACTCCAAACATACAACCTGGGCTGCCTAGACTTTCATCTAATTGAGAATATTTGACAATGGTGAAAGTTTTTATTGAATGTTGTTTTCCTTTCTGTACAATTTCTGAAATATAATCTCATAAAGAAAAATATTGCATCAAAAAAGATCACCATGTCCGGCACCAGAGGTTGGATGGTTTTTCTGTCAGATGATGTTTGATTTTTCCAGTGGTTAGACTTAGACTTGTACTTTATTGATCCCTTGGGAAGACTCCCTCAGGAAATTGAAGTTACCAGTTAAAAGTGTAACTAACATATCTGTCACAAAATTCTATTCAGTGTTTATGTGCCAAAGAGCTCAGTAATAATATGCAGCTGTGAAATATTTTACCTCTGTTAATTTTCTTGATACTGGATTTTCTCAGAAGCGTCATATCCGGAGACAGGTTTTGGTAAAAGTGCACCTGGTGGTGTGTGTGTGTGTGTGTGTGTTTCTATGTGTCTGTATTTGATATAGAATGTATCTGGGTTAATTCAAAGAGTAATGTGGGGTCTGTATTGCTGGAGGCATATGCCATGCATCCCACGTGCCTGACTTCCAAATGAATCAAGGCTTTTCCACAGTGTTGATGCCACTAGCGAAGAGCATAGTGCTTTTTCAAACACTAAATATTACATCAAATAAGCCTGGCTGTGTCTCTGCCTGGTGTCAGTAGTGAAAGTAAAATCATTTTTTTCAGCCTTGCAAAAACCTGTATTGCTGATTGTGAAAAGTCTACTCCAGGGTTTCTATATTTAGACACCCGTCTGGTTTGCAATATTTTGCACATACATTTTGAGGTCATCTGTGCATGAAAGTTGGCTTGCTTGCAGCTGACAAACATTTATATGCAGGTTCTATTTTCTTCAGACACCTACAGAATATTGGATGGTATAAAAATGTGAGTTTTGTTTGCCTGAATACAGAATAATGTATTGTATTGTGCATGAGGTCTTATTGTCCTTGAAGCATTGAGCGTCAGCAAACACTTCAGCACCCTGTAGACAGCTGCTTAACCAGCGATGAGAGAGATTCTTCTTCTAACATGCAGTGTACGCAGTAAATGTGATGAGTCCCAGACTGTTGGGTAGACTTAGTATACAGTGACAGATGTACTTTATATATCTATATTGAAAACACTAGGTCTGTGTTACCATCTTCTTTAGGTCAGTTCAATTATTTGTTTTCTTAAGATCTGATAAATTCAATAAACAGATAAATAGAATATCACGGATGCTGTCTGCTCATCATAATTAAATAACCAAGCGCAGCTAAAATCAAGTTAAAACGTTTGTTCATACTATAAGCAATTCAAAAACATGCTGTGCCATTATCCTCTTACCACTTTCTGTCTTCTTCATCGGCCATTAGTAGCATTCAGTAGTAATGGTGCTTCCATTGCAGTTTTGCAAAATACACTAATATTTATACAACTGAATAGCATGCTTTTTTTTAATTGCCGTGTTTCCATTAAGCACATATATTTTCAGAATTCTAATTATATGGTCAATGGAAACACAGTTATAACTGTTGAATTAAAGTCAACAGTTAAATCCCTCCTTTGAGAAAACTAATATTGACATGTTTCTTGCTTTTACTTCATGCAACATGTTTACTGGCCCCAAAAGCACATCAGTAAAACTTGAAGTTGGCAATGTAGGAAAAATACAAGCAACAAATAGTTTTTTGTTGGCTCTGAAAGCTCAGAGTCTTCTTAAATAGACATTCTTGGCTCTAAGGCCCAAAGCATCCTTTTCATGAGCTTCTGCCTGCCACACTGAGCATACATGATGCTGCATCAAGCTATTGCTTTTGTATTTGTGGAGTCTAAATACAGCACATTATATGTCTGATACTGCAAACTCAATCGGATCAGGGCCTCCGGAGGTTCTGTTTGAGCTATAGACTCCTAATGGCCATTGTAATGTTTAGTTACTGGAGATTTGTTGTTGTAATTCAGCCTAGTACCTGTCTATGTTTTTGCTAAGCAGTGGATTACTCATCGAACTGCTGTCTACGTTAACCTGGTGCTCACAATCCATCACTGCAAAGCAGTCCACCCACTCAGTGATTCTAACAGAAGCACACAGTTCAAACTCCATAGAAAGTCTCAGTCATTCATAAGAAATGTTGATAATTAGCATTAGGGCTTCCAGTTTGTGAGCTAGAGTTGGATTCTGTGATGTATTTTTTAATTCTTTTTTTTTTTTTTACCAGTGTTTCATGCTTGTTTTTAACAGATTGAGAAGATCATGACGTTGATTGGGGCTGGCATTGAAACAACAAAGAACCAGCATCCCAAGCCAAGCCCAGGTAATTCTTTTTTTTAATAATAATGCATAATTTTAACGTATGTTTATTTCTGAAAAAGTAGCTCAAGAAGATCAAACATTTCAAGTTTTATATAGATGAAGCTTAAGATTTATAGATTTAGATTTCTTTATGGAATCCCCTAAAAAGACACTTATTTGATGATGTGGAAATTTGCAGCAATAGCACAGTACTGAAGATGATTGTAATGTTAAATAATATCATCTGATTTATTCCAAAGAGGCTAAACCAGGGTTGCAAACTGACACTACTATGTTTGGAAGATGTAAAAATATGTACAAAAGATGTCATGTTGTGGAATCTGAATCATTGGTTTAATCCCTATTTTCAGATGTTTATTTAAAGGGGCAGTAATATGCATTTTCCAATCCAACAGTGCCATTTTACAGCACAAAAACATAACTGTTATGTGTAGAATTGTTATAAAAATCATGTAACTATTAAACTGAATTTAAAACAAATTGGCCTGTCTCTTTAAGAAGTCCCTGCTCTTTCTGGCGCTCCACCTTGAGCACATCATCACAACGTTTTTCCATTATGCCATTTACAACTATTCTTAGGAGAGTTGAAGTGAGAGGTAGTTTGTTATGGAGTGAAATAGTCTCAAAATATCTGTGCATGTGTAAAAGTATCTGTGCGTGTAGACGTGCAGTTTGCAAAATCTAATCGCTTATAAATTCAGAATTACATTTTTCATCCATCAACCAATATCTATTTCCTAAACCAAGGACATAAACAAACTATCTGCAGCAAAGAAGAACAATTCAGATAAATCTGAAATTGAAACTGTGGAATGAGCTTTCTAAGAACAAAAGACTAATCTGATTCAAATCTGAAAAAATAAAAAAGCAAATACCACCAACACCCAAACTACAATAATTAACCAATTAAAAGTATTATTATGAGCTTGTAAGTCTTTCAGAGACCCAAAGCAAGAAGTACTGGAGTCTAATTCTAAGTATTTACTTTAACATGAGTGGAAGGAATAAAAAGAGGAGATGAACCAAGAATTAGAATAAACCCTGAAGGGTTTCAGCAACAGCAACACCACTGTAGAAAAGTCAAGACAAGTTTATTAACACCATTCATACACAAATACATTTAACTTGCAACAAAGACAAAGTAACAGAAAAAAATTGTTTGATACAATAAACAGTCAAAAGAAGTATCACATAATAGAACAACCACATGAAATGTCTTACAAAAGAAAGAAATGTAAAGTGGCAACATTTCAGCAAAGAAAATGCTAAAACATGATAGAATTGATGAAGTAATCTTTGGCTTTTATGGGTAAGCTGCAGTAAACCATTATAGTGCTTTAGTCTTAGTGCTTTATAGTAAAGCTTTTCAAAATGATAGAAAAATATGTCTTATGGCTAGATCAATTCAAGATGTGTGCATATTTATGTGTATGTACACTTAAACATAATCTAACTTGTGATAAATTTGGGCTTGTTTTCCAGTGTTAAAGCAGATGTATAGAATGGATGTATTGTTTTTCTGACTCACAGGGAATTAAGCTGAGATTCGTCTGACAGCTCATTGTTGCCAATTGTAACTAGCAAGTTTCCTCTTTATGAAAAATACATCATTTTAAATTCCCCACTGTCTTTTTCTCCCCAGTTGATTTATATTTTAATAGTTTGATAGTGGGCTTCAGTGAGTGTCCTTCAGGCGGTGCAGAGGGAGAGGCCAGCTGGCACCAGCTCATTGTGTTTAGGTTACACTGTCAGCTTCCTCCATTAGATACCTTCCTATAAGGAGGTTTCATCTTATTACATAACAGCTTTTCTCTGCACAGGACTGCTTTTTACACAGATTGGCTTGGATAAAATTTTCATCAGTTATGCGCGGTGTTTTTTATGGGCCACAGCAAGGTATGGCAAGTTTTAAGGGAGCAAGAAACGACAAAAGATGGCAGTAAATTTTGTTGAATGCATAGATATACAAATATTGAAATAAGAGGACTGGGTCTTTACAAAACCTTCATTCTTTTCAAGACTTTCTAACACTAGCCCATCACTGTTGGATGTTTGCTTTGGTGTATTCTGTTAATAACTTTGGGTTTTCAACAAACATGCTGTTATAACAAACATGCGTTTATAACCAATAGATGTGGTTTCATTAGTCTTGTGACTCATTCTAACACAACTATTCAAGCCTAAATGCTTTCAAAGCATCAAACTCAGCATTCACTGACATAGTTGCATCACAAGAGGAAATTGCGTCATCTTGCTGTGCTTGACACCATGCCTGGGTCAGACTATTTCACACAGAGCTGAATAAGTTTGTGGACGTCTTTCATGAAGAAATGCGCTCGGATAGCAATGTTGATATTTCATTTCAACTGGTAAACTTTCACCATCTGGTTTTAGTAACGGCAGGTGGCGTGAATACTTTTGAGGGGCGTTTATCAGACGTGGCGAGGAATTAAGTACAATTCATTGCAAAATGCTTACAAAGATTTCCTGGATGGAAATTGCATAGTGGTTGTCCACAAGGGAGTGTATCTACAGAAAAGTTTGGCACTCTCTCCATGATGTTTCATTGCTTGTTTAGAGCAGTGTTTCCCAACCCTGGTCCTCAAGGCACACTGCCATGCATGTTTTAGGTATTTTCTTGCTTCAGTCCAGTTGATTTCAATTGATGACTGATTAACAGGCGTTTGTTGAACTGCAATCAGTTGAATCAGGCACATTAAAGCAGGGAAACCTCTAAAACATGTAGGACAGTGGGCCTTGAGGACCAGGGATGGGAAACGCTGGTTTAGAGGCATTACAAATACTGAAGTGGGAGGGGTGTCCCCAGGTGGTCTGCACCATGTGTGAAAGGTTTGTGAGAATACGAGAAGTCGACTGCTTGACTTTAGGTGAAGTATGACAGAGCCTTAAGTCATACTGCCAATGTTCTTATGAAGGCAATATAGTCTCTTTCCTGACAACCCCTCCAAACTACCCATACTTGTCCTGTCTTTTTTTAATTCTATCTGAAATGTCCTGTTGGGTTTTTTACAGTTTTACAAAGCACTGCACGTTCTGACCTTAAGGTTGAATTAATTGTGACAACCACTCCTAGGAACATTTGCAACTGCCTTAAATTGCTTCCATCCATGAAAAAAACATTCACACTGGAGAATAATAGGTTTCAGAAATGGCTTTTCAATACTTTTCATATTCATGGGCAGCAGCATTTGCTCCTGCATTGTAACAAATGTATTTATTTTTTGAGATTGTGTTAACAACCACCTGTATGCTCTAGATCAACAAACTGCCAAAACTTTTCTTTTATAAGTTGGCTGCCCTTGCTGATTGTTTAATGAAGTACATTTGACTAGAAGTTATAGAAGCTCCTTTTCCTCCTAATCAATCTGCAAAAAGTAAGAAACAACTAACTTGTACTTTAACTTTGAACATTTTTGTTGCGTAATCAAGCTAGTGTAAATATCTTAAGATTATGAACAACTTCTTAATGTAGTAAAATCTGTATATTTCTTACAATTAAAATTGTCTTTATGATTATGAAATTATTACACTTTATTTAAAATTATAGAAAAGCCAGCGAGACAAAGCATGAGTTGAATTTATTGACAATAAAACTAGGATTTCTTTGATGATTCTAAGACTAAATGAGTAAAAAAACCACACAATTATGAGAGCTGACAACAAAAAAAACAAGCAATGCTAAACCTGCTCTACAACTACTACTATAGATTTATGACCAGGAAAGTATTGTTTAAATCATTTATTAACACCTGACATTTATTCAGTAATACCATATGTCTCTCAGGTGACTGAAGGTATTTGAAGGTAAATGGTCTTCTGATGGTGGTTTTAGATTAAGTGCTATCCAGTTTTGAATTCAGGTCTGTATAGCACTTAAATAAAGTTACGCTGGGCTCAAGTCCAAAGTGCAGAATAAACCAATATTTTAGCATAGTGTATAGTGTACAATGCAAACAAAAATATGTATTGCAACCAAATGCCCTGGAGACATAGCAGGGATCTGGCGAATCAAGAGTAACTGGGGAATGCAAGATTTTTCTAAACCACATTTACTATAATACAATAAGACTGAAAACATCAACATCAAAAACAGTTTGTCACTGTAACCAAAATCCTTTCTCACAGCTGCGACTGTTTTGACATTCTGAGTTTCAAACTTACTGTACTATAAGAAGGACAGGTTCACATTCGAGGTGTACCACATTAATTAATGTTCAAAAGTATTGCTTTGTTTCTTTGAAAGAAATGTACAAACTTGCAAAAAAAGAAAAAAAATTGTAACACTCCAAATTTTCAAAATAATATTTATATGAAACTTACTTTGAAACATTGACAAGCAGTCAGACAACTCTTTTTTTGGGTACAATGAGTGTCAAGATCATAAAAACATTAATATTTGGCAGATTCTGGGACACAACATGAGCGGAATAATAAGGTAACTTGGTGAAATTTAAAGTGCAGCAAGGGCATGTAGAAGTGACCTGGAGGCAAGCAGTGAAGGAGGAGAAAAGTCAGATCTGAGGTGTCCATGTGACCTAAACTGTAACGACAGGCATGGAAATGTATTTTTTAATGTGGAGTTATTTCTCATATCTTTTGTCACCTCATTTTGAACCCTGTGACAAGTGTGACTTGAAATGGTTTGATCACTTCTAATATTCTTAATTAACCAAGAACATTTCTTAAGTGTATTTTCAGCCATCAGTTGCCATGGAAAGCGTATTTATATTCTCTAATTTATACGGTAACAGGTCATGGATGAATATATAAATAAAGAATCTGTACATTTACCAATAATTACATGCCCAGTTTGTAAAAAATTTATAATAGCTGATGCTGAGATACATTTTAAGCAAAGCTTGTGTCCAGCAAACTCCTAATTTATGATTTTAATTATAAGTTCCAGCTTGCTAAGCATTTTTAGATTAACCGCTACAAAACGATAAGAGTTGAGCTCTGAAGTAAGACATTACATAAAGGGGATATATAGTGTGTCTTTTCTTTCCACTCTTATAGGTATATAGTAATCAGAGGAGCATTTAGAAGAATGACATTCTGAAAGTGTCCCAGATTCAGCTGAGTCATCCAGTCACTGCTCCGATTATAATTGTAGATTGTGAGCAAGTACTTTCAGAGGTTATGAAGATGCTTTGTTGCTGTTTTTGTAAGAGTTTTTTTCATGGGGAGCTTAGGTTTTTTTTTTTTCTTAAGTAGGATGAAAGCAAACAAACAGGTAGCCCTCAGAGTATTCACAAATGGGAGTGAGACATAAAGAAAGCATTTTCTTGTCATTTTGCTTTTATTTTTGTGACTGAAATGAAGAAATATTTATTAAGATGATTTGACTGCTTTGATTTGTACAATACCCCTCTAAAGTTAGAAATCATGTAGGACTCAGTCATTTCCTTGGAATGGATTTTTGAAAACCAGATGAGATTTTTTATTTTTTTTTTTTTTAAGAACGAAAAAATATTTCAGTCTCAAGCCAGAAACTGCTTGCGTTTTGTGCCCATTATGAGTACCTCGACTGTGGAGTAAATGAGCTTAACACACAGGGAGGAAGAGGAGAGAAAGCGCAGCTAACAGGAGGCATCGACTGGGTTTGTGTACAGGCACATGCTGATGTTCAAAGGAAAAGCGTCCGCCTTCAGTTTCCCTGAATTAATTCAGCTTTGCGGCTCATTTTCTCCACTCCTTGGTGTGTTGACAAGGAGCTACTGCTTTTCTCCTGCTCTGATAAAGCTGCACAGCTTTATCTAGGCACAACCTCTGCTTCCATTTTTTTTCGTGCACAGGTCTTTCTTGGCACTCCTTCATGGCAAGTCCAGACCTTGTTGTGCAGAAACAGAGAGGAAATTCACTTTGGTAGATTTGACAGTTTGGCCTAATAAATCAGGGGACAAAACAGTGACCCATCTCCCCCCACCGTTGAGCACAGGATACTCTGTCAGTCAGTAATTAGGTCCGTCTAATGTGGGAGGGGATGAGCGGAAATAAATGGGTGTAGCGGCTGATGTTTTTACCAGGCTTTGTCCGGATTTTAAAAGCTGCAGTAGCGTGAAGCTCGGAAGAAAAGCCTAAAGCAGGAAGAGGAGTTCTAGTGAATCATAATTAGTCTGCTTCAGTTCTTCTCACATACTATTACCATCCTTATCTCAACCAAATGTTTCATCGCCTGCTGCTCTATTAGTCTTTTTCCGTGTCTTATCTGTCCTTCACTGATTCTGTCCTCTATCTTCCTTCTTTTTTCTTCCCTTCATTCCTCTCCTGATTGCGGGTTCTCTTTCTCTGGCCTCAAGCGAAGCCTGGATGACTGACAGGTCACACACAACTGACCTGGCCTTTACCTGAGCGTTGTGCGGCCTGAGTGCCGTTGGTATAGGTGCCCAATTACAGAAGCGGTTCAATCAATAGCCCCTTTTTTCGGGCTGCCTCTTATTGGTATGACTAACTGACTAGCTCACGACCTGACAGGGAATGTGTGAGGTGATTGCAAGCAGCTTGGGAGCCAGAATAATTACGCTCTGCCGGCAGTTGTATTCTGATAACACCGGTATTAAACAGAGTGAGCAGCCCCTCAACTGGTAGTCTGTGGAGTCTGTCAAAGTGGTCTTTTTTTTCCTGTTACGCCAGATATATCAGAATTTTATATCATCTTGCTTGTTCATTCGGGCTTTTTGCTGTAAGTAGCTTCTGTTGTGCTTCAAAAATGCTTGATGTGACATGAACATCTGGAAGTACATAATGGAATTTGCCTCTTTACTGTCATTTGCCATGACTGAGCAAGATCAGGAGAGACACGTCTGTTTTTCTGACTCTATAATTTTTTTGCCTTTCTTCTTTGCTCTTGTACAAGTGCATTAGAGGCTCTGCTGACTTGAATCAATGCTGCCCTCCCTTGTCCTATCATCAAAGTAAGATGTAAATGAATGAAAGCCCTCTGGTAATAAGGAGGTGGATTGAGAAGCGCTCTTTGTTTTCCTATCTCCTACCAAAAAAAATGGTATGAAAAATCAGGGCTGCTCAGTTGCAGCGCAACATTCAAGTCCTATGATTTTGGACTTGTACCTTGCCTCTGCAAGTGGTGTCCTTTCTCAGCTGACGAGATCAGGGTGGCTGTGTGTAATTGCAATCAGTACACTGAAAGGAAAGAAGGTGCAAGGAGTGGGGAAAGGCAAAGAAAGAAGTGGAAGACAGATGACAACCAAAGAGTGTGTGTTTGCATCTGTTTGTGTGTTTGAGAAGCAAAGAGCGAGACGGAGTGAAGGAGAGTGCAAGGCAGAGAGGGAGAGGAAGGCAGAGGGAGGGGAATTGATATAGTGAGAGAGAGGAAGAGAGAGAGAGGGAGAGAGGTGGTTACGTGGAACAGCACCCCACTTCATCAGGCAGCATACGGCAGACCTGCAGTGCGATCTCAGAGCATGGCAATGGGGCTATGAGACTGAAGGGAGACAGAGAGCAAAGAGAGAAGAGAGCAAGAAGGAGGGGGGAAGTTGAAAAGAAGCGCTTGAGGGATTTGCTTGGATGAAAAGAAGGTGGTGGTGGGGGGGGGAGATCTCTGGCTGCATTGCCCATCGTGGATGTTGGAAGGACGTGGCAGCAGTGGCTTAGGTTCAGGCAGGTCTGTGGTCTTCTGTGTTGAAGTAGGAAGCGTCAGGACGTTATGCCCTGTGAGCAGTGAGGGGTAAGCGTGCGTGTGTGTGTGTATGTGTGTGTGCGTGTCTGTGTTCCTGCATCAGCGCTGCCTGCATGTCTCAGACAGGCAAGGGATGCAGCAAACCTCTGCTCTAAGCGCAGAGGCTGCTAGCTGCACCCAGCGAGGAGAAGAAGAACCAGGTGGGCTCAGAGCAAGAGTTGGGGGTTGCTTGCCTCAGGAAGGAGCTAGCTTAACATGCACTGTGGTCCCACGGTGGTCCTCGCTTCAGAGGAGAGAGAGCTCACCTGCCGCGCGTCGGATCTGAACCTGGATTTACTGCTCTGAGAGATGAGAGGCACGTTCTCCGGCGGAGCCGCACTGACAACAGCCCTCTGAAGGAGTGTGAATGCTGCGCTGCACTGGGAGCACTGGAACCACCAAGGACACTGAGCCTTTTGCCTCACAGTTCACCTGGAGCGAGGAATATATTCTTGGATTTGAATATGAATTGAGGAGTTTGGAATTGGCACACTGGAAATCCAGCGTTTCTTTGATGTGGGATTTACAATATGTCTACCTGATCGTACTCTGTGTGGCTCTGGAGTAAGGACGAAACATGATTTGAACTCGAAATGTGTATTCCTTGATTTAAAAAAAATAACATGAGTACCTCAACAGTACTTTAGAATGCTGCTACCTTCATTGTATGAGCCTTGTCCTAGCTCTCAAAGAGGTTGACCAATGAAGCCATGGGACTCAGCCAGAGCTTTACAAGTATGTGGTGAAAACTCTGTCCACTTTATTTTGGGGGAGCTGAATATATCTGTGTTACACCCTAATGAGTTTAGTATATCTAAAATGACATGGAGACTTTTAGGATAGTAATGTCTTATATATATACGAGAATGTCTGCTCCCCGGTTTCCCTCAACCTAAAAATATCCAGCCTTTTTTGTTTGTAGTGTTTAGTGTTGTTGTAGCTAGGGACTTGTTTTTTTCACACTTGCTCATCTGCTCACTAAAGGAATGTTTAGTGAACCTTGTTTGTTGGAAGATGCCACAGTGGCTCAGTCCAACATAATTAGGAAAACCAAGCTTCAGATGGGCTTCCTTCCCCGCACTACCTCCACCCTCGCCTGACATCTCCAGTCAGTCACACTAGCACCAGTAGGTGTAATATTAGTCTAGTCAGTCCCCTCCAGGGGCCGGAGCATTGCCTGCAGCACTTCCTATCCTCTTCCTGTGTTTGAGTTTAGCTGGGCCCCCGCCTGTACCGTGGGAGCCCTTCATCCCCAGCCTGGACCCTGTCTCCCCCCACCCTGCCTGGTGCTGCTGCACTCGGCTCTGCCTCTGCTGGCCGAGGATGATGTGGCAATGCCATGTGTCGTCCTCTGAGTGCCGCTGCTACCGGCTGAACGGCTTCTCCCTGCTGAAGCGCTTCCCTCTCTCGGCAGATGGGGCCTGTGGTAAAGCCCTGGACCAGCCGGTCGGAGAGTGGCTGGAGCACGTGGGGCTGCCGCAGTACGAGAGCAAGTTCCTGCTCAATGGCTTTGATGACCTACGATTCATGGTGAGTCACCTGCAGCATGTCATCTCAGGAGTCAGTTCTACTTTATTTCACCCCCTTCTGTGCTTGTGTCGGCCCGGCTTCATTTGTCTTTTCATGTCACCACTCTGCTCCTCTCCACTCATCTCTCACAAGCTCCACCCCCTCCATTGCTCTTTCTTTCCCACCTCTTTCACGCAGCCTTCCAACACTTTTGGCCCTCTTCTTATTACCTCATCTTCAACTCTGCAATGCATGACCCAGGAGAGATTTATGTCTCCCCGGTGAATACTTTTAAAGTGTGTGGGTTGCTACCAGTAAAAAAAGACAAATAACGGCAAGAATCCATTAGCAATTTTTCTCCCAAACTTCCAATCATGCAACCTTTGCCTGAAGGAACTTACTGGTGTTGAACCATCTTATTAAAAATCATATTTACTATTATATTGGTCATTGGTCATTGAATAGTAAGATTAAAATCTTACTATCTTACAATTAATTTTTTTCAGAATTCCATGTTTTTTAATGACGCTGACTCTCTCCATATCTGGCGGCCCTACGCTGTCATAATTTAACAAAAAAAATTAAATTAAATTAAATTTTTGTCGACCACAACAGCCCATTGGTTGATTTTATTGACGGACATTGGGCTTATCCAATGAAATCCCTCAGTCCTCGTTGGCCCGCCCCTCCCCTCTAAGTATATAAATAGCGCCATTTCAGCTAACCGGACTCCAAGAAAATGAGCGGATACGAGACGGGGCGGGTCAGAAAAACTACGACAAAAGCTAAAAAGCGCATAAGCCCATTCAGAAAAATATGTCAAACTAACTGATATGTTAATTACCACACTAACTTTGACCTAGCGATTCTGGGGCTTTATTATCGTCGGAGGAGGATGATGAGAGAGACGTGACCATGGACAGTTTGAGGAAGAGTTCAGGTTAGCTGCTGCTGCCCGGTAAGAAGAAGAGAAAATGTTCATAAAGAAAAAGTTTCATGCAAGCAGGAAGGCAGGTGTGTGTGAAGGGGAAGCTAGCACTAAGCTCCAGGTAGTCAGAAAAACTCTGGAGTAACACAAGAATGATGATGGCCCGAGAAATTAATAATGAACACGTTCTGAGATATTTTAGTAATAATTATTAATTTCAATAGAACACGTAATAAGTAAGGGAAAACAAATAAAACAGTTAGAAAACAGCTATTGATACAAATTAAAAATATTTTTAAAATGACTAGACACATCTTTAATAAATACTATCAGGGAGAGTTGTTGCCAAAATTTGGAAATGTTCAACATATGATTGCAAGAATGTTAGGGTTGTGTAGTGAAAGTTAGTAATTACTTCAAATTAACTTATTGCACTACAACCCTGTTAAGGTGTCCATGCTTTATGTTAAATTATTCTGTATTTGCACATCTTTATGGTAAACTTACATCAGTAAATTGGTTTTCATAGAGTTAAGATTAAATAATACATTTTCTATAATTTGCTTGTACTTGTGGGGTTTGTAATCGAAAGAAAAAAACAGTGGTTGGTGAAATGTCTGAGTGGCTGGTAAAAAATTTTCAATACTAGCCACTGTGGCTGGTGGAGAAAATTTGTCATTTTCACCCCTGATTATATGCCAGATTAAACAGCTTGGGAATGTCCAGTCATTATGGTATTCAGGATGGAGATGGGTTTTGTGTCCAAGAGATTAATGTGTTTTGGTAAGAAATGTGCTCATTAACTCCAGAACAGAAGTAAAACCTTGTGAAGAAGTCATCCCTCCAAAACTAAATATAAAAACAAAGATCTGGAAATGCACTGAGGGCCACATAGCCTTTCTTCAGCTCTGTCAGGAGAATTTGCTCAAGATTTCAGCTGTTTTGAGAGGCTTTGAGAAAGGACACCACAAAATAAATTGTTTGGAGCAGAACTCTAATTCAGTTAATTGCACTGCCCTTTATCTCATTTGCAAATGATCAGACGAAACATTTTGTATGGTTGCACACCTACTCTTACCAATACACCCTCTTTGTATTTTCTCCAATTCACTTGCAATAACTGCAAAAATATATTGAAGTATTGCAGCAGCACATTTTTTTTGTGTATTTATAGATGCCCATTTATAATATAACTTAAATATGCATGTTCAAAAGCTGATTTTATCCCATTTATTCAGTGTGTAAATAAAAGATTGCAACATTATACCATATTTTTTCCAGCATGATGGTTTAAAAGTAGATCATATCATTTTTTAAACGTTGACACATTTTCCACACATGACTTACTTTTTTTTTTTTCGTCAAAACTATGTCAGATTACATTTAAATAATTTCGTTCAACTGTAGCTCAAAGGACGTCCACAATCCGACTAAAAGCCTTATCATGTTTCCTGTAAAGAACATAGCGTGGAAAGCTGATAGCTCTATCATCAGGGACTGCAGAAAACCGAATTAGACTCCCCTTCCAACGGTCATGTTTCTCAGAAAACATGGCTATGTGTTGTAAAAAGGTCTGCCCAGAGGGCTAACTGTGGACATTTCTCAGGCCACAGAGCTGTGTTAGGACCAGAGGTTATATGTTTCATCTGTTTGTCACAGCTGAGCTCGGTTAACTGAGATCAGTAAGCTCAAAAAGAAAAAAAAAAAGTGTTCTGCTCGAGTACCCTTGCTTTCTGGAGAAGATCTGATCAAAACATGATGGAGGTGTTTAAGAAAATGTGATCACTCCAACTTTGAAATGTGGCGCTGACCTCATCTTAAGATCCATGAAGGTTCCTGTGACAGCAAGGCTGTGTGAGTCATACAGGTCTAGATATGTTGAATTAAAGGATTACATCAGGAATGAGCTGTATGGCATAAAGCTGAATCAATGAATAACTCATCTATTAATCTGCTTTAATCCTCTTACACTGATATTGCTGCATACAGTACATTGTGTGTCAAAAATACATTTAAGGTAATTTCATTTTTTGTCCTTTTAGCTTTTCTGATGAAACCTGTCTGAATTCATACATAAGAATGCATCAATGTTGATATTTTGTTAGAGTTAGGCCTGTACGATACTAGGAATTTCACAATGTGCTAACATTATATATAGACTTTATGCAGTACAGTATTAAAAAAGTTATTCTTTTGTGATAACAATATTGCTTGAAAAAAATATTTGATTCTTGTGTAGTAATAGACCACTCACTAGGACTAGTTGGCTAAAACTGAAATATAAAAATAATAATTGTATTAGTTTATGGTTACACATTCAGTATACAGAAAATAAAGGCTTGCAAAATCTTTAAAAAAGTGAAATCTTTTTAAAATGCATAATGTATCAGCTTGCATAACATCATTGCCCTGAATCTGTACACTGCTCTCTGCCAGGCTGCTGATATACTTCTTTAATTTGACCAAATTTGCAGTACATTTGCTCTCATTTACTGTACTGTTGTTCCTGTAACTTCAGCAACTATCACATAAACAGTTTTCCAACAACTCCGTTTGTAAATCACCAATCAAGTTAGTTCTAAGAAGATAAGTGCATTCATTAATGAAGCCAGAATGAGCCGCATGGAGTGGAACTCAGCAGTGGAATGCCATGCAAAATCTTGCTGACATCTCCCCCTGACCTTTTTTCTTTTTTTAAATCATTTTGGTGGATGAATGCAGAGTAAAGATCCTCTTGTTAGCTAAGCTCTTTCCATGTTTGTGAAATGAATTACAGTTTATCCTCTTCGTAGTATTTATGCACACAAACCATACATTATCACACCCAGGAGAGGCAAAGCAGGCTCATGGTACAGTTCCTCCCTCACTTGCCAGCTGAAGTGGCTTCAACCAATGTCAGCTGACAAAGCATCCACTCACATAGATGATGTACTGTATATGTCCAAGATACTTTCCAGCCTATACCTGCAGGCACAGTGGAAGAAAATAAAGCCATAAGTGACAGAAGGTCTCAAAGTTTTTACATAAATTACAGCTTAGTTCCTTCCCTTCTCTACCTTCTGCATACAGAATCTTAATGGATTTTGGTACACTCTCCCACAGGATGCAAGGCCTATGGGGTTTTGATGGCTAACGGTCCACTTAAACCAAAAACAGCTTGGGTTGTGCTTGTCACTGGCTTCAGCTGGAAACTACGACGTTTCATAGTGTATAGCGCTGAGTTTTCAAAAATAATGAGCTGATATTAAGGTTATAGTTGACAAGCCAAGAGCAGAAGTGCTCTCAGCCATCATGGTGCATAGGGCTGGTGCTACAACCTACGCTAGCACTGTTGGTGAATGAGACAAAGAGAAAGTTGTGATGACGTTGGGGGTGGGAGCTCTGTCTCCTTATTGACCAGATATTTTCAGCTTAGTCAGGAGGAGTTTGATGGATATCTTGTATAAATTTACTCTGCACTGTATGACCCAGAACACCACAGTCAGTTTAATCAAACTCAACGTTGACCGCAGTGCAATGCCTAGGGTCAGGTCTGTGCATGTATGTTCCTCAAAATGTTTGTTGTGCACTACATGGAAAAGAACTGAGTTTCAGAGCGCTGTGGCATTGGTCTTATTTTTGCTCTGAAAGCCACAAAAGATGTGGTCCTTGAATTTATAGGTAAGTTTTAAGTGCAGAAAAGACTACTTGAAACGTTTACATACGAGTGTGAGAAACAGTCTGACCAAGACGTCTTTACACCTCAGACAACAACCTGCTCTCCAGTGGAATTATTGTGACTTGTTGCTGCAGCAAGTAGCAAAGGTTTATCCTCACAGTCTCTGGTGACAGCCATTCATTCTTGAATAGAACATTGTTTATTGCTGCCATTTTAAACCACACTCAATTCAAGTTCCTCAAATTAGAAATGGGTCTTGTTAAGATTTGTATATTGGAATATAGTGGGTTACTACTTACGGCAGTGCTAGAAGTCCTTTTTGATGTTCTACAATAAATTTTTAATTAAATTATACTGCTGTACTCAAGATGCCTTCTGAAAGTAACTGTTGGGCCCTTATCATTTACGTCTGGTTCAAAATAAATAAATCCTCACTCTTAGGCTACAGGTAAAGTTGCAATAGCTGCACACAAAATTTCTAGCATTACTGACAAAGGAACTATAACAAAACCACCTGTCACACCACAACCAATACATGAGAAAGGGTTAGACTAAGATGCACTGTTTATCTGAATTTATTTAGATAAATAACCATGAGCCATCAACTAAAAGTTGACTCATGCAAAAAACATCACTTTTGGTAAAAAATGACCATTATTTAAGGAAGGTAACAAAATGTTGCATTGGCTCTCAATTATGCATAAAAAATGGTTGTCCTAAATGAGCAGTGCAGAAATATTTATACCCTTAATCGATATTTTATTTTCACAATAAGTTTGTCTTAAACCTGTAAGACAAACAGGTTTAAGACAAACATTATCTGCAGTTGTTGTGAAGACAAATCTTCTTTTCTGATGGGCTTTTAGAGTCAGTGTTTGTGGAAACTCCCAAGGCAATAATGTGACAGGGACTGTAGGTCATCAGGCATTCAGATGCTCTTGTTCATGTCACAACTAATGTGTCTGCTGAACTTGATGCATCAAAGAGATAAATCATTAGGCTCACCAGGCAAATTACACATGCAACCCCCAGAAAGATGTGGAGGTTGCAAACAAGAGAAAGGTCAGCGTAGTCAGGCTAGCGTTGTGAATGTTTAATATTGTGCCCTTTAAGGTGGTGCCAGACTTGTTTCAGATGTGATCGATCAGAACTCATTTGTGGGACTCTTTGTAAAGGTGGTTAGGCTGATCAGCAGATGGCAGCACTATGGCTCATTTTCTATTCAGCTTTGATTGGATTCCTTTTCCTAAAAGGACAACCATAAAGTAATCCATTGCCAAGGCCACTTTGCTGTTGTGGTGTTTTAAAGAAAGTGGTTTAGGATAGCATAAATTATTTAAATCTTCCTTTTATATCAATCAATCAATCAGTCAATCAGATTTAATTCACATAACAATGTTTAGCCACTTAAATGTACTCCAAAGTCCTAAACTAAGTAGATAAAGTAGAAATCGTTAACAATCAGACATCTTATGATATATAAAACTGGGAAAACACTCAAAACTAGATATTTACATAAAATCAAACTAAATTTTCCATTAACAGATGAAAAGATATTTACATATATTATCATAATATATAACTGTATCATTAATATGCATTTTGAGTGTCCTTCCACAAATTTCTCAAAATAGTTTGCTGAAACTGTACCCCATTCCTCTTGGTAGAACTGGTGTAACACAATCATATTGTTAGGCCTCACACACCTTTTAAGCTCTGTGCACAAATGTTCTGTGGAAGTGTGATTTTTGTGGTTTGGTGGTGTTCTTAGGGTTATTATCCATTTGGAAAATCTACATTTATACCCAAGCTTGAACAACCTGGCTGATGTCTTAAGATGCGTAATCTTCTTTGCTTATTATTGCAACTATTTTAGGAAATTCACAGGTTTTTTTTAAATGCAGTTAAACACCCACACAACATGTTGCTACCATCCTCACACTACTTTATTACTCTAATTATTTTGGTACCTAGCAAATGAAAATAAATACAATAATTCTTATTCACCTGAAACAGAAAAAGTTTAGCCTGGTTTAATATCAGACATTAAAAACAAAGTTTCTGTTGGTTTCAATCACACAAACAATATTATAAACTTTCAAACATCTTAATATTAACCCAAACGTTGTTGTCTATGACACATAAAAACTAATTATTTCAATATTGTATATCTTGTATTTTTCACTTATGAAAGTCCCTTTTTTGACATAGAATAGAATAGAATTCAACTTTATTGTCATTGCACTGTCACAAGTACAAGCAACGAGATGTAGTTTGCATCTATCCAGAAGTGCTCTACGAGATATAAATATTTATTTATAGATGTACAAGACTATGTATGTATGGACTATAAGGGGTTATAGCAAAGAGATATAGATATTGTGTATAAATATAAATATAAATATGGGAGCTATATACACAGATTATACAGAATATACAAGAATCTTGTGAATTGTGAATCTGAGCGTTAACAAAACATAAGAAATCAAAGCTGTGAAGGTTGAAGAGGGTGGCCCACAAAACGTCTGGAATGACGCAAACTGCCTCAAAGTTTTCATGTGCTGTACATAAGATGTCTGTTGAAACAAATGTCAACTTGTGATATATTTATTTTTATAGCTAACACTATTAGCATGAGCTAACAAAAAATCGAAATTGGAAGGTAGTGAAAATAAAGCAATACCATTCTAAAACATTTGAGAAAATGTTTTGATCTCTTGCTTATCGTAAACAGCTTGAGATGGAAACTGGAGGTCTTTCCACTCTCCTTTTTGGTTGGCACTTCCAAGCAGCGGTAGAACAAACACCAGCTTTTTCAGCAGACTCTTTTCATCTATTTTTTGTCCTCATCTTCATTTACCCTTGTCATGTCTGCATTGCCTTATATTTCATTGTGCTACAGGCAGTGGCGCAAAAAGTGGGTATGCAGGGTATGCAACGCATAGGGGCGCTGCACTAGAGGGGGCGCCAAAACCCCGTCTCGAAAAATGTTTTTTTCTTGTTGGCATTTTCTATAATTAACAGAATGAAATGATCAATAACAGGGGAACAGCACTGATTAGGCGCCCCTCTGCTCCTCCCATGCAGGTGGCTGTGCACGCACCCCTAAGAGTATGCAGGCGCGTTTTTTTTATTTTTTTTTATTTTAGACTACCACTCGTAGTGCACTTGACAAAATGGAGCGGCAGAAAAAAAAGCTGTCCGGGGCGCAAAACAGAAAAAGTAAAAGGGAGAAGGATAAAGATGTTGGCGGGATGAAAAAAAGCCTTTCAATGTGGTTGAAAGATAGTAGGTAAGTACCGTCAGTGTATTAGCAGGACAGGAGAGTTGTAAATAATCAAGTTAGCTAAAGCTAGCAGCTAGCCTAATACGGAATCGTCCCATATTTGGCTGTTAAAAGTTGCCTCCCCTATTAAACCATTAAGGGACGCGATTTGTTTTGTATTTCTATGAATATCTGATACATAAACCTGTCACAGACACATAACCGCGCACTAAGTAAGAATGACCGAAATAAAACTCAGGAAATATTAACACAGGAAAGCTAAAGCTGCTGTGGCGGCAGTGCCCAGCTATGGTCCAACACTTAGCCCTCCTGGGTGCATTTTTTCTCTCATATATATTATGGATTCTTTAATTAAAGATGAGTTGTTCAAGTTCATGCGTGTATCAGACAAATTAGTCATCAGAGTCACTAAAGCCCTTAAACTCAAAAAGGTTGGTGACCTATTTTACCAACCTTTTTGGCAGGGGCACACTTGAGTTTAAATGTCTTATTCAATACCACTACAGTGATGTTGTGATGTATCTGATAAGTCAGATCAGATGTAATGTCCAATCAGTAACTGTTATCCAACAAGGAGATGATTTAAATTAAAGTTTAATTTCTATTGTAGTTTGACTGCTGTATTTTCTAAGCCTATTTAACACAAAATTGATGTCATTCAGCTGTGATGGTGGAGAGAAAGAAGAGAAGATGATGAAAGAGGAAGAATCAGGACAGACAGGGGAAGGCAACAGGTTGGTCTAATGCAGGTGGAAGTGAGGGAGCAACTAGTCCATCTCAAGCACAAATTTTTAAACATTATTTTTAAAAACGGTAAGATCTGTAATTTTTACAACTAATAATGCTTTTTTGACCACATGACTTAGTGGAGAACACCACAGACAAGGGATGAAGGAGACAGACATGAGGTCAGTGATAGAGGAGACAAGTGATGAGATCAGGTAGGCATTAGGAAAGCAACAAAAACCTATATACCATGATGGTTTGAGTTTCTGATGACCATCTTTGATCGTGTTCTTTTTTGGGGAAAATTAGTGCAGGCAGTCATGGTGAGTCAACCACGAGAAAAGAGAATGAGAAACAGAAAGGTGCAGATGAGGGAGAGGAAGAGCAGAGAGGACTAGATGATGAAGAGAGAGAGAAGCACAGAGCTGCGGAGGAGAGAGCCGAGACAAGGCTTTATTCAGAAGAACCATCTGAATGGCCTTTACCACACAAAATGGGGGACACATTTAGGTAGTACATGGTTGTAAATGGCCCACAGAAAGTTTCTGATGGTCCATATCCAAGATCAGAGAAGAATAAGAGGTGTTTTTCCAAAGCATACTGTTTTCGTTTACTGTCTAATGGAGAGAAAGTTGAACGAGATTAGTTACTGTATTCTAAAAATACTAACAGAGTCTATTGTTTTGCATGTAAGCTTTTTGGTGAAGCTAAAGTTCTTGACACATGCCTTGTGGAGGGGTATAATAACTGGCGATGTCTTTCAAAAACACTGAAGCACCATGAAACCAGTAGTTCTCACATAAATGCTTATCTGACGTGGAAAGAAATGGCATCTCGCTTACGCCTAGGTAAGACTATTGATAGTGAACTGCAGAAAACCATGGCAGCTGAAAAAGCACACTGGAGAAGTGTGTTGACTAGAGTTATCGACTGCATACTTTTCCTTGCAGAGAGAAACTTGCCACTAAGGGGGAAAAATTCTCAGTTAGGAAATCCTAAAAATGGAAATTTTCTGGGAATCCTTGAGCTCATAGCGCGATATGATGTAACACTGGCAGAGCATCTTAGAAAGGCTGTCTCCAAACAAACCACTGGATATCTGACATGGTGCACTCAGAATGAATTTTTAGATTCAATATCAGAGTGTGTTTTGAGTAAAATATCTGCCAAGATCAAGTCCTCTAAGTACT
Organism: Xiphophorus couchianus; assembly: GCF_001444195.1. Classification (NCBI taxonomy): domain Eukaryota; kingdom Metazoa; phylum Chordata; class Actinopteri; order Cyprinodontiformes; family Poeciliidae; genus Xiphophorus; species Xiphophorus couchianus. The sequence continues at coordinate 6,347,722 of NC_040247.1, forward strand.
TTGCAGTGGAACTGGACTGCACACCTGATATTTCAAAGCAAGAGCAGGCCTCAGTCATCATTCGATATATGGGGGGGCGCCGAAGATATGTTCGCATCCACCACAAAAATATGGAGTTGCGCCCCTGGCTACAGGTCAAATTGAAAGCGTTGAACGTTATTCAATGTACAGAAATTACTGTTCTGCCTAGATGGCGCTCCTCACAATCTCCCAGGATGAATTGCAGCATAAAAGACATGGCAATGTCCGTGTGGCAATATTTTGTTTAAATTTAGAAAATCTAAACGGTCTATAGTATTTTTAGTGTTCTGTTTTCCCAAATGAAAAAACCTGCATTGTAATCTTTGAGTCTGGCTTTCTAGTAAAGTCATTAATACACTTTCACAGTTATTTCTTTGCCACAGAGCGTTTGTAACGATATTAAAAAATTTTTATTCAAACCATTTTGTTGAAAAAGTAAACTCAATTTTTATTGGAGCTGCTTAGGTGACTCATCACCAGTGGGTTTATGCTTGCAATGAACTCAAAAACAGTAAGGAATGAACATGTTTGGTAAATTATTTGCTTTCTTATTCCAACATTCACCATCATTGTCACACCTCAGACGCTTGCTTAATATTGTGTAGCCTTACTGGAAACGTCTGGTTATTAAAACTATTAATACTTTTAAAAGCCAGTAAGACCACCTACGCTCCTTGGTCCTCATCTGCATTTTTTAAACTGAAGTTCATTACTTTAATGTTGCTATTTTTGTCTTACTCATAACAGAAATCAGTGAATTTTCTTCGGCGCAGTTCTGGTGCGACAGGAAGCTCCGCATAAATGCTTCACTGCACCTACAAACCACTAACGTCATAGCTGAAGATACTGTAGTGCAAAGTTCCCCCTTACTCTCCTGTTAGAGCAAAGGGGCTGGCGCTGGCATGGTTCAGCGAGGCGCTCTGCACGTGATGACTGCTGTGAGATGCGGCTTTTGAGGGATCATAAATTATGAACAGCTGTGCGCCCATTCTCATAATTTTTACACGATTATCATTTTCTGTTCTTTTCATGCCACCACAAATGGGGCGGCAGTGGCTTTCCTTCCCTCTGCCTTTATGTCTACACATTTCCTTTCAGACTAAAAATCCACATAATTTCTTTCTTTTTTTCTCATGGTTTGCTGCTCTAATTTCCAAACAAATGTGGCAGTGAGGCATATTGTCTTGTGTGGAGCATCCAGAAGTTGCCCATCATGCATACACATTGCATCTCTACCATATTAATATTGCATCAGACTCTGCAGCCCTTTCTGTTTCGGTTGGCATAATGTGGAGCTGAACTTACATATTATAACACATAAACCTATTTTTCTTCATCAGTTCACCATTAACGCCCACTGCATCTTGAAATAGGAACATTTTTTTTAACAATTGGGGCAGACCAATAGAGCAATTCTAATTCACTGCTGCTTTAACCGAATGCATTTAGTGAGATGAAGGACTTCTTCCATGGCTACATCTGCAAGTCGTATCCGATTAAATCAAGCCACCATAGCTCATAAGCTATGTAAGAACTGAACCATACATTCCCGTCACATGTTTCAAATGCAGCATGAAATAATAAGTTTGCAAAGTCCCCCGAGGCATCATCAAACTTCAAACTGTGTTAATAAACGTGGAGAATCTATTTTGGGCCTCCCTCACGTCTGACCCAACTTCATTTTGACCTTTTATTACAGCGATCAGTGAGTAATCTCCTGACTGCGCCCTGACGCTGTTGCATCGTGTGTTCAGAAATCAATCCAGTGAAAGCTGCTTGAGTAAAGACAACAGAGCATTTTAACATTCTTTCTCATTTTTCTGGTTGTCTTTGTGACTTTTTTCCTGCCTAAAAAAGGAACAGAAGACAAAACCTCTGGAGATGAGCGTGAACATCTCCACGAATTAGACAAGAATCTGCTTTTTAGACATGATTTCAGGGACTGGAATAGAGTTATAACTGTGGATTGTTTCCACAGTCTTAATCAAACAGGAATTGTGAAACAAATAGTGAAATAATGGATGTAATTTTGCAACACACACCAAGACAGCAACTCGGTGCGTGTCTGTCTAAGGCGTCCTGTAGATGCTGCTGCTTTGGAGGCTTTGTTCTCTCTGAGTCGCACCAAATTAGATTGATTACTCCTGGCATGCACATTTTATTTGACTTCATTGTCCTCCCACTCTGTTGTTAGTGCTTGTGTCAGAGATGTGCATATTCTGTGTGTGCACATGTACAGCTATGATTAGCTGTTCTCAGGAAGCGTGTAGAACAAGTAACAGTTTTATTGATTGGATATTTTCAGAGCAAATATTTTATGTTCATATTTGTGGGAAGCAGACGTACTACGTGATATGTAGGCCATTTTAGCTCAAAGCTGTGGCTGAATGAGGCTGTTTGCATGGATGTTTCCGATGATTTCATCCATGTGGTTGCGCTTGTATGTGGATGAGTTTATTTGCATGTTTCTCTCATGTTTGTGCACATGCAGGGAAGTAACGTGATGGAGGACCAAGATTTAAGAGACATGGGGATCACTGACCCAGGGCACAGAAAGAAAATCCTCCATGCAGCACGTGGCTTGCCCAAGGTACTTAACACCACATCCAGAAAAATAAACTCCAGTACTTCAACAGCAGATGTCAATTAGCTAAAATGAAGTGAGATAAAGGTTGTTATTGTGAATGGATGTAAATGTGATATTGCTCCCTTCAGGATTGGTTGGAAATTATAATCTGTACATAACAGTAATCAGTTTTAGGCTAACAACTAAACCACAATTGAAGCTGAAATGCTCATGAATGGATTTGTTTTGCTTTATTAAAACATAATTCAAAAGTGAATTGCAATATTAATACATAAATATGGATTTTTGTGCAGAATTCAGATTTTCACTGCTCTCCTTTTTTTATTCGTTAATTATAATCTTAAACTCAGAAAAGAATAAAATTTCCTGATAATCTACTTTAGGAGATTCAGTTTATTGGATGGAAAGGTGGATAGGTGGATGGCTTCACAAGTGGATGCAGTGATGATGGGGGAATTAATACTCTTTTTTACTACATAAAATTATGAGCTATTTGTTATTGGTCAGATTATTATTTTTTTCTGAACAAGACATAAAAAGTCAATTGGTTTACAAATTGCTGTGTGACTAGTTCAGAGGTCAACAACCTTTTCCATTCAAAGAACCACTTTTGCCCCCACTACTACAAAATAAAACTCACTTAAAGCTGAAAGAAAAAACAACAACAACAACAAAAAAACAGTTTTCTAGATATGTACTACATGAAATGTTGAAAGCTAATTAAATTCGCTTTTAAGATTAGAGAACCTTTTATTTTTAGATTCTGGAACAAAACAAATCTGCTTTTACAGAAGAAAAAAAACTATTTTGTAGAATGAGATGAGATTTTCTATAAATGTGGAAAATGAAGAAATATAGGTAGGATAGTTTGAAGTTTGCTACTTTTTAAAAGCCTGTTTTAGATATTAAAAGCGGTTTTTGCATAGTAACTAATGGAAAAACTCCTTAAATGACAATTTCTTGTTACATACATAGTCAAAGTGTTTTTCTTTTGGTTCTGTAAGAGCCGTATTGGACTGGCCAAAGAGCCACAGGTGCCTCTGGAACCCCAGGTTGCAGACCCCTAGACTAGTTGAAATTGTCTATAACTTGAGACTCTATGTTAGGATGACATGGCAGAACTCTGCATTGGAAGTAGAACTCAAAAAGGAAAATTGGATTTAGCACTGCTTCCTCTTTTACTCCTAATTTGACGTTAACATCTTAGTACTTGCTCTCATATGCCTGTCTTTCTCTCTGTAGGTGAAACCACTGGGTTGTGATGGCAGCACATCTTTATCCTCTTGGTTGGACGTCCTTGGCCTGCATGAGTATCTTCCCAACTTTCTCTCTAATGGCTACCGAACCCTGGAGTGTGTGAAGAACTTGTGGGAGCTGGAAATTGTCAATGTAAGAGTTGTTTAAGTATTGAACTTTAAATGTTTAGCATGTTACAGTGAGCTGTTATGAAATTTCACTTCTGTGGCAATGGAAACTATTTCTCACTGAAGCATAAATGTTGTGGATTCTGTTTGAGGTTAAGATGCACTTAATACTCGAGTGCAGAAGAATCAAAAAAGTGTTTCAGTGATAGAAACAATTTCCATAAAACTACAGCTCAGATGCTTTATAAATCATAGAGTAATTAGTAGATAAATAGCAAATAATGTAAATTAAGTTGAAAAGAGGGTAAGGGATGACAGAAAAAGTCTAATTTGGTTTTGTCTTTAGGGAAATAGTGTGACATTTTATGGTAATCAGTGATTATAAAGGATGACTAATTTCTTATGGTCTTAAAATGGTTGATCCACCAGAGAGATGCATGTTGCATTTTCAATCAAGCAGTTCTTAAAATTGCACACATGTTGTGAGTGCAGCTTTTTTTAATAAATTCTCAAAGGCTGTTAGAATTTGTTTGTAAATGTCACACATCATCTGTGACCTTTCATTAATTTGATCCTTGTTTATTGCTTGACTCAAGTCAAGTTTATTTGAATAGCACATTTCAGTAACCAAGCAGTTTGAGGTGCTTTATATGACAAAAACATAACACAATTAACATACAAAAACTGAAAGATAATATTCCAGTGGCAGAATAAAGAGAAGAAATGAAAAGTTGTATTTCAGACCAGAATTAATCAATGTTTTATTTATTATTAATCAAAGGCAAGCCTTAGCAAATGGCTTTTAGCCTTGTTTCAGCAGTTTTGCAGTTTTTTGGAAGTTTATTACAGATTAGCGCAACGTAATAACCACTGCTTAAATTCCTAATTTAATTTTGTTTGGTCTTGGACATTCTGACAAATATATATGCTTTGATCAAAACCTCTCTGTTGTAACTCTGACTTCATGTTCAGTGCTGGATCTAAACCTCAAACTCAGTCTGAGGTCTTTCTACTGGACTATCCTACTTGTTGAAAGAAAATTAACTACCACAGCATAATCCTGCCTACACCATTTTGCATGGCGGGCCTGATGTGTTCAGGGTGTCAGTTACCTGCCAAACAAAATGTCTCTTGGCTGCTTCTCTGATTAACGCTCTCCTTACTCGGCCAGTCAGCTTAGGTTGATGACCAAGTCGTAAAACACTCATTCTGTATTTGGATGATTTATTGATCAGTTCTCTAAGTGTTCAAACTTTGCATATTGTTTTACAGCTGAAAAAGACAGTGTGCAAAAGATTAGGTGTTATAGACCCTATTGTTTTGGTTTACTTGTAATATTTTCACATTTTTGAATTTCATGGATGTTCACTATGCTTAATGGAATGGCTTTTATCTGCTGGAAATGTATTAGATTTCAACCCTTTGGTAATCACCAGTGCGGTTTCTAACATTTAGATCACTATTATGTGAAATGTTATTTATTTTAGCATATTGTATGTTAGCTAGTGCCATGTTTATTGAAGACAACCAGGCAAACAAAGCAGATGAACCTTAGTGTCCTCTATGTGAGTGGATAATAGCGCAGAAGCTGAGAATGAATGTGCTTGAAGATATTATATTATGTTTGCAGCATCTGGTGGCAGTAAACAAAAAGGCAGTGGTGGTAAAATTGCAGAAAGAGCTGCAGTAGCAGCCGCCAAGCTTCCTGCCAATGCAGTGTGAGAGGGATGGTGTCCAGCAGACTGCAATGAAGAAAGATGGTGGTCTGAGTGCGCAGCACATTACTCTCAGTGTGCAGAGCAGCAAGAACTGCCTGTGAGCATCTTGGCAGAACTCTCTTTGCCCATTACATTTTCTACATCCTCTTCAGCATTTTAGAGCGAATAGCATCTGGCTTCTTCTACGATCCAGGTCGCGTTTCCAAAATCATTCCAAGGTTCTTTTCAGTAACGTTGTGTTCACTGGTTTTGCTGGAGCTTTTGTGGAGAATAAAAACATAACCAGAAATTAAATGCACAGACCATTTGCTTCTTCTGCTTCTGAGTAATAGAACTGATCAGACAAAGAATTACATGGGCTTGTTCTGAAAGGTTTTGTACCAGGAACATAATTGCAAATGTAACATTAATCACTCAACATCCACCCTTTGAGGATGAGCATGAATGTTAATAGCCAATTATGCAAATGCATAGTATTAAGGTGATGGGATTTTACTACATGAAATGAATATTTGCTTCATCCTGCAAGACTTTTAGACATATGAGCAGATGTGGTCCTTGTAAATGGTTAAACAGAGATTGTACTCATGGTTATGTTATTCTGTTGTGCAATTTTCCGTATTGCAATCGGAAAATACAGCTGCACTGTCTATGTATTTCTGGATAATGTTCTGAGGTCCTCTCTGTTTTCGTAGCTCATCATCCAAATATGGCTTGTGAATATTAGAGTGTCCCAAGAAGGACGCAGTGTTGTACTTTAGGCTCATGGCAAAACAGATTGAAGCTGAATTATTGACGAGAGTCACTTCTGTTTGCCATCCAGTGAAGAGTACATAGCATCAAGACCGCCAGTGTGTTTTTAGATTCATCTCTCTTATCTTTGTCTGGATAAATTGTTCTGTATGAGATATTCAGATGACTGTAAAATGGAAATTCATAGAGTGATGCTGTTCCCTCCAGGTTATTAAGGTCGGGCCCTTAGGCCACAGGAAGAGAATCATTGCATCTCTAGCAGAGAGACCCTATGAAGAAGCTCCCTCTAAATCCCGTCGGCTGTCCCCAATTATGGTAAGACTGATTATGAAGTTTACATACTTAACACTTAATCTGCCCTCATTATTATGTTGGTGCTGCCTTGTGGGAATTAGCTTCCTACAAAAAGACATGTTTGGCAGGGAAAATTGTGAATACATCAATGTTTTCTCAGTAAATATATATTTCTAATGAAGTTGTTGACATGGTAATTATATCAGATGTTGGTAGCAACCCAAATAAAAAGAAATCAACACAGATAAGTCCACAAATGTGTTGTAAGTACACTGAATATCCAACTGAAATATGTTAAATACTAGTAGAGATGCATTTTTTTTTTTGCAATGACACATTCTGATTGGATCAACTATTACCTTTTCCTCCCCTCAGTCTGTCTTCAAAAATCTTGAAGGTTCTGTAAGCATCGTCTCAGACATTGAGTTTTTTTCCCCATAAATTTTCAGTTGGTTTTAATTCAGATTATGGACTCATCTATACAGATTTATTTGCCTTCTTTAAAACTACCTGAGAGTTTATTGACTGTGTTTGGAGGATTCCCCAAGTTAAAAATACACTCTGGTTTCTTAGTCAGATTTTTGTTCAGACTGTCCTGGACTAGACCAGCTGCTATTGACTGGAACTGGTATAGAGGATGATTGCTTTCTAAATATTGTTAGATTTTAACTATTTGACTGTCTAGGCCTTTTTGTGTTCAGTACTCATTCCCTGTGTCATTCCACCCCATTTATTACACATAGCTAAATTATTTGTTTTATATATGGATTACTTTGGTTGCTGCTAATAGTTCAATTAGAAACTTATGAAGTGTTTAGTAGAAGGTTTAATCTCTTTAATTCATAATATTTCTGAAGGGCAGCTAAGAAAATTAGCTAGTCGGAATGTAGCCAATTTAAGAGGACGTTTTATACCATCACAACTGTAAAAATGTCAAGCAATTAGAGAAAGCTATGGAAGTCTTTTATTTTAATCTGGGACAAAACATAAAACACTGTTACCTTTAGCAAAAAAATATTGTCTAAAGATTCTCAAGCTGAAGGTAAATTTCCAGGCTTATTCTCTGGTCTGGCATTTTAAAAGTCATGAGTCATTAAAACTACAAATAGAAACAAAACTATTTAAACAAGTAAGAAAACAAAACATAAGAGAAAAGTGCATAAGCATAAAATTGGCACAAAGCAATAACAGCAGAGAAAAATACAAAGAGAAGAAAATTGCTGCTCAGTATCGGCTGTGCGAGCAGCTGTGTTCACAGATTTGTCTCTGTTTAAGCCACTGTTTCACTTGGGAGCTCAAAGCTCTACAATCAGCCAACTTTGTTATTACTGGTGGCAAGCTAGTCTAAATATGGGATCCTTTGCTTGAAAAACAAGAAAGTAAAAAAAAATGTTTTTCATCTTCTTTTAATAACTCTCCATGAGACTCTTGGTTATGTTGACACTATTTTCTGTTGTTTCCCTGACAACTATAGACTGTAAAACTGAGTCATTATTACCAAGTCCAAGGCAAAAGGCAGGAGAGAAAAGGCAATAACTGTATGAGCCAGATTAAAAAAAAAAAGTGTTGATCAGAGATGAAAAAGCTTGTGGAAGACTGCACTGACGATGTTGGGGTGAATTAGCAGTTACATTGCGCAGTGCTGCAAGGGTTGTTGAAGAAAAAAAGACAACATAAGGAAAGTTGTTTTCACTTTGACACTTGTCTAAAGTTATGAGTCTGTTTTGATTCAAAAGCCTCTCAAGGCCGTTGATTATCCGTATTGCTTTTGAATCTCTTTCTGCCACGTTTTCTTCCTTCCACTCAACATTCCGATAATCTGCTTGTTTGAGCACAACTAGCTTCTGAGCACTACTTTTTTATGACTTACCCTTTTTGTGTGTTCAATGATGGCCTGCAGGACAAGCATCTGTTCTGCATTTTCTGCCATAATCACATAGGCTATTGTGTAGCTATATATTTTTTTCTAAAATAAGAATCCAATTTTATTTTTAGCATTGAGACCAATTTTCTAATATTCTGATCTTTTGGTTTTCATTTTAATAGTAAAAATTAGCATAACTAAGTATTTGACATTTACCACAATGTGTGCAACAAATCTTTTTCAAACAAAATAGCTTAAATATATTAACCTTTTGATGAAATTATTGAAAAGCACCTTGAATCATGATTTGCAGTTGTTTTTGGGATTAGGCAGGAGGAATGGAGACCTGACAGACTCACATTCATCTTCTGGCATTGTTTGACTGAGAAAATGGTGACTGTGTCGACAGCTATTTTCTGCATGAGTGACAAGGGTAAAGCATTTAATATCCTAGCATTTTTTTAAACTGCCAGAAAGGTTTTTGAACTAGCATTGCTATACATGGTGAAAATCTACTCCTCAGTGAGTATTTCCCAAGAAGCTATTAGATTAACTCCACCAGAATTCCTTTCTGATTCTCCAAAACATTATTAAACTAATGTTTTTCAACTGCCAGTAAGATATTTACACCCCATAACAGCTATACCAACTCTCACTGAAAAAGCTGTGACCTTTTGATTATTTAGACTGCAACACTTTCAGTGGATTCTTTAATAAGGTGCAGAAATAGCCTTTCTGTAATTTAGTTGGTACAGTAGGCATCCCTAATGTTCACAACTAGAAAGGTAGTTCAATTCTTATGCTCTATATAAACCGTAACAGTGTTTTCATTAAACAGCATTTATGTTTATATATTTTGGATGAGTGGAGATTAAACCCTAATAGAGCAGAGCGATATGGACTTAAAGTTTTATTTTGTGGTAGTATTCTGATAACATTAAAACTGATGATAAGAACTGCTTTTTTTTTTTAAGGTAACTGTCTGACTTCAAATGTGTGTCATAGCAATAACAGCCCCACAAACCCAATATAAAATTAACCAGTAGCATGTGGTAAACTGTTTTATTTTTAATTCATTACAGGAAAAGATGTTTGAAATGTGGATGTGATTCAGTACCATTGGAATACAAAGGCTGATTTATCAGGCAGATTAAACTGGGCTAAAATAAACCAAGAGAGCAATCTATTGTCAAAAGCTTGGACAGAGACCAGGAAAACCAGTGCTGTCACAACATTAATCTGCTTGCTGTGCCTGTGTGTGTTTCTGTGACAGTTCCATGACCTCCTATCCCAGACCACTTCGCCCCTCAGTCAGTTGGACCCCTACACCAGTCGCTCCATGGACATGCTCCTCCCCCTGACCGAGTCGGACCGGAGGCGAAGAGCAATCGATCAAGACTGCAGCATTTCGCTGCGATCCTACAATGAGAGGCCGCGCTCTGTAGTGAGTTTCAACTTCTTTCACTTGGATCTCAGTTAAAGAAGCCACCCACTGCAGCTTATTATAAGAGAATTAATAGTTTAAAAAATGGAGGAGGATACAGCATATTTGCTTTCTTCCCAGAGGCAGAACTGCTATGTGCATCTGCAGTTTAATATAGCGGTATAATTAGTGGGCAGATTTTAATTCCATGGAGCCTTGCTCTAAATAATGCATCTCTGTCCATTTATACGCAATTATCAAATGAATTTTCTTTAAAACATCTTAATGTGGTAAGTTCAAAATAAATTAAATGGTAACATTTCAAATCCTACTGCTGTGTCCTATGGTTATAAAAACTGCATCTCGTTGCATTTATTAATATTTTTCATGTTCAGCAGACTAAACTCAGTCAATTGTCCCTCAAGGCTTAAATAATTGGATGAATTTATTCAAGCACAGACAAAAAAGCTGACACAAAGGTTTGCAAGATTTTGGTCCAAACCCTTGCAAAATTTATGATTACAAATGTAAAAAAAACAAACAAAAAAAACATTCATTTTCAGTTTGTTCTCTTGCATTTTGCACAGCATCATACATTTATATGAAAATAACATCAGTGGATGGTAAAATATGGCTGCATTAAATAATAACTCAGCCCTGCAGCTGTTTTTCGTCTCATGAAGCTCAGCCTCCCTGGGTGTCTTGGATTATTTTGCGTGAGAATGAGCTAAAAATATCTCTGTGATCAAATTTTAGCATTTGCTAAAGGTCAAACTGCGACACAAACAGTCAAGCTTGCACGCCTGCTCTCTGACTCAGTGAGGCAAAGAGAGAAAAAGAAACAACATTCTGGGAATGAAGGAATATGTTGTACTGCCTGCTTTAAATCACGTCTTAAATCAATACCTTTCTGATAGAACTTTGGTGTGTTATTATCACAAGTATATTTTATTCTGACAAGTGATTTATGAAGGAGCTCAGCAGATCCTGCACTGACCTGAAGGCTGAACATGCATGAATATTTATGAGCTCGGATATCAAAAAACGACTAACCAAAAAGTGCTGACCAGTCAGACTTCAGACGCTTTTGCTTTAATATGCAGCAGTTAGAGGTCTTGTAACTCAGCAGTTCAACAGAGACACAAATTAGTATCTGGAGTCAAAACGTCTTTGAGTTTTCTTTGAATGTATTTACCCAAAGCAGTGCAAAAATCCCAGTCTTACCTCTAGGAAGTGGGATGCAGGGCTGTGACTCTGCATCTCTGCATCTCTGCAGGACAGACACAGTGAACGACATAAAGAGTCTCGATTAAACCTCCGGCCGCCGAGCCACTCTGCCACATACGCCACCGTGTCCGCCTGGCATCACCAGCCTGAGAAGCTCATCCTGGACTCCTGCAGGTACGAGGCAACAGTAAGTATCCTTTTCTGTCTTCAGCACACAGGTGGAAACGTTTCAACCGTTTGTTAGTTTCATAAAATATATTTTTTTCTTCTCTTTACTTGGTTTTGATTGTCATGAGCAATGGGGATACTGAATTGTTTTGATTTATCTCTCTCCTCAGTATTTAGGATCATTGATAATCAGGGATTTACGGGGGATTGAGTCCACACAAGATGCCTGTGCTAAAATTAGGGTGAGTTGAAGAATTTTGCTTTTCTTCCCACTCCAACCTAAAAAGAACAATTACATGTTTTTGTTCTGAAGTTCGCAAACATTTATCATGAGAATTTGAGGCTTATAATGAATAATTTAATATTTTTATTACAAAATTGTGTCAACATTGCATACACAGGCTGTATGTGTCCCTCAGAAGGTTTGTCCCTGCATTTTGGAATAATTCTAATTGAATATTCAACATTCTTTGGCCAAACTGACATAAAATATCTTCAAATCAATTGGTTTCCTGGGACAAGACAACTTTAAGCTTATTCCATAATTTCTTCCATCAGATAGAGGCCTTTGGAAAAACATTCCTGAAACATCATGTTAGCTTGCTTTTTCCCTTCAAAACACATTTTTGATATTGGCGTGCGTTAAAGTTTATATAATATAGTTGTACTCACCTTGCATTGTACAAATACCAAGCTAGTGAAACTCAGTGTGATGCAACCTCCACTATGCTTGACAGCTGGCACAGTGTTCTTAGGTTTGAAAACTTCACCCTGATCCAAACCTTGCTCTTGTCATTTCCACTCAATTGTGATGCAAATTGTGAGCAATTTTATTTGAAAATTATACAAAAAAGGAAATGCAATTTAGACATGTTTTCATCTTCTGGTTAGAAGAGAATCAACCAGACCAAGCAAAGTGTAATTTCATTGGTTGTTGATGTAACTTATAGCTATTAAAAAAATAATAGTATGTAGTTTCGTGCCTCTAGTAAGGTCTGGAGGTTTAAATTTTGGACCAGAGGCTTGTTTCTTAGTCGGCACCCTCTTAAGTTAATAGCAGCATAAAACTGGTGTTCCAACAAATTCTTGAATTCAAATGTGGCTTCATAAAAGACAGGGTCTTTTGAACAAAAATGAAAAAGGTGTTTCAAAAAAGGGACAAACTTAAAAGTTAGGACAAAAAGAAAAGACAGAATAATCGCTACTTTGATAAAAACATTAATGACAAAGTTTAGAAAGATTTGGCTGCAATGGGATTAGGTGGAGTGGAAGACCAAAGAGTGTTTTGTGCACTGCTCAAAAAAATAAAGGGAACACTTAAACAGGTGTTTAACACTTAAAGTGTTCCCTTTATTTTTTTGAGCAGTATATTTTAACATGAGCCAATGAATTTGTGGCTGGTGTGTAATGATTGCCTGTTCAGAGAGGACTTTGGAGTGCAGTGGTGAATTTTGGATGGATCATTTGTTACAAATTGGATGGCAGAGCTGGAGAGGACACCAAGCTTTTTGGAGTGAGCTCTTACATACCCTTCTGTAAATTACACCATCATAATCAAACAAGAAAATGATGGTCATTTAAAAAAAATAATTAGTTTAGTAGAGAATGTGAAAGAGAAGAGCTGACTTTTAATTTAACCTCAGACTCATTTGTCAGTGCAGTTTGAAAAGGACAGAGTATTGTCTGGCCAGATTCCCGAATATTTATACTCAGTAACCTGAGTAGAGGTGTCCTCTGAAGGGCGGAGGTACTTGGGGTTTTCAAAGGCACAAAGCCCTTCGTATCAAACCACATGACTTGGTGGCATGGTGATACAGTTGGTAGCACTACTGCCTCGTAGCTCATAGAAGGTCAATGTTTTGCGAAGCATTGACCTCAAGACTATTAAAAATCTGCAGACTATGAGCTTAAAAGTTTGTGTCAGAAAACCAACCAATTTAAATCAATTTCACTGATTCTAACACCAAACAAGGGTTAAATAATAACCCAGAATGATGTTACAAAAACTGTTTGTTTAAAGTGCAACTTACGGACAGATTTCACAAATATTAGTTTTGGTGTATACATATATTTGAGTTGCATAACCTGCAACACCTTGGAAAGCTCCAGATTAACATGACATTCATCCCCATAAAGAGTGTATGTATACTTCTGACCAAAACTATGAATCATTAAATCTGGGGAAATGAAGAATAATCAGTTTCTTTTTTGAAACATGACAATTATGTGAATCTTGTTCATTTCAGAAATCAAAGGATTCCAAAAAGGGCCCAGTTGTCATACTGTCCATCACCTACAGAGGTGTCAAGTTCATTGATGCTGCCACTAAGGTAAAGTGATATTAGCATCTGTGCTAACAGATATAAAGATTTCAACACAAAATTTGCTGTCAAATTGATGGAGATTGATTTCTTTTCACATTTCACCTCATTTCTGTCTCCAACAGATGATAGTTGCAGAGCATGAAATCAGAAACATCTCGTGTGCCGCCCAGGACCCGGATGACCTCTGTACCTTTGCTTACATCACTAAGGACTCTAAGAGTGGCCACCACTTCTGTCACGTCTTCAGTACTGTGGAAGTCGTAAGTATTCAAACCAGTTCTAAAATGTGGGAAATGCAAACAAACATGTGCACCTGTTTGTTATTTTGTCAGGAGTTCTAATAGTCATGGCTCTTTGCGTGTCATCAGCTACCTGCAGTTAAACTTGTATGCAAACATCCTGTTGGCATTTTATTTTATCTCTATTGTCACATCAAGTCTCTACTGTTAGATTGAATCACTTTTCACACAAAGTTTTGCTCAATGTATCAGTAACTGTGAAAAGGTCAACAACAATCACTGCATTTTCTTTTTGTGTGTAGTGGGGTAATTATCAGTCATCAGTGTCAGCAGTCTGTGAATTGTCTGTGTTTTTTAAGCAGGAAGAAATTCTCCTGAATCTGTTTTCTTTTAGTTGTTGTTCAAGACATTTTAATATGTCTTGAACAACATACAGCACAATACATTGTGCTGTATGTAGCCGTTCAGGGCTAACGATTCATCTATTAATATTGCATGTGCTCATCATTTTGTAGTAATTAAGATTTGTAAAACAGAATCACATTTGGTAATAGATATATTGAAAAAGAAGGCGCATACTGCCTTTGTGCATAACAAAGCTTTAGTTGTAAACAAAGTTTTATGCATCTTACACACAGTGTAAGATGCATAAAACAGTGTGTATGCATCTTACACTTAAAAGATGCACTTGAAATTCTACATATTTTGGAATGCCACAAACATCACCATATTTTTCTGGGACTTTAATCAGTTCAGCAAAAAGTAGGAAGTGGGAGAAAAAAAATCTAAATTCTTTTACAAATAAAAATTAAAAACATTATGATGTGCTTTTGTGTTCAGATTCCATTCCTCTGATAGCCTTAAATAAAGTCCAATTTAACCAATTGCCAACAGACTTTGGGGAAATTACAGGGAGGACATGCAGGTGGCTTCACCTCATGCAGTTGATGGGGATATGGATGGAGTGCAATATACCAAACAGCTTTCAGCTGTAATTGTAGTAAAACGTGGTTCTGCAAAGCTTTGAGTTATGGAGGCTGAATAAAAATGCATAAAGCATTTTTGAGAGAATACATGTCAGTTAATGTTTCAACTTTTTTTTTCTGATTTAGATCCAAACATATGAGATCATCTTAACACTGGGACAGGCATTTGAGGTGGCTTATCAGATGGCAGTTCAGTCCAGGGCGAGACACTATGTGCCTCCAACATCTCTGGGCTCAGAGTTCATAGAAACCAAAACCAGCCGCCCAGTGTCTCAGTCGTGGAACAGCACGAGAAGATCAGCGGTGAGTATCAAGAAAGGAGGAAAAAATGGTTTTTATTAGGCTTTTCTTGTTATTTGAAGTTGTTCAATGTTTATAAGGTGAAGGAACTGGTAGAAATGTGCAGTTATGGAGTCATAATTCAGAAAATATACACAGGCCTCATGACCGAGTTCTCTCCCTCCGCTACTCAATTCCCAATATGCCACCTACAAAGGAAGATTTGCTGTGTGTGGGGGAAAAAAGTGATGAGTCATTACTTTTCCACCAGCTTCCACTCACATACCCCACAGCACTGAGAGTCCATCCCGATCAGTGGAGATTTTCTATTGGTGCATATGCGAAAAAAAAATAATAAAAAGAAGTGATGAATGAAAGCTTTATTTGTTGCTCACAGGCAGATGAATGATACACTGCGGGTCAATTCTAAAGGCTCAGCCCCCCCGTGGGAGGACACGCCCGCATGTTCTCACCTATGATTGAGTGGGCTGCGTAATGTTCACGCAGGTCCCCCAGCGGGGCGCATTGACATATTGACCTTTCTGGCAGCATATAATAGGCGTTCAGCAATCACTGTCACCTGAAAGTGTGTGTATGCTGTAGGACCAACTGCTTATGCAGAAACACAAATCATTTTGTTTTACCACCTGCCCCTTGCCATAAAATATGGAGTATGCACACATCTGCATAATGAGCCTGGCTCAGTGTTTAGGTTTTAGATGAGACGGGGACTGATTTTTGTCATCTGTTATTAGTTTTAATGCTTCATGCTGCTGCAAAATGTTGTTGGTTTAAACAGATTTTATATATCATCCCCAAAGTGTTGTTAACCGTCTCCTGAGCCCCATCCCACAATGTTACAGTTGTTACAACATTAATGGCTTTGAATGTCAGGAAACCAGCAGAGTTTAGCAGCTTAATAAGGACCTGTGCATCTCTGTTAGGGCTGCAACTAATTATTATTTTATAAATTGATTTATCGATTAATCAGATAAAAATATTCATTTAAGCTTTCTTTAATATAAGAAATATACTAAATGTACTTTTGTAAATAAATGCAATAACATAAGAAAATGCAATAACATAGCATTCCTGTAGTGTATGCTTAATCAGTTGTAGATTAACTGATTAATTATTGTATTAGCTGATTAATAATTGGATAGCAAAAAGTTCTTAATTAAAATTTTCTTTTTACAGAAACAATTTTTTTTAATGCCACTTAAGCCACGTGAAATTAAAACTATTCAGCTTGAGGAGTTCTTATAAGACAATGAATTCTTTTAAACTTAAATGAAGATGTATATATTTATGGTACAGCTTTGAGTAATTGCTGCTCTGCGTACGTTGTCTGTACACTCCAGTTAACGATTAATCAGTTGCTAAATTAGTTGGAGATTATCTCAATAACTGATTAATTATGAATCATCCGATTAATTGTTTCAGCCCTAATCTCTGTAAACTAGAGACTCAATGATGAGATCATTTATTTCAGGAATTCATTATAAAAAAAAAAACTTGCATACTTTATGGATCAATAAAAAATAAGTGATAAATGTCAAATCTTTTTTTCTGTTCATTTGGATAATTTTGGCTTGTAGTTAATGAAAACTTAAAATTCAAGTTCTCAGAAAATTAGAATATTTTCTTTAAAAAATAGGCCAACTTAAAAAAGGGGGTTAATATAGAATGTCCACCTATTTGAGAACTGTGTAGTGTCCAGTGAACAGAATAAATACTTGGTCGCAGCTCATTTTACTACTTACTGGGGTGTTAAGGAAGCCCAGGTTGGGTTAATGGTGGCCTTCAGCTGTTTTGCATTGTTGGGCCTGTTGTCTCTCATCTTCTCTATCTTATGAGCATCCAGTCTGCGCAGATTATTTTTTTCCCATGGATTTTCCAATCATGTTGGTGTTTTGGTAGTGTGGGCAGGCACCAAGAACTGCTGGAAAGTAAAATCAGTATCTCATTAAGCTTGTTAGTAAAGGGAGCCATGAACTGCTCTTAAGTTTGCTGGTAGGTGGCTGTGCTGACTTTGAAACTGACTAAACACAGCGGATCAACACCAAATGAAATGGCTCACCTAATCATCACCAAAATATTAAACTGCATCTAGAGCTTCTAAGATTTTTTGTCCTGAGACAATAAGAACTTCATTGCAAATTGAAATACAACATATACTGTAGTTTCATCTAAAAAATAAGACTTTTTACTACTGAGCAACAATTTAGTCAATTTCTGAATTTCTCAGTTTCTTAGCTTAGGTAAGACTCTTCTTGTCTCCAGTATAATAGTGGCTTACCGCAAGGAATATTGTAGCCAATGCCCTGGACATATCTGTAATCAAGAAGAACTGACTCAGTATTATGCTTCACAATCCCTTTGAGGCTGTGGTTTCCCCTGTTAGTTGTGCACCTTTGTCTGCAATTCTTTTTCCTTCCTCCAAACTCCTCATTAACATGATTGGAACAGCCAACTTATTCAAAAAATACTTTTCGTGGATCCTCCTTGCGCATCATGCAAATGTTGATGAGCAGGTTCTCCCCATAATTGTGTGGGCTGCCATGATGAGTTAACGTAAACTTTCTGTCCTCAAACTGATTTTGAGTTTTCATAAGGTGGAACCCAAAATCAACAGAAATAAACACTATTTATTTAATGGATTAATATTTAAATTATATGACTTTTAAACTGAACTACTGACATAAATTACCTTTTTGAGGATAATCTAAGATGCACCCGAAGTTACTTAAACATCCCCTCCCTCAGTGCTGTGAAAATGTCTTCTTTAATTGCCCTGAACTGTTTTAAAATGTAAAAGATGTCCTAAGTATATTCTTGACAGCTACATGCTTGGCCTTATAAAAAAAAGACTAAGCCTAAAGCAAAAGTCAGCCCCCGCAGAAGCAGCTGATCTATGTGGCGAACCCACATCTAATTCCAGCATTTCAAAAATGATATGGAAGAATCTGACACCCCACTCTTGCTCTTTGTTTTAAAGTAATTAGGAAAGGCTTTTATGGTAATTGGTAATTAGTGAGTGTCTGCCAGATTCAATGCTTGTTCAAGTTACTCTGACAGATGCGTAAATGCAGAAAAGATCCAAAAGAAAAAAAAATCAGTGGCTACAATTCACAAAGATGCAGAAATAAAAATGCAAAGATGGGGATGGACAAATGCCAAAGAATAAATAAAATGGGCTTAGCAACAATTTTGCCAAACAGCAAAATGCTGTACATATCAAACAACCACAAATCATATCTGTACTGTAAATGCGGGGTTATTATTTTGGTTTATGGTCGTCACACACCTCCGTGGGATGCGTAAAGGATTTTTCACACGGCTAGGCTCACTGTTTCATAATCCGTCCGTGTGTGTCAGGCATGCAAAAAGAGCTGCTGCTTATGACGAAACAAATGAACCTGATGTTTAATTAATCACACTCTGCTCCACCCTCACGACTGCAACGCGTGCACACCACATCAGCATGTGTAGAAATCCAAAGCTCTGCCATCCTCGGCTGCCGCCGCTGCTAAATGGGATTAGGACGGTTGTTATTCAGAACCAAAAATCCCCGACATGAAAACAGATTTTTCTAATGATATTCCTGTGCTGCTCCTGGATTTCTTCACTGTCCATTTAATGCTCTGTCCCTCCTCTCCTGCCTTCTTTTTTATAACATGTCTTTGTTCTTGTCTTCTCGGTCCTCCTGCTTCCCAGGGCGCCCCTCTGCTCGAATGCCGCTGCTGTCACTGTCACACGTGTACTACCCACCGTCCTTCCTTCCTCCCGTTGCACTCTGTTAGCCCTGGAATCCAGGTCCTTCTCTTTCCTTTCCTTTTTTCAGCCCTCAGTCACCATACATCTGCTTACACACCTGAACCTCCCTTATATCTATTTTTATTATTATCATTATTTTGGCAATGCTGCAGTGCACTTTGACTCTTTGTTTTGTGGTTCTTAATATTTTGGAGCTCATAAAACCTCCTCATCCCTTTATTTTCCCCATCTCTCATCTCCATCTTACATATTACAGTTTGAAAATGAAATTAGCGGAGACTTTGTGGGAAAAGGTGAAAAGGTCACGTGGTTCTAGTGGCTATTGAGGGTTAAATCCATTGCAACAATATCGCCTTTGGTTGTCTCAGATGGATAGTTGCAAAATGCTTACCTTAAGTTATTCTTTTAGCAATTTTGAAGTAATTCTGTCAGAATAAAGTATGAAGGAATGTGCATTTTGAATGAGCTGCTTCTTAACTACTAATCAGAATACTCTTTAGCTTCCAGAGAGTCATATGTCTGGATTTGCTGCTGCTGCTTACAGAAGCTGAGAGTATTTTCTGTCAGATATCATCCATTCTCTGTGGATTGAGCCCTCAGTGTCTGTGATTATAACCTGATCACTGGACTGACTGTACCTCTAATCCACATGCACTTGTGTGAGCCGAGGACTTGTCAGTGTGGCGCAAATGGCCTCCACTGCCACACGTCTCACACCTCCTCCTCTCGTCCCTCCTCCCTCCCCACCCCCTCCGGCAGATCGACCCCCTGGAGATGGATGCCGACATGCAGTCGCTGGGCAGCACCACCTGGCTTTGCGACCAGCGGGACTCCAACAGGCGTCCCGTCAGCACCAAGTACGAGACCACCATATTCTGAGGCCGGACTCTCTCCCCGCCCAGCTCCCTGCCACCCCCACGGCCCCCTACCCCCGCTTCTCACTGCACCTCCCTCGTACTTTTTTCCTCTACCCTTGCATCCGGTTCTCCGGTCTTCTCTTTCTCTCACGGAGAAACACACAAACACACACACACTCACAGAGATATATACATGTGAGCCCCGTGCCTTCTCACTGTGATGGTATAGCATCCCTCAGGGCTGCCTCCTCCTGCACCTTCCTTTGCCCCGCCCAGCGACCCACGCCGACCTCCTACATGCCATGACAAACGCTCCTGCGGCTCCCCCCCGAGCTCCCACAACATCCCTGGCAGCCCCTCCTTCGCCTGTTGCTGCTGCAGCTAATGGTGGAGCCCTGGAACAGATGATCCTGGACTGATCTCATTTTACAGTGGCCCTGCTCTCTCAACCAAACTGCCTCTTCCTCCTCATCCTCCTCTTCTTGACAACTTGCATCTGCCTCCAATTCCCCGATAGCTCCCAGAGGTTGCATCTTTATTCTTTTTCTTCTTTCAAGACATTTTTTTTTGGTTTTCTCCACAGGCAAAACAAGTATGTTTATTTTTGATTTGTTCAAGCTTGACTTCACAGCAAGTTCAAGTATTTTTAGATATGTTGGAATGATTTGTGTAAGGCTAAATTGGTCTATAGGCTTAACTCTTAAATGAACAGTTTGACATTTTGGGAGAAAATGTTGATTATTTTCTTGCAGAGGTTTGAGAATAGTGATAGCCATTAATATTTTTGTAATAGAGGCTCAGTTTTGTTCTACATATTATGCATTTAGACATGCATAATATTTTAATATTTATTTAGTATTTCAGTTGGGCAAAGCATGTCTCTGCAGGGGTCAAAATCTAAGTTTGTAATTACTCTGTGTTACAGAGGTCATGCTGTTGCATTCAACATGGCTCCCACTGTTATTTGTCAGACCTGGAGTATAAATAGTGGATTTTATTGAAAATGGCATCAACAGTAATTCCTCTATCCTACAGTAGAACTGGGGGTCTACAAATATTAAAATCAAGAAGGAAATGATAAAATTGTACTTATAGGGTAGTAAAAACAGATTTTTCATGTTTTTCTTAACATTTATTATGATTATCTACAGTACATGTTTTATTTAGATAATCAAACATTATTAAAATAAAATTTAAAGATGAATTGAGTAAATAAATATGTAGTTTTTAAGTTTTCATGATTTTATTTTGTAAATATCTACCTTCACATTAAAGTCAATGGATAAATGTGCTTCATTTACAATAATTTCTTTAGAATTTATCTGATGAACAATTATTTCATCATATTTGAATATGGATTTTTTTCCTAACTGAATACATTAGCTCTAATTAGACATTGGATTTTTTTTTTAAAAAAAAACGTTATTTTTAAAACATGTTTATGGTACAAGTAAAAGAAAAAAATATTTTCCAGACTTTTGAATTTGTTAATAATTGTTTAGGGAATTTAGACAAAAAAAATGAGTTTGTTGGAAAATGTGTTTTTATTCAAAAATTTGTTGTATTTTTAACATCATCTGGGGTCAGTTTGTTTCTTTTTTTCTTTCGGATGGATTAGAATAAGAACAGAAGTGTAATTCACATGCTAATATCAGCATATTAACATTTACCCATGGTTATTAGTTTTTTATCAGTCTTCATTCTCTGCAAGAAGGCAACTACATTGTTCTCAAAATATTGACCTGTTCCTTTAAGACTCCCAACGATATAGATTTCAGTTCTGCAGAGTGACTATGTTGTGTTCACATTTTTAAGTATAGTTTTTTATTTTTGACTTATTGATTTGTTTTCTTTCAAGGCAGTTATATACTTTTTTCTTTCTCCATCTTTAGCCTGTCCTGTCTTACCAGGCATCTACCACTGTGAGGCACTATGAGGAGGCTGCTTTGCTAGCATGGGATGCAAGATGGACAAATAACATATATATATATATAAATATATATAAGTGAAAGACAAAAACAGCAACATGCAGCAAACAACCTGTATTTTTTTACTCATTTGTACAGTACTCATAGTAAGACCACATATGGATTGGTCACAAATCTATCACTGATGTCTGAACTCAAAGCGGACTGAGAACTGAAACCTCCTTACACAATATTGCAGTAACTATAATTAACTAAAAAAATCCCACCTAATCCCCTATCCTGCCAAACTCCAGCACCCAACAGCTGCACGCCTACAAACAGTTTTTAACAAACAGAAAGGAGAAGAAAAAAAAAGCTACATTTTGGATTTCCTGCTGTATCTAACTGTGACTGGCTGGGAAGATGTGTAGATGATGGTGCAGGTTTGTTGAGATGAGTCTGGCCTTGTACTGCCCAGTGCCTGTCAGCATTAATGGTAGCGCTGAGAGCCTGCAAATCTTCTTCATTTAAAAAGCAAAACTAAAAGCACTGTGTTTAAAACAAAAAAACAGCACTATCCCTTTTAAAACTTTGTCTTCTTACAGTGCAAGTGTAGTATTAGTGCATTTTGTGATACTTTTTTAAAGATGGGAGGTAATTGAAAACAGATTATAAGTATCTCGACAGAGGTAACAACATAAAGAGAAGACAATGAAAAAGAAGAAAAAATCAAAAGTAAGCATATTTAGGATGTTGGCAGTAGTCCAAAGCTTTACTTATTTTTGTAATCTACAATCAAAGATCAGTTCATTGAAGAAATAGTTTAGGACTTTTGAAATGATGATATGATAAAAAGAAAAAAGACATTAATATCTTACCTGCAGTAAAAAAGTCTTTTGGTGTCTTCATTCATACAAACAAAAAATGGTCTTGTCCTGAAGGCTGAAGTTAAAAAGTAATATGAGAGGGGTAATTACCAAAATGGACTTTTCTTTCCCAAAACATCAAACTGAAAAATGTTGTTGTTTTACATACTTCTCTGATATCACTTTTCTGCTTGACAGTTATTTAGATTGAAACTGATGAGTATTTACATAGAGAATTGGGTCAAAGGAGATGTGCCATCAATGGCCTTCCTGTGTGAAGCACATGCATCCATTTATAATCTGTACTTGCTTCACCCTTGACAATGTGCGATGGGTAGGGATGGTATTGGTGCAGACTTCCAACAGTATTTGGGTGAGAGGCCTGGTGCTCTTTGCATGTGCTACATTTCTGGTCTTGTAATGTAGGTTGGACAAGCAAATCCCTCTTCTTTAGTGCTAAGTTTGCACTTTTCTGGCACGATGTAATGATGCTGTTCGCTCTCCCCAACTTTTAGCTCTCAGACAAAAATAGAGGCTCTTCTCTAACATTTTTTTATTGTTACTTCAAGACCAGAACCAAAAAAATCTAATTAATTCTTTCTGAACTTAATGAAGTTATCCTTAAATTTCAGTTCATGCATTCTGACGTGTTTGCATAACTTACTGAATTTTGTTTTAAGCTTTGACTTCAAGATCAGGTTTTGTTTAGTCTAAAGCTTTCCACAGATTTGAAATCAAGCATATTACTCTTTGGAAGCTCTGGGCAGAAACACTTTACAGGTTCTGCTCTCTGTACATTTTTAGTAAAAATCATTATGTAAATAATCCTCAATTTCTATGTAAATAATTTTCAAGTGCTGTGTCAATGGTTGAAAGGTTTATAAAATAGCGTTCTCACATAAATTAACTTATTTTTAGAAAAACAATGCAGATCAAAAATTATTATTTTTACAAACTTTAGCTTTACATGAGATCATTACTATGACTATTTCCATGGTCCATTTTCAATTGCTGTTACATTCAGGAAGTTAATTGTTGTTGCACCTCCTCATATGTCTATTTAGAGAGTAAAAAATAAAAAGTTTTTATTTATATAATCTCCAAACACAAGCATTTATTTTGTTTAAAAGTTCTTAAAAAGACTTTGCACAAATTGCTGTGACATATTAGAGATTGGGTTTTTTTAAGATGGTAGAAGTCCCCTTAGTGTTTTTAGCTGTAACTTTCAGCCTCCAGGACTAACCAAGATGTTTCCTGTTAACAACCTTCTAACATAACCTCGCTTCAAAAATCCTGAGCTGTCTCTTTAACACTAATATATTTATGAGCCTCCGGCAAAGATTGATGCACATTTCCCTTCATGGTAAGCTTATTATACATGATTACACGTAGCTTTCTATTTAACTCCATTTCCAAATTTGGTACAGTACAAGTAAAGTATGTCACTTCACGTAACTGAGAGTGTTCCGTTTTTTCCGTCTAGTTAATGCAAATAGTATGTAAAGCTGGAAACAACACATGGTTATGTTTTAAACCAAGTATTTTCCTCCTGCACTGTGATTGAAAAAAGAAAAAAAAGAGATGCTGATTGTGACGATGAGACATGACTGGGTGCCCCCTCCTGTGCACTGCCAACCGTGTGTGCTGTTCGCTTTGTTTCTGTCTGTCCTTGTGGACGTTTGGACTGCTACATCGCTGGCCGCTGTCCTTGTTTCTGTGTGCCGCAGGAGGATTGAGAGAGTTCTTCTCCAAAGACAGTGTGTCTGGAGACTGTATAGATGTAGCTGCTGTCTGTGCGGCACTGTGGTTGTGTCATTGCCACTTTGTTCTGACTTTTATCTGTTAGCTTCCACTGATGATGCATGTTTGGCAGTGTCTTTGTGTTTTGTCCCCTCTGATGCATTTGGCCTGAGCAGTCTCTGTATGTACTGTACTGTAGCAGCGTCTCGTCTCCGTTCTTTCATCTGCCATATGTCTTTTATGTTCCCACTCTCTGTTTACATGCTAATTCATCACCCATCCCTCCGTTTCCAGCCTTCTCACCATTTTTGTCACTCGTCCCCTCCATTTTGTGTGTCTCCAGGACAACCTGCTCTCGTATGGCTGCACACTATAAAAGAAAAAAAAAAAAGCATTACACTTTAATGAAGAGCAGCTATTTAAAGCGAGAATTGGTAGCATGATGTGGCTGTGCATGTACCTGTCCTCTTTTTAACATTCGTATTCTCTCTGTGTAGCTCGCTCCAACGTTCAAGTTTCCGGACACCAAGCTGTGAGTTGAAGGGGAGCAGCCGATGCGAGTGTGTTTGCGTGTGTTGAATTAGTGCACAAAGCAGTGGGAAAATGGTTAAGAGAGAGAGAGAGGGAGAAGGGGCCAACCAGCGTTACTCTGACATTTAGATCTCACTCTAGATCTCACCTCCTGCTCCTCCACTGCCCCCGAGATGAATTCCCAACTCACAGTCAAAAGGTAACTTGTGGTCCCACATCACTGGCTGAACAGGATCTGTATATCACTCCTGTCTTGAGAAAGGTCAAGTCTACTTCCTGGCCTCCGTGTCACTTACGGATTTTGTCATGTAGGTACTGTTATGTATAGAGCACTGTAGACCGTTAGTAACATAGACCATTAATGAGAATTTCTGTTGATTCAGGTCTACTGAAGATAGCAAGAGCGCGGTTTGAAAAAGGGTAACAAAAAAGAAAAAATAAACTGTACCAGCATACAATGCTTTGCCCATATTTGTGGTCAGAGTACGGTTTGTTGTTGAAAATGTGATACTGTTTCAAATTTCAAAGCAATATTATATTCATGATATTAAATAATACAAAGACTAAACAAACCCTCCTAAGTCTGTTGTCAGCATTGATTTTCTTTACATGGCTGAGCAGTTAAAAACAGACACATTACACCAGCTGTTTGAAATCAAAAGTGACATTACAAGATGGTAATTATTGTACAATTGTGCTTTCATTGTTTCCCCCACTGAACAAGATTAGTGGGTGGTGCGACTTCTAATCTAAACAAACGATTAGCCCCGTTTGTGCCTCTCTTGTACTTTATTATTTTCAAGTTGCAGAGCTGAAGCTCTCACTGATCTTTGGGAAGAAAAAAAATTAAGAAAGAAAAGAAAAAACAAAGATTACTACTGCTGTGTCCGTGTTGTTGGTGTTCAGAGAACCATCTAAGTATGGACAAAAAAATTAAATGTCAAGTGACTGATGTTTATCGGGAATGACTTGAATTACAACACTTCACATTCTGCAACATATTTTTAAACACAGATTTACCTTGTATTTTTACGTGCTGTACTAAACATGTAAAAACAAATATATAACCTCTGTAACAATGTCAGTAAAGTTTTAGCAAAAGAAACAAGTCAAAAATCTTTGTGGCACAGGATCCTGGAAATCCCCCAAAACAACAAGATGAATTGTTAACAGACCTGACATGTTTGAGGCTTTCTGAACATTTAGCTTGCAGCTAATGCACAGCTCTGTAACTTCCCATCCACCTCACAGCAGAAAATTCACTCAGTTAAAGGAGCATCCCCACTGTTTTCTCACATTGTGCTTCATTGATATAAACTGATTAAAAAACAAAATTAAAAAAAACTAATTTTATTATCAGACTGTGAAAAATTGCTCAACAGGATGAAAATTTAACAAAAGAGTAAATTAAAGATATAGCCAAAATAATTATACTCAGATTTTTGAAACTTGCTTAAACACCTTAGCCTTGAGTCATGAGGTTACGTACTCTGTCACATTTAGCTTTAATTTGTTTAGATTTTTTAAAAGTTCATATTGATTTATCTTTATTATAGAAGAAGCCAATTATACAACACTCACTTCCTATGTACTGTTCCTACGTACAAATGATTATGAATCGGAATAAATAAGTTAATCTGCATTAATATTTTCTTCAAGATTTTAATGCACTTATCATCAAAGAACAATAAATTTACTAACCACAAGAGGGGCATGTATTCTACTGCAGGTGTTTTATCATCTGGAGGTTTCTTTTGGATCATGGTGGAACCACTTTACTAATATTAAACATAAAAACCTCTCCAAATAATTTTACTTACTGAAGCTGACATAGCCTCCATTCAGTGTACAGAGGAAGAACAAAACAAAAATGTTGCAGGAACTTGACACAAAAAACATAAAATAGAATATAAAGTAAAGAAAGAAAAATATAATTCAATTAAATTTTGATAAGTTGATTAGTCCTCTTGATAGTTCTGTCTGAAATTACAAATCCATCTCATTGAAAGAAGTTTCAGGGCATGAGCCATCACAAGGAACTGATCAACCAATCAGAAGCAAAGCTGTGAAAACTTATATTAGCTGATCACAAAGGAATTCCACTATTTTTATAAAACACCTCATTTTGATATGGATATCTTTAATTTTCAAAAATCTTAGTAATTTATCACTGTGGACTTAATAATGAACTGAGGTTGGTTTCCTATTCACATTGTTGTTTTATAAAAAGGATCTTGGATCCTTTCTTAAGGATCCAAAATCCAAAACCGTCTTCAAAGAGGTTAAAATACCATTTTGGTACGTAATCAAGTTCTGCAGAGATGATTGTCTCGTCTAATTGATTCCCTGCAGACCACAAGCCCCCGAGGTTCAATTTCATAATGAAACCCAAAAACTAAAACTAATACAAACTAAAGCTACTTTAGACCAAATCTTTATTATTAAATTAAAGATATATATTTATCAATTTCAGAAATCTCATTAAAAGTAGAAATATAATTGCTTCACTGTAGCAGATTAAGGAATATAAGTGTAAGTTAATTTTCTTAAGTGAAAAGATGTAATGAGTACTTTACACATTTTCACATTAATTGTTGATCATGGCTCTCAATCTGGAAAGTTGTGTTGTAAGTAAGCAGCAGACCAAGAAAAGAAACAAAATATAAACAAACTTTATTACTTATTTTATTACTACAAAGAAACCCCAAAATAAAGCAGCACACATTATTATGAAGGCCATCTGTAGGATGCTTATTTTACTCAGTTCATTATTTTTTAAATATAGTTTTTCTCTAAGAGTATTTGTTTGAGATTCATGTATTTTTATTTATCTGTTCTGTAATTTGAGCTGTTTGAATGGCTGTGATATATATGAAAAAAGGGGAAAAAAACATTTTGTTTCCCAATAAAATCCTGTTTATTTACACAATTCCCTTATAACAGTATATATATATCTGGTTTATAATCAAAGGTGCAAAAGAAGAATAAAAAGAAATAAAAGAAAAGTGCCCAATGTCTTTGGTAATTCATACATAAACATTCATCAACATCAAACAAGGTAAAGCATTGAATAACATATTTACAATATTTTAGCATATATTTTTGTCTTTCCATTTTGATCTCTTGCCATTTATTTCTGCTACATATTCTTGTTTTATGAACACAAATTTGTTAGAATTCAGTAATTGCCTTCTGCTTTCACTCACACTCTTTAACATTTGAGAAAATATTCAGTTTCTGTACACTCTAAATATAACTAAAGAAGTTCAGCAACACAAATTTCCAGATTTTCATCTCAAGCTCACCCAACGCTCATAATTAAAAAGCAAAGTTGTAACAAAATGCTAGCTTATGATCATGTCACTGGGTTTTTTGGTTCTGCCCCATCTCAGCGCGAGTCCTCTCCAGTTTCTCTCTCTCCTGACGGCAGCAGCAGCTTCTTGAGGATGGGTGCGTAGAAGGGACCGAAGACAGTCCGATTGAAGTGGACAATTTGCCCAAAGGCCATCCCCAACTCTGCGAGCTCGGAACTCACCAGCCGGAGGGGAAAATGCAGCTCTGGACGCCTTTTAGCCGAGCCGCCTGGCAGCATGGCCAGGAGGAAGCCCTGAACTCTTTCTCCTGTTTTGGAAAGAGAGAAAGATGGAGGAAAGTCAGAACTGTGCAGAGGCTTTCATCAAAGCTTGAAAGCATGTAAACACTGAAAAAGAAACATAAAAAATGCTCACTATTTTCCCCCATTAGCTAAGAAAGAAAATGGTTAGTTTCAAGTCATGCTTCTCTTATGGGGGGAAATTGTGCATCCCTAAACACAAGCTTTTAACAAACATTAATAATATATTCCATTTAAAAGCTTGTTAAGATGCCAAAGATTTACAGAGCAAGTATAAGATCAAACAACATTAAATTGGGTCAAAAGTTCTACAACTGAAAAAAATGTGTTTTTCAAACCACATTTATATGTGGTAGTTTAAATTAAATTGTAAATACATATGTTGTATAAATAAGTAAATTTGTCTCTACTCTCTTACACACATCAATATTTTATTACATGAGTAAAGAAAAATCAAATGTAGAAAAATAAATAAAAAATTTAAATTAACATACCTTAAAAGCATACAAAAATATTTGAATTTCTATTAATGTTAGGAATTTATTTTATCTAATTTTTTTCAAATTCAGTGGGCGGGTTTAACACCACGATAGACAAGGCCATTGGTCTGCCTGTTAAGTCAACCAATCAGATTTTCTAAATGGCTTATCTATTTGAAAAGCTATTTAGAAAATCTGAATTATTTTATGATAGACTGTAGCACAGAAAAAATTAAATACTTAAAATTGTTTTGAAGATATGGTGACTTAAAATTCAAATTTCTGACATATTAAAAGATTTCCTCTTTCTTTTTTTTTATTATTTAAATATCTAAATATTTGCCTTGTACATTTTTCAGAGGACTGTGGCACTTATGGACTTTCTTATTAGACAAGGTAACTTAATGCAGACAGAACTGAAAAGATGCACAGATGCAAAGTCATAAATGGCGTGAATACACATCCACTGGAAGCCGAGATCTTTGGGGGGGGGGGAGAAAAATTACTACTGGAAGAGATTCTGGTGTTTTATAATAATAATAATAAAAAGTATGTAGGTGGCAAAGTTCTGAGCAAACTGAAACTGTCTTAGGAACTTTAAAGGAAGGGAGTTAAAGAGATTTTGAAAAGAGCTGATTAAAATCTCAGTTTTATCGCTGCTTAAATCAAGAAAGTTGGAGGAGAAACAACATGACGTTTTGTACAAAAACAGGGATTTGAGGTTTGAAGATTTGAGTGTCATTTGAATAATAAAGTAAATTGATATAAAATTTTCAGGAAGATATTTTAAAAAAGACAAGAGATAAACAGGAAAGGACTGAAGACAGAACCTTGGAGAACACCAGTAGGGGCATTGATTTAATAGTGCTTACTTTAGCCATGGAGCTCAAATTTAAACAAATTGAGATGTGTGGTAGTCATACAAACAGGAAATAATCTATTTATGGGAGATAGCATGAAAGTGTGCAGTAAATCAGGATGAACATGATTAATATTCCAGCCCAGTAGTTTCTGTGCAAGGCATTTTTTTCTTTTCTATAGCTTAAAATTGATCCATTTTCCCATTAAGGTATCTGCATTTTCTGCACCACACTTTAATTAAAGAGAACAATCAGAATAAACCAGTAAGTGCCTGGAAAATAACTACTCTTGGAATCCTGCCTGACCTATAAGTGTGCGGACGGGGTTGTTCATCTTCCACAGGTCAGATATTTGTCCTCTCAGCAGATCCTGGCTCTCCTGAGGAAACTCTCCTCCCCCCTGGGTGCTCAGAGCTTCTTTCACCTGCTGCAGCACCGCCTCCCCCAGCTCCAACAGGGCCCTCTTCAGGTCAGCTTCCCTGGAGAAACAGAAACTAGTATTAAAATGTGTAACAGCTCAAATCTATTAGGCTTATAGAAATTCATTCTTTTATGCAGATCGCTAATTTAGGGGGTAGACATTTTGATTAATTAAAAGCCTATTGCGATACATTAATAAATAGTAGGATTATAAAGTTGTTGCACTACTGCCATCCAATAATAATGGCAAGGCTATTCTTAAACAGAAAGAATGAGGTTAGCTGGATCTGTCCTGACAACCTAGTTGCCTCCTGTCACCTCCATTGGTGTCCATCTCATACAATACCTGTTCTCCATGACAGCCAGTACATGCATCACCCAGTCCGTCTCTTACCTGGTGTGACTGCCCTCCAGCAGGGCAGTGATCGTCTGCTTGAGTTTACCTACAAACCCTTGCAGGGAGAAAGTGACGCCCCGACACTGAGTGGCGGTCAGGAGCAACACGGAGGCCTCCAGGACCAACATCTGGAGCTGCTGGCTCAGAGCGTCCAGGCGGGACCGGTCCATCAGCATGCTCTGCAAAACACGGTCACCTGGTTGCCGTGAGTGACTTCAAGCTCTAAACGAATTCAAACTAAGTATGTGGAGTAGACTCGATGTTGATCAGCGGGTTTGTAACTTCATCCGACATTGCTGTGTTGATGCGTGTAATAAAAGGGTTCAGAGCTGCTGTTCTACAAGAGCTCCAATGTCCTGTCACATGCTTTAACATGCCGCAGGGTGAGGAAGAGTGCACGGAGCAGCTGAATATTCCCCCCACAATCAATAAAATATCACATAGTGTAATGAAAGGTGCAGTGAGATGTAATTTTCTGAGTTGCCGCTGACCTCGGGATATTTCTGGTCATGCGGGTCCCAGTGGAGCAGATGCATGTAGGCGCGGTTGAGAATAGCAGTGGCGCTGGGGAGAGCTCGACTGTCAGGACCGGGAGAGTCACACTGAGCTGGGAGCGCCGCCGCCTCCTCGGACGCTGCCGCCACAAGCCAAGCAGCTGTGTTGTCTAGAGAAGCTGAGGCAAGAAAAGGGACATGCTTAAATAAAACACACAATTAAACTGTATTGCAAATATCGCAGAGGATCTCTTGAGTTTTTGGATTATACAGGTTCAGATTAGTTCATGCTTTCAAGAGGCTCTACAATGTTCACAGCAAAACATTTCTAGTATGAGACATCTTGATATTTTTCTCAGATGAGCTTTTCGCAGCACAAGAATAGGGCCGCAATTAACCATTATTTTACCTATCAATTATTCTACTCCATTAATTATTCTCACGATTAATCAATAAAATGGATTTTAAAAATTGGCACATTCACATGCAGATTTTTCATTTTACCACTTGAATCTTTCTTATGCAATACTAGAAATAAGCTAAAAGGCAAATAAAAGAAAAATGAACGATTAATGTATTGATGTTTTTTTATGTGCGATGTAATGCTCTAATCATTAATGGTGTATTTTTATTAGCAGTAAGCAAAAAAAATAATTAACAGGGGAAAAAAAGGCTTTAAAATATAATTGTGTGTGTGTGTAAATAGTCTATAAGTTTTACATAATGAACACAGTTACTGAAATAAATAAACTTTTCAATAAAATGATAATTTTTTTATTATGTCTGCAGATGGCAACAATATTGTTTCTACCAGGTAAAATTGCTCTCTGCTCTTTTTTCCCATGCAGTTGTTTCTGCCATTTTCAGAGCTTACAGATGGGAAGTTGTGCTCTGAAAAAGGAACACGAAGCTGTGCCCATACACATATGGGCACAGCCACATACATATATATACAGTATATATTTTTTATTTTTTTACAAAACTTTCTTGTGTTCTGAAGAGGCAGTAAAACAATAGAAGTGGAAGCTGTTTTATTCATCAGTAGCTTTGGTTTTACTCTAAATATCTGTGTGACTGCTAGCTCAGTTTCTCACACAGGGCATTAGTAGATAAAAAGTGGAGGATGGGGATTAAGTGCGACAGAGGTCAGAATCTGTTTAATTGAATACCGAGACATTAAATTACCGTAAATGTTTCTCTCACAAAGTCACCTATGCCATCTACATATATCTCTGTCACTGCTTAATTAAAACAGAGGAGTGAAACAAAGATAGATTTCCCCCCCTTCACCTGGCTGCTTGTCCAGGATCTGCTGAAATTTGGCTCTCTCATACTGCACAGCCTGCTGCAGTAGATGAGGCCTCAGGCTCTGGATGGCGAAGTTAACCATGTCGCTCTTCATCAGTCCCAAGACGCGGAAGATACCCCTGAAGGAAAAGGTTACTTACTTTTACTTATTTATTCACAGTCCCATGGAAAAGGGTTTCATATCTATAGAAGCTTTTCACATTTTGCCACTTTAAAAGCACAACCTCAGTGGATTTTATTGAGATTTTATGCAGCAGACCAACAGCAACTAGTGTATAATTGGAAAGTGGAAGGAGAGGGCGCACAGTATTCAACCTTATTCAGGAATAAAAATCTGAAAAGTGTGCATTTGCATTCAGTCCCTTATACTATGATTCACCTACAGTAAATAAAACCCATTACCTTCAAGTCACCTAATTATAAACACATCTTATCTGTGTGTAAGATGAGCTGAGTATAACTTCAATGGAAGGCTTTTTGTTGTAACAAAATGTGATATGTGTTTAAGACTGTGATGATTGGACTGACATATTTTTTAATCATTTTGTTGTATTTTATGGCATTTTTCACATAAATGTGACAGATCATGTTGCTTACTGAAGGAGCTCCACGGGCTCTTTGAGGTCTCGCAGTGTCCTGACCTCGGGGTCACGCACAGGAGCGCATAAAGATGCCATCATATTTATGACAAATCCTGCCAGCCTGTGGAGGTCCAGCGCTCCATGTTGGACCTGCTGCTGGATCAACTCCATATCCAGAACTTCATCCAGCCGAGACCTCAACCTGACGTGACCAGGCAGCAGCAGCGACCCAAGCATCTGAAAGGAAACAGAAGATAATTAAATAACAAAATAATGTTAAAAATAATGCTTGTTTTTTAAATTCAATCTATTATGAAAGATTTAGCCTTTCTTGTTATGGAAGACAGGCTGCCATCTTAATAAAGGTTGGATTTTCAAAAAGTGTCCTTCAAATTAAAGAAAACTTACAGTTTTGACCTCCTGCAGCAGGATAACTGCTTGGCTGTAGTTTGGGGGATCGCTGCTCAGCTGTTCCTGCAGACTGTCCCAAAACGCCCGGTGAATGATGTCTGTCACTCTGCCCTCCAGGCTAAAACAGAAGCAACTGTTTAATTTAACTCAACCGTTTTGATTTGTTAAGCAATAACTGGTTGAATGCATCTTGCCTGTCAGTGGGAGGGCTTTTTGGTTTGATGCAGAAGTCTCCATTCACCACTATCTCATGTGCAAGGCTCAGGTTGGAAACACAGTTTTCCAGTTCCATCAGACTGGATAATGAGGCAGTGGGTGGACTCCCTGATGCGCGCACACACACACACACACATACATCCATAGATAATTAAAAGTGCCGTAGTAGTAGTAATTCAATTACTAATAGGCTCTGAAGGTGTGTGAGGACAGGAGCAGTTCTAATAAAGCTTCACATACCTGTAGGAGAGTTGAGTTTTTCCAGACTGGGAAGGTCAGCTGGGCAATCATCAAAGGGCTCTTCTCTTTGACCGGACATTTCTGCAGCAGCCAACATTTATTTTCCTCATTAACAAGACATAACTGGATATTTAGTGGAAACAGGTACTTACAGCTGCGACCAATCGAATTTAGGTATCTATAGATTTGTGTCTTTCTCTCTCATTGTTAGTAATCAAATGGTTTTTATGTCATACATTTGAATGGATCTTAACTACAGCATATATGTTTCAATGTGGAGAAAACCTTTAAGTCACTAATATAAAAACATATATTAAATAATATAAGAAGGGTCAATGTTGGTCAATGTAAAACTATTTTAATTGTTTACTAAAACAATACTGAATCAAATAATTAATTTACAATTTTTAATATTTTATACTGTATTTTATTACATATAAAAATAAAAATATTGGAGGTCAGCCAACTGAAAAATAACTCTTTAGCTTTCATTAGCACACTAAAGCTATAGTACATGGTGTTATAAAGATTAATTTAAGGTAGTTGTAAGCTAACTTTCTCCCCTTTTCTCTCTTGTGTCTGTGTTACATTCAGGGTCAAATTCTGTGCAAAATTCTGTAAACCTGTGAAAATTTGTTTCCCCTGTGTCGGGAGCGCGCATTGCAGCCAGGTCAGTAAAATGACCGAACTCTTATTAAATTAATACTTCACAAATGGCTAGTGCACATTACTTAAGCAACCTCCACCGAATTAGGAAAAGTGCTGCAAAGTTAGCAAAATTCAATAGTGTCAACGTTAAAAACGATTATAGCACAACGGTGAACATAATAACCAACTAACTTTTCATTCTGTGGTTTAATAGTTAGTAGATTCAAGTATTTCCAATTCCAGGACTACTAATAGGACGTAGCAATTTCTATCCGTTTTCTTAAAGTGAATAAAGTTACTGTAATTTGACAAATTCAGATACTAAAGAGGTCACTTCAAACATAAACACATATAATTACACCGCTTTAATAATTAAGCTTTATAATAGTTCACTTACCTGGTGTTGATTTTTAAATGACTCGAGAAGTGAAACGTCAGACTGACAGTGAATGTATCAGCCGTTTAAATGACGTCTGCGTCAACGTTCAAGTTCAAACCAGGACCAAACCATTCACGTTGAAATAAACGTGGAAGTTAAAAGCACATGTTTTTGCGGCCTCACTTCATTTTAACCTGTATGTACGCCTCGGTTAAAACAAAACACAACCGTTTAAATGCAAATTATTAACCTGAATTCATTTTAGTAAGAAATACTTCAGAAATGTGCAATTTTCTTTAGTTTGATCCAAATCTCAAATCAAAACAAGAGGGCGGGTCTGCCCTGTAACTTCCTGCTGCTTTTCACTCAGTTGTAATGCTGCCAATCTCACCTGTTCTGTTTCTTTTCTTTAAAAAAAAAAAACACACAGTGGAAACAAAACGGAAAGCGGTCGATACTTTTGTAGAAACGCCCTTTTGTATAATACAACTACTTGTGAACCAGAAATATCATGTTTCCTGCCCCAGCTTCGAGAAAGATAGGCCGAATGAAAGAGTCCGGATGAGCCAATGTAAACAGTTACAATATAACTGTTTACATTTAGACACACGTTTCAGTCTCCGTTAAATTTCCTAATTCTAAACACGATTAATAGAGTCACATATTCGTGTGATTTAATATATACCTTTTGGGAAAGTTTTATTGTTGTCTTTGACTCAAGTTCCTGTTCGTTGTACTGTAGGTGTAAAATACCCTAAAAAGTTTATTAATTAAAAGTTATTCGATTCGAAAAGGGAAATTCATAGCGATTCATTACACACAGTGATGTATTCCTTGCGTTTATGTGCATTTAGATGATTATAACTCATTTTGGAAATCAAAAATTCTGCTACTCACAAAGGAAATTTGCATCAAACTAATGAAAAAGACTTTAAAGTTATAATTAATAAATGCGGGCTTCCTGAAAAGCACATTAATCTAATGTGTTTGATCAGGATTTGCCTTTGCAGAGGTGCTACAGAAGCCCAGATTGGTTTAATGGCACCTTATCTTCATCCACTTTGGCTCGTGTGTCTCATCTTCTCTTTGACAATACTCCATAAGTCAGGGGTCCCCAAACTTTCTCCTGTGAGGGCCACATAACTTGTCCCTTCTCTGATGGGGGGCCGGGGTCAGTTTGTAACAGAAAAAGTGTGACGATTGTAAGAGTGCTAAACATAAAAATGTATTGTTTTTCAGAAAGCACAATCAAATAACCTTTTCTGGATTCTTCAGAGAACAAAAGTCAGGAAATAACACTATTTATGAAATAAATAATAACCAAATAACACTGGGTTCTCCACATAAAAAAAAAGGGTTAGGGTCAATTATATGCATGTATATAATAGTTACTAACTAGTAGTTAATAATAAATAAAGTTCATTACTAAGGAACATTTATTTTATTGCAAAAGTCCAACTTATCAAATAAAAATGCACATATATGAAAATACTCTGGTATTGTTCAGGGGGCCGGACCAAATGTGGAGGTGGGCCGCATCTGGCCCGCGGGCCGTAGTTTGGGGACCACTGCCATAAGTCCTTTATGGGTATTTAGGTAGCTGAATCTGCTGTTCCATCAAGCACAATAACCACATGGTTATTGAATCACCTTCCAGTGCCTTTGGTGGTGTTGTCAGGTGTCCAACAGTGTGGACAACAGTTCTGCCGTTCATACAGTACTTACTGAATTCCCCAACCTCCAAATATGCCCTTCAAGACTGTGGTTTTCCCTGCTAACTGTGAAGGTTTTTCTACCACACTTCCTCCTCCCACTTAACTTTCCATCAATGTGTTTGCAATTACAATTGCTTCTTTTTAGCAAATATGAAGTCAGCGGTCTTTCCCATAATTTTCTTTGCTCACATTTCTCAATTTGAATTTTTTTACTTTAAATTGAATACTGCTCATTAGCATTAACCATTACCAAAATGAGAAGTAAAAAGTGCTTTAAAAATACTCCCTTTGAGTATATTGACTTATTAAATAGCTAAAATAAATCAACTTTTAAATTATTTTGACTTGCACCAAATAGTAATCGCATTGCAACACTAATTCAAAGCCATACAAAAATTAAGCAAACCAAGACAAAAATCTTCTGCAAATTATTTATAACTGCAAAATGTGTAACAAACCGTTTTCATAAATACAGGCATTTGACGAAGAATAATCTAGAAAAGTTCACTTTCTATCACACAAATAGTTTTTCATAAAAAAAAAAATAGACAAACTGAAGGGAGTCCAACATCAATGGTATTTTATAAATTTGCATATATCAAAATATTAGCCAAAATTAAATTTCTCTTTTAAAATAAAATGATAACTTATAGAAAGAATAGTTCCAAACTTTTCTTCAAATAAGCTGCTATACATGGACAAACTTGCATTGTTTAACAATTGCGCACCACACCATATTGTGTAGAGGACAGAAAGAAAATAAGAGCTAAAAGTTGGGTTGAGTCGAGAGAGCAGCAAACCCATTTTGTTCCTTGTATATTGTGTAGTGTTTTTTTTAAACCTGAGTCAGAAAATCAATGCAATATTTTAGTTAATTATTCTGGAAAAAGTAGATAATTTGTAAGTAGTTTAAATCTACAGAAAAAACTAGTGACTGAAAAGAAAGCGGACACAAAGGAGGCTCCTTAAATCGTTTTCTCTGCATTCAGTCGAGCTTTGCTCGTTGATAGCTGTGGGGGTCTTATTGTTAGGAAAGGCAACAAGGAGCCACGGCCGAATAAAGACGCCAATTATTGACTCAGACTCACAATCGTCTCTTCCTTTCACTCACACCACCAAAACTGTACAAAAACATGAACAACAATATAATAAATTCAGACATCACTCGTGCTTATCACAATGCCTCAAATGAGTGCAGATCGTGCCGCAGTGTGAGCAAACCCAGACAGAGAACAACTCGCTCTCGCAGCGCAGGTTTCTTTTGAAACTGGGTTTCTTTCTCAGATGTAATCTGGTGGAGCAAAATCATAATTTAGCAAATAAAGGAGAAGCTAAACGATGGTAATGTAAGGCTGATAAATGCTTTTTTGACCAACACACTAGCTTCCGGATGGCACATTAGAAGTGCTAAGCATTTTTTTGGACAGAGAACGAGCAAAACAGGACTATAATCCACAAAATCTTTCCAAAAAAAAATAGAAGCACAGGATGACCCAGTGTGATGGATATGTGTACTTTCTTTCAGTATTCACACCTGCACAGATATGGAGAAATAACTCATGTTATTACATAAGGACTGGATCTGTTTTCATTTTTTTTTGTTGGCGGACGGTGCAATCCAGTAGTGCTGAGAAGGCTGTGTCACAGTGCAACCAGTGCTCTGTGCTGCTAGTGCTTTGAGCTCAATTTACACACATTTTCTGCTAGGAGTCTTTCAGCATGTTAATGCGTGCAAAGATCTTGAGTGCAGGTCCCAGCTTAATGTTCATAGTGCTCATCAGGTGGTCCTCCTTCAACAGGAGCAACGCCTGTCCATCAATCTCCTGAGAGCGAAACTCGTCGGCGATCTCCTGACAACCTGTCCGGACGGCAGACAAACGCATTAAAAACAAGATTCCTGGAGGCAGGAGTTCATGAATCTTCCTGCTTTAGCACTACCAACCTGGCAGAGAACGGATGAACTCATAAACCTCTTCCACGTTCCACTTGGCAGGGTCGTTGGGTAAAAAGCGCTCGTTGAGTAAGGCAGCGTCTCTCCCGGCACAGGCCTCTGGCTCTGAGGTCCTGCTCGGTTGCCGGTGGACGGGGACTTGGGCCGAGGCTGGAGCGGGAGCACGAGGTCCAGAGCTGGCCGCCGACAGGGGAGACGGCGGCTCTTCGTAGCTGGACATGTCTGAACATGGGCTGGACTCCTCCTGACTGGGTTGAGAGGCGTGTGGCGAGGAAATAGAGCCTCCCTGGGTCTGCTGTGGTCGTGGCGGCGATATTTTCTGAAAAGAAAAAAAAATCATCAAGTGATGTAGTTCACTGAGAAAACTAAACTAAGCAGGATTCAAACCTACTACACAACTGCTAAAATATTTTTGGATGGATAACTGCCTCAAAGATTTAAGTGTTGAATTCTTTGACTAGCTAGATGAGGTATGTGTTCTGTCAAGTAAACATTTTAGGCAAGTTCTAAACACAGTGCTTGATATTCCCACTGAATTTCAACAGTAATACACAGAGGTTCTGGGTCCACTTAGTTCTTTATTCTCTATCTATAAGATGTGAAGTGACCAGAAAATCCCAAACTGATCACCAATAAAGGTAGCTTTAGATTAGATTATAAAGCAGTTAATGATCCACTAAGACAGAAGAACACAATCAGTTCATCCGAAGTTTATAAAATTCAAAGGTGCAAAAAGTGAAAGGGTATAAAGCATGTTGTGAAGTAGTTCTAAAAGTTTTATGAGGGAAAAAAGCACTTGTGTCTTTTTACCTGCTTCTTAGCTTCTATACTAGAGCGGCTGTTAGGTCTTTTACGCCAGCGATTTGTTGTTTTGTTCTTCTCTGGCCGGAAAAGTCCAACCCGTTTTGTGCAGCCCACATTGTACCTGTTCAAAAAGAAACTCCACTTAATAAATTTGCCCTAATACAAAGCTGAATAGATTCATAGTTTGCATGCACAGCATAAAAGAAAAAAAAAATTTTTTCACTGCCTCACTAAACCTTTTCTGTTTCAGTTTAGTTAAGATCATCACGTTTATGTCAATTTGTCAAATATCAGATTTTTTATTAAACACTCATGCACATCTGACCTTTACTATTAGGGTGAAACTGAAGACCCTTTTTAGTCATGTTTTTATTACATCGTCTACATAGATTCTTTATACACAACAATGAACTGCATGGATCTAACACAGAATGGTGGGTTGAAGTCATGGCAACAATATATTTATGCCCCTTAAAAGCCTCAGAACGTAATCCAAAACTAGTAATCACTGTGGTTACGGGTTTGCATGTTCTGGAGCACCACAATTCACTTACTGCTGCTTTGATTTATTTTTATTTTTCCATAATGTCAAACAAGTAAGCAGATGTACTTTAAAATACATCTACAGCTGTGCCTTGATTTAAGTTTTATCAGAGCCTTGATGCCATGACAACACCATCAGGAGATTTCTCATTTTATTTAAAGAGACAGTTAACTTATTGTACCATCACCATCAGACTTTATAGAAAATTTTCAAAATCCCATTTTTTCTCAGATGGTATGTCAGACAGTGTTAATAAAAAGGTTTTGCATATTTTATGCTATACATAAATATCTGTCAAAATATTTTTAGAGTTTATACATCAATGAAGATTTAACAAATATTTAGCTAACTTACCTTTTTGCACAAACCACCGAGCAGAACCTTTTTGAACCCTTGAAAGTGTATGCAAAGTCCACCCAGCCACAGTACTCACAGGTCAGCTTGGGTTCTTCTTTTTCTGTGCGGAAATATGCAGCATAAGTAAAACTACCAGCTGTCAATTAACAGATTTACACTTTAAAAATTGATGCGTGGATTCTAACATCAAAATAATACTGAACAGTATAGTGTTTGAGTTCAAGTACCTAACATTTGAATTCCTTTTAAGTTTACAACAAACTGTTTACCAAAACAAACACTGAGTAACGAGCAGACTAGGCCTGTCACGATAACACATTTTGCTGAGTGATTAATTGTCTCAAAAATTATTGCGATAAACGATAATATTGTTTGAAGACCTTTTTACACTGATTTAATGGAAATGACGTAATAATGCATGCAACTTCCTGCCAAAGATAAATACACTTTATTTTCAAAAGAACACTTAACACTGGAACTGATAAACAAAATAAACAAAACAACCAAAAACAAAAATAAAATAGATTCTCAGTCTCCATTAACAAATAAGTTGGACAGTTTGGACAGTTGTGTCCAAACTTTTGGTCAGTACTGTACTTGAATAAAAACTAAACAACATAAAGCCAAAGTGTAAATAAATACTGCATTCAACCAAAAGAGTGCAGATTATGAAGTCTGTATACTATATTGCCCTTCAGTAATAATTAGATTTAAATAGAGAAGATGGGCACATCCCACTACCTGTTGCAATAGTTCACACTACACGATTTTTTGCCCAGATTTTCCCTTTACGACAATCTTAGAACGTTGGGCTTTCTAAGATTGTCGCTTGCGATTTCGTAACCGATCATCCTGTA
This sequence comes from Xiphophorus couchianus, assembly GCF_001444195.1. NCBI lineage: Eukaryota > Metazoa > Chordata > Actinopteri > Cyprinodontiformes > Poeciliidae > Xiphophorus > Xiphophorus couchianus. Next base: position 6,388,921 of record NC_040247.1, read on the forward strand.
ATGTGTGGTGTGTTACGGTAGATCGTCATGGCCGCTCCGATCTAAATCAGGGATTTTCCCCGACTGGGAGCGTTAACACAGCCTATTGAATGTGACAGGTAGCCATGCTTTCTGAGGGGAATCCCAAACAGCTGACACCCCAACCCGAAGTCCAGCGGACATCGGAGATGATACGTGGAAACAACATTAATGTTTATTCAACATGCAAAGAATATAGAAATGACAAGAGGAGGAGTTGGAGCGAAATTGCTACCGCAGTTGATAAACCCGGTAACTTTTCAGCTGTTCTTCATTAACGTGACATAAATAGGTTATAGTGATTTTCATTCAGTCAGGACTGACACTAGCCACATGCATTGCAGGTAGATTATAGTAAAGCATTAATTAATGCCTGGTTTTAAAATGAGTTCACTGGACTTGTAGCGATTATTTTGTGCCCATTGTTGGACACCACACGGCAGGATCGAACCTCATTGAACAGTTATACCTACGATTTCTGTTGGTTTATGTGTGATCTCTCAGGTTTTGAAAATGGGCCGACAATCGGCCAACAACTCTAAGATCGTGTAGTGTGCGCTGGGCGTTACACTAAGGAAATGAGGAAGGGAGGGTCAGTGGAGAGCACCGGAGTTGAGCCTTTGTTCGTTCAGTGTCATCAACAGAAAGAGAAAAAGGCCGGAAGAAATGATAAAGCCAATAATTAAAATGAGGTCAATAGTTTTAATTTTTGATTTATTGTTTGTCGCGACAGGTCTAGAGCAGACACGAAATCGGATGCAACATCCTCTGGTGAGAGGAAGTCGAATTATTTGGCATGTTGCTTCAGATTGGCTGGGAGCCACATGCAGGGTAACTGGGTTGGTGAGGAGATGCATATGCATGAAATTAGGCAGGTAGATGAGCCTCCGTTCTATTTATGAGACGGCAGTAAGCAGCAGGTGAACCGAACTGTCACCGTTGTGTGCCTGATTTCACAAATTTCACGCCTTTCTTGAAGATGTACGCAGGAAACGTGGGAACAGAGAGTGGGATAATCCACCGCTGTAACAGGATAAACCAACACAAATAAAAGTAGACAAACTGTTCAGCTTTAATCTGTTTGGTCTCACCTGGCTGGTTTATGTCCTCGGGCTCCGAGTCAGTGTTCGCTGCATTGCTGACGGGAGTTTTGTCGGGGTCTGAGGACAGCTGATGATCCAGTTTCTTTGGGCTGTCGATGAGAATTGGCAGACGCTCCACCTGGAGTCAGAATTAAAACCTTTACAAAATGGAGCAACATGAAGAAGAGCATTTTTCAGGAATGAAACACAGAAACAGAGATCAGTAAAACCTGGTGACTGCTGAGTATTTAACAACGGTACCACTACGCTTAGTCAACCACAAAACTCATCTGACCTACACTTCAAGAAGAAGCTAGCGAGTACTGTCAAGAGAAAATTGAGACACACTTGACTTCCTCACAGATTACTTCTATGCCACACTGTATTATGAAGTTGCCATTGCAAAATGAGTCATGCTTAATCAAATTCAATTCAAAAATATTTCATTTATCCAAAAGGAAAATTACATGTTAACAGAAAGAGTTACTTTGAAAGTTGATGGTGCAGGCAGGAATGGTCTACAGTAGCAGCCTGTGTTGCACTGAATCTGAAGAAGTGTTTGACTGAAGACTGTTGCTGTATAACAGCTTCATGATGGCCATGACATGCCAACAGCTCAGTTTTCAGGTATTCCACGATGGCATGTTGTGGATGATGCCATTCCTTGTTAGTAAGCACTGTTAATCCATGTCATTTGCTGTTGCCTCTTTAAATTTGTCTCTGTATTGTTGCCCGGCTCTTTTAACCATACAGCCAGAGTTTGGGATATGATCTTTGCTCATCATAATCAATGGAGGAGATTTTTTGAACTTCCTCTTTGGTTCTGCTCTGCATCCATAAAGTCTCCTGTTCATAGTTCAGGTTTAGAGCTTCTGAGATGCTAATTAGCTGGTTCCAGTTGTAAAAACAATGCCTTCTTCCCACAGTTATGCATCATAGCAACTGTCCAACAATTAAAAAATAAGGGCAGAAATATACCTGCACAGCGGCAAAACAAAACTAAGATAGAACTAGATGCAGCCACTATGTGCAATTCAGTATATGCGATCAATAAAGTACTGGCTGATAGTGTATATTATGTATTGCAGATTGTTTGCAATTGGCTGATATATCTGTATTAAAACCATTTTTTCCTATCAGTTTGATTCAAGTTTCTTATTTTCTAATTAACTGAATTCTGGATTTGATAACCTAAAATGAACATACACAAATACATGAAAAATAACACTAAAAAGCATATATTCAAGCTTCAGATTTTTAATCGAAGTACTGAAATAAAATAACTTTTCAATTATATTATAACTTATTAAAATCTACCTTTTGTCTTATCAACAACATTAAAGCCGAGCGTGTAGTGACTTTCATCCTGATGCTCAAAGCAGCATAGCAGTTTATTTCTATCACTGTACAAGCTGAGAGTTTCAATATTTTAACATTTTTGTTTTAATAAGCTAATCCAGAAAAAACGGCATTTTAGCATAAGTGGGTCAAAAATGTATTGACAGAGGCATTTACACTCACTTTCCAGAAGGAGGCAGACAATGAAAAGACTTTGAATCATTGTCCAATAGAATTTACACTTTTTAAATTAATTTTAAAAAAATTTCACTATGCAATAACGTTACAGAGATATTTGACAATTCTAAAGACAACGCATAAACTTTAAAGTACAGTTTAGGGACGATTTTTTAAAATCTTAGTAGGAAGTAAACGGTGCAGGCTGTTAAGCTAGTACACCTCTTTCCATCTGTATTCTGCCACCAACACAGGCCCTCATCTCCCTTTAATTAAAGACTGATTCAAGCCGCCACTGTGAGCTGTCACTACAACCACCAACAGAGGGTTTGTGTTCGCCTGCTGACAGTTCCCTGCAGGCATGTACACTGGAGAGCGTGCCGGCTCTTGGTTGTTTACCGTGTTTCTCTGCCAGTAAATCTGAGGTCGGGGGCACTTACACACACAGGGAACGGCTCGGCTCCCTCCTGGATGACGAAGCCTTCGATGACATGCGTGAGAACCTGGGGCTTGACTATGGCCTGCGGTGGTTTGTTCTCTCCATTTTGTGGAGTGCTGCCCGTCACAGTGGGCGCCTCGCTCTCATTTCCAGAGGTCATGGCCGGAGGTGGGGTCCCAGGTGTTGTAATTGGCCTCTTGGCTGAGCCCCCTCCTGACCGGGAAAAGGACACATATCACGTTTTAGGTGAAATAGCAAAGAAATGTTTATGTTTTAAATTATATTAGAGACTTGGGAATAAAAAGAATGTCAAAAGCAGCAGATGGATTGTTTCAGAAATGTTAAAAAGCAGCAGAGCACATATAAGTGGGTTTGGTATGATATCACTGGAACAAATTTGATGTCATCTAGGAATTAAAGTTGTTTGTTTTTTTATTTTTATTTTTTAAAAGGACCAGATTATATATTAATTATATATCAGCATTAAATCAATTATTGAGCATAAGTACTAAATATATTCCCTAGAAGACTTGCATTGTAATATTTCTTAAAAGTTTAAGTTTTCTCCTTTAATAAAGATCACGGATATTTAGAAGTTCTCATTAAGCAATTTAATAAAATTCCTGATATTGCTTGGATAAATATGATCGAAACATATTTCGATATTTGAAATATATAAAAATCGAAATAAATATAAATCGAAATATAAGCTTACAGAGGTAAAACCTTCAGATTTTTTTAAACCGCAGGACAATCTGATGTTAATGTAAATGACGTCACCTTGTTGTTATTGACTTTGCAAACAAGCATCACCGTTGCATTGTGTATTAGCATGATCGTCATATCCACCTGCTGGCTCATTAAACATCGCTTCCGGCGGTCAAAAGTTAACTTTTACCATGTTTAACAATTAAATTAACAATAAGCACGCAGCTATCTCCATCCAACCATTTGAGTCGTGCTGATAAAAGCTGTTTATCGGATAAAAAAAGCCACAAAAGCGAAAGTAAACATCAAGATCCCGTCACCCTACAGTCACTCGCGCTGAAAGAGAGTTTTCTTACCGCGCAACTTCCGCGCTGTTCAGACGGAAAACACGTGCCGTTTTGTGTTTTGTTGTTCTAATGATCCGACTAAGAGCAACACACGGGGCAGCTGCACAAACCGAGAGCGGCATAAAGCTGCAGCGGAGCTTCTTCACACCCCGCTAATGAAAAGTCTGAAAGCAGGACCCGCCTCCGCCGTTTCCTCCCACAGCGCCTCCAGTTCAAGCTGCAGAGATCAACACTTTTCCACCGGGAAGCACCGAGCAAACAGCCTTCACTTCCAGACTAAACAACTGAAAATATTTTTTCCGACTCCGAGACTCCAGTGTGCAGGGCCGTAAACAGGGCTTAAAAGTTCATGAGCCCCCTGCCTCAAACTCCCCACCCCACTAAATAACATCATTGTCTTCACTTCTTGAGAAGGAGTGAAGACAATTCCCTAATGAAATTAGGGACATTTCCCTAATGAAAAATGTCACTACTTGAGTGCTGAATCACTGACAAATCCAGGCAATTTTAAATATATTTAATAATGAACTCTAAATATGCTTTAGATCAAGCTTCAGTAACTTCACTCATTAAAAATGAACGAAGTTACCTAAATAAAATTATGACCAAAAGTCAACAACAAAAAAGAAACTAGAACAAACAAAGGTACTCCAACATGCTGCCACAATGAACAGCAAATTTACAAAGAATATATTCTATTAAATATTGACTGATATAATACAGAAAGATAGAATTCTTGAAACATTTTATCTCAGCAAACCAATACTTGACTGCACAATATTGGCAAACTGGATTGTCAATAATACTGCTTCGAACACTGTTTCACCATCTTTGCATCATCTTTGTCAAGTATGAACATCTAGCTGGTATGAGGCTCCCTCCAACTGGGTGAATAACTTTGCATGCAAAGTGCATTCATGACATCTGGAAAAAAAACCAACAAATATTGCACTCCAAACAATATTCTGTAATAAGTTTAACTGGGTGATATATTGTTCAACTTAGTTAAAAACACTTCTGTGCTATGCTTTCCATTTTTAGCATTGCTTGGCATTGGTACACACACAAGGGTGCTAGCAAAGAACCCAAGGAGAAAAATGACTAAAAGTCGTCTTAAAAGGTTGTACAATCATAAAAGTTGATTTCCAAAATTAAAAGAAGCATTTTGGGATCTATGAATGGAAGTAAAAGTGAGGTTAATGTCGGATTCTACAGTAGAACAACCTAGGCTGTTAAACTGCATCTTAATAAAAGTACACTATTAAAATTAGCTTGATGATGAGAATGTGTAAATACCTTCTCACACCGTTGCATAAGGATGTCAGTTCTGTCTCTGGGGAAAAAGAAGCTGATTGTAATGATAAAACCAGGCTGGTTTATAGATAGACAGGTGACTTTAAAAGCTCTCCACTCTCTTAGCCTTTTTCTTTCTTCATGGTTTTTATGTCAGGCTTCACTTTGCAATGAGTTTGATGTTGGCCCGGTTGTTAATACAGTGTCTGAGAGAAATGCCAAGCTATATGACTACAGCATCATCATCTTTGCATAACCCCAATAAACTCCTGACCACTTTGAATCTGAATTATCCATCTAAAAAAATGAAGTAGTGCACATTTATCACAAAATGAAGCAACTCCAACACTGCAGCAATTCTTTTTTTGGCTGATGAAGTTGAATATCTGGGGGTTTCTGCATAAAAGCAGCTAAAAGTGTTTAACTGAATTATACATGCAGCTCTTTGGATTTTACACACATTATTCAAAGACATGAAATCCACTCTTGCAAAATGGAAAGAAAAAAGGAAAAACATGACTCAAGCAATCAACTGCCCCTATTGTATATTGCTGAACCAAACCCAAACTTAAATGTCAGAGAGGCAAATGTGGATTTGCCTCTCTGACATTCATAAAAATGTTGTCTCGGAGTGACATAAATAACCTGCAATTTGAGATCTGGGCTCATATTTGGAGAAAAAAAGTATATATTTTTTTAATCTTGATGTAAATCATTCATAATATATAAGAACAAGTAAATTAATACTCAGGCAAAACTTACAACTTATAAGCACAAGTAGCACACCCCTATTCCAATTTTAACCTAAAAACATACATGCACACAAACAAAAACAGAATAATTCCTGATTGAAAACCTTTTAAAAGACAAATAGCTTACTGGGAAAAGTTTTAGCCTCATAGTAAATTCTGCTGAGCTTTTACCTTGTGCCGGGACAGGTGGGGCCGCAGCGTTAACTTTGGGCTGTTCTCCGGGCTTGAAAGGCTGTGATGGAGAAGACGCAGATCGTTGCTGCTGCTGCTGTTGTTGTTGTTGTTGAGTGGACGGGGTTTGACTTGTCTCCCTAACTACTAATGAGGTTGGCTTATCTTTACTGTCCTGGACAGGTCGTGAGGTCTAAAAGGGGCAGAAAGAACAATAAAAAGGAGTGCAGATGTGAGAAAAGAAACTAAAAGATTTAGGGATAATCTAAGAGAGCAAAAATTCACAAGGAGAATATTACAACAAGAATCTGATGACCCAGAAGATTTCAGTGGCTTTTACCCCCAAAACTTGTGTCTTGAAGGAGAAATGCAGACTCTGTGTGATGTAGCAACAGCTTTTGTTTCTCTTGTTAGCACTTTTAAGCTGACATATAGGATGTTTACAAGAAAAAAAATCTTTCCAGATGAAAAGTATCACTTTAGAAATGAATGTAGAATATTACAATAACCTACAGTGGATTATTTATGACAGTGAGTGAGGGATATTTGCCATAACACAGAGCTCCTCCATCCCTTTTATGTAAAAAACATATTTTTCAACATAAATACAAAGACTCATGAATTGATGGTAGGCATTGTTACATGAGGTGTTTCCATATGAAACTTGCATATCTCTATATATAGAGATATGCAAGAGAGGAAGGGTATAAAAACAAGAGGGAAGGAACACAAGACAGGAAGGAAGGAGGGGAGTAATAAAATAAATGAAAGATTAAAGAAAGACAAGGAAGCAAGGAAAGATTAACACAAGGAGGGACAGAAAAAGGGGAAGGACAAGGAAGCAAGGACAGGTGGAAGAGTGAAAAGACAAAAGGGAGAGAGAGTGAAAGTTAGGACACAAGGAAGGAAGGTCACAAACAAGTAAATGACATGAGGGAGGGATGGGAATAGACAAAGGGGTAGTGAGCAGTCTTAAAATATAATTTTTCATACTATATTTCTTTTTTCATACAAATCCAGATTTGGGAAATACCCAAATTAACTCCATGCTTTTTTAAAAAAAATGTTTTTAACACGATTTCAGACTGTGTGGAATCCTAATAACAGTTTCTCTAGAGTCAGAATGAAAACCACCACATAGAACTAGAGGATTAGTTGTTTGTGGATTTTTTTTTTTGCATTATTAGAAAACCAAATTATTAGATCTCCCATGTGTGGTAATGTAAAAATCAATGCAAAAATAAAGTGCATTTTCTTTTAGTCTCAAGGTTTACAAACCAGGATATAATGAAGATGATCTGGTCTATTCTAGGTTAAAAATTGTTTTAATCCAACAACAGATTCCATGTTATTTGGACATTACCTTATAATCCTTCCCAGATTGAAGGACAGCAATGATTGCTTCTTCAAGTTCATTGTTGATGTCTTTCCTCCCTGTTGTTGAGTTGCTACACATCTGTCTGTTCCAGATTAAGATCTGATAAATTTCATTATATTCTGATAATTTCAAATCCTTAAACTGGTAGAGGGTGTAATTTGAGTTTTACCAAAATTGTACAATAAATACTACATAAATGAATCTCTCATTCTTCCACATGCGGCAGAAAAGGAATGTAGTGAGTAATTAGTAGTAGATCTGCAAATTACATACCGCTGGCTGTATTTGCAGGTTGATGGCAGTGAGTTGGACTGGCTGAGCTTTGGGTTGGTTGAGTGGGGAGTGAAGAGCGTGGGAGCTGAGGGTGGAGTGGAAGATGGTGGCCTGCTGGCTGGGAGCGGAGGGCTGGTGAGGCACGGGTTTGGGTAGAACAGGCACGGGGTGCTGTGATGGCTGAATGGAGGCAGTTTGCAGCAGCTGGCCCGTCGTCCTCTGGGAACCTTGGCTCTGTTGGACCACAAACTGCTGCTGCTGTTTGTGCTGCTGAACCAGCGAATGAGGTTGGATCTGGGTGTACGCTGGAAAAAGAGCAACAGCTCCTTCAGGCACCTCTGTTCTGTCTCAAACATTAAGCACTTAAGTTTGTAGCAATTTAAAGGAAAAAGGCTTCAATAACTTCTTATTACAATTTCTTCCATAGATCCTTTTGTTTCATATTAATATATTAAAAAAAAATTGGTTATACTTTTAAAAATGGGTTTAAAGCTTGTAAACAAAGACACCTTACCCTTTCTCCCTTTATCTACAGGGCATTATCCACTACCTTTGATGAGTTGCAAAGCAATTACAGTGGAGAAAATGTGAGGAGGAAGCGGAAAGTGAATTGCAGCACTTTGCCTCAGGCTCAGACAGTGAAAGATATAGAGGTCTGTACAAACAATTTCATTTCGTAGTACTGCCTTCACCTGTGTGGCCCCCTGTTGACAAGATGTAATGATAAGAGCATGTTGAAAGGTCCACCGACAAATCCAATGTTGGGTTTTGACCTGACCATTACCCACAAATTGTCTCAAAACGGCCTGTCAGCACCTGCCTGTGCATTGTAGGTGAAGAGACATCCTGAGCTCATAACTTGCCCTGAAGCCAGAGACACAGCACATCAATCTTGTATTGTGGCAACATGTGAAAATGGGATGGTGTTCTGCGGAAGTAGCCTCGGGCTGCTCTAATATTAGAAAGACCTTAGGAAGAAACCCGCTGAGCCAACTGTCCGTGACACCTTTATAGTCTGTAGGCCCCAACTTCTCTCTCTCCACTTTGATCTCCAGCAAGTCCCCCAGGAAACATTAAACCTAATAACCATGGTGCTACTACTAAACCCAATCAAGAAATGACTTACTACTCCAAAGTGCTGCTCGGTCGCTCCTGCTGTACAACCTGTGTGAACATGGAAGTGTGCCGCATCATGTTGATAAACCTTCACAATAAATCTCAGAGTGGAAAATTGCCAAGTTAATCAGCGATTGTCCCAGATCCCCCTCGTGCCACCCTCCTCTCTCTGTTCTTTTCACAATGCTTTGTGTGAGATCAGCTCCATCTGGTTTCAAAGTTCCCTTGTGAAGAATTAACCGCAGTCTGTATCCTGCTGTGGAAAATATAGATGTTTTTTTTTCTTGTCCTATCCAACAGAGTTGGCATGTCTATAGGGGATTTAATACGACACAATGGGCTGGAAAATGTTTTCTTTCTCACATGGTGAGACGGGGGAACCCGCTGACAGAAGATGGAGGTAGCTGTGGCGAACATGGAGAACCTTAAGTGAATATTTAGAATGAATTAGAGGAATATGACTGTGAGCTTAGCATGGATGGCTACAAACAACTGCGCTGCAAATAAATAGATGGTAACTTAAAACTGAAAGCAATGTAGAGCATAATGAACATCCACCAGTTCTGTAGCAAAGCCCATGGAATACCAACAATAACAAAGGCATTTCTGTCTTTTAGAAAAAATATTGTTATCAGTACAAATAATAATTTAGATAGTAATGTGATTTAATATATGTCTGTAATAAAGTGTATTTCATCTTAAAGGGATCCACGATTAGTTGTAAAAAAATAGACCTTAGTTAGAAAATATTTATTTTAGATGTAAAAACAATACAGTAATAATACTGTAGGTTATTTAGTTTTTATAAATTTTAATAAAATATTTTCACAGGAATGCCGCTGCAATGCATTCTCCCAGCGACTGTAGTGCTCTGTCCGGTTCTGCAACAGCTATGCTGTTTAGAGCCCGGTGTGGTGGAAACAGCGGCACCGGACTTTGTAACCACCGACACCAGACCTCCATGGGTCCAGTCGGAATGGTGATGTCAGTACCACAGGCAGTATAGCTCCTCAATTAGCAAAGAGCGTCCAGCTCTGCCTGTCTCAGCACGGAATTTATTTTTAGCTCGTTAAGGTAACGATCACCTGTTAGAGCCTTAAATGACTCAAAGTGTTCTGGAGAAATGTCCTGGGTACAGATTAGGTCCTTCGGAAGTTGTGTTCCACTCCGGCTCTCGCATTGCGCCCTTTTCTTTCAAGTGGGAAATTATCCAAATTCGCCTCAATTTTTATAAAAACTTTTTTAAATTACAGCCAATAGTGACACAGTTTAACATTATCTAAAATTACACCAGTCAAACGCAATATGATAAACAACTACGGTACTCTGGTAAAGTTAGCCATCCTGTGTTTACTCTGTAGACTCCAGTACAGAATGGACCATTATGCGTCATCAATCCATTGGTGAAAAAATGTCGACCTCCATGGGTGAAAAATATAACAAAAGATGTGTACATTTTTTAAGTAGTTATGAGTTTTGGCGTATCACAAACAGCAATTGTTTTGGTAGTAGGAAAATTGCAACATATTTAGGCGAACATGTTCAACTAATCCTGGTTCTTTTTAAATTTGAGATTGTTCCAGAACATTTCTTTACGAGAAATGTTCTGCAAACTAAAAAACTAACTGGTGGAAAGTTGTTGAGTTAACAAGATAGAAAAAAGCATGTTCAACATTCAGTGATATTACAATAAAAATATTCATTCTACTTCATTATTGTTTTATTTTTTAATGCAAAGAAGTGCATAACTGTGCAGTGAACTGGCTTTTTTTTTACAAATGAAAATCTGACAAATGTGATGTACATATGTAGACGTCCCATGAGAGTGATTGTGCAAAACCCCACCTCTCTGCCATTACAGCTCAAAATCTTTTGGGTTATGTCTCTACCAGCTTTGCACATTTAGAGAGTAAAGTCTCTGCTTTTTTCTTCTTTGCCAAAAAACCTCAAGCTTGTAAGATTGATTAGATTTGTTTGACAGTGTCTAATTTTTAAATTTAAAGTTTTACCCCTGATTTTCATTTGTAAATAGATCTGGACTTTGACTAGATCATTTTAACACACATTTTCTTTGATCTAAATCATCCCATCGTAATGCTTTCTGCATCAGTTTAAAGTCTTTTGCAGCTGCTAACGGGTTTCCCATCTGGGTTGTCCTACATTTAACACCATCCATCTTACAATCAATGCTAACCAACTTCTCCATCTTCGTCTTTTGTATGTGAGCCAAATAGTTGAATTTGGCCCAGTTCAGCCAAAGGAAATAGGACTTCCTATGTCTCTCTTCTTCCAACTCTCACACTTAGGCCAAAGTTCTGAAGTGCAAGATAATAATTTTACAAGAGACTTCTTGGCTTTTTTTTCTTATTCACACTGTCCTTGCCAACCCGTCAGTTTAGGTGGAAGGCAACTTATTGGTAAGTTTGCAGTTGTGCCAAACTTCACTTCCAGTCTTCAATGATGAATGTTGTTCAAAGCATAATATAGGATCATATAGGGTCCAACAGGGCTGCATAAAAGACTATTAGTCAGATCCATCTGCATCTGCTCCATCATTTTGGACTCTATGGCTGCCAACGGTCCATTTGCTTTGTGGGTCGTTTCCTTAATGTGGTTCACACACGTCAAAACAATACCCCGCCACTGGACATTGATTATTTTTTCTCAAAACAAAAAGCAAGAACTGTTCTGGAATCAAACAGACGCTCGCTTAGTCATGAGATTCCCAGGCACTGTATGAGTAAAGTAGGAGGAATCGGTACCTGCCAGATTCAATCTGCTCTCTGAACATAGTCTGACAACTCTGTCAAACCTTTAATGAGAAGTCTCGGAAGAGAAGCAAAAACTGATGTAAAAACCATCTCTCCTCGAATATTTTGGATTAATGTCTGCAATGATGCCGCTCCCTTCAAACACCCACACACATGCAAATCATACAATCCACTTTATGCAGCAGTTAGTCCAACTCCCCCGAAAGGAATATTTTAATAGCTGTACAACTGTGAATAACAGTTGTACGGCTGTTGTGCAATGTCCAGAAACTGAGAACAGTATACATTCCATTCAGTATTTGCAGCTCTGGAAAATCCCTGAGTTTCCACATTCTCATTGGCTGCCACATCGGCTTACTGTCATCAAACACACTGCAACCTACAACTACAACACAGCAACAGCAGGCAATGCAATATGATGGCTTAGTGTAGAGGACTCTGAAATCATGTTAGAGTTGGGGAAAAAAAAAAAAAACAGAAAAAAAAGATGCATAACAAGAAACTGAGTCACTCTAAAAAGGCTGCAGGTGTGCAATTCCTAAAGATCTGATGATTGGGTATTTTCCAGTGTTTTTTCTTTGTCCAGTACAATCCATGTATAATCTAATTATTTTGGTTGAAGCATTGCTGTTTTTGGACAATCATTTCCTCTGGTTTTGGATGCTGTGCAAATGGAAGGATTTTTGCATTTTGCGCTCACATTTTTTAACAGATGTTATAATGCATAACCGTGGAAACAGCGTTTTTTTATTTACAACCGGGAGCAGCAGATTAGCATCTGGAAAGCTTAAACAATACCTGAACTATGACAAATCCCATAGGAGTTGAAAAGGATGTTTCATGGAAGCAGAGCAAGACCAAAGAGCAAAGAGAGAAGGGGGAAGTTCAAACCATCTCCTCCATTGATCATAACAGTTAAAGATAATATCACAGACTCCAATATCTCTCTGCCCGGTTTTCTAAAGGCTTTCCCAAACTTCATTCCAAGTCAATGAAGCCTGGACATACCTTTCTGCAAACATGGACAACCACTTTGTATTTTCAATCCAGGATTTTTTTTTAGCAATTTGACAATCTCTGTTAGTATTTTGTAAAGAATCGTACAAATGTACATAATACTTCACCATGTTTGATAAATGCTCCTAAAAAGTATTCATGTTTCGCCTGTGAATACAAAAACTACATAGTTGAAGCGAAATGTTAACATTGCTGTCAGAGTGCATTTCTGCATAAAATATGTCCAAAAACGTCTGACCAATCATACAACACATCATATAATACAGTACTCTGAGGGAAATAGTTCGACCTGAGCTTGGTGTTGAGAAGGGATAGAGGATGACGGAATAATTTCCCTGCTGGGATGAATAAAGTAATTCTATATTTTTTTTGTGATGCAACTACGTCAATGGGAGCCAATTTTGATGCTTTGGATAAAGTATGGGAGAGCTTTAATATGATCTGTTGTTTTGTCAACCATCCAGGCCACTCAGCCCTTCTGATTCAAGTCGACTCTGCATCCCCAGAATCAGAACTAAACACAGAAGCAGCATTCAGTTTCTATGCACCACAAATCTGGAACAAACTTCCATAAAACGGCTGAAATCAAGGCTAAAACCTCACCCGTTTAGAGCTGCCGTTGATCGATAACCCCTGGAACATCATGAAGTGTCATCTGTTTTTCATCATATCATAATTTTTCCTCATTTGTTTTGTGTTATTTCCTTCTAATCATCCAAAACACTTTGAATTGCCTTGTTGCTGAAAACGTGCTATAAGAATAAAACTGCCTTGCCACTGCTCCTGTTCACCATGTTAACTCCCCAGCATCTCATGTGCACACCTGTCCCTTGTGGCCTGCTGCCATGGCAACCCAAGTTCATTTCTTTTACCAGACAGCATGCAGCCAGATTTCCAGCTTCCATCCTCCCTTTCATTTTGCGTGAATCCATTACTGAAACAAAGCAACGCACAGTTGTGCACTGACACGCTCGGATAATCCGACTCCCACTCTCGTCACAATCCAAAAAAAGAAAACATGCAAACACGTTTGAGCGTTTGAGGCAGACAGCAACAATACTGTGCATTAACGTGCATTTAGTCTGCATTACAGTTCAACTCATACATAAGATTTGGTCACTTGTGCACAAATGATACAATTAACTGTATTATCTAAATAAACCCCTCTTAGATGAGAAAATGAATCTGAAAAGCATGACTTAATTTGATGTAATTAGCATCGTAAGAAAAAATAAAATATCACTGCTAATAAACGTTTGCTTGCTTTTATGTGTTCCAGCCAGACTTTTCTTAACAAACTAAAACATCTACAACATGCCTTGTATGCTCTTTTAGTGAGTGAATGGATTTCTGGTGTTTTATTTTAGGCTTGAAACGAGCGGCAATTACAAAAAGTGGCATGAAGCAGCTGGTAGGTAATTTAACATTTTAATGTACATGTCTGCAAATAAAAAGAAGAACTTCCAATGACAAATTAAGTCCTTTTAAAGATAAATGGATACAAATAATGTCCTGTGATAGAAGAAAGGTAAAATAAAGTTCTAATAGTCTTTGATATTAAGTTTTAAAGAGAACCTCCACTTACCTGGTGCAACAAGAGGCTGAGCACTCACAGCTGTGATGCTGCGGCTCATATTTATAGCTCGAACTTCTGTGACCACTTGACCATCTCCTTTCTTTCCTCCATCTGGCGGGCTGTCAGACGAACTGGACTTCACACCCAAGGAGGTCTGGGTCCCTTGGCTGGGATTCTTGATGAGTGAAGCAGGCTGGATGGGTACCGGACTCTGCTTCAAGCTCAGTGGAAGGGTCTGAGTCTGAGAGGAGGACGTGGTCGCCCCCTGCTGGCCACGAATAGCCAAGTTCTGAACCTGGTTCTTAAGACAAAGACATGAATGGACATTGAGCAAATTATGTCTGTAGTTTAATGCTTCTTTAAGAACTCTGTTCTAAAAGGATGGCATAGAAAACATGATATTCAGTCACTTTTTAAAGCAGTTTAAACAATATGATTTTATATTTCAAACCATTATTCTGTAAAATGTGGAAAGGTGTTAACTTACTTTAATAAATAGTTGAACAAATATGATGTCAACTGACTGGAATGTTATTTATTATAATCCAGTAAAGTCAGTCTACCTGTGAGGAGGCTTGTGTGGCGCTCTCAGACTGAACAGCCGTTACTGTAGCAGCTGGGGTGAAGATGAGCTGTGGGGACAGGGGAACGGCCCGACTCAGACTCCTGGCCACCTGCACCAGGTTACTCTGCTGAGCCTGCAAAGAGCCACACATTAAAAATTGAAATCAGAACTGAACATTTAAAAAAAAAGTATATTGTGAGAGTGAATTAAATCATAAACTGCAAAATGGAGACAAAACAGTAAGAAAAATGTTCTGTTTTCTTCTGTCTTTATTCTCAAGGGTAAGAAATAACTAAAATTTGTAATCATTTGAGCATATAGTAAGTGTATCTATGCATAGTCACATTTAAGAGTAAATTATTTGATAGGGACAATGCACATTAATTGACATTTCTGCAAATGAAATAGAATTAGCCAAATGGCTATTTTTCATCTGTTGTCCCTTGATAATTCTCAATTATCCTTTGTCCACCTTTGTTTTTTGCTAAAAACAAACAAAGGCTATACAAACAAGGTTAAAATGACTTGACTACAAACATTTTTGTCAATAAATACAAACAATAAATGCAAAACCCCCCCCCCCACAATTATCCCAAAAAGTATAAGTAATTAAAACTAATTAATCCATCTAGATGACAAAACACAGTTGGTTGTATGGTGGGGTTAGGAATAGGTACTTATTATTCAAAATATTGGCAGATCTGATGCAATATGAAACATTTCTTTAAATGTTTTTTTAATTAGACTATAAGTGGTACGAGCTCTGATTGTCTGATGGACAGAGTTCCACTCCTGCACAGCTGAAACCAAAAAGCCCTTTTCCAGAGAGGAACACAATCTTCCCAGGTTGCTCTTATTAATCGATATGCAATTGTGTGAGGAGGTTTGTGTGGCACTCTCATTCTAAAATTCTAAAACACAATATGGCCAGCTTGTCAGAATAGCTTTGACACATTCTGTGTAATTCAATTGTCTTAATAACTTTCCTCCCCCTTTTCCTGGTTGCTACATTGTTTTCTGAAAGATTTTTCAAACTGGCTTTGGAGACAGTTGTAATGCTGTTGTTTTTTATCTTGAGACAGTTGTTATGATCCATAGCGACAGCCACTTAAAGTCAAGATTAGAAACAGTGAGGAGGCACAACTTTAAATCTGTTGCTGGGCGTGGAGGATGAATGCTCCCACATTCACTTGGATAAATGACTACCTGACAGACCGACTATAGTTTGTAAACACTAAAAGGATTGTGTGTCTGTCCGACCAGGTAGTCAGCAGAAAAAAAGACACAATAAAGAACTGTACTCTCACCATTCCCTTTCACTCTGCACACATCAGACTTCCAGTACAAGAGATGAATGTTATCTGCAGAAATATTCAGCATTTCTGCATATACTCTCTGAGTACAGAGAGCTGGTGGACCGCTTTGTGGCATGGTGTAAAAATAATCATCTCATTTGAATGTGACAATTACAAAGACAGATTATTGTAGATTTCTAGGGAAATGGGAAAATATCAAATACTATTTTCATCATGGGTGAAATAACTCTGTGTTCACCTGGACAACAGACTGGACTGGAAAAATCAATAGTGAAGCTTTTTAAAAGAAGGGATAGAGCAGACTACTTCTTAAAAAGTTTAAGTTTATGAGATATTGAATAAGCCTGTTGAGGCAAGTCGTGTAACCTTCTTCATCTGTTTGATTAGCACCATAAGAGACAGTGACTTAAAGAAGTTTAAGAAGACAATAAAGAAGGATAGTTCTGCTCTAGACTAGAGCGTCTAGAGATTATCGTGCAAAGACCAGACCTCCTTTGTAACCAGAGAGTGCAAAGAAGGATTCATGAAATAAAGAGCCTAGTGGACAACCATGAGCATCCTCTTCAAGAGACTGTCACACCACATATTCAGCCCGGCTTCTTCAGAGCTGTTGTGAGACAGACTGCTGCAGAAAAGCTCTACTGAACTTTTCTGTCTACAATGGCTCCACGAAGACATCTGGACAGTCTGCGATGTAACATTTAATTTCCATTGGGGATTAAGAAAGTATTTTCACACAATCTCAAACATTTGATCTGTGGGTGTTTCTGTGTAATAACATGGCAGATACCTCTGACAATCCCACACATGTGTAAATTTATGTTCCTAAGCGGTTCTTTTTAGGGACCACAGCTCCACAGACTGTACTACAGCCACATCTGGAGTGTTACCATTTTATAGGGATCCAAAAACTTAGTCTCCAAGACAGTTTATGAGTGTGTTTTACTAATGAATGTTTGAAGCTTGTGTAAATATGCCAGAGGCGCTACTCCTCGCCTCTCTGCTCTCACCATCTGCTGCCGCAGGTACATCTGGGCCTGGCTGGGCGTGAGAGTGGACTGGCTGCCGAGCAGAACAGCTTGCTGGGAAATACTGGTGGGGGTGGAGCTTATGTTCTGGGCCCGACTGATCAACTGAGCCGCCGCCGGGGATGTGGTCAGGTTGATCTTTGGGAAGGAATTAACAGCATTATTATTTTATAGACCTTCATGCCTCTGATGATATTAGCACAACGATTCTTTAATTCAGCACTTCAGATTTAAAGAGACAGCTTATATTCTAAATACACTTACAAGTAAATTCATTTTCTTCAAAAGTAAAGCAGTTTGCTAACATTAGACAGAAATGAAAGCTCCAGGTTCCTGGCATCACTTTGTGTCCAAGATGATCTAACCCAGGGGTCGGCAACTCAAAATGTTGAAAGAGCCACATTGGACCAAAAACACAAAAAACAAATCTCTCTGGAGCTGCAAAAAATTAATAGCCTTATATAAGGCTTATAATGAAGGCAACACAGGCTTTAAGTGTTTATATTAGCTATTTTAGCCTATTATCAAAACGACTAAGTGCGTACATTCATGAGCATTCATGATTAAATGTTTATTTTCCTTGCTATGTGTCCTGGAAGGAATGACGCACCACATGACTACTTTGTTGTACGATGGTGCTTTAAGTTTACCTTCCATTACAATATGAATGTATTATGCTTTGTTGCCCTGATAAAATTAAATAAATGCAATAAAGAAATCAGATTTTTGATATCATTTTTATTATGAAGATTCGACAGGGAAAGATATTTTTCCTTTTGGAACTTGAAAAATCTGCTCCCAAATGAGGTTTGCATAATAACGATCACTCCTTGTAAATAATCACGTTAAGTGTGTGATCGAAAAAGTATGTGCGAAAAAACAACAAAACGAAATGTGCATAACGTGCCCCTAATCTGGGCAACAAACGGAATGCAATAAAACGCAAGCTACCCTTATAAAATAAAACAGTAGCCTTTTGAAAAGATAAAGCATATAAAATTAAATTAGCACAGTTTAAGTTTGATTTCTGTGCAAATGCCAAGCAAGTCAGTGCAAGTGTAACCCACGTGACCGCCACGCCCCAACCACCTTCCCTTTAAGCCGTCCCTTTAACAGCTGGGACCCTCATGTGTATTTCCGGGTTTCCACTGTGCTGCTGCTCACTGTGAGTTGTGGCGTTGGTTGTTAATAAAACAATCTCAAATCTCCAACTCGACTCATCGCTGAACGAATTCATCTTTAAAATTCGAGGATCTGCGGTGAGTTAAGTACCATCTGAACTTGACGTTGTATCAGCAATACTAGCGCCGCTAATATATCCGCTGCAATACTCACCAGGTTGGGCTTTGTTGATGCCTGGTTTACCTTCTGATGAGAACAAGTAACATCCACTTCCTCAGACAATCCGTTACTCGACGGTGAGTAAATATTCATCCATATATGATGGGGCGTTATTTCCGCTGTACGCCGCCAGTTAGCATTAGCTACCAACTCGACAATCAGTTGCCACATCAGCTCAGTCCACTTACTAATAACTTACTTAATAAAAAGTCACACTGTTAAAGCCGAATTAAAGGCCACACCTTTAATATTTAAAGGCTTCTCTTTCAACTTTAGATTTGATTATTTTTCATGATTTCTTTGTATATTGTTGTATTCCATGCTGGTGCATCAATGAAGTCTGGTACCTAATATGATTTTGTTTATAGCTACTTTGATCAATCACATTCTTAAAGTTGATTGATTTGATTTATTATTAGCTGTTCGTAGCGACTGCTAATTACCTTGAGAAATTTTGAACTTGAATTATGAAGTGCACTTTTCTTTTTAAAAGGATTTTTTTTTTTCCTATAATATATGAAGTGGTTGTCAATACATAGCAGTATGTATTTGTTTTTTTCCCCATTTAGCTTATATAAATATAACATTTATATATGAACTTAATGTATGTTTTCTGGCCTTTTAGGTCAGG
This sequence comes from Xiphophorus couchianus, assembly GCF_001444195.1. Classification (NCBI taxonomy): domain Eukaryota; kingdom Metazoa; phylum Chordata; class Actinopteri; order Cyprinodontiformes; family Poeciliidae; genus Xiphophorus; species Xiphophorus couchianus. Next base: position 6,408,258 of record NC_040247.1, read on the forward strand.
TTTTTTTTTCTCCCCCTTCATCGACTAGCTCGCTGACGGAGGATGGCGAGCTACCCACACACCACCTGGTGGTAGGAAAAAGAAAGACACTCTCCACACAGGAAAACCAAACAACACTTTCCATACAGGAAACAAAATAAACTCTAAGGGAGTATCTAAAGGAAAAGAACAATTCTCCCGTTGCTCTTGGACTTTTGAATTACATTTGGTTTTGAAGTATTATTGATTATTTCATTTTTGGTTTGTTCTTTTTCCCCCGTCCTTGTTTCTTTTGAACAATTTCTCTTTGTTTAGTTTTTGCTGTTAGTATTATTATTATTATTATTATTATTATTGTCATTATTATTATCATTACTATTTCCACTGCAATAAATGGCAATATAAACAAAGCTCCTTGCATCAGTTGCATCAATTATTCACCCAATCATGACTCCATGCCGTACCTATTTCTGATTTTATAGAGTGGTTAACACTAAGCCCTGCAGTCAGACCTGCGCATTTAGGAAGAGCGTTACACAAGGGTAAAACATAGCAGCCATCCTCGGATCTGAGGATGTTAAAACACAATAATATTGCTAAGTGTCATTTCTAATATATACTGTCAAAAATCACTAATCAATTTATAAAAACAACCACCTTGTTACTAAATATATGTGCCTAAAACAGGATTGTGTTCTTACCTGCTTAATGTGACTTCTGTTTACGGACATCACTAGACAGCTTCTCAACATCGGGCATGTAAGACGTAACTTTAATCTTGACGCGACAGCTAATGCAGCATGCCTTCCATGGAAATGTCTTTCCACATTACTGTATTTTTCGGACTATATGCTGCTACTTTTTCCCCATGCTTTGAACCATGCGGTCTATATATGGACATTTCCAGTTTTTTTTATTTGTAGGTGCGGCTTATAGTAAGGTGCGCTCTATTGTCCGGAAAGTACGGTACACTTTTTGATATTTGACAACATCTTGCTACAGAGCAAACATTCAGGCAATCCTTCTGCATTGGCAATGGATGCAAATGATTCGGTCCAAGAATTGTGGAATCTCTCCTCGGCTGTTTTTCTCTTTTCCCCTTTGCTATTCATGGCCCACCACCACACACCCGTCGGTTTGTTTACAACCTGCCTCGCACCCCATCCAGCTGAAAGAAACCTCACAGGCTATGACGCAAATCTTCGTTGGCAAAAATATTGAAATTTAATATTTATTCTACACATTTTTATAGCATTGGAAAACATTAAGAATGATTTTATCATGTTTGTCCTCCTACAGAAACCATATTAAAACAAAAAATATATTTCCCACCCCCGTCTTTTTCAATTTTCAAACATTTTGAAAAAGCTCCAGGGAGTCACTAGGGCAATGCTAAAGAGACGGATGCGGTTCTAAAGCTGCGGGTTGCCGACCCCCGATCTAACCAGACATTAATCTAAACTTTAAAAAGTTTTTAAGCAACAAGCTCAAAACTGAAAACTGCACTTACTGTAGCTTGAGTAGACCCTGTTTGCTGAGATGAAGTGCCATTCTGTGAGGAGCTTTGTCTGCCAGCTGCAATACTGGCCTGTCATAAAGCATAAAAGAGATGAGAGGACAAAGTATGGTTCAGTTTCTGAAACAGGGTTTATGGGAGGTCTACAGCAGCATGAAGTGCAGGAATGGACAGCAGCTCCCTGCAAAAGTGTGTTCCTTGACCATTTTCACATTTTGTTAAAGAACAACCAGTAAGATTCTTTATTATAATCAGACACAAAATAGAACATAATTGAGAAATGGAAGTAAAAAAAATATCCATGATTTATTTATTTTCTTCATAATCTGAAAAGTGTGGCATGCATTTGTACATCAAAACAAGTTTATATTTAGAATTCAAATAAGCATTTTAAAATTAACTTTGAAACAAAAACTACCAAAATAAAGTCTGGATTACTATTACATATGCACCAAAATGACAATTGGATCTAATACAGATACTTGAGATTAATATTATTGGTACGGTCAATAACATATCCCTTTTGACACCATACAAAAAAGAACCTCCCCTCCTGAAACACATACTAATAGGAACAAAAATTAAAATAAATGTTGTCCCGGCTTTGCTTATAGGACCCATTTATGTCACACAATAAATATTTTATGCATCCCTAATGTCTATGAGCCATTTAGACATAATTTATATGTATCTTCAACAAAAAAGAAGAAATATCCCAATAAAGTATAATAAAGTTTGTATTTGTTACTAAACAAAATATGAAAATGCGCAAGCATATGCCGGTGAGGACGGTTTGCTGACCTGCTGAACAGCTGCTAAGCTCTGCAGCTGGGCGGTGCTGAGGCTGTGCTGCTGCAAGGCTGCTGTTTGCAACATCAGATGCTGCTGCTGGGCAGCATACATCTGCTGCAGGTACTGTGCTGCTGTGTTTGGCTGTCTGTGTAACGCCTGCTGAAAAACCTGCAGAATGAAGTCAGAGAATAAGAGAAATCTGAGAAACCTGGGTAGAGGCCTAACGTTTCCCAGCCCAGCAACACTCATTAAAAATAAGAACCAATTGTCTTTAAGGGCAATATAAGCCTACTTTTTGAATATTATATACATAATGAACCTTGCTACAATCTTCAATTAACTATTGCCCATAGTCAACTGTTGGAAAAGGAAAAATGAAAAAAAGAACAAATTCAGTGGGTTTTTATCTTTGTCTGGAAGTAAAACATATTAATGCATATAAATTCAAAAAAGGACATGAGTCTTTTAAAAAAGTTAAGTCAGGATGTCAAAGTAAACCTAATAGAAAAGAGAAGCACATGAAGTCGTTGTCATATCATCGTACAGTGATAAACATATTCCACAAATGCCTCTCTGATAACTCCCAGCGTTGTGTGTACTGCTGTCTTCTTTGGTTTGCATGATTTGCTTTGCATCATCACTTGTCATGCAATCGTCTCCAACCCTGTCATTTAATGGTCGGGATAACTCTAGGACTGCCTCCCAAAGTGGATCAGAGCAAGATAAGAGAGCATGATCTCACTTTCCGTGTCAATGCTTTCAAGTGATCGCTGAAGCATAAAGAGCAAATGTTGACCACAGATTGAAACTATGAACTGAAAGGGGCTACAGTAAAGCTTCCGTGGCACAAAATATGAAAATTCAACAGAAACTGCCACTGCCAACATTTTAATAAGCCGTTTTAAAAAATGTTAGTACGGTACATGAAAGTTTTTGTGGTTTTACGTGATTAGGAAAAAGATATTTGAAGACCTCCCCAGTAATGAAAAAGAGTGTGCTTTTTTACTGATGTTCTAAAGACAAAATGAAAAAAACAATAATAATAACATTACTTTTCCATTTCCCAAATTCAATTATCTAATACCAGTTGGAAATTGAACTTATTTATAATTTATGATTTCAGTAGTCTTGACAACTAAAAGACTTCTCTCTAAGAAAAATACATAAGATTATTCAGACTGTCACTTTTAAAAAGAACACTAATTAAGAAATCCAGTTCTTAAATATGTGCAAACTAAACACCACCTTTATACACAAGAACTAAATGTTTTAAACTCCAAGTATCCTCTACTATGTTGCCTGATAACAAGACAACATGCTGACCTGAGGTTCATGATGTCATAAAACCATTCGGACTATCACTTCCAGGAATGAAAGTGATATTAGAGGAGGTGAAATACATTCATGAGCTCAGCTCTAACTGAGCATTAATGACCAGTTATCTTCTAAACTAAAAAAAACTGGTGACTGATGTTTTACTTTTAGCTGTCAGTGCAAAAAAAGGAAAAAAAAAAAAAAGAAGGGATCTGTGAAACAATAAACCTGCTGTCAAAGAATTAGCACTGAAAGTTGAGCAACCCTCATTCACACAGAGGCAAAGCCTTTGTAGAGGTTTGCCCTCTGTAAAAAGGTCAAGAGCACTAAAGCGCCTAAGGCCCATTAGCATTCCTTCATCCAGTTGGCGCCACTCAGTTTCCTTCTTCCCACTGTCATTTATTTCCAATTTGAAGCAGTATTAAAGAGTATGTTCGGAAATAAAAAAAAGGACCAATAGATGGCAGTAGAGTGAAGAAAGTATGCCCACAACAATAAGTGATTCTGTTTCAACTCCAAACCGCTCACCTGAACTGTTTGTCGGTCGGGCATCTCACTATAAATTGATATCTGTCGCACCGCCTGTCTTCCTGCTGAAGTGCTGTTACTTGTAACGTTACCACTACTGTTACTACTACTGCTAACACTGTTGCTGCTGCCTGAGGTGGTAGAAGCAGTGGTAGTAGAGGTAGAAGCACTAGTGCTAACAGCTACGGCACTGGAGGAGCTGCTGGTTGTGGCGGGAATGGAGGTGGAGGAGCTGCTGGTTGTGGAAACTGTCCCAGTGCTGCCAACGGTGGAGGCAGGGGCCCCAGGGTCACTCTCCATGGTGCCCTCTGCTCTTCTCACCTTTGACCCCCGGCTCCTCTGAATGGCTCTCCTGTGCCTGGAAGACAGAAAAAAGGGAAGTGCATGAGGGGGAAAAAAGCCAGCTCACACAATAATTCCCTTGAACAGAAACTTTGAAAAATTGTGAAAAATTGCAAGAAATACACAAACCTCTGATATAAAAACTATCAGAACATGGCAGGTATATCCTCAGTGTAGAAGACATGAAACATTGGAAACAGATAAACAATGTAGGACATTGGACAAAAATGTATCTTCTTATTCAGGGAAGATATTTTCTCTTTTTAGCAAAAACTGATTAGAAAGCCAATGTAGCTATCCAACAAGAAAGGACAGTGCTTGTCTTCAAAATAAAAGTTTTTTTTAAACTAAAGCCAGCAGATTCAGTTGTGAATGGAAAATGTAAAGTCTTGCATCTTTAAATTTGGATGTTGTATTGAAACACAATAAAGAGCCAGACCTGAGCCAGAAATACTTAGGTCTCTTCTACATGATGGCTTTATATGAATTATTGTTGCAGGTAATTAGCTAAAATGCTTGTGTAATATTGTTAAATACAGCAATGATGAAATCAGTTGCAATAACCCACTTTTCCCCCACTACTCCCATCTTTTTCATCTCAAAAGTCAAAGCTATATGTTCCATCAGCTCTAGCACCTCAGCCACCAACTTCTATACCAGGTGTGAGCGTCGCAATCTATTCTGCTGATCACCAAATTATTGGCATGCAGAATAAATGAGCTACTTGAAGCATCCATTGCATTGCATTTTAAAGTTTTTTAAAAAAAAAAAACAAACCATTATTCATTTTGAACAAAAGATAACTAAGAAAATTGCACTATGTGTTTTTTGAATCAAGTTATGGAACATTTTAAAATCAATACTGGGTCTTGCTGTCAGTTACTGTGACAATGCAAAGTTTCACAAACCCTTCCTGTTAAAACCCTTGCTGGGAAACATGGTTATTTATATATTATTTTTTTCTGGAATCATATCCATCTGTAGGTCAAATTTGACCTACAAGAAAACACTGCCGGCTCAACGTTTTATTTTTTCAGCTATGCTACTTTTCTCACTTTTGTTAAATGGATCAGGTTCAGCAGAATAAGCTGTTTTACATGTTTTACTAGTTTGTTGTGTGGGTTGTTTTTTGAGGTGTGCCTCTAAACCTTATTCCTGTCATACAGGTACTTGTTCATCGTTTAGATATGTTCACTTTCAAGACATTCTGGTTGATGACTTAGTTTGCTTAAAAACCCGTCCAAGCTAGATCCTCAGTAAATGTCTACAGCAATTAAAAATTGTTCCTAGGGATGAGATAACTTTTCAAATAAGGGGTCATGTTTAAAATCTGATCATGGAAAAATACATTTGTAATTTCAAATTTTTGAGAGATTTTGTACAACAAAGCTACAGGAACGCAATGTAGGAAGGTAATAAAGTATGAATGTTCATAAAAATGAGCATATATTTAAAAACCCTAAATAAACATTTAGGTCTGGTTTGAGTTTAATAAATCAATAATGGTGGTATACAGAAACATTAGCACATTAAAACAGTAGAATTTACATTTTTTGTGCATTTTCTTTCACCACATTAGAAAGGATAATTACTGCTTCTTTTATAAAAGCCTTTTAAGGCTTGGTTCTGTTTTATTTATTAATGCTGGAGAAAATGTGTTGTGAGCTCTGCTGAACTGAGCCTCAGCATGACATGTGAAGATGGAAGCAGAGAAAGCAGCTTTCTTTGGCGTGATATCTAGTTTTATGAAGTCTATACATAAGGCTCTGAAAAACAAGTGAGTTTTTGTAAAGCATAATTTTTTTACATTCTAATAAAAGTTCAAATAGACAATAAAAGCTTTCATTAAACATTTTTTCTTTAAGTGTAAGAATGTTTAGAAATCAATCCTCGATTTAGAATAATATGAATGTCAGAATGAAAATGTCAATAAAAGCACATCAGCTCTAGATCGCCAGCATCCTGCAACACTGCTTATACACATAAACAAACAGCACACCAGGCAAGGTAGCTTCAGCTCCTGTTTTGAACCTCTTTAGGTGCTTTTTGCATTTCTAGGCATAAGAAGAAAAATGTTGTCTGTCAACCTTGATTGTTTAAGTCAAAAACTTAAGCGACAGATTGGATCTGCTAGACTTAAAGGTCAGGGGTGATCACGTTAACTTATACGTCAAGGAGCTAAGAGAAAGTGAGGAGGGAAGGCTGAGTGTGCAGGCTGAGGCTTTAAATGGGCTGGAGTGAAAAGAGGGTGTGATGGAAGTAATTAAATAAAGGAGGAATGCCGTCATGCTGCAAATCCTGAGCCATTTCCTCTCACTTCTCACTATTCTTTCAGGAGGAGCAGCAACCAAAGCAAAGCTCTATATTCCACTTATGCTGCAAAGGAAAACACTGATTCCCCTCAACACTAAATAGAACCAAATGGCTCCATAACTAAATAATAAAAGTATTTGAACTCTATTAGCTAAATTGCATTCTAGCATCTACATTGTGGCCATATAAAGGCCAAAGTCTATTCAGACAATCAGTGGTTGATGGTAAACAAAGCACCACTGCTGCAGAAAAAAAACTGCCAGGCTGTATTTTAGCATCATTAGCGTGCATACCAGACTCTGCCGCCATATGACTGGAGAGGACAGAGAATCCCCTCTGGTAATGACGGCTTATACCGCCGTCTCTCTGAGAAGAGTCACCCATCCATCAGTGGACGTCTGGATCCAATGGAAGAACACCCCCCACTCTGATCAAATTCTGCTTTCACATATGAAATGTGGCTTTAAAATGGATTTGCATGGGAAAAAACACAAACATGCCATTTAAAAAAGGGGGGAAACTAACATGATTGATAGAAAAGTCTCAGCACGACAAGTCAAAACAATAATATTACATTATGAGCACTTTTATGTGGACATATTAATCTACTCATGGGACTGTCAGTTTTGTGTCTGGAGGATCCAGCAGAATAACGAAAGACTGTCAGACAGACTGGCTGCCTCTAAAAGCTCACATCACAATAAGGAAGTGCTGAGCCTCCATCAGGCAGGCTCCCTCCTCCGCCTCCATATAGGACAACTCGGATGACCCACATTAAAAAATAAATAAATAAATTAAAAGAAAAAAAAAACACAACGAGAAAGCACTTCTCTGCACTAATTGATGTGGAGTCTCCCTTTAAAAGCCAGGATGCCCACAGAAAAAATATGCCTATGAGGATGGATGCATATGTGCAGAGGTGCCGAGACAAAAGCCCCCCAGCCCTCAAGCTCCCTACCTCCTCCGACACCCCCAACGCGATGCAGGGGTATGATGCCCCATCCCCCGGGAGTGCGCTGTCCTCCTGCAGGATGCTGCTCCTCTTTGTCTGTCTGACTGCGTGACAGGCTGGTCGGCTGACTGAGGGAACGAATGAGCGCGTGTGAGGGTTGTTTCTGTGCTACATCCAAGAACCTCGAGCCCCTCTCATCAACCCCCAACACGCAGCCAGCTCGTCATTCCAGCATCCGACCCCCTGATTATGTGGTTGCCTAGCGACGGCCAATGGGATGCTTGTGGAATCCTCGTGCAGAGTAGCATGCGGATTGGACAACGGGCGCCTCTCTAATGAGGATGATGGTAATGTCTTGCCATCATCCTCTCTCCTCCCCCTCAAATGTTGCCTGAATGCTGAATTAATTTTAATGCATTGAATGCATTGACTGATTAAAACAGACCAGCATTATTTCAATTTATTTTTATGAAGCTGCAATTTTAAATAAATCAATTGCCGTAAGCCTACATTTCAATATATCTCTCTCTACTAGTAGAAATCAGAAAAATCTTTTACCTTTCAATTTTGGCTGACGCTGGAAAAAAAATATGAATAACCTACATTGGCTAATATAAATATCTGAATCAGAACTGCAACAGTAAAGGGGACAGATTACCTAAAACAAACAAATTAAATACAGAGGAACAGATTTGCCAAAAGAAAAAAGAAAAACTGATTCTTTCAAGGTAAAGAAAAAAAAAAAAAAAGGTAGACCAAATGTTTATCACAATTTTGCCGCTTCCCAGTGAATTATCACCATTTATTCCAAAACACAATACGAGTATGAATCAGAACTTCTGAAGTATATGTGAGTCAGATCACAGCAGAGAACTAGCATCTATTCATAGGAGGTACAGAAATAAAATGCAAAACAGCAGTCCCTGAAAGCCACATATTATAAAGGTAAAATGAGATAGCTTTCAAGCTGAATTTAAACTCATCTTAAATGACATTAAAATTAATTCCGGTGGGAGAGAGAAGAGGAAACCCGGGGATAATGGCATACTTATGGTCTGCCCCAGAACATTAGCACGCCATCCCAACCGCCGCCCTGTATGAAATGTAGCTATTTGAGTCATTTGCCAGTGCAATGTAGAATTGATTGGGGCCAACCATGCGCAAACCTCATTGATTATCATCTCCTCATTAGCATATAGATTAGCTAATGGTGCAGCCAGAAACACAAGCCTTGAGTCTCACACTTGGCTAACAGAGCTATGCACCAGAAGGGGGTCAAACGAATAGCAAAGACCACAGATGGGGTGGCTCAATTGAACGTGAGGTTTTTAGATGGACCTGGGGATCAGGAAGCTATAAGAAAAAACAGCACAAGGAGGTGCTTTAATAAGATAAGATAAATCTTTATTGTCATTGTCACAAGAACAACGGAATTTACACAGAGGTTATCTTTTCTTTAAAACTTTAAAGGGATCTTGTGTTAAGGTAGCAATTTTATTAAACAGTTATATATTAAGTGACTACAGGCATTATTTTTTAATCCCTTATAAAACACACAAAAAAGTTTGAACTAGCAAAAAAAGTTTAATGAGGTAAATTTAAAGGGGTGTATTATGCAAAGAAAAAAATGACTTATTTGAGCTTTATATCATGGTATAATTCCATCCCCTCATAAAATGGAAGTGGAGTGCTGCTTTGACTCATTCATGTATATTTGAGAAATCCTTGAAATCTCCATGGCAGCCATTCAGGACTGCCTTAAGGCCTGTTCAAACAATGATCCGCCTACGTATCCAAGGCTCCACCTATGAGCTTCATTCCCCAGTCGAACATCCCTCCCCCACTCAGCTCCTCTAGATTAGCAGCAGCAGAAATTGGTCTGCAGAAAAATCCACCTGGTGTTTATCATTAGCAAACACCAGGTGGAACTGCACATCTGCTAGAATTATTATGCAAACTCCGTCACTCCTAAGAACGTTGTATACAACATCAATGAACTGCATGGAGAAGCATTATTGTGATGACACGCAGAAGGGGGAGTGACAGAAAAGTTAGGAGGTTCTTAAAGAGACAACAACCAATTTTAAGGAGTCAGATTAGAGTTATTTCTGATAAAAACACAGAATTTTTTATAGCTAACGGCAACAGTTACAAATTGTGCTATAAAATGGCATTATGTGCCTAGGACTAATGTCTCAACCAGATCTAGAGAAACTCATCCATGCGTTCATCTTCAGTCGTATTGATTATTGCAACAGCGTCTTCACAGGTCTGTCCAACAAATCAATCAAACAGCTGCAGCTGATCCAGAATGCTGCTGCTCGCGTTCTCACTAAAACCAGGAAGATAGAGCACATAACACCAGTTTTAAAGTCCCTCCACTGGCTCCCTGTAGCTCAAAGAATAGACTTTAAAATACTGTTGTTAGTTTATAAATCACTGAATGGCTTAGCACCACAATACATTAAAGATCTGCTTTTATTGTATCAACCTTGCAGACCTCTCAGGTCTTCCGGTTCTGGTCTACTCTGCATCCCCAGAACCAGAACCAAATGAGGAGAAGCAGCTTTCAGCATCTATGCACCACAAATTTGGAACAAACTTCCAGAAAACTGTAAAACAGCTGAAACACTGACTTCTTTTAAATCTCAACTAAAAACCCACCTGTTTAGAATTGTATTTGAAATGTAATCAATTACAAATTTATTGATGGAACTTGACTTAATGCTTTGTTTTTGATTCTATGTTGCATTGTGTTTCTGTGTTTGTAATGATGTAAAGCACTTTGAAATGCCTTGCTGCTGAAATGTGCTATACAAATAAAATTTGATTGATTGATTCATTGATAGAAAATACTGCTATTTTGTTAAATTAGGGTAAGTGTTGAAAACTTATTTTGCAGCAAATAATTTCTAGGGAAATTTTAATAAATTCTATAGCTGGATTCACCCATGTGTGTCCTCAATTATGTCTTGGCAGTGAGTTCCTAACTATATTCACCCAGAATGTGTGTAGGACCTACCAATCCGACTCATTAATTTTTATGATCAGAGTTCAAACTGATTTACATGGTGTAAGAAAATAGTCCTGTCATTAGGAACATCATCACTCTAAATTAGAAGGATTAATGGAAATATTTGAATATGACTCCAGTCTAATAAATACATAATCACTCAAGGGTTGTTTTGTTATTTCAGTTTTAATTAAGATTCTTTACTTGACATGCATTGCAATCTTGAAGTTGTCATGAAAGTTATAATTATATAATAATATATTATAATAATTAAAGGCTTGGAATTCCTCATAATTATAATTTTCATAACAACATAAAGATTACAATGTCAGAAAATATTATTTTATTGTATAATTAAATAATAATGTCTATATTTTTCTGTTAGATTTACTAAACACCATTTTTTTTAAAAACTTGAGGTAAAGGTAAAAAAATAACAAAAACACAAGCATGTGTCAGCGTCCTCACATCTTCATTTCATGAAAATACTGATCAAATCAAAAACAGTCCTTTAAAGAATGCCGAAAAACATATATAGACATAAAAATAGGCCCATTGGTTATGCAGGTCCTGAGGCTGAATAGATGGCATTCCTTATTTCAACAGTAACCAGAGCAGTGCCTATGTGAGTGTCTTGTGTAAGGCACAAAAATACCCAAGATCTCGAGGCAAAGTTGCTTGGTTACCCATAATTGAGCCATCCAACTGAATTTGACCTTAACTTCACAGCTGAATAAACCAGCACAAAATGAGTCTGACGTCTTTCCAGGTTAAGTGTGTCGAGTGTCTTCAAAATTCTAGCAGCCCCATGCTGTGAAGGTAACAAAACACTTGCACTTCACCCTTCAAAGACGCCCATGGGCTCTTTCAATTTGGACTCATTAAAAAGAGAACTATAGATTCAATACATGCTAAAAATTGTTTGGATTGTTAAAATATGGGAGAAGCAGACTAAAAGGTGGAGACATAGCCTGAAAAGGATACACACAGGGGAAAGACAGATTTTCATTCTAAACTTGAAGTGTCACAGTGAAATAGTTCAGTCAAAGCTTGCCAATTACCAGCATGCTTAGATCAAGACGTATTTCTAATCCGTGTTCCAGGCATCATCGAGGGAAACTTTAACTCACAAAGAAAAAGAAATGGGTCATGCGTGAGAGAAGATGAATACTACAATAAAACCAATGGTAAATTATTGTGTGTTTCAAAGTACAATTCAAGCAAAATAGGGTTCCACAATATTAGACTTGTAATTTCAGTACTATTTTACAATATTGCAATTACAATGCAAGTGGGAGTAAATTGACATCTCCCTAAGTCCCATCTATCATCTTTCATTATGATTCTTTGTGACCTTAAGCATACTGAGTCCTTTCATCTGTGTGATGGACAGCTAATGAAGTTAGACTCCATGTATTATTGCCAGGCAAAATGGGAATTTCTCAATCTTTGATTGCAATACCCATCTACTGAATTTCAAACTAATCTTTCAAATATGTATACATCACATACACCAGGCATTAGAATGATCATATATGAACAATATACTGTATAAAGTAGTCGTAAATATATAAACAAAAACCTTTCTGAATAACATTTAAGTTGACTGATGTTTAAGTTTACAAAATAAAAAAGACTTTTGCAAAAAATTACTCTTTTCAAAATTAACAGTGTAAAACAACATGTTTGTTATGTTCAAATGCCAAATCCAATCAGTAGTCTCTAAGCATTTTTCACAACATAGGTATGTAGTACATAGTTTTTATGTTCCATGTTGTGCTCAGTCCTGGGACCTTAATAAAACAGCATGGTGTGTTTGGCTGTCTTTTTGAATGAGTAGTAGATTTGCTCAAAAAAGTGGAAGAAGTTTTGCATTTCTCCTGCAATAACTAATTCTTTAAACAGCAAGAGACCCCCATAAAGCCCAAGAGCAGCCCCTCAAGGTCACAGACACAGAGGAAAAATCCATAGTGGGGAAAGTGCTGAACCAAGACCTAAGTGCAAGTATTGTGTTGGTATTTCTTCTACAAGTGGACTTGGCTTACCTTTTCAAGGATAACCGGAGTAGCAGCAGATCACGGTTTAGATCTGCAAAGCAAAGCAAAGAAAATTACACTAACAAACACTGCTTTAAGTTCACATGTTTACATTTCAACTCATTTATAAAATTCAGACTAAAGTTTCAACACTTGAAATCCAAAGTTAAATCCAAAAACATTCATGAGGATTCTAGTTGTTTTGTAGAACAAAATAAAGTAATTACCTTCACAAGAAAGCACAACTGGCATCTTGGAAACATCTGTTGACTATTATGCCAACCAAAGCATTCCAACTGTTCTGCTTTTGTGTACAAAAATAGAAGTAGCAATATTTGGGCTACTGAAACACACTGGGAAGTCAGACTGTCCATCTAATATACATCTAATGAATGGCTATATAAGTGACATAAAGGGGATAAAGGTGAGGGAAAATATATTTCTAAATTAAACTTGGGGAACGTGTCTGTTTTTTCTTCTCTTGTGAGATTATCAAATCATCTTGTTCATAACAGAAAAAATAAGTACACTAATAACAGCTTATTTACTTATTTGTTATGAGAACAGAAGTGAAGAAGAATTATCTTTGGCCAGGATCACAGGTTTAATTGCAGAATTCCAAGCCATTCTTTAAGAACAGCTTGTAATGCTTTGGACAATATTCCAACTTGTAAGCCTGACAGAAAAGTCAGGCTTACAAGCGTGACACATGGCTATTTTCTGTAGCCATGTGTCTGGCTTTATTCTTATGCCTCATTTCCACTGAGTGGTATGGCACGGGGATACAAATTGCAGAAGGAGAAAAGTAACTCTGAGCTGGGATTTTTGTACACAGCTGTGTTGGTTCCTTAAGCATATGTCAACTGAAGAACTGCCAATATAAAACTAGCCCACAAACAACGGCTAAACGCAGATAAACTGATTTGCAGAGGGTCTTAGGCTATCTCAACACGACTGTTGTAACTGACAGCACAGATAAAATGGGATCTACTCTCTGCCATTGGTATAGCAATAAACTATAACTGAAACAAATAATTTATATTCTTCCTCATAAAAATTTAAGATAATTCTGACCTGCTAAGTGTACAACTGATTTTTGTACATGTGTAATAATTGTAATAAACTGATTAGTAGCAGGCTGCCTGTCATCATTGGTGAGCTCCATCTGTCAAATAAAGCAGCTTCTCGTCTGAACCTAAGGCCGCGGAGATGAGGGAAGTTTCTGAAGCAGGCAGCTTATGGCTAACATTAGCCAGCATCTTTTAAGTAATGAAACATACCACAGAAACAACTGAAATACAGAAAGAAAAAACAAACCGCAGTTCGCCTTTATACATAAACGTTTCGGTTACTCGCTTGTTGTTATTCACAGCTCATTTTCCCCTGAACTCCAACACAAATTCCACAACAAAACTAGCTAATGTTAGCTAGAGATGAAGTATCGTTTGTTTACAACAGTGGTACAATTTGTGTGAATGAGGAAACGTGCAGTAGACTCAGCCGTGTAACCGATATCTGCGTTAGCCTCGGTGCTAGAATCCATTGCATGCCTCTGTTTGGGGCCCCCTGGACAGGCATTAGCTTGCACAGCCGTTTAACCTCACGCGTTCCGACACTAACAGGCACAACTGACAGAGCCTTGCCATCCGCGGCATTCTCTTCCACGGGGTTAAACGTTTGTCACCTTACCGTTTTCAAGAAAACTGAAGCCTTCCGCCTCGTTTTAGCTTTCGGTTCCTTGTTGTCCCTCCAAATATTATTCTACCTGAAATTTTGGACGGTAGCTCGGTGCGCCCAATTGGCTTCGATCAGACCAGCAGCGGTATAGCAGCAGAAGCAAGAAACTCTTGTATTTGCATTCCATTCTGGCGACGTCAGAATAATGTGACCAATAGGATTAGAGTATGGTTTAATCCCACCCCTTCTTATTGCAATCACGCCCCTTCCTCTCCTTTGTCAAATGGACGCCACTTTACTGTTTCCATGGCAACATAAAAGGTCTGTCCTTCTGCTGCACTCTGCCTGAAAAATGCAAGATAATAAAACGTTTCTGTTGGATAAATTGTATTTTTAGTAATTATCAAATATTCGTTGTATCATGTAGCTTTGTAGTAACATTTAGATAATGTTTAATTATATGCTTTTTCTCTTTTTCCTCTATTCTAAGTAATGTCTCTGTGTGTTGAATAATTATGATTCCTTCCTGTGACCTCTTTGAGAAAGAGAGCAGTGAAGCCTTCGTGGAGATAGCGGAGACAACTCTGTCTGCTCTCCTGTGGTACTCGACGCCGTGTCTGGTACTCGACTGGAGCAGAAAGATTTAGAGTGTAGATAACATGTGTCTAATAGTAAATGTCATTAGCGCTGCAACAATGTGATAAATTGTTTTCCCCTCCCTTTGAGAGTTAAAGCGCTCAGTGTAAGAGGGTCCCCTAAAAAAGCAATAAAATAGAGGGAGCGGGAGATGTGTTTTCAGAGCGGTTGGAGATTTGTAACTGAAAGCATCTCTCTGTCTGCTCTCCTCGCGAGTACAAAAAGAATTTAACTCTCTTGTCTTTCCTGTGTTTTGTTTAATAGGTATTTAGACCTAACAGTTTCCCAAGAGGCACAGGGGGAAATGTAACTGTTACCTCTTTGGTAACCATTTTTTCATCTTTTGGTCTTTTCTCCCATTCTTATCTTCAAGTAAGCCCTAAGTGATTCTTTTGGTGTGCGATACTAGTTTTACATCTTTACAGAGTTACATCTTTTTCTGCACCTGTCATCACGTTCATTGATCAGCAAAATTCAAAAGCACTTATACGTTATTAACCTGGATGTGTAGTCACTGTTGTTTTTAAATCTAGCAATTTAATCAATGCAAAATTATTACTAAAGCTTTGTTAAGTCTCCCATAAAGATTCCTTTTGCCACATTTTATTTATTAAACATGCACACACTATTAAGATTTCGTCTTTGAAATCCAAACAAAATAATGTCATTAGTAACACTTGAAATAATGTCAATTGGTTGTATTTGAATTTTAGATAGTGTTTGATTATATGTAGTTATATAATCAAATGAATTTTTGACCTAATTTGCTGTTGCTAATATACAAGTAAACAAAAAATAACCTTTTGAACTTTTTGTTCCACTAGAAAAAAGGAAGCAGTACAATTAAATTTTAGATTAAATATAAGTTTAAAATATGACTCCTGAAACAAAATAACAAAAATCCTCTGAGCAGGATTCACCTTTTCCTAAATAAAATTATTTTATTCCTCCTCTCCTGAGGGTCTTTTGTGGGCTCTAGTGTCCCTTATATGAAAGTAGGCTGACAGGAAAGGGGGAAGACATGCAGCAAATATCGTCAGGTCCAGGAATCGAACCCACGATGGCTGCATCGAGGACCCAAGGCCTCCAAACGTGGGTCTTGCTATCCCTTACGCCACCACAGCACGCCCCAAATAACATTATTTATCTGCCTCAGTCGATGTGGCCCCTAAGCATAAACAAAAGAAATTGTTGAGTTCAATCAGAACTGCTCATGTTATGTCAATATAAACCACTCCCTATACCTCTTTCTATTGAAAGAGAAAATATTTCTTGAATTTCCACACTTTTTAAGCATGTAATTTTGCTTCAGAACAGCTGCAGCTTCATGCACTTTGGGTTTTAGCATTGTTTATACACATACAGTACAAAACAAAGTCTTCAATATGTATATATGGAAATGATCCAGCTTGACTGTGAATGTGACAACAATAATTTTCTAATGTTTCAGGGAGGCGCTATTGTGTTGCCTGCAATATGAGAAGGGACAGTACTCATTTCCTTGCAAATACTGAATAATTTATTAGAATATGACTTATCTGGTTGGCCCCTGAGTTAATTTATCTGCTCTTTCATAGCTCCCTTGGTACCCCACTTGCAGCATCACTATGAACACAGTATCATTCCAGTAACACAGTTAATCCCAAAGGCAATTCTTAGAGCCACAGACACAGGATTGTAATATTGATGTTGTAGCAGAAAGACCTAAAATTGAACCTGTATCTAAGAAATAAAGTCAAAGATTTATAGTTAGTTTACAATATCAAGTATGAAACACACTTTTTTTTTTTTTTTTTTTTTTTACAAATTTGTTGTTGGTGATGGTGTATTCTGAAATACATGTACTAAATCAAGTCTCTTCAGCTGGAAGCTAACATAACATTTTTTTAAACCTCAGAAAGCTTTTGCCTCAAAAGGCAAAGGGTTAACATTAAAGGTATTTCTGTAAAGTATGTTAGAGAGTCCTTACATGGAAGAAGAGTCTCTTTGGGAAACATTTCCAATTATCTCAAGTTGGCAGATTAGTTTCAAGAATTTTGCAGTGTGACCTTAATTAACACCAGACTTTTCCCTCTGCTAGTCGAATTTAGTTCTTTGCAGCAGCTCTATATTAGTGAGAAACATCATAAATAGAGTCACTTTAATGTGCTTTAGCAATCTAACCTTCCAAAGACAATCTTGGATTTCTGTAAGTAATAAAGAACTTTGAAGAACATATTTACCCTAAAGAACTATGCTGTTGTGCATTTATGTTTTTTTTTCAACAGTAGTGTAAGGTAATCCTACAAAAATATTCCAAAGAAGCAAAATATCAGAACTTATCAAATTACACCGTTCTGCTTTCTGTTTCTTGATTTGTCTACAGTAGTTACACTTCACCATTTTCTTATGTTTAAGTAAAATTCCTTCACTGGCTCATGCCACCTGAGAAAATAAAACCTTTTGAGTGCAAAAACATTTTTGAGATGGTAAACTGTTTGCTTCTTCTTTTTATTTTCTCAGCTGGCACCTGCTGGCCTTGTTATGTGGTGTCAAACGAGGTGCTCATGTAATACCCGGGATGACCAAAATGTGTCACTAATGATTGCTTAGATAAAGGGTATCCTAAAATGAGCATGATTTTAACATTCAAAACCTATATGACAATAAACAGTTGTTTTGTTTGGCAGTTGAATTTTGGTTGAGGATTTAAAATGGAAATTTAATTGTAACCACAAGCAAACAACATAAAAAGGAATTATGAAAGTGTGCATTCTTCTTACATTGAGAAATACAGCAGTTGTTTTTTTGACTCTACAAACGTAAAATTGAGTTATTAGTTTCAGACATATAATACTTCTACACACATGTACAATATACCATATTAGTGTTATTTGTTAGCAATTCCATCAGACATTTATCTGAATAAAAATGAATGGCGGGGGATAGAGAAAATTCAATACGTAAATTGAATGCTGTTTGTGAGCTTCAAACAGCATGTAGACTATTTGTGTTACAAATCCAGTCTCAAAAAATATTTTATTTAAATTTGCTGTTTTTCTTTGATGTTCTGCATTTCACATAATTTTCCTCATGTGGTTCCTTTTGTTATTCTCCAAGTTTGAGAAAGTGCTATGAAACTAACCTACAACCTTGGTGCTACCACAAAAAATGCTATGCCTTCTCTGTATCCTTCCAACCATCCAGGAAAGATGGTCTTCTAACAGAAGTGAACAGGAAGGGTGATATAATTGCGCATGTTTAGAGAGGTAGGGTGGAACCAGACCATGTAAAGATTTAAAAACAAATAAAAGATTCTTAAAACAAAAAAATCTAGGCTACTCATTTCATCAAGGTACTTAAACATTGACTCCATATAATAGTTTTCCTGTTGTTTCATGTGAACACATACCTGGTTGTCATTAGCACAAAGATGAAAGGAACATTTGTACTTTTTCAAAAGTGGAGCGCAAGGGAAACAGAAGCAATTAAAAATGAACAGACCCAAGAAATAAGTCTTTTGGAACCCCAAAAGAAAGGCAAACAGAGGACAATTTGAAAATGCACAGAATGTGCTTTCTGTCAGATACAACCTAAATTCAATCAAGGGAAGCCCTTTGAAAACCTATACAGTTTTTCAAGCAAGAAATTAAAACGCCGGCGTCCACAGTATCAAATGCAGCTGTTAAACCCAAAAAACACAATTTCTGGAGCCTGTGGTTGGAACGATGTCATTAAAAATCCTAAGCAGTGCACACTCTGTGCTGTGAGTAAGTAAGTAAATAAAAATTTATTAATTTAGAACCTTTAAGATTAGTATTACAAACTGAAATACAAAGACTTTCACAAAAACAAAGTTAAAATATATCTTAATATATATTTCATATATTTTGTTTTAAAGTGTGCATTCAGCTCTGTGGGAATGACTCACAGTATACACTTCAGAGAATACAGCTGCAACTAATAAAGCTTTGCCCAATTGTTCACTTCAAGAACCTCTATGTCATCAGACTGCATGTTAGGCAACCGACCGATTTGAGGTTTTAGTGATTGTTATTTGAGCTTTCGTCCACTTGGGTGTGCCATTGTGTAACAGTCTGTTCAAAGGCCTTTTAGGCTCTCAGGCTCATTATTTTGAAAAAAATAACAAATCAAACAGTCACAAAACAAATTATGCAAAGTAATTTGTGAAGTTAGTCAATATTAGTTAGTTGGTTTTGCCAAGAGTATTTACTTGGCTCTCTAGTCTACTATTAATAGGAAGATCAAAGTTGAAGTGGTTCCTGTTGCGTTTGAGCCTGAAGTCCACTGTTAAGAAAGCAATCGCTTTGCTGTTGTCTTCATTCAGGCTTGAGAAGGTATTTAAAACGGCTCTGGGAGCTAGGTTAATTGTTCCTCTGAAACAATGAAAATTCCTGGAGTCAAAGACTGCCGTGAAGCAACTTCCTCTTTGGTAGGTCCATTTGCGTTTGTTTTGATTAATTTCTTCAAAGACAACCCCAACCTTCACCTTGATGCCTTTTTGAACTGTTTTTACTGTATGAAAGAGTTTAGGGACGACGGTCGAGAGGCCTCCCGCATCAAAGATTGCTTGTTAGTTTAAGAATTACTCAGTTTTCTTGTCATTGTTTTATAACTCTCCGATTTGTCCCTCTACTGTTTGCACAGCAAGGATGACTATTGTGGAAAAGGATATTTAGTCTGATTCAGCCCCAGCAGACATCCCCTCCCTGCTGCAGACAAACTTCACAGACAAGGTTAGGAGATTTCGGGCGTCCTGTTGTTTAACATGTTGGCTGAACACGGCATCAATATCAACACCTATACACAAGGAGTATTGCACAATACTTATCAAGCCTGTATGAGCAAGAACTTGAGAAATACTGGCTGTCCAGTGGTTGATCTTTACATTTAACCAGAAATGTTTCTAAATAGAATAGAATAGAATAGAATAGAGTCATCCTTTATTGTTCCACAGAGGGGGAAATTCAGATGTTTTAATAAGTTGATGTAAGCAGAAACATACATATTCAAAACATATAAAAAATAAAAAATAAGAAACTGTTCAGCACAGGCAAATTTACAGCATAAGAAAAGAAATACTGTGCATTTGTTTAAAAAATAGTATACCCAGATGTAAAAGTAATGTGTAGCTTGGTAGGTTAATTTCAACAAGAAGACAAATGTACAAAATGTGCTTGAAAAAGTGAGATTTACAACTGCTGTGACTCAGTCGTACTTGAATAGGTCCTTCTTGTTTTCTCACAATCACTTGAAGTTCATTTAAGTGGCATTAGTGGCAACACTGGCATAAGATTTACAAGAGCTTAAAGTGTTTCCACCTTATCGGTAGAAACAGGAATGGATCAAGCACACTCATTACTTCAATTCCCACACACCCAATCAAAATAATAGGCTTTTTTTCACTGATATCATGAAAAAACATGATCCACGTGATCTGCACACATCACAAGCATGTCATGATGTGTGCGGAAGAACAAGGCTCCAGTATCTACGGTATTTTGTATTTGTTATTGTGAATCACTTCAAGACTCAAGATTTTTGATGTGATCAACACTTTGTACCAACCACAAAGAAAACAACACACTACCTGTTAATGAACAATGTTTTACACGTCAGAATTAGAATTCACTCAAATAAAATGCAACTCACACCTGTTCTAAGTAATAGTTTATTTTTAAAACTTGATCATGGTTTTTGTGACACTATTTCTGTTGTTTTGATTTTCTATTGAGACAGGACTAAGACTCATGTCTCTCTATTTACCTTTGGTCAAAATTGGTAAGACAAGAGCATATGCCTTTCAAGTAGGGCAGATTTTCATTGGCCTTCCTGCTTGCCTAACATTGTCCATTCCTATAATCAACAATTAAAGCTGTAATAGAAATGTTTGGAAAAAACCCACTGCACAAATATTTTGGCACCACAAAAAGTTAGTATGTTTGAAAGAGAGCTAAAAATAACTCTCCAAAGCTTACCGTCACAGAACAGATACACACGTTTCTATGTGAGATTAAACTACTTCCATTATACGTTGAGTTTTTTCTTCTGCACATAGATTTGTCTCTGTAAGACTACAACTACTCCCTTGTTGTATATCAAAACGATGGTAAGATATTCAAAGTGCACATGTAAAAATGTTTGAATAGGTTTTGTTTCATTATTTGGAAGGTTTTGGCATTAAATTGTAAATGTCTAACTATACTGTATGTCCTAACACGTTTATTGGAATCACCGCCATGTTTTTACTGCTAACAGGCATTAGGCAGTGACCACATATGAAAATAACATCTCCCTGCTTGTGCAGGTGTTTCAGAAGTCAGATGAGTCACAGGAAATACCTTTACCACCAGCTGTAGTTAATGCTGATCAACTGGTTACTTTGTTTCTGGCTACCTTTGTTTATGGATCATTTTTGGAGCCTCAAATTTAGTTGTGCCACTGAAATCTAGTTCTGAGTTCTGAATCTGTCCTTCTCTTTTACTTGATAGCTTAGTGACAGTCAACTTTCTTAGGAACCCAATTGGTAGGCGTGACGGAAATGATGAAATCCAAAAGCATTTATCACACCAAAGCAGCGTGGAGAAGAAAAAAAGAACTTTTCTAATGGCTGTAAAATGAGAGAAGACAATGTGCCAACTGTCTTTCAAGGAGCCAAAAAGTTCCCATCCCCCAGAAAAAGCAGTAAATTAACTCATTATGAGCAAACTAAATTTATCTTTCTTGAGTGTGTGTGGTCTATTCCTAATGGTCCCCACAAAGAGAAATGTTGTTTGTTGTTTTTAGGTTATGGGTTAAGTTTAGGACTGAAGTGTGAAGTAAATTTACTGGTAGGTTAGGTTTATGTACATATGATGGTTAGGTCAGGGTAAAGATTGGGGTTAACCTGCATAAATTAATGGAAGTCAATGCAAAGTCCTGGTAAAGATAGAAAAACAAAACATGTGTGCATGTGTGTGTGTGTGTGTCTGTGGGTGGATGAGTGACGTAGACAGAGCATTTCAGGTCAATGAATGTAAAAGAATGAGGATATTAAAGTCAGGATATACGAAGAGTTCTGCTTTTCTTGATTGCTTAGCATAGTGGTTTGTAACCACAGGTTTAGTTTAGCATTAGTAGAGAAGTAGTGGTAGACTTAAATCTACTGCATAACATTAATTTTTCTTGTGGTTGGTAAGGCTGGCTGCTGCAGCAGAGTGAAGCATGCTGCCCTGCACGCACACAGTTTCTTCTTCCCCATTTGTTGGCATAAGAGTGTGGTGAGGTTTTAGACCGCAGGAGCTTGTGACGTATCAAAAGGCAGTGTGAAAAGAGAGTTGCCTGGAAATCATCAGTGAGTCAGACAGAAAGACTGAATAGGCGAGGAGGAGACTTGCACGTCCGTAATGAAGAAGGAGAGAATGGAAAGGTTTGGATTTTATTAGTTCATATTAAAAAGGAGAATGAATAACATATATGGCCAGTAACAAGAGCTACTTTTCTAAGAAAACAGGTCATATAACTGATGGACTGATTACAACATAAAGAAACTTACTTACTGCAAGAAGACATCAAAAAAGAAAACTGACACGTTGTAGGAAAATGAAATCTTTGAGAAAATGGTAATTGAGATTGCAAATAGCATCACCCGTCACCCCACACTATTCTAGTGTTATGTTTAGGGTTAAAATTACAGAGTAGTGTCACATGTTTGGCTTCTCCTTCGTGCCAATTGCCACTTTAATTCAAGGTTCGCTTTTACCCAAGAGAATCAGGAAGAAACAGAAGTATGAGGACGTGATTGAGATACAAACCGGTGAATTAATCCACAGTGTGTACAGTGTTGCTTTATTTATTTATTTCGAACATGATAGAAGTATAAAATCACACACATGAACAAGGAATGCAAAGGACACATATTTCTATACTACAATAAATTTAACATGCTCGAAAAGGATTAGGAAGAAGAAACTTATAAACTCAGGTCTCATAATGTTGACATTGACACCATAAGAAGAGACAATTAAATGCAATATTTTTACATACTGTGAAAATGTATTAGTCCCATTTCATCCAGATTCTGTTTAACGCTCTTGTCACATTTGAATGAGTCATATCATCCAACCAGACAAGGATAACCTGAGCAAATACAAAATACAGATTTTACTTTTCCCTTTCAGTTATTAAGTGAAAAATGTTTTCCCAACCATACTGACTTTATTGGAAAAAAAATTCTCCCAAACTGTTATAATGGTTACATCACCCTTGACATCAACAACAGCCATCAGCGGTCTGTTTAAGATCCTGCAACAGAATCTCTGATTAATTTAAGTTTGGACTTTGGCTTAACTTTTTTTTTCTTGCAGTTTCAATTTTAACTTGTTGGTGTATTTCAGATTAGCTATGTAAACTCAAGTGTGGTCGAGTTTAAAGTCACCAACTGATGGAGAAATCTTCACCTTTAGGATTTTTTGCTAGAAAACAGATTTATGGCTCTTTAGCATAAAAGCAATCCCAGCACCATCATACTGCCACTCGCATATTTTATTGGCAGTAAGATGCTTTATACCGTATTTTCCCGACTATAGAGAGTACCTCCCTATAAGCCGCACCTACAATTTTTTTTTGTTGAAAAAATAAAATAAAAATGGAAGCGTACATATATAAGCCGCACCGGGATATAAGCCGCTGGTATCTCCACCGCTCTTGGTTTTCCACAAGGACGCAGCAGAATAAATCTGCTATTAAGGACATAGCCCTCTGTCTCCAACGCCTAACCATGGACTCGTTCACACCGAGCAGTGGCTCTATTTCCCTTCTGTACTGCCAAATCGATAGCCTTCAACTTAAAAGCGACATCTTTTTCTTCGTGTGGTTTCTAGCTGCACAAGCAAAGATATTGTTGTGTTGATTTAATAGCTGTTTTTTCAACCTGCTATGGGTGAAGGAGGAGAAGAAATGGATTTGGTTGGAGATTTACTGTCAAAGACATTTTCAAGACGGACTTTTCAAGAAAAGCTGGACATTGTTAAGCAACGTCGGGCAACTCCGAAGCTAGCAAGCCTGTCACAACCAGGAAAAGGATTTGTCCGCCACTTTCCGAGGAACGCTGCAAATTGTATTGCTGGGAGTGCTTGTTATTTGCCACTGATCGACATGGTGTTTGGAGCCACACTGGATTTGTAAATTTGACTTGCCTAACAGCACTGCCGGACACCTGCAAGCAACGGTGCTTTCCAAAACTTTTGGGGAAACCAGAGTGGATCTACAGCTGAGGGAGCAAGTGCGCAGGGAAACGGAGCTCCACAACGAAAAGGTGAAGAAAACTAGGGAAATCTAAAAAAAAACTGATAGACTGTGTCATTTTTTTGGGCAAGCAGGAGCTTTAATAGAAAGAAGGATGGATTTTGTGTACAATCAGGATTTTTGGTGAGTAAAATGTTGCTATATTCCTAGGCCTATCGCGATAAACAATAAATCAATTAATCGTACGAGAAATTAAAACATTATCGTCTCTTCCAGCTTTTTTCTCTTTTTGTTAATGGCACTGAATGAAAAAAGGCTCAACTCCGGTGCTCTCCACTGACCCTCCCTTCCTCATTTCCTTACTGTAATGCCCAGCGCACACGACATGATCTGTCGGCCCATTTTCAAAACCTGACAGACCACACATTAGCATCGGGTTCGTTCCTGCCGTGTGGAGTCCATCAATGGGCACAAAATAATGGCTACAAGTCCAGTTAACTCATTTTAAAACCAGGCATTAATCAATGCTTTACTACAATCTACCTGCAATGCATGTGGCTAGTTTCAGCGTAAAGTCCTGACTGAATGAAAATCATTATAACCTATTTATGTCACGTTAAGGAAGAACAGCTGAAAAGTTACCGGGTTTATCAACTGCGGTAGCAATTTCGCTCCAACTCCTCCTCTTGTCATTTCTAAATTCTTTGCATGTTAAATAAACATTAATGTTGTTTCTACTATCATCTCCAATGTCTGCTGGACTTGGGGTTGCACTGTATCAGCTGTTTGGGATTCCCCTCCGTAATTTCCCGTCAGAAAGCGCGGAGGAGAATCCAAGCTTTCTGATTGGCTACCTGTCACATTCAACAGGCTGCGTTAAAACCCCAGAAGGGGAAAACCCCTGATTTAGATCTGAGCGGCAACGATGATCTACCATAACACACCACACAATCTTAGAAAGACCAACGTTTTAAGATTGTTGTAAGGGGAAAAATAGGAGCAAAAAATCGCGTAGTGTGAACTATTGCATCAGGTAGTCGATGTGCCCATCTTTAGATTTAAATCTAATTATTACTGAAGGGCAACATAATATACAGACTTCATAATCTTTTGGTTGAATGCTGTATTTATTTCCACTTTGGTTTTATGTTGTTTAGTTTTTTTTCCAAGTACATTTTTTGTTAATGGAGACTGAGAATCCATTTTATTTTTGTTTTTGGTTGTTTTGTTTATTTTGTTTATCATTTCCAGTGTTTAGTGTTCTTTTGAAAATAAAGTGTATCTATCTTTGGCAGGAAATCGCATTCATTATTACCTCATTTTCAGTGTAAAAAGGTCTTCAAACAATATTATCGTTTATCGCAATAATTTTTGAGACAATTAATCGTTCAGCAAAATTTGCTATCGTGACAGGCCTATATATTCCTAAATAATATTGCAATTTTATCAGGTTATTTTTGATGCTTTTTTAAATGTGTGTCTCAGCTGTACCTGCAGTAGATTTTTTTATAGCCATAAAATAGTTATTGAGGGTTGGATTGATTCAGACGGAGCACTACTGAAGGCCTAGGTGTGAAATGCACACCGCCACTAAAATACGGTAATCAGATTCACACTTTTCAAAATGTTTAACTTCTGGCTCATCTGTTCCCAATGTTTTTCCAAAAGTTTTGGTCAGCAGTGATTTTGGTTTTGGAACGTACCCATGAATGCCAAGCTTTGCTTATTTGGTTTCTATTACAAAATTGAGTTTGAATACCTTATTCATATCCCTGTAAATGCTAGTAAAAATGGATCTTAGCGCAATTATTTCATAATCCATTCATATGATCCTATTTTCACCACAAATTCATTTGCCAATCATCCCCATGAAATAGTCATCAGCATAGTGTTTAGTTAAACTAAGAAAGAAAAACGGTCTGTTTTTATCCTGTGAAAATACTGGAAGTTTCATGTCTCAATTTCTTAAGAAATATCACTTTTGGTTGGCCTTCAATAGTTTAGTTTTACAATTTACTAGCTGATTTGTTCTCTGTACTTAACCTTAGTCAAACCACAAAGTGGGAGGAGCAAAGAGAGCAAGAAGCTTCAAAATCAACAACCACATGTAAAAATGAGAGAAGGAAAAATTAAAAGAGCAACTAGTGAATTATGCAGGAGCAGAAACAGGGTCAGTGTGTTACTGGTCATGCCACAATCCATGCAGAGCCAGTGTAGTCCTGAATGACCTGGATGATATGGCATTCCCTCTGTCACAAGTTGCAAGGTTAATAATGCATTGCCATCGTGCAAACAACAGATCGCTTCAGGTTTCCTGCCTCCACATTTACGAAGCTCTCGCCACTTTGCCTGATCACAAGATGCACTGAAACTATCCTTCCAGTTCCATTTAAAAAATTGTCGCACAAAACTAATTTCCTCTGTTACCATTAAAACACAATTTATTAATTAACTTCCAGCTGTGCTTTGACAATTTTCTAATTTATTAACAATTTTTTCTTATATATTGATATAATTTTCTCTCAAATGAGACACTCTCAAATTGAGACAGTTCAATTCCCAAGACACACAGGACCAGCAATCATGCATGCACACACTCACACAAATACAACATTTATTCCAGTTAATTTTACGTAAAAAACAAAACAGACTCAACTGAGTCTGTTTACTGAGTTTATGTCAGCAAAAATTGTGTCTACATTCAATCCAGTAAATCCAATTTGATGCAATTAAAACACAATTCTGAACAATTAGATTCAGACCAGTCGGCAGAAAGTTGTCTATCTGAACATGACTTTTGGCACAATATAAATGGCACCTATTATGGCCTTCTCTTGCCACTTTTTGGTGCAACTTTTGTCATTTTTTTTTAGCTTCTTATGTCTTGACATCAATCTAATAAGGGACGGTCAGATGGAATATGCTGTAGGGACGGTCAGATGGAATATGCTGTTCGAGGGTGTGACTTATCATTCTGTTTGAATAATTTTATTAACATGGCTCTATGGCATAACAAATGTCTTTCAAAGGGATTTTGCAAGACAAATAGATCCAACTCTTAGCCAGAAATATACAAGATTAAATGAATGCAATCCAATCATAGAGACATATTAAATTGAACTGCATACATTACAGTGCGGTTCTAGTTATTATTTGAGTTTATGATGACAGTAGTTGTGTTGAGTTACAGTGTTTCTTCCTCAAAATGCTTTACCAGATTGTAATGGCCTACTATGGGTGCTATATTCATTTAGCGGAGACAAGCAACAGAGTTATTGGCACTTGCAAATTTTCCTACCTTCTCAGTTACTCTGTGTGTCATGATGGTAGTTTTTAACAAGCCCACATGCAGAACACAAGACAGGAGAGGTAGGATCAGTGTTAAATGATTTAATAATGATCACACAATTATCAGCGAGAATCAGGATGGTCTGGTCCAGGGGCAAAGACAGTGACGGCAACAATGGTTCACTACGAGGAAAGAGCAGAGTGGTGAGTTCAGGGGTCGTGGGAAGAAAGGAAATCTTTCTGGGAAAAACAGGCTGATCTTACTTGTTGCAGATGAACGGAGTCTTGGAGGGGAAACAAAGTATGTCCGGGGTCTCGGTTCTTGGTGGGTCCAAGAACAACGGAGGAGTGCGGCGGGCAGCGGACAGGTAGGCTCGGGTGCAGCGGAGAGACGGAGGAGTGGTACGGCCGCCAGCCGTGGGGGTCCAGGAGATAATTGCAAAACAACGGAGAGGTGAGTCTGGGAACTCGGGCAACCTGTGGATACTTTCCACGGCGTCACGAGGGTGGTTCATAAACCAGGAATTCAACCGGGATCTCATCAAAGGATCACCTAAAAGGCAACGGAGTAAACAAAGATAATTACTAGAATGTTCAAGACAACTAGAAACACAGAGACGGGCTCAGGGGGCTCAGAGGTACCGTGACTGGCTAACACTCAGGCGACGCTGGACTGGCGGCCAACTCCTTAAGTCTGCGCCGCTGATGAAGATGATCACGAACAGCTGCGGATAATAATGCACCGCACTCCAACCGGAACCTGTCGCCATCTGGTGGTAAAAGGTAATAAGGGTGCACAGGAACTCCCACCATGCAGCCAGAACCCCGGAACATAACAGTACCCCCCCCTCAACGGTCGCCACCTGGCGGCCTAGACGAACTGGAAGGCAACGAGGAACGATAGTCGGAGATAAGGGAAGGGTCTAGGATGGAAGAACCAGAGATCCAGGATCTTTCCTCCGGACCGTAGCCCTCCCAATCGACGAGGTACTGCCAGCCGCGACCTCGCCGACGGGAGTCCACGATCCGGCGGACGGTGTATGCAGGATGACCATCAATGTCACGGGGGGGTGGAGGGGGTTCGGCTGGAGGGCAGAGCGTGCTGGTCTGGACAGGTTTGATCTGGGACACATGGAAGGTGGGGTGGACGCGGAGGGAGGCGGGCAGACGGAGACGGACAGCAGACGGACTGATTATGGTTTCAATGGGGAAGGGACCAATGTATCGGGGAGAGAGCTTCTTGGAAATGGATTTGAGCGGAATGTCACGTGAAGAAAGCCAAACCTGTTGACCTGGGATGTATATGGGTGCTGGTCTTCTCTTCTGGTCAGCCAGGCGCTTATTTCTATCTGCAGTGTGGTTGAGGTTACGGATAATGGTGTTCCAGACTTTCTGACAACGGCGGATGTGATGACGGACTGAGGTGACTGAAATATCCTTTTCCTCTGAGGAAAGAAGAGGGGGTTGATAACCAATGGAAGCCTCGAACGGGGACATACCGGTAGCTGCTGAGATGTGGCTGTTGTGAGCGTACTCCACCCAAGGGAGGAATTGGGACCAGTCAGAGGGGTTGGTGGAGGTGAAGCAGCGGAGGGTGGTTTCCAGGTCCTGGTTGAGCCGTTCAGTTTGACCGTTGGTCTGGGGGTGAAAGCCGGAAGAGAGTGAGATAGATGCGTTGAGAGCCGAACAGAAACTTTTCCAAACCTGAGAGATGAACTGAGGACCTCGGTCAGAGAGGATGTCTTGTGGGATGCCATGGAGTCGGAAAACGTGTTTGATCAGAAGTTGAGCGGTTTGAAAAGCTGTGGGCAACTTACGGAGAGGAACGAAGTGGCAGGTCTTGGAGAAACGGTCGACGATGGAGAGGATGGTGGTCATGCCCTTGGAAGGAGGTAGGCCGGTAACAAAATCTATAGATATGTGAGACCATGGCCGTTTGGGGATGGGGAGAGGTTGCAGGAGACCAGATGGTGGTTGGTGAGAGGTTTTATTTCTGGAACAGGTGGTGCAGGCATGGACATACTCACTGACATCTTTATGGACAGAAGGCCACCAAAACTTGCGGTTGACGAGTGCAATGGTACGGCTTATTCCGGGATGTGCAGAGAATTTTGAGGCATGGATCCAGTGGAGAAAACGGGCTCGGACTGAGACAGGAACGTAGAGCTTGTTGGGTGGACAGGTGTCGGGTGCAGGTTCTGTCAACTGAGCTTGTGTAATGATGTCTTCGATCTCCCAGGTAACGGTGGCGACTGTACAACTGGGAGGAAGAATAGTGGCAGGGGCCTTCTCGGAATCATCAGATGAATACAGGCGGGAAAGTGCGTCAGGTTTGATGTTACGGGAACCAGGGCGATATGAGATGGAGAGATTGAATCGAGAGAAAAATAGTGACCAGCGTGACTGACGTGGGTTGAGCCTCCGGGCAGACTGAAGGTAGGACAAGTTCTTGTGATCGGTCCAGACCAGCACCGGATGCTCTGCTCCCTCCAGCCAATGTCTCCATTCTTCCAGGGCTAATTTTATAGCTAGTAGCTCCCGATCTCCCACATCATAGTTTCTCTCTGGAGGTGATAATCTGCGGGAAAAAAAGGCACATGGGTGAGTTTTATTGTCGCGAGGAGAGATCTGGGATAAAACCGCACCAACTCCGGTGTCTGAGGCGTCGACCTCGACAATGAACTGTCGGGACGGGTCTGGCTGAATCAGGATGGGTGCGTTGGCGAAGAGGGTCTTGAGGCGTGAGAACGCCGCTTCAGCCTCCGGAGTCCAACTAAAAGGGATCTTGGAAGAGGTTAGTGCAGTTAGTGGTAAAGCTGTCTGACTGTAGTTTCTGATAAAACGGCGGTAAAAGTTTGCAAATCCGAGGAAGCGTTGGAGCTGCTTGCGGGTTTCGGGTGTGGGCCACTGCAGTACTGCCTGGATCTTTTCCTCCGTTGGCCGTACCTGTCCGCCCCCTAATATGAAACCCAAGAAGGAAATTGACGGCTTGTGGAACTCACACTTCTCAGCTTTGACAAATAGTTTGTTCTCGAGCAGTCTTTGGAGAACCATGCGAACGTGGCGTCTGTGTGTCTCTAGAGTCTGTGAATAAATGAGAATGTCATCCAGGTATACGAAAACAAAGATGTTCAGAAAGTCTCTTAAAACATCGTTTACTAGGGCTTGAAAAAATGCAGGCGCATTGGATAAGCCAAAAGGCATCACGCAGTACTCAAAATGGCCAGTAGGTGTCTTAAATGCAGTCTTCCACTCGTCACCCTTGCGTATGCGCAGAAGATGGTAAGCGTTTCTCAGGTCGAGTTTGGAAAAAACTGTAGCACCGTGCACCGGTTCGAAGGCAGATGATAATAATGGCAGGGGATACTTATTCTTAACTGTAATATTGTTTAACCCTCTATAGTCTATGCAGGGTCTCAGGGATCCATCTTTCTTCCCTACAAAAAAAAAAAATCCAGCTCCCAGAGGGGAAGATGAGGTGCGGATTATACCGGCTGCCAAAGACTCCTTTATATATTTTTCCATAGTGTCTCTTTCAGGTCGAGAAATATTGTATAAGCGACTGGTGGGTAACGGAGCCCCCGGCAGGAGATCTATGGAACAATCATATGGACGGTGAGGAGGGAGAGAAAGAGCCTTGGACTTACTGAACACAGGAGCGAGGTCGTGGTATTCAGAGGGGATTGTGGAGAGATCGACCGGGTCCGCCTCCTGAGGCTCAGCCGGCGGAGGACCTGGGGGAACAGCTGAGCGGAGACAAGATGAGTGACAAGAAGTGGACCAGGATTCTAGGTGTTTTTCGGTCCAGTTTATTTGTGGGTTGTGAAGTTGTAACCAGTGGAAACCTAAAATTATGGGGGAATTGGCTGATGAAAATACAAAAAATGAAATAAACTCACTGTGGTTACCAGAAATGATGAGGTGGAGTGGTTTGGTTTTATGTGTGGCAGCGTTTTTCCATCTAATGCTGTGACTCGCAGTGGAACAGGTAGTGGTTCGGTCTCTATTTTCATCTGTTTCACCAGGGAGTCGTCGATCAAATCTTGTTCGCAACCAGAGTCGACTAGGGCGGATAAAGAAAATGACTGGGTCTGAATCAAAATGGTTGCGAGCAACAGTAAGCGAGGAGAGTCTCTTTCGCTGGGATGGTCCGCCAACCTCCTCGCTGCTACGGGCGGACCGGGAGGTTTAAACGAACCGGACAGTTGGCCAGAAAATGACCCGGGGAACCACAATAAATACAAAGGCGGGCTGAAATGCGCCGCTGGCGCTCCTCAGGAGTCAGGCGAGTCCGACCTAACTGCATGGGCTCGGGTTCCTGAAAGGCTCGGGGCGGAGAAACTGCCGAGGGGGAAGCGGAGCCACCGAGGTGTCTAAATGGTTGGCTCCTACGACCCCAATCTCTCCTTCGGGACCGGATTCTGTGATCCAGTCGGATGGTCTGGCTAATTAATTCCTCTAGGGTCCTAGGTTCTTCAAAAGTAGCCAGCTCATCCTTAATGTTTTCATTTAACGCGTTATAATATGCGCTCTTAAGCGCGGCTGGGTTCCAGCCTGTCGCTGCAGCCTTGATGCGGAAATCAACGGAAAATTCCGCCACAGTTCCATTTCCTTGTTTAATATTCCACAATTCTCTGGAATTAAATGACTGGTCAGCATCTTGACAAAACACCTGTCTGAACTCTTTTATGAATTCATCAAATGAACAGCCATAGCGTGCTGGATCTGGGAAACGAGCTTCGGCCCATAACAAAGCTTGTCCCGACAACGAGGACAGGACGTATGCAATCTTGGAGCTGTCGTAAGGGAAGCTTCTCGGGGAGTGATTGAACATTATCGAGCATTGAAGGAGAAAACCATTACATTTTCTCCGGTCACCTGTGAATCTTTCGGGTGTAGGTGGACGGACCTCAGAAAACGTGGATTGGATCTCCGGAGCTGGGTTTGAAGCTAGAGCTGAGTCAGAAGCTGGAGCGGGATCTGGAGGAGAAGTTTGAGGGGCTGAACCTCGAAGGAAACGGGTTAATTCAGACAGTTGTTGGTTCGTTTCAGTTTGGATTCTACTTAACTCTCTTAATGCGTTTTCATGAGTTTGCAATGTAGATTGTTGTTCGGCTAAGGCTCTCCGGATTGCGTCTGCTGGGCTGATTTGTTGGCCTGAGTGTTCTGTCATGATGGTAGTTTTTAACAAGCCCACATGCAGAACACAAGACAGGAGAGGTAGGATCAGTGTTAAATGATTTAATAATGATCACACAATTATCAGCGAGAATCAGGATGGTCTGGTCCAGGGGCAAAGACAGTGACGGCAACAATGGTTCACTACGAGGAAAGAGCAGAGTGGTGAGTTCAGGGGTCGTGGGAAGAAAGGAAATCTTTCTGGGAAAAACAGGCTGATCTTACTTGTTGCAGATGAACGGAGTCTTGGAGGGGAAACAAAGTATGTCCGGGGTCTCGGTTCTTGGTGGGTCCAAGAACAACGGAGGAGTGCGGCGGGCAGCGGACAGGTAGGCTCGGGTGCAGCGGAGAGACGGAGGAGTGGTACGGCCGCCAGCCGTGGGGGTCCAGGAGATAATTGCAAAACAACGGAGAGGTGAGTCTGGGAACTCGGGCAACCTGTGGATACTTTCCACGGCGTCACGAGGGTGGTTCATAAACCAGGAATTCAACCGGGATCTCATCAAAGGATCACCTAAAAGGCAACGGAGTAAACAAAGATAATTACTAGAATGTTCAAGACAACTAGAAACACAGAGACGGGCTCAGGGGGCTCAGAGGTACCGTGACTGGCTAACACTCAGGCGACGCTGGACTGGCGGCCAACTCCTTAAGTCTGCGCCGCTGATGAAGATGATCACGAACAGCTGCGGATAATAATGCACCGCACTCCAACCGGAACCTGTCGCCATCTGGTGGTAAAAGGTAATAAGGGTGCACAGGAACTCCCACCATGCAGCCAGAACCCCGGAACATAACACTGTGACACTGGTGTACAGTGACAGGATGGACACACACAGCTGCGTTTTTATTAATTACCTTACAGAACAGGACCATGGTCCTCCATGTTCTCTGTTTTGGCTTGGTTCACCTCTTACCTCATTTGGCTCAGGGGATCCAGACCTCAGAGATGCTCCAATGAGCTTCAGCAAACACCGCACACTCACACTAATGCAGTGTGACAATCTGTTTTTTCTTTCTGCACGGTACTGCAGGGAGTCGGCGGAGTGATGTTTTTCTAATTGCAGATAATGATGAAGAGAAAAGTAGGTATATTTTCCCTATTCAGGGTGACTTTTTGATTCTTTTGTGAATGTGGGCTACCAGTTGGTCAAAACCCAGGAGATAGTTCTGGTATTTATTTGTTTATTGGTCCTGAAAATTCAAATTGAATGTGGTGACATTACCATGTATGTCAGAGTGACATCAATACAATGTCTCTCTTTCAGCAAAACCTGTAAATCAGATCCATTAAAGAGATTTTAACAACTACTTAAACAGATGAATTAGAAGCTCAATACACCAACCAATAAGTTTGGGTAATGTAAGTTCCTCACCAAACATCACAATGGCAACAAGGTCATGGGAAAGCTTACCACTAAACATTCACAATAGCATTTACAGGTTTGATATTATATACTGGCCTCCTTTGTTCCCGGATGTTTAATTACCGAGGAATTAAACACATTTAGTTCCAAACACAATCACACACCTCAGTGGCATCTTAATTCCTGGCAGCCTCAGGGACCAGCAGCAGCAGTAACCCAGCCTTTGTGGGTCCTGCATTGAAAGGAGTGTGTCAGCAGTTCAGCAGAGGTCTAGAGCCATATTTGTTTTTTTTCCAGCTGCCTGGTCTACTGCGCTTCTGCAACAGGCAGCGAGCAGAGCTACAGAATTGGTCACTGTGAATCAGGGCCTTGTTGGGAATGGGTAACCTCACAAAGATGTGTGAGGCATAATGGGGGGAAAAAAGAAAGTGCACTCAGTCCTTCTGTGGGGAATTTGGCTCGTTTGGGAGCAGTCGGTTCATTCTAGTTAGCTTTTGGGATGTGCCAGGCCTCCACAGTGCCAAAAGCTATGAGTAATGCTGCAGCGGCACAGGGTACCAACAAGTGCACAAATTTATCTTTCTCACAGGGAAAGAAACAGATTTTAAACTCACAGTACGTTGTCTTAAATCTGAAATGTAATGAACACTGAAAATGTCAGTGTCTGCAAAATGACTATTTGGGTAGGAGAGCATTTCATCCACTCTAGTTGCATTTCCATTATAAATGTGCAGAAAACATAGTCCATATTCCGCTAATGTTGAAAAAACACAACTTTGCAATTGCAGTGTTTCCAGTAAATAAGAAAAGCAATTAGAATCACACATTAATTAGTTTGTCCACATGAAAAACATGCAGCTCCATGATCTTCAATCTGCTTCCTGCTGTCTTCTTCATCATGGTTTCCTAGAGGAAATAGCTGGTTGTTAATCATGTGACTAGTATGATGCAAAAAAAACTGCTTCATTGTGAAATTATTTACCTCAATCTAAACCACCTCAATCTAGTGCCAAAACTTTTATTAAAAAAAGAAGGTTTTGCACATATATTTTTGAAATGTCAAATTATGTAATTATATTGTCATTGGAAACACAGCTACCTTAGCCTTCCTGAGGAGACACGAGGATTACATAATAAATTATCAGAAAAAGATTTTTTCCAAACATAGAATGCAAACAAGATATGGAAAAGCTTTGTAGAGAAATGCCACACAATCTTTTGAGAACTTGAGTTGTTACCACACCTGACCATATGTCAACTTATGTGCTTTATCTCCAAGTTTCACAACCTGAGAAGAACTGAAAACAGTCAGAGCCCTTGGATCACGTTCCTGCTTTCTCTAAATCCTGTCACACTTGTTAGGTTGTTGAAGATCTCTGCTGCAACTATTTCTTCTGAACCTGGATCTTTATTTTATCTTGTGAATCACTCAAATTAAATGCTTGTTTAATCTGTTGGTGTAAATGTTTTAGTTTGTTTGTCAAGCAACTGCTCCGGATTTCTTTTTCTTAAGAGATGTCTACGTTTTTATAACACTATTTGGAGTCACAACCCTTGCTAACTAAATGACGTTGTGTAATCATTGGACTGTCGCCATGTAGGTCAGTGATCTGTATCAGCTCATGTTGGATTTAGGGTTATTTGAAATATTTTTTTGTCTCTGTCTTGGTTACACAGTTAAAACCATATGTTTATACACGCTTAATAATAATAATAATAATAATAATAATAATAATAATAATGGTAATTATAATAATAAAAAACTTTTTTTCTGAGTGTTTGACATTAAATGAGGGAAAATGATGATTCCTCTTATGTCCATGTCTTCATGTTTTGATTTTGGATCTCTTACAGCAAGATTCATGTGCAGTTTCTTTCCCAAAGTTGTTACCACAATAAACTTTGAACTTAAAGCATTACATTAAACACAACACCTCATTATCTTGAAGCAATTTTCAAAGGAGTATCTCTAGGTTTACTATCTATTATGTATTTTATCCATTTTAATTTCAAATAAAACCTGGTTCTCTAGTGTGCTGAATTTTGCTTTATGCTTTCACAATGACTATAAAGAATTTGATTTTATTTAAAAATCATTGAAACTTTCTGAGAGATCATCTTCACTAAGCTAAATTTCACTATTTCTGTACTTTGAGCATAAAGCAGTGCTAACACATGTGTAGGAATGTTATGCAAAAACTTCAAATTCTTAGAAACAATGACATTCTTTGTGTTGGTGAAGTAAGAGCTTGAGTAAACAAAAGTAGAGACAATGCCCATGTGTTTCCACGTGAATTTGTTCCAGAGTACTCATTTATTGAGTTGCTCATTGAGCAATAAAATCTGGTCAGGTAGGTTGGAGTTTGCTGCCTACGTCTGCAAGCAAAGCAAAGTATTTTAATAAACTCATAATTCAGGTAAATGGTCAAGAGTTTGACTTTGTCAATATTTGTACATTATGACTGATGTATATTATTGACTGGGATGCTTAATGCAGTATAAAGAAACAAATAAGTAACATGCAAATCAAAACTGTCTTAAATGTCCTGACTTTATTTTCTAATGTACAGTTTGTATTTTTTGTAAAAACCACTATTAAAGCTCCAAAAATTTGTGACCATTGATCAATAAATCCTTTAAGAACTGTTGATGCTTTTTCCAAAGGAAGAAAATAATGAAAGGTGGGCAGCTTTAATCAAGCGTCTTTAATCAAGTTTTTGCTACACCATAAGGGCTTGAAAAATGAAAATCCTCTAAAAGATCAAGTGAAATAGGAAACTCCTTCCCTGTGAAATCCAGCTGATCAATCACCTGACCAGTTTGTTGGAAACCACTGAGCAAATTCTTGGCGTTTGTTTCCAACAAATTAGAGAGCAGCAGCTCTGCCAAGAAACAGTTTCAGCACATTATAATCATGGCTTTGTTACAACTTTTCATCATTACATAAGTCTTCATTGGTGTTTCATGTGCTTGGCTGATTTGCTTAGCTGTTCCCATTAACAAAGAGAGCATGAATAAAGATAGCACTGGTGTTTAAAAATATAAACATCTCAACAAGATTAATCCACAGAATAGTGAATCAGAAAGTTTCTTCATATTAGAGTAAAAAGATTTTACTTGCTATATAAGCTGTATTTTTACATCAGTATGTGAAATACATTAGTGGTGAACATTCTCAAGAGGGAGTACCTGCTTATTGTGTGTATCATTTTACTTCTAAAAGATCAATGTTAGTCTTTTCCAATTTGGTTTCTTTAAGTCTCAATTCAGCTTCCTTTGTGTTAATTACTCACTTTGCATCAGTCTGTCTGTTTGCTCTTTTCTAATCCCGTTTAACTCACCTGCATTCTTTGTTATTGTTCACTTTTCCTGCAGTATGGAAAGTCACAGTTTTTTATTGTTCCTTGCTAGATTTTTCCACCAAAGTGCCTGTTACTCCATCTGTGCTCCATGACCTTTAAGCCCTGTTTGAAATTTGTAGTTTCTAAACCATCACAAATGTTATCCCTAGTTCCTGTCTGCATTTTGGTCTTATAAGCAACCTACAAAACATTACACAATTGGGTTATGTTAAGGGGGCATTATCTGAACCACACTAGTAAATCGACCTCTCAATGGCTCAAACAGAAAAAAAAAACATCTGAATCAACTAAAACAAAATGAGTTAAGTGAAGCCTACTCAATATCTTGCCTTAAATCTAAGTGAGATGAAGTGACATAAACTTAAACAGGCTCTTTTGGGTTGTAACCCCACCAAAATGACTGAATGAAAATGATTCAGTAATAAGTTGTGCACCAAAAATACACAGCAGTGACTTACTTTCAGTTATTGCAAAATACTTGATGGTAGGTGTTCCTCCCAAGGGTGGTGCAACCAGTTACTAGGAAGCAAGTATTTCTACAGAGAGCCAGCCTGCTTCAACAGATTTTTGCTCATAATAAGTGAAATCATCATTTTAAAATGGCATTTTTGTAATAAATGGGGTTATATTTGTTTGATATTAAAATGTGTACAATAATGTTAAATATTTCAGTGTGATTAAAAATACAAAAACAGCAGAAATTTATAATGGTCTTGTTTTTCACATTGTGTTGGTAAAGAAGTTATTTGTTTGATCCCCCTGTACTGCCCCTGTTATGCTAACCATTAGCCTCACTCCTGTGTGAGAATTATCTCCTGCTTCTCCAAACCCATTGTGATTTTCTGTTCATAGCAATAAATCCAGTATGTACCAACTGTTGAAAATAAACCTTTTCATGAAACCCCACTCCATGAGGTCCTGACTGCTCCTTTAAGGGGTTAAATAAAAGCTCACCTATTGCACTGAGGTACTATGAACAGTGAAGCGGTACATATACGCATGTATTCATGTTGACTCTAGATAGAGCCTATTGTATTGCTCAAGGCTTGTGTGACGACACATTGGAAATGATTATCTTTAAAGAGAGACAGACATTGAATTTTCGAATGGCAGTAAGAGAGTGTGCTTGCATATAAACACTAGGTTATCGGTGTTCCTGATAGGCTCTGTTCAATGGGGTTGGTCAGATAGACGTCCCAGTTTGAGACGTGTTGGTTGCTGAGATTTCAGGTCCAACTAACGGAGACAAAGGAAGCATCAAGATAAACTTTAGAAATCCATTGTTCTTTCTGTGAAGCAAGTTACTGATGAATTGATTTGCTCAGCTGTGGAAACACAGTGACAAACGCATAAAAACAGTTTTTCTAACAAATACACATGAAAGTGAGACTTTCACATCCAAGCACAAAGGGGAAAAAAGAGCATGATTGCAGTCAAGCATAGCACAATAAAAGCTTTTATTTTTAATGTTGATCAATCATAGTTGAGTCAAACTCAGCAAAACTTCTATCCCCAAAACAATTTCATCAGTCAGCCGTCTTCTAGATCGACAAAAAAATATTGGAGTCTGGAACAAAGTAATGGAGCAATAACAAACTGAGAAGCTGTTGTCCGTAGAGACAGTCTGTGAGAATTGTTAAGAAACACAGGCCTACATAACTGTGACCCTGTCTGGGTTAAAGCTGTTGTCCAGAGTAAGTTTGGTATCCATGGTTTTGCCAGTGATGCCTTTGAGAACCTCTTAGATGGTCACAGTCCCATTCATGAAGTGGACAGATCCCTGTACCTCAACAACCAACCCTTTTTGGCACAGCACAATATTAGATCCTGTCAGCCAATTGCACTCGAAGCCCTTAAAAAGGAGGATGACATGTTTATGTTTGGGTTTCTAACAATAAAAAGCAAAACTACATCACTCTTTGCCAGGGAACGAAAACAAGGCCTGAATGCTGCCGATGGGTGAAAGATATTTAGTTTTTTTGATCCCGATAAATTAAAGGAATCTACCCAAGGATTAAACTGAGAAGTTGCGGTCATGTTGACAATTAAGTTCTGTAAACAAACAGTTATTGAATTAAAAATGTAATGTCATGGTGACATAGCAACAAAAAAGAAGAAAAGGATGTTAAGTTATGACTTAACAGCAATGAAAATAAGAATTGTAATAACGCAAGACTTTATAGAAATGTTAGTGCTGCTGAAGGCTAACTTGTGATGCTGTAAGTCACAGGTTTTAATAACCAGCTGTACGGAAACAACAGGAGCCAGTTGTGTATTGCTTTCTCCTCATGATGAAAGAAAGCCTTTGATGCATTTGTTTAGACGGAGGACAACCCAGATCTTGCTTATCAGGAAATAAACCTGATTTTTGATAGACCCAAGCCCAGGCTCTAGGGATATAGTATTGCGTCTGCATGTTTGGTTAACAGAAGGCCTCCAACAAAGATGCAAAGTGTGCCGCACATGCACATGTCATTGTACACATCCTGCTCTCGCACTTCCGCTTATAGGCCTGAATTTCTTATCTTAAAGTTAT
Source organism: Xiphophorus couchianus (assembly GCF_001444195.1). Classification (NCBI taxonomy): domain Eukaryota; kingdom Metazoa; phylum Chordata; class Actinopteri; order Cyprinodontiformes; family Poeciliidae; genus Xiphophorus; species Xiphophorus couchianus. Next base: position 6,448,312 of record NC_040247.1, read on the forward strand.
CATTCACTTTGAGTGGTGATCAAAAGTAAAGAAGTTCCAAAATCTCACCTTGATTGCATAAAAAAATAAAACATCAGAGAAACAGCAACTATTAATGCTAAACTTAAGCATTTGATGAGGAGCAGTAAAGAAAAAACAATAAGGTTATTTTACTTCTTTGTTAATTTTTTTTTTTCCACTAAATTAAGCAGACATGACAGCTGCTTGGAAATATGCGAGCCCTTAAGGTGGTATCGTCATGAACACTGATATGTACTGATTTTTATTAGCTTGTTGCCAATGCAGCTATGATACATGTGTAAATTAGCATCAATAGCAGCGATGAAATAAATTATATGCAAGTTACTGCTGTATTATTATTTCATTACAATGGGTCGTGAACTGAATGTGAATTTAAAAGTTTAGATTCCAAGATCTCATTTTCTAACTTTGCACTTTGGGGCCTTTCTCCCCAACTCTTTAGGCCCATTTCCTGTCTGAGTGCTGCAAGAATGGACCCAGTAGTGCCAGTCTTGCACTAAATGCAGATGAACAAATCAAGTCTGGCTACCTGTCCAGGGTGTACTTTGCCCCTCGCCCAATGACCTCTGGATTTAATCACCAGCCTCCTGTGATCTTGCAGGGATAGGAAGTTTGGACAATAGATGGATTGATGGATGGAGTTTGCTCCGAGAAAGTAAATATCTCTCTCATCACCCTTAACATACTAGAGTCAAGAGAGTACAAAACCAAATCTAGAATTTTAACATGGTCTATCCTTTGATCTAAAATTCATGAAACCCAACCTCAGGTGGAAAGAGCTACAGACCACAGATTCCATATTTTTGTCAATATTTAAAGTTGCAGTAGGGGGTTCTAAGAAAACCCTGGGCTTTTCTCAGAAAATTTGAACAACCACACCTTACAGGTTCATCACCTTTGCTGTCTGCTGTGCTATGGCTCTCCGTCCATTACTTTTCCTTCACTGCATGAAAGAAGCCTGCTGACAACTGGAGAAATCTGCAATTTTTCTGTTGTTTCTGCGCCATTAGCACAGCTACGGCACATTGAACAACAATACCTGCTGAACAGAGTAAGGGTGTGAGCTTGCCCAAGAGCATGACATATATCTTTTTAACATGTCCTGTCCTGCAGTGTGGCATTCAGAGTTCTTTTCTGAGTGTCAAGGTGAGGCCCAACAGATTTACTTCCACAAGTTGAGCATTTTGGCTTTCACCATGGTGTTCGAGTTGATATGAAACTTTATCAAAAATTGCTTTGGGTTTATTTCAGATGTAGCAGATACAGAAATTAAAGGAAGAAAGATAGGGGAAAAGTTTAAAAGGAAAAATGATAGGAGTGGAGGAAAGAATGCAGCTTGTAGAGAGCACAAGTCACACAAGTCTGCCTCTAGAGCTGCAGAAAGATGAAAAAACAAAACCAAGAAAAGACAGCTACAAACAAAATATGCATATAAAATAGTAACTATTATAACCACTGAAATGTACATGTTACAATTTAATACAAATTAATATATTTAGGGGCAACCATGCCCCATTGAGTGTAACTGCAGAACGTCTAAGGCCCTCCTTCTGACTCTGATTTGTTGTTTCTGACCTTAAGAGCATGTGTGAGTGTGGATTCATGTTCGGTGGACACAAATTGGACAATTTGGGTTTGAATCACAACATTTGTGATTCAGTCTTATGTACCAAAGCACATGCCTATATTTATTTTCAAGCAGGTGAGTCAGGCAACAATGTAATCCTTATTCTGTTCACCTTTGTGAATAATACACCCTCTCTTGTCTCCTATTCATAGTTCAACTTTATATATTAATGCAACCTGAAACACACAGCCAGGAATAAACCGTTAAGCAGTTTCAGGATGACTTAACGATGACAACACAAGCTTTTGAATAAGAGGATCTTTTTAATACATAAGAAACGTCACTAAAAAGGAGTAGAAATGCCAAGTATTGGGAGCACAAAGTCAAGAACTTTGGTTTTACAAATTGAGTATATTTGATATTTGAAGACTTGCGCACAGATTGTACAGGTAGACGATCTCATGTGTTCCTATAACAATTCTGGTGGAAAACAATACTGTATAAATGTAGAGTTTTGATGTCGAACAAATTCTGGCTAAATTTGCTAAAAACCTACCATGCAAATGTTCAAAACACCACTCTACCTAACCCTACATATAAGTAAGGTGGATGAAATCAGCTTTATATTCTCCAATTAACTCTGCAGTTGACTGCTTTTTGCTTTCAGCATATTGTTTAAGGAGAAGTTCCCCATGTGAGTAAAGTTCTTCTTTTGCTCATAATTGCTGCATCATAACTATCATGTGTGCACAAAAACAAGAAACGCATAATAAATTATAATTTTTTTTTCATAGAGAATTGTTGCCTTTCTGTGTAATCACTCTTCACGTTAACTGATTATACTCTAAAAAGTTAGAGAAAAGTGTCCTGAGAAGAGCATTAGCGGCACAAAGAAAGACAGACTCACTGCGAAGCAAGGAAGGCTACGTGCATGAGGACACAGATCAGGTGCGGACTCTCTTTGTGAACAGGTGAATTCGAGCCGCCCGTTGAGTCATGAGAAAATTATCCTGGGCACTGTCCGGTGCATTTGATCTCATCATGTTTACCTGCTTGCAAAGAGAGAATCTGAAGGTCTTGCATCCATGACACAAATCAGTTCAAACAGAAATTATGTTAAAGTGCCTGACAAAAACATTCATGCCACCAATACTTTTGCACATTTCTTCACGAGATACCAAAAAACCCTCTGCTTTTTGTAGAGATTTAATCTGATAGACGAACTATGCAAAAAGTAAAAGTCATGCATGATTGTGTGCCTTTTCTTTCAAACTCATTTTCATGGATACCCCTAGAGAGAATCCACTGTAACCAATCGTCTCCCGAAGACACATTAGCAATAATAGTCCACCAGTGTGTAATTTAATCTCAGCATAAAAAGAGCTGGAAAGGTCTCAGAGGTTTGTCAGAGAACATTAGTGAATAAACAGCATTATGAAGACCAAGAAACATGGCAGACATCTCAGAGAAAATATTGTTGAAAGGTTTAAAGAAGGGTTGGGTTGAAAAACAATATCCCGAATTTTGAACATCTCATGGAGTTCTGTTCATTCCATTTTCTGATTGAAGACTGAAGCAGTACTTGCACCTCTTTATTACTTTGCATATAAAAGCATTAGAGTCAAAATCAGCCTTACTCACCAAGTTTGTGCACGTCCTGCTTTGCTCTCAGTTAAGAAAGTTAAAATATAAGTATTTAAAAAGGCAAAATAAAAATATCTTGTATGTATGTGTATTTTACAAAAGAGGAAGACGAGGTTGAATTAGTGCAATTATGCATGGTATCAATCTGGGCATTCTGCATTTATAAAAACACAGCCTTGGGGAGAAAACTGTCTATATGGTGATTGGTTTTAGCAAGTAGTGTTCTGTGGTGCCAACCTGATGGTAAAAGTCTAAATAGTCTCCAGGATGTGTGGGGTCTGCAGAGATGTTAGCTAACCTTTTTCTTACCCTAGTAAAGTCTGGATGGAGGAAAATCCCTAATGATCCTCTCAGCAAACATGGTTGCATTGTATGCTGTCAGTTTTTCTAAACTATCATTTTACTTAAATAAGTAAAATGTAAAATTTTTATTTCTTTCTTTATTTTTTTTTCTGTGAGACAGTTATGCTTGTCTGGAAATACCTGTTGTAACTGAAGAGAATTTTGTCTGGTTATACTCTTTGGCTCGCAGTTGCTGAATTTTGTATAAAATCTAACTTCTGTGCATCCAATACCTAATGTAACATTTATCTTCAGGCAGTACACGACTTTTCATCATTTGCAGACACAATATCAGAGAGGATTCTTGGAAAGTACGACAGACAGAAAACTTAGGCTGAAACATCCTGCAGTGTGTACTCCGTATTGCGGTTTTATACGTAAAGGCTTTGTTCACAAAGGACCAGACTTGAACTCCATATGACAGCCAACCTGACCGTTTGATTTACGACACAATACCACCCTTCAGAGTATTTGCTCCTTTGTTCCAGAAATATGGCTATTATTGTTTTTGTTGGTGTTTCAAAGGATTTGCTGGTTGAAATCAAGCAATAACAAACAGTTTCGGAGTTTGCCATTTTTCCTCTACGTCTCTGCTACTGCATGAATGCAGGCGTTCTTCCTCCTCTGCTATCATGATTATTTTTCTTTTGATTTCTGTGAGATCTTGTAGGATACAAGCTTTGACAATGTGCATCATGTAAGTTTTATCCTTGCATCTAGATTCTGCGCATTATGTTATTCTGTTAGTTTAAAAAAGACCCTTAATGGACAAAAGTCTCTCCCAAAAAAGTTGAGTAAATATGTTTTAATAATAAAAATTAAACCAGATTCAGCTTCAGATTTTCTTCCTCCATGTTTCCAGTGTATTGTTATCTTAAGATTTCAAAGGCAATGAAGAAAAAAACAGGGGCCAGATTTTGACAAATATACCCTTCCTCTCCGTGGTGCTTTCAGGTGCTCTGCAAACACATATGTTTCCTTTACAATCCTTGAAATTATTTTCTTTTCAGTTTTTGTAACAAGCTTTGGACACCTTTCAAAATCCCACACAAAAGTTCTTAGTTTTCATTTTTAATATTTGTTTTTTGAAGCGTTTGGAAGCAAACACTCCAACTTCACAGCAGAGAGGCTGAATAAAAGGCAAACTCATGGGAAAATCCATAACTTGTTGTTTATGGAGTGATACCTGAAGATAAAGCAGATTTTGCTGTCACAGAACGAGAGAGAAATTATTGAAAACTTAAGCCATAGAGACAGTTAATCGTCGTCATTTAAAAGTCGATGGAAAAATTCTACAGACAAGCAGGAAGAATTTTAACTGCAGACTCAGCTGTATCAGACTTACTCAAGGGTCTGATGAGTAAATATGCTTACTCGTGAATTTTGCTTTAATTTCTAGTGAAGCCAAATGTTGTCAGAAAGACAGTAAATTTGATCTTGCTGAAAACCAAAATAGATCACCAAATTTGATACTAATAAAACTAATCACTTTCATTTTTCTCAAAATCAACTATAGTTATTTGTTTTTTGGATATTTGGAAAAATCATGTCAAAAATCACTTTTTGACATGATTTAAGTACTGATTAAAGTTATTTGTGTAACTGTAAAGTTACACAAAGAACCCCAGTAGCTTTTGGATCGAGTTCAATATTTTTGCAAATAAATATGGAATATAATTCTTTATGCTTTATGTCTCGCAAAGGTTAAAGGAAACATCACAAAAGATTTATATGCAAACAAAACTGTGCAGGCAAGCGGGTGTGGAATTTATAAAATCTTTTAACAACAAACAACATTTCAAAAGCAGATGATTCATAAACAACAAAATTAGGGACCGACAAACTAAACTTAATATAAGAGAGGATTATTTGCTGTACAGGGAAGGGAATCAAGGGAAGACTTAATTCTAGAGGAGGAAATGAACACGGGACCAGTCAGATATTGAGGAAATTAAGTCTAAGTATGCAGGTAGAGCAGAAAACAGGACTAACAACAAGCAAATAAGGAAAAGACAGAGTAAGTACTGAACTCTAATCAAAGGCTTTATGTGATTCAAAGTCTGCACTGGCGGGGGGTTTCCAATCCCTCTTATTTCAGCTAGAAACCAGAAAAATATGACTTTTGAGATCATATAAAGTGCACTTGGAATGCAAGGGTCGCTTTTTAGAATATAGCTTGGTCAGTTCTTGCATTTTTTATGAAGATATAAAGAGCTATGGAGAGCAAACCATTTCTGTAAGTGTATAACTGAACATGTGTTGGATTCTTTCAGTTTATTCTGCAATTTCAATTTTCAATGTTATAGAAAGTACTTACCCCGTTGGGTATTTTACTCCTTTTATTGCTTTTACAAATCAATGATTGAGCAACACATGTGGCTTTTTTGACCAAAAAAACAAACAAAAAAAAAAAACAAAGAAATCTTTGATGTCAAAGCAAAGACTGAGTGTGTCTCAAGTGACTGTAGTATAAAGAACCAGTTCAATTCACTGGTTAATCACTATTCCTGAAACAAACTCTCCAAGCAAATCAGAGAAAGGTTTATTGAAAAGAATGATACAACCAGTGCTGTTGGACACCACTGACTTTAGATGCTCCTGTGTGGTTCTGGAGTGGCTTAACTGGGATGTGACAATGTAACTTTCAATAAGTAGTATGGTAACTGTTGATACACTTTTTCAACCTTTCTGATTAATCCCCAACCTCTTGAACAGGCTTTGCTTCATAATTGTTTTAAGGCTACATGCTTCTTGTACATCTTTGTTTACTACACTTTTTCCTTCAACTCAACTTTACATAACCCAGGGTATACCGCAATGACCTTCTGTGGTAAACCCATCCTGTGGGTGATGTCCATGACTGTCTGCTGCACAACTGTCAAGTCAGTTTTCCCAAGGACTGTATAGGTCAACTCTATCATTTTTTGCATTCAAATATTTTTTTTATTTGTGTTGTGTAGCATTAAAATTTTCTGATAAACCGATTTTTTTTAAACAGCTGTAAATATTCCACCTCAAATTTTCATATAGCACACTGTGTAACTGTAACTAGATATGAATGAATAAAATTAACTTTCGACGATTTTCCGGCTGATTAAAATACACATGTAAGTATACGGCAGGACTGTCTTCAATGAGAGGTAGGAGGTTCATTTCTTATGGACCTCCTACTTTTCCAATGTTTGATAACATAAAAAATGGGCAGGACTTACGGGCTTCCTCTAAGTGGGAGGAACCTTTATTTGCTTCGGACAACCCATTCAGAAACTCGTCATCTTTGCTATATTAACGCGTGGCTCAGCTCGTGTCTGCATGTCTGTTTCCATAAAGTTGAAGAGGCAGAAGACTGCTGCAGCTGGAAGTTTTTACACATTCACGAAACTGCGTGAGACGAAACAGAAGATCTCATTTGAAACGACGGAAGGGAGAGAGATCACTCCTGATACAAGATTAAAGAGAGACACCACGCTGAGACAGAGAGAGACTTCTTGAAAAGTAGAAAACTCCCGAGGCTCACAGGCTTTTCAGAAGATCAGAAGCTTAATAAAGATTAACAATTTCTGAACGGAGATCCGTAGGAAGACTGTCCATCAACTCTAACAATAAACCGACAGACAAAGAGAAACGCCTTCCTCCCTTCGCTGCCATGGACTCAGGGAAGGTAATAAAACGTAACAACAGCAAGTTCTCTATCCTGTCAAACTTGTTTAGTTGCCGGTGGTTTAAAGGTATTGCGTGAGATTTCACTTCACCCAGTTGTTATTTTTTTAACCCGTTGGGCGCCATGACACTGCTAAAGGTTAAACATCCTTTTGTCTGCTTATTACATAGTTGTTGCGTCTGATAGAGTTTTAATCCCCAAATTATGGCTATTATAGTCTTGATTTCATCTCAAATTAATATGTGTGTCTTTATTTTAATATGTCCGATCACATTCAAATTATTTAAAGTTGCGGGAATCTTGGGTCCACATGTTTAATTTTTTTTACTATGCGTCATGACGTCACGGGAAGGGGGCTTGATTCAGAATGAGGTGGTCCGTTCCTGTAAGAGGCTACGTGACCAACGTTTCAAAAGAGCCCGGCTATATCATGACTAATACTTATGTGTATGGTTCTAATATTCCGAATGTATTCAACATTAATCCTTTTAGGTATGAAAATAAAACAATAAAAGTAAAATTTAAAACAAAAATAAGTCAGATAATCAAAATTACATTTTAGATTTTATTTTTCAAAACAAAATGAAGAAAAAGAAAGATCCGGTTTATAACTTCTGCCTATCTGATTACTGTTTCAAAGTAATTTCTGGAGTAAAATACTTGAAAGAGAGTCTCATAGGGTTCATATGTATTACTTTTGCAAAATATTGTAATACCACAGAAATTTAGAAGGAATTTCATACTAGAATGTGTTTATTAAACTTCAGGTTTTTGAAAGTTTAAGTATAGGCCAACAAAAACTTCTCGGTGTGAAAATCTTATTAAAATACTAAAAAGTAGCATATTTTTCTTATAAAACAAATTAAAAGTTTACTAATTTTTAGTTGCTGAAAAATTAATGGCTTGGTTTGAAAATAATGATGTGCGCCTTTAATAATTTTCAAAGATTCTAATGTTTAGCTTAAGTCTAGTATCAACATTTTAAAAAGTGATTTACTTTCAAAATAATTTTCCTTAACGGTCGATGTTTTTGACAACCTGGTCTCAGAACAATTTAACATTTTGTATCAGGAACAATTTATGAAAACTGGTGACACTTTGTCAGTCCTGCCGATACAGTATCTAGCTATCAATTAAAGGTGCTGGTTTGTTTCAAAACAAAATATTTAAACTAAAACAGTCATATCGGAACAATATGATGGTGTATTTGTCTCATCAAGTTCAGAGTTATGTATTGTAATGCTCTGTGTTCTGAAAATATGACTTATCTGCTGCGTGATAATGTTGGCTCCATCCTGCTACGTTTTGCGGTCACAAGTTACATGCAAACCAGTGAAGCATAAACACCACAGGACTTCAGCCCCCCCATCCTCCTCCTGCTCTTCCCTTGATGTTTCCCTGGCTGTCCTTCATGTCCCTTCATTTGCCAGGGAGGCTCAGGGACATTATGGGAATAGTTCTCAGTGTTTCCACTTCACAGTGTGATGGTGACACAGAGTTGCTCCTGAGTAAGAGCTCTTGGAGAAAAAAGTGAGTCTTAAAGCCTAGAGCTCCCTCTGTGTCAGATGTTGCTTTCATTGGTTCTGAGCTGTTGTGTGTATTTATGTTTCCGTGCATAGGCTAATCGCCGTCTTGTGATCGAGATTTTAATATTTGGCGTTCAATTAGAGTTGGGTAGTTAAGAGCAGATTAACGCGTCACCAGTCATAGTTTGGCCTCCAATGAAGTGATTCATTTGTTTAATCTGCAGCGTCTCTATTGGCAACTATTGTCCCAACAAGGTGCGGCTTGTTAGTGCTGTAGAAGAAGGACATCGTTTATGGAAAGTGCTTTGGTAATTATGTCTAATATGTTGAACTTATCATTTTAGCATTGGATTTTCAGCGATTTTTGTCAACTGGAAAATTTACCCCCGTCTCCCAAACCAGATGAGGATTATTAACTGGGGCCAAACACGTGGCTGATCTGCTCTGTTTGGAACTGGAGAGCTGTTAAGTTCTTACCAGCTCTTATGGCAGCAGGTATTTTGATTGGGGGTCCAGAGCCAGTACTGTTGGTTCATAGTACATCACAGCAGCTGAACTCTTTTGAATGCCTGCTTGTCAGACCTCTGCCAACTCTGACCGCTCTCAAAATGCTCCAGTAGTTTTTCCTTTCATCTGCAAGACTGCCTCCCCTCGGCATGTCTCCTAATGTAACTGTCATCTTTGTTGTAATGAGGCACAATGAGGATTTTCTGCAAAAGATTTCACTACAGCTTGACTATGATGCAGTGTGAAGCAAGATTCCATGTTTGAGGTATTTTATTAGTCCTCTGACTGGTATGAAGTCAGACATACTGTTTTTAACATGTCTTAAGGTGCACCCTACCATTGTTGGTAGTGTAGAGACTTTTTGGAGGATAGAAGTACAAAAACTGCTTGACCCAAAGACAAAACCTCTCCATTAGCTGAGAGACAGCTGTATCCTCATTGAAAGGATAAGGCACAGTATATTGGGGACAGTAAAACCCACATTTTTGTAGTAAAAGTGACTGTCAGTAAATAGAGAAAAGAAAGCAGCTCCTGGCAGATCCACCATCATGTTTGTCTTCACCTGATGTCCAGGTGAACAAACTGACCATATGTGACCTCAGTTTCTTTAACACATGGATGCCAGGTGGGTCAACCATAAACATGCTTCATATTTCACATATATTGACTTCAAAAGCATTAAAGTCCCAGGAAGTCGTTGAATCCTGTTTTTTTCTGGATAACAAGTGAAATTTGTTCTGAAAAACACGACCGATTCTCAACTCCTGAGAATCTGCACTAGACATGGCCGGTCTAGCAGTATTGTAAATGTTTTAAGCAGTAGTAATTTCAAAACCACTTCAATGGGTCACAATAGCATTCCTACACTTTAGAGTCCCTATAATGAGGTAAATAACGAGGAAAAGATTTTAGTCTTTTGTGGGTATTTGACATAGAAAACAGTGGCACAATGCTGTCCCTCCCCCCCACTGCTGTTGCTGTGCACTGCCTGATTCAGAAAGAAGGCTGATATATTTTTATCTTGCATACAATACTGCTAATCTCAGTTTGAAATATTTTTAGACAATTCCCTTTAAACTTTCAGAGCACCATCTTACTCACTCGTAACCCTTTAGCTACTTCAACACTGAATTCTTTTGTGATCAATGGATCATAAAGACCACAATTAAATCCAACATGCATCGTAAATCTTGTGTGTTCAGAGGTCCAGATTGTTTTAAATACTGATGGAAATTGGAATAAATTGGAGTGTTGAAACATGTGGAATTGACGTGAATAGTGTGTAGGAACTTAGTTTGTCTTTATAAAGAGCAGAATGCTGGAAGATATAAAATTCTAAGTAAGAAGAATGTTTACTTGAAAACTACATATTTAACAGTTATTTATTCTAATTTTGTACCTGAGGTTTCACTTGTACAAAACAACAATAAAAATAGTGTGCAGACTGTCAGTGTGTAACATTTTATTAACTACAGTAAAATTAAAGTAGCTAGATCATATTACACATTTTGTTTTTGGATTTTATTTTTGTTTTGATGCTGTCATGGTTAAGTTTTCCATCATGCCTTACGTCCAGAAATATGCACACTGTTGACTTTAATATTACAAGTGAGCTGTCACTAGTGTCACAATTAAATTCAGTCAACACATTCCTGTGGGTGGAGCAGACTATAAATACGTCTTTATCTGTGCCTGGGTGAAGTGCCACTGGCACTGACAGATAAGGCCCTGAAGATTTTTGCAGTGGCATTGGCAGAGTACACCGTACATACTGTACAGGTGATCTGATGTTCTGCTTGAGACCAATTGGAAATGCTTCACAGGACAAACATGCAACGTTAGCTGCTTCATATTCTTAACTGTGGACACAAATGTGGATAATGAATCTATGGCTGCATACAAAAGATGATTTCGTGCAGATATTTCATGATACAGTCCTTCTGAAAGAAGGAGATATCATGTTGCAAGAAATTTCACAAGAAATACTTGGCAAATTGAAAGTACGTCTGGGCCCAATTCCTTTTTTCTTACTAAAAATAGATATCTCTGCCTTACTTTGTTGGGATTTTATTTAACCTTCAACTTTTCAGTAATAATCTAAACAAGTCCAGATCTGAAACAACAATGGGTTAACATATTTGGCATATTGAAACAGAAGAGGCAGACAGGTTTTTTCTTTTTACTTTTTGGGATTTGAATGATTTATATTTTGTTGGTATGTAACAGTTTTATTTTCGCAACAGCAGCAAAAGATTATGGACCACTCCTGGAAAGACATATTTAGCCAGTTTATTGAAGTAGTTGTGCCCAATTTTCTATTTTTATTTTTAAAATTAATGAATTTTTTTTGTAGCTGGATGTTTTTGGTCCTGTTAACTAAGAATTTCAAATCAAAGTAAAAAATGAAAATGTTATATACTTTGCAGTGTTCCCAACATTTTTCATGTTAAGAGTATTTAAATTAGTCAGATTTATCGATCTGTATTAACTGCTTTTGCTGGCAGTCCAAACATTCTTGAATTGTGCGTAGGGGCCAAACAAAATCATTCCAGTGTCCACAAAAGGCCTCTGAGCCACACTTTGGACACCCCTCATGTAGACAATGCTTGATATGATTTGCGTTTTTTTAATCATCTGACTTTTTTAAATTCACTACAATGTCACAGGATAAAGGACAGTTCTTTCAGAATCTGAGCTATAGCTTTATTAATTGCAAAGATGGATGTATTCTCTGCTGACCACTGTTTAACTGTTAAGTGACCACAGTGTGGGAGCAGGGCATGCTATCAGTGTGAGGGCGCTGTAGGAGGCGGGCACATGTCGGGCTCCACACAGCTGTGTAAGCTGAGACCAAAGAGGCGACATGCTGAGAGACGTGATGGGTGTAGTGTAGGCCAGAGCGGTTGATCCGGCGCAGACTGGTAGAAAGGAAATGAAACCAGTCGCACTACTGCCTGCTTTTAATACTTTACACATTCATCGGGGAAATACTCATGAATGACCAAGATGAGTCACGGAGAAACAGAAAAACGACTTTTTCCAGAGCTTGACTAATTACGAATATTTTTTGTTTTTTAGTTTTTGCAAAAATCTGCTATCCCATACTCCTAACATTAAATTTGTAAGATTTTAAGTGAATATTTATCGTGGCTTGTAAAACAGTAAATTCTAGAACATCCTCAAGGATGTTTGAAAAGTGTTTGGAATTTTATAGACCAGACACCAAAAACCATTTGTAGCTCTATGTGTTTGTGAGTCCAAGTGAGATAGTTTTAAACATTTATCACTTATTTTGCATTTTAAAAACACAAGCCTGCCCAAAACTCTCTGTTGAAGTGACCTACTTTATGATTGCAGCAATTTTGAAGTTGCTCATTTGGAATCGAAACAAAGTGGTTTTCCTTTTGATGTGCCACGTGATGAAATGTCAGTTTTTCTCTCATATGACACATGGAATGCAAATTAAAAGAAAAACTAAAGATTACAGACATCACTGCTCATGTGTGAAAAACCTGTGGTAAGATGATGGTTATACATCCGCTTTTCTTCTATTGCATCAGATTTGAACTCATTGCTCCTTTAGTAAAGAATCTCTGTTGGTTCTATTTTACACTTCATAAACGGAGATGTTGTACCTTGTGCCATGTTTGTTGGATAAAATTTATTTTTATGACTTAAAGGGCTTCTCATGTTTTTGTATCTAAATTTAAGGCATTAAAATGACTTAAAATCTTTTAAAATGTATTAGGCCTTAAATAAGTTAATCACAGGTCTTAAATTATGTCATTGCAAGACTACTTAATTTTCTATATTCTATGTAGTTTTTCTTTTTCTCACAGAACTTTTGTGACAGGCAAAGGTTTGAGTCACACACAAACATTTTAGTTGCGTTCTGTGACTTGAGGCAGTGGAGGCTACCACTAACTAGCTTCTAGTGTACCCTTTTTTGCGTCCATTGTGGGTAAATTAAAATTTATTGCCAGTTGGATGGATGACGATTGGTTTTGCCATTGGCTCACTTCTGTTGCCAACCCATATGAGGTTAGGTGTAATCTGTGCAAAACAACTTTTAAGCTAGGCACTGTGGATGTCAAGGCTGTAGAGAGTCATATGCTGTGTGAAAAACACAAAGCTGCCACAAATAGACCCCAGAAGTTTCACTGTTTTTGCTACGCTTGATTGTAATACTGCATGATCCCCCAACCATCAACTATATTTATAGTTTTTTTGGTCTTAATTTTAATTCAGAGTGGCAATAATAAAAGTCTTCAACTTGACTTGCCACAGCCTGCAGATACTCTTATTTTTAAGGGCGCTTTTAAGGACCTTCAAAACATCTGCCAACAGGTGCTGAATCACTTGTGGATTTCCTGTTGACATCCCTTTTTGCAGCTAAACCCTCATTTTCTTGATTAAATTAACATGAATTGACATCACCTCTCTGTCAGCTGGTTTGGATTCTCACAGCCTGGGCTGTATTTCCTTTTTTGACCTTCAGGACTGTCAGAATAAAGAGAAATATTCAACTACACAAAGAGTATAAGGATATTAGGAGGGAGATTCTCCTTTATCAACAGGAAATTCTGCACACTGATCCCTTCAGGTCCCCTAGGCTGGAGGATGGAGAGTGAAATGCTGGTTTATGTCAGTGGTTGTGGTTACAGATGCCCAAATTTGGGTGGGGGCTTCTGCTCTGCTTCATTTCCTTTTACGTTTTATTGTTGCGTCAACTGAACAGGATCCAGTGGTTCTACGTGACTGAGTAAAGGATCAGAATGGCTCAGCGTCTACCGATTTGACAGTGGTTTTTCAACTCTTCCTGTTCTGCTCATCTGACTGTACCGGTTTATGTGACGAACATTTGATCATTGTTGGCTGTGGTTTGTGTACTGATGCCATGACTGGACAGAAAAGTCCTGCTTGCAGACTTATGTCTTGCTTAAACCCTCACATGCAAACACGAAACATTTGCATGAAAGGATCCAGGGAGAGCTTTGATAAAGTTTATTCAAAAACCTTGTGACTGCTTGTTCAGGTCAAACCACTTGTTTTGGAAATGTAAACACATCTGAAAGCTCCTGCTGCATTAAACATGCCAGGGATGTAACACGAATCTGAGAGGCGAAGCACAAGGAGAGAGGGATTGACTCCAACGTTTCGATAATAGAATAGTTCTAATGGGTGTAACCTCACTGCTTCTCTCATGAGGAAGTAAAGTATTATGCTGGCCTTCTTGTTTATGAGTTCCAGGAAACATAAAATATCTCACCTACTTTCTTATTTTGGATTTTCACAGTGAAGAAGGAGGGGTTTCTTATCATCTGGGAGAGTCAGTTCTGGTTAAACTCTGCTAGGATTTCTTTAGAATTCTCTCTCTTAAAGTTTTACTCAGTGCTTCTCACAAATTAGATTCCCTGTGCACTTTGTGTGTTTTGAAGGTTGAAAGCTAGAGAATCTAACTGCTAAGAGCCGTTTGTAGCTGAAGTCAAACATCCACATTTGAGGAGATTTATTTTGTGGACAAATACATCTATTCCCTGAAGGGAGGAGGGATTTAAATAGACTGATTTTTCCCAGAGGCACCAACAGGATTTCATTGTTGATAGTAAAAAGCAGCTGGTAGTTCTCTCAGAGTTCTTGTAGTTCTTCAGAATATATCTTCAGTATCAGAATAAGGGTTTCCTCATTTACCCCAAGGCCTGCTTTAAGCCCCAAACCCAGAAGGCTAAACGAAGTCGGTGTATGTTTTAATATACAGCTGCCAAACTGCGTTACGAACTCGATGACCTAAAAAACAGGAGCCGCCATTGGTTGAAAAGTTGGACCATACAGTACGTGTCCTTTATAGAAAACAGGCATGCAGGGACAGCCTCCAAAAAACCCACACAAGGTTTTATTCTTCATCATCATATCTAGCGGGAGAAAACTGGGCAGTTTCAGACTTGCCAGGTAAGCCTGAAACTGTCACATTTAAAAGTAGCAGTCTGCGCTTTCATCATATCTCAGAGGAGAACAGTTTACATAATCATCTGAAATAGTTTCTCAGGGCTTTTTTATTTTTTTTAAAAGGTTTTCTTCAAAACAATCTTGTTTTTCTTATGTGAAAACTTTAATGAAAATGCCAGGCTGCTATGAAGATTTCAGCAAAATTGGAGATTTTTGGAGAAACAACAGCAGTCATCACTGTGTAAAGAACCACCTTCTAAAAAAAGCAAGGAAGAATTTGGTTTGTTTGTAGCTCAGTGGACCATATTAGCTTTGCGGCAGGAAAAAAAAAGAATGTTAATGAGATCAGCTGGAACTAATTCACATTTGGCATTCAGCTTCACTTACTGTGCTTCTTTTTCAAAAATACTTAAAAAAAACATATGTACCATTTTATTATGTACCGTTTTAGTGTCCTTCAATTTCTGTTTATTGAGAACTTTTTGGGTTTGTTACTTTAATAGTTTCAGACTGTTTACCAATCTCCCAAAATTAAGAAAATCGGCATAAATAAATTTGTGCAGCCCTAGTACCGGCTGATGTTAGTCCTTTCTTAACAAAACAAGTGTTATACCGCTTAACAAATAATTTTTTAATTTAATTTGAATTGCATTTGAATTAACAAAAACTTAGCTCCACTACTAGTGCGTTAGTGTGCCCACCATTGCTTTTCTTCTACAATGTAAGCATTAATAAAGAAGACCCATATTGTTAAACATTTCCCAATCAGTGTATCCCTAGTTTAAAGCAAACAAACAAAATAGCTACAATGAATTGATTATACTTTTCACCACTCCATTCCTAGTACGGAGAATAACTTTCAGTTCTTCTGGTGATAAAGAACGGATCTTCATGCTCTGCGATGAACATGGACTCATGGTTACAAAAACAAAAGCAACTAATTAACCCTTGCTGATGAATTTAATTTTCTCCTGAGGAATTTAGCATCACCAGCATGAAGCCTCAAACAGCGCTGCTCTAATTGTGTGAGAGAAATGTTCTTGGCTAAATTTGGGTCCCATAAAACCACCTAGTCATCACTGAAGGCAGAACATTTGTTTATAGTCATAGTTTCCAAACTTTTTATTGCTGCTTCCAGTCAGATGTGTTTTGTATTACTTACCTACACTTGATAAATAATAAACTGTCTCTTGGACTTTAGCACCTCAAGCCTCAGGGAGTTCTTGTCCTTTTTTGACTTTAATATCATTATGTGGCTAAACTTGGTAAGGCCTCTGCGTGGTTATTTCTCCTCAGGTTAGAAAAAGACTTTGAAGTGACATCCAGGCATGTGATTATCTTATGTTTCCAAAATACGAGGCAGCTTTCCAGAGTAAATCACAGAAACAGCACTGGACTTATAAACAACATGAACTTTCCAGTTCCAGGACTGGATGACCTGAGTGTGAGTTATAAAAGACAAAACAGTTAAAAACTAGACATGGGATTTTCTCACTGTATGAAAACCTAAAGTATAATTACTATAAAATTCTACAAAACAGACAAACTAAATCATATAGGATATTGTTTTATATTAGAGATTATTTTTTACTCACGTAACCTAGAACAAAGATTAAACACTGATTTTTATAAAGAAACACAAGTATAACAAACAGGTTAAAATGTTTCATTGGTGATTGAGTGATCTGATCAGATAACTCCTGAATCGACAGGCAACTAAAAATAGTATCATGTTAAGAGAGTTGGTTGTTGTTCCTTTAGTTTTTTTTTCTTGCATGACTGTTTTGTCTATTTTATCCAGAGAGCTGGATTTAAGTGACACAAAAGTTAACTGGCCTTTTTTCAGCCAGTTGAATGGCAGTGCTCAGCAACAAGTGGGGGAGTGGCAGGACTTTGTTACGCCATATAGGCAGAGAAAATGTGATTGCGAATTTTTGAAACTTTAAAATACTTAAAGCCTTCGTTCACCATGAATTGAGGCAATATACTCAATATGATTTTTTTTTTTTTTTTGTGGAAACGTTAATTTCCATAAATTCTTTTACAATTTATTTATATAACCACAGCAACTCGTGGTTCTGCAGAAAGTTGTTGGGGCTAAAAGACAAAAAAAATGGTGTTTTAATAAGGCTGCTATTTTCTTGTCCAGCAGGAGGAAAAATGAAAGCGGCATACCCCACCATGCTTTATTTACTTCTTGGTATGAGGAAAATCCTTTCTAATCTATGGGGCTCTACTGAGCTTCAACTCAAAATGAGCTCTGTAATCACAGGAACATGAACACAGACAAAGCATCACTACACCTGGGGTTAACCAGGACCGTTTTCATCAGAGAGGTTTACTCATCTAAAACCCGGAGCACGGTCAAAAGTTCAGGGACAATAAGGACGACTACATGGGGTCGAATATGTCTCATGGTCAAATACCTTAAACATAAAAAGCAATACAGAGGGATAATATGGAAAGTAATATGTAATAAGAGCTACGGATGGTCTGGTAAAAATATCAAAGTGCAAAAAGTTAAAATTTAGTCTAAAATCCCATACCGATCACTGCCAAGAAACATTCCTTACTATTCAGTCATAACATTTATCTTATTCTGTTTTTTTCATTTTAAATATAAAAATGTAATGTATGCTACATGTTGCAATACTTTTTTACTTATTATCTGTGAGCCTTACGTTATATAATATTTTTATAAACATGTTCAGATCTGGATGTCAAACCAATCCATCTGTAGCATTTGGAAATTAACCGTGAACTACATTATTACAAATAACTACTACTTTTAAACACACAGTCTTAAAAAGTAAAAGTCATAGACTTGTACATTTCTCAAAAAACATAATCAAAACAATTTCAGACAAAACTTTACCCAGAAAGTGGAAAATAGAGCTGCATCAGAGTTTTTAGCCAAATAAAATATTAGAATCAGTAAAGTGATGCTGTTTTAACCTTATAATTTGAAGTCATTTGTGCTTTTAAAATAATGAATGTTTGCTGGTTAGAATGGTAACTGGTTGAGCTGGTCTTTTCACTGAATACAAAATCTCTACTTTGTGTTTTTGTTTGCAGCAACTAACGTTCCCCTTGTTGATGAGCATTGGCACTGCGGTGATTGGCTCCCTGCAGTTTGGATACAACTCAGGTGTCATCAATGCTCCACAGAAGGTGAGTTGGACACTCAATCTTAGATTATCAGGACATGAGTCCATTTTACACCACTAATACAAATTAACTAAACATTAAATATCTGTAAAAAAAAAAAAAAGAGGTTAGTTTAGTGAATTTGTTTGCTTGCATGACTGGATGTAAGGACAGAATAGGAAAAGTTTGGGTTAAGAGAAGAGATAAAAGTAGCTCTCTTCTGTCCTAATAAGTCCAAGGACATTAGTACCAGAGTTTCTGTGCCCAAAAAAGGACGTCGTCTGTTCAGCCGTCTGCTGGAAAAGGGCAGCAGTTTTTAGAAAAAATAATATGCAAACACTTACCTATCCCTGTAGCTAAACAAAATAATGAAAAATATCTTTTCATGCCCCCAGAGGAACATTTCTAATGTGGGTTTTATTGGCAGACTAGGACACCAGAGAGAATAATTTCTCCTGGAATGTCAAACATTTCATCACAAGTAAATAACTTTTGTGAGGTGGCTTTGCATTGGTCTGGACACACCTTGCAGCCACACAGCTGCCTTTTCATATGACTCACCTTTCCACAGGTTGCCAAACAGGTCAGATCATTTTTTTATCACCTTTATCATGCTCACACCTAACAATTTCTGCTTACAGTAAAAAAAAAAGCAAGCACCTTAATTATCATGCTGTTGAAAATGTTCTAGACTGTGATTTAAACAGACTTTAAAAACGTGGAGAAATCAGGAGAAGAACTCCAACAATGACTTGAAATGTAAAAGAAACACAATAAATGTTTTTACCTACTCTGTTTAAGACCTGAGGTTTTTGCAGAAACCTGACATATTGCCTGTCAGCTAAATCATCCTTTTCTCAGCCTCTGGTGAAATTAAAGGTTGGTTGGAAAAAAAGGAAAAACGAGCTCAGAGAAATGTCTTCAGGTCTGACACAGATAAAATCACTTCCTGATGGTATAACATGAAATCCAATAAAAAGGAAAACAGGTGGAAAAATGTTATCGTTCTAAGTAAATATTCAAATGTGGGGCCTTTTAGAGGGTACAATCATTAACATATTAATAATTAGTTACAACCATAAAACCAAGAAAATAGTTTATTATTGACAATATGTAACATACATTCTTTAACTATCAAAGAGCTAGAAGTTGTCCCTTACAGAAAGGACATGCTTTAAAGACATTCTCTTCTTTTGCCTCAAGAACGTTGAAGCTGTAAGCACAGCCACTTATTTTTTTTCTAAGCACAATAAATGTTGGCTGTTTGCCCCATGGCTCAGATATGAAATGCCTTGCATGTTGCTGTCAAATGAGTCGGATGCCTTTCTCCTGCGACAACCTGACCTAGCGTAAAACTCTCCTCTCCTTTTCACACACACTCAAATTTGAGCGACCTCAGATGCTTGAAAGGGTCTTGTTTCCTACTGTTCTGTAGTATCCTCCTTACTTTATACAGTATGTGCCGTTCTGAACCCAACCAAACTTAAATGTATTACCGTATTTTTAGCCAGAACAAGCTCACCTTAGAAACGAGAGAAACATCCGTAGTTGTTTAGCATTGTTTGTGCTGTTAAATATCTGAAATTCCACCATTTGTGTGCTTAATATACTACTTGGCATTCAACAGCATTTTTGTGGTTTAATTACATGCTTAGAATCTGACAGTCAGTCAGTCAGTCACTTTGAAATGTGACGTTTGTAGAGATGTGCTACTCTTCAAAGGCCACAAGTTTCTGAAGGGGCATTTTGCTCCTATGATCCTTAGAATATCTGCATTTGAAACAGCAAACAACAGAAAACAGCAGAGTTTTCTGTTCCTTGTTAAGAATGAACTGGTCTGGTCCCAAGTACTTAGCTCTGAATTTATTGATTGTTGGTTTGGTACTGAGCAGGGAATATAGAAACCTTAAACATTTCAGATGCTATTTATTGTTAGGTTTCCACATTTAAATCCCTCTGTCTGTCACTACATGTGTCTTTGGAGTTTCTCCTCCACTTCCTTCTCTCATTGTATGATGCTAGACTGTCTTTGTGTGTGATTGGCTATAGTGTGAGCCAATCATAATGAAGTCCCGCCCTCATGTGCGTGGATTCTCAGCAGAGCAGATCAGGGGCATCTGAGGACTCAGCAGCAGGAGTTCACTCTTCTTGTTTGCTACAAAGAGACTTTTTCGCAAATGACACATCACTACTCTGGGCAAAATATGTCTGACAAATGTTATTTGTTGGTATTATGGTAGCTTTAAAACTATTTTTGAAATGTAGTTTATTTTGTATTTAATATAAAAACCCAAAACAGGAACTAAATCTACTAATCAGTCTTCAGCTAGAAGGCCTACTTTACCTAGCTACAGCTGCCAGGTAAACTGGAATAAATGAATTGCCTTCTGTCTGAACAAAAAAACAGACACCAAAAAATAAGTCAACGGTCAAACGGCTTCTATTTAATTTTTAATGCCAATGAAAAGTGGAATCCAAGTGCCTCGAAACAGATTTTTCAGTTTATGTAAAACAATAAAAGCCATATGAATCTTAAAAAATATGAAAGGAAAAAGCTAATACAGATAAAACATTTCTTCAAACTTGCAAAAGTTGTTTTTTGTGTTTTACAACCTAAAAGGTTTAAAATTGCAGCATTTCCTAAAGTAGATAAATATTAAAAATGATATGTTGTTCTTCCTTCAGTAGATCTGTTAACGTCTGTGGCTCTTATTGAGTTTTATTCAGCTGGTCCCCAGGCAAAAACGGCTCTTTGGGTTTGAAAAGGTTGCAGAAAAAGCAATATTAAAGATTTTATGTGCAACCTTTGCACATGATGTTGTGCCTGTAAATAAAGTGGCTAAGTGCAGACGTGTGTATGTGAAGGTCATTGGCATGATAGCGTATTTATGATATCACCAAGCGAGGTCTTGTGAGTGTAAGACGATAGTGGAAATGACCCAGGCTCTGTGGTCACAGTGTCAGTGTACATGTGTGCTGCCACCAAAGGAAAGCCCTTGATAAGTAATAGCACCTCTCTTTAACCACGTCGCCAGGACACTGCTGACTTTCTAATTCCCCTTGCCTCTCCTCAGCTTCCAGCGTATTAAGACCTCTGGTCAGGAGACGTATGACACAACCGGAGCATGCATGACTGACTGACTTTCAGACTAGGCGGTGACCTTTATGAGTCTCATGGGAGTGTTTTGTTGACATGGTGATTAGTGATGGGTTCAGTGGCAACGGGGGAGGGGAGGAGAACTCTGACACTCCTTTGTGTCACTGGCAAACTTCCTGGTTTATACAGGAAGTTATAGTGATTACATAGAGTAGTTAGTACCACCATCAGCTGGTCGCTGCTCTGCCAACATCCATGTTTGGATTTAAGAGGGAGGAAAACATTGCGCACATGATCAGACTGAGGCACTTACGTAACTGTGATGATCGCATTAGAAATGTGCACAACCGTGAATTGTAGCTGTGTTTAATTATGTAACATTAAAATCTATAATCCTATTTACAGTGAAAACCTGTATGAAAGCCTCTAACTTTCTGTAACACGCCCCTCAGAGGTGTGAAATTGCACATGTGCAGAACGCACAGCTGTAGAGTTTATTCTGCACATCCATGGGCAGATAACAAAAACAATGGCGGATAACATTGTGCTGTATTCTTCTGCTCAGTTTGACACAATTTCTGATAAGGAATATATGTGTTACATGACCACTTTCATTCATGGGAGACAGGAGATGGGTTACTGTTCAGAAAGAGATGGAAGCTAGTAAGGTAGTCAAAAACGCACGTGCAATCAATTCTTAAGGTGTCTTAACAATGCTGCCTAATAGTGGTGTGTGATACTTTGGCTGCAGTCTACTACCAAGTAAATACATGACCAGTAACACCGATACCGATCACCATCAAACTTCTGACATTTAGATGTTTTTGTAGTTCTTTGTTTGAATAATTTGTTAAAACTCAGGGCAGAATTTAGGTAGTTTACGAAATACTTTAATAAGATGCTAACATGCTAAACATAAAAACAATGCAAATTTGTGTGCATTCTTTCCTAAATGTGGAACTTTTTCCCAATCAACATCTAAAAATACCAGGAGTTTCCAGGCATCGGTCTCGTGTAAGCGTAGCATAAATCTGTGATATTTATATTTGTGCAGTAAAAGAATGTCTTCTTTTCTTAAACAGATCATTGAGAATTTCATCAATGAGACGTATAAAGATCGTTACGGGGAGGACATTACCAGCAGCTTCCTCACAGGAATCTGGGCCATTTCTGTGTCCATCTTCTCTATTGGAGGCATTTTTGGTTCCTTCTCTGTTGGATTCTTTGTCAACCGTTTGGGAAGGTAAATAAATTACATCTGAGCCATAAGCACTAAAACATAGCATCTTATTTACCATTCTATAATTTACAGAAATGACTTCTAAATGGTTCTGTGTCTTCTACAGGAGGAACTCCATGCTCATAGCCAACATTTTAGCCTTCATCGCAGCTGCTCTGATGGGATTTTCAAAGTTGGCCAGGTCTTGGGAAATGCTCATCATTGGTCGCTTTGTAGTGGGTCTCTACTCCGGCCTCTGCACTGGTTTTGTGCCCATGTATATCGGCGAAGTCTCCCCGACGGCCCTGCGAGGCGCATTGGGCACGCTGCACCAGCTGGGAATCGTCGTAGGCATCCTCATTGCACAGGTTGGTGATCAGAGGACGCTCCTATTTAACCTCCTGGAATGTTCCTGAAACAATCTTTGCAGCTGGTTAATAATGTTTCTTTTCTCCAGATATTTGGGTTGGAGATGATCATGGGTAACGCTGAGTTTTGGCCTCTGCTGCTGGGCTTCCTCTTCATCCCGGCGGTGATACAGTGCGTCCTGCTTCCGCTGTGCCCAGAGAGCCCCCGTTTTCTGCTCATCAACAAGAATGAAGAGAATAAAGCCAAAACAGGTGACTTAAACAAACTCATTATTATTTTAGTAACTGATCATTCATATCAGTTAATCAGATAAAACCAAATGACACATTCTGCAGATTTGTCATTAAACCACTAAAGCCTTCTTAAACATTTTTATAAATACATTAAAAATATAAATAAACAAATTATTAATTACTTTTTAATTCCCTAAAGTGCCATACCAGCATTTCGTTAGTATATGTCTTGATCATTTGTAGCAAAGGATGCATTTGCAGCTAAAAAATACTTAGAACATCCGCATATTAAAAGCTCATTATTTCTGCTTGACTTAACATCGATACAGTCTTGGGTTGATCTGTTGTCTATTTTTTTGATCAACCGATTGATAATTGGACAGCAAACGTGATTATTAGCAGACTTAGCAGTTTAGTTGTTCTTTAAGAAAATTGCCTTTTTTGAGTCTGTACACTCCAGTAAATGATTGATCAATTATTAAATTAGATGACAATTAATTTAATAATAGATTCATCACAATTCATCCAATTAATTTCTTCCTAAATATAGGTTAGAAGTCAGTGATATTAGTAACCAGCCCATGCCTTGTTGCTACAGTTATGTAGGAATATGCCCGAATGGTTTAAAATTGCAATAAGAGAAAGAATAATCTGGCTTAATTTGCAACTAATACCTTTTTTTGACCCATTTTAGTCCTGAAGAAGCTAAGAGGGGCAACAGATGTGAGTTCTGACATGCAGGAGATGAAGGAGGAAAGCCGGCAGATGATGAGGGAGAAAAAAGTGACCATCTTGGAGCTTTTCCGCTCTCCGCTCTATCGCCAGCCCATCATTATCGCCATCGTCCTGCAGCTGTCCCAGCAGCTCTCTGGAATCAATGCTGTGAGTTATTAGGCATTTACACATGTATTGTGTGTGTTGTAAATGACAGAAGGTCCTGAAGACACTGACATGAGGATTGTGTGTTTTCTGCTTTAGGTCTTCTATTTCTCCACACGCATCTTTGAGAAAGCCAAAGTTCCACAGCCTGTATATGCCACCATCGGAGCTGGTGTTGTTAACACTGCTTTCACTGTAGTTTCTGTAAGTACTGCATGAAGATCAGCTCTTATGACAAAAGTAACATTAAATGTATTAAAACAAACAATATAAAAATATATGGATATTTTTATGCTTGAAGCCAAACTGTAAATGTAAAGTCCTTTGACTAATTTCTATTTGATTAGTGACTAAACTCTGCATAATCATTCATTGACTGCAGACACAAATGTCACCAAAAGGATTGCAGTTGTTTGTAATTTCCTTACAGCTGCACGGCCTTCACTCAAAATGAAAGCATTTTAGTTTTATCTTATTGTTGATGATCTACCATGGGGGATTTAACTCATTTTCTCACTCTTAGTTAAATTGGTTCATTGGGTTAAATTTTGTTTTATTCATTCACAAGTTTTAAATTTACTTAAATTGGATCAGATTAAATCTGCCCAGATATAATTTGTTCAGCCATAAATAACGGTGAACCAAGCCGTCCAAGCTCTGTTTGTGTAATTATATTTTCTCATCTGCTTTTCAGCTGTTCGTTGTGGAGCGTGCAGGACGCAGAACTTTGCACCTCCTGGGACTGATGGGCATGGCTGCGTCTGCCGTCCTGATGACCATAGCCTTGGCTCTGCTGGTAGGCTCCCCTTTAAGAAACACAAAATATGTACTTTACGCATCACGCATATTTCTCATCTTCCTTCTTGTCTTTTATTTTTGTAGGATAAACTCTTTTGGATGTCCTATTTGAGCATTGTGGCCATTTTCGCCTTTGTGGCGTTCTTTGAGATGGGCCCAGGTCCCATCCCCTGGTTCATCGTGGCGGAGTTGTTCTCTCAGGGACCCAGGCCGTCGGCCATGGCTGTAGCTGGTTTCTGCAACTGGACAGCCAACTTTATAGTGGCACAGAGCTTCCAGTATGTAGAGGTGAGTGGAAAAAAACAGAGAGGCCTGGTGATAAACTTACTCAAGCACGGCCTTGTGTGGCCAGAAGATAAAATGCAACTTCTTGCTTTTAGACAGAGGCTTTCAGCAGAGAGAGCTCTCTCTGTCCAATTACCTTTTAAATATAAATTTGAACAAAGCCAAATGATAATTTTAAGGATTATCACACTAACATTATGCTTACGCCTTACATCCCCAGAAAGAATATTAATGGATTATTTATAATCGAAGAGAGTTTCATTTGGAATTGATAGAAAAAATGACACATTGTTAAAGATATTGCATTGTAGAGCATGTATTTTAGAACTTTTAATTTAAAGCTGCCGCACATTACAACATGAAATTTTATTGCATTTTTCTCTTCTCTGTTTACTGACCTGTTTCTTTGGACATGGTTGCTAATCTTTCACCGTTAGCATTTCCATGTATAAAACAATTCACAAATATGGTATTGCACTGCAAAAACACAAAATCTTACTAACTATTTCTTGAAATAAGAAAAAACTAAATGAAAAGTAGCTTTTTAGCAAAATATGGGAGTTTGTTGTCAGTAATTCATGACTAATGATAAAGAAGTACTTATTCCACTGGCAGATTATTTCACTTATAATTTATGTTCATGAGTGAAACAATCTACCAGGCAAATTAGTGTTTTTTTAAATCAATTTTAAGAAATTATTTATTTAAACAAGCTCCTAAATCTTGCTGAAAGGTTACTTGTAAACTAATATTGTTTTATTTCAAGTGTGCTAAGATATTTGCATCAAAAACTAAACTAAAAATACGTAGTAAGATTTTGTGCTTTCGCACTGTAGCAAAGATTACTGTAAGTACACAAACAAGTCAGAAACTTGAAGAAGAAGGAACTCATTTCGATGTGGTAACTATTGTTCTCTTTTTATGTCTTGACAGGAACTCTGCGGCCCCTACGTGTTTATCATCTTTACTATCCTGCTGCTCTTCTTCTTCATCTTCACGTACTTCAAAGTGCCAGAGACCCGGGGCCGGACGTTTGACGACATTTCCGCCGGCTTCCGCCAGACGGCCGGCGCTGGAGCAGAGAAACACTCGCCGGAGGAGCTGAACAGCCTGGGAGCGGACTCTCAGCTCTGAGCGAACGATTGCGAATGTTTCAGACAAACTCTTTTTCGCAGGCCGAGCGCGAGCTGGTTAGAAGTGGACAGATCTTCTGGTCGGACTAATTTTTACTCTGTCACCACATTTCGGACATCGTCTCCAAATTGACGGTTTTTACTGCTTCGCTCTTATTGCGTAAAACAGATATATAAAAAAAGATAATAATAAAAAAAAGAAAGCCTCCATAGTTTAGGTGTCCCATGACTGTAGGGAGGAGAGGAGCTGACGAGGGATTTGGAGAATTTCAATATTTTGGAAATATTTTTAAAGGAAAAGACGTATTTGCATCACTCCACCAGCTTCTATCACCTGTTTTTTTAGTATTTTACTGATGCTATTGCTCAATGTGATAATAAACTCAGCACATGGAGTTTATTATCTGGGTAAAGAGTTCTATAACTGTAAAAACAAGTTCACTGTGGAGAGATTCCTGTTTTTATCGACCATACTGTATTGCTGTATCATTTTAAGACTCTGGCACCGTTGTGCTACTGTGTTCTTCCACCAGATGGGGCTATTACTTTACAAAAGTTGCCCAATGTTCCACTTTGACGAAACAGAATGAAGTTACTTAGTATGCAATCTGTCCTGACAAGCAGTTGAATGTTTCTTAAATTAACTCCTTGTTTAGTTACTATGTCAAATTTTATTCTGCTTAAAAAGACATTTCATATCTAAAATATCACTGTCGAATGTCAAAAATCTAATATATTTGGTTCTTTCTTTAGTTGCTTTCACAACTAATTACATTAGTGTTAAGAAAAGGAACTAGACATACCCTATCTCTGGAGTAACAGAGATAGGGTAACAACAATTAAATTAAATCACTCACATTCAGCTGCAATAAAGCCAAAAAATTGCCTCACTTAGGTTTAGATTTAGGTTTAGGTCTGAATCAAGCCGTCACTAGACATACTTCAGGTCAGGCTGAACTTATCTAGACTATACAGCTTCAGTTTAAATTCTCTAATGTCCAAGTGGTGCATTAGTTTAAAAAACTATGTCTGGACCTGCCTGTCGTTCTTCAGAGATAGAAGTAAAGTAGACCAAACTGAACGAGAGGATTTCTGTTACCCTGATTATGTTTTGTTCTGCTATGTTGGTGTTTGTTATTGTTTTGCCACCAGTACTGAATTTAGCAGAATGTTTCTGCTGTCATGCTATTCTGTAGTCATGTGCTTTACTCTGCACCGATGTTTGTAAAACAAAAAAACCCGAAACAAATCCGGTTTGCCTTGCTGCACAAATCGCTGTCTATCTCTGCTGTATCCCTTTTGAGAAACCGTGTCTTCTCTCTGAGTTTGAGTTATCGTTTTAGCAGCACTTTATTATTCACAATGAGACAGATGATGAGGCTGAGTCTGTTACCTTTTGATGCACAGTGAGTATACTTCGTCACTACAGTGAGATGGAAGAACTGTTGACAGCTTTTTAAAAATGTTTTTAAGATGTAACCTTGGAAAGTCGTCCATCTTCCATGGCCCTTTTTCTGCACAGATTTGAACCAGTCATATCACAGCAATGAAGACATTTAACATTAGCAACAAAAAGAAGTTTTTAATCATTCGAGGACCAGCAGTCTGCTACATGTGTAGCAGTTCTTTCCATAACACTGTAACATCTCCACTCTATGCCTTTGTGTGCCTTTCACTTAATATCACCAGAAATGTTTTATAGTAGCAGCTCCAACTGATGTCTACTGCTGATACTGAAGCTAGTAAAATTTCACTCTTGTATATAGTTTAATAAATATGTCTGGGCATTGAACTGTGGTATGTGTAGCCTGTGATATTGAGTACGCAGGTAAAGGCATGGGATGAAGGCAACACATAGATCCATACCCTTCAGATAACGCAAATCCTTTACTTTTTAATGTTTTTTTTACACTTAAATTATTAATGATGTAGAGCAGCACATTTTGCCTTATTTTTCTGTCTGACTACATTGTTTCCACGTTTCAATACTGTAACTTTTAGATTTGCATGTGAAATGTTTGTAGTGTTTAGAGGATTGTGGAAGAAGCTTTTTGTTGAGTAATATGAAATGTGATGGATGATGCTGTAAAATAATTTTAAAACTTGTGTTTATCAGATGAATAAATAAAGTCATACAGACAGATTTGTGAAGTTTTGTTTGATACTTTCAGTTTCTGTTCTTTGCTTCTTTTTTTTTACCACACTTGATTTAGATCAACAATTGGATGTAAATAATAATACAAGCCTGTTTACCTGGTTGGTTTGGAGATTTCTTTCCTCAATAAATGAAATAATCTTCTGAAAATTGTTTTTTTTAGTTAGTCAGGCTAGCTATAGTATTGCATTTTATTTAAAACATTGAAGTATGACCAAAAAAAATGCAAAAACCAATTAAATATTTGAGGGGACAAACTTTTTGGAAGCACTTTATTCAAGTAAGTTTATTTTCTCTTGTCTTTTGATTTTGAAGAGTAAATACATCATCATATTTACCTTCCATGGACAAAGGATGTCATAGATTTCCAGCAAAAAGTTCCTCAATACTCTGATCAATCTAAAAAATAAACATATTTTAGTTGCATTTATAAAAGAGGAATTGCTAGATGATCAAAGTAAAAAAAAATACCACAGTAAAGAAAGTCTGGCATTAAGTAAATGCATAAAGATCCCTGATTGAAACCTGATAAGGGAGTTTAAACCACAGGCAGGTAAAGCAGCTCAGTGTGAATTGGAACCAACAAAACATCAAAAATTATATAGACGCAAACCAAAGGTTTAGTTTACGTAATAAAAAAAACTGAGTATTGTAGTTCTTTATGTACTAAAATAAAAAAAATAATCTCCCCTACAGTACCTGTCAGCAAGTATATTTAAATAAAAGACATTAAATTAAAGTGAAAGGAGGCAGGACATACTGACAGCTTGGGCATGATAAATAGCCTTGACTTGAACCTTCAACTTTAATACATTTTTTCCCCCAATTTTTTAATTAAAAAGTACAGTTTGATTATGAAACAGTACATTTCAAGGCAATTAAATATTTTACACCAGACTTTCTCTTTTTCCACATTTTGCAACGTCCGCGGTGGCTCAGTGTTTTTATGTAATCTATGAAAATAGTTAAAACTCTGAAGGGATAAAGTATTTCTGTTATTAAACATATTTTTTGTAGAGAATACAATTGCATGTGTTGACTTTTCTTGACGAAAAGAAAAGAGGAGGAAAGGAGATGATTTCAAGATCTGCAGCATCAAAAAGAGAAGGTCAATCTGTATTTGAGACATACTTAACGTCCCTCATGTCTTTCTGCTGCTTTTAATAATGTACAAGCGTTTCACCCCCACTTTGAGGCTTTTCGCTAACATCTGTTACATATAAAACCAGAGGCTATTTCACTTTTATCTCTTGCCTTCGGTCTTCTCAAAAGCCTGCTTGAAAACTTTCAAGTGTCCCATCTATAAAGGGACAGAAGTACAAGTGCACAACTATCACATTTAAGGTTTGAAGCAATTTGCAAAAAGTACTTATGCAGCCGAGAGAAAAAGTGCAAATCGCATTTGGAAATCCAGGACCCTGGAATTTTAAACATCGTTCAAGGTTGCATAGAGGCCTGCATGGGTAATGAGATGCAGGAGAGGCTCCGGCAAACGTAAGCATTTGAATATGTTTGATCATGTCCTGCCAAAGGAGTGACTACAGACGAGACAGGAAGACTTCAAGGTGGAACAAAGTAGTACACAGGGTCCTTGACTTACCTTCCACATCTCCTACTTTTATTACGCTTTGACAAGCTGTGTTTAGGGTTGATTTTTTCTTTTTTTTGCTGAATACCACTGTGAACATGAACTGGAGTCTGACTATTGATTTGACACAAAAAAAGCAAAAGGAATTCTTCAAGAGTGTAGGAGAAACATTGTGCTGAAGCCAGTTAAAAAACGAATTTACATATATTACCTTAGATTCACGCTTGTGCAGTTATTATGACAGCTGCAGCCAAAGTGTCTGATAGTGTTCTCTGCTATTTAATCTCACAGCAGGCTGGAGTGGAAAAGAAGAAATGGGCTTTTACCTACATTTGTATTTCTTCATATCTTCAAGTGCAACTGTTGGACTAAATTTAGGCAGGAAGTATTATGAGGCTACAAAATGATCTTATCGCTTTAAAACAACCGCCAATGACTGATCAGCATCCAGACAATGTTTAATACATTTAGCTATCTATGTACCAAAAGAAGCCACTGGGGCTACAAATAAAAATTAGCTTAAGCTAAATCTGGTGCAAAGCATCTTTTACACCCCCTTTTTTGCACATTGTACCTGTTAAATAAACTAAGCTAAATTGGGCTTAACTAAGCTAAACTAGGCTATAGGTTAAGCTTTCCCCTTTTCTAAGGCAACTTCAGATTTCAGTATCTTGCAACTATTTACTGCTAGTGTTTTTCACTGTTCAATAACAGTTTAAAGAGCAAAATAACATAAAAACAACTTTATGCTAACTTGTTGGTAAAAATATGATTACAAAATACTTAGATAACAGATGTTGTCTTGATGGATGCTTTTCAGTCAAATTTCTTTCCTCTACTTCCAAAAAATGAAAGTGTTAAAAGTGTTATAATATCTGAATGAACTGAACTTCACACTTTCCCCACATTGGGAATCCAGCCAATAGAAAACAACTTACATGAGCAAAGAGAAGAGAAAACAATTCAACAGTTTGTTTAAAAATGCTAGAAAATGTATTCTTTAAATTTCCTTTCAGATACAATATGATAAAACAATGACAACTAGTTCCTGATGGAGCTGTGAAATTAGTTCAAAAAGTTTGTTTGATCTGATGGAACTGGCACTGAACACTGAAGACAGATGTCATTACCCTCGAGCAGGATCTGTGTCCAGTCCTACTGATCTCACTGCCATGAGAACAGACTGTGACCTTTGTGGGTGGCTGATGTACCAAAACAACTTGGCTGTAATAATAACTTGACCATCCGAAAATCTTACGGCTTAAGGAAGAACCACCAACCTGTAGATTGCCTTTTAACATGGAGGTTTGACCCCTATTTCCTGTGGGGCATAGCTTTCAGCGGCCAGTACTCGGAAAATGGAGCTCTTTATAGGGGAATGATCATCAGACAAGTCCTGACAAGTCAATGTGAAACCATTCTCTAGAGAACTAAATGTCAGAGAGTTAAGAGTAAGGACTGTGAAAGAGTTAAGGTTGAAACAGCTCAAGCAGCAGCCGATCCTTAAAAGACTGAATGGCAGCTTCTAATAATACATTGTTTTGGTTGAAAGCTATTATTGGACAGGAAGTAGCTTCTGTCTCAATCTTTACAGACCTGTAAGTCTTTGTCTTTTTGATCATCTAAAGGTCTGGCATCAGACTTTCAAGAATGCGCCAATTGTGGCACAATGACAGCGTAGACCGCCTGGCACCACTCTCACATTATTATCCTTCATCGAGTTGTAACAGTTTTGTCAGAACTGGATTTTGAAATGTTAAGACTTAACAACATCAGAAGAAGTTTGGGAAAAAGTGTTTTCAATATATCTGGCTGGACCATTTATAGGAGCGAACTATCATGTTAAAAGATGATCAAAAACAACTTAATTTCTTTTGTTCTCTCATTTTGAAGAGCTGAATTTTTACAGCTGGGATTAGACAAAAAGCTCCTGGGCTTGGGAAGAAAGTCTAATACAATGCAAATTGAAATACCCAGGTTATGAAAATCTCTTCAGTTTTTTTTATTTTATTTTATTTTACTGATATTCAGTATAGCCATTCTGAGGTAATTGTAATTTATTAAATTCTGACTTCCCAGCCATTTTCTACAAGAAAAAAGTTTTCAGATTTCTCCTGCTGTGTCACATTTTTTTCTTTATTTTTTTAACCCAGCAAGTAATTTTAGAAAGATCTATAGGCTAAATATCAGAACTGGTTATGATGACCTTTGGCTAATTTCACTATCTGCAAATATAAGCTGTGCCCCAAGTTGATATTAAATACTAACTGTGTGCATATTTTAACAGAAAATAGCACTTTGGGGTACATAGCTCAGTGGATAAGCAGGCACACCATATGCAGAGGCCACAGTCCTCAATGCAGTTGCTCCTGGTTTGCTGCATGTCTACCCTTCTCTCTGTTCATCTACTAATGAAAGCCACTAGTGCCACAAAAACGTAACAAGAATATATAACACGTAAAATATGTTTTAAAAAGATTGCTATACAACTATGCAAAGATTTAAGTCACTCCCTCATTTCATCCATCCATCCATCCATTTTCCGTTCACCCTTGTCCCTAATGGGGTCGGGAGGGTTGCTGGTGCCTATCTCCAGCTACATTCCGGGCGAGAGGCGGGGTACACCCCGGACAGGTCGCCAGTCTGTCGCAGGGACTCCCTCATTTCTTTGTACTTAATTTGCTTCAACTGAGCCAGACTTTGTTTTGAAGGATTTCTGATGGTTTCAATTTTTTCTTTGGAGTATTTCTGGCACTGGACTGAAAATCAAAGAAAAATTAGCAACACTAAATTAGTGTGATGTGCATGTACAAGACAACTTGGCATAGAACCGATTTCAAACTGGATCTCTGGGGAAATTACTTGAAGCCTGTCATTCTCTGACAGTGTAGTAAACACAAGCACATCAGATTGGACCTTTTTCTACTTTAACTGTTTTCCTCCATCTCCCTTTAACATAACTTAGCTGGATGTTTCAGATGTTCTAGTAAAGTCTTTTACATAGCACCAAAAATGTCAACAAGCTAACAGTTTAGAAAAAAATACCTCTTGATAGGACTGTTTTCACATTGCTATTTTTCAAAAGCAGATAATCATCAAGATTAACATTCGAGGTATTGCGGTAACTCTCTTGGATTATTTTAAAGTTTCTGTTATTTTGAAGATCCCAACTTGTGTTAAATAAAAGGTTATTTTACAAGGAATGCAGTTCAGTGAGGAAAACCAGTTCTGAAAGGTGTAAAACTGAACATGAGGTGTTCACGTAAACTACATGTCATCTGTTGATAAATCTGTAATAAAATAAGGACAGCAATCTGCATATTATAACAGTGGTACATAATCTTTCATTATCGAAGATATTACATTCATCTTGCATATCTAGCAGTCAGTGCCATTACAAACCAAAGCATAATTTACTATTCATAGGTAATAAGTGAAGTGTGTGATTTTTGATTATTTTTGTAAAATAAATCAATTAAAAGTGTTAAAGAAATGGTAACATAATGAGGAACGTTAACTAAATCCGTAAGTTTTTTTTGTTTTTTTTTCCAGAAGTGTTCAGTGGTTAGTTTATTTAAAATTAGGCCTTCGTTAATTACATCAGTGAAAGCTATTTGTACAAGTCTAGCATACACTGCAAAGATTAACTACTTAATAAAATACCCTCACAGAATACAAAATGAATCCACAGGCACAGATAAGCCATTTTAAGCTGTTTACAAAACTGACTCTATGTGTAGGATATGGTGAGGAGGTTGGTGTTGCTCAGCAGGTGTCGACTAATCGCAAAGTAACCGCTTTTATCTTTGGCAAAATGCCCTGGAGCATAGCATCCAGCCTAAAATTACACACAAGAATTTTACATCTATTAACTTATAACCTTTCAGACATGCATCCCCTGTCGCCTCGAAACTATCTTCAATTCCTTGTAATTTCTTATCATAATTGAATTTGGTTGTAAGGCGTAGCCTTTAATACTTGTATCTGCAGCTTTGATGATGTTTTAAAAAAAATGACATTCGAAATTATCTCTGTGAAACGCATTTGATCTGTGAACTTTATTTAAAAGATATTTAAATAAAGGTAAGAGAATTAAAGCAATCAGACAAATCAGAGTAAAATCTCCAACTACAATTAATATCTTGTATTTTTAAAAATGAAAAGAAAAATGTGCAAGTAGGTTTGGAAACGTGTACATATCAGTTTCTATCATAGCACATACACAGATTGCTTGTTTTAGCAGTGTGCATGCAGAGGAGGAAACTGAAATCCACATTAAAATCTCCCCCCTGATAGCCACTGTGAGTAATCAAGATTTTATTATGCAAATCCAATAGAAATCTCAGATACCTCAGGGTCATCAAGCTAAAGGCTCCAGTTTCCCAGTCAAAACACACCTTCAGTTTGCATTTAATTATCTGGTCTGCCTTGACAAGAATAAACAACGTAAAGTCTTAATTTGGTTTATTACCCATGATGCTCTGAGTAAAATGTGTGCACAACATTTGGACTAGTATTCTTTCAGTTAAACAAATCCTCTTTCTAAATAGTGGAGAGACCGATTTACAAAAAATGATGGAATAAACATACATGAAACTTTAAATAGGTCGGAATAAGGTTATAAACCTTTATCCTAATCCCACATGTCAAAGATGCTTGGGCTCAAAGGTGCATGCTCAATACACAATTGTTGAAGCCATAAGCTGAGCCTCATCCAACTGCAAATAGTCCGGAGAGTTTCACAGGGAAATTACCTTTGTGTGTGTAATATTTAAAACAACATCAAATAAATTATTATTATTATTATTAATACAGCCAAGAATACGTTGGAAAACTAGCCAAAAAATTTTTATCAATAAAAATAAATAAATAAATATTTTAGATAAAGAAGTAAAAAGTCAGATTTCATTTACATTCAAATAGTCTGCACTGACTGGAAACACATAAGTCAATTAAACAAATGGCAGATTGATTTTACCTGATGTGATTTTAGCCTGATGTGGCTAATGGGTAGAAAATAGGAAAATTCCTGTTGAGACAACTGGGTTTAGGAAACACGGGAGCCCGTGTTAGTCTGTCAATTGTTTTGGGCTAATGAAAGGAGGACAGGCCAGGCTTACACTCACAGGTTCAACCTTGGTTAAAACAAGTTTAGCTTCTGGATTTTGTCTCTATTCCAAGGTGTAATTTTAGAAAATAAGAGTAATGCTTTCACTGCTTTTATTAAATCCCAGTGTTCACTGGAAAAATGTGTGCTGGGTAAATATTTCTTCTAGGTGAGAGTTATTCATAAATATTAACGGTGGTGGAAAAACAACTCGATTTAGCTCAAAATAAAAAACAAAATGCCTCCAGCTGTACAGAGATGAAGGGATTCATTTGAACTTCACCTTAAGTGTTGACAAAAGGTAAAAGATTTAGAGCCTGAGTCTTCATTTAGAACTGCTGTGGGTCAGTATACCATGTTAGGTGGAGCACATAGACTCAACGTAGCTCGTTACAATACATAAGCATGTTACATACAGATCTTCCATAGATATGTGAATATATTTTTGGTGCTAATGTAACCCCTTAGATTTAGACCTGCTCCTTCTCCGGTCACATCCAACTTCAGTTTGTCCCAGTCTGAATTTGGAAAACCAGGGGGAATTTGCTAGTTGCTATGCTCAGTGAGCAGGCTAACTAAACGAGCAACACAAACAGCAGTTTTAATGGAGTTTAGGCCTTAATGAGTCAGAATAGAAGTGGGAGCAGAAAATGAACCAACACATTTTAGCCAGGAGATCACTGTGTTATATCTGATTTCAGATGAACAAACTGACAGAAGACATGTCTTAAAACTCTTCAAGTTGTTCGCTTTATTAGTTCTTAGTTAATACAAATAAATTGGGCTTCCTATAAGCCATAACTGTATGTAGAAAATTGTTGCAATATCTCTGTCCTCTCCTCAGTGAGCTTACACAGTAAAATGAGAAAGATTGAATGATATTTGATGTTTGCCCAAAAACGAGCAGCTTATCATTTCCCCCCTCACAGACTGGCCTCTGTGCAAATAACTGTGACAAACTAAGGCAAATATCCACATTTGTTACTGTCACTTTGAGCTATATGACAATTAAGCCAAACTTGGCATACAGAGCAAGGGCAAAACCTGGATATTAATATGAAACAGTGAAACATCAGCAGCATGTTGAAGAGGAAATGATGAGGAAAGGAAGTGGAAGTAAAATGATGAGGAGGACGGGGAATAATCTAAATATGAGTTGAGAGAACACCTATCACTGTGTCCTTTGGTTATAAGTCTGTTCATCCATCAATCAAGCCACTCATCTTGATGGATAACTCAGCACGGACACAGAGACAGTAGCCTGTGGGGAGCCTTTAATATGGCAGGAGTTCTGGGGACGCCACTGAATACTAATGAGGAGCAAAACTAATTCTCATTAGTTGGCCTGATGCTGTGCTGGAGCAGCTGAAGCATCATGTCTGTGAGGTGAAACGCAAATTTGACATTTTGAGGGAGGCAGACTGGGAGAAACAAGTACAAGTGTTCCCCCAAGCTGATCCATTTTCTCCACGGTAACCGAGGTCAGACAAATTTAGAGCTCCGTGTTTGCGAAGGATCACTCAGCCTCTGTTAGGCTGTCATTTGTATTTGTGAGGGCACTCGTTTGTCTGAACATGAATTCGTGATTAAGGGGGTTATGGATTCATGTTGAATATTTCAGAATGAGGGAGTTTGTTCCAACAGTTGATCTTGATATTTCAATCAAGAACCTGCTGCAGTTGAAATGAAAACCAAAGGAACTGTTTGGCTGTTCTTTGAGTGAAGCTTTGGAATAAATTATTTCTATGTTTCATGCTGAGAATAATAGAATCAAAATCGCCAAATCTGGCAGCTGCTAGTTTCTAGAAAAAAGTTATATAAAACTGACAAAGAACACCCCATTTGAGATTTAGTGAATAGGAAAGACAAGGATCGTTCATTCGCAGTGCTATGGAAGTCTCAGTCAACACTGCAGAAAGGAACGGAGGCAAACAGAGCTGGGGGACATGAATAATTCAGCAGCTCTGCCACACAGAGCCCTGGATTCCCATCCTCCACATCTTCTACTTCACCAAACGGGATCCCACGAGACCAAGAATGGGATTGTAGCACAGCTCAGTCAGCATAGCGAGTGCATTCTGGTCCACACCTCTGTGAATGGAACCATAAAGCCTCATTATGCTGTGGAAAAGACTTACATTAATAAAGCAGAACCTTGTTTTAAATCATAATGATGATACTGCCAACTGAATGCAGATTAGCCAGTGTACTTTGCGATAAACCGGTGACCTGTTGAAGAGGATCGCACCATTTGTTCCCTTTACAACATGAATAGGCAGTTATGGAAAAACGACGGATAGACGGATGAACAGATGAACAGACAGATGAATAAATGGATGAATTCAGCACTTCATCCATCATTCTCAGTTATCATACACTGCATTAAAGAAGCAACTACCCTGAGAGAAATGTTTCATAAATGTATTCTGGTAATTTCCTTAGAGTAAGCACATTTGGATGAGAACTGGCAGAAGCTTTGAATGCAAAATAAGCTTCAAAAGGAGATGCAGAAGAACTTCGGAGTGTTTGGTTAAATGTGAAGATTGACAGACTGCCATTCAGATGGACAAACAGTCGTATTGAATCTCCATACAGACTTTCTAACAGGGCAGTGTGGAGATTGTGAAGTAAAGTATTTCAAAATCTGATTAGCATCTGGTTTAAGCGTTCTTCATAAAATGACCCTGAGCATCCCTTAATGAGACTTTTATAAACAATGTTTATAAATGTTTTCAGTCAGAAGCTTCTTCAGAACCACAGTGATACTAACAGCTGTGGGAGATCCTTCCTGCCCACAGCCATCACTTTCTGCAACAACTCTTTGAAGAAACCATTTAAAATGAGAAATTTTAAATGGGATTAATACTTATTAATTCAATTCAATTTTCAATTGAATTGAATTGGTGGGACTATAGGTTTCAGGCCAGTACCCTTCCATAGGACCCATGTTTAAACATCAAAAGAAACAATGGTGGGTGGACTATACTAAAACATTGTACTCAAGTATAAGCAGCACTACTTACAACATATTTTTATTCAAGTAAAAAGTAGCTGTCCAAAAAAATAATCAAGTTACAATAAAAAAAGTATATGGTAAAAAAAAAATTTATTCAATGCTTAATAATTATATCTTCAGACAAACCATAGTTATGTGTAAATTTTGGATGGTTGGTATTGGAGTTGGAAAGAGGATTGGAAGGGTTAGACTGGGAACCCTCAAAGCTAGTGGGAGTGCAACTGGTTACTACCTAACTCTGATGAGAAACCACATCCAGATTTGATTTATTTGCTTCAATACAATTTGAAGAAATGAGTCTGGGGAATATTTTTAATTACAAGTTTCTAAATGTTTGCTTGTTTCTGTATTGTTATGTAGACATTGTAGTGAGTTTCTCAAGGTGCTCTTTGCATTTCAGTGCATACAGAAAACAAACCAGGCTAAGATACAAAGTTAATTAAAAATGAACAGACTTTTTTTGAACAGAGTAATATGTCATTCTCTATTATTCACAGAAAGTTAAACTCTACTGTCCTATAAACTCGTATGTGTAAACTGAATGAAACACAAACTGAGGCTTAATCACAGCGCGGGGAAACAAGCTTGAAACTCACTTTTCCGACTTCAATATTTCTTTGCAGCTCTCGTGGGACAGCAAGTGGTCTGCTAGGATACACTTCAAAGCAATTTATATATATTCCTCAGTTGCTTTTATTTGTTCTTTAGAACAGATTTATTATCATCTGAAGATGAGTTTTCACCACTGGAGTCATTTCCAGGAGCCCAATTACCCTAAAGAAACAGACCTGTTGCTGAGGCACTACCACTGAGATTATTGGTAGCTATCAATGTTTCTGATTGATGGAGATTTACCAACTCAGTATGGAATAAAAAGTATTGAGAGAGAAAATATGGATTGTTCATCTGATTGATTTTCACTGTTTTCATTCTTTAGTAGAACATAGAACACTAAAGTAATCATTTGTTCTACTTCCAGGTTTGGGAGTTTTGAAGACTGCTTTCTAAACAACTGCACCTCTGATGAAGAACACCAGGAACACACATACGTATGTGCAGCAAAGGAGCATTAGGTAAATTCACAACAAGGTCTTAACGATGACAAATATATGTGTGTAAGTTAGTAGAAAATTCTTATTCCTTTATATTTTCACACACTTAACATCTTGAAAGAAAATATGTTGTTGCTGGAAAGAATTTTGTTTTAATGCCTATTCATTATCTATTTTAATAAAAAAATATTCAGCATATATATCATGAACATGTTCTGCTAAAAACCTCAATGGCTTCTATATTCACAAAAGGAAAAAAAGCAGCAAATCATAAACAACTGGATAACTTTTTAATATTATTTTTAATAATAATATTTTTCAGCCAACTGAGGATTTTCGCTGCCACTTTTCTAGCTTCCTGTGGCAACTAGCTGTACTGCAGTGCAACAACTCCCTTCTGTATAAGAATATGTTCTGCTTTATTTGTTTGACTTTTAAAATTTCAGTTCTCTCAAATTAAACTACACCAAGCAATGCTTATGTTACTTTCTCGGACAGTGTTAAAAATATGAAATCTTTGCTGCTGCTTGTGTAAAATTTTATTGGAGTGAAGTTGAAATTTATTTAGCGACCACATGAAGGACTTTAACTTTGATAGATCCCGTACTTTCTCCACTAATGACGAAAATTGGTTCACTTCAGATAAAAATAATTTAACTAGTTTCCATCACCATCCTACAACCCATGAATTGTAGAGACAATTTCCTGCTGTTAAACCAAAACTGCACTCAGATGAATAAATGGTCTTTTTAAAAAATATTTCTTCATGAAGAAAATCTGAGAACATCTGCTTTTGCGCCTTCAATTGTTTTAAATAATTTAATCTTTCAAAAATGGGAAAGTTTGATTATGTATAATAGCATATTTAGTTGCTTCACCAACTCCACTGATCAGCGAGAAAAGCTATGAACCAATGGAAAAAGTTCTCAGGCTTACAAGTATTCACAAAGTAATAAGGTTGGCCGACATAGAACGGCTTTGCATTCTATGTCCCTAACTCTAACTCTAACCTCCCGTTAACGCTCCTGTTAATACCACACATCAACAGGTTTGGCTTCAATGTCAGGAGAAAGTAGATTGTGAAATATTTCGGGGCCTAGGTGATATAGCTGCCTCACAGGTGCTACAATATGAAGGAAAATAAATTATTCAACTCTGCAGTAGTGTAGTGTAATTTTTCTATGCTTTTAAATCTAATCAAAGCAAACTAATTGGCTAAAAGGAAGTTTTCTGTTTTAGGCAGAGAAGTTTGTCAGAGAAGAAACGACTGGTATGTCATGTGATTGTAAGCAAAGGAAATGCAATGAAGGAATGCAAAAGAATGTATAACTGACCAAATAACTATGTGAGGTAAGGATATTCCAAATAGACACTCAGGCTTTTGCTGATTACTTCAAATTTAGATTCCTTATTATAGCTGAAGATGCCAACAGCGCAAAAGTTCCAGATCTATTGTTAGTATACCAATCTGATTCATTTATTACTATATTTTTGTTGTCAGTTTGTGGTTAAATAAAATGTCAAATAGAAAAATGGCCTTCAGAACCAGCTTTGACATTCATTTGTCATTTATATTGTGGAATAGAAGTCTGATGTTACCTTTTATGACAGAAGCTGCATAACATTTAGACATGTTGCGACTGCCAATTGCAACCAGGGAGCTCAATATAAGAGGCTCGTGAAGATAATTTCAATGAAATCTGAAGTTTAAAGGAACTTAAGGTCTTGGTGCTGGTGGTCACAGAGCATCATAAGACATAAGTGTAATTGATCCAGCAGGGAAGCCACAAGTCAGTTGCAGTTCTGCAGCACAGTACGTGTTTGTCAGGTCCAAGATGAATTGTACAGGTGTTGAGACAGCTACAACAATGAGGGAGCCAGTGTTAGGTAATTCAAGACATAATAGTTTAATAGAAGATTTGCTACAAATCATTATCCATGACAAAAAAGCAAAACAATCGTTCAGAATACATGATGGCTATTACACAATTCTTAAACAAAAAATATATTTTCTTTGTTAAAGAAGCAATAACAAAACTGTTATCTTCTTTTAATTGGACAAAAATTTGACATCAAGAGGTAAGTGGTGTTTTCCAAGAAAGTATTTTGAGTTTGAATGGAGGAAAAAAAATAGCAAACATAGGTTTATAATTTAGTTCACTGAATATTCAGTGCGTATAAGTTTGTGCATGTT
This sequence comes from Xiphophorus couchianus, assembly GCF_001444195.1. Lineage (NCBI taxonomy): Eukaryota > Metazoa > Chordata > Actinopteri > Cyprinodontiformes > Poeciliidae > Xiphophorus > Xiphophorus couchianus. The sequence continues at coordinate 6,489,798 of NC_040247.1, forward strand.
TATTTGACTATGCACTTCAGAATGTTAGTTGTGGTTTATGATGTATGAGGGTTTTGGTGTGCTGAAACTAACAATGCAAACTTAAAGATGAACCTAAATGACATCTGACTATTACTGCATTTTATTTTGCACTATTTGATGACAATAAAGCATTATTATTTTTGTTCTGATGCTCCAGTAGATTTACAGATGCACCGAAACCACAGAAACCTTAAAATAAATATGTTGGATTTTTTTTCTTTGAGAGAGTTCTCGCAGGCAAAATATGTTTGACTCATCTGTTGTTTAGTCGTAGGAGGTTAGTGGTTTGAAATTCCAACAGAATTTGATTTTTTCCTTGTACAGATCATTTTAATCTTTGGCAGAATTAAGAAGGGATCTGTTGCATTTGATAGTTTTCCATTTTTACAGATTGATTGACTTTGTTTTTGAGTAAACAATTCGCAGACCTCACTTTTTCATCCACATACACAACAGACATCCCTATCTCCCACATGCTGCCTTGCTTTACTGTTTTCAATCACTGAGATGGGCATTATGGTGGAGCTCATTTTTCATGGCTGCCCAGCTGTAATACGGAGGTTTATTACAACAGTACAAAGATTAAACTGAGTTTTATTGATCAAAGGCTCAATGAAGTCAACAGTCACCAGAAGGGAAATAGAGACTCTTCTAAGAGGTGAAGTGTGTGTGTGTGTGTAGGGGTGTGTGGGGTGGGGCAATCTGTAATGGTCTTGGATGTTTAGATCTCTTGCAAGCCAAAGATATGAGGGTGAAAGAGCTATGTTTTTGATTTTGAGCATGTTATTGACGTGCAGAATTGTTTTTTCAAATAAACAACTGACAACCCTCCTACATGATTTCTTGGCCTCTTTTGTTGTGTGCCTATTGAACAACACCCACATGTCAGGATCATGTGTGGCTTAAAGAAAAAAAAAAACCTTTCAAGACAAATCAATTTGTGCATGCTCACCAGCAAAAAGAGTCATCTTCACTGACAGTACACAGTATCATCTAGGACTAAAAGAAAAACAGTATTCCAACCCACACAACATCATCTGGATGGTTCTCTTAAAAAATATATTTATCATATTAAAGAATTCATTAAAATATATATTTCCTAAAGAGACTCTACATCTATTGCTTTCTGTTCTGCTTATTTGCTATAATAGAGATACTTTTCTTAATACACAACAAATACAATGCCTTGCAAAAGTATTTTCATTTTCTACATATTTTGACATTTTGTCAAGTTCCAATCACACATTTTAATGTATTTGAACAGGATTTTAAGTATCAAACAAGCATAAAGTTTTTATGATGTAAAGCACTTTGAACTGCTTTGTTGCTGAAATCTTATACCTAAATAAGACGTTTGAGTGATAAAGTACAGGGCCGGCCAAAGGCATAAGCAAACTAAGCAGGGCCCCAGGACCACCATTTAAACTTTAAATGAGTTGATTCTCAAGGTTGGCTTTGCATATTTCTGAGGTATTTTTGGCTTCAAAACGCCGTGTTTGATAACATTTGACAAGAGTAATTTAAACTTCTCAATGTTTGATATTGTCTAGCAAAATGATTTTACATCAGGCTACATGGCTACTGCATTAACATAACGACGAGCTGCTCCGAGCAGGAGTTGGTGATATGTTGTTTGCTGCTGATCATTTATGTGGCTAAAGCAAACAATATTTTTACATGAAGTTATAAAGTATGTGAAACTTCTGTAAAAATAATTTGAAGGCTCAGAATGAGGCAGCAAATGATTTAAAACTGGCACATACTGTAGTTTGACCTTCCAGCCAATGACTCTAAAGAGGCAGAGACATAATAGATTAGTTTAGATCGTGTGTTAAACTGGCTCTGTAACGTAAGCGGTGCTCAAATGTTGCCATCTTTGATCAGATCTGAATGATCTTAAGCTAATTTAGAATAATTAAAATTACACTCACTAGAAGTGTTAGACATATACTCCAAAAGCCTTGCACCTGTAACTGCAGCAGAAGGCTGTTCTACGAAGTGCTAACTCAAGTGGGCTGAATAAAAACGCTCTCCAGACAGCCGTTTTATTTTTCTTTCTGTTTGATGAAATTTTACTTCCATCTTACAATTTTTATACCACTTTATGCTGATATTAAGCTTGTTGCACATCAGAGCAATAAAAACACATGGAGTGAGACACTGCTTTTTCAAGTCACCACACAATATCTCTTTTTTTTTTTCATCAGTCTGTTTCTGATGGTGGGCACTGTATGTCTCTGTGTTATGTGAACAAAGAGTGACTCACATTGAATGGGAAGTCAATGTAAAGTCAATGACTGGCTTGAGTACAAGAGAGAATGAAAAATTATCTTTAATAAGTGCAAGTAATAGGGTTTTCTAAAAGGTTGTTATTTTTTTTTTTTTTTTTTTTTTTAGAAATCATGAGCTGATTCTGTGGCAGTGAAACATAATCAAAAGTGGCACACAACAATGAGAGCAGATGGAGGAGGACAGAGAGGCAGTAACACTCCTCTGTGTGACTGCAGAAAAGCCAAGATATGACGGTCCCTTCCAGGGTTCTGTTAATCAGCGTCGTCCGAGCTGATATTGTCTGCTACCATAAGCAGCTACTGAAGAGGATGTAATGTTCTTTGGTCAACAGGAAGTGCTCAAGTTGAGGGAAATTGTGATGCCGGGTCACCTCTTTCTCTGAATTAGAGGACTTTTTCAGATCAGGTTGTTCTGGAAAACACTGTGGCTCTGAATTAGGTCAATAGGAAACTAATGATGGGGTTCCAAGGAAAGAAAACCTAAAAATGGGCTGTAAAATTTCTGCTTAGCATTGAGAAAGTATGTTTTTTTTCTCATATCCTGTTAAACTTTTACAATTACTTAATTTATTGCCATAGAAACATACTTAAATGTTTTAATTGTAGTACTGCTGTCTGCAAAAAACTTGAAAGATGGGAATAATTTTTCTACGTATTCTTACCAAAACCACACAGTTATGCTACCTTCTCTAAAACTCCTTATTCTGTGTTGGATTTAATCTAAAATATGTCTATAATTTTTTATTTTTTTGCAATGTTTTGTTTTCATTCAAACAAAACATGTTGAAATGTTGGACTCAGAAGTGATACTTTCTTTCCACTATCATCTGTGAACAGACCACAGGGGACAAAATAAGCAACAAAGCCAAGGATTTATGAGGCAGCAGACCATGGAGGAATAATGACATGACTTCTGCTTGAGCAACGCCTGATGGATGGATTTGTACCAGCTGTCCATGGCTTAATTGCTGTTCAGTGAAATTTTTGAGAACAACTAGAGAAGCTAGAGAAGAAATTATTTGTGTATATTGTTCGTAGCATTCATGCATGTTGGTTTCTTTCTCACACTTTCATGATTTGCGCATCAAGTGACATAAAATGTTAATGTTAAATGTCAAAAAGTCAGATATGGTGATATTTTCTGACTCAAACTGAAAGGAATTTAAATTCCAACACACTCAATTTTCGGATGTTTCTATATTTATTCCTAATTGAAGTTCTTCTTACTAACTTTAATTTAAAATATATATGAAAAGAAAATCGATCCCCTCATCCTGTTAACAAATCAACATAATCATTTATTAGTTTTCTTGGAAAAGTAAGTGTACACTCTGTTTCTTAATGGTGTACATATTATAAGGTCTGAAAATAATTATTGGCTTTTTATGTGAATCATAATTTTCTTCTGACATAATCTCCAAGCACAACCAGAGGCCTCTGTCACACTACACCAGCAACCCTTTCTTCTTAAAATTAAGGTCTCCTAACTCACCAATTTCCCCCTCCTGCAGTTTGCTCACACACTTGATGCTTATATTTTCCCTGAACAATTGCAGTGCAGCTGAGGTCTGAGTAATGAATACTGATCTGTTAAGCAGCCTCTGTACCCTTCACCTTTCAGGTAAACTGTCCTTGCTCAGCCCATTTGAAAGCATTCTGCTCTGCCAATTATCATCTGATTTAAGTGTTTGGCCGTGACTCTTAACTGAACAATGTTATGCAGTAGCACTTTGAACAACAAATAATAAGTGCTCTAACAAAAGAAAATGTAAAAACATTGGTTGTACTTCACACTAGTGTGATTGCATTGAGCTTTTAAGCAAATCTGGGTTCAGGTAGAGTTCTTGAGAACAACATCATAAAAGCATCTATGGAAATATGTTCCTCAGTTATAAAAGCAAACATGTCATAGACAGCATATGAAATACATCAGTAGTCTGACAGTCCCCACTTTTTGTGCATCTGCCAGCTCAGTGACATTAATCCATTACTCAGTTTCTGAATGTCACTCTCTGTTTTGCAAGATTGAAATTTTCCAGGCCTCGAAAATCTAATACCCTCCTCGTTAATGACAGAATGGTTAGTGGAGATGATTGGATTTCTTTCAATGAGCTCTGCGCGTTCCAAGAAAAATCAATAGCAATTTGAAAATTTGGTCTCAGACCAATTGGGCTTCTTAGAAAGCGAGCCTGATTTGAAATGGCCTTTCTTGGAAAATTTTTTAAAACAGCAAAATGAAGTGGTTATAAGTGTTGGCAGTTAAGATCTGTGGATGAGCAAAGTCCAACTATTAAATAAAATCTGGGCAGAATTGAAATCAGTAAGTTTGGCATCATTTGGTCACATATTTGATACTTCAACACTTTTCTTTGCTAGACAAGACTTGCAGAAAAGTCCCTAGTGAAATTTTATGATGAAGAAAACACAGTTAATTTTGACCTAAATTAAGAAAATGCTGAAAGTGTAGCTGATACTAGACTAGATGTGTACACCAAAACTACCAAAGCATCAAATTTCAAAGAAACTGCAACACTATTTCTCAAATCTGAGACACGGCAGCAGGCTTTTTGTTGATTGATTAATTGTGTCATTTATATTTATTTTCACATAATGCACTCAAATCATGTGTGACAGTTCTAGTCATCAAATTTTAAAAGCTGCGTCTAACAAATAACTTTTGCTCAAAATGACAAAAACGATTAAGTGACAGAATGAGTGCATAGATATTTTTTTGTCATTTAAAAAGCTATTTGAATAAAAACGGAGATTCATACACTGATATTTAACTTTATGGTGCTTTTTTACATAGTTTTTATAACTATAATTTACCGGAGGCTTGAGAAAAGACTTGAACGCTATTTGAAATTACAAGAGGTGAGGACAGAAAGATCAGCTGTGGCAGTATTATGTGCACTTTTCTCTGTCTTTTGCATAATAATTAATCAAAAAGGTCAAGGAGATCATTAATTACGCGGCAGAAGGTTAATGGATTTTATTTCTAACAGGGTTGAGAAAATGAGGAAGTTTGGGCATGAAATGAAGTTGTTGAACATGATGTGGACAGAAAAAAATGAGGAAAAGGAGAGGAGGATAAAAAAAAAATCACTTATATACAAGGTCATGTTTCTGCACCATCATTAAATTTTGGCTGCTAATCAAGTCATTTTCTGCAGACCTTTACAACATGGACCAAATCCAATTCCTTTCACTTTTTGGGAGTTTGGAGGTAATTTGTGCAGGCAAAAGCCTTTCATATTCACACCGAACAGCAAAACAATCACTTCCATAAAACTGTTTTGGGATTTTGTAGAGAAGGCCTTCAGGCTTGGAGGCAGATATGAGACAACAACATTTAGGTTTGATGACTGAGGTAAAGTGTTCTTCATTAAAACACATTAGAATAACACAGTTATGCAAAACATACACAGCATACTTTACTGCCCATTTTTATTGGATAATAGAGAAGCGAGATACTCACATTTCCATAATTGCATTTTAATTCATGGTTAAAAGTGAAAACAAACAACTGGGTGAAAATAAAAGCAGATGTTTTTGGCGGCATCCTTGACTGTTTTACGGCAGACTCCCCCTTCATTTAGAGTTATTTAAAATGGAAATCATATTCCTTTTTCACCCAACTGACTATGACATCTGAGATTGGAATTTGGACATTTCTGCAACAAAATGCATAAAAAAATTTAGAGAAGGTCTATTTATTTATTTAAGACCTTTATGAACTTGTTTTCCTGCTAACATCTATTTGAATCTGACAAACACATTTAAAATCTATAAATCTCACTGCATGTAATGAAATATTGATAGCCTTAATAATAATAATAATAAAAAAAAAACAAGATAGAAGACAGTTTTGGGTGAGTTTCACCAGGCTAAATTTCCCAGGAATATTCACTTTCCTCAGAAGAAAAGCCTTTTTCAATTCAGTTTCGCAATAAATGGGTTTTTAATCCTTTCATCTCAAGTAAAATTACCATGAAGTGATCTGAGTTAAATCAAGTTCAACAGAGGATCTTTTTTGTTACATTTTACACCAAAAGTATTTTTTCTGAGGTTAATGAAACCTCAGAAAACTTAGTCTCTTTGAATAAGTGCTTTAAATTCACTGTACGAGCTCAGATCCTCTCTGACCTGCACTCCTGGCACAACAGTAGATAGCTCACTAACAAAATCAAAGAAAAACCGAGCAAGAGTAAGAGGTACGGTTTTAACATGCATAATAAATAGCTTATCAGCAAGGCACTCCCTGCAGCATACCAAGCTGCTACTTTTTATTTCTGTAGACATATTTTCCCAGTTCATTAGGAAAGAAACATGCTTTTGTGTAATAAATGTCTTCTGTATGGATATTATCCTCACAATGTGGAATGCACCAGAAGTGACTGACCTAATGCAATTATGCTGCATTCACCAGTTTATTTAATTAAATGGGATTTTGAAAACAGGTCCAAATCAGAAAGACAGAAAAAAGTAACTTCATTTAGATGATGTGATTGATGCATACACTGTTGTGAACTAATTCAAACAGGAAATGTAATAAAGTGTGACATAATTTCAAGCATCATGGTGGTTGTCAACAAAGCTGGTTTGGTTCCATGTCTAAATGTGAGAAGGAAAAATAGAGAGATTCAATCTTCAGTCTTATATATTAAGGTTTCAATGAATCTTTTTCACTAAAACTTTTTTGTTTCACTTTAAATCCAAAATTTTTCACTACATTTACTTTAGAGTCAGTGTTAATATTTTCAGTTTCCTTTTAATATTTCATCATTCTAGCCTTATACTCTATATGTAGTTTGTGCTAATGCTAGGAACATCATTCTTCAACCAGAAAATTGCAGAGGGGCGGCTGTCATATTTTCTGCAGAAGCAAAGAAAATACTGAGTGAAAATAAATATTTTTATCTACAGTAATTTCTTTAGTAATAAATGTGTCTACAACCTAAAAAATGGCTATGAAATACTCAAGATGTCCAGGAATACTCAAGATGTCATTATTCTGCTGGAGAGCAGAATATGGGTTTGTCGTGGACTGAATACATTGTTGCTCACAGAGGGTCTGCGAAGGGAGTGGGAGCCTGAATTGCCTTCAAAATTGAAAATGGGTGAAACCTGGAGGGCTTAAAGCAAAATAAAAAAGATAAAAACTGAACCTTATAGATAGCTTAAAGTCAATTTCTGTGAGATCATTATCCATTTATCATTGGAGTACAGAAAAGACAGTTTTTATTAGACTGGTTTTTCCTTTGTTTTCAAAGTTAAAGCTTAGAAATGATTTGAATGCAGGGTGTCCTCAGAGTTTCATTCTAGGAGCACACTAAAAGTCAAACGGAGTTTGTGAGGCAATCCAAGAACTTTTGAACTAGCTCAGCAACTTTCAAAACACTTGATCCAACGCCTGCTGAACAATAAACTGTATCAAAATAATTTGGTGGTTTAGACATAAAACAGTTTTATTTCTCTTGTAGGATTATTGCTGCTTCACACACCCCGAGACATCTATTCTGCGACTCTGGCAGCATCTGAGTTGAAAATATTGTCATCACAAGACAAAAAGAATGACAGGAAAGATGGACGAGACTTTGAAAGCAAATGGTGGCTGAAGGCAGGTGGGTTACATCAAACAGACGTGCTGATCTGAATTTTAATGCATAAATCACAGATATAGTTTTTTGGTCACAAAGAACTGCCCCAGATATCTGTTGAAAAGCCCTGCATCAAACACAGCAACACACCCTGATATGAGAATTACATATTTCACTTACAATATAAGCACTATTAACTGTGTTTGCTTGTGATTTTGTTTTTATAATGCCTTCGCTCAGTTTCTGTGATTATTGGAATTTTTTTTTATTCACTTATTGTCAGAGAATTTCAGCTGAGATTGGTGGGAGAGAAAAGGTTTCCTCCTCTTGCTGCAGCTGAGTTGCTTCACCCAAAAAGTCAGGATTTAATCCAGACGTTTTTGCCACCATTATTGCGCATATTAAAGAAAAAAAGCTCCAAAGAGTTCATTTTCAAAAGACCCAAAACAAGTAAAATTCATCCCTCCACTAGCAATGCCAGGTTGTGACAGACAGTGTGACAGGTTTGATGAACGACCTATGCATGCACACAATGGAGGCAATTTAGAGACACCAATTAACCTAAAAGTCATGTTTTTGATATGGAAGCTATGGAGACTATGGAGAGAGCCCTGTCACAGTTTATTGCGTTTATGACACAATGAGTCACCAGAGTTTCTCTCAGTTCAACAGCAGATGTTTCGCAGACAGAATAAGTATAGCCTTAAGAGTGTTATTATGACTAACTCAGATTTCAACAGATTTTAGATTTCAAGTAAAAGGGCAGATCACAGTTTTTGATGGGCTAACATTAAAAACCCCAGCTGCCAGAAAACTGATTATTATATTTAATTTCTGTTTTGGATTAATAAAACAGAAACACTACTTCCAATAAAGACTTTTCACGTCTAAATGTGAGTGCACGCATTCGAAATGGAAAATATGCCCTTTAACTGCTTCAAAATTTTACCCAGCTGCTTTCACTTGCAGCGCATTCACAGATGTGAATAATTATTTATTTAGAGAAGTGTTGATTTCTCCAGCTACGTAGAGCTGCACAGCAAGGTGCAGCATCAGTTGCAGAGTGAGGATGGAGTAGCGTAGGAGGCAGCGCATTGGACGGCGGGGGGCGGGGGGGGGGGGGGGGGGGGGGTCACATGACAGTGACAGCATGTGCGCTTTAAAAGAAAGGAAAATAGAGTTGGGCATCAGATGAGGATCGGAGGCGACATCTGCAAACTAACTGCGCCTCATTTTTCTGCTGCTGCTCTTATCTGCTTTTTAAATGTTTTTTTTTTTTTACACAAACACGGCTGAAATAACTAAACTATTCAGTTTCTGCAGAATAAAGGCACAGCCCTTCACTGCGCTCGTCTTGATCACAATAGAGGGGAAGAGCGTCCAATCAGAGATTCACTCTTTCTAAAAGGTAAGAGGTTTTAACTTTTTTTTTTTTTACCGCAATTTTGCGGAACATTTAGCGCTTTTCTGTAATTGCGAATGAATTATTTGAGGTCATGTTGAAGAATTTATGAAACAACCTATTTCACACAGTATTCTTCTTAAATATTGATATCATGCGTGCTGTAGCTCAATGTGTGCGGCTGCTTTAGAAAGCTCAGAGAAATTATACCACAGTGTGCAGAATCAGGAATGTTTCGACTCACTAGTACGACCCAGTTACGTTTACTGCAGCAGCATTTGAAATATTAGTGTTTGATATCTAATTAATTTGCTTTGTAGACGTGAGATTAACGTGCCCTCTGAAATCAGAAAATAATTGGGTGCAATTAGGAAATTGTTGTCTTTTAAACTCTGCAACATGCTGCAGGAAATTAATCCTTATGGAAACATATATTATGTTGGCTAAGTTGGCGTTTGGAATTAATTAGGGGAAACGTTGAAGAAAAGGAACTGCAGGTTTTTATTTATTTTACTTTTCTTGTGAATTTCCCTCCTTAAGTTAAACTTTCTTTTTTTCAAAAATGCTTTTTCTAATTATTGTTCAGGTATGAATAATGAAGTCAGAAATCCATGAGTCGGAGCATCTCCTGTTGATCAGGATTTTAAAACACCTTTTTTTTCCATTTCTGATTTCTTTTGAAACAAAGCAGCATTGTCATTTTGAACTTGTTGCTGACCAAGGCACTACTAATCTTGTTTAGGTTATGTGATACCTCACAACAGATTCCTCTTGAGACAGAAAATATTGAAATCAATCTGGAAGTATTTGCAGGACATGACTGTTGGAACTGGTTAATGTGGATGGTTATACATGTTTTGGTAAACTGTGTCATATTTACTTTCAACCCAATTAATTATTTTCTTTCCCGATGAAGGATATTTGGTCTGGTCAAATTGTAATGAGGCAGAAGGTAAACACGTTATACCTTTTAGACCCAATGTATTGGTAACTTTATTCAGTGCTATAAAAAAGTATTTTCCAACTTGCAGTATTATTCGCCCTTTGATTTTTTTTGTCTACCAGTATTTATTTCTTGGTATTTATTGATGATGACTGTACTAATAGTAAATGTTTACAATGAATTGGGTTTTAATTAAGGTCACGGTAAGAATCTCGGGAATATCTCCAGTTTGTAGAGTATGTATTTAAAGTTGCATATCTAAGAAAATAATTGATTTATTAGTTGTGCTTTAAGGAGCCTTCATAGTGGTAGTGAAATTAAACCTTCTGCCACCCCCTCAAAAAAAAAAACATCAGCCACACCAGTATGTAGACAACAGTGAGTGTCCCTGCAATAAACATTGCTCACCTAGAGGAGTTCAAATGGATTTTGTTTGTAAGTCTTTGGCAATTTTACATCTGAAGTGACAATTATTCTGCTTGGTGAAATGTTTAATATGTAGCTTAAGATGTCAAGTTTCCTGAGGCCTGTCACAGACAGCAGGGATGACAATAATCCTCAACCAACATACCAACTCTGATAAAAGTGCTTCACTGTCTATAGCATGAAACCTTGAAAACTTTCCATAAGGCTAAAATAGACTTTTATTCTGAACCATCCTCCCACATTTGTGACTAAAACACCCTGGATGAACAGATATTGTAAATAAGGAACTTATAACAATTGAAAATAATTTATTTGGTCAAAGGTACATTCAGAATTAACCTGGTAAAACCAGACCCTTTTTCTACGCTTTGCTTCGTACAGAAGGCCTTGATTCTCGGCTAATGAGAAACAATTGATATTTTTCCGGATAATCGTGGCGAGCTGAATGATATTGGTTTGAAGCTTTTACATTCAAGGACAACAGTCTGTCAAAGCAAAACTGTTAAAATAACACATTGCTTTGTGCTTTGATGTTTAAAACCACCACAGACTGGAAGGTTAGGAACGTGTTTGATGACTTGCAGAGGCCAAACCCAGAAAATTATTTTTGATGAATTGGGGAGAAAGAATGCCAGTTGTTTCTGACTGACTGGAGAGCTTCCTGAAATATTCATGAGCAATGCCTTTTTTCTTGTCTTTTGCTTTTCAATGGCATTTGTTGTGATGACACAGTAAACATGCCCAGGAGCCATGCCAAAGCCTGCCTACAAATTACATAAGCACATTTGATTTTAATTACTGATTAAACAGATATCGCAAGAAAAAGAAATCCTAAAGCGTGTTACGTTTTGGTTCCCATTTCTTATTTATTTTATGCATTAAAGACGATGTCTTTATAACAAAATATTGCTTGTAAATCATTTTTTATTTTACCTGATTTAAAGCAGAGCAAAAGCTGCAGATTTTCAATTTAAATGTAAAAATCATACGCTTTGTGGTCTGGGGGCATTGAACACATTATCATGTTAGGCACAGCCTGTCAGATGCAGTAAATCTCTGACCATGAGTCTGTTCTTATGACCACCAAGTGACCTACCTCGAATCACACATCCGCACACAAATCGTGCTCATGTGCCTCCCTGCAAATTCACAAGTGTCAATTTGATTCTCAGTTTGACTCATGCCACGCTGAATCAAACAAATCTCTCTCTGTCTCAGACACTTAGCTGACATTGATTTGCACAACAAATGAAGCAACAAAAAGACATTTTTGTTTCTGAGCATGTAAGCTATCATTAAAGACACTTCGACGTGAACAAATAACTATAAAACAAATATATATATCTGTTTGAAAACTGTTTTGTTTTGGATTATGAAATTACTGAGCTACCATGTGATGAATTGCTGTTTAATTTACAGTAATGACTAAATGGTTCACCCGTGGTTATGGTAAGAACTTCCTGCTGCTGCACTAAGGCAAGATCGATGCCACTGACTAACAGCAGGACATCCATTTTCTCACAGCAAGCTGAAAAGAAACTGGCTAGCATAGCTATCGTACCACATGGGCATTATGTCGAGAGAGGTTACCTGTATAAAAACAAAGGTTCTGTCAAACACTTTTACAATGTCAGTAAAATTACTCCCTCAGAGTTGAAAGTGGTAATCCCGCTCCTGCATGTATTGAATATTTAAAGACGGCAGATTGGTATTTCGGTCCATAATCTGCAGCATCATGTGCAAAATTCATCATGTCAAAGGTACAGTAGGATACTCCTGTTGAATCTGATTTCCCACTCAAACTGTTAACAATGTTTGGAGAATTTGCCGATTTGGTCTAAAGCTGCCAATTTTGAAAGGAGAGAAAATATCATTATAGAAAAATGGAAGCAGAAGACCAATTGGGACTTTTAAAATCATCAGGTAATGGGGGAGGATTCAGAGATTGAACACACAATAAATACCTTCCAGACACGATTCTATAAAACAGGTTTGTGACTCTTCCCAGCCTTGTTTCTTCCAGTTTCTTTGCTTCAGAACAGTTCTTTGATTACATTTGGTGCAGTTCACAATGACCAGGAGTCCATTTTTTAAGTTATCAGCATTTGAGCAAAGATAGTGTTCTATTTCCTCTGCTCAAACATTTGCTTGTACAGTGCTTCATGCAGCATGTTATCACTCTGACATTTTTCTGACTAAAACAAATCACATTGTATTTACATTATCAGATGAAAAATAAATGAGAAGATCAGGAGAAGATCATCCGTTTCATCCCGATTACTCGCAGCAAACTCTTTTTCATACTCTGTCCTCTTGAGGAGCAGCAGCTTTAATACACGACCTGGTTTAAAATTATATGAGGCATGTGTGAAGAGTTACAGAGGAACAGCTGTGAGTATCTGTAAAGTATGAGCTGTGATAATTAATCATTTTAACACCTCAGAGCTAGTGACATGAGGGCAGTTCTTACTAACGTTCAAAGATGACCAGCTGTGCTTCACTCCTTACATAATAAATAATGGCAATTTACTCCAAAATGCCAAATGTCTCATTACTGTTTATAGATTAGGTTAAGATTGCATGACATAAAGCAATCTAGGGAAGATATACATTTTCTCAAAACCAAAGAAGGCAGTTTAACAGGAATTTAGGATTTGTGGGTCTTACTAAGAGTAAAATAACTAATTGCCGGCTCTAACAATATTAAGGAGTTCTAGGAAGGAATGCCTGCCATTTGACCCATTTACCTAAAGCTGCCATTTCCAATCTTACAGTGTATGTTTACATCTGGAAAAATGGTTGCTATGCAGGTCAAAAACTGAGGAAATAAACATCAAATCCTTGGAGTGAGTGTGTCGTTTTTTTATAAGCACCTAGTTTGAATAGTGCACAAGTATTGGCATCAAACGTGGAATTTACTATGTTTAGCCACATCAGGGTGGAAGTACAATACTGCTACTATCCTGTCACTGTCTTGTTATAGTTTGCCTATGTGTAAGGATCAACTGAGCATCTAATACCGAAATTTTACTTCTCAATGATTGCCAAGAGATCAGTTAATTATTGGCTGAATTTATATGAAAGCATGTCATGCCATTAGTTTTGCTTTCATCTTTTAGCATCCAGCATCCCAAAGTGAGTTGATTTTCATCAGGGTAGGCAGAGTGTTGCATTAAGGAATATTTTTATTGCAGGATTGCTGCAATCTATTAAACAGCAGTTGTTTTAAAGCTGCAGTAAGGGCACGCATTTGCATTAGGCATGGTTGCAGTCGTGGTGCACATGCTACAAAACTTTGGCCAATCCTGGTCCTCAAGGGCCGGTGTCCTGCAACTCTTATATGTCTCCCTGGTCCAACACACTTGAATCCAATAGCTGAATCACCTCCTAAGTGCAGTCAAGTTCTCCAGAGTCCTGCTAATGACCTCATTATTTGACTCAGGTGTGTTGAAGTAGAGATACATCTAAAAGTTGCAGACCGGCCCTCGAGGCCTGGAGTTGCCCACCCCTGGTTTAGCTAACAATCAAAATCTTAATGTTCTTGAGTAAAGGTGATGCTGGAGGCCTAAAGGCAATGTGCAAATGCAATAATGAGATGTGTGTTACACGTCCACTTATGTGAGAGGCTGTCCATTGTTAAATATGGTTAAAAATTGACAGGCACATGGAAGCATCCAGATTCACACAAAGTTAAGAGACGGTAAAGGTAGGTAAATTTACAAGATGAGAAAGAAAAATAGTAAAAATACAATAATACCATATGAAATATAGCATATTCAGAATAAGAAACATGTACAACTCAGTAGAATAGAAACAACAGATTATTTACAAGGAATTGAAAAACTGCAAATAGCAGAAAATAACACATTTGCAACCCTGTGGGTTTGTGCTGAGCCAGGAAGATACATTCTTTATGCTCAAATTTGTAAAACCTAATTCACATGCTGCTCCAAACCATAGTTGATTATAGGGTTGTTTGAAAATGTTTCGTAATAACTGAGTGTTTCTTCTTTTTTTTAAGAGCTGGATATTTTTATTTGTTGCTTGACAACAGCTATGTATAATTAGAGCATTCAAGTATTTTTTCCCAATAAGTGTTTATTGTGACTGAAACGTCCTAAACTATAGGCACATTTTCAGTGTCTGCTGTGGCTAAAACTCTACAATATCTTATCTTTTTATATACAAACAACAAGAGTCATGATTTGTTTTTTCATACTGTGATAAAATTTTTAATCACAATGTTTGTATTAAAATTAAAACTCGGTCAGGTTATATTAGTGCTCATAAATCAGTGACATAACTCAAACAAAGAACAGGAGTAAGATTATTAATGAACTCATCTACATAACTAAATGGTCTGCAAAATAAAACATTAATAAAAGACAACTCAAAAGCTTTTTTATCGCCCCGCAAGGGGTCTTTTTGTGGGCTCTAGTGTCCCTTTTTCAAAGTAGGCTGACAGGAAAGGGGGAAGACATGCGGTAAACGTCGTCGGCTCCGGGAGTCGAACCCGCGACAGCCGCGTCGAGGCTACGTTTTGCCTGAATGTGGGTCGCGCTAACCCCTCCGCCACCACGGCACGCCCTCAAAAGCTTATTTTAAAGTGAAAAACAAACAACACAAAACAGAAAACCCTCTATTGTTTTGAACCCAGTGATGCAATCAGTGACATCATACAGCCATTTCAGCAGGAAATGCTGTGCCGGCCCTTCCCATACAGCATCTAAGAAAAGGACCAACAATGGTGAGTAAAAAGGAAAAATAAATAATTTACCATAAATGTACCCTAAAGCAAAAGAAACATTCATATTCATCCAATGGTCCAGAAGTGTTAGCTTTAACGGGAACATTTACATACATGTAAATTGCAACAAAATGCTACCACAAACAAACCCAGGATTGTGAGTGAAGCAAAGTTACGGCAGCAATGTTTAAGCATGGAACAAACTTAAAAGAAGGATAATTCAACCAATTCAAACTTAAATATTACCAGGATTTAGGATGTAAAAAAAAAAAAACTGCAGTTTTATCATACGATGATGACATTTTTCTTTGTCTTTTTGTATAACTACACTTGAAAAATGTGAAAAATGTCTGTACATATTTTTAGCTTCTGCATATTTGTTGATATTAGATTAGGTTAAAAAGTTCTTATAATATTTGGTTTGCCTTAGAAAAAAAGTTTTATTCCAGGATTAACTTTTCTTAATGTCATCTGCTTGAATATGTGAAAACCTCCACAACAGCAGAAGAAACTGAATGCTTATGAACTTGGTTATAAGTAGACCATGTGCACAAATAGATTCTACATAAAAGTTCCAGCTGCTACAACACTAAAACTACACCCACATATTTAAAACAAGTATTTATCTGTTTCCTAAAGTTTATTTCAGGTCAAAGCACCTCTTTTTTATTTCAGTTTTAGTACCTACCTACCCATCTATCTGTCTGTCTGTATTGTTATGGAATTCCTAACAGATGGTTGCTAAACTGCCCTCCCTTGTCTGTATGGTGATGAGCAAGCAGTGCACCTAAAGGTGATGTTAAGAATTAATTTAAATGTTGCAGAAATCTTTAGAAAAACTCTGCAAAACTGTAAGAGAATTTGATGGTAATTCTCATCACTTCTCTATCGATCTCCTGTGTCTTGCTTAGAATTGTTTATCAGTTTGGCAGGATCTAATAGCGGAAATCCTTTGGAGCTCTTACCTGTTGTAAAGGAAAGAGCACACACTGGTTTCTTGTGTTGTGTTTCCTTGGAAGAGGAGAAGCGGTAATGGATGGCTCTGGGAACCGTTGAAAGGTCAGAAGGCTGGAAAGAACTCACTGATAAGAGCCATCAGACTCTCTGGGGCAGCTCAGCAATGCTGGCAGCATGGTTCCTCCCATTACCCATGCAGCATGAAGACCCTGGCTTTCTCCCAATTGTAATTAAGTGCTATAATGAGAGTCACCTCCAATTCCACACATGCAGAGAGAGAAAAACATTAAGTTTCTGTTGAAGCACACTCAGTTATTCGGTCTCATTTCTTTTACTTCTATAGATGTTAAACGATTTTTTTTTTTACATTAGGGCTGTTAACGTTGATGTGTTAAAGTATGCGATTAATCTAAAAAGTTTAATGCGTTGATACAGCATAATATAGATTCATTGGCTTACCTAATTTGACCTAAATGCCTCTCTCTTGCAGACGGTGACTTAGTTCAAAGCAGTGCGTTACACTGTCTTGTACTCCATTCAGCAATTCAGTTTTGCAAATGTGAGCAAGAAGATGAACGAGGAGAGTCAAACTGGTGAGCTCAGCGGCATCACAGCTCTTGCTTAATCTGATAATTTTTTTAATTGATTGACAGCACTAGTAAAAATGAAACCTGATCAAAGCTGCTCGCTCACCCCCTTGCCGCCCCACACTTGACTGTCTCTTAGCTCCGCCCATTTTGCTGGAATCTTTCAAAATTTGCCAGTGGTGAGGTTTAGCTTTCTCATGGGAGTTAAATACACTTGAACCCCTTAACTGCTAGCCCAAAAGCACTTAGAATAAGGACACTGGTTTCCTTATGACATAAATAGAATACCTTTTTTTTCCATCTTAATAATGTTGCACATCATTTACAATAGTCTTTATTAGAAAACTACAGACAACATTGAATTTTTACATGGTAGTTTACATTAAACAATACAAATAAGACACAGAAACACAAGTTGTTGCCACTACTTTCAAAATTAAGAGTAAAGATGTGCACCTTTGAATTCATCATATCCATTACATAGTGCAATAAGAAATTGAAAATGCCACTATTGGCTTTTTAAATTGGTTTAGCTTGGTTTCCATGAACCTAATAGGATTTTTTGTTAACTGAAAGGGCAACAACAAGTGAGATGATCTCATAGGCCTGATACAAAATTGCATGAACCAAATGATCCTTCAACCTTTGAGGTCTTTAGAAAGATGGTGTACTCAGGCAAAGCCTCCACCTTTGAGTGATTAATGTACAATAATGACAATAGAGCCAGTGGTTTACCATCTAACCCACGTGAACACCCCCTTCTGTCAGTTGTAATGAAATTAACTGATACTAAATCCAGGCCAGGGTCAGAATAGTGAAGTGAAGCTGAATTATGATGGCATAATGAGAGAAATTCTGGGATGGGGGAGTCTCAACCTCAGTACATCGCATACAAGCCTGCAGGAGACATGAGTCAGAACCCACGACTGTGATGACCTGCTTGCCTGCATTTTGCTTCATTGCCACAAATATTTCCAACTCTTTAATCTCCCCTCCAATAGCTGCACATTTTGGAAATCTGTTTTCAAAATTACCAAACGTCTTTCTATGCCTGTTGTAGTCAATAAATTTGCGGTTCATGCACAGATACTTTCCCAATAAAGCCGATTATTATTCTGTTGTCTTACTGTTTTGTGTCAGACTAAATTAAAAATCTAATACAAATGTAGGAATTGTTGTTTAAGGATACTTTTTGCAGCACTTCATGAGTCTATATCTACATTAACACATGGCTAAGGCAGGAAATGTGGTTCAGATTAAAAGCAAATTCAAACGGCATGTATTTATTTTTTTGCATTTCTATTTTCTATGATTTATCATAGTTTTTCAGTTATATTGCATTTTTTATCAGTCAGCTGGACGCCTTGCTCTTTTTATCAACTGTGCACACCTCAGAAAAAGCAGCATAATCCTTCATTCAATTCTAAAGGGATTGTAATGCCTCATGCAGGGTTCTAATTTCTGACTCTCCACACATTCAGACAGTTGTATACTCCCTAACACGCGTCATGCAGAGAGCTTGCTGCTGTGAAATGTCAGTAAGAAGCAGCAAGCAACACTGCCTTGCTCCCCGGAAAGGAAAGAGAGGAGGAAAACACAGCAACAGTGAGAAAAAAATGAAGCCATTCTGAGATGCAAATTTACTGCAGAAGGTAAATCTTTACTTATTGTGTATAATTTACATGAAGAGGAAGTCAGCTAATAGACCACAGCAACACCTGCAAAGTTTGTTTCATCTGCATGCACTTCCTTCAATGACAGCAACAAGTTAGCCCTGAGGCTGTGATGGATTTCTTGGGCAAATATGTTTTAGTTGCAAGCGGTCATGCTTAAACATATCAGAATATGAAATATGTGTCTCAGCCAAGTTCTTCTGAATTAGAATATATTATATAACATTTGTTCGACAATGGTTGTTTATTGGTCCTGTGGTTATCTAGGCGATTATTTGCTCCTTTCAGAATCTTGCCTGCAGCATATTGAAGTCAGACAAATCTCAGTTTTGAGAATAAGAGCGGTAATTTTTGAAGGAGTCCTTGAGACTTGCTCTGAAGCACGCAACTAGTATGCTATACTAGTTGTCTGGTGGCCATTTCTTACCAGTTTCCTTCGTTTGTATTAGAGATTATAATAACCATAGCCTTCAGTGGGAGCAGCAGGACATGCAGGAGGTCAAAAAGACACAATGCATTTAATCATTGCTTGTGGCTAGAGTGCAGGACACGGTGTGTTTGCTAAATTTAGAGTCTGACGGATAAATACAGATTGAAATATTTGTTCCTCTTTAACCCTTTACTGTATTGCTTGCTTTATATTAGAAAAAATAAAACAAATGTGTGGAGTATTTTCATTAGTTTGAGTATTTAATCAGAATTATGGTTTTATTTAAGTTTATGTTTTTACCAGAAAGGAAGCAGTTGATTGCTTAATCTTTGGTGATCCAATCACCTTCTTATTGCACAGGCATTGATGCACAGAAGCTTCACCTATTGGTCTCCCTTTATGCCAACATGGTTTGTGCAGCAACATCATGCAATGCAGGCGGATGATCAAATATTTATTAAAGGTCTGAATTAATAAGTAATAGTATGCAAATCATCAGAAGATATGAGCGACATGAACAAAAAGAAACAGTGTAAATGTTTATAACTTAAGCTGAAGGCCGTTCTCTGTTCTGTACCATGTTAAGTTTTCTCTGGTTTCTTTCCTTTCATGTCCTGTCATGAATTTTGTGATTATGAACCCTTATTTTAAGGATTCTGTTTACTTTAGCAGGTTCTGTATTTGAATTTTCTACTCTCTGGCTGATAATTGTTTCTTCGATTCATCCTACAATTTTTTTTCAATCCCTGCAGCTCTCAGAGACATCTGTCCTTGCCAACTGCATCATCATGTTTTCTTTCCTATATTGCTTCGTTCTATCCATTCTTATGGGGTGTTACACAGGGAATACCATTATCATTTCATTGCCAAACATTTTTTTTAATAGAACATCCAATTCTTTTAATCATTATATGTTCAGAAATCCAAAGTTCATTAACACATTAATGCATGTTTGTCATTTTGTTTCTAACTTTGTTTAGCCAAAAGCTGTACACAGAAACTGTTTAAATGTTTAATTTTGGCTCATGTTGGAGTGTTTGGGATGATCTCCTGATCCTCATCCTCCGCCCAGATTCGATCTGCGTTGATGTTTTGGTTTAAAAGAGATGAAAGGAGCCCTAGGCAAAGCGAGACTTTGCAAGTGTTGCTCTTTGTGCTTTAGTGTAGGAGGTACTTTTATGAAAAGGTTTTTTATTTGTGGCATAACTTTACTGTATTGACCTCAGTTGCTAGTCGCTGCAGGAATGGTAAGTTATTTTTTATTAAAAGCAATGGGGCTGAATGAAATGGCCTGCACAATATTTGCTCTATCATACATCTAAGTTCTTGCAGAGGATAAAACCAAAGATAATCTCAGAATCAGATAGTTTCCTTCAACTCTTGATAGTCGCTGAGTGTCTCCATCCTGATTTATTTCCCAATTCCTAAGGCTTAAGTGGCAGAATATTTTTTTATGGGCAGTGAGCTCCCTGTGAGCATGACTTTCCTTCATTGTGAACCTTCCCACACATTCTCCCTGACTGACTTTTAAATACAGAAGAAAATAACTCACGGTTTTAATGTTCCCATCTAACCTGTCACTGGTAATAGTACAAGAACGTTTGAAAGAAGGAAGCAGGGAGCAAGCTCAATGCTTACACCAAGGAATTGTTCTTAGTAAATGCTAACTAACAAGCTCAGGTGATTAGAGGGAGGGGTTGTCTTTGGCATGTTTGTATTTTTCTTATGTAATTGCCGAGGGTGAAATTCAATACAAAGTTATTTTGGCAAACGCTGGAGGTGAACTGTTTATGGACCCAGAGGCACTCTCTGTTGGAGCTATGCTGAGATGTAGACAGGAAGGCAGATTTTTTTTATTTTGATTAATCAATCTCGTTTGTCTTTTTCATTTGCTAGCTGAGCAATTAAAATCCAAGTATGTTAACTATTTAGGAGAGAGGAATTTCTATTTCATGAAGCTTGTGTGCTTTTTTCTGCCTCTTCACCACAGGAGATGGTTTTTTAACATTGTGTATCAAAGCTAACTTCTATTAAAATTTTTTGGCTTACTTTCCATTTTCTGTGCATTTTGTCACTCGTTGAAACTGCAGGATGTGTCAAATGCAAATCTTCTGGGATGTGTGATTGATAGGAGTACAAGACAGCAGGATTGTGACACATGGGTACTTGTGGTGTCTAATGAAGGTCTGTACCTTACTTTCCTTACTTCTTCAAAAGGGTAAACTACTTTCTCCTCTATTTAAACTATAAGTTATTTTACTTTCCTAGCATCCTCGCTTAATTTTCTATTAGCTCTAAGTATTGTAGGCTTGTTAAAAAGAGGTCTAAAAGTCCTGAACCCGACCCCACCCGACCATCAAGCATATCATTTTGGTCCGATAAGATTCTGAGTTTCAGGCCCCGTTTAGGTTATAGATCTAAACTCCACGCTAAGCCTGTCACGATAGCAAATTTTGCTGAACGATTAATTGTCTCAAAAATTATTGCGATAAACGATAACATTGTTTGAAGACCTTTTTACACTGATTTAATAAAAATGACGTAATAATGCATGCAATTTCCTGCCGAAGACAGATACACTTTATTTTCAAAAGAACACTTGACACTGGAGCTGATAAACAAAATAAACAAAACAACAAAAATAAAATGGTCTCCATTAACAAAAAACACACTTGAAAAAAAACCTAAAGAACATAAAGTAAAATTGGAAATAAATACTGCATTCAATCAAAAGAGTGCAGATTATGAAGTCTGTATATTATGTTGCCCTTCAGTAATACTTAGATTTAAATAGAGAAGATGGGCACATCGACTACCTGATGCAATAGTTCACACCACAGGTTTTTTGCTCCTATTTTTCCCCTTACAACAATCTTAGATCGTTGGTCTTTCTAAGATTGTGTGGTGTGTTACGGTAGATCATCGTTGCTGCTCCGATCTAAATCCGGTGGAAACAACATTAATGTTTATTCAACATGCAAAGAATATAGAAATGACAAGGGGAGGAGTTGGAGCGAAATTGCTACCGCAGTTGATAAACCCGGTAACTTTTCAGCTGTTCTTCGTTAACGTGACATAAATAGGTTCTAATGATTTTCATTCAGTCAGGACTTTACGCTGACACTAGCCACATGCATTGCAGGTAGATTGTAGTAAAGCATTGATTAATGCCTGGTTTTAAAATTAGTTCACTGGACTTGTAGCCATTATTTTGTGCCCATTGTTGGACACCACACGGCAGGAACGAACCGATCGAACCGTTATACCTAGGATTTCTGTCAGCTAATGTGTGATCTGTCAGGTTTTGAAAATGGGCCGACAATCAGCCGACAGCTCTAAGATCGTGTAGTGTGCGCTGAGCTTTACACTAAGGAAATAAGGAAGGGAGGGTCAGTGGAGAGCACCGGAGTTGAGCCTTTTTTCATTCAGTGCCATTAACAGAAAGAGAAAAAGGCCGGTAGAGACGATAATGCCGATAATTAAAATGACATTGATAGTTTTAATTTATCGTACGATTGATTGATTTACCGTTTATCGCGACAGGCCTAGATATACATATAATCCATGATGTGAGAGAGTTATCAGGCTCCAGGGTTTATTTGTGTTCTAAACACAGTGGTGGAAGGTTAAACTGATTTAATGCATTCACTTAAAGTAGTTTGAATTCTAAGATAGTTATGCCAGTTTACAACAACTGTAAGATACATGCCCATGAAATGTCACTGTGTGTGATTAAATATGCATATAAAGTGCAGTGAATTGAAGGTACATGTTACCTGAGGGAATTGTGACAAAATATGATGTTATGGGATTATTTCTGCTTTAAGGAAAGCTAATGTTGATGTCTATGATGGAATATGTCTAATGTGTACAGTAAGTTACTGAACTATAAATTGGACTGTATTGACAGTTAAATGAGCTGGTTTGTTCAATAAATAAGCTGAGAGAAATTGGAGTAACACAGAGTGCGTCTCCCGTGTGCTCATTTACATGTTGTTTTTCAGCTTCATCTGCTGCTGACGGGTCCGGAATCCTGGTACCCGTTACCCTAGTCTGAACTAAATATTCAGTTCAGAGACAAATATTTGCCTTGTTAGCCAAATACTTAGCTCAGAGCTAAGTATTCAGCTTGCTCAAGGCTTATCATTTAGCTCAATATAATATATATAGCTTGGTCACTAAATCTTAAGCTTAAATAAATATTTAGCTTAATGCTAAATGTAGTTTGTAAACTAAATATTTATTGTTTAGCCTGACAGGGCTCCATGGGTTAAAGCCTGGCCACCAGGCGCTTGCCAACGTGCCCCTCCTCCAGGCCTGGCTCCAGAGTGGGGCCCCGTTGACCCACGTCCGGGAGAGGGAACACTGTTTCCATTGGTGGTCCTCATCATAAGGGGTATTTGGGCTGCACTTGGTCTGGTTCCTCACCTAGGACCTCTCTGCATTGGGTGACCCTACCAGAGGCATGAAGCCCCTGACAGCATAGCTCCGAGGATCACTGGGACACTCAAACCCCTCCACCACGATAAGGTGGCAGCCCATGGAAGGGATGTGTATGTGTGCATGTTGGGGTGGGTGTGTGTGTGCATTTATGTATGTGTGTATGTACAGTATATGTATGTAACATTTATTATTTAAGAATGAGAGAGAGAGAGCAAGAAAGCGTTGTATTTTTTTCATTTTTTTTCAACATGAGGAAATGAGCACAATGTGGTGGCAGGCACATTTTTAGTTTTTTATTCTCTAGTGGCCTTTATTAAACAGTAATTGAACTGGAGATTTGGAGGAGAGAGAAGGGACTGACATGCAGCAGATTACCCAAGACTTGGAATTGAACCCGGGATAACTGTGTTGAGGTCTACAGCCTCTGAAGATGTTGAGCATCCTGTCGTTCTTCTCTATTATACCAGTAGACTACACATTAGCTCAACAACACATAGGTTTCTATTTATAGCAATGTATTCATTTAAGAATCGATTTTCCTCACTAACAGTGATAATGTCTGATTATCTTCTCTGTTTCATGGATTGTGCTTCGTTTTTACTTTTTCTACTCAGTTTTTCATGTTAAATTGCACTTTTTTATTAAGTTTGTTATATTATATTGAATACATTTTTCTAAATAAAGACTAACAGAAAGATCACACAGTTCCTTTCATTTTTGATAAAGCCTGTTTTTTCTTATAACAAACAAACCAGATAGAACAAGTTTGGGCTTCTTTGGGGTCCAGAGTATTAAATTATGATTACAATTATCATCTAATATTACGTACAGATGTAATTCTAACCTTAATTTAACACCCGGGGACCCTGAAGAAGTCCAAACTTGTTAAATCAGCTTTTTTATGTTTGGTATAAAAAAAATAAACACAGGATTTATCAAAGAAACAAAAAGATGAATGGACTGAACTTATGTAGTACCTTGCTAATCATTTTGACCACTCAAAGCACTTCACACTACAGTCACATTCACCCATTTACACCGATATGCAGATCAGTAAGCAACAAAAGTGCCTTGCCCAAGGGGACCTCAACATGTGGCAGGAGGAAGCTGAACTCGAACTTACAACCTTCTGATCACAAGACGACCACTCTACCCACTGAGCCACAGTCACCCTGGAACTTTTTTTAAAAAGCCACTGCATGATCCTTCTGTTAACCTTTTTTAAATTCCGGTTTTAGACACATTTCACTACGAAAAAGTGCAAGTGCAACATAAAATGTGAGTAGAGAAGGTAAAATAAAGGACAAACCATAAAACTACAAAAACAGAGAGAAAATAAACAGAAATCATTTCTATTACAAGAAGAATTTTAATTCTTAAATTAATCGGTTGCTATAAATATTGAGCTTTGTGTTGTGGCACTGTGCCATCTGCCACTAAAAAAGTGAAGGGAAAAGAGCTAAAGTAGAGGAAGCAGCCATCGTTGGGTAAGGAATAGTCTTAGATTTAGTGCTGATGCCTCAAGATTTTTAGGTGATTTTTAAAGCAATTCTTGCAGTTTCTTGAACACTTTTGGGGGGAAATTTACATTGACCAATTGACCTAACCTACATGTTTTAGGAGATGTGGGGGAAAACCAGAGCACCTGGAGAAAACCCATGCAAGCACGGGGAGAACATGCAAACTCCACACAGAGGATCTGACACATCCTCCCTGTGAAGCTGCAGTGCTAACCACTGCATCACCGTGCTGCCCGCTTTTTTCATATTTCAAATTCATCTTAGCGTTTGATTGTTTTTTGAATTGGGTTAAGAAGGGATCTTTGTTCTAGTTGGTTAATGGGGGGAAAAAACTTGCCTTTTTAATTTTTGTCACGACGGAGCGTCGCATGGCATGATAGTTAAAGTGAGACTTTGATTTTCGTTCACTCTTTTCCTTCTTTTTTCGGTTTCTTCAAACACAGAATGTTTCGTAGTTTTTTCCAAACTGAAAGCTTTGGCTTTTTCCTTTTACCATCCTGCATGGATTTAGGATCTGGATTGTCCACATTCTCCTGGATGGTTTCTACAGCAAACTCCGTCTTTGCCATGGATTCCAAATCCGTGGAACAACCTGATGAGGTTTCTTCTGAGAAATCCTCCTCAGAAGAAACCTCTTGATGTAAAACTTCAACCTGGTCAGGTTGGCTCTCTGAATCTTTCTCCTTCTCTTGAAAATCTGTAAACTCTTGTGATGTTTTTTGTTGTAGATCTTCCTTCTCATCTTCCAGAGAGTTGGCAAACTGAAGATCCTCCTCTTCTCTTTCCAATTTAATATTTCTCTCACAACTTACTTGTTGATATTTTTCTGCTTGTTGTGTTAGTGCAGCAACATCCGTTTTATATCTACAATTCAGCTCCTTGTACAAACCTTTAATCTTCTCTAACTCAGTATGCGTATCCCTTTCCTTTTCTTGCAGGAATTTCATATCTTTTGCTGCGTTTTCCTGGAGGACGGCATTCATGGCTTTTATGTTGTGGAGTAGCGCCAAGTCTTCCAAGTGAACTTTTTTCTCCTCAGTTATTTGCATCTGAAGATTTTCCACCTGCTGTTGAAGTGAAGAATGGCTTGCTTCATACTGGCCTATATTAGATTTTAAATGTTTTGCGAGCCCGTTGAATTTCTGCTGCAGGGTCTGGAACTCTTCTGTCATTGTTTCATAGAGATGATCTTGCTCAGCTTTCAGTTTGTTGATTTCCTCAAGGTCTTTCTTCGCTCTCTCAGAACTGGCTTCTCTTTCACAATCTATCTCTTTCTTGTATGTTTCTACTTGGGCTTTAAGTCCAGAAACATCTCTATCATACTTCCCGTCGAGTTCTTCATATGAACGTTTGACCTGGTCCAATTCGTCCTGCAAACTTTTTTCGCTGCTTTTCAGAAATTTGATCTCTTTTGACATTTTTTGAAACATATCTTCCTTTTCAGCTCTTAGATTTTCAAGGAGCTGTTGTACCTCACTATTCCTCTCTTCACAAAACGTTTGTATCTCAGCCTCCTGCCTCACCAGAGCAATGTCAGCTTCATACTTAGAGCAAAGCTCCTCGTAAGAAGTCTGGAGTTTGTCCAGTTCTTCTTGGAGGGCTTTACCTTTCTCTTTTTCAGCCTGGATTTCTGACGAAAATGCTTCCTGGCTGAGGAGATGGGCCGTCTTTAAATCTACAAAGTCTTGTTGCAGCATCTTCTTATTCTTATATCTCATATCGTTGTGCACCTTGGAAGCAAGGATTGCAGCGCTGACAACTGCTGGATCACTAAGCTTCTCTACTCTCTCGAGTTCCCTCTTTGACTCTTTGGACTTGTTGATGAACACTTCTTTGATAGCTTTCTGCCTTTTTAACTGGAGTTTCGTTTCTTCCAGCTCTTCTTCCATGTGGGCCAGTCGTTGGTTATCTTCAAACCTTTGGGCTCTCTCCATTTCCAAAAAAGCACGCAGCCTTTGGATTTCCTCGTGTAAAACATTCGGGTGCACAGGAGGGAACCTGCCTTGGGAGTTGTGCTGGAATCCCCTTCTCATCTGGGGTCCCATCTTTCCATTGTGGTATCTTGGGTTTTGATGAAACATTTTCCCTTAAATAGTTCTCTAAAATCAGTCGGTTTCTAAATTACCTGAACGGTATTTGAAAGAGCTTTGAGTATGTCTGAACTGGTCAGCTATATAGCAAGCAATGAAAGATATGCAGAATTGTGTTCTGTACATATATGTCTAGTTGATGACATCACACAGACTGCCTCACTAGTGACATCACAGAATCTTCTTCTGCTGGTGGTGTTACATCATCTCACCAGTAAATTTCATGCTTTTTATTCTTGTTTATATTCAAAATAGTCGCTTGTTTTTTTCCGCCATATGTGATCATTTCTTTTGAACATTTTTCAATATCTATTCATTAGAAAGTTAATTTTGCTTGTTTAGTCAAACATTTATTTTCTTCTTCTTGTGTCAGCAAACATTGGAAAAAGAGAGCTGGAAAGAAAATTTGTAATAAGTAGATGAGGTCTGGAAAGTTTGTTTTTTTTAATCAAACATTTATTGCTTTTGTAGTTTTTTTTTTTTGCTTTATATACATATATTGATGTGGGAAGAGGTAACATTTTGCTAAGTTAATGCCATGAGTAGAAATAAATATATAAATATAAAATCCTTTAATAAAATGAAAATGACAAGAACTAATTAAAATAATAATAATAAAACAATTGAACTAGTCGGGGCTGAGCACAAATAAAGTTGCAAGATTTACCCATGAGAAAACCAGGGATCTCAAACCCACCCCACCATGCTTGACCACCCCAAACTCAGTGTGTGCCACAGTAAATGTTAAGCCTAGGTCATTTTCAGACCTATGCAAATGCATGATTTTTGTTTGTATGTCCTCATATTTAGGTCCTCTCTTCCATGATCTACCATCTTGGATGGTAGATGAAGACAAACCAAGATCAACTGACCGACCGATTAATGACGATGGGTGTAGTAGTGGTGTTTCACCAGTAGGTGGCGCGTGGAGACTCTGAGCTGCCTGTTGCTCTGCCGTTTCTAATAAGTTCAGAGAAATGGGAGTAACGCAGACTGCGTCTTACATAGAATAGAATATAAGTACTTTATTCATCCCAGCAGGGAAATTACTTCGCAGTTACAGCATAGAGACAAGACACAATAACAACTACCACTTAGTAGTAGTTGTAGATAAAATAAAAAACATGCCGTGATGCTAGTTGGTTAGCACACTGTAGCGGCGGATAATAGAGGGTTCGGTAGAATTACTAACAATAACCGCTGGTAAAGGAAGTTGGGATATACATAGGCCTGTCACGATTGCAAATTTTGCTGAACGATTAATTGTCTCAAAAATTATTGCGATAAACGCTAATATTGTTTGAAGACCTTTTTACACTGATTTAATGGAAATGACGTAATAATGCATGCGATTTCCTGCCAAAGATAGATACACTTTATTTTCAAAAGAACATTTAACACTGGAGCTGATAAACAAAATAAACAAAATGTAGCCACTCTCATTCGACTCATCTGCTGTATGTACTCTGCGTTGTGTGTAATAGGCAAAGGGAACCAGGAGACGAGGACACCGGGGTGTATTGCAGCAGTAGGGCAGGTTTATTCTGTTTAAAACAAGAATATTTCAGCACTCCAGTTCTTGGGCTCTGGCTTTCCCACACACACCTCTCCCCAGCGCAGCTTGGTGCGAACTCGTACAGGACTGTGTTAAAACCAACCAAAATTATCTGACATCCACAAATAATAAAGTAAAATGTCAAAACAATTAAAATAAAACCCAAACAAAAATAATCTGCCCATTAGTTACAATATTTTATAATTCAAACTGAATTAATAACAAAAAGGATTTTCCATTATAATATGAAAATATATGAAATACATTAATCTAACATTCAGATAACATTTTGAAGCAACTCACATACATGTTTAAAACAAGAATATATCAGCACTCCAGTTCTTGGGCTCTGGCTTTCCCACACACACCTTAACAAATCAAAAGAACAAAAATGACCACATTGGCACGGTAAACTCAATAAATGTTATTAACGTGGGAATTAAGTACCCAGTACAGTGCTGTGCTAAACATAAAACAGTTGGGGAACAACATATAACAACTTGTGAGTTTGGCAAACATACTTTTAAGGACATTTTGAATACTTTAATACACAAACAGACTACAGCTTTGTACACTTACCTCTCCCCAGCATAGCTTGGCGCGAACTGAGGAGGGCAGCGCGAACACACAGGATATGACGAGGAGACAGGAAACAAGAAAATAAAAGCTTCTCCGCCAAAATAAAATACAATTCAAAAACTAAGAAAAACAAATATACACAGGTAATGAGGATGGATTTGAGGTGAAATATAAACAGTTTTACACACTTGCTACAAAAACAACCAAAAACAAAAATAAAATGGTCTCCATTAACAAAAAACACACTTGGAAAAAAAACTTAAAGAACATAAAGTAACAGTGGAAATAAATACTGCATTCAACCAAAAGAGGGCAGATTATGAAGTCTGTATATTATGTTGCCCTTCAGTAATAATTAGATTTAAATAGAGAAGATGGGCACATCGACTACCTGATGCAATAGTTCACACTACGCGATTTTTTTGCTCCTATTTTTCCCCTTACAACAATCTTAAAAAGTTGGTCTTTCTAAGATTGTGTGGTGTGTTACGATCGTCGTTGCTGCTCCGATCCAAATCAGGGGTTTTCCCCTTCTGGGACCTTAACGCAGCCTATTGAATGTGACAGGTAGCCAATCAGAAAGCTGGATTCTCCTCCGAGCTTTCTGAGGGGAAATTACGGAGGGGAATCCCAAACAGCTTATACGGCGCAACCCGAAGTCCAGCGGACATTGGAGATGATAGTGGAAACAACATTAATGTTTATTCAACATGCAAAGAATATAGAAATGACAAGAGGAGGAGTTGGAGCGAAATTGCTACCGCTGTTGATAAACCCAGTAACTTTTCAGCTATTCTTAGTTAAGGTGAGGTAAATAGGTTATAATGATTTTCATTCAGTCAGGACTTTACGCTGAAACTAGCCACATGCATTGCAGGTAGATTGTAGTAAAGCATTGATTAATGCCTGGTTTTAAAATTAGTTAACTGGACTTGTAACCATTATTTTGTGCCCATTGTTGGACTCCACACGGCAGGAACGAACCGATCGAACCGTTATACCTAGGATTTCTGTGGGCTAACGTGTGATCTGTCAGGTTTTGAAAATGAGCCGACAATCGGCCGACAGCTCTAAAATCGTGTGGTGTGCTGGGCTTTACACTAAGGAAATGAGGAAGGGAGGGTCAGTGGAGAGCACCGGAGTTGAGCCTTTTTTCATTCAGTGTCATTAACAGAAAGAGAAAAAGGCCGGTAGAGACGATAATGCCGATAATTAAAATGACATTGATAGTTTTAACTTATGGTATGATTGATTGATTGATTTACCCTTTATCATGACAGGCCTACTCCACGCTATAGCTTTTATTTGCTGTTTTATGTAGTACATTTTTCTGGTAGATGGGCTGTTCCTTCAAATTTATTTTCCTATTTTGTTCATTTCCCCTGAAAGACAACAGGTTTTTATTAAAAGATATCAATCTAGTTTTGTCATTACCTGCTTGTATGCACCTACAACTTTGTTTATGTTTGGTACACAAGGCTAGTCATTGCTTACTGATAGCATAACTACAACACCAGTTTATAGACTTTACCTGGAAGCCATAGTGGCCCCCTCAGAAGCTCCATAGTGGCCTTGGGGCCCTACGCGGCTGCTTAGTTTGCTCATGCCTTGGGCTGGCCCGTCTATTTCACTTGCTATATAAGACAGTTTATATCCCAGGTTAACGGTTCAGATTCAGAAATCAATGCTGACTTTGCATTCAGTATAAACAGCACTATATTGTTTAAATGCCAGGAATGTTGTATTTTTTCAATGCATTAAAAGGGTCCAGAACTATTTGAACATGTTGGCCTAAATATGTTGCAATTTTCCTATTACCTAAAAAATTGCTATTTTTGATACCCCACTCATAATTACTTCAAAAATGTACGTTTTTTGTTATATTTTTCACCCATGGAGGTCGCCATTTTTTCACCGATGGGTTGATGACGTCATTCGGCCCATTCTTTACTGGAGTCTACAGAGTAAACACAGGAAGGCTAACTTTACCAGAGTAGTTGTTTATCATATTGCGTTTGATTGGCGTAATTTTAGATAATGCCACACTCTGTCACTACCTGCTGTGATAAAATTAAATAAATAAATAAAATTTACATAAATCTGGATAGTTTCACACATGAAAGAAAGTGCGAGAGCCGGAGTGGAACACAACGAAGGAGCTAATCTGGACCCTGGACATTTCTCCACAACACTGAGCCATTTATACCAGCAGAACTAGGAAGCAGGTAACAGGTGATCGTTACCTTAAAGAGCTAAACATAAATGCCGTGCTGCCGCTGAGACAGGCAGCGTTGGACGCTCCTTGCCATGCTAACAGGAGCTATACGGCCTGCGGTACTGACATCACCAATCCAACTGGACCGTAAAGTCCGATGTCGCTGTGACCACCACACCAGACTCTACTCAGCACAGCTGATGCTGAACCGCAGACAGCGCTACACACGGTGGGAGAAAGGTGAAAGACAAGCAGCGCTAATGGAGCTATTACTACTAGAAATGCTAATGGACCTAGAACACCAGCACTGTGAAACCACTACCAACAGTGAACAAAGTTCGGACCCTAAACCGAACCCTAACTGGACACAGAGCTATAGAAGTGCTTACCGGATCACACAGTCCAACCAGAGGTAAGTGTCAGTCATTGTTTCATTTATGAAGCTGAAGGCAGCAGCAGCAGCTAAACACCAGCTCCTACAGCCCACTCTGCCCTCTTCCTCTGTTTGCTCCTCCTCCTCATCACCTCTTCTGATTTCTACGCTCCAATCGATTTCAATTAGGAAGGCTTAATAACATTTCTCATCACTGTTTTGGCTGGAGGAGCCAGGCAGTTGGACATTACACGTAATTTACCCGGAATGCATTGCAACGTGAGCAACATGGCGACATTCCTGTGAAAATATTTTATTAAAATTTATTTTAAAAAAACTAAACATACAGTAACCTACAGTGTTATTACTGTATTGTTTTTACATCTAAGATAAATATTTCCCAAATAAGGTCTATTTTTATAACTAGTCGTGGTTCCCTTTAAGGCAACGTAAGTTGTTTATAAATCTGCAAGTGATCTCCAGCACTGTATGTTTTTTTCTTGCATTTTTATGCTGCCAGCAGTTAATCCCTGATCACTTTGACAGGTTGTAATTTATGTAGGGTGATTGCGTCAAACACTTTTCCAACTAGGTCTCGCAGGGAAGCTCCTCCTTTGATGCTTGTCTGCAATATGATTTGACTGATGAGTTTTTCTGTTGGTGATATGTTAAAAAAGCATTACCTTTACTTTTTGGCCAATATGGTTTGTTTGAGTGATGTTGACAATATGACAAATGACAATGTACACATTGACAGATGGAATCATTAGTCTTCTTTTAAACAGGAAGAAGTTTGCCAAATTCTATGACAGGCTAAAACAGGAGAGCTGAAGCTTCCCTCCTTTGTGCCTCCAGTGATCTGGTGGTGAAGACACCACCAGGGGACTCACATACATCGTGTTTACTGCTCCATCTTGCACACCAGCTCCTGAAGGAGAGAGTTTCACCTCTGGAGATTAAAACACTGGAGCGATTTGTTCCTGTTCTGATTTTATTGCTCACTAAGCTGTAGCTGTCTGAAGGTTAGCTGTAAATTTAGCAGTGCACAGAAGCTGTTTGATTGACAGGAAGATGCACTTCTACTACACTGGGTGTTGTTGATTGTTTGTTTAACAGTAAACAGGAGTATTTTACATTTATTTTGAAATGGAGATATTGACTGGAGACATTCCTTCTCACCTGATCCCACTGCACCCTCTGTCTCTTTTTCAGGCAAAGTATTGCTTCAGGGACGCACAGTCCTGAGGGTGTGATTCTAGGTTTATAAATTAAACTTACTTACTTAACTTGCTTACTTACAGATGTATGTATTCAGTTATTGGTTGATAAATATCTACAGAATTGACATGAATAAATAAAATTCTACATGTTATATGCTGTGATTTAGCATATTGTCAGAAAAAATGAAACATTTCCTTTTTAGTCTTTATTGGAAACTCAGAAGGAAACCAGAAATAAATATATTTTAAGTAAGGCTAAATTGCAAGCTTCTACTGTGACTGCTGACCTCATTTGTAATCATATTAAACAGATTCATCATAGACCACATCAAGCAGTGGAAAAATGCGACAAATCAATCCATATTTAGATTGAACTGCAATTATTAAGCATAGTGTGTGTGTGTCCCATTTAAATTTTGCTGTCATATTCTAATAGTTTCTTACTAACAAAACAATTCATAGTATAGATTGTTTATGTATGTATATAGTCAAGACTTTCCACAGCAAATAATTTCTTCAAGAGGGAATTTTATGTTTTTGAGAAAACTATTTTACATGTTTCTTATATTTTCCATTAATAAATGCTTTGACTTAATCATATTACTAATTAATCATGAGGACATACACGCTTTTTCATTTGTTATTGAAAGTCAATGACAGCGGCTTAGCACTGGTATTAACCCCACAGTGAAACGCCTTCTGAGTTTCCATTAACCTCCACAATAGGACTGTCTGCTAATTTTCACAGCTCCACTTTGGCAATAATTGATATTCATGATGTGTATTCTTCCAGCTTCCAGTTGAATTCAATATAAACAGACTCAGAGGTTGTGGGTGTTTTAATCTGCTTGGGGATATGTGCCACATTGAACAAATCAGTCCACAGCAAACATTGCACACTATTATTCTATGTTAAATGCACAATATGTTATTAACTGTAGAAACATGGAGTCAATAAATATTTCAAAATAGGACATTTCAGCCAATAAACAGGCGACACTTGAAGAAGATGTCCTTCCTCTAACAGATGGCATGCTTATTTCTTAGTGATGCACTGCTCTGATGAATAGAGCTCGTAAAGGAATAGCATATAGTGGAAGCTTTTTATGCATTTGATTTCTAGAGACATCATATATTGTTTACTATGGGAACAGCTGAAATAAAAGGACATTTTGTAGCCTGCAGATAAATTAGTATCTAGGGAATTTACACAATTGAAACCTGACCATGTCACTGGCAACAAAAGAGAATTTAAGCTCTGTTGTTGTTACATATGATTGTGTAGAAATATAGTCTATTTTTCTTATGTATTTTATCTTTACATCTTACTGCAGGTGTGTCTGCTTGGGAATAAAAAGTTAATAAAAAGAGTTAGCAACACCACATGCTCACCTAATCACTGCTTGAACAAAGAACTTTGTTGTACATTTAATGTGAACCATGATGTGTTCTGTTTTTTGGTTCCAACCTCTGCTGTCAGGAAGCCATATAACTCTCAACCTTGAGTCAAGGGAAACAAAAAGGAAGAAGAAAAAAGTAGTAGGGAATGTCCAGCATATAGCTAGGTATGACAGATGAGCCTGTCATGAAAGGCATGTTGCATAGTCAGGGCAACATCTTTCAGTGTCATGCTGTGTTAATTTCTGTACGGTTCAGGCATGCAGCAGTTTGCAGCAAATAGAACAGATGAAGATATGGTACATTTTATCTGCAGGTTGAAAAAAGCCCCCACAATTTCCAAGGACATCCAAGGATGTGACAATTCTGTCGCATCTCTCCAGAACGGAAAGATGTGACAGATATTTTATCATACTGTGTCTGGGTTTAATAACCATGCTACTGGTTGAAGAATAGAACTGAAGAATATTATCAGTTATATTCTTCTTAAAAAAAAAAGATAGATTATTTTTAAGATGTGTGCTGTAACTGCAATTAAAAAAATCTTCATGAGGTCTAAGCTGTAAGCTGTGTAGTCTATGTTGTAAAGTAGATAATGAAAAACAAAATTTAAATAACTGGGATTTATTGTGGTGACATAGGGCTTGCAATTTGACTTTATTTTTGAGCTTTTGAAGTTGGGCTTTATGCACTGCATTATACATCCGCAAAGAAAATTATCATTATAATAATTAGTTCTAAACTGATCATAACAACCAACTCTAACAATGATTGTGAACCCTAAAAACCAAAGTATGGTTGGGAATTGTTACTTTAATTTTTTTTCTTCTTCCATGTGACCACAAGCACATGCTACATTTCAGTTTAAAAGTCTACTGTTAAGCAGTTCAGATGTACTACTTAGCATAATTGGTGTAGTGAAGTGGACGCTTTGATAATGAGCAGGTTTATTTTTAGAGGAACATTTGTGTTTGTAATGCACAAGCTGTATGATGTGATAGATTTAGAGCCAAAAACACGGTTACACATTTTGTGGTGACTTTTATTATCATCGCAATATATTCTACAAAATCTTAAGATAAACTTTTAAGTTCATGTTACCCATGCCTACCTAATAATAAAAAAAAAACCTGAATACATTTCCAACCTACATGATATTTTTTCTTGTGGAAAATATTGTTCACGCTTACTTGTAAATACAACGCAATGAAATGGTAGAAATGTACCTGTTGCTGTATGACTCAGATTAAAGTAGTTCAGAATAAATTACTTGTCCATTAATATCCCCCCCCCCATCACCACAAGTTTATTATATCTTGTACAGACAGATCAACATTTATGGTGAAACCTTGATAGCATAAATACGCAAACATTTAAAGTCTCCGCTCTGAATGAACAGTTTTTCAGAAGATTTTAAACAACCACCCTAGTTGGCATCCTACCAGCAGCCTAATAAATAAGGTTACCATGACAAAATCACACACGCACACAAAAAAATCTGCTATACTTGATGACTTGCTTTTTTTTTTTTTTTTTACAATTTTACAGACTTTGCATAGTTATTGAAAAGATGATGTTCCTTTAAGCAGTCAATGCTTAATATTTCCTTGTATCCATGAATGGGATCAATCTGGTATTTTATAGCATTGCTGGTAGCCCAGGGCTCCACCGTGGTTCTCCGTTAAACTCATTACAGGCTTCAATATTTAATATCATGGCTTCTCTGGGGAATATTGGTCTCTTCAAAATATCCTGCTCATTCCATTGTTTAATGGATTGCCATCTTTGAGTGCTTTCCATATTGGCAAGTTGCAGAACCTTACATCATCTCACAGCCAGACTGTCTGCGTATAAATAAATAAAAAATAGATATCCATGGTCCACATTCTGATATCACATTTTCACCTTATCTGGGTTCTACAGAGGTAGTTTCAAATGCAGCACACAGCAGTTAGATATTTTTCTGTTTAAGTGCAGGTCTTTTCTCTGCAGTCTCATACAAATGTAGCCAGGGCAAAATAGTGTATAAGCTAAGAACACTTCTGATACAATGCTGATTTTCTCATAGTACTACAAGAACTCCATTGTTGATTCACAACTATTGAACAATGTAGAATTATCTGAAACAAATAACTGCTCCTCTTAGCTGAAATGTTATAATTGGTAGTATATATAAACAAAACAGTTGCCTCGCTTCAAATCCTAACTTATCTTATGGAAAGTTGAGAAAAGTCTTAACCCTGGTGTTATCTCCTGGGCAGTAGTGAACTATGAGGTATGAAGTCGAGATATAGTTTTATTCCAAAAGTGGTGTTAATAATACATCAGTTGGAAAGAAAACTGTTTCTGGCTGTGAGCCGATTACTGCTTGGATAGTAAATGGCTAATTTTTATCTTCCTATATTTGTTATGAGGGATAGCATTAAAAGTGCTAATAGCATTCCCTAAAGGACATATATTGAGTCTCTTGCTCCTTAAGAAAATTAAAAATAGCTGATAATAAACAGGAGGTAATAGATTTTTCAGTAGCACCAAGATTTTTGTGGTCACCTTACTTGCTGGTGGAATAACTTTAGGAGCTGTTAGCAAGGAGATTGAATGCATGGTGTATACATCTTAACTTTAAGACCAGAAACTAAGAGTGAAAATTTTGTGAATATTTTGTGTTTTAATAGTTAGCTCATGGATGAAGATGCTTTCTTGTTCTTCTAAGGGTTTCTAGGGGAGTCAAACTTCATGAGGGCAAAAAATTCAACATCACTACTCTGCACTTAATAGTGTAAGTGGGTTAGATGTGTAGAGAAGATTCTAATGGTCAGTGACTGACAATAGCTATTGCTTTGTGATTGTGTGTTTCAGTTTGACCAACCAAGTGAAGCAGGTTACTACCAAACCTGTACTTAACAGAACTAGCTGAAAAGAAAGCTAAACTTCTTCCCTGACAGAAAAAGCTTCACTTGTCCTGGGAGTGACAACTGCTCCAGCTCATTTATTGCGCATGTTCCTCATCCTTCTTGGCTAACATTTGTCAGGAAAACAAAACAACAAAATAATACATAGTGCCACAAAAGTCAGAAAACAAACCAATAATGGTAGTAATCTTAATCACAAACACAAGACATTAGGTCACATATGGAAATACCGAACTGAGGCAAATTATTTGCAGAGAAACTTTCCAAGCTGAGTTGTTAACATTTCATGAAGTACATTTTTGATCAAAGTTATATTTCGTCCTTTGTCTTGAGCATTTCAGATCTTCTCTTTTATTCAGAAGTTCAGCAATGATAGATTCTCTTCTGCCTCTTCATCTCAGATGTGATGTTTCCCTCTCATCTATCATCCTGAAATACATTCACATTTGATAGGCTTTGCTCTCAAATGGAAATATAGTATTGGGGAAAAAATAAAATGACCAAAAGCTTTCAGACATCAGATAGTCTATCCCTTTTTTCTTTTTGTCCTAAAACCATCAGTAAGCTTGAGACTTAGAACTTTAGCAACGGATATGTGTTTTATTTGGTTAAATCTCCTAGGTGCTGTCTCCTTAAAGCATCAGATGTAGGAATTCCCGTTTGGATTGTAGAGAAACTCAAAGGGTCAGAGCGAGCACTGATTGGACACAGGCTGCACCATCAGATTTAGCGAAAGGCCGCGTGGAGAACAAAGGCAAAAGAAAGAGTGGCTTTGCCCTTTGATGTCACATCTGAAGTTGAGGAAGGGGTAGAAATCAGTGTGACAGTGATCACACTTCTGCTGCAGACTGTGACACAAACACAAATCTTTTTTCAGGTATGGTTTCAAGCCAGCAATTCAATTTTTTTGTTCACTTCACAGTAATTGTTACAACCATGTTTCTGCGTGAGTGTGATAGAGCACAAACCTTTTAGTGAGTTTACAGACACTAGAAATAGGCCTTATAACACATGGTTTGAAATGACTGTGTTGTGGAAAAGTCTGCTGTGAAAAATGAACAATTCTTGCTGTTTGTCAACAGTTTAAACATAACATGGAGATGGATGTTTGTGCTTGTATCTTAGAAATTAAGACGCTAATAAAATGGCATTGTGAAACTTTCTTTTAAACTGGACCAACCAATTCTGTGTTTTATAACTGCACTTTAATTTGTTGTTGATATAAACGTAAGGGTAGCTAATCAGTTGATGTATATTTTTTTTATCTAATAACACTATTATGTTATACGTATCATTTTAGATTATTTGGAATGCATTCAAAAGCATTACATGTAATTTTCATTACAGCCTTCTTGACTACATTTTTGACAGAAATGTATTTATAGCAAAAATTGCAGAAATGTCCCATCGGAGCCTATTATTGCTGCCCTCAGAACCATGGACAGCAACGTCTGAGTACAATTTACCCATTCATTGTTGCTTTGGAGACGGCAGAATCATCTCTTTTGTCACATCTGTGATAGGATGTTTTGTCAAGTGACAAGCTCAATGGCTTCATTTCTACAATTTCTTTTGAATTTTTTCTTGCATTGATTATTTTAAGATGTCCTGGCCTCCAAATTGTCTAACACGATTCAAGCGGAGTAGACAAGAAGCTTTAACGATGCTTGAAGACAATATCAAAGTCCTAAATTGTGATGGTGTGTGTTCTACCATTGAATGCATTTGTAGGTCCTTGAAGACTTGATGTGGCATGCGTCCACATCATATTGTGCAGCAATGGCATCATATTGTGCAGCAATGTCCAAAAAATGTTTGAATCCTGCTGCTGGGATTGAAATCATGAACATAGAAGTTTGCAGCAACTACCACTCACATTTGCTAACCTGACAAATAAGGATATTTTTGTTGTGCATAGATATTAGAATGGATTAATTGACAGTCTAAAATGTTAGTTAAATCTTGAGAAGGATTTATTTTTGCTCCTACCTACATTTTTAGTTCTGTCGTTGCAACATACTTCAATAAAATGTCTGATACTTGAATATGCGTGGCCAAAAAAGACTTAATCTCATTATATGTTTTCAGATTATAAAGTCATTATGTAACAGTATAAAATTCATTTTCTTCAGTTTTATTAATTATCCATGGGAATGTTTGCTGTGAAAAGGAGACAATAATGAGTAATATATCATTAGCATCATAATTATTATCTATATATAAATAAGAATTATTATTAGTAGTAGGGGTAATAATAATAATCAATATTATTACTGTTACTAATAATAATTAGTAACCTCACAATACATTGCCCCCAGATTACCATTTAACCTTGTGCACCAACTGTTTGATCATGCTTGAATTGAATTGCAACACAACAGAAGCTGGACTTCCAAACAACATGCTCAGTGAAGGTTTATTTTGATGAAAAATTAAACATCTTTCTGCTTATTTCTGACCCTATGGAGTAGATAAATCAAAGTCAAACCCTTACTGAGTATCTGTTGCGTTTGTGTGTGGAAAGTCATTAAATCCAGGACGTGGCCCACAGGCAGGCTGCTCTCCTCCCGACTCAATGGTTGTTACATGAAAAATAAGCTTGGTTTTTCCTCTCCCTTTGTATCTCTCTTTTCTTTGTTCTAATGGGCTCCCGCTCTTGGCTTTCACTCTGAGGATGACTCGTGCGTCCTGCTGGGCTTCTTCGGTAACGTGGTGCGTTAAAGTTAATGCATTATGCCCTTACTTCACATTTCTCTGAGGGCACATTCACAAAATCTCCCTCTCTTATGCTGTGATTTGTGACTTCATATTTCATCCTTGTCCACAATCCAACACTAAAGTAATGGCTAAGGTGTACAAAGGCAGTGATGTTATTGCATTTTAGACAATAACATGTTTATTTTCTTATGTAAAAAAAACCCAAACATTTATTTGCATCTTTTAATACATGTCTAATGTTTTGTATAAAAATGCTTAAAAGAAAATCTACAGAATATACCCATTTTTTCATTAGAATAATAGATTAATTGTCCATATAATCAATAGGATAATTGATTACTAAAATAGCTGATTGTTGCAACTCTAACATTAATATTTTATATGAGTATGTATGTCCGCCTACAGCAGCACCTTACAAGCACATTTTTTCCCCACCTCTTTTCTGTTCTGTCTGTTTGTCTATTTTTTTCACTGTGTTCCCCTACATTCCTCTGTTATCATTGCCTGGAGAAGAGTTGTGAAATTTATGACATTTCAGATCTGCAGGGGCTGGGTGATGCTAGACGAGAATAGTCTCCAGAGTTCCTGCTAGAATCCGCCTCTCTTTGATGAGCGAGTTACACAACGTCAGCGTCCTCAGTGGTCTTGCCTTTGCGATTTGTGGTAAACAGAGAGGATTTTCATTTGTTTCCTCTGGTAGCAGCAGCGCTACCTCTGCAAGATGGCCCGTCCTTTGTAATAACGTGCTTCACCTTCAATGGGATATCGAAGAGTTTCATAAAGATGAAAGGAAATGAAACTGTAAACTTTGTTTTCGAACTTGTACACTTTGCTGCCCTGTTACTCTGTGCAGAGAAAACTGGACTGTTTATTTTTTCTTTAAATTCTCAAGTTATTTCTGTTATGAAACAGCTTGAGAGCATGAAAAGTCATTCCTCTGATCAACAGAAAGCAATAGTGTACTGCAAATTCATTAGTCTTTTGGATTTTATTTATTTTACTCTATTATTTTTTTCCGCTATGCCATAATGACATTTTACATTGAATATTCAGATTAAAAACAAGCAGTGATTGTGAAGTGTCACAGCTTCCCCCCAAATTATTTTTTTTAGTCATTGCCTCTTAATTAAATAAATAACAGAGAGAAATAAAGCAAAACTTGGCATTTATTTATTTATGTGTTTATTTATTTAGCTGTAAACCAAAAAATATATTAAAAATTGACATTTCTTATCATTTCAAGCCTCAGAGACTGAGTGTGCTGTCCTTGCAGTGTTATCAGGGATGTTGTTAGGTGCACAGATGGTAAATATTTAATGTTTCTGTGTCCTGCTTTGCTGCTCCCAGTTGGGATGAACTCTATAAGTGTGTAATAGCTCCTTATTCCCTCAGGACAACATATAACAGCCTTTCTTCCACTTGAAGGTTTGCTGACCATTGCCTGGGGGGAATCTGGATGTTTGGACAGCTTTTCTATGGAACAATATTTTTGTTGTCTGGATATTAAGCTGCAGTGTAGAGAGGAGAATTATAGTTTGAGCTAACAATTTTTATCAATAAGAAAATTACTTTTGCATCTTCAGACTAACTGACTATTTTTAAAACCGTTTTTGTATTTAAAACTCATCTGTGAATTGGCTAATGTCACATTTTTATTATTATTGCGACAGTTGTAG
The DNA here is from genome assembly GCF_001444195.1 of Xiphophorus couchianus. NCBI lineage: Eukaryota > Metazoa > Chordata > Actinopteri > Cyprinodontiformes > Poeciliidae > Xiphophorus > Xiphophorus couchianus. Next base: position 6,531,574 of record NC_040247.1, read on the forward strand.
TTATACAATCGGTCAGCTGTAAAGCAACAGTAGGGATAAAAATTGTAATGAGGTTTTTTTTCTATTCCTCGGAGGTTTTTCCCATTTTTCCAAACTCAGCTGAGATGTCAGTTTACATCTGTTTCCGGGTCTCACTGGAGATTTTCTATGCATCTAGGTCTCTATATGCAACTTTGTCTTTGCAATGTTTGAGGCTTTTAAGCACCATTGAAAAATAAAAGATGTATACCTGTACCAAAAAAGGGAAATAGGATGTGGTAACCAAGAAGTCATTTATGTTATTTTTTCAGTCAGCAGTTTTTGTCGTCATTCACAAGTAAGACTTGTGTAGAAAAAAAACTATACTGTTTCCTTTTTTGCAGTGAATACAGCAGTTTTATGCAGATATATTGGGATTCAAGTGTCAGTTAATGGTTATGGATGGAAATAATTTGTGCACATGCATAAATATTCAATGTTGCCTTGGTTCAGCAGGGTGAATCATTTACACGGCTTGATAAACTGGAAGGATAAAGTGTGCATATTCCTGCCTTTTTCTTTGCACACCGTTTAGTTATAAAACCTCAGATTTTTATGCATTTGTCCTTGGGCCTGCAACGAGTTTTCCCCAGAGCCAACTGTGATTTTTTTTCTTGTATGTTATGAATTGTTATGTTGTTGAAACGTAACCTTTCACACCATCCTGAGCCTCTGGGCATTCTGGCTGAGAAGACGTCACATAGCGGTTCTAACCTTTCATAATTTCCGAACAACATTACACCACTGTGCTTTAGGGATCTTTAGATGATGTACAAATCTGCTTGTATGCTGTGATAAAATTGTTTATTTGAATGTCGGTAGAAAACTCTGTTGACCACATTGTTTGGTTTTGTAAGAAACATTCTTAACAGTACTTATTTTCATTTTTCTTTCAGGACAAAAGACTTTGAGGCATATGTGTGGAAAAAGTTTAAAAAGATCTTAAAACCTTGAGTACTGGATGTACTTGTATTACAGATTCAGACTAATATTGGTGGTGCTCTTGGGTTATTTACTTATTTGCATTTTTTCTTGTTTGGGGTTTACTTTAAGCACATTTACATATTTATTACAGAGGCTAATATTAAGGCCATTTCACAGCAATCATATAGTCACACTGCAAAAACACAAAATCTTACCAAGTATTATTGGTCTAGTTTCTAGTACAAATATCTTAGTACGCTTGAATCAAAAACCACCTTCAAGTAACTTTTCACAAAGAAATATGAGCTTGTTTAAGTCAATAATTCCTTAATATTGATGAAAAAAGGTTTAGTTGCTGGACAGATTTTGTTTTAATTTACAAGAAACTGTTCAGCAACCTATAAGAGCTAGTTTTAAGTAAAGAATTCCATAATATTATTTAAAAAGTACTTATAAGTTACTTTTGTCTTCTTTAAAGTTTACTAAGACATTTGTACTAGAAACTAGACCAATATTCTTAGTAAGATTTTGCATATTTGCAGTGGGATTGTCTGAAGGACTTTTTATTGTTTGCTACCTGAATAATGCTATAGTACTAAAATAAATACTACACTCCCAAAAAGTTGTATTGCAATAAAATAGATGTAAAACTCATTACAGCTGCACCATCATACTGAAAAGGACTTCTCTTTTCAAATATACTTTATAGCTTTTAAAAGCAGTGGGCTCAGGAGCAAAGATAAGCAAAACTCTTAGTGCTGATGGACACAATTAAAAGTTTGTACCAGTGTCAAAAATCACATGTCAGCTGAATGAGAGAACAGGACAGGGAATAAAAGCTGCAGCTTCTGACACTTGTAATTGTTTATATTTTAACTTCTTTCACAAGATAAATGTGTATTGGAGAAAATACACTGATGTTTGGGTCAGATTCTATTTACACGTCCCAACTTTGTGTGGAAAAGCACTAATTCCACTGGCATTTTCTTCCAACAAGAAAGAGAAAAAAAGTCTTATTAGTTCATAAATCAATAAAAATAGTCATTTTTTGTCTATATTTAAGAAGTATTGACTTGAAAAAAGTTATTTTGCTGAAAGGTTACTCTTAGATTACTTTTGCCTTATTTCAAGTGTACTAAGATATTTGGACTAGAAATTAGACCAAAAATACTTGATAAAATCGGAATTAATATCTGTTCGTACATCATTAACATTTTCCCAGCATACCATGTACATATTGGCTTTAGCCATGTTTCAACAGACAACTGTAGGAACCCGTCTAATCCAGTGATGAAATTATAGTGGTTCTGTGCACATTTCTGCTTTCTGTCATTATTAATACAACTGAATTTAAAAAGTGGAAAAGGTCATACATCTTGTTTTTGTTAAATCCACTTTGTAAATTACGCTCCAAAAATGGGCAGGTGTAACTGACTTTGTATATAGTCACTGTCTATTTCCTGTTCTTTCCTGGACTTGATTTAGTAGTTTAGTATTTATCTACTGCTTCCACAAAGCATATCACAGAGGGCGACCTTTCATTAACGTCTCCTACAGCCTGTTGACAGTCAAGCTCTCAAAGTCAAGGCTGACTTACATTAGATGGGCATTTCAGCATGGCTGCCACGTCTCCTGGATCCTGCAGACATACACTAATTACACCAAACTGCCCTTTCAGTTTGACTTCCCTCGAACAGATATCTCAGAGTAAATGGCTGTTTTTTTCTCTCTCTCCTGTTTTCGCATTCAATAAATGGACGTCTTTTGAAAGACACAAGGGAAAAAATAAAAGCAAACAAAGCTCCTCAAACTACCCCAATGTAGAGACAATAACCCGTTTGTCAGTAGATGACTATCTCTGGAGAATTAGCTTGTTGACAACACGAGGTGTTAGTTTTGATTTTAGATGAAACAAGAAAATCTTATTTTAAAAGGGGAGCAGCAACCCCTTATCCTCATCTTTCTTTGAAAGCAAAAAAATGAAACAGTGTGATTAATATGCAGAAAGCCAAAAACAGGACATGACATCTGAGCTTTGAAAAATAAAAAAGTAATCCTGTTTGTGCCCAGGTGTCCTAAAGCTATCTATTCAAAACAAATAAATCTTGACAGACTAAACTGATAATAAATATCTACTGCATCCAGACTAAAATATATGTGACATCAACCCTTAGGTCTTAAATTTTATACAAAAATAAATAAATATTTGTTCAGTGTAAGGAGCTGAATTTGCTTCAGACCTTCCCCAGACTGGATTGAGTTCTCTTTTATGTCAGATGATTGTTTGTTTTCTCCTTTTTATTTATTCAAGAAGAATATCTCTATTGCAAGCATTACTAAAGGACAATTAGTCTCAATAACAATTTATAAAGAAGCTGAGAGAGCTTGGTGGGGACACGGTAGATTTAAGTGGCACAGTCCTTTGCTCTCTCCTTCAAGCCCCTGATTTCATTTGTAGTCCGTGTCTTTGCCAATGTCCAGTCAGTCTTAATTGAATTTAAAAAGGTTGACCGTTGAGTTTTCAAGGCACCCCAGCTTTTTCAATCATTTGCAATATTATGTGGGTTGTGTGCTTTGGGGGTGATTTGGGTACAGGACAATGATTGTACTTGAATATGACAAGGCAAGGAAGGGTAAATAAGGCCTCATCATGGAGAGCAAACTATCCCTTTATAAAGATAAGCAACAAATAAGACACGCAGCAGTGACGGTAGCCAGAGGCAGGCAGAGGGATGAAAGAAAAGACGAGAAAGGATGAGGAAGTGTGAGAAGCAGAAGTGAACCTTAGATCCAGGTGACAAATAAGGAAGAGAAATCTGAGATATGGGATTTATTCTGTCTCAGTTGATTATAATGAACCGTAATCTTTCCCAGAAAACTTTTGTAGATGTTTATTTTCTCTTTATCATTATTCAGATGTTTCTGACTTGTGCTTTTTTATTTATTCAGTCAGATTCAGTCAAAAAAAAAAAGATGACGCTAAATTGCCTTGAGCATAAGACTATTTTCTGTTGGAAGAAATGTAATCCCACATTTTCAAGAAAAGTTGAAGAAAATGTTTTATTGTCTCAAGTCAAACGTCTTTTTTTCAGGTTTTAATATTCAGAAAAGCATACTAACTTCCTGAAGAGATACATCCACTAATCCTCTTCTGCATATGAACAAACTGTTTAAACATTAGCCTTCTCAATTTGTCTTCAAACAGTTCAACTGGAAATTGTTCCTCTGACATGCTAATGTCAGATAAAAACATCCATAGCCCCTTCAGCAATGCTGACATGTAAACTTCTCCACAAATATGCAAAATCCATACCATATTCTAATAGAACTGTGTGGGGTTGAGAGTCACACTTTTTTCATGAAGAGAGTCATATTTCAAGGAGTAGAGTTGTGCATAATTCACCTCTGATGTCAGAAATGGGATTGCTGTCAGCCCAGAGTTGAGAGTGAAATCACAATTTGCCAAGTGTTGTGACAATTAACTTATACAACTAATGTTCTTGTTATCTTAATTTATGCATTCAAATTGTAAAGGACCACATTCACAAAAACACTGTATTAATGAGACCGTTATTTAATCCGAGTTGTGCAGATATCTCTATCTAGCATCTGAGGTTGTTTTAGAGAATTCTGCTACGCGTCATAGAAAACAACTTAAAAAAATTGGGTTGACTGTGAGATGTTTCATTGATAACGATTAGATGGGAAAACAGCCGGGCTGGGAACAGGAGAAGGAACAAAATGTACTGTAAACAATCTGGTAAGAAAGAGATTGTTACAGTACAGTAACAATCACATTACAGTGCATCTTCTTTTTTAATTTTAAAGAGAAAAATCTCATAATCTATCAGAACACATCAAAGAGAGCAATGAACTGATAAAATACTTGTGTTAACACCAAAAAAGTAACGTCAACCAGAAAGCTTTTTATTGAAGGATTTATAATTAATCAAGATGTGACTGACACAATTAGATCATAAGGAATGATAAATAGAGCCTCCAATTTACATAATTCTGCAATTAGAAAATGTGTCTACTAATTTGTTCAAACCCGTTTCTAAACAACCACGCGGAAAACATGTCTTGCATCACACTCAGAAGGTTTTTGTTTTTGTTGCTAGATCACACACTCATCAAAATATGTGGAAAAATATACAGATGAATGGCATTGTGCAGTATTAGGAATGTAAAGTTATTTGATGATATAAATAAATGAGCATATTTCATCAGAAATACTGCAACTCCAAGCTGCCAACTCTGTCATTTCAGAGTTTCAAGCTTAAATAGGTTATTGATGTTTTTCTGTAAAGGTTTGAAATGCTTAATAAACTCTGGTAGAGGAGTGCTGGGTAACTCAACTGGTCAAGTCAGTGTAAAATCTGCAGAGATCTGTATGTCTTTGTTGCAGTAGGCTCAGCTGACCCTGACCTGACCTCTCTCTACCCTCATCTTGAGGAACTTTGTAAATAAAGGCTAGTTGTGTCAGCAAAAACAAAAGTAAAAATGTACAAAGGCTGTTGTTCATAGTTTATCTTTGAAATGATGTGAAATTTTTCTTTTTTCTAAAGTGAATCATTCCAGTTCATCAGTGGAAAATTATAATTGTACACGTTCTCTCTCAGATTGAGCAAAGCAATGTCTCCCTCCCAAATATTACCTGTAGTGAAACTCTTTCTTAAGATGTGAAAGTATAGCAATTAATTGAGAGCTCTTCAACAAAGAAAATAAAAATAAATTTCAGTGTCAGAAAATCTGACAAACCCTGCCTTTAATCTTGAAGTGCATTTGTGCTGCTTGCATGGCCATCTTTCTATTTTCCTCTAGGAACACTCACGGACAGAGAGCACTTTTCATTCACACCGGAGCAATTGCTTGATAAAATTGAAAAGCAGAGGAAATATCAATTTTGTACCCTCTTCTTGACAGAAGTAAAAAGGTAAACAGTTGAGCTGATTTCAAGAAATCATTATTTGTGTTTCCGGGACGACAACACAACATGACAGACACTCGCCACATCTTTAGTCAGCCAGAGATGGAAACTGCTTATAGTCAAAAAGGGTGGGTTGGCAAGAGTGCACACAAAATACACAGAGGAAAAAAGAAACACACGCCCACATAATAGGAGCTGAATCAAAGACGGAGAGAGGAGGCGAAAGTTAAAGGTGTTGGGAAATGAGGTTAAGCGGAGAGAAACAGTTTTGACTGACTGTCCGTAGCTGCATGTGCTGATCTGCGCTGATATCCTCTGTGAAGCCTCATCAGTCGCTCAGCAGGATGTCTCAGAGGAAAAGGAGTTTTACGTTTGGAGCTTATGGAGGGTAAGATAATACAGGCCTAATCTGTGTAATGGCCATTTGATTTGGGATGTTTTACCATTTGCTTCGCTCTACAACGGCAATAGTGTGTGACACAATAGAGAACCTGTTGTGTCTGATTGCCATCTCAGGAGAACTGAGGGGAAGGTGTAAGACGACTGCTCAGGGAGCTGTTCTGCACCTGCTCAGCAACCGCAGAGTCAGATAACAAGGTCATTCACAGTCAGCACGGGTCCTTCTAATTAACAGCTTTAACCATTCATAGCAAAACACTGTGCTAAACTAATTAGATGAGTTTTATTTTGTGCAAATCCAACAAAGAGTGATTTGAGAGGGATTCTTCAGAAGGCAGTTTGTTTTCTTGGTCACTGTACACTGACCTGTACAGATTTTTTTTTTAAAGTATTGAACAAACTTGGGTGCTTTCATGAATAATAAAATGTCTTGTAAATTTAAGCAATGAATTGGCAGTTTTAATGGTTTTTCCACTGGATTTTTCTGAACTTGTGAAATCAAGAGCTACGTAGATTAAATAAATTATATTCAACAAATAACATGATGACAAAGGGGGTCTTGAAGTGTTCAATTTGTGCTGTTGAACACAGAAAAGATGGCCATCAAAGTTGAGTCACTCTCTCAATGACTCAGAGACAAGTAGTTTGGTTTCTAAGCAGTGTACACGAATTCATATGGTATTAAATAAAACAAATGAGTTCTTCTAGGCTGTGAGGAAAACACCCGTGACAATCAGTTTGATGTTTTTGGAGCAGAGGTGAAGTTGAAAGTTTTCCTAATTCTGCAGGCCTTAGAAAAGCAGAAATGTATTTTAAGAATAGGAAACAAAAACTTTGAGGACATAATTTCTCTTGACTAAAACCTCCAGAATCTGTAGCTCTGAATGTAAAATATATTTTAATGTTAGAATTATTATTATGTCTTAAAGATGCAAAGTCTTCTTTTCACTCAGCAAATGATTAATACATTTTAAAACATATAAATGAAATTACTTGTTTTACTCCAACCAATAGTTGCGAGAAATTGTTTTAAAAAATAAAACGTCAAATTGGTATTGGTATTAGTATTATTTTTTACCAGGTTTACCAGGTATGGCTTATTCCTTGGCTGGATTGCAGCCGCTGGTTACCTAAATGATTGAATACTTACATGGATCCAGTTTTATTTTGAAGATGGCATCCTCCCTTCTCTCCCCTTGTCTGTCTCACCTTTGCAGTTTCCTGCGGGAAAGTTGGAGTTCTAGGCAATCAGGCCGAGCTTTGTTAACCATGTCATGTGATCAGACCATAACATTTGTATTCCTCCTAGAAAATGAAAGTGGGTTAGTGCAGTGCATTCTGGGACTAATAGCTTGCATACAAGTCTTACTCTTCCAGTACATAGTTCAGTCCCAACACAAGAAACTAATAAGATCCAATAACCGGAGGCAACACTGAATGAAGTGAATGTTCACAAACCTCAATAATGTTGAAAGAAAATTGGAAGTAAATTTTTTATTAAAAACATCAGATGCTATCATTTGTTTTAGCTTTGATGCAATTATATAAAATTAATTGTTTTACAGTATTTGGAGTTTTTTTTGTCTCACCAATTTTAATTTTTTAAAAAGTTTTCAATCTCCATTTTTTATAAGGCTGCCGATTCAGATTTCTCTTTAAGAGCTATAATGTAGGAGGACATAAGGATGACCTTTATGATGTTTTTATTGACCTTTATACAATGAGGGCATTAATTATTAGTGGCAGATGAGACGTCATACTCTATGTATGTGAATGTGTGTGGCAGAGCAGCAGCCACTGTACAACAGTTTCAGCATCACAGTTGACATTTAAGACTTGATTGTCTTATCTTTGGGTGTGGATCCTATCCTTAACTCAGAGATTTCTGAAGATCTTGTAACATTTTTAAATCAAGAATTCTTCAAGAAAGGCAGGTTGAAAGCTCTAAAATATAAATCAAGGCAAGTTTAGTTTGATATGTTCATCCATCCTGTAAAATGCCAGAAGACATGCCTTGACATTAGATAAAAAACTCAATTACCTTTTAAAATACTGGCTTACATCAGTTTTTTCTGGCTTCATTTTTAAACACCTTACTGATAGACTATAGATTATTTTGTGTTTTCCTCTTGCAGTAACAGCTTCCACACTAAAGGATATTTCCATTGAGACCTGAGTTGAAAATATCTTGTGACAGCATCAATGCAGCAGATAGCCAGATCATTTACTTGTAAGCAACAGACAGGTACAAATTAACATGTTTATTGTAAGAAAAAAAATGCCTTTTTCTACTTTGTATTTTAATATATCTTGGTGGTTTATTTTGCTTCCACGTTGAAGAGAATTTTCCTCTGCTGCTAAAATTCCTGTTGCTGAAAACGAGTCCCTGTGAGGAAATAATTGCTTAATGAATAACTGGAAAATTATTGTCAGACAGAAATGAATTGAGCTCAGGCTTGAAGCTTCAGACTTGTGACACTGTCTTTGGAGATGTTATTTGGTGGCAGGATAATTTCCGTGTGAAATTGAATTCTAATTGCTGTTGGAAGATTAAGTTGTTGGAGCAAGGAGAACCGATGTACAAAACAACAACTGAGAATTGCATCCTATATCTGCCAGTTCTGTTGTTGATAGAAGCCACTGGATAACAAACATAGAAATGTATGGACACATTTAAATTCATTTGTGGATTTTACTTAATTTATACAGTACAGACAAGTTTAAAAAACGTAATATTAACCCAACTTATTCATCCCCAAAACTTGTCTAGCTGTTGATTTGATGCAGAGTTGATTAATTCAGAGGTGGCTATCATATCCATGTGCAAAAGTGTCCTTAAAGATTATACAAGGTTTTTATTTTTTTCCACCAATGTTCAGATGAGCTTCTGCTAGATATTCAAAGTTATAAATGTGGACATCCACAAATACATGATTCTTTTATAAAAATATCTCACCATCATCACAATTGCGCTTACTTTCAACCTCAGGGTTGTTGAAAATATGTGCGTAGAGATGATGGGCTGATACTGTTCTGGGTGATTTATCTAACTTAAGCTTGATTATATCTGCAGGTAAAGCTGTTTTATTACTCAGAAATGTATCCATCTGCAGAGTTATTGCTGCACCATGCTGTTATGATAAAATAATTCAGTTTGCTTTTTTTCTTTCTTTATTTAGCGCTAAGTTTATAACGAGTTGGGACTTTTCCCACAGGTTTTCTGTTCATATTTGTTGTGTTTACCACTAGGTGGTGTACGAGAATAGGATGGATAAGAGGGAGGAAAGGAATACCGGATGTTACTGTACTGCTGAGCGAGTTATGAATAAACGCTGTTAAGAGTTCTTTGTCTACTTGAGCTTCTACCTCGTCCTACCTTCCAAACATAACAATATTGTCCCGTCTCTGTTCATTACAGTTAGTGCAAAAAGAAGATACTTAAACTACAATAGCTTTACCTGGCGAAACACACGACCATCTCAGCAAGGAACAACTAGGCAGTTGCACAATATGAACTTAATAAATGGAGAATAATGGCAAACTTTGCGTCAAGGATTTTAAATATTTAATATAACAAGATACTTTAAGGAATTGTTGCAGCACTAAGAAACACAATGCTCAACAGTTGGTACACTGTTCTTAGCAGTTCTCCACAAACATACTTATGACCAGATAGATCAGTTTTTGTCTGGGATTTTGATTATGTACATAACCAGGAAAGAAAGTTGCCCTTCCAATATTATAATGTTCCCAAAGATGCTTCAAACTGGTTTTAGAATGGGTAAAGCAGGCTTTCATTACATTAGACATCTGGAAGAGCCCAATGAAAATTCATGGGCTGTGATTGAAAGTCAAGTCTGTGCCAAGAAACCAATCAATTTAAATGAACTCTACAGTTTCTGATAAGGGTGAATAAATAGCCACACAGTGTCAGGTCGAAGGTTTGTTGATGTCTACAAAAAATGTGTGGTTTCTGCAGTGTTTGTTAGCCAATATTAGTAGCGGTGTATGTATTTGTTTGTGATTGTAATTTTAATCTTTTGTAGATAAAAAAAGACTCACCGTAAAGGCTTTGTAACAGTGAGTCAGCTTTCAGCCTCAAGACAAAAGGAAGAGTTCACCCATGTGAGATCATAAGCTGTACACATATCTCACTGCTCTATTACAGTTACCCTCGCAGGTGTTGCTACCACCTTATGATTGTATTGAGGAGCTTGGTGTGATAGTGCAAGGACACGTCTTGTTGATGCATGTTTTCTATTCTTTTTTTTTTATTTCACTGTTTTTCCAAGATTACCTGCGTTTTTTCTTAACTTTGATGTTTAGGTTTTGTAATAAATAGTAAGTAATAAATTTAAACATAAATAAAGTAACAAAACATTCAAAGATGAGCAGTTTTTAAATCATCTCTGTTTCTGATTGCTTCTGAGGCAAACCCTCCTGGGAGTTCCAGGTAGCCATATAATTGCTGAAGGAGATGGGGTGCAGAACTGTACATATAGGAAAGAGCAGAGGTTGCTCATTTCTGCTTTGGGCAGCTCTTTTTTTAGGCTTAAAAAACTCAGGGACATACTGGAAGTAGTGGCCAAGATAACAGCTGGGTCTAAAAATATTTCAGGAAGGTTTTCTGTTGCTTCACTCTTATCTTCTTTATTAAAGGATATACAGAGAAAAAAGACAAGTCATGAATTTTCTTTCAAGGTTATGTATATAATCAGATAAGATTCTCTGTGCTTACCATTACAGAAGTTCGACATCTACCTTTGGGTTGCTTTACTCTCTTTTTATACAGTAAATACAATCCACAGATATGTATTTAATGTAAGACCTTGGCCAAAATATATCCCAAGGATCCTGATTGTGGATTTACCATAGATGGCTAAAGAACTAAGAGTTTCCAAAACAAGAAAATGTATCTTGTTTGGAACACACACAAAGATTTTAGTCTTTTCATGTGTCATTGAAGAAGGATATCAGCCATCCAACTTTTTTTTCATGATGCAGCCTAAAAACCTGGTGGGGTTTAAATGAAACTCTACATTGTCTTTATTACAGTGATAAGGAAATGTATATCAAAACATGCTCAAAATGTGCCCAAAAGGCATGGTAGACATCAGAAACAATAGGAGCCCCAATAGTGATACTGGAGGTACCCCATAGTGGAATGGACAACAACCTGTAATTTGGCAGAGCTTCAAAATAGGATTAGTCAAATAAATGTGAAGTAAACCATTTCAAAGCAGATCCCAAATGACTAATCAATCCCTTAGTCTGTTGGTTATGAACCAAAAGTTGACTGTACCAAAGACAAAGGATTAATCCAGCATAAGTTCAACAGTACAATTTTCTGTCACACTATGCATCGAAATCTCATCTGTGATGGTAAGAAGAGCAATGTCAGAGGTATGAGTTTTAATGAAACCTGATAACTAAATTTTTTCATCTTAATTCTTCCTTTAAAAAAATAATTTTAGAATCAGGCAACATATATGAGTAAGAATTTGTTTTTAACTTTCTTTCTAGAGATCTGTGCGATCTGAGCAGCGTGATTTTAGTTGACTAGAGATTGCTGAGCCTACTATATTTAGTAAAACTCCTGGGGGGCTGGAGTCATTTCTGCAGAGAGTATTTTGAATTTTCAGACACATTTCTTGTGGCACTAATAAATGTCATCTCCCCAACACCTTTTGCACTACTGCAGCCCAATATCATTGCTCTCCCCACTGATGTTTACTTTAGTCACTTAGCATTTGATGTGCTCAGCCCAGATCACCCTACGATGTCAAGTGGGATAAAATTACATTCGTACTCCATGAGCAGAGAATATGAGTGTAACAGAAAGACATTTTATGTCTTCTTCAGTGTTGTGCCAGACATCAAACTATTTTTTTTCTTTCTTGTGCAAGCTGAGTCTCCACTTTATTTTGAAAGTGTGACATATAAGCACCTGGAGAATTTTTCTAGAATTCCAAGAACTGCACATAAAAAAAATACATCTTATGGTTTTTCTAAATTAGACATGATAGAGATTGTTATATGTCTATTAATAATGATGCAATAGTTGAATGGATTTGATCACTGGAAGATTTCTCTTTACCATTGTAAAAGAAGCAGGTTTGTAGAAAGCAAAGCAAACATGCAGAAAGATACACAACTTGCTGCTAAATAGTTTGTATTTTTGTGTTTTCTATTTGAGCATCTTTTCATATACTGGAATTAGAATTTAGGATTTTAGCTCAATCCTCAGAGCTTATTGTGATACTATAAGTAATGATTAACAACAAACATTTCAATGACAATCAGAAGGTTTTGGGTTAAAAAACAGTTTTTTTTTTTTTGTTAAACTAGTTAGAACAGCACAAAATACTTAAAGATCATATGTGATTTTTTCACAGTTTCTTGTATGATTATGATTGTTTGCATTTAAACTTCTTCTTTTAATGACAATACAATTAATTTACCTGATAAAAACCTAGCATGCCTAGGAGCTGCCATGGTAACAACAATTCAGATTTGCCCCTGTAGAAGTCAATTGTCTCATTTTGCACAACTTTTGCATAAACAAAAAGGATCGCAAATTCACTTAGCAACAATCCAACTGGTGGGGCATAACATGTAAGTGGCTCCCACTCAGTTGTAACTAAAATTTTGTGAAAATCCAACAAATACACTGGGGATATTGCAAAAGGAAAGCACAGCAGTAGACCCAGGACAATGTCACAGCAACACAAACTGAAAGCAAGCAGCCCTGAAAACAGAAAATGCACAATAGAAAGAAAAAACAGAGCTGAACCAGAAGGCAGCCTTATATTTAAGCAGTTCCATCCAAATCGGTAAAGATGACTTGTTGAAGAAAACACATTTACTGATTTCTAGTTAAAGGTCATCTATGTAACTGCAGTGAAAAGTAAGATTGTTGATTAAATATTTTGGTTTCCTTCCACAAGCTTCATATAGTTTGCTGAAATTTTGTCCTGTTCCTTCTGGAAGAAGTGATGTAACTTTGTCATGTTTGATGGTGGCTCTGCATACAGACCTGTTCAACTCTGCCCTCTGATCATCTATGGTATTTAGGTTATGGCATTATGATGGCCACTTCAAAACATTTGCTCTGTTGCCTTTAAGCCCTGTAGACTAGCAGAATGCTAACTGACAAGGTACCTTTGGAAAGCCCATTTTCAGCTAAGTTTTACCTTCCTTGCTGATGTGTTGAGATGTAGTTTGAATCTTTCCTCACAATGTTCCTTCCTCATCATCCTGTCCATTTTCCACAGCAAAACCCTCACGCAACATGATGCTGCCACCCCTGTACTTCACAGTTGGGATAGTGTTCGCAGGCTTTCAAGCGTCCTCCCTTTTCCCCTAAATGTAAAAGAAATGTTTCATCAGAGTAAAAGATATGTCTTTGAAACAGAAATCTTTTGTGTGAGTGCATTTTCAAACTATCTTTTGGAGTAATGGCTTCTTCCTCACTGTAAAAACCTTTCAGCCATGCTGTTTTAATATGGAAAACTACACTTTCTTATGAGAGTCTGTCACCGTTTTCACAAGATCTTTTGTTTATTTCTGGAGCTGATACTCATTTCACATTGAAGCACATTCATCGCTGGAACTTATTTCTTTCCTCAATGGTAGAATGACTGGATATCCATGTGGTGTTTATAAATGTCACCTTCAAGCAGGAAATTATAGCCGAGGATAGATTTTTGTAGATGCACATTCCCTTTCTGATACCTTGCCTTATTTGTTTTTTTCCATGTTACTCAACAAAAGCAGTGTTTGAGGTGTAGTCTACAATACTATCCAAAGATTAATATTGTTGCTCCCTTGCAGTTCTTATTAGATCAAGATTATATAACATGTATGTACTCATCTATGCACATATTTTTTAAAATCATAAAATTTAGACCTTTTTTAATATGAAAATTCTAATGTTGCATGTCTTCTCAGCATCAGTCTTTCCCCACAGGCTTTGCTTACACTTTTCTTAGATTTCCCTCTAGTTTAAATATTCCCCAAAGTTTTACGGCTACAAAAAAATCCAATGTCGTTGAGGGAATTGTATTTTTGCTTTAATCTCTGTAAATGTTTAAACTGGAAAAGCTTGCTAGTGTGGTTGAAAAACTGATAAAAAGAACATTTCATCCATTTTGACAGAATTGAATAGATACGGTATATATTTTATTTTTATCGGCTGTTTGCTTGATACTAGAGATAAAGAATAAAAATGTGGCGATTCAGGTTTAGTCTCAGCTGTGCAATACCACATCAGAACATTGCAGTCCAAATCAAATTCACTGTAATGTTAACGTATTTTCATGACATTTCTCTCTAATTAAAACTTTTGGAAACACTTGTTTGTCAGTGCAATTAGTTGCAAAATTTAGTTTGTTACGGTTCATGCTGTGTCACATTTTGGAGGTGTCATGTCATCCATTAGCAGAGGGGGGTGTGGTTGTTTATGCTGTGACCTATTTTTCAATCCTGGCTGTTAATATCAAAACAGAGTGCTGTCTGTGTCAGCAGGGGGGACAAACAGCACACCTAATGATGACTGGCAAACTAATATTTCCACTGATAACAAGGTGCAATAAACAGTAAAAAAACAGCCCTCAGCAGCTCCTGACATGGCTGTTTTCATATCAAATAGATATTAGTCGGTTAGAAAACTGGGTTAAGGTTGATACAACTGTGTTTGAAACGCACTGAAAAGTTCAATAAAATAATATTTCATTTGGGACAAACTGTGGGATTCTACCATTTAATTATCTAAAACTTAACAAAATTCATATAATACATCTAATATTATCAACCTATTCATGTAAAATGAGCAAATTTTAACAACAGACAGCTAAATATGTAAAACTTTTATAATTTCCCCTTGGCAAGCTAGAATGCATACCGTAGTTTAATGACTGGACCATGGAAGAATGTAAGCAACACAAGCTTTAATTTTAGAGTCTGGTAAGCATAAACTCAAACTTAAAACTACAAGCTTCAATAACTCAATATTTTTGTCCTCTGGTCCAACATGTTCTGCATGCTTTGACACACTTTTGCACACCTGATTCAAATTAACTTATTACTTAAAACAGTTGCCAGACGTTCTGCGGAAGCAGTGTGCGATAAGAACCAGAGTGAGAAAACAATGAAGTGAAATCCATTCCAGTTTAGGGTTAAAGTAGAAATTTGTTATGTGTTGCGGTGAAAGTAAAGTTCTGCATATGTAAACTGCTCCATTTGAAATTGACCACAATCTGTGAGTTAGTTGATATTGGAAATGGTTGATTATATTCTGCCCACATTCCAACAGTTGAGTAGTGCTTTTCCTATTCTGCGTGAGCTGAATTATTTCAGAGGGAAAAATGTATACTGATATTGTAAAGAGTAAATATTAAGGCTTGACGTGTATGACTCTCTATAGCGTCACTTTATATAGTAGGTTTTTCTTCTTATTTCATCAAATTAGTCAAAAAAATGTTTTAATATTCCAATTTATTGAGATGGTCCCACTGCTGCAATTTCAGCTGCTGTCATTTGCCTATTTAGGCAGAGATGTGTCAATGCCAAAAATGTGTGGCATGTTTTCAGCCTAATACAATCAGACAAAAAGAGGATTTCTGTTTGATTTTTCTAATTGTCATTTATGCAACAGATAGCAGTGAATATTTGATGTGTATTTTCGAAGTACAGCTGAACTCCTGACATGTAAAAACTGGCAGCTACTGCTATTTAGTCCAGTTTATAGTGAATACAATGTCACAAACACATATGATGCCAGCAGAAACAGGTGAAAACAAAGCAGCAGGGCAAAGTGTATTAGCTGTTTTAAATTAAACACCCTTGATGGTGTCTGACAGGTGCTCCCAGTTGGGCTGATTAGTCCTGCCCATCAAGACTGGAAAGGTAGCACAAATTGTCCAAGAAAGCAACCAACATCTCTCCATGCAACAAGTTCAGCTAAGTAGAAGCTTATTTAAGGCATTTAGCCTAAATAGTTCTAATGCAGTCTAAAGACAGTCCTTAAGGGTTCGCATCCTGCAGGCTTTAGTTCCTTCCCTGGATCAACACACCTGAATCAAATGATAGTTTGCTAGCCAGGCTCTACAGCTCATTATGACATGCTGAGGACCATTTGGACAATTTCTGTCAGCTGTTTTGGTGCATAAGCATATGTAAAATGGCAGGAGACGGCTGCAGTCAAAGATAGTAATTATTCCTGCCAGCATGGCACATTTACTATACATGTTTAAGCTCCTTTTTGTTCTCCAGGCAACATAATGTCTCATCAAGTGTATTTTTGTTTGACAGTGATTTTAAAAACACTTTAATTTATTTCTTAAGATTATTATGACAAACAGAAACATCTGCAGGTGTTCTGGGTGGCAGGATCTGCTCCGTGCACATGTCATAAAATCTGTAATGGATAAAGGGTGGAGACAGGAGCAAACCTTACATAATCTGTTTCTGGTGCTCAGAAATATCATCTTTGGGGAATAAATCTTGGGATTTCTCAAGTAAAACTAAATGCAACAGTAAAATTTGGAAACAAGGAGATGCTGTAGACACATCTCTTCTGTTTGTGATGTAACCAGTCAGCATTTAGTTTCAGCATTTATGCCTGAATTTTTTGTGTCTGATGGTGTTGACAAAACTTGGGACAAATTTCAATTGAGTTGGAAAATATATAAAAAATAATTTTGAATTCAATTTATTGATACTTTAATAATTATTTATTTGAATACTTATACTTTATTGTTATAATATATTATCTTAGTATTCCTTTAATTGTTTTAAACTATTATAATGTATTGAGTTCTGCTCCAGGACAAGGGATTTTAAAAAATATTCAGCAAACACCAGAAAAACATACATTGTTGTGCTCACATGGCCCAGGTTAGTTTAGTCAGATATTTGAAAACATTATATTTTGTGTATATTTTATTCAAATTTTGTGCTTTATCCATAGGACCTGTTTTGTCCCTCTTCTCAAGAATTACTGAAATATCAAAAATATTCCTAGCTAAGATCAATGATTGGTATGCTGCTAAGCATGTGTCACATTTTTTATAGAGATTTTTGTCATTTAGGAAGCAAACAAAAGCAGTCTATTTGCACAGGTCTAAAATAAGAATGTCAGGAGAGTTGCTCTAATTATCCGGATGGTATTTTCATTTTACTACTTTGTCAATAAATGGCTTCCGTGCTTTTGTAAGCATTGACTCTGAATTAGCTTTGTAATTATTTGAATTGTTGCCCCTGGGGAGGATGGCAGTGGCAGTGATTATTTGTAGATTAATTATCCACAGCCAGTGTCTGTTTTTGTTCAATTTTAAAGATCAGTTCTACCAGAGGAGGCATTATTGTAAGAGTGACATCCCTCCAAAATACAGACCTGCTGAGCAAGTGTTGAGCAAGTGGAGGAAACATACTCTGGCATCCTCTTATATTGACCTTATTTCCTGCTTTGAATTGTAATATTTCTCTTATTCATTGTACATTTCAGTTTATCTTACAACGTAACAATGTTGCACGATTTCTGTAATTAATTCCTCCACATATTTGAGATGTAGATTAAATTTTCATGTATGCTCTACTTTGATTTTCTAATCTTGATGATATTTCGATTAAAACTGCTGCGTTTCCTTCCATTTAATCATATCTACACTCCGACAGTCTGCCTCCCTGCAGCTGCCAGGCACCACTTACCGTGTTTGAAACAGTCCCACTCTGGCTCTACTGAGCCTGTAGCTGGCAGGCAGAGGCGTGGTGGAGAGAGGAAATAGGATATATGGAAAGCGTATTCCTCTGGCTTCGTGTCACGTTCCTAGCGTACAACATGTATTGCAATCTACCGGTAAAAAATATATACTGGCTTTAAAATGATCATGATTTATGCAAAATTGTGTGGGGCAAAAATGAGTCCTTATGTTCAAATGCTCACATTTGATTGATGCATTTGCAGAAAGCTTCCTTTTTTTAGTGTTTTTTCTCTATTGCACTTAAATACGACTAAAAAACAAAGACCTGGAGTTTGATGACAGGAGGTATTTATAAGGAAAATTAAAAATTTCTTTCTTTCTGTCTAGAGTTGACAAGAGCTTCTCCAGGACCAGAACCACATGGTGAGTCATTTGTCTTTAAAACTAAAATACATAACAGAATTGGGTTTCATGCTTCAGTTGCTGCAAATATTTTCTTGCAATGTTGTAGTTATCAATGTCATCTATTTTTATGTGTCCATTTTAAAATTAGATGAAGTCATCACAAATTTTACATCGATGCTGCATCCTGCTTTATTTTTGTCTTGGTCACCTTGATGTTGCTTACTTCTCGCTTCACTGTAGCAAAGTAAAATAAAATTTTTATTTAACTAATGCGTATTTTAATTGTGATGTCTTGTGATTTAGCCAGAAAAAAACTCATAATATCATAGTATTTTTTCCCCTATCCCTATCCTGGGAATGCCGGGATCCCTATTCCCAACTTGTCTTATTAAGAGTCTTATATGGGTGGGTTTGAAAATCTCAGCACAAAACTCTGTTGCCTTGACCAGAGATTGCACTGAGACTAAAGGCTGCTGGGACTAAAGCAGGTCTTTTGGAGGCTTTAGTGAATCCCCTACAGTGGATTCAGACGAGGTTCTCTTGAACCCAGCAAGAAAGTGATGCTTAGCACACATTGCAGCTATGTCTGGAAGAAGAAAAAAGCCAAAATTAGCCAGCATACTTCACACAGTCTTTTAACAGACACCAGCAGGTTATCAACTAAAATTCTTTGAACCCGATGCAGACTTGAGGCTTGTGTGGTTCTAGCTCATAAATGTAATCCTTAGCTGGCTATATAATGGATTATGGAGAATCGCCATTTATTTTAAAAATCATGAACTTGTCAGAAATTTATTGTTAGCTCCATTATGATACAAGCAATACACATGCAGTGAGCAGTACATCACTATGCATTCACAGCTTGACAGGATCATTAATGCCCTTACAATTAATCAGGAATTAATTCAAGATCCAGCTGAAAGTCTAACATAGAGATTTTGAAGGGACCATAGGAGAAGCATTTCTTGTGTGTATAAAGTGAAATTTGAAGTGTTAATTTGCACAACAAAATGCAAAAGTGTTTATTGTGTATTAAATAATTGTTATAGGCTGTAATTAAAAGTGGGGTCAGGCTCCAGTTTTACTGTTTTACTGTACTGACTGCATTTTTATTGTTATAAGTAATACATTTCCAGTCGTCTGACGTTTTTATCTCAGGTTAGGTAATCTAAATTGATATTTTTTGTATTTTTAATTAGCTAAGAATTTACTGAGGAGGTGTCTGAGCAAAAATAAAATGAAGTGATATCCATTGTCACTGTTTGACTAAGCAAAAGGAGCACTGGAATAAGATTTTAAGTTGTCCATCTGTTAAATGCTTTGTCTGTTCCTTTAGGGATAAGACATCTAATTGTAATCTAAAATAGGCTTCGTCACAATGATCAGTTGATGACCTAGGTGTAGCTACTACAAAAGTGGATAAGAACGTTTTACATTTTCCATTATAAGAACTTAAAACGACCAACCTTTTATCTCAAGAAGACTTTTTTGGGTGGGTAATGAGATTTCCACGTGAGTAAAAACGAATGTATGTTTGAAAAACTTTGTACTCTGATGACTTGACCTCTTTGCAATGTGTTGTTAGAAAAAGGAGAGAGAAGAGCTAGTAATATTCCTTATTCAGCAGGTAGTCTACCAGCATGGAAAGCCTGTGCAGGTGCAGAAACAGATGGATCGAGACAGGGTGCAGAAAAATGTGTGTGATGCCAGCTGGTCATGTAAATTACAAACCTCTGAAATCTCAATCTTCACGTGAATTCACAGCACTGGATTAATCCGATGCTATTTATATTCGTTTGCACTGCTAGCGTGGAATATTCAACTGATATTTAAGTAGTATGTCATTTGCAAGTGTCATTAAACATATTTTATGAAAATATATATTTTAATGATGTAAATTGTCATCATTGTGGATGGCATCATGTCTTTTCAGGGATGTCCAAGAAATTTCTGTCAGCAGTCGACAACATAAATGTCCAATACAGAAATTACTCAAATTATCATCCACATAGTGTGCACTGTCTAACAAAGCAAAAAAGTGTTTGTCTTTACCAGATGTTTCAGAAAAGGGAATAACTCAGGTCAGTTCAACTCTTCAAACCCACTGGCCCTTATGTTCAATATTACTGAGTTTTACAAAACTATTCATGCCTTACAACCTGTTTTTATTTTACATTTGGACACATTCTAACCATAGACTTTGGGGAATTTTCAAAATCTGAAAACGGGTGTATGCATTTGAATTTGATATCCCTAAATATAATGCAGTGCTACTACGTGCCTTAAAAAGTCAAATAATTCATTAGAGTACACCTAAGGCAAAGCAAGGGGAGCACTGATCAGAGAAGCATCCAAGAAGTCCAGAGTGATAATTGAAGAGCAGCAGAGAGCCACATCTCAGGTGACAGAATCTGTTGACAGGACACAAAGTTATGCAGTTTGCTACAGTGACCTTTAGGAAACTGCTAATGGCAAGAAGAAGCTACTGTTCCAAAAAGTCATAAGAACACTTGCTTGGATTTTTATGATGCTTTTTTTTTTTAATGTTGCTGTTTTTCAGGACTACATTGAATGAGCACTGAGCCAGCGTCAAGGGTCCCCTTTTGTAGCATTTCAACATTGCTTATTGTTTTGTAAATCACATTATTATGTAATTTGATATTATTTAAATGTGTTAACTATATTTCAAATAAACTAAGTTTCATACAAATGAGGTATATATCAAAACAGCTATCATAAGACTAGCTAAATGGGTTTTTTTTTTGAAGGTATGCTTACCCATATGTAGATCAGTTGGGTGGTTTATACACCATCTCCTCTACTGTCTTACCAACTGTTGAACATTTGTTAGCTCCCACACATTGATAAAATCAAACTCATAAGCTGAACTGTTTACAGCTCGTACTTGAGATGGATATGATACATTTCTCTAGCTTATTGTTACTTGGCAGGATGTAAAGCACAGTAATCTACTGAAGGATTTTTGCCTTTTTGTTTACAAGTCTGTCATCTAGCTTGCCAGCAGCTGGAAAATTAGGCTTTGCTGATGTTATACATCAAATGGGCCATAAAATTAGACAAAAATGGACTCCTAATGAGTTTGAAAAGGACAATGGGAGGGCTTATTGGAAAGAGGAAATTGGAGATTTAAGGATGATTCATGTTCATCAGGAGAATACACCCTCGCACACTAGCTGAATTTTATTATGAGGATTTCGGTTGCTCCATATTTCAAACAGGTCTGCAGCAGATGTTAACAGTATCTCAGAGCAGGGTTGTGCCATTGCTATCAATCCACAACACAGATTGTAATCATTGCAGATTATAATCACTGAGTCATGATGCCAGTCGTGTACTGCAGCAGTTGTAGGCTGCATCGAAATAAAAAAAAAGATGAGCCAACCAAGGCTCCTCGAGTTTAATTGTTTATGTTTTAGTAGGTAATTTATCTTCAATTCAGAGCAACTCCTTTAGCTGCAGCTCTCTGGAAAAAAAGTTGGTTTTGTTTTGGATCTCTCCATAACAGTTACTTTTTTTTATTTCATATCTATTGAGCTATGGACATCACATGGGTGAGATTTATGGTAGCAGCTTCACACCACAGATTGTCGTTAAAAGTTGCTTTGCTGAATGCAACGACTTTATTAAGTGTTGTTTGGTGTTTTTAGCACAGCCTTAGCTCCCTCCATCACCATGTTTGAGCATTTGGTTTGTGCTGATGTAACTTCAGCTCCCCTGACTCATTTGATTAAAGAGATGCTGTTTGTAAAAGGTGTGAAAACACATCTTTGACTGTGCTAAACTGCTCACAGCACAGTGCTGCCAATTAAAAGGTAATTGCCTTAATTTCTTCCACTAACAGGGAGCTTATCTTTCTAACTCTTAAGCTGCTGCTGGATAAAGACCTTGACATTTATGCAATATTCTCCATTAAGACATTAGCATGAGAGAGAACAAGCATAATCATAATTTATTATGGCGAAAGACACTGTTAGTGAGTTAGAGATCATCTAATTTTATTGGCTTAGATTGACTTTGACGTTCACTTCCAAGAGGCTTTGTTTTAGGCTTTGGTGATATGCAGGGGCGCAGCTGGAAGTTGCATCTGTTGCTTTGCAGCCAGAAACATAAGCCTGAGCCAGCATTTTGACAGACTTGAGAACCTGAGTGTTAATGAAGTGGTCCTCTGCCTTTTAAAGAAGAGAGAGTTAACTGGAGAGGCATCTAATTAGGCATGTGTGCTACTTCAAACGGCTGTTAATGATCATTTCCATCTTAATGGAAGGGAGTCAGTGTCACGAGTAGGTAGTAAATGGATAAACCGGAGCCATCTGTTGCCTAGTGGATGAACCAGATATTTGTGTGTGAGGTTTCTTGGCTTTGCTGTAATTGGGATACACTTTTTACATCTGTAATACCAACCAAGAGCCAACATGTTTCATAAATGACATGATAGCAAACTAAAAAGGCAGTCAGTGTGGTCTGTTGTATCAGACTCTCTTGCTGACTGGATAGTATGGATTTTGTCTCAGAGACATTCACTTGGATGGATATCTAGTGACTTGGCAGACCGCTAAATCTAACTAAATTAATATTAATGGTATATTCATAGATCAACTTACCTCAAACCACAGAGTTTCCACTTTGCTGCAGATTATCTAGAGCATCATTTTCATTTGCGGATATGCAGTGCATATAGCACCGTCCAATTATTCAGTGTGTTAGTTTGAGTGGTTTCCATTCAGTAGTGCAAAGGGAACTTAGTACCAAGTAAAAGTACAAGTATTCAGAATAAAAATCATCTTTAATGGCTGAGACAGTGTATACAAACAAGTTATTTGACCTTGGTTTTGGGTGCTCACAGTGTAGACTTGTAAAGTCTACATACATAACCTGCAAATATGCTTATTTTATTTCACATCTGAGTAACTGACAACTCAAGCTGTAAGGTGTTTGTTGTGTTCATCAGAGAGACAGCCTGGGTGAAGATACTGTCTCTCTGGCAACTGCTTTATGCAAAAAGTAGTGCCAACCTGATATGTTGCATATGCTGTAAACAGAGGTGTTGCTGAAAGCATGTTGGTGTCTTAGTTGGTCACTACTTCAAATTAATAGCTCCAAAGAAATTGCGAAGCCCAAAATCTGTTCCCAAATATGTTTTGACAGCAATGCTATTCTTAAAGAGTCTTTTTCAATATACTGTAATATTATTAAATAGCTATTGACTCTAATTTTCCCACAGTGCAATGTGTGACTCATAGGGTAACTTATGTTTTTATTGTAGCAGAAATGTCACCTTGAGTTGCATTTCTGAATGTCATTGTCCTCCTTTAGCCCAAGACAATAAAGGCACTCTTTCATATTAAATTTTAAGAAAATGTATTTAAACACCTAACTTTTAAGAAAGTAATCAAATAAATATTAGTTGCAATCAGCTAATTAAACTGGATACGTTTGGTTTGAATAAATGCCAGGGAATGAAGAAAGAAACAGAGTGATGTAAATATTCCTTTTTAACCTGTGCCAAAGTATATGTTTGAAGTGCATCTGATGAGAATATCTTAAGTATAATAGAGTTTTTATTTTGTTTTTTTTTTTAAAGAAAGAGTTGAAGACAAAATTGCAGTTTCTTTCCATAAATATTAATTTGGCTTTTTGTCCTTTTATTTTGCTTGGAGGATATCTGAATGCTATTCTGAACAAGGAAAGAAACCTGGCTGCAAGCCCTTGGAGTGTGTCCCACTTTTAGTGTGTTCAGCCTGGAAATCGGTCTGCATCTGGATATGCTCTTGTGGGTGGCACTAAGGTCAGAGCCGCAGAGTTATAAAGGCCCTTCTGGCCAACCAGGTCTAAAGCAGATGGAGATATTCTGCTGCTCGCTTCACCTGCCTCGTTAAATATAAAATAAACATATAATCAAAAGATTAGATTGCTAAAAGAAAAAAAAGAACCAACAACAATAGAAAACATTGTGAAGCACTTTGTGATATAGACATTTTTGAAAATACTGATCATGATCCTACACAGACACTTATTCTCCACAATTATCTGTCTGGAAATTCCAATAGAACTTTATGAAGTAGCTAAATATGGCTTTTGTAATTATGATAAGCCTCACTGCCATAAGGCCTCATTACTTCCAAGCTAAAAAGAAATGCACCAGTTAGATATTTCTCGCCATTAAACCAAGAGCAAAAGAAAATAGCAGTAGCGTTAATGACATATCATCACACTTAGGTTTTTGCTTAGTCTCACTTGCCCATTGTCATTTATGACAACTGCTAACCAAATTGTTCTTTATATCTTCAAGTATCTCTAGGCTTTTATTTATGAAGCATAACAATTTCATTTGTGGCTAATTTTCTGTCTTCATGAAATGTAACCAGTATAACAATGTAAGTTTATAATTGTTTTGTATGTGATCAGACTTGCCAAATTCAGCAATGATTATTGCCTTCACTAAGTGTTTCTACTTATAAAATAAATATTTTGGGTATTTTTATCTTACAGATGTTGGTCACGTTTAAAAAATTGTCTTCAGCCCTTGTTTTCTGCATGCATGCCAATGAGCCTTTCTTGCTCACCGTTATTTCCTACTTGTTTTGGGTTTTCACTCAGCAGTCACTGTTGCCACTTGGAGCAGCAGGAAACCTCACTATATGAAGCCACATAATAACTTTAATCAGCTAAATAGTCACAGGGACTCTCAGAAATGCAGCACAGAGGGGTTTCATTCAATCAACCTACTAATAAGTCACAAAGCTTGTTTTTATTTTCCAAATACGTAGTAAGTTTGTATAGTATTTTAAGAAAGCTAAAGCATTTCTACAAGAGAAGGACAATTTTACATTTCTACCCATCACTTCCTGCAGTAGATCTAGCAAGAATCTTCAAATAATGACAATCTAAAGATATAAACATGTTTGTTCTCTTTTGTAAACTTGAGCTCAGTAAATATTTTTTACAGAAAGTCATGTTAAAATTTATGCTACAGATTTGCACATAGTATGTTTAGCTCATTTGAACTATTTGACTCCAATCAGAGATATTGCCTACATTGAATAAAAGAAATGAGAACCCAAGTGAAGCGAGATAGTACATTTTCCAGATTAAAGGTTGCTCTGGAGCAGGGGTCCCCAAAGTCGGTCCTCGAGGGCCGGCATCCTGCATGTTTTAGTTCTCTCCCTGGTGGCTTTTCAGCATGTCGGTGTTCTTCTTAGGCCTTCTAACGAGCCATCATTTGATCCAGGTGCGTTAAACCAGGGAGAGAACTAAAACATGCAGGAGGCCGGCCCTCGAAGACCGACTTTGGGGACCCCTGCTCTGGAGCAAGAGTTGTATCAGTCAAGAAATATCATAAAGAAGAAAAATCACTGGTGATATATTGTGTTCAGCTACCTAATTTTCAATGAACTCGCAGAAACCTTCGACCTTGGTTTGGAAGTCTGTGGTCAGTTTCTGATAGTTTCAGGGTGGTCTGCTCTGCCAGCAAAGTGCACAGCGGAGCAGAGACACATGCAGTGTAAATACAAGGTGATAGAGACAGCTGTGTTGCATGAAAAAGCAACACCAAAAAGGCTCGTCTACAAAGTCATTAATATTCATCTGCTTGGCAACTACCAGAGCATGAAAACATAGCATCATTAGTGATTAGCTTCTTCTCGGCTGCAGATGGTAACTCTTTGGTTCACATCAGTCGGTATGAATTAATACCATGAAGAGAAAAAGATGTAGCAGGAACAACTAATATGAAAAACTGTGTGACTTATAGTCCATTAAATACAGTTATAAGCACCAGGTTATCCATCCCATTTTTGTGTCCTTATTGTCCCTGAGAAAGGCGTACAACACATTAGCAGTGTTTCTGACTGGGGTCAAGTTTTCACAGTAAACCTTTGGTTGGTGCAATGCTGAAAAAAGACACTAATGACAGCTTAGTTGCCATAACTGGCTCATTAAACTATGACGGGTCATGACCAATGACAGAGATACTTCCATTAAATATAACACAATGACAATGAACCAGAATAATTTCCTGCTGAAATGAAGTAGCACTTGCTGCTCATTTCTTATTTAGCCTAACAGTTAAAGATTACGCTTGCTGTAAATCTGAAACATCGCTTTTTATTTTTAAAGATAGTTACAATCACTGTTTAATTAAGGATTAAACAGAATTATGAATGAGCAACATGCTCTCACCAATGAGCCATCCAGATGGAGAGTCTAGGTTCAGGTCTAGACTTCTAAAACCAGTTACAAGCCATAAGAACTCCAAGTAAAGATAGCATCAAATGAGATTCTGTGTCTGCTGACAACGTTTTATTGGAGAGAAAAAAAATCCCTCTCTAGGCATCTTTTAAGGCAATGATTAGAGCGAAAGACCAAGTCCTCCTCAAGAAGGCTACTCATGTTAATTAGTCTTTGCTGGAGAGTCATCTGATTGCTTACAACTCTCTTTTTTGTCTGTCTCTACAGAATCTTCTGTGAGACGCATCAGAGCTTGCATATTTTCATTGTTTATCACCCGAAAGCTTAATTTATGTATTGCTGGATTCATTTTACTTTTAAAGAATCAGCATGTTACATCACAAGTCTTATGTGGTTGCTTGTTATTGCTAATATGTTTGGTGTATTACACACAGGACCATTTGATCATGGGGATCAGCTCATCTTGCTAATTTTAGAAGTTATTTTATTGGGAACTTGCATAAAACATAAACAAAATAAAAGGAAATATTTAAATAAATTTGGATGTGTAAAAAACATGGTCATTTGAATATCAGAAAAAATACATCAGAAAAGCTTATAAAGTTTAAAGAGTACCATTCCATTCATATTTCAAAGCTTCAGTGTTCCAGCAGCATTGAGCCTGCTGGAAGTGCAACATTATAACTATTTGATTGCTGTAGTTATGATGTAAGAATATTAAGCCACATTAAATAATTATAATGTTCATAAATCAACCAGTATCATAACTCCTGAAAAAGAACAGCCTAAAGGATAAATCGTCTTCCTTCCCATTGAGTGATTTCTATTACATTCTGAAAGAAGAACCACAATATTTCTGTATAGACTTAGCATTGCAATTTATTTTTGAATGAACAGCTAATGAATTATTAATTATGAAGAACCAATGAGCAGCTGTAACCCATAAACTTCAGGAGTGACGTTTATGAGTGCTTGGTGGTTCATTTGGTAAAGTGCTTGCATTGTGCAAGAAACTTAAACAAGAAAAACATTCAAAATACTAAAAAACTGGTTAAAAAGCAAAAAATGTACCAGGAGTTTTTAACTACAGTAGTTACTTATTTAGGGTCTAGATTACCACGATTTTACAGGCGTCTTCAGAGACCCCAGGGGACAGTCTTATTGACATCTGTAAAAGGAAACCTTAGAAATGGGAGATGTTTGCAATCTCTGTAACTTTTTTCTCCTGTATTCTGGCTGCCTAAAGAGGACAAATGCTTAAAAAAAATCTGGTTTGATGCTAGGCTTTTACATGTTCTGTACGCTACTTAGTTTGGGTGTGGGTGGTTTTAGTTTGCATTTTGTGCTTCTATATTACTCTGCATCCTACACATAACATTTTTACCAACACTTTGGAGATAAGTAGTTAAAGACAGAGCAGTAAAAAGTCCCCCACTCCGTTGCATTCTTTGTGGTTTTGTTTTCTTAAGTTTCGAAACTTGGAATGTTCTCAGTTTTATTTTTAGGTGGGCCATCAGTTGGCTTGCTTGTACATTTTGCCTTTGGAAGCTTCTGCTGGTGTTCACTCACTTCTTTCTATCCTGGCATATTTCAGAAAACTTGTTCCTAAAGCTTTTGGTTTATTTTTGCCTTCTTGCTTTTGTTTTCCACTTGATTTCAGTTATTAATGTTTAGTTTATTTTCTATGCTGTTATTTAAGTTTTAGTCTTTCTGTTGTGCATTGTCATGCCCTCATCCTCTGTTTTTTCTTTGATTGTTACTTCTTTGACGTCTGCATTGGTACTGATGTTTTATTTGAATTCTCTCTTAGACTGTGTGTAAACATTAAACTCCATTTTTCTAAGGAAAGGAGTGTGAGTAGAAAAGGAAGCAGACAGTCACAGTGAAAGATGGGGACAAACAGAGCAGTAACGCTAACTAAATAAAAAATATTTACTTCAGAGAATTCTAATCTTAACCCACGTATATTTGCTTCTCCAATTAAAAAATGTTTAATATGACAATCATGGTTTTCTGTTTAGCAATCTAAAAAAAAAAAAGACAGATAATCTACAGAGGTATCACCCTTCTTCTGTAATGGTTTGACAAACATTTGCTCTCCCCATGATAACCAAGATTTGCTCTTTCATCATCTGATCCTTCCTTTTGGCAAGGAAGAGAATTGAAACAGCCAGAGAAAGGTGTTGACCGTACTTAACCTGCATGTGTCATGCGCTGTTTCTCCGCTGTTCAACTGTGTCCAGGTTATCCCAGTACACGCGGGATATCTTTCTGTGGTGACTGGTTGAGCAGCTTACCTGGGACCTGTGTGCTGGGAGACACAGCGTGGATTAACTCAAGCAGCCACTGAAGCAGCAAATGAAAGGATAGCAGGCTCTCTGTGTTTCTTTCACTGCCACAAGTGTATGATTACATTCTTGTGATTTGATTTGCTTCATACACAAATTTGTGTTGATTGCCAACAGACATCTGAATACTTTGGCTCACATTCACTGTTTGGTTTCTTGTTATTCAAGAAGCATAGAGTAATAACTTCATTGATTTGTAGTGTGGAAAGGAATACAGGGCCATTTCTAAGACTTTGGGATTCCATCGATCCATAGTAAGAGACATTGTTTACAAATCGAGAAAACAATGAACCGTGGTGAATCTTGCCATGACTGGCCAACCTAATAATTACTTCAACAGTTCTTTAACAACTCATCTAAGAGGTCCCAGAAAACCTAATTCAACATTTACAATAGATAACCACATGACTCTTTTACCTCAGTTAAGGCCAGTGCTCATGATTTAACAAAAATAGAGAGACTGGGCAAATCCGGCAGACACATGAGACAAAGACGGAACTTATTGAAATGTGTGGGTTGCATTGAAACAACAGAGTATTTTAGAGAACTAACATCATACCAAAACACGGCGATGATTGTATAACAGTCTGAGCTTGCTTTTCTGCATTAAGACCTGGACAACTTGCCATAATTGATGAAGCCTTCAAACCTTCAAGAGACTCCACCTCCACAATGATGAAGGTCTTGGAGTGGACTAGTCAAAGTACATACTTAATCAGACTGAGCTACTGTGACATGCTCAAAAACCCTCAACTGTGGAAAAATTAAAACCATTCAGCCAACAAGAGCATTTCAAAAACTACTAAAATACAGTAACATATTCTTATTGCATGTATGCCTTTTATTTACTTCAAATTTGTAAAAATGCTCACTGCAGAATCCTACAAAGTTCGTCATCGTGACAGGAAAGGCTAACACTTTAAGAAACAGACATTGGAGGAGGAAATATATGACTTGACTATAAACATAATTCCTCTCTTACAGTTGTTTTAATCTATATGTGATTAGATGTCAGGTTTATGTTGTCTTTTAAATGTTTGTTTTGATCAAAGCAGATGAGGCACAGAGCTAAAACACCTTTTTATGAAGTTGAGTCAGATTTTCAACATGGATGACACATTCTGAATAATCACTTCATCTGGGAATGTCAAGTCACCTCTCAAAACTAAAATTCTTCTGTTTATGTCTTCCATTTGTATGTTAGTTTTAATTAAACTGGATATAGACAAATAAGTAAATTTGAAATGCAATCATTTACCAATACTGTTGTGTTTGGAGTAGATTCCAGCAATGCTTGTTATTCAACTCTTTTGTGATTGTATGCATAATGCCTAGTAATGTATTTGACTCTTCTATGTTCATGCAGAAAAAGATCAGGCTTCTCGCCAAAGAGGAAAATGTGATTACTCTGTAATACACTGCACAACTCCGACCTATGCTCATTCCTCTGCGAGCTGAGCAAGTCATTTTCCCCATTATGTGCGAGTGTGCTACAAAATCTGCAACATTTGAGAGCTTCTCAGCTCGCTGCCTGCCACTAATGTGTCAAATGGACAATGGGGTGTTTAGGCTCATTTCAGTAGAAGGGGTTTTATGATGTTGAAACAAGTTGTCAGAGAGAGGCAGATGACGACACAGAAATCTGATGTCTCTGCATCCTCCCAGCAAATGAGGTTATGTTTTTTTGTTGTCTTTTTTTAAACTTTGCTTCCAAACATGGATTTCTCTGCAGTCTTGTCTTACTGAATGAGCAAATTCTGCAATTAACAAGCAGGCTCACTGAGGCAAAGGAACAGCTAGAGCTTGGATGTGCGTCTCTCTGTCACAAACAGATCAAGAGAAAAGACAGGATGTGCAGATGGAAACATAAGAGAGACAGAGAAGAAAGCGCTTGTGACCGCCTTAGATTAAAAAGCAGCAGCAGCAGCAGCAGCAGCAGCAGCATGAACGCAAGCATGTGAGGAGAGGCTGAGAGAGGGAGAGAGGAAAACGGAGAGGAGAAGACGAAGAGGGGAGGGCTGCTCTCAGCATCATCTGACAGGCGAGAGGCTGATCTCGACAGCAGGTGTTGGAGGATAGAGAGGCTGAGCCAGACGCATGGAGCGAGCGATACGTGGACAAGCACCAAGTTATTGAAGAGGGAAGGCTGAGCTGTGAGTGAAGTAGCACCAGAGACAGGTGAGCATGGAGAGATATATGAAAGAGTGCACTGCCTTTGTGGGGATAAACTGCTGATGATGGAAGACGGATGAATTGAGCCAAACTCATGACAAGACTTGACAGATAAAGGAGGAACTGACGGGATAGACGCCGCTCAAAAGATTGTGCCTCTTGTACAACTCTGCTGATCAGCTCAGATCTCTTCATCCCACTGGGTGCCACTCTGAATGCTGAACTTTCTCTATGTGCCTGCTGCTGTTGTCCACACAGGAAGTAGACGTCTTTTATCTCGAGTAAATGACTCTGCTTTCATTGTGCATTAGCTGCTGGACTTGATTAGATTAGTTGCTCTGTACTAAGTGGACCTGCAAAGCAAAGGGGTTTATGTATGTAGTTGCGAACAATCAAACAATGTCTGTGTGTGTCTGTCTGGGGGCGTGTGTGTGTGTGTGTGTGCCACTTAGTGCCCACATCTTTGTTGGACTAGGAGAAGAAAAAGATGCATCAGGGCAAAATATTCTTCCTAAAGCAAAACTGTGATCTAATTATTATTTGGGCTCAGTATACATAATGAATCCTAGATATGCAAGCCCAGGGCAAGAATGTCATAACAATGCAGTGAAACCTGACGTTGTTACAAAGAGAATGAACTGGAGATATCCATACTTTCTTGTGAGCACTTGAACTTAATTGAGCCTCATTTGCCTCATAAATCAATGATTAGTAAGCCGAAAATGTGCCAGAAAGTCTGCAAAGTTTGTGTTTTGCCAAAGTAAAGCCTCCCATTAGTCATTCTGGCTTAACTCAGAGATGTTTCGTTTGGTGGCATTGATAAAAGAAGTGGGTGATGACAACAACCTTGAATTTTTAGCGAAACACTTCAAAACACAGCCAGCAATCATGTTCTCAAATTAAGACAGGAAGCAAATTGTTGTTTCCTCCTGTGGTGTGGGTGATAGGTGTGTTGATTTTGGTGTTTTTGTAGAGTAATTTGCATTGGAAACCCATTTCATGAAAGCTACTTCCTTTTTCAAATACTGCAATGAGAAAAAACATGTTATAAGGACCTCCACTGATAATACTCACCTTATAATAAGTGTATGACCCAAGTTTTCCTGTTGCAATATTTCCCAGTTGGTGGTAGCATTGACTCAGATGTTGCTTTTAATGACAAACAACAAGAAATGTTGTTTATTACAACATTACACTCTCAACATTAATGAATGTTAAATATCCGTTAACATTTCAGTTTTTGTGATCTTAAAAAACAAGACCATAAAAGAAAATTCTAAAACTTCTGCAACAGTTTTTGAGAGAATTTCCCAGGATAGTGTGACATTTATCCTGTGCAATTCAACAGAAAAGCAAAGAAATCTGTTAGAAGGAAAAACAAGAGTATAAAAACTGCGATAAACTGAATCTGGCTTATATACTGTTGAGTATTCAAGGATTCACCAATTTGTGGATATTTTTGTGGAACATTATTCTTAAAATATTTGCCTATTTGAGATTTTATTGTTGAACATATATGAAATATTTGAAAAAAAAATGCAGCTTGGGCAACAAATACTAATGGACATGCTACTTGACACACTATTGGCAGGCATTTGTAAAGCAGTCAATCCTGGAGCGGCGCTTATTTCTCTGTCACTGATTCACTGTATCCCAAGGGCAAAAATAAGAAAGAGCAGGGATGTTTACATCTGCGACAGTGTCAAAATATTTTCCAATGTTAGTAATGATTTATATTATGGTATATTTGATGTTTGAACTATTAAAATGGGCAGTTCTAGGCATTTTTAGGGAGGCTCTCAAATATTTGAATATTTGCAGATTTTAGATATTTGCAGCGTTTATAGTACGTAACCCCTGCAAATATTGGGGGTCCACTGTAACCTGGTTGTGAAAATGTGCTTATCCAAACTAAAACAAATTTCTGCATGTCACATCACATAAAATCTTGGAAGCTATTAGATAGTGAGAACATCATATGCACGCAGATTTAGTCGTGCTTACTTGTTGATTCTGCATTGAACATTTCCAAAACCTTTTTTTTTCTTGTTTCTCTGTGTGATGCTAAGTATAAACTCCTCATTCATCTTTCCAGCAGACACCTAAATCAATTCACATTTTCATCCATCATAAACCATTAGGTTTTCCTCCAGAGAATTATGCACTCACTACCTTGTTTTACTATGGCTGTGTTGTGGTGTGCTTGGCTCATGCTCTATGTTGTTTTTTGCCAAACCTATAGTTTTGAAGTATGACCTAAAACATCAGTTTGTGGTTCATGGGAACACAAAACATTTCTTCATAATGAGTTGGAAGAATCTCTTTAGTCCACAGATAGTGAGGAAGACAGGAAATTGTCGTTACAGTCATACACAGCCAGTCAAATTTTTTCTGCATTGGTATCAGTTTTAAAGGTACTAAATGATGTAGTGTCTTTCTTTGGATAAGATGTCAAACAGCACAGGGGGTGAGCAGCATTTGTTACAGTCTTTGACACCCAAAGCAACAAGAAGATCCTTGCAATCATCTTTGCTTACATTAGTGCATCAGACTTTAAATTAGACATTGACCTCAACATCAGAATAGAGGTCTTAAGACTGAGATTTTCCTTTGGAGCTGGTAAAAAAAAAGATACACAAGTGCCTTTTCTTGCAGGTGTAACTGTTATTCATTTAGTTGGAAGTGTAAATTCATTTCAATTCAAGTTCAAAAATACTTTCTTGATACAAAAGATAAATTAAATGGTGTTGTACTCATATTAATCCAACTTTCTTCAAAGAGTTGTGATAGATGGTGATGGCTGTGGGTGAGTAGGATCTCCTGTAGCAGCTTGTATCAAAGCTGCTCCGAAGAAGCCTCTGACTGCAGACACTCTGTTGTTGTTAAGCCATCTGGATGCTCAATGTTGTCCATAATTTTCTTTATTTTATGAAGAATCCTTCGTTGCACCATTATCTCCAGTACTTCCACATTAGTTCCCAGAAACTACTCTGTATATTTATCAAGTTTTGAGCCTTTTTTAAGTCCCTGGTTCTGATGCTGCTGCTGCAACAGATGATGGCAAATGAGATTGCACTGTTCACAGCAGACATATAGAAAATAATATGCAACATCTGCAGTCGAGTTAAGTGTATGGGAGATGGAGAAAAAGCTGATAACAGCTGGTGTAGTGCTTTGTGGATGCTTTGTAGAATGGGAAAAACTGTGAATATAAAGGTGTTCAGCTGGACAACAGGCTAGACTGGAGACACAACAGTGAATCAATCTACAGGAAGGAACAGAGCAGACTATGCATCCACACTTTGGTCAGCTTGGTTGGTTGACTGGCCTTCTCAGCAGATGGTCTTCCAGCTTTTTCTTCTGAACAAGTTATACACTACATCATTGAAAGTTACATTTTGTATTGGATCCTTAAAAAACTCAATCTTAGAACTTGCATCAAAAATGTATGTTGTTTTCTGGAAGTGAAAGAGATCACACACAAACAAAAATGATTGCAGTTATTGCCTTCGAAGTTTAACTTCTTGAGCACCTTTCTTCACAGAAGATTTAGTCTCCTCATTTTATAAAACAGTCACAGTTTAACTAGCATGAATAAAGCAGGTCTGATCCTGCTTGCCTTCGTCAAACATCTCCAGAGGTTCAGTTTTCACTGAACGACAAGCCAAAAACTATGGTGGCCACCATGATATTAGGCAGGTAGTTTTAAAGCTGTGGCAGATCTACCACACCTTTCAACAATTAACCGAACATAATCTTAATGCTTGTTATCTTAGACACATTTACAATCTGCATGTCCACTGATTGCATGCAGAAATTATGGCACGTTCTGGCAGCCGCTTGACAAACTACTGACCTGTCCTGGGTGTACCCCGCCTCTCACCAATTGATTTCTGGAGATATGAACTATCCTTCCTATGACCTTGCAAGCATTACACAGGCATAGAAAATGGATGGATGTTTGAGACGTACAAACACAAGAATTCTTGCTCTTCAAAAGAGTTTTGTTTAAGATATAAAAGTACTTAGTACAAATACATGCTACAGTATATCTTTTAGTTTTTTTGTAGCACATTTTAAGATGCATGTGTCATTTTCCTTTCCCTTTACAATTATGTTGCTCTCTATGTTGGTTTATTTCCTAAAAGCCCACACAGGAAATTTGTGGATGTAATATAACTAAATGTGGAAAGCAGCAAATATTATGGAAGGCACTGGAAACTGGAACCAAAGGTTGTATTTCTTATCTCTTTGTTAATCTATGTCACCCAAGATCTTCATGCCAATGGGGAAATGTATATAAACCCAATGGATCAGCTTTAATAGACCGCGTTACTCTGTTATTTGGAAAGCCCATAATAGCAACATTTGACAAGATGATGTCTGACTCTGCCAACAGGGTTTTTGGCTAATTTTCATTGCCAAAGTAACCGTTGCATTATTCAGCTGGACACACAGCCAACATTAAGCTTGAGGTCAGAAGGATTTTGGAGCAGCCATTGTCTAACTGCCAAAGAGCCTGCCAGATTTACCTTTAGCATTAATTTGAACAATTAAAATTTTTTTTACCAATATGAAATAGTAAAATATTTCCTAAATTATGTTTTATGAATGTGATTAATCCTAACGCTCGCCTGATTACATAAGTGACAACACGAAGCTAAACATAACAATAAATTGTTTTGCATATTGGCGCTTGTTCAGTATGTTTCAGATAAGCTTTATTCAATACATTACAGTTTGTCTATGGATATGGAAGGTTTTATTTAGTCTTCAGTCCAAAGGTTGTATTGCATGGCCTCAGAGAAAATGTATTTTCTTGGGTAGCAGGTTATGTTGTTGACCTATCATCTGTTTCTATTGACTCTGATCTTTTGTGTACTCTGCAGACACATTTTCTCATCCTGAAATGTTTAAATCCATGTTACTGAAACATATTTTTATTTAGAGGTACAACATGGCCTTCAACATGATTGGATTGCAGAAGTTCTTCTCAGGCTTCATGAGCCACACACTCCACAGAGACTGCTGCTGGTAAACACAGGATTAATTGGAGGATTTAGTTTCAGACTGCCTTGTGTCCATTTGAGAAACATTCTAGCTGCCATGAATGAGCAGAATATCAGGAGATTACCTCAAAAAAACATTGTAAATAAAAAGCTATCAAAATAAAATGCTTAAAGGTCTCTGTTTTTAGGTTTCAAAACTAAGAAAAATACTATATAATAAATGTTCTTCTATGAGATGTTTGTGGGAGATAATTTAAACAAAAAACCTCCTAACTTTCCAACTTGATAAGAAAGAAAATCCTGAATATTTCTGATAATTTTGTCATTCATTTTATGCAAAACAAACATAGGTGTATATTTTTTTAAGTTTTGGTTCTGCTATTAATAATTTTAGCCAAATTATTAATAGCAACTTGCAGCTCTGAACCACTGCTGTAGAGGGTAACTCTCCTAAAATCCCAATGAAATACTGAAGTTTATAGTTGAAACTTAACAAAATGTGAAAAGTTAAATGAATGTGAATACTTTTGTAAGGCACTGGATAGAAAAATAGTTCATATTTTGCAACATTTTTGGCTCATCTTGCATAAAGCTCCACTTTAGGAGCTCCTAAAGTGGAGCTTTATGCAGAGTGCAAATTGTAGTTAGAATTAAAATCATTAATTTTTCACCCTATTTGTTAATATAAAGGAGATTGTTATCCCACAAATCTAATTTACCTTTAACATGACTCACGAGTTGTATAATAGCTCTGGTTTTTTGTCTAATTCCATGCATGCAGTCATGCTGCAATTTGTAATTTTGGGATTATTTTTCATTGATTCAGGGGCTTCGTCATGTTGCTAGGAGACAAACACATTAGCACAACTGCAGCTGTAAAAAGGGAGAAAAAAAAACTGAGAGGAGAAAAAAGCTTCAAATCATGTGTGTAGAATAGAAAAAAACAAGTGTCTGATTGGAAGATAAATGTAGAAGTAAAACAAACTATCGGTAGAAATGATGAACTCAGACCATTCAGTGGAGAATTCTGTTCTTATTTAGAATATAACATATTTTTCATTTGGCAGAAGAAAAACTTGTTTTGTAGGTTTTAGCACTGAGTTTACTCTTAATGCTCAGTCAGCAAAGAATAAATTAAGTGTAATTGGCAAAAGCCTCTTTTCACCTTAGATAATGAGTAAGCAGCTTGGTAATGGACAGGGCAACTCTTATTCTTTTACTCAGCTAAATAAGTGATACTGGGGTCTTTTATTAACTGCGTCTGTCTTTTTTATGCTCTTATCCACATCATTTTCATGGTAATAGTTAATCTGCCACACCAGTGAACTTCTCTGCCTCCAGAGAGGGAGATAATTGAGAAAAGCCCTTTTTTCACATAAAACCATCAGTGCAGGATTTGTGGGGGTGATGGTACTTGA
The DNA here is from genome assembly GCF_001444195.1 of Xiphophorus couchianus. Classification (NCBI taxonomy): domain Eukaryota; kingdom Metazoa; phylum Chordata; class Actinopteri; order Cyprinodontiformes; family Poeciliidae; genus Xiphophorus; species Xiphophorus couchianus. The sequence continues at coordinate 6,569,107 of NC_040247.1, forward strand.
TTGCATGTCTTTTGCTCTCTATGATTCTCTAAATGTGGTGGTTTGTTCACGATCCTTATTGTTTTTTCTTTTATTATTATTATTATTATTTATCATACTTCCTGAAACAGTGTGTATAGAACATAGTCCCTGCTTGGTTTCCACTTTTATGATATAATCTACATTCATGCAAAGTGGATGCAATTTAAGAACTATTATCCCAACAAACATCTACAAATGGAAGATTTCTTTGCACAACATGCAGTGTTGTTTCAAGCACACTTTTCAAAATTAAAGTGTATTCTTTAAATTTTTCTTATACTCACTCACATGTTGGCCCTATGTCTCAACAAATTCAAAAGAAAAAGTCTTAATTTCTCTGAAAATACTGTGTATATTTCTGTTTTCTGTCACTTTTGCATTTTATCATTCTTGCAAATTTCTGGCTATCTGCTTTGAACTTCAATGTGGTGATTTTTACAAACTGGTAAACACTTTCAAATTCCTGCCATGCTGCTTTAGCATTACCTGGTAAACATGCACTTATTTTACAGTCTCATATTCTCAACATTTATTTTCATATTTGAGTGAATCTGCTCCCTCCCATTTATCTTATTTGGCTGCTAGTACACCAATGGACTCTTAAAGGATAAAGGATTTTTCTATTCTATTCTATTCTATTCTGCCCACATATGTATGTCTATTTGAAAGACTTTAAAGGCATACAGTAACAAACTAGCAAAATATGTATCTTCTTTATGCTGTGACAGGTTACAGATTACACAATTATTTGGCAACTAAGATAGTTGTAACAATCAGAAACAACAACCCTTAAACAGAAGCAGTTCCAAATGTAACTACTCACAGTCCTCACATTTCTAATCTGTACACAGAACACAGATCACAGGACAAATGGAAAACAAGAGTTAGACAAAAGTCTTGAACTACAATCAGAGATTGTCATACAGTCTCCAAAAGATTCGGATATTGAATCCCAGAAAATGCCATAGTGACCAAGACAGACAGTGAGGCCTAATTCACTGAATTATGTTCAACTTTCAACAACAAAGCCAAGGCTTAAATTCATAAATCAATTATGATTTAAACAGATAATTAGAGGAAGGATGGCTGCCTGACAGACACTATGTAGATAAATGAGTCTTCCCATTAGAAAGTTGTAAAAGGTCCAGTCAAGTCAGATCTGTTGCCTTTATTCCTTTTTACATCTGCTGTTGTGTACTACACAACACAATGTGTAGTCAGTGTCGGTATGTGGTGTTTGACTTTTTTTTCACTGTAATACATGGTAATATGAGAAACAAAGGGCAAACTTTAAATTTATCTTTTGAGTGTCTAGCAGTCTAACCGTTTTCAGTCATTCAGCAGAGATAAAGAGTAGCAAAGAGCTTCATTCGTAATAGATTTTCTAACCTCAGTCCAGTTCAGCAGTCTGATGTCAGGGGAATGGAGCTCTGTTTACTCAGACTTACAGATTCTCCTCAAGTGTAATGGAGGGATGTCTGACATCTATTAATGGACTGTGTTGCAGACAAGAGATTGTGTGTAATGGATCTTATTTCAGCTTTGCTGCCTTTGAACCACAATGGTTTCAACCAAAATGGCAGAGTGAGGGAAATATGTGAGATGGTGAGAGCACACTTCTCCCCCATCAATTCTCACTCCATTCTCGCCAAGAAATCAGATTGTATCGTTATACTTTTGTTTAGAGGTGCCCGCTGCTATAGGTTTGTGAACAGGATGCACGCACAGAAGGGCTGCCACCTCCAGTGACTGACTGTTGTGTGAGACGAAGCGTGAAGTCGTGTAATGCGACCAGAATCCTAGTCACACTGGTAATTCAGTCCAATCAAAGGGAGCAGAGTATGGGCTGAAAGAGCAGAGGAAAAGTGGAGAGAGCTGCAGGTGAGGGGAGGAGAGCTGAAGGTCCTTTCTTCTACCAATTTTCTCTGTTCTTCCTGGTGTCTGCACTTTATCACATTCCTCTCTATTGTAGCAGTTTCACAACATTTATTCTTTATCATACTTTTAACCTTTGGTCAGGACGTCATATTTGATTTCTAAGTTGTGACATCTCCCAAACAATTTTGAGTGACTTTGAATCTCATTTTTTCTTCAATTGAAATTGAATGCACATTGTGACTGAATGGGTTCTATCTGCTTTTACAGTAACTCTGAAAATATGCATAATTTTATCATCATATATGCAATTATTTTTCATTCCCAAACAAAAGTTTGTAAATTTGATACCTAATATTCCCCATTTTTGTCAGAACTGAAATCTCTGATTGAATTCCTCAAATTGATTCTAATGACAAAGAATACTTTACCAATCTTATTTTTTTCTTTTTTTAGTCATTTATTTTGTTTGTATATTTTCTCCTAGATTCACATATTTTGTATTATTGTATTTCATTTCCTTAAAATATATATTTCTACTTATCTTAATTAAATTTATCCTATTTTCTCACAATGGACTCTTTATGCATTATATCTTGTAATCGCTTTCGATGTACTTTTCTTTATTGCAAAACCTGTCTGTTCTGTACATTTTTGTTCAATAAAGAAAAAAAAAACTTAGGTTAAAATGCAGCAAAGGCAAAAACTATGTAAAACAGGAATGATGTTTTGTGAAAGCTTCGAGGAAAGAAGTATTGTGGCGCAACACCAGCTCTATTCAGAGACTTCGGAAGGCCTACAATGTTTCATTGTCTGTCTTCCCCATGCTCTTATTGCATAAATAAAACTTTTCAGTAATGTCTCTGTCCCTATTCTCATCCCCGCCCCTCGATCCTCTCTGACTCACAGGAAACAAGATGGAAGGATTCCCAGAATATCTGATGAAATAAATCCCTTACTGCCACAGTCCCACCCTCTGTTTCCTTGTTTCTCGTCAGTAAAGGTAACACACGTCTTTAACTCTCTGTTATCTTTTCTTTACATTACTCATCCCTGGAACATCTTGCCTAGTCGCTTTAAGCCACTAAAAAACAAGAACTCTAAAGCTGACATTTGAGTGCCTTAATTCATCATTTTGCCGGATGAGTCAGAGATACATCAGGTTGAGGGAAGATGGTTAAAATATGAAGCAGGGAGCGTGAACCCTGTTGCCTCGTGAAAGGACAGCTGACTCTGATGACAACAGAGATGGACAAGGTGGAGCTGCCTGCATCATTCTAACATGGCAGTGACAGCTGACAGCAGTGGACAGCTTTCAAGTTTGACAGCAGATAAGCTGATTGGCTCTCAGTAGTTACAACATTCTCTGATTGGCCTAACTGCAAAGAGTTAAGTCCATCAGAGAGGAAATATTTCTGAATAAACGGCTGTGCACGAAGACAGTGTTACATAACAAACTTATGTGAAAGTGCTGAACAAAATTTTGCAAAACTTCAAACCAGCTTTTAAACAGGCACATTTCAATATAAAATAGAATACCATTGATTCCATCTGTAATTGCATTCAGAACATGGTGATATATTTATTTTATTTTTAGGAATTTCCATGGGGACTCACAGCTAATTAAAACACCAAACTTCTCAGGAAACTAGACATAAGACCAAGAGTTTTACTCCCGAAATGTTTTTGTTTTGGTCATATAATTACCTTCAAAATCATGAGGAGACTGAGTATTAGACTTGTCATTGTTGCCTTCCAGAAGGAAGGTGAGCCACCAAATGTCAGTATTAAAGAAGTTGGTTGTTCACAGAGGCCTTTTATCTACATGTAATAATACAAAGTTAGGTGGAGGGAAAAATGTGGTAGATAAAGGTGCACAAGCACCAGGAAAAGCTACAGTTTTGAGAGAATTATGGAAAATAGTTAATTTAATAATGTAGATTAGATTCATTAGGTGTTGAGTCATCTTTTGAAGTGTATTTTTCCAAGTTAGAGCCTCAAGAGTCACCACATAGATATTTTACGGGCTTATGGCTGTTTTATTCCTTGAGTTAAGCCTTTTGTGAGCCTGAGACAGCATCAGAAGCATCTTACTTAAACTAGTAAGGAGTAAAAAAGAGTGAACTTTTCTCAGAAGTGCAAAGTCATCTTTTCAGATGAAATAAAAATCCAAACATAGAAAAAGAGTGGAGAGGCACAGTACTCAAGTTGTTTGATGTCAACTGCAAAGCTTTCAGTGTTGATAGATGTTAATCTGCTGTGTTTCAAGGCACAGAAATCTATCAGGAAACTTTACAGCACTTCTTACGTCCCTCTGCTGACAATGGAGATGCTAATGTCACTTTCAAACAGGAGTTGGAACCTTCCCTTGTTGCCAAATTTTGAAATACCTGTTTTAATGACCATGACTATGCTGGACTGACCTGACAAACCTTTATTTCAAGTTAGTAATCTCAGATGGAGTGTCTCTGGAAACCACGTGTGAATAATTTTGTGCTGTATAAATCCACTGCTTATACCTAAGTATTATTTTTCAGCCTCTGAAAAATGAGAGGTTTTATATACATATAAAGTATATATGTGCATTTTTGAAAAATTAAGAAAAATTCTGACAATGACTTGTTGAATGACTGATAAGTCAAAATATTTGCCCGAGTCATAAAGTGTTTTTGTTAAGAAACCCAAATAACCCCAGCCTCAAAAGCAATAGTTGCATTAAAATGGAATAAGCCTACCTTACACTCTTTCCATCTGTGCATTTTGATTCCCCACTGCTTTCCTCCATGTTTTTGGCTCATCATATCCTTCAAGTGTTGGCCCCAGGTGAAAGGCCTCCGATGACCCCAGTGCATCAGTATCAGTGATGCAGTAACTCTCATTGGCAGGCTGGTGTGGCGCCTGACAGAAGAGTCTGTGCCCTCTGTCACAGGCTCATGGGACAAATATAGATGTGCAGCAGTTTTTCCTACCTCAAACATACCAGTAGAGACATCCCATTATTTCCATCTCACACTTGAAATTCACCTTGCACTGGCTTAAAATAACTCGCATTCGCTATACACATGTTGGATATAGGACTACAAATAACTGGAATTTTATTTTAAAGTTAAATAGTGATCATATTTCGTACAGATCTGATGCAAAGTTTAAAACTCTTATATAAGAATTAATGCCACACTAATTTTGGACTTTTAATTTATTGTTTGAAGCATGCCTTTCCATGGTGTAATAACTGCTGTAACTTACAACTCCAGTAATAAAACAAAAAGCAGAATTGGTTGCAAAGGTTTGAGTTTTTTGTGGATTTATCTCAATTTATAACAGACAAAAATTACTTACAGGATTAAATTGATAAATTTGGGATTCCTTAGGCACTTATGTTCACACTCTGTATTTATTGCCAAAAGTTTTTGAGGTTTATTTGTAATTACTGTCATGTTGAAACACCCAGTCATGTTAAAGTTTCAGCCATCTGTCAAATGAAAGACAATTATTTTCGATGCTCAAGGACAACCCCGGCTGGAACCACCAAGACTTAATCACGTCTACCATAAAGTGAACAAATAGAGATGCACCAGTGTTACTGTTCACAGTGTGGCCAGTTTTACATCACTAGGATTTTACAAAGTGTTACCTTAGAAAGGAACACCTACTCCAATCAACACCTTTCATTTACTGGACTTTGCATCTGCCCAGATGGCCAAGGCAAAGCCAAAAGGTTTTATGATCAGATGAGACAAAACTCGAACTTTACAATGGCAAGAATGTTTACAGTAGTCAAGGTGAAGCTTTCAAACCTAAGTAATTTTACCAGCTGTCAAGCTGTTTTATTTCTACAAATATGGTTTCATTGCACCACATGATGTAAATATAGAGCTGCTTTAGAAAGTCAAATTGTTTGACTTTCCTGCACAGCTAGACCTTGTGTATCAAACGGCAGAATTCTGCAGCTTTTAGATCCAGGAGCATCGGATTAGAGATGCATCTAAAATTTGTAAGACACTGACCATGAAACAGACAGTTTGAACTGTGACAAAATTTACCCAAATATGAATGCCATTTATGTATGTATCTTCAGCATTTAGAATTTATTCTAACCCTGCCTGGATTTGATAAAATCCACAACAACGTCATGCTTGTGTACCTAATTATTTTCCAGTTGACTGAAGTTGTTTGTTGTGTGTTCAGTCCATCATGTAACCCATGAGTATGCAGTTTGATAAATTCCAAAAATACGTTACGCTATCTGTGTCCGATATAAATGTATGCAGACTGTATCTTTACATTTCTTTGTATTCTTAAAGTTTTTCTAATTTAAGTCTGAGCAATATCCTACTTGACTCTAGAGCTCATGTGGGAAAAAATGAAGGAAATACAATATTTGCTTCTAGTGATGTCAACTAGTACTTGGATAAAAATACTGGATGACTTTAGGGAGAAATAGACGGGGATTTCATCTAACTTAAAACTTTATTTAAAAATAAACAACAGGACAAATATCTAACAGACCTACTTCTGTGCATTCTTCAGAAAGATAACATTAGAAGATATAGTGCCCTCCTTATTTTGAACAAACTAGACAGCAGACTTGAAACATAAAAACAGGACAAAGGAAGAACATCTTATGTTTAAAATTCGATCTGTGCAGTAGTTTGTCATTGTTTTTTTCACACTTGAAAAAATCTACACTGCTACTTGTCCAGCATCATTCTTATTTGAAAAATTAATCATTTTCACAAAATGTTTTGTCACAATTATTTCAGTAACTTCTTGGCAGCAACTGTCTACTGAATGCTCTGATGTGTGATGGGGAATTGAACGCTCTTCTTTGACCTAAACTCACTGTTCTTGCCATTTTGGAAGGAACTGCCCTGCTTCAGCATACAGAGTACTTATCTGTGACATTCAGCAATCTTGCTTCAGGTGTTTATTAGTTGAAGAGGGTCATTTGTGCAAACTCCTATTGTTGTAACTCCAGTGGTTATTCCCCAGACCACAGTGGCCACAGCGAGGTCAGGGCAGTCTGTTCTGCCAGCCAAATAAATGGATTTTTTCTGGCTGAAACTGAGGCTTCTAAGCCAATTGAATGATGATCTTTGCAGTTCATTTTTCTATTTTACACAGAAGTTTTCCTTTGTAAACAATTTCATTTGAGGGAAAGAAAGGTGGAAGAAGATCGATTTGGTAACATCTCATTGTTGAGTAAAATTTAAAATGGAGATCTGGCTGTGAAACCCTACTGGAGTCAAAGCTTTAGTGCTCAGCTTGGAGACTGAAGGTCTAGTCATGGATATTAATAACTTCTATAGGCATTCGAACAAATGTAGCATGTGCAGAACTTTCACTTACTCAGTCAATCAATGAGCCATTTGATCACCCAGAAACAGTGTCTCACTCTCTTTTGCACTTTGTGTCTCTTTCTTTGGCAAGCATGCAGATGCAAACATCTAACGGTAATTAACTTAAACTAAAAGATATGTGCATACATTAACCCCTTGGGCATACAAGGAGATAGTGCATTCAGAACAGAGCCTCTCTATTATCTCTTATAGGGTCTTTAGATGAAAATTTGAGCACCTTACCAGACAGACGGCCTTGAGGTTCCAAAGTTGAGCCAAGTCAATCGCGATTCTCCTCACTTGCTTTTTGTCAGTATTTTCCAGCACATTTCGCTTCATTGGATCACATCAAAAAGTAGGATTGCACCAACAGGTTGGAGATTGTTTTTCCCAGCAGCTCAAACTCAAGTGTTGTTCTCAGCAGTACAATCCAACAATCAGTATGCTTTACAAGTGAAACAATACCAGAGTTCACTGTGCGATTCTGAACAGTAATTAGTGTCTCCCACTCATTTGCCTCCTTGTAACAGCTATACTTAAATGAGTATGCAATTAGTGTTCAGTTTTTGTCCGTAAATGTTTCCGTGAGGATTTCAGTGTGACTTTCAGCTAACCTGTTTGCTAATAGACTCCACTTAAAAGTTTCATGTTGTTAGCTGCTTTCTTTTTTCCCCACTACGATGAGTTTTATAGAAACGTCCCGTCATTTCTGCTGTATGGAAAAATACACAATTTTTGTTCGTCTTATTTTGCAAACTGAAAAAATGACTATCATCTTGGTTAGGTCCATCCAGTATAGGAAGAAGCTATCTTAAAAAGATCTCGACCTTCTTCTTTTAGACGTAGGCCAGTGTTGATATTGGATGTTTGAGAAATGTCTGATAGAAAGATTTTCACAGGAAATGCCGTACTTTCAAAGAACACATCCTGTCTTTTGTTTATTCCCTTTTGTGTTTCATTTTGTATTTCCTTGTCTGTCTCCCACTTCCTCATGCTCTTGTGTCAGAGTCAGTCTTGACTATGTGCAAATGATAGTCACACCTGTTGTGGTGTGAAGATTGGGCTTCATCATGCTCTGAAATACAGTATCTTGTATTAAAGTCATGATCTCCAAGCCTCTAAGCTTTGTATTTTCTTAGCCAGAGACACTGCAGGGTTTGTTCAGTCATTTGCGACATAGTGTAAGCTTCCTTGCATCACCTATTACCACACAGACAGAAAGAAGGGTATGATGGCTACATGACATGGGAGAAAAATCTAAACGTTCACCTTCCTTAAAGAAAAAGGACAAAATTTGCCATTTGGAAAGAGCAAAAATGCAGACAATCATGGGTCAGCTGCTGTGGAGAGCATTGACCCATCCCGTTTTAAAAATAATGATTGTAAACAGACGTTTGGCATAAAGCTGTGTGGGTTGGTGTGTCTGTCAGCAAAATAGACAGCCCACTGAAGGCTTAGAAGAAACCCTGGATAATTAACACATAAACTCAACTTGTCAGACTCCCAACATTACTTAAAAAGAACAGAATGGCACTTAAGACATAATATTCTGCAAATTAGATATTTATTTTAGAGCTGTAGCAAGAGTGAGATGGTAATAATTCTAGAAAGAGATGGCCAGATGGGGACATATAACACCAAAACCAGTATGAAGAGAAAATAAAATACTTTATTATCATTATGTCCTTGTATCATAGAAATGTGGGTGAATGATGTACATTCAAAAGTTGCACGCTATGAAGGAGCAAAAAACTTCATATCCACACAAATAGATAAATGTTTCAACTCAAAGACTTTAAAGCACATTCTTAAAAACACTTTGCAGATAATAGTGTTTTACCTGGAAGAACCAGTGGGGGTAAGGATGACATCTACCTGTTCAGGAAATAATAGAGGAAATTAATAAAACAAATAGTTATATCTATAGCATTAAGAACTCTTCTTCAAATATTTTGTGCCATTTTAGCAGTAATAATGGAGAAGTTTTGTTTGAAAAGAAAACCAGTAAGATAGTAAGATTAATTTGAGCATTTTATGTTTCATGTTTATCACATATTAAAAATTAGCTGAGGAATTTCAGTCTAAATGTGCCTGAACTTCAACTTGTCTGTTATCTTACACTGTATTACTTTTAAGTTATAGAAAAATGTTATGTAAAAACATTTTTAATTTTCTAATGGCTTGCAAGAAATAGAAAATTGTACTTCAACCATATAGTATTTAAATCCTTACCAGGACTGTACAAATACTTGATATATTCCTCATCTCAACAACTTATAAAACATGCCATGCTGTACAATAGAGTGTTCAATGTTTTTTTAATCTCTTTAGTCGTGTTTCAGTATACCCGCATTGCCATTTTTTCTGAACAAAAAAATTTTTCCAAATGAGATGGCTTGAATAATCTGAAATGAAAGAAAAGAGGAACAGAATAAGTCACATCTTGTAATATAAGAAAAAGAGAACTAAGAAGTTTCTCACAGTTTACATGTAAGTTTGTGTGTGAGATTGCATAAAAAAAGAGAAGATATTTGCAGAGAAGACAGGGAGGGTAGCAACATTGTTCCTCCTCTGTCCTACTTCTTAAAGAACAGCTGTGCGTCTGTTTCACTGGGAGGGCGGTGGCACCGGGGTTATTTGAAAAGAGGAAGGAAGGAGAAATAATATTCTCACATTACAGCACAAGCTCTTGACTCAAACATATATGTATGGTTTCTGGTGGACAGCGATCGAGTTTTCTCTCCTAGTTTACTTGCCAAGAGACTGTCAGTGTCAAGTGTCACTGTCAATCTTGCCTTTTTTCCATTTGGTTGACGGTGACATTAACACCCGCACTCTTGTCACCTCGCCTGCATCTGTACTTGTGGAATGATGACTGAGCTCAGGATAGGAAAGGGTGCCGTATTGGAGGGACTTCTGAACAGTCCCTATAGTAAGCCTTTTCTCAAGAGACGATGCCTCAGTGATGTGAGTAATGTAAACATTTGCTTGTAAAATTTAGAGTTTTTTCTCTGTAGATATCGTAACATTCCAAATTAATTTCAGTTTCACTTTTTTGTCTGACAAAAATGAAGTAGTAGATTGGTTTATCTTGTATTTTTACCAGATAAAAGACTCTTAATTTAATTTCATTGCATTTGTACATGGATTGCTCTGAGGGAAACCTGTAACAAATTATGCATACTTCTGAGGGGCATTTACCTTCAGAGTTGCTGCACTCTGCACCAGTGAATTGTTTGGCTTACCAGCTATGAGAGAGATCAACTCTAATCACTTTACTGTGGAGTCAGAGTAGTTTACTAATAATCTTGGCAGAGCGAAAGAGAATATTTGTTGATACCTGTGTTTGTCATGCGGGAAGCAGGGTCTCCCTGCACATCATATGGCGGTGTTTATTTTTACATGCAACAATAGTTTGAGGCTGCACCTTTGGCTTTATGAGGTCAGAATCGGATGAGCGGATGCATTCCTGGTTGCAGGCGGTGACAGGTGCGTGCATGAGTCAGAAGAGTACATTTCAGTACATGTTCATGTAAAAAGATGGACGTTCTCCCCAATGCCTCCGTGTGCATATGTGTTTTGGAGGGCCTGCAGCTCCCCTCAGTAAATTTAAGCTGTCATGTGGAAACGTCAGCTTGCCACTGCAGTCCAGTTGTGTTACATGGTGAACTGACAGTGCAGCCTTTACTGCGAGTGCTCTTTGCAATGCTCCTTCTGCACAGGTTGGAACTGCTACAAGCCTTTAATGTGGACTCTGCAGATGAAAGGTTCATGCCTCAGGGTATTTTCTTTGACTCAGGCTTCCACCAGTGCCTCAGCTAATTGGACAAAACACAGAGCAAAACATATAATATCTGTAACAGTGAAGGGTTGAGGTGTAATTAAAACTCTTTAGCTGGATTGAAGTCTTTCCATCTTATGAGTAGAATCAGCTCTCTAAGTGGACATGTTAGCTTAAATACGAATTATGTCATGACTGAAAATAAACTTAATTTTCAGTGTCAGGTAATTTTTGCTTCCTTTCTGTTTACTACATGATAAGCAGCACGGAGTGTGTCTCAGTCGCACATTAATGTGACTTTGTGCTTCAGATGGCAGAACCAGGATGTGCAGCAACTAATTTGTTAATTTGGCAGTTGCAAACAGTCAGAGGAGCAGTTGGCTTTAGCGACACAGAGAAGCACCCTGGTGCTTTGAGGCTCATTTTCCCTCCCCGAGAGTTGCTTGTTTACAGCGTGTTTGTCTTAAAGCGTAGAGGAGCAATTTCAAGGGTTATGCTGGCAGTGAATGTAGAGAGCTGTGTCAAGTGGGGCAGGGAGTGCAGAGAGAGCACAAATTTAATTTGAGGTGATGAAACTTTCCATTCTTCATCTGTTGGAAATGTACCATCAGGCTATTCATTAAGCAGAGAACTGTAAGATGAGTCTGGAAGGTATGGTAACATCTCTACAGAATGTAAAACCCATGTGCCTTTTTGGTGTCAACTCTCTCCCCCAGACCTCAGACCTATTTGCCATGATCGAGCGGATGCAGGTACAGTAACAGGTCTCCTGGCTCACCTATTAAACTGTATGCTTCCCTTCTCACAAGCTTTAATCAAACGGCAAACTAAGAATTTCACTCGCTTCAGACATACTTTTTCCTGCTAATTCAGTATTCTGACCCCCCTTTTTTTCTTTCGCTTTCCGCTACATTACTTCGCCCTGCAGCCCAGCGAGTTCAGCTCTTGTATGTATTTGTCCTTGCATCTGTCTGTTATATCGGCAGCTTCAGGCTGTCTACAGAAACCTTCTGCTTCTGAATGTGCTCAACAGAGCCTCCATTGTGTTTTCTCTTCACAGATGGGTAGTTTTGTCTGTGTCATCAGATGTGTGAAATGTAACGATTTTCATTTTGCTGAGGTGGATTCTTATGCATCTACGTAGTTTGTCTTGTTGTCAGTGCAGCAGCAACACAGACGTGTCTGAAATATATTTGATATTGAAGGGAGAGCTACAGTTGGTGTTTGATCAGACGACATCTTTGACTTCACAGGCATTCATGTGGCTTTCCTTTGAGCTATAGTATTGCATAATTCACCTGTTTTCTTTCAGCTGTGACTATCTAGTCTGTGTAAACATTTTTTAGACTCTTAGTAATCCAGCAGAGACTAAAGCAGTTGTATTTTGTTGGGTGAGTAGTGCCTCAATAAAGAACAACTGGCTATTGATTTTAAATCTTATTTTTGAACACCCTAATTTGCTTTCACAAATTATCAAAAGTTTTTGGGGGGGGTTTATATTATAAGTACTATGTTCATATTTCAGCTCTTTTACTTTCCACAGTCCAAATTTGAAATGAAATTACGTCAGACTTATTTAAAGCACTTCAGTGGAACACTCAAAGACACTTCACATGAAGTCATTTCCATTCACATACTCATTCACACACTGTGTATGATACAAATATGCTGAATTTGATACATTCGGTGCATGTGATACATTTATAACCTTGCTGCGTACACATCCTTGCTAAATTTGGTGCATTTCAAACCCTGCTGGAGGCTATTCAGCAGAAACCAAAAAAAATGGCTACAGAGATCATTTCATCCATCATTTATCTTTCTGTGCACACGGGAAACTGTCAGCACTTATAAACTGAGCAGAGTGTGATGTCGATGGAATCATTGTAAAAAATTAGAGATAATGGTATCTGCATTACGGCTGTTCTCATGAACATCCCCTACTTATCTTTTTTACCCATTATAGCTTGTAAGATGTCACTCTTTTTCACTTCCTCTTCCACTTCCACATCTGGCTTTTGAGCTTGCATCTTTGAACATGAGCTATTTTAACAAGGATCATGAAGTACACTGCCACACAATAAATTTATTTGCTGCTGAGAATCAGTTGTACCCTCATGATTTATTTTTTTGTGTCTACTGCTGTGTGAACACCTTTCAGAGATATTGGACCTTTTCCATCACTACATTCTCTTTTTTTCTCCTTTCTCTCAACAGGGCTACAGAATGGATGAGCAAAGATGCCCCTTCCCTCCTCCCCTCAAAGTGAGTCACAAATTCACAAATCTTCTCGTAGTGCACAGTCTGGTAAAGCATCAGGAATGGCAGTGTTATAAAACCTTTTCTTATCAGCTGTCAGGCAGGCTATAGGGCGCTTCCCGACTGAGTTATGAGCTAAGGAGCGACAGGGGCAGCAAAATTTTCTGCTGCCTTATTATCTAGACTGGCTGATGAAGTCCTTGCTGAAGTCTGGACTCAGCAAGAGGTCTGGGGTCACGTCAGAAAGACCAAATGTTCAGTAACTTATGAAGGATTTGGCTAAAATGGGATTTATAAATAAAAGAAAAATACTTTTCAGTTTTTGTTCTGATAAATTTAGCTGAACAGCAAAAGGAAACACAACAAAGCTGCAATTATTAAATCCAGCTTGTGATCACTTGTCATGTATGAACATCGTATTACAACTGACCCTGATAAGATGCTGGGACAGCTTAGAGTTTCTTGGTAGGTATTCTAAAACACAATTGGAAGCTTGAGTTGTTCTGTTCTAAGGAACCAACCACAATCTGGCACGAATGGGCTGTGGTGAGGATTAGCTCTGTAGAATATGCAAGAATGGAATTGGGAGAAATACATACACAACGGCCATGTTTTACACTTTGAATATAAACTTAGATCAGTTTTTGAAGAAACTATCTAGTCTATTTTTTTATTGTGTATATTATTGTTATTAAATATTATGCTCTATAGGAGTCAGATTTGTCTAAATTAGTTCTGGAGAGCTTATAGCAGCTACAACATCCAAGACCAAACTAGATATTTAATGTCTTTGTCAAACTAGGTTATGATTTTGCTTTGCCTGCTGGTTGAGATCAAATTCTATCCAATATTGTGAAACTACATTGTAGACAACACAAGACTCATAAAGTATATTAAATTTGCATCATAAGCAGTTTTGAGCCCCAATGTTGTCCACTATGACTGTAATTATGCAATCCTCACCAAAGACGGATCTTAAAACTCCTACTTCGTCTTCTACTTCTCTCAGTATAGCCAATGTTTGTGATAGTGCAACAAGAAAGGTTAGATTTTGTGTAAGAAACGATGACTTTCACTTTTCTTTGTGAAGTGCAAATTTTTGCCTGCATACAGGCTTGCAGCTTTAAATTGAGTATTTCTGCTTCGGTAGGACTGTGTAAACGCTTTCTTTTGAGAAGGGGAAACACTGCATGAAGAGAAACTGCAGCATGTCAATGTTTGTAGAGTCCAATTAAATTAATACTATACAAAGTGAGAGCAATCTCCACAAGCCAAAGGGAGAGAAAATGGTCTTAGCACTTCATGCATTACCTGCAAAGTAAAAGAAATTAAACCTCTAGTGCACACACTCTGCTGGAACATTATCTTACTTTTCTCCCTGAGAGGCTCTTGGCCTTTTCTCACATGGAAAGGTTTTAGCACCCTGTCACTAGAGGTTACAAAATACAGGATTCAAACTTCTACCAAATCTCTCCCAAGATCAAAAGAGAATCTCAAACCTAACATCAGTAGGGCAAATTTTTGTAGATTAGATTAGCTTTTAGCCGGACTTTCTGTAAAATCTAATTATTCCTGTTAGATTTGGTTGGAAGTTTTATGATTTTATGATTTTGCCATAAGATGTAATGTGAGAGGGAATCTCCCAAAAATTACATGCCTATGATGGCATCACATAATGCACGAGGCTGTGGTGAACCTCGGCCTGTTACGAAAACAAATGTTGGTGGACGATAAATTCCCCAGACATTATTGCAATAAACATAAATAATATAATAGTAATGACATAATAATGCAAGAACACATTCTCCAAAGTCAATAAACTTTAAATCCTAATGAACATGTAACACCGGAACACATTTTAATTTTAAAAAAAGGAAAAAACAAAACAGAAACAACTAATACAATGAATTATGAAATCTTTTTGTAAACAAAATTGTCCTTCAAAAAAACACCAGACTGAAGATTTTTGTCATCTGGTTTTTGGAACAAAAGAGGGAGAAAAGACAAAAACTGTAAATTATGCAAATGGAAATTTTTTTAGCTTGTTTTGAGTTATAATGTGATCCATTGACTAATTGAATTATTGGTTATTGTGACAGGCACATGAGTACCTTCATGGATTTATTTTATTTGCTTCTTAAACTGAAATTCCCACTTTCAAGGCGGCTACTTACGTTATGCTTGCTAATGCTAGCTGAGCAGCTTCATTCTTTTATTTCTTGTGTTCTTATCACCTTATGTACACATGAAGCAGAATTGGCAATCTCTTCATCAGTAAAATTTTAAAGGAAGATCTTGGCATTTTGTGAAATCATGCAGTCAAATCAAAATTTAGAAGCTTTGTTTGTACTTTCAGTGACTAATCCATCCACTGCTTATACCCACTTGTCCTTGCAGAGTTGTGTGGGGGAATGGGTAGAATATATTGAATATTGTACCACAGCATCTACTTTGTTCTTGATTAAAAATAGGTAGCTTATGTGGTTTGTTTTTCTTCCCACAGACAGAAGAGGACTACATTCCTTATCCGAGTGTTCATGAGGTACATTTCTATTCATATCTATGACTGCATATAATTTACCCTCTATACATGAGTGCATGGGTTTTGATTAAATAATTCAACTTGAAACCTCAAAAGAGCTGCGTTATCTTTTTTTTTCTCCTTCGCCCTCAGGTTCTGGGTCGCAGGAGCCCTTTTCCCCTCATCCTGCTGCCCCAGTTTGGAGGCTACTGGATTGAAGGAACCAATCATGAGCCCAAAGACCCGCCAGAGGCCGATCACCCTCCCTGTCCAGCCTCCCACATTAAACTGGAGACAAACAGCACTGCCAAGATCTACAGGAAAAACTTCATGGGCAAGGTGAGAATGGTGGTTCTCTATATACTTTTCACTGAAATAAAACTGTGGCAATGCGTTGGTTAAAGCTCCAATATGTAACTTTTATAAAAATATTCATTCTACATATTTGTTAAAAGTGTCCACTAAGTTATGACAGTATGAGAGATAATTTCACCTTCTCCTGATGCTATCTGCAGAAATACACTGCTAGATCAGAAACAACCAATCAGAGCTAGGAACGGGATCTAAGCGGCGTCAATGAGCCTCATGTACACGCTGCTCAAGATTGTGATTTGCTGCAGGTGTACTAAGGGTGGAGAAACAACTTGATGTTACAGGAAAACTGTTTATCCCTCATCATTGGTGGCTTACAAGCCGGTGAATGCATGGTAGGCACCACTGTGGAAAAGGAACGGTAGCACAACAGAAAGCAAGAGGGAGGACATGAGCGGCATGTACACAAGAATGATTGACAGCTCTAAGAACCTCCTGCTGGCTCGGATTAGTTGTTTCTGACAGAACAGTGTATTTCTGCAGATGGCAATAGAACCACAAAGAGGAGGAAGAAGAGCTTGATTTTTCCACAATGTGTCTCATATTATACTGTCAGAAAGTAATGGTAGCTTTAACAAATATGTAAAAAAAAACATTTTTTTCATATAAACAAATGTTTAGTTTTTTTCAAGGGACTTTTTATATAAAAAAGCAAGTAAATGAAACAAATAGGGAAATCATTTCTGCTCTACAAAGCCTGTTTCAAAAGTGGAAAGTTTGAAAAGAGCATGTTGTAAAATCCCATCATATATTTATCTAAAATATGCTCGAGATTTTGTGCAGCTATACTAAGATTGTCTTAGTGTTCAGTAGACCGTTCAATAAGACTTTTTATACAATGATAATTGGATTGTTACTCTCGGCTCCATTCCTAATTGTGAATTTATCACTGCAGTATCTTGTTATTATTGTGTCACCCACTGTCAGTTCTTTGTGGCATTACATCATAGTAACATTTCCTTCACTTATCTGCCCCCAGGAACACTTTAATTACTACACTATGGATGCTGCCCTCAGCCACTTGGTCTTCTCAATGAAGTATGAAGTCATTGGGGATCAAGAGCATCTGCGCTTGATGCTACGGTACCATTATGTTCCATTATTTCCCTCTAACTCTGACTCGTTTTGGCTCCTATTAATTTTTCTTTTTGTCTTCCCTCTGTTCATCACAATAACAGCACCCTTCTTTTCTGTATCGTCTCCAAGTTTTTAAACATTTTGCCCTGTACTTGTTCTTCTTTTCACATGCAGAATGTAGTGTTGGAATGGGTTTTTTTTTCTTCTTTGAGGGGCCTCTCAAACACACAACAAAACTGAATCAACAAGAGAGAAGTAGGGGTAATTTGCTGCTTGCTTTTTTTAAGAATGGTGACAAAATATCCAGCAATCAACCCAGCATTCACCTCTGCTGAAAAAGTGTAAGGCCTTCCATCCACTATTGCCCAAAGTCATGTTTATTCACTAAAATCCTCCACTCCATCACACTTACTGAGAGAGAGGAGCGGGTGAGAGGCAGCACTCAGTGTGCAGTGTAACCTGTGAATTAAATTTAGCACCCAAGAGATTCCTCTTAAGATTTTAATAGCAGCACTCCTTGCTTGTTAATGGATCTTCAGAGTGGATGACTCTTCGGTGTGGTAGCAGTAACACAGCCCACAATGTTTTTCACTTCGTCCTGTTTTCTGGTAGGTGAACACCACCCACCATCACCCCTTCAACTGTCTGTGATCACAGCCAGTGGAAAATGATCATATTTAACAGACCTGAAAGACCAGCAGAGTAACTCATTGTATTTCTATTTTACTGAAAATGCTCAGTACTGTTGTTCTTCAACAATATGTCCACTGGCTGATTGTATAATAATTCAAGTAACCTTGTTTAAACCTTGTTTAAATGATGAGAGCTGATAAAAAGGGTTTATCTCGAGCTTGAATGACGGTACACGCTGACCGAGGGAAGGGTGTGAGCTGCATGTACACGAGCATGGTTGACAGTGCTACAGTATCTCTGACTGGTTGTTTCTGACAAAGAGCTGTGTCTTTCGGCAGATGGCAATAGCAGTGCTGGGATGAGACAAAGAACCCTGTTTTTTGGGGGGGTTTTTTTACAGATTATCTGTCTCATATTTTACTGTCAGAGAGAGACAGGGAGATTGTTTAAAAAAAAAAAAACATACAAAAGTTAGCTATTGCTCCTGTAATACTGTTTCTAAATTATTATTATTATACTTATTTTTGCAGATTGAGTCAGGCTTAGCAGCGTTCATAATTATACTTGCTAAGCAAGAAAATTGCTGTTCTTGAGATGGATTTAATGAGTCTCAACTATATTTTTTCAGGGTAATTAGCGCTCAAGGTGTTGCATGTTTATTTTTAAAAAGAAAAAAATATTGTTTGTTACTGCCTTCAGCATTTTGAATTTTCTTTTTCTCTTTTTTTCTACTGATGTAAGAGTTATATTTTAATTTGTTACAACTGCTAATAAAGAGGAAACTAACCGCATTTTACAAAGCTTCTCACCTGATGTCTTGACATTTGCATGTAATAATTTCTTGGTGGCTTTTTATGGGTGAACATTTCTTTTCACCCATAAGGAGTTTGTTTAACTCCTTCCATTTTCCTAAACTCCTGCACTGCTGTTTACCTTTCAGCACAAAATACAAAACCTATCATGATGTGATACCCATTTCCTGCCTTAC
Source organism: Xiphophorus couchianus (assembly GCF_001444195.1). Classification (NCBI taxonomy): domain Eukaryota; kingdom Metazoa; phylum Chordata; class Actinopteri; order Cyprinodontiformes; family Poeciliidae; genus Xiphophorus; species Xiphophorus couchianus. Next base: position 6,587,973 of record NC_040247.1, read on the forward strand.
TGAGTTTCCCAATGTGGTTCAGATGGCAAAGGTAGGTAATCACAATCATACTGAATTAGTAATTAAGTTGTATTCAAAATGGATGAAGCACATTGTTGTTTCTATTATTTTGCAGCTTGTTTGTGAAGAGGTAAACGTGGATAGGTTTTACCCTGTCCTCTATCCAAAGGTAGCTGTATTTTTTCCTCCTTTTCCATGTCATCCATCAACTCGTAATCATCATGACGTGACATGAAGAACTCCCCATTTTTTCATCCCCAGGCTTCAAGACTCATTGTCACCTTTGATGAGCATGTAATCAGCAACAACTTCAAGTTTGGAGTAATTTATCAAAGGTTTGGCCAGGTGAGTGCATTTCAGAGATACTTCAGCTAATCTTTGCTTTCAGACTCACATGTCAAACTCCTGGAAAATGTTTTCTGCCTGCTGTTTGCAGACATCAGAGGAGGAGTTGTTTGGGAACATGGAAGAAAGTCCAGCCTTCATTGAGTTTCTGGAGTTTTTGGGGACAAAGATTGAGCTTCATGACTTTAAAGGGTTTGACATCTTTCAGTTAATTTCTTTAAACACTTTAAATTTTTAGTAGAATACTCTACCTCATGTCTGTAAAAGGGAGACTATCAGTCAGTCAGTGGCTTATCAAATATTTCTTTCAAGAGCTAGAGAAAAAAAATCAAAAAAGATTGAGTTGCCGAGATTGTAAGCTAAGTAGGAAGATGGAGTTCCCTTCATTAATTGAGTGATCATCATAGATCAAGAGCTATGATAAAATTACATTCCACTGTCAGCATCTTCTGTCCCCGCATTTTTATCCTTTTACTCCAAATGTTCTTCCTCCTCCATCTTTTTCTCTATTATGTTTGATTCCCATACTTCTCTTTTGCTTCTCCAGTTTTCGAGGTGGACTTGATGTCACTCACGGGCAGACGGGGATGGAATCAGTTTACACAAATTTCCATAATAAGGAGATTATGTTTCATGTGTCCACCAAACTGCCTTATACGGAAGGAGACTCACAGCAGGTATAGACAAATTCCAGTTACTCATGAGTGTTGTAGTGTTTTCAAGTCTTTCTGGTTTTGATTTGTGAAGTTTTCCTGTTGATCTGGTCGGGGTTGCGAGCTTAGTTTCAACTAATGTAAACAAGATTGATCTTTTTTTCTTGTGTTTATTCTAGGCTTTTCATGATTAGAAAAAAAAAAACCAGTAAAAATATTGACAGATCTACCATTTTAGGAAGTCTATCTCTTTTAATTTATTGTGAGAAATCGAGGAAGAAAATTACATTAAAGTTTTGCTGGAATAGTTTTGAAACCATTTTAGAGATTTCCAGATTTCTTTAACTTTTTGTTGAAGAAGTTTGAAACCCAGATCAAATCAGCTACAAAACAAAATAAGTCCTGTATAGTGAAAATAAAAATAAGATAAACAGACTTCATAAACACTTGATATTGATTGGCCTCAAGGGCATTTTGGTAGGTATGCACTGCAGTCATTTTTAGGCAGCCTTATAGCCTTTTTCACATTGATAGCAACAATTTCATTTCTCATATCATTGCTGGTGTCTTCCCTTTCTGCCATTTTGTAAACAGAAACTTAAGTACTCCTTATCAGCAAACTACACAGGCTTCTGCCTTATAGATGTGCTCACACTTACTGCTAATTACTTGACTGAGTGCCTTTGATTAGCAGCACCTGGCTGACAATTACCCAGTTAATTTTCAAAGAATCAGTAAGAGTGTACTTTACACACACCTACTAGACGGAGGCTGCAATAGGGAAATTTCAGACCCTCAAAAGAAAAATGAAAATAAACTGTGCTGGGTTTTTTTTTCTAGTGGTAGTTGAGGGTTTATTTTGTGTTCATTATATTATCTTAGCACTTGGACAAGGCAAATTGGTGTCTTCTGTTGACAGAACCACTAACTTTCCAGTTTGTGAACAACCCCCTTCTGATCCACAGCAGTGACAAAAATAATTGCAGAGCCCCAGATCGTAGATGAATAAAAAGGGATTCAAGAAAGCAACTGGAAAAGAAACTGTGCCCTACTTTAGAAGGACTCCCACAGCCGCTGTGGTCTGCACACCATCATCATCTCTAAAATATGGAAACTCTCCAAACTGTGCCAAAATAGACATATTCTTCCTGATTTGAATGTTTTCCAGTATTTCACCTCAGAGCTTGCACCAAAAGTTTGAATATCATAAAACTTGACTTATAATTTGGTCATACTGTAGTTAAAAAAACTGTTATTAAGGCAGGAGGAAGTGGAAACACCCTAATGTGCCCGTGGTTCATAAAGAGTTTCCACTTATGAACCGCTTTCAGTAATTGGGTAGTTTTCCCCCTGTGCATTTTTCTTGAATTTCCTGGGGTTAAAAGAAACTAAAAATCACCCCAGGAAAAGGCTCTTGTAATAAGGTAATATGTTTTCATTTACCACACTCTTCAGGATGGAGTGACGTGGAGGAAAAGTTTTGTTTTATTAATCTCTTTACAACATTATGATTCAGTTGTATCAGTTTCAAAATAGTCTTCGGAAAACTTTCTGTTCATCTTTCACTTTCTATTCAAGTCATCAGCATTATTTGTAGCTGTCTTTGGCAAAAGCGAAAGTATATCCTTCATTCAACATATTAATGTACAGTGTTTTTTTGTTTTTTTTACCCCTCCAGGGGGTCTTTTGTGGGCTCTAGTGTCCCTTATATGATAGTAGGCTGACAGGAAACGGGGAAGGAGAGGGGGGAAGACATGCGGCAAATGTTGTCGGGTCCAGGAGTCGAACCCACGACGGCCGCGTTGAGGACTGAAGGCCTCCAAATACGGGTTGGGCTAACCAGTACGCCACCACGGCACGCCCCATTAATTTACAGTTTTAACCAATTTATGTTCCGAGACACAAACAAAAAGAGCCACAGCCTCTGGTGAATCATAAACAGATCTTTAATGATGCACTGACAGCCGCAGCTGTTTGGGTGTGCTTTAGTGTGATGCTCACACTTTATTCATTAAATGTTTCAAACTTCCTCTGACTCTGAAGTTATTATAATACACCGTCACAGTGTAGTCACAGTGACATTATCATGGGAACAGTGGCTTTTAATCCTGATCAGAACTATTTCTTCTCTTGTCTCAGAAGTGATAGAATGCATGAGTTTGCAAAAGCCCTTTAAAATTTGCTACAGTTGCACCTTTTTTTGCAGTTAGTGACTAAATAAGCTATAAGCAACTCTAGACCTTGAGTGAGACAGTCCTGCAACTTTTGGATGCATCCCTGCTCCAATGCACCTGGATCAAACACATGGTTAATGATGAGGCCTTTCCAAAACCTGATAATTCAGCCTTTTGATCCAGATGTGTTGCAGCAAGGATGCATCCAAAAGTTGAATGACAGTGAGGCTATAAAGTGTAATCACTGTGACAGAATGGGTTTTACTGAGACCCCATCTGATGCTGCTTCAGTCCTGGAGTTACCAGCTCCAGGAAAATTATTGCTCATAACTTGCCTTTTGATCTCCTTTAGAAGTTTAACTGTGAAAAATCTGTTAGCATTTCAGATACATTTTTTTTCTTATCTTTTGGTGTCTACACATATTTACTCCTGTCAGTCAGTGTCAGTGATTTGTAATTTTTGACAGTGATGCAGTTCTACAGAAATCATCACTGAAACTGGAAAATCATCCCCATAGAGTACATTAACCAGAAAAAAATATTTTTCTAGCAACTTCACTTAAAATTATCATTGAAGATATTTCAATATATAATTTATATTTGATCCCTTTCCTCTTTAAAAAAGCCCAGCTGGTTCCTCTGTGATGTCGCAGGAGGGACATGAACATGGATTTGGTTTTGGAAGGGTACATTTTATTTTGATTAAATACGTTAGATTCAAAATTGCCAGAAAAAAAGAACTATCTTAATATGTTATATAGTTGAGAAACTACACCTAAAATTAGTTGGGGGTTTTTTTACAGGAAAGCTGTGCTCATCGCTATAATGTTTCAGACACTTTTATCTGGAATATGGAAGTTGTAGACCATGAAATGTCAACAGCTCTTATTGAGTTTTAGAAAATAAACAGTTTGCTCTGTTAACCATAATTTATTTTAATGACTGAGAAGGTTCTGTACACAGGTGCAGCTAAATCCTGCCAAGTTTCCCTAATTAACACAATGTATCTCATTTGCTTATACTGTATTGCAACTAAATATCATATTCATACATTTAAAAAAATAGCAGAGACTTTTATCTTCTCAAGTTTTGCCTGAAAATATGAAGAAAATTACAAAAATCTTATAGGTGATAAAGTTGCTTAATAAAATGCAATGGAAATGTTTTTTTTAGTTTTTCCTGTTATTGTTGTCGAGAAATGACACCGCAGTTCTTCCTTCCTGCATTGAAATTCTTGCTCTGTTGGTTTCTGGCTGCAGACTCTCATCTCTCTGCTATTGTTTTTGTAAAGTGCTGCATTTGTTCTCAGAAGCTCTTTAGTGCCATGAGTGGTTTGAACTTTGTTACCAAAGTAACCCTGCGCAGTTGGTTCATAAAGCCAAGACATGGAGACAAACAGAGGACACAAACACCGCCCACATGGGATGATTCATCAGGGAACAGGAAAAAGGAGGCAGGGAGCACACTTAAAACCAAAGCCATTATTCTGGAAGGAAAATAGGCTGACTTTATCCAAAGTGATGATCTGGCCTGGCAGTAAATCTGCATGGAGAGAATAAGCTGTCTGAGTTTGGAAAGTGTGTATTAGAGGAACTACTAAAAATGTCAACTATAAAGGGATGCAGCAGCAACCTGGTTGTCTGAATTTACATATAATGTGTTCTCTAATATTCAGTCTTTCATATTGTCTTAGAAATGTATCACCAGTATCTATCAATAAATAATTAAAACTGTTGAAACCGTTATGACTTCTACTGCCAGAGATCTAGGTTCTGTAATGTGTCTATTATTAAAGTTTTTATGCAGTTTTCACTATACCTGTGAAAATAATAGTCTTAATATTACTTAATTATCTTAATATTTTCTGAAGTCTAATAAATAAAAATTATTTTAAATATTATAAGGATTTATATAGAATACAGCTTTAAACCATTTTTAAAAATGCCTGAGAAGAATTCTGCCTCTTTCACTTTGAAGTCAGTGTGATTTTTACCAAATATTTAGTCTGAACATTTTATTTAGTTCTGAGACACTGTTAGTGAGAATTCATTTCTGGCTTATGCCTGTCTGCCATGGCTCCAGCACATCGTGGAAACCTCCCAGGTTTAGAGCCAGATGGTTGATTGTTCACAGCATGACAAACAGGTTGGCTATAACAAGAAGAGGCTATAAAACAAGTGAACTGTTTCTGGAAAAGCAAATGCCATCATCATCTCTTAATTACAGAGTAAATATTGGCTCTGTTAGGCTGGATATACAACTGGTCTTCTTGTGAGACATTTTTCAAGGGCACATTAATATTACAGACACTGTTTTTAATCTAAATTTACAAGCCACTTTATTAGGTACACCTCGCTAGTACCATGTTGGACTCCATTTTAAAACTGTTAATTCCTTGTGGTGTTGATTCAGCAATACCACAAGGTATTCCTCAGAGATTTTGTTGCAACAAATTGCCTTGACAGCCTGATCCAGTTGTAAAAGATTTGTCAGAAGCTCATCCGTGTTGTGAATGTCCTGTTTTAACCATCCCAAGGTACTTTATTAGATTAAGATCTGGTGACTGAGGAGGCCATTTGAATCGAGATGTATGGGTATACCAGGCTATAAATTTTCAACAATGCTCTTTTCAACTGGTAATAATGGGCCCAAAGCAGGCCAAGAAAATATTCTCTCCACCATTACACCACTAGCATCTTAATCTGCTGGCAGGATGAATGCATGAGCCATAAGAGAGAGAACTGTGCATAAAATTCCCAGCAGATCTACAGTTTCTGAAACACTCAGAACAGCAAGTCTTGCACCAACCAGCATGCAATGTTCAAAATCATTTAAATCTGTGTTTCTAAGTCATGCTCATGCACCGTTTGAACTTCTGCAAGTTCAAACGGTGCATTTGAACCATTTCAACACATCTAGGTGCAATGACTTGCTGCAATCTGACAGATTCTCTCATTTTCGGCATAAGGAATTGGACAGGTGTATTTAATAAAGTTGGAGGTGAGAGTATGTGATGCAGCTTCATTTAACAGTTGTATTATATTGTTAAATAGCTCTATAAATGATGGAAGGCTACTGTCTCCTATGGAGTGTCAGAGCATGAATGGTCAAAAAATGTGCTTGGCATATTTTTGAATTCCCCTCTTTCTGTATCTGTTAGCAGAATCTGCTGTCACTTCTTTCTGACACATCTGATTGATTTGGGTAGCAATATTCTTGATAAGAATTTTATTATGGTACATATATACATTCTGATCTGCACTCATAACTTGCATTCTGCCATCTGATGTAGAAAAAAATATCTGGAACAAGAACTAATTTGACACTGCAAAGTGAAATCTACATAAATTTTAGATAGAAAGAGATGAAGTCATCTCCTTAGATATTGATGTATGTAACTAAGTTAGAATACCTTGCAAAAGGCAGTAAGGTGACAGCATGCATTCATATTTCAGCACAAAAAGAATCTGTCCCTCTTGTTTAGCAGTGGCAGATTTTTTTTCTTAAAGTAGATTGCCTGCATGAAAGAGTTATACTTCAGGAGGGGTACTGTGTCCTCCAAGTGCACAAGTGTCCTTTTGGCAACTTGAAGCTTTTTGGCAACAAGGGAAATGCAGTACTACAGTCATTTGTGTGGCTACCACCCACTCTTTGTTTGACATTACCTTCTCTGCTATTCCAAATAATATATTTCTGTGATGTATATGCCTAGCAAACATATTTAAGGATCAAAAATGGGAATGTAGCTGTAGTAACTACAGTATATCATGTATATATTTTCCAGTACCGTTCATACTTCATTCTTTTTGTAATATATGTCACCCAAACATGAGATGGGAGAGTTACAATATGTTAGGCTGTAAAACTGAACTGATCTCTTAGAGAGGATTTTATGTCACAAGGATTACTCTACTCTTTTGGGACCCGAACAAATTCCTCTTCAGGCAATCTTTGAGTGCAGGTTCTGGCAAGGATTCTCTAACACAACTGTATTTTCAGTGCTAGGGCTGGTTATCGTAGATTTTTAAGTTTATTAACTTTCTGTATTTGTGTCTCCCTCCTTCAGCTGCAGAGGAAGAGGCACATAGGCAACGACATTGTGGCCATCGTGTTCCAGGAAGAAAACACTCCCTTTGTACCGGACATGATCCAATCCAACTTCTTGCATGCGTATGTTGTGGTGCAGGTGGAGAACGCATGCTCAGACAATGTTACATACAAGGTTTGTTTCACAGATTGACAGTTTTCTATTATAAAATTTTCATGGTTATCTGATAAACACATTTTAGATCCAGTTGAAGTTTGCTTAGAGGGCTGAATCCTAATTACTAGTGTTATCTCTTAAAGTACCATAATGTTTTGACGTCATTATTTAGAGTGATGACAGAAATGGTTAATTTTTAGTAACACTTTATTTGACGGGTTGTGAATAAGACTGTATTGACACCGTCATAAACATGATATAACACCTGTCATGAACATGAGTAATTCTTCATGAATATTTATCACTGTTGTCATAAAGTGTCATTCGGTAAATCATGACACTTTTAATACAAAGTTGACATTATTCAAAATGTCTTTGTTATGACAACTTATCATTAACCAAGAAATCATGATCTGACATAAATTTGTTATAAAATTATTACTGATTAAACATTAGCTTTAATAACATAAAGCTACATAACTTTTAAAAATTAACAATACTCACAGTAATTACTATGTAAATATCAGTTTCCAAATGAGACCTTTACCCTTTTGTCTCTTTGGTCAATAAATTTCAACTCCAAAGGTCTGCAGAATCGTCAGCGTGATTTCTGTAAATCTGAGATAGATATTTGTGGGAGGTTTTGTTCGGTCAGCAGAAGTATTTACCTTGAAACTCTCCCAACTAATTTTTGCTGAGTTTTTTCTTATTGATATTGACCTTAACTGAGGCAACAGTGACCTGCAGAATGTTATTACCTGTATGTTTTTTGGGGGATGTGGGGGTTTGTGATTTCCTGAATGATTCTTAGTAAAATTGAGAAGCAGTTTTAGCATGTGTGCATATTTTCTCCATTTGTGGATAATGTCTCTCACTGTGGTTCACTGGAGTATTAAAACATTAGAATTTATTTTTGTGACACTTTCCAAACTCATACATGTTAATAGCATGCTATTTTGTTCTTAAATTTCTTTAGATGTGTTTTCTTTTCTTTTCTTCTAGCCTAATTCATGTTGTCAGACAGGTCAGGTTCTTTTTAGGGTTTTTCTTGATTTTAATGGTTGGGCAGTAATCAGGCCTCGGTGTGGCCTATGAAGCAAAGATAATTTGATTAATCAAAGTTAATTCATGAGTTAACAAGATCATGGCCTAGAATTACTTTTTCACATAGACTCAGGTTTGTTTGGATTTTTTTTCACCTCTTAAAAAAAATCTTGACCAATAAATGACATCACCATTCAGAAACTCTTTTCTCTTTGTTTTTGTTTTTTTGCTCAGGTGTCAGTCACAGCTAGAGATGATGTACCTTTCTTTGGACCTGCTCTACCTGACCCTGCCATCTTCAGAAAGGTCAGCAACCAAACAAACACATCTGTTTCCCAGGGAGACGCCATATACCTTCATTTATTCCTCTCCAAATGTTCTGTATTTTTCATCCTCAGGGCCCTGAATTCCACGAGTTCCTCTTCACAAAGCTTATCAATGCAGAGTACGCTTGCTACAAGGCTGAGAAGTTTGCAAAGCTGGAGGTGAGAGGCATACTTCAGAAAACATTGCCATTTTTTTCCATTTTATATAAGTTTATTCATGCTGCTACAATCTAGCATCCAACTGTTTGCATCTATCTGCAACCTAATGGCTTCATCGGCCTTCCAAAGTGAATTTGTAGATTTACTGTCACTGAAAGGATAGTGGATTTGTTTGTTGACAGGAGCGAACACGTTCGGCCCTGCTGGAAACACTGTATGAGGAGCTGCACATTAACAGCCAGTCCATGATGGGTCTGGGTGGGGATGAAGATAAGCTGGAGAACGGAGGTGGAGGTGGAGGGGGTGGCTTCTTCGAGTCCTTTAAGGTACAGCATTATTTTATTTATTGATTAGATGCACTGGTTATCTGCAACTGCACATGCATGGGCAAGAGTGGTGATGAGTGGAAAAACTTTTCGGATGTTTTTCTTTTTCTTTTTGTCCTCTCCTTTCTCTTGGCTGGGATTCTGGGTATTCACACATGAGGAAACAAAGCATAGAAAATGTGCAGTATCTCAAAGGACCAGTCCTTTGCTGTCCTCACTTGGCTGTGACTGCTGAACTCAGTGGGTTTTCACATGGCGTTGTGGCTTTGGAGGCTGCGGAGTGTCCTCTTGTGTATGAAAGGCACTTTGCTCTGACTGAGAGTTCTCCATCACTTCACTGTGGTGAAGCGACACCCAGCTACTAAGGCATGGCAGCAGGAATTGTGATAGCTGATGAACAATTTAATGACCCTTCATTATGCAGCTTATGATGCAATTTGCACATTTCCCCACGGGCAGCGTTCCATTAATGTTTTTCTTCAGTTAACCTTTTTTTTCTTCAACTTTTAATGAAGCTGCTCTCAGTATTTCTGTCCACCAGTTTTTCTTCAACCTTTATTATAGACTACCTTAAATGTGCTCTTGCCCTTCTATTGCCAAGTTGCCAAATACTAACTTGCTGTCTCTTTGTCTTTGCCACTTCTGCAAGTTACATCTGTAAAGATTTTCCACTCTTCTTCGTCTCTGTTGTGGTACAGCTGGGTAGATTGCATTGTCCTGCTGTCTCTTAATTTTTGCAGTCCTTGTCTTAGTCATCTTCATGTTTCAGACTCATCTACGTTCAGCTGGTAATAGATAATTTTAATGAAGATGTATCTTCATCTTAAGCACCATTTTCTTAAGCAGCATACCCTTAGTTTACTTTCTTCCTGTTGTCCATTGATCTACACTACCAATAAACGTTAAGAAGCAGTCCTGCATACACAACACATATTACACACACACTTGTTATTAAAACTACATTTCCGTAAGCACCTCATAATATTTATATTTAATCACATCTAGCAATAGATCTAATAAACTCTGTTTTATTAATAATAGAACAAACTGACATGAATAAAATATAATAAATTAATTAGCCAAAAACTAATATAAAAAGATTGCAGTGGAAAAATTTAAACCATTTATGTGAGGTTTTCTAATGGAATTACGTCTGTTTTTGATCAATATCCTGCACCAAACCAGTGATGGTCCATTTTCAGTTTTCTGCCACCCGGTTTTTATTGAAATGTTCTCTTTGCCTTTGAGAAAGAAGAGAAATTGCCCAACATCATGATACTTCTTCCTCCAGATCATTCCAGTTTAAGTCCCAGTAGTGTTTAGCAAGCTCCAAACAACTGGTTTGCAGCTCTGGTTCCAGGAAACCACTGGTGGTTTGCAGCTCCAGATTTTTGTTTTTATTTTTAATATTTTTTTTTGCTTTGCTTTGTTTTATAATATCACAATGATTCAAGATTTGGGCGAGTTCAGGCAAGTTTGCTTTGCCTGAACTGACTTATGACTTCATATGTCATAAGTCATAAGAATATGCAGCTGTACTTATTACTTATGAACATCAGCTGATTCTTATGCTCTATTTGAATGGCATGTTCTCTTGTCTTCCCCATTTTGATGACTGTCTAAGATCATCTCTGTCTGATCTCTGTTGAGATCTCTCTGTCATATCATATGTACACCCCAGAGTAACAGAAAGTTATAAATTTAAAACTCCAAGACAATCTGATCACCTTGTATTCGGAGATACTTAATTTTTCCAGAATGAGCTTTTCCTACATAAAAAAAAATTATCTGTTAGGGCTTTTATACATATTTAGAAGGGATACCAATACGGTATAAATTCCCTTTATAGAGATATGAAGGTGGATCCACTGATTATGGATATCTCCTCGTTCTCTCTGCAGCGGGTCATCCGCAGCAGAAGCCAGTCACTGGACGCCATGGGTCTCAGTAACAAGAAGTCACACACAGTCTCCACTAGTCACAGTGGCAGCTTTACCCATAATCCCGCAGAGAGCCCCAAAACTCCAGGGATTGTAAGTAGCTCATTTTGGTTGACATGATGCTCATCTGAGCACACACCTCACATTCGGGACATGGTGTTTTCACAGCACAGGGGATAAACACGTGTTCAGAAGGGTCTCAACTCAAAAGCAGCAGCAGCAGAAGAGTATTTCTACTGGCACCACATCTGTATGTTCTTAACACCAGAGCACTTACTTTTATTTCTGACATTTTATAATCACTCTTGGTTTGTACTCATCTTTCACTAATTGACTCTTTCCATTTATGACTCATGGTGTTTGTGTTAATCCTGATTTACTGTTTAGGGGAGAGGGGGAAAAAAACATAAAACAGGATTTTATGCATTCATTGTCCTCTTTTCGAAGAAGTGTTGTTGCAGCATAAATTGGCAGGCTTTTAGCTAGGGAAAACAGTGCCTATTTTGGAATAATGGAAGTGATTGTTTTTGAGTCCCTCTTTCAGGGTTCGAAGTGAACTTAGACTAGCAGCTGTATGATTACCCAGACTCCCTCCCTTGTTGCTATGCTTTCACAATGAGTGTCTCTTCATTGCAAACACTTGATGCAACTTTGTGGATGTGTGGCTAGAGAATATGCATGGCCCTTATAAACGTCAAGAGCACCTTGCCCTGTTTGTGTCTCCTTTCAATGTTGTATATTAAAATTTTGGGGAATTTCTTTTGCCCCATTTATGAAAAGCTTTTTGATGTTATAGTACCTGTTTGGAATGTCAGCCCTAGTTGTCCCTTTCTCCCCGTCTTAATGCATCAGTAAACAAACTTGTATCCTTTAGGGCAGTACCTGCCAGCATGCCTGCTGTGCTGATCCCCCTGCTGTGCACTTCTATGTTTGACCTCAAACTTCCTTAACCCTGTGAAGCGTTTCACTATTTCCTTTTCCTCGTGTTTGCTTTTTAAGTTATGCTTCAAGCTCCTTTTAAAGCCGTTTTGCTCCCTGCTGTTAAAATTCTTTGTGCTCTGCGCATGAGATCTTATGATGTGTTCTTTCTTTTCTTTCTCTCTCTTGCTTCTTCCATCTTTTATCTCCCCCTTTTTCTCCCTCTCTGCTTCCCTTTGCCCCGTCTTGTGTGGCTCAGTCATTGCTTGTCACGGGGAAAAGTCCCAGTAAATATGGACGCCGAGGCAGTGCCATAGGGATAGGAACAATAGAAGAGGTTCTTGCATTTTCTCTCTTACTGTTTATCATATTTGTTTGCATTTCTAATGTGTTCTCTTCTGGAACAATTAGATATTCCTGTGTTGCTTAGATTAGAATGTGTTTTAGTTTATGTTGCTGTGGGAGGTGCTGTTAATATTACATGTAGTGATTTGTAATCACGTTTCAATTTCATTTAAGTCATTCATTCATGTAGTAAAAACGGATGTGTTTAATGATTTGACTGATGAACGTATGAATAATGACATGAGGGAAGGAAGTTTTGTTTTTGCTGTTTGATGCTTTATCTCAAAGCTTGAAGCCTGAATGTCTCTAAATTTCCTTATTTGTAACTTTGTGTCTGAAGTCAGATAGAACAAATATACAATTTTGTTCCTGCTTTTGGGTTGTTTTGCTTGGATATTGTACTTTAATACTTACGAAATTGACAACATATCACTATTGAAAGGGCATAATTCCGAACAAGAAAGTGTTCTTATGTACTTATGTAGATTTTAAACAAGTTAGAAAGAAGTACTACTTCTAAACACAGTTGTCTGAATCCTGGTGTGTTTTTTTAAAACAATACTCTATGAACATTTATCACCATCAGATCATAAATTGTCAGCAGAATATTTTATACATGTAGATGCATTTTATTTGCTTCAATTACACTACAGTACAGAATTGCAATATGTTCTACAGTACACACAGTATGATGAGTTCTTTGGACCAATGACTTCTCCCAAAATGTCTCTTACTATTTTGTTTTTCTTGCACCCTGTTAGTCACTGATTATTCCTGGGAAAAGCCCAACCAGAAAAAAGTCTGGACCTTTTAGCTCGCGCCGCAGCAGTGCCATTGGCATCGAGAACATCCAGGAGGTCCAAGAGAGGAGGTGAGAGTACAGCAGGGAGTGGGTAGTGAGGACAGAACATTGTTGCAACAGATGGAAGGAAGGACAACTAATTAATTCATTTCTCAGATTCAAATTCTTGCTGGACACTCAATGGTTTGTAGTACCTTACAAAAGGACTGATAGACCCACATTTTTTTCATATTTTCTTACATGACAGTCACAATCTTAGTGCAGAAGTTTGAAGTGAAAGATGGTAACACATGGTTTTCACAATTCTTACAAATAAAGATCTGAAAAGTGTGGTGTGTATTTGTATTCAGTTTTGCTGAGTCAATACTTTTGTCTTTTGGTTGTAAAATACTTTCTTTTTTGACATAAACCTCTATATAAAAAAAAAGTGAATTTTCAATGGAAGATTATTTTAACACCTACATTTTTGGTAAAACTGTTGGAATATTGGAATATTTCAACTTCCCCACAACTGTGTCTCTGTCTTTTGAGATCATTGGTCTTTCTGATGCTATTTCCTCACTAATGTTCTCTAACAAACTTCTGAGGCCTTCAGAAAACTGTTGCATTTGGACTGAGACTAAATTACACAAACTGGACAGAGTACTAATTAGATGACCTCTGTTGGCCGTTGTTGGCACTGGATTTTATTTAGAGGTGGGAAAGTAACTAGGCCTGAATACAAATTTACACCACATGTTTTCAAATCTTGGCTTTTAGGCATTTTGAAAATAATTTTTCTTCCACTTCACTTTGTGTTAGTATATCCCCTGAAATCCCAATAAATACATTGAGATTTGTAGTTGTAGCTCAATAAAATGTGAAAAGGTTCAGGAGGTAAATTTTCTTTGCAAGGCACTGTATTTGTTGCTATTCTACTAGCAAATTTGAACAAAGCTACATTTTGTAATCAAATAAAGTTCAATGTAGCAGTTCATTTGTAGATTTTTATGAGCATAGTTTATCAGTTGTAGTAAGAGGCACTTTATTGGTTTTAAAACCCATATTTTTACAAGAATACTCCATTCTTTATATCTGTGGAGAACTTAAACCAATTTGCTTGTTTTCATCGCCTGATTTTCCCCTCTTTGCATCAGCCGAGAGGTCTCTCCCAACACACAGAAAACTCCAGACTCCAGCCACTTGTCACAAGAAAACAAATCAGGCAACTCCTCCGCCCACAGTTCTCCAGAGTTTGCAGCCACAAAGAACAGGTGACCATCTCCTTTCGTGCTAAGGTTACACACACGGGAAGGCTTGTGAAATATGTGAAAAGAGACAGGTGTTAATATGATCAAAGTAACCCAGGTGTGTAGCTTGGCGATGTGTTGCAGAGCGCCTTCCATCCCCGAGGCTCAGGACTTGTCTCGCTCTTCCTCCAACGCCAGCAGCTTCGCCAGCGTTGTGGAGGAGCACGAGGCCGAGGAGGAATATGAAACTGGACTGGTGGGTATAGACGCAGGCACACTGATAAACACATTATGAAAGTGCATACATTATTAAAGTCACTCTGGGAAAACAAAGACGCTTGAATCTCTCCCCTGATTATACTGCCTCCATTAACTGTTGTTTAATATTTACTGTGGGGGGAAATAACGGAGTTTTAAATCAGCAGCTGTTACCTTCACAGTAAAAACAAAGAGCATGAAAAGGCTCAATAGATTTCATCACATCCTAATAATGACGGGCATGAAAATGGACTGCACAGTCATACATATTAATGTGTTTATGCAGGTCTTCTATTTTGAACCATGTGCATTGAAGAAAGGCTTTAAACCAAATGTATACCTGGAGTTAATCTATAGTTTGGTTGAAGCTATCTCTTAAATTTATTGTTTGTTTTAAAAAAAAAGAAGTATAAAAATCTAATTGTACGTCTTTTCACAGGAAAGTGTGTCTTGTATTACTCCAGTAAAAAAAGACTCGTTTGTTTATGGGTCTGCCGCGGAGGACAGTTCCTGCAGCCAAGGAAGTTTTTCAGGTGAGTTTGCAAGATGTTGGCTCATACTATCAGGCCAGAGATAGACTGAAGGTGTAAGAATCAGACACACTGTGTCATGTATCAGGGGAGAATCTACATTGGGCAAAAGAAAGAAGAACGCTGTCTGTTTCCTGGGAAAATCACGTCAAAGCGCAGTTGAGCACAGGCGTTCCCTTCATCTGATGTAACTTAGAGAGCTGCTTAAATGACTAAGGTTTAGCAGCACAAAGCTAGTCAGTATTCCACTCCACATGTTTAGTGGCTAACTCTGTCCTATGAATCCTTTGCATTTTCTCAAATCTCTTTTTGTTTCCAGCTTGAACAGCTGGCAGCATTGTATGGTTGAGTTTATTACTCATGACAGCCACACATCTGTCCCCTTCCTCCAAGCAGCTTCCCGTCTTCAGCAGCAAGCAGACGGGGTGAAGACGTCGGAGCCAAAAGGGACAGACAGCCAGCCCAAGACGGAGCGCCCCCAGCAGGAGCAGAAGCTGTCGTCGGTGAGAGAAATTACTGAACATCAGTCACTAAATGACATTGTAATGGCTTCACACATCAGCGAGATAAATGTGCTCAGTCATGTATTGTTTAAGTCATTATTTCCATTAGATACACCCTATACTCCCAACTTAAGCTTCAGAAAGTCTCTGGAAGGATCACATACAGATGAAATACAAACGTTAAGCTCATATGCTGTCCATTAAGCTCATCTTCTCACCTTCATATTGCTGCATTACAGCCAATATTTGTCTTTGGCAACTATTTTGTTTGGTCCAATATTTTACAGCTTAAAGAGATGATGCTTCCATGTGAAATCTCATGACCATTCATCCACATGATACATATTCCCCACCAGTAGGGGTGCTGCTGTTATTGTTGTTAGTAGGGTTAGCAAGTGGAAGTTAGCATGGATGTCTCTGCAGAATATTGTTGGTTTCCTTTTAAATCAAGCAGGTGAAGTAGATTTTAAAATATCTACATTCTAACATGAGATCCATGCAGCTTCACAGCTCACATTTTGTGTTGATTTGCAGAACTGTTAGCTGCTGTCTTCTGATCACCATGCTGGCATCCATTTTAAGGTTGGACACATTGATATTTATTGCTTGTCTTACTGTACTGAGCAATAACCGTCTTTACAGTTTCTTTCAGTGAGACTTTGTTAAAAATCTGGTTGCCTGGGCTTCCTGACGTGTTTTTTTTTTTTTATATTTTTTATTTTGACTGCAGTTTCAATCATTTCTATTTACTTCTTGTCTGTCAAGTTTTCCTTTAATTACACTTTAGGAATCACCTGTCAGGTTCTAGAATGCTATATTTTATGTTAAACCTTTGGAAGTTCTAGATTTCTGTATTATATTCTGATGGATTTATTAAAAATATGGGAACAAGCAGTGTGTTTGTGACAATCTGACAGTCAGGTTGCATTTAATACTGTTTCTTTCTAATTTATCTTATTTGTAGATGGAACGCTGTTCCATCCTTTAAGCTTAGCTCCCTTCATGAGCCTAAATTATTCATTCATTAGATTTAAGTGGCTTAACAAACAAACATAGAAAAATAAATTGCTCTGAAAGGGGTAGAGGACTGAAAAGGCTGGCAAAGTGGAATATTTAAAGACCTTCAGAAAGCCTGAGGAACTGTCAATCCAGAAAGTTTCTTTGAATACAAA
Source organism: Xiphophorus couchianus (assembly GCF_001444195.1). Lineage (NCBI taxonomy): Eukaryota > Metazoa > Chordata > Actinopteri > Cyprinodontiformes > Poeciliidae > Xiphophorus > Xiphophorus couchianus. Next base: position 6,604,901 of record NC_040247.1, read on the forward strand.
ATTATTCATTTTAATGTCTAATTTACCTGTGTTTCATTAATTTATACCTCTTTTCTACACCTACACCCTTTTCTTCTTAGAGACGTTATTTAATATAAAAGAAGAGATAAAGGCAACCGAAGGAGGGCAAGAGACGTCCACAGCTGATGTAGAGAAGAAATACAATTGGGGCTGAGCAAGCGATGGACAGATCCTCCCTTGATCGTTCAACACGGATCTGCTGTTTATCAGGACAGACATCCAGCTGCCTGGACATGTATCGACCTCTCGACCTCATTCCGTCCTCCATGTGGAAAACCTTGTGCTCAAGTGAAAGCAGCAGTGAAACTGACTGTCCTTTGGCAGCTGGCTCAGCACAGTAAATCTGCTCACCTGCCCATTCTTTAGGCCAGTAAGCATCGATTGTTACTTTAAACAAACTCTCAGACATTGTGGCTCTTCTATCAAAGACCTTCCTTTTTTTTTGTGAATAAGATAGAATAATAACAACAATCCAACAGATTGGGTTTGTCAAGCTTGTGTAGAGTGCTGTAAGCAGTTTCCTCCTTACCAATTTCTCTCTTTTTTTACTTTTTTGTCACTCGTGTTACAGATCATTTGAAACATATCAGATCAAATAAAGGTAGCCTGGTTTGATGCAAATCGCAGTATTTAAATAATTTCAGTTATTGAAGTATAAAATCCATTATATCTTATCCAAACCAACTAGGCCCTATGTAAAAATAATTTACCCCTAACTGGTAACAAAATAACTGGTTTTGCAATCCATGGCAGTAACAACCACTATCAAGTATTTCCAACAACTTAATGAGTCTTTTACATTACTGTGGATGAATTTTGTCCCACTCTGAATTTCTTTGATTCAGCCACACTGGGGTATTTTTGAACTTGAGCGACCGGTTTGGTGTCACATCTGAAATGAATTTAAGTTCAGACTTTGACTAGGCCACTGCAAAATCTGTATAGGTTTTTTTTTTTTGCCACTCAGAAGCGTTGATCTCACTGTTTCATATTTTCTTAAGCTGTGGAGAACGATTCTCACTGTGTTTCGCTGGAATCCCAAAGCCTTAGAAATGGCTCTGTAGCCATTTCCAGATGGATAGATGTTAATAACTTGGTGCCTATTATGTTCTTAAATTAGTTTTATTTCAGCATATGTTTTGCTTTGAGGCCTTTTGGCCTACTTCGTGTTGTCATATAGGTTCCATGAAAGATATTCCAAGAGTTGGGCAGTAATTGAGTCTAGTTGTGGCTAGGAAACCTGAACCAAAAATATGACAGTTGCAGTTGGATTGTGATTTAGATTGTGGAGGACTCAATTACATTTTCACTGAGGGCCACATTGGTTTGGATAGCATTTTTCCCCTTAAATGAAATCATAATTTAAATATTGCTTTATGCATTTACTCAGATTATCTTTGTCTTTTGTTAAAATATGTTTGATTCGAAATATTTAAATGTGACAAATATGTAAGGAAGGCACTACATGTTTTTTTTATGTCTAATTCACATCCCACTGTGACATTGTACATAAGTTTAACTTTGATGTACTAAGTGACTGTGGCTTTATGTCAGGCCAAGTTCTGTTTTAATGACAGTATATTCTTTTATAGGTTTTCTGCTGTTATTTGTTGTGCTGTACAACAATCTTGGCATATTTGTTTTCTGTAGGAGGTTGATGCTGTTGCTAGTGGCTCTGTAAACCTCCTTTCTCTTGTTTTATGAACCACAGGTGAAGTTAGACCTATGGTGAAATTGTCAGAAAAATAGTAAATATTTTCAAGACATGTTGCAAAATCTCTCCAGATGCTCTTTGTTACACACCACCTGTTGATGTCTGCGTACAGGTGTATTCAACAGTACTGTGCATGGTGAAAGTCTGCTTGCCAAAGCCCCTTTTCTTCTCTGCACAATTCTTCACACAAAGGAATTATCCTTGTGATTTGTGTTTTATCCTGAACCAGCCAACATCCCCAAATGCAGCACACAATGCTGACAGAAAGCCAAATGTTACTGTACCCATCCTTATTTGTAAAGTGTAATATATATAAATAACTGTGACCTGCTGTAAGCACTACATTTCAGTTGTTTTAAAATGCTGACCTTTTTGAAAAGCCTTGGTTTGTTGCTGAGAATTGATCACACTGTGATTTGTCTTGAAGTTGCCTTTTTAATTGTGTCACAAGAGCTGCTCTGTGGGAAGGTCACATTTAAAGGCACCATGTTGCCAGATGAATGTAAAACTAACTAGAAATTAGTTTAGTTAAAAAGGGAGAGACGGTTGAGACAATTTATTTCAGTAAATTTTCAGAATATATTTATAGTGTAGTTAACAGATGGAAGCATTTATATTGCATACAAAGTAAAAAGAATTTTAAGACAGAAGCAAAGACAGAAGTGTATAATGTATTCATTAAGGCTCTTTATAGTGACAAAAATAAAGTGGCATAGGAAAATAAATCACAAAAACTAGTAAGTATAATGCAAAAATATCCTTTAAGCAGATTCTTAAAGAAAAAAAAACTGTTGGCTATTGAAAAGACTGGAGTAGATAATGTCTGCCCTCTTGTGGCTCGATATTGTTATTGCTATTACTATATGGTACCATCATTCCAGTGTACGTGTTTGCACTGCATACCAGTGTACATCAGCCACTAAAAACATAGAAAGAAATTATTTGCTGTGCTTAATTCAAATGATTGTATTTCTGTTCTCTGTTGGCTTAAACCCTTGTTAAAAAAAACAAAAAACTTGTTTGTAAATATTGCTTTTCATCTTTTTTTTTGTAAATGAAATCAAGGAGAAGGTTTAATAAAAATGAACACCACTAGCCCCAGAGTAATTTATTCTCAATAAATGCTGATTGTTACTATGCAAAGAATGAGACTGAGGTACTATTATGAAAGTATCTGTTAAGAGAAGAAAGTTATTTAGCAACCTGGCAGCAACAGATGTTCTAAACAGATAACAAAATCTATGCTTTCTATTGTTCAAAAATGCTAAAATTCAAATAAATTTGTCAAATAAATATATACTATATGTGATCATTTAAATAAAACCAACATCAATGGCTTATATAAATGTTACTGTAAGCCTGTGATAAAATCATCTAAAATCATTTCAGAATAACTTTATTTTGTCATATGAGCTGCAGTACATCAGCTTATACAGTCTAGAAAATGTAAATTTGACAGATAAAATTAATTCATGATGTGCATTATTACACAATGAAATCCAAACAACCACTGAGATAATTATAAATGCTTTAAGATGAGAAAATGAAAAGTACATTTTGTTCCTTTTAAATCATTTGTGCATTCAATGAATTTAATTTATATTTAATTTATCACATTATGTATATGTTTGCCAACAAATTTAATTTACTGAATTGTGGCACTTTTTGAACCCCAGATGTTTCAGGTAATAATACCACAGATAAAGCCATTTTATGCTACTTGAAAATTTGGCACCTTCATGTACGTATTAGACCTTATTAAGTAATTGCTTCTGTGCACACTTAGCCTTAATGGCTGAATTTTGTTATGACTGACAGGGAAAAAAATAATTTTTCCGTTAAAAGAAATTCACAGGAAAAGCGGTGTGCATGCTGCGTAGCTTTGCTGATTACCATTTACTCTTTTTACACCATGTCAGATTTAAAGTGTGATTTACATAAATGTATGACTGATTCAAGTGTTGAAACAAGGAATTGCTTTTAATGAAAATTTGATTGTTTAAATTTGGTCAAAATGGTGTTACAAAGAAGGAGAATTGTCATTTAAAGAAGTCTTTCCTGTGCTATTGTAGAATATTTGCTGAACTGAATCCTTAAGGATTGTACCTTTGACCTTTTTTAGTTTTTAATTCACAGCTCAAGGTTCCACCATTTGAAGTCAAAAGGCTTTCTGCGGACGTTGGAGCCACAGTGCACCTCTCCCATCAGTTTGTGGTAGGAGGCGAAGTCGTCAATGAAGACGCAGTTGAGGCCCAGGCCCTCCATCAGGGAGCACATCTCGGTCTCCAGGGCACAGCGTCCATTCACCTTGGGGCCAAACGGCTTTGGAATGCCAAGGTTTTTCCCCAAAACAATCATGTTGACCTGGAAATTGATATCAACGTGAAGCCATGGAATTAGCTCATAGTTATAGTGCAGTGAAAAAGTGTGTAGCCCCTCAACAGGTGTCCTCTGTTTCTGCGTCTCACATGTAGACATTTCAAAATGAACAATTTTGTTCCCACTCGCATTAAGGTTCACTGAATATATAACAAAGGCAGTTTTCAAATGATGACTTCATTTTTTAAAAAGTAAAGATATCCAAACCAACCTGACCTTTTATAAAATAAACTTCAAATGCTACTCTTTGTTAGATCATAAACTTACTGGAATTGTTTTGTTTTTTTAAAATATAACTTAGTTTCATTTGCTAAACCCCAAGCCTTATACCCAGAGCTGTAGAAAAAATCTAAATAGAACATGACAACATGAAACAAGCTAAAATATCTTAAAAACCAACACATCATAATCTAAAGATAATATAAGATCAGATAAGAAAAAAGTCCAAGCAAGTTATCAGACTGAACATTTCAGGGGTTTGGAGGCAATTTTGGTTTGGATAGATTTCATTTCAACTTTAGCAAAAACATAATTCGCCAAAAGGAAGAAATCCGTAGAAGGGTAAATACTTTTTATAACAATCAATTTCAATTTTCTGTTCATCTTAAATCAAAAGGAATTATTAAAACAAACCATATCAGGGTAGTAAGCCACTGCTCTGGATCTATCCTCGTCATCCAGCTTAAAAAGAATTGGGAGGTCAATAATGTCGTCATCATCCAGGCCCAGCTCCCTTTTCAGAACATCCCTGTTCCAGTCAATGCAGCTCTGTTAAAAGCAGGTTTCAAAGAAAAGACAATTTGATGCTCACTACGGGGCATAATGAGCAGATGTGAAAAATTATGAATCCTTTTAGCACATGGCAAACCCCCTCATCAAACATACAAATATAAATTTATCATAAAAAACAATCCTATACTTGTCATCTGTGATTCTCAGTTATAGGTTAAAAAGTTTTAATGATGCTATTGTGATAAACATCTGATTTGTACAGAGCTATAAACATTTAAGTGTGAACATTACTATAACAATAAGCAAGAAACTTTGAGGTGGACAAGATTAAACTGAAAGTGATGAGATCTGTTAGTCAGGTCTTAATCAACAAAGACCACAAAGACCATGTCACATACATGGGGGCAGTACAGATGGTTGCCAATATAATTTGTTAAAAGCAGAGGGAGAATTTAACGGAAGCCACAAACTTAGTTCATTTCCATGTTCAACTAAATTTATATAGACAATGAAAAGGAATCTCATTACATAAGTGTTAATACTTCAATCTATTCCTTTGTCAGAAATTTTAATTAAATTTCAGCATCCAAATTCTTTGGTAGGAGCATATTAACGGCCATTATCTTGACTTTCCCTCCATATTGTGAAGATAGTCCACAGTCCTCTACAGATGGGCAGACATATTTAGATTTAGTTCTAAAAGTATTTTTTAATGATTTGAAGGTGATATGCTTAGACTGACTTTGATGCTGAAAAATAAAAATCTCTCTTTGACTTTTATCAAACAATCTAATCATCATAATCTGCATCACAAAAAACTTTACCTGCAGTTTGGAAACCCACTCACCTGTACGTAGTTATTTTCATGTCGCATATTTTCATCCCTCAGGATATCATCCACTGTCACATACACTTCATTTTTAACACCTTATGGAAGAATTTAAATTTTTACTTCTGTTATTCCACATTTCACCATCAGTTTTCTATGTATCTGCTAATAACCCGCCAACTATACCATCAAACATCTTGGCTTGTCCATGCCCATCATTACTCAGTTCTCTGAATAATTTGTAGCCCGCGTCTGGGCTGGCCAGTAGCAGACGAAAGCCCTGTCAGCAGGAACACAAAAGACAAAGATTACACTAGAGCTCTTATATCCAAAGAGATCACGCAATCGCTCAGTGGAAGAAAGAGCTTGGCAGCATCAACCAATGATAGTGACAAAGTAAAGGAAGAATCTGAATCCTTGAACCCAACAGGTTCTGTATGCAGTGGAAGCATTTTGCTACCATGTATTCCTTCCACCATGAAGCTTGAATAGAGATGTTACACAGCAGTATTTATACAACCATCATCATCAACACATCTACAGGTGGAAAATAGGTCAGAGCAGTTTTATTTATTTATTTATTTTTATCTTCCCATAATTGATACCAGAGTACAGTATAATCACAATTTATACTTGTCTTGTCTTATTGGATTTGAGCTTCTTAACTACCACATCTACCTTTCTGTCGGGAGCCGGAACAAAGGTCATGAATTCATCGATGTGACCAACACAGAGCCAGTCAGAGAACAAGGCAACAGGCTCCTGAACCTTCTGAGCCCACAAAAAGTCTTGAACCACTTTGGTCATGTTTCGTCCCTTAGTTGCCCTATAGAAAAAAAGAAAAGAACAAGTCTTGACATATACTCAAAAAAGATGCAGCACAATATTTTACACACAAATTGGGATGTATACAAATAAATGTACATTAATATATGCAAACTGTTTGCCTGCAGCGAAATGTGCAGTAGCCACATAAACTCTTTCAGTGGACAATAACAAACTACCTCCCACCAAAACGCAGCAATGTACACTGATATCTGACTACATTCAGTGTTATTTAATCCAAGGAGAATCCCAATGTTTTCATGATTTGAAGCTTTCATAGTTTAAACTTAAGTGATGATATTGAACCACATTATCTTCAAAGAAATAACACACAATTATGTAAATAAAATAAGAGTAAAATTATAGGAAAACATCACTCCAAATGTTATTAGTCATTTATTTTGTCACATGTAGATGTAACTATGCATCGGTCTGTGTGCCTTTTAAATAAAATATATTATTATTATTGGTTGTAGTTGGTAACAGACTGAATCCAAAGATGTTGCCATGGTTATTCAGACATGTGTTGGGAGACTTTCAGATCTTTATACTAATTCGTAAATGTATTCAGGTGCAGAGAAATGTCACAAGTCCAGCTGCGTCCAATACAGTGCAAATCGAATTCATAAAGGCAACGTCTGCTGTGACTCGTCCACACACGCTTTTATGTATCTGATTTTTTTTTGTGCACCACGAGTTTCAGAACTTCTCCCGACTACAAACTTTCACTAAAGTTGCACACTTTTATACATGAGGCCCTTGGTCATTTATAATTTGCTTAATAAACCCTTTAGGTTTGAATTTGTTCTGCAGTGATGTTACTTACGTTGGGAAGGCAACCCCAATGAGGATTCTGCCCAGAGGGTATTTTTTTCCATTCACTGTGACGGGAGGACTGACCTCCAGATTACCAAACGAGTCCAGGCTGCTCACATCTTTTCTGCGAGCCACTCTGGTCACATACCCAAAGTCAGGGCCCTGAGGATGAAACTGCATGAATGTTCTGCACTACAAATGCAAGACAACTTTCCTACACATTTGTTGAATTTAGAATTAGACATGCCCTTCATTGTTCCTCAGCGAGGAAGTCAAGGTCTAACAGCAGCAAAGTGAGAGGTAAATGTAGACTTTGATTCACACAAATGTAAAGAAGTAGTAAAAAAATACGTAAAAAAAACAAACAAAATAAAACGATAGTACAGTAAAATTTAAAAAATAAGAAAAAAATATTGTAGTTATTACAGATGACACTCAGATTGTCATGATCCATGTTCTGTCCTGTCCATGCTGTGCGTTAACACTCATTCAGTTCACCTGCCGCCCCTGCTGATTGCTTGCCTGTTCCACCTGGTCCCTGCCCTACTTAAACTCCTCTCAGCCTCTGCCTCCTTGCCAGATTATCGACAGCCATGAGCCAGTAGTGATCCAGCGTTTCCTTATAAGCCTTCAGTGTTTCTTCGACCCTTTTCTGCCCACGGATTGACCCCTCCTGCCAAGCCCTTCTCGGATACCTACTGTTCTGGATTTCTGGACCCTGACTCAAGCTTCGCCCCACGACCATCGACTATTGCCTGCCCCTCAAGCTAAGTTTGCTCCCTCCGATCTCCTGTGTATGACCTCTGCCTGGTTAATCGTCTTAGTCTCTTCCTGGATTCTCTGCTCCACCCATCCATTGCACTACAGTGCTGTGTTGGATGACCACATCCTGAGCCGCACCAATATCAGAAAATTTAATTAAACCTTTTTTCCTTTGCAATTCTTGTGTGTGGTTGAATTTCCGGGTCCCCACCCAGTGTCCTTACACAGATTCTGAGAAATGTAATTAAATTTAATTTAACTAATGTTCTCTGCTTGTATTGTTTCTATATTGTATTGCAAAATGTGCAAACTCTGTTTTCTTATGAGAAACATTTTTTTATGTGTCACAGTCTAAAGATTTGCCCTCCTTCGAGAAATGTGACATTTGATCTTCACAGATTTACTCCAGACTTTGCAACATTTGTAGTTTATAAAAGAGCAACCTTCTGAAAATCTTAAACTCACTTTACTGTAACTTGTAAGGTAACAAACATGTAGAGCTTCCATCTCTGTTTTAGGATATGTCAGAAATAATCAATTTTTAAACATTTTGATTATATTTTTGGAAGTTATTTACAGAGTAAAGTTTTACACAAGTCAAACTGTATTGAAAATTTGATGTTCACAACAGAAAACAAGTTACCTTGATGAGTGGCTCAGGATGTGATACGATGTTAAATATATTCAAAAGGACTTTTATTTTAAGAGAAAACAGAGACTCCTACCAATAGTTCATCATAAGGAAAGACATCAAGTTTTCCATCTCTGGGGGAATCCAAAACCACAGGAAATGAGTGATGGGGTGAATCAATGTAACCAAATTCCAGTTCATCCTGAAAAAAAAATGGTTATTTTATCTTTGTGTGTCTCACAAAGACAGTAGTCAAACAAAGTTGTTTGACTACTGTCTAAATCCTTTTGATATCAAACTATATTTTTAACAAAAAGTCTTCAAATACATTGACATGGTTAAAAGAGCAGCACAAGTAAAGGAAACCTTCCATGAAAATCAAGTAAAGAAAATGTTTGGCACATGTCAAAGAAGTTTCATTACTTGCATCCAGCGATCTCCTCTGTTCAGGTATTCATGGCAGATCTTCAGTTTGTACCCACAACGTGTAACAAGAGTCTTCATTCCTTTGAGGAACTGGTAGTTATCAGACGTACTGAAACCACAGGCAGACATGTGTTTTCTTGTGAAATATTTTTCCATTATGAAATGGTGGCTTTTGGAATGTTAAACAGTTGATCATTTGATACACAAATAGATTATTGAAAGAAAAGATAAAACAGTTGTCAGAAATTACAAAGACGGCTTTGTACAGCATGAGAAGGTAAAAACAAAGAGAAAAACATAACAACTTCAGAAACATTGATTATTCATTAGTTCCCTCTTACCTGCAAACAAACACCTCCACAGGCTGGAGGGTGTTGGGTGTCATGATCCATGGTGACACTCTGAACACCACTTTGTCTGTAAAAATGGGCGTCTCAGGAATGCCCTTTAAAAGAAAAAACAAGCTGATGAATACATAATGCTTTAACTCCCAACATGGTCTGCTTTTACTGCAAATTAAAATTTTGACTTGAACCAAATAGGGAAATAGAGCAAACATGGAGAAAAAGATGTTCTAGGAAGATGAGACCAACAATGTACTTTCTGCCCAGCATGCAAAACTCTATGTGACACATGGTGGCATCAGCATTGTGGACTCATCTTTCCGTAGAAGTTTGTCAGAGTTGAAAAGGAAGATGGATGACTCCACAAAAAGGTCATTGCTTGATGACTAAGATTACCTTTCTAACAAGACAATAGCCATAAATACACAGAGTTACAGATGAATAGTTTAAAATTAAGCATATTCATGTGTTAGAATGACCCAGTCAAACAGACCAAATTCCAATTGAGTCCGTAGCACAGCTGGAAATCTAATTCTCATAGATGCGCCCCATACAATCTAACAGCTATTTTAAAAATAAAAATTAGTATAAAAGTATGTCTCTACATGTGTTAAACTGCTTGAGTGATTGACAGCTGTGATTTTCATTTCATTCCCCTTCACAATAGTATAATAACCCCTCTATGCCTACAGGGGCTATTATAATTCTATAAAAATATTGTAGTTTGTTGTTTTAACATGAAAATCAATGTAGTTATTATAAACCGAAAGGTGTAAAATTAAGGTGCTACTTTGCTGATCTTACCGCCTTCACTGGCTGCAGTAAGCTAAGGTTGATGGTGATGAGCCCATCAAAGTCCTTGTCAGAAAACCTCAGACCCTCCACATAGAAGTTCATTTCTGCTGAGCCTCCAAGGTAAGGCACTTTCTTAGACAGCACCTCACTGCTTAGCACCAATGGATAGTCCTTTACAAAGGAACTAAAAATTTTATCTGCAGAAAAACATATTATAACTAGTTGCTTGATTAAAAAACATAAATTGTATAATGAGTGATTTAAATAAAATGCGTAACAGTGTACAGCCATAAAACAGTAGCTGAATTGCATTTACATTACATCATCTGTTGCCCTTTAAATCTTCAGTTTTACTCACGGAGGCTGCTCTTAACCACTTCACGGGATGCAGCCCTGAAGACTCGAACACTCTCTGCGTCTCCCTGAGAGATGTGCATGGCGAGTTTGTAGCCTTCTGGGAGTTCTGCAGGTCCTCTGGTCCGCAGCACCATGAGCGACATGTCCTTAAGATCTGTACATATACAAGAAGTCCCATTAACACACTCAATTTGTCTGACCCTCCAGTGGTGAGCATAACTTTCAGTAATGGGCTTAATAGTAAGGAAGTTTAACTGTAAGGACAAGAAATTTTAATTTTAGATTTTTGTTTTCTCGGATTCGGCAGCATGTAATCTCCTTTCAGACAATCTTTTTCCAATTCTTGCGTTGCAAGATTTCTCCCTCACGAACCTTCAAGCTGAACAAAGCTGCTGTTTTCCAAAAAATAGAATCAAACAATAGAAACTTCTCAACTGAATTCTCAGAGTCACTTCTAATAATGATGCATTTAATAAATATAAATGAGAACTGATCAATTCTGGCTGAGAAAAAATGTTAAAAGGACAACATCTGGGGTATAAGACAACCTACAGTAATTTATTGTTAAATTGAAACTTTTTGTAATATTTAATTAATAGTAAAATGTTTATGCACAAATATCATAGGAGTTCAAACATTCCATGTGCTGTTAATTTAAAGTTGCTATTGAGGAAGGGATAAACATGGACAAAGATGAAGAAGTTGCAGTCCATCTGAACCAATTTGGAGAAGTTCAGACCAGAATACACAACAAAGTGTTCTCCTGGAAATTTCAACTATTACTTTCAAAGCTATAGAGTTCGAATCATTAGTAATGACTGCATTTAGACACAATGCACAGCACAGAATTTGTAATAATTTCCCTTTCAATTCATCTTCTAAAACCTGACAATACTTTCAAATACACAAATTTTTAACATTTGCATACAGGAGAGCACTTTTCATACAGTGGGGAAACAATAGAGTGAAAAATGTTCATAGTAAATACTCTTCTGGACAATACAGTTTTACCTGCCACTTTGAGTTTGCGGGGATCCTCTCTGTCTGGTGACTTGTTGTATATATTTTCTGAATCACAGTTGACCAGAAGGATAGCTCCATGCCCTTTGGGACCCCATGTCCATGATTCCTAAGAGATTTTCAACAAACCAAAAATGTCAAATGCAGACATTCAAAGTCTACTAAAATCTCTATAAAGCAAGTTCTGTAAAGCTACTTCAGAATTTGTACTTTTTAATACAAGTATTCAAGTTATGCAAGAGCATGTGTTCATAAGTAATATTAATTATGGAGAACATTAACTGTGTGCTGCTTGCCCTGGTGCTGTTAAACAATGATCCATCTGTTACTGATTAAAGATGTAAACTAGAGACTTTCAAGACAAGCTTTAGCTTGATTATACAGAAAGAGAGTATAATCATTGAGTCTGATGACTGTTCTGTGTTTGTGTATGTATGAAGGTGAGTCCATGCATAGTTCTGGGTAATGGGCTTTAAACTTGCCATTGCTTTGCATTCTGACAATAAGAATAATGAGAATTTGGCTAGATTAAAACAGAATTTCTGCTAACAGATTAAAGGAGAAAATTAAAGAGATGTAAAATGAGCTAACAAAGCCATGCTGCAAATGCCAGATGATCCTTATCATATTTACACATGATATAAGGAGCTGGAAAAAGGATTTTATATTAAAAAAGCTTAATAAATGACTGAGAACTGCTTTATTTTCAGTTCTGTTGTCTTTGTTCAGTTTGTGAAAATATATCCACATGAATTCATTAAATTTTTCACAGTGAGAACTGAACTTAGGACCACTACTGGAGGGTGAATTGGATCAATAGTGTGGAATGTGGAACAACACCATACTTAGACAGCACACATTCAGCTTGCCTCTAATTATAAAAAAATTTGCAAAATAGACTTCACAGAAAAAGAAAAACGAGTTTTTCTGCTGTAGCATGTTCAAGCTTGTACTAAGAAAAGCACATTAGCACCCTAAACTGATCAAAATGCACCACAACAATTTATTTCTTGACTAAAGCTCTTCTTGATGATAAGTGAGTAATATTTTTATTGTAATCAATAACATTTCATGTTTTACCTTATTCGGGTTGTTTTTCTCCACAATACCATCTCTGTCAGCATCCACGTCAAGAGAGATCTCTGGGAGACAAACACATCTTGCTTATTGCATAGTGCTTTTGCATGGGCTTGCATGTTTCATGCAAAGCCTCAAGCACAGTGCAGCTATTGCTTCAATGGTCCCTTTTCCAGTGCAAAATAATGTTTAGACTTTGATCCTACTTTTAATCACAGATGATCTGTTAAAATTAAACTAACATTAATAAGTGGCTGCCATGATCCCTTGTTTTGGACTCTATTCTTCTGTTATTTCCTTGTATTCATTTCTTAATATTATTTTTCCTTGTTATAGTTTATTCCCTCTGTTAGTGCAATTATTTTTGTTAAGCATTGGATTTGTTAGATCTAGTATTTATTTCTGCTATTGTTTAGGTTCTCTATTAGTTTAATCTCTGTCATTGGCTGCGTCTCCATTGACCATATAATTTCAGAAATAAGTTTCCATAATGCAAAGACAGCAATTCCAAAGAAAACTTGCTTTTTGATGAAACATTATGCTGCTTGGATGAGATGGTTTTAAGCCCTTGGTTTATTTAGCAAACTGCAACAAAAACACTTTTGTTCCATCACACGAGTGACATGATCAAAAACTGGTAGTTTAGCGTAATTAGCGAAGGGCCACCAGATATGGACATAATGTACATCAATCTGGAGTCCACGCGGTCATAATTTAACAAAAAAATTATATCAAATCTAATTTTTATGACCGCAACAGCCCATTGGTCAATTTTATTGACGGACATTGAGCTTATCCAATGAAATCCCTCAGTTCTCCTTGGCCAACCCCTCCCCTCTAAGTTTATAAATAGTGTCATTTCAATGTTCAACATATGATTGCAAAAATGTTAGGGTTGTGTAATGAAAGTTAGTATTACTTCAAATTAACTTATTGCACTACAACCCTGTCAAGGTGTCCATGCTTTATGTTAAATTATTCTGTATTTGCACATCTGTATGGTAAACTTATATCAGTAAATTAGTTTTCATAGAGTTATGAATAAATCATACATTTTCTATAATTTGCTTGTACTTGTGGGGTTTGTAATCGAAAGAAAAAAACAGTGGCTGGTGAAATGTCTGAGTGGCTGGTTAAAAGTTTTCTCTACCAGTCACTGTGGCTGGTGGAGAACATTTTTAATTTCCAACCCTGGTTAGTTTTGCCAATTATTCCTTCACAGACTCCGTATTCACCACTGGTTTCTTCCGTCACACTCTGTTGCCTTTTTCCTGTTTTGTAAGTTAATCTTCCATTTCTTAAATCTTAATTTTGCATCAAACTTGCTGCCTCCTTTACTCTGCATATTGGTCCACATCGTCAGCATCATGATAGATGTGTTATTCAGTCAAATAAAACTTACCAATGGCAGTAAGATGCAGAACTGCTTTCCCCAAAACCTTGCTGGTACTTCCACTTCCATAATAGTAGACGGACAGCTGTATATAAATAAACAAATGTTTACTTATGGAAGACAAATGTAAGGAGTTTAATAGCAAAAGCTGCAGGAATGTTCAGTATGAAAAACTTGTGTTGAATTAAAGGCTGTGATTTGAACATCTGTATTTTCATGGCTGTCTAGATTACCTTATCTTCTCTTTCAGATTGGCTGGCCTTGCTCATGCTGATGAGTATGACTGAGTTTCCACTGAGGGGTATCAGGGCCTGTTGGGATGACTCCCCAAGTGGAGGGCGGAGTTCGAATTTAACATTGGGAGTGCACTTCACTGAGAAGAAGTTGGAGCCAGGAGGGGCGCTCCTGAAAGGCAGAATGACAGATTTTGACATTAGGTGTTTTGCCTAATTCATCGCTTTTCAAAAGTAATCATACTCCTTGAGTTTTCAACTATTTTGCTTTCAACTGTTACAATGAACAACTGAATAGTTTTACATGTCTACATATCATAGCACCTACAACTTTATATTAGCATTTACTGTTTCGCTTACCTCAACTGAGGCTTTAAAAATGTTGACATGTGTTAATCTGAGTTCTTTTTTTTTTACCCCTCCAGGGGGTCTTTTGTGGGCTCTAGTGTCCCTTATATGAAAGTAGGCTGACAGGAAAGGGGGAAGGAGAGGGGGGAAGACATGCGGCAAACATCGTCGGGTCAGGGAGTCAAATCCGCGACGGCCACGTCGAGGACCCGAGGCCTCCAAACGTGGGTCGCGCTATCCCCCACGCCACCACGGCACGCCCTAATCTGAGTTCATTTTAACAATAAAAGACTCGCTGTTGTTATGATATAGACTTTTTATGTTAGCTTCAGTTTAAGATCACAACATATTTTTGTCAAAGCCACTCACACCACGCCTATATTCATCTGTGCTCTATGATGAATTTGCAGGCTGAAACTATGAGCTTAGCCCTCCTTTTATTCTTCTACATTTTAGAATGTTGCAACAGCTTAAATGTCAGCCAGGGACATTTTTCTTGAATTGTATTTTTGAATAACTTGCTCTATTTACACCTCATGAGTAGGTGTGTGCAGTTAAGTCAGCAAAATGGGAGTAGTAGGTTCTAAGAACAACAACCACAAAGATGCATGTGTGTATACATTCAGCACATCAGTCATCCAAATTACAGTAATGTTTTTATCAACAGATAAAAATAAAATATGCCTTGGAAAAATTGAAATGATCCAAACTATGAATATGAATCAGTATCCAGTAATCAACTCATCAACAGGTGTCCTGTCACAAGAGATGCAAAAGATTGTGTTGAAATAGAATTTGAAACCCCCTAAGAGTCCTGGACAGATTACACCACGTGTCAGTCCTTTTTGTAATGGAGCCCGGTTCTGGTATGCACAGCAGGCTGACATTTGTCAAAGCGTAGGCCCTTTTCTATGGAGAAAGACAAAGTGTTTTCTGTACAAAGCAACAAAAGAGGACTGTTGTGTATATGTATTGTCCAAAATAAAGGAAAACCCCACAATTTCTGCCTGTAAGAGGTGCATATACAAATGTCTTTCTGTGATTTAACAATGACTTCCTTATTTTGACGGAACTGTACCGAAACAGCTTAGTCATTGTGCGACTTACTGTAGATGACAATACTTCAGCCCATAGTACCAAAAATATGTTTAAGAAGCTTATTAAAACTTATCACAACCCTAAATGTGAGAAGAATTATCAGAGAGCTATCAGACATGTCTTCCATCTAAAACCCCTGCTCATGTTTTTGCTTTAGAGAAAGGGTTTCATCTGACGCTTAAATCTAATCTGAAAGTATTTTGGTAAGTACAATATTATATCACTGTAGCAAATGTGTTGCAAGCAAATACCCATCAGAACAGCTTGGAACGCAATAAAGAACCTACAAGGTGGCTGCACTTAAAAGAACGTCGTTTTATTGCCTAACATTATTTCCCTGTAGCACCTGCAATAATCAATAATGAGTCAGAAAAAGAGAGACGGAAAGTGTGAGCCTGTCTCAAATGCTGGATCTTTAACAAACGGTGCGCACCTTGTAGGTGAAGGGTGGGCTGCAGAGAGAAACCTACCTGTCTACGTTTACGTTGAGTTCCGAGCCGACCACGCACACTACGTTGGTCGATTTATTATAATTTACTCGGAGAGTCCGCCGATGAGCCATGGCTGCAGCCCTCTGGGCTCTCCAGGGCTCTGATTCAGCTCCGGGACAAGAGGACGCAAACGGGTCAGCAGGTCGGGGAGAGGAAAGCTCGACTAAGTCCGCAGTTACAACTGGAGCCACTGGGCGGTGATTGGTCAGAATATAGTCCCCCCGCCCACCCTTCTCTACGGCCAAATTCTTTATCTCTTACCAGTCTGTTTTGCTGATAAAAAAAAAAAACACCTTTAAATGTCGCTGCATGAGTTGCAATGAAGTTCATCCAGCTACAAAAACATAATATTGATACATTTTATAATAAGTAACCGGACTAAGCTCTGTTGTCTCATCTTTCAGTTCAGGATCTGTTGTCCGTCGGATAATACACGCGCCAACAGTTAAGTGTCTCACTTTGATAAGATAAGATAAGATAAATCTTTATTGAAGCAAATTAGCGGAACTAATATGCAAATTAACACAGGCACCTAAATGTGAAGCACATAGTTCTTATTTCCACAGTTGATTAATCTATTTCGCTAATAAACATTAAGTCAGTTTACCTGTTCAAATTCGCCTTTAAAGATGTGCCAACGACAAGCAGGACGCCCCGTGGATTGTCTGTGTCCAGACGGCATGTTCGGTGATTTTCCGCTCCCGCTCTTCTCTTGAGGACAAAAGCAGGAACATTGGACGCTGAATCAGTTTGGGAAATGTCTTCAGACATTTTTGGCTACCAAATTCTCTGGCTCAAAGGATTGCAGTGATCAAAGTGGCTGCTCTGCTTAAATATAAGAGTAGGAAGTGGACGTGTAAGAGAGAGGAGGTACCAACTGTGCTTGAAGCCTATTATATCTTCATTGTAATTGGCAGCTACTGTCGTTGGGACTACAATTCTTAGAATACTCTTTCCAAAGTAAAGGTGGGACTGATTGCTGATTGCTTTGTGAGTGTTTCTCCCACACCTTATTTCCTGTATTCTCTGCGAATAATAGTTCAAAGCACACCCTAAGCAACAACTTAAACATTTAAAATATCTACACATGCGGACACCGCATAAATCTTTATAGACAGAATGAGTTTAAAAATCAGACTTTTACAGACATTCGCCCCTATTTGGGTTTCATTTAGTTCATAGACAACCCCCCCCCCCCACTTTCTCTGTAAAGAAGGACAGGTATGGGGCCCCTTTCAATGAAGCAGAATTGACAAAACATGATGAAAGTAGACAGCAGGGCTTTACGAAGCTTCATCCGTGCGGCTGGGCTCACAAACACCAAGAGGAGTGTGAAGAGGAGCAGTCAGGTTTAAATAATCCCACCAAGCTCCCGTTCTAACACAATGATTCTGATCACAGATTACTGATGCATAAAAACTGTCTACATCGAACTTGTTTTGAGCAAACAAACAATAATAGACTTGGCTAAAGTTATTTGTGAGATCAAGAAAATTTGCTTGCACTAAAGGGTTGGAGGACGAAATAATAATAGCTTCTCTCCTTTTTGAAAATTAAGGTTTGGCTTTTCGTCTCATTTGTATTAAAACTTACATAAACAATGATGCATGATGGAAAAATGTTGCCAGACCAACAGCTGTTTGAAGGTGAGCACAGTTAAAATTTTAATACCAACATAAATCATAATAGCTTGGAAACCCACTCTAATCTTTTATTTTAGCTTTGTGAAACAGAAGCAGCAATGAAACATGCAACAGATAGGGTTAAATGTGCTCTATACAAATGCTGCATAAAAATTTCATGTTTTTATTTCTTCAAGTAATTACTGACCTTGGTTTATTTTGGATTTTTTTGCATCGTCTTATTTCGCTGTACTTATTTTTGATGTGCTGAGTAAAACCTTGTTTCTTTATCCTATAAGCGTATAAACAAAACTAAACAACATAAGTACAACATTTTTAAACATTACGCTATTATTATTATTATTATTATTATTATTATTATAATGCCGAGAAAACTATGCTATAATTTTAAAGATCTGTTTCTGAAAATATAAATATTAAAATTTGCAGGTTAGAGATGCTTCATACAATACCGTCAAAAAATATGATTGTTTTTGCTAACGCTTCCTGCCAAACTTTTCCCCCAAAGAAGTGGGAAGGTCGCCACTTTAACTTAAACTACACCCAATCAAATCGTTGAAATTCTTTGACGTACTTGACCATTGACCAATAGCGTGTTTGTCAACATGCTGGAAGGGGGCGGGATCTTTGCTAGCCTTTGTCATCAGTTTACGGCGCATTGTTTTTCTTTTGGGACAGGGCTCCAAAAACATTATTATAATTTGTCGAAAAATAGGCTTTTAACGTTTCCGTTGTTGTCTTGCAACCAGAAGCCGTCGGAGCATTTATTTTAGGCTATTTCGTTTTTCGGGAAGTGTTGTATTTTTGGGGTCAAACCAGTTTAGCCGTTAGCTGGTTAGCCTGGCGGAGAGGCTGTCCTGATTGGAGCAGGACGAATTCCAGGCTGGTCGAAGAAGGGAACAAATCTCAGCTACTATGCTTCACGCAAGTTGGACAACATTGGATTACACGATTTGTGTTGGGTTTGTGACGCTGTAAAGCTGAATTATGTGTTCATTAGACTGAAATCAAACGCCTCGGATAGTTTGGTGCTTTTGTAGCTCTTAAAAGTGCAATTTGAAACGGTCTGTTAGCCACGTAGCTACATCTCAGTAGGAGGACATTTAAAATGGCGGAAGGTTGGCCCATTCTTCCAGCTCTTGTCCTGCTACTGAGTTTCAGTGCCTGGGTCACAGACTCTTGTCCTGCTGCTTGCTCCTGCCCAAAAGGACAAGATGAGGTCCATATTTTGGAATGCAACAGGAAAAGACTGTCCGCTGCCACCTTGGACGTCCCAGATGGGATAACTCAAGTGTAAGTACACAAGCAGATTTAGTCAGAATCGTGTTTAAACTAAATCTTCTGCTCTGTTTTGATACAAAAACCTTCATAATTGATCATGAAGTTGTAAATGCATTTTAATTGACAGAACCCTCTATTAAGGGCTGTTGTATACAGATATTTTGTTAGTTTTTTTATGCGTGAATTAATTTCCCTGTAAACTAACTGATAATTAATGTTGTATATTTAAAAGAATCATTTTAGGTTTGTAACTGTTTTTAAATTATGTTAACTTTGTTGTTAACATAACAACAAAGTTAACATAATTAACAAAATTCAAACTCTTCAGTTTAAATTTTGTGTTTATCCTTGCCCTGATTGATTTTCTAAATTCCTATTAGAGAGGTCTGTTTACTTTTACAATTATGATTGTACTATTGTGTGTCATTTCATTTCAGCACCATGAACCACAACGAGCTGGCTGTTTTCCCCTTTCTTGGAAACGTTTCATCAAACATTACCTCACTTTCATTGTGAGTACAGAACTTCCATTATGTGTCCTTTTCCCCTTATTTGATATAAAGACTTCTTTCTTGTGAACATTCTTTATTTAACATTATTATGAATAAAACATATATGCATATGCATAAAAAAGCACTTACAACAAAAAAGAGAGGGAGAGAAAGAAAGGAAGAAAAAGGGGGCTCAGCAAACATTTAAATCCATTTCGGCAATTGACATTTCTTAGGAAGGTCCTCATGGGCTCACGTGAGAAGGAGATGTACATGTCCAGTGTCTTTCGTTAAAAGAGAGAGACATACAAAGGGGGCTGACACAGCTTTTTATTACCCATAGCATCTTTATCCGTGTGGCCATCCAAAGAGGAAAATAGCTGGTGTCCGTACACTCAGAAAAATGTCCATTTTTACATGAAGTTTTGCTGTTATTTTTTCCATTATATACATATTTTTCAATCTTTCTTGCCATTGTTGAAGGGTGGGAGGCACAAGCTTGAGTCAGGACAGAGTTATCATTTTCCTTGCTACTAGTAGCAGAATATGTAGTAACTGGACTTCCTTTTTCCCAATATCTTCACCTGGGGTCAAACCCAATTTATAATGCAGTGGGTTCAGTGGTAACGTGAACTTAAATATTTTTGTAATTTCTGTCTGAACCCCCTGCCAGAACGGAATCAGTACTGGGCAGTCCCAAAAATGTGAGTGTGATCCCCAATCTGATTACAGTTCCTCCAGCACAAATTTGTAGCATTTCTGTTGTATTTTGAAATACTGAAAGGTGTTTTGAAGAATCTCATTCTTAATTTCCAATCAAATTCCTTCCAACCTGGACTGTGGGTGATCTTAAAACCTTTTTCACAAATCTCCTCCTGCTCCTCATCTTCAATAACAATATTCATTTCTAGTTCCCACTTTTGCTTTATATTTATAGGATTGTCAAAGAAATGCATCTGTAAATGTTTATATAAATTAGATATAATCTTCCTCTTATTATTTTACTCCACACATTTTTTCAGAAATATTTCTAAAGGTAATGCATTTTGTTTCAAGGTAGACCGTCCTTTGTGTGATAAAAGATAATCCCTTAATTGTAAGTACTTATAGAAATCTTTTGAGCATAATCCATATTTATCTTGTAACTGCTTAAATGACTTAAGAGTTTCTCCACTGAATAACTGATTAATTCCTATTAATCCTTTCTGTGCCCATCTCTGATAACCCGTATCCAGTTTGTATGGAAAAAAAGTCAGTAATCTTGGCTATTTTTATTATGCGTGATATTGTTAAGGGTGCTTCTATTTTCTTCCTCACTAGAGACCAGACTCTGTATGTACAATTAATCCAATCATTTTCAATTTTTAAATCCTTCCAATTTTTCGATATAAAGATTTTAATAAATTTTCTCCCATGAATGTGTAGCACTACCATTCTCCATCTAAGACCTATTTAAGTACACAACATTTGATGTAATGTACCATACAGTGCTATCACATGCTTTGCCACTTCAAAAAGCCTATTATATTTTGTTCCTGAGAAAAATAAATGATCTGTAATACATTCATAATCATAGTGAGCAGTTGCTAATCAATTGAGTCATTTCTACTTGTGTTATCATTGATTGCTGAGAGAATAGTGGAAGAACTGTTATTGCCTTTTCTTTTTTTTGTTTTGTTTGGATCTAACAAAAGCTTCCAAGTCATTTTGTCTTAGAAAGTTATCTTATCCATGAATAAATGTAAACAGGAAAACTTCTAATCTTGCTTTTTGACATGCAAAGTATGAAATAGAATCTTAAATTGTATTTCAATTTCAATGTGCACAATATTGCAATTAGAAAGTATGCTGGGATGCAGTATTTGGCAGGTCATAATATTTCAGTTGCCTATTTGCCACTAATGCATTTGGTCTGTTGGTTTGACTAACTGTGCATTATGCCCACAATATAAAATTCTAAAGCTCGTGTAAAGTAGCAAGGAAATACGGGCTAATTGTAAATGATAATGTCTCTGCAATACTTAACATATTGTATTGCAATTTCATGTTTTTTTTCCTTTTACCTTAAATCCTGCAATCCTAATGTGCTATAATTTATTTAGTTTAATTTAGTAAAAATGAAAAGTGTAATCCACTAAATGCCTGGATATGGTCTCAAAAGTTTGATTTGTACTGTTAAAGTTGACCCATTTGCTCACTGTATAGAAGACTTGTTCAATAATATTCTAGTGTCATTTTGTTGAGCCAAATAACTGACTAGATGTCAGTTAATGGGGCCAACACATCGCTCACCAAAGAGCAGGCTCACCATATACAAAGGCTACAGTCTTCAATACAGTTGGCCCTGATTTGATTCCCGGCCCTTTGCAATTTGCTGCATGTCTTCCCTTTACCTCTATCCTATTCTATTTGTCCAGCTATTAAAGAATTATGGTCACAAAAAAATCTTTTATTGATTTAGAAAAGAAACGGGAGCAAACTTCCTCTGTGACAGAAAGGACAAAGTACGAAACTAACTGTTTGTTATATGGTTCTTATCTGTCGGTAGGAGGTTATGCTTAAATCTAGCTGCCTTTTATGTTTGAATAATTTTTATATAACCTTTAAGTGGCTGGCAATAAAATATCTTTTAAAAAGCATTACAGAATTGTTCTGTGAAAGTTCACATAAAACAACTTGAAGAGTTTCATAAACATTAAAGATTTTTCTTTCTAATTCATGTAGCCTGTCTCCTCAGAAGTTAGAAAAAATGAGCTGTCACTCCAAACATCTGAAAAATACAGATGTTTGTTAGGCATCATTAGTCATTGGGTTTAGTATTCCAGTTTAGTCAAGCTTCTTGATAACTTTGAATTGATTGTGACTTGTAATTGTCAATGTTATTGCAGAAAACTGAAATGTTTTTGTTTTTAATATAATTCAGAGTCCACAATCGGATCTCAGAACTGTTGATGCATCAGCTGCAACCATACATTTCCCTGGAAACACTGGACCTAACGTCTAACTCTATCTCTGAGCTCAAAGTGGGAGCTTTTCCATCCATCCAGCTCAAATATCTGTAAGTAATAATGCATCATTGAAATTAGCAGTATATACTTTTCCCCTCAGGACTTGGAGTGATCATTAAACATTAACTTTTACTTCCTCCTCAATTTCAGTGGATAACAATAGTTGTGTAATCAGTAGTATAGAATATAAGAAAACACTTCTGCAGATTAGGTTTAAGTTGAATAGTAACAGTTCTTTTGGGGATGTAATGCATTTTAAATATCTTAATGAAAAAACTGCATGCACTGAGGCTTTTGTTATTAAAGAAATCAGTAATGCATGAAGCTTATTTTACTCCTGAGCAGACCTAAAATAGGTGAGGCATATTTATCCCTTTTTAATTTTTTGCTTCAGTGTTTTTGCCTTTGTTTCATCTTTTAGGAACTTGAGTAACAATAAAATCAGCCTCCTGGAGCCTGGCTGCTTTGAAAACATCTCCAGCTCACTGCTGGTGCTTCGGCTGAACAGGAACAGATTAGTTACGCTGCCGTCAAAAGTCTTCAAACTTTCTCAGCTTCAGCTACTGTAAGTATTAAACATATTTTAGTTCAAAACTGAAATCGGCACCCTCAAAGTGATTTTTATTTATTTTTTGATTTGATCAACTTTTATTTAGGCCAATGAATCAAGCTGATAATGCTACTTTCAGTATTCCAGCCATTTTATGAGTTTACTTCATTGTTTTATTTCTGCTTGGCTAAATAAAGCTTTAATTTACTTTCCCAACAGGGAAATGAAGCGTAATAAGATCAAGATAGTGGACAGTCTGACATTCAAGGGTCTGGACTCGCTAAAGTCTCTAAAGATGCAAAGAAATGGCATCACAAAGCTCATGGATGGAGCATTTTTTGGGCTAAACAACATTGAAGAGCTGTGAGTATAATGCTGTTCATTTCAATTTCAAAACAGTTTAATTACTATTTGTTTTAGAAGTAGCTGATTGGTTTTGATGGGAAATACGTTTCTCCATCCACCCATCCATCCATTTTCTGTACAGTTTCTCTCATAAAAATAAATATTATTTCTTTGGTCTTTCGTTGTTTTCCCATCTTTCAGAGAGCTGGAACACAACAACCTAACGGAGGTTAATAAAGTTTGGCTGTATGGCCTCCGGATGTTGCGCATCCTGCAGATCAGCCACAACGCTATAGGTGTTATTCGTCCTGACGCCTGGGAGTTTTGTCAAAAACTGGAGGAACTGTAAGTATGTTGCTATTAAAAACTGAAACCTCTGTGCAGATGAGCAGTCCCACATGGTTTCATCAGCCACTGTTGTATGATTTATTTAATGTTTACTGCCTTTTCTTCCTAGCCGTATCTGGACCTCATTCTAGCTTTTCACAGCTCATTTAGAAAAAGTTAGGTTGTGAAATTGCCTAATTTATGAACGCATCTCTTACACAACCAAATGAGATCAAATTTAAATGTATGGGAATTGTATTTTATGAAATTGGTGTTTATCTTTGCAGAGACTTGTCCCATAATCACCTGACGAGAATTGAGGAGACTGCTTTTGTTGGATTAGGATTCCTGGAGACTTTGAACCTGGGAGAAAACGCCATCAGCCATTTGGGAGAAGGCGTGTTTAGGAGCTTGGCACATCTGCGGACCTTGTAAGTACAAGCCTGTAGCAGTATCGCTTCTAAGAATATTAAATGAAGTCAAGGTTGCTTATTAAAATCAAGTCTTGGCTTGTTCTTGACCTGCATTCCGACAGATTGCTGACTACAGTAGGTCTGTGGGCTTGTTTTCATTCCTTAACTGTACTTCTAGTCCTGTCATGAATATAGTTTTTCCTTACAAATTAGAAAAATTGTAGAAGCTGCTTTCTCTTTATACGCTGCTTTAGTTTCTGTTGTGTGGTAATCCTGCGTTAGTCATTTCATTTGTATTCTAAATCAAATGACTCGGTGTGTAATTTTTCCCAGAATTCCACTTTAGTTCTGTATTATCTGTCCTCCAAGTGAAGAAGAAAGTGTTTTTGACAGCCTGAAGAGGTGCTTTAATGATTAGCATGTATTAACATTTAATGAATGTGGGTTTCTCCTAAGTAGACTCTGATGGATTAAAACTGCAAATGCAATCATAATCAGTCTTTCTAATGGAATATTTGTGTTGCCTTGTAAGGCCCCTGTCCATGTCATACATGTGGGATGTGAGAGGGTTCTGCACTTTAGCTGTACGAGTGGCAAATTTAATGGGACGATTACAGTATTAGCAACATTAGCATTACAACAAAGGTTTTGGAAATCCTGTACAATAATATGCTAGCCTAATTAAGCAAGTATGCAATTTGTATTTAAGTATTATTCTGTAACTTATGAAGTGTAGAGAAACTCCTTATTTGATGCAAGCATAAGTCGTTGAAATGAAATATGAAGAGTTTATGTTTTGGTATGTTTATCATCCAGAAAACTTTCATTGAAGAGGGGTATTTTACAGATCCAAACTTCTTTCAGAGGTGACCATGCATGACGAAAGTAAAACAAAAGAGCCTGTGATCCATCCTGCAAACACAAAGCCTCTCTGGGTTTCCAGGAGACCCATGAACTGTGATAAATAGTGCTAAACAGAGCCAATTATTTCCTCTCATCAGAAGCAGGGCCACCAAACTTTGACACAGCTTAGAAGCTCGGTGTCTCAAATTGTTAGGTTCGCAACTTTGGCTACATTCACATAGCAGGCCTTAATGCTCAATTTTGATAGACTTTTTGCTGGAATCCGATTGTTTGTGTTTGTGCGTGCATGTGTGTGGTGATTATACATACTCCTATAATGTATGATCAGACTTCTGATAAGTATAATCAGACTTCTGATTATAGAAGCAAGTATAATCAGACTTCTGTGTGAACAGTTTAAACCCCAAAGTGACCCTCATGCACTGAAGAAGAATGTCACACAGCAGCAAACTGATTACGGGAGCAATAATGGATACCACCATCTATGGATTTATTTTAAAGTTATTCACCAATGGGAGCTGTCACAAGAAAGCACAACTAATACCAATGGCATTTTGTAAAGCATTGACTGGAATTTGTGTAAAGTAGTATTTTTGTATGCGTTGCCGGCACCAGGAGTGGTGGAAATGCGATTATGATATTTCATTAGTCCAGATTTGTCATAGATTTAATTGTTATTTATGTCCAGTTTTAGTCCGTCTGGCGGTGACGCATGTCTCACGTCAATGACGTAAAAGTTGGATAAAATGTCACTAGACCATTTAGACTGCAGACACTTTCCAAACTACTGGAGATGTGTCTTATTTGGTATCATATTAGTGACACATATTTGATTGATTCATTTGTTTATTTTTTTGCGGCGGTTGAAAAGATTGGAATGGGGTCATTAAAACTGCTGTGTGACCGTTGCCTAGAGTTGCTACTACTGGCATCCACAGTTCTTTGGTTGGAAAGACTAATTTATAATGTATTTACAGAAAACGTTTTTAGCTGTTTAGCACATTTAGCATATAATGTGTGATATAACTCTTTGTTTTTCAGAGATATTCGCAACAATGAAATCTCATGGGCCATTGAAGACTCCATTGCTGTATTTGATGGAATGAAGAAGCTGAACACACTGTGAGAACGGATATAAATATGGCTGTGAAATTGTAATCTACTGCTTGCATGCATGCATATCGTTGGAATGCCTTTCATTTAGACAAATAACCTTCTTACATGTTATTTCTTAGTGCTTCAGACCTTTCATTAGTGTTTTAGTGATGAATGTTATAAATCTAACACATAGCTGTTTATTTACAGTACTGTAAAAAAGTGTTTGCCCTTTACAAATTTGTTCTGTTATAGCTGATGTTGTCCCAGTGAAAGGATTCTGATCATGAAAACTAATATTATTATAAGAAAAAGACAGGCAGAGTAAATGGAAATGGATTGTTTTACATAATTATTTTATTTATTATAGAATAAGACCATTCAGACCAATCTGATACTATGTGAAAAAGTAGTATGTGTGCTTTGAAATATTGTGTTTGTCAACGGTGAGCCCAAGTGTTTAGATTAATGTCCCAAACTGATGCTGATAATCTTTAGGATTTTCAGGTGGAAAGTAGCTTGTTTTGCCAAATATGTGGTGGAGCTTTGGGTTTTATTTGGTCAGCAGCAAATAACTCTCTTGAGGATGCCATTTTTCTAGTCTTTTTTTTTTTTTTTGAGTTATAATCATCATCTGAGCGAAGTGAGGCTACCAATGCTTAATGGTATTTTGGGTTGTTTTTTAACCTCATGGATGTGTGTTTGACATTCTCTTGGAGTTATTTTGGTAGGACAGCCACTCCTTGGAAGATTCATTCCTGTTTCGTTATTTCTCCATTTGTGGTTAATGACGTTCACTCTGGTTTATTGAAGCCCCAGCACCTTAGAAATGGTTCTGTAATCTTGTCTAGACACACTTCCTCTTTTCATATCTGTTCTTCTTTTAGTTGAACATGATGTATTGCTATTTGAGATTTTTCAACCTACTTGTTGTGAGCTAGGTTCTATTTTAGTAATACTGTAATTATGCAGGTCAGGCTATAATCACACTTTGTTTTGTACAAAGGGTTGGTTGGTTTGGCAAACTGTTTTTTGAATTAGCTCTATTTGATATTACAATTTGTTTGATCTGAAAAACTTAAATGTGGCCAAAAAATAAAATCTGTCATGCACCAACACTTTTAACAGGACAATTCACTATATGTTTATAATGAATTTTTAATTTATAGCCATTTTATAGCCCGAACAAGCTGACTGACCATGAAATGCTGTATAACCTTCACAAAAGACTCGGTTGTATACTCAGTTTACCAATATGTAAGACAACTTAAGAAACTGTTAAAAAAATCTGACAAGAAATTACGTTATTTTGCAGAAATTTGCAGCGGAACAAAATCAAATCAATCACTCAGAAGGCATTTGAGGGGCTGGATGAGCTGAAGGAGCTGTGAGTTAAATCATTAAACTTTGTCTTTGTATCTTGACAGTACTGATAACTCCTACAAATATGTTGTTAATGACAGATTATATTTATCTTATCAGTAAGTGTTTTAGAATTATGTAATTTTAGTAAATCCAGATATTGCTGAGATCAAATCTCTAGTTAAAGGCTTTAATCCATATTTCTGTCTTGTTTTCAGGGACCTTGGCAAGAACGGTATCATGTCCATACACCCTGAGGCGCTTTCCCATTTAGAACTCGAAGTATTGTACGTATGCTGAAAGCTTAAGTCTTAGGTTTTGTTAAGCTTACATACAACAAAGTTTTTTTAATGTTGTTTCTTAAACTGATTTTTTTTAAAAAAATGAAATTAGATTACTTATAAAACACAAATTAACTTTTTGTTTTGAAGTTAGAGATGTGTTTATTTATTTTCAGGTACATCTTGAGCTGACTTTGCTACCTGTTAGTAAAAACAGCCATGTCCTCTACTAGAAAATACTGCAGAAATATTTTTTCCTTCTTAGAGGTTTTGATCAGAACCTTTTAGGAGTCTCTAAGACTTCGCATGAAGTACCCTAGATGCTGTGATGGAAGCAATGAAAGTAAGACAATAGTTTCTTTAAATTTATGACAATTTGTCCATTTTTCTGTTTTGCTTTCTCAGTGTCCTGAACTCCAGCAGCCTGCTGTGTGACTGTCATATGCAGTGGCTGGGTCCCTGGCTGACCGAAAGCCAGTTCCTTCAGTCTGTCTCTGCTGTCTGCGCCCATCCTGCTGGTCTACTTGGTCGCAGCATCCTTTCAATCAGCCCAGAGGAGTTTGTTTGTGGTCAGTTTGAATATTTAAATTCTCAGAAATACACAATGAATTATAAAACATGTTGCAAATAGATCCATGTCTAGGTTTGCTGTTTTTGTTGAGGTATTTGGAATATTTAAAATTGTAATACAGTGTGATAAGTATTTTATTCTGAGAGATATTTTATTCAAGAGTTCTATAGGAATATTGTTAATATAGAAAAATTCTCCCATTTTCCTCTTTCTCCACTATAGATGATTTCCCCAAGCCTCGGATCACAACCCACCCAGAGACCTCTGTGGCTTTGAGGGGCAACAACATGACTCTGAGCTGCGTTGCATCCAGTAGCAGCGACTCGCCAATGACCACGGCGTGGCGGAAGGACGGGGAGGTTCTCTACGATGCAGAAGTGGAAAACTACGCCCGTTATCAGGATGGACAGCTCATCTACACCACCATGCTTCATCTCCTTAATGTCAACTTCACTGATAACGGGCTTTACCAGTGTGTTGTCTCCAATCACTTTGGCTCCAACTACTCAAACAGGGCTATGCTGACGATCAACGGTGAGACCCTGTCCGCTTTTTCATGAATACTTTTAACATTTGTTATTAGAAATGTACTGATCTGATATTAATATCTGTATTGGTCTTGATATTGAAAAAACAAATTGTAGATTGAGTATCGGTGACAATGTGCCTGGTCCATAAGGGCTGATCTATTCAATGTAATTCTATGCTTTATCCTCTGAGCTTTATTATTTATTGTGCATTGGCTGTTATGCTTCTTATTGCACTGACTGAACAAATGAACAAATTAAAGTTGAGTTGTTTTTACAGGTTGTGAAGCTTTTGATGTCTTTAAGGATGCTGTACTGGTCCACAGTAATCAAATAAACTTGTTACTCAGCAAAAAAAGTGTTTAAAAAATACACTTTTTAAGTCAATTCAGCTCTGGTTTTATGTATCGAATTGTATAGACCAATTCTAAACTTAAGGTATCTGTATTGGTATTGGAAGTGGAAAAAGTGGATTGGTGTTATGCAGTTTTCTAGAAAAAGTATTAGTCTTAGAAACTTAGTCTGCACTAACTTAACAAGGATTGTGCTATTGTGATTTAACTGAATTGCAATTAAAATGATTACTTAAAAGACTTAGGAGAAGTATCAGCGAAAAGATTTCTTGATAACAGACCCTAACCCTAGATTGCCCTCTGCTTTTCAGAGATGCCCTCCTTTCTTAAGACTCCCATGGATCTGACAATCCGCACTGGGACGATGGCTCGGCTTGAGTGTGCAGCGGAAGGTCACCCTTCTCCCCAGATAGCTTGGCAGAAGGATGGAGGCACTGACTTCCCCGCTGCCAGAGAGCGCAGGATGCACGTGATGCCAGATGATGACATCTTCTTCATTGCTAATGTGAAGACAGAAGACATGGGTGTGTACAGCTGTACGGCTCAAAATGCAGCTGGCAGTCTCTCAGCTAACGCCACTCTGACCGTCCTGGGTGAGTCATGCTCCTTAACAGCAGAGAGTATAGCTGTTCCTTTGTTTTCTGGTTGGTTATTTCCGCTCAAATTGGATGCTTGTCTATATGTGTCACTTACTAGAAGCTCTTATTTGTTACCACTTTGCCAGATTGAGACAGTGATGCTACAAAAGAAAACCTTAACATGTTTATTATTCACAGGTTTCACAGGTTATGGGTGGTTGAAATTCTTGAAAATGTTTGAATTTCAATATGATGTTTTCAAGTGCTTGATTTCTATATAAAGTCCTTTTTAAGTGCTTGATATCCAAACTGCACAATTTTGTAACAAAGTGCAAACAAACGTTTGATTAAAAGCCTAAATTTAGAGAACATTAAACTTAATTAAAGTTGAACCCAGATATCTTCACCTAATAAGAAGAGAAAAAATTTTAAACTTCTAAACTTCTCTTGTTTAGATGACAAGATAAGCTATCTAAACAAGATAAGCTTTGATAACTTATCTAGGTACAAAGATGTACCAAAATTCTCTAAATTTAGGCAATTTAGAGAATCGCCTTAATTATTTCAATTTTCTAAATGCCATAATACTTAGCAAGAACATTTTCTACATGTTTTTTTGTGTAACTTTCTTTATATATCTAGCATTTAATTTGAGCAGGAAGGTCATTTACCTAAACATAATTTGTTTGGATTTTTTCAATGTAATGAATATTTATTATTCCCAATGACTCACTGACTTATTGATTTAAGTAATTGAAATAAGGGCCAGCTTATAATTTATACATTATAGAAATTAACATTAACACTAATTTTTTTTGTTAAATTAATGTTTTGTTCCCTGAGCAGTCAGGTACATAGCGTGTGTCTCTATGTGTGTGTGTGTGTGTGTGAGAGAGAGAGAGACATTTCAAAACATAAACTTTTGCTATATTTTAGTTTATGTTGTCCCTGCTGTAGAACATAAAATACCATCATAAGAAATTAACAAGTCATAAATTATGTCATAGTGAATAAAAACTCTTTGTTTTAGTTCATTTGTGTTGCTTTTATTTAATGTCCAAAATGTGGAATAGTTTGAAAAATTTCCTTAGAAATGCTTGAAAAGGCAGACAGGTCCTAGGTGAGGGACCAGACAAAGTGCAGCCCGAAGACCCCAATGATGAGTAAAAACATTGGACTTGGTGTTCCCTCGCCCGGACGCGGGTCACCGGGGCCCCACTCTGGAGCCAGGCCTGGAGGGGGTGCACGATGGCAAGCGTCTGGTGGCCGGGCTTTTACCCATGGAGCCCGGCCGGGCTCAGCCCGAAGAGGAAACATGGGCCCCCCCTCCCATGGGCCCACCACCCGTGGGAGGGGCCAAAGGGGTCGGGTGCACTGTGTGATGGGTGGCGGCCAAGGGAGGGGACCCTGGCGGTCCGATCATCGGTTGCAGAAACTGGCTCTTGGGACGTGGAATGTCACCTCTCTGGTGGGGAAGGAGCCGGAGCTAGTGCGTGAGGTCGAGAGGTTCCGGCTAGAAATAGTCGGTCTCACCTCGACGCATGGCTCTGGTTCTGGAACCAGTCTCCTTGAGAGGGGCTGGACATACTTCCACTCTGGAGTTGCCCAGGGAGAGAGACGTCGGGCAGGAGTGGGCATACTTGTTGCTCCCCATCTCGGCGCCTGTACGTTGGGGTTCACCCCGGTGAACGAGAGGGTAGCATCCCTCCGCCTACGGGTGGGGGGACGGGTTCTGACTGTCGTTTGTGCTTACGGGCCGAACGACAGTTCAGATTACCCACCCTTTTTGGAGTCCTTAGAGGGGGTACTGGAGAGTGCTCCTCCTGGGGACTCCCTTGTTCTGCTGGGGGACTTCAACGCTCACGTGGGCGACGACAGTGAGACCCGGAGGGGCGTGGTTGGGAGGAACGGCCCGCCCGACCTGAACTCGAGCGGTGTTCTGTTGCTGGACTTCTGTGCTCGCCATGGATTGTCCATAACAAACACCATGTTCAGGCATAAGGGTGTCCATATGTGCACTTGGCACCAGGACACCCTAGGCCGCAGTTCGATGATCGACTTTGTCATCGTTTTATCGGATCTGCGGCCGTATGTCTTGGGCACTCGGGTGAAGAGAGGTGTGGAGCTGTCCACTGACCACTACCTGGTGGTGAGTTGGCTCCGGTGGTGGGGGCGAAAGCCGGTCAGACCTGGCAGGCCCAAACGTGTTGTGAGGGTCTGCTGGGAACGTCTGGCGGAATCCCCTGTGAGACGGAGCTTTAACTCCCATCTCCGGCAAAACTTCGAACACGTCCCGGGGGAGGTGGGGGACATGGAGTCTGAGTGGACCGTGTTCCGTGCCTCCATTGTCGAGGCGGCCGATCGGAGCTGTGGCCGCAAGGTTGTCGGTGCCTGTCGCGGCGACAACCCTCGAACCCGTTGGTGGACACCTTCGGTGAGGGATGCCGTCAGGCTGAAGAAGGAGTCCTATCGGGCCTTTTTGGCCTGTGGGACTCCGGAAGCAGCTGATGGGTACCGGCGAAGCGGCATGCGGCTCGGGCGGTTGCTGAGGCAAAAACTCGGGCGTGGGAGGAGTTTGGAGAGGCCATGGAGAAAGACTTCCGCACGGCTTCGAGGCGATTCTGGTCCACCATCCGGCGTCTCAGGGGGGGGGAAGCGGTGCAGCACAAACACTGTTTATAGTGGGGATGGTGTGATGCTGACCTCTACTCGGGACGTTGTGGGTCGGTGGGCAGAGTACTTCGAAGACCTCCTCAATCCCACCAACATGCCTTCCACTGAGGAAGCGGAGCCTGGGGACTCTGAGTTGGGCTCTCCAATCTCTGGGGGCGAGGTCGCTGAGGTGGTTAAAAAGCTCCTCGGTGGCAAGGCCCCGGGGGTGGATGAGATCCGCCCGGAGTTCCTTAAGGCTCTGGATGTTGTAGGGTTGTGTTGGTTGATGCGACTCTGCAATATCGCATGGACATCGGGGGCAGTTCCCCTGGATTGGCAGACTGGGGTGGTGGTCCCCCTGTTCAAAAAGGGGGACCGGAGGGTGTGCTCCAATTATAGAGGGGTCACACTCTTAAGCCTCCCTGGCAAGGTCTATTCAGGGGTCCTGGAGAGGAGGGTCCGTCGGATAGTCGAACCTCGGATTCAGGAAGAGCAGTGTGGTTTTCGTCCTGGTCGTGGAACACTGGACCAGCTCTACACCCTCGGCAGGGTCCTGGAGGGTGCATGGGAGTTCGCCCAACCAGTCTACATGTGTTTTGTGGACTTGGAGAAGGCGTTCGACCGTGTCCCTCGGGGAGCCCTGTGGGGGGTTCTCCGGGAGTATGGGGTACCGGGCCCTTTGATACGGGCTGTCAGGTCCCTGTATGACCGGTGTCAGAGTCTGGTCCGCATTGCCGGCAGTAAGTCGGGCTCGTTTCCGGTGAGAGTTGGACTCCGCCAGGGCTGCCCTTTGTCACCGATTCTGTTCATCACTTTTATGGACAGAATTTCTAGGCGCAGCCAAGGTGTTGAGGGGATCCGATTTGGTGGCCTTAGGATCTCATCTCTGCTTTTCGCAGACGATGTGGTCCTTTTGGCTTCATCAGATCGTGATCTGCAGCTCTCGCTGGAGCGGTTCGCAGCCGAGTGTGAAGCGGCCGGGATGGGGATCAGTGCCTCCAAATCCGAGGCCATGGTCTTGAGCCGGAAAAGGGTAGAGTGCCTTCTCCGGGTCAGGGGGGGTGTCCTGCCCCAAGTGGAGGAGTTTAAGTATCTCGGGATCTTGTTCATGAATGGGGGAAGAAGGGAGCGGGAGATCGACAGGCGGATTGGCGCAGCGTCTGCTGTCAAGCGGGCGCTGTACCGGTCCGTCGTGGTGAAGAGAGAGCTGAGCCAAAAAGCGAAGCTCTCGATTTACCGGTCGATCTACGTTCCCACCCTCATCTATGGTCATGAGCTTTGGGTCATGACCGAAAGAACGAGATCGCGGATACAAGCGGCCAAAATGGGTTTTCTCCGTAGGGTGGCTGGGCTCTCCCTTAGAGATAGAGTGAGAAGCTCAGTCATCCGGGAGGGACTCAGAGTAGAGCCGCTGCTCCTTCACATCGAGAGGAGCCAGTTGAGGTGGCTTGGGCATCTGGTCAGGATGCCTCCTGGACGCCTCCCTGGTGAGGTGTTCTGGGCACGTCCCACCGGGAGGAGGCCCCGGGGAAGACCCAGGACACGCTGGAGAGACTATGTCTCTCGGCTGGCCTGGGAACGCCTCGGGATTCCCCCGGAAGAGCTGGAAGAAGTGGCCGGGGAGAGGGAAGTCTGGGCCTCCCTTCTGAAGCTGCTACCCCCGCGACCCGACCTCGGATAAGCGGAAGAAGATGGATGGATGGATGGATGGATGCTTGAAAAGTGCTTGAATTTTACTGTGGGAAAAGTGTGTGAGGCCTGTATTCAGATCCTTCTGACAGAGTATATATATGAGTCACTATTTTAATGACTAAACTTGCTAGACTTTTTATGCAAACTAGTTGTCAGTTACAAACTTCATTTTTCATACCAAACAATTCCAAAACTTAATCAGTCCTCCTCTTTTCCAGAAACTCCATCCTTCGTGCGGCCATTAGAAGACCGAACAGTGGCACATGGTGAAACTGCAGTGCTTCAGTGCATAGCCGGAGGCAGTCCCACTCCCCGACTCAACTGGACCAAAGACGACGGGCCTCTCATGCTCACAGAGCGTCACTTTTTTGCTGCAGCCAATCAGCTCCTCATCATAGTTGATGCTGGGTCAGCTGATGCTGGGAAGTACACCTGCATCATGTCTAACACCCTGGGTACCGAACGCGGCCACATCTACCTCAGCGTCTCACCATCACCCAACTGTGACACACCAGTAGGGTACGACAGCGACGGCTGGACCACTGTGGGGATCGTGGTAATTGTTGTTGTGTGCTGTGTGGTTGGGACGTCACTCGTCTGGGTCATTGTCATCTATCACATGCGCAGGAAGAATGAGGACTACAGCATCACCAACACTGGTTAGTCATTTTAGAAATGCTGTTAAATGAAGGCAGATACAAGATTAAAGGGGACCTATTATTCAAAATCCACACTTTGCATGTTTTTGTACTTCTGTTTTGATCTCAACTGCTTTTAAAAACAACTAAAGCTCTTAAAAAATAAAAAACACCCAGCCATTTTTTGGCAATAGGTTAATAACTGTTTCAAAAACCTTGGGAATGTAACGGCAGAAATGATCTGCCCCTGCCCCTCACCTGGGTGTACTTCCCAGCATCAGCTGGGAAAGCTGGACTTACTAACCCCAGCTAAGTCCAGCCTGTTACCTAGCAACCCAAACTGAACTCCCAGACATTTGGCCAGCAGATTTTACCACTATATGTGCTGTACATTGGGTGTGTTTTGTTGTTGACTTGCCATCCAGAAACCACTTGCTGCTTCTTGTTGGTTGTGCAGGAGGGTCTACTAATGCGTTTCAAAGATATAGGGTTGTATAATTGTGCGTCTGTTTTCACCCTTTTAACTTGAAATGTAAACGTTAAGTGATGGAGTGTGGTCAGTAGAACCTTATTTAAATTTAAAGTGACAAGAGGCCCTAAAGCAGAACTGACCAGACTAAAATCTCATCTAAAAATGACTTTGTGTAAAAAATGTAATGAACATGCTTTATATAGTCCATAAACCCATCCTAATCTTTTAAGGGAAGCATAGTAGGTCACCTTTAAAGCTTTACTCAGCCAGCAAATCAGACATTCTGCCATGAAACTAATATTTATCTGATTGGAAATGACTTAGCACACTGATTGAATACATGTCTTTGTTACAGATGAGATGAATTTGCCAGCAGATATCCCAAGCTACCTGTCCTCTCAGGGTACTTTGTCAGAGCCACAGGAAGGCTACAGTAACTCTGAGGCAGGTAGCCACCAGCAGCTCATGCCTCCACTCTCCAATGGATACATTCATAAGGGCACTGATGGTATGTACTCTGTTTTAAATCACAGCAGGATACAGTCAAACCTTTTTTTTCTCAATTGCTGATGTTTGGTTTGTAGGTTTGTGATATTGACATTACAAACATGTTATATTTGTATGCACGACTCTTGCAGTAGATGCAGTTGAACTGCTATGATGTTCCTCAGACATGTTTTGTAATGTAAGTTGCTTGGAAATTCTTAAGAGCTTTATCATTTGTTGACACAATTTGGAGTGAATTGCAGACAGAAGTAATTTACTTGTTAGTTGACATTATAAAACAACTGGTTCCACTGAAATTGTTTTAGGAGTAAAACTCCTAAAACGCTTGAAACATTTCAGAAATTATGCAAAAAAAAATTTAACACCTTACACAGTGAACTATTTCTTTATTTATCAACATAATAAATAAGGAAGTATAAAGTGTTTGTCCATCACAAAAATGCCAATCAAGCACATTAGATTTTCTGGGGATTTTTCCCACAACATAAATTGAAAAAGTTCAAGGTGTGTGAATACCTTTGCAAGTTGTTTGCCATAACTTGTGACTAAATCTCCCAAGATCTGACTTAAGGACTGCATGAGTAGATTAAAAATAATAGCTCTGTCTAGTTTTTGTTTGGGCTTAATGAACATTTTCATCTCAAAAAAACATGTTAACATGATAAAGAATACATAAATAAACAAAAAGTTTTCTAAAGAAACCCTGCTCCTGGTAAAACAAAGCAAAAATTTTAGAGGCTTTTTAAAAAGAACACAGCTTCTCAGATGTGATTTGAGATACGCTCATGCCTGTCAGGCACTTGTGTCTGTTGTTGTGTTTTGGATCATATCCCCTGCAGAATGAAACTGTAACTAATTATTATGTTTGTCCCAGGAGTCTGCTATGGAGACACAGGCAGTGAGGTGGAAACTGAAGGGAACGGGATGCTGCACTGCAGGATGGGCTCTTTGTTCACCGGCCGTAGCAGCTTTCATCCTGGCGAGTCTCGTGAGGGATTAGCGGGAGTCTCCTCTGGTTTGTCATTATTTTATTACTTCTACTTGCTTTTGTTTTTTTAAATTGTCATGTTTCCACCCTGAAAAACCTTTGAATTAGGGTCAGCATTTATCATATTGTTTATCAATTATGGTGAAAGATTTCTTGTCATGGTAAGAAATTTGATTTATCGTTGGCTTGATGAATTCCATTTACTAATGTTTCACAAAAACATATGACAGAAATGTTATGTGTAATATTTACTCCACTGTTCCATGAGAGCATCAATAAAATTAAAAATGCTAAGTGCACTAACTGTGTGCAGTTTTGTGATATAAATCACATATTTAAGTAGCTGTCTTCCCGAAGAAACCGATTTCTGACGGGAATGCTTTTCAAGAGCAGTATTCGTGGTGCTATGAATACTGTGGAATGCATTTACAGCCACACAATTACCAAAAAGAGAATTAATAAATAGTTTTTAATCATCATTTTTATTGATACTACAATAGTGCCACAAAATATTGTGACCAAGCCCTATTTTGAACTTCCTTCATTATGCTTGCACATTAAGATGTTACTTTTGTAACATTTTTAGCTTTTCTATGATTAAAAGGCCAAAAATAACAAACACGTAATTAAATTAAGCAAAATTATAAATATTGAAAACACTCTTAGCAAAAATGTACATAACATCAGTTTGTACATTTTTCATTTTTAGTTTCTTGCAGAAATGTGAGCATTAAAGAATTAAGAATTGAGTACTTGAGACTTCCTGGAAAATCAGAATCAAATCAAATGTCCAAATTTATTCATGAACTTATAAAAAGTAACCAAAGTAATAAAGAAAAGTTAAGTAGAACAATAAAAAATATTGTTTTGTCTTACTAGGTGGTGCAGGTCCTCTTGTCATCTGCTCCGATTGCTACGACAACGCCAACATCTACTCTCGAACGCGAGAGTATTGCCAATATGCTTATCTGGGGGAGGATGATCCACTGGACAGAGCCCTGCCAGGCCTGAAGGACGGCCTTGGAGACACTGCCCACCCTGAGGACACAACACTGGACAGCCTCATGCACAACAACCACACTTCTGCAAAGCAATATGTTAAAGGTAAGACATCATCAAAAGCTGAAGTTTTTTATACTTGCACAAAAACCTAAAATTACCAACACCTGGGTATAATCTACAAATACAAAGTGGTTTTTAAGGAAAGTGGCTATTAACAACCCTGCAGAAGCACAGATTAGACTGAACCAAGCTTGTTTTTATATGCTGTATGAGTATTGATTTAATAAATCTGCAGAGGAGTTTTTCCATTGACCTGTAAAACCCAAAGGTGAAGCCACAAGACTGCTTGTAGATATTATATTGACTTTCTGGATATTTTCTGTTCAGTTGCACAAGTACAGTGCACAGTTAAAGATGCATAGAAATATTTTTCTCTGCTTTCTTAAGAGATTTTGAGCAAAAATATTACAAATTGCTGAAAAAGCACAAAATCTTACCACATATTTTTGTGTAGTTTCTGGTGCACATTTCTTATTAAACTTAAAGTATAACAAAACTAACTTACAAATAAATTTTTGCCGAGATATAAGAGCTTGTTTTGAGTAAATAATTCTTGAATATTAATAAAAATTACTAGTTCCACAGTGAGATTATTTCACTTATATCAAAACAGTTTTTCCATGTTCTATGTGACATAATCTGCTAGTGGAACTAATACTTTTTAAATCTACAATCAATTTAAAATATATTTACTTAAAGCAGGCTAGTATATTTTGCTGAAAAGTTACTTGTGAGCAAGTTTTATCCTATTTCAAGTATACTAAGACAGGGGTTTTCAAAGTATGAAAGGGTGAGTCCCCCTCCAAGGAGCACAATGCCTGCTGCGCCCCCCCTGCCCCCCAATAATCAACCCACACACAAACAAATGCCACTACAAAACACCTTCTAATTGCTTTTATTTTAGAACCATCTCATCTTTTAAAATGACACTTTATCTGAATGAAATTTAACACATGAACATTTTAAAACGTTTCCTCCCATTTTAATTATTTTATCAGGGCCTTTGTATGGCAAATACGCCCTTTTTTCATTTTTCTAATGATAAGAACAACCCCAAACTCATTTTTCAACCGTTTTCTCAAACAAACGTTACATCTGAGATTCTGAGTTTAATGTTTGAGATACCAACAGTGTTTTCACATCTTAACAAAAACATTTTGATCAGATCTTTGGAACACATCTGTAAATGTTGCACATTTCCTTGAAATTAAAAAATAAATCAAAAACCTAAACAGTTGCAAAATTGTGGAGCTCTTTTTGTGGCTCATCTAAACAATTTATCTCGAGCTAAAAAAGCGTGCTGTATGAAAGAGCGGAGGCATATAAAGGAAAAAACAATTACGCACGCTATGCGCAAGACAGCAAGCAGATAGCTTCTTTTCCGGTTTATTTTTTCCCTCGCACCGCGCCTCCCCTAAAGTGCTCTGGCGCCCCCTAGGGGAGGCGCGCCTCACACTTTGAAAACCGCCGTACTAAGATATTTGCACTAGAAACTAAGCAAAAATACTTAAGATTTTGTGTCCTTGCAGCATAGGGAAAGAGAATCATTTTGGTGCTGAGATAAAAGGTTTTCTGGTTTTTGGCTATTTGTAGATTCGCTCAGCAGAACTTTATGGAGAGAAGGTGAAGATCCATCATCAGTATCTCATCCTGGAGCTTCCCATCTTTCAGTAACATTACACAGGACACCTGCTCTGACCTCTGCTGCTGACAGGGCAGTAGAGCAGAGTGAAGCAGTGGCTAACTACTTCCCCAGGCAGCCCACCCAGGACCACAGAAGTGCCTATAACAGGACTAACCCACAGGAGCATAGGGCT
Source organism: Xiphophorus couchianus (assembly GCF_001444195.1). NCBI lineage: Eukaryota > Metazoa > Chordata > Actinopteri > Cyprinodontiformes > Poeciliidae > Xiphophorus > Xiphophorus couchianus. The sequence continues at coordinate 6,644,709 of NC_040247.1, forward strand.
CCCACATAGGCTCTTTAATTTCAGGCAATGTTTTTGCCTCAGACTTGTTTCTGCACCTCCTTACCTTTTCCATCCTTACCTTTACCCACTACCTCCAAAGAGATTCCTTACTTTCTGCCAAAGATGCTCTCTTGTATGTTTACATTCCCCAGCTCAACTCAAGAGGACAAGCTAATGTTCTGTACTTCAGAAGGACTGATTTCTCAGACAGGATTAATTAAAATGACCTCTTTCCAGACATCCTCACCTCAGGAGGAGGCTGCCTCATCTCTTTACTCTAGCTATTCTTCTGTCTCCAACAAAAAAAAGAATGAATGTATGCTTAATGGAACCAAGTCGGACGCTGCCAGGCAGGACCACTTCTCTGAGGCAGCTGTGCCTCAGCATTTCTGATACTAGTTGCAGAGTACTCCACGTCTTAAGAAGAAAACACTAAGCCCTCGTTTTCAAGTGGAGGAAAAGAGGGTAATTAAAGAGAAAGATATAGTTCCCTGACCAGCAGTATTCAGTTGATAGCATTGGAAAGACTCTTAAAGGCTTACCTCTCATGTTTCCGCAGCCATTCTGACCGACTCTTATGCAAATTCCAGAGACAATAACACCAAAATGTGGTGTGTATTATGAGTATACACATATATAAGTACATTTTTCATGTATTATCCTTATTTGTTGTTTCGGGTTTGTAAATCATGTTAATTTTACACTTTTGTTTAGAATAAAGAGCAGTTTGGGAAGAAAACCATTTGTTTTGCACATGAGACTATCACAGTTTTGCTGGGTATTTTCTGATGGTTGTCTAACAGATGGCCTTGTTTTTATATCAAGCCTTCTCAGTGACCTTTCTTTCTACAGTATGCACTGATTCATTAGCCCTTTTGTTTCCTTTGTTACAGGCACTTCATGTTGGCAAACTTTATTGTGCAGTTTACTTGCTGTTTCAGGTTATAAAGAGGTTGTTTTTTTTATTTCAGTTCAGTCAGAAAATTAATGATCCTACATAAATAGTAATGAAGCCTATGATTTCACCCTGGACTGTGAAAAAAGGAATGTATTGTGTTCTTTTATATGTATGTGTATGTAAATAATGTTATCTAATGAATTACATGCTCTGTTTGTGCATTTGAGGTGAGAATTACAGCAGCTACTTGTACAAAGCAACTTAAACGTCCACAATGTGTGAGCAGTATGCCCAAATTTTACATTCTTGTTTTTGACAGAAATAATCAGACTTTATTTCTTGATAGTTTTTAATTATTTTATATTTTTTGAAAAGTTGGGGTAAATCAAAAAATCGGCTCAGATTTTCTTAGTTTTGGGAAATCTGCGAGCAGCTGATCTTTGCATGAGAAACTGATCTTATCTGTCTCCGCAAAGATCTGAAAATGAGCCACTGTCCACTTTTACTCTGCCGTAAGAGAGGACTGACTGCCTGACTCGCCCACCAGGTCAAATCTGCACATACGCAATGAACAATGGTCGCCCCACTGTTGCCAACTTAGCAACTTTGTGGCTATATTAGGCAACTTTTCAGATAAAAAAAAATTTTAATCGGCAGTTCGGGCTTGTTAAAGATTGGTGATTGGCCAGAATACTGCTATAGGTGCAATCCTAGATGAAAGACACTAATTGTAAAACTCTACCATACAGTTTTATCAGCTGCTATGTTGTGGTTGGATCTGATACAATCAAATCCAGGGTTACAGAACAGTTATGAAATTTCTTCTGTTTGGGAAAAGTGTACCTAATGAAATTTTGCTGGGTGTGTGACTGTTTAGTTATTTTCCCCATTTTTCTAATTGTCCATTATTAGATTCATCCTCATATGTGAGAGTTTGGATATATTATCATCTCAATCATATAATGATTCAGAGGATTTGATCTCTTTGGATCATTATTGGGATCCAATGAGTAAAATGGTACTAAACTCAGAAATGCTGAAATTAATTTTAAAGTGCGTAATTATGCTGCCTCATGCTGATTTTTCTTTTGTCACAATTTATATCTTGGGGGAAAAAACATATTTTTTATATCAGCTGTACCTTCAATTGCCTTAAACAGCAAGTGGTATTCAGAAATCCTCAGTGATGTGCAGGCATGAACTGAAAGTTCCTCTTCTGATCTACTTTTTTTTGATTCCAACTTGTTTTTATAATTCTTAATGTGTGTTCCTAGCACTTTCTCAGCCTGTTTTTATTTTCGGAACTTGGTATCAGCAACAAAGCTAATGACCAACTGGTATCCAAGCGAAGAATAAAGCCTTGGCATAACTTTGTGGTCTTGTTATTTTGTCACACTCCTTGTTTCAGTACTAAATGAGTTTTCTGTTTTTGGTGGTTTAAAACTCTCCGTAAATGATGCAAAATTGTCGGTGGAAAACTTGCAGTCATACGTGATCAAAAGTTATTTATTTGTTGGGCGTTTAAAATTTTTAGACCAATGCTGCCGATGACAAAATGTGCTTTTAGTTCTCTAAAACATCCATCCTGACCTTATACCAAAGTTTAACAGTGATTGCTCTGGCACTATCCAATGCTGCTCTGTTTGCTTTGTTAAATCTTGCCTTTTCTTTTTGTAAAATGTTTATTTGTATTGTATGTCGGGCCTTGTTTAATTGTACATTCTGTAAAGCATGTCTAAAGAGTCTTTTTGTTACACAGCAAATATTCCAACATTAAACATGAGTTCTCATAACTTCTGTTGATTTTTGACAACATTTTTACAAAACAGAAACATATTTTCAGCCCTAGGGGCCTTTATTGAACAGTACATAGACAGTAAATGAGGAGAAAGAAAGGGAAGACCAAAGAGTCTCAAGCAGAAAGATTTTTGAAAGTTTATTAGCTTAAATATGAAACCTAATGCAGTTCTACATTGTCTTTGCTGGTGCCAACTTGGGAAAACAAGTATGCAGTTTCCACGATTTAATTTTGAGTTTCAGATATTTCGCAGACATAAATTCTGGTCACATCACAGAGCAATTTTTAAAGGGCAAACAGATTAAATGTGGGCTTAATTGCATCAAGCTTGTAGAAGGTTGGCCAGCATGGGGCCTAGTGTAGGAAAGAAAAGATTCAATAAAGGCTCTTATATAAATCCATGCTATAGCAGATAAATCAGATGGTGTTTAAACTTAAAAATGTACAATTTGTATCTCAGTTGCAGTCCATTCTTCCCAACAAAGACAAGGTGACTGCGTTAATCAGCCCATACAAGCTTATGGATTATGCAGGCGATGTCCAAGGTGCTTATTTAGTCAAGGACGTGGAATGGGTCACATTCCTAAAAACAAGTTTTCTGTCTTCCTCATTAAGGTTTATGCAGCTTTATCCATAATTTCACATGCTGGTGAAACATTTGACTTTTCAAAAAACTATTAAACATTTTAAAACTTCTAGCACACAAAAAAAATAAAAATAATGGGAAGATATATTCCCATTATATTCCCAGATAATGCTGGTCAGTCCTGAAAGACTTTTATAGCCTGCATAAACCTTCCGAGTGTAGAAAATGATCTCCAACATGCAGTTATAAATGAATGGTTCAGTTTGAAGCATATTAATGCAAAACAAACAAAACGTCAGTCTTTACAGTGATGTACATTGCACTGTGGTCCACCACATAAAATGCAAATAAAACATTGCATCTGGGAGTTGCAACAAAGTAAAGTCAACGCCTGAATCAATTATCATGAAATGAACTAATCCTTTCAGTCCTGTGATCTTATCAGCAGGTGGCGCTGTGTAAATATTAATTGTATCCACCTGGAAATTCCTCCCCATACCAGATTTAAAATAATAATAATAAATGTTTCAAATGTGGGTTCCTAATTAGGCGTGATTTGTTTTGCACGCTTAATATGAGGATTATTGGGGCGGATATTTATAGATAATCTCATATGTAACGCGCATGTCTTTCTAATATCCAAGACGAATCCATTAAAATAGAGCGAAAATGTACAAGTAGACCTCGACGAAATTGATTTTACATAAGAAATTAAATGACATAAAATAACACTGAACAATATTGCACTGTTAATGTGTATGTGTGAGTTATTTTCACCATCATTTAGTACCGCGACACGCCGAAGGATGGAGCCAGCATGAGAATCTGGGAAACTGCTGCTGAGCGTAAAGGGGCTGGTTCGGAGCTGGACAACTTCCCTCTCGGCCGTACCAGGTGTGTTCAAACCTGTAGCAGACAAACGCTCAGCAGATGTCTCTCCACTCAGTCACTACGGGGTGGATCTCAGCCGCGTAAACACCCAAACCGGTGAACGCTCCCGCCCGTCTGCTCTCAGCCTGCCCACAGGTATGAGGGATTCTCGCAAACTGCGCGACGCTTCAGCGACAGACGCTTCTCAATCCGCCGCAAAGTGAGTGATTTTAAGCCCACTACGTCTTTCTTCGGTTTATTGTTACCCGGAAGGCTCATCCAGATACAAATTGTGGACGCGGTTGCGAAGAACAAGAGCACATAAGCTTCATTGTCTTGTTTGTAACCACCTCGACGGTGTCAACTCTCTTGCTTTACGCACAAGAAGCGCTTGGAATCGCCACAATTACAAGGACTGACAGGAGCGCGAACCTTTGACGCGCCATACCTCAGCATCAGACCCAGCAGGTGACCACCATAAATGTCAAGAGGATGAAATCCCCCGCAGGTCGACAGAATAACTCCTGGGGGTTCATCGGGCCGCGTCACTTCACGCTTATTTAACAAGCACAAACTAAGGCGCCTCTCGTCACTTTGATTAATTCTTCCATAATAAAAGGAGACAGATCATGTCCAGAACACTGAAGAAGAAGAAACACTGGTCCACCAAAGTGGTGGAGTGCGCCGTGTCATGGGGGAGCCTGGGAGACTTCGGCTCCGTGGTGGAGATCCTGGGAGGAGCGGAGCTCGGACAGTTCCCCTACATTGGCCAGATGAAGCTGGACGTGCTGGTGTGTCACGTCGGAAAGCTGCCGTACTACGGGGACGTCCTGCTGGAGGTGAACGGCACGCCCGTCAGCGGGCTTACGAACCGTGACACCTTGGCTGTCATCCGCCACTTTCGGGAGCCGATTCGCTTGAAGACCGTCAAACCAGGTGCGTCCTCTGCCCTCTGTTCCCAGCGCTGCTGCTGGCCTGTCACTTGAGCTCTGCTTGTAAGATGAGCGTTGTGATCCACAAAGCACAACAAACCCACATGATGAGTACCTGTAACTGTCTGTATTGGCTTAAGACATTGTCTGACAACGTTTTCCCTTTCACAAAAATTTGCATAATATATCAATTCCATCCATCCATCCATTTTCTAACACCCTTGTCCCTAATGGGGTCTGGAGGGGTGCCAGTGCCTATCTCCAGTCTGGTGAGAAGCAGGGTACACCCTGGACAGGTCTCCAGTCTGTCGCAGGGCAACACAGAGACAGACTAATATATCAATTGAAACCCATAATTTCTGTAAAAAATGTACAACAAAAAGTTAACAGTTAGTTTAAGTGGGACCACCCAGCGCTTCCCTTTTTGCAGGATTACCCAGACTTCTGTAACTGCCTTCTGTCTCATAAAGTCTAATGACCAGTTCTCTCAGCACTTTCTCAGAAAGATCGAAGAGTGATAATGACCATAATGGCATGTAGCCCAGTTGGAGCCATCTCAGCTAAGTGCACTTACAAGCATAAATATAAGGGTCAGTCTCATCCTTTCATTATTCATCCAGACTTTTGCCCATTGGTCACAGATGCATATTGGTTCGTGGGAACGATGGACTGTCTCAATCAGTTTTGCCAAAAATCAGGCCTCTGTATCTTAAGCATTGGCTGAAATCTGTGGAATTTCTTAGGAATGATGCTGCGGCCCCCTTCTGGTTTGAATACAACCCCTTTACGTTTAATAGGGCTGCTCTGGGTCTTAAGCTGGATATACTTTTCTTTGAATATGTGCTAGAGCTGGAATGTCTGAACACCAACTGAGATCGTTCAAAAGGTTACATCAGCATCATCAGCGGCAGCAGCTGAGTCTCAAAACCTCAGGCCAGAATCCCTGAATATTAGCTGCATGGGTGGACACACATCAGAATGTGTGTTTACCAGCAGCTCTACTATAATTTATTTAATATTGTATTGATTTTTTTTTTTTTTACATCTTTTCTAAGCAGAAAGGAAAAGAAAAATGCTTAAATAAATAAGCGAGATGTGCATGCACATGAATGTGTGTGTCTTTCATGGCTCCGCACTCCTCAGAGCTACTAACACCATGCTCTCTGCCCGACTAACCAAGGATGATTAATAAAGGGCATCGAGGAATGAGCCAGCAAAGGGGGAGAAAGACACAAAGCAGCAGAAAGAGACTGGGAGAAAAATCCACCCAGCCTTTGGCTCCAGGCTGGACTCCCACACAAGACTGTTTTTCCTCTTTAGAGCTCACAGGGAAGTAATAGTGACAAAGACGGTGAAATTCCCATCACTTTATTTTTCGCCATAATCCTTAGCAGCATAAACATACTGTTGTTTAATCTTGTGCTTAATGATAAGTTTGCCGAAAAAAATCCCCCTCCCACCCCAGCATCAGTGTAGAGGTGGGGCTGCTACATAGCCTTATTACACATCTTGCACATCTGCATTATGAGTATACATTCTTGTGTGGTAACCTCATGTTTAATTCACACCTCTTGCATAATTGAGTCAGCGAGTGGATTTTCTCCACTCCGTTGGAGGCTGGGGGCCTGGGGGATCAGCTGTTACCAGGAAGCCCGGAGAGCTGCCGATAACACGGCGGTGCTGACAGCAACCGGGGGAAAGAGTCCCTTGATCCACCAGATGTTCTGCCTTGCTCTTCCCAGTATCCTCTTGTGCTCTGTCTGAATCAACCTCTGGAGATGGTATGCTTCCTGTGCTGTTGCTGCCAGTGGTGCTGACAGCTGGGGCAGAGCTTGGAGAGAGGATGGAGAGGGTGTGTAAATGCAAAGACTGAAATTGGGATTTGGGGCAAGGATAAAGAGACAGGATGCACGGTGCAAGTCACTACATGGGCTGTTATCTCTCTCAGTTATTGATCGGAGAGGAGTGCGAGGTGAAAGAGTTGCACACGGTCTTTCCTCTAGTTTTCTATAGCTTCCTGGTGTATATCATATATTCTCTAGTGGTTGCTAAAAGGTTTCTCTTTACTTCCATGTGGGGCAGATGTGGATCAGTGGGTCATGCAGCAGCTCCATGTATCACAGAGTTCTTATTCAAGACGTAAAACCTACATTGTCCCTAAAACCTTGAAGAAATTAGAGATTCGTTGTTGTAAAGAACGTTCCCTGGACAAGTCTTTTCCTTTTCTAAAAAACAAAAATGTTCAAACTGATTCAGCCTCAAGACTTCATTGTTGACAAAGCTGTGGACATGCCAATTTCCTTGCTGTCTTTAAACGCACCTCAATTAAAAGCTCTGTGCAGAGTGGAGATATCTTTTTCTGCTTGCATCCCCAGCTAAACATTGAAATGAATATCTTCATGATTGACATCCCAAAATGTCTTTTTTCCCACATGTATGCTCTGTTCTGCCTCGTATATGTCTGCACAACTGCAATCACTGTGCAGCTGAACGTAGGCACAACCTGAAGTCATTTATGTGCAGCTGAAAGAATGATGACTCTGACAGCAAATAAATAATTTCACATTGCAGTGCATGGTGGAGCTGGTGCAACAAGGCTTCTTTTGTCTTTTGGTAGGCTAATATTAGCTGTGTGAATATATGAAACACATGTAAACAAGATGTCTTATTTGTACTGATGCATTCTGCCTTTTTTGTAGTTCCAGACAGAGTGCTACACATGTATAAATATACTCACCAGCTACTTTATTAGGTACACCCTGCTACTAACAGGTTAGATCCTATTGCCTTTAGAGTTGTCTTATGTGTGCGTTACCTTGATTAAACAATCTGTTGGAAATATTCTTCATAAGTTTTGATCCAAATTGACTTGATAGTGTGATGTAGCTAGCTGCTGACGACTTTTCTGCACCACAATTTTATTGTAAATCTACTTTTTGTATACCACACCCAAAAGCTACTCATTAAGACAGTGACTTTTCTGGAGGCAGAAAAGTCAAGAAGCCAGTTTGAGATGTATTGTGACATGGTGCAATATCCTGCTGGAAGTAATCACAAGAAGACAGCTATGCTTTAATACGCTGAGTTGGATGACCATGGAGTTTGTTTTGCTGTTTGTGATTGATAGCATGCAATTGAACAGGTGAACCCAATAAAGTAGGGACTGTATCTTTAAAATATTGCTCAGCAAGCTTGCTAATTCCTTGGAGCATATTAGTTTCATTGGCTAATTTTACTGTTAATTGTCTTTAATTCCGAAGTAAAATTGCAGGATTAGTTCATTTAAGTCTGCACTAATTCTGTTACGTACAACAGTTTGTTCCCTGCTCTTGATTACAGCTGTATTTACCTGCCTCTGCTTACACACAGCAGTGCGTTTTGCATTACCTGTTGATCATGCCAATAAAGAAGAATACAGACTGACATGAGCCTCTAAGCCAATGTATCAAACAGCAATAGAGAGTGTGGGTTAATCACATTAATGCACCGCTCATATCACAAAGTGCCTCTCATTGGAATCACGCTCTTGACAGGCTATGCTTTGTCACAGAGAAGAGATTTGCAGTCGGCTGTTAAAAAAAAAAGGGGATGAGAGTAAGAGTGGGAATACAGACTCAAAGATCTGTGGTCAAATCAGTGAAGACATGTTCTTGCCTCAGATGTTTCTTGCAGTGAGCTCAGAAAATCAGCACAGCCATTTTATATACTGCTCCTCTGGCACTCATAAGAAAGTCATTTAAAGCTACAGGACCTTTGTCTTATTGACTTTAAAGTGATTATGTATTTTTTTTTTCCAGATTTACCAAGACATTCCTTGTTGAGCTGTTTTGTCTGTCACTGATTGTTTTGAACAAATTTTACTCGTAACCTGGATGATGATGTAATATATTGTGCATTTAGACAGTCTTCTACACTATTAGAGTGAAATACATTTTGCATAAAAAAAAAGAGGCAACGCAGTTGACTGAAATATAAAAGATGTTGATGCTTTGCAGAATGCTTTCAAAATATTGCATCAGTCTGTGTCTTCCTATTGTGTATCCGGAAGCAAATGCTCTGGGTTGCTTTCATGGACAGACAACCATCCTACTAGTTTGCATGTTTCAACCCAACAGATGCAAATGTGTTTCCTCGATGCTGCAAAGTTGAGTGTTTAAAGTTTTAGAGGGTTTTTCCTGGCTTCCAGGGTTTCAATGTATTCAGTTCATTTAGCTGTAATAAAATTAGGGAAAACCACAGAGGCTTTCACTTATCGGCTGTACATCATACTGGATTCCTTGTGTGCTTTTAATCTTATAATAGAAATGAATGTGTGGTGGAAGCAGTGAGCTTTCTTTCAATGGCACCTTGACAACAATAAAAGCAGATCTGATGTTGAAGATTAGTTAACTGAAGTTACGGTAATTGATTCCCAATGTGCTCTGAAATTAACTGATGCGTGTTTTGATGTTTAGTGAGAGTGCTGAAGTTAAAATAACTCAAAAGTCAAAGTCTGTTTTCTGACTGAGGAAAATTATTCTTTGCCCTGAAATTGTCAATGAAGGATGGGTTTCGATGATGATGAACATGCAGTCAGTCATAAATACAAATATTGTTCTAAAGATACAACTTAAAGTGCATTACTAATGATTCTTTATTACACCAGTTATGTAGAAAGTACAAATATTCTGCAACACAGTAAACAATAATTGCATCCAATATATTTTGAAACAGAAGCAAAGTATTTGTTGATGGTCACGTAAAACCAACTGTTAAAATGTTTTTAAACAACCAAAGTAAAAGCTATAACCATACTTTTGGGTCTGGCTTGCATTCATACTCAATTAAAATAATCTCTGTTATTACATTATTATTATTATTATTATTATTATTATTATTATTATTATTAATAATACATTTTATTTATAGGCGCCTTTCTGGACACTCAAGGTCACCTTACATAATTTGACTAATTTGACATAAAAAACACAGAATTGAAATCTACAGTAAGTTAGTACAAAACAAGATTTAAAAAGACAGTGTAATTGCAATCAAAGACCGTAAGCGGCCTGAGAGGTACGAATGAAACCAGTTCAGAAGTGTATTTACAATTCCAAGAGAGGATAATCTGTCAAGGAGGGCGTTATGTGAAATTGTATCAAAGGTCGCAGTTAGATCAAGCAGAAGGAGTATAGATAATAAACCAGAGTTAGCAGCAAGGAGGAAGTTATTGGCAATTATAAGAAGTACTGTTTCTGTACTGTGGAGTGGAACCAGATTGGAATTGTTCATATAAATTATTGATGGATAGATGAGAACGAAGTTGGGCAGCAACTGTTTTTTTTTTACAAGAATTTTAGAAATGAAAGGAAGATTTGTGATAGGATAAAAATTCTCAAGGTTATTGGGATCTAAACTTGGTTTCTAAAGTATTGGGGTTATAGCAGCTGTTTTGAGAGCCAGAGGAACAACACCAGTAAGGAAAGAGTGTATGACGTCAGTGATGACAATGGACAGAGAGGGGAGGGTTGCTTTAACAAGAACAGTTGGAAGAGAATCTAAAAGACTGTTTGAAGATTTTGATTTTTCATCTACTGAGGGGAGGCTGAAGACCGAAAATTAATTAGTAGGGACAACTAGAACCGGAACAAATGAGGACTAAATGCTATCATAACATTTTTCTATTGGCAGATGATAGACAGATAGCATTAGCTTAAAATAATAGGGATGGAGTAAATATTTAAAACATTTCTTCTAAGCTCAAAGGAATAACTAAAGCATAAACAAATACCTCCTGAACAAATTGTTCTAATTAAAATACCAAAACTGTAGTCAGCTTTTGCCTTTTGATGTTGCATATACTATGTAACCTGGTGAAATGAACAACATGGTATGTTTTCCCTTTGTTTTTGTTGTTTCTTTAATGTCCTTGTAACATTTTTGTCTGTTTGGTTCTCAGTATATCATCCTACAAAACATTTTGTTGATGTACAGCTTGTTTGTCCTTTGTGTCTCTCATCAAGCATCTCCAGAATGTGCCTGAGGCGGTTGTCAGGCAAGTGGTGAAATGCTGCAGTCCTTCTTCACACACACACACCCATGTACACCCGTTCACACTAAAACACACTGCATCCCAGTGGGGTTTACCGGATGCTTTAGCCTCTTACTCCAACCTTATGTGTCAAAACAGAGTGCACAAGTTTAATCTAAACTTAACATTTCCCCAAAACAAATTGGAAGCTCATGTCCATATGGTAGCATACATATGGCAGCATAATTTTGTTGGCATCTCTGGTGAAGATCTATAAAAAAGCTCAGAGATTACTCTTTGATTATTTTATTTTCCACTTATTTTAGATATGCTTCTAATAGCATTCTTACAACAGTTCTCCCTTACTGGAAATACCAGCTTTAAAAAAATTGCTTTGCATCCAAGCTGAGAGAACTTCCAGAAGAAATGTCAGGGCAGAGGAGGTGGGGAGTTTGATGTTGGAAGGCGGATGGTGTTGTGATGCATCTACAAAACGAGTTCAAAGTTTTTCCCTCCCTCACTCCAAGTACTCAATAATTCAGTTTTCTTTTGTTTCAGAGCTGGATACTCCATTAATGTGCATGTGCCTGTGTGTGATAACTGTTGGAATTAGAGTAAAGCAGTGGGCTAGAGTGAAAAAGCACAGCGTGACTCCCAGTTCCCAACCCTCTTTCATTATTCCCACTTTAATCAAATTGGCGCTGCTCTTGTCACACACGCCACCAGCACCTGCAACAATCTCAACGTAAACAGCATGCTTGATGAGGTGGCTTGGAGCTGGCACTGGGTGTTTTGAGATCGATGATGAAGAGCGTTTTATTGTGATTGCCTTGTGAATGTGAAAATGAACGTAGAAATCTATGTGGTTAAGTTTGTGCTCCTGGGACACGGGAGGTTGAGTATGTTGCAAACAACCTCAGTCTGAAATTAGTGCTGCACAGTTACTGCAATAGTTTTTTTTTTATTTATTTTGTTTGAAATAAGCAATAATGCATTTTTACAACATCCATCAAACCCCTTTTAAAATGACTATTTCCAGGTGGAATGGAAATATGGTAAAACATGCCTCTCCTGATGACATATAGCTTTTCTCACATGGATTTTAATAAAGAATAATGGGGAAAATTTGTAACATGTTGAAAAATAACTGTGCAAACAGTTTTTTTTTTCTCAATACCACAGTTATTTCATTGACACTTGGTCCCAATAGAAGCAGGGAACAGTGGACACTGGCTATATAGCTTGAGCTTAATGAACAATAAGTGTGTGGGGGATCAGCACAAGCAAACAACATAATCTCTGCAACTCATATCTAAACTACATGGAGAAAAAAGCTCATTATGGGACATTGCATCTTCAGTGTTAGAGATTTGTCTCTTTAATTGCATTTTCTACAGCCGCTCACAATAGCAGTGGCCATGAAACCATAAAGCATACAAATAGCATTTGGGTGTTTACACTGTTTCCTCAGGGATATATCTCTTTTTATCAGTGGGGGCTCTGGTGGATTTATCTTCCTGTGTGCCCTGAGTCCCTGTTCCAATTAAACACTCATCTTATCTTAACATGCAATAGTGTGTAAATGACAATATAATGACTGTTTCTAATGCAGACCTTTTAAACAAGTGTTTATTAGGTGGTTAAAAATTATTTAGTTATGTTTTAGTTGTATGTTGTTTGTTTTGATTGTGAAACATTGGAAGATGGGGCTTTCATTGCTAAACGGACGAATGAAGAATAATGGGCACTGAATTGCTTTGATCTGCATTTTATTTGCTTTTGCTACCCACTGTTTTCCAGTGTAAGACATTTATTTTCTTATTTTGTCTGCATGCCTGAGCCTTAATGTCCAAATGACACAAAAATATATTATTTAATGCTCCTTTATTTTTCAATTTTGCCTACACCACTCATTGAAAAAATGTTAAAAAAGTAAATAAAACATTCTCCTTGGTAACACAAAAATTGTTAAGCTCTAGTGAGATCAGTATTTTCTTGCCACCAGAAATAGGGACTAAGATACGCAACTTTGACTCAAGTTGTACTTAATTTGCAGAAACAAAAACTTGAGATTTGACTTTGACATCTGGGACTCAAGTCTTATAAATAATTATCTCCTATAATCCTGGGTTAACGTAAGCTGCTAACTTTGGAACATTTTAGTAAATGACTAATGATGTTCACTCTGATACACTGTACTGTATACAGATTAATGGTTGCCATGGTAACATTAAGCACAGTATGTATGGCTTCTCTGTAATACTCTCAGTAGTATCTGCCAGTAAATGGAGTTAACTGATGGCCCCAGATTAGTCTTTTTCTATTTAATGCTACCACTATCAACAGTCACTAAGCTACAGACTGCTGCCCTGTTAGAAGGTGCGTTTGATTTATTAACATGGGACATTTGAGGACCTTGGACTTCCACAATAGTACATAAATATCTCTTTATATTAATTGCAGCATCATAATAATGACCCCACAGTATTTTCTCTACCTTGACTCTGATGTTATCGTCTAGCTGTCAAGCTAAAGTCATAACATGGCGCTTGATTTTTCAAATTAAAACCACTTAATTTTTGGTTCATTTAGAAATCTAACATTAGCTTATGTTAACCTATTTCTGGTATTACTTTGAACATGCATATTCATATTTTTACTTTATTCACTTTTGAAATCATGAACACCAGTTAACAACAGTTGTTTACACGTTGAATCGAATATTCTGAAAAAGATAAAGATATTAAATTTCCTGAATTCAAAACCCCAGAGCAGTGCAGTGTCCAAGGAAGACTAGATGGTGTTTATCCATAGCTAAATGCCAATTTCAGATATTACAGTCTTAAGACTTGCGTTGGACTCTGAGCAAATACAATCTCTGCTTGGAACACAAAGACCCAATAAAATAGCAAAATAATATCGTAACTGGCTCTGTAATCCCCTTAAGATGTTTTTATTTGATAGATGGACAATCCGAAGATCTGTGTGTCACACATCTGTGTGTCCCTTGTGTGTTTATTGCCTCTTTTCTCTAACTGCATCAGTCATGTTCTGGAAGTGTGAAACCTAATTTTTTGGGGGGGAGGTAAACAACATGAGTGTGTCTTTGTCAGTCTCTGGGAGCACACTGGAGGGGATGACTGGACTGGCTCGACTCCTCCGTCTGGGGCTCTTGTTTGTTTTACCAGAGGCTCAGCAGACATACGGCAGCTGACTGACCTGGCACGTTAATAGCGTTATTTTTATTCTACAGCAACTGCTGCAAACAATAATCTCGGCACCTCACGTTCAGCTGCATTTGGCGATGCCACTCTTGTCGCTTCCCCACCTTTCTATTATCCAGATGTGCTTTATGCTTCAGCAGGTGTTTATCATTGCAAGGAATGCTCTCAGGTCACCTCTAGACAGCTCACAGGTAATGGGCCTTGACATCTGAATTAGTCTGCCCCAACAAAATACATTTAGTAGGAGCTTTGGAGGCTGAGGGTGATGCTCACAAGTGGACATAAACAGCAGTGGCAGTGATGTGTCTGAGGGGTGCTATTGCAGTGGTCATGATGAGATGCTTCCCAGAAATATAATTGACCTCAAACTGGTTGCAGTAAGGATTTATGGATGATAGAAGAAACATTGGAGGATGATGGGGCTGCTGTAATTATGTGTTTACACTTTAGATACAGCTGTCAGAACAGCAAACTAAGCTACTGGCGCCATAAACATTGTAGACAACACAGGGCTGAGACTTTAAACCATTTCCTTTTTCTGTCTCTCAGTGTCCTGGCTGTGTGAGTGCCTGGGCCAGCTGTTATGCTCATCCCCACTCTGACTTCTTTATTATTCCTTGGTTGTGTGATTCGCTGTGTGCTTGTGGCGGCGGGGGAACGGCTGGCTTTGTGGAATTTTAATAACGGCGAGCTGGTGCCAAGCTTTCCATTCGCCGCTTGCTTTGGGCGTGCAGCTGAATGCCAATGAGACATTAGGGTTGAAGCGGGATGGATCGGATCAGGCTGTGGCAGGCGGGATCTCGGTGGCTGGAGAGCCCTTTGCACAGTCAGAAGTGTGCATGTCGGCTCCCAGAGGCGGCGCAGCGTGAGGCACTCTCTGTCTTAGGGTTATCTCAGCGCACCTCATCGCCGGCGTGCGCCCTCTCTTGTGCTTCTCTATCAAGAGGGAGATAATCTAAATGCATTCTGTTCTACTTTGATGCCAAATGCTTTGTGTATAACAAGCTGACCCTGAGAAGGAGGGATATTAGATTAAACCTGAAAGGTTTTCATTCAGTAATGATACACTGATAAACTTCTCTTCTCTTCTCTTGTCTTCTCTTCTGGAAAACTGGAAATCGGTATACCAACAAAAAGGCTGATCAGTGCATTCTCACTTTATGCTTTATCTTTTGTTTTAAACCCTAAGTATTTATTTTAGTTTCTTTATCTTTCCATTAATATATAGACCTGAATACATAAAAAAATTAATCATTATGGATGTTATTCTTGTCTTATTGTATAAACCACTGAACAAAAATAAGCAAAAAAGTGATGTTTAAACCTCATCACCTTAATAAATAAAAAAAAAATCAACAGATCACTTCTTTTGCAGACTGATGAAACAGGACTTTCTAATAGACTGTAAATGGGCAACTTTAGTTCTTTGGTTTTCTTGGACAAGCAGAGCCTCTCTCTCCCTCGCTCTCTCTCTCTCACACACTCACACACACGCCGTCATGTTAATCTGTCTCTTTCGCAGCATGCACGTGGGTCTCCACATGATGCAGATGTTGTTAGCGGTGGGATGGAAAGATGTGAGGATGCAGAAGGCCCAGTTACCCAGTCATTGCCTAATCTGATTACAGACTGCTTCATGCAGACTGTTGAAGGGCAGGCATTGGGAAAGGGACAGATGGGCGAGCCTTGGTTGTTAACAGCTGTGGTTGACTCTGTTGTGTAATGTACAGTGGCTGGTCAAGAAGAAGAAAGCATGTAATGTCTTTCTACTTCATTTTCTTGTAAAGGTACCATGTCATTAGGCCTTTGTCGCTTTGCCCTTTTGAGTTGGGCACACACACATTGGATTTGACGTCAGCAAGAGCTATCTTTATCCAGATCACTTTGAATGGTTTCTGGACTTTAGTTTTAGTCCAGAAACCATTAAGTGGTTTCACAACTTTGCCCATTCTTATTGTTGTGTTTATTTATGGGAAAACTGCCAGCAGATTTGAAAAGTTATTTCTAAAATAAGAAATACTTGATCAAGGTTGTCAGATTTTGATTAATTTAGAGGCCCAAAGTCTTTTAAAATCCCCAAATCAGTTAATGTTGTTTTAATGTTTGTGTTTTTTAGCTTAGTTAATCATTAGGCAGTTGTTTGTATTTGTAAAATAGCAATAAATAGCAATAAATTGAATTCCTGATTGTATTAATTATTTGCTCCTATCAGTCATTGCCTTATACATGTGTATTGTTGTCTGGGTTCATCTTACAAAACTTTTAATTATGTGAAATGTGTAGAAATCTCCAGATTCTTCTTTCATGAGGAATAGACATCACTAACATAAAGAATTTATCTTCCAGATTGATTCAGGCAACTTTTACACTAATTTATTTATGAGCAAAAACTCTAAAAATCATTCTTACCTTTTTTATCTTCCAGTTTGGCATCAGACTTTCTCTTTAGACCGTGGTTCTCGACCTTTTTTAGTCATGCTCAGTCAATAAACACATTTCCCACGGTTTATTCAGTAAATATTCCAGAGTTTGTCAGTCAAGCTTACTTCCACTGCGAGCTCATCTAATATGGTCTTAAATGTCACTTTTCCGACTATTTGAATGAATCAAGTATTTCCAGAAGATTGTGCTTGTATTTGATTCATTGTTGAATAATTAGGAAAAAAATGAAAACTTACATTGACTTATGCTGATTGACACCCTGTTCCATATGCTTTCCTGCCTCTTTAGTCACCTCCTGTCAAAAAAATGACTTGACAGCAGTTTGAAGCAGCAGCAAGCAGAGATGAGTGCTGGCAGCTGGTGCTCAGAGAGCATCGCTGTCAAATTTGCATGTCAGGAGCTTTCGTAAAATTCAATATGGAAGAAAGCTTTACTTTATATACTTTTTTATATATACTGTATATAGACAGACAATATTTTAATGTAATCAGGATAAGAGCTGTATTTCAGAGTTTTTACCTCACACTTTACTTTAAAGGCGGAGGTAGCAGCTTGCAGCTTCCTGTCAGGCTCTTGGCAGCTTAGTCCAGTAACTTGTCATCCAATGAGTTCATTTCCTTGAGAGGTGGTTCGAGGATCAACAACCACTTTTCAAATCAAGCTGAAAACATACATGACTCCTAATATACCCAACGTGAGCTGATGTCTTCATTTTGTTCACTCTCAGCTTGCTAACAATATGAGTTTGGCTGTTAAATTGCTCTCTTGCAAATCTTGATAATGATGCCATTGCTGTTTTCTCATCTCCCCCCTTTCCCTGCTGCTGTTGGCTTTCTTCTAACAGATTATACTTTGCTTTTGTCAGTCAACATGCACATTATGATGCTTTCATCAAGTTAATTTTGTGTGATGGAATCGTGTGAATGTTAAGTACTGAATTTGTTCTTCAGCAGATTTCTTCCTTGGTTGTTGTTAATGTTGATTTATGTTTTGGGGTCACAGTTAAACCTCTGCAGCAGCTTGCTGAAGAAGTTTAGACAATAACATTACTTACTGTGATGAAACAGACTTTTTCCTTCACTGATTGCAGTTTGAAGTGTTTGGGTCAATCCCCTGCAGTCTGTTTTTAAAATGCAAAGTAAAATTGTGATTCATTTCTTATGTATGAAGCCTTCATTCTGCATTATGATGATGCGCTTTCTTAAACTTTGTTTACTGTAGTTATTTGAGTGGGAACAATTTCTCCTAATCAAGCTGCTGGGTTGATGTGGGGGTCATGTTGTAATGAGGCTTTATGGGTTGCTTATTTTCTAAATCAGTTTGAGACCGTAGTTGTTTACTGAAACCTAGAGTAAGTTGCAAAAACAACAAAAATGCTACAAATTAACCACAGCCCTGAATAGTGTGTGGAGTGCGCAGAATTAGAGGCAGTATAGTAGAAATTGAAATATAACAATGCTTTCCTTATTGGATGAGTTAATTGTAGTGTTTTCAGTTGATTGTGATTTTTTTTGTGCTGAATATTTAAAGATAGCCACAGTAAATCTTGAAACTCCAATTTAAACTCAAAAGCGGTGAAAAAAAATCCTCTAGTGACTTTTTTTTTCTTTTTTAAAGTTTAACATCAACACAGTAGTGACTAAGCCAGCAAAATGACCAAATAGTCCAATCTTAGAATGCAGCATACAATAATGAATCAGAAAACTGAATCTCAGCGTATCAAAAATAAACAATATCTGACATCCAAAAGGATTTAGAATGATGTGAACTATGTACAGTCATTAGTAAAACAACATACACTCTATTGCCAAAAGTATTCGCTCAGCTTCCTTCACACACATAAACTTGAGTGACAACTCATTCACTCAAGTGAGACCCTTGTTTTGAAGAACATCTACAACTCTTTGAAGAAAGCTGTTCACAAGGTTCACAATCCTGAACAAATGAGAATCTTTGAAGTGTCTATGAGATCAGAAACTAATGTTGGTTGAGAAGGACTGGCTTGCAGTCTCCTTCGCAATTTATCCAAATGGTACTCAATCTGGTTTAGGTCAAGATTCGGTGCAGGATATCAGAGATCTTCTATACCAGACTCTCTTATCCATGTTTTTACGGACATTGGAAAAGGAAGAAGGTATCCCCAGATTGTTCCCACAAAGTGTGGTGAGTAAAATTGTCCAAAATGTCTTGGTATCATGACGCACGAAGAGTTTATTTCCCTGAAACTGAAGGTCCTAGTCCATCAACCCACACCATAATCCCCTCTGCACCAAACATTGCACTTAACACAGTGCTGTGAAGCAAATGCTATTCTCCTGGTAAACACCAAACCCAAACTCATCCATTGGATTTCCAAACAGAGAGACTGGATTTGTTGCACCAGAGCACACGTCTCGGCAGCCCTAGAGTCCAGTGTTGAACCACTTATTCAATCAACCCTGGCCAGATTCATCTCCGTTTGCAGAACTTGCACAGTTCCTTCCTGTTTTTTTTTTGTAACCACCTCAACGGTGGTCCAAGCTGGGTATTATGGACTAACGATTTGATTGGCATCAAAATGCATGCATCAATTGGCCATTGAATTCCAATCAATGAATGCCCGTGAATGCATTCATTCATTGGCATTCACCATTCACTAGCTTTTGCATACAGCGGAAAGCTGGTGAATGCTAACAAATAACCGAAGAGATTTCACATTACCGCCCACAATCCTGCCCATATTTATGATCACATAGTGAGTAAATTATGCCAATGGAGACACACACAGCTTGGCTACAACCAAACCAGACATTAATGGAGAAGGGACTTTGCAGTGCTCTATACAAGGACGCTGTTTGGCATAGGAGCCTATTCCTTGGAGCTCGGTACACACTAATCTAGAGCTAATTTGAAAACAATAAGAAGTTTGGAGATCTATGGTTACTGAGTCCTCAGAAAGTTGGCAACCAATGCGCACTCTGTACCTCATCTGCTGACCTGCTGTGGGATTTTATGCATCTTATTCTGCAGAGTTGCTGTCATTTTCAATCACTTCCACATTATTGTAATATCACTAACAGTTGCCTGTGGAATATTTAGTCATAAGAAAGATCTAATAACTGGACTTATTGCACAGTTGACATACTGTCATGGTACCGCCTCGGTGGAAATGACTGTGCTCCTGCAAGTAACTCATACTTTCACATGTTTGTTGAAAAGGTCTGCATTCCAAGTGGTTGAATTTTATATGTTTGTGGATATGGGAGTGATTGTTGTATCTGAATTCAGTGATTTGGATGGGTGATCAAATACCTTTGGCAATATACAGTCATATTCAGTAAATTAAAATTTAAAATTGTAATTTCTTTTAGTAACTCATTTCACAAAGTAAAGCACATTATACATTTAATTACACACATATTTATGTTTTAAACTCTGTATTTCAGTTACTCATAATGATTGTCCATTTACAACTAATGCAATCACAGCATTTAACATAAGACCAATAAAAACACATTTTTAAAGCAGAAATGTGTGCTTAATGAAAAGAATATTTAATATTTAAAGGTTGTTATTTTAAAATTTGCTTTTAATTTGATAAACAACCCCCATCATTATTATGATTATTATTGGGATTATTATTTTTGCTAACATATTAAGAATAAAAAAGTATTTGGCTTTGATTAAAATAATATTGTAAGCATCTAAAAAGGTCTTTGTGGTGTGGATTAAATAGTCGGTCATTAATCAAAGCCTGGTTTGTCACCTGACTGCTGCTTCTTCTCTTGCAATATGTGAGAACTGTAAAGATGTATTCTTCACATTGGATTACAGCTTATTTTATTGATCCATATTTCAAGCAACCTTAATGTTGTTGCTGTCGTGCTAAAATTAAATTTCAGATGACTTTATGCATTTAGTGAGAGGACAGAGGAGCCAGCAGTGAGAGGCTTTATTATAAAATATATCCGTGTAAACAAACATGGCAGTTTCGAAGGCTAGTTTTTATTCTTTCTAGGAAGCAAATTTGAAAACATTCCGTTGTTAGAATTTTGATCGGTTTTTAAAGTACCTCCTGTTCTTTCGTGAGCTGCGCTTTGGTCTTTGTGTGCCATTTCTTGCAGAAAAAGCATTGCAGATGCAAGACAGATTGTGATTTCACTCTTGAAATTTTCATACATTTGCTCTGTCCCTGACATTGCTCTACCCCTCCATGTCTCACCTCTCCATTTGTATAACCAGAAACATTTAATGAGATGCTATGTTAGGCATTTGACCATCTGAGCTGAATTTAAACGCCAGTATTTAAACCAGAAATGCCTTCATGCATAAGCTGCTAATTTTCTTGATGGCTCAGTCCTCAGTTTTTTAATAGTTATAATGTCTGATAATTTGATACTTATGAAGCAAATAAAGAAAGACTATGATATGTTTTAAATGACCTTAACTCTAAGTTATTTAACAGCATTAAATAAAAACAGAAAATCTAAATGTTAAATGTTTACATATGGTTCAAACATCCTTTTAAAAGGAAAAAATGAAAAAAAAATCTGAATTGACATTAATTTTTGATTGTCAGTTTTGGAATTAAACTTTCTTTCAAGGAAATCCTTTCAAGAATTACATTTACATATATTCAGTAGATTTTCCTTGTGCTACATTTTTTTGGGAAAACGTGAGCAGGTAACGATTTTTCTAAAATGCAGTGAGGTTGTTGAGACTGTTACTTAATGAGATAAACTGGCAAGTTGTGACAGCAGCACTTCAAACACGTCTAGACATAAGCATTTCCTTCTTGAGCAACACTGGATTATAGATACAATGCTGATTTGAGAGCTTTTCTGTATTGGTTACATGACTGCAAATAGATCCTGTTTGGAAGCTTTGCCATCAACTTTGAGTGGTTATGACTAATACTGGAAATCCATGAAGCTTGTTCTCAAGGTTATGTGTCAATTTTATTGCCAAGGTGGTTTAAAATCAATTTATTTCATATACGTTATCTAACCTTTTGATGCTCAAATCACTAAGCCTGAATTCCGTCAGCTCAGTATAGTTGTAAAGTTTGGCATGCTGATTCCATTGCATGAATTCGACATAGACTCAAACAACTACTGTTTTTATGTTTGCCTCTTATTATCAGCTTATTGTTCATGTTCACAGATGCAGTTGAAGGTTGGAAGATATGCACACTGACAGGCTCTAGTAAAAATTGAAGTAATAAAACGTCTTACTGTAAGGTAGTCCTGGCAACCTCCACCTCCAACTCTGCTTGACCTAAGAACCCACAGTCATTCAAAGCAGAAGAACAGGTTTATGATTTGAAATTTTGCTACTTAAACTCAGTGTAGGTGCTGCTGCACTGCAGAGACACATAATGAAACTTTGATTTCTAATCATCCCTTCATGTTTTTCTCAGGTATTGTGAAAAAAGTCATAATTTCTGTCTTCCTTTAGCTGAAATTTGGTTTTCACAACTGATTTTGTATTTTACCAAACAAAGTCAGTCTTTGTAATCCCTTAGAGTTATTACTCTTTAAATCATGGGCTGCTGGGGCTGTGCATTTGATGTTCCAGAGCAGATGATGCAACATGGCATTATGATCTCCCCTCTGATTCATTACAGACTGAGCCAGTTTGTGTTTTGACATGGCTGACTCTGACCCTGAGCCTCTATTTGTCCGCATGACTGTTTTTATACCTGACTGAACAGCACTGCCATTGGCATTCCCCCACACATGAAATTACCTTCAAACAAATCCAAAAAGACGTCCTCAAAAAGATTTGTTCACGTTTGGTTGAACGTGGTGAAGATGAAAGTTTCTGCTCTATCAAGCCAGCTCATTTCTGTAGGATGTTAGAATTAATATTCATTTTGCAATTATAATCTAAGTTGAGTAATTATCTATATCCATTTTATTATGTGGCTGTCTGGAAGCAGACATTTGAACAGTTAATAAAACAGAAAAAAAGGTCATCTAATAATAGACCAATGAGGAAGTCAGTAAAAGTCAGTTTCTCACATTACTAATCCAAAATATAAATGATTACAAATTGCAGTGTTAGATCTATTATGGAGAGTGACATGATTGTTAATTGTTACACTATTGGTGCTCTTAGTGACAACGATTGATGGATGTTGTGCATCAAGTAATTAGTAGAAAATAATTCTGAACGCAAAAGGGGACACTCTTGATTGTTGGAAGTTTTTTTTTTTTTCCTGTGGATTTTGATAAAAAGAAATAGCAAAACTCCAGTTCCTCAGACTGAAGCACAGCAGATTCATATTTTTTTCTTTGACCTGGCTACTCTGCACAAGCCTCAGCTGTTTGAATTTTGAGATTTTTAAAGGATACAAGACTGAAAAAAAACCTAAACAATTCAAACCAGAAAAACAGTCAATTTGCCAAGCGTCTCAAGCTCACAGCCGCACACATCAACACCAGCTTTTTGTTTCACTGAAACGCAGTAACAAAAATTGATTAGTTTAAGTAGACCAGATTACTGTGGTACTGCTGCGCCCCCGCAGAGGAGCACAGACAAATATATCCACTTATCCATCTGTCCGTCCATCCATCTCCCCATTCAGCCAGCCAGCCATTTTTTTTTCCTGACAGGGATGTTACTCACTGTGACAGACTCATTGACAGGCCAGAGAGAAGCTCGGGATTGTGGGAGAGGAGAACGACACGAGTGCTTGTCAGGTTGATGTGGAGAGTAAGGCATACATGCTGTCAACAGGCTGAACACACCTCAGTGGCACGCATGGAATCCATTCGGCTGCGCCTCGACGGAGCAAAGCGTTTTGATAAAAACCAGTTGAACCAGTAACACTTTTGGACATGCAAGGTTGCTGTTGGCAACCTTTTCACTTATCTGCGTCGTTCAGGAGAGAAAGGTAGATGGATGTGAGTTGATTTAATTGCTTTACTGACCTTTAAAAGTGGGAAAAAAGGCTGTTATATTAATGAATTTTATTGTGGACCTGCTTTGTTTAAAGTCCATCCATCCATCCATCCATCCATTTTCTGTTCACCCTTTGTCCCTAATGGGGTCGGGAGGGGTGCCGGTGCCTATCTCCAGCTACGTTCCAGGCGGGAGGCGGGGTTCACCCTGGACAGGTCGCCAGTCTGTCGCAGGGCTTGTTTAAAGTCGAGCGAAGATAATACTAGAGCATGCATTCACAAAAATGTTCTTATTAATAATGTTGTACATTAATTACCAAAACCTTATATAATAAGTTCAGCTATACATCACAACAAAAGACAGCCTAATTTCAAACTTAAGAACTCATTTATAAGCAATTTTTACTTAAGTATTTCAGTTATTCAGTTAGAAAAATGTAAGCATATATTATATTGACTCATCACTCATAGACTGACATACTTAAAGTGTTTGGTTTTGATATTTTAGATGATTATGGCTTACAATTTAACCTGTTTATCATAAAAGTTGGATATAACGTAAAACCTATAGGAAAAAAATATTTGGTGACCACTGCAAAACCACAAAATCTTACCAAGTATTTCTGGTCTGGTATCTAGTAATCTTAGTATCTTAGTTTTTTCTCGTTTCAAGTGTACTAACTTACTATAACTTATGTAATAGTTTTACATGTGTTTAAGTTCAGTTTTTTTCCAATTTATTCAGATCCACCTGAAAATTCAACACAGGAATCCAAGGTGTTGATAAAACATAGGGCCCTCTGTTAAAATCATGTCAGCATAAAGTATTTGAAGTGTTTTTGATTTGATCATAGATGAATAATCACACTGCTTTTCATGTTCCCCCTCTGGGATTTGAACTCCAACCTGACATTCCAAATAACTCATAACATGCGGGACACTGCTAGCCATGGGTTACTTGTCAATTCTAATGTTCATATGTGTGCGGACACTTTGTGCTCATTTTTAATGCATGCCACAGGGAAAGGAGGAAGAGCCACCTTCCGTTTTTAACTAAATTTGAGCTGATCAGCAGCCTTTTAATTATGTGTGTTTTCTCTTTAAGTCATGCATCCTTCGTCATGAAAACAAGAGGCATAAAATAACTTGAGAAAAGCTCAAAGAGCTCGTCCAGTCAAAATCAAAATCAAGCTCAAACAGTCAAAATAATAATTAAGTTAAACCTAAAAGAACAGCTAGCAAAATTATAATACTAAAGTAAATAAGGACCAAAGCATAAGGTTTTAATGTTTAGGCTTATAGAGGAATAATTTATTCATATATAAACAAACATAAGCCTATTTTCTATTTTACAGAACTGAGAAGCAGGTGTGAGTAAAGAGCAGAAATCCTGCATCACAGGTGTGTAGAGGAACAAGCTGCCACCACAAGGTCCCACTTGGCATCTGTTTAGAGATTGGATTGAATCATTCTATTATGTAAAGCCTGTGATTAAGGCATCGGTATTCACATCCACTCTGCTACACCAATGATGTTCTATCTAGAGTGTCATATTTGAACAAAATTGTCCTAAAATTCTCTCTAGGTCATGTTTTAAAGCAGGGGTGGGCAACTCCAGGCCTCGAGGGCCGGACTCCTGCAACTTTTAGATGCATCTCTACTTCAACACACCTGAGTCAAATAATGAGGTCATTAGCAGGACTCTGGAGAACCTGACTGCACTTGGGAGGTGATTCAGCTGCTGGATTCAAGTGTGTTGGACCAGGGAGACTTGCAAGAGTTGCAGGACACCGGCCCTCGAGGACCAGGATTGCCCACCCCTGTTTTAAAGTCAACATGTTAAAAGCCAAAATTTAGATCTGTAGATTTGTAGGATTGTTCCACGACATGAACATTTCTAAAGCTAATGTTGTGGTAATGGATTTCACACACTGAGGCTTCCTGTTTATGCCTAAAAATCTGTTCCAGCTGTGATGGAGGTGGCTTTCATTTTCCAACAGCAGCCAAATGCCCTCTTATCACTTCTTTCACTTTGACGCCTTTATAATAGCTTTGCACAGACATAGGAAGAGTCTCAGCAGCCTATTACCCCTACCTGCTTTCAATTTACGCAAGCCCAGCCTGAAATACTAACACAATCCTGTCATCCTGCAACACATTATTTGGCACCACTTTTTTCAGATGGGTTATGGGAATGAAACAATGGCAGAAGACAGAACTCCTAGAGAGAAGTCGTAACGCGTTAACAATACTTTTTTGAGGATATGTCATTTGTTTACATATACTTATAGACATAAATAATTTTATTAATGATTAATTTGTTCCTTTTCCAGGGGTAATACAGCAAATAACTTACAAAAATGCCGCAATTATGTAAAATTTGGTATGCCACAGAACTCTACCTTCTTTTCCACTCACCTACAGACAACAGATGTTTTGTAAAAACCCCAGTCACGTGTTTCTTTTAGAACAGCTTGACTGGTTTAAAGAATACAATTCTTCTGATGCTTGGAAGAAAGGTAATAAATTAATCAGCTTACAGGAGAGCTGGGTTTATTTTATTATCACTGTCTTTCAGATTTCGTGTGAAGCTTGGCAAACTACACTGTTTGTATATCATTAACTCTGACCAAGGATTTCAAAATTCTAAGCACAACCAATTATGTTTTTTGTCTAAATTGGACCAAACGTATAAGATTTAAACTGCAAAATCTGAATTTCTTTTTCCAATTTATTTGAATTTAACAAGAATCTTCCTTTATTTTCCTTTTTCCTTAAAGCTGTAGATCCATTGATAGGCCATTTTTTGTCTGATTCTTCACTCTCATGAAACTCTACTTGTTCTTTCTTGCATTATATGATGACTAACAGACAACATCTATCTCAAACCTCCACCTCAGTTCATCTTGGCAGATGATCAAAATCAAAGCAAAGTAAAAGTAGCAGGCTAAGTGATACAATATGCTACCTGAGATAACAAGTCTGGGTTTCTATAGTAACAGTGCTGAGGTGTGCTACATTGAACAGAAAGGTTAACCTTCCACAGAGAAATCAGACTTTATCCTGTTCTTACCTCAGGGTTTTGTGCCAGACGCTGAAATGGTTGTGGGTTGTCGAGAGTGCTGACCCTTACCCCCACTTCCTTCTGCTTTGCCATCCTAACGCATCAGTTTGCAGGATGGAAACCCTCCCCTTTATCAAGGCATTTATTTCTGAACATTTCTATTATTGGGTCCTCCTGCATTCATTTGTCAGTGGATGCTGCGTGATATGAGGTGGCAGGCTGCAGAGGCACGGAAACATTTCCACTTCAAGTTTCCTCTCTCCTTAATTCTTCCTTCTTTTCGTTTCTATTATCCTTTTTTATTTGGCTCCATTTGTCTTTTTTGTCCATCTGGCCTCTAAAGAGCAGGCAGACATACACATTGCACTCAGCTCAATTGTATTCACACAGCTGTTCTTCAATCACTTCAAAGAAGAGTGTCTTACATAAATTCCTGTTTCACTAATACCTCACCATAACGTCAAACAACGAATCCTTGACATTACCATGGCTTTGACCTAAGCTTTGCTTCAGTTATTATTGATTTACATATTAATGATTTACACAGTATGAAGACAAGCGCTGTACATAAACAGATGACCCAACTGCGTGTGGTAAATGTGTAAATATCCTCTCTCACAATGCCACAGAGAACCCTATGAAGGTGCATGTCAGCCCTGGAGTCAAAAATCCCCCAAGCGTCACTCATAAAAAGGAAAATGACATTTGCGTGTTTATTTTAGAGGCCTCTTCTGAATGCTTGGGGTGTGCTGACAAAGATGGAATAAGTTGCATAGTGGGTGAATGAATGGACTCACATCTGGCCTGGGAGGTAGTCAGCAAAAGGCTGGAGGAAGAATGTGTATTGTCTGCTACAGAGCTAAATGTGAGAGCACAGCTTGTGCATAGAGTTGAAAGTTAAGGTGAATCAAAAGAGTGTGCCCGCCCAACTGGAGACTCGAGAGAAGCTTAATCCAGATCTTGCAAGCTGCTGCATGGAGTAGTGCATATTGAGAATTAAGGAGTTAATGCATTTTCAAGGTAACCAGAAAAATGGAGTCAATATACGTTAGCCTTGAAGAGAAAGCAGAAAACCTGGTATGACTAAGCAATTTACTAAATGTACATTTCAACTTTTATTTTGGTTAAAAAAAAAATAAAATCACAAAAAGAATGTAATTGACAAAAGAGGTTGACAGGTATGAGGATGCCCCTCCTTTCTACTGTAAAACTACCAGTACGCGCTACCTTCATCTTTTTTGAATTTATGCTAATTTAACATAAGTTAATTTTTTGAAGTAATTAGTTCATGTTTTTTGGTGTCTGGAGAATGAGCCATTTCCAAAACCTCCTAATTGTTAAGTCACAAATGGCCGTTCCCTAGTTGGGTTACCTAGCACCCCGAACCAAGCCCAGCCCTGTTACCTAGTAACCATGTCATCATGTTTGATCAGCTGGTTTTACTGCTGCATGTTCTGTACAATGAACCTGATCTACTACTTGGCATGAGCCAGATCTCAGTTTGGTTTTGAAAGTTGTAGTTTCATACATCTCTGTCATACTTTCCTAGAATTTGAAACCCCTTTCAGTGAGAGGTCAGAGAACATTTTTGATAAGTGCAATATGGATAACATCCAATTTATTCTTCTATTAATTAAAAGCTGCATTTTTTTATTTTAAGGTTTTTGTGAGATTCGAAATAATAAATTCATACATCAATTTATATTTTGAAACATATGCCTCAATCTCAGGGGAATATATAATTTTTTAATACTGCACATTCTTCATAAAGTTGGATGTTTATTACATATTTCTCTCAGCTAAGAGGGGAAAAAAAAAATCTCACCTCCATCTTCTCTGTCAGGGTGATCCTGTTGTAGATTTCACATCACGTACAATCAGCACACTGAGCCACTGGCTCACATGCACACTTTGAAGTAGTCTGCTTTTCCATTCCTGGGTCCCTTCTCCCATGCTGATTTCTTTTTTAACCTCCCTCAAAGCTTAGTTCCCATCAGTTCCCGCTTAAAACTGGGGCATGGCTGCAATTGTTGTGCTGCACTTTATGTGGAATAATGCTGAGTTTTGTTGTAAGCACATACAACAGGATTTCCTCTTATGCACGCAGTTTTTAGCCTCAACACATCGTCTCTGCATAAATGTGGGCCGAATCTGAGAATAATCCAATTACCCCAGCTCCTCACAGAAACATGTTAGATGCTGATTTGCATTGCATCGGGCAAGAACTGACATACTGTCTGTGATAGTTTGTGTTGATGTGAATTGGCTTATCGTCTTAGTTTGATGCTCATGTTCTTTTTGAAAGAACTCATCTGTTTACATCACCCTGTGAAAAAGTCTTGATGATCATAAGGTTTATTTATGTTCACGTTGTCCATAAATCAGCATTAATGCTTGGAGGGCAACTAAGTCTGATTTTTATTATGATTATTATTAGATTTTCTCGAAAATTTGGCATTTATCGAATAATAAAATAAAATAATAATAAAAAAAACACTCAAGTTTCCTATGCTAAATACCCCAAATGTAAAAAGGTCCAACTTCAACATAGCAATAAATAAAATTAATTTATTATCATTTGCTTATTCAGAAGTAAAAAGTCATTTAGTATCTATTAGTGTCAAATATGATAAGCCTGAACTAGAAGTAAACAGAAAAGTATCATTTCAGTCGTGAGTTTCCATTAAACCCTTTAAAGTCTTATTAAAATGTGATAATGGAAACTCCATATAACGAAAATAAACAGTGGTCTAAAAAGTAATTTCAGTGTTTTTCCTTTTTTGTCACACTTCACAATTTCATATAATCAGAGAAATTTTTTTTAGACAAAAACAACTTGAGTAGATACACAGATTCAGTTTTCAAGTAATTGTAAGCTATTCAAACCGGCCTGTTGACTGGCTGTGCCACCATACATTTTAATTATTTGCAATGTTTTTTTACATTATGTTTGTTATTTTATGCAAATGTGTTTTCTTTAAGAGACTGCCATATAATTATTTTTACGTCAATGCAATGGACCTTACCAAGCTCCGCCCACAACCGACCCACATGACCGCAAGTCTCACAAATAAAGCCTCGCGGCGTGTTGTTTCTATGTAAACATGACTCGATTAGTGCATCATTTCTACCGGATTTTCACAATATATCAGCTTCTACAATGGACAGAGGAACTAACAAGTTCATGTCATCACCTGGGAGGAGGTTACTGGTTTCTCAGTCACAAGCTGGTTGCAAACCTGAGGCCAGCAGGTGTCAGTCAGTTATGGTAGATCTGAAATTTGGTTTGATGACGTCAATATGAGAAGCTACAGACAGATAGGAGGAACCAAAGAGCTCTGTAAAGGTAAAGGCAAATCTTCTGAAGTTGGGATATAATTAATTTAATTTCACATAATTACCGCGGTAGAAGCCATTTGTTTGTTAAAATTTTATGAAATATATTTGTTCTATTTGATGTTTGTTGTGAAAGACGTAAACTCATAAAAGAAAGAGGTAATTAGTCCAACATTTAGAAACTACAGCGGCTGTAATGCGCCACAGCACAGGTAAACAAAGGTAAAATAACCCAAACAGGTGATCAACTCAAAACCACTCTTACCTTTTTACTCTCTTTGTAGTTTAAGCACACCTGTTACCGTGGCAACCAAGACGAGCAAAGATTACGTTAAAAACATAACATTCAGTCTGTTACGGTATCAAGTTTCCAGGCTTGATATTTATTTCTCGATTATTAATCAGCGCTTCCCTGAACACAGCGATGGTTGATTGACTAGCTGTACTTGGTGCTAACGTGGCTAACAGGAGTAACAGTTTAGTCCAAAGCCTTTTCTGCTAAAATAAAATCTTTAGTGTATGTCAGATACAGACACATTGCATATTGATCTGTCTAGCTAACGTAAGACTGTGTAGCAGACAGGCTTCAAGGTGTAGAAGTTGTATCAGTTCTGCCATCATGCTGTTCTTAGCTAACGGGAAGCTAAGTGTGTTTGTGAGACGGCCGCGCACGTGACCACGTAGAATGGGCATCAGCCAATGAAAAGCGGCTCCTCTGGTAAGGTCCATTAGGTGGTTTCCTTGCCAAAATATCAGCCATACCTACAGTATATGTTTTTCAATAAAACCACATCTTTGTTGTTGTCAAAAAATACCTAATTATTCAATGTGTAATTAGAAAATAACTGTAATCTTCAAAAATGTTTGCTACAGGTGAATTTTTTTGGTGTGTAAAGATTTGTTTAATTCAGATTATTAGTGTCTGTGTGAGCTGTTTTTAAACTTCAGGCAAAACAAACAATGTCATCTTTGAGATTTAATTTATTTATTGAAATTGGTAGTTATTTGCTTAATCTCAAAAAGAACATCCAATGAATAATCAGCAACAGATTGCACACTTTTCTGTATTTAATACCTGAGTATTTCTTTATTATTGGCTGAGAGAAACAACATGGCGATGAAAAGATTAATCAGTAGTGAAAATGAGTTGCAGCTCCTTTGTGCGGAACTGAGATGCCCTGGAGATTTGTTCAGAGAATTTATGTGCTGTACCCTCCCAAACCTCACTGGATTTAATGTTTCACCACTGTGCTGTAGATGTCTAAATGAAGGTTGGTCTGTTATGCCACTGCATGCTGTGCTTATTGACTTGTGAGACTCTGAACATGACTCGCATAGCATATGTGTCTAATAGATTTTCAAGGCATTATTTCCAGTTACGGCTGAAATAATTAAGTTGACTTTCTGTCCCCAATGCAATTAGCAGGGAGTGCTGTCCAATCTGTGACCTGTTAGATGTTTGATTTCATGCTCAAGATGCTGCGCACCTTCCGACAGGAGGCAATATGAAAAACCTATCAGGTGTTAAGAGGATTTTGCCTCTGGGATGGATTTGATTCACTTACCTGTTTTTATTTTTTTCTGAGGTGTTGTGACCATTCCTTCTTGTGTACAAGTTGCTGTCACAGTGCTGGGCTGTTGCCATAGTTTAACTGGTTTACACAAGTGACTGAAAATGTTTATGAAGTTCAGCTCAGAGTGTCGGGGAGTATTTTTACATTTGTCTGTGGGGTGATATAAAAGTAAGATATTATACGTCTGTTTCTTCAATTCTTGTTTTGATTCAAAGTATCCCCGTCAGGTTTTTTTCCCTTCTTTTTTGGCATCTGTGAGATTTGAGGTGCAGGTGGGGGTGCACATACGCGGTACCTTGATGTACAGTAGATGAAGCAGCTCCTCACTTCAGACTGAGCAGCTTTGAGTTTGATGCTGTGAAATTCAGATTCACCATGTGCAGGAAGGGAGGCAGTCTCTGATGTATTTTTAGACAGACTAAATAATGAATGCCTGAAAAGACTGCTAGGACCCCAGCTGCCAAACTTTCCCCTTTTCCTCTGTGTGTACCTGTTCTTTTTGTATGTGAGAAGAAGGAGGGAGGGGTCCTGCACTAGACTAGAGCAACATGCGGCGTCTTGTCCCCCAGCTGTCACAGAGAATGGCAAAAGATCACTAAAAGGTCTAATTGGGATTCAGCTATTGACATTTTCTGCTTTTATATAATTGTGTCTTTAGCATCTCTTTAATGCACTTTGTAGCCTAACAGTTTTGTAGATCACCCTTATGTTTTATTATATTCAGTTCATCTTTATTTTATTGTTTAGAGATTAAAAATTCAACATGTTTTGCATGGTTTGTTTAAATCTTGGCTCTTTCCTTTTTGTGTGGAGTTCACATGTTCTCTTCATGGACACGTGGGTTTCCTCTGTGTATTATGGCCAACAAGCTATTGTTAAACAAAAGCCATAAGAAGTTACATTTCCATTTTGCCATACAAAATGTAGGGGATGCAGCAAACATGTAGTTCTGGTTAAATAAGACCAAAATTGATTTATTCAAAACACTATGTGTGACAGAAAATGCACATTACCCTGAAAATACCATGGTGCAAAATTGTGGTAACAGCATCATGCTATGGCTTTTAATTACTTTTTAGAAGAAACCATGAAAGGGGTCGAGTTGATGGAAAAATAGATGGAGCTAAATATAGACCAAACCTACAAGGTTAAAATGGACTTTAATCTGGGGATGAGTTTCATCTTCCAGTAGAACAGTAATGTTAAAAATACAGCAAGATATTCAATGTTTTGGTTTAGATCAAAGCATATTCATGTGTCAGAATGACCCATTCAAACACCACATTTACATCCCATTAGGAATTTTGCTAAACGCTGAAAGCAGGCTCGGCACAAGTGTTATTTTCTGAATATGCAGAGCTGTTATGACACTTACTTGATATTGTTTCAACAACAGGTAGTTTTACAGTGTGTTTGTATAACATACGTTACTTTTGAGATTCTCATGCATAAAAACATTTAAAACTGTGTATTATCTACTTCATAAAATCTAAATAAAACATTAAACTTTGTGATTGTAATATTGCAAAATGTGAACAAGTGAAAGGGTATGAATACTTTTGAAAGCAATGATTAGACAGATAATGAATATGTTAGGATCTTGGGTTGTTTTGATTATTTCATTCTAGCTTGATTGAGTGTGTTTCTTAGTCCATTTCTTTGATTAGATCAGTCTTGTTTCTGTTTTTTCTTTAATTCAGTCCTTGGTGTTTCTAGTTATGTTTTTTTTCTTGTCTGTAGTTATTCATTGTTACTCTTGGTTGAGTTATTCTTCAGTGTTAGATTAATTTCCTAATTGCTTGTGTACTCTCCCTCGCCCCCGGGCCATTCTCTCTCTCTGTCTTTCGCTTTCTCTTTCCCCTCACACCTGCAACCCGTTAGCTCATCAGCCCAGGTCTTTTGTTCCAGCATTCACCCTCACAATATTTAAACCTTTCCCCTGCTCACCCGCCTTGCTGGTTCCTCCTGTTAAATCCTGTTAAATCTTGTCATCTCCCTGTTGATTCTCTGCCATTTTTCTCCTGCAGTCCTGTTTCTGTTTTGGCTCTGGCTCCCTGGGCTGTGTTACCTGTGGTTTTTTGTAAGTTTTGTTCCTCATTTTTTGATTAACCATTCAACATGATTCATGACAAAATAGATATGTGTCTTGTCTTTAGATTAGTATTTTATAGACACATCATTTCAAGAAGAGCAATATAACATATGGAAATGGCAAAAGATCACTTTTGTTTTTTTTGGATTACATATTAAAGTGATGATGTCATTATTCAGTCAGCTATTACCAGAATAAACAACATTCTTAAGATGTAGTGTTGGGACTGTGTGCCTATGTGTTTATTTGCTGCACTTGTGCCATTAACTGCCCTCCAGCTAAATCAGGCTGATAATTTGCTTTTTAGTGATAATCATCATAAGCGTGTTTTTTTTCTTCACAAAAGCATCTGCTTTTTCCTTTTCTTACAGCGTATGAACATCTGCACAGCATGCAGCTTCGTGCAGATGTTTGTACACTCTGCAGAGCCTGCTCAGTGTGGTCACTGATGAACAATGCTGCCAATTATATTCAGACCCATCAAGACAAAGCAGGCAAAATAATTGTGAATGCTGATTTAATTTTATAAATTAATGTAAAAGAAAATGCCTAAATTAACTCTCTTTGTGTAAAGCTTAGATACCAAAAAAACTGTTAAGGGTTCTCTTTTTGCCTTTATTTCTTTGAAATTCATTTTGTTTTCAGTTTATTGTTTTAGTAAACTTAAGTTCATTTTTTTTCTGAGTGTAATTTAAAATATTTTGTTAATTTATTGAATAATTATTTCCCAAATCTAGAGATACATGAATCAGGCTCCTTTCCATGGACTATAAAACAGAAAAGAGAAAGCAATGTGTTGGGATCCTTTGGAAGAGGTGCAGGTTTTAATCTGGCTGAAAATGAAACGATTATCTACATATATACGGTACATCAAAACCTGTGTTACTAATGTTTCAGACATTCCTTAAACTTAAATAAAATACATCAAAGTACAAGTTAGGAGTTCTTAATTTGGATGCATTTAATGCCTCCTTCCCCACCTAACGATTCCTGATCTGAACCGTTCAACAGAAAATTATTACATTTCTGGTCGATTGACTTTTGTATTTCTAACCAGAATCTATCTGCACTGTGCAAGAACCTCCAAATTAGAGTATGAATTCATTCTGCATGCATTTACTACAAAGTAACACAAAACGTCCTCCCTTATTCTTTGCATTCTGCAGCAGACCTGCTTTCTTCCCCACACAGAAAGACGAAACAGATTTAGCCAGTTTCTTATTGTGTAGCTGTCACATCTTGAATATTTTCCCCACCACAAGGATGTGGCTTGTTTGTCCATGTCAGCAAAGCTGTTTTTATATACAAAACTGTGAGGCAATTCCAATCAATCAAGCTGCACCACCTCCTGGTGCACAGACCAGCCACAGAGTGATGGAAGATCAGATTACACAGATCCTGTAGACCTGCGGGCGACGTGAGGGGAAGATCCATGAAGAGAAATGAATGGAAGGAGGGTGTGCTGTACAGTCTGTGCATATGTACAGTGTCTGTGTGTGTGTGTATGTATGTGTGAAGCTTTGCACAAACAGATATGGCAAAACTGCTTTTTTGGTAGAATAACATGTTGGAGCTTCTTTACAGTCTGCCTAAGTACGTCCCTCTTTCAAACTTACTGGGAATAACAATGGCAGTTACACCAGCTGTATTCCCAGCACTGCATAAAAAACACTTTTTGGTTATTTTAAGGAGAATTTAGTCCTACTGGCTTGTGAAAAATGCCCTAAAAACCTAAAAAAAATGTCTTTTTTATTTTCCATCACTACAGCATCATATTTCTTTCCCCCACCTGCACTTATTCCTTCAGGTTCCTGAGAATGTAAAACTCCCAGTTGTGTGCATCCACTCTTATTTGGATGCTGCAAAAGACAAGCTGAGATTTGACAAATCTCTCATCATGAGCTCATTAGTCAGTACTGGGGAAAAGGGATCAGAGGTGGCTCTGCTGGCTCTGTGGGAGCCCTGGAGGTGTGTGTGTATACTTGTTTTGCACATGCTGTGGGGGCATACATCTGTTGATGCAGCTATGTTGTTGTGGGGACTTCCTTTTTCTGGCAGAAAGTAAGCCTTTTTTAAGCTTTTTTAAAACAGCAGAAAATTTAGCTTGTAGCTAAGATGCGGGACAGAAATTGCTGCTATTCTTCAAACAAGTCTCCAGGAAATGACTGGAAGTCAATATAACGTCATTTAACATGATACGGTAGGGGTGTCTGTGCGTGTGTGTGTGCCCAACTGTCAGTCAGAACCCTTTATGTTGTTTTTTTCCAAGTTTTTATCTCTATTTTAAGCTGAAAGTTTTTTTTTTTTTTGATTGATTTTGTGACAGTTGCCAAGTCACCGGCTACAGGCAGGCAGGCAGGCAGTCTCTACACACTTTAATAAACTTGCTATTTATGCTGCACCAGAACATACTGTTTTTACTGTTGTTTTGTCCTGTGTGCAATTTAATTTTTTTTAACCTTTCTGTGGCTGAAACTAATTTTCTAACAAACAAACAAATTTTCAGTTTGTTGGTTGAGAGGTTTTTTTCTGGGTTTACATGGAAGTAAAACACAAATATACTGAAGCTTTGTTGCAGTTCTGCTTCCTTACACCTTTATAAAATAGTGATGACTTAAATTGTAACTTATAGCAAATATTGTATTGCAACTGACTGATGTTATAATTATTTCTACAGATTCCATCCATCCATCCATCCAGAGAGTGTACTTGAAACTCCATCAGTGATTCTTTTATTCTTTCAAACCTGTTGCTATGCACTGAACCACTAGTGTTGGTCCACATCAAAAGCAAGCCCTTTGTGGGTTAGGCTTAGTACGCTCTAGAAAACTGTAGACCTAATGGAACATATTGAACGAGCTGCAAACTGCACAGAAAGTGAAATCTGGAAAGCTGACACAAAATTAGCACTTTTTAATAGGAGAGGGTAAATCCTCAGATTGGGGAAAAAACTAAATGTTTTCTCTGGTGCTATAGACCGAAACGTGTAAGGAAAGAGCCTTCTTTTTTCTCGTCTTTTAATCAATACCATCCTTTGATCTTTATCGTTTCAAGCATTGTCTCTGAAGTTAGCTTCTCTCATTATCCCAATGTCAGCACTTTAGTTGTCGAAATGGTCTGTACTTGTCCTGAGAGCTCTTAGTGACATTAAAGTCTCACTACAGTTCAAGCTAAACACTTGTCACTTCACAGCTCCGACCTCC
Source organism: Xiphophorus couchianus (assembly GCF_001444195.1). Classification (NCBI taxonomy): domain Eukaryota; kingdom Metazoa; phylum Chordata; class Actinopteri; order Cyprinodontiformes; family Poeciliidae; genus Xiphophorus; species Xiphophorus couchianus. The sequence goes on from NC_040247.1 coordinate 6,681,622, forward strand.
CTCCCATTTGCACCAGCAGCACAGCACAGCAGCAGTTCATGATGATCCTAGTTGTAGATCAAGGTGAGGAGTAGAGATTTTTACCGTTTGTTGCTCTTGAATGTCAGCACTCGAAATGATGCACCACTTTAGTCTAGAGTTATGACTAGCACAGTCCAAGAGCTATCCAGTATTTTGCATTCAAACAGTAATGCTTATTTTTTTAATCATTATGCATCTTTCTTCTTATTGGTAACGAAATTTAAATGTATTGGAGCAAATAATAAATTGCACTCAGCAGTAAGTGGTTGCTTGAAAGATAGCTTTAGCTTTAAAAATGCATCACATAAATTATTACCTTGTAAGGTTGCTACTTAAGTGTTCACAAGGATATTCAGGGCTATAATCTGCTTATCCAATGATAACATTCTAGTGTATCTGGCTGCTAACTTAATGTCTTAATACCATAAGAAGAGATTTGCTGGTCTCAGTTATAGTGACCAGCTTTTGGTATGAAAATCTCTTTACCCAGACTGCAGTATCCATGCTAATTCAAAAAAACATCCCTGTGCTTATGCCAATAAGTTCTTAAGTCTCTTTGGTGAAATTAAGAAATTTTTAAAAAGTTTCTGAAGTCTGAAAAGTCTCTTTTCTCATTCAAAATAGGCGAGAAGCAATCCAAAATAAACAGAATCACAAACCTTTCATAACCATGTGAAGCCATGTGAAGATTAATTGAATCTCTGCAAGTGTATGTGTTTTTTTTTCTGTTTCAAAATAATCTATCTCTTTTAACCATGCTCTTAAATAGAGCAGAAAACAGTCTGTTCTTGTCCCTTCTGCGGTTGCCATAGATACCCAGTGTGCCCTACAGGATGGAGACAACAATGACAGAAATTTTTAGACACCAGACCACTTCCAAAAAGGTCTGAATAACAACTCAATAAGAAACAAAACAAAATAACAACCAAAAAAACAGCGTCTGGCAAAGGAGTAAAGAAGCAGTGAGGAGCAGAGATATCAGCCCACCAAACAGTAATCCCATTTTGCATTACAATGCTGAAGGAAAATGGTAGTTTGGGAATGTTTCTTGTATCCAGGGGCTTTATGGCACTTACTACACAGGACAGAATAGGTATTAGATTAGCGCTTGGGTTGGCAGAGGTACCACAACTGACAATTGTAATTGTGTATGGAAAAAAAAGAAAAGAAATCCTGTGCCTTTTGTAAGTTTATGCTGTGCAGGAAAAAAGATGTATTTTAAAGCTATAAGGGTACTTGCAAAGGTATAGACAGATGGAAACTGAAGCAAGCTCCTGCTTCAGAGAAAATTCCTGAGGCCTAATTTATTCAAGGGTTTCTTGGATCTGCTGCATAAACAAACACAGAAGCTGACTGGGTGAATAAATCAAGACACTGAACATCTTACCTTTTTCAATGTCAGACAATTTTCCTGTACCACAAGTGCACATCTTTCATTTCTAACATTTGTGAGATACAGTGGCATGCAGAAGAATGAATGCCTTTTCTCATTTTGTCATGTTAACACCACTAACTTCAATGTTTTTTTTTCTTCAAAGATTCTGAGCTGAAATTCTCATGGTGTAACTGTTTGATGCATCTTCTGAAAATTGGCAGCTTATAATGTAGCTTTTACGAACATGGCTATGAGTCTAAATGACCATCCCAGGTAACAGAGTATTCATCAGAGAAGCAGCTAAGAAGTCTGACTCTGGAGTAGCTGCAGGGATCTAAACCTTAGGTGAGAGGCTCTATTTACAGGAAAATTAATAGTTGGCACTCTGGCCTCCTTCTACAATCCAAAACCATGACTGTAGAGTGAAAAGGGAGCCATATCCACCCTGACTCCAACTAAATAATACTCACTGGGCAAACCACCGATACAATATATATATATATAAAAAAAAAAGCAAAAATATAAAATGTTTCCCAAGGTTAGGATATTGATATTTTTGAAAAACTATGTCAAAAAGGCTTACAGTTTCCAACCAAATTACATGGGAAAAAATAACTGACTTTTAGTGGCAATTTGTTGTGGCATTTGACTACAGTTATCCAGTGAACTAAGAAACTGATAAAACCTGCATTTTCTATTATATCTATGCTTACAAACATCAGTTAGATCTTTATTATTTTTTGTCAATGTCAATAAGAGTCATTGTGAAAGGTATAAAGAGCGACTTGTGGCTTTGGAGCCACAGGTTACAGCCCCTTGGGTTTATTGGTCTCTCTAAAATTGCGCTTAGGTCTGAGTGAGTTGTAATGGACTGGTCTATTTGTCACTGCATTGCACCTTTGATGGACTGGAGCCCATACTAGGGCTTATCCACACCTCTAGTCCAATGACCAGTGGACATGGAAAAAAATTCCCCTTCAAATCTGCATGGATGGAGAGATGGATGAATAGATGGAAAATGCTGTATGTAGCAGTAAATTATTACCCTAAATACACAACCCAAACTGTGAATCAAGCAAGTGGCAGCATCATACTATGGGGTGGTTTTCTTTAGCATGACAGGGAAGATAGTCAGAGTTGATTAAAAGTTTAAAGGAACTAAATAATGAGCACTCCTGAAAGAGAGCTGAGACAGTAGTGGAGGTTCAATTTACAGCAAGATAAAAACCATATCCATATGCTCCAATACCTGAATCCAGTTGAGAATTTGCAACAAAACTCAAAAATTGACGTTCACAAAAACTATCTATTTAATAGGTAAGACTTTGGGCGACATATCCTGAAGACTTGCAGATATAATCAAAGCATTAGGTGATATTACAAGATATTGACTCCAACGGTGCTGAATAGATGTGCACAAATAATTTATATTTATAAGCAAATCCCCCCCAAAAATCAGCTGTTATTATTCCACGTTACAATTATGCATTGGTCTAGATAAAAGCCTAATAAAATACATTGCAAAAAGTTCTTGGGGTGCAGAATTTCTATATCACTAGAATTCATTGATGTAATTGTTAAAATGCAACTGATTATTTATATGCATGCACTGTAAAGTCAAGGCAGTGATGTCTGCACAGCCGTCCCAATAAACAAGGACTGCTTAGCTATGAAACAGAAGAAGTCTTCTTTCCAACAAATGGATCCCAACTTTATTCATAAATCCGTCAGGTCTTTCTTACGGTACGTCACACAGCAGTGACGGCGTTGTGTCAGGCTATCAGACTCTTCCAGACAGACTAGCCATGCATGCGGCCCAGAATAGAGCAGCTGGGTTTGGCTCTTAGACTGAGGCGGTGAGTGATGTCCACAGTCAAAGAAGTGCTGGCAGAGATATGCCTGGTTAAACTGAAACCACACACAGCCCTGCTGAGAGCCTGTATCTGCTATTCAGCAAAGCCAGAGCTGTGAGCAGTGGGAGGGCAGCAGAGGAGCAGAGATACACACAGAGACTCCAGGAAAAGGGCTGAAAAAGGTGTGACTAACTTTTCTCTCTGGATCAAGTTTCAGACACAGTTGTATCATCACATTATTAAAAACACCAGAGCAACACTTAGAAAAAACACACATCCCTAGTACATATTTATCAGAAACCTGTGTTTATCAAGAAACACCCACTCGCTTTAGATCTGCTCTGAGTTTTTCGATTTGGTGTCCACGCAGAGTTTTGCTCTAGAGGCAAAGGTATGAGTTCGAAGCGCTGCTGGAGTCTGCACCACCAAAGCGCAGGACCACAGGTGTTCTCACAACAACAAAGACTGATCGATCAATTAGGAGAATAAATATTTCTCAACACGTTCAGACCTGGCTTGTTCAATGTGATCGATGCTCCGCATGACACAGATACTTACAACGGTTTATTGATGCCACAAACGTCCTAAAAAGCAGCTCTTTATTCAAAATAATGCTCATGCATTAGACCTGTGGGTATTGATCACAGGTCTGTGATTCAGTTTGACAGAGTTGTTAAAGTGGGACAGCATTTTGATGGAGTCTCTGGGGCATAAAGGAGTCGTGCAACAGCATTCAGCTTTAGTAGTTTCTATGAACTGAAGGACATTTTTTGTCTTTAACACATCCTGATGGTTTGTTCTATTGTTTTTTCCCTTTAACTTCTCTATCTGTCTGATCGAATTCTTTTTATAATGATTTCTTTTTTTCGTGTGTCTGTAGCATAGAAAAAAGTACGAGATACAGTATATCTCATTTTTTATTTATAGCCTCAGGTAGACCTTGTTTAGAGCTGGAAAGCAGTATTCTGTGTTATTTTATTTTGGCTTTTGATTAAATGAGAACCTTTTACAGATTCAATTAGTGATTTTTTTTCTGTTCAAATGATCAATATGTTACTGATTGTTTCTTTGTTAGCTATACTAGCCCATTTAAATATGAAGTTTTCAGCCTTGAGATTAAATTATTGCAGTACTCAGAATGTAGCCATTTACATGTCTGAGGAAGGAATATTTTCTTTGTATTTGCTTTATTTGCTTGGCCAATCTGAGCATTGTAAATACCCCCCTTATACAGAGTAAACGGAGCCTATCATTGGATCTTTGCCTTAAGTGTCAGCATTCTCTCGAGTAACCCCGACTACACTGCTGAGGCATGATATCTGGTGAAAAAGTTGCGTCATGAAATGTGTTCTCATTTTTTAAACAGCATGTTTGTTATTACCTTGTAGTTTGACACATTTGAGAAGTGGTAATTGTCTCTTAGGGGAAGACAGGAGACTAATTGGTCCCATCCACTCTTGAGTCAATGTTCCATGACTTGGCTTAATCTCATTAGATGAGCAGCAACTGCTTGGCTGTGTTGGGAGGAAAAGAGCATTTCCCTGTCCATACTGAACCAGCTTTATGATGAAGAAAATCCTCCTATGGTATGCTGCTGATATAGAAACTTTTGTTAGTGGGAGTTGACAGCCTGGCATCTCCTGTGTGCGTTTTTAAGTGTAGGAATCTCTGCAGATCTGAATGCAAAAACCTGAAATCAATATTGCTATTCTTTCTGGGGAGGAAAAAAAAAAGCGTGTTCCTTTGGATCAACACAAGTGAAACTGAGGTGTGCTGTTGCCACAGTGACTATTTTTTCTCTCATCTATTTGTAATTCCCAATAAAACTACAGCTGCCAGTACACTGGGTAATGCACTAAGTCTGTGAAATTGTTGTGAACAAACTCCTAACAGAATAACCTGCTGAAAGGGCAAATAAAAACTCAGCTGGAGTTTATTAGGGTTGGAGTACTGCTTAGGTTGCCCTGAAAAGTTTACTTCTTCGTGAAAACCAAAGAACTAAACTAAGTAAGTAAAGTAAATTTAAGCATTAAAATAATTATAAAAAATGTCATACGTAGTTGTTTTCAAAGTGCCATTGTTACATGTTTAATGGAATCCTCTGTATACATTCAGTTTTAGCTCTTTCTAGATTCCAGTACTTTCTTATCCAGGTTTGAAAAGTTCAAATATCTTACATTTTTTTCTGACTCAGTACAATTCTCCCAAAAAATGATGAAGTAGAGTGAATTTGTCCTTTCCCTATCTGTGCTTTAACTCAAGTATAAGCAAAACCAGTAGATTAATTGTAGTGTTACCTTTAATAGAAAAAAATTCATGCACTCACTATCCATATCACTTTCATGCCACTTTCATGCTTGTGTAGCACACGTGCTATTTAATTATTTGTGAAAAAGTTCTCAAACATCTCTGCAAATACACTTTAAACTATGAGAATGGTTTAAATTTTTGTCGTTAGAAACCGAAACCTTTTAAAGATATCAGTAACTGATCCCATTCAAACCTCAGTTTAAAGTGTTATCTTATTCTCTCCTGTATTTTTCAAGTTGAGTAACCCTGGCCAGACACATACTGCATGTCCTCCCCTTCTCTCTGCACTTCTTCCACTCAAGCTGCTAGTAAAGAGGCCACTAATGCAAAAAAATAAAATAAAAACATGCATTATGTCTATGAATTACAGAAGGACAGTTCTTCCACCATGAGCGGGTTTGCTGTTTTTATTAAACTATGTAAGCACACCAGATTCAAGAAGTGAATGCCTTCCCCTCTGAGACCAAAATTGCAGCACTTGTTACATTTTCAGCCACTGGGGTTCGCTTTGCAGAGTGAACTAAACCCTTTGAAAAATCAGTTCATTCCTTTGCGTGTGGAGGTGCTTCACCAAGAACCACTGAAGGAAATGACATAAAAACTTCTTAAGAAAACTCTGAGCCCCACTTCTTTCTTCACAAAAGGTACACGAAAATTGATTTTAGTAACTGTAGGATTTCTTTTTTGTCTTTGGGAGAAAATCATTAGGACTAGACTCTTGCGTTTGTTTTTGGCTGTATTTTCCCAGAATGTCATTTTGTGCTTTTCCATTGCTCTCCGGTCTACTTGGCATTCACATATGCTTTTGAACATACCAGAGTTCACTTCAACCGAACCAAAATGTAGGTTTGTAAGTGGTCCAAAGTTTGCTTTTTTGGTCCACATCACAGTTCAAATGTACATTCACACCTCCACAAACGAACTGGAACTTCTAGCGCTCCATTAAATTGGACTGAACAGAGCTAGTGTGAATGCACCTTTAGACAGCACTTTAACCAACAGTGTAAAAAATACTCTTTGCTTTTACTTCATTTGTCAAGAGATCACCTTTATGAACGTTTCCATCATTATTTAAACAATGTGCTACTTGGTTTCCAGTTCTGCTCCTTGTGACGAACCAGTAACTCAGAGGTATAACTTGATCTGCTCTTGTTTCTAATGAAGCTCCTCTTCATCTTGTTCATCCAGGTTAGTGTGAATTCAGTGAAAGAAGACCATCATCATCAACATCACTAATCGCTCTCTCAGCCAGTAGGTCTGACTATCATTTGAAGCTATTAGGGTACTTGTCAACAGCGCTTTGAGTGTGCAGCCTTTGGCTTTCAATCTAATCAGCCGTGATAGTAGCCTGCTGACACTTCACAAGATATCTCCTCTTCACCTCTAGCTCATCATATGAGGGCATTAAATGTCTGTTTGTCATCACCTACCTGCTCAATTAGGCCTGAAGCTCACATTTTTTATTTTTTTTATTTTTATATCTTGTTTTTAATTGATTGAGCTCTTATACGAGGAGGTGTTAATAACTTGCAGCCTGTGTTGTTCCAGCCCTGAAGAGCTCCAGATTTTTGGCTTCATTATAGTACGCAAAGGACTGTGCCAGTGAGTCATCTACCTAATTAGACTTCTTGCTGCTTGACAGGAAGGATGGACAGAAAGCTGTGCTCTCTTTCAGCTGAGATGAAAAGGCAACCTGCATCAGGTTACAAACAACCTCTTTCTGCAGTGTTTGTTGCTTGGCCTTAACTCACAGCTCTTGCCAAAACAGTGGTACCTTAATGGGCTTTATCAGCCACTCAGCAAACAGTAACCATGGAAGTACTTCACTTTTCTCTTACTGGCTCTCTTATTAGCTGTTGCACCTTATAGTTCCAATATAGCTGGATATTTTTAAACATTGTTTTTGAGAGTTACATTTTTTTCGTCTGTCTTTCAGAAATTCAAATCATTTGTTGACCCTGCTTAGGTTGGACACAGGACAGCAATGAATTTATTCTGTTGGGTGAAAAAAAGCTGAAACACTTCTTGTAATATTTATGAAATGGAGAAAGCTGCAGCCCTGTTTGCTGCTAATGCTGACCACTCAGCTGCATAGCAAAATGTGGCCATTCAGCTTCCTTATTTTGTTTTGTTGCAGAAAACTAATTTTTCACAAAACATGGTTTCTTCAATTTGATGTACACATGTATAGAAATGTCTCACTATGAAAATGCAGTGATAATTGGGACAGATTTGTTACATGAAATCCACTTACGTAGTTCATCACCATTACTAAAGCACTAGTTTACTGAACCTTTCAAGCAGAGATATATTTAATATTCCCTCTTTTCATTATGCACACGCCATAATCAACGCCTGATTATTATTAAACCTCTAAATCAGATGCACTACATTTACCATAAGAGGCTACAATCACGCACTGGGATGTCTCCCTTCCTTCCGTTCCACATCTGAAGGAGTGTGCTGTTGCCATGGAAACCACAGCCTTATCACACTTATAAGAGCATTTTAAATTTAGGCTGACAGTGTTTGCTGCAAAAAAAAAAAGAAAAAAAAAGAAAAGAAGTGAAACCATATTTGAGGAGGAACTATATTTCCTAACCACTAATAATTAAAAATTTCGCTACAGATGTGGTTGGCTTACAATAAGATCCTTTTATTAAATTAAAGCGGCCAGGAGAAGTATGGGAATCTCCTGGTGGTATGACCTTGACTAATATTGATATGGTTTCATGGTATCACATTATTCACAAGAAATTGTTTTATAAACAACATACTTGATTAATTATTATACTCATAACAATGTTATCTATAAAGTATAATCACTTTTATGTACATGTTACCATAAAGCTCTTGTAAGCTTGAGGAAATAGCAGTAGTCTTCTCCTTTAGCCATCTGCCTGGCAGTGCACAGCAACAGGTGAGTGAGACACATAACTGTAAGCAGCATGCAGCCAGAGAAAACTCCAGTCACTAGTCATTCTCTCTGGTTTATCATTAAAGCTATTTAAAATTATATGAATAGTATGGAGTAGCATACAAGGGGGAAAACAAATTTTTATTTATTTTTGCCTTTCGTCCACATGAAAACTCAGTTTAATATCACTAAAAATAATTATCTATAAAAACAATGACCAAAGTGGAGATTTGAGAAAACTATTTGTGTGAGTGTGTACAAGGAATAATAAAGATTTAGGGTCCAACGAATTGGAGTCTGCGACAAATGATGTGCCACTATATTCACATACTTGCTTTGACATAATTCGCAATTGACATCATCTTGTCTTTTAGTAATTTTATTTTCTAATGCATTATTTAATTCCTAATAGGAAGTTGTGATTGTTTTGAAGAACTTTGATTGGCTAACATAGGTTTTAGCTTTGTAATACTCAAAACCAACATGTGCCAAAATAAAACATAACTTATTTAGGTTATGTCCAGAACAGGAAATATCTCCTAAACATAACATCACAGAATATATCGGTAAGACTCATTAGTTCTTAAATTCTCATAATGTCATGGATCGGTAGATCTGCCATGAAATCTAACATGAGCAAACAAGCTTTAAACCAACAGAAATCTGTGGGACAAACAAGTAAAAAAACAGTTAATTCTGTTTTAGAGAACATCAATAAACTTTGCTCCAACAAATTGAACCTCCCTGACAAGCTCACCCAGGGCTTTCCATAAAGATGTGACACTGTGCTTGTTAATCAAAATGACTTAGTGGGGCAGCTGTGGCTGAGAGGTTAAGTGGTTGTCTTCTCGCTTAAAGTTTTAAGGGTTGATTTCCAGCTTTTCCTGGTGTTGAATTGGACTTTAACACCCTTCTGTGTAAATTTGTCACTTTCAAGTTCTGTGAGTGAAAACTTGTCCAAACATTATCCAAATATTACCACTATATGCAACTTAAATGGACTAGTTGTTGTTCGGACGTATTTATTATTCAGGGGTCAAGATGTTTAATAATTTAGACTTAATTCTCATTGCTTTAACTTTGTTGTAAACACCATGACAATAATCAGATTTAATTATGATGACAAAACCAGAAACATTTTAAACCTCCTTACATACTTAGGAAATGTAACAAATTTTAGATAAAACTCTGTTCTTCACAGCATGCCTTTTATTAGGATTTTGGAGTTTTTTATTGAACAAATATTATACAATCTTGTTGGTGTAAAAACAGTACAAAACTTTAGAGGACTGAAGAAGATTCTGCACTACAGTAAAGTGTGTAGACAAGGGATGTGTTGGCCTGGATTAAGTTAAATTCTGAACATTGTCTCTGTTATTGTTGCTGCCTCTGGAAGATTTAGACTGGGCTGTACTTTACTCATTCTCTAGTTTATTTATTCTGCTTGCCGACTCAGTCTCTGATTCATCTGCTAAATGGACAGATGGATAGATATATGGATAATACAAAAATTAACAACTTAATTTCCTTTTCAACATTGTCAAACTGTTATTGCTACAGCTGTTTTAATGACTATCAAATGCAAAATATTATATCAAGTTGGTGTTTCTGCAGCATTTTTCTTCCGAAACAACAGTGCTAAGACCTGATGTACTGCATACTAGTTTTTTCTGCTCCTGTGACCCTAGTGAAGCAACTTAATATTTAAGACCAAGTTGTTTTATACAGCAAAAATACCTTAGCAGTCCTTTGTTTTATATATAATGCACAACAAATGTCTTCTGTTTAAATGTCAAACAGCTGAAAGGGGATTTACTGCAGTTATTGTCCTAAGCTAGAATATAATCTAATGTATAAACGTTGAGGGCCTTCAGATAGTATTACAACAATCATAATGCAAAATCTGCAAATATACATGCTTTATGCAAATCAATGAAAGTAAGGAGTATTTTGTTGGTGTTTACATAGATAGTAACACATGCTCTGAGCATGCTTTTCAATCAGCTTGTCTATACTTTGGGGCGTGGACCTACACTAAGTTATCGTGTTGTATTGTGATTGGGTCGAAACAGGTTTGTTTAATTCCTCATGTTGCTTACTTAGATGTTTAGTCTTTGTAATGATTTGGCATTGATTACTTTAGCCAGTGGGCCAGGAAAACCGTGGGAACTGTCATGTCCTCTGAGGTCTTTTGTTTTTCACAGGATGAGACCCACTAGATTGTCCCTTGTAATTTACTCAGTACTTTTTTTAGTTTGTGTCTAACATGAGCTGTAATCCTGGATACTGGTATTTGTGACTGGATGTTGCAAGACTGCATTCTTGGGATCTGGCATTAACTTGTTTATACCCACATCACTCACTGTCATTTGTAGATGAATTCCCCTGAAACGTAATACAATCAAAATTGACATCAGCTTCATTATTTGCAGGGCTTGTTGTCGGATGTTGTGTGGAAGCAAATGTTGACCTGATGTTTCCATGGCGACTGTGGGTTGAACATCACTGTTATTTTCTGTACTTTCACACTCTATGTTGGCCTTGTGCTCAAGCTGCAAGTAATGTTGACCTGTGGGTCTTTAAAGTAAAGATTTCCTTCAGTTGTCAGCAAAATGTGTAATCTTGCCTTTCTGTGAGAATGGATCTGTTTTTTTTTTTTATCGAATGTAGATCTCTTTTCTAAATCCCTGTTGACTTGTAAAGTGAGATCATTTGCAGCTTCTGTCACTGAGTGGATATAAGCATTTTGCAGCTCTTGGTCATTTAACCTAGAACTGAACACTAGAATACTAACTTTTTTAGGGAGGCAATGTTAAAGTATTGAGTGATCATTCTCCAGCTATAAAGACTGCAATTAGTTTCTGCATGCCAAAAAATTAATTATTTTTTACAAGCTATTGTTTTGGTGCACTACTTACCCCAGGATTGTACTTTAGAGGATGTCTGTGAGCATGCAACTTGCTTAATGTGCTATCTCTTTATATTAGCAGTGAAATCCCGTACTCTCCCCTGCGGGGCTATATGGCACTCTTCACAGGCATCTGTTTTAGCTGCTTGTTGGACCAATTTGTGACTTGCATTAGGCTTTCATTACCGGCCTCCCAACGCACACACACCTTGTAAGATGGGTCTTAATTAAGTTTATGCTTTCCTTGGCAGACCCAAAGGCTGGCTGCCTGCTTGTGCTGCTGAATGTTGATTCACGTTGAATCGTGAAGGACAGGCTGTTTCTTTTGCAACGGTGCATGGGAGAAAATAAATGCTGGTTCATTGCCAGTAGTTCTGGGATCATAGTCTCATTTTAAGAGACTTTGCTGAAAGAGGTGTTGTTACCAACAATTGAACATCTGGTTGCTGTTAGGAACATTATGTTATTTCTCCCACAGATGTTTCAAGGGAATTTAGGGAAGGACATTTTCATTTCGTTTCTGATTGAAGAGACTGAAATGGTTTTATTTATTTTATTTAAAACATGCCATTGTTTTTCATCAAACCTTTTAAAACAGTGTCGGAAAGTCATTGAGTTCTATGAAATTATCTCTAGCTCTGTAATGTTTTTCACCGTATGCATGTGAAATATCAACATTTGAGAAATGAGCTAGTAAAAAGTAAGACATTACAAAAAGATCTTAAAAGAACAATATGATACACATGCTGACATTACTGGTTAAGAGTAGATGGAACATATAATGCAAAATATCAATTTTGCATAATAGATCCCCTTTAATAACTTTAAAAGACATAGCAAACCGTTTGCCAGTCTGTCACAAAGAATCACAGAGATGCACAGGACCACGCATGCACACACTCACACCTACAGGCTATTTATAAAGACAAATTAACTTAATATTGTGTATTTCTACCCAGGACCTTGTTCCTACATGACTGAAGTGCTAAAAAATATACATTGTGTTCTGTGCATCTGTTCCTTGGCAGATGTTTGATGTAGCTCTGTAACTCAGTTTCATTAATTGAGTTGGCGTTCTGAAAATGCTCTAGTCTGTGGCTAAGGTTACTTCCACAAAGGAAATGTAAAAATGCAGTCTTTTGAGATTTTTTTCTTTTCCATGGGCATTCATGTTTTATCACAATACAACTTTATTGTTATGTATGTGAACTTTCTGGCTTTTACTACAAGACTCAAGGACATGTGTCTTGTTCATTATGAAGAAAAAGACGCTTGTCTCTACTGTGCTCTTGTTTGATGTGTGCTCCCCTCGCTGTCAGCCATAATAAATGAGATTCATCTGAGAAGTCGAGCAAGACAAATAAATCCAATAAGGTTTTGTCACTCATCCTGTGCCCTGTTCTTTTCTCTCTTATGCGTTCCTTCTCTTTGTGGTACCCCTGGCTTATCCTTCCGTACTGCATTTATTTCCTTCCTTTTATTTTCTCCCTGCATGGCCCTAGTGTTTACCTTTACAAATGGAAAACTGGTGCTTGGTGGAAAAGCAAATGTACCCACCATGCTGCCACTGCGGGAAGTCTAAAAGGAAAGGCTTAGAGATTTCTGTTTTTAAAAGTGCTGATGCTTGTGAAGTGCAAAGCCCAAAAGACTGTTAGAGTCACAGGATGAGACCCACCAGATTCAGCCTTTCTGACACATCTGCAACACTCAAGTTCCTATTGCGGAATCCGGCAAGCGCCCTGCAGTTTGTGGATGTGCCAAGTTATGCTGGGCACTGTTACAAAAAAATTATTTCTGGCTTTTAAATTCAGAGCTGCTCCCGCTTACTCTTTGACTGAAGCAAAACCTTGGCAGATCCTCAGAGACCAGGAGCACACGTGATGATCCACAGAGGTAAAACACAGGGAGACTTGGTTGGATGCCCAGAAGACTCTTTGTTCGTGTCACAGGGTCACTTGGACAACATGTTTTCTTAGACACAAACAACAGACTCTGAGGAACACAGGAGAATGTGACGGGTTACAGACAGTGTTGGGGAAACTAAGGGCACATCTGTGATAAAACAGCTTTTTGAGACTAATTAGATGTTCCTGGCGATATCACAGCGGGGACAAGACTTCAAGGAAAGGAACTCTGTGTCTAAAGGTCAACTGTTGCTACTTTAGCTAAAAGATGAACTGAAAAGAGTTTGTTGCCTTTAGGAGTTTGACTGGCCTGGGTCCTCCCCAACAGAAGAGCTTCATCTCACTAATTAGAGTTGATGCTTTGGTTTAGCATAAAGAGTTTTTCTTAAGCTGTTTGAAAGCTTCGTATTTGGAAAAAAAAAAAGAATCTAAGAATGATTAAAAACCCCTGCTGCTTGGTGTGACTGGAGATGTTGCGGGGCCTCAAATACAAAGACACTGCAGACTTATTGTTTTGAAAATGGATTTGTTATTCTGGCTCATTCGTCTGTGACTAAATGTTCTCATTTTTTTTCCTGGGAACGATGTCATGAATGTAGCAGTGCGGGTAAATGCAAGCTTCTCCGTGAAAATAATTCCAGCAAGATTTCTGAAAAATATTGAAACCAAATAAGTGACCTATTTGGAGGAGTGTTTCATTCTGTCATCCCCCAAACTTCAGATTGTTAAAAATGTGTTTGGGCTTTTTTCATCGTTAGCTGATGTGGAAATGTTATCCACAAGAAAACCATGGGCTATCATTACAAATAATCAAAGTGTGGTGCGAATAAAACATTCACAATGAGCATTCGCATTGAGTTAGAGCCTGAAGCAGAGAGCAACTTGGTGTCGCAAGATTTAAAGTTGTGTATAGAAGGAAAACAATCCAAGCTGTAACGATATTAGAATTATAAATTATCTCAATTTGAATTGCAGAATGCTCTTGAAGCAAGTGAGCAGAGGGAGAGAAAAACATTGATTTTGTGATTAGCTGCAAGTGTAGAATGCGAGTTTAGCTCCCCTCCTGGCTCATTGAATAAACCAGATGCACATCCCTTTCTCTCTGTGGAGAATTAAGAAAGACTGAGAATATATAGAGAAACACAACACCCCCAGAATCTAGATCTATTAATCAGACTGAATGAATATGCAATAGAGGCTGCTGGGATGCAGCCTGCTGCCTGTCTGGCTAACAAGGCAGGCATCCTGCAGCTTTCCTCTGCGAGAACGATATATCTTTTTCAATGGACTGAGTTCTGAGCAGCAGGCGCTTGCGCTGCTGTTTCCCATTAGCTGTGTCTCTTGCATCTTTCTGCCTGCTCTTCTCATTCCACCCCTGTCTGACTCCGATGCTCATTCATCCTCTCACTCCCACTCGCATACCAACTTCAGTGACAATCAATAGTTAAACTTTTCTATGGTTTAGCAGGGTTGTGAGGTAGAAATGTTCAAGGAAAATATGAAGAAATTGCAGGTTTTGTGTGACTTCTCTTCAACAATGTGTCAATTTTCTTCAGGCCTTAACAGAAATAATCACAAAGACATTAGGAATCAAAATTTACATTGGCAAGTTATTGCAGCTTGAATTTTACTGAAATGTTTCCCCTTCAGGTTAAGATTTTTCTGATGATGGGAGAGATCACGACCACTGTGAAGCTATTTCTCATGCAAGGAAGCAGTGTCTGAGAAAGTGTGCCAGAAAACAACTCGGAGCCAAAATATTTGAACATCTCACACAGCTTTGGAGTCACCCTGCACTTCCTCGGGTCTAAACAAAACACCTGCCAAGTTTGAAGTAGATAGGATGAACGATTGAAGAAAAATGCACACACACATACACGCACACACACCCAGTGGCATGTGGTTTCTGCACATTTTACAGAGACCGTATGTTCCTGTGGTATTCTACATTTGCATGCTCAATCTAATCATTTTGATGCTTTCAGGAGACTGAAGGTAATTCAGACATGAGAAAGTTCAGACATGAAGCCACATTTCAAAACATTTAGACATCAGTGGATGTAGTTCCCAGTTACTGAGCATGTGGCTGCTGCTAGATCTTGTAGCATTTGCTGCTCTATAGAAGACTGATTCAGTGACTTGAAAGTAAGCATTGATTATCTCCATGTGTGTTGGACATAATGCATTTTGGTGCACATGTTTTAGATGTGATCTATGAATTTTCAAAACCCAAAATATCCTAACATATTGGAATGGTGCCTGCTTTTATTTTTTTATTTGACCTTTAATTTTACAGGTTGAGTCATTGAGATCCAAGATTTTATTTTCAAGAGATTAAAACCAATAAAATTACAAACACAGCAACAAAACAAGCAATTAACAAATTTTACTCAATTAAAAAAGCTAAACACAAGAGCAAGTTTCATAAGAGGGATGAAATTGAATTGTCCAAAAGGAATCAAAGTGGAAAGCCTCAGATCTTGCTGCAGAGTTCCACATTGATGGAGCAGAGTAAGAAAAAGCTTTTTTCCAACTTCTGACTGTACTGATGAGTCGAGGGCAGACATTTAGGTTCCCAAAAAGTAAAACGACAAAAATATATGCGGATTGTAATGAATTTCAACATTTCATTGAAAACATGTGCTTTTGTATAGTATACTACATTTTATATAGTAAGTTTTGATCATTGAGCCACGTCTTGAGCGACTTGTTGGAGAAAACTGTAAAAAGTAGAAAAGGTAGAATATTGAGGTAAAAATAATTACGTTTATCATCAAATAGTGCATACACTGATAACTTAAACCAAACAAAACGCAATTTCTTCTCATTTTGAATGTATTTCTTGGTTAGATTTAAAGTCTCAATGTTAATAGTAGCTTCTTTTCTCAAAGGTTGAATGGCTATCAAACATTTTGTGGCCTCGAAATTCTGATGTCCTTTACGTTTAAATGTCATGTGTTATTTAAATTATTAGTGGACACCTTAGAACTCCTTTGCTCAGCCCCAAGAAAAGCTTTTAAGTCTTATGTCAGGCATACAGATAAAAGTGAACCTTAGCAAACTAATTATGAAGAAAGGAGCCTATGTAGGTTAAAGTTCACTTCCAAGGTGTTAATAAATATGCAGCAGCCTCTAAAATTAAACTGTAAGGGAAAGCTTACAGTGCAAGATTTTCAGGACCACTTGAACATGAAATAAAGTTGGAGTCTGATAAAGTGAGAATAGAGCTGAGAGTGCCCCACTGAACTATTCTTAATTATTGCACCAACATGAATAATTAAAAAACAAAAGAGAGGTAATTACACTTAATATGAGTTGAGATTGCGTAGAAAAGTGAGCAGTACTTCCTTCAACATTCAGGGCCGTGTCCACTGAGGACTGAAGCTCTCACAGTAACTCTACAGTGCTTTTACTGTCTGGGAAAAGCAGACATAATATGAAATCATTAGCATAGACCATAGAGATTTGTTTAATTTCCATTTGTGTTCTCAGTTAAATATATCATAAAAAACAGATTACACTTATTGGGGACCATGTAATGTTTGCAGTCCATTTATGCCATTCACCAGTGGCACCAATACAATAATCCCAGTCCTATGCAGTGAAAGCCGGTAAAATAAATGAGGTGTAAAATGTTCTGTAGTGATCTTTAGCCTTAGATTAGATTGGGACATCGTGAAAAGTCTGTCCTTTGAGTGCCATCGTCTTAATGTTTAATAGGTTTGCATCCATCCTGCAGTTCCCTGCGTCCCCTTGTGATTTGTACCTAAATTTTTGACTTGCCTGATAAATAGGTAATGGCCTAAGCACTCAAGCCTTTGCATTTATTTGACCTAATCAGAAAATTGCAAGAGACATAAAATTTAATAGAATAGAGACAGCCTTTTGTCACGCAAGTGGGAAAATTCAGGTGTAACAGAATCTGCAAATATCAGGTAAGTTTGGAAAAAATGCTTATTTCTCAGGTCTTAATGGGTTAAGTTTTAAGTCAGGAGGTATTTTTGTTTTTGTTTCCAGTTAGAAATACAGTTAACGTTATTCTCAGATAAGGCTTCAACTTATATCGGTTGCAGCCCCTCCTTCAGGCTACATAGTGCAGACGTTGCTTCTGTAGATGCCAGTGACCTTTGTGCCCTTAATGCGTTATGTGTCCAGACCAATAACCGTCATTCTACATCACTTACATCTGTTGCAGCCATACTGAATCACAGATGCGACAAGGAAAGGGTCAGAGAGAGATCACCTACTGCTGTGAAGTCATAAATGAAACATATAGCTCTAATTTCACACATCAGGCGGGATCTTTTTTATCTTGTTTAGAGCCGACGGTCTTTAGCCAAATCCTGTGCTGTTTTCCATGTAATATAATGTAAGAAGTTTCTCCTTGGTGCTCGGAGAAATTCTTTCTCAGCTTTAGAGCTTTTTATGCTGTAGATCAAAAAACATACGTTGCTGAGAACGTTCTCATCTTTTCGGTGCGTCTGAAGTCTGAACTGCATAAAACATATAAGCTTGAGAGTTCAATTCAGAGGGATCCAAAGAGATTATCAATAAGCACGGTTAACATCTTTTTCACAGTCTCACAATGTCAGTTTTTTTTCTCCAAATTCATCGCTTTCAATTTTTAAAAGTTCTACTAAAGTTGAATCCAAGTTGTTGTTTTTTTCTTCTGGGACATACAGACAGAGTCCAGCAACGGGCATCTGCAAAAATCATTCAGTATACATTTCTGCCTGCAGTTGCAGGAGTAGCATAGGAACCTTTAGCTTGTGCTCCATCTGTCACCTTATTTTTAACAAAAAGCTATGATGGGGATTAAATTTTATCAGATTGTTTTCCTGGATTGTTGAGTTTGATGTATGTGATGCAAATGTGTAGCATCTGCAAGCAGGTGACTGAAGCACCCTTTAAATTGCAATCTGCTTTATTGCTGGGACACACCGCAGCATGACAAACAGTACTGTCTGTAGCAAACCAGATCATTTGATAAAAAATGAGCTTATAACAAAAGAAACTCGACGAGGGGAGAAAATGAACAATCAAAATTTGACATGTCTTGTGTGCATTGTGGCCATTCCCATACACATGGTCTTATAAATCGGTTTTACAAAGTAAAATGGGCTAAAAACGTCTGATTCATAAAACCACGAGCTTAAAAAAAATCATTAATCACTCCATTACACTCGTTTAAAATGGCAGATGGAATAAATCTCACAGTCTGAATAGACATCTGTTATTGGGAAGTAGTGCATGTGCTGGACGAAGCCTAATACATTTTCTGATTGTGGTGAATCAGACAGTGAAGAATGTGTTGGTCAGCTGAGACGGCTGGTATTAACTGCTTTGAATCACAACCACCACAGGGACAGTGAGCCATCAGTCTGTGTTTCGCTTCGACTACAAAAGCAGACTGCCTCATTCACCTAATGATGGTTCACAGGGAAAAAAGGGCTATTGTTAAGAAACATTGTCCTTTTTTTGTGAATTCTCAGTCTATTTATGATTTTATCTTGGCAAAGAGGATTCCAGGTTGAATCCCTTCACTGGTTTTGTTCCCACGTTGTCTGCAGCCCATTATTTATCAGTGGTCAGTGTGATATTTAAAACTTTTTCCACCTAAATTTGTCAGTAATTGCAACATCCAGCAGGTATGTGAGTTTAATGTCCTTGTTTGAATTACTTAAATAGCGAAAAATATAAGAAAAAGGGAAAAGGTCAAAATTAAAAATATACACTGCAAACCAATATCCAGATTAGCCTAGCCAAATTAAAATGTCATACGTGGATAAACTAAAAGACGTGCCTCGGGGGTTTTAGTCACACTGGAATAACAGCCCAGCATGTATCAAAGTTAAATCACACGTGAAATGTCATGTTTTCCAGCGATTTTCTGATATTTTTCCTGTCTTTTTGTTCACCGGTGATTGTCTCAAACAAATGGAGTCATTCCATATCTGCCCAACTACAAGACGTATAAAGTCTGTAGTAAATTTCAATTACTGACACTGGTTAATATCTAATTTTTAATTTCAGTATCTGCTTGTCTTACCACTCTGGAGCTAAATGAGAATGCAAACCAGGAAAAAAACATCTGATGCCGTGTCATATCCTGTATTGCGGCCAAAATTATTTTTAGGGTGTTTGTGGAGCTAAGACTTGTGGGTTTTAAAAAGGCAAAAGGAGAAGGAGGTTATTTAGAATCTTTTTCGATGGGTTTCACAGCTGGTCACATTAACTTGTGTTGTATTGCTCTGCTTCTTCATCCTCGATTCTGCCAAATCTTCCTGGCTTTTGCACAAATTTGGATTTTCCTGGACTTACATGGTGGAACTGTGAATCCAAATCTGGCTGTAAATACTTCCTAAGAAAATCTCTCTGCCTCTTCTCTACCCACACATTATCAACTCAAGCTTGTGCCATCTCCACAGGGAGCCCACACTTACCCATCCTCCTAGTTTTCTGGTCCGATTCAATCCATCACTCTTTATAGTACTTTTAAAACAAAGACTGCACAATAAGCAAGCTAAAATAACCCTCTCAATAGGATTTCCTGTCGTAGCTCACCTTGGCTCGTTTACAATAACCAAACAGAGCTGCATAGCTCTGCTCCAGTCTGTGTTTTCAAACAGCATGCCAGTGTTTTACAAGCTGAGCTGAGATGTGTGGATACAGTAGCGTAGGTGATATCATGCTTGCTTGTCTGTTTGTGTCCAAATGTGTCATCATTTTCTTGCCCGGTTTTCAGAAAAATAGTACAAGAAATACTTTTTTGAAGCTTGCGGACTGTCTGCTTGCCTTATTTCTGCTTTTTTTGGTTTGGTTTTTTGCTTTTCATAACTGTAAGGATATACTTTAGGTTCCAATGGTAACAGGACATTCCAGAAGTTAAAATCTGAGTAAGTCAGAGTGCAGCAAAACAAAAGAAGATTTTCCTCTTAAGTTGACGTGAATGTGAATGGATGTGGTTGACCTGTTTGTATTTAAAGTACATAGACAAGTAGTTATTTCCCCTGAAAATACTGATATATTAAGGAAGTTTACATAAAATAACTGCAAACATTGGTGTATGCGTTGCATGTACAGTACAGACCAAAAGTTTGGACACACCTTTTAATTCAATGAGTTTCCTTTATTTTCATGACTATTGATATTGTAGATTCACACTGAAGGCATCAAAACTATGAATAACACGTGGAAATATGCACTAAACAAAAAAGTGTAAATCAACTGAAAATACCCCTTATATTCTAGTTTCTTCAAAGTAGCAACCTTTTGCTGTGATTACTGCTTTGCACACACTCTGCATTTTCTTGATGAGCTTCAAGAGGTAGTCACCTGAAATGGTTTTCCCTTCATAGGTGCCCTGTCAGGTTAATAAGTGGGATTTCTTGCCTTATAAATAGTCATGAAAATAAAGAAAACCCATTGAATTAGAAGGTGTGTCCAAACTTTTGGTCTGTACTGTACATGTGAAGTAGGAATCTAGGCATCTTGGATATTTTTGTGTCCTGAAATGAAAAATAAAATCTTTCCTAATCCTTGAAAGTGCAATGTCATCCTCGGAAAAACGTAGGATTCCACAAAGAAAAAGCATAGTCCTGGGAGAGTATAGGAAGATTATTTGTGAACAGAAAAGTCTGTTCGTCAAGGACCATGCCTCCTCTGTTTGCTCCAGTGAGAGCCTGAGAGTACAGAGGAAAAATGAGTACTCTCTCGACCCTCACAGCTCCTCAACACATGCTTACTGATGAAGATGTCCTCTGTGACT
The DNA here is from genome assembly GCF_001444195.1 of Xiphophorus couchianus. Lineage (NCBI taxonomy): Eukaryota > Metazoa > Chordata > Actinopteri > Cyprinodontiformes > Poeciliidae > Xiphophorus > Xiphophorus couchianus. The sequence continues at coordinate 6,702,678 of NC_040247.1, forward strand.
TCGAAGTGGGAACATTGTCGATGGCTTCCTTTCATTGATTGAACAACTTCTTGCTCTGCTCTCCACCTGAGCAGAATATATGTTTTGAGTGGTTAGGCTAGTAAGAGCTATCTGAGCCACTATGACTCATGTAAAACATACTCCATGGTGGCAATATGGTAGACTACTATAAAGACTCAGTATTTGCATATTTCTCTGGCTACTATAGTATTCATAGTGAGGGAATTAAGCTGGGTTAGTAATTAGGGTTTTTCTCTTAAAAGGTTCCCTTTCAAAACTAGAATTAGTCATATCACCAAAGAAAAACAGGAACTAAAATCTTTAACCAGACCTAAACTATAAACAGAGTTTACAAAAACAAAGTACAGCAGATAATAACAAAGACAGTCACATTGGAGCCACATCACTATGTCTCTATGGTCAATCTTTGATCCTCCCTGTATTTTATTCTCGGTTTCTGTGGAGTACTGCAGAGCACGGAGGGAGTTATCTACACAGAGAATGAGTCATATTATCTTTGTTAATCAGATGTCTTGTATCTCTGACTCTTACAGATGTTTATAAACTCCAGCTATTAATGTTAAAAGACCTGAAAGATCTAGCTGCATATTCCATTCACAGACTGAGCTTACAACAGCACCATGCTGTTCTTTGACCTACATTTACTCTGTGATTGATGAAGATGTAAAAATCACCTGAAAAAACAGAGACAGAGATATTATGTCATTCCAGTGTCATTCCACATTTCTAATAATGTTTTATTTCAGTGTTTTTACTTTCCTGTCCTAGTGTAAGTAGACTGCAACCTAAGTTTGGAGTACAGTTTTCACAATATTTCAAGAGATTGATGGTCTGCAGGAGCTCCACCTTGACCTTTGACCAAAGTGTTTTTTTATCTCTGGCTGAACAAATTGTTCAGTTTGGAGATGGCACCCACAAAATTCAGCTTTGTGTTGATTTCACTAAAAATAGTTATTTGTTACTGACCAGAATAATAGCTTTTTTAAATGTTAATTATTTGTGTTTTCAACTTGACAATTTTGGTCACAAAAATGTCTTCCACCTTGACCTAGCTGTGTAAAAGGCGCAGATGTCTTGTTCTGACTGCAGGAATGAATGACATTACTTGTCTTCATAAATATTACATTTCATAGGTCAGATCAGTAGTAGTGACCTCTTGGCAGATGCCAGCTGACCTTAGCCTCTTCATGCAGGCTTTGCCATTCCCTGTGGTCGTTCTTCCAAAACAATAGAACGGCTCAAAAAACTCCAACTGTTTGCCAGCAAATTTGTGAATTTGCAAGGGTCACTGCTTCTTAGTTATGAGGTGAGCTTTTTTTTCAGTTTACTCAACCGTGACACCTCTTTTCGTCTTCTCTTCTTTTTTCTGACCAGTGCAAATAGATACCACACATTTTGTTCTTGTCATTTCTCCATTTGTAAAAGACGTTCACTGAAAAAAACGAAAAGAAATTGAGTCCCTGTAGAGAGCGGCAGCCAATATGGCTTTCCTGATGGTGATGGGTTGGTGGTGTGTGTGCGGGAGGGTGTGTGGGCGGGCGTGTGTGCGTGTTTTTTTTTTGATAATGTCATGGATGGATAATGTCACGGTCCACTGCTTAAAGAGAGGAAGGTGGGAGATATGAGCGGATGTGGTACAAGGAGCAAAAAAAAGATAAGACCTGCGTTGAGCATTTTGTGTAACAACATCAAAACTGAATGTTCAGTATTGTTGCAGTTTTTGTAAAGATACTATACATTAATACTCTCTCTCTTAGACTGAACTGTCAGTCACATGCAATTACATTCACATAATACTTTTTTAACGTTAGTGCCCATGAATGCCTTTTTGAAATATTCTGCCAAATTAAGGACAAAAACCCTTTAACCTTCAATGTCATTCTGTTTCAATTACACATTGATCTTTAATTAGTCAGTTCAAACTTTTTAAAGCTCTTCTTTAATGAATAAATTGATTCTGACATAAAATAACATATTTCATTTTTATTTCTCTTTTTTGATTCTGTTCTGTCTCAGAAACCCTGACTTTGCCACAATTATTGTTAGCAACTGAAGTAAAATGTGGGTGACAGGCAAATAAGGAAGCTTTGAAGGCAATATTAAGTACTGCTTTTCCCAGTTGTGTGTGTGTGTGTGTGTGTGTTGTGTGGGCGCATGGGTGTGTATATGAGCATGTATTTGAGTCCCAGGAGAGGCCTTGCGGGAGCTACACAGCTACTTTCTCTGGTAGCACAGAAAAACGGGGGCGGCGTGCATGTACTTGTTCTCTGTTTTCACAAATGGGAAAGCTTCCGTCTACAGGTGACGCACACACACTGAGAAATGCCGCACCTTGCTGTAATGGCAGATGTCTATGTAGGGGTGTTTGTATGGTGTATGAGAGAGAGAGAGAGAAAGAGAGAAAGTAGGTCATGCATCGAGAGTGAGAAAATAATAAATTCAGATTCAACTTAAGTCACAAAAAATGAGTTTGGTTCTATCCTTGGTACAGAAAAATGTTTTCCAATTACCACAAAAAGGGAACGTTATGGCTCAATGCTTTAAGGGTGTGTTTTAGTGTGTTTAGACACTCGCTGTTTTGTGTGTGTGTGTGTACCTGTGTATTTCTTTGTTATTTTGTTGCCTTTATGAATACCATTAAATAAGTGGGCTGCTTTGGCCAGTAGAGCTTGTGGTTAGGCCCAATTTTCAATTCTGCAGTGTTGTAAAGATGAGTGAGTACGAAGCTATATTTTCAAAGTAGATGAGTTACCGGAAACCAGATAGATACTAGACTGAGGAGACGGTACATCGTACACAAGGTATGACCTATTAAAGCACCACAGTGAAAATGAGGACTGCAGATTTGGGGATTTGAGAGAGGATGAAAGAAGATTGAATTCAATCCTGACCATTTAGAAGATATACAAAGGTTTTAAACAGTCACAATATCAAAACTGCAAACGCGTCAGACTGTTCCCACATTTTCACATCCTTTTTTATAAAATGTGAGAGACAAGGGCATGTTTATAGTTTTACTGTTTAAAGAAGGGCTACACAATATAATATAAATATATTAACATACCACAAAGATGTGTGAAATATTCATATTGCAAAGGAAGCAATAATTCGTGGCTAATACGAGTATATTTTAAGTATTTTACAAGTGTTATGAACTTGCATTTTTCATGCTAATGTAATATTTAACCTGTTGGACAAAATTTCACGGTGGTAGATACAGACACTGGTCACAATGACATTGCCTGAAATGCTAAAGATCAGAGAAATGGAAGCAGAATGGGAGGAAGATGGGCCTATGTCACAAGTGACATTGGCCCATTAATATTATGATTATTATCATAATATTAATAAGATCGCCATTGAAAGATTTTCTAATGTTATGCTGCAGTAGTTTAAGTGGAACTAAACATGATGTAAAAGCATTCCTCGGCATCCAGGAAAATTAGGAAAAATTCCACCAAAGTGGGGAGTGGGAAGAGACACTGAGGGGGACGGCAAAGTGTGGGCATGTGCGGAGCGGGTTAGGAGGTGGTGTGGTCAAGACAAAGTATTTAATTTTAAAACAATAATTTTGCAAAATTCACCTTCAGATCTTGTCAAATGAAACAATAGCAACAATAGATGCTGAGAGGTAATTGAATCTGCTTCTGCTTCTACCTTCCTTCCTTCGTGGAGAGCACAGCTGCCTCATGTTCAAAGTATGTCCCAGGACAGTCATGACAGTAAACCACCCGGCAGAAAAGCAGGACCTCCCTCAGGTGGAATGCAGCTATTGGAAAACACTTGAGATTTTCTTGTAGTGACATGTCTAAAGTGTCTGTTGAACAAAAGAAACAAAACTAAAAAATAATGGTCAAGTGGACATGTGAACTCCTCTTAATACATTGTTATTGTTTAGACATTTAAATAGTGAGACAAATATTTTAAATACCGGCTTAAGACTTTAAAATTACACAGCTGTTTAATCAAAACTCTCTCTCATCTAAATATGGTAAGTTTATTTAATTTAGAAAGGGACTTTTTGTTTTCTAAATATTATCAAGAAAGGAGCACAACGCAACCCATAAAAATAATTAACATATATGCAGATTTACACAAAACACCAACAATATGAAGTTAAAGTTCACATAGAAGTGTTCCAATGTTCAGCCAAGATTTTTTATTTTTCAGCATGATTGCAGGTTTTTGTAAATTGTATGTTCTGCTGCACCTGTAATCGTGCCCAACAAGTGCACACATTGTACTGGCACACACCCCTGAATACACTTCTGCAAGGCAACAAGATAAAGACCCCAAACAAGATTCTCACCTGCTTAGTGCAGCAGTTTTTTCAGTCTACAGGCGTAGCTCACTTTCTGCTTTAGAGCTGTTTATTTGGGATGCACATATTGATGCTTGTGCAGTACTTTAAGTCCTACAGAGAGAAAGAAAGTGTTCACGTTATTTTCTTTAATCTGTAGCACCAAAGAGAAGTAACTGTGAACCAAAATGTTGAAGAGGTTGTTGAGAGAAAATTCAGAAAAACCACAAGAGCTCCTCATCATGTGGTGAGAAGGAACAAGTGAATCTCAGAAAAAGTATTAAAAAAGGGAACATGTTACACTTACTGAGTAATTTCTCTGTAAATGAGCATTTTCAGACGTGTACAGTATCTATGTTAGTGAAAAACAAAGAATTATGATTTCATGTGGAAAGAATGTGGCTTTGCTGCTACAGATGCTATTAGTTATTTACCTAGTTGAATGCATATATATATATAAAACATTTAAAATCAAAAACAAAAAAAATAACAGTAGTGATAAAATTTTTTCTGACAAATTTTCACCTCTTTATCAGTTGTGCTTGTTTTGTGAAATTTCATTTACTTTTCTGCAGCCTGTCTGTGTTCTCTTGATAGAGGCATGTGTAGGCAAAGTAGCCAGAGTATTGGAGATTCATCTTGCATATCACATTTATGTCTGCATGATTCAATTTATTTCCAAAGAAAATCAAACTGTGTTTCTGTCTCTCTTTGTTCAAACTTCACCCTCTAGAGTTAATGATAAATGTTGTTTTGAGGGAGTCGATACCGCTGCTGTGAGACATATTTACTTGTGGTGGATTATTTTTGGTGGAGCACAGGATTTTCCTCACAGCTTTTTATCAGTTGTTTCCTCAGCATTTTGGGGCCGACAGGAGTAATTGATTGAGACACAGACCACATGTACAGTGCCCTGAATACTACTTTAAAGAGTTTGGTGCATCATTTTGAGGTAAAATGCTGTCTAGACAGAGTATAATCACAATTTTATAAGAAACAATTCTTTGACATAAAAAATGCATAAAAATAAAATTTTTGCATTTTAAGCCGCATACACCCTTTTACATCTTCTATCTAATAGCTGTTATTTTGTCTGCTGGAAAAGAAAATGTCACATAAAACATGCAGTGTGTGGGTCCCATCCCATTTCAGCCAGTATGAGCCAGTTAACACCTTAGTCAGACTTAAAGGTCACCTCCATAACAAATCCCGTAATACATATTCATCCCTGCTTCTCTTTGTGACTTTTCTGAGAAAAAGTTTAAGTGTTGCTTTTATCCCCTCATTTCTAGCCCTTAACGGAAGGAAACCAGCCTCTGGTTCATGTTCTGTTCTCATCTCAGCCTGCTAGCTCCTTCAAGTAGATTGAATCTGCAGCCTCAGAGGATCATAAAATGCCTGTTCGGCCTTCGTGAAGTGTAAAGTGGAGCTGAAAGTGGGCTGCTGAGCTTGTTGGCACGTCATCTACTCTTACTCCTCTTGCTGCCCACAACATTACTTTAGCACCAGCAAACTATCCCCTAATTAGCAAGTGATGTATTATAGATGAACTTCTAATGGAACTGTGGAACTAACTACATGTCCGTCCCTGTGTGGGTGTGGGTGGGTTTGTGCGCAGATACTGAGTGAATCAGGCTGCATCAGCCATGCATGCACGACTATCTCCATGCGGATGCACAAGTGCGTCATCATGTCTATACACATGCGGTTCCAAGCTGTTGCATATTACCATCAGGGGTAGTATCTGCTGCAGCCCTGCTCATTAAAAGCGCCCTACGCTCAAACCACAGGCAAGAACAGAGCAATAGTGGATAATCTCATGAAAAATGTAGGGGAGCAGCAGTCTTATCTCTCAGGGCCCTGTGCTGGGGTGGTTTGTGTGTTGCTCGGGCCCTTTGATGTACTCCATTGATCTCTCCTTGCTGACATGTTCTCCCAGGCCCATGGCTTCACCAGCTGGAGGGGTGATTAGCCTTATTAGTGTAATGGAGGGGAGTTAAGGGCTTTAAAGGTGGAAGGGATGGAGGAGAGAATGAAAAAGGAGGAGTGGAGGAGGGATGTTTGGCCATTGCAGATGATGATGAAGCACAAGCACGTAAGGTTCGCTCCTACTAATCAAGATGAGGGAGCGGAAGCTTAAGGGAGGAGGCCAGCTGCAGCAACGCCAACTGCTTTGTGTGATGGGGTTGGGTTAAAGTGCAGCACTGCAGTCCTTTGTTGTGCTGCATGCCTCACGTGTAATGATTTATTGTGTGTCTCAAACGGGGAGAGCTACTGTAGAAGGCAGAAATTTGATTGATTTTGGAAAAGACTTGAACACGTTTCTGTTGAGATCTAGCATGGACACTGACGGTCTGTTTTTGGCTTCTTTAATATTGGCTGCTTTGACGTGTTCAAATTTAGAGAGAATGCATTTTAACAGAACTAATATAGGCCAGTAGCAAGGCTCCCTATGTGTAACACCAAGGCAATACCGTAGAGACGTAGACGTAGCTACAAGGGTAGCAAACTACCTAGATAAAAGAAAAGAATTATTGATATACCGGTAGCATAAGTGTGATACTATTTAACTCTGTTTGTTCCATGTTGATAACGGCACAAATTGCAGAGATGAAATTTACAGTTTACTTTGTTCAATAAGATAAAGTGAATAAGACCCTAAATTTGATTCTTTCTGCTCTCAAGCAAGTGACAGATTTAGATGAAGTGGTCTTTTCTAACATGTGACGAGGATGACCTCTCCTGCTTTATGACTTTTTTACAATTTACTGCTGGAGCATGTAGATACTTAAAGGGATTTACTGCTTTTTATTCTATGGTCAATCCTGAAATCCATTAAAATCCACTCAGCAGTTTATCTTTCTGTGATTGGAGAGAAAAGTACTGCACACACAGTGACTTCCAAATGTTCTACCGTAATTTCTGGACTATTAAGCGCACCTGAATATAAACATAGGCTACACTTGTCTATAGGAAGCAGGTGTCCAAGAGATTTTACAGATAATTATTATTATTATTATTATTACTATTAATAATTTTATTTTTTTTACTTTTAATAAAATACTGGCAACAAACAAAATACATACCTTAAATGCTTTCTTCCAAACAGAGCCTCCTTAAAAAAATACAATAGCATTCCAAGAAAAGTCATTGAGAAAATCCATCTTCCTCCTCCACACTAGAACCGCTAAAGTCATCTTCTTCAATGTCAAAATTCAACAGCCTCACTTCCTCAGTTTCTCTTTCATTGTCACTCTCAATACCACATTCGACTCGAGGCAAATTTTCTCTTGAGCTTGTGCTGTCCTCTTCATCACACAGAAGCCCAGTTTTTCGAAACCCATTGGCAAAATCTGTATATTAGCCGCATCTCAGTGTTCAAAATGTATGGAAAAAATCAGCGACTTATAGTCCGGAAATTACAATAATACCCCTTAAACTCTGTCAGGTTTCAGTCACAATCTTCAGTACAGAAATGAACCCAGAACGATACATGATTTATAACATTTATACAAAAAATAATCTAAAAATATGAGATGTGCATTTTTTTTCAGCCACCTCAATTAAATATATTCAAAGAACCACCTTCTGCTATAATTTCACCTACAACTTCTTAAGGGTAGATGGTTGTTATCTTTCTCCCTTATTCCTTGTAAGATAGCACAAACGTAATTTTCCTCTGCACATTGTATTTTGAAGGGAAGTTGAAAAGCGTAATTTGATTTTCTCTAACCAAAGCACCTTCTTCCATGTTTTCCGCTTCCTCCAAATGGTTTGTGGAAAACTGCAAACAGATCTTATTCAATTAACTTCTTATTCATTTCTTTCACTAACTAATAACTTTCAATAACTAATGGACAAATAATAACTGTTTTGTTAACAGATTCTCCCAGCTGAACTATAGCTCTGTTCAGTAGCCCCAGAATTACATTATATTATTAGGTTGCCTCTCTTATTTATCTCAGTTTAGGTGAATATGCCATATGTTGATAGGTTTGCATTTAGTCCTTTCTCATTTCAGGGTCAGATTATAGTGCTCTGTGTGCTGTTCAATGCTGATCTTCAAATCAAACCTCTCTCCAACCACTTCCCTGACTAGCTTATTGTGTTCCCTGAACTTCATGATGCTATTTGTTTACTATTATTCCTTATCAAACCTCTGATAAGGTGGTTTCATAGAACAACTACAGTATGTTCACATCCAGATTAAATTACACACAGGCAGTCTTCCATTCCACAAATTTTAATGGAAATCCATTCCAATTTGTAATTGGGTGGACTTTGACAATTGGATTGTATCGATTTTATGCATAGGCTAAATAGTAAACTACTTTTCATATTTTTAATTGTAAAACAATTTTCATCATTTGTCTTCCACTTCGCAACTATTGTTAGCTTTTTATCAGTCTATCAGATAAAAAGCCAGTAAAAGTCTGTGATTGCTGTGAGACGAAATGTGAAAACTTCAAGCGTTTGAATACGTTTGCAATGTGTATAGTGTAAATATAGCATGAATCTATTTGGGATCATGTTGCCCGTTAAATCAATCCTTTGCTATCTTCTCTTTCATTTGTCACCAAGTTATTTGGCACCTATGTAGAATTTGATTTGATTATGTGTTGTGTTTAATATAGAGACATCACAGGGATAAAGGTGTAGGTCTGAGCCATGGTGTTTCAGCCACACCTTCCATTTTTTTAGCAAAGTTGACTTTTAGCCAAATTGGCTGCACAAATTATTGAAGAACGGACCTAGCAATTCTGTTCAAACATTATGCTTATTTCAGTAACCATCCATAAAAATGCTTCACAGTATTGAATATTCAAGTAAAATGATACCACAATTGTCTTGGTGTTTTAAAAGTAGAGAAACATCCTGCAGACATAGTAATTATTAGCTCATATCTAAGGCATCTGAAATAATCTGAGCCTTGATTATTCTCTAGTTTAAACTCATACTAAAGTCTCCGTCAAATAAAAAGGAGTTAAACTGCATTTGTTTGTATCTCAGTTGAATGACTTTACTCATCAACTGTTTTGCTTTCTTTTCCTCTTTCAATTTTTGCCCATAAATGTGTTTTCATAAATGTTTTTCATAGAAAATTGAAATTAATAGAATTCATACATTTTCAAGACTTGTGCATGTTTTCTAAATTACTACCAACCTTATTTAATTTCTTCTCCTTTTAAAGATTTCAGGTATTCTTTTACAAATACAGCCTATAACATTTTCTCTTCAGAAAACCCAACATTTGATTTTCTGAAGAGAATGCGTATCAAATGGAAACTAATTATCAGCCATTCCTCGGTTCATACTAATGTCTTTTTCTCCACATCTGTCTGTCTCCATGTTCTGTTTTATAACCATGCAGCCACAGATGATGACAGTGCGAGAATAAACAAGTCTTCTTTTTACAGTTGTTTTCACTCTGTCCTGTCCAACCTGTCCATCGCACTCATTCTGTGCCATTTTATCACCAACTGGCTGTGAAGAGAAGGTTTTTTTTTGTTTTTTTTTTTAGATTTCTTATAATGAAGACAGTAAACACAAGCATGATGACAACCTGTCCCTGCTGGGGACCTATACTTTCTCCTACAGGCTGTCAACCTCTTGCTCTATCACACTTTAGCAATCTAAGGTCAATTGCTTTCACCATAGCATCTGTACCAGCTGTGAGATTGTTTTTTCTTTTATTTATATGGATTATCCATCGTGAAACTTAATAACTATAACTCAATACGCAAGAACTGCTGCCGTTGCAAGTGGGTAAATTGTAAGATAAGCAATAAGGTAAACAGATGAATTTTGTTCCGATTCTTCTTAAAAAGTGAATCTGGCCAGTAGGATAAGGATTAAACATTTGACAGGCCATGACATCTTGTTTCCTCTCTTGGGGCTATTCTTTCGGAACAGCCGGGCTCTCGCTGTGACAAAATGACACGCTGTGTCACGGCCCCGTAGCAGGCCATGATTTACACATTCTCATGGAGGCGCAAACATGCAAAGGGCAAATGTGGAAAATGCACCCACTCTATACAAAACATTAGCATAAACAGCCATAATGACTTGCAGTGACGGGAATATGCGCAGTCAATCAACGATAACGACTTTTTAAATCCTTGTGTGTCAGTCCTCCCCCTCGGGCGTAATGCAATGTCACACACCAGCTCTCCCTACTGCACACATCCACAAGTGACAAATACTGGGCAGCCTGGCAACCACATTTGTCTGACAACATCAGCACCACAGCACAGGAAATATAGAGGGTCCTTTGCTATGAGCTCATTTTGTCTGTTCCTCCTCCCGTTTCTCCTTTATGAGACACTTCAGTCCAACAAAATATAATGTCCTGACAACGGACTGGTATTAGATGCTCAGAAGCATGAGACAAAACACCCCCTAAACAAATCTATCTTTCAAAAGTTTAAGATCCATCAAAGGAAAAGTGATTCAGAAGTGAGTAGACCTTCTGTTATTGTTGAATACTTCAAGCTTAGACAACCTCAATCAAATTGTTTCCAGTAGACTGTTTGACACTCAGTCTGAAGATGAGATCTGTTTCTGTAAGCCTCCCTTCTGATTGACCTCTAAGTATATTAAATGGGATGCAAACTGCAGTATTTTCCCATTGAAAGCCATTTTCGTTGCACAAATGAGGGCACTCAGTCTGTAGGGTTGCCTCATCTCTAAGTAGTGAGCCACCATGGGACATGCTGCACAACCTAAAGATTTATTGTTCCATTAAAGAAAGAACCTCCTTTTCTGTCCCATGCAGAAAATTTCTCTAGTGGGATTTCTTCTTGTCATGAGAGTAGCATTGGAAACTATCAGGACTGTTCATATTAGAATAAACTAGAATAAAACCTTCATTCTTTTATCGTCCCATGGTTGGTGCTCCATTTGCAAAGTTCAAAGGGAATGTTTGTAAGATCGAAGAAGACATGAACTTTGACGACTTGTTCAGGTGAACCACTTGTCTTTCTTGTCCCAAATCTCTTCGGATTTCTTTAGCTCTTTACAAAAACTGTCCTATGGTGTCCAACCTCAGCCGCGATGGATTGCTATGATCCTGCTATGCTCAAGACAGACTGCCATTTTACTTTTGGAAGTGGGTCATGCATGTGAATGCTTGAAAAAAAAATTGTGAAAAGGATTTTCACTTTATATGCCTTTTTAAGTTTAAGTATTTAATGACTTGAATACTCAACTTTTGAGTGAAATATGAATACTTCATTTTCCCCCAGCTTTTAGATTTTTTATTTGAAATGTAGTGGTATCTATACCATTAGTTGTTGATATTTTGTTTTGGAAAAGTAGAAAAAAAACAACACTCTCCTAATTTCCAACTGTTTCTAACTCTTTTAAAGCAATGTTATCTTAATTAGAATGATGGCAAGCATCGCTGGGCATGATGCCACCACAATCTGTGACCTCTGTGTAAATACTTTCACCACTGGTAATATTTACACATGAATCTTTATTTTTTGTAAGCAAGAGAAAGGTACAGTGGCCTTCTTTCAGCCAGCTGAATAGAAGTGTATTACAACAGGTGGAAAAAGGGGGAGGCAGAACTGCATTGCAGTGTATTTCAAACAACCCTTGACTCTTAACTATTTTAACCTTTGTATAAGGTGATACCATTAACTGTCTTGTTCTGACTAAAGAGGACTGGTTTATTTGTGTTTATTGTGGACCTTTTTGTCATTTGTTATTTTGAATCACAGCAAAGTAACAAAACCTCAAGTGGAAATAATCTATTATTTATTTATGCAAAAGAAAAGGATCTGAATATTTAATTGTAGCACTTTTGTTTAGTTTTAATGGAGATTTACCCTTCCCTTTTTTTTATAAGGGACTTTAAGGGATGTTTATAAGGCTTTAATACTTTCCCATCAGTAGTAAGTCAACTGTAAAAAGACAGAGGTCTGGTTTATGAGACGCAATGTCTAATGAATCTTGAAGCCATTTACATGCTGTCTAGTAGTGAACAGAGCGCATAAAGAAAAAGAGCTTTCAAGTGTCTCGGAGGAAATTTACTGTTACGGCATCGGAGACAAACCCTGAAGGGACAGTGTGTCTCGATAAGAGCAGCTCATCACTCCTCCTTTTCAAATCACTCAGCAACAGTCCAACTGTGGTGATTTTTATTTTTTTTATTTTCACATCCCTGTCTGAGTTTGCATGTTTGCTGCAGCGTGGAATAATGAGTGATTAATGCCAAAGATGGTTTTCTGTGTGGAGCAGAAGAGTAGACATAAGAGAGCAGTCTGTGTTGTGGTGATATGGTCTCATATTGTATTCTGCCGGCATGAGCGACTGTCATCCAAGGCAGATCAGGAAGACTAATTCAAAAGGCTTATGCATGCTTAACAGCACTCTGCTTGGTTTTAGTAGTTTATTTACACACTGTATCTGTGTGCATAATGCTCTCTTTCTGTTTCCACACCAACCTCAGACCACAAATGGAAACCAGTTTTGACTCAGACAAAATGATTCTCAAAACCATTTTATATTGGTTTCAGGACATTTATTTGTGCAGAAAAGAGGCAGAAAAAGGGTAATTACATTTTAAATGTGTACATTGTGAGATTGGCAGAGAAGTTAAGTGTCGTGCTCAAGGACAAAGGCATGAAAGTGGAAATATAAATGGCTCCTCTTTTTATGAGCTTCTCCCTGTTGAGACACAGCAATGACTCTACCAATGCAGTAAGTGCTGTCAAACATTTACCTGTCAAACAAAGCCACTAAACGGCACATTTAGGGGCCTTCTGCTTCCTGAAAGATTTCTGCCCTCAGCTCAATAAATCAAAATGTAAATCATATATTCTCTCTACTGTGTTTGTTGGATTTCAACAAAGTGTTCACTGAGAACATCAAAGTACAATTAGCCTTGTTGTCCATCCTATTCTTCAGCACTCAACAGCTGATTCAGCAGGGTTAATTTATGCACTCCATTGTAGTAGTATTTATACCCCTTCAAGCTTCCCATAATTTGTCACATTGTAACCACAATTCTCAATGTATTTAGTGGAGATTTTATGTGCTAGATTAGGGATCTGCGACCTCAAAAATCAAAAAATCTATTTCTGCCCTCAGTCCAGCAAAATAAAACTTGTTTAGAGCTGCAAGTTTTGAGAAAAGACAAGTTTTGATAATTATTTACTGTAGGAAATGTATTGTTATGTTTCAAGGACAGATAATTTATTTTAAAACAAATTAAAACTTGAAAACCTACACAAAAACAAGATGGATATCTTTTCCTTCATTTTGTGTTGATGTTGCTATGTAAAAAAAAGCATTTAGTTTCCATCCAAATGACAAGAAAAAGTAAAGGTTTAGAATATAATAAAGGGAACCTACTTTGAAAAAAATAGGTCACTTTTAAATTGTTGTATTTTGAGGCTTAGGTAATAGGTTGTTTTTTGGCTCTTCTTCGACACTAAAGTCTCTTAAAGTACTTTACGTTGAGAATTATAATCTGGTATGCTTCATCATTTTTGAAGAAAAGATGACATCCTTGAATCTCTTGCAAGAACACTCACGACGCTGAGGCTTAATTCAAGTTAATCATCAGGACTCTGCTTAGTGACTGTTTAACCTTGAACATTATAGGCATCTGAGAACTTCTCTGAGAGTGTGATGGATGCTGAAAGTGTAAATTGCACTTTCAGAGTGATGCCACACTGGGAAGCTTCACATGAGCGTGCATGACACGCAGTACCCCAGGGATAATCAGTTCTTTAATTGTAAATATGAAGAGCTGTGCTGGCATGCTAAAACCAGAGATATGTTGATTACACAATGCGCCGCATGCAATCATGTGACACAGAGATGATTATCCATGTATTAGAATTAATTATAACCAGCAAAATGTTCTATGATCCTGCTTAAGGTTGCCAAATTACTAAACCCACAAAATCCTGAATGTAATCCATTTTTTTGTTGAGCTTACTCCACTGTGACCTCTGGTGACTTTATGGTTCTTTGTTTAGGAATGTCCTACACTTGTCAGTTCCCCAGAAATTGAAAGAAGTGCTACTAAAGCTCTGCTGGATGGACGGAAACAGAAAGCAGAGGAGGGGTTTTGGCTTTGGAGGATGGCAATTTGGCAACATCATCTGCCTCCCTGATCCCGTCTCTCTTTAATTCTGCCGTCTTATGACAGAGAGTGCCCGGCTTCGGTCGTTGAACCATTAGTTCTTCTTTTTTTTCTTTTTTTTTGTCTAACACACTTAGCTAGTTTGGAGTATGCACAACCCCTCTTCTCCAACTTGGTGAATAATTCACAGCCAGGGCATTAGGGTTGGAAAAGCAGAACTTAATCAAAGACAGCAGCTAAGCACCAACCCACTGGCAGTTGTAACCTCAAGTTTGGCACAACGGAGATCTTAAATTGAAGGTTGAACGATCAGGCGAGAGGCAGATGTTGGAGAGCTTTTGACAGACTCTTCTGATTGAAGTTAAATTCAGACAAAACAACCTTTTAATAATAAGAACATAATGTTCTGTACACACTGACGCTGAAAGGAAAACAAGCAACTTTTAACTCTGAACCAGATTTAATTTTCCTTATACTTTTTTAATGGAAGATGTATTGCCTGACAAAGACAGACCTGTCTTAGTGGAATATTTGGACAATCTGTTTACTATGAATTTGTTCCATGCTTCATTTCATACATGTTCTTGCAAATTTGTTATTTGCCTTTTTAAAATATCAGTTTGTCACAGACAAAATCTTATGAAAATAACTTGTGCCGACATCTGTAAAGGGTCTGTGTAGTACTGTCAGAGTGGGTGGTTAGAAAATTTTAAATGTCAGGAACTAATTAATTCAGATTGCAGATGATAAAGATGAATCAATCATGTGTTACATGCAAGAAGAAAAGTGAAAGGGCCGTGGAAAATGTCTGCGTGTGCCAAACTAAAATAAACAAAGGTGTTGCACAGTTTTCAAGTACACGCAAATATTTGGACTGTAAACCAATCTGAAGCAGCATCTGAGTTGACACTTGCTGCAGAGGGTTTTAATATTTCACAGAAATTATGATCCAACAAATTCCTCAGTTTGGTATGATTATATTTAGGAAAAAAAACCCAAAAAACTATTTGCTGTTGAAAGTGAATTTTCTCAACAGACACAAAGATTTCTGAATTTTCAGTGATGGGCTATTGTCTGTACCCCACACAACTGAGTTTGCGTTTTATCTTGTTTTATCACTTCATACCAGTTCTGTTTACATTCATATGATACTGTTTCAAGTGTGTAGTTAAATTAATTTAATTACACAGCTTCATACCTTATCAGTATTGAATGTTTTTTTATCCATATATTTTTTCATTTTTACTGTTATTCCCAAACAGTAGTCTTTAATTATTGGGGGTTCCTTTAAGTCTAATTTGTCCAGGTTTTCCATGCTATTTAGTTTTGTTGTTGCTTCATGTGCTACATTTTAGTTGTATGAACACAGAGTTCAACTCTACGGTTCTGTCAAATGTATTAAGTCCATATGAGGTCTTTTAGAAATAAAAGGGAAAATGATGCCCATTAAGGAGATGCTTAATCTAACAACTAATGCACAATAAACTAACTTCCTTTGCTTCAGTGAGGGCCACTGTTACTTCAAGTTGAGTAAAAAAAATCATGTTAAATTATAAAATTATGCAGCTTGTCACAATTTAGACACAATCAATCTTTGGTAGCTCTCTACCCACTATTCCTTTTCTTCCATTTGTTTTCTCTCCTTCCATTGTTGTCCAGCTGTCTAACTTTCCCTTCACATCTCCATCACTCTTTCCTTTTCTGCATCTTCTTTCCTTCTCTCTTGGTGTTGCTCCCTTCCTTCCCCTGTAAAATGCATCCAAGCTTCCCTCAGGGGCTAATCCTGTTGGAAACGTTTCAGGGAAAGCGGATTATCTTTCGGAGCAGCATGATTTTTTGGAGAAAGTTCACTCACACTTGATTAAATTAATCATTGCCCTCCAAAACCCCTTATGGACTTTCCTTGTGGATATTGTTGGAGATAAATAAATGTACTCAAATTTCATAGTTCTGCTGTAATTGATTTAGTATGCCGTGCTTGCTCTTTAGCATGCAGAGGTGGGTTGTGAGACCACTGGCAGAGCTTTAGTGGGCACAGCGGAAATCTGACAGTTTTCAGGTGGCGGCAGAGTTTTTGACGGCTGAATTTAGCCTCTGCATATTATTCACCTTTGCATTGCTTGAAGGTGGCCATGTTTCCTTTTGTTCAGCCTGACAGAGACTAATGCCTGATTTGGTCCATGCTTTCATAATTCATAGAGAGGTGTCAGCATGCGTCATGCCTCCACTGCAGAACACATTAGAGTGGGGAATTAGAGTGTAAATGTGGGCATGTGCGTGAGTGAGTGTGTTGCCAACAGGCAGTTGTTACTTTGTTGTTTATAGCCCATGAAGAGCAGTGTGGTCAATGAAGCTTCACAGGTGAATAGGATATAGCGTAACCTTGGGAAGACAATAAACTTCCCACTTCCTTGCCGACAGCCATCCGTCCATCTCTATTTCTCTCAAGCCAGGACCGTTCTTTGAAAGCGAAGCCCGCTGAGGCTCCATTTAGCAAAAATGTCCCCTGTCATTATGCAACGGCAGAACCTTAAAAGTTACCATCCGCTGAGTGGATTTCAATGAACACTGTGAAAAATTTCCTCTCAAAGAAAATAATTACAGCCATTTCCTCAGTGGGGGTATTTTGCACTAGTGTTTATGGTGGGTAATTACTATGCAGAAAAACTACTTTACAGAAACAATTGGTTACATTACCCCCACTAGTGTGGGGATTAGAGTTGTGATCATCTTGGGTGTGATTATTGGAAGCATCTGAGATTTTCTATTAATCAAGAGGGGGTCACATATGTATATAACTTTTGAAAAAGGAAACATGGGAGTATTATGTTTGTCTTATATTGCTTTAGTTGATAAAATTAGAAAAAAGCTCAATGAAACTTTTTAACATTAAATATTGAACATGTTAATGCTTTCTCAGACAGATTTCTAAATGGCAGGCTGATTTAAAGCTCACACAGCAATCCACACATGCAAAGAAATTAAAACAAAGTAGTCCATTAACAATGCGTAATAAAGCAGAGTAACACAGGGAGCAATAATTAAGCACACCAAGTAGCAAGAAATTAATGGAAAGCCAAGAAGACAGTTGAAATCTGCATCTATTTAAAAAGCAATCCTAACTCCTATTAATGCAAGTCATCATCAACTAACATAATCTTAACTAATGATCCATGTAAAAGTTTTTATTTTTTTACAAAGTTATGGCACAATTGCAACCTTGGAACCATGATCTAGACATGGAAAGATTTTATGATATATCCACCACTAGAAGGTGGTTTTCAAAAGATTTTTGACAACAAAGTCAAATGAACAATTAAAGAGCTGTACAAGAGGCTAAGAAAGAACTGGGAATTGCAGGAACACACAATGTCAAAATAATGAAAAAGCAAGTTGAAAGCATTTAAGATATCCTGCAGACCATTTCAAAAAAACCCATTGAAATAGAATATAGCCTGATATGATTAGACCAATTTTGAGTTCTACAGGTAGGATTGCACACCTGAGTAATTGCAATGCATATGCCTCTTAATACACCATAACACCAGTGAAGGTTAGAGGTGGAAGATTAATGGTGATGGTTGCTTTTTCAGCATATGGTACTGCCACTCTTCATGTAATTGAAGGGAAGTTGAATAGAGAATCACTCTGAATGCATAGATGGAAACTCAGATGATTTCAGATAAAGAGAATGAAGCTGCTAGAACACCCAATGACCTAACATAAATCCAATTGAAAATCTGTGGAGAAAAAAAAGCTTAATAATATATAGAGGAGTCTGTCAGAAAACATCAGGATTTAAAGGTTTTTCTGAAAAATTGATCAAAATCACATCTTAGCAATATATGCAACTAGTTTTTTAGTACAAGAATAATCTTAAAGTATTACCAAAAGAGCATTGTCTAATTAGTATTAAATAATGTAAGTTCAGTAACTGTATATGTCATTCTGCTTTATTCCATATTATTTTTGGACTAATTTGTTTCTTTGTGTGCATGGAATACTGATTTTTTTTTTTTTTTTTTTTTACAGTTAACAATCATTAAGAAAACAACATGTGGACATTTTGTTAGCATATCAATCTTTGGTGAAATATAATTTTACTATAATGGTGAATATAAAGTTTTGTGCACTCATGCATCCCTGCTGCAGCGCAGTTTACTCTGTGAAAAATGGCAGCCTCTATACCATCCGTACTCCATGTCTCCGGAGATTCATCACATTACATCATGATCCACTTGCTGAGCAGACATCCTGCCTGAAATGCCTTTTAGGTTTGGCTTCTCAGGTCTGGATACTGTGATCTGACGGTTACATAATTTGTCTGCAGGAAATACATGGCCTCCTTTTTTTTACTCTTTCTACTTTTAACTCTGCTCACTTACCTGAGGTTGTCTGTCTTATAGCATCAATGTATCTGTTGCAGATTTCACAGTTAACTACAGAGAAGGCACTCAGATTGCAGTAGATTTGCATGTGCTTTGAAGTGGGCCATGTGCAAATAGGGGAGGAAAAAGAGCTGCAGAGCTGCTGGTTTAGAGAGGTTATGAAAACACATTGTTTCTACTTCAGAGATCACCGCTGTTAGCAGCTTTATTTGAGCTGCGTGAAGTGAGTCAGTGCTCTTGTCCTTCACGTGGATGCAAAAATTTTCATAACCTTCCCTTCAAAATTTTACTGTTCAATAATTTGTCGATTATTTAAACTGTAACATGAAATCTAAATAATAAATTAGCGACTAAAGATCCCAGAACCCCAGATGACTTTACTGCTCTGTTCACATATCTTTGTAAAACATGGAAGCTTTTTAAGAACATTCATGTTCTTTCATGTGGCTTTTTTGCATTCATGCTGCCAATGCTCATGTTTAGGTTCTCCCATTTGTCACAAAGAGCCCATGTGTGATTATTAACAGGTCAAAGCACACACCTGAGCCAGATTGTCGCTGGAATGTCATGGGTACTCCTCACATCCCCAGCCACCTCTAAGAGCTTTTCCTCTTTTCACATGTTATTTCATCTTCAATTTATTTCCAGACTCTGCTGACTCATATGCCCCTCTGTCCTGACAGAGTATGAAAATGAACTTTTCTCAAAGCCACAGACATGTCAAAGCCTACCCTCTATGCTTATCGACTTGACTTCTTGCCTAATAAGTGTCAAAATGCAACTGACAGCGAATCCTTGGCCTCTTCTGTGGATTTCTCCTTCCTTATTCATTTATACCCTCCTGTCCTTTCTGTGCTCGTCCCCTCTTGCAGCATTGAAGTATTTCCTCTTGATATGCAGGTTGGGAATGAACCCTAGAATCCTTAGTGCATCCTTGAGAGTTTTTTTTCACTGTTACAGATTAACTGAGTCTTTGTCAAAGGTGCTGCCTCTTATTGATTAGAAAAAGTTCCAAGGTTGAACACACATAAATTGATGAAGAAAATCTGCCCACTGGCCAGCAGCAGCACCTCATCCAGCATGTAGTTGGAGTAAGTTTTTAATTTTCAGGTTTAAAGCAAATTTGTGCATTCTTTGGTCAAGTTGCTGGAAGATGCTTAAAGCTAGACAAAATGGAATCCTGTGCAAAAATGCCTTAGAAGTTGGAAGAGACTCTAGACTGACAGAAATGCACCTTCCAGGAGAATAGCACTAAACACAGAACCAGAACTACAGTGTGATGGCTTGAAGTCATGTTCATAGATCTAAATCTATTTTTTGGAAAGATTTTTTTGAAAAAACAGAAAATTGCTACTCACAGACAAAACATTTTCTGTTTCTAGATGTATATCTGCTGGAGACAAACATTAAAAGTTCTGCAGCTGTAATTGCAACTAAAGTGGATGCTAAATTCATATCAGTGCACTGAATACAGTACAGCGAAAAGTATTTACAGTGATTTTCATGTTTTGTTATGTTACAGTCTTATTCCTGCGGACACGTACACAGGAACAAGGCTGTGGGTGATTTCTTGGTTTTCTGTCTTTAATAAATTTGCAAAAATCTCAAAAGATTTATTCCATCTTGTCATATTGGGTTATTTGTGTGTAGAATAGTGAGGAATGAGATTAAATTAACACTGTTTGGAAAAAGATTGTAACATAACAAAATATGGAAAAGGTGAAGTTGACAAAACTTAATTCCAGTACATCTAGAATACTTTCCAGATTTACAAAGTAGCATTTGTGAGAATGTTAAATACCTTAAAGGATGTCAAAAACAAAGAAAAACACTTCTAATAAAATACATCAAGTTTTGTGACAAGATGTAAGTTGTGTTGAGTTTAGTTTATTGAAACTCAGATATTTGTTTCTACATTTTAAAAGAAACTGTCAAAATGTTGGTCCAACTAAGCACATTATGTCAGAGTGATGTTGTGAACTCATTTATCTGAGCTGTAATTTTTTCCTTTAATTCAACAAGATATTCCTTTGTCTAAGGAAAAATGTTCCCTCACAAAAAGTTACTCCTGGAAGCATTTTTTCTGCTGTGAATTAATTTATTCTGCACTGAAGTTAAACAAACACATCTTTTGCTAATGTCTCCTGAGTTAGCACATTGCCAGGCTTCTAAACCATATGCAGGCTGGTTTGATGGACTGTAACATAAAAGATTGTACTCATTGCAAACTGCAGTTCTCTTGATCCGTAGTTTCTAAAAATATTAAATTACGGTACATTTAATTCAGCTCACTGGTATGAATTTATATGCCACCTAAACCAAAGATGAAATGAAACTAAGCCACTTGGAAATAGAGGTTTTCTGTGATTGCATAAATGTATGCATGAATTTGTGCTGTCAAAGTTGACATGCTTACAAATGTGATCCCATTATTTCAAATGTTTGTATTATTTGATTATGATCCACAGTCCATTAATGAAATTGCCACAAATGTACCACCAACATTTTTATGACTCTAATACAAGGAAAAAATAGATTACCATATGCTCCAAACTCCAAAGTAAATACAACAACAAATCAAGCTAAGCATAAAACTAACAGCAGAGCTTTGTTCATGGCTGCAGAAAAAAAAAAAAAAATTCAGCCCCCTTGCCAAGTTTGTGAACACAACTGTGTCTGGTGGAAACTGCTGCTGCTGTATGAGTCAGGTCTTACTGTAGCTCTGTTTCCCTTTCTGAGTCTAAGTGGAATGAACACTATTTGATACCTGTTAACACATTTGTGAGTAAATTTTAATGAAATTTTAGTGTATTTTAGAGCAGCATGGATTTGTTACTATTCTTTTAAAACAGTTACTGATGAACAACTTGCTCATTTATTACTCTTCCTAAAACTTCACAGTGGTCTAAGCTTTGTAACTGAGATCTTCATTTTTCTTTCTTTTTTGGTAGAACCTCTGTCATTTAGCATCTTTGTTTTACAAATTACTTTTACCAATTAGGATTGAAGCACTTTGTTTTCTAAGCCTCTTTTCTACAATCTCCCACGCACTGACCAGTAACTATAAAGACTTATAATTGGTGGAAATAGCTAATCCAAGGCTACAGATCATCAAGCACACTTCAATGTCTAATGAAAACCAGCTGGATTTTTGTGGTTAAATTTCTTCATTACTTCCTGTCTGGGTAAAATGCTTTACCCAGACAGAAAAGCATGGTGTTGTTAGCATCATACAACACCATGTTGTATGATGCTAACAACATGGTGGGACAATAATCGGGTCAAGGTTTAGAAAAGAATTTCATGGAAATGTATGTTATAGAGGAATCCAACTGTATTCTCGAAGGTTTTTCCTTAGAAAGTCGCATTTTGTTGGACTTTATGAAAATAGATTGATAGATTTTATACTCCATCCATCCAACTGCATCCAGTGTCGGAACAAACCACAAAAACAACTGTTTGCTCAGATATTCACAGCTTAAGACAATTTAGGATCTACAATAAACCCACATGTGTGTTTCTAGACTGTGGGAGGAAAGTGGAATACTGAGAGGAAAACCCACACATCCACATGGATAAATTGCAATCTAATGGTTATTATGATGGAAGTCCAAAGTTCTATTGAAGACCGAAGCGCAAGTGAAAACATATACAAGCCTCCAGACCACAAGAAGGAAATTATGTAGGGTAGGTTATGACAAACTTAACAATTACAACAGATTTACTACTAGTGTGTGTTCAGAGAAAACGTCCTACTAACGTGACTTCTGCTCTTAAACTTGAAGCTTGCAAATCATTTTATGTTATTTTATTTTTCTGTCAGGGATATCTTTGCGGAAAATGCAAAACTAAATGCAGGAAAACACAAAGTAATCACCAAACAAAGGCCTTTCCACAGCCTGTTAGATTTGAAGTTGAGGTGAAGTGTCAGATTTTCACCAGAGTACATCTGAAAAACACACAAGCTTCAAAAATCTCTGTGACTCCTCTGCAGTCTGGACCCCAATGAGCATTTCAGAAAATGTAAAAATGACTTTATACTACTCATTTTAGGTGAAGTGTTTCTGCATTCCTATAAAAACCCCCAAGGCAGTCAATTCTGCTAAAGTTGCTAACGGTTTTGAATGTTATGTGCAGACTGATGACATCAGAAAAGCTGCCTCCACTGCATGATGACTTTGAAACACCAACACAATGTGGAAAGATTACCACTTTCCTCTTCCTGTGTATGAAACATAATCCATTGTAAATTTGCTGCAATAAATATACAAGAAGCTAGGCAGGTTATAACATGAACTTAACAAGGTCGGGGATTCATCTGTGTTCCTCTTTGGATATTTTCGCTTTCAGAGCTGATGTAATCTGAGTATCCTGTCAAACACAGGGTGGATGGATGTTGGGCTTCCTTTTTTATTACTTTCATTGTTATAAATGGCTTTGTGGGACCTCTCAGTCAGCAGGATTATAGCCCAGGATTAAGATTCTGCTTCATGAGCGAGTGGGTGCGCAGCAAGCGAGAAGAGTTATTGGAATTGCCATCATTATCCTCTGGATCTCTCATCATGACCTTATCACCTCCAAGCTCCCTCAGCAGCCCTGGACGCAGCAGTTGCCGAATGCACACAACTGGGAAACATTAAAAGTACAGCTGTTCAGGAGGTGTCACTCTTTAAAATGGGCTGTCTGAACCTTTGCAGCTCTGCCCGTCTTCATTTCTAAAATTTACTTTGATGTTTTCTTGCAGTTTGCAAAGCATAATGATGGGTTGTTATCTGAGCCGGAATTAGCCTGCTGTAATCATATGCCTTAGCAAGATGTTGTGTGTATTATGTGTCTTTTGACAATTTTGCGAAATAAAAGAGCTTTATTTGTCCTCTGACGCAGCGTTCAACAACATTACAGATTGAAAGAAACACAAAAAATGGCCAAAGTCTTTCTGATTCTCTTTCCACATGACTTTGCAATTAATCTGAGATAAAAATATAAAAAGACATCTTTGCTGATGTATTCGTTATGATGCTTTTGAATATTTGATATTTTATTGCAGTTTATTTGCTTAATACTTCTATTTAAAGCACAAAAAATATTGTAATAAAGATATCATGATTTTCTCACTAAATTTCTAATAGACCGATTAACATGATGTTAAGTAATCAACACATATGAAGAAATCATAATAAATTAATCTATCTATAAATTTAAGTGCAATAAAGTGGCCTGAGGCTGGGAATAAATGTTACGTGGATAAATAAGTTGGTAGGGTTGGTCCATGTTTGAATGGATTTCTTATTGTCTTCATTTTTTACATTCTTTTTCAATAACTGATCCACTAATTCAAGGTGGATCTTGACAACTCTTCTAATTATTCTTTTGATTCCTTTGTCCGACATCTTGTGAGTAGTGCCTGTTTCTGGTTGTTTTATGGTGTTAATAGTCCTCGCTGAAACATTGAGATTTAGCACAATATAAAGTGCTTCTTTTGCGATTCCTTGATAATGACAAGCACTTGAATTGACCAATACTTCAGATTAAACTAGAGGTCAGGAATGCTTTCTAAATTGCTATATGGTTTGGGGGAATTCTTAGCTTTTTATGCCTTTTTGTATCTCTTTTTCTTTGTGTTCAATATTTATTCCATATGTAATTTCTCTTTATTATGAGTAACTTTATTTGTAGATTGCTGTGTTTTGATTTATTTTCTTGAGTTGTTTGTGGGGGGGGGCTGTTTCTCATATCTAGGGTAAATTTCTTTTTAAATTATTTCTATATTGTAAATATTTAACAGGTAATTAAACTACAGTTTCTTGCAGTTTGCTGTGCTTAAAGGCTGCAGTTGTAAAGACCTACCATTGTCAGAAACCAATGCTCAGGGAATCCCTTGTCTTTGAATATTTGGTTATAATATCAGAAGAACACAGTCATAGCAGGGCCTTTCTTAGTTATCTTCAAAATGGAATCTCTTCAGCTCATCATAACTTAATGAAATGTAAATTTATGAGGTAGAGGCAGCACATTTTCCTGTATCTCCTCATCCCAGCAGACAGAGAGTGGTACATTTATGATTTCACAAATTCTTCCTGATCACAGTCCAGGGCTAAGTTCACAGCATGTGCATTTGTGTATATTGGGTGAAATGTATATCTGCTTTGTGTTCTCTTAGCACAGTGCACTTTTATAAAATGCCCCATTGCCCTCGGGATGCTCTTTGCTCACTCAACAATAAACTGCATCATACTGGGAGCAATGGACTGACTTTGCTTTTGAGCTGTGCGGACAGGACATCCGAGAGACCACGGTAATAAAAGAGACAAACAGTATAGGAGCTTTTTTTTCCTGAAGAGTAAAATTTGAAGTGATCTGCACCTTTTGTTCAGTCTATATACAATGACAGACCTAGTAAAATAACTTTTAATGACATCCGACAGAGATCTTCTGCAGAATAGGGGAGCTAAGAGAGCTGAGTGACACAGAAATTCTCGCTCTCACAGGCCTGCGTGTGTGTTCTGGCACACGCAGCACTGTTCATTTTATTTCTGTGCAAAATCTGGCCAAGCAGCTGCTGTCTGAAAACAACTAGGCTAGCACGTGTTACCCCCACAGCAACAATTATGGTTGTTTTCCAAGGTTATCTTTGCCTAACGCTGTATTTGGTTGAATTGTTAATATCATGTCCCAGCATCGATCTGTCAGTCAGTTAAATGCCTCACAGATAAACTGAGCCAGATATGTTCCCTGCCTCTGCTGTGTGATTGTAGGCACTAAGGAGCACTTTGTAGGTTCATGCCCATCAGTTGCAATTGAGGTAGATAACTGCGATAGCCTATTTTTCTCTCATATCTCTCCAGTGGATGGTGTGATTAATGGCGGAGCTGCAGACTACGACACTTGCCAGCCATCTTAGGTTGAGGATGACTGCTCCTTTTGCTCATTGGAGACTTATTAAATATCAAAAAGGTTGCCTGATGAACTTACTTGTTACAATAGAGCCCAAAGTCTTTCTGTTTCAAGCCACTAACTAAGTGGCTTTAGTTTTCCTCCCATTAAAACTTTTGAGTGACCTGTGTTCCACTTGGCACAGTTAGGGTTTGGTTACAGGGGCAATATTAAATAAAATTGACCTTGTTGAGCTTTACATCTTGTTATAATGTTATTTCCTCATCCAAATCATACCTGGAGTGTTGCCTTGATTATTTCATGTATGTTTGAGAAAGAAAAAAAAAAAAATAAATATATATATATATATATATATATATATATGTAACTGAAGGCAACAGAGTAGTTGCTTGATTATTCTTGATTATTCTATGAAATGGCACTGTGTGCCTGGAAAATACATCATACTGCCACTTTAAAAGAAAAGCAAGCTTTTGTTTTGGGTTCCTACTACCTCAGCATGGCAGTTCACTTCCACCTATTTTCAGCTCCTAATACATTCCCCTCCTTAACACTTTTCTCTCGCTTTGAATAATTGAATACTTCTGGTTGGATTCTCACTCCTCCCCAAAAAAACA
Organism: Xiphophorus couchianus; assembly: GCF_001444195.1. NCBI lineage: Eukaryota > Metazoa > Chordata > Actinopteri > Cyprinodontiformes > Poeciliidae > Xiphophorus > Xiphophorus couchianus. The sequence goes on from NC_040247.1 coordinate 6,728,997, forward strand.
CGACTTCACTTTTATGGAGACACGATTTGACAACAAGCTTGGGATTAGGCCGACCATTTTGCAAGCGGAGAACAACGCAGCCCGATTGAGTCACACTTGTTCTTTAAATATGACCTGAAAAGTTGTTTCTCTCCCTCGCAGAAACAGTTTGGATGTATTTGTGCCATTTCTTTTCCACGTGAAACATGTTGTTGGCTGTGAAACAGGTGAAAGTGAGGAGTGGGAGTAAATAAGAAATGCTCAGCGGTCATATTAGTTATTTCCAAACTGAAAGGTCTACAGCGAGAAGATGCACAGCCAAACATGTAGATTGGCATTAAAAAGGAGTCTAAAAACATGTGAATCATCCAGGGAAAATAAACAACTAAAACTGCTGCAAATTTTGTGTTTTGAATGTATGCAGTTGAAATTAAGTTTGTCAAAATGACTCAGTTGTAATAGATGGATATGAATTAAAAGTTCTGAATTAAATTTACCTATTGTTTAATTTTCAGTTAGCTAAGCTACAGCAAAATAGCTCCAAGGTTAGTTTTTGACGTTTGATGACAATTCGTATAATTGGTATTAAATTTAAAAGTAACAAACATTGATTATAAAAGAATAAAAATTTGCCAGAGAAAGTATTGAATCCAACAGAATTAACAGATTAGATGCATGAATGATTTTCCTCATTCATGCATCAAAGAGTAATGGCTCATTATTTATTTGATTTCCACTAAACTCAAAACAAATCACATTACAGATTGTGCTGTTTGTACAGCTGCAGACCAAAACGTTGGTGCTCAGTTGTGATTTAGTGTTTACTCCAGAGAAAAAATCTCATTTTTCAGGATTTTACCTGTCAATTACCAGTCAGAGCTAATTTTAATTAATATGTTTGTGCACAAATTTCATGCTGTAGAAAATGAAAATTAAGTACACCTTGATTTTATTTACTAAAACCAAATTAAAAAGTTGTCTCTAGCTATACATATACTACTCAACTGTACATTCCACCTTTCTGTGGCTGGATAAATACTCTGGTAGTGACGCACATTCTCAGAACCAGATGTTAAGTAAGAAGTGAACTTGGATGTGAAGGTGGCTGCTTCTGCTATTGAGTTAATTTATTTTAGCTCAACATTAATTATAGAATGGCAGTAATGGTTATGTGTTGCTTTAAAAAAAAATAAATAAAAAGAGAAGAACCATGAAAAGTTAAAATATAAGACAAAAAATGACAACAACAAAGATGTAATCCGCACATTTGACAAACAAAATGATATAAAAACACCGAAGCAAGACATGACTCAGCACGTGAAGGTGATTCTTACATTTCATGTCTTTTTGGCTCGTGGACATAGCTTTGGTCATCACAGCAGTGCTGGTGTCATTACAGTTGATGTTGCTCTGTCTGCATCACAGCTCCCGTTTTGCTGAGTTGAGCAGATCCAGCTCCACTTTAAAGGAAGAAGGTCAATCCTTCATCTCCAGAGCAGTGATGGACAGAGGGAAGGGGTTGTGGGCAGAGGAGAAAAGAGCATATGGTTAGTTAACTTTTAACGCCAGGGCAGATGTCTTGGTTCTTTAGAGATCAGTGGGCTGGAAACGTGTTATGCTATGATCATGCCAGGGCATATCTATAGTCTGTAATGTCAAGGGGACTGTGGCTCTAACCTGTGCATTTGTGGCTTACAATGAGGATAAAGTTAGATTAATTTCTCATAAACTTATATGTTCAGTTTATTTTAATCATGCACTAAAGGCAGAGCTAGATGAATTGATTTAGTCAATTAATTGCATTTTTGGTAGTTGAAGATACCATTTTTGGAAAATCTGGATATTTTTCCACAAACGCATTCCTTCGATTTCAATAGCTCAGGATGATGTTGGCCCTTACAGAGCCCCCATCTTGGTTAACAAGCCTGTTTTATTTTGAAGCCATGTCGCTCAGCACTAATGAAAGATTTTGTAAAACATGAACCAATGGTCAAGCATTTATGTTGCACTCATATACACGTCCTTTCCTTTTAAAAATAACCTGTTTTTATCTTGAATTTCAAGCATCTCTATTTGGCCATCCAAAATGCTTTCACCAGACTTGTATCCCAGTTTGGACTTGCTGCTGAAATGAGAGGAAATTAAGTATGCAGTGAGCGGCTCCGGCATGTTAGGCCACTGCTTGTTTAAGTTTGCATGGCTCTGTGTCCACCCAGCCGAACAAACAGACTGAAAAACACAACATCGGCCCATCACACTCCTCTGTTGCAGAAGCCTCCAGCCACAGTAACACTCCACATGCCAGTTATATAAGTTAAGAGAATTCATCTGACGGCGCTGTGTGAGGTGTGAGATTATAAGCCAGGCTTATAGCACACCGCTCTCTGCTTTTTTCTCCACGAAGTCAGCAACGTGTGCCTTGATCCCAGTTTCATGTTCAGCTGTCTGAAAATGTGAACAGAGAGCCTTTGGTAAACTTCTCATGCAAAGGTGTCCACCCTGCGGCGGTTTTGTCCCCTTAAAATGTCCACATGAAGCTGAAAGGTTAGAGGAGGATGGAAACAGGAAGGTGGTATGCTGTCACTTGAGGAGAACGATGAAAGGAGTCAAAGCGGAGGTCTTGGAGGTGTTGGTGCCTGGTTTGACTGAGGGCCACAGGGGAGGAGCAGTCCCTGACAAAGACGATGTTTGTGACCTGTCATTATGCTCCATGATGAATGTCGATGGTGGACAAGATTGAGGTGCAAGCAGCATCTGTCTGCCTTCACTGCAGCATGGGCAAAGGAGATATTTAAAGCTAGAGAAAATAAGAAAATAATAAACCTGTCTGGGTGAGACTTAAAAATTCTGTCTTTGGTTATATCTAAGCTTCTACTGACTGCTCATAAATAGGAATCACTGATCTACTCTTTTCACTTCCAGTACGATGCAAATATCTGATGAGGTTTAGCTTTGGTCAATACCAATCTGATACAGAAAAACAGCTAAATTGACTTGAGATGTTTTTTTCAGTCAGTGCAATATGGAGCCTATGTAAAATAAATAATAAAGAAACTGAAACTGACAAAAACAATAGGATGACTAACTTGGTTAAACATGTAAAAATTAACTGTCAACAAACCTTCCTTCAAATGGTGCAGAAGGTGCAATTCTAAATATAATGTAAAACAAACAACAAAGCATGATGTTGCTCAGAGCACAAAGCATAGAATTAAACTAAAAAGATCTGTCCTTATGGATATATACACTGCTCAAAAAAATAAAGGGAACACTTAAACAACACAATATAACTCCAAGTAAGTCAAACTTCTGTGAAATCAAACTGTCCACTTAGGAAGCAACACTGATTGACAATCAATTTCACCTGCTGTTGTGCAAATGGAATAGACAACAGGTGGAAATTATTGGCAATTAGCAAGACACACTCAATAAAGGAGTGGTTCTGCAGTTGGGACCACAGACCACTTCTTAGTAGCTGTGCTGTCTGGCTGATGTTTTGGTCAGTTTTGAATGTTGGTGGTGCTTTCACACTCGTGGTAGCATGAGACGGACTCCACAACCCACACAAGTAGCTCAGGTAGTGCAGCTCATCCAGGATGGCACATCAATGCAAGTTGTGGCAAGAAGGTTTGCTGTGTCTGTCAGCGTAGTGTCCAGAGGCTGGAGGCGCTACCAGGAGACAGGCCAGTGCACCAGGAGACATGGAGGAGGCCGTAGGAGGGCAACAACCCAGTAGCAGGACCGCTACCTCCGCCTTTGTGCAAGAAGGAACAGGAAGAGCACTGTCAGAGCCCTGCAAAATGACCTCCAGCAGGCCACAAATGTGCATGTGTCTGCACAAACGGTTAGAAACCGACTCCATGAGGATGGTATGAGGGCCCGACGTCCACAGATGGGGGTTGTGCTCACAGCCCAACACCGTGCAGGACGCTTGGCATTTGCCAGAGAACACCAGGATTGGCAAATTCGCCACTGGCGCCTTGTGCTCTTCACAGATGAAAGCAGGTTCACACTGAGCACACGTGACAGACGTGACAGAGTCTGGAGACGCCGTGGAGAGCAGTCTGCTGCCTGCAACATCCTTCAGCATGACCGGTTTGGCAGTGGGTCAGTAATGGTGTGGGGTGGCATTTCTTTGGAGGGCCGCACAGCCCTCCATGTGCTCACCAGAGGTAGCCTGACTGCCATTAGGTACCGAGATGAGATCCTCAGACCCCTTGTGAGACCATATGCTGGTGCGGTTGGCCCTGGGTTCCTCCTAATGCAGGACAATGCTAGTCCTCATGTGGCTGGAGTGTGTCAGCAGTTCCTGCAAGATGAAGGCATTGAAGCTATGGACTGGCCAGCCCGTTCCCCAGACCTGAATCCGATTGAGCACATCTGGGACATCATGTCTCGCTCCATCCACCAACGTCATGGTGCACCACAGACTGTCCAGGAGTTGGTGGATGCTTTAGTCCAGGTGTGGGAGGAGATCCCTCAGGAGACCATCCGCCACCTCATCAGGAGCATGCCCAGGTGTTGTAGGGAGGTCATACAGGCACGTGGAGGCCACACACAATACTGAGCCTCATTTTGACTTGTTTTAAGGACATTACATTAAAGTTGGATCAGCGTGTAGTGTTATTTCACCTTAATTTTGTGTGTGGCTCCAAATCCAGGCCTCCATTGGTTAATAAATTTGATTTCCATTGATGATTTTGTTGTCAGCACATTCAACTTTGTACAGAACAAAGTATTCAATGAGAATATTTCTTTCATTCAGATCTAGGATGTGTTATTTGAGTGTTCCCTTTATTTTTTTGAGCAGTGTATATACATATATATATATATATATACACTGCTCAAAAAAATAAAGGGAACACTTAAACAGGTGTTTAACACTTAAAGTGTACCCTTTATTTTTTTGAGCAGTATATATATATATATTTTTTTTTATTTTTTTTATTATTATTTATTTTTTTTCTGTATCAGGACAAATACAGATTTTAAAATCTGATTGGTGCATCTCTACACATAAAAAAACAGCCAGAACAGCATAATCTACATATTTGATGTTATGTTCTACTTCTTACACTGAAAGTTTTGCTAGAAGAATCCTGGATTCCTGCATTTGCCTAGAACCAGTCACACCTCCAGACACAAAGGACCCAGACGTCTCTCCAGTGAGACAGCAGTGAGCAGGAGTGTCCGCCCCCTGACTGGTTGGAGGTCTTTGTGAGAGCAAAAGAGGAACATTCTCAGCATGTCTAATTGGTTTAGATTGGATTTTCAATTTGAAAATACAGACAAGAGCAGTTTACATAAATATGGAATAAGCACTGAAATAAAGTCCCATACTTTTCAACCCTTATTAGAGTAATTTGAATATATGTAAAAACAGGACATGTCCCAGATACAGCCCTTTCTGGATGTGTGACAACTGGTAGAGTTAAAGAATAATTTATGATACCCTGACTTGCTATTTCTCTCTGTTTTCCACTGTCAGTGGTAAAAACATCTATTTTATTTAGTATGAAACAATTTGAAAACATTTTTGCTTGGGCTGAAGCTGAATCTCAATGCAAAAGCAAGGCTTTTTTAGGGGATTGCTTAAAATGAGGGGGTAAGATAGCATTTGATGCATTGGTTTGTTACATGATTGGGAAAATTTCTTCTGCTGCTAAATTTTCTGTGGAAACAAAGAAAGGATACATGAATAAACAGGATAAAATGGGGACAACAGGTGATCAGGGCAAGTCCCGGAGACCTGGTAAAGAGGCAGTGACGTAGGAAGGTAGTTTCTCTTATACATTATGCAGCATGAAAACCACAAAACACAAAACAAATAGTTCTTTAAGGTTGACTGACTTTAACCTCTAGCAACAGATGCTGCTTACGCATGCATTATTTGTATTTTTAATTGAATAGTTGCAGTGAGATCAGAATATTTTTTTAAAAGGTATTTTGCCTTGAGTATTGATTCTGAGCAAACATGTTGCTTGGTAACTGAAAACATGAACTAGAAGTGCATTAAGGCAATCATAATTACTGTTGTGGTAACGTTTTAAGAACATGTGGGTGAGAAGAAGTAGTTTTAAACGATATCTGGTGCTGCATTAATCAAATACACAAGATTCCAAAAGCATTTCCAGTTTCACACAGCCTGTTTGGTAAACATATTTCTTTTAGCACCACCACCTCTTGAGCCAAACTATACTTACTTCTGTAAGTGAATATGTATATAAATGAATATAAAGTTAATTTTTCAAACCTGAACCTGTAAAAATTAGTAAAGTTCATTTTCTTAGTCACTGACCTGAACCAGTACAAAGAAAAAGGTGAACCATGTGTTGCATTAAAGATCTCGTGTTCTATCCAATGGGACGTTTGAATGAAAAAATGATCTGGTAATACTCCTTGCCCTGTATGCATGTCCTTAGTTGGTCATCTTTGTGAAGAAGAAATCTTTCTTTTTGAGCTAACCTCAGCATTAACTTGGTGTGATCACCCTGTTTTTCTTAGCCCACTTCTTAGCTGAAGTTGTCTTGGCATGGGAATGTTCTCCAAGCTTTCCTGCAGGTGAGACTGAAACAGGCAGACCATAGCTCCTGAGAGTTTTATAGGGAATTAAAGGCTTCCAATGACTTCTTGGAAAGCATATGTTGGCCTCATCCTTGGAGGCAGCCAAGGGTGAGATGTGGGGAAAGAGGTTGTAGATGACTGAGCTCCTCATTTATTTAAGCCTTGCCAGTCAAAGCCAGAAGCTTCTTTCAGCTGCTCAATGTTTTATCCATTTTATGACACTTTTATCCATGTGCATATCATGAATTAGAGGAGTAATAATTTTTTTTTTTTAAAATTGTATACGCTTCACATGCAACGTGCCCTGCACATCGTAAATGTTGACATGATTTATAACTTTGCAATCTGGAAAACTCATTCAGTTGAAAGTAAATCATTAATGAGATTGGCTGTTTGAAACTGCTGTCCACCAATGACAGTGTCATGATCTCATACTGAAGCTGCCAGTGGTTATTTAGCTCATCCTTTATTGCAGAAGCATTTCATTAAAATTAAAGTATGTTGCGAATATTTTAATACATTTTCCACAAATTCCATAGCTGTGAAAATTGACATATTTTCAGCTGAACTTTGTGCTTCATTCCTTTAATAAAGTCAAGGGTGATAATCTGTTTCTCCACTCAAACAAATAACCCAAAAATGACACCATGACTGTTAAACCACAGCGGCTGCAACAAAGTCCCTTGTGTGTTTATTAGGGAGAAAAAGGAAAACAGTCATTTCAGTTCAGGAAGCTATACATTGGTCTTTTGCATAAACATTTATATTTATGGATGGTGCATCTCTATTGACATCAGACATTATTCACTGAAATCATTCTGACTATGATGTAGCTCAGTGCACTGAGAGAAGTATCAGGGAACATATCCAGACCAGACAGATTCCCTATTCAGAGGACTGTTAATTGACTGTCAGACAACAGAGATAATGACCTCCCGGTGGATGTCCACCTGCCTGAGGGAGAATGTCTCTGAATAAAATGTCAAAATTGACGCTAGGCGTTTGCTCCAATTTCACTGTTCAGAGAAAGCAGCAAAAAGAGGAGAGAAAAAGTTCCTGTGCATAACCATGCACACACAAAAAATTTACAGATTGTTGGCATCAGTACTAATTTGTTTCATGCTAAAAAGTTCAGAGACAAGTAATTCTGTGCACCTGTTCATTGTGGAAAGTGAGAAAAATCACAGTTACATGGTCCAAGAAACAGTCTGGCATACAAGCCCTTTACAACCAGCAGTTGTTATTGTTGGTGATAAAATAAATGAAGCAACCTCCCTTTTGTCTTCCACTTAGAAAATAACTTATTTCTTTCCTTGTGTCATTGTATTTTGGAGAAAACATCTTAAAATCATATTTAATTTCTTCAGAAAAAAAAGTTAAAATGTATAATTCTGATGCAAAAAAAATAACTTTCCTTTTCCGCATGAACATTCATGTTGCAATAATAAAATTTTTATCTGTCAACCTATTTTGCAATGATGATTAAAGCAATGATTATAGGTTGAACTAAAATAATTATCTCTGTTGAAAAGATTTTTCCTCTTTTTTTAATTTGTGGTAGCATCTCAGCTACACCTTACAACAAGTTTTTTCAGTGTTACATAATGATTCCTTTGTGTAAATTGGTTCCTGCTTTCTGCTGAGATGTCTCAAAATAGATCAATAATATATGCATGTGAGAAGGAGTTAAATCCACAGCTTCGAGTGTTAGTCTAATTCTGTGGCTCCGGAGTGAGGTGTTGGTCTGAGTGACTATGTTAACAGTCTGTCGCTTCACAAAAGGGTGCCAGGCAAAGCCTCCATCACTGCAGAGCGAGTGCAGCTATTTTCTCTGAGCTTCCAGTTTTAGGGAGGAAGAGTGCGGCTGATGCTCAGTGAAATAGCAACATGTTGCTAAGGGATTCCCGTGGGTGACCTTGTTCCTTTCTGACACTTTCCCTGTCATTACTCGCTGCAAAAATGTCAAGGTAGAATAAGATGGAAGGCATCACTAAGAAGAGTCTGCCAAAAAGAAAAAAAGAAAAAGTATAATTAATAATTTTTTTTATTATTTGCTTTCTAAAGAGTATTCTTAATATACAGCATAGAATAAACAAAAAGTACAAAATTATATTCATTATTTTATGTTGCTAAGTTATAGTTACAGCTTAGTATTGCTTTCTTCTGAGCTGGGTGTTAAAAAAACAAAAAGCAATAACTAAGTGGATAGATGAGGAGCTAAAATTGGCACTGTCACAGAAAAATGAGTCCTATTTCAGCAGCAGTGTTATCTGTGGATAGAAGGAATGAGAAACTTCTCTGATGTGACGGTCTCACTAACCGTCTCTGACAGGACCCAGGAAGCTACAAAGACCTCACTGTGTTGCACTGCAGTGTGTCTATGTCACATTGTATGCATACATTTTTAAATTTACTTCTCCGTCCTGCGGTCAGATTTGCTGTGCAAGAGAAATTGTGGTATTTAGGACTGGTGGACAGAATTTTCATACCTACAGTATTCCCAAACCATTTCTATACCTTAATGAATAAATTCAGGAAAACTGAAAAAATCAAGTGAGGCAGGTTTTAAACTTTAACATATTGTGAAAAAGTCTTGAAAAAGCTTTGCAAGCTCATATCTGCCAAAGAAGTCAAACTAAATTGCTACATAATAGCTCTTTTCACTTAAGAATGTGATTCAACTCAGGAACAAGACTTGAAAAATCTGAGTGACAAGAAATCAGAAGACATTACCAAAAACCCAACGAAAAGATTGAGAATATACTTTCAAAGTGTCATTGCATGTCCTGATTTCTAACCGTTACTTTAGCATCTTTTACGCAAGTCCACTTTGAATAACTTCTTCGAGTATATACAAATATGCAAGTCGAGACAGAACAAGGCAAAACAAAAATTACTTGATTTACTATAATGTTTCAACCATTCACAGCTTTAGTAAATAAAAGTGTCTTCAGATTAAATAATGGGTGATTATTTCTGTAAAGCTGCTAGGTACAAGATTTGTCCTCTTTGTCTTGTGTAAAGAATGATGCCTACAGTTATAAATGATGGCTCTGCAGAGCTCCAATTGTAATAATGAGGAAATATAGATTTATTTATTATAATACATTTTAATTGGTAAAGTGAAACAGTGACTACAAAGAGATCATAATGGATTAGTTGTATTAATAGTGTGAGACGACTCAGAAACAAATATATACTATATACTTCAAAGTGGTACAGAATGGAAAAGGGCACTAAAACAAAGCCTTGAGGTACACCACACACACTGTTGAGTAGGTATAGAACTCTGAAAGGGAAGTGAACAACAAAAATCAAACTTTCAATATAAAATTTGCTATATTAGTTGAAAATTACACAATTATCCACTCAAATTATGTCCTATTTTTCTATGCCGCCCTTGCGTTTCCCAGAATTACTTTTATTTTATTTTATTTATTTAGATAAGATAAATGTAATGCAGTTCTCTTTAAAAAAGCAACATTGACATCCAACTCTTGTTATAAAAATCTAGGTTGACTGATTCAAAAGGACCAATTCATGAAGACAATGAGAATCCTGAACAAAACATATATTTCAAATTGGTTGTTAAAGTTAAAGATAACTTCATTACGTCTGCCTTAGAGATAGGGTGAGAAGCTTGGTCATCAGGGAGGGACTCAGAGTAGAGCTGCTGCTCCTTCACATCGGGAGGAGCCAGTTGAGGTGGCTCGGGCATCTGGTTAGGATGCCTCCAGGACTCCTCCCTGGTGAGGTGTTCCGGGCACGTCCCACTGGGAGGAGGCACCAGGACACGCTGGAGGGAATATGTTTCTCAGCTGGCCTGGGAACGCCTTGGGATTCCCCCGGAGGAGCTGGAACAAGTAACTGGGGAGAGGGAAGTCTGGGCCTCTCAGACTGTTACCCCTGCGACCCGACCCCGGATAAGCGGAAGATGGATGGATGGATGGATATTAAAGTTATTAGAGCACTTATGTTTTGAACATAGAAGTCAAGCATAACTTCATAAAATATACCAATATCCGTCATGAGTGGAAAAGAACAAAAAATAAAACCTTAAAGACTCAGGAGGCTTATAATAATGTTTAAGGGTTTTTTACCTCATTTTTTCAGTTTTCTGTGATCAGTTAATCCGGTATATTTCTCCTCTTTAAGAAGAGGAGAAATCTGTTTGGTAGAGTTTTGTCTCAGTGCAAAAAAGATGTGGGAGACATGAAGAAGAGAAATGATGAAAAAAAATTCTTTGTCCGTCGTCAATCTTTCTCAAAGCTTCCTCTTCCCTTCACTCAAGAGATGAGGAAGCTAACAATGAAGCCATGTTTTCCAAACTCCTCATCATATTCTTCAATACATGAACTTTTTTTCCCACTTGTGTTTGACAGCTCTGAGAATCTCCCTCTGCGTCAAGCTTTGCATGATCTTCCTTTGTTTTTACAAAGACACCAGGGAGTTAAAGGAAGATGCAAATCCTCTTCAGATATCTTTTTTTTGTTTCTGCATGAAAATATGCGGTCTTTTGCTTATGAGGCTGTGGTGTTGCACATGTTTGTGAAAGCTGTTTTTGTTGTCTTGTGCAAGGTGGTTAAAAAGAGGAATTGTGTATGAACTCAGCATCCATCAATGGTTACTTAGTTTAGGTTTTAGATTCACTGTGTGCCATAAGAAGGCAGAGATGAAATAAATTCAGCCATGACTAGCTTGTTCTTTTTTCCAACGTGCAAGCAGTCAGAGAGCAAAACAATCTTCAATGCATTTTCGGAGCACTTGGCACTTAGTTGGACAGCATTTTTTTTAAATTATTCTTTCAGATTTGAATCCCATTTCATATTTTAACATTTTATGAAAGGCATAAAATAGAAATCTAAAGGTGAACCAAAGGTGAAAAGACTAAAATCAGGCTGGAGAGGAAATTTAGTGGTGAAGTTGGAGTTTATCTAAATATCTGAGGCTATTTTATCATTCAGATCTCATTTAATTGAGTAGCTGCCTGGTAATAACCCTCTAAAATCTGACAAAAAGAGCCCAAAGTAAAGCACTTAGGACTGAACTGCTGGGGTATCTAAATGTGGTCATTTTTATAAATGCATACAGATCATATAACTTGATTTTGGAATGCTTGTTTTATATGGTGAAACTTACCTTATACTAAGAAATAAATAGTTGTGCAAAATTCTGCTCGATAATTGCCAAAAAAGTTTGCATTTGAAACCAGATATTTACATTCACAGTAAAAAAAAGTCACATAGCTCATTTTGTGTTTTAGAATGTCTAAAATATTAATAGATGACAAAAGCAAAATGAAGGGAAACTATTGAAGTGTCTTAGAGATTTATTGTTCAAACTAAGAAGTGACCTTCATCTACTAGCATTTTGTGGAATCACCTTTTAAACTGTATGGCTTGGATTAAATATTTCTGGAATCCTTCAACAAGTTTCTTGCATAATCTTGCTCAAATTGTGGTCACATTCTTGTATTTATAAAACAGAATTGTGTTATATAGATGCTGCTATATGCCACACAAAATGTTGTTAGGTTTTGGCTGATTTTTCCTGCCCTTCTCTTGCTTATTGCAGGCAAAGTGTTGAACACAGACCTGCGCCACTACCTCAGTCTGCAGTTTCAGAAGGGCTCGCTCGACCACAAACTCCAGCAGATCATACGAGACAACCTCTACCTACGCACCATACCCTGTAAGTACTCCAAGCACGCTCCTACACAAGGCTCTTAAAACGCAGCTGCAGACCACGCATGTGCATCCTAACCCACTTTCAGCATATGTATGCTTTTATGTAAAGCACCTTCTGGGAGTATTGAAGATGCTGTGGGAAATGGAAATCTGCATTAGCACTCATTTTCCATTAAATAGTTCCGCACATACACAAAATCACTGCCACTAAGAAACACACGTCACCCTGCATTGTTATCCGCAGCTCCTTGTGAGGCACACTAAAAAGCACACACTTAAGCATCACTATAGCAACGCAGCCAAGGACATCTCTTGAACTCCCATGTAACTTATTTACTTCTATAAGGCATCATCACTGTGATCAAAGTCACATTTTGCCCATAAATAGCACTTCTTTTTTATGGCTGGCTGTGATTTCCTTTGCTGACTCTGTATTCTATGCGGTCAACGCCATTTTTTCTTATTTGAGATCAATAATGAGAGAGCTAAATAAGGTTGAAATTGGGAACCGACAGAAACGCTGCAAAGAATGGCAGCTGTGTTGTTGGCTGTAATTTATGCCTAATGAAAATGTGTTTGTAGTTTCCATTTGCTAAAAGTGTTGCAAAGCAACCATGGGTTCCAATTTCTTCGAAATAAAACTTTCCTTTTCTCATCAGAGTACGTGGAAATACTGCTTGGTGGCACAGTGTTTGGAGGGTCTAACAATATATACAATTCCCCTTTTCTCAGGGAAGAAAATTTTATCAATACAAAACAGCAAATGGATGGAAAATGTATTACTGTCATCAGAAATACTGATCATGTTATTTTTCCAGGCTTTAGGGATGCAATCTTTTAAAAGAATATGAGTCATAGAAATTGTCAGCATAAAAGACTAAATTGCTAAAGTGCAACATTGAAGTCCAAATGAACAGTTCCACTGGCTGCAATAATGAAAGTTGTTGGGTATAATACATGTCCAATAAGTACTCCAGATTTAAAATAGTATATATATATATTTTTTTTACTTTTTTATTCAGATTTTCCAGTGCATGTCACATCTCACACATCTTACATCTTAGAGGTTACATGTAGAAATTCACATGTTATGTTCTAAAAAAGGGGTTTGTTTGTCCAAGGTCTTAAAGAAAAGACAAGAAAAAACAATAGTAATAGTAAAAATAAATAAATAAAAAATAAAAATACAAAGAGGAATCTCCCATTCATTAATCGCAATTTCCATCAGTTGTGGTTCGAAATGAATGTTTGAATTGAGGACCATTTTTCTATAAAGATATCACTTTTCATCTGAAGTTTTGCCGTAATTTGTTCCATATGATAAACCTCCCTCACTCTATTTTTCCATTGGGAAATCGTTGGGGGCTGAGGCTTCAGCCATGAGACTGTAATCATTTTCTTTGCGAGGACAAGATCTTTAAGATGTAAGTCTTAAAGATTTAGGTATTCTGGAAAATACCTAGTATTATAAAGGATGGTTCTAGGGGAATTGTAATGCCCAGGCAATTATTAATTTCCTTTTGTATTCCTGTCCAATATGTTGATAATTTTGGACAGTCCCAAAATATATGAGTGAAGTCTCCAATTAGTCCACAACCTCTCCAACATTTATCAGAAGTGTGGTTAAATCTAGATATAAGAAGAGGAATCCTGAAAAATCTAATTTTGATTTTCCATTCAAATTCTCTTAACATTGGACTATTTGATATTCTATGACCCTCCCTAAACATTTTTTCCCAGTCCTCATCATTAATTATGATATTCATTTCTAGTTCCCATTTCCCTTTGATATCTTTTGTATCTGTAATTACTTCCTCTTGCAATATTTTGTAAATATAGGATATGAATTTGGTTGTTATATTTCCTTTTATTACAGAGAGAAAGACGTTTTCTATGTTTGAGGGGGGCATTTGTATGTTTTCCCATTCCTTATGTTTCTGCAGGTAGTGTCTCATTTGTAAATATTTATACAGGTCATGGGTTGGAAGATTATATTTTCATTGAAGTTGCTGAAAGGACATTAGGCTTCCACCTTCAAACATTTGATCTATTAGAATCAATCCTTTTTCAACCCAGTTTTGTAGTCCAGATGTAGGAAGAAATTCAGAATTATGGTCGAGCCGTATAAGTCTACATAAGGAATTGGGTAGATTTATTATCTTTTTAATCTTTGCCCATGTTAATAGAGTAAACTTAACCCATTCATTATTAATTTTATTCTTTGTCCATGTGTTTTAAATAGTATTATTTTTGATAAGATTTTAAATTAAGTTTTAAATTTGATTCCCATTATAAGAGTAAAGAAAGAAAATAATCTACTTTCTGTTTCTGAATTGGACTGATTGGACAGTCTGACTTCGCTTCAGTGATTTTGATACAGGTTTTACTGGACAAAGTATTTATTAAATCCTTTTCATAGAAACAGACTTCCACTAATATTTTCTACACCCCACAAATGCGTATTTCCAAAGTTTTAGGAAAGGCCATCTTTTGTACACAGTACTGTCACTGTAACTCATGCCTCTTCAAGACATGAAGATGCTCTATTTACAACTTGTATATACAAGTGTGAGATTTGTTAACAAAACAATCCTATTATGTTTCATTTATATACTTTATTTCTCTTTTATTTTCCAAATAGAGGATTGTCCCTGCAAACACTGGTCACTTTCTGCCCTTTCCTTGCTTTCTCTCCTTACCTTTTTGTTGTTTTCCTGTCTGTCCCCTATGCTTTCATGTACCTGTGAGTCGTGTTCTGAGTCGTGTTGTTTCCTGGGCTGTTGGCTTTAAACTGAATAGTTATTGGATTTTTTCCTCTTAAAGCTCAGTTGCACAGGGAGTATTTTTGGGCCAGTTACAGTGGTTGGACACAACATGATTACAGAGGGATTTCTCTGCCACTGCTGCTGCCTGTCATTCTCACCTCTTTAGTTTAAACACACCTGCACATACTGCCTTCTGTTGCTCGTGTATCTCCTACTTCTAACATAGCTGTTCATTGCAATTGTAGCCTCTAACCACTATTCATCAGCAGCCGTCAGTGGGCTAACTCCACGAGTCTGGCTCTCTAATCCCCTGCTTGAATTACTGTCTTAATGAGCAAGAGACAGGGACTTGCACAGTGACGGCACCTCCATCATTCTACTCCCCGCTTTCAGTCTTCCATACGTCTCCGATTCAGTTTTACTCTCTCTCTCTCTTTCTGTTACTTCTACCTCTGAATTATGTATTGAATACAAAGAAATACAAAAATATGGGGCTTTTATTTGAATAAAGCACTAATAACAGTTTAAAGAGACAAAAGATCACATGAATGAGATTGTAAACATATTTTAATGTTGAGTGTATTCCACCTTCTGAAGTCATTATGTTGCAATATCAGAAGCATCACCTCCTCCACAACTGACGTGGCCTGAGATTGCATCCTACTTACAATTACATAAACATACTATACAACTGCATGCTTGGTGAAAAGAAAGAATACCCTCATTTATTGGCTTTTATGTAACAAGCTTAATGGAATGATCTCTTCACATCGTCAATTAATTGGTTCTAAAATTAATTAAATCTCTAAATTATTCATAAAACAAAAGCAAAGCAGAAATAGAAAAGGGAGTGAAAAGTTAACCCTGAGAGGTTGCCACCAGGTTCTGCTGATCAGATTTACTTGATTGATCACCTTGATCACCTCAAAAGGAAATTTACTGCTCTAAAACATGCAGATATGTTCAACAACAGCATTGAAAGGAGATCTGCAACTTCCCTAAAGAAGTACTTGTGACTGCCCTTCAAGGTAGGATGTCCACACAACTGGAATTCTGTCATTCTAAAGAGAGAGCATTTATTTACAAGAGGAAACCATTTGCCAATCTTCCCCCAGAGTGGGCATCCCAGAATTTCACCCCAACATCAGATGCGCAATGGTCAGAAAAACTATAAACAAGATAAGACAGGACAAGGGCTTCCTCCCAGACTCTATAGGCTGCAGGTATCACATGAAATATTAAAAATATATTTAAAAAATAAAATTCTGATACCTAGAAAGAATGATGGCATGACTGAGATTTGGAACGTTAGGTATGAATAAATCAAATTGTTCTTTGACCAAAGCTTGGGACTGCTATCAACTCAATCCTAAATATGCATGCAAAATAAAACCACTAAGGTGTTACAATAACCTAGTCAAAGTCAACTGAATGCTTAGTTGTGTATAAGTGAATGTCTGGTAGTGAAGCAAAAATGTCCTCCACAAAAATGTGAAAGACAGAGAAAGTCACAACTCTTTCAGGTTATAATAGCTAAAGGTGGTTCTTCAAGTTACTAAATTATAGCGTGTATTTATTTTCTTACATCCAGTTTTTTTGTTCCTGCATTGTAATTGTAAAAAATATTCCAACCTAAGCTGTTTTGTTCTTGTGAAGTTGAGGTCTAAGTTATTTTAGAAACTGATAAAAACTAGATCATGTTTATTATGTTTTGATATTTGAAATCCTCAACATGACATTGGAAATGCTTTCTTTTCATCATAAGTGTATCACTACGCTTATGCAGAAAATGCAAATTAGGCTTTTATGTCATCTACTGCATCTTTGAAGTGAGGTTTATTATCAGAACACCATTTGAGTATTCTCATCTGCACCTGAAAGTGACATTGGCCATGCACTGTCAGGAGTCCTCAGCATCACATTCAAACCCACTTAGTAATCCCTCTGGTACATATTTTAACATCAAGTCTCTTAAGGATATTTCAAAAAGCAAATTTTACTCTCAATGTTTTAATGTACAGCACATAAAAGGATGAGTTTTATAGCAAAAGTGTTCTAATGGACAACCCCTTAAAGGTTGTTGGATGACATTGTTTAAATTTGCTTAATTATATAGGGCATTTATATGGACACACCTGCGATATCAACAGTAGTGGGAAGCGGACACACTCGCATGCCGTGAAATCCCTGGACAATTGCCAGCTCTTGTCACTAAAATGCTTGCTGTGCATTCTTCAAACTTTACTCTTGGGAACAGACCGGGCAAACTCAACTCTCATTAGTTTTATGCAGACATCTGGTTTTTGAATATTTCAGAAGTGTGTATAGAAAGTGGCCAACGCTTAAATTTGAACAGATGGTGTCAGAACTAAACCAGACCTGGCTGCTGATTCTATCCTGACAGAGTGATATTTGGTTCATTTTGAGCTATGCTATTAATTTTTAGGTGTTGTTTGGTTAAATATTCACATTTATTTTGAATCTAAATGTTAAAACTCAGTAGTTTAGGTAACAATACATTTTGACATATGTAACCACATGACAGCTTCCCCATTATTCCGTTTACCATATTGAAGAATTCTAAAGCAGACTAATTGCAGAAAATGTTTGCCCACAATTTTATGGCTTTGAGAGGTTTGAGTTCAAATCTATCAGACTTTCCAGTTCATTGAGAATTGATGCTCAAGGCTGTGTTGACTGTAGAAAAGAAAAAATCGAATGCATCAGTAACAAGTATCTGTGCGTGACAAGCTGGCAGCAGTGGAGTGGACTAATACAGCCACAAGACAAGTCGCTCTTTGGAAAATGGGGGTGTTGGTTGCTACATTTCAACTCTCAAAACTCAACCCCTGCTCAGTCCCGTGCTTGCAATTTTGCTCTTCCAGGAAAAAGGCCCAACTTCACATCTTTCGGGTGCTGAAGCTCGAGTGGTCATTTTCTCGTTGTGACAAATCAATACCTGTCTGTCTTCTTTAGAGGTATTAAAGGCAGGTTCAGGGAGTCATGGACTGCCGCTAAATTGCAAAGTCCTGGCCTATGCAGTTCACACAGTTTGTCGAAAATCAAAGCTGATGATAAACAAGCCGATGTGAAGATGGATTTAACCCCAAATGTTTGTGACAATCATGCAGACAGCAAGAGGATTAGCAGGCTTGGTTTGTGTCGGTGTGCCAGTGGTCCACTTTACACACTGTCATCCTCTCATATCACTGTAACATATCTCTGTCTGTATTGGTGTTCTACCGACACCATAAGGTCAGTTCTGCTGAACCAAAGTAATTTGAAGTCGTAGTTAATATCATTCTGGTTTTTACATCAAGATTGAAACACTAAATAAGACTATTCAGTAAGAAGCAAGATTGTGCATTCAATGAGTCAGTGATAAAGGGATAGCAAGAGAGTCTATTCTGCAAAAACACAAAATCTTATCAAGGATTTTTGTCTAGCTTTTAGTTCAAATATCTTAGTGCATTTGAAATAAGACAAAACTAGCTTACAAGTAACTTTTCTGCTATATATAGGAGCTTATTTTAAGTAAATATTTCTTGAATATGGATGAAACCGTACCAGTTTCACTGTCAGATTATCTCACTTGTATATGGAAAAAAGCTTGTTATAAGTGGAATAATCTGTCAGTGGAACTAGTACTTAGTTTTGTCTAATTTCAAAAAACAAAAAAAATATTGGGTAAGATTTTTTGTTTTTGCACTGTAATACTGTCCATGTGTGGCAAATATTTAGCTTGATGCGAATGGAATCAGATTTGCATATTCCAACCAGGAGAGGGCAAAAAGAGGAGGATTATTTAGAAACAGGGAGTACACAAGGTTACATGGAGTCGTTTGACTGCCCACTGTGATAAGAGATTGGTGTGAAGAGTTTAACCTCAAAATAACTCATTCACTTAAACAAACTGTACTAGTGCAACTGCTCAGCAGTACAGGTGAAAATCACGTCAAACAGTCATACATCTTTATGCTAAGATCACTCTCCTTGATGAAATGGAGAGTTGCATATATAATTTCCTCATTTCCTTTTTTCTTGTCTTCCCTTTCTTCATATTTTATAATTATTGCAGCCTATCATGGGATGAAAGAAGACTATTGTGTATGGTAAATATGTAAAATGAATCACATTTCTAGTTAAAAATAAAAGGAATCTAATCTACAGGACAACATTAATATCTTAAACATCTTGACAATGCCTTTCTTGTTTTTTCAGAAAAAGGCTTTAAAAAAAGACCATCTGAATTTCTTTCTAACTTTTTCAGCATCAAAGTCCTGAACCTCTATTTCTGAAGTACCATCTTGAAACTGCACAAATCCCCCATGTTAAATTTATTGCCTGCCTCTTCTGACTGACTAGGTCTCATATTCCTTTTGACATTCTCTCAGTACAGATAGTTATAAAAGATTGCAGTGAAACCTTTGAGGGCCAAATTGACATATATTTTGAAATCATTGGTATGTTTTTCACAAATATGTTCAAGTATTTTCTTTCATGTTCATGAGTGATGGTGGGTTTGATAGAATAGATTGGTGTCTTGATGTTGTGGACTGTCAGCTTGGTTTTAGTTGTATTTCTAGTTAGTTCATGTTTATCTGATAATCTCTCATGTTGGCTTGTATTGTTTTCACACATCAGTAGCATCAGTCAGATCTCCTGAGCTTTAGTTTTCCTCTGCTCACAACTGAAAACCATTCTGCTTATTAACTCATCTGTAAGCTATTGCAGTAATCACTCCTCATGATTATTTACACTGCAAAAACACTTAATCTCACCAAATATTTTTGGTCTAGTTTCTTGTGCAAACATAACTAAATTACAGGTAACTTTTCAGCACAATATGGGAGCTTAAGTCAGAAATATCCTTAATATTGATGAAAAAGTAATAGTTATAAGTGAAATAACCTGCCAGTGGAACAAAATATTTTAACTTATAATATGAAAATAATGTCTTGCTCCTTTGGCAGATTAATTTACTTATAACATTTTCATAAATATTAAGAAATTATTTACTTAAAACAATCTCCTACATAGTGCTGAAAAGGTACTTGTAGGTTAGTTTTGTCTTATTTCAAGATTACTAATTAAGCTGAAAACTAGAACAAAATTACTTGGTAAGATTTTGTATTTCTGCAGTCTAAGCACTTAGATTTTCCTTGACTTTCTGTTGTTTACCCATGCTTCTTTTCCAGTTTTCTTTTAGTTTGCTTAGTCTGATTTCTCAATAATTCCATACCACCATGGAAATGTAGCCTAGGCCTGAATGCAAACAGTCATAAAAATTACAAATACATCAAAGATGTAATTAGAGTGCCGTTTTTGAAGAAATTGACTGAGCTTTTTTTCCCCTACCACCCAGGAGATATGTGAGCTGGAAAACTTCCAATCAGAATTTAGATTTACTTCCAAGCCTCATCATTATTGCATGGATGACTGCCAACCACTGTTTTCACGTAATTTGTATACCTCAAAAATAAAACATGAAACATTTGAATGTGTTTAGCAGGTTCTTTGAAGAGACACGTTAGCTTTGCCCATCTGTTTCCAGTGTTTATGCAGATGAAAACAGGTTCGTTGCCATACATAACAATGATCTCCAGACATGAAATTTGCTGATCTTGTTTAACTCAAGAGGAGCTACACTGAAACATTACCTGATGAGTCCACCGCTATGCATAATGAAAATATTTCTTCTTTTTGATGACCCACCTGCACATTAGGCTCCTTTTGTCCGGCAGTAACACTCTATTGACACATACGTAAAGTTTTTTGTGTTTTAAAAAAACACTGTGGAATATTTAGTCTCAAAAGCCAATTGCACTAATGTGAAAGTATGACAAGATGTTTAAAGGGCCGTTTCAAAGTGTGCTGCTTTTATGTTGCCCTCAGCAACAACTCTACAATGAGAAGCTTATGGTAGATATCAGTTTGACATCCAGGAACAATTCTTGGGAAGATTTTTGACAAATACATAACTGCTTGACAAGCAATTGGCCTATAAGGGGCATTTTGAGGGACCTTAGTTATTGCCAGAAGAAAAACAAGTTGTTAATGAGAGGCATTCTTTCACACAAAGTAAAATTACCTGCTTTTACTAAGATAAACTTTAAAGAGAAGTGTTAGGGATTTTGTATGCCTGTGTGTCGTTTTTGTTTTTGTGTTTTTACTGCTCTGTACCTGAGCAGAGGAGCTGTCACAGTCCAATTAGGGAGAAAATGTAAGAGGGAAAAAATAAAAGAAAGCAGCAATATAAAGTTGGTTAATAGGCCATTGAGCCTCCAGACGTCTTTTCACTGCTAATTGGCACAGACTCTATACTTTTCCCAAAAAATCTGCTTTAGAGATGCTACTGCTTCTTTCAGTGAGATTTCAAAATAGTTGCATCATAAGCCTTGAATGCCACTTAAGGTTATATCAATAAAACAGTGTTATCAAAAGGATTCTTTGTTGTATGAGGTGAATATAAAACTGCAGCTTATTGTCACTTCTACTTGAATACATGTTGCTAACATGTATTCAGACTAGATAGGATTCTTTTATATACCAGAAATTCATAAGAATTTCACATAAATAGACTTTGACTGCTCAGCTCTGGTTTCCTTTCATGTTTTCAGTTCCACAGGCTAGTTGTTGCATTAATATATTTACCAGAATATTTGCCTTGTCTAGACAGCAGTACATATATTGATCAGTGAAAAACAGATGAGTTATAACTCTGATTTGTCTGAACACACCAGGCTCGGGTGACAATCAACGTTTTGCAAGCCTTTGTGCCATTAAATCACTGAAGGATGCGCTTTTAAAATTTAGATAAGGGCCTATTCACACCAGATCAAGACTGACTGGTGATCGCTAAGGTTCAAGTGATTATGTAGCCCTCACTGGACTGCACCAAGTTTGGAAATTCTTCCTCAAGGTAAATGATAATCAATGTGCCAGTCATCTTGTGCAATAACTTTGGCACGGCATGGTGCATGTGTTAATGCAGAAGAAAACAGGCTGGCTGCCAAAATCCAAACTTCATAATTTTATCCCGATTAATGTGAGCTGATCACACCAAGGTCACGTTCTCATCAACATTCCAACTCTAGTGAATGTTATAAACCTATTGGTCACTGCTTTTTTTTTTCCCCTGTCATCATTTTCTTTTTTTTCTCAGTCTATATTTATTAGCATACAGGCGATGGAATGTTAATTTTTCTGCTGCTTAGTGAGATCCACAAGCAACTCAGTGTGTATAATAGGCGGACAACTAAGATCATTATATTGAATTATAATGGTCTTGGAGTGCCGCTTTCCCAGTGTGGGTAGAATCAATGTTGTCAGATCTGCTTCTGATGGTCAGTTGACCCAACGATGGCTCAAGACTTGAGTCACAAATTATGGATTAGCTACCACTACTGCTGCAGGCTCCACCCTGCTGCCCTAAATATGCTGATGTGCAGCCACCACAGTAATGAGCCTCATTGGTCTTACTACATTTTATTACATTTGGGGGTTTTTACGACCTTATCCAAGACCCCTTAGAGACCATCCATTTTTCTGGCTGATTAATATGTTGTTCTGTATTATTGTGGTGTAACAGGAGGCTTGACCACAGCAAGATGGGAAAGTGGAGGATTACAATTTCATTGTTCAAGCATTTAAACACAAACATATAAAGGCTTGTTTTTTCCAGGCTTGAGCAAACTAATTTTTCAATGTCAACTGAATTTAAAATGAATGACTACACAAGGAAATGCTGAAACTTTTGGCTCAATCAAGTGTTTGTAGTTGTTTCTAATGAAAAAAAGGAAAAATGGAGTAAAAAGCAATGTCATAGCAATCCTGCTTACTTACTCCATTCTGTAAAATATGATCTGCGGAATTTATTTGAGCCAAAATAAAAACAGCAATGTTGAATTTAGTGACCTCAAGAGGAAGCCTCTCCAAAGGAAGTGACATTCTTGCATTTCTTAATAACTCAAGCTAAATGCAGTAAAGAAGCTCAAATGGAGCCAGAGCTAGTGTGTGAGGTTGAGAGGTTCCGGCTAGAAATAGTTGGTCTCACCTCGACCCATGGCTCTGGTTCTGGAACCAGTCTCCTTGAGAGGGGCTGGACATACTTCCACTCTGGAATTGCCCACGGTGAGAGGCGTCGGGCAGGAGTGGGCATACTTGTTGCTCCCCATCTCGGCGCCTGTACGTTGGGGTTTACCCCAGTGAACAAGAGGGTAGCCTCCCTCAGCCTATGGGTGGGGGGACGAGTCCTGACTGTTGTTTGTGCTTATGGGCTGAACGATTACCTACCCTTCTTGGAGTCCTTAGAGGGGGTACTGGAGAGTGCCCCTCCTGGGGACTCTCTTGTTCTGCTGGGGGACTTCAACGCTCACGTGGCCAATGACAGTGAGACCTGGAGGGGCGTGATTGGGAGGAACGGCCCCCTCGATCTGAACTCGAGTGGTGTTCTGTTGTTGGACTTCTGTGCTCATCATGGATTGTCCATAACAAACACCATGTTCAGGCATAAGGGTGTCCATATGTGCACTTGGCACCAGGACACCCTAGGCCGCAGTTTGATGATCAACTTTGTCATCGTTTCATCGGATCTGCGGCCGTATGTCTTGGACACTCGGGTGAAGAGAGGTGCGGAGCTGTCCACTGACCACTATCTGGTGGTGAGTTGGCTCCGGTGGTGGGGGAGGAAGCCGGTCAGACCTGGCAGGCCCAAACGTGTTGTTAGTGTCTTCTGGGAACGTCTGGCTGAATCCCCTGTGAGACGGAGCTTTAACTTCCATCTCTGGCAGAACTTTGAACATGTTCTAGAGGAGGTGGGGGACATTGAGTCTGAGTGGACCATGTTCCGTGCCTCCATTATCAAGGCGGCTTATCGGAGCTGTGGCTGCAAGGTTGTCGGTGCCTGTCGCGGCGGCAACCCTCGAACCTGTTGGTGGACACCTTCGGTGAGGGATGCTGTCAGGCTGAAGAAGGAGTCCTATCGGGCCTTTTTGGGCTGTGGGACTCCAGAAGCAGCTGATGGGTACCTGCGGGCAAAGCGGCAGGTACCGGGTGGTTGCTGAGGCAAAAACTTGGGCGTGGGAGGAGTTTGGAGAGGCCATTTAGAAAGACTTCCGCATGGCTTCGAGGCGATTCTGGTCCACCATCCGGTGTCTCAGAAGGGGAAAGCAGTACAGCACCAACACTGTTTATAGTGGGGATGGTGTGCTGCTGACCTCAACTCGGGACGTTGAGGGCCTGTGGGCAATACTTCAAAGACCTCCTCAATCCCACCAACATGCCTTCCATTGAGGGAGCTGAGCCTGGGGACTCTGGGTTGGGCTCTCCATTATCTGGATTGCCGAGGTGGTTAAAAAGCTCCTCGGTGGCAAGGCCCCGGGGGTGGATGAGATTCGCCTGGAGTTCCTTAAAGCTCTGGATGTTGCAGGGTTATGGTGGCTGATGCGACTCTGCAATATTGCAGACTACTTCGAAGACCTCCTCAATCAAATGAAGGGTTTGAAACAAAGCACAGAGAAATTGTTTATTTCTGTGTGCACTGTTCTGCTTCCCTTGCAAAAAACAAAAAAAATCTGACACCATTTGAATGTTCATCTTAGTAGAAAACATTCCTCCAATCAACACTCGTGTAGTCTGTGGCTTCGCCTGGGGAGCAAAAGCTGCCCGCAGAATACCTTCATGTCATTTGTATTCAGGTTACTCTTTATGACAGTGAATGAACCTCAATCACACCAGGAGGTTACACAACTCATTACTTCATCACAATTCTCATCTATAATTAACACTACTGTTTTCTGATTTTAGCTGTTGCAACATACAGTATGTTACAACAGCTCTCTTGTATATCAAGAGACTCCCAGTAATAATTTTAAAAGCGGCAGTCACTCATAGGAGATGAAAAAATCCAGGTCTGTTGGTGTTCCACAGGGCTTTATGAGCTGTCAATGTTTTACAATATGCCATCAAACTCCAAGGATTTTTGTCTAAAATGAAACGCTGAGTCCATCCACTAGAGATTTGGACACCACTGATCTGCAAAACAAGATGTGACCTTGTATTTACTGTGCATGCAGAACAACAACAAAAAAACACACGTCTTATCTCTGCAGTGACATAGTACAAGAATACATAAGTGCTTGATTTTCTGGGATTTTTGGCCGTTAAAAGTTTTTGGATCTGACTGACTGGTTTTATCAAAATAGCACAACGTCTGCATCTAACGGCTGCATTATCAAATGGTCTCTTGTCTGCACTTCCGTTCTTATGTGAAAACATGTCAAGAACTGCATGTTTATCTGTGTCTCATCTTTATGCTTTTCCAGGCACCACACGGCTTCCACGAGAGGGGGAAGTGCCTGGGGTGGACTACAACTTCATCAGCGTTGGAGACTTCAGGATCCTGGAGGAAAGTGGGCTCCTTCTGGAGAGTGGGACCTACGATGGTATGTATATATGTTCTGTGTGAGAAACCTTCGAATTTAAGTAACGGCATAGATTCATACTGTATATGTAATTCAACATTGCTAAACATGGTGAAATGTTGAAAGGCAGAAGTGTTATAAATAAATCACAAATACGAAGTTTTAAAAACTATAAATTAGCAGTCCAGACACCCACATCCACAAGATGATGAAGCATTATGTTGACATGGAGCATGATTCATAAAATGTGTCTGACTGTCTGGAACACATTTTTTTGTTAACCAAACACACTGAGTCCTAAGTCTCACCCCTGAATAATAATATTTTACACAGCAAGAACTTTTACATATAATTATTATCTTTATTTTTACCCCACAAATGTGTGTGTTTGTGTGTCGATCATCGGTGCTGTGTCAGTGTTATTGTCAGTGTTATTGTTAGCCTTCTTTGAAGTTGGCTAACACTAGTTATCTAACCAAGCTAGCTAACATTACTGCCTATACTTTATTCTTCATGTGTATTATTTGTGTCGGCGTGTCTCTCTGTGTGTCTGACATCCTCGATGAGAAAACCAAAAATGAAAATGTGTTGAATGACATTCAAAACTTGCTCATCAATGTGTTCAAGGTTATTTCTTTTATTATCTCAATCAATAAAATAAAAATGTATAGCTATATAAATAAATGCATAAATAAATGAGCTGAAAAAGAATAGAGTGCTTTCTTTGGGTCGGGGAGGATGTCCTGCCCCAAGTGGAGTGGGAGATTGACAGACAGATTGGCACAGTGTCTGCAGTGAAGCGGGCGCTGTACCAGTCTGTCGAGGTGAAGAGAGAGCTGAGTCAAAAAGCGAAGCTCTTGATTTACCTGTCTAAGTTCCTACCCTAATCTATGATCATGAGCTTTGGGTCATGTCCGAAAGAACGAGGTCACAGATACAAGCGGCTGAAATTAGTGTCGTTTTTTTAGGGTGTCTGGGCTCTCCCTTAGAGAGAGAAGGTCAGTCATCTGGGAGGGAATCAGAGTAGAGCCGCTGCTCCTTCAGTAGAGAGGAGAGGTTAGCTAGCTAGTTTCAAGAAAAGTGCTCTTTCTATCCCACACATACATAATGGACACTGACATTGTTCCAACATTGCTGTTGTAAAATTGCTGTTTCGTTTTAAAATTGTTCTACAAATCTTCACAAATGTTCTACAATTTATTCTAAAAATGCTTTAAAAAGTGAAAAATGAAAATATTTCAAACATGAAATAATACTCGTGTGAAATGAAATACAGCAGAAAGTATCATACTAAACATTATTTTGTATCAAAATGACAAAAGTAGCATAAAAACACATTGATTTAAACACGGGTCCAAAAAGACCCACTCATGGAAGACTGTATAGTCAATATGTTATGCATCAGAGGGTTAAAATGGTTAATTAACCCTTTATTTAAGTCCAATTCAACAATTAGCTGATTTCAGTGAAGTCAGATTGACTCAGCTGCAATTCTCTTTTTGGCTGTTAGTGAATTACTTTTTCTTTTTCCTCTTTTTCTTTGAATTTAATGTGTTGATAATTATTTTTCTTTCTCAAATCGTGCACAGATTACCGTACACAAAAGGTACATCAAAGCTACACTATACTTTTAAGTCATGAAATCAGATGTATCCACTGAAATAAGTGGAAAATATACCATCTTAGTTGGCTGCCAAGAGGTGTTTGCTTCAACCCTCAATCCTGTCTCAGTCCTTTCAGTAATTGCTTGGAGAAGGACAGCGACACCTAAGTGACACCTGGAAGTACTTTGTGGACAGGACTTTGGGCATTGACGCAGAGCAGAGACTATGTCTATGTCAGTAAATCGAATCCTTTGCTAAATCAAAGGATGATGAAGGGCCTCAGCTAATAGCTAGGAAGCTATCTAGTCTTTTCCAGATTAGCTGTTGCAGTCATTTCTGCTGCTAAAATTACTGATATAAATAGGAGAAGGTAAAACAGCTGCAACTTTATTATAATTAAAATAATTGGAAATGGCATCCCATAAAGCAGGGCAATGATCTTTCTTTCTGAGCATCACTCTGTGATCAGATGTTTTTCTCTCCATTTCTCAGGTTCTCTGTGGCTTTCTCACAACCCCACATTCACAGATGATGACACAGTGCGAGAGTAAACAAGTCTTCTTCTCTCAGTTGTTTTCACCCTTTCTCCCCTTCCAGTCATAACCCCAAGGCAAACACGATAGTTGTCAACAGCACTGCATGACCTCTGTAAAATCTCTGCGACAGCCCGGGTGAAATATTTTAATACGATGAAAGTGTTGTGCTGGTGGAACAATAATTTCTGCCAACAGCGCAGGAAGATGTTTGTTGTATGTTAATCAGTTGTTCTTAATCCTGGCAAAACTATCTCATGAAGGTAAAATGGAATCAAAGAGGTGCAAAGGGAAAAGTTTTTTCATTTTTTTTGATGTAACATTATGCACACCTGCTTGTATTTCCACAGTATTCTAACAGGCCTGTGGCTTACATGCTCATATATTGTTTCAAGCCCCTATCTTTACATTTATTATCTGTGTCAGCATGTTCAAGTGAAAATTGTACCCATAAACTATTAACATTCAGTCGACGAGGTGTGGATAGGCAAGCAGATGTAGCACCTGCTGGTGACCTTCTGTAAACCAGCCAACCTCTTGATCCCACCGGCTGTTTACACAGGCACACATCAGGACACATTTGCGTTCTTACTTTCAAGTCATGCTTTATTCATGGGACAAATCAGCAGCCATATTTTTCTCCCTTGCTCACAGACATAAACAGTATGCTTAGTTCATCATCAGACATCCAAAACATCAGCTCTGAGAGCGGTACCCCATATTTTTCACCTTAAGCTGTTTATAAATGTTTATAAGGCAGCACTTTGATGAGGTAAACACAATATACAGTTTTATGTTAAAGGATTAATACCCTGAATTTTTTTTTCTTAGAAAACAACCACAAAGTTCAATATATTTTTCATGATGCACCAACACAAAGTATTTTTTTTTCACTTAAAAATAAACATCTTAAAAGTGATTGGCTGTTGAGCTTCTGTGAACTTCTATTTTGAATTCTTGGCACAGATTCTCAATTGGACTTAGGTTAAAATTTTGGCTGAGTCATTCTAACACATTAGTATGATTTGGACTAAACCAGAGGTGTTAAACTAATTTTCATTGTAGGCCAATAAAAATGATGTTCATGGATATCCTCTTGGGGCCTGCTGTGGCAGAATGTATTAATAAAACTATCAATAAAACTGTTAAAATATTTTCTCTGTATTCAGTGGGAATGTCCTAAAATCTTTACACATTGATGCAAAGAATACAAACAACATTAACTTGATTTGACTATTTGATTTGAATATTCAAGCAAATAACTGTTATCTTGAAGTTCTATGTGTGTGGCCATCTGGAGTCTTGGGGGTCATGCAAATATCTATGGTGATCCACATTTGGCCCTTGACCCACATATCTTGAATTTGACACATATTGTCTAAACCATTTCAGTTTGTCTTGTTAAACTAAAACATAAGTGGACTCTAATTTCTAATTTGGTGGCTTTTGAAGGAAACTGATTTTATTTAGGGGTAAAAGTGGCTGCAGATTTTGTCAATGTTCAATAGTTTCATTTCATAATTATGCCCTATATTTTGTTGATCTCATTCAAAAAATCCCTTTGAAATACATGTACTTTTGTGGATATATGTAAAAAAAAATGTAAGTACTTTTGAAAGGGATTGTATCTTAAAAGTTTGCAACATTCGTTGAGGTATTTACAGTAAAGAGTACAAAAACAGGGATGTTTTGTGTTAGACTGTCCGCATCGTAACCTTTTATTTTAATATAATGGAACATGTGCTTTTTCTCAGGATTCAAATGTCTTGGAAAGTCAGATGGTCTCACTGTATTTCTTTCATAAAGGAACTGGAAAGGAGGATTTATCTCATTGCACAATGATTATGGCAATGACACGATAATCTTCCCATTCTTTTTAAGCTCATTCTTCTTGGAGGCAAATCCGAGCTGCTGTGAAATGGGAGAGGATTTTTCCAAAAGTCTGGGGGGGAAACCTCCGGTTTCATCAAAATGTACCATTACTGCACTGTTCTATCATTTCCTATCTTTTGCTGCTTATAAGTTATGAAATTGAAAGATAAAGTCTAATCCTTTTCCAAAGTGAAGGAGTTTCACAGGTGAGATTAGTTTGGTGCTTGATGTGCACAGATGCATTTCTTCGTCTGTGGATTTGTGAATCTCTATCAGTTTACATATACAGATAAAATGACCAGTGGGGCAATCGGCCAATGTTAAAGGGGAGTATTATGTGTTTTCCAGCCGCATAGTGATTTT
This sequence comes from Xiphophorus couchianus, assembly GCF_001444195.1. Lineage (NCBI taxonomy): Eukaryota > Metazoa > Chordata > Actinopteri > Cyprinodontiformes > Poeciliidae > Xiphophorus > Xiphophorus couchianus. Next base: position 6,758,788 of record NC_040247.1, read on the forward strand.
ATAGTACAATCAAGTAACCACATTACATTCAGTGACTAAAACACATGTTGTATATATCAAACATTATAACATAAACATAAATCCATGTCTACGTTTGAATAAATGATCTAAAAATTTAAATATCAGTAGCTGACAATCCAGCAAGAAGATGTTACTCTAACTGGAGCCAGGAGGGTTTCCACCTTTGTAAAATGTTGACATTAGACAGAGGCAGGGGCATCGAGAGCAAACAGCAGACAAGCATACAGTAGCTGAATTGAAAGGATGCAGAGATTCTCAGCTTCCAATGAAAGCAGTGTAAGCAGGACTGGCTGGTTGTGAGGAGACATGTGGATTAGCCCTGAAAAGTTGGGAGATTTTGGTACAGTAACCCCGTGAGGGAATACTCTGATAGCAGTTACCCCTTCCTCTTCCCTTACTCATAAGCCCAGTCAGCAGAACGCACTGCCCGGCTTCTGTGGAAGACAGTGTTGAGCTCCCAGCTGCACAGGGAACATAAAGAGGAGCTGAAAGTAATCGGACCGGGGAATGGGATTTATTCCATTTAGCCCTGCTTGAAGTGCGGCCCATTTTTGTGTGAAAAGGGAGGAATAAACAAGGACATTTGTTCCTTTTATTGCTCACATGGGTTTCAGTCCTTCATTGAAGAGTTCATGAATTACCTTCAGTTTATTAGTGTACAGTAAGTGAGTTGTGCTCAAGGTACTGAGCTAATGGGATTCTTAGCTAATCATAATGCTTCCACTAATAGTCCCAAATGGCTTGCCTGAATGCTTATTATGTTAATGGATCCTGCACAGATTTTTTTTCTCCATTTTTAAATATTTTATTGGAGTCATGTCACATGTGATGTTCATCCTTCTTTATCAATGATCCTTTCATAAATGGTCCTATTAACTCTACCTTTCCTGTGAAACACAATAATCTTCACGAAATCAATGTGTGTAATTTCACAATTACAAAGAAGTGCTTGGATGAAGCATTTGGTAAGCTATTGCATTCCATGTCTGCTAGTTTAAGTGATTTTAATGTAAATAACCCAAACAATATCACTGGTGATCAAACAACAGATCTGTCTCTTGATTTATCTTTAACATAAATTTCAGCTGAAGATGGATTCTTGACCTTAACTGTCGCACTTTAAAAGATAAAAGAAGATATTTTGCACAATTTTAAGTGCAATATTAAATAATAGAACATGAAAATCTAATAGTTCACTTAAAATGCAGCATAGATGTATTTTTTAGTGAAGACTTAAGCTGACTAATATTTAGATGTCAAGAAGAAGACTCTGTCTAAGGGGCTGATTCAGAAATTATGACCTAGTTCTAATATGTGAAAAGAGAATATGGGAAAGAGAAGAGACACAAAGACTCTGTCCATAATCTCATCAGCATCTGCTTAAAACAAAGGGAAAAGTGCCTTTTAGGTCCAACACAAGCTGTAGTATCACTTGCCCAAGGAACTGGCAGGATCCCAACAAACAGGCAGCTTCCTTGTCGACCATCCCTTTGGCTCAGAGACATGTCTGGCCACAGATGACAGCACTGCTTCTGGGGGCCAACAGAGGTCACTTTCAGAAAGGAAAGCGACACTGGTCTCGTATGCTTTGGATTGGAATATCTGGAGGTTAATGCAAAGAAGTTGTGTTGAGATACATTACTGAATGAAGTAAAGAAAACACTGAAGATGGGTGAAAAATACTAAAAATGGTAGAGCTTTACTTTGACATGAAAAAACAAAAGACACAAAGAAAGAATTGATCACAAACACAGTTCCAAACAACTGCCAGGTCCCAGAGACTTGTGTCAGTATGGTTGCTTTGGCTTCTTGCTATTTTGAAATTTGTTTTTGTGCTCAGTAAAGAAACCTTCTCATGTCAAACAGGCTGAGGTGAATACGCAAATCCACTCGATTCAAATCTGCCTTAACGGCTCGTCCGGGCTTACCCTTCTCCGATTCATATTGATTTCTCTGGTAGGATTTCTACTGAGTCAATCAGCGAACAGAAGGAGTTGTTGTAAACGATAACGTTGATTCTCTGCCTTGTTTTAGAATTGTAGTCTACATGTAGATTTAGCAATGGCAGTGACACTTCTCTCTTTGCAATGGAGGATGGTTGTTTACAGCAGGGGTGTCCAAAGTCGGTCCTGGAGGGCCGCCATCCTGTGTGTTTTAGTTCTCTCCCTGGTTTAACGCACATGGATCCAATGATGGCTCATTAGAGGCCTTAGGAGAACATTGACAAGCTGAGAAGGTTGTTACTACAACCAGGGAGAGAACAAAAACATGCAGGATGCCGGCCCTTGAGGACCGACTTTGGACACGCCTGGTTTACAGCGTAGGCAATTTCTGGTGTGGTTCATACGCCTTACATACATCACAGCCAAACATTAGCGATTGGGTAAAATTTAATACCTGAACAGAAACCATTCTTTCAGAAAACAATCAGTTGTCAATACCTGAGAGGCAAGATCCTCTGTAAGGGGCAAACTGTAGACCAATGGGCAGGTTTTCACTAGGGTAAGAACAATTTTAAGGTGAAGTTAAATGAATTTGACGTCAAACAGCCAATGAGCGAAAGAATGAACAGAACAGACTTGAAAATTGCACTAATGTGACGTTTTCCCTGTTTTCCTTGACCCAAACAAATTGTCTGCTGAAAGCTGTTCTGTACTTTGAATGTGAAATGGTGACATCATCATCATTAATGATCGAGTTAAGAGGAAAGTGTGGTGCAATAAATGTTATTTTCATAATTTTCTACAATAAAATCCCAATGTCATGTTTTCCTGACATCATACAGCTTTTTACCTTTGCATAAATATTCAAAGAATCTACTTGTATGTCCATGCTGTTATTGATATGTTGCTAACTTTAGTAAAGGCTAGTTGAGCCGCATGCTGTCGTACTTTCTGGCAAGCAGAATTGGAAGCCATCTGTGCCAGGGACTCACAGCGGGACTTTCTGAGTGTGATGGTTCCTCTGGGTACCCCTATTCAACCTGAACCAAGCCAGTGGACCAAAACTGACTAGCCCTGTTCAAGACTAGCGGCACAGCTGACAGGAAAAACTGACATTGTTAGAAAAGAGCTAATTCATTCCCTGATCTCTACACTGATTTATTAAGCTAACGCTGACTAAAATTGTACAAGTTAACATTGCTCAATCAGTTAAATTAATGAAAACTAAAACATTTTTTGGCAGTGATATTGCAAATATATATATTTTTTTTTAAGTAAGGAGAACTAATTGGGTTTTACTGTGTAATTTGCTGCAAAGAAATACAAACATTTTCCCAAATGGACGTCTATTCCAATCCAGTTGCTTTGGAGCCCCGTGGCATTAACGAGTCACATCTTATGAGACAAAAAAAGGAAAGAAGATTAAATTGGATTTGAATGTGAATGGAGCATTAGGTCATAGTTGAATGGTTGTTTGACTGTGTATCTGTCTGCTCTGTCTGATTGTGGCAAGATGAAGGGGCTTGTGACCTTGTGCAGCCTCTACAGAGTGTCATTGACGACAGGAATCTTTTCATTTCCACTAGCTGAGCCCACGACCATGAAATGGGTTGCACACTCTTTGAAAGAGTCGGCTCACTCTTCCCCCCGGCTCATCAACTTTGTGACACGAGGTTCACAAGTACCGCCGGACAAGCTTCCCGGGCTCATCTGCTTATGAGGCTTGCCATCATTTGTAAAGGCAAATGGTGCCACAAATCTTCACTGACACACTGCTTTCACACACTTCTCTATATGCAGCACACATTTATCAGGGGCCAAGACACATGTTTGTAAGTAATTAATCACAGAGGTAGCGTCTGGCTGATGAATGTCAGTGTGCAGCGGGGGACAGGCAGGGATTAGACAGCACACCCAATCTCTCCCCGCTATCGTTATGCAACTCCTGTTAATGAAGCCATCTTTGACAAATGCGGATGACTGTCATTTAGTAAACACAGAGTTGCATGTCAACAGAGGAGGGGCCGGCTTTCATCCAGCCTCCCTCTCCTCCTCAATCTTCCCCCTGCTTTGAAGGGAGATCGGCAATCGCAGCTCGCTTTGTATTGTCGTTAGCATGCCTGCAGAGATGAGGCCGGGTTCAAGATGAGCTCACTTATCAGAAAAGCAGTTGCGGTGTCGGTGTTAGTGCTGTAAAGCTGCTGGAATGACTGTGATGTTGTCCTCAGAGCCCTCTGTTCTTTGCACGTTATGCTGATGTCAGCTTTCTTTTCTTTTCCCTCATGCTATAAAAAGATCTAGAGTTGATAAATGCTGCTTCCACAAAAACAGCATTTGTTATGTTGGTGTGTTAAAACTTAAGTACATCAAAAAGCACAGCATATCACAGCTCCTTCACAACTGGGAGTAACTTAAAGTATGATCAAGTCGATGGCAGCTAATTAAATTGCCAGAGATTCCCATTTCCCTGTGGTATTTCTCTACATACTTTAATTAATCTAATTACATTCCTTGTTTTAGCTGAGATTGCTTATTGTAAGAACTATGTAAATATTTTATCTTCCAAATGGATTGCCAGAAAATAATCTAGTGGTTTTAGAGTAAACACATTTGACAGAGCAACGCTTAAAAAACAAATAATCATAATAGATGGTCTGAATATAAATTAGTGGGCACATTATTTATAATCCTAATGGAGGTGGAATAATTACTTATTCTGTGCCTAAATTGCATTCCACATACTGCTCACCAGCCCATAGATAGATGGATCACCCCACGAGTTAAATGAGAAAAGAATTTAACAAAGTTTTGCACTTCATCCCCTTCTCTTTAAGGGTGCTGTGATTTCTTTGGATATTAATGCTCAGTATACACAAGGTCTTTCTTCATCAAGGAAAAAACACGAAGTGAGAGATAGATAATTGCTGTATTCAATGATCAGTGTAATTAGTTGCTGGCAAATTCCAAGTGAAGTGATTTTAATGTTACATGAGTCATGACCGCCCTGTGGTGCAGTTATTGAGGGAAAACAAAGCAGAAGGTTAAGAGACGTGAAAATTATGCAGAGGAGGAAGTATAAGGAATAAGGAACTTGGGAGTCTGAGGTACTGCTGTGTGACATTTTGAGAATATAATCAGCTTATTTGATTAATGTTAGATGTACTGGTTTATATCTCACCTATGATAAACAGGCAGATATACCACAAATATATTTTTATCATTTGCTTTCTTGTTGATTAGAGCTCCAGATTCTGTATTTCTATTGTTTCATCTTTCTTTCTTTCTTTCTTTCTTTTTTTCCATTAACAAGGTAACTACTATGGGACCCCCAAGCCTCCAGCAGAGCCCAACCTGGTGCAGCCTGACCTGGTGGATCAGGTGCTGTTTGATGAGGACTTCAGCGGTGAGGTTCCCAGGAAGCGCACCACCTCAGTCAGTAAGATGGATAGGAAGGATAGCGCCGTACCTGAGGAGGAGGATGATGATGAGAGGCCCCCGCTGGTCAATGGATTGCCTGGTCAGTTCATTTCAAAGCACAGCGAGTTATATTAAACAGCAGTGATTCCACCTTTGTCGTCTTATTGTTACAAAGATAGGTTTTTGTAACTGTTTTTCTTTCACATTTGCCAATTTTACACATTTTTAAGTGCCTGCTGTGTATTCGACTGGACCCTGTTCAGTCAATGTATCATCATCAAGTCACACTGGACTGTAAGTTGCATTATTCAAAAAAATGCATTGTGAAGAGGAAAAAAACATATAAAATGCATTTATTTGGAAACTGTACAACATATGTAATCTGATGACAAGTTGGGTTCAGGTACCTGCTTTTCAATGATCTTACGGAAACTGTCAACCTAAGCTTGGAGGTCTGCTGGCCGTTTCTGACACACTGATATCCTTTCTCTAAGTCAGTGTGGTCAGTTATGGCTCCACTCCGCAAATTGCTGTTGGAGACTCATGCATTGTAAAACCAGGGTGATACTGCTTTACACATTGAGTAAAGTGGCAACACCAAGTAGATTCACCTGCAAAGACATTTTTATTCATCCCCTTGGCAACTACCAGGGTGTGGAGACATAACTCTTGGCTCTTCCAGCAGGACATCGTCCTGTCAAGTTGTTAAGGAAAGTGCCTGCAGATGGTAATGTTTATACTTTATTCCTTGGCTCTTGTTCGTCAGTGTAAATTAATATTTAATGCATCAGTCAAAAAATGTGTCATAATGTCGCACAAGTTGAAGGACTACCAAAGAAGAAAGTGCCACTTATAGTCAGAAAAATAAATTAACTTTAAAAAGTTCAGTGGACAATGTTTGGGATTCTTGTTTAACTTCATGGTTGTTTTGTCAAAAAATATACATTTTTTGTGGACTCGGATTAAGTTAAAACAGATGCGAGAAAAAGTATTTTTTAGGTTTCTTTATCAAAATTGCGTGCCTCTGTTATTTTGTTGCAAAAATGTATGTTGAATGTGGTGAAAAGGCATTTCATGAGATCTCTCAATATCAAAATGTGACAGTAACTCCAAAGTTAAAGGCCCTCTGGCATAGCGCTGCTCAGTTGGAGTGAACCTGACTTATCTAGTGGAAAATAGGAACAGCTTGGGGAACAAGTAAAAGTGATGGACAACAATAAACAAAGTTGCTTTCAGACAGACAGCAACTCTAAAATACTTAGACTCTTCAAACATTAACTGAATAATTCTACAGGTTCTCTAAAACACAGTTTGATGTTTATAAAATATTGATTCAAATGGTAAATCACAAAAGGGCAGGTTGAATTCAGTGCAAAAACCAAATTTACACATTGGTTAAACTTGATTAAAACCCTCCTGTAACAAAGAACTTGTAGCATTTTTCTGTTTTATTTGTTAATTGTTTTCAGAAAAACAACAAAAGCTCAATTAGCAAGTCAGATTTCTAAATGAACAAGAAATAAATAATATCTAGGAAAAATATGATTTGTGCATGTCTACACCTAACAAAGCTGTTGCTGTGTCCAGCCAGTTCACTTTTTCACAGGTCACCTTGACAGAGACTCGGAGTTCAATCAGCTCAGCTCCTCGTCTCTCCAGGGAGTAAATCTCCCCTTAAAGCTTTCAAGGAGAAAACTCTTGTGACAGAAGTAGGTTACATGCTTTGTAACATACCTGGCCTTTTTTTTTAGTGAGAGAATTGGGGTGAACATTGAATCAAGTCCAAGCTGAAAATAAGTTCTCCAGAATGAAACATTGTTTTGACAGAAACTGCTCCAACACTGCTTGCAGCTGCACAAAGGATTCACAGAGATCCAATGTCTGTTTACCCAACGGCTCTGTCATATTGAAATCAAACACTAAATCATCCAGGAGTTCTTTAAATGGAAGAAAACTGGTCACAAATGACTGCCCTGCTGAAGCACTGCTGCAGAGCGATCTCAGACCAGCCATAGATGGACAGAACAAGCATGGTGGAATGAAAAAGGAAGGTTAATGGAAAATGTGAGCTCTGTGTTTCTAAGCTCTTCATCAGAGCTCAGACTGTCATTATCAACTACAGTCCTACTGTCAAGTGGGCCCTCACCTTGCTTTGAACCTTGCTGATGAACTCAGCTTTCCTGTGGGCCATTTCCTCAGGCTGGTCTACATGAGAAGCGCACGTCTTCAAACATGCCATGTGCATTTTGTATCTGTAAAGATGAAAAAAACAGAATGTGTTTTTGATCTGAGAGGCAGAAGGACTCTAGTTAAAACTGCGCCTTATTACCAGAGTGCTGCTGTAGAACAGCGTGTTCAGATTATTGAAACTAATTCTACTGTTCATGTGGGACAATTTATTTTGCAAACATGAATGCTTTGAAATGCTTTAGGTGTGTGCTGGACATTACATCTTTTGACATTATTTTCTATTGTTGGGAGGTTGGCTCTACATAAAAAGGAAAGGATAAAAAGCTCTTGTCTTTCATCTTTTATAATCATCTTCTGAGGAAAAGCACTGAGTGCAAATTCAATTAGCTGGGCCTTTGTTGCATGTTTCATGTTCATTATGATGTAGTTTCTCAGTAAAAAAAAAAAAAGGAGTATGCTACAGTGTAAACAGCATGGAAGAATTATAAAATAGTAATTGCTTTTGAATTGAAATGGGTCTACCTGTGTGAACTCTCACCTCTATTACTGTGAACTGTGGGAAATATACATGTGTATATGCATAGGCAAAAGGACTAACAGCATGCTGTGGAAAATGCAAAACAACCCCTTGGCATACCCACACACGCACACACATCATCACTTCCATGCAAATCTTATGAGGCGAATATCCTCTTCTTTTACTCCCCTGCAGCAGGTAATATAAAGTAGCTGGCCTCTGTGTTTCTGCGGGCTAACCTTTAACTGTCTTTTTCTATTTTTATTCCCCTTTTTTATCATGTCCATCCACTCTCTCTAGAGCACAAGGACTGGAGGAAAACGGTGCCCAGCTACAATCAGTCCAGCAGCACCATGGACTTCCGTACATGGAGCTCTCTTCCCCGCGATGACAGCCTGGAGCCCCTGCCTTACAACTGGGAGATGGCTTACACCGAAACTGGCATGGTCTACTTCATAGAGTAAGTGAGACAGCGCTGATGTGACGATAGCCTGCTCAGAGATACTTTACTCATCTAACACACTGATTAGAGTCAATGAAAAAAAGAGCTATTTTAAAACTATGTACAGGCTTGATTTATCTCGCTTTTCATATAATAAGGGACAAAATAGTATAAACAAGTTAGTTTCTGCACTTATTCTCATTTAGTATTTGATTTATTTTAACCTCCTCACAATTCGATAAGTAATACATCAAATGTATCAGTACAAACATACTTTTCAACATGTCACAGAAGGCATGAGATATTAGGTTTTATTGTCACTGCACAATTGTGCTTTTGTGTCATCACTGGGTTGGCAACAATAGAGCTGTTTTGGTAAATCCATTTTCTTTTGTTCTTGATAGCAAAGGAATATCTCAGAATTTCACAGATTCTAAAAGAAAATAGCAAAAACAACAAAAAAAAACTTTCTCAGTGTTATTTTTTGTTCTTGTTCAGTTCAGCACAACAGAGGTTTTGGATATTGAACTTCTATGAAGATATTTTAAGCTCTTAGCACAAAACCAGTTTCTTTTCTTTTCATGTTATTGAAAAGCAAACATACATTTCTAAGGCCTAGTTATTAGTGTTGTCTTTCATTCATATTTGGTTATAAGCTGCTTATCTCTGGAGATATTAGAAGACTTGTGATTTTTTTCTGTTGATTACACACTCCAGATATTTAATCCATTTGAGAATAAACGGGACATGTTTCACATTCAGAGGATTTAGTCCTTCTCCGAGAAAAGGCCACCTTAACATAAACACAGCAGCAGGCGAACAGAAACCAATAGACTTGCCCGCAAGAGCATATTATGCAGACAGCTTGGAGACTCTTTCAGTCAGTTCTCTTGCTTCAGCTTCTTTTTCCCTTCTGGTAATATTGTTGTTGATATTTTCTGTCTGCTGTTTTTGTGGTACACAGTCACAATACAAAGACAACCACATGGTTGGACCCCCGCTTGGCGAAAAAGGCGAAGCCCCCAGAGAAGTGTGAGGACGACGGTACGTATTGTGCTTTTCTGGTTTGCTCAAGCATAAATAGTTCTGTTAACCTCTACACATATATTCAGAAAAATGTAGTTGCCAATATTTATCTATATAATCTACTGTACTGTCTTATAAAATGTATGCCTAACATTTTAATCTAACATTTTTTAATTTTGAAATGTTTTGACCACTTAAGATAACCCTCAGGAACATGGCCTAAATATCTTGAAATTTGGAGACAGGCATCTCCTTAAAGGACTATCAGACATGAGGTTCTTTTTTTATCCCCAGGATGATAGTGTTGGTTTAAGTGCAGACAGAAATGAACAGAGGCCTCTGCTGAAAGAGTTGGACCCTTCAGCAAGTTTTTAATGGATTTTTACAAGAAAAACCTACATGATTCTTCTGAAAGGCAACGCCAAGCTTTCTGTTGCCTTAAGAGCCTTTTTTTTCTTTCTCTCCCTTTTCTCTCTTTCTGGCTTATATTTTCAACAGAAAATTACGTGCATCATTCATTCCAGTCTACTTGCTTATTACAAACTACAGAATTGTGCTCTACATGTTGCAAAAAAGTTTAATGCAAACTTTAACTGCTACGTAGTTATACAACTGGAGATGTCATATCTGGAGTAACTGCAGAGGGAATTGAGATACTTCATATTCATTTTTGCTTCCTCGACGCTGAAAAGTTTAATCTGAAGCGATTAAATTCTGTGTAAACAGAACATAGATGAGAGACGCTGATGATTATCAGCTGTCCATCTGCTACGAGTTCAGGTTGCCATGGTGAGGTTAAGTGCAGCATTTTATCTAGCAGCTATTTTCAGAAAAACTGTCTCCTAATGACACAGTTTTCCACCAGCGAGTACCACAAGTCATTGGCACACACTCTGATGTGTTTCTGTTATGTTTCTGAGATAAATCGAAGTGAACATACAGTGGAGTACAAAATGGTTTTATTTTGTACTGCACTGTAAAAAGTCTCTTTTTATTTCACTTTTGTGCTGGTGGACATTTTTCCTGCAGTTTGGACACTATATGAATAATTAAGTAGGAACAGAAAACTTTAATTTCACAATAAAACACTTTTTTTTATAAAAATAAGAACTGAAATCAGATATTTGTATGCAGTGTATGAAAAGACAAGATTTTATTCTTTGTCAAGAAAGAAGACATCTCCTTTTTTTAATATATTTAGATCCTCCAAGTTCATTTATTTTTGCTAAAAGTCAGAACAAGGAGAAAAAATGTTCTGATACTTTTATTTACTGCATCCTTCAAACTCAGAAGTGTATGTACTCTAAGAGTGCTTACCTCTAAACAATTGCATAAAGTCTTCCTTATAGGCTTCTAGTTATCTGGCAATAAATCTGTGTATCTATTTTAAGGCAAAAATCATCTGAAGTGCATCTGAAAGTGCCAGAATATAGTCATTTGTTAAAAAAATGGTATGCAAATGTAATATCAAGTCAAATAGAAACAGCATGGGAAAGCCCAGACATCATACAGTTCAGGAAACAGGCGGGTTTTGTGTTCCACTGTGTTTTAGTGTGAAATGTACACTAGAACAAAAGCAAAAACCCTGGTAAAGATGCTTGTTCGAGTTGGACTGTTGTTATCCATAGCGGAAAAAAGTCTGAACGCCAGGAAGTTGAAGCTTGAATTTTTAAATTATATAACAATAATTTTGGAAATCCTGATAGACATAAAAAATAAAAAGTTAAGTCTAAAGTAATGTCTAACAGTGGGAAAAAGAAAGTGTTTTGTATATTTGGAAAAAGTGCATACAACGCCAATAAGGGTCAGATATGGCTATCTTTTCCAAATTAATATGTAATTTTATGTCAAACAGTGTGTGACTAGTTAGTAGGCAAAAACCAATAGGGGATGAAAATAATCAACATTTTATCTGACAGTGTAAAATTGTGCCTGATCATTATGCTGAACTGGTTACAATTCCCAGACATGTCATAAATATTCCATCTATTTATTCAGTTCATCCTTCTCGATTGTTACCGGCATTTGTCACAAAATAATGACACACTGTTCTCTTCTTCCAGAGCTACCGTATGGCTGGGAGGAAATTGATGACCCACAATATGGCACATACTACGTTGAGTAAGTTTAATTAATCCTGCTTTGAAATTCGTTTTTTTTTTTTTTTGCCATGCACTCTTTTTTTGTTTACATCCTATTATACCCAGATGCACATAAAGGATGAGAGCACGTCCGATGATTTGACTGCTTTGCGTTTATGAAGAGCAAACTGGCAAGAATCTGTTCTGTCTAAAAATAAAACAAATGGCTGTAGCGTCATCTTGGGTGAGAAAACGTTGAGTTATGTAACATGCAGAGAGGAAGCATTTACCTGAAAGAGTTGATAAGGATTTTCCTCTTTTTTATCAGTGGGTGGCAAAGTGAAACTCTGTGCTGTGACCTGCCTATTAGCACAACATTGATTGGACTCTCGCTGCGTTATGTGTCAGTCAGTTTGTGTACATGGAGCAATACTTGGAGAGTATATTATTCCATGATGGTTGTATGTGTGTTATATGTTTTTGCATTCAGTGTCACAGTTGGAACTGAGTGAAGAAGCCATTAAGTTTAGCATTTCATCAACAACGGAGGGAAGTGGAATGGAGAGATTCTTAGCCAGAACACATTGAAACAGCAGAATGAGGGCTGAAGGAAGAGCCTGTTCATTGCTGTGATGGAACAGGGAAGGGAAAAGCTCGTGTTGTTTTATTGCTCAGGCAGCAGATGAAAACCTTCAAGGTAGAAATGACAAGAGGAAAGAACTTGCAGTGTTTGGACATGGAAAGTCAATGCCATATTGATGGAGCTTGTAGCTGCCAGTGTTTAGTTTGAAATGAGTTCCCTTTGAAACAATGCTCCTGGTTTGTATGCCAGGAGGGGAACAAGCTGTTTACGTTCTTGTTGAGGAACAGGATGTTTCTCACAGTCTAAGCTTCATTTCCTGGAATATTAGGTGACTAAAAGCCATTCCACAGAAAAGAATGTGATACAGTCCAGTCATTTTCTACATGTGTTCCGTTTGTAAAAGGTGGTGGTGTTGCTTCAGCATCCCTCCACAAGAAACTGATGCAAATGGTTGAGAGTCATTCATCACTTAAAACTGAACATGTTTGTTTCAGCCACATCAATCAGAGGACCCAGTTTGAGAATCCAGTTCTGGAGGCAAAGAAGAAGCTAAGCAAAGACACTGCTTCGATTCAACAAGCTGCAGCTGCATCTTCTCAAGGTCAGATCTGTTCATTTTGCTACTTTTTCTATTTTTTATACCTACAAAAACTGGAAAATCAACAGAAAATTGATTTATTTCAGAAATTCAGTTCAAAAAGTAAAACTCGGTTCAAAGGGTAAAACTAAAATTCAAAATGATGTTTCACTCTGAATTTGAGTGAAACAAATTGTTAGCTTTGATATGGTTTTCAGCTAAAGATAATCAAAAATTTAGTTTTTCAGAAAATCCTAATATTACACAAAAACAATACAATTTGTTTTTAACACATAAATGATTTATTATATCCAAGGAACATAGTTGTCTATCAGGCAGTTATTGTCATGCTCTACAAGAAGGGTACATCACAACATTTCATGGCTTAAAAAATTAAATGTATGATGTTGTACTACAAGCATATTATTGTATATTTGAGTGGAAGGAAAATGTGTTATAGAAAAATGTGCACAATCAACAGTGATACCTGCACCATTGGGAAGCAAGTCATACTCAGGAATTTGGGAGAGATTAGGTGAAGTGTGAGCTGCAACTGGAGCCTGTGCTGCAAGATCTACCATATACATGTATTCTGGACATGGGCTGTGCTGTTCATTTCCTTGTTAAACTGCTCCTAAATCAGAGACTACATCAGAGTGAGGTCTCCCTTGACCTGATCAACAGAGAGATGGAGTAGTCTCCTGAGGAAAACGAGAGATGGCAGAGCCAACAATGCAGACAATGTTTATGTTAAAATAGTCTGGGATTCCATAATACCTTAGCAGAGCTGCAGGATGATTGCCTCTATGGTATGCTCCATCCCATAGGAGTAGAAATATGGAAAAGTACATCGGAGTCGAAATATGTTCCACATCTGCATAAAAAAAGGAAAACTGTGTTGTTCCAATCTATAAAATGCACAACTGCCTGAGACGGGCACACAATCACTGAAATTACAGTTTTAGTTTCTTTCTCAACAATGCAAATTGAAGAAACATACTATGTCAGAGCCAAACTATGTCCAAATCATTACTTTAAGTAATTATTAGAAAATAATAGGATGTATATATTAAGTTTTGTCATAGCAAGTTTCTAAAATAAGAATAGAAATATCTAAAAAGGAATTTTACACATCTACACCATAAAAAAAACTTAGAGCTTGCTGCATAGATTCCTTATGTAATTTATTCACTAAAATTTGTTTTTCACTTTGCTTGTTAACAAACTAAGTGCTCCAAATCACTCTGCTCATGATAAAGGAGAGCAGTAAAGACACCATTGTTCAGCTCATTACCATAAATTTTATATTAATTCCCAGTTAGGTTTTGAGCTTGTTCCAATTTCTTGTCTGCATGTCTGTCAGCAGATGTCCTTTAAAAAGCAACAGATAGATTTATTTGGATATTTCCAGAGGTGGAGCATGACAGAAATTAAGGAGGATTATGTTTTGGTGCGACTTTAGTGCCATGAGGTTTTTTTATTTAGATTTGGCATGAACTGGTATTAATAGGCAGCCTCCAGCTGCTGTCTTTCCTGTTGCAGTAAACAAAATTCAGCAACACTGTAGTATCATTATTCCATAACTGCATCTTCTATCGTCACTTTGATACTGACTTGTGTAGCTCATTACCTTTAGCCTGTATTTAACAGTGGCTGGAATACTATGAGAGTATTCCTCTCTTAATCACCTGTGACAAATAAACCACAGCAATACACTTTAAACATTTGAAAAAAATACTTTCAGCTTTCTATAATTGTAGAGCCTGAAGCAGATAATCTTAGATTTTTCTGTTGTGAGAACTTGCTGTAATGCTCCACTTACCCACCCCTCCCCCTACATTGAGATAATCTGAAAATTAAATAAATACTTCTTTAAGCTTTAAAAATTTTTTCCAAAGTTTGTACTTTATTTCTACAGTAGAATATGGTGCGACAACAATCTGTAAAAGTATTACAAGATATTGCACTTTTGTAATGTACCTGTTAAGCCTTGACAACACCTTCAGGTTTTTAAGACTTGCACATTCATGTTTGCTTATAATTAGTTCAGCACAAGTTCTAACATGCACGACCATTGTCTGTATTTTTTTTTTTTAATCTGGAAAATCCTGTTAAACTTGACTTATTTAACCTGACCAGACTACTTCATGCAGTTTTTTTATGAGAGTTTTAAAAGTTCTTTATGAATAAACATAACCTCTTTTTTAACTCTACTGTTTCAATCAGTAAAAATAATTTACTGATTAATAATTTTGGTGTCATTATGGTCATTTCTCACTCCTTTCCCTTTTCTGTTTTCACTTTTATCATTGTGGATTCTGGAATTAGCTTAATTTATTAAAATATGGAAGCAATTTGATTTATTCAGCTTGCACTGTGCCAGCCTGCTTTGAAGAATTTGCTTCCCAGAAACAATGGAGAGCAGAGAGAATCATCATTTCAGCCATCAGGAAACCTCATATATGAAAACACTTTTTAGTTTTTATTCATTTTTTTGGAAGGCCTCCAGTTATGACACTTCTTTAAACGTTTTTTGTTTTTTTTTGCGCCTGATAAACACGACAAACCCTTTCCGTTACAATAGACATGTCATGGAAGATCAAGCTGCTAATCAGTGTTGAGTGAGACGAGCTCGTAGTGCTGGCAGGTTTTCAGAGCCGTAAAAGAAGGAATGCAAGGGGAGGAGGCCGCCTTTTAGCGGTGCATGTGTCAACAGCTGGTGGAACATCCCGTTAAAGAGGCCGAGCATAATCAGGCGTCTCTCTGCTCAGGTGTGTTGGGACTGAGTAAACCACCATCTCACTGCTGATTACTGATTACACAACCTGCTGAGCTGTCAGACGGTTGCTACGATAAAACCATGACATAGGCAGTCGGCGGTTACACCTAAGGCTACAACACACACCAAGAAACTTTTCTCCTTGTTTTTTTTTTTCTTTTTTAAGTACAGGCTTGTTTACACAGGTGACACCCAATGGCTGACAGCTGGTTAATATAAATACACTTTTATGTAAAATGTACAGCATCATTATGGCATAGCACACAAAAACTCTTCAAAGAAAAATAAATAAAAAAGTTTGATTTTTTTTATTTATTATTTTGTAAGCAGAAAAGAAATCATTTTTCAATTTCTGAAATTGATTCGATTTTATTATATTGCAACATGAAAAAGAGTAGAATTGCGGAACTGACTGGGGATTTGGTTGGCTATGTTTCAGTTAATAAAGCAAATAAAAATCCCGGTAGATTAGCAACTTCTGACATTATCAGAGTAACCCATCTGGAACAGCCATGCCACATTCAAAGTGACCTAAATCTTTTTTTTTTCTGGTGTTGTTTTTTGGTTTGAACTTCAGCAAATCTTCACATCTAGATGTCTAAATGCATTGAATTCCTGTAGTGTGATTGACTGATTCACCATGTGATTACAAGCAATTGATTAAGTGTTCCTAATAAAGTTGTCAGTGGATATTTTCCCATATATGATAAATTAAGATGGAGGTCTACTCCCCTGCCTTCTCACATGTAAGCAGTCGGACCGCTTGGCTGCTTGACAAGGTGGAAATACTGTTTTGTTTGTCTTCTGTTTATAATCTCCATATTTCAGCCAAGAGACTTTCTGTGAACCATCCTACACGAGTCCAGGCTTGCACAAGTCACACTCACTTCCTTCTTCTGTCTCCTTCTCTGTCACCCTCTTTTACATCTGCCTTTTTTTGTTCATACAAATATGTCGTTTCAGAAATATATTTCAGGACTCCTTGTGAGAAGTGATAAAAAGAGTTCATCAAGCCGTTTCAGTATAATTATGTAAATAAGCTTTGCATGATCCATATAACAGCAGCGGACATCTGGAGTCCTCAGTGGCTGTTATAATTTACACTTGCAGTTGTCAGCCCTGGATGTTTTTAGCCTGGTGAACCGTATCAGAGTTTGAGAGTGTCTGCATTTAAATTGCTCTCACACTCTGAAAGTTATGGAGTATTTATAAAAGCTGAGGGAAGTGAGAGGGAGGTGTGGAGTTGTTATTTAGACCAGCCACAATAGGAAGTTGGGAACTAAATGTGGAAAAGCTTGTACTAATTTGAAGCAAGTTCAGGACAGGGAAACGTATATACCCAAACCAAACAGCACAAATATGGAGCTATCACCTCCAGTTTGGTAGTAGTTGAAACATATATTCTGAAATTTTACTTAAACCACAAATTTGTGGGGTCCTCCAATTTTCATAGAGATTTTTGGGTCCGCCAATAATAAGGAACCTAAAAATGTAATGGATTGTCTTGTTTGTCTGACATTTAAAGCAAGGTACGATGCAGATTTATTCAAGTTAATGCTTCAGCCTTGTAGTCCTTGTATTTGTGACATGTACATACAAGCTTACATGTTCAGTAGGAGTGATGGGGCTTAGGAGAGACTAATGCTGGCTTTGTTAAAGGAAGGAGGAGTGACATATTATCCTTTAATGTTTGCGCATGAATATGTAAACTACCTGAGACACTGGTCTTAGCATTTTTAAATTAATTTAATTTTGTTTTTGTATTTATTGTAAGCTAATTTATAATTTGAAAAAGTATTCATTAACATTGAATGTTACACATGGTGCTTTGCACGTTACACATTATATGTTAAAACCACAAACTTCAGTGTATTTTATTTTGATTTATAAGTACCCACACAAAGCAATTAATAATTTTGAAGTGGACATCTTTTATATTCAATAAAAAGTGTAGCATGCAAATGTTTTCAGTCCTTTTCTTTGATATTCCTAAGATTTGAGTGCAACCACTTGCCTCAGACATCACCAGTTAATCTCCTTGAGTACATCTCAAGGAGATATCTGTAATTGAATGTCATGTATGTATGATATCACATAAACAATATAATCTCATGCATGTAATTTAATCTCTATATAGATAAGCTGTTGTGTGAAAGACCCGGGCACATTAATGGTCACTCTGATAGAGTTTCCATTTCTCCATTTTAGATCACCAGCTCATATGGTACAATCTGTTGACAATTACTACTAGTGCATCCCACAAATCTGGTCTTTATGGAAGGTTGGCAAGAAGGCCATTGCTGAAAAAAAGCAATAAAAAGTCTTGTTTTCAGTTTTCTATAAGCTATGTAGGGGACAAAACAAATATGTTGAAGAATGTGCTCTGGTCTAATTAGACTGAATTTACATTTTGGTCACCATACAAAACACTGTGAGGCAACTGGTTGTAAAAAATACATATAGAGCTAAATAAATAGCCATTTTGGAATGAAACTTGTAAGAAACGGCAATAATATTGAAGCTGAGAAAAGGTTCACCTTCCATCATAACTTTAATACTAAAAATACATCAACGCCTGTAATGAAATGGTTTAGATCAAAGCACATTTATGTGTTAAAATGTCCCAGTCAAAGTTCAGCACAAAATTTACTTGTGAATCAAGATGTGTCAGGATTTGAAAATGTATCTTCTTTATCTAGTGTGACTGAGGTTGAGCTGATTTGCAAAGAAGACATTTAAAAATGTCAGTCTTTACAGGTGCAGAGCTGGAAAAGACATAACTCAAAAGGCTTGCAGGTGTAATAAAAGCAAAAGGTGGTTTTGAGTCACAGCAGTTGAATACGAATGTACACTGGACTATTGAGGGTTTTATTCATAAAAAAATGGATAACCATGTATCATTTTTCATCCACCAGATAATTATGTGCTTTTCTGTGTTGGACTGTCATATAAACCCCCCAGAATACTGTGAAGTTTGTGGTTGTAACATGACAGAGAAACTTCAATGTGTATGAATACTGTTCCCAGACAGTATCTGACATCTTCAATAATGTCTTTTACTGCAGAATCCAGCTGGACACACATTTCTTTCACTGGGTTCCTTTACTGTTTTACTGTTTTTGAGCAACAGCAATAATGCACCAAGGCTGCAGACCACAAGCCAGAGAAAAAAAAATGTGTCCATGATCTAAAGTGCTGATGCCACAGTACTTCTAAATAAGGTAGATCATCAGCTTAGTGCAACCCTGAGAGTTTGATGTGTAATGTATTGCTTATGCCACAGCAGAGCTGCTGGTTCTTATTGATGTCGCTGCTGACCTTTACTCGTTCCTTACTCAACTTATATGAACCCTACAATCACAACAGTCTCAGAGCTTTATTTTTCCTCAGCCATTTATTAAATAGAGCAGGGGATAAAAGGACAATACGCTAAATTAGATAGTGTCAGAGGTACTGTATGCATGTTCGGCTCTATAGTTTTATTATGAAAAGAGGGAAGTAAATTAGCTTCAAAAGCTATAATTTTATCACTTCATCTGTGTGTGGGCTTCTTTCTCAACAGGGCCACACAAAAACGTTTTGATGGGTTTGTTGTGCTTAAACATACATCACGTCTATTATTTGGATAATGACTGATTAATGTGTTGATTTTGTTGCCGCACAGTGTGTATAATTAAGGTTCAGCACACGTGGTTGGATTTCGCAGTCATTCAAGAGGAATGTCAATATTTTCATATTTTGGTCTGCACAGTGTAACTGATGTGTTGCACTGTGCAGAGGTTGCAGTTCTTCAGACTTTCTTTTTACTGTGTCTCACTTCTTGTACTTAAAAATGTGTCACTAACGGTTTTACATTTCCAATTTGTACACAGGTAAGGGAAGTATGCTTGGATTTACAGCAGACCCCAGCCAGCTGAAGGGGGAGATGTACCACACAGCTCTGAAGAAAAGCTCCCAGGGCTTTGGATTTACTATCATCGGAGGCGACCGCACAGACGAGTTTCTGCAGGTGAAAAATGTTCTCAGCGATGGCCCTGCTGCCCTGGACAACAAGATGGCGTCTGGTGAGCAAATCCAGCAAATTGATGCACATTAAAATCTCATGATAAGTCATGAAGAAATGAAAACAAATGTAAAACATTTAAAAGTCTGGAACTGATTGCAAACCAATTAATAAGGCTTTAGGAGTCCATCAAGCTGTACTTAGCGCCATTCTCTATAAATGAAGCAAATAGGGAACACTGGTGTACTTTTCTAGGAGTGACTAGCATGACAAAATTACAGCAAGAGTGTGTTCACAATATATGAAGGAGGTCACAAAATAACCCAAAACAACGCATAAAGCACTGCAGCCGTCACTTGTCTTCCCATCGAGAGTTCATGTTTTGGTAATTGTAAAGAGACTGGTAAAAAAGCTTTAAGGAAAATATTCTTTAGACTGATGAGACTAAAATGGAACATTTTGTGCTTCTTGTCATATCTGATGTAAAACAGCAGCATTTTAAGAAAATCATACCACCAGTTAAGCGTGGAGGTGGTGGTAGTGTGCCTGGTTGGAGCTGCTTTGCTTCTTGACCTGCATGAATTGCAGTAATGGATACAACCATTAAGTCTGTATTCTGCCAGAAAGTCCAGAAGCAAAATGTCCGGTCATCATTGTGACTTTATCTGAAGAGCAAAAACCTGATGCTTTTGGCGTGACCTAGTCAAAGTTTTCACTTTGAATCAAATTGAGATAATGTACATTTGTAGTTATGTTCAAATGGTACATTTGAAGTACAGTACAATTGACTGTACTGTACTGTAAGCTTAAGGATTCTCCTATATAAATGAATTGCTATATTATCCAAAGAAATATATGGGGTAAAATTATTAGTATTTTTTTTTATTCTTGGTTCTCTTAAATACTTTTAGCAGTTGATTTGATGATCCCCTTCAAAAAGCTGCTTAAAAATACAGAATTTTCATTATTATTATTTTTTTAAATACTGTATGAATAGAATTTTACTGAATTAGTTTTACTTCTTTTGTATTTCTTTAAGCTAACCCTGTCCCATGTACAATTTGTCTGTCAAACGCATAGGGACTATATCAGCAGTCATTCTAACTTTGGTTCCTGTGACACCAGGAACTGTCAGTCTGGTAAGGTGTGTGTGTATTCATTTGAATCGTGTTATGTGACAGAAATCTATTTCTTTCACAGCTCTTTTCATTTGTAATTGAAATACTGCTCGGATGAGCAATGTAGTAAGCGTGGGTGGGATAAAAATGAGTGAATGAGATAAAAAGAAATTAAAGCAGTAAAGGGAGTTGCCGAAATGGGAAAAAGGTAAGAGATGAGGAGATTTGGGAACCACATATCTGACAAAGAAAATGCAAAGTGTTTTTCAAAGTGATGTGGAGAAGTAATTCTTAGAAGGAACATGAGGAAAAAAATGTCCTCCTTTAAATTGTTTTCTTTTTTCATTTGCCACAGGGGACGTGATCGTTGAAATTAACGGGACATGTGTTCTGGGAAAGACCCATCCAGAGGTGGTGCAGATGTACCAGTCCATCCCCATCAACCAATACGTAGACATGGTTCTTTGTCGCGGGTATCCTCTTCCTCCGGATGTAGACCTGAACAACGACGACCCCCTTCCTCCTCCACCCCCTCCACCAGCTACTCAGCCACAGCAACCTCTCCATGGTGGGGAGGTGGTGACAGCTGTGCCGCTCATTAACGGACAACCACTGCTAGTCAAAGGCGACGTCCTGCATGGCTCTTCACAGGAACTGCACTATGTTACCACCGACGCAAGCGGTCGGCCTGTTGTAGCTGCCTTGCCCAACGGGCGACAGCCTGACCAGGGAGAGGGGGCCACAGGAATGCTGCAACCAGAGCTGGTGAGCGTACCACTGGTGAAGGGGCCTGGAGGATTTGGGTTTGCCATTGCTGACTGTCCTCTAGGCCAGAAGGTGAAAATGATTCTGGATGCCCAGTGGTGCCGTGGGCTGCAAAAAGGAGACGTAATCAAGGAGATCAACAGGCAAAATGTTCAAAGTCTTAGTCATGCGCAAGTGGTGGACATCCTGAAAGACTTTCCTGTGGGCAGTGAGGTCAGCGTGCTGGTACTGAGAGGAGGTGAGAGACTAAAGCGTTCATATGTTTCTGTATCTGATCTGCCCATCTGGATGTTTAGGTAGGATACTGTACTATCCAGAAATTTTGAGTCATTCCTCATTTATTACAATGTTGCTTCCAGGCAGCTAGACCTTCCTTCAATCTTTTAAAGTGATCCTGAGAAACAACCTGAACAGAATTTAACTTGTTTCAATTCAGTCCATTACCTGACCTCTTCTCTTAAAAAAAGAGTTTATGTAGCTGTAGCTGTTTTTTTATGACCTAGTGCTTCTTATTTTTATTCTCCACTTCTCCAATTTCCTCATTTCACAGCCAAATAAAGTGTCTGCATGTATTTCATGGTCAAGTGTTCAAGGAGTGGACAAAAAAAATGGGCGAATGCTCCTCAGTTCAATGAAAAACCTCTATCAAGCTGTGGTTAAAAGTTTTGCACCATACAGCACAGTATAGACAATTGTACTAAAAGTAATAGCATTTTGTTTACAAAAGTCAGTAAAGGTCAAATGTCTTAAAATAGCCCTGAACCAATATTTAGTCGTATATCCAAAGTTTCTATGTGCACAGAGTAGATCAACTTGTGGCACCATCCTTCTGTTTTTCTCAGTTTTCCCTTAGAAACCTGTTTGTCTTTTTGAAACACATTTTAACGCATTGCTGCCAGTTCGTGTATTTTAATGTATTCATTCATATGATCCCTCACATGTAATAAACAGGCCTGACACCGTAGTGTAAGAAAAATCTTCATATCATGATGCTTGAAAAAACGATGCTTCACAGTGTGATGTGGCCTAAATTGTAGTTTGAGCAGTGAACAAAATGATGTGCTTTTTCTCTTTGTGCTCTGTGGCAAAATTTAACCTCTAGTTCATCTAATTTTTAAATGAGACTCTCAGAAGGCTTCTTGCCAACAGCTTGGTCTTCACACAGACATTATCTAATTTTTGGCGTACTCACAGTAACCTGTGAGTACGCCAAAAATACTCACAGTTTTGGTTGTTTTGGATTATTGTCTAAAACAACCAAATTAGTCTGATTTTTGAGCGGAAAAGCACAAAAACCAGCATGTATAAAACATTGTTTTAAACACCTAAGGTTTTTCTACGGTTGACAGGTGTTCCTTAAGTGAGTGAGCTCCACACTACGATCACTTTGAACCCTCCTCTTTCTTTTGATGATTCAGTTATGCATAATCAGTAGCATACAGGTCTGTTGGTATGCTATTACTCTGCTACATACTAGTAAATTACCAAATTCTAAATTCTAATCTTTACAAGAAATTATGACTGATCGGATTAAAGATGTTGGATGGCTGTTATTCTGAACACAGATGTCCCTGTGTTTCTGTGTTGTTTTCACCACCTTTGTGCCTTCATTTTGTTTTCTCCTCTCATAATTTTTATCCAATATAATTTGTTGATATTGTTGATGCTACTTCTACAGTGCTGCTTGGAGGTGAGGTCAGAGTGCTGATACTAATGGGAGGTGAGGTGGTGTTGTGGCTAGTTTAGGGGCACTGAATGATAACACATTTTTGCACTGTAATAGTGTGCCACTGTGTCTGCAGTGTGTTTTAAAGCTTCCATTGGAGAGGCTGCGTCCTCTTTTTGCTAAATATTTCCAACTTCTCCACACTGACTACTGCAGGCGCAGTTTAAAGCCAGTTCCTAAGAGTTTTGTTTCTTACCATCACTTGCATATACTGACTGCACATCCCAAGTATTTCTCCAATATTCATCCTCTGCACCTCGACTCAATCTGCCACTGTTTATGACAACTTGTAAAGAGACTTAATGCCTCTGTTACAAGTCTGAGAGAGGGAATTACATAAGTGTGGGGATGTGCTTGATTCCACATAGTTGAGGGAGGAGGGAAGGCACCCTTCAAATGTCTCCTACATCTCTCCATGGGGAGAGATGTAGGAGACTAAGGGACTCACTGCGCGAGTCGGTGAACCCCAGATTGGCTTTGATCGTCAACAGAGCGCAGGGGATTTTTGCATGCCTCTTTATCTGTGGCCTCTAAAAGATCCATGGCTAAACTGCTAAGGAGGGGAGGTCCACTGGGTCCTCCTTGCCCCAAGCCATGCCTAAGCCGTCTTCCCTCATTGCCCAAACACCCATGCTACTTGCACTAACTGCTGTGCCACCATCATCATGTCCTGCTCCACTGCATGATTCCCACTGTTGAAGTATATATGGGCTTGGCTTCACCCAGCCTGCTAAACTGAACAGCTAATGTCCTCTTTAACACTCATTAGACAATGGCCTGTAGCTTAGAGGTGGCTCCCAATTGGACAGTGTTTTTATTAGTGGTGAGTTTCGCTGAAGACAAAAAGATCAGGCAGTTGGGTGGAGGTAAAAGCAGGGTGCAGTAGGGTGTGTTCTGGGTGTGCAGCAAACGTTGCATTTTCAGATTTTGATGACAATGGTGTTGGATAAGGGATTTTTACAGTGTTGCATAAAAATATCTTCTTCTATACAGTGCATCAGGCTCCATTAACCTCAGATGAGGCCAAGTTTTCAACCTTGCCCCGAGGGCTGCAAGCTTCAGAGGAGTATCTGTTAATTCAATTAATGCAGAGAGTTGAGGAGGATGGGAGACGGGAGCGGGGCTGTGCGAGATGGTCTATAGGGAACTATCTGAGTGCATTAGAAGAAACATGTGGGTGTACTGTAAAGCAAAAAGAAGAATTATCAGCTGTGGAATTATATGCATGAAACACAAAAGCATTTACCTGCTTTCTCAGCTCCACGGTTGGGGTGCATATGTACTCAGCTCAGAATGTGATGAACCAACACTATATGCCAAACATATCTTTAATCTCATGGATGGCTAAATATTCGCTAATGGAGCATTCTTTAGTGAGCACACCTCTTTAGTTTTGAGTGGCTCACTGGTTTATTTTTACACTTCCTGCTGCCATCTCTTAGTCAGAGAGACAGTGACATCTGCTGGAGTTTTGGTGTGAGTTGCTGTTCCAAATATGAACATAATTAATTTGAACTCTTTTCTTTTTGTCTGTCTTTTTGTTACTATAGGTCAGACATCCCCTGTAAAGTCTCTGAAGCCTGTGAGTAAAAATGCATTATTCCCTCTTTCTTACCCATTGTTTCCCCATGGAGACATATCCTTCAATTTGATTTCAAAACATTTTGTCCTTCAGCTTAACCACTAAGCCTCTGTTGCGTCAAATTAAATGATAGCAATAAATTTGAATATTGATTATCTCTTAGCCCGCCTTCTTTTGTTTGTTCTCAAAAACAGTCTTAATTACCTCCCTTCGCTATTCATATTCTTTGGGCTATTGTCTGGGGATTGCAGTGGTAATGAGGATTGGATGAGCCTCTTTAGATTTGGTAGCATTATTAATACAACAGTTTTAGATAAAGGGGGTGCCCTTTTCATGCGGAGAAGGCCTATCACAGCCTTGGGGAAATCTTTACTTTCTCTCTTGGATTTTATATTACGCTCAGATCCCAGTGCCCAACCCTCAAAACAATAGAAGAAATATGGAGGTAAAACTGGTGTACGTTATTAAAAGTGACCTTTCCAGCTTTTGTTATCTAACATTGTTTGATGCCCAGACACTTGTCAAAGATAATGAGGTGCTCAGACTTTCATTAAAATTTTGTGATATAATAAAATGCAACAATACAACAAAAAGTTACACACAAAGCTTGTCCTTTTCTGTAATAATTAATCATAAAGCAGCATGTGGTCATGATGCCTCCTGTGTATGTCATCAGAGACAAGACATGACCGCAAGCACAGAAACCTTGGACACCATCGCAGACGCAACTCCTCAGGCCTTGCCGTACCACTCCAACACGAGCACCCTACGCTCATCTGACTCCCCCAAACGAGATGCCACAGAGATGTACCTGAAGTCCAAAGCGCTGCTGGAGAGCAGGCGTGAGTGTTGACTGATATAAGCTGCTTTTAATCGTCTGTTTTGTAATATTTCCTCTGTTTCTCTACACTGAAACTAAGTGATTGTGAAATTCTTCTCATTCACAGAGCCTTACACCAAAGACATAGATGTTTTTCTGAAGAGAGACATTGAAACAGGCTTCGGCTTCCGAGTTCTGGGAGGAGAAGGCCCACAACAGCCAGTAAGTTTTAAATCCAGCTTACTTTGAAGAAAAAAATGAATGGAAAGTTGTTAAAAATATTTACATCTCCAGTCTTCTGTTTTTCTTATTTCATTGTTTGAATTGTAAGAATTTACTAATTCAAAACAAATATAGTACTTTTAATCCTGTTTAGAGTCTTGGTGGCATTGCTTATGTGTTCCCTATTCCATATTTCCTACTCTCTTCTGAGGGGGGAGCGTTGGACAGAGTAACAGAGTCTTAAAGAGGCAGAGGCCAATTTCAAGGCAAAATCAAATTTCCTCTAAGCTATGCTTGTTACATACAGCATTTTTTAACATCTTTTTTTGACTGTGCTATAAAATGTTACCATGTGCCTGAAAAATACATAACACCCCTTCTTTATCTGTTTAAAAGACCTTGCTCTACAATGATCAAGCATAAGATTGTGGCAGACGAGGCTCTGATTATGTCTTCATTGAGGAAGCTGTTTCTGTAGTAGCTAAGTTAGAGAGCAACCATACTCAAAGCTGTTGTGTTAGAAACATTAAAAATGGACAAGTTTATAGACTATAGCGACTTTGACCAGTACCACATTGTGATGGCTAGATGACTTCTAATAAACTGCTGTTATTTTGTGGTGTTTCTGGTTTGTACTGTGCGGTCCAGTCCAACAGACACTGTTGCTCAAATAGCTTAATGTTGTTTCTGATAGGGAGGTGTGAAGGTAGTGCATCATCATTTGTTGTGTACAGGACCACTATTCACCATTAAAAGAGAACATGAGAACCACAACTGGACCATGTGGAGCAATGGAAGAAAGTGGCCTCGTCTCATGAGTCCCATTTTCTTTTACATCACATTGATGGCTGAGTGCAGTTCCCAGATAGTTGTGGCCTGTTTCAGCAGGATAATGCATTTTTCTACAAAGCAAAAAGATCTCAACTCAGTCAAATTGATTTGATTGAATTGAGATTTTTATGCTTTGTCAGAATTTGATTTCAGTGAACATCGTCTGTTTTGTAATATTTCCTCTGTGATCCTACTGTACACTGAAATGTTCCTACAAATCTAACAATGTGATCCTACAAATGTCAGAATTTAATTTCAGTGAACAGAAATCAAATTCTGACAAAGTGGCAGTGCTAACTGTTGTCTCATAGCATTTACAGCTGCAACATTTTCTGCCTTCTTATTAGTTCCTTCCTAACCCGATATCAGAATGTGTTTCCCCAGGTTTACATCGGGGCCATCGTGCCCAGCGGAGCTGCAGAGAAGGACGGTCGTCTCAGAGCAGGAGATGAGCTCATCGGCATCGACGGAGTGATGGTCAAAGGTCGGTCTCACAAGCAAGTTTTGGACCTGATGACCAATGCAGCCCGTAACGGTCAAGTCATGCTGACTGTTCGTCGGAAGGTCATCTACAGAGGTTAGTATAAAGACACAAATTTATTTAAGAGGTCATATCAAAAATTGTATCAACATCATCATGATTTGGTTTTTAACTTGACTATCTTTTTTATTCAACATTCCCTACAGTACTAAATCTTGTAAAATAGAACCAAAAACATTCTTAAAAAATGTTTTGCATAAAATACAAATGCATTAAAATCTGTTTTATTTCAAATCAGAAGCAACAGATGAAGACATTCAGGAAATGACTCCTGTGCTGGTGAACGGTTCTCCAAAGCTACCTCGCCTGCCAATGCCTAGCGCTCTGGACCACGAGTCTTTCGATATCACACTTCACCGCAAAGAGAACGAGGGCTTTGGCTTTGTCATCCTCACATCAAAGAGCAAACCCCCATATGGTGGTGAGGATCAAACTTCAAACTTTGGTTTTTTTAAAGAAATCTATTAAAATCTGAAACCTGGATGTTTACATAAATACGTTTTATAAATGTAGAACGTGTAAATATCAATGTCAAACAAAAATAGTGTTATATGCTAGATAAACCTTATGTGGCTACCTGAGTTTAATCTGACTGTCTCATTACTTTTCATATCCGTCATTTTAGTTATCCCTCACAAAATTGGACGTATCATTGAAGGCAGTCCGACTGACCGCTGCGGCCTACTCCACGTTGGGGATCGTATCTCGGCAGTCAATGGCCGCTCCATCATTGAGCTCTCTCACAATGACATTGTTCAGCTTATCAAGGAGGCTGGCACTGTCGTCACTCTCACTGTGGTTCCTGAGGACGGTGAATATCTTTTAAGCACAGAAAAAAAACCCTTAATAATAATCCCTGCCTTTTGTTATCACAATGTTAAAGTTGGTTCCTAAATATTAAAATTTGGAAGTGAGAAATTAGTTATCGCAGGTTATGTATTTTGACCTAATCAGAATATCTAAATACATTAACATTGTATTCTAATTTCAAACTAAAATATATAGAAAATTAAAGATTAACCTTTACTTCATCCACAGAAGAATCTTAACAAATAAGCAAATTGTAATTGTGTGTCCATGTAATACAAAAGTATAATAAAAGATGACCTGGAGTCTATGTCATCTTGGAATAATAAACAGGTGAAAAGGATATAGCGAAATAAAATCAAATGTTGGAACTAAGATTGTACTTTTGTATTTAAATGCTCAATTTAAATCTGATGTTAGCAAAATGGCTTTAAAAAGATAATGTTAACACTCTGTTGCATCACCTCAAGCAACACTGTGGAAGTGTTGTGGAACTGAAAATAGTTTTAATGGTTGTTCTTAGCTGATGTAATTTTTTTATAACCTTAGGTGGAGATTTGTTTTTTATTGGCATCTTCATTTAATAAGGAGCTAAATATTTACAGCAGATCAAAGAAATCTATGACATGCAGTTATTCAGGATGTTTACGATACTGAGGCCGTTGTAATACTTTTGGAATTTTATTTGTGTAGTTGAAGCGTGGATGGGTTTTTGAAAGAAAGATCTTGTTTAGATGTGAGAAGTTATTTTAAAACATTAAAAATAATGGTGCCTTTACGGATGTCCAACATAGGCAGGTGATGGACACTGAATGGAAGCTCGTTATGCAGCGCTTTGCTAATCTCGCCCTCCACTCAAAAGGCTTTTTCATTAGAAGATTCATTCAACTATTCACACAACCTTTTACACTGATTTGCAGAATAGGAGCGATGTGAGTAGCTAGCATTTTGCCCAAGGACCTTTCAGAATGTAGTGCGGAAAGCTACAATAACACTAACTATCATTTATAGCATTATTCCTTCAAAGCTGTTGATAAATTTAATTTTGACTCTAATTTTCAAGTTCTTAATTTCATTTTAAATTTAAGACCATTTTTAACTTTGTCACATGACTTTTCTTTCACACAATTCAATCTAGCTGCTCAAATATATTACCCTGAAATAATTTCAAATTGCATGCAGCTTTTATAGACTTAGTTTGCTTTGTTCTAACAGGCAACATGTAGTTTTTAGCCTTTCGTTGATATGGGTATAAATTAAATCTCTGCAACTAAAGTTATTAATATTCATGCTGGAAATAACTTTTTTAGCTTTTCTAATTATTAGCCATTAATCAGTATGATAAAAATGTATTTCAGAATACAAGGGCCCTCCATCGGGAGCAAGTTCAGCTAAACAGAGTCCAGCTCTTCAACACAGGCCCATTGGACAAAGGTCAGCTCTTCATGATGAACGGTAAGATACAGAAGGAAAGATAAGGAAAAAAACTCACAAAATATCCTATTGCAGCAAAGGTTGTTATTGACTGTTCGTGCAAAGTTATGAATGTTAATGTTAATACAACAGAAAAGAACTTTACTTTTGTTAAGTAAAAATGCATTTGAGGTTTTATAATTTCACTGAAATACTGTTACAATAACCTGTGAGATATTAATCTGAACAAAACCCCATTACAAAATAAGGCACAAAATCTAAGCACACATCCAGTAAGCTGAGAACTGTCAGCTAACGAGACATGATTGTTATACATTTATAATAGAACTAACAAAAAAACACTATACCCATTATAATTGTTCCTCCTAGCAAGCATCTAGCAGTAAATTCAGTTTTATAATTTACATAATGGCTTTTTGAGTTGGTCTCCTGATGCATTCCATTTGAAGTAAGTAATATAAATAACAATGTTTGTTTAGTTATAACCTGGACATGGAGGACAAAAGGGATGTAGTTAACTGGTCTGACCATAAAACTCTTCCACCTGGTGAGCAGGGAACACTGTGTGTGACAGGACCCAACCAGGTAACTATCAACATCTTGAGTGCATTGAAACTCCACAAATTGCACAACGGTGTGTAATGAATGCATGCAAGATATTTAGACTGCATTTTAATGTTATATTTAAGTGCATTCTAAGAGTTTTCTTCTTTATTGGAGGGTTGTCTGACTGTGGAGCTGGAGAGAGGCCCCAGAGGCTTTGGTTTTAGTTTGCGTGGGGGCACAGAGTACAATATGGGCCTGTATATCCTGAGGCTTGCAGAAGATGGACCAGCTCAGCTGGACGGAAGAATCCATGTAAGTGCTATAAGAATCTTTGTCTTCACATTAAATATGAGCAGGTTTTACTGGTTTCAACATGAAATTATTGTTCACATGGATTCCTCATCTGATTAGCACAATCGTCTTCTCAAAGGTGAAATATAACTGCATATCACAGCACAGAGCTGGAAGAGAAAAACTGCATACATCAATTTTTGGTGAATAAATTAAACCTTACGAGAAGAAAGGTCATAATGAAAAAGGGATGCAACTAACTAAATTTATTTCCAGAAAGGTGGCACTATAACTAGGAAAGAAATTGTTATATTATCAAAATTTTAATGAGACTCTAAAATGAGCAAAAAACTAAGAGCCTTTTTGTGTGAAGCAGTCTTACAGCCTGCCAGACTGTGATCCCTGGTCATGACTTTCCCTTTCAAAGGATGGTAGAGAATGTCAGCGTTGATTAAAGCCAAGCAGCCTGACATGTTTACAGGCTTTATCCGGAGTTATTTTGTCATCTTCACTAAAAGAAAGTGCCTATAGGGTGTTATAAAGCTGGATCTGCATGCAGCATAAAATTTAGATCCGCTGATAATGAGACTCAGTGTGCACAAACACTCTGCAGAGTACGTTAGCTGTTCATTGGTGTGTTTCTGCATTGCTGACAGGTTGGAGATGAGATAGTGGAGATTAATGGGGAGCCGGCTCGTGGCATTTCCCATACACGGGCAATTGATCTGATTCAAGCTGGAGGAAACAAAGTGGTGCTGCTGCTGCGACCTGGCGCAGGCTTGGCCCAGGACGGAAGTGAGTAATATATTCAGTTTTCCTCTTGGTCAAGCTTTGTGCCTTGAAGAACTCTATTGTGCCATTTAATACCATGTTGGGTAAAAAAGCATTAGTAGAGAATTGGGAACTTCTGTATTTATTCA
The DNA here is from genome assembly GCF_001444195.1 of Xiphophorus couchianus. NCBI lineage: Eukaryota > Metazoa > Chordata > Actinopteri > Cyprinodontiformes > Poeciliidae > Xiphophorus > Xiphophorus couchianus. Next base: position 6,789,970 of record NC_040247.1, read on the forward strand.
CTCGGTAGAATTGTATTAATAAATACAATACAACAATAAATACAAAGACATTTTAAATGTTTTTAAAAATGTGCAAAGTTTTGCATGAAGACTCTAGTTTAATTCATTGGATTCTTATAAAAATGTCAGTGAACATTAAAGCACTAGTTCCCAATGACATTATTCAAGTCAGCATAAATGTTTAATATTCCATCTTCTTCTAAATTGTCACCATGGGCGTAAATTACAGCTTTGCAAATTCCACCTGGCCAGCACTGAGTTATTTAGGGAAAGCTTTCTGCAATCTCTCTCTGTGCAGTTTGCAAACATTCCCAGAGCAGTTGTGCATTGAGAGTCTGCTTGGTTTAGACTTTTTAGTCGAGCTTATTTCAAACAAGCCCAGTGGGATGAGATCAGGTGACAGAGGTATCCATAACATGGCTGAGTGAATAAATCTTTGTTCTGCTCAAACAGGTGCATCACAATAAATTAGAATTTAATCAGAAATGTAATTTATTTGAACAATTCAATTCAAAAGTGAAACTAATATTTAGGATTTGATATACCCATGCTATTATATTTTAATATTCTGTTAATTGTTTATAAGCCCCACTTTTGTTTCTCTGAATTTTTTTCAAAATTTCAGAGAAAAAAAATCTATATGTATATATATATATATATATATATATATATATATATTTTTTTTTTTTTAATTTTCACTGACATTTCATTCAGCTAGAATGCATGTCCATGTACTGTACAGAAGGTGTGCTCAATAGTTGGTTGGTTCCTTTAGCATAAATTGCTGTGTCAAAGCAAGGTGATGAGGAGCCTTTCAGCCTCTGGCACTGCTAGGTTGCTTCAAATCATTTGCATTGCAGGGTCTAAATGAAATGCTAAATTTATTTTCATCTAAAAAGAGGAGTTTGGATCACTGGGCAACAGTCCAGTTTTTTCCCCCTCAGCGCAGGTAAAAGATTTCTGATGTAGTCTGAGGTTCAGGAGGGGCTAAACACAAGGAATGTGGTACTGCATCCTAGATGTGTCTGTGTGCATTGGCTCTTAAATCCTCTTGACGCTACAGTTATTACCATTGCCTGTGCACCTTTTTCTAACACATTTTTACCTTCTACTCAACTTTCCATTAATATTCATGGAAACAATTACTTTTTGTGAGTCAGTGACTGTCTTCCAAAGTGTTGTACAGGCCATACCATGACTTTTTCTTTTTTGTTGGAAAATTCTCATTTTCTGAAAAAGTCAAATTTGCATTTTCATTATCTGTAAGCCATAAGAAACAAGATTAATAAAAAAGAAGCTTAAAAAATATTATTCCTTTCAGTCTATATATGATTTTCACTTTTTGAACCGAGCTGCTAAAGTAAATTTATTTACCAATGATATTTTCATAGTTTGATATTCACCTGTATTTTATATTCAAGCCTCAAGGTTACTTCATTGTCTTTCCAAATAACAAAGTTAGTCCCGGCCATATGAGCTTGTGATGATGAAGGCACTGGTGTTGGATGTATATTAGAGACAGTTCCATTTTTCAAACTTTGCCAACAGCAAAACTCCCAGGAACAATTGCTGATTCTCTCCTGGACCTTAACCTGGAGGATACACAAAGACGAATGAGGGTTTATTCTGTTTAACAGTCATATACAGTTTTTTGTGATTGGTTTAACCCTCTTTTTATGAAGATTCACCTCCTGTCATCCATCCGGATAGTCTTTGTCTTTATTTGTAGACAAACTGTAACAGTAAATCGAAGCTTAAGTGTTTCTTCACAGATAACAATCTCAATTTTATGCAAGTGGTAAAAAGGAAATGCATTTGCCATCGGATTGTCAGCAAAATATTAATATCACAAAAGACTGTTTAGAATGCAACATGTGTTGGCTGGCATATTTCAGATGTCAGTGTCATGATTTTACACTTTGCATACCGATGGTATTTTCAGTCTGTTGGACAGAATCTCGCTGCACTAAAGGCTTACACCCTGAGATATCTGGGCTTTAGATACAAGATAAAGGTCACAGAGAGTGTATGAAGCATTCTAATGTCACAAATGTTACTAGATATGAACTGGACCTGCTAATTCGGTAAACTGAATACAAATTACATTGTGATGGTTTTGCTCTGCGTCATTTAATTACATATAGTAGAACTTGATTGAAAAACAAGTAAATTAATCACAACTGATAATTGTTATATATCAAAGACTATCACAATTGCTTGAAGACTTAATATCTTGTAGCACCACACAACATATCATTTGAGATGCAGTTAAGTGTGTGTCATGCCAGCTAAAAACACAGATGATTCACAGCTGAACTATGTATAACATAAACAGGTTCTAGTAAGAAACTGTGATTTAGCCCTCCGTGACACTGCAGGTGCACCTCCATGTTAGAATGGCAATAAAAATATTTTAATTTATTTTAGCAGTCCAGTTGCATTATACATGATACACAGATAACAGATTTATATTTCAAGTGTCTTCTTCTATTTTATTTTAAATATTATGGCTTACAGCTAATAGCTCACACACTGTTAGTTTTGTTTACCAGTCTTCAATACCTGCTGCAAAGATGGTCAGACACAAAAGGTTAAAACTAGAGAAGCTGGTTATTCACAGAGAACAGAATACAAGCACATTAATAGAAGGTTGAGTGAAAGAAAAAAATATTGTAAAAAATGCAAAGACAACCAGAGTAACACAGCACCACTTTCCTTGTGTTTAAATCTTTCAGAGAATTTTGAATAAAACTCCATTTAGAGATTCAGGGTCACAAAAAAAATTACTCCTGCACAAATGAACATATTTATGATCAAATTCTAATTTACTGAGAAGCACCTGTAATTTAATTTTTAAAAGACTTGTACAAAAGCGGTTGATTAAATATTTATTGCTGCTAACTAGTTACAAGTGAAAGAAACTTCCTGGTGTCTCGCTAATATTTAATAAATCTTTTTTGTTGTTTTTACTTGTTAAATAAATGTCTAATCATTTGCTTCTTCTGGGTCTTTCATTGTCCCTGATGCAGGTAACACAGCCTCTACTGCGTGCTATTACACTGAGCACCAACACTAACACCATCACTGCTTAAGCTGGTCTCTTCTCTTTAACCTTGGTAATTCCTTTCTTACTCACATTTTCCTACTTCTACTAACCTGAGTGACTAAAGTTTTCTCTGTTACATACTCAAAATGAAATTCTTGTATGCCCCATGGAGGTATTTTTATGCTGACATGTAAAAAAGAAAAACATTTGTCTCTCTTTCAGATCGACGTTATCAAAAATCCATTTCACCCACAAGCTATTCTGAGGAGGTGTTTCTTTCTGACACATCACCTCAGTCCTCTCCATATCCCACTGGGGCTTCCGCTGTTTTTTCTTCAACTTTATCAGGCAAACTGAAACATTCTCGCAGCGGGAGCACTAAATCACTGCAAGGCCATGAGCCCCGTCACAGCAGGGATTTGGGCTCATTGGAAGAGAGTGATGGGTGGGCAGAAAAGAATATCAACAGGCTCTCTCCCCTTCTTTATGATCAATTGAAGTTCTCCAAGAGAACCAGGTCCATAACAGACTCCAGAGAGCTAAGCAGCCCAAAGAAAACAGAGGAGACATTTCCTAAAGCCAAAGAGCAACATCAGAGTCCCAAAATAACTGTGAGCCAGTCAGAGGAGGCAAAGCCAAGCAGGAGCAAAATGCCTCAGATGAATAACACAAAAATACAAACTGTTAACCATGAGATGGCTCGATTCAGGCCTCAATTGGTATCAAACCTGCAGCAGATGGAGAATCAACAAGGGCATCACAGGAGAATAAAGGATCCTTTCAGTAGAGAGAGCTTAGGTAATGAAAATAAAAATGATGAGAAGGGAACTCCTAAGATCAGAAGATACACAATAGGAAATGAAAAAAGAACAAGGCCTGGCCTTGAGCAAGAAAGCTTTAAAAGAAGTGAGGGAGAGTTTCTTCGTCACAGAACGCAGTCTGTTACAGTGAGGGAGAGCCAAACGAGTAGAAGCAAAGACTCTGAGCTCAGACAAGTTAATGGCAACCCTGCAGAAAACAAGACTAACAGCAAAGACACTGGTAACAAGAGAGACTCTTTGTCATTTTTTAAAGATATTTGGAGCAGAAAGGACTATAAAACTTCACCACAGGAGACAAAAGGAAGAGATGGTAAATTATCTAACTTCAAAGAACGCCGTAAAAAAGAGGACGTAGTGGCCTCTACAGACAGCATTCCAAAAACCACCCAGAGTCAAAAGGGAACTGTTGGCCCTGGGCCTTGGAAAGTACCAAGTTCTGCCAAAATCCTCACCAAAGCAGAAGTCCTCCGTGACCCTCAGTGACAGAACATTAAATCACCCTGACACAAACTGCTACTAAATCTTTACAATTTCATCATCTTAGTGGTTCTTTGTCAGAGATCTTCCATGAAACAGAGATGTGCAACATGCTGACCCGTTGTCATTATCCTTAGATCGTGGTCAGATTTATATTTTGGGAATAGTTTGATATCATGTGACATGTAGCACTTCCCTCTGCCTTGTTCGCTGCTTCAGCATCTTCAGTGTGGGACTTCAGCACATGCGGCACGCTTGGGGCCTTGTCAGAAAAAGACAACTTAAAATGTGAAAATGTGCCAATCTTGCCAAACTCCTGTGGAATAATAACGACCATTCCCACACATAACAATGCAATGACCCATATGCAAAGAAAGGAGCAAGGCCCTGCCTTTGATTTGTAGTAAACACCCAATGTGGCTATCGTAGGGTTTAATTTTGCCTCATTGGTGGACATTTAGACCTTTATTATTTTTTTTTTTTTTACTTACAGGCTTGTTTAAGTGCATGCTGTTAGTCCTTAAATTTATTTTACTGCACATTTTCTACACATCACCCAAGACGAACCGCTTCCTTGTTTATAGTTCTCATTCTTAGCACTGGGCTGATTTGAAATACTGGTGTAAAAGTGTTTACTTTAATGGTTACTTCTGACTGTTCTGAGGGTTTTATCATGGCACTCTTTCAGCATCATTAAAAAAGACCAGAAACTTGTGGTTTGATATCTTGTTTACCATGTGTATAATAACAGAGCGTGTAATTTATGGAGATGACAGATGAATATATATATATATAATATCCCATTCCATGTTTTGATATAGACCAAAATGTCCCAGTTACTAAAGTTATCAGATCTTTCATCTGGTTCCTAATGTACTTCATTGGTAGGAATTATCATAGACTTTTCATAGTACTTCATGAAATGTATAGACATTCGAACTGCTGTACCAAATGTTTGCAATCTCTCAAAATATGTCTCATTGTGAAATATGTTATATTATAGATACATATATATATATATACATATATATACATATTTGAATGTGTCATAATTTACAAATGATATCTATTAAATTCCATTGCACTGCATCTGCCCCTGTAGCATAACAGAAAGAGCTGTATTTAACTAATGATGTTCAATGAGTACCAATTCATTTTGTATAATGCATTGGTAATATTATTTATTTTACAATGACATTTCATGTTTTCTAAAGGGTTCAAGGTAATTTATGTAAAGCTTTACCAGATTTGAGTCATGTTCCTGGTTATTTTATGTTTAACTACAGAGAAACTGACTACTGTACGTCGTTCGTCTATCCTGTTGTGTGGTCGTGCATTAGATTAGCCTGAAGGATGACAGAGGCCAGAGTGATGTAGTGTTTTACTAAGACACTGTCCATGCTGCTGATGTAATGCTTTTGTGTAGGCAAGCCATCAACATAGATTATGGAGTTGCAAAGCAGGTAGTTATGAGAAAGTAGAAAATGACAAATTTGAAATTAAAACAGTGAAATCTGAGAAATTGAAATATACAATTTAAGACACACTCAGATGAGCTCAGGGAACACAGTATTGTAGCAAATATGTGATAAGATTAATATTAATGAAAGCTAAGTGGAGGGTAAACTTTGATTGTATCAAGTTGTTTTCAGTTTACAAGTCTGCTTATGCTATGAGTTTTGTGCAATAGTTTGATTGGTATGTTTGAGTAAATCAAGCTCTGAATACCAGGCACAGGTTGTCCACTCTGGTCCTGAGAAGGATACAACTCTCCCCTGCACTGTTTGACTTCCAGATGCTTTTGTTCTGACCATTTTCTATGTCATCTCTGCATCATACTGTGGCCTTGCATCGCTTCATTAGAAAAAAAGAACTCCTTGTGGTACCTTCTACATTCTGTAGGACCAGTAGATGTAAATGTTTGTACATTGTACAGCACCTTTATAAACAAACCTGCTGAGTGCTCTTTTGGGGAGAAGAAAAAAATAGAGGTATATTAAAATTGCTCTATTATTTTTTTATGTAAAAAAAATTAAAAAGATAAAATATTTAAAATGGATTGAAAAGGTTAGGCTATGACCTTGACATAGAATTCTGTTCATGCACTAAAAATAAAACTTTACTGAAAATATGATTTTCTGTCTCCTTGTTCTGAATCTTTTAGATTGTCAAAAGCAATAATCAAATCACGTCTGGTTGATGACTGTCACTGAATTAAGTCAAATTGCTTTAATTCATTAATTCATCTAGGTAAGTCATGATAGACTGACCTACATGATCCGCGGGCACCCCCAGTGGTCCGCAAGAAACTGCATATAATCTTTTTTTTTTCTGTAATGTGTACTCCATGTGTTCAATTAGCTTCCAGAAGGATTGAGTTTAAAAATAATAATGGCATAATAATGGATAAGTGGTTAAGACAAAGTCACTCAAGCAGATCTGAAGATACAGGTGGAATCTGTACTGGTGGAAAGAAAACAACACCAGCACTACTTAATTGGAGAAATTTATGTTAACAGGAATATATTTTTTTCAGTTTCTCAGGGTGAATTGCAGAACTTTTATTTCTATAATGATAGCATGGCGTGATATTTTTTGTGAAAGTTGTGTTTAAGAAAAACAGTAAACCATTAATTAGTTTTCCAAAACAGTATGTAGGTTCCTAAATAATGAAGCCATAAGCTTGACGCTCTCTGTCTTTCCCATGTGGTCCACTTGATGACGAAAAGACAAAAAGAAAAAAAAAACAGACTGGATCCTCTTGATCAAGTTAAACGGTTTACTTCAGAAATAAAAACGGTACAAAAGTTACTTTTCCACGAAATAATAATAAAGAGTAAAACAAGAAAATCTAAAGAGACAGAGAGAGGTCAAAAAACTGTGGCTCCACTCCAAGTGCCCAACTAACTCTCCCTAGCCACACCCTAAAATCCTTAACTGCAATTAGATATGCAAATTTACAATGCTTTAGTATAGTCCAATATAATAAATTACTATGCAATAGAGATTTACCTAGTAATCATTTTTATAAAACTAAATTAATTATCATAAGAAATATAAACATAATTTATCCTAAAGGTCTGAATGAACAAAAACTGAATTTAGGCTTCTACATGCATGTACAGAAAAAACAAGACTTTTATTTTGAAATCTTTCTACCTAAGCCCATTTGCCTCTACTAACTAACTGTACAGTATTGACTTGACCAATAAAGTGAATTCTAGTTTTCAGTGGAGGGAAAATCGTTTACACCGTGAGGAGAGTCTCTACACACCATCTCCATGTCTAAATTTGGGCTGAGGTAGATGCTGCTTTATCAGGATAGTTTGTCTCCTTCCACACTATGTTATGAAGATTTTGCTGGACACCGGCAGACAGAGAAAACTCCTCATCCTGTATGTATTTGTCGGGAATGTTGCAGGTCAGTAGTACCGTGCCGGATGCAAATAGAATTGATATTGCTGTACTAGCCTTTGTTATAAAAGCAGATTACGTTCATGGTGTCAGGGTCACTTTGACAAATAAGACCAACTTCATTTAAAAATAACTTGAATTTTTAACAACTATAGTCCAAACTGGCGTCTCAGCGTTTACATTTATTGAAATGTTTTATTGTTTGTTCTTTTTTTCCCCCTTTCTTTTAAATGCCACATTGCTAAATTTGAAAATACATCTAACGGTAAACATATTAGAAATGTATTAATTTTGTTTGGGGGTAACATTTAGAAGGCAAAACATACTGCAGGTGTGCGTTAATTCAGTAGGAGGTTCCAAGTAGCATTAAACGTTCACCCAACGTTCCCTGAATGTTGTCATGGCGACGGTCGCGGAACGTCAAAGTGGCGCACTAGTAAACAGCGCATTATTAGCGAGCGTTGGTTAGCTGTAAAGCTAAATGTCAAATAATCTGTAATAACTACAAAGTCAAAAGTAAGGATTTAAATAAATAAATAAATAAATAAAAAACACTTTACAATTTATAATTGTATATAAGAAGAAATATCAGTAAAAAAAAAAAAAAAAAACTGGTACAGAGGATCAATTTTTATCCAAAGCGATTTGGAAATTTCAAAAAATTATGAAAGGTATCAAGAAAAACGTAAGCATTTTAAAACCTGCAGTTGTTAAAAAAACAAAACAAAACAAAAAACTTTTCAACTTTGTTCCAGAAACCCGAAAATAAGATGGAAATTCAGGTAGGCAACTTCTTTTAGGTTATATTGCACTGATATCACAGTTTAATCCTCTGTTGGCAATATCTATTTATTTATTTTTGTTTCTTTTTGTCCTTTGTGTATAATCTCATTTGTTCATTATATTACTTTTTTTGGCACAGCTTACTTCTTCTGTACTGGCTTTTTTCTGGTTTGAATATAAATAAATGATAATACTAAAAAATCGAAGAGAAGGAAGAAATGGAAATTGGAGAGGGATACCTCGGCCAGTGTGGAATAAATGGTTTTGTTTTGTTTTTTAAACGGTAATTTAAAGCAATTCTTGGGCATTTATTTAGCCCTCCTGCAGTCTCTGTGCAATGTTCGAGATGAGCGTGCCAGATGTCACGGCTGGAGAAAGGGGAAATTATGGTGGTGTCCCGTCAGCCTATCAATTCTCGAAAGCACACACACATCTAGCCTCATTAAAGTACACTCGGGGTCAGCATGACCCCTACGGACCGTGCACAGTGTAAATAGCTTACTGGTTCTAATGGACCCCGTTTTTTAGGACTATGGGAGATTTAAGTTCTCCTTCAAGAAATGTCTAAATAAATGAAATGGACATCATGCATGAAAGGAAGTGAGAAAATCGGACATGAAGCCGTTCTTTGAATTGAGATGATATGGCTTTGCCAGGTGAGGAGCCTAAGTGTGGTATAGAAGTTTTGTAAAAGTATTTCAAAGCATTTTATGAACGTTCCCCAGCCCTACTCATTTATTTTCGGACTTCTGGAACAAAGTTTGATTTTCAGATGACAATCATTAAACATCCTCTGAACATTTGTTTGCTAGGTGGGATGTTTAAAAACATTTCTTATTATTCAAAACGCTGAAGCTACAGTATATGAAGGATAGACTATGTTTAGTCTATCCTTTAGTCTTTTAGTCTGCTGTGTTTTATCTAACTTAAATCCTTATTTACAAGAATTCTGCAAGATTTTGCCTGTAGAGTATAAGATTAATTATGTAATGTGTATACAATGACAAGTTACTAGATCTCAATATTTGTTTTTCCTTGTTAGTTCATCTTTGTGTGTGCAAACCTAAAATTAAACTAATTTATTCTTTCAACATATTTTGTAGAATCGCTTTAAAATAACCCATTACCACAATAACAGCTTAGCTTTTATGTGTGTGTTTGTGTGTGATTTTTCTTAATTTTTCTTTCCTTCTAGCTGATTGTCCCATACCTCAACATGGAGAGAACACAGTTCTCACAGAAGAATCCCTCCTAAAAAGTGAATTCCCTAATGGTACTGTGATCACATATGAGTGCAGAAATGGATATTACAAAGTAAATGGCACTGGGACGATGAACTGCGTCGATGGGAAGTGGACCGAGCCAGATATCATCTGCAGTAGTGAGTCCTGTCTAACTTGCATTTTACATCTAACAAATGCAGTCATCCAACATGCTTTACATTGTCATCTTGGCTCTATATAATCCTACACTGATGTCTACTGTTTGTTTTGTTTTTGTTGTTTTTTTTATATCAAAGAGAAAGACTGTGGTCTCCCTGAAGCACAACCACACATGCTATTTAACACCAGCGAAGGTACTCTGTTGGGTGCAATGGTTAAAGTAGCCTGTGACGAAGGGTAGGTATGATTTCAAATTCCATTATTTTCTGCTTAAACATCATTGTGTTATCTCAGAAAATCAAGTGTATGCCTTGACTCGCAGTAAGTCATTTCAATTGCGGACTGAAATTGCAACATTTGTTACATTTTTAGCTGGTGTGGTTCACTTTCACATTACACTGTTTCATCCATCCATCCATCCATCCATCCATCCATCAATATTGATAGATGGCTATTAACAGTATTATTAAGTATTAATAAGAAAATTGTAAAAAACCTTAATGCGGTGTTAATGTTTGTATCATTTTATTTAAGAAAATTGCAATCCATTTATCAGTAATCAGTGATTGATAGTGCCACATCCACCATTAGGAGACATTTTTGCTCTCCTCCCATTCCATTAAACTACTACATGAGAGAAGCAACTTAATGGCACTCTTGGTTCTTTATCCCCTATTTTCAGGTAGTACTGTACATGAAGTATAGTATAGTACTACCTGTAGTTAGGCCCCGCCCAACTAACGCCAGACTCTAACAGCAAATCTTACCTAATTTTTTCTGCAACAACCTTCATTCAGTTTTACACAATTTAATAAATTCCATGATGAACTTACAACATACTGTTTTACCAGCTAATACAGATCATAGATCAACACAGATCATAACTGAAAAATAATAGTAAGTGCCTCAGGTCTCCAAAGAAGCTATTTAAGAGGGAGCCTGTGAAAATAAAATTCCATAAATTTTTATTATGCAAGTAGTTAAAAAGAAAGAAAAGCACAATGAAATGCAAATCATTCATTCCTCTGTACAGATTATGTTACCTCAGAACAGTCAAATACAAGTCCTACAGGTGATGACAAATACATAAATAAAGCAATTTAATCTTTAATTGTTTCTTTAAAACAGTTGTCAAAATGCAGATGTATTTTCAAATCTTCCTATTTTATTTTATTTTTATGGTATTTTGCCACACTTAATGCAACTCTACAAAGGTGTGCTAGTTAACGAATTCAACATAAAGATAGGCAAATATTATACAAGCCTAGTCTATGCACTTTACCTTGTTTTGCAAACACTTTTTCAATTCATTAGACAAAAATTAGTGATTTTTATTAAAAAATTCCTTTTTAAATAAAACTTTTTTGTTTAAAAAAATTATAATTCCAAAAGCTTTTATCATAATTGTATTTCTTTAATTGAGATTAGATTTTGCTTGATTAAGTAATTGTGCAGCAAATTTACCACCTTTCTCCCCTATTTTCAGGGTGAAACATAGGCACTATGGATGGCTGTGAATATATACTGTACAATTTTACTTTAAAACGAAACAAAACTTTCCCTTTTATATAAAAGGATTATATAACCAGTGTTATTTTGGAAAAACACCTACCGGTACTTTAAAGGGTGCAGGTTGTTGTTTGGACCCTGTCTCCAATGTATGACTCAGTGTGAAAGAGTAATTAGCAAATATAGAATAAGTACCATAATTTTAATTATTAAATCTTATTCACGAGCTGGACTTTTTGTTATGGTTCATCAGATTCTATCATTCTTTATGAATACTTTTTTCTCTTTCCAGTTACGTGATATTTGGATCCAGCTATAGAACCTGCCTGGAGATAGGGTGGTATGGAAAGGGAGACTGTGTCCGCAAGTGTTTTAATTCTCTTTTTTTCAACACAGTTGGCCAAAGCATTGTGTACCTAAAACAGCTATTTTCTTTTTCTAATTTTCTCAGTTGTTACTTGTCCCAAACTGACTAAAGTGGAAAATGGTGAACATTCTTGGAATAGTGACGATAAACCAGGATACCAACAAACAATACATTTCACATGTAACACAGGATACACTATGGTTGGGACTGAAACCATTAGGTGTACTGAAACTGCCAAATATGATTATGAGCCACCACAATGCATCGGTAAGTTCTGCTTTATTTCAGACTTCACAGAAGATCTGTTAGCTGAGACAATATACAAACAGTTTGCAAATACATTTGTGAATAACTTAAATTGTCTTTCAACCACTTGTAAAATAGTGTATTGTCCAGTCTACATAAAAGAAACAATCTTACTGTTATTCATGCACTGAAATTGTAAAAGAGGAGAAATTAGAATCTTATATTGGAATATTTTCAAAAATGTGCCATAATAATAAAACTATACTGGGATTTGTTGTTGTATATAAGATACAACAGCAATTCCCTATTTCAAATCAGTGTATAAACAATACCAGCAAAATCCCAACATTGTTTATTATTGTGTTTATACTGTACTATGTGACACATTTGCTAGAGGATGATTTATATTTGTAGCAACCTGTTTATTGCAAAGAATCAAAAAATCACAAAACAGAAACTGCCTGACAATATGGCGATAAAGATCTGTGTACCTAAAACAGCTATTTTCTTTTTCTAATTTTCTCAGTTGTTACTTGTCCCAAACTGACTAAAGTGGAAAATGGTGAACATTCTTGGAATAGTGACGATAAACCAGTATACCAACAAACAATACATTTCACATGTAACACAGGATACACTATGGTTGGGACTGAAACCATTAGGTGTACTGAAACTGCCAAATATGATTATGAGCCACCACAATGCATCGGTAAGTTCTGCTTTATTTCAGACTTCACAGAAGATCTGATAGCTGAGACAATATACAAAACAGTTTGCAAATACATTGTGAATAACTTAAATTGTCTTTCAACCACTTGTAAAATAGCACATTGTCCAGTCTACATATAAGAAACAATCTTACTTTTATTCGTGCATTGAAATTGTAAAGGAAGAGAAATTAGAATCTTATATTGCAATATTTTCAAAAATGTGCCATAATATTAAAACTATACTGGGATTTGTTGTTGTATATAAGATACAACAACAATTCCCAATTGCAAATCAGTGTATAAACAATACCAGCAAAATCCCAACATTGTTTATTATTGTGTTTATACTGTACTTTGTGACACATTTGCTAGAGGATGATTTATATTTGTAGCAACCTGTTTATTGCAAATAATCAAGAAATCACAAAACAGAAACTGCCTGACAATATGGCTATAAAGAACTGCATACCTAAAACAACAATTTTCTTCTTCTAATTTTTTCAGTTGTTACTTGTCCCAAACTGACTAAAGTGGAAAATGGCAAACATTCTTGGAATAGTGACGATAAACCAGGATACCAACAAACAATAAATTTCACATGTAACACAGGATACACTATGGTTGGGAATGAAACCATTAGGTGTACTGAAACTGCCGAATATGATTATGAGCCACCACAATGCATCGGTAAGTTCTGCTTTATTTCAGAATTCACAGAAGATTGGTTAGCTGAGACAATATACAAACAGTTTGCAAATACATTGTGAATAACTTAAATTGTCTTTCAACCACTTGTAAAATAGTGTATTATCCAGTCTACATAAAAGAAACAATCTTACTTTTATTCATGCACTGAAATTGTAAAAGAGGAGAAATTAGAATCTTATATTGGAATATTTTCAAAAATGTCCACAAAAATATGGAGGTCCACAACTTGGTTCCACAACAGTGCTCAAGGCAAATGCGTATTGGCACAGACACCCAATGGACCTTACCAGAGGGGCCGCTTTTCATTGGCTGATGCCCATTCTACGTGGCCTTCTCACAAACACACTTAGCTTCCTGTTAGCTAAGTACAGCATAATGGCAGAACTGATACAACTTCTACACCTTGAAGCCTGTCTGCTACACAGTCTTACGTTAGCTAAACAGATCAATATGCAATGTGTACTGTATCTGACATACACTAAAGATTTTATTTTAGCAGAAAAGGCTTTGGACTAAACTGTTACTCCTGTTAGCCACTCTATCACCAAGTACAGCTAGTCAATCAACCATCGCTGTGTTCAGGGAAGCGCTGATTAATAATCGAGAAATAAATATCAAGCCTGGAAACTTGATATCGTAACGAACTGAATGTTATGTTTTTAACATAATCTTTGCTCGTCTTGTGGGGCGCAGGCGGTTGCCACGGTAACAGGTCTGCTTAAACTACAGAGACAGAGAGAGTAAAAAGGTAGGAGTGGTTTTGAGTTGATCAGCTGTTTGGGTTATTTTACCTTTGTTTACCTTTGCTGTGTCGCATTACAGCCGCTGCAGTTTCTAAACGTTGGACTAATTACCTCGTTCTTTTGTGAGTTTACGTCATTTCACAACAAACATCAAATAGAACAAATACATTTCATAAAATTTTAACAAACAAATGGCTTCTACCGTGGTAATTATGTGAAATTAAATTAATTATATCCCAACTTCAGAAGATTTGCCTTTACCTTTACAGAGCTCTCTGGTTCCTCCTATCAGTCTGTAGCTTCTCATATTGACGTCATCAAACCAAATGTCAGATCTACCATAACTGACTGACACCTGCTGGCCTCAGGTTTGCAACCAGCTTGTGACTGAGAAACCAGTAACCTCCTCCCAGATGATGACATGAACTTGTTAGTTCCTCTGTCCATTGTAGTAGCTGATATATTGTGAAAATCCGGTAGAAATGATGCACTAATCGAGTCATGTTGACATAGAAACAACGCGCCGCGAGGCTTTGCTTGTGAGATTTGCGGTCACGTGGGTTGGTTGTGGGCAGAGCTTGGTAAGGTCCATTCATATCATCAACAATAAAATCTAGTTTGAGAGAGATCTGAAAGTAGAGGAGCGATCACAAAGGGACGGAAATGGCTGACAACGTGATCTGATGTTATTTAGAAAGCTTGACAAAATTAATGACATTACCTATGAAAACCTACAATTACTACATGAGTCTTCATGGAGGGGCTGGCTCTCTTTTTGGCGGGCAGAGCACCTCCCTTTTGAAGTGGTAGATGAAATGCTGCTCAATTACGAGATTTTTATTTTCTCCTAGCTTATTGTCCCATACCTAAAGGTGGAGAGAACATGGTTCTCACTGATGAATCCCTCCTAAGAAAGGATTTTCCAGAGGGTACAAACGTCATATATGAGTGCGGCAATGGATATGAAAAAGAAAGTGGCTCTGAGATCATAACCTGCATTGGTGGAAATTGGACTGAGCCAGATCTAATCTGTAAGAGTGAGTCCTGTCTAACTTGCATATTAAAGTTACTTTACCCTAAACTGTTGGTAATTTGTCAAAATGTGTCTTGCTAACATATATAAGTGGAGATTAGCAGTTTTGAATAAGAGATTACAACATAGATGATTCCTATGAACTAAACCTATAAACAAATGGATGGTGCATGAATGTCAGTTGTAGATAAAGTGTGTTGCACATGCCAAATTAAAATTAGCTGCATGTTGCATATCAAGAAAATATCAAAATGCAGAAGATATGTACTCAGGATGATTGCAGCTGAATTCTTTGTTAAAGGATAGACCACAGAAGGCAAAATTACAACAAAAAGTATTTCATCTGCTCCTGCAACAAAACAATGTATAGAATAGAATAGAATAGAATAGAATAGAATAGAATAGAATAGAAGTACTAAATAATTTCCCTGCTGGGATGAATAAAGTAATTCTATTCTATTCTATTCATTCCGGCAGGGAAATTACTTCGCAGTTACAGCATAGAGACAAGACAAGAGACAAGACACAATAACAACGTCCGGGTGTTTAGTCTGGAGTTTGTCTGTGTCAGAGCTGATGACGTCACAGGCCACCGCTGCATCAGCTGATGGGGGAATGTAAACAGCGATCAAAATGGCGGACGTAAACTCCCTCGGTAAATAACACGGCCGCATTCCCACAGCCAGAAGTTCAATGTCCGGGCTACAAATCTGTTCCTTCACGTTAACATGGCCGGGATTACACCACCTCTCACTCACATAAGTGCTATCCCGCCGCCCCTCTTCTTCCGACTCGTGGAAAAGTCCCTGTCCCCCGCACCAAGGAAAATCCAGGAACATCCACGCTGTAGTCCGGAATAAGCGAGTGTAGCCAGGTTTCCATGAAGCAGAAGATACTGCACTCCCAGTACTCCTTCTGGGTCCTAACCAACGCCGTGAGTTCGTCTGTCCAATTTACCAAAGACCTCACGTTCCCCACAATAATCGCCGGTAACGCTGGCCTGCGCCGTCTCTTCTTCTACCTCCGTTTAACTCCAGACCCACAGCACCGTCGTCTCCTCTGTAACTCCTCCGGAACCACAGGCCCATCTCCGGGCAGCAGCAGAGGCCCACACAGCGCAATCAGCCGTTCACGCGAGCAAACAATGCCGCTACTCTGCTCGGCGAGGTTCTCCGCAACCAAGAGTATAAAAAGTAGCAGATGAACGCGGAGAACATCGACAGAACCACATCCAGCCATTGTGGAAAGCCCAACTGATGATCCATGGGTTCTTCAAGCACGGATCCTTAATCGGTTACAGCAAATATACACAGACAAACACACACGACGGGAGCTGCGTCTGCAGGTAGCCAGCTGCGCCGGCGCCATCTTGACGAAATAGAATACGTAACAAGAATATTTTGCCATAGTTTCACATTTTTACTGTACTTTGTGATGAGAAATATATATTTCTGTAAAAGTTTATTAAAAAGATTGTGTTCCCTTCAGAGATTTCCTTACCACACCACAATATTGAGTTGGGTCGTGGGGATAGCAGCCTCTGTAGGGAGTCCCAGTTTTCATTCTCCCCAGGAACCTGGACCAGCTCCTCTGTCGGAAACCCAAAGCGTTCCCAGGCCAGCTCACATAGTCCCTCCAGCATGTCCTGAGTCTTCCTATGGTTCCCCACTGAGTAGGACGTGCCTGTAACACTTCACCAGGGAGGCGTCCAGGAGGCATCCTAGTGAGATGCCCGAGCAACCTCTACTACCTCCTCTCAATGTGGAAAAGCAGTGGCTCTAATCTGAGTCCCTCCTGGATGACTGAACTTCTCACCCTATTTCTGAGAAGAAGCCCAGACACCTTGTGGAGAAAATTCATTTTGGCCACTTGAGTTTTGTGATCTCATTCTTTCGGTCATGACCCAAGTCTTGTGATCATAGATAAGGGTAGGAACGTAAGTTGACTGGTAAATTGAGAACTTTGCCTTTTGACTTAGTTCTCTCTCCACGACAAGAGACCAGTACTGCTCCCTCACTAATTGGCCTATTGATCTCGGGGTCCATTTTTCCCTCATTCGTGGGATCCCAAGATACTTAGACCCCTTCTGTGAGCCGAAGAAGGCACTCTTCCCTTTTCTGGCTCAAGGGCATGGCCTCGGATTTGGAGACACTGATCATCATCCTGGCTGCTTCACACTCAGCTGCAAACCACTCCAGCAAAAGCTTAACGACCTGATGAAGCCCATAGAACTACATCATCTGCAGAAAACAAACATGCAATTATAAGGCCACCAAAAAACAATCCCCCTAAATGTCTTAGCTGCACTTACAGATTCTTTTCATGAATATTATGAACAGAATATGAGACAGTGGACAACCTTGGCAGAGTCCAACTCTCACCGAAAATGAGCCCACCTTACTATCATCATGCAGAGCAAGCTCTGACACAGATCAAGCAGGAACCTAAAAGACCGTATCGCAGGGCCTAGTATGCCATACTCCCGGAGTACCTCGTAGAGGAAGGGACACAGTCGAGCGTCTTCTCCAAGTCGTCAAAGGACATGTAGACCACACTCTGCAGTCCCTCTTCCACAGGTGATGAGTCCATGGAAAGGAGGACCCACGTGTCCTCTTTGGGCTTTTCCTGGCCAGGATATATGGATGAAAGTTCAGCCAAAAGGCGCTAGCCAGCTTGCCTCACCTCAAGCACTGGCTCCAAAATGGGGCCCTGGTGACCCGCATCCGGGCGAGGGAACCCTGACTCCATTGATTGTACTCATCATAATTGATCTTTGGGCTGCAAATTGTCTGGTTTCTCACCCAGAACCTTTCTGCCTTGGGTGACCCTTCCAGAGGCATGAAGCCTCTGACAGTATAACTCCTAGAATCATTGGGACACTCCAGTTCCTCCGCCACTGCATGGAGGCAGCCCAGGGAGGGATTACACACATTTTGTTTTAATCCAAATTAGGAAATATATGAGAATTATGCTAACTTTGTCATGTAAAGGCTATAGAGTAATACCATCTGATAAAAATATTACTACACCAGTACATCAGAATCCACTTTATGAAAAAGTATCAAATGTTTTCTTTTAAAAAGCTCTAAATGTCTTCATAAATGTATTTTTCAATCAAGCTGGACAGCAATTTTTTAACTTAAAATTTGTCAGTGCAGCAGTAATGTTCTGTTCTTTTCATCTTTTTTTGTCATAATCAAGTGAATTTTCTGTGTACTACAGCGGGAAATAAATTATAGATTTCTCAGACAATGTAAAAGTTGAAAACCACTGATTACCAGTCTGGTGATGAACTTGGTGAACCACGGCCATACGAAAGAATCTTAGCATGTTTGGAGAATGATAAGTGGATGTTTCTCCTCTCTCGACACATCTGCAGGAGTTTATCGGTTTCCTGAAGAATTGTGAAGTGTGTTGATGTTTTTCTTATAAAAACTTAATCAGATTTTTGCTATAATGTTGTAAATCCACTAACTACACTGTTTTGTACTTGGAGAGGAGAGTGTAGAGACAATAAAAGAAGGTGACTTATTGTTTTGAAGTCTAAAGATGAGAACAAGATGTGTTATCATTGGTTGGGCTTTGTAATGATTTTATATGTCTTTACAGAAAATACACCTCGTATAGGCAGTGTGGCCATTATTGCGATAGGTAACATGAATTAAAGTGTCTCTCTGTGAAATTAATATTAGCATTTTCTGTGACTGAAAGTGAAATGAAAAATATCAAAACATATTTTCTTTCATTTTCTTCACAGTTTGCAGTATAGTTGGAATTTTTGTAAACAGTTTTCTTACTGGTGAGATATTGTATGTTATATTTAAAAATTATCATATTTGTTTATATGTATAATTCAGCTTTTCAACTCCTGCTCCTTTTCTCTGTTGCATGTTCTGTCCCTTCAACATCTGCACGTTTACATGTAAAGACACGGTAAGGTTGAACACTTTGATTCCATTATAGGACATTAAACTCACTGAAAATCACTGAAACAATGTACAATCATTAATTTTCAGGGGTTTTATTGTGCATTGATGTAGTTGGTTCTTAATATGTAAAAACAGGTAGGCATATTTAGTTGTTTAAATTTTAGCTGGCAATGTCAACCTAACTGGGTGAAAATGAAAAATACTGCCAAGGGGAAAAATGCACATTAACTAACTGTAATAATGCTTGAGATTTTTTCCTTGAAACTAAATACAATCCATTTACAGGTTTCTTTTTTTGCCCAGTAGGTTTTCTACATTGCTTTTAGAAAACTTTGTCCACTCTTTAAAATTATGTTAAAGGATTTTAGAGCAACAATGGCCTGTTTAACCTCATTTTAGCATCTCTCTTGAACTTAAATTCAATCAATCAATCAAATTTTATTTGTATAGCACATTTCAGCAGCAAGACATTTCAAAGTGCTTTACATCATTACAAACACAGAATCACAATGCAATATAGAATCAATCATTAAGTCAAGTTACATCAATAAATTTGTAATTGATTACATTTCAAATACAATTCTAAACAGGTGGGTTTTTAGTTGAGATTTAAAAGAAGTCAGTGTTTCAGCTGTTTTACAAACTCCCCCATAGATGCCATTTTTGCTCAGACTCTTTACTATTGATGCATTACAGATGCTTTTGATAAGTTGTCGATGTGCTCTTAAAGCCTTATAAGTAGCCTCATAAACAAGTTGAAAGATGTTCAGGATTTTTTTTTTTTTTTTTTTGCCATCTGTTCTTGATGTGAAGATACAACACACAAAGTTTAGACCGGACAACCATAAATGCTTTCTTCAAGGCGACTTAATGTTATACTAATGCAGAATTGGGTAAAAGGAAGCCTTAATTATGTCAAATTCTACTGGTGTAGAATTTACACTTATTTTTCTGTAATAAATTCTTATTACAGAAAAATAAGAATTTTTCTGTAAGAAAAATATTGTCATTACAGTGACACATCCTTAATTCCATGGAATGTTAATTACAAATGTATTAAATCAATTAACATTTATTTTAAAAAATTGCAGGCCAATAATTCTCACACAAATTTCTTATTTGATGGCACTATAGCTCATATGTCACTGGAGAAGAGCTGATGACGGAGTTCTTCTTCATTCAGGTATCCATTTCATATGCATTTTCAGAATACCAAACAAGCCTGTTTAAGCTGTTTTAACGTTTTTCTTTTTGTTATTTTCTGAGTGAAATATGAAGTACAAATATAATGTCCATATTAGGGCAAGAAAAAACATTACTGTTGTCAATTTTCTTTTTCCACCACAATGAAAATGCAACTCTGATTAAAGAGTTAGTACTTGCTTTCTTATCTCTGTTTCTATCACAGGTGGAACTGGACCCAGCTGTTGGGACATCTACTACAGATGAAGGACTGCCAAACTCTGAGCACCTTACCAAGCCTTAGATAAAGCAAGCAGGCTCCCTTTTATTATCTTATTGTTTTCTCTTTTAAAAGAAGAAAACCAAACGTCATATATGGTATAGTATTGTTTCAACGTTTAATTTTTAGAAGTACTTTTTCTTAATAGTTTTATTGGCTGTAGTGACCTTTACTTGAGACCGGTTAAACAGGAAAGTCGGTAATGAGAGAAGGGGAAGATATGCGGCACAGGCAAAGAGAACTTTTTTATAATTATTTTTACCTAATTATTTAAAGATTGAAAATACTTTATTTCACTTAATTTCTTTTCTTTCTACTAAATATGTTGTAAACACTTTTTCTACTTGTGTTATAAATGATTTCATTCAGTGAAAAAAGTGTAGCTTAAATGTTTTCATAAATCTTAAGCCTGTGAGTTTCCAGGTTTTTCTGTTATGTGATGTTTTATCAGGACCGACATATAATCCAAGTTGTTCAGGAATGATAGAGTTGGTTTAATGCAGTTTACAGACTGCATTGGAGGTTAGTGAAGATTCGTTCTTTTCATGATTGTTTACTGTGGGTTTTTTTATCTACTATGCAGAATATTAACAAACCATTTTATTGGGAAAGATTCCAAAGCAACTTTAAAATGAAACATTTTCTTATAAAAAAAATAGAAAAAGAAATAATCTATTTTTGACAATAAAATAATGTGTGTACAATGTATCTATTTATGCATATGTAAAGATAAAGATGTCCATCACATCTGTCCACAACTATGTGATAAAGTTCACATTAATAAAAGCCAAATGGAGGGTAAACTTGAATTTTATCACGTTGTTTTCAGTTTACAAGTCTGCTTACGTTTTGAGTTTTGTGCAATAATTTGTATGTTTGAGTAAATCCAGCTCTGAATACCAGGTACAAGTTGTCCACTCTGGTCCTGAGAGAGATAACACTATCTTCCCTGCACTGTTTGACTTTCAGACACTTTTGTTCTGACACTTTTCTGTCATCTTTGCAGCATACTGTGGCCTTGCATTGCTTCATTAGAAAAAAGGAACTCCTTGAGTGAAAAGAAAATATTTAAAATGAATTGCTATGACATTGACATAGCATTCTGTTCATGCACTAAAAATAAAACTTTGCTGATTTTCTGTGTCCTTGTTCTGAATTTTTTAGATTTAAAAAAAACAATATTCAAATCACGTCTGGTTGATGGCTGCCAATGAATTAAGTCAAATTTCTTTAGCTTTAATAAGTTAAGAATTTTATTATAAGAATTAAAGGTGACTGAGATGAATTAATAATCATCTTGGTCAGTCGTTCGCAAACTGTGTTCCTGAAACCAGTGGTGGTCCATGGGATCCATGTAGTGGTACGCAAGATACTGCATTTTTACTAGGTGCTGTAACGTCACCTCAGCTCAAAGTACAACGCAATACAGTTAGCTTACCAAATTATTGTTATTAAAGTAATAATGAAAAAGTGGTTAAGACCGGGTTACTCAAAATAAAACCTGAAGATACAAATGGAAAGGAAACAGAGCCAAGACTATTTTTATAATTAGAAGAATTCCTGTCTGCAAGAATAGTTTTCAGTTTCTTAAGTGTGAAATGCAGAACGTATTTCTATAACGATAGCATGACACCAACACGCATATCTACCCTTACCAAAAAGTAATTTATTCAATAAGAATACAAATTTGTTTTATACAAATATTTTGTAATGTTGTTTAACTTTTTGGCAGTGGCTTCCTTCTTTTCAATAACATGTTAGAAATGTGTAAACCGAGTGCAGATTTTAACCTTTATTTCCTCAGTCTCCGATTTTCCACTCGGAGAATGACAGAAAATCAGCAATTTTATATCTCAAATATCGCGATGCTTATAATACAATGATTAGCGAGTCTCGCGAGACTATTATATAGTCAATTGCGGGTGAGTAGGGGTGTCACATGTACCACCGCAGTTTACCTGCTAGGTATATTAGCTGGAGTGGGGAGGCACGAAGGTTAGGACACGTTGGAAGGAGCAGAGCTGCAGGAGCCAACTTTTGTGAGCCAGAAGGGAGATGAAAAAGACCCGGTCTTGTGCGCTATTCGGTTCCCCTGCGAAAATCTGTTCCCCCTGTGTCGGGAGCGCGCATTACAGCCGGAGAGGCGGATCTGACCATTTTCACGGCGCTTCTGATCGATTTCTCGGTAAAAACAACTCAGTTAATCATGTCAAGCTTGTAACATTTAGTTTAATCGGCAGCTATTGTTTACAAAATTGTAAAAATAATTAAATAAACGAGGTCTTTTTACGCTGTTTTGTGTTATTTTAAACGCCAAGAGAATCGGTCTTTTTCTAACTTTTGTCACTTACGCCTGACAGAAATAAAAGTCAGTCAACACTTAGTGTGTATTTATAATTTTTCATTGCTGATATAAGACGATTGCTGAAAGCATGGCATAATTATTAAGACTTCCTGAAAAGACGAAAGCGTGGACTTTCTGGTAAATCCCGTTCTAATGTAAAATATGACAGATTACTGTAGTAAGGGCATTTCTAGTATACTGCAGGCTATCACACATAACAATTTTTGAGAATTTGGCAACAGTTGCCCTTTATTCCCAAACGTTATGGGGGGAGGAGAGTAGAGAATGAATATTTCAGCTGCCTGAAATAACCTGTTCCCCTCCATAACATGGGAACAAATTAATTCACCAACAAGGCCTTAACTCTGTTTATTCCTCTTATCATCAACAATAAATCCTGTGAATTTGGTAACATTTGCTCTTTATTTGACAAAGTTATGAGGGGGGAACCATATATTTCAGCTGCCTGAAATAACCTGTTCCCCCTCCATAACATGGGAAAAAATAAGCAAACCCTGTGAATTTTGAAACTGTTGGTCATTATTTGTCTATATATCGTTTGAAGCAATTAATTATTTGATATTTTGAAATCTAAGATGGTTATAATAAATATGTGTTTATATTGTAAGGTGCATTGTTAGATGTAAAATCTGCAACATATTTGTAACTTGGAAGATACACATTTAAACAGAGCATACATTACATAAAGATAATCACATCAACAGTAATATTTATTATAACCATCTTAGATTTCAAAATATCAAATAATTAATTGCTTCAAACGATATATAGACAAATAATGACCAACAGTTTCAAAATTCACAGGGTTTGCTTATTTTTTCCCATGTTATGGAGGGGAACAGGTTATTTCAGGCAGCTGAAATATATGGTTCCCCCCTCATAACTTTGTCAAATAAAGAGCAAATGTTACCAAATTCACAGGATTTATTGTTGATGATAAGAGGAATAAACAGAGTTAAGGCCTTGTTGGTGAATTAATTTGTTCCCATGTTATGGAGGGGAACAGGTTATTTCAGGCAGCTGAAATATTCATTCTCTACTCTCCTCCCCCCATAACGTTTGGGAATAAAGGGCAACTGTTGCCAAATTCTCAAAAATTGTTATGTGTGATAGCCTGTAGTATACTAGAAATGCCCTTACTACAGTAATCTGTCATATTTTACATTAGAACGGGATTTACCAGAAAGTCCACGCTTTCGTCTTTTCAGGAAGTCTTAATAATTATGCCATGCTTTCAGCAATCGTCTTATATCAGCAATGAAAAATTATAAATACACACTAAGTGTTGACTGACTTTTATTTCTGTCAGGCGTAAGTGACAAAAGTTAGAAAAAGACCGATTCTCTTGGCGTTTAAAATAACACAAAACAGCGTAAAAAGACCTCGTTTATTTAATTATTTTTACAATTTTGTAAACAATAGCTGCCGATTAAACTAAATGTTACAAGCTTGACATGATTAACTGAGTTGTTTTTACCGAGAAATCGATCAGAAGCGCCGTGAAAATGGTCAGATCCGCCTCTCCGGCTGTAATGCGCGCTCCCGACACAGGGGGAACAGATTTTCGCAGGGGAACCGAATAGCGCACAAGTCTTGTGTGAGATAAAAACTGTGGAACTGGCCAGTTGATGGCGAGCTAAAAGACCAGGCCTAGAGCCAAGGAAAGATTTCACTTTTTGGTGATTGAAGACTTCTGCTTTCCTACCAGGCTGGTAGGAGAATTCCTGCAGCCAACGAATGATTCTGATCCTACTTTGATCTGACTTTTGTTCACCCAGGACTTGAACCAAGCACTGCATAATTATATTGTTTGAGAGCCCTAATTAATCCCAATTTGGGGTGGATGTACTAACAGGTGTGGGCTTATTAATTGTGGAACTTTGGGAATGATTGATTAATTTAGTTTCTTTGTTTTTTGTTCTTTTTATTCCCCCCCATCTTTTAATGGCCATTTGGATGTTCCCAATGCTGTTGTAAATATGTATATACTGTATACTATTCACATTGCAAATATAAAACACTCACAACTTCTAGCCTATCTGCTCCTTTTTGAATTGTACCTATCTCCTGAGGGGGAAAAAAACTAGCCATTTATCTTATTGGTCAAAATTCATTTATATACAAATATTTTATATTTGTATATAAATGTTATTGGAATATTCCTAAATTCCAATAACATGGCTTACTATATTCAAAGTTCATCAATTACTCTCCTAATCAGCTGCATCCATAGCAGAGTTACTTGCACTGATTTTACTGGTTTAAATAATGACAAAAATGTGTATTATTTAGAAGTATTGCCTCATATTATGATTATGTCTGTCTACAAAGAGAAGCATTTACAGAAAATCTAGTGATAAGACGTGGCATGTTGATAAATTGGAGGTCACATCCAAAGGATTCCACTTTTTGCAATATTTGTAGGAAATGCTGTGCTTTTAAAGCTGAGAGCAAGAAAGAGGTTGACTGGTGAGGGAAAAAATATGTCTGTTCTGATCACTTAACACGTGAATACTTGAATATTAATTAATTTTATTTGCCTTTTTTTCTTATTTAATTCTTGACGGTAAGAATTTTTGACTCCAAGTAGCACAAACCTCCCCTTAAAATCCTACAACAAAAACATAAAATCCTACAAATCCAAAGGTACAGTATATTCGAAAAAGAAGTGAAATACAAATGTCTAAAATTCAACTCAGGAGATTAGAGACACAATGTCATTAAGCATGTAAACTGCTTCGTGGTTAGGCTAACAAAAACCGACTTGTTTTTGTGAAAGTCGTTTGTTTGAATTAGTGAATTAGTTTTCCAAAACAGTAACTTATGTGGGGAAACCAAGACTTTTATTTTGAAATCTTTCAACCTCATCTCATTAGCCTCTAATAGCTAAAGAAAGTGATTTGTCTTCAGTGGAAGGAGAGTCATTTACACCGTGAGGAGCGTCTCTACACACTACATTTCCATGGCTAAAGTTGGACTGAGGTAGAGGCAGCTTCATCCGGATGGTTTGTTTTTCCTTCCACATCTATGGAGGATTTAGTTGACACTGGCAGACAGAGAAAACTCCTTATTCTGTACCTATTTATCGGGAATATTGCAGGTCAGTACGGCACCGGCGAAACCGGCTTCAAAGATTTGATATTGTTGTACTAGTCTTTGTTGTCACATATAAAAACATATTACGTTTTGTTTGTCTGATGTCAGGGTCACTTTGACAAATAAGAACACCTTTATTTAAAAAATAACCTGAACTATAACAACTACCCCACTAGCATTAAACGTTCAGACAACGTTCCCTAAACGTTGTCATAACGACGCAGAGCGTCAAAACACCAGTAAACGTCCATCAGACGTTTATTAAGCGTTGGCTAAACGTTTGCTAGACGTTCGCAGTTAACTTGTTCGTCATATGATCTATAATGACTACCAAGTCAAAAGTACTGATGAAAAAAAACAATCTACTATAGATGCATGTACAGTAGGCTACATAAGACACGATACAGGTTAAAAAAGTAAAAACTAATGAATGAATGAATGAATAACTAACGTCAGCATTTTAAAACATGCAATTGTTTAGGCAAAAACCTTTTCAGTCTTGTTCCAGAAGTCCAAAAGTAATCCGTAAATTTGGGACTTCATCTGTCTTATTTACTACTTTAATAATAATGCATTTTATTTGACAGCAACTTTCAAAATACCCAAGGACACTTTGCAACATTAAAAACACAAATTAAACAGTAAAGAAATGTACGGAAGAGGATTAGGGCCACGAAAAAAAAAGAAAAAAAATTAGAATGACTTTAAAGTCAGAATTCTGACTTTAAATGGCTACAAGACACAAAATCATTACATAATGAAAGTGAAAAGGCTAACTTGAACAGATGAGTTTTGAATTGTGCTTTAAAGGTCAGAAGAGAGTAAATATTACGGATGTCAGGGGGAAAAGTGTTCCAGAGTTAGGGAGCAGAGTAAGAGAAGACTCTTTTCCCCATGGTGGTGAGACGGACAACAAGCACACTGAGGTGGATGGAAGAGGAAGAATGAAGGGAACCTGAGTGGGTGGTAATATGCAGAAGATCAGACAGATAAGGAGGGGCAAAGTTGTAAACTGCCCTGAATGTGAACAGGATTTTAAATTAAATTCTGAAAGAAACAGAAAGCCCGTGAAGTTGTAAATTTGGAGTGATGTGGTCAAATGAGGCCGTTTTGGTAATGATGCAAGCAGCAGTTTTGAACCAGTGGATGTTTATGGATAGGTAGACCTACAAGGAGAGAATTATCAATTCGAGAAATGACCAGACTGTGGACCAGAATGGAAACAGAGTACAGGGAGGGGGATGGACGAAATCGGTTAATATTATGGAGGAAGAAGTGTGCAAACCGGATAGTATTACTAATGTGAGAGTGAAAAGAGAGAGTACTGTAAAGAATGACACCCAGACTTTTAACTTGAGGGGTTGGAGAGACCAAAGAACTGTCAATTGTGAGGGAAAAGTTGTTGATTTGTAAATTTAGTTACAATGAGTGAAAACTCAGTTTATCACTGTTTAATTTGAGGACATTCAATGCAAACCAGGATTTTATTTCATCTAAACAGGTAGTGAGGGATGTACATTTTTAGCTTGCATTTTAGTCTGCTGTGTTTTATCTAAATTACATCCTCATTTACAAGAATCCTGCGACATTATACCTGTAGAGTATATGATTAATTATGTGATGTGTATACAGTGTAAGTTACACGGTGTTAATATTTTGTTTGTTAGTTAACCTTTGTGCATTCAAACATAAGCTTCAATTTAGGACCGGGCAATGTATCGAGTATACTTGATGTATCACGATATTTTCAATTTACGATAGTTAAAATGGCTATATCGCAACTATCGAGTATAAATTGTCGTTCAAATAAACTTTCGCCGTCAAATTCACTGCGAGTATGGTTTATCCGACACCCTATGAATGCATCACTAGTTCTAGCGCTAGAAACAGTGCTGGATCAATAATTTGGCAGTGGTTTGGATTGTATATGGAGGATGTCGAACAAAATGGGGTAATTTGCGAAACATGTTATAAAACTATTGCCACAAAAGCTTGTACACAAATTTATTTCACCACCTAATGAGACTATTCTTTTACATGCCGTTCATAGCTGCGCTGCAGCGGTAGAACTAGTCCGTTAAAGTGAAACCTGGAGACGTAGGTATGATTCATTTAGTGCTGTGCAATGGGAAAAATAACGCAACTTTATGTATCAGGATTCAGCACCAAAAACACTCCAACATTACCCCCACATAGGACAGAACATTCAGTTCGTTACAGTTTTGGGTTTTTAGGCTTGATGTGTATTTTGCTTTTATTAATAAGTGATCACTGTGGTAGATTAGCCATCACTGCTATTAGCCATGCTAACACAGCAGTGGTTGATTAGCTAATTTAAAGACCTGCTTTACTGATGATACCAAAACACACCTTATTCCACAGCACATCTAATTGTTAAGTTTGTCAAAGTCAAGCATAATTGACCTACTTCCCTCTCCCTCGCTATTTTTTTTCTTAGTTAAAACTTGTTTCTCACCTTGTTATCTAGTCATAATGTAGACAGTTCCTAGCAAAATACTGAATCCCTTTTTATATGAGCTTACATTTAAGTCTAGCAGGGAAATGGGGGCGGGGCGTGCGTGGGTGACATCATGCTGCAGGGATCTATAGTTTAAAATAACATTGGAGCTCATTTAAGAATATTGTGATATATATCGTGTATTGTGATGTAGTAAAAATATATCAGGATATTAGATTTTCCTCATATCACCCAGCCGTACTTCAACTAACATATTTTTTTTAACTTATGTTGTAGAATCGTTTTAAAATAACCAAAATCACAATAACAGCCTTGCTTTTATGTGTGTATCTTTGTATCATTTTTCTTAATTTTTCTTTCCTTCTAGCTGATTGTCCCATACCTCAACATGGAGAGAACACAGTTCTCACAGAAGAATCCCTCCTAAAAAATTCATTCCCTGATGGTACTGTGATCACATATAAGTGCAGAAATGGATATTACAAAGTAAGTGGCACTGGGACGATGAACTGCGTCGATGGGAAGTGGACCGAGCCAGATATCATCTGCAGTAGTGAGTCCTGTCTAACTTGCATTTTACATCTAACAAACACAGTCATCCAACATGCTTTACATTGTCATTTTGGCTCTATGTAATCCTACACTGATGTCTACTGTTTGTTTTGTTTTTGTTGTTTTTCTTTATATCAAAGTGAAAGAATGTGGTCTCCCTGAAGCACAACCACACATGCTATTTGACACCAGCGAAGGTACTCTGTTTGGTGCAATGGTTAAAATAACCTGTGAAGAAGGGTAGGTATGATTCCAAATATTTAAATTAGATTATCTGCTTAAATGTCATTGTTTTATCTCAGAAAATCAGGTGTATGCCTTGACTTGCAGTAACTCCAGTAAGGGTTACTTTGGTAGACTCAGTTCAATTGTGGTGTACAAAAGACTGTTAATTATCTGTTTTCAGCCCTCAAGTTTGTTTTTCCTTGATCAAGGTGTTTAATATGTAGTATTTTATTTCCGCCACTGGGTGGCTCCTCGATCATATTTTGTTCATAGATCTGAGTATTGAGTAGTGTGGATATCAACACAGACTTTGTTTATTACCTCTTTCTACTGTGTGCGTCCATTGAATTTAAGTAATACTGTTGGTTGTTTAGTTCTGTTTCATAAATGCCTAAATGCTGTATTTGTACTTTGTCCTGTTGAATATTATGGTCGTTTGGTATAGTTTATTCGTATTGTGGAGAGCTAAAAGTTAGCCGTGTAGCATTAAGCTGTTAAGCTCAGTTTAGGGTAATTAGATACAGCTGTAATTCCCGGTTAAAATTTCCAATTGAAATGCCTTATTTCTCTTGTATGTTTTATCCCGTGACACTATTATTAGCACGGTTGATTATTATTTATGTGTAATTATTATTTAAATTTTCATAGTAAGATATTAATCAGCTGCTAGTTTATAATATTCTTAAGCACGTTTATTCCCTTCATGGACATTTTGGTTTTATTTGTGAAAGTATTTACAGGAAACTACTTATAATTTGTATTTTTTTTACCTTTATAGAAAACCACACACATACACATGTGCCTTTATATGTATGGAGGAACCTCAAGAGCTAATTACAGTCAAGTAAAGCTCAATTCTGGTTCTCTTATTTCACTTACTCACCTAAACATCAGCTGTCCTTACCCGGCACCCTGGAGTGATTGTTTATCCATAACCAAATCAGCCTGAGTATTCATTACATGTGGAATTGCAACATTTGTTCCATTTTTAGCTGGTGTGGTTTGCTTTCAGACTGCACTGTTAAACAATCCAAATAAATTGAAAAACCTATTCACCCCATCGCCTGTGGTGGTGTTGCAACAAATACTACTGAAGGGAATAACATGAAAAGCTAAGAAGACATATTGTAAGTGTGTCTTTATTCTTGTTTTATAAATATAAACAAAATGTACTTGTAAGATTTTTCTTTTGTTTTTTTCAAAAGACCATGAGCCATTTCTGTCTTAGCATTAGACTCTTGCGTTTGTTTTGGTTTTATTTACCAATTGTGCGCTGCACCATGGTTCGCTTCCTGCTTTTGGGATGATAACCAGTCCACTTGCATCCGCATTTGAGTCATGCCAGAGTTCATTTTAATCAAAATAACACCTAGACTTTGAGGGAGCTTAGAGTTTGCTATTTTACTCTGTCCTCATGTGCATTTGGGATAATGGCAAAATCATTTTGAATATCAAGAAGAGCTCACTTTCTCCTTCAAATCTACAAATAATTTGTGCTGGTTTGTGCAGCAAAATCTTTTGTTTGTGCTGCTATAATTTTAAATATATTAAGAAATATTTCCAGAGGTCATGAAAGGTCAACCAGCCCCCACACTTTCTTAAAATCAGACAAAATTGGTGTCAGTTAACTCGACCATGCTTGTGCTGGTTTGTACAGCAAAAATGTTGCGTTTGCTGCTTTGGATTTGAAGATAATATGGAAGTTTAAAGGTCAACCTCCCCCTCCCCCACTTTTACAAAATCAAACAAATTTGGTTTCAATCTACTCTGCTGCATTTGTGCTGGTGTGTGCTGCAAAATTTTTGTTTGTGCAGCTATCATTTTAAAGATAATAATTAAAATGTTAACTGGGGGTCATAAGAGGTCAATCCTCCCATTCCTGCACACATTTGCAAAAATAAATAAATTTGGTGTCAATCAACTTGGCTAAGCTTGTGCTGGTTTGTGCAGCAAACAGTTTTGTTTGTGCCGGAATCATTTTAAAGATAATAATAAAATGTTTCCAGAGATCATCTGAGGTTAACCACTCCCTTTTACATTTCCAAAATAAACAGATACTGTCTGGATTCTGTCTTCAAACAATGACTCTGTGTGAATAAACAGAAAATCTAAAATTTATTGCATAATTTTTAATATTAAATCTTACTCACAAACTAAAATTTCTTTATGGTTCATCAGATTCTGTCATTCTTTATGACTTCTTTTGTCTTTATGCAGTTACCGGGTCACTGGATGGAACTACAGACTGTGCATGGACATAGGGTGGTATGGAAAGGGAGACTGTGTCCGTAAGTGTTTGAATTCTCTTTTTTAAAACACAGTTGACCAAAGCATTGTGTACCTGAAACAGAAATTCTCTTTTCCAATTTTCTAAGTTGTTACTTGTCCCATCCCGACCAAAGTGGAAAATGGCGAACATTCTTGGAGTAGTGACGATAAACCAGAATATCAACAAACGATACATTTCTCGTGTAACACAGGATACACTATGGTTGGGAATAAAACCATTAGGTGTACTAAAACTGGCAAATATGATTTTGGGCCACCACAATGCATCGGTAAGTTCTTGTGCTTTATTTCAGGCTTCACAGAAGATCTGTTAGCCAAGACAATATACAGTTTGCATATACAGTTGTGAATAACGTAAACCGTCCTTCAACCACTTGTAAAATAGCTCATTGTCCTGCCTATCATTTCACCACTGTATAAAGCTGACAATGATTCATCCTGAGATGGAAACCTAACTAAATGACTGCCGGTTAATTTTCATTTGTTTTATAGGTTTTTGAACAAGTCTCATTGGAATTCTAACATGATCAAAGAAGCAAACTGTAGCATGAGTTAAAATGCAAATTCTCTTTCTTTTTTACTGTATACTTGAATGGGAACAAGTATTAAATATAGACAAATTATGAACAATATATGATTTATAGTCTTAGCTAGTTTACAATGCAGGTTCCTAGATGGGCTATTAACAACGTATTTTTTCATAGAAGAAACAAACTTTTGTTCTTGCAGTGAAATTGTAAAAGAGGAGAAATTTGAATTTCTTTGTTATAATTTTTTCAGTGTGGTTGTATATACAATAGAAACACAAATTGCAGCATTGTTTATTATTGTGTTTATATTGAACTATGTGACACATTCACTAAAGAATAATATATATTTATAAAGTTCTTTGCAAAGTGTTTGCCCTTTTTACTGATTTATTAACCACACGTAAATATTGAGGAGTATAAAATATATTTTGAAACCACTGGACAACATGGCTATAAAGATCTAAAAAAGCAACACATTAGGAGCTGATCTTAGTAATTTTAAGAACTGATGACAGCACGGAAAAAACAGTGGCTGGTGAAATATTTGTGTGGTCGATAAAGAGTTTTCTTCAGGGAGGAATCAGGGATGGAAATTTAACATTTTCTCCATCGGCCACAGTGGTTGGTGGAGAAATCCCCACAAAAATTTGGAGGACCACAACCAGGTGCCATGACAGTGCCCGAGGCAAATGCGCATTGGCGCAGATGCACACTTGGGTCCAGTTCAATGTATGGAAGGAAGTATGAAAATGTACAAATACTACATGAGTCTTCATGGGGGGCTGGTGGTCTTTGTGGCTGGGTGCAGCCCCCCCCCTTATTGGATAATGGAAGGTGAAATGCTAATCAATTACTAGGCTCATGCATGATTTTTTTCTCCCCTAGCTTTTTGCCCCATACCTAAAGGTGGAGAGAACATGAATCTCACTGATGAATCCCTCCTAAAAAAGGATTTCCCAGCAGGTACCGAGGTCACATATGAGTGCATAATTGGATATGAAAAAGTAAGTGGCACTGGGATCATGAAATGCGACGATGGGAAGTGGACCAAGCCAGATATCATCTGCAGGAGTGAGTCCTGTCTAACTTGCATTTTACATCTAACAAACACAGTCATCCAACATGCTTTACATGGTCATCTTGGCTCTATGTAATCCTACACTAATGTCTACTGTTTTTTTTCTTTTGTTTGTTTTTTGTATTTTTTATATCAAAGAGAAAGACTGTGGTCTCCCTAAAGCACAGCCACACATGTTATTTGACACCAGCCAGGGTACTCTATTTGGTGCAGTGGTTAAAGTAACTTGTGAAGAAGGGTATGTATGATTCCAAATATTTAAATTAGATTATCTGCTTCAGTGCCATTGTTTTATCTCAGAAAATCAGGTGTATGCCTTGACTTGCAAGAACTCTAAAACAATCTTTTCACACCTGACAGTCTTCTAGACTCAGTTCAACTGGGAACCAAAATTGCAACATTTGTTACATTTTTAGCAGGTGTGGCTCGCTTTCACACTGCACTTTGTTAAACAATTCAAAGTAATTGAAAACCCTGTTCACCCCTTTGCCTGTGGTGGCTTTGCAGATCTGCTGAACAAATAACATGAAAGGCTCAGAAGACATGAGTTCATCTTTCTTCTTCACAAAATGTAAACCAAATGCGCTTCTAAGATTTCACTTTTGTTTTTAGCAATAGACCATGAGCCATTTCTTCTGTTTGTTTTTGTTATATTTACCAATTGTGCCCTGCGCCATGGTTCCCTTCCTACTTTTGTAACGATCACTAGTCCTCTTGCATCCACATTTAAATCTCATCAGATTGAACTTTAATCAAACTGCGACCTAGATTTTGCTTTTTTGGTGTGTCCGGATGTGCATTCACACTTCCCCTGTTTAAATAACTGCAGTACAATTTTGAACATCAAGAGCAGTTAATTTAACACAGGTTTTGCGATGGAATATTTCTAATTTTGAAACGGAGTCTGCAAATGTGTTTGTTCTGCCTGCGCTGACCCAACACAAGCTGGCAACAGCAATGCTAAGCAGAAAACAGGAGATCAGGTACAATTTCATCAAAATCACTACATATAGAAGTGCAAGCAACTCTGATGTGTTCATTCTTACCATAATACTCACTAACAAGGACTTGTGAAGTCTAAAAAGATGCATATTTTGTGTATTTGGTTCACACCCAAGGCGAACCGTACGAGAATTTGTTTGAAAGCGGAGAGAGACCACCTCAAAAAATTGGTCTCAGTCTGGTTGTTTGGTACACACCAGAGTTCGCATGACTATTCACACCTGCACCAAAGGTCTGGACCAACAGGGGAATCAAACTTTGATCTGTTTAAACTAGACCAAATGTGTTAGGTATGAATGCGCCCTATATCATGAGGGACACTAACATGTTCATTGCTGCAATACCAGCATTTATGTACCATGCAGCAATTCAATCTTTGTCAGGATTTCCATCTAGACATGTCCGCACATTTTAAAAAAACTTGTAGAGTCAGTAAAATTTGTACAAATATATGTCAAGATCAAATTGAACATTAATTGAGTTGAATTGAGTTATATAAGGTTTATAGAGCTGTTTATAATTTTTTCACACTAAAGTTTTATAGAAATTTCTTGTGTTACGAGTTCAATTCGGTAGGTTTTTTTTGTGTGTGTGTGAATATTCAGTAAAGAAAATCTGAGTTAAAATTCAAATATTTAAGATATTAATAAAAATGACTACTTTTTTCAGCCTGAGTAGAACATACCTTATGAGGGATTGGTAACTTGACCTATTCCCAATGGTTGCTAACAATAGGTGGAATAGGTTGAAGAACTATTATTTTATCTCCAGTGCAATTTGCGGATATTCAGTTGTTATGTGATTTCTTACTAGAAGAGTTGACATTAAAAAGGTTTAGAATCAATATTAATTAATATTTCATATAAGTCTATTAATAATATTACCTACAATAAAATACATTGTTAAAAACTTATTTTTTATGTGGGATTAATGGTTGTGATAGCTGGAGATAGGCACCAGCACCCCTTCCGGCCCCAATGGGATAAGGGTGTAAGAAAAAAAAATGTATGGATGGATTAATGGTCGTATTATTTGATTTAAGAAAATTGCAACCCATATATCAGTGATCAATTAGTAACTCTTTTCTTGGATTTATTGATAGTGCCACATCCACTGCTAGGAGGCTTTTTCGCTCTCCTCCCCTTCCATCTATCTGCTGCATGAGAAAAGCAACTTAGGAGCACGATTTGTTCCTTCCCCCAGTCTTCATGTAATGCTGATGCAAACGTCATATTTGTAGTCTGTACAATAACCTAATGGCAGAAGATAAAGCCTATGCTGACATTTTGTCTGCAATACACTGTTAAAATGCAGATATTTAACCAAATTGTCCTATTTTGTATTATTAATGAGCTCTTATAGGTAATCCTTTATACTTTTGTGAACTGTAGAAGAGGTTTTTTTCGTTTATTTTATGAGTAGTGTCATGAAAACTGGTATAGAGTGGTGAGATCTCTCCAGGTTCACTCAGAAAACAGAACATTAAGGCCTGGGAGATATAAGTAATCTTGCATTGTGATTTAATGATGATTAAAATATACAGTACAGACCAAAAGTTTGGACACACCTTTTAATTCAATGAGTTTCCTTTATTTTCATGACTATTGACATCGTAGATTCACACTGAAGGCATCAAAACTATGAATAACACATGTGGAAATATGCACTAAACAAAAAAGTGTAAAACAACTGAAAATACACCTTGTATTCTAGTTTCTTCAAAGTAGCAACCTTTTGCTGTGATTACTGCTTTGCACACACTCTGCATTTTCTTGATGAGCTTCAAGAGGTAGTCACCTGAAATGGTTTTCACTTCATAGGTGTGCCCTGTCAGGTTAATAAGTGGGATTTCTTGCCTTATAAATAGTCATGAAAATAAAGAAAACCCATTGAATTAGAAGGTGTGTCCAAACTTTTGGTCTGTACTGTATAAATGTATATCTTCTGGAATTTTGATTATTGACTGATTATATAAAATGTATTTCTGTATTTTGCTCTATTAATGATTATAAAGATGTGCATTTATTGTACTTTGATTTACTGATGATTATACAAAGAGTTGACATAAGAAGCAAATCAAGAAATGAATAACACAATGAATGAATGATGAATAAAATCAATCTCAGATGATTATTATAAGAAGTTAGGTTTGAATTATAAGAGAAAGTTGATTATGTTTAATGATTTATGATAATCTACAGGATTGTAACTCAAGTAATGAAACATAGTGTGATGTGAAGTGACATGCTGTTCCCAGACTATGTTGTAATTAGAGCAAAAGTCAGGGCCAGAGTGGAGCGGGGAAAAGAGGAAGCAAGATGTTTTCTTTTAAACTAAAGTGGGGAAGTAAGCCAGATGGTCGGTGGACAGGCAGCAGAAAAGAGGAAGTAAGCAAGGTGTTGGCCGCTGTGAGTAAGCCAGACGTTGACTGCTGTAAGAAGGGTTGGTGCTTTCCAAAGACCCATCGAACGTTTAAGAAGTCATGTAAGCCATCACCTCATACACAGAGAGTATAAAAACCCATGAAAAGAGGAACAAAGCATTCTTAGTCTGCGGCGCTGAAGTCAAGCCAACAAGAGGACGCAGACAGAAGATCAGCAGAGGACCGCACCCTGGAGCCACGGGGAAGTTGAGTCTCCGCACTGCTAGAAGAGACAAGATCCATCAACCCTCAGCCCTGGTTCCTGTTTCGACTGCCTACTCTGCCTCAACCCAACAGACTTGGAGAAAAGACAAAGGTCACAGAGTGATGAAGATCTGAGTGTTCGGAAGATAACAACCAGTTCTGCTTTGCTTCTATTCTAAAGAGGATTTTTGCCTTACAAAGACAAAGACTGACCAAGGACATTTGAAGTTTTCTGTTGCCGAGATCATCCATCATCTGGTTATGAGTTGAACTGCACCCCAAAGCCTTGTTCAGTAAATTAGTGACACAGTTTAGGGAAAGAAGTTAGAATAGACTGAAGGTGGTTTAAAATAATTGTAATTTTTATTCTTAATTTGTAATCATTGATAATTGATTACAAATTAATGTCACTTATCCTTGCTAAAGCTTGCTTAATAAAGATGCATTAAAATTTCTAATAAGATTTTTGGTCAGTGAAATTAATTGAGTCATCTATTATTTTATGATTCTCCTAAGTAGTGTAAAACCTATGAACATGATTCTAGAAAGGTGGTGGCTTCGGAATGCATTTAGTGTTGGTAAAATAATGACCCTGGGGCTTATGTCGAGCCACTAAAAACTATCTAACAAGTGCACGTTGTTGATAGAGAGAGAGAGCTACCGTTAACAAGAGCGGTTATTGAAGTTATGCAGTTGTGAGGGCTACTGAGCAGATTGCTTCTTAACTGAAAAGGGTCGTAGCTCTTGGATTGTAGATGAATCTCCCTCGACAGCAGCCTAGACTGATAATCTCTCCTTCTTCAGGGTAAGTTCGGTGGGTTAGAGATTTTCCGGATCCATTAGATGGAGAGCTGGTCAGTAGTCACTCCTTTGGAGTTGTGAGGTTTAGGGCTGGGCTTGCTATTGCGCAATAACAGTAGTTAGACATAACGTTTCTGTGTGTCAGTTATTTATTACGCAATGGCTGTTAAACTAATGGTAGAAATTAGAAACCTACCTTTAGTCATTTTATTTTGCAGAAATATATAAAAATGTATTCTTTATTTGCCAGTTTATTATTATTTTTGCTTTATTAATTTGTTTTTTCCTCCACTTTATGACATTGAGCAACATACATTATGTTTGTCTCACTCCATTAAAATGCTGCATGAGTCAAGCAAATTAACATAACTCTCCTGATTCTTTCTCCCTATTTTCAAGGGTGCAACATAGGCAGCATGAAGAAATGTGCATATACACTGTTAAATTTTACTGTAAAGCAAAACAAAAGTTTCTCTTTCATAAAAAAATATTATATAGCCATTGCTGTTTTGAGAAGAAATATAGCCTACTGCCTCCTTAAAGGTTGGGTTGCTTGAATCATGTCAGTAAACTATGACTCTGTGTGAAAGAATAAATAGAAAATGTAAAATTAGTAGCATAATCTTTAATTATTAAATGTTATTCACCAGCTGAACTCTTCTTATGGTCGAACAGAATCTTTCAGTCTTTATGACTTTTTTTGTCTTTATGCAGTTACTATATCAATGGAATGAGCAACAAACAGTGCTTGGACACAGGATGGTTTGGAACTGCAAGTTGTGTCAGTAAGTGTTGTTCAGTTTAAATTCTCTTTTTTTTTCAACTAAAATATTCTGTACCTGAAACAGCAATTTTCTTTTTCTTTTGATAATTTTTCCAGTTTTTACTTGTTCCAAACCGACCAAAGTGGAAAATGGCAGACATTCTTGGGATAGTGACCGTGAACCAGAATATGGACAAACTATACATTTCACATGTAACACAGGATACACCTTGTTTGGGAGTAAAACCATTAGGTGTACTAAAACTGGCGAATATGATTCTGAGCTACCACAATGCATCGGTAAGTTCTTGTGCTTTGTTTCAGGATCTACAGAAAATATGTTAGGTAAGACAATATACAAGAAGTTTGCAAATACATTTGTGAATAAAGTAAACCATCCTTCCACTATTTGGAAAATAGCTCATTGTCCAGCCTATCATTTCACCACTGTATAAAACTGACAATGATCCATCCTGAGATGGAAACCTAACTAAATGACTGACGGTTAATTTTCATTTATTTTAAAGGTTTTTGAACAAGTGTCATTGAATTTCTAACGTGATCAACAAAGTAAACCATGTTCAATGGCAAATACAAATTTGCTTTCGTTCTTTATTGTTTTTATTTTGAATGGGGACAAGTGTTAGTATAAATAAATTATGAACACTATAACATTTATAGCCTTAGCTGGTTTGCAATGCACATTCCCAGATGGGCCATTAACAACATATTTTTCCATAAAAGAAACACACTTATGTTTGTTCTTGCAGCGAAATTGTAGAAGAGGAGAAGTTAGAATCTTTTGTTACAATATTTTCAGTGTCGTGTCTAAAAAAAAAAAAAAAAAAAGAAATGATCCCGTGGTTTGTGTACAATAGAGCTGAAAATCCCTACCACAAATCAAAGTGTTGTATGCAATGCAAGCATAATCCAAGCATTGATAATTATTGTGCTTATATTGTACTTTGTGACAAATTCACTGAAGGAAAATGTATATTTATATTAAATTCTGTAGAAATTATTTGCTCCCTCTTATAGTAATGAGCATTAAATATGTTTTGAAACTCCCTGACAACATGGCTATAAATATCTAAAAAAGCAACACATTATGATGTGATCAAAGTAATTTTAAGAACAGATGACAACATGAAGAAAAAAAAAGTGGCTGGGGAAAAAGTCAATAAAAAGTTTTCTTCACCAGCCACTGTGGCCAATGGAGAACATGTTAAATTTCCATTCCTGATTCCAGGGACATACAGTTAGGTTCATAGCTGGTGAGACACTGAATTAATAAGATTTATAAATATAGACACCTTGCATGCTATTTTTTACATACAGAAATTTCGCGCGTGTGTTTTACGCCTGCTCAAACGTCAAGTCTGAACATCTGACACTTTTGTGTGTTCAAACATAAGCTTCAACTAATTTGTTTTTTAAACATATTTTGTAGAATAATTATAAAATAACCAAATACCACAATAACAGCCTTGCTTTTATGTGTGTGTGTTTGTGTGTAATTTTTCTTTTTTTCATTTTCGTTTCCTCCTAGCTGACTGTCCCAAACCTCAACATGTAGAGAACACAAATCTCACTGCTGACTCCCTCCTAAAAAGCTTTTTTCCAAGTGGTACTGAGATCTCATATGAGTGCATAATTGGATATGATAAAGTAAGTGGCACTGGGATCATGAAATGCGACGATGGGAAGTGGACCGAGCCAGATATCATCTGCAGGAGTGAGTCCTGTCTAACTTGCATTTTACATCTAACAAACACTGTCATCCATCTTGCCCTACATGGTCATCTTCGCTCTATGTAATCCTACACTAATGTCTACTGTTTTTTTTGTTTGTTTTGTTTTTGTTGTTTCTTTATATAAAAGAGAAAGACTGTGGTCTCCCAGAAGCAAAACCGCACATGTTATTCGATACCAGCCAGGGTACTCTGTTTGGTGCAATGGTTAAAGTAACCTGTGAAGAAGGGTATGTATGATTCCAAATATTTAAATTTCATTATTATCTGCTTAATTGTCTTTGTGTTATCTCAGGAAATCAAGTGTATGCCTTGACTTGCAGTAACTCCACTAAGGGTCTAATCACACCTGATAGTCCAGTAGACTCAGTTCAATTGGGGACTGAAGACTGAAATTGCAACATTTGTTACATTTTAGCTGGTCTG
Organism: Xiphophorus couchianus; assembly: GCF_001444195.1. Taxonomy (NCBI): domain Eukaryota; kingdom Metazoa; phylum Chordata; class Actinopteri; order Cyprinodontiformes; family Poeciliidae; genus Xiphophorus; species Xiphophorus couchianus. The sequence continues at coordinate 6,830,583 of NC_040247.1, forward strand.
GTTCACTTTCACACTGCACTGTGTTAAACAATCCAAAGTAACTGAAAAAACCTGCTCACCCACTCGCCTTTGGTGGCGTTGCAGTTGCATCAAGATCTACTGAAGGAAATAACATGAAAAGCTCAAAAGAAGACACGAATGTGACTTTCTGCTTCACACAATATAAACAAAATGTGCTTGTAAGATTTCTCTTTTGTTTTTAGCAGAAGATCATGAGCCATTTCTTCCTCTTGCATTAGACTCTTTCATTTGTTTTGGTTTTATTCACCAACTACACTCTGTGCCATGGTTCACTTCCTGCTATTGGAACGATCTCTGGTCCTGTTGCATCCGCATACGAACCATGCCAGAGTTCACTTTACTTAAACTGAGACCTAGACTTTGAGGCAGTTAAAAGTTTGCTTTGTTGGTCTGTCCAAATGTGCATTCACACTTCCCCTGCTAGGTAACAGCAGTACCATTGTGCATGTCAAGAGCTGCTCATTAAACACAGGTTTTGTGAAGGAATATTTCTTATTTTAAACGGCATTTGTAAATTCGTGTTGCAAGCTCTATTCCCCCTGCCCCCCCAATTTTCAGGTAATTCTGATTAAAAACATCAGATGTGTAGTTTGTACATTAAAGTAATGGTAGAAGCTAAAAGTGTGTGCTGCCATTTTTTCTACCATAAAACCTTTTGTAATGCAGATATACAACCAAATCTTCTAATTTTGTGTTTTTAATTAGCTCTTATAGGTAATCCTTTATTCTTTTGTGAATTGCAGTTGTGTTTTTTTGTTTTGTTTTATGAGTAGTTAGACATAATGTTTCATTACGTAGTTATGTACTAGGTAGTGGCTGTTAAACTAATGGCAGAAGCTATAAATCTGCCTTTTATCATTTTATTTTTCAGAAATATATACAAATGTATTTATTTAGTTTATTTGGCAGTTTATTATTTTCCTTTATTAATTAGTTTTTTCCCTCCACTTTATGACATTGAGCAACATGTACATGTTTATGTCTGACTCCATTAAAATGCTACATGAGTGAAGCAAATGAACATAACTCTCCTGATTATTTCTCTCCTGTCTTCAAGGGTGCAACATAGGCATCATAGATAGGTGTGCATATATGCTGTACAATTGTACTTTAAAACAAAACGAAACTTTCTCCATCCATTTTCTGTACACCTTTTCCCTAAAGGGTCGACAGGGGTGCTGGTGCCTGTCTCCAGCGAGCGTTTCGGGCGAGAGGCAGGGTCACTCTGGACAGGTTGCCAGTCTGTCGCAGAGCAATCCAGAGACAAACAACCCTACACACACACACACGCCCCTAAGGAGAAATTAGATAGACCAATTTACCTGACAGTCATGTTTATAGACTGTGGGAGGAAGCTGGAGTACCCGGAGAGAACCCACGCATGCACAGGGAGAACATGCAAGCTCCATGCAAAAAGACCCTGGGCCGGGAATCAAACCCAGGACCTTCTTGCTGCAAGGCAACACTGCTACCAACTGATCCACTGTGCAGCCCCTGCGAAGCTCTCTTTTAAAAAAATATTATATAGCCAGTGTTATTTTGAGAAGAAACATAGTCAACCGTGTCCTTAAAGGATGGGTCGTTTGGATCCTGTCAGCAAACTATAACTATGTGTGAAAGAGTAAATAGAAAATAGAAAATTATTGCATAATCTTTAATTATTAAATGTTACTTACCAGTTGAACTTATTTAAAAATTGAACACATTCTATCACTCCTTATGACTTTTTTTTTTTTGTCTTTATGCAGGTACCAGATCATTGGCTCAAGCTACAAACAGTGCTTGGACATAGGATGGTTTGGAACGGCAGACTGTGTCAGTAAGTGTTGTTCAGTTTGAAATATTCTCCTTTTTTCAACACAGTTGACCAAAACATTTTGTACCTTAAACAGCTATTTTATTTAGTTTTTTCTAATTTTCTCAGTTGTTACTTGTCCCAAACTGACCAAAGTGGAAAATGGCAAAAATTCTTGGAATAGTGACAATAAACCAGAATACCAACAAACAATAAATTTCACATGTAACACAGGATACACCTTGTTTGGGAATGAAACCATAAGGTGCACTAAAACTGGGGAATATGACCTTGAGCTACCACGATGCATTGGTAAGTTCTTGTGCTTTATTGCAAGCTTCACAGAAATTACATTAGCCAAGACAATACACAAACCATTTGCAAATACAGTGGGGGAAAAAGTTGTTAGTTAGCTACCAATTGTGCAAGATTTCCCATTTAAGAAGATGAGAGAGGCCTGTAATTGACATTATGGGTAGACCTCAACTGCGGGAAACAAAATGAGAAAACATACCTAGAAAATCACATTGTCTGGTGGCTGGTGAAATGTTTGTGTGGCCGATAAAAAGTTTTCTCTACTAGCCTATGTGGCCAGTGGAGAAAGTTTTAAATTTGCATCCCTCTTTCTTCAAAAATGAGTACTCATAGAGGGATCATTGAAATGCTGGTCCAGACCAACCAGCTTTGCAACAGCACCATACAGTTTGAGTGAAAGATGGTGCGTGCAGAGCAATCCCCATAAAAATTCAGAGGTCCACAAGCAGGCGCCACAACAGTGCTCTAGGTAAATGTTAATTGACGAGGTCGCACATTTGGGCCCAGTTCAAATCATCAACAATAAACCTAGCTTTAGAGAGAACAGAAAGTCGTGGAGTGATCACGTATGGAAAAGGCTCCAATGGACTCAGTCTCTTTGGACTGCGGGAGAGTTAAGTTCTCCTTGAAGATTTATTTATATAAATAAATGACATGCACATCATGAATGAAAGGAAATGAGAAAATTGGACATACAACCATTATTTGAATTGAGAGGACAAGGCTTTGCCAGGCAAGGAGCCCTCCAGTGCCTAGGTGTGGTTTAGAAGTTTTGTAAACACATTTCATTAAAACATCCCACAGTTATTAATACAAGGTCAAGTCAAAAATGAACATGTTATTTAAAGTAAGTTATCCATAAATATATATAAAAAATTATATAAAAACTAAAATCAAAACATTTTTTTTATACTGAGTAAATGTTCAGAGTGTATGTCAATACAAATTTTGGTGAATGTCCAGTCCAAACATTTTACACTTTTGTGTGTTCAAACATAAGCTTCAACTAATTTGTTTTTTAAATATATTTTGCAGCATAATTTTAACATATCCAAATACCACATTGACAGCTTTGCTTTTATTTTTTTATTATTTATTTTAGTGTGTGATTCTTCTTCATTTTTACTTCCTCCTAGCTGACTGTCCCAAACCTCAAAATGTAGAGAACACAATTCTCACTGCTGACTCCCTCCTAAAAAGTTTTTTTCCAGGTGGTACTGTGATCTCATATGAGTGCATAATTGGATATAATAAAATAAGTGGCACTGGGATCATTAAATGTGTCGATGGGAAGTAGACCGAGCCAGATATCATCTGCAGTAGCGAGTCCTGCCTAATTTGAATTTTACATCTAACAAACGCAGTCATCCAACATGCTTTACATGGTCATCTTGGCTCTATGTAATCCTACACTGATGTCTACTGGTTTTTTTTTTTGTTTGCTTCTTTTATATGAAAGAGAAAGACTGTGGTCTCCCAGAAGCAGAACCGCATATGTTATTCGATACCAGCGAAGGTACTCTGTTTGGTGCAATGGTTAAAGTAACCTGTGAAGAAGGGTATGTATGATTCCAAATATTTAAATTTCATTATTATCTGCTTAAATGTCATTGTGTTACCTCAGAAAAGCAAGTGTGTGCCTTGACTTGCAGTAACTCCGTTAAGGGTATTTTCACACCTGACAATCCAGTAGACTCAGTTCAATTGGGAATTGAAATTGCAACATTTATTACATTTTTAGTTGGTCTGGTTCGACTTCACACTAATCCAAAGTAATTGAAAAACCTGCTTTTTTCCTCCCCTTTATGACATTGAGCAACATGTTATAAGTGGTTGTGTGTATATGCTGTACATTTTTTCTTTAAAACACAAAACTTACTCTTTTATAAAATGTATATAGCCAGTGTAATTTTGGGTAGAAATATAGCCTACATCTTACTTCAAAAGGATGTAGTGTTTGGATCCTGTCTGCAAACTATGAAAATTTAAAAGTAGTACCATAATCTTTAATTATTAAATCTGACTCACGAACTAAACTGTTTTTTTTATGGCTCAACAGATTCTATCAGTCTTTATGACTTCTTTTGTCTTTATGCAGTTACTGGGTCAATGGATCGAACTACAAACATTGCTTGGACACAGGATGGTTTGGAATCGTAGACTGTGTCCGTAAGTGTTGATCAGTTTGAAATATTCTCCTTTTTTCTCAACACAGTTGACTGAAGCACATGGTGCCTGAAAAGGAAGGATGGAAGTAAATTGCTTCAGCTAAAATTATGTACTGTTTTGGTTTTTATCCATATAATTAACTGTTGTGTCTTTGCTAATTTTATAATTATTATTTTTGCTAAACTTAATTTTATTTTATATTTTATCATTTATCTACCTGCGAATTTGTGCTTGTTGTGAATCACTTTGTTCAGCTGAGGTTGTTGTAAATGTGCTATATAAATGAACTTTGACTTTGTTTGAAACTGCAATTTTCTTTTTCTTTTTCTAATTTTCTCAGCTCATACTTGTCCGAAACCTACCAAAGTGGAAAATGGCGAACATTCTTGGAATAGTGATGATAAACCAGAATATCAACAAACAATAAATTTCACATGTAACACAGGATACACTATGGTTGGGATTGAAACCATTAGATGTACTGAAACTGCTAAATATGATTATGAGCCACCACAATGCATCGGTAAGTTCTTGTGCTTTTTTTCAGGCTTCACAGAAGATCAGTTAGCTGAGACAATGTACAAACAGCTTGCTAACACATTTGTGATTCGCCCAAACCATCTTTCAGCTACTTGTATATTAGCTTATTGTCCAGCCTATCATTTCACCACTGTATAAAACTAACAATGGTCCACCCTGAGATGAAACCCTTACTGCAACATGACTAATGGTTAATTTTCATTTACTTTATAGGTCTTTGAACAAGTCTTATTGGAATTCTAACATGATCAAAGAAGCAAACCATAGTATGAGTTGAAATGCAAATTCTCTGTCTTTACTGTTTATTTGAATGGGAATAAGTGTTAAGAATAAACAAATTATGAGTGCTATAACATTTATAGCCCCAGCTAGTTTATAATGCACGTTCCCAGATGGGCCATTACCAACATATTTTTCCATAAATTAAACAAACTTATTTTTGTTCTTGCAGTGAAATTGTAAAAGAAGAGAAATTAAAATTACTTGTTACAATATTTTCAGTAATGTACCTCAATAATTAAATAATACTGGGAATTGTGGTTTTATACATGAAATACAACTACAAATCTCAAGACAAGCACAAATCCCAGCATAGTTTATTATTGTGTTTGTATTATACTTTGACACATTCATTAGAGGATAATATATATTTATATAAAGGTCTATGAAAAGTATTTCCTGTCTTTTGTAGATTTATTTACCACACCTAACTAATAAGGAGCATCAAATATATTTTGAGACTCCCTGACAACATGTCTATGAAGAACTAAAAAAGCAACACATTATGACTTGTTCTAAGTCATTTTAAGATGAGATGACAACATCTCTGATAGCTATCAATCTGGAAAAAGAGTGTATTTCAATCTTTTACACTAGCCTATTTGGCCAGTGTAAAAAAAATAATAATTCCATCCCTGATTCATAGCAATGCTGGTACAGATCAAACTGCTCTGTAACCGTACAATGAGATGAAATGCAACCGTACAATTTGAGTGAAAGATGGTGCATCCAGAGCAATCCCCACAAATATTTGTAGGTCCCCAAGCAGGCACACACTTGGTCTCAGTTCAAATTGTCAACAATAAACCTAGCTTTAGAGAGATCTGAAAGTAGAGGAGTGATCGCAAAGGGAAGAAAATGGCTGACAACATGATCTGAAGTTATTTAGTTGAAAAAATTAATAACACTAAGTATGAAAATCTATGATTACTACATAAGTCTTCATGGGGCCTTGGTGGTCTTGTTGGCAGGCTGGAGCACCCATGTTGGATGATGGCAGGTGAAATATTGCTCAATTACAAGACTCATGCAAGATTTTTATTTCCTCCTAGCTACTTGCCCCATACCTAAAGGTGTAGAGAACATGGTTCTCACTGATGAATTCCTCCTAAAAAAGGATTTCCTAGATGGTGCCAATGTCACATATGAGTGCAGCAAGGGATTTGTAAAAGAAAGTGGCTCTGAGATCATAACCTGCATTGATGGGAATTGGACTAAGCCAGATCTAATCTGCAAGAGTGAGTCCTTGCATATTAAAGTTATTTTATCCTAACCTGTTGGTCATTTGTCAAAATGTGTCTTGCTAAAATATCTAAGTGGAGATTAGCTGTTTTGAATAAGAGAATGCAACATAGATGATTCCTATGAACTAAACCTATAAACAAATGGATGGTGCATGAATGTCAGTTGTAGATAAAGTGTGTCGCACATGCCAAATTAAAATTAGCTGCATGTTGCATATCTAGAATATATCAAAATGCAGAAGAAATGTTATCAGAAGGCAAAAGTACAAAAAAACATATTTCATTTGCTCCTGCAACAAAACAATGTATAGAAAACATAACAAGAATATTTTGGCATAGATTTGCATTTTATTTTACTTTGTGACACATTCACTGGAGGATAATATATATTTCTATAAAGCTCTATGAAAAATAATTTGTCCCCTTTATAGATTTCCTTACCAAAACTGAGTCAGGTCATGGGGATAGCAGCCTCTGTAAGGAGTCCTAAATTTCCCTCTCCCTAGCAACCTGGGCCAGCTCCTCTGTCGGAATTCCAAAGCATTCCCAGGCCAGCCGACATAGTCCCTCCAGCGTGTTCTGAGTCTATTTATGGTTCCCCACTAAGTATTACGTGCCTGTAACACCTCACCAGGGAGGCGTCCAGGAGGCATCCTAGTGAGATGCCCGAGCAACCTAAACTGGTCCTCTCAATGTGGAGAAGCAGCGGCTCAAGTCTGAGTCCCTCCTGGATGACCGAACTTGTCATCCTATCGCTTAGAGGGAAGCCAGATCCCCTCTGGAGAAAACTAATTTTGGCCACTTGTGTCCACATAATCTTCAGAGAGCAGAGACACAATCTTAAGGCCACCAAAACAAATCCCCTAAACATCTTGGCTGCATCTACAAATTCTGTTTATAAATTTTATGTACAGAATTGGTGACAATGTGCAACCTCAGCATAGTCCAAATCTCATAGGAATTGAGCCCAGCTTACTATCGTCATACAAGCTCTGACACCAGTCACACTGGGACCGTAGCGAAGGGCCTGGTACGCCATGCTCCCAGAGCACCTTTCCCAGGGAGGGGCAAGGTTAAATGTCTTCTCCAAGTCGACAAAGCACCTGGTTGGATGAACTCCAACACATGCTCCAGGACACTGCTGAAGGTGTAAAGATGGTCCAGTGTTCTACAACCAGGACAAACACCATACTGCTCCTTCTGAATCTGACGTTCCACACTTCAACAGACCCTCCTCTCCAGAACCTCTGAAAAGCCCTTGTGACTGCAGGGTGAAAAACACCCAGGATATGAAAAACACCCAGCTCTGCAGTCCCCCGTTAACAGGGGACTGCAGAGCTGTAAATATATATACAAATTAAGAGACCACTTAAAATTATAATTTTCTCTGATTTTACTTTTTATGTGTATATGTTTGAGTACACTGAATTGTAGATGGGGATCTACTGAATAATGCAAGTCTGGTTGATGTAGTACATACACTCGTCACTGAATGTCGATCCAGGACATAAACTGGATATGGATTTCCCTTTCTTAGTCTTTATTAAGTAGACAGAGCAGTGGTACAGTCATTTAGAAGATGAAGATGGGGGTGTGTGGTAATAAGTCAGTAACGCACATCAGCAACAGAAACTGTGGGCACCAGCTGCACGCCTCTCCACTCGCTGAACGTTGCTCTGCACTCTGCAGCTGCTGAAATGGTGAGAAAACTCACCACTAGGTGGCACAGTTTCTTCTTTCAGACTCAAAACAAACAGCTCCCAGCACAGTTTGGTATGTTATGTATTAATGTCCAAAGACCGTCTGAGCCTTTACAACATGAACACTGTTCTTTTATTCTATGAACGACTGAAAATATGTCTCCAAAATTCCAAGCAAAAATTTATTTATTTGCGGAAAATGAGAAATGGTCAAAAATTGTGGGGACACATGTATTTTATCCAAATTAGAAAATATATGAGAATTATGCTAACTTTGTCATTTAAAGGCTACAAAATATCATCTAATGAAAACACTACTGCAACCAGTGCATCAACATCCACCTCATGAAAAAGTATCAAACGTTTTCTTCTAAAAAAAAAACTTTAAAAATGTATTTTTAAATGAAGTTGGAAAGCAAAATTTTAATCTAAAATTCGTCACTGCAGCAGTTTTTTTCTCTTTTTTTTCATATCACAATCAAGTGAATTTTCTGTGTACCTCAGTAGTAAATAAATTATAGATTTCTCAGATCACCGATTTGGAAATGACCTTGGTGAGCCACTGTATTACAAACGAATCGTGCAAGTAATGTGGCATGTTTGGAGAATTATAAGTGGATGTTTCTCCTCTCTTGACACCTGAGCAGGAGTCATTTTTATTTGTTTTCTGAAGAATTGTATATATTGAAGTTGTGTTTTCCTTATAAAGACTTAATCGCATCTTTGCTGTAATGTTGTAAATCCACTAACTACACTGTTTTGTACTTGCAGGCCATAGTATAGAGACTATAAATAAAGGTGAATTATTGTTTTGAAATCTAAAGATAAGAGCAACATGTAGTATTGGTTGGGTTTTAATATTATTTTATCGTTGCAGGAAATGCACCTTTTTTAAGCAGATTGGCGATAATTATTACAGGTAACATAAATTAAAATATCTCTTTGAAATTAATATTAGCATTTTCTGTGGCTGAAATGCAAAAGTATCAAAAAATCTATTCTTTCTTTCATTTCCTTCACAGTTTGCTGTGTAGTTGGATTTATTTTAAACATCTTTCTTGTGAGGAGACAATGGTGAGATATTGTATTTTAAACTTACAAAAAACTGGATATCTTTATATACAGCTCTGAAAAAAAATTAAGAAACCAATGCACTGAACCCCACTGAAAACCTCATCATTATTCCACCAAATATTGATTTCTGAACTTTTCCTGAGTTAAAACATTAGTATTGTTGTTTCTAAATGAATATGAACTTGTTTTCTTTGCATTATTTGAGGTCTGAAAGCACTGCATGTTTTTTGGGGGGGTTGGGGGGGTGTTGTTAAATGGGTGAAAATAAAAAATACTGCCAAGGAGGAAAGTGCACATTAACTACTGCTAGTAGTTAATGTGCACTTCCCTCTACAAATGCATTAAATCAGTTAACATCTTGTTAAAAAAATAAACTGTCCAATAATTCTCACACAAGTTTCTTAATTGATGACGCTATAGCTCAAATGACACTGGAGAAGAGCTGACGCCGGAGGAGATAATGCAGTTCCAAACTTTTTAAGTGTTCTTCTTCATTCAGGTATCCATTTCATGTATTTTTTTGACCTAAGACCATCAGGATACCAAACAATCATGTTTAAACTACTTTAACTTGTTCATTTTTCTTCTTGCAATTTTCTGTGTGAAACATGAAGTATAAATATAAATTTCATATTGAAGCAAGAAGAAATAGCTCTTGATCCAGCTGTCATTTTGTTCCACCACAATAAAAATGCAACCCTGATTAAACAGTCCTTGCTTTCTTATCTCTGTTTCTATCTCAGTTGGAACTGGACCCAGCTGTTGGGACATCTACTACAGATGAAGGACTGCCAAACTCTGAGCGCCTTACCAAGCCTTGGATAAAGCAAGCAGACTCCCTTTTATCATCTTATATTTTTTTAACTTTTAAAAGAAGAAAACCAAACGTCATGAAGGGTGTTGTATTGTGTCAAAGCTTAATTTTTAGAGGCACTTTTTAAAAATATTTTTTTGGCTCTAGACCTTTATTTGAGAGTGGCTAAAAAGGAAAGTAAATCATGAGAGAAGGGGAAGTTGTGACAAAGATCATCAGGTCGGGATTCGAACCTGTGATATCTGCATCGCAGACTAAGGCCTCCATGCGGGGGTTGTGCTTTATTCCTTTGCCACCACAGCAGCCTTAGAGGCCGCTTTTATACAGTAATTATTTTTACCAAATTAGTAAAAATTTGAAAATACTTCTTTTTTGTTTCTACTAATTATGTTGTAAACCATTTTTTCTATTTATATTAGAAATTATTCTAGTTATTTAAGAAAAGCACATAGCTTAGAGTTCTTGCTGAATATTAAGCCTGTGAATTTCTGGGTTTTTCTGTTTTGTGATGTTTTATCAGGACAGACACATAATCCATGTTGCTCAGGAACAACACAATGGGGTTAATTCAGTTTACAGACTGCATTGGTGGCTGGTGAAAATTCTTTCTTTTCATGAACGTTTACTGTTGGATTTTTGTCTACTATGCAGGACAATAACAAACCATTTTATTGAGAAAGATTTCAAATCATCTTTAAAATGAAACATTTTCAGATAAAATAGAAAAAAATCTTCTATTTCTGACAATAGAAGAATGAGTGTAAAATATATTTAATATTCATATGTAAAGATATACATGTTTATGAAACACTAAGTCCCTTTTAATATTAAAGGGACTTAGTGTAACAATAAAATGTTAAATTAATGGGAGTTTAATAGTCTTATGGCATGAGGGATGAAGCTGTTGTGGAACCTGGCTACTGGATAAAAAAATAGAAGTCTATGTTGAGCTACAGTATTTATTCCATGTTAAAAATTTGAAGTGTTTTACTTTTGAGGAAAAACTGAGCGAATGTAATTACTACCAGAACAGAACAGAATCAGTGTATATCTTTGTGAGGGTGTGGACCAGAAGATTGGAAATTTCCTTAACAAAAAGGAATGATACCTCTTTATGCCCTGTACTATGTGTAAGAGGTCGCGTTTATAGTTTTTGGAACCTTGAATGAATTTTTGTCTTTTTTCCCTAGCCTATTGGTTTCTGACTTTTTTGAGCTTTACATCATGTTACAATGGCATTCCGTCATCAAACGTGTACCTGGTTAGTTGACCTGATTTGTTCATGCATGTTTAAGAAATCCTTAAATCTCCCACGGCAACCATTCAGCTTTGCAAAACGCCTGGGGAACCGAGGCACAGCTCCTCCTCTTTTCGAGGTGTAGCTCCTCCTCTGATGTGCAGTTTCCAACCTATCGAGCTTCCGCCTCACAGAGCACCCCCGTGACTCCTCAAGTCGGCTCCTTCAGACTAGCAGCAATTAGCAAACGCCTGATGGAACTGCACACCTGCTGGGCTCATCATGCAAGCTACTTCTCATTACAACACTGTTGAAAACGCTATGGGGTTAAAACAGGAGCAATGTTGTGGTGACTTCCTGAAGACGGAGTACCAGGAAGAGCATGAGTTTTCAAAGAGACAGAAGTGCAATTTCAAGGTGTTGAATTAGGAAGACAAAAAATTCACAATGCAACCTGAAGTAACTGAATTCCGATTTTTTGTGAAATCAGAATTTTTTTTTTTGGCATAGTTGTTTACACTTCCAAATATGTGACTTGTATGTGATCCCCAGTGTGAACTGCAAACAACCTGAAATTGTCCCGCATGCGCAGTAGAGGGCGCAATAACATCACAGATAGAGCCTACTCGGTGTTTTGCCCATGGTTTTGTCAACTGCCATAAAAAGAAGTCCTCAGTTTTTGCGGAAACAGAAGTGGGTGCTGATGGAGCATATCTTGCGATTTTGAAGTTGCTGTCTGACCCGAGCCAGCTCATTAACAACTTTATCCTCATTATAGTCCTTCATGTTTGTTGCTTTTCTTCCCGCTTGCGTGTATCAGGACACAGAATAGTGACATTTGTTGATTATCAATGGTGTTCAGATTGGATGAATGCAACCTGGCTGTTTGGACTCAGGTCACATTTAAAAGGGTAGACATAGACAGACGTTATTGTCATTCAATTGTACATCTAAAAATGTACATGTTGAACAAATTTTTGTTCGAAGGCTCCAATAATAATAATAATAATAATAAATTATAAACAATAATAAAATAAATAATAATAAAAAATTATCAATGTAAATATATATACATAAAACACTGAATTAAAGTGAGTTTGGCATGACGGATGAAGCTGTTGTGTAATCTGGTTATTCTGCATTTGAAGCTGTTGAACCTTTTCCCAGAGGGCAGCAGGCAGAACATGGTGAGGGTTTGTTCTCCCTGCTGCCACCCTTACAGCAACGTGGCAGCAGGCTGTGAGCCCTGGCGGGTTTGAGCCTCTGGTTGCAAAGTCTGATGTGCTGATGGAAATGAAGGAGAACCGTCTTCATATTGTACACGAACAAGTACCATAGAATTTCACAAAAATCCGTGAGGGATGGTGGAGTCCCTGCTCGAAATTCCATGAAAGAGGTGTACGGAGCCCCGTGCAGGAAGAAAAACGGCGAGTGACTGAGGGTCATTGCGCGTAATGGAAACCCTGTAAATTCTAGACACTAACAGGTACCATAGAATTGCACAAAAATCCGTGAGGGACGGCGGAGTCCCAGATCAAAATTCCGTGAAAGAGGTATACGGCACCTTGTGCCAGAAGCCCATTAAAATGCTGTTTACATCGTTTTAAACTGTGTGATTGTGAGCGTGAGTGGGAATAAAAATAGCAATAGGTATTTTGTTCCATATAATACAGTAGGAGTGTAACAGGTAAACCCAAACTCAACTAAAAACCCACCTGTTCAGGATTGTATTTGAAACGTAATCAATTACAAATTTATTGATGGAAAGTGACTTAATGTCGTGTTTTGATTGTTGCTGCTATGTTGCATTGTGTTTCTGTGTTTGATATGATGTAAAGCACTTTGAAATGACTTGCTGCTGAAATGTGCTATACAAATAAAATTTGATTGATTGATTGATTGATATTGACCTGATTAAATTCTCCAGCAACAAGAAAAATACCCTCTTCCATCAATGACTTCCATCAGTGATGCAAGTCACTGATGGAACTGTAGAGCACACTCATAATGTTGGCTCTAGGAGGGGTATAACAGTAGTGATGATAATTATGATAAATCCCCTGCATATGTAGAATGATCTGCAGTTTATGGTATAAAAAAAAAAACTATATGTCTAGAGAGCAATGAAAAGAGACCACCTTGCCATGATTGCAGCTGTCATTAGTGTATGCCAGAGGTGGGGACTCGAGTCACATGACTTGGACTCGAGTCAGACTCGAGTCGTTAAAATCACGACTTGAGACTTGACTTGAAAAAATGCTCAAAGACTCGGACTTGACTTTGACTTTCATGCCATTGACTTGGGACTTGACTCGACTTGAAGCTGTTTACTTGAAAAGACTTGATATTTTTTACTCAAAGTCTTAAAATTTAAAACACATTATTTATAAAGTTGCGTCATTAATTAATGTCCCTCATTCCGCATCAATATGCGCAGACCGTCACTATGGTTTTCCTCTCTCCTTATGTATGTATGTGTACGTAGCTGCAGCACAACCAATCAAATTAACAGGATTTGGACGTTTAAAAAACGCGGCAAAGCTACAGAGCTCAGGGAACGAAATACGAAGTAACCGCTCGAATATGCTTCCGCGAGTAATTTCTTTTGGCTACGTAGGTTATGAACTTTCGACTAAAAAACGAACTGCAACTTGTAAAACATGCAAGAAGAGAATATTGGATGGAGATGCCACGACGTCCAACTTTGTTCGGCATTTGAAGCTTCACAAAGATCGGTAGGTGGCACTTTTCTTTTGCTGTAAGATAGCTGACTTTAGCTAACTTCGTGTTAGCATGTGTACTCCGGGTTAAATTGGTGATTATTTACCATAAATCCGGTCCTTCAAATGCCTCCACAAATAATGTGCACCGTGTTAGCTCAGGAAGCCGGTGGATAGTGAGCGGGGCTCCGGAACAGAAAGCAGATTCTGGACCTGAACACAGGGAACAGAGTCTCTCTGTCCCATCATGATGATGAGCCGGGTCTAGTATCATCTAAGGATGGTTGGTGTATTTGAAGACATCTACGTTGGGAAATTATATTGACAATATATTGTTTTGACAGGTCAGAGAAAAGAGGAAAAAACTGCTGTTATGGTTCTTTGTATTGTGCTGTGGAAATGTCAGCATTTTCGTTTTTTTTTATTGAATATCAAGTTTAACAGAACTGGGCAATAAAGTGGCCCAATTTAAAAATGTTTTTTATACTTTGTGTTCAGCTACACATGTTCTATCATTTGAGATAAATACATATCTTAAAACGAACAAATGGTCTATTATTTGAATTTTATGTATAATTGCAAATTATAAAAAAATAAAATAAAATAAAAACGACTCGAAATGACTTGAAATTAAAGGTTCCTGACTTGAGACTTGACTCGACTTTTGCCTGTCTTTACTTGAGACTTGACTCGGACTTGAGGACAGAGACTTGAGACTTACTTGAGACTTGCAACACAGTGACTTGGTCACACCTCTGGTGTATGCCCATAAGGCAGTGGTGGGCCGTCAGGGCCTGCAAGACCTTCTCTGCTGACCTAAAAATATCTGAATCACAGACTGATGTTAATTATATTTTGTCCATGAATACGTATTAAATAATTCCAAATGGTCTGTCCGCTTCCTTTCATTGCTAGCCCCCTGGTTGCGCTGCTTCCAGACGTGTATTTTCATATTTAAGCATTTAGCCAATCACATTTCAGCCACTATTTGTTGCCAGGGTCAAAGAAATCTGCCTGGGGCCTTCACAATCAGTTCCGCGGGCCCTGTAGCATAAAATAAATGTCGGTCAAACTGTTGCTTCAACCAATCAGATTTTGAGTTGGCGACACCAATGCCCTCTAGCAGGTGTACGGAAACGTCAGCGTATTCACACGCTCTGATTGGACAGTCAAAGAGTGTACTAGCCAGAGCTAGCAAACTGCATCTGTATTGTGTTGATTTAATAGCTGTTTTGTCAACCCACAATGGGTGAAGGAGGAGAAGAAATGGATTTGGTTGGAGATTTACTGTCAAAGACATTTTCAAGACGGACTTTTCAAGAAAAGCTGGACATTGTTAAGCAACGTCGGGCAACTCCGAAGCTAGCAAGCCTGTCACAACCAGGAAAAGGATTTGTCCGCCACTTTCAGTCTACTAACTAAAACTTATGCCAGAAATACAACAGGGCAGGCTCGACTTTCTATGGAAGCCCGTTTCCGCCACAATGTAAAAAAAAAAAAAAAAAAATTATCTCATTATAATGAGATAGTATCTCAAAATAATGAGATACTATCTCATTATAATGAGATACTATCTCAAAATAATGAGATACTATCTCAAAATAATGAGATACTATCTCATTATTTTGAGATACTATCTCATTATAATGAGATAGTATCTCATTATTTTGAGATACTATCTCATTATAATGAGATAACTTGAGTTGGCCCTATAGCTTGAGATATGCTCAACTTGATAGAAAGAAATGGATATTGATAATATCATTGAGCAATACTTCAGAAGTGGTTTTACTAATCTTGAAATCTTGCGAGTTTTGGAAGAAACCCATAATGTTAAATTAAGTCTCCGGACACTGGAGAGAAGACTGCAAAAGAAGCGCCTTTGGCGTAGAAAAAATAAGACAGATGTTGCAGAAGTGGCCTCTTTTATTGAGCAACAACTAAATGGATCTGGGAAACAGCACGGCTACAGGTGGATGCACCAGAAATGTTGGATGGCTGGCATAGTCACAGACAGGGAAACAGTACGTCTTTTGATGCGCCTATTGGATCCCAACGGGGTTGACCTGCGTGCACAAAATCGCTTGAGACGACGCATATATGTCAGTCGGGGACCAAACTATGTCTGGCACATCGATGGGTACGACAAATTAAAGCCTTATGGGATATGTATTAATGGATGCATAGATGGCTTTTCAAGGAAAATGATCTGGCTAGAAGCTAATAAAACTAATAGTGACCCTCACATTATTGCTGGCTATTTCATTGATGCTGTGATGGAGTATAATAGATTTCCACAAAAGATACGAATGGATCATGGCACAGAGAACACTTATGTGGCAGCGATGCAAAGATTTCTGCATAACACCGAGAATGAAAATGGTTTTGAATCTGTTATTCTCGGTCCGAGTACAAGAAATCAAAGGATAGAGCGATGGTGGTGCACTTTAAGAAGTGAATGTGCCCAGTTTTGGATGGACCATTTCGACCAGCTTAAAGCCGATGGCTATTTTGTTGACAGCTTTCTGGACAAATCACTGATCCAGTTTTGCTTCCTACAAACAATACAGGTACTATAAATTTACTTCTTGCTTTCAGCACACAAATTTGAAATAAGTTACAAATAATACAAAAGCATGAATTTGTTTTCTAACAACTATTTTCTTATTTTTTTCCCGTTTTTTTTTTTTTTATCAAACAGGTGGAGCTGGATCAAGTTGTCCATACATGGAATGACCATCGTATACGATCTACAAATAATCCTCGGGCTCCTCCTGGTCGTCCCACATTAATGCATGGTGTTCCCAACCTGTATGGGGTTCCAAACTTTTTACAGTCTGCTAATCTAACAAAGCTGGAAATATGTATAGAAGAATGTCGTTTCAAGGACTTTCCCTGTGATGTTGATGTATTTCACTTATGCACTGAACTCATGACTGAGCACAGACTGGTAATGACAGATGATGTGTATGAAATTACTAATCTTTATGTAAGACTCCGTCAAATGATCAGTGACGGGCTGAGGGAATAGTTTCTCTAAATCACCCAGGTCCACAAAACATCTAACAAGTCAGATATTATCTATATGTCCTGTGTAAACACTGATTGTAAAACTAAAAGGCATGACTGAGTTACAATTTGTTTCCATGGTTTACCTAAAAAGACTAAACATTTTAGTTTCCTTCAATGTTGTGGTCAAGGTCAATTTATTAATTTCTATGTGTTTAATCTTATTTATTAATGGAAAATACTAGCCTCCTGTTCAAAACAGTACTAATTAGTACCAACATTTGCAGGCTCTCTGTTTTCTTAGCCTTACTTGTTCAGGGAAACTGTTGATATATGGACAGGAGTATTACATGTAGAAGCAATGTTTTAATCATGTTATTAGTAACAGATAACCAATATGCTATTGTTTGCAGTTGGTATTAATTTGATAAGAGTACAAATGTTGTCCTTACTCTTGACATATACATGTTTTTCAGTATTATGGCCAATCAATTTATTTACAGTGCAACAGCAAATCATAAACAGACTCTAAACTTTATTCAAAATGTATTTATTTTGTATTCTGTCAACAAAGAACAATCCATTACTTTGACATCCCCAAAAATAAATCACAAATGCTTAAAAAAATTTGCCTTGGTGTAAAGTGCATTTAATAAGTTTAAGATAAAGGAATTTACCAAGTTGTGTCCAGTAAAACAAAAAGACTCTTTTCATAACCTTCCACAAAAGAAATCCAATGTGCAAAAAAGAAAAAGAAATTAGAAAACGATTTTATTATGAATATGGATGCAATGTAACAAGTACAACTGTCAACATAGTTGTGTCTCATAAAAAGATACAATAACAATAAACAGTTCCTATTTTTGTTTATTTTGGCTGTGAACTTCTAAATACTTCCTACAGTAATTTTCACTTTACCTCTTATGATTTATTATGTCAGCTAACAATTAACATGTTAATTATGGCATAACAAAAGTCAGCTACATTTTGTTGTATGGCATCATGGCTTTCCAGAGATAGAATTTTGACTGCTCCCCTGACAGTTAACAGATATGCAGAACTTGTGCATGTGTGGTAGAATATCTCCCTTGTTGAGTTTTGACAACCTACCCTTAAACAAACCAACAGCTGTGCTGCACAAACCAACATTTACCTATCACAAACAGTTGATCCCGTTTTATTACATCTGGAGAAAGTTTGGAAATTACTCAGGTAAAAAGGTATCTCTAAAACCTTAAACCCTGACAAGGAAATTTTGGGGAAAATCCTTAAAACATCTACTTAGATCTTGATAGGCAACTTGTTACTTTAAATAGCCACCTTAAATCCTTTTTTTTCTGAGTTCCACAACCGTGGAACTCCACCCTCTACCTCCACCACTTTCAAAACTAAATAATGTCCATGACCCATACATTAGACTCCAAAACCTTGTTCATTTCAGCACTGAAATCTGTATAGCTATCATAATAGATTGACAGCTCAAGGACACAGCCACATGTGTGAGCCACAGGTCTTCTGAGAAACCCTTGAATCTTTGTGAAATCAATAAGAATGTTCTTATCCAGGAACAGGTCTGAACCTGTGCAGAACCTTAGAAACAACGACAGATGCTGCAAATCTGCATTCCTGATATACGTGCTAACGTACTTTTGAATGTCCTTCTGATGGACATTCATTTCCTCAGGAAAGACAATGGACTTCAAAACTTTTCTTGCATTTGGTTGCAAGTTTTCATACACTGAAGAAAGGTCCTGGAAGCTGTTCCCGATGATACTGAGTGTTTTGGCCCACTGTTCAATAACATAAGCAGGCTCTTGGACAAGTGTTTTGTGTGCAAGCTCCTGGAGGATTTCGTTTACATTGCTGGCAGTGGGCATTCGTCTGCAACTGCGGTTATCAAGAATCTCTATCAATTCCTCTTTGTCAACACTGCTGAAGTCTGACTGCCATGACTGAAACACAAAGCGCTCAGATTCAGACATGCACTTAAGGAAATTCTCCACCACCTCACTTTTAACCTGTCCAAAGGCTGCTTGCTCTAGTATGACAGGTGCAATCTTCATAGGAAGATATTTCTCTCTTGTCCATCCAAAAGCAATTATTCGGCCTACACTCTCCCACTGCTGCTGTCCATAATCATGTCTCAGAAAAGGCACTTTATAAGTGTTTCCTGTAGTACACTGGTCATAGAAATCTTTCCAGAATTCAGAAAGACAGTCTCTAACGACTCCTCCGTCATCATAACCCATCTCAGGTGTTCCATCTGGCAGTACAAGCTGGATTTTGAAATCTTTATCTAAAAGTCCGTCATCACAGAAATGTGCTATGAGCTCAGGAAGTACCTGTCCTCTGTGAACTATCAGTATCTTCTTCACTGCCTTGGAGGATGATGTGGATTGAGGGGATATTGGCAAAGTATCATCCAAAATCTGTGGCTCACTGTCAGAAAACGGTCCTAGAAACACTATGTTACTGCTATCCAAATCCTCCTCCCTAAGCTCTGTAGAATGAAGTGAAAAGTTAATATTCTCATGATTTGTTATGTTTCCAACAAATAGGAAGTCAGAAGTTACTTCTGTGGATATTGTAGATTGGCTGGTCACTGCAACATTTACAGCAGATGAAGAGGAGGGCTGACTCAGAGAACTGTCTTGATCCTGAAAAAATGATGAAGACAAAACTTCATCTTGACTGACTGACTGGTTAGCCTTCTTTTTATGGGTGGTCAGGTAAAACCTGAGAATAGTCAGTTTTGTAACATGAAACATTTGTCCAACAGTGATTTTGTCATCAATTGCCACTTCATGATAATCTTTTAGATCCATTTCAAAATCTGCTATGGACCCTTCTCTATTTCTTCCATTTGGAAAGAAGAGGCCAATAGCCATCTGGATTATCTCACTTTTTTTAGCATCCTTTGATACATCGACCTTCCTTGTTCCACCACCTCTTCTTGCTCTTACTTGTTTAAAAGCCTGTTGTTCTTCATCATAAAGCAGCCAGCCTATTTCTATTTTTCTCTTTGACTTCAGAGCATTCTTCTTTACAGTTGTTTCAGATTGCTCTTCTTTTTCCATACCACAGCCATCTTCATGAGCAGTTTTTCTTTTACCCAGCTTTGATTTCAGGCGCTCAAACAGTTTTGATTTGCGACGGCTTGGGGGGCCATTTTCCTTCCTTCTACAGTATCCTGATAGGGCTATGCGGTCTCCATATGATGGCAAATAATTCTTTAGCTCTTCATCTGTCATGAGCTGGATGACGTTGGTATCAATCTAAACAAGGACAATAAAAAATAATTTCTTTAAAACTACAAAAATGGAACTAGAATTGCATGCAAATTATTTGAATTAAATTAGATAACATTGCTAGACACATGCTTTAAAAAAAACTGTAGTTTTTGAAATACTGATTTAGTACCTTCTCTCTCAGCATGGTCTCGATAGTTTCCTCTGGAATATTCCTTTGCCTCAGGAAATCACTCAGGTCATCCATTCTGTGATCATACACTGGAAGAGAAGATACACAAGACCATCATCATATGTTTCCAATAAAATGTAAAGCAAGTCATACTACAAATTATAATTTTACCTAAAGAACTAATCATAATATAGTCATTCATAATGCCATCCCTCCATCCATCCATTTTCTAACACCCTTGTCCCTAATGGGGTCGGGAGGTGCTGGTGCCTATCTCTAGCTAACGTTCCGGGCAAGAGGCAGGGTCACCCTGGACAGGTTGCCAGTCTGTCGCAGGGCAACACAGAGACAGACAGGACAAACAACCATGGACACACACACTCACACCTAAGGAGAATTTAGAGAGACCAATTAACCTGACAGTCATATTTTAGGACTGTGGGAGGAAGCCGGAGTACCCAGAGAGAATCCACCATGCACAGAGAGAACATGCAAACTCCATTCAGAAAGACCCTGGACTGGAACATTCATAATGTCTTTAAGCACTATGTTTTTTCATCAAATGATTTTACTAAGGCTAAACTCAAACTATTTCAACGTCACAAATAAATTCTTTCACAAAAAATATTTAGCATCTTTTAAACTTTTGTTTTATAATAACTATTACCACAGTTATTTCATGCCAAATTGATGACTTTATACTATGCTAGCGTACAGACAAATGTATGCATATACAGTAGTTTTACTTTTAAAATGGACACATCTTGAGAAACCTCTTTAAATTCACAGAAAAGATAAGAAAGTATTTATTGGTAGTAACAATACATTTTCTACTGCTAATCTTTAGCAGAAAATTAAGCCATCTGTGAAGCATAGAGGTCTTTCAATAGAGAACTGGAGAAACACGCTATGGCAGAGAACTCACATATACCTCTTGTGTGATCAGACAAGGCCAGTGAAACTGCAGGTGCTCCACACCATCAAGTCTTCTGTCTTTCTGAAACAACCTGCACTGTACAAAAGCAAGCACATTTGGTTTTGATGGTTACTTGAACTTACTGATTAAATCAATAAAAAAGATTTGCAGACATACAAATATATATATATATATATATATATATATATATATATATATATATATATGTATGTGTGTGTATATATATATATATATATATATATATATATATATATATATATATATATATATATATATATATACTGCTCAAAAAAAATAAAGGGAACACTTAAACAGGTTTTTAACACTTAAAGTGTTCCCTTTATTTTTTGAGGAGTATATATACTGTATATAGCCTATTTACATTTCTTTGCTTGGGGTGCAGTTAAATAAATTATTTAGAATTTAATATTAATAAAAGAGAGAGAGACACAGAGAGAACGTGACATAAAATGCCATGACATATTTTAGTTTAACTTTAAAAATATATATATACATAGGATTAGAGGTATTGTTTTGGTGTCGCAGTGGTTTGGGAGCGAGATGCAGCATCTACGAACTACTCACAAGTTATTACACCACGATTTTGTGGTAGACTGAACATGTGTCATTACAGCAAATAAACGTACCACGTAATCCTTCGATATTAACTACAGTTACCGGAAAGTCAGTTGTGGACTGACGAAGTAAAGAAACAGAAAACGTTAGCTTCAAAGACATGAATGCATCTTCTTAAGCTATCTTCAAGAATAGCTACCGTTGTCAGTATGCCAAATTGATGACTTTATACTATGCTAGCTTACAGACTTAACTTAAATTAACAAAACCACATTTCTTACCGTTGTAAACAGCTATGTTTAGCTGGGTGCTTGCAGGCGGCAGGCGCGACTGACGGTACAGTCAAACCGCTACAGGTGGACTGAACCAATTCGAAATGGGGCTTCAACCTCCACAGTCTCCAAATGTCCTGAGCCTGTGTAGACTATCTCATTATAATGAGATAATAACTCAAAATAATGAGTTACTATCTCATTATAATGAGTTACTATCTCATTATAATGAGATACTATCTCATTATAATGCGATAGTAACTCAAAATAATGAGATACTATCTCATTATAATGAGATACTATCTCATTGTAATGAGATAGTATCTCATTATAATGAGATTTTTTTATTTTATTTTTTTTTTTACATTGTGGCGGAAACGGGCTTCCATAACTTTCAGCATTAGATTCGATGGCGATAGAAAAGGACTTCATGGAACTGAAACACACGGATAATCTGCACAACAGAGTAATTGAAATCTTCTTGAGGAAAGAAAGGAGGATGGATTTTGTGTACAAATAATCAGGATTTTTGGTGAGTAAAATGTTGCTATATTCCTAAATAATATTGCAATTTTATCAGGTTATTTTTTATGCTTTTTTTTGTGTGTCGCAGCTGTAGAAGTTTTATAGCCATAAAATTGTTATTGAGGGTTGGATTGATTCAGACGGAGCACTACTGAAGGCCTAGGTGTGAAATGCACGGCCCGCCACTGAGTGGAGGTTGAAGACGTCGTCATCAGAAATGGAGGAGTTTATGTTTCTGTTGAATTATGGCACAGAAGTTATTCATTTCACGACGGCTTTTCGGATTTAGAACCAAAAATCCAAGTGCTTGGGTCAAATCGGATCTGTGTCACGAAAAGTTCAGATACAGGTTGAATGAAGAAAAAAATCGGATTTGGGTCATTTCAGACCGCAGTGAACGTAGAGTTCAATACTCAGGGTTGATTGCGAACGTTTCGGCTTGAAGAATGAACGACGGGAGCCGGCTTGTAAGACGTTCATCATTACAAGCCATTCTTCAAACACAGCGGCGCTCTCTGAAAAAAGCCGAAATTCCCATAGTCTTCAGTGGAAGGAGAATCGTTAACACCGCGAGGAGCGTCTACACACCGCATTACCATCCTAAATAAGTTGGACTGGGGTAGAAGTGGCTTTTTCCGGACAGTTTGTATCTCCTTCCGCAGCCTGTTATGGAGTTTTTACTGGACTCCCATGGACAGAGAAAACTCCTCATCCTGTACCTATTGATTGGAAATGTTGCACTTGCAGGTCAGTAATTCGGCTAAATGAATTTTATATTGCTGTATTAGTTATTGCTATTACATATAAAAGCAGATATAGTTTTTTTCCCCTTAATGTTGGGTCATTTTGAGAATAAAACAATGTGGACTTTAACAAAGTCTAAATTGGCGTCGCAGCCTTCACATCACTGAAACCTTTATTTTTCGTTTAAATTCCACAGAAATTCTAAGTTGGCAAATTAAATCTATGAGATAAACAGATTAGCAATGCTCTAATTTTATAGAAGCTATATCTTCTAGAAGACATACAAGTTCGTAGGTGTGCGTTCATAGCAATTTGTGAAACATTAATATTTCTGGAAAACATCCCCGGAGCGTTGCCTTGACAACGTCTGCCGGACATCAAAATATAATATCCAGCGGCTGTTGACTGCCGACGAAAGGAAAGCGTTGGCTGGACGTTTGCTTGACGTTTGTTGTCCTACAGACATAAGTTTTAATGCAAAGGCATTTGGTGACGTTCAAATAAGAAAGGCATTTTAAAATCTGCATTTGCTTTTGTATAAAGGTTTTAACATGTACGCCTTACTGTATGTTTATTAGCAGTTTTGTGTAATGTACTTTGTATTAGTTCCCAAGTTTCATTTTCTGATGCGGTTTTTCTTCATTTTTATTTCCTCCTAGCTGACTGTTCCAAACCTGAAATTGGAGAGGACAAGGCTTACACTTTTAAATCTCTTGAAACAAATGATTTCCCAGGAGGTTCTCAGGTAACACTTGTGTGCAGAAATGGATATGAAAAAGAAAGTGGTTCTGGTCTCATGAACTGCACTGATGGGAAGTGGACTGAGCCAGATCTTGTCTGCAATAGTGAGTCCTGTCTAACTTGCATATTACACCTGATGAAAACATGCATAATGGGGTTGTATTGGCTCTACATAAACACTGATGTCTTCTTTTGTGTTTTTTTTTTTTATATCAAAGAGATAGACTGTGGTATCCCTAAAGCAGATGAACACATGTACATTGTTACCAGCAACACTACTGAGTTTCATTCAGTGGCCAAAATAGTCTGTGAAGAAGGGTATGAATGATTCCATATGTTTAAATTATGTAATTATCTGTTTAAATGCCATGGTGTTATTTCACAAAATCAAATGTTTTTCTTGACTTGCAGCAATTTGATTAAATCATGAGGGATAACATTATTTTTTTTTATTTTCAAGGAGTTCTTTAGTTTACTGCTGCAATAACAGAATATACTGTATATACCATGCAGAATTTGATCTATGTCAAGATCTGATCTATATGTGGATATGTTCACACATAAATATGCTTATGTGAGTCAATAAAATTAGTAAAAATACAGGTTAACATCACATAGAAAATGGCTTTACTTCATACTTTAACTGAGATGAATTATGGCTTTAGTCATGAAATATTTCTGGGGCTGCGTATACATTTTACCAGATTAAATTATTGTTTTAGTCAAATTTCTTGCTTTATGAGTTCATTTCAGTTTTTTTAGGCTAGAACATTTTGAGAAATTATAGTTTCTTCCGACAAAGGGATTCTTTTGTAACTTACATTCCTGAACTCACTATTGCTGAAAATCCAAACTTATCTTCATTTTTGCCTTTTAGCACACACCTGACAGTTTTCAGTGTCAACTGAACACTACAAAAACACAAAAGATTATAGCAGATTATTTCACTTAAAACATGGGGAAAATGTCGTGAAATTGTCTACCAATGGAACTAGTATTTCTCGTCAATATTAAATAATTATTGACTTAAAACAAGCCTTTATCTTTATCTTAAAACAAGCCTAATAGTTACCTGTAGGTTAGTTTTGTCTTATTTCAAGTGTACTAAGATATTTGCAGTTGAAACTGGAGCAAAACGACTTGTTAAGACTTTGTGTTTTTACAGTGAAGCTGGCTGCTACTCCAGCCACCATGAACACAAGTCGAGTTCCAAATAAAGAAAATGATGCTGCCATCACATTTTAATGTTTTGCTTTTACATCCTGTACTTTTAAAACTTTCATCCTGCAATGTTGGCCCAAAAGTTCAAGTTTCGTTTCATCTGCTCATGCCACATACTTCCATGAGATTTTGGAGATTATAGCCAATGTTACTTTGTGAAGAAAGATACAACTTTAAAGGGGGAACAGGGAGTCATTTGGATCCCGTCTGTCTGCAAACTATAACTCTTTGTGAAGCGTAAATATAAATTATAAAATTAGGAGCATAATAGGTAAATAGTAAATCACCTGAACTTTATGTAAGGTTTGTCAGAGTCTATCAGTCTTTATGATTTCTTTTTTCTTTATGCAGTTACCAAATCATTGGATCATCCTTCAAAATCTGCCTAGCAAAAGAGGGTGGTTTGGACAGTCATTTTGTGTCAGTAAGTGTGGTTCAGTTTGACTATTCTTTTTTTTTCTCAAAAAGTTTTTTTCTTTTAACTACACTGTTTTGTTCTTTTTTTGCAGGCAAGACCCTAATTATAATTGAAAGTTAGTTATTGTTGGAAGTCTGAAGTTGAGGGCAACATGTGTTGTCATTGGTTTGGCTTTAACATTATTTTATCTGTGTCATTTATCAGGTGTGGCATATGCACCTATTATAGGCAGTGTGTTGACAGTTATGATAGGTAACAGGAAATAAAGTCTGTCTTTGAAATTAATGTTAGCATTTTCTGTGGCTGAAATGGCAAATGATCTAAAAGTATATTTACTTTCACGCTTTTCACTTTGACGTAAAGAACTTTGAGCTGCCTTTTTGCTGAAATGTGCTATACAAATAAATTTGATTGACTGAATTAATTGATTAAACAGTTTCTTCTTGCTTTCTTATTTCTCTTTCTGTCTCGGTTGGAATTGGACCCATCTGTTAGGGCGCCTAGTGAAGCACTTCAAGATGATGAGTTCCTTACTAAGACATGGACAAAACAAGTAGACTCCCATTTATAAAGTCATGTTAGTCCTTCTCATTGAAAAAAAAACCAAACCTGATAAATAATATGTTGTGTGTCAAAGCTTATTAATTAGAGGCACTTTATCAAGTGCAATTTTTTTCACTGTTGTCCTCAAAAGAATGACACTTTACTCTGTCTCTCCTTATCTGGTTGACTTACAGTCGTTTTTGTTCTTGTGATGACCCTGTCAGACAGGGCCTGCCCAAGGTAGAAGCATGGGGCCACTATGGACCCCCTAGGTGGAACAGAATTTTTTTAGTAATGATTTCTATGTGACTATATTAAGAAAAACACACAATTTTATTATAAAGTTGTGATTCTTTTTTTTCACAATAATATACATTATTATTGATTACAGAAATCATTCTGTCAAAAAAAAGGAAAAGGAAATTGATCTTGGAGTCCCCCTAGTGGCCATGGTAGGTCATTGTGTATCCCAGTAAGTATTTTCTTTGTCCCTGAAGGGTAAGTCCTTTTTTCTGACATTGTTTTAAAGAGGAAGAATAGACAACAAAGCCAAGATAAATGTATGTTTGTATGTCTCTTGGCAAAGTAATGTTTATCAAAAAGATTTGTGAAACTGCTAATAGAAAATTAGCTTGTTATTGACCTTGAACGGTCCAGTTCAACAGCCAAACATATATTCTACCATCTTTGTATTTGTGTGAAACTGAGTTTTAGTTTTAAATTAGTTTATTTTCTTGGTTGGCCCTATATATTTTTAGGGTCTTTTTGGCTTCATAATGTTTGATAATAATAATTAAAACTTCTCAATGTTTGACATTGTCTAGCAAAATGTTTTCAGGCTACATTGCTACTGCATTAATATATCAATGAACTACTCTAAGCTGTAGTACCCAATGTGTTATTTGCTTCTCAGCATGATAATTTGTGGCTAAAAGAAACATTATTTTTACATCAACTTGTAAGTTATGTAACTTTATAAGTTACTTATTAGTTAAATAACTTATAAGTTACTTATAAGTTAAATGACTTATAATTTATTAAGCTTCTCCAAGAGCACTGTTAAAATTAGTTTAAGGCACAGAATCAACCCAGTACTGGTCCACATTCTCAGATTGAATTTAGCTATTGGAATTACACCTAAGAGAAATTAATTTAGTCAAAGTATGTCATGAATATATGTGCATGTAATCCACCTAAAGTCCAGTGCATACTAGTTTTTTTGTTGCTTTTACTACCACTAAATGATACATGCATACAGTGTACTGTAAACAGTCATTCAGAGATGCAATAAGTTTATATCAGGTATCATCTAATCATCTGACTGTTGATACCAGCAATCCTTGTTATTAGCAGAAATAGAGGGCCCCAAAACCTTTTTTGCTTAGGTCCCCATGGAGACTTGAGCCAACCCTGCTGTCAGGTGACTGACTGAGGCGCTGCAGAACACCTGAGTTCAGGCCAGTGAACAAAAAAGAGAGGCGTTGTGTTGCACAGAGCCTATTCCTTCTCTCGCTTGTCCTTCTTGGGTTTTACTTTGGTTTGGTGTGATATAGTTAAATTTAGTTTGATGTGGTTATTATTACTTAACCTATTTTTTGAGAAGTTTGATTTCATCCATCTTTTCATTAAACTGTTTACTTTTTAAAATAAACTTTTATAAATCATGTCTTTATGTCCTTTTCCCTCTTTTTTGACACAATCTCGGAGACAGGTTGTGACAGTTCTGACCATTTTCTATGCCATCTCTGCATCACACTGTGGCATTTCATTGCTTGATTAGAAAAAAGTAATTCCTTTTGGTACCTTCTACATTCTATAGATGTAAATGTTTGTACATTATACAGCACCTTTATAAACAAACCAGCAGGGTGTTCTTTTAGTAAGAAAACAAAATAGGTATTTTAAAATTGTTCTGTCATTTTTTTATTTTAACAAAATATTAAAAGAGAACATATTTAAAATGGATTGAAAAGGGTAGGCTATGACATTCTGTTCATGCTCTAAAAATAAAACTTTGCTGAAAATATAATTTTCTGTGTCCATATTTAGATTTTTTTTTAATCTTCTCAAAGACAATATTCAAATCACATCTGGTTGAAGACTGCCCCTGAATTAAGTCTAATTTCCTTAACTTCTTGATACATCTAGGTATTAATTTATGTTGCATTTCTTTCGCACCTGTTCTGATAAAAAAGAATGCTGCATAAATTATGACTATATGACAGATTTCTACTTAAGAGTCACTAACTGAATAAGAAAATGACAAGTGTAAATACTTTTTTCCTTTTGACCTCTTTTGTTTTTGAAAGTGTTTTAAGATTTTTGAAATAGTTATTAAAGGAAATCTTAAGCTTCTGTTGTTTGTACTGAGACATTTCTAATACTATCTTTTTGCAGCAACTTCCTTCTTTTTCAAAAAATATAAAATTAAAGCGTATTACTGAACTCCGGTAACAAAAGTCATACGTGTGACCCAGTGAATTATATGATCATTGTACATATAAGATGCGTTGAATCATGTTTTCGTCGACATTATTTTATTTTATTTTATTTTTTTTTTTTGGTGCAGTTTGTCTTTTTCAGCTCTAGATGTCGCTAACTCCCATGTAAAATTCAGCGTTTTTTGTGCGAGTGAAGGGAACATGCGATTATTTTTTTAAAGTATTGGACTTAAAATAAGTTTTTTTTCCTTGGTGTACTTTTTAAGCTAATATTACACTTACTGCTTTTTAATAAAACATGGTATCATTAATGAAAGTTTAAGTGCCACAAATGAGTCAATTTTAGCTTTTGATATTGCTTTTTTTGTTGTTGTTTGTTTGTTTTGTTGTTGTTTTTACCAGATAGGACTTTGCAGGAACAGAAAATTGGAAGACATAGCCATAAACCTTGCATTTTAACATAAAACTGTTTCATCATGTAGTTTTGTGAAAAATGGATGAGAATTAAAAGTTATATCCATGACGCTGTTGAAGAAGTGTGTGATGAAAACATAAGCATTCTGCAAAGAACAAATAAAAGCCATGTGAAGAAACATGAGCAGAATAGTAGTTATATTAATTAGTAGTTATATTTTTACATCACTTTCTTGGTATGTCTAAAAGCAGGTGAATTATGCAGCGAAAGGTCGATATATATACTTTGGAATCATGTTTTCCCCATTATCAGACATGAGGAGAAACAGATGCATTCTTGTAAGCTGCTGAGAAAGGGAGGTGTCTTGATCCTTCACTTGGACAGAGTGTTGAGAGAGATAAGAAAAGCCCGCCATGTACCAACTTGCGCCTACTAATGCTGGTATATTTGTACATGCCTTACAAGGGAATAGAGTCCAGTACTGTTTTCACAAGTCACATTTTACAGACCTTACATAATCAGTTGTTACATTTTTCAACTTCTAAGCCAAACCTGTAGATAATTTAAGCATTATATATTAGCTAAGTCATGTGTTTTGTCAGAAATATTGTGTTAAAAGTAAATTTTATGTTTTGGGACAACTTTGGATAAGAAAATCCTTTAAGTGTCAAAATAGACGACAACGCTTTATGTTGCCTGGTAACAAGGCTTTTATGTCTGGGTGTTCCTCTGGTAACACTGGGTGGAGAAAAAGAAAGCCCCTGTCAACACAGTTGTGGTTCAAAATGAGAGCCGGAGTCCTTGGAATGCAACTGTGTGTGTGTGAGGCAATCAGTCACAACCTTCTTTTGGAAAAAAATGATCAGCTGTATCCATAACAATACTCAAAACTACAGAAAGTGACTCACACTCATTTCATTGGTTTATGTACTGGGAAAAGGGTGGATTAGTTTAAGGATTAAATCATTGCCAGTTTGACATTTCTATTAAAATAATTATAGTTTTATTATATTTTGTTTTTCCACACACAGACATTTAAAGAGCAGTTAATGATTAAAAGCGGCATGTTGATAGATTGGAAAGGAGTGGAAAGGATTCCACTTTCTGCAATTGCAACATGTGGAGGAAAACTTTGTTTTTTAAGGCTGATGGGGGATGACTGGTAAGGAAAAAAAATCTATCCTGTCTTAGCCATCACTTCCATGTGAATATTTCAATATTATTTCACTCCATTTACCTTACTTTATTGATTTTATTCTTGACTGTAAGAATTTTTGACTAATTTGTGAATAAAAGCAGAAACCTCCTCTGAAAAGCCTGCAACAAAAACGAAACTTCTAAACATATCCAGAAGTATTTTCCAAAATAAAGTGAATTACTAAAATTTCTTAAATTCAGCTTACAGATTTGGGGGAAACAATGTCATCAAAACTGAAAATGGCTTATGGCTTAGGGTCCTGTTGAGTTATATTTTTATGAAAACTATTTGTTTGACTTTGGAGAAAAACAATAAACTATGAAAAAGTTTTCCATAACCGTATTAGAAACTTCCATAAGCAAACCATACTTTTATTTTGAAAACCTCACCGCCTTCCTATAGTAACTGTGTTGGACTTGATCAACGGAGATACTATTAGTCTTCAGTGGGAGGAGAATCATTTACAATGTGAGGAGCGTCTTTACACGCCGCGTTTCCACTATAACGAAGTTGGACTGAGGAAGAGGCAGCTTTATCCGGATAGTTTGTATCTCCTTCTACAGCCTGTGATGGAGGTTTTACTGGACACCCGCAGACAGAGAAAACTCCTCATCCTGTACCTATTTATTGGTAATGTTGCAGGTCAGTAATGCGGCACCGGCGAAGTCGGCTATAGATTTGATATTGCTGCACAGGCTATAAAAAAGCAGTTTAAGTTTTATTTGCATAATGTCAGGGTTACTTTGACAAATAAGAACGCCTTTATTTAAAAATAAAGGCGTTCTTATTTGAATGTGACTTAGTAGTACACATTCTTAAAACAGATTTGTCTTTTAAAAGCCACATAGACATATTAGAATATTACGTTTTAAAATTAAGCATATTAGAAATGTATCCATTTTGTTTAGAGAGAAGGTTTAGAAGACAAAACGTTCACAGCAGTTTAGGGTGTGTACTACTACTATTATTATTATTATTATTATTATTATTATTATTCAAAACACTTAAGCCACAACATACGAAAAATAGACAATGTAGTACATGTTTAAATCCCCATGGGAATTTGTTTTGTTGCCTTTTGTTGTTTTTACCTAAATTACATCCTCATTTACATGCGAAGTTATGCCTCTGGAGTTCATATGAATTGTATAATGTGAATATTACATACAAATTACAGTCATGTTAATATTTTTTCCAGGTAATTAACCTTGCATGACTTTGTGTTTTTGTGCTTTTTATGACGTAAAGCACTTTGAAACGCCTTGCTGCTAAAATGTGCTATACAAATAAAATTTGATTGATTGATTTTTGTGTTCACATAAAATTGCTAATTTATTCATTAGCATATTAGCAAATTACAACATATTTTGTAGAAGCATTTTAAAATGACCAAATATCACAGTACGTTTTGTATAGCACGGCCATTGTCTTCCAATGCAATTCCACTTGTTTCTAATCTCACTTCATTGGTCCATCTGGATTTTCTCCCATTGAAGTGAATTTCTCTGGAAGAATTTATTCTGGGCCAATCAGTGAACAGAAGGAGAAGTTGTAAAGGATGATATTTTCTGCCCTATTTTAGAATTGTAGTCTGCCTGTAGTTTTAGCAATGGCAGCGGAGGAAGTGAACAAAGCCATTAAGTAGTGTTTACCACTTCCAAATATTGACTTAACATTAACAGTCCTCTAGTTCAGCTCAGCTGAGTTCCCCTCTTGGCAGTAGAGGATTGTTGTTTACAGTGCTGGGCATTTTCTGTAAGCTTCTTAGCATAGAACTGGCGCGTCACGTCATGGCCAAACGAAGCATGTGGGTAAAATTTAAAACTCAAGTCGAGTCCACACCTTAAGCAAGCAACCGTTTCTCAGTAGCCTTGAGTCCAGAATCTTTGTACAAAGTGAAGTGTAGAGCAAGGGGCTGTTTTTTTACCAGGATAGTGTGTGTATTTTTTCTTAATTTTTATTTTTATTTTCTCCTAGCTCAATGTTCTAAACCAGACGCAGGAGAGAACATGGTTCTCACCGAAGAATCTCTCCTAAAAAATGATTTCCCAGAGGGTTCCGAGGTCACATTAGAGTGCAGCAATGGATATGAAAAAGAAAGTGGCTCTGGGATAATGAACTGCATTGATAATAAGTGGACTGAGCCAGATCTCAACTGCAAGAGTGAGTCCTGGCTGACTTGCTTATTACATCTGATGAACACAGTATCCAATATTCTTTATGTGGTCATCTACTCTCCATCTAATCTGTGTGTGCCTGTGCGTGTCTGTGTGTGTGTTTTTATATCAAAGAGAAAGACTGTGGTTTCCCTAAAGCAGAGCCACACATGGAATTTAATACCAGCCAGGGTACTCTGTTTGGTTCAGTGGTTAAAGTAACCTGTGAAGAAGGGTATGTATTATTACACATATTTAAATTTTGTAAATATTTGCTTAAATGCCATAGTGTTCTCTCAGAAAATCAAGTGTATGCTTTGACTTGCAGCAGTTTGACTAATCAGAGTGTTTTTGTTGATTGCTGCAATACCAGCATTTATGTACCATACAACAATCTGATCTTTGTCAAGATCTTCATTTGGACATGTATGCACATTTAAAAAAATAAAATAAAATCAACAAAATTTGTAAAAAGAAAAAAATGTCAACATCAGATTGAAAATGGCTTTAGTCATAAGATCTATGGACCTGTTTAGTTCCAGATTAAACTACAGTTTTAAGATAAAAAAATTTCTACTTTACTTTTTATGCTGTTGTAAGAGGATATTTAGTTTAGTAAAAACCTGAGTGAAATGCCAGGTTTTTAAAACCTTTAATGGGGCACACCCTGTGAGGTACTTCTAACCAGTCTAGGAACGACACATACGGTTTCCCAATGGGTGCTAAAGATACGCACTACCCTGTGACCCTGCATTGATAAGTAGACGTAAGAGATGGATGTGGATTTACACTATATAATTTTATCTTATTACGGTACTTATATTCCTGAACTCACTGTTGCTGAAAATCAAAAATCATCTTCATTTTTGACTTTCCAGCATCCAGTGTTTCCAGTGTCACCCAAAGCTGACTGGTGTTTCATCCACTGTGAACAAAAGTCTGACTCTATCTAGAAAAAATGATGCTGCCCCCATATTTTACTCTGGATTTTTTTATACGTGCTGTGTTTTTAAAACATGCCTCTTGGAATGTTGGCCCAGTAGTTCAAGTTTGATTTCATCGGCTCATACCACATTCTTCCATGAGGATTTTGAGATCATAGCCAATGTTATTTTTGGGAAGAAAGATAGGTTACACCCTACTTAAAGGGAAGAGAATAACTCTATCTGAAAAGAGTAAATGCAAAATATAAAATTAGTAGCATAATTGTTAAATATTAGGCCCTTTTCACAAAGTTGAACTTTATTTAAGGTTCATCAGACTATCATTCGTTTTTATTTCTTTTGTCTTTATGCAGTTACCGGATCAGTGGATCAAGCTACAAACACTGCCTCCCAAAAGGGTGGTTTGGAAGGGCATCATGTAACAGTAAGTGTTGTTCAGTTTGAACTATTTTTTTTTCTATAGCTGTTGTTATTATATGTTTGAACATGTAACAGCAATGATCTTTTTCTCATTTTCTCAGTTGTTACTTGCTCCAAACCAACTGAAGTGGAAAATGGCGAACATTCTTGGAGTAGTGACAATAAACCAGAATATCAACAAACTATACATTTCACATGTAAACCAGGATACACCATGCTTGGGAATCAAAGTATTCAGTGTACCAAAAATGGCAAATATGATTCTGAGCCTCCACAATGCATTGGTAAGTTCTTGTGTTTTATTTCTGGCTTCACAGAAGATTCATTAGCCAAGACAACATACAAACAGTTTGCAAATACATTTGTGAATAATGTAAACCATCTTTCAACTACTTGTAAAACTACTCAATGTCCGGTCTATCATTTCACTACCGTATAAAACTGACAATGATCCACCCTGAGAGGAAAACCTAGCCTCATCAGGACTAACTGTTCATTTTCACTTGCTTTATAGGTTTTTGAAAAAAAGTCTCTCTGTAATTCCAACATAATCAAAAAAGAAAACATTAGCATAAGTTCAATTGCAAATTTTTCCATAAAAGAAGCAAACATACCTTTGTTCTTGACATACAGAGAAATTGCAAAAGACGAGAATTTAGGATCCATTATTACATGCAATAATGTGTTACAATAATGAAACAATGCTGTAATTTGGGGTTGTATTGCATAAAAAAACCCTTCAAGCCTTTCTAAGTTTGTTTACTTATAGCCTAGAAGAGCGGTTAAATAGTGGCAGTCTGGAATGCAGTTCATTACTCTGAAATCCTTATTCGTGGTTTGAAATATCTTCTGGGTTTGCAGTTGTTGTTGTGCTCAAACATGCTTTTTAACAAGCATTAAAGGTGTGTCACAAGACCATCTCTGTTTGCTCTATCTCGTTTTATCCAATTGTAAAACTGATATGAAATTAAATTAAATACGTTTATTTTTAAGCTGAAGACAGTGTACACACTTTACAGCAGAAGTTGCCAAGGGATCGCCATAGAAACCTAGCACAATAACCTGGCTTTCATGTCTGAGCACTAAAGGATGAGACCATTCTTTTCTATTTGCCCTTTTATGCCTGTGCTTATCCACTGTGGGTCTGTACTAGCTGGATCATCCATTCACTCCTAAACACTTCAGAGTACTTTACCTAAAAGTTACTTAACACTAAACTGTTTGTCACTCATCAAAATGTGTCTTGCTAACATATCATTCAATTTCAGCATAGCAGTAGTAGCAGTTTTGAATAAGAGATTGCAACATAATTAGATACTTTCTGTGAATTAAACCTACAATCAAATGCATGCTGCATGACTGTCAGTTGTAAAGTTTGCTGTGCATGTCAAAATAAAATTACCTGCATGTCGCACATGTAGTCTGTGCAGAAGATATGAATTCAGAATGATCTCAGCTAAATGCTTATTTATAGGTTTGACCACAGAAGGCAAAATTACAACAAACATTATTACAACTGCTCCCACAACAACAGAACAAGGTATAGACTGCATAACAAATCTATTTTTCCACAGTTACATGTTTACATTGTACATTGTGACATATTAACAACAGGATTTGTATAAAGTTCTGTGAAAAAGTATTTGCCCCTTGACAGATTTCTTTAAAATACTTAAATGTTTATAATAATCAAAAATATTAAGAAAAAAAACTGATCCAAACTAGCCTGGCCCTTTAAGAGACTAATAATTGTTTCCCTTGTAAAATTGTTAAATAATTGATATATTAACCACATTTTTATAAAAATGTTACTCGTCACATCCCAGTCCGATTACTGCCAAGACCTGTAGAATTAAGAATTCACAAGCTAGCATGTCTTCCCTGCATACC
Source organism: Xiphophorus couchianus (assembly GCF_001444195.1). Taxonomy (NCBI): domain Eukaryota; kingdom Metazoa; phylum Chordata; class Actinopteri; order Cyprinodontiformes; family Poeciliidae; genus Xiphophorus; species Xiphophorus couchianus. The sequence goes on from NC_040247.1 coordinate 6,866,361, forward strand.
AGGTGATATACACACTGGACGACTGTTGTGTACAAGTCTCTTTTTGGCTTGTTTTCTAAGTATTTAAGCACCGTCATTCAGAAAACAGAAAACAGTTTTGCCTCAAATTTTAAAGCATTTGCTCAGATTGTGTAGTGCTTTCCTGCTCCTAATCCAAATAGTCACTATTGCATCTTTATGTTCTTCATGTACAAACTGAAGAAAGCTTTTAGCATTTCTGTACCCTCTGCTTGAAACGCCTTGCACGCTGAGCTGAAATTGACAGAACTTGTTTCACTGAACGCTTTTTGCAAAATTTAAAAAAGAATGAGAATATTATATATCATTTCAACAGTGCCTGTGTTTTTCAATCTTAAATTGCCACAGTTTTTTAAATTAGTGTTGTCACAACAACTGCTTATCATTGAGAAGTCATGAAGACATATTACAGGATCAATGTAAGACTTCTATGTATTGCTATCAGGCAATTCAAAGGAAAATCAATTCAAATCAATTAATCATTTTTAAGACCCAGCACTAGTGTACATCTGGCATTTAACACAGCTTAAAACAAATTTGCTGACTTTCAAATATGGTGATGGAATAGAATCAGAGCTCCTGAAGAGGGTAAAGACTTTTTCACAGCACTTACGTATATTTTAAATCTACACCCTCACAATAAACTGTCCCTCATTCAGCTTTAGTTGATAATTATTTTTATGTAACAGAAACATCCACTGGTAATGGTTTGACTGCCACACCAACTTTTCACAAAGCCACAACTGTCACAGCTAGACCATCCACAAATATCTCAACACTGAAACAAGGTACAGAAACATGTTCACTTGTAATCCTGCCTGCATATTTGTTGCATGGATGTTAGAAGTCATTATTCTGATTGATTTAACACATTTGTTTTATTCAAATTAGAAAGTATATGATAACTATGCTAACTTTGTCATTTAAAGATTACAGAAAAAGACCATCTGAGGAAAATAATACTACACCCAGTACTTCAAAAAAAGGTATCCAAAGTGTTCTTTTAAAAAGCTCTAAAATGTGTTTTTAAGTCAAGCTGGTAGGCAAATTTTTAACATAAAATTTGTCATTGCAGCAGGTCTCAAGGTTCTTTTTTTTTCGTGATCATGATCGCATGTGTTTGGGTATGACACCGGTAAAGAAATTACATTACATTTCTAAGACAATGTGGAAGTTGAAACTCTTCAGTGTAGACTGCTGATCATAGCAAATTAGATGGGTCATAGAAGGCCTATGTTTCATTAGTGAATTTTTTAATTTAGTTCCCCATTTAATCCCTAAACTATAATAACATATGTCTTCCTCCTAAAACAATAACATGCTTTTTTTATATTTGGATTATTTGCATGTATTTGTTCTGAGACATTATACTTGTTTTTTGTCTTCTTTTTTTGACTATTCATTTTTTTACTTTGGGGCTTTATATTGTTTTTATGGCAACACATACTGTACATTTCTTGCCAACCTTTTACCATTTTGATTCCAACATATTTCTGTGTTTTACCTGTAAACATAGAACCACTTGATAACCAACAGTTGGATATCAGTTTATTTATCTGTGTAGTAAAGTATTCTGATGAATTGTAGAACTATTATTTATCCTGTCTCACTTTATCTCACATTTAATTTAATTATATATTTTTGAAAGTGTTGTGTTATAGCCTGTTTCTAATGGTTGTGGCTTTCTTAAAGTTGACTATTATGACAAATTTGATTGTAACCTCCTAGTGTAACTGTAATATTTCTGCTAGTACCTATTATTTATCTATTTCCTAACAGCACACCCTATAGATCATAGAACATGACTTCACAGAAACTATTGATTGTAAATCCTCAGTAACCCAAATAGAATTGCTTATGAACAGATCAAAACTGCAAAAGTACAGCATGGTGAATGTTTGTGTGAAAATATTAGCAAAGAAAGATCCATAAAAGACAACCAAATCTTAATTTTTGCTGCCAAAAGTTTTTGCTGTTGATGTTTTATTGTAGTTTAATGTGTTACAAGCAGATATGATGGTGTAGTTTGATTTAGGGTTTGTCAGAAAACATAACTGCTGTGCGCTTTGTGTTGTTTTTATAATACTGTACTATTTATGTTATACTTCATTAGTGTCAAAATGAGTATTTTTTATGAGTTTTCTAAAGCATTGTGAATTTTTATGTGTGTTGATGTTTAACCAAAAAGACTAAATCTGATCTTAACTGTAATGTTGTAAATCCACTAACGGCACTAATTTGTTCTTACAGAACAGAATATAGAGACTTTAAATATAAACAAAGATAAAGGTGAGTTATTCTTTTGAAATCCAAAGATGCATTGTCATTGGTTGGGCTTTGACATTATTTTGTCTGTGTCATTACAGGATATACAGCTGTTATAATCAGTGTGGTGGTTGTTACGATAGGTAACATGGATTGAAGTGTCTATTTGAAGTTAATATTACTATTCTCTATGTCTGAAATGAAAAATTATTTTAAAAAATGTATATTTTGTTTCATTTTCTTCACAGTACTCTGCCTAGTTGCATTCTTTTTAAACAAGTTTCTTATGAGAAAAAAAGGGTGAGTAATTTTATTTTATGATATTTACTAACAACTGCATGTCTTTATAATTCTTCTTTTTTCATGCATGTTCTGTCCCTTCAACCTCTGCATGCCCACATATAAATGCACAGTAAGGTTGACCAGTTTGATTCCATTATAGGATATTAAATTCACTGAAAAGCACTGAAACAATGTACAAGCATTCATCTTTAGGAGTTATGTTGTGTAGTGATTTAGTTAGTATTTAATAACAAACCAATGTAAAAACAGTTAGGCATGTAGAGCTTTTAATGTCTCTAACATTAAAAGCTGTTTAACAGCTTTTTTAAAAAGCTTAAAATGAATATTAAAATATTCATTTTCACCAATTAAAACTCATCCTACTTTATCTCTTTTGCATTTAAGTTCAAACTCTCCCATAGATGTCATTTTTTCCCAGACTCTTTCCACTTGTTGGGTCACGAACTCTGACCTTCACTGAGGAAAGTGCACTGCAGATCAGTGGTTCCCAACCCTGGTGATCAAGGCACATCACCCTGCGTGTTTTAGATTTTTTCCTGCTTTCAGATAAAAGCAGTTTGGAAAACTCCTGTGATTCAACCATTAATTTAAATCAGCTGGAAACACCTAAAGCATGCAGGGCAACGTGTCTTGAAGACAAGGATTGGGAAATATTGCTTTTGATAAGTCGTTGATGTGCTCTTGCAGGAATTTAGCTTGTCGGCCACTTCTGTGAAGCTTTACCACCATGCCAAGTTTTGTATAGATGATAACGACTCTCTGATGAAGTCATAAAGTCTTAGAAATAGCTTTGAAATCTTTTCCCAGGCTGAAGGATGTTCAGGATTCTTTTTGTCATCTGGTCTTGAAGTGAAGACAAAACACTCAGTTTAGACTGGGCAACACAAGGTTCAAGGTTGCTAAACAGTCTACTAATGTGTAATCGGGTTAAAGGGGGCATTCATTCTGTCAAATCATACTGGATTTCAGTACTTAAATATTTTTCTCAAAAATATTTCTATTACAGTGACTAACATTTAATTCCCTGGAATGTTAATTACAAATGCATTAAAACCTTTTTTTTTATATATAAATATTACAGCCCAATAATTCTCACACAAATTCCTTATTTGATGACATTATAGCTCATATGACACTGGAGAAGACCTGAAGCCGGAGTTATTACAGTTCCAAAATCTTTAAGTGTTCTTCTTCATTCAGGTATCAATTTTATATGTATTTTCTGACCTAAGACCATCAGAATACCAAACAATACTGTTTAACTTGTTTATGAAATGTGAAGTGCTGATATGAATCTCACGTTGAAACAAGGAGAAACATTACTGTTGTCAGTTTTCGTTTTTTACCACTATGGAAATGCAGTTCTGATAAAACAGTTTCTCCTTGCTTTCTTGTCTCTGTTTTTAGAACTGTTGGAAATGAACCCATCTGTTAGGACATCTACTGCAGGTGAAAGACTGCCAAATTCTGAGTGCCTTATCAACAAGCATTGGACAAAACAAGTGGCTTTCATTTATAGTTTTATTTTTGCACTTTTAATAGAAGACCAAACCTATTGTAATACTATTGTATTGTGTCACAGCTTAATATTTAGAAGCACTTTTTTATAGTCATTTTTATAATTAGTCTAAGTAAGTTGTAAATATTGTATTTCACTTAATATTTTTGTATGTCCTATTTATGTTATAAACCATTTTTCTACATGTTATAAATTATTTCAGTAATTTAAAGAACACACAGTTTAAAGTTCCTGAGAAAGCTTTATCCTTTGAGCTTCCAGGTTTTCCTGTTGTATTCCATTTTATCACAACAGAGACATAATACAAGTTGTTCAGGAAGGACACAATGGGGTTAATTCAGTTTATAGTCTGCATTGGAGGCTGGTGTAGATGCTATCTGTTATTCGCCTCCTGACTTGACTTTCTTTTCATAATTGTTTATTGTTCTGGGGTGGTTTTATCTACCCTGCAGAACAACAGAAATCCTTTTCATTGAGAAAGATTCCAAAACAGCTCTACAATGTAACATTTTCAGATAAAAAGGGGAAAAAAATCATGCTTTTTAACAATAAAGCAATGTATATAAAATGTACTTTTGTGTGAATACATAAAGGAGGAAATATAAATCAAAAACTAAAGTTCTTTTATAAGCTCAGATCACTGGAAAACTATTGACGTCTACATGAGTATCCTGTTGACCCTGCGGTCCCAAAAACTGATGATTCTTCATTGTACCATGGACTTCATGCAAGAGGTCACATTTTTGTTGTTGTTTTGGAACCCTCAGAGAATTTATTTTTCCTATTTCCCCATCCTCGTGGTTTCTTACTGCAGCTTCTTCCTGTGTGAAGCCAGGCATTCACATTTAATTACTTAAATATTTTGTTGAATAACTGTGAAAAGACATAGCCAAGCCACAAATATTGTAAGCATTCACATTATATGAGCTATATGCCTTGGTTAAGAGGACAGACAGTTTATTTCGATAGAGGGGTGGTGTCTCTCAAAGGCCATGATGACAGCAGCTCAGTACAAGCTATCAGCAATCCTTCATTCACATCCCAACACTAAACGATTCTCAGTGGTACTTCTTGGACACAGTTTCCGCACTTCCATTTCGTTTCTTCCTGTAGTAAATATGCAGATTGTAACAATTAATGATTACATAACATTCTGATTATCTATGCTAGCAGTTCTTTGAGATTTAGTATTGACTACTACCCCAGCAGAAATTGACCAAAAACACTCACTGAGCATAAATAGATGGATGGTAACACAATATACAATATGGAATAGTGGTGTAACACCATTTGTTCACTTCTAAACCTCAGAGGGCTTCACAAAATTTTCTGAGAGCAAATGCACACATGTAGATTCTATGAACTGATAAGGAGCTTACTGCAAAGATTGCACTTTAATTTAGGAATGTCATATTAGAGGTTTAAATACATATGTAAACCACACTAATTATTTACATTTGTAAAAAGATTTAAAACTAAATATAATTTTCCAACTACTTAACAGTTGTGCACTGTTTTGTGTTGGTCGCTTGTCTGAAATCTAAACGTTTCTGTCACAACTCCACCTACTTTCAAGGAGCACCGAGGGGGTGAAAATCTGGTAATGTGAGAACTTCAGCAAGACTGGAAGGACTGAGAAACTCATTTTTGGAGTAAAGAAAAAAATCTAAGCAACTAATCAAAAACTTTGGGTTGAACCATTTTAGAACTGATTAAGATTCTAAGTTATTCATACCACAGTCAAACTCATACAAATCATAATTGTTTTTCACTCATTATTCTTTGAACTGAATTTCAAATGCTTTCTGCAGCATTATTTATAAGCACTAATCTTTTAATGTCACCGACTGGTGTTTATTAATCTTGCTTAAAGCCATTTAAGTAATTCCTGTCTGGAGAATTGTTTATAAATGCATCAGAGGCCAGCAATGTTGGTCAGTATTGTAAACACTGTTAAAAAACAGACTACGAACAGCCTTTTATAAGTTTCGACTGGTCATTTTAAGACATTGAACTGCAGGTAACAAACAAAATTGTCTGCCTGGGCAATTCTTTTTTATAAAACCATTTAAGAATGGATAGAAAAACCCAGTGTCTGTTCATTCTTGTAAACTGTTTGTGGAAGTGAGCACAGCAGAGAGTAATCAGAGGCCCATTGTGTTGAGAATCATGCAGCCTAGTGTGAAGGAGATACGACCTTAACTTGGTCTGTGGATATAGTACGCTGTGTACGCTGTAACAGTAGCGTACACATCTGTGCAAATATATTTCATAATTTCAACAAATTGTGCCACAAAAATATTCCGATAGAGCATGTTTGTAGCTAGATACAAAGATTAGAAGAAAATGTAAGTTTTGCTTCTAGGTCAGATATGTTCACTGTCTCTGCCTGAGCTGCTTTCACAGTTAACCCATAAACTAATTGCTGCTGTTTGTTATTTATTTTAACAAATGTTATGACAGTGGTATTTCCACTGGAAATCTTTCAATGAAGAGCTCCACCTTGACTGTTATTGGATCTGGCTCTGTTAGCCAGCTTGTTCTGTCTCCTTCCATCTCGATCAGAACTGCCTGATCCCTAGCAGACCACAGTGCATTGTAGAGCAAACAGCACAATGGTAAAGAGTGCTTTGCAGGAGGTTGCCCACGAGTTCAGTTAATTGTTGAAGTAAACACCCAGGTACTTAAAAACCTCCACAACTTCAATGCCTGAGGCCTGAATGAGGAAGTGAAAAGGAATGTGAGACGGTTAGGAGTGGGACAGAGCGAAGGGGGAGGTAGATTAACTATATGCAAAGTTAGAGAGAAACTGGTGAAAAACTTCACTTCCTCACAATGTATATTTTTTGCACAGTATCTCTTTTCATATAAAAGCATATTCCAGCACTTTGGGCCTGTGCGCCACTAAACATCTCTTTACCAGTAACACCTATGACACACTGTTGCTGAATCCACAACCCACTACAGCTTTAATGCCAGTCTCTGTAGTTTGATGATTATCTATCAGAACTTTTAAGAAAAAATGCATATAGTACAAATTTGAAAATAAGGTTTGCTAAAGGTTTTACTAGATTTCCACCACTGCCAATAAAATTTTAAGTGATTGAACAACTTATGAAAAAGGGGTTTTAAGTTCCTTCAATATTTAAGATTGTTATTATCACATATCAAAAATGTGTAGTCTTATGGATAGGTTTTCAAATCATCAAGTTACTACTACCTTAAGGATCGTATTGAATAAGGTCACAATACACAAGTTGTTGTATAAAATTAGTAGTAAGAGGAAGAGATTTGTGGCATTAATGTCATGTCAGCAGATCTTGAAGGGTGCAGTGCAACTTAGCTTGATGCTGATTCATATTGAATCATCATTTGCTATATTAAGATTTTCAAATTTCCACTTTGCGTGTAATTTCACTGAAATACCCGTTGCCTGGCAAACAATCCACCATTTGCAAAACTAAAACTTCAGTTTCTCCACATTTCACCTTTCATAGCTTCTGAAATAATGGCAACATGTATTATTTATGAGTTCATTGGTGTCTTTTTCTTTCAAGAACACAATAAGCTTTCTAGTTCTGTTTTTGCAGACTTAAAAGTAAATTTTCAGATGTTCCTTTATCTCAGTAAGCAACATTAGAAAGACCCAGAGTGATATTTGGAACATAGAAGAGTTTCCTCCCATTTTCAGCAATTGTTTTTCCTGCTGACTTGTCTCCTTTTTTTTCCAAAGTCGTTTTTTTCCGCTGCAGGGAGTGAAGTTCCATACCCACCCAACTTGGCAGCTTCCCTTCTGTTAGCTGTTAGATATTCTAAAATGCCTTCCAAAATGCAACATTTTCAGGGAAAACACTTATTCATTTGTTTACCACTACACTTCAGTTCACATGTGAACGACAGAAATTTTTTAATCTAAAACGCTGAGCTCACAATCTAATCAACAAGTTGTCACTTAACATCTGCCCTGTTTCCACTGAAACCTCATAAATCCCTATCCTGTTTGTGGAGAACAGGAAACAATGTCAGTCCATCTTCTTTGTGGAAACCCTGAAATTGTTTCCTTCCCATGTACAGTAAAGCTTCCCCAATGACTATGAAAACACCTGTATTTCTTCTCATATCCAAGCCTTATTTGAAAAAAAAAAAGGGGTTGTTTTCTACTATAAGTAATAAATTATTCAAACTTGGTACACAAGCAAAAAAGGAAATATTAAGACACTTTTCAGAAGTAGAAATATTTTTAATGCTCCTCGGAAGTTTACTTGGTCTCACTCTTAAGTTTAAAGAAAGGGTTTCGGAATTCTGAGATTTAATAATGTTAATTTTCACAGGGGGATTTCAACATTTTCAAACACCTTGATGCCCATCTTATCAGCATCAGAGAGGTCCACAAATAGGCCACTGACTTACAGAGTCAGTGTTCACATGACTTCCATAATCCTGTTTCTCTACAGTGGTGACAGGAAGAACTTGGAAAAACAGTTGTTGATGGTGCTGGAAAAGTTGCACCACTAGTGAACGGTTGTACCGGTTCAGTTTGCTGTGTGTTTAGGTGATTTCTTAGTTTTGATCGCTCAAGATCTGAAAAATAAGACAAAGAAAAAAACTCTTAATGAAAGTCTCTAGAATGACAGTGAATGCAACAGAGGTGTTGACAAAAAATCTTTGAACTTTTTAAGAAAAAATTACACAGAAGTAAAACAAACAATGAACAAAACGGCATTAATGATATTTGAATCTTGAAAATTGATCAAGTTTGATTTTGACTTTGCCATACAGAAGCTTCTTGTTGTCGTTTGTTCTCTTTTGACGATGTCTCAGTCAGCCATTCTCAAGCAGCCTTCAGGAATGAGATGTCATGAGGAGCTCATCAACTAACTAAAAGTGTCATTGCAGATAAAACATTGCATGTTCTCCATTTGCCCCTCGGTGGTTCGCACAACATTTCTAAGGAAGCATCAGCCGGGGGAATTACCCAGAAATCTGCTTTGACCATGTGACTGACATAAACATGACGGAGTTGTTTCAGCGCAGAGAAAACAATGTCTGCACAAATAAATATCGAAAATGAAGAATATATGTCAGGCTGTGTGTGATAATAAGTAATTATGCTTCCGTTGATTGGTCGCCACTGTTCTCGTCCTCACCAACCACTGCTTTGCACTCCATTTAAGAGAAAAATTCATACAGAACCGAATCATCACTTCTTCCCCTATTGATCCCTAGGGGATCAATCAATTGATCCCTAGGGGATCAATAAAGAATTTTGAATTTGAATGCACCCACTACACTTTAGCTTTGACTTTAGCTGCTTTCAAACATAATTTTGAGTAAAAAGGTAGGTTTGGATTTTAGGATTTAATAGATCAATTACTGTTTGAAACTATTAAACAACACTTTCCCAGATTTTCTAAACTGGCAACTTGGGATCACTTATATAAGAGGTACTCTGACACATTCACAAATGTTTGGACAAGACTTTATTTGAGCTTAACAATTAAGGGTCATTGTGACATTTTTTGCACAAAAAAAAGTGTAAAAAATGTCATGATAAAGATTAAATAAATCATTTATTACTAATTAAATTATTAATAAAATGAAAATTCTTTAGTTGAATTGGGGTACCAGTACCTCTGTAATCATAAGTCAAGCTTAGACTTTTGAGAAGGTATCAATTCAGAGAACCAGCAGAAGAAACTCACATAACAAGCAATGATCACTGACATGCTCATCAAGTCTGATAATTTACAAAACACCCCAGCTTTATAACTGATATGTGCATCAAAGAACATTTTTCTTTTATTGGCACACAATCTATCTACTGATAAAATGAAAGGAATTTACTGACTAATAAAATGGGACTCAAATCAGATTCTGGAATGAACTATGACAAAATGGAATGGAATAATGAAAACTAACTTCAAAACTAATTAAACAAAAAAATGGAAAGGAAAAATCTGATTTGCAGAACCACAAATGCAGCATACAGTATCATAAAACAGAGTTATGCAAGACCCTCCGGCGAAGATCAAACAAAAAAGGGAGCGGAGGGGGAACCTCAGGTAAAGCTTTGTTATCTGATTTGGATCCACACTCTGCTTTGGACAATGGATCATAAAATTCAGCCACGTGTTTCAGCTAACCTCAAGCTAGACAAAGGAAACATGGGTTTGGGCCTTGAAGGATTGCATAGCGGAAGTGCTTTTATTAATAAAAAAAGGAAGGTGAAGAGCATGTTCTTCTCCAAATGTCTAATCAACATCTTCAAGCACTGCAGAGGCCTGGTAAGAAGACAATCATTTGAATTTGATGTGTATAAGCAGTAATACATCTAAAGGTTGCAGGATACTGATTCTCAAACTCTCAGCTTGAACACCTCTGGTGTTTAATTTATATTAATGACTTAAGAGATGACATGACACAATACATGAAGATACAATGCGCAAATGTTGAGGGTGAAAGATAAAAACAAAATACCTTCTTTTCCTTTTTGTGTTCATATTTTGTTTAAATTCAGATTTAAATAGGCTACGCCTAAAAAGCCACATGACTGTTTTCATTTTGTCTCACAGTTCAAAGAGGAGGAAATTCTTTCACACAATAGACCTTCTAGTTAACCCCGTTCCAGTTAAACATTTAGAGGAGGAGGAATATGGATAGGGGGTCAAACATAGGAAAGAATGTTGTTTTACACATGAGAAAAACAAGAACAAGCACATACAAGCACAAGAATATGCAGATATTATCTAGCATCTGAGGGTCAACATGCCAGTCTGACCGGTACAAAAGCTGCTTTGAGTCATCTGTCTGGGAAGAATGACTTAGGTGATTACACAGAAACACGCAGAGTCTGGGACTGGGTGGTTTTGGTATAATTTTGCTGTGGTTATACAAAAAAGATATATTGGAAATGGGAGGAAAGCCCTCAGAGCAGATTGGTCTGGGACTTCTCTGTTAAAGTTGTTCTCATGAAAAGAACAGATGGCGATCTTTAAGAAAAAACAGAACATGAATGATTTCCACTTTAAACTTGTCACAAGAGGAAGAACGGATGTTAGGCATGGATACCCTCCAATGTCTATAGCACTCACGTCAAAAGCAATGTTTAAAAGCTCTTGAACCTTTAAGTATTTTCACCCGTTTGGATGTTAAGTTTCACCAACTTCCTTCTGTCATTTTAATTTCAGTAGAAAATTTCACTGTTGGATAAGATTAATGTGAAGGCATCTTATGATACTGGCCAATTATGACTTAATGTTTTTTTTTAGTTTAACCATTCTGATAAGAAGAACCAAACTACAACAGTAATTTAAAGCTTACTTAAGATAAGTGCTTTGATTTTGATTGAATGGTATTTAAAACCTGTTTCCCACACAAGTCAGAACATGCAGGGCCTCATTTAACACAAGAGCTACTGTGTGTTCATCACTTACAAGAAAGAATGCAGGGTTGTGCTTGTTGTCCAGTTTACACTCTTCATGATCATAAACATTTTATGGCACTTTTATGAGGTCATTTGGTTAAACCAAAGCAGTTGGAGGACCTCTGAGGAATATATAATTGAGAAAAATATAAAACACCACAGTAATAGATATGAATGACTGGTTATACCAAATCAATCCATTACATAAAGCTCTCTTTCTCAAAATACAGTTATTTTTGCACTTCTTTTAATGTTTAAACAAGCCTGTAATTTAAACATCTGTCCTCAATCTCCTCCCCTATGTGCACATGTAAGAGGAAACCTAGCAAATACCAACCAGTGAGGTCATGATGACGAGCAAAAACAGATTGGCTACATCGAAACATCATGACGAGTTTATGTTTACACTAGCCACTCCCTATGACTAATGCTTTTCTTCACTAAGAATATTTTTAACGGATTGATAGTGTTTACGTTTGCTGTTGGTATAGAAACACACTCCCAGTAATTTGCCTGTACTGGATGATGACCCACAATGACGTACTGGAGATAAAAAATATAATCTTGTTGGAATCTGAGCCTTTTTCCTTTTAAAGTGCAGCCCTTTTCAGCTTTAATTTAGTACAGCTGGAAGCAGTCAGACGGAAGTTTCAAGTCCTTTGAAAGTAATCGGACAAAACAACTGTCTTCCAAAGGATTGAAACGCTCCAACCATTCAGTTGCTTTTGGAGCAACAGCATCAAATGATGTTATTTCTGATGACAGATTTGTAACAGTATATCGGACAAAGCTAACATCAGCATTGGCGAAGTGAGTTGGGTGGTACTAGACCTGAGTCTGTGAATACTTATGTGGTTGCATTGAGCACATGCTTATACTTAAGGTTTTATGGTATGTTTCAGAAGACCTATGGAAACAAGCCAGTAGATGCAATCCTTTTCCCTAATAGACAACTCTATTTATATTAAACTAGTGATATAATATACCATTATTAAAATACAAATACAGTATTCTCAACATCATAACAATCCAACATCACTAACTAGTCACTAATTTTGGTAGAAAATATATTTCATTATGGCAAATAATTTTACTGTTTGGTGTTGTAAAGTAATAAAAACGGGCACAACAATTATGACTTGCTGATGCTGTGTAACTAAATCATTAAACGAAAGCAGTGTGTTCAAAATAGGAACAGTAAACAGAAAAATGGGTTGTTCCAGATACTGTTGTGCTCACTGTTGAGAATGGCATAATTAGATTAAAAAGTTAATTGGAAATGGGAAAACATATCTAGAAAAGTGCAGGAAATTATAAGCTGAAAAAATAAAATAATCTCTAATATGCTTAGAAACCAAAACAGCTATTCCAAGTAACTGAATTGCGAAAATGTAAAATACTTAATCAAATAATCATTGTGATTACAGAAGGGCCACAATTACATATGTATATGTATACAGTTACACTGGATGTATGTTATAGTCCAATTGTTGAAGAAAATTACATACTATAAAGTTTAAATTTTGTCAAGGAGGTCATCGACTTACCAAAAGAGGGGAAAACATTTATAGGCTTAATGGCGCCAAGAATTTTGTTTTTATGCCTAGGGGGCGCCATCAGTTTTCAGACAAACCCCAAACACTGAGCTTAATCTACAGAACAGGTGTCCTACAGGGTGAGAAGCTCGGTTATCCGGGAGGGACTCAGAGTAGAGTCGCTGCTCCTTCATGTCGAGAGGAGCCAGTTGAGGTGGCTCAGGCATCTGGTTAGTATGACTCCTGGTTGCCTCCCTGGTGATGTGTTACTGGCATGTCCCTCTGGGAGGAGGCCCCGGGGAAGACCCAGGCGCTGGAGGGATTATGTTTCTCGCCTGGCCTGGGATCGCCTTGGGATTCCCCCGGAGGAGCTGGAACAAGCGCTTGAGGAAAGGAAAGTCTGGGCCTCCCTTCTTAAGCTGCTACCCCCATGACCTGACCCCGGGTAAGTGTAAGAAGATGGATGGACAGATGGAAGATGGATATATATCTGAACTTGTGACATAACACTGTAGTTTTCTTTATGAATAGCCTTCTTTTTCTGTAAAAATAGCCTTCTTTGTCTCTTTCTGTTTCTTAATAGCAAATTTGCATGTGTGGCAGGAAATCGTTTACAGAAGTGCTTAACTATTTACTTTTTGAATGTACTTGTGTTAATTTGAGAAACAAACTTTTGTCAACTTAAATTCAGTTATAATTCTATAAATGCCATGTTGATTATGCAATACATCTTCTATAATGTTACGTTGGGAAATCATGACAACAAGCAACAAGAAAACAAAATGTTATTGAACATTATTATAAAATCAAATTGGTAAATTTCTTCACCTCTTGAAGTGACTTTAAAACACTTGGTTTGTCTCAGTTAATTCATTTTAATTTGTACATTTTAATAATTCCCACACACATTTACATTGATTAATGCAGAATGACTGTATGCCATCAGTATGAAAGGGTTTCCAGTTATGGGCTTGTTATCTTGGCTGAGACTGGCTCTTTCTCAACTTTTTCACCATGTAATGTTTTGTTGCAGTGTCAGAAAATCATGTAGTGAACAACTTGCTACAAAATGAACCAAAAGCCCAAAACAATTACTTCTGCTGTGAAGCAGGACTAATCATAGGCAGAGCTCGCCAAGGCTGTCTGAGGCCCTAAAGAGAATTTTATTGGGAGTCCACCAGCTACTACAGCACCATTTTCCTTTAATGTTGTTAATACCTGATCTGTTTTTAATTATGTGGAAAAACACAACTTGTTTTATAGTTATAGCTACATATCTTTATAATTAAGATGTTTTTTTATAAATTGTAATAAAAAACAATTATCTAAAATAATTGTATTTGCTAGATCCCAGAATAATAGATATTCTATTAGATATCCTTTATTCTGATTAAAAAAAACCAAAAAGAATCAAATAATTTTTCCTACAGTCATAATAAGGAGTAAAATAGTCAATTTTTAAAATGAAATCAAGGTTCTACAGGGACACAATAAGCCATTCAAGCATACATTTGAAAATGTTGCACAAGCCTGATGGCACAGCTTCCAGACCACTGAAGCATTTAACCAGAAAATCTCTATCTAATTAAACATTACAAAAAGGGAATCAAGACAGAAACCATTAAACACACAATGAAAGTAACTTGATTTGTTCCCCAATAAATAATAATAAAAAAAACATTTTCACAAAATTTTCAACAACAACAATACGTTTTTATTCCATCAAAACAATTCAGATTTGCACCTGCACATGGTCCTCAATTCTGCTTTTGGGATTCTTCCAGCGCTGCAGCTTGGTTGACTGAAATGCAATGCTGCCATCTTGTGGCCTTTGGTGGATATTCACAATGTAGCTGAAGCAAAATGTTGATTTTCCCTCCACATTGTAACCGATTTCAAATGGTGCTAGACATGATGGAAACTCTGAACACCAGAGGAAAACGGTCAGCCTTGGTTAGAGGGTTGGAAGAATGGATTCCTATTATCTTGTCTATTCAATAGCTGATGCTTAAGATTTGTAGAGCCATGCAGTCTGTCAATATGCAACCCATTCCTGGCCCTATTTTAAATTGTTTTGAAAATCACCATCACAAACCAAACAGCAATCCTACACTGATTGCTAAAGTGAAGTCTGTTCCCGCTCAAGGACACCGATTTCAAATGGTGCTAGATGGGATTTTAGACTCTAAGACACCATCTGAAACCAGTTCCCTGGGGAGGAGGACTTTAAAGCCGACACAGCTTCTGGCACACCTGGAGGGAAAGAAACTAATGTCGTTGTTTTCAACATGTTTTATGATTTATCTGCAAGGATGGATCTAGAAATGCAGCACCTTCACTTGTATTTGTCAGAACACTTTAATCAACATTGAACAACATCAGTGAAAGCTTCATTGACCTATTGTCAGTCTTATATTCTTTCTTTTTTTTATTCTGTTCTACCACTTATCAAATAGGGCAGGAGAATGCTGTTGGCATTCTCTTGCCTGTTTGTTTTTTGCTCTCGCTGCATTACAGTAGGAAGCTATTTTATCTCCAGAGAATGCTGATCTACTTTTTACTTTTATGAAAGTATGAAAAACAAACTGCTCCTCGTTGTCTTAAGCAGCCTTCAAGGTTAAGTATAGAGCTGCAATTTCACTAAAGAATGTCTGATAATGAAAAACTAAACACCAGCCTGTATTTTTTTTTTTTTTAGAAATAGATGTCTATTTTTCAAAACAGACATCTACATCTACATGTACATTATGTAATTTGGGCATAGTCCACAGTGTACTATGGCCAATATAAATATTTTTGTTGAAAGATAGGCAAGCTGATGATGATTCAGGTTTAAGTTTCTTAAACCTAAAAAGGAAACAGACACTCAGCTCAACGTTTTAGCAGCTTGTTAGTGCATCAGATGGCCAAGTTCTTGGGATGGTAGGGCATAGTAGCAAAATGGAAACACAGATCAAACCTGGCAGAAACTGTCAGTGAATCACGGTGTGGAAAAATAGATCTTTTCCACAGACGTCTTTGTCAGGCATGATGGCATATACTGTGTTTTCTCCTGGGGCAACTTCAGCCATCCGGTGCTGCTCCTGGTCCAAATGGGGTCGAATGTAATTGAAGTCAGAAAAAACAGGTTCTGGAAGGAGTAAATAAAAGTATTAACAAGCGGTGTCTGACTGAATGAGAAACTGATTCTGGTATTTCTTTTATTTTGAAATAACAGAACACTCACTGAACTCTGTAGGTCTGGCACTAAATGTGGAATGATCCTGGCCTGCCAGCGCCTCCGGCTCCTTGTTATCCTGTTGATGGAAAAAACAACTACTCCAAACTTTCATGTGTCTGTTGGTTACTTCCTAATCTCTTCTTCGCTATTAGTTTAGTGTCATGGCTTCTAAAACAAAAACTACTGCACTGGATTTTGAGGATGTATTTTGAGCAGTGGTAATCAAATTGGGCATTTCATTACTGCCACGTAGTCCTACGGATGTGTGCCTTGGCCAAAAATATTCTCGCATTCGATAGAATCTGCCACTATTTACATGTCTCCTGCGTCAGCTTCAAGAATAACTCAGGCAGCCATTGTGGTTTAAAGGCTGCAGCACTTCTTACATCCATCTCCTTCTCGTTTATTATGATGAGCCACGTAACATTGGGGTCTGAGAACGTCACTGTGCGTTCCTCCCTCCTGCTCCCTTGTTCTTTTAACTCCAAGCCCTTTCACCCTTTCTTGTGCGAGCAGAGGCTTCTCACTGCATCGAAGCTGTTTTATTTTTTTCTGCCGAGTCACCTGACCATCCACTGCTTGTTAAAGGCACATCAGCCCCTTTAAAAATCAAAACAAAAGGAACTTACGCAACCATTAGTTTGATTTGGAACGACATCAAACTGAATACACTGCTCACTTTTAACACAGAACAGATGGAAATAAAACAAAAGAATTCAATTAAAGTGAAATAATAGAAGCAAACCAAATACATTTTTTTTTTTTTTTTTTTTTTAAAAGACTTATTCTGATGGTGTTTAACCAGCTTTGATGGACAAATCCATCACTGCATTATGCAGTGCAGGCTGTCAGTAGGTAATTGATGTCACCAGTAGAGAGTCACTGGGTTTGGTCCCATTGGAACAGGTGACGTAAAATCAACAGTGAATGCCTGCATATGTGCAACCTTGTGTTACGTGTGCATAACAGCATGGGGCGGAGCAGTGTGCGTGTGTGCACGTGTAAACAGTGTAGGTGGTTAATCCTCTTACAGATTATAGGTCCTAATTTATCAGGAGTGAGAGAGGCAACCTTATCAAGGTAATGTGTTTTTAAACTACCTCCTGACAATTGTGCAGCAAAGTGAGTCAAGATGTGAATCTGAAGACCTTATTTGACAAATGTTAATTTGTAAGTATACATATATACAGTTTTAATTACACTGATTAATCTGAAAAACAATCACATGATGCAAAAGTACCAATCAGATGTCACTTCCTGATGACTCGGCCCATTTGGAAGAAAAACTCAAACACACCAAATGTTTGGATCATAAAATGATCTTGAGTTTAACCTTCTGAGTTGCATCATTGTCTCTTAAGGGGCTAGGGATTGTGAAATATTTGTAGAAGTGAGAGCCTCGACATGCTCAGAACAGCCTGACACTGTTTGTTCGACCCGAATGCACAATGGATGGAAATAACTACCACACATCGAGGAGTTGATTTACATGTTGTCACAATCTTTTGGCTCCTATGCTGCCAGCTGGGATATATCGGATGTTTTGTTGATAAAGAAGGTGGCGTAATGTGTTAAACTAGCTGCTTCAGGGCATCTTCAGAAAGTAAACTGGGTCTCCAGTTTCTGAAACAGGGAGCACCTTTATAAACACAGAAGGGACAAAAACAATCTTATTTGCCTAATTTGCAACTTGATGTCCATTTTAGGTACTCAGACAAGCCTACAGAAAGAAAAACAAGCAATTAAATAATTGGAGCACAGAGCGGCCTCTTGGGTTACATCACAGTTGCTAACTGTGATCCAGAGCTGTTTTTCAAACAGTTCTGGATCACATAAGGTGTCTACCTGCGAACAAATGCTGCCTCACACTTGTCTATTAATACACCGTCATGTAGCAAGGCCAGCAGTGCACCGGGTTTAATTTTAGCACTGTCATCTCTCGGCCCTGTGCCACTTCCCATTCTATAATCTGAGCGTAGGAGGGATCTGTTTTGAGAGCCAGTGGGTCGCTCGCCATTTTCTCTGATGGTCTATGTTGCCCACAGGTGATGTTGGCCCTGAGCTGCAAACACATTTTTCAGGATATTCACAGTGCTACTTTTGTCTTTGAAGTATGTCTTTGCTCATTTTAAACCAACAGCATCAGCTGAATTTTAAGCAGAGACTGCGTTCTTGTTCTAACTACATCTACTGCTGGCAAAATTTGCCCCCAAAACTGTGATTAAAACTATGTTGTGTCTATTTGCTTGACTTGAGAGGCTGCACCTCACCGCAAAAGGATAACAAAATAACTATTGAGGTCACACTTCCTTGTTTGGGAAACTGGGTCACTTGTTCCACTGGTCAGCCTAGAAACTCCCGGTAAACATGATGGCTGATCCTCACAAGCCATAAAACATGGAACAATGCGGTTTTCCAGGCCAGCTCACCTAATGTACGGCACATAGTATACTATATGCATTTGAAAACATGTAAAAACATAGTGGCAAACCTTGTCACTTAGTCTCTGATCGGATTATGCCTCTTATTGGAACCTTGATATGTTTGGTTAAAAACTGCCATTATACCATTACCTCCAGGAGTCAAGTTTCTATTCAGCGAACATAATTAAAGCTCTAAAGGCATTCTTCCCTCCCTTTCTCTCTCTCTCTCAGGCTCTCTTCTTACATTTGCTTGCCAGTGGTTTTGCAACTCATAAGCTCTATTGGTGATTCAGCTGATGACTGAACAAATCCACTCGACAGGATGGTGTTAGCCGCCCCTACCTTTCTCATTTTCACCTCAGGCACTGTGATAAGTGACCAAGCTATTCGGTCCTATCTTTTTTTGGCAGGTGAGCAGCAGGAAGCACCACACGTTCGAACATCACAGTTGAATCAAGTTAAATTAGAGGCCCGCAGTGTATGTGCCACCCACAATAGTGTCACTTCATAAGTTACTTTTAACTCATTTTGTGCCATGTAGGAATGATTTTCAATGTCTAAGGGAGTAAATTTGCTAAGTGGTTCACAACTAAATAGCAAAAGGAGTAAAATCAAGGTAGAATTCAGCTGAAAAATAGCTTAAAGAATGTGCAATTCATTTTAATTTTATTAAAATTAAACGTGTTAAACAGACCAAGAAAGACAAACAATGAGGAATAAAGAGGAGTGCAGCAGATCATTTGGTCCAATTAGTATTTTACTCAACAACGCCCCCTACATTCGGGAAGCACATCTTGTTTTGAACATATCAAGTGCGCACTATAAAGACACATTACTATTTCAGACTCTTGAGATCTGTGTGACGCAGCAAAATCCTGATAGACAACGGAAACTTAAATAAAGCTGCGTCATCACTGAGTTTGTATTTCCTCTGAAAAGACGCGAACAACAGCACAGTCCTCTCGCATCGAATTTAAACCACGTTTAACTGCGTATCTCAAGAATATGAGTATTTTTCTTTTATTTAATAACAGTGTCGTGGAATGTCGGTAACAGAATAAACATAGCCCGTAAGGCCACGGGGCGGTGAATGATTGTGGTAATATGTACTGCGTAACATCGTTCTCTCCCACAACAGGATTACGCACTATCCATCTCTTGCGCAGCATCCTATTCCGAGCTCTTCCTTGACACGCCATCCCTGCCGATTCCACGCTTTGTTTACATCCACATTTAGTCATTAAAATCGGACAAAAGTCGACTTTTAGAGCAACAACAAGCAGACTGACATGCCGTCGCAGCGAGTTTCACCCATCGCAGTGGAAATTCCCACTGGATTTCATGTGGCTTGTCGGACTTCACGCTGACGCAGTTTCATTTACCTGTTGTCATACCGATGATGAAACATCAGGATTATTTTAAAAAAGTGTTCAGAACCGTTCTCATTACAAAGCCCCAGCCTATACACGGCCGTGATAAAAAAGACTTTTATCTGCTTTCATGAAACATCAAGCAACTCTTTCCCGAGCGCCTCCAGGCTCTGATTCTTACCTTCTCATCTGGCGCTCCGGTGGTTATGAATTACATAGTGGTATTCTCTACGCAACCTACGCAGTATTATGTCGCTTCGACCATGTAATAACACAAATAACTTACGTGTTTAGCTCAAGCCTTTCCTCCATCTGTGCTGAAGAAACGTGTGCCTCATCCTGGCCGGCGCCACCCAGTTCCGGCCCTCGCTGAATATTCACTCCGCCAGGTTCCCGTTTTGGCCTTATTCTGGTTATTATCAATCTCAGGGCGCATGTTTGTCACAGTGTATCCCCTAACAATTTTCCATAGCGCAACATGGGAACCCCGCCCCTGACACTCCTCCGATCACTGATTGGCTGAGAGGATGGCGAGCGTTTCCTCATCGAGAGACTCACATGTGGCTGACGCATGTTTACAAACATCGTGTAAGATCACATGGTAATGAGCGTTCATTTACCGTAAACTATGTCCCTCTGACGCTATGGCCAGATGTCGTGCTGAGAACTTTTTCTTTTTTTCCTTATTGCAGCTTTATGGAAAATGAATTGTTGTGTATTTGTTTTTATTTTAGTTATTTTTTTGTTTTCTTTGCAATGATTAGCTGTATGATTGTATCAGTTACTCGCTTATTCTCTCATCCGTGGGCATAAGAAACAGAAACAGTAATTTTACAATTGTGTCCAAAAGGCTAAATAATATATCTATTGGGTCATTCTATATATAAAACTATATATATTTTAAAACCAGTCACCAATTTTAACTAAGCAAAAACAGAAGTTAGGCTTTTGTTGCCACTTATCTTCAAGGATTTTCATTTTTTTTCCTCACCGTTTTTTCTTTGTTTGTAAATTTCCATAGATGTTTCATAATGCTTGAAGATCCAAAAATCTGTCATCCATAATGATAGAAGATGCTCAGATCTTCTTGGAACATTTTTGCAATGCCATCTTTTTTACAGCAGATGGCAGTGCGACCCAGCTTTCTTTCTTTCTTTCTTTCTCTCTCTTTCTTCATTTATCTCTTACAATGGTGATTATAGAAAATAAAACAAGACAATGGAGTCAAGTACATATAAATCTATCAACATTTAACTACTACTACTAGTACTGGGATTACTACTACTACTACTACTACTACTACTACTACTACTACTAATAGAATACATTTACCTTGAAAGTGAACATTTTTACTCGGATATTGTCATACGTTTCAATCCATAGAAGCCTATATCTTCTTATATGAAGAGTATCTGGTTTAAATTAATTTAAATCAAGACTGTATCACAATAGATTTGCCTTCCTACTATAATAGCGTTTATTGATTTAGTAAAAAAAGACATTTATTTTCTGACCCACATTATCGCGACTTAAACGGTAAAGCATTTTTAAGATAAACTTGGAGATCCATTCAAGCTGTTTACGGTTATTGAAGCACATCGCTGCTCTTCTTTAACGCCATTTACGGTTAATGAGGTCATTACGTCATACATCTTTTGAGTAGCTAGCCGTGAACTCATTAGCACAATCAAAGGAATCCAGTTCAAATGAAAACTTCGAAAACTCTTCATGTAAGTGCACTTATCTGGAGGAAAACATACAGAAAAGCAATTCACTGTGTTTTGGAAACATTTTGTGCTCATTGTGAAAAGGAAAACAGACAGCCATGGCTCTTTTATGTTACCACCGTTAGCAGTTCTTTTTTTTTTTCAAAAATAGCCAAAATCAATCCTCATTTGCGGAAAAAAACGAGTTAAGGTTAAAACCTCTTACCAAGTTTATACGATAAACTGATAGATTGCTCTCGTTTAAATGACAATAAATGCCCAGTAGATGGTGACACAATACAATTAATGCTTTGTAGGATAAAACCTGACTCACCCTTCCATGTTTATTTCAGGCAGTAAACTTGTTTATTAGGCTTATCTGTCTGTCTTCTTTTTTTTTTTTAGAAACCTTTTAAATATCCGAGATGGATATAAGATATTGGTCCTCACTGCAGTTTTGATGCAATTTCATTGTGACATTTTTTTTTTGTTTTAATATTCATGCTTGTGGAGTGATATGGCTTTGTTTATAGTCGTCTCTGATCTGCTACCAGCAAACACCACCTTGCTGACCTTTGCGCCCTCTTCACTGTACAGACAGTGGTAGCCTTTAGCCCAGCAGGCTCAGTAAGTGAACCATTACTGCAGGCGTGTATAGCCTGTAAGAGCCAAACAACAAGGGCTGATAAAGGTCACTTTAGCTAGTATGACTGGAGTGCTTAATTTGCTGTGGGAGCATGAACTGCACACAAGCACAAATAACAAGCCAGGCTTCAGACACACTAAGCGGTCTCACCAATGTGTCTGCACATGATGGGACAGTTGACCTTGTAACCGTATGTTGTGTGACTAAATCCTTCCAGGCATCAGGAGCCAATAGGTCACTGATTTTTATAGTCGCAAAGTATTTTCTCTGCACTGGAACAACAACTGTAAGTTGGTATTATTGGTGGTTTGTTGTTAAAATAAACACAAATTTAACCCCGTGTATATGAGAACAATCTTTAAGTGTGCAAAAAAAAACAACAGTAGGAGAAGGCACATCTATTTGAATGTCTAAATAGATTAGAATATCCTTTTGTGAAAATAATAAGGCCTCAGATTTCTATCATTAGATGATTAAAGGCTCATCAAAAGTTATTGTGCCATTTTTGTGTTGGTACAATAAGGTTAGATTTTTAATCATATAAATCTATGTATGAATCAGAGACCCAAAACAGATTAGGGATTTTGTTTACAGATTGCCTTACTTTGCTGCAGAAAATCGGTTGATAAGCCTTTCACTGGCAACATATTTGGCTAACTCATCATTTTTACTTTGATTGTGTTTAAAGATTCTTGTGTAATCTTAGCAGTGGGATTTGGAACATTTGATACAAAAGGATAATGTTGTGAGGCTGAGCATCATCTTTCAAAAACAACATTAATTGTTAATCTCCTTTAGAACTTTTTTTCACCCATGCTGCATGACATCATGACATTTAGGGCTTAGTGATTTACTGCTGGTATTCTTTAGTCAGTGTTGAAGTTGTGTCTACACCAATGTATTTGGTCTTACTAGTATTTTGCATACCTTTTTTATTATGTTTTATACCAACCAAGCATGTCCTTTAATTTATTATACAGGTGATATTGTTTTTCTTGGTTGTCAAAAAAACTTTATCTCTTAAAATCCTCTGGGTAGCTTCAAATTTATGATTATCACAATAACAGCTATGCAGATTTATCAACTATTTGGTGGGACTTTTTTAAGGCAGTATAACAACTTATTGTTGTAAGATAGAATAGTTTCTCTGTTGGACCAGACCAGCCTTCTCACTCCATTTCCATCAATGAGACCTAAGGTTCATTTGTTGCTGCCTTGGTTATTCCTGTTACAGACTCACCTCAGTTAGATATAAAGTGACCTCCATTGACCAGGAATACTCCATTAGACTGGCAGTTTGAGAAATGACTTGACTCAGTCATCTAGCAGTCACAAATTGGGGCTTTTCAAACTTGCTCAAATTGCCTATTCCCACTGCTTTAGACACATCAACTGTGGATAAAATACCCACTTTCTTCCTAATAAATTCCACCTCCTAACAGGTGCCTAGAAGAAAAGATATGTGGGTTTTCACTTCAACTGTCAGCGGTTGTAATGTGCCTGATTAGGGATTACCTTACTTTATAGTTATCCAAAAATGTTTAGAATTTTAATTGCTATCTTTTCAAGAACAAAATGTCAATTCTCAAGTATATTTAATATGCAGCTGCGCCTATTAATTGTACATTTTAGTTAAGACCAGGTAATGGATAACAAATTATAATAGAATATAATTTGAAAAAAAGGTTATACACAATCAAGTGGGAATGAACTGGGATGAAACAAAATAAAATTAATGCATGCATTAGAGAAATCAAAGTCAATTTATAATAAAATCTATGTGTGTGTTCAGACACATCTTCTCATCTGTGGATTTTATTTGGTCAAATAAACGTTTTTCACTACCTTTTAATGATATCTACATAGTAACTGACCAGAAGTCTTAGCACAACTACTACGAGTTTTAGGATGTGCCGTTCGCATAGCACATGAAGTTAAGTTTGTCAGCACAATCCCAGCTCTCCAACTGTTGCCCCTCCTGAAAGAGGACCCCACAGTGGTGGCTCCAGGTTGGACATTGTGGGATCTGCTCCTGACTCCAGGTTTGGTTCTTCGTTGAGGTCCCATCCACCCACAGCCAGCTGTCAGAAAGGTAGCGCAGGCCGCTCCACACATGGGTCGTTGAAGCTGTTCAAGCTGCAGAGATTTAGTCAGGGCGGATTCAGAGGTTAGGCTGACCAGTTCCTTGTCTAGTCTGTGGCAATGCTCCAAAGCCTCCTTCCCGGTCTTGTTTTCCTTCACCAAAACCAGGCTGCTGTGAAAACAATAGAAAGGGAATTTTTCTTCACAGCTCACTGCTTCCCAGTGCTCGTCACTCTGTGCCACACAGTGCTGATCTTAGAGGGACTCTTCCAGTGATATCCAGAGGAAGAACAAAGCATTTTTCCCACCAGATCACTTCCAGTTGTCATTGATATCTTTGTACAGACCAGTCCAGATTTTTTTAGAATCAGCACCTCCAATCTCTAGACACAGTATTCAACCGTCAGTATTTTCTTTATCTCCTTGTCCTGACTGGGTGAGTTTGTCTTGTTCCTCATGGTCGTTGATTGATGACAGGTCAGTGTGATGCTTTCTGCGGTATTCTCTGGCATCTGACCATGTCATTCTTTCTGAGACATAAATATTCTCTCCAAAGGAGTCACAGAGAGCCACACCGAAGAGCTCTGTAAAGAGCAGAGATCGTAGAGCCAGTGTTCTCATACTAATCATTTCTTTCGTCGCTTCCCTCAATTGGTAGTTTCATTTCTGGAATGTGAGGGGTTCTTAACTGTTGAAAATGCAGGAAGCACCCAATCACATTGTGTCTATGGTTTTTATGGAAATACCTTGGAATTTAGGTACAATTCTACACATGCAAATGTGGAACAGTCAAATTTTCACAAACGAGGCTTAACCCTCCCGCAGTCTTAGCACGATTCTCAGGAGGAGTGCTGTAAATGTCATGGTCAGACAGCAGGAAAGTAGGGGTGTGGGGGAACTGTCAGATTGTCAGTTTCCAAAACCAAATAAAAGAAGACCCTCATAAAAGTGCACACAAGGTCAATGCGACCCCGCTGGACCACATACAAAATAAAAACCTCAGCGGTCTAAATGAACTCTTAAGATCACGGGAGGGTTAAGACTGAACTGACAGTGAAAGTGATTTTCTAAATTAATCTGTTCTTACATGACTGATGAATTTTTTTAATCGTTTCCAAAACACATTTTGACTTACTAAATGAATTACTGAATGAACATTAGTCCATTAAAATATGTGAAATTGTGTTTACCCCTTTACAGTCTATAGACAGAGTTCTGTACTATTCTGGGCTCACTGAAGCTTGTTAATGTTGGTATGTTTTAAATCTTATTTGTTTTTGTTCTATTTGAATACAGAGGGAAGCTTTGCTGGCTATTTTCTGCTTTGAATTTGACAAATTGCTCATTTGCACTTAAGGGTAATCCATGTTAACAATTTGCAATGTGTTGTATGTCAGTGAGTAAAGAATGTCTTGTTCTTGTACAGGTCTGTTAGAGGGTTGATGCTTCATCAGTTGATCAAATCTTCCATAAAGAAGAATATTCCCTGCTTTGCTTAGTGAAATAACGTAGCAAGGAAAGAAATAAAAAAATAACAGTCTAAACATCATTCAAAGAAGTCAGATGTGTCTCGATCTTTACAAGTCAGGCAACGGCTTTAAGAAAATAGTTTTGTCTTAATTGGCCCCTTTTAAAAAGTTGAAAACAATCTTATACTTCGAATGATTTAGACAACCAGTCACAGTCAGGTTGATAAACTCAGTTGAAAAGTTTTTACTTTGTTTTGTCAAAGCTTTCTGACTGAAATAAATAATGTATTTTTTTTAAGCAAAGAAGCGCTTATTTAAATTTTTGGTGATCATGACATCAGTGACTCATATGAGAGAAATTTAGATTAGATCTAGTTTCAGAGATGAGATGGGGATAGTCTATGTTTTACCACTATGAACTCTGTCCAAGCCTATTTTAACTCAGTTAATTTGGGACAACATTTTAAGATAAAACAAAATGTCACCAAGGTATTCATCTACATAAAACCTGACTAAAAACGTGTAAGACAGAGATAATCACAATCCTAAGAGCAGCTGAACCTGAAGGACTTAAACATTGTCTACCAAACGTATAGGCCAAATTTATCCAAAATGTAACCTCTTAGCATTTTGTTGGCTAACATCCGTTGGGGAGCCAATGGAGGTCTGTGAACAGAGGGGTGATGCTCTTTCAGGCTGATTAATGACCAGATGTTTCACATTCAATCTGGTCCATCTATAGTGAATTCAGAGGATTTATTGAAAAAAAAATCTCCTCATATATCTAAATTCATTCACTGGTTATGTAATTTTAAGTCCCAAAGTATTTTTATTGTTAGCAGACTGGTTACGTTCAAGAGGCCACATTGTGCAGGTAAACAGCATCAAATTCCATACTTTTTCAAGTAAAATAATGTAAAACATGTTAATCTGCCTTCAAGTTTGCTTAAGCCACACAAATCTGTATTTAAATGCAGAACTACAAACTACATCTGAGCTCATCAGTCCTGACAATTGAAGATGTATGCAAATAGTCTCGTCGGTGTCTTTGTTGCTTGTCTGATGGGAACTTAAATTTGCTCACAGAATCCCTTTGGTGTTGGCTATGGTTTCCTATTATGAAGATTTGGTTGAAGGTTATTGGCTACAAGATAGAAAATTTATGGTTAGTGTCAATTTTTGATTCAAACAATGTATATTATATTGTGTAACCAACTTTATTTTCTCACGCTTGTGGTTTGATGAGTTATTTTTTTATTGATAAATCAAGTTAGCACAGCACAAATAAAATGAGAAAAACCTGGATTTTAGTAACCAAAACATTTTATGAATATAAAAACAAACATATTTATACATAGAGAACATTGTGAAAGAGAAATTAAAAACATTGGAGTGGAAGATATGCTTTACAAAAAGAAGTAGCCAAAGAAATCTAAACCCACTCTATGCTGTGAAAGGCACAGCAGGGATTTTCTTTTTCATCCTGACAACTAGAAATCTCCCACTCTGTTATGTAAACAAGCTAATTGTCCTTATAATTCCCTAAGACAGTAGTAAAAGTTGAAAATTCAAATTTGTTGCAAAAAATAGTACAAAAAGAAAAAAAAAAAACAATTATTAAAACCACACTGGCACAAAATAGAGATGCACTTTTGATCCTGCCTTGAGTGAGTTTTGACTGAAGTTCAGCTGCAGAAGTTTGGTTGTTCAGCAGAAACAAAACAAGCTGGGAACTACAAAACTGTCCACTGACGTTTATAGATTTTTTAAAATAACTTTGGAGCAGTACAACCAAAGACTGTGCATGTGGTTTTCCATCTAACGTTTTGCACAATAATACACAATAATAAGGTGATCTTTGGGTTCAAAGAGAAAATAGCTATTTGAGTTGTCTTTTAAATTCGCTTTAAGGCAGCAATGGATTCTTAGAAACAAGCATAAAAAATGTGTCTGTTCTTTAATCAAAACATTAGACCTCTTTTCAGCTGGTAGGCATCATTTTGTGGATTAAAGTACAAAAGGATTTTCTGCTTCTTTGTCAGATATCAACAATACATCCTTGGCATGACTTCATGATTCTACAAATATTGTCACAATAAGACTGAAGTCAGAACAGTTATGAAACTCAGAGTCTCTCTGTCAGTGTGAGCAGGCTTCTGCTAACTTCTGCAAAGATTAATGTTCTCAAACTTTTCACATTACAGGCACTGTCATCATTTCGTCATCATTTGCATCTTCATATGGAGTCTTGCTGGTTGAGTAAGAGCAGGTGGAGATGTGAATGTTTGAGATTGATTCAAGTTGAATTTGTGTCAGATGAACAGAGAGGTTAGTAGGCGACTGGCACAATGGGATGTTGAAGAGTGTTCCTTGATTCACATCTCTGTGTCAGCCACTGGGTTCTGGGTGGCAGAGTGTCCGTTGGTGGTTGGGGTTTGGTTGGTCCCATTTTCAGGTGGAGACTCGCCATTGGCGGTAGGTTTGTCTGTGGGCTCCTGAGGCAGCGGGGCCACAGATACCAGGGTGTTGGCCTGGTTCTCCTCATCCACCTGGAAAGACTCAGCCTAAGGAGAGAACAGATCCACAGCTTTAGAGCAAAGCTTATGTTGGATTGGCAGAGATTTAACCTAAATCATAGCAAGGAAGTTTGTAGGAAAGTGTGTAAGAAGAGTAGATTATGCATTTCTTTTAGAGGTTTATGGGATTTTGCTTTGAGGTCTCTGTAAGACTTTAGTTCTGTTTTGACTTTTGGAAACATTTGCAAACATGTAAGTGGATACAATTTGAATGTGAAATATTCATAGACGGTCAGATCAGCATTAGTGCTTCAGTTATCCTACACTTTGTTCGACAGTTTGGCCACAAATTTAACAAGAACTCTGTAAACAATTTCACAGGCGTGCCTCCATATGTAATTGCTTTAAAAGATGATGTCATATAATTTAGAAAAAAGACTAAATCATGTGCAGCTCTCTGGGAAGAAGCTAAAGAAAAAACAGCTTAAAGGAGTTTATGCCGCTTTGTGTCATGTAACAGTCAAGCGTGTCCTTCTTTTAGTCATCTAGAAAAATTAAATCCATGTGTTGTTGTTGCTGTCAGATAGACAGTTTGCTCGGTTTACTCAGCACGTTGAGAATCAACATTATTGTTTTTACATTTTTGTAAAAGCCTAGCATGTTATTCTCAATGTTGAGTAAGAGGATAAGAATTGTGAAGAACTGAAGTGGCAGTCGCTGATGGATTTAAGCTTTGTTTGTGCAAACTATGTGACAACAATAAACAACTCACCAGTCTGACACCTTTGGAGTTCTTGCGGTGCGTCTTCAAGTAATATAATCCAGTCAGCAGCGCAGCCAGCAGCAGGCCAGTAAGCAGTAAGGAAACCAGTACCAACTTTGAGTTCTTCCGCCAGCGAGGAGTGGCTCTGTGCACACCAGTCTGACAGGAGAACAATTACATGTACTGTAAATCAGGCAAATAAACATTGACAATATTTAAGTGATACTGTTTTTATAAGAAAAACCCAAAGAAAGTCAGGTAATTTTCCCTTAATGTGAAAGTTTCTGAGATGGGACTAAAAACAAAAGTTTCACTGAAATTGAAAATACATATATATATATATGAAAGATTTAGATAATTTTGGAAATATAGAAAAAAAAACAAAATTTATAATCAACACAAAATTTAAATATTGAGTGATTGTAAATGCTGTTTCATTCAATGAAGCTTTTACTATAAATATTAAAAACTATAGGATGGACGGAGTATGTTAGGTGCTTCGTTTTGTTATGCTGTGACTGTTGTCTGGTGCTGCTGGAGTTGATTGAACCCAAATGTATGTCTGTACAATATGACCTCATCTCTCTTCTTCACTTTCTCTTTTTAAAAAACAAAGTTGAGTAATAGAAAACAGAATTAGGACATAAAATCCACTTTTTCAATTCCAAAGCCCTTAAACCTCCTTGCTATTCGTAGACTTTTATTTAATTTTACTTATTGGAATTTGAGTCTTCATAATTTAGTCAATATTTTCTATTGATTAAATTATAATTCACGTTGCTTGTTTTGTTCATTAGCTGTTGATTTGCCTTTTGTTTGACTATTTTAAAAAGGTAATTAATAGTAAATATATACTGGCTGGCTGATAATGAATTTGCTTCTTGAGTTTAGGGATTTCTAGCCATTGTGATTATTTACATTTTCAACTGAAATAATTCTTAGTTTGATTTTTAAGTAATTCAGAATCACAAGGAAAACAAAGATCAACTTGTGCATCTTTTAATGTTTGATAAGGACAACTTTGTGGAAACGAATTATTTATCCATTAGGTTGAGTTTGGGAAAATGTTGAAGCTTGTTTTAATATATTCAGTCGAAACCAGTTATATCCATACACTGTGTAAAAAAGGAAAAAACAAACAGCAAAATGCAATATATTTTATTTGCTGTATGGTATGAAATCATAAAAATATTTTTAGGTCAGTTGGAATTAACAAGCTTGTTTCTTTTTGTGAAATGCCAGATTTATGATAGGAATATCAGTTTTAAAATATTTTTTTCTTCCTTTCTTCAAGTTCCGATGTTTACTATAAATGATTGATTACTATGACTTTAAACAATATGGAAAAATTCAGATGATGATATCATGGCTTTGTATCCTTTTGATAGCTTAATTCATAACATTTAAGTTAAATGGAGGCACATCTGTGAATGTGTTTTAGGGCAACGTCTCAAACATCTTGATTCTGTGACATCATGGAAAACTCAACAGAAATTCAACAAGATATGATGAGGAGAATTATGGACCTCTGGGATTCTCTGTACAATTTCCAGATGCCTGACAATGCCACGCTCCTCCGTTCAAACAATTATATACAAGAATTAAAATTTTTAGCTATCAAGGAGATGTTCTGTGTGCCAGAAATAAAATGTGCCTGACCCAACTCATGCAATTTAAATGGCAATTATATCAACTACTTTGGAAAAGACTAAACTTCCTAATGGAGAGGTAAGCGCAAAGTAAAAAAGAAAAAAAAAAAACGTGGCGTGAAGTAATGTTAGATAGTGAAGGAAAAATGTTATGTCTTATTAAAAAGTCTATAAGTTCATTGCTTGTTCTAATTGATAGTAATTTTTGTCTAAAACATGTAAATTGCTTATTAGATTAGTTCATAATGGAGTAATGAGGGAAATGCTGAGTATGTTGAAAGCAAAGAGACAAATGGCTAAGATCGGCCCACTGAGAACCCAAAATTGGTCCCAAGGTGTCAGAAAAATGTTTTACTGCTGACGTGTGGATTGTTTGTGGGCTTTTTGTTTTTAACACCAGCTGTCAGTCTGGCAGCATAAAACCTCAGAGACCATCTCCCGCATCGGGGGACTGTTTCCTCTTTTCCCTTGTGTATCTCAAGTTTGATTTTAAATCGACCACCGAGTTCAGCTGACTGAGTCAATCAAATTGACTGCCTTCAGAAAGCTCCTTCACAGACCCTTCATGGTAAATGGTGTAATTTACGGCATTGGTTAGACATGTGGGATTTCTCTGGCTGTGCCTAGGTCTTAACAGCAGGAAAGAGGTTGGAAAAACATGGTAGCAAAGTTATGACAAAACTGAATGAACAGAATAAGCACAAAGCCCAATGTGAAAAAATGGCTTTGCAAGTAGAATTTTAGAAAAAAAAATTTCACTTACTCTATCCTTAATGTTGACCTTGTTGAATTTGTTTACCATGCCTATCACATCATCTGCAAGTGTAAAAAAAAAAAAAAAATTTAAAAATGAATACAGATGGTGTTAGTACAGGAAAATAATGGTTTATGGGTTGTGACTATCATAATTTAAAATACTGACCTTCTACATACTTCCCAGATACAAGCACGTGATCCGTGTTGTTTTCTTGATAGATCTCCAGCTTACACTCTTCACCACACAATTCAGGTAGAACCTTTATCATTTTTGACTGTGTGTCTTCCTGCAAAGAATGCATTACAATGAATTCAGAGATGTTTCTAACTTAGTTCCTGATTGGTTTAAATAATTGGGAATTAAACATGACTTTCATTGCTAATCCCAAAATGCTTTTTATCCAAATGCTTTTGCACATATTTTAGAGAATCCTGCCAGGAACACTTTTTCAGGTTCAGCGTTCTTATATAAATACAGATAAGGAATTCTGCATACCATCACTGAAACAACAACTCTGTGCATAGCACCAGAGTGAAGGCATTCAAACCAAAGCACCTTTACATGGGCAATATTAGTTCCATATTTAAGCCAGAGTTTATTTTAGGAAAGACAAATGTGTTTTGGCACGGGCAGCATTATATTTCATAAAGAACATCTTTTATGTAATTTCTTTGGTTGACTACGCACAACTATTGCATTTTTGCAATTTGTATCCATTGTTTAAAGGATAAATAATGTACTTTTGTCTTTATTCTGCTAAATACAAAAGCTCACAAAAAGCAGATGTATTAACTTCAGATCTCCACGTAAAAGCTGCAGACCCTAAAGCTCTCATAGTGATATACCAAGGAATTTATCTTTACAAAAAGAAACATACACTCACATACACCCACATTTTTGCCCCAGGCTATTACACATTATGCATTCTACAGAAGCAGCGGGCCCACCCATTGTGCTGCCCTCCCACTGTCTTCACAGTCCGTGCCCTTGGTTTACAGTACTCGCAGGAGAAATCTGTTGGACTTTCCAGGCTGTTTTGGAAACAAATGTATGTGCACACAATTTGACTGAGTCACTAGCTTCTGAACTGTTTGTACAGATAAAATGAGAAAAAAATGTTGCTGAGGTTAAGTTTGGAAAGCTGATGGATACCTAGGGAGGATAAACAAAGCTAGTGAGACACTATTTGTCATTGTGGTGAAGTTTGAAAAGGAATTTTGAAATGAACTTCCAGTAAAACCACAATATTCTAAATCACAAATATGTAAGACGAAGACTAAGGTGAAATTATTTTGAACTTACACATTTGGTGGATGACTTCAGTTTCACAAGAACAGCGTTTTTTTCTTCCACAGCCTCTTTGGTCACGCAGACGACATCTCGCTGCAGAGAGAAACCAGAATGTTTCATCTCTTATTTATGAGTAAGCTTATAAATGCTGCTAGGTTGTATTGAGGAGCTGGGTATAAGGCCAGTGCTCAGTGTATTTACCATGTGTAATTACACAGAAATTGACTTTGTTTTCCCTCTGGAGGGATTTGTTGGACATTTTTCTAACTTACCCCAGGCAGGTTGTCGCCTCTGGCCGAGTTGGGTGCTGGCGTATTTGGATTTACAGCCGGCTGTTTTGTGTGAATCATATCCTTTTTTGTTTTCTCCAACGGTACAATGGTTGGTGTGTCTGAAGTGCTGTTGTCTTCTGGTTTAGGTGTCTCTGGAGAAGGCTTGCGTGTCTCCGGTGTGGGTAAAACATTCACTTGACCTAATGTCTTTGTAGTACCTGAAGAAAACAAGACTTTATGAGTAATGTGTGAGCCAGAGCAGGGGAAAACATTTTAGAGGGCTGTATTAGTGTTTACCTCTGAAGAAAATTTCTTTATGCTTTGATTACTAAAATAAATATATTCTTATGGGAACTTGAGAACCAAACTCTCTTTTTCTTATCTGTACTTCTAAAATATATTTTATGACTTGGCATCTTACCAGGTTTTGCAGTAGTGTTTACAACCCCGTCGCCTCTTACACCTTCCTGTGCCATGACTCCTGTTGTAAAATAAGAACAGACAACATTAGACAACATTGTTTATGCCTAGATAGACTGTTGTAGACTGATTATGAAGAACTAATTCTATACCCACATACATTAGACATATTATGTACATTAGAGCTATATGCCATTTTTCACATGTTCAAATATGTAACTTTTGTTTTTACAATTTTTTGACATGTAAATTGGAGTTTTACCCTGAGTTGGACTGAATTAACTTCAATGCTAGAAAATATTTTTGATTGAAATCCACATTACCTTTAAACCAATTTTTCTAATCGAGGATGATATATATATATATATATATATATAAAAAAAAAAAAAATTCCCTTCTCACCCACCGCGGGTGGTTCTTATCCTCTGAGCTTGGGTCCTCTACCAGAGGCCTGGGAGCTTGAGGGTTCTGCGCAGTATCTTGGCTGTGCCAAGGACTGCACATTTCTGGACTGAGATGTCTGATGTTGTTCCTGGGATCTGTTGTAGCCATTGGTCCAGTTTTGGGGTGACTGCCCCGAGGGCCCCGATGACCACAGGCACCACTGTGGTCTTCACCTTCCAGGCCCTCTCCAGTTCCTCCCTGAGGCCCTGGTATTTCTGTAGTTTCTCGTGCTCCTTTTTCCTGATGTTGCAGTCGCTTGGTATTGCTACATCTACCACAACGGCTTTCCTCTGTTGTTTATCCACTACGACAATGTCTGGTTGGTTCGCCATTACCATTTTGTCTGTCTGGATCTGGAAGTCCCACAGGATCTTAGCTCTGGCGTTCTCCGTCACCTTTGGGGGTGTTTCCCACTTTGATCTCGGGGTTTCCAGTCCATATTCTGCACAGATGTTTCTGTACACTATGCCTGCAACTTGGTTATGTCGTTCCATGTACGCTTTCCCTGCCAGTATCTTGCACCCTGCTGTTATGTGCTGGACTGTCTCAGGGGCCTCCTTGCACAACCTACACCTTGGGTCTTGTCTGGTGTGGTAGATCTGGGCCTCTATTGCTCTGGTGTTTAGGGCCTGTTCCTGGGCTGCCAGGATGAGGGCCTCTGTGCTGTCCTTGAGTCCAGCTTTTTCCAGCCATTGGTAGGATTTACTGATATCAGCCACTTGGGTTATTTGCTGGTGGTACATCCCATGTAGGGGCTTGTCCTCCCATGATGGTATCTCTGGCACCTCAACCTCCGCTCCCTGTTGTCTGAGATATTCACTGAGCACATTGTCTGTTGAGGCTTTGTCCCTGATGTATTATGGATCTTAGTTGTTTCGTCCTGGATTGTGGTTCTCACACTCACTAGTCCTCTGCCTCCTTCCTTGCGGCTCGTGTACAGTCTCAGGGTGCTGGATTTGGGATGGAACCCTCCATGCATTGTTAGTAGTTTTCTAGTCTTAATATCCGTGGCTTTTATCTCCTCCTTTGGCCAGCTAATTATTCCAGCAGGGTATCTGATTACTGGCAGGGCATAGCTGTTCATCGCACGGATTTTGTTCTTGCCATTGACCTGGCTTCTCAGGACTTGCCTTATTCGTTGGAGGTATTTAGCTGTGGCTCCTTTCCTTGTGACCTCATCGAGGTTGCCATTTGCTTGTGGTATACCTAGGTACTTGTAACTGTCCTCTATGTCTGCTATTGTTCCTTCTGGGAGTGAGACCCCTTCTGTGCGGATGACCTTCCCCCTCTTTGTGATATATATATATATATATATATATATATATATATATATATATATATATACTGTATATACAAAGTAGTCAATTTGTATATCCAAAATTTTTTAGGAGGTTAATGTATTTTTTTGTTACTTTGTCGGAGTTGCAAAAAAAATGTGTATGTTTTGCAACAACAACAACAGGATATGGACCACTCCTTCTCAGAGAATGCTAAATTTGTAGAATGCTTGAACCCAGACCTGTTGAGTGAAAATCACTGGATGTTTATGGCCTATCTCACTAGATTAAAAAAGGGCAAAACCCATATTAATAAACTAATTTGTATTTTATCATTTATTTACATGTTGTATTTTAGAAGAATATAATTTGTCAGTGAAATATTTTCACTACAGTTCTTTAATCTCTTGGTCCTTTCAGTTTAAACTTCTACCATTCCCAGATTGCAGCCAGAGGCCTTATACAATCATTCCCAGGGATGCAAATCAACCTCAATTTGCACTTTGGATTTCAGGGCCTTTTTATTGCATTAATGCAGTGGTTCCCAAAGATTTTCTTCGGCCCTCCCCCCAAACTCCACTGAAGTTTATTTCACACTTCAGGTTGCAACAAAACACACTACAAACCATTTTTACAGTGAAACACTTTTGTGTAACTGTTTTGTTTTTAAATTATTCATCCATACCTCCCCCCCCCACCCCACCCCACTGCAATGGCACTGCGCCCCACACTTTGGGAACCACTGCATTAATGAAAGACCTGGTAGCAACAAAAATAGGTTTCTGATCTATATTGGTCATTGTAATATTGATCAAAGTCAAACAGTTTTTGTTGTTTCTTTCAATTGTGAAATTTTCAGCTGCTAAAGTTTAATAACTTTGTTTGCCTCATGGATAGGTTTGATTTTCTTGACTAATTAATAAATATGCTACCACACCCTGTGGCCACTGTTAATGAGCCTGAGGTCGGTAATGCTGAGATTTGTTCAAGCTCTGTTGCAAATGTTGCAAAGAAAAAGATTCCATATTCCTTAGGCTCTTCGAGTACAAGAGGGAAAATAGCTTCTGGAAAAGTTGTTAGTGCATGTTTTTTTTCCCTTTTTTTTTCTAAATTTCAAATACATTATAAATTTATGGCGAATCGGAAAGCATTATTAGACTTCATATCTGCACATTTTTCTGAAAGCTCATCTGAATTTCATTTTTTCTTTGAATGCAGAACCTCAGCATTCATTCCCTTTTTCTTCCCTCTGCCTGACAAGCAAACAGCATTACTTCAGAGTGAAAAAATGCCCATGATGCCTTGTCTCTGCAGATTAGATTCTCTCTACGCTCTTACTATGTCATTCCTTGTTTGCCATTTTTATTTATATTTTTTACCTTGTCTGCATTTTCTCTTCTACTTGGGTGCAGGATTAACATCCATAATAAACTATAATCAGAACTGTGTAATTAAAAAGCTATGGACAACTTTGTTTCAATATTAGAGCAAATGCTTTATAATAAAAAATGCATACTTCTATTTTAAGAAACTGATAGCTTTGTAGAAAGGTTCTGTATTGGGGATCACTAAAGAAAATAGTTTACTTAAATTAGAGTTTTGCTGAATAGAGGTACACAAGTCATTAAGTCACAGGTGTCGAACTCCATGTCCTACCAGGGCCGGTGTCCTGCAACTTTTAGATGTGCCTCTGTTGCACCACACCTGAATAGAATAATTAGATCATTAGCAAGGCTCTGGAGAACTTATCTACCCAGTGGCCCTTGAGGACTGGAATTTGACATCCCTGCATTAAGTGATATCTACTGCTAGCATCATACTGTGACCTTAGCACTTGATCTTTCAGAAACAGTAAATGCTGTAGTATTAGAATTGAATCAAATTAATGTACCACAGCTACAGAAATAGTGCAAGTGCTGCATACATGTTGCATAATTGACCTAATAATAAGACCACGTGAGTCGTAATTATTTTGTATGAAGTCTATCTTTACTCAAGAAGACTCACCGACACTAGGAGGCTGAATCCTTGAAGTGGCTCTAACGGCAAGACTGTTCACCTTATTTTTGATTAATTCAGTTAATATTAGTTTGACCTCTTGGGGGCACTCTGACTTTCTGTAAAGTATAGAACTTTCATCCCAAGATGGCCAGGTGATCATTTGGTCATAATGGAAAATTTCAAAGCAACAAAAAACAATGACAGTGCAACATTGACACACTTACTCCTAACACAAATATGTTGTTCAAAATTGAGGCACATCGCGACACATGCCATAACCATGACAGAACATATTGTTTCACTCAAAGTGCCTCATTCCCAACATGCATGGCAAGAGTAAAAACTTTGGCCTGACTCTTTTGGTTTTCAAATATGTATTTTCTAGAGAAAGTGTGAGCAGCCTAGTATCTGTGTATGTTTTTGTGTTTTGAGATCTGAGAAATGCCAATAAGTACAACACTTATTCTGCTTTGCATTAACATATTTTGAGTATTTCTATAGTGGAAAGCAGTAGGAATATTGTCATGTAGCACATGTAGCACGATGTAGCTAGCCCTCCCAACATCTTTGGGGTTTTTCTCTCCAAGAATTCACTCTCTTGTTCCCAAATCCTCTCTTTATCTGTCATCGCTTGATCTGTTTTTCTTTTAATTTTTTTTTTTTTTTTTTTACAAATAAGGCAGATGGATTTTTCCCAAGGACAGGATTACAACACACATTCATTTGCTTTCTCAGATAAATCATTGTGAAAGACAGGTGCCACAGCTACAGAGCAAACAGTGTATCTACCATATGGGCCAGAACCTCCTGGGGGTCTACTGGGATGTGTGTATGTGTGTTGGTGACTATCCAGGGCAGTCCAAGTTGACACATACATACTGTTATAGCAGATTTTTTTTCATACAGCATTTTCATACAGTCTTTTTAACATCAGCTACAAGGAGACTGTTTCATTTTTAACCAGCTAGCTTGCTAAAATCCTTTCTTTCTATGATTATTTTGTGCCATCTCAAAATGCTCCACGTCCTATCTTTGGATAAGCAAGAATTAATTAAAAAGTGAGCAGTGTGTGCTCTCACAACCTCAATTAAGAACATTCTAGGGACATTAAATGTATTTTCAGTTCAATGAACATAGCCGCTAATTACATGTTTTTAATGAAGAAACATTTGATGTGTGACAAAATGTTAAATGTTCTCCTTCCTGTCACAAACAGAAGCCTAATATCTTTAATTATTTGCATATTAAGTATTTCCCAATGTTGCAGTTGATGGGGGAGTATATTTCTTTTTTGGACTTTGTTTAGACCTCTTTTCCTAGCCTTTAGATTGAAGCTGCCATTCCTTCTCCATCACTTGGTGGCCTGTCTGTTTATTTTACCAGAAAGGATAAGGCTTAAAGTGGGTGAGGTGGTCAAGGATAAATTATGTTGTCTCTTACAAATGTGATGTCCAAGAATGCTGGGCCCAAATTGTCTAGTTTCTAATTTCTATGTTGCACTCTAGGGAAATTTTACTTGACTGGAAAGTAAAACTGAACTTGTGGTTTGGCAAAGTCTATTATTTCACACTGTGACAGTTTTTTGGGTCTTTTTTCTAATCTGATATTTTGTGGTAAGTCACTGGATATGAATTTTCACCTTTTTACCAGTATGAAAACCCTGGAAGACTTGTGTTTGTGTTTTCCCAAATTATTTTGCTATATAAGTTTCTAATAATTGCTTAAAAAACAAATATCCAACATATATGAAAGATAAAATTTTTCCAACCAGCTTTAGACATGATAATAAAAAAAACCCTAGATGCTGACCAATTATTACTTATTTCATAACAACAAGCCTTTTAGAGCAACAAGAAAAATGCTTGTATGAATCAATAAACATCAGGATCTGACTTGTTATTGCTTTGCTCTGACTGAATCCTGACCAAAACTTTTAAAATGAAGCAACCATAAATGTCAAATAACAAAATTTTGGGGGCTTGTTACAGCCAAACCATAAAATGTTTGTAATTTAGTTGTATTATGTATTGCGGCCTGTGTTAAGCAAGTACCATTTGTCTTGAAACAAATGCTTCGCTGTGGTTGGCTGGCTCTGGTGTTTGCCAAAACTTTACTTCCTATGTGAGGTCTGTAAACTTCCCGACAGTATAACCTATTGTACTCTTCACTTCACAGACTTTCTCTCTAAAAGCCACAGGACTATACAAGGAGTTTCCAATTATTGCATATTTGTGAGTCAACACTTGAGGTGCACATCTACATCAGATATCCCTGGAGACTCCTTTTTTGTAGGGCTTGAAACAGCTAGGGTACCAGCTTCTTGCAGTTATTGTGTGAACACAACAGGACTTAAACTGTCCCAATCACACCAGACTCCATATGTTATTTGGCGCTGGTCCTGACTTCATTGCTCTCTTGAATATTTTCCCACCAGATTTCTCTGAAAGATGGCTGTGGTCTGGAAAAGCTCCACCCCGCGCCCCCCATCTCCTGGGACTCTGAATGGAGGAATGTGGCAGAAGACAAGCCCTCTGCTCCACGCCCTTTTCCCTCCCAGCTCTCCATCTCTCTTTACAATATCCCAGTCACGCACAGCTAATCCAAAGCGCTTATGGAGGTGAGATTTGGGCTTCAGCCGTCACTCCTTACACACAACGCTGTAACATAAAGCCAGATTCCAAGAGATAGCAACTGCTTACACTCAATTACCTAAAAAGCTTTCCCTAAAATTGTCCCAGGGTGTGGTTCATGGCTCAACACACAAATCTACTTTACACACCACTTGTCCTTTCTCTGTCAGCTACAATAACTTCAGATTTATATTCATCTGCTAGTCTTTAAATATTCTAGCTTTTTCAGTAAGTAGAAAAGGTTTGAGGCATCCACTAAACATTTTCTAGTAAAAAGACGCACAATTGCCATCTCAACAGCAGTCATCAAGTTTTATGATGCTTTTCTTTGATCTTGTAACTTTGGATAATGTTGTGAAAATATGGAGAACATTTTATATTTAATAAAGAGACAACATGTGTCCATTTAAATTTAAGAGACTTATCAGACTCCCATAGGATGTTTTCCTGAAGTATGCTTGAGTTCTGTACTGGAAAGCTAAGATTGTTTTTACTTACATCACTGATAAAATTAAAAAACTGAAATTGCTGTACTTGGGCAAAGCCTTCAAGTTCTTATTTGCTTTACCCCTGACACAAAATCTCCTTTTTCATTAAATATATGACAAGTCTAAACGTGCATACCCTGAAAATGTCCTTAACATATTTCCACAAATTGTTGTTACATCATTCTAAATCCCCCCTTGCTATGGGTCTAATTTTAACCTTGCTTCTTAGAAAATGTGTTTTTACTGGAATCTTGGAAAGTGTGAAAACACTGTCAACTCCAGTGTTTGCATCAAATCACTTCAGGTCAGCAGGGAATCCTTTAATGTGGCCCCAGGGGAACGGGCTTTCAGACAGCTGAACAGACACATCTTAGAGCGCCTCTGAATCTCGGTTGAGCAATTGGATCTGGTTCTGTGCATTCACACCTCTTTTTAGTGCCATCCACTTGTGATGGAATCACCTGGGATGAATGTTTGCAAGATTGTCTGAACAGCTTCAGGGTCATTACATCCCCAAGGGTCCAAGCCCCTCCCTGGTTCTTTACAGGAAACATCTCTGCTATGTAATTGGGCATAGTGAGGTGATAATGGTCTGCACACATTAGTGGAACACCGTGTTAAAGTCCTTGTGTGTGACCATGTCTCCACTTGTACCTTTATTGCCACATTTAACTTGTGAAGGTTACAACATAACAGCCTGTTCTCTGCTAT
Source organism: Xiphophorus couchianus (assembly GCF_001444195.1). Taxonomy (NCBI): domain Eukaryota; kingdom Metazoa; phylum Chordata; class Actinopteri; order Cyprinodontiformes; family Poeciliidae; genus Xiphophorus; species Xiphophorus couchianus. Next base: position 6,907,558 of record NC_040247.1, read on the forward strand.
AAAAGACTGGCGGTTTTTTAAAGCTTACTACACTAAGTGAGGAGCTTTAACAGATTTTACTTAACATGAACATGGCCTAAATACTTTAACTGAATGGTGCAGGGTCTGTTCATACAATGCATTAATCAATGTTATACAATTGGTACCTGTTCTTTCCATGCACCATATAGAAAGAGGCACATCAATTTTTCTCAAGTAAACTAGCCTAAATAGATCTTAATTCAAATAGCTAACGTCATTTCATTTCTTTTAGCTAAATACTAGCATAACGAAACACAGAATATTTTAGAGAATTTTCTATTATTTTCTTTAACTTCAGAGGTCTACTTCCACAAAAATCTAAATATAAAGAAATGTCATTACTCACAGAGTAACAACTCTGGACTGACATGAGTCACTAAACAACAAAGAAGCCTTTACTACAAAAGCAACATAAAAGCCAGAATACAGCTGCATTTAAAAATCTGCTGTGATCTGGTTTTATTTGTTCTGGTTGGCTTTTTTCAAATTAAATTACAAATGCACTCTTAGGTTTTGGGAACATCTGCAAACTATGAGACTGGTGCAATATCATGTTATGCAGGTGGTTTCCTGCAAGAGGAACTGGCGCACTTCAAATAATGGATGACAACATGATAAAATAATATGACATGGACAATACAGCAACATCTTAAGACATCAGACAGGAAATTAACGCATGGGGACAAATGGATAATGATCCTAAAATGCACCACCAAATTAGTAACAAAGTTTGAAGAAGTATTTTCAGTTTCCAGTAGGAACAATATCATGTTGTGTCTTGTCTTGTGAGATTTCTATCATTTAAACCCTCACTGGTCTGAAAGAGTCTATATTTGTAAATTTGTGCAGAGGAATGTGACATTGGAGAATGGTCTCGTAAGGTTAAGCATGCAGTGCAACCCTACCCACTTTGAAACAACAGACCGCTGACCCCTCCATCTTGACCCCCTCACTGCGCCCCAACTGCAGCCCCTCCCCTGTCATTCCTGTCACAGCGATTAATAGCAGCACCCAGGCTATTCTTCTCTCAAACCAACTGCATCTTATGGTTTCAATCAGGCCAGAAAGGTTGACTTCACTGAGTGCCTGCCCAGCTGCAGAATTCAGCCGACCCAACCCTGAGGCCACTGCAGCTCCTTATCAAAAGCGTGATGCCTGTTTCTAAAGAACCACAATCAGGAAACATGGCATCTGCTTTCAATTGGAGGGGCTTATATCACTCCCCCACCCCTGACATGCTCAAATACACACACACACACACATACAATTGACTGCTAACGTTTCACTGCCTTGTGCATTATCTTTAAATGAGCCCGTCTGGTTTGAGTGTGTGCTGGTAGATAGGGAGGGGATCTTGTTGCAGAGTCAGATTTCAACTGCTCAGAGCCTCCAGACAGATTTTGTCCAGAAAGAAAAAAGATTTTAGTCAACCTGTATCTGTCTCAAAATCTGAGAGTAAAACAGAATAATTACTTGTGCTGACATAGGTGGGACAATCACTACCATTCTAACCTTTTAGTATGGATTGTTGCAATCTGATACAGACAGATTTTTTTCTCTTTTCCTTCTTTTTATGTAATTAGCAGACCAAGTTAAGTTGTCAGCTTCTTTTTGTTGCTGGTTCAAAAATACTTTCTCTTACTTCTTTATCTGTTGACTCATACTTGAATAAATACACGGAAAATTTCTTAAATATGAAGAAACAACGAAAAAAACACAGAGTTAATTTGAAAAGCAAATTTTTTTTTACTCTGAAAAGACAAACACTCACTAGTGTGACTGATTTTTTTTCCTGATTGAGTGATTTTACCTGAACAGTGCTTGGAAATAGTTTTTTTCCATTACACCCATTAGGTGTTTAGATGTTTTTCTGTTTGCATTCACATATGTGCTTGCCATTGCTGGCTGACTTGACCCTGAAATTTGACTTGGCATTTTATGAGCTCTTTCCCTCATGCAATGGAATGAACGCTATGTTGACATTGCTTCTGTAATTCTTCGGTACATCTGTTACTTCAATGAGTGCTATGAAAACAATGATTTACATAATTATATACCCAGGGGTTGGCAGTGAGGTTGGGCAGGGTTCATTGCTTCACTAGAAAACCTCCTTAAACCACTTCATAGTCTAGGCAGAGCAGAAGCTGGTTTATGTGCAGTCCTCATGTGTTTATGCTAAAGTTTTCCCGCTCAAAGATTCCCTGTATGTGAATGTGACTACAAAAATTTTTTTTTTCTTTTTTGTAATTTTAATCAGCAGCATCATAAAAGTTATTCTGCCTCTGATTATGAATCTTTAGGTTGAAATTATATCCGTGCCTCTTTGTTATATAAATCAGACACAGCTGCCTCTCTTGGTTGATGATCTCATTATTGTAGCTTACCCACCATGAAAAAGACAGGAGGATTGAATTAGGGAGACCAATGTGTTTTCATTTCCAGCCACAACAGAGTGCTGTGGACTGTATTGTAATTGCACCTCATTCCCAGAACTATATTTCTTTTCCTATATTCATTTCTTTGTCATGACTTTGTGGACATCTTAAACGTTATGTAATAGGCAGGGTTTTTTTTATCCATTATGTGGTAAATATTTTTTTTAATCTTCTGGCACTGGAGGCAATTTAAGGAGTAAAGTTGTGGCCGCATGTAACGGCATTCAGATTTTACTTTACCTAAAAGTTTAAGTCAGGCATCTGAAAATAAATAAATAAGTAAAGTATTGCCATTTTTAATGTTTTAGTTGTGCTTGATTCTGTCTCAGGTGTTTTTTGATAATCTCAGGATCTTTATTGATGTTTATTTGATTTAACTTTATAAAAATATACATAAGATCCAATGTTTTAGATTAGTACTCTCACTGTACTATCAGCACTACCACTGTGGTAATGAATTAAGTATCAACTTGTTTGTTCTTTGTACACACTGTTTAAAACCGTTTTTGTTGCTAAATCTCCTTCTGCATCAACTCAGCCACATATGAGATGCATGTTAACAACCAAGCACCACGCCCTTCTCTCACGCATGCATCGACCAGCCTCATATTACATCCAGCTAAATATAAACACACATTTCTCAAACTTTTCGAGGGTCGCAAAAAAATATGTTCAGTGAAAAGCAGCAAACAGGCAGTGCAGATTTATAAATATTTAAAGAACAAAGTAAATTACATTGTAAGAATTGTCAAAATTAAGAAAAAGAAATGTATAAAAAAGTCACACATCTATAAAAACATTGCTATATAAAAACATTTCTTTAAAAATGAAAGTTTGTTCTATTAAGCAAGTTTATCTTTCAGCATACTTAAAAGTGTCTTCCAGACACAAAATCATTTTTCATTGATTTACGCTTGGATTCCAGATACAGAGATAGTTGTAGGGTTAAAACCTGTATTTAACTGACCATATAAACAAACACCACTCCACTCCAGCCCCACCAGTCCTGGGGCTCCCTATCCTAAAGGATGGTTATTTAATCCCCAAGAAATGACCATCTTGGCACCGGGTATTTTTACCTACCGCTCAAAAATTGGCCGATGAGAAGCAAAGCGAAAGCCAACATTGTGGAGGGCCCATTTGTTCTCTGTCCAGATGATGCTGCCATTCTCGTCCTGAGTGCACTCACGCGGGAGTGAGAGAAAAGAGAGGGAAGAAAGAGTACGAGAAAAAGGGCCAAGCTGGTTGAGTCGGAGTAGTTTAGGGTTTCCTCTTACCCAGAGTGGGACAGGCTGGATAAAGCACTACTTGTGTTCTGTCACTTATTATATAGCCACCCCCTCTTTCCTTCCTTACAAAGGTCCAGCCCTACACCCCCTTATTCCACCGGTTACTTTAACCCATCCTCTGTGCCCCCACCCCAACGCAAAAGGAAGGAAAGAAGATAATAAGCTCTTCCTCGGGTGTTCTCTATTTAAAACATGTTTGCATTCTTTGAATTACTTTCATTTTTTTAGGTTTGCATAAAATGTGTAACTCGAGTACTTTGGTTATCCAAAAATAGGTAGCAGCAAATGTTTTGCTGAGCAGTGCTTCTTGTTTCTTCCCTTCAACACACCGGGTCATGATGTCTGGTTAAATGTAAGCTGTAAGCCACCTCACAATGAAAGGTGATAGCAGACAATAAGCTGTGACATTCAGCTCCCTAATAGGCTTATGGAGACAGACCATAGCGTAGAATATCATAATCGAAACAAAGGTAGAATCCACTGTTATGCTAATAGTATTAATCCATTTCAGTAGCCCAAAGCCCCCCCAGTCCCTCAGTGAGGCCATCAATCACCAGCGGCATTTGTTGGGACACCACAGGATCCGCTTAAAGCCTTCACACTTCCACAAACTCCTGAAAGCAGTCCCCTGAAACCAGAGGATCTCTGCTTCGCTTTTGTTCACTATTGTGCTTGCACTTCTTATGCTCCCTATAAATTACACATCTGGAACCACTGGTGAAGGTATGCTAAATGAGTTGTAAAAGAAAGTACCCACCCTTTTGGAGTAAGAAACCAACAGCAAACGGAGAGTAGTAAACAGAACCAAAAGAGCTCTGTGTTACATTCTTAGGGAAACAGTAATGTAATTTAATACCAACCCTGATGCCCATGACCCTTTTTTTGGCCCCAGCTCCCCCCCCCGTCATCACATTTCCTCCCAATTCCCCCCAATTCCCCTGTTTCTTTTAAATGAGCCCTTTATCAAGATGCTGCTCAAACAGTGGGGTGTGTAGGTGGGCAAGTGGCTCCTGGCTGTGATTTAAGATGAGCTCAGCTGAAAATCCTCAAGAGAAAAAGCGCCAATGTGCCTATTCCAGTCAAGTATGTACAGCAGCAGTCACATCCCCACAGTAAAACATTAGACAATTAGTTAACTATTTCTGCTGTGTAAGTATTTTTTGAATAATTGTTCTTTGTTTCTGTCAAATGGTGATAAGTCACAACTATTTCGTTATTTGATTTTGAAGAAAAGACAATTTTTTTTTTCATTTTTTGACTTTTTTGTTAGCAACTTTTGCTATGATTCCGGTTCAATAAATCACATAGAGCTTGAATGAAAAATCAGGAGAAGATCTCAAAAGCAACGCATCGTGTGCTGATCTAAAGAAAATTAGAACTAAATGAGAAAATAATTGATTAAAAATAGTCTAGAAAGTTTTTAAAATCTTTTTGTTGTGGCTTAGCACTCCAACATACTACAGCAAGCGCTATTATCCACAAATGGGGAGAACATTAGATATTTTGGTTGTTGCTGGTTTAACAAAATTACTCCAAGACCACATCAACAACTCAACCAGTAGGGCACGATAAATCCTAGAGCACCTAAAGCACTGCATCAGTTGCACCAGTTCAAGTCACTGTTTATAATTGAACAATAAGAAAGAAATTGGGCAAAGTGAGATAGTTCCTGTCAGGAATGGAGTCTTTAAAGGTGGGGATGAACCAGAAGATAGACGGCGTAGCAATAAGAAAATATTGCTTTTATTTTCTTAACTCAGGACACGAGCAGGTCAACACTTGAAGAGAAAGTGATGTACATAAAACCCAAACAAGAATCCCACACCAGACAAGGATGCAACTCAAACTTAAATACTACAGGGAACAGGTGAGAGGAATAACTAATCAGAGGACAAGGGTGACAAGCAAGGGCTAAATTAACAGAGAGAGAACTGGAGAATAACTTAGGTCAAAATAAACCTGACATCTGACAGGAAACAACACATATGAAACAAAAAAACCACACAACACCTCAACATACTGACATCATGACCGTTCTAAGGCAAAAAAACCCAAAATAAAATAGTAAATGAAAGTATTTCAAAAGTGCATTTTCTACTTACTTGGATTGTCTTTGTCTGGCATTAAAATATGTTCCATGATCTGAAATATTTAGATGTAAAAAAAAAAAGTAGCTGGTCAGCTATTTTTTCACAAGTCTACATTGGCATCTCTTCCCTTTCCATACTATAATTAATTTTATTTTTTTTCAAAAGTGGGACAATGGTGTACCTGGTAACAATTCAGGAAACAAGCAAGACATCATGAAAGGCAAATCAGCCAACCAAGAGGTGAAGCACACGATTTTAGATAAGACTAGGCTTTGGTCACACAGCTGGCAAATACCACCGAAATCCAACTTTTTTTCAGTGTATTTAATCTTAATCTGACTCAGATTTTTTCTTTTCATATTTTGTCTTGCCATTACAAATTTGGGCTGATAAAGAGAAAATTGCCTGATTTTGTTTGAGGTAATGATGAATTTTCACCATGAACAAAATGTAAGAATTTATAATTTCGTAAAAAAAAAATATTAATAACAGTCAAGTTGTTGTTATTTTATTTTACTTTATTTTAACAGATCATTTTAATAACATCTCTTTTTCATGCTTGTTAAATCCAAAGATGGAGTGGGATTTGCTGAACACAGCATTGACATGAGAGGAGCTCACATTTGAGCTGAAAAGTATTTTCTTTTTGAAATGAGAATTTTGGACATACAGTATAAAGTGGTTTAAAAAAGTGTTTCCTTCTTAATATTTTATTGTTGTTGTTGTTTGTTTGTCACACTTCAGGTTTTCAGAAAATCTAACCAATTTAAATATTAATCAAAGACAACACAAGTAAATTAAGAAAAAAATCCAAACATAAACGGTTCTGTTTGATTACCTAATAATTAGTTGGTCTACCCTCAAAAGCAAATGAAAGTAATCAGCATTGTCTCTTCTGGTGTTGTAAATTTCCAAATGTAGTAGCTTCATTTGGCTTTAATTTTATTCAAGAATCCCAGATCTTCAAGCCCACAAGAAATGCATTATTTGTAACAGCTTAAGTAGAGCTTCGAACAGGAAGTTATAAAACAGCAACTTGCCAGCTGTGACAGCCAGTTATAGGACAAGCATTTCTTTGTTGAAAATTAATAATTAGCACTTGATCTCAAAAGAGCCATTGTAGAGTTTTTACTTAAGTCATAAAACCTGACAAAAATATTCAAGTACACTTTGTTCAAGGAATTAAATGTTTTTTATGATGAAAAAATAATAGAGGAGTCCCATTTTTGTTAAGTTATTTCTACAAATGAGCTGTAAGCACAGTCACAAACACATGCATGTTATAATGCAGAATTTATGGAGCTTTGAAAGTAGGAGCCATAAATCCTTCAAAGCTCAGTGATTGGCTATGTAGGAAGGAGTCTGTCTTGAAGTGATTTCATGAGTGTAGAAGAAGTAGTCTAGGAACAAGGGAAATTAAAGTAAAGTTTGGAGAAGGAGGAGGTGGAATAGTGGGAGGATGAGTGGGAGGAGATTTAATTTCAAACTGCAGAAAATGTTGACCGTTACCACTCTGAGCTGAGCAGCCACTGCAACCCTGAAGTGAGCAGGAAATAGAGGGGTAGGTGGTGGTGTGTGTGTGTGGAGAGAACTGGAGGGTTAACAAAGGAAAGCACAGGACCAATGATGTCACTCCTTCTTAAAACATAATGTGAATGAGCAATGTCCCTGTGAGACTTTTTTATGGTTTCAGAGTTCAGGTTTGCTTTATGTGTGTACTGTGACCTTCAGGAATGCAGTATAGCCTTGTATGTTACCAGCCACACACACGCACACACACACCCAACCCCGCACACACACGAAAAACAAACACATAACTTCAAGCAGCTGACCTTCAGCCTTTACTCCCTTTCCTGCATCATGTTTCCCTAGCTCTCTAACTTTGCTTTGATAAATAAATAATTTTCATCATTTCTTTCTTTCTTTCAATTCTTGCTTGCTATGATAAGTTTGGCCAGAAGATGGCCTCAGTAGACTGGTGTGCACTTCATACTGATTACGGCTAGTTGTTATTGTATGTGATTCATTCTGAGAAATAATTAAGGATTTACCTCCTTATGTATTTAGAACTTGTTACTTAGTGAGAACAAACTCTGGATGTATATTCCGGTAATGCTTGATGTATTTAACTGCAGCAGCAGGAGACTCATGTTTGTTGACCTGCTGAAAGCTCCAGTGAAGTTTAAGAAAATTAAAGCTTGATTGTGCTGTATTTACCATCTCTTATGATTCTACCACCAGTTATTAAAAAAGGAGCAAATTGTTTCAAATGTGAGACATTTGCCAATAGCTAGCAGGCTATTGGTGTTATAACACCAATAGCCTGCTTGATCACTTTTGTTTTGTCCACATTTCCATATTTAGTGTAAAGAGATCTATTTATTCTTTCACTGCGACTTCAGAATGCAACGATACCAAGTTTACTCTTGTTTATACATTTGTTTGTGAGTTGAAAGTCCAGGGATTTTTCAGTTCAATATTCATTCCACAGATAAACTCACAGTTTGAATTATTCTTCAAGATCTGCAGTCTGCGCGTAAGAACTGTTTCCCACCAAATTAAATATTCTGATCAGGGAGTAGAGGTTGTTATAGTCAGCATTGAGGAAACTGGAGAGTCCACAGAAAGGAAGACTTACACCATTACGTTACTTGACATCACATCATATATAATGTAATCACATCAGTCATGGGTCAAGGCAGAATAAGATATTATGACACCTGCCACGATTTGAAAGGAGAATCATTTCCGAAGGGTGTAGAAGCTCCATAAACTTGTCTGTTCTCAAGCGGACAGAGTCTATCAGGAAGATGTCCTGCAGGTTTTTCAGCTGTCAGTGGAAACGATCTGAGTCCTAATCATCCTCCTTCCTGGGTATGTGTGTGCAAGGGAGGTAAGCGAGTGGGAATTGTTGGCTGCCGAGTATTGGTGCTCTGACAGGTTAAGAGTGAGAAGAGTCGAGGCGAGGGGTGAGAGCCTGGCAACTGTACAGAAGACCCTTCCACACGCTGTTGACACCCAACCTGAATCTGACAGGTTGGGTAGGGAAGGCTGTCGGTTCATATAGCCCTCCTTGGGCCCCAGTCTTTGTCTGCTCTGCTTGCCACAGAACCCATAAATAATGAATTCCTGTTCCCTATGGCAAGTGCTGAGGAGCCCCTATATGCTGCTCACATGCCGTACCAAATATTGTCACAGTATTGTGTTTTTCATGCGGCGAGTCTCTAGAATTTTTTTATTTGCTTCATAAGCTCAGTTTGTTTTCAGGATCTGTCGTCAAACAATTACTGGAGAGCTCACATTGATTCAACAAATAGAATATCATCAAAAAATGAATTTAATTGAAGCGGCACTAAAAATCATTTATAAAAATAATGTTTCCATTAATTTGAATGATTATGGCTTGCAGTAACTCAAAGCCTAAAATTCAGTTTCTCGTAAAATTTCTCATGTAAACCAGAAAAAAATGCAGGTGATGTGAAAATTATCCAAAGGAAAGTCAAAGCCTACACCCATAAGGAGGGTAAACTACAAAAGGTAGTTCCTAAAAATCCTAATTGTTCCAAGTACAACAATGGAAGATTTGGTGGAAGGAAAAGTGTTGAAGTTCAAGTTAAAAGACAAATTAAAGAACATTTACATGTGAATACATAAAATTATAGCTAGTTGGCTAATTTCCATATCTATTCCCATAAAAAACACAAAATCCCATAAAACAACCTTATACTCTATACATCTCTACATATATTCACATGTGTGCCATAGAAAAGGTGCAGGAGTTACAGTGATAACCTTGCTAAGGCTGTGAACCCAAGCTGATTCGGGAGTTTGGGGAAATTCACAAGGCGTGAACTGTGCCAAGCTTCTCTTAGTCTTTAAATCACAGAATAGCTTAGCACCAAAATAAATTAAAGAGGTGTTTGGTGTATCATCTCTTCAGACCAAACGTCCAGAAAACTTGCAAACAGACGAAACACCAAGTTTCTTTAAATCAAGGCCAAACTCCCAGCTGTTTAGAGCTGGTTTGATCTATAATAACTCAAAGATTTATAAATGTATTGGATTGATATTTGCTTGAGAATTTTGATGATGTCATTTGACAAAATGTAACTTTTATTGCTTGCTTCACAATTGGTTACTCTATTATATTTTATGGCGTGAAGCACTTTGAACGGCCTTGTAGCTGAAATGTGCTATACAAATAAACTTTACAATGACTGAGGTAAACCAGAGAGAAAACATTTTTTCTGGTTTTAAGGTGGACTTGAGGTATTACACCACTGTACAAAATCTTCCTTTTAAATGAATGTAAAATCTTAAGTCTTCACTGTTTTTTACCGAGAGCACTTCTTTCTCTGTGACCTTTATGACTTTATGACTTTATGGAGATGCTGATTTCATTTCACTTCCAGAAGGACATAATACTAAAAGAACCAGAATGTGGTTTCACTAATATAATTCTGTGTAACCAGCAAACTCTCTCTTGCCCAAAACCCATAGAGACATGATCAGTCTTTGTCAAGAGATAGATTAAACAAAACCGCAGCCAATGGTACAGATAAGCTGAAGGCAGCTATTAAAGCAACCGGTGCTTTCTCAGCAGAGCCACCGGCTGATCGCCTCTGTGGCATGCTGCATTGATGCTGAATCTCATTTAAAATGAGCCCTAGCTACGTAATGGCTGGATATACTGTACAGCACACAAACATACCTTTCAGTAGGCACACATTTCTTCATTTAAGATAAATTTTCACTTGTCTTGTGAGGTATTCTAAACTTTCGGAGGAAATGGATTTTGGTATTTGAGCTTAAAATGATTTGTTTCCCCAGTCCACCACATTAAGGCATTTCCTGAAAACCTCAATTTTCCATATTGAGTGCAGTTAGTCATCATCCAATGAGTTGGTCTTTGTTTGTCTTCCCAACTCCAAAGAAGAATAAACAAGTTGAAAATGATTGTTCAATAAAGGCTTTACTTGTGTTTGATCTGAAAATAGAAAGGCCCTTCCTTTTAGTGGGCTTTACACAAAAACAATACATGTGCATTTAAGTCTAACCAAATGCACAATTCCTGCCAAATGTGAATATTCTGTAATCTAGGTTTTGTATCGTTTCATTTGCTTTACAGTAAATATGTTTGTGTTTCTTTGAGTTCTCATACGAAAAATCAAGATTTGAATTTTGAAACTGAACTAAATGGCTACTTATGTTAAGAGGTTCATGAGTGCTAAAGTTATGTGTCTGATATGCTATTAGTTTAGTCATTCTTAGGGAAAATTAGTTGTGTAGAGCGTGAACTATAATGACTGAATGATAGATGCACTCCTGGGGGTTTCGGGTCAACTCTGTCTTGCATTTGGCCACTTTCCCACGAAAGTTCAATATGAGTTTTCTATTAAATTAGGATGCTAATGGTGGTCTAACACAGTAACAATAGATTATCCTGTTATATGTGGCAGAGTTCACATTGACTTCAAAATTACCTCACAGAGCACAGCTGAAGTGGCAGAACCTTGACCAGAAAAGTGTTTTTTATTTTTAACAAATAATTTTTTTGATTTACACATGGCTTGCACTACATATGTTTCACAAAAAATAAGAATCTTCTGACTCTTTGCTTGTTTTAAACAAAGGCAAAAAATAAATCTCTACAGGTTTATTTGGGAATAGCACACGAAAGAATATCCTTTCTTGTGCTATTCCCAAATTTATGCCAGTTGGCAAAAACATCTGGTTTCCATTTATATGCTATATGTTGCATCTTTCAACCATGAACTAGCAACTAAAATCTTTATCACAGTGTTACTGTAATGAAGAAGTGATTATTATTATTATTATTATTTTTTTTTTTTACAAATTTCACTATTTCAATCATTGGTAAAGTTGTGAGCATTAAAAAAAGAAAGAAACAAAAAGTGTTATGAGCCTCTTGAAGGGAAACAAAATGTCACCCGTCCCCCCATTGAAACACAGACTGCAATAATAACTGAAGCAATGAAACAGAAAGAATTTTCATCAGCTGCGCATTTAATGTATAACAACAGTAAAAAGTGAATCTTTTACTTGCAAAATAGGAGTGTTTTTATGTACAGTATTTATACAGTTATAGATTGTTTAAAAAAAATTACAGTTTAAACATGACAGTTTATTGCACAACACATTTATAAATTATCGCTGTCAAACCACACATGAAACAGATGGATTCCATAATATTTTAACACTTAACATGAAATGTATTTGTTTTTTTTTTGTTTTTGTTTATCTTTAACACATTTTTCCATGAATCAAGGTCCTGTGAGGAGTGTAAAATCTCCTCTAAATACTGAGATGGTAAAACTGGCAGCAAAAGACTGAGCGTGCTTCTTAATGAAAAGCATCAAAAGGTCTTCATCTAGCATCATCACAATGGGTGAAACAATCAAAAGTAAAACTCAGAATCAGAGTGATGGCCAAGTAGACTTTTTTTCCTTCATGATGGTAATTGGCTGAAAGCTTAGAAATGTGTGCTGTAGCAACACCAGCGCTGAAACTAAAGTAGCCAGGTCAAATGTATGTATACTGGAAAGCAAAATGAAATTGTTGCCTTAAAAAACGCATTTGCCCCTTACAGATTTACACTGTTTTTTACACTTAATTTTTTTTTATATCAATCAACAGATTTTAACAGAAGAAAAAGACAAAGTGATTAAATACAAAACACAGTTTGTAAATGAATTTATTTATTTAACCAACCTTGCCATATGTGAAAAACTAATTGCTCCGCAAAGTTCATAGTTGGTTATATTAGCATTTGGGATAACTTGTAGTGAATCTTTAAGTTGTTGAGAAAATATGACCTACTCTTTGGAGAATTGATTTACTTCAGACATATTAGAGGATTTTTGAGCATGAATAGGTTTCCACCATGGCACGGCATTTTAATTGGATTTGAATAGAGCCTCTGACCAGGCCACTCCAGAAGGTGGACTCAGAGGTGGACTTGCTGGTTTGCTTTGAATTATTCCGCTGCACAACCCAAGTAGGCTTGAGCTTAACGTCAATAATTGATGGCAGCACATTCTCTGTCAGGATTTTCTGCTGGAGACCATCCTTGGTCCATCATTTGTACAGTGAAAATAATGTGTTTTCTTTTTTCATTTGTTTCTTCTTAAATAATGTATCAGTTTTATGTCCGAAATCTTCATAAAAGTACTACCTTTCGCTTACCAGTCTGAATGATAAGAAGTGCTTTGTGCCTGGGAAACACCTCATTTATGCCATTTTGGTCCAGTCTCTTTCTCATATTTGTTTTATAATAAATACCCACCCTTTATTGGGGCAGGCAATAAAACTGGGCATTATGAATTTTAGTTCTTTTTGAGATCTTTTACTCTACTTCATGTTGCCAGAAAGGTTTTGTTTGAGTGATTTCATGATCTCAACTGTAGGCAAGAATGTGGCTTGTAAAAATGAACCAACAAACAGGTACAGTAATTCATAATGTAACCAGAGGCTAACTATATTTTCACAGAGCTAGGGTTTTATTCTAACAAATGCAATTTATATTTTTTTTTGTTTCATTTTTCATTTTAATTTGATTATTTGAAACAATTAAGTGTTATATAGAAGCAAACACAGAAGAAAATGTAAAGGGCAAATACTTTTTCAAGGCACTGTGGGTTGAAACACAGAAACACATTGTGACGCAACAAACAGACTTGAAACGGATCAAAAGCTGATCCAAACACAGATTTAATTAATTAAATATTCACTCTGTTTACAAAATATAAGCACACCTGCTTTGCACAAATCTACAGCTCCTTTTCAGCTTTTCACCCACAATTCAGTTCGACGTCAAGCTCAAGTTGGACACCATATTGGAAAAAATCAATAACGCATCAACGGCTTTATCTACCTTAATCTATCCAAGTTACTTGACAAGAGCTGCAGGTGTTCTTAATATCCTGTACACCGGGTGCATTTCAAGTATTACGCTTCATGTAAACAATAACTGATGAGAAGGGAAGGGTGGAGGGTAGGGTGCTATGGGCCAAATTTAGGCTAATCTGATCCACGATCACGCTTAAAACATCATTAATCATGCTTTCTGCAACAGTACAATTCGGCCTCCACTTATCTTTGAATGGCTGAATTAGTGCCCTATAGATCACTGTAAAAATGTCCTATCTCAAATGAGATCTCTTCCGTACAATGTCATGTTTTATTAATAGCTTTGACAGGAGCATTTAACTCAAATGAATCACGGGGTGCAGTAAAATCCAGGAAGAGGACCCAAAATATCTCCATATATATTAAAAATTGTAGCGTTGAGATGTCTGAGTCTGGGACTCTTAGGAGATTTTACTCGCTTCAGAGTTTAGAAGTTCAGACAATCGTCACAGAGTGAAACATAACACTGCACTTCTTTTAAAAGCCCCTAGCAAAGGCTTAACAACACATAGTCACACATCTCTGCTCAGAATGGCTACAAATAGCAATGTCACTCCAAGTCAGTCACATGAATAACTGTCCTTCAACTTTGACATAAAATGTACTTTGAGTTGCGTCTCAACAGACGTGTCGTCCCATTAAATTGGGTTCTGTCTTTGTCGAGCTCCTCCGCTGGCTTAAGCGTTGAGTCATTCTCTTATTAAGTCCTGTTCTCTTCAGAGCTCACGCTGGTGCTTCGCACAGTTAGTACAAGCACCGTCTACAGAGGCAAACCATTTTCCCAGTGGATAGGAATTGGCAGTTAAATCTGCAATTGATGATGGCCTAAATCCTTTTGCTCTCCGTTTGAGTGTTTTAGAAGCCGAATGTTTTCTTGTTGGAGTTTCTTCAGGAAAAAAAGTGACACTGGTAGTAAAAGTCTTTGCTTTGGGATGCACTGCTGTGGTTTGTGTATGTACATTTGTATTTATGTGTGTGTATGTTTACACAGTAAGTTAGATAAATCTTTCTGTGTATGCTGTATCTGTATGTGTGATTATGATTACACATCCACATATGGAAGTGCTGATGTCCACATCTGAGGAACTTGGATGTTAAATATTTAATCTCCTCCATTACACTTTGATTTGTGGTATTAAACGCTAAAGTTTGGACACACCATATGTGTATTTATCTTGGGAATTCTTTATGTTTTGGTGTGTATATCTCAGCTTTCTGGGGACATGGCAAATATGATCTGCTCCACTTTGTATGCCAGCTTCTGCTTCTGGGCTTGTTCATCTTGCTCCAGTGCCTCAATGATCTAGAACAGACAAAAAAACAACACACAAACACACAAGATGAAATAGCCAGGTAACCAAGGACACAATGTGTGTTGTCAGTCAGCTGAAGGAATCTGATTTGCACATGCAGGGTTTGAAATGAAAATATTTTGCAGCAGCAAATTTATCTTTAGGTACATATGTGCTTAAATTATTTATTCCAGTTTTATTTATTTGGATTCAATACAAATGTAGTAACTTGTAAAGTCCTAGGGTTGGACTGATGAGCTGATTTAGGTTGTAATTTTGAGCATATCTAAGTATGAAAACCAATACATTAAGCACTGATTAAATAATTTCATTACAGTTTATGGGATCTGATGACCACATACAAAAGTCTTCATCTTATTATTTCTGACTTTTTCAAGAGAAAAAATAATAAGCTAATTGCCACAATTAACTGTAATGTCTTTTCTAGCTGGCAAATGGAGAGTTGTTTTTGAGATATTTAAGTTTCACATCAATTCTCTAATCAAGTTTCATCAACTTGTGATGGGAAATAAGGAAATAATTGGCTCCTCAGATGCTAAATGATTCAGGTTCAGCTGGCGCAGCTCATTTATTTTTTCTTTCTAAATCTAAAGCCTGTTTTGACTGGAAACAACACTATGAGCGCCAAGTGAATCAGCAAAAACACTAAAGGTTCCAAGTTGTATACCCAAATTAATTACAAAAACAAAATGACCAGAAAAAGCTGCAGAGAAAAAGAATTGGGCAAAAACTCCACAGTTCCATAAACAGTAAGCAAAACAAAACAATCCACTCTCCATACAAAATGTTTATCATATAAATCAGTAGAGCAAATTGTACTTTCAGTCAACCAACTACTAACTGAAGCCAGTTTCCACTTTGTGATGTGTTGAGGGCCTCACCTCTTGGCTGTACTTGCTGACGTAAGCGTAGATCTCATGCAGGGCACTGAGTACGTTGAACTCACTGGAGTGGAGGCGAGCCTGTTCAGCCAGATAGGCATTCATATCCTGATCACTGATGGCAGGTAGGCGGTTGATGTCAGCGTAGTACCTGAGAGGACACACACACACACACACACACACACACACCCACACACACACACACACGCATGGACTCGGTGTCAAGGACACAGCCATGCATACTGGAGCTTTTCTCCTAATTTGAATTCAGACTGATGTGAAAATCCAGAGAATGTTCAAGGATAAAGGATTATGTACATCAGAGACGTTTGTGCAGAAAAATAAAGAAATGCGTCAGTCAGAGGTTTGGACTTTCAGTTTATATAGATGATGAATTAAAAGAAAATTCAAATTTTTTAGAGCGTTCAAAATAGATGCCCTTACACTGTAGGAATTAGTAGCTTAGCTGATTCCCATACATTGTTATTGTTGCATTTAACTGCATCTAAAGTTGCAGAAAGACATATAAAAATTGTCTTGACACCAAACAGGAAATAAATAAATCTGTAGATTTAGAGAAATTCTGGTTCTGCAGGTCAACATTTTATTAATGTCAACAACTGAACTTGTTTAATTTGATTACTAGCTCGAAAGTGAAACCAAGTTATTGTAAAGGTAATCTAATTTACTTAGTTTTTATAACGGTTCTGATATTGAGACTTACTAAAACTTGACATGAGTCTATTAGAAGTATCAAGGAGCATTTTAAAAAATTACATTTTAAAAACCATAACACTTTTTGTCATACTGTTCCTACTGTTTAAGGCTATTTTAATTTTAATGTGCCAGAGTGCGGATTTATTTTGTCAATATGAAGTAGTGGTGTCAGCACCTTTTGCCACAAGGCCGTCAAATTGCCAGGTTCAGAGTATTCAATAAAAAATAGACGTTTTTTTTAAATGAAAATACAAAACAATATCAGAATGTTTTTACTGGCTGGTTTATCTGCTCTGACTCAAAATAGTATACAATATTTTGATAACGTGAAATCTGATTAGGGATTTGTAAAATATAGTAGACCTGAAACATAAAACTTATCATACACAATTTATTACTGGCACTGAGATATAATCGACTTTCCCGTTTTTGGAAAGTCAATTTCTTTATTTCCTTTGTCTTTTCTAAGCAACAAGAATGGCTGCTGATGTTGCTCAGCATTTATTGGATGCTGAGCAGTCATTAGCTTATCCTTCTAGCTAAATGTTAATCTGTTTTACTCTATAAGGAGCATGATCAAAAAATACTTTGTTCTCTAAAACGTTTAATTATTGATCAAAAACTGCTACTAAATTTAGATTGTTTTCATACTATATTTTTATGTGTTTGTAGCAAAATAAAAATATCAAATAGTTTAGATAACATTATTGTAAATGTTTTAATGAATATGTTAGATCATTTCAACAGCAGTATATAGAATAGTTTCTTTCCCGTTTAAAGTAAAAGCAAGTAGATCATGTTGTAGATTTGTTAAAAATTGTTGGTTACATTCTTGTTATTGTGAAATTGGTAAATTTATTCCACCTTGAACATTTCATGCTTAATTGTAACACAAATTACTTTTTTGATTTATATTTACCTTTCCACCCAGCTCTTATAGTGTGGAATATCCTTGGCATAGAGCAGCTTGGTGGAGGGCGAATCTTTACCCAAACGATGTTCAGATGTTGAGCAAGAGTCCATAAAGGTCTGTGCCACCACTGACAGGCAGGCGTCTGTGATGCTGCTTTTATGGATGTCAAACACAAACTGGGGATTTTTGATTACATTCACCCAGAACCGCAGCGGGAGACTGGAAATATGGAAAGATATTGACAGAGTAAAATGAAAGAAATAGTGTAAACACTGCAAGACATGTTTGCAAAGAGAAATTAAATACTTTCCAAACATCAAAAGCTCCTTTTGAATCTGAGTTTAATTAATCCCATGTTGACTTTTATGCTTGACGTTAGTTATGAAAACTAGATGGATATTTGAGCTCTGGTAAAGTCCCACATCTACAAAATATTTCCAAGAACAACATAAAGCTAGGAAAATCCTTGAAGCATGAGGTAAATAATAAATTCCTCTTAAATTAGTTATTCTAAAATTATAATTAATGCTATCAGGAAATGTGTAAACAGGTACATTCATATTGGAGGTTGGAATGTGCTCTGAAGGCAGACAGTCTTAATTATAGGTCTTCGTTTAGGAACAATGGATGTTTTTTTATTTTTTGTTTGACCCAAACCTAGTTGGAAATCAGTAAATTATTTCTCAGAAAGACTTTAGTTTCTACATTTTTTAACATATTGCATGTTGTAGCCCATCAGCATTTATTAAACCATCACTAAATCAATGTCTTCAAACTTGAAAAATATTTTGTGCCAACATCAGACCAATTTGTGTTGTGTAGCTGCTATATTCTTGCATTTAGCCAGCAAGTTTTGATCATTATTCCCTTCTAACACAGAGCTTATATCCTTTAATAAAATTTAATTAAAATTTTCAGAAAGACTTTTCCAAACATGGGTCTAGGTTATAATTAGTTAATAATGTGTCTTTAAGTTGATAAAATGACTAATTAGATTTATAGCAAATCACTGTTGTAAATCAAAATGATGGACAGTATCCAAACACAGCAAAACATCTGGTAACATATATAAGTATTAGTTCATAAATGAGGGAAGCATTGAAAGAGAGTTGGTGAATATATTCCTGGCTGTTTAATAAACTTTTAATATGTCTTAAGTGGGAAATTTTTCTCACCAGTTACTCTTCCATGTGTGGCGAACGTCCATGTCATGGATGCCATGTCTGTCTGCCTGCTCATCGAGGAAGTCAAACATATATTTGATGGCGAGAGGCAGAGCAGTGCCTCGACATACGGTGCTGAACAAAGTCTCAAAGAGATCATCCACAAACTTCTGTAACGTGCCCTGTAAAAAAACACGAAGAGAAACTTAATGAAGCAGTTCAGTAGTTTTGCTTCTGCTGGTAATATGTTTATCTTACAGAATAGGTGCACGATAAGTTCAAATTCACACATGGATAAGAAAAACAAAGTAACGGGAAACGTACGAGAAGCTGAAAAAATGTAATCCATTCCAGTTTGCTCTTTCCATAGATACCACGCTATCCCAACAGAACACGTAATTGCTGTATTGGTCTACAGCAAAAAATGTTGCACAGTAAATGACTTAAAAATTGTACATTGCGCTTTTGCTACTGATTATAGCTCTTTTTTTTAAAGCAAAGGGTGTACATCCTATTAGCTGCATGAAAGTATAGCAGGTTTAACTGTGAGCAATATATTTAATCACAGTTTTCCCTGTTATTGCTATGATGATATAAGTGAAGATGAATATATGTTTTTTTATTTTACATAACATTTTTATCTTTAAATCTACCACTGAATACCATCAAATGCAGGGATGGAAAATTATTTTCCCACAAGGGCCACAGAAGTAACTATGAATGTTTCAAAAATAAGTCCAGTCACAAAATAAGTATGATTTGCAACAGGAATCATTGCAACGAAAAATGTAACATGCCATACTAACAACTTAAATGTTTTTTGTATCTGGAAGTAAACATCATTTAGACAAAACTATTTAAAAAAAATCTGCTTGTTCTTGCATTTCCTCTACACCAAATGACAGTCATCAGCTTCAAAATAAAAGCCCTTTATGCAGATTTCATGCAGAAATACGGTAGATCTTCAAGTGGGTTTAATATCAGCTGTTCTATTTACCATTATGGCCAAAATGTTCCGGACTTTACAAATAAATAAGAGATTAAATCACATGCTTAGGAGAAAATGAACATGGTATCTTTATCTTTTGAGTGTCACCTTAGTTGCTAGGAGTCTCGTTAGGTAGATCTCAGACACCATCTTGCTTCCGCGTTCGCCCTCTTTCTGGTCACCGTGGTCGTGGTTCTTGACTAAATGCCAAACTTTGACACCACTCTCCAGGTCAGGGGTGAGCATAGGCACACGGGAGTGAGGGCTGTCAGGGCTGGTGGGGGTGGAGCGGAATGGGACGTCCATACCTAGGTTGGCAATATGGCAAAAGATATGTTCCAAAATAAACTTAAAATAAACCAGCTAAGCAGGTGGGATATGCATTGAGACTGTATAATCACATAAAAGCATATTTGTTAAAGAAAGTGTCCCTACCCTGCAAGTAATAATGCAAATTAAAAAAACAAAAAAAAAACAAAAACAAAAGAAGCAAACAAAAAGAAACACAAACTAAATTTTAAGGTTTATTTACCTTTAAATCACAAAAATTAAGCATATTTGACCCTTTTGAGGCATCTTATTGTTTATGAAATCTGCAAAAGTAACAGTGGTTTGTCCATCTTTAAAAAAACACGCTTCTATAAGATGGATGAACATTAGGTAGTTGTATTTGTTTCACATTGCTGACCGTATCTGCTGATACTGCGTGGGAAGCTGGCTGAGGAGGGAATGATGAAAGAGGACATCTGTTTGGGCACCAAGGCCACCACACAGCGATCAGATACCTGAGAAACAAAGGTGCAGCTTCATGAAATGTTTGCCTCGCAAATATTGGTCAAAAGCAGCAAGAAAAATTCAAAGTATCATCAGTGCAATAAAACCAAGGAGCCGAATTTTTTTAATTTATTTATTTTTTGACAATTATGATTCAAAGGAGCAAATAGCATAGCCATCCGTGGGTTTTAAGAGAACTGGCCTTCAGTGACAATGACCACACCACATTCACAAGCTATTGAAGAGACCAAATATTGTGTGAATGGGATACATTTTGTGCATCCCGTTAAGTACAGCTGCAAAAAATTTATGTAATATTATGTAATACAGTATTGTCAATAATACACAGTACTGCAGTCTGACTCAGCTGGGCGAGAAGCAATGTTCCTTCAAGTCTAGCATGAAGCACTAAAATAGGACTTTACCTGAATAAACCGATAAATGTTGTGCTGCGTGCTATCCTAACGTTTTTTCTTTAAGTTAAATTAATCTGGCAACAACAGCACTAATATTTAATTTGCGTATGCAAGAGTTCCAGGAACGTCTTAAAATGTCTGCCAGAAAAAATGCTGTTCTGCATGTGTTACAGATTTGGCTCACGTCGCAAAAAGCTTAGCAACACGTCAAACACTTCTACACCTCACCTGAGTATTGAAAATGAAGGAATTCTTTTCTCCTCTTCCTCTCTTAGGAGTATATAACTTTAAAACCCCTTGAAGAAAAAGTTTCATTGTTTTTGTTTGTCTATATTATAATAAATAACTTGCTGAAATGTCAGCTGTGTGAAAAGGCCTGAAGGTGAATCATACCACTGGCAAGGAAGAATGAATTGGCATTTGAAGTCAGTGACCTGTGTGTTAACATTCAAGACCTAGGAAAAAATGGAGGCTAAAAATGACACACAAGTCCACGTTTCTTGTATGAATCAGCTGGTTTACTTGTTTTGTATTAACCCAGATTGCTTAGATTGTGATGCTGCTACAGTTGCAGCTAAAATTCCTTGAGTCCCACTGCAAATTTGGTTCATTGGCAAAATGTACTGTACAAACTAGCAGCTGTGCAATACACATATTAACTAAGAACTAATATTAAGTCTGGAAATGTAAGAAATCTTAGGAAGATTATCTGTTTGCTGATATAACCTGCTAGTGTGATACATCAACTCGTCTCATTTTATCCCAGGATTTTCTGACACTTGATTGAATCCCTCTTGGTGTTCACATGGTGCAGATTTCAGCACCAAAGGAAGCAAAGCAGGTTCTGAGGATCACTGACCCTCAGCCATGCTTTACTGCACGCATGTTGTTCTTTTCAGTGTATGCCTCAGTCTTCCTGCAGACGTATCACAGATCCATTGACCTGAAAAATTCTAGTTTTGATTCATTGCTCCACAGAACAAATCCCTAAGCCTCTTTGACTCATTTTTATAGTTTTGAGCAAATTGAAGCTGACTTTACTTTTGCTTTTGGGTCAGCAGTAGTATATTCCTCAGTGTTCAGACAAGGAGTCCTTCTTTGTTTACTACGTGACTTCAAGTAGTAACAAAGCATCAGTAGCTGTTCCTCCCAAGTCTTGGTTCAAATGTATTTTGCCAACAGCTGAGGATTTTTCACCACCTGCCTCCTCAGAAATCTGGTGTTTGGAGAGCTTCCAATCCTGCAAAGTGCAGATAATGTGTCCAAATTCCTTTAAACTTGCAACCTCGACTTTCAATTGCATCTCTTGGAACCATTACGGTTGTTGTTATTGTGTACTCTTTTCCTTCCTTTTACAAGGCAATGGACTACTTTCTGAATTTTGTTGGCAATTATCTTGGCTTGGTTTTGTCATGCAATGAAAATTACATTCAACAGTTTAGTTATTTAAAGTGTTGTACCTTACGCACGCAACCATAGGTTTTGTTGCATCAATTGCTTCCAGAGACTATTCAGGAATTGAAAAATTTGGAGCCGTTGAACAATTTCAAGTGCAGAAAACAAATGTCACTTTAACTGGTGCTTTTGATGAGCATCCTTCACTCAATTTAGGAACGTAATGATTTAAGAAAAAGAATAATCAGGAGAAGATGACCAATTTTGTAATGTTGGTATTAATTTTATTCCCTCACCTGGTAGTGCATGAGTGTATTGAGTCTCTTCCAGTCGCCTTCTATCTTTGTTGTAATGTCTTCATCCTGCAGGACCACACGAGCTGTTCTGCCCTGCCGCCATTCTGTTGGAAAACACATTTAAAAGCAACAAATTGCTGTTATTTTGTGTAATGTTTACAGTATTTCTCACATGTCTCAAACCTATGTTCTCCCTGTCTGACATGAATTGTTAGCCTGCACTACCCCTAAGGTTATATTATCCTTGTGTGTTATGTTTATTCTTTACAATGTGCAGGCTGTCAAGCGAAACAGGCAAAATGTCAACGAGACTGCTTCTTGTCCCTGACAATTACAAGTCAGGGGGAGTGAGAACAAAATGAAAGGACACAGTATCTTTCTTTGAGCCACCTGGGGCAATGAGACACATCCTCCCTAAATCCCTAACCTGTAAAAGCCCCTGAAGGTGTAAAGCTACATGCCCAAAGCACTATCAGGCGATACCAAGACGGTGTTTTATTTACTCTGTGTGAAGGTGCATGCCACCTAAATTTGTGCCGCATCACTCAGTATCAGATGACATGCCGTGGGTGTAAGCCTTCCTGGAGTAGTCCTGTCAAAAAAGTTTAATGTCACTGTTGGGGTGTTGCTGTGATTGCAACTGCAAGCAGGTTTGGGGAGTATGCGGAAACAATGGAGGAGCTGATGTCAAACATTCTCTGTAATTTGTGTTAACATGGCCACTGTCAGGTGAATCTTTGCCACTGTGACATTATTCCAACAGGTTGTTATGCAGTTGATTTTCTGCCAGAATATAATGCATGAGACAGCTACTATGATCAAAAGATTGTCTGACTCGCTCACCCAGGTCCATGTCTGTAGCTCGAGGTCGGGCGGAGTATGGCATATTTTTGTACACAGCATCCAGGATCTTTTCCTTCACCTGGGTAATTGTGTCACAGTTGAGAGCCTTGACTGGGATCTCTGGGCTGTTCTCATTGTCGGGGTTCACACAGCTCAGCGTCTGGAGATCCAGGACAGAGAGAGAGAGAGAGAAACCCAGAAAAGGAGAGAGAGAGAGGTGTTGCTTGGGAGGTCCTTTCATTACCTGCTCTTCACCAAGATGTCCTGGTGGAGAGCATCTTGGCTTGAAATGTAATTTCACACCTCCAGGATGTGACTGTGCAGCTCTGGCAACAGCATTAAACACGTAATGAGACAGAGCCTCTCACACTCTCCGACGTGGCGATCAGAGAGGTGTCATCTTGTCGCTGGCTGGCTCTGCTCTGCAGCTGAAGCCAGAGGGGAAACGGATTCTGATGGGCTGCTGGAGCATCCCAGCCAGCTCCGTTTGAATAGAAATGTAAAGGACAGAGACGTGTAGTTGGCCCAAATGCTTGACTTTAGTAATTAGGATAGACAAAATTAGCAATTTGGCAAAGTCTCTGCTCCTAATTATATTTAACAGTTTGAATGTATAAAGCTGCCTTTTTGATTTTTCATTCGCATATGAGTGGACACGTGAAACAAGGAAAAGCCTGTATGCAGGATGAAAGCGGGGTATTAAGAGGCTCTGTTGTCCTGCTGTGGACTTTCTGCTGGTGTGGTTGGTTGATTTGTCTTAGAGGAACATGATTTCTACAGATCAGTGTCCTTCTGATTGATAATCCTCATTTCACATTAGTCATGCCAACATCCTCATCTGTAGGACACAAATACATTCATATACCAGTTTGATTTTATTCTGTATCCCCTTCACACATTACAGTGCCTGCCACATTGTTTCGTTTCCCTGCTAAAGAATTAAACAAAAACATGGCTATGGAAAGACCATAGGTTTTTGAAATGGCCATAGGATATGTTTTGTGTCAAGTGAAATATCTCCATATTAATTTAGTCATGTTTTTTTAGATGATTATCATTCTGAAATATACATTTTTAGTTTTTGGGTGAATTTTATTCAATATTTTCTGGTATTTTATAAAGGGAGCTTTACGTCTTTGAACAGAAGTATGCCCAAAGCATAACTGATTCTTCACCGTAACTAACAATTCTCTTGAAGTGCTTTTCACTGTATTATTTTTCCTATGTTTAACACCACATCCTTCTGGAATGTTTCCTGATGAAAAGCTAAATCTTTGTATTATCTGACCAAAGGAAATGGTTCCAGGCAAAAACCCATCAGGGCTGCATAAACTCCACATATTTATGTTTGTGAGGACTTTTCTTGGCAAGTCTCCCAGAAGTCTGGTTGGTATATTGATAGTATCTTATGGAGACTTGGTCATCCCAAGAGAAAATCTTAGCAGCATTTATCCAACAGACAACTTTGGACGTTTCTCTTCCATCCCTAGAAACTTTCCTTTGTAAAGATAAACTTGAGCATTTATCATTTTGGTTTTGACTGTAGAAATGAAACATTTTCTACAAACAGTTATTTTTTTGCAGATATTTCATGATTTTTAAACATCAGCACATATTTTTCACTTAAAATTACATGTTTTGCTGTGTTACACATTTTGAACAAGTAAAGGTGTGAACAAGTAATTATTTATAATTGAAAAACAGGAATTTGTGGATTGCAGTTTACAGTTTAGGTCCTGGATTTACTGATCAGCTTGTGCTCAAGTTTAAGGAATGACTTTTCTTCAAATACTTTGAAAGAACAATCAAGGGCAGATCAAATTTAAGGTGTTTTAGTTATGAAAATAATTGTGGAGTGCTTCATGATTCCAGTCAGTAGCTCTCAGTTTGGTAAAAGGACTTCTCTTTGTATATAATAAATGTTTGCTTATGAAGATTAGAGTTCAGTTCATTCATCTTTCAGCTTGAAGAAAACATCAGAATGTGTGTTTAGACTGTAGATGCTCATAGAGCCCCAAACATTGTGTTTGCATCCAAGTGCATTCCATATTTTTCCTTTAATTTGTCATGTGTTGAGACATTTTCATTTAAAACTGCGTATGAAACTGTGAGGGTTCTCTTCTAATAGCACAACATATTAATACTGACTAAATAGAGGACTTTTTTTCCTTTATGGATGCTTTTCTTACTCACCAGCATTTTGTATTCAATCTGCTGCCGGATGAGTTTGTCTTCACTTAGGGAATAGCGAGCCTCCCCTGTGATGGAGTCTATGGGTCCCTTTTCCATTTGCTGTTTGATGGCACAGAACAGCATGAACAGAGGCTCCCCAGCACACTCCTTTGTTTTGGAAGGAATCCAAGCAATTGGATTGAAAAATGAGAGAAAGAAGGGATGAGAAAGAAAACAGATTTCTATGAATGGGTAGATGACACGTGACCTGCTAATGTGAACATTATGAATCAAGAAAACTATAGAGACGTTCAACCTCACTGGTAACATAACCCTTCAATAGTGTGGAAAAGCACATCAATATCAGGAATTCATAAACTCAGCCACAACAAGAATTTAGAGGAGGCTATTTAGGAAAAAAATCTATACAAAACATTTTAAGGAGCCTGTAGTACATCACTGTGATACCTGTAGCAAAAAGAACAGAGAATGACTTTGTTTTACCTTGAGAAATTTGTGAAGCAAGAAGGCAAACCAATTTGTCAGCATCTTCTCTGCCACCGACTCTGTTCTGCAAGACGAGAAAGAGGCACACTCATTCATTATCAGGAGGCGTCCTGCAGAGAGCTGGAGTGCTCTGATTATTTTTTCATTATTTTAAGACTGCCTGTGTTGCGACTACAAGACCTAGACAGAACAGTTTAAGAAATTTGCGCTTGGCCGTTTATCCTCAGTGGACACACACTACACTGTAATGTCAGGTAAGTGCTGCCAGTGCACAGCACTTGTAGATTATGACATAATTGTCCAGACTAAATGGCTACTTTAGATATCTCACACTGTTTTTCAATGACTGCACTTTACATGAGTTCAGATTGAAAGATGTCTCGATTTTCAGACACTGGAAAAAAAGCTAGAAATTTTTCCTTCAATACCAGGCCTAAAGCTTGCTGCATTATAGCCATGCTTTTTCTCCACAACTTTTGGCCCTTACCTGCATTACAACCTTAACCTGCAGTGACGCAACTGTCGATGAGACCTTGTTCAACATTTTGAATGTGTGCAGAAGATTAATAGGTTTGGGCAAACAGCTTCTTCTACTGGCTCCTATTTGAACTTAGCCTTATATATAATGAGTGTCAGAACACAAGTTTTCTCCCCACAAACGTCTCATGAAACATTCAGCAGGCTGGTGTCAGCACAGCAAAAAAAGAAAAGAAAAAAGAAAAAAAAAACAATCGCCAGATAACTCGAGGTGGAGGGAAGAGGGAAAGAGGGAAAGAGGAGAGAGAAAGGAGAGGAGGAGAGGTGACAGGAGAAGAAACGTGAGCTACAGTTGAATGTTTCATGAGGGGGCATACAGAAGATAAGTCAGACTGACAACAACTCTGCTACCACTGCACTCACTCTTCCCCATTAGGGTCTCTTCCTCTGCCAGTCCCCCCACTCTCTATCACTTTTAACACTCCTGTCTTTCACCTGTCTGCTCAGTCACCCTGTTCCTCAGACTTGCAACCAGTGTTTCACACGGCTGCACAAAACGAAGCTGAAGAGAGGTGGGCTTCCCTTCACTGGCCTAGTTACTCAACCATCAGAAGGGTGGTAACTGGGCTGGAAAGAACAATGCACTGAGGAATTAGCTATGCTAAAAGATAAACAGCGCTGATCAGGACAGGTTGGCTTTCTGTCAGAAAGGTTTTCTAGTCACTGCAGTGGAGCATTCGTGCAATTCTACCAAGAAAGAACACAATCCTGGTGAACTTTCTTTCATATTTTTCTTTGCATTTTTGCAAATAGACTTAAGTGATTTCTTTGACTAATGTGAGAACAGATTACATGAAGAATAAACTGCAAGTTACAAAGAAAAAGGGATTCATTTTTCTGCATATGCATGTATGTGAACTTTAACCAACACCTCTGGAGGTCAATCCCAACCAAAGAAATACTATTAATTCTGTCGAAGAAGTTTCTTATTCACGCCAATGGATTTCAAAACATTATAAGTATATGACCTTGCTAGTTGTACTACCAAGCCATTTATGTAAACGTCTTACACAACATGTGAATATTTCTTATAGATTGGACTGGATAAAAGCTTTCATAAAAGGCTGGCAATATTATTTTAACTGTTTCTGAAATCCAGAGCTTTAAAATAATTCATACCTAACGGTACATTTAAATACTCATTACTAATTGGGCTGGGCTTGGAATACTTTATAATTCAATGACAGGATTACATATTTTGAGATACAAACTTATATAAACGCACTTGTTAGAGCTGGAGTGATAGAATGTTGTACTATTAGGAGCTTAGAATAGGCTTTTTTATGTCATAAGGGAATCATTTTTAAGTTGTAAAGATAGATTAGTCTTCAGTTTTCCTTAGTCAGTTTAAGTTCCCCTAAATATACACTTGATGAGTCAATCAACTATCATCTGACTCATCTACCCTGAATTGATGTCTTATGAGGAAAGACATCTAGTTTTCCAGTTTGACTGTGTTAAATGTATTTATTAGCCTTTTATATGTTGCTTTGTCTAACCTCTGTGCAATGTTAAGTTTCTTTTGAGTAATTTAACATTTTTATAACAAATGAAGCATTGAGTAGATATTGGTTAATCAAAAAATAATTTGATTGCTGAATTTTCTGGTTTTCAGCTCTTATTAATTTATATGTTTTAAATTAAAATATTAATGGTGCAGTCAGTGGGAGATTTTCAATAAATGTATTGTGGAGAATACACAAACTCTTCCTGATTATTTTTAGTGTAATAGAAATTGTTCAATGATTTTTGAACAAAGCATCTTGATTTAAGACAAAATAATACCTCCGGAGGAGCAATTTGGGGTGGTTCTTGCTCTCCAGGTTGCGCTCTATAAGGTCGGAGAGCAGGTGTTTGAGGATGTCTGTGGCATACTCCAACCGTCCTTGCAGGGAGGTCATGATGAGTGAAGCGACGTAGCCACGGTCTCGCATGGAGAAGGAGCGCTGCGTCTCCAGTGTGCGGATGAATGTCAGCAGGAAAACCTTGTTATTCACCAGCTGAGCAAATTGCTTCAAGGCTTTCTCCACATTCGCCTGTCCACTCCCAGGAACCTGCATGCATCACGCACAGTTGCACACACACAAAGATGCGTACACTTATTAAATAGCACTTGCAGAAGGATGAGTCAGAATGTATGAAAAACAAAAGGAAATTGACACGACAGTTCTCACAGACCACCTCCAAGGGCAAAGTGAAAACCAGAACAACTCATGTGTCTGCAGTCTTTGCACGATGTGCTACTCTTGGACTCATCTGTTCTTCCCTTGAAAAGAAGGGTCATATTTTTTCTTTCGATGTATAAATTCAAATTTTTACACTAATTAAGGGGCTTCGCTTTAAACAAAATGAGATGCAATCAGTGAGTTCCTAGAGAGTGCATGTCATTGTGAACGTAATATTGACTGATTAAGGCAATTGTAATTTAAGCAACTTACTAATTTTGACCTTGTGGACGTTTTCCCGCAAAAATATTAAGTGGCATTTGATTTGTCATCAGGGTTTATTCAAAAATGGATATCTAGTGCATTCAAATTAAACCCTGAGATGTTGATAGCAATAAAAAGTAAAATTTTTCAACATATCACTATGACTACAGAGATGCAGGGTGGCAGAAAAATATTTAAGATGTTGTACAAAATGATCTAAAACTTTCATTATTTTGACTTGTATTGAAGGCAAGAGGTCAACATATTTAAGTTGCAGCAGTGCTTTAAAGTCTCCTCACCTCCAGCTCCCTCAGTACTGGATGATCATCAATGCCAGGAAACAGAACCCTCATTGCATAAGTGCGATAGTCCAGGAAGGGGATACCAGCTCTATCCAGATCGCTGGTTAACTCATTGATGTCCGTCTGTAGCTCAGCGAAAGCTGTACATGACAGATGACAGAGGTGTTAAAAAATTCTGCAATAATTTCAGAAGAAGTTGCTCTAATTCAAAGATCCAGCATGCACGATGTGTGGACACCAGTAGTTTGAATTGTGGCTTGCAAACAACTGAATATTCTCCACTATTACTTTTGCCTTCTATGGAAAAAAGCTAACGCTAGCTGCTTGTTAGTTTATGGTTTCTCTTCCTTCTGTATAAAAGACACACAATAGCTGCAGGTTGGGGGTTGTTAGTGCGCTATTTACCTGGAATTTTCAAACTGCTAACCAATGATGTTTAGTTCTACACTAGCTAAGAGCTATGCAGTTGAGTTATATTGCATTTCTACCAATACTGTACTTTCAGAAGTCTTTACAATTACACTACTTTCAAAATATTGAAACATTGTTGGTGCAATAGAGGAATTGCAAATAAAAATTTTGTTAGGAAACTGACCAAATTAACCTTTGCGAAAAAGGTTTTACATCTCAGACATCACTGACCCTCTTTACACTCCAGAGCTACTCTGGATTCCAGATTGTCCATCTGCATCTGCAGGCGCTTCAGAGTGAGATCATTCTCATGAGACTTTCGTCTGTAGGCGAGCAGGACGATGACGACGATGATGAGGAGCAATCCTCCGCCAGCCGCAATGCTGAGAATAGCTGGCATGGTGAGCAGGCTGTCCGACCGGATGTGAACTTCTCCAGGAGAGATATGCAGTCCACCTACCTGCACCTGATATAATAATACAAAACAACAACAAAAAAAAATCATCTTAAAGGGGTGCTAAAAAATGGAAAAAATATTTTTAAATGACTAGTCAAACTGTAGTTTAGTTTTTCATCAGTCAAATTATAATCTTTTCAAAAAGCATTCCAAACCGTTTTGAGTTCTTGGACATCCTTATCAGCAAGCTGACATCTCTATATTAGAGACTTTAAAAAAAAATTATCTTATACATTTATTTTCTGATTAAATTTAGTACATTTAGCATTTTGTTAGCTGTAATCAAAATGAACAGATGAAAAAATGACACACTGTGTGCAATATGAGTTTCACTATTTGAATAAATTAGTTGTGTGACATTCTAACTTTTTGAAGTGCACCTGTATAGTAAAAAATTATCTTGTCATTTTTCGTTTGTCCTTTTTTTAAAGGGCAGAACAGCTTGCTCTTCTCTTTTCAGCTCTTTTGTCATTATTTGCTCATTTGTCAATAATTCCAGAGGACAATGTGCCGTAATGGGGAACCTACCAGACCATGAGTGACAGACAATGACAGAAAGCCAGCAACTAACTGAAAGCCAGCCGTTGACCCAAAAACAAAGTGACGTAAAGAAGACCACTGACCTACAGACAGCAGCCCACATTCAGGCATGCCGACAAACAGAAAAATAAAAATAAAATGGTCGTATGAGGATGACATTAAGACTCACCAGGACTTTATGTTGCCCAGTGAGGTTTGGTGGCTCACAGAGTAACTGAGTGTCTGACACAGTAAGAGAACATGGGGTATCTCCGATCAGCACGGTGTAATTCAACCTGGCTCCCCCGGAGGCAGATGGCACCAGGTTACGGCCCTGTTAAAACAAAGAATCAACCAACACTTGATCGCAATTATTTGAAACATTTTGTATTTTAAGAACTACTTTTAACAATGAGGCTATTTTGATCAAAGTTAATTTCCTTATTGGAATCGAAAAGTATGTTTAATGTTCACTAAGTGACAGAGATGTATAGTGACTAATTACCTTTACTTGAGTAACACTTATGAAATTTTTATTTTCAGGAGTAGGCTTCCTACACCATAATTTTTTACTTTTACTTGTGTACAATTACTATGAAGTATCATTACTCTTTCTGGAAACTCTAGCTACTATGAGTAACTTAACTCACAGTGAAGAACAAGCTTTTTTTAAAAACCAAAAAAGTGTCACTCACAAACACACACCTGCATAATTAAAGTTTCAGAATTGATCTAGAGGACACTAGCACCCAAAATTCACATTTTAAATTGTAAACTGACACAGAGTCAAAATGCGCAGGGAAGATTAGCTTGTTTACACTGAAACTCATATTCTATGCTGTTCCTTCAGCCCAAGCAGAGCTAACAATTGCTAACAATCTATTAAAAGTGTAAAAAACACAAATCAGAGAGACATCTCTGACAAAATATAGGATTGGTCTTCCATATTTAACTGGAATTGTTGCATCACAGAAGATATGCTGTTTTATAGACTTAGACTTAGACTTGTACTTTATTGATCCCTTGGGAAGACTCCCTCAGGAAATTGAAGATTTATATCAGCAATGGTGATGTTAAGAAGAGCCAAGAGCTCAGTTTAAGAACTTCAAGATACTCTATGTTGTGTGCCTTTCTTAAAGTAAGTAGTGTGTTAGATCAGTTGTTTTACAATGGCATTGAAAACAAAGTTCTGTAAGTCTATGATAACCCAGAACGTCTCCGACTTACTTTGAGAATGATGGGAGCGCCAGGTTTTTGCTCCAGAACACCTGAGAGGCTGAGGGGCTCCAGGTAAGGGTTTGGGTAGTAGACAAATCCTGTGTTGTTGTATGTGAGAAGAGCTTGGACGTTGTTGAAGACAAAGCCAAACTCCTCCACATGTTTTATTGTCTCCTGGTCGGCAGTGTAATCCGCCTTCAGAGAAGGGGCGAAGCAGCTGATGGTTGTTGTGTTCAGAACTTTGCAAACCTGCAGAAGGATGAAATCTACGTTTCCATCTTAAACTCTCCACAACATATCAACCTGATCTAGAATGTGTGTTATAGAAACTAGTCATTCGCTGAAATGACCTTACATCTACTAACTGATCTACCCCAGGTCATTTCAAAATGTCATCGCTGGGCATGGATAAACAACTTCATATCCTCACCGACAGGATCCCGAGGTCAAAAACATGATTAGTATAATCCTCAAAGGTTGACGTGCTCAGGTATGAAGGCTGGAGCGGCTGGTAGAAATGCATTCAAATTTCATCTGATGTTGCTGTTTGTAAAATTCAGCAAGTTTTGAAATAAATTGGATAAAATAATTTTTAGCTGTAAGTTTTGTAAATGATGGTGTCAATCGATGTGAATTTGATTTTGTTCAAGGTGAAAAAAGTTTGAATCTTAAGACAACAGATAAGCTTGATGTCTAAAGTCGTATCATTCTTTGAGGAGCTTGGAGGATTTGCTGATGCCTAAAAAAGATTTTACGCACCTAGTGAGACACTTGTGCCAAAGGTCAACAGCACCTTCTCATCTGTTATTGCCTTTGAAGATCATAATGTTACATTACATTTTCTGACTTTCTAACCGGGTTTATATAAATTTCAGGTTCCATAGGACAAACGGTTCAAAGATAGTTAAGTGTTTTTCTTTTATTCTACACATTTTGAAGCTTTCAAAGTTATGCTTTCGAGAGGTATGCAAAAAAGAGGCAATCAACTTTTTTTTTTCTCCCAGTGGCTATTTTCTGCAGGTTATTTGCTTAAAAGTTCAGCTTTAATCCCTTTATATCTCCTTTTTGCCAATGACACAACAGAACATGCAATTTTAATTGACTGGCTCAAATTCTGGGCTGGCATCAATACCACACCACTTAATTAGCTCAGGGCATATCTCTAACACACAACATTTTCTGCATTCTGGCAAGAAAAGAAAAATCGTTTTTACTCGCATATCACCGCCAGCTCCAACATTCCTGTTTTGAAATTGTAAAAAAAAGAAAATACTTCCTTTGTTGTTTTTCAGGCAGTCTCATCAGATACCTGTTCTAGTATTGATTTTTGAGTTTTTCGCCTTCAGACCTCTCTGGCAAATCCCTGAGTGGTCAAAAACTACAAGCTGAGGGTGCCTGAAATTTTGCCATCAGGACTGCAACAGTATAAAAACAATCAATCACTTTGAGCAGCTCAGACAAGTAATCTTAACACCATATATAACCTTCCAAAACTTCATTTTTCCAAGTCAGTTTTCAGAATTGAATTTTATGTGAACAGCTCCAATCTCTGACTCTTTTCTTAGATGTCTTTTGCTATGTTTGATCTTATATTTTGCAAGGTCTCTGCTATGTAGCAGAGCAACATGCCATCAAAGACAACAAACCATCAGTTAAATTCAGTTACAATTAAATTAACGACATGGAGTTTCAAATATATTTATATACCTTGAATTTAATTATGCAAAGAGCAGCACAAAACTGTCAAGAGAACCTTTTAATAACAGAAATCTGAAAAATATCTTTACTCTGAAACCCATGACAAATTCCACCACTGCGAACTGACTTCAGAGGTAATTAGAAAACAGAATCCTTATGTGTGCAATTTAATAAAAGCAGCCAAAACGCCCATGGTAACATTTGAGGCGCAAGATAGATCAACAGCCCAGGTAGATCAGAAAATAATCTGAAAATAAAGTTGATAAAAAAAAGAATCTGAGCTAGATTAAAAAAAACAACAAAAAAAAAACACTTCAAAGATCACAACTGAATGATTTATGGCCCAGTCAAAGTTCCTGCCAAACTACTGCAGTGTCTGTAGCTGGACTTGCTGTTCACAGATGCTCTCTATCCAGTCTGCCTGAGCTTGAATTTTGTTGAATTTTGTCGCAAAGAAAAACATACAAAATGTTCAGTCAAGATGTGCAAAGCTAGTAGAGCCTTGCTGCTGGGAGAGTAAAAGCTGATTCAATCAGTAGGGATGGATTCTAAGTGTATTCCACACTTTTCAGACTTTGTACATCGTACATATGCACTACGTGGGTTGATCTATTACATATAATCCTAATAAAACATGTTGACGCTTTTGATTGTAACACGCAAAAGAATGAAAATGTAAAAGGAGCATGAGTGTTTTTGCATGGCACTGTGCAAATCTACTGTGCATTTGTGTAGATGCAACATCAATTTGTATAGATACGGTGTGCTAGAAGTTATCTTACTCACATTGACAGATTCATGACCAGCATATTTGACTCGGACCCGAGGTTCTTGAACCACATCCAGGTTTGTTCCAGTCACCGTCAGGGTGGTGTGCCCGCTGTTTGGATGAAAGACATGCAGTTAAAGCACTCTGCACAAGATATGAGCTGCTGCCCATTTCTTCATGTGTTGCTTCAAAGGAAAATGAAATTCTTGTAATTTTGTCAGAGTGCTCTTTTGCTGTAGCTGTCCAGGCTTTCTGAAGGTCTTCTACATTTTTTTTTCTTTGAACATTGTTGAATTTTTCATTTCATTTCAGTCTTGTTCTTGTACCTTACCATTTTGAGAGTACTTTTGTATTTGGTCATACCACTCAACGTAGACCTACGAATCCTTCAAAGAACAGGGATGAAATGTAAAAGATGACCCAATGCTTACAGAACCCACAAAAACCCATTTTAAATTGCACCAGTTGTCACTTTGAAAGCAGCTGTCGGGGACGATGGCACAAAATGTTCCAATTTCTCTGGATGCATCTGCAAAACTTACCAAAGTTAACAGAGTTTTACAGGAATAAAACAGTATTTTTTAAGCTATTAAATGATAACCTGGGACATAGAGGATGAATAAACTGAACAGGTAGTTCTTTTTATAAAGAAATTCTCTCCTTAGGATTCATCTACATTTTCAAACATTTTCAACAAAAAATATTTAAACTATCTTGAGCAGAAAAATGGTTCATTCTTAAATTTGTATTTTCTCCCCTGGATACTTGAAAATACAAGCATCCAACACCAATTACACTGCAAATAGTAAAGTATTAGACTGATAAAAAAAACATGTTTATTAAATAATTTAGTTTCAAGACCTTCAAAAAGCCAGAAAAAAAAACTACTTTACCTTAGGACATGTTTAGAACACACGAAACTCAGTTACTTGGAAGGAAAACATAAAAAAATAACAAGATTGGGGGGGTTTTACACACCACTGAATGTCAAAGGAATTATTGCTTAAACATGTATGCATACACCAAACTCCAGGTAGCCTGCACATGAACACAAGCTGCTTTTTCTTCAGTGATTTGATTAGAGCGGCAACCACAGAGAGACCAATCTTTTTCATCAACATTTCCCAGATAATTTGCATTAATGCATGTTTGAGGAGGTATAGCTGGTAGCTCGCCCTTTGTTATTGGGCAGAAAAAGAAGATCAAACGGAGAACCAGCTGGCTGCTATTTTATATTCAGCATTGAGTGTGAGACTGGCATAGCATGAATACAGGTGCTACTTGTTTACATATCTGAGTTGGATTGGATTAAATTAAAAAAACACGCTCTAATCTTTGCACAACATGTGCTGCAGTGCAAACTTAGAAAACGTTTGGAGCTAGGGCGTACACAAGCTGAAAAGGATGGATAAATACAGGGAGAGAAATTGGACAAAAATGCTGTTAAACCGTCCAGCATGGTGAAACCAATAGAGTCCAAGCCCTTCTCTTCTCACACTTCAAAGGCCACCTAAGCTTGTAGGGCCTCATAGTGGGAATGCACATTATGATGAGAGCTCTTGATTGCAGCTCCACAAAGCTCCTCCTGTCACCAGGCTGTGGGCCAGGGTGACTCTCTGAAGCCTAATCTGCAGGGACGTAGTGCTGCGTAATTCCGCCCAAACCCAAATTAAGTGCAATTTACTGTTGGTCCTATGAAGGCAATACAATCTTCATTTGTGTTAGAAATGTTTGTCTGAAAGATTTTTACGTTTGCTTTTGCTGTTTTCTGCTTTTGTCTGTCCATCCATTACCAATGTCAAAAGTTGCTTATCATCTACTACGTTGACAGCATTTAAGGTTTAAAGGCTTTATCATTCTTTCAAACTTATCTGTTCTGCTTGGACTATAGATGATTGTTTTGACTTTTTGAATTCTTGTTGCCTGTTGGACACATAAAAAAAAGACACCAAGTGGCAAAATTTTACCTGTTCCCAAAATAATTGATGTCTATGATAAAACATATTACTCTATTTGTTTATGGTCACTTGAAGAAAAACTGCATCTTCCCAAAATTACAAAATAGATTAATAAAAAACACTGCAATAAAATATCAAAGCAGCAGCATTACCCAGTAATGAAGATTTATTTCCAATTTTTGTCATTATGGAACAATTATGGAAAAAGAACAATTGAAACCAACCTGGGCTCATGCCAAAGCATAACTGCTTCCCTTGTTAAATTACAACTTAATTTTGATTAACTACATATTTTGCAACGCTGGGTTAAATTTGACAAACCAGACTGCCAGACATTTTTGACAACATGAATCAGGCTAAAATATTTTTGAAAGCAGAACATTACTATGAAGTTCTAGAACTGATAAGAGTCCAAGTTATAAACATCTGTAAGTCTGTGAAAAGGTGTACACAGCCATTTCTGAGGCTTTGAGATGCCATTGAACCAGTGGGAGTCAGTAAGAATTTTATATTCTCTAGATTAACAAGAAAAAAGTGATGTGCAACGAGTCACAAATGGCGTATATCTAACAGCATTACAGAAAAAGAAACATCATCTTGACAACGAAACATGATGGAGAAAATGTGATGGTTTTGGGTTGCTTTGCTGCTTTAGGAAACTTAGACATCTTGCTGTAGAAACTTGATCTCTGGCAGAAAACCCAGAGGTAGAATACACAACAACAATATTTTGTGTGTAAATAATGTAGTTTGGAATGATGAGTGATCAAAGATTCTAAACATCAGATCATTCCTCTGTTTCAATGGATAATCAGTTCAAAATGATTCAGATTAGTATCTGATCAGTTCAGTTCACAACTCTTTGCATGCTGCAACTCCTGCACAGAACTTTGCGGTATCTACTGTACATATGTCCAAGTTATTGTATTTTTAGTGAAGCGTCTTTGTACCTCGCACTGCCTTTTGGTTTCTGATGGTTTACTTCATCTCCTGCCTTGATGACTGCAGCTGACAACATCTTAGCTAATGTTGAAACCATAGACATAAATATGTAAATGCCTCATTCATGTCTATGGCTAATACAGCAAGACAACTACAGGTAACCGTGACAACTAGTGAAAGTTTAAAGGCAGGCTGGTTTTTTTGCAGTCAAGTTGCACGTTCCTCTGCTGTGTTTACAAACAAAAAATTCCCTCTATAGTACATAAACTGTAGTTAAACAGCTCTGAATAATTTACTTTAAAATAATATCTAACTTGACCGGTCAGATGACTTCATTAAGTGTCAATATAACATATAGAGAAAGCAAATGTTCCCAGTGTGGTACCTCGCAATGCTCCACAGTGGTTCAATGCGTTGGACTGTGGGGTCTTCAATGTACTCAAAGGTCAGACTTCCAGGAGCTCTGGTCCAGTCGACACTCAAACTGACTTGAACCGGTCCCGCGCCCATCAGTGATGGAGCCACAAAGCACACAATCTCTGACATGCTCCTCCTGGTGAGAGAAACAAAAGAGAGAATTATTCATGCTTTCGATTGTGTCTGCCCAAATCCCTGACTTCATATAGTTATGAGCCACGCATGAAGGGAGAGGATTCATTATAACCTGTCCCATCTCCTGCTTGTTGCAGTCATATTGGGGATGGAAACTGTAATTAGAGGGTGCTCTTGCTAATGGCTCTTTTGCTTCACCTACCTGACTGCTAAAATGTGCAAAATTTTAACTTAAAATAGATTTCTATAAATACATGGAGAAAGAAATATCTTATGCGAGTTTCATCACTTCCTCACCAGTCATTACTTATTCCTAATTTAACATGCAAGCACACACTTGTATCTAATGTGCACGTTTTTGAATAAATTGACTCATCCTGCGTTTGATTAAAACAAGAGAAGGCTAATTCGTTAATACTGTGCAGAGGCAATCTTACTCAAGTGCCTCTCCATCTGGGCTCCAATAGAAAGAAAGATTACCATAACATCAGGGGATATTATCGTTAGGCTCACCTGTACAGTTCGCAGGTTTGATTCCCAAAGTACACAGTGACAGTGCTTCCTGCGCTCAGATTCTCTCCAACAATGGTAACCTTAGTGCCCCCAGACTCAGGTCCTCTGCCTGGGGTCAGAGCCAAAATGGTGGGTATCTATGGACAAACAAAATCTGTTAATGTTTATGGCAAAAATGTATTCTCAAAAAGCCTTTTTGCTTTGGACTTTGTCTTTTTCACCATTTGTTTAGCTTTATAAGAAGAACAACGAAACCCAAATAGTTGAATTACGTATAAAGCTGCCTTTTTGCAGAGAACAAAATATATTGTTAGAATATAAATATGAAATAAATATATCATGAATTATACATTTCCCCTGTGAAAAATCTCCTTGATATCTATTAAATCCACAAATCAAGCTGACCTGCTTTCTGTGATATCTGCAGTCACTAGCAAGATGTTCAGATCTTGTTTTCTCAATGCACAGGATTACAAAGAATGTTTTAGTCAGAGCAAACTGACAAGTGTCTCTCTCTTTTGTGAATTACCACAAATGTGTAGATCTGTGAGGACTGTGCGCTCAACTCTGGTCTGCATTCACCGACACATAGCTTGACTGGACCTGGGGCGCTTCCTTCCAGAGCCGCATCCATCTCACATACAATCCTGTCAAAAGCAAAACATATAATGATACAACGATATCCACTCCAAACCATTGCCTTCCGAATTTGGCTAATAATAATAACACAATCCTGACGCACAAACACACAAGTGTGACTGCACTATGCCATACTCATCATGAGTCTCACTGGTAAAAGATGCTCTCTTTTGGTCAATGTGATTGAAGCAGACGTTCATAGAAGTTGCGGGTCAATACAGAGGCTCATCTTTCTTCCTAATAGGAAACCTATAACAGCAATATAACTCAAATGATAAACTACACCCCTCCCCATCACAGGCATGACCGCCATCAGCCATTACCTCCCGTTGCCATGACAACATGGGGGTTTCTCCAATAAATCAGTATTGCCTGTCAGGCCAATAAGATAAAGCATGTTATGTATAAGTCATTACAGCAACTGACCCGTTGGTGAAATTAATGGTTGTAACATCTGTAATGTCATGTTTTAAAGCGCTGTGTGAGCTGAATGAATGGCCCTGCTAAATCTGCTGCTTTGCAAAAGAAACCATAAGTCGTCCGCACAATGGGAGCACTCAATGAATCGTCCCGGCCCATCTCTTCTTCTCGTAGATCACGTGGGGATTCCTATTTACAGCTGGCATGCTCCTTTCTTTTTCTGGGGTTTTTTCTCTCTCTTTTTTTTTTTTACAAGGGTATAAATAAAGTCGCTGCAGCTTGGTCCCAATCGCATTACATGCCTGTGAGAGAAACACATGGCTAACAGATTGTCCCTCCAGTCAGCGACATGCAGCGCATTTCAATTACAGCTGTACCGACAGCCTCATAACACCAACGACACAAAGACTGTCTGCCTCCTTCTTTGGCTGTGACAGCACCAGAGCAAAGCGAAGCCCCCTACAGCCTGAGGAGGCGTGTCGACTTTTTACTTACACATCAGCCATGATTCATGATCTTAGAGTCATGGAAAAAAAACCTAACTATGTACAGTATACTAGTATGAAAGAAATTGCATGAGTTAATTTAATTTTCATTGAGTTTTTGGATTTGTGCAGTATTGCATTGCATTCAGTGCTTTGTGGAAGTATTCATACCAACCATCCATCCATCAATCCATTTTCTAACACCCTTGTCCCTAGTGAGGTCGGGAGGTGTGCTGGTGCCTTTCTCCAGCTAACGTTCCGGGCGAGAGGCGGGGTTCACAGTGGACAGGTCGCCAGTCTGTCGCAGATGTATTCATACCCCTTTAACATTTTAATATTAAGTCCCATTAAGACTACAAACATCACATTGGATTGTAAGTGATAAACCAGCACAGAGTAGCACAACATAGTGAGTTAGAAGAATGACGTTTTAGTGGCCATTTAGTTTTTGTAACAGACAGATACTGATGATTAAATATATATTTCATTCCTAATTTGATGTTTAATTAAACTCTAAGTTTACTGAAGTCAAACATTTTTTTACAAAATAGCTCAAGCTCAGCCACACTGGATACCCCGCATATTATGGCCATCATCAATTACAGCACGTTTTGCAGTTCTACAGAACTTTTATTCAGCAAGAGCTAAGTCAAGAATGTCACAGATTCATACAGCGATACACTACTTGGAGTTAAGTGCTTAGGTAACTTCCAGAAAGCTGGAATTGAACCTCCAACCTTCTGATTGCAAGACAACTATGATGCCCACTGAGACACATTTGTCCCATGTCTTGGTTTGATTGTAGTTGTGCCTTATTCCTCCTATTGTGCGATGATGGGTTGAAAGATACTGTCTGAGGTAACAGCTGTATTGATACTGCAATTAAATTACACAAAGCCGTGCTC
This sequence comes from Xiphophorus couchianus, assembly GCF_001444195.1. Taxonomy (NCBI): domain Eukaryota; kingdom Metazoa; phylum Chordata; class Actinopteri; order Cyprinodontiformes; family Poeciliidae; genus Xiphophorus; species Xiphophorus couchianus. Next base: position 6,948,454 of record NC_040247.1, read on the forward strand.
TACTTACCAGTCAGATGCAGTCTAATGACAATTAGTTGTACTGGATTCTACTTAAGAGTATCAGTTTCACATTTTTTAAAATTACAATCTATATCCTTTTTTTTTCTAATTCATAAATATGCTCTACCTTGTATTTGCCTATTTTTTTTCTATGAAATACTTTAAAGTTTGTGTTTCAGCATTATAAAATGTAAGTACTTCTTTGGTGTGAAAATAAAATGTTTGCAAGACTAGTAAGCTAAAATATAAAGCATTTGTATATGACAACGTAAGGATGGTCTCTTACTGCTCTGCAGTGACATATCCTTCCTGCTGCGGCGTGCACTCCACTCCTGCCACCTCCACGTTACCCACAAGCTCAAAGAAGGAGAGACCCAGGTTCAGGCCCTGAATAGTGACAAGCGTGCCCCCCTCCAGAGGTCCTGCTACTGGGCTTATCTTATATTAGAAGGAGACAAAAAGTACAAAAGGATTTAGTGCAAAGATTTCTAGTAACAGCTATGGACTCTCCGTTATTTCCATTTGTCAGTGTTAAACTTACTACATTGGTTTTCATGAACCAATGTAGTAAGTTTAACTTAAATTTTTACAACTTAAGTTAAAGTGTTCATCTTAAAGTTTACAGTCGAAGCAGTCTTAAAACAATAAATTCCCTTCTGTACGATTTCATTTAATTTTTGAACTGAAGTCTTTGAAGGATGCAACTCATGCAGAAAATGAAAAACATGCTTTTTAAGACTTATTCAAAAAGCTTTGACATTGGCGATAATTCAAAAATAAACTTTCATAAATAATTCAGAGAATAACAAAGCCTTGAGAAAACTATTGACTGCACATTCCAGTGAAAAAAGCACACCATGCCAGCAGGGGAACATTCGGACCTACGGAGCAGAACAGGAGCAATGGTGAAGCAACTCTGCCTGTGCTGTCGAGCAGCGCTCGGCGGTTGATTCATTCTGCTGCAGCTCCTTCAGAAACACTAATAATGTGACAGGGACATCAAAGGCTGCCGGCTCTTTGAAGTGGAAGAGCCTTGCATCTTTGTGCATGACCCACAGTGCCTTATTCAAGAGAATGAACAGGGGTTTGGGACATAAAAGATCCATCACTTCTTTCTAAACAGACTGAATACGTTTAGCTGTCAAGAATTTAAGGTATTCAGCTGGCATGGAACAAAATGTCAGATAGTCTCAGGTAAACAGACATTGCTGAGAATTTTCTGCATTTTGTTGCTGTTTAAAGCCCAGACAACGACATATTCACATGATGTCCTGAAAGTTTTTTTCCAATACAGAAGCAAAAAATAGTTAAATATACTTTTAGATATTTTATGAGGAATTCAATTTGAAGTATTTCTACACTTAAATATTTGTATTTTGAGATGATTACTCATCTACCTCAATAATCTTTTTTCCACCTTGATTTCTCTAAGTCTTTTTGTTGACATGGCATGATGTCAAAGCACTTTCCTGCTCTCTGCCATGATTTAAACTTTTTGAACAAACTGCACCAAAGCCAAGAAGTGTTTTTATTGTTTGTTTTGCCAATTATACAGTTTATAAGTCACAAAAGGAGAAACCCTATTTTTGATCAACCGCCAGTCGACTGAAAAACAGCTAAATACGACACATGCGAGCCTATTGAGCTAATCATAAAAGCGAACATGTCTGATTATGCTGGTAAAACTGCACACATGTTGTGTCTGCATGAGTTCAAAAGTTGTGCAAGCAACAAACCTCTGTAATGCGTGGGTTGGTACACTTGACATTCCTGGCAGAAAGGTCCAGCCAGCGGCTGGCGTAAGGGGAGATGGGAGGGCAGTGCTGCCTCATGGTGCACCGACCTTCACCGCTACACCAGCCACACTGGAACTTCCTTTCAGCACGCAGACACATGCCACAGCTGTCCCGCTGGGCACTGCACTTGTACAGATGCACTGCAGAATAACAAATAACGGTGCTTTTAGCTGATAAAAGCCAAGAAACTGCACTTCTTTTATGATGTTTGAATAGCTTAAAAAACCTATAGAAACTAAAAATTGATGGCAAACAGTAATCAAAAAAACACAGTCAATACATATTGCCGAGCAAAGATGCCACAGAATTTTCCCCCACATTTTGTCATGTTATAACCACAAAATTATTGTGTTTACTTTATTTGCATTTACTTACTGTTTTTCACTGAGTTTTTATGTCAGAGTCATACTCAAAGTAGTTCGTCCTTGTAAAGTTGAAGGAAAACAATAATTTTCATTCAGGTCCATTTGTCTTTTCATAAACTTTGACCAGACCCTTATGTAGATTACATGCTGAAGAAAATCATTGCACAACATGATGCTGCCAACACCATATTCTACCGTGGGGATCATCGTTGCAATATGATGTGTCATGTTAAAACAAAGCATTTTACATATTGTTCATAAATATGATTTTCTTCTTATACAACCAGAATTTCTTCTTCTTCATGCTTTCTGTGTCCACTAAAAGACTTGCAACATACTTTCAACTGAACTTAAGAATTTCTTTCAACAATGGCTTTCATGTCACCACTTTTCCACAAAAGGCAGACTTGTGGAGTACACAACTAATAGAAATTCTCTTAACAGATTCCTCCACCTGAGCTGTGGATCTGTGCAGCTGATCCAGAGTTACCATGGACCTTACCATATCTCAGTTAAATACATTGAAGTTTATTGTTGTAACGTGGCAAAATGTTGAAATATTCTTGTGTCATAAATATTTTATATTAAGGCCAAGTATTAGGAAAATTGCCAAACCTTCTTTTTAGTTCCTGTTAGCCTGATGTAGCCCACTCAAAGTGACAAAAAAAATCACCAATGCTACAATCCGTTGCCATTTTTAGGAAATCCTTGATTTTAATTTTGGTGTTGTGAATATACGTATAAAATATTGAAACTGATTTATCTCAAAAATTGACTGAGAAAAAAAGGAAACCAATCAGGGATGCAAGTTGAGCAAATATGAAGATTCACCCATTGCCCCCCTGAGCATAGAAGTGATTTGGTGCTCTTTGATAAAATCCCGCTGATAACGTGAACTTTCTCTCAAGGCCTTTTGGGAACCTTGAAGTGTTCTCTATAAACCATATATCGCCTCTGGATTGAGTGCTTTACACTCCTCTGGCTTGGCAGTGATGGATAGCAGAGGCACCTTTAATCTTCTCAGGATTGTCGATGATGAAGTTGCCGTTCCATACGATGGAGAGGTCCACCGCCAGGTCACTGATCTTCACACCCTCGTACATGTACTGAAAAGCAGAAAAAACAAGATTGAAAGGGAATAGGCTTCAAAATGGAAACAGGGAGAGAGGAAAGTCAAATGGAGTCAGAGGATAGAGAATATAAGAAGACACAGAGAGACTGAAAGGGGAAAATCAGAGAATGAAAGGCCAGCTGAGAGACTAGGCTTTTAACCATCTGTTATTTTCTGCTATGGTTGTCTGCTCCGCTCCTCTTTGACATGTAGGGACACAAATCTTGGCTGGGGTGACCAATCATCTGAATTTGAGGAAAATGGCCTTTTCATACATTGTCACAGCGTTGCAGTATATGCTGTGCTTCAAAATGTACCTTCTGATTTGCATTATGTAGGAAAAAAAATCCCAAAAAATCTACGGGGTGCCTCTGAAACCCTGATGATTCTGAATTGCTTTCACAAAATTCAGAGATGGAAAATTATTTTTTTCCTTATGTTTTGCACTTTTTCTCATCACCTCAACTTTTTCTTTCCTCCCCATTCATGTCTCTACGGTGCAACATCTAAGGCAAAATTCATTGATGCTGATACACCATACACAGCTTGACAATAGAGCGTCTGAGACGCTGTCTCTGGTTTGACAGCTGAGAGACTCCCGCCGAGCAATGTTCAGGGTCATACCGAGCTGTTCTGGCACTGAACGCTGGTGCTGTTGAAGCGCAGTGCCGTGACACGGTGACTGACGCCCTGTACGTTCACCACGCATTCATAGCCCCGCTGGCCCGACTGCGGCTGAGGGAGGTTTCGGGCCCTCAAGGTGATCGGTCGGACCTCGCCGGCCGGAATAAGAATTTCCCCAGAGTTGAGGAGCTGAGGGCAGTCCTGTGAGAGCAAATGAAAAAAGTAGTTAATAAGAATATCCCCCCTCATACTGTTAGCACATGTACATATAAAAGCAACATTTACATCTTTTTTTTTTCTGTTTGGCATTAAACCAGTCTAAACTATTCTTCTTTGGGTGAGGTAAGATTACCAAAATTATTTATAATTGCAGGATACTCCGAACATATACAGTATATATATATATATACATACACACAAGTTTATGTACATTTCCTTAGAATTTGGTAGAAATAACTTTTAAACCAGATGAATTGGGTCAAATATTTCCTTCCACATATTCAAACCTGAGTTATTTTTAGAGGCCATCTTGCTCAACCATGTTTTTTCAACTCTGCCCACAAATTTTCTAGGGTATTAAGATTAGAACATTTTGATGACAAATGCGAGCAATGGCTTTGTTGCCTTTACGCCTTTTAAGAATTAACTGGCATCTTACTTTTTCTCCTGAATCTAACAATGCTTGTTTTAGCCAAGCACATCAATTTTAGTTTTATCCTACGACAAAACATGTCTCCAAAAAGTGAGAACATTGCTCTTGAATGCAATTACAAACTATGATCTGGTTTTGCTATGTTGCTTTTGGAATATTGGATTCTTCCTCTCTAAGAGGTTATTCAGCTAATGTTGGTTCATTTCTTGTTTCAGTTGTAAGCAATGGTATTGTTGCCATTGCTGTATTGGCATTTGTTCCACATTCTGAATGAATATATATATATATATATATATATATATATATATTTCTGACATCTAGCTCATACATGTGATAATTTTAACTGACCTAAAACTGGAAGGGTTTAGTCTAATTTTATGTTTCTTACTGACAAAAAAATTTGTAATTTCATATTCTGTATATAAAATGCATGGTTACAGCTGTGAGTGACAGCAAATCACTGCACCACATTTCCAAAACCTCTTCTACATATTTGTGTGTGTCTGTATTTATAAGCTTATGCTCTGTTACATAAGCATAGAGACCAATGTAGAACAGGGATTAAAAGGGTGTATGGGGCAAAAGTATCAGTATAAATATAACTCATTTTCATTTGGTGCATGGGCTTATGCAATGCAATAAATAAAGATTTTTCATAAATACAGATTTAGTTTACTCCTAAAAACTAAGGATCAGCCTCAAATGAAAGTTTTATCCGATACACTATTCTAAAAACTAAGATCATGTCAACAAAAAGTATGTAGGCAATGTTATTAAAACCTCAAAATATCCCTTTATGATCGCTTATAGTCACAAACGCAGCTGTAAGTTCTCAATCTTGTTTATTCTTTGCTGTGGAGCTTCATTTTCAGTTCTTTTCAGGTAAAAACTGAAAGGTAAAGTGTCACTCACAGATTAATGATATATCTGAAAGCACTGTTTAAATCAGGTGCAGTATTTCTGTTTCTGTACCTCTGATGCATTGACTCTTCCTTCCTGGAAAGAACAGCTGCTTGGGTCGTGTGTGCAAAGGTTGCGGTATTTACACCAGTGGCAGCGAAATGTGCTGTTTACACATGACAGACACCTGCACAATGAAATAACCACATATTACTACATACCATAAATAAATATGGACATCTTTAAACTATAAACACTCTCTCAGACTCATCTTCAGCAACGTTTTGCCAGGCTTAATTCAATTTAATTTCTTTCCTCAAGATTTATATACACCAAAATTGAATGTCTTTTGTCATTTTGGAGATGATTAAAAATGACCATGAGAAAGCAGACTCGCTGGACAAACCTCTGCATTTAAAGTAAACTTTAATTATTATTTTTTTATTATTTAATTAGTAAAGGTTAATTACTGTACCAAACAACTATGAAGCATCAAGGACATACAATGTCCTTGTTAGATGTACTGTGATGTGAACTTGTCAACATACAGTTCACAATTATTGCCAACCCTTTTTAAGACCCTTTTGAAAATTGAAAATGGTTGTTATGGAGACTTAATGACAACATAGTGCTACTGTTTTCTGCACTTTTCTAGCTCACAGCCTTCAATATTAACATCTTTTACAATCTCCACACCGTGCATAGTGGTGGCAAGGTGAACTTTGGTTGTTGCCCGGCTTTCTTGTTTGCCAAAGCTCCACTGTGCTTTTTTAAACCTTTTGAAATATTGCTATGAATGTAGAGTGAATGATTTGTCCTGGAATATAGAAATAAACTTCTTGGTTGAATGAAAAATAACTCTGAATCTGAACCTTGAAGGGGTATGAATGATTTTTGGCTGAACAATACATGGAACATCATTACTTTTTATACACTCATCAGCACCCATATTGTTTACAGCAGTCAGGGCTTCACATCAGACTCTGACTTCCCCATTTCAAATTCCGACTTCTAGAGGTATTATTTCCATATTTCCAACTGGAAAGTCAGATTTGCAGATAGAACATCCCATAATTGTCATTTATTTTATGGGAATTTCCACATGTGTAAATAAGCATGGCATTCAGAGGTTGGATCTTATTGTAATACTTTTTACAAATTATCTCCAGAGGGTGAAATAATATTAGGGTATGCTGTATTCACCTGATTAAATTTGTTTTTACAGCTGCTCACATAATGTTCTTTATTTTCAGGTGGTACTTTTATTTTACCCATTCATCATCTGATTATGTAGAACATGGGTTAAAAGTGGCAGCTCATTATGTGAAGGGTAGGGTTGTGCAACATCCTTGGCTCAGATTCAGTTGCCTCTAGCATGTGGTCAATTGTGGATTAAAGTTGTTCCTAAACAACCTCAGCCAACTCGATTAAACAGCAAACACGGAGACAATTTAAAGAAAATTTCCAATGGAAAATGTCTACTTTTCCTGATGAAGTAAAAAGAAAGAGCAATAAATCTTATTTAATGGGATGCAGCCACGAGAAAGACATAAACCACCACAAGTCTTTTGATACTGCAGCTCATGCCGACCAACAAATGGCAATAACTGTAGAGCTACATAATTAAATTTTGATAATAATTAGCTGCCCAAGGCTGGGACGGACATTAAAAAGTGCTACGTGAGGAAAAAAAGCATAGAGGGTGGGAGGGGCTGTGTATCGCCACAGTGTAACTACAGCAGGGTGCTGCAGACACTGGATAATTCATTAAGGAGGCTGATGTGATGCGGCGGTATAGTAAAGAGGGAGATGGGAAAGAAGGTGCAGGGTTAGGAGCATGTTTTGTGTGAAATATTTATCACACAAGTATACAGGGTCACCCTGCAGCTAATGGAGGCCATATTGGTGTGGAGCAGATGCGATGAGCACCCAACTGTTTATCACTAATGATTTATTATGGGTATGTTGTGGCATCCATGTTTCAGTTAAAATGAATAAATGGGATGTCTGTACATAGTGGACTAATTCCCAGTCAATCAAAGAAAAAAAAGCACTCTGCTTCAGCCAACTCCTGTTTACTCTTTGTTTAGTACGCGGAGTAAGGCTGATAAAGAATACATTGTATGAAAGGTTTTCATGTGACCTTTTAGTTTTGTGATTTGGCCTCTTGACTTTAACTGTCTTGTGTTTCTAACAAACACACATAAGTTTGCTTGTTTCTAAAGAGTGACACATACAACTAATTAACGTTCATCCTAATAAGATCCGCTATTGTTCCTGCTTGTAATTGTTATGCAAAATGCAAGCCTCTTGCCATAGTTTACTGTTGTGATTAATACAGTTGACATTTGCAAAATGGCTCATAGTCAAAACAGCTTCCCGGACCCAGTTAGGGAGCTTATATTGGTTGGCATTTAAATAAAGTGCTCTTTAATTTACACAGTTTTACCTGCCCTGAGGCACCAGAAGAGGACAAAAAAAAAATAGAGTCTTATGATTTTCCCCTGCAGACTCCCCTGAGACAAAGTTAGGTCAGAGGGGGGTCTGTGAGTCTAATGCTTATCCATTTAGCAGCCCGAGGAGAATGCCAGCCTTCAAGAAATAGTTTCTAGCAGCCAGACAGCAAAGTTTCACTGCAGGAAAATTTCACATTGATTTGAAAATATTAAAGTCCAAAGTGGTATCCTCAAATTGCACCATCAAAATCACACTAGGGCTTGATTTTGGTATTGATTAGATGGCAACTGAATTTCAGTATCATGTCTGACTGAGTTCATTGTTACAAAAGACCTACAGATCAGACTTTTGGTTTTTTGTCTGCCTGAAACTTCATTATTAACCATTTCAGCACATAAAAATGATTAAAATGCTTTTGTAGTTTTGAATCTAAACTAAAATAAGAAATTATAACATTATCCCCTAATGGTACAAGTATTATGACCCTAATTTTTCACTGATTGTTTTCAATTTAAAAACCAAGTTGGATTAAAGCAAATTTTGTTTGAGGCTGTAATGACACTCAAAAATCATAGTTCATTCCGTACTTTGGTTTTAAGGTTACAGTTCTTTATGTTTTTAGGGTTTTTTTCTGTAAAGAAGAAAAAGTGTCAATTATGGAGATTAATTGAGTTTTGGGAGGATTTTCTTTTTCAACCAAAACACAAAGAAATATATATATATATATGTTGGCTTTTTTTAATAATAGGATTGTGATGACATTTAAGAATAAAAAAGCTATAAGTAATTTTTACAGTACACCAGATGTACTTGAATCTGGTTATTGCAATTGTTAAAATATTTCCTAAATATTTTAGCCATTACAAGATTTTCTAATATTGTCACTTTACATAGGACACACACCTAAACTGTTGGTATGCATTTCAAATAATAAGTTACTTTTACTGTAAGTGAAATTAAAACATTTTTAGAAAAGCAACTGGGTGGCATTAAAAACAGCCCCAATATTTTTTAAACATCTGAAAGTTTTATATAATCACCAGCAACCACTGCCATGGTCAGAACCATCTTGGGACATTTTCTTCAGAATTTATCTGATGTGCCGCAGAAAAATTTAAAGTCATAGTTATTGTAAAAACTGTACTTAAAAACTTTAACTGTGCAGATAAATGCAGAGGATGATAAGCAAACATATAATAAATAAAGAAAAGATGAATTATTTTGTCTTGTTATGCTGTTTCTTATTTTTCTTATTACTGATCCCAATTGAATTATATCTGCATCTCTGTGTTGTGGTCAGAGACACAGTGGTGAAAAATAAATTTGTCTTTACACAAACAACGGGAGAAACTGATGTCAAAAATTAACTTGCCATGGTAACAACCATTCTAGAAATAAATCTCAAAATAATTTTCATAGTACTTACATGATAAGAGCAAGAAAAAATAGCTATTGAGTGTGTACTACCAAACAGAAAACTTGTCAGCTGTATTCAAAGCTGTAAGCAATAAGCCCACAAACTACCACTTAAAGCAAAGGCGAAATAAACAGCCCATGACAAATTCATCATGTTGATTTAAATGAAACCTGACAGATAAATTGAACTCTGAGGTTATCTAGCAGCGCGATCTTAAGTGGGGTTGGAAGCATCAGTACATCATTGCCCTAAATTAAGTTGTGTTCCTCCATCTATTGAACAAATCAAAGGTGGGGGAAGGGCGGTCCACTCACATCTGATGTGTGCTGCAGTTGTAGAACTTCACCTCTGTACTGGCGACCATTTGACCCGTCTCATTTGAATTCAGACGAAGCTCCACACCAGCCCAGTCTGAAAGAAAGTGTTTGTACACAGAATACAGTTAGTTGAAAAAGGGGGAAGAAAAAACCAGACTAAAAACGGATGAGTAGAAGAGCCAAAACAAAGACGGGATCAAAGAAGTCAAAATGAGGAGAAATTTGTAATACTTTTATCATTTTATTGCAAAGAGCCACCTGGTGTCTGGGCTCCTGGAAGGGCTGTCAGGAGAAAGCCTTCAGTCAAAAGCTTCAATTCAAGGATTAGCTTAAATTGTTGGAGGAAATCCTACAGCACTTGGTCCTCACCTGACTTAAAATATATACAAAACTTGAGGCACTAAATAGAAAGGACGTCTACTTTGGCTTAAAACCTTTCATTTTTACATTAACCCTATTTGAAGTACTGTGTAAGAACTACAAGAGTTTCAACTACATTGCTTCATGCAGCCAGACTTTATTGTAACCTTACAAAGTGGTTTTGATCAGTAGTTCTTCAGGCTTTCTATGTGTAATAGGATTTTTTTACTCGTTTTCTGTACAATTCAGTAAACTGTAAACTTGGTAAAAATGAAGTAAGTAAGGGGCAGAACAATTGTCCATCTAAAAATGTTCAACAGCAGATGAATAGTATCTGAAAAAGGAAAGTAAAATCAAGCAAAACCCAATTAGAGGACTTGAAAGATGAATCATTATTTGTTTAATCTAGCCACTGCCTTAAAAAACTGTCATTATTTCTTTAGAAAGTTTCTTGTTCATTCAAAAATGTAACTCTAGGCTAGATGAAAAAAAATATTTAAAAATTATTTTGCCACAGCAGCAAATTCCTTGAAGATCCAGTATAAAATTAATTATTTCCCTAATTTGGTTACGTGCAAAAAGTGGTACATCCGAGTCTTTTATCCCTAAATGATTCACTGGTCAAACTTAACAAGCATGACCAATAAAAAGCTAACAGTTGCAAATAGTTAAATAGGAACTGGCAATAATTAGAGGTTCTAACAAAAACCTTCATACCGAAACCATCAAGGAACATGACTCAAGACCACTTTAAAAGATTAAAGCAAAGTCTTTCTTTTTTGAAGCAAAATATAGATAAATGAGAGGTAACTTAAGACCTTTAATGGTTTTGAATTTTTTTTTAATGTCGGGGTTGCTAAGAATTTATTTCAAAAGAATCTATAGACTAATTTCAGAATTAGTCTAAGCTATTGATTTTTCTAATAGACCCATTTTTTTTTACAATTAATATTCATGACATTTATGATGTATCATAAAATGTGAACAAGTCTCAATTTTAAAGTAAATGGAAAGGAAATTAAAATGTTTTCAGTTCCCCTCTTACAACATTAACTAAAAATAATGAAACCCTCATTTATTAGTTCAGACTGAAGCAGAAGTAAATAAAAACAGAGTTCAACTCTCAAGAAAAACAAGTTTGTGTCTATTACAGCCTTTAATGAAATGTATTGTAGCATGCAAAAAATTTGTATTTATTAGCTGTGTGCATTGCATGTGTTAGCATAGCTTAAATTTTATTCAGTTTTATAATATCGACGCTGTTAAATGAGATTAAAACAGTAAATAAAGTATTGACATGAACACATGCAGGCACAGCACTTTTCAGTCAAAGATCCATCTAAGATATATTATACAAACACTTATTGAGAAAAAATGTAACAGACAAACAATTTGTCTAGCTTTAGAGACCATTCAGCAACTTTAATAAATTTAAGGGTTTTATCTTTGTTGGCTCATTTGTAGCCTCTGGGTGTTGTCTCTTTAGCTACTCATCATACATTCTGCCAGTGCTGCTTTGCTTCACAACAACACCTAACAGAGCATCTAAACACTTAATTTATCATTAGCTAACATGGAATACTCTCATACTTTGAACTACTTCAGGCTTTGATAATTTAAATACTCTTCTAACTCAGCTTGTTTGACAGTGAGACATTTGCCTTATTTGCTATGTTTGTTTTGAAACTGTAGCGAGACGCAACCAACTCATGACCCTCTAGACAAACACTACTGTATGTGGGGCACACACATGCACAGATGCAAAATCATACTGCTCCTTACTGCACCCCGAGGACTGTCTAGGCTGTCTAGCAGTTTGTTACAGTTGTAACATTTAATAAAAGTTAATGCATTCATATAAATAACGGATCAATCTTACTTAGAACATCAGTTAGGATGACAAATCAAGGCACCCCTAGTTTGCAGATTTAATATCTTCACTCACCTTGTCCCTCTGGGATCTGAGGAACTTCCTTCCCCGCTGGTGAGAGACACATGACTCTATTCCCATTGACGTGACCCTCTGCTTGGGCCTGCTGGCCAAATGAACAGGTAATTCCAGCAGAAAGGTCTGGAACATTATTTACCTCCAGCAGGAGCTAAAAAAAATCATAATTAAAGTTAAAAATGTAGATAATGACACAATGCACTGCAAAAGAGAAAAGTAGCATTAACTAGTGTAAGTAGAGAATGGATATCTTTTACTCTACATTGTGTGTGAATGATAAAATGTCAAAAGACATTTTAGATAAAAGCCATTTTGAAAAGGTGTGCTTAGTTGTTTTTATTGCATGTATTTTTATTAATTTAATTTGTCTAAGCATCTGGCTACATCTCCAAATTTATCAAGCATCATGTTAGTGTTCCAATACATCTAAACCAAAACAAATCCAATAGATGCCCCACAGGGAGAGTCCAGCTCCAGCCTTACTTCACCTCTCACAAAGCTAATCTCTGTTGGGTTTTCACTTAACTCTCTATGTGGCTCTAAAAGGCTACTCAAGGTGATTGCTCACAAACACTAGCATTTTTAGTGGAGTGACAGTGCAGTGATTGGTTAGAATGATAAGTAGACTCACAGGGACGCTATGTGCTGATACAGCGATGCTGTCCGGGTGAGCAATAACCTTCACACAGTGGTCAATGTCTGTCGCATAGCGAAAGCTCTCCTCTGCTCTCAGGCACCGATCTTTTTGTGAACACCTGTTGAACAAAAAAACTTTCATTATGCTTTCTCTTGCTTTCAAAATCTTAAAAAAATGTGGTGCATGTTTATTTTGTTTTCATGCTCAGAACTGTGTATTTGAAAAGTGTGGTTGAAAATAAGTATTGAACAATGTACAACACAACTATGTTAACGATGCATCACTCTTCAAGAGTACATAGTGTCAAGAGGATCAGTTTTTACAAAACAGACCAACTTCAACATGATACGCTGACGTAAGCATTAGTATTGCTTAATTACAACTTCACATTACCAATAACATAGTTGTTGGACACTGTGGCCACCATAAAAGTAAAGCTTATCACCACATCCACACAGCAGTGGTTAGTACTGTCGCCTCACAGCATGAAGGTCCTAAGTTTAAATCCCAGCCTGGGTCTTCCTGTATGGAGTTGGTATCGTCTTCCTATGCATGTGGGGGTTTTACGTTGGCATCCTCTCACAAACCAAAAACATGCAAGTTTTGTTAGCCACTCTAAATTGCCTTTAATTTTTTGCACACATGGTAGTTTGTCCAGTGTCTCTTTGACCTCTTAACCAACATGTTGGTTTCTCATTTATTGATTGGCAACAGCAGATTTTCACCAGCACCCTATGCAAAGATGAACTGGGTGTAAAAAATGCACGGATGGGCAAATATCTTTTACTCCATCCATTTGTCCATCCACTTCCTAGAGGATGGACAAATTCTGTCTATTTTCAAGCCTATTATGAAAATGCCGGTTCTAATTCTATGAACACAGATGTGCGCACCAGAACACCCAGTCCAAATTGGACTCTAGCAGGGCTGCATTTCTTGTAGTATTCTTCAGGGTTTCATCTTTGCATCTCACAGATAATGTGATTCCCTTGGAGGTTCCCTCTTCTACTTCCACTGAAGCAGTTCACAACCAAATGTTACACAGACAGGACAAGAGTCAGCTCCTCCAAGTCTGAGGCCAGTGTCTTCAATTGGAAAAAGGTGGATTAATCCCTTAAAGGTCAGGGGTTAGGTTTTGCCTAAGGTGGAGTAAATTGATGTCAATACTGACGGCAGGATGTAGAAGGAGATTGGGGGTATGTGTCATGATGAAGGAAGAGCAGAGCCAAAAAGTGGAACTCAATTTTCACAGCACTGTGAATAGTGCAACCCTAAATATAGTCAAAATGTGAATCAAGACAGAAAGAGCAAAACCCGAGTAACAAGAACTGAGCTTCCTCTGTAGAGTCACTGAACTCCGCCTTAGAGATAGGGTTAGTAAATTGATCATCTTGGTGTTGTTCAAAGTCTTCTCTCCATCAAAAGAAGTCTGCCGATGGAGGCTTCCACTGGCAGACCCTTAAGAAATGTGAGGTGACCGTATATCCTCTCAAGCCAAGGTACAGCTTAGTATCCCCCAGAATAAACTGCAGAGAGTTTCTTGGGAAAGGGATGTCTGAATTTCCGTCCAGGATCTTTAATCTCCACAACCTGATCTCATGCAACTGACAGACAATTGCCTGGTGTAAAGAGTATCACTGGAACCAGTTTCAAAAAGCCAATTACTTTTTCATTTAATCATCACAAATAAGAGAGCATGTTAATCGGACTTTAGTTTTGGCTTGTTTTTCAAGTAAATTACAAAGCTGTAAATCCTAAATCCTAATATGCAATTAAAAGTAATGAGTGAAAGGATGGGTAGCACAGCGGGACATCACAGGGATTTTTATACGAGACAAAAGCACACTGAATATACAGTTAAACTACAAGTGGATATTGAAAATTTCAAGCAGTTTGTCCAGTCTTGGAAATGGGGATTAGTTGCTAAGATACTTTTTGTTCCAGCTGTACTTATTCATTTGAAAGGCAAACTCCAAATGGTTCATCTCTCTGCGTGTTCAGTTTGAAAAGGCAAGAGTATCAGCTGTAAAGTTGACTTGTAATAACAAACCCAGGGAGCATTTTGGCTGTAAACCATCATGTCTTTCTTTTAATGCGTACTAAAAGGAGACAGTAGTAATACAGGCTCAGATGCAGCTGAGGGGGTGGCACCTCCTGAGAGAACTCAAAGAGCACTGAGGCCTCTGCTGTAATTATGGCTCACTATAAAGGTGGATTGGAAACGTGGTGGCAGCTGTTGCTGGCTCGGCTCCTTGAGGCAAACAACGGCTACGGGAGCACGGATCACCTTCTGACCGCTCATCAGCTGAAGTGTCAAAGAAAAAAGGCACCTTTCATCTCTGACTGTCTTTCATTGCCTTTTATTTTTGTTTCTTTCATTCACTGTGTTTTTGTCTGATCAAACCATTTGTTCTCTTTTTTCCTTCAGGCTTTTTACATGTGCACAAACACCCCCTACCCACTCTGTTAGATAGGTGCTTTGGTGCAAATCACCACGGGTGGGAAAGTGAGACGCTGAAAGCAGTCAACATGACACTGTGAGTGTCATTCAGAGAGCTGAAAAAGAACCCAATCTGCATTTAATAGGGCAGAAAAACAAAGTAGTTTTACTCTGCAGTGTGGGACTTTTTTTCTTTTCAAAACTGGAGGGAAACAGCAGCCTGTTCACTCCGATAAGTTTAATTCAAATAAAGAGTGTAATGAGATTTGCAGACAGAATTAGCTTTGAAAAAAAACAAACAGTTACTTAATGAGGTAATTTGGATTTTTAAACAGCATTATTTTTTCATTCCCCTATCCTTTGAGTTTGATAATATAGAGAGCTGTAATTTAAATAATGCTGATTACCATCAAGATATAGCCAGCTGAAATGCAGACGTGAAATGATGAGACAGGGATAAATCTCCGACTGAGGTCAGCTTCAAACACTGCGGCTGGTGCCGAAAAGCAGGCTTTTAATCTTCTGAATCCCCTTTGCTCCATATCGAAGTGTTATGCAAGCTAACCTGGGGTCAGATAATTAAGATGGAGGAGATAAAGCTTGCTCCGTCAGGTCCAAAATGTTTCATGGGTATGTAAAAAGTGCATCTGCTGCGCTCGCTGTGGCTAGAAGGCTAATCCCTCTTTCCTCCATTAACACCCGTTATCCTTTGGTTCGGCAGACAATGAAATCTGGTGATCATGCAGCTTCTGTTGTCCTAAATGCCGCTACTTATGAGGGATCACAAAGTCCAGCAACCACTTCCCTGGTTTTCCAATTTTCGTGCCAGATGTTGATAGTGGGGAGCTCCAGAGACTATAATAAGAGTGCTATATCAAATCATAGGACTGCAGGCTTAACCCCGCTCAGCTTCTTTGTGAGCAGTTTGGTAAAACCAGTGATGTTGTGGTTTTAATCCGTCTGCTTTGGTGGATGTATGAGAAAATGAAGGGAGTAGACTCACATGTTGTAGAGCACGCACCAGCCACAGTGGGGATCACCAGCGCTGAGGCACTCAGCACACGTAGTGTACTGCTCACAGGACTCCACAGGGACCTGGACCACCTGGAGCAGAGGAATGACAGGAAGGCAGGAAGGCTGGCATGTCAACAACAGCTGAGAACCACGAAAAGATTTTAGAAAAGCAATTCAATATATCAGTGTTCTGTTTTCAAATATGTTCTAACCTTTTTTGGCCATAAAAAATTTAGAGTTTGAAGATTAGTGGACCCCAAAATTAGTGAGATAATTTGTGATTCATTCATTAGGGAAAGCCACAATAACAGTTGTGGCTTTCTTACAAACTGAAATCTGAAAATTGTAGCTGCATTTGTACTGAATCCTCTTCAATCAATTCAGTTCTACTCATCAGCTGTAATCAGTTTCTCTGTCCATGCTGAAGAAAGGCATAATGCTGCCATTGCCATGTTTCACTGTGTGGAAAGTAGTCCTCATTTCTGTGTGCATACAGTGAAAAAATACATGGAAAGATCACTGTCATGCTTTCTGTTTTTATTTTCTTTGGCATGAGGGTATTATTTGTGCAAATCCCACACCAGCTCAAGGATTATAAGAGCCAGTTAACGTCCATGTGGACTTAAGGCACAGGAGAGAAAGCTATGCTGTATCAGAAAATTCTTAGCAGAATGGTATAAAATTTTAGGGAATGTTTACTGTATTATCTGAATAATGACTTATCTTCATCAGATCACTTTTGCTCAAAAACAAACAAATATTCTTAACCACTTGTGATTGTATTAGGAATCTTTGTGATTGTATTAGGAATTTGTCTAGGGATGCACTGATGGCAGTTTTTTTTTCTGATCACTGGTCTTTTAAAAAGCCTGACCTGTCAATTTTGATTTTGGTCAATACCATTTTTTTTTGTTTTAAATGTTGCTAAATATAGCAAGAAACTTGCTGACTTGGCAACAGTTGGGTGACTATTGTTAAATGCAAATGGTCATGTTTGTAAATGTGCAGACATGACCAGTTGGGCTGGTCTGTTCATCAGCCCTCTCACAAGAGAGCAGAAGAGGACAGTGGGCGAGTTTTGTACCCTTGCTGAGACAGATGAGATCGGTTTCACATGTATGGATTGGCTGATCACCGATCTCCCAAAATTAAGAAATCTGCACTGATAAATTGGTGCACCCTTAGATTTGTCAGAGAGATGCTAAAAAAGCTTTATCTAATGAATCTGCACTTTGTATGAATAGCATACAACTTGCAACAAACATTAAATAGCACAAGTTTAGGACCAGCACATAAGGAAATTTAAACACTATGTGGCTCCAAATGTTTCCTGTATAACCATATGCTGGAGTTCAGTTTTATTTAATGAAACTTTTTTCTTTTCATTCTAAGTGATGAGTAGCTGTTACAATTACTTCTTCCAAACTGGTATCCAGAATCAGCTTCATTCTGGAAGTGGATTAATGGCAGAGAAAACTAGAACTCCAAAACCAAAATACATCTTTGTTTAGGTCATTTGGACAATGACATTTTTAAGTGGGAGATCTGGGATTGTACCTTTGGACTTGGGCCACAGTAGTTTGTTGTATTGAGTAGCTAAAGAAGAACTTATCTTAGTGTTTTTAGACTGTAACAGAACTCTTAATATCTCACTATTGAATATTTCTTTGGCAAGTATGCCAAGGTAGGATAAGATTAGCCTACTGTGCAACATTTACCAACACTTTATTTTTTAAAGAAGTACATAATTCTATATCGGTGTGTTGAGAAAAAACTGCAGCTACAACATCTTACACCCACTTTCTATTTTCATTTGCTCTAGCACATGGAAAAACATCTAAACAAAACCTAGCATGTGAGCTTTTAACTATGTTTCAGTACACACAAAAGAACACAATCTTATCCTGTAGATAGCCACATACTTGCATACCCGTCTGGCAAAGCATTAGCTCTCAATTAACTGCTTGAAGTCCTTGCTGTTACACCATCCCTGCATACCAAGCCATTTGGAGAAGCAGCCTGAGCATGCCTGGTTTCTACTTGGTTATTATTCTGGGTCTGTACATATGACGCAAGCAATTTCCTGATGTAAGCAATCAGAAATGAAGAGTGGATTATGGATTAGAGTGTCTCCGGTGCACTTGATAGCATAAGTGGGTGCTCTCTCAGGTCTGTGTAGGCAAAATGGATTATCTGTTGCTCCCTACAAATAACTGTCCTTTTTTTAAAACAGCAGTTCAGAACCCATTCGTGGCATTCCATTAGCAAAATGATTTAGCAGTGTGGGAGGGGCCGAGGGCTGTAATCCATGAAGAGTTGTGGTCCAGAGCTCATCCAAACTAACATTGTTGGTCTGTGAATTGCAGACAGCATGACCTTTACAAAGAGAGAAGAATGGATCTGCTTTCTGGTACCTTACAAAGAATACAATGCTTGCTCTAAATGTAAAGCAGTATTTGCTTTGTGGATCAGTTTTGAGCAAGAGCTTACTGAAATAAACCCAGAAATGCCTCCTTAGAACCCCTTCAGAAAGATTAAGAACACTATAATGTTAAAAAAAACAGACTATAGATTGTGCAGAAGGTTTTAAAGAGGTCTTTTTATGCCCAGATCAGAGTGAGCTCAACATTGTGCTTAATAGTGAAGGTTCTCACAACTTTCATAGAGAGGTTGTAGTGGTTTATTATCATGTTGGCAGCATGACAAGGTCCTGGGTGAGGAACAGTGGAAGCAATATTAACTTCTTCTGGTGCACATCTGGATAGATTACTCCCAGGTGAATTTGAAGCAGAACTGCCTAAGTTGGCTTCATACAAAGGCCTCAACTTGTCCAAACCAAGTAAATTATTATAACACTCATACCTCGGCTGCAATGCTTATCAGATCCAGCAGCTGTTATGGCTTCAACTATTATGATGTTACCAAGGAGGTGCAACAAACAGTCCACGGTTTTGATGCAAATGAATACCACACCTGGTTCATGCCCCTTACTCTTAAAGATCAGTATGCTACAGTGAGAAAAATGTCCCACATCTATGAATTGTTTGCAATTTACATGTAAAACATACCTGTGTTTCATGCTGAGGAGAAGGAAAAAGAAAGAGCAACAGCTCATAGGGCTTTGGAGAGAAGCCCTTTGATGATTTAAAATGATCAGAACACAAATAAAAATTAATTTCAGGTTATAGAAATCTATCCACTGAGCCATAGTTTTGATTTCAATTTTGAATCTACTGTTAGATGTCAATCAGATAGTCAATGGTACATCTATTTGTAGTTCTAATTTAGACCCAGTAAAACTGCCCATTACAAAAGTGATCTACGTAAGTTTAGACTTAGAATTAAATTTAGACCCACAAAAAAGACTGTAAATCAGGCAAGTATATTCAAAACATGAACTTGAACTTAAATACCAGGGTTTCGACCTCTCCCCTGAAGTCCCGAAAGAGGGTCAAAAGACCTGAGTCCAAACTGACGATTCTGATGGCTCAAATTAGCATCCCTTCTTCAATTGTAAACGTGGCCATTGACCGTCAGGCCAGAAAGGAGGAGTGGAAAATCATGCAAAACTGCTTATAGGATGCTAAAATCTAGCTAAAATCCTTCAGGTCAGTCGACCCGTCTCTGGGCTCCAAAGGTAGAAATGTTAAAATAGGACCCTTCTCTGGTACTCAGAGTTAAAGGCAAATTCATGTGATTCATTAAGAAGTAATTTCATCTATTTTAAGTTGTGTATTGCAGCAATAACACCTAGGTGAGGTTTTTTTTAGTTTATTTAAATGGATAAAAAAAATATTGTATTATGGTGGATGAAAACAAAAAGTATTTCAGTCGAAAGTGTAGTTAAATGTTTGAGCTGCATTGGAAGTCTTCTTGATACTATCACTCATTTTCTAAAGAATTAAAAGTCTTAAGTTTAGCATGCAACCTAATTTCCAAACAGACCTTTCAAAGACAACCTCACTCTAAGCACCGAAACTGTGAACCACAATTTCACTTAATCAGTTTTAAAAATAGGTTTTTCACAAAGACACTTTGTTTTATTTATTTAGCTGAATCTGTTTACAAAATGACAATTCAGCTATGTTTGGCATAAAATACTATATATACACTAACAAGAATTTTGGAGAATTAGATGTATATTGTCCATAAAAATCTTGACTTTTAAATATAGCTTTTGTAGTAGATAGTTTTAAGCATGGAACTTTAACACTTTGTAAATTTTTAGGCACATAATGAACAATACAGCATTGTGATCAGGATAATTGAATGGTGGAGTGAAAAAGGAGCAGAGGGTCAAAGAGAAATATTTAAGAGCCTTTAGACACCTGAAGATTGATCAAGATTACTTTAAGATTGTAAGAAAATATGGCCTCCGAGAAGCAAAATCAAAAAAAGCATTGGGAAATGTAGACGCTTAACACAGTAATGCAAATAACAGTATGTGTAAATACTCATAACATTAGCTTTAATTAAAAGATGGTGTAATAGTTTATTGTAATGGTTGCAGTATTTCCACTACACAACAGAATGTATATGCACACTGCTGTCTTTTCACATTTTCAGTTCAAAAACTTTTCCCTTCATTAATATTTATTGCACTGTATCTATTTATGTAAATGCACTGTAAATCATTCATGACTACACAAAATATTTAACATCTATTTAACTTTTGTTTGGAGATTTTTGTTCTTGTAGAAACTAATCATTTAAAGCAAATACAGAACAGAAAAATCATCAGGCTGCTTCCTATAAAATAATTGCTGGCAGTGTCATTCACAGCAGAGCTGGAAAAGCACAGCATTACATTTAATTTGTAGCTTTTTGAATGAGAAAAAGTATTATTCACAACATCTGGACCATTTACAAAGTAATGTGTGACCCTATGATCTACAGTTTGCCACCACTTTTCCCTTTTATCCGGATAAACTGAAAGTTTATAAATGAGGCCAGATGAATGTAGAGGCCTTTGGAGCTCTGCAATTTTGAAATCCTATACCCTCAGTCTGCTATGGAAAATCCTTTAAAATAACATGTCATGTGTCATGTGTCAACTGAGTATTTCAGGTCATATCAGGACTCCCCATGATGGAAACTGTGTCTCAGATTAAATTAAGTTATTTTAATGCAGAACATGTAAAGATTGCTTTTCTAACATTTCTAAAATGAATGTTCTTGTGCACAGCTGTATATTTTTGGAAACGGTGTTAGAAAAACTTTGCTAAAATGTATCAGAATATGCAAAACTGAAAAACATGCATCATCATCCATAAAAATTAAGACGTTACTTTGCAGCAAAATCATCAATAGTCTTGCATCCATAAAAGCAGAAAGTTTTCACAGCTGGACTGTCATGGCGTTCATGCACACGTTGACCTAATGACAATCAAATATGCTCTCAAGAGGAACAGCTATTTCTCTAGGTTTAATAAGACTTATAAAACCATTCAAGTATTTTTGATATTTAAATATCTCCTTAAATAGCATGATAACTACTGCATGATAATAACTATATTGTTGGGTAGGAAATAATATTATAATATAATATGAAGCTCAAAAATTCAGATCTTGTGAAGTATCTCTCCTTCAACACACATGGGAATAAATAAAATGGGTAGCAGTGAAAATGCATTTCAACAAAACGTGACATAGAGAAACACTTTGAGGTACAAGATGTAAATCGCAAGCTTATTTTTGCACAATACATTACATGTTAAATAAAATTTCCCAGAAGTGATATTCATGCTGTAAGATCAGATGGGTGTTGCAAAACTGGTAGAAAGGTAAATAATGGAAAACTGAGGTAAAATACGCATCATCATCATCAAGACATCAGAAAGACAACAAGTAAACTCATGCTTTATTTCCTACAGATAAATGCTTGGTTGTGTTTAGATGTGCAGATGGAGAATGGCATGTTGGCTGTTTCCTCTGACAGACTTTGAAAACCTGAAGCTTAGAAAACAAACAACGTGAGCCAGAAATTTAGAACAATCTGTTAATACTTAGTCTCTTCTCCAGGTCCCACTAGCAAAGTTTTTCAGTCTGGTTAGAGATAGATTCTGCATGTGCATGAATCTTAGGTTTCCTTGTTTTTAATGTCACAATTCAAAAAGAGTATAAACCACTGAAGGAAAACCAAATGAGATAACAACTTTACAAAAACAAGATTGTGTGAAGGAATATGTCTTTTTGTTTAAGGGTGAAGAGCTGAGTTCTGATCTTCATGTTGCTTTACAAAAATCTAGCATATACCACATTACCACATTTAAATTAATCCTGGCAAATGTAATTCAGTTAAAAAGCATCTTTTAAACACCTGCAAAATTGCTTGGAATTATTGGGCTTATTAAACCAAGATAAGGTCAGCGGCACTGGTCACCAATAAGAGCTTAATGTTTGAAATTAGAATCAGCAGCTCTACAACTTAATTGGCAAAAATGTTCACTTCAGCACAAGCCTTTACCAAAGGGCCTCAAGGTAATAAGTGAGATTACTAATGCTAAAACATTATCAAATAAAAGCAGCAGAAATGAGTCAGGAAAGGACAAAAGAAACTGCCCACAAATTAGGAATGTAAGTAATGCCACAAATAATAATAATTTAATTGCAAATACTGCTTTGCTACAGAGCAAGCAACTTTTCGGAAACCACAGCCTAAAAGACAACATATAAAAGAAAGCGTAAGATTAGTGGAGTAGAAGGAAACTTTAGAAGCACAGAAAGAGAAAAAATGAAAATGTCACTGTTAGCGATTTCCTGCCAACTGCACCAATAAGCCTGTTATTTTTTCAATTATTCAAACCTAAGGACATTGGAAAAGAAAAAAGGAAACACTTAAAGTGTTTATGTGGCATATTCTTTTATTTGAGATGGAAATTGCAAAATATATATTATATATATACAGTATATTATATGGTCAATCAAACAGAAAGAGGGCCTTATTTAGTCAGGAGATACTGGAACTGAGCTAACTGAACTGCTAATGTCTTGACAATTTAAACACAAATATGAATGTGTAGCTAAATTCAGTATAAATATATTAATAGTACAATTAGAAACACAAACAGAAGATTGCAGCATCAGTGTGATAGGTGGTGATTTAACATGAGAAAAAACCCATGAAACTGCCAGGAGACAGACATGTGGCCATGCCCAGATCTAGAGAGGCACAGAATACTGGGATTACATGGCATATGAACACTACAGAGTCATTGTGGTTCACTGTGAAGAACATTAACAACCACAAAGGTAGGTCCCATGTCTGCCTGGAGGAGGAGCTCCTGCCTCAATCTCTATTTTGTAGGCTTTTCACAAATTTCCTACCAGGACAACCCATATTTAACTCCCTCCATTCCCTCCCTCCATTCCTGTCTCTACTAAAGATCGCAATGGCGTAATGATACCATCGCATATGGGAAGTTTATGTAAAATCTCCTTTTTTTTAGATTCATATCCCCCACACAGCTACTTGAGATTGGCAGCAGCAGAAATTTGGAAACAGTTGGTGGAACTGCACATCTGCTGAGCTTATGATAGGAACTACTTCTCAGTCCAGTGCTCCTAAGAAAGGTTGTAAATTGGATGAGAAGCATTGTTGTGATGACATGCTGAAGGCTGAGTGTCAGAAAGAGAAGGAGCATCTTAAAGAGAAGGTGTTACATTGTGAAGTCAAATTCCGTTTTAAGTTATGTTTGATATATGTAACACTTTCATAACAACTGAAGCTAACATACTGTGGAAGATCTACTTAGATAATTATTGGATATTTTATTATAATCCACTAAATGCACTAATACTTATTACTGGTGATATATTGTGATTATTTTTGATGATGGGGGGCTAATTATTCGCTCATGGTGTCAAGAAAATCCGAGCTCATCCCACTTCCCCATGCTGGAGATTTTAGTTTAACAGTAATAATAAATAAAGTTATCTTTAAAATGAATCACTTAAGTGACATCAGGGCCCAACAGTAGACTTAAGTGTCAATAAAGTTAGTTTAACAGTAATAATAAATAAAGTTATCTTTAAAATGAATCACTCAAGTGATATCAAGGCCCAACAGTAGACTTAAGTGTCAATAAAATAAATCTAGTTGTGTGTGTTGTTTTTGTCTCATGCAAACTTTGCTTTAATTCTACTTTTTTCTATCTAATCATAAAAAATCATAGTCAGTCAGAGAGAGTCATTAAACAGGAAAAGCAGGTTTCCTGGAAAAAGAGGAAGTTTCCAGCCTGCAGATTTATAAAAATAGTTGAGACTATTTTAAAGCATGAAAGTTTTAAAAAATTAAATCTAAACATTTTGAGTAATTTGATTAGATTCAAAGTAAAATACTTATATTAATATTGATTTACTTGTAATAATACTTACACTTATATTTGTGAGAACACTTATAAGAAAAACAAGCAAATGTAACTTTGGTATCAAATAATTAGAATAATAGATTATTCTTGGTTTCTTTTCAGAAAACATCTGTAATAACTCACATTAAGATTATAATAAGAATAATTAATAAGTTATGGTTATAAAATTATAAATGAATGCTAAATCAGAGAAGCTAAAGAAAATAAATGTGATATAAATGTGATTTTGACATTGAACTTGAAATGGTGTAAAAGGTTATAAAACTGCAATTAAACATCACTGATATGTTGGAGGTAGATGGTAGGTGAAAGGTGACAGGAAGGGAAAAAGGGGAACTAACAGGAGAGCAGAGATGATCAGCACCTTATATGGAAACAGGAGGTTGAGCAGCCCTGAGACATTGGCACAGACATCATGACATGATGTCTCTTAAGACAGTGACGGATATGAGATCATCTGTCTAAGCAGACAGATGAACCCTATATAAGGTGGGTGCAAAAGAGGAACCGTTCGTTGGATCCTCCGGGCAGCTTCGAGCCAAGATCGAGATGGACAAAGAACTCTGCAGCTGAAGAAGAGCCGGGGCCACGGAGCCGGAGACTGTCCTGCACATGGAGACCAACCCGTCTGGCCCACAATCTGTGGCTTCGAATCGCACTTCTCTCATCGGCTGGGTTCTGACCCCAAAGACAAAGATGAAGACAAAGACAAGGAAGAAGAACTGGTGCCTTTTTTCCTGCCAGCACCAAGTCCTGTGTGACCTCAGCATCCATGCGGAGAGGAGGCTCATCAGACCTGCGGAGATCCTGGCCTTCGCCGATCAACATCTTCCTCCTGCTGCCACACCTTCTTCATCATCAAGCCAGGTCTGGGGTTCGAAACGCCAAACTCCGTCCGTCTCTCTCAAAGGTTCCCTTTTTTAGTTCTCAGTATCAGCAGTAGGGAAAGATAGACTAGATGACTGATTTTACTTATTTGATTATTTCTGCTACTGAATTAAGCTGTACTGACCCTTGCAAAAATGCCTTACTAATAAAATATTTAGCATAAAGAAAATCTAAAAGATGTTGTGGACATTCAGTTAATGAGTCACCTTAAAGTTCTTTGATGGTTGTAAAATAGCTGTGATGTTTGATTCTGGAGAGGAAGAGGTGGAAAATGTTTTTAGGTTGCTGGTAGCCCATATTTAAAACCTCATCCTTGGGACTCGCCCGAGTCACTAAAACCTACCTGGTTCAATAACAAATGCAAGTTGCAAAATAGAGAACGAGCGACCGTTAACAGGTGTGCTCTGTGAAACTAGTTGGCTGTAGGCTGCTCAGTCTGGCTAATTCACAGGGGGAAGAAGGGTGGGACACCTGGATGTAGGCCGTCAGATAACCAGGCGAATCGTTTCTCGAAACCAGCTTAAACAGAGTTTACTTCAGTTCTGGACAGGGTAAATCCCAGCAGATTTAGGAAACTCAACGGACCCGTTAGACGGAGAGCTGGTAGCACATCTCCCCTCTCAGAAGAGGAAGTACGAGAGTGAGAGAGTAGAGACAGAAAGGAGGGGGGGGGGTGTTGCGCAACAACAATGGTTGACCGCTACAGACAAAACATGTTACTGCAAAATCTAACCCACAAACTCCAGAAAACAGCAAAAATCCTATAAACTGTAAACAAATAAATCTTGGTAAAATATGACAAATAAACCACAGGGACATAAAACTAACCAGGAACGGGACTGGAATGATAGAAACTATCCTCATCTCTTTCTCAATCTGTGAGTTGGAAAGCACCAAACTTTGCAAACACTAAGCAAACATAGCAGCTTAATGTGCTGTTATTTTGTTCAGTCAAATTGAAATTTTTATGACTGAGCGTTAGCAATGAAGAAGTTGGGTTTAAATGGAAATTAAGGCAAAAGTCTTTTGAAAACTTTGAAGAATCTAGCCATACAGTGTCTTACCTCACATGAATGTTGGTCAAATAAAATGAACAACATTCATTTCATTTGAAACATAATTCAGACACTTTACACAACTCATCTGGCAGGAAGTGTGTAAAGGTAACACTCAGAGTTAATAAAAAAAAAAATAGTATAGAGAAAAAAGAGGGAGGTGGAGAGAAACAAAGATGTGCATGGTGGGGGTTTCAAGGAATGATTTAGCATTTTCTTGAGAGGCACTCTGAGGGATTTCCCTGGAAAAAACTTGCAGCAGCTTTGTGTTTACTCCAAGGCTGAAGGCCTTAGCCATCAGTTCACAGACAGAGGAAGAAAACTCTGTGAGTCATGTGTTTGGATTATAAGCATTACTGTACTAAAGAATGATCAAACTAAAGACACATAGTGAGTGAAAAAAAACTAAGATGGCTGTGAAACCTGTTTCACATCAAACATTGCTCCCAAATGGTCTTTAAGAAAAACACTTATATCCACACATAAATACTGTGATTTGCCTTTATTTTGCCTCACTCTTCATCATCATGCTAACCCTGCGTGTTTCAAACCGAGAGTAGATGGCAAGCCTTATTGTCATTCCACATGAGTTGGCTGATCTCAGCCAAATCTTTATGTGCCTCATTCCTCATTCCTCATCAGGGCTGCATTGTGTGGTTTCCACCAATCTGAAAATCCTTCATAACTGGGATCCACTGAAAATGTGGGAAATCTGTAAGTGAAGCTCTGTCTCTTGGGGGGGATTCCTTACCAGCGCTGCGGGAAAGTCTTTCGGGGAGCGCTCGGGCAAAGATGGAGATGGAGACAAACAGAGGAAGGCTTTACTTTCCTCAAAGCTTGTGAGGGCTACAAAGCCAAAGCTGTTCTAATATTGAGAGAAAAAGCTCGGTCAAGCTGGGATTCTGGTTTCCTGCTTGGTTATTATGCACCACTGAGGGAGATGTGAGGGGAGAAAGTAGCTGGAAATCTCCTTGAAAGAAGCTCGCATCTCTCCTTGAACAACCAGAGCTCATCAATAAATGATGCTGTGTCTCTTCCAGTCAATCACAAACACAAGAAGTGCCTTGATTTGTTTTAGAAAATGGTGCTCCACACAGTACTGTCTTTATTCTCCCGCCTCCTTCCTTGATGACATTCCTTGTTCCCTTAAACGTCATACTTTTAAAGATAGATGGCTTTTAAAGTTCATTTTCATGCTCTTGAAAAGAGTGAGCCACCCTGTAATAACTGGTGCTGCCGCGATTGCCCCTGCTGGCCTTTGGCTCTCCGTCCTGTGACTCTGCTTCGGTAGATTCCAGCAGAGAGCAGTGATAGGGGCTTTTTCTGGCCACAGTGAAACCTAATCCCATTTCACAGTGGCAGGCCATTGCGCCAAAATAATCACTTGATGGGAGTTGAAAGTGATTACCAATGTTCTCTCTTATCCGCAATGAGTGCAGAGAATACCGTCCAGCAACAACTATTTGCCTCTGTGATGGCGGGCCAAGTGAAGAGCGCAATAGGGGGGCACATTCATCCAGGAAAAAAAACCTTCAGTGGCTTTCCACGGTTTGTGTGTCAGGAGTGCTCACAAAAGATGCACGCACTGTAAGTTTATTCGCTTGGATAAGTAATTAGAGCAATGGTCCATCCCCTTACACACAGCCTACATATTTAACAATCCCTCTGTAGACGTGAATTTGAATTTCCTCTCTGTGTTTTGGCGATAAGCCATGATCATTTGGTTGTATTCCAAAAAATATAATATTCATTAGTCATTTATTGCTGTTTTTGATTTGAAATTGTGTTAGCTGCTAATTTTTAAACTGTAAATACTTGCTCCAGCAGGAATTATTATTTATGCAGAACAAAGCAAGCAGCCTTATGTGCAGCATCCTGATAAGTTCAATCCAAGCAAATCCCTCAAAAAGAAGAGTTATTTATTTTTGTGCCTCAGCTAATGCGTCATTTTATCAGTTTCTCTAACCCAACACCAAGAAAATTTTACAAATAAAAAATAATTTCACATCAAATGAAAGTTTCAGCTCCAAATTTCCATGCTATGCATTCAACGACTCGCTCAAGGGCTGTTACGGCTACTCTTGGATTTTAGCAAAAATCAAAAGGTGCCAGAGTAGTTTCTAGGAGGAGGGTTTTCCGACTCATCCAAAACAAAGCACTCGCGGAAAGTTTTCTGGTGGCAAACGGTGACTTTCTCAATGTACAAAAATAACAGAAACACTCTCCGAGTTGACTTTCCAAAAAATGTAAAATTAAACTTTATTTGGTGCGTTTGCCACCAGAAAACTTTCTGCGAGTGCTTAGTTTTGGATGAGTCGGAAAACCCTCCTCCTAGAAACTACTCTGGCACCTTTTGATTTTTGATTTTTGTTAAAATCCAAGAGTAGCCGTAACAAGTGGAAAAACTATTTCACCCCTCGCTCCTTAACCAAACAATCAGATGCCCTGCAGCAGCTGCTTCCGCTGCCTAATCACAGCAGGAGGCCACCTGATAAGGAGGAGGGTCTAAACAAAACAAATAAATAAACAAGTTACAATAGATATATTATTTATATAAATTTAGATCTGTAACCTTAATACATTAGCAAAAATAAATTAATCCAATTCTTAATAGGCTCCAACAAGGGCACATCAGCATGCTGAGGGTTCGCTCTCAAAGTGACTTGAACCCGCAGGCGTCCTTCAGATCTCAGGCTTTCGCCTGTCGCTACATCCCCACCCTGCTCAGCAGCTCTTCTGACAGAAGCTCCAAAATAAGGGTGTTTCCTCACCTGATAGTCAGACATGACATACAGAGAGTTCCTGTCCAGGGAAAAGGCCATGTCCCGTAGGACTGAGCTGCTGTCCTTCATCACAGTCAGCGTCTCATACAGCACTCCTCCCTCCTGAGCGCCGTCCACCCTGATCTAAAGAGACGTCAACAAGCAGAAACAAAGAGATACTATTTATTTTTTATCAGTAAAAAACAAATTTAACCTTTACAATTAACAAGAAAATGAAGATTGCTTTCACTATCGTGAGCAAAAATGTTCACCTACAAGAAAGAAAAGTATAGATCAATGAATTAAGCTTGTCTGTTTATGACATTTTTAACAATTTATACATCAAACCTTTTTCTTTATTCCCAAAGAGGTTCATCCGATCACAGCTGCACAGCTATAAATTAATTATCCTCCAGTGGAGATGTCAAATATAGTAAAAACATAAAAATACAATATAATTTACAATGCTGAGGTTGACCCTTGAAGGGATTTTAAATAAAATTAGAAAAAACCCATATGCAACATAAATTTGATAAAACGACCAGATTTTATACCATTGAGGCCATCTATTCCTCAATCATGAGCAAATAGCTAAGTGCATTTTGTCTGCGTATTGGGACCATGTCCCATACATGTGCTGTGCATTTCTCCATCAAATGAGTAGATGATTTACAGAACCTTGGATCTATTCAGGCTGGATTCTTATAGATTAAAAATTATGTTTATCTTTTTATCACCTTTCAAAAACCAAATTAAGAAAATTTCCAAGATGTTTGCCTCCCAGCTTTGCCACAATTTCCATTGCACTCAAACAGTTCCTTGTGAATTCATGGCTTTTAAACAGAATTTCTTTTGACTGCAAACATAACAGATGCCAAACGGTAAAAGGTTTTCACTTTTCCTTTCCACTTTGACAAACAATGTGTGCTGTTTCAGATAAGCAAAATAATAAGCAGGTGAGCCTTTGTTCAAAGTCTGTCGCTGATGCACACTCTGTCAATAGGCAGCTTATTTTTGTAGAACTACATTTACGTACTAGTTTCTGCATAATGAAAGTGTTTCTGCTTTTCATCTGGTTTCTACTTTTTTCTATGTGCATTTCTTTACAACAGTCCTTAATCTTATTTCCAGAAAAATGCCTGTATTTGCAATCACAAAACCTATGTTTATCTCTCCAGGAATAATGTAAACTGCATCAATATTAATAATAACTTGACACCCTAAGTAAAAATCAAAAGTGGGAAAGAGGCAGCAAAGTCGGAATAAAAGCAAACACAGCAAGAAACAACCGTTATTAGCAATGCAAACCCAAGCTGAAGCTCCTTTTAAATTCCATTGAAAGTGGATCATTTGCTGTGTGATGCAATTATAGTAAAGCTGAATTAATTTCCCAATCATAATAATTAAAAGAAATGCAAGATCATGAAGACACGGAGTGGAGAATTGTGGAATTGTTCTCAAACGACTACAGCGTGATTATGCCACATCTTCCCAGCATGAGTCTGAGCACGTGGCCTCGGCACCCAAATCAAATTTGACTGCAGATGATTTTGAGCGTTTGCCAGGTCTAGCTCGCACAATATGGCAGAGCCTCAGCATTCTCTCAGTGGGGACAGTCAATCAATACAAACTGATTACATGATTGGATCCCCCAGGCACCAAAACTTCATCAATCAATCACGGCTCCACCTTCCAGGCAGTTGCGCCTCACCAACAGTCAGCCCAGGCAGCCAGGAATGAAAAACAGAGAGGGGGATATGTTTGCTAAAAGCTGTGTGTTTTAGATCAGGTGGAAAGGAGGATAGAAATAGAAGTAACGTTAGGACATAGCTGCAGTTTTTCATCCAATACCACCCAGCCGCAATAGTGACAGGACCTTTTTTTTGTTGTTTTTAGATCATGTAGAGGGCACTATCCTTTCAAGATTGTTTGTTGGCTTATTACCATGCATATTTTTGTTGCAAACGATACTTAAAATATAATACTCTCATTAGAGGTCTTGATTCTCTTTTCCTTTTTGGAATCCCACATACACACAGATTTCAATATGCTTTCCCACACTCTTCTGTTCATAAATAGCACATGAGAATGTAAGCATTTCTGCTGGAAAACAATGTTTAAGTATAAAAAAGGGAAACGCACGCACACACACAAAGAGGACAGATATATTGAGCTTTGTGGCATTTTGGCAGGAATATCATGAGAGTGGCCAAGGGATAGAGGTGCTAAAATGAGCTCTGACAAATATTGCCCCATCATGACTGATCCGAGTGGTTTGATTTCAGCGCATTCACACATGGTTTTATTATCTGAAACGGGGCTGACCAGGTGGACGCCTTCTGGGAGGACCAGGTCTCCTTAAGCCCTACAGCTTTATAATGAGAGTAAGGCGGGTTTAATTAGTTTTATAATGAGCCTGCTTGTTGAAGGTGACACACATAGTTGCCCACGTACACACAAGACAGGAGTTGCAAACAAAAAAATAATTAAAGTAAAGGAACTCACTCTCCTGTTGGTTGCACTCATAAAATTTGTAATTGCAAACTGTAAACATGATGGCTTATTTGGACCACCTTTGGGTGTGCTGTATTATTAAAAGGACAGACCAAACATGAAACAATAAATGTTGGCCAAGTCACTAAGATGTATTAGCTGCATAATAAGTTTTTCACGTTTTTGCACCCAGAATCAGCATCTTATTCACTAAGCAAATAGAATAAATTAAATCGTGATAAAATTTGGTATAGTTGTGAGTTACCTGTGTTTGATGGGTCGATTACTCCCACCTGCCCTGTTAAAAAATGTATTCTTTCTATAATTAGTAAGTAGACTACTTAGTGTAGTTTTCAGACTTTAAGGATTTATGAGATTAATTGATTTCTAAACATTGAAATAGCTTAATATATTTTATTTCTGTTACAACAATATGTGCTGTAATTATTTGGGATATGTTGTCAATGGAAAAAAAATTGCTTTCTTGAACATCATTGGAAACAGGGCTTTGTAGTTTTAAAGTTGCAGTAAAGAAGCTCTTTAAGTCTGGGCTTGGACTTCGCTGCATTAAGTGAATCTCAATGTTCAAGTAATCCCAAACATGCTCTATTGAGATCTGGTGACTGTGGAGGCCATTGGATTACAGTAAACCCATTTTCATGCTCAAGAAACCAGCTTGACATGATTTGAGCTTTGTGAAAAGGTGCATCATTCAGCCAGAAGTAGCCACTAGAGGATGAGTGCACCGTGGTTATAAAAGGATAGACATGGTCAGGAACAATGCCCTAATAGATTGTGATGTTTACATTACTTGTAATTGGTTCTAATCGTGCCCAAGTGGTGCCACAGAAATTATCCGCTGCACTGTTGAGCCAACAGCACAAGTCTACAATGTTGACACCAGACAGAATGGTTCAATATTTACAGTTATGTTGTCTATGTCATATTATGACTCGACTATCACAGCTGAAGTTGAGTCTTATCAGACCAGGCAACATTTTTCCAATCTGTTGTTGTCCAATTTTAGAGAGTTTGTGTGAAATCCACTGCTGCCATTTTATCATCTCAAACCAGCCTGCACATTTTCCTCTGACCTCTGACATCTTTAGGGCATTTTTATTAACAAAACTGTTGCTCACTGGATATTTCCCCTTTCCTGACATTTCTCTTTAAATTACATAGATGGCAGTTGATTAAAATCCCACTAAATCAGCAGTTTCCACAAAAGTAATTCCAGATTCAAAATCACTTTTCCTCTTATCTATAAAAATGTTCTCCAGGTGTTTATCTTCAGATCTTATCAAGTGTTCTTCAATGTAAATAGCTGAATAACTATTTGTGATAACAAGCATTAAAACAGTTGTACCTAATAAACAGCCCAGCTTTTCCGGTCATGTGACAGTCATACCAATCTAAAATAATTCTTAGCTAAACATTTTTTAATATAAAAATACTACTCATCTACCTCAGCTACACTGCATAACAGTGCACAGGGAGCTTTTATTTGAACAGGAGCCTAATGTCCAGATTTTTACTTTCAGAAATCTTCTACTGTAGACTTCCCTGTGCTGTCCCTTCCATATGAAATAAGACTTGTATTGAAACTGTTTTAGTACACACTTATTTGACCATCTGTGTGTCTTTAATTTAATTCCTTTTTCCCAGCATCAAACAGGAAAAAAGGACATATATTTAACTCGAAAATATGTAACCCAACAGCAGCAATATCCGTCCTGCTGCTTAAATTATCTTGCAGGACCTGTGGTGGTTATAAACAACAGTTTGGCTTCCCCAAACAAATATGCAACCTGAGCCTGTGCTTAAGAAAAACAGCCTTCCTTTCTCATGGATGGCTTTGCATCTTAAGCACAGTCTAATCCCACGAGAGCCAAAGAAAACAAGAAATGACTTCTAAGATATGACTTGGCTCGAGTCTGGTTGGCTCTGCCAGACCTTCTATGATGGAGTCGCCTACCAAGACGTCTCTGCGGTGACTGTTTACATATGGGATGGATTATAAACGATGATTTATAAGCTAGGGATGTTTGCATATAAAGGTCTGTCTTTTCTTACCACAGTTAAAAAACTGTGTAGATGACTTTGTTTATGGGTTAAAGGCAGTTTAAATTCAAGAGACATAGTCCATGTCTTGCATCGCTGGCCAATCTATGTCCAGTTAACCTAAACATATGGATGATGACCTAGGAGGCAAGCAGCAATCTGTTCAATGATTCATTCCCAATCTGCCACGCTGACAAGGTTTCATCTGTCCCTCAAGACCTTTATGTCTGCAATACTTTAAATCGGACATGGCAGAGTCTATGTGCTTTTTTCTACAGTAAATTTCTGTTACTATTCTGAAAATTCATTGGTATGCCTAAATGAAAGATACAACACATTTGAGCTAAACTAAAAGCTTTTCATGAATATCTAAAGTTTAGCACTACATC
The DNA here is from genome assembly GCF_001444195.1 of Xiphophorus couchianus. Lineage (NCBI taxonomy): Eukaryota > Metazoa > Chordata > Actinopteri > Cyprinodontiformes > Poeciliidae > Xiphophorus > Xiphophorus couchianus. Next base: position 6,982,509 of record NC_040247.1, read on the forward strand.
TTGTATGGCTTACAGACAGGCTGCAGAATGAAACTACATGCAAGACTAGATCTAAAGAAGATAGATATGGAATGTCAGGAAAGCAGACTTTGGAGCAGACTTCAGAGAGGTCGCTTGCAGGCTTGAATCTCTACGATGACACAGGGCACTCAGGAACATAAGGGTCCAACAACTGTTCACCTTTAAGCTTGAGTGGCTGTGCATATGGTCCGATTGCGGCTGACAACCCAGGAGAGTGTGCATTGATTAACCCATATATTCATGATGCCTCTGTGAATGCTAATGAAGCATGGCCCAGGACCGAGCTGAGCAGCAGTTAGCATTTAATGACAACAGAGAGCATCGCTGATGTGGAGATCTGTATCATCGGACTCGGCAAAGAGAGAGATATTGATCATTGCTATGAGACATGATGTATTAGTAAAACGTAGCATGTGTGTGTATGTGTGTGTGTGTGTGTGAAAGTTTGACTTAAAAAGTTACAGAACCTGCAGAAACCTAAATTTCCCTCCACCCTGGCCTTCAGCTGCATGGCAAGCCTCCAATCTTCATTTTACTGTTTTTGCAACTTGACCACAGTCTCCTCTCCATCTGTGCATATCCACTTCTTTTCTATCTCCTTCAGGACATGATTTCCTGCTTTCTGTTTCCTCTCCTCCTCCATGCTGCACGCTATCCCTGAAATCATTCCCATTGTTTGTCCGGTTCTCATGGCCCACCAACAAAAGCAGTGGGAGGGGGACAGTGGAACAATTCATGGCACCCGTATGGTCTTCATTTTCCTTACCGCAGTGCCGTCACAGTTCTCTTGTGTATTTTCATTTGTGTGAGCAAACAGTAGAAAGAAAAGCAAGAGAAGGAAAAAAAGAGGACAAAGTGTTGGAGGGGAAAAGATGGAGCAGCTCAATTAAAGTCGGTCATGAAAAGCAGAAAGATGGACACCTCCCTGTGTTATCACAAAATTGCCTCTCTAATACCTTTTACAATTTCAGCTGCACTAAGACATCCAATGACAATCCACTCTGCAGAGTTTTACCCTCAGGTCCAGCTCATGCAGTTATGAAAATCCTTTCAGTTTAGCCTCAAACACACCTACTCTTTCCTTGCTTTGAAAGCCCATTCTAGTGATTTCAATCATCGAATCAAATCTCCCCTTCCCAGACCACGCCATTACAAACCGTGACTTTGAAAAGTTCAAGTTATTTAGCAGTGCACCAGAGAATTTCCCCACCCGCTTAACGCTCTCAATAAGCCATAATAAAGCCACTATTTGCACATGAGAGAATTTGACCAAGGCTTTATTTGCCATAAGCTTAACATTTCCAGTCATTTCAAGGCAAATATGGTAGCCGAGTCGCTAGAACCACAGAGATAAGGCGGTGGGAGGTTTTTATATTGTTCAACACTGCTTCTTCCTTCGTGATAGCTTTCTTCTAATTTTATGTGCAAAGACTAAGTACTTACTAACCTGTGACTCTAAGAGTAACTTTACTCAAATAGTCTTGAGGCATGTATTCATGAAATTTGGTGTTGTCTTTTTGTTTATTATAAACACCAGCAGCTATGACATCATTGTTGTGCTCCTTAACTCTGATGCACTTAAAACCTTGTAATTATTGCTAAAAGCAGGGACCATTTTGGCCCAAATTGCACAATATTTAAAAGCACTCCCCGTGTCAGAGCAGCATCCTCTTCCAGTGTGGTATTGTAGTTCTTCAGAGCACAACAGAGCTCTGCAGAAAATCAATTCTACTCAGCAAATGTAATGTGTTTGAAGCTGCCACAGGGCTTGTTTGTTTAAACCTGCCACAGGGCTTTCAACAAAAATGCATAATGTCATCATAGTGTGTCTGCTGCTTATTTGCATGAGGGAAAAAAGCTTAATATCCTACATACAAATACAGTAGTAGGATGTATGACATTAAGTAATTAGAAATTTATGCAACATAGATGTGTTAGTGGGATGGTGTAGAAGCTGAACAATGCTTGGTTCAAAAATACTTGACATTTCATTTATTTGACATCAACTTAATGTAAGTTCCTTTCTGTGACTTCAGAAATTACCCAAACACATATAGCAGTGGAATAATTTGGCATAATGCCCTGCTTTACAGAGGAATCTGATCTGTTTGCAGCCAAACATATATGACTAACTCAATCTCTTCATTTTCATGTTTTAGTTACTTTCATAACCATCGTAATATGTGTTATCTCACTTTAAAACCCACACATTACACTTTTCCCAGGGAGTTTACTATTGAACCAAATGTCCAGTTTTGTGAAAAATGATCTACCCTCGTGTGCTTTATCAAGAGCAGATATGGCAGTTCCAAAAGCATATTGTCACATAAGTTGTTGTTTTTTAACCGTAAATGAATGCCACAATACTGCATTCAGATGTGCATCAGTATTGCAATAAATTAACAACTTGAAGTCACACAATTGAATAAGGTGCTCACGTTGGGTTTTTCCTATGATGTGGAAATGTGGTACTGAATGCATTCATCCTACTGAAATCCATTTAAATACACAACAGTGGAAAATAATTACTTTTTACCTTATTAGTGCATGCAAGCTGCAAAAGCTCCTTCTGTTTTCAACCCAGAGTTACCCAGTAGGATAAAACTACTCAGTTTAAATGAACCACCTGAGGCTACAAAGCGGTGTCACATGATGATAGAAATGTCCTGTTTTATCAGAAACATGAGCAGTCTAATCAGGAGCTGCCAATGAGTGCATCCATATGTTGCACCAACCTCAGTCGGTAAGTCTGTGGGTTGTCCTTGTGACCTTTCACCCTGCCGACACCTTTGCAGTGACAGACCTGACCTTTGCTACTAACATGATCTGCTGATGGCATTTATAGTCATGCCCCATTTCCACTGAACCTGTCCATTTGGGTGTGATGGAATAGGATTGGAGAAGTGACCCTGTGCTCCATGGAGGCTCTTGGGAGTTTGAGATCATAGCTGCTCATTCAGTCTGTGTAATGACTGTAACTCTGGCCTTTAAACTCTGGACTCAACTACAGACATGATGGATGCCTTGCTGTGCTCACTTACCGGTCTCTTTGAGAGTTCATAGTAAGTCAAGATTTTTTTTTTGCACTAACTATTTTTCTGCTTCAATTTTTTGTCACATTACATTTTTTTCTCTGTCTTTCTTCTTTGGTATTTGTTGTTTCTCTTCTTTTCCCTTGGCCATTAGACTGACTTTGCCTTACACTTCCTCGTCTCTCCTTCTCTTCCTTTCCCACTGTCAGGCTATCTTGTCTTATTCCCCAATGGCTCATCAAAAGAAAGAGCTGCAGTGATGCTATCTGTGCCCCTAGTCTGGACCTGTGTGTATGTGTGCTTCTTGTGTGTCAGACAGATTGCTTCTCATAAGACTGAAACCCCCAGGCTAATGTCACAACAGTCCTCTCACACATTTCCTAAGTCAGCTGCATGCAGTTCCTCTGTGCAATAAGCAGGGCCCAGCATCCTTTAAAGTTAGTACCGATGCAAAACTGACTCTTATAGAAGCTTGACCGTAATAAAGCCAAACAGGATGCACTTGGAATGACCATGGTGGACAATGAGCTGAATCAGCTTTATCAGCCTCATGGAGAGAGCTCATCAACTACACGATAGCTTGATGGCCTTGCTTCGTTTGCTTGCCTCATATTATTGAATCAATGAATGTGAATGAGTTTCAAACTCACCATAAGAGTTTGTGTAGAAATAAATGTCTCCAGGCGTTGAGACTATGCATACTGATTTTAGCATTTAAGAACGCAGTCACATCAACCTTGTTTATTCTGTTTCTGGCTGGAAAGTCTGGTTCGTTTGGGGAGGAGTGAAACTCTGAGTCGGACAAAAGCAAACTCTGGTCCGCCTACAAACCTCGGTCGTGTAAAGGTGGTAGAGACATATTGCAGAAAACTTTAAGCTATAATTTATGCAAGTGGTGGTTCTACAAAGTACTGACTCAGATTTCAGATTTTTATTTGAAAAAAAATAATATCGAAACCAAATATAATTTTCTCCTCCATTTTAAGTTCGCATTGTAACATGACAAAACATAAAAAAGTTTAAGGGGTTATAGTACTTTTACAAAGAGCATTTCTACTTTATAACACAGCATGTCTCAAAAAATAATTTGGGGTCATTAGCTGAGGTCTGCACCAAAGAAATAAAATGGGTTTTAAGTAATAAAAAAGAAGTGCTCATTACTCCTCTGAGCTTTGCCGCAGATTTATTCTTTCACACCTTTGATGAAGTGAAAAATAAAGTTGAAAGAAAGAAGAAAACACTTTTAACTCATTGCATTTTCATTAAGAACAGCAAGTTGTCTCCACACCTGCCTGGAGCTATGTATTTAAATGTATAGGAAGACATTAGAAATAATGTTTTAAATCTCAGAAGTTGTAAATGCAGTCACTTTTAATGATAAATCCTGAAAGAACATAATTTTACAAATGTTTTTACAGGTGCATAATGACCTCTTACATTTAATTAAAAGAAAGGAATAAATGAACATTTATGCACTTTGGATTTGGCTCAAGTGGCCATACACAGAGATTTACATCAATTTGTCACTGTCTGAAGGATGCAAAAACATATCTGAATTGTCTGGTAGCAGCATCTTTGTGCAAATGAATAATGTCCCGACATAATCATCGTAATGTTCTTGACATATCCAGTTATGCTAAATAGATCATAATTAAGAGGATTATTGCATTAATTACAGTTAATGGATTAAGAATCATGTGACATCAGAGAATGTGAGATACAAATGAGGCAACAGATGTGTCTGTGTGATGAGCATTTCTATATTAACTGAAAAATATTTCTAATGTTTAATACAGCAATTTTTAAATTGAGTCACAGCAGAGGCATTTTCAATTAATTTTAAGTATCAAATTATACACATTTGTTAACTTGTTAAGGTATTATTGTTTAGAAGATTAAGATGAAATATTAGACCTCATTCTTTTTGGGGGTTTTTTAAGAGATAATTTGATTATAAAAGTCTGAAGAGTAGACCTTTATGAGGCTGAGAAGGTTTAATACAAAGAATAAATCATTCTCTCAAAACAAGATGTGTCAGGATCTGTGTTTTTCTGCATATTTATTTAGAGTTTTCTGTGTCTCTGAGTGTTCGTGTTGTCCTGTCTTCCCCTTGATTGTTTCCCAGGTGTGTCTCGTTTCTGTGATTACCCTCCCGTGTATTTAGTGCCACCTGTGTCTCAGCGTCTCTGTCGGGTCCTTGTCAATGTGTCTTGTCTATGCGTGTAGCCTGTTGCTACCAGTGCTGAGCCCTAGCCTTCTGCTTTACTGTGCTGCCAGATTTTGTGGACTTTTGGAATTATTTAAGTCTATTTTCATCATTAAACTTCCATCATTCATCTCATCTGGGTCTGCTGCGTCTCCCTCACCGCTTCCACCACAACAGTTTATGACAAGATGTGTAAATTTAGTATTTTTGTACGATTCCTTTCATGGTCTGTCTCTTACACATCAATAAACTTTATGAAAGTGCACTGCTAAGCCACTGAAGTGTTCCTTTAATCTCAAAGCATCACAGCTATGTTGTCACTGTCTCAGATTGATGGCTAAAACTTTTTATTTTGTCTGTTTGTACAGTAGCATGCTAAAGTTTAAGAGTGAACAATCAAGCATTCTCCAGATATTTTTGGGCTCACAATTTGCTTCATTTGACCACTTGCCTGTCAGCTTTTAGTACCATGTTCCCAGTGATGACATGGAAAGATCAAGGTTTTATTGTTTAAACAAATAACTTGTTTGATACTCTGAGTAGAAGAAAGTTAGAAGTAGACAGCTGTACCTTTTCATGTAGATGACTTATTTAATACAAAATAATTGCAAGGGATCAAAAGGGATCAAAAGATTAGAAAAAAAGTCTTAGTGATTTGCTTGTTGAAAGTTTTTCAAAAGTACTAAGAAAAAGTAAGACTTTTGGGAACAACTAAGAACATAAAGTGATGCTTCAGTGTGACACCGGTAGATAAATGAAACAAAAAAAGTGCAAAACATGAGACAAAAAATTCAAACGATAGCTTCAATAGCCAAAAATATCAAAACTTACAACTGAGTTTATTAAAAGTTTCAAGGTAAAAGTTTCCTAATGATCATGGCAATTCTTCAAAGAAATAACACCCAGTGAAACCGGCGAGTGTTTTAGAACCATTACACATGGAAGGAAAAGCAATTATCGACTGAACATAAGAGGCATTGTTAGCACCTTTTAGAAATCAGGTTAAATGTTTTTATTTCTTCAAATTTTCAAAGAACTATGCTGACTTTGCTTCATAAACTTGAAGATACGGGTTCATTCACCTCTCTGCCTTTCTCTCTGTCCCTTTTTTCAGTTATAAAATAATTCTATTAAATCCTTTTACTTACTATTATTTATGCTTTTTAAACCAATCAAGTTGGCTCACATTGAAAAAGGCTGTTGTGACCCAGTAAGTGTTAAACAACACGGGACAGGATTAATTTTAAAAAAAACAGTTAAAGGTGTTTTGTGTGCATTTCTTTGTTGTGTCTTTTTCATTATGTATTTAATCTATTTTGTTTTGTTGATTTGCACTCTTTTACTTACCCTCCTGAAAGAAGAAATTATAAATAAATGACATTAATGATAATCTATTTCAAATTTCCTAACTGAGATTTATAGAATAAAATACATCAAACTTGTTTTTTTGGAGGAAACAAATCATCCCTATACTGTCACTTCATCAGCCCAAGAAAATATTTTCTCCTCCATTTGTGTCTGCCTGATGAAAAAACTTTAATACTGGTTTAGCTACAGTCAACATTATTGAATGAAATACAGAATAGACATAAAGAAATCTATCCTAAGCAAACATAAATAATCCTCACAGGTGTAATACTATAACTATGCTTGACAGTAAGTATTTATTGACTTATGGCTGCTCTCACCTTTTTCAGGCGTCCGCTCCTTGTGCCCAGAAAGACCACATTGTGTCGGTTGTAGATATAGGAAGTGACAGAGGTCAGCCTGTCCCGTCTCTCAGTGAACACCGTCTGACCAGACACCAGCTGAGAGCCACCCAGGGGTTGGTTGATATCCAGGCCACAGAAGTGATCATCAATGGGAACAGGCTGCAGGGAGACAACCAGAATGTCAGGGTGAGTATAAGAAAACCATAAATAAAATAAAAGACAGACGAGAGCAGCATTTTTAAAGGCGTGGCATGGAGAAAAACATTCAGGAGGGGAATGTAGGGAAGAACAGAAATGTTACTGAGGAGAAGAGATATAAGAAAGGAGCTAGAGATAGTTACAGAGGGAGAAGACTATTTGTGAAATACTGAGCTCAGCGTAGACACGTGAATATAGGATGTAAATTCAAACTGATGTATGGTAAGCCTAACAAGCATTAAGTACACAATTTTCAGGGTTAAAAATGTTACATCAAAAGGGTATGGGCTGCCGGGCTTTTTAACAAGCCTTGGAGCCAGCAGATTCATGGAGCAGACTTAATAGCTTATGGCAAACAGAAGAAAACGGTGCATTTTGTGCCTGTTTCTGTGATTTTCAGATTGCTTGATCTGACATCACACAAACACATAGCACAAGAGATGTCGAGTTTTGATTAAGCATCAAAGAGAGCCTGAACGCTCAGCAGTCCTTCCAGATCTTCTAACATGCACCTCAAGCCTTCGCTAATTGTCTGTCACTTAGTGTAAAAGACACCTTTTAAGCCTGCTAATTTCTTATTTCACATCTTCTACTTCTTCATGCTCATGTTAGGCCATCATGCGATTTTTTGTCTTTCATCAGATCATGTGCCTGAGTTTTACTAAATTTGATTTTTGCAGCAAGTTCAGCATAAATAAACCTGATGTCTTGCCCCATCCAACTAATTTCTCTTCTGACCTCCATTTTGAAAAACATAAATGCATTTTAAAAACCATTTCTTCTTCTGATCTAAAATATTGAGCTTATGACTGTTTCTATCTAAAGGATAGCATATAGCTATCAGTTTTGGTGTAATACAAATGAAATCAACAAGAGACGAATTAATTAAACCATAAATTATCAATTTATCCATCAATCTATCATGTTTTATACATTTTAGATTGGGTTTTGGGGGATGACTATATCCCCCTGTCCAGCAACATTACAGCTTACTCTGGGGATCCTAAGGTGTTTTCAGGCCTGAAGGGATTTATAGTCTCTCCATTCTGTGTTCTGGGTCTTTCCCAGGGGATCCTCCCAGTAGGATGAACCAATAAAACCTTTGAATGGAGGCATCCGAAGTCATCCCAATCTAATGCTTGAACTACATCAACCAGCAGAGCAGCAGCAGCCGCTCGACACCCATTTTCCCCAGACAACGGAGCTCCATACTATATCTATGCGACTAATCCTGGACACCCTTTATCGGAATCTCAGTCCAGTAACTATGCTGGATCATGCCATACCTTCATTTCATAATAGATATTTGCAGATTTTCACCAATCCAACAAACTGCTGAAACATTTGGCTGTTTTTTTTTTTTTTTTACTTATCTCCCATTTTGCAATAAACATCTTCTTGTTACTACAGTTGAGCTTTCAAAGTACAGCAAGAAATGTAAGATCATTTATGGTTATTAGAGAGAAAACAAACTGCTGAAGTTGGCATTGGCTGCTCAGAGCTTTACAAAATCAGTAATCAGAAATCTTTGATTGGTACATGTCAAAAATGGGTCTACGGCATGCATTCTTAAATTCCCTTTGCATTGTACTGCCTTAAAGAAATTCCTAAATTTTTATCAACCACTTAACTAAAAGGTTTTAAAACTGTTGCTTTTGTATCTCCTTACTGGTCTGGAAGAAAATTACAATACTCTTGTTTTTTCCAAGTATGTGTGTTAATGATTGCTTTTGATATCAGTACTGGCATTCAATTCATTCTGCAAGTCTAGTTTCACTTTAATGTTCATCGATTTTGATAATTAATCATGTGTTCAAAAAACAGCAGCATCCAATCGTTTCTTCGTAAAAGTCCAATTATGATACAAAGAGTGTCTTGCTTCACAGTGGGAAATTATTGTTGAATTACAACATATCACTTTTCCCTATCAGTAGCTTTTCTGAAAAACATCACATCTTATTTAGACACACTGGAATTAATGTTTGAGTTATGAATCATCAGAGCAATTCATGTGACGGATTTTAATGTTTTATGGTTCACTTTCAGCTTATTTCCATGAGAGGCGCTCATTATGCAGAATTCCAGCTTTCACAAAGACTCAGACTTGGGCATTTACAAGAAAGGCCTTTTTCTCAAGATCAAGAACAGGTCTCGAAGGGCTCAAGTACTGCTGACAGTGACAAGAGCAGGAGGAAGAAAATTAGGGAGAGAAAGGCAAAAAGAGAGGTGGAAAAGGAGGTGGGAATCAATGTTCAATCCCCTGAATGAAATCAAAGCTCTATACAAAACTCCCCTGATTAGCATTGTGGAATTTATCTCCCCAAGCTATACTACTATAATAGGATTCTCAGACCTGAATGCTTTCTTTAGCACAGACCAGACTGACTGCCTGTTAGCTGTTAAAGTTACAATCATAGTTATGGTACACCAAAAAAAATCTTTTGTTAAGTCTGAGCATTTTTCTTCACACCTGCTGAGTTTACGTGGCTGATCTAAAGATACGTGTGATATGAGGTCTCTCTATTGTCCACTCACCGCCTTTGTGCACTGTACGTCCTTTCCCAGCAACCAGTGCAGCTCCAGGTTCCCCTCTCCCTGGTAGCAGGACTGCAGTCGCTCCTTAATGCGCATGTTGATGTCTTGGATAGTGAAGATGCAAAGAGCAGAATGATCTGAAGGATCATGGTACTGCTTTTGTCCTTTAGAGAACACAGCAAAGAGGACATCCTCCTGGGCACTGATGTTGAGTGACTTAGCCAGCACCCGGCCGGCCTTAGAGAGGTAAGCAGCCTGCAGCAGACGGTACTCCTCACCTCTGTGCATGCACCCCACAGGAAGAGAGACATATGAATGGAACTTCTTGTCACCTTTGCAGAGGCGGATGATTCGAGATGTGTAAAACAGGTCACCAGGTGAGCCGCCTGCAGGCATCCCATTTTCTGGAGTCTCTGGCTGGACGGTCATGAAGTAGACAAAGCTTCCGCTGGAGAAGCCATAGATGTAGTAGATGTCAAAGTGCGGAACAAGAGCCAACGTGTCAGAAGGGATTTTAATTAGAGATGAAACAAAATCAGTGTGAAGCTCATAGTCCAGCATGGCAGAGGACTCTGGGTCGCGAGGAAGCTTACGGCTGGAAATAGTTGGAAAGTAATCCTGTTTGCCGCCAACAGCAGTGCCAATGTACAGAGTAGCATCCTGTCCCTGGGAAGGAACGACAACCCCATACATTGTTCCTGTCTGGTTGTCGCTGGACAGATAATGTTCTTTCTTGTGCGTGGGCTCTACAAGAATAAATAAATCGTCTAGCCTCATCAGCTTACAGATACCCTGATAGAGACTACCACAGGCCAGCAGCCGGTTGTGAGAGTAGTCGATGAGCAGCAGTTTGTTGACATTGTCCATAGAGGCCAAAGGCTCAGAACAGGGCTGAACTATCAGGGGAGGATAACACGCTTTATTATCATATTCTGGGCCTGTGTCATGAGATACCAAAAGTGTGAGATTAGCGGACAACTTGTAGATCCGGTTGATCGCTCCAATGTACAGAGTCCCAGTGGACTGGTGCACTGTCAGATGGTTCAACGACCATTCCCTCTTCTCAGACTGGAAGGTGTTCATTGTCTGTCCAAGAGTCGTCTTTTGATTCAAAAAGACTAGAGTCAATAGACAGAGGGCCAGAGGCCATGACATAACCTTTGGAGGGTGGTGACCTTTCGTAAGGCTGTTGTAAGTCCATCCTTTATCTGAGCATGTCCCCATCCCCACAGGGCTCCACTGAATGCCTGGCTGAAATAAATGGTGTTGCGTACCAGCAAATGTGAGGATTAGACTGCGGAAAATTGAGCTCAGAAGTGGCCTTGTCTTAAGGAATCTTTACATCATTCTGAAACAGAAAAGAAGAGAGAATTACTTGTAAATATAAAAAATCCTTGATTCTTTCAAGTGAGAAAATTTTGTTTTCAATATATCATTAGGCACTTCACATCAAGACCTAGAAATGGATCAGCTTGTGTTTTCCTTTATCTCTGCTTAGTCAGATGCAAGAAAAATCAAAGAAACAAGTAATCATGTGTTCTAACTGTCTTCCCATATTTACTGAACAGCGAGACGGTCTAATATTCTCTCTTTCAACAAGGATTCTCATTATACTCACTGCTTTGTAAGACAACACAAGCCAGGCTGCCATTCGCCACTCAGACAAAGCGATGACACAATATAACTGTGCATTTCTGTTTGGGTGGCTAATTAAATGATCTGAATGCATTAATTAGGCCTCCATATTTTGGGCTCCATGTTTTCCCTTCTCCCCCATCTTGTTCATTTAAATGGTTGAATCCAGGAGGAATTAATCACTCTCCAATGCGGTTGATTCCTAAATTAAACAGGCTTTTTCCAGGGATGGCAGGGAGTCATTAGAGATTCGGGGCCAGCCAGCATCAACCTATACACTTCTCTGTTTAATTTCATTACCATATTTTATGTGGGTATTTCCCCAGAAAAAACAATGTCTGGCAAACATATGATTGACTCAAAGAAGGTTTACATTACATATGTGAATGCTTGGTTTAATTCACATATTAATTTATTTAGGAAGTTTCTTTTTGTCTCTGTTATTCAGTCAGTTGAAGATGTTTCTGGTGAAGATTAGATAATTTATCACCAAAATGTGTTTTTTAATCTCAAGATGTTTTGTGAAAGAGATGTAAACATCCATCAGTAGAAATTATGGAATCTTTATTCCTGGTAATTATTGAGTCATTTATTTATTTATTTTTCTTCTCAACATTCAGTGATTCCACAACTTTGCCCCTACTTCAATCTTTCACAAACTATTCTATAAGTACTACTGTGCTATAGTTGATGACAATTAATCAGCAGCAAGTGTAGGTGTGGGAGACTTGTAATTATGCAGTGTCAATGTAGAATAACAATTTAGTTTATTGTTTCTCTTTTCTTTTTTTTATTTAATTTGTTCATCCATCCTTTGCGTGGGGAAATCTTTGTATTTACTAATTTGGTACTTGTTACAAAACAGAGAGGGAACCACTGCTTCACTTTATCTCAAGAAAAAGCAATACAATCAATTGCAAAATATTTTCACTTTTTTTCTGTAAAACTTTTGCTTGAAATAAACAAAAATGATGTCAAAACAAGTTTTTGACATCAGCTTCTTTCTGGTCGCATGCCACTATATGATCACATTTCTCTTTGAGTTAATTTGAAATGATTTGCTCAGAAATACACAAAGGCATACATAAATTCTACCAACAATTGGTTGAATTCATGTTATGAACAACTCTTTCATCAACCTCTGAGCTTCTTGGTCTTGCTTGAAGGCAGATTTTACAAAGAAACATCTTTACATTAAGACCCTCCCGTCATATGATATGCCAGCTGTGCTCCACAAGAAGCTTCTCCAACCCAGAGCTGAAAGACTTTCCTAACTTTACTTTGCATAACCCCTGCAGAAATACATGAAAACTTTTCAACTGCTTTTCTGTTTAAAAACCTGTACATTTCCAGCCAAACGCTAGAAGACTTAATCTCAAACCCAACTGTTTTTTTGGCCGGTGCTAACCTAAACAGAGTGTTGTCACAGTTAGACTTATAAGTAAAGGTTAAATGAAGACAGCCATGTCAGATCCTAATATGGGGGTCTTGATGCGTTGGGGGCTCTCCATTAGCTGACTAACAGGATGTCCAGCTGAGTTGAGCTGGAGCCAGGGAAGGAGCGGATGGACTGTTACTGAGTAGGCTGGGCTGAATTAAGCTCCACTCCAGCATCTTCTGTCCATCTGTCCTCACAAAGCTCACGCAGCAGGACAAGTCACTCAAGTGCCTCGACCTACTCTGCTCAATTTGGCAGCCTCAGTATGAGCAACCCCACCGGTAATTGGCTACTGAAGAGTAATATCTGTCACACCTTTTACTGAAGCATTTATATTTGAAGACAGTGTTAGCTTTACCATATGACATTTACACAGACTTAACTGAATCAATTTTTATTTCTAAAATAACAGAAGGAATTTCTTGCTTTTTCTCTATTTCCATTGACTGGACATTAAATTTTGAGTTTGCTTTGATTATTTCTCTAGGCGCTGAGATTTGGAAGAACATCTTGGCTCTCAAAATTACATTTTATCTGTCTTGGTCAAAACGTCATCCAGAAAATTCCAACCAAAAAACCCTCAAATCATCAGCTTTGAAGGCCGATAAGTCTCTCTCTGCAGTGTTCTAATTTATCTTTTAATTCTAACATTTTATTGCAGGATATATTTTTGAATATATTTCAAAAGCAAGTGTGTATTTCTGCTGTCTTTTGTGATGATTTTTAAACAAGCTGAAAGCCCAAAGTGTTGGTCAAACAAAGGCCTTTGGTTCATGGTGAAATTCCTTTTTCTGAATCTGCCACAACAGAATGCCATACAGTGCTGTAAAAAGCCTTTTGAAAATTAGATCATAAAAATCTGACTGAACCCTGGGTGCTTGTTCTTGAGCTACTATAAAATAAAACAGCTGAATGCTTTTTTTTGTCTGCCTGAGTCATCCCTGCTTAGCAGTGTCAATGAAGAACCTATTGATTTAAATGTTTTTTCAAATAAATTTCCAATACAGATCTTTTTTTTGTGACTTACACTTTGAACTTCTGCAAGGTTTCCAGAACTTTCATTTACTTAGCTTGAAATAATAAATAGGCGTTTGCTCTTGAGATCTGACAGTAAATAGCAGATTAACTGATATTTGCAGAGCGAGGTTTGAGTCTGGTGTGACCTTAAACAGTCGACACCTGCAGTGCCTTCCCGAGGTTAATTTAGTGTTGAGAATCTACCTCTCAAATCCTCCTAGGTGTTACAAAACAGGGGCAAAAACTGGAGCAAAAGTGGCCAGGCATGCAGGGGAGCGGCAGCCTCATCATTTCATCCATTTCTGTTCTCCTGGCTTTGGTCACGTCTGAGGCGTGCAGTCATGCTGCTCAGTGTTTACCCTGGATTATGGAGACAGCTCTTCGCCCTGCGCAGTCCTCCCTGCTGAATTCTCCGCCTCACCACTCACAGACACGCTCCGGTCCAGACGTGACTCATGAACACACATGCAAAACACACAATTGGAGGAACATGGGTTTGCCAAGGCCTCTGGGGGGGATGCGGGCTCCCGATGGTCACCAATCACAATGCAAAAGAGTGAGAAGCCATGCTCTTGTTCACCATAAACATAACTCTTTGACCTGGATCAAGATGAGTGGAACTGAGTCTATCACTTAGACCAGCTTTTAAAGCATTGAATGCTATAACAAAGTCTTTAGCTCAGTGTTAGATATGTTTTACTTGTTCTCAGAGTCACTTATTAGTTTATAGTTAGCATTATTTTAATTTTGGTTCCTTCAAATGGAAAAAAAGGGGCTTCTTTCATTCACAATTTTCATTACAATTTTTGCAAAGAAGTTGTGGATTTGTAGGGACAAATCTCTTTATCATCTCTCAAATATCAGATTTAGCACAAACAGCATTCACCTCAAGTTTGCCTTGTTGTTTCTTCTGGCTGCACATTTGTGTGAGATCGTGAGCGCCGCCGGCAGACTGTGCCGCGATCCTTCTAAAGGTCAGAAGCTGGATCTCTGCTCTCACACTTAGTCAACAATGGGATTCATTGTCACTCGCATCAGAGGTGATAAAAATTTTTTTTTGCTGTTCTTGTTGATGTTGTTGTTACACTGGCCTAGATTTATAAGGCTGCACAAAGGCAATAACAGTATAAGACCACGGGGGCGGAAAACTGTCTGAATTACAGTAGTCATAACAACTTCTGCCCTCATGATTATAATCAGGCTGTGCTGAGACATGCGTGGTTCCTAAGTCTCTAAGTTTGTGGAGAAAAAAAAGCTTAAAATAAAGTTTCCTCCAACAAATCATCTTAGATTTCAAGAAAAGAAATCAGTAGAAGTATTTATAAATGGAATTCACACCTAAAGCGTGGAAACTGACGATAGGACGGTGCTGGTTACATTGCACCTACATGCTATGTTGTACCTTTATAGCTTTGGAGCTACATTTCATACAAACCATGTGTCTATTGATATTACAATTCTATCATCGTATATAATCTACTTCATGGCTGTCAAAATGTTGATATTTCATTACAATTAAAACACTGAAGAAAAATGCTCACCTTTGTATCAAAATTAAGATAATTATCAAAATACATCAAAATGTTAAACATGCCTGACAGTATGAGAAGGTTATCTGTTTAACTTGTTATTGGCCCTATTTCTGCTTTATTCCCTTGTAGGTGAAAATGAATACCAGTCGATATGACCTGTGCATCCACCATATACCTCCAATTTATACTGGAAAATGTTGGATATTAAATGACCAGCATAATGGATATAGTTAACAATTACATAAGTGACATTAAAGAAAAACTTGCATTTGCTACAAAGTTCTATGCTAACAAGCCAAGTTCATTTTAAGTTTTGTGTCTAAACAGTGCTATGTTGCTGTTTTTTTTAAGACCAAGATTAAAGCTGAGAAATGTTGACCAGAGACTAGTCAGAACCCATAGCAACCTACCCCGCTGACTCTTTGATCACTAAAGAAAATCTGATGCAAAGTTGACCCAAACACAAAAACTGAACAGAGTTCTTGCTGTGTATTTGCTTTGATAAAATACAAGAACTTGCTTTTCAGTTGCTTGTTTATATGAATCCAAAGTACAGATCAGATCAAAAATATTAACACCTATAACAGATCTTATCTTCTGTTTTGCTATACAGGGAATCAAAAACTTTACTTTTTATTTCTACTTTAATCTAAATGACTGCTGACAAATGTACTTACCAATCTTGCACTAATTAAAATGATAAAAATATTGACATACTCTTATTGAGAATAAAAAATAACAACACATCTTCTTACTCTATGACTATTTATCTTCATAATTCATAAAAATTATTATAAAGACCGGGGCTGGACATGGATAGTTTAAAAGATTTTAGAACATTTAACTCCAAAATTGCCTATGAAATGGATGTAGTACGAAATGAAATGACAATGTGTAGATACAAAATGGCCAAGTGACCTAAAGCTAACAAGACGGGATTCTTTTATTGGAGCAAAAATACATATGGATGTCTATGGGGAAGGGGGAACTAGTGTCTTACACATTACACATGAATGGGCTGGGGGTGTGCCAATTGCAACCGAGTTTGACTTCCAAATGAATAAATGAAGGCAATTAGTAGATCTGTTTACGATGTTGTGAAGACAGAAGTAGGTCAAACGTGGCAGACAGGAGGGAGGAGGGAGCCAGCAAACCAGAGCCAGGGGCTGTCGCTGGTACCTACAGTGACGAGTCGAGGAACTAGGACATAAAAAACCGCCGTCTTCATTAATGATGACTTTTAAATGAATGTCATTTTGAATCACGGGAGACCAGTGGGGTTTATTAGAAAAAGCAATGTTTTGAGATCAGCACACCGTATTTTATGGAGGGGAAGCCGAGGGCAGCCTTCACAGGCCCCAATTATAGAAACACAGAATCAGGCTTTATATAGTATAATGTGTAGCAAGGATGTCTACACTGCTAATGGCCAGAGGATATGTTCACTTTGATGCCTCAATGTGGAATCTTGTGACAGTTAGCCTGCGGTTAATTTTTATCATTTTGTTCAACAATGAGAAGTCAAGCAGCAAGACGGTTTTTCTCAGTTGGGGGAGAAAAGTCACACACATAATATTTAAATTACTCATACTGATGTTCTGAAAGCCAGGCCACTGTGAATTCATAAAATTTTATTGGCAGCGCTCTGTGCATCCCAGAGTTATTTTTATATCACCAAACATGACCCCTAACTGCCGTTTCTGCATGCTTGTTGTTTAGTTTATTGGTCAGCTGCAGATATTGCAGGCTTAAGGGCTCTCTAGCCAGCCACTAATCTTCCTGGTAGAGTAGAGGCGGATGTCTGCGGGGAGCAGTAAAACGGCACTATGTCATCACAACGTGCTCGGCTTGTATTAAGTGCAGGATGCTGCAGGAAACCTGGACACAGGCAAATGTGACATAGGGGACTAATTCCAGCACATCACCACAACACCATCAGGAGAATGCTCTGCAATCTGTGTCATTATCTCAGAGCATATGCAATATACGTGCTGATGCACCAATATACCCGAAATTGCTATTAAGAAGAGAGATGAAAGAAGCTGCCACCTCTGTTCCTGTGCATACATTTTTACTTCTTTCCTTCTTCTATAAATCTTATTGTTTTTTTTATCCCTTCCATTGCATATATGATGAGCATAGGGGGAAAAGTCAGGGTGACCTCCAGCGTCGTGATGAAAACCCGCGCAGTTCGACTGCAATAGAGGGTCTTCTATAATTCAGTGATCACAGAAGAAGACAGAGTGAGCTGTGTTTGCTTTGGAGCCATACAGCATGTGTGCTGCATCGACCACCCGGTACCTCCTTTCCTTTAGCGCCACTAAGGTGCAAAATGAGAAAGAAGAGAGGAATAAAAATGGTCAGGCTTTGTAGTTAAAACTGGATTTTACAACTGAAAGAAAGTTTAACATATGAAGATGGTAAAGTTAGAAAACATATCACTGTAAATCTGGAATAGCTGTAATTTTTGTGTTCTTCTGAGTTTTTTTTATCTCTACACATGAGGGGGGCTATAATGCTTTTGCATGCATAAATCATAAGAATCTGACAGGGAAAACACATTACATTTGGCAGACACTAGACTCCAGCAAGCTTCAAAATGAGAAAAATAATCAGAAACCGAGGTGCAGGGTACCTGTGAAACTCAAGTCCACAATTCTCAGGATGCAATCTAAGGACTCGTCCCAAATAAGACTGCATGTTTTTCTTTGGGGCCTCAGTCTTTGACCATATGGCTTCATGGAGTAGAAGATGCCACGGTTAGGAGCGGCTGGCATGAATGATTAGGATCAAAGAAATTACAATGCAAAGGAACAGCTGCTACTTCCGCTGCTGACAAATCACTCTAAGCAAGAGGAGACAGTGATAGACGGCGAGGGAGGAAAAGGGACCAGAAGACAGAGACTGATGTTTTTCTGTTTCACAACTTCTACTTTAAACTATATGTGTTGGTACAAAAAAATGGTCAGGATTTCAGCCACAGTGAAAATTTTGTGACCATTCTTATAGTGCAGCAGCACAGAAACAAGCATTTGCTCAGTTTATACTGGCCTGTGTTCATAATCAGTATTGCTTGTTATTTTTAAGCTACTCAGAAATTCTACTGTTTCAAAATCTTCTTTTTAAGGAAATCAACAGAAATACGTAGAAGCAGCTTGATGAGTGGATAGTTCCCTTTTTAAAGCAATCTACCAGGAATAGACACAGACTATGTGTTCAATAGAAGTTACCTGAAAGGGACTGATTTACTTTTTTTCCACCAAAACAAAATCCTGCAGAAATAACACATAATGTTCTGCGGAAAAAAGTCCAACAAAGAAACCGCAGAGAGCTTGGCTTGTCGAAGCCAACAAACAATTATAGTACAGCAATCTAAAAAGTCCAGGTAGCTTTCAGGTATATGTAATCTGATGAGAGCCATTTTGAAGATGTTCTCACTGGGCAATCACACAGGCTTTTTTTCTGGAAATGGCTCCCTGACTTTCTTGTAAGACTAGCACGGGTAATGCATTCAGCAGGTTCCAGCAAATGTCTTACCTTCCCAAGTTACAGCAGGAGAAAACTAATTTTATGATGTCCTCTAATGTCGTAGCTATGATTTCTTAGCAGAGGCAAAAGAGCTAGAAACTCAAAACCTTAAACTCTGTCTTTTAATCTTCAGACTGCAGGTTTGGGAAGGCTTGATTGTCCAGGTACAGCTCATTAAATTAGAATGTTATTGAAATGTTTATTTATTTAAATAAATGACTTAAAATATTGAAACTAAATAGAGTTTCATTACACCCAGTGATACACATAAAATGTTCATTTCTATTTATCCTCAGTGTACGGCTTACAGCTAATGAAAACTCGAAAGTTTGAATATTACAAAAGAGCAATAAAACAATGTATAGCCTATGACAGAAATGACATGTATATGTACTGGACTGTATCTACTCAATACTTAGTCACCGGGTCTTGCATTACATGAAGGCAATCAGCCTGTGGTTCTTCTGAAGTGTAAGGAAGTCTAATTTGCTTTAATAGCAGCCTTCAATTTGTCTATATTAGTGGTTCTGGTGTCTCACCTGTTCTACTTGACAATAACACACAGGTTCTCAGTGGAGTTCCCATCTCAGGAAGGTTTGCTAGCTAATCAACCACAGTCATACCATAGTAATTAAGCCCCAGGCGTGGTAGTTTTGGCAGTGTTGTCAGCTGCCAGATCCTGCTGGAAAATGAAATCAGCATCTCTGTTAAGCTTGTGAGTAGAGGGAAGCATGAACTGGTGTAAATTGTTCTTGTGGAAAGCTGCGCTGACTTTGGATGTGACAAAAACACAGTGGACTTAGAACAGCAGATGAAGCTTTAACGTCATTCTGGAGTTCAAAGAATTTGGGTTCTGTGCCCCTTCACTCTTCCTCCATGCTCTGGGACTTTAATTTCCAAATGATAATAGTATAATAATATAATGCAAAATTGACCTTAAATCTAAAAAGAGGGCATTGTAACTCTGACCATCCTGTGCTATTTTGTGACAACAGACTATCTTCATTTGAAAGATTTCTTCCTTTCCTTATCTTGATTTGATAGTAAGTAGTAAGAGATAACATTTTTCATCTCATTTTATCTCATCTTGCAGCAAAGAATCTCTTGTCTCTGACTGCCACAGTTTACAGCTGCTCAGAAACGTGACTCTGAGTAAAAAAACTAATTCTGTGGCATCACTCCAGTTGCAGTGCCATGGTATCGTATCCTCCAGGGTGGCTTACAGGACGTTTTGCAAACACGTGATATAAAAAAGAGGTAATTTGAGTAAACTGACCCATTCACTTCTATTAGATATTTAACATTCAAAGCTGACATTCAAATTAAAACTTTTTATTATCTTAAAGTTTGAAAGTGCTATTTCTGGACGTAGGAAGAAGTTGAGAGAAGAAATCCCTCAACTCTGTCTGCTTCTTTCAGAACCATATGCTACCAGCTTAACTCAGTGCCAAGGAAAATCTTGCAAAACTCACACATCAGCAAAGTTATTGCAGTGTTTGTATCAGCAGTGGAGTGACAATCTGGAGGCAGCGCACCATATTGCACGACCACCATCACTGCATGCTGAGTGCTGCTGCCAAGAGCTGCCATCTGGCAGGTGAGCTGCACTCTTTCCACTTGTTCCTTTTCTTCCACTTACCTCTCTCCACCACAGTTTGTCACCACCTCTTTCTTTCATCTTCTTCCTTTCTGTTTTAGCCTTCATAGCTCCTCTTTACTCTCTCTACCTCTACTTGTTACTCTGTCTTAGTCTCCTGAGTACATGTGAGGTTTCTGTCTGCATTAAGCTCCCTTCAGGCCTGGATAAAACATTAAAACAAAGAGAAGCGCACAGATTAAAATCGAATAAAGGTAGCACAACAGCGTATAATTTGTGCCTAATGAACTGCAGTTTCACCATATTTCTTCCCCCTGACTGTTTTCTGGCCTCTCTTTAGATGTGTCTTTGCATACAAAGACACATCTAAGGATATATCAGGATATATCGGGCTATATGTACAAGGGCACACGTTGAGCTCTTGACATCACCTCTTTCCTCTGACTTTAGCATCTGAACAATCCACTTAAATTACTGTCTCCACGAGCATCCACAGTAGAGGAGGGTGGAAAGGGCGAGACTCAAAGTTAGGAGGTGGAGGGGGATCTCCAGCTACGGAGGATAACATTGAGCTGCTGCGCACTGTGCAGTTGTGTTACATACACTAATGCATTATTGCAGTGACCGTGCATCGCCTTTCCCCCTGACCCACATTTGCACTCCCTGTTCTTTAAATTACTCAAAAATCAATGTCACATATTCAACTGGTTGTTCAAATTAAGATTTTTTTTCTATGCAGAAGAACAGAGTGTTCCTTCATTGTTCTTTCCCTCTCTCTTTCAATCCTCTCAAACCTACAGTAGCTCATTAATCTCTGCAGAGGTCTAAGATAACACTTAACTTCTCGCTTGTGGGTGAAGGTGACAGAGACAGATGTTCTAAATTACTTCACCTACACCGGTCCAGCGTTGCCTCCGGGGGTAAGAGACTCAACAATAATGCGGTTTCATCCGCAGTTCTTCTCGAAAATGCTCCAAAGAGCTCTGTTACAGATGAACACAGAAATCAATGGACAATTTATAAGCCCACTGTGTATAAAATCTTGAAATTGACTGAATTAGAAACTCTTGGGCAAATCTTTACAACATGTGAAACACAGTTAAAACCTGATGTTTCAAACAGTGAATAAAAAAATAACACTTTTTCTTCATTGTCTGACATTAAATCACACTAAACTTTTTTTTTCTTTTAGGTCAGTTAAGATTTCCATTCTATTTGCTAAATACCAAAATAATAAACATGTTTTTAGATAACTTTTTTATTTTTTGTTATAATGCTTACAAGCTCCCCCTTTTTCCTCTTCATGTACCAATATCCAATAACAAGAGCGCAGCACTCGATATGCATATTATTATTAGCTGATCGGACTGCAATAAATGTTAGCTCTTTATTTAAGCGCCATGTACTGAAACTTGCCTGTAATATATTTGATGACACACATTGCTTATCCAGAAAAAATTGTGTTAGAAAGTAAAGTGATGATAAGGTGGTACAAACCAAATCTTTGTCAGTAAAACTTGAATTATTTTTATTTCAGCAGCTGGATACACCACTCACTGTCTGGGATCTATGTTTTCAAAGAACCCAAAGCAAAATAAATACTTTTTAATTATTTTTACTCAACAATTCATAGTTGTTCTAAATATTTATTAATATGATCTGATATCAAATATTATCTTATTATTGTGCAGCCATAGAAAAAACAATTAGCTTTTGTTCATCGATGGAAGGACATGTCTAAAAAAAATTACTTTACCTCTGAGGATGTTTAAAAACTGTAACCTGGCTTGTTATGTTGCTTTTCATGTGAAGGCTTCTTCCCTGCTGAGTGGTCTTTCAGTCCAGGACATATTTTACAATTATACTCTCTTACCAGCTTCATGCATCATCTTCACAAAGTCTTTTAATTTTGTTCTGGGATTAATATCTGCATCTTGCAACAAAAGACTGAGACAAAGAATCTTTCTGCCTATTGAACAATATGAATATGACACCTTCAGGCATCTGAATATTAAACCAGGAATGAATGAGACATACGGAGGTCAACAGTTCTCCTAATATCTTGTCTGATTTATTTCTAGTTTTCCATGCCTTCACACAAGGACACAGTGTGTTTGAAGTGTTGTCTTGAAGTTGATCCTTACCAGTGCTTCAAAATAACTTAAATGCTATGAAATGAACTATCAAAAGACAGCAATGTTATGATAATATCTTCATCTACTAATCTTAAGGTACTGAGAATTTAAAGAACTGATAAAAACATTGTTAAAGTGATTTTATGCCTTGAGACTTGGTACAAAAGCCTTCTTCCTGACAGCGTCCCAGCATTGAATTATTTTATTCTCTGGTTTTTTCTTAACATCTCGTTGAAAAGACTTTGAACCACAGCAACTGTATGACAATCGATATTAGCCGTTTTGAAACAGCAACTATTTTAAACCTGATTATAACGTCATTTTATCTAACCTGTGCCTATTTTGAAGCCTAAAAAAATTAACTCAGCAGTAACTCGGCTTTCTAGAATTGACAATATTTCCTTGTGAATACATCCTTTACTGTTTTTCTTGGAAAGATTACTTCTTATTCCCACAAAAAAGGGGTTTTTACATCAGCATGTTTAATCCTGAGGTTATTACTACCACAGCAAAAATCTCTGATATTTACTTCACAGTGAACAAAATAATTCATGACTTTTATTATTTGGTAAAAGTGGGGCTTTGTTGATCATCTAACTGCTACATCACAGACCTAACCAACGTTTAATTTACTGTTATCAATGCAACAGAGAGAGAAAAGATAAAATGAATGTGAAGATTCGTTTAAATCCTAAAATTAGCAGGCAACTGATAAAATGCTGAAGCACATGACAGGCGAGAGCATGCCAAGAGAGAGGCCAATTTTTTTTTCCCTCTGTCTTTCTCTCTCTCCACGAGAGGCTTTACTCACTCTGGAGGGGCCAGGAGAATAAAAGCTAGTCCAACTGGCTGGCCAGATAAGCCAGATCAGAAAGAGCACACAGACAGAAGAGAGAGGTTCATCTGCTTTGCATGAGGGGTGAGAGTCAAAAAAAAGATGGAAATCCAACTGCCCCCCCCTCCTCATCCTGTCTCTTCCACCAAACACACACAGGGACAGTCACGTACGGGGGCTTGAACAAAGATGCACTTGGTCAACAGCATTGTCGAGGCTGGCACAGCTCACAGCTCTGTGCTCTTTAGGACTCAGCCTTCATCATCCCGGCTCCTGCCCCGGCTTATCAGCATCCCAGTGGCTTGCACTCTGCCCTGCCTGCCAAGGCTGCAGGAGGAGGAGATAGGGCAGCAGCAGTGGAGGGCTGACTGACTGACTCTGTATCTCCAAGCTTAATACTTCACTCTATTTTTTCTCTCTCCTGATGACCACTGGTCTGATGCGCTGACCGGAATAATCCACACGCTTAGAGAAAAAAATCCTCACAAGCAGGCTGCTGCAGTCTTTGTCTAATACAGCTGAAGGAAATCTATCCCCTGATGGTGTCATTATTTTTCATCTGACCTGACCTGAAGAGTTGACCTGCCTCTTGTCAGTGAATTTGATGGAAAGCATTCACATTCTTCTAAGAGCATCACCTGCTTCTTGTCACAGGTGGTCAGCAGAAATGTTTTTTTAACAAGTGCACCGCCTCGTTTCAAGGTTCAAACGCTGCGTAAAGTCATGCAACTTTCCGCTTCTGCACAATGATGGGTGGAAAAAAAATCAAAAGGTTAAGTACTCACCTTGAAACAGCAGGAGACTCATTCATGAGGGGGGCAGAGTGGACGATTTCTCTGGGGTTTGAGCGCAGCGTCCGGCCACCACCTGTCCGTCAGTGGATCAGATATGAGCAGATGAATGAATTTATTCTAAGTGCTGTCGCGCCGCGGAGCTTGGAAAGTCATCCGGATAACAGTGAGCATCTCCCGGTGATCCGCTGAGAAGGAAGCGGCATTGAATGACCCTCTCGTCTCGCTCAGGGACTGATCATTTTCTCTAAAAGGCTGCCACGCTTTCTCTACTCTCTCCCTCCCTCTGTCTGCCTGTCCGTCTGTCTGAGAGTGGCTGTGAGCTTCACAGTGAGGATGCCGGTGATACATGAAGTCACCCATCAGTTCACTTGCACCTCACGTACGGTGTGCGTTTTTTTCTTTCTTTTAGACCCAACCTCCATCGCGTCATCAAGTGGCCCAGCACCAACGCTGTCCTATGGGCTACTACTTTATTTTATTACCTACGTAGCGCAAACAAACTTATTATTCATTATGTTATTTAAAATAATATTTTTATATAAATATAGCAAAACATTGAATACATTTAGAAGCCTAAAAAGTTTTTATAAGACCAACTTGGTCTCAGATTAAATATGATCAGGCTTATCCATGGGGATATGCCAAAGGATTACAGTATTGCTATTAGGCAGACACATCTTCTCCGAAACAAAATAAAATTACTTAGTAGCTCCATCCTTACTGCAACCAACTGTTAAGATACCTGAAAGACGCGGAAAATATATTTTAATTCTGTATATATCAACAGATATTCCTATATACCCAGCGTTTTATTTTAAAACAGAAGACAAGATGCATGTACGCTGCAGTTTGGACAAATGACTTTTAAATACCGCCATCTGTAGGAAGCAGAACGTAACTGCAACTCTTCGGCGCTTGAATCACCTTAGCTGTGAATGAAAAGCTTCTTTGGGGACGAATCTCGGCTAACTGAGGGGTAATTATTATTGTAAGAGACCAGAGTCAATCCTTCAGAGGGAGATTGATGTTTTAAGAAATTATTTTGAAAAAAGGAAAAGAAAAAATTTAACAGAAAAGAGATAAGGTAAACAATGGTAGGATATTCTGAAGGACTTCGACAATTGCAGAATTCTGGATCAGCTGAGGCTTTCTGATTGACTTTTTAGGCAGACCTGTGAAGACACTGTTGTGGTAATCAATTTTAATAAAGATAAAAATATGGATGAGTTTCTTAAGATCTTCTTGGGACATTAATTCTTGAATACTGGAAATGTTCTCGAGTGATAGAAGGCTAACTTTGTAATTGTCTTTATGTGTCTCTGAAGATTCAGATCTGGGTCCATCTCTATGTCCAAATTGTGACATGCAATGAGGGCCTTTGCATGATGCACGGATGTCTCTGTTTTTAATGAAAAAGTATTCAGCATGCCTCACAAGCACATACTCATTAAACTCACCACTTCCACAGAACTGCTTACCTAGCTAAAAAGCTCAGCAGGCAGATCTTATTTGTGTGTGTGTGCTGGAAGGAGGGTAGCAGGGCCCACTGCCCAGTTATCCCTCCTCTTTTCATTTTCTGTTTGGTGGGCAGGAGATGAGTCAGAGATTTCAGACGGGCTACCTGTTTGGGGTCCATGCTTCCCCACGGCTCAACAGATGGGAGCCACCCCTCACTGGGACTTGGTCAGGCACAGGAGCTCTTGACCCACTGTAATTTCCAGTCACTCACAAGCATACCACTGTTTGAAAGCAGGAAAGCCTGCAGACATACAAACAAACCCAAATGTTAAAATATATTCTCAGGGAAGAGTATGCACATGAAAGGTGTAGGCAGCATGTCCACAGATGCATCCATGGCATGCACTCCACAGCTCTAAAAGAGACATTTATTTTGTCTTTTGTTTTTTTCATTAGTGCTGTGATGTAGTCCATTTTGAGACAGAAAATTGAATAAAATAGTTTAATGTATTTAGTCTAATTCAGGTTTTATCAGCATATCTATCCAGAAATAAAGCTCTGTTGTCTAGGTTCAACCTTAATGTGTAAGTTATTGTAAAACCATTACCAGCAGGGTGCTTATATGAAAGCAATGCAGTAGCTGTGAGGATTTTTAGTGCTAGGTTTTCAACAGTGAGCATGTAACTGATTTGCCAGGAATTGTTATCTGCAACCCACAGGTCTAATTTCAGGGCGGTTGCAGTTTTGAATTAGTTTTCAAGATGCTGTGCAAACTCCTGTAATCGTTCCTTTAAGAGTGCCACTTGTGCGGTCATAACTCTGGAGTGAATTCACAGATAACAAAAGCCACAGGTTAGCCACTCACGGGAAAAACACTCCAAGGAGGCCTGCAGCAAATAGTGGGAACACAGTCTCTTAGAACAACCTTATTATATTGTTGTAATTGGAAAGTGCTTGTTGAATCTTAATTTCCAATGAAATTACAGCAAACAGATTTTTGATCCTGGTAAAAGGAAAGCTCCAAGCTCAAAATAAACTCACTGAAATTACTCCTTTTAGTTATTTATTGTTTGTTTGTTTGTCTTTGTTCTTGTTTATTTTAGGATTATTATTATTGCAGCACATGATGGGTCATATAATTATTGCTAAGAAGCCCATGTTTATGAAATACTATAAATATTTTTCTTAAGGTTTGGTTTTTAACTTTAGGTAATGCATAACCTCCCAAATAAAAAAACACAGACACATTCTATGCCCTCCATATTTGAACTATTCGGTTCCTCCAGAGTGAGTGAAGTCATCCTACAGATACAGTATACCGTGTTTTACTCTAAGTGCAGAATTCTCAGCCATATTAGGTTTAATTTGCACCCTATAAGAAACAGACAAAAAACACTTCCAGAATTCTAAAATAAATGGTATGCAGTACATATATTTTTTATGTCTAGTTAATTTGAAGTCTCATTCTTGGTTCCCACTCACGGGTTCCGATTAGATTTATTTTGTCATGCAAGGCGTTGCTGAAAGTGCCCTTCTATTGAATTAGGGCAATCACAATCAGTTGCACTGTAGCTTTTGGAATAATACCTTGGCATTTTCTTTCTCACATTTTGTTCCAGTACAGCAACTACTCTTAGTGCAGTTCAAGAAACTTTTAGTTATGGAACAAGCTAAAGTATTGTCAAACTAATGAAACATTGTTATAAAAATGTTTACAAATAAAAACCAGAAAATGTTGTGGTTTAACTTAGTCCACTATACTCTAATAAATCCAGTTGAATCCACTTTCAAATCTACTTCAATATATCTATAAATATATAGATATAAGTACCTATAAATGTCACCAATAAAGATAAATCAAATGGCTCAATTACCTTCTGATTATATCAACAGGTTGCAGAAACGCACGATAATAATTCATTTGAATCAGGTGTGTTGATACATGTAAAGGTTGTAAAACAGGAACTGTGAAGGTCAGACTTGAGTTATTGGTTTAGACCATACTAATTTGTGTGTTAAAATTGCCCAGTCTAAGATCAGATATAAATCCATTGAAGTATGTGTAGTAATATTTACAGAAACTCTACATCCTTTCAGTCGGAGTTTCAGCTTTTCTTATCAAGAATTTCTGTCGCTCGACTGCCAAATTTGGTTGACAATACCCCAAAAGACTTGCAACTACAGAAAAACACAGTTCTACTATTTACTCAAGGGAATAAGTAGAGTGCACTTTACAGTTTTCAGGCTTTTATTTGTACAAAAAGAAAAGGAAAACCACTATAATTTATACACCTCTTTGCATCAGACTTTTACATAAAATCCCAGTGATAAAAGGTTTTCATGATGTGAACAAATGGAAAAAGATGTGTAAATACTTATAATAGATACTGTTGATGATGATTTAATCCCCTTTGTGTGAACCCAGAAAATACCATCAATAGGTTATGACCAAAATTTAAGTAACAGGCCAGTGATATCTGTGCCAAATGTGATTTAGTAAAGAGTCCATTTTAAGTGGAATATTTAATAACTCTTTTATGAGAAGACTTTTTTATGAGACATAAATTACTTCTTCTGATTAATATATGGAAAATGAAACCGTTCAACACATACAGTAGGTACCATTTTAACACCATAGATACCCTAAGTACCATAGGATGAAAAACTGGTATAGAGTAGATGGTCATCTGAAATCTCTCTGCTCTTGTGTCAGAACAGACTTGTTCTGGATTATAATGATCCTATTTCTTGGATTCAGTTACTGTTCATCTGCTGAGATTTGGCCATACTTTTGCCTGTCCTCAAAAAGCCGGCAGAACTACTGATCAACCACCATTTAAAAAAAGAAAGAAAAATCAAGGAAAGACTGACTCCCTACAAGCACAGTATAATGACATCAAAGTTACTTTATTTTTTTTTGCTTTTCATCCTTCCTTTTTCCTTTTCCTTTAGTATATGTTACACTATCTGATTATTTTACTGTGTTTGTCAATTCACTGTGGCACAGTTTTATCAATCTAAAATCAGTAGAAGGAAACCAGCATGCGTCAGACATGAGACACGAGAAATAAAAGCTTTATAGTTTTCCCTTCATGTTCCAGAAAAAGGGATTTAAGCTGTCCTGAGGAGATCCAAATGGTGGAAACACTCCACTACTCCAGTCCAGTTGTAAAACAGTCTCCAAATTTAATTATAAAACTAGCAGTAAATCTTCACTCAACACTCAGTAAAACTGCAGCCTTTGCATACATGGAAATGAGACATGAAAGTCCAAAGAAACCCCAGCACCTGGGGGTAATCATTGCCACAGCTTCATCAGCATTTGCAATTAGTTACTTTGGTAACCGCGGTGGTCATTTGCACAGCCCCAGCGTGTCGACATACATGATATTTAGTTCAGCCATTGTTCTGATGTGTTCATTATGATTATTACGCTGTTGCTCCAGGCCTTTCTCACAGACAGGACCCAAGTGGAGCAGCCAGCGAGATGCAATCTACTTCATGCAAATTACCATAACAACACAAAGCTCTGGAAGCAAGAAAAGAGAGGCGCATGCAAACTGAGCAGCAATGAACGACGACCACAGGTCCAATCAAACTGTCATAACACTGAGAATAATAACAACCAAAAGCCATTAAAACCATTCACTCTGAAGCATTAACACCTCAGTTTATAAAGAATAGGACTGAAAGGACCCTTATATTTCTTTCTATTTTGCTTTAACAGGCACATTTTACACATCTCACTTCCATCATCTCCAGATTTTAATAACACATTCATCTACGGGAAGCTGCTACTGGAAAACAATTATTTATTCACTTTCACATGATTGTGTGTGGTTTCTCCTGAACATTTTAATTTCTGTTGAATCCTCCATATGAACATTCAGAGGCAGATGTTTCAATTCAACAAAAGCCAGACTGGGTGTAATTTTTAGGTGAGGTTGTTTTTATCCAACTGCGTAGCTGGGAACATAAATGAACTTCTCTTGTTTTGAAATTTGATTTGGGAAATTTCAAATTCAACATAAGTACGATAACACTGAGAGTTTAAGTAGTGAATACTGTACAGTTTTCTGCTTAATTGTAGCTTTAATGTTAAAAAAGAGCCCTAACATATCAGTGAAATGCTGACACTTACCTTTACAGTTGAATTTAGATGTCTGTATAAAAATACATTTTCTTTTATACTGTGTTGTCAATTGGTTGATTCTTCCTTACACCAGAGGTTTGTGGGTCCCCTCAGTTGCATACACTTTTTCTATAGCATATTTTCTATAGGACTGAGATCATGATTTTGTGATGGACATCTGCAAAACATTTAAGCCACTTATAGATAATCATCTGATGACATGCTTAGGGTCATTGTTAATTTGGAAGACCAATTTCTGCAAACACTTTAACTTCCTGGCTGTCTTGAGAAGATGTTTCAATACTTCTGCATATGGTTCTTTTCTCATGATGCCATCTTCTTGTGAAATGCACTACAACATGATACTGCCAGCATGAAATTTAAAGTTGGGAATCTTGCAAGCTTCTTCCACCTTTTCTTGTTCTTCCATCCTAGTTTCATCATTCTACTGGACTCATCTCCAAAACTTTAGGACTTTATCCCTGAGTGAATTTGCAATCTGTGTGTCTATGGATTTTTGATGTTGCTTTTGGAGTAATGGGTTCTGCCTCACTAAGTGGCCTCTCAGCCCAATTTGGTAGGCTTCCAGCTTCAGCCGCTTTTTCCCAAAGCCTTTACTTTTAGTTGTGAGTTTGGAGCAAAGCACATTCATGTGGACAAATAATCTGTTTTCCTCCTGTGAAATAGGTGTTTGGAAATGTCCTTTGTGTTTAGCTCTGTTTGAACAGACTTTCAGGCGTCTGGAAATTGTTTCCAAGGAAAAACTAGACCTGCAGAGGTCCACAATTCTCCTCCCAACATCTTAGTTTATTTCTTTTAATTCCCCAATGATGCTACATAAGGTAGCACTGTGTGTGTGAAGTAGAAATGTCTCCAGAAGTCACCTGACAGCAAGTTGCCCTTCCCCCCAATTAACAAAATTAATATGAATTAGTTTTTTTTGCTGACTTGTGCAGCTAAAATCTTTGCAGCGCAGTTAACTGACACTAAATTTGCTTGATTTTGTAAATGTGGGGGCAACTGGTTGACATTTGATGACCTCTGGAAATATTTATTAATATCTTTAAAATGATAGAACAAATTTTTTTGCAGTACAAACCAGGACAAACTTTTGACACCAATTGTTGAAAGAAATAGCATGTAAACTTGATTTGAAAGAAAGTAATTATCCGAAAACATGTCTGCCACTTTTTTGATTTAAATTGTTTTGGTAACCTGAATTGATTTTGTCTTATTTAAGGTCAGACAGCGACAAAAAACAAGACTCCTCATCTTTCAAAGCCCTGGGACGTAACTCAGTGCAAGATGATGCATCTAGCTGCTGCCTAAGGAAGCTGCAACTGTATTGGCTGTGAAATATGAAGTGTGATGGAACCAGGTAAGCTGTCAAGATAACTGTCAGACACAGTGTGATTACAAAAAACAAAAGCAGCCTAAATTGGCAACAGTTAAAGAAAGCCCATGATGGTTTTTATAGATGTCAAGTCAAACACATGCAAGAGTTTCAAGTTTAACACCCTAATAAAAAATAACTATCAACTTGTTTATAGTGTGAATACTGGCTGCTCAATAGCTGCTTACAAATTATAAATAGGCACTGGTACAGCCTCGGCATGCTTGGGATTACTGCAAAGTCTTGTCACAGACTAGTTGCAAAAAAACATTTTGTTACATCCAAAAGGGAAATGCAATTACCAAATTTACAGCAGCGAGTTTTTTACATGCAGCTTTACTGAATGTTTTTATTGGTTGAGGCAAAGCCAGTGCTTATAAATTACGATAGATTAGCATTGTAACTTTTATATCATATCATTATTGTTTGTATATTTTTATTGGTATATTGTTGGTTATTGCTTTATAGTATAAGCAAACCAGCCACAAACTGTTAGCAATTTGTTTCTTAAAGAAATGTTATTGTTCAACAAAGCTACAGCTACAGCTACACAGTGTGAGGTGTAGATACATTAATTAGGGCAACAGTGCAGCTTTTGATGCCTGGGTCACTAAGCCCAGATCAATAAATCAACTAGTTTAATGTTGCACTGTGTAAAGAAAATATTTTGTGGCAAACTCTCTTAATAAAATGAGCCAAGTAAATATTTCTTGTTTTGGATTTCACCAAATGCAGTGTCAGGGATTTTCAAAGCTCATTGAACTAATGTTAATTTAATCACTGAAAGCGTGTAAAATCTGCTGGGCACAGTTGCTGTTTTTCATAGCTGCTGACTAGAAATGGGTTTATTTTTTCTCTATATCTGCATGTGTTGTAAAAGAACAGATATAACATGAGATTATAATGAATTTTGAGTGCAAACGTGTCCGTCATGTTTCTCATGACTCCTGAGTGCAGATTGTGAAAAAAGACAACCGCTAATTTTAAGAGAATATAGAATTGCTGTAAAATAGGTCTATGCTTTATATTGGAAGAAAGCCAATAAATCCTTTTCTCACTTAGCTGTGAATCTGTTAGCAATAATGTGGTGTGAGCCTGTGAAACAGATGGCAGAATAACAACATATTGAAGGGGTAGATGCTCCCAAAACAGCCTGTGAACTTCTCACCTTCGTTTTGCAGTGAATAAAACATAAAAGAAGAAAATCAATGAAATAGTCAAAATAATCATTTCAACATATATCATTAGAGCCTAGCATGTTCCAGTAGAGCTACTGAATCTGGACTTACAAAGTAAGAGACAGCAACAGCGAGGTAGCCATACAGTAACGTACAGCGATATATTTATAGTTTTCTCCTCGTACCATAGCAATCACTTATTAATAATCACAAAATAAACATTAAGCCTAAAACCATACTACTGCAACAGACTGAATGTTCTGCTCTTTGTGTGGGAAATATTTCAGTGTTCTTTTTGTGGCGTTGTTGTCTGTTGCTATGGCAACGAGTGCGCGTAGCCTGGTAAATGCAGAGAGAAAGAAGTAGTTTTGAGTTGTACTTTAACGGTTTTTCACTTTGCTGTGGAACACAGCACAAAATTAATAATATCTACATGTTCAAGCTTGATTGAGTTAACAGAATTATTCTACGGCGGCAGCGCGGCTGTGCATGTAGAAGAATTGCAGGGGATCTATATTTGTAAATTTGATTTTGATTAAATCAGTGCCTATTTAATCAATGTATGATATATATATATATATATATATATATATATATATATATATATATATATACAGTATATATATAGTGCAGTGAGGTGCAAAGCTGGTGAGGCACTGATTTAATCAAAATCAAATTTACAAATATAGATCCCCTGCAATATATACAGTATATATATATATATATATATATATATATATATATATATATATATATATATATATATATATACAGTATATATATAGTGCAGTGAGGTGCAAAGCTGGTGAGGCACTGATTTAATCAAAATCAAATTTACAAATATAGATCCCCTGCAATATATACAGTATATATATATATATATATATATATATATATATATATATATACAGTATATATATACAACTACCCTTTCCTTGCTGATGAAACACAAAACATGATCCTGTCACCACCATAGTTCACAGTGGGCATGGTTTGTCCAGTGATTCAGTTTTCTGTCATATGTAGATGTAGCACAGAAATTGTAACTGGACTTATCAAATCGGTACCGTACATCCTTCCCCATTTTATTTTTCAATGGATATTTTAACAACACATTTGCCACCTCTGTTTCATGTTTCAGAAGCAAATTTTATATCCATTTGCTTATTAATAATAAGCAACTATTAATCTTTACTTCTCTGTTGTGATTGCATGCTTTTGTCTCTTATTTTAAAGGTGACTTTATTAGTCATATGAAAACTGCCTTTGGTGCCCCTCTCCTCTGGGATTTTTTATTCATTGTTCATAAAATCAAAGTTTGTACATTGTCACATCTCTCCACACAATTATATGAAAGGGTCTTTAAAGAGATTTTCAATTTATACTCCTTAAAAATGGATTTGACGTGTTTTGTCGTTTACCTGGAGTGAATGCAGCAAAATGTCAGACACTTTCATGGAGAGCACACCGAAACACACCGTTTTTGAATTGAAATTAAAAGAGTACCGATTGCTGTATTCTAACCTGAAACATGCAGAGCACTTTAGGCGTAAAGTCTCTTCAACTGGTTCAAGGAAATAAAGTGTGGTTAATTAAGGAATATCAAATTTGCATTTATATTGGGTTTTTGTTTTTGTTAAATATCATTTGTTTAGTAAAAAAGGCAATTATACCCAAATAACTAATTGTGCCTGTTAGTGTCTGCATTATCAAGCACTGCTTTCTAATTATCTTCAGTGAGAGGTGCTACTGAACAATAAATTTCAGACGTGTTTTGCAGACATAGTTGTTCATCAAGTGATGATAGGATGAAGTTCCTATCCTGCTGCAAGAAGGTGTAAGAAAACATACGTTTTACTTTATTCTAAATATCAATACTGTGCTATCCTGCTAAAGAGTACTTTGGCAATTGGATGTGGAAGGCCAACCATGAAATCATCACTGTGTTTTTAAATTCAGGTTATCTGATTTAACAATTTGCTTAACCACCTTCCCCTGAAAGTTTGGCTGCAGGTCCCTTGATGCTCATTTCTACCAGTTCTGCACATGAGCAGTAGAAATACAAAATACATGAAATCCTTGTGTTAATCTAGTCTTTAATCTAGTCACTAAAACCAGACCTGATTCACAAGTTTCCCAACACAAAGAAATCGGGTC
Source organism: Xiphophorus couchianus (assembly GCF_001444195.1). Lineage (NCBI taxonomy): Eukaryota > Metazoa > Chordata > Actinopteri > Cyprinodontiformes > Poeciliidae > Xiphophorus > Xiphophorus couchianus. The sequence continues at coordinate 7,017,042 of NC_040247.1, forward strand.
CAAAGTTTCTTCATTTACAAAATAGAAATTGCCTAAATTAACTAAATTAGGAGAAAGGTGCCCCTTTTTCTCAGTTATAACAGAGTGAAAATTAAATTCTCTGATCCATTTGTAGCAGCTCTGTTTATCACTTGCTTATTGCTGTCATTATCTCACTGCAGGAGGAGGCAGACAGTTAGAGTCAGTTGTGTGTGAACATGATACGAAATCATGCGGTTCGACCAATAAGTCATGCATTTTTATCAGCTGGCATTTGCTGACATTTTGTGGCTTCTGTTTCTTTCACATTGTTATACCAAACTGTTGCAGGCCAACAGTGTTGTAAAACTCTGAGGTATTTTTAAAGGGGTTTACTGTGTTTTATATCTATTTAAAACTTCTTTGGAAACCAGAAGCTGTGTTGTCTGATTCACAAATTATATGTATGTGTTTAGAACTGAACTTCGCTAAAAAAAAAAAAAATTTTAAAGACACGCTTATTAAAACTAACCCTAGCCCTGATTTCATAGAGCTTTGAAAAAACAAACTGTTTAAAATCAAGCTTTGATTATTTATTTGGGTATTGTCATGATTAATTAGAAATTTTATAGAAGAGTTTATTTGTGAATAGCTGAACTAAGACCTTCATCACAGCCAGAAGGTCAAACACAAGATCACGTTTTTATGAAATATTTGTGGTTTCACTGATATCCTTTCTTACAAAATAAACATGATTATTATATAAAGGTACTTTTCAGAAAGCATTTTACTATAGTTGTCAGGTATTTGAGTGTCAGGTATTTGCTTGGCATGTCAACAGTCAACAGATTTGAATTTTATTTTAACTACTGCAAATCTTCTCAACCCTAAAAGTGACTCTATCTTTTCTTTTCTTAATTTGTATTCAGCAACGGTTTGATAAAATCAATGTGCACTTTAATAAGGAAATGTTGCACATCAATGAAAGCAGTCCAGCTATGGGTAAATATATAGACAGAAAAGCAATGGACCTCATTGAGGCCAGATACCAACCCAATCAGCAAAAAGACAACATTGAGGTGACATCAGTACATTTATCCTGCTGTCCCTTAATAAATCTGATATGTGTGACAAACACCAAAAAAGAACAATTTGGAAGACAAAAACTATTTTATGTTTTATATTCTACTGAGGAAATTAAAGTTTACACAGTGTATCATTTTCCCTTTTGTGGCTTCATCAGTCAAATACACCTTCCCTGTGTGCTTGGCTTGACAGTAAACGTAACCTGCTGGGAAGTCTACCTGCTCCTGGAGGTCATTCACTCTGCGAACAGGTGGAGAAAATGTGACCAGCACACTCAGCAACTCCCACATGCTGCAGAGTAGGATGCACTCTTCATGCCAAATCACTCTGGTAACCTGCCCACTTCACACATTAGAGCCTTGTGCATCTATATGTTCTTCAGAAAAAATGTAAAGCAGGGCAAAAATCAATTTTTCATTTCTTAGGGATTTGAGAGAGCCAATTTTGTTATCAACAAGGCAAGTGAAAAGCATTAGGAATGTCTTATAAGCCATCACTCAGGACACAGTGCATCTCATTTTAAAAGCACTTAAAGATTTAGGGAAAAAAGCATTTTGGCATTAAAAGTCTTGAATATGTTTGACCTTCTTACTGGAACTTATTTGCATCTGGCTTATTGGATAAAAATACTTGTCTGCATAAAAATAATTATGTTTTCCTTATAGGCAAAATAAAAATGGCATATAAATATTCTGTAGAAATAAATTGAGCATATCCTGTGGCTGCAAATTGGTGTGGTTAAATATAAATTTGGATTCATAAATAAAGCAGAGTGAATAAAACCACAGCAAGAATTCAGAGTTGCCTGACTGTAGATATTCCAGGGGTCATTTTTAGAAAGCACAAACATTAGACGTTATTTTGGTTTATTTTGCAGAATAAGAAATGAGCCACTGACCTTGATTAATAATAATTCTTAAATTGGTTACTGAACATGTCACATCAACATGTTAATAAACATGTTTGTTAATAAACATGTTGATGTGTCCTTCTCAGGAAACTGGCACATTAGTGTGCAGCACTGATTACATCTCTTTAGCATTTCTTTCTTTTTCCACTTTCAGCTTTATTATTGATCTCCTTCACAATATACGCAGTAAATGGAGTCTGTGCTCAGAATAGAACATATGCAAATTGTTGCACAATGACTGAGCAAATAAAGCCAGTGAGAAAGAAATGTTGACTCACTATCTTCTAAAAGCAGAGTAATCAAATTAATCCCTTAAAAATAGATTTGACTGGCACAAACTCCAGATTTTGTTATTATTCACCTTTATGTTCAAGTTATTTTGAGTTATACATTTGCAAATAATCTGTTTATATTGATGCCTGCTTTCGTAGAAACGAGCTAACTTTAGACTAAATGATTAAAATTGAGGTTCTGTCAAAAGAAACTTAAAATTACCTGCACATTATTCAACAAACTCTATCTTACTTTGTAAATGAGGATGTTAAAAGACAGCAGGGGAATATAAAAAAATATATTTATACGTTTTTGGTCCAGTAAAACATCTTTACTGTAGATTAAATACAAACTCAATCTCTTTTAGACACATTTTCATTAATCTTAATTGTGAAGAATAAGTTATGTTTGACTTATTGAATTATTTTTAATTGATTGAGAACAGAAATGTTGAAAGAGCCAAATGTTGTGGTTGTTGAGTACGTTTTTATTCACTTCACTTTCAAAATGCAAGGAGTTTAGTGCAGTCTGGTGTTAAAGTGGAGACAGAATAAAAAACAACAGGAAGTCAAGATCCACATTAATTCTGCCTCAGTGACTGAGATCAAGTTCTTCAATTGCTTGAGACATTGGATGCTCAAATACAAAACACTAAGGACAAGGGATTATTTCTGTATGTGTAAATTAAATTTTAAATCTTTTTTCAGGACTCAGGCACTTTATTATGCCAGTGGATATAGAAGAGAAATGTATGGCTTTCCTGAGCCACATATTTAGTTTAAGAAAAATCTGGATGTTTTTTTAATCCCCATGGAAAACGTATTACCGTACATAATTTTTTTAGCTTGAGATTAAATTAGGTTTAACAACCTGGTTTCCTTCCATGCTCCATTGCTTCTAAGAAACCAAATGAGCCTGAAAAAATGTGGCATGTGACCCTCAAATCATTACAATTCTTACTATTTGTGAGTCACATTTTTTTTTTTTTTTTTTTTTGGCTTACAGATAGTACATTGGTTGTTTCTTTGAATAGAAAGTGTTTGAGGAAAAAAAAAAGTAAAAATCACCACCAAACACTGAAAATTATTCCTTTTAAAATGTGCTTGCCACTGAATATGGTTTTAATATGATACTTATTTTGACATGACAGTTGTGTTTGCATTTAGTATTGTGTTACAATTGAACACTACACCACCCTCCAACATTAATCCTACTTTAACCATTTTTTACTCTTTTGCTTCTTTTCTCCCAAAAAATCACCAATTTTAATGAATAAGTGTAACCCAGCCACTTTTTAAATTTATACTTTATTTTTTTAAGGTAAACAGTATCCAGCAGTCAAGGATCTTTCAACCAATCACAGCCTGTGTCTCTGGGACATCAACACAATTTAGGCCAATTTTCAAAAGCAATTTTCAAATTAGGAAAAACAAGACAGCATTGCTGTCTTAAGGTGAGGCAGACCTACTGTATATTGAATTACATAAGTAGGATAATGAAGGGCATTGTTTATAACATTTTAAGCAGTTGGAACTCTGAGTAAGAAAGCCAGACAATAAGTTTAACTTACCACCAAACGTACTGAGCAGGAGTTTAAAGATTTCTACCTCCAAGATGTAACTCTTTTGTCTCTAAAAGTGAACTCTCAAGATTTTAACCTTATTTAAACACTGATAGTCATTAAGTTTGAATGTTATTGAAAAATTAATTTATTACAGTAACTCAGTTCACTAAGTGAAGCACATTTTATAAACAAATATATACAAACTAGTATGCTAAAGCCTTTATTTCAGCAAATTGTGATTTTTGGGGGGTTACGGTTAAGGAAAACAAAGCCTTTTTAGATTACAATATTTCATCAGACAGAAAAACATTTTGAAACAGAAATAGGGGCTTAAAGAAAAGCATATTAGGCTACCTGCTTTGACAAAAAATATTATGACCAATATTCACTTCTAAATTATTAATTAGGACTCTAATTGCCTATAAGTTTGTGAGATATGATAAGGAAAACACTTTTTTGTCCCACCATTACATAGCAACTGTTTATTTTGGTCAAATGAGAGTAAGATTGAGCTTTTCAGCAACAAAACACTTGAGGTAGACTTTGGAGTGATGAGTATGTGGAAATTTCCCTCTTGTCTACTGTTAAGAGCAATCTGTGATGCAAGGCATGGAAAACTTTGAAATAGCAAAACACTTCAAATAAAAACTCTCTTGGGAAACTAAAAATGGGGCCTTTCACCAATGTAATTACACAAAACATATGGCAGAAATCAACCCAAAAATTGTTCATCAGAAGTAAAATCAGAGAAGTCCAAGGACTCTGGAAGATCTACAGAGACTGTGCAAAGAGTAGTGTGCAAATATTTCTATCTCAGTATGCTCTTAATTGTGAAATGTTTTACAAGACTAAGTGCTGTCATACTGAGAAAAGGGGATTGTACAAAATATATTACCTTCAGGGGTGCCAAAAACTGTCACACACGATTTTCTTTCTTTCAAAACAATTGCTTCTTAATATAGAATTTATTCCCAAATGATTCATTCAGATTAAAAATTAACTTTTCTAAGGTTTATTAAAATATGATGAATGTGTTTTAAGACTTTTTGCAAATCTTTCCCCAAGGATGCCCATATACAGTATGTGATAGTGTTGCATAAAATGAGCCCAGTAGTTTTCATATGTCCTTTTCAGCAACGTGGACAGTTTCATTCATCTTCCCTCACTCTGCTTCTAAAATTGCCAGTCCAACGAAATCCCAAAAGTTTTGATGAGCATATACAGTATATATACAGACATACAATATCTATCTCCACAGAGTTCTGATGTGACACATTTACTCACAGACTTTCTGTGGATGTAGGAAGGCACACACCTGAGGCCAAATCTATATTTCCTCTTTGTTGAAAATAATTACCCCTCTGACAGATCTGTCCGGCCCTCATATCTCACCGTCATTCCTGCAGTTTCTTATGTGGTTGGACGTTTGAATTATGTGGTGCAATGTGTGTATTTTGAGCGGTGAGACCAGCTTGTGTTTGCTGTCACACAGAGTCACTCCCGGGGAGATGATGACCGATGTACCAATCTCCGCTGAAGGTCCTAATAAACGCAGGGCTGCATCTGCCCCGAGGACGCTCTGCAATATCAACCATGTGATCAGCAGGTCAGCTGGGATTTGTATCCGAGACTTTTGTCTGATGAATGAATCATTTCCTCTCATCTGTCTCTCAAAACACATTGTATCCAAAGGCTGGATTGCGCAGCACATCAAACACAGACAGGAATATGCAGAGAGGGGAAAAACATAGACACAGCACTGTCATGAATAAATGAAAATCTTCTTGAGGGAGGAAAATGCTGAGGGGAAGAAAATGGATTTATGTGGATGTCTGGATTTTGTTTTTTTCTTTTTGTATATATTATTATTTTCTGGAACTGAGCCCAAGCCTGCAGATATTGTTGCAAGTAGAATGACAATTTAACTTCGTAACTTTATTTCCTCTTTGTCTCTCCCTCTGTGCTTCTGTTACTGTCTCACTTTTCACCAAATCTATTTTGATCGGGACCTTGAAGAAATTGCTTCCCTTTCTTTTCAAGCTGAGTGACTTTATGTTTGCCTGTGTGACAAAAGCTTCAGGGAAACCATTGTTTGTATTTGGATACATTTAAAGCATTTCTGTTTGTCTGCAACTTCTTCAGAGGCAACTTTATATTAGAAAAGTTCCCCTTGGATGCTTTCCACTCTATGTGATATAATTCCAATGTCTTACTTGTCCTCTTTTCAACAAAGCCAGCGCACCGTGATGTGGATGCATGACACTGTTGATTTATTAAATTAAATACTCATATCAAAATAGAAGGAACTTGACAAAACCATTAGCATGCACGCTGCTTTCAAAAGTTAATCTATTATTATTTAATTATTAATAGTGACGTTTTACAGATGGTTTGCACATAAACAGGGTTAGTAAACACAGAGCATTGCAAAAGTATTCAAACAACTTCAACTTTTCTTAGTTCTATTCAGGGTTGATACAAGGGTGAACCATTTAGGTTGAAGAATATTCATGTGTTTGAGCGGCTCAGTCAAAGTCTAGACCTAAGTCTAATTGAGAAGCTGTTTCAATAAAATTGTTATTAATTGCAGACAATGTAATTGAGCTATTTTGGACTCTTCAGGCTCTACATTTGCTAAAAGGCTTGCAGCTGTAATTGTTGTAACAGGTGGTTGTAAAATGTTTTATTGGGTGTGGTTGACCATAAATAAGTGAAACACTTCAACTTTCTATATTTAAAAACAAAATTCAAATCCTTGCATCTTTATTTACTCACTTCACACTGTGTATAAAATTGTAATAAAATGCATTAAAGTTTGTGCATTAATACAGCACTGTGACAGACATTAAAATTCTGTAGTTAATATAACTGTAGAACATTTTTTTTATTTAAGTGTAGCATCTTCTGTCAGCCTTGAATGTTGTAGGGATGAAGGAGTGAAAAATAGAAACTGAACAGAGTTCTGGCATTAAATGTTTCCTAGGAATTGTGAAAATGGAAATTGCAAATGCATCCTTTGAAGCAAATCTGGTTCAAAATAGCAGGAATGTTGCAGTGAGTCATGAACGTACGCATCAACCCCATAAATTAACATAGGATTACATGTATTAATCACAGGATTTCAAGCTTTGACTGCCTGTATGAATCCCCATTTATATTCCGCCACCTGAATGATGATCAACCCCTAATGCTGTGTTTTATCCACAATAAGTTCCAGGAGTTGAATAATCTCTGGTTTTCTCTGCAAAGTCTCACAAGCATATCATCAAAGACTGAGCCGCAGAGCAGTCTGCAGAATTCAAATTTCTGATGAAGTTGTGTCAGAGGCTAAAGAGAGTTTTGAGATTGTCAAAATTATTGGCCTTGATGAGGAAAATGGTTACAGAAGCTCCAGACTGTCTCGGTGACAAGCAGACACAGCTCTGGGTCATGCACAGTTGTAATTCCCAGAAAGGTCAGCCAAAATGACTCCTGACTGCATCAAGCCTGGCCCTGCTCTTTCTACTCCGTCGCCAGAGCTATAATCTGTCTGATATGTCTTTCTAGCGCCGCTTGTGTCATCACTCACACTGCTTTCAGGCTCACTAATGCCACCTCTGACAACAGGGGAGCAAAAAGGGCAATCAGTCCGCATTCCTCACATGTGGTGTTTCTCTGGCTGCGCTGTCTCCATCTTAAAGCTAGAATCTTGTGTTCTCTTGTAGCGGCAGGGAAATCAATGAAAATGGATCTCAGGTGAAATCTGTGTCGCCTTCTTTTTTTTTTTTTGTCTTTTATCACCAGGATTTATTACGGCTTTAACCTCACAATGCTGAAGCAACTCGACCAACCCAAGTCGTAAATTGGCTTGTCAAATGGGATAGCATTACAGAGATGAATGGAAAATGCCAGGGAGCACATTAAATTAAGAATGATGGGAATTATATTACCATTTAAATGAGACAGTCATGGTCCAGGGGGATTACAACTTTTGAGTGTTTATGGTGTGGAATGATGCACTATGAGGAAATCAGAAATGAATTTGAATGTGTTTTTACAGTGGTTCTTCACACAACAGCAGTTTACGTCTAAACAGAAGTCTCAAAAAACAGATCACTAATCGTTACTGTACGGCACGCTAATCTATATGAGAAACATGGAGAACAGGAGTCAAACAAATATGTTTCTTTTCTGATTCAGATCAGATTCTCTGCTTCTTTTGTAAAAACAAAATGAAAAAAAATTTTTCTATGAGAGTTTTTCTCTGAAATCATGGCTCCCCATTCCTCTGCTTGCAGCAGCCCACAAGCAATTACAGAAAAACATGTCCGGAGGGGAAAGAGGAGGAAAATGAAAGTGGCAAACATAGGGAATGACCTTTGCAGACTCCAAGCATGATAAATGTCAAAGGTTTGCTGTTTTTAATTTGTCAGAGTTTCCAGAGAAGCCTGACCTATGCCTAGTTTCAGCCATGTCGTTCCCATCTCAACAGTCGCTGAAGCGGCACCTCAAACCCCATTACTAACCGCTTTTTGCTGAGGCTGGTGCTGTCAAAGCTGCAAATTAGCCCATTTGCAACCTTTCATCATGCACGGTAGCAAGGAAAAGTGTGTTTTGCTCTGGGAGGGCCAACATCGAACAATGCAGTGTATTGCGACAGTGACACGTTGCAGACAGACCAGGGAATCAACACAGAAATATGCCAGGTGTCACTTTTGTGCAACTCTGCAGTACATCATGCTTTCTTAGCAGATGTTGACCTATCTGTGGATCATTGTGTGAAGCTGAAAAAGAGAAGAACAACATTCCTATGAAATATTTGCTGCCTTTAGATTTCATTGCACTTTTTCTTCAGTGCGGAATTTAATGTTCCCTGGAAAAATAACATAAAGATGACAAAAAAAGATTTGTCTTCAGTAGAATCTGTATACAACCCACTAGCTCACATCACCTAGACAGAAGACTGAGCTCAGATTACCTGGGGGATTTATGAAAATCTACAAAAAGCTGCAAGGACGGGACACAAAAGGCATGCAAGCTTCTCTGGTCAGATGAGAGCAGTTATGAAAACTGACACACTGTTGAAGTTATTTTATGTTCATGGCCAAACTATGGTAGTTAATGAGTTATTATGGGATAGCTGACCAAACGTCTGTCTTAGGTTTAGCAGGCCACTCTAAAAATATGCAGTTATGATTATGATTTCAAACCCATTTCCTTTTCATGATCAGTAGTAAATACAATGTATGCCACTTACCACAACAACTAATATGTTTAACCTTTTAATTCTACTTGCTAAATACAGGGGGGAAAGGCTTGAATATTGCAAGTAAGGCTTAAAAAGGAATCTGAGTATTAAAGTTAATTCCTCATGACAGTTAATTATGAAGAATTATAGATAGACAACATCATAAAATGTCTTTTTCCTGCTTCAGGGTTCTTGTAAAAATGTTCAGTGTAATAGGTAACACAAACTGCTGCGGATGAACATTTTGCTTTGCATTGCAGTCTTTTCTAAGACTGCTATTCTGTGAGGTATTCGGCTGACAGTGTGAGCCTGCAGAGAGAAATCAAGAGATTTACAATGAATCATCAGATATCCCTTTACCAAGCTTAACGAGATCCACTCAGTCAGTCCATGTGTGGAGAAAAACTGACCCAGCAAGTCACCTGGAGCACAACTCCCTCTGGTGAAGCATGGTGGTGGACACATCATGCTCTGGCAATGTGCTTCTTTAACAGGAATTGAGAAGCTTGTCTGGGTTGATAGGAAGATGGATGAAGTTAAACGCACAGCAATTTAGAAAGAAAAAACAGAAGACTTGAGACTGTAGTGGGGATTTGTTTTTCAACAGGGCAATACTGAATGATTGGGCTCAAAACATATCAATTAGAAGGATTCAGTCAAACAATCAAGAATTCTTAGTGAAACAATCAGCAATTCTTGGTGAAACCAGAGAATAGCTCTTCAAGCTCTCAATCCAATCTGACTGAACTGTTTGGAAAAATTATTGAATAAAAAATTCTGTTTCTACATGTGCAAAGTTAGTAGACATGCTCCGAAACCCATTGCTGAAAGACTTACATACTGACTCGAGGGTTTGCATACCTCTGCATATTTATATTTCCTATAGTGACAGTTTGAAAGCCCTAATAAACTACAAGTGACTAATTTATTTACATGTGCTGATTAGATGAGTTTTGAGCATTCAGAAAGGGGCGTTGATTTTATTCATGGACTTTTTATATTTACTTGTCAGGGCTCCTTGAAAAGAAAGAGATTAAAAAATAATCAAACACTGAAAAACATCTGTAAATGAAATTCCCTCAACACCTTTTCTGCTAGAAAAGCAATTTACAGATAATTTGCTTCGATGACAATTTTTTTCTTATGTATAACTGAAAGTTGTCATCCCAAAACGCTTTTTCAAAAAGTAATTTGAAAGAAGCTGTGCGAAAATCTCTTAACACCTTTAAATAGTAAAATATTCATATGTTCAACGTTTCCCAGTTTTAAACACAGTCCATAACCTATTTTAAATAAGCAGCAAACCTAGTAATACCAACACTGAGTCTTGCTGTTTGTTCATTCTACATCTATCAGCATGGTACTAATTCATCAGTTCCTGGATACCTCAATCAGTATTCAAACTATAGGTACCTTGGTGATACATAAGTCTCCAAAACAAGAGCTTAAAATAAACAGCATTTACATTATAATGACACTTTTACATGGCTCATAAGCTGTTCTAATTTCTGCAGTGAAACAAATGCTTTAAAATAAAGCTGTTTACAAAAAGGGAAGGAGATGATGCAACACTAATTCAAGAGAGTATCTGCCAAGTCTAAGAAGGTAGAGTTACTCAAACTGAAACTTTACAAAAATATATATTGGACAAATAAAATTAGACTGATCAATTTATATCTAGAATAAAAACCAATAACAGACTGAATGTTTGTTCTGCAAATCTACACAGATCTATTCTTACCTATTCAGTTCTTTTCCAAAGCAACAAACCTCATTCTATTTATTTGGATTTCATTTTGTAGCTTACTACAAAGTAGAGTAAGAGGTATTTTATTCATTTGGGGTTTTGCTTTGATTTCAACTGAGGGTTTGTCCATTTTAGCAAAAGGAATATTTTCATTAAGTCTTCAAAGGGATGGTCAGAGGATCAATTTGAATTGTTTATATTGAAACCGAATCTGTGTATGTAATTGGTTTGCACTGACTGTGTATTTCTGGTTATCCGAATCAGGGGTTAAGGACCACAACTGAAAGGTTAAAATCAATTGAAGTAATGTTTTCATGTTTTTACAAAAAATAGAAGCATGAAAACATTAAGAACCCCTCTAAATATGCATAGAAACACATTTTAATAGTTCACACACCAGATAAATGCATGTGCTCTAATATGGCACTCAGTGGAAACTGTCTTGGCACTACTGCAGAAGCTGACATCTACAGCCTGCCATATTTTCACTCTTGGGGTTCAGCCAATCAGTGGAGAGAAAAATAAATGCAGATCCTGAATTGGCTGCTTTGCAGAAGTAGGTCAATAGCGTATGAAGTATTAAACTTTTTCATCTACCCAAGCTGCATTTTCTTCAGAATATTTTAGACATACTCCATGAACAAAATTAGGGAATAGGAGAATTATACACTTATAACTTGGAATCCTGTTCCAAAGAAAAATCCACGAATAGGTAAAACTGGAAACACTGGCGGCAAACTGAGTGACTGAAATAAATGAACTTTTCAATGACTCTATATTTGAATTAAAAAGTGTTTGAATGAGTAAATTATTATTATTTTTTTTTTTTTTTTTGCAAAACCAGTACCTTTTTATTTCTTAAGTTAATCCTTATATAAACCTGAATAAAGTTATATAATTGCAGATCCTTTTAGAAAACTTTTCTTTTCCTGCTAGGATTAAATGACTGCCTATCTGAAAAGAAGCAAAGTACTTGCCCCCTCTTAGTGTCCTTTGTGCTTGCCATAGAGCACTGGATCAATCAAAGGCTGTTAATCATTAAAAGACTCACAAATCGATCCAACATTAGACCTCATTTTCCTCAATAATGCATTTTTCAATTTCTGCCTCTGCCTTTTCTCTTTCAGTAAAGACTTTTATTGTATTTTCAGATAAAACTGCACGGCAGACTTTGTGTATGCTTTGAATACTTCTCAAATACGCTTTTAATAGAGAGAGAGAGCTTAAAAAGTGCAGCCAACTGAGAGGGCATTTGCCATTCAAAGCATGATTGACGAGAGGCAGCAATCACACAAGCTGGACACTGCTTAGGACATCTGAATACAAGAAGTAAAAGCATGAAAACATTGTGACCCAGCAGTTATTTTTAGTGTTGGTGAAAAAGCACAAAGACTTCATGTCTCTGAAGAAGCAGAGCTCCTTAGCATGCAACTTTGCAGTTCATTGACCTTCATCATGTAACTTCTCTCATCTCCTGAGGGGCTTACATGCTGCTGGTTTGGACATTTTCCAAGGTCAGGGAGAGGGTCTCGGTTCTGTTGGGGGCAGTGATGAGGTCGGAAGTCCAATGTCCTCTGCTGTTGATGAGGGTAACTTTAAAAACCACAGGGAAGACGGAAGGTGGAGAAGTTCAGCTGTGAAATGTTCCCACATCATCCATATTAATTGGCTACATGTCAGTGTTTTATATGTGGAGAAAGATGAGAAGATCTTATTTTCATCTTGTTCCTTTGCTGGAGTACTTTGAAAAAGTAGTCACATCTTTTTAGAATCACCAACTTTAAAGGAATTTATTGGGATTTTATGTGACAGACTGACACAAAGTATTGCTTAATTGTGAAGGAAATGTAAGATGATACTTTTTTATCATATTAAAAATGGAAAGTGTGCTGTCCATTTATGTTTAGGCTGCATTTTTTTTCCAAGAACAGTTTTTTCAGTGCAGTTTCAGCCACAAGTTTTCTGATATGTATATTTACTTTGCATATCCAGAGAAAGATTGATTAATCTCATTGTAATTGCATGCAGAATCTTGGTTAACATCACATCTACACCATGTTCCAAATTATTATGCAAGTGATATTTTCTCAGATTTTCTTAAATGGTCAATGCAAATGATGGTCAGTATAATTTTCAAGTCATGAACTATTACAGTATAAATCAAATTTTACTGAACATAGCTCACCATGAGAACAGTATTTTTTCAAAAATAAAAAGCTCAAAATGCACTGTTCCAAATTATTATGCACTGCAGATTTTCTAAACATTTTATGGATTATAAAGAACTGCAAACGGTCGTTCTTTGAATGTGCAGCATCACATGTACTAAAATCAAAAGCTAATTTAATCAAAAGCGTCTTAACAGACCAAGTTACATGTTAACATAGGACCTTCTTTGATGTCACCTGCACAATTCTTGCATCCTTTGAATTTGTGAGTTTGTGGATAGTATTTGTTTGAATTTCTTTACAAGATGTCAGAATACTTTCTCAGAGCTGCTGTTTTGATATGAACTGCAATCCACCCTCAGATCTTCTGCTTGAGGAAACTCCAAAGGTTCTCAATAGGGTTGAGGTCAGAGGTCAGAGGAGGATGGTGACCACACCATGAGTTTCTCCTCTTTCATGCCCATAGCAGCCAATGACACAGTGGTATTCCTTGCAGCATGAGATGGTGCATTGTCATGCATGAAGATGATTTTGCTATGGAAGGTACTGCTATTCTTTTCAGTCAGAAGGTCCATATACTTTGCTGAGGTAATTTTCACACCTTTGGGGACTCTGAGGGGGCCGACCAATGATTCTCTCCCCATGATTTTGGCCCAAAGCATGACTCCACCACCTCCTTGCTGACGTTACAGCCATGTTGGGATGTGGTGGCCGTCCACCGCCAATCCACTACTGCGTCCATCTGGACCATCCAGGGTTGCACAGCAGTCATCAGTGAACAAGTCTGTTTGAAAATTAATCTTCATGTACGGCTGGGCCCACTGCGGCCGTTTCTGCTTGTGCGCTCTGGTTAGGGGCCCAATAGTAGGTTCATGCACCGGAAGCCTCTGGAGGATCCTCCACCTTGAGGTTCCAGAAGCACCAGCAGCTTCAAATAACTGTTTGCTGCTTTGTAAGGGCATTTTAACAGCTGCTCTCTTAATTCGATGAATTTGTCTAACAGAAATCTTCCTCATTATGCCTTTATCTGTACAAACCCATCTTTGTTCTGAATCAGACACAAATCTCTTCACAGTACAATAACGCTTCAGTTTTTGTTAAATATCTAATGTTTTCATATCTTGTCATCCAGCACTACACTATCTGATGATTTTCGTCAGCAGAGATCCTTTCTCTTTCCCATATTGCTTGAAACCTGTGGCCTGCTTAATAATGTGGAACATCCTTCTTAAGGAGATTTCCTTTAATTGAGCTCACCAGACAAACTAATCAACCCAGCTCTCTGAAATTAATTATAGTGATACAAAGGGCCCTGTCACACAATACCATCTATAAATTTAATAGCACAACAAAAAATGTAATCTTTATGACTCTTGAATCCAATTTGCATAATAATTTGGAACACGGTGTAAATGTCTCAATTTTACCTTGCCATTTTTTCAATCAAATTTGGGTGTGGACTTTGACTGGGCCATTTCAACTTGTGTGAATACTTTGATTAAAACCATGCCATCATAGTTCTGTTGTATATTGAGTTTTGCACCAGTTTCAAATCTTTAGCAGTTGTTAACTAAATTACATTTTATTTATCTTATTCCACTTTGCATAATTTCTGAATGAAATCTTTTCCCCCTAAAGAATTCGATTTTAGAATTTGCAACAAATTTGTATGTTTTTGTGTTAAGAGAGAGAAGATAAAGCCTAAACCTTTTTCAGAAAGAAACATTTTAAGCCTAGGTCTTTAGAGAAGACAGATGTTAGCAATTTCCAAACCAATTCAACCATCTACTTTGCACACACACTGATCGGAACAGCAGTTTCCTGAAGACAGAACCTGAGAGTCTCTCCAGATGACCCATCTCCACATCCACGCAATCAAAGCATTCAACTCCTACTTTAATAAACTTCTAAGCTCATTATTGCATGGTCCTTACTAGTGAAATGTGTATTATCAACAGGAACCAGTAACTGCCAACTGCAATACAACCATTTCAGAACTCTATTTGACTAAAACTGGTTTTATGCTTTTATACTCATACTTTATTTGAGAAATAATAGATGGCATGTTTTCTTCCATATGGGTCCTTGCATAAAATATTTTTAAAATTAAAGAGAAATTGAAGTTAAGGTTGAAATACCCTAAAAAATTCAACAGGTGGCACTCTGTCCTAAATGTACAAAAATGTTCAGATGTGCACAGCCCGATTTGTTTTCGGATCAGTTTCACGTCAACAAAAAAGTGAAAATTCAGCTTGCTGAACTTTTTCTGAACCATTACCCCAAACTCTGTGAGACAGCTTTTACTTTCTGAGGAAGTATTTGGAAATTTAAACTTGTTAAACTCTTACTAGTAAAAAATAAAAAATAAAGAAATTCAACACAGATGGTGTTAGTGTTCCATTCATGTCTTCTGTAATTACACTGACGGTAGATGTCTGATCCGTAGAGGATCCATAAGATCTATTATGAAGCTTTATCTGGGAGGAGTGACACTGCTTTTCATGAAAACTCTCAGAGAGACTCAATATTTCATAGAGCATTGGAGTAAAGCTCAATATAACAACATCTTTTATCTCTAAACAATTTGTCATCTTCTATACATCGAATTTACTTTAAGGGGTTTGTTTATTTATTTCCTAAAAGTATACGCCTTAAATTACTGTTTTTGGTGTGTTTTGTTTTCCAAAGAGACATTTTGTTCTTGCCATTTCCTCCACACATTATAATTCACTTTCCGCACCTGCGTAAAGGGTGTTAGTGCAAAGATGTGTGCAGCCGTTTTGTTAGCACATGCCCAATGTTGTATAACTTTACAAGCTCTGTTACTTTGAGGCACAGATTGCAATCTGCAGCAGTTTAATAGAGCAGTCGTAAACGTCTCCCTACAGCTTTAGCTTAAGAGTTATCCCAGTTCACTCCCCTGTTTAGAAGAATGAATAGATTTAATTCTGTTTAAAAATTATCCTGTACTTCAGCCTTAAACGAAGAACTACATTTATGAGTTAGTTGGCAAGACAAACAGAGCTCACTGCAGAGATTACTGATCCCTGAAACAGCCCACTCCAGAATCCCAACAATCGACTAAACAACTACCCACGCTACAGGAGAGAGTTGCTCTTTGAGTAATAGCCTAACAAACCCCCCAAAGGCAGAATTAAGGAGGTGGGCATGACGTTCACAAGCACTTCAGCACACGGTTACTTGCAGAGATGCCGAGCTCTGCAGGGCTTGCTGAATCTTGTCTGAATTCCACAGCAAACTTAAGGAAGGAGTTCATGGAAAATTCCACCTTTGTGGCATTTAGGGGGCAAGATGATCGAGATAAAGGGCAAGATCCTTCCTGTTGCAGGGTAAATGTAACACAAAAAATAGGTTTATTTTTGATTTATGGTTATGTTTGTTTTTACAGTTTCAAAATCTGAGTTACAGAACAACCAAGGGGAAATATATGCTATTATCTGGAAAAATGCATTAATCAAACTGTATTTTTCTGCTGTTCTCATCAAATTGTATGACAAAAATTACATTATGCATGTCTCAACTCTAAATTTGACCCCATCAACTGTAACAACATACTACAGGTTCCTCTAACATGAGAAACGGACAGGGTCTTGTAAAGCGGAAACCTAATCCTACCTGAAGTGTAAAAAATGGTTTTACGATTCATTTAATGAGGCTCCAATATCCCACAGATTTAAAGCAAAAGTCCAGACAAAACAGTCCAGCTGAGAAAAGGGATTATGATGTTTTTTTTACCATTTAGAGTAGAAAAGCAGGCCATAATATTAAACATGTTTAATGTGTCCGAAGTCTTTACATAAACTTGAGAACAACCATTAGCATCAGATTTTGTCAGATGCTAAAAGTTAGTTTGTAAAAGTGTCTTATTTTTTCCTAAAACACATTTACAATTGTACTAATGTAAATTATCTTATTATCCAGTATTATATTTATGAGAAGCATTCTGTAAAATATGGAGTTAGAATTGCTAAAAAATCACAACAAATATAGGAAGATGTTTTTACTAAGGCTATTATAGAGCTGCGTACATGTCTCCTTGAACAAATACCGTACTGTTTCTAGCGAGTGTTGCCATCAGTCTTAAAGATGTAGTTCAGATATAATGAAGGGGTGTTAAAAATAGGTTATGTAAACCTTATCTACAAGGAAAGCTTTGCAAGTCTGATCAGGACTTCTACCACGTCATACCAACACCAGATTCAGAAGTATTTATAAGCCTTTAAACAGACTTAACGTTTGCAGCAGATGCTTATTTTCATTTAAGTCTATATTATTTCATTTTTTGTGAGTTGAAGTCGTTTCTCATACCAATCAGTATGAATTCAATCTTTAAAAGTGCTTAATCACAGTGTGACTCAAAACTCAAATCCAATATGGCTGCCATTTTCTTAAGATGTAGCAAAAGCGACAGAAATAAACTGTTTGTTCATCCTTCCGAGTTTATTTGTCAATCTGTTTATGAAATAAGTTTACAAACCTTTTCCTCTCATGTTTGAAGTAGGAGTGGGCATTTATCTTATTGTATATTATTTACAGTGATAATTTTTTATGGTAATAAAAATTTGATTAATCAACGTCATCATAAACTCCAGTTAATAATGTTTATAAAAAATAGTGCTTGCATTATAGTTTTGAGTTTGGAATATTTTAATATATCAGATATCCAGTGCTTTAGTTCCACACAAACATTTAACTGGAAAACTAATCTCTGTTTCATCAAACTGAAGACGTTTCAAGAGGTGTTGTTGCAGATTAAATGTGAACTGGTGAGAATGTCCTAAAAGAATCCCACTTTCAAACTCAGCTATTCCTTTCTGCAAATCTTTCTGATAAATGGCCCAAATTTCTTTGGAAAGCATTTGTAGTAATGCTTTAATTTTTCCGTTCTGGTGGATTGAAATGAAGCCACTCCTGTTTATTTTCCTGTTGCCATAGTGCATCATTGTTTTAGAGCCCCAGGCTTTATCATCTCACTCTCTCATACACTCTGTAAGGTTAAACTTAATGTTTGTTGAGCCACTGTTCTAGAACACAGCTCCAATCTACAGAATACAATTATGTTTCAGAATTATGACAACAAACATGAAAAAGAAAAATGCAATATACATATGAGTTTTATATGAGTAAAATGTGTTTTGTTTGTTTTTTTTAATTTGTATTTTTCTCATTTACCTGTGGGAATTAGATTGTTTGTGTCAACACTACTTATTTGAAGTTTGAGAGTTTTGTGCTCAAACTCTGGCTCTACGACTGAACATCACAACAGCATCACTTACTTTGCATTACATAAAAACCAAACACATTGCTGAAAAAACTATTCTGTCCTCTAACACATTTCTTCAGCTTTTGCTGTCTTTGTTGTATCATTCCAGTAAAATGAGTAATTATAAAATACAGTTTTCATCTATTAAGGAATCAAATTACGCAAACACACCTAGCTCTACATAGGTAAGAAGTGATGACCTCCTAAACTTGTTAAAGGTTTGTGCCTCTTTCGCAGCAACAATTTCAAACAAGCATTTAAGATAACATATAATCACAGACTTTTGCAATGAAGAATTTTCAATCCAGTCTTTCTTGCGCAATTAAATAATTTAATCCACAGCAGAGAGTTTTTAAGCATAAATTGACTGTTCAAGGTCGCACTATGCTCAAGAGATCTTAAGTATAAGCCATTCAAAAATCTTCATTTTTTTTCTTCATTTACTTCCCAAAAGGATCATCAAGAATGTTTTTTAGCAAATGTGAGACAAGCCTTTGTGTTTACTTTTTTTTTTTGTCAGCAGTGTTGAAGCTATTTCTGTCTGCTCTCATCCTAACTGTTGAATATCAACCAAAGTGATGCCTCCAGTGGTTTAAATGGTTTTCTGGATGCCTTAATGACCTCCTGGATGAATCTTTGATGCATAGTTGAGGTAATTTTTGTTGACAGGCTACACCTGGGAAGGTTAATTTCCATATTTTCCCCATTTGTGGATAATGGCTCTCACTGTTATTCTCTGGGGACCCAAAACCAAAGAAATGGCTTTGTAATTCTTTCCAGACTGACAGATGCAATTGCTTTGTTTCTAATCTGCTTTTGAATTTCTTTAGATTGGGACATTTTGAATTGATTTTTGAGATCTTGCAGCCTATTCTTCATGTTGTCAGGCAGATTCTTTGTAAGTGATTTATTGATTACAGCAGAAATCAGGTCTTGATATGGGTAGTGAAAGTAGACTCAAATTTTCAAAAAGATGTGGGCAATCATGGTTAATTCAAACTATTTCTTTACAATGGTTGGTTCAACTTTCCCTTAATTTAAAAAAATCCTAATTTTAAAACAGCTTTTGTTTTTTGCCTCATATTGTAATGTGGTTGACTATACAAAATGTAAAATGTATCAAAAAGCAAAAGTAAGACATCCGTAGGATGGCAAATATTTTTCAGAGCACTGCAGTCGATGTATGTAGAGGCACAAATGGTACATTGTTGACAAAGATTAGAGTTCTGTATGTCTCATTTACTGTGTTTGTGTAAAGTAATACTGCCGCATTTCCTGAATGACTCAACAAAATGTTCAAAATTTCAAACTGTGATTGTTTCACAATCCTTCATTGAGTTTGGTTCACCTTAAAAAAAAAAAAGTGCTCTGAGCAATCATTTTGTCTCCCGCCTTTAAAAAACAATAATTTAAATAGATTCAAATCTGGATTTATGCCTTCTCATAGCTTTTAACATGACTCAGAGTCCCCCAGGGACCCAGGACTGGCTTATCAACATATTAATCCCCTCAAACTGATGTTTGGTTGAAGCCTGTTTTTGGTCTGACACACACTTTTTTCTCTCTTTTGCTTTCAAATATTGCCTTGATCTCAGAGAGATTACCTGTGTGAAGATGAAACAAAAATACTTGGAAAAAAATCACGTGCACATTTTGAGAGAATATTGACGTAGCAACCACTGATGCTTTAGTTCAAGTCGGGGCTTGTCTTTGCTTTCATTTCCGCCACTTCAAGCTGTCTCCCTCCACATTGCTGGTGAAAGAGTTTAAATATT
Organism: Xiphophorus couchianus; assembly: GCF_001444195.1. Classification (NCBI taxonomy): domain Eukaryota; kingdom Metazoa; phylum Chordata; class Actinopteri; order Cyprinodontiformes; family Poeciliidae; genus Xiphophorus; species Xiphophorus couchianus. Next base: position 7,037,034 of record NC_040247.1, read on the forward strand.
CAGTTATTCTTCAGAAGTTCCAAACATCTCTGTGCTTGTTTTCCCTGTTTTTACTCAACATTTTCTTGCTATTATCTTTTCTTTATAAGAAGCAGTTTTAGGGAAGCAGAGCATGTGTTCTCTGAGTGGGGGGCCAGTCACCATCATTCCACTCTCACCAAGTCTTGCGAATACTGTATGACTATACTGATAGTTTCCTGATAGTTTTATTGCTTCACTCTTCCTGCTTCCATGGAAAATTCAAGAGTTTTACATTATCATTTTTACATGCATGGAATAAATGGTTTACTTTTTACATTTTTTGCTAAATAGAATTAGATTTTGTCATGTCACAACCACAAACTTCAAAGTATTTTATATTTCAAGAATGTATGTATTTGAACAACACAAAATAGTTCATAATTGTGATGTGGAAATAAAATAATACATGGTTTACACTTTTTTACAAAGAAAAATCAATAAGGTGCAACATGTATTTGTATTAGGACCTCTTTATTTGGTTACTCCGAAATAAAATCTAACTCCATGCTTCCAAAAGTCACTCTTTTTTAAATCACACATCCACTAGCTATGTGTGATTTAATCTTCTCTTTCTTGAAACTCGGAAAGGTTTGTTAAAGAACATTATTGAAAAAACAGCATCTTAAAGACATTATGAATACAAAGCAGACGGATTAAAAATAAAACTGTGAAAACGTTTAATGCAGGTTTAGATTATAAAACAGTATCCCAAGCTTTGAATATCCCACTGAACTCAGTTTGATCCATTACCTGAAATTTTAAATAGTATTACACATCAGCAAACCTACTAAGACATAGTCATTATACTAAAGTAATTTGTTATGATGATATGCACTGACGCAGAGACTGTGGCTAATTGCTCCCTTGGACTAATTTCACTTCTCACCTTTACAGTTTTACTTAAAAAATGAATTAAAAATTAAGATGCTGCACTTTTAGCTTCAGCTGATCACAGTTTTTATCTGTTAGATTAGAGTTCTACAAGTGGCTCTTTGGCTCATTTAATGTATTCAATAACAAAAATACCACCCTGTTTTTGTTTGTTTCAGTCTGTTGTTTTGTACCCACATAAAAAAAAAACACCCCCACTTTGGTAAATTTGTACCAGAACTGCCAGGTAGTAAAATCTGCAGACGGAACAAAAGTGGTTTTTTGGACTCCACAAATGTGGTTTTCATGAGGGGTTTCAAGTAAATGTCATATGAGGGACAAAGCAAATGCATGGAAAACAGTTAAGATGAAACCAAAATGTAACTTTTTAGTCAACATACAAAATTCTGTTGTTGGTGAAAAAGTAAAACTTCACATAATTTTGAACACTGTGAAACATGGTGGTGGCAGCATCAAGCTGTGTGGATGCCTGGCTTAAGAAGAGGTGAGAAAGCTAGTCAGAATTGAGGGTGAAATGGATGAAGCTAAATACAGTGTGATCCTGGAAAATGAGGCACCAAAAGAAGTTTAAAGGATATGAATACCATACTGTAATCTAACATAGTCAATTTTGAGCTCTAAAAAATCAGGATTTAGAAAGTGTGTTTAATTTTGATACAGATCTACAGTTCAAAATTTTAATTAATGACTTTAGGGTTGACTGTGACAGACAGATTTTATTTCTGAAAATACCAAGGCAAGCTGTTTCTCACTGTCCTTTATGCTTAATTAATAGTCTGCTGACTCTTGCTACTTTACTGTAGGTAATGCTTAAAGATGAGAGCACTATCAATCATCTGCTTAATCCTACAAGCTGGCCATATTTCATTGATTTAATACAAATTTGACTTACTTCTTACCATACTGTATTGCTGAAGTTAGAACTAGTCAATGCCTTAATGTGCAGATTCAAGTATCTTATTATTGTTTTCTTTTAAATAGTTCTTTGGCTTTGTATTTTGCTCCAGAACAGGCGTCCTTGCTTGCATGCAGAGTAACATTCCTGGCAAGTTGTAACATGACTGTGAGTCTGAGGAAATCAGTTAAACCAGGTGGATGCAAGAGAAAAACTCACAGATAGTCATCTCTGGATCATATATATTTTTCAAAAAAGGAATCGAAATTGTAAATATTTGCTGGCAGCTATTGGGTCAGACTTTAGAGCACATTACTCTGAGGTATTTTAGCTGTTGTTTGCATATTTAAAGAACAGATGCGAGTTCTACTTTGTAATTCTTCATTTCTCTATCAGTTCTGCAGTCAAAGATCATTTCATTGTGTTGATTTATATACCAGTACAAAGTACTTTCTGTCTGTGGCTTCTCTTTGACAAATAAATCCTGTAAACAACAAGCCTAAAGAAAAATCCCATAAATGGAAACAACAGAGACATTATCAGTGAACTCAAAAAAAACTTATTACAGCAAGTCTCTCATTTGCACCAAACCAAATGTAGCTTAGGATGTGTTAATTAGTGAAACAGGAATAAGCTTCAACTGTTTTAGTTATTTAAACATCATCAGAGGCATATATTAGATTTTTACTTTTTTTGAGATCCAATTAACTAAAACTTGACATAGAAATAAAGGAATAGAAATTACTCTGCTTATTCTAAAAACATTGATTTCTGAATGTTTTTGTTTCGTCTTGCTTGTTTGGTGCTATTGCAGTGTTTTGCTCCTGTTTGCACCTTGTAAATTAATTTATCATCAACTTTGTCAAACTGGTAAAGAAAGTTTTTTCTGCGGGGGAGGAGATGTTTCTGAGTTAACATTCAATTGCAGCAGGGTGTGGATTTGCTCCCAGGCAAAAAAAAAGGGGGGGTTGGTTCAACCCTTCTTCTGCTTTGCTATTGGTGGACAGAGGGACAAAAAGATTTGTATCTGGTGCAGGTAAACAGATTCACGTCAGGCGCGGCACATCAGCAGTCCTGGGGTATCAGCTGGCAGGATTTTGAGATTTTTGTGTAACAAGACACTCCGGACAGTTCTGACAGCTTTTTTGCACAGGTTTGTATCTGTATATTTTGCAAATAGGATGCACCTGTAGGTTTTCAGTTTTGCTAAAATCCATTCATTTTCTAATTTTTCTGTATGCAGGAGGTTTTGCTTGGAAGGTAGCAAATTCTGTTTTCTATCCAACATTAAGATAGAATGGAAAAAAATAGACAATCTACAGTGAGAAATGGAAGGCTAGTAGGAGGTTGCATTTGTGCTTGTGTGATCATGTTAAACTGCCTTCAGCATTCTCCAGGCTCAAAAGACTTCAGAAAAACAGAAAGCCGTGACAACAGGTCTTGTCTTGTGCGGGGAGAGGCCTTCCTGACGCGCCCTTCACACACAGACTGAGACACTTGAACATACACCCTGATGGAACCTGTTCTTGTGTCTTTGTTCTCTGTTTTAATGATTTGACTTTTTTTTCTCCTTACAGGAAAGCCCTGAAAGGACAGATCGGCATCCAGTAATCCAACTGCAGGGTCCCGAATCTATCCATGTATTCTATCCTTCATTCCACCGGAGTCTGTCTTAAAGTGCCAATCAGATTTCAGTGGTTTGAAGAGTAAAACACATGAGATTTCTCATCTGGAGAAAGAGCTTTGAGAGCAAATATGATAGGTTTTAACATTTGAAACTTTTAAATTAAAAGTAAATGTTACTCTTTGATGTGACCTTTAAATGTTCTTCATTGCTGATGTCATCTTGTTGGTAAATGCAACAGTTCTGCACAAGCACTGCAAGAGTTTCTCCTCTCTCTCCTCACCTGCAGATTAAAAGTGTTACACCGATTTCACTTTAGAGTTACTTCAGGATAACAGAGAGCAGGCAGAACCATTGAATGTCTCTGGGCTGTCAGTGACGGAGGTTGTTATGTCCTTTATTCTCTTATCTCGCAGTATTATGACTCCAAATTTCTTTCACTGCCACATCAACTGGGAACTCTCCATACCTTATAACAAAATGAATAATAAAATGAAATAAAATTTTGTGACTCTTCTTCATCTTTTGCAACATTTTACAGCTTACATATGATTCAGACAGACATTTTCAGGAATAAATGGAATAATTCATTATTGTGAAATGAACATTTTGGAATGTATTGTTCCAGCACTCCTTTCTGCCAGACAGGACACATAATAAAAAGAAAAAAAAAAAAAAAGAATGAACATTTTATTTTATGACTGAGCTACGAAGAATGTACTTTTGGAGTCAGGTTTTCAACCAAATCTGAGTGTGGCAATTAACCTGCCTGATTATCACGGAACATTTCCCACATTCTATTCAAATGCTTAATAATGGCTAAATGGGGACTTGGAAGTCATTTGACAGCAACATGAAATATAATTTGTACTGCTGGTACATGAGAAATAAACCAGGAAAATTAACACACTTTTAGATCAGGGGAGATGTAGCTGCCACTATTTTCTTTCATATAGAGGGACACATAATGTCAAATACAGTGCTAGAAAATTTGTAAAAATTATAGGAAAAAGTTCCAATTATCTGCTCTTATTTTTTATAGGTATGTGCTTGAATAAAATTAACATTTTTGTTTAATTATATAAACAATCGATAAATTTTCCCCATATTTTAAATAAAAATTATTTCACTGACAATATATTGGCTCCAATAAAACAAAAAGTAGATATTCATATTTTTTTTTGACAACACCATTCTAATGGTTGTTTTAAAGTTGAGAAATCAGTGTCTGGATTTTGCATTATAGTTTTCATGCATGCTGGCATTAGTCTTTCACTTTACTGCTGGGGTAGGGTGATGATCTAATCAGTATCAAATGATGGTTGTCAAACATTTAAAAATCATAATTTTGGATAAAAAAGATTGCTGTGATCATTTTTTTTTTTTGTTATTTTACAGAGATGCAACTTGCTTAATAACTCCTTAAAAAAAACTCCAAAAATTCAACTCTAGAATGTTCTAACAGAGATAAAGTAATTCTTGTCAGAAAGTGTGATTTCAACAGAATAACCTACACATGACCCAGATATTAGAAAAGCTCAGTTTCATCTCAGCTTCGGTTTCACCTCCAGCCATGTGTGCAATCGACCGTCCCAGATTGCCCTCATATAGAATGAAGGTGAGCTGTTTTTCCCAGCAAAGGCTTTTCCTGTGCTATACACCTCAGCCTGCTGTTCACCTTCCTGTTAGACACGATGATAACCAGAGGGCTCAGCGCTGCGTACAGCGAGGCGAAGAACACACGCAGGTCAGAGATCAGCGAGGAGCTCATCGTGTGCCTCAGAGTGAGTGTGTACACCCAAAGACAGTTATCGACCCCATAAAGGACAACATAAATTGTCACGAGCACGACTACGACTTTAGCAGCCCGCTGCTTGGAACCGCAGGTACCTGAACCAGCATGGCCAGCGCCACGGAGCCCCTTAAGGTGTTGGCTGTGTTTGTAGAGGAGAACAAGAATGATAAGGCTGGTTAGAGTCATGAGGGCCATAGGCACCACATCTCTACTCACTTGTATTGCCCCATAAACCTTTTTGAGGATATCTGATGGGAAATTCACATAACAGAATTCCACATTGACAGCGCTTGTTGCCACAGCAGTCACATTCTTGGAGCTCACAGAGAACAATATGGCCCCTGCACTCAGGCTAGCATGGAGGACCCAGAGGAAGACGAACACAATGGGTAAACTTTGGGCCACTAAGATGCGGAGAGAGGCCCATTTTGATCCAGGAGGGGCAATACTCAAACATTGATACGCACTAAGGAGAAAGGTAAGCCAGATAGAGAGGGCCCTGGAAGTTCGGTAGATGAAGATCACACCTTTGCAGCCAATGTCTCCAAAGACATTGGCCAGGTGGAAGGACGCCAGTGTCTCCATCAGACAGCGTACAAGCACCACCACCAGGTTAGTGCAGGACAGATGCAGGACAATGGCGTCTGCTGCATGGAGACAGCTCTCTTGAAGGATAAGAAGGAGGAAGGCAACAATGACCGCCATGTTCCCAGGAACTCCAACAACGGTGAGCGACAGAAAGAGCATCCCGCGGATATCCTCATTAGATGGCATTCCTGCAGAGAGAAAAAACAATAAATAAAGATAGAAAATCATTCAATGATATTTGACAAAATGTTGAATGTTTAAAGTTATTCAAGCTGGTCTCAAAAAAAAACCTTTGGTGGAAGTTAAAATCCCACCTGATGGCAGGTAAGGAAGGCTGAGAGCTCTGAAGCTGAACTTGTGCCTGACAGACGGTGATCCCGTCATGAAGTCAGTAGACTTTTTCTTTCTTTATACCTGGAGACAGGTAGCAGCTGTTGGTTCTGCTTTGCATGGTCCATTGACTTCTCTTCCCTCAGCCTCCAATTACTTGAGATCAATCCACATGACTGATTCTGTCCTCTCACTGGGTTTAGACAGACCAGATTAACATGAAGAAGCCACTGATTGTTCTCATTTATATGGTACAAAACACTTAGAGCTGACAGCAAGATGGTAGCAAGAGGAAGAACATATTAGAGCAATGTTTTAGTGTAAAAAATGATCAGATAATTTATCAATGTCTATGTTTCACCAAGTGGAAATGATTTTGTTACATATTATTATGTCTTATTTTTCATTTTTCCAATTAGTTTCTAAATACTTTTTTATAAACACGATCTGCTTTAATAATTCATTAGTTTAGATTCCTTCAATCATTTTTAAATGAATTACAGGTTACATTAAAGGTTCAGTTACCTTTGAATACCACAGTGCCCCCCAGTGGAGAGATATAAAACATGTCACATCCAGCATTGTCTTAACTTAATGTTAAGACGATGCTTAACATTAAATTATTTGTTTTTGTTTTTTGTTGTTTTTTTGTTGTTTTTTTACCATAACAACATATCTTAAAATCCAACTTATTGCTGTGGTATATATCCAAAGGCAATAAATCTTTACAATTGTGGATGGACACGTCAATGCAAGTAGGTGACATAATTTACCTGCAGGTCCCTCTGCAGGGAATTGGAAATTAGTCTTTAGGTGATTTCTCTTGGTTGTGGCCAAAACAGAAATAAAAAGGGACTTCCTTGAAAATGCCTCAAAATACCCCTGTTGAATGTTAAATGTTTTCTATTGGACTTCCCCTTTTAAATTTATATTCTGACATAAATAAAGTGGCACAAGTAAAAAAAAGAGTAGCCTTTTTATAGCACCCTTTTTACAACCTTACTTGAGTAAGAATAATGTTGAAGTTGTGCTACTACTACATGAATGCTATCTTTGGATTAACTTGCTCACTTCTTTGGTGTTCAGATTAGCTTTTAGTGGGTTGAAATGCTACATTGGTTTTGCTAATAATCATCTATTTTGGCAAAATAAAGAAATCTATTTAGACATTTTATGTTTGTGAAATTTAACACATTTGAATATGACTGAATCCCACTCATTTATTTTGCTAGTGTTTTAAAAAATAAAACACACTAGAAAACACTAATTTAAATGAGTGTCTAAGAGGTTCTATGGAACATATTCTTACATAAACAAGATGAAATAATGTGCCATTGTCCCCTTCAACTCAAACTAAGTATAAGAGCAAAAGATTCCTTTTCACAAGATGTTGCACTGATATAGAAAATCGATCACAAGTGTAGCAAATTTATATCCCATTGCACATTTATAATCACCAGCTGTTTTATTCTAGATATGACTTTTATAATTAATATAAAAATGTTACATTGTTATAGATTTAATTATTATTAAATGTATTTTTGATATAATAATTATGATGGCAACTAGAGAATAATTACTTGCCAGGAGGAAAGGGCCTCAATAACATCCCTCAGGGAAATTCAACAGGACGTGTTGTATTCCCCTGAGGAGAACAAGCTTCAACATGCCTTTCTAATTAACTCACTGAACATGTAAACATGTGAAAAAGAACACTAAGGAAAAGACTTTCTCTAATGATGATTTTTTCCATAGAAGACTCCCGTGAGAAAAACAACTGTCCTAAAAAACAGTTAGCATTCAAAGCGACGGTTCCAGCTGATGGACCCTGAACTCTCTGTGCATTTAGAGGAAAATATGCGGCTCACATGCTATTCTCCACTTTCACTGAAAGAATCCCTTAGGTACATTTCAAACTGTGGAGGCTTGCATTTTAAATTAATACTGACCAGATTTGCTTCTGCCCCTAATTACTGCAAACAGGTATTGTTACATACCTGCAGTTAATTGTCCTGCTCCTCTGTGTCTCTTTAATATGCTCTCTAGACATAAAGTCAGAAAAGACCACACAACAAAGCACCATATGTCCTTTTGTAAAAACTAATGGTTGTACACAAAAATTACACACTGTTTCGTTCCCTTGTTGGTTAACTGTGTTTTCCTTCTCTCTCTGGTTTTATGGAAAGTGAAAAGCAAATTTCGTAGAACCAAAACAAAACTGGAGGCATGAAAAACAGTTGAACTTGTCATATGGTTACATAAAGCAGCACAGCTAAGTTGTTATAATGAAAAAGAAGCATTTCTTTTAGCAAGGATGAATCTTAAGGTGATTCAAATATTTTACACATAATTTTATTTTACATAAATACATTATTATGAAAATGTATTTATTTATAAAGGAACTCTTTATTAAAACACACACACATCTCTATATGTACTATTTATAACTATTTACTTATTGTTCTGATTTGTTGTGTCCACTACAAGATGATTTTGTTCAATGTAATGTCAGACAAAGTTTATGACAGTCACAGAATACCCTAAATGTTGAACATATTGAGTGATGATTAGCACTCAATATATTCAATATATTTTTACTCAAGTAAAAGTAAAAAAGTAGCTATTTAGTAAAAATGCTACTTAAGTACTGAGTACCAGATCATAACAACTGATTTAATGTTTTACAATAATGCCATCAGACAGGAAAAATAAACAACTACATGAAGTTATGTGCAAATTCTGGTCATTTAAAACTGAAACTAAAAGAAGAAAAATAAAATAAATGACATAATTACAAAATAACAAATATTAAAGCAGAAAAAACATGTTTCCAAATCAATTTCTCCATATGAAACTGAGGAAGCTATTGCTTACAGTAGTGTACACATTAACAATGTGTAGTGTTTAGTGTATCTAATTAATCTCCAAATGTCTTAACAGGCTCAGCAAATGGAAAATAACATTTAAACAGCCAAGCTTATATTAAAACAAGACGTCTCCCTTTAACATAAACTATTGGTTTGTATCTGTCTCATGTATTTTTGGTTAAAATATTCTTGTTCATTATTCAGCAAAGTTACTGGCACTGGGTGGAGAAATTTATGAGGATTATCATAACAATAATATTCACTAGCAAAAATACTCAAGTAAAAGTATAAAATATGGGCAGGTTAAAACTACTCAGAAAAGTACAACTTTTCCAGATAAGTTGCTCAAATAAATGTAACTGAGTAAAGGTAAGTACCACCCACCTTTTCTCATACCGAGGGTGAGATAAAATACCAACGCTTTAACTTATTTGATGGCTACCTCTAAAAATAAATCTTATTTATTTTATTCCTGACACATAAAATAGTTTTAACAATATCCTCCTCAGAAATGTGTTCATTAAGAAATCATAGTAACAGGGAGATCAGGGAAATCACTCTGTAAGCATCCCAGTTTATACTAGCCGCTACTGTATTATAATAAGTCAAGTGTTTTGTTTGTGACTCTATTCCTCTGAGACAATGTGAGTCTAAGTTAGCTTATTGCATTAAATTGCCAAACTGTGAGCTCAATCTTGGCCAGCAGTCTTGAGGGACCTTGAGGATTATAAATTGTCTCTCACAGGCTATTTGGCAGCCTGTTTACTAAAATACTTTTGCTTTTTATCCGTAGCTTCAAGCGAGAGTAAGGTCTATCAGATTTGGATTATTAAGGTTTGTTTCACATGATTTAACTAAGATTTATGTGGTTTGCATCAGATGTTTTTGTCATGCCTACTGTTTAAACCTTGTCTCATGCAGGTATTGGTGGTATGGATCTCTGTGTGACTATCAAAGGGGTCTCCTTCCTCTTGCAAACAGGCCTGGGCATATTGGGGAACGCTGTTGTGCTTCTGGCGTACGCCAGCATAATCTGTACTGAACCAAAGCTCCTTCCTGTGGACATGATCCTTTGCCACCTTGCCTTTGCCAACCTGATGCTACTGCTGACTCGTTGTGTGCCACAGACCATGACTGTGTTTGGGTTGAAGGATCTTCTGAATGACCCTGGTTGTAAGGTGGTGATCTATGCCTATCGCATTGGACGGGCCTTGTCTGTGTGCATCACCTGCATGCTCAGCGTATTTCAGGCCATGACAATAGCCCCTGCAGGGCCCAAATTGTCCAAGTTGAAACCTATGCTTCCCTCTCTAGTCCTTCCGACCTTTGCAGCATTGTGGCTCCTTAATATGGCCATTTGCATTGCAGCTCCATTTTTCTCCATGGCTCCACGTAACGGCACCATCCCTGCATTCACCCTCAACCTCGGCTTCTGTCATGTGGACTTCAGAGACAATATGTCCTATGTTATTAACGGAGTGGCTGTCTCTGGGAGGGATTTTGCATTTGTAGCCCTGATGTTGGGCTCCAGCGGGTACATCCTCCTGCTTCTGCACCGCCACAGCGAACAGGTGAAAGGGATCCGTCGCTCTCATGGCAGCAGGTCAGAAACTAGAGCGGCTAAAATTGTGGTGACCCTGGTGGTTCTCTACGTTGTGTTCTTTGGCATTGATAATGTGATCTGGATCTACATGTTGACGGTATCAAAGGTTTCACCAGTAGTGGCTGACATGAGGGTGTTCTTCTCCTCCTGCTATGCCTCCCTCAGCCCCTACTTTATCATTTCATCCAACAAGAAGGTCAAGAGGAAGATTGTGTGTGTAGCAGAGCACGACCAACCGTTAGTGGACACTCAGGAGTCGAATGAGAAATGACTCTGTCTCTGCCTTGACAGCCTGCCATCTAGGATGCATTGCAGCAAACCTATAAAACCTGTTTATCTTTTAGCATTTTTACCAAGATAATTATTTAGTACTTCACTGGTCCTTCAGATTTCTAAAATACTGTAATGGATTAGGTTAGTTTGAGTAGAAGAATACAGCATTTTTACAACAACAAAATCAAGATGAGATTGTAATTTTAAATGTAAAAATTGTTTGTACATGCATGTAACGTATTGTGGACTAACTTGTTAATTATAAAGTTCTAATAATTAAAAGAATCTCTCCCCAAAGGATTTGCTGCACATTGTCTTTGGTTTTTAAATTTTTGGTTACCAAAAGCAATTATGTCTTAATTTAGAATAGTAGTAAAAGTAATAGTAATTAATAGAAGTTGTAGTAGTAATCCACATGCTACTTAAATTTGCTTCGCGCGTTTTTGTGAGCCACAGTCATCATCGTTAGTTTCTTAACTGAAATATCAGCAGATTTATTATTCCTACAAAAACGTTAAATATGGAATATTGTCCTGCTAATATGTTACATTAAATGTATTAATGACAGCAAATATTCAATATACCTATAACAATACGTTTTCTTATCTAACGGTTCACTGAATAACACTAAACACTTTTTTTTTCGTCACGCTCTAATTGGCTGAAATTTTGAGCGCCGCTTCGTTACTTTTATCCCGTGTTTGTCTTCTCAGGCAGCAGTTTACGATGATCCGTTTGGAAAAAATTAAAAGCAATGCTTTCATGCTTGCTTGAAAATGTCGCATTTTTTGTAAAACGAAGAATTACTAGTGTTTTGGGGGTTTTTTTTGGATTTGCATATCTGCTTTTAGATTTTAAAATCCCAAACAGGATGTCAGGTTCCTCCTGACAGACAATACTGAGGGGAAAATAACTATTCAAGTATCAACACAATAAACCCCGGAAAAGGGAAGAGGAAGAATTATCTGAAAGTACAGAATAGTTGAAATAATGTCGAGGAAAATGCTTTTAAACAGTGTGAGGATTTAAAGCGAACATTAATGAGTCGTTATTAGTATTGACATGTTTCAGCTGAAGTAAATCACACAGTATGGGCGGCAAAGTCTGACAACAAAATGCTGGAACGATCCTAAAATCCGTTTGTTATGGTTTCTGAAGATTTCTTTCCAGTTTGTTCATCAACCAACTTTAATTTTAGGTAAGTTTCATTAAAAAAAAAAACAATTCTACTGCTTACTGAATGAATAAAACATATACGAGCTTTTTAACAAAGCGATTCTCTTTCACTTGCTTTTATAGTTCTGCAGTTTGTCAGCCTGTTTGACTTTGTTTAAATCTAATCTGAACCTCTGCCCAGTCTCTCCTCCTCGGTCCAGTAAAATGACATGATCTGAGGGTACTGTTTCCAGTCTCTGATGACAATGGCCAGAATAGCCTGGTATCAAGAGAAGGTAAGAACGTCATCTATCTTTAAACAATGTTAAGATTTTATACTGAGATGGACAGTATTTTTAGTACCTGAAAATAACGTTTTGTTAGTGATTGTGTTTGTAAATTAATCCAGAAGTTGTTTGATTTCCTGCTTTTGACAAAGTAATAAAAAGCATCACTCTTAAATGTTTCATATCATTAAATACATTTAATCATCAGACAAAGATAACTTGTTTAAATGCATAACGCAGTTTTTAAATGATGGTTGCATGTATGAAGGGGAAAAGCTAACCAAACCAATCTGGCCTTATGAGAAAAAATAATCACTCCCTAATCTAATAACCAGTTCCACCAGGTTTCCAAGTCTGAACTTTGTCTAGGCCACTCTAAACCTTTATTTTATTTTATTTTATTCTTTTTGGAGACAAACTGGTTTGTTCTGAATCAAGTGCTTGATCCTAAGATTACAGACTGTTGAATTGTCTTTTTTCTTCAGGATTTGCTCAGTAAAAGCAGAGAAGCAGCTTTAATTCCATTAACAAAATGTTTGTAAACTGCTAAAAAAAATTTTTTTTGAAAATTTGTATTTGTTTTACTACTTTTGTCTTGTATATCCACAGAATATTTCCCTAAATGTCTTGGCAATAATAATGTTTTTAGCTAATGTCAGACAGGCTTTTATGTTCTTTTTCATCACCATTTTTTCATTTTCGCTGTGTATTTGTCTCACAGATTCCATATTACCCAGTCTATTTTTTTTATCCCTTAATTATAAACACCGAACTTAACTGAGATAAGTGAGTTCTGCAGTGATTTAAATGATGTTCTTTGTTTTGCTGTGACCTCTTTGTAATTTATAAATGGGCTCTTGGACAAATTTTGGTTGGCTGGCCATTCCTTGGAAGATTCAGTCAGTTCCATATTTTGTCGATATATTATAACGATTCTCACTAGTTGGAATTTGTTTTTTGTATTAAATTTAATACTCATTTGAGAAATACATTTTGTATTTAATCAGGTTTTCTGGGTCTGATATTGTACAGCTATTGTTTCATTTTTGCTTCAGTTTATGTATTGAAATAACAAAATCTATTACTATTCCCAACACCATAGTTGATTAATATTGCAAATTTATAACTAGCTGTTTGTTTTTTGTTTTTAAATTTTCAGAAAGGTTAGTGTTTGTGATATAGCTAGTTGTGGTGGTATTCTGTTTTACATTGCCACCTGTCAATCATGTACAAAAACAACTGCAAACATGCATAGAAAGTTGCAATGCCTGTATGGAGAAAGGAGAGGCAGGCAGCTCCTTTTGAATTTATGAAAGTCTGGAAAGAGAATGAATTAGCTTCTGCTTAATGTGGCTTGTTTTAACATGTTGTGGAAACAAACAAGAACACAGAAGGGTGTTTAATGTTGCCAGACTTGAACTTTTAATCTGTCGGAGTTTAACTCATACCTTCAAATGCCCATGTATATTATTTAGACTAAGAGATTTATATATTTTAAAGATGTTCTAAGCCCAACAATAAGCACAGTAGTAACAGTAAATAAGAGATTTTTTGCTTTAACTGATCAAACATTTTGCTTTTCTTTAACATCTGTTAGTGTAAATTAAATAAACAGGTCTTATGTGTTGTGTTGAAAACAAAATAATGAAAACAGTGCTATTTCTGGTTACAGATCGGGGCCTATGACCAGCAAGTCTGGGAAAAATCCCTGGAGAAAGCAGATTTAGGCGTAAGATGTTTTTTTTTATTGTTGTTTTAAAGTTGTAGGTGTTTTCATGTCTTGTTTCCACTAAAATAATTACTCTGGTTCTATTTACTGAAGGGTTTAGAGAGAAAACCAAAGAAGACCGGTTACATCAAATCTGACCTCATTGATGTTGACTTAGTAAGAGGTGAGAGGAATCATTACTTAACATATTTTATGTAAAGTAGCGTGTGATTCTAAATGACACATTAACTACCTGATGTGAATAGCATGTACTTTCAATAATGTTGCTGGTTATTTTGTCGCCACAGGATCAACTTTCAGTAAAGCCAAACCGGAGAATCAATGGACGGCGCTGACTCGAAAAGGTCTGGTCAGAGTTCTGCTGTTCCCTTTCTTCTTCCAATGGTGGATCCAGGTGACCTCCAGGTCCATCTCCTCATGCATCCTCGTGTTATATTTTCTGCAAGGTAATCTTCCTCTTAATGTATAGGTCTGGCTGCAACTAAAAATTATTTTAACAATTGATTATTCCGATGATTAACTGATCAATCAGATTTAAAAATCAGCTAATTTTTTACCACTTAAGCCTTTTTTTTTTTTTTTTTTTACCCCTCCAGGGGTTGTTTTTTTTTGTGGGCTCTAGTGTCCCTTATATCACAGTGGGCTGACAGGAAACGGGGAAGGAGAGGGGGAAGACATGCGGCAAATGTCGTCGGGTCCGGGAGTCGAACCCGCGACGGCCGCGTCGAGGACTCAAGGCCTCCAAATGCGGGTCGCGCTAACCCCTACGCCACCACGGCACACCCCCCACTTAAGCCTTTTTATACAAAAAATGCAAATATTCCAGTTCTTTTTTTCAAATAAGAAAATAAATATAACATTTCTTAAAATGCAATAACAGACCATTCCTTCATTTCTCTGAATGTTTTTGACATTTCATGCTTCACATGATTTCAATTGATGGCTGATTGACAGGCTTTTACTGAACTGCAATCATCTGAATCAGGTGTGTTAAAGCAGAGAAACATCTAAAACATGCGGGGCAGTCTGCCTTGAGGAGCAGTGTTGGGCAACATTGTTTTAGTGTACACTTGATCATTTATAGCAAAGAATGCACCTGCAGTTTAAAAGATATATATTTCAAACATCAGCATGTGAAAAGCAGTTTTTTCTACTTGACTTAACATCATTTTTTTGGATATACTGATTAATGATTGGCTAGCGAAAGGGTGATAACAGATTTTCTTTTTCAGACACATAAATTATTATCAACAAAACAGCAGGACAGTTATCAGAATAAATTGACATACAGAATGTATGAGGTTACGTACTCCAGTTAATCAATTATTAAATTAGTTGATGATCATTCCAGTAATCAATTAATCCGATTAATTGTTTCAGCCCTATACATGTCACTGTAATTCTACTAAGCATGTGCCCCTGGACAAAGGTAACATCATCTCCACTGTAAAAGACTTTAGCCTTTGTAGTCCTGCTATGTGTAATTTTAATGGGCTATTTAGACTTTTTTGGAACCAATTATGTTGGGATTGATGTGAAAACATTGTGTTTAGGTGGCTCCATTCTGTTGAAATTTCTATTTGTTGTGCAGTGACACTACATTTTAATCAAGCCTTCACTTACTGGATTCATGTTTGTTTAAATTCATTTATGCACTACTGTGCCCTGTTTCCCTCCACAGTTGAGCGGCACAGATGAGAGCTCATTAGCACACATGAATTCTGTTATAATGCCTCCCCTAAGAGAGCGCTTTGTTTGTTGTTGCCAAACGTTTTGCTCCCCTCAGTGGCAGCGGTGCTGCTGTACCTGGAGGTCCCCCGGGCCAGTGCCAGCGAGGTGTTCGGGCCCATGTGTCTCATGCTGCTGCTGGGCACCGTTCACTGCCAGATTGTTTCAACAGAGTCCAGCCGGTGGCCCTCAGGCAGTCCAGCTGCTAGCAGCAGCACCAGCCCTACACGCAGGAGGAGGTGGTTTATCTTTGCTCTTTATATCCTAACAGACTCACAGCACTTGGCTCATATGTAAACTCTCACATAAAGTACACAAAGCCAGAGGGCTTTTGTTGTTTCCTAAGTGTGCTACACAATATTTGAATTTTATTGTTCATTTTGCTAACTGCTCACATACTTGTTTTGTCTTAATTAGATAAAAAAAAGAAAAAACTATATATTGTTGTTTTCTTTGTTGTGTTTAACGGTTTAAGAAATATTTAATATCCCTCCTTCTTTTTCTTCCAAAAGACTTATTATTAAATTCTGTCTCCTTCAGGCCAAGGAAGGGCAAAGGGTTGAAAAAATCAGAAGAAAAGACTGACAGCGAGAACGCAGAGCAGCAGGGGCCCTGGCAGTTTGAAGATAGCCAGCGATTATACAAGACCATGGAGAGCCGGGTACAGTCACTCATCTCTGTCAGTATTTTTAGAGTCAGGGTGAACAGTGGTAAATGGAAGAGTAAAAGCCCTATTCTGAGCATCACGGGCAATTTGAAAACCTCTTCAAAATGCTTTCTGTGGAAATGTTCTTATACTTTCCTTAAATTTGGCCTGTATAGTAGAGCTATCAAAATGCTAATAAAAATCTACATCCTATCGCAGATAAAATATCACCCTTTAATTTTATTATAAAATTATACTGAGAACAATTATGTCAGTGGCAATGAAGTAAATAAAGCTGCAATACCCTTCTTGTGTACCTGTGTACATCCGTTAAAGTTGCATTTGTAACTATTATAACACAATGTTCTTTTATGAAAACATTAACATTACATCAAACACAAGCACATATAAATCTTTTATACCTGTCTTTATGTTCTCTTTCAGTGCAAAAGTCAATCAGGATTTGGAGCATCTGATGAGCTCTCTAGTGACGAAGGGGAAAGCGAGCAACCAGTGGAGGTAATTCGATCGTTACATCATCGCAAGGCACACCCAAAATCGTCATCTCCGTCAGTGTCTCCTGTTAGGAAGAGGAACATAAAGTTCAGCCCCAAGCCCACAGCCGATCCTCAGGTAAAACTCGTTGTTTGAATGAATTTAAATGGAAATGTAAAGCGGACCTATTATGCAAAATTCACATTTTGCTTCTTTATATATTTTTGTTTGAGTCTCAACTACTTCTAAAAATAGGCCAAATGCATATAAAAATCCTAAAGTGTTTTTTTTAATCAATGTTAATGTGTTTTTTTGGTGTCTGGAAAATGAGCTGTTTCAAAAAAATCTCCTACTTGTCCTACGGTACAATTCCATAAGCATTTTACCGTCTAGCAACTCCATCCATGCCCAACCTTCGTTACCTAGCAACCCAAGCAGAGCTTCAGCACTTTTAGTCAAGGAGTTTTACCGCCGTATGCGCTGAACAATGGTTGCTTAACATGCAGGTATTTTGTTGTTGATTTACCATAATGAAATGACCTGCTGCGTTTTTGTTGATTGTGCAGCAGACTCTTTATCTGCTTTTTAAAATTGTACGTTGTATAATTGCACATCTGTTTGCAGTGTAAACGTTGCGTTGGGGGGCATGGCCATCAGCAGCTTATTTGGATTTAAAGTGACGAGAACCTAAAAAAGCTCATTCTGAAAGGAGCTCAAAATGGGCAGAGCTGACCAGACTAAAATATATTTATCTATGAATGATTTTGTTTAAAAATGTAACAAGCATGTTTTGTGTAGCCCATTGACCCATCCTAACCTGTTCATGGTAGCATAATGAGTCATTTTTAAATTTCTCACTCTCTGTTTTAACTTATTTCATGAAATATTGCAGTTTTGTTTGTTAATCAATGCAACTTGCACTGTTTTGTCTAGGATCAGGAGGAGAGTGAGGGACCCACCGAAATAAAGCCTCATAAGATCGATCGACTCAGGCTGGGCTCTCGTCCCGCTTCTGACACGGACGACACGATGTGGGAGGAGTTTCTGCAAGGCCCTGACTCCGCCTCCACGGGGAGCAGCGACTGTGAGGGGAACGGGAGGTTCCAGGCTGGGATGAACCGTCCACAAAGCACAACATCAGGCAGTGATGATGAAGGTTTACAGCAAGGATTGACCAGTGTAAATATAAATCTGTCTTACAATATTTATCTTTTTGTCTTTTTTATATCTCATTATGTTGCAGCTACTCTTAGCTGTCTTGCTATTTATTCTATTTTGTTACAACAAACTGTATACTTATTTTTTAAAATCTCATTGCAACTTTAATCACTGTGTTTTCACACGTTTCATCTCTTGGTATTGTTCATCAGAGCCAGCTAAACTGGCTTCAAGCATGCCACCCATCCAAAGACCGTGTTAGCGCCATAATATGGGAGCAGGGTGAGTGCAAGAAAGCAGACATGTCGGTCCTGGAGATCAGCGGGATCATTCTCACACGGGTAAGTGTGTCCTGTCTCGAACATTTATTACTTTCCTTTTTGATTAAGGAAAGTAATAGTTTAAATTAAAATCAATTGATAATTTGTAAGTTTAACAAAAGTGAGTAGAACACAGCAATATTTAAGTCAAAAATTTAAATTCATGCTAAATTGAAATATGACTCTAAATAAAAGTGAATGATTCCATAAAAAAAAGTAGCCGGACGAAGAAGAAATGGTTATAATTTGTTGTTCTCATATTACAGTTTTTTGTCATTTACAAACTAAATGAATGTGCGGGACATTTTACAACTGTCATAAATATTTAAATTAAGTATTTCAGGTCCCAGTACTAAACCTTATGGTACTCCACATTCAAAGTCCTTGCGCTCCAATTAAACTTTACAAACTATCTTTTGTTTATCAAATAACTGCTCTGCTCAAACATTTATGAAGAATGCTTATTCTGTATTTGGTGTGTAACTTTGTGTTTGTCACCAGGTAAAGATGGTGGAACAGGGCATGGGCTACCTTGTGCTCAGTGGTCTCATGACGGCCACTCTGGCGCTGCTGCCCTTCGCCTTCCGCCTGGCTCAGCGTTTGGACATGTCCGGCCTCAGCTCACTGTCCCTAAAGCAACTAGTCGAAATCGCATTGGGCATGTGGGATTACCGAGCTTACGCCTTTTTCTTCATCACAACAGTTCTCAGAGTCTGCCTCATAGGGCTCTTCTTCTTCATGATGTGTGTGGCTGAGAGAACCTACAAACAGGTGAGTGATCAATTCAACCTGTTTGCAGAAATATGTACATGACCTTACAAACTGTTTCTCAATGGGACATTATGATATTATGTCACAAAGAGAAATTATTCCTCCTTACAAAAGCCTTTTATTACCACTATTGTATACAAAGCATCAGTTAATAATACTTTATTAATTTCTTTGTTACTATATGATTTATAACTCCATTTTTTTTCTTATTCTGTATATTTGTCCTTACTATGTAGAACCTATAGATCCATTCAGTAAATCAGAATATTAGGAAAAATGTCTATTTCAGTAACAGTTAACTAAGTGAAGCACATTATACAGATAAATTATCCCTTTAACACTACTGTGTTAAAGGCTTTATTTCTGTTAATTATGATGAAATTATGCTTACAGTGAAGGAAGACATAACAATTAAGATTAAAATGTTACATCAAACTAACAAAAAGGTTTTAATAAAGAAATGTGGGCTTAACAAAAAGGACATTTATTAAAGGTTGTTTTCTTCAAAAGGCACTTTTAATCTGACAAACGAGTATTGTCAGACCTCATATTCAAATTTATTGAATATATCTTTTCCCCAAATAAGGAACAATAAAGAATTTTCTATTTTAAAAACTGATCATCATATGTTCTGCCAGTGACAAACTGTAATTAAGGTGAGCTTGAGTGATCTTTCTGAAATCTGGACAGCAGCTTTTGAAAAAAAAAACAATGCATTTTTTGATTAAGGGAATTTTAAATCATTTTGGATACAGTTGTTAAGTGTTAAACTTTCTCTCATTTATTTGTATTTGCTGAATGTGAGTGAAGTGGCTGAAAATGTCCAAATAAAGGCCCGTAGAAGTCCTACACAGTCAGTCAATAACATTTATTTTATCTGTAGATGAATTCCTTTTTGTTGCATAAGTGGTAAACTTGAGAATTTTGCAAAATACTGTGGATACAAATACTTATAACTTTCACAAATGAGAAATAATTGTAAGTCTTGAATTAAACAGTTAGTCATTTTTTCACATCTACATTATTATTTGTGATTATTAATGACTTTTTATGGTGTATCTCAACATTTCCCCAACAGAGACTCTTATTTGCCAAGTACTTCAGCCATCTCACCTCAGCTCGAAAGGCCAAGAAGTCCGAGATCCCTCACTTCAGGCTGAAGAAAGTGCAAAACATCAAGATGTGGCTGGCGCTGCGCTCTTTCCTCAGGGTAAGTGTCCTCCTTTATCACCCAGCTAAAACATTGCCTTGCACTTTGTAAACAAACTGTCTCTGATCCGCTTGTTGGTTGCAGAGACGAGGACCGCAGCGCTCTGTAGATGTCATTGTCTCCACAATCTTCCTCTTAGCACTTTCCATTTCATTCATCATTTGTGCTCAGGTCAGTGTGAGAGACCCGAGAAGACCCGGCGTGTTTGGATAACATTGATTTTATTCCAATGTCTTTGCATATTGTCTGATTTATGTTAAACAAATGAGCTCAAATGTTTTATTGGAAATTCCAACATTATCTCTTCTCCTCTTCAGCTTCTAAACAGTCACAAAACGTTCCTGGAGTCTTTAATTAATTGGGAGCTGGTGGTGTGGTGCTTCTCCCTCATCCCCTTCCTGCTGCGGCTCGCCACGCTGGGCTCAGAGACCAACTCCAAATACAGCAACTCCTCAGTGCTGCTCACTGAGCAGGTGGCGCCCTCTGGCTGCAGAATCCTTTATACCACCAGTTAAATCATATGTAGAATCAAATGATAAATTATGCTTCTTTTTTGATTGCAGATTAATTTGTATTTGAAGATGGAGAAAAAGCCTAATAAGAAAGAACAGCTCAGTATAGTGAACAACGTCTTAAAACTGGCCACAAAGCTGATGAAGGTAAGAACTGAATTTTTATTTACAGTAGCTAAAGTTTGCTTTGTGCCCTTGTTTGAGCAAAAGCTCCTGTCCAGATTAAAGTTTATACTTGTTAACCTTTGCACGTTTTATTCTTTTTTTCAACCAAAAATTTGAATGTCTTTAACCAGGATTTCTCTGTGATAGAAAAATATACAGATGAAATGGTGAACTGGATGGACAAGGATTTATGGTGTTCAGTTTTTCATATATATAAAAAAAATCTTAAGTGTGTTGTGCATTTGTTTTTAGTCCTCTTTAATTTAACATATCTAAAGGAAATCATCTAATTGCCATAAATTGCTAAATAAGTTCTTGTAATTCTTCATTCCTTCTTTAGGAGCTGGACACCCCCTTCAGGCTGCTGGGTCTGACCATGAACCCTCTGATCTACAACATCACAAAGGTCATCATATTGTCTGCTGTTTCTGCAGTCGTCAGTGATCTGCTGGGCTTCAATATCAGAGTAAGTTGAGTTACAATGAGGAATTAAGAATCCTCAATATCTTCTTGGAACAATAAACTACAAACAAGAAATTTAACTTTTAGCAAAGTGTTTTTTATCAGAGGAGTTCTTTACATGCAAATATTCCAGTTTTTATTCTGTCCCAAGAGCTACTTTTGTTACAATAATTTTTCTTGAATGAATCTTTGTTTTTTTCTTTTCCTCCAGCTGTGGAAAATCAAGCCCTAATGTGAAGAGGACAAGCCACTAACAGTCAGACACTGGAGTCCAGAAACACTCTCCGTCTCCTGCAGACGCCTTCTCTAATGCAAAACGTGCTCAAACCTACTGACAGCGTTCAGTGCTGACTGTGCCTTCCACATGAACCGTCGGCCATTCAGAAGCCAGAGATGCTCCGACAATCACTCATGCAACATTTACTAGCTGCTCAGCTGAGGTGGCTTTAAAACTTTCCATCAGCTCTGCCATTATGGAAGCACCTAACCTTTGACCTTCAAATGTCCCTCTGGAAGTGGTTTAATGTAGCAGCAAGCTGACGTTTGAGATCATTTCCGGCTTCTGAGGCACTCAAATTTATATCTTAGTCTTTTACAGATGTGTAGTCTAACATGGTGTGTAAATGCAGATATTATCATGTAAATAGTTGTTTGTTTGTTTGTTTTTTATTAATCTTTTCTTAGGACAAGGAAAATCAAATACTTCTGCTGTCTCAAGCCAAGATATCACATATGAACTGACTTTTCATAGTGTATTTAACAGCTCTTTACCATAGCTGTGCTTTATTTATTTGGGTTTCTGTTTTAAGCTCTTGGACTTCTTATCTGTAAATCTCTGACCCCTGTTTTCCACTTTTTATCAAGAACCACTGTAAAAAATAAATAAATAAAAAAGCAATAAATAAAATCACATAGTCTTTGATAATGGAGAATAAATTGTTTTCCACCGAGCCATGTTTCTATCAGTTATGAATAGTGCAAATTGTTAAACAATCACAAGGGAAATTAATGTAGCATAAAATATTAAATCAAGTGATTTATTTCAAGTGTTTTTGTTTATTGCAAATATTATGGATTGCTGCCTAACTCGAAATTTAATGTAGGAGAAAAAATTTAAATTTTACATATGAACAAATAAAATATATATACTTTAATAGATATTTTACAGTTCTTCCTTCCACTAAACTTCCCATTAAGCTCTGTACAGCCAGCTTCTTTATCTATGGCTTTCTTTCAGCTTATACTCCTTGTGAAAGGTTAAAGGCTTAATTGGGACTTTTTATCTGTAAATAGCAGATAAATGTCATGTAAATTTCATGTTTTTTCAACGGGAGAAAAAGATCATTTCACAAAGAAATTAAGCAAATTTTAAAAGTTGGTATTCACTTTTATTTTAAAAAAAATATTACTATAAGTAATATTTTGTATAAATATTTGAAGTTAGCCTTCTCATTTGTCTTATCTTTTTAGATCCCTTTTAGTTTGCTTTTGTTCGTTTGTTTTTTTAATGATTTTCAAATGGTGAAATGCTGCTGTACAGTGTAGAGTGTATGGCGCTGCCATAGAACTGCTTCTATTCTCAGCTTTACGGTAGAGTGAGAGAGAAAAAAAAAATCTGAATCTGACGTGGAGACGCACCTCCAGCTCGGACAGACGCCAGCGCGCTGTGGACGCGCCTCAACAGGAAGGACGGGCCAACCGACCAGACTGGCTCCTCCGACCGCAGTGTCCGGTTCGGACTGTCGGTCCTGCTGATCCGGGGATTTATTCGCATTTAAATCCTGCAGAGGCGGTGCTATAGTTTAAAAGGATCCTCGGATTTGCAAAGCGATCAGGTAAATGTATCCATGCATTGTATGTTATGCTGAAGGAAATGCGACTTGTGCAGATAATGTCAAACAAATGTCCACATTTTTGGTCATTAGAGGTCGCGTCGCATGATTTTGATAAAATATTTTTGTAATCGAATAGATGATGTAGCGGCAGTGTGTCCGGTCCTCTACATCCAAATGAGCAATCGATGTTGCCAGGGATACATAAAGTCATAACCTT
This sequence comes from Xiphophorus couchianus, assembly GCF_001444195.1. Classification (NCBI taxonomy): domain Eukaryota; kingdom Metazoa; phylum Chordata; class Actinopteri; order Cyprinodontiformes; family Poeciliidae; genus Xiphophorus; species Xiphophorus couchianus. Next base: position 7,060,611 of record NC_040247.1, read on the forward strand.
CAGATACTGATAGATATGTTTAATTTTGGCGCAGGTTTTTTTCTGGAATTTGCATGGAAACAATTCTTTAAATGTTGCCTGTTCTATCTTTTTTCATTCCCTCATATAGAGATCAGTTTGGACAACGTCCCCCTGAGAATGTGCAGATATATTTTTTTTCATTTAGATAAAAACTGATTAAATTTCGACATGTCCTGCACCCAAAGAGACAATGGAGCTTCCACAAACTCCACAGAAGACAAAAGAACAGACCCGAGATGCAAGGAGAAGAAATGTTGTAAGTGAACTCCCTGTTGGTTTTCTACAATTAGATTTGAGTAAGGTTCATTTGTAACATGAGCTCCTGCCTTGTCCACTCCACTCCGGTTCCAATTTACAAATGCTTTTTTTAATCACATCTTTTGTACTGAAGGTTATTTGTTTAAGGTTCCAAATTACACATAGGTTAGTAAGCGACTGTTGGCCAAGATGACCAAAAGGTCAATTCTGACTGGCAATTTAAAAAAAACTTTGTGTGACACTTTCTTTCCATTATTCTTAAGAAAATTGCTTTTCATTCCCAGGATGTTTCCACTGCTCATTTCGTCTTTGAACTGAGACCACAAAGGATATTTGTGTCCAAAGAGACAATTATTTTTGTCCAGTCTACAGATGATGGCCTAGTTATTATGTTTGCAACAAAATACCCAATTTGATATATTCTATAACATGTTGGGTATCAGGAGGCAGTCATATGACTTGATCTCATCTATGCTGGTCATTGATTTTTTGGGATCTGTCTTACAGCATGGGCTTCTTATATGACAAACTCTCCAACAGTGATCGTGATGATCGGCCTGCCTGCAAGAGGAAAGACCTACATGTCAAAGAAACTCACACGTTATCTCAACTGGATTGGAGTTCCAACCAAAGGTGAAGCTTGAGGAGCGACATTTTATTCTTAGGAAGTCCAGCATATTGACTTGCATATTAGACATCAATGAAACATTTCTATGCACTATTCTCTATTTTAAAATAAATAAAATACATATCTTACATCCTGAGTTTGCCTACAATGTAACACAGTTATAATAAACCCTTAGAAAAACGTACAGGATGAAAAGGATAATAAAAAAATATTACCATAAGTAATATTTTGTATAAATGTTTTGCTTCTAAGAAGACAGACTTTCTTAAAGCTTTTAAAATGATCTGGTGCATTTTAGGCTTTTTTGAAGATTCTTTCAAACATTTCCTGTAGATGTTGGCTGCTCTTTTATGCATTTTCTATACCATGCCATTCAAATTATTGAAACACACTAAACAACATCACGTCCTACTCACATTTTAGAAGCCAAAGTCCAAAGGAAAGATTTTTTTAGCGCTTTAAAACTTTGTTAGACTTAACACTCAACACAGCTTAAAAGACTTGAAGAACTACTGGATTTTTTCAAAACGAAACATTAAGAAATCATGGAAGATTCTGGACATTTCATAGAAATGCATTAAAATGTTATACTTGAAATGAACAAACATGGATCAACAAATAGTTGGCAATATCTTCATCTGGATTCAATTTTGAATATTTATTTCAGATTCTTAATAGTATTTAAATTCAAAACAAGATAGGAATAAGATGATAAATGCATTTAAAACAAAGCATGAAATATATTTGTTTTAACTATTTCATCCACATAATGTATGTGTATTGACAATTCAAGATACTGCTATATATGCTAGAACATTGAGTAGGGACTAACATTTTGGATAAAATCAGTGGGTATTTGTTTATTTTTTTCTAGAATGACAGTGTGTGTATTATATTGATGAAGTGTTTTTATTTCACAGTGTTTAACTTGGGTGTGTATCGCAGAGAGGCAGTCAGAGCCTATAAATCTTATGATTTCTTCCGCCACGACAACGAGGAGGCCATGAAAATAAGAAAGTAAGTTTCATTTTGTGACCAAATAGGAGTTATCTTCGGGTGTCTTTACGAAGAGTGTTCATTTTCTGTGTGATATCAAGAGAAGCTGTAGTATCACTGTTATCTGCGTGTTTCATTTCCTCCATTCTGCACCCTTCAGCTGCATCAGTGACTAAGCTGTTTTGTTGGCCAGCAGTCAAAGTTCGGCCACAGTCAGCCAAATTTTTTGTGCTAATCTAAACTGATACTCACACACATCTACAAAGAGGCATAAAACACACTATGACCACCAGAATTTTGTATGAGTCAACACTGTCAACTCCAAATCTGCTCTGAGTTCCCCAAAAGGCTTAACCAGAAGCAAGAAGGCTCTTCTTCTCTCATGATTTTGTCCTGTTAAAGTAATTGAAATGGAATTTGTAATGCATGGCTACCATGAAAAAGTGTCCCAGTGCTGAATTGTGACCTAGATGTCAAACAAGCTGCTGCTGTCACTCTGCGACACAAGCTCTCCATTGTGCTGCACAGCAATCCGGTTATCAATATTACTCAGGTTGAGTCATTTTGTTGTCAGAGGAGACGACTGAAAGGGATTCTAGTTGTAGTTTTTACATTTTGTAACAATAGTCTGTTATTTGGATTTAGAGAAGTGGAGAGAGGATGCATGGGCATTTTAAGAATCCTTTGTAGAAACTACTGAGTGAAGTCTGGACCTGAAGGCGGGTGAGGAATGAATTCATTTCTTTGTGCATTTTTGCCAGATGAATCTTTCTGCCTTCAGTTTTGTTTGATGTGCTGCAGCTAGTCTGTTTCACAGGCTGAGTACTGGAAATCAGCATACCCCTTTACATTCCAGAAAAATATACAGAGGTACTATTTGAAATCATAAGTATAAAAAGCAGTATGAGACTTTTTTCATCAGTTTGGCTATCTGCGTTTTCCAGATTATTGTTGGTGTTTTTGATTGTGTGACTCTTTTCCTTTGCATCATTCTGCTGCAGATTGATTTTTTTTTTCAGAACGTATCTTGTCTCAGAAAAGTCTTCTTATTGTTTTTTTTTTTATCTAGTCTAGCCATTCTGTTTTTGAGGCTTGCCATAGAGTTGGAAATTGACATGTTTATCTTCTGGAAAACACTTCTCATTTGGCAGACAGAGACATCACTTTACCATGAGAAATATCTTCTCACCATTGAGCTCCACTGTCTTCTGTAGATGTTCGAGCCTCTCCAGTGCATTCTTTCGTCTTTACCACAAAATATAACGAACTGCTGATTTGGCTGCTCTTAATGTTCCCACCATTTCCCTGAAGCAGTTGTTTTGTTTTGCAGCCTAAGATTGGCCAGTTTTCCTTGTAGAGATAAGAGCTTTAGCCACATTCAGATTCAAGTCACAAGTTTCCAAATGCAAATTCCACATGTGGGATCAACAGGCTACCTTATGCTTGCTTTACTCATACAGCTGAGGATGCTTTTGTCCTCAAAACATAGTTTGAAATAGCTCTACATATCACAAAACGGTAATTCTTAAACCCTCCCACCAACAAGAATGTGACTGTGCCTGAGATAAAGTTGAGAGTTTGCAGCCTGTGCATACATTCCCTAAATACCTTTAACTTCAGTTATCAAAAAGAAATAATTCTCCATTGAAAATATACAGAGTTTTTTTTTTTGTATGCCTGAATTTAATTGGGGTAGTGTATTCTTTAGCAGACAACTTTTAGCAATCCATCTAAATTCTGTCCCATAAAAATGTATTGATTGAATCTAACTGAATGTAGCTGAATATAACTGGAGTTAATTTTGATTTTAAACATTATACTCCACACAGAATTATAGCATTTAATCTTTTTTTTTACTGTCATACTTTTATAATGTAATTTTTATGATCGTTTTTGGAATTGTGATTGCATTCTCCTCCTGTCCACAGGCAGTGTGCTCTGGTGGCTCTGCAGGACGTGAGGGTCTACCTAACAGAGGAGGGGGGTCAGATTGCAGTAAGTTTCCATCTATTTTCAATGTCTTTTAATTGCAAAACATTAACCTATCTGGCAAAGTTGTGATGCTACAGTGTCCTCCAAATGTTTATCTCTGTTTTCTGCCTGTTGCCAGGTTTTTGATGCAACAAACACAACGAGGGATCGGCGAGATCTTATTCAGGCTTTCGTGAAAGAGAATGGCTTCAAGGTGAAACTGTATTTTATTTTATTTATTCATGCCGGTTGAATGTGCAGCCTGAAGCTTTTACAAATGAAAGCTATCCTTGAATTTCTGTGGTTGAACAGCTATAACAGGATGCATACTGTGAACTGGCCTTCTATTCCTAAGATTCGTAGAGGATGAGTGCATGTTATTGGATAATACATAGGTTCTAACAAGCAGAGAAGGGGGATCAGAGAAAAATGCTTAGAACTAGATGTTGTGACTCTAATTTTTGTAATTTTACAAAGACTATAGCAGGTTTCACTAAGGATTTTTTCAATCTGCATTTAAAACTGATCTGAGCTGGGTTTTGCGGGTGCTGAAGCTCAGTAAAATACAGCATGCTCCATATCATAAATGTATTAATAATCCTTTATTCATATGGGGAAATTCTCCTGAGACTCATTGAATCATTTTCAAGAGAAACCCATTACATACGTCACAAAAAATAACATGGAAACAATAATACAATCTACATCTTTAAAATGATTAAAACCATAAAGATAGCTTATATTTGGTTGCGTGTCTGAGTATTTAATGTCTAATTTAATAGAAACTTTCAAACTGTTTCTAATTTCTGTTTTAACATATTACAGTAATACATCTTAGCATGTTTCATCACAACTTTTTACTTGATGTAAAATGATAAGCAACAGGACAGCAACAGATATTGGAAATTATTATTATTCATCACCAGTTTTAATTAGGTTTTAACTTGTCTGTGTTTTTGTTTTGTTTTCCTTTTGAGTGGAAATGTGTTTTGTTGCACAAAATTATTTTTTTGACACGTTGTTTATTCAGTGCAGCACATTTAGTACATTTTCAATTTGTATTTTTATTGAAAGCATTAAAATCCATCAATGATTGGAACTTTAGGTGTTTCTAGTTTTCGACGAGTGAACATTTTGGTATTTTTCCTCATGTCTTAGGTGCCACCATGTTACGTGTTGTTGTGGCATTGAGAGACCAAGGGATTATTCTTGTCCCAAACGTCTTAAATCGTAACATAAAACTGATGGGGTGACCATCCAACATGACCTCCCTTTCTGCAAACCTTTTTGCTTCATAGCTGTTTAATTTCTCTCTCATCCCTTAAAGCTTTCTCCATTCTGTGCTGATTTGATGAAGTCCTTTCCCAAGTTAGCTAAATGAACTGAAAGTACTCAGGTGTCTAAGGGTAGTATTCCTCGAAGATCTATCTCCTCCGATTCTGCTGACATTCTGTTTGACTGCGCCTGTTTTCCACAAACTGCGGTACAGAACTAGGTCAGCTCTGCTAGAGGCAGCAGTAAGACAGTACTCACTGGCAGCAAGTGAAAGAAATCAGAGTGAAGATGTACTGAAAAAACAACATATCTTAATCAGGATATCCCCATTAATTTCAGAAGTGTCTGATGTATATGTCTCTGTAGACGGCAAGAGAAACTGTTCAGCACTTAGGATTCAAGAAAGAGAACATTTTTTTAAGCATCTTTAGAATCACTTACATGTGAAATACATCTGAACAGAAATAAAAACCGAGTTTATTTCTCTTGTCTCTCTGAGCATAACAGGGCAACCAAATGTAAGGCGTACACAAATCTAATAAAACTTTAAGTTTTTATGCACCTGGCCAACAATAATCAATGCTTAGAAATAACTTCTTATTTTAATTGCTTTTAATGCAACTCATGCATTTTCTGTCATCCCAAAGTTGATTTGGGATACTGAATAAAGTTGAATACAAAACACAATTCTTCAAGCAGCATTGCTCTGACTTGTTTAGTAAAAACTGTATCGTATGTATCTCTATTTTCAAAGTGAAGTATCAAATTATCTCAATTTGATCCAGTTCCTATTAAGGATCTATCAATCATTCTCTCAGAAATAGCACAAATTGACAATTGAATAAAACATTTCAACATATCTATAACATTTTCCTTAAGGAAAACTGTATGACGTAGTCAAATGTGAATTTCACAAATGATCAGTGTAAACTGACCAAGCAGTCGGCTCTTTTTCCAACAGGTGTTCTTTGTGGAGTCAGTGTGTGATGACCCAGATGTCATTGCTGCTAATATTCTGGTATGAACTTATGTCACCCGTCTGTAAAGGTTTGACTTCTGATCTTTATCACGGCCTTGATCTGGTAATGTTCATAGTAATAGATGCACTGCTTGTTAAAGATATTTAAACAGGTCCCATGTCTTTTGCAGGAAGTTAAAGTCTCCAGTCCAGATTACCCTGAGAAGCACAGAGAGAGGGTAATGGAGGATTTCCTGAAACGGATTGAGTGCTACAAGGTCACCTATCAACCGTTAGATCCTGATGACTATGACAAGTAAGAATTTGTCAAATACTTTATACAGTAAACAATCTCTTCACTGTATCTGTAAGAAAAAAGTAATGTTGACGTTGTAGGAAGCTGTGATTCAGAAATTAAACACCAGATGGCGGTGTTTACCAGACATTTCCTCCAATGCCCCTGCAGGGACCTCTCTTTTATCAAGGTTATAAATGTGGGCCAGCGTTTTCTGGTGAACCGAGTGCAGGATTACATCCAAAGCAAGATAGTCTATTACCTCATGAACATCCATGTCCACTCACACTCCATTTACCTGTGTCGACACGGAGAGAGCAACCACAATGTGGAAGGACGGATCGGAGGAGACGCTGAGCTTTCTCCAAGAGGAAAAAAGGTATAGCAGCCTGTTGTTTCCTTCACCACTTCTTATACGCTGCAAAGCCAGTCTTAAGATGAGAAAAGTCTATACCTTACTGTTGTAGGACATGCACAAACACATATTACATCTTTCTATCTTCACATGAACTATGCGTTCTTTCCATTCATTTTTCATTTATTTCTATGGCCTAACCTAATCCTTACCCTGCACCTAATCATTGCTAGTACATGTCTAACTCAAAAACCTAACCTAAACTCAATTCACACCTTAGTCCTTAGCCTAACAAATAACACAAAAACAGCATTTATTCTTATTGGACCTAAGAACTGCTAAAATACACACAACTCTTTTTTTATTATTTAATTCTTCTAATTTTCTGTTTTCCCATGACAAAAGAGCATTACCAAGTAAAATAATCAAACTCAACTACACCTGTTCCTCATTTCCCAGTTTGCCCACGCCCTGAGAGATTTTATTGAAGAATATGAGCTCTCGGATTTGAAGGTGTGGACGAGCCAGCTGAGGAGGACCATCCAGACAGCAGAGGAACTCAGTGTGCCATATGAGCAGTGGAAAATCCTCAATGAGATTGATGCTGTCAGTACCAAAGAACCCAATTCACCTCATTATGCGCTTAGTAAACTTGTTAGCTTCATGAAGCCTTATGGTTTAGAAGGACATAATATCTCACACAAGCCAAAATCAAAGAAGCGTCTTATTGAGTGCATCAGAACCATATGTGATTGATATAAACATCACCCATATGTTTGATTCTCAGCCCTGTTTAGGGATAAAAATGGCTTGCTGGGATAGTCTTTATATAGATGGAATTCCATTTCTTTATTTCTGTTTTTTTTTTTTTTTCAGAATTGTTTGATACATTTTACTGCCAAATATATCAACTGCATCAACATTTATTTTATTATTGTTCCCAAGGGTGTGTGTGAGGAGATGACTTATCAAATGATCCAGGAGACCTTTCCAGAGGAGTTTGCTCTGAGAGACCAGGATAAATACCATTACCGCTACCCAGGAGGAGAGGTGACCATCAGGACCACTTTTTATTCCTGGAAATAATTAACTTTCTTATAGTTAGCTGTATTGTTGGTGTAGCAACTGTTATATCCTCTTGTCTCTTCCTCTCCATCAGTCCTACCAAGATCTTGTACAGCGCCTTGAGCCAGTTATCATGGAGTTAGAGAGACAGGGAAATGTCCTGGTTATCTGCCACCAGGCGGTGATGCGCTGTCTCTTGGCTTACTTCCTGGACAAGAGTGCAGGTCAAACAAACACATAGACACACTAAAATGTGTAGCCAATCTCACAAGAAGATGCTGATATATGATATACTTTGTTCTATATTCCACAGATGATCTCCCTTACATGAAATGTCCACTCCACACAGTGCTTAAGCTAACTCCAGTTGCATATGGTAAGTTATACCAGTAACTATGACTGTCTAATTAAAAAGCAGCATTCACAAGCATCCAGTGCATTCAAACTTTTCTTTCTTGTAGGTTGTAAAGTGGAGATGTTTTATCTGAATGTGGAGGCGGTAAACACACACCGAGACCGGCCACTTGTAAGTCTGAGTTTCAAAAACTACAATTGATATCCATTTGCTAATTTTAGTGCTACTGTGTTGAGTTAATGCATTAAATGTGACATATTTTTATCGATTTGATTGATTGAAATTGTCAGCATCTGATTTAAATGCTACCAAAGTGTTGTTTGTTGTGTCTGTTAGTTCAACACATTGGCGCCGCAGCTGCACTGGATCCCTTCATGTGAGGCTTTGCTGATGCCTTTCTGTACAGCCCAGTTTTGTTCTGCCTCTTCTATCTTTAACTTTAATTAATCAGCTTGGCTTGAGCTCTGAACCTAACACTTTTAAATAAGGTTTACTTTTACTCATATTTTAGCTCCCTGGAAGCTGTGGCTGATAATGCAAACTGCTTGGCTGACTTCATTATTACCATTAAATATGACTGCATCTTGATTCAATTATTGTGTGTATCTGAAAAAAGAGTGTGAGGCACAATTAGGCCAGAATTTCCAACTTTAAATGCAGTGCCATACAAAAGTATTCATAGCATTGACCTTCTTGAGATTTTATCAATATTCTTTAATTTGGTAGAGAACAAAAGGCAGCGCATTATGTAAAATTGAAAGAAAATAATGTCTTTTTTATTGAAAGTATGATGTGCACACTATATTTTTCAGCTTTTAGACTTATTTTATTGTCGTTGCACAAAGACACGACAGTGAAATTGGCAACAAAATGTAATTGTTTTTATTTGTAATAAATGTATTCTCCTCATCCTTCCACTTCAGACATGTATATTTCAGATGTGACAAAATGTGACACTTCTGCAAGAGACTCTAGTTTTTCTATTATGATACATACTTTCCGATGCAGGTTTTTTTCTTGTCAGTCAGAGCTCCACTGTATCTGTCCATTAATGTGGGCAGGTATTTAGAATGGCTGTGTCCATTCAGGTGGTTCCCCCGTCTCATCTGTCCCCCGATCTTTTTTCTTTAACACTTGCGGTATTTCATCTTCTGACCAGGGTAAGGTTCCGAGGGACTCTGCTCTCATACATCGCCGGAATAGTTACACTCCCTTGTCCAGTTACGACCAGGTGAAGCGCCCCAGGCTCTACAGCGCCGGAAATCAGCCGTGGCTACCGCTCGCCCCTACCCCTTCGGCTCTGATGCCAGAGAGACTGCAAAGCCAAGTTAGTGGCAGAGTTACAGGCTCACCCTCTAAGTCTGTCACTGTCACCTGTAATCAGTCACGTTCCACCACAGTTATAACCCTGTGTTAAGCATTCTCTTGACTCAATTCTGGGCTTTCTTGATGATGATTCAGTGTGTGTAAGCTGCAAATGACTTACATAAATTTCACCACTGCGTTTGTATTTCTTTCTCCGGGCATGTTTTGCATCTAGAAAAATCTGCTTTCTCCTTTTACTGATCATCCCGCATGATCCGTACCTCAACAAAACATTGTCCCCAGCTTGAATATGCAGAATAGCATGTCACTTCTTTGCTTTGTTGTTAAGTTTTTCTGTTAACAAATGACACACAAACATTAGGAGTATTTTGTACAATCACTACCTTCAAATAATCGAATATGACATAAATGTTTTGCAAAAGTTAGGAGAAAAAAATTATTCAATTATTTATTTTTTTATTGTCATACCACCTTGCTTGTTTGTGGTACAAAATTTGGACTCAGGTCCCAGATTAAGAAATATACTACACAAAAATAAATAAATAAATAAATAAATAATGAAGTAATTTGTGTGATATTCCTAACATTTCAAGCATATTCATACATGGAAGTGTTGTTCATTCACTGGCCTTGCATTATGGTACAGAGCTTCTGCCCTTCTCCCCATTTCTATCTGTGTTCTCTCTCTCCGCTTTTTCCAAACTTGTGTTACAGACTCGGACAGGAAGCAGTTGTTTGTGAGTATTTGAGACTTAATATCAGTAGCCAACCGTTTACTTTCTTTACCACCCTTCAATTCATTGTCTAATGACCCATATGTGTAAATATGTGTAATAATTAAGATTACTTATGGTCTCGTTTTATTTTGATGGTTTTCTGTTGATCTGGTTTCTGTTATTTTCCATTACTGTTGCACAGTGAAAGTTACTGTCAGGTTTTTTATTGCCTCAGCAACATTATCTAAAGTACACTATCATATATTGATTAATTGATACTCTTACATAAGGCTAATTCACAAATTATTATCTGTGAGACTTAATGTTGGTTCTTGAGATTTCTTAATGTAGTAAAATATTGACAAAAAATATTTACTGACTGGATGCATACTGTGTATCATAGAAATCAATAGCTGCTTCGGTAAAGTTCAAGAAGTTCACATGGACATCAGTGGTTTTATGTTTAGAATTTAAAAGCTGGTTAGAACAATGTTTTTTTGCCAACGTAGAATGATTATATGGCTATGACATCATTTATTTTAAGAGACTAGAATTGGAAGCATAAGAAAACTTTCTGTTTTGCCATCAGTAAGCTTGTGGGTTTATTCTGACTGCATTATGATCTTTCTTCTTTACACCAGTGGTGACCAAAATTGGTTTGTTCCTGGTATAGACTCTGGCATAATTCACAAATTTTCAACAGATAGGGTTGGGGATTGTCTTATTTATTGTAAAATCAGTTTTGATGACTGTAATCATTACCATGTTTGAGAAACTCTTTGTTCAAGTTTTAACCACCTTACTCAACCTGCCCGTCTCAGATGAATGGAACTGGTTGATGATGTTGAAGAAAAACCTAGAAACTGTCGAAGTCAAACCTGTCATTATCTGCCAGCACCAGATTTTTTTTCAGGGGTTTTAAGAAGGTGCCAAGCAAGAAAAAATGAGCTGGCCACATGACAAGCCAAATGCCTTCTGGAGAAAAGTTTTATAATTAGATGAGACAGCAATCAATAAAAGTTATGCTTTCAAACCTAGAACTCTGTTCCAAATGTCAAGCATGATGGCAGTAGAATCATAAAAGTTTGTTTTGACCTTATATTGCAAATTATTGTAATAATTAAAAAAAGGGATTATCAACTAATTAACTTCACCTCAAATCAACAGATGGATGGTTGAAAGTTGGACTCAACTGGGTGTTTCAGTTGGACACATCAAAAATGGGTTTGGAATGGAACAAGCAAGTTAATATCAAACTTATGAACCCTACAGAGAGTTTGTGAACTATGTTTAGAAATCTGTGCCAGGGATCCAACCACTTCAAATTAGTTCTATCAATATTGACAAGAACAATGCTCAAATAGCCAGACAGAATGATTCCACCAGCTGGTTTATGGCCATGAAAAAAACACGGTTTCCCTTCAGACATTAGTGGGGGCATAAATGTATGTGCCTTTTTGACCACATATGGATTTGAAAAAGTTTGTAGTGGATATAAGCTTGTTCATTAATTTCTTTAAAATCTTTAACGTTATTAATTTAGCAATATTTCCGTTCTGGAAAAAAGAAAGATTCAGGATATTCATTAAAATCTCAGCCTAACATGAGTGTGTGTAAACAGCTGCCCAGAACTGTCTTAATGTTGTACAAGACTATAGGATTACAGAGACCATAATTACATTAATTATTAATTCATTCATTTATGTTGTATTTGTTAAAGAAACATTGTTACTTTCTAAATAATTATCAGCATTTCCAATTCTACTGGGACTCTGGAGAGATTGTCAGTTATTTCAAACTACATTTTATATTCTAAGAAAATTATTTATAAATATTGGTTACATCTCTTTTTTTTTGCCAAGGACTCCCTGTGTGAAGGAATCGACTTTGACAGCAGCGAAGAAACTAGTGGCTGTGTCCGCTTCTGAGTGAAGGTTGGATCCGCATCCTCTTTTCTTCACAGCTTCTCTGGTCTTTATGAGTCAAAACAGTGGAGGGCTTTGTTCCTTTTAATTTTTTACCACATTCTAGATAATATCAAGATTACAGGGAACAGAAAGATTCCCGCTTGAGATATGAACACGTGAGCGCAAAATAACACGTTGCTGTTTATCTCAAGCACTCTGTCTTTATGCATGTTAAGACTGAAAACCCTTATCACTAATATACAGTAGTGTATGTGCACCAAATGAAAATAGTCAACCAAAACATGCTGTACTTGACAGCTTTGGTGCCATTTTCTGTGTAAATACTGCAATGCCTTAGTAAATGTCAACTATATTGCTAGAAATAAGTGTCTCCATATAACACCGAATGTTATAAATAAGTTGTTTTCACAACAGGACAATGTAGGTGGCATAGAAATATTTTTGCAATGAAACCCTATGTATATGCTGCACAAGCATTCTGTAGTAGGGATTCTTATTGAATGGACATCATCAATTACATCTGTCCTGGAGAGAATGTAGTCAAATAAATAAAGGAATTTTTATGTGTTTCTGTCTTTTTTAGCTTTTTAATTTTTCTCAAATGTTCGAAAAAAATTAATACTGATCCGGTGATCAGTATGATCAGCATGCAGCCCAATACACATCAAATTGTGATACATCGTTCTCTGACACATTTCTAACAGAACTAGTATTCATTTTGTAAACAGTTTGAGCGAGAGTAGCTTGTCGCATCACCGAGCCATACTTGCCAATGATCTTGTTGCCAACTTTGAGGACAAAATGTTTCCTTCCTGCTTAATATTTTCCACCCACAAACAGCTGCAATGATTAAGAAGGAATCAATACCATTTTCACCACTTATTTGTCTTAATGCCTGAATACTGTATTTATCTGTCAGAAATCAAATTTGAGACCCATATCTGTGATGCCATTGGGAATTGTAGCAGATAAAAAAATTGAGCCTAAAAATTGACATGTTTGCCATTTGTGTTCATGATATATTGCTGATTCATATTTTAAAAAACAGAAAAACATTTAGAATTTTACAAGAGACTGTTTTTATTATTACCTTTATAATCAAAGGTAGAATACCTAAAAATTGTACGCAAGTAACCACTAAAGGTAAACTTAACTTGACTTAAGTACTGCGTAACTCATGACATCTGATTTAATATTTTACAATATGTCATCAGACACATTATAAAATGTGTCCAATGACATCTGGTATTGTAAAGATTAAAATGAAAAACAAACCATAAAATAAAATTATACAAATAACACAATTACAAAATAATTAATTAAGGCAAAAGAAGCATTTCCAAATGATTATTTTTCAATAAAAAAAAGTTATTGTAATTCTGACAGTAGGTAATGCATATATATGTAAGACATTATGTAGTGCTTGGAATATCTTTTTGACCTACAGATGTCTCAACAAGCTCTGTAGATAGAAAATAACATTAGAACAGCAAAGCTTTTGTACAGGCAAGCAGTCTCTGTGTCTCATGTATTTTTGGTAAAAATAAATAAATATATATATATATATACTTTTATTCTTCATTCCATAAAGTTATTTGCACTGGATATTCAGAAATTTTATTCAAGTAAGATTGGTGATACCTTATAAATATAATTAGAATTTTTCCAAAACATTATTCAAACAAATTTTCCTCCAATTTGCAATAACCAGAAATGTGTTCTATGTTGAGCTCCGTGCTCAGTCAAGTCTTTTTATAAGGGATAAACATAGTGGTTTTCTGAAATGAAATCCCCACTCAGGGAGTGTATTTTTAAATATGTGCACATAATTTTTTTTAACTAGTCATAAATTGTTGTTTTTTAAATAAAAACAATTCCAAATATTTTGAATTTAGTTCCCAAACTCAAAAAACACGACATTTTGCATATCTAGTGTTAATATCAAGTCGAAAATATGTAAATAAATAAATATATATATTCTGGATACCCTTAAAGCGTGAAAGAAACCTATAAAAAATTGTCTGTATTTTTTCCTCACAGTATGACATGAAGTTAGACTAAACATGTCCTATTTTAAGAACCAGAAATTGTAATGTCAAAATTACTTAATTTTGAGAATTGTTTTTCTTTTACTACAAATTTTGAGGTTCCCGTAGACAAGACTACTAATCTTTAAACAATATAGCACATAAACATGAATACAAACTTTGAAAGCAATAACACCCAAAAATAAAAAGCAAAAACTGTATAGTTGTGAAGAAAAAAGAAAAGTGCTGGTTTAATTGTTTTCACTTAGAGCGCAGCTGACGTCACTTCCTTTCGCTTTACGTGTTTTGTCTAAGGCAGGCAGGGTAGAAGTCAACGTCAGGTAAGAAAACAACAACAGACTTTGCTGTTTCTGAAAGTTTAACGTACCGTGTAACATTTCAGAGTTGCCAAATGGTTGGTGTATTAGTCAGGTAAACGATATGGAAAGCTTACACTCGAATTGTTTTGTGAGCGTAGATAGGTTGACGGCTAACTTAGCCTGCTAATGTTAGCAACACAATTAACGTCATGGTTAGCCAGGGTAAACATCTCTCAGACGGGTGTTTCTTTCATTTATCTCCTCAAACTGTGTGAACACATTGTCGTTAAAATCTGTATTTTACAAGTTTATGGTATAAAAATCTAACTTTGGCGGTTTGGTGCTGTATTATTAGATTAGCCTGCTGTATTTAGGATCGTGATAATGAATGAAGTCGTTAACTGGAACAAAGAAGCCAAAACAAAGCAGTGGAGCAGTCGCGTGTTTACTCTCCTACTGGTCAGCAGTTCTGTTGTCATTCTAGACCTATGCTGCTTTGTTTAAAAAGTTAAATCACGGGTTACAGTGGGTTAGCCGTGTCCTGGTTATGATTGCTTCCTGCTGAGTACACGTTATATCATGGCTGAATTATAACAGGATCCATTGGAGGTAATTCAGAGAATAAAGGCTCAGGATTTCTCCTATCAGTTAAATCTAAAAAATCCCTGTTAATAATTATAAAATGGACTTTAGTTCAACACAATCAGCATGACTTCACTGGAAGGGAGGGACTCCCAGAGCTTTGCCCGGACTGTTCTAAATGTTAGTAATAAACTCAGAAATAAAATGTTAATTGTGTTAAATGTCAAGACATCTGTATTTCTTTTTACAAGCATTTTATTTTGGGTTAAAATGAATGATCTATCTCACACTGTTTCAGTATTATGCAATAATAAAGACAGAAGAAGTAGAAAAAAAACTTACTTGGAAAAAAACTTGGATTTGTTAAACAAACTGTAACAAATCCACCAGATTAGATGCTGGACCTGAATAAATAGAAAAAATCTCTCAAAGACAACTATAATAGCCCAACATGTTGATCACACTAGTCTTGTGGATATTCAGTTTAATTGTAAAATTAATTAAATTCATGCTTTTCTTCTTATTTGTGGCTGTGGATGAGTATATCCATAGGTTTTGAGAGATATTTAACACAAAGATTTGTGTTAAATATCTTTGACATTGCATACTTTTTGCAGGCGAGATGTTGCGGCTTCGCTGTAAGACCAAAAACGGGAGCCACATAATGCAAGGTTTGACTCACCAGTCCTGCGTCCAGGAGCTGAAGAGCAAAGTGGAGGAGTTAACAGGGATCCCATGCAATGTGCAGAAAATAATGGTTGGTTACCCGCCATCCAGCCTTGATCTCCGAAATTTAGATGCCCATTTAAAAGATTATCCCATCAAATCAGGTATGTTTCACGCGGGAAAAATATACGGATGACATGCTGTCATTAAATCAAATATTTTAATGCTTTTAAAATACTAACACTGATTCAAAGAGGGTAATTTATAAGAATCAGGAATATGCAGCAATGTAATGACATCTATATCTATATATATGTGTCTTTTATACTCTAAACGTATTAGATAGAATTAGTTTGACAAGCGTGTTTTCCAGCTTCTTTTCCTTCTTTTAATTACGAGAATAAAGTAATACTACTACCAAAAGATAGTTGTAGTAGTATGAGAATAAAGAAATACAAGCCGCTTTTTGAAAAATATTGTCTGAGATTTGTAATTTTTTATTCATTTTTTTAGAAAAGAAAGCGAGAAAAAAAATCAGTTAAAATCAGAAATAGAATCTTGAATGAAAAATATGAGATTTTAATTTTTAGGACTAGATCTAATAGAATAGCAATATTACTTTATTACGAGCTAATGTTGGATACCTTTATCCAATATAATCTTTCTTTGTTCCTTTTCAATCAGTTTGGTAAAAAAAAAAAAATCAAGCGTTGGGTTATTGTATCATTCTATACAGGAGACACACTCATTGTTGAGGAGGAGAAGAACAAGTTGAAACCTCAGGATCATCCCATAGTGAAAGCGCCCCACTTGGAACTCTCTCCTGTGCTGGCACGTCGAGTCGTCCCAGCAGACAACTCCTGCCTCTTTACTAGTGTGAATTATGTAGTCGAAGGAGGTGTGTATGACCCCGCTTGTGCCCCCGAAATGCGCAGCCTTATAGCTCAGATAGTGTCAAGTGACCCTACAGCTTACTGTGAGGCAGTCCTGGGAAAAACCAACGAGGAGTACTGCGCATGGATAAAACGTGACGACACCTGGGGGGGAGCCATTGAGGTGTCCATCCTGTCCAAGTTTTACCAGTGTGAGATCTGCGTGGTGGACACCCAGACAGTTCGGGTAGATAGATTCGGAGAGGATGCTGGATACCACAAACGCGTGCTGCTTATCTACGACGGCATCCACTATGACCCTCTGCAAAAAGAGGTTCCCCATTCCGAGACCCCACCTCAGACTATCTTCTCTACCACTGATGACATCATTTTGGCCCAAGCCCTTGAACTGGCGGACGAGGCCCGCCGCAAGCGTCAATTCACTGATGTTAACCACTTTGCATTGCGCTGCATGGTGTGCCAGACGGGCCTGGTGGGACAAAAGGAGGCCCGTGAGCATGCCAAGGAGACAGGCCACACCAATTTTGGTGAAGTGTGAAAGCTGTATTATCTTCTCTTCCTTTCACAGATACGACCACCTCCAACTCCTGTGCCCTCATGTCTGGCAAAGTCTGTTGGCCTGCTTGTGTTATCCTCTACCTCACATTATCCTTTGACATATTTGGAGAATCCTCAGACACTGTGTTAAGCCTCTAATTGGTTCAGTATTACCTTCTAACTGCTGAAAGCTCTTAAGGTCAAAAATGCTACTGTAGTACTCTGTTACTAATCCATCTTGTGGGTCGGTAATGGGTCGTTTCAGATATTTTCAGTGGAGTGAAGTTATATATGCAAACAATTCTTAGGATTTGTTTTGGTCTGCTGAGATCACTCATCTCATTGATGGAACCAATGTGGCTTATGCTTCAAGTTGAAAATGCACCAAATTGCCGCTACTTAAACCGCAACTGACCAAACTTACTTTGTACATGTCTCTGCAAAGGGTTGAGAACAACGACAAAGAATTATTTGTACAGAGACGTGATCTGATTCACTGTTGTCTTAAACACAGCACAGCAAGTATGACTGTTATCCATGTTGGTTCTATAGTATTGTTTTTCTGTTTGCAGACAGATGTCAGAATTTAATTGGTCAGATTATTTGTCTAGCTTCAGATATCTAGATGTTGAGCACAAGTAATGTGTTTTATTGCTAAGATAGAGTCATACATCTGCAAATGTGCTGTTTATGACATCTGTCTGAATTTATGGAGCAGTTGACATTAAGATTTAATAAACACGTTTTAAATGAAAATATTATACAGCAAAGTGTGTCCAAATTAGCTCAAGTACGTCCTTTTTGTTATTGGCGTGAAGATTGCCATTGACCAGTGATCTTGTTTTGTTTAAAATAACAAAGGTGCTGTAAACTCATTTTACAAAATGTGTAGCTCATGATTTATTTGATTGGTTTAACAGGTTCACAGGAGTTTGTAATTCTGGCTTAAATATCATGCTGTGAAAGTTTTTTGTATTTTTGAACTGCTGCACATTTAAGAGGAAAAAAAAAACAAATGTATTAAAAGTGTGTAGTTTAACAGTGTGAGAGGTGTGGTCTAGAAATCTTAACTATAAGGTGTGTATGAGATCAGCTTTACTCAGTAATGTTTTCTTCTTTTTTGCTAATTAACCTTAACTGTTTACTTTCTGATCTAATATTTAAGGGATTTTTGTTGTTCCAATTATGATTTCATTCACTATTAGGTTTAACCCTTTAACTTCTAACGCAACATAAAACTGTACCTGCTTCTGTGTTGATGAGACACTTAAGGTCTTAGTATTTGGTGCATGTTGACTTACGTTTGCCGCTCTTCTACTGTACATTTTGCACAACTGGAGCATGTTCTCACATTTTATGATTAAGTCAGGCATCATTGCTTTGCATGAAATTACACTAATTTAATAACCAGGTCAGAGAAAGTTTATTTGGAGGTAATTTAGTTTTTTGTTTCTTCAGACAGTTCTCTTGTTGCCCAACATTGCGTTCAACCAGTATTTCTTTTTTACACTTTTGTTATGACAATATTGGTACTGAGTTGTTGCCAAAATGGTAAGTTTGACTGTGGAAGGATTGATTTAATTTAATTTAACTTTTTAAACATCAGTGTGGTGGTGGTGATGAGTTGGGTATGATGAAATATAACACAAACTAGAGTTGTATTTTTTATGTGTGTTGTGCATCATTTACATTTTGTAGTTTGTTTAGCAATGATTCTGGGTTAATGAGCATGCATAAGGTAATTAACTTTATGCAAGCTCATTAATGTCTTGTTTGTATTCACCAGGTTTTCATGACTAACAACAACAATGAATGTGGCACACAAAGCACTATGGAATAACTGGGTTTACTTGATTTATTTTTTTTTCCAGTGTTGTCACAAATAAAAGTTATAGCCAAGAGCGTTGTCTTGAGTTTTATTGTATAAACAAACAATTCACGGTCACAGTTGTGGTTTAGGATGCATTAGTCTTGCAGTAGGGCTCCACAGTGACGCCGTTGGTATCATTGTAGCAGTAAGAAGGTCCAGGATTCAACTCCCAGTCTCTGACCTTTTTTCATTAAGGCTGCATGTACTTCCTGTGCATGTGTGTGTGTTCTCTCTGGGTACGCCGGTTCCTTCCACAAAAATGACTGTTAGGTTAATTCTCCAAATTGCCATAAGGAGTGTGTGTCTCAGTCAAGAAGAGATTTCTAGTAAAGATTTTCGGTGAGATTTACAAGGCATAGATTGCAGCTAGTGTCAATTTCTTTAAGAGCCATAATACAGATGTATCCAGGTCATGACTTGCAGCTATTTTATCAAGCCACTCCTCAATCAGCCAGTATCTGTTTTAATAACCATTGCATCATTGTATTTGATTGGCCATAAAATTTGGCTGGGTGAATCCTCATGGAGAAATATTGGGTGACTCAGCAGAGTCACAAATTGATCTGTATTAAAACTTTTCTGTTGGTCAAAGGAGAAACGCTATTAATTGCTTTAGCTGCATGGTCACCCATATTACCAGAAATAAAAATAAGGAATATTTCACTTACTGTAATGAATCTACACATATGTTGTTTTGGTTTTAATGTTTTAATTAAGCTATTTTGGAAGAAAAAAAATTAAAACCTTTTAATATTGTGTTCTCTGATAGCTGTATATTTTTAAAAAAAATATAACCCATATTTTCTCACAATAAGGAAGGTGTTTGTCACTGCCTGTTTTAAGTCATAGTGAGATTACACCACGTTATTTTAAGCTACCCTCACTTAATAGGATTCAGGTTTTATTCAATCGCTGTTTGACCAACTGCAGCAGTTACCACTGCTAGAGATTAAGATCAAGAGGTGCAATCACTTTTTCAACCCAAACAAATTGATCTGTTTTCTATCCCACATATAATAAAGGAATAATAGTTATTTTTCTTAAACTTTAAATGATTTTTGCAAATTATTGATTTGCAAATCTTTTTGAGAACGTCGTATAACATTTTAGTACCTCTACAAACCGATGACAGGGGAAAAATCGACTCATGGGAGGGAAGAGCGGCTGACATTAAATCACACTATTTAAAGCACTTTAATATAATTAGTTTATTGTCAAATAAACTCTATAAAAACCTAGACTCGAACCTGCTGACCCTGAAACAAAACAGACAATTGTTTATAAAATGACGCCGACAGCCTTGCGTGCCTCGAGGATAGTGCTGCCATCTGATTGGCTGAGAGCTTAGAGCTCAAAGTCCATGCAGGTGTTTTCAGATCCTCGCGCTTACCTCGCGCACAATTGAATGCGGGCCGGAGGATGACTGTCCTACTTGTGGGCTGCGCGAGGACTCAGACAGGTAGGCATCATTATCACTTAATGCTAAACATCACTGTATTAGCTGGCTATTGTCATACATCCATGTGTATAGGTAAATAATTCAGTTCATTAATATATTTAATTATCTTCATGAAATAAACTACATGTTTCAAACCACTTTCAGCGACTTCTACTTAGAATATTTTACTCTGTTGACAGTTCAAGTGACAATCAGGTCACTACCTCGGTTTTAGCTATATCAAAGTTTTACATTGTTGGGTTCTTAATGATCAGTGGATGTTCTAATGAATATTGTAGCACACATTATGAAAGAGTGCAAAAATGGACTTAGGCCCTAATTAAAACTTAGATGCAGATTTATTGCTGTCCTGGGAAAACCAAAAAGGTTGATGTTGCTTATTACATAACTCCCTTGAGGCAGTTAAATTTATTGCTGTATATAGAACATTATGGTGGTAGCCATATTCTTGTTCTGTGAGTAATAAAAGTATCTGTGTTGAGATAAAGGCTTGGTGAATTACATTTTTACAATGCAGATGAATTAAACAAACAGAAAAGTTATAACTCTATGGTAATAATTTAGAAAAAAATGTGACTTCCCAAAATGAAATTTAGTAAGTTGTTTTGGGGTATTTGCCACAGGTTATGTCAAACTAAACCTTATCAACATATCAACAACTATGTATTGTTCAGAATTATACATTGAACTATTTCTACAGTACTACAGATAAGCCCCAGTACCTACTTATGTGGCAATAGGGCCTCGGAAGTTTTACAGACTTGGATTGACATACCAAAACTTGCACAGTGAACACAAGTGCTTTTGTGCCTTCGATGTTTTTGTGGGTCTGTCCTGCTGCCCTTGCCTCAGGTGCTGAAATGCATCCCAAGGTTTGTTGGTGAGTGTTGCCAGGTTCATACTGAAGGGTCTTTTACACTAAATCTGCAGCACTATCTGGGAAATAGCAACATTAACGCACATCTTTAGCTTAAAATGGCATTGCTCTCGTAAAAATGTAACACATCTTAGCAGTAGTAATGCCTACCATTTACACTAAAAAGGATTAAGATAATAACATGTGTAAACTGAATATAGAATAGCTCTCTGTAGTCCATTACTGTCACCCTCCACTTCCTCTGAAACTGATCCAGTAAAGTAAGATTAGGAGTGCCATGTGTGCTGTAATCCAAGTCACATGCGCTGGGCAGGACAGGAGCTATCTATCAAACACTAAGGTATGATAGCCTGGTATTCTTTGAAATTGGGGTTTTATAGCTGGAAAATTTCTGTGCATGTGAGTCACTCCAGTGTTGCAGAAAATATTTCCTCTTGAGGAAATAGAGACAACTTTCAGTGAAACTGGTAAAGGAAATACATTTAAACAGTCTAAGACTAAACGAGTTGTGGGCAGACTGACAATATGTAATGTTAAAGCATAAACCCAAGATTATATTTTGGATACAACTTTAGTTAATCTTGCAGATTATGGTTATTATCATAAAGAGTCAGAGTCCTTTACAAGTTAAAGTAAGTTATCAGACAATAATAAAATAACACCAACTACAAGAGTAATTTAAAATGGGTCACATGCATCACTTTACTTTATGATCTCCCTGATGTGTCATTTTACATTTTAAAACTTTTATGTAATCAAAAAATAAGACTATGCCTAACCTTTAGTTATTCAACTCTAAAAGTCAGTCCAGCATAATCAAGCTGATTTTAAGATCCAAGATTGCTGCTCTGCACGTACTGTTTAAAAAATAATTCACATGATTGTCATATTTATTACCAGGTTTAGTTCAGTCACTCATAAAGACTTTCTGTTTATGAGTCAATTATTCACAGTTTCAGGATATGATATTGATTTGTTTTATGCTATTATTATTTTTAGAGCAAAGCAGATGATGAATCAATGATGAATTAAGGCAAACCAATATTTACAATGAGTGCATATTTCCCTTTGTTTTCTTGAAAAGATTTTTAAATTAATCATTAATATAGCAGCGGTTGTGCAACTAAACAATGCTTACACAATTTTTCAGGTCAGCAGATAAGAAAGGGTAGATCGGTCTTAGAGGAAGACAAGAATAAGAAGTCTGCAGTAATGAACATGAGTAACATCTTATAAATGGCCCCACAGTGGTTTTATGTCGACCACACAGTAGGGTTCAATTTCAGATACGCACAGCAGCAAACCTGAATTATTTTCCACACAACATCTATATCTTACAAGGATGAAAGCTGTAAACAGTATGCAGTTTTAATGTACAGTTTTAATTTGTTGACTATTACAGAAGAAAAAAAATCTATGTCACAGATATTTACATTAGATATGACTTGGACTGTTATTGCATGTCTTTAACAAACAATGACAGATTACAAGCAATTTTAAGTAGCTGTCTCTCTGATAGTAAATCTTATTTGCATGAATACATTTTGTCGTTGCCTTGTTCACTTTCTTGATTTAAACTCTTTCTACAGATGAAAACAACATTGTGTGCCACTGACTAAAATGCCCAAAAGCGATACCTGGCCTGGCGGCACTGAATCAGCAACAATGAATGGCATGGAAAGTGCTGGTAGCTGCGACAGCGTTGTCAGCGCAAACTCTGGCTTTGTACGTTTTGCCTCCAAAACCTAAAAATCTTTGTGCTCATTTTTCAAAGCAGCTAGAAATATTAAGACCATAATGCTACATAATGTCTTTGGGTTTTTTTAGTGTTTGTTGTTTTGTATTTGAGGTTTATTATCTTTAGGTCATCATTCATGTTTATATTATGTTTGCTTCATGAGTTCATTTGTGTTTCAGAGTGAAGATAGTCTAGAGCATCTTTCTGCAGAAGAGAAGGCCTGTTTAATGTTTTTGGAGGAGACTATTGAGTCTTTGGATAATGAAGACGATAGTGGACTCTCTCATGATGAACCTGAACAACTTCCCGCCTCTGGAAACATTTCAGCCAAACTGGCTGACCTGTCTCTTTCTCTGGCCAAAAGCAATGTCAACAGTGAGTTCATTTTTTAGAGCATGTCAGATTATGATTCAGTTTTGACTGAGTCCTCTAACAAAGGAAAGCTTGTATTTTGGGTGTAAAACCTGCACTTGTTTGCGTTTCAGGCTCACATAAACCAAGTAACCAACCCATCAAGAAAAATGTTGACACCAAACACATGCAGAGCTACCTTGTTCCAACACCTCTTGTTGTGGCGAGCGGTTCTCAGTGTTCTGTTCCCAGTACCAAATCACTCACTCCTGTAGACAAATCAGCATCTCCTAAGTCTCAGTTCAGATCCAAGCACAACAAACCAGCCCCCAGTCACAACGAGAAACGTACTGCTCCCCCAGTACCTTCAGAGGTTAATGTGATACCGTCTTCCACAAAACCCAGAGAAAACTCAGCCAAGCCAACTGAAGGCCCTTTAACAAGAGGACCTCTATCTTATGATGCACTAGTTCATTTGCGGAGAAATGCCTCCCAGAGGAAGACACCTTTATGTCCAACAGTTGATCACACTATAGACTTGGACAGACAGTGTCCAACACCACTGGAAGGTTCAAAATTGGGAAATGTCACAAAACCTGATAAATCCCTCTCAGACATGAACAAGCCCAAGGCATTACCTCCTGTTGTGCCCCCAAAACCTAAAAAAATACCTGCCAACATATATCCAAAAATTCAAAATGAATCCATGACAGCAGAACTTTCAGAAAGTGTCAAACAAGCAACAAATCCTGAGGTAGTGAGACTGGAAGCTTTGCAGAAGCTCGGCCTCCTGAAAGGACACAAGCATGAGGATGGAGCAAAACCTCTCTCTAAAAAACCTGCAAGAGATCCATCAGACCCAACAAGAAACCCATCGTTCTGTTCCTCTCAAGAGAAAACAGAACCCAAGAACAGGCCTCTGAAGAACAGTGCTAGCGTCCATCAGCCATCCAAGGAAGAACAACAGCCTGTTTTATTATTACATGTTCAGTCTCAATCCAGTGGGTTGAAGACAGAAGGTTTAGAGCACTCCGCTAAACAAGACAACTACAAAAACAAGGGAAAGTACCCACAGCACAAATTGTATGGCAAGTCAATGAAAACCACCACCACATCTCAGTCTTCATCCGACACCCCTGTAGACTCAGTGGGTTACACTGCGATGATGGTGCCTGGAGTGGGATCAGATCGAAAAGAGGCTCTCCGAAAACTTGGTCTGCTAAAGAGTTAAACCTTGCATATAGCTTAAGTGTGTCTAACTGAAAGGATTTATGAGTGTTTGAGTATTACATGGGAACTTTGAGCATTCCAACTCTTTACAACGTAAGACTCATTTGTAAAGAGAACACTTCTTTAAGTTCCAAAAATCATTCAAAATATGCCTTGCACATTTCAAACCCATTCTTTTCTGTATATTTTTCTCAAGATAATGTTATCTAAATCAAAAATAAGTATGTATTGTAATATTCAGCTTGATACAGCAAAAAATGAGGCAACCAAAAACTAAATCAGCCTAATTGTGAATAAGGAGCATTGCCCTAACTGACAATTGTTGATTGTTCACTTTTCACAGATGTGCCTGAAGAAGAGTTGTTGCAGCTTTTATTTGTTTTTGGGATTTTGTGAAGTATGATTTTGCAGTTGTTCATTAATTAACTGCAAAATGAATCCCAAATACTTGATTACCAAGCTATGTTTTTCCGCATGTTTGAGTTACATCGTCTAAGAGAAAGCTGAATTGTTCATGTTTGAATTGGACTGTTAAAAACCAATAAATATATGTAAATGTTTTAATCCTCTGTGTTTTCCACAAATGCTTATGAAAATAAAAATTTGCACAGAATGTACCGCATCTTGAAAGCCTTGTTTATTGTGCTCATTTCAGAATTACATGTTACATCCAACCAGACCACAGAAACAGCAGAGCACATTTTGAGTTTTGCAGTGCAGCTGCAGAGCTGTTAACAAGGAGACTGTTTGGCCTTGTAATTTGATCAACTTACAATAACCTGCAGGCTTTTTGACCTATTTTTCTTTTTTTTTCTGAAACTGAAGAATTCTGTTCTGTACTTTCATTACAGAACATCAGCTAAACTACTCATCTTACAGGCCACTCAGCCACTCACACAGCCTGCTCAGCTGTTCTTCTGTTATCCGATTATCTTGTGGACAACCCCCATGTGCTGCTGAAGATAATCTGTTTTCTCTGTTTTCCTGATACCCCTCACATGGAACTCTTCTGACTCAACAGCTTATGTATTAGCATTGAATAAAGTTGTAATAGTGGCTTGGTGTCTCCGTCTTTTATGTCTGAACAAAAGTTAGGCATCAAATTTTAAAACCGACACAGCTTTAGAGATATGAAGCAATAGATTAAAAAAAAACTAGGACTTTCCTTTTAAAAAAAGCCAAATCTGAGCTCAACACATTTCAGGAAAGACTAAGTTTATCAGTATGGAAAAAGAAGTGGGAATAAAGTGCATCTGCTGCAATGTTAACGCAAGTGATAACAAAATACCCTGACTGGCCACTTTATTAGGTATGAATATGGAAATCCATCAATACCACACTGACAACTCAATGTATTTAGACAAACAGAGCACCAGAATGAGAAAAGAAGAGGATTACAGTGACCAAGAGTTGTGTGGACAAAAATGTCTAGTAGCCTTCCTATCAGCTTGAACCAGTCTGCCCATTTCTCCTCCGACCTCTGATAGGAATAGGAATTCAAATATAACAATTATTATAATCAAAGTATGCTGAATAATATCTCTGAACATTTAACCCTGAAGGAGATGAGCAGACACTGGTGGTGTGTGTCAAAATGGACTAAGCATGCTATAAAAATACAGTAAATCACTATGTAGCATAAATCCAGTTTAATCACAGTAATTCTGAGTGTGCATTTGCTGAGAGAAAGCAAAGGAGAGATATCTATATCAATGTATCTATACTACGGCTCAAAGCTATTTCTTAATAGTTTTTGTCTGAACTAAATGGCACAAGTTACACTGTTAAACAAAAATACAGCCAATTAAATACTAAAGCAACTTAAGTGAGCAAATCAAACTTTTAAGTAATGGGAGGGGGGAATCTGGGATTGTAGTCTTACAATTCCAGATAAAAGATGCAAAAAAGTAGGTTGCTAGCAATAAATATTTTATTTTATCCCAGTATACAAACTCTTTCGAGTCAAAATCAAATGTTTATGAGGTCAGCTACCTGTTTGAAACGCCAAAGTCCCTTTATGTCTCTTCACTATGAATGTGAGACTTGCTTTTTCTGCGCTTCGCCTTCCCATTGGGCACCGAAACTTCCAGAGACTCTAGGCGAAAGGGCCGTGGCAGGACAGGGTCTGACCTGGGAGAGGGGTTCATGTTGGAACCGTTCACAGAATGGTAGCCTGCTGCACCAGTGGAAGAGAATAAGTGAAAGAAAAGGAGAAAAATGGAAGGAAAAAACAAAAGGAAGTAAAATGGGTAATAGTTATCTCTTGCCCCTTTTTCACATTACAATGTACTGTATGTGTTCACTGTAAAGGTAACAATAAATGTAATTTATACTTGATTTTCTAAATAAGCTGACATGGTTTAAGTAATGTTGTAGCTTCATTACAATGTTCCAAAAAAAATTAACACTGAGCTGTTAAATCATGGACAAACAAAACAAAGTAGCACTCTGCTTAAAAGTGACCTATTATGCTTCCTTGAACTAGTTAGGATCATACAAAATATGTTCAAAAAAGTTTTTTTACATAAAATCATTTTTAGATAATGAGATTTTGTTCTGCTCCATTCTGCCAATTTGGAGCTCTATTCAGAAAGAGACGGCCTTACAGCCTCTTGTCACTTTAAATCCAAATAAGTGCCACGCCTCCCAACTCAAGTTTACACTCACACAAAAATGGCTGCAAACAGAAGCACGATTGTAATAATAATAATTACAAATGTTTGTTCTATTTGATGCCTATTGTTCTTTCTATTGAAGTGTTTTTATTATTTTATTGTTGTACCTTTTATTTGAGTTTTGAGAAAGGCTCCTATAAATAAAATGTATCGTTATTATTAAAACCAGCTGACCAAAAATGCTGGTGCTCAGCTTGGGTTGCTAGATAACAGGGCTGAGATTGTCTGGGGTTGCTAGGTAACTGCACAATGTCCATGGAATGTGACTCAACAATCAGGAACTTTTTTGATTTTCCAGATGCCACAAAACATTAACTTGTAGCCAAAAAATGGCTGAGTAGATTTTTTAAGCATGTGGGCTGTTTTTGGTAGCAGTTGAGACCCAACTAGAAGTATAAAACCATGCTAAATATGGATTTAGCATAATCGGTTCCTTTTGCATTATTAATGTCTGAACTGATGATTGACTCACCATGTCCTTTAACAGCATCACCGCTCAGCAGCTGACTGGCTCTTTTTGACTTAAAGTAGTTGCTGGCAATACTCTCACTGCCTTTGCGATCCAGCAATTCCTTGTACCGGTCTTCTTCAACCTGTAAATATAAACATATGCTTGTGTTTTAAAGTTTAATTAACAGTGTGTATTTGATGTCAAAGACGATCTATAAATTCACACACCATAAGTGACTCGGCATGATCAGAACCTGAATCTCTGCGGGATGAAGGATTTGGAGTCACTGCTACAAAAAGCAGAACAAGCAGAAAAAGAAATCTTCAAAAAACGATGGCGTTCCACCTGGGATTTAGTTTAAAAGTGTTTAAAAGTTTCACCATGCCACTGCATCATATTCCTTACCTGAAGGCAGAGTTGTTTTCTGCACCATCACATCTGGCAACTTCCAGGTGGAACTGTCATCATCCCAAACAGCTTCTTTCCTCATGCGGTCCAGGTTGCTGTAGTTGCAGTCTCGGCGTACCAGTGGCACCATGCGCTCCAGCAGGCTGTTCAGCAGCTGGCCTTCCCTCTCAAGCCGGCGAATGTTTGCCAGATAATCGTTCCTCTCCAGTTCAAACTCCGCCTGGAGGTCACGGATCTCCAGTTTGGCTGCTTTCAACTGTTACAACAAAATAATTTAATCTTGGCTTAGTTATCCAGTATAAATAACATGTAAACTGTGGTATGTATAATTTAATTTTGGACACAATAATAAAACATTAAAAGCTCAATCAGCTCCAGGCTTGATTCCTTTTAAATTTCACAGAAGTTCTTCAAGTTCTGCCCCTGAAGCCACTGCCACCCACCTTGCCCTGGACTCTGGACAGTATTTGGCTTTTGGCATGAACTTCTTCCTGGATTGAATTGTACACATTCAATAACACACTGTCACTCTCCTCACTGTCTTCTGACAGTGCGCTGATGAGCTGGGCCTTTCTCTGATCTGCGAACTTCTTCCTCTGCCGATGTCTCTGCTGTAACTCATTGTTCCTGGCCTGCTCCCCTCCTATTACTTCCTGTTCTAGTATCTGTAGTCTTGAGAGATAAAGGAAGAAATAAATCATCAGAACAACAGTATATTTAGTACCTAGCAAAAGTATTAACACCCTTAACCCCATTATTAATATAAGAACCGCAACAATCAAAGTATTAATTTGGAATGCTATGTAATGAATCAACACATGCATATTAGTGAAGTGAAAAAAGGATACGTGGTTTTAAAGATTTTTAGTTTTTGAACACACACACACCTTTTTGAGTGTAGTTAACGACTAAACTGAGCATTCCCCCCACATATCTGCTCTGTCTTTTCGTGTTACAAACTGCAAATGGGATGTCTTCTTGTTTCAAAAATTATCTTTTTCTTAACTTTTCTTCAATAAAGCCCAGATTTTTCTATTGATGTTCTCTAACAAACTTCCAATACCTTCACATAACAGCTCTATTCATATTACACACAGCTGAAATTTGCAGCACTAATTTACATAGCAAGTGGAGGTCTCCTAAAGGCAAGTAGTTGAACCAGATTAATTATCAATATAGAACACACAAAATTTTGTAAATAAAGTACACAATATAAAATTTGAGATAAGCCCTCGTACCTTTCCAGTACATGTTTCTGGTCCAGAGGCTCATTTGATTTGGTATCATCTGAGTACGTGAGCTCATTTCCAGCTGGATCTTTTTGAGTGCTGACTGCAGCACAAGACGCATCAGGCTGCCTCAGCAACATGATGACACACAGAAAAGAAACTGGATTTATTGTTATGTGGGGAGGGGGAGGGGGTCTTTATCCCTTTCGGAATTACATCTGGGCTTTTTATCATTCACAGTCACATTAGAATGACCATACCTTTCCCAGTGAAGTGGTTGTAGAGAGACTGATTTGATCAGTGTTGGGTGTGCTCTCTTTCTCTTCATCTTGAGCTTTACAGCTGGAGCTCACTTATGTTGAAAAAGATTTAAATTTAAATGTAGCAGAGGCTTAGTAAGTCACAAAAGAGGAACATCATCATCCTCCTGTACAGATATATTGTAAAAGGAAAGTGTAAGAAATGTTCCCTTTACCTTTCATAGGGTCAGAGCTCCCCCTGCTGGTTTTGGCATTCTCCAGATTAGACAGCTTTGATTCATATGAGCGCTGCAGAGCAATAATGTTTGCCTGCAGCTTTGCTTTGGACTCCTTCTCTGCATTGTACTCGGCCTGCAATTTTGCCAGCTTTTCTTCGTACTCCTGTGGAGACAGTAGAAGAAGAACCATCAATCAACTGGTTGTTGTGTAACAGCTGCTTTAATGTGCAATGATATATCTGTGTGGGAATCGTCTGTTTGCCTCTTTAATCTTTTCCTTTGCTTCATCAGCATTGGGTGGCAACTGTGAAAGAGCATCTGCAGGCTGATCAGACAGAAGAGCTGTAGAAAAATTTAAAGGAAAAAGGTAATTAAAAACAGACTTTCTCCTACAATTTTCCTTTGTATTACTTTTTATTATTATTCAATTTTAAAAACATGCATACAAAGTATTGAAAAACTGTATAACTTCTTACAGATATATATATTTTTTTGTTCTCTTTTACACATAAACGTTTCAGGTCCTTAAACACATTTTGATAGCAAACAAAAACAAATCGTTTTTTTCTGTCACCGTATGGTGGTGGTAGTGTGATGTATGGAGTGGTATAGTCAAAGTCTGGATTAAATCCAGACTATCTTATCTTAAAGACAAGATATAATTGTCTTTAAGCAAGACAATTATATTCAAAAACCCTTCTAGTGGGCTGAAATAAAACAATTTTGCAAGGAAGAGTGAGCCAAATTTCCCCAAAATTTCGTCAAGTTACAACAAATAATTGACAGCAGTGATTTGAAGTTGTCAACTGCTTTTTTCTGTAAGAGGTTAACTTGTCATTTATATATTTAGGTTAATTTTGCTTGATATAAAAATGTAACGATCTGAAACATTTAATTGTAAAAGAAGACAAAAAAACTTTACAAGGCACGGCAGCTCTGTAATCAGGTTTTATACTAAAGGTCAGAGATACCTAGCTGGCCTGAGACGAGGGTCCGCAACTTCTTGATCTCCTCCTGATACTCTCGCAGCAGAGCATCCTTGGGGTCTTCGTTGATTCGAGGTCTGTTCTGGATGCTCTTGGCCCGGTTTGCATAGCGCAGAGTACTCAGACTCTCCTCATAGTTGTTATCAGCAGGTGAGAGGCAGGCGATCATCAATGTCCGTGTGTTTCCTCCCAGAGAGTCCTGCAGCAGTCTGGTCAACTTGGAGTCCCGGTAGGGGATGTACTTGGAGCGGCCGACCACCAGGGCAGAGATGACATTGCCCAGAGCCGAGAGGGAGAGATTGATCTTTGTGGCCTCACGGAGTCGCTCTCCAGTGGCACCAGTTTTAGACTGACGCTCACTTCCTGCCAGGTCTACAAGGTTAAGTTTGCCTGCTCGTATATGATCTTGACCGGCTGGATCTGAATATTTGGTTAATAAAAAAAAAGAAAGAAAAATCCAGAAAAAATTATCTGTCTTCAAACAAAATAAAATCAACTAGTGAAGCAACTTTAAAATCATGCCACAGCATAGAAATATAAATGTTTAAGAACAGCAAA
Organism: Xiphophorus couchianus; assembly: GCF_001444195.1. Classification (NCBI taxonomy): domain Eukaryota; kingdom Metazoa; phylum Chordata; class Actinopteri; order Cyprinodontiformes; family Poeciliidae; genus Xiphophorus; species Xiphophorus couchianus. The sequence continues at coordinate 7,092,093 of NC_040247.1, forward strand.
GTAAGATCAAAATAACACAAATGAGATAGGGCTTAGTCAAAGTCTTTGTATAAATGATTGCATATTTACCAGTGTTACAGATCTCCAAACGGATGGTGAAAATAGAGTGGGAACGGGAGGAGTCTTTATTCATCAGCGTGCAAGCCACTGCCCGGTTCTTCCAGCCTTGCTCCATGATTCTTTCACATTCCCCTACGCTGTGCACCGTGAGCATGGTGAGGTCCGGCACATACACCCCACGCTCCGGGTGCTCTTTCAGCTAGCCATTCAAACAGCGTAATAAAAACACACACTTAATACAACTCCATTATCCTCTTAAAACACCTTGACCTCTCCAAAATACTTCAGTTCATGTTACTATGGCAACATGAGCAGTAAGTGTTGTGCATAGATATCAAGACACAAATAAGCAAATTGGTTATAATTATAAGTACATATAAGTGAATTACAATATCACCAGAATTTTATTTCAGGGATTGTTTTAAAAATTAGATGATTATGGCTTAATAATATGTCAGATTATGGCTTACAAATCCAGTAAAAAATAAAAATATATTTTAATAAAGAAATTTGGGCCTATTGAAAAGTATCCTTATATATTTGGTCCAGGGGATTTTTTTTAATGAATTGTTACGTAGGTGTTTTTCATAGCATGGCGGTCATCAACAAATGAAATGGAATAAGAAATAAATCTAATTTTAAAAAATATTAAATTGACTTTACTTTATAAAGAGCACTTTGCACCACTACACAACAGTTCAATCCCTAGTTAGCTGCAGGTAAGATGTTTTTATAATATTGCAATTGGTTCAGGAAATGCTAATATGAGGAACAGATGATGTGTGTAAGATTTAACTTTAACTAGCTTTGCTTCACAATCACATACATTGTATCCATACAATGCATACATTGTGCAAAAATGCACAATGAATGCATTTTAAGCGCATTTTTTCCTTCCACTCAACTTTCCAATAACATATGTGAATATCGATCTTTTAAAACAACCAGCTTCTACAGCAATGGCATTTTTACCCTGGTGTAATTGACAGTCTGCTGGACAATGTCAAGTCAGCAATCTTCCCCATGACAGTATAGCCATAATAACATGATCACAATTTAGATCACACTTTAGTTGTAGAAATGTCTCTTTTCTTCTTATTGATCTGATACAACATTTTTTGAGAAACTCGATTTTTATTGTGTGTAAACAATAACCATCACAACAGGAATAAATGTTTGAAATATATGCACAAATTTGTTACAACAAAGACTAACCTCATGTTTCTGTTTGGTGTTACTTCCCAAAAGGTCTCTTACTTCCTCATTGTAAATCTCCAGGTACGAGGCCCTCACAAGGAATTTTGTGTTTTCAGCACACTGTCTTGCACACAAATAGTAAGCACAGTTACTCTTCCTAAGCAAACACAGCTTAGGCAAGTCTGGACAATAACTATAACTAAGTGTGCTCGATACATGCCCAATGCCCCTGTTTGTTGTTTTAGGAAAGACTAAAAAAAATAATTAAATCTGAGACATAGCTACAAAAAAAAGGAGTTCTCAGCCATACCTGAATGCTCTCAAAAATGTGCTCAAAAGCTCGTGGTATTACACCTTTCTGAGTTGCAGGTTCAGACACCCCCTGCATGGTGAAAGATTTTCCACTTCCAGTTTGCCCGTAGGCAAAAATTGTGCCATTGTATCCCTCAGTAACACCCTGCATAAATACATCTGTGTTAAAGGATCACACCACAGTTGCGACTTTGATGCAATCATGAGGTAAGGTGACTGAGAGTATCAAGTAACAAGCATGTGACCTACTGTTATTCATTATTCATTTATTTATAGCTGCTTACCTCAATCAAAGGATAGGCAATCTCGTTGTACAGCTGCTCAGTAGTTTGATTAATGTAGTAGGTCCCGTCAAAAGTGAACTGTTTGGGTGGCTCATCCTGTGCCCCTGGCTTTTCAATGAAGCACTGGCACCGGTGGACATCCATGGACAGAACCATCTTACAGCAGAGAGTCTTCTCCCTGTCATCCAGCGGCCTGCACCTCGCCACCACCTTAACTGACTCTGAACCCATAGCTTAACATCCACCTCACAGCAGGTGACAATGGGGTTAGAAACGGTTATTGCTAACCGAAGAGAGGAAAAGCTTAGGTCTTATGAAAACCTAGATACTTAATAAAAGTCAGAAGCAACAAGACTCAACGACTGACTGCTAGAAGAATTATATTAACAATTTTCTTCCCGACATAGAGGTTAGCAAATACAGAAGACAGAAATATTTATGCACCTGCTGACCTCGTCAGAAACAGCGTTGGATCCCCTGCTTCTACGTCTCGGGTCTTCCTCTCTTGGTAGCGTTCTAACGTTACCAAGCAACCTTAAAGGCCCAATCCGAGTCAAAACGGCCGAAACGGGCGGCCATCTTGGAAAGGAAGAAAAAGATAGGATACTGTTGCATCCTAAAAGTATTTTATTTAAATTATTACTATTTTTTTTCATTTATGAATAAAACACTCTATTCATTTATTTAATATATATTTATTTGCCCAGTTGTTTTTGTTCAGCCGCAGAAGCATTACAGAATCTGAGCTGCGTGCTACGTCACTGATTGGTTGGGTAGCGGAAGTACTGTCAGTTGGTCAGTTGTAACATTGTAGCTCTGAAAAAGAAGAAGCTTTGTAACGGTTTTCTGTCAGTCTGTGCCCGGCTTCTGAGGAGAACAATATCAAAAGAAAATGCACACAGCGTGGGGCAAATAAAGTTGCCGAAACTGAAGAAGGACTCCTGTCTGTTTCGTGAGTGCAACAATACAAACTTGTAAGTTCCGAGTATTTTTTTAACTTCAATAAGCCTAACAATACTTTAAAATTCATTTTATAACTTTTATATATATATATATATATATATATAAATATAAGAAATCTTAGACTTTAAATCTTAGCTCACAAATGAGCATTAGTGAAAAACTTAGATCTTTTGAAACTTTAGCTTAATCTGAAGTATTTATACACACTGAAACAAGAAATCAAAATGACTATTCTTTTGTAATTTGCTTCTCTGAGAAAAAAAAACAACTTCTTTATGGCATCAAAAAATTAAGCTGTCTTGTGTTACTGTTGTAAATGTAACCTGGTGCTTTTTTGTCAAACATTAAAAAAGAAAATGCAAGGTTGAATTATAATCCAATGTTGAGTAAAATGTTGCATTTAATTCATGTAATTCAAGGCATAAATCATAGGACACATATTTTACTGAGATGTGGACTAAAACGAGAGTCCATTATTTATTGTAAAATGGAGATAAAAAAATGTATTCTGACTGGTCATAAAAATAACTAATCAGAAATTATGGACTAGAAATCTTCCACCATCACAGACAATCTTGATGTGCGCTAAACTTTGTTACATTAAACTGCACATAATATGATGGACTGAAAATAAAGTGCAACATCATATACAATCTCTTAAACACAGAGTAATATGTAGACAAGATAAGGACAATCGGAGTAAAACATGGTTATTTACTTAGGTAACATCTTTAGAAGATTTTAGGGGAAGAGAGGGGAGTGCGGGGGGTAAGGAAAAAGTAAGACCCAGCAATAAAATCCACACTTAAAGGGGGTATATTTAAAACATTTAAACGTCAAATGCCTTACAGGCTTGTAAAAATACTTTAAAATTTTACTTTACATAAAAGCTGCAAGCACTCAACATTATCTCTGACAAATAAGCTGCCCTGATGGAATCTGGCGCATACAAAAGCATAGACATGTACCAACACTGATAATAGGAGCACTGTGTTTTAGAGAGTGAAACATACCCAATATACCATGTGAAAATGCTAAAAATAAAAAATGTGCAAAAGAAAGAGATTCTCATATTTTGACTCATCTCATCTTGGCAGCTAATTTCTCAGGGTTTATTGCCTTTCACTTTTAGTGTGAACTTTTAACTCTGGCTTTGGTTGAGTTTTTGTATGGTTTTGCAGCTTGTTGTGTGTTGGTATTTTCTTCCCACTCATAACAGTGGTTCACACGTGCACAGCACAGTTGACAAGGCAGCTCATCCGGGGTCACAGAGTAGTATTCAATGAGTTCACCAAGGGAATGAAATTCTCTCCTGCATTTCTGCCACAAGAAAAATCACAATTAAAATTAGACAGTATAGTTTTTAATATTTATTTTAAACATTTGACAACTTTTTGCATGAAAAGGGAAATTCATATTTTCCTTTTTATGCTAAAAGCTTGCAACATTGCACACAGGGAACCAAATTTCTAGTGTGTGTGTTTGTGTGTGAATATATATATATACATATATATATATATGTATATATATATAAATTGCAGTTCTCAGATGAAGAACTACACATTAAATTTTAGAGGTTATTCTTTTAAAAGTTGAGGCCTACATATAGCAAACAAACTTTAAGACTTCTGGATTTTTAAAACTGAAATATTTGGGAAATAATGGATGGCATCGTGGTTAATGAACACTAAACAGCATTACAACATAAACTTTTAAGCACAGTGGGTGGGTCATGGAGTTGGTGTTTTTTTGCTAACATTACTGGGCGCCTTGCAGTGATTTATTGACCATAGTCTCTGTATCCTAGAGTAATCTAAAGTCAAATTTGTGGCCAGCTGCTTGGCAGCTAAAACTGGGTCATGCAACAAGACAGTGATATGAAGCACAGCGGCAAATGTACAACTAAAGTTTTTAAAAAAGGAACGAAATCAAGAAGTTGCTATGGGTTATTGTTGAGACTCGGCAGAACTGAAATCCTGTTCCAGAACTGTAAGGAAATTGTGCCAAAACATACCAGTAAACCCCCAATAACAATTAAAATTTAACTACAACAGAAAATCCAAAGGGATAATGGGATAATGTCTTCTTCAAAGAGTTATTATAGGTGTGAGCAGGCAGGCAGGATCCTTTAGCACTCTACAGAGCAGCAGATCTGAAGATGCCTCTCAGCGTTGCTGAATTACAGTCTCCAAATACAAAGTTGCTCATACTTGTAGACTGTCTTCTTCATTTTATGAGCCATCTTTCAATGCTCCAGAGCAGTGCCATAACAGAACTACCTTTTTTTTATCAGCTTGTGCAGCTTTTTTCAATCAATAGCAAAACTCTATAAGGCATAAAATCCTTTTTCATGGCACTGTACCTATTATGGAATTGTATAAATTTATCAATAGTTTAGCACTGCATAACTGTGTACTTTTTACTGGCAAACAAGTGTAGTGACCATGTGTTATGATGATTACCTCCAACATGAACTTCCCTTTACGAGTGTTTTCTATAAGGTGGGTTTTCAGGCCGGAGGGGAAGCGAACGATAAGGGAACCACTTTTAGGTTTTTTGGGATGAGGGCACAGAAGGTATGATCCCATGACATCATCTGCCAGGAGGGAGTAGCTGCTGTCGCTGCAGAGAAGAAAAGAAAACACTGATGCATTACCAACATAAAGGAATCTGGGAAAGCAAGATACTTAAAGAACTTTGATATACTTACTTTGCAAGACCAGCCCAACTCCACACAGCCTGAGCCAATGCTTCCTCTGTTTCGGCTAAACTTGGAGCCCGGGATCTCCTCACTGGCACATTGTCTTGACCCTTTTCTGTTTCAAATTTAAGAAAATGTGTAATCAATTTAAATTTTCCTTTTATCCCAAGGGAGGGAAAAGAAAGACACTCCATGGTAATTGTTAGTGTTGGAAGGCAGTCAGTGTGTGTCTATTCTTAACAGTAACATTTGTGAACGTAAACCAAACCGTGACAAACTCTGAAGAAATGTTTAACCATGTGTGAGCTCATCATCCACACCAAAACAGTGAGCAACAGCCCTGCACATAACACCAAACAGTCTGCTTTACCTAATTTCTTTGACTCTTGATAGCGCGCTGTGAACTCTTGGCCCACCTTGTGACACACTTAGTTGCTCGTGAACGCTGCGCTGTTTGAGTGGTGTGAAAGTGAAGGAGCGGTAAGCTCCAGAATGTAGTCCTTTGGCGCGGATTACTTTCTTCCGCGTCAGTGAGGGAGAGGAAGAGGAAAAAACATCATCTTGGCTGTCAGGAAGGTCATTGGACGACTTCTTAGATTTCTAAATTAAAAACAAACAAACAAAAGTAATCTAGTGCATGTGGATAAAATTGGAGACACCTAAACCAGGATGTAATTTGTTGTTTTAACCTTGTGGGTTGTATAAAACCAAGCTTTATTTAATTAAAAGTAAATAGAATTTCAAGCAAATTTAGATCTTTTTAAATAATGTGTCAAACAATGCACAAATCTATCAAAAGATATCAAATTCTCAAACAATCGTTTCAGAAATTAATTAAATGTTTAGTAGATGGGAAGATGAAAGAGTTGAGGTTCCAAACCTTTGTGCTTAACCGCAGTCCTCGAAAAGGAGCTCTTCTAAAGGAAACTAGGGCACTGACGCTAAGAGGGAAGCCGTGGTTGAGCAGCGAGGGATTACGCTGCGGCAATGACCCACTGGAGCTTTCTTGCGCCTCTTCTGGATGTTTCTCCAAATAAAACAATTGGAAACATCGGCAGAGTAGCAAATTCAAGAACTGAGCCTGTGAGAAATAAGGGAGAGAGAAAATTTTTTTAAAAATTGGTTCTCCAGCTCATAACTTGTAAATAGATTTCAACATTATTTTGCAGAATTTCTAAACTCCTGAAATTAACCTGGAGGGAGGATGGGGAGAAAGTAGTTTTATGTAAAGCTATGAACAGGACTTTTGATGCATCTGAAGAAAGTGCAAGAAGCTAATTCTAGTTAGCAGACAGTGCATGAGTTTAATTTGCACTCCAATTTTGTTCTGTCAGCAATATCATTGAAGGTAATGATAAACTCATGAGTTGGTCTGATACAGTTTCAGGAGCCAAATGTAGCAATGTGATTTCATATAATGAAATGTGATTTCATATAATGCAGAAAGCAACTGCACAGCACAAAATTATATTAATCACCTGGTTCTTCGATAAATCACTTTATATTACCACAATAAAGCTATTAACATATCTTGATATACTGCCATGCTAATATCTAAACAATTTCTGATCGTTTTTCTGAGGTTAACAGAATACTTTTTCAGTGTTTTGATGCTAAACCGATCTTAAAAAGATATTTATTTTAGTCAAACCAATTTATGTACACATTTTTGCAAGAGGAGTGCACGATCTTTCATATAAACTGGAAGAAACTAACAGACTACAAAATAATACAGCAACTTTTTCCATAATGCCCAGTGCTGCTGGGTTTTTTTTTTTGGTTTCAAACTGAAGCAAAGCTTCCAAAGACAGGCAGAAATGGTCTTGGAACTTTATTTTTAAGATTCTTGTCTTAGTATGTAGAAGATGCTTGTTTTCACTCTGGAATAAAAGTACTGATTGTAATTCTAATATATTGACTTTCCCATCCTTAAACCAATTTGTTACTAATATGGCAGAACATTCAGGGTCATTAACCATTTAGATCAGTGGTCCCCAAACTACGGCCCGCGGGCCAGATGCGGCCCGCCTCCACATTTGGTCCGGCCCCCTGAACAATACCAGAGTATTTTCATATATGTGCATTTTTATTTGATAAGTTGGACTTTTGCAATAAAATAAATGTTCCTTAGTAATGAACTTTATTTATTATTAACTACTAGTTAGTAACTATTTTATACATGCATATAATTGACCCTAACCCTTTTTTTATGTGGAGAACCCAGTGTTATTTGGTTATTATTTATTTCATAAATAGTGTTATTTCCTGACTTTTGTTCTCTGAAGAATCCAGAAAAGGTTATTTGATTGTGCTTTCTGAAAAACAATACATTTTTATGTTTAGCACTCTTACAATCGTCACACTTTTTCTGTTACAAACTGACCCCGGGTCCCCATCAGAGAAGGGACAAGTTATGTGGCCCTCACAGGAGAAAGTTTGGGGACCCCTGATTTAGATGATGTCTTGAGATGTTATTTTTTTCATGATTTCATTCATTTTGTGAAGTGCACATGATGCCGACACTCAGGTGCATCACATTTGGCATGGTTCAACTCAGTCTTTCAAACTTTCCTCTTTTTCAAATACTTAAATTTTAGATTCATTATACCACAGGAAATGTCTTCAAATTTGTAAACTCTTACCTGGCTCTTTATAAAAAAAATTTTATTACTGGCTTCTTCCTCTGATTGATGTTTTAGTCAGTGTTGCTACCCAACTTATGTGACTGCGGCACTTTCACTAAAACGCAGACATTTCTATAATAGAGAACCCATCTCCTCTCTAAATGATATGATGGTTAGACATCATACCATTGGATAAAACCATTGTTTATACTTCAATAAAACTGAACGGATTAACGTAAATCATCTGGAATTTGCACAAAAGGATGAACCAGACTTTGTGGAGATCCACAGTTGTCTTCCTGATATATTGTCTAATTTCTCTATGATCTCACACCAGGACAAATTGTGTCTTAAGATACATCCAAAGGTGTTGCTCCAATTTACTCAAAATGGAGCAAAGCTTCTGAATTCCAGAAGCTTACAAAGCCATAATCAAGCACAAGGCTTTCCCAGAATGTTTTGCAGCATAGTAAGCTAACTGTATATAAACTCTCAAATAGTTTTGGTAATTCTAGCTGACCTAAAATGCTATAATTAAGGCTAGTTATGTTAAAAAAGGAAGGAAAAAAGGCTGTGTATGTTTTCATACAGTGTGTATAAATATCTTGTTTGAACTGTTGTCCATTTTTTCTAAATGTCAAATTTTGCACGTTTTTTAAGATCCTTCTCATTTTGAAATAAAATCTTTTCTTTTTTCATAAACAAACGTCTTTCAGATGTAGCCTTTTTAGTTAAAATAACTCATCCTCAGATGTTTCGCCTTCAGAGTAACATAATGTTCTTTCCAAAATTACAGGTTATGCCTCTGCGTAATCATTCTCTATGTAAAAGAACATTATCATAGGTTATCATATGACATGCACATTGTTAGTCTACATGCTCCGTCTCATGTTAGTCACAGAACCTGATTTTTCCCCCCCAAATTACTTGAGTGTCCTGTTGGGATCAAATACATTTGTTTGCGATTTCTAGTTTTCTTTGTTTGTTATTCAAAATGCTAGTGTATGCAGTAAAGTAGTTTAAATTTCTATATTATGTATAATGTTCTAGACAAATGGAGTTTAAATGTGATCATTTCTGTTATAAAAGCACATTTACACAGTTTTTTAGTCAGAAAATTAACAGAGCAACATTTTATTATCCCACTTTGAAGAGATTCCTTACCGCTCGGGCATGTCTTGCCTTAAAGACATGGCAGTAAAGTTGGCCGTAGGTGCTGCCTGGGTTATGGGAGACGAAGGCAAACTGGCCATCAATTGGGCGGGCAGTGGACAGAGAGACTCTTCGCAAAGCATGAGCCATTAGGAGGGTCTTTGGACCAGGAAGACATCAAAGAGTCAGACAAACAGAAACATAAACGCCATTTGTTTGAAATCACGTTTGAAACAATGCAGGTTGTGATAGTTATGCAATAAAATCAAGTCAAGACTTATTTAAAAAATGAGATGTGATTGAAAGAAGTTGAAGCAGGTTGTTATACTGGATGTTTTTAACAACAAAAAAATACACTTACCATTTCATCCTCATCATAGATTTTCACCCCTTTGAGTGAGAACTTCAAGGTTACCGGCCTGATTTTCTTGCAAGCCTGGTTGTCAACAAACTGCGTTAGATTTCTTTTTACAACTATGATTGAAATATCAGCAACGGACTCACCTTTAAGTACTTCAGCTGTGTGTGCAGCTGCTTTATTTGATCATCTAAGCAGCAGTCATCCACAAGAAACGACCCAACATACTTTCCCAGACAAAAGACAAGTTTAAGAAAACCTATATACTTCAATATACAGGTGATGAGTGTTCATACCTCTGCTGATCGTGTCACTGTGCCATCGTCTGTAGTTTGTGTCTCTCCCATGCTGCCTGTTTTATCCAGCAACAAAAACCTCACATAGAAAAACAGTTCAAAAGGATGTTAAATGCTTATCACGTTACAATCCGGATTTTGTCCCGTTTGGAGGTTCGTTTGAATTAGAGCGAAGGATTACTGCGCTCACTTCGCTTTCTTTTGCACAATTTTAATCACTGCAGAATGTTGTTGTTTTTTTCCTCTTTCATTTATGTTTTGTTTGTTATTACTGTACAAGTCCATCTCAAAATGTCCAGGAAAAACACAAGAATGCGGCGTGTAAACTTGAGCAATTTCCGTTCAGTTTACTGAAAGGTCTCGACTTGAATTTCAGCCCGCTGGGTCTCGAAAAAAAAAAAAGAAAAGAAAAGAAACAACTTAAAATCACAGATACTTACCTTTCTGAGTCGGAACCTCAATGCCAATCTTCGTCTTCTATGTACCTGGTTGTGACAGCAGACACACCGAGGTCCGCTTCACCTTTACCTGCTGCTCCGCGGCTCAGGTGCGCAGTCAGTCCGAGGCGTGTCTGTGTGAAGGGAGGTGAAAATGAACCTTTTTTTTCTCTCTCAAGATGTGGAAGACGGCGGAAGACAACAGCCCGAGTCAAACCCCCCGCCCTCCAGCTGTTTCTTCCCAGAAATTCTTTCCCAGGCAGCTCCTCACACATTCCTGCTTCTTGCTCAATACGAAACTCAGGAGTTCAATGAAAACATTCAAGCAAGTCCTCCTCAAAAGTTTTGCCCTGATGGGTTTTGGCTAAATTACCTAAAGCTCAAAACAAACCAAACACCGAATACTACCAGCAAAGCAAATGAACAATGAACAAAGATCTTCATGTTGTTGTAGTATGAGACTTATATTGTTTTTTTGTTTTTTACGTTGACATTAGCCTGAATTCTAAAGAACAGGAGCGCACCCAAGTGGCAACAGTCGCCTCTTGATATAGAGTCATAATGTTCTGGTTTCTGTATATTTGTGGCATTTCAGGTGCATCTCTAAAAAATTAAATTATCATCGAAACGATAACCATTTCTGCAGTTATTTTAAGAAGCATAATCATAGACAGACATATTTCAAGTATTTATTTTAGTATAATACATTATTATGACTCACAGTCAGGATCTCAGCTTCTGAGATACATGCCTCTGTCTTCAATCACCTCATTTACACATGCTGTTAAATACAGACAATGCCGACTGGAAATATTTTTTACGCCATTGATTTGGTGTAGTGTCACTCATCTTCCTCTTTGCTTTTTAAAACTTCGCGGCAGACAGATACTCTGGTTTTGGACTTAATGAAACGCAGTGGACCACAGCCAGGACTTTGCTGCCCAATAATCATTAACTGTGGAAACCTGGACCCCGCCTCTCCAGTTTTCCTCGTTTTAATAATGAAATGCAAATTTGACCCTTATCTGAAAATAGGACTTTGAACCACTGTTTAACAGTTGAGTCATTGTCTCCTTAGTCTAGGTAAGATGCTTTTGACAATGGTTCAGGAGTGGCTTGACAAGAAACTGCGACAGATGTAGCAGATGTAACTATTAAATGGGTTTGTCCCCAATCATCTTAATAGTCATCTGTTACATCATTTTCTTCAGCAGTTTTCCTTCCATGAATATGTTTGGGTGCAGCTAAGAGGTTCCTTTAGCTGATGAATGAATATATCTATATAAATGAGCTTTCTTTTTCAAATTAAAGATAATCTGAAAATGGTACACCAAGATCCAATTTCTGATACAAACCAATTTATTTTATAATTACTTCAGAACAAGAATGATGCCAGAATGGGTTCCTCAATTTTTTTCTCTTGACTTTTCCCTTCAGGGTTCACTACTCCATGTTTGTGGTTTGCATATTTGATTTGGCTTAGGTTTTTATTGTCAGATTCCCTTCCTGACACAATCCTCTACATTTATTCAAACCTGAAGTGATTCCAGGCACAAGGAATTGCTTGAACTGCTAGTTTGCCTGTGAAAACGGTTTTGATTATGTGCAAGTCAATCAATACACAGTACTTAAGTCAGAAAACCTTAGACTGTTTTACTCATTTAAAATGATTAATAAAAAAACTAGTTCGCCTTGAACTAAATTTGGATACTGGAGATTTTGAAATAGTTTATGATTGAATGAATAATGACATTTCTTTCTACTGCTAAAAGAAAGAAATGTCTTTAGAATAATGTGCTAAAGTTACATTATTCAAATGTGGCTTATTGCACTTAAGGGCAATATTACATTGAATGCAAGGTTCGAGTAAAAAAAAAAAATAGAAAGGGAAAAAAGAGATTCAGCAAAACTCATGGAAAATAACAGTTAAAATCTGAAAATGTGGGTGACAAATATGGAGACAGATTGTCTTTTCTGCTCAAAGATACCCAGAGAGCAAATCAGATCAGCTTACAAAAAACCCAAACAGATTACAAATATAGCCATTTTATTAATGACTTGGAAAAAAAAAGCATAACACAGGGAATACATGCATGCAGGGTATGTGTGAGCTGGTATCCTCCATTTCTTACAATGCAAATTTATTATAATTTGGAACTAAATAACAGCTGTGAAGCTATTAAAACCACTGTATATGCTTGATTACATACAGACATGTTATTTCATTTGTGATTTCAATATTAAGTGTTTTTTCCCCTCATTTAAAATCAACAGGGCAGCTGGTTGAACATGAAACGTTCCCAAAAGTATAAAGATTACGAATATGGATAAGATTTCAGACTCCAATCCTGTACTGGCCACACTGTACAGGATTGGAGTTTTAAGACACTGGACAACAGTCTAAATTTCTCTCTTTTATAGAGCAGCAACACTGACAGTCTAAGGTCTTTAACCTCTTAATAACAATAATAATAAAAATAAATCTGACACTTCCGCCTTAGAAAGAACACTGAACTCTCTTTTGTTGGGATTAGGAATGTGAGCCACCAGCACTGAGTGGATGAACACATACAAACAGAAGTCAAGACATGGTACTAGTTACAGTATGGTGAATTTTGCTATGCTTTCCCAAACTGGCAGCTTTAACGGCAAGACTAACCAAGCTGTTCTACACATCATGAAAAAAAATGAAAAAAGTACTTCAACACACCCTCAATGCACAGCTAACGCAACTGTTAAGATAATGTTCTTACTCTACAGTAAAAAACAAAACAAAATGAACGTTAAAACTACAGCCCTCTAAAACAGAGAAAACAATGGTAAAAATAGAGAGAGCATTGAAACAAAGATGCAGACTGTTCAGCACAGCCCAGTTTCTGGAAGGCGCTCATGGGTTCAGTATCTTCCTCTCTTGGACTTTCGAGCTGACTGTTTGCTGCTTTTCGGGTTTTTTTGGAGGTCCGCTTTCTTGGGAGGCGGAGGTTGTGCCTTTTTTTTGGGCCCACCTCTGGCTGCCTGCTTTTTGGGCGTGGGCTCCTTGGGCGTGGGGGGGGACGACTCTTGAACTTTGGGTCGCTTTGATCCGCTTTTCGTCGTCTCCTTTAGAACTTTCGGCTCCTCAGGGAAGGACTCCTCGGTTTTTATCCGCCTGGAACCACTTTTTGTCGTCGCCTTTTCAACTTTGGGCTCGTCCGGGGACGACTCTCTGGATGGGGGTTTCCTGGAGCCTTTTTTGCTTAGCTTTTTAACAGCTGGTGTTTTAGACTTTCTTGAAGGAGCCCCTTTCTTCACAGGTGTTGCTTTAGGTGTTGATACAGTTTCCTTTTTCGGTGGGTTCCTTCCCGATCTCACAGCTTTCTTGACAGGCGACTTCTTTGCAAGTGCTCGACCTTTACCTCCAGCCTTCGACTTACTGACGCTGCGGGGTTTCTTGGCTGGCGGAGGGCGCCGAGCCTTAGGTGGAGGCCTCTTGTTAGGTTTCCTAAGAGTGATTTCAAGAGTTAGATGCTGCAACAAAAAAGTGTAAGCTTACTATGAAAAAATAAAAAAAGTTTATAGTTACCTCTTACGAACTGGAGCCTCATCTTCTGACTCTTCTTCCTCAGATTCCTCTTCCTCCTCATCTTCTTCATCTGAAGAATCTGTAAACCGCTTCCGCTTGACTGTTTTTGTTGGAACATCTTTAAACTTGTCTGGATACAGGGTTGTAGGGCTATGACAATAACAAAAAGAAAAATCTATGCCTCAGTACATGTTAATATATTTAATTATTTTATATTTTTTAAATTGTGGTTTACCTTGGATAAAACGGAAACGAGAGCTGATAAGTCCCTGTGAAACCGTGACCAGTTATCTGCTCCATCCAGCCCAGAACTTTACACTTGGTCAGAGTCCTTCTCAAATTGGCCACTGAAGAAGAGAGTTCCCATTTTAATAACATATGTCTGTTTAGGTTGTTTAAAAATGTATTTTAAAGGTGACTTATAATTATACTTCCAAGAACAAGTTTTGTATAGCCCATAGAACGAGCCAGACATGTTTATAAATTTTTTTTTGTACAAAATAATTCTTAGATAATTAGATTTTAGTGTCGTCAGTTTTGCCTATTTTGAGCTCCTTTCAGAATGAGCCGTTTCAGGGCCTCTTGTCACTTTATGTCTAAATAAGCTGCTGCTGGCCACACCACTATACTCACTGTTTACACTTGCATGCAAAAATGGCTGCAAACAGTCGTGCAATTATACAACCATACATCTTTGATAAGCAGAAGTAGAGTCTTCTGCTCAACCAACAAAATTGCAGCAAGTGATTTCGGAATGGCAAGTCAACAAACAAAGCACTCGACTTTTTTAGCGCATACAGAAATAAAACCAGCTGACCGAACGTTGCTAAGTAATGGGCAGTGCTTTGCTCAGGTTGCTTGGCAACAGGCTGTACATTGCCTGTTAATTAGTAATATTGCATTCCAAAGGTTTCTGAAACCGCTAATTTTTCAGACACCATAAAACAAAAAACAGCTGGGTGTTTTTTTTTTTAAACACTTTGTTTTCAGAAGCAGTCGAAACCCAAATGGAAGTACAAAATTGTGCAAAATGTGAATTTTACATAATAGGTTGCCTTTAAGTTCCAAGCAAAACTGGAATTAAGTTTATTGTCCACTAAAGCAAGAGTTTGTGTGACACAATGTAATTATATAAAAAAAGAAAACGAAAACAAGTGAAGACTTATAAGTCTCACAATGCTCACTTTAAAATGGATTTCTTCAGATTAAAACTGGCTCTGCATGTTTTGAGGCTGATCAGTCATCCAGCACCTGTACACATGCCTGATCATGCTGAGACTTTATGAAAGGTTTAAGTAATAAGGTTTCTGAAGCAGTGGTCTTCCTGGAATGCACGAGGAAATCTCTTTGGTTGGTGTAATGCGTTTGACTGATGTTGAACCTTTATTGGAGATGCATGTTTGGTTTAAGTTCACCCTCATTTTGCAGGGATATACTCTAAGAAGCCTTTAGGTTTAGTATCCACACTAACAGTGAAAATATTTAAGCATATAATCCTTTTTAAGTTAGGCCAGCTGAGGACTGTGAACATGGACAGATAGGAACTTACCCAACAAGTTCTCCTTGACGTCCTTGTTGGAGTCTACGAGATATTTGCGCAGGGATGTAGTGCTGCAGGTTTTGGGCTCATTCATAGCTGTGATCGCAACCGTGATAGCATCTTCCAACGTGCTGCCTTTCAGCTGAGACTCTTTGGCAGCTCGCTTCAGCTGGGAAGGAAACAATACAGGAGACATGAACAAATGTAACTTTGACAACATTTGCATAATAGAACAGCAACAGTAAAAAAAGAAGTATATGAAAAATAATCAGTCAATCATGTTCTTTAATAAATGGCTTCATTTGGAAAATGCTAACATGGTGAGATTAGAGGAGTATTTGAAGATTTACCTGAAAGGTTCCTCTCGCTCCTGTCCCTGTGATTTGCTCCAGGTGTCCTTTCTCTACCGCCCTTACCAGGGCTGTCTTCAGTACATCAGGCCTTAGATAAAAACAAGGCTATCAACTCAACTCATCTAATCAAAGGACAATTCTTATAGTAGATTCTCATCTCCCCAATTATTCCTTTAGCTGCAATGGTGTGATTCATGAGGATTTGGTTCATCGAGAGTTCGATATATTGAATCAATTATAGGAACAGCCTGATTTACGCAATGCGCGACAATATTTAGGTCTTTTGTGGGCAAAGACGGAAAAATAGCAGAGTAATAATGTTACCCTACAACAAGTAAGACATGTTTATGTTTCAAAGATATTCAGGAGTTTTGGAGCTATGATGCACTGATGTTGACAGCCAAAATGAATATTGATGTTATGGCCATTAACCGATATTTCCAAATATTGCCTAAATTTCAACACATTGGGAAAAAAACAAACTCCAGACTAACATGACTAATCTAGGACCCTCCAAAAACAAGTCAAAAAGATGGAAATAAATATAACTTGTTAATTTTGGTACAGTTTTATTTAATTGGACAAATTAAATAAATTTAAAAAAAGACCAACATCTGCTGATACCGATGTTGATGTCAATATAGTGTGTATCCCTAAACTAAAGTTTGCAGGACAGTGTCTGCACGATCAGAGTTGGAGATCCCTGTAAGAACCATTTACCAATCTTAATTTTCTTTTAAAAGGAGATTTGTAATAATTATAACATGTGGCTTATACTGGACAATGTAGAAAACAAAGGTTAGGGAGAGCTGAGCACCCCGAGGGATCCCTGTCACACCTGTTTTCAATGTTGAGGCTGGGGAAGTGCTGCTCCAGATACTTCTTGATAAGATTGTAAGAGGCCTCTTTGGGCTCACAGAGCCGAGTGATGATGAGAGGAAGGGCGTCTCCCAGAGGCTCCTGCTTCGGAACGCCTTTCTAGAAATGTTGTGAGATGGAGCAGAATTAGATCTGAGCGCAGGTCAGTGCAAGACGAGACCATACACTATGTGCTGACAATCAATCGATTTTGAGTAACTAAGATACACTAATATTTTCTTCCCTCTTGACAAATTAAAAATGTTTCACAAATCGTGTTTTAAAAACTCTGCAATCAATACCCAGCTATGACCAGCCAACATTTTGTTGACTAATTAATATTACATGTGATCAGCATAACTACAGGATGTAAGGCTTAAAGAAATTATTGGTAAACCACAACTGTATAACAGTAACTGGATAATACTATACAAAAGACATATCACATTGTGGGACAATATGTCAACAGTTTTAATATTATGAGATCTCATGCCATAAAATTGAGATGTGACCGTTGATGCAAAACAAACAAAAAAACAGCCATTTTCAGTAACTGGCCCTTTAATCTTTAAATGTATTTTTTCAAATCAGGAAAGCACCACAAGAGTTACTAAGTCAAACCAACATTCTGCTGTAATACTTAAAGCTTCTTGTTATCTGCTGCCACATTGAAGTTCTAAGGTTAGCTAGAGGCTTTACTTGGACCAGAGTGTGGGTACTTTTCATTCTCCAACAGCTAAATATAAACATGAGCAAACCTGACTTTAATGTGGACCCAATATAGGCAAAAAAATTGTTTGAGAACTTGTGAGACAGCACACAGTTATTCCAGGAAACAGTCCAGCTTAAAAAGGTTGTAAGGACGTTTCTACGGCAACACACCTTAGATTGGGGAAGCGCTTTTCCAATGGCGAAGGTTCCTGAAAGGCCTTTACCCTTCAGCTGGGAGACGGGAAAAACACAAATGAGGATTTATTTATAATCCTGTGACAGTTAGCCCAAGGTCGACCACAATAAAATTAAAAATGAACATTTGCAACAAATTAGAGGCTTAATCTTCTAGATAAGTGAAGACTGTAAGGATGGACAGAAAGTGTACATATAATTGTACTGAACATCAACAAAAGAGAAAGCCAAAGATAAAAGAGAAAGTCTAAAAAACAAACATCTCACGCCACTCCATTTTTGTTTACATTTCATAAAGTTGAGATCAGCATCTTCTTCAAATGTTTTTATTTTGTTTTCTTTAATAGTTCTTGGTGCAGTGTAAAAAACATCTATAGCATAAGCTTTTCCAGACTTTATTTTTATGCTACTTTTTGAGATCTTTTAACCCATTTCCTCATAAAATCTATTGCAGTGCTTTGATTTTACAGATCTGGCAGATATTAAGACTGAAATGTGACAAGTGAAACTAAAGGTTTACTCATGATTTGCTATAGAGGGTACTTGGGGGAGTTACCTTTTTCACACAGGGACAGGTAGGTTTGGATAGCTCTGTCCCTTAGCAAATTAAATAATATAAAAATAAATTTTTTTACTGAAGTTATTTTTGTCCGACATCAAATTAGTTTGATAAAAAAAAATTACACCAATCTACGAAAGGGCACAACCCTTTTCAAAAGTGTTGTAGGAGAAGTTTAAAAACGTTTTACCTGTTTGATGGTGCCCTTTTCCAAGTGTTTCTTCATTGATTTCTTGATTAGAGTCTTCTTCTTGTGAAACTCCATACCTGGGTATTTTTTCAACATATATTTCATGACGGACTGGAAGGACATCCCAGACCTCTCATTGGAGGACTGCAAGGGAAACAAAAAGTATTCAAAGAAACAAATGTTGCCAAAAGACGACCAAGACCAAGATGAGCTCAGAGTTGGTACACACCCCTATTGCTTCGACAAGGACGTTTTCCACTTTGTTCTGCGTGCCTGCAAAGTTGGACACGGGGATTTTTTTGTGTGTGGTGACGCTAGCCCATGCAGGAATTGTCCGTTTCACCTTCTTGGATTTGGATTTCTTATGCTTGACGCCATCTTTCATCCTGCCACCAGAAGGAGCAACACAAGTTCAGTGAAGGGGGATGGGTCAGTGCGGTTCAAGCGATATTTCACTGTGATCGTTACCACCCTTATCCTTATCTTTATCACATCCTCACCTTAGAAGGAGAACATAGCAGTGTGTTGAGCACTGTCCAGCCGCGCAGTCCTGGCATTTCACATTATGTCTGTTTGTCACCGGCAAGAGAGACAAAATTAAGTTTCAGAACATCGGTCTCAATGACCACAACGGTAATTTGAGCTGAAATGCCACCAATCCAAGAGCTGACAGATGCAAAATTACTTATTGAAGTCTGGGAGAAGAGGAGGAGGAAGAGGGTAAAGTTTACAAAAAGAGTTAATCAAATATTACCCAAGTGCCTTCATCTAAGAGTTTATGAACAAAACATAATTGCAGCTAATATTTCCAAGAGTTAATTGTTGTCAAGTTTCCATAAAATTTGGGCTTTACTTTTTTAAATGGCTAGTGTGGGTGTAAAGAGTTAAAGATTAATATGTTTGAAATATTACCACTGAATAGTACAGTTGCAAGTAATTACTGCAAAATCTTATTGTAAAGCTAACACTATCCTCTGTGCACTAAAGTTAAGTTCATTGTAACCGTTTTATCATTTTATAACCCTTTCTTTGTTTTTAGTGAGACAATTTGCCCAGAGACAATGGATGGAAAACAGCCAGTTGGCTAATTCTGATGCATTTACAGCAAAGTTAATGGATATTGTCCCTGCCAAATAAATAAATATCTTTAAAAACAGGAATGCCCTAATTGATAATAAGGCTTAGTTTCAGCACATCAGCTTGTTTTTCAAAGTTCCCCTTAGTGGTTTTTGTTGTTCCAATTAAAAATAATTTAAACTTTACAATAATGCAGACAGTCAAGCATATGGGCTGAGACCGCAGACCTGCCAACTTGTAAAACGCAGAATAATCTGTTCTGCATGAAAAAATAAAATAAAAAAAACCAAGAGAGAAAAATCACAAGGACGCAGATTGATGCTGCTCCAAAAATAAACTTTTGTTGCATTGAACTGTGCAGTGACAAACCCTAGTGGGCAGACACTTCCTGTCCAAAGAAAACAAACCAAAGACAGAGGACATTGTCTTCTCCTCCTGGACTCCTCCAAGACTGTGAGCACATCCGTCAGTTTGACTAATCTAGTGCAGGGAAATGGTTGTGGATGTGACAGGACTTCACATCTTTTACGAAGGGGACACTGCAACCACGTGAGCAGTCAGCTGTCATCCAGCAGAGGTAAGGATAATTTAAAAAGATAAAAGTGCTATCAAAGTGAAATATCGCAGGGTTTTCACTTGCAACCCGGGTCTAGGTCGTAACTCACTCTTTCCCGTCTCCAGGTTCCTCCTTTGTCTCCAGGGGTCCGTCTTCTGCCTTCTCCTCGGTCTCTCCATCGCCAGATGCCTCCCCCTCTGCTGGGGCAGCTGAAGATGCAGCCTGCTCTTTATCAGCAGGGGGCGACTCTCCAGATGACGCCTCTTGTTCTTTGAAGTCAAAAAACAAACAGAACGATGAAGTGACAGCGAATATATATTTTTTTGCAGTAATATAAATGAACTGAAATGTATATATCCAGATGTTGAACTAAAACTTAAAAAAAAAGGAGTTATTCTATCTGATGAAATACTGTTAATGTGAATGTTATAAACTGTAAAGAAAAGTGTAAATAGTGAATAATAGCACCATGTTGAAGTTAAGATCAATCCTAAAACAGAGTAGTGTGGGCCGAGCTCTTAGTGAGATATTCGTGGGTGGTGCTGCTCAGGGGTCCACGGATAGGGGAGGGGAGGAGACGAGGGATGTCCGACCCCGGCCTCACCTTTCTCTGCAGCCGCAGAGGGAGCCTTCTCCTGGGTTGGAGTTGCGGCTGCTCGGCGAATCGGCATCACAGACGATTATTCTGAACGAAAAGGAGAAGCCATATGCATGAGCATGAACATTTGTTTATGTGCGTGCTTCCAACGAGCCAAACCCACTTCATTCATTTCCTCCACCTGAAACTGGAGGTGCAATTCGCCTCTCGCGAAAAGCACGACCCCCTTCAAAACCCGCGTCAACAACCCCTCACACCCGCCAGCTTTACACAAACCCATCCCGTCCGCTCCAAACAATGAGCTGCAAAAATTTTTTTTTTCGCCACATTCGCCATTTTGTCCGTGGGGTTGGGAGCACAGTAATGGCGTCGCACAAGGCACATAAAATTCATTTCAGTTGCACGGAGCAAAAACTCCACAAGCAGCGGCTTTTCCGAGCATGAAATCGATGCAAATTAATGTTCAGCAAAAAATGTATTGCAACACAAAGCAAGCTTACCTTTCACTGCGCTGCTGACAAGTGAAATAGCTTCAGGTGAGATTTCTGCAGGATCCTTTATTTCGAATTCTCCGTTAACGAGCCCCGCCCCACTCGGACCGCTGATGACGTGCGGTGTCACGCTGCACGTCAGAAGATTCAAATCATAACAACAAAAAAAGTGCTTTTATGGCTGAAATAAAAAAATTAAACTACCGTTTTTTCCCCAATAATCAAGTACAGCCGGAAATATGGTTTTAATATGACAGTTTAGCTGCAGAACAAAAAACATAATCAGAGTATTTCCCCCACATTTTAAGTGTTTTGATGTGGTTTTTGTCTTGGCTTTTGTCAAGGTCTTTGAACGTGTCTTATCTGGTGACTAGACCACTTGTTCAGAAGATTGGTGCCCAACACAAGCAATATACTAGCGATGCTTGAGATTTTTACAGCAACAGTTTTTGGCAATCATTTTTTATTTCCCTTTGGGGGTGAATATAGTGCTTTTTGAATTTGAATTGAAGATGACAAATATGGATTATTCCATCCCTTATTCAGTTGGAGTCATTAATAGGTCAGCGTCAAATGACCTAAAACAAATAAAGTCCACTGAAATTTTTTACAAGTTCCAGACTGAAAGCAGTCGTTATCAAAAAAACAAACATGTTTTTAAAATCCAAACACCCAGTCATCTCGGTGTGAATAGAGCCCCCTAGTGGTCTGTCACAACATCAAATTTTTTTTGGACAATAAAATTAAGAAGTCATTCTTTTCTAACTTATTTCCCAGGAAGACTCTCTTGGTAACCATCTTTATCATTATCATATCAGATTTGTTTGTAGAGCTAAAAGTGAAAGAAAAATGCCTTGAATAAAATATCCAAGGTAGTATAATAGATCTCATTTCTGTCGCTTGTATCTGGAATCTCGCATGATCCTTATTTCACCATACTCACACGTAATAATTGCAACATAGGACCATTAAACTGAGAGCTTTCATGTAAAAACATGTAGAACAAGACATAATTTTCTGTTGGAGACCAAGTGAAACCGAGCGTTCTCAAAATGTCAAAATGTTTGATTGTCAACCTAAAAACACTAAAAGGTGCAGTAGGTAATTTTTATTAAAAAATATGTTTTTTTCACATATTTGTTAGAACTCTCCCTATGTCCTCCAGTAGAAAACAACACAGATAATCTGTGGAAAATAATTGAACTCCCCTGCCGCCTCATTGTGGTCCTACTGCCATTTGTAGCAATTCACTGCTCCCGGTATGAAACGACCAATCAGAGCCAAAAGGAGGGTCATATTCTACTGTCAGGACATAGTGACAGTTTTAAAAATGAGTATCTGTATTTTCAATTCTGAAGCTTTCAACTGATTCTTTCCGTAACGAAACATGAAAGTAAATATGTACATAAAGGCATATTTCTGAAGAAAAACCTGATGGTCAAGTGAGACAAGCATAAACCTATTAAATCTTTAAAATATCATGATTTTATAGACACAGCTCCTGATAATTATCCATATTATCTTATTAAATTAAAATGTGTTAGGACTTCCCTAAACCCAAAGTTGCTACTTTAACTGATGGTATTGAAGTAGGAGGTTGAAAACAAGAACATGCTCATTGTTAATATTCTGGATTCAGTGTGAACTTGCACTTAAAAATTGTCGCTTAAAATTTGCTAATAAGCTGTCAAGAACCTCCTTAGCTGTTCTGTTGTTTAATGGTGTACAGTAAATATGTATATAGCAGCATATTTATGAAATTAAAGCCCATTTTGTGACGTAAAAGCCACTATCTCAAAAAATGTAATAATTGCAAAACATCTGACTGAGTGGAGATCAAATTAGGATTTTCACTGCTGCTCTGTTCTCCATCCAAACCTGAACGCACCACACACCCCGCAGTCATCAGAAGCGACCTCTGTAAGCCACACCTCCCACAACAATGAGTCACAAGAATCAAAACCTTTTAAATACATTTTTTGTCTTTAATGTATTTACAAGCTTTACTCTGCTCTGTAGGTCGGAAGAAGTATTACAAGCATCTTGTTTTCAGCGACCCTGGCCTTTAGCTTTTGAATGCTGAACTTTTGTTCTTTATCACTTTGTTCATCTGCGTAACTTGATAAGTTCTGATTTGCATCAGTTCCTAGACGCATATTTTCCCTCTCTTGAGGTGTTCATAACGCAGAGTGAGCCAAGGCAGAAGAAAATAACTCCCTGGTAATGACAAGATGACCTTTGACCAACAGAGTTATGAGTTCTTGTCTATTCACTCCTTTCTTTCATTTCTGCTTCCCCTTCATCCTAAAATAAAGATGCTTTTTACCCTGTTCTCAAGCAGAGTGAAATCCAGGGAGGATATTTATCTCACAATTATTTTGTTATTATAAGTAATTATATTGTTATTTCTGTTGTCGCGTTCTTGTTGTGAGCATCTGCAAATGTTAAATAATTTTTGTATTTGCAGTCCTTAAAAAAATAATAAATTAAGGAGTCCAGAACCTATTTATCTTTAAGTCTCTTCTTAAAAAGTAACAAAAAAGTAAGTTAAAATTTAAAACAAAAATATTTTCTATGTATGATACAGTATTTAGTGCTTCCATCGTTGGAATCCAAACTGAAGATGGCGGTAGGCTTCAGGACTGTACCGCAGGGGGAGGGAAAACAAAACAAAAACAAAGTTCCAGCCGTAAACACGTCGCCCTGTCCGTGCAGCCACTTGAAAAATTTGTTCTGCTGTTAAGGATGCCGTTCCACTACGCCGTGTCCCGGGAGTCGCCCTTGTCAATTATCCTCCGACTCCTCCTCGGCTTCCCGCAGCCAGGTGAAGAACGCCGTGACGGACTTGAGGGCCACGCCCTTCCCGTCCTGCTCAGCAGGGTCTTTGCTCGACTCCCACTTGTAGAAAGCGTCCTCTGAGATGACGTCCTCATCATACAGACAGTCGAAGAACATCCGGAGAAGGTCTGCAAGAGAGCAGAAACGCTGAACCTCAATTCCCTCCCACATCTTCCCTCCATATCTATGATCAACACATGCTTTACAAAAACATTTTAGGCAAAAGATTTTTTGTCTTTACGTGAAAGCTGCAGTATGAAACTTTTATAAACAATATGCTTTTGACATATTAGCTAAAACTGTCACTATGTTGTGACAGTATAATTTGATTCAATCAAAAAAATAATAATAATAATTGAGCTCCTCTGCATCCGTCCTGTTGTCCTACTGCCATCTGCAAAAATACATCTGCAGTCAGAAACAACCAATCAAAGAAGGAGTAGGTCAGTAATCCTCGTGTTCACGTTGCTTACACTTCCTTCTTGCTCTCTGCTAATCTACAGCTAGTTCCCGACATCAGAGTTCATCATGAATGCTCAGGGTAGTTACCATGGCTACCGATTATGGTGGATAAACACCTTCCCTTTAACAGTAAATTGTTTCTCTGTTATTGACACAGCTACGGTGCATACACAAGTGATTGAGACCCTCCCCTCCTGGATCTGATTGATTGTTTCTGACATTGTGGTGTATTTCTGCGGGTGGCTGTAGGACCACAAGGAAAAGGTAGAGCTCAATTTCTTCAATTTGCGATAGTTTTAACAAATATGTAAAAATAAATGCGCATAAAAGTTACATACTGCAGCTTGCTACAGAAACATATCAACCAGGTTGAGCCTGCTTTCCTTTCATTAAAGACTATAACACTGAGGATGTTTTGTTTGCGTTCCTGCTATTCTAAATATTAAGGGATATCACGCATTTTTCATGCCCAAATTTAATACTTTTCACACACAATGTCAAAGATTTTTGTGGTTTTCATAAAATTCTGGATAACAAAACATTTGCCTATTTTGGGTTTGTGAGTTGCATGTTTGAAACCTCAACCAACAACACACACTTAATCTGAATTAATTACTAACTGATTAAATTCTCTGTGAGTAGCTAAAAAAAAAATCTAAACAATCAATAAAATGAGCAAAAACCAAAGCTGTGAAAAGATGTCAGTTAGAGATAAATCTGTCAATGCATTAAACCCTATTTATCTGTCTAAAAAAGATGTTGATATTTTACGAGGTGGTATTTTAAACATAAACAAATTTTTATACTTTCAAGTCTGTACGAACCCTATTTTGTGCTTTTTGATTTGATAAGGTAAAAGGTAAATAATTGTAAAGCCTAATACTGAAAACTTTGTAGTTAACAGCATTTTTTTTTATAATATCTATAACACCTCTGTTCAGTACTAATCACCCTCTTATGTTTTAAGGATTAAAACCATGGCAATATTTGCTTTGTTTGAGCACTTACTTGGAGGCTGATCGAGGGAAACGATCAGCGCCTGAAGTGCATAAAGTGCTTGCAGCTGTCGCTCAGTGTCTGAGTTAAGGTACTTGAGTAAAACAGGCAACCTCTTCTGGATGATGGCCGTGTCCACACGACAGTTAGGGTTCTCATCTGTGGGCGAAGTGCAAGAGGCAGGGTTGGTGCATGGAAGGCTGCTCTGCTTGGATTTTGCCGCTGCGTACATGCAGACATTAACGAAGCGTCTCTTCGTTAAAGTGCTTACCTTTCACTGCTGCTTTACACACGGCCGTCATCAAAGCCCTCAGGAAGGGAGATGAGCTCGCCTGGGACTCATCCAGGTTTGCCTGGAGAGAAAAACTAAATCAGCTCAGATAGCTCATGCCACCAACGAAAAAAAATCTAGTTGGAAAGAAAGTTTTTTTAAAAGCACACACGTGTGGACATTCGGCTGGCTGACTACGCTGCCAACTCCATGTTAAACTTTAATGGAAGCATTAGCGTTAGCAGTGCTCTTCAGACTACAAAAAAAGCACTTAAAGGGGATTAAATAACTGAAGTGCATGAGACAGAGTACGGCTGATAGAATACCACAGCTCTTCTTTAAGTACTTCATAGAAATACAAAGGCAATATTGACTTGGCTCCTCCTCCTTTTAACCAACTGACATCATAAACTGATTTTTGGTCAATATGATTTTGATATATTGGAAATAGTTCAATATAAACGGTAATCAGTCAAGTATGAGATTGTATATGTTGTGAATTGGTGTGATATAAATAAACCCAACTGGTCTTCTGGGTGATTTTAAAGTGGCGTACCTCTACCCAGTCGAAGATCTGCTCGTCGCTCGCCATGTCCTCCAGGAGGAGCTTCTCTAGCTGCCGACGCAGCTCCTCAGGAGACAAGATCCTTTTGGTCTGCACCTCCTCAGGACTCGAACCTTCAGACTGAAGGAACTGGAGTTTCTGTTTGGAACAAAGTAAAAATAAAAAGGAGAGGAGAGGGGAGTGACAAGGATGAGACGGATAGAAGAACATCTGAGTGAATGGAAACGGTAAAAGACTTAAACCGGTAAAATAATAATAATAAAAAATGTTTTTTCAGATGAGGGATCTACAGCTCCTTTTTTTCCCTTCCAAACCTGTTGTGAGATGAAAGCCTGGACATCCTCGCCTTCTGGTAGCAGGTCGGTCCAGTTCAGGCCCGATTCCCTCCATAATGATCCCACATTCCTATGGCTCTGTCAAAACAAAACACAACAACATCCATTTTTTCTGTCTGGACTGTCTTGTTTACCTCACTTAGCCAAAAATGGATAGTAATTCAATATAGTAGAATTGTAGTAAATCAAACTAAATGCTATGAATAAAAGTTCATACAAGGTAAAAACTTGATGGTTTATTGTAGAAAATTGTTCACTATTTTGTTATAACTAAACATGCTACAAAAATGAGTGTCAGGTGACATAAAAAAAAACCTTGTGCTGCGTACCATTTGTTTGCATAGTATGTGCAGTATTTCAGATATTAAGATCCCAGCTCTTCCAACAGGAAGCAAAGGTTTGCTTAATTCACTGTAAACAAACAGAAAGGAGTCATGAAGGTTATGTAAAAAGGTGGAACACAGAAAAAATACGCACTTTCTTTCTGGATAAACATGTGAAACATTCATGCAGGATCGGCTGGACCACCTGAAGAGCTCTCTCATAGAGAAGCATCCGTCCTTCAGCAAAGGGCTGAGCAGCTCAGCCAGGTACAGCCATATGTGGGGAATGTCGATGGCCATGTCGTCGGCCAGCTCCAACGTGTCTGCAAACCTGAGGAACCACAAACAGCAGCAAAGCTTAGAAATAGAAGGTTCAAAATGAAGTTAAGATGGTGAAATACACGCTTTACAGAGAACATCTGAAGGTCTGAAGTTTTTCTTTTAATTATTTGTGTAACTACTTGCGGAGAAGACAAGTAGTTACACTTGTCTTCACCGACAAGCCATTTCGATTAGTTTGGTAATTGCCATTACTAAACTAATCTCCATTAGTTTCTACCAAAAATGGTTACTAATCTTCTTGGGGTTTAATTTATAAAATATTGAAATGGTCATAAAAAATATGGGATAATTTTAACATAAACTCAATGTGTACAAAATTAGTGAAACCTTTTTTCAAAAAGCATATGAATCTGAATTAAAAGAAAAATCAGGATATCAGTGCTCTTAAAAGGAAGTGTGGAATTTAAATCTCTGATGTTTTTATGCATCTTATTTCATTCATGAACTTTTTTGTAGACAACAGATTTTAGTGCATGCCACAAGTTTAAAAAAATTAACCATTCTTTTTCTTAATCTTTTCACAATCATGTATAACTTTATACATGAGTTGATGAAGAAAAATATATTCAGTGCAATAATTAAGCTAAAACTGTACAAAACATAGATACATTTTGCACTTAATATGAAAACACCTTTGTCTATAAATACATTCTACTCAAAACTCAAATGGCTTCACTCAGCTCAAATTCACTAATGGGATGCCATTGTTGTTGCATTTAAGAAAATAAGATGTTAATTTTTTTATTTAAAAAGGAATAAAACAATTTTTTGTTTATGTGCATCTTTTAATGTATTTCTAATACCCTTTAAAAAGGCTTAAGTTGTTAAATAACATTTTTTTTGAATGTGACTTTTTTTTTTTTACCCGATTAATCATCATAATAATCAATTACTAAAATAATCATTAGTTGCAGCCCTAATATGTACAAAAATATATTTTTCCTAATTTACAGAAACAGTTCTGGTGCAAACTTCTGCTGGCTTCCCTCTAAAGCCTGAGGCCGGCAGCAGGTGGACTGACCCTCGGTATAGCTGTGCTTTGGGCAGCATTCCCTGCTGCACCAGCTGGAAGAGGAGCTGGCCCATGTGGTCCCGTGTGATCTTACTGCGCTCCAGGGTCGACTCCACCCCGACGCGCACAAAGATGTGCAACTGAGAGCCCAAGTCCAGCTCGTCCACACACTGGACAGCCTCCTGCAGGAAAACGAGATATCATCATCAAAACAAAATCAGCAGGACAAACAGGACAACTGGAACTGGAGCAGATTACACTGGAATGAACTCTGAGAGTCACAAAACTGTTCTAATGATTGCTGGTCAGGACTGACCCTGAAGGCATACTGGGCTTTGAAGGAAACGTTGCAGGAAAACACTCCATTTAACTAGCAGTGTGTTGAATTCAGAGCTACCTTGTAATCGTTTATGTGCAGAAACTCGTCAATAATGGACTTTGACTTTCGTTCGATCTCCTCCTCTGACCGGGCAGGTCTGTCTGGCTTCTGAACCACTGGCTCAGGTTTCACTGGAATAAGAGCGACATATAGATCAATGCTGGGTCAGAGCTGATAAAAGCCACATAGAAACGCACCGGCCACATCTTATTCTAGCAAAACAGAGTCTGTTAGTGAGTCATCTTGTTCAATCTGTAACTACACAACGACAAAACAACAATCTGTCGATTTTAATCATGTTAGAAACACACCAGTGTTCTCACCAGGTTCCCTGACTTTGCTGCGCTCCGGCTCAGTTTTGTCCTCAGCGACGCTCGGCCTCCGGGGTTCTGCTCCCTCCCGCTCTCTTTGCAGCTCCTCCGGGTTTTGAGTCTCCAGCAGCTCTTTGGAGCTACCGCCCCTGACGAACGGGCCAGGCCGCGACGACGACGGGGCCGAGATCAGCGGCTTTTCGCTGCGTTCTCTGGCTGCATTGTTCCGACTGCTGCGAGGTGGAGAAGAAAAGGTCAACAAAGCGGAGGAAAACCAGTAGCTATAACCAGTAGCTCTGGGAAGGTAACCCTACCTTCCCAGAGTTCTTCTGGATTCATAGTCGGGGTTCTGTGGAGGCGTGGTGGAGGGCTGAGGTAAAGGTGTGGACTGCAGTGCAGAGAAACGGTTCAGGCCGGCGGTCCGAGATAGTTCTGATGGTTTAGGAATGAAAGAGAACAATGACAAAGAACACAATAAAATTGTTTTTTTCATCTATTTGTCAAGAAAGGCAGGATTTGTAATCATTTTTCCATAGTAAAATTCAAGCAATTTTCAAACATGTTCCAGAAAAGTTTTCAAACTTTTCCAGCACCACATTTGGGAGATTAAAACAACATAAATGAACAGTTTTAATTCACTATTATATAATATAATTTATTACTGTTAATAATGTTTAGTGAAAGTGTTCTACATTATAAAACTGAGACAAAGTAACTAAAACATAACAAAATGTTATGTTTTGTAATCTCTCTCACACACACCTTATACACCCGACTGGTCAAATAAAACACATATTTAACAGAAAAAGTCCCCTAATTTCAATCATGTTGTTTACCATACAAAGCATAAAACAATCATTGACCCATTAGGAATAATAAATAATTACATTGAAAAAATCCAAACAAATTGTGTTTCTGCTCAAATTAAATGCTCAAACACAATATACAAAGAAAGTTATAAAAAACCTGATTGTATCTAACCTAAAACAAGAACTGTTTAGCCTGGTTTAACTTCACGCAGTGAGAAAAATGTGTCTTTTGATTGAATGAATGAAAATATCTGCTTTCAACTATAATAAGATTTTCCAAATTTAGTCTTTTAATAAACTTTTAATATAAAACTGTGCAGTTTAGAAATCAAGCACTTTCGAGAACTTTATACAGAAATCAAGCATTTCCCAAACAACAAACAAACACCTAATTCTAATTCTAGCATTTTTAAGGATTTCTAGCATTTGTACAATCCCTGTAAATTGAAAATGCATTTAAATTTTTCTTAAAATATTAAAACTGATTTTTAAAACGTTGAGGAAAAGGTTAGATATTAAGAATTTTTCTAGTTCCAGCTAATGTGAAAATAATCATGTTAACCTTGACCACTGGGTCTTATTTGAACTTCATTTCACAATTGAATCAACTTATGATTCATGTTTAGGTCAATGTTTTAAATCTTGTTCGTTCGTAAGTTGGTTCCCCTCTTACCAGAGTCGCTGGCTTTGGCCCCTCCACTGCTGCCCTTCACCCACGTGACTTGAGCCCGAGGGCCCAGCTGGATCTTCTCATCCATCTGAGGCTGCAAATGCAGTTTTTGTTACATTAAACTGGGAAAACCTCAACAGATTAAAAAAAAAAAAACAACGCAATGAGAATGTTCAGCCAGTGATCTAATGGTTTATAAATGAAAATAGCTGAAAACTAACCAAAAGTCCCCAGAGACAGCATTTAAAAGCAGAAGTAAAAATAATAATTAAATGTCCCCATAAACCTATGGAAAACTTGGGAGGTCAAGAGAGGTGTTAATTAGTCCATAAATCCTGGAAATGAAATCAAGAAGTAGTTACAGTCTATGGTAAAAAAAAATTTTTTGTTTTTTGCTTTTGGTCAATCAGTACCCAATCCATCCAGCAGGGGAGGCAACTAAATGCACTGCAGAAGCTAAACCACAATAATGCAGACCAGATGAGGGCAGGCAGCCTTTAAAGAACAGTTCTGTTCCACAAGACCCATCCTGTCGGTATGGAAACGGTAAATAACATTCTACCAAAAAAAAATAAATCCAGCCGTGAGTGGCCGTGGAGGACAAACGCTTAATGAAGGTGAGAGACGTGTCGCGACATGACAAACTAAAGTACAGTGCTGAAACAGTTCATCACACTGCAACAAAACATTGGCTTGTTACCGAGCAGTTGCATACTTTCTTTGTGAATTAGTTTCTCATTTCATAACATTGAATTTAAAAATTAACTTATGCAGAGTTAAGGCATTACAAGAAAATCTTCTATTGACTCTAGTGTCTAATTTGCAACAACTTTGCAAAGTTTTCCTTTTACTTCAATTTAAGAGTAAAAAAAAAAAATAAAAATCACTCAAAAAATAATGAAGCATTATCGCTTCTATTACAGAGAGAGGATATAAGCTGGAAAGATGATTCTGTGGCTGCATAAATTATTCCAGTTTTATGTTTTTATATTATAAAAATCTTGCATGGATTATTCAGGTATAACATTATTGCATCTTCTTGTCAGAACCAGAATCAACATCTTCAATAATCTGAACTGCCGTAGCTTTTTGTGGAAGCACACACCTCAGCTTCACTTCCTCTACTGTCACCTTCCTAAAAAAATGGCTAAAGTCATTTTTTACCAAAAGTGATTTATGCAAACCTCTTTATTGCCAAAAGATGAGTCGACTCTTGTCAAACTTGCTCAAAGTCTTTTGCTCGTCCATTTTCCCTGCTTGTAACACAGCAACTTTGAGGACAAAAAAACAAATCGCCACCTGGATTTAACTTAGCGGGCCTCCGATTGGATAATTACTGCAGGGCAATTATCTTTTAGCTGGCAACAAGTTATTTAACTCCAACTGATCCAATGAGTCACTTCATGTTTTTTCATGGTCATGGAAAGATGTTGGTCTGTTTAGGGCCAAATGAGGAGATTGAACACTTTGGGTAAAGAACTGTCCAATGCACTAGATTCGGTCTGAACAGCTGTAATTGACAAGTTGTCCCAAAAGATATTTTGATAAACGGCAATAATGTCATTTTGACAAATAATACATTGATAAAGGCATAATAGTGCAAGTTTCACCTTTAAAAGACCAAGTAACTTTAATTTTGTAAAGAGCACTTAACACTGGAACCAAAAACAATAAATAAAGTAGGAAATATTCCATTATAAATACAAAATATCAGAATGGAAACATTAATGATCAGAATGGAAATTATTAAGCTTATTTAAGTTTATCATTCGATTAATTGATTAACTGTTTATTAAAACAGATTGCTTTGACTGCAGATTGCTTTGAAAACAATCAGATGAGTGTCCAAATTAGTACCAGATATGGAAATGGCACAGATTGGATTTTTTGGGGGGTGAAAAGATCAGAATCTGGCCATTCAGATTGCCATGTAAAAGCTGAATATGGGTAGCATTTGGGCACAAAAAGAGGATTTAGGTCGAATTCACCGGCTGTGTGAACGCAGCCTATGAGCATCAGGCGAATGGCTCACCTTGGAGATCTTTGGGATCTTATTGGGGTCGATGGTCCTGCTGTTCTTTGTCATGGGCACAGTGCTCCAGGTTTCCTCTTTGCGGGATTCCCTCTGCTCTCGTGGATCTACGTCACCAAATAAACGCGCCACCAACAAGAAGAGAAAATAGAATTTTATCATGAATTCAATGATGCTGTGAAATTGTACCTTTTATACAAAGGACATTTGAGACGTTTTCCACAATGTCTGTCGCATATGATGAAATATTATAAGTCAGGTGACAGATGGAAGGCAGTGAGGGGGGCTTCCTGTCTGCTGCTGGGCACAATGGGATTTCTGCAGGCTGTACGGACAGGAAGTGTGCCTGTATGCCCGCAGAGTTCCCGAGCCGATGTGCGACTCTAAGCTTTAAAGAGGATTCTGACTACAGGACTGACCCGGCCGTCTCTTGCTGTCTTTGGAGAGCAGCTGCTGGTGAACCTTTCGCTGCTCTTCCTGCTCTTCAATCTTGGCCTCCTTGTGGATCTGCTCGATGGTCTTTGGGCCCGAGTCGGCTCTCCTCGACACCCAGTTGTGCTGTAGAGGAAACAGCACGACATTTGACAACACATGATAAACAGCAGCTCAACATCAATGCCATGATTTAATACTCTAGAGCTGAAACAATTAATCGGATTAATCGTGACAAATCGACTACTGAAATAATCTTCAACTAATTTAGTAATCGATTAAATGTTAACTGGCGTATGCTCACAAAAAAAGGCAATTTTGCGTCTAAGCATATTCTAGCCAGAAGTCAAGTTTCATGATTTTAGCTTCACCTGGTTCAAATTCCATGAAAAAAAAAAAAAATCCCATTAGGAACCTTTTGCATCAAATTATTCATCAGTTAATTGAAAAGATAAAATAAAATCAACATTTGAATCCTATGCTGTATTGATGTAAAGTCAAGGAGAAAGGACTGAGCTTTTCACATCATAATATTAGTATTTCTTTAGCTGCAGATGCCTCCTTTGCTATAACTGATCTAGCAAACACTAATGGAATTCTTTGTTATTGCATGTTAGGCAAGAAAAAATGTATTTTCGTATTAAATTAATTGTTTATTTGCGTCTTCTAGTGCATTTCTAATATTGTATAAAAAACGTTAAGTGCTTAAATGACAAATCTAATGATTCATCAATTACTTGTCAGAATAATCAGTAGATTAATCGATTAGTAAAATAATCATTAGTTGCATCCCTGATTAAAACCTGTTCAATGGCTGCCCAAAGTAGTAATCTTACTTTCTTAAATCATTCAACTGTTCATTGTCCACAAATCAATCTAAAAAGTTGAAGAGTTGTTAGTAAAAGGCTCAAGAGCCATATATTTAAAAACAAATTAAAATCCATGTGTTAAAACAAGCAGCAGTCGCTGACTAACCAACCTGTTATTGTTGTTGAATTGATAGGTATGAAAAAGTAAGTGTTAAAGCCCCTTAAAATAAGAGGATACAAATATATATCCTCTTTAATTTTTTATAAATCAATTCTGGCTGATAAAGCCATTTTTCTAGTTATTCTTAATTAATGAAAATATTTCTTATTTTAATCAGTCAAAAATTTTGAATAGAAAACTGCCTAAATTAGCTCTGAGGACATAAACTGAAGAGTTGATAGGTTTTCCTCCTTAAGGTTTTCCTCCTTGTTCCTTCACATAAATTAGTTCATTACAGTCCATTTGCTTGCTTGTTTAATTTAACTGGGCCATGATTTAAGGTTTCTTCTCCTGATTTTTTAAAAACAGTTACTCCATTAAACCACATAACTGGTTTAATCATCCCGATGTTGTTCATCTTAAACATGACAGTAGACTGGATAAAAACCCATCATTATTTTTAGAATACGATTGGGAGACTAATCAGTCTTTCTCGTAAAAGAGTTGAAATTTGACTCCAAGGCTGATGGCATACAATAGGTTCAGCACAACACGACCTGAACAGCCAAGTTTGACATTCCAATAAGTGAGAAAAAAATAAAAACAGATACAATGAAACAAACCTCTGTGGAAAAGAGCGCACAATGAAATCTTAAACGTATGAAACTAAAAATAAAGTACCAGAATGACACACTTACCAATCTTAGGTCTATAACATCCTGGAGCATAAACCGTATCCTAGATGATGTCTTTCGCTCCTTGACAATTTTTTCCATTTGGTTGAAATACTGATCCATGCGAGGCTGCAGAGGAAAAAACAGTGTTTGGATGGTTTGAAATGAGCTTCTGTTTCATTAGGAAGACGATAAAATCTTCTATGGATGCAATCCCAGGTACTGGATCTGGGTACCGACTGGGAGATTTCTGAAGAATCAGGATTATGAATTCCTGATACCCGCTCTTCTCCAGTGAGAGAGATAGACGCATTTTGCACTGCCCTTTTTTTTATAAACCCTTGATTATTTTTGCCATGGATCCCAAAACTGATTTACATTGGTGACTGAGTGGTAAAACATATGTATGACATTTATTTCATTAAATTTTACAAAGGACCTGAACAGGACTCACTACCTCCTACCAGTATCTGAACAGAAAGTTCTGAACAGATCATCGTCAGCTCCTCCAAGAGCCATTAGCAAACACCTGGTGGAGCTTATCATACAAACTACTTCTCAGTTCTACACTCCAAAGTACAGATGCAAATAAAATAATGTAGGAGCATTGTTGTGGTGACGTGTTGAAGAGGGCGTGTCAGAAAGAGTAGGAGCTTCTTAAAGAGACAGAAGAAGACAGAGGCCCAATTTCAAAGCATCTAATGGTGAAGTCACATTTCTTATAAGTTATCGGTGGTATGTAAATAAATATATAACATTTTTATAACAGCTGAAGTTAACAGTTACTTGATTGTGCTATAAACTGGCACTAAGTGCCTAGAAAATACATAATACTACCCTTTAAAGTACTGACTAGTGTTTAAAAAACCCTCATCACTCCAAGATACAGAAGAATAGCTGTATAAATTCAACAGGCATGACAGAAAAATATTGGCACCATTTAATGACATTTGTCTAATTCATTTTTCTGTAAACTCGAAACACTTTTCAGAAGGAACACTGATGCAGCAAAGCAGATCTAAGTCACATTTAGTTTCCATGCTGTTGAGAAGATAAACCACATCCCAATGTAAATGGCACCCAAGCACTGCTAGATCAAATCCTACCACAGACCTCACTTTTACGTCTTTAGAACCTTAGGAGTCTAACATTCAAACTGCAATAAAAACACCAATGGCACATCACGTCAAAAAGATTATAGGTGGCAAAATGCAGTCTAGCTGTTAAAGAGTAAACTAATCCCAAATAAAAAGCTAACCTGACACAGAGAACAGTGTGTATTTTTGCTCTGTGTCCAACAGAGACGCCAGGCACGTTTATGGGAACACGAGGTGCTTTTTTCCAGTTGCCTTAGAACATTTTGGGGCAATTAAGTCTGTTAAACTGAGCTACTAACCTCCACACTAACTTTATAGTATTGCACCGACAAGTGGTATCAGTTGAACGGTTTGCTCAAAGCTAGAGCAATCAAGTATATTTCTTTAAACCTCCTGCTGCTCACCTTGGCCTTTTCAAAGTCCAGGTCCTTCCCAATGGTGGTAAGCAGCCTGCACAGGCACTCTAAAGACTCCTCGTCATGGTTCTTCAGTAGCTTGACCACGCAGTCATGCATGATTGCTTCGGTCAGCATCTTGAGCTTGAAGAGCTCGCCGATGAACTTGATGTTGCCAATGGAGCGCCGCCTGGCCTTGTCTTTGGCTTCCTCCAGCTCCTCCTGAAGCCGCTCGCGCTCTGTCGCCTGACGCCAAGAAGGACAAACATCAGCTCCAGTAGCTGGAAGCAGAATAGAAAATGCTAATGAGAAGACAAACCGATGCAGCAGAGTCCAGCTCTTTCTGCTTCCTCTCGAACACCACGTCGTCTGCCTTGTCTTTCTCAAACTCCTTCTGGCAGCGATTTAGCAGCAGTTTGCGAAAGTTTACAGTGGAGTTGGGTTTGTCCGTCATCTGCACTTTGAGCTGCATAGAAACAACAGATAAAAGTCGGATAAGGGAAACCATTTGACTAAGATGCAGTACTCTCTATTCTATTTTTTTGTTGTCCACCTATGCTAGTTGATTAAACGCATTGCTTACCGTAGCTAAGCACCGACACATTTGTCCATAAGCCACAGAGAAGCTGGGCTCATCAATGGCCTTCTCAAAAACCAGGTCGATGACCCCTTTGAGCCTCTCCTCGGTATCGATGGTCAGATCGGTGACCTGCTTCATCAGCTGGTTGAATTTTTGTGGCGTCAGCTTGTTCAGGATGCTTCGTACCTTCCTGAAGAGCTCCTGCAGCAAAAAGAAAACAAAAATACCCGTAAGGGAAGATTGAGTTCAGACATTAATGTAGCTTAGTGTTGAGCATTTCCTTTGTGTTTGAGTTGTTTTGTTTTCCTGCCTGTGTTTTCTGCATCTCTGGATCCTCTGGAAGGCCCTCCCTCTTCATGCCGGGCTTCCAGGCGTTCTCCGACTTCTTCAGCTGAACATCATCGTTGACGGGCACGTTGACGATAATCTTCCTGGGTGGAGGCCGGCGTGTGCCCATGTTCATCAGCTGTGGTTGCAGAAAACACAGGGGCAGGACATTTATTGTACCGTTTATCGAGAAAGATTTGTTCTAAGAATTGTGATTTATTGTAATCTATTGTTACGATAGATTACAGTTACTATTCAAAAAATTGACTAAAATTTTGTTTCTTATTTTCTCCCGTTTTTTTTCCACAAGAGCAACAATAAATATCAATAAATTCAAAAATATGATTAAATGAAGCCTGTAAGTGAAGTTTAGTGATTTAAATCACACTTCTTTAAGTAAAGAAGCTTGAACATTTTTCAAGAACAACATTTATCCAGTCATCTAAAAAATTTGCAATAAATAGCTTTTTTATGGTCACTTTTATCATTATTACAATAGTACTACAAAATACTGTAATAAAATTCTATTTCTACAAAGGCGGTCAGTTTTCCTCTTGGTTTGTAGGTGAAAATTCTTTGTATAAAAGTAGAAATCCACATTTTTCTTAAGATTTTATTACCTTTATTTTTTCTTCATAGCAAATTTATATCACTCAAATATATTTACCTTCTATAGTTGCTGAAAGAACATGTTTTTCTCACCCGGAGTGTGTGTGATTTTATGAATGGCTATCGTCTGGATTTGTGTGTGTGACTCACAGCCGCTCCTCGTCCTCCGGTCATCTGCCTCCCAAAATCGGCAAAAGCAGGTGTGAAATCGGGACCCCTGGAAATCACCCTGGAGTCCACTGCCCGAGATGGCAACTTGTTTTGGTTCATCTGCGTGACACAAAGCATACACACCGTTACGCATGTGTGCACACGCCAGGCTGAGATAAACAGCAGGGGGCACAGTGATCTTCTAACAAATCTGGCAACAGGGCAGAAGGGGCTCAGCATGCCCTGTAAGAGAGAGAGTGTGTGTGAATTTCCTCCTCAGTAATCCTCTATAGTTGACCTGCTATTAATGATGGGAAGACCAAAGCATCAGGGTTTGATTTATGATCAGCATTTTCTAAACTGATATTAAAATATGCTTGGCGTGTTCGGAGAGACAATCAGTACTTTGGAACCAGATGTGGTGGAAGTGAAGAGGAGGAAAAAAAAAAAGAAGAGTGGAGTGTGTGGGGGAAAACAAATCAGACTTTTTGTCGTTCAGCTGTCCATGACTTCCTCTCTGAGCTTTTCCAGAAAAACTCGTCTCTCTCTCCCTGTGAGAAAAACGAAACTTTGGGACAGCACCAATCAACTGTTCACCGTTCTGTTTGAACAAAGTGGGGGAGGGGCAAGTAATCCTAACGCTGCCAAGAGTGACATAATAGCAATGTGATTTTAATCAAAACAGCATTTCAGCGGGCCATATGCTCCACCCATACAAAGACGTGGATCTGAGCAGCAAACCAAGCTACTTCAACTTTGATCAAGACGTTCTGACAAACTAAAACCACGTCCATGTTGTTGTACTGAATAGATTAGATTAATTTAATACATCACCCAAAGTGGAATCCGCACCACAGATTATGCTCATAATTAATTTGTTTATTCTTTATTGCTTCATCTTTAGACACATTTACGGCAAAGTCCCAGCACAAGCCTTCATAAGTGATCTTTTCTCCAACTAATAACCTATAATTCAGATTAAACAATCATTTTAGACACATTAAAATGGATGAAGCTTCATAATAAAAGACTTGATTACTTTATTATTAATGTAGCTGATGGATAATAATTATCTACAGGAGATCCAGCTACATCATGAATTTCTCACGAACATGAACAATTTTACTTAGCAAAGAGCTTCATACAAAACGGAAAACTGCAGCAGAAATTACTGATTATGTCAAACCCATTGGAAATCAAGCTGCAGGAAGTCTGACAGTTCTTTGTGTAAATAATGCGAGTGAAAATTTGTGGATGTTTCAACAGAATATGTTAAGTTTCATTTCAATAGCACCAAAATAACCTCATACGCAACTGAAACTAATGGTGATGTATTGGTTTCTCTTCCATATGAATGAATCAGAATCAATAAAAAGAGAAACTTGTTATCAAAATAAATTACAGACTGATATATCTGAAGTATTTATTTCTGTTATGTTTGACAAATTAGGGCTTACAATAATGTAAACCAACATTTTAATTTCTCAGAGAAATTGAGAAACCACCAACAAAAAACATATTTATTAAAACATTTGCTTGGCCTTCGAGGCCTTTATTCAACGGCAATTTGAACAAATTTGGAAAGATGGAGGAGCGAGAAACAATTACTAACTAATCCACATGGCATCAAAAGAAAAAGGGATTTTCAATACAAATACTACGAGTTACCAGTTATTGACACCTTCTGTTAACAATTAGCCAAAGTGGATGATTGCCAAAGAAGCTGGCTGTATCCAGCAATAGTAATGGAAAGTTGAGTGGAGGAAAAGCTCAATAGGGAACATGCATGACCTCTTAAGAGGACTGTTTAGTAAGATGTGTCGAACTAAATATGTTCTTTTTAAAAGAATGATCATATCTGCGTCACCTTACCTTGTCTAGCACCACATCGCTGATTGGTGGGAGCCCCTCGGGTTTCTGTATGCACTGAGGCATGAACTGGAAGCCCAACAGGAAGTCTCTACCATACTGTCGCTTCCCACTCGGATCAGCGAGGTCTGGAAGCGGGATTGAAACAGAAAAAAACTCAACAGGCAAGTCAAACAGTGTCTTTGCTGAATACTGTCGCATAAAAATAAGAATTTGTAGAAAATCTTGTCTGCTGAGACTTCTTACCTTCCACATCTTGAGGAGTCCCCGTGGAGTTCTCCTTGTCTCCAGGGGTGGCGCCACCATCGCTGCTCTCTGTCTCGGAGGTGTGGCCTGCTCCGTTTCTCAAGGGTTCAGACTCCGCCTCGCCGTTCTCCTCAGAAACGCTGGACTTTTCGTCAGCATCGGGGCTGCTAGTGGGAGCGACGGCTGAGGGGAAGACTGATGGCAGGGGCCCAGGGCTGCAGCTGAGGGGGGCCAATTGAAGGGCCTGGTCTCCAGCAGGCGAGCCGACAAATTTGGGCTCCTCCTGAGTGGACACCAGATTCAGTCTTCAGATGCAGGTTTTCTCGAACTGCAGAAAAGATGCTGCTTTTCTGCAGTTTCCTTAACATCTTATAAGAGCATAAAATGTGAAAAACTAAACACTAAATTAGGGCTGGGTGATAAATCTATCTTATTGATTAATCAAATTTTTGGTTTTTGGAGATTTAATTTTTGGAAAACCTGGACAATGCTCTACTTCATAGTGATGTCTGCTTTCTCAAGGCCGCCATCTTGTTTGACAAGCATGTTTTACCGCTTCTATCTATTTGGACTTTGGATTCAGATCAAATCTAAGGCCAGATATAAGGGTCAGGTTGAGATTTTTTATTACAAGAATACAGTCAAAATAGTCTAAATAATGCGACCATAAAGATGTAAT
This sequence comes from Xiphophorus couchianus, assembly GCF_001444195.1. Lineage (NCBI taxonomy): Eukaryota > Metazoa > Chordata > Actinopteri > Cyprinodontiformes > Poeciliidae > Xiphophorus > Xiphophorus couchianus. The sequence continues at coordinate 7,132,539 of NC_040247.1, forward strand.
ATTAAAAGAACAAAAGTAGTAATTCTATGAGAAGAAAATGAGAACTGTTGAGTATTTTGTGAAGTGGTACTTTGCTCTAAGTTTTACAAGTAATACTTAGAAAAATTTAATCTTTTAACACATTAATAGCATGAAATTATCATCAGTAGCAGGACATTGAAACGATTCTGTTTGCAGGACAATCCATTTTGCAAAAAAAGAACCACATGAACTGAGTTAGCCACATCTGATCTATCAAAGCATTTTTTCCTCTTTTCTAATTTTATGATGTTTTTTCTGGTAGATTTCCATTTTTTCCTGCCAATACTATGTCTATGTTCTTGACAGTCAAGTAAAAGATTCAGCCTGACCCCGAAACTCTGTTGTACAACTCACAGAGGGAAATATTGAAATAAAAGCCACTTTTAGAGGGATTTTTAAAAAAAATCATTTGTGAATTTTGTTTTTTAGGAAAAAAATAGAAAAATTGGAAATCTGCACTTTCATGACAATTTTTTTTTCCAATTCATATCGCCCAGCCCCATGTTAAATCTGTTTCACATGAATGAAAAAATAATGACTTTTCAACAAAACAGCTGGATGATAACCACCCACATAAAAATCCAAGCAAAATAGACAGAAACCTGTAGAGCCAATTTGGGTTTTTTGTTATGCCAAAACTAGTTTGACGTATTTATTTGTTAATTTTAAGTTGTCAAAAAAATGAATGATAACCGCATGCTGTATGCCTTCTGCTAAGATTTGCTGTCACACTGAGGAGGAAAGACCTTTGTCGGCTAACAAAACACTCCTCAAGTCTCAAGGATTTTCTAACTTCTAAAAAAACTTCAATCAACCTCCAAATGAACCAGAATCGCCTCCACATGCTTCTTTTTGCGTAGTCATTTGTATCACTTAGACAAAACTCTGAAACAGGCGGTAAACTGAACCAACTTATAATCTAAGCCAGTGAGATGTCTTTCAATTTGGAGCTTTTTGACTTGAAATAAACTCTTTACAGAACTTCTCCTAAAGCCTGAAATAAGCATCTTGAGGCTATTTGTTTCTGTTTGATGATGTGACAACAAGACTTTGGGGCAACACCCTTAAAAAAAGCACAAATAGCTTAGAGAGGCTAACAAGATGGTTAAAGATGGCTGAAGTCGCCTTGCCGTATTTCTTTTGGACTATAACGACCGAATGTCGTTTCTGTCTGCCTCCCTTCTCCACATGTGGAAATATTTTTCTCTTGAGTTTTTGCCCACATTGTTTCTTTTCTTTCCCCCTTACCCACTCTGTCCCACTACATTGACACTTTCAACTACAAGAAAACCAAATACCAACATTTTGTTTAGTCACCAATTGTTTTGTTTCCAACAAACAGACCTCATCGTCCTTGTGAGGTGCATCTCCAGCACAGAACATTTCATTTGGTTTTCTCCAGGTCTTTGGTATAGCAGAAGAAGTCTGATTAACTGCAAGAAAACAGACAAGTGTTAATGTGCAATCAGAAAACGGATGTAAAGTAAATGCAAACATTTCATAGTGTGTAACAATGGTTTGGTCACATTTATTTCTGGTGAAAAGTTTCAATATCAGACAAAGATAACCCATGTTAACTTAAAAAGACATTTAAATTACCTAATTTATTAAGAAAAAAAGGTAATCAGAAACAACTTCCACATATATGAAAAATTTACTTCAACCACCTCGAGTCACAAAATGCAATTAAGATGTCAGCCTGTGACTCAAACTTTGCCTGACAGAAAAGTCTTGTGAGAAAAAAACTAAAATAAAAAACTAAATAGAACATACAACATTAAATAGTTCTTGCAGGACAAAATTTAAGAACTATGATTAATGTATTTAAGGCCAACTGATTTTGTAAAAAAAAATATTTTAAGACATTTTCAAGCCTTCATTTTAGATACATTCATTTAAACCATTCTAAGGTGGCGGAGAAACCTTATATTTGTTTGTTGTTCGTTTGAAAAGCAATATAAATAAAGTGTCCAAAAAACAAACAAAAATCTATCTGATTATTTAAAACGTCAAAAATAGAACAAAATAGCAACAACACAATAAATCTATGTACTTGAAGTGTGCCCAACTTATACAAACCAAAACCTCCAAAGTTGAACAAAAGAACATTAGAGTCTTGCTAGTTGAAAGTGAATCCTGTCACCTGTTGTAGGGCTCCTCCTGATCAGCGCCTGTTGCTGGGAATCCATTTTGCTCTCGCTTTGCGCCTCCATTCCTGTTCTGGAGATGAGGTCCTTTACGTCGAGGGTTTTGCTCGGCTCATCTGCCTCTGCTGTGGCCTGCACAAGAGGCGGGAGGCCGGGGGGGAGCATGACTGGCAGGGCTGGGAGGGGGCTGGAGGTAAGGGTGACAGGCACCACGGCGACAGGTGATAGAGGGGAGAGCGCAGCAGCAATTGGCACCTCTGGCCTCATGTCAGTGGGCGCGCTTACAGAGGAGGAGGCATCTCTGTAAGCGGGAGCAGAAGCCGGTGGGACAAGGGGGACTTCGAGAGCCACAGCGTCGAGCTCACTCCCTGAGTCGGCGAGGCCATTCAAAGCCTTGGGGGCAGCTGACGGAGAAGCATCAAAAGTCTGCGGCAGTTCTGGAAGAGTTTTGTCCATGTTGGGCATGTGAGGTGCTACCATGGGTGATTTGCTCTCTCCACCAGAGGAGGCAGCTGAAGCAGCAGGCTCCCTGGCTGAGGGACCAGCGCTGGCTGCTGTAGGTGGCGGAGTGGCTGTGGCTGCGGCGTGGAAGGGAAGCTCTGGCTCAACGGAGGCAGAGGGCTCAGACACAGAAACATCGGCCTCCAGTCTCTCTATAGGGGCTTCAGGCTGCAGGAGTGCAGGAGAGGAAGACGTCTGGACGACTGGCTCCAGTTTTGGCAAATCCACTGATAAGAAGAAGAGAAAGAAATAAATGATACAGAAGGATACTAAACAGTGATAATATTAAAGTAAATGTTGAACATGTTTTGTACACATTTCCCACAGTAAACTTCAAGCATTTTTCAAGCATTTTCAAGGTAAGTTTTCAAAAATTTTCCAGCACCACACTTTGGAGATAAAACAATACAAATGACAACACTTTCAATTTACTACTGTGATCATTTAATCAATTAATGATGTTTTGTGACTAATAAAATATTACTGAATATTATTTTATTTGAAAATTTTCTCTCACACACCCTATAGAACAAAATACTAATTTAGCAAAATAAAAAAAAAATCCCTCCATTTCAATAACTAATGTATAACATTTAAGACAACCTTCATTTCAATTAATAAGTCATTGAGTCATTAGAAATAATAAACATGCATTACATCAGACAAATTGGTTTGTGTAAAGGTACCTGAACTTCCTGTACAAATTAAATGCTTAAATCACTTGACTTCCTACATGGAGTTTTTTCTCCTAAAGATTTATTACAAAACTGTGCAGATGGATTAGCAAGCAATTTCAAAAACTATGTACAGAAATCAAGCACTTTCCAAACCCTGAAAACATATTTTGAAATTTAAGTATTTTCAAGAATTTCAAGCACTGATCAAACCCTGCTTGAGAAAACAAGAGGAGATGTTTTTAAAATGTCTCCAGTTAAGGTGTTCCAGCTGAAACAAGAAGAAATATTTTGTACATGTCTGAATGTTCATTGTTCGGACCAAAAGTATCATTTTTGTGTTTGAAGTAAAAATTGAAAGAACATTTGAACTTATTAAAGCCTGGGATGTAGGAAGGAGGTTTTTTGGGCAGACCTGGCCCTGGTTTGGTGTCTGAAGCCCCGGTCGTTAGCGGCGGCTGCTGCATCTGCTGCGGCTCAAGCGCCAGGCCTCCGGGATGAGTCTGTTGCTGCTGAGGGGGCGGGGGCTGTGACTGCTGCTGCTCCGGAGTCTGGCTGCTGCTCGGGTGCTGTGATTTGAGGGAGAAAATGCGAAGATAATGAGGGTGCAGCCATAAAGTCCATCAACACAGAAAACCAGAAAATACAGGCATTGAAATGTAGGCAAGTAAACGTACAAATACACAAGACCACAAGTGGGAAAAAAGGAGACAGCGGTAGAAGAGAAACATGATGGGGAGGATGATTGTGGGAGGACTGTAAAGAGAAGGATGAAAGCTCAGGACAATGAAAATATGGAGAACAGGAAAGACACTGTTAAGATCCCCAGGAACACACAAAGAGAAAAAAGTCACTAACATTCCTCTTCAGAATCTAGACGAGAAATTCAATTTGAAATCAGTTTGTCTCATTTGTCTGAGGATTGTTCGCACAATCCAAGTTACTCTAAGCAGCAAGTCAAACTAATTACAGTTTCTTTCTGCAAGGATAGAAACATGCTGACTCAGGAAAGACAGGGCTATATGAGAGGATTCTGCAGGAGTTTACAGACTGATGCAATCGCCTGTAGAAGGCAGGAAAAACAACCAGCAATGGAAAGAAAGCAGGTGGAAAACAGAGAGAGATGTTTTAAACATAACAAGGCCTTGATCCTCTTACTACACGTCTTAATGTTCTAAAGTGCCTTGTGAAATTATTCTATTTGGGGATCAATACACATACGCACCTCCTTTTTCAGATTATTTGTTGGGAAAATTGTTAAATATTATTAATTTTCCTTCCTGTTTGCAATGATGCATCTCTTAGTGTTGCTCCATCACATAAGACGACATTGAAAACATTCAGATTTGTATTTACTACCCAACATATCTGCAAAATTTAAGGTGTAATAAACCACTGAGTTTTTACTAATAAAGTAACGATTCTTGGAATTATTGTAATAAATTACTAAGAAAGAACATTCGTTTGTTCCTAAAAATTAACTCATGGCTCTTCTCATAATGCGGATGTATCGTAGGTCTCCCAGAGTCTTAAAAGAGCCATACCTGTGGTGGTGTTGGGGTGGAGGGTGGGGGACCGACAGGGGGCGTTGAGTTCCTGCTCCCTGAGCCCCCTGCCAAGATCTCTGCTGTGATATCCTTACCGCCCTGATTCGGGTCGCGGATACAGATCTGTGAGGACAATGGCAGAAAAAAAGAAACAGGGACCTCACTAAAGTCTTAAAGTCTGAGGCCAAGCAGAAGGCAGACACAGTGAATGAGCCTCACCTAACAACCTTAATCGATTATTAAAATAACTGATGAATCATGATTAATTGATTTTACCAATCCATTAATCAATGAATCATGATTAATCAACTATAAAAATAATTAACAACTACATTAGCAATCAATTAACCATTAACTGGATTATACAGACTCAAAAAAAATGACAATTTTCGGAAAGAGTAACACACTCAATGTAGTAATTAAACAAAAAAAATACATTTGCATTTAAGATTAAAATCTTCCTTATCTGTGGATTTGTTCTACCAAAAACTCCTTTCACGGGTTTAGCTTCACCTGGTTCAACTTCTGTCCTAATAAGTACCTTTTGCTATCCAGTTGATCAAAAAAATAATCACCAGATCAGCCCTACACTGTACTGATGTTAAGTCAAGCAGAAAAGGCTGAGCTTTTCACATATTAAAGTTAGCTACCAATGACCGAGTGTTCAGTAAAGGAATGCTGGATATTGCATGTTAAGTTTGAAAATGTTTTTATTTGAAAAAGGAACTGTATTAGCTGTTTGCATTTTTTGTGTATTTCTAGCTTTGCATAAAAAAAGAATAAAACATTTCCAGAATGTGCCAATGTTTCTTTATCCAATTAATCATCAGAATAATTGATTATTAGAATAAATGTTAGTTGCAGCACTAAGGCTGTGTTCACACTGCAGCCTGAAGTGACCCAATTCAGATTTTTTGTCAAATCGGATTTTTTACCGTGGCCATTCACACTTCCAAAAAATATGCAACCTGAATGTATTTTCCATGGTCACGGGCAAACATCCTGAAAACTGCTGATATTTCTGTTACCAAGTGAATTGGTGACTTAATGTGTACAAATGTCAAATACAAGAACTAGCAAAGAACATAAATCAGAAAAAACTACTAAGATGCTTACTGTTTTCTTCTCACGCCTGGCTGGTTGAGGTTGCTGTTGTGTAGGCACTATGATCGAGGGTGAGTGGGGGAACAGAGTCTGGCCAGGGTAGAAGGTTGGGCCCGCTGTAGGAACTGGAGCAGGGACAGAGGGTGAAACCGGAGGGTGGTACCTGAGGGGATCTGAACCAGATTACAAGAAAAGAAAAGAACATTTTTTAGTAAAAGCAGGGTTCTGGTTCCAGACTAAAGAGATGATGTGGATTTATGCTAATGAGTGTTTTTGATTTGAGATTGCATGTGCTTAATGACAGATGAAAGACTCACGATATGGGTTGGAGTACTCCCCTGGTCCTGGACCGGGGTAGAAGGTGCCAGAACCAGGCGGCTGCACTGAATACTGCTGTGGCGGTCCCACATATTGTGTACTGGGCCGATACTGGAGGGAGACAAGAGAAAGTGAGTGAAAATAACACACACACAAAATGTTTTCTTAATATTTTTAAATTAGGTTAAAAAAAACCCCAACAAAAAACATGACAGATACTGACATTAATAAGCTTGCGACTATGTTTGTGTTCAGCTTACACATCAAAAGATATGTAGTTTATATCTTAATGATTTTTATTGATCATTAAAATTGATCAATAAATTTAATGCACTGATAAAATTTATGATTTTGCATGGTTTAATTTTCATTTATGTAGATATTAACATTGGGCTTTCACATTCAGTAAATATGATTAAAACTGAAAGATGTAAAATTAATTTCAGCTGCACAAAGTATTAATGAATCAATCTGAATAAAAATTTTAATTACTTTCGTTAAGTTTACAAAAGTAAAAGCAACATAAATAATGCTGAGCAGCCTAGCAAGAACTGTTGAAAACAATCTCCCTGATTCACTTTTAAGCCAAACTAAACAGGAAAACTAGTTTTTGAAGGTTTGCATTTCACCTGTGGGATGTAGTACTGTGGAGCCTGTGGGGAAGGAAAAGGCATTGGGGCCATCGTCATCATGATGGGCTGATTGGTGGGGTAGACAGCCGCCGTGGGAGCCTGCGAACCCGGACGAATGGAGGGTGAGTTTGTCGGCATCGAGGCCCTCGCAGTCTGCATCTGAGTCCTTTGAAAAAACTGAGGGTAATATAAGAAAGACAGAAAAAAACAAGACATGTCAGTTACTGACTTTTTTTTTTTAAGGTGTCCAGATGTTTTCTCCAATGGGAGCCTTTGTTTTAGTCAGCTTAAAAATGTCTCTTGGATTTTCAGCATTAAAATCAGTTATTATGTTGAATGAAATGCAGAATAATACTTAGAAACATGCATGCTGGCATTAATCTTTGAGCTCCTAAATAAAAATACTGAATATGTCTTATTGGTAAATAATTGTTTTCAGAAACTTGAGATCAAAAAATATTCTATAAAGCAAGAGACCCAAAAACAACCAATAAAAATTTTAAACCAAAGATAAGAAAAGAAAATCCACATATTGTTACTGAAAAGTTGAAGTGCCCATGGTAACAGTTTTATCAGCACAATCAAATAAATGAAAAGTACATAGTTTCAAAATGGCTACCAGTCAAAAAGGGTAGGACAAATACAGATATTTCATTCCAATGGAACGTTTTTTTTTACTCAAACCAAATCAAACATACAATGCGCACTTTTGACAACATGCACCTGGTGACCCTGGCGGGCCACCAGGCTTTACTTGCGCCCCCACCAGGCTAAGCATTGTTTATTTATTTAGGGTTTTTTATGTAGCCTTTTTTAAAGACGTCATAATTGGTGTTTAGGTATTGTTAATGTCTTCCAGTAACACATAATTACCTAGTGATATTTTCAAATTTCCTGTCAACTTTAAACATTTTTATCTCAAAAACATGTTGAGCCATTAGATGACTGCTCTAGCATCCCTACCACTGGGGTTAGCGAGTTTTCTGAAGGTAACTCTGTGCACTAATTATGTAATTGGTTAAATATATTCTGAATTTCAGTTATAAATATATGTATGTATATATATTTTAATCAATAAATCAACATCTATGCCAAAAATGATATTTTCTATGCAAACCACAAGTACCCATTTCTGTGCACAGGCATTGCCACCAAAATTACATTTTTAGAAATCTTCAAAACTTTCTTTGCCATATATCAGTTTGCCTCAGACGTGCTAAAACAGAAATGACTGCAAATGCAGTAACAGTGACTTCTGTAAAGCATGTCACAATGAAGTGCTTAAAATCAGGTAATTCTGTGAGAAAACAACAAAGAAAAAAAAAATACAAAGAAGGCCGCTAGGCCAAACCTGGAATATTCGACCGCAGTCACAATATCCCACAAGTGTAGGACACAGGGATAAAACAAGGCTGTAAAACTGTCTAAAAATACACAAGAGTGAAATCACCTTTCACATAATATATTAGCCTGAGTGGTTCTATTGTAAATAGTTGTGGGGGAAATGTGGAAAATGAACAGGAAACTGTTCATTAACAGTCACCTAAAGACATTCTCAGTGAAATTCTCTGGAAAACTTTTGGTTAGGCAACAAATAGTGAAAAGACAAAAACAACTTTATAACACTGGCTGAAAACAAAAAGGGAAACTAAAATAGATCTTTATGCAACACAGAAACCACTTAAACTTGCTCAATACAACACAATTCAGAAACGTCACTGAAAATATTTTGACAGGAAGAAACAAAAACAAATAAAACGCTTACAAAGGGAATATGCCGCATCTCTCATATTAGGCATGCAATTTATTTCACTGTGCAAGCTCATTAAAGATGAGTAATGAATGGAGCCAATTTGACAAACTTAAAAGTGTCAAAAGAGTCCTCTAGTGGCACTCTAAAGGACATTAGAGAATAAAACGATAATTACAAGCCTCCACACTCTGTGTTTACTGCGGTAAAGATGGAGGAGGGGTAGGGGAGGTGCACAGGATTAAACGTTAGGAGGGACAGGATCATTTCAGGATGATCCTCTTCATGCCATGCATCTCTGCAGAGACTCGACACAGAGGGATGTTAGTGTTACCTGGATGGGCCTGAATCCTCCCTTGGGGTTTGAAAGCAGTAAAGAAAGAGAAGCCAGTGGGAGGATAAACTGGTGAGATTTAAACATCCACACACAAACAGAAAGCTGAGCATCTTCTTCCACTTGACACACAAATTCATCATCATTCATTAGCCATTTTAACTAGCATTCAATGACAGAGAAAATCTGAGGTTTAGCTACCCTACGGCACAACAGTGCCGGTTTGACAACCCTAACTTTCTCACAAAATCATATTAAACCATGGAGATTGTCACAGGTGAGAAATTCTCCTTACTCAACATATAAAGATTCAACAGTGGTGACTCACCTTTGGCCTAGTATAGACTAAAAAACTTCTGCACCGCCAGACTACCTCATCTATACATATTGCCTCACTTTCATCGTATTCATGCAGCATCAATTCACAACAAGTCATCTTAAAAACGCAACATCCGGTTTGATTCAACAGTCTTTACCCGTAAGCTGTTTTATAGATGGAAAGTGTTTGTTTCAACCAAACTGTTGAGTCTGTTTTTTTTTATTTCCCAGACTGCCATAAAAATTAATTTGTCCTGATTTGATCATTAAAGGAGTGTGGTACTCATTAATCTTTGAGCAAAAGTCTTAACTCTGAACTTGTAACTTGATAGACATTGATGTTGAGCTTGCAGTGTTTCAATATCTTCTATAAAAGCAGGAAACTTTGTCCTTTTAGCATTCCTCTTTAATTTATTTCCAATTGACATGGAAGCATTAGTGGACTTCAATTTCCCCATTTTAAATTAAAAACAAATTAAATATAACAGATTTAAGCAACCACCCGTTAGGTCAGCCTCTTAAAAAAAGACAATGAAAAAGAGCAAAAAAGATTTGATTCTAAGGTTCTACTCTTACAGCTAGCTAAATTCTCAGAGTGCTTGCTGTGAACTCTTTCATGATGTAACCTGTTCAGAACATGTTTACTGCTGAACCACAGACCCATTTAGGACTCAACCCCACCTTGCCGCCAAAAAACGCTTTTCCCAGTTTGTGCATGACTTATTTATTTGGGGCATGCACAAGTGTAAACCTGTTCAAGTTCATTTCTGGTTCACGATTGCAAATAGAATGACAAAGTTAAAATTTAACAACCTGTTGGTGTAGTTTGTGCTTAAGCTTGGTGTTAGAGGTCAAAGTTAGAGGTGAGGGTAGCATTCAGGGCATGAAAGTCAATCTATGAACAATTATGGGAAAGTGTTGGGGCTTGAGAATAGCAGAGCCTAAGAATGCCAACCGCAGATGAATACATCTCCACAAATGAATAAATCTTCATGTATTTACACAAGAGATGCACCGATGAGCACATTGTGGGTAAATATCAATATCCAATATATTGTCATTAAGGGCGGCAACCATTACACACATCTCTAATAATTCATCAGCATCGGCTGATGTCAGTCATTTTTTAACACTTAGGTCCAATAAGTAAAACTGGGCCAATCAACAGCAGATATTTATTTCCATCCTGTTGCCATTTGTGTTATGGGACTGATACCAATATGTTAAATAAAAAACATATCGGTTTTTATTTTGTTTTTGCCCCCTCTCTTTGAAAAGCCACTTAGCGTTTCAGAGGTACTTTTCTTTTTTGAAATCACATTCTCATCTTTTCTTAAACTGACATTTTTTAACCCTAGCCAGCTGCAAACTTTACTCCAACAATGACTTATAGCCAGTCTGCAGCACATTTGCTGACTCAACTAAACTTCTTCTGTTGATATCAACTCTCAAAGGCTTACATGCGCCTCCACAAGTCTAACACTTTAATAGTTGAGACAGAGTGCAAAACTCCATATCATTATTTATTCCTCACCTATTGCTAAAAACATCCACCTGATAATGTCTACTCGACTCTGCAAAGCTTCATTTAGACAGACATTGGTCTGGTGTCTAATGGCATGTTCCAGCACAGGAAGGTTGCAGCTGAGTTGAGCAAAGATGTTGTTTAAATAAAACTGTGTGCTGCATGTCAATAAGGTGCAAGTCTGTTAGTGCATGTGAGCAACAAAATGTTTTAGCCAGCCTTAGTGGTATATCAGCCATCTCTTGAGTAACATGTTTCCTAAGTGATTGGAAATCATAGCAAACACTTGCTATTATGGCCTGTGGTGTTGCTAGTTCAAATAAAGATACTGAAAGCAAAACCAACAAAGAAGAACCTTTTATAGAAGAAATACTAATAATAAAACGACTTACTGAAAACAGAAGTTGTTTGTTTTTGTGGTGAAATAACGTCTGACTTAGATCTTCTTCCTCAAAGAAACCGACACAGACGTCATGCTTCAAATCCATAAAAGTTCAAACAGAGTATTTTGGCCAAATCAATTTTCTCATATTAAAGCTTCCTTTTCTGTGCATCGAGAGTGTTTCAGGAGAACAATAGCTGTTTTCTCTGTGAGTATAAAGAGCGACTGTTCGGCTTCATCTGCTTTCCAATTCCACTTCCGTGGTGGCACAAGAAATCTCAGAGCCAGTTTGTGACAGCCAGAGCATGCACTCCAGTGTGTGTACACACACACACTATCGCCAACGAACACACCCGTTACGCTTTGACACCATACTATTAATAGTCTACTTAAAATGTGTCCAAAGGGAAACATCCAGAAGGTGAGGATGTTACAGAGTGAGTTATACGGCGGCCGTTCGTTCAGAGCACAATGAATGAACGCATCAGTCTCATGGCAAGCTGCTGTGTGAATCAACACACACAAAGCCAACTCAAAGCCACATGAAATAAATGTCAACACCAAGACAGGTTTAAGACTCTTTCCATCCTCTAGGTAACACACAAACATCGTAAACACTGACCTGTCAGACACAAACATCAATTTGCCCTTCAAAATCCACAGATGTTTGTTCTGCATGCGCCAGCTGTCCAGTTTCTGACTTCCTAAAGTGTCGGTCAGGAAAACAGACCTGCACTCTATCATTCATAAATATACTCCAAAATACTTCCTACCTGACCAGCAGTGACTTCATATTATCACAAATAAAAAATAATTGTCAATATTTTTTATTTGTGTTTATTTGTGTTTTTATGTATTTTTTTTTTTTTTTAATTCTTCTAAAAGTAGTGAGATGTGATTATGTAATTTGCCATTGTTTGTCTAATTTTTTTTTCTTATTTGTAGCTTTAAAGAAATCAAATGGCCAAAAGACCAATAAACAGCAGTCTTAATGTTTACATACTGATAAAATCAAAGTCTCATGAAGATTGCACCAGATTTTCTCAATGCAAGCACTGAACTAACATAGTTCTCATGTCTATGTTCATGTGTGGTGTCAGATTATTGTTAAAACAGATTTAACAGAATCTTACAGCATTATGTCTGAATTTTATTAAAGTTAAGAACATTTTACAGGTTCACACTTTAAATTAATCTGCTTCTGAATTTAGTGAACTGACAAAATTACGCTTGAGAGAACAGAGTGAGTCAGCTGTTCACTGTATGTAAAGTCGCCAAACATGGAGAAACAGCATTCAGCTTCCAGATTTCTATGCACCACAAATCTGGACCAAACTTCCAGAAAACTGCAAAACAGCTGAAACACTGAGTTCCTTTAAATCTAGAATAAAAACTCAGCTGTTTAGAGTTGCTTTTGAAACCTAATCATGAAACATTAATCAATAATCTGATGTGCAAAGTGTAATGTTGTTGACTGTGTGTTCTATGACTTTGTATTTATGTGTTTTTATGATGTAAAGAACTTTGAAATGCTTTATTGCTGAAAGGCGCTATATAAATAAAATTTAATTGATTGATAAATTCATAATTGCCAGAAATGTTATTTTAGGTCTTTTGAAGATTTATTTGAACAATAAATTTTTAAGAGTAGAATACTTATACAATATATTTCATTAAAAAGGTGCATATATAATGAAAATTAACTATACACAAACTCCCACACTAGTATTTGGTTCCTGTATCCATCAATGACTGGTGCGATTCTATCTGGCTGTTTGACTAGATAGGCTAATGTGGTTTCCTTTGCTGGAACAGACCGTTAACTAGATGCCATGCATTCTTAGTGGTTTGGGTTGAGGTTGAAGCGCTACAACAACCACACATCATGATTCTACCACCACTGTGCTTAACAGTTGGTAACATTTTCTTTGGCTTGAAAGTCTGTACTTGAATTTTCCAAACATCCATCTCATCTTCACAAATTTGAGGTCAAGACAGTCTCAATTCATGACAACATTAATCTGTGACACTGGGGTTCTAAAAGATCTAGTTAAAGTCAGGCTTAAGCTTTTTTAGGTTATTGGGTTGTTCCTAAACATCCTGAGAAATTTTCTCTCACCTTAACGTGACCATTTGGTTCTTTTATATCTTTGCAATGTAGAGACTTTTCTCATAAGTACTACTTAATTTATACTAGTGTAAGACTCGTGGGTGTCATAACTCCAATTTTCACTCTTACACTAGGGCTTTAATGAATCAATTTCAAATTTTGTATAAAAAGGCTCAACTAAAAAAAATTTGCAGAATGTGCCAATGTTTTTATCCGATTAATCATCAGAATAATCGACAGAGCAATCAATAACTAGAAACCATTAGTAGCTCCCTAGTTTATTCTGCTAATTCTGGAATTCACAGCTGTTAAAGTTTTCACACCGTCAAACATTCCAACAAGGGAGCACACATTTCAGGCATCTGCATGAAATAATATAATTTTAAATCAGGTGTAATCTCTGCCAAGATATTCCTCTAATGAGGTCGACCGCAGACATAACTAGAACAGCTACTGCACAGAAATCAGGCATCAGAATTTGCACATAACTTTGGATATTAAAGTTGAAATCAGCAGTTTTTACATAACCCATAAAAGTCTTTTTAGTACCAAACACCTGAGCATGTATAGAAACAAAATTTTGAGTATAAATCAGTCCAGTAATTTGGCAACAGGCTTCTGGAAAACAATTACATCTAAAATTGATCACCATCTTGAATAATTCCTTAAGGGATCCAAGCAGAACACTACACTGAAATCCCAAAATGGTAACTCATTGCAGTACTACTTAGTCCTAAGAGCACAAAACCCAAATCAATATAAAGTTAATGTAATGAGGAGCATAAATATAAAAATGAAAAGCAATTAATTTCAACAAGTGTACAGCAACTTATTTAAGGGAGTTCAAGCCAGATACAGATTGACATGATTATATGCAGAGAACTAAAGTCAGTCTAGATGTCAAAAAAAAACACACCACCACCCAAACAGTCATAGGTCACTGGAACACCCTTTTATAGTGTTCCAAGGTACTTAAAATGTTTTAAATCTGTATTTTTTAAGCACAAGCAGACCCTCCACAAAAAGCTCTTTTGCCATCAGGGACCAACACACTGCTTTGATGATGATGATGCAAAAGAGGGATGCAGGAGGGGCGTCCAGCAGGGGTAAATTACCTGATGGTGGGTTGGTCGAGGGCCCGTAGCAAACTGGTGGGGGAGGGAGGAGAGGTCCAGCAAGGAGAGTGAAGCAGTGATGGCAAAGCGGGGAGAATAGAGAGCAGAAGAGAGACACAGATACAGTTTAGGATGAGCGATGGAGGCAGAGGCTTGAAAATACAATAAAAATACCACAGAGCAAAGCTTTAAAGACACATGGCACAAAATATATGACACGACTTCAGTAATACAAAGTCTACTGAATGCATTGGTATAGGTTCAGGAGATATAATAATATGTAAACAAAACATCAAGGTTTTAAATTGTAATGATGCTTACAGAAAATTTCAATCAGACAATTAAAAACACGTATGCCTTGATCATTTTAATTTAATGATCATTGTATAGTCCAATAATAATAATACATGTAAAGTTATTTAAAATTTTGATGAGAAGATCTGTAGAAGAAGAGTGAATAAAAAACAAAAATCAGTGAGCGTGTTTCATGTATGCAGGAGGAAGATTTTAAAATCAGTTTGTTTTAAATATTTAACAACAGTTCTGATCCCACATAATTTTGGACACGGATGTATTTCAAGACTCAACTCAAAATTACATCTTAAATATTGAGAGAAAATATTAATTTAATATTGATATTTGAAATGAAAAGTGAAAAAACAATTTTCTTAAACACTACAAAGGGGTGTAAAGAAAAAGTTTTTTTTTTAAGTAGACTTGGGTTATTTATGTAGCTGTACTACCTGTTTTGTTTGTAACTTTGTAACACCAACAGACATGCTAATCTCATGCGTCATGTGTCAGAAAGTGCGACATCAAATTGTTATATAAAGGAGTGGTGGGTAGCGCCAGGGATACAGAATAATATAGCATAATTCAACCGTCACCTTGTTGTCCAATACAACAATAACAGCATTAATTACAACATTCATATACGTCTCATTTGCTCACGCTTCACTATCTCATCGGTTGTTGTGATGCTTTCAACATCTACTGCTATGATGATTTCATAGCAGTAGATGTTCACATCTGACACAGAAGATGAAGTCCAAGTTGCTAAAGTTTTCAGACTTGAAATATCACAGCCAACAAAAGTCACATTCCAAATAGTCCTTCTGCATTGCTGATATTGTTCACATTGATAAAAGATATATTTGGAATATACAGTGAACCCTCGTTTTTCGCGGGGGTTGCGTTCCGGAAAGAACCTGTGATAGGCGAAATCAGTTACCTTTATTTTTTACAATTATTATACAGCATAATTAAATACTCTACATTGAAACCAAAGAACAAAACCTGTTTTCAGGCCTAAGCATTTTTTTAACAACTAGAACGCTTTCTTACAAATAATCATTGTAATCATCAATACGAAGTACAGTAGGAGAAATTGTGACTCGCGTATTTCACTGTTCCTCTGACTGTGACGCTGCGGCCTGACTCCGCTCTCTAGTGGCTTTTTCTTCTGAAGCCTGTGGTGCAGGTGTGGTTTGTCGAGAGAAGAACATAGTTATCGGTAGTTGTTGTTGTCGCTCTTTTTTCTTCTGGGCAAAAATATTTGCCAAAATTTGCCAAGCTGTATATTTAAATACCGTAACGTTATTGGCACACAGGTAGAGAAGAAGCGCGGAGACTGTTTAGCCAATCAGAATGCAGAACACAATGCACTGTGAAAAAAAAACTGCACAAAAAACTCCCCGAAGCAGCGAGGCTGTGAAAGGTGAACCACGTTATAGCGAGGGTTCACTGTATTGTGCAGCGCTAGGTGAGGCTCCTCTGGGGCCAAGTCTGGACTCTCAGCATTTTTAAACATACTGTTTTTGTTTAAACAAGGAAAAGCGTTTGGAGGAATTCTCCTCCTTTGGTGCTGCCATT
The DNA here is from genome assembly GCF_001444195.1 of Xiphophorus couchianus. Lineage (NCBI taxonomy): Eukaryota > Metazoa > Chordata > Actinopteri > Cyprinodontiformes > Poeciliidae > Xiphophorus > Xiphophorus couchianus. The sequence goes on from NC_040247.1 coordinate 7,148,889, forward strand.
CAGCTGGCAGCAGCAGGTCAGGTATGATGTTCACTCTGCAACTAGTGACACCAGATAAAACCCAGCACTGCCTCTGGGATTTCATTTAAAGGAGCTTAAACGAAGGACGGTGCATGAAACACATATCTAGCACTTTTGAGAAAGTCCATCCATCCATCCATCTTCTTCCGCTTATCCGAGGTCGGGTCGCGGGGGTAGCAGCTTCAGAAGGGAGGCCCAGACTTCCCTCTCCCCAGCCACTTCTTCCAGCTCCTCCGGGGGAATCCCGAGGCGTTCCCAGGCCAGCCGAGAGACATAGTCCCTCCAGCGTGTCCTGGGTCTTCCCCGGGGCCTCCTCCCGGTGGGACGTGCCCGGAACACCTCACCAGGGAGGCGTCCAGGAGGCATCCTGACCAGATGCCCAAGCCACCTCAACTGGCTCCTCTCGATGTGAAGGAGCAGCGGCTCTACTCTGAGTCCCTCCCGGATGACTGAGCTTCTCACCCTATCTCTAAGGGAGAGCCCAGCCACCCTACGGAGAAAACCCATTTCGGCCGCTTGTATCCGCGATCTCGTTCTTTCGGTCATGACCCAAAGCTCATGACCATAGATGAGGGTGGGAACGTAGATCGACCGGTAAATCGAGAGCTTCGCTTTTTGGCTCAGCTCTCTCTTCACCACGACGGACCGGTACAGCGCCCGCTTGACAGCAGACGCTGCGCCAATCCGCCTGTCGATCTCCCGCTCCCTTCTTCCCCCATTCGTGAACAAGATCCCGAGATACTTAAACTCCTCCACTTGGGGCAGGACACCCCCCCTGACCCGGAGAAGGCACTCTACCCTTTTCCGGCTCAAGACCATGGCCTCGGATTTGGAGGCACTGATCCCCATCCCGGCCGCTTCACACTCGGCTGCGAACCGATCCAGCGAGAGCTGCAGATCACGATCTGATGAAGCCAAAAGGACCACATCGTCTGCGAAAAGCAGAGATGAGATCCTGAGGCCACCAAATCGGATCCCCTCAACACCTTGGCTGCGCCTAGAAATTCTGTCCATGAAAGTGATGAACAGAATCGGTGACAAAGGGCAGCCCTGGCGGAGTCCAACTCTCACCGGAAACGAGCCCGACTTACTGCCGGCAATGCGGACCAGACTCTGACACCGGTCATACAGGGACCTGACAGCCCGTATCAAAGGGCCCGGTACCCCATACTCCCGGAGAACCCCCCACAGGGCTCCCCGAGGGACACGGTCGAACGCCTTCTCCAAGTCCACAAAACACATGTAGACTGGTTGGGCGAACTCCCATGCACCCTCCAGGACCCTGCTGAGGGTGTAGAGCTGGTCCAGTGTTCCACGACCAGGACGAAAACCACACTGCTCTTCCTGAATCCGAGGTTCGACTATCCGACGGACCCTCCTCTCCAGTGCCTGTCTAAAGTTGGTATACAGTGAAATTGGCCCATTCCTAGCTTACATTACATTACACACTAGAAACGCTCATGAAAAAAAGAGAAAAAACAAAATGGCCTTGGAAAATGACAGTGGCCAAAAACTAAATCTGAGGGAAATGTGTCTCGTAGTAGAAATGTATCTTAAGTACACTGATCCTAATTTAAATCAAGCTGTCAAAAATGAATCTAAAAAAAACAAAAACTGCCATAATCCAAACACTGACAGTACACAAATAGTTTAATCCATTTAATTTAGAATTGATGTTTTAATATGCACAGCAGAGACTGCTGTGTGTGCTACAGAAAGGAGTTATATAGTGGTTAACATGAAAGATAAAAAATGACACCAGCATAAACTCATTTCCTGTGTGTCATCAGCGATAAGAACACCCACAGGGAGCTCATTAGGAAACAATACAGTCTCATTGAATTATTATAACTGTGTTAAGTACCTTGGCAGTTCGATCAGACAACAAAGAATCTCCTAGTGGCTTCTAGACTCAAGTTGTTTTTTTTTCTCCCCCCCCCATTCCCTCCATTCACAGATGCCCGACTTCAAATAGAATCATAATAGAGCTTAAAGTGTCTGAGGTGAGTCAGCTGGAAGTGTGGAAGCAGAGAGAAACTCACCGGGCGACTCTGTGGCTGTGCATTCATTGGCTGTGTTTGGGGAGAATACACTAAAGGAGTGGAGCCGGCGTTTTGCCCAGTGTTGTATGGTGACTGTCAAAAGAAGAAAGCAGGCGCAAACAGGTGAGAATTCGATACAGACTAGAAAACGTAGAGCAAATCAATCATGACATTTCACACCATACAGGAAGTAAATACTAGAATAATACAACCACTGGCAGTGGAGGTTTGTGGGGAAAAGTGGTTTTCAGTTGAAGCTTAAGTACTCGGCGAAGATAATTGGTACCCTGAAGGACTCCCAATCCTGTGTTGCTTTATACTCAATCTAATGCGGCACAGGATGGCTTAGGCAGATCTGCCATCCTTTAAGCTGCTGTCGCTGTGCTTATGATAATTGTAGTTTGTTCTGGCTGACTCGACTATTTATAGAACGCTGGTGAGAGACATCAGCTGCTTTGGGGTGAGGCAGTGGGTCAGTAGACTATGACAGTAAAGAGGAACAACTGGATTCCTCATAAGTCGAGTCACTCGCTTCCAGAGACGCTGAGTCACGGTGTCCGGATTTATGCAAAGCAGGAGCTGCAGAGTTAACGCAGGTGCCAGCAGTGCAACAACGTCACTGTCTGACAGTGTTTATGTCTTTGGGATTCATGAACTGACCTTTTATGTTGGTAGTTTTACCCCAGCGGAGGTAATGCATGTCTCACTAGAGGGAAGAGCAGTGAGTATTTTATCTAATAACCCACACATTCATGCTCTGTCACTCTTAATTTAGTTAAGGCTCTGTCACTCTTAATTTAGTTACGGCCCAATCTTGTCTCTGTTATGCATCCACTGATCTCGCCACAGCTACACAGAAAGAAACTCCAGGCAAATTCATACAAAAAACAACATTCAAAAGGAAAATTAGTCAGAAAAAACACAGGGGTTTTGACAATAACTATGAAACCAATACTGTACACACACGCGCACACACACACACACATACAAGAGCATCTCAACAAATAAGATTATCAAAAAGTAATTTACTCTCAATACTTCTGTCTAAAAAGTGAAACTCATACCATACACAGAGATATAAGTATAAATGTATATGCCGTTTGAATATGTCAAACAACTCTTCTGTCAACTGTAACATGCAGCAACATAAGACATATCTCAAGTTTTTTTAAAAATATTGAATAACTGTTTGCTTTGTGGTGGATGTGTTTGACTTTTTCACTTGATTTATTTTATTTCTTATTTTTAAATTATATGGATTACCGTTTGTCAGGAAATAAAGATTTCTAATAGAGCACAAACGTTTGTTAATTCAAATGATTATGCCTTACAGATAATGACAAATCTAAACATGGAGAATTTTAAAACAGAAATGTTGACCTACTCAAAAGCAATATATCCTCTTGTCTTACTTTATATAATGTTAAGCATGTCACAGAAGCAATCAACTCTGTGGAGTGTTAAAGAAGCCCAGATGTGGCTTAATGGCTGATTCAGCTATCTGCATTGTTGGCTCTGGTTCGCCATCTTCCTCTTGATAACACCCTGAAGAGTCTTTATGGTGTTTGGGTTGGCCAGGTCCAGCACAGGGATCATTAAACCAAGTAATGCAACATTCGGCTTCGTCAGCAGGTGCCAAGTACTGCTGGAAACAAAACCAGCATCTTTATAGAGCTTGTCAGCAGAAGTAAAGGAAATGCTCTGAAACTTCTTGGTAGACGACTGTGCAGACTTTGGATTTGATAAAAACACAGAAGGCTAACAGCAGCAGATGGCACGGCTCCCTAAATCATCACAGACTGTGGAAATGGCACACTGGACCTCAAGCAACTTAGATCTTTTTCCAAGTTGGACTGAGTGATATGGTTGGGAAAAATATCACAATATAAGGGTTTTAAATTGGTTGATATTGATAATTAGTGATTAATTTTTGTTTTAAATAAATGAAATACTGTCAAACTGGTGATGCGATATTTTCCATTTTATCCTTGGTTTCCTCTCGAGACATTATACTAATTTTCTCCCTTCACTCTACGCCCCTGTTATTGACTTTTAAGCAGCTATGAGGCACGGTGGAAAAACCTGAAACAGCTGCTGTGTAAGTTACTCAGGTTGTTAGTCGATGCCACCAACTTTGTTTAGCTTGTTGAGAGAAGTTGAGCATCTAAAGCTAGTTGTCCAGCCCTATTGGGTACAGACCACTGAACAATCGGGTTCTATAGAAATAATCTTTTGTGCCTTACCTTCCTTATGAAGGGTCTCAATGACTGTCAACTGTCAATTCAGCACTTTTCCCCATGGTAGCATAAACCATAACATGGTATGAAATCTTTATATAAAACTAATCTTTATTGGTCTTATGTAATAATCTAATTTTCTTACACTGAATTTGGTCTATCATTTTGTATAAGCCATAGTTAGCAAAAATAAACACTTGTAATATATCAGAGTTTGTGTAGTTAATCTTGATTTTATGACGTTGAGATTTTCAGAATTGCAGTTCTCTCCAACATTGTTAGTTATTGTGTGCGAACATAAAAGTGTTTCTAACTAGCTTCAGAGTTCACTTATTAAATGTGATTTAAGCTTGCTTATTACAAAGAAATCTGACTAGATTGTGGCTCAGCTTTTCCGATTTAAGATAAACATTAAATTTTACTTCCACTGGAAATATTGGTATTTAAAATATATAACTTTCTTTTGAAATGCTATTTTCTGAATCATTTAGAATCTTGAAAGTCCTGTTGGGTGATGTCAAATTTGGGTGACGATATCACACAAATTTAAGCCAATAGTAACAGTTGTGCTTCTCTCTCAATCAGATTTCTCAGTTCAGGCATGTGCCAAAATATTTGCAATATGTGAAAGTCATTAGAGTTGAGAAGGCTGAACATGCAGTCATGTTCAGCACAGCAGAGCATGTCTGAGTGGGGCTTTATGATTTTATACTACGACATTAAATCAGTGCACTCATGCACATGATTCTAAACTGGAAAAGAAAAACAGTGAGAAAGACAAAAGAACAGAAAAACAAATGTGAAAAAAATATTTAAGGCAAAAAAATTTATTATTCACATATTCCCTGAAATATCTAAGTAGCATTTAAAATATTTAAATTTTTTTCATCTTGCAATTTGAAATTTTCTGAGCCAGAATACAATACAACCTAAGAGTTTTCAGGATTCCAGCACATTTGTTCTCCAGACTCAAATCTTGCAAATGGAAACAATCAAGCTTGTTTTAGTGTACGATTAATTGCTTTATTGCTTATTGCAACAAACTTATCCTTGGTTTGTTATTAAGGATTTCTAAAAATATTTTTTTTTCTACAAGTTTATGAAATAATTCCAGTGATCAAAACTCAAATATGCAATATCCAAAGTTCACATATTAGGATTTGATATTCGCTATATTGCAAAATGACTTTGGCAGTAGGAATTAGGAATACATTTTTCCATACTAATCTTTTTAGCTATACCTATCCTTAAATGACAAATTCAATCTTTTCCAGACAACTGGGAACCCTATGTTAAATAACAATGCTAACAACTGATCCTCCAACCCCTAACATCCAAAGTCACAGACAGACAAAAAGGACGAATGAAGAGACTGACAGAAAGATGGAGAGAGGATGACGGCGGCCGCAGTAACAAACTCACCCCTCCGCCTGTCTCCCAGCCCTTAGGGTAGCGATATGGGGAAGCTGTGGGTACTGATACCTGAGAGAGCGCTGGGGAGTGGGCATGACCAGGCGGGGTTCCCGCCAAGTTAGGGTGTCCCTTTGTGATGTCGTGAGCTGCGTAAGCGGGGCCAGCGTGCCTGGGTACCTGTGCGGCATAAAAGCAGAGTGGTTAGCCGCCTTCGCAAAATGAGATGTGACGGAGGTATGCAGAGCAGGAACAGCAGTGGCGGGACTCGACAGGTGATTAGTCCTCCCCTCCTGCTGAGGAGTGTAAATTAAGCACTCAAGGTGAAGTATTGCTCCTAGTGTGTGTGCGGAGGTGAAGACCTGCAGTCGATGAAGCTGCTGTGGTCTGACGAAAGACTGGCACAGTGGGCTGCACAAGACCACAGCCCAGACTGTGCAGTGAGAGGACACAGACCTCAGATGGTTGAATAATTACATTACAACCCTACTCATCTGTAACAGATTGATAACACCTGGTGCAATAAATGCACTGTAGTCATGCAAAGTAAGCCCAGTAATAGTAATAGAGTTGCACAGAGTGTAAACGTAGCATGAGAAACTGACTGAACAGAGTAAGTAGTGATCTGAATACTGTTTCAAGAATAATAAACATGACATTTTTTTCTTTAGGACTTAAAGAAAATTTTTAGGGTTTGATAGTAGTGAAGAATGCTCAAAGTAAAATAACTCAAATTAACTACCTTTTCCCTTGTAACTATTATATCAAAAAAGCACCAGACACTACATCTTTAACAATCAAGTTTGTCTGCTCAGTGATCAAGTCTTTAAATACTTCTGAAAGTTAATTTGAAACATGGCTCCTTGTGTTTGATCGCTTATCCCACTCAGAAAAAAGCGGAAAGTGAGTAATGAGGTTAAAAAGGAAGTTATTTTAAACAGTTTATGTCAGCAGCTCACTTGTCTGTCTATGAGAGGGAAATATAAAATGATTCAATTTTATATTTCATTTTTAAGTTTAAAATGAAACAGCACTGCTTCAAACAATGCCAGAGATCAAAATTTGTTATGAACAGATGTGTTACTATTATGAAAACAAAATTAGACAATATAGAACAGATTCATCAAAAATGTGACTTACTATCTGAATCTTTGAAAATATAGCATAAACTATCGCCTTATTTCATATCCATGCTCTCCATTTGTCTGATTTGTGGCTGATTTCTAGGTACAGCAGTTGAAGTGACATAATGCATCTACAGTAGAGATCCCTGCAGCATCTCTACAGCATGGCCCACTTCCCTCAAATGACCTAGGATAAAAACACTCGCTGCTGTTGCCAGGGGAGGGGCCTGCTCTACTTCAGGCCAGAAGCTGATTCTAAGGACATACAGTTGAGAGTGATCGGATGGGGGAGGGGCAGTAAGCAGCTATATGGTGGTTGTACATGAAAAGAGAGAGAGAAAGGGGGAGCAACAACAGTGACCAAGTAATCCCCACCTCCACCCTGCACAACTACCATCCCATGTCATCAGCACTGGTTATTTCAACCAGTGTCATCATTCTAACACTTTGCAACAACAGGGAAAGAAAAAGCTATTCTTCAGAAGTAGAACATCTTGTAAAACCTTATCTTTTATACTACTGTTGTGTTATAAGAGATAAATCTGAATGATGAATAGGCTTTCTTTCTGGCAAACAGAGGCGTTCCTGTACGGTTTGCTTAATGTTCCTCCCACATCTCAGAAATGTCCTAAGGACAGCTTTTCATGTCAGAAAGTGCTTCTACATTACATCATTTAGCTCATAACTACTGCATTTAAATACATGAGAAGCATCAAGTGGTAACAATTTAGTAGTCTTTCTTACAACTTTCATTTTTATGCTTAGCGAAAAAACACCAGTCAGTTTCGTTTCATGAGCAAAAGCAAATATAAGGAAAGTGAAACTAACATTCCCATCACCTTAGATTGCAGTCGAGGCCTATCTAAAACAAGATACATAATATATAATCATTTTCTTTCAAAGAGATTAAAGCAAATATTTTGATTTCAGGATATACCACCATGTTCTTAAAAAAGAACAAATTATCAGAGTGTGAGTAATGCGAGACGTTATTCTAAAGCGTCAGAATTATCTCTACACAGTGTGCTTACAGCATGTAAGACGGCTTGAACATCCAGTGTGTGCTTGACATACCAGGTTACTGAACATTACTATTCAGCAGTATGAATGCTCACATTGTTACCGTCGTGCCTCTTGATGTGAATGACCTTTTAGTTTCCAACTGACAGACATATATCAAAGTCTATGTAGCTTTCAACCAAATTTAATCGCTGCCCTCCAGATGAAACATGTGAGGACTAATAAAAGCATTAGCTACAGGGTAGATGGTCTTTCCTTCTTGGAATTCTTTTGTGCGTCGTACTTTTCTAAATGTTTCCATACACCAAGTTTTAGTGTGAAAACTGCACACTCTTATGCATGAGACCCCTGATCACCAAAAAATAAATTTTGTGGAAAAATTTGGCGTGCAGCTTGGTGATTCAAAGTGGGTCAAAAAAGAAAAAAATAAATTATATATATATGTATATATATATACATATATACATCTCAGTCCAGAAATGTGCAGTCCTTGGCATAGCCAAGATACTGTGCAGGACCCTCAAGCTCCCAGGCCTCTGGTAGAGGACCCGAGCTCCGAGGATAAGAACCACCCGCGGTGGGTGAGAAGGGAATTCTTTTATATAAAAGAAAGACTTATGATATAAAGAATAAGTTCTTGCAGAATACATTTATTACTCATTATTTATCTGAATATTTTTCAGATGTTTCAGTTAATTCTTGGAATTGGGGTTTACAGCTGATAAAAAATGTTTCTGTAAAAATAGGAATATTGCATAAGACTAATAAAAACAATGTCTTTCACAAAAGGGTTATATTATGGCCAACACAATCATGGGGAAGAATGCTGACTTGGCAGATATCCAGAAGACAGTGCCAAGTCTTCTGTCCTCCACGTTGAAGGCAAGCCACATCACCAGATAAATTGGTGGATCACAGAATTTCATATCAATGGCATGTTGAGGAAGAGGAAAAAGTGAGGTGGTAGAAAAAAAAAGATACAAAACCAACTGGATTAACGGCAGCCTTGAGAAGTTTGCGAAGCAAGGGCCACAAGAGTTTGAGGGAGAATCACAAGACAAAGACAGTGGCTCAAGAGACACAGAGCAATCAAAGCTAGGATTTAAAAGCTTTGTTCTTGTAAAAAAATTCTCACTTTCCCTATTTGACTCGCTGGACAGTTTGCTGTCCTGCTGTCAGTGAACGTCACCAGATTTTAGCTTTCAGTTGAACCAAGACCTATCTATTTCCACAATTGGAATGAACTCTCACACGTATCTGTAGAAAGATTTTCACAGGAAACAAACTCTGGATTTGCATAATTCCCATTTTGAAAATCCCTTTATTGAAGACCCAATTTTCAAAATGAAAAGAAATGAATGTTTGTACATTATTAAAAACTGTGTGCAATAATACCCAAGTGTTTTTTTTATTGAACTTCTGAAATGAATCACTTTTGCACTGAAATTCTCATCAATTGTGAAGCACCTGTAAACTTAGTTACCGTAAATGGACGTCCTTACTTAGAAAAAAAATCTTCATGTCTGCTTTTATTTTATATATGTTTTAAGAATATATGTTGTACAAACATACTTAGTCATTTTAAACAAATATCCATCAATTTCAATAAATATAAGGGGTAAGTATGATTGATGTCTTATCTGTTCTATGCCGTCACTGAATGAATTTATCCCCGACACATTTGCCGCTCACTGAACCAGGAAAGGCCTGGCAGAGTTATTGTACCACAATGGGGCATTCCTGGTTAGATAAAGGAAAATCAAAACAAAAAAAAACAAAACAAAAACAAAACCCAGAGTAAAGAGACTCACGCTGTAGACAGCGACTCCAGGCTGTGTGGAGAAGAGCCGTTCGTCCAGTGAAGACTGAACACGAGGAATTCTGGGGAGTGTGCGTTAAAGAAAATTCAAGAAATCTGAGAACTGAAACATGTGTTCCATTAGAAAAAATTTGGACAGCTTTGCAGATAAAAGCCAAAAAAAACACTGTTAACTGTACATGCAGCAAACTGAACCACATGGGTGGAATTTAACTAGTCTATAAAGTGATGCACAGGAGATCTAAGGACTTCAGATAAGTTCAGCTTTTATCAAACAGTGACAGAACTCTGCAAAAAAAAAGAGAATTTGATTTGACTGCATTTGCTTCAACCTTTAGAGGAATTCACAGTGAAGGCCTTTCCCTAAACCCCAGTGGCTTGCGTAGTTAATGTGATGGATCCCCAGAGCACCCCACCCAAAATGCCCAATCTCCCAGAGTACACTATGTACCTTCATCATTTTTTGAAAGAGTTAAAAGGAAAATCTGACATGGATTTCTGGGCTACTTCACACTGGGTGACTGCCAAAGCAGAGGATTAGACAACACAGGAAGAGCACAATCTGTATGCATTCTCCTCTCCCACTGCTTGTAGAATAATAATGATTGCTTATTGATTCCTCAACCACTCATCAAAAAACACACATCTATAATGCTTTTGGCTTTATTAAGGCCCAAGGAACTTTCTTTACAGCTTCTGGAACATGTAATAACGAGACTCTAAGGGGAGACATCAAATGTTAGGACGGACGGACAAAAGAGGGGAATGTGTAATATTCAAACAGCAGAGGGAAGCCCTCCGATTAGTAACCTGCTCAGGCAGCCGTCTGTGACAGGCCGCCTCACACACCACTGATCACATGGTTTAAGGGAAACAGAACGTCTGGCTCTCTTCCTTTCACCCAAAACACGCCTCCTTCTGCTCCAAGCTCCCTTTCTTCACTCCCCTCCTGCCTGGAGGGGCCCGTCATCTTTGCTGGACCCCTGCCAGCACCCCTACCCACAGCCCAGCGATACAACAGGGATGGAGGAAGATAAAGAAAGTGAAGAATCAGTCTTAGAAAAAAAAAAACATTGCCGGTTCAAAACGCGGAGGCACAGCAGGAAACAAGATCTTTTTCCACTGCTGGGGAAAATTTTGAAAAACAATACGTGCCCCTGCTGCCTCCACTTTACACATGCATATAGACACACGGATATTTGTAGCAATTAGCGGCTGACGTTCTCCATCATACGACAGTTTAGGTGGGAGGAAGCACAACATGTTGTGTAAAGACACAATATTCTCCCTGAACTGAACTCTAGAGGGGGAAATATAATCCTGAAAGCCTGATTCCTTAATGATTCATACAGCCTGCATCATCCAAGAAATGCAGCACTGCAAGTAATGAAAAATGACTATTTATGACTCAGTTAGAAAAATAAGTCATGATAAAGGAAACACTGTCAAACATTGCAGTTTCAGCACCCTCAACATGTGGGTTTTATTTGTATTTGACAGCGTAAACATATGACAGAGCTTTAAACTACTGTCTGAAAAATCAATCAATAAAAAGTTTCTTAACTGTTCCATTAATAAAAAATGTAAATCAGAAAAGGAATAACATGAACAATCGGCTTTATTAGGGAAGGGCATTTATTGTATGGTTTATCATTTATCATGATACATTTCTTATAATAATTGTGATTTAACATCATGATAATTTCAATTAATGATTTTAAGCCCCTTTCTCTCCCCCCCAAAAAAACCTATCTGCAGCAATGTTTGTTTTGCTGTTTTCTCAAGAGTTTTTTTTAAATATTTTTATTGAGAGCATCCCTAAATTATTACAGTAACTGCAATTACTATGTGTAGATAGTGATACAAATCACTCTTCTTTATGTGACTGGTGCCCTAAAGCAGCACAGTACAGTATTAATATTTGTGGAGCTGGGATTGCTGTCCCATGCGGTCACAGTCATTGTCACAATAGTACCAGAAGATATCACGATAGAACCATGTCTAAGTCTCCCATTCTTAAGCACTATACTACCACTGGTTGGCAGCAAAAGCTGTGACAACTGGCCATAAACCGTAGAGCTGAAGGTGAACCCAGGTTAAACCTGTCCTGAACAGGTGCACCTCCACCTGCGAACCAGGCGCTGACACAGGCAGGAAAAGCAGATGCAAAAACTATCAGAGGAGGTGAAGAAATCCAGGAGAAAAAAAAAACAAAAAAATAAAAACAGGACTTTCTTCCAGTAGCAGCCAAATGGCTGGAAGCCAGCATGCAGATTTCTATTTTCTCCGAAGGAAAAACCACCTGCAGTCATGCAAAATGCAACACGTTTTCATACACTGAGCTCTAAATCTCCAACATATGACATTCTGGGGAAATTGTATTCTGCAGAAGAGTATCTAAGAAGAAAGAGGCAGATTTTACTAAAAAAAAATAGTTGTTTTTTTTTGCACCCATTCAGAGAACTGCACAGCTTTCTCATCTGTAGCAGAGTTCTTTCATTAAAAACAACTCTGGATTCCTATTTCCTACAGTTTCAGAACAAACAGACCAAAACTAAGATAAAATCCCCCTTCACCACCACAGAACGAAGACTTTTTGCCATCAGTATAAATATTTATTGTGCAATATGTGCAATTATGGGCTCTTGAAGGATAAAGCGGTATCATAACACAAGATCAAATGTCTTGCGGTGAAACATCATCTCAATCAGGCCCTTCTTGAGGCTGGCCGAGTAACCAGAAAGATGCAGATGCTTCATAGATAAATGCAGCACATGTAAGTCAAAACCAATCTGAATGAGAGATAAATAACTGGGTTTGAGTCTGTTTAGGTTCTGCAGGGAGTAAAAAGACAAGCATAATGTTAAAATGCTCTAGTGCTGCTAAAACAATCTGCAACTGATCAAAATTACAAAAAAGATTACTGACTGACATTTTGAGACATGGATGTCAAAAATAAATTAACTTTTGTGGTTATAAGGTATTGAGGAAACAATACCTCATCACCTTTCAGAGCATTAAAACTCACATTAAGAATTGCCTTACTGGTACACTGACTGGCCAAAAGGAAAACAAAACTATATTTAGTTACGATGCATCCCAGAGATTTTTAATCCAAATAGAACCAAGTCTTATAGGTAGTTGTACTTTGGCTTTTGAACAGGCACATGGAAATGTGTTTTTTTCCCCACAACTTTCAGATAGGAGAGCCCTGCAGCTGCTGCTAGAGGCCAACGGTGACTCAATCAAATTTAGCCGGACACCTGCACACATGGTCTGGTTTGTCTCTTAATTGGTTACCAGCAGGTCAGATTTAATGAACTACTAGCAGGACTTGATTACATTCCAAAAAGACATAAAAAAAAATAAGAAGAAGTTTATGCTTCCATCGATAGCATAAATGTAGCAAAACTTCACAATAAAAGCCTTATCCAAGTGCAAAAATCTTAGAAATTTAAATAGCTTGAGGCCAATGAAAACCAGCCAGAATATGTTTGTGAGAAAGTGGTAAAAATTACTACCACTTACAACTGTTACTAATTGTAATACTGATGTTATTGAAGAACCTTAATAATTTGTTATTCACAATAAACATGATAAAAATAAAACTTTCACACTGTTACATAAGCATTAGGAAGACATGTTAAATTTTACAAGTGTTATTGTTCTGTTTGAAATTAACATGAAATTGTTTTCATGTTAAGACACAGAAGTGAAACATAATTCTAAAATGTTGACTGTGGTAAATATAAGTTGGAAAAAGCTCTTTGCTCCAAATCAGGGTGCCTGTGCAACTTCAAAATGTCTTAAAATCATTATGTAAAAATAAGGCCTTAAAATGTCTTAGATTAATCTTAAAAATCAGTTGGCCTTCAATCACAGGTCTTAAATTTTGTCTTGACAAGGCTATTTAATCTAGTACATTCTATCTTTTTTTCTCGCGTGATTTTTTTTTCAGGCAAAATTTGAGTCACAGGAAGACATATTCATTGTATCCTGTCACTCAAGACAGTTGAGGCTACCAGTAACTCACTGCTAACATACCCTTGCTAACTAGTTTTTTTTCATCTATCATGGGTAACTGCCAATTCATCACCAGTAGGCTGGGCGACGTTTGTACATTTCTGTAAGAACATAGGCCTTATATTCCATTCATAATGGATCTTGGAAAATATTTTAAAAGTCTTTTGAATTTGTGAAACCTGCAGAAACTCTGAAAGTGCTACATTAGGTTTTTCTTTTCTTTAAAAGCTATGCTTTTGTGTAGAAAAATTGTGAAAGTCAACTGACCATCAGGGAATAATATTTTAATGCTTCGTGAGAGCCCAAAGTGGTGAGATAATTATTAACATAATTAGTTTCACTTTTAGTTTCAAGCTTGCAGCATCATGAGGTGAGTGAATATTCAAAACTGCAGGCAAAATATCGAAGCATTGTTGTGATACTTGAGGAACAACTACACACGTGTATACATCGTGTATAGGCAAAAAAATAAATAAAAAGATCCAGTGGCTGCCTGGTGTGTCTTGGGAAAAAGTTATGTCAACTGCATAATAAGGTGATGCTTGAGAATTACAATGTCATTATGTCTTTCTATGCCACTGAACAAAAAGTGAATATGAAGTATTGTGACGAATGTAGGGCTGAAAGGATTCCTCGAATGATTCGAGTACCTCGAATACGGTTTTGGAGCGAACCGTAAGAAAGAAAGAAAGAAAGAGAAAGAGAGAGAAGGAAATCTGATTCCTCGAATAATCGTAAAAATATTCTATAGAGTACTCGATTACTAAGATATTCTTTTACAACAGCCCTAGATGAATGTATAAAACATTCTGCAACCGAGGGCTTCGAGTGATGAAACTCAAAGTTTTACTATCTGTGACTCCAAAGATCCCATAATCATGCTAACAAATAGCCTGAGGATAACTTTTACATAGTTTACACACCAAATTTGAGGGTTGACAAACTAATGTGCATTCATTTTTCCTTTTAAAAATCATAAAGTAGCTTCAACCACTCCTCCATGTCCCCTTGCCTCACAGTGACACATAAGCCTTGGTTAGGAGAGTAAAGCTGCTGTAGCTCATGCTTCATCATTAGCTTACTGTAAAGCCACTTAAGTGCTGAGTATGTGGGAGAGGGAGAAAGGCAAAGAGATGAGGAAATATAGCCTTACAGACAGCAGGGGTGTGATCAGGAGGATGATACTGCGTGATAAACTGTAATCTGCCATTGCTGAATAAATAAATAATTTAGGGGTGTAAAGTTAACAGCCTAGTAACTAAATAAATCATACATGGGGACCAGGAAAATAAAGCAAAAAAGGTTCAGAGTAAGAGGTGAGATATGTCTGCCAACTTGGCTTATCCATCCATACATCACATAAATTAAGGGGTGCTATCTACACTGTCATAACTTATCAACACATATGCAGCTTCTTATTTAGAGAGGGGGCTGAAAGAATTGTTACGTCTCATAACTATGGTCCAAGTATCGCACAAAACCTTTCGGAAAATAGAGTATTATGTTGAATGAGCAGATGTACCTGGAACTTCAAGTGCTGCAAGGAGCTTTAAGTGGAGGTACAGGAAGTGAGTGGAGACAGCCCAGATGGTGCAGATACAAACATTTCTTTTCCCTGCAGGCTCACTGGCCACTTACAGTAACACACACACACACACACACACACAGTGTGTATTTGTGTGAAGCAAAACTCACAAAGCTCTCACTGCCTGTCTGCTGTTGCTGAGACTGCTCTTTCACTACAGTATGAACAATGGATGGATGAACGGTGGCTCAACACAAGCAGACCAGATCTTAATGGTTCTAGATGGCTGCAACACAAACTATAAGCAATCTTTTAGAAAAGTTAGGGGAAAAGTTAAGCAGAAATTCAGTACAAAACAAATACATGCTTCCTCAAAGACTTATGAGAACTACAGTATATGAATTCAAACCATGATGAACTCAAGAAAGTCAAAAAACATTAAAAGGAAATGCAACAACAAATTAACAAATGGTTAGTACATCAGAAGAGGGCTGAATCAATTAATCATATTAATATGATTAATTGATTATCTAAATAATTGTCAACTAATTTAATAATCATTTAATTGTTAATTGATGTATTCAAGCTCGAAAAAAGACAATTTAATGAAAACAAGATATATTCAGAACAGCTATTAAGATAAAACTGTGCAAAAATATATACATTTAGCTGTGAATATGTTTTAGCCAAAACTTCTCAAGTGACATAGCTTTAGTTCCACTTGGTTCAGATTTACTAAAGGAATGCTGTGGTATTGAATTTTAAATGTTTATTTTCTTAATTTTAAAATAAGGAACTGAAACATTTGTTTATTTGCATCTTTTAATGTATTTTTAATATTGCATTAAAAATGGTTAAATGAAGATTCTGTAGAATATGCCATTTTTTATTCAAATAGTCACAATAATCAATTAATTGATAACTGACACAATCATACTTTCGTTTATTACATGAATGTTTGTTTATTTTGGTGGAGAAACAATAGGTAAAGCTTTGGTAATGGATTTAGCACTACATGGGAAAATACATTCCAACTTTTAATTGGATTATAAAAGAATAATAGTAATAAATAGCTAAGTGTTATTTCCCTGTGAGTATAAAACTGTTGACGATGTGGTATGTAAGAATTATTAGCTCATTGCTTTCTGAGGAAAAGTGAACTATACAACTACTGATGAGACAAGCAGGGCAAACACAAAAGAAGGAGCAACTTCCCTCTTTTGGGCAACAGTAACAGCAGCATGATGCGGAGGTTCGATTTCTTCTACTCTTCGGATAAAGTGACATCCTTTGTCCATAAAACCTGAATATCTCACTGAGTGACATACATGACCAAACTGGGAGAGCAAGAAGCTGGAGCCTCTAAGCTGGGCCAGGAAACGTCTGAAAAGAGATTTTTCAAAGATTTTATGGATGAAATGTGTGCGACTCTTGATGGATGGGCTTGCAGCTGGATCAGTCACAGGCACAGAACTCCACTTCAAGTCATATGCGAGCAAAGTGGAGGTGTGGTACAGTACTGCTGTGAGCTGGTATTATTAAAGATGAGCTAATTGGACCTTTTTTGGGTTGAAGATGGGCTCAGAATCAAATCCCAAACCTACTGCCAGTTTGTAGAAGCCACTTTCTTCACGCAGTTGGTTAGGAAGAAGTCTGCATCTTTCAAAAAGACAATGATTTTTATGCAGGATCAATGCTCCGTCACATGTATCCAAGTACTCCTCCACTAGCCAGTAAAACCATTACATATTAAAAAGGTATGACATGTCCACCTTCCTCACCGGGCCTGAATCCAATTGAGAACTGGTGAAAAAAACAACCCACCTCTCTGAACCATGTCTGGGAAACTGTCGTTGCTGCTGCTTAAAGAGTCAACTGTCAACAAATCAAGAAACTGGTCATTGGAATGCTAATTACTGTTAATGGAAAGATGGGTGGCTATACTGGTTAATGATTATTTTTAATGTCAAAAATGCTTATTTGAACATTTTGGAGTTGTTTATAGTTCTCATTTAAACAGATGAAAATATGAAAAGTCAGAGTGGAAAATGTGTTTTTCATTTAGTTGCATAATAATTCTGCACAATAGCGGCTCAATAATTGTGCACATAAAAACATTCTCGTATGAAAGCCAAAACCTCACTTTTACCTTCTTAAACATTTGTGTTTGAGATTTATTAACATTTTGGATTAACTGGGTGAATTGTAGCAGGTGATTACTAAAAATAATCCTCCAACATAAGACTTGCCTAATAGTTGTACACACAGTGTTATTATGGTGTATAAAGGAAGTTTATACTTCCTTTATAGTTTATTACACCCAAGTCAACGCTTTGTAAGCCACTTTCCTTCAAGCTTGTTGGAGGATGTTTCTACCAATTTTGCACATCTAAAACGGACATTTTTGGACGTCTTCTTCACTTGGATTGGGTGGAGACAATCAGTGAATAACAACCACTGATTCACGTGAATTTATTTCTTGAACATATTTCAACTTTGGTCCAAGCTCATAATTTTCACTACTTTGTTTTTTCTCTTCCCCTCTGTCACAATAAACCACGTTTAGTTCTATTCTTGATTTTCTTGAGGACCAGATTTAGGAAACACTCCTCTAGGCTACATCACTGCTTTAATAGTATAATTTTTTTTTCAGATTTTCATTTCAGGATCAGTATTCTTCTACACAGATTGAAAATTGTGGTGGTAATACAGCAATAAATAAACAAATTGATGGGGTGTGACTACATTAGCAAGGCACTGCACATCCTGTTCTGGTCAGCAGGGGTGTACAACAAATCTCTACTGACTATTCTTGACAGGAAAGGTTCAGAATGAAGACGTCAAGAGTTATTGTTCTATCACATTCACAAACCTGAATTTACTCAAGTTGTATATCTTTGTACTACAGGAAGAAATCTCCCTGATAAAAAGATGCACATTCAACAGAGAGACGCTCTCTTGCAGTGTCTTAAGAATATGGGAAAAGATTTCACAGTAGAACTAGGGAGATTCTAACCTAGCTGCCTTAATTTAAAAATCACAATCTAACCTTGTCTAACTTCTTTAAGGATATTTACTACAAAGCTTTCTGCAACAACAACAAAAAAATAATTATTCTAAATATTGTGTAAAAGAAAGAGCTGTCGGTATGCAGGTTGTCTTCATCAGCCCACTCCCTCCCTGGAAAGAACAGCCCTGCATGCTGGCTCATCTCAACTCAGCAGTTCATTTATAACAGCCCACAGTGAGTATGCTCATGAGAATATTTTGTTGTGCAGACTGCATACACCTGTCCCGAAATGCAGGAATACACCGCTGTACGAGCAACCAGCTGGTTATAAACACAGCAAAGCTGCACAACTGCAATGGTAGGATTACAGTTCACTGATTGTTACTGGAAAAGGTCCATTTGTGCAAACACCTGGTCTATGCTCCAACCATAAATATAAGGAACTTTGCAAACTTGCAAAGCAGAAAGTGACAAAAAGGCAGAAACCATTTTGAAGACAGATGAACCCACTGGACCACGAATGTAAAAACTGAGGAGATGCCAGAGGAAAAGACCAGGGGCAATTGGGGGGAAAAGCCTGCAGTTTTCTCAGCTGGGACAGCAGAGGGGTGAGGTAAACTATGGGGGGTTGGAAAAAAATGAGGGGGGGGCCTCGACAAGCTGGGTGACCTGGGCTTTTGTTGGCAGATGGTGGGAAGCACCACCTTGGCCTCTCACTTCGAATGCTAAGCAGCAGCGCTTTTGTCTGGCAGGCGCAGCAGCAGACGCATGCGCCGGGTGTTTCTCGGACAACCAGGAACAGGCAAGAGCTGTGTGTCCACACACACATGCCACGCAGCACTGCCGTGCCTCTGTAAATCTCCACGCATCTCAGGACTCCACAAACACACACATTCTCCAAGCAGCAATTCCCATATGCCAAGAGCCCCCCTGACCAGATGCAGAGCAGCACGCTCCCACACTCCTGACCTCAGAGCCCGAGGCGGAGCAAGAGGTCAGACGAGCAGCAACTCTCCGAGGGACACGTTCCTCGAAATGCAAAACTTTTATTTGGTCCAGTACTGAGACAAGGCTAATAACACAGAGAACACACACCTATAAAACTTCTCAGCAGAAATGTATTCATTTTAATAGCAATTATATTCATTTGCTGTTCATTCAATCACTTTTTATGATTTATGGTGTCATGCAGTATTACAACTCAAAACTAAGAACCAATCAATAGTATCAAATGCATAGCCTAAAACTACCACCTATACCAATTTCTAAATCTGCAATGCTGACAATGCTATAAATTTTTTTAATAATGTATTTACTGATTGTTTGGCTTTTGTCCATGACCCTTAAAAGTTGCATGTAGTCAAGTACAATTTAGGGGTGTCCCGATCTGATACCGATTTCAGAAATCAAATAGTTTAAATGACTTAAGATCATTATTTTAGGTAGGTACGGGCAAATGGATCAGGTGTTCTGATAGCTAATGTTGTTGACTATTGTTCTATGTTTGAATAATATCATCTGACCAAGCCTTCTCTAACAATCCACATTACAAAATAAGTAACAAAACTATATATGATTCGTGCTGATATCGTATCATTATTGGTAAGTGAACAAGTTGTATGGGGACATTCAAAGTACAAAAACCCCGCCGGGTCGGGCCAAACTGCCGAAATCAGTTCTCATTGCCGCAGTTGCACGATGAAAATTGCATAATTTTCTTCTCAGCCTCGTGTCGTCTGCCCCTTTCTGTCACAACCATTTTGGTGAATGTTTTTCCCCTCCTTTGCATGCGAAACTAACACGTGCCTGGTCAGGTTTTCGGGGGTGTGTTTGCTTATGTGGAAAACAGCACCAACAACTCAACTTCAAGAAGCCTTAGTTTCAGCCACAGAGCTGGATGGATAGTTTTAAGGAACAACTGTATTAGGCTGAGGAAGGACGTACTGATGGACCAAAACACTACATTTTAAGAACCTCCCTGGTTCTCGTCTGATGCTGTGGGAGTGAATGTCCCAACAATGTCTTCTTTTCTTTTTTTGGGCTTACAGTAAAATGGGAAATAAAATGAGATGGTGCAATTCATCAATTATTTCCTCCTCTGAAGGAACTTGTGAACTCGTAATGGTTGTTACTGTCAGTCTTGACTGATGTGTTGACTATACTCTTGTAAGTCTCAAATATGGAAAAACACCATAGGAACTCGGCTCGGTGTGTCTTGTGGACTTTGAAGGTGTGTTTGAAAACAAATGTCCCGAAAGCACGTGAAATCAGATTTATGGTTCAACTTCGGTCTGACTATGCAAGGCCCCTAAATAAGGGGTGTCCAGCCGTTGTACTGCTCCAATACAGCTGATTCAAGTGGTCCAACTTCCTCAGCATGTACTCCAGAGGCCTGCTAATGAACCATCATTTGATTCAGAAGTGATAAACTAAAACATGCAGGATACCAGTCCTTGAGAACTGACTTTTGATGGCACAGCCCTAAATAATTTCACTTACACATAATACACAATGAGAATCTGCTTATCAAATTGATTAAATATGCATTACACTTCTAGAAATTTGGAGTCCTATTTACATTTATTAAATGGTCCTAAACACCATGATTCCAACTCTGCTCTTTACAGCTAGATTAGTGGCTATAAAACCCATGTCGACCTAAAGCTAGAGGTGAAGCAATCAGGCTTTTAATAAAACAGTTATATTCATAGCATACTCAGCAGCTCTGCCTTGATATCTTTAACGCACAACTGAAAGTAGGTTAGGACAATTTAACAGTCATTTCAAACACCTTGAGTGAAAACAAAGACAAGATACAGCAGTTTTGTTCACTCGGATAACCTTCAGGCAGCTCCAAAACATTACATAATTGTATATTGAACTATCAGCACCTGTGGGCTTTGCCCTGGGACCTGCTATACCCTGCTACTCACTGCCCTTGGAGAAATAAGAAACTGGGTGGCTGTGATTGTGGGTGGCAGGGAATCAGGTCGAGATATCACAAGCTGTTAGATCACAAATACACATGGTTTTGCCAGTAGCAAGCAGAAATACACATATACCTAATCCTCTCTTACTCACAGAAACACTACTGATACCACGCTATGAATAAAACAGGAGGTGACGACAACGGTGACTTCACTCAACCAAAAGCAGGCTTAGGTAATGTTAGGCCACCACTGAGCTAACTGAAAGGTAACTGTAGTAGGAAGACAATTTTATACCAATAAAAGCTAAGCACCCAAGAACATACCGCAAGTGTTTTTTCTCTCAAGTTCTCAACTGGTAGTCCTTAACAATCAGTTCAGAGTGACGAGAAGTAGATCTGTGGTTTTGTATGACCGCTTTCAAGAGCCACTTCATCACCCATTCAAGAGCTCCTCTGGATTTAACATATCTAAACAATTCCTAAAGTGCAGGCCTAGTGCTAGCCGGTATTAGCTCAATTACACACACACACACGCACACACACACAAAAAAAAAACTCAAGTCAAGGCGCTCAAATGGATGGAGCCCGTCGACTATGCGATGTAGCATCCTCTGACCTGGGAACTGGCCAAACACAGGGTCTGCCAATGCTTCATCTTTGGCCGCATTGGCGCTTTAATGCGGCTGAAACATATTGCTAGTTTATGATGAGCATTAAACAAAGCCGGTAACCGGTGCGAGCAACCTGTGCTGGAGCTTTACTATATTCCATTATGCGCATTACTAAAAAATAAAATAAAAACCGAGGTTACAACTCGGAGATTGACATATCTAGACACATAAATAAGAAAATACACAAAACAGCGTCAACTACTTAAAATCAACTTGATATTTGTTAGCTAGAACTACCGGCTTGATTAGCTAACATTAGCACACTTAGCAGGCTAATTGTACCCTCCCCTCCCAGCTGCCTCCAACTGAAACCATCATCCCACATCCAACCACTACAATCTTCCAATAATCAAATCCCCTTGTCAGATGTTGTCAGAGAATAGAGTAAGATATATACATATATGATCCAGTTTGTGTTACCCATGTGAAAGGATACGAAGATGGTGGTACAGCGCCCGGCTGAGGAGCTGTTTGGGCTCCCGATAGAGCGGAGGTCAGGGTAGTCCGCAGTTGGCTCGACGGAGAGGGGCCACTTCCAGGTCCGCTAACTGCGACAGCGGTCTTATTGACCACTTTCGGTGGCAAACTCATCGCAAAAAAAGGAAAAAAAAAATCAAAAACAATACACTAATAAATACTGATGCAAACAAAGCTTAGCTTGCATTCATAAAGCAAGCGCAGCTGATCTTGAAGCAGGCCCCAAATCCCTTTAACGAACTGGGATAACGAAGCTCGAATAGCAACACAAACGTCTTTTTTCATGGAAAGTCGCTGTTCGGATCAGCGGTGCTATTCATGGGGACGGTTGGGAGGTTTAGCCTCCCTCGTCCGTCCGGAACCGCTGCGGATCCGGCTCGGTTCGTTTCTTAAAAATGAAACAATCGCCGCGGTCTTCTTCCTCCCTCGGCGATTTACCTTTTCTTCTCGGCAATTATGTTTTCTATCATTTTTTTTCTCACAGAGATGGGAGACTTCGCCAACATGGCGTTGCGGCCGCTTTCAGCAGTCCGGGCAGGACAGATGATTCGGCAATTCTCGGCCAGTTACGGAGTCGCTCGGCTAATCAACTAACCTTCAATCAAACACATCGCCTCATGTTCGCCTCACATCGCCTCAAAACCTGCTTGTTTTATATTAATGCTGTTATTGCCCATTGTTTGTAATTAGCATATTAAATACTTCATATAATTAGATTTTAATGTAGGATTTAAAAGCGTCAGTAAAACAAAAATTACAATATCGTGTGACCACAATTATATGCACCATGTTATATACTTCTTGTAATTTCTAAGTTTATATGAATCATAAATACATAAACAATATATAAATAGATAGATGAATAAATAAATAGCCACAAGCTACTGAAATAATATGCCGTTTGTCAGTTACAATTTAACATGAACGTGTTGACAGCGCCATCTACCGTTCAAATTCAAGACTTGCGTATACAAAATAAGAATAGTTCCTACTGAAGATAAACTATAGGTTTATCTCGGTAAATTAAAATGTCATCTAAATGATTTGGGAAATTTGAATTTAAACACAAAACCTGTTTATATTTGAAAAATAATTACCGTTTTTATTTCATTTAGTGTAGTTTATTATGGTTTCAAGTCAATGAAACCCAAGTTCAGTTACACAGATAATTATATTGCATAAAGTGAAAAGGAGAATTTTTAATACAAAAATGTTGACCGAGGTCAAGTTTTTTGTGTGAATTACTCCATCAGTTTAGCAGTTTGCTAAGTCTGCTAACTAGCCCAGGTTGCATTAACTGCAGTCTTTGTCTCATCTTCGTCTTGACAGAAACTCATAGATATAGATAATGTATGTGGTGTGGTTAAGAATTTGCTGGTCAACCAAATCCAGAGAGATTTTGGTCATTGCCTCTTCTTCACTCACTTGAATCTTCACTCAGGTTCAACCTGGATTTTCTTCACAGTTTTTGGGCTCTGGTTATTTTATACTTATACATCTTTTTTCTACCAAACCTTTTCCTTCCCACAATTTCTATTAGCATGCTTGCTTTGGTACAGCACAGTGAACAGTCAGCTTCCTTAGGAATTATATCTTACCCAACTTGTGGAGGATGTCATTGGCCTATCTACCAAATCAGAAGTCTCTCCCATAGTTATGTTGGCTATACCACAATATTCCTACTGAAAAGCCTATTAAAATCAAATTATCAGTCTTATAAATATCTTTATTTTCTGGTCATTTTGAAATGACCAGTGTTTGAAATAATAGATTTCAAATACTTGAAATCTATTATTTCTTGTAATGAATCAATGTTATGAATGAATGAATGAATGTTGCTGTTTGAATTAAAATACTGAAGTGAATTAACTTTTCAATGATATTCTCATTTGCTGAGGAGAAGCTGTAGGTAAATGACACATGAAATTAGAGACAGGTTATTTTGGCACAAATATTTTTTTCAAGATTGATTTTACTATACAAAATAATTTGTGACAAACCTTTACAAAAAAGACAATGCATGTTACATCATAGCTTAAAAATTGCTCATGTTCTAAAAAACAGTTTTATAATGTTTTTTGAAATATTGCAACGGCTCAATGACAAAGCAGTAGAATAAAAACAATCATACAACTTTTAAGTAAATTATATTGTTATAAATCTTGCATGTTGTTGCTTTTAAAAAAATAATATATAAAAACTATAAATAAACCAGAGCAGATCCTAGCATAGTTTAAGATAGTATACACACGAAAAGAAAGAAACATCACTTTGTTTCTTTGTCACTTGTGGAACAAGCAGTTTGCATAATCTGAACAATCCCTACTGTTTTTTATAACTATGTAATGGGATTCTTGTGTAGAAAAGAGATTTATAGCTACATTTAAGCTGAGGAAAGCTGTGTTCTACACTAATAGTTCTTGTGGTGAAGCAGCAAACATTGCTGTCTTCCACATGAAGCAGGCACATGTTGTCCAGATAAGGATCCTGACAAGCATTAAGTGGGACGGCGTTAAGGGTTTTAGTGGTTCTTGTATTTTCATCCAAAGGGACTTCAGTATTGTTGGTATTGTGGAATTTTCTCTGTACCCACTTCACCATTTGTTGAAAGACAGTGCTAGGCAGCGAGGTGTCACCAAAGCTCACACTTATGTTTTGGGTTCATTGGAGCATCTGCTTTGCAGCCAAAGTGCTTTGAGAATTCCCGTGAGTTGGAGATGGTACCGATGACTCGAAATCTTGATGGGCTGTGGGGATCGGTGATAACACCCTCATGTGAGCTCTCAGGTGTCCTAACAGCACACCATACCTAAAAGCCAAAAAAGAAAGAAATATTTTTTTGTTGTTTTTCTCATCTTTCCAATTCATGGCAAGCCTCTGGGATCACAGCTGTTTTCTATATCTTTAATGGATTTTTTAAAATATCTCTAAGATAAACACCTTATTTGAGGCATTTTTGGGGTAAGTGATTAAAATTTTATTACCAAGATACTTGTATGTTTATTTTGTAGTGTCTTAACTACAAATCTCTTCCATGTGTTCCTTTAGTTCTTTGCCAGCAATGTGAATCTATGAGCTCCAACCAGTGAAAGGAGAACCATTTTATACAAAATGTTTATGTCTGAGTGCCTGTGTTTATACATCATTGGGCTAAAGAAATACTAGTTGGTAGCATAACAAGTTAAAATGAGCCAATGAAGCTGGAGCTTAAAGTTAGCTTAAAAGTGTTGATCTCCACCACACATATCCTTAAATCAGAATCATCCTCTTAGAAAGGTGTGTGTTGGAGTCTGCTTGACCACTTTTAAATTTATTTCTAAACTAACTTAGCTCTATGTGAAAAAGTAATTTCCCTCTAAACCTAACAACTTCCAATGTTGCCTTTGGCAACAATAATTGCCAGTAAGTGTTTGCAATAACTGACATCACAGAAGAAATTCTGTCCCACTCATTTCAGCTTAATTGTTTTGGGGTCTTCTTGATCTTTTTGGAGTGGCCAAGTCTAGACTTTAACTTATTTTTTTTTGTTGTTGTTGGAGGACTTGATGCCCAGACATTCTCATTCAAGTTTTTCAGCAAGAGAGGAGAATTCATAGTTTGATCAATTACACCAAGTTGTATGGGTCCTTAAAAAGCAACCACAGACTATCACACAACCATCAAAATATGTGACTGCTAGTATGTTTTCTGAAATGTGTAAATTTTATGTTCAACACTGGCATTAAGTGATTAAATAATGCAGAGCTTTAAGTGTTGGTTTTGTGCTTTTGTGACCTTCTGAATGAGTTGCTGATGTGTACTTTAAGTAATTTTAGCAAGCAGCCACTCCTGGGAAGGTTCACCACTGTGGATAATGTTTCTCACTGTAGTTTCTGGAGTGCCAGACTTTCCCGACTAAAAAGTCTGGCACTCCAGACTGGCACTCTAGCTTTCTCAGTTGTGGGCTAACTTTGTTAGCTAACAAAGTAGCTAACAAAGTTAGCAAACAAACTTTGTTAGCTAACAAAGTTAACTAACTTTGTTAGCTAACAAAGTTAGTTAACTTTGTTTTGAATATACTCTTTAATTTCTTTAAATTGGGACAGGGTGTGCTGGTGAGATCTTTCGGTCAGGTGAATTATTGTAAGTGAATCCTTGATTCAACAGTCAAAAATCAGACCTGAGTGTGACAACAGAAACTGAACTTAATTTTCCAAAAATGTGGCTGAACACTGTTAAGCCATGACTTAAGAGGAGTAAATGTTACAAAAGGCTTAATAATCTTCACAATGAAATCCTAATTTGAAAACTGATTGCTGTATTTACTTAGGTTACCTCTGTCTAATATTTTTTGATTATCTAAAACATTAAGGCGTGATGAAAACAAAACAAATCAAAACCAGCAAAAAGAAGAAATCTGTCAGGCAGCAAATACTTTTGCACAATACTATAGTTACATATTTTCAACTTGAAATAAACACTAAAGCCTGCTGTGGATATTTATTGTTATTAGGATTAACAGCATACAACTTGTCACTCTATGCTCATTATTTTGGCTTTTAAAAGTAGAATGAAGCTGAACCTTAAAACATAATGCCAGTACAATCAGCAGAGGGAGGAATATCTAGTGAAATATACAAACCTGTGCAAATCCAACAAAAAACAGCTGATGATTCGTCATTCCCAGAGCCGGCAGCCTTGCTTCCTCGCCATTCTTTTTGATCCAGTTCACATAGGCCTTCAAAGCAACAAATTTTCATGTTACACATATGGAGTCAGTTTTCCCTCCTCATAGAAAAGTACAATGTTTAGACTAGCTTTAAGTTAGACTGATGTTGCAGAGGAAATGTTTTTGCT
Source organism: Xiphophorus couchianus (assembly GCF_001444195.1). Taxonomy (NCBI): domain Eukaryota; kingdom Metazoa; phylum Chordata; class Actinopteri; order Cyprinodontiformes; family Poeciliidae; genus Xiphophorus; species Xiphophorus couchianus. The sequence goes on from NC_040247.1 coordinate 7,176,033, forward strand.
TCCTGCTCAGTCATTGCTTCAGTTCCCTGTTACCTTCTCATCTGCTTCATAGCATATGACCTTTGATTACATGGAAAGAATGTGTTCATGTGAGGAAGTAACCAGAAGCTGACAAGGCCATTCATAACCACCTGTTGCTTTTCCAGACCTCACTGTAGATGGAACTGCGTACATTTTCCAATGCAAAAAATCCAGATGACTATCAACAACCTTGATACCACAGTAACACGGCAGGGAGGATCACTGTCTGACTTTATACATGGTAAAATCTTACAAAATTTCTACAGTTCCCATGTGAATAAGGGTTTATAACAATTATGATAATGAAAAACATTTATCAGCTCATATGGTAACAGTTTCTTTTAATTTCTTTGAAAAATATCAACAAAATATCTTTAAAATCAAATCCCACCTTATAAGCAGCTTTTAATCCCCCGTTGTCGGCAATGTTCTCTCCCAGTGTGTGTTTTCCATTCAGAGGCTCTTTGTTGATGCTATAGTTGCTGTATTGCTCCACCATGCACTGGGTCTGTCTCTTGAAGGCCTCCACAGAAGAATTCTTCCACCAGGGGCGCAAATTTCCATCTTTGTCATATTCTCTGCCTTTTAAATAAATCATGAAGCATGTCAGAATCTTAAAAAAAAAGCCTGTTTTACAATTATTATTTTAATAAAAAATAAAATATTTTTATGGTTATCTTCCTTTTATTTACAAACCTTGGTCATCAAAAGCATGAGTCAGTTCATGACCCATGACAACTCCAATTCCACCAAAGTTGAGAGCTCTGTAAAAAAAAATTGCACCCAGAGTTTAAAAAACACAATGCTTTTTTATGAGTAGAAAGAGTTGTTTTATTTTGGGAAAGAAATCATGCTTGCAAAATAAGAAGCAAAGGTTTATTTTTAAAAAGTTGGACTGTTTTGAAATGAATAAATACTCAAATTAAAGGTTACAATCTTCCAATTAAACAGGTGTTATATTCATCAGTTGCTCTAACAATTGTAGAATAAGATGAAAATTAATTGCTTAAAAATCCTACAGTGTAGTTCTCTGAATTTTTGATTTAGATTCCATCACTGACAGTTGGAGAGTACCAAAATGAAAGACTTCTCCATTATTCATAAGTGGGAAAAGTACGGACAACGTGATGGACTTGACATAAAGAGAGTGACATACTTGGGCCACGATCGACTATAGAACGGAGCCTGAAGGATTCCAGCTGGTAGAACCATCTCATTCTTTGTCGGGTTGTAATAAGCATTTACAGTCGGAGGGGTCATGCTCCACCTGCAAAATAAGAGCCGTAAAGCTGAAATAAGTTTCTCACTTCAAGGTCACAACAAATTGAGAATAATGATTCGCTCAACCTCCATGCCAGGTGGACTACAGATCAGTTCAGAGGGCATGAGAACAGTAAACTAACCTCCCGCCCAACAAAGCCTAATTAAATACAAGGATCGGTTCAGTGGAGAGAAGCTGGTTGCCTGGGAACATTTGTGGATGGCAGCAGTATTTTGCTGAGTCAGTACAATGGGAAGGTGTTCCCATCAAATCATGCTCTTTCTCTAAATGAAGATGGGCGACAATGAACAACTCACTGGTTTCTGTTGGGTGCTTTCCTCAGCTGGTCTGCAGTCACTCTGGCTGAGAAGTTGTAGTACTGCATGACATTCTGGAAGTAAAGATCTGACACCACCATAAACTAAAAAAGAGCAATGACAGGGAACGGAAAATGGATTTATCTGTTTTAAATCAATCAAATGGGATTAGGTGGTACATAGAAATAGCATGTGCTGTTAGAGAAGAGTACCTACATCATTGAACACTTTGTCCAGCTTTGTAGCGTTCATAATAAATTCCGGATATCCAACCATGTTGTAAATAGCATCTGCCTACAAAGGGAAAGAGGAAAAACTGTAAAAGTCACATATTTACACCAGGTGGCAGCATTGTATTTCACTGCCACTTAACTGTTTTGCAACAACAGTCCCCTAGTGATAGGGTTCATTGACCGAAAATAATCAGTCTCCTCCTTTTACCTTCTCTTTTGCAGCTTTTTTTGTATCTGAATCCATCCAGCTCACATCTCTCAAGCTATCCTCAAATGCCCCTTTAATTTCGGCAACCATTTCTTCAGCCTGAAGTGCAGACAAAACAGAGATAAGTAAAATAAATATAGAACCCCATCATGTCACACAGCAGCAAAACGTTTTGAAAGAGACGCTTACAATGGTTTTGCTGTCCTCTGCAAAAGTGTCCTTGACGAAGAGGGCACCGAGAGCAAAGCCCAAGGCACTGTCTGTGTCGCTTACACACAGCTTCCAACGTGGAGTACAGCTCTACAAAAACAACAACAAAACATGTCAAGGACTGAAACTGTTCTACATCACTACACATGTTTTACATGTTCTCACAAAATGAAAATGTTCAATTATGGTGTATTCTTTGCTTGTAAATCCGGTTTGAAAGCTTATAAGTAATATATTTTAAAAAAAATTTAGAATGAGTGAGAAGAAATATATGATTAATGTTACTTGGTGGATTTGGTTTCAGGTGTAGGTTACATGTTTGTACAAGAAGAATAATGGTGAAACTGCAGCAAAGTGCAATGTTTCAAGAAGGTGGGCTATCGCCAGTAAAACTGCAACACTTAGATATAATATCAATGTAAACAACAACTGAAGCCCACACATGTCCATTTGGTGGCCACTTATATCTGACACAAAAAAATCTAAATGAAAAAAAGAACAGAAACTTCAGCAATCTAGAAAAAGCATTTTTGTTTAGCCAATTAAAATTTAAATGTGTAAGCGCATTTAAAATAAGGATTCTACAACTGATTTTTGTTTCACCAGATTGCTTGTAACCAGGTGATATACAGTCCCTGTTTGATAAAGACATGATTGGGTTAAAGGAAGGACAAGGATACCGCATGTTCAAGTAGGAAAAAATGAACAAGGTCACAGTGAGGAAGTGAGGAGAACTCTGAGCAAGCAAAGCAGTAAAAATCTACTTAAGCACACAGATCAGGATGGAAAAAGTGACACAGCTGCCCTCTCACGCAAAGCAAAAACACAAAGACACACACAGAGAGATAGAGTCGGTTTGTTTTTACAGCTTGAACTCTACAAGAAGCACAGCAGAAGGAAAAGGATCTGGCTAAGATAAGGGCTGGGGTCAGTGGAGCTTTTGACAGTCAAACCGTTACACACAGACAAGATTTCACTGAAGGGTTACTCAATGCATGGACCTATGTTTGAATAGTATAGTTAGATTAATAGTGAATATTATGCTTTAAATTTATACATGGTACTTGCCAGATTTAATCATACACTTTGTAAATTTTCACCTTTTGTCACATTGCAACCACAAACTTCATTGTACTTTATCGGGATGTTAAGTGACAAACTGAATTGTAAAATTGGGCAGTGGAAAGGATTTATTACAATTTTGGACAAATAAAAAAACATCTTTAAAATGAGTTTTACACATAATCTTGCACTTGGTCTTTAATTATGGTACAGATCTTGGGATATTTAGAGCATCACTAATCAATTTGTGAAGCACGTCTGTTCACAGAACAAAAACAAAAAAACAGGAGATTTTAAGGAAAACCAAAGAAAATGAGTTTCAGAAATTATAGTCAGTGATGTGACACACCGTCTATCAGTGTTTGATTTTAATATTGGGTAAATTCTGCTTCTCTGTTGGCAGCTGCACCCAATTATCTGTGCTACGTAAAAACAAAATATGGGAAAAAATGAATAAGGAAAATGAATAAGGTCAAGAGGACAGTGTCAAGAGTGATGTCCTTGTGGACCAACTTCACCAACACTGTACGCTGAACTATAAAGGGAAAATAACCAACAGCCAATCGGGTATCTTAACAACTCTTCCCAGCTTCTCTTTTTCCGATAAACATGTGACAATATGGCTACAAATTTATAAAGATAAAAATCAGCTGCCAAATCAAATGTCCATAATATCACTATTTCTTATTTTATATGAACAAGTTTGCCCCTGAGTTTGTGTTAAAAAAATGATCTTGAAGGCCTAAATGTCTGGGGGTCTTTTTTTTTTTTTTTTTTACCTTTTTAGTCCCATACATGACTTCAAGGAAGCGCTGTTCTGCATCCTGGAATCTTTGGTCTAAAACGGAAACCATTTTTCTCACCACCTTCATTATCATGTAGTTATTGAGTAGGCTGCAAAAAAGAAAACGTCACATCATTGCTTTTGCTCATCCTTAAACACTATGGCACTTGTGGGAGTCTTTTGCCTTTGCATATATGATTTAAAAAGCAAAGCATGCAGTCAGAGTTACTAATAAAGTGACCTATAATTTTACCTTTTATTTGTGTTTGATATGAGCTCAGAAACTTTCTGGAGGTATTCTTTGGCATAGACAACAACAGGCTCTGACTCATTAAGTGTCACAGGTGCGAACACTTCTGTCAGATAAGGCATCCAGTCAATCGCAGGAGCCAGATCCTGAAACAGGACATGGATGAAGGTTTAGAGAGTTCTGAACACAATGCCCGCCATTTCCCTGCAGACCCACATGAAAAAGACCTGTGTTTCATGCTTCTTTTAGCCAATGCCATCACTCACTTTCAGGTCCTTCACCTGTACTTTATGGTAAATAAGCTCCTCGTCTCGCCTCTCCTCCAGAGGCACTGTGATGTTAGCCAGGGAAGTTTCAAAGTCCACAATTTCTTTCATGAGCGTCTTTGACGTCTCTTCCGAGCCACCCAGGAGAACTCCTAACTCCACCAGGAAGTTGAGGTATGCTGTGAGATACTGCAAAATCCACATGAGAAGCACAATAAAAGAGCAGTAGTAGAGGGGAACAATATGTGTGTGTAATTCAAAACAACTACAAGAGCCATTTTAGGTATTCACGTGCATGCTAATATTAGGACACACTTTATGATGCACTTTAAGAAAATTGAAATATTTATTATTCATAAAACTGCAAACACCGGCATTCTACCGTGTGTAATTACCCTATATTACCTTTTCATTGGCTGTTTTGTTGAGGTAGTAGTCCCTTGAAGGTAGTCCCAGGCTAGACTGATCCACCTACAGTTAAAAGACACATCCCATGAATCTCTGCCCTTCTTCTATTTTAACACTCAGAGAGAACATATTGTTTTCATTCCTCAGCTATAAGCATGACTGTTTAAGAGCAAAGGCTCGCAACAGATCATCTCTTTAGAACTGGTTAATCTCATCTTTCAGGATAAACAGATATACACACGTCCAAGGAACAGAGTGAGGATTATCACGAGAATGTCATACATAAAATCGTACGCTTTAGGGAAGCCAACAAAAGCTGATTTTATTTGGATGTGGAACAGATGGGATATCATTTAAAATGTTGCTAAAAAGGCATTCCTCACATATCAATATAGAGCTTTGACAAATAAATGCATTAAGTAAAAAATGTATACCTGGATGACATTGCTGTTAGAGTTTTTGGAGTCTGTGCTAACAAACACAGTGAAGAAAGGGGAGGTCCTCAAGCTGGCAGAGACAGTTCGGAGAACTTCTTGGAAATTGTCCTTGTCCCAGGGTTCAGTCAGAGCCCACCCTCCTATCTGAAACGGACAGGCATTAATCAGACACACGGTGACGCAAAGATCTGGAAGCAATAATCAACAACAGGAACTGTACATTTGTTTGATGTGTAAGTACTCGTAAAAGAAGCATACCTGGCTGATTAGCTGCTGCAGAGGCTTTGCTCCTAATTCTTCGATCTTTGACTCATTCATGCAGGCCTGAAAGTATCGCTGGGCTTTTTCCTCAGCCTTACTCAGTCCTCTCATGGTTTTGTTTTCTGCCCAAGTATACAACAAGATAAATGAGGCCAGTAAAAACAGAAAATGGCTTTATCTTACTTTGGGTAAAGACAGTTTAATTATCATTTGGAAGAATTTCTGTTGAAAAACCGAACTTTAAAACATCTTTGGTTACTCTGTAGCATGGAGTTCCACGTGGCTCTACTCTCATTTTTATTTTACGTCAATGCTTTTTTATGTCTTTTACAATTGCTTACTCATATGACCTATCACTTCTATGCTGATGACATTAAACTTTTGATAACCTTTAAACCTCAGTGAGTTGAGGAAGTTTTGATGCTACAGAATGTTTGAAAAATGATTCAAACATTGCTTGGTTGTTGGATAATTTATTCCAACTGAATTTGTCCTCGTGATAGTTTGCTCTCACAGACTCTGACCACCATGTCTGAAAGGTTGACCGGTCAGGACTTGTTTTCGATTCCTAAATCAAGAGTAAAAGTCAAAGGCAGCAGAGTATTTGCAGAATGTCTTCAGTTGATTTTAAATCATTATTATGCAAAACAAAGGAATCTCATTTCAACAGTCTGAAAAAAGCAGTCCCCTTATGTTTTATACCAGGTCCTTGAGAATACAAGTAGATTTTGGTATGAGGGTTAATGTTGTGGTGTGTGGCTTTAACAATTAAGTAATATAGAAAGAAGTTTGACCATGAAGGACCCTTAAAGTCAGTACTTTACAATTAATTCTAAAATGGACAAGAAATCAATGAAAAGACATTAAAACAGGAATGATGTAAGCCATCATGTTTGTTTAAAAAATCTTGCTCCAAAGTTTTGGTCCAACAGAAAGTGAACACAGGCTTTTTAAGTGAAGACACTTACCTAACAAACGTTTCATCACAAGCATGTTGTGCTCCCACAAGTTGCTAAAAGGACCCCAGCGGGACTTCCCCTCTGGAAGAGGGTTGTTCTTCACCCAGCCCCCACAAGCAAAGTTGTAGAAGTCATGGCAGGGGTCCACAGATCTGTCCAGTGCTCCCAGGACAGAGCTGGTGACAGTAATGCATGGCTCTGAAAGGCACAGGCCTGGATGAGCTGCAACAGAAAGATATTTGCAAAAAAATATATAAGATTAACATTTTGGATATTTCACTTTCTGCTTGTGGGAAACAGTAGAGAATTTGAAAATATTTCATGGTAAAACAAATATGCATGAGGGTTTTTAGAGCATCTGGAAGCTATCATTTTTTAAGCCAAAGAATACAACCTGGAGGGAATACTTGTCCCAAGAAAAGTCTCTTATAAACAGTCAGCTGAGAACTGACTAGGGAAATTATCATCTAAACTATCATTAACTCTTTATTGTCTAATTGAAGAGAAAGAAAATGATGAACAGATTCATTTAAAAAAGATCAGTGTTAAAGTGTGTTAATTTCTTTCGTGTACCCACAAAAACTTTTAAGTAAGAAAATGCTCAGTGTTTAGAGAAGTGAAAGTATGCATTATTACTCAGTAATAACAGTTGGCCTAGACTGAAACATTAACCATCAACCAGCCATATAAGGAACGAGACAGAGACTGATGCAAAATTATGAGCAATGATGAAGTTAGGCTTTCCCAGAAGACATTTCATCCTTGTTCCTTTTATTATTTCAAAGTGTGATCCAACATACGATCCTGAATAGGAGGAAATGGCATTCTGTTTCCCATGGTAAAATTGAGGAAACAAACACTGATGTGAAGCAGCCAGTCGAAAAGATCTTTTCCATTATAAACAGGCTCAAGGGAAAGATTTCAAGCAGCTCAGTGCTAAGGTGTGGCCCCAGCAAAAGGAAAAATGAATGAGAAAGTACTGTGCAAATTATGCACATGATGTGCATAACCCAAAAATAAAAATACTTTTTCTGGAACAAATCAACCTGCAAGCAAAATTCTAAGTTATTTTGCCACAAATATGATTCTTTAAATTATGATTCTTATCCTTTCTGGTATTTATGCTAAACTAATCAGCTTCTTGGGCTGTTAAATAACAGACATTAGAAAAACTATTTACCCATGACTGTATGTGCACTATTTTAAGAAGATTAATTTGCATTAATTGAGCAAAAACAAAAAAAATTCCAATGAAACTTGACGTGTGTTTGCAGTTAATGCATACAAAAAAGCCTTAAGCTCACCTTGATTATAAAAGACTCCAGCAGAGATGAATGATATGAACAGGGCGACTGACAGGAGACACACTAAAAACAGCAACCTCTTCTCTTTTTGTGTCTTGTCCACCCAACACATGCTGCTCCGGCCTGGCAAAAAGTTCACCTGTGCATAGAAATACACACATAAAGTACGTAACTGAACTATTTGAGTCATAGATACCTGGTAGAAAGGTATTTGCAGGGTTGAATCACAAAGACTTAAAGCTTTAAAATACAAACTGGTTATTTTTACCTTGATGAATTAACCTATCATAGAACAAAACTGCAAAAGATTTCTGAGAGATTGGATGGTTTGATTTCAGAACACAATGCTTTCTCTATGAAGCCTTCTCAAAGTTGGTAAAAGAAAAGGTTACACATCCTTTTAATTGTTTCTATTGACATTTAACATTGGCACAGATGTTAAACATGTGCAGACATACACAGACACACATTGTTTGAAAAATATTATTGTATTTATTTTATTGTCTATATCATTCAACTTGGTTTTTACACTTCTAATCATATATTCTCTTAATCATGTTTAAAGTCTCGCTGTGGAAGCATGTTCAATCTGCAGCTTTTCACAGCCAGTAAAAATTTAAGCTAATTAACCTAAAACAACACGGAAGAATTGGATTTGAATCAAAACAATAACTAAGCTCCCCAGATACATTTCTGGTTGATTCTAAAACAATCAAGAGACTAGGGAAACAACAAAATTATTTTGTACAAAACTTTAAATTTAGGAATTCAATTATTTACTAGACCAAAATGTACAATAAAAAGAAATGAGTAAAGCAAAAATGATTAGGTGCATTTTATGGTATGTAATTAAACTGTTAAATTGTTATTTAACAGTTAATTATTTACACCCCTGGCAAATTTGGGTGTAGAAGAAGAATCCGTATCAGATACACAAAAAAAAAATACTGTCATTTTATTTAAAAAAAGACACGATAAAAAATATTTATGACCTTCTCAATAATTATGTGAGAAAATCTTTATTGTCATTACATGAATCAAACCTTTCCTAAAATGGCTGACTTGGTTTTTGCATGTTTCCACTGGCATTCAGACAATTTATCTTTGGTGATGAGCTACAAGTCTATAAAGTTGGAACACATCCTTGTCATCACCCTAATCTTTCTCTCCCTCCACAGATTCTCTGTCAGAATGAAGTAGGGACTCTGGCTGGGCCAATGCAATTTAAACTTTTTAATTCTTTATTATTTATTCACAACTTCTGTTCACATCAACAAATATGTTTCTTGACACACATTGTTGGAAAAATTCAGATAGAAGTTAGAGATGTGCTTTTGATGTTTATGTAGTAATAATAGTGTTTCATTTGATTCATGCAAAGCAATGTAGTTAATTATGTTCATTTTGTAAGCCTTTTGTTAAAGTATTTACTTGAAAATATACCGTTTTCTGGAGTATGAAGGGTTAAACGGGACTGATAATACAGCAGTGAAAATAATTACTGATTTTGATCTAAAGCAGTTTGGGGCTTTTACCTGCATGGGTGATGATCCGTAGACATCATCACTGGTAGAGTCCACCAGTTCCTCCTCATCTAACGTTGCTCTCTTATAGGTTGACATCTGAAAAGTCAAATGAAGAAATGATTCTCTCAGTGCTTCCATGTTCCATTCAAGCTCCTATCTTTCCCAGGTGAGAGATGTGAAAGAGAGGGTTTTTCATTTCTAATGTCTATTGTTCCTCAGCTCTTGAGGTTTCAGACCAGGCTTGTCCTTTAAAATCCATCAGGAAAAACTCTGTTTTTCAGGTTGAAACTATTTAATCCAAAAGCCAAACCCTCTTTTAAGAAAATAAAAAATTGTCAGTCCACTTCTTTGAAAGCACTTTCCCTATCGACACCTCTCGCAGCCCCCATTGCTTTAGGCACAAAGACAGACGTAACACCTAAAGTCTGTCTGAAAGTCCTACTAAAAGCTCCTTCTCTTTCTCCCTCTCTTTCTCTCTTCTTGAACTTCCTCCTCAGCCCATTCTTTGCAAACACGGAACTAGTGAAAAACAGGAAAGAGGTCTGACTTGAGCGATTTACATGACTGAGACAGAGTGTGCGCAAGTGATTGTGTGACGATGTGTGTCTTTGTGTGAGCACATTCCTCAATGTGGTTTCACTTAGGTTTAGGGAGGGAATCTCACCGCTACAGCACACCCAGTGCTGTTTCTATAGGACGAAATACACGCAGGGGTGGTGCATCGAAACAAAAGATCCTCCTCCAACTGCATGTTGCTGCTCTCTGTTGTGTTACCTGATACACAACAGCATGCTCCTTAAAATACCAAATACTAACCAAAAGGTTCTAATAGTTTACACGTGATTAAACAATTAGTGGAGAGAATACTTTTTGAAACTTGTCTGAATGTAAATCAATCAGGCCTATTGACTGTATGACTATCATCCTCTTTCACCCCATAAAATCTCAGTCTCTTTCAGATTTAAGAGGCACAATTAACTCAATTATCATACTGCAGAGAAAGTCCTTCTTGGAGCTTGTTCAAGTTTAGTTTCGTGTAAAAAATATATTTTTGTTCCTGTTTAGTTTGTCTCTAGATGCAAACAGACACAGAAACACTCTTTGTGAACTAGAACTTCCGACATATGAAATATCACTTGCGCAATTGGAATTATAGTTTTATCTGATTAGGCTGACAAGTTTGTGCTTGTAAGTAAATTATTAGTGTTCCTTAAGAGGAACTTTGATAATGGAGCAAAAACGAACAAAAGTTTTTACAGCAATATTTAGTCAAAGAGTCTGAAAGTGTTTGACTATATGTAAAGATTGACTCTTCGGATTAATTTGCATTTCATGTTTAAAAGGGGCTTCCACGTTGATTAAAAAGAGGCATCCTGCCACTAACCTCTTTCTGCTGTATTGTGTCATTTACAAGTAGGATTCAGTAGTTGCTTACACCAACTGAGTTGATTAGAATTTACAGCCAAAATTCAGTTTCTGGGAAAATTTGTATATGACATAAGACTGCTAAAAACGATTTTCAACACTGTGATGTAATTTCACAGCAAACACAATCACAGAGATTGACAACTACACAGTTGTCCAACACATAGTCATTAAAACTTCTTCAAAATGACAGAAGGCTACAAAAAGTTATTACTTAAAAAAGCTGCTTGCTCTCAGAATGCTGGAGTTAAGGGAAGAGAAAAAGCTTGGTAGAAAAGAGGAACACAGGCAGAAAGAATAGCCACACTTAGAAGTTTTTGATTAACTTAACAAAGAATGCAGCTGATTAAGAAGTCACCACACACAAACATATCTAAGACATGAGCTATGACTGTTGCAGTTTCTGTGTAAACCCACTCATGAACCAGAGTTAATGTCAGAAGTCACCTGACAGCGACAGAACTGTTTCTCAGTGGTCCAAAGTTCTCTTTTCAGATGAAAGTTAACAATGAATTTAATTTGGAAATCAACATTTCAGAATCTGAAGAAACAGTGGAGAGGCACAGAAACCAAGTTAATTGAAGTCTAGTGTGACTTTCACAAGTTAGTTAAAACCTATGAAGCCATTTCATCTGCTGCTGTTGGTCCAAAGTCCATGCAGCCGTCCAAATCATTTCAGTGGACTTCATGCTCTAATCTGCTGACAAGCATTTTGGACATGTTCATTTAATTTTCTAGCTAGTACCATCCAGCTAATGGCTGGCCAGAAAATGGCCAGCTAGTGCCATTTTCCTTGGCACTAGCACACACAGCAAAAATATCAATACTTGCTTAATGTTCATGGCTTCACTGTGATTTCTTGTGCAGGAAATGTACCTTAAATAAATCCCTCAGAGAAAGCAAGGAGTACTGTGAAGAGTAAGTTAAAGGAAATCAGGCCCACTGATCCCAAAGAGCAGAAGGTCGCTGTTAAAGCAACTGGTGCCTCGTAACACCTCAGCAGAGCCAAACGCTTACTGGCTTCATGCCATGCTGAATTGATACAGTAAATAATGCAAAAAAGGTCCCACACATTAAGAGGAAATACAGTACAGAATACAGACATATTTTTAGTAGGTCCACATTTTCTGTGAAAAAATATTTCTGTTATTGAACTTAGGTAATAATAAAATGTTCTGAGAAACATTGGAAATCAAGTTTTCATTAAATGAAAGCTAGCTTGGCCATTGCCTTCCTATGCAATTCTGCTTAATTCTCATGTACCCTCAGTCTGGGATTTCTCCCATTGAGATGGATTTCTCTGGTAGAATTTCAACCTAGCCAATCAGGGACGTTTGGAATAGAAAGAGACGTAATCAACAAAAGCTTTGATTTTCTGCGCTGTTTCAAAATTGCAGTCTGAATATAGTTTTTCAATGGCAGCAGAGGACGTGAGTGAAGCCATTCATGTTGTCCACAAATCCAAATATTAAGCAATTAAAGTTGGAGCAAGAGGAATGTTTTAAGACATTTTATTGCTGGCAAAGATGTCATCCAGCTCAGCACTTCTCTTTTCACAGTGGGGGGCTTCAACAAAGTTCACGCATCCAGCAAGAAGTAATTTCTCAATAGCCGAGGGTCCAGATCCTCTGTACGAGACAAAGGGCTAATGTTTACCAGGCTAGATGTAAACCAAAAACAGACAAAAAAAACAACTCATATACACCATTATGCAACATGGGTCTAGCTTTGAGTGTTCCTTTATGAAATTACTGATATCAATTACATTTTCAGCAATTAATTTCACTAAAATGTGTCTGTTTATACAACTTATGTGAGACAATGAAGAGACTTCAGTATGTTTAATAGTGTTGTCTAAATGGTGACTAATCTCCAGGCAGCGTCACAGAAAAACAACTCATTCCATGGCAGACGGGAAAACAAAACAGAACATAGATGGGCCTGAGAAATTTGTCTGAATGTGAACCTGCTCGACATCAGATGTGTAGCCCTGCATGAACCCTCAGGCTCTGGTTTTTATCTGCTCATGTTAATCCATTAAATACAAAACAAACCAACTACACACCATGAATTCTTAAGTAAAATGGTTTAGATCTTTTTTTTATAAACACAACTGAACTGTAATCTATTCTTGAATGCATATAAACATGCCATTGAAGAAGAATTGTATTCCCACATCTTAAACAATTGCAGTCAAACAAGGAGCACAGATTCCAGCTAAAGCTTATTTCTGTTACACAAGGTGTTCCCAAGTAACCCCAGTAGTACAGACAGTAAAAGATTACTGTTTGCCTCCTATAAATACTTACGGAGTAATAAGAAAATTCCTTTCATATTCAAACTCTCCCTGTACTGGTGAGTTTATTATGTCTTTTAAAAGCCCCAGAGCTGATCAGCAAAGTAAAACAGTGAAGTTGTGAAAGGGCAGAGGACTGAAATGTGTTGAGAGATGGAGCAAGATAAGGATGGATGGGGGCTGGTGAAAAGAAAGGGAGCTACTATAACTGTCTGACATTTTTCAATTGTACAAGGGTTCTATGTTACCACTCAAGTGCATGGAAAGGTGTAATGGCAACACAATTATCTGATTTCTTTCTTTTGTCTCGCATTCCTCCTTTGCTCCATCAATGTTTACCCTATAATTTACTGAGGGTTTACAGAGGTTCCTCTGAAACTAAATAAAGAGTGCTTGGTGAACAGTCAGAACTATTGCTTTTTTGTTTTTTTTTGGCTGAAAAAGTATGACATTCCCCTAAAACATCTGTGACTTAATCATCCGTTCTGTGCTAGATCTGTGTGCTGATCAACGCAGAAAACTGGCATCAACCCTGCTGTTGTCACAAACACACATTCCTAAGCCCACATTCACTGTTTTTGAACACTTTCCTGGAATTGAAGTCTGCTGAAGTGCAGGAACATGTTACCACACAAACTGAAAGCCCTAGGCTGAATCAGTTCTTAGTGAAAACACAACTTCCCTTCCTCTGTTCATGTTATTTGGTGACTAATATTAGCCCCTTTTGAGGAAACATGTCATTATCAGTTAAAACAAGAAGCATTACATCAGTTTCTACAAATGTACAACACTGGAGACATTCAATGGCACCCAGCAGAAAGATGCTTATGATAAATGCATTGTTTATTTTAGTAGCATAATCTCACACTGAAAAACCCAACCTTTGATTGAGAACACTTATTCAGTGGAGAAAATCTGTTGGTGCAATCCCCTTTTGCTAATAGGACAGCCCTCACTCTTCTAATGACAGTTAAAAAGTTGGAGCATACAGTCATGTACCTTTGCATCTTTTATAATCTATACTTCCTCCAGAATCTTGTGTCTTCTCTTATACACTCATCTTTCCAGATCAGTCTCCAGCTTTTCTGTATGACTTTAATCTCAGGATTGTGATTACCAATGGGGAAAGTATTATTTTTTTCAAATCTGACAAAGAATTTTGATGTTGTTTCGACCAAATATTTCAGAACATTTTACTGAAAAGCGACAAACTATTTTCTAATGTGGAATTATTTATGTTAAATGTGCTCATATGAAAGATTGACTTTGTTCTAATGCTAATGAGGTCAAATATATTTTTCACACATCTTCACCAATAACTGCAACCAATGCTGTATGCATTTCTAAATCACCTAAAATCAGGTGATACACATGAAAACCTAAAACCTACGCTCTTCCTAATGTGGTTGGGGTGTTGTATCATAAAATGTTTCTCAACACCTACCTTGTAATTACCATGAAAAAGAACTAAGAAGTAGGTCCAAGACATTTAGGTCCCAAAGCACAAATTTTGTGGTTATAGTCACTTCTAGAAGGTTTGTAGCAAATCCCCCAAAGTGTCCCACGATGTCTTCCCATAGAAAAAGCTGCTAATACACAAGGCCACAACCCTTTAGTGAGGCAGTAAACCTCAAACATGCGTCAGTAATTCGTCACTGATCCTGCGAACCAGACTATTATATGCAGCGTTAGAGCATTCCTCCAAGAATAACTTTTGTGTGTTTGAGACGGCGTGCTGCATGTGCTGCGGTGGATACCCTTTCACAGCTAATTTCTGAGGAAAACAAGAACAAAAAAAAAGCACAAAACAAGTAAGAATGTGATGATTTCTGGTTGTACATGCCATGGACTACAAACTCTGCAGCTCATTTTACCATCTTGTGTCACTGGATTTAAGATCTAGATATAGTTTCAGACCGCATATGATAAGTAATCACTAAATGCCACAAACAAGTGCAAACCTGGGCCCTACATTATGTGGCAATCTACTTGACAACAGTAAAAGAACAGACTTCTGTTGAAACTTCTGCAATCACCTCTGACCAACACAGTCATAACCTCAGTGAGACACATAAAGAAACCACAGCTACATTAGAAAAGCTCACACTTCCTGTTCTATGTAAAACTTAAGGATAAACCGGCTTCAGGAAGAACAAATATCTTAGAAAAAGTATCAGTAATATATCCAATGTAATATGCCCTGTAAAATAAAACAATATGTAGGCTGTTAAGAAAAATAAAATATTGAAATATGTGAAGTGAAAGGAAAGAGATTTTTTTCCTCCTTTAAAAAAAAATAAAACTCAAAAGTGTGGGGTGCACTTGTATTTTGCCTACTTTTTCACATACCGCTAATTAAAATTCAGATCAACTAAATTTAGTATGTAGTAAATAGAGTCTACATGTATGTCATTTAATCTCAGTACAAAGCAGTATTATGTAAGGAAATATTCAGAGTTTTGCACATTTCACTGAGGGCCGTTCCATCCATTATCCAAAGATTGAAAGATTAATGAGGAGCAACAAACTTACAAAGACATGATGTTCCTCAAAAAGAGGCAGACCAAGGAAGAAGAAGAAAGGAAAAAGAAAAAATATATTTACAAAACACTACATGAGGAGCAAATGGTTAAATGTTTCAACAAAATACTGACTTAAGGATAATATTAGTATAAAATGTTCTTTATGTTTCTAATTCACAGTTATGTCTTATTTTGTGTTGGTCTACGAAATAAAATCCCAAACAAATATATTTGACTTTGAGGTTAAAACAACATGTGCAGAAGTTCAAAGAGCATCAATAGTTTTGCAGGAAATTATGACCTTGTCGACCCTTATGTTTGCTCCAATTCTGCATCCTGCCATCTGGGAGTAAAAGTATTATGTAAGTTTGCATAAAAGACTGTCTGGTTCCCTGGGCTCCCATGTATGCAAAATCTGACCCTGTTCCATTTCCAGGGTGTGCTAGTTGACCTTCATAAATGCAAACCCTCTTAGCTTTAACATTATCATTGGTGTTCCCTGCGTTTCAGCCTGAAGGACACAGATAAGACAAAACTGTCACAGAGCTGAGATGTTTCCTTTGGAAAACAAAAAAAAAGCCCCCATCCTGATAGTACAGCGTTAAATGAAAAATAAAATCCACTTTCCCAGGAAATCGGCTTTGTACTGCTTTACAGTGGGATTGTTAGACTAAGCTGAAAGACTTTAATAGAATCATAACACTTTGGATTTTATTTTTAGTGATTCATTAGCATGGCCGCATTGAGAAAATAAAGAGCTTGCATTTTCTCTCAACTGGTTTATAATATCTAGGTGGCAGCGTTAAAATTCTTCAGATTCCTGGCCATCAGAAGACTCTGAGTCACAATTCTGTATACATTTCAGGTGCTCTGACGTATGTACAGGGATCAAATATCAGCCAGCCGTGTCTCATTTCACCATCATGCCATGTGTCAACTTTAAGCAGTCGGAGCTTTATGCTGAACGAATGTGAAAACTTTGAATTTGCATAGTACACACACTAATACTATTAAAAGCTGTTGCCTAAATATAATTAACTACCCTGCTGGCAAGATTTTTATCAACATAAGGTGAGGATTAAAGGAAAGGCACAGGGAAGCTTCCACAGGCACAGCCAGATAACAGGAGATTACTTGTTCTAGCAGTTGTTGTGGCAGGCTGCAGCACACTCCCAATCACACCTAGGTAATGAATAACCAAAGAGTAAATCAAGATCCCTTGAGAAAAGCAGAGCCAAGGTTGTGTAATGTTAATAAACTAGTAAATCACCCAAGCAGGGGTCCATGCAAATACTGATCAAATACCTTCTGTGCATACATCCTTTCAGGTCGTACATCTGGACAATGGTTTATAGCTTTAACCTTCAGGTTTGACATACTGGAGCAATAAATTAGGCAAGAAGATTGCAAAGCAGAACTAGCAGTGACACAATGTGGAAGGACATGTCTCCTCCCACATTGGGTGCAACTGAACTAAACTAAAATATAGATTGCAGCTGCAATCTATATTTTCTCAAGAAACTGTCTCACTGGATCTTTGAAGACTGAGTTTTAAGTAGCTGTTTGCATATTTGTTCCTTTTTGTGTTTAGTTTTCCAGGAAAACATTGTATATTCTGTGGTGGTTTGTTTATAGAATATAAATATACTGTTACTTAAAATACTAAACCTTCTACTGACAGTTTATATGGAAAATTAGAGTATCTTTACTACATTTATGATTTGTGATATCTTTTCTGTTGCCACATTAGATCATGTTGGCTGTTATCTATTCAGCTTGGCCACAATAAGATAGAATAAAACAAACACGTGCAGCTGTGTTGTGGCTACACACATATTTTGGCTGAAATGATGTTTTGGTTGCAGCTGGTGGACTGGAGATAAAGTGTCACTAAATGGGTCACTGGCAATGACTGAGGCCACTAAGTGGTCGATGTGTAAATATGATGCTGGCTGTATGAGTCACTTAACATACCTCTGGGAATATGTGACCACATGGCCCTTAAGGCTTAAAGCTGACAAATGGGAGCCATTATCGTAGGAGAATTGAAAATCCATATAAAATCATCGCAAATGTTAGAAGTAAGATCAATATAGAAACAAGATAATATTTATAAATTCATTAGATTATTTAGGAGAAATTAAAATATATATATTGATCATAATAGCAACAATCTGCATGCAATTTTCCGTACACCATATATGTCACAAACTCCCAGAACTTTCTTTAAAAACAATGTCAACATCTTCTTCACAGCACGTAGTACAGTTCTGTGGCCAAATCACATCATGCACAAGTCATAAAACCCCCATCAGTTTAAAATCAAGAGTTGATTACGCCCATAAAGATTAACTACAACCAGAGGACACGGTCTTACCCTGCTGTGACTCCGTCCGCCGCCACAGCCGTGACTTCGTAGTACTCTGACCAGGGGGACAGTGAGGGAGTTTCAGCTGCAACGACCAAAGACACCGTGCTACTCTGTCAAGATGGTTCCCACCCCGCTGAGAACTCGCTTCGCTGAAACCGCTATTTCCAGGAAATCATGACGCAGTGGACGTCACTACCTAACCAGGCGGCGAAATAGCGACGTCATGCTGAACTCTAAGTTAGCGTGCATATGGCAAGCCGAATGTAAGGGCGGTACAACAGAATTTATGTAAAAACGGCTTGCCACAGTGTGCAGGCATGTAGTGCAGCTAGTCTTTAAACACTTTAAAACGAGTAATTTGCAGGAAGCTCAAGTTTTTGATTAACAGCTTTCTTTTCGACGCATAGTTAAGCAAGCAGCTTGAGGAATCTTTTATTAATTTATTTATGAATTATATAAATTTCAAATAATTATATACATTCATTTAATTTATATAGGAATTATACAAATTCATATATAAATGTATTTATGACTTTATTAACTCATATATATTATGAATTAATAAAGTCATAATATATATGACTTCATTAATTCATATAAAGTCATATATATGACTTTATATATATGACTTTAAACATATTCTGACTATGTTTACAGAATAGTCAGAACAGTTTTGTTTGACTGTTCGGTAAACTCTGGATGCTGCTCCCAGTCTTAGCCAGGATTTTCTTGCAAAATTATTTTTAACCTCAATGGTATTTTCCTGGCAAAATAATTGTTAATATTAATGCAAATAATAAAAATTATAAATATTTCAAGCTGACACCTGGGGATGCAACCTGTACTTCAACCTTGAAAGTAAACAATCAAACAAACAAAGGCAGACAGACAAAACAACACCAATAAAAATTCTAAAACCCCAAACTTTATTAATCATAAGAAGGCAGAAATCTTATGACATGAAATTTTTATTGTAAAATTAATACACCAAAATTATTATTATTAGAGAATGTAGAAATTTGTGAAATACAAGAGAAGAGAGTCACTTTCTTCCACATGAGGTCAATGAGGACATTTCTATATTTATCCATCCATCCATCCATCCATTTTCTGTTCACCCTTGTCCCTAATGGGGTCGGGAGGGTTGCTGGTGCCTATCTCCAGCTACGTTCCAGGCGGGAGGCGGGGTACACCCTGGACAGGTCATTTCTATATTTATAGAAAATAAAATATAATAAGTTCATGATGAAGTAATACACCCCTGCAGAAGTTTAAGAAAAGGAAGGAAAGGTTAGATCATAAATAATTTTGGAATGTAATTGAACAGCCATATTGGAATAAAACATTTGCGTGTGTAAATACTGAATATTATTGGAAAAATAAAGCACCCTTTATGACAAAAGGAACAAAACAAACAAACAAAAATAAATTGCAATGTTATGGTGAAATATTGCAATATTAGCTGTGATTAACTATCCTTTTCCTTGTAATATTCTTCTTTTTCTTTAGAATGTTTCCAGCAGTCTCCCTGAGCTCTATATTAAAAGATAAATTACACAAAAAATCAGTCCAACTGTACTGTAACATGTATGTGACAGTAGCAACAATTACTGCAGCATGCAGTTGTATGCTGTACATAGCAATAAACTACATTTCTTTAGTAGTGAGAAGCAAAAATAGGGTTAACTAAAAATAACACCGGGCTAAATTCTCAGAAGAGGAAACTAATGAGGTTGGTAGAAAAACACAAGCTGTGATGAAAGCTCTTGATTGGCCTCTCAGGGTATGCTTTTACTCTGAAAATATCGATATGCCGGCTCAACAGTCCATTAAATGCACTGAGTAAACATCAGATAAGTGGGGTTTAACACTAATTGAAATGCACTGACAGGCTACAGTAGAAAAAAAATCACTTTATCATGCTGGATTTACAAAGACACGAGTGGGCTAATTACACAACAGCTTGACAGGAGGTTGTTCAAAAAGATATTGCGTTAAATTATTTTAAAATGGGAATTGATAGGTTTAAAAACACATATGTAAATAGCTATGCATTTTGCATCCTATGTGAAGCCAAGATCTAGGTAAACCTTAGGTAATCTGACAGTAGTGACAGAAAAACGTTCTACAGCGACATCTAAAGGACGGAATGTTAAACTGACCAAAGAGTTTTTACTGAATATCAACAGTGGCGGAAGTCCTATTGTGCAGCAAAATATGAGACAGACATGTAGAAAGGCCCAGATACACATATTATTTGAATACGGAAATGTTTAGAAGTCTGGGAGACCATTTGTAAATTTGGACAGGAGGGTGAAAAGTAGGCCTCAAACAGAAGAGGTTATAATCAATTTTAATAGCAATTTGAAAATATCCCAAATAAACAAGAAAATATACATGAAAAAAATGACAGGAAGAAAGGAAAGTTTAAACTGGAACATGTATACATAAAACATAGCAGTTCTAAATGTTTCATAGGATATTTAGAGAACAAACCAACAAATATAAAGATGTTCAATGCAGAGATGGGCTACAATAAATAATCCAAGCTTTAAACATCGTAGTGAGCTCTGATCAATCTGCCACCCGAAAATGAAAAGAGTATGCCAAAATGTAAATCTATTGACAGGGTGGGCAACTAGAACATTAAAAGATAGCAGATGCAGAGTAATTGTAGGAACTTTGAATCCATCTATGTTAAACATGAAAAGCCAACACCAAATAAAAGAAGTAACCTCAGATTTCATCTTTCTAACAACAACAATGAAGTCTTGACTTGTCTCCTTAGGCTATTTTACATCAGTTCACAGCTTGAGACACTAGATTAACAACTCACATTTCATCTTTAGGGACATTTTTGCCAAGAAACAACAATCCAGTTGAACAGAGGGTATGGTAGTGACTCATGTCCTAATTGCCCTATTTGTGACCCTAAGGGCCCTGTTAATGCAATTTTTCAGACTACAACATAAAACTTTGTTACTTCCGATTATGTTAAGAAGAGAAGAAGCCATTTGGATGAGACATGAAACATCTCTTGAACTTCAACAGAAGTTCAATTGCCTTCTATTTATGCAGATAAAATTATCTTGTCTGACCTCAAGAGGCCTTCATCTTTAATTACAGAATAAGTGCTGAATGAAAGACAGTTTAAACTATTATAAATGATGGCCAGAATTAAAATTACAAATGCAGTTCATAACAAACCCAGCTTTTTCAGCACAAGTAAAAATGAAAATCAATCAGACATTTTCCACTTCTAAGGACTGTTGATCCGATTTTTTTTTCTGACTGCATTGTAAGTCGTCAGTAGATGATGTAAACTTAGTAGAAAGTACAGCTCTAAGAATATGGTAGTTTTAGTGTAACAAAACATAACACTTTAGTGCTTCTTGTAAAAAAAACGGTTTACGGTAGAATGAATACAGAAAGTCTGCAACAAAAAGGATTTGCTGTACTATTATTATTATTATTGGAGCGTTTTTACTCAAGTGTGGCCATTCGTTGTAATGACAGTCTTTCGTGAAGTAGTGCGTGGATCCACAGGCAGGTGGCGCTCTTGCTCCGTATTCCCACAACAGCAGTAAATCGTTATTTCTAAAGGGCTTTTTCTCTCTCTCCTTCCTCGTGGGTTACAGACCGCTATTCTGGGATCCGGACAAGTCCGGCCTTATAAAAAGCAGCGTGAATGCAGCACAAAGAACATAGATTTCAAGGTGAAGGGAGCTGAATGGACCGCGGACACATTTGGATGTAGATTTGTGCCAAAGTCCACCGTAGTAAGTAAAACTGGGATAAACTTTTTGTTTTGCAACACACTGCCGGCTTCTTTGGGAGACACCACGCTGTCGGTGAGATGAAATGAATAAATGCGTTGCGATCGTCTTTTTCTGCGCGCTTTTCTTGCTACAGTTTATTACGGGATTGTTAAAACAATCAGTTCTGGGTGTGTTTTAGAGGGTTTTAGTAACCTGCTGCACAGACGCTTTTGCAAAGTGCGCATCCTTTTGTACCTTTCTTGTGTAGGATTTCTTTCTATTTTTTTTCCCTAAATCCTTTAAAACGTATGCAGAAAATTGGGTTGAGCCCCAGCTTGTGTGGTAAATCCAGACATATTTTTAGTCATTCTGAGCATGCAAGAGGCTGGATGTGAGAAGCAAACAAGTTGCCCATTTAAAAGTGGGGCCAGGATTCTGTGTCCTGCCAGCCTTGGTGGTTAGAACTAGAAATCCTGGCAGGATGGGGTAAAGGACACACTCATTCCTTCATTTTGATTAAGCTGTATGAAGGTAAGCCCTCATCTGTTCCACTTACATCATAATAAAAAGCCTAATCCATGCCTTGCTACAACAACCTGCTGGCAGTTTGAGCCTGAGGTGATCTGCATCTACACGGAAGAACTGGAAACCCTATTTGGCACCAGTTTGGCAGCATCGAAGTCATGTCTGAAGCGGGGTTTCATTTGTTGCTCACCACGCTGCTGTCTGGAGCTCTGATGGTGGCAGTTTTAGCTCTTCTTTGTTACTTCACCTGCAGACTGGCAGGATCACTGCCTCTGGGTGGACCTGGACGCTTCTGAGGACTTGTGCTGCTGCAGAAACAACTGGCAAAGTGCAACTGAGGAATGGTAAAGGAAACAACCTGGCATCAGTGTTCGGACCTGTTTATTTCCAACTTGCCTGTTTCTCATTAAACCTACTAGAGTCTGGTCCTGTTCCCAATATAGGTTAGGTTTTGGAAGGTGCTGACAAGATTTTCTCTCCCGGTGTTTTGAAGTTTTATTAGAGGCAGCCATAAAGTGGGGAGGTTTGGTACTGTACCTAACGGAGCAGAGACTGGTGAGAAATACAGTAATTTCTGAGTAATCTAACCACTTAATGAAGAACTTGACTGTTAGTTACAAAGAGTCTGGCATCAAAGAGGATTGCGTGCAGCTCAACAGGAACAGGAAGCTATAAACAGAATCAAGAGGTTCAAGAGGTTTACCCAGGTCTGATGGGACCTGGGTAAAATATTTTTGTCTTGAAATAATTCATATCTAGAATCTTTTATTTTATTTTCCTGACATAGACGTGACCAGTCAATCATTTGCTGTTAATCGGCTTTGTTATGGTCCTTAAACCTCTCAATGCTCTGGAGCTCAATCCCATTAAAATGACCTTGACCATAAGCACAAGGAAGAAAGGAGGAGGGTGTGGATAATTATAGTTGAAAGGCTGGCAGGCCAGGACCCCAAAAGGGCCCCTGTTGTGGTCATAACTGCATGCAGAGAGGCCTCAAGCTCAACTTTAGCTGTTCTGTTATTTCTCCCTAAGACCTTTTGGGGCTTTTAGGATCTACTTTTTGATTGATTTTTTTTGTTGTGCTTTTATGACTAAAAAACAGATAGTAATATTCAGCTTGAGCATGTTGCTTCTCTGTATTCCCTTAGAGTTAAAATGAAAATTTCACATACTCTATTTTTCATTTAACCTGTATTTAACCTGGTTAGTAATTAAGAACAGGTCCTTGTGTTTACTTGTGTTATTTACAAGAATCTTGGAGGTGGGGAGGGCAGGACACATAGGCAGATCAATCAGCAGACATTTACAATAAACAAACATTAACAACACTCTTGAGGTAATACAAAAAGTAGATACTTTGACATATAAATGGAATAAAGTTCAACATGAAATATTTAAGCTGAAACGTACAAGTTTCAGACAACACATTCATTGACATATTATTTTAAAATTCTACTGATAAAATGGTCCCCAGCTTTAAGCTTTTTATAGTTTTTTGCTGCAGCATAATGGAAAGAAAGTTCTTCATATTTTGATTTAATTGAGCATGATGTGTTGGCTTGAGTGTGTGCCATAGGGAGTCATAGAAGCTTGTAACAAACTGTAAAAACAAAGCTAATAGAGATTTAAGAACAAACACATATTGATAGATCTTCCTTTAGTTTTGAAAGGATAGTCAGTTAAGAACAGATTAAAGACACTAGTTATAAAACACATTGATTGATTTAAACGGTTTTATCTTTTTAACTGATGGTAAATGTACAACTTTAATAAAGCAAAAAAAATGGGTGCTCAAGTTTGAGTTTAGTTCGGATTTTTGTTTTGTGCACATAGTCAAAATATTATTCATATAAACTCAAATGTATGCACAAACGCTGATAACACAAAAACACTTTTTGTTGCCACCATTAAACCAGTCACTTTCAAGCAAAGTCCTCAAACAGCAGTGTTAATGTTGGGGCAATTTCAGAAGTTTACTGTAAGCCTGCTTTATTCAGTCCAAAACCAGTTTTGATTTGTATTTGGACTACTGTCAATCTTTGTCCTGCTTTAACACATTTACCTGTTGATTTGAGGTGAAGACAAGGAATTTGAAAATAGTTTTCCATTTATTGTTTTGTCTTGGTTGTTTCAGTAGCCTGCAGTGGTTCCTGAGTTATTTCTGAACATCCTAGACAATTTCCCTTTAATTTGAGGTAGACAATTTCAAACAGATGGTTGGAAACCTGGAGACAATTTGCTGCTCCAATGGGACAGTGATTCCAAATACATTACCAACCTAGTTTTAAAATGGATAAAGCATTGTGACATTAACATCAGAATCCTCTTCCTATATGCCAAAATTAGACTAGTTGAACATTTAAGAGTAAAGTTTAAAGACAAATATTTGACAGGAAAGTAACCAACTTAATTGAAAATTCTTCCAAAAAGAATGGACAGAATTGCTAAGATTGAATCGAACATTAATTATTTGAAGCTCAGTAAATCAGACTATCATAAAATTGTCAGCAATTCAATTTAAAAACGCAAATTTGTAATATGTTTTTTCTTACAGTTTTGTTTTTTTTCCTTAAAAAAAAATCCAGTTTAAAATCTATCTTATACAATATTCTACATCTGTAAACTAAATATTAATTAGCTGTGAGCAAAAAGTATCAATATGAACTTCAAATTTAGCTTTATTGGCTAAGTTTGTACACACAAACAAGAAATGTGACTTTGGTTCAACTTCACTCTGATTATACAGATATTAAAAATCTAATTAAACATAAATAAATGCATGTTAATTGATCTCTAAATTGTGCATAGAGTGTGTGTGTGCATGGTTGTTTGCTCTGTGTTGTGTTAAGAACTGGTGACATGTTGAGGGTGTGTCACCCAATGGACCTTACCAAGCTCCGCCCACAACCGACCCACGTGACCGCAAGTCTCACAAACAAAGTCTCGCGGCGCCTTGTTTCTATGTAAACGTGACTCGATTAGTGCATCATTTCTACTGGATTTTCACAATATATCAGCTTCTACAATGGACAGAGGAACTAACAAGTTCATGTCATCATCTGGGAGGAGGTTACTGGTTTCTCAGTCACGAGCTGGTTGCAAACCTGAGGTCAGCAGGTGTCAATCAGTTATTTTTTATTTATTTTTTTTATAAACTTTATTTATTATAATAAACAACAATACAATTGTACTGTGAACAAAAGTGTCAGTCAGTTATGGTAGATCTGAAATTTGGTTTGATGACGTCATATGAGAAGCTACAAACTGATAGGAGGAACCAAAGAGCTCTGTAAAGGTAAAGGCAAATCTTCCGAAGTTGGGATATGATTAATTTAATTTCACATAATTACCCACGGTAGAAGCCATTTGTTTGTTAAAATTTTATTAAATATACTTGTTCTATTTGATGTTTGTTGTGAATGACCTAAACTCACAAACAAACGAGGTAATTAGTCCAACGTTTAGAAACTACAGCGGCTGTAATGCGCCACAGCAAAGGTAAACAAAGGTAAAATAACCCGAACAGGTGATCAACTCAAAACCACTCCTACCTTTTTACTCTCTCTCTCTTTGTAGTTTAAGCACACCTGTTACCGTGGCAACCGCCTGACGAGCAAAGACGTTAAAAACATAACATTCAGTCCGTTACGATATCAAGTTTCCAGGCTTCATATTTATTTCTCGATTATTAATCAGCGCTTCCCTGAACACAGCGATGGTTGATTGACTAGCTGTACTTGGTGCTAACGTGGCTAACACGAGTAACAGTTTAGTCCAAAGCCTTTTCTGCTAAAATAAAATCTTTAGTGTATGTCAGATACAGACACATTGATATTGATCTGTTTAGCTAACATAAGACTGTGTAGCAGACAGGCTTCAAGGTGTAGAAGTTGTATCAGTTCTGCTATTATGCTGTTCTTAGCTAACGGGAAGCTAAGTGTGTTTGTGAGACGGCCGCGCAGGTGACCACGTAGAATGGGCATCAGCCAATGAAAAGCGGTCCATGATAGCTTTACTGCAATCATGCAAGGATAAGGCGATATAGGCAACAGATGGATGGATAGATACAATGTTTGAAATACATCTCTGTGTGTGTAAGACATCAGAGACAAATGCCTTTAGGTTGAGCTACAGAAATAAATGTACTTTTCAATGATAATCTAATTTATTCCTAT
This sequence comes from Xiphophorus couchianus, assembly GCF_001444195.1. NCBI lineage: Eukaryota > Metazoa > Chordata > Actinopteri > Cyprinodontiformes > Poeciliidae > Xiphophorus > Xiphophorus couchianus. Next base: position 7,202,612 of record NC_040247.1, read on the forward strand.
GAGCATGTTGTACATATTTGAGTCTGTATTTGTCATTTCGAAAAAATGCAGAGAAAATAATCCAAGATAAATTTAAACATCTGCAATAAATTATTGTTTTTTTTTTTTTTTTTTCAAAATCATTGAAATTGTATACTATATGTACTATGATTTGTGAGTTTTTACTTATTCTGCCATGGAAAAGATCAACTCAGTGTATTAGTATAAGATAAGTGTATCCAAACTTCTGACCTACACTGTGTTGATTTTATACATTAATATTAGAGACTTAGACTTAGACTGACTTTATTGTCATTTTGCATGCACAGGGTGTATACAGAACGAAATTTCGTTGCATACGGCTCAGGACAATGTTTTGAGCTTTCAATGTTGTGAGGTTACTCCAGAATAAAATAAAATACAGTATAAAATATGAATATAAATATAAATATAGAATATAAAGTGCAGGGATGACAGTAAATATAACAAGTATATACAAAGAATTGTCTCTAAGGGAATAAGAAGAGTGTTGTTTGCAAAATACGGCTTTATGTCTCAAAGCTCTGAAGCTTGTTGTCAGTTGTAAACTAACTGTTACAACATAAACATACCAATTTCACTCCACTTCTACTAAATCTAAAATCACCCAGAGAGAGTGAATTATATCCTACTTGCCAAATTGAGCAGTGCTATTTGCTTGATACAGGTATCTTTAGTCAAATCATCTTGGAGTAAATAAATATTAACCCAGTGTGTCAGAGTCGGTTATAGAAAAATGACACATATTTAATTACTGGCCTCTGATCTTATTCTTTTGCAGCTGTGACATCGCTGCAGGCAGCCTTCCACAGCTTCCTAAAGTGGCATCTTATGTCTGTCTAGAGTTACGCATCAGCCACAATCAGACCACAATATGAAGACGTCAGGCCTGCTCATCGCTTGCTCTTTTCTGATCTCTGGATGCATGGGGATGCCACAATTCCCTGGTGAGTTACTCTGCAACCGAACAATACAAAGACTTAGTAGTTAAATAGATATCGTTCTTGAAGGACATATTCTCAGGACTGGAGGAGTATGTTTTGACTTTTCAAGGAAGTTGATTTTTGTTTACATGGACATCCTGTTCAAAGCACTGGATATTTCACCCGCTGAAGCCAGTTTGCTGGCGCCACAGTACATAACAGGAATTCATTGTGTTAATGCTATTACAAATACTGGGCATCCTGTTGTCCCGAGGTTTGGGTTTTTTAGGGTAACAGCTGTCACTGTTTAATGACAGGAAAATCCAAACAGTCCAGTTTTAGAATTTGTTATTCCGTTTTGAGCTTCAGTGTTTTATCCATTGTTGTGTGGCTATGACTTGGTTATGTTCAAGCTCCCTAAACTCTGGTTGGGATTTAAAAAAAAAACAAGTTTATCAACATCAGAATCAGGTGAATATTTCACAATTTTTAGCTGGGTTTCTCTAAGACTATCTTATCTCTTGATGCAAAGGCAGGTCACTGTCTTGAAGTTGGTGAACTGTTACTGACTGAATTCAAGACTTTTTAAACTAAGAAAAGCAGTTCAGGTTTCTGAAAAGTGAATTTGATGCCTACCACCTGTAATAAGAACAAATATGTCAGTTCTGCTGCATTACATTCATTCTTGAAATGTCTTGTTTCTTCTGAACAAATGTTTCATATTGGGGTTTCTATTATATTAGATTAAGAATCTATTAATTATTTCCTATACAGTTTTTTTAACGGTTAAAGTAAATATGAGGCCATATGACATGTGGTCATTCCAGACTAAATTTACCAGGGGGCCAGGGTGAGGCCAATGTCTTTTTTGTGGGCACAGAACAAAAGAATGAAAGAAAAACAGTAGTGCAAAAAGTTGTCATTTAATATATTAAGTGAGCCATAGAGACTGTAATGACAAAATAGAAACTTTGGCTTATTTACTGGGAAGAATTAACTATTGTGATCTGTGTTTTTCTGTGTGTTTATTTTGAGTTTCTGTATCTTCTGAGTCTCCGTGTTGTTCTGGCTTCCCCTTGATTGTTCCCAGGTGTGTCTCTTTCCCTGATTACCTCATGTGTATTTAATGTCACCTGCGTCTCTGTCGGGTCCGTATGTGTGTGTACCAGTTTGTTTGCGCTTTCCATTCGTTGACCAGAGTTACCAGTGTTGAGCCCTTGTCTTCCGCTCAGCTGTGCTGCCTGGGTTTTGGACTTTTGATGTTTTTTGTGCCATATTTCTCATCATTAAACTACCATCATTCATCTCATCTGGGTCTACAGCGTTCTGCCTCACCACCTCACACTGCAGCTTATGACAGTAGGGCCCGACCAAGAGTAAGTAAGGTGAGGTTGCTGCATTTTGGCCCAGATGGACTGAGAGGAATGGATCCAGCAGCAGTTGGAGTTGGCACAGAGGAATCTCTACCAAGATGTGGAGATCCTGTCTTCTCCACTGCTGCTGGAGGAAATGCAACTGGAGTCAGACTATGATCATTTGAAGTATCAGACTCACACCCCAACAGCCACCGCCAACGCTTCCCTGTCACTCCCGCCTAACATTTTTCAAATAGATTTCGAGGAAGATTTTTGTTACCTGTTTGAGTAATTCAAAAGAGACTCATTTTTATTAGAAATAGTTTTCGAGCTTTACGACTCATTCATTCAAAGAAATACCTTCATATCAGCTCCATCATCTTTGGGACCAGTACCACCTCCAGCTCCCAACTCTTGCGTCTCCTGGGCTGGCGCCGCCTCCTGCCCCAGCTCCTTTGGGTCCAGCTCCTGCGCCCTCCACACCTTCAGTCTCCGCGCCTCCTGCCCCTGTTAGTGGGTGCTTCCCCTGTGTCCCTCCAGAGCCCTCTTCCTGTGTTCCCTTATCGCCCCCTAGTGCTCCTTTGTTGCCCCCTAGTGCCTCCTCCTCGTTGTCCCCCAGTGGTCTCAGTGCTCCCTTGTCGCCCCCCAGTGGTCTCAGTGCTCCCTCGTCGCCCCCCAGTGCTTCCTCCGAGTCTCCGCCTCCCGAGCTCCACCGTCGCGTCCCAGTGGCCCCAGAGCTCCACCGTCGCGTCGCAGTGGCCCCAGAACTCCACCGTCACCTCCCAGTGGCCCCAGAGCTCCACAGTCGCCTCCCAGTGGCCCCAGAGCTCCACCATCGCCTCCTGTGTCACTCCCCACCCCAGTTGGGTTGTTTTTTTGTTGTTTTGGACTCTGTCCCCCCGTCCAGTGCCCCTTCGCCCACCCTTGTTGTGTTTTGATTTTGGACTGATTTTTTTTGGGGGGGGGGGACGTCTTGGAGCCGCCCTTGAGGGGGGGTACTGTTGTGATCTGTGTTTTTCTGTGTGTTTATTTTGAGTTTCTGTATCTTCTGAGTCTCCGTGTTGTTCTGGCTTCCCGTTGATTGTTCCCAGGTGTGTCTCATTCCCTTATTACCTCATGTGTATTTAATGTCACCTGCGTCTCTGTCGGGTCCGTATGTGTGTGTACCAGTTTGTTTGCGCTTTCCATTCGTTGACCAGAGCTACCAGTGTTGAGCCCTTGTCTTCCGCTCAGCTGTGCTGCCTGGGTTTTGGACTTTTGATGTTTTTTGTGCCATATTTCTCATCATTAAACTACCATCATTCATCTCATCTGGGTCTACAGCGTTCTGCCTCACCACCTCACACCGAAGTTTATGACAGCTTCGGTAAGCTTATGATAGAGATTTCAGAAGTTTTTCTTCACCTTTCCACCGAAACTCTTCTGAGTATCGGTGGAAGCTCTTTTGAGATTTGGTGGAAACTCAAAGGAGGGTTTGATTTAGGGACGGAAGTACCAATTAACCAGAGATGGAAAAACTGAGAGAAACTCCCTACAGGATGGAGCAGGATGGGAGGTGCTGTAAGGGAGACTGTAAAAAATATTAAAGAGAATTCTATGTGTTAAGTTTAACTTCTTTATCTTCTTTCTTCTCTACTTCTCTCTCTAGTCTTATCTCTGAGAATAAATGATTTTGCTATTACTCTGATCTTCTAAATAAATAAAAGACAAATTTGCATTTCTCTGATTGACTCAGTGTTTCACTAATTATCAAAATAATTTATTACAAGACAGAGTCACTGGCATCTCTGAAGCTTCAAGTTGCAGACCCCTAATGAGATCTGGGGAAGCTAAAAGTGCAACCTTATAATTTTAAACTCACTATTAAAGTAAAATTGTAAAAGCAAAAAATGAATTTGTTCTAATGGTTTCTGTGCCAGAGCAATACAGGATCCATAGCAGCAGCCATTGCCACTTCTACAGGGACATTGGCCCCTGGTGTCCCTTATCTAGATGGGACACCATGTCACTTTTCAGGGACCTGCACATTTATAGTTTTACAAAATCTTATCTGTTTTTGTGACTTAGTTTGGTATGAATCTAACCAGAGTTCTTCACTTAATTACCCAGAACAAGAGAAAAATCCCAAGTTCTGGAATGACTGGGCTCAGCAGACCTTGAAGGATTCATTGGAACAGGATTTCAGTAATAAGAAAGCAAAGAATCTTATCCTCTTCCTTGGAGATGGTAAGCCTCTGATTGTACATTTTGTGTGTTGCAAAAAGTTACAATAGTTTCCTTGAAAAAGTTGAATGGAATTTGAAATTGGTGGATCTGAATTTTAGAAAAATAACTACCAAGCTTCCAGGGTTTTGGGTGTTTTCTTTTTTTTCGCATCTCTAAAGACTCAAAAATGCTCAGATGTTTTAAATAAGTGGTGGAAAGATTCAAGGATTCAGCTTTGAAGGACGAGGGAGATGTTTTCTACCGGGGTGAAGTGAATCAATAGCAGTGAGCAAAGCTGCTGAGCTTCCATCAAACTGCTGGGCTTCTGTTTATGTAGGGATGCTCTCTGGTTCTACAACAACATTCATCCTTCATTGGGCCTCTGATGTCTCTCCCCCCTGCATTCACAGCATGGCATTCTTGCTTATTGCTACATTCATAATCACATTAGCCCAGTCTTTGAATACCATAGAAAATGTGCATACTTGTTTAACTGGAATATGTCTGTTTGCTTTACACAGGTCAACAGATAATCTGTTCTTCGTGCTGACATTTAACTGAAAGTTTCTTTGTAGACCACAGGATTTGTAAAACACACACAACTTCAAATATACAAAAAAGACTCTCAGGTCAAGCTGGAGTTTATAGCTACACTTTAGGAAATAGCCATTTGCTTTCTACCATCATCATTTTTAGCATGCTGTAGACAGTTATTCAGGCTAAAAAAATGAACAACAAAGTCTTGAAAATGCCCACTTCTTCCAAGCTTAAACACATAGTATGTAAATGAAATATTGTTGGGATTTTATCTGTTTTCTTTGTTAGAGACATCTGAACAGACTCCTGCAGATTCCACAGTCTCTAATTCTTTTGCAATACTTTGAGGCAATCCGAAGCAAAGAAAATATTTTGCCTGACAGCAGTCAACATGCTCTAAAATGTCAGTAAAAACAAGATGATGTGTTGCTAACTAAGAATGATGAAACAAGGAGTGGATAGTATGAATGTTTAGGAATCTGTGTTCAGATGCTCCATGTTCCTTAGGCAAAAATCAATCCTAAAAGTCAACCTACTTTTGGTGTTCAGGAATGGGCGTCCCCACGGTGACGGCAGCTCGGATACTGAAGGGTCAGTTGAGTGGAAAAAACGGCGAAGAGACGCAGCTGGAGATGGACAAGTTCCCTTTTGTCTCTTTGGCCAAGGTCAGATTATCATATAATATTGAACAATCAGAGTCAAAACATACCAGCCATTATACCTAGAAAAGGTTTGGTAAGTGAATAGTTTATTAATAAGGGCAAAATGTCCTGCAACCTTTCATAAAAAGAGAAAAATTCCAGAACTTTAAACTTAAGAAAACCCTTATGCTTTAAAAACTTCAATCAGAATGCTACATGCATTGCCAGTTAGGCCTCATTTAATTCTTGTTTTTAAGTGAGTTTTTTCCAAACTTCCATTTACATAACAAAACATAAAATACATGAACAAATTGAAGGGTGGTTTACACATATCAAATGTAAATAATTCAAATTACTATACAAGTAATATAGGGGATTCCATTTCAAAGCATCAAAGTTGAAATTATATACAGTATGTTGTAATGCAGTGCAATGCTAGGAAACACTGTAAGCACTATATCCCCTTAGGGACAACAACAATAAGGGAATTGACAATAAGCAAAATGTGTCTTAGGATAAACATACTGTTACTTTCAAGATAATTAATGTGAAATATGTTTAAAAATTGTGAGTTTGAGAACTCTTAGAATTAACTTTTTATATATCATTTCACCAACTTTGGCAGCACAAACATCATTTGATTAAATGTGTGTTTTTATGTGAAACATTTACCCCCTGTCTGAAGCTAATGTACTTTGTCTTTGCAATGATACCACTACGGGGAAACTATGACACATTTCACTCTGCACATTTATATGAGATGTGACCTGAAACTACATCTTGTTATTCTATGTTGACTAGGTGCAACTTATTTGCAATCCTATCACAACCTGATGAGGTTAACAAAAAAATAATACAACTAAATTATTGACTTGTGTTTTTTTTGCAGACATACAACACTGATGCTCAGGTTCCAGACAGTGCGGGCACAGCCACAGCTTACCTCTGCGGGGTTAAGGCTAATGAGGGCACTGTTGGTGTGAGTGCAGGAGCTGTTCGCTCCCAGTGTAACACCACAAAGGGCAACGAGGTCACCTCCATTCTCAGATGGGCGAAGGATGCAAGTTAGGAGGCTTTAAATTTATTATAACCCTGGCATATTTTTGTTTTACCATTTTTTGTTTTAAATTTTTATGTTGTTGAAATAAGAGAATTCAAATTGCAAGAATGAATCATTGCTGTATATATTATGTTATGTGTGAGCTGAATACTCACACATAAGTATGAGTATTCATACATAAGTATGAATACTTATGTTACCGAATTGAGTTACCGAATTGCTTCAGTTACCGAATTGCTTCAGGCGCTAACTTCAAAGTCTTTGAAGAAAAGCCCTGTGGTCATGCTTTTCAGTTGATGCATTTTCATATTCAGCATTTGAACTTTTGACCTAGATGAGTGAAATCCATTTGACTGAAATAACTGTTTTATGGCCTGCTAATTTAGAAAAAGTTGTCAAACTTTTGTTTGTCATTCCTCACCTTTACGTACCTATATTAAAAGTATAAATGACATAGTGCTTTATTAGGACACTCAAAGATATTTTACAGAGTCACCTAGCACTCTCAATGAAGCCCAGCCCGTTAACTAGCAACCCAAGCTGAGTTCTAGCATGTTTGGCCATCTGATGTTGCCACTGTATTTGCTGTACAATGGCTGCCGGAAATACATCTAATGTGGCTGTAGGTGTCCTCAACTGTATTAAAACCTTTTCACTTCATTCATCCTAGTTGAATCACAACCTATTGCAAATTATTAGGTTCAAAGAGATAAAGTTGAGTTATAAAATAATGTAAGTCACCAGTGTCACTGTTCTTCATTCAAAAATTAAACCCTGATTCAGACAGCTCTTTCTGTGTCGACATTGCAGAAAAGTCAGTGGGAATCGTGACAACAACACGCGTGAACCACGCGACGCCGAGTGCCGCCTACGCCCACTGCGTGGACAGAGACTGGTACTCTGACAACGAGATGCCAGCTGAAGCACTGCAGTCCGGCTGCAAGGATATCGCCAGGCAGCTGTTTGAAAACATTCCCTACATTAATGTGAGTCAGAGTTCCAGCAACAACTTTTAATACTTATGAAATACCATTTTTAATTGCAATGCAAACAGTTCTTTATAATAAAGTCAAAATACTTTTCTTTGTATTCTTATAAAAAGCATTATTATTTTAAATTTTAGCTTTACTAATTGTGTTTCAAATACAAAAAGCTATTTAAAGACTATTAAATCTAATTTTCCACTTTTTAGGTGATTATGGGTGGAGGAAGGAAATATATGTACCCCATAAACATGTCGGATGTAGAATATCCAGATATAACAAAGCATAGTGGCACACGGAAGGACAAAAGAAACCTGGTGGAGGAATGGAAAAGCAAAATGAAGGATGAAGTAATTTTTTTATTTGTTCTGCTCTTGTTTTCTCACTTCCCCAGTTACATTTTCATATTTTCATTTTTAAAATGACTGCAATGTTAAAAGTATTTTTAATTTCAATCTTTGAACAGAAGGCCCATTATGTATGGAACAAGGAGCAGCTCAAATCCCTAAATCCAAAAAATGTGGATTACCTGCTGGGTAGGTTTCACTTTCATTATGAGACTCTCACTGAAGTGTAAAGGACAAGTTATTACTCTTTGCATTCGCTGTATGCCTATTATGTGTGTAATAACTTGCTTCTCTTTGTCTGCTGCGACTATTTTTTCAGCTCTTTTTGAACCGTCAGACATGTCTTATGACTTGGACAGGAACAACAATACTGATCCTTCACTGACAGAAATGGTGGAGGTAGCCATCAAGATCCTACAGAATAACCCCAATGGATTTTACCTTCTTGTAGAGGGTATGCACTTGACTCTGTTTGGAGGATCACCTAATCTTTCCTTCTATAAAATCTCAGAACTTTTTCCCTTGTAGGAAGTATTTGTTTTTCAGATGATATGATACTGGTTTTAGAAAAATAAATAAACCTGATAAAGAGATAGCCAAACTTGAAAAACGCAGGTTGCTGAAGATGCATTGCGGTCCAGAGGCAAACAAAACTGCCAAATTGTTTCCTGCAATTTGGAAAGGAAGGAAGAGTACAATTAGCAATGCATTGGAATGAGAGAGTTGTAAGGCGGTGCTTTACAATAAGCATTTTCCAAAGCTTTATTTGTGTTTTAAAAATAAATAAATTAAAAATGTCTGTTACATACAAGCATTTACTCTAGAGGTCTGGTTTTGTTTTCAGTTTGCTCTAAGCACATACAAACTAGTGGTGGGACTCTGTTAACATGTTAATAGAATTAATTGCAATTTGTTGCCTTCTTCTTAAAAATCATATATTGCTAAAATAAGCAACATTCTCAATTCAAAGGCCATTTTTGCTGCTAACTTATTAGCAGCAAAAATCCCTTTGAATGATTAACATAATTATTCAAAGGGATTGGGGAATTAAGAATGAACTCTCAGAGTACTACAATACAATGTAACATTTGATTTAATTAAATACCTGCAACCTGCTTTCCTTGTAAAATGTAAATCTATTTGACAGGAGGACGCATTGACCACGGACACCACGAGGGCAAGGCCAAGCAGGCCTTGTATGAAGCTGTAGAAATGGACAGAGCCATCGGGCTTGCAGGTCGCTTGACCAGCATTCATGATACCCTGAGTGTCGTTACTGCAGACCATTCTCACGTTTTCAGCTTTGGAGGCTACACACGGAGAGGAAACACAATATTTGGTATGTAATGGAAAACGTAATACATAAAATGTAGCTGTGAGGTTGTATTTTCTTTGTAATGGTGGTCAAGCTTTGTCTCATCCATAATGCTGTCTCCACAGGTCTGGCCCCCAAGACAAGTGATGTCGATCACAAGTCTTATACCTCCATTTTGTATGGAAATGGACCTGGTTACAAACTTGTCAAAGGTGAAAGAGAGAATGCTTCTGTTGCTAAATATGGTAAGTAGAATTTTTGATTTTGCTCAAGTTTGGGATGTATTTACGTCAGCTACATTACATCATACCAATTACATTACATTACATTACATCAAACCAAACCATGATAACGCTGTATATCCCGGCTCTACACTGAAGAGATGGTTACATTTGTTGAGCTTGCAGTTGGATGACAATAATTGTGCAGAACTCTGTTTGATTCTTTTTCTTCAAAGAAAGTAATTTGAACATGTCTGAACAAATTAAAGCTGTTCTCTTTTAAATAAATGTATATTACTGCTGACAAAATTCAAAACTATTCTGATTTTGGACTGCAAGGTTTTAAGCAGGAAAAGGCATTCATTCATATCAATAATGGATCCTCACACAGTAGGAGCAAAACATTTGTTTACAGCAGCTATGGTGAAGAAATCAGACTAATGAACTGCTTGAAACATTTTTCTTTTTTACCTTTAACATCTGTGCTTTAATATATTTTTTTATGCAACACTTGTATGCCTATGGATTATTTTTTTTCTTTCTCTCTTTCATTTGATTGTGTTGTGTATGAATTGTGCTATTTAAATTATCTCCCCCAGGCTTGCCTATTGCAAAATGCAGACCGCAAATGTCCAAATCCTACCCATCAGGGATGGTATCATGAATATTGCCTGCTAGAAACAGTTAATGTTTACTGTAGCAATCCACTAATGTTTAGAGAAGGTGTTCAGCAAGGGTCACTATGCTCAGAGAATCAGTTAAAAAAATAACCGTTAGTGGCTAAAAGTATATAGAAAATAGCATCTTGCACTACCTTCGATCTCAAAAGTATTCACATTCTTTTAAAAGGAAATGAGACAATGGTGAAATATTTTAAGACTTCTAGGGCATAGAATGTGTCATAAATCCTATAGAATTGAAGATTTAAACAAATTTATCACAGGACAAAAAATTAAAAATAGTTTATTATATCAAAAATGATTAACTAAAAGGTGCAAGAACCCGATTGCAAAAAAAAAAAGCCTGTGTGGTTCTTCTTTAGTTCATATCTATCTGTAAGCAATTATTGTGAATCAGATTAACCTGAGGTAGAGTTGAGCTGTTCATTTGCGTCCTTTGACTGTTCTTTAAATACATCCATAGTTTGAAGAAATGTTACAAAAGACCTAAAGAGGACAAACAAATCCAAAGCATATGCTGTACACAATGGCATAGTTAAGGCAGTCACTGATAATGGGAGAAAAGGTAGCATAATAGGAATGTTTCAAAGACTGGACATTTCTTCAAAACTGAGAAAAAGTAGAAACTGAAGGAGATGCAGGAATTCTGACAACTACTTTTTTCTCCACTAAGGAGAAGCATTGAAAGACAAAAGCATCCAAAGAACATGGGGCCAAAAGAACAAAATGTTCTAAAAGCATTTTGTCAGAACGTGCTATGACAGTGAAATCAAACCTGAACCTTTGGGCCGTCATGCCAAATGGCATGTTTGGCACAAAAATAAAAGAACACAAGACACCGAAAGAACACCATATAATGAGTTAAATGTGGTGGTGGCAGCATCAGGCTCTGGAGTTAATATTATTCAGATTATTCTTTGTAACAGATTAACTAAAATCTGTTATTTGCGAGGAGAAATTATAATTATAGATGATGACTACACTGTTAACATCAGAAAAAGTTGACATTTTATCCAATTACATTTTATCAGCCCGTGTTTTTTGGGGCGGCACTTTTGATTGCCACTGTATTATTACACATAATACAGTACTTCACCTTCTCATTGTGTATCTGTCTTGCAGATGAAAAGAACTACCAGGCCCAGGCAGCTGTGCCTCTGAGCTCGGAGACTCATGGAGGAGAAGACGTGGCTGTCTTTGCCAAGGGTCCCATGGCTCACCTGCTGCATGGGGTCCAAGAGCAGAACTACATCCCCCATGTGATGGCGTATGCGGCTTGTATCGGCCAGAACAAGAATCACTGTATGTTGAAGGACGGAGCAGTGGGCTTAATGCCAATGTTCTCCAGCATTGCAACCATTCTCACAATCACTCTGCTCCTGTGCTGACCCTCCTCAGACACCTGTTAATATTGTTCTTAATCAGTTTCACATTTAAGATTTTAGCAATTGTGTTTTTTATTTTGCAATGTCTCTATGTTTTTGTAATGCGACTGTTTTTACATAATTAACCAGCAAAATCACAAACTATTGTCCAGCGATTTAAAAAAGCACCTGCCCCCCATTATTTTGTAATTTTTCAAATTATTATTTTTTTTAACCAAGACGGCGTTCAGCAACACTGGTACAGTGTCTTCAGTTCAGTGAAGAAGGCATGTAGATGAGAAAGATTGCTGAACCACATACTTTTAGGAAGCAGTGAGAGGGATTTGAGGGATTTGTCAACCCACTTTCTGGAAAAGAAAACGTGAAGTCAGAGGGAAAACTACCACCCTATTTCTCACCTTCCTGCCACACAACAAGAAAAAATACATACATTCTATTGAAAATCTTAAAGGGGATGTATAATGCAAAATTCATATTTTGCACATTTTTGTACTTCCATTTGGGTCTCTACTACTTCCAAAAACAGAACAAGAAAACCATTTTCTGGCAATAAGTTAATGTTTTTTGGTGTTTGTAAAATGAGCAGTTTCAAAAATCTCCAGAATGTAACGTCACAAATCATCTGGCACTGCTCCTCACCTAGCAACCCCAGAGAAATCCAGTCCGTCACCTAGAAACCCCAGCAAAGCCCAGCCCATCACCTTGCAACCCATTCTGGTTTTACAGCTGAATGCGCTGTACAGAGGCGGCTCAAAAAAACAAGCGTTTTGTTGTGGACTTGATTGTAAAATTGCACGTCTGTTTGCAGTTATTTTCATGTGCAATTGCAAATGTTGAATTGAAGGTGGCGTGACCAGCGGCAGCTTATCTTTATTTAAAGTGACACCAGGCCCTACAGCAGCTCATTCTCAAAAGAGCATAAAAAAGGCAAAATTGAGTGAATTGAAATTTCATAATCTAAGAATGATTTTGTGGAAAAAAATTACCAAACATGTTTTGTACAGCCATACTTGTCCTATCTTGTTCAAGGAAGTATAACGTATCACCTTCGGAAAAGCTTTTATTTCTATTAATTCTAATTATTTTACATTTAGCAACTACTTAAAACTCGACAACTTTAATTCAAAAATATTCAGACCAATAAAAAAACATTTTTATTACAGAAATGTGGGTATGATAAAAAATATGTTTATTATCTGCTTCAATGTGTTTTTTTAAAGTTACTTTTAATCTTAAATAAGCCTCGTGGACTTCATTTTCAAATTTACTGAATTTGACTGTACTGTTCTGTTCAACCAGTTATGCAAAATATCCTAAAGCAATGTTAGGAAGAGCTCACAATAATATCAGAAACAGCACTGCAGCTTCAGTTTTGGACTCTCTGTAACGGGTATAGAGCTACAGTAGTTCAGCCATGTATAAACATGTCGGGTTTGCGTTAGAAACTTTCAGGGCTAAATGTCTGAACTTGTTTTATATTGTATGACAGAATGAATAGAAACTACCTCGCATTCTTCCAAATAATTCCCACAGGTTGTCATCTTATTCATTGGAACATTTTGGTTTCAGGAGACAACGTTTTCCTGTCTGAACATGATAGAATCACTTTGTTAAACTGACTACAAGGATATATTTTTTGAAGTTGAACACTTTCCATTCTCATGAACACAAGATCGCTCACCCATTATTTTCGTCAGTCATAATCTTTACCATGTAACCAATAAATTTTGATTTTCGATAAATATTTGGCTTTGATCTATTTATAAGTTCATAAATGTTTGTTTTTTGACATATTTTTAGAACTTCAACAATAAAATCAATATACCTGACACAACAGCTCAGCTTAAAAACTTTTTTTTAACTTCAGATAAAACATGAGAAGTTTCTTCACATGGTTGGTGACTCATCTCACTTGATTAGCACATGAAATTTGTCATTTTTCTCATTCCTGTGTATCAGGAGGAATGTCAAAGGGCCTAAGTTAGCAGGAGCACAGAAAATGAGGTGTATATACAAGTGGATATGAAATTATCATGTTGTCACAATACATTTTTAATGTCAAAAATACTAGTTTATAAAACAGACTGCCTGTGCTATTGATGTTCTGAAAGTTTATCGTCTCTTTAGCAAATGTGATTATTTTAGTTTCATACAAAAAATACATATACAGTATTGATATGAAAGCAGTACATGTTTTATATTTGAATAGTCATTGTAATTGTGACTGATTGGTAAGTACTCATATTCAGTTTTGTTATAATAGTGTCAAAAGAATGTTTGAAGTATTCCAAAGGTACAGATCCTGATTTACTTCTGTTAGAAACATTTGTTTGTTAAAAAGAACAACAAAGACAGAAGTCTTTGCTTGCATGTCAGCAAGGAACAAATGCAATGAGTTAGTCAGGTCAGAGCATTCTCTAACAAAGAAATGATCTTGCTTATATATACTTTCTACGTACTTTGCACAGATGTAAGATGGTGTTTTTGCAACCCCACAAAAACACCTAGAAACGATGGTTCCTCATTTCGCAAACAGGAATTTAACTTAGAAACTTAGTCTTTCTAAATACTTTAAAAGCTGCTTTGTGTAAGCTTCACTTCAACCGTCAATATGTCGTGTTATTCTGAACCCAGACTGTGTCTAGAAACAAAAAGGTCAACAAATAAGTAAATGATAAATCAATTAAATGCAACCAATAACTGCAACAGACTCTTGGATACCATAAAAATAATAATATTGAACAAACATTTGTCCAAGAACTTTGATTTAATTCAAATAATCTCCAAAGAACATGAGGTATGGCCTATGAATAAAGAACACCCTCCTGCATTCAGGTAGCTGAAACAAGCTTCTTCTGTAGGGTAACCAGGCTTTGTTCACCTGCCCCGTGGAGGCCATTTTGAAACTGTTGCTTCTCTGTAGCCAGTAAGGTCATTAAAATGCTCCAGGGTCAGATAAATCTCCCTTAAAGAGCTTATGAGTATCACTGAGAAAAATAATGTTAGGATCTTCTTGCTGGACCAGTTGCTTTAAATGACTGGAGGACCATGCAAATGAATGGATGGATGTTTAGACTCTTATGTTTGTTAAACAGATTTATGAAGGTTTTCGTTATCAAAAATAAGCATATAACATGAAGTTTTCTACACTGAGGAGAAAAACATTCTGAATAACAACACAAGCCGATAGTGTATTATCCAAATATAAAAGGCAACATGCAACAAAATAAAAGTTGGACATTCTAATAGCTATTTGTGTGGTTAGTATATAGAGATGCAATTTCAAACAAGCAAACAAAAACATCCATTTCTAAACAGACTTTCCATTGGATGCAGCTAAGAGTAAAATTGATACCTCTTGGTCACATCTAATTGTTAAATATAACAGGTTTGCTCCTAAAGATCGATTTCCATTTAAAAATGTGGAACTTAATTTATGCAAAATCACTGAATCTAAGCAGTGATGGATGTGTGGGTTACGGAATGCAGCTGCAGGATTATGTTTTCATTCTCAATATTCTCTACCTTAACTTCCTCATGGTTGCAGAGAGTACTGAATCCTTGTTTATTTTAATATCTTAATTGTATACCCTTTAAACACTTTTTTGAGGCGCCTCAGAGACTGCTTCAAACACAGTAATAATCAGGAAGTTTCTTTTGTTCTTCTGGGTTACCACAAATGGGTGAACTACAATCCTGTCTTATTTCATCTCTTTTGTTTTCAGAGATCAACGGTGGATGTTAGGCTATAATCTGAGTGTGTCACAGTGTGTGAACTTTGGCTTATTCACACATTTTGCATTTGAGTCTCAGTGCTTCACCTAGTTCCAGAATAATTAAACAGGTTAGTTCCTAAAATGATGAAATGTATGATGAAACCTGGGAAATTGGTGTTTTGTGGTTATTGTTCTTTGAACTTTTCATCCTTGTGAAAAATTCAATGGTGAAGGAGAAGAATAGTTACTTTTCCTTGCAGATAAGGAGTACTGTAAAGAGGAAACAAAATGTGGTCTTATTAGATACGTTAAGAGAGAATTACAGAACGTCAAAATAATATAACATAAGAGTGAATCTGAACTCAGAAACAGAACAGATGCAAGAAACATAAATATATTTTTCTATATTTAGAAACGTAAATACACAAAAAATAAAAAACCTATTTGTTATTCATTTCAAATATTCAAGAGTATTGTATCTTTTAGAAAAGCTGGGGGAATTCACAATGAAGCCAGTTTTTACAAACGTGCTGCAGAACCATAAATAGGTCAAAACTAAAAAGCTTTATGTTCACATCTGCCTAAAGTTCAGAAATGTAACAAATAGGTCAGCCATAAATTTTGCAGAAATAAATATAAAACTTCAAAGACCCAAAGCTGACTGAACATAATCACAGAGCTCATAATTTAAAGATCAGCTTCACATGATTCAAATATCACGAACCGTACTTTTACCTCATTATTTATGCAAGAGAAAATAATATTTTGGATTTCTGCCTTTCTTAACACTGAACTCAATCTAGATATAAAAATTTCTTGCCTACACAGGGATTTTAAAATGACACTGCATGTCATGGTAAAATTGAAATGATATATATCTTGGATCATCTTAAAAAGTTTCCAGAGTGCCATCCAAGAGTAAAATGCCTTAAAGCAACATAAATGAAATTGCTCTTTGAAACATCTCAGTTACTGCTCAGGGTTCAACTGCCCAGGGTTGAGATTCAGTCATTTGATTCTTCATCCGTCTCAGACCATTTGATTCAGTCACTTTTACTTCTAGCTAGGATGTTTTCTTTATCAAAGAACCTCATTTTTTTCCAAAAAAATCCAAGAAATCAACCTTAGAAAGCACGAGGCTTCATAAAATAAGCAAAGACTTGCCAGTGTGTGGGACTCTAAAGAACTCAACCTTGCTTTTAGCTCTATTGTTTTTGAGGTCTCAAGTTTTCAAGTGCTCAAATATTTTTTGTGAACAATTACACATGAATAAGGTTGTTTACATGAAAGGTCATTCAAAAACATGTCTACCATCATCCTCTTACCACTTCCAGTTGTCTTCATTGTCTCTTCCATCAAACGTGCTGGTGTGTTGATCACATGACTTACAGTATGTGATGCAAATAAAATTTTCTGTTGCAGTTTTGCAGAATACACTAATTTCGGTGCAGTAAAAGAACAAAAAACTCATTCCAGCGCAAAAACTTTTTATTGAAAAAAGTGAGTTTTTTTTATTTTATTTGCTTGTTTCCATTAAGTGAATGAACTTTCATAATTGTAATTTGCTCAATTTTATGGTCAATTGAAATGCATCTACTGTCTTTTGAAAAGGCCACAGAGGAAGAGCATCAGTGGAGCTACTGTCAACAACATGTTTAGGAACCAAACTTTTTTTTTTTACTTTTTTCACCTGTCTGTGCTGTGCTACCATGAATAAAATGGCAAACAAGTTTATCAAAAAAGTAACCTTTAAACATATTCATATTGGAAGAAAAATGTGCAAGCTTAAACACAGTCTTCGCAAAAAGGTCAAACATTCCCAGTTCTGGTTTTTGAGTGCTCCATATGAAAATATGACAAGAAAGAAAAGCAGTGAAAAAAGCAAGCAGTCATTGTGGAACTGGAAGTCTTATAAAGTTCAACTTGAAGTCTGAACCTCAACAAGCCCACAGAGGCCCATGAAGTCTGGAATGTAACTCCTGGATGTTTCCATTTGTTTGCCAGGTTCTTTGAGAGTTAAGAAATAGCAAAAACATCCAAGTGTTACATGTTCTTTAGACATGTTGATTTTCATAACAGCACAACTAGATAACCACTAAACAAGTACAGTTTCTTGGGAAGGGCACCGAGGAGAAAGCATCTTGTCTTTGAAAAGAACATGGCAGCATGGTTGACAGCATGTTAACAAAGTGTCTTTTAAACTAACTAAAGTAAGCTACTTCCCAGAAAATAAAACCTGAGATTTTGTAGATTATCGAGTTTGTAAGTCAAATGAGAATAAAGCTGCTGTAATGTCCTCTGCAAAGCACACATCTCACCTCAGCCTGACTGAAATGTTGCAATGAAACATTATGAGAGACAGGCAAAAAACTCCCCACAAGGTCTATATTTTACAACATTTGAAAAAGTAGTTCAGCATTTTCTCACACAAGCCCATAATCAAAAATTACTGCTGGTGATTTCAACAATGGAGGAAAGGAGCTTTGATTTTTATTACCCATGTTGGCTCATTCTTGTTAAATAAATAATGACATTGTGTAAAATAGGTCTGTGTGAGTTTATGTTTATATATCGTCAAATTTCTAGTATAATGGCCTAACTCCTTTTTTTTTTTTTTTTGCCAAAAGAGATTATTATTATTTTTTTGCCCAAATCCCTTTTGGCAAAAAATGACTTAAACAACTTAGGCCATTATTTTAGGAAAAAGATATGTAAAAACATTAAATCACTGTGGATCTATTTAATTTAACGAGTAATGTAAAAGCAACATTTGTATATCTCAGAAAAACAATAAAACTGCAATTATTAACAATTAATGCAAATAGACTAAAAGACTTGCAGGCCAGTCCGAGTTTGAGCTCTTTTCCGGTCCACATTTCCTTTTTTGCAAGCTTAATGTAAGCCATAAATCATGACGACTATCTCATTAATTGCTGCTTTGCTGATACTGACGTCTCCGAACAAGATTCCTGATTTATTTGTGTTTTGTGTGTGTCAGGCAAAAATCATTTCACTAGTTGCATTCACCAACTGTTGACCACTGATAAGGTAACTGCTTCTACCCTGGTGTGTCTTATCATACTGCCACAGGGAATGTTGTTAAAAATTCAGCCAGATGCCGTCTTCTGCATAAACAACTCCTCAACCATTTAAAAATCATCCAGAGCCCTAAATCCGGAGTGATACAGAGCATGGAAGTCATGTCATACAGTCGATTTTTCACTCTTTGCTGTGTTTATTTTTTATTCATGCTTATGGATGGTCACTTAATCTATGTAGCTTCTTTGTCAAACAGTCTATAACCACTAAAATTCTGTCAATCCTAATACAATTTGCACATTATTTAGTTAATTTTGTCTGAGATAAAATATTTAGATTAAACATTGTTATTGTAGATTTTGTATCACTGTTTGTGTTGAACTTTCACCTCAAGTTCAACTTTTTGCCTTGAGTCTAAGCTTTGATCTGAGTACAACCACAGCTGCACTTTATAGTCAGGAAGTGTTTTTTTAGCCTGCACACACGCTCACAGCTGCAGCTTACATACACACATAACTGCTGAACATCACAGAGGCTTAAGGTTTTAGAGTGACATCCCATAGAGGGGATGTAGCGCAGAGAATAAAAACTGTGGATTGGATCCTGATTTCAGCTTCTCTTGGTTTATCCTTTAGGTAGACCAAGCTGAAAGCGCCAGCGCTGGATGGTGAACTGTTGCAATGATGTTTTGTGATGAGTATAACATTTTTGCTTTGTATTTGATTGCGATTTGCTTCCATTATATATTTGAACTTATGCAAAAATCTCTTTATTATTTATCTAGAGTCCTTGTTCACCTGAGATAAAGTACCCGGTGTTGCACTGCCAGGCATAAAGCTGCAACAATACTGGGATTTGTCATATCAAATACAATATCAATACATATCAAATACAACTAAAATATTTATTTTGCTTACCCCCCCCCCCCCCCCAACAATAATAAAATAAACAAAAAAACATTTCAGGGACTGCAGAGACAATTATAGTGCAAACTATGGCAATATATGGAGATAAACATTGCAGAGGAGTTTCTGTTAAGGTTTGATGTCAGATCAATTTAGTGACAATCTCTCATGGTTTTACAGTTGACCTATTCATAGAGGTTACTGCCCCAGTTAATGGCAAATAGCTAAAAATTGCAAAAAACCTGAGACCCCCTCTAAAAACTCTTATAACTGCTTATTTTAATAGTTCAAACACCAAATATATAGAAATGGAAACTGTTTTAGATAAGAGTGTTCCTTATCTCAACTCCATAGGGTACAGGCAATCAGTGCCAAGGAAAATAATGGCCCCCATGGATCAGTTGCTTTATAAATGCCAGCAAATAGCAGGTCAAATAGCATTGTACCTAGGCATTTTGGGCTCCAAAGTGGCATTTTCTTTCAAATATTTTAGAAAAAAAATTGTGAACAGGCAACTTTGAATATTTTGCAAATAATTTGAAGTTACATTCCACAGAAAAATATGCTGAGAAACTGAGAATGGGCTACCAGTGTGCTATCCTTATATAAACCACAGGGTCTTGCATCATACCTGTCAGGGTTCCTGTGTGCGTGTGTGCGAGTGCAAGTAACACATCTCTTCCAGCGAGGATCTTGTTGGAGAGCCTGGGCAGCGTTCACAGGTGGAGCTCATCAGCCTCATCAGAGTGCTGGGGATAAAGGAGCAGCAGAGCCTTCACTCAGTGCTGGATGATTAACGTCTACTGGTAGTCACTCTGGCCACCTCCTGTTGTTTGCTATTTTTAGCTTTTGATCAGTCTCTTAAGAACCTACCTGAAGTTCATAGTTCTTGTTTTCACTTCCTTTAGGTTTTTGTCACTGGATCTCTCTAGAGGAATCGGTTCAACCGTTTTCTCCTCCTGTGAAACTCCCAGCAAGTACCTACTTGCCTGCCTGCTCCACCATTCCCCCCCCCCCCCCATCTCCTCTCCGCTCAGTCAGACCCCTGGCTCTCGGTCATCGCCTACCTTGCACTCGCCTCCAGAAGCTCCATCTCCATTCTCCACACAGGACCCCTGGGCACCTTTCTCCGATGCTTCACCAAGTCCATTCGAAAGTAAGCCTTTTTTCATACTGCATCTGATCAACTCATTACAGGCCACCAATAACCCAACTCTCATTCCAGACGCCACGGATTGCATGACACTGCCACTCCCTGATACATCAAGGAAACCTGTAAATTGTTGCTTGTTGTTTGAAAGAAATAAAACCTATACCTTAATTGAACTTGTTGATTCTGCATGTGGGTCAGAAGATTAAGTCCGAACATGTCAATACTTCCCTAAAGTTTAAATATTTTGTTATATTATAACAAATATATATTTCAAACTTAATTATTTCAATTAAGTTTGAAATACAATTTCAAACTTAATTGTATTTTAATGAGATTTTACATTATGCACAAAGACTGAGCCTAACACAAAGGAACACACCAGAAAAGTCAAAGTCAAACTGTGATGGTTGATTAACCTTATGCTAAATGAACAGATATATATATATATATTTGAAGTCGGAGCACTATGTAATTGGTTATTTACCTTCTATTTGCAGAAGTTGGTGGATCTGTCAATAACAGTCTTTGTCTAGTTAGTCATATATTTGCTTTTTTTATGCATATCTTTCATTAAAAAGACACTTTGATGTTTCATTTCTGAAGGTTACGTTAGCAGAAGAATTTCACATAGTATTTATGTGTTAACTGCTGTTGCTGTAACAGCAGCTCGATTTTCCAACACCGTTCTTACTGTGAAAACAGAGGAAGCTTGAGGCAAAGAGAGGCTGCCCCACTGTGCTGGTAGTGAGAGGAAAGAGAGGGTAGCACATACATGCAGATTAGGTGTTAACAGACGGTCGTCCACATTGCTGTGTAAAAACTTAGCAACAGGCCTCTGCGCAGTTTGATTCAAAAGTCATTCTTTTTTCAGAAGGAAAAGTTCCTTGCAATAGTTCTCAAACTTGTTCAACCGTTACACATTCAATCACAATTGGAACAATAAACTTTGATGTATTTTAATGAGATTATATGTGATTTATGTGACCATCATAATGAAGAACATGTTTTTCAAACGTATAAATTTATATTTAAAAGCATGACCTGCATTTATGTTCCTGAGCCAGAAATTTGCACAACCACATTTTGCTGCAGTTAAAGCTGCACGTCTATTGCAGTATGTTTCCTTGACCTTTGCTCATGTAGAAACCAAAATCTTTGATCATCCTTATTTGCAAAATACTGACACTTAAGCTGAGGCACAATTGTTCAAGAGCAACTTTTGACAGCAAGTCTTGCCACAGATTCTCAACTGAATTGAAGTCATTATGATTTTAATCTAAACCATTAATTTTTATATTTGCATATTTAGGGTTTGCTAGCAGACAAATCTCTGTCCCAGTGAACAGTTCTGTAGAGCTTCTAACAAATTATCTTTCAAAGTTGTGCTGTATTCATCTCCATCCCTTTTCCTATTAACAGAGACTTTGATAGTCTCTGTTAATAGTTAATCTGTTAATCTCTGTCATTATGTTTCAAAGTTGAGATTATGCATTAAGAGCGACATGATTTGTCAGTTTTCAGGAAAGATTTGCTGACACATTTTATTTTTTATGTCTGCAAAATAAAATGCTGGCATCTTATTTTATTGACATACAATGGGACAAAAGGGTCAGTTTAGTGTCCCATCTGACCACAATATGCTCTATTTTGGAATGAACACAGAGGCATTGAAATGTTAGGATATTAGTTTATTACCAAACCTGTCTCTAAGGGTCTTCATGATGCTATTAACTTTTTTTCTTTCAAAAAAAGTTGGCAACACATTTGAATTTATACTGAGAATATAATATACAGTAGAGTATCTATTTAGTAACTATTTAACTTTTCATCTTTGGTTTTACTCAGGAGTACAGATGACTGAGTAGAAATGTAGGCCATGCTTTTGAATGTTTTGAAAACTATTCATAAAATATCCATAAAGTAATGTGGAAGCAAGAATATAAACGTTTGTGACTATAATGTGACAGAAGGTGGGAAAGTGACACTTTGTTTTTTTTATCAAAGAAATCAGAATCAGCTTTATTGGCCAATTAAACAGCATGTACATGCATTGCTGCTTTGATTTACTAAGAAAAAAGGGGATGTTGTGACAGAATTCAAAGGAAACCTTTTCTGAAACGTGATGACACCTGTTGCAAGTTAACGGTCTAATGGATGAAGGGGCTGTTTTTTAACTTGTAAGATGACAGCTGCTTTCTTCCCACATGTAAAATTTAAAGAGCAAGAATGGCATGTATAGAAAAAGCATGAAGCTCCAGATGATTTCAGTGTACCTCTGCAGTTTGTTATCTATACTGCTCTTCCCCCCGGTTACACTCACCTCATTAGTCTACAGTCGATATGCTCTTAAGCTTATATTATTCATTTGTTGGATTGTCTCAGGGCTGAAAGTTTTTGTTTATTCTGTGGTGCCGCTGATTGTTTCTTGCTGTTTCATTTTCAACTCTTGTGCAATCATCAGATTTCAGCTACAGCTTGTGCTTTGTATCCCATTTGTTTATTTTTAGAACTTTGACCTTAATGTTTACAGAACCTCCATCAAATCCTGTGACCATGAAAGTGTCTTATGAAATGTTTGTGCAAACTGCCCTGTGACAAACTGGTGACCTGTCCAAGGTGTATCCCTCTTCCCACCCAATGACCACTAGCGATAGACCCCACCCCTGCTAGAGATCCTCCAAGAATGAGCAGATATAGACATAGCATAGATTAATAGCAGCTCTTTTCAATAAGTGTAGATGTTGACAGGACATAAGATGTTGGGGTTTGTCTCCAAAAAGTTCTTTTTTCTTTTTTTTTCTTCTGTGTTAGTTTTGCTTTGGAAACATAGTGGCCTAAATTTTTAGCTCAAAATCATAAGACTGTTTCCTTCATTGACCACCATCTCGCCTTGCGTACACTCAATTTCTGACTCCGAAACCCAATTTGTTTGTGCAACAGCAAACAAAACAAAAAAGTAAAATAAAAAATGCAATGTAACCCCCCCAAAAAAAATTCAGTGTAAACAGAATTTGTAGATAACAGTCATGATTTGACTAGAATGCTAACACTGTGGTTTTGTGTTTTACGTAAGCTAAACATTTCACAGAAATGTTGAATATTCAGGGGGTTTCCACCAATCTTCAGTCAAAGTTTGGAAAGGCTTTCAGCAAAGCATTCGCAGGTTTTGTGCTTGACTAACTGCATTGTGTTTTGTGTTCAGAGCATTTAAGCTAAGAGGATGCCTCCTTTAACTTCTCTCGGGGCACCATATTTTCCCTTTGCCCTCTCTTTTCAATCATTATTCAGTTTCCCAACAGCCACACACACAGACTGATAATTTAAGAAATTAAGACAGGTGGCAGTCAGACTACTGAGAATCAGATATCCAGGAATCTGCGAAAAAAAAAAAAAAAAGTAGGCTTAACCCTATCAGTTAAAGTAATTATGTAATAATAATAATAATAATAATAATAAACCAAAATTAAACAGAGCTCAATTATTTACCCTAATTTCTAAACCAACATTTAAAACTATGTGAAAAGAAATGTAAATTTAACTCCTAAGACATTGATTAAAATCTTCATGTATTTTTTCCCAAAAACTGTCTGCGTCACAAAAATTGCTATAAAAATCATATATTACCATTCTTACTTACTTTAAACAAGTATGCTTTTTAAACATACTCTGAACTAAAATATCCATATTGAATATTAATTATATTTTGTATCACCTGCAGTAAAACTTTTGCAGTTTTACTGAAAAAAATTAACTGGCAAAACAACAAGAAAAAAACAAACAATCTAAACTATTTCAATAAAATTGTTTTCCATAATTATTTCTTTGTTTTTCATTATTCATTATTCATTATTAGGCTTTAGATGACCCAGGTTCCTACATCTTGCTCTAGCACTATTATATGTAGATTTTTTTAAAACCTTAACTTCAATAAAAATAAATAGAACATAAACTCTCAGCTCTTCTTCTGAAGTTAGGCTTAAATTACACAAAACAGATTGGGGCTTTTATTTTGTTCTATTTAGAAATGATATACTGTAATTTATATTTCAGTCTTCATCCAGTTTAAGGGGTTTAATGTAGGGGATCGGCTAAAAAAAGGTCAGAGCCTCTTTAATCTTGACTGTGAGATTTTCTGGACATTTTTCAAATGGACACCACTGGATATGGCTTTATGAGACCAAAGACTCCAGCTGAGTGGTCAGACCACTCAGCTGTGGTCTGACCACTCAGACCAGTTCTTCAGAACTGCACCCTATGGTGCAGTTCTGAAGGGCTGTTCAGCATGAATCCACACAAATCTGCTCTAGGAGTTGAGAAACTCCTAACAGATTAACCAAAGAAAATCAATAATCCACTGCCCCCTAGACACTTGTTTTCTTTTTGTGCTGGACAAAAACATGGAATGCGAAGGTTAGCCATCATCTTCCAGAAAGCTGGATCAAGGCACTCGTCATATTGACTGATCTTCAAAACTGCTGAATTCATTTGTTGGATAAAGTAGGAAATTAAAAGCAAAGTACTTTGGATTTTTAATTATTCTGATTATTAAAGCCACAGTTTCTTTTTATTGTTTATAATTGCTCAAATACAACAAAATATTTGAAGAATTTGCCTTGTTGCATGAAATGAACTGAATGTCCAGTTATTGTTTATTTAAACGGATCGCTTCTGGCTGCTAATTTAGTATGACGGCACATGAAAGGCTGTATAAAAATTGGCAGAAACAAAGGAGTCTTTGATGGATGTTAATGAGCCTCAGTTGAGATTTACTTATACCCTAGCAACTTTCTGGGTTAATCATCATTTGCTTTCTTCTATTCAATCAACTGAGGCCATTAGTTGTAGTAAACATATATTTATATGCAGTGGAAAACCCCTTAAGCTCATGCAAAAAATTAGCTACAACCTCAGTATCCATCAACAGTTGCCTTATTCGGGAAACCCAAAGTTTCTCGTTCGTGATCAAGCACAAGAGCATTAAAAAGTAACAAGTTGTTAATCACAGCATCATCTCACTGCTGAAATCAACGCCTATCTGTCCATCTGCTCATGCAGCGAGATAAGTCGGATTATTTGCAAACTACAGCAGAATGAAAGCAAGAGTTAAAAGATTAAGTAAACTTGCAGACTAGAATCAATCAGATTTACTTTTTTGTGTTATTTGTTTCTTTCAATGATACAACACAAATGATTTGGCAATGAAGTATTATAGTGGAAATTTGAGTTTAGTAGAGTTAGCCCCTATAGTAGAAACAAAATATTTTTATTGAAACGCGATATACAAAATTGCTTACACACCTCCTTTCAATTTTTTCAAATTTTGCAATGTCATAACCTCTAACCTCAATGTACTTTATTGCAATTTTAGCTAAGAGAGCAAGAGAAAGTAGTAAACAATACAATATGCTGTGAGAATGCTTCTTTTCATCAGAAACAATGGAAATTTAAATTAAACTAAATGGAATGGTTGAATTTAAACCTGTTAGAACACCAGAGACTGGGGCAGAGGTTCAGCTTCCTGCAAGGGAACAAAACTCAACATCCAGGCAGAGTTACAGGTGGCGTAGTAAGGTGTTCTTACTTTAGAAGGTCCAAGTCAAAATTCAGATTTAATCTAACTGAAAATCTACAGAATAATTCTGATGGAGTTATTTTACACAGAAGAGGGTACGAATTCCAGTCCATGCATGTGCAAAACAGGTAGAGACAAACCACAAAAGTCTTTCAGCTGTGCCTACAGAGAAAATGCGGTTAGGCAAATTTTCTTCCTACAGGCTGAATACAAATACATGTGACAGATTTTTGTTTGTTGAATACTTTGGAAAGCAAGAACCCCTTTCTTCCGAGCACACAGTTATGCTCCCCTGGTATTGGTGTAGCACTTACATTCTCAGCAAAAATGCACTGAAGTTTGTAAAGTGACCAAATTTGGAACTTACATATATTCCCCCACTGTTCTGGAGAGTTTCTACCATTGAAATGGCAGATAATACAGGGAGTAACTTTAAAATATTCTGCATGTGTTAAATATGAGGCAAAACATGAAACGATCTATTTGAAGCATAACAACGAATATAACCAAACATCAAGTAAAACAGAGCAACTGGTGTCATTATTTTTACTCAAATGACACCTTAAAGTCCTCACAGTATGCCTGCTTAAACACTGTATGTGTTGTGACTTTCAGTAAAGTTTGCTTTTGGAGCCTCTTCTTGTGCCAATGTTGGACAATCTCTGGGACACAAAATAAAATAAAGATGAAAACAACAGAAACTGTGAAATTTATATGCCAAAAACAAGAAAAATACACATTTTATAAAGTGTACAATACATTAAATGCATTTGAAATATTAATAATTAGATAAAATTACCTAGCACTTATGTGCATAGAAATCACATGGCCACATTTGAGGGCGACACCTACGTTATCGTAGGTTTCAGTGTTGCACAAGGAAGCTTTGACTTATGCAGGAAGTAAGAATCAAGTTTTGCACTTGCTGGCTAACATGATTTCCAATTTAATAATGTTCCTTTATTTAATCAGGTAAACCCCGTTGAGATCTAGATCTCATTTTCAAGAGGGACCTGAAACAAACTTCACTCCCCGGGGAATCGAACCCCGGTCTCCCACGTGACAGGCGGGGATACTCACCACTGTACTAATGAGGAGATACATATTATTAAGTCCACATTTATTATTGAATTAACATTTTTACATAGATATGTTAGAAACATTTATTTGTACTTTTTAACCTCCTTTGGTTATCACTAAGCCAAAACACACAGGATTTGGAGAAGATGTAGAAGTTTTCAGTGTTAACTGCATAGCACACTCCTGCATCCCCAAATGGGCTACCTTATTAAACATCTTTCCTCACACTGAGTGTTGAAACTGCTTTAGAGAAATGTTGATTGACACATATTTGCTTCTGGACATCAAAAATAGTCCCTGACGTCCCGTTAATTTAAGGTGTGACTGCATGAAACATTCTGATGGTGTTGCGAAAAAGAGGATTTTGACAGGATTTAAATATTGGTCAATGTTTCCAATAAATGACAAAGACAGCAACTCAGTACACTGCACTCCTTGTGACAATCCTATGAACATATACTGGGCCATCCAATGTTGTAATAATAATCTGCACAGTGTTGCATTGTGAGATACATTTGGCTTAAATGAGTGATACACCCCACCTCCATTTCTCCACTCCTAAACTGACATGTAAACTAAAGAAGCGAAAGATGATTTGTGCAATTTATTACAGAAATTTTATTTAGCAGAAGACAAAATCAATCCAAGTCTTTACGTGAAATACAATCGTCTCCTAAACATAATAACTTGTTCTACCACTTTTGCTGGCAGCAACTCCGTTAGGCATTTTTAGTCCACTCTTCTTTCCAGAATTATCTCAATTCAGACATTTTGTAAGGTTTTCAAGCATTGTTTTTTATGATCACAATGCAACATCTCCAAAGGATTTAAGATTAAACTTTGACTTGGCTACTTCAAACCTTTATTTTTGTTTTTTATTTATTTTTTTCTAGTGTGCTTTGGATTATTTTCCTGCTGCATAACCTAAGTGCTCTTGAACTTTACAAAGTGATGCAAAGCTCAAAATGGTGGAGTAGAATGTTTTGATTTGATTTGACTGAGAACAGCATGTTGAACAACAACTCTCATCTTTACATCTCTGGGGCTTGGTTTTAGTTTGAAATTCAAATTAGAGAAAAACAGCAGAGACTAAAAACAGAATCCTTACATTTATACTTTGTAGAAAGGGTTGAAAGTCTGGTGGAATCTCATTTTCTCCAAACTGCGCAGTGTTATAGTTCACAAACCACAGTATTTGGATTAGAATCTGTCCCACCAGGGTGCACATTGCTGTTTTTTTCTTTTGCAAGAACTAGTTCAAAGACATAGAGAACAAAAGTCATTTGGACTCCGAATGTGTCCAAACAAATTGACGGTATTTTCCCTCTTTATGTTTGTTTGCCATGCTGCAGACACATAGCATGGGCCTCTCTTTCCATGTAAACTGGGATAAGCTCCATAAACGTGACCCTAAACAGGATAAGAGACGTCTCTTTCCATATAAATCAGGCTGTGAAAATGAAAGAACTCTTTTCTCAAAGATATCAAATGTCCTACAAACATCACCGAGTAATCTCACTCCATGAGACAGGAAACAAGGCTGAGGTTATTGTGAACTTTGCAAGGACACCCCGACTAGGAGTACTGCTCCCAACAGTGTGTGCGTTTGAAGCCACAACAGCTGAATAACAGAAGCTTGTATGAAAGAAAAGTGTAATTTCAATGATCACTGTACTAAAACACACACACACACACACACACCCCATCCCTTTTCAGGACTGTGGGTTAAGTGACATGTCTTGGTCATTTCCAATAAAGACTGGTAATTGTCTGAAACTTAATTATTTTGTCTCAGACTAAGTAAGATCCCAGAAGGAGGAAATAGTATTAAAAAAAACCATGAAAATTATTTGTCAAAACGTTGACAAATATTTTTCATGCCTCTTTTTACTCCTTGCAATGTTTTTGGTGGGTGTAACTAAAGTTGGTTCACTGTTCAGAAAGATGTTATGACTTTATTGCTTTCCATGACTTTTATTGGACAGACAGCTGGGTTTACTGTACAATTACAGTAAAAGATTTATCTCTCACATTTAATATTTTGCTTTATTCAGACATTTACATTTTGTTCAGTTATGTCGAGCAATACTAGTATGACAAAATGGATTACATTGCTAACTTTGTAATTTCTACCCCCAAATTTAATCTGCTTTTAAGCTGCAGTATGTAACTTTTATAAAAAATATATGTTTCTTAAGTATTTGTTAAAACTACACTGGCACTATATTCTGACAGTATAACACAAGACAGATAAGATGTGAAAAAAATCAAGCTACTTTACCTCTTCCCTGAGCTACTATTGCAATTTGCAGAAATGCACCTCTGGTTAAAAACAGCCAATCAGAGCAAGTCTTAATCTTGACAATCATTCTTGTGGACACGCTGCTCAATGTACTTGTGGTGGAGAAACAACGTGCCATCAGAGGAAAACTGTTTGTCCGCCATCATCAATGGCCATGCTAACTAGCCTGCACATTTACATTCATGTGGTGAACTGTAGCAGAGAGCAAGAGGGAGGGTGTGAGCAGCTTGTACACAAGCAGGATTTACAGTACTGATACCATTTTCCTGGTATCAGTACTGTATATTTACAGTTATTTCTAACTAAGTGGTGTATTTTTGCAGTTAGTACTGGGAGCGCAAGGAGAAGGCAGTGGAGATAGATTTTTTCTACAGATAATCTGTGTTACGCAATATAATTTTAAAAACATCCAATTTTATTAATAACACTCTATTGCCAAGTTATTACTCATGAGGGATTGTTTCAAAATTAACCAACTCATTTATAATAATTGCTGCAAAATCTGTGACTTGATGCAATCATCTGGGCTTTCTTGCTTATAAACTTATTTACCAGCTGAATAAACTGAACTTGGTTGCATAGTATTATAGCTAAGACTATATTGGTATGTGTGCAAGTGAATTTCAATCAGTTACACCATAATATGAATGGATTAGGGTGATTATTTACAATCTATGATGGTCTGCCGACCTGTCTAGGGTCACAGGCCTCTCATCCAGTGACCGTTGGAGTAAATCATCAGCCCCGTTCGTGACCCTACGTGTATAAGCGGGTAGAGACAATGGATAAATGGATTTACATTTTGTATTTAAATTGGATCTGTTGGTTCTCTAAAGTTCCCCAAGATCACATTTGTTTTGTGTATTGGCTTTATGTAAATAATCTAAATTGAATTCAAACTAAGCTAAATGAACAAAATCTAGATGATAAAAGGTAAGGATAAAAAAGAAATCAACAAAGAGGGACATAGTAAAGAAATCTCATGCTGCTTTTGCTGTGGATTTTACAGTTTTATAAATGGTATGCACAAAAGATATTTTAGTGTAGGGCGCCCTCTGGTGGGAATAACCTAGAAAAACCCCCACCAAAGCTGAAGAAAGAAATTACATTTATTATATTCTTTTGCAAATTTTCTGACAGTTAAAAAGCAACTTCACAATTTATTAAGAAAAAGGTCTGCATGTAAACCACATAACATAAATAAAGTTAACTTATTGGGTTATTCACTAAAAGCTTGAGATGAAAACTAACACTGTTTTGATACCATCAAAACAAACGTCTTTTGACATATATTTCATGTTTGATTTAACATCAAAAAACATGTTCGATGTTAATAAAACATCAAAACTCAAGATAGTAGTTATAATACTGTCACAACAGTATGATTACACAAGAACTAAAATTAACTTTGACATACTACTTTCAATACATTTCTATAATATTGATACTAAATGAATGGGTTGTGTCTACAATATGTGTCAATCTCCTCGGTCAGAAGGCTGAACATTAAAAGAGGGCTCGTCCGGGATTTGAACCCGGGACCTCTCGCACCCTAAGCGAGAATCATACCCCTAGACCAACGAGCCGCGGTAGAAGGAATAAGATCCCAAGTCCGTGTCTGACGTAATACGTTTTATTTATTTTTTTGCAGTTTTGTGATGTTGATATGCTACTGTAGGTGCCCCCTAGGGCGTTACCTCGCAGTTTTGCGAGGTAACGCAAAAGAAAAAAATTTCCCATGTCCCGTAGGGGGCTCCGTACTACTGTGCTATTTTGCAGCGAGTGTTCTTCGGCGCTTTCACTCGGCTCCAAAATTGCTTTAACACGCTAGAGATTTTCACTGAACAAGAACGACTGTTGTAGCTACTACTCATTGTAACTGACGTGCGTAAAAAGAGTTTTACGTTTCATTTGTTTACTTACTTAGTCATCAAAGGATTGCGCATTAAGTTCGGATACCTGTCGGTTAAAACTTTGATATCCTTTACTTGGTTGTAATGTCAGTGAATTAACGCGAGAGGGCGACAGTTGTCCAGCAGTGACAAAAATCAAAGGCCGAACTAATTCAAGAGGTCTCCCTCTTTTCTATTTTTGTGCTAGTTCATAAAAAACAGTCTGCTCAGGGTTTAAATTCTCCTAAATCCTGAGATGTATGAAGTGGTTGAGGGATGTGATCAAAATGCCTCTCAGACTGCTCCCTTTGGAGGTTTTTGTCACATCCTATTTGACCCTGGAAGCATTGGAGGGACTATAACTGTCTTCCACAGCAACACTCTCCAGAATGAACTTTAGAGTGGAAAAAGAGACGTGTGGATTTCTGGTTTCTCCCACGACTGGAATAAGTAGATGGATGGATGAATAGATGGATGCTTGCATTTTCTTTTACAAAGGTATAAACATTTTGTTGATGTCCCAATTACAATATTTGTTGGAATTATAATTAAAAGAACAACATTAACCAAAGCAATAAATCACATTTTTATTTGAAAACATTTTAATGCAAATTTTGTAGGAACAAACTGGTACAAACATGCATAACTCACCACTGTTTTTTTTGTTGTTTTTTTTTACAGTAATTGTTATGGTTCACCTCTTTCATTTGATCTATCCATTAACTGATCCATTAGTCTCATTTGGTTGTGCAGTTTATAGATGAGCAGCTGCAATTTAGAGGCGACGTAGGCAGGAGAGCAGCTTTAAATAAAACTAAATGAAGCTTGTCTAAAGGGTAGATGAGTGACTCCTGTGGAAGCTGTGATTAAAGGCGTCATCATGAGTGTCCAAACATAAGCCTAATAATAGACATGCAAAAACAAAAATCTATGTTACATGTAGTTGCTACTTCATTGGCTTTCTACCAAATTGAATGTCTTATTCAAGTGATGTGGTAAATCTCTGAAACAAACTTTGAAGCAATAATAGATAATTACCAACATCTGGAATGTGCATGTATAAAAAAATACCACATCTAATAATTTTTAAATGTAACCGCTATCCAAAATTCATTCTGTTGACTGCTGAGCCATGGGGCCTTAAGGGCTTATTGCTGGGTGACAAGCTGGGTTTTGTTATTTCCATGGAAGCCTTAAACATAGAGACGTGGAAAATGAAGCTATTGAAGACGAGTCCCCCTTGAGGCTCTCAATCGATGTGTTTGAGCATCTAACAGTTGGGACTTTTAGTCCAGACATCCAAAGCAGGAAGGGTTGGCACATATCTCACAAGGATCAGGTGACATGATGATGTGCACTGGAAAAACAAGAAACAAAGGGTAAATTCGTATTCATTCTACCTTGTACTATCATTCACAAACTTTTCAGCTTAATTAAATGCTGCCTATAATTATAATGGGGTTCCATTTCCCTTTCAGAACAGTTGCAATTACGCTGCTTGATGAGGTTCAAAGGGCCCCAGAGACTATTTGCTCAGTTTTCACAAGCCACTTCTCTGGCATTATAATTCTAGAGGTACTTTATGGTGTAGGGGTTGCAGAATGTGGATAATACATTGTGTAAACTTTGAACTCTAGGAATGTATTTGAGTAAACTAACCAAAGCGTGTGTATAGTGTCAGTATCCAAGCAAAAACTCTTAAGGAGAGTGTGTGAGTGATAAACCTAAAGGTTAAGCTGGAATAGGAAGGAGGCCTTTCCTGTATTATTGTTTCAAAAGTCAGAAATAAACTTCTGTGTTAAAGGAAAAATAAGAGCGCAGGTGTTCGAGAGGCAAAGTTGATATTAAACAATCTGACATTTTAAGAAGCACATTTATTGATTTCAATCTAGAACAGAAGATTGGTTATAAAGTAATTTTGTTTCTTACAACCGTTCCCCCAATCTACCACATTCAACACAATAAAACTATAAAAGTTGACGTAAAAGAGTGCAACCTCTTTGAAGGTTTTATACAAATAAAACAAATGATTTTGTTTTTAACAGATTTGTTATTGTGTAAATCTTCGCTCAGTGTATAAAATGAACATAAGAGATTCTAAAATGACAAAAACAACATAAGTACAACCTTTGAAAATTATTACTTTGAAACATTGCTACAACCAGATAAATCAGAGTGTTTTTAAGAGTCTCAAATCCTTGTGGAAGAATTTGGTGAATCTTCTTTTTATATCATATTGTTTCAGTTTTTTGAGGTTTATTGGAATTCATTTATGCAGAACATAATACTAATAAATGACTGAACCAGTACAATAACTCTACTGCGTTCTTATTTCACTATTCTGTTTTACGTCCACTGCAAAACAGTGGACGTAAAACACTGTTTTGTGTGTTTTACGTCCACTTGTTGTTTGACAAGTTGTTTGCATTTTTATGACGGTCAAAAAGTGGATTAAGTGCAAGTTTGGGAAAAGAGCATTTTATGATAAAACCCATAATTATGTTGCCTAAAGAATCCCCAACATCCTGTCCTTACCAAGTCGTGAGAAAATAATTCCCGCGCCCTTCCCTTGGCACACTGGGCGAAAGACTTGAGGCAGGAGAGGGTGGGCGCAAACGGCAGCGGTACTTGTCTCTGTGAGGTGAGAGTTAAGGTTGTCTTCCAAGTCCATCAGCTCCTTCAGCTGCTTCACTGCCTCCAGGGGAAAACTCCTGTCCCCAACCTGCAGAGGAAAGTTCGAGAACAGGCTGTCGGTATAATAATTGTGTTGCTCAACCCAAATCTTTGACATACAGAGAGTTAGAAAAATACTTCTTTACAAGTTTTCTTTGACCAGTACATTCCTATTTTTTAAATACAACAAAATTGGAAGGGCTACTTGGAAAGATTTGCACCATGATGAATTAAAAGAACACATGCAAGTGTGAACCAGAAAGAAAATAATTCAGAAAATAAAAATAAAGTAAAACTATATATTTTACATACCATGACTTGTACACTCAAAGTTCCCCTCCACACACAAAGCACCAAAACAAGGACAACAGCGAGTACCCTCATTTTCAGATTCATAATACCTTTCAGTTTCAAGCAGTGTTTCTTCTGTGATCTCTGGATTCCTTCACAACCTCTTTATAAAGTGGTAGCACAGATTGTTAAGTAATTTATTAACACGGACACCTGACAGTGAGAAAGACAGGGGGAGTAAAAGAACGGAGACTTCAGAAAGATAATCAAAGGCGGTTCCAATGTACAGTGAGTGATTTAGATCCTCTTTTTTTGTTTATGGTGTCTCTTCTGTCATGTGTTTAAAGCACTTATCTTGGGTCTCTGTGCCATCATCATAAACCAGTGTTGACTTTGGATTTAAAACCAACTCTCAACATCCCGCAGTGCCACCTAATAAATCTCATCTCTTGACTTTTCTCACAGGTAGAAGCTGCAGAGCTGTTGGACGATAAACAAACTGTATGCATAAGGAGCGGAATCATGTAGGTCATTTGTTGAAGTGTTTATAATATTTGCAAGTGTCTGGAATTCCCACCTGCAACACCGAAGTGTTTTTACTCATTAAGAACAGATTGTTTTTGTGAATTAAATGCAATTCAAATAAAAATGGTAAATTCAAGTAAATGTGCATTTTGTCAGATGTTTATTTGTCCATGTGCAATACACTTAATCCCATATTGCCTATCAGTTGGTGTGTTGTTTTGTGAATGTGTGGTTTAGTTGGGTGAATATGTCTTGGAGCATGAAGTGCTTTGAGTGATAAGACCAGCGTAACGCCAGGCAGTAGGATAAAATATTTAAAACTTAATAGAATCCATACAATCCCAATCTCTTAACACAAATTAGAATAAGTTAGAATTCAGCTTCTTATTTCAAGCACAGATAAACAAAAACTTCCGTTTAATTATACTTTTGCTAAAAGAGGCAAAAAATATTGAACAAGTTGTACATGAACTTTGTTGTCAGGTAAAGCAAATAGAAGAAATTCATGTCTCTAATAATTTCACTACGACAACAAACTGTTTAAGAACAGGACAATGATTAAAGGTTCACTATGTGTTTTTCTAGGCACACAGTGCCATTTTATAGCACAATCAAGCAACTATGTCACCTTCAGTTGTCATATAAATCTTTAATTGTGCAACAATTCTTTCACTACATTCTGCCAGCTGAATGAGACAACTTGATGCAGTTGAGCCAGGCAGTCCAGACAAGAACTAAGTGCACAATTTAGGAGCAAAACAAAAAACCTTTATAAGAGTAGGTGAGAATGCTTTCATACCTAAAGATACACAGCAAGAATCAGAGTGTGTTTTAAAAATAATAATTTCAGCAGATGTTTTTTTTGACTGAAATAGTCGACTGCTAGACCTTTAAATTGTGGTTTGATTGAACTAAAAATACCATCTTAATAACCAAGCAAAGCGTTTAAACATTTAAATATTCAGCGTTTATGTAAGGATTTCTTTTGTCCTGTGTATTCGTTTAGGTTTCTGTGTCTATGAGTCTCCCTGTTGTCCTGTCTACCACTTGATTGTTCACAGCTGTGTCTCGTTTCCTTGATTACCTTCTGTGTTCACCTGTGGTCCTTGTTCCTTGTCTAATCTGTCTAGTCATCTTGTCGTGTCAAATCTGCTGTCAGATGTGTCTTGTTTTACTAATTGCTACCAGTATTGAGCTATTAGCCTTCAGCTCATTCTGTCCTGCCTGGACTTAGTATTTCTGACTTCATCATCATTAAAATAGTCATTTTTTCATTTCAACCTTGGTCCACAGCATCTTCCTCACCACCTGCTACCACAAAACATGACAGTTTAAGTTCTTCACTGTTGGTTCTCTACTCTTTTCCCTACAGTCACAGAGCAGTTCATTGACAAATCAAAGGAATGGATGGTAGAAAAACAGCCTCGTAGTACAAATTTTATTACTGTTTGGACATTTTTGTTATCCAAAAAAGTTTTCCAAGAATAAATAAACCCAAATTCCCCCAAAATTAGAAAAAGGAAAAAGTGGATGTATTATCTTGTACTTTTGAACAGAGAATGTTGTTCTCCTAGAGGAGAAGTTTCTATCTTCCTGCGTCTGCATCTGTGATGTAATGGTGAGTCAGAGTCTGGATTTATTTGATCAGCAATGAAAAGCCAGTTCATGGTTGAAGTGTGGGAGTGATCTAATTTGAGACCTTGTTGCGCTCAAGGCTGTGTTGCAATACAATTTATGTCAGCTGCACCACAGCTCTCCACACATTTGTCAGTTTCCTGTTCTCAGTTTTGTCTATAAATTTCCCTTTAAAAGTTTCTCCTCAAAATAAGTGTTATATTTGGCTGAATTTTATATGGGAGACTGCTCAGTGCATATGCATGCTTTCATTAGCATTAGAACAAGCACAGGTGTCCAATCCATCATGGGACCATGACAGAGTCAGAGGACCATGCACTTTCACGTCTCAAATCGTGAGCCAATTTTGAAATTGGACCTAATAGGCATACCACTGCATGGTGAGATGAAGCTTTGAGCAGATGGAGACCAGAAAATGAAGGTTCAAAGGGAGGATTATTTCAGATATATTTCATATTTGAAGTTACAATAGAACAAAAATAGTACAAGGCAAGGAATGTTTGTTAATACTGCACCATCCAATACATTATCTGATTTAAACCGCTTTTCACAAAACACAGGATAAACATCAAAATAAAAAAACCCTCGAAGATTTTAAAACTACTGCACTATAAAAACAAACAAAAAAACTAATGTTAATATGCTAGTATAATCTTCAGTCCATTTCTTTATCATTCATGAGAAACTGAGAAAACAGATACAGAATTTATTGCATTATGGACCAATTGCCAAATTTTAAATCTATCTAATCCTAAGTGCAGTGGCTTAAGAATCATAATAGAATCAATTTTCCTTGTGTTGCTCAGGGCTCTCGAAGCAGCATTTTGAATGAGCTGCAGCTGCCTGATTGATTTTTCTACCAGTAAACACATCAGAGTAGTAAACTAACCTACTGGACATAAATTCATGCACCAATTTTTCTGTGTCATGTTATGACAAGAGTGATGGGCTGAGAGGAAATCGAGTCACAGGAATCATTAGAAAAATAGTTTTTGTAAATATATTTACAAAAAATGAATGTTGTGCTCATAAATAATGTCAAAGAAGGAAAACTGAGCAAACTAGGTGACTGTACAAACAAAACATAACTGATTTAACAAAGAAATGACACAAAGGGTGTATATATACTGGCTGATAACACCATTGCGACAAAATAGGGGTAACAAAACTCACTACAACCAGTAACTACAATTACCAACACAGTACAGCTAAGCTTGTTAATAAACTAAGCATCAAACATGGAAATCTGAAATATTACACTTTATAATATAAATATTTAGGTAAGTACAAATTAAAAAAAAAAAAGAAAATAAAAGTCCCCCCTCTCTAGTAGGACCTGGTAGTGCAGTCCAATCAAATCCATGTATTTAGGTGTGCTTAGCCCTAGGCACCATCTTTTGTCTGGCAACTGTCAGGGGCCATGGCTGGTAACCGGTAAAAGAAACAAGTATTAGTCATAAGCACAAATAAAGATGAACAATGAATACACGAGGAGCTAAATGTTCATGGTTACAAATAGAATAACTGTATTTAAACCAACCAATGAAAATTTCGTTCCAAATTCAAGTGTGAATGTGTTTGGATGAATAAAAGGTGCAAAGGTGCACTCAACTTTAGTGGAGTGTAACTATAGATTTGGCCATCACAAAAAGAAACCTTTAATTCTAGCAACATTTTTACAACGATAGTAAACTGAGTTACACTATATATATGTGGTTGTAAAAGTTAACATATCTGTCCAAAACAACATAACAGTTTTTTCCATGATCTGTGCTTTCTGGCCCCAATAAATCAGTCCATAAATTATGATTTACGTAATTTATCATAGAAATGTGCTATGTTGAATTCATCTTCTTGTGGAAAACATCCCAGTTGAATGCATTTTAGAAATTAAACGTTTATTTTCTCTCTTTGTGTGTGATCATGATGCAATATATATAAACACCAGCTGTTCTGTCATGACTTAAAAAGAAACGTGACAAACACACACACATGCAATAGTTGTAGGCAAAACAATGAGTGAAAAAGTTGCTTGGAAAAATCAATAAGGGCTGCAATAAATTTTCACTGACATTGATTTAGGATTATGTAACTCGTAAGTAGCCGCTGCATTCATGGGGCAATTAGCTGCTGTGGAAAAAAAGGAACAGAAGGTAATAGAAGAATGTAGTCAGCTGTAAAAGTCATGCATATGTTTTTATTACACTCAAACGTTTTTACCATAGTTTACCTTTATATTTTTATCTCAGCACTTAAACATGGCTAATTATTTTTAGCCATGTTTTGACTGAAACATACTTTTGAATTAGTTATCCTAGAATAACTACACTCTGCTTTTAATTCTTACCTTTAATTAAATACACTTCTAGGGTAGAACAACAAACACTTGACAACCTATTACAATGTTCATTCCTAATTTTTCAGTGTAGCAATCTGAGTCTGAATTTCTCCATATAGCTCCACTTTTTTAATTAAGTTAGCTGTTAGCCAATTAAATTAACAGGTTTGAGGATTTGCTGATATGCCGAGAACCACTGGGGCTCTGAGCTGTGTGATAACATAATTTAGCTGCACAAAATGAATTATTTACGTTGCTGAATTTTGATGTAATGCAAATTTCAGTGTATAGGTGTTACATGTGATGCAGATGCAAGATATGGTATTTTCTAGGGCTGTTGTAAACACATATTTTAGTAACTGAGTAATCTGTAGATTATTTTGATGATTAATTGAGTAATCAATTAAAAAAATCATAAAATAAAATATTAGTAATTATATCAGTATCAGTGCCAATTTTCACATTTGTGCATCACTAACATTTACGTAGTTTAGAAAATTAACCTGTGGCAATAATAGCTCACTTTTTAAGTTAACCTGAGCAAAAATTATTCAAAAATCAGAAATTATATCCAATTTAATAAGCAGCAGGATCAAAAAAACACTTCTAAAAAAGTGTCTATGCCTCAGATTGTAGTTTATGTGTTCATCTTCAGTCAATTTAATAGACGAACTCTCACTTTGCCCAGCCACCTAAAGCTTTTGTGTTAATGTGCGAGACGGGATCTTTGGCTCCTTTGTCACACACAGAAACTGACGCCAGCTCTATACTGTCACGGTGCTCTCTGCCACCCATATAGTCAGGGAAGGTAGAAAATTTATTTTCCTGCTTGTTCAAAAAGCTACACTTACCGAAGCATCAGCTTACCGCAGCCCGTTGTGTTACATCTACAGTATGTATGAATCAGTCTTCACTCCACCTGTATCCTTACACCCGGCATGAACTTGGCCGCCATTCGCTCCAAATCAGCCACTAGGCAGCAGCAACTCCAGGAAGAGAATGATTGTTGCATTCCATGCGTCGCGGCAATCATTTTAAGGAGGCCTATCACTTCCTGAAAAACAGTAAGGCCAGGACATTATCGTAAATCAATTAAATAACTCCATATTACTTGCCGGACTCATCTTGCAAAATTGGACGTTATGCTGCTAGCACTTAGCATTAATCAACAAGTCATAGGCAGAAGCATAGACATTAATACGACGGTAGTAAGAATGTTGCACAACATAAATAATCACCGGGTTGGAACACGGTGCGCTAAATAGTAAAACATAATTTATGTCTTGAGGAATTTTAGTAATAATGGCACTCAAATCATTCAAGGAAACTTTACAATCTTAGATTTTCTTCCTCGACAGGTACGCTTTTTATATGCATCGATACATGCTCAAATAACCTCAGATGAGCTGGGGGTAATTTAATAAATGTGACTTTTAGACTTTTTGGTTGCTTGTTCGAGTTTTGCTAACAATGAAATCCAAGGGTGTAACTTTGTGTTGCAAGTTGGTGGGGACAAGGAGGAGTCGGGGGATGCTGGTGCACCCACAGTTACTGGAAGGCCTTTTCTTTTTTAGTGCTAAGAATAAAGCCAAAATTTGCATGTGAATGCCAGACAGTCTTATTCAATAAATTAGGATATACATCCTGATCAGGCTTGGCAGATCGATAGGACCTTTCGGAAATAACCTTTTAGCAGGTATTAAGCATACTATGAAATATAAATATCTTAAAACGGAAGTAATCTAATAAATCTATAGTCTATGATCTATATAATGTCTTTCACTTGGTGATGGAACTGCTGACAAAGGAACTTTTCCGTCATATTCTAATTTATGGAATAAGTCTGTTATTTGCTCAATGCTTGCCTACAGTTGAAAACAGTTTCATAATTCAGTAATATTTTTTGTGAAGAATTATCACATAGTTGCCTTTTATTGTCTGATTTTATCAAGTGCTAATAACAAACAACATGAGGTTCTGTAACAATCAAAATATTATTAAACATTTCAAAAGCAGAATAAATAACTTCTGTGTAAACCAAATAAGTCCTTGTTGGTGCAAACTTTGTATTTTTCAATTATAAGATTCTGATTCCACAGCTGTTCCTCAGTTGGTTGGCAAAACTTTTGTCCTGCTGACTCACACATAGCAGATGAGATATGATGTGTCTTTAATGTAGCAAATATTAAAGATGCAAAAATTTTTGAGTCTGGTTGGAGCAGTTGGTGAGTAGAGTGACCATCGACTTTACTGGATTCTATAAAATGTGGCTTTAAGCTGAGATGCTGATGTTTGGATGTAAAAATATATATTCTCTCATATAAATCGCATTTAAATATATAAATAGTTTGGTTTCTGTCAGTTATGTAAATATACAAGAGAGAACAAGGCAAATTTCTCTTTTATTTTGACCAATAATTAAATTTTACTTAATTGTCGCTGTAGGAGCCATGGTTTAAAATTTAACAGACTTTGACTCCTATATGCTTTATGAAATATTTCATCCTATTTGATGATTGCTCTGAATCTCGCCACGTTCTACGAACAAATGATACAATTTGCCCAGCGGACAAAATGAAGAAAAAAGGGTGGTTATATTATATTTTTCTCAATCTGTCAGCTTAACGTCACAGGCAGACTCGTTGCCACGGCAACCAAAAAACAACCCCAGGGCAGAGCAAAGATTAAGTTCAAGTGCATCAGGTATTAACATAAAAAAAAACACAAGACTGGCCCTCGAGGAACGACTTTGGGCACCCTTGTGTTAAAGTAATAAAAGTTAACCTAGCATAACTAACCTACTTTTTTAATTGAAGCTTTTTTTAAATGTTTTGTTGGCTCTAGTGGCCTTTATTTGAAAGTAGCTTGACAGGAAAGAAAGGGAAGACATACGGCAAATGTCGCCAGGCCAGGAATCGAACCCCTGACCACCGGCATGAGGACTAAAGCCTCAATACATGGGTTGTGCTTTGCCCCTGCGTCACCACAGCACCCCAATTAAAGCTTTTAATTTAAAAAAAGCTTTCATATTGGTCACATACTGTAGAACAATGGGCAAGCTCTGGGTCTAACTTTGACAGAAATATAGTTACTATTGAGGCATAATAGTAATATTAATATCTCACAGGAAATTTAAGAAGCATGCCAAAAAATCTGGATCTGGAAATGTATTAATTAATACAATTAATTCAAATAAATCTTTGAATTTATTTGAATTAAATTCAAATAAACTTGAATTCATGAATTGCTTTCATTAATTGCTGTTTTTCTAAGTTATATTTTCCAGCTGTAAATAAGAAGAATTTCTCAACATAAAACATCTGAATTTAGACATGTCCCTAAATCAACACACATTTTTTAAGAAAAAGCACAATATGTACAAGGTCATTGAATGAATGCTTTTTATTCAAAATAACAATAATATAATAAGGCGAAAAGAAAACATTTCTTTAAATATATAAAGCAAAGTAAGAGAAATGTAACATCCAATGTAAAATCCAAAATAAATTGTTTAGCAAGAGCTGTCAGTTGAATGATAAAAAAAAAAAGTCAATACGCTATAGTAACAGTTTTCAAAACATTCCTCAGTCTGATTAATATTTTTTGTGGCCATTTTTTGGTCTGATAGATATTTCAAAAATATATCAAGTGCCCACTGGGGCAGAACATCAAGGATAAAGCCTTTGGCTCATCGTTTCAGGGAAAAATAATTATCAGGTTTTAAAGGGGATGGGAGGACAAAAAGATCATTAGCCTAAAGCGAGGCAAGAGGTTTCTGGCTTGCAATGAGAGTTTAGCAACCAGTGCAGGCAGCAAATGCGCAGATCTCACAGACATCCATGGGAACCGCAGCTGAAATTAAGGCAAAAATCAGACAGATGAGAGCTCAGTCACACATTATTCACATAATTTCATATTAATGACTTGCTATTTGTGCTTAAAATTTAAATGAGCAGCTTAGTTTTTAATCATCTTACCTAATCTGACCAGAGATGAAGACCCTCCTGCCTGCTTGCAGAGGGGCAGCAGCTCCTGGGGCAGCATGGGCTCGGCACAGAGTGAAATGGGGCTTGCCCTGAACCTTGGATTCAGTTGGCCGGTCATGGCTCTGCTCTCCGATAGCTCCTGAAGCCTTTTTACGGCCTCCAGAGAGAAAGTCAATCCATTTTCCTAAAGGAAAAAGCAGATTTAGTTTTATTAATGGCTCATTGACAAAATGTGTGCAAAGGATAAGATAGATAGATTTCTGTAGCCCAAGCCACATGGTAGATAGCTACATGATGCTCCCCCATGTGATGGATGAAGTATGTAATCAAGTATGCAATAATCAAAAACCTCATAATCACTTACTTCAACCTCCACGGCCTCAGAGGTCAAGCCAAGAGCCAGAACCAGGAGAGCAACGGCAGCAAAGGTGGTCTTCATGGTGGTAGTTGGCAGCAGGTTGTTTTGCAGCTTCTTTGGTCTCTGGGTTGTTCTCAGCAGATGCTCAGCTAAGTGTGTTTGGTTTTTCTCCTTCCACAGGCTTCCTTTTAAATGCTCGAACCCAGGAGTCAGGCAGTCATGTGACCAGAGTCCCTACAAATGGGAGCCAAGTTTTTCTCATGAGTTAATGAGTACTGATAAGGTTTTACAAGGTCCGAAAGAGGAATTTATAAATCTTCCTTTGACCTCATCATCTGTCTGATTATTTTTATGGATCTGGGGCTCAGTGGTCTGCTGTTGTGGGTTAAACAGTTACCAGGAGATTCATGGATTACGACACAGCCACACCATCTCATTGTTAAAACGTTCAGCTACTCACACCTTTTTATTAAGCTTT
Source organism: Xiphophorus couchianus (assembly GCF_001444195.1). Classification (NCBI taxonomy): domain Eukaryota; kingdom Metazoa; phylum Chordata; class Actinopteri; order Cyprinodontiformes; family Poeciliidae; genus Xiphophorus; species Xiphophorus couchianus. The sequence continues at coordinate 7,246,225 of NC_040247.1, forward strand.
GTTTAAAGTTTAAAATGCCTGCTGGGCCTACATTTTAAACAATGGAAAAATAAAGAGTGCTAATCACAGAAAACTGCAGGTTCAGAGCTTTGGACAGACACACAGCAAATAAAAGTCCTAAAGCAGACCAATAAATCGACGCACAAATACCATCCTGGCCTATCAAATACTTGTTAATCTCTCCTCAGTAATTTGAGGAGAAAATATGGCTTATTGAATCTTGAATGAATGGATTGCTGTTGTGCAGTTGTGCATAAGCAGTTGTTTGATTTAATTTGCCTTCCTGCTTGGTCAGATCTGAGTTAATTATCACAAAAAAGCAAACTAGCTATACTCCTCTGAAGGATTTGAGACCTGCTTGACTCAGAGTGTTAACAACTGCAGCTGTGAAAGCTTTTAGGCAATGAAAGTGGCTACATTGAAAAAGAAAGGGGGTTATACATCCATCCATCCATCCATCCATTTTCTAACACCCTTGTCCCTAGTGGGGTCCGGAGGGGTGCTGGTGCCTGTCTGCAGCTAACTTTCTAGGCGAGAGGCGGGGTTCACCCTGGACAGGTCGGGGTTATATATTACAGACCAAATATCTATAAATATGTTTTGCTCTGGGTTGCAGGTTTGCCCTTTTTGTCAGTCATCTAAATTAAACACAGACCTGTGACCTTCCAAAAATGAAACAGTTTTTCAAACATCTGAAAGACAGCAAGGTTTGGACATAGTAAACCCTATATATATATGTACTGATTTTGTTTTGGTGTGGCATGAAACCTACCAGCACTGACACAGCTCTGTGAGCATTTGGCATGCCACCAACACATCTGGGAGGCTTTTTAACGAGCTTATGAAGCTCAATTTTTCACACACACGCCACGAAGGAACCATTAGTCCAACAACTGGGAATTTTTCTGAGCATCTTCAATACACTGTTGCCCTCTATCCCTAATAATTGCTTACTTTTAATGTCTGTGAGTAAGAAATACAGAAAATCTAGTTGTTTTCAAAGTAATTATTCTTTAAGAACTTCCCTTTTACGAAGTCATTATGGTCTGTGTTGGATGAGGGTGTGATTTCGACAGAAGAAAATTCAGTCATATGCTCAGTGTATAAATCTTTGTTGCCTGTTAAAAAATGTTCAAAAGCACTGATACCAAAAATGTGTGATCAACACAGAATCTCTTGTTAACCACTGAAGCTTCAAGAACATTTGTTTTTGTCATAGTAAAAACTATGGAGCTGGGGTTCCTCCACTTAGAGTGAAAAAAACGATAATTGTCACTTCACCCTTAAGACACTGGAGAAAGTTTGTGTGACAAATGTTATTAACTTGCATAGTAGGACCTATGCATATTGTTGTTTTTTTTTACTTTAAAATATCAGAAAATTCAGGGTGTAACTGAATAAACATGATTCCCCTTTTGCTGCAGGACATAGGTATCATTGTCATGCTTGTATATTGTCCAGAACACATTTAGTAATAGGGTCAAGATTGTCTGACTGATCTAAATCTTTAACCCTACACTTTAAAACCTGTTGTTTATGTTTTCAGGTTCCTTTTTACTTCTCTTTTCTTCTTATGTCAGTCATTATTTTGCAATGGCTTGGCTTACGCTCAATAGTGATTTTATCAGAAACACCTTGCAAGTCAAACCCTTTTTGGCCTTGACAGCTGCCTTTATTATTTTTGGCACAGATCAAACGATATGTCAGACAAATTCCTGAGATTTTGGTTCATATTGATTTTAAAGCATCACAGAGTTGCAGAAGATGCGTAATCTGTGCATCTTTAAGATGTGAATCTTGGGTTTCATACCATCTTAAAGATGTTATGATAGAACTGAATCAATAGAACTGAAATCCATGGAGAGCAGTGTACTTACTGTCATTTGAGATCATTTGAGCTTTGTATGGTGATACATTATCTTGCTGCAGGCAGCCATCAAAATATCTTTATTGTGGGCATGAAGGGATGAAGATGGTCATCTTTGTGGGAACCTATGTTTTATCTTGGAATTTTCCATATTATTTAGACTTTTTAACTGTTGGATAATAATTACAGAGAATATGAACATTGTTTTATTTCTTCCTTCAAATTAAAACGTTTACATACTCTAAGATTACTCAATTTGGGAAACCCAGTTTATGAAGTCACCTGGGTGACTTGGGTTTATAAGCTTCTGAGAGGTTATTCTGACTGGTAATTCTCAGCATCTGAATAAAGTGGAGCAACACAAGTGGGTGTGTTTTAGGGCAATACCTCAAACTTTCTGTCTCAAGAGAAAATGAAAATAAATCCCACAAGATATCAAGAAGATAATTGTGGGAATACATATGTCTAGTTCTTTTCTAGGAACAATTTACAGATGCATGGAGGAACTGTGCTCATTTTCAAAAATAATGTTCACAAATATAAACTAGATGGGAATGCCCAACCATTGGACCAATCAGGAAAGAAACAGACATGTTTTAGTGGATAATGTGTGCATCAAAGCAAAAGACTTTGTAATGATGCTGGGTAAAGCTAGAAAGAGGGTCACTATCCGCTCTGCACTGACATTAACTGAAAGGCCAGTCAGTGAGGAAAAAGGATTCACCCCTAAAAACAACATAACACTTCACAATATGGAAAGTATCTTCTGGGAATAACATTATGTAGAAATATTGAAGCAACCTCTCAAAACATTAGGAAGTTCAAGTTTGGGCAAAAATGGGTCTTCCAAATGGACAAACTGATTAATTGGTTAATTGCTGAGGCCTCCTAAATCCTACTATTAGGTTAACCAGTTATGTTTCATAATTAATATTTAAAAGAAAGTTAAGAGCTTTATAAACTTTCAAACACCTCATATACACTCCATCTACATTTATGACTGTGTTGACTTTAACAACCCCTTTGGTGTAAACACTGTGTATGACATCTCATCTTTTTAAATTTACAACCACACTCATCAAGATTGCTGTACATCTGCCTCATAACTTTATCGGAGGTTCGGTTTTGACTCCTCTGGATTTACGCATTTTGATATCATTCATTCAAATTTATTGCCCTGTTTGATGTGTAAATATGTTCAAGGGAACCCACTTCTCATTATGTCACATAGTGGGTGATACATAGTGGGATTCCCACCCACTATGTATGGTGTACTGTGTTTGACAACTGTAAACACTAAAGGCACTTTTTTTTTTTTACTTTACAAGCCGGTTTCATATTACTAATAACTGAAAGATTATCTTCATTAATAAGTCATGAATGAAAATAAAGTTACAGTTTCTGGCCAGTTTTCCAACATTTCCTTCCTTCTTCTGGTATTGTCTTAATTTTTGAAAAAAATCTGTATCATCATCATTTCTACATGATGCTTCCAACAAAATATGAATAGTTTTTATTACCAACCATGGTAAACTCAGCAAAACAACTAATCAGTCCTAAGCACATGATTTGCAGAGAGTGGGCTTGTCTGATGGGATTAGCTCGGATAAGTGAGGATAAGGAACTCATTACTAATGAAAACATACAGGTTCCCCTTTAAGGCTTCAGTTAATCATCACAGTTGCAATTTGTGTTTCATTTTGCAGATGGAGGTGGGAGGATGTGGAATGTGTGGCTGGGATTGCTATGTTAATCAATAATATCCATGTTAGACAATCAGGCCACCAGCCTGCCAAGAAATTGAGAGGTCGGTCTGCAGGAAACGTGTGGGCAGTGTAGACGTGACCCACAGCACAGCCAAGTCTATCAGGATGACAGTTAATAATTTAGATTAGCTGAATAATTGAAGACATTTTTAGGAGGCGATGTGAGGTGAAGTATCAGGGATGGGGTTAAAAGTTATGAACATGACATGATGTGGCATTTTGATACCTTCAGTCTGTTGGTTAATTCTCACATTGACCTGTTTTCCAAAATCTTTGCCACACACCCAAAGTTAATTAATCTCATGGTACTCTTTGTTTACTTGTCAAAATCCATTGACGGAACAAACACATTTGTTTTGCTCCAAGGAGCAGAAAACCTGCTTGTAAGTCACAGGACAAGGCCTTTTCCAGAGGCAACGGGTAAGACTAATTGACACCGAAGGAAAGAAAATTCTGAGCTTAAGTCTGAATGTCTTTGAATATTCTCCACATTCATCATTTTTACGTTGTTGTGAAGTGGTTCAGTAAGCAACATATTTTGTATTAAGACATTAAACATTAAATTTAAATCCTCCTATTCCCAAATCATACCATTTCCTAAACTTAGCTAATAAGATATTGTGTCCAAATTTCACCAAGTATATATTTCAATCCTTAAATGTTTCTTTAATACTAGAAAGATATTTAAGCTTTATTTTCTGTGCTGGAAGACAGCATCTTAAAAACATTAAAAGATTCAGATGTGAGCTGCAGGAGAAAGCTATTAATAATAATGTAATTATCTATATATTTAGCATAAGAATAATGTCTGAAGCACATTGTAAGATAAAGATCTTTAATTTAAAAGTTTTGCTAGCCTCATCCTTAGATTGCATTTTGAAAGGAGCTATTTATCACAGCTCTTTCATTTGAAATGGTATCAAAGTCTGCTCTCTGTGATGTTTATGACCAAAGGAAATACCTGCTATAAACATCTGCTATCCACCATTAAGTACTAATGTGTGTGATCTTAATCATTAAGAACTTATTTTCAAAAGCAATAAAAAGACACATTGGTATCACTTTTCCTAGTGCGACTTTGTGGTCGCACCCGGTGCATCTCATATATTCCACCATTGAGTGAGAATTTTCATTTATATTACAAAGTATTTTTAGAAAGTGTACAGATCATATCGCTTTCATGCACTTTTTGCTGTGGGGCGTTTACCTTAAAAGATAAGTATATCTTTCTGGTGGTGGATTGTTTCATATTGTTTTATGTAGAGGGGTGAAAAACAAGTTAGTAAACAAAACCAAGAAGTAAGAAAATAGGCACCCCAACATAATTTTTCATTTTGTATCTTTAATTTCTCATCGTTCTTTAGTGTTATTTCAGTTAGTCCGTGCAATTCTACACATGGCCGCTAGGGGCGCTGACGCGTTAGTGACCAAGAAAAGATTGAGCACACCAGAAGAATAAATCTTCCTGTTGAAGTTAAAAGGAGCTCAACGTGTGTGTCTCGTCTTTTCTATGTCGCAGGTCAGTAAAAATGTATGTTGATGCATAAATGTGGTGTCCTTCAAGAGTTAAGAGGTTATAGACTCGAGAGTCAACTGGTGGGTCACTTTGTACAGCTTTGGATGGACATTGTGTAGAAAACGGGACGTATTTCGGGAGGCTAACTAATGCTAATGCGAGCGAACGAATATTGTACATGTGTTGAGCTGAGAAACAGTTGAAGGACTAGAGATTGAATTCATTTTGAACTTATTGTATTTTTCACTTTTGAAACGGTAAAAGGCATTTTTCTGGTGTCTTTTCTTTATGGGTTATTTCAATAACACATAAACAATGTTGTTGTCAAACTCAATGAGTATATGTTGTGCAGAATAAAAATTGTAAAAGCTATTAAAATAGTTAAAAGCAAATCCATATATTTTTATTTTGAGAGTTAAAAATACAAAAGGTCTGAGGAAAAGGGACAAGATATTTGAGTTAAAACAAAACTAATTGGTTTGGAGAATTAAAAGCTATCTAAAGTATTTTGTCATTCAATAAAATTCATGATGGAGCAAGTTAAAATAATTCTTGTTCGGTTTAAAGGGATATTGCAGTCATTTGTAATGTACTGAGTCGAAGGGTCATTTGTTGAAGTTATACAGTGATACCTGAAGTATTTGATATGAAGTATTGCATATGTAGTGTTGTATATGGAGTACGGTCATCATAAATCTTCCTGTTGAAGGTAAAAGGAGCTCAACGTGTGTGTCTCGTCTTTTCTGTATCGCAGCATCACACGTTGAGGGAAGATCATCTACTACATTACCCTCAGCCATCCGAGGTTGCAGGGTAACATTTACATAAAGCAGAATTAACCTTCTGTTTGCTGTTCTCTCATATAGATATGAGACCATTTAAAATGTGTATTAGATTAATGAAATCACTGAATATTAAGCAAGTAAGCAGTCAAGCTTCTAGTAAGTGATAATCAAAACATTAATGAGGCTTCATGAATCTATCCTCTGTGGCCCATCCTTATCTGAGCTGTTGGGTTTGTAAATCAGTTACTGATAGATCTAAAGCTGTGAAGCCTTTAAATTATATGTTACATCACAGCACGACCAATAAAAAGACAAAAAACTACACAGTGAAAGGCCAACACACTTGGGAAACAAAACACACTCACTGTCTCTGTTACCTAACACCTTATTGTCTTAAAGAACAACCCATGAAAACTGCTCACTCAGTTGTTTTTTGTTGTAGAAAACCATTTGATGATTATTTATTGAACAGTTCAGCATTCTGACTTCAGGAAACAAACCTCAGAATATCAAATTGTACTATTGTAACTAAAAGGTACATATTTAAAGTAGAGGGAGATCCATGAAATTCTTCAAAAGAGAAACATTTAAATCCTAAGCCAAGTATATTAGCTTCTAGGCAATCTAAAAGTTTCTTGACATGAAAAAAATCAATATACAAAACGATACCACTTGTTGTATGCCATATCATAATTGGTTCCATTATTATAGACATTGTTTAGTTGAATTCAATTGTCTACCACAGGAAAAAAGTTGTATTAAAAAACATATGTACTTTCAAATTTTCAAATATTTTAATTTATGCACTAGTTTGTTTTATATGAATTATGTGGGTTGTTGCCAACCTCTTGGAAAATGTTCATGTTAATACATATACTAGAAGTGTATTTACTGAGAAATTGTTAATAATTTCAATATCTGTTTTATGCACTGTAAATAAATAAATAAATAAATGTAATCAAATGTGTTTTTTTTAAGTTTGCCCTCAAAAGTTAATAGAATGTCAGTAATCAGACATTTGTCCTGGTCCTTTACCTTGCATTTAGTTCCATGCCTTCAAAGCATGGAACTAAACTATGGACTAAACTAAACATGGAACTATGTAAAATTTCTTGTGTTTTATGCAGCTCTTTCCATATTTTAGGATAGTACCAAACACACATTTCAGTATCATACCTACTTGCTACTTTCATCCAGTTGCCCACAAACCATCAATTTTCCACTTTAGCCCACTACAAAGTAATTTACTTTGATTAGGTCATGATTGCTTCTGTTAAATCTTTCTGATAATAAATGTTCACTTTGCAACAGTTGATTTTTACAGTCCTTCCATTACATATTTGTACCATCTCTTTAGTTGTAGATTCTTAATTTTAAAAACATATTTTCTTTAACCTTTTATGCGGTTTTTTTTTTTTTCACGACCTTCCCCTCATGTTTGTTGTTGCAGTTAATTTAGAGGCATCTGACTGGGAACAACAAAACCTTCCACCAAATACTATGCTGAGAAACTTATTTGAAGGAATGTTATAAGCTCTTCCACTATGTCAACTGAAAACTTTCTTGTTGTGACCATATTTTGCATCAGCCACCTAAGATTTACAACATGTTAATGTCTGCAAACATTTGGAATAAACTGCAGACTAATTTGCAAAATGTAATCTGTGTATGTATTTGTTTTAGAAGAGTAAAAAGTAAAAAAAAGATTCCTGAGTGTGTAAAAAGATTTGCCATATCACAGCTATGCTAACTAGATGTTAATCTGTTAATCTTTTTTGTATTTATTTGTAAAGTAAATAAACTTCCTCTAGTACCTGTTATATATATTTTTAAGGGTTTTTATTTTCTTTTATAGCCACTAGAATGAAAGTGCAATTTATGCTTTGTGCTGTACATGCTGATCCACTTGATATCTTTAGCAGAGCATAACAAAAATAATATGAATGTTGGATTTACACAAATGGCTAAAGTGAAGCACACACAATCTGCACGTATGACGTGAAGTGTATACAAACACTGCTCTTACTATTTTACAACTTCTCCTCTGTTGTAGACCTCTCACACAATCTATCATCCATATCACCGATACTTTAAAGGTTACTGGAGATCAGATTCATTGCTAATGACGGCTTTCACATTTAAGTTTATTAGACTGGAAGACAAACATTGGCGTCTTTACAGAGAAGCCATAAAGTGACTTGGAAGGCTGAATGGTTCACTGCAGAGTAGATTTATAATAGAGTAAGGTTTACTTTACGCTGACCTATTCCTTCCCAATAAATCTTCTGCATTTGTTTTATCCACTGCCTCGACGTCATATGTGTTGATGTTTTATCTTTTCAATACTTTTCTCATCACTTTGGCGTGCCTTTATTACACCTTACGCAGGAGAAAATACAGCAGCAGAAAACTGTGCTTGTCAGATTGTATTTAGTTTTAATCCTGAATCAAATTTCACAAGTTACAAACTGAAGTGTAAAAATATTTGCTTTAGGAAAAATTAGAATTCAACTTTATTGTCATTGCAGTGTCACAAGTACTGTACAAGCGACGAGATGTAGTTTGCATCTATCCAGAAGTGCTCTACGAGATATAAATATTTATTTACAGATGTACAAGACTATGTATGTATGGACTATAAGGGGACTATGGACTATAAATAATGAGACTTTCAGAAATGTGTAGTTATTCTAGTTTATATTAATTGGAAGATTTATAATAAAAGGTTAAAAATCATAATAATGATTTTAACTGGAGAAAAACCCTGGATCTTGATTATTTTCTGACTGATTGTTGCTGTTATTTTCTGACATTCTGTTTCATTTCAGCAGGGTGATGAAATGTTTTCACATGCTTTAGGAATTTAATAATAAAAAGATCTAGCAGTACATACTTAGCAACAAATAATCTGAGAAACCTTTATCTGACCAGGTAACTTATTATCTAGCTGCACTGATCCATGTGCATCTGCACGTGGATCACGATCCAAGTGATTCACAGACTGCGTTGTTTTTCTGTTACGGGATTTATTTACGTCTGCGTGACCTACATGTGTTACTGTGATCTGGGTTAGCTATTCGATATTATGATAATAAGATCCAGATATAGCTCTGCTGGGATTCCCAGAAAGAATACATCAATATAACATAATAATTCAGTCAAATGTGCCATGCTGCCCTTAGTTATAATTAACTAAAATATAATAAAATAAAAACACATAGTCACCTGTAAAGGAGTGGTAAATTTAATAAATTAGTGGATTTATTTACCACAACTGGAGACGTAAGTGTTGGAAAAAGGTTTGCAATCTTTGTTGCCTTTTCAGTTACATATTGATTTTTTTCATGAATTTATTGCCCCCAATTATCAAAAGGTGCAAAAGTCAGTCTATTAGACAGCAACTGTTTAATTTCAGCCACTCAAGTAAAATATTAATAGAAACAATTCTGGACAACAACATAACAGAGATTAGTTACAATAGGAAAACAATATGTTCTGGTTAATAGTGGAGTTAGAACCTCCACTTATTAGGATCTATAAATCTGCAGATCCTGGTAAAAGTAGGTCACATTTATAAACAAAGTGGCAGTACTTTAGATAGTTTTGTGGGAAAATGTGATATTTACTCTTCCTAAATCTAAAAAGTTTTATACTTCTTGTGTAACCCATTGCTTGTGATCAGGTGAAACATTCACTCTTTGACTTCTTTTATATGACAGATTTATTCACGATTGGATTTTAGGTGTTTAGAGAACAAATCCCATATTATGAAAGAGAGACCCAACCATGCACACACACTCAAACAGAATAAGTGTGGAATCAGTTCGGTTTATATAATAAAAATGTCTTGACGGATTGAAACTCCAGTTCCGTAGCTTGACCCCTCTTTATTTCTAAAGCGTAATAGTTTTTTAAACTACTAAGTCTTGAAAAATAAAACACACAAAAAAGTAACACTAGTTCTTTTTTAATTTTTTTCCAGTAGTATTGCCTTTAGTGTTGGGGTCAACGGTAAATGACACCAGGCTGAACACAAGCTAAAGGCTGCACAAAGCTTGCCCTGATACAATCCTTAAAAGGCCTTTTAAGGGAGCAATCCAGGCTTTGTGTAATACTAATCTGTGTAAACAATAGTTTCAAGGGAGACAGTGTTGCTGGCTTTTCTGTGAGTCATCACCTCAGAACAATAAGTTCAGTCCTTTAGTAATCGTAAAAAACTGAACACATTGCCCCTGGTTTGCTTCAGACAATTGACAAGGACAACTGTTGAAACTGGAGCTGCATGCCAAATGTGTCCATTTAGAAACATAAAAGAAGGTCTCTTGAGCTGATGAATAGCATGTTTATCTGTTCAGTGCTTTGCGTCAAATGTGGCACTATAGTTTGCTCTTATTGTACTTTAAACTTAATCTAAGCACACATGATCATATTTCTGTCCCTGATCCAGTTTGCGCATAGAGAGGATCAATATGTATATATGTATTTTTAATTATGTTACGAATGAAATTAAAATAAAACAGGTTTTTCTTTCATTTGTTTTATTGCTTATTTGTACAACTTAGCCTTTTTTGTGTTGTTAAATTAAAATTAAATATCTATGTCCAAGTATGTTAGAAAAACATAAAGGTTTATTTTAGATCTTTTTTTGCATCACTGCAAAAACGATGCAAAAAAGGCCAATTACTGTATAATAATTAACCTTCACATTGTGCTGGGGGGCCACATAGTCACAATTTGCATCTGCAACAGAATATTCGAGGAAAAACAGACAAAGTAAGGTTTTAGGAATGATTAGCGCCATGCGTCATACCATTATTAGTGGAGGTAATGTTTTTGTACTCACTCCCACACTCTAGGAACTGGTCTGATGTTTCTTGTGAATAGACCTTGTTTAGGAAAAATCTTTTTTGTTTTGGGAGAGAGCGATACACTGAATCAATCAGAGACATGTGGATTTGTCTTTAGATATTTTATTTAGAAAATCAGAGTAAATATCAGCATCTGAGAAAACAAAAGCAAGAGAGAAGAAGGAAGAAGAAGAAGTGAAACTTAACACATACAATTCTCCTTTTATATCTTATCTGTCACGTACACGGTGCCTTCCACCCATCTCTCTCCTGTAGGGAGTTTCTCGAAGCTTTTCCCGTCTCTGGTTAATGGGTACCTTTGTCCCTAAATCAAACCTTGTTCAGAGGAGTTTTGGTTGGAAAAAGAAGACAAAATATTTTCCCTGAAAACTTTATCAGTTTCATAAGTATAGCACTTGCTCAGAAACCTTCATTATCAGTTCATTCTTCCCAGTAAATAAGCAAAAGATTTATTTTCCAAGATAACCCTTTCATAACAGTTTATCAATCTGACATCACTATGTAAAAATGCACTTTTAAATTCTTTGTGCTTATAAACAGAACTTCCAATTAAAATTTCTGACCAAATCAAAACTACACTAGGAAGACAGGGAATGTGCTCTTTTTTGCAACCACCTTTGCTGACTAATTAGGTTTAATTTTTTTTGCAACTGAAATTTGATGCATGAATAACCCACACCTCCTCCTATCAGTGTGAAGCTAATTTTGCCTCAAGCTCCTTTGAGAGCTGTCCCGTATTTCATCAGCTTTGTAGAAAGAAACGCTGTGTAGGAATTTTTGAGGAACCATTTTTCTTTTCTCGGCTGTTTTTCTATCAGCAGAAATAGTGATGTACAAATCGGTTCAAATCATTCTACAGACTAGTCAAACATTTGTTTATTTCACTCGTTTACTCTTTAAAATGAACATGTCACATGTTGACATAAGCAAAGGTTTTGAATGAAAAGGAGTAATTTCCAGAAAAATAGTCTTGTGTTGTCTACCACTTCTCTCAAAAGTTAATTCTTTACACCATAAGCAACCATAAGCAACTATCTACATTGATGCATCTTTAAACACAAAACAGGCAATGTGTATATATGAAAATAATAACAAAGTTAAATCATATTTATAATGATACAGCACTCTACTGAATCACTATACTTTATTAAACCTTGGTAGAATGGCATATATTTGTTTTCTTAATAGTAAAAACTGATTGGATTCTCCACAGATTGTTTTGTACCATAAACAGAAATACAGTGTTGCTTTTGTTTAGTTCTGTCCTTGTTTTTAATTTTTTTTTTATTTCTGCACTTGTCAAAGTATAAATGCTGTAATATAAATTTAAAGCCTTTATTGCCATTACACTATTGCATGATGAAAGAACAGTTGCCACTAAATAGTGCTTGTAAATATACATATATAAAACCAATAGCAAGGAACAATCATGATGATAAATAACAGAATGAAATACACTGTGCAAGTTGGAGCAAAGTCACATGGTCACAAGTGTCAGTGTTAAAAAGGGTGAGGTGTTTTTTTTTGTTTTTTTTATAGCAGCAAGCGCTGAATTCAGTGTTCCGATGAAAACAGTTCTTTAGACAGTCAGTCCTGTTTCTCAGGAACTGAAACTTCTTCCCTAATGGTTGTAGAAAAAGCAGGTGGCCAGGGCTGGACATATCTGTGCAGATGTGCCAAGCTCCAGAATGCCCAAAGGTCAGCCGATTAGTTTTTATGCAGACCCTGTGAGCTACAGAGCCTTCCTGTCAGCTGCTGAACATGCAGTAAACCACACAGTGACATGGTAGATCAGCACAGACTCAATAGTGGCTTGGTAGAAGGACGGCAACCATTGCTGATGACAATCAGTGAGAGATGTGAAGTCATGTTGTCTGCAGGATTTGAGATGTATGTTGTAATTTACTGGAATTTTAATCAATTACCTGAATAAAAACATGAGCATAGAATATATAGGAAATTCATCATTAATTACTTACATTTCTCTGCTGTCATTTGGACTCCTTCTGTTATGATTTAACCCTCCTGTTGAGTTGCGGGTCAAATTGACCCGTTTTAAAGTTTAAAATAATTTTTAAAATAGTTGGAAGTATTTTTTTGCACAAAACTTTTTCTATTTTTCTCACAGGTCTGTCCAACAAATCAATTAAACAGCTGCAGTTGATCCAGAACGCTGCTGCTCACGTTCTCACTAAAACCAGGAAGATAGAGCGCATAACACCAGTTTTAAAGTCCCTACACTGGCTCCCTGTAGCTCAAAGAATAGACTTTAAAATACTGTTGTTAGTTTATAAATCACTGAACGGCTTAGCACCACAATACATTAAAGATCTGCTTTTATTGTATCAACCTTCCAGACCTCTCAGGTCTTCCGGTGCTGGTCTGCTCTGCATCCCCAGAACCAGAACCAAACGAGGAGAAGCAGCTTTCAGCATCTATGCACCACAAATTTGGAACAAACTTCCAGAAAACTGTAAAACAGCTGAAACACTGACTTCTTTTAAATCTCAACTGAAAACCCACCTGTTTAGAATTGTATTTGAAATGTAATCCATTACAAATTTATTGATGGAACTTGACTTAATGCTTTGTTTTTGATTCTATGTTGCATTGTGTTTCTGTGTTTGTAATGATGTAAAGCACTTTGAAATGTCTTGCTGCTGAAATGTGATACAAATAAAATTTGATTGATTGATTGATTGATTAATAGGTGCACTCTACATATAAATTGAAAATGTATTCATTTTACACATTTGTAACCCCCCCCTGCGTTTACTTTTTACATAGATACTGTTTGGGTCAATTTGACCCAGCAGTCAAGTTGAAGTGCAAAAAAAGATTAAAAAATGTCCAATTCTATATGTCTCCTTGTAGCTATGACCCATATTTCAACCCCTACACACAAACACACACCACCACATGCATACATGCACATCCCCACACACACACAAGTCCACCCCCTCACTACTCTTTTTATTTCACTAGGAAACTGTGAGAAAGCAGGTGTTCATACAACTTTTGATGGGAATCTTTTCTGTTTCCGTGGACAAACTCCACCCACACTGAGTGGCACTCAGCAGAAGTGGAGGAAAACATAAATACTCTCTGCATGATTCATCTGTCTTGATTTTAATCAGCAGGTCAATTTGACCCTGAACAGAATATTTGTCTCAAGTTCAATTATAAAGCAAAAAAAAAGTGTAATATAAAAAATTTACCAAAGATCAATTTCAAGGAAATTGTTTTTTTGTGTCTATGTTTTTATCAGTGGACATAAAAAAAATTAAATTCCATTTTTTATGTCCAAATGAGTAAATGAATAAGTTGTCGTCATTGATCCTTAATTTCTGAGAAATAAAAAAAACATCATTGCACAAATATTGATTGAAATGGTTAGTATTGGAGTTAATCAGATACAAAAATGTTTTGGAGGGATTTTTTGATGTCTGACACTATTGCATGATTAAACAGTCCCAGGGTCAAATTGACCCACAAACATTATTGCTATACCTCAGAAACGAACATAACATGAGGGTTAAGTGCTTAATTTTTCCCAGTAGGAAGATTTAGCAGAAAAAGATCAATCTTTAACATGGGAACGGGAGCTGGCAATGTTCTCCAGAAGGGGCAGATCATTTTCTCTGCAGTCCCTGTTATCCTTTGTAGAGACTTCCTGTCAGCTGTGAACACATTTTTTTTAAAAACTTTCCTGCCTGGCAGTGTGGGACTCATAAATATTGTCTCAGTGTCAAGGTGAGGCCCAACAGATTTACCTTGGCAAGATCATGCCCCACGTGATACAGTATATAAAACTTTATTAGAAATGGCTTTGTGTTTATTTCAAATATAACTGACAGGAAAATGTAAAAGTGGTAACAAAGGGAAAAAGGTGAGAAAAGGGCTGCAAAGGGAAAGAACGAGAAAAGAGTAGGAGAGGGAAATAAGCCCAAAATACAGTCAACACAAAAATGACTTTGTTGTGTTACTACTTTTAATGTTCCTTTCTTTCACCTAAAGGAAGATGGTCAAAATGTGGTTGCCTTTGCTTTTTGCCGTTGAGTAAGTCTTTACCTCACTCTGCCAATGTGGGGAAGCTCTGCACAGGTGGCAACATGATTCTAAAGTTCACCCCTCAGTTATCCTAATTCAACCTTTTTCCTCAAATTTAAGGCATAAACTATTATTCTGGGCTTTGCATGTTCATCTAATTTCCCCACAATTGAAGCTGTCAAGCATTTAAATAAACAATAGTCACGTGGTTTTATTTAAAGGCAACCCATGATAAGGCAAAAACAGTATTTTGAAGCATGTACTTTTTTATCTGCAAACATTTCATGAGTTACTTTAGTAGGATGATTTCACCTGTGCTCATGTATTAACTGTTAGGAAATTAGCTCATGTTTTTTCAAGTTAAAATGCAATAGAAATATGTATTCTTGTTTTAAAATGTAAGTAAAGATATTTATCACTATTTAGAAAAATCTATAACCAGGAGTGAACTGTCATCACTAAAACTCTGGCTTGATAGTTTGCAAAACTTTATGGTATTGCAGTGCTTGCTTCCTGTAATTTTTGAAGGTTTTCTTGACAATTGTTTCTCAGTTTGAAAAAGAATTTATAAAGTAACTATCTTACGTGCCATACTCCCACACTTTTTACAGATAAACTCGATGTAAAGTAATATTCTTAGGCCACACAGGGAATGAGTCAGTCTTGTTTTGAGTACTGAAGTACCCCAGGAGTGAAAGAAATGGATTTTTATTACTTGCTGCAGTTGGAAGCAAAGTGATGGGAGCCATGCGAGTAAAATTTAAAGATGGGAAAAGAAAAGAATGTCTCTGTGGGAATCTCTTCAGGATTCTTAAAAATGCTTTTTCCTGCAAACCCCATGGTTTTCGATACACTTATCATCCTTTGTCAAAGCTACCAGCTCTTTTAGAGCTTCTCTGAAATGTTACATTGCTGATGACACAAAATTGACATGTTGCTGTAGAAATATTAACTTTTTCCAACTTTTTTTCTCTAAGAAAATCACAAATAATTTGATCGTCTGCGAAACACAAAGGTAATGCAGATTACCATTATGATCTAACTGTGCCCTCTGTTGGCAATGCAAGGTGTCAAAGTGTCAGGGGAAAAATGTGTGCTTAATAGTTTTTTTATTTCACTATTTCTGATGGCATCAAAAAGGCAAAATCATTTATTTTCTTTGAATTTGTTATGTGGGACATAGGAAAGCACATATTTGTTTCTTGCGTTGTCAACATGCTTTGCAAAATGCATCGCAGCCTGAAACAACACAACGTTTGGCTGACTTGTCAGAGGCAGTTTGCCACTCATGTATTGGTTCTCCGTATTGTGGCAAATTTTATTTTTGTCTACTATCTTTTGTCCTTGTTCATCTGATGGTTGTCATGGTATGTTATTGTTTTAATGTTTATAGACATTCCCAGAGGGAACTTGTCTGGGCCAGGTTTTTCCCTGCAGAAATAACATTCAGTCAAGCAAAGAGCCAGAGAGTCTCACACTCTCTTCAATGTTTATGATTTTTTTCCCCGTTTACTATTTCTGTGAAATTGATGTGCTGCCTGCCTTCTGTCAGAGCTTCTCACTTTGACCTGTTCAACAGTGTATCATTTGTAAGCTCTAGCATTCTGTGCAGGATATTAATAAACCTACCTGAGGGATGGATTTTTCACCTCAACAGTACTTGACAGTGGCTTTTTTCACATTTATCACAATGGCACATTATGCAAAAATAATGCTTACGGCTACAATAAATGTAATTTATGCAGTAATTATAGTGTGTTGAAAACAACATCAGTTTTGTCAATTTTCTTTCAAAGAATTCTATATGGTTGATAGAAAAGTATAAATTTATAGTCATGTAGTACCAAAAAAAGCAAAAACTTGAAATGAATAAAAATAATCTGTTAGACATCATGATTGTTCTACATTCTTTCAGTGACATGGTTTGATTGATTTCATCCATTGTACAAATGTCCATTGTATTTTTTTTTTGTTATACTTTTAGACTTTGGTTCAGCCTGTAATGGACTCACTCCCAACAAAAAAACATTTTTGTGACCGTTGATGTGCAACCTCCTGAGAGCTCTTCAGCTTCACACAGCAAATAGTTTGCTTTTACTGCTCAACATCATTGTTTTGCTCAGTTTTACAGTGCACATGTTGTTAGTACAGCAGCACCTGTTAGTCATGCTAAAGTAAAACTTTGAAAGCTTTCTGTAAGTATTCAGAGTAAAACAGTAGAAGGTGATGGAGATTAAGATTTTGGACTTACATTAAGAGACGGACTTTCCATTATCATCACAGTTGCATGTGCAGCTAAGCACAAAATTATTCATATTCCTTTCATATTTAGATTAATAATTGTTTTCATTCAACCAAGAAGTTCATTTCTGATAGTAAATGAGAAAGGAACATCTCTAACCATAACAAAAAAGAATCATCAGTTTTGAAAAAAAGGCTTATTTAAAATATTCATCTATTTTCAACAGTCAGTGAAAATATCTTTTTGGCATTACAACAGTCAAAGACTTCTTTTAACTAATGAGCACATTTTTGTCAGTTTTCAATATTTGCCAATTTACCTTTGATGTGGAGATCCAAGTTTTTGAGAGTAGGCCTCTTTAATTCCAGTCACAATTCACTAGTTTAGCCGTCTCAAATAAAAACTCCAGCCCACTGAAAGCATTGATATTCCTGACAGTCTGATGAAACATGTAGGTGAAATTAAAGATTATTCTTAAATGTATAAGTCTAAAGAATCACTTTAGTCTTAACTGCAGCTATGTGTTGGTTTTCAAGTGAAATATTGCTCCAACTCTCCATCTGAGACTTTTTTCTTGTCCAGAATCAATCTGGTAAAATATAATGATAGAATGTGTATTAGGTAACATTTTATTAACATTTACAAGATGAGGATTTATGGATTTTATTGTTTGATGTTTCATCTCATTTGCTATCAATAAGTGCTGCAAACTATTTGTGCTTCCAATTAGCCTAAAAGTCAAGCATCAACAACAAGAGTTCAATATGTTATTCTGATGAAAAGTAAATGTCTCATACCTGATTTTTCTATTAATTTGCTGGAAGAATTACTGGCGGTGGAACAGTAAATATGAAACTCTGAACAGCCTGTGGGAAGAGTTATCTTTTTACATTATAAGATACTGAAACGTCTTCCTGCAGGCTCAACTTGTCATAATAACTACTTGTTAAGTTAAATTTAAATGTAACAGGTCACCATCATTACAAGGTCTGGTCCTTCAGACATGAGGCAGTTGTCTGCTTTATCTTAAAATTTCTCCTTGCTCTTACTGTTTCTCTGTCTTTCTACTTCATGCTAGTAAAGGCTTGAAACTAAATCACCTAAATTTGAATGTAGATACAGCTCCATTTCCCAAAATGCAAAAACGGTCATGACCACAATGATATCTATTAAGTATAGATTGACTGTTCTTTTGACATTGAGTGTTGAAGGAGATTAGAGCAATGGCAAAAAGTCTTTGAAAATGTGTTTTCTATTCTTCAGAAATGATTAAATTGTCTTGCACTTTCAGAGAATACACTGCAGGTGTGAAAGAGCTCAATTAGTTATCTCAGAAATGGGCTCAGTGGTCTTTACCTCACTTAAAACTGATCTAGTTTGCAAGTGTACAGTGTAGATCAAAATAAAACTGCAAATCCTGAAAAATTGAAACTGTAGGAAAAAAAACAAGATACATTCAGTGAATTAAACATATGGAAATAAATTATCAATAAAATAACGTTATATTTAAGCAAAATACACCTATTTAGTTTCTGCAGACAGAACTGAGCCACAATAGCTAAAGTTCTATTTTTTCAGACATTTTTAAATGAAAAAGGAAATTTTAAAAAGCCTCAATTTTAAGTTAGGATGAGTAGAGTGCCTGAACTGCCTCAGTGTGAGCTCACTTCATGTCAAGTTACGTCAAACTTCATTACAATCATTAGAGACAGAGCAGCCTAATGTTTATGTATGAAGTAATGCTTTTCAATTCATTGTATTTGTGTAACCTTTGCTGCCAGAGGAAGAGCGCAACAAATTTAATAATGCTGATAAAAACTGAGGGCTCAATAAAGTCCATCAGACAGATGGTGGAACATAGCAGAGTTTTTTCAACAATTCCATACAGACATTATAATACATATATATGTTATAATTTGATGTTTTTGGGTGAGTACAGCAGGAACTATAGCAGTCTGTGGACAACAGAGAATCTGACATTTAATAACTGAATCAAAGAGGCATCAACAACCAATCATAGCAGGTACTGCATATTAATGGATGAACATGAATATAATTAATTTGACAAAATAAACAGCAATAGTACCGGGTTTATACTGTATATTCATGTACTTGAGAAAAAAAAATCTATTGCTTATTTAAATTGATAAGCAGTAAAAATAAGGAGTAAATTCTGAGCTTTTAGCAGAGATCCTCTTCAGGTTTTTAGATCTTTTCAGATTTTACTTGAAATAAGATTTTTTAACTTGTTGAGAGATTTTACCTGTGAATAAATGATGGTTATTTAAAATAAAAATAAATCTTACCTTAAGTTGCAAAAACACACATCACCAAATATATTTTTAAATATATTTCCACTTAAACAAGCTCAACTGACAGGACTGCCAAATCTCTCCATGTTATGGTCAATAAATGAAAGTAGTTCCTGCAACACTTAGCACATGAAGTCCAAAACATTGGTAATGCCTGAATTGAGTTTAAATAAATATTTTAGGAGATTATTTAGGAGAAGGAAGTCCCACTTAACAAGACAGTACAAAATGTGTTCAAAGAGCAACTCAGTGCAGTTGTAAGAATGAGGAAGCAGGGTTTAAATAATTCTTTAAGGTTTTTCTTAATGACCTGCCAATCAGCTTTGAAAGGACAAATATGACTAAGGAAAGCTCATTCATGAAACAGGCCCTTGATGTGCTCTATAGTCAACCTTTAAAAAGAATTATAGATGCAGTTTTTGCCCAGACATGGCCTGGTCCCTGTGCAGGGAGCTTCAGAGGGGAAGATTGAAATTAAGCTTGAGATGCTTTTAACAGCTTTGTGTGACTCTAACTCAGAGGACAGTCAACCAAATGTCCACTGATGTATTCCTCAATGTCTTGACGTAAAGTGTCTCTGACAGCCTGAATCAAACTTTCTTTCACAGTTTTTAGAATTTAATTATTTATTCCTTATGTTTATTTTTACGTTTTGGAGCCATATGAAGGTTTGACAGAACATAATATCTTATGCTGCTAACTGTTTTTATGGCCTATGTTTTTGCTTAAAATATCAACATTTATTTACCAAGGATAAGCAAGAAATCCAGTTGCCTCAAATGAACTTCAGATTGAAAAATTATATTTGATCTTTTGGCTTAGGACACGTATTTACAAAATATAAGTCAGATGATGCCTTTTTTTTTATCATTTATCTGTTTTTCTTTTCAACCATAAATCTGGTGCTGCATATGACCTTTAAATCCAGTGATATTTAATTAAGCACATCACAATTGTAAATCAGGAGCATAAACAACCAACAAAAGCTGCAATGGTAAAAGCAGAATCAGCCAGAACCCAAAATGCAGCCACAACAAGAGGATGGTTAATCAAAAAGTTTTATTACTAAAGTAAATGGTGTAGTGTGGTCACACTAGTGGGTCAGGGACAAGGAATCCACAGGGGTCAGGAGTCCAGCCGGGGGAGGGGCGGGTGAATGGACAAGGGGAGATCTGTGGGGGCCTCAGGGGACAAACAGATGACAGGGACAAAATCCACCAACCAGAGGCTGAGTCGTGAAACGGTCCAGGGTCATGCATGGGAGGGTCTCAGGCAGTGAAAATCCAGAATCCAGAAGGCAGGAGGCAGGGTCAGAAACAGGCAGGGTTCAGCAACAGGACTTTCAACAGCAGAAGGATTAGGCACAAATCTGTGGTCAAAACCAGGCAGGATCAGAAACCAGAAAACACTTTGAAACATGAGACAAGGCTTGAAAGCTGTGACAGTGGCAACAGACGATCTCGCACTGAGCTGGTGACGAGCAGCTGTTTAAATAGGAACCAGCTCAGTGCAGGTGAGGGCAATAAGCAATCAGCACAGCCAAGGCAGCGCTGAAGGGCTGGAATCATGACAAAAGCAAGGAAGCACTCCAGTCAGTTTGAATTTAATTAAAGGTCAGAAGTTTAAAAAAAAACTGCTATTGTCTGTTATTTTGTTAACTTGTGTCAAGAAGTCTATTATAGCATGTTTCAGAAGAAATCCAAGAGACACTGTATTGGTAGTGATGTTTTTTATATATGTGTTTGGAGAAAAACGTCCTCAAAAATGTAAACAAACCCAAAGAGCATCACAATATATATTAATAGCTTCCAACATTTCAACAGCTCTCATAGTAATAAAACTATCTAAAAAGCTCCATTTTATTGCAGCATCCCCTACACACCTTGGGATTTTATATCACTCAATTAATTCACTCAGGTGAAGCGTTTTGAACTCCTAAGTCTAATATATCAATCATTTCACTCCTCTTCTTCTTATCGTGATCTTGTTAGGAAATCCTCTTAAGTGCAGTGACAGTTTTACCACTGGTATTCCTGATAAAAATGTGCACTCTTCTCTTCAGCTCGCTTTACAGATTACAGTTGGGTTTTTTTTATATAGAATAGGGTCTGATAGCCACATGACAGCTTAGTTTTGTGACTGGAGAGCTTTGTTGTGTTTATTTGGCTGTGTTTTCTCCCCCCTAATTTCAGAGGTTTTTTTGCACAAGCAACATTAGAAGAAGATGATGCCATGGACTCTAATAAAGTTTCAAATTCTTTTGGAAGATGAACAAGTCCACAAAACTATAGATCCTGCACCAGGTTTATCTTTGGGAAAATTTGTGTTTTTCAAACATTTATCATATGTATTATGCCAAACCCACCCAAAGTGTTTGTTGCTAAAGTCCGATGTTGGTCTCTTCTGTGGCAAAGGCACATTCTGCCAAAGACAGTTCCAGTTTGCATGTTGGTACGTCGTAATATATGTTTTACACATAGTTTCAATGGAAAACTTTTCTTTTTTTTTTGTATGTGGGGATTATTTGGGTTGTTGCTGACATCTAGTGTAAAGTTAAGGTCAATTTGAATAGCTGTATATTAATAATTCCACAAATGTCATCTTATGCTCAGTCAATCAGGTAATGCTACTAATTAGACTTGATGCCACATTAGTATGGAAATCAAAATCCACAAAATCAAATTTCACACATTAAAATTTATTTCTTTAATATTTGTGTGAAACAGACCGTTGAGAACAACCAACCATGTGTTTGGTGAAAATGGCTTGTTGATTTCTCCCACCTGAACTCTCTTCTGTGGAGTGATTTTAAGTATTCAGTAAGTTAGCTCCAGTAGACACATAAAGTAGTAGCTGACAGCCAAGTTCATGTGATGTTGATGAAATGCAATGAAAAGGGCTGCAACAACTTTTTTTATTTTTGTATTGAGGGACAGGCTACAAAAAGAATAAAGGAAAACACAAAATTATATATATATAAATCTTAATATTATTATTGCTACTATATTTGGTCTTGCATACATCTGTCATACACTGTTGGATTATTATATTCATCCAACTATTTATTTATTTATTTAATTAAGTTTCTTCATTATCACACAGTATTACGTAATTATAACTTAGTTATGTTTCATAATTATGAGACCCTTTCTCATAATTATGAGATAACGTGCTATAATTAGGACTTAGCAGTCTAATAATTACGAGAAAGCTATAATTTTCTTTTCATCACAGCGGCGGAAATTATTGAGCCCCGCTCATAGGTTAGGGTTTCTACACTTAAAAGTATACAGATCAAGTTTTTTATTAAAAGTTTGTTCGGGAGGCATTACATTTTTTTTTATGTAAATTTTAAACGTCATTAAAACATTTCGCTGTATTCGAGTTCAGAATGTGCGGGGATTATCGATATTTTTGTTGATAGTTTTTACTACAGTCCCGTGATTATATTTTCACTCTGGACTTCATCACTTTCTCTCCCCGGCTCCTTCCAGCTCCCCCTCTGCTTCACCAGGTAATTTCTCTCTCTAAAGGGGAGCACAGCTGCAGAGCAGATCCAGTCCTCTCCCTGTGTGGACCCTCGGTCTGCCTTTTCCTGTCTCTACGGAACCGAACCGTTCGAAGCAACTTTTCTTTTCCATCCATGCACTATTTGCTGCGTCTGCCGCTCCATTTACAAGCATGACACAACGTGTTCACAGCAAAAAGCGACCTGCAGATCAACATCAAGGTGAGGATTCATTTCAACATTTTCTGCTCTGTGTGCCTTGTAGATAAACATTCGTAACCTTTACGT
Source organism: Xiphophorus couchianus (assembly GCF_001444195.1). NCBI lineage: Eukaryota > Metazoa > Chordata > Actinopteri > Cyprinodontiformes > Poeciliidae > Xiphophorus > Xiphophorus couchianus. The sequence continues at coordinate 7,269,427 of NC_040247.1, forward strand.
GATTAGATAAAAGTGGGCATGTTTATTTATTTATTTATTTTTTATTTTTATTGATATGCTCACTGCATTAATTACCCAGACATTTCAAATGCTTTTAGGCTATACCCTTTTATTTCACTTTATTCAAGATTTTACACATAAATAGAGAGTTATTTTAGAACCGGTTTTTAAATGCTACATACTCCATCACATTGTATCAGACAATTTTAGATTTGCTCTATGTAGGCAATATAATTAACCTTTCAGAAGAAGTCATTAGCATATATCATTGTAGCATTTGTAATGGCATTTATTTTGAGCCGCAAATGGTTGATGAGAATGATCTCAACCCCATTAAAAGCTACATTTTCCAAAACATGAAGAAATCTGCTAGTTCACTGTCTGCTGTTTTTTTTTTTGCAACATGCTTAATCATGTTGCTTAATAATGCATATTGCATATTTAATATTATTAAGCATTATTAAGTAAATCACAACCAAAACTTGAAATGCAAGTATAATTTAAGTGTGAGTTATTCTAATGGAGTCAACTGCCTTTATTATTACTTTTATGCAAATAGTCAGACTCAGATGTTTTCTTTTAGACATAGCCGATCCTATGTTGCCATCCAGCACATAGGTTGGCAACATGTGGTTATATTATTTATAATAATATAAGCTTCTGATAAGCTTATATTATCAGAAATAAGCTTAAAAATAATGAATGTATAGACTAATAGGAAAAGTTAATAACTCTACACTTTTTTAAATGCAGAATAATATCAGAAGCTTGTATACCTAAACACTGGTAGCATTTTTTTTGTTTGTCATCTTTGGATCACAAATAGTTTTAATCAGTGCATTGTTTGGTTGAATTATTACCTCTTCCAGGATGATTTATGATGATGGTTTTCCCTGACAAAAAAATGGGGCATGAAAACATTACCATGAAAGTAGAAATATATGTATATATTTGACCACAGTAAACATTGTCTCAGGGTTGTTTATCATCAGAAAAATGTTTGATTTTTTTTTATTTTTCTTTTCAACTCAGGTCCCAGTAGTTGAACTAAACCAGACGCAAGAGAAGGGATTTTTGTCACCTCCCATTATTTATCCGGCCCTCCTGGTTAAAATGGAGCTTTCATTGCAGGGTTCCACTTCGTCTGCACCACTCTACAACACTAGCATGCCATTCAATGGCTCAGGGAACAACACTGCTGAGCAGTTTACAGAAATCAACCTTTTTGAAGTCCTCGGTCCCAAGCGATCCCCCTTTTTTTTCCCTGTAACAACAGTTTACCTTTTAATCTTCCTCACCGGGTTGTCTGGAAATCTCCTGACATGTGCAGTGATTGCAAAGCACAAGAAGATGCGTAACCCCACAAACTTTTATCTTGTGAGCCTGGCTATGTCGGACCTCCTCGTGCTGATGTTTGCGATGCCATTGGAGATTTACGACCTGTGGGAGAACTATCCATTCCCCTTTGGTGAGGGCGGCTGCTACTTCAAGACCTTCCTCTTCGAGACAGTTTGCTTCGCATCAATCCTCAATGTCACAGCACTCAGCGTGGAGAGGTACATCGCTGTTGTGCATCCACTGAAAACACGATACCTCTCAACCAATCAGCATGCCAAACGCGTCATCACCGTTGTGTGGGGGGTGTCGATGGTCTGTGCTGTTCCTAACACTTCGCTTCATGGCCTTTTTTACTTGCCTGAGAGAATGGAGGAGTCCGCTATATGTGCTGTGGTCAAGCCCATTTGGATCTATAACTTGCTGATGCAAATCACAACTGTGTGTTTCTACTTCATTCCTATGATGATTATTAGCATGCTGTATCTTGTGATGGGCATACATCTGGGTAGAGAAAGGCGGTATGCCAGGAAGAACCTGGGGAATAATGGCTGCAGCAACACCAGGAGAAGGATCAGTGGAGAGAATGGGCGCAGAGGACAGGTCGTCAAGATGCTCTGTGAGTATAATTTATATGAACCAGTTGTTCTGGATCCTCAACAGTCCTTAAACTGGTGTGAAAGATTATTCTGTAACGGGCAGTATTATGTATTTTCCAGGCACACAGTACAATCAAACAATTGTAACACTCAGTTGGTATAAAAATAAAATCAAATATGACTTAAAAGAAAATTGACTTCGTAATTTAACTCCTTGAAATTGGGCATCTGTCTCTTTAATCACTTGTGCCCTTTCTGAAACTAAGTCTTCAGGAAGTCATCACAGCATTGCTCTATTATTCATTCTTTTTTGCCATAGTTTCTACCAGTGTTGGACTGAGAAGCAATATGCAGTTCCACCAGATTTTTGCTAATTGCTGCTGGCTAGTCTGAAGGATCTGAAGGGGGGGCTGCTCTCCGAGATGGAATAAACTTGGAAGCTGCAGCTCCAAAGAGGAGTTGCGCCTCAAAGGCTGCAGTCATTTTGCACAACTGAATGGCTGCCATGATATAAAAAGATTTCTCAAACATGGATTCTTTCATGCATGTTGTTTCTCAAACATGCATGAAATAACCCTTTGATTTCTCAAATATGTCTGAAGTGTTGGAGGCAACAGGCATGTTTTTTTGTGAGGGAATAACATAAACATCGATTTCACATCATACTGTCCCTTTGATGTCCTGTCTAAATTTTTTGGAAACATTTTAAATAGATTTTTATTTGTCATCTTGTCTTTCAACATAATGTGAATAATAGCTGCCACGAATTCCAGAAGTACTTAATCTCAATGTCTGTTATCTGAAGAACTTCTTTCATCTGAAGCCACAGATTCCAATATGACCTCAAGCACAAGTGTAAAACATCACTGGGAGTTTTACAACACATCTCTGTATCCGTGCTCCTGTCGGAGTTTTTCTCATAAGCAAGCGAGGGTTTTTTCTACAGAAGGTCTGTAGAAAAAACAAACAAAAAAAAACACTTGTCAAGTATTTCTAGAAATGTGTTACTTTATTGATTACCCTCCCAGAGAAATGAAACTGTGAATCATGTCTGATAGAAAAAAACAACTCTAAAAGAGACAAAGATGTATAAAATTGACATCATTTTTTCTATCTTACATGTTGGTCATAAATGTTTATTACTATAGAAAAAAGCTGCAAAATGCTGGTCAGATCTTTTATTTGAATATGTTTCTTCATATTAGAGCTTTGTAGTTAGTGAAAAACAGATAAAAAGTATTTCCATATCACTATAACATTAAGAAAAATAATTGCTGTAATTCTTGGTTTAAAGTATATTTTTGTATGTTTTAGCACAATCTTGGGAATTCAGACATACAAACAGCTATCAATGCAGTATCACAACTTTTAAGAAAACTATCTTACAAAAAAGTGTTATCAAATAAAAACAAAACAGTGACAATTTAAATTGTGTTTAAAAATTAACACACAAACAATATTTCATTCATTCTACAACCAAAAAAAAAGTTAGGATGCAGAAAAACAAAAAGTGATTTAAGAAATATAATTTCAATTTCTTGAAAGTCTGAAAGCAATCTGGTTGCCTTCTAAGCTTAATCTTTATTTACTACACTAAAACAGTAAATATAGTAATTCTCTCTTTGAGCTACAGTTGCTGTTGTTTTGTCTTAGCTTATTAGAAATAAAATATGCAGGAAGAGACACATCCTCCACACACACAAATAATAAATGTATTAAAAGATTGAATCTTCCTTTAAGCTCCTATCCATTACAAGCTAAAATTGGATTTCAGTTTAAAGATCATCATTTTGCCCTTTTGGCAGTGCAACCTACGGTGGGTATTACCATCACTTCATGGGAAGAAACTCTTGCACAGATAAATCACAACATTCAAATATAACATCCCATTACAAACATCTAATGGAATCTTTCATTTGTAAAATGATCAAACAACCTCCAGGTCTGAAATGATCAGACCTCTCTTCAACTTATTTCACTTATCTCCAATCATTTAAATTTATGTTTAAGTGCAAGTAATGACTGAGAAAACTGGCAGAAATGATCACAAACACATAACCGTGCAGGACATGGAAGAAGCATTGCCGAAAGCAACAAAATTCTCCTCTGTTCGGTTGCCAAGGTGATGAAAACTGGTACCGGTAATAATAATTCAGTCACTTCCTAATGCGAAATGGTTGCAAGTCGTACAGGGATTTCATTTCAATGGAGGAGAAATGTCACCACCTGTTGTGGTTTTTATGGAGAAGTTTATATTTCAAATCGACATATCCTGTTTTCTTTTTACTATCCAAGTAGTATGTTGGCCAAAAACAGTGACTTACCTAAAGAAAATACTAAAAGCTATGCCAATATCTGTAATATGCAGATGTTTATGCATGAATCATACACTTTATTCCATAAATGTTGAAACAGGTAGATCTTTATGGGTTTTCATTAAAAACATGGATATACACAGGACCATTAACAACACTAAAGGTTTTGTATGTGTTTGTGACTTTTTTGTTTTTTAAATTTTATGCACTTCTAAATGGTGTCCTGACAATCAAAGCCAGTTGAAAGGGACTTTATTATCTTTATTCAGGTAAAAATTGAGTATAAAAAGAAGAAGTTAAGTTAAATGATCTTCTTCATTGTCCACAAGAAGGACCTTAAAGTTGCTAATGCATTTGACCATAAGCAAAATAATATCAAATACATTTCTGCTGAAACATATTTTAGTTTTTCTAATAGATATATTTTTTATTTCAGTTATGAAATTCAACACTAATAAGTTTAGAACAATAAAACATTTATTTGTGAACATGTACTCAGTGGGGGAAAGAAACTTAAATTATTTTTGACCAAATCTCACACTCATTGACACACATGCTGTTTTAATATTTCTTCATTGAGCAAATGTTTACAAAACCAATAACAAAAGCATATGACGAGCCAATATACAGCGTAGATTGTTAATCACCTGCTCTGCCAATTTGTTCTTGATTTTTCTGTGGCGTCTCACATATTTTTCAGGAACTACAGCCCATTTCTTTGGATACAACTTGTGTATCATGAGTCAAGTTTGTAAACTGGCTTCCCTGCACACACCTTTTCAGCCATGCCCCAAAATTATGGAACAAATATTAGGCCCTGATGACCACACCAAAACAGGCTTTGGTGACCTTAAGTCCTTTTGTTACAAATTTGGCAGTTTTCTTAGCGTCATTGTCCATGTAAAGAACCCATTTGTTCATAACTTTGTGGAAAATGTTTTAAGATAATCCTCATTATCCTAACTATTTTGTGAAGCCAATCAGTCCCCTCTGCAACAAAACACTACACAACATAATACTTCTACCCTGTGCTTTACAGGTGGGATGGTGTGTTCTCCCATTTTCCTCCAAATGTAACAATCCTGCCGAATTTTATCCAGAAATTAAGGTCTTGTGAGCATTTCCAAATTGTAGTCTGTTTTTTTTTATGTTAATTTTGGAGTAATGGCTTCTTCCTCTCTTTGCTGCATTTCTTTCTAGAATGTTGCAGTTTGTTTCACTATGGATAATAATACTCTCTTAGTAGCCTCAGCTAGCATCTTCACAAGGTCTTTTGCTTTTGTTCTGATGTGTTTACACCAAAAGATGTTTATCTCTGGGGCACAAAGGGGCACATTTGGGCATTTGGAAACTGTTGGACCAGTCTTATTGTGACCCACAATTTGATTCATGACATCTTGCATGATTTTTTTTTTTATTTCCATCTAAGACAGAGTGTTTGAGGTGTTTTGACTTTAAAAAATAAATCCCAGGTTTACCTATTTTACATAAAATTTTACTAATTACCATGTCATAAGCTTTGGAATGTTTAATCAACTTTTGTGTTTTCCAAAATTGTTAAAATGTTACCTTATTTATATTCAGATGCAAAAACATCTGAATATAAATAAAGGAATAGAAGATTTTTAAATATATCTTTCACATTGCTCTGGCATTTAGTGAATAGAAATTATTTTGATATTAATCTAATTTAATGTCAGATAGTGAGAAAAAATTATTTAAGATATGGACTTTCAACTGTATATTTAGATGCCACCTATGACAAGTTATTCCGATTGCATATCCACACAATAAATAGCTACATTTATTCTGTATCTGCTAAGCCTCTTTTAGAGAGAGACCTATAAGAGATTAACAAATAGGGAACAAGATGAGGAATGTAAGGGAGCATCAAGTACGACAAGACTGTGTAAGAGAAATATTCAGAACTGGCAATAAATAGATTGTCAAATCATGTAGGTGTTAAGAACATTTTGCATGTGTGTATTTTTGTTTTCTGCCTCAAGCTAAATTGCTGTAAAGGTAAAGAGAAAACAGTATCCCCTCTTTATTAAACACATGCAATAAAACCTTCCACATTTGATAAGTAACAGCCTTTTATTTTTCAGTAAAATGGTTCTCGAATATCCAAATTGTTCTTTTATGTTTGGTAGGTGGTGGCTCAAATGTTCACTCAGCAAGAGCTGCAATTTAGGGATAATGGCTTTCTGAATTGTCTTTTTTGTTGTTGATTTTTTTTTCACATTTGCTTTTCAGACAACAGGAAGCACGTTTATCACTTTAGACACAGCTGTATTTATTATTATTATTATAAAAGCTTTCAGGTTACACATTAGACAATCTAATAGATTGGTTCATGTGGGAGTTTTAATGTATAATAATTATTTCTTTCTGCCATGATTTATAATATAAATGCATTTGTCTTTAGGTTGCCAATGACTCATATTTAAATATGTTGAAAAAGACTCAGATAAACATTTTTCTCATGTCCCACAAGCCCAACCGTTTAAAAAAAATGCTAATACCTTGAAATGCAATGCATTCTTTAAGGATAACCACAACCTTTCTCTCTGTCTGGCTTGATCCTGCAGCAATTGTTGTGGCTGTATTTGGAGTTTGCTGGGCTCCCTTCCACATTGAGCGGCTTCTGTGGAGCTCAGTCAGCCAGTGGACCGACGTGATGCACAATGTTTATCAGTACGTCCACATCCTGTCTGGCATCTTCTTCTACCTAAGCTCTGCAGTAAACCCTATCATCTATAGTCTGCTGTCCACAAGATTTAGAGAGTGCTTCCGGGAACTGGTGTGCTCCCGTTCAGAGGGCAACAGCTCTGTAAGAAACTCCCCACCATTCCCGGAGATTTTAATGGACACCTCCATGTCATGTTCAAGAACTCAGTATGAGATTAAGGACTCAAATTCTTCCATCCCTTTGCTATCTCCTAGTGTGACTTTGACTATGAAAACTGCTGTCCTCCCATGTGTGGTTAAAGAAGCTGACTGCAAGACCTCTGTTTTCTGAGATTTGTTTGAAATCTGGAAATTAGCATGAACATTGTAAACTTATAGGTAAACATTTGGGGAAATGGATTTATTTTCTTTCTTACAAACAGACTGAGATGCCAGTTTGCTAATTATCAAACTGTCCTCAAGATACAGTAAAGACAGTCTTCAACCATTATTTAAAAATACGCTTTAAGTAATGATTGTGAAACTGATGGACAGACACTGGATTTAAATTAGAATAAAGTTACATTAATTTAGTAAAGTTGATGTCAATGAAACCCTGTCTCAACACAAATCGTAAAAGATTTGTTTCGATATCTGGACAATGTAACAGTCCAAGGTAAGAAAATTACTGTTTACATTGTATTCATAAGCTGCTGTGTGTTGAGCAGCTTTTATGTGGTAAGAATCAAGGGTTGAGCAACCTCAGTCTGTCTAATTGGTCAATCTTTTTCCAAACATGTTTTGATTTTGACTCAAATCTTGAACATTCATTCTTTTGTGCAATTGTTGGGCACTTATTGTGAAGCTATATAAAAATACGTATATGCACATATGTTTTGAACTTTGGAGGGATAGAGATACAAAAAGTCCAGTCATGAAATTGGCTTGTTTGAAATAAACATATACAATTGTGCTTCAGTACAATCTTCATCCTTGAGTCTCTCAAGCTATTCACACAAGTATTCATCTCATGTGCAGGACTGTTTTAGGAAGCAACGACAACAACAATCTGTGGTAGCTTCTTGCGGTCAAACACTTATGACCTTGGGCAACACACTGAACAAAGTGAACGCAGGATATTGAGTACAAGTGGTATAATACCCACCTTTCTACTCTAAAGAAACAGTTGGCAGTTAAAGTTGCCATTAACAGAGCTGGCTCGAAGCTTTTTAGTCAGAGGAAACAAACTGTTCAAATAAATGAGATATTGCAGGATCAAGCAGAACTGTCAGGTTAATTCTGCTTCGCCTGCCCCTCTTATTGTCTTTGCCAGACAGAGGCTGAACTAGATGGAGAGATAGAAAATAGGAGCTGTGGATGTGCTGATGAATTCAGAGAAGGGGTCACGTTGAGCTGTGAATTATTTCAGCTGGCCTTGTCACTTCCTCTGATATTGTAATCTGGAATAATGAAAATACATCAGCACAACTAACAAGGCTTAATATGATAGGGAATGAATTACATACAAAGCAGCCATACTACTAAGGAAAAGTTTGAACAAATGCCTCCCTTTTCTGATTTGCAGGTTGCAGTTAAGGGTTAGGTGTAATAATAAATGCTGTGTAACTCATTCTCATCTTATTACATTTTACACTGACATGAGATCATGATGTGAACTGATCCTTCCCTTTTCTGTTGGTATATTAAAAAACATTTCTTATTTGTATAAGTTTTCCTTGTCAGTTGTTTTCAAGCCTGTACCTCACTGTGCCTATATTCATTTCCATGACAATAACCAAGAAACATGTGAAATACATCAAGTGAGAGCAAAGCTACCAAGAATGTAGCGAACATTTGCCAGAGTTTCAAGCATAAGCATAATTGCATAACACAATTTCCACCCCCAAAAAAGTGACTTTATGAACTCCAGCTTAAGTTCATAAACTCAATGTTTCTTTGACAATTTATCCAGGAAGACGTCAGGAGAAATTCTGTCTGAAAGCAAAAGTTTGAAAACTTAACAAACTGGCACCCTATGGAGGGATTTAAAAGGGCAGTTGCGAGGGTTGTTGGCTCTGTAATTCACCACAGTGGCAAATAACCACTTGGAACAAAAACAGTAATTTGAAATACAGATTCTGGTATTTACCGCAATGATCTGCATAGCCATGCAAAATCATATTTCTGCATTGATATTGTTTTTCTTCATAAGTTCTTAATTTACTTGAGTATTTCACCACACTATAGTGTTGGAACATTAAAATGTTTGCCAATTATTGTCATAGAAATAAATGTAGCTATAGAGAAGTACATTCTAAATGTAAAAACGCATGAAAGGTAAAAATCAAGAACTTTTACTTAAAAACTTTATGCTCACAAACAATTATTGCTTCAGGGATGCCACTGATCAAACTACTTGTAGTAGCTGCAACTTAAACTGCATTCTGTTCCTCTTCTTAAGTTTGTGTTTTACATTACTTTGATTCAAACATTACTTTTATTTCAAAATCCTTGGGCAATAGTACTTCCAATGGAGAAACGTCTTCTCGACCTTTTTGCTTCCTGAGAATACATTTATATAGATGATGAAGTCCTCCCTCCATCCTTTTTCTGCTACCAATAAGCGGCCACACATCATTTCACACGTTTCATCTTAAAGATGTTCTTTGTCATGAAAATGGTCCATTCAGTGGTTATAGTAGGACATTTTCAGATGATACTGTTAAAGACAAGATATTATCATCCATATCTGGTTGTGCTTTCCTGCTTTAGTTAGTATTACACAAACACTCATTTTGTTTCAGGTTTGTTTGAAAAATACCTATGTGCTTTCAAAGACAATACAATGTTTTGTACTTTCGATACTTTTTGTTTTTCTGGCTCTAATCGTGATTATATTTATCCCTTTAAGATTAAAATATCTGAAGCCATATGTAACTGGCATTGTGCTTTTCACCTTACTTTTTGTTTTCATTAGTTTTAAGTGTTTTTTTCTCCATTGTCTTTTTATGGCTCTTCAGGCATACCATTTGGAAAAACTGATTGCCTACATGTGCCAGGGAAGCGTAAAACAAAAGAAAATGTCTCTGGAGATTGTTTTCTTATTGTTTGATTGCTTATAAAGTTTAAATCAGGATTCCACCTAAAAGTAAACCCAATGCATTAAGAAATTATGAACCTGTGTCTGTATGTTTTTTTTTAAAAAAGACAGTAACTGAAGTACTACTAGGCAAGCATGCTTTAGAGCTGTTTTTGTTTGCGCCCCAAGCTACTGTGGAAACATGGTTATGCTAAGAAAGTAGAAAGAAGGATATATGGATACATTACATGGTAATAGGAACATACGGTATTTTGTTTTCTGAGAATTGGACTTTCCTGACATAAAGCATAAACAAGTAGTGAGCAGAATCATTTCAGCCTGGATCTTTTGTCAAAATTGGATCTTACTTCCGACACATTATTATTACTTAAATACACAATTAGTCAAAAGCTAAGCTTTAAATCTTTATTTTTCCGAGGTGCAGCTGTCCCCTGCTGTTTAGTTTTTAAACTAAGCTTCTACCTACCTTGTGTGTGTCAGTTAAAAAACACTAACCTCAGTATCCTTATTTAATAAATTAGGTGTATTTCCTTTAGCAAAATTGTTGTTTGAAATGTAAAAAAAGTTATTTAAATGTATGCTTTTAAAATATTTTTATTGGATTGTCATCAGTAATATTGCGCAACAGTGCCTGATTTCTCTACCTGTTATCTTCATTTTGTTAAATGCTGTACGCCTTCAGAAAAAAATCCCAGAGGGAAAGTGTAAAAATCCGTTGTAATCGGACTGACAACATGCTGAACTTGATTATTTTTGTTCTCATTTGAAAATCAACGTGTTGCAGAGCAGAAAAAAAATCCTTTGTGTTTCAGCAGAAAATATAAACTAAGAATGTAATGCTGTACTGTGTGCTTCCCTTAATCTTGTTATGTCTCTTGTTGCTTGGCAGGAAATCATCTACGTGATTTGAATGACTGGTAAGCTGTTTGCCACTGATTGTGGCTATGTGCAATGCCTCTTTCTGAAAGGTACACAAATAAATGTCTGTCTGCTTCGATTTAGCTTTTGTACATTCTCCACTGTATGCCAAAGACGTTTTAAATAGATAATTTTTACTTTCATTATTGACAGATGATTATATGACAATAATAAGAGGCATGATTCAGCTTCCTGAATGTGCTATGTGGCTATTTATTTTCTAAAGGCAGAGTGAACCTCTTTTGAACCTCCAATTTGTTCAAACTAACAAGTGAGAGCAATAGCAGGGAATCAGTGCTGTAATTAGCATATTACTTTCTCCGTGTCAAAACAGCACATCACTGTATATGAGCCAAGACATTCTGAATTTGTTTCAGAAAATCACATCGATTTTGATCCAGGTTACCAAGAAAAAGACTTTTATAGGGTTGTGAGCAAATTCAGATGCAAAATGATCTGCAAAAGAATGACAATCACAAAACATTTTCAGTGACTAGGATTCCTAAGTGTAACATTAATAGCTTTAATTTGTAATTGCCCTGTTGTTCTGTGAACTCTTTCACTCTGATTATCTTCTTATTTTAAACTGCTAATCATCAACATTAAAGCAAAATTATCCATAACAAACACATAGATTTCTACAAAGGTGACTGGCCACTTGGTTGGCAAATGACAAAAAAGACTGACTGTATGGAAGAAGTATATGTAGTCCAAGTAGAAACAGACATTTTTTATACATTTAATTTATAACACTTGACTTTTATCATGTGCACTTACATTTAATTTTTTTCTTTAAATTCACTTGCAAAAATGTCTCTCCACCACTCCTATCCAATTTCTGCAGTCAATGAAAACTGTGTGCAATACTTTCCAAAAAGTAGAGTTCTTTTAAATTTTAAACTAAAACGATTTCTGGGTATTTAGAAATCTAATACAGTGACCATATGCATCATTTTAATTTAAATATTTTTCTATCATTTAAAAGATCCTTAAATATCTCCTTTGCTCATCAGTTGGCTGCTTACAGTTTTATTGGATCATCAATGTAGCATTGATTGATTGGCTAAAATCTGCTTGACTTGATCTAGTGTTGATTGCCTTGGCTTGGGTCACCAGAAATCCATCACATTTGCAGGCAAATTTTTGAAGGTGAATTTTTGCTGTTGAATATCTGCAGCTGAACGTTTGCAGGAAAATTTACAAAGGCAGTCATAAATTCAATGTTTTAAAAAATATGTTTCTAATGAGACTAAGCATATTTCTTACATAGAATGCATCAAAAATAATACCACAACTTCAAAGCAACAACTTACATATTATTTTTTAGCACTTGTTTAATATCCTGTAGAAGCTAATGGTGGCTTGTGCAGGAACAATATTTTGACACCTCTTTTTTTAAATTTTTATATACAGTATTTTATTTCATTCCTCTATAACACTGTTATTGACTTCACATTACACACAATGTTTTTTTTTCTGCTGCTTGTGCATCAACTGGCATTATGGCAATATTTATCTTCAAGAAGAGAGTATAAAAAATGCATAATATATACTGAGGTTTGATAAAACTAAATATGGTAATATTATGACCCAAATTTAAACCAGCATCACAGGAAAACAAAGGTGCATTCTCAGCAACAACAAAGTGGAAAATACTCACTACAATAATGACTGGCCAAATCATTTGTTGTATAACAAAGCTTATGGAGTTCATCACAAATAATAATATGATTTTCTGATCAATTACTGGATGGGGTTTTAAACAGCCACTTTGCTGTGTTGCAGTGTCAACCGCAGTCTTTTTAGAAACTATGGAATAACAACCAATTGTAGTTATTTTTATCCTCTTTTATCCACATGAAAAAGTGTTATTTTCTATTGTTTGTGTAAAGTTATTGAATTAAGTTGCTATGTGTTGCAGTATGATAACAGGAAGCTGCAGCCTGTGCACGTCTATGCACTTTCTGTATGTACTGTATGTTAAATCAGACTGCATTGTTTCTAGCTGTAAATCAGTTGTTTTAAAACTTTGGAAATGTTTACCAGTTCCAATAAGACAGTTTGAAAATGGATGAGATAAATATCTTATTTACTAATAATCCTGGTTGAAGAAGTGAGCATATGTAAAATTGTTATATGACTGACCACAAAAAGTGTTGTTCTGCTGTTTTCTCTAGCAAGACATTAACAGAAGAAGGCAAGATGAGCAAATGCACTTAACTGCCACAGAGTGAATATTTAGCTCAGAGGTGTGATAAAGGGCCTTTGTGAGGATGACATTCATGTACATCACTCAGCAGAAAAAAACAATATGTGCCAAGTATTTGTCTTTCTTATCTGTTCTCATTCAAGAGTTCTTTTCAAAATGATACTACTGGCATCCCCTCTGATTTCAGGTGAGTCTTTCACTGTCACATGCCTTTCTTTACGTCATCTGTAGCGCACAAAATCACTTGCTGCTCCTCAGCTGGTGAAGGTTGGCCTGCGGGCTATTCGCACCACATTGTATGTGTTTAGACCTGGTGCATCAAAGCCAGGGGACAAGCCTTGCTTATTGAAGACGTAGAAGTTAAAAAGTTGGCCATCTTGGGCTTCCAACGAGACTGAAGCCTTGCCCACTCTCAAAACACAAGGGTACTCTTTATCAAACACAACTCTGAAAACCCGCTCAACTAAGTAGTTAAGCTTTATTGTCCTGTACTTCTCTGGGATCAGCTCTTCGATCTGAGGACCAAACTGCTGCATGATCAGAACTCCATCGGATCCCACTTTGATCTCATAGAAAGTGATGTTGCTGTATGTGAAAAACCCAATGTAAGGCTCTGGATTTGGGGAAGCAACAAGAATCTTTTTGGCTTCCCTAAAGGCCTTCTCTATTGCTGGAACAATGTAGCTGTAGGCCTTTGTGACCACATCCTGCTTCTGAGGCCTGCTGCCCGCCATTAGGATTACCAGGCCTAGCTTCAGCCTGGGAACCAGGGAGAACGTGGCAGAGTAGCCATCCAGATCACCATCTTTCCTCAACATCTCGTAACCCATGAGGTCATTCACCTCCCAAGGGGTCCCAGTACGGTTTGCAAAGTAATCCTTATCACACCTAAAGAGTGGGTTCAACATGATCTTCAGAGAATCTGGCTCCAGCAGCTTTCGGTGGTAGGCTCCCAGTAGCACCATGGCGAGTTTGGCCATGTCTGCAGGGGTGGAGAACATCTGACCGGAAGGCCGGTACCAGCCGAGATCATAGAGAGGAGCAGGTTTTCCGTTTGAGTAAACTCCCACAGCAAACTGGCTCTGTAATCCAGGAGTCAGTTCAAAACTGGTGTCTTCCATTCCTAATCGGTCCAGGATGTTTTCTGTGACCCATCGTTGGTATTCAACTCCGACCACTCTTTCAGACATCACATGAGCGAGAAGAGAGAATGCGAGGTTACTATAGTGACACCTAGCAAAGGAAGCAAACCAAGTAAATTTAGAAGTGTGTTGAAAAGAACAGAAGCAGTTAAACACTTTCTGTAAAAGAAAAAGAAAATCCACAGAATAGGTTGTGTTATGCATTATTAGACATGGTATGTCAAAACAAATTTGTTGTGGTTTCAGATATGTTTCCCAGTTGGAGATTTAATCACGACCAGCTGAGATACAGTTTTTCTGTTGACAATAACTGAAGAATTTCTTTACACACGTATCTCTGCACTTATCCACTGTGAAGCAAATTAAAGAATGAACATTTTAAGAATTAATTTGTGTTAGTATGTGAATTAGAACCGCATGTCAGAGACATAAGAGTTAGCAATGTTTCACTTTGAACAATGAAACAAGCCTTACTTGGTTCCTGGATCTGCAACAAGAACATCATCTTGTAACAGATTGATTGCTGATTGCGTTTTGCCTTTCCATAGTAAATTTGTAGCCCTCAGCCTCCTGGGCAGACCTGAAGCAGAACAAACAAAGCAGCATAGGACTAAAGAAAACAACCAAACTACTGGTTGATAGTAGCAAAGAAAAACATGTATTTCCAGGCACCAGGCACGGTTTCCATCTTCTTGCAGTGATTTTCAGAAGTCACTGTTATTGCAGCGCAGTGTTTGTTTCACTCGTCTTGAAACAGCACTTCAGTGTTATGAGACAACCATATAGATCTCTGAACATGATTATTATGTTCACCCCTGATTCCTTGATGGCAAACTGAAGCACGTAACGATACTCAGAGACATGCGTTACTTCTGAGTTTGTTTTTTATTTCTGATTTTTTTTTTTTCAGATTAACTCAATTACCTGAAGTATCACAAGCTGAAAAGACCTGAAAAAAGCAAAATGTGACTCTTCATGCATAACCAGGGCAAAAAACATCTTATGATCTGCTTTTCTAAGAACAAGAAGCTGCATGATTGCTGAAAAATGGCAAAGTGGTATTTGGAAAATACACAAGCGGCAGTTTTGTTTCACACAGAAGCAGTTTTCTTGTTGTCATGTTTTTATTTTTTATAATCTGCTGAATCCACAAACCTGAGAGCTGGCTTGCCATCCTACGCAGGGTGACAGAGGATGAGCGAATTTGTACCTCTCCACTGTCTAGAAATATTAGGCCATCTGTCACATATTTTAACTCAGAGTCTCTTGTTTTCCCCAGAGGGTTTTTTATAGTGAAATTTTCTACATATTTTTCCAGTGGATCATCTAAGGAGGCGATCTTTCCATCCTCCCACAGTTTGTAGAGCATCAGCGTTGGGAATATCTTCGATAAGCTGGCAATTCTGAAAGACAGACAAGGCAATGTAGTGATTGGTTTTAAATCTAATGTAGAAGAGCCCCTTTTATCACTAATCCATAGATTGTATTTACTCTAATTTTTTTCCATTGTTTTTGAATTGAGGCCACATGTACTTGAATGACCTGACTGCGTTGATGTGAGAAACATCTAAACGTAATGTGCAAAATCTAAACATTGAACTGATACAGTGTCTCCTAAGAGTAATATACTGAAACTCAGAACACTTTTTATTAGAGAAATACATTTTTAAAAAACATGTTCAATAATTAATGTGGTCTTATATGTCATATTTAAAAAATGGTTAACACGTTTTGTGGTGAGTGCTTCTATTGGTCTACTTTACTTAGTATGTTTCAGTAAATCAAATTTTTTTTATTTTCTGTCTAAAATCTTTTCTGTTGAGATTATTACCTCCATATATTAGCTTACAACCCTGAGTTTTTACATATTTCTACAAGAAAAAAGGTAAAATAACTTAAATAAGATTTCTTATCAGCAATGAAAATATAAGTGAACAGGGCACATATCCAGCTAAATGTTTTGTTCTTTGCATTGACTGCAGGAAGAGTGAGTGAAAGTGACGGTTGGAAATAAAGAGCTACACTCATTCAGCTTTTTTCCTCTTTCTGGATGTTTTGCACTTGTACTGCAAAATGTTTCTCATACTTATCTCGGTCTTTCTCAGTGGACATGCTTCATTGGTACTGAATCAAAAGAAAGTTACAGTAATATTGTGTGAACCTGTCTGAAGATTAATGTAATAAATAAAGAACAGAAACTTAACTGTTGATGATATTTGGGTTTTCACAACCACACACAGACTAAATATTGCAATTTTCGCAAATGTTTATTCAAAACTCAAATAAAAAAAAACTTTAAAATGTTTAACAGCTCTTTCCTCGCAGTCTTTTCTGCTTTTCTTTACTTCTATAGCTGCAACTTCACAGAAAAACATTGCCTAGGCAACCATGTATAGAGCAAAAACCCCAGCTGTGACAAAGAGCACAGCTGGTGTTTAGTGGAAAACTCTTTAAACTGATCACCAGTCCTTTTGGGAAAGCGTGTGAATGAGTGAGAACTTCTATACATTTAGTCAGAAGGTGTACTGATAAATCCTTTTCTACTTTTAAATGTTACGTGTTTTTTAAAGGGTTAATTGGCTCCCATATCACACACTGGGATGTGCTTTGGTTTGAATCAATCTGTGCAAAGCACCAGTGTGCAGTGAAGGTCAATTTAAATTTAAATTGTCTTTAAATTTAAGTTTAAAGACAATTTAAATTCTCTTTAATTTAAATTAAAGAGAATTTAATTCTCTTTAAATTGTCCTCCAATTTAGTCTGTGTAGTGCGAGGGGTCAATAGTCTCTTTAGCATTCTTCTACTCCTATTTCTAAACAGAAACAGCAACATTTTGTACAGTATAAAAGTAACTTCTTGTAGAATGTTCTTGTTTTATGTAAATTCTATTAAATAAACTATTATCATGTTTGTGGGTTTTTTAGATTCTAACTGTGTTTTTTTTTTTTAAACAGACAGTCGTTGGAAATATAGCTGAGGAGTTTGAGCTATTGAATTGATCTGGCAAGGAGTGAGGGATTAAACTATCACGTTGTCATGCTGAAGAATGGTCTCAGCATGGGGATTTTCTGTCAGGATAACTCAACTTCATCTGAATTGATTTTAAAAGTTTTCTTTCTGAAGTTGTTTGATGTTGTACTTCATTTGCTCCCTAAGAGGTTTAAACACATTTTTCACACATCTTCAGTTGTGTTTGTGTTCTTTTGCAGTTGTAAAAGAGATTTTGTATGAAACCTTTTTCATCACATAGCCAATGCTACACAATAAATAAAGTATACAGAACCAATCAGGTCTCCAGGGAAACATCTGTATCATTCTGACAGCTTGTGTAAGAGCTTATTCTAGGCATGTAAACAGCATAATCTTAGATTTTAGCTCAAAGCACCACTCTCATGCTTAAAAAGATGTTCTCAACTTCTTGTGTCCAAACTGGTGCCAAAGTCAGGAGCACACAAAAAGCACTATTAGCATTTGATGATATGAGGATATGTAAACATGTATAGCAGTTTATTTTTTAAAAATGATTCTGTTGAACCACATTTCAAAGGCAATGTCTGATTTCCATTGTGTTAATTTTCAGTCATTTTGTTTTGCTATTACTTTTGTGCAGTTTTAAGTTATTGAACAGTCATTTCAGTCATCAACAGAGAGGCACCAACAATTTTGTCATGCCTGTAAATACATTGAAAGCAAAAATGTGTTTCGTGCTGTACAAAAATTTATAATCATGATAACTGTTTTCATCCTCGCATATCCAAGCAAGCACCTTGTCCACATTTAAGGCACGAAGCTTGTTGATAGTAAAAGTTTGACTCCTTCAGGTCTGTTCCTTGTCTCTGTTACTGTTTGTGGAATTGAAGTACTGGATCTCAAGTCAAGGAGAGGAGGAGTGTCTGGTATGAGGACATCAGGCTTTCATCTTTGATTTGTAGATGCTCTTCTTCTGTTAGCATCTTCAAAGCATGACCTTCAGCATCCATTGGAGGATTTTGCAGTCAGGCCTAAAGCAAGCTTTATACCAAGCTTTCATTTTGTAAAGCTGTTGTACATATTTCATGAACTTTTTTTTAGCTTTCTTTTTATTTCAGGTTCTTTCTTTTTTATGTTCTTATATTTAGATGAGGGTTTTCCCTGCACTAAGAGTGCAGAGTGTTCTGATATTTTGGTTTCTTGTTCACAAGCTGTGGCAGTATGGAGTGGGAGAGGAGAAGAGAAAATTGGGGCCTCTATCTTCTATTGTAATCTGATTTTAGAGACAGAAAACTACAACGCATCTGCAAGAGGGTGTAAAGTGCAAGCTGTAATGGCTTGAAAGAGAAGTAATATCTTTGGAGAACGGGACTTGTCTCCGTTTTATTAAAGGATCTTCTTCACAACCAAATCAACACAACCCAGTCGAGGCAACAGATACCCTGGAAATGCTGCACGTTTCAAAACAAGAACACATGAACATAACTTAACTCCCCCGCTTACAAGGCAAAGCAAGGCCTATTGTGCCCACACAACTCCTGTCATTCTGAAACTGGGGAAACAAATTCCTTTAGGGATAACTACCTTGGTACCACAATTGGCAAACATAAATAAATAAATAAATAAATAAATAAATAAATACATGTTCATTAACAAAATAAGCTCCCCATCATTTATTTTGCTTTTATTTCATGTGTAGTTTTATTTATCTGATGGAGCATTTACTAATCAGTTCTTAATAACAGTATTTATTTATTTATTTCGTTTTGAATGAAACGTCTCTTCACATGTCTGCGCCTCAACATGATGTGTTCAGATATTTTGGTTTCTTATTCATGGGGTTTGGCAGTAAGGAGAGGGAGATGAAAAGACAAATTGGAGCCTCTTCTGCTGCAATCTGAGCATTACTCTGAGCTGTCATGGTGACGAAAGAATAGAGCAAAAAAGAAAAGCACTTGATTTTTGACCCATTTTGTCATCCATTTTGAGATGTGGATGATTACCAGACGAACAAGAACTCGTTCTTTTAGTTACTGATAATTAACTTCTTCCATGTGATGGCCATACTTAACCCTAGAGATAGAGTTTACTCATCTCAGGGAAGCACAAAATATAAATAATAGAATTTGTTCTGTCAATTTACAGACAGAACAGGAGCGATGTGTTGATAGTGGTTCTGATTTAAGTTTCAACTCTTAAACGTTCTAATCAAAGAAATTTTGAAATAGTATCAACATATTATTATGTTGCCATGATACACAATTTGACTGACAGTTTGCAGGAACACAGAACAATTAGATAGAGCACTGCTCTATTCTACATACTCTAGTTACTCAATGCAATGTCAGTGAAGACATCTATGTCTTTATAAGGAAGACATGTTAATAAGGATGCTGTTGGAAGAGAAACACAACACCTATACAATCATCACAAGTCATGGCCCTTTGTCAGGACAGTGTTGTGTAAGACCTGCTCAGGAATGACCTTAGCCACTGACTCAGCCTCCAAAGTATCCAAAATTACAGTTCTTATCAAGCATTGTGCCAGTCAGAGTTTTGTTAACACAATAGAAACCAATATGGTTGCACTACAAAGAGACCTGAATGCACATGCTAAATTGCTGTTTGGGGCAGCTGTGGGTGGATCACTTCTTTGCTGCTTGAATAATAGGCATTGATTGCTCTAGAGAGGGAACATCTGGGGCATCTGGGGCAAACACAAGAGAACATTTTCCTGTGTATTTTAAAGAGATCACTGTGGTGCAGATCATAACAAAAAAAAAGATTTACTTTTCCTTTTCTATTATGTGAGATTTAAACTTATTTTTTTAATTAGGCAGGACATATCATGTTTTGTTATTTTATTGACTAGACAGCACCCTCAGGCACCTTTTAATTGAACTGCAAATTGAATCAATCGTTTGTTCTACTTTTATAAGCACATTTTACTTTAATTCCTTCTTAAAATGTGGTTAATTTATATTTAGGTTTTGGACTTAATGCTCTTTAATTAGTCCTATTGGCCCTTAAAATAGGAAGGATTACTGACCAGTGAAATGTCAGTATTTAGAGCAATCATCACAATACAAGTATACACGATATACATTTAACAAACAAATAAGGTTCTTAAAAGTAAAACTATTGTAAGTTGTGTTTCCATGCAGAACCAACCTGTAGATTGTGTATTCACTGGGTGGGCCTGACAGAGGATCACTGGCATTCCTCTTTCCAAAGTTGCCAGTCCACAAAACTGTATCGTTTAAGATCACAATGGCAGACAGAGCAGGAAGGCTGATGGGGTTGATGCTTTGGCGAAACAAAACATCCACCTGTAACGAAGAAAATCAGTTTTTAAATATTTTATAATATGATTGAATATACTGTACATCTGGACTGAAAATCAATTTGCCTGTTTCCTTTGGTTATAGAATTCATGTCAATTAAATGTCTCTCACTTTATAGTAAGCATAGCAACACACCAGATTAAGACCCTCCTTTATCTTGTGACAAGGTCAAGGACATTTACTAAAACAGAAATTATATGTGTCTTATGTACAGAGGTTGGCAATAGAAATCATGAGATCTTGTATCTTCTACCTGTTCCTTTTTGAAAAAATGTAGTATATTATCTAGTGAACAGAAAATTGTTATAATTTATTTAGTTTAGCAGCATCAATATTGCCTTGACAGTGAAGGAGGTTTTCCAGATTTCCTCCAATCAAAACATGTCTAAGTTAGTTAAGGAGCTTGTGGAGATGGAAGAAGATTCTTAAATGTGTGGTATTGTTGTATTTTGTGGTCAGAATGAAAATCCTTGCAAATAAATTCCACAACTCGCTTGCAGCCATGTGCACAAAAACATCACTATCACTACACAAGATCCTCACTCTCAGAAACCGTTCTCCACTCTGTGAATCATCTTGACTCTAAAACCATCGGTGCATGTTAAAGATTTAATTATCCTCATTTGGTTGGTTGTTAGCAAATCAATCATGCCCATATGACGTTTAAGCATTGAAAACTGGAAGAAGAAGATGGAGTCTACTGGCTGTGCTACACGATGCATCACTTAATAAAATGAATGCTCCACCTAAATTAAATAATGCCCAAATTTTTGTTCATTAAAAACTCCTAATCCAATAACCCCCAATTCCAACAAGAGCTAATTTAATTGTCTGACCTCAGGCTAGGTTTCCCATCATTCCAAAAGGATTTTTATATGCAGTTGCAAAATGTAAGTGCATATAAACTTTACAATTGTTGACTGTGTTTTGTCTTCTATGACTGTATTTTTGTGTTTTTATGATGTAAAGCACTTTGAAGGGTCTTGTTCCTGAATTGTGCTATACAAATAAACTTGATTGATTGATTGATTGATTTAAACTTGATTATGTTCAATGCTCTAAATAGATCTAATGTGGAGAGGAAGGTTGATCCAAACAATGTTTTGCTTTATTTTGTAAAGCAAAACATATTTATTAATATTACTTACTTTTTGCTTTAGGATGCATGTTAGGTAGTAAAACAAAAAAACTTGTAAATCATAAAATGTTTTATGTCAGGCTCTAACTATGTCAGTGGAAAAATAAACAAATTAAAATTAAGACTTCTTACAGATTAAAAAGGTAGAATTCAAATTCAAATATTAAATGGCTGCTGAGATTTAATACACAAGGACAAATGTGATGATAATGTTTGTCTGCTCCTTTACTTAATGCAGTTAAGCCCTTACTACTAATGTGCATGTACTTTATTCTGTCATCAGATGTTAAAGTGCTTCTTTCTGCAGCCCACAACGCAACCTTTTGCTCCAATGAACTGATATTTTTTCCATTTGCTGTTTCTATAATCTCCTTCTGTGGAATAAAACATTTGGTGTGAAGGATTATCTATTCAGCCTCTCAGTTTACTCATTTTTGATTGAGCATGATGGTGAAGCAACTACACACTGTCCTTGCATGGTTAACTTTTCTGACCTTTTCCAGGGCTTCTTTGAGACTGGGGATAGGATGCTCCAAAGGGAGAGGCTCAGGAAAGCGGGGACACATCATCTCTGAATTGGCATTACGACCCATCTCTTCATCTGATTGATGGATGAGCAAGGAGAAAAGAGGGAAAAATAAATGTCAGATAAAGCCCACTGGGAGACGTTTTTTTATACGTAAATCCCACTTGATATTTGATAGAATACAGTATCCAGGGCGCAATGATGGGAAAGATGGGGTTTAATTGGCTGACTGAGCGTTTCATTTAATTATCTCTGCTTTCTGACGAATCCTCTTGATCTTATAAGGTACATTTAGACATGACGTGCTCTATGCAACTCCCTGATGAAAGAAGATGTGACCTGCTTTTGCTCTTAACACTGATGATTCAGCATATATCACTGTAGCCTTAGGCCACCTATCTACCTGATATTGTAAACTCACATCACAAAAAATAATAAAATAAAGTTTTTGAAAAAAAAAAGTCATCTTCCAGTGTAAGCAGGTGCTTTCTCTTAGTGAGATTTCTAATCTTATACATACAAGTGACAATACGTTAAAAAATAGGGTATTCTTGTGTTTTTATAGTTTTGTTGAAGAGACTTATCAGGCTTAAAGCCTGATAAGGTGACATAATATCAAAAATGAAGTGCAACAGTTTTAGTATTTACATATTTAGATGCTGTGTAGATTAAAATACATTCTTGATGATGAATTATTTACTGCATATCCCAATTTTGAACCTTTTATTTGGTCTTCACAAAATGTACAACTTTGATAAAGTCAGTATTCAAAGTGATTTAAAACCTTTATGTGAAATATTAGTCATATTAATAATATGTATTTATTGTTATTTTCACTTGAAATAAAAAGTTAATTTGTTATAATTATTTTTTTATACATTAGAAAACTAATTCTTATCAACTACTCTTAGACCTATTAGAAATAAAGACAAAAAAGCAATGCTGTATAAACTAAAGTTTTCATGTTTACTTAAACTTTCAACATAAAATGAAAAATGAAAATCAGAAATGTTAAATCTTGTCCATCTTTGACTTAGAAATCTAGCCTTTTTACACAGTTTTCCAGATTTTTTAATAGACTTGTTTCTATTAATTATCAACTGATACATCAACAGACATATTTAGATGAACAACAAATTTATAGATGGAACTGCAAATAAAAGAAACAACTTGAGAATGTTTGTTTAATTTATTGAGTTAAGTGGATGACCTTTGTCAGTTCTGCTTTGAAGCTCTGTTACTAAGCCAGTTTCACATAAATTTTTGAGAATAATTTTAAAAAAGAACTGATAATAAGTAAAATGCTTGCATGTCAGCTGTTGATAAGAGAAATAAAAAGTCTCATCTTTTATCATTCCAACTAAAGAAAAGCAAATGTATTAAAATTATAGACTTACTCCATCAAGTGTTTGTGCATTTAGAACCAAATAATAAGTAAACTTTACAATGTTTTCTGACTTTATGTCTTTATAGATAAACCTTTACCTTTTTTTTATCTTGTTGTCTGCAAGTTGTTTAGATGTTTCAGTTTCTGCCTTTGTTTAAAAAGCTGCCATCCACTTTTCTACTTTTAAAGAATGTAGAGATCCTGACATTTAACTCCAGTTTCACATCCTGCTGTCTGTTATCTTTCAATCAAGGACTCACAAAAAATAGACGATAAAAAGCAAAAAATATTGTATGTTTCAGACCTTGTGGCATAGCACAGGTCTGCAAATAACATATTTTCAAAAGAATATAAAAGGGGTGGCCTTTCAAGGTCAAGAATGAAAATTGGCTTCATGACTTCTGAGGAATGTCACATTATCAAAATGTTCCTTAGCAAAATTTCAAACACATAATTACAGGACATTCTTTAAATTTCAGTTTGAGCCTGGAAACTAAAACAAAAGTAAAAGAAAAAGAAAAATGAAGCCTGACCTTCATGCTCTAAGTACACCCAATTTTAAGAATGCTTGTGTGGATTCGAGTGGCAAAAAACTTTTGCTGAGAAACCAGGTGACCTGAAAACTCATGAGTAGTTTAGAGGTTTAACCTTACAAAAGTAAGTGTATCACTAAACCATGTGAGGTAAATGTATGCTTTATTTCAGTTTAAATACAGAGTAACTTAATAATAAGCTACTAATTGTTATTAACAAGTCAAACAATAATTAGTCAAGCTGTATGGTTATTTTATTGCTTTACGAAACATCATAAATTAACATCAGTTAATAATTTAGCAAGTAACTGAAACAAAAAGTGAAGGACATTGCAGGAAACTAATATCCTCCAACACTCTTTTAATAACAAATACTACTATATGCATGTAATCTACAGTAGTAATGTAAATCTTAAACTTGTGAAGTCCCATTTACCTTGTTAAAACCTTTTAAAGTATCATAAAAAGTGGCAAAAATCCTAACGATCCATTTAGAATACATTCAATATGAAGCTGATCCACTTTAAAACATTAATGACAAATATTTGAGTGAACAAAGCTTCACATTAAATACCCATTACCTAACACCATGACTGTAGTTCTCACCTGGCTTAAGTTTTGGCAGCTGATATTGCCAAAGGAAACAGCCTGTCATCACCAGAGACAGAAGGAGGAAGAAGACCAAACCCAAATGGGCCAACTTCACTTTCATCTTCTTGGTTTTTGAGAGTCCTTCGAATGTAACACTGGGAGCTGCTGAGGGAGCGGGAGGAGCAGCCACAACTGGAGTTGTCTTACAGAACAGAAAGGAAAAGCAGATAAAGAATAACACGTTAGCTCTAAATGTGACATTTTTTTATCTTCAGCCATTAACAGAACTTTATCTATCTGCAGTGTTAGCCTTCAACAAGATGCTCCCTGAGGATTCAGGTGTAAAAATTGTCAGATATTCTTGTCAGACTGTTAAATGAAAGTAGTTCCTGTTGGACTTAGTAGTACTCACCACCTGATGCTTCAAAGGCCAGACCAGAGCAGGATTACCACAGAGAGAAATCTTAACCCTCAAATAACATCAGAAATATTCACTCAGTCATCCCTGTCACAATTTCTACTGTCCAAAGGCAGTAAATGGTTTCCCATGGAGGTTTTGCTGAACAGGAGAAAGGCACAGACATGGACTCTCATCTCTGATTTTTACTAACTACGCTGTAATCCTGCACCATAGCCGCTGCCGTTCCTCACAATTCAATTTCCTCTCTAGCGTCCATAGGCTGTTGACATCATAATCCCCAGATTTACTCCACCAAAGCGGCCAGGGAAGTCTTAATCTCTAATCCCCATGAATCAATTCACTCTAGTCAAGCTTTGCCTTGTGGAACCCAGCAGTAACTTCATCTGAGATGGCAACCACTCAGGCCAGCGTGAGTTTTGATGGGGTGTCAGGATGAGCCTGTTTGCTGAAGCATATTCTGAAAAGTACAATCACTTGGGTTCAATAAATTGAGGTCAGAAGGATTATGCAATTTGGGAACCCAGAGGGAATTCAGATAATGACTAAAGAAAACATGTGCTTCAATTCTTAAAGGCTGTCACTGACAGCTGTAACTACCATGCAGACTCTACCACTGCTACAACATCCTAATAGCATATTATGATTTGATTAGCCATTGTAATATTATGATATACTGTATCTGTGATGGGTTTTAACTGAATATGATTCATTACTTAATTTAATTGTTTTTTGTTTTGTTTTGTTTTATGTCATCTGTGGGAGAACACTTTCAGGAAAAAAATTGAGTAGCCTATAAATAATTTTATTTACTGTTTACTTTTTATTTGCAACCTTAATAAGACTAAGACATGCACTAATGTGTATACACCTTATTTTTAGTAAGATGTTTTTTTCATATTCATAAATGCACTTTGGATTATGTGCAACAATTTATTTGTGCACTAAAAATTTTAAATAATACCAATGTTTTCAGAAAGAGCTAATTATAAATACTTCCTTGTTTAGGTATTTTCAAATAAAATGGTATTCCAAGATCTATCCTGCTCTCACTAAATGATTATAGTTTACTTGCTTTACTTGCTTTGTGCTGAGAAACTCAATGTAACTAAATTTTCTCCAACTTTATTTGGGTAAGAGAAGTATGATTAATTGCACTGTGGGGATTTAAGAACTGATAGTTCAAGAACCTTAATGTAACAACAGTCTGTTTGGTGCTCTTCACCTAAGCTGCAACAAAAAAATCATTCAGACTGCTGTTATGCTTGTAATACTGTTCATACTTTGACTTCTTTTGGAATGAACTATTGCCATTAAATACTTGTAAATCATTTATGACATTGGTGCCCTTGTTTGATGACCTTGTTTTGGTTTCAGTCCAGTTCCAGAGACCAGTCTTTCATCAGTCACACTATCTGATTTACCCGAAGAAAGTCGACTTCCCGAAACACCACAGCAATAAATATTGACTGGGAAGTCAGCATGGAGAATTCATTTACCTAATGCTACCTCAATGAAAATTGATGGGTCACCATAAAACTGTGTTTGTATTTCACATGCTGTGCCCTGTAAATGTATCCATACCTGAAACTTTTTTTTCTCCATATGACAACTAAAACTATTTATGTGTTTTATTTATAATTAATGTTTAAGTCCAGCAAAAAATAGAGTGTTGCTGTATGGTGAAAGGGAATGTATACGAAGGTTGTTTTTTGTTGTTACTTTTTTTTTGTTGTTGTAATTTTTACAAAGAAAACTTACAAATGGGGAATGCATGTACAACCAACCCAAATACTTTTTACACCTCCAGCTGTAAGTTCTTTAGGGAATCTTTAACAGCTTTGCACATCTAGAGACTCGTTTGTTCATTCTTCTTTGCAAAATTACTCAAACTTAGACACATTTGGATAGTTTGGAAACTATATTCAAAACTTGCTGTAGATTCTCAGTTAGATTTAGGTTTGGACTTTGACAAGACCATTCTAACCCCAAAAAATGCTTGGGGAAGGTAAAACTCTGCTCCAGTCTCATATTTTATGCAGCATCTAGCAGGCTTTCTTCCACAATTTTCTTATGTATAGCTCAATCTTTCCATCAATACCATGTATCGCTATCAGGATGTTTTTTTGGGGGTGGGGGGGTCGATTTGTTGTGGAGTTTTTCTCTGTTCAAAAAATTTTTCATCAAAGTGTCAACTAAACTGCAACAAGACTGTGTAGCTGCAGATATTTATTTTTTGTCTGAACTAATCAAAGCATCCTATTCCACAATATGTATTGCAAAATTTAAACTAGAGTTTGTAAGCTTCTTTTTAAAAGACTTTCCTCTTGACCCCCTTCAATGAAGGTCATGTTTAAAGTGTCCACAACAAGCAGATTATTTCAACTGAAATAACTGTGATTCCAGTTATCTTGGCTACTTCTTTGTTGATTGTTCTGTTTGCCAGAACTGTAGGTTTATGCAGATGGGAGTTGGATTTGGAGTTGTGTGATACTCTGATAGACTGAACATTGCCCCTCAAGATGCTTAAAGTGTGGGATTCTGTTTTATTAACTTTCTGTAAAAGAGTTAAAACTTTACTTAATGAAATAATTGTGATTGTAACTTTTTCATTGTTACATATTTTATTAGCATTTCTAATAATACTCTGTGGATGTGTTTTTATGAGGGGGTTTTTCTATGTGACAGTATTTCCAATGAAGGATTGTATTTTTGGACTATGTTATATTTTCTATACTATTCCATTGGACGTCTCCCTTCTCCTGCATCATTATTATGTCTTCTTAATATTTTTAATTTGTATTTTAATTGTGCAAAATAAAATAAACTAAGGTCAACTAAACCCAGCCTTGCTTTAAATTTCTCCACACCTTTATCCCTAACCTGTCTGTTGTATTCAATCAGTATGAGGGGTTTTCACTATAGTTCTATAATAAACCTTTTGGTCTTTTACTAAAAAGAATTGATGTTAAAATCACATCTGATTTGATTTATATTTGACTTTTTAAGGTAATCGGTTACACTTTAATTTAGGGCAATCAATGCGAAATGGTGAGTACATTGTGTTAATGGCACACAAAAAGATTTGTCAAAAAAAGGCATAATTTTCCAAACCCTGCACAGTTATGTGGTACTTTTTCTTGTTATATCACATAAAATCTGAAAAAAATAAAATAAAATTTCAGTTTGTATTTGTAATGTGGCAAAATATGAAAAAAAACCCACTGTTACAATGCAATTATTAAAAGGCATGCCCTTGTAATCTATGGGTTTGATAAAATAAATGAGGACTTGATAACTTCTGTAACAGTACTACGGACCTTGGTACCTTATTTTTTATATATATGATTATATTAACAGAAACAGTTAGATTATAAAGATGTGATTTTTTTACAACAATATATATTTGATCATGTAGAAAAAAATCCATTAAAACGCAAAAAGAAAAAAGAAACTGGTATTAATAGAATTTAAGGTAGTGTTGTTACACATTCATGTACAGTAGGTGGCGAAATGCACTTTAAGTTCCTTGCAATCCGCCATAATACAAAAAAAGAAAAGAAGAAGAAGAAGAAGAAATTGGTCTTGGGGGCCCTCTTGTGGTCGCAGTAGGTCACGCTTCACCAGTAATATGAGCTACTGTGCAAAGCACCGGTGAAAGATAAGTAGGCAAAATGATGTCTCAAAAAAGGACTATATCCTTCAGGGACAGAGAAAAGATGGAGGAAGAGGAAGAAGATAAAAAAGCCTAGATAAAGATATGTATGTATGTCTCTTGGTAATCTAATGTTTATCAAAAATGCTTGTGAGCTGCTAATAGAAAATTAGCTTGACGGCCAACATTTATGCTAGCGTGATTGTATTTATGTGAAACTGAGTTTTAACTTTAAATGAATTGATGCTCATAGTTGACCCCAAATATTTCTGGGGGGTTTTAGGTTTCAAAACAGCGTTTTTATGTTTGATAACAATAATTTCACAATGTTTGACATTTGCTAGCAAATGTTTTTACATAAGGCCACATAATAAATAGACGAGTTAGCTGTGCTCTATTTGGAGTTATGTTGTTTGCCCCTGAATATGAGAATTTATGTGGCTAAAACAAACATTATTTTACATCAACTTATAAGTTATATGTGATATATAATTTTTGGCGGCTCAGAATTAGCCCAGTGCCTGACAGGTGTTACACCATATTCTGTGACCACCGTATATTGTGGAGGCGCTGTTGCAGTTTTACACCATGCCTTGCCATGCCTCGGGCAAACGCAAAATGAAAAATAAAGAAAAGGCAGAACAAAGAACAAAAAGTAACATGGTGCCATTAATATTATGAGTATTATGGAAATATAGATGGTCACAGAACATGATAGCGGTTATCACATACCGTGGCCACTGACTCTGTGACTTATAGTAAAAAACTAAATATTTCAACCAGACTGTTTCTGGTAACTCTGTCCTTTGTCCTGAGAATAAAACGTCAAGATTTATTGGTATAAATCTTGGTATAACAACTGTTCCAGAAATGCTGTAATAGTTCTGTAACTTATTTTACTATAAAGTTCTCATCTTTATTATATCTTTGTCACAAGTATGGTATAAAACTGCAACAGCGCCTCCTATTGTCACAATATACGGTGGTCACAGAATATAGTGTTAAACCTGTTCACATTATCAGGCTCAACTGTGGGCAATGCAGCACGTTAAAGAAAGACTTGACCTAGTATACATTTAATTTTTAGCTATAAGAATTACAACTAATACAAAATAATTTAAACAAAGCATATCATGAATATGTGTGTATGTATTTTGTCTTAGGTCCATTTCCATACTCTGCAGAGTACCCCCATCCTCTGTGCCCACTGTTTCCTCTGTCTGCGACTACTGCTGATCTGCCTGGTAAGTTAACAGAAAATCAGAGGACCACTTGCTTTTCCTTCTCTAAAAGGCATAATGATTGAAGTTTTCACTATCACTATGCCTACCGACAGTTAGTCAATGGGAAAAAAAAGTCAAGTGGGCCTCTGGCTTAAACTTTATTTATAACTTTATAAACTTGGATTGGACCAGCCCTTTGCTTACCACTAAAAGGCTGCTTTTCATTGAAATAATTAATTGCAATTTGTAGCCATTTGCTACCAGAACCTAATACACCTATGTTTAACCAGTGGCCATTTTCTTGGTTTACTAAATAACAGAATCTTTAATGCCTGAAATAGTTGGTCCAGTGCCCACTCACTTGGTTGTTGGTTATTAAGTGACTTGGTGCGATGCAGGATGTGTGAAAATAAGCACTCTGATCCTGGTTGTGTAATCTGCACAGCATCTGGCCCATTTTACCAAAACATGATCTCACTTCCAACTACCAGAGCACTAATCATTGCAGAGGTTTAATGTGTTTTTACCTTAATGCAGAGTTAGTGCATTTACCACTTAAGTTCTACATCTGTTTGTGTGGAGGATTGTATGGATTTGTGTGGACATGAAGTTCATTTAGTGTTGGTTTTTACCTGTGTTTGAACCCCATCCAGCGAGGTTTGCTGTAGAACTTTACTCCCCGCCTTGCCCATCTTGAAAAGGGAGAACCTGTTAGTTGAAAGGCAAAACAGTTTTTCATTCATCAGCACCAGCAGCACAAGCTTGCAAGCTCTTATTCCTATCTGGTATAAATGAGCAAACTGGCCACAATGCTTTTGCATCATTTTGTATTTTGTCTACTCTGTTGCAATATTATTCATTTGATTGCATTAGCTCATCTATTTGCCAAAATAGCAAGCCAACAGTTTACCACACTCAGCATTGAATTGTACACAATGCCTTTGAGATTGCTGCATTTTCTAATACTATAACAAAAAAACCCAAACCAAATCAAAACAACCTTCTTATCTCTTAATTAGGGTGCCTGTTGTTTTTAAATTATGCAGTTGCAGATCGGATGGTTTTGTTGCTGGACACAGTACCACATAACACACCCTGGCTCTTTTTTTGCTCAACAGCTGAATTCACAAAAAAACACTTTGAAGATAATGCGTACCAAACGTCATCCTGTAAGTTTCAACAGTGGGCTTCAAAATATTCTTCTGCACTTCTTTCTTGAGCTAATCTGATGCCCTGCTGAGATTATGTATGTCATCTCTTTGGTTATCAGTTTTTGTTTGTTTTTTTTACCATTTGAGAACCACAGATTTACATAGTTTTAAAAGGTGCTATGTGATTAAAAAAAATGACAAATCTTGGGAAGCACAACAGTAAATATTCCTTCATATCAAGACAATTAGTTTTGAAATGCCTAACGTTCAGACATAAATGTGATAGAAAATTACTGGAGGCACTTCAAAAGGGCGGGGGACGAAATTTTATTCACAAATCTAATCTGTTTGGAGAACTTTTGCAAGACAGAGTGGATAACTAAAGATATGGCATGTACATAGACTAATGCCAAAAAGGCATGAATGCTAGATTTCAATTGAGTTGCAGAATTTCTCTTTTAGTATAAAGACAGTTTTCGCTGAAATGCCACACTAATTGACAAACTATTTATGGTATAAGTTACATGGAATGTGAAGAGATAAACAACACCACTGCATGTTGAGAAAACATTTCGACTGAGATTACCATTTCTGTTATGAAGTTTAAAGGTCAGAAATACATCAAGAAACTGCTGTTTTTTGATGTGTGTGGCATTAATCAGTTCAAATTCCTTTGAACTGATTATTAATCAGTAAGACCAGACATTTCTGTTTTAAAGAAAGGTGATGTGGATGAAGGTTAATTATCCCTAAAGAGGATGACTTCACCTTTACTAACATGCAATTCTGAAAGCATTTAGATTTCATCTGAGACTAGCTGTGCTGGAAAGACACAAAATTTTCAAATCAATCATGAAATAGTCCATTCAATTTAGAGCTTGGTTAGTTCTGAGCCCATTGTTTGTCAAAGTATTGAACTGCAATTCATCTTAAGTCCCTGGTTTAAAAAAAAAAATCAATCATTGTTGACATTTGAATGCCAATGAAATCTGCAAAACGCCATCAAAGTATGAGTAGTTTTGCCTTGAATTAGACCCTCTCCCCTCCCCAGCACAATAATATACATGAATATACATATATAATATGCTTGACACACACATATATATGACACATTGGTCCAGTAATTTGTTTAAAATACAACTTGTTTGAATTGGATTTTGATAAATATGAATCACAGAACACAGAAACAAAAATGGGAGGAAATGAGAACAGGTTCCAGCTAAGCAAAACAGTGATTAAAAGAATTTTACTGTGTAGCTGCTTTTTATTTATTTATTTTTTTACCAAAATAAATGCCAGACAGAAATCCTCCAGTCATAAACCAAGTATTTTCCAAAAATACATAAAACATAATTGCAATTGCAGCTTAAAAAAGTGTTGATTAATCCACATTCAGCTGCATTATAAAGATGTAACTTTGTATAGGTTTTTTTTTAAGGAAATTAATATAGTAATCTGACTAACTGCATGAATGAGTGTTATTCTTAAAATCAAAATGTAGCATTTAGAACTGTGAAAGTTCTAAGTTTTTTATTTCTGTCTTTCCATTTTGAGAGGATTGTTCTTGTTTTTTTTTTTTAAAGTTGACCTAAATAGCAAGTCATCAAATGAAAACTCCCAGTAGATTAACAGGTGGCGATTTTTGAGTGATTCTGGTCCAGAAAACCTTTCAGACACGCCAAGCATACAAGACATGAAACAGCTTCACTGCTTAAAATGCCAAAGTTTGTAAAATCATTTTGTGAAATCTATTGCCTTTGGAAGTTGTTCTTTAATTTTATAATTAATTATTTATAGTTTGGAATGAAGAAAATTAAATATCAGGACTAGATTGACTTTTTACATATCTTTGTTTCTAGATCAAGAATGTATCTTGAAAATGAAGCGTAAACATATTTAATTATGTATAGAAATATATTACCAACAACATCTGATAACAGTTTAAAAATGGGCCTTTTAATAGTCTTAACTGAATATTTTAAAACTCTTATAGTGGGAGCAATTGCTTATTATTTGTGCTAAAAATAAGAATAATCTTTGGGCATTACGTTTTCATACAAGGTTTTATATTTTATATCTTATAAATATTTTAAATCACTTGGTGTGGAAAGTTCTATGTAAAATCTCTAATTAGTGTCAAGGAGATTGTAAAACAAAGTAATGTCCTCTGTTGACATATTTTTATTACACTTGTTCGAAGGCTTGAAGAAACTCAAGGTAATGTGTGTTTTTCATGCTACAGAGATATGGTTTTGGATGTGACTGTCTCTTATTATGTGGGATTGCTCATGTTCTCATTTAATCCTCTGAAACACAAAATACGATTGCTTTTTGCCTCACATTTCTTGAGCTCTAAACCAATTAAATCTCCATTGTTATTCATCACAAAGCCAATACCTGCTCAAACACTTCAGTATGCCAGGAGTATAGAAAAATCTTGCTAATGCTGCTTATGCTGCTTACAAAGCAGGTAAAAGTGCTGACTAGGATGATTTAGCATCCTAGTGTTGCCACAGAGAAAATAACACTTTTGGACAGCTACGTCAGTTATTAAGTGGAGAAAATATATTTTGAGATTCAGCACTAAAATAGCAACACAAAAAGATACAAAAATCCCTGTATTGAGTTAGTTTTTTTCAGACAACATATTATGTTGCTTTTTGTTTTGTTTAAGTCATCTGATTTGATTGTAGAACCAAATTAGGTGCTAAAAATGTAATCTTTTTTTTAACTGGAAACTTTAAGAGTTCGCTTGAGCTTTTAGATCAAATAATGAATAAGCAGGAAAGAAAAACTGATGTATTCATAGTAAAAAAATAAAACATATTTCTTTCAGATCCACATTTCAACCATCCATTGTCTACACACGATTATCCTCGGGTGGCATAGAGACGTCTGGTGACTATCTCTAATTGCACTCCCTTGTAGGCCTGTTACTAATTAATAACTTTACTAATTTTGTGTTATGCAGTATATAATGCAAATGAAACGCCCCATTTGTTATAGTTTTAAATTTACTCCAATCTATTATCATATTACTTTGTCATATTACCTGTTTGTTCAATAGGTAATTTTATGGTGTTGGATTGGAGCTGCTAATATAATTATTTGCCACTCTTTAATTCATTTTTTAATATTATTCACATTTTTGTTTATTTGATAAAAACATCCAATATTTTATTTCTATGACATTTTCTGTATCGAATAATCTAAATGCCTTCTTTACTTCAGAACTGATGTTCTTGATCTTCCCTTGCGCTGCTGCAGTAACCTAGTTTCTTTTGAGGTTCATTAAAATTTTATTTCATCACTCCGTAATAAACATAATGTCCTATGGTATTCACAGTTTTCCTCATTTTATGCTTTTCACGTTGCAACCTGCTGGGGCATTGCGTGCAGAGCATTGCTAAATTTTGTGCACCGTTCCAGAGCATGAGCCAGTACAGAGTACTGCACAACTGTAAATGTAAGACATTTTTCTAGTTTTAAAATACCTTGGTCAGGTTCACGCAATGTGGAACAATGATGACCTTCACATTTGAGGGACAGGAGTGAGAATGCTTAATTCAGTACGGCTGAAAAAAGTCAAAAAAGTTCAGTAAATTCAGGGGTGTTATTTCTTACAGTAAATATTAATAATAGAGTGACAAAAGGATCATATGTTGCCATGCTGAGACAAGAATTAATAAAGTGTTGATTAATTAGATACAAACAAAACAAGGACTCTTATTGCCACTGATACTTTGTTGATTTGAAAAATTTTAACAGACTGTTAAACTTTGTTTCTTGTGTCTTACCGCTTTTTTTGGCTCCTAGTTTCCCCAACGCAGCTACCTTAGCGGCAATTAAAGTAACCAGGCAACAATTTTCTTCCAGCATCATCATTTAATATTTAGTTTGTCTTTCAGCTCAGCTACAACTGTCATCTCAGTTTAAGCCTAATTACTTTAACTTGAGATAATACTTTTAATTGCTGTTATGTATTCAACATACAAACAATGATAAACTGCAGTGGTAAAATTCATAAATTCCAAATTAACAGAAGCACATAAAAAATTAAAGCACACTTGTAAATGAGATGATGCGCCATAAGCACAAAGCGGCTAGAATTTAATCTGTGGGATGTTATGTAAGCTGAACAAAACAGATTTTTTTCTAGGCCATGAATCCTCCTAAACTTGTGAATTCATTGAACACTTACCTCACTTTCAGAATCTGTTCACTGCTCCGGCCTCTTCTTCAAACGACTACAAGCAAAAATATTCTGCCTCTGTCCTATCTGTGTTTGGGAGCTTGAAATGAGATTCTGACAGATGTTAGTATCATGGCTGTGGCTAAATCCTGCTTGTATCAACCCTAGTGTTCTGGATTAACGATCTCAGCCAATGGGCACATCTGTTCATGCTACAAAAATAGGTGCTCTGTAAGTGTGTGCAGACTGGAGATTTATAGAAAACATTTACCAAAACAATAAATAAATGAAAGAGCATATATACACAACATTTTTGTGCACCAAGGATGCATTTTGATCATATCTATGCAGTGGCTTTTTTTTTTTAACCCAGAACTATTTTTATTTTATTTTATAATTTTCTTTTTAACTTGCTGGTAGATTTTAAAAGGCTAAATAATCTTTTCCAGTAAATTATAAGAAATTGTGAGTCAAACAAAAAGAAAAGATACAAAAACTAATTTCTCTGTCTTAGATTTAAGAAGGCAATCAGAGCTGAATTTGCAGGGATTTTCTTTTTTTTTTTTTTTTCAAACTTTCTTTATTGAATTTTACAGCTTGACATACATCAAACATTAGTACAATGAAAACATGGTAGTTATAGATAGAGAGAAGAGGAAGTTCAAGCTGATTTCTCCCAGAACCCAACCCACCCCGTCCAGGTCTAAGCACAAGACAAACAGCCAGCAGAGATCCAATCCCTGCAACCGCTTCTAGCAACACAACATACACACACATCCATCCATACACATTCCAAAGGAGGCAGAAAAAGAAATAAAGAAAAAATAATACTGATACTAAGTAAATAAATGAATATATATTTTTACGTTCGTACTAGTAAATTACACAAATATACAAAGAGAAAAAAAAAAAAAAAAATTATAAGACAAAGAATATATATCGGTTAAAATAAACCAAATAAACCAAAAGTATATAATCAACACATAAACTGTATTGCATATACTTCATTTCACCAAAATAATTATGTATAATTTATGAGGAGGGTGGCAATCAAGAGATTTGATGAAGTCTGAGCCATTATGTTACATAAACATTGTCATAAACATGGCCCCTCTGCAAAAATGATCCAGAGGCTAACATGTTTATTTCTGAACAAAGCATTATGAAGGCTCAATTATTTCACAGTTGCTTCGTCAGCTGTCAAAAAGATCTTTTGTGAAGCATTTCCAGTTCTTTCTCCCTGTAGGATTGTTTTCTTCATTGGTGTAAACATCTACTTCAAACAGTAGCAAGTAGATGTTAGTGAGACAATTCTGCAGGATGGGAAAGACTAGCTTCAGATTTAATTAAATTAAATAGTGATTATAGCTACTTTTTCAGACATCACAAAAACAGTTATAGCTTAATTCAGTACAGTAAGTTTTGGTTTGAAAATTAGGAATTGAATCATGTTGCTAAGGTCAACATGGTTTTTTTTAAGGATATTGTTTTTCTTAGCATATCTTACATGACAGAGTTGTTGTATCACTCCACAAAGTAAATTGGTTTGTTCTTCTAATGCATACAGATAGGCAATTTCAGACAACCATATAAACACTGATATACATGTAAACATAGATTCAACCGCAGTAATCCAGTGCAACTTACTTGTAGGTTATGATGATCTCTTGTGGAAAAGTAGAGCAGTAAAACCTTCCTTCAAGTTAAGATTTTGAATCACCTCCAGAGTTTTAACTCCATTCGTTGCACCCACTTTTGTAATATTTCCAGTGCACTTTGTCAAATGGCAGTATAGGAGTTTTCTTTAATTACTTGTCCTAAAGGGTTTAGAAAAATATATGGGGTGAGAGTGCTTGATGAATCCAGTTGCTGGTGGTAACCTTGATTAAATTCAAAGCAAATGTCAAGCCAAGTGAAAAATTATCTTATTGAAAATTCTTACGCTTTGCACAGCTGATTGATCTTGGCTGTTGCTGTGTGTTGATGTGAACCTTTTATTTCCATAAAGACATTTTGCCAATCATTCAATATGAAGAATATATATATATAAGATATATTGAGGATATAAAACTATTTGAATAAAGTATTGATGTTTATTTTTGATTAAACAAACTCCATCTCATGCAGTATTGTTAAATGACTTTGTCCTGTGTTTACACTTTGAACAAAAGACTAATATTTGGCTTAGTGTCACAAGTGTTTTGCAAGTGCATCTCTAGACTTCTTCTTGCCTGACATTTCAAGTCATCATTAAGTTTTAGGGAAGTAAAAGACCAGTATTTATATAGAGTACCTAAAGGGATAAATGTAATAAAATAACAATTTTACACTTCTTTGCAACAACCTTCAGGTATTCAATTTAGTCACTCTTCAAAATAAAATACTTCTTAGTCTCTGATTTTAATTGGTAATGGGAAAAAGAGGAAGTGCTGTATAATAGACTTGTTGGTAATTACCGCCGTTTCTGAGGTCAAAAAGTAATTCTGAAGTAACAATAACAGAAAATAAATGTGCTTCTAATGAATGCAAAATTACTTATTTTACTTTATTCCTGATTTATTAATTATTTTTGAACAAATATGACAATGGTAAGGCTGAATAAAACTATGTTTTGTGTAGTGTGCATTTGTATTTAGGTCCTACTGAATCAATTCTTAGAACCACCTTTTACTGCAATTGCAACTACAAGTCTTTTGGAGCTTAGCACATCTAAAGACAGTGGCTTTTTATTTTACATGGACAATATACACATTCTGTAAAAGGGACTCATAAGCTGTCAGCACTTTGGACAATATTTCTGTTGCTTTTATGCATGGAATGTTGGCACCCCCTGCATGCTGCAGAGTATAGGGAGACTTTGTACATGTTTTGTATGAGACTGAGGTTTATTTTTGTCCCGTTTTTCTTGCTTTGTGATTTTTTTGGGGGGGTGGTGGTGGTGGTGTTAGGGGGTAATGGGGACGTGTTCATGATCAAAGGGGTGTGAATAGTTTCTTAAATCACTGTATGTAAAGTGGGCTATCATTTCTGCTACCAAAATTTCAGAGAACTGTAAAAGCAGGTCTGAAAGAGTGATGTGTTACTATCAAACTGCCCCTATTTTTTAATCAAACGTTTAAGAAAATTGCCAGCCTTCTTCATCAGTTATTTAGTTTATTTCATTTAGGTCATTGTAGTGACTTTAATTTAAAAAACCAAAACAGAAACCAGCCTCTCAAAAAAATTATTTTCATAAGGTTTCCTGCTTAGCAGAGATTTATGTGTTGCAAAACAGCCATATAGGGCATGACCTAAATTAAATCCCAATTTGTAATGACAAGTCCTTCCCACTAGATGGCAGAGGTTCTCCACCTCGAAGCCAGCAGTTTTCAACCACCCACAAAGGATTCAGTTTTCATATCTATAATTTTTGAGTGCCTACGCCCTAAACTGCATGACATTGTTGTGCTGTTAAGAAAGAGTATTATAATGAGTGCAATAAAGTTAGAAGGAAGGAAACTGAATATTGATAAGTATAATAAAAATAGCTGTCTTTGTACAGCTGTTTGTAGTTAGATTTTTAACACAGAAAATACCTTTGGCTTGTTTAGCATCTGCATCATCAGTTTCTATTTTCTGTTTATTTTTAGTATTCATGTGCCAAGTTTCTGCTGTTAGTTACTAAAAACAAAAAGACCACAAGATTTTCCATCTTTGATACAGAAGTGCAATCAAGTTTGTTCCCTGGGGGA
Organism: Xiphophorus couchianus; assembly: GCF_001444195.1. Classification (NCBI taxonomy): domain Eukaryota; kingdom Metazoa; phylum Chordata; class Actinopteri; order Cyprinodontiformes; family Poeciliidae; genus Xiphophorus; species Xiphophorus couchianus. Next base: position 7,308,573 of record NC_040247.1, read on the forward strand.
AAAGTCAGGAAGCATTGATTTGGTTTCTGAGTGTGTGTGAAAACAGAGAAAAGAAGATACAGAAAAAAAATGTAGTGGCTGGCAGAATGTCAAGCTAAGAATAATTAGAGTGGCAAAAGTGGAAAATAACTGCTGCCAATTGTCTGAGTGCTCAAAAGCTAAAACACATGGGAGCATTTACCAAGTACTGAGCAGCTTTACGTGAGGAACACGTTCCAGCAAATTCACTTACACGTGAATGCCAATTACATTATCACACAAATCTTCTGTGTATTTCCCTCATTCTTTTTTGGGACACCACAAACCATGCACAGAATCCCCTCACTAGGAAGATAGGATAAAAGAATAAAGTAATACCAGATATGTGTAAGGCAGTCATTAAATTAGGAGAATGTTAGACCTTCAGTAATTAGGAAGCTCATTTCAAAAAACCTCTGTTACAAATTGCAGACATTTTTTCTTTTCCAAATAATTTAAAATCAGCCAGAGAGTAATCCACCTTGAGGAAGCAGATGAAAATAAATTCTGAAGAGCAGCTTCGGAAAAATATACTTCGGTGGATTTACCAGTCAATCCACTTTCATGCAAAGAATATTCACTTTCATTAATGTTTGTTATGCACTGACAGAAATATGTGAATAGCACAAAGAGTTTTTAACATCTTATTATTTCATCTAACTGATGAAAAAAATATTAAAATGAAATTGTTAAAAGTTTAACAGCTGGTAAAGATAGACTCCTGGAAAGATAGACAAATGGCAAGAATATTTCAACAAGAACTTTTTCTGACAAAATAAATATTTAAGGAATTTCACTTTGTGTTTCATGAATTTTATTCTACAAACACTGAGACAATTTTGTGTACTTCTCATATTCTGAGAGGCTGTTTTTACTCATGTGAAAAATGTACCAAAAAATCAAAATTACAAAAAAGAAAGATACACATAATGACAAACACCTTTAGAATTGAATTTTTTTCCCAATTATTTTTTATTTTTTGCAATTTTCATATTCAGCTGATTTTATATTAAGCTTGCAGTTTGATTCTCACAAATATAGTGTCATTAGAACCTGTGAAGAACGTGAATTTTATAGTTTCTCTTCCTGGTTTACTGCCAAAATTATCTTTTGTGCAAAAACAAGCCCGTGTTAAAAAAAGATTGATTCTTTACATATTAACTTGTTTCAATACAAACAAGTGGCTGACTCTATTTTAGATTTGAATTTATATTTCAGATTCCTATTTATCATAAAAGAAAGTATGTGGCTACCTATTGATGCACTACAGTTATTTGGTTGCTGCTGGACATGTTTTTTTGGACTTTAAATTATTTAATAAGTTAGAATTTGCCTTCTAATAATGCTCATTTGTCAGATTAAAAGTACTGTTTGAAAACAGCATTTAAGTGGATATTAAATGTAGGTTTCATTAAGCCTACATTTCTATATAATTTTTTTTTCCAGTCCATAATGTTATTATCTTAAATGTTGGGTTTTCATTAACTTTAACCATAGGATCATCATAAATAACACAAAGAAAGGCATGAAGATATTAACCTGGGTGTAATTTATTTATTAATTATATAAATAAATTACAAGTTCCTTTCACTTTGGAAATCTGTTACTAAAATATATTTTTTAGTAATACTCTAATTTAATAAATATGAACATATGCCCCTCAGATGACAATAATGCCATATTTGCCTGACATTTTTGTGGTAAAGGAAGACATGGTGCAATAGGAAGATTGCTTCTACAATTAATATTTTAGCATTCACAGTTTGACCGGAAGATAAACTATCCAAATCTTTTTGACATTTAGAAGAATCAGTCCTGCTATAGAATTGAAGCAATGACCCAATAATACCACCACACAGTCTCATTCCACATTTGACTTTACAGACACTTCACTCATACTTGATATTGAAAGAAATTTTACTGATTAATTTGGCTAATAATTGTCTAGCTACATATACAGCATGAAAATTGCATTCCCAGATAGTCAGTTGATTGCTAAGTATGACAATAAAAGAAATAAGACAATGCAATTGAAAAAATAACACACTGAGTAAAACAAAAGCTGGAAGATAATTGCAACAAAAATCTAAACCTTTGACACCTTTAATAGTATTCTTACATAGCTTAAACAGCAAAGTGTATCACATTGACTTTACTGATATTATGTAATGACCACTGTTTATTACACCTTTAAATTACTTTCATATTAGCATATCTGAGCAAACCTGGTTTTAAAACGCTTGGTTTTAAGACCAGCGTATCTACCAGTGAGATAGATCTAAGCTTGGTTAGATCTATCTCACTTTCATGAGCCTTGTTTTTTTTTCAGGTAGGTTAGGATGTTCACACTTGGTGTCGAAAGTGTTGCCACAAGCCAGTTTGTTGCAGACGTGGCATATACAAGCAGACATGCTATTGTTCATCTGTGTCATTGTGGATTGCGTCAATCCTTGTCATTCGTTGGCTTTCTCTTGACCTTTGACCTACTTGGTTTTTCACTGTAGAGCTAAAAGAAAAGCGTCTGGATGCAGCGTTCTCACTCAGAGCTCCTCTAAAGCTGGCTCATATATAGGTCAGGATATGGCCCTTGGTATCACTTGCAAAGGATAAACAGATTGTGACTGTATGACAGTCAATGTGTGCACGCTTGCGTGTCTGCGTGTGCCTGCGTGTGTTTGCTTGCGTGGCAGAGATACACACTTAATTGTAGGGTTGATGAGCGTTAGGGATGTCCCTACAGTGGGGGGAAATTCCATCTGTTGCCAATGTCTCTTCATTTTTCATGTTTTTTTTAGCTGTGCGTATGGTTTAAATTAGTTTCTGACATTCATTACAATATGTTAATACAAATTATTGGATCCCCCTCAAACCTTTTCTATTTATAATACTGGATAGGATAATGGGTAATACTATACACATTAAGTACGTCTTTCTAACATTAAGAAAATATATATTTAATTTGCTTATGTTTTTTATCTCTAGGGAAGGAAACAAACAAGATTTAACACAACAATCATTATGGAAGTTACAGAACATTACCTTCTCTATTCAAACAGCCTTTCAGAAATCATTTTAATTTTCACATTGTTGCAGTGTGAACTTTCTGAAGGTTCTGAAGGCTTTAGTAAGTTCAAAACCTGATCTTTTTCCTTCACAGTTGCCACATCTTACATGATATTTTGTAGCTCAGGAACCTACTCCAGAAATGGTTCTCAAACACTTCATATTGGGAAATCTAAAACAAAAGAACCATTAATCTTTGTTATAGTTTTCCAGATGATCACCAAAAAAAAAAAGGGAGCCATGGCCTAGATTAGTGCCAGCTGTTTGGTTGATAGGTAGAAAGATTTCACTTCATTGTTGCCTGCATGAGCAGCAAATAGTAGAAAGCCATCAAAGTGTCATCAATCGATGCAGAAAATCTAGGCCACAGCGATTTTACTCCCTGGTAATCATTGCATGCGTACATGTAGAAATTAAATTGATTGTGCACTGGAACTTTGTAAATATTCACAGAAGTTTCAGAGAGAACAAAATAAATGAAACATCTTAATGTTTTTTGCATCCTTTTTTTTTTAAAGCAATTGTTTTATACACCTACCTTATTTTTTGCTAAAAGTTAAATAAAGTAAATCTAAATGAAATAAAGTGAAATTAAATTAAATTAAGTTACACCAAAACACCTCCCGAAAAATGACAACAAAATTAAGGTATAAATAAAGGAAGGAGAAAATGCAAATTTTAGACGACAAGAAGACACAAAAAGATGCCTACTTATTTTCCTTGGTAGCATATTATCTTATGTCAGTGCAATGCTAATTGAGTCCAAGGCCAACTAAAGTTTAAAGGTTTGATCAAATATTAAAAAGAGGTCATCCTCTGAGAATTTTTTTTGTATGTCCCAGTTTAGCCCTGCGGTTTTACACTCACAGTTTTGGAGTCTGTCGATTGTCATTTACCCAGCTTAATGACCGTGGGTGGCCTGTTGATCAGCTTCTCCCAACAGAGGGAAACAACTGATGTCGCTCACGATTTTGCACTGCAGAGGAGATCGACTGTAGTCTGACACCGATTTTGTGGGCAGCAGTGCCTCGAGGGGTGCGAGGATCGATGCCTTCAAGCTTGAGTTGACATCAGAGAGTTCAAAGGGCCAAACTATTTATGACCCCTGGATGACACCCTGGGTCCATCCAGCCATGGCGGCGCTGGAAGCCATATAAATACTGGCAATCTGCTGTCCAGTGGTGGCTGTCAACACATCTTATACCCAAAAGATACGTACATAGTGATACATATTGTAATCTTAGTTAAGAACGTTTTGCAGTGGGAAAAAACAAGTTTTCTTATTCTAAGTGATTTTGTTCCTACAAATTTAACACACTAAAGATACATGTATAATTTAAGTTACCTATAATTAAATAACATCACACATTTTTAGATTACAAATTTATTAAGGAAATTATTTTTTAAAATATCAGCTGCAACTACATTGAATTGCATACAAATTAAAGCTATTTAATGTTTTAATTAAAACAATGTAATATTTTACAAATTAAAACATTAATTTGTAAAAAAACATTTTAAAAATTAAAAATGTATGTTCCATAAACAGCTTTTATGGGAAACAGCTGCTCTATGGCACCAATTAATTTTAACTCCACTGTTCTACAAACCACCTGGGTCAGTGGAGTCTTATCAACACACGGTTGAGCCTAACGAATGACGGTTAGGCTTACGCAAAGGGAAACCTGCGAATTCTCATCCCGCCTTCTCACCTGAACCATCTTAATGACAGATCTGTGACTTTGTCTGCAGATTTCTGCATCGGCAGCAGTCATCAGCGGCCCCCGCGGTATCAGAAATGACAGTGTGTTGACAGAGATTGATTCTGATGTCAGCGGTTTCACACCACCACCATCAGCCACTTGGGAGAAGAGAGAAAAAGCTCTTATCTTGGAAGTCACATACATTGACACAGAGATTGTTGTATCCTTAGGGTTTTTTGTGGCAGACTTCTTAATTTGTTTTAGCAGGTGATACACAGCCCATATGGATGACAATAATGTCACCTTCCAGGAGGTGTCTTAGCACAGTCTCAGCCTGAGACTCAGAACATGCATCCTCAAATGTAATGGATGGAGAGACAGTTTCATTTATGCGTCCTGTTAGAGACATTACATTAACTTTTAGAGCAATAGATGTTTAACTTTTGAGGTGTCAGTGTAGTTGAACATTAATACATTATGTTTCATCTTATATAAACAAAGAGCTTTCAATTGCTCGACTATAGGTAATATAAACAAACACAGTTGCAAAGACAACATGCCACAGCCTGAAATTCTACTATATGTATTGTTGTTTAAAACACAAGTTTAAAAGTCTGTTGTTTTTTTTACTTTTTGAAAAAAAAAATAGATTTAAAAGTTTGCACTGACAAAAAGCTTGAGAAATTAAAGTCACAAAGAAGCATTAAAAATAGGCTCATTCTATTAGAAATTCATGTTGCACACATTATTAATGTTAACGACATAAATAAAACATCAGGTCTGTTCTGCATCCACAGAAACAGTCATGTAGAAGCAACATTCAGCTTCTGTGCACCCCGGTTCTGGAACAAGCTTCCAGAAAATTGAAAAAAAGCTGAAAGATTAAGTTTCTTTAAATCAAGACTAAACCTCTACCTATTTATAGTTGTCTTTGAACCATAATAAATGGAACATATTTGATGTGTACTGGTGACTTTAGCAACAACACTTGACAAAATGTTATTGGTTTTCACAACTATTCACTATATGATATGTATTTTTTTATGTTTTCACAATGTAAAGCACTTTGAACTGCTGTGTTGCCAAAATGTCTTATACAAATAAACTTGACCGATTAATTTGAAGATTTATCTTCAGATGATAAGGGCACTTATTTAGCTGCTGTACTCTTGCCCTCAGTGCTGATGGGTCAGACCTGCTTGGTGGAGTGCATTAGCAATGGTTGAAATTCCAAGTGGTTTTACTATCTCCACAAGGATTACAGGCATAATACATTTAGTACTACAGATTCTTTTGTTTAATATCCTTCCCAGATTTGTGCTTTGACACCATATGGTGTCAGAGTTCTACAGACAACTACCTCGACTATACTGCTTGGCTTCCACACAGACACCTCTGTCAACTATGAGACCTTGTATGGACAAGTGTTTTCAGTTCCAAATCATATTTGCTCAACTGAATTTAGCACAGTTGAAATGTTTCAAGCTTAATCAGTAGAAATTGGATGCAGCTGAGCTCAATTTTCAGTGTCATGGTAAAGTCTGCAGATACATATTTACATGGGATTGTTTTGTTTTACTTTTACAAAATTTTCAAACATTTTAAATGAAGCTGTTATATTTAGTTATTATAAAATGTAAAAGAAGGGAACTACTGCAGCACAAATCTGGGAAGGATATTACAAAATGACAAAATTAAAGACGCTGAAAAATCTATTGTTTAAACTCTGTAAACATTCAGTAAACAATACTTAGACTATCCATACCTGCACTAAGAAATTGCAAATTAGAACTATCATAAACATTCAGGCATATAAACAAGTTCCAGAAACTTTGCTGTCTTCTCTGGTTGTGAGCAAATTTATGATAGGCTGAGATAAATAGAAAAAGTGTCTTGTGGTCTCACTAATCAAAGTTTGAAATTCTTTTTGGCAATCATGTATGCTCCCTCCCCCAGGCTAAGGAGAAGAATGACCATCTGTCTTGTTATCAAAAGCCAGCATCTGTGATGGAATAGAGTTGAATTAGTGCATATGGAATAGATAACTTGCACATCTGTGAAGGCATCTTTATTGCTGAACAATGTTTAATGTATTTTGAGCAGATGCTAACATTAGAGACTGTCTTTTTCAGACAAGACCATGTTAATTTAATGCAGATTTTGCTAGACCACTTTTTGCACAACGGAATGGTTTGGCAGCATACTTTTAAATCAACTAAGATAGAAATACAATAACCACTGCTAAGCTCTCAAAACCTTGTCTGAAATACATACACAAGTCAGTCTTTGAAAGTCCTTCTCCCATAAAGTTATTCCTACTTTTAACTCTCTTTAACACATTGTAGATATAATGTTTTAGTTCATTTAGTTATCAGATTTTACTTCTATTTACTTCCCTCAGTTAAGGTCAGTTTTTATGACTCCACAATAAGAAAGAGACAGCGCAAACATGGCATCAATTGGAGAGCTCCAAGGCAAATACCACTGCTGACCGAAAAATACAAAGTCGATGCACAATGTGATGCAATAAAAGACTAAAAGACTCTTATAAACCGACATGCCACAATCGATTATGTTAAATTTGGTAAGCTGTTTTACGTATGTGTTCATATTAAACCGCAACGTTTTTGGCACACAGGTAGAGAAGAAGCGGACAGACTGTTTAGCCAGTCAGAATGCAGAACACGATGCAAATCTGTGAAGCAGCGAGACCTTGAAAGGTGAATAGCGAGGGTTCACTGTATTGCATTACACATAGCTGAGATTTATTTATTTTAGAAGACTTGTGTTGTATGTATTGCTATTGATGTAGATAAAAAGAAACTGTGAGAGTACAGATCCCTGCAGTGCTCTCATTTCGGCACAACCTCTGGGTAAAAAAACACTGAAAGTACTAAATAATCCAGTGAATTGTGAAGACATTCGCCACAGTTTTCTGATGCATTGACACACCACAGCAGGGTTCTTTTCTTTTCCCCACTTTCTTTTCCCCAGTAAAAAATAAGACATGGTAATTCCAGTATGACCTGATTTTTCTGTACAAGGTTTTCAATAAAGCAGATAGGGAATGACTTCTTTAACCCCAAGCCCAGGGGAAATAAGCAAACTGCAGCCAGTGCTGAGAGGTCCTTTCTCGTTTGACTGGAGGGGCCAATGATGAAGTCGAAAGCAATATAGAGCTGTGATATGTTAGGACAACCATAATATACTCCTTAAAGACAGATGAATATGATTTTTCAAGTGCTGGAACAGAGCAGGATGTCTTTCACTGAATTGTCATATTCTCTTGGCCAAGGCTAAGGTATGTGCTGAAATCTGCAGGAGCTTTTAACTTTTTTGTTAGCCGTCTTCTCACCTGACGACTTTGGACAAAAATGTTTCTTGGTGTATGAAGGTGTGCAAAGATCTACAACTGTTTTGTGAGGTAAGACTATAGCAGATAAAGAGGGAAATTGAGGAACTAGAAGGGGCAACCGCACAGCTGAGGTTATTTAAAGAAAATTACAAAAAAAAAAAAGAAAATGTTTTGGTTGTCTCTCGGCTTTTAATGGCATGTTCCTGTAATCTTTTTAATAAACATCTTGCATGACATTTTACAAGTGTTGCCATCTATTATTTTCATGCAGACCATTTTTCTATCTACTCTAAGAATTCTTGGCACAATTTTACTATAACTTTATCTGTACTATAAAAAAAGGCTCGGTTTTCTTGCCATGGGTCTTTCTTGGATCACTGATGATTCAAAAAAGACTTGGATCTTGATTTTCAAACAAAATGCAAAATTTGCTCTAATCTGCAAAAGAGTCTTTGGACCAGAGAGCAACTCTCCAGTCCTTTTTCTCAATAAGAAGCTGCTGATGTCTGTTTTTCAGTGGCTTCATACAAAAGTGGTAGGAATAACCTTTAAATATTATATTAATTTAAAGAATTGTACCTGTAGCGACTAAAATAACGCAGCAAACCTTTTTAAGGATTATAGTTCACACCTGTTAATATATAGACAGAGGAAAAATTCTTCTTAGAAACAGAATAACAAGTCTTTGTAACCAAATCACTGCCATTCCTCCAGCTCTGCTCTTGCACCTTTTTCTGCAGCCTCTGTCATCGCACTAAATCAAAAAGCCAGACAAAGTCACATGTTGATCTGGGATACATTTTTATTTCTCCAACATACCATGGCAGTGCAGAAATTCTGCTCCTTCTAATTTTTCACTCTTTCAAACTCATTTCCTTCACTTCCATTTTTCCAACACTCCATGATAATTGGACCGATTTCAACATTCTCCTTCTTATTTTTCATTTTGCTTCTCTCCACATTCACCTGATCTCCCCTTTGACTCATTTGGAAAGATGGTCTAAGAACAAAGCTGTTTTCCAGAAACAGGTTGCTTAAGGTGCTTAAGGTTATACTTAGATTTCTTTTAAAGAATTACATCAAGTAGATCTGGAGAAATATACCTCCTTTGAAAACGTTTTGCAAAAAGAAATCTTCAAAAGACTCAAAATTCAGGGAATTACTTTCCAGGAGTTGTTCAACCTTTTATATATAAAATCTGGGCAGTAATAACAAAAAATTCTGAAACATCATGACCCCATATTCCTCTTTGTCTTAACACGCATGTTGGTTTTAAGGGTTACTTTTCTAACCATAAATATGTTTATGAGTATTAATATGAACAGGTGGTGCCTTTAAATCAGTATAAAAAATTTTTAACAGATAAAAACATGCATATGTGAGTACGTGCACATATTTACTTTGTTTCTTTTGCAGTTAATTGATGTTAACTGAAAGCCAGGGTTTTTTGAAAAGATTTTTTTTTCATCTACCAAGTATTTAGCAAGTTTAAAGTGCAAAAAGGCAGTAAGACCTGAATGACTAAAACCTTGGTCTGCACTCTAAATGTTATACAGAACTAAGAAAAACCAATTACAGCTCTCTCTCATGCTACACACATAGACAAACCATCAATTTTACTCAACACATTCAGGTTTGTTTGTGTTATATTTTATTTCAAAAGCAGAACTAATTAATATAATTTTAATGAACTTTTCCATTATGGTCCAACAGATAAATGATGTTATGCATGTATTTCTATGAGTATGTTTCTTTAAAAATGTTACCATGCACTTATAAAATTATATCAGTGAATGGAAATAACGGATTGTTTCAATCTCTCAACAGATGCCATCTCCACCAAACTCCACTTCATCCACCTGGGAAGAAAAGGACACCTGCATCACAATACTGCTCCTAGGTGTTGTTCAGCATTCAAAACTCTCAATACTGAGCATCGAATAAGAAAACGATACCAACTTTGTGATCAATCCACTTCTCACACTGCTGACAGCAGTGGTCAGCTCCACCCACATCCAACTTTGTTCATCATAATACCTTGGCCTGGGTGTAGCAGGTTCTGTGGTGTACCCGCTACAGAGAACCAGTTGTGCAGCCTCAGTTAGAAGCAGTCTGAGAAGAAAATGAGGAGCGTTCACATGTTGGCTCATACTCAACATGTTCTACATAAGGACTAGAGAGTTAATTATTTGCAGCTGCATTGCAATCTGGTTTGGGAATTGTACTACAAGAGCCTACAGTGCAGAGTGAGGACAGGTAAAAAGACTATTGGTGTTTCTCTGCCCTGTCTAGCTAATCAACATTTGCATGACCCGCTGCACTTGTAGTAATTTAGAAGTGTGATGGCAGCCCACCCACCCATTTCATTGCTTCCTCTCCCTTCAGTCCTCTGAAAAAAAGTATTGCAACATGTAGGCTTTAAATACCAATATGGGAAACAATTTTTCTTCACATAAGCCACCAGACTCCTGAATGCACTCTCAAGTGCCTTCCCTAAGCTAAGTCTGTACTGTACATACACACTATCCTCAACTTAGTCTTTGTGTTATATTGTGTTGTTGGAATGCAGAGAAGCCTCTCATTTCTCCACATACCATTTAGGTGGTTGAAATAATTTCTATTTCAATTGAACTTACAATATTAAACATGAAATGTCTTTATTTTATTGTATTGCTTTAAGTTAAGATGTTTTTAGTAGTGTCTGTTTTCAACAGTGAAAGAGAATTTACTTTTGTTTATTGACCACTTTTATGTGTATTGTCAATACACTTAATTTAATATAATTAATATAATTGACATTAAATTAACTGTTGCTAATAATCTGCAACTAATTATTTCATGATAATGAGAAAAAAAAACCCTAAACATTATTAAGTAACAAAGCATAACCCACATCATTAAAGCCACTTCAATAAATGTGTCCTGCAGACACATGTTTTGGGTTAGTGGAAGTTCTTGATCTTTTTGACAGCATTGGAGGAAAGTTGATGTACAATGTTCACTGTTCTTTGGTCTGCCCTTTTGACTCCTTTTTTCCTTCTCTATGTGACCAGATCACTGTCTATATCCGGGCCAGGATCTTGAGTAGCGCACGCTTTCATGTTCTAGATAATAAATTACTCATGAAATATTTGCTCTGCCTTCAGGCTCAGCCTCAGCTTTCTCCCCAACATCCTCTTAGCCCGTGAAACATCTCCAAGTGCAGACTTGTGTCACCTCTACCAGCAAGGTCAATTTTTCCAATTTAGAACCAGGGCATTACAGACGATTTCAAATTGCATTAGTGTCAAGGTGGTGCTTCTTGCACCTTTTCCTCTCATCAGTTGTACTTCTCCTTTCATTTAGGCGACTAGACAGTTTTCCCAAAACAAGCCATCTGAAATATAGAATATTGCATGATTCAGTAATAAAGGGTCTGATCACTCAGCCTGGGTGCGCTTGGCTACACCAGAACATTTCATCAAGCTCAGTGAACCTTGAGGACATTTTAAAGATACAGCTGCAGAGTTCAGAAGGACAGCATGAGAACCGGAAGATGTCTGGAATATTGAAGTGTAACTAAACCTGACAGCCCCTGGTCACAAAGTGAGCACTGTCTGTACATTAATCTATTCCGCTGCAGCTGCAAAGAATTATTATTCTATAATTATTAAAAGTCTGGATAATGATGACAGACATGATTAAGACGACAAAGTCACGATGAAAAAAAAATCAGTTAAGCAGAAATAATATAATACTATTTGTTTCATAAACAATTTGCTACTGTATAAACAAAAGCAATTTTCAACTAATCACAAATTATTTTCAGTGTATAGTTGCATTTTTGTTATATCTTTTTCCTGTTAGATATGAATTCATTTCTTTTCATTTGTTTAACTGTTCAGAATTTGCATATTAATTAATTTTATTCATATGATTTTCCAAAAAATAAAGAAATAAAAAGAAATGTCTCTTGGAACCTTACTCCCAAGTTAAATTGAAGAAATTGAATGTCACCTTACAAATAAAAAACAAAAAATAACTAATTATGGAAATTTTAAATTATAGTTAGCCAAAATATTTATATATTCAGATCCTAAAAAAAACAATATTTTGGATTTTTTTTAATTAGGTTCAACTCGGACAAATGAAAAGTACTGAAGAATTAGGAGAACAGGCAGAACCTAAGAAAGAAAATGACTAAAGCAAGTTCCTTTTAAACAGGCAGACAGTCAGACATGACAAGCTACTGCTATTTAAATTACTTTCAGACAGCATAATGTCTTAATTGAATGAAATGTTTTACAGTTAAAATTATGTCTCCTGGAGAAATGATTAAATAAATGTAATTTTTTGAGATTGCAGGTTTTAACAAATTTTACTAATTTCTACAAGTATTATTCTGATGCATTTTGGAGTGTAAAAAAAAATCTATTTCCCTCTGACACATCACATAGTGTTTTAATAAAGCAAATTATAATACTCAGTTGTGATTCCAAACATTAAAAACTAACTTTTATGTTTTTCCTAAACAAACTTTAATTTTGACTTTGATTTCATTATTATTATTATTATTATTATTATTATTATTATTATTATTATCTTGGAAGCATATAAAAAGCAGATAAAGGAATGAGGAGCAGATGCAAAGACTCCCCTGACGTTAAACCCCAAGCATTCCCATATGTGCCCTCACTTATAGATCTCAGCAAAAAGGTGAAAATTCAGTCACCCATGATTATTACCAGCTCACTCATGAAATCGGGAACCACGGGGCAGCGACAGAGCGAGGAGACACAGTTAGAGATCAGGATCTACTTTCCATCAGACTGAGACAGCCCTTCATTTTCGAAAAGCTACTTCCAGCTATGATAAATGTCTGATAAATGCATATATATTCATCAAAAATGTGAAAGTGTGTTTCTGAAAATGCATAAAAGGAACCCTTATGACCTTCCTGATTTCCCAAAAGTAATTTGCTTCATTTAAAAATTCAAACAGCTGAAATATTTATATTCCAATAAAAAAGCTTTTTCCAGAGATCTCCATGTCCTGCAGCTTCCTTTTTATGACACACACACACAACAGAATCTGAGTTGTTTTTAAACTGGCCACACTGCATTTTAAAGCTAAATGATTGTTGGAGCACTTAAGATAAGTAGCAAATATTCTTTACTTTTTCACAGTTAAACCATAGAACATTTTATGCATTAAAAAAGGCATATAAATGTGTGAAGAAATTAAAAAGTTGACCTTAACTGGATCTGATCAGAATTTGCAGAATGTGGTCGGAGTCATGTTCCTTCCTCCACTTCTACATCCATTTTCTTGAAATACAGAATTGTGCTTTTTCTTTAACGTCATTAAAGGCTTGCTACCTACATAATCCCAAAGCTCAAGCTGTATGAATCATTCATATGTGTTTCTGCAGTGCAGGCAGGCTTCTATGCCACAACTTCATTTTCAGAGAATTTCTCACACCAATAAGTTTGAATTAGTTTGAAGTGGAACTTTTGCCATTTTTGGAATGGGAAAATTAAGGATTAAGAGATTTCAACAAAAATCTCTTTTAAAAGCCTTAAGTTATACCTGTTTTTGGCATTAGGTAAAAACCTACTTTCAGTCTTTTAGATCTTTGAAACTCTTTACAACCATGTAATTAAAAAAAAGAAAATTATGCAATTAACATATTCTAATTCTCCAAATTTGGATATGTTAAATTAATTTGCTGCAGTATTTAAATGGGGATATTATGTATTCTTCCTGGCAAGGAGTGTAAGATCATCAATACGATGAATAATAGTGTAAACAAGGTCAACAAAGACTTTGCAAAGTTGGACACACTTCAGCATTAAAAAATCCAAATAATTGTGATGACCATAAATAATGCTGTTCATGTTTTTGAAAGAAATCATAAGGCTATCTTAGGATTTCTTCAAAACAACTGAAGAACAAGAAATTATAAGTATTTTTAAAAAGTGTCAAAATAAACAACATATTTATCGCAATGACGTACGAATAAACATTCGAAATCCATTAACTGACATATTGGAAACATATTTCCACCTGGTATATTTAGTGACAAAATGAAAATGGCAAAAGTCAACTTCTCAGACAAAACTGGTTAGAGGCATGTTTTGTTTCTGCCACAGTCCTCAATAATTTTAGAAAAAAAGGTTTGCTTGTAGCCTGGACAAATTCTTTGAAAAATGCAAATTATTTTCTGACAGTCAACACAAATTTAGAACAATTGGGTCTGTAACACATGCATGTTTTACATACTTCTTCAGGATAACACCAATACAAACCGGTTAACATATTAAATGTTAAATCTAATGCACTTTGTAATAAACCTGGAGACCATGGAGTTGAACAACACTGGTTGTCACTCTAGAGTTGAATTTGAGGTTAAGGATAAAATGGGCAGAAATACACACATAACAGCAGGGAAGAGTGCATGAAAGCTCAGATACAGAGTCTGGAGTCTTTATAGACGCTCACGTGACTGTCTGGTTAGCAGAGAGATGAACGTGATTGACAACCACAACGGGATGTAAAAATTCCCTGTAACACATGTGGAACTGACAACAAACATTTTATGACATCTCTGTGCAGACCTACTTATAAAAGGGATTCATCTGAACTAATTCATCTTTTTGTTTTTCGGTTTATGCTTAGCAGCTGAATCGTTGAGCTGATTTTTTCCCCTTAACAGGCAAAAAAAATACATGTGTTGACATAAGAATTTATTGGGTCACTGCATCGGTTGCCATTAACAGAGACATTATCATTCACATGAGCGTACAGATGAGCTAAGCCTGAGTGTAAACCAGCTTTCCAATATAATTTATAACCCACAAGTCAAGCCAGATTAGGTTTGATTGGATCGCTGGTGCCATATGTGACCTACAATCTGTGCCCCGCTTGTACAACATGGCAGGAGGGTCAGTGATCTCCCAGGGCAAAGGTTGCCATGGAAACGACCTCTGGATGCTCCCTTCTGCTCTTCGCAGCCTTCACACGTCTTAGGGCAGAATTATTCAAGATTTCTTTATGTTGGGCTTGTATTCTTCTGCTCTATTTCCCCACTCTGCTCTACAGTTTCAGCTCCCCCAGCTTTCCTTTCCTCACACAGACAGTTATAGGCAGTGGCATTTGGATGTGTGCAAACGTTGTACATACGCAGATACCAAGCAATGCAACCTCACCACCCACACACAAACATTTGTCACTTTTTGTACTTGGTTACTCTGATGAAACTAGGCTTTTCTGGTTTCTTGTTATTGTTAAATCAAATTTTAGTCTTGCATCTTCTTCATGCATCTTGGAGCAACCCTTTTACATATATACATAAAACTTCATGGTTCATTTTTCTGGCAAGTTAAATATCGAAGGATCCAGAAGCCTTCAATAAAATTATGGTCTGGGAAAATAAATATGAGCGTAGTTGCAAGCTGGAATTCTTTCCACACACTACTGAGTTTGGAAACGTGCCGTGTCTGTTCATATGAAAACTTTGATTCACCGCATGACGTTTTACAGATGAATTCCACAAAAATTATCTGCAGAAAACATGTTTACTTAATGATTTAAAATTACACCAAGAACACCTCAAAGCACACAGATCATGTGATTATGGCATAAAGTGTATCAAATCTTGTAAAACCATCTGGTTTACTCTGCACTGACATGCTACAACATATACAGGAAAGTACTTTCTGCTATGGTATAATATGTCAGATATTCAAATGATAAGGAATACAGAGGCCAGTAAGAGAGTCTTTATGAAAAATAAACACTCTTTCTTGAGCCTACAGGAAGAAATTTAAAAAAACACACCGAGGTCTGAAACAGATCAGGTTGCAATGTAATTTCATTTTCAAAAAAATACAAGACCAAATATAAAGGCTCCCCCTGGAGATTCACAGTTTCTCACCCCGTTTCCTCCCAAGGTTGAGGTTAGCACAAAGAAACCACAATAAAGTGGTAAAATTCTGCAGAAACCAAATTAAATTAACCATTTTTTTTCTTTCCACACACCGCAAAATCACTAAATAGATGTAGGGTTTTTATTAGCTCTTTCCTGGAATCTGCAAGCCTGACAGGCTCTATCATTTATGTTTAAATGCTTTTTTTGTGTGCAAAATCATAAAAACACTACAATATTTTTAATAAACAATGAGTGAAATGTTAATCAAATAAGTTCACTAAATGTAAATCATACCATAATAATAAACTTCTATTTGAATTGATACACGAGACCAAGCAATGAATAGGAAAGCATGGAGACCTGAAACCGAGCAGTGATTCTGAAAATCTATTTGAATTAAAGGCATTTCCTCCTTGAACAAACATAAAAAAATACTTTATCTTCCAAATGACAAGCTTCTGACTAATACATTATACAAATCATTTACAGCAAAAACATATTAAAAAAAGTCCCTGAGTTGAATTGTAAGAAGCAATACACACAGCGAAAACATGTCAAACTGCCTCCTTGCACAGAAAACATAAAGGACCAAAACACACTCTTCTCTTTTTTAGCAGTTTGTGAAAGATAGAAAAAAACTACTGCACTTTTCTAACAAACATTATCAGCGATGGGAAGAAAAGTTCTGTAAATATTTCATGAATGATGTGAAATTTTTATAGACTGAATCAAAGTTTCCAAACTGAACTGTATTTGCTTGCATCGCAGACTCTGGTTCCTCCAACAGAGGTCAGATTTTGAACAAAGACATCATGTTTTTTAAAAAAAATACAGTCTATTGCTTTTTTAATAAACTTTGTAACTAAAAACTGATTTTCATTTTTTAGGTACTTTAAGACTCATCAGAATTGTATTCATTTTATATGGTTATATTAAAATAATTGAAATTTTGACCTATCTTTAAAACTGTTTCCAATTTAAAATTAGTTACTGTCTGTGTTAATTGAACAAAAAGTGCCTCTGTAACAGTAATAATTTCATTCTAAAAATAGAATGAAATCTGACACCTGGCCACTCAAACACAGACTCCTGGCACGTACCTTTGAGTTGTGAGCAAGAGATTGCAGTTAAGGGATTCAAGATACAACCGGGACTTTCTAATCCCACCTGAGTCATTAATTCAATGTTATTCACGGCGCACTCCGTCAGGGTTCTTTATTTGCCAAGCAGGTCAACATGCATACTAGCGGGTTTCGCAGGGCTTATCCAGCAACTCTACATCAGGTCCAGTGAGCCAGTCGAGCTGGGTTACGATGAAAGACTTTATGCCTGCAAAAAAAAGTCCACAGTGACAGGCAAAGAAACAGGAATCCTCTTAGTGGGAATATCCTGTTGTGCTCCTCCATCTGTTGTTCTGTTAAGGCCGACATTCTGAATGGAGAGACGAGAAAGAAAGATAAAGAGGCAGGTTGTGTTTAGTAGTCTGGTGCTGTTCTGTCAGACTTTAATCATGTTTGAGTTCAGCTTTGTTTGCAACAATCATAAGACCGCAGCATCTTGGTATGTTTAAATGATTCATTAGAATACCCATTCTAACTTTTATGCATTTAATTATAATGCCTATGCCTTATTTTCTTGTCTAATTTTGTATTTCCCATATATGCAGTTAATACTAGATATTTAAATACATGTATAAAAATGATTTTTTTTCCCCTTCTTGCATCACTTTTAATCAAACTAAGCCTATATTTTCAAGTGGATCATTGCCTCCCACAGCTAAACACTCACACGACATGATGCTGAAAGCCCTGTACTTCGCCTTTAGGATTGCATTTTCAGGTTTAATAGCTTCTACTTTTTTTCCTAGATGTAATAATTTAGTTGAACACTTTTCTTTTGATTTTGTCAAACCAAAATTTTGTGAATTTACTAACTGCATTCTGTCTTTTATGTTGCTTTTGGAATAATGGCTTCTTCTTATTCTCTGAGTGGTGTTGCAGCCCATATTGGTACAGGAGTGATTTCAATGTGCTAATGAGACTTTATACCAGCACCTTCACAAGATCTTCACACCAAAACATGTTCATTTCTGGGTCTGTAATGTGTTTGTTCATACAGTGTGTATAAAACCTTTGTTTCAACTGTGCATGCTTATTTTAATACTACTTTAATAATTTTATACTAATTCATATTTTTAAACCATAGCAGTACACTAATTAAACATTTTAATTGAACAGTTTAGCATAAAACATTGTTATATAATCTTTTTTTTTTCAGATTGTACTTCATTCAACAGAAACTTAGAATCTTTATCTGGTCTATGTACGAGAGTAAGAAAATAGAGGAATAAAATGGGGAAAAAGAAGAAATTCAATGAAGACAAGACAAATTCAAGGACTTCTTCTAACACCAATTTCAGGGTTCCTTTTAATAAATAATACTTGTACTGGATGACTCCCTTCTGACTCTGCAGATCCTCAAAAAGCCTTACAGTCAGCTAAAACAGAAGTAGCATTACCTTAAAAGTTAAGCCCTTTATAAATTTAAGTTGTTCCCATTAGCATTAGGAAGCCTGTGATAGCTTACACATTAGAGTATGAAGACTTCAACACATGTTGGCTTCGGCACAGTTTGAAAAAATTAGCTATGGTTTGGAGACGAAAGCCACAATGTCAACAGCATGCTGCATCATCACACAGCAACAGATTTATGCTTGTATGTTCATAACTGTTTATATAATTTAGGAGAGAGCTTAAAGACATGTCTGGATCTGAAACCAAAGCCATGATTAATATCAGCCATTTAATCAAAGCATTTATTTTGTCATGACTGTCAGATGAATTACTTTTTACAAGACTTCATTTTTACAGCAAGCTTGCCGGGATTTATTGGGATGATAAAAAATGTTGTCTGTCCTTTGAAAGAATTTCCGTTTAAATGTGCCAGTGGCCCCATGTAAACCAAAGACAACATTGACTATGATCTTCCTCTTTATCATCTTACTTTGTTGGAGAAAAATATATCTGAATTTGAAAGGGGAAGTGAATTTATTTCAGTGGGAGGAACTCCTTGCAGGTCCTGGCAGTTACTAGTAAAGCGTCTACCGTGTCTGTAAAGTTACCTTAACAAGACAATAAATGAATGCCTGCCAAGACTCTTGGTCTATTTAATTAAAGCTCAAGCAACTTAGTGGGATTGAATTAAATTTTTGGCAGGGGTAAACCAATATGCTGGGAAGGTGGTGGAGGTTAAGTGGAGTGCAGTGGGGTGAGAGTCCACTTTTTCTTTTTTTCTTCAGCTTGTATGGTTTTTGTAGGTAACATTTGTGCCAGATGGTTTAATCATGTCAGCAAAAATATAAGAATACATTTGATATATTGGATTATCAAGGATAATTTATATTACCAGTTTAACTAAGTAAATCCAGCTGATTGTCCTGTCTGCTCATGAAGACGTTAATCCACATACAAAAGTCTCATTACACAAGTCTTTAGCTATTTTTCCCATCAAGAGACAGGAATCAGCAATGACATCATTTATAAGGAGTAGGCCATTTTCTTTTATTTCTGTTACTGTCATCTACTTCTAAAGATGATTGAGTACTAGACTTTTCTAGAAGCCCTTTAAGACTTTGCATGAAACTGATACACTGATGGCCTGAAGTCAGTTCATTTCAAATTGAAGCTGGGGTCCAGTTTTTGACAATTAAAGGTCCAGTCAGTGTTAAACTCTCTTGATTCAATTTGAATAGTACTTGATTGGTTTTGGGCCAGTACAAGTTGAAGCTGAAGACCAAAGGTTTTTATTTAGCTACTTATATAATAAGTAACATAAGTGTATTTCATTGTTTTTTTTTTTTGTTTGTTTTTTTTCATTTCATTTTATTTGTTTCATTTCATGAAGAATCGAACTCTTCTTAAAGACTATTAATTAACTTTGTGCTTGAACTTTTAATTTTTGTTTTTAAAACCAGTCTTCAGCAAAGTCGCCAATTTTAGTAAAATGTTCATTAAAAAAAAAAACAAATAAAAACATTGTTCCGAATCTCTTGTATATTTCCTCTCTTAAATCATGTGCTCTGCGAATGTTCATCTTTTAATCTCTAGGTGGCAGTGTTGACACAAGACCTAAAATAACTAACAACCAAGAACACTGTACACATCAGGTTTGTGTTGCGAGTGCTTATTAATAAATTTTATCATAAAGTCACGTTTCCTAAAACAACTTAGTTCTTCATTCTAAAGTCTTGCCCTGTGGAGGACATCAATTTTGTGCTATATCATATAAATTGTGATCACATTCGTTGTTTCTTGTAATGGATTTGGGCAGCTTAATTACAAGTAGCATCTATCCAACTATAATACACATCTTCACTTCAATATACTTAATAGTACATAATTTATACTAAGTGGGTTAAATCTTTATTATGAAATCAGATGAGTATGTTTTGTTTTAATAACCCAATGTAAGATCATTTTAAATGCTGATGAAAACATCTGAAAAGTGGTTTGAACTATGTCATAATTTATCATTAAAATTATGAATTTACTTAAGTTTTTTTTTATTCAAATTTGTGTGCTGACCTTTGTACAAATTTAATGTTATTCAAATTAAATAAAAAATATAATTTTTTAAAACAAGACAGAATTACATGATTCATAAGATTATTTTTTATTTCCATTAGCCTGCAGTTTGGTGTTAATGTTGTGATATTGCTTTACATAACATATTGCATGTGGTCATGCCATTTTATATGGATTACACTTGTAAACTTGTGCAAGTTAGTGCACCTGGCATTTTATTAGAGGATAAATTGTGGGTTTGTTGCATGTACCTAGTGCTGTGCTTTATGTTTGCTGCTGTAGAACTTACACAACAAACAGTTTTAAAACTGCGCTGTTACAGAACGGTGGTGTTGTACGGCTTGCTTTTACTGGATTACAGACATGCAGAGAAACATGAGAGGATTTATGCCACATTTTAGGCTGTCTGCTTTGCATTTCAAATGTTTCATTACAGCCGTAGCAGACACTGTATCCATTATAACATTGCGTGGAAGAAAAATCTCTGTCGGCTAAATTCAAGGAGTATTAATATCATTTCTTCAACGTCTTTCACTTTACTTCTGGCTCAAGTCAATGCTGGGCTTGTATGGAACTCATTATAGTAAGGGGGGGCTTGCTTTCTCAGTGCCTTGCCATTTTGTTCCATCTGTTTAGAAGTCACCTGAACATGATCTGAAGCCAGCCAGTCAAGTGACCTGGAATCAATACAGTCCAGCCCAGTGGAGGCAAATAAATCAGCCTGCTTCATTTAACCCATGAGAGTTCTGCCGCATAGCTACAGCACCACGGCTTGTAATAAGAAAGGCATGTTTGATGACAAACTGATTATTCCAAATTCTTGTTTCTCATTCAGCTTCAGTAACTTCAAACTTGTATCCAGGAGGCATACCGCTATATATACTCTCTTGTACATGGTGGACTGTCATGAGCACATGTGTTATAGAGTCACGTCTATAGCTCTCTTTGAACAAGAACTAGTCTGAAATCTTTGCATAAATTGTTATATTTATCGCGCGTTCTTTCTGAGTGTCATATATGTATGTATCTGCTTTGCATTAGAAAGGAAGTAATATTTTTTAAGCTGAAAATTTCTGCAACTGTGTCCGCCCTTCGCTAAATGAAGTCTCAATCAGAAAATTTTAATTTTTTATCTGTTTTCTTTTTTAATAATGCTGGAATTTCACCAAATATTTTGGCGCAAGAAATATATTTTACAGAATTGTGAAAAAAATAAAATAAAATCGTAAACTCCTCCAAGAATATCTTTGGTAAACAAAAATCTCATTAAAACAGTATTAAAGTTATGATAGTAAAATGCGTTACGACTATTTATAAAATGTGTATTTTGATCTTTTGTTGAAAAACCATTACATCTGACATCATTGCTGGAATACATTAAAACATCTCAAATGCAATTTGTAGTTCACTCTTAAAAATCACAGACAAATATTTGAGACATTCATGAGTTTTGCAGTTTTGTTTCTCTGAACAAAATTGCATCTCTGAATTTTTTTTAAAACATTTGTTCTCTCAAGGTATTGTAGTGCATTTAATTTATATGCATGGTACTGGTTTACATTAGACAGAAAGAAATAATTATTTTTAATTAATACATTTAATGCGTAAATCTAGTGTCATGTCTAATCTTTTTAATTTAGTTGTTTTTATATTGATTTTTATATTTATATTTTTATATTAAAATTTTTTTAAGATAATGGAAATTTACAATTAATTTTGGAGTGTGACATATATTTTAAAATTGTATAAAAAAAAATACTTTTGCTTGCATAATTACATATCACAGAATCACTGAATGGTGATTCAGTGATTCTGGTGTAACAAGGTGTAACTCAAAATAGGTAAACGTATATGATTATTTTATTTAATGTGGTATATTAAGTATATTACTTGAGGCTATTATTATCAATGAAAGTGAATCTAGAATACTACTTTAAGACATCTGAAATCAATTTTGTGTTTATGCAGTAAGAGAAGTTCTGTTTCTACTCTTACAATTTATCCATAGTGATAAGATCTCAAATTAAATCATGTTTTATGCTGTTTCTTGTGCAAGAAAAAAAAGCTGTGCTTTATTAGCTAAGCCACATTTTTTACAGCACGTCATTTTTGCCTGTATTTGATGTAATTACTCTTGGGTGAAACACACTGACAAAGTAACCTGCTCTGAGATATTCCATTCATTAAATATAATTTAATTTCAAATAATAATTGTTAAATAAGTAACTATAAATATTAATGTAGCATTTTTGCAACATAACATCGGCATTGCAATTCAGACACGACTTTGATTAAGTTATTACTAATATTCTGAAATTATTATGATTTATCTCGATTTTAATGCTACTTTTTTAGATGTAGGTCTAAAAATGTACTTTAGGAGTCATAAAAGCTCCAGAGCGACAAAACGCTGCTTCGAAAATATATGCTGGATCCCAACGTAGCCATGAATCATTGATTGAATTATAATGCATCCACCTTTTTAAACTTTACCGTGTTTCATTCTGCTTTTATTATTGCAGATATCCAGCAGAGAAAGATCTATCTATCTATCTATCTATCTATCTATCTATCTATCTATCTATCTATCTATCTATCTATCTATCTATCTATCTATCTATCTATCTATCTATCTATCTATCTATAAGTTTCGCTGGGGAAAATAAGAAAATATTCTCGAGTAACCACAACAAACAAGTGGTAAAACAATTTTCTCAAATAAAACAATGAAGATGTGAAGGGAAAACGGAAAAGTAATTTATAAACTTACTTCAGTTTTTTCCCGGCTTGTCACCTGTTACAATCTGCGCTGGCTGTTGAAATGAGCTGTAGGAGTTTAGTGAATGTAACTGAGACCACAACTTTGTTTAAAGAAAGAATAACCTATAATTTCAATCCGAGCAGTGTGGGACTGAGAATAAGTTGCTCCATCTTTTACACAACGTCCCTCAACACTTCATTATCGCAAGGTGAGGCTCTGAGAATTGTCCGTCTGTAGATGATTGACAGCGGGGTGAACAGAAGTGGACGTGAAGGGGATAAACATTTTCACTTAACATTGTCCAAACTAACAGTATGAATAATTAAAGTAAGTTAAAACCACTAATGTATACGCAGTTATTCTTTCTCTTTGATGTGAAAGGGAATTGAGTAATGTAGAGGTAAACATGTATGCTGTGCGCCTGTGTTACTCGGTGCCCCCCTCTGTCTGCTCTTTCATGGTTTCGCCCAAACTTGGTCCAGATTTGAGTTCGTTTTTGCGTTGCTATCTGGGAGCGCTCAATTGCAGGAGAAGGACCGTCAGTCCCCTCTCTGTGTTTGCTGTCAATGGCTTTCTGGACTTATTTTATTTGAATGTCTGGGCTTTTTCAACACCAATAATGGATATTCTATGGATATTATGGAGCATACCGGCCGTGATAGCTGTTGAAGGTAAGCTCCTGCTCGCATCCCGACGGCTGCACGCGCATCCTTCTACCGGCTTGAGTTTGAGACAAAGCGCGTGCATAAACGCACCTTTGTTATTTTTAATGGATACTTGCCATTCTCGTCGTTTTAAGAAATCCCGTCGGTGCTTCTTATAGTACCGAAATGTTGCATACAGACTCCGCTTGGGGAAGGTTGGGTGATAATGGGTCACAATTACACATGTTCTCGCAGCACACGGTAGCCAATAACCTTTAATAACCTTAATAGTCTTATAAAACTACCGGCCGTTGTGTGATGCATTTACCTTAATTAGGAAAAAAACCCGTTAAATTTGGCAAGCGCGTTTCTTTCCGTGGAGGTGTGTCGCTCCCACTTGTCAGTTGGGAATAAGCAGCCAAAGACCTGTTTTTATATCTTTTATGTTGTTCTTATGTGTTCTATTACACATATATATACAAAATGAACATCGCCCAGTTTGACCTGTAAAAGCTTGTTTTTCTTTTCAAATCATTGTGCAGTCAGTTGTACAGGGAGCTTAGCAAAGCAGGAAAGGGCATCAGTCAGCGTGGCTCAGCGCACAATGAAACAGGTTGAATGGTAAAAACAGCTTTCATAAGCTTTCAGGTGTTTACAGGAATCTATTCATTGTGCTTGAAAGTAAGTCAGTAGAGCTTTCTACATGTAGGTCTTTTTCTATTAGGAAATGTGACACTATTGCGCACATATTCAGAGGTTGTTTCTTAAAAATACTTTAAAAGGTTTAAACAAACAAACAAGCAAACAAAAAACATGCAGTGTCTTTTTTATTATTTGTATTGCAAGTATATCTTACAATTTTTAAAAGGTCTAATTAAATTAGCATGTATGCAGGTTTTGAGTAGCTGGAATGAGTTAGCCCACTGACAGTTCAGGACGGCCACGAACAGTGGAAAGTGTCAGCCCAGTAATTTTTTTCAGTCTATTTTGAGGATGTGTTCAGAAAACAAATGTGTCCTCCTTCCTCTGGACAATTTAACGAAACCTCATAATTACAGGTGGAGCAAAGAAACTATTTCAGACCAAACCCAATGTAACTGCAGGATAAAGTACCAAAAAAAGAATAAAAAACAACAGGAAACTTCTTGTTCATCTTTAACTATGTGCAGTATGTGTATACAGATTTGTTCTTCAGGTTAACCTGGCAGGCTTCATGTACTGTTACGAGTGACAGACTGACAACCATCATGCATATTTGCGCAGGCCACAACTTACTGCTGTAGTTCATGTTTTTGGTTCAGTTAAACATCATGCTCAGTGGCACCCATTGCAGTGTACACACAGACAGGTTTGCATGATACCTTTAATAAATTTGTAAATGTTGAATGAGAGGCCTAGTCCAAGACTGACCAATTTTTAGCTGAACAAAAATAGGGTTAATATGCTACAACATATTATTTTTTAATAAAATAATTATACCATTATTATATTTTTTGGTCATTTTCCACTGCCCTAGTACAACTGCTGAAAATTATTTAGATTAAATCTGTATATTAGTTATTTTCCATATAGAGATAAATATTGTTTAGGCTGAATATAAACTTATCATATTAAGTGAAAACTGCATTAAGTTAAGAAAAAATTTAGACACAGATTGCATGTAACATTATCCTTTATATACGCGGTCTATCACAACAGTATGTTTGTATTTAATTTGTGATATTATTTTTGCTTGATTTTTGTTGAAGTAACAGTTTATTTTTCTGACCTGAATTTGTTTTTGCTAGTCTATTCAAGTTCAAGGGAAGCACAGGATATGAAAGCTTCCAAAAATAACAACAATTTCGCACTATTCAGTGTTCCACTTCCACTTCTTTTTTTTCCTCTCTTTCAGACACAATCAGAGCCAATGTTGTAGTTTTTCTTTTTTCAGTTAAGGCTGCAATCAAACATCACCTCGAAATCCTTAAACAGATTTTTCTGTATCGTAATACAATTCATTATGGTTTCACGGCAGTGCTTCATGAATCAAATGCAGCATGCCAATTTCAAGGACTTTTTGATCACACGGTGCAGCACCACTTTATGATTCAAAACCCAACTAAGCCCGTTGCCGACTGAATGCCGTCCCACATCTCAGTTCTACCCTGTGACTCACCCTGCTTGACTATCCAATGAAATCGCAAGTCGGGCTTACGTAGAAAAAATTAAGAGTTGAAAAAGAGGTCACTGCAGCTCTAATCTAAAAACAAAATGTCTATCCCAGCATGCAACACTGACGGAGCCCTCCAGTGGACTTTTTTGAAATGTTTCATGAAGAGACGACATTTCGTCCTCTATTAATCTTAGCAGTTGAAAGCATCTTTACATAGTACTTTCATTAAGCGTCGATAGTAAAATAATTTTATTCCAACGTCAAATTTCATTTTTAATTGCCAGGAAAAATTTTTTACTGTCAGAAAAGTACGGATAAAAATAATTCACAACAAAAATTTAATTGAGTATGCAGAAAATCTCAATACGTGTGCTTATAATGCTTCTTATTTCCAGACAAGCAAATGTAAAAGAGCTGCATTGTTGTACAAATAATCAATGAATCATGCAAGGACCATGTTAGGGGGCCTAAGAGGATTAAAACTATGTCTGAACTTAACGAAATCCCAGCTGTGCCCCAAGTGTCCATTTTACAAAGAGTACGTTAAATCTGAAAACCATGTAATAACGATAATATTACAAGGTGGCGCTGAGGGATCACTGTTTGCATTTAGACTATTTCTGTTGTCTACAACATCTCATTTCTACTCAAACTACTGCTGAATAGTACGCCCCTCCATTCAAATCTGTATGTTAAGTAAAATTATCCGTTGCATTCAGCCATTATCCAAAAGCATTTACACGCAACGCGAAACGCAAAACAACCTTAAACCGTTGATTAGTGTTAATGTAAGCTGATGCCATGTCCTATTGGTTTAGTTAACAGCAAGGGATGGGCTCTTTTCGGAAATTAATTGACGCAGTACTGCCTGGGAAATTAGTCTGACTCTGTCAAACATGTCTATGAAAACACACCGTGGATTTATTCCCTTTATTAGCTCGCCCATTCATTGTCATCAGTGTTAAGTTGACAGCCCCACTTACAACGGTGACACCAATCTAATTCTGTTGAGTGGAAATTTTCAGATTCATTCTCAGCCATAAAATTGTTGTAGCCTGTATTGTTAGGAGGAGATGAGTTTTACTGGATGGATTATTTGGCTTTTCTGCTGTTGCCTCTCCTCTTCCCCCTTCTTCTTTATTGTGATGTTTGAGTTTGTACTGTCCAAATGTTTTGCTGGGAGGTTTGGTGTTGCTATGATGCAACACCACCCTCAACTAGACTTGTATGCATGTCATTGTTGGTGTGAGTGGAATGATAGATCACTTTGATACAGCGTTTTTTCCTGTCGTTCTTTGAAGGAAACATAATGGGAGCGAAACCACAGCAGAGGATGGTGAAGTGGGGTAGAATGAGATCACAGCATGGAGTCTTTAAAAAATGTCTCACAGATTTGATTGCATTTCAGTATGCACTGCATTCCTTTAGCTCTGCATTCAGGACTGGGCACCACACAGCCGAACATTGGCAAACATGTGCTTATTTGACGATTTACACTTCTAATAGCTTTAATATCACATATAACGTTCATTTCTTAATTATTTTTACTTTCAGCTCTATATCATCATTTGACAACTAAACAAACTGTCATTGTTATGGGTTTTTAAATTTCCTAAGTTTGGCGAATATGTTTTTAATATAAATCCAGTAAATGCTTCTGAGAAAAACTATTAATAGAGAGAATATTAAAGAGTATAATGAATACAGGATTATTTTTGAAAAAGCAAATAAGAGGCATGTTTGTGAAATAGTTTGTGGAAGGTAAAATGATCGAGTCCTGTGTTTTCTCAGTCCACCCAGTGAGCAGATGCATGGAGCTGGCCTGCACGCCAACCGCCACAGTAGGCTTTCACAAAGAATCTGTCTCTATTCAAGCCCTAATCCATGCTGCCGAGGGCCCAGGCATTGTCACTTTGCATGCAAAATTTCAATTAGTACTGGTACCAGTTGTTTCACTTGACGGGGGTGTCGCATTTCTGAGACATCTATGGCTACCTCTAGGGTGAGATTAAAGCAGTATCATTGATTTACGTAAGAACATTTTCCCTCCCTGTATTGCATAAGGTTATATATGCTGTGACTGAACAGCTTAGCTTCATTGTGGCCACTGTTTATATAAAATTATATATAGATTTTGATTTGCAGTACTTGTGAAAAATGACTGATACATATTTAGATGTTATTATGTAAAATTTGATGGAGAACAACTGAAAGCCAGTGGGTTGTGTTGGTCAGAAGTGTTAAAACTTTCACAAAGGGAATTTTTGTTTGATCGGTTTCTGGTCCCTGCTGGCTTGAGCACATTGCTCCTGGCATCAGCCTTTTAAAACATTTTAACTAAAGTTTCTTTCCAACTTGTGATGGATAGCTTGACACTGTTTCCATGCCTTCAGCTATTTGGATCAGATTGCTTTGGGTTGACTTTTGTGAGCCAACTCTCCTTTTAGTCCCATGGCTAACAGACTTTTGCAGGGTGGATTCTAAGCTAAAATGGCATTTAAGTTTGTGAAATGTATGTGATGAATAGTGTTGAAGTGTTGAAAAGGCTTCAACTTGCCACATTTTTGGACATGGGAACACTTCAAAAATCAATGTTCTCTTAGGTCTTTTTAATTTTATCTGCTATTTATCTGTAATATTGCTTTAAACAGAAAAAAATAATAAAATGACTGAAGGGAATTTTCTGAGCCATAGTCAAACTGAGCTGAATTAAGAGGTAATATAAGAAGTTGCCATAATGTCCTGAAGCACTGTAAACAGCACAGCGTTGCCTTGCTTGCATTACATGAGTGGTGAGTTTTGATTCCATGTTATTTTTCAATCATGCTCAGTTCATCATAGTTTTTTTTTTTTACATAAAGTACGCACTGTAAAAAACCTCCGTTATATGTCAAACGTTGTTTCATTTTTATGGTTTAGTTTGGGTTGGAGAACTTTTTGCCTGTAATTATTTTCTTGTCTCCTTAAAAGAAGAACAGGTGTCACTTTAGTCTCAGGCTTGACTAGTTTCCAAAGAGCAGATGGCCAAATATGGCCCCTTAATGATGCTATCTTGAATAGAAATATTATCAACAGGTGTTTGAAATCCTCCAATATGCTACAGCATGCTGCCAGAGCCTTCCTGGAAAGTGAAATTGATTTATTTAAATATAGATATGGCATGCATTTATGTCCATTTGTGTTTCTAAAACAATAATTGAAATCAATTTTACAGCAGTGATATTAATTTCCCAAAGCAGGTGGGTTTTAATCTGTTTATAATTCTATATGAAAAAAACCCTTTGAGCACATTTAAACCTGTGTAATGAAAGTTTTCCCAGATGTCACTTTATGACTTGATACTTAGGGGTTTACTGCAGATAGATGGGGGTTGACTGGGATTGTCATACTGATGCAACAATCATGTGTCTCTTGATTGACTCTAACTGGTCATCAGTGAGTCTAATGCTGTCTTAATTGTGCATTATTTCGTCTTACTAAATGCATTAAGGTGGGATATTTCCACTTTATGCTCCTTAAACACATCCATAAAGCACTTTGATTCAGGCTTAGCAGTGGCTTAAAAATTAAATGCCTTTCTAATTAGTGCATGCTATTTTATGTTTTTGGTGTTGAAAATTCTTAATGTGCAAATTTATTATTCCGTACCTATGTTTTTTTTTTTTTAATCTCTCAAGACTCAGCCCAAAAAATGTTTGATACTTGGTGTTTCTGAAAAATAAATAGCAAAAAAACAAACATAATTTTAGCAATTAAGAAAAAATCTAGTTGCTAAATTTGCCAGAGAAGTTACTACACATGAAAAAAATTTACTGTTTGTATAATGTAAACTGTAAATATGTAAATTGCAGAGAAATTTACAATCAAACAAAGCATTTGCTAAGCAATTGTTGAAATCACTAAAAGTTATGATCAGAAAAGTCCATCCATCTTCGGTTCACCCTTGTCCCTAATGGGGTCAGGAGGGTTGCTGGTGCCCATCTCCAGCTACGTTCCGGGCGAGAGGCGGGGTACACCCTGGACAGGTCGCCAGTCTGTCGCAGGGCAACACAGAGACATACAGGACAAACAACCATGCACACACACACACTCACACCTAGGGAGAATTTAGAGAAACCAATTGACCTGACAGTCATGTTTTTGGACTGTGGGAGGAAGCCGGAGTACCCGGAGAGAACCCACGCATGCACAGGGAGAACATGCAAACTCCATGCAGAAAGACCCCGACCGGGAATCGAACCCAGGACCTTCTTGCTGCAAGGCAACAGTGCTACCAACTGCGCCACTGTGCAGCCCAGAAAAGTCATAATTAATTTTAATAGTTATTTTAAAAAAAAGCAATTAAGTAATAGATACTGTAATCTAGCCAAGATCATGCTTATCGTTACTGAAATATGAATTAATTATAATATTTTTAATGAAATTCACAAAACACTATACAAGATAGGTAATAAAACATAAAAAATAAGGGTGCAGTGATTGCAGTTTTCTGGCGGATCACCAAACTTTAAGAAGTATGACCAGCTGATTCAGATTTTGGCAAGAACAGACTTTTTTTTTTGTCTGAGAAGTTGCTATAAATATAATGCCAAAGTTGCTAAGTAGGCAACAGTAGGGACTATTGTTAACTGCTCACGTGCAGACATGACCTGGTGCATATTTCAAACCTTTGCAGAGGTAGATAGGATCAGTGGATAAGATGGGTTTCACATATACAGTAAGTATCAACCAATCACCCATCACTCAAAATTTAGAAGTGCATCCCTAAATAAAAACTAACACTTGAAAGACTGTATAAGACCAAAGATGTCACAGACCAAAGAAGGAAAATTATCATCTGATTCTCTTGTTTTGATTTAATCAAGAACTTTTCATTTTGTAAATTGTTTATCTTTCTCTAATTGTCATATGACTGAGTTATGGCCTCTTGATCTTTAATAAGAGACCATAAAAGTTTTTGAATGTCTCTTTTCAACACACATTGTTCATTCAGCCATCCTAGCAAGTCTCTCTTAGCTTTGCTGTATATTTTTAAACTATGATTTTGTTTTGCTTTTCTATAGTTTTAAGTCACTAAAATGACTGTACTGAAATACTTATTTTTAATTAAATGGCAACATAAATAAAATATATTTAATGTGAGTAATATAACTGTCATATAAATAAAATGAAGCTTGTGCTGTCTTCTTGCTAAATAAAGTGATGACTTTTGAATAGTTTAGCAAGAAACTTCCTTTTACCTCTCTGTAACCTTTCCAATATCTCACACAGAAATCTAGATCAAGGATGTGCCTATATCCTGTTATCTTAATTAGCACATGTTAATTGGCATTGCACAGTCGCTGGGTAAGTCATATTTATTAGGGAGGGCTTGATTCATCCTAACCCATTGGGAGTCAGAGTTATTAGGGGACAGTGAAATATATTTTCAGACACACAAAATGTGTAAAGCTTCAGTGTCAAAATGGCCTTGCAAGATCTAGGCCTAATTGGAAAATTTAATTTATTACACAATGTGCTTGCTTGGATTGAAGTCTTACCTATTATTAGGAAAACTTGTGTCCTTGATGCCTTCTATTTTTGCATTGTATTTTGTGAGGTACTAAAGTGCGCTTTTATAACTTTCAAAATAATTATTCATGTCACTTCCTATGTCTGAGTGAGCCATACACATTTAACAATGTAGCGCTTCTAATTTTCAACTCACTAAAGCAGGCTTCTTGGGGCGAGGATGTGGGGAGAAAGAGAGACAGGAGGGAGAAGAGGAGTGAGAGCATAGCCTGAGAGAGGTCAGACCTTGTTTCAGAGATCCTCATCCACATACACCCCAGGTACTGTGACACAGCCTTTATGAGCGCGCCTGGTGAACACAAACCCACTGGATTAGTGTCTGTCTCTCAATGTGCCTGGGAGCAGAGCCCATCGTCAGAGACAAAGCGAGGCTGATTGCGTTGTCATCTGCATCACAAAGGGAAGCCTTTTCTACCTGAACCACTGCCTGTGTGCCGAGCTGCAGAACGCATCTATCAGCGACTCTGGATGCACGTGACATCTGTCTTTTGTTTTTTGTCCATCTTTGTCCCCTCTCTTCTATTCTTTCTCCACGGCCCAAACCTTCTGTCCACCGGCAAGCCCCCCTCCCCCACTCCTGTAAATTAGTGTGCACCAGCACTGCTCCTTTCTGATTTTGCTGGTGGTTATATATTTAACACCGTGTGTATCACCCTGCCTCACAACACAAAGCCAGTAAAACATTTTTTTTATCTTCTCTTTTTCCCCTCTGGGTCTGGCTTGCTGGCTGTATCTCAGGTCTGCCAGACAGTATGATAAAAACAAAAACTCAGTCTTTCACCGTCTGACCCTAACAGGTCTATAAGCCTCACTCGGATAGAGACACCGCAGCTGAGATGCTGCCAGCGGCTAGATGTCTTTTATCTGATTAGTGTACTTGGCAGGCAGGCCCTGCTTTTCTAAAAGTGATGACTGTGGTCCTGTGTTTGTGACCTGACCAGTTCCAGCAGCCATAACAGGCACAGATAAGGCCTCTGTCTTTGGATTATTTTCTCATGCTTGTAAACATATACGTTTGTCGTATCCTAATGGGCTTTCCTGAATGTGATTACTGCTGTGGGGGGTAAAGATTACGTGTTTTTTCAGAAATTCAGGCCTTTAAAAGGAATATTGAATAAACTCAAAATGGTATGACATTTAAATTTCAGATTTAGGCATAGCAACAGAGATGACTTTTTGTGTCCTCAAGTGTGATAGTTTTTATTCACTTTAGTAATTGCATTAGCTCAGAGAATAGAAAATGAACACAAGGCAATTAATTATTTGGCCTTTGGCTGTGACTCTTATGGTTTGGAGAGTTGGAGTTCATCTTCCGTTTACCCAAATTAATTTGGAAATTGTAATCCTATTAGCAAAACCTTGTCAACCCTAAAATGCAAGGCACTGAAACTTGCTGCAATTCAGCAAAATGGTGAATACATTATACTGTCACTGCATTGAAAACTTCTAATTAAATTTATGGTTAATTAAGATGAAATTGCAACACAAAACTGATAGAGTTCCAAAACAGGACTTGGTGTGGCCTTGAAGAAGATTGGATCTCATGGGGTTTTTTTTAATTAACTTTGAATTTATTTTTATGCGATGCTTTATTCAAATTTAACACAAATAATCACTCAGTACTTAGTGTTATGTTATATCCAAACCCAAATACTGTGCAGAAAAAAGGGTAATAGCTACAGCGTCTCATATTCATGCATTATGGCATTAATATTTTAATCTCAAACTGCATCGTATACACCA
The DNA here is from genome assembly GCF_001444195.1 of Xiphophorus couchianus. Lineage (NCBI taxonomy): Eukaryota > Metazoa > Chordata > Actinopteri > Cyprinodontiformes > Poeciliidae > Xiphophorus > Xiphophorus couchianus. Next base: position 7,342,078 of record NC_040247.1, read on the forward strand.
CCAAGACAAATAAATATGAAACATAAAGACACAACATAAGGACAACCATTTAGTTAGTCATGAATTAATTTAAAGGCAAACCCTTGCACAATCCAGAAATATTAATTTCAGCAGTTTTATTCATTCTTAGAGGAATATTGTAGTGATCAAAGGAAATATATTTTTTATTGGGAAAGAAAATCTAAAGCATATGTTTGGTTACTAAATAATGTCTGGAGGCTTTGAAAGTTTAAAATAATGTTTTTTTTAAAAGTATAGCGTGATTGATGCATATCATTTATATCTACTTTGACTAAATATCTCTCCCATCAGTCAACTTTTGATAAAGACAGCAAAATCAATAGCACAGACTCAGCGCAGATTAGATATCATGATTGTGTTTATTGAGCTCTATCAATTGACACTTCATTGAAGTTGTTTAATATTCAGCAAAGCTGATGATAAATGCTCTGTTTGGGCAGAGAAAGCGATCTAAATTTACATAACCACTTGACTAGAAATGGATCTACTGGAGAAAGCAATCAGGGATATCCAACCACACTCACACTTAAGAGCACCCCTTATTGTAATAACATCTTGTTCCCCTCTTATTTCAGTGAACTATTCATTGTTATTTTATTACAATTTTAAACCTCTTAAAACAGATTGAGCAGGAAATACTATCTCTGAAACGCATTCTGTTAAGCGGCCAGTGAAAGACCAATAAATGTCCTTTGGGGTCAATAAAACAATGTCCGGAATCACAAAGCAGCGTTGAGGTAATGTAGCTGACATAACAGGACTCAGGTATATAAGAAGACGGTGAAATGATGACTGTTTTCCATGCCTTTTCCTGGCAGGGGCCTTTGGAAAGGAATCATAATGGATCATTTGGGAGGACAGCTGGGAAATCTATAGAGAATCTCAGGAGACCTGCTGTGTCTGTGAAATCAATACAGTGATCCAGCTGAGACCATTAAATGAAATGACTGCTCTATGATAAAGTTAAACATGCAGAATATTATTATCATAGGGCCAAAATAGGCTTTTGATCTGGAAACCATGCAAGCACGTCTGAACATCAATAAAGTTAGATTGCCCTGTATGCATCACGTACTTTGCAATACATTATATACACAAGTTTGTTTTTGCTACCCAAGACAATTAAGTGAAGTTTAAGTTTGCTTTAATCCATTCTTAAGTGTAGTTCATAACATGATAGGAAACAAATTGAAAATTACTTAAATCTCAAAAGCCCATTGCATGCTAAAACAAAAACACATTTACATCCAAAACATACATCTTTTTTTAGGTGGACACTTCAAGCCGAAGGGCCCTACAGTAAAATGTTAGCATATGTAGCAGTGATGCGCTCTGCTGTGCAGAAAACTCAAAGGAGTGCATTGACACTTAAGTTCTATATTGCAGCAACGCCCAGACTTCATTACACCCAATCTAAGCATGTTGGACCTGTTCTCCTTTGAAACGTGGTTGTTAGGCCTGTCGCGATAAACCGTAAATCGATTAATCGTACGATAAAAAAAACCTATCGACGTCATTTAATTTATCGTCCATATCGTCTCTGCTTGTATTTTTCTCTTTCTATTGATGACGCTGGATGTGTAGGCTCAACTCCGGCGCTATCCACTGACCCCTCCCTTCCTCATTTTTTAGGAAGGGAAAAATGAGAAGGGAGGAGGAGAGGACTATTACGTCAGGTAGTCAGCGCGCACATCATTTTGTACTGCTGCAGCTTTAGAGCCCCGTGAGGAGTTAGCAAGGTAAATAAACACTATCTCATATTGGGGGAGGAGGGACTCGAAATGGAACTCGTTTCAAAGCCGAACGCAACTGCCGCAGTGTGGGAGTATTTTGGATTCAAACCAAATGACCGAGGCGAACCGCTGAACCTTTGCGAGCCGGTATGTCGCATTTGTCATAAAATAGTAGCAACTAAGGGTAGCAATACAACCAACTTGTACGTGCACCTAAAGCACAACCATCCAGTAAAGTTTTTCCAGCTGAGGAGGAAAAGTACAACCGGTGGCCCGTCTTCGTCTTCAAGTTCGCGACAGTCCACCGTCATTGAAACATTTCATCGACAGGAAGCATACAAAAAGGACGGCGCAAAGTGGTGCGCGCTCACAGACAGCGTAGTTCGCTTAATTGCTAAAGAGATGCTCCCATTTAATATTGTTGAAAAGCCGGCATTTCGAAAAATGTTGCAAACTTTTGATTGACGGTACGAAATCCCCGGAAAAACATACATATCACAAACGGCAATTCCACAACTTTACAGCAGTATTAAAGAGGACATACTGAAGGAGATAAAAGACATTTCATTTTACTCTGCTACGTCGGATATGTGGTCAAGTTCAAATATGACTCCTTATATGAGCTTGACCATTCACTATATAGCTGCTGACTGGACCCTGCACTCTAAATGTTTAGAGACCAGGTATGTCCCAGATAACCATACTGCTAACACCCTGGGAGAAAACCTGAAATCTGCTTTAGCAGACTGGGGACTGGATGAGGACAAGCTGGTCTGCATTACAACAGACAATGGCCCTAACATTGTCGCTGCAATAAGAAATCTTGGCTGGCCATGGCTCAACTGCTTTGGCCACAACCTCCACCTTGCTGTTTCCCATGGTCTAGACAGTGACAAAGAACGTACAGCACGTGCCATAGGACTCTGTAAAAGTTTGGTCAACACTTTCAACCTGAGCTTCTTTAAAAAGAGAGATCTGAGGAAGGCACAGAATGAAGCTAATCTCCCTCAGCACAATCTCATTCTGGTGAGTTTTTAAATTCATTTATTCAAAATATTCAGAGCCATGTTTATTTATTTTTTATTTTTGTAGCATGTAGACCTGTAGAATCTAATTAAGACCATTTTTTGTTAGAGACCGAGAGTCCATTTAATTTTTATTTCTGCTTGTTTTATTTTATTAACCAGTTCCAGTGTTGAGTGTTCTTTTGAAAATAAAGGATATACATCTTTGGCAAGAAATCGTATGCATTATTTCGTCATTTCCATTAAATTAGTGTAAAAAGGTCTTCAGACAATACTATCGTCTATCGCAATAGTTTTTTGAGACAATTAATCGTTCAGCAAAATTTGATATCGTGACAGGCCTAGTGGTTGTACTTTGTAGTGATCTTTAAAACATAGTGCATGCATGTATTGCCTGTAGGAGGGAAAACAAATAATCTAAAAGGGTCCCGCCATCAGGACTGTATTTAAAGTGAGGACTCACGAGGTGAGTCCCCCTTAAAGATTTTAATGATTGAAAAGATATGCCTGGGACACATGGTCTGTCTTAAATTCAGTTGTACCGCCTTTCTAAGATCGGCCTTCCCAAACTATGTTCATAAAGTCTTTAAATTGATAAATCCCCCAAACGTAGCTATTGGTATATTATGTGTTATTTTAGAAAAAGTTGCCTTATGCATATTTCCTGCCAGTTAAGAGAAAATCAGAGAATAAATTATTGAAATCCTTCTTACAAATGTTCCCTGGTCAAACTAAATTCAGTCATTTTAACACAAAGGGCCATTGTTTTGATTTATAGCTTCAGTTTGCCTCAATGAACAAAGTAAAAAGGCTTTGTCATATTACCATGTGACTGAACTTTTCTTCCTTTTGTAAGAGCCAGTAAAACAGAACAGTATGCAGAAAATAATTTCCTTTGATCTCTGCGCCTACCGTAATATGTCCCATTTCTGAGAAACATGAAACTGAGACCATTCCTGTTTTGTGGCTTTTCTCCTCACAGACAAATTTTAGGCATGGGTATGTCCTAATCTCTATTTCACAGATACCGGCATGGTTATTTTCTGCATCCTGGCCTTTTTGTGTACCTCACAGACACACAATCGTTTGAACACTTCTGTGTACACCGTTTCAAATGCAACACCTGCAGTGTTGGGCAGTCTGGCTTTTTAGGAATTATAGTATTAACTTGGAAACCAGAAGCTTGAAGCTGGATTAGTCACTTGGAGGTGTGAACACAGGCTTGGAGCAAAGATGGCATTTCAGCTAATATTATGTAGTCACACTTTGACTCCAGGATGTCCTTCCAGAAACCTTGATGATGCTGTTACAAAATGAAGTAAATCATTTTCCACTTTCTCAGTGAGATAGAACAACAGAAAGTAGCATAAAGACATAAAGTTGAAAAAGAAATCATAATCTTAAAAAAAAGAATCCATAAGAAAATGTCCCAATGGATACCTTATAGAATTTAGCTTCATACTGTCCTAAATTCTAACACATAAATTGCTTTATCTAAGCCATTCATTTGCGACTCAAATGAATGGTGAATGTTCATGGATTTTTGCTAAAAGGTGAACCTCTGCTTCTCTGCCATCTGCTGAAGAGAAATGCCCCTTCCTCCCCCCATTTTATTTATGGAAATTAAAAAAAGGAGGGATAAGAACACGTGTATGCCACACTGTTATTTATTTGCAAAGGCATGGTTGTATCTTGACAAAAAGAAATAAGGTGTAAAGGGAAAGTGGCATGAAAACTTTTCCAACACATTGTAGCTTATTCCAACACAGAGAAATTAATGTTTTAATTTTTAAATCATACAAACATGTTTATAAATAATTTAACTGACATTCGATTTAAAGACAACTTACACCAAAGTGGTAAAATGTAGCAAACTGGACTAATAACACAATAGTAATTGATAGATCTTTCATCTTTCCCTGCACTTCAGCCATTTTAGGGATAAATCACAATGTGTTTGCTTAAACCATCACTTCAGGAACTTCTTGCTCCTCTTAACGATCAAGAAAAGGCAAAAATCTGTTTCTGCCCAAATCCTAACATTCCTTTGCTGCACACAGGTAACAAATTATGGCAGTAAGCAAATACTGGTTTGACAGCGCAGAAGATTAAGCTGCTCCATGAAACACTGTGCAAATACAAAAAGCAAACACACAGACTTAGAAAAAAAAGACTTGTGCTGTTTTACATACAAAAGAAGCTCCTTTCAGTGAAGGGAATGAAAAAGGGAATTTAGAGTTTGTGTAATGATTATCACATAATGCATGTAGAAGGTGAAATGTTTCTGTATTTAGGTTTAAAAAAACCCTGATTATGGGTGAAATTATATTTAATTTTGGAAAATTAATTTCCCTGAGGGATCAAATGACTTTAACTCTGACGCACAACAATCATAATTCTGTTCTTTTAGTCATCCAGCCATAATGCATTTAGTTAGACATTAAGGATCTTGATCAATTGCTACTCTTTAACAAATAGTCATTTATATGTGTGTGTAAACCAGATTGTAGATTTTAGCAAGCGTCTGCTTCAACAAAAGGAAGCACTGTTTTTCAAAGCTTTGTGTTTCAATTGTAGCAAGACATCAGCGCTAAAAAACCACAATGCCTAATCCTTCAGCTGACAAAAGAAGTGTGCTAAAGTCCTTACACACTCTTTACACACTTACATTCATGTTAGGTAGGCAGAGGGCACTTCTCAACAGTTAAATCGCAAAGCCTCATTTCAAAACATCTCATTTGCAGCCGTCTTCATCTCCTTTGTCCTGTTTTGGGCCTTTCGATGAAAAAAATCCTCTTTTCTCTGACCGGGCACCAGCTGTCATCCCAATGCTAATGTGAAACGTTAACAGGAGGCTGGATAAAAACCCACTACTTTGTAGAAATACATTACCTGTCACCTTGTCTCTGGATTTGGACTTCTCTGCTGCCAAAAGATTTAAGGGCCCTTTGCTAGGTTGTCAGAAGAGACATGATTGTGCCTGTGGCCATAAAGAAACATATGTGTGAGTTTTTTTAAGGCTTCAAGCAATTGGCACCAGATGTGTGCTGTGAATGGTGTTATTTTTTTTCTCACATGAGCGTGCGTCTGTCATTGTGTACAGCTGCGTGAAGGAAGAGTTAAGTCCCTTTCACGTGGAGTGACGAGGAGGTGAGAACCAGCAGGTCTAATTGAAGCGCTTAATGGGCTGTCTGAAACCATCATCCTACCCGACACTGCACATGGAGAAGCTCATCATCATTGAATTGCATCTGATTTAGCAGCAAACACAAAGACAGGCTGTTGTCCGAGACAGATGATTTTTAAATATGTAAACATCTCTTTATGAATATTGACATACTTGAGTCTCAAAGCAAATTTACAATGTTTATCTAGGCCAAAATTTAATGTCCATACATTAAATTTCAGCCTGACCAAAGTATCTTTTTGTGTCTGTTCAAGCATTTTATACATTAACAAACCATCCAGTTTAACTGGTCCTGATATTTAAAATCAATTGATTCTCATAATAAAATACCAGCTGACATAATTATTGTTCCTGTTTATCAGAGGGATTATTTTTGTCATATAAATAAATAAAATCTCTTCTCATATGATAGGCTGAGATGTGTGGTGTGGAGAAGTCAGTCAATGTTGGCTGTACAGCAAACAAAGCTGGTTTATTAAGTTTGGTGCAACACAGCAGATTTAAAAAATGGCAATTCTTTTAGCACCATCTATATCCAGCAGTCCACCTATGTACTGGTTAAACCCCGCCTCCAATTTACATTGGCCAATCACCTCAGCCTTACTGAGTGGGGAAAAAAAGAAACAAAGTTAACTTTCACATACACAATGTAAACACTTAACAATTATTTATCAATAATAAAAGATCAGGCAGACATTTCATGTATGCAAATATACAATTTATAAAGCATGTTATTCTTTTAACTACTTTAAGCTTCAACCAATCAAACCCCAGCTCTTATCACTGCACATTCTCTAAAAGAGCTGGGTTTGAGGCGGGCCTCCTCTTCAGCAGGGTCCCAAGATGGCTGCCACAAAGATACACCCACAAGGTAACAAACATTTCAACCACACACACACACACAAAAGGTTCATTAACTCATTCTAGAATTAAAAAGAAGGTTGGAGCAGAACCCATTCCGTCTTAATATCATACTGTATTTATTTTGAATGGTGAATTTCCCCCAAAAATATAAATATTGAAATATTCTTACCTTGGAAAACACTTTTGTTTCTTATCTAAACCTTATCTAAATATGTCAATAAATAAAGATACTTTTGGTTGTTTTCCCAGTCTTACTTTGCTTCAAGCCTATCCTAACCACATCCCTCTAGTCCCAGGCAGCTTTGCCTGGCTCTGATCCCAGCAATAGCTTTCTTCCAAGCTCTATCTCTGTCCGTCCCCCAGCAGCCACAGGCCAGATCCCAGCTCGACGCTCAGTACCGACGAAAAGCACTGCTCAAACACCAAAACATTTCAATCAAAGCTGGCACAGCAGTGATGTATACTGGTAGCATTTTGCAGCTTCTGGGGAGTTAAGAACACCTTTCTTGTTCAAGGGAGGGCATCTCAGCAGACATGATTGAAAACAAACTTTCTACATTTAGCTAAAATAGTTTTTCTTGCTACGTGACTATCAATGACTTGTTTCAGTTTAGGAATGCAAGTATGGAAATGACTGAGGAGATATTAAACAGGCTGGTCGGCAATTTTGTTATATTTAAGACAACTGACACAATAAAGTGTTCCTCTAGGATTTACTTTGACAAAGGTAGAAGCTTGTGTTCAAGGTAAAGTGAGTTTAGTGAACAGACGGTCATTATATAAAGGCTTTACAGCTGGATTGCATATTTCCCAAAAGCAATGGTTTGTCTTGTTTGCGCTCTGCAAATGAGCTGTGCTTAAAAGATGGCTAGATAAATAAACAGAAGAGCTTAGATTCAAAATGTAAAATCCTAGTTTGCTTTTTTGTTTGATGGTAGAATTACAACATTATCTTACACACACTATAGCCGGTCTACTTCCAAAATGATATACTGGTTAAACATCAAACACTTTGTTTTGTTTGACATGATGCTGTCATTTTTAGAGCACATAAACCTGTTATGCTTTGAATAAATTGTGTTCTACATGCTATTATGTAGCTATCTCGTATTTCAATGGTGTTGGAATAGCGGCCAGTATTGCGTTACTTCAAAACTGATTCTGTAGCATGAATTTCGCTTGCACTGTGTCAAACAAACAAAGCCATTTGAAAGACCTGCTTACCTTCTTGTCTGTGGTGGTGCTGGACCAAGAAGCACTAAAGGAAACAAAAAGAAAACATCTCAAGAAGACATTGAAAACAACTTCCGTCTTCACCAAATGTAAACAAAAGTAGAGTTGTTAGCGGTTGTAAGATTTCGCTTTTGTCTTTTGCAAAAGCCCACGACTCATTTTTTACAATAGCGCCAGACTCACATGTTTGTTTTGGTTGTATTTACCCAGAATACCCTGGTCTGCTGGCCCACTTGGCATTTTTATATCCATTCAAACCCCACCAGAGTTCACATCAACCCAACGGAGACCTAGGCATGTAGGTGGATCAGAGTTAGCTTTTTTGGGCCTCCTCAGAGTTCAATTGCATATTCACACCTTTACACTGTTTCAGCAGTATAAAGATAGTTGCCATGACTTTCATATAACTTGTTCATAGCTTAACAAGAGCCTTTTCTCCTAAAAAGTGCAGAAAAGACAGAGAGGATACATGAGGAATTTTGTACTAATTTTAAATCAGGCAGGCACAGTTCAATGTAGGGTTAACAAGAAAGAGTGTTAAGAACTTTCAAATCAACATCTAAGTAAACCTTGCTCCTTAACTGAATGAGGTTGGAAATGGTACCTTTAAAGATATGTGTTCTTTTAGTTTGATCCTTCGTGTCAGTACATTCTTTATAGGAGCAGATTTCAGACAGCCTATTTTTGTGCCACTGTGTCTTGCTTGGAGCAGGCATTTGGGGCAGAGTAAACTTTATTTTACTTCTGTGAGCAAGGGAAACATGGTATAGTTGTAGTCTATGCTTCTGCACTTGAAAGCAACTTTGACATGGTATTTTGCCGACTTTGCTACATCATTGAATATTAGACATAGGACTGTATAATATTACAAATTCAGTGGGTTTCAGTGAAGAGAGGATTTTGTGTGAATATGTCACTTGCGATAATAAATACTGTTTGTGTCCTCTGTGAGTGACTGTCCAATTTGAAGGACCCATGTCCTTCCTCTAACTATGCATAATTCGAAGGCCATCAAGCAACACCAGCTTATATGTCTGAGATGTATTGAGTTTTTAACATATATAAATTGTAAAAACAACTCTCTGCTGTACCTTAAGTCAGTAGTGTCCAACCTCAGCCCTCAAGGGATTCTATCTGGCATGTTTTAGTTCTCTCTGTGGTTCAACACCCATAAATTAAATAATGGCTCACTAGCAGGACTCTGCAGAAGTTTGACATATTGAGAAGGTAGGTGGAACATTTGAATCAGCTGTCTTGGAACAGAGAGACATATTTAAAACTGGCAAGAACAGATCCTTGTGGACTGGAGATGGACACCCTTGCTTTAAGTGGTATACAGGCACATTTCGACTGCATGAGCTGAAAAGTGTTTGGCAACTTTCATTTTTCCAAACTTTTTATTTTATCTTGGTTGTCAGTTGTGGGTGATTCTGCTGTGTCGTCAAATTTGTCTGTTAACATAAATCGTGGTCAGTGATCGGGGAGCACAGTTTACTGTCCACTGCAGTAGCAAAGTTCAGAATGTGATGAATCAATGAATGTGATCAATGAAAACAAGGAAATGAGATGAATAATCTCTGCTCTGAAAGCAGAGCATATTATTAACAGCTTTGGTGTAAAAAGTAAGTAAAGTCATTGAGAACTGTAAGTGACTTTAACAGATTTAAAAGGAAATGTGCCAATCTTGACTTCCAACAGTGTGCAAGAGAAAAAGAAAAGGACTTCTAATTATAAATTTAAAAAGTCAAGGTTTTTTTTTTTTGAAACAGAGTTTACAGTTTATAAACTAATGTACAGACTCCCCAACGTTCATGGAACAGTGTAACTCTAGCAAACTTAAAATAATTCAGCTGACACAGTCCTTGCTTTCTTGCAATTGGTGTGTAAAGAAAGGATTGGAGGGCGGCAGCTATAGCTTGTAATTATTTCACAGCAATGGAATTCTGAAACAACTATCCTCCACTGCAAAGACTGAAGTACCAAGCTGAACTAGAAGGCTGTTAATATTAATTGAATAATTGAAAGCATGGTCAACATGGACTGAACGACATTGTTCATTTCCTCTGCTGCCATTTCTGCTAAAGCTTCAAGCACACTGTCAACATCATCGTTCACAACTTCTCTTTTTGTTCGCTGATTGGTCCAGCTGAAAATGTACTGGAGAAATCAAGCTCAATTGGAGACAGCCCAGAGGGAACACTGAAGGTAGATCAGAATTGCGTAAGAAGTCTACAGCCAGGCTTGTTCAGCTTCTTGTTTTATACTTCAGATACTATCGAAAAAAGACTGACTGAGGATCATTTCTACACTTGCTTGTCTGATTTGGCTTTGGCTTCTGTTGTGGAACTGACCGAGGTAGAGGAGTGGCCTCAGAAAGCTGCACTGTTTCTGGAAAAGTTTACTGCAGCAAAACCACTCTCTGACTCAGTATAGTCACCAGTGCTGGTAAATATGTTTAACCATTGACTGAACTAACTACTTACTGTTGATACATTCCCTATTCAGGACTACTGAGCAATGTGGTTAAAGCCACTCCTTAAATATTCTCACAACGAAGAGATCCATCAGTAAGGCATGAGTCATTGGTTCCCTTTTAGTTCCCTGGTCGGTGGACTCAAGCTGATTGCACATACTTGACACAGGTCTGGATAGCTGAGGGACTTACTATAAACAATATTCACATATTTTTCTTGGACTACTGAGTCCCGAATTGACTGCAACAAATTACACTTTCCCCAATGGAGACTTATTTAATGTGCAGATTACTGAAGCAAGGCTTGGCGAGGCATATTCAGAGCAATATATTACACAGATGTGATGAAGTTTTGTTTGAGCACTGAAGGAAGGAAAATCATACCTAATCTCCTTATTAAGATTTCAGAAGTCAGCATGTAATTTCTGCCATTATGTGAGTGCTTATTAACAGAAGCCAGCATCAGGACATAGGTTAGTTGGGTTAGGATTTTGGTCTCTTTGAGAGACTGGAAGCAGATGTGGGTGCACACACATTATCATCATCAACATATCATCTGCTTCTATCTACAATTATTTTGAAGACGCACATAGCACATTTACATGCATGACACAGCTGACCAAGATTAAGTATTCAGTGGGTTTCAGTGAAGAATATATATGAGGGCCAAGCATCAGATGTGCAATGGTGAGCACTAATATGGGGGGAGGGGTATAGTTTTGAGCCCTTAAGGAGTATGTGGTCCGTAAAACTATGAACTACATCTGCCAGTATTTTGTATAGATAGATAGATAGCTAGATAGCTAGATAGAGACTTGGCAGAGACTACACATTGATAAATAGCTGTTTATGGAAAGCTTTTTTTCCTAGTATATTAAGCAACATGTCTGCTCACATTAACAGGAGGAGGTCTGGCCTTGTTTCCAGGAGAAGAATTCTCTTGTCCGCTACAAGTAGATTTTCGTGGATATTTTCTGATTAACTCAGGTTTTGACCAGCATAGATATGCACACTTAGGGTGAAACTTTCAGGCAGATATTTTGACCTGTTTACGTCTTTGTAAGCTAAAACTCTAATGTGGAAAATACATTTTGATTTTCATTGTCCCATAAATTGAATTCTTATCATTACTAAGCAATTGAGTCTGCTAATTTATATAAACTGATAAATGCAATCTGCATAAATATTTTCCAAACATTTTCTTAAATTTGGAAATATGAACATCTTGGATAGTTTTCAAAAAATATATTTTAACCATGATGTCATTCATTAATTCTTCCAACTGTCTTCAACATTAAAGCCTGGAAAAGAAATCAAGCATTACAACAGGCTACGCTTTTTGCACAGACCATTGCTTGCATTAAAACTAAGTTGTTTTCCTCCTACTGCAGGTACACCTCTTTCTGCTTCAGCAGCTGAGTGGCAGAGAAGTGAGCAGCTGCACCAGCAAATAAGCTGTTTGCACATGCACAGTGTTGTTCTACTGGTTTGATACTCAGATGAGCACTGTTCACTTAGTGAGAGTGTAAATAGAAAAGACATGCTGTCATTTCCAAATTTCTCCTTGAGTGATCATTTTAAATGTAAATCCTGCAAAAATTACATGACACCGTAAGCATAAGGTATTTGGTTGAAGAAGCTGTATGGAAACTCTGAGAATCAGTTCTCGTTTAGATTAACATATCTAAATATGGAATGTATAGCTATGTTTTGTACATTGTACCTTGCTTTTTTATTATTAAGCTCTGCATCAGAACCTGAATAGAATAATCAGTCACTGAATAACTCATTTATAAAAATCATTTATTCCTCAGTGGGGAAATTTCAGAAATTTTAATTCAAGTTGTTGCTTCTTATTTACTTCTTGAGCTATCTGTTCTATATATATAGATATACAGTATATATATGGTATAAACTGTGGTGCAGCTTACTCTCTTGGGTTTGTATTTTTCTTTCCCATAATTGTAAACTTCCAGTTTTTTCCTAATCCTGTAGCTTTTATAAAATCAAGAGACTGATGAATTCTCTATATCTGATTTTTTTTAATCTTAAAACTCACCCACAACTTTTGTAAATTTGTTTCAAAATTGCTCACTGCATCCTCTTTTTGTGTTGCCACTGTGTAACCGCTTTGGCTGTATGCTTAGTTTCAGCACGTTTGTACAGGACTCGTTTCACTGTGGATAAGTCAGGATTTTCACAAGACTTTTGAAGACATTAATAAATAAACTCTATTCTCTCTATGATTATTGAGGCATATAGCAAATAGAAATAATTTTGGTAATTCAAACTAACCTAAAGCAATAGACGTTTGGTCTGACTTGTGTTCAGACAGTGAGAAAAAAATATCAATTGTATGTTCCTCACTTGTTTTTACGAGACAAAGCTACAGTCTTTAGTTCTTTTCAAATAATTCATTGCTTTGACAAACAATGCAAATGGTGAACATAACTACTGTTTCAGACTTTCAAAGTTCATAGGTTTTATGGAATTAATATACTATGAAATTTTCCCCATAATAATATGTAATAGAACCACAAAACAACCTGTGTAATTGATGTGTTTTAATTAAAAAATAAGTTTGAATGGTATTACTTTAATGGTACACTTTTATCATTTTGATTATTGAGAGAATGAAAATACATATTAGTTGAGTTTTACACTCTGGATACAATTCTAATTTGTAAATAGCTCTACTTGCTTATAAAAAATAGTTACATTTGCTTACAATAAAAATCATTATGCTGTTTTGTAAATGTTGGTGCCAACATGTTAAAACTGTATTTTGGGGGGTTAAATCTGTTCTTGAGTGCTGCAGTACAACAATGCTAAAAATAACCTCAGCAGTCCATCCAAGAAACAATGCAGTGAAACAGACTTGTCTTGTCCTTTTTTTCCTTTCATCATTAAAACACAAAGGCAGTTGTTGGATCATGATACCTGATGTTGTTGCATGCTGACATTAAACATCTGTTCTGAACAATTGCTAATATAGAATTAAATATAATGTAAAGTATATCATGAAAAGGTACATTTCCCCTGCATAGCAGGAAATAGTTTGGTCGGTGGAGAAATATACAATGGTGATGTTATTTACTTGGCACTCCTACTCTCCTCAAGATATTTGATTATATGCAGTCATATCACAAGAGGTTTCTAAAATCCCAGATCTACAGCGGTATTTTTTACTCATCTAGTCTAATATTGACTTAATCTAAAGTGATGTTAGTAGAGTATCTCGCTGTTTGTGAATGATCTCTTCCCCCTTTTTACATGCTGCTTAGTGTAATAGTCGGTACCCACAGAATGAAAGCATTTAACTCCAATCAATGAGATTTATCGCTCTGTACAAGGCAAAGGTGTCTTTGCTCACTTGAAAGTGCTGTTTTGGCTTTCTTCCAGCTGAGATGGAACCAACAGTATGATGAATTGCTTTTATCCTGACTACTTACTGTAAGATTCACACTTTTCTGTAAGTTTAAACAGGCTGCAGCATCCTCTTGCATCACTCAACAGTGAGACCAATTTTACATCTCAGCTATGATATCTTATGCCAATTAAATAAAATTGCACAAACTCTTATATCTGAAATAATTTAGCAGCTTGGGCACTGCTTATCTTTAATCCCTCAAGACTCTTTTGTACACCTTTTTATACATGCCTGTTAAATTGTAACAACAACAAAAATGGTTCCTGTAAACATCGAGTGCTTCCCATTCTATTTTTACCTACAAATTAACACACAAGCAAGTAGCATAAACTACAAGCATGCGTCAAGCCTGAGAATTGTTTGTGCTTTCACAGATTTCTGGATTTGATCTTCTCAAGTGAAAAAGAGGGTAAAGGATCATGTGTTAATTTTCAAAAGGGATGTAGACCTTTTTTCTTTATGAACAATGTTTCTCACTTGGATAAATATGTTTACGACTAGCATATATTGTATATTGCCTTATTGATCTGGAGCTATGCAATTTTTCAAGAATAAGACTGAAAAAAACTTGAGTTAATTTTCTGTCACTTTTTTTGTCTACTTTTTAGTTAAGTCTTTGTCCATGCTATGGAAGATGTGCATAAAAATGCAAGTATATCATAAGCTTAATGCAATACTGTGTCCTTGTATAGCTGCCTTGTGTTGCTGGCAAACTGAAATGCACATAGGCTGGCTACAGTCCAAGCTTGCATAAGGGTCTCTCGAATATGAGATTTCATTTTCTGATAAAGAAAGCTTTCACTCACTCTGTTAAGGTATTTATTGTAGTCAGGAAAAAAAGAAGAAATTGAATCCAGCTACCTAAACCTTCATAAATGAACGTACTATTTTGAATTTGTGAAGTCATTTTAATTTGTGTTCGTTGAGACTGTTTTAAACTATTGCTGAGAAACCAAAACCATTTTGCCTGGACTTGTCTGATTAGAATATGATACTGGGCTTCCAAGAAGCTAAACAAAACAATAGATTGTGTCAGGAAAAGGAAATGAAATCTGTAAAATAATTAAATATATTAAAGTATACCAAAGTTTCCCATTTATCTTGACCAAAATGTTTATTTGGTCTGATGTTTCAGATATTTTAATTCAATAAATTATACTATAAACAGCTTGATCTTAGTATAAAATTGTTAATACCACAGAGAAAACCCTTTACTACCTGTAATTTTATAAACTGATTATTTTCATTGAAGATTAAGTGAGCAGTACTGCACTGCTGTATGCTTCTTTTGAAATGACAGGAAGTGATCCAGCTGAATTTGAATTATACTAGCTTTGCATGTGATGTTTTGTGTAAGTTCCTTCTGTGTGGGGATTTGCTCCTCAGTTGAAGAATGTTGCATTGTCAGTGATAGAAATGCTCATTCAAAAAGAATCATTAGATTGCAAACAGAGATTAACAAGATGCACATTATTTTTGCAAACCTTTAAAGGTTTATGATATCAAGCAAAATAAAATTTTAGATTGTGTAAGTAAAACAGTTATTAGCTGCTTTTAGCTTTTAGTGAAAGTGCAGATTGATTTTGAAAAGAGAACACAGTCTGGGTTTCTTTCTATAGACTATGCTTGTGAGCTCATTTGCCTAATCTTGGGAACTAGAGTGGAAGCTGTGTATAATGAGGACCAAAGTTTGTCTGGGATGGCTATGTGGGGCTGGGATAGTGGGAGAGACTCTGAAAGACATGAAGGTATTAATCACACAAAGGGGCAAAGGAGAAGTTTATGTGGATAGAAAACGCCTGTGGAATGGTCAAACATTTTTTCCATTTTGACTGCTTTTGTGCATTCTCAAATGAAAGGATAGTGAAAGATTAAGACAAAAGAAAGAATCATTCAAATTTTCTGGAAGTTTGTCTTGATTTTTTTTTGAATGGCAGAGGTGCAGTGCCATAGTCTTGTGTTGTGTAGAAGACACAAAACCTGCCTTTTACGGAATAAAAACTCATTGATTCTTTTTGTAGTATTTGGATTAATTTGTTGAAATTCTTGTACAATACTCGAATATAGTACATTATACTTTTTCTTAAAGAAGTAGTTAAGCAGAACTGCTTCTCATTGTAAACATGCCTCTTAGGAATGCAACATCCTTTTCAGTTTTTTATGTTTCAAGGAGTTATACAGGTGGGTTACCCCTCCATACATTTGTAATTGTGCTAATACATAAACGTTTCATTTTAGACATATCTCCTGGGTCACTGTATCTTTCACAAATATGTAAATGACTTCCTTTTTTGTGTATTCAAATTTGCATCATACCATCTATGCCAAGACAACTGTCAACCTAATTTTATAATGATACGGGTATTATCCAGTGTAATCTAGCAGTAAATTAATTACAACCCACAATCACTCAGTGCCCTCTGTAGCTTACTACAGTGCTGAAAATTACTGCCTTTTTACTATCATAGCCCAAATATTAACAACCATAACACAGAGAACTCTACAAAGGATTCACCATCAAATAATCTGCTTGGAAAACCTCCAGCCATGTAACCTTTGTAAGCAAAAAGCTTATCAAATATTCTGTTTTCAATTCGTTTGCATAAAGTCTGCCAACGGTGTGAATGTATTATTGCTTTGCGCCCTATTGCCAAGGTCATTGTATTTTTCAAAGTGTCCCACAACTTTCTAGGAATTAATTTTTCCTAATAAATAACAATTAATGGCAGGTAACTTTGACTGTTGAATCTCTAAAAGACTCTTAGAAACAGTACAGAGTTTTAGTTTTTGCAAGATATCGGATATTAAAGTTTAGGGGCTAAACTGTTGAAACAAATGGCTTTGAATATAGACAGTGTGCCCTCATAAAACATCAGAATCAAGCTGTGAGAGCCAACCCATGCATGTGAGACATATCCATCCTTTTGGTCTGGAATGTTTTTAATATGCAGATTGGTTCCTTTGTAGTTGTTGGTGGCTTAAGATAGAAGCAGTACTGAATAATGGAATAAAACATTCATTTATGCCTTTTAACTCAGCTTGAGGATATTGTAAGAATTGTCTGATGAAAATCCTTTAACTGAGTCAGCCTAATAATCCAAAGACTAAAGTGAATATACACCTATTATCTAGAAAAAGCTAGACAATAGACACTCAAACCAAACACACACCATTCCTCTTTTACACACGCAAGCATCACGTCTCAGCACTGTGCTAGCAGAATTTGCTCAATGTATGCGGGCACACACTCCAGCAGATAGAATACACAGGAAAATTAATGCACGCGCACACACACTCTTTGCCAAAGATAAGCCGTGGCAGCATGTTGTCAGGGGAGTTTTACCATCCGTATCATCAAAAAAGGCTCCATTAGAGGGGAAAAGCACAAGTGCTTAGGTTTATAGTAGATGACATGATATTTAGAATTTCTAGTATTCATATGTCACTTTCAATGGCAATTATCAGGACTTTTTGAGCACATGAATTTCTGATGCTAATGCATTAGACAAGTACGTCTTAGGATAAGAACATGGCAGTTTTTGTCGTTTAGAGATTTCTATATTTGCATAAAATAGCTATGTGGTAAAAAAAAAAAAGTATATTTAGAAACAATTGAAAAAGAAAGCAGACACTACTTTGTCTTGGATATTATGCAGAAACTCAACATGTGACAGAATTTCAAAATCTCCCTGACTTCTATAATTGTGTTGGTCATTGCTGAATTTCTATAATCTTTTCAAAGAGAGAAAAGAGAAAGTTGTTTTAGAATTGCTCTATCCTAAGTAAGTGGCACATTGTTGTCTGGATACCTTTTTAAGATTTTCCGCCCGAACTTCTACAGTTGCAGACACCTTTATACAGAAGTGGTTAATTACATACTACTTTGGACAATTAGGATATTGTATGACAATAACCTCTAAGCATTAATTACAGTAAATTGAACAGAGGAAGGAAAAGCACAGAGGATCCATTAACCTTGTAACCCTTATTTGAAGCTGACTTGTATGATTATTCACAGAAGGCCTCAACACTCTTAAGTCATTGGGGAAGGAAACCAACTGGTGCCATTAAAGGGTTGTCACAAACTAACAATCTTTCTCTACGGTTCCCTTCTCCATTTCTATCTTTTCTTACTGTCAGTATGCACGTTGATAAAAAAAAATGAGTCAATCTATTTCTTGACTCGCATGACTCCAGTCCCTGTCTTATTTGTATGCCAGTATTATGTTCAGTATTCCTTGATTGACTTGGCAACTTTCACTTCATTGTCCCACAGAAAAACCACTGAAACACTAGCAAACTTTGAGGCCATTACATCTACTCCTGACCTCTTCTGTTTCATTAGGCTTCCAAACCAGTGTTTATGCACTAACTTTATTTGTTTAGCATTCACTTTTTAAAAACATAAGCCCAACACAAATTCCTTACTTCTGCTCCTCCTAGTAGTAATGTGGTCTTTTTATATTGCATTAAAGCTGTTTTTCACTTTTTCCAAAAAGAAAAACTCCAAAAAATGTTCTTTGCCAAACCAGCACTTATAACTTGAAGGCATCAAGTCAGCACTTTATAGTTGTGCGGGACTGTTTGTTTTTCACATTTGAATTCTCACAGCTGCACAACCAGAAAGTAGTTGTAAAAGTGTTGTGAGCTACCACACCTTCACCATATGAACACGCTAACAGAAACAGAACGTGGTGGCTGTGATAGAGGATAAGAAGCATCAGAAAATTACACGCTTGCACATTCTATAATGTCTGGCTTTGTAAAAGCAACAAAGAGATCAGTTTTGATCTTAAAAGTGTAAAATGCCTTATTCATGTTTTCACTGTATAGCCGATACTCAAATATGAGATAGAAGACATGTTTGTCATTGTGTTTTTGCCACTACAGACAACAGATCCAGGAAAATGAGTTAAGAAACAGCGGAAGCAAACTGAATCAGTTCCCATATATGAGTCAGCACAGTGCTTCCTCTGTCCAGCCTCATCTGGTCTGGTTTGGCAAATTATGCTGATGTTTCAGGATTGATTTGTCGCATTCAGCAGTGAGGCATCTTGTTCTAACAATGAAACAGGCATGTGGCCCTAACACATTGCCCCTTGTTTCTGACTGCTTCGTTTTTCTATGAGAACCCCTGGTCACATGAGCCAGCCCATCGCAGATGAGAGGAGCAGGACTCCAGGACTACAACCAGAGCCTGCCACCTCATCACCCTGCAATCTCCGAAATCCACATTCCCCTGGCCCGTAGCATAAAAACACATGCTTAACCACTCTCCGCTGTTGCCTTTGTGTTGTGCCAGCTCAAGTTTATAGAGGCACACACACATAAACTCTGCTCAACACACAGACTTAAGCACTGAATCGACATACAGGATCACTCATGCATGACCCAGATGCATACACACACTTCACTCATAAACGCAAGCGCACACACATATGCATGGCCACCCACATGGACAACAGGCACAAGGGAAAATAAAACACAACTTTAGGCCCATAGATGCCTAAAGAAGCACGGCCCTTTGTCATCTATACTGGAACCTTTTTCTTTTGGAGAGGAGCACTGCCCAAGTTTAGAACATGATTTTAATCTTTAAAACCCTGTCTTAAAAGCCATTTTACAGATGCTCATAAACAGAAATCAAGTTTAATTTAATCTTTCTTTCACTACATAGTGGAGAAAGCTGTAGTACGTTCCATAGTTCAACTCTGGATTCTTATTTTTTTCTGACAAAGTTTGAAATTAGATCTTCATTACCAAGTTCAACTTGATTTTTCTTTTATCCTTTTAATTTTGATATGTGTCACCATGCCCTTTTATTAATACTGTAAACCTTTAATACAAAAAGCAACTTTTAAAGAATACATTTTTTCAATACACAGCTCTTGAGTTACCCCCCTCATTTCACCCAATGCTCTTGTTGCTGTCCTGGTGAAATTCCTCACGGATCACTGCGTGCGCCCTCTTTATTTCCATTCTGTGTCTCCTCCGACACCTGGTCGTTGCCCCCCTGCTGTCCTCCCTGCCCTCTCCTTGCACTCCCCCCAACCCCTCATTAATCGGTCCTGATATTGATGGGAGCTGAATGCTGGCAAATGACTGCCTGTGAAGCCTCTTCACGCACCCGCTTCTCATCCTGCCTTTAACCCCATACAGGGTTGATTTGCATGCCAGCCGCTCACTGGGCTTGTGAATCAGTCACTCTGTGCTTCAGCTGGCTTAGTCCTTCACTTTATGGTTTATCTGTATGGTTTTGTTTCTCTTGATTCCCATGTCTGTGCCTAATGTTTGTCAAACGTTTTCTGGCAGCATGGTTGTTTTAGCTCTTACTTTCCTTTTTGCCACCTGTTGATGTTTTGTTTCTCTCAGTCTTTGACAGCCTGTTTGTTAATAGACCTACTTTTCATACATTTAGAAACACCCCTCTATGTATTTTACCTAACATTTTTTTTCTTGGTTTGCACATATATTTTTTTTATTATTATGGAGAAATGAAGACGCACAGAAGTCTCCTGAGTAATGTGTGGGTATTTTCTGAGAACAAGAGGCAGAGTGGTAATTTTAGTGGTTAATCCTTTGATTTAGGGAAAGTGGCTCCAAGAGAAAAACAAGGTATTAAGAAGAGGTTGAACAGGCTTTATGTTCTTTATAAAAAGAGCTTACTCATCATTTAAAGTTTTTATTATGCTTTTTAAGAAAAAAAAAATGCTTTTCAATGTTTTATATTCAATGCGACAGCAGAACCAAACCAACTTCTTGATTAGCGATATCCATTTACAGCTTTGGCTGCCTTTTATGAATGTGTTTTAGAATTAAATGTAGGCCTTTGTGTATTGCTTCAGACTGTTAAATACCAGTAAGATGAGACAACTTTCAACCTCACTCAACTGGTTTTTACCAAATCCAACTTCCTGTTTTTGTTTTATTACTCCTAGATATAGATCAGTATTATCTTTCCTAAGGAAATGACATCCTGTTCATCACCACTAGCCTGTTGCCATAGCAACAGCAGTTGCTTGGGTGTGTTGACATGGCTTTTGCCTCTTGACTTCAAGCCTCAGGATATATGCCTTTCCTCCTTCTGGGCAACAGATTTCTGTCTCGGTTTCTCACCAAGCTTTGTTTGGATGTCATTACCCTGTGCTCAACTGTCACAGGCTGCTCTTGGAGCTGACATATCCCTTTTGTCTTTTTTCCTATTGCAGTTAAACCATAAAGTCCTTTACAGACAGAGGTTTGCGGTCCGTTTTATGGCTGGTACCTCTAGAGCAATTTTCTTTCATCTGTGTCACTGGTAAACATGATGGTTGGAGTTAAACCCAAGGCTGAACAGACACTGAGAACACTTAAATGTAAGCTATTTGGGAGATAAGAGAAACTAAGTAATCTGACTGGGTTAAATGGAAGTAGTGGCTACATAACAAACAGAAGTGGAACTTGCATTTTTAGCTTGTGAAAGACTGCACGTACCATGGAGAACCTCTAAGGATATAGAGCATCTGAGTTCAGGGAGATGCTAATTGTTTTCAGGTGGCAATGCAAAAGAGTGTTGAAGTTTGTAAGGGTAGAGAACAAATCTAGTGTAAGCTACAGTCCTAGACAAATGCCACTTGGCAGATAGATAAACTCATTTATTAAAGTTATTTACTATTTTTTGAAAAAATGATTGGCCAAAGAATATTCTAAAACCTGAGACTTGTGTTTTCAGCCTGGCACAGATTGTGCAATTAAAAAAAAAAAAGCTCTTGAACATTCCATAATGTAAGCGCTCAAAATGATAAAATCTTGATCTTAGTTTTCTGCAGCAGAAGAGTACAAGAAAGTTACAATGGAAATTAGTTCAACAAGTCGCTGAGTTTCAAGTTATTACATTTATCATTAGAGTCAGACTCTGAGAAGAAAGTGAAGAGGATCAGGAAAAGCTGTGGAAGCCCTTATTTGTTGGAAAAAGAAGTCAATAACAAGATGTCTGTCACACTACAAGTCCTGTTGCCCAATGTTCACAGACAATTTACGACACTGCTTGATATTCGTTGGAGGTATTGTTTGGTTGGGAGAACGCTAAATCACAATTAGAGATGTAAGCCCAAGTCTGAGATTTCCTTTCATTTATTTCATAAAGGTTTTTGTAAAATATATGTGCATGATCTGAACATAGATTTTGTCAAAACTGTTTTTTTAATTCACTGTTCGATATGCAACATTTGTGTTTTGACTATTTAAAAAAATATATTTTTCTGATGCGTTTGTGTCCTTTGATTTTCTATGTCTGTGTTCTGTAGCAGTTGAAATTTATTTGAACTGCCAAAGATCATCTGCAAAATGACAGTTAGATGGTGCATAAAGACGTATATTTTCACGATGTGCAATGTGCAAAACAGAAGCTCTTTTCTTCAAAGTATTTTATTTTCTTCTATATGACTAGTCGAACTTGATAATGATTTCTCATTTTCTACTTATCTTTATATTCAGTGAATGAAGAACCTTTCTACAAAAAGGGAGATGACCCAATTATGTCAGATGAGAGACTGCTTTTATTCTAAAATAGATTTTTAACAAGTTGCTGACTTCTGCCTATTCATGTCATGTAAACAGATGAAGGGCATATGCAATTCATTGTTTTCAATCAGCTTTGTGTTTTTGCCCTAACATAATTTAAACTCTCTCCGCGGTAGTGTCGTTCTGCTTCTATTAAGTCTTTCTCATTCTCACTCTCCTACCATTACTGCTTTATGTCTTCTTTCACAGCTGACCACCATGAAACCATTAACGCTGTGTTTGTGCAGTGCTGGTATCCAATATCTCCAAGGCTATGTTAGTTTGAGTAACACAAGTCCTTATGGTGCCTTAATGGCAGGCCAAGCCAATTTCCATTGTGTCTTGTTGTCGTTGATTAAGAGGATGTTGATTGCAAGGGCTTTAGGGGTGCCTGTACTGAAAGTGATATTTGGGTTATTCTGTGGCGTTTTGTTTCTCGGCGTATGAGTAATTAAATGCAGCAATGGTGCCAGAAGTAAAAGCAGGCAGTTGGTGAAGCATGTGGCGCAAAAACTGTCTTCCACTACCTCCCTTTGCTCTGCTTTATGGACCTCCAGAGGGTCGCGACCCCACCATAACTCTTCTAAAGTGAGAATGGGGTAGGAACTAGCTCACAGGCCTGGAATCCACCAAGATGCCTTACCTCCCGTGTGATCCCCTTGGCTTCTCTTTTTCCATGAAATGTGTGGTCCACATCAGTAAAAGCAGATGGGGTGGTGATGGTTAAACAGTCATTGCTGTTTTGGGGTACACTGGCAGCTCTTATGGAACATGGTGTATAACAGTATTATAACTGAACATGAGCTGTGTGTTGTGGGTGAAATAAAGGACTGCATGG
The DNA here is from genome assembly GCF_001444195.1 of Xiphophorus couchianus. Classification (NCBI taxonomy): domain Eukaryota; kingdom Metazoa; phylum Chordata; class Actinopteri; order Cyprinodontiformes; family Poeciliidae; genus Xiphophorus; species Xiphophorus couchianus. Next base: position 7,365,423 of record NC_040247.1, read on the forward strand.
TGCAAGAGAAAGGAAAATCATACCTATAAATTAGGGTAAGATAGAAAGGGAAGGAAGAAGGTGAGGAGGGATGGTTTGTAAGAAACAGGAAGAAAGGAGAGAAGACAGAGGCAAGGAGAACAACAGTCCAGACAGGGTGTCTTTGGTGTGCTGCTAGATGAGAATAAATCATTACTTCTCTTTTACAGTTCCCACATGACTGCAGGTATGTAAAGCACAAGTAAAACACCCATTAATACACATAATTACACCCTTACATCTATCCTCCCTCTTTGGCTGGCTGGTATATAAAATAATTTCTCACAGGTAACATGCTGACGTTGCTGGGCTAGTCTCAATTTGTCTAAAACCTGTTCTCCAGTGTTATTCACCCCAAAACATCAAACACATTAGAACACATTTTGTTTACCATCCCATCGAATAATTACCCCAATGTCTGGAAGGTGGATGAGCTGGTCAGTGTAGTGTCTGTCTCTGTGTGCGTAAAGAAAAGAAACGGGGGTGGAGACTGCGGGATCCTGCACAGACAGAGAAACAGCTCTGATCTGATGACTTTGTTGGCAGACAGGTTGTATTGACTGGCAACAGATCAACTCTCTTAGCTTGACCTCGTACACATCAATAACACTGTTCAAATTCCTCTTCGTGACACATAGCCATAAAATGTTGTACCTTGAAGCAGGAGTGAAAACCTGTCATTGGGAAAACAGAAAAGGGCTCATAATACATCATGGATGAAAGACTGTGTTATTAAGGGTGTTACTTTCTTATCTGATTTGATTTATTTCTTGACAACATGGTGTTTTTTTATGGAAATGCTGCCAATCAAACATATTTCCAGGTTAATTTATCATTGTGGATGTCAAGTATGTTTTGCACAAGCTACAAAAATAATATTGATAGATGAGCAGATTTGCGTCGACTCCACTCGTACAGATGGGTCTTGAAGAATTTTTATAGCAAAGTCTAGTTCTGAGTTTATCTTAGGAATGTTTAAAGAGATTGAAATGATATGATCAAAATGATATGCCTGTTTGATGGTAACTTTATTATATAAAAGAAACCCAACTTACACTGCTTTTGAAAACAATATTTTTATAATGACTTAATTTATCTGTCTGTCTTCTTTAAATAGGTTACTTTTTAAAGAAGTAAACAGAATCAAACTTAATTTTGACTCTGTTTAAACACTTGAAAACAGAAACTGAATTAACTGGACTATATTTTAACAAAGGTAAAATTAAGTTTTATGTCATTGAATGTGGATCCAGCTAAGCAGTGATATTACTGTATTGATCAAATTACAGCTTTTCAAATATGAATTTGACCTGTTTGTCTAGTAAAATGTGCTCATATGATCTTTATTGGAAATTGCTTCTAAACTGAACTGAATGGAATCAGCACAAAATGTTGGACCGTTTTAAACTAAGACGGTGTTAAACTTAATTTTGATTTGTTATACAGAAGACATGGTTAGTTTCACATGTTGAACATTGCCAGTGTGTTATATCTAATATCTGTTTGGCAAAGAGTGTTCAGTGAATGCTCTTGTTTTAATAGAATCTAGTTTCTCAGAAATAGTGCCTTTGTGATACATCATGTATGATTGGCAAGAAATTTTTTCATAATTATGTGTGTCTGTTCAGCAAATTTTTTTTAACCTTTTACTGTTCATTTAGATCAAAATCATAGGGCAGGGTACCATCCCATTATTGCTCTTGCAAATGCACTCAAATGTGTTTTCGGACAAATATGCACACACCACACACAGAGAGATAGAAAGGAAAGCAGAATGAGGCAAGACTTAACATGCTGCTATACCCTAAGACCAGAATTTTCAGTTTGTCTGCTATTGTATAAGCCAGTAAAAGACAGTAACCTGAGGTATTACTTACATATACAAGTTATGTTTTTATGCTTAACTAATGTACGAAGTGTATTCTTGAGGCAATTTGGGCAGACAAACCTCATACAGAACTCATACAGAATGTTAACTTCTAGGTTGTTTACATAAGTGTTTCAAGATGAAAAAAAAAGAAATTTAAGAGAATCATAAGCTTTGATTTTTTTGTACTCGGCTGCATATTTTAAAATGTGTTTACATTTTTTATTATTATTATTAATTATGAATACAGGGTGTTTAGTTTGTTTGCACCTTAGCTTGTTAGAGCTAGTTAGCCTTCAGGAAATACAGACAGCTTTGCAGCGGGAACAAGCTATTCATTTATTTAGACTTCATGAAACATTTACAACCCCAGATGAGTAAGATTTATCATTAAACATGGGGAAGTCTTAGGATCTTATTACTCTTTCCCCCAGTACTTGACCCAGAAACCAAATGCACACCAAGTAAAGGTGTATAGCTGTTTCTTTGAAGATTGTTTTCTTTCTGAGAAGTCTCTTATTTAAAATGTGTATATAGATGTGAATTAAACTATACAAATAAGAAGCAATACACAAATGTGTTTGAATGTATAGTAAACTGTGGTGCTTAAACAGTGATTGATGTGTGGCTGGAAAATCGTTATTAGTCTTTGTGAAAAAAGCAGCTCTTAACCTTTAGAACATGAACCTTATCACCACACTTTAAATGATAAGGAGCCAGAACTCCTGAACAGAATTTACAACAGCTTTTAAAGCATTTTTAGAGGATGAAAGGGCTGTAAAGGCTCATAGAATAGGCCATAAACTAGATAAGTTTGCTGTTCTGTGATGACTCTAATATATTGAGGAGTCCTTTTATCACCCAAATAAAAACAAGCTGTTACAATAACAAGGAGTACCTATTGTTTACACAAATTCACATATAAATGTGTCCAAGTATAAACAGTATCAGTCACATTTATTGCCACCCCAAGTAAATCTGTGTAAAAAGCATAAGACTAAATTTATATTTTTCTGCAGCGGCACAATTTTACACTTATAAACCTCATACATCAAACCTATAATTTGAGTAATTTTTTTAATGGGGGAAATATATTGAGATATAGTTTTTACTAAAATTGCTGTTGAAGCCTATATTGGTGTCAGTGCTGTGAATACTTTGAACAATCCCCTTTTTACAATAGGACAGCACCGTCTTCTGTATTATTTCACCAAGCTGGAATAAACAAACTTGGCCGATTCAGAGAAGTAAATGGCGAGAGTTTGTGGACTGTATTTAACAGAGAAAAAACAATGCAAAGACTTTTCCAATGTGCACCATAGCAGTTGTTCTGATTCCAGTATTTTGGATTTCCATGTGTGTTCCCATTATCTCACTTTCTAATTAGCAGCATATCACATTTAACAGACGACATTCATGTTTTTCCTGATGAACACCACACACTGTGATATCAGACCAAGAAAATCCAACATGTGGAATATCCCTGATTTGAGATCGGAGTGGTCCCAATAATGTCAAGTCCTTGTACAGCTTGTCAAATGTTACATGTTTATGTATGGGGTGGTAGAATAGAAAAACTACTTTTCAAGGCATCAAACCTCCACAGCTGGTGAAGTCTAACTGTATATGTAGTCTCTACTGGTTGTTGTAGAGACTTGTTAACCCCTCTTACCTGCAGCTTTTAACAATGAAATGTATTTCATCTCCCACCGTCATATTCATTGTGTGTTTTGTCAACGTAAATTTAGGGTCAACATCCAGTTTAGGTGCCAATGGCTCAAAGAAATTTGTCTCATGTCATCTCATATTTACACCATGGAGGAAAAGGCCTGAATTACTAATTCAGAATCTCTGTTCAACTTAAAGAACTTTATTTATTTTAAAGGGATTCTTAGAGGTGCCAGTAATTTCCCCAGCAGTGGTTTTATCAAAAACAATTATTTTTTAATATATTTTCCGCATATACTCAAATCAAAGGTTGGACTCTTTTCCTAAATTTTAAGTATGCGGTTATACTTCTGCACTAAGGTTTTATACACATCCTTACTAGGAGTGCCAGTAAATGTAGCATGGACTGCATGTTCTCATTTTTAACATAGCCATATTTCTTAGAGTATATTCAAAGTCCTTGTGCTTTATCCTTTTGCCTTCCCCATTGAATCTTTTATCTGGAATCACCCACTTTATGTACTTTACTGTAATTTGCCTTAGGTGCCAATCAAATTGGTTGGCTTGGAGATTGCTGTTCCCTTGACTAATGCAGATATCATCTGATGTAAAACAAAATCAGAGGGGGAAGTCAGACAAGCAGCAGTCTCTATTTCAGATTTGTGGATTTAAAGCCTAAGCAAAATCTTATCCTTTGGTCCAATATATGCATAACACAGTCTCAAGAAAAAAGGAAGGCCATGGAGAGAGAGAAGACAGTCCATGTAAAACACACATCTGCAGACATCTGTAAAGTACATGATGTACGTGCATTTTTCATCATTCATTTTCAACTGATGACTTGTAGGCAAGGCGTGGGAGGCTTGCGAATTCCATCAAATCAATTAGGAGTGGTATCTGGAAAGCTGTCACTTTGATAAAAAGCAATCCCTGTCAAATTTTGCTGCAGGTATTTCGACTGCGCTGAGTGAGTCATATCACAGAACTCCTAAAACACTTATATGATTGGAGTGATGGATGGATGTCATTTGTATGGCCTCGCTATTCTCGAGTCACACTCATGTTCTCGTAGGGTGCAGCCTATAAAAATATTGGCCTCTGCTTTACAGAACTTTCCTCTGCAAAATTTTAAATCTACTGATCTGTTAAACAGTTCTATTTAGGTTTCAGGGGTTTGGGAAATATGGAAGGCGTGCTAATAAATCCATAAGCTTTTGTCAGTGGCCAGGTTTCTTTCACACTGCACAGACTGTAGGGTCTGTGAGTGTTCCAACTTGCAATTTATTGCTTAAGTTGACGTCTTTCCGCCGTGAAATATGGTGTCAATTAGACCTGAAATATTTTAATGACTAATGTACACTGATATTACATCTACAAATACTGGATAAGACATAAAACATCTTGATGCATTAAACAAACTACAAAACAAAAATCATTTCAGATGGATGGTACGACTGGTGTTCAGTAAAATAAGACAGCTACAGATACTGAAAGCTAATATGATATGACTAATATGAACAGCTATGACTGTTTTGTTATGTTTGTTCAAATTGATAGTTTAGATATGATTATTTAATCAGAGCAACCATCTACAAAGGTCTTGACTTTAATAGACATCTGAATGAAAATTAAAACATGTTCTGCTCAAAGTTAGTACAATCACTATTTCTCAACATATAAAAATAGAAAACATTTCTCTATTAAGTATGTAAATTTCTGTTTTAACATATAATGAGTCTTCTGTCATTCTAATGACACAATTTACATTCTAATCTTGGGATATTTCCAGCTTTGCTGTATGTGCGTGTACGTTGTGTGATGGAAGATAATCCATCTACAGCTGAAGTGAGCTTACAGAGTATTTCATCATAATGAAAAGTAAAAAGCAGCTCTGAGATATGATGTCAGACAAAGACAGTTGCTTCCCTGGTGTGGGACCTGAAATTGTTTCAGGCCCATATAACTTACCCGTTTGCATCTCTTGCTTTTGGTTTTTGCTCTAGTCTGCTTGCTTTGTTGACAAGTTCAGTCACACTGACTGATAACGCAGCTTGGCTGTGTAGAGATTACCGTCTTACATCCTGCTTGGGGCCCTTGGGAACACCGTACTGTATCATTCTGTCAACAGCCAGAATGATGCGAGTGCTCCACTTTGTGTGTGTTTGTGTGTGCAGTACAATATTTCACACTCCAGTAGACTCTGCCAAAATCAACTGCCCAGCTTCCCTGCTCATCTTTCTATTCCTTGGAAAAACTCTGCTCAGTGCAGTCTTAATGAGTAAAGGGTGAACTTTTGAGCTGTATGGCAACTTAACTGAAACACGTTTATCAACATCTTAATTGTGAACTGCTAGAATTCAATACTAACATTTATACCATGTAAATCTACTTAATTGACTCTCCAAAGCTTGCCTAATTGTAAAATGGTTATTAAAAATTAATCTAACACTTAAGAAAAAAATGTTAGAACTCTGGTGAAAGTTCTTGTGCACCTTAATGAGCTCAGTTTGTGTTGACAGATTAGTTGAGCCAAGTTTCTCGAGGCTGGGAGCTCCTCTCACTCCTTGAATGTAAATAAAATTTGTTATTATTTCCAACTGGTCATACAGTAGCTCTGTCTATCACTGAAGCTATAAATCATGTCTTTGGCTTTCTCAGGGGTATGCCATTCCCTTTCCCCTTAATCTGCAAGATTTGTGTGCTTGGTTGACTATATAGAATTCTGTTTTTAGCTCAATGACCAGCTGCTACCCTCCAACTGCGGCACATACAACGGTCTTTCCACATTTGCTTTCAAATAACATGGTTTCAGGTGTTCAGTCACACACATTTGTCTTGCAGTTGTGGTTTACCAGAACTTAACAGAACATGGATTTTTGGGGCAGAATGTTGAAGCTGTTTTTCAGCTTCCTTCGCTGACATTATCGCAGCACCATATGTAGGTTTATGTCCTTTTTTTAAAATTAAATGCTGAGGGATTTGCTCCATGGAGGAAGGAGGCTACAGTTCTGCTGGCAAGAAAGATAAAAAAGAAATAACGCCTTCAAGCTGCTTCATGCTGTTTTGGAGGTCAATTGTTTTCTTGAAATACCCCTGTTAAACCATAGGACCTAAATATTTGCTGGTTTGCTGGAAAATCGGTTCATTCTCTTTGATTTCTGTTTGAGCTACCATGTTATAGTCATTTATATGCAGTTTTTTTCACCTGATGATGCAATAACATGCAAAGCAATTTGTCAAAATTGGTTCCTCTTGCTCGGGAAAAAAAGCCAGAGAAACATTCACTTCGTAGCTGCACATGGTGGTGTGTGCAACTGTGAAATTTGTTTAAGAAGCCAGCCTTGTTGTGTTGCATTCCCTAAGAAAAGGTGCACATATTTTTGTTCAGATATTCCTCCTGGCAGAAGAGACATCCATCACCCAGACTGGAGTAACCTGTCTATCTCCCCCTCCTAATTGGTCATCCAGCTGTCAAACTAGGATTTTTGCCCTTTGGCCAAATCATGAATTGTCAGTCACCATGGTAAACCAAGGGCAAAACATTGAGAAACGGGCTGGCAGAAAAAAAAAAAGAAAGAAAGCCAATACAGGAAAACGGCAGAAGCAGAACAAATTCCACAGAATAATTATCTGAGCTGCGATGTAAACAGCAGGTTCAAACAATCCATACTGGAACCTTTACACAATGACTAACAATTTAGGAAATCTTGTCTATAAGCATTTGCTGTTTATTTTCTGAGTCGTAGCAGCTGTTTGTTCATAAAACAATTTTCTGCAGCGAACACATCCTCTCTGTATCCCTCATTGGAAATTCTGTTGCTTTTTTTTAGAAAGCAGAGATGAAACGTTGACCCCTCTTAGAGTAGAAGAGTGTTGTTGTAGTACCACGCACCCCTTTTTCCATTCCACTCGCCTGTCACTTTAGACAGCCTCTCAGTTGAGAGCTCTCTAAGATCAGCACTAAACTCTCTTCTTATTCTCAGGAAGTGTTAGAGGAAGCACTCTCCTCATAGTGGGCTTTTCTTAGACTCCTAGGGCTCATTGCATATTCATACCTGCCTCTAGAGTTAAGAGCATAAAAATACAAAAAGGTTTTAATTATTCACTGTCATATTGTCAATATGCTTCTTTTGTTCTCAGTTATGTATCCATCCTGTCTCTGCCTGCCAACATGGAGATCATTTTCCCACGAGCTCAACCTGTTAAAACACTTTTATGCATCACTTAACACTGCCACACAAATACTACAAATACAGTTACTGCTTTGATGGGAAATTGAGAGACTGCAATTCATCATCAGATGTTGGGCCACTCTGGTGAATCCTTTTAGCCTAACCATTGTGCTGGCCAAAATATATCTATTGCAAACTGACTCTTAATGTGCAATAAAATCAATAATAAAATGTTTTATTTTTAAATAGAGTGAAAGAGTAAACATTCCGCTTTTTTGTTTAATGGTGTATATTTAAAGATTTTTTTGCAACGCTCTTATTTTTTGTTTTTTGGTTCTTGTAATAGCAACATGTTTCATACCAAATCATGCCAATTTTTTATTTCTTTTGTAGGATCTATAAGAGAATAAAGTTGAGACTTGCGTATAGTCTCAGTTTGAAAATCTTTTACTCTCACTTTTTTCATAGCCTAAATGAACTGCAGACATCTTTTTGTAGGTTGGAGAAAACATTTTTATTTTTCCCTTGAATTCATTTTAAGCATTATTACTGATGACAGTTTAATCTGAGTATTTCTCACTCACAAAACGTATCCAAACTAGAAAGTGGTGTTGTCACTGCTTCTTGTATGATATGGACAAGATCAGATTTTAAATTTCCAATTTCTCTGTGCATTTTCAGTTTTTGTTTATTAAAGTAGGGAACCATACTTGTTGGAATTAAACTGAAAATGTAATATCACAGTGCAAAACATGTAATTGTTTAAAGTAAGAAAAATAGTAGTTCAAGAACTTTGCATTAATGTCTTGTAGTTAGTCTGCTTTTGTGTGGTCTTGGAGCTGTGAAAGGTTTATTATACCCTTAAACCCCTCAAAAAACATTAATTTACTTGGTTCACAGTCAAATACTCCTGATTTCCCAGAATTAGTATCTAATTAGAATATAGAACAGTGTTTCATTAATCTTTTTGCTTTTAATTAAAACCCTGATACACATTGCATGAAGTCTACAAAGCAATGCCCTACAATGAAACCCACATGATAACCCAGCTATAATTAAAGAGTTTCTATGTTTTTTCCATTCCCTCTGTAAGAGTGCCTGAAGAATATTTTTGACTGCATGTCCATGTAAGACGAGAGAATTCCAGTAGGACCAGTGTTTACTAGTTTTCAGCATGCATTCACGCCATTCCTGTGAGTGATAAAATTCAAATGATCATACGTAAACATGTCCTCGCAAGCGAAAACAAAAAATGATTCCTACGCATTCCCGCGAGTACCTCTGTGTCCTCCTGACTAATACCCGGCACGTCCTGCTGAGCACTCGCGTTCTGCCTCGGCTGGGACCGAGAACGAGGCTGTGGCTGACAGGGGTGAGCTATGTGCTGCTCTGCCTCACGGGAGGTAATGAATCTGTGTGGCTGCCGAGACTCAAGTGTAGACAGCAGCAGGAAGAAAAGTGATCAGTCTTTCATAGGGAGGTAGTACTTTTGGGTCACTGATAGCACGAGTGAGATAGACATAAAACAAGAGTAAAGAAGGGGGAGGAGGTTTGCCTGAGAGAACGTGAATAAAGAGGTGAGAAGTAGCAAAACTCTGTTAAGGAAAAATGATAAAACAGCAAAGCACAGAGTGAGCATGGTAGGTCAGAATAGAAACAGACAAAAGGAATGAGCAGCTTCAGAGAGAAAGAAGTCGGGTTTGGGGGAAGAGAATGATGCGTCATCCAGCCAATGTTAACATTCCTACAGAAATGTGCTCCCTGTTCCCCCACAACACTCTCTAAAACACCACAAAGGGGGTTTATTATTCTCACTTTTCTCCCCCACTAATTATCGTTATCATTATGGGGTATAATTACCATTTCACTGCCATGCAGACTTCTCAACTCTGAGTCACTCAGAAGGTTATCAATAGCTGCTCAATTGCAGTCTCATCTCCTTAATTATAAGATTTAGGCTTTGTGATAACTGAAAGGATGTGAAATCAAGTATTATGTCTTGCGCGTATTGGTGAGATTCTGAAAGTCAGCAGAAAGCTCTGAAATAAAGCAATGCTTTTGGAGGCTGTTAATTAAAATCTGTGGCTTTCTCTGGAATATAAATCAGAGAAAATCCAAGGTTATGAGAAAGAAATTAAAGTGTCTGGAACATTACCCAATCTTAGAACTGAAAATGTAAGGAGAAAACTAAATCCTTTTAGTCATAACTTTAGATCCTCTGTCTTTGATTTTGCTTGCTCACTACCTTTGTAAAGAACTTTGACATTTTATCAGATTTATGCAGTTTTCTTTGACAAGGATCTACACACTTAGCTTTAATTCAGTTATTTCAGTTTTATCATAAGAGTGAAGTGCCACAGAGTGCATTTGTCTAGCAGACCTGTGTTGTGGTCCCAGGGTCTGACTTATGTTAAGACTAGTAGCCGTGTTTGTCAAGGGGGTTTCTAAATCCCTCTGTGGCATTTTGGAGTTGCAGCTGACTCCTCCAAACTGATGAATGGTGTCTCCATCTGTGGCAGCTAAACCCTAGAGCACAGGACTGACACAAGCTGGAGAAATTCATTAGACCTGCTGACTGTAACAGACAGAGAGCAGTAGAGCTAACACCACATTTTGGATGGGAACCCAAGCTTGAGGGCATGGGTACAAAGATTAGGGAAAAGAGGCAGAGAAAGGTGACCATATGAATGTCTCGCTGAGCATATGATGGACGGTTGGACCAGGCTGGAGAAATTTGTGCCACAGATTTCCTTCTGTCTGTCAGGAGGCACATCCTCTTTGACCCCAATTACTAGAAGTGTTTCTTTCCATCAGCTAATCCGCGGTATATATGGTGTCGCCTCCAGTGTACCGGAGAGACTAACTTTTCAAGCCAGTTATTTTCCTGAAACATGTGGGGATAATGGCATTGTTCTGCTGACCTGGATGTGTTTACCCTGTTATGAAATTACCAAAAAAGCTACTTTAATAAATGCTGATACTAAAGATGACATCTTAACTGTATGTTTCTTAAACCAAGAGTCAGAAAAAGTATAAATTACATACTAAAATGTGATTAGATTATGTCCAGATTGTTTAAAATGATATATGAATAGACATTAACTGATTTTTTTTGAATGATTATGTTAATGTCATAGTTTTCCTTTCAACAATGCATTCACAGCAGCTGATTATCTGACCCCCATCTCTTCTCCTATTTCCCACAGAGATGCTCATGGATTCCACTACAGCCACGGCGGAGCTTGGCTGGACGGTCTATCCTGTGTCGGGGTCAAGTGACAATAGTGTAAGTGACTTAGTCTACTCTCCCTGCATTCTTACTCCAAATATCCCATTTACATTGTGTTTTTACTCTCTGCCTTTTCTCAAAATCACTTTGCTAAAACAACAAGATACAGTACACATATTGTTTGTAATTGTTTAGTTTTGTTGTGTTCTGCTACTTTTACTGCATAAACCTTTTGAGTAAAATCATATAAGATATCCATAACTTTTGCTATCTTAATACTTCAACTTCCAGTTTTTTTTGCCCATTGTACATATTTTAAAGCAACCTCAAAAATCAAAGTTGAATATATCCTAGGAGCTTCTGGTGCAACCGGTACTGGGATATGTAATTTATCTTGGAAACTTATTGCTCAACAGCCTACATCAGCAGGAATTCACTGGAAATTGGAGAAGCATGCACAGACACCATTTCCTCAATACACTAGCCGCAGTTATCGGAATTTACATCTATGTCCAAATTGTGCAATTTATTCGCTTCGTTGAAATGCAGTATGCCATCATATTCCATGATTGGAAACTAAGAACAACATGTGAAATTATATCCTTTCCCTATGTGGACAAAAACAGCTGGCAAAAAGGAAGATTACACAATACTTCCAATGTTGAGTTTAGTATAACGCTGTTTTACCTAAATGGAATGATTTAAGACTGTTAATTACAAAGGATTAAGAATAACATTTGCAATGAGTTTTAATTAGCCAAAATGGCCACAATGGAGACAACTGGTTCAAAATCTAAAACAAATCTAGACCCATGTAAAATGTTATTCTACATCATCAACAAAGCAAATATAGTTAAAAAAAAAAGAAGAAAAACTCTGAAAGTAAAGTGAACACAAATGGCTATTTAAAGGGCCAGAGGGTAAAGCCATTTTTTAGCAAAGTGTGAGGTGATTCACTCTTTACTAATTGTGTATATGTAGTTAACGTGTAAATTGGCTCAGTCCCCCATGAAAACGTATCCTCTGTTGGTAGGCTGTGTTTTGGTTTCCCGCTTTGAGGTCAAAAGATTAATCAGTGTCCCAGCATGGCTTCAGTATGAGCTAGACTTTTGTTCTTTCAACAAAAAAAAGAAAAGAAAAGAAAAGAGAAGAAATAAAAACCTGTAGAGTTTTGACAAGGAAGTTGTTTGCCTTATTTAGATTCACACATAATATCCATGTATTTGAATATGCATAACTCCCTGTGGTTTTTTAGTCATAAAAAATAGTTCAAGGTGAATAAGGAACATAAAGACTAATAAACTTCCAGACTGGAAGTAATGTGTTATATGGGCCTTATTACTGTTTGATGCACGGTATTTCCAAATGGTTTGCCAGAGCAGTGGTTGCTCCTAGCCACATGCAAGCCAGGCCTACTTAAAGCAGCCAAAACCAGCGTCTCTCTACCCTTCACTTTTTACCTTACCACAAGATTTAGACCTCTTAGACTAAGCCCAAAAAAGAAAAAAAAAAGCACAGCAGACTTTTTTCCTGGGGCATTTCAAAATCCTCTGCTGATTTTATTCAATTTCTCAGTTCTCTATGGTTTATTGATGAGTTACAATGGGTCTTTTTCTGCAACGTAAAAAAGCCATCAGCAGTTTAATCTTAAATTTTTTAAAGTTGTTCATCTTTTCTTTTTCTTGTTGAAGGCACAATGTAGGAAGCTCACACATTCCTATTTTTTTACAGTGAATTGCAAAGTACAGATTTCTTCTTGTCTTGTTGATTCTTGCTCAAATGTGCTCACAGGGATATTAGCAACACCTCAGACACAATTTACATCACATCCTTCGTTCATATATGAAAATTGTTACATAAAGCAAAGCATGCACTCAGGATGTTTACATACCCAGCTTGCCAAAGTGGAAATTCTAAAGTTTTCTTTTCAAACTTTTTACCACCAAAAAACTGAGTAAATCAGTTTTCATAACACCAACATACTGAGGGACAATACAAGACTTTTGTACTACTGTTCAGTTAAGTGAAAAACAAACAAAACTTAACATGTTTATTCATTGGCACTTTACTATGAAATTCATTTTGTTTTCAAATTCAGAATTTGGAATATAAATTGTTTGAAGTTTCAGTCTACTTTGACCTCAAAATCCAGTTGCTGCTTGCATAAAAACAACTTATTTACATAGTTTATGAATTTTGTCTCACATTTTTCACACATACAGTACTATGCAAAGATCTTAAAGTGTTTCGAAGTACAAAAAAATACAATATTATTCGCTTGTAATTAAAATTTCTTTCCCTGGATGATCAGCATATCTCTTAGAATATAAAAGTGATTTTCAAAACTGTAGTGGGAAGATAGTTAAACTTTTTTTGATGTCATTCCCAGATTCAGGTTTTAGTTACAAGGGTACACAGAACAGAAATGGTTACAAGCACTTCTTTCCAGTTAACTTTCGCTGGGTTATTGCCCCTCTGATCCCTTTTGTATTCTTTTCTTTCTTCAGTGAATGGATGTTTTGACAGTATGATATGTTACACATTTGCAAAGAAAACTTGACTCAGCCCACTAAACTGTGTTTTTTTTTCTTCTTCGATTTTTATCTCAGCAACCGGCATGTAGCTATTTAAAAACAATTACTTCTTTACCCCACTGTTGACTGAAGCCTTTGCCTCAAGCTTGTTGGACGAAGTAATGAGTTTTAGGCACATTCTTAACGTCCTGTATTTATTTTTGTTCTCTCTCCTGGAAAAGCCTAGCATAGTTAGTATCACGTCCAAGGTAATTTTTTGCTGTGGGTGTAGGAAGAGCTTTAAAGAAATAATGCTATATGCATAGAAAACTTTTTAGATAAGATAAATAGAAAGGTTGTAAATATTTTATTTATTGTATGCAATAAAAACATATATTGATATATTAAGAAAACTGGCTCCAGCCCAAGGGACTGTGGGCTCTCCAAAATCTGGACCTTTTGATGAGATTTAACTTGTACTTTGAATTTTCTCCACTGTACTTTTATTGTGAGACAATTCTGATAAAGCAAACATCCTAAACAAGTAATCTTTTATACTCTTGGCATTTATAAGTTCTATAACAAGATATTTTTTATGTTTACTACAATAGTATTTGTGTTAAATTGTCTCCTAACTAGTAATAAAAACAGTCCAAATATCATCAGTGGTACTTATGCCACAGTTTGAGAAGCTCGGACTGAAGACTTTAATGGATCATCTGTTCTAGTTTGGTGTTTTGTCAAGATGTTTGACTAAACTGAATGTTCTAGCCACATGTCCAGTTTGCTGAAAATATTTTACAGCATCTGACTGCTTATACATTTGTTCTCATATTATTTATTTTCCCTTTGGGATTAGTAAAGTATTTTTTGATTTGAATTGAATATTGTTTGATTTTCATGCCAAATAATTTTGGGTCTTAGAAAGACTTTTATATACCGCTGTTGGAGCCCAATGAAATTCTAAGTCCCTAATCTCCATGCTTTATTCAGGTACAGATTGGTCTTATCAGTGTAGATGCTGAAGTTTTTATATTCATTTATCCAACCTTGTTAAGAGGCCCCTATACTGAAGGGTGAAAAACGAGAGTGTTGGAGATAGCTTATCGCTTTCGGCCCAAGGCAACAGGTGTAGAAACATGGCCAGTCCTCCTCCTCAATTTAACAGCGAGAGGTGCTTTACAGAACCTATTGTCTTACACTTATACTGCAGTGCATGACTTCATGGGCTTAGCTGGTAGATCAGTAACGTCAAGCAATGCATGAAACCAGCATGTGGCTTTCACTACTCTGCATATACTCATATATGCTCAGTATATTCTCTAACTTTACAAGAGATATGTTCCATCCCAGCGGAAAATTAAACAAGTGGTTAGATATTTGATATAACTGCCTTTTAAGAAAATGTTTATAGTACAGGATATATGAATACACCATATTAAATCAATTTAAATATCTATAAATTTGTTCCAAAGGGTTAGGATTTTTTAAATCAAATTTTATACCTTTTCTGGTATTTAATCATGGTGTTCTTCAATGTGAACATATAAAACAACATGAACATCTGACACCACAAGGGCCAAAATCTGCAATGCTTTGTGACCTTATCCTGTCACAAAACATTTGAACCCACATGTTAAACTCCAGTCCTTGAGTTCTGGTGTCCCACAACCTACAGCTGTATCTCTGTGTCAGCAGACCTGAACCACATAATTTCACACCCCTTCTTCAAACCATGACTGAGGTGCATTCTGAACTTTTTTTCTATAAAAAGTTTGATGTTGATTGGGGGGTTGAGGTCAACTTCCTACTGGCTAAGCGGACTTCGCTTGTTGAGGTTGTGATGTGCTGATCATATTTCGCGTGCATGAAAAGTTGGTTATAAGATTAAGAGATCGCCCCAAATGTTTAGGCCCATATATCAACTACATGAAGTTCTAACTAATGCCTACTGTTTTGTTCCAGGCTGTTTATGTTGGCTTCTTTCATGACGTTTCACATTTTTGAAGACCAGTTTAGTTTATGAAAGACCAGAGGCAGCTTAGAAAGGGATTTGCCTTTGTAGCTACATCACTGAACTGTTTTTTTTTATGAAAACACAAGTATGATGCTAATTTTTGCTGCTAACTAAAATGAGGGTAAATTAACTAAAGTCTTTGTGTAAAATAAAAAGCAAGTTCTAAGTATGTAATTATTACTTCTCTTTTTAAGAGATGCTTCCATTCAATATAGTCATGATTATTCATGCATCCAAAGTAGCATAGCTAAATGCAGTGGAACCTCTAACTACACATTTAATTGTTTTCACCAAAGCAATTTGCATAAGGAAAGTCTGTATGTTCTCTTAAAATATAAAGCATAATAAATCAATATATTAAAATAATTATTTTAGATGAGAACCCTCCTGAGTGAAATCATCATGCTAGGGAAGCATTAATGACACATCATAAGGCTTGCAGCTAAGATGAAATTGGTTCATCGACACTTGTTTTTGCCTGCACAAGATGTCACAAAAATGTGCCATAACAATTACTTTTTATAGTCATTCTGTGAGAGAAAACTGTTTTTTTTTTTTTTTTTGTTTTTGCATAATGCAGGAAACGGATGCTTTGCACACGTTGCACACACCTTAATGCCTCCAGAAGTAAACATGTCTTCACTGCTATGGCGTCTTTGCAGACATTGTAGTGGTGACAGAAAAGGAATGAAAATGCAGCATGGGAGACACACCACATGTGAAGCATACAAAACAAGGTTTCCAAAAGAAATCAGCAGTCTAGCTCATGGCTTACCACAGTGATCCTGCACATTTGTGTACAGAGGAAAATTTACATTCTGGACATTTTTGTGTCATCTGCATTCATAAGAATTATCTTTGAAATGCATTCATATTTAGAGGGTCCACTGCACTAAATTCCAGGTTTGTAAGACGTGACTAAATGTTAATAACATTTATTGCTGTATGGTAGTCATCTTTCCTTGCAATTGTTTTCCGTTTGTTTCTTTCCTTTTTGTTTTGCACTCCAGCGGACCAAGGCAGATGCCAAATGCTGTTGGGTTGGTCCTTTTTGTTTGAAAGGAGTTATTTTTCTCTTGTGGAAATTGAGTTAAAGTCAAGACTTGATGCAATCTGTTAGCTACTTTTTCTGGACAATTCCTCCCACAAATTGGTGCTTTATAATTCTGAAATAACACAGTCTAAATGTAGTGGACTGGATGACAATTCAATTTGAATGTGCATCTGCTTACCTTTTCTGTGCAATGTCCTGGAATGACTTTTTCTGGTGATTTGGTGCTATTTAAAAACCTAAATTGAACTGAGTGATCATCTGTAGCTAGTACACTGACTGCAGATTGAGCAAGACTCACTGAATATCTACTATATGACTATGTGAACTGATATATAGCCGGCTAGCAGTGCAGGGTTAAGTGGTCAATGTTTTTCTTACAGCTGACAACTGCAGCCATTTAGAAATAGACTTATGGCCCCAGGGAGCACACACAACTACTGTGGAGAGAAAACTGAGGTCCACTGCATAGACTGAGAACATAATAAGGCAGTGTGTGTGGTTTAGGTTATCGTTATAGATGTGTTTTAATCTGGTGCGGTACGAGGATGCAATATATCTAGTGTCACTTAGGGACACATGACACAGCAGGCCTTTTGCAGGAATGGGATGTGGACTGCATGCTTAAAAAATGTTTGCTAAGGACATCTGTCTTGATTCATCAGAACTATTCTCTATTGCATTGTGGTTGTGTACAAATAATTGTGGATAATTCAAGCAAGCCACTTCTTTCTAATATAGCCTCTCTTCTGTCTTGAGAGTAATTGAAAACTGGATAACTGGAGACCACTAATTTGATATGATTCACAATTAAACTCTGTGAAATTAGTTTTTTAGAATGATTCAAGAGCACATGCAAATATGATCCACATGTAGCATCGTGAAAGGGAAGAAAAAGATGGAACTTTTTTTCTTGCTTCATGTGTTGTATATTAGTAGTGGACAATGTAAGCCGAGGCAGGCTACAGCAGACAGTTCTACTTAAGCCTTGGAGTGGGTAAGTCTCTCCTCTCTGTGAGGCCCACTTTCCTTCAGGATTTGGCTCCCATGGCCTTGCTCGTAGTAATTGAATGCAGACAGTGGGTGTCATTTGTCCGCTGTCCCTCTAGGGAAGGTACTCTTGCTCTGACAGATTTCCCACAACTGCAAACAGGGTGAATGTGCCCCAAGAGTTTTCCATTGGGTTTCTCTCTGCTTTTGAGTGAATAATTTATTTACTTTTGTCAGTGATTGAGGGGTGATATGAAATGTGGCTCTGTATCGTGAGGCTAGGTCAGGTTAATTCAAACACTGTAGTGACAAGATGTGATAAATACAAGGTTTATGTTGTGTGAAAACAATGAAAACATTAAATGTTTGATTGTTCTGACAGTGTATGCATTCCATTGCTTGACTAATGTGTTTTTTTTCTCAAAAATATTTTTGGTTATTGAATTTACTGTTATAGAACTAGAAAATAGGATTTTTAAGTGCTTCACAAGGCATTGAATACATAACAAGGCAAGGAATAGCCCTTTAGAGTTTGTTCACTGGGAAGAAATACAAGTATTTATCATAAATCTGACTGGCTGTTGAAGACAGTGTCCATGAAGAATGAATTTGTGGCCTATATGATGCAGCCAACTAACTTCCTGACCGTCTGCATGTTGGTTGTTACTGTCTTCCAGATGTGCAAGAAAAGGGAAATTCTCGACAATTTAATGGCATTGCTTTCTGCATGAAATCTTTTCAAGGGCATTTGTAATGCCACCAGACACAGAGTTTTCTGCTTCTGTTTTGTGTTCAGACCATCCTTGAAAGGCGATATCAGCGTAACACAATTTGTGGGGTTTGGCATTGTTTTCATGTAATTTTCAGTTGCCTTTGTGGCGGTGTTAATTCCATGAAGGTTAACACAAATTCCTGATACGTACAGTTTGCCCTTGAACTGAGCATTAAATCTTTATTTCTTTCTCATTTGGAAGAATTTTGTAGAAGCAAACAAGATTTACAGAAAAAGAGTATAAGTAAATCTTGTGATATTTAAATATCAGGATATTTCTTGTCTATGTCTGTCTTGAGAAGTGGTAAGCAGTTCTTGTTTCACTGTAAAGCTGTGCCTGATTTATACAATTTACCTGATTAACAATCAGGAAAGTTAGTTAGTTTGTTAAATCCTGTCTGTGATACCTCAGCAGGTATACTTGGGAAGTGTGTGGTCCTCAGTCTTTCTGTTATGATAAAAAAAACCCTGCTAAAACCAGTCTGTTAGTGTAAACTCCTAGTTATTTCCAATTCTATAAAGACACTGAAGATTACGTAGTTTGGCCCCAGTTTATGTTTTGAACCCTAGATAAGAAGATGAGGGTTTAATGCTCAATGTCCTATATCTACATTTTTGGAGTAACTTCCTCCTTGTATGATGGAATTGATTAATAAAGACTAACTGTCACGATCTGTGTTTTTCTGTGTGTTTATTTTGAGTTTCTGTGTCCTTTGAGTCTCTGTGTTGTCCTGTCCTCCCCATGATTATTCCCAGGTGTGTCTCGTTCCCTGATTACCTCCTGTGTATTTGGTGTCACCTGTAACTTTGTCGGGTCCTTGTCGTATGCACCAGTCTGTCTTGCTGTCCCTTCGTTTAGCCTGTTGCTACCGACGTTGAGCCCTGGCTTCCGCTCAGTTGTGCTGCCTGGTTTTGTGGACTATTTTCATCATTAAAAGATAATTTTCTCACATCTACCTGGGTCATCTGCGTCTGCCTTACCACCTCACACACTGCATTTCATGACAGAAGGACCCGACCAACAAAGACTAGTGAGGTACGCAAAAGAAAACAAACATGAACACCACACGCTGGAGGGAATTAAAGGAAAACATCAAGGACTTTCAAGAAATTATGGGACAGCCATACTATGCGTATAAAAGCCTCACAGTAGCCATCAGGCTTCCTTATGTGTTGGAGGGCTGGTCCACCCATTTCTGGTTGGTGGAGCTGCAGCGGGAGGCAAAGTGGGAACGCCAGACAGCTCTTACTGTCATGGCTGGCAACCCCCTGCCTCCCAAGCCAGACTTCCGCTCCACCAGCCTAGCTCCAGCGTCTCTGGGACCAGCACCTCCTGCCTGCGCTCCCAAGCCTGCTCTAGCCGGCGTTTCAGCCGGCGATCCCGAGCCTGCTCCAGCGTCTCCGGGACCAGCACCTCCAGCCGGCGTTCCCGAGCCTGCTCCAGCCAGAGCTCTAGTGCCCACAGCAGCCCCCGCTCCCTGTGTCCCTTCGTCGCCCCCTAGTGTTTCCTCTGAGCTTCCTCATTCCTTCTCCTCGTTCCCTTGTGCTCTCTCCTCGTTCCCTAGTGTTTTCAGTGACCCTTTGTCGCCCCTAGTGTTCCCTGTGTTCCTTTGTTGTCCCCTAGTGGCCCTTCGTTGCCCCCCATTGCTCTGTCTGAGTCTCTGCCCCCTAGAGCCTCTCCCGAGTCTCCGCCTCCTACTGCTCCTCCTGAGACCCAGCCTTCTAGTGCTCCTCCCAAGTCCCCCGCCTCCAGCGCCGCGGACGCCCACTGGACCTCCCCTGTGGACTCAGCCTCCCGCATCTTCACCCACCCTGTTGGGTTGTTTGTTGTTGTTTTGGACTCTGGCCACCCGTCCAGCGCCCCTCCGCCCACCCTTGTTGTGTTTGAGTTTTGGACTGTTTTCTTGTTTTGGGCGTCTAGTAGCCGCCCTTGGAGGGGGGTAACGTCACAATCTGTGTTTTTCTGTGTGTTTATTTTGAGTTTCTGTGTCCTTTGAGTCTCTGTGTTGCATCTGCATCTGCCTCACCATCTCACACACCGCATTTCATGACACTACCTGCTTGTTAGGAAAAAGCTTCTTATGTAGCTTTTTCAATGCTACATAGGCATTGAAAAAGTTGCAACCACCTTGAAATCATTTATGTCCTAGCATTTTGCATACCCAGCTGTAAGAAAAATAATAATAATTTTAAAAAAATCAATGGTACAACAGTGACAAGTTGTATTTTTCAGGATTCATTGTTTAATGAACCACCACTGTGCTCTCTTTCATGTTAATAAATCCCAAACATGAATATTTCTGAAAGTAAGAGAGAAGTTTTGGCTTTCTTTGGACATTAGCCATGTGTTCAAAATTATTGGGCAAGACATACTGTGCAGACTCATTATACAGCTGAATGGAAAATATTATGTTTTATGATTTTCATGTTAAAGTGAATATTTAACATGAAACATAAATATCTCAAATAATAAAAGAAAACATATTTCTGACATTAGAAAAAATATCAGTGTCCAATACTTTATTTTCAATAACTAACACAAGTCTTCCATTCATGGTTTCAGTTTCTTTTGGTGATGACATCCATGTTATGTCTAGCAGGATCTACCACATCCTACACATTGCTCAGAGGTGTTCTGTTTTCCTTCACTGTGGATCTCCCATTTAATAAGGACCCACAAACTCTCAAAAGGGTTTAGGTCAGGTGAGCAAGGAGACAATGACATTATTGTTATCTTCATAAACTTTAATGGCTAGCCATGCAATAGAATACAAACTCATGACAATACCCCACCTCAACCTTACTGACATGTGAGTTAAAGTGCTTCTCTCTGCCTCTTGATGATTCAACTACATATCCATTGGTTTGCTCATTTCATAACTTCACAAAACCATTGAAAAATCTGTTTTAAAATAATTTTCTTGGTTCAGTCTTGACATTTTCATTTTTGTGTCTTAATCAGAAGTTGGTTAGTGTCATCTTTCCTTAGCTCTGATATTTCTGAAAACCTGAACACATTGTATTTCTGGGTACTTGAGGTAGGTTGCAGTTTTGGAATATGACAACATTGGAGAAGAATTGGTTTCTGGTTGCTTCATGTTTGTTTTTCTGAGCATATTTTTTTCTTAACACTTTTTCTGTGATTCTATTGACATTGCAAAAGGACATGTGATTGTACTGGGGTCATGGGGAAATTCTCACTTCCCTAATTACTGTGCACACAATGTATACTCCTTGAAGAATAACTAAAATACCGCTCAACATTCAAGTTACCTTAATTCTGTTTGTGAAAACATAAAAAAAGTATTTTATTTGATTTTTTTCACCGTAAGTCCACCTTTGAATGAGAGATATGGAAACTCCAATTTGTGGACTGTTCAAACCGGGATGAGTTATTTTAAAATGACTACAGATTCTTTAAAGCACCATTTTGGATTTCTGAAAGTGTTCTCATTGCGGCCATTTTAATTAAACTAGTACTTATACTCATTTTACAAATGTACTAATTCTTACTGTCTCTAAAAATACCACTCAACATGCAGGTTTTCTCATATGAGTTGAATTCATGGTTCAACCCCTATGAAATATAGATTAGCAGTAAGGCTCACAATGTTCTGCATGAAGGATGAAGAGTACTTTTAAATATTTGATTACATATGTTTGTTTGCTGTCTTGCATATCATGTGTTTATTTGAATTGTTGGTTGTGTATGTCCATGCTGTGCTAGTCAAGATTCAGTGTAGAATATTTTACTAGAAACAAAATACAAACCATTCCAGTTAGACATTCTTTGACATTTGGCCCTTAAGAAAAACTTAAAATACTGATGCGTGCTGCGTTTCCAACGTCAATCTCAACGGCAAGAGTATTATTATTATTTGACCTATTTTGCATTTAGAACAATGTATTTCTTGAAACTTATGCTGTAGATGCAATCCACTTAGTTTTACCAATGGAAGACTAATATTGTCATTCACTCATAGTTTGCAGTTCATTTGTGCTTTCTCCTGGAGTTGATCAAGTGATATTGATTCTGAACTGTAATCATAGTGAGCATCACTGAATTGTAGCATTTTATGTAACTCTAAACGAAAGCAGCTCTACATAGAGTGTTGTAGTCCCTGCAAGTCTCTACAATTCCTATTTTCCATCCAACCATCTTAATCAATATTACACTGAGAGTCCTTTACTCTACTGGTCGATTATGTCTCTATATTGCTAATGTGAAGAAAAATTGATTGTTGGTTCTTGAGCATACCAGTGAGTGAACCTGTAAATAGTTTTGTTAATAATGCATACATTGCAGCAACAGTCCTATTTTTGGTATGTATTTTTCAATTGTATCATAAATGCAAGTGTCTTGTTGGTCCATCCGACATTTGTTAAATTGGTATATTTTTAAAATCTAACAATATAGCTTAGAATTAATTTTGGATGCTTGTAGGAAGTATTGGGTACATGAATGAATGAATATACTTTATTAATCCCCAGAGGGATTACATCCAAGTATTGGACTTAATTTTTGTGAACCATGCAGTCCAGGAATGTTGGACTCAGATCATCGACAAGAGTAATTAAAGCACAAAACAGAATGCTTTTGTCTGGAGTTAGTCGGGCATTCTGTTTCACACCATTTAGTTTTCATCACAAAAGTGTGATCTTTTGTTCAGTAATGCATGTGCAGCAGGAAAACTAATTTCCTTGTTAATAGGCTTGATGAAGTAGTTATATTTTGGAAAAAAGACGTTGTGTGTTGACCTTGAAAAATTTCCCAGTTATCCTGATTAATAAATTTTTTTTAAATTTACATCTTATCCACATAAAAACACTCAGGGACATAAAATCATCTAGCCAAATATGACAGGATTTCAGTACAATAATAACCTTTTGTTTTCATGTCCATCATTATCTGAGGCAACCTCTTTCCATCTAGCTAATCTATCTTGACATCCAACACCATTGTTACCTCCACCTGCTGCAGTTAAAACACATGACCACCCTTTTATAACCCTCTTGATTAGAGCCAGGATAAAAAAGCTGTGAAAATGAAGACGTTTCTTCTAATTTCACACTCTGTGCTTGATCGTTAGGCTCTTATTATGCCCCATTTGCTTCCCTCCACTAGCTGTGATGAAAGGAGGGCAAAAAGGCCATGACAGGACAAAAGGAGGCCCTTCATCAAAACACATTTTGTTTGGGGTCTCTCTTTTTTTTTAGTTCAACTCAACCCTTCCCCCCACATTACTGCCAACACTTTTTTTCTAGAGTTTCCCCTCTCCTGCATCCCTCATTAGTAGCCACCCCCACCTGTCTTCACATTCATTTTATTAAACTGCGATTGTTCAACGCTCTGTGCTCATCAGAACAGCCTGTCTGCTCCCATTTAATTGGCCCACAGCTTCCCCACTGCTCTACAACAAGTAGGAAGGTCAATGGCTGCTCATGACCTGTGACGATGATGTCTGTCAGTAGTGGGTAAAAGACTGTCTTACCCTTAAACCCCAACATTCTAAACTGGCAAAATAAACATGCAACCATGCCTTTGTCCTAAACGCCGCAGTGATGACCCTTAGGGAGACAGCTGTTTTTAAACAAATGTGAAAATTCAAATTGTTTTGCTCAGCAGTTTATCTAAGTGCTCTTCTTTCAATGGGTTTATAGTATATATCGTGTATATCAGATATCTCTTATTGAAAGTCAACTTTAAAAATAATTAATATTTTGTCATTTTTTAAGGTTTACTGGCCAGGTAAAAAGATTTAATTTGTCAAAAAACAAACAAACAAAAAAAACCTTTATTTTCCATTGTTGCATTAGATATTTGTTTTTTGCCTGGGTGTTATAAAGGTCTAGGTCAAACCAAGCATCACAGTAGCCATAATTAAGAGGGACATGGGATTTAGGAACCAAAGCTGTTCTAATTAGTCAAAGTGTTTGATAGAATGCGAGTTTGTAACAAGAGGGGTGACTTTCTTCTCCCCGCCCGTCAAAATCTGTCAAAGTCCTCACTAAGTGGGCACTAATTTGAGAAATTATATCAGCTGTGAAGTGAAGAGTGAAGGGGGGAGAGAAAGTAGAGTCTGCAGTGCAGATGCAAAGTTGTTCAGTGGATGAGAACAGATTTTTTTTTTCTTTTCACTTGGCCGAAATGCTTAGGTAGAGGTCGTGACCTGCAATGGTGGTTGGAGAGCACAGCTTTTAAAGCTGTTCTGATCCATGGCCAAGGCAGAGGTTTCATCTGAACAGGATAGTCAAAGTGTGAACTCAAAATGACAAGGCATATATTCTCTTTATTCAAGAGAATATTCTTTCCTATGAAGAATGAAGAATATTCTCGTGAATATTCTTTACAAGTAAGGAATATTCTTTTTTTTTTCCATTTTTTTCTCTGAAGAGTTTTTGCGGTGCTAGTGGCTCGTATTTTTTGTACAGTAGGCAGACAGGAAGGAGGGTGAAGAGAGAGGGGGAAGACATGCGGTAAAGGTCGTCGGGACCGGGAGTCGAACCCGCTACGTCCGTATCGAGGACTAAGGCCTCCAAACGTGGGGCGTGATAACCCCCTGCGCCATCACAGCACGCCCCTGTAATATTCTTTGCAATTGCATCAATATAGGAAAGTTCTTTAGAATAGCATTGAACACCCGCATTCAGTTCTAAAAGAAATACAACATAAATTATGATTTATCATCTGTGTTGTATTTAAACAATTTATAAAAGTTTGCTGATTATGGCTTGCAGGAATTTGCAACGTTACATGACACTGATAAAGAATTTGTAAGAAAAAAAATTGTAAGAAAAAAAAATATATATATAAACATGGCTTACTCCACCACTTACTACTATATTGTATGCACTCAGTTCTGATTGGAAATTTTAGATCGAAAAAGCTGCTTCTCACTTAATCTTTTAAAAATATCAAATGCATCCTGGCAGATAGAGTTTTCAGAGGACTTTTAGTTGTCATCGCCATGTAATCAATTTGATCATAATATTACTGTAAGCTGATTAGCAGTAGTAATCAACTTTATTACAAAATTTCCATGAAAACATACTTGCTAATCACTAGAGAAATTGCATTACCGGTACTTTAAGACGGTTTACATTAATAAGAAACATGCAACCCAGCTAGTGCTTTAATACTCAATTAGACTTAATTAAATTAATCAGAATAACTGTTTCCCTCAATTACAGAGCACTATTTGTTTTCCACAAGTTTAGTGCTACAGTCCAACTTAACCACAAGAAAAATATTTATCTGCTGTTTTTCTGTGCCCTTCCACAGTGGGAGGAGGTGAGCGGCTACGATGAACACATGAACACCATCAGGACGTACCAAGTCTGTAATGTCTTCGATAGCAATCAGAACAACTGGGTACGGACAAAATACATCAGACGTCGTGGTGCACAGCGGATCCATGTGGAGATGAAATTCTCTGTTAGGGACTGCAGTAGCATCCCGAATGTCCCAGGCTCCTGTAAAGAAACGTTTAATCTATATTACTATGAATCAGATTCTGACACAGCCACCAGAACATCCCCAGCATGGATGGAAAACCCCTGGATCAAGGTTGACACCATTGCGGCAGATGAGAGCTTCTCCCAGGTGGACCTTGGAGGAAGAGTGATGAAGATTAATACGGAGGTGCGAAGCTTTGGCCCTGTGTCGAAAAACGGCTTTTACTTGGCCTTTCAGGACTACGGCGGCTGCATGTCACTCATCGCAGTCCGGGTTTTCTACAGAAAGTGTCCTCGAATCATCACTAATGGGGCACTGTTCCAGGAGACTCTGTCTGGAGCAGAGAGCACCTCACTGGTGGCTGCTAGGGGTGTTTGCATCCCTAACGCAGAAGAGGTGGATGTTCCCATAAAGCTTTACTGCAATGGTGATGGAGAATGGATGGTACCCATTGGGCGCTGTATGTGCAAAGCCGGGAATGAGGCTGTGGAAAATGGAACCGTTTGTAGAGGTATGTTGTGTTTTTTTAATGTTATCATCCTTTTAAGTTCAATGAATCACTGAGATTTTCCACTATAACGGAGTAATCCCACCGTACAAGGATTTTATTTATGCAATGCTAGTTCAATATACACTATTGAAAGATTCTTTTCAGTAAAATACAATAGTGTTATAAGGTCATTCATAAAAATATGATGAAAGGGTATACATTTTATGCAGAGTTTAACTGAAGCCATCATCACATTTCCATAACAGATACATTGATCCCCTATTTATTTTCCAATATAAGTGTTCTGGAATATGACTTATTTTGATTATTCTTAAAGGTTTTGTGGGAATGATGCTTCCTGACCATGA
The DNA here is from genome assembly GCF_001444195.1 of Xiphophorus couchianus. NCBI lineage: Eukaryota > Metazoa > Chordata > Actinopteri > Cyprinodontiformes > Poeciliidae > Xiphophorus > Xiphophorus couchianus. The sequence goes on from NC_040247.1 coordinate 7,392,034, forward strand.
CAAAATTAGATAGCTGTGATTGGGAGTTTTTTCTGATAGAATAAAAGTAGCAGTTAAAACTGCTACTTTTTAATGTGTAATTAAAGAATTATTTTCACCTTATTCGTACTACATATACAGTATATAATTTTTTTAACTCGAAGAAAAATATTTCTTTCAAAATAATAAAATTACCCATTTTCTGTTCTGTTTTTCACCAGTATGTCCTTTCTCATCATCAATAAAACAGACAGAAAAAAAGACATTTAAATTGTCAAAATACTGGTGAAGTGCCTCTATTTATTCAACAGGACAAAGAGATTTTTTTTTTTTTCTTCAAAACTGGCCACATTTCTGTAAATTGGAATCCCTCAAAGGAGAATTGATCAAGCTTTTCAAAACATCAATGCACCCAACATTTACCTGCACCATGCCCTATCCATAGTCTGGCAGGTGGTATTTGGCCATTGTTGTTAGAGATCTTGATCACTCGACGCAGCACGAAATGCATAGCTTGCAGACTGGAGTCATGCTGATCCGTCCAAGAACCTCAAACCACCCACCTGTGCTTCTGATCGGTTTATTCCTGCCTCTCATATGTGAGTCTGTAATTACAGCACTTCCCCGGAGTTTGTATGCTGGGAGGGAAATGGGATGGGTGCAGTCTTACAAACACTGCTAGGCAAGCTCAATGACTACTAATAAGGGCCGACACAGTCATCTTCTTATGGAACATAGGCCAGTAAGAAGCACTTGAAAATAGCTAGGAAGTGCATGAAGCATTCATAATGTTTTTTTTTTGTTTTTTTTAAATATATATTTATATATATGAAATTCATTGTGAATGTGGTGAATTTATAGATAGAAGTTTCTACTTACCTTACATCTTTCAGACTTGGCCACACAAGTTTATTTGTATAGCACCATTTTAAAACAAGGGTATTTAAAATGCCTTATAAAGAAAAATAAATAGAAATATAAACAATTATATTAAAAACAAGAAATACATTAAGAAAATAACACCAAAACACACATTGAATAAAAGCCGCCCAAGAATGGAGCTGTGAGAAATTCATCTGTGTATGCTCAGATTTGCAAATTGCAAAACAGGAACATACAATCTCTAATGCAAAATGTGATGCAGGATATTTTTTTACACCATGCAATAGTTATAAATCTCAGGATAAATGATTGTGAAGTTTATTGAAAGAAAATACAACACAGGAACACTGGTATTATTCTGGTGGTTTCTCCATTGTTAGAAACCTCTTTTTGATGGAACGCATAGCTTGTCTGCTCTCCAGTCAGCTTCCTAAAGACAGAAAACTGATATCAGCTTTTGAAGCTGTGGTCAACCACTGCCTTTCAGCTGCAAGAGGTTGGATAATAAATTGATCTGTGAAAGATGTGCTTTGCCTGCCAATATTATGGGGTAATGAATTGATTTATGAGAAGTGCCATCAAAGGGTTTGTAAGATATCCTCTTTCATTATGGAATTAGGCTGCCCCACAGAGGAATCAAGACTCACACACTGTTTTGTACAACAAACGCTCTCTTGCAAATATCTTTCCAACTAAACATGTAATTACGCATGTAACAATTAAACCGCGGGCAGGGATTCTGACAAATAATTATGCTGTCAAGAAATCTGTCAAAATATTGACAGCGTAAGGTGGTGCTTACAGCAAATTGCAAAGGTCTTTTTCTCTGCAATTGTCTTACAAGTGAGATTAAGTTTCCTCTCTAAGAACTGCAGTGAATGCAAGCAACCATGCAAAGGCCTTTCAGCAGAGACAGTCCTAAAAAGACAGATCTAATTTCCCCTCAGAGTCTTGAGGAGATGGTTCACCACAGTGTCACATCAGGTTTTCTTTGCCCTTGCCGGTTTCTTCAGATTGAAAAGGGGCACAACGAGAGCCATGTTCATGGGTGGAATTGCAAACTCCCTTAACAATGCCCATGTGTGTCTTTCAATGTAATCTGATCATCTAACCCCATGCTATTGTGAGTTCAAGGGTCTCAACTGTGGGAGTGTGCCTCATGTTATTGAGCAATAAAAGTTTGGAAGCAGATAAACTGTCACAGAGATAACAATTTGATTCATTTCTTGGTTGCATGTGTTGGTGTGAGAGGCTGTGGGGAAAGCGTAGTGACAAATATGGTATTGTTTGCTTAGCTTTCTAGGTTCTAGCTGAGGGGAACTAAAGATAAATTTGCATAGCACCATACGCTCATATTGCGAGGGTGACATAGAGAGGTGAACATGACTTTAAATGTAGAGATTATTCGATTAACCTTTGTCAAATTGAGACAGATATTGTGACATATTTACTCCCACACTGATTACACATAACATTTCACTACAGGTGAAATGTAAAAACTCTACAGACTACAGACTACAGAAAAGAAATGGGAGGATTCACCGATTTCAGCTCAAAGTATAGGGAATGGATTGTTCACAGAACTAGTAGGAAACAACACGATTTGTTGGTACAAAATGGTGATACAATTTGGTGAATTGATTAATTGATCTGGAGCCATTTACTGCAGTCAAAAGGAATTAAAATTGATTTCATGACTTTACATATTTATGTCAACTTATGCTTTCAGTAATATTTTGACCCAATACCCTTCTTTTATTTTTGTTTGGACCAATTCCTGTCTTCATAATTATAAATATTGCATAATGAACATTGTCGAGTAAATTAAATAATTGTATGAAATGTTACTTAGCTATCTATGTGTCACATGGATGATACTACTCCTGGTGAGGAAGGCATCAGTTCTAACAAGTATTGTCAAGTAAGATCCCTGTTGTTGCAACAAAGCAAAGAGAAAAGTCTTAAATTCTCAAATCAAATGTGGCCGTAGATGAGACGAGTTAGGGGGATCTAGTGCATAGGAAGGAGCAGTGCAGACATGATTACATAGACATGATTACATGAGAAAGAATAGGGAGGAGGGAGCAGGAAATGAATCCCCATAACATACTGTCAGAATCCCAATTATTGCAGCTTCCTGGTCTGGAGAGAGTTTAGGGATGGAAATCAGTGTAGCACAGATAAATTCACGCCACTGCTTTTATTTCCCCTGCCACTGCTGTCTTTAATGGCAACACTAATTTACTAACTGTGCAAGTGGGGAACAACCCCACTGATGTCTGCCTTTCATGCTGGAATAAGACACAAAGAAAACCCAAACAAACACACCCCTACCAGGCTGTTCATTGCATTGTGTATTTTGTAAGCAGATCAAAAAAGATTTGCATTGAGGTTCAGTAACAGCAAGACCAAAGCAGCAACAGAGGAGAAAAAGGCTATAATGTAAACACTTTTTAAACACCGTAAGCATCCAGACAACATTATAAGTAAGAGCCACACTTACTCTTGTTGATAGATGGCTTGCTCAACTGCTGTTGGAAGAGTCACAGTTAAGCATAAGGAATACAAATTAGAGCCTGAGCAGATATTCATTACGGCAACATTTGCTTGTTAAATGGCAGCACAACTAACACGACTTATTAGCTGCATCATAGGCAACATCTTTTGATTTCCATTACTAATCTTTTCATTTAGCTCTACTGATGTGATGTGTATTCGATACAGCCTCTTTGGCCTGTAAGCAATGTAGGATGTAAGTGTATGAGCTCAAAGAGGTGTCAGTTTGTTCATAAAGCTCTCAGGAAGAAATCGAGAGTTATTAATACATTTTGTAAAGATTTATTGCTAACTTGTGTAGACTTTATTTCATTCTCTGGAGCAAAATATCTGAAAACATCCTCCACCAATTAAGCAAATGTAACCGATGGCAAACTGTTATTCACAGTGACAAACCACTCTACCCCTATACCTGTAAACTGACTTGTATGTTTCATCTTAGTACTTCAGTTGAATATGGGGGAGCATATTTGGAAAATTACATTACTACACCAACCCTAGCACCAACTTCCAAAACCCAGCCATCTCACTACCTACTAAGGATGCACAGGAGGTTGCAACTAAAATCTTGCTGGCTAGTTTAACCTCTTATCTGTCACCCGCAAAAAGCTTACATGCTAATCAGTGATTCCATGAAGAAATCTATCATTATGATAGTTAAGGGACTCTACAAAAACGGAAGACAAAAGCATAACTTTGCTCCTGTTCTTTAAAAAATGTTGAAGCAGATGGTCCACTTTTTAACATGCACAAGATTCTATTTTACAGCACAACTTATCATGAAGTGATTTAAATATTTTCTTTTTTTTCCATTGTGCTGTGTTCACTTCTCTGATCTGTTTTATGACTTATGTTGCCTGAATTAAAGACAAACCGATGAACAAGTCTTCGCATGGTTCAGTAGGATTCCAGTTTCAGCAGAAGGTTTTTAGTTCTGTATATGTCTTTTGGTCACATGAATATTAATTTAAAGTTGAACAGCCTCACAAGATTTATTGGCCTACTGTAAATTGACTGCATAAAGCATACTGATACATATACTTTCCATTCTATTTTTCACAGCACATCCGTCATCCGTTGGAGTGATAATGTGTCCTGCGATTTCTTTGAATCTTGCCGAACTCAGAGATCGTGGCCTTTAAGCCTGTAAACGTTTTCCAGATGTTTCTGCACATGTTAGGCTCTGCTCCACATGCCCCTCTGTCACATTCCTCATTATCCAACACCATCTTTTGCATCTCAGATTCAATCTCTTTGACCTCATATAATCCCTGTGCCTTTCTCCACATTACTGGTCATTGCAGTTGGTGAGGAATCTTCCTGTGGGTCTGGTTCTTTGTTTTAACACCTATACATATCTCAGTCTTAACCCAATTGACAGCAGTCAGTTGTCTGGTGTTTATACACAAAAGCAAAGCAGTTTGACAATTCTGAGAACTTATGATTTTTAGAATGATAAATCTGCCTTGAGCAGGTTGTCCTGGAATTTAGAAATATACAGGATACATATCCTTCTGCACTGGCCTCCAATTTCTCACCAGGGACAAGGCCAGGGAATTTTCCCAATATCTCTGTGTACTCTTTTCGATGCCATAGCTCATTCTAGAGGAATCTTTCTTAGCTAAGAAAGGCTGATGACTCAAGCATCTGCCTAGATAAAAAATAGAAAACAATCAGACAGACTGTTAAAGGGAGGAATCCCTCCTGGGGATCAGTGACCTTGTTTTTTTAAAAAAAAAAAGTCAGTCAACACTGATATCTTTTGTTGTGTGCTTTTGGCTTAGATTAGAGTCATAAAACTGAGAACAGAGGAAAACGATATCCTTGACTGAACTCAGTTCAAAGTGTGTGCTGAGACACTGACTCCCCTAAAATCAAATGTACAATTCAATACAATTTTGACCTTAACTAATGTAAGCTTTTAATTGTGCTTTGATAAGTTCCATACAATATAGCACGAAAATAAAACCACATTTAATATGAAGTAAAATTTGTTAAATTTGTTTTTTTTTCTTTGACTGACCTCTTTCTTTTTGAATTGAAAATTATGTATGGTTCTACATTTGTCTTTATATTAAGTCCATGGACCTTGAAAAATATTTCTACTGCTCTTTTGTACAAAAATAAAATAAAATAAATGTTTGTCTCGTTTTCCTTTCATTGTTAAAATTCCGGCAGCTTTACTGGGGATGATTGCCAAGGAAGTTGTATTCCAACTGTATTTTTGTATTTTTCACACTGTTTTTGGTCTTAATGCATAGAAGAAGAGTACCTGTTGGCTGTTGTGCTTATAGGTCTCATCACTGCCCTCTGTCAATGAGGCACGGTACTTCCTGCCTCACCCCTCGCATTTTCACTGCACATTTATGGCTGATCAGAAACGCTAAATATGTCAGTCACATTCTTTAAATGTATTAGAATGTAGAACATCATCATTCTTTCATCATTTTTAGCATATATTTTACTTCCGATATACCTATTTCAATCGTCAAGATTACTGTTGAGGTGACCTCACCTGTCTCTCCTGACTACATGTCATTGAATTCAAATATGCTCCTTGATCATGCCACAACAAACTAAAACTGAAAAGCAATACTTTGATTCATACATGTTCAGTCTTCATCATAATACCATACATATACCTAGCTACCTGCAGCTAAAATCCTAATGTCACTGAGAAATAGCAAGAACAGATTTTAGATATAAACATGACAAAAACATCTGTTATTTATCAAGTTTCTGTTTAGTTACCTTCCCATATTTTCTGTGTTTCCCATGAGATGCAGTGTGATAACAGCATTTTATATAACCACCACCTATTGTGGTTGGAGGTTCACATGCAGTCAGCTCAGAGCTACAACAGGTTCTAAAATAAGTAATACAACCCACAGACAAACATGTCTTCCTGGTGAGCTACAAGTGATTAAATATTAAACAGTTTCATTGCTGAAGCCAGGAAAAAGGAGACAGATATTAGAGTACAAACAGCATGGGGGAAGAAAGAGCAGAGTGTTGGGGGTGGGGATTCTAAGCCAGGGACACAGAAAGAGCAGCAGATTCTTTCTCTTCCTCTCCACTGCCTTCTACCCAACTGCCTGACAGCATGTCAGCAGATAAACGGGGAAGATCATCTGCATCTTTGCCAAAGCATCACGAATATCAACACTTTAAACATTCTCACACCAGGTTATTAAGCTCCTGCTGTTTTGACTGCATAAGACAGATTATTTGGCCATCTGCAATATTTCCTGATACAGCTCCTTTCAAAACATTTTTAGACTAAAAATGAGGGGGCTTTCTTTAGTTCTTGAGGTTACATTTTTTTTCCCCCATATTTAGAAAGACAAGCCTTCTTCTTTTCTATATACAAATAATAGTTATTTTTCCATGTAACTGACAGAGAAATTTGAAGTGAACTTTCAAAAATGTTGCAGGGCATACAAAATTATAACTTTGGACAGGGCTGGGAAAAGTAATAGTTGTCAGACAGAGGTAACTCAGGAAGAGCTCGGAAATCAACATTTGGTTGAATGGTCATGAGGTTTTCAATGGGGTGCAGACATATTATATATATATATATATATATATATATGTGTTTGTGTGTGTGTATTTCACATCAGATGTCTGCAACAACTGGGTACCAACTACTTAAAGATGTATGTAAGCTTGTATTGTGAATCTTGGTTTTTGTCATTATCAATCTAATATGGAGCTATAAAGGTTTATTTTGCGCGTTTATTTTTCTTGGCAATCAAAATTATTTTCTTTTGGCTTGCAGTTCTCAAAGACAAATAAAAACTCTGATTTAAATTAACAACCGACTCTGCTGCAAGAGGCCAAATAGGAAGGACCAATAAACTGAGAGCACCCTTGGATTCAAGGGCAATATCTCTGTAGACCTCAGTGAATCCCTGTGAGCTGATAGAGTCCACACAAGGTTGCTGCAGCCAGCGGGGCCTCTGCTGTGTTTGAGCAAAGTCAACAACCAACTCAAGCAGTTTATATTTGTATTTATTTTATTTTGGAATTTAATTCTGTGCTGTTTAGAAATTCATGGGCTAATGTCAACGCCAAGCACTGGGCTGATATAGCTGAGTTTTCTGTCATCAACCTTGCTGGGAGGTTTCTGAGGAGTGTTTGAGTTTGAAATTGAACACATGCCTCTAAGGCCACATCCGTATAAGCAAAGTTCTCCCCTTGCGCCAACTTTGGAAACCTTGCTCTGTTTTCTTCTCTTAGTCACTACTCATGCTTTCCTGACTTGTGGGATAATTCAGGTGAAGAATATTTCATTGCTTAAATCAGTCATTATTTTCAGTGCCTTGAAAAAAAAACAACCCATTGAACATTTTCACATTTAGCCACATCATAACCACAAACTATAATGGTTTTACTGGAATTTTACGCAGGACTGCAATGTACCACATAATTGTTATTTGAGAAAAAAGAGATGTTTCTTCTAAGTAAAAACAATTTTTTTAAACAATTATTTTTACAGTTGCAAGCTTATTTTCTCTACTAGTTTTGTATATCGAAAGATTTGAAACTATTTCTAAGCAAAATAGCTTATTTCCGATTGGTCAGTGAGCATGTGAACAGCAAGTCTACTGACCCATGCATTGAATCTCTGAATTTAGACTTGGATTTTAAAACACAAAACATACTTTGATCTAAATCATTTGAGTACAATTCTGGTTGTACGTTTAGAGTTGCTGTCATCCTGAAAGCGGAATGTCTGCACTAATCTCAAGCAGCCGCTTCTATTACTGCTCCTTTCATATTCCCATAAACTTCAACTAGTTTCCTTGTTTTAAGGAAAATGAAACAAGAATCAGATTCTAAAAGTAAACATTTTAGCATTAGCATAAAGTTATTCTCTAATAGCTATGTAATCTGTAGCCATATTAGTCTATTTTAGGAACAGTTTTGAGAATTAATATGTTGAATTTGAATGTCGAATAATTTAAATGTGCCACCTTTGCAATGCCAGCTCTAATGATGGAGTTGACGGTAAACTAAGCGGGTAATAGAATATTGTTGGTGTTTGGTGGCGTAAAATAATGAGCTCTCAATATGTGGCTGTTGCTGCCTCTTCACCTCGTGGTTCACGTCCTGTTTTTTCAAGAGCCTGTCTGTTTTCCATTTCAGATATCACACTCTCATTGTAATAACTGGTTTGGCTTTTTTTAAATCACGGTACTCAATTAAGTCTGTAATTGTGCAGGATGAGCATACTTGATGCTGCACAGAAAATAATCTTGGCCTGGTTTAACAGTTGAAGCCTCATCCGGGGGGGTTGGTGTTTCATAGCTGCAGGGGACAGATCAGTTTTTTAAATGGACTACTTACAGAAATTTCTAGATGTTAAAACTTTTTTACGTCCCCTTGGGCAGCAACTAAGTAAATAAATTACTCCGTATAATGAGGTGTTTCGCTCTCCTGTGGTACTTTTAAGCTCTGGGCACAAAAGGTGCTGTTGGACACAGCTTTTTAGCATCTTTAAAGTCGTGTAAGAAACTGGGTTCATCCAAAGGGTACAGATTTTTTTTTTCAACCCATGCCTTGGAAGATGAAAGGGATTGTACAAGCTGCCAGGCTTATCCTTATCTTGTCAGTGAAAATATTCTTACCAGCTCATTATATGCATCAGTAGCATGTGGGTTAGAATAATCTCCCCACATCCCATTTTCCTCATTCTTCCTTGACACCTTTAGGTATTTAGAGTTTTATTTTTACTTTCTTTTCCACAGCTTATTTAAAGGATTATATGTTTATACAAAGGTTTAAAAAGAGGAAAGTGGTGAAAGTATCATCAGTAATCTTAAAAAACTGATCTGGTTTGCTTTGTCTTTTTCAAAGTATTTATTTTTGAAACCTCTAGGATTGTATGAATCATTGTCTTCGGCCCCCATTATGTTTACAATTAGATAAAGATGTGTTGTTTTTCATGTTACATCAAGCTAAATTTTAGTCCTATTTTTGATCTAATTCAGTATCCCACAATCCCAGGGCAATTCGTAGTGTAAAATTTACATTATATATTGATGTCCTTATTTATTATAATATATACAGAACATTTTTGTCTCTTTGGAAAAGCAGATTTATAGACAACTTAGCTGATACCTTTACTTTAGGAATAGATCAATATTTCTATTGTTGATATGAAAGAATTCATTACCGACAGATCTAAGTAATTTATTTCTATCCTGAGTTTATATATTCTTACAGGATAGAGCTGATTACCAAAGATTTGAAAAATCCAGAAATTCAAGTCCAAATCTCCTGCGTGGAGTAATACCTCAAATAAGAAGTGAATGATTATTTATTGTTATTTTGGCTTACTATTTCCTGAAAATTGTTCCATTACTTTCCATCTGCTTCAGATCAACAACGCTCTCACTCAAAGAGAGAGACAGATTAGAACAACTACTAACGTAGAGACACGGCAAACGGGCTAAATGTCAAACTGGTCCTCCGGTTTGACATTAACCACCCGCCTGTGTTTACTACAAAGCCCGGATTTTCCTCGCAGCGTATTGATGCCTGGGAAGTGCTTGCTTCGTGCTGGGACCAGTGTTCTGGTTTATTGTGGTCATCTCGATGATGTGTGGTCTCGATAGAGTTATGCTGGCTTTTTAGGTGGGCGTTGGTGGGGCGGGGGTATCGGTGCATTTTCATGTGCAGGGTGTTTTCATTACACTCCACCAACACAGTTTGTATGGAACAGCCTCTAGAAACACACAGCAAGGACACCGTTTCCTCCTGTCTCAGTAATGGTGTAGGTCTCCTCTCTGAAGTAACAGGCTTAAAGAACTGCCTGGAAAAGATTAGTCACAGCCATTAATGGGAGCGTTTTCATTTTCCATTGTCTTAGTTTTTTTTCACCCTCGGTGTGCAAAGTTATCACAATGGTGAGGATTTGGCTGAATGTAAAACACAAACCTTGGCACCTCACAGGGAGACACCGCTGGAATAAAGAACTGAATTTCCAAGACTGACAGAGGAGGGAGTTACAACGTAAAAGTATATGATACAGTGTTGACCTAGAGAGAACCCATGGATGCACAGAAAGAACATGCAGTGGTTTTTATCTTTGAACCTAAAGTGAGATCTCTGTTGTCCTTTTGTGACAAGTTTTGGATGAGTTCTCAGTGTAATTTTTGTAAGACAGCCACTCTTGGGAAAGCTCTTCAATGTTCAGTTTTCTTTCTACATTTCTGGGTAATGCCTCTCAATAGGGTTCACTTAAGTTCCAAAGCCACAGAAATAGCTTTGTGACATTTTCCAGAGTAAAAGATATCAGTGACTTTGTTCCTCATCTTTTCTTGAAGATAGTTAGATCAGGGTGTTTAGAGTTGCTTTTTGAAATCTTATGTCCTACTTCATGCTGTCAGATTCTTTAAGGAATTACTTGACTCTGAAAGCCTGGTCAGTAATCTGACCTGGGTGCTGTGTGCCATCCTTGAAAAAAAGTGAAAGTAATAAATAAATAGTATTGCACCTACTGAATATGTTTATGTGCATAAAAATTGCAATACTACTTATAAAAGCTAGTTCTTCATGTTGTCATTCTTATCACCTTGAACATTACCGTTCCAGCTAACTGGCATACTTGGCCACCTCAAGGTAAATCTCTGCTCTCCACAGAGAGCATCTCTCACTGGAGAAGGCGACTTGAAGCCTTTTGAATCCAAAGTGAGCAGCCATCTCTTAAGCACACAACTGACACATTGATGTCTTTCATCCCTTTTAGAGCTTTGTTAACTCCTCCTTGCGACCTTCTTTCTAAATATAGCAATTCATGTATTGATTTGGGGATGGCGTGCAGTCACAGCACGTCTTTGCGATAATGACCTATTTCAACAGATTGCTTGTAGATATGTATTTTTTTTCTTTCTGTGTCGAGTCTGTAGAGAGAAGACATATTTTTATATATATATGAACAATCCGTTTTATCTCAAATTGAGAGATTGAGTGGAGATCAAACAAACCATAGTTTTATTGGTTCATATGGTCAGAAGCTATCATTTATTCATAGTGGCTTTAGGCTAGAACATACGTATATTGTCAATGCAGGAACCTTGTAGGAGTTCATTTTAAATAATCTTTGTATAAAAATGTGTTTATGCTGTTAATGCTGGTCCATGATCATGTGTTTCATCATTACCATTAGAAATGTGCATGGTTGTGACATTGCAAGACAAGAGTCACTTGAGTCTCCAAGCATCTCAATTACACATGGATCATTCAGTGTTATTCCTCATTGGGATTTAAGAGTGGCAATGGGGAATAGGTCCAACATAAACTTGGCAATAGATGGTGCTAATTCCATCTGTGAGAATGCCGTGCCAGCAGGCATACATCCCATTACTGACTGACTAGCATTGAAATCATATCTCAGACATGTGTTTTTTTCTGTCAGTAAAGTGCTGCAAAAAGATGGGCATCAACTGGATCACTGCAGCATTATTCAGAGATATTGTCACTGTTTAATCAAAACATACTAACGCCATGCCCAAACACTTCAGTATTTATCTTTTTGTTCTTCCAAACTAAACAGCAGCCCAGTCAAATGAAAGCTGCAAGCTGTCTGGTCTTGTCTGGTAATCCTGAAGTATGCAAAAGGAAACAACATATTAGTTATAGCTTACTTTCAAATTTTAATACAGTAATCTATCATTCAAAGCTCATTTATCAATACTACATTTTCTCCCCTACTCTTTTTAGGATTTGGACTTCAATGGAAGCAATTATTTCATAGGACTTTGTTGCATTTTCATTTAGCTGGGAGATCATTATCAGCCACATCAAATCCTCAGAGACCATAAGTCCTTCCTCCTTCCAGACCTTCCAGGGTCCGTCACAATCAGGCTTTTGTGAGTCCGCCTTGTCTGTCGTCTCTCTCTGGTTCTGTTCGTGCAGGTCTCGTGCTGAGAAAGTGGTCTCTCGCACACTGCAGTGAACACAAGCTAATTGAGCTTGCCAAGCTACAACCTGTTTGTGCGCTGATAAGATGATTTACATACTTTACCTCTGTTTATTGGATGATGGTCTTAAAAGGTTTTATTTATTTATTTTCTCTGCAGGAAATCGGCAGCAAAAGATGGAAACATCTCTGTGCTTAAAAGTTAGAATGTACCTACATTTCTTTATGTTTATTGTTAACAGATATTTTAGTTGATAAAACCTTGTATGTACCAAGCAGTTTGTTTTATAAATTCCTTTGGTTTTTTAAACATTTTTTAAAGGAGCATAGAATAAAGGATTTTGGTAACCTGATCTACAAAGACACACATGCTTGACAAATGTACATAAGCCCTGTCTGGCATTTTGTGGAAAACCACATCTACCTGGTATTTCTACGTTGGCTAAGACGTCTAAAGATTATTTGCACATGGCATTTCATATGTGTGCTACAGATGGGGATTTTAGTCAATGAGTGCAGCTGACACGACCCCCTCTAGACTCTCTGGGATAATCCCACTGCCTCCAGGAGCTAAAGATTAATCTTCCAGTATTTTTTTGCAGACCCTCACTTATTTGAGGCTGCCCAAAATTCTTTTTAATGTTCATCAGGCCTTAAAAAATTGGATTTTAAACACACTTTGTGTGTGTTTTAGGGTAGGTGAGTATATAGGTGAGTAATAAACAGTTTTTGTGTCCCACTGCAGCAGATCTCATCCATTTAAGGGGAAAAAAATACATGCAGTTTTGATGATTCACACACCTGTCAGTTTATGCCTAAGGACAGAAGTTTTCTGCCAAAAGGAAGACAAAGCTACCCAACCATTATATTTTTACAGTGACCCTTTCAAGACTGCAACGTCAGTGTCAAAGATGATATGTGACTGGCCTGTGCAGATATGTCAGATGTGCACTGATGGAATGTGTAAAGCAAAGTCAAGGGGGTAGCTACGCCATCAGGCTGGTAGGCTGCTTTAGGGTTATACATGTATACATGTGGTATTACCAGATTTTATTCAGATGATTAACTTTGCTTAAACAGGAATCCCCTAAGCAAGTACACCTGAGGCCTTCCCCAAATAGAAAGCGGGCCTTTCAACATATTTGTCCAAAAAGAAACAGAATACAGCTGCTACATTTAGCTGTCAAACATAAAATGAAGTATTATTGTTACAATAGGGCTTGCGATGTTAAATAGTGAAAATGAATACTACTAATTAATCCTCTTAAGCTCCTCCATTGATATATAAAAGACTCATTGCCAGTTATGCTTGATAGTAGTTACAGCTTAGGGTATCACCACCAGTTATTAGGTCTAGATTGAGAAATAAAAAACAGATGTGTCTTTATGTGGGCAAATATTTCTTTCAAAGCTAGGTGTTATTTATCTTCCTGGAGCAGTGCTTTATATTTCTTTGTAAAGACTTTTAGCATTCTAACCTTGCATGGGAGAATGTTTATTTACATCAGTCTTCTGACCCAGAACTAGAATTTATAAGTATAAGCATCGGCCCTATTTCTGTGTGCGAGTTGGGTGCTTAATTTCACTGACCTGAGGGGTCGACGATGAACAACCACCATTGATTACTACAAAGATCAGCCTTCCGAGTCCCCTCTTTTATCAGGGTTAAGGACGTAGTAATGGAGGAGTGAAAGACACTGTGTAGGCGTATGAATAGCATAGCGATACCTTGTTTTCGATGAGTCAATTACATAAAGGCTAATTAGTCAATCTATTCACTCAGTAAAAATTTGCCCAGGCCACCACTTCTCTCCACAGCTATCATTGGACTATTTAATACATTATGTGTTTAAACATCAGCCATTAGTGACTTCAGGAGTATCTCCCCCAGCAATACCAGAGATGGTGTTGAGTTCAAGAGATGGTTGAATGGCATTTGTGGAAATGTTGGATTTTAAGCCCTCAATCTACATGTTTTTATCCAAAATCCAATTTTGGGTGTTCAGATCACCCATGTCATTTCATGACTTAAATTTGCATAAACTCATTATCCATTCGAGTGCCATTATCAGATCAGTGAGTACCACCCAAACTGTCTACATTATATTTATTTTAACCACAATTTGAATCCTCAAAATCTCAGGTTGGAAATTTCTATTCAAACCCAACGTTTTGTGCCCCAACAACAACTTTTACAAGATGTTTAAAAGGCTGCCCACACACAAAAAGAAAACTATATCACCATGTGTTTACTTCTCATTGCAACAGAGGAGTTTGGATGTATTTAGGTATGTTTGTGTATGCAGTATAGGCACATGTGCTTACTGGATGCATGATTGCATGCAAACTATTCCCATTACAGCTGCTGTTCTTTCTAGATAAGATGGATGTCAAAATTTGCTTTAGATTCCCTGCTGCCTCATTAAATGCTTGTAGGCAGAAGAATTGCTATAAACTTGAATAAATACATTGCAAAGAAAGATGACTGAAGACAAAAAAAATACTGATTTTGAATATGAAATGTAAAATATCTTTTGCTCTTTATTTGGGAGGTTCTCTTTGTGTGTTTATAGACATGCATTGGAGTTGTACACTGGGACAGTGACAGTCCTCAGCACCAGCTGCTTCTTGCGATGCAACCCCCACCCACCTCCTCTTTCCTCCCTCCTATCCTTCCTTCTTCCCTCATCTGAGACACTCCTTGTCTCTACTGACTGGACAACACACAACCCCTTTATGCCACCTGTCTATCAGCTAGACTGCACCTTAGGGAGCCTCTGCTGCTGAGCTTAGAACTGCCGCTTGCTGCCTTTGTTTGGACTTTGGTAAAGCTGTTACCCCCTCTTCCTCACCCCTCTTTCCTCTCTTTTTCTGTTCTCTCTTGCTCTACGTGATGCTCTTTACAAACAGACGAACAAAAAGACACATACAGACAAGTGATTGCCTCCGTCAGCTATTTCCTACAACTGCCTTGAGGCACAAAGGACTCAACCACCACAGCACATCCCTCAGCTTGTGTTTCACCTATACTGGACAACTGCTTGCTCTGTTTTATGCAGAAACAAATGCTGACTGTTGGAGCAGATACTAATGATTACATTTTACAAATTCCAAGGCGTGTTGAAACCGTCATATGGCATTTGGAGGTTGTTTATTGCTAGTACTTGGCTGTATATTTCAACCAATATGGTTTATCTTTTTCAAGGAAAGTGTGAATTCAACACTGACACACTGCCCATCTTTAATGGGTCGCTGAGGTTATTTATCATTAAATTGTCTCACCAGTCCCTATCTTATCCATCCCTTATCTTCTACCTCCGCTCACCATACTCGTCCACCCAGTCCTAGTATCATCAGCAGTCTGTGGCTGTGATCAGGGCTCTAAGGTCCGGGTGCAGCCTGCAGAACGGAGCGGGGAAGCTGCCTTACATAGCAATTGCGCCTGTTGCCCTAGCAACTGGCTGTCCTTGAGAAAAGGGCACGTTTGGGGGTTTTGGAGGCTGAGGTGCTGGAAGCCCCCACTCAATACTCATAAAGAGTTAAGACACATCGATCGGTGCATCTAGGAGAGCATGTAATGTAAATACAGTCATCCACAAGTGCCTTAAAATGTATGAATCATGGGCTTAGGCAGCTGTGCTAAAAACTGAGGGGTTTGACATGCAAGTCATTTCTCTTGTTGAGCGGGAGGGGAAATAAAAGATTTTCCAACAGGGCCCGTTTTCAACCAGCTGTACAGTGATCAGGCTTTGGTGGATGTTGCTTCAGGGACGGCTTGCATATTTTGGTCCATCGGTTGATTTGTTGTTGTTAAGGCCCTGCCTTTTTGTTTGCCTCATCAAAGACAACATAATACTTTGATATGTGCTCACTACAATATTCCCTCATTTTATTGCCAGTCTAAGTGATTTGACATTTAATGATGTTTAAGTATCTTTTCTGTATTTTTCTGGTTGTGATATAGTTGACTCCAGGCTGAGGTTGTTACATATCCACTTTCTTTCCCTAGTTGTACCCCATTTTGTACCAATGCATTGTTTTGTCATCCCTTCCCAATTCAGTTGCTTCCCCAGCACTGCTGATACAAAATGTCCCATGGGAGTTCCCAAAACACTACAAAAGGTACAAAATGGCAAATTGTGAAAATTAGCTGCATCCAATATATTTTAATAATGACCTGTTAAAATATATCGGATACCAGCCCACCGCCATGACCCTAGAAGGATAAGGGGAGATAGTCCATGGATGGATGGCTGGCTGGATCTTAAATTACATCTCAATGCCACCGGCCTACATTTGTCTTAGATTTCTATTTATTCATTTTTTTGTACTTAATCATTTCAATTATGCTATTTCACAATAAATAATCAACATGCATTCATTTGAAAATCTTACCCTTTTCCAGTACTATATGTAATTAATTAGTTGCTTTGTCTATGGGGCAATGTGAGCATAAGCAAATTGCAAGTGAAAATTTGATAATTTCTAAAAAACTACCATTTGCTTTAACTGACATTTATTTCCAAGTCTTACTAATTATCTGTCATAACACAAAATGGAATACAGGGATAATTTCCGTATGATGAGCATCGTGCAAGGTTTACGTTCCGTCCCGAATGGAGATTAATGCCGACACTCAGGCCTGCCTCCTGCCACACCCCAGTCATCTGCAGAGTGGTGTACTAAGGGGCTCACTAGCAATGTGATTGGACATTCTACATCCTCTGGAGAGCAAGCTGTCAAGTGTTCTGCCTGCATGAAATGACCCTTTCCATATTGTTCCCCATAACCACCCACCTTCTGAACTTGTTCATATTATACTCTGTGTCTATGCATTGGCTCAGATGCTTGTAATTTCACCATTCCACATTTTTTGCCTCTTTTTTCCTCTGCATTAAAAAAGGGGGAGAAAAAAAAACTGAGACGGCAGTGAAAATTCCAGACTTTATTACTGTTCTGCATGCATAAATCCTGTGATACTCTCCTTTCATCTGTTTCCTCCTTTATTGACAGATGGTAGTTATCAGACGTTATGGAAAAGCTGTGGTTAGGATAGTTTTCAATTATTCCCCCCTCGTTGGAATTTTTCGCTGATAACCACAATGCAAACAGGCCCGTTTTTAATCAGAGGACCAACAGAAGTAATGCTTGGCACATCATAGTGTTAATTTCTATGCATTTTGTGTAGGAGGTGATGAGGTTGACTTTTGTGCACTACTCTACATTTCTGCTAAATGATTGATTCCCTACTCAACACAACCTTAATTTATGAATTCTGTAAGGCATCCATCAGAAAGATTTTTTAAAAAGTAATTTATTTGCTTCAATGTCTTTGGGGCAAGCTGGTTAGATATTATTCGTAGTTTTTACAGTTTTAAAATAATCCATCCATCCATCCATTTTCTGTGCACCCTTGTCCCTAATGGGGTCGGGAGGGTTGCTGGTGCCTATCTCCAGCTACGTTCCAGGCGGGAGGCGGGGCTCACCCTGGACAGGTCGCCAGTCTGTCGCAGTTTTAAAATAATGTATTAAGTAATTATTAGGAAAATAAAAAATGCTTCAACATCTAACTACACTGATTTTGCCCACATTTTCTTTCAATTTACTACAACTGAATTAGTCGGCTAGATTCTGTTTTGACTTTTGATGAATGGATTTTTAAAATTTCATTTAAAAAATTTGATTATATGTTTTATTTTGATTAATATTAAGATATGATTTCAGCAATAGAAGAAGCTTCTGCATTGTGCCTGCCTATGTTATGTCTGGGAGTTCAATGAGGTAATGATAAAAAGGTCACTTGGCAGTCATTGAATTTACTGTGGTTGTTTTATGACCAGTGTTTGCTTAAAGATTAGGTTCAGGTACTTGTGGTGTGGTGCTCTCCACATTTCTTTTTGTCCTTGCATGTACTAACGGTAAACATTTTATATGTGACATACATGAGGTGAAGCCCTTGCAGTGAATTGAATTTGTCCTCTGGGCTGTGGCCATACATGGATTATTTACTGCTCTTTGATGGTTTCTGTTTATTTATATTTTGGAGTTAATGAATTGGGGAAAGATGGACTTAAGTAATCTCCGGTTGTGTGCCTGTGCTGCTGGACTGTGTCCTAGGGTTTATATTTGCTCAGGGCATGTACATTGTGTATATTGTGTCTATTTTGAGTTTCAGGCTTGCCGGGATACCTGCTCCCTCAGACTTCATTCCCCAGGTTTCCCACAACTCTAGCTAATCTGCTGCTAACTTCAGCTCCAAATCTGTCTCAGAGGAAGCTGCAGAAAATATGGGGATTTGGGATCTGAGCTCTATGACAACTGCTGAAAAGATGCAGCTTAGAGCAAAATGCTGAGAAGAAAAGTCAGTTTTCAATGAATTTGCTGTCCTGCCATATTCCATGATACATGTCCCTTGCTGCACACAAACCCACTCTGACATGCACTATATATGTCTATTAAAGATATACATTATGGTGGAAGATGAGGGAAAAGTCAGAGTTTTTTTTCCCACGTTCTGTGACCAGCACTACAAGTTGCTGTTTGATTTTCACATATATATTTCATTTATATGTGAAATATATGATTTCACACACACACACACACACACACACACACACACCCCCCCCACACACACACACACACATATATATATAAAAAAATTGCACAAGTTGCAGGAAAAGCTCCTCTGTAACAAATACATTATCATTAATCAGTTCACATCTGGACACATTACCCTCACCTTTTATGCACCGTCCTGTCCTTCTACAGAAAGCACCTTGTTTTAAAAAAGATCCACACTCAGGCAGCAGAAAAACACGACAATTCATTTAAATAAAATATTTTTTATTCTTCATATTACATAAAATTTTATTTAAAGATTTAAAAATCAGTCAATGGCCTTTATGCTACATAAAGATCTTGTTCGTTCTTGTCTACTGAAAGTCTTTAACATATTAATAACTAACATTAATATGATAATCTAATTTGTTTCTCATCTAGATGCTTGCACTTACTGTTAAATAAAGCCCGGGTTAAAAGGTGTTTCTTTTTTTAGCAGGTGGTGGCTTTCTAAAGATGGGTTTCTTTTGAATTTTAATTGGGGGCACAAGTGAGTGTTCTGAGTTTTTAAGTGATTTACACCTTGCGGGTCAATAGTGGTGACACACTGTCTCTATCCTGGCTTAGAGTGTGAGAAGCAACACAGAGTTCCAGACTTTTTAATTGCACAAGACATGGAAACCTGGTGGGAGAAATGAATATATCATTTGTGTACGTTTGGGGTGAAATGAATGCCAGTTGTCTAATAGCCTTCACACAAGCCTGATTGCATTAGACAGCCAAGAGGACTGTGGTCCTAATTGAATCATGAGAGCCTGTGTTGCAAACAATGCTAGCTTGTGTTCCCTATGGAAGTGCTAAAGTGGGGGGGTTGGGTCAGGGTTTGGCTCTCAGGAGCAGACAACTTGTGGCTCTCTCTGCTTCTACTGTGACCATGACTCTTATTTCATAGGGTTACGCGCTATTTGGAAGTGACCAGTTTAAAAGGTTGTTAGTCTGTTGGGTTATTATTAGTTGCAAGGTTGTAAAACTAATAAAAAACTTGTTGCAAAAGTTGACATTATATCCTTTTTTATACATAAGATTGGTATGTCTTGCTTTTATCTTACAAAAGTAGCTGTGTTCCTTTGGCATCTAATTACTACTTACAAAATAGTATATAGTTTTTGGAAATACAAATCAAGTGTGACTTGCATTCAGCCGTCTTAGTTAATAATTTGTAAAACCTTGCATGTAGTAGACATTGTTTATGGAAAAGGTTAATTTACAGTTGTAAGTGTTGTTGGGACATGTTTCTACTGGTTTTGCTCATATGACTGATATTTTTGCCCATTATTCTTTTTAAAATAGCTCACCCTCAATTAGACTGGATGTAGTGTATATGTGAAATGTAATTTGCGTAACTCGTGAATTTACTTTGATTATGCTCTTACACACAGACTTGTGTTAAATCTTTTGCTGGCTCTTCCAGGTTTTCTTCCAGGATTAGCCAATGTTTTGCAGCATTTATTTTTAAGTCAACTCCAAGAGCCAGAAGTTGAAATATTGTCTCATCTAACCAGAGTGCTTTCTCTCATGTGTTTGCCTTTCTCCCTACATGCCTTGTGGCTAACTGCATAGACAAATTCTTTTTGGTTTTCCTTTAACAATTCAACAGTTTTGCCCCTCTGTCATAAATGCCAGATTTATGGAGTGCTGGGTTAATGTACTGTCACAAGATTCTCCCAGCTGAGCGAAAGGTCATTCCAAGTCCATTAGAGCAGTGGTGTTCAAGCTTTTTTCCCCACATGGACTATAATGGTCAAGGTAGAAGTAACTATGAGCCAAAACTAATTTAACAATGAATAAGTAAAATCAAAAAATATAGTTTTTTTTCTGCTCACACAAACTAATAATGCAATGTTTTAAATAGATTTCTTTGTTGGAAATATGTTTTTTTTAGTTGGAAATATGTTTTTTTTAATCACTTAAAAAGAGTGTAAAGGAACATACAACTTCTCGATAAATATGAATTTAGGCATTAATGAAGGGAAAAGATAGGTAAAGATCAAAGGGCATGAACAGCATTATAGACCATGGAAGAATTTAGCCACGAACAATGAAAAATCAGGAGCGTAAACAGTGAGGTAAGGGTGGAAAATGACAAAGAACTAGATCGACTAATCAGGGTAAATATGGTTCAGCTGTGGCAGGGAGACAGCAGGACAACTGAGAGAGAAGACTTTTTAACACACGACGAGCTGATCAAGAATTCAAAGGATCTAGAAAAAAACAGGGAAAATTCCTGATAATAATCTAAGAAAATAAACTAAAATTTACAAGAAACAGAGCACAAGAGACTAAACTTAGTGCAGCATCCTCACTGAAATAATATTGAACCCAGAGAAAATAACTGAAAATAGAAAAACATGTATATCATAAACAGACCACTGTTTATGGTGGTCTGTTCATGACCCAAACACTTGAGAATTGTGACAAAGAGTACTGCGTGAGTACTTTCAAAACGCATTCAGTTTGCAACTTCGTTGGGGCTCAATTAAATAGTGTGACATTTTTTTGATGAGTTTCAGCAACAAGAACCGAACGTTCTTCTATTGTAATTGTTGTATTAAGTAATTGTTTAACAAATTAATGAAAAGTTGATTTGGGTACGTCAAAGTCCTCTTTGGAGTAAAAGTCAATAAATAAATGTTTATTATTACTATTATGATAATAAAAGAGAATGCTTAAATCATTGTTTAAAAAAATCAATATTTAATCAATAATTTGTCTGAAATTATTTGGCTCTAATTAAAAGACAAATGTCTCCATCGACATCAACCGGTGAGCCAGTGTTTAAATAATCTTGAATTGCAGTCAAGAGCTGCACAAAATCAGCCCGGGGACCGCAAATGGCCCCCGGGCCATGCTTTGGATACCCTGCTCTAGAGTTACCGAGGGTCTTTTTGCTTCTCTGATCAATATTCTCCTTTTAGTTGTATTGGCATGTCATGGAAGGTTTGCAGTTTTTCTTCATCTCCCTTGGGAGAAATTTTACCTGTGACATATGTAATAAATTAATTTCTACTGAGAATAAAGGACAATAGTGAACTGTAGTCTGTCAGGAGAATATATACACCCTACTGTTTCTATTTGTATTTTTTTTCATTTCCTTTAACTTCACAAATATCTGCTATTTTATCATGGTTTAACACAAATATGCCTTTCAAATACACTGAACTTTGTAGCAAAAACATGATTGGTATTTGTATTATTACTTATTCACATGACTATGTTTATACTGTGACTAGTATTATTTATATCATTTGTACATGCAGCACCAGACTCAACAGAGGCCAACGAAAGCAGTTTGTGTCTCTCAGGGAAATAAGGAAAACAGGGAAATACCCTCCACTAAATCCCACTGATTCCGTCCATTTCCACCGCTTTCAGCACTTTTTCCTGCTGTGCTCACAAAACCTAGCACCTCTGATTTTTTTTCTTTTTTTTCCTACCCCTGCAGCCTTTTGTCTTTCACACCTTAAACACCACACAGACACACCTAGACACACACATGGACACACACAAATGCACAAAGACCTTGTCTGTCTTTGTCTCCCTTTTCTCTTCTCTAAGAGTGTGTTCATTAAATAAAGCGCCTTTGGTTAGGATGAAATGTGTCCTTAGAAGAAAGAACAGGGAAGAGGGGGCCGGAAGAGTGTCCTATAGTTGCTGTGATTCTTCAGACTGCGGGACAAAGCACTTCCCTGTTTGGTGCTGTAGATGAGAGATGTGTGGGAAGGAAGCCGGATAGAAGGTAGATTTTTTTTCCCCTCTTCCTCTTTTTTTGCTACAATAGGTATAGCCTTGGATGGGATTGGTTTCTGTTGCTTTTCCGATTGTTCAGTAGCGACCGCTTTGTTGGGGGAAAATCTGTTAAATGAAATGGGAATGTCAAATCCTCACCTTTCTCTATATATTTGCTGTAAATGTGTCTATTTCTCTGTGTGTTTGATGGCTGATAGACCACATAAACAGGATGAAGAAGCCAACATGGCTGTTCACGTTGGCATTGGCTTGTTTTTCTCTTCCCTCACACATAAATATCCACACAGACCCGTCTACTTTGGAGGATTCAGATGTTTTTTGCTCCAGGTACCTTCTTTAATGTGCTGTAAATCTTTTCAACTGTAATGTTCAGGAAACCTTTGAAACAACCAGCAAATTACCTGCTATAAAACTTGACTAGCACCCTAGTACAGTGACTTACCTTACAGCTCCTTCAGTCCTATATTTATTCAGTGAGTCTTGCAAAAACCTCTAATTAAAGCTTTTATGTGACTATATATTACTATCAGTCATAAACATTGGCAGACATAAGCAGCTGGGCTATGTGTGTGTTGGGGGGCTGGGGATAGACATTTAAAGAAGTAGTGTTAAATTAAAGTAATATAACACTTAGTGCCTAAATGATTAGACCATACTAAAAATAAAACTAAGTCACCCAGATGGCAGATATTTTTATTATTTTCACTATTCAGGACTTAGGCCTGAATCCCTATACACTGAGCTACCATTAAACTGGGTCTTATGTGTTTATAAATTGTTTTAAAGATTTACTACTTGTATTTTCTTCTTGTTTTTTGTCCACTTTTTATTGTCAGTCTTATGTCTAAAAGTTGTTTTTGCACTCTGATAAGGAGAGAAAGAAACCCCATAGCCTCCTTTTGATTGATGCTATTGATGATATTATTAGCAGACTGGAGAAAGAGCAGGAACAACAGTGGGGCTGCTGTCAGTAAATATTCTGACTCTAATTAACTTTGATAAGCAGAAAGATATTTTTAGTCAGAGGAAACATCCAGATAAATTTTGCCTTTAGTTCTCACATGTTGAGCAATCC
Organism: Xiphophorus couchianus; assembly: GCF_001444195.1. Classification (NCBI taxonomy): domain Eukaryota; kingdom Metazoa; phylum Chordata; class Actinopteri; order Cyprinodontiformes; family Poeciliidae; genus Xiphophorus; species Xiphophorus couchianus. The sequence goes on from NC_040247.1 coordinate 7,415,817, forward strand.
TGCCAGCACGATGATCAAACAGCTCAACAGCAGCAGTCTGGGCAGGCGGGTAGGTAGGGAATTAAAGCTCCGGATCCGATTTTTAATCACAGCTCTCCCTGTCTCCGCTGCTCTGCATCTGACACCAACCAACTGTGCAACTCTTTAAATCTGTCATCCAAGTATAAAATGGAAATTCCCCAAATTTTTCCCTAAAATAATGACCATGGTAAAGCACAGAGGAATGCCAAGACATATAATATTGTCCTCTTGAAGTGGATCATTTGGTTTTCACAAAAGTTTGGTTTGTTTATTACATCGGTTCAAGTCTCTTTTTACCACATGAATAAGAGTTATCAAACTGTAATGTTTGTAAAAGTAAATGCATCTAATCCTATGTGTGCTTCTCAGTGCTGAGTCATTTGTTTTAGTTGGACTGAAAGTCCAACCTGTCTTTTTCCCCAAGGTAAACATACTGTAAGCTACAATACTCATATATTACAACAGATGTCCCCAGATGTCTTTTTGAGTGAAAGAGGTGATGTTGATTGGTTTATTTAATTCAACTGAATTAAATGTGTTTTGCATATGGCCAATTAACAGCACGTTATCTTAAGGCACATTTCAAAAAAAGCCAATTTCAACCAATTATATTGACAGATTCAAAGTCAGTTTTATTCATTTCATTTCTGTTTTATTTTTATTTAAGGACACAGACTACATAGAGTCACTGACTTGCAGCATTTACTCTTCCTGGGCAAACATGTGTCAGCTAGATTGACGCTTGTGATGTGTTGCTGACTTTGTAGCAATGCCTCATACTGACAATGCATAACATCATAAGCTGTGTAATGCATTAACTAAGTTTTATTGAGAATACCTTAGAAGAAATATACAAAAATACCCAAATCATTAAATTACTGTTGTCTTATGGAGGAATTGTATCTATCTGAAAAAATAAAACCGAACAGTCCCAGAAAATGTAATGTCTTAAGAGAATATTTCTTCATATAATTTTTAACACAAACTTTTATAGCCTTAAGTGAACAAACAATAATGTCTGTTGGTTTAGGATCTCAGTGGGAAAATTTAAATTATGGACTAGTGTGTCATCCATCAGGAACCACAGAAATGCAACCACTGTCGTGGCCTGGCATCATGCGGCGGCTCTGCATGTGCAAGTCAGTTATTTTCATTCAGTCTCCTCTACAGCCAGATTTGAATGTTATTGCTCGTCTTGTTTTGCATAGTCTGCATGCTGGTACCACACATTAATTTAATACAGACACAGTAATTCACATAATTCTTTGGATGAAAAATTTCCCAACCTCTTCCGTCTTATGTCTTTGTTTTCATTTACACTCCCGCCTCAACTCCCTCTTTATGCTGTTTCCTATGGTGTTGATCCTTGGAGCCCCACACTGTCGTGGACCTCACTGGTCTGATCCCAGTTCCCCACATAGCTGTTGCCTGGGCCTCATTAATGGACCCCGTTGACTGGCAGCGTGAAAGTCCAGGCCTCATGTTTCTCTCAGTCCCCCAAACCTTTTCCCCCATCCATCATAGAAGAAGAAAAACATGTCAACACTAATACTTTGTGAAATTTGAATTTTATTTTGAGTAACTTTTTGCTGTTGACACTGCTATTTAACTAAGATTGTTAGATGTGCCCTTTTAGATAAAGTTTGGATAACTAGATGTAATCATACGCTAGAAAATTAGGTTAGCTGTTCTACAGCCACACTGCCTCAGTTTATTTACTGTAGGATGATAATTTAAAAATTCTTTGAATGAGCTTATGCATGTGATTATTATAACTGTGTTAATTATAACACAATTTATGCCTTATAAATAAGGCAAAAGGCCAAATAAAATCCTTTACTGTCACAGTTTAGGCTTATGTTAAATAATATGATTGCTCACACAGTAGGCTGGGTATTTCCCATGATTTTAAATATTGGCTATGAAATTTGCATTCTATTGTCGGGTAAGACAGACTGTGACTCTATGGGTAGAGTAATTGTCTTGTAATGGGAGGGTTGTAGGTTCGACAAATGGCTTTGGGAAGAGATTAGAATATTAAAATAAATTCTGACGTTTTAGTAACAAAAGACTGAAGAAATTGGACTGGTGTAAAAACTTTATAATTATACTTTCTAATTATTTTAAACGTATGGCTGTAATTTTCTTTAACAGGGTAAAAAAACTATCCATATGAGATTCCTCTTTCAGAACTTGACATGTTTCTGTTTTATGAGCTTTGTAGTATTTTAATAGCTTAGCCATGACTTAAATATTTTTTTCTTTGATTCTTCGACTTTAAGAGCCAGGATTACTCAGAAAAACTGAGGGACCACAGCGCCAGATGGCCAGGCCCAACTGTGTCAGTGTTGTAATATTTAACTTTTGAGCTCCCCGTTAAGTATCCACACCCTGCATGTTCAAACACCTCCATCGACAGGTTTACAGTTTTCTTTACTATAACCATTACATATCAAGTTTGCCAAACTGTGTTTTAGAGTCCCGCCTGAATCCTTACTTACTGTCAATCTTTGTTCTTCACGGACATTCTTCAGTAGCAATGTATGGATTCACTCATTATTCATTATTTCATTATGCATGTTCCTAATGTGCAAACTTCTTTCTCATTCAAGCAATGAAGCATTTTATGAAATAAAAAACAGCATCTCAGTTAACGGCACTGTTTTGATAACTGTTTTCATCTTTCATGCTTATACATTTATCATTTTAAACATAGTATTCCGGCTGATATATTTTGTTTTACAAACTGGTACTTTTATGTGTTTGTTACAGAAACCTCAAGATTGATTCGCCATAACCTCTCCTACATGAAAACTGCAGCTGGTGTTTTTATGCTCCAGATATTATGTCTGACATGTAATTGCATTTACAGTAAGAGAATGAAAAAATTAGCAATTTTCTTTAATTTGCTAAATATAGGAATTTTATTCCAGAACATTTTCTGTTATACAGTAGTTGTTATAGTGTTTAAGTTGTTCAAGTAGCAATAAGAGGATGTAGATAAATATTACCTTGAAAATTTTATATTAAAATTATATATTAGTATATAGTTGTAAAATATACAAATTGACAAACAGTATATAAGAACACCTTCTAGTCCCCTTTTATCTAGCTGCATAAAATATTCCACTTTTTATAAAGCTGCCAAAGAAAATGAAACTGCATTTCAAAATACCTGAAGGGGTTTTAACTTCAGATAAGCACAATGTCCCATGTGCAATTTGTTTCAGGTTGCTGTACTTCCAACACCTCGGTCTTAGTACGTCTATATTTCATTTTCTATCAGTGGAGCAGGTGGAAGCTAGATTACCTGAAGCAAATCCATAGATTTCTTTTTGGCTCGAGTTACAAGAAAAGCTCTTGACATGGTGCAGGTGCAAATGTCAGTTTTTTATTACTTTTTTAAACCAGTAAAGGATAAACATATTTCACCAAAAACATTTTTTTTTTACTACCAATATTATCACAACAGCAACTGAATCTTATGGCAACACACAAACAAAACCACCTATGTAGAAGAGATGACTCATCCACCCATATAATTACAGTATTTAATGCTGTACGTGGTGTATGTTTTGATTACCCTGCCTGTGCCTGTGTGGGAACAGAATGCTTCAGATATTTCTCAGACAACCGCAGTACCGGGAATAATTCAAAGCAAACTTACATGTTTTAATGTTTATGTGTCTACAAAGAGTCAACTCGCAGCATTGATACTAAGCTTTGGATCATTTACCATTTAGAAGACCCATTTGATCCGAAGCTTTAAAGTTCAAGGCTGATGTGGTGAGAGATTTCGTAAATATTTCCATACGTCATTCTTACTTCATGATATATGGAAGCGCATCAGTTGCTCCTGCAGCTAACTCTAACAACATTATACTGCCACCGCCATACTTCACGGATTGGATTTTGTTTAGTTTCATCAGACACGACATGTCTTCAAAAATTGACGTCTTTTTCCCAGAATGCATGTGGTGTAGTAATTGTGTTGACGTGTGGATTATGCCATTACTGTCTTTGACTGCTGCTGTTCACCAAAATTCCCTATGTGGGACAATAAAGAAATGAATGGCATTTGCAAATTGCAATATGGCTTTTTTGTTGCTTTTGGAGTAATGGCTTTTTCCTCTGAGTGGCCTTTTAGTGCTGTCTGTACATGACTTGGTTCATTGTGGATAATGACACTGTCTTACCAGCTTTAGCCAGCTTTTTCACAAGCTCTTTGGCTTTTGTTCAGGGTTTGATGTTAACATTACAAGCCAAAACATGTTCATCTGTGGAACGCAGAACCCGTCTCTTTCCTGAGCAGCATAACGGCTGGACATTCCTTTGTTGTGTTTGTATATAATTGTTTGAAAAGTTGAGTGCAACACCTTCAGACATCTGGTAATTGAATCTAATGATGAACAAGACATTCAGGGGTCCAGAATTCGCCTTTTGATATTCTGCTTGATTTATTTAGATTTTCTCTTGATGTCACACAAGCAGCATGTTTGAGATCTGTCTTAAAATGCATCCACAGGTCTGCAACCAATTAACTAAAATATTGTAAATTGGTCTTAATCAAAGGCTTACAAACCCATGACATCATGATCTGGGATTTCCCAGATGCTCTTAATTTCTTGTACATTCAAAAAAGAAATAAAAACAAAAACCTCAAAAAAGTGTCCACATTGCTCTAGCCTTTAGCATTTAGCCTTTAGTCTTTATAAATTTTATGTTTTTGTTAGTTATTTCAGCTAACATAAACATATAAAGTTTAGTTTTAATGTCAGTTTTAATATTGTTATAGAGTGTATGTAAACATCAGTTTTTCACTGCACAGTATTTACCCTGGCATTTACATCAGTAGTCTATTTCTGTGAAAAAAATTTATTTATTAAGAATGACAAAATTTTTTGTTTTGTCCTCTGTCTTCAGCTTGTCCATCAGGATTTTTCAAGCCTACTCAAGGCGATGAGTCCTGTATGCAGTGTCCCATCAACAGCCGTACCACAAGTGAGGGGGCCATCAACTGCATTTGTCGCAATGGATACTATCGTACTGACTCTGATCCTCTGCAGATGCCATGCACAAGTATGTATGGGTTTCCATTTTCATTATAGTTTTTCAACATTCAAGTCATCTCCACAAACTATCCAGACATGAGCAGTTATTCTTTAGTTTCAGATATGAAGTCTTTGACACGTACATTTCTCACCCGCAAGTAGACGTTTTTGAGATCAGAGGGTGATAGTCATCTGCACAGCTTTGAACAGAGAAACCCTGTCAGAGCTGCCCCTCGCACAAACATAATGCTGACATGCTCAAAGTGTGGCTGTCCACAGATCTGACCTGGCAGACAAGGCTCGGCTGCCCTCCCTCAACATCACACAGTCCCTACTCCAAACCAGACTGGAGGTTAGTGGGCCAGGGCACGTAGCTTTGTGAAGGGTCAGCCTCAGAGAATGAGCCGGGGTGAAGCGTTCCCTTGTGATGCCAATGAAGCCGTTTGAATCAGAATTAGAATTTGAGACTAACGGTGATATGGGAGAAGAAAAAGGCAGATGGATGGATAGAGCGAAGCAACACTGAGGTAGGGGGGTTAAGGATGAAGGACAGACAGCCATAAAAGAAGAAGCCAGGAATTTTATCCGGAAAGAAAAGGGGTGTGGAGGAAAGGAGAATTAGTGCTCTAGGGGAGAGTTAGGAAAAATAAGCACCTTTCAGTGTTTCAGTTGTGTTTTTTCCCTTAAACTCCCTCTTAGCCTGTTGAAAAGGGAGAGAAGGGAAAAGATTTGATGGTCTCCAACAAAGGAGATTTGCATAAGCCTGGGTCTGGGAGTTGAGCAGCTGTTGTGAATGAGAAAGCAGCAGCGTCACGTCACCCGTATTAAGCGCAGCAGGGCCTGGTTTGATTAAAGCAAGAAAACAGGCCCATCAGAGAGGCCCGCCAGCTAATGGGAGGGATATTAGTCCTCCTCCCTCAGAAGGAGATGCCAAAGAGGAGTTGTGTTTCAGAGAGACTCCAAGAAGAGCACTCCTATGGGCTTTCTTCCAGGGCAAGAGATCTGTTAATTGCAGCCAATTAAAAAAGGTTAAATAAAAAGTGATCGATTCAGATTTAGGATGTTGTGGGCGGAGTGGAACTGTTTATCTTGTTAGTCCTGGAGGACATGTCTACTATAATTAGGTGCACATGGCCTTAAAAGATAAACAGTTTTCACTGTTTGTTTGTTTCCCCTGCCACTCAACACGCAGCAACATGTGGAAAGTTTCCGCCCTGCTAAGAATCTCTCGAGAAGAGTGTATATCTTTCTTAGCGTCTATGCTGTTCTCCATTTTAAAAAATGTTAAAAAGAGATGTTAGGAAAGCACTTGACAAAGTGGAGATCAACTTTGAAAACGAGAGTGTAAATGGGCATCTCAAGGGAAAAGGCACTGCAAGCCTGGAATGCAGTCAACTCTAAGAGGCTATACAGAGAAGCTGGTGAAATTTCTCTCCTCCTGTTAGGGGTTTGTCTAGGAAGAGATAGCAGTTATGCCCTTCACACTGTCAAGGGCAGAACACGTCTCCAGATTTTCCAAATGTTGCACTGATGTGAGCTACAATAATTTTTTTTCTATATCAGTTTTTCATGACTTTCGCTAAAGTCCTAGTCAGACAAAACTTTGTTGAAAGGCAGAGGAAAGACAGCCTTGCCTTCCATCTGAACTACATGAAAATTTTCTTAAAGAGTGAATTTGAAAAGCTGAATAAAGTTGTTTTCATTGATCATGATTTGGGTTTGATAATGGCAAATTGGAACTGAACATATGTGCTCAGAAAGTTTCATTTTTAATGTATTTTATTAGATAAATGGGAACAATAACCGGCCAACCTGAGCCACTATAAAAGATTTAGATGAACATCCAGCGTTTGGGTACATATTTGGGTAAGAGGTCCAATTAAGCATCATGATTTTGCTCATTTGCCTTTAAATAATATTACAAAGGCAATTACAATAAAATAAAAGTGCATGCTATACCGTGTCTTGAAAATCATTCATACACTGTTTCTCACATTTTTACATTTACTTACTTGGATGTATTTTATTGGGAATTAATGTGGTACAACAACACAGTCATGCATAATTGTGAAGTTGGAGGAAAATTATATCTGGTGCACAAGTGTTTTACAAATAAATATTGGGAAAAATATGTTCATTTACTCCATATACTCTGATACCCTCAAATAAAAATGGTCTTCAGAAATCATCAATTTTGTGTTGGTAGAAAAATGAAAACTACACATCACATTGAACACACTAACCCTATGGTGAAATGTAGAAGTTGCACTGTTAAGCGCTTGAGTTTTTCTTCATTAGGTACAGTGACGGTGGTTATAGTTTGGGATAGATGGATGGAATCAAATATATGGAGGAATATCCAAGGAGAAAATGAAAGAATTACATAGTCAAAGTTCAGAAGTAATTCCGACTAAGAATCTGTGGTCTGACTGGAAAGTTGCTTTTCACAGATACTTTCCATCCAGTTTGTCTGGTGAAGATGGCTAGAAGATTGTTAGCTGTTATTGCAGCAAAAGGCGGTTCTGCCAAGTATTATCCCAGTGGATCTGAATACAAATGCATGCAACACTTTTCAGTTTCCAACTATGCACTAGTTTGTTATGGTATGTCACATAAAACTCCATAAAATGCATGGCAGAACCTCAAAATTCAAGAACTATTGTAAACATTTGCACAACATGTTGATCAAAATACTTTCCTATTTCATCTGTCCATTTACCTAACTAAATGTTGAGACTATAAATCTTTCTTGTTTTCTAGCTGTCCCCTCAGCTCCACAGACTGTGATCTCAAGTGTGAATGAAACCTCTGTGATGCTGGAGTGGATGCCACCTCGAGACTCTGGAGGTCGTGAGGATGTAGTCTACAACATCATCTGCAAGAGCTGTGGCGGAGGCCGCGGAGGGTGCACTCGGTGTGGGGACAATGTTCAGTTTTTACCCCGTCAGCTTGGCCTGACAAAAAGTCGGGTGTACATTAGTGACCTGTTGGCCCACACGCAGTATACGTTTGAGGTGCAGGCTGTCAACGGAGTGTCAGATCAGAGCCCCTACTCTCCTCAGTACGCCTCAGTCAACATTACCACTAACCAGGCTGGTAAGTAAGTCCATCTGTCTTCTTCAGCGCTTTGCCTTCGCCATGTGGTTTTCTCCTCTTTTCTTCCCCACTCCTGTAACTCTTCCATTGCTTATACCCTGCACAATTTTCATCACACATATTTCTCCACATGTACATAATGTGTTATACAAAAGCCCCCTCGAAGTCTGCTTCTTTTCTCTTTTCTATGGTGATGTATGCAGATTAAGACTTATAAAATGGGAAACAGAGCACTGCTAATGATGTGACAGACAGAATGTGATGGCCTGCTGATCTTTAATGTGTGACCTCATCACTACGTACTTTAGACCAGGGAGCTAAGTGCTAGCCAGCAGCTGTCTACTCTCTTGATACTGTTAAATAACTACAACACTTGACTGAAGAGTTAGACTTAAAAATATTTCTGTTAGTAGTGATGTGATCTCTTGCAGGAGTAATGTACTGGCCAGGGCAGTTTGGCTTTTGGCTTTGTCTTTAGTTTGCATTTCATTATCAAAATACATTACTAAAGCATTGACTGTTTTGCATCAACAGTGCCCTAACTGACACCTAGCCACCGGTTAACAAATATTGTTGTACAATGGCTATGAAGACTAATGGAAAGTGTGCTAAAAATGTTTCCCATAGTATTGCAACACTGCACTGTTGATACAAAGCAGGTTGGTTCTATGTTTTCAAGTTTAAACTGCATTGTTATTTGGATGTTTTCAGCTTCTGGGGCCACTCTGTGTAAGAAAGAAAGGAATGCTTGTGACTGATAGTCCCTGGAAATCAGCAAATAGATTTAGCTAGTCATCTTCACACTTCTTAATGCTTTGAATTGCTGTCATTCCATTGACTGAAATGGCAGCAATTCAGTGCAGTGCTATGTGTGAGCAAGCACTTAATCAGGTGTACATAATAAAGTGGCTGGTAAGTATATATGCATATAACCGGTCTACTGTCTGTCCATAGGCATTCTGAGTGGGCTGATTTTACTGAATTTGCAGTTTGTCCAGGGCTATTTGTATGCAGCTGAGGGGAGTGCATAGACAGATGAAGACTGGATAAAAAGATAGGGTGGTCATCACTAAAGATAAATTATCTGAATTATTGTGAACTGGTTTTATGTAGGTTTATTAGGTTTTGATTAACCCCATCCACATATAATCAAAAGCCAGCACAGAATCAGTCTAACAATAAATGAACAATTACTTGAAGAAAGTCATTTACATAGGAAATTTTTACACTTAAATTGACACATTGTTCTAGAATTCAATGTTTATTGGGGGCTGGTTGTTTAAAAATGCCATAACGCACTCAGTTACAATGCTACAGCTCGAATAGAACCTTTTATTCACGCACTGACCTTCTTTTTTTTTTGTCTGTTTTGATTTGAGTCACTGGTGTGGTGGGTTAATGAGGGCCTGTGAGTGCAGTTAAGCGTTGTAATGAGGCCCCATGTCCCACTCCAACTCACTGGGCCACAATAAGTCTGCCACCCCAACCCTTGGCTTCTCTGCTGCTCCTGCTGAGGGGACCTGGTGGAAATTGGGGGGCTCTACGCCCTCTCCACTGAAGTGCCCGTCACTCCGTATTAGACAGCAATAGTTCCCGTCAGAGCGAGCTGTGAAAAGAACTCAACTCTTGCTTGCCCCCACTCAGTGTTCCCACCTCCCCCATCACCCTGTACCCTGCTAACTCTTAGGACACAGGATTGCGGTTTTGCAATGCAAAATGCTATAGCACTGGGGTCATCGGGACCAGGAGCCAATAATTGCTTCTGGGTTGTGAGGTTTGGAGGTTACATAAACATCATGTCATCCTTAATTACCTCAGGCAATTCTGTTCTATTTCTCTGTCTAAGACAAACAAAAACAAAATAGTCTCAAAATTCTAGACATTCGTATAAATATAAGTATGTTACAATCTTGTTACTTATGACCATGAGCTTGTCACAACAACATACAAACCTGGTAATGTGGGTGAGCGAATTAAAAATGTCTCAGTTATGGATTGAGCAGTTCTCTGCTAAGCAATAACTTTTTGGTGTGTAGGAAAAGGGAAACTTACTACTTGCATCCAATCAAACACACTCCACTCCTGTACCTTCAGGCTCAACCGACCTCTGTGGGTGGTTGGTGTCAGTGCCTCTGTAATGAAGGACATGATTTCTTCTGAAAATATAGTGCTTAATTACACACTGTAATGTCACACAAAGAAATTCTTGCCCTGAAGGTGTTTAAATGCATTTTATAAGCATAATTTGGTAAAACTTGCATCTTGTACTTAGCAGACTCTTGAACTGTGTACCTAGCTATTTCTTAAAATATGACTCACAGTTTGTTTATCCATGTTGGCATTGCTATAAACTGCTACTCTGTTTGTGACAATAAACTAGCTTACGGTGTCTTACGAAGTTCAAAGCTTCATGTTTTTGTCATGGACTGTGGTGTCTGTCTTTTGAGGTATCAGTATGAAGTTAAATGTGCTTGACAGGTGAGTGCAGTGATTTAACACTTGTCTCTCATAAAACATTTCTAGCAGTATGAGGAATGCATACATTATATGACACTACACACAAGGAAGAAGAGCTAAATTTTTTGTTCCAGGGATTTATTACATATAGTCTTAGAACTGACATACTTTAAGATAGTTTTGGAATACTTGCATTTATAATTTCGTAATATTTCCACTTGTGGTGGAACTCAAATATTTTTTTTTATTTGAGGCAATTTCAGGGTCTGTATTTAATCGCAGCTAATCACATTGTAATTAAAAACTGTACTTAGCAACATTTGCAGCATTTTAAATTCCAAAACCCATTTTTGCTGCTAAATGATTGAATAAATACGTATGTGGGCTGAACAACAAATATATTTATTACATTAATCTGTTATTTAGGTTATGCAACCACAAGACTAGTGCAAAGTGATTTTATATTCATTTGGCTTTCAAGAGTTTCAGGAACACCTTCTCATTCATGTCATTTCTTTTAAAAAATACTTCTGTAGAAATGTGGTCACTGACATCATTGAGAACATGATACTGTAGGCTTTAATAGCTTTGGCAATAGACCAACTCTTTTTTGCACAACTTACATACAATAGTCTTTTAAAATGTCCATTAGATATTTTTTTAAGCAAAACCACAATGGGTCAAGAAAATGAGTTTTGTTGTCCATCCCATTGTTTATAAGATTTATGGGCATATCAGAAACACTTGGAAGTTTGAAGCCAGAAAGTTTATATGTTAAAAAAAGAGCAAATAACTTTGTTAATTCTTTTAATGCTTTAAAATCTATGAAATTAATGAAACAAAATGAACAGTTTTGGCCATAATCGCCACTAAAATAAGAGTATTTGGTATCATGTTTGTGCATCAGAGAGCAGTGCTCTGTTTTAAGTCAATACTCTGCCGATTTAATTCTAATTATATCTAGTATAATTTTTTTAATAAATTCTCCCAGGATTTCATTTTAACTGAGGAAGGTCATTGCTTTAAACAATGCTCATCTTAGTAGGCAGACAGATTATTTGATGTTGTTTAGACCAAATTCTGACTCTACAATTTGAAGTAAATACTTATTGGAACAGACAATGTCTATCCCCCTTTGTTCTTATTTTGGTGAGCTTGTGAAAATTGTGAGCTCAGTTTCCTGTTCATAGCTGACAGGAGTATGAAGCTTAGTACACTACCTTGATCTTCTGTTGCTGCTTATTTAAGGTTCAATGTGTTGTGCATTCAAAGGCAGTATTGCTCATACTGCGGTTCCAATGAATTATCTGAGCTGCTGTTGCCTTCTTATCATCTCACCTGTCTGCCCTTTTTCTGCTAGCCTCTGACACCAAAAATACATTTTCATCCACACAATTACCACTTTGTTTATTTTCTTCTTCCTTGTAAAGATGTCATAAATCCACTCACGAATCTGGACAGGATTAAAATGACTCACTTTATAGCTATGGTAATATGAGAAACTGAGAAAATGGTAGCCTTTTCCTTTAAGAATAGGATCACATTTCTCCCAACTCATTGTGCCTACTTTTATTTGTATTGCAAGTGCAATCGAAACCTGATATCTACATTCACTGGCATCTATTTTGTGAACTTAATCAGATCCTCCGTCAATAAAACCCCAACAAAACATGATACTGCCATCCTCTCCTTCACAGTTGGAATGGTTTTTAAGCTTCCCGTTTTTCTTCAAATTTAACAATGGTAGTAAAGGCCAAACACTTTAAGTGTATTTTCATCAGACCATCTTGGATAATTTATGTTTTTTTTCTTAAGTGCATTTACAAATGGTTTTCTTTCCTTTTTTGTTACTGCTGGAGTCATGGCTTCTTTCTGACCCATGTCAATAAAGCATTCTACTGGATAATGTCTCTTTGCAGTTTCATCTTAGCATCTTCAGAAGACCTTCTGAAAAGTTCTATGATTAACACATTTCACTCTAAAAAAAATTAATAAAATAAAGCTCCTGAGAATGTTCAAAACGGTAGCTGAATATTCATATATTATTTGTGTAGAATTGTTTCAACAAATGAATGTGAAACATTCAGTCATCTAGAAACTGTTATATGTTCTTTTAATCTATAAGAAGTTTGCAAAGTCCTGATATGATAATACGAACTTCCCCAAATTAAATAAAGGCAAATATTGCCTCTCTCAATATTCTGGCATTTAGCAAGTACAAATATTTTTTGTCATCTAAACTGACCCAAGATTTAGTCTACATGTATTACAGACATTAAGAAAGAGAGGCTCTGTCTTTTTATATGGTGTATCTAAACCTGGTTCCAACTTTGTATTCTGGAAACTGTTTCATTGTTCTTCTCTTATACCTTCTTTTTGCTTTTCTGTAGAAAACATATTTCAGCCTGGGGAATTACTTGACCTATTATCAGGTCAGACTTGCACTATTTTATTGATATTCCAGGGAGCTTTAACCTCTTAAAGAAATCATCCTCTTTCTTGATAAGGTGAAGTTTTATAGATCAGCCAATGTTGTTAATTTTTTAAACATCCCAGTATTGGTCCCACAAGTAAAACTGGGCCAATAATAATAACTGATGCTTATTTCCATCTTGCTCCTGTTTGGATATGTGTTTTAGTAGGGGGAAGTGAGGGAGCTGACCATGTGGTAGTTGTTTGGGAATCTGTAAGTGATAGTGATGCAGTGCAGGATTGTGTGATGAAGTAGACAAGCCATATCAATGCTGCAGTATTTTCACTGTGTCAAAAGAATACAGCATTATCTAATATAGGTAAATATTGTTTATTAACTATTACTGTGATGATAATATTGGGCCTCTATCAGTCTAAATTTTCTTTTGGGTGCATTCCAATTACTTTTTTGCTTCCTTTTCTGTTCTCACAGCTTAACACATATGTCTGATTAGTCAATTTAGGGAAGCAATCAAGAGCACGTTGCATATTTGAATTATTCTAAATGTTCCAGAAACATGGAATTGCATGGTTCTAGGTCAGATCTTCCATGCATGTAAGTGGTGTTAGCAGTTGTCAACATTCATAGCTCTGCCTACATACAACATGGGTGGAAATTGTCTTCATGGGCATATGTGATTTAATGTGTGATTTTACTAAAGAAGTGAGTATGCTATAAATGGCAAGGCTTACACCTAAGATTGTGAAGACACGTTGATGGCCAAGGCAATGAATCATTTTCTTTCTGTCTGTAGACTTGCTATATCATCAATTTCAGGACTCTGAATAGAGATCATCCACTACCTGAGGGCAACATATATATAATAAGGTCTGAGTGAATTCAGCCTTGCTCAACAGATAAATGTAATCTTTGCACATGCAGTCTTGCTCTTTGTTGTGATTTTGTGTATTAAATTATAGAAGACCTATTTGTTTAGACATTTCATTAACTCAAGGTGAGCTGCTGTTTAAAATTATTAAACACAGAACCTGAATTGGTTTCTTATCAGACTAGCTGGCTGATTGTGGATCCTCACATTATGCTGAGGACGGGGGGTGTAATCAGGTTCAGCTTTTTCATATGGTCTAGGGAAGATTTATGAGTTAATTATGCTTCAAATTGCTCAGGTTCACTGTAACCAGGCTACCAGGGACTTTGCTGCTTCAGTGGAGCACTGGTGTAAAGCCAGGTGGAGCTGCCAAAATAGCTACTAGCAAGCCAAATGTGACCACTATCCTTTTGACTTGTAGTTCACGACACCAGCTGAAAAATAAAAAATGTATTTCTTTTTCACAGCTCTAAAATCAAGGCACAATATATTTGTATAATATTATCTAATGAAAATCTGCAAAATATAACTTTGCAAACCTTATATATAGTATTGACAATCAAGAAATCTGTATCTGGCATAATACATCTTTTGTACCCTCATAACACTAGGTATAATAAACATAGCAATGGCACAAGATGAATTTTGTTTGTTTGTCTTTAGAGTAATCAAGAGTATGAAGTTAGACTGGCCTTGTTATAAACTAATCCAAGAAAATGGTTAGCAAGGTTGAGCTGAAAATATCTGAAAGTGTCAAAGCTGTTGACTAAATGATAAAGAGACTGACTGAGAGTCAGGTGAGGATCGCCAACATACATTGTTCAGTACGACTGTGACAGAAGGTGAGAAGGGCACATATGGTGAGTGCCAGTGTAGGTCAGCCCTGCAGACAGACAGGAGGCCTCAGCAGGCACCTGGAGCTCAGCACTGACAGAACCTTTAGAGTAAAGCTGCTTTGGTATCCAGCCAGTCAAACACACATGCACAGAATTTATGATGATACCGAGCAGCCTGCATACAAAGAAATATTACAGCTGACAAACATTAAGATATGTTTAGAAACTAAATATGTTGTAACCGGTGTGCGGGGTTGACAAAGAGATTCTTTAGATTTCTTTTTATAGTTTGTTCAAGGAATCTGAATTTAATTAGGACTTCCTGGAAGATAATTAGACCCCAAAACTTCAAAATTAGTTATCTAATTACTGTTATTTATAAATTATTTAGTGAGCTTTTTTTCCCTTTCAGTGAGTACATTACACAGAGATTTGCTGGTTTGTACATATACAACAGAGAGGAGTAGAAAATGCACATTGTTTGGTTATTAATTAAGGTTGAAAGGCCATGATCTTTCAGCTTAGTGTGCAGTAAAAGGGAGTAAATACAAAAGCACAATTAATTATCATTAAGTGCTTTAACCACATCCTGAAATTTCTAAACAACTGAATTTACTTTAATGTAGTCATTTGTTTACTTGCTATATCCAAGAGTGGTTCAAAGAGTGCTGCTTTTAATTTATTAACTTTTCTGTAAAATTTATAGTTACTTTCATCAATTAAGCAAATGAATCTGTGATAAGCTCAATGACAGCCCTCCCTCTCTCCTCATGGACTGCTCGTCTTTCTCACCCCTTTAAGTTTGCCAAGCGCATTACAATTTCCATTGACATTTCTTTGAAGATTGATGCAAAACACCGTTGTTATTGTCTCAGAAACAGTCTTGGAAACAGTCTTTTCATCTGAACATAAGCTCCCACCCCCACTAACTCTGTACTAATGCAACTCTTTTTTTAATGCATAGCCTAGATTTTCTCACATAGACGAAGCAGATCATAAAAACTCGACTGCCATCATCCTCTGGAGGGTTTTATCTGTAATTTGGGGTTGGGACCTTTATAAGCATAGATGATCTTTTATAAGCCTGTCTGTTGTTCACCGCTCATTGCAGCAGCCCCATACTGCATAGAACTGGATGACCTTAGTGTCAGGCCAAAAAGTCTCTGTTCTTAATCAAAATAACATTGCAGCATATTGGTTTAAAAAAAAAGCAGACATAAATATACCAGCTTTTCTTTCTAAAACAAGAATGGTGGCTGGATTAAAATGCCACCATATCATTTTTATAATACTGCTTGTTAACTCAAAATAGTCATCCAGTTATTTAGGCAGGAGGATTCTCCCTAGTATCTGAGCATGCAGTTATGTAAAAACAACAGCATCAAAAATATAATGTTAATCCAAGTTGCAGAAAAGGTAGAAGAGGCAGAAGAGCCTAAAACCTTTGATGTGATTGAAAGTGGCAATTTTTTTATTTTCTATAAAGCAGCAAAAGCGATCATTCTGTGTTTTGGTACATTTGCATAATGTGCTGATTTAATGTTCAAAAGCTCAGATTACCTTACTTACTCAGAAAGCCTTGAAAATCACATAGCTAACAACTGCAAGTATTCAGGATATTATACTGAACAATATACTGATGATTTATAACTATAGATCAATTTTTTAAAAAATCTCTCACATCTAGTTCATATGCTTTATATTGAATATTTACTCTTTCCCTCTGGGTAGAGGGACAAAATTCCCCTGAAGAGAATTTGCTTCAAGTAATCCTTTGGTCTCTCTGCCACTAAACCTTTAAAACTCAACCTAGATTAAAAAAACAAAAAGATTGTTTTGTTCCCTTTGCATGGCCACTACTAACACATATTTTTGGCAATATTTAATAAAATTAGAACTTATTATTGTATTATTTTGTTAGTAGTAATTTTGTGCTGATTTAGTGGAGAGTTACAGTGTTTTGCAAAAATATGCATTTTCTTTGCACTGCTTTCTATTTTGGTATTATACAACATAAAACCTCAACATGGTTATTGTTGATGAAAACAAAGTAGCATTTAACTAAAACTAAACATTATTTTTAACACTTAAATAATGTGAAAGTTTTGCTCTGCAACAATGTCTTCTTGGAATTGACCTAATTATTAAGTAGAGTCCACTAGTGTGTAATTCAGCCTTATGAATACAGCTGTTCATGTGAAGGGCTTATGGCCGTTATCAAGACCAAAAAACACCCTGCACATGTCAGGGATAATGTTGTGGAAATGATTAAGATTCTATACTGTTTGGAAAAGGAGAACATTAATCAGAGAAGCAGTCAAGAGATCCTTTGGAGGAACTGCACAAATCTACTACTCAGCTGGGAGAGTCTATTGCTTCTCAGAGCTAATAAGAAGATAGACCACACTAAATACAAGACAATAATGAAAGAAAACACGCTAGAGGCTGGAACAGACTTGAGTCTAGCAGGAAAACAACACAACACATTGTGGCCAGAGCCACAATGGAATAGTGGTTCTTCTTTAGATATAAGAATGTATTGGCCTGATGTTAGGTGGTGAATGGTGGTTCTGTATTGCAATTACCTGCACTGTTTTCCGATTTTTTTCAGTAAATATTTTTTCTTCAACTTCACAACTTTCAATTACTTTGTGCTGGCCTATTGCATGATATACCAATAAAGTAAATAAAAGTTTGGAGCTACAACTTGACAAAATGTTGAAATATTCATTTTATTCCTAGTCTACTTATATTATTCTCTTACCTAAATTATATTATGGTGGTCAGACATAATATGTGCACAGTAATTTTGATATATATGTATTTTCCTTCTGTTTATTTTACTTTCCAGAGTATTGTGAAATCTAAACTACCACTAAAGCCTTGTCTTAATGGAAAAAAGACAACCACAGCCCACACTTGTTTTCCAACTGTGAATAATATTGACATGTAACCTGTGGTTTGTGGAGATTTTCTTCTTGCGCATTTGGAAGATGTTTAAATGCAGATACGCTGCCTGCTGATTAAACTGCAGCGTTGACCCACCGCTGTACACGTGAAAGACTTCAATCTACAAGGCTGCAGCAGACAACTCGAATATTGTCTATTCAGTCTTAATCGGCCCAGAGAGACTGAAAGACCACAGAGAATCTGTGGATTCAAAATTGTGGCTTTATTCTGCCTGGAATGCTTTTACCAATTGAAATGGCTGTTTTACCCTTACTAAAGAACTTTTTATCTGTAATGTAAGATGACATTTTTGACAGTGTGCAAATGTTCAGCACAATTTTTATAAAAAAAGACCTTTTTTATTTTACCTCATATAAAGAACAGCCTACTAAACTTTTTATCTGAAAAGGAAAATATATTTTATTACTATTTGATGTCTTTTCACCTTTCTTAAGAAAGGTGCTTCCTCTTTAAAACATTGGAAAAGTTGTACAAAGAACCACATTTATTCAAAACATATAAATGCTTTTAATTTCCTCTGCAAAATTTTCTAGTTGTACACCAATCTGCAATCTGCATTTACTTTTTCTACAAATCTGACATGTTGGCCTACATTTAAACCCCATCCTCTGGTAGCTCCTGAAAAACAATTCAAACCTCCGACAAGCCCAATTTAGAATTAGTTTGGTGTTTGTTTGAGTGTATTAGAGTCCCTAGTCGCTTGCAGTACAGCTGGTTTAAAGTTTGATCAACTGAAATCTCACTTTTGTAGCTTTACTGCTTTGGAAAATCTTTTTAAATGTAAAGCCCACAATCCTTTGCAGCTGGAGAAACAGGGATGTCTGCCAGCATGCTAAAAGTGCATGCAAATATGGGCCTCTCCCTGTAAGATGTCTCTGCAACTCATAAATGGTCAGAAGCCCAAAGGAGGGGAGAAGTGCCTGCTAGTTTGGGAGGCTGCATGGTATACGGCCAACTGGTTCAGGCCCTCTTGTGAGAGTTTGCTCTGCGGGAAAACTGATTTTTACAATGAAAAGGGGAAAGGATTTACAAGGCCTGACCTGTTCTCGCAACCTCCCCACATCTTCCCCAAATCATAGCATTGCTCTTTGCAGCAGAACTTCTAATCAAATCAGAGCCACATGGTTGCAGACACAGTGGGTTGTAAGAAAGATTTAGATAAAAGACTTTAAACGTTTATCTGTGGCATATGATCCACAGGCATAAAAATGTTTGAGGTTTTCAAGATATCTATTTGTTTCCGAGGTTTCAGTTTATTGCATAGTATTGACTGTGAGCTGTGTGAAATAAACCTAGTTCTCCCTCGCTTCTCTATTAATAAAAGCTGTTATCATGGATATTGGCATGAGATAGGACTCCTTTTTCCCCCTGGAAGTTTGTGCAGTAAGTGTGTGCCCAACATGCTTTGTTGCCAATCACCCCCAGTAGTTCCTCTTTATCAGCTTTACTTAATGAAGATGCCCATCATGTTCCTAACAGTGCCTATTATTGGAGGCCAAACACTACAAGTCAAGGAGATCTTCAAAGAGAGAGTGGAAAAGCCCACTAAACGAGAGCAATATAATAACATTACAGAGACACACATTAATTGGATGGTTGAAAGCCCCTCTTTTGTACTACGTGTGGTAGAGGAAAAATGTCTTGGTAAATTGGTTCTGTTTTTAATCAGCAGAAATATCCCCGTAAACTCCATCTTTAATTGATTAGGGATGCCATTAGGTGCTCAGATATAGCAGTAAAACATCAATCGCAGATGTGGAGCAAAACAGAGTCTCTGTGTTCTAGTAGCTTGGTTCAAGGCCAGAGTGTCATTCTGGAGTGGACTCAGAGCGACTGTTTTTTCTATCAGATCCAGTGTGGGCTAATAATGTGGGGTCTGAAACCCAATTCTCTGACAACAGCTGGGGCTGCCTGTCTTTGTTCAATTAAGAAACCTGATACTGCCTCATTCCACCCCATATTCATTATTTGATTTGATTGTCCCCATTATTTGCTCTGAGCTTTTTATAAGTTGTGATTTATTGAAAATAAAATAAAAGTAGACAAAGCCTGTCCACAGTTAAAACTATGCAGAATATACACATGCTCATGTTTTGTGGTGTTGGTGAAAAACCATAAAATACCACACCATTTTTCTCTCCAATTCATCCATCTAATTTAATTACATGAACTTACAATCCCTGCTCTTGTCTTTGTAACTGCTTCATGTTTTTTATAAGCATGACTACAGCCTTCACTGAGAAAACCTATGAATAAATCTGTCAGTGAAAAGTATTTGTTACTCAGAAGAAAAAGATCAGATTTGATAGAATTGGCTTACCGTATGCAAATAACAAGATTTCTCAAACCACCGTTTTAATTTCTAATTGCGTTTAAGTGAATACAATCTTCATGATTTAAAAATAATTACTGCAACAACAGAAAATGACTTGAAATGACTGCAACATGTGTTTAGTGGCATAATTTGACGACTTATGTTTACACACAGGAAACCAAGTATTTACTTAACCCTCAAAATTACAGATTAAGATACGGAAAAAAGAATCTAGGTAGGCTTGAAGAATTAAAGTGCCAAAGACATTTGCGGAATTAGTTCATGAATTTGATGTAAGAAAATAGTTTTCACATGTGAATCAGCCCTGAAGCAATCACTTCAGTGAAGCATTGGCTCGGCATGCCAATGCATTCCACACTCAATTGGTGAAACATCAATTTAGCTTGAAGTGCATGTACTGAATTACCTTAAAATATGCAGCACGGTTGGTTTTATATTTCAGATATCTTTGTTTTTTTCTCTACTTGCCTAATGTTTCAACACTTTACTTCTGTGTGCAGTATTTACCTCAAATAGCCATATCCTCATTTAATTGACTCTCACTTTGCCGTCTTTTCTTTTTTTTGAGGCTAGACATGTCAACTGCCATTCAGTCTAACTGGACGTTGTCCTTTGACAAAAACAAACCACAATGTTCTCCTCCAACAGGTTTTTTTTATGCTGGCATGTGTCCATCCTTCTGTACATGAATACATGAGCTGCCTTTGTTTCTCCAGCCGTATATCAGGTTTCTGGGCATGGCTGCTCCGTGTGTTTAATGGAAATGCTATGCAGGAAAAGGCCATGTGGCCGTCTTGAATATATGTGCATCCGTAATGGGATACTCGTGAGTTCCCCTTTGAGTAACTGTTTGCCTTATTAGGTTGTCGTTTGTGACTGCAAACAAACTGGGGAGTACTTTGAGAAGGACGAGATTCCTCAGGCTGGTGTCCTGACTGCACACTGTAAACATTGCTGTACCTCTGACTCCTGGATTGGAGCACCATGCCAAACACTAAAGAGTTACAGAGTATCTTGGTGAGAGTGTTTCGCTAAAATGAATAACAGAGTCTGAGTTTATTATTTTCCGGCAGCTGCACATAACATACTCAGTGACTCTCCAGCCTCTTTTATGTGAGATATCACAATTTATTATGCTAGACGGAGGCTTTTGTTTTAGTGAAAGGACACGCAAAGTTTTGCTGACAGATCTTTGATTATTAGATCTGAATCACTACGGTTACTTAAATAACTTCATTTTCTTTTCCTTCTTTACACGACTTAAGGACACATTTTCTCCCAATACTTATATGTAATCAGTTTATGATATTAAAATCAGGTGCATAATTTATAGATAATTATATAACAACCACACTCTTGCAACTTCACAGACCTATATTATAGAGGCGTGGTAGTTGTAGTTTTCCAGTCGATGTATTTTCAACAGAGAACACGTGCCGAGGGAGAGACTTCTGACTTTATTGCTTGGACTCAGGGGAGTCACTGCTGGCTGAGGGCAGTGTGTGTGAGTTGCATGGGCCTGAAACTGATGAGCGTGGGGCTCGGTGTACATAAATTTTGCCCAATACCCCTCCTTCCCTGACACCTCAACCCACCCTACTCATTCACACACAGAGAGAGGCTCAGACACTGAGGTCCACAGCCCTTGCCAAGCTTCCCAGACAGAGCTTTTTATCCTCAGCCTCTCTTAGCTTTAAGTTGACCTGTGGCACCCTGAACTAATCATAATGGTTGCTGGACAACTTGGGGTGATCACGCCCCTGTCTGACCTGACAATATTTAAGGTCACTTGACTATGTAAGACTATAGAAGACCACCCATGATGATGTTTTCTAGCACGTATTGTTTTTGATTATGACAAAATAAGACACTAATAAATATTGTTAATAGTTGCATAAATAACCTAAACCTATTTTTTGTAAAATTTAGTTTATATTCATATTTGACAAGAGAAAACAATGAGTACAATAAATTAATGATGTAAGGCGTAAAAAAACCCCTCCCTTTTATTTTTAGTCTATAAAAATTAGCTTGTGTCTGTATTTTACAGTAACTATCTATTCATTAATAATGTACAATTAAAAATATCTTAAGATGCGTGAATTCATAAATATTTAAAAAATGACTTTATTAGAGTTTATTGACAGTGCTGTTGTGGTTGCTTCTTAGACAGTGGTTTGGATTCTTTTTTAGTCTCAGATGTTTTCCCAGAAATATTTTAAAATATGTAACTCTTTTGACTGTATTAGTTTACCAATCCTAATGGATGATTTCCCTCTGGGCTAAAAAGCAAATCAGAATAAATTTTAAATGGGAGTTTTCCTAATCAGCACAAAAAGGTATTTGTTTTTGGCTTTTATCATACTGTTTTGTGGTTTTTGTTTTGTTTGTTTTTTGTGTGTGTATGTAAAATAACAAGATCCACTTTCCTTTACATGGTGGTCTGGTGTTTTTTTGAATAATATTAGAGGAAAGCACTCTGTTATCACCATGACAAGCATATATTCATCTCATCAAAGTCACATTTCACATCGGGAAGTCCCATGTGCCTACTTATGTGGTTCTGCCACTGTTGTGACTTGTAAGCTTAATTTCTGCCCTTGATGCTCCAGCTGGAGCCTACACATTATTATATGTTGTAGACTTTATGGGCTTAGAGCATTCCAGAACTCTGTTTGGTTATGAGATTAAGTATGACATAGATACTCTCTGTGTGATTGTGTACTTTAATCTGATTGGACTTTTTAATTTTCAGGTAACACACTGCTTTTGTATCTTCACAGCTCCATCTACTGTGTCTATAATGCACCAGGTCAGCCGTACTGTGGACAGCATCACCCTCTCCTGGTCTCAGCCAGATCAGCCAAATGGTGTCATCTTGGACTATGAACTACAGTATTATGAAAAGGTACTCAAGCCATTCAAGTACATGTTGCAAATGCTTCATCCAGTCCTTATTGAACATAAAACACAGACTTTCTTTTATTCTTATCAAGCTAAATATAGTGTTCACTTGTTAAGAGCTGAATCGTTTCGTTAGTGTATTTTAAATGTGAATTCTCTCTGCTCAATTGCTTAGCAGCAGATCCTTGGAGGCATGTAGCTTCTGAATATCACTTCGAACCTCTGCTTGTTCTCCTCCAATTACAATCACGGTCAGTCACTGGGAAAGAAAAAAACACACTCAGCCCCGCAGCAGGGCCAGTGGGGATTGATGTGCTGAAACTTGTGGTTGAAACAATGGTACGCTGACTGATGTAAAAATAGTTTTTTGAGGGGCAAGCTCCTCCGAATCAGCATACTTTCTCAAAAGAACACTCACAGATGCAAATGTGTGTGTAATGCAGCATGTCAGTTAATAAGAAAACACACAAGAAGTAATACTTATGTAGTTTCTCAACCTTTTGTCTGTTGCTTGCCTTTTGACTACCATTCCTCTTACTGACACTGCTGGAGAGAGCTGTCAAAACAATTGTCCCAGCTCCTGTTGTGACTCAGAAGTGTATGCTGAGAAACGTATTGAAGGAAGCCGCTAAAAATGTCCCAGTCTCTGCTCTCAAGCATGTCAACATTCTGGAGAGGGAAAGTGTGGCAGTGGAATATAGCTCTGATCATCACACGTAGCTCAGAGGATCCACCTGACCTCAAACTGCCACCCAGTCTTTTTTACTAACAGCAGCCGCTCAATGTTTCCCTTCATAATAAAAACTAATTGTCTTAGTTGTTTAAAAAAGACCTTAAATGTGAGTTCTGTCACTAGCTTGGGCCCTTAATGTGCAATTGCACTTTGGAGCATTTGAAAATAATTACCTTATACAATTGCACTATTTCATAATTGTCCACTGAAACTTACTGAATATTTTTTGCCCCCAGGATCAATCAGAATATAACTCTACCACCATCAGAAGCCAGACCAACACTGCAGTCATCCGTGGCCTCAAGTCTGGGAGCATCTATGTTTTCCAGGTCCGGGCCCGCACTGTAGCTGGGTTTGGACGCTACAGTGGCAAACTGTACTTCCAGACCATGACGGAGGGTGAGAATTCAGCCAATGCTCACCGCAGCACGCAGAGTTCTTATCACCTTTCATGCTTGGCTTTTCAACACACTGGGTAGGGCAGTAAGATTTCAGACAGCTGCAGAACTGAGAAGGACGCATTATGTGCTGGAAAAAGCACATGTACTCTAAAACAATTACTATGCTGTAAATAAGTATGTGTGAAGTGATAGATTAGTTCTATGTCTTATTTTTCTTTCCGTTATACTTACATCAAACAAATTCCAATAGAAAAAGATGACCTAAATAATTTTCTTAAAATCAGCTTCAAATACGTATTTAGGTCATTTGTGGTAAAATAATAATAATAAAAAAGCTAATTTTGTTGTGTGTGAATAGAATTTGCTCCCTTAATCTAATAAATGATCCTGTAAGACCCAAAACATGATGATACAATTTTGTAGGTATAACAGGTTTGGTTATACAGTGTGTGATATCCAGACACAGCAAATGCATGCAGACATTGGCTTGCTGAGCTGCTTCAGTTTTTTTGTTTTGTTTTGTTTTTGTTTTTGCAGATTGTGGCTTTTTTGTTTGTTTTTGCCTGCTTCATTTTGTCAGACAGGTTCTGTATGATCCATTTCTGGCTTACAAGGTCTAGAAGTGTTTGTTCCTGGGTGTGGCTAGCAAAATGGAAGTCAGCTTTCCAAAATTGTTGTCAATCATATGTGATGCATAATTTATCAAGGGGGTAATTACTTTTTCACACTTGGTCAGGCCGGATTGCACAGCTTTCCTAGCTTAAGAAATGAAAGCCTGATATGTTTCTGTTTACTCTCCTTATCGTTGTCTGAAATGTATCTGTTGATCTGAAGTCTGACAAAAAAAGCAAAAGCAGAATGAATATGTAAGGGATAAATATTTTTTTTCATAGTGCTGTTTACCACATTATTTTATTATGTAGTTTGAATAATTAGATCAAGCACTAATAATGTTTTTAATTTATTATACAACAATTACTGGGTTAGAGATCAGATTGAATTTGTCTTGTTATCTAAAACATGGCTTACATTTAGTAAACATCAGTCAAGTAGGTTAATGTTAGAGCTATGTCTGGGTATTCCCCTCTGAACATCTCATTTCCATCAGCCGGCAGAGCCTAGAGCCATCATTAGCCTGAACTCTCACAGGAACATCCGTGATGCTGCCGTGCACACAGATCCCAGCACACACAAAATATCAGACTGACTCAGAACTGGAAATATTGTGTAAACAGAGGGTGTACAATGCTAATTGTGTTCAACGTCCACTTAAAGGTTATTTTGAGTTGCATGAAAAATGCTGCTGATACAGTTTAAAGTGAAGAACAGTTCTACAAACATAAAAAAACTTAACAGTTCCAGCAAAGTAGAAGCAGAGAGGGTAGATGAAGTTTTTCCGGAAGCAATATCATTATGAAAATTTTATTAAGTTTAATTAGTTGCATTGAATTGATCATTTAAATCTCATATAAAACACTTAAAAAATAAAATAAAATAATGTGACTCTCTTAAAAAAAAAAAGCTTTCTCTGTCTCTGTGTGCCCATTTAGTCACAAGATTGTCATTCCTGGCTGTGTGACCAGTCCGCTTTTCATCCAAATATGCTCTCTTCCCCCTTCACTTCACACACTTTCTGCCAGATGATTTGTCCATATCTGCAGCATCGGAGCACATTCGATGCGGTTTGTAAAATGTTGTGTGCAGCCAGCAGTGATGCCAAGATGCTCAATGGTTCACCCAGCCGTATGCCTGTCTGCCACCCATTGCAGAGGCTCAGATGCTTTCCCATATGTTTCAGCTTGTGGATCTGTGTGACTGTGTGTATGTGTATGCATGCAATTATGCTTATCTCTGTGTTTTTTCTTATATAGAGGAATACAACACAAGCATTCAGGAGAAACTTCCACTCATCATTGGCTCAGCAGCTGCTGGTTTGGTTTTCCTCATTGCTCTGGTTGTCATCATCATCGTTTGTAACCGGTGAGTCCGTTCTGTCATGTAAAAGTCTTTAAAAAAACATGGCTAAAAATGCCACTTTATTTTTCAGTTTGTGTGATCTTTTTAACTTTTTGTCTTTTTCTTTTTTTTTTGTCCCTCTGCACTTTCATTGGACAAATAAAACTACCTCGGTTTAAAAGTATTCAGTACATTTAAAAGTCTTGGTGTTTAAAAATGAAAGCTCTACAGATACTTCAGTTGCAGAAGTATTAAATGTTCATGTATTCTGGTTTGGATTTCAGTTCCCACTTAGGCCAGTGATATTGACAGTGCAGGTCTGCACCTGTGCAGCATTTCTAGGTCTGAAAAGTATGTGCAAGATAAATATTTCAACCTTACAGTGTTATTGCTGCAGATTTCCCCAGGGCTTTTACGGATGCAGTAACTCATTGTCTTAGGTTATGGTTTCAAAGTGACATAATAAAGATTGTGTTGGAAAGACAAAATGAAAAGGTCAGCTTCTATTAATTAAGAGTTATTTAAAAAATATTAAAAATCTACAAAGAAGGATGTTATCTATGAGCAAACTTTATATTTAGCATAAACTGATTTGGTTACTGTTTTAGTCTTTAATAGAATTTTTTTAATAACTTTTATAAAAATCATAAAACACTACCTTACGATCCTAACAAGATTACAGTTATCCATGCTGCTTGTGGATTTTTTTCTACCACGTTTTTCTTCCACTGAACTTTTCATATGTGCTAAAATGCACCATTTTGTGAACAGACAGTTTCTTTAGCAATTACGTTGTGAATACTCTTAAAAACTGTATCCTGGGCAACTGTAAATCAACAGTCTTTGTAATTGTGCAGGTTTCAACATAAAACGTATGGTTTAAAAATGATTTATTAATGTCATTTTTTAAATATTTTGCGTTTTTTTTTTTTTAGCTGCAGCCATAATTATCAAAATGTGCACAAATACAAATTTTAAAAATATCAACCTGTGCAATATTAAGTTAGTATATGATTTTCACCTTTTGAATAATATTAAATATAAATACATTTATTTTTAAAAAATCTAATTCACTGACATACACCAGTACAGTGTTTTTAATACTCTAAAAGGAAGACATTCTGTCTGTAGAATGTAGATTGTAAAAATACATACGTATTGGGATAAAAAAGGAAATTGTGTATTGAATATACAATAATTACCACCTTGACACAATTAATGCATCCACTAAAACCAAGAAGGTTTTTAAAAAGAAAGATCTAGTTATGTTTGTGTGGTATGCTTGTGTAAATGCCTTCTTCTGTGCAGCAATAAAACAAAACAAAAACCCCTTTTCTACCCTCTATTCTGGTTTTAGCTGATTTATCTCCAGCTTAGCTACACCTGGGGGTGTTTGATTCATGTGTTCTCCCCCTCCTTACTCCCTCTTTCTGAGCCAGAGCTAGAGTTCTTTGTCTTTTCCCCAGGAGGCGTGGCTTTGACAGGGGTGATTCAGAATACACAGACAAACTGCAGCATTACACCAGCGGCCACAGTGAGTAAACCACCACCACCGCTCATCTCCGCTCACTCTCACCAACAGCTTCTGCTCCAGGATTAGACACACCTGCATCTATGACTGCCGTGTCATGCAGTTATCCCTGTGGCACTCGTCCAGCACGCAACAGCCTCACACACCTGTCTCCATGGCTACCACCTTGCTTGCTGCTGTCCTTGTCTCCGGACCCTGCACAGCGGCCGTTCATTACCCCCGGCCTGCACCTTTGTGAAATCTTTCCCATTATTTGATTCCTCTGACTTAGGGTGTGGCTTTAACAACAAGATCCGTGTTCAACTGTGTGTTCCAGGAATCACATTTCATAGTCAACTAATTCCATTATGTTAGAAATAGGTCAGTCTTCACTTATGTTAAAGGCCCTTAGAATACTAATGTACATGAGTCGTTTGCTATTGTCAAAAATTTCAAAGGAATTTGGTGAATAAGTGGAGTTACTCTATGATTTTCTTCCCTCTTATAGTTCAAAAAGCATTGAGTTTCAGTGACGTTAATGCATGGATAATTTTGTGAGAAAAATATTTCCATCTGGCCTCATTAACAGATCTTTTTTTTTTTACTGTTGAATTTATACAATTGTGTAATTTTGTCTCAGCACTTTTGTCTCAGCACTCTCCTCTTTAGTAAGTCAGTTTTACCCATAAGATGATAACTTTCTCAGCAGAATTGAGTCAGGCTGTGCAATGGACTTCAGTTTTAGCTACAGTCAAGAGTGTGCCAATAAATAGCTGGCTATTTCACAGATATTATCAGAAGCTAACGTGTCTTGTGTGCATCCTGTTCTCACACCACTCGCAGTTCAGGCTTTTGCCCGTGTTTATGGTGGTCTTTGCCATTAAAGGAAGGTGGTCTTTTGAACTGTGCTTCAGCTTGAGAAGAGATTGTGGGCTTTAGTAATGGGGGGTTGCACCGGGTAAGATCTTTTCCATCTGTTCCATTTCTGCAGCATGTTTTCTTGCTGTAGTCTGCCAGGTTTTCAGGCAATGTGCATGCTATTCTTGCACTGCAGCCGACCATGTGTGAGTTGTGCATCCATTCAGATGGCCTCAGGTCTGATGTGGAGGTATGTGCACTATAATCGGATTTAAAACTCAGGACACTTAAGTCCTCACACACTTAAAGGCCACCTTAAGCCAATTTACCTGGCATTGCAGCTTAGGACAGCCAATTTATTTCTAGAGGTGGAGTTGAGCAATACCAATACAGGACCCCGGTTCCTCTCCTGAGTGTTAATGGCACTGTGGCTCACTGGAGATGATATATATATTAACCCACTAAATCACAGATAAGATGACTGAAGGTGTCATGTCCTTGCTGACTGAACAACCACACACAGTGGCCATAAGGTACTTGTCATAACCACCGTTTGTAATTACAGTACCTCCTCCATCTTCCAGCCTTCATTGCCTTTATGGCTTAGAAAAAAAATATCCCATAATTGCACAGGATAGTGGAAATGGAACATGAATGAATTATTGCTGTATCTCACTGCATTTGACTGTCTGGCCCATAGGTCTACTTACATGACCACATCAATTAAATATTATAGTGGCTCTTTCCTATCTTCCAAGTGTCTCCAGGAATGAAGATTTACATTGATCCATTCACGTATGAGGACCCAAATGAGGCAGTGAGGGAGTTTGCCAAGGAGATTGATATATCCTGTGTGAAGATTGAACAAGTCATTGGTGCAGGTAAGGAAGAAATCTTACTGAAACAGGATTAGAATACTGCATTTTCTGAAGCTATTTACTAAGTCAAAGTAGGTGCAGGAATGCTGCATATTTCTAGTTGCACATTTAATTATGGGGGATTTATAAATTGATCTATTTTCCATGTTACTTTTTAACAGGGGAGTTTGGGGAAGTGTGCAGCGGCAACTTAAAGCTCCCGGGAAAAAGAGAGATGTTTGTGGCCATAAAGACCCTGAAGTCTGGCTATACCGAAAAGCAACGGAGAGACTTCCTGAGCGAGGCCAGCATCATGGGTCAGTTTGACCATCCTAACGTCATTCATCTTGAAGGAGTGGTCACCAAGAGCAGTCCTGTAATGATCATCACTGAATTCATGGAGAATGGATCCCTTGATACCTTCCTGAGAGTAAGAAACCAGAAATGTTTCCCCTATAGCAGTTTTTATGCTTCTACTTTTACTGCTAACAATTTTACCGCTCTACAGAGTAATGATAGCTCTAACAACAGTGTTGGCCTCAAAAACTGCCTCCTTTGAAGCTTGGAGGTCCCTGTACAATGCTTGTGCTTTGACGAGGAAAAAAGAGATGATTCAATGATCTCAGCATAATAAGTTTATGACAACTCTGTCTAGCATATTCTACTTCACTAAACAACTCTTGAGATGCCTTCAAACTATCTGTCAAAAGCTGACAAGAGGCAATCAGTCCTGCTCCGCATACAGCATACTAATATCCAGAAAACAATTCAACAACTCGCATAATAAAGATTAATCAAATTCAACTGCTAGAGGTAATTTTACCGTAGTAGCTCCTTATTACCAATGGAGAGTTATTGCACTCAATTGCAAATGCTCATTTTTAACCCATCTCTCAATAATATTTTCTGTCAGTCTTTACTGTGCTCTGTTTCATAAAGTGTCTTGTCAGGTGGAGCGAAGAATTGTTGTCACTCTTGGGCTCACTGCTTATTATGCAGCACCACGCATGGATGCTTATGAAATTCTAATTATTTTTTTGTCTTCTGCTCCCTGACATGAAATATAAAGTGCTCATGAGTTCATTGGATTTTTTAATTTTCACAATCTCCCCAGCGAGGGATGTTATATAGAAACCTCCACGCTCTCCTTTTACATCCCACGTTAAATTATTCCGATTCTTTTCAAGACTTAAAATAAATGTCATATGTTTATATATGAAACCACTATAGGATGACATATTACACAGCCCATCACTAACTGTGTTGGGATAGATAGATAATCAAGTCTTATGTTCTGATGGTTTTGCATGCAGTGTACAAATAACGGGGGCTCATGATATATGGTGTTTTCTAAAAGAGAATTAATAATTTGAGATACCTGTTATTCAACCACCCTCAGTAAGCATTGTAAGAATGCCTTATAAGAATTACACATAAGAATTACACTTTATTTATTTAAAACAGCTTTTAAATTGTTTTTTTTGAATGTACAAAGACAATGTACAGAGAAATACCTGAATGGACTCCATGATTCATCAATGGATTCATTGACTGTGAAGAAAGACTTTGTACATATTTTGTATGCTGATTCGTTGCATTTTATATCCAAAAATGTCAAGAGAAGTTGTTTCCAAATGTTGGGGCTCTGACTCATCTGCGGTTTATGATATAGAAAAGGCGTTTTTTTTTTTTAGATCATTTCCTGCAATAAAAATAAATGAAAAGAATATTTCTAATAATGCATATTTTTGACAAAATCCTTTCAGAAGGTTAAAAACAGCAGAAATTAATTATTCAACATAGTGTAGTAGTTTATGAGGCTGGTTTGCTTTTATTATCACCTTCTTTAATTGTGTTATAATCTAAATTTATAAACTTAAGCCAGTTATTAGTGGACTATATACTGGGTTAGAAGCTGGAATGTTTGGAAAGCACTGGTTTAAAATGACCAAGCAACAGGTGAAAGTCATGCTCATGAATAAAGCCATAGCAATCCTCAATTAAATATAATTTCAAAAGAATATATACACTTTAGTAGACTTAAGATATTTGTGATGACAAAAGCAGATGTAGATAATAGTCTATTATTTGGTGATACCTTGCAGGTATCACCAAATAGGTGGGTGGGTGCCCATCTCCAAGATAGGGTGGGTAACAATCAAGGTTCACTGTGAAAAAGTTCCTAGCTTATAAGGTGTATGTCTATGAAATACCATACCAATACTTTTAAATATGTTTCATAAAACAGTAAACTGTATGTGTATAAACAACACATTTAGAAATCAGGCATTTATAAAAGTTTTTTTTTTTTTTTACTTTAAAATACAATTTCACTGTAGGCTTAAAGTGTCTAAACACTGTCTTTACCACTGACAACCATCCCAAATTGTCAGTATTAACTTCCTCCTCCAAGACTACATCAAAGCCATCATCCCGAATTCAACATAAAACCCCCTGTCAGCGCACCGCTGAGCCTGGGTTCAGAGCCTTTATTTGCATTCTGTCTCTGACCTCGGAGAGGCAAAGGATCAGTTGGTTTTTTTTTGTTTGTTTGTTTGTTTTGCAAGGGGAATCTGATCTTGCGGTGAAAGCTGTTTTTCTGTATATGTTAAACATATTTGACAGCCCACTGTTTTGAAAACAACAGTAAAACTTTGTAGCACCCAACAGTGACAGTTTGGCAACAGCTGCTGACAGTGTCAAAGCCTCTGAACATGATTTGTATCTTTTAGAGCAATTGATGGTTGTTTGTTTGCAACAGCGGCAGTAGAGACTACTGAGCTGCCTGCTGAAGGTTTGGCTTAACTGCTGTAGAAAAAACAAGCTGAGGAAATGGAGCGGGGATTGAGAGATCATAGTTGGGAC
Organism: Xiphophorus couchianus; assembly: GCF_001444195.1. Lineage (NCBI taxonomy): Eukaryota > Metazoa > Chordata > Actinopteri > Cyprinodontiformes > Poeciliidae > Xiphophorus > Xiphophorus couchianus. The sequence continues at coordinate 7,447,969 of NC_040247.1, forward strand.
TGAATCTCGAGCCACCTATAAGCTTAGAAAATAAACAGAATGAACTCCAGACTTCCATGAGTTATTTCTTGAAACTCAAACAAGACCTTTACTGACATTATTTGGGGGTATGTCTTTCCCCTGACTTGACCCAAATCACATAGGGGGATTTGGTCCAATTAAAGTATATGCCAAGATGGCTTTTAGATTAGGTGCTAGTGTGTATGTGTGAGAAAGGTTTCATGAATAATACATCCTGTTTAATTGCTGTGCTACACAAGGATGGGCAGCTTGGCATGATGAGAGTTATCCACTCAGCTAATGAGGATTAAAATGTTAGAAAGAGAAATAGGTTGTATGAATTTTTGCTGCGGTCTGGGCCTTTATTGCCTGCTCTGCTATTTCCACTGTTAGCTTTTTTTCTGTCAGTCCACACTCAACCTTATGCTCCCATGCCCCATTATCCGGGGTCTTCTGGTTTCATCGCATCATGGTGGGTGGTGGAAGTAATGCAGGTGTGCCCAGTTGGAGGCACAGCTGCACCACTGCTCCAGACACTACCCGAGCATGGGGTATAAAGCCGTCACCAGAACGGAAAGGGGGACAGCTGTATGCAGACAGCCAGTCCCAGCTTAGTCCTGCCTAGTCCCACAGAGGAAAGTTAAGCTCAACCAAAACCTGTTGGTGTGCAGCACCAAGAGGATTCCCTCTTAAAACGTGTGCTGAAAATAAATTTATTATGTTTGATCTGTACTAACTACATGTTCATTCCTCAATCTTGTCACTAAAGGTAATGTTGGGATAAAGTGCAGTGCCATTCCTGCACGGAAATTCAGGGAGATAAATAATGATCTAATCCTATCATTATTTATCTAATCATAAATAGATAAATAATCTATTTAATTTACCTGTTATTAATTGAAATGTCTAAATGGGCATCAAACTTTAAACAAGTTTCAAAATGTCTTTTCTTGTGAGGTGAACTGGTATAGATGTCATTGTCACTAAGCGCATTATTAATTATTTTCATAAAAACAGTTGATGTTAATTCCAGGTCTTTCTCGGTGACCTTGGGCAGTTTGAAGAATTTTTTTAATTATTCCATTCCACAATGTCAGAACTCTTACCAGCAGCACCTGGTCTTCACCCTTCTCCATTAAGGCCCCAATAGTGCACAAGGAAACATTAGAAGGTTTACACATGTGTAAACAATGCTGTTTAACAACAAGGAGATTGTGAAAGTATTGAGTGAGCTTTCCGATAAAACATATCACAAGGTAGGATAATAAAATAATGCAACAGATGTGTTTTTTTTTTGTTTTTTTTTTGCAATTTAGTAAATAAAGGCATTCTCAATAATCACTACAAAAAATCTTATATCGCAGCAGTGAAATCCTTCTTATAAAGGCTGACGAGACTTTTCTGTCCACTGGTATTTTTGGTCTGTCTTTGGTGATGAAATCTTTGATGTTGGCAGACCCACTTGCCATCACCCTAATCATTGTAGCTCTCTCCAGTCCATGCATATTTTTCTGGTATATGTCTTAATTCATATCTTAATTGTGATTCATGATGCGAACAAAGACATTTTGCATAAAACTTTGATCAAAAGGTTGAGCCATTGCAAGGTTATTATTAAACAAGACAACCAAAGTAAAAATCTAAAAAAAACTGGCATATGGCTGGCAGTTTGGTGGTTAAAGGCCACCCCCGGTGAGAATCAAGCTTTTGACCTTGTTAACACATCCATATGGTGTTTTTATATGCTAGAATGCATAACAGAAGAGAGGTAAGCTCTCAACAGCTTAGTTTAGTAATTCTTCACTGTTAGTACAACATAAATACTGAAGTCTACTGATTCAAACAGGCAGACTACACATAATCTACAAAACAAATAACTTGGAGGAACATTGTCAAAGCTGCTTTATAAAATGCTTTAACAAAATATTATTTTTTCTATAGTGCAGTATATGCTTAGAATTTACATGTGTTTAAAAGAAGAGTTAAACTGCAACCACGAAAGCAGTGCATTTTGTGGACGGTCTAAATAGTATAGTGGTCCCTGCATAAAATAAAATAAGAATAAAGTTTTTTTCTGAGGTTATATCAGAAATCAAAAAAATTATCTAAACATAAATACTCAGAGATGCCATTAAAACCCAATAAAATACTTTTTCAAGCAACCCCAGAAATTATCTGTTACTGAAGCAAATTTCACCTTGAGATTTATCCATTGTAAGTTCACTGCAGTATAGTATTGTCATGTGAGCCTCATGTATTAAGAGACTTGTTTTCTTTTTGATCTATAAATAATTTATGACCTAATATATCTTTTCCTCAGCAAAACGATGGGCAGTTCACTGTGATCCAGCTTGTTGGTATGCTACGTGGCATTGCTTCGGGCATGAAGTACCTTGCTGACATGAATTATGTGCATCGTGACCTCGCTGCTCGGAACATCCTGGTCAACAGCAACCTTGTGTGCAAAGTGTCAGACTTCGGTCTCTCACGCTTCTTGGAGGACGATACATCAGATCCTACGTACACAAGCGCTCTGGTAATAAAATATTTGAACTCTTACCTTGTGTACACACGCAACTGATTTTGGTGGATATTATCAGTCTTCTAAAATAAGTCAAATGAGCTTGACAACTCTTTGCATAGTTCTGCCAGAAGGTTTGTTTTTTGTGTTATTTTAAGGACTAAACCAGGGATTGACGTACATGCCGCAGTGCCCTCCCACTTTGTTCCCCCTTATCAGGACAAATGTCATCTCTCCACTTGTTTTCCTCATCCTTCTTCTGTCTAGAATATTCCATGTACCGCACTTTCCCTCCTAAAAGTTTTGTTATATTCACCTCCCAGTTTGGATTACAATTAGTATTGTTTCTGTGAATAGTGTCTCTCCAGACTGTGGCGGTCAGGTTTCGGTGTCACTTGCCTCACTTGGGTCATTCCCCTCATTTTCACAGGGAGGGAAGATCCCTATCCGATGGACTGCTCCCGAAGCAATCCAATACAGGAAGTTCACCTCAGCTAGCGATGTGTGGAGCTACGGGATTGTCATGTGGGAAGTAATGTCTTATGGAGAGAGACCTTACTGGGACATGACCAATCAAGATGTACGTATTTAACAAGCTTTTTGTCACTTTCACTGGTGCTGTTAATTTTTTTAGGTTAGGGGCCACCCTAAAACATTTATTCCCCAACTCTCAGTGCACATATATATTTTTGGTTCGCTGCGTTCTAATAAAGCCTCAAATTCCTCTGAGATAAAATTTGTCAATGGTGTCTCCTTTCTCTTGGCTAAACACAAGGGTTTTATATGAAAATTCCCCCACACTTTACGCACAGACATAATCAGATCATTTGAAATGCACAGCAGTGTTCAGTGGACAATTTCTGCTCTTGACTGGAGTCTCCATTTTCTGTTTCCCTCTGGGTAGTGAAGGAGAGAGCAAATTATGGGGAGAGAGATAATGAAAATAGTTTCAAATTGAAAGTGAGAACACTAATGTGCTAAGAGGGACTGAGAACCTCAACGGTTATCATATTAGTAGCTCCAGATAGTGTTTCTGCTCCATCGGGGTCCTCGTTTGGAGGTCTTGTGAATAAGATTAATCTGCGTCTGAATGGAGTTTCTTTAATGACCCTGATAATGAGCAGGGGATTGTGTGCCCTTCCTGCAAGTGTGCTTGGGGTTGTTCCTCTGTTAACTATGCACTACCTCTGTATACAAGTGTCAGACATATCTGTAAAGTGGCTTTATGGGAACTGAACATTAAATACACTAAAAAAGGTCATTGATTATTCAATTTTTAGCACAGAGTATGTTGCTAAAAAAAACACCTAGTCTGTATTTTTACAGGTTTTGATATCAGTGTACACACTATCAAAGTAGTGTGTCAGGAAAATGGAACATCCAGTTAACTCTACAGTACTTTTCTATTGCTTCTTTTGAAAACAACAATGAAAAATTGAAATAAACTGCTTAAAACTTTTTAAGCAGTTTATTTTTGAAACTACACTAGAAATCAATTATATTTTTGAAATTCTAAAAAAAAAATGTTTAATTTACTTAAATGATATGTTTTATTGTTTGAAGCATTTTGAAGAGTTGGTAAGTTAAGTAGGCATCTGTGTCACATCATACAGTGCTGTCAAAAACTTTCTGCTTCCTTATAGATTTGTTCAGATTTAATTATTTCTTTTGTGGAAAACTGCATGTTTGGATATGTGATATCTTGCTTAAAGTGATGTATCTCCCCCCGCAGGTCATTAATGCTATAGAGCAGGACTACCGGCTGCCCCCGCCGATGGACTGTCCCAACGCGCTGCACCAGCTCATGTTGGACTGCTGGCAAAAGGACCGTAACAACCGTCCCAAGTTTAGCCAGATTGTTAACAACCTCGACAAGATGATCCGTAATCCGAACACACTGAAAGCTATGACTCCTTTATCTTCAGGGTAAGTAAAACACAAGCTGAGTCTTTGTATTTTCAGTCTGCACTTTTCTCCTTTTTGTGATTCCTTCTTCTCCCCGTAAGGTATTTGGTTGTGCGTTTATTCATGTCTCCATTGGCATCACAGAAAATAGGCCTTTTTATTTTGGTTTCTTCCACACTGATATGGATTACATCTTTAAGTGTATGATTCATCTCAGCTTCTGTCAGTACCAAGGCTTTCAATTGTTGACTAAAATATTTCTGCTTTTGCGACAGTGTCATCTGTGGCACTCTTCACATTTGCCAAATGCAATTTTTCTTTGTTTTTCCTGGTGCCTAGCGGTTATGTAAATTAAAGCCTTTTGGTTTGATCGATCCAAACCTTCCCACGAATGCTCCAGGCAACCCTGGGGTTGGAGCAGCTCTGCAGATTTTTTTTTTTAAACAAAACATTTTCAGGCCTCTCTGCTTTGGGTGTTAGTTTGCTGTCAGGGCCAGGGCTTTGCTGATTTCCATTATCCCGGCCTGTACTTTCATTTGCGGTGTAGTGCAGAACCACAACCCAGATTTTCCACAGACATTCAGTGAATACGCTGGCTCCCTGAAGACTATCACCTCATTTGGAAAATACCCTTTATGAGGAAACAGTTTGGAAAATATTTTTTCATGGATTAGACTTGTGGGATTCTCTACGTGCTGTCAAACATTTTGAAAATGTAACATAATAATTCATGTTTGAATCATCTGCAGGTGGTCTGGACTGACCATGATGTTAGATCTTCCACTTTGAACTATTATTATTCTTGATCCGTCTTTCTTATCTCCCCTGTAGGGTCCATCTCCCTCTCCTGGACCGCAGCATCCCAGACTTCTCCACCTTCAGCACTGTGGATGAGTGGCTGGATGCCATCAAAATGGGCCAGTACAAAGAAAACTTTGCCAATTCTGACTTTTCTACATTTGATGTGGTGTCTCAGATGACCATGGAGTAAGTGTTAATGATACCTTGGCCTTCACTGAAAGTCTGATAAGTGCAAGAGAAAACTTTGAAAAGTAGTGGGTGTTCAGAGGTTTGGGGTTTAAATCTTAGCAGAAACAAGACTCTGCGGCCTGTTGTAAATTATGCTTTTTCTGGATGCTATTTTCAAATAATGTTCGAGCTGGGACTCTAAACAGTGGGCACAATAACTTAAAGTTTGGGATTTTTAAAAGCCTTTTTCATGTGTTAAACAGGGCCCTATTGATCCTTACTTTAAAGAGGGAAAAGGAGCACATGGGGTTAAGTTGCTGGAAAATGTATCATCCTGCTTGTACAGAAACAACAAAAGTCATTTCCTGTCAGGGTACATCAATACAAGCCAGAGATCAGCCCACAGAGATGTTTAGCTTCAGTTTTTCAGACAAACAGATGGTAATGTGTAATCCAACAAATGTGGTTACTGCTGAGATGCAGCATAGGAGTAGAGGAATGTATTGTGTAATAGATAAATAGCTGCCCTGCAGTGACTAAATAATGTTTGCATTGCCGCCACTTTTATATAGTGAAAGGTCTTTAAATAGAGTAAACTGTAGTAGAAAAACATGTATGTATGTCAATCTAAGGATTACTTTTGCTCCATAAAATTGTGATACACCAACAAATCAGTGAAAACTTCTGTCAATTGAATATAATAATTTTTACAGCATGTCACAACAGACTCATAGCAAACCAATGGACAACAAAAAAAGAAACATGTACTGTTAAGATGGAAGAAAGGTTACAATAAGTGTGTACTTTTGGAGATAACAAATTCAGACTGAACCAATGGAAAATATTTTTAAGATCAGCACAGTATTTAGCCATTGTTATGAAACATTTCTATGAAGAAAAAATCTAATTGTTACAGGAGAGAAAAAAACTAAAGTAGCAGAAAACATATTTTTAATAGATCAAACAATAGTGTTTTCAAAACAAAGTCTTGTGGAATCTCCGATTTTACATTATCATTCTCAGATGTCCATTAGTTCTAACAAATTGTTCACGATTACGATAATTGTAAAGACTTTCTTTTTCTGTAGATCCATAATCCAAAGGTGTATTTAGCTAAATAACACACACACACATGCACGCACACCCCTACAAATATATATATATATATATATATATAGAGAGAGAGAGAGAGAGAGAGAGAGAGATAAATAGACGCAGGAAACTCTTTTAAAACTTGGTCTTTTACTGCTGCTCTCTTGTTTCTCATCTGATTTTACCCAGCAGACTACTGTTGTATTGAATATGTATTGCTTTTTGAAGCATTCAACATTTTTGTTTTATGTACATGCATCAATAATATGTAGGTGGGTTATAAAATATTGTATATAGCCAGTGGTAACATTATGCTGACATCTGTTTTTGTGCTTCACAGTGACATCTTGAGGATTGGTGTGACTTTAGCAGGCCATCAAAAGAAGATCCTGAATAGCGTCCAGATGATGCGTGCACAGATGAACCAGATTCAGTCAGTGGAGGTTTGACCCTCCTGAGAGGAGGAGACGGGGGCAAAAGGTGTTGGGAGACAGGGCTCTGGACGTGGAGAATGGAGTGGATTTTCTTTTTTCCTGTGTGGCATTGTGTCTGGTCTTCCCACCAGGCTGCTATCAAGCCCCACGTTCCCCTCTCCTGTTCCCTCTCTCCTCCTCCTCTCCCTCCTTCCTGGCTCTCACTCCATGCTTGGGATAAGTTGTGGAGAGCTGTGATGCTGCAAGTCAAAGTGCTGAAGAATCCAGGAGGCCCACAGCCAAACCCACCATTAGAGCCAGAAACACGGGAGGTTAGAAGTGACCAGCAAATCAGTTTTCAATCTTCCACCAGTTTTATTTGTTTCAACATTTATTACCCCCCTTTTTTTGTTAATTCTTCTAATTTTGTAAAGATTCTTTTTAAAGAAAAGAAAAAAATACTGATATGGAAAGGAGTTTATCTAAATTTATAGATGATATGAGATTGTACACTAGAGAACTGAGTAGGAAAGCTACCCTTTAAAAGGGCAACAAAAGAAACAAAGGAAGAGTTGAGGAAAGGATCTTCAACAAAGTGTGGAAATTGTCTTTTGTTTTAAATTGTGGACCGCATGTGGAAGCGCAGTGTTCTTCTCTGTGGCCTTTTGGAGGACAAAGGGGAACTTGACATGCACGCCCAACTGGTACCACAGGTAAATAAAAAATGAAAAAAAAGAAAAGAAATGCAAACCATGAAATGGACAACTTGTGGCATAGACTGATGTTAAAACCACAATCAGTGAAATGGACAAATCTTGCAGTGAAATCAGCTCAACAGAAAATGGGAAAAACTTTTCTCTCACTGAGAGAAATTTTTAATGTTGATATTTTGTATTGAAGAATTCCTCTTACCATGCTTCCTCTAACTAAAGACTAGTTTATTTTTTTCACAGTGAAATATTCACAGTCTGCCAAATAGAACTCTTCCCCTTCACACTCTAGTCATGATCCTGTGCTGTACATATCAGATGCACTTGACCTGCCATAACATGATGACTCAGAGATAGTTATTCTAGGCGATTAGTTCAAGAGCTGAAGAAACGACTACAGGTACTACAGGGAGGATTTAAGTAGTTGTTGCCTCTAGCTGCATCGTTTAAGCTTGTGCAAAAACTAGCAAAACTGACTTCCAGCAGAGATTCTTAGAAAAAGATTTTTTAAAAAAACAAAAAACAGGTTCTACTGTTTACATCAGACTCTACATAAAGACAAAATAATCCAGTTACAGCATCCTCCATCAGGGTGTTTATCTGAAGTGCCGTCTGTGCGTACTTGCACATGTTGCACTCACATGTCACACACACAAAGACAAAGGTAGCTTCTAACAGTGTCGAATCTTGTGTTTGATAGCATGCTGAGTGAGTGGTTAATTTCACAGTGCTTTGATTTGCAGCGATTAGTCTAGTACTATATTCAGTATTCTTCCAGTTTTCCTGTTTAAAAAAAAAGTATGTTTATGCTTCAATGATTAAAGTTTTGATACCACACAGTTGTTTTACATTCACAGTCATGTCACAGTCATACATTTGTTGAATAAAAACTAAAATGTGTGCTACATTGTTGCAATTCTGGTATGACTATTTTTGAATTTCTATTGTTCCCATGAGTTTGAGTTTATTTTTTGTTAGCAACTCTCGGGAATTTCCTCCATTGCTTTCCATTTATTTTTGAAGGACAAATCATGCACAAAACCATGTAGATAAAGCTTTACCTTGTAAAAGCTTCTGTTCTTCACATGTATGCATTCACTGTATATTATTTTATGAGGACTAATTATTACATGAATACAGAACTGCCAGTCCTGGTTTGTGTTGTTGCTGTTAACCTGTTGTAAGTTTTGTAAAGGGGGAGATGGAGTTCAAGGAAACCCCGTGACTCTTCAGAGATGGTAAATCAGACATGGGTTTATGCACACAACCAATAAATGATAAGCAGTAGTGCCGAGCTCCTGCCAGGCTCTGCCCTGAGAGCTGACAGACAGACATGGGTGTCCAGCTGTGAGCCATCGGTCAGATGTGTCTGGTCACAGTGGGGCGGCTGCACCCCGATCACAGCTTCTCTGCCCAGGCACCGATTTCTTCTTTCTGTCCTCCTGATAACACACATGCCTGTCGACCACCTGTCAAACGGCTCCCTCTGATCTACTCTTAGTCGGCTTTGGCCAGTTGTCTGGTTCAGTCTTGGCGTGTTTAAAACGCATCAGCGGCAGCAGGCATATTAACATTCAACAGCGTAGCAGTTGTGTCTTGTCTTGTCCTAATGGTATGTGCCACTGAGATTCCTCCAGGCTGGACAATGCTTCTCATGTTTACTTGAACCAAACCTTCAGACGCTGACCTGAGTTTTCATGTTCCCACTACAGGCAGCTTTGGCACTAAACACTCTCTTTGAAAAAAAAAGAGAGAAACCTCAGTTACTCCACCACTGTCATCCTATCTTACTTTACCCCCAGCTGTCCACCGACTTTAAAGCAGAGAGGGATTGATTTTTTTTTCTTTGCCTCTGCAGCAGGATACATAATAGCAAATAGGGTTTGCTATTACTAACCCTAATCCTAACCCTTACCCTAACCCCTGGATTTTTTCATAAAACGCTTTGTAAAAGTAGAGGGGGAGAATCGTGAGCCACAGAAAACGGGGAAGCAAAGTGAGAGGCAGTACTGTGACCTAGATGCCACCAAAACGTAGTGTTTTTTCTGACCTTTTCCCACTTCTATTTTTTATTTTGCAGCATGTACCAACTCATCAGTTTTGTTTTAAAATGTAGCATGTATTCTCACAGTACGGGAAATATTCCGTCATCAGGAAAAGCACTTAATGTGCAAGAAATTAATTTGCAGTATGCGAAAGGCTGGCAAGGTACAGTATTTCTTTACTCCAGCCCCATTATAGCTCATTCAGAGGCTTGTCTGTGGATGCTGCCAAGACTTTGAGTTATTAATCAAGCAATTATTCCTGACATTTCCTTTAAGGAACAACCTTAAAGAGGGTGTGGGTAATCCCTTCTGCTTACTGTCTATTCTTTTTTTTTGCAAGGCAGGTTTTTTTGCTGGTTTTGCATTTGAAATTTCAGATTTGCATTATGAAATTAGAAGAAATTAATTTGCGTTATAAAATTTTAAAAAGTAATCTAATTCTTGCAACTCTACATTATTGCAGTTTAGGGAGCACATTGAACAGTGGGTCCCTTATGTTTAATTTAAGCAACTGAATACGGATTGTTAAAATGTATAAAAAATGAGGCTTCTGATTCATCTGTGACACATTTATAGCAAGAATATTTCTGAAGGAATTTTCACTGTAATCATTTTTTATTTCCTCTGAAATGAGACAGAATTTTTGATGTAAGCAACATTATTCCCTCAAATGGCAATGGATATCAAAATTAAGAGATGTAGTTGGATATTTTTATTATTTTATGATTACTCAGACAGTTGGTTATTTGTAAATATATATATATTTAAAAAAGATAATTGTGCACATTGTTTAATTTGCATACATAATCTCCTGCTGCACTCATTCAAAACGTTTTTACTGTTTTGTTTTTTTTTAATGCTTTTTGGCTGTGACATCAATGATCGCTTTCCACATTTTCGAACTACATTTTTTGTAGCAAGACAATGTGTTTAATCTTTATATCTGCGATGCAAAGCAGAACTACTCAGCCTTCCCTTTACAGTGTGCCATTTTTTAAAGGACGGAGGAAAAGGGTAAAGTCTGAGTGTTACAGTTACATGATAAACATCGAGCCGATCCATGTTATTAAGAAGTCAGCGTCATGTTGTGTAGTTTAACAGCTGCAGCGGGAAGCAGCATGGCGCCCTCTACTGACGTGTTTCAAATGTTCTTAGACTGACATTTTCAAGCCCATTTAGTTTGTGAATTCTGCAGCAGGCAAATCTCCAGTGTTTTGGAGACTTGAGCAAGCTGCTGATGGACAAATACTGGCTGCTGCTAAGAGTAAGCCTGTGTATTTTTCCCTGTTGAACAAACATTTGTACCATTACAGCGTCCTGGCACATGTGCTCTCCTGTGTGACTGTGTGTTCCCCTCAGTTGCTCCCACCTGCCCCCAACATCTAGCCCCTCCACCAAATACCACTCTGGCTCCTGATTATTGCAGTCAGGGGGATATCCCTGTTCCACTGATCTGTTAATGCCCACATAATAGACCAGTGCCGGTTCAGACCACTGTGACTGATGTGGGAGATCCTGTATTTCTGTATAAATGTATATCGACTGTAACCCTGTGAATGATGTAACAATTTCATTATTTGTAATATTGTCATTGTTTTATTTTCTAAAATGGAAAGCCCAAATTGACTCTCCTCAATAAAAAATAAGATCTGTTACGAAAAACAGAAAATGTGGCCAGTAGTTGATTTATTTACCACATTTCAACTATTTTTTCCACTCTAGACAAAGAACAATTGAAAGCCCACAAAGTTGTTTAATTATGGCATTCATTTTAAACAAGCTGTAAAATATTGAAAAAATACAAAAAACACATAAGCGGTGCAAAAACTATTCAATAATTTGAATTTAATAATACCAAATTCAAGTATTAGGATTATTTCTATTTATTTACAAAGTATATAAATCTTTATATCAAAATCCCCAACCAAATTTGGAGCAAGCTCCATTTGTTTCTTTGTCTGTTTTATTTAACTATTGTAGATACAATTTGATATTTTCATGCATAAAACCATTAGTTGCCATATACTAAATTGAAACCAACTACAATATTGGTCATTTCAGGATAAGAAAACAAAACGGACAGGGAAGCATGTAACTGCTGTTTCAAAATTATAATTTAAAATATGGTAGTATATAAAACTACCCCTAACCAAATGTAAAATAACCTTTATCACTAGTCTAGGTTAAATCTAATAAAATCAGAACTCTGATTTACATTTTTCTATTTGTTAATTCATTTACATACAGTGAAAGAACGTGGGATCTTGCTAATTTCTTTCTCACTTTAAGTGTATTTCATGATTTCTTTATGAAATGGATGTAATATGAATGGGTAATATGAATGGGACCAGGGACGATGTAGCTTATTTATTATAAGAATATAGTTTCTATTAATATTAATGCACAGATAAATAAATTAAACCTTGTGACAAAGAACCATGCGTGTAAAGCTTTATAATTCAGATTGGGCATTATGAAAACTTGAACCTAAACACAACTGATATTTTTAAGTTCAAAAGGGAAGAGAAAAAAAAACGAATCCTTGTTAAATCCTACGCCTGTTTAATTTATCCTTTATATCATTTAACATCTATGAAGAACATACCTAAACACAACCTTATAATAGATGCACATTTAAATCTTAATCTTACTAATTACCGACAGGTAATTATTCTCTTTTCTTATGCACAATGTAATATCCATCCATCCATCCATCCATTTTCTGTTCACCCTTGTCCCTAATGGGGTCGGGAGGGTTGCTGGTGCCTATCTCCAGCTACGTTCCAGGCGGGAGGCGGGATACACCCTGGACAGGTCGCCAGTCTGTCGCAGGGCAACACAGAGACATACAGGACAAACAACCATTCACACACAACACACACCCCTAGGGAGAATTTAGATAGATCAATTAACCTAACAGTCATGTTTTTGGACTGTGGGAGGAAGCCGGAGTACCCGGAGAGAACCCACGCATGCACAGGGAGAACATGCAAACTCCATGCAGAAAGACCCCGGCCGGGAATCGAACCCAGGACCTTCTTGCTGCAAGGCAACAGTGCTACCAACTGCGCCACTGTGCAGCCTACAATGTAATATATTAAATATTATTTGCAACTAATCATGCTTAATGTATAGCTGCAGCTACTATATCGCCTAACAGTATGCAACTCCCCTAGTACTTAACACGGAGTTACACGGAGCAATAAGAGTAGTTTATAATATAGAATGAAATCAAGCAGTGTAACAAAATGTTTTTAATATTGTTGCATATTACATGTAAGAGAAAAAAGAAATAAACAGCAAATATCAGATGTTTTACAAAAGGAAGAATTTAGTCATATTCACAATATAAAAGAATTAAAATAAAGGACTATAAATTGGTTCATGAGTGCAACATTTGAAGTTTTCAAAAGAATTTAAAATGTATATCAAATTAGGAATTACAGCAAAAAAAAATCTAAAATACAAAAATAAAATAATATAAATTCATTTATAAAAGAATATTATACTGAAGGTTATTTCAAATTGACAATAATTAAACTGCATAATCATAACTGATATATAAAGAATGCAGTAAATGCATCAACAGTTATATTTCTGAAATTATGTAAAGAGGAAAAAAAACAATAGTCTATGGATGCTTCTAAAAATAGTTTTGAATGTTACTATGTTTAGTAACTGCTTAAATTTATTTTAAAAAGACTTTACCTCGGGTTTCCATTTTGCTGTGGAAATGAGCTGTAGTAAGGTGAGATGAGCCAGTGGGGAGTCTTTAATGTGGAACGGTCTTCAGCAGTGGAACGGTCTTCAGCAGTGGAACGGTCTTCAGCAGTAGAGGGCAGGGGCTTATGATTCTGCAACAGTAAATGATAAAACTGGTAGTCCAGCAGCCTTTTCAAAAATAAGAAAAAAAATGTTTGCATCTCATTAAGTGACAAATTGCCGGGTAATCACTGCAAAATAAAATCAAAGTTTTATTTTGGAGTGATCTAAAACAGAAAAAAGATATCATACTAAGTTTTGGACAGTTGTTCAAAGCTTAGTATTTTGGTATTTCATCATTATTTATTTCAGCGTAAGCTTAAAGACCAAAAAGAAAATTGATTTAAGAGAATTTAATATCATAGCAACATGTTTTCTTACACTGAATAACAGAACAATTTAATTCAATATTTTTCACATTTCATTGAGCTCACACGAAGATTTACAAAAGAAAAATCCTTGAGAAATAATCCAAATTCCTGGAGTTTAAACTTTAATACGCGTCCCTTTAATACACAACCATAAGAACATGGCTAACAAGTTTGTGACTGCTTTCATGTCCACAAATGTCACATTGGATAGTCATCAGAAAGAACTTACCCAAAGACAGCTGCAAATCCAGAGATCATTTTTGAGGTCAAATTAAACATTTGAGTTACTATTACTTCTCTTGGTGTTTCCCTCAGAGCCAAACTACTGCAGATTGCTTGATGGTTTTATGTCAAAAGCAATTTAAACTAAGGGTACTGCCATCTCTCACAGCCTCAGTTTCTCAAGTGTGGGTCAGACTGCCTTCACCCTGCTTGGAGATTTTGAAACCTCATTAGCAGCCAACGCGTGAAAGGCTACAGACCTTGGCCTGACCTGGCGGAGAATGGCGCGTGCGTTAAGAGGTTTACCCCATGGGCAAGAGAGAAGAAGGTTCAAGAGTTCAGTGGGGAGGGGGACCCCAATGGTACTCAGAGCCCTCAGAGCTGTTACCTTTTGACCACCCATAAGCAGCCAACCCAGACACCTGAATCCCTAAGAGCTCAGTATATCAAAGAATCAGAGAAAACCGATAGAGACTCAAAAGTCAGAGCTCAGAGGGTAAAAATGTAAGACTGGGGAGAAAAACGGGGATAAGGCATGTTTACAGTGATCTGCAACTGATGTTGTATTTGTTATTTAGGTAACAGAAATAATAAAATCAGGCATAAATCTATAATTGAAATGTAAGTTTGGATAGTTGGCAGAAATATAAAGATGCTTTCAGTCAAATTTATATCACATGATAAATAGAATCTAAAGAGGATGGAAAATTATAGAAAATTTAGTAATGTCTATGTGAGCAACTCATTAGCCTTTATAACTTAATAAGACAAAGGGCATAATTTATTTAGTTAACTTTCACTTAACTAAGAACACTTTTAACTAAGAAATGCCTTGAGATCAACATCTCTTTTTCAAGGGAGATAAGGTCAATAGGGAACACAAATTAGGAGTACAATTATTCTACCTACATCTCAAAATACAATTTACATCCAATTTTAGCATAGATTCCAACTTCAGTCGGTAGCTGGAGAATCTCTCCCACATTTGATTGTAAATGTAGAATAATTCAATGAAATATCTCTTTTCTGTAAGCATCGTTATCATTGTATAACCATAGTTTTTAAGAATAAAATACGACACATTCTAAGGTAATATCTGTTAAAACATTCATAAATAATGTTTCCAAAAGAAAGAAAAATCCGAGTTGAAAATCTAAATTTTAAAACACAAATTTATCACAGCAGACGTTGAACATTTGACATCAGAGATAATCTGAACAAATATAATTTGATGATTCCAATATTTTTCCTGCTAGAGGTATGTTGTCGAATAAAGACAGGTTTGCTAAACATCTTTTTTATATTATTTTTATATAAACATCACCACTTCATTGTTTAATCCAACATGTATCATAATTCATACTTCTATTCATTTATTGAGTGCAGAAATAATTTAAAACATTGCACTTTTCATTAAAATGTTATATAAAAATTAATGCCTTTTTTACATTGCTTTCTTACCTTTTTAAAAGTGCCTGTGTCATTTCCTACTAGAAACAGTTCTTGGGTGAAGTTAAAGGATATCTGCCAATGCCAGCACTGCCAGAAGCCACGTTCTGTTACCTCCAAAACCAAATTAAAAGCAAAGGAATAAAAAAAGCATTCGCAGCATCTTTGCAATATCATAGGAATTTGACAAGAGCATGGACAAAATTCTGTTGGCCACATCTGTCATCACCAAAACAGTGGAAAACATATGTGATCATTTTGCAGATCAAAGAAAGTTCACTGGTAGCCTTTGTGGTAACTTATCCATGGACCAATCCGTCAGTTAATTTTAGCCACGAGTAAATTTCCGTTTCTCATGTGCAGTTTTTTGGAGGGCGGTCTTGATGTTTGATTTAGTTTTTTTTTTATATTTTGATGTGCATTTTTGTTGACTTAAGAAAGCAAATATGTTTATATTTTCTACTAGTTTTTAGACGAAAAACAAATATTGGTAGAAAACAAGTCATGCATGAATGTACATTCGGTGAAGCAGAAATGGTACCAGGATTGTATCGGTTTTTGTAAACTGAATTTATGGGTGTGTGTCTATGATAAGGTTTCTAAAAATAGCATTTACTTTGTTTAAACATTCCCAGATGCTTTTTTTTTTGTTTTCTTGAAATTACAAAACTTCTAAATGCAACCAAGAGGACTGCAGAAAGAAGATTAAATGACAAACATTTAATCACAAATTATTTGTGCAAAAAATCACATCTGAACTCAAATCTGATTTACACTGCAGTTTATTGTAATAATTATAACAACTACTAATAATAATATAAAATAAATGTTTTAATACAAGAATAATTGTTAGGCTTTATTTAATTTTTGTGTTTTATTACTTATGTCGTAACAGCAATAGCTGTTGAATATGTTTATGATTTATAGAATTGTACAAATAAAAAGCTGTTTTTGGGGGGAAAAAATATTTTTTGCCTAATCAGTGATATTTCAGGATAATATTTTGTTTGCTTTTTTAAGACAGCATGGAAATAAAAACAAAACATAATCTATAAAAGTACCATATGATTTATAATTAAATAAAAAATTATAAGGATATGCATATACTGTATATTTAAAAGCTATGAATATATCTAAAACAGAAAGAAACTCCATGCCAAAATAAATATATTCGATCAAAAGTACTTGCTAGCTAGATAATTTTAAAGGCAGCAGGTTAATGAAAATTTGCTATAATGATGCTGAGATGAAAATTCTTTGTGGCCACCAAGAACATTAGGACCAACACGGGCAAGAAAGGAAGAGTTCAGAAACTCATGTTGTGTGGAAAGATTTCCAAATGGGTCAGAACTGTCACAAATAATTTACATCATCTCCCGTTCCAAACACATGATGGAAAGTGGAATCAGAATGAAATAAGACATAGTCCTTCCTCTGAGCACAGGGAGCATGGATCTGTTTACAGCACAACTCCCCTTAATTGGAAAGAAGCAGGACCCCATGAATTTAACTATGAGAGTTTGGAGATAGTGGCTAATGTAATACATACTGCTAAAATACCCTTTGCCTGAACCGATGAATTAAAGCAAATGCCAACAACTGTGCCTGGGCTGCAGAAAATTACACCCAGCTCAACCTTTATCCTGCAGTTTCTTGACATGGCCCAGCAGGGTCAGTAAATATTACTGAAAGGCTAATGCAGTCCTTGTAGGAACTTTAAATAAAGGCCTCATTTATGGCATGATCCCATGGCATGACAATAAAAATGAAGCAAAAATTAGGCTAAATGCTGTCATTGATAGCTATAATTTTAAAAAGTTACACAGTTTCCAATTTTAGTGCATCCTAGGAAATTACATCTCATTTATTTGTACTGTAACTAATGGATATTGATAGTCCCATGGGGCTGATAAAAAAATATAATTGTTAATGAATGCTCAAGAGTAAAATGATGACTTTTCAAAATCAGGAGCAAAAATAAACATGCAGTTATACAATGCCATGTTACTGGGCTACAGAGCACAGATGTCAAATCACAGATTTTGCATTTTCCCTACAACAGAGAGACATGTGAACTCTCTGTGACTCTCTTTTAGACTCTCAACTCCCTCTCATTGTAATGCTCTTCCACCTCCGTTACCCAACTTGCAGATGCCACATCATTTCGGGTAGAACTAAAGACGGTGTCTTTCCCTCTTGCAAAATTGCTCAGAGGAATTTTTCTCTAGGTTCAGATGCAGGTATGCTAGTAGCAGAGCTGACAGCATACAAGGTATGATTTAAAGATGGGTCTTTGTTTAAAATGAATTCCAATCTGAGATGTATGTGAATTTGAAATAAATTGTCTTCTTCTGCATATTTTTTGACATTTTACTATTTTATTATTATTATTTATTTATCTTTTAGATTTTCTGTCTTTTGAGACTATATGAATTATAGATTCTGAAAGTAGTTCTCCTGTGAAATGTTCAAAGTGACTCTAAGAATAGTGCTGCATTGCCCTCCAGTGGCAAGAACAAAAAATCACACTATGTCAACGTTCAATGTGTTATAAATATTATTGTTAAAACTACACGATTTCCTTAAGTTACTGTGTGTGTGGGTGTGTGTGGGGGGGGGGCTCTGTTATGACTTGGACAAAAATGATAGGCCAATACCGTAGTTCACTTTAGATGGTGTTTATTGTGCTCACCTTCAGTTGGAAAAAAAAGTTGTGGATGGACATCCAGGCAGGTTAAAACAGAGATTTAAAAAACTACAAAAAAATACAATACAATAACTTCTAACTCAAGTAAACTCTTATCAAAGTATACAAATAAATAAAAATAATAAAACACTAATCGTAACACTGAAAAAAAAAGAAACCTGTAATCAAAATAAGCTACTCAGTTTAATAAAAAAACAACGTCCTGATGACGCCATTATCACGTAATCATGTGACTCCCTCCCGGTGCGCTTCAATCCGGAAACAGCTTGGCTTGAACATCTGGACCGGGAAAATGTTTGACGGTGGAAGCTACAAGCTGGCATGAACATGACAACTGAGACAGGGACACCCACAACGAACCGCGCCGGTTTGTGCTGAAACCAAAAAGTAAGTTATGTCTGGTGTGCGGATGTTTGTGTGCTTGTCTGTCAGCATGGACATTTTTGCGTCCAAGCTCGTGATGTCTCCTCCGTCAAAGTCAACTCACAGTATCAATAAAATGCAGCGTCGTCAAAATCAACCCCTCCCTTCAAAACTAAATAAAATAAAATAAAAAAACTTCACAGATCCCCCCCCCCCCCCCCCCACACCCACTCAAATAATAGATGATCCAATGCAGCCGAGGATGGCATTTAAATAAAGAGCAAGAGCTCCAAACGTCAGACTTATTATTTTTCAGGTTTGAGAAAGGAGATTTTTTTAAATAAAACATTTTAGCTGGCGAGCTGAAATGGGCAGAAGACTAGAGACCAGAGAACCTTTGATTAAAAGTTCAAATATTGATTCATGTTACAAATCTGTCAAAACCTATGACTGGGAGCTGAGAATAAAATAATAAAATCAAACTTTCCATTTTGAGTTAAATTCTGAAGACAACATGTAATCTCTTATAGACATTTTTCAGTGAATGTAGCATTTACGGGAGATACTACCTAAAATATGATCAAATTTAACAATTCCAATGTTTGGGATTCTTTGATTTCCTGCTGATTTTAAATGCAGTCTATTTTGTGTGTTAAATAATTCAAATATAGAAATAATATCTGCAGTGTTTTTTTTAAATTTGCTATTAGATCTGTTTTTTTGTTTGTTTTTTTTTTTTGCCAGAAATTATTCATGGTCTTTCTGCTCTGCTGCCTCCTTAAAAAAAATCATCTTATAATTTGTTTTAAATCCACATCAAAACCAGAGGAGAGACAACATCTCTGTCATGGCTTAATTTTGGGATCGCCACAGAGGATTAATATAAATTGGTTGATATCTTGAAAATGTACATCAGGAAATACCACTCTCATGATTCTGTTATAAGTATTGACCTGACAGTTATTAAAGTATTCTGTATTCTGTTTTTATTTCACATCTAGGTCTGCCAGTTGCCTGCAACTTCTTAAATATTTATGCTTACAACCCCCAGGCCTTTACAATCTTACTGATTTCACAATGTTGAAAAAGGCCAAGAAGATCAGGTTGATTTTAGATTATTGTCTTTCATGTTGTCTACACATTAAAAAAACATCATGAGCAACGGAAACTGTTCAACCTTAAAAGGCAGAATAATTTACTTGCACATGATACACACATTACAGGTTTCCCCGTAAAACAAACGTATTTGTCACTGGATAACCTATCTTTTTCCTCAAAGCAGTTTATCAAGTCTGAGAGCTGCATGTCACAAGAAACCCTCGTTATTTATCCAGTTTGCCACAGGGTGGCAGTGTTTGACAATTTGTCAATCAGTAAGATTCTGGAGGACAGCTCCCTCAACCATCCCCCCTTATCCCCGCAAGGTCTCAGCCTGTCTAGACATCTTGCAATTTTCCTCTTTTGTGAGCGCGAGTAGAGAAAGAAAGAGAGAGAGATTTTTAATACAAAGAAATTTAGTTTATCCACTGTTGTTTTGCCCGAGCTGATGAAATTTGTCAACAGAAGAAATGGGTGTCAAATCGGGCCTCAAGGAGAAATAAGAGGCAAATAGGACATCAGTCAAGGCAAGGTAATAAACGTCAGCTGCTGTGTGGTAATATTTTTTCCGTTGATCTCTGGTCAGGTGGAGACAGTGACAGAATATTTTAAGATGCAGCAGAGTGTGTCTTCCAGTCTCAACAGATTACTAAGCCTGGGTGTAATCCCAGGAAGGTCATAGCTCACCTTTAATCTCCTCCCATGTGTCATTATACGAGCAGTTCTAACTACAGTTCCCCAAATGACTGATTGGAGGACATTATTAACATGGCACTCACACCATGCCATCTGTTCATGACTACAGATGAATAACATCATGTGATGATGTGCAGCGTATTATTTAGTGGAGCCTCGGAGGCGTTGGATACTATGTGTATTTAAATTTGCACTGGCACAGTAATAGTGTGAGACGTAGAGGGATAAATGTGAAAGAGAGTTGAAATGTGAACATTAAAAAATAAGTTTTTTTATAATAAAAGTAACAAAAAATGCATTAATGATTATTTTTTGAGCAAATAGTTCATATAATGGTCGCATCAACTTAACTATTTCTATTTTCTTGTTATACCTTTGTGATTAATTTTCCTCTAGGAGGAGTGTAACATTTTCTACCATTTGTAAAGTTTAATAATGTGCTTAATATTTTGAAAATAATGAGTTAACTAAGTATGCAAGTTTTTTTTAGAATGCTGAATTTCAAATAACACATATCTTTATTTTAATATATGCAATCAAACTGATATTCCTCAAACTGATCCATAAATGTGCCTTACTAAAGTCAAAATATCAGGCACTACATGACAAAATGGTACATTGGTACTTTCTAAAATTGCTTTTTTTCAAAACTGGGACTTTTGTTGGGTTGAGATAAACAGCAAGTGAAGTCAATCCATCACACTTTTTGGGGTAGAATGACAGTTGAGCTAAAGGGGCAAAGAGAGAAGAGGAGGATGATATGTAGAGCTGCTTTGACTAACAGGCTATGGGAGATGTTTCATGGTATCTGTCTGCTCTTAACTCACTTTCCTAGTGCTTCTGCACCAGCCATTCAATTTATCTCATGCTCAGATGTCTTAATGCCCCTTACTGAGTAATGCTGGCACAAAGTCTGTAGAATGCATACATGTACTGTGGAGTTAGGTTTGTCTATAAAACACTGGCATTTGCCAAATAGGAAGGTGTTAAATGATAAGGAAGGTAGATATAAGTGATGGCAAAACTCCTTGCTGTGACTCCCTCTATAACATCCATTAGATTGGAGTAAAACTGATAGGGACATTTCTCCTTTTTCTTCATTGAAGTTCAAATAATTTGAAGTTTTAGAGGAGAGAACAGGAGAGGTTAGGCATTTTATTTCTGGTTACGGTGCAGCAGTTCAGCTCCTGTATGTATGACTTGTCTAGTAATGATGCTCTTGTTGTATCCCATCTCAGTTTGTTTGCTATGGCTGTTGTGAAGTGTGACCTGAAATATTCAGTCAAATAGCTCATTAGTGCAATAACGACAATTACACTGAAATGTCTAACTTGTAAATATACCTTTCAAATATTTGTTCTGGGCATGGAACCATTCAAGAATAAATATTGGAAGAATTGCTGGTGTTTTTTTCACATAAACCAGTTTATCTATGAATTACTCTTTTTTTTAAATAATGGCTGACCCTTTAAAAAAACTGAGAAATGCTAGAAATCTTTGTACTTGTTTCTATTACATTTGTTGGACTGGGCAATCTGACTTCTATTCAAATCGAGACATGAAGAAAATGTATCCAATTTGTTACCACTACAGACATTGAGGAAAAAGGAAAATGACTGTAATTTTTTCTTTACAAATTCAAACATTTACCATTTAAATAGAAAAATACTTCAGAATTTTGCATCTGTATACATGGAATAGAGAATCTCCTGGCACCTGTTAACCACGGATTCCAGCCCAGGAGGATTGGAGTACATTCCATAATTACTTTGCATTTCTTATATTCTTCAAAAACAGTCTATTTGATGTCAGTCCACAAGCTTTTCTGTTGAATTAAGATCGGTAATGTTTTGGTGTGCCACTCCAAAACATTAATTATCTTGGTTTAAAACCAAGATGGTATTTGCTCTCTGGTATGTTTGGGGTTGTTGTTTTGCTGAAATACCCAAGGTCATTTCGTCAGCACAGGAGAACAAGACCTCTCCAAGAATATTGATGTGTTCAAACTCATCCATGATTTCTTGAATAAATCATGGATGAGTGGATGATACATCAGTAAACATCCCAATATCATGATGCTTGAGCCACCATTCTTCACATATTACAGTCCGAAGAACTCTTGAACTCCAATTTAATGTTATTATTTCACGAAGTGGTGAACCATCTCTCTTTCAGTCACTCAGTGTGGCAAGTTGTAACCTTTTCCGCCCATGTAATTTTCTAAACAGTGGGCCCCCTGCTAATAGTTTGGAGCTGAACATTGACTTGTTGCCATTTTGATTATTCTTCAATCAATTGGAATAGTAATTCTGAATATATACACAAATAAAGGTGGATAGCATCACTGACTGAACTTCCTATTTCTGTCAGTGTGAACATATTTATTGAAATTAATGAAATAGTGATAATAGGGTATGCCAACCATATTTCACATGATGATAGATTTATACAATACAGACTTGTAAGTAGCTTGTAATCTTTTCATTGCTTTGTTCATTTTAAAGTAGGATTTGCCACATAGAAATTATATCATAAGAATTTGCCACAATAGTGTGAAGTGCCCAGTTATGTTTGTGATCAACTGTCTTCTGTAAAGTATTTTTGGAGCAAAACCTGCAGCTGTTTAAGTTTAATAACAGCAGCACTACATAATGTGATACAATTTATTACCACTATTAAGATAGGGAAGAATGGGTTACTACTATACAGCACATTCCATATGGTTTCACTAACAATAAATACAGTAGCTATTCTGTGATTTAATTTAGCAGTTCTTATTTTAAAAGCTGCTAATATAAATCTTAAGTGAACATTTAGTTTTTTTGGACAATATAAACATATTGATACAACCTGTCTTTTAGTTTGGTTTCCTTGGGGCGGTGAGTGTCATTGAATAAACTGAGGACCCTGAGCAGAGAAGGACAGACAGTTGTCACAGTAACTGACAGCGAAAAGCAGATCTCAGTTAACAATTGACAGGGAACTTTAATTAAATACTGTAATTGCCAATTAAATATTCTCTGTTTTAATGAAAGTCAAAAATGCAAGTGATTATTGGTTTTAGTCAAATAAATGAATACTTCTTCCTACTTGCAGGAAAAAGTTTGAAAACAATTAATCACAGTCTGGCAGTTGTTTCCCTTGCCCCTGTGGCACAAGTAAAAATCAATAAACAACTAGACCCCACTGAAGCTGAGCCCATGATGAAAACTCCCTTTCAATTTCAAAGCAAACAATTGTTGTTTGCTTTAATAAAGCAAACAAAAATTGTGCAGCAACAGCAAGAAACAAAGTATATAACAAAAACTAATGTACATAATCTAAACTGATGACCAAGGAAGTAGTGGGGCTGGGGATCACAGATGTGGGTTGGGGTGAGCACAATGTAAAAGTTGCAAAAGCACGTTCCAAATAAAACGCGTGACACAAAACTTTACAAACATAACACTCAACCTGGAAAACTTAGGCTTGTGGAAACATCAGTTTATGTCTGTGCTGGAGTGGCCATTAAAAATTATTGAAAAGATTATTATTTGATATGCAGCTTACAGGGTTAACAATTACTGAGTCCATCTGTTATATGACTAAATTAATTATAGCATTTACTGAAAGCAGTGTGAAGTTAGGAAGTACCATGTAGGTTTAATTTTCATGAGCTCCATTTTAAGAGTGTGAAATCATCTCAGAAGATTTCAACTGAGGGTCAGGAAAAGGCCCTGCGTCAATTGGAGGAGCTTAAGTATCTTGGGGTCTTGTTAGTGAATGAGGAAAAAATGGAGTGGGAGATCGATAGGGGGATTGTTGTTGCATCTGCAGTGATGTGGGTGCTGAACCGATCTATCATAGTGAAATGAGAGCTGCAAACCGAAGCCTTGCTTCTAGACTCATCTATGGTCACAAGCTTTGGCCAGTGACCGTAAGAATGAGATCACAGATGCAAGCGGCCAAAATGAGTTTTCTCCTCAGGGTGTCTGGGATCTCCCTTATAGATGGGGTGAAAAGATCAGTCATCCAGGAGGGACGCAGAGACAAGTTTTCTCCACATGGAGAGGAAACACTGGTGAGGTATTCCAGGCATGTACCATCAGGAGGAGACCCAGAGGAAAGCCCAAGACACACTGGAGGGAGTTTGTTTCTCGCCTGAACGGCTTGGGGTTAGGGTTGGAGGAGCTGGCCCAAGAGGCTGGGGAGAGGGAAGTCAGGGTCTCTCTGCTGAAGCTGCTGCCCCTGCTACCCGACTCTGGAAGATCATGGATGGATGGATGAATAAATTGCATCAATGAATGATTTTTCCCATTTTTAATGTTTTATTTGGTATTTTGTATTGATTTGTGCATTTCAATTGGTTGTTCAGGTGTCTCTTGACACTGTTCCTTATAAATAAGGTTAAAAGAAATTCTGAAAGGTTACACGTGACTTGAAATATATAAATATTTGATCCCCCTCCCTTGTTATAACTCAACTCATCTGTGATTGACAAGATATAAAAAAAATACTAAGCAAAAATTGAAAATAAATGGGGTGAGAGAGAGCGGGGATATATTCTAGATTTAATTTGATGAATTAAATCAAATTTGATTTGTAGTGTTTTATAGTAAATTTTATGCCAAGATGTCCTTTAGTAACAGTTAGTTGCCTCCTTCTTTATGTAACACAGTACCACAGGATGCAGGGCATCCATACATTTATTATTCATTTGATTCTGCAAGCAAGTTTTTTTTTTGTTTAGTTTATATGCATGTGCAGTCATGCTCTGCTCTCTCTACTGATCGAGATTGTCTCCTCTAAATGTCACTTTAAGTCTATTCATTACTACAACAATTTTACTTTCACAGCTGATTCAGAGGAAGGGTACAGTACCACTCAAAGCACTTGACACCTCTCTGCATTGATGTGTTTGCATGTGTTTGTGTGTATTTCTCCACATTCAGATTGGCATGTGCTGACAGAACATCCTTGCACTTGCTGACGAGCTGTGGACAGGAGGGAGATGTAGCAGTCAGAAGTATTTTCCTCTTCATTACATGTGGAGCCATGACTTTGAAAGTGATCTTCAAAATAGGAAAACAGGCGGAGGCCCCCACCCACTTATCCTTGGTGATGGGGGTCGTGATGGTGGTGGGTGCTGGAACATGTTGTCTGACGTGGCAGGACTGAAGGACAGACATACGCACAAGAGACGAGGGTAGAGTTGTATATTTAAAAAGAAAAAAAACAGTGACGCACACGTGTCACACCTCTTACTCAGGACTTCTCCTTGGCAACCGTCTCCACCCGCTTCAACTTGTACCAATCAGAATTGTCTTTGTGTTTCTATCTCTGTCAATAGCTGTCTCAAAGTTATTGTGCCTTTGGATGAAATTATGCATTCAATGTGTGTGCCTGGTACGTGGAGTGCCCCGTACAACTTCATCTTCTCCTGGACTGATTTGAAACAGAAGCACATATTTTATGATGCTGCCAGCACAAACAGAGTTAACCTTGGGTTTTGACACCACCCGTGGAGAGAGCAGTATTTATATGGTGAGATCAGTGTCTGCTGCCAAACTCTACGTGATAGAAGGAGAATGCCAGTTATTTTTGTCCTATCATGCAGCACCACATAGAACATACACTGCCTGAAATTGCACCGCCAAGTAGCACCGGGTTAATGTCATCATTTTAAGCCATCTCATAGCTGGACTTCCTGACCCCTGAGCTTCTGCCAGGGACATATTAATGATGATGTCAGCTGCCAACATGACAGAAGAGCAACATGTCAAGAAGCTTGACAAAGCATTAGTGCTGAGAAATGTAATTTGAGAGGTGTTCATGATCTACAGCATTGGTGTCAAAGTGATTTTCATTTTGGTCCACATCAAGATCACAAATGTCCCCAAAGGGCCAGATGTGGCAGAATGTATAGCTAAAACTGCCTATTAACGAACTGTTAAAATAGAGCTTTCTATGCATTTGATTTGTACTTCTGAAGGTTAAATAGTATTTAATATTATTCAAAATTATGTAATTTGGCCCTACCCATATAAAGCCTGATTTGATTTGACTGATAAAACAATATGTAAACACACAACTGTTATCTTGAAGTTCTATTTCTGTGGCACCCTCTGGAGTGTCACAGAAATATGTTGGGCCTAGACTTGGCCTCCATGCTTTCAGTTTTACACAAGATCTACAGATTAACTGCAAGAAGGTACAGTTTGAATCCAAAGGCAATCATTTGTGAAAAGACTGAAGCATGGGTTCATTATCAGGGAAGGAGTTATAAACACAGTGATCAAAATATGATTTATGGTTTGTGAAGAACATAAGAAACACCCAGGCCTCAGATGTACCCAATCTGACAAAGTGGAGCTGACCTCTATGTTCAGATTGTAGAGTCAAAATATTGCATAAACAAAAATCAAATCAAATCAAATTTTATTTGTATAGCACATTTCAGCAGCAAGGCATTTCAAAGTGCTTTACAACATATCAAACACAGAAACACAATGCAACATAGAATCAACAATCAAAACATGACATTAAGTCAAGTTCCATCATTAAATTTGTAATAGATTACGTTTCAAATACAATCCTAAACAAGTGGGTTTTTAGTCGAGATTTAAAGGAAGTCAGTGTTTCAGCTGTTTTACAGTTTTCTGGAAATTTGTTCCAAATTTGTGGTGCATAGATGCTGAATGCTGTTTCTCCTCGTTTGGTTCTGGTTCTGGGGATGCAGAGCAGACCAGAACCGGAAGACCTGAGAGGTCTGGAAGATTGATACAACAACAGCAGGTCTTTAATGTATTGTGGTGCTAAGCCGTTCAGTGATTTGTAAACTAACAACAGTATTTTAAAGTCTATTCTTTGAGCTATAGGGAGCCAGTGTAGGGACTTTAAAACTGGGTTTATGCGCTCTATCTTCCTGGTTTTAGTGAGAACGTGAGCAGCAGCGTTCTCACTAATTTGTTGGACAGACCTGTGAAGAAGCTGTTGCAGTTATCAATGCGACTGAAGATAAACGCATGGATGAGTTTCTTTAGATCTGGCTGAGACATTAGTCCTTTAATCCTGGAAATGTTCTTAAAGTGATAGAAGGCCGACTTTGTAACTGTCTTTATGTGGCTCTGGAGGTTCAGGTCAGAGTCCATCACTACTCCTAGGTTTCGGTCCTGATCGTTGGTTTTTAGTTGTAATAACTGAAGCTGAACAACATGAAACCAAGGATCCATTTTGCCCTCTTTCAGTGTTGTACTATTTCTATCGCTATAGCTTTTTTGACAGTCATAGAATTCTATTTGACATCCATAGCTGTGAAAATATAATTTCATATAATAGATGTTTCTTGCATATTTCTAGTTCAAACCACAAAATGACTTTTGACTCAAAATTGGAGAAAAAAAAGCTCTCAGTGAAAATCTGTCTTTGGTTCTGAGCCTGTCAATCACCACAATTCTATTTTTGCTTGTGCCTGAACCTTGGGGACAACAGCCATAGCTGAGCTCAGTAAATCTGTGACATCTTCATAGTGGATACTCTGGAGTTTTGTGGAATATGGAGAATTTTATACCCACTTTTTAGTAGAGCCTTAGGTAGGATAGAGCAGTTGAACCTTGTCCTTAACCACTCTTTATCCATGTTAAAGGTTATTGTATCACGCATTGTACAGACAGACATTGCTGTCACCCATTGGAATGTTCTTAAAATGTGTGCCAGCTTTGGAAAGATATAGCTCTAAGCTATTTTCATATTGTAGCAAATGCAAATCAGTCATTGCACACAGATTAAGTCTGCACACATTTAACAATATCTTCCTGCTGCCTTTCACATACCAATTGAATGTACGTTGCTGAACAGATAAAAGCAAACCAACAAAACCATAGATTACAAACTGAGGAGTTTATTTCTCAGTTTGTAAATCCTTGAAAGCTCACCTCCATTTCTCTTCTTTTTTCTACTTCCTGCCAATAAGGCTCAAGCAGTGGGAGTTTATGGGCGACATGGGCAACCGCTCATGGCACCATCTTGTGGAGGGCGACAAACTGGCTAGAACTGCCTCTGGGCTCAAGACATAAGAAAAAAAGGAGAAAAGATTAAACATGAAGATTTCCCATAATGTTGAGAGGTTTCTTTCCGTTTCATCTAAACAATACTTTGTAAATGTTTAAGGGCTGAGA
The DNA here is from genome assembly GCF_001444195.1 of Xiphophorus couchianus. Taxonomy (NCBI): domain Eukaryota; kingdom Metazoa; phylum Chordata; class Actinopteri; order Cyprinodontiformes; family Poeciliidae; genus Xiphophorus; species Xiphophorus couchianus. Next base: position 7,476,448 of record NC_040247.1, read on the forward strand.
AGACCAAGTGGCCATGTGGCACAATGATGTTATATGCACTATGTGGAATTTGCCATTGGTTTACTAAGAAAAACAGCAGAAACTCAATTAATAGAAGTACAAATCATTGTACATCAGTTAAGCCACATCTGCGAGTTGCTATAAAACACCACAAAGATTGCTGCACATTATCTAATCAGCCATGTAAGCTGTCATGTATGATGTGATGTCACATGCTCTTAGAAAACGTTGTATGTGGATATGTGACAAACTAGAATAAAGAACATTAATACAGTGGTGATTTAAAGTCATGCCTGCTACATTAAACCGAATGACCTTATATGTTGTTATGGTCTACTAATTGAGAAAGAGAATAAATATAAAATATTTGTTTAGTCACAATATTACTACCAAATAATTATATAAAGCATATGCCTTGCCAAGTTTGTGTGTCTCTTGATTGAGCTTTGCTGGAGAAACAGATGTTTTGTTAATCTTAACGTCATGGGTCAGACCATCTGTGTATCCTGAAGTATTGTTTGTCATGAACTGTACCTAAATACACAACATACTAAGAGAAGCCAGACTGGGGGCAAAGACAGAGACTTCCCTTGGAAAGCTTTTCACATTGCCCTTTTCACTCACACTGTCCTGCACAGCCAGAGGGCTCCTGGGTGTTACAGGCTGTCCTTGGGTTCTGCTCTTTCTCCAAATCCATTGTGCATGTGTCTCAGTGAAAGTGAGTGTGTAGCAGAGAGACAGAGATGATGAATGACTGATAATGACACTCTCGACCTTTGAACTTTTGCTCAAAAATTAAAAGGATTGCACCAGCAATAAATACAGTAAGAGAGATGAGAGAGAGATTAAGCGAGTCTAAGGAAAGCTTGTGTGCGTGTGTGGGCGGAAGGTTACCGAACACACATTTTGATCACATTGTGCCAAATATAATGAGCAGTGAGATGATAATTCCTGCCATGTCCTCCCGTAAAGCTCCCTGTGAGTGGGGTCAAACTACAGTCAGAATATTTGTTAGTATTTAGCTTTAGTACCTGTTAGTCCAACTCCACACTACCATCTGGTACAGTTTAGCATCAGCCATGTCTGATATTTAGTGTTATAGGCTATGCTATAGGCATTCACACTATTAAGTTCCACTTTTCTGGTTGCTTGCCTCGCTTCTTCTCCTGCATACTTTTCACCATTCAACTTTTATACTATTCAGCTTTCTCTCCTAATGCTGGCTATATCTCTTGGTATTCATAACCTCCATATTTTTTATAATATTCCGCTTTTTATGCGTTTTTCTCCCCATGGGGGAAACCGCTCCATCCTGTGGCAGAATTGAGAATTACAATATAAAATGTCCTTTTCAGGGTCCTGCCTTTTAATTGCAATGAATCATCCAGTTTCAGGGCTGACATGGAGGAAACAAGGCAGTGACGATTTTGAAGTTGGGCAGTTTAACAGCTTTTATGCTGTTTAACACCTGGGAATAATTTGAGCTTTTGACATTGCTTTTTTCGTACTGCATGTAGCATGTTTTTGTAGTCACCGTGCTAAACGATACCTCCAAGCAAATGTTGATATCTCAGGAACCATAAAAGGTATGGATTTCATTCACCCACCGTTTTTATCAGAAGGAATAGGTTAACGTTTCAGTCCTTTTCAAATTTTATGTTTTACATTAGGTTTTTTTTTTTTTACATTGCATAGAATATACAGTATTACTGTAACCCAGCAGGCTAGTGGTAGCCTATTTACTAGCTTTAGTATTTTAGCCAGTTTTAGCTTTTTAGCTAATTTTGGCTCTTACCTGGGTTTTTGACTCTGCATGGACTATTTCTTACCTTTCTGCAAGTCTTCAGCAGATGGCTTCAAACGCTTTTGCCATTTTCACCAAAAGCATTCAGCATTGAGCTTTCACACTTGCATTTTCATAGGAAATACATATTGAATTGGTGTGCACACAAAATCAATGAGAAAACCAACGAATATCAATATCTCACACTTAATAACCTGAGGAATACATACGCTTCCTCAATTGGTTCTTTCCTTAACTTCTTATATTGAAATATGTATTTTTTTCCAATCACTCCTCTTTTAGTTCTTTCAAAAAATGTTAATGAGAATGAGGATGCACTTTTAGTGTCTGAAGCCTAACTTTTCAGGTAGATATTTCAAATCAGACATAGTTTTACCCTAAATCTAATAAGATTGTTTTAATGCATTTAGGCATTAATCTTGTGTGATGCTGTGTCATTTCCTCTACATTAATTCAATGTGGGTTGTGTTTCTTGGTTGTAGGTAAGCACTTGCTTTCATCTTTCAATGCAGCCATTGCCAGTGTGTTGGCTCTTTTGGGTTCATCTGACAGATCCAACAGGTTTTAAACAAACTACGTTTGATAGTGCGCAAGGCATGACAACAGGCTTGGATGACATGACACACACTAGTGCTATATCTAAAGGTGGCAGGGTTACACTCCACAAACGTAGGCAAGACACAGCACAGCCAAACCCCGGTCGACACATAAACACTTCTCTAAATAGCACAGCTGAGAGGAAAGCTTTTTAGTTGCTGGAAGGAAATTTAAACCTTCTGTGAGATCAACTAACTACCTCATTCACCCTGGCAGTTGGCACGGCCACAGAGGTGTGCGTTGGCAAATGATGAGTCGAGGAGGAGTTGTGATTTGACAGATGGGATCTCAGTCCAGTAGAAAAAAATATAAATGGGAAAAAATGCAACAAATTTGTAAATCATTGGGTTTAATTTTTTTGTGTATGAAAAGCATATTTAATTTTTACTCTGAGTCTTTTATTTACTCTTTGGAGCTTTGTGTGTGCCATCTTACTTCTCACCTGCTTCCCCTCCTGCTGAGATGTGACACAGTTAGGAGGCCATGGTAAATTATTGCTCTCTTCCTTGGCACTGAAGGTCGTTTCTCATGTTATTATATGGTTGCTTTTTATCGCACTGTTTTAAATTCTGCAGCATTTGCATCATCTTAAAATAGCTTACTGCTAAGGACAAGGAATAAAACGTTTATTGTGAATTAGTGGTAAAATTATGTTGAAAAGTGAAGAATTCAGGATTTGCTATAAATTATTACTCAAATGTTGACCTTGTCTTTTACCCAAGAAATACTTTAGCCTACAGACCTTAATTAGGATAATAATACTTAAGAACAAAATGATAATCTGTGTCGACAAAACATCCCACATTTATGTTCCAACAGATTTTAGAAGCTGCATGTCAGCAATGTTTTGCACAGTGACTGAGATACAGCACACACGGTTTTCATATCTGGGCTGCAAATGTCTCTTCCTAGTGAGCTTTTACTACATGCAGAGAGGTTCTAAAACAAAAATAAGTCTGACTCATCTCTCTCACCCTGGTGACAAAAATCGTAAAAGAAAGAGTCCTTCTCACAAAGATGAAGAAGGCCCATATGCCATGTGATCCCAGATTTGCTCATTTGTAAATCACTGTAAACAGACCCAGCTGTGTGGGAATCCTGGGCACTCGTATCATTTAACAACATGAAATACCAGGGATCATGGTGCTAAGCTGCTCTTTCCTGTAACTTTTTTAGGATATGGACTTTGTACCTTGCTGCACTATATTGAATTACTCGCTGATTGCTGCAGTGATGATCTCTGGCAGCCCTGAGCCATCTTTTCTACTCTGTCCTTGGGCTATAGAAACATAATTCTTTATCTCACATCCTATCATGGCGAAAGGCAAGGTGCCAAGAATCCCAAATGTCAGTGAATGGCTTAGGAAATAACAGCTGCTGTTCCATCTTGAATGTCCACCGCCACATAGTGAGAGGTGTTGAAAGGGACATAGTGACATTTGCAACAGGGTCTTCTCAACTTCCTCTCGTCTCCCATCTCTGTTTCCACCATGCCACCAGTTGTTTCCTGCCCTGCTGTGACCATTAATCTACATACTGTTGGATACTAGGCTTCTTACCAGGCCAAACATCACGCTGTGTTTGACATTCATCGTTTATTGATGGCCTGTTCTTTAATTGCAGTCGGAAAGAGCTTAGCTGTTCTGCTCTCACACTGGCTGATCCATAGGGAAAGCCCTCCTCCTGATTTTACTCACACTGAGAGCCGTACTGTTGACTTATAATGGTTGTACCAGGCACTGAAAAAAAAATACCAACAGGACTGTATTATTCTTATTTGTCATGTCTTCCATTCTGGCTCAGATCTGTAAACAGTTTGAGTTTATTTGTGGAGAAAAGACATATGTAATGTTGAAAGATGAGTTAAAGATCATTTTAGTTTGTATGTGAGGAAATAAAGGTCCAAACCTAAATTTCTAGATGTGTGAAATATATATATATTATCATAATAATATTTACAAATTTAGACCCCCTGCATGTTATTGTATAAATAAGGAAATTTCGCGCATGCGGACCAACCTGGAGGGCAAAGACAATTCTTCTACATGCATAGCCGCGCTGCCGCCGTAGAATAATTCCGCTAACTGAATCAAACTTGGAAATATAGATATTATTAATTTTGTGCTGTGCTCCACACAAAGGGAAAAACCGTTAAATTATAACTCCAAACCACTTCTTTCTTCTGTATCAGCGCAGCTAGAGCAGGCTTGTTGCCATAGCAACTTACAACAACGAAACAAAAAAAAAACACTCAAATATTTTCCACACGAAAAACAGAACATTCTGTCTGTTGCAGTAGTATGGTTAATAATACCTACATGTCCAAGTTAGATTGAGTTAACGGAATTATTCTACGGCTGTGCATGACATGTTAAAGAATTGTCGTTTTGCCCTCCAGCATTGTGCGCACGTGCGAAATTTCCTAAATAACAATAACATGGAGGGGTGGGAGGTCTATATTTGTAAATATGATTATGATTAAGTCAGTGTCTCACCAGCTATGAACCTCACCGTGCGTGAGTACAATGATACTCCATTGTAATGTTTTCCTAAATAAGACCAAGTTTCTTTAAAACTTTAGCCTTAATACATAACCATGCCTGTTATAATGAAAACAAATGACACGTCTCAATTGTGAATTCAAATTGATAAATATATTTTTCATGATTGTGAACATTTATTAGTATTAGGCCTGTTAGTTATGCAATTGTAATGCATTTTTCACAGCATTCTGTGAAAATTAGTTTTCTGAACTCTGCATTGGAAATCTAAACTAATCCTCCCATGTGGTTTATCCTGCCACCACAGTGCTCTTTCATTTACAACCACTCACACAATCCGATTTTAATCTACATTAGGCATGGGATTAATTTGATTTCATATACAGCTGCAGTTCGTCAGTCAGTTAATTTAAGCAGAAAGCAGCGACTGCTTCAAAGGAAATGTTAACTGTGCAGCAGATCAAGATGTAGCTCCAGAAGGCATTTTTGCAGGTGTGGATACTGTGCAAATTCAAGCATGCGCCTGGTATCTCTATAAATAGCTGAACTTTCACTGAAGCTTCCCTAAATAGATACAACTAAAAAGCTAAAATATTAGACAAGTTTGTACAACCAGCATGCAGGGTGCATTGATGAAGATAGTTTTATGTTGGACAATTTGTTAATATATTATCATTAAATGTGCAAGAAAAACAACTTAAAGAATTTATTCATCATCAACATTTTTATGTATTCCCTGTAGTACTTTAAATCCAGTAAAGCTGAACTTGAGTCATTCATCATAATGGTGATCCCATAGAAAACCTGAGGGCACATAAGGAAAATCAAGAGTGATGCTGTTTCATTGCTGACAAGGTCAGAAACATAGTCTATTTCAAATTTGGAATAAGCACAAAATCAGCTTAACAAAGATGAAATCTTACTGACTTTAAGAAATTTAAAGTTAGGTACAGTAAATTTGAGTTGATTTTTAGCTTAAATTTATGACAGCTAAAATTAGGTGTTCGATATCTACACAACATGAGAAATGGATAGAGAGGGTTGATTAATGAAATTGCAAATGCAGCTCTAGAGCACATCACATTAAAAATACTGTATATATTTTTTTAAATCTCAGTTTCTTTAAGCATTACATTTGCAGTGTGTTTTTTAATAGATCACCAAATGTAATGGACATTGCTGGTGTGACTATTTGGACAGATTTTGCAACCAATAATCAGACCTGAAACTGTAGCTCTGCATTTCATATTCATATGTAGTAGAGATAGCAGTTGTAGGTGACTTGCCTATGTATACATTAACCCATCAAACTTTGTTCCACAGGGTGAATGTGGACATCTGCTGGACCACATAATTCAACAGCATAAGTTAATGGATTCATCAGCATCCATCCATCCATCCATCCATTTTCTGTTCACCCTTGTCCCTAATGGGGTCGGGAGGGTTGCTGGTGCCTATCTCCAGCTACGTTCCAGGCGGGAGGCGGGGTACACCCTGGACAGGTTGCCAGTCTGTCGCAGGGCAACACAGAGACATACAGGACAAACAACCATTCACACACAACACACACCCCTAGGGAGAATTTAGATAGACCAATTAACCTAACAGTCATGTTTTTGGACTGTGGGAGGAAGCCGGAGTACCCGGAGAGAACCCACGCATGCACAGGGAGAACATGCAAACTCCATGCAGAAAGACCCCGGCCAGGAATCGAACCCAGGACCTTCTTGCTGCAAGGCAACAGTGCTACCAACTGCGCCACTGTGCAGCCCACAGTGGCGTATTAGGAATTCATCAGCATATTATTCATCAGCACATTCATCAGCATATTAGGAAAAATGTTTTACTCACTCAAGTCAGTTTCTAGTTTCATTAATTATCTCAAGTCCAATCTGGAATGACGAAGGAACAACTCAATAGTTGACAGGAACAGAATACTAACAATGTGTTACTTGGCTTTATATGTGCCAACTGTTTTTTTGCCCCCAAGGAAAGTCTACTCTGTAGTTGTGTCCTTGCAGTTGTAAAGTAATATTACAACAATGAATTTAAAAAAGCCCTACTACAAGTGAATGACTAATACAGGTTCAAGCATTAGTCACTTAGTGCAATCTACAGTGGCAAAAATGACATGAACAAATGAATCTGAAAGCAGCACAAACTGAATGCCATAAATTGTGCATATTATGTCATTCAGAAGTGGATTCATGTGAAAGCAATGCCCTACTTTGGTGGCTAGCTCTTGTTAGGGGTGTCTACATACAGGTTATGTAGACAAACGGATTAGATAAGAATAAGAACCATTATGATGGCGGGTAGATACACAATTTCTGTGAATAAAAACATAATTAAAGATGGGAACAAATGCAGTAAAAAGAAAAAAAACAAGGCAACAGTGCCCTGCTAAACTGATCCTTTAAAAAATTTTCAGAACAAATATCAGGTGTAAATAGATACATATTCTTTCTTGTTATGTTTCATTTACTTTGAAGTTTATATACTTATGCCTAATGCCTGTGTGCTGTGAGTATGTGAAACTGAAGTCAAACTTTTGTTTGCGCTCACAAACTTGGCCAATAGGCCTGATTCTGAACGAAGAAGTTACAACTGCTGAATAAAAGGTAAAAAAGGACTACATAAGAAAATGTCATGAAATAAAGAGAAAGGTTTAAGGCAAGCATGGAAATTTCTAAAAAAAAAAATCTTCAGGGTTTGTTGTTTGTGTAGAAACAATCTCTTTTTGAGCTGTTAGTAAAGCATTGTGAGGTCTATATTACAACAAAATTATATTTTAGCCAAGAATCAGATATTATTGATGATACAAGTTGGCATAGTTAGTATCATATTTGCTTGTTTGTATGGACTCAAATGTAGGGAGGAAGCTAGAGTATAGTAAGTAAGTAAATACATTTTAAAAAACAACCTGAAACTGCCATAACGCTCAAATCCATATTATGGTACTGCCATATTTTCTATAAAAAGTGCAGACCACTTTGAAATAGTCATAAAATAGTAAATTGCAGGATTTAAAATGAAGCAAGCTGGTGAAAGTCAGTGGTTTACTTAAAAAATGTGGGGGGGAAAAATTTATAAAAAGCAAATTCTAAGTAAAAACAAAATTACATTGTGAGGATCTGATTAAAAGCTGTCTGATTGAAGGATATTAGTGGGAAAGTTAATTGCTAAACCAGGAGCAGGTGGTTCATTAGAAACTGGGAGCAGCTGTGAGGGAAGGAAAGTAGCTGAATTTGAACTGAGGAAATGGCTGATAGGATAAAAATGGAATATCGGAAAAAATCGAAACACATCATGACAGATAGTAGTCTTTTTTTCCTAAAGATATTTTTTTATTTATGAAAATAGAGTGGTATTTTTTATTATTATTAATAATAATGCATACATATTTGTAAATATTATTTTAAAGACAAACAGCTGATAATATATTTTAGAATCTAACGCTATCTTACAAACACAGCTTTTCTTGCCTTTTATTGATTCTGAAATACGACCAATAATTTCTTCTCACGATAGGAAGTGACATCACATGTTGACAGTGACTTGATGAATCAGACACGCCCCCCTGGAAAAAGGAGAGGGAATGAGATAAACCGTGGTAGATTCGGAGGCAGACATTGGATTGGCATGGCTGTGTGCAGCTCAGCACTTCATCCTACATCCACAAGGCTCCTGCCTGGGCATTTGGATTGTCTCTCAAACAGCTTAGAAATGGTGCTGGAGAGAAAAGCACTGAGCCTGGCTTTGTTTTTACAGCATGTTGCAGGGCACTCGGAGATAGAGAGAGAGAATTAAGGGCGAGCGGGGGCAATATCACCACACATTTGAGCGATGCTCCGTGAGCTCTGTTTTTTTCACACCGTTTGGCTTTTCTGCACAAAGACTTTGGACTAATGGACGAATGCAGGAATGCAACTCTTTGCTTGTCATGCTTGAATTACTGTTCCATATATCATTTTTTGTCACAGTACTCATTGTCTTTGTCTATCACTGCTGCCAGACGAACTGTGGGGTAGTGTGGCGGACACAGCTTTCTCCTCAACCCCCCTCTCCCTTGTCTGTTTCCCTTACTTCTCTTCTCTCCCAGCTTGCTCGTGTTAATTTACCGCTTCTGAGCTACATTACCCTCTGTGTTATCTTTCGTTATTCTTACTGGTTACTGTCAGGTTCTCGTTGCACATATAAAACAGATAGACTGCTGTTCTATCTTAGCAGCTTGTTACGTGATCTCCTAGAAAAGAGTTTTCCTCTGCTGTTCTGCCGTCACACAATTCCTAAGCTCTGTCAGGTATCTCTCTCCATAACATCAAGATGCTCATTCAAGAGGATTGATCTCTTCCACCCCCTTCACTCATCCCTTCCCCTCCCTTCTCCCAATCTTCTGCCCTCTGACCCCCACGTTTTTGTTCTCAACCCCCATCCATTTTCTCCCTTTTGTCCTTAACCTAAACCTCCTCTCTCCTAATTCATTTGACCCTCTCGACCATGTTGCCATGGGTCCACTGGCTTCAACCTATCCTCGTTTTGCTGTCCTCTGTCTTTTGGACCTGGGGCGAAAACTGCCCAGCAACCTGCCTGTGCCCAGATCCTCACACTGTGGACTGTAGTGGCCGGGGGTTAACCCGTCTTCCTGAAGAGATCCCTTTGGATGTTCGGAGGCTTCTGCTGGCCGACAACTGGATACCCCGCATCCCTTCGGATTTTCTGGTTCTGTACAGTGACTTGGTCTACTTGGACCTCCGGAACAATTCCCTCTCTTACATAGAACCTGGGACTCTAAGCACTTCCTCCAGGTTGGTCTTCCTTGACCTAGGTAGCAACAATCTGACTGAAATCCCAAAGGGGACTTTTGGGGAATCCCGGAGCTTGATCAAACTGCGACTGGGAAACAACCCATATTTGAGCATGGTGAGTGAGGACGCTTTTCTGGGCCTCACCTCTCTGAGAGAACTTGAACTGGAACGTAATGCACTATCTACCCTAAAGGTGGGAGCCCTGAGTCAGTTGCCCTCCTTGCGGGTGGTGAGACTAGAGGGCAATCCTTGGGTTTGCAACTGCAACTTCACCAACCTGTTTGAATGGTTGATGGAAAATCATCACAAGCTTCCAAATGGTAAGTAATGTCATTTTAGAAACAGCTCTTTGTTACTGTGCATTAGTCAGATAACGTAAATCTGAGTGAAACATTCATTGGTACATGGTAAATCCAACGCCATCACACTTCCCTGGTCTATTTGTTTCTTTATTTATTTTCCCAGTGGAAGAGGAAACCCCCTCCCCCTCCCTTGTTCTAATTTTGTCTCTTTTTTTTCCTCCACCCCCACAGCCCTTGATGTGGGAGACTCAGTGCGTAACATGAGACAATAGCACTTGTTTTTCACAGTGACAGTTATGTTTTACTTTATGAAATTTAATAGTGTTTAAAATTATGTAATATTTTCTATGGAGATGGTTTAAAAGAAACTCATGTGGTTTAGGATTTAAGCATTCATGCGAACCAAGCACTGACCTCAATATTGCACGTTCACGAGATCAAACAATTTGTTTGTTTTTTTTTTTAAAAATGCTTTATTATCTCACATTTTCATGCATGCTGGAATTTAAGAGTAGGAAAACACAAAGATTTTATTTTTCTACAGAGAAAATAAAGACAATTTTTCACATCATGTGTATATTGCTTTATCCTTGTGGATTTTTAGGCTGACAGACTCCATCCACCAATGTAATTTAGCCGTGAGAGCTACGTTACATAACCGGATGGACATTTTGGTGGTTTTACAAAGCAGCCTCAATGTGTGCATGCTTGTTCCAGAGGAACATAAAATATTAATAGCCTTTTAGGTAAAATCCTCTAAACAAGGTTGACTGGTTTTAACAGCCAGGGCGTCTGTATTAAAAAGGGGCTGCCAGTTTTTTCCATGATGAAAATGATATGAAATCGTCCTATCTTGTACTATATTAATTATAGATCCATTTATTTCCGATAGTATGGTATGTGTTTGTGTTCTGTTACAAATATTATTCGGGAGTTAAATCTTTTTTAGAACGCAGATTATTTCCTTGCAATTGTTATAGACAGGACTTATCTCATGAGAGCAGGGTAGGATGTGGGAGCAAAGAAGCAAAAATAAACAGATCTGACAGCTGAGCCACACGTGACTTGTACTAAGGGTGATAATTTTCACTTCAGATTACAGATTTGTGATAACATTGATTTTTTTTTTTTTTTTTGCTTAAAATGTACATTTAAGCTAGATGTTCATTTAAGCTAAATGTACATTTTAATGATTTAACAAAGCCATTGTGATAAAATACACTGAAAATATATGATGATGTTGGGGAAACTGTCAGTTTTGTTTCAAAAAGATCTGCTTTCATATGAAGTCTGATTACTCACGAGCCAAATAATCTAAGGAATGGTAAAGCAGTGTGTTTTTAAATGTGGAAAATAATTGCAGGAATCAGTTAAAGTTACAAAGTAAAAGATGGGAAGAATTTTTAAATTGATTCGCCTTTTAAAGTTCCACAAAACTATATAAGCATTTCATCAAGCATATTACTCTGTCATAAAGATCTGTATTCTGTCTGCAAGATCAAATTGGCTGAAAGTTAACTATATTCTCACTGAATGCTTTTGTGCTCAATCTGAAAACTGGTTTGGTACTTTTCAGGTCTTGTAAACTGCTGACAACCTACAAAATTAAACTACTTACATACATATAGGCCATGGTGTTCTGTGCTATTGATTCTGCCCTTACTCTGCACTCAAATCTTTTTTTCCTTTGCCACCTCAGGTAGGAAAATTTGCTCACACATTCAGTCCTCATGCTGCCAGACCCAATAAACATAATGACGGAGCTCTTAACATTGGGAAAATAGTATGACCTATTCTCAGAGAAAAAACAAAAACAAACATAAGAGACATGATTATACAATCACAGATGGATACTCATTAGTGAATGAGCTTGATTTGATAGGCTTTGCAGTATGCGTTGCCTCTCTAACAACCGTCATCAGTTGATGGACGTTAGCAACATATAATCTAGTTCTACAAAATCTTGGAAATCTTGTGTATGAGTAGAGTTTTTTTTATTTTTGCACCATGACATATTTTAAAAAACAAAAACAAATATGTGGTCTATATAAGCCAACAGCTGAAATGTTATTTACCAGCAGACAGAATTAACTCATTTTGACACTGAATATTTTTTCTAACAAACATTTCATATCCAGCATTAATGGGTCTTTGAAATGACTCCTTAAAGTATCTGAAGTTGCAAAATTAATAACGTTTAAGTGTATTATCAGGTGTGTACCTGATAAGACTCCGAACAACGTGATACAGCTGTGCACATGTATGAGTGACTAGTGAGCTTCTCAGGGCTGACACTTTATATCAGGAACTTAAAAGCTAATACATGGGCAAGATTTAACATGATAGGATAAGCTTTTAAAGTCATGACTATTACTCTTGGTTCTTTCTTTACCATTTCTCCAGGATACTAGAGTTTTCCACTTTACATTTTAGTTTAGATTTAATTTTGCAGTGTGGAAAACAGAGATCTAGTCCTTACTTGTGCTCTAAGGATTCTACATTTGACTCTGACTTGAAATCTATCACTTAACTCTCATGAAAAAAACATTACTTCATGTAAAGATAGTAAAGAATAATGCAGTACCTTGACAGCATTTGACTAAATGGTTATGATAGTCTCCTTTGACTTGCATAAAAATAACTGGTTGTCATGTAGGAGTTCAATTTAATGTTTGAACACTGTGGGGCAATAAAATGAGTAAACAGCAACCTTCAGTTTCACAAGCTTTTATTCAAGGGTCTTCCCTTGAATAAAAGCTTGGGGAATATTTTAACCACTGCAGTCTGTGTCTATTTATTTAATCTCTACTTATGTCATGGCTAATGCTACAGGGCATTTTTAGACCATTTCAAAGTCTTTCCTGTGCAATTTGCTTTAATCACTACTGTAGAGGTGTTATTAAAGGGAAGGGGCGGGGTATAAGTTACATCAACCTTTTTGAGCTAAATATGTCATAATTTTATTTATTCATAAAAAGCACAACTGGAACATTGCTTTGACTCATTCATGCATGGTTGAAGAATCCTCAAATCTCACATGGCAGCCATAAGGGGATTGCTTAATGCCTGCATCTGTCCCCAGCTGAGGACCCACCCCATCAATCGTCCCTCCCCTGCGTCTCCTCCACACAGCTCCACCAAAATAACAGCAACAGCAATTAGCAAATACCTGGTGAAACTGCTGAGTTTGCTGAGCTTATCATACAAATTACAAAACTCCTGTGAATGGTTGTATACGGCGCCAATGGGCAATATGGAGAAGCATTGTTGTGATGACGTGCTTAAAGAAACAGGCTAATTTCAAGGCATAGGATGTGGTTATGATGTGAAGTGGAAGTGTTTTTTGATATATACAACATATTCATAACAACTGAAGGTAGCATAGTTACTTGATTGTGCTACAAAATGGCTCCATATACCTGGAAAATATATTATACCCCCGTTATTTACTGTAGCTGACGATACTGCCCACCTTGAAATTGGGCCTCTGTCTCATTAAGAGGCTGCGGCACTTTCTGACATTTTCCCTTATTTTAGAATTTTGTATCAATATTTATTTTTAGAATTTATTAAAAAATACATACTTACCAAGAGAATTCTGATCTGAAATTATTCAAAACATAAGCAGAAGGGGGTATATTAAAGGACATGAAATGGAAGGAGATCTGGACAACATAGTGATTTCTGGGTATGTAAGTTGAGATATAAGCAAATAGTTAAAATGACTCCCAAGCCTTCATGAGGAGAAAGTAGAAACACTTTAGTACTTTATTGAAACTGGACACTGTCAAATATAGAATATAATAGAAATAGTCTTTAATGTCCAACGGAGTGGACATTCAGGTGCAACAGCAGCATCATGCACACACACATGCACACACCTACATGTAGTGTGTGTATATACAGTATATAAGTTGTACAGAATTATTGCATAAAGACAGTGATCAGAAATGGCGTATTTGGATCCAAGGGATATGCAACTGAGTAGGATGACTTGTTTTTCAAATGTACTTAAAGTGCATGCATGTTAAGCATTACGAAGAAAACAGATCATTTACAGTACAGTAAACAATCTAATGAATATTAGTAATGAGTAAAATATTGCTAATGATTATGCAAATCCCAGAATGGATGTAAACACATATTGCTTTTGTTGGGAGCAGTCATGAATATACATTCTAACAGCTACTGGGAGGAAGAATCTTCTCTAACACTCCTTTGTGCACCTACAGTGCAGTACACTGTCACTGAAGAAAGTCTCCAGATCAGCAACAGCTTCACACATGGGGTGGGAAACATTGTCCATCAGTCATGTTATTTTAGCCAGAGTCCTTCTGTCTCCCACCACCTGAACTGAGTCAAGGGAGCATCCGGGCATACAGCTGGCCTTCTTGTACAGCTTCCTCTGAGCTGTTAATGTCAGCATTTCAAAATCTCTAAATTGTATGTATAGAATCCAAATAATATACAGAAATTAATCTATAGACATTCCTCTCTATAGGACAAAAAATGTTGCAGCATTCTCTATAAGTGCCTGCAGAATAAAGCATCTGCAGAGTCTACAGTAAATCCAATTCCCAATTCATTTTTCACTTCTTGATTTCCCTCGTGATTTTAACTTCACAGCACAGCATCCTTTTCTGTTTGTGTCACCGCATGTCAGAATGATAGGTGGCTGAAAGATAGTTGAAATTTTAGAATTTCAAATTATAAGCAAAAATGCTGTTCATTTTTAAATAACTTCGGATTGTCTCTAGTGTAGCAGTGGATGTAACTAATTCTTTATTTAAAGTTGACTCACAAGTCAATTAATCTTTTTTGTATTTCTTACTGGGTCACCATGTAAAAGTTTCTTTTAGCCACCAATCAGGTTCATAAATGTTTCAGTGGAAGATTGAGTGTAAGCATGATCCACTGCTGTCTCCGGTGCTCTTGGGTTAAGGATGAACAAAGGCCATATATAATTCAGACTGACACAGTTCTACAGCACATTGGCCAGGGTAATTGGAGCTACAGCTGCCTACAGGGCAGGGCAGGCCAATTTCTCTTGGGAGATGGCATATTGGGACTCAGGCCCATCATGGTGTTGCTATCAACACTAGTCATGACCTGACCAGTTTCTCTGTAAAGTAGCAGTTCAAATGACTACTGTGGTCAAAGCCTGAATTTTCCTTCACAGCCTATTGAGTTGCTCCTTTGAGACCTGTTATCACACTGCACAAACAGCTCTGAAAATATGGTGTCATTGACCAGTTCTACATAGCACAAACATTAAGCTGCAAAGCTCAATGCAACATCTCTGGCTATCTTTACCACCCATGGGTATATGATGTGAAAATATCTGTTCTATTAACACAACCTGACAGCTTGTTTTATCTTGGCCTAATTTAATGTTTATTTAAAGTTTGGATGTGAGAGATGGTGCTGGCAAGGGAGAGCTGAGTGGGAAAAAGGTGGACAGATTTACAAAATGTGATAGCATCATGTGGTACATGTTGAAAAGCAGAGGAGGATAATCTGCCAGTTTCAGAAGTAAAACACATTATTTCCACGGATGCCTGTGGAAACCTGTTTGAACATTATTTTAGTTTTCCTTATCATGTGTTAAAAATTCAAGGGATTTTTAACATTTGTATTTATGATCAGAATGAATTATGTTATTTGAAAATAAAAAAAAAAAAGCCATTTTTGGATCTTTTAAATATCTCTTCTGTTTGCAGCAGTCAGCATGCTTTGTGGCTTAATGGTAACTAAATTTGTGTATGCCTGGTGTAAGGTTGCTGAATCTTTCCACAGACGGCGTTCCCTTATGAATAATTCACTCATTTCCCCGAGTCGCAGCAATGCTTCTCTCTTTGTGCATGCTTTGCAAATATTACTCACTCTGTTACCATCCATTTTTTTCTAACTTGAATGAACCTCACATTTTTTACAATTAGGTATTAGATTTTTTTTTTAGAACTGAAGAACTTTTCCTTGTGACTCCAATCATGTATGAATGATTTACATTTATTGACATTTACCCATAAGTCCAAGAGATTAAATCCAGTATCATAGCTGAATGGTTGGATTATTAGAAAGGTCCCTAGACACTTATGTTTCAAGTGTTCTAAATGTAAACTCAACTACATGAATGTCTGACCACTGTTAATTGATTTGTTCAGAGATCAATCTGGAGAGATAGAGTGGTGTTAAAGGGAGGGATGTGAAACTAGGCAGCAAGGTAGATCAATCACGACGGAGACAGGAGATAGCCTATCCTGTTGACTGGCTGTAATCCTAAATGTAATCTATCAACTGTTCCTGCCAAGACTGAAACATATCTGTGTGGGCAGACAAACTTGAGAGTGTAAGGGCGTGATTTGTATTACATCACTGAACAGTTGCCTGCCGTAGAGTCTTAATACTTGTCATATCACATATTTCAGGAGTAGTTTATAAACTGTTAGCATATTACATAGTTAAAAAAAACTTAAAGAGTAGACAGTATATCATCAATTTGAAAATTTTTTTCTTTCAACTGTGTTAAGTCCTTAAACCCATCATGGTTATTTTTGACTTCCATAACCAGAGTTAGGAAATGTACATAAAATAAGCATGAAAGCAAAAGCAAGACAGCTGACATAGGATTTACATGTTCAATTCAACATATGATTCATATCCTTGGTAGATTTAGATTTTAAGTACATTTGTGTTCACTCAGTCTGTGCATTTCCTCTGATTAAAAAGGAAATATGTGTGTCAAAGTTAGTTTTAATCAAAAGTGGTTGAGACCATGATAGCTAGACCATGATAGCTAGTAATTTAGTATAATTTTATATGGTCCATGAAAAGAAAATCAAACATGGACAGATTGCATAGATTCTAGCCATAATATTTCACCTTCAATTTTGGCAAATTAAGGAAAACAGATACAATAACTTTGCAAGCTATACAAACAGCTTGTCTGTTGGCTCTGATTCACTTATTTGCCTTTTATTTTTATAGAAATGTTTATAATTTATGAGTAAAATGTAAATAATTTAACATATTTTGACAAAAACAAGCTACACATAGAATCTAAATTGTTTTGGAGAAAACATTTATGACTGACCATAAAGAGAGAGAAGACAGAAAGAAATGTAAAACGTCAAACCCAACATGTATTGAAGAAGAAAAACGTCTTTAATTCAAATATTAGTAAAGTATGCAATGTTGAGACTTATTTGTGCCATTCTCAATAATCAATGAGAAGCATTTTCTTCACAAACAGCTAAATGCACAATATTCTTACCCTTTTTAATGTGTAACTAATTATAGTGCTTGCATTCTGAAGATAGTAATGAATACAACATGTTTTCACCAGAGAAATTTCTCTCCTTCAGTGTGTAGGCTCCCACACAATGTCTTCTGCCCTATGGCAAAGTAGCTTTATTGGTTGTATGTCAACCTTGTTTTTGTTTTCCTGAGATAGAGAGATATATGAGCTGCTTAATGGTGTCCAAAGTTGGGTTTCACTTTCTGCTTTGGCTCTGTTTATTTTTCATTGAGATTTTGCTGCTGTAGTGTGACAGCCACTAATTTTCTAAGGTGTTGAACAAATAAGATGAGCTCTAAGGGAAAGTGCCTTAATCTGTAGGAATGTTATTTTTTTTATTTAGTTAGTTTTTCTTTCTTTGTTCTTTTGTCCATGTTAGATGCACTCACATTTTGCAATAATCTTCTAAAAGCCTTTCAGTTGTTTTGACACTAAAATCCTCTTAAAATTCTGAAATATCCAATCTGGGGTGTTGGATAATTCTGATGAGCAATAAAGTAATTCTAGTGAGCAATGAAGTAGGTGACCTTCATGGTAATCTGTGGTTGTGTTCAGTTTTCTTGGAAATTTTGAGGGTCTACTTAATTAACACCTTAATAGCTGTTTCTTAGCTTCTGTTAAAAGAATTCCTCTAACTTTATTATGTAAAACTAATATCTCCAGGCATACATTTGGATTTAGACCTATACTGCCAAGTCAGGAAATATTTGTAAAGTAGTCAGTTTGCTATATTTCTCAAAAGGGACTAAATTGACTACAATTTAGGGCTGAAACGATTCCTCAAGTGATTCGAGTACCTCGATTATTAAAATTCCTCAAGAAAAATGTATCTGCCTCAAAGCTTTGTTATGTTATGTGTTATCATTTAATACACTGTGTTCCGGCAGGGTTGTTATTTGCTATGCGCAGCGCTCTCACTTCTGCCTGAGTTGTTGACGAAAGCTAAGTGTTAGCAGCGTAATGTCCAATTTTCAAGTTCAACCTGGGAGGATTTT
The DNA here is from genome assembly GCF_001444195.1 of Xiphophorus couchianus. Classification (NCBI taxonomy): domain Eukaryota; kingdom Metazoa; phylum Chordata; class Actinopteri; order Cyprinodontiformes; family Poeciliidae; genus Xiphophorus; species Xiphophorus couchianus. The sequence continues at coordinate 7,494,752 of NC_040247.1, forward strand.
ATTGATTCATGATAATGTCTTGGTCTTTGTTGTTTTTCTGGGGACCAATAAGCATCCTTAAAATGACAGGAGCAATGTTTGGAGTAGCTTTTCTCCTCCTTGGGCTGCTGCCTGGTGGCCTGGTGTTCAGAGTGAACGACGGGGGAGCATGGCGGTATTATTTATATAGGTGAGCGAATAGACCGAACACTGCGGGCAGCTGTGCTTTAGATGCGTAGCTTTATGACCATCCGGAAAATAAATTTCATATCATCCCGGTCACAACAAATGGGTGGCGAAGCACATGGTGGCATTACATAGCTGATAGATGTGTTTCTATGTGTGACAAATGCAGACCGTGTCAAATCCAGTTGCCAATATGAACACAAAGCTATAAATGTCTGGGCAAGGTGAGAGTTAATCTATTAAACTGACTGAAGATTAACCAAAAGCTGGAGCATAGACATTTTTTCATAAGTTATTTTTTATATTTGTGAGTCTGCCTCTTTATTATTAAATTGAATATAATTTCAGATTTTTGCATTACTTTTCCTCAGGTTAACTTAGAGTGAGCTATTATTGTTATTTTCTAAACTACAGAAAAGTTATTGTTAGGGATGCTCAAATGTGAAAAATTGGACTGATGTTGATATCTGTTAGTAATACTGCTGTTAAGTTAGATTTACCAATGCTTTATTTTATCTCTTTTTTTATCCGATTACTCGATTAATCATAAGAATAACCGATAGATTTCTTGATTACGAAAATATTCGTTTACAACAGCCCTAATCTGAATATCCTCATGACAGCTTGTAATTATGAGACACTGTCATTATAGTCTTTGCTTCAGAAGGTCACAATTGCAAAGAACCACAGCTGTTGGATTATTCTCTAATCTGCTAGTCAGTCCAAAATCTGTTTTAGTATTGTGTAATGTTAATTTTGGTGTCTGCTCAAAATTAAAAATAAGGATGAATTTTATTTTTCAACATTCCATTAAGACCAAACTTGCATCCTAATTAAAGATTTGCATTGGGTTAGAATCCACAACTAAATTTATTAATGTTAATAAGTGGTGACTCTTGAAGAGGGTTGTGATTAAGAGATGTGCTCACAATCTGATTGATTTGTACTTTTGGAAGATATTGTAGACAAAAATGCCTGATCAAGATGTGGTATTCTGACAGACAAATTGTTCAAATTAAATCAAAAAGTTGGTTATCCCTAGTTATACAGTCTAAAAGGCAATTATACCAAATACTAAAGAAATGCATACAAGCTTGTGGATCTGAAGGAAGCCAAAAAAATACATTGTCTAGAAAAATTTCTAACACATTATTATTTTCTTAACAGCTATATACAGTATGTAAAAGTAGCTCTAAATCTAACAATTCCAACATCAGAAAGATTTTATCTGCTTTGATATCCGACACAGAAAAAAAAGGTTGTGTATTTATACAGCATATGTAAACAACAGTTTATGAAATATACAAGAAGTGTCACCATATCCCCCTCCTGCAATTATGGGTGCATAATGGTTCCTGTTCTCTACTAAGTGAATGTCAGATGAGATGTAAGAATCTATTTTGTATTAGAGGATTAGTGTCACCAACTTTTATCAAGCTCCTAAAGAGTTCAGTTACAAACCTTATTAATAGTGTAGCAAGTTAATCAGAGGACCATGAAAACCAATTCCATGATATCACAAATTTCCATTGTCTTTTTCCATTGTCGCAACATTTAGGTGTTGAATGTACATTTACTAAGCTTTACAGATTGCACAAGCTGCTTATTTCATTCTCTGATTTTTGCTGTGCTTTTTTGTCTTATTAGGTTCTCACTTCATCGATACATTTATATATTTGATGCTAAATAGTAACAGGAACTGTTAATGAAATTAAGGATTGTAGGTGACTGAATGAAAACTTCTGTAAAGAATTGCTCGTGTTATTATAAAAAATGAAATGCTTTAAGGGGAATATATGTTGTTTTAGAAATTTTATCTATTTGCATGCCCAGCAACAGTGAAAAGTAGCCACCCACATTGCAAGCCTTTATATCTGCCCACATAACTACAGCAGTGTTTCTTATAGTACAATGCATTGCCAAAAGTCTTCTCTATGCTGCATAGAGCATTGTGTTTGCAATGTTAAGAGTGCATCAATTAAAGTCTATTGCCCTGCATTAAATACATATGTCTAATTAACGCTCAAAGGCCAACAAAGTTGTCGGTGCAACCAATTGAAGGATATCCACTGTAAAACTGACTGCGATCATTGTGCAATTTATTTTTATTTTTTAATCTGTGGGATAAAAGGGATGCAAAGTAGGTGAACTGTGATCCTGAGTCTAATGAATACTAAATATTCATTAATACATCCTCAGGTTTCATGCTGGATATGAAAGCAGCCATAACTACTGTCAAGACAGGTGGATTTCTGTGGAATGTACTAACCAACATAACATATTTTCTGAGCAATTTTAGTTGTTAATAGTATAGCAGTGTGTTAGTAATACACCACAGGCTCCCAAATTGGGCTGATCTAAAGCTACCTACTTTAGGTAGTTGTTGAAATTACTGTTTTCAGTTTATTTTACAGTATGCAACCACACATCACATTCTTCCAGTGAGAATAAGTGTGTACCTGCTGCCTTGCTGTGGGTGGATATATGGTAAACACAAAGCAACTTTAACTCATAATGTCAAACTAGAATCCAAGTATTTTGTACAAGCAAGAAAGCTGAATCAGGGATCTTTTATTTTCTGCTGGCTACTTGAGCTGAAACCTACTCACACTGACCACCATTCATTATATCTGGTGAACTAATCCGATTCCATTTCCTGTTTTGTTTCAGGGGTGGAAGGCATGGAGTGCTCCCTTCCCATGGATGGCAGACGTGTTTCTCTGACACAGCTTTCAAAGGACAGCTTTCGTGAGTGCCAGGCCACCCTAACTCTAACAGACCTGCTCATCATCATTTTTTCTGGCATCTCTGTGTCTGTGGTGGCCATCATGACCAGCTTCTTTTTGGCTTCAACTGTTCATTGCTTCCAGCGCTGGAGTAAAGGCACCAAGGGAGATGAAGAAGAGAGTGAGGAGTAAAAACGGTTTACTTGTAAGGACGTTTTTCCTGGTTCTCCAAACTAGTTGAGGACACTCAAGAAAGTGTGTGGTCAGTGCTGTTTCCTACTTGGTAAAGCTCCAGAACCCTTGGATCATGGATTGGTACAGTTACAGTCAAAATAAGGATATACATGTTATCTAACAAATTACATCTCAATGGAATGAGGTTTGTAAGTATACCACTCCATGTGTTCAAAAATTCTATGAGGATCATATTTTTGTCTGTGAAAAGTCAAAGTTTTTGGCTCAGTGTCAAATATTCTGAAGAAAATAATGAGGCCAAGACTATGACTTGTATCGAAAGAGAAATAGATTTCACTGGACTACTAACACATAAGATATATGTTCTTGTAGAGCTGTCATTTTTGTCTTAGAAAAACCAAAAAACCAAATCTAATGCTGAACATTCAGCTTAGGAATCTGAAATTCTGTAAAGAAAGCTCAAGGCTTTTGTGAATTTTACAATCATATTCACTGGAACTTAATCTATATAAAGCAGGACACGTCACTGACCTAAAATCCCTTATAAAAGGATGTCATAATGACAAGTGACCTCAATATTTAACTGCTTGTAATGTGATATGCTGGCATATCGTATAATTTAACAGTATCCTGTCTGGATTGCCTCATTTGCTTATATTTAAAGGTTGCTCTCAAGATATGAAGAAGGACAATAGTGTTGCTCCTTCTGAATTAATCATAGGCGGAAAGCTTAACAAGAAGGGTTTGGTTGACAGTGGGTCTTCTCAAACCTCCAGCAGTATTCATTATATAATTACAAATTTATGTACAAAAGTAAATGGTATGTAATCAAAACTAAAAACAAAGAGTATAGTATGTTCATTAGATTCATGACTGTAAACTATGTAGAGAAAGATATTTCTAAAATACATACAGTATAGTCTTGGAAATTATGACAAAAATATGGTATTAAATTGAATCTATTTATTTACTCTGTTGATGCACTTTAAACAGTAAACCTAATTTTGGCAGGTATCTCATTTAGACTAATACTGTCTTTGCCAAAGATTAAGTTTCAGTAGAGGAAAGATGACATGGGAGGACTTTGTTGTGGATGAGACATAGAGACATAGAGAGGCAGAAGTAGCTTCATAATAGAAACCAACTTGCACTTTGTAGAAACCCTTTGTACTCAAACAACTTCCATCTCCAAAGATGTACAATTTCTTCCTCTCAGTCTTTAGCATCTTTCAGATCAGAGTTCTGTGATAAACACATAAACACAAAGATCCCCTTACATCTATCTTCCTTTGACATTTATGTCCTACAAGTTGATTTGGTGAGCTCATGGGGCTATGTGTGTAACTCAGCTCCAATTACTTGAGCAACGCACATGATATGTGTGTTGAGCATTTCTCCTACACCCAGTAATATCTGAATTGGATTGTGAGTTACAAGCTAACTGGCCTAATACTGTCTTCAAATACAAACAAAATTAGAGTGCATCATGCTTAGCACATTTGTGTCTGTCCCAGATTATGCTGAACATATTTCTCAGATTAAATCCAAACTGGGGGATCATCATAGTGTTCTATAGCTGCCCCATTTCATCTTATGCTCATCTTGGCTCTGTGACTATACTTTTTCAGGTGGATCATAGACAAAACAGCAGCAGGTCACCTTTGACCTTATTTCACTTGGACTCTTTAAGCTGTTCATGAAGAACACCTGTAGAACACATTTGAGCCTGACAGTCTGATCTGAAAGGAGCTTTTGACCAAATCAGTAGTCTTCACTCATTGCAGTGCTTAACCTTAATTTGCATCATATGGCTATTTCTTTTATAACCGTCAAAAGATTGGTCATTTGGGGAATGGTTTGTCTTGAGATTATCTTCAACATAGCTGCCATTGTGTTATTTATTTTTACCGTACATCTATTTTCAAGTTGTCTTTCTCAAGAGTATAGGACACAGCTCAACTGATAAGGAGGAAAGGTCACATTTAAACACTTTCTCCACTGGTCCTGCAGTCATGATGGTGCACTCCATATCTCATAAAGCAGAGTCCTGGACACGTTTTTTCTTGAATTTGCATTAAGTGTTTTCAAACCCTCAGTAATGAGGACTTGAAATGCACAAAAGCTGATATGTAATTATTTCTCATGTTCTTGTAACCATTTGTAATTCAGCAAACTGAGATGTAGCAAAAAGAATGTCAACCAGTGGATATAAAAAGAGCCATCGGTATATTGTGATCATTTCTGTGCGGGGAATACAAGTAGAAAAAGAGACTCATTCTTTTTTCTCTTTAGAAGGAATTCAAACCCTAAATGTGCAGCAGTGAATAGCACATTTTGCAGAAATGACAAAATATAAATGTGGCCTTATTCATTGTTGTTGTTTTTCAATAGGCATTAACAAAATCATATGAGTCACAGTACAATCTTTCAAAGAATTTCTCAAATCATATAACAATTGTTGTAACCTACTTGTAGTGTTGATGTATGTATTCATATATGCGCCATATATGTCCCACATTTTAACAACAATGGCACTGTATGGTAAAATTTCAATTTATGGATATTATGTATTGCCTAAACATGGTACACACTGATTTTCCATTCTGAATAGAAATAATAGACACTGACCTTTTGCTAACTCCTGCTTCTGAAATGTCCATCAGTGTAACAGACTTGTCAGCGTTGGGAATTTTTCAGATGTAAAAGCAGTGTTCCTTTGGAAACCAAAAAATAATAATTAAAAAAAAAAAACCAGGGAAAGGAATTGCAGGAGTTTGGGAGATAATATTATATTCCTTAGAACTCAAAACATCGGGAAGTAGGGAAGGATAAGGCTAATTAGCTTGAATTACCTCACTGTTTTATTACATTAAAGGTTTTTATCTTGGCCCTCTACTTCCTGTCTGTCAAGAGGATATCCAATGTTTTGGTTTTTTTTTTCCAGAATTGAACATACATTTCCGCAGTCACATTCTGTTAAATTGTTTGGACAGTTAGAAAAATTGAAAAGTGCTTCCAGTTTTAACTTTGAGTACATTACTTACCAAAACACAAAGCTAAGCCAGATTAATAAAAAAGAGACGTGGCCCAAAATTTCTATACTTATTAATATATCCCTGCAAGCAAGTGGTACAAAAGTCAGATCCAAGTTTATTGTACCAGATGTGACATTTTGATCAAAATCAAACTGTTACTCATAGCCAGAGCTGTGTTTCTCTAAGCTGTTCCAGTTGAATAACCTCACTTTAACACTAAAAATTCCTAGGTGAAGAAAATGGGAAAACCTAGCAAGATTACAAGCAAAAGATATTCCTTTCATACCCTCAAAAAAGTTAAAGTTAAGTGAGTTAATTGAATTTATTTATCCATTATAACCTGCTTTTTTATATCCAGATGCACAAACTGATGTGAAGGGATCACAGGGAGAATTTTTTATACATATCATTATTATTTGCAACTACTGTGTAGTTATTGTATATTGAAAATACTATGTTAGATTAGTTGTCAGAATGAAAATTTTAGCATGACATTTTACTTTCTCTTACTTATTTTATTACCAATATCAGTACTTTAGAGCATGCACTGTTAAGTTACCAACTGGATAATTTTCAGATTCATGTCTATTTTTCTATTACAGCTTCCAAAATGAAGCATTTACTAACATTGTTTGTCCCCTTTGTAACTTTCTGGCATTGCACATCCCTGGGAAGCAGAAACAGTGGTGGCTGCTATTGTGTGGCTTGTCTTGCATAAAATACCAAAATTCTTGTTGTGATTTGTCAGACAAAATGTCAGAATGGGTAAAATCTAAATTATTTTGACGGAAAAATGAGTGACGACACTGTTGCTGCTGAATGCATTTCCAAATGTCAAACAGACACTGTCAAACAGACTGTATGTGTAGCTGTATATTGATGTTTGGTTAAAAACTGATAGTAATAAAATCCTTTATCCTGTCTTCATCTGTGTTTGCTCCAAATAAAATTTACTTACACGGTTCATACATGAAAAATCTAGGTAGCATTTGGCTAAATGTAGCACTGAAAGAGAGAAATGCATTTTGTGATAATTTTTATGTTGTGTTTACAATGTTCCTCAGCAGAAATCAATGCAAGTTAAAAGGCATCAGTATGTTTCATTTCACCTGTCTTTGACAACAGTAGAAATGCTAATTTTAATAAAGTGGCAGTTGGAAAATTTGAAAAAGAACTCTGTAATACATGTGAATTTCTTCCTCTTGTTTCCTTGGGTTTACAGACTTGGCTTGTCAAGGCAGCAGATAAATAACCCTCATCTGTAAACACAGCACAGTGTGTCATTTCACAGAGCATTCTTATCACTCTGCAAATATGCAAATAGCAGTAATATATTTGGAAAATTACACTCAGAAAGGAAAATGTCACATGAAATTGCAGCAAGTATCTGGAGTTTCATGTAAATATTCTTGATTTAGTCTGATTTGATGCAATACAGTGTAACAAATGAATGTAAGTTGTCACCCAATGCCATTACATTCTAGCTTTGCAATTGGTTGTGTCCATTTTCTGTTTGGTAGTTACCCGTGATTCGCCCATGTGCAAAGCTGCACACATATGATGGCAGATAATTGTGTATTTTTCTTCTATCATGGAGAGGATGCATTTGAAATATTATCTAAGCATGTTCCCTATCTTATTGATGAGAGATGCAACAACAAAAATTAAAGCCACACAACATCATAGCCTTCTTTTCCAAAGAAGTCTAAAGTCAAGAGACTGAAGGACAAAAATAACTGTCTCCCTAAGGAGATGCAATGTTGGCTTGACACTGAGCAAAATAACAGTACTCTGCAGAACAGAATCACTTATTGGGATTCCACTGAGGAATTACAACAGTGGATAAGGATTATCATGCACGAAAGACATCATCGTACTATGCTCATGCACCACTGAAGAGAGATGTGTGAGGATGGTGGTCGTGATGAGGATTCTCCTGCAACCATTTACCTCATTTGGTTGTCATGGCTACACAGCCAGAGGCCCGTGCTCTTGGACGCCGAGGCAGGAAGAGAAAAAGTGAGGGATTCAGGGAGGCACAACCCTGTAGAGTGCCTCACTCTGGTCATCAACTAACTATACCTGGCAACTAAATGAAATACATACATTTCACAAACAATTGTTCACACATATATGTGTGTGTGTACACACACATATACTGTATGTGTGAACAATATATGTGTGAACACACACAACCAAATGGAATACACACAGTATTAAATGAACACTGATTTCCAACACTTTAGATCTGTCTAAGATCTGTCTACATATACTGTCTTCACACAGTTGTAGACAGTACATGTGTGAACACACACACACACACACACACCCCTATGTCATTCCTGAACACCCCGATGATTAGACATTCCCATCATGCATGCCTGCATGCAATTGTTCAAACAAAATTTGTTGCCAAGGATGAACCAGAGTTGTGCAGCTTCACAATATCTTGGCTGATTTCATTTGACTTCCCAATTGTGTCAAACACGTAAGCAATGTGTTCCAGGTGTGGTCTTAAAAAATATCCTCATGTGTGCCTTCAAGTAACAAATGCATTTGTTAACCTATAAAAGTTTTCCAAAGTCATGACTTCATCATCTGGGCTTCCCCTCATTGCCAAAAGAGACAGTAATCATTCTGTATGTAAATTACTGAATTGTGGCATTTAGCACACAGAAATAATTTTGGTAATTCTAACTGACCTGAAACAACAAGATTGATCTGATTTAACATCAAAATGCCTTTATATTCAGTGTATGTAAATATCTGGTTTCAAATGTTAAATTTTGCAAGTAACCCAACATATAAATTAGTAAAACAATGAAATAGTTAATCCCATGAAAATTGTTACTGCCGTAGCATTTGTGCTTTTATTTTCTTTTGTTAAGGCAGGAAGCAAGCAGGACAGAAAGGAAAGTAAACCAACACCTGGACAGGAAACTTTGAATGAATGAGCAGCATTGGTGTCCAATTTCAAAGATCAAAAGGGCCAACAGCTAATGTCCCAATGTGTGGGAGTAACCAGAAACAGAACATTTAATTGTGTTTAGAGAAGTGGGGAATTCTGGAAAGAATTACACAAAATGTAGATTTTGAAATAAAGAACTAAGGAGTAAATGCACACAAGTCTTATATTGATCTCTTTAGTGTATTAGTGTTTTGTTAGTTTTTATTATTTTAAGTTTGAGATTGATCTTTTTTGAAAAACACCCAAACAAATCAATTTCTTAACCAAACAAAAGTAAAGAAGACACTCTTTTTCAAAAAAATGTATTTCTTCAATTACCAATAGTTATACATCAAGTGCTATACTTAACAACTTTATAGTTTCCATCAAAGGAGGAGAGACTCAAATAAAGAGCATTCTGTAACCTCTGGATGTGTCCTTGCCCCAACACACCTGAATCAAATGGTTGAATTGTCTCATCATCATATCATTCATGTGATTGAGATATGTTGGTAAAGGAAAAAAAAAAAAAATCATACCACAGTTGCCTTGTGATTGAAGACTGGATTTAAGCACTTATGCAATGAAGTGTACCATTTTTGCTTTTTACAATGTCATTGATCTTGATGCTTTTACGCTTATCATTTCAAATCAGAAAACTGCATTCTGATATTCTTTGATCTTTACATAGAGGGGTAAAGATTTGCATAAAAAAACACAATTCTTTGTCCCTTTGAAATGTCATTTAAAACAAAGAATGCTTGAGGTGAATCAGGGACAGTACAGCTGTGGGCAGTCATGAGCATCAGTGCGTGTCCCCGTAAAAGTGTTCATTCACTGCATCTAAAGAGACAGTCTGGCGGTTTGGCAGAGCCAGTTATCCTCAAAATGTATTCTCCAAGAAAATAAAGCATACTGCCTGTTGTAAAGCTAATGTTGACAGGAGAATTAATTTAAAAATTATATGCAGTTTTTTTGGTGGTTGTATTATTCTGTTTTTATCAACTATGTCTGAGTGAGTTTCTTAAAAATTTGCATTCTGAAATTAGATGTCTCTATGACTCATGATTGACTGTCTAAAGTTGGTAATTTTTTTAAAGCCAAATGATATCACATATTTCCCATATGAACAGGGTGGTGAAGGGGAATGGGTGTTACTGCAATCACCCACTGGGGATCAGTTAGTGATTGTCATCACTCTGACAGATGTGTGTTTGGAGAAATTCATCTGGTGTGGTAAACACATTAAAATTGAATGAAGAACGGGTTAGCTGCAAGCACAAAATGGGAGGATGAAATGGATCTTTTAATCTCATATACTGACTCCCTCATGACCAAATGAAATCAATATTTGCCACATAAATAAAGTTTTTTGCAAAAAACTACATTTATATGTGGTGCAAGTAGTGACTGCCTTCCAGTTCAATTGTAGTAGATGTGGGCGAATCGATCCAAAATATCGATAATATAAATACCATGTCGGTGTCAGTAATGGATCAATACATGATCGACTCTTTAGTTTCAGATTCATTCTTGAAATTTTATTTTACAGTTTTTCAACTCTATCTCAAAAAGATTTGGTTTTGGTTTGATCTCAAATGCTAATTTTTGTATTTGTAGGTAAACTTTGTCCAAATTCTGTCCTAGGTTTGACCAAAATAATTCAAAGGAATAAACACAAAAACATGAAAATCAGAAGGGTCCTGCATTTATTTGGTATTGGATTGATACCTAAATATGTAGTATCACACACTTCTACCGTCCAGTAAAACATAGTAAAACATATTTCCATCTTTACCTGTACATGGTAAAATACAGGCAGTTATGATGCTTGGCTTAAGAAATCAATCAGAGGCTTTACTGTAAATATATGTGGATAAAGATTACTTATATCCCCAGTCCAGTCCAGCGTGCAGAAATGTGCAGAAATTAATGATATGCTAAGGAGTCATTTAATTCAGCTGTGCTGGAGTGGAGCTCTCAGTGACTGGATTTGGGCACTCCTGTCCTATATGAACCTGAAAAGCAATGCTGCTCAGTTTATTCTTATATTTTCTGTTATTTATGAATTCAGCTTCAGAAATGCTTAATGCTTAAAACGGGGATCTGTAAAATCTGTTTTCGGTGGTTAGTTTTCATTTGTTACCTTTGCAAGGAATTTTTGTAAAGGTGAAGAAAATAAACAGCATTTGCAAAATTAACTAGCGATTTATTATAATTTTTACACTTGTCTATGTAACCCACTTGGAGTTTGTAGATGGATTGGGCTTAGTGAAAAACACAAAACCCACAAAAAGTAAGTAAAAAATACATCTAAAAACAAAGAGTGAGAAAGGCTCACACCTGCACTTACTGAAATATCCTCTTTCATTACAACCTAAATGTCAAGGCAAACTCTTTGGTCTGATGGGATTGTAATCAACTATCTATTGCATTTTCCATATAGAAACAGCAGATCCCTCCTGCCTTTTAAGCCACCTTTTCCATTATATTATTGTTTGTTGATAGATAAAACAATGCCTTCCCTCATGCGTCTTTTTTCTGCAATCTTGTCTTTACATTGTCTGTGTACATATTAGTAATATACGGACCAAAGAAGAATGCATGCAGATGGAAGATCTACAAGTAGTGAAGTCTAAAGCATCCATTTGGTTGTCGGACATGTATCTTCTGTGTGTCTAGAGGTGGTAATTCAGATTAATGACTCAATCAATATCTGTCTCAATAGACTTCTCCAATATATCCTTGATGGTGCTAAAATGGAGTAGAGTCAATAGATTTTTTGTACATCAAACAAATAAATCACTCCATTTTATTAGTAACATCACCTAATTAAGCTTTGGGGGCTTTAAATTGACCAAAGTTTGAAAAATAGGTCACTCCACTATTAAGTGAGAGCCGAGTGTTTCAGAATTTTTCAGTTTATGAGGGACCTGTATCTTGTTTATTTTCGGATTGTTCCTGATTACTCTAGCCAATTCCTCTTATGGTTGAGTTTGAGTTGGTATTTTGATACATGACAACAGAGAGGTGTTTTAACTGAACAACAAGCCTAAGCACATAAAAAACAGTTATGAAATTGAAAGAACAGGACAAGATTTAGGTTCCGGATTGACCCTGACATAAATTCTATTGAAAATCCGTTGATTGTGCATTTCCATTTTTTTGCCACAAAACCAGCCAATTTGAAAGAGCTTTAGAAATTCTGAATATAAGAAACATAAAGCATTTGCCAAGAACTTGGTTTTGGTTTCAAACAATGACATGGTTTCGGTTCAAGTTCCTAAGAGCCAAACGGGTTAACCAAACATTAGTGGGTGTATAAATCTGTGCCTGTATGAATAATTATGACTGTGTAGATTAGATTAAATCCATTATTAAATCTAACTTCTTTTCACCGTTCTTGTTTTCTAACTTTAAAGTTGTTTGTTTTATAATCATTTCAATTTAAAAAATGTCCAAAAATGTCTTTAATTTAACATGATGTTTATGCCTATCATGATTATATGCAAACATCTACTACCTCTCAATGCACTCTTGTCTGGATATATACTAATTACTCCAGGGGTATGTCTATTATTTCTGGACATGGCATCCCTTAGCAGTTACAGATTGTTAGTTTTAAAACTAATTTGCTGGACTGTCATTTCTGGCACCAAACTGAATATCTCATTTACAGCACTGAGTGCAGATCATCAGTGGTTAGCCCTCTGATCACCACATGATAACTGTAACTCATCAGATCTAAAGTGTTGGAAATCAGTGTTCATTTAATTTCAAATTATTAAGTCATTTATTATAGTGGCAGCTGGTAGAACACTTTGGAAATACTTTTTTTTGTTTTTGCAAAATTGTTTCTATTGAATATTAAATGTGCGTGTGCAGAGAATCCAAATTTAACTTGATGATATCTTTCAAGATGTTTCGACAGGAATCTGTGACAAAATATAAATGAATAATCTTTTGACAATTAATAGTGGTTTAACCGCAACATCTCCTGTTTTTAATCAGTAAGTTTTTAGATCTTTTCTGAGGCAACCTGACTTTGATGTTGTAAAATAAAACCAGAACATGTATCAACCTTTTCCAACATCCATTATTATTTATCACTAAAAACCACATTTGATGAATACAGTTCATCACATTTGTTTATTCATTGTAAACAGTGAATTCTATTCATTGTTTACATTTAATACAGTTCAATTTACATTGTTACAATGTTAATATTTGGTGACACTGTACTGTAGTGTTCAAGTTAGTGGGTAAGGAAAAACAGATATATGCACACTTGTAATTGTATCTTAATCGTAGAAGCAAGTCTTTATCTTGAACAAAACTCCACTTTAACCCCTGATCAAAAGCTGATAAAAGAAAAACCATGGTAAATGTGAATGTAAAACAATCAATTATTTAATTTTATAAGATCTCAATTTTGATTTTCTTTCTAAATAGCTGCACACATTACATTATATTAACATCTGGTATATCCCTGACTGTGATGCTGATTTATTAAGACTATAAAGCCTGATGAGCTTTTAAATCCTTGTTGCATTCTGAGTGAGTGGTGGGGACTGTATATAGAGAGGATAATAAGTAGAAAACAGGATGGCCAGGCAGTAGTCCAGATGTGGAGCTCTGCCCATCTCAAAGAGCGTTCGAGCATAGCAGATGGCACTCTGCTATCACAGTCATGGTTCGGATTAGTTTATGTGAGAGGGGGCGTAGAGTTGATGGGGGACTTTGAGGGAAGTCCACATCTGTTTAGCTTACCTAAGCAAAGAGAGGAATTGAAGTACTATGGGGGAAACTATGTATCACTTTTATTGGAGGGATAAGATTTTTTATTTATTTTTTTTACAGAGTTGACAAGAAAACTACAATGAGTTGGAGCAAGGTTACTGTGAATTTAGGATTATTAAGTTGGGTTGTTAATGTGATCTTAATTAAACAATTTAATGTTTTTCCCTTTGAACGCAGGAATGTTGAGAATGAGATCTATAACAAAAACAAAGAAATGTTATGACTCATGCTGCTTTCATCTGCTTAAAAAAAGGTAAATTCTCAAGTTCACATTCTTTAATTGTCAATGCTTTTGGAGCATTGTTCATTTAATTGTGACCAGTAACTGTGAGACAGTGCTTGCATGGTCAGCAATCACTGCCAGTTATTCTAAAGCAAAGATGACTTGATGCCTTTCAGGAACAGACAGGTTGTCACCATGAACAAAGGCCTCTATTTATGATTTTTACACGGGATATGACAGATATAAGTACTTTTCTCACTTTCGTGCACAAATGAGCACATTGAAAAACCAAAACATTCTCCCAAAGTGAAACACACAAAACTGCCCCTAAATGACTCTCTTACTTGTGTTTTACTAGCCACCATTTTGATAATGATGTATTACATGCTTATTTCATCATTTATTCATGTCTCTTGTGGCATACATGCATAAATAAACAGCAAAGCAACAGCTCTTGGCATTCCCTGCCTTTAATCCTGACCCATCTCTGCTAATTAGAGAACAAATCTGAATACCATTTTCTCCTTTGAGCACATGCTTTTAATCAAAATACATCATTGACTTAACAGCAGGCTTGGAATATATGGAATGATGGATGTGCCAAAAAATTAAAAAAGTATAGTTTTTTTTTTAAACAAACATTTTTATTTGAACTCAATATAATGTACTCTGTAGCTCATCTTACCCACTTATGATATTCAATCTATATTTTTTTTCACCATGATTATTTTTTTTCTAAAATGCTCTACGATTGAGTCACAGTTGAGATAAATTCCACATCACTCTAACCACACATAATCCGGATCCTGTAGTGTGCAAGAATTCTATAAATTTTCTTACCACACAGGAATAAAAATAAATATTTTTTTTACTAAGGATAATATGGTTAATTGTTCAAAAATAATATTTATAGAAAGGAAATTCTTCAATTTGTTATATAAGTTTAGGATAGCATCTGTGAATTTATGTGTCTTAAAAAGCTCTGATGTAAAAGAGCAATAGAGTCAAGACCTTCAAGAAATACTTAGACACTGGAGAATTGGGTTGCAAATATTTGTCGCTAGATTATTCGTTTCTTAAACATTTTTAATACAAAGAAGTTAACTAATCACTACTACAGATACAGGGTGAGAAATGATACATCACACTATTCAATTCAATTGGCTCAGTACTAAAAATGACAACTTCTTTAGTAAGTTGCTAGAGTGGGAAAACAAGGTGCTTTCTAGTAATTGCTGTATTAACATTAACAAGCGCCACCTAAGAAATTACACTTAATGATTTCATCTAGCAGAGAAACTGATCTACTTGCTGTGACAAAGAATCCTGCCTGAGCTCACGGATTCACTTTACTAATTAGATGCATATTATGTCCTTGTAATAAAAATCCATTGACACTCCAGCAACAGATCCAAAGCTGTGTTAGAATATGACTTTATGGAATGCTTAAAGAGAGATTTGAGAGGTCTTCAGTCGTGCTTCATCAGGCAGAACACTTTGTCAAAAGGTATTACATCTGAAGTAAGAGTGCTGCACTGCACAAAAAAAATCGGCCCTGCTGACTCTACTAAAGCAATAGTATAAACTCATTAAAAATAATATTTAGCAGAAAGTTTTGTCTGGCTTTTATTTATTTCAAATATTTTAATTTAAATTAAAATGTATAAATAATTTACTCTAAGGAAAGAGACATTGGATGGATCAACACACTCACTATACCTGTGAGTACAATCATAAATTGACCCATTTAGGATTCTCAAAGAACACATCCTTCACACAGACAAACTGATCAGTTTCTCATCTTAGAAATTGATTGAGACTGATAGGGTTTTCTTCCACTACTTTAAGTTTTATCACTCGCAATGCCAATTGTTTTTTTGTAACATAAACCAAAGCATCAGACTTCTGCAGCACTCAAAAAAAGAATATCCACATTTACTGTTTCTTGCAAAAATATTAATACCCCTAATATTTTTATTTTTTATTCTCATTTTGCCATATTGCAACAAATAAGTCGTCCCCCAACTAAGCGTTAATTAGAAGAGCGTTAATCACAAAAGCACCCAGGAGGATTCAATGTTCAGAGAGAAAAAAAAATAATTAATAATAAAAACCATTATGTTATTTACCAGAATAGCCAAATATATTTTTTATCTATCTGAAAATAATCATTTAGATTGCTTTTTTGAAAACCAAATTTGTAAAGGTCATGGCCAAAATTAGCAAGATCCAAATAGATGAAAAGTTGTGTTATAATTAATAAAAAAAAATATTACAAGTAATTTCAACTTGGAGAGTCATAAGATATTTTTGTTTGTTTGTTTGTTTGTTTTAGCTAACAGAAAGAATAACAAAAATATTGTCTAAATTCTTGTGTATAGATTTAAACTTCTAAGCTTGTCCCTGATTTAACCTACATATGTGTTTTATTGCACAATCAAAGGTGGTAAATTATATTTAGTTATTTAATGGAGATAGTCATGGACTGCCATCTGGTGACAAATCATTGTCATTGCATCTAATCTGCAGAATATACTGATGAGCATCTATACTAAAACAATGGCAGCATTAAGATATGTCTAACCTGGAGAGGCATTTTTAAAGGAGCACATTGTATACTTATGGAGTTTTGTGATAACTACTACCTGGAAAAAAACAGTTGTCATAAAAAAATAATAACAATGATTCTTTATTAAGTGCAAGCAGAGGTTGTAGAATTTTATGACTTTCGTAATAGAAACAACAAAAAAGTGTGTATGACAGTTTGGGCATGGGGGAGCATGTCTTCTTTATGATTTTTTTATTACAGCATTGGTTCACATGACACACATAAAGACTTTTTAATGGTAATTAGTCAATCTGAATTAAATTTCTGAAATCAAACTGATACACTGAGGCTTCAGTTATTTCTATGGGTATAAAGAAAATTACACTATCATGTGTTCTGAAGGCTTTGAATTCTGAATACAGCAGTTATTCATTTCTTTTGGAACCCATTTGATAGTAACCAAATTTGTCAGTCCCTTTGTTGTGGGGAATAACAGAAAAACCCTTAACTAGCTGAAATGGGGCACATTACTGCCTTCTATATATATAAATTCTCTTCATGTACGTCTTGCACTGGGACATGAGCTAATTAAAAGGTCTAGTCAAACCACAGCCATGTCTGTGCGGACATCTGTGCTAATGAGCCACCCTACTGCAAAACAAGAAAGTGGTTTTAAAAAGAAACTTCTTCCTCAGACTTGAAGACTGCAACGTAATCTGGCTGCAAACATTAAAGCACCTAAGTTTCTTCAAGTCATATAATCTGCTCTGTCCCTGTAATCTGTTTGCTTCTCTCTTGTTGCAGCCTTTATATTGCATTTTAAATCCCACTCCCTCTGGGATTCTGACATGTACAGAATAAAGAGAAATGTTAAGCTCCTGTGAGACTCAGATACATTTTAAATTGTACAAACTGTAGTCTGTATAGACTTTTAAAAAATATTCAGCCCATTGACAAGGCATATTTTTTTAAGTTGCACTTAAGGCAACATTGCGTTGATCACTCTGTAAATCTAAATACATGATCTTTACAGGACTTCTGTGAAGCAGGCAGGTGGCTCCTTCTTCACTACAGGCCCCAGGATGATAAGACACTGCTGGAGGTTCACTTCAAAGAACTGAAAGAAATGTAGAAAGAAATAATAATTAAAGAAAAGCATTGAAACAACTAATCTGTAAGATCTTTCAGGCCTTGTAAGGCTAACTCCATTCTGAGCTATAGCTTAATTTCTTGGAGTAGTGCTGACACTGCCAGGGCCTCCGACAGGAATCCCGGGCCCCATGACAAAAGATTTAATTGGGCCCCCCATTCATGTCTTGAGACTATCTGATCCATATAAAACGTCACAATTTTAAAGGCTTGCTACTGCCTTGCTGTCTTTGGTCCAATACTGATACTAGCATAATATTTACTGCTCGTGAATTTCACATGCAACAGTCCGCATACAATACAGCAAATAGGTTGCTTGAATTTTTTGTTATTAGTTTTAGTTTACTGAAAGGTCTTTCCCCACTTGCAACAGTCACAGACAACGTGCAAAATATACATCAAACAACCAAGACTTCTCAAAAAATGCTATGTAGTTACATTTTATTCAAGTAACCACAACTGTCACTCTTGCTGTGTAGCAGTATTATTTTCTCTACACCTTGGCACCTTATGTTTATTAGAGTGACTGCAGTCAGTGTTAGTCACAAGTGTAACAAGTAACTATATTAAAAGACTAAAATTGTTTTTTGAACTTTATTATATATTTGAGTTTTAAAACTGTTGTAAACTTTCTGCAGCAGCTTTCTGAGGCTGAAGAGAAGAGGAAAGCAATGCAAACTGAATTCTAGAAAGTAACACTGACTGAATATTGGACAGAGTCTGTGATACAAAATGTTATAATTGCTGATTCCTTATGTATGTACCATGACATCTTGGGACTAGTCTTCAGCTTATTAAATAAGATGCGAACTTATTTAAGTCTGCATCTTATTAATAATGACATTAAATAATGTCTCTCTCATTATTAATAAGCTGCAGACTTAAACACTTGGATAATAATGAATGTAGCTAAAAGCATAGAAGAAAAAAAAGGGTAAGCTGAATACTATAGAGATTCTGTAGTTTTTCTGCAGCAAAGATTGCGGAAATATAACTGGGCTTTCCCTTCACTTGAAAGCTGTCTTTGGATCAAATTTTTGACTAGAATGTTTTCGGTCCACTGCAAGTCCTTCTCGAACCAGTTGAGGACACTATTGTGTGTATTTTTAACTGTGTATCCTATCAAAACATTTATTATGCCACAGCAGATTGCAAACCTTACTTTTTCCAATGTGCCCTTTAACTTTGCTGAAATCCAGTTGAAATTAAATCTATCTATATGACTGAGGCAAATTTGGAATAAACAAGTTTGGAAATGTTACTATTTTTTTTTCAAAAACCTTTTGAACTCTTCATGTGTAACAGTTACTAAGACTCACAAAAATAAATTGTTTTAATATTTTTATCAAAATAAAATGTAGCTTATTATGCATTTGTTGGAATATATCTTTAAATGTAATGATGATTTATTCAATTTAGGTCAAAAATGCATTTTAGTTTTATTTGAGCTTCACTGGCACTGCAATATGAGCTGTAAAACGTGCTATTTCACCCTACCTCCCCACATATTTGTGTTCTCAAAGCTAGTCATTACTTTGAAATTAGTCATTAGTCATCACTTATGAAATTAAGAAAAAAAAGGTCAGATCTTTCATGCCATAAATTCTAGAAACGATTTCTGTAAGAGTGCACAATGACAACTAAAGGACAGCCTACAAAGCTGTATTTTCCTGTTCACTGAAGCAAGCAGATGTTGAATGAAATTCGTTCTGTAATGAAAGCTCAAACTGTAAACAGCTGTAAAAATAGCCTCCCAGCTATTGTTAAGCGAGTGGTTCTGAACATTTTCTAGACAGCTTAATCACAGGGTTTTTTATTTTGCTTCCTGAACTTTATCTTTGAATAGAGGTTACTGCTTTTTCCAAATAAATGATAAAGCACCCAGTTTAATCGAGCTCTAAAATTAAGTTGTTTTTTTTATCTTTCCAAATTTCTTTCCAACATTTGAATAAATTCTTCTGAGTGAACCAATATCAATTAATATCAAGGTACATACATTTTACATAGATAATTTAAATAATTTAACAAACAATTTCTTATTCTTACAAAAAATGTATTTATATATGGGCACCACAAGAGGGTGCAAAGGCATAATTTTTCTACGTGGCTGTGACAATCTCAATATGCTTGTTCTTGGTGGTGTTGTTTGCGGATAGGGTGTTTACTGTCTAACTAATTTTCATTGTGAATTTATGATTTGAGTTTAAACTAATATTACTAGGTACCATGTGAAATGTTATGTAAGCTACAGACAAGCTTTCACTTTCTTACCTTCACTTTTTCACCTTTCAAGTAGAAAACTGAGAAGACCCTGCCAACAGATTAGCTTGTTAAAATTCCTTCCCTTAGCATTTAATAGAAATCCAATTTTCTGGGGGACATTTTAATAACCATAAATCCACCAGGCCCCCTCAATGGTGTCATAAATGGTAGACAACTAAGGTGAGGATATTGAGTGTAATGGACTTTATTAGGCAAAATACATGAGGGAAGGCTTGCCAGAGCCTCTGGAGTCCTGTATGTCTTTAAGCCTTTATATTACCACTGCTGATGTCTGGTTGCCTGCCAGCAGCTCTCCTCTGAGCTCACAGAAGCACTCAAGCTAAATGGGAAAGGTCTAGCGAAGTTAGAGCCTGAGCAGTAGTTTAGAGTTAGGTCAGGAAGAAATGACTTCATTTCTCTGTGACATTGACTTACTGACTTGGTGACTTATCCACATAGTTGTCTAAGAGACAAACAGCATAATAGACCAATTCTACACCCATTACCGCTTTTGACCTTTGCAAACTGAAACTGATAAGTAACGGAACTGAAGTCCATTTGACCATGAAATCTGTTTCTGTTTATGTCAGTGCAGTTACATAGCATACATTCACAACAAACGTCATCTTAATTTGATTAAATTTACAATCCACTTTATTCCTGTTCAGTGCAATGATTATCTAATCTTCCTCAACACACACAGTATATTAACAATAAGAAATTGCCAATTGGTAAAATCTATCCTCCAGGTGACACCATCATTGCCCACAAGACCATTAAAGTCCCCCAGGAACACAGCAGAATTTCTAGATGGCACTTTTTGCATAAGGGACAGAAACTCCAAGAAGGCCCGATAATCTAAAGTGATGTTCCATGCTTAAGGACAGAAAACAGTCACTCTTGCAACCTGAGACCTCAAAGAGGTGATCATCTGGCACACATGGTAGAACTCCAAAATCAAGGCAATCAGCTGGAGACTTTTGAGTATCTCCAAGTAGGAGAGAATCCAGCCCTTCTCCAGGACTTTGGTACCTATGTCTAAAGCTCCTTTTCCATTGTCAAGTCTCACTTTGGCCAGTTAATGTCTGGTTTGGCTCTTCCAAAGTTGAGTCTCCATTAACAGATGTTCCTCACTATTGTAGACATGAATATGGGCAGGAATGTGGGAAAGTGGGTGGGCCGTGAGTGTGCATGAGCTGTTGTCATTGCTTTGAAGATGTTGTTTGCAGTGACACCCAGCTATTTCATTTTGTCTTAATTACATTAATTACTAGTCCAAATATGATGAAAACAATTCAAATTAGCTGATTAGTTTGATACATGTACAAATATATCTATGTGGTGGCACTTCATTTTTATTGTTAAACATAAAAATAAAATTTCTGTTTGCAAAATATGTACACCAATATTTGTGGAGAAGGAGAAAGTGCTTAGGTGTATGTAGCTGGTATCACTCATCCTCTCACATTAGCTTTGGTCCTTAACCACAAGTGAGATTATGCTACTAGGAATTACCATGCCAAGGCCTCTGCCTGCCAACCAGCTTGCATGAAACTAGATCTTACCATTTTTCGTTGCAAGTAGTGGAGCTCTAATAGATGGAACTTCCAATGGCTTCTTTGGGATGAGTTTGGCCAAACCTGAAAGTTGAACATCAAGTGATTGTCCGATAGGTTCCTCCTAGATGTATGGCTCCAGCAGGATGGCCTGGTATCTTTCATCTGGGCAAGGTTTGCATCTTCTTGTGCTCTGCCTTTTCATCATAATCATTGAACCACTCTTGGTCTAATCTTTCTCCCTTGGTTTGTTTGCCATGCAACTCTCTACCGGGAGCTGAAGCTCCAAAAAAAAAACAGCCCTCATTGTCATGTGTAATGTGTAAAGAATGCCCTCCCAAAGATGAGTCTAAGCAGCGTTTTTCTTTTGGACTTCTGGTATGTCCATAACAAATACCATGTTCAAGCAAATGGTGATTTAAAAGTACAGTTAATAACAGGCGACCTTGGAATACATTTCAAGAACACATTTTATTTTATCATTGGGCCTATGGCATTATGGCTTGGACATCACCTCATAGTGAGTTGGATCCTGTAGCAAAGAAGGCTACCAGACCATCCTGGTAAACCAAACTAACAGTGTGAACTGGGAAGAGTTGGCATAAGAGTTAGATAATCTTCAACTAACACTTCCAAA
Organism: Xiphophorus couchianus; assembly: GCF_001444195.1. Lineage (NCBI taxonomy): Eukaryota > Metazoa > Chordata > Actinopteri > Cyprinodontiformes > Poeciliidae > Xiphophorus > Xiphophorus couchianus. The sequence continues at coordinate 7,516,995 of NC_040247.1, forward strand.
AACTATGTATGTTATGCCTTGAGGGAGCATGAGTACATTCGATTTGAATGGGCCATGGTGATGGAAGAAATCAGGCTGAAGGAGGACTGTGGGGTTTGGTTCTTCTTTGGGGACAGGCTGATTCCATCAACAGGGCATATTGCAGAGGTAATTAAAAAAGGGATCTAGGTGTGAATGATGTTTGGCATCAGATGCTTAAGGGTTTGGACAGTCTGGATGATACACTTCATTGTCGCATGGAGGATTAGGACAGCACCAGTGACCTAGGAGACAGGTGTGATGTTTCCAATTTTTAAGAAATGGGACAAGAGACTGTGTTCCAACAATCCAAAGTTTATTACTTTTTAACCTCCTGAGTAAAGCTTGCTCTATGGTATCAAAGAGAAGACTCTCAATGAAACTCGATTCGGGAGGAGCAATTTAGTGCTACAGGAATATGGGGTAGCAGGGCTTGTTGGGCTTGTTCCCAGTGCAGTTTGGACTCTGTCAGGTCTTTTCCTTGTCAAGAATCTGACAAGTATGATCGGTGTTTATGGACATAATCTCAATGTGCAATAATGGAGAGGACAGTAAGTTGTTTAGAAGCCTTAGGGTTTTTGAAGTGATGTAGTTTTTGCAGCTGAAGATATGGAAGTGGTTACAGCAGGGATACATTATGAAACATTTGTCGAACTGTGGCCATCTCACAAAGCACTATATAATTCGTCATCCAAAAATGAAAAGGATATTGCACAGCTGCAAACCAATGAATATATGACTGTCCTGTTAAACTGACATTCCTAACAAGGAGAACATTAATCAAAAAAGCAGCCAAGAGTACCATAGGAGCTCTGGACTTACTGAAGACATCCACAGCTAAAGTAAGAGAATCAGCTGAGAGGGGAACTATTAATCATGCAGCCCATAGATATCACCCCTATGGACAAGTGCCAGAAAGAATGACATATTTTTTTTAAAAAGTCATCAGACACAGAATCCATTAGTTTGAAGTTGCTGCAATCATCACATTGTATGCACCAGTTTTGTGGTGAAACATGATGGTGGTATCAGCATAATTTGAGATGATTTTCTCCAGCAGGAACAGGGAAGGAAATTACAGTTGATGGGAGTAGAGAGAGGGCTGTACAGTGGCGCAGTTGGTAGAACTGTTGCCTTGCCTTGTTGCCTGGGTTCGATTCCTGGCCTGGGGTTTTTCTGCATGGAGTTTGCATGTTCTCCCTGTGCATGCATGGGTTATCTCCGGGTACTCTGGCTTCCTCCCACAGTCAAAAAACATGACTGTTAGGTCAATTGGTCTCTCTGAATTCTCCCTAGGAGTGAGTGTGTGCATGTCTGTCTCTGTGTTGCCCTGCGACTGACTGGCGTCCTGTCCAGGGTGAACCCCGCCTCTCGCCCAAAATGTTCGCTGGAGATAGGGACCAGCACCCCTCTGACCTCACTAGGGACAAGGGTGTACAGAAAATGGATGGATGGATGGAGGAGTACAGAGGGGTGTAGAAACAAAGAGAATACCTGTTGGAGGTTGTAACAGACCAAGCAACAGAAACATCCACCATGTAAATGGTAAATGGATTGAACTTAAATAGGGCTTTTCCAATAATTTTGACCTCTCAAAGTGCTTTACGTTAAAGTCACATTCACCCATTCACACACACATTTATGCACCGATATGCAGATTGGTAGGCAACTTGCATATGTGGTTTAGATGAAACAACATTTGAGTGGCGTTGATAAAAAAGAACAATCATATTAAGGGACAATAAACTTTATAGGTCTTGCTTATCTTTGTGAGAGGAGTAAAACTTGTTAACTAAATGACTTCAAAGGAGAAGGCTGATGGGTTAAGTGCCTTGCCCAGTGATAGAAAGAAGCTGAAATCAAACCTACAACCTTCCAATCACAAGACAGCTATTTTACCCACAGAGCCACAGTTGCTCCACTGTATAAACCAATGAAGGCATCTGGCCAAAACATACATCCTGAGCTAGAAAAGAATGGTTTAGATGAAAGCATTTTCTTGTGTTCAAATAGCACATTGAATATTCAGACCAAAATACCTTTGGGAATTTGATGTAGCTAAAAAGTTGAGGATGTTTGCATGCTTCCTACTTTCAATTTGACAAAATTTGAGCTATTTTGTCAAGAATTTGTTGCAAGAAGTGAAAATGGGTGCTGTGGTGGCCCTGGGGTAAAAGCACAAACCACATATAAAGACCTTACTTCTCAAAGTGGACGCCACAGGTTCGAGTCCTGGCCTGATGACCTTTGAGTCTCTCCTTACCTCCTGTCTAACCACTCTCAAATAAAGGCCACTAGGACCAATAAAACATTTAAAGAAAGAGTAAAAATCTAGTAGACTTATGCATGCTGTATTGCAGTGAAATATGGTAATGCAAAGTATTGAATTTGGGTACTAAACATATCTCCATGCCACACTTTTCAGATTAATTCCTGTAAAAAAAAGAAAAATAAATAAATTACATTTAAAACCTGTTATGGACTGGTAAACTATCCAAGATGTAGCCTCAATTACCACTGGGGAGAGCCTCTCAACCTCCCACACACAAACAAACCCACACAACTCTTCAAGAATAATTGTGTATAGGTAAATGTATAAATTAAAATCACATAGACTTCCATTTCCACATCAAAATTAGATGCAACTTTATATTGGTAAATCTAGTAGGATCCCGATAAAATACATGCAAAGTTGTTGATGTGACTTGACAAAATGTGAAAAGGTTAGGGAGGTAAAAGTACCTTAGGCCCTTTATGGAGTTACTGTCATATTGGGGCCAAGGACATGAGTAAGTGCTTCCTGCTGTAGCAAATGTCCTAAAAGTTTATTTCTTCAAAATGTCTCAGAGAAAATTACAAAAACTTGAGTGAACATAACATAGTAAATAAAGTCAGTATTATTTTTGTGGAAAAGATACACAATTTAATCCCACATCATGTTCAAATTAATGCTTTCTGTATGTAATTATATAAATTCTGATAGTTTAATCAACCATGTAAAATTATATTTATCAAGAAAAATCTGAAAAAAGAAAGAAACCATGAAATGACAGAACTCCTAACACATTTGAGTGGCATTCATAAAAAAGAACAATCATATTAAGGTACAATAAACTTTAGAGGTCTTGCTTATCTTTGTGAGAGGAGTAAAACTTGTTAACTAAATGACTCTTCAAAGGAGAAGGCTGATGGGGTGATGGTGCTAGGAGAAAGGAAAGGAGAAGATAAGCAGGAAGTGGTGTAGAGGGGGCCGTGAGGAGGATAGAGACACTGATACTTCTCTGGAAAATATATCGGCCTGGTTGGAAAAACATGCCTCAAAAAAAAAAAAAAAAATAGAAGTGCAGGAAAATTTAGGGGTGAGGGGATCCGGAGCTGTGGCCTGTAGATGAACCCATTGGGGACTTTGCTTGATGGGGTCATCCCAAGTTCAGGTCTTTCCCTTGCTGACTCTGCGAGAGCGGAGGAGCTGTCCGTGGCTAAAGGGGCCTGCTCTTGACGGCCTCCAGTTCCTGCTGCGAGCCCCCAGGGGCCCTGTAATACAAACCAATTTCCAGCAGGAGTTCTGCACGGTGTGTAAGTAACGGGGGCATGCCCTAGGTAAACAGAGGTCATTCTGAGGATGAGAGGGTGAAAAAAGGCACCTTTCCCAATAAATATTTTTCTGACAGTCAGATGAAGGCATGTTTTTGAAAGCTCTGATCCCTTAGTGTCTCTGGACAAGCTTGTGTTATTGCCCTAATAGGACACTGACACAGCACTGCAATTAAAAAGCCAAACTATGTAGTCAAGACAGATTAGAGAAAACAGTAATAGATTGCTATTCTCTAAATACAACACATGAAGATTTTATTTGCATGTCTTCTTGACTGGTTTTATCAACAGCTGACTAAACAAATAGAAAACTGCTTGATGTGCTGTCTGTGAAGATGAAGTGGAAACATGCAAAGGTCTAAAGAAAAAAAGACAAATGAAGGACAATCTATCAAATACCAAACAGCAAGTCAGGGGTGGCCAACTAATCAGGCAGTTTGCATAGGCAGCACAGCATGGGCCCTTTGAGTGGATAAGTGGTCCCTCCCATAATGTCAAGAGTAAAGCTTGTACCAGGGCTTAGAGAAAGGTTGGCAGGCAGTTAATGACATGACTGGTGGGGTGATCAACAGTGAGAGATTTGAAGATCTGTGACATGGCACATGAGAGAGTACAAACATGGAATGTCCTTTAGTGTTATGAAGTGCATCAGATGTCCTGCTATATGAACATGTTTTAATACAGCCTAACAGAAACAGTTTGATCAGAGACACTAATATAGCATCTGAAAGTTCTAAAAAATATACATCAGAAAAAACTAACACCAAAAGATAGAAGTAAAACATAGGAACACCAATTAAAGCAACTTTATTTTTTACACTGATGTTAAACAAGACACGGTCATATTTAAAGTGGTGCACCAACTCTTCCCCACTTTGTACTAACTTGAAAGAATATTGACAAACAATGCTAATAATTCATCTCAGATGTACTCTAGCATGATTAGGCATTTTTTTAGCATTTCACTATGTTACAGTCTTGTATTGCAGAAGATAACACACATAACAGAAACACACAATCTCCATGATCATCAACAATAAACAAAAAGAATAAAAAAAGGATCAAGTCTTGAGTAATCAGGAGTTAAAAAAGTCATAGAGGACGAGCTCAGGAAGACTTAAAAATATTTCCAAACAAAAATGGAAAAAACAAGACAAGTACTCACCTGGGCTATATACTCAGGAACAAGGGATTATGTGAGCAGCTGCAGAAGAAAAACAACAAAAAGGTGGTGAGACAGAGACAAGAAACAGGATACTGGAGAGCCTGTAAGTGGGAGTTTAAATGGAAACAAGACCGATAACTATAAAAACTATTGATTAAAATCTGTAATTATTTCAGTAATGTTTGAGTAAATTAAACAGGATCAAAACAGTGATACAAAAAGAGATTTTGAGACCACTGGTGATATTTGGTGATATTTTCAGATTAAATATGTAAGAGATAACTGACACGTTCTAGGTTTCCTAGAGTAAACAGAAGAAGAAATTGAGCCAGAAATGTTAAAGAAGCATTCATCATGTGTCTTTATTTGGTGCTCAAATAGAGACCATGTTTATTAGTACTCATTAACCTGCCAGTACACAATGTCAGTGTCAAATAAAAGCTAAGTCTAACATATGTATTCTTTATTAAATATGGAACACGGGTGAAGTACATCTGCAGAGTATCTTGCAAATGTAATCACACTCCTTAAACCTAATCAAATTATGGAATATTACAACCACAAGAGGTAAACCCACATATTACCATGCAAAAAGGTGGAAGGAAGATATTGGTGGAAGGAAGAATTTCGGGTTTAATTCATAAGTAACAACCCAAATACAGGGGCAGACATTCAAGATAAGGTCACCCAACTAAATTGACAGACCGTGAGAGCTGAGCATTAATCAGCCAAGCAGCCATGAGCTCCATTGTAAATCTGGCGGTGCTGCACAGATCTACAGCTAAGGTGGATGAATCTGTTCATTATCTATTAGTCACATATCACAAATCTAAAGTGTGGCAGGAAAAACAACGTTAAAAAGAATCAATTAAAATTCCTCTCTCTAGTTAGTACAAAATGTGTAGGGAGCACGGTCTGGTCAAGTGAGACTAAAATTAAGCTTTTTGGACTTCATATAAAACGCTGTGTGTTACTCACACAACACATCATTCTCAAGGTAAAATATGGTTGTAGTGGATTCATGCTGAAGGAATTTCTTTCCTCACACAGGAGAGGGATTCTAGTTAGAGTTTATGGGAAGATGTTTTGAGCTAAGTATGTGAAATTCCTGGAAGAAAACTTGTTTGAGGCTGCACAAAAACTTGAAACTGAGGTGGACATTCAACTGCCAGAAGGACACAAACACTAAACATACAGTCAGGGTTACAACAGAGTGATTTAGATCAGGAATTATCAACCCTGAGCCCACTGTGCTTTTAGATCAGTGGTCTCAAACTATATTCCACAAGGACCAGAGTCATACAACTTCTAGATGTCCTTGTCCTACACATTTGAATGAAATTGTGAAATTGTCTCACTAGAATGCAGTCAAGTCCTACAGACCTCTGCGAACGAGCTCATGTTGGAGCTAGGTGTGCTGAAGCAGACTAAAGTCTCAGGACACTGGCTCTTGAGGCTTGGAGTTTGACTGTGTATATTAACACAAATGGGATTTCTTGGCTTCTATTTTTAATAAACTTTAATAAACTTTTTCCCACCATTTCTTTGTTAGATTTTTGTGTATAGAATTTTAAGAAAATAAATTAATTTAGTAAATTTTGGAGTAAGGCTGTACCATAACAAAGTGTTATAAGAAGTGAATACTGTGAATACATTCTGGATACCTTCACTGTTAATAGACTGCAGTTAAATTAATTGTGACATCACTCCCAGTTCTGAATTGTGACACGTTTAAAATGGGGAATGAAGATTGATATAAAATTTTGACTTAAGAACTGAATTGAAGGTCCAGCTGTAAATTCAGTTAGATTTTTTTTGCAACCATCACCTGTTTCAAGTAAGTTCTTGTCACTGAAAGCTTTTTATTTCTCTTTCTTTTTAAAAGGTTCATGTCAAGATTGATGATGCTGTCTTGGAAACTATGCTATCTGTGTCAAGAAAAGTTTATCCACAATAGAAACTTGTTCCCCACGCTGATAAAGATGTTAAAGTGCTTGAGAATTTAAAAAGATTTTGTCTACTTTGGCAGGTCTGTTGAGGCTGTCTCTCCAAGATGCCAGCAGACAGTTTCTGTCTTGTTGACAACAGTGTGATAGAAACAGATATAGAGAGAATCGAAAGTAGGAGAGGTTGTGTGGAAAAAAACACATGGCGAAGGAAAAGATTGAAAAAAGTTAAGAGAAGAGGGAGGGCAGAACAGAGAGGTGAAGCAGGGTGCAGGGGAAGCAGATAGGGGATGAGGGAAGAACGGGAGGGAGAATGGGTGGTAGTGGGAGGAGGGAGTTGCAGTGCGTGAGTACAAGACCTCTCTGTGAACTGTGCAGTCGCGAGCCGGGTCATTGGGGCGAGGTTGTCAGAGCGTGCCTGAAACAGTACACCCAGGGGTTCAGCCAGAGTTCACACACTCAGTGTGCAAGATCCATGTCCCTCAGTCAGCGCTCGCCTGCCATACACCAGCATACACACAGAAACATGAAAAACCTGCATTATAAAACTTGTTCACAGACTAAGATTAGAATAAAAAGCAACAAACAGATGCCATTGTAGGACAAAAATGTTAAATAAAAATCTCACAATCTCAAAAATTGTGACTTCTATGAATATTGAGGGCTTCACACTTTCTGTTCGTACACTGTGCAAACAATAGGACAACTTCTAACTATCATTCAAAGAGAAGTAGATAGCTGAATTTTTAACTGTTCATATCCAAAGCCAGCAAAAGTAAAATCAGCAACAGTCAGGTTGTAGAACACTGAAGAAGATTTTTTCTTTAACTCCAGTTAGTGTGGTTTAAATAGAAGAGGCCATGAAGCCAGAATCTCTTCTGTGTTACTGAGCTCTTTGTGGGAAAGCTGTCTGCTTTACTCCCATTGAAGACTGGTTGGCCCATTGTCAAACCAAGAGCTTGACCTGGTGTTGAACCCAATTGTCAAACTTGCAGTGTAGTGTGGGACCTTGGTGGGGGAGGAAAGGGACCAGAGTGTGGTTTAGTTGACTGAGGCAAGTGTTTGTAGTCTCTGAAAGAGTTCTGCCTATTGATTTGTTTCCTTCAAGTGATGCACTTAAAAGCTGTGGAAAACAAACTTTTTGATCAAAGTCTGTTTTTCATTCACCAATTGAGATTGAGACTTAAATGCAAACTCTCAGATTTCCTCAAAGCGAGGCTTTGGCGAGACCCAATCTGTCTTCCACTTCTAACATTGGGGATAACAGTGTCTTGTGTCACATGAAGGTTTGACAGACAGCCCCAGCTGTGGCAGTCAGGCGCCAGAGCACCACGCCTTCTTAAAGCAAGGCAGACAAGACCCAAACCTAGAACAATTCAGTCTTTGTGGATCTACTGGAAACTATTGACTGCATCCAAATGACCGTAAGCTGCAGATACAAGCCAGATGTGGAGAATTCCTCGGCCCAGTTCAATCTCAGTCCAGTCTGGCTCATCCAAGCCCAGCAGCAGAGCAGTGGCTGGAAAGGGGGAGTGTAGCTCTGATCATTCTGTTATACAAAACCTGGTCTAATCAAACTAGAGATGTATGTTTCTTTTTGTTCTTTCTCCTTATATGGTTCAAGAAAAACAATGGAAAGAGCTGCAAAATTGCTGCTTCGGGCTTTGGGAGAATTGAAAACAGGTTGCTATGCAGCTATCCTTATGTTGATAAAATACTTCAGAATATACCTAATCCAGGCATGTCTCATGGGGGCAGTTTTTTTTAAATTGTTGCACATTAATCATTTTACAAATCTTACTTTTAACCAAATTAACCCCACATGCTCCTATCCAAATTAATGGTACTTCATAGAATAATTCAAAGAAATATTTAATCAATTGCAACTGTGTGACTGTCTGGGTGAGTTAGATAATGTTATGCAAAACAAATGTCATACAATAGTTCAAGCAAGAGACAGTATATATGCCCATTTTTTTAAAACTAGCTGTTGTGTAAGATGGTTCTCCAAAAGGCTGCTATATTATCATTTAAGGGCATCAATGGTCTAAACCAGACATGCTCAATGGGATCTGGTGGAAGACTTATTTGTTCAATTGCAGACTAATTACAGCAGGCTGCACAACTGCCCCCCACATTCCCAGCTAACCTTTCACCCCTGAGGTGTTGAGAAGGCAATTACTCTTCTTGGCTTCTGTGTGACAGGCACAAATACATTCTGCTTGTTTCCTACCTTTCCACTTCTCATTTTTCTTACTTTGTCTTGGAGTCTCTTGGGCTTTCAAAGCACTTAGAAAATGTATAAGTGCATCATAAACTCAAAAAACAATCCTTTGGTTAGGTGAAAAGTCGTATATTGGAAAACTTTTTGTTTTGTGTCTTTGGGATTTTCATTTCTTTTTGACTTACACTTTTAGTGAATGTTTTTGTTTTAAAATATATAAATATGTACAGTAGGATGCCTTTCTTTACATACACTTTATAAAAAGACACATAGCCTTTACTATTCTCATGGACTGGCACTTGATGTAAATCAAACAAGTCTTTTATCCTGTTTCTGGATGATTATATTACCTTATTTTGCCAAACACCTGAATGATATGAAAGATGGCTTTTTTTTACATATTTTTTAATTACTTTCCAGAAAAATGCAATTGCCATTACAATGCCTTTACTCAGTTTTGGAAAGCCAACATGAGAATGTCATTGGTTCATACATTTCTGATCAGTTAAATTGCAACATTTGAGTTAAATGGAATAACATGTGTAGATGTATTTTAACAAAGTACAACAAACACACTGCTTGCTTGTGCAACATCTCGGAAAAATCAAAAGAAATATGCAAAGATATTAGGAAGAGTACTATTGACCTCCAGAGGTCTGTAGTTTTCTTTGGTACGATTTCCAGACACTTAAAGGTGACACAGTCATCTGTTCAAACATTAGGTGCATTTCCCAATCAGATGATATCATAACCAATTAACATTATGCAGATGATAGATGATATATTGAAGCAACATTTGAAGATATTGTTCAGGAAGTTAAAGAATGGTCTCAAATAGTTATTCCAAATGGCAGTGTCCATGATACACAATTTAGTTACAAAATGGCTTATGGAAAAGAATTTCATCGTTTTGGCATGATGAAGCACTGATTTGAATCCTATAGAGTACTTAAGGGGTGAGTGGAGAAGGCCTGTGTTAGCAAAACCGTTCACAAATCCAGGTACACCAGCTGTGTCAGGAGGAATGGGGAAAAACACAAAGCAAAACTATTGCAAGAAACTTGTTGTAAGATATCCAGAGAAAGTTGAGGACAAAGAGTTGTGGGGGGATTTAGAGGTTTGCAATAGGAGGGTACCAATATTATCTCTTAATAATTAAAAGTTGAGTTACACTTTAAATATGATTTTCTTTTCTTTTTTTCTTTTTGCTAAGACGTGCAAACATCAAGCTGATCCACCTCTTTGAAAACAGTGCTTTCCAGCTCCCTTGTCCTGTTTCACAAGCCACATCCTCTTTTCCAAACCTATGGTTACAGCCCTCCAGAGGGATGCTTTCATCCTGACGCACACTGTGTGTTTGGTCTGTTTCCATTTAGCTAAGTTCAGGTGTAGTTCACAGAGACCGCAAGCACTGATCACATGACTTGTATGCAGGCTAAGGAAGGTCTTTCTGTAATATTGCTATGTAAGGGACTGAGAGGTTCTTAGCTCAGCAAGTTGAAAAAAGTTCCTCAACAATTATATTTAAGCAATGAGAAAGTTCTTCATATTTAAATTAAACCAGTGGAACTTACTTGGAGTCTTTAACTCTTATGGCTCCCTGGGTATTGACAATATCAGAGCTGTAGGAAAATGGTTGTCTAAGCTTTTCAGATCTGTTCTGATGTTCAGTTTAGAGAGATAAGAGACTAGTGCCCTCTATCTGACCCACATCTGATTCACCTTGAGTAAAGTGGCCTGCTCGTAAGACATCAGACCAAAAAGTTCACACATGTGAATGTTGTGTAATCTGTGAAGAAGGTGGACTGTAATAAATAAGTCTGGTTGAAGTGGTGCATCTGGGAACAACATTTTTCAAAAGAGCTCTCCTGACGTGATGCCTGGTGGGCTTTATAAATATCTTGAGCCCGTCCGTGCAAAGTGAACTGTGTTTCACCCTCCCACACCCTTCCCCTTTGAGTGTTTGCCTTCTGCTCGCAGTGAAAAGGAGGCCTTACTTTGCTTTGTTTGTCCCTCAGCTCTTACCTCCCACTTTCTCCCTGTTAACTGTCAGTGTTCAAAAGCAGAACACTGGAAACCACATGTGAAACAGAGACTCGTGGTTTCACAGTAGAGAGTCATGTCCCCCAGGCATATTTTTATGTTCTATAGGCACCCAGGAAGACAAGCAATTAAAATGCTTCTTCTCTGCTTTTTCTTTCACTCTGCTTTTGAGATTTGTGGTATATCGCATAATAAAATCTATAGAACATTCACCTTTAAAATGGCAAATTGTCTTATAAAAAGAACATTGTAACAGGTTGAATCCTCCCGTTGGGCCATTTTTTTGTTTTTTTCCTTTGCTATTTCACAACAGCACTAAATACTGTATTTGTGATTTTTTTTAAATTTTGTTGTATTGGTGTGATTTAAATTTCCAACTAATTTTCACACCATTAAGCAGGTGTTCATTGTGATAATTTATCGACTGGTACATATAATAGATATTTTAACCCCAGGGGTTAAGGTAACTTGTAATGTAAAAATGCTCCAAGCTTTCAATATCTCACAGAGCACTGTTTATATAGAAACATATAGAAAGTCATGGCTTGGAATTTTGCTTCAGATTCAAATCTAGCTTTAAAAAAGCTCCATTCTTTTAAAAAAATCACCTGAGTTAACATTTCTTGAGGTATTTTGAAATTGTTGCAGTTATTACCTGGGACAATATTCTTTACTAGTCTTTTTTTGTTTATTTGCTGTAAGCAATATCTTTAAGAGTGTACCCTGAAAACAGCTACTGTGCACAGAGATCTTCCAACAATACATCAGAAGCTCAAAAAGACCATCTAAGCAAACTACTTCACACAACTAATCATTCATTCGTGGGTTGCAGCCTATTTTGTGTATTCATATGGAGTCCCTGAATGTGTTTTGGAGGACTGACACCCTCCGAGTTTGCTGCTCCCTTTAACCTTTAACACTACTGTGTATAATAACTCTTACAGTTTGACAGGTCAACTGAGGCGTCATGCCTGGCTCCTTGCTGTGGGTTAGGGCTGAGGCTTTTTATCATAGTACCTACTCAGTGATGGATGAACCCCAACAGCAAACTGAAGAGAGGACCAAGGCATTGTTCAGAGAAAGCGGAAAAGGTCTTGTAACAAATATTACTTCACTGAACTCTGCTACCTCCTTGTTGCCCCTTGCTACATTCTCATTTAGGTATCCACTTAAGGTTGTGTTCACAAAGCGCACAGACCTTATGGGGTTTATTGCAGGTAATAGTCTGCTGCTCACATATCTGATAGCTCTTGTCTTGAGTGTGTTAGAGCAAAGCGGAAGGAATGTTACTGCATATGTGACACATATTGTGTAGAATTTGAAAAAGAATGAACATTTCCTATGTTTTAGCAATAGAAACAAAAAAAATTTGTAGTGAAGTAGATGTAGTACATATAGCAGAGCCAAAGCTTCAAAGTCACAGAGAAATGTCTCCAAAGAAAACCAATGTCACTGAATCTGCAAGTGTATGTGATGCGAATAATGACAGAATCTGGGACTGGCTGAGGTTTCACATGCGTTCAGCATCACTGCGGAGCAAGTCAAATGGTCTACAGATCTGGGATTCTAAAATACATTTAATGGATCGTTGAAGACTGACTCTCCAAGTCCCAGCATTGGGATTTTACATGCTTGGCCTGCATATAGAAAGGAAAAACTTTGTTGATTTAAAGTACAGAAGAGGAAATGTCTATGGAATTTAATAGTAAATGTTCAGTATGGAAAAATTAATACTTATAAACATTGAGGGCTAAGTTATTTCAAATCAGTATTGAAAGTGAGCATGAAGTTAACTGTACAGCTTTTCTATCCTGCCACTCAAAGAGAAAACAAATATTTCCAAAATCTTCTAAGTCTAGAGTATGTCACCTATCCATCAATCTACAATTCACTTAATCCTCCTCAGGGAAGTGGAGGACAGGGGGCTGGTTGTGTGTCTCAGTTATCATAGGGTGAGAGGCAGGATGTATCCTATACAGGTCACCCAGAGTACAATTCCACAATGAAAATTAACAGACACCTGGGAATGTAGTCACAGCTGGGACAGCTGAAGTCACATATGTCTTCTCTTGTGATCCATCCTAAAACCCACTGCTTCCACCTGCACTTGGTCAGTAACCGTTGAGCTGACAGTGCTCAAAAGGGAAAAGACTTTCCAAGCTCCACTTTGATTTATTCTGTTTTTTGGCTAACCCTGCACTGAACTTGTCCCGGGAGATTTCCAGCCATTTTAGCCCTCCTTTTCCAGCATACGTGCACAACATGCCTCCTCGACCTAGTTCCATCCCAACATGCTGCTTCTCCCACTGCTTTCGCAACAGCCCATGGAGAGAATGAGAAACAGGCCCCTAGAAGGAGGCTCGGATTCATTCTCAGCAGTGCCTTCTTTCCCCTGTTCCCTTTCCATCTAAGCTTGTGTGGGTCACTTACTGATCACTATGAGAGGCCCTATCGTGAGCACACAGGAGGGCATCTATGGTTCACCAGGATTCAAATGATTGTTTATGAGCCTTGTCTGGCAGCCAAAGGCCAAGCACTCTCCCAGTGTTTAAAACCACTCTGACTTGAGTTCAGACATGGGGTGTCTCTCCTTGTGATTGAAGCTGTGGCCACCATTCCCTTTCATTTCTCTTGCAGTAGAAGTTGAATAATTGTTTTGAAGAGTGTGCTCTGTCTGTGTTTATTTCAGAGAACCAAAAAAAAAAACTGCTGTTATGTCAGAATACATGAATCTGCATTTGTTATACCACATGTGTGTGTATCAACTATTTTATTTACATACTATTTGCTTCATGGTTAACCACGCTGCATAGAGTAGGCATGTTTGATGAATTAGCCCTAAGCTGTGCTCTGGTCAATTTTCCCTGAATGTAAGAAGAACAAAAATCAGAACATACAAATTAGTGAAAAGAAAGCTTGCTTGCAATCTTTATGGTAACCTAAGGAATATCTTAGTATTTTAATTCCATCTATTTTTGATATAATTTCAGTACTTTTTAGATTTATATATATATATATATATATATATATATATATATATATATATATATATATATATATATATATATATATTATTTATTTATTTTTTTTCACATTTTGTCACAGTACAACCACAAGTTTACATATGGTTTTGTTGGGACTATCTATAACAGACCAAGAAAATTGAAAATGAAAAACTTTGAAGATGAAAGAAAGTGATGTCATTCCATATTTTTTTATAAATACAAATCTTGTGCAACGCATTACTTGGAGACGTCAACTAGTTAGTCGATAGATAAATCTTTGTGTGATTCAATCTCAGTACAAATACAGCTATGCTAGCCTTGGAGGTTAGTTGAAGATATTAATGAACAAACAACGTCATGAAGACCAAAGGAACACACTAAACAGGACACGGCTAAAGTTAAGGATGAGTTTAAAGCAGCATTAGGTTATCAAATAAATATCTCAAGCTTTAATCATGTAAACAAAGCAATCTTTAATCCAGCATCCAAAAATACAAAAGCTGCAAACCAACCAAGTAATGCTAACCACTTGAACTGCAAGTGGTTAGCATGCGTAGCTCATGTAGGGGAACGTACTGACAGGATGTTGAAAAGCCAGAAGAAGTTCCATCTTCAGTTTGCCACAAACCACAAGTCATTTAGCAGACAAATGACATCAGCATAAAACATCTTGCCCTAAATGTAAGTGTGGGACAAAGTACAAACACCATGAAACATAGTGGCAGTGACATGCTGTGGAGATGCTTCCTTTCAGTGGCACAGATAAGCTGATCAGAGTTGATATGAAGAAGGAGAGAGAAAAGCACAGGACAATCTTAAAAGAAATCCTGTCAAAGGTTGCAAAAGGCTTAGAGTTGGGACAGAGCTTCACATTCCAATAGGATGACTTTAATCATGTTTCCAGAGTGACAATGGAATGGTTAGACTGAAGCAATTTAAAACGTTATAATGGTCTGGTCAAAGTCCAAATATAAATCTGACTGGTAATATGAAGCAAGACAAACTAAATTTCACGATTGCTCTGCATCCAATTTGACTAGAGTTGACTTGAGTTGTTTTTCAAGGAAGAATGGAAAAAGTGTCACTCTATACCTGGGAAAAGCAAGTAGAAACATATCTGAAAAGAGCTGCAAATGGCAAGCAGAGAATGTAAAATCTATAGATCCAAGGAAGCTTAATACTTTGCATAATTTCTACAGAATTATGCACTATTTTGTGTGGGCTCATCACAAAATGAGCCCACACAATATACTGTAGTTTCTGGTTGCAATACAACAAAATGTGAAAAGTCTGTAAATATGTTTGTCAACAAACTTTATTATGAAAAACTCATGCCAGCAGTTCTCAGAAATACGATGCACATATGTAACGCACATAACATCTAGCAGATTTATCATCATATGGTGTTTAGTTTTGATAGTTTGTGGGTTTTTTAAGAATAAGTTATGAAGATGGCAGAAAAAGACTTTCAGTTTTAAAAAAACCTGAGCTCAACAAAATTCATTAAAAAAGGTGCAGCTTACTCTTAATACAGATTTTTTAAAGATATTCTTAGTAAAGAATATCTTATAATCATCTCATCAAGTATTAACAAAATCAGATTTACTTTGTTTTAGTTCTGATGTAAAAGAAAATGGAAACAATAAAATGTAATGAAGCTCATTAATTTAAATGGTTTTCCCTTTTGGGTGTTGGTGTAACTAAAGAAAGGGAACTTAACTCCATTTTACATCTACTATGAAAATACCTTCAGTGTAAACAAATAAAAAACAAATGGTGATCGCTACTTGCTTAAAATTTTGTTTGCAGTAAAAGCCAATTTGACTAAAATGAGTGACATGAAATCTTGAGAGAGCAGAAAATAAATCAAACTTATTATCTCTGGGCCTTCCCCCAAGCCTGTCTGCCAGGACACAGTGAAGTGCTTGAGATGGTATTTTGCCCTCAATGCAAATTAATTAAGAAAGTAGGACGATACAGTTGGCTTCTAACATTGTCTTGCTAAGATTTAGATAAAGTAATCAATATCACTTTCAGTAGGCAGATTATTTCCCTCTGGAAAAGGCCAGGTTAGCACAGATCCCACCCCCACAATGCTACAGTGAGCGAATTAACTTCTCAGTTATGTGAGAAACATGAGAGCAGTATTGATATTCACTTATAACCTTAGGCATGGAAGTTAATCAGCACGTTTACCAAAATGTCAAAGTATTCATCTAACATGCTGGAGTTAAATTGTTTACTGGCTCCGTATTTCACAGCCTCCTTAGATAGAATCAATGGTCATTTACTCAAATGTGGTTTAAGGCACTTGTGAGTCAATGCAATGTTTAATTCCAAGACCCATACAGATTTATAGAACATGCAGGCTCTGTTTAACTTTAAGACTGAAGAGTGTTGATTGATCTACCAAGCTCAACTCCTAATTTTATTCTTCAGTTTGAAAAAAACCCATGTTGATTAAAAAGGCAATTGTGAATTTAATTGTGAGTCAAATCTCATCTATTGTGTTATTCTTCTTTCCACGTGTTTTGTATTACAGTATTTGAATGTGCTCTGATTCATATGCAAAAGAGAACCCACATTGTTCCATTCTTTTATTACATATGCCTCTGGGGGTCTGTTTGATCTACAAACACAAATGTGCCATATTTCCAGACATCTTAACATTGTCTGGGTACGAGTCAAACTGGTTAAATCGAATTTGATATATTATCATCTTCCCCTTAAATAAATAAAATTTCTTTTTATTGGATAATAAAAGCCTCATGATAACTGCTGGGTGCAATAACTTCAGTGGTCTCACTGCCTGTCCATATTAATTGAATTTTGTGCAAAACCATTTTACCCACATGTGGAGGGCCAAACTGATCTGATTTGGGTTCATTATTTTTCATTGAGAATTACATTACCTTGCATACCTACAATGTTTTCTGAAAGCTGAGACCAAACAAGAGCACGCCTCATGCGCCTCACAAGAGAATGTTTTATGTTTTTGACATCTTTGACACTGCCTTGTGCTCAGAATAAATTCAACTGCCATCACACTTCGAGAGTCACAACCCAGTCATATAATACTGTGTGGATACTTGGTGTTTTGCCATTTTCATTTTAAACATAAAATACATTTTATTTCTAAAACTCAGTTTTATTACTTTGTTTTCCTTTAGACCCAATAAAAAGGATTTTAAAATAGTAAAAATAGCAAATGTGTCACAAAAACCTTCCCAGAATAACAGCTTGTATAGAATTATGCATAGATTCTGCTTTATACATGTACACACAGGGAGGTGTTTCATGTAGTTTACCGCTTACTTCTACGTGCAGAAGCAGCAACTTTTTATGTTCCTTAAGTGTTCATCTTCGATTTCAAAAGAAATCCTCCATCTTTGATTGCTTTAAGGTCCATATTCCCTTTATTTCAACACAAAGTCTCTTGAGATGTGTGCAATCCAGATTTATGTCCTTCCTTTGAATGTATTCATGCAGGTATAACTCCCAGAGAACCTATGGATTTCCTCAAGGGCAACTTGTGGCATGAAGCTGGAGGGTTTGGAGAGACAAGGGACAAAGTGTTCAATAAAAGGCATAAATTAAGGTGAAAATGTTTTTAAAAAGCCCAGATCAAATGAAAAGAACAGAAAATATGAAAAGAGAATTTGTTTTACCTTTTAAGTATAACAAGGGCGTGCATTGTCCAGGGCAAGTAAAGGAAGACCTTGTCAGTTCTGACAGCATCAACGGTCTTCTGGGCAACTACTTCAGGCTTAAGTGGTGGAAAGAGCTGAGGAAACCTAGAAAATAATACATTTAAGATTTGGAGATAAATGGAGCAATCTTATTAAATGAATAACTTTTTTATCTGGTTATATAGATTCAGAGTTTCGAGTGTCTACCAACCTGACTCTCATACCCCGAAACATCTCTGTGTTGGTGTGGAAAGGAAGCACAGTGGTGCAGCCGACACCGGGACAGTCCAATAAGCCAAGTGTCAAACTCTCCATGAAAGCCAGTGATGAGGCTTTAGAGGTGCAATAGTCTATGGCCCCAGGGATTGGGGACTGGGACAGGATGGAGTTAATGCACACTACATGGCCGTGTTGTAGTTCCAGCATTCGAGGCAGGAAAGCTTTTGTTGTCTAAAGCATTAACATAAAAAGAGAGAAAGAAGGGAAGAAGACAAATGCATGAAGGGTAATGAAGAACAGAACCAACATGAGAAATTGTCTGCAGTGTCATTACATATTATATTTCCCATTACATTTAGCTGATAATTCTATTTATGTCTCCTTATGACAAGGTCCTTTGATCTTAATACAGAAAAAAATGCAGAGAGTTTCAAAACTCCTCCGATGTGAGGCAATTTGGAAATTCCTCACTTCACCTGCCATAATAGCAGTCATGACTGACATGTCCGGGGTGCCTTCTGCATATACTTTCATACTATGATCAAAACATAAAAGTAAGGATAATCCACCAGAAGGAATTCCCCTAATTCTGCAGGCAAACAATCTCTGCTTTGACTTATGAAATGCTTACCCAGAACTGTCCCAAGGTGTTGATATGTTGAGTTTTCAGAAGAGCATCGTCATCGCTGTCCATAAAACTTTTACCATGCACTACAGCTGCATTGTTCACTAATATTGTAACATCTCCAACCTTGGATAAAAAAGCACAAGATACCATGGACATTAAAATTGAAATGAAATGCTGGAAAGCAAGAAGATGTTTAAAAGGTAGATGGAATTGCCTCTGCTTGTAACTTTTAACTTAGGACAGTTTACCTTTTCTCTCACCACTTTGGCTTGTTTGTACACTTCGTCCCGATTGGCCACATCACATACAAAGTAGCAGCATTCTGATCCAGAGAGGGAGATTTCTTCAGCTGTCTCTTTTAAACACTTCTCTGTTCTGCCCCAAAGGATCACCTGATAAGCAGCAAGATTTTTAAAGGTTAGAGACAAATAAAGAGAGGTTCTGTAAAGAAACTGAGCACAACACAAACTAATTAAGTGCACTCTTATGTGTACTGTATATTATGTGAGAGGGTAAAAAGGGGATTTACTTATTCTTTATTTGTTATAGTCAGTCTTTGACTGAACATGACATCTTTTATACAACTTTTTGGCAATAAGACATGTTGCTCTTTTCATTGATAGAACAAAGAGGCCATTTTTACTCAAACAAATAGTCTTCGTACAAGATTAAAGGCTTCGAGGTTGCTGTGAATGAACTGTCTCTTCATCCACCCGTACACTAAATGAACGCTAGTCATTTGAGCAGGGAACTTGGTGTTGGCTGGGGATGGGAAGGAGGGGGACCCAGTGATTGGGCAATTAGATCTGTCAGTCTTTGGGGTCAGGGAAAGGTAATGAAATCACGGGGTCAGCCATCCTCATCTCTCAAATACAAATTCTCAGAGAGATTACACAGCTTGTTGGGCAGATGAGCCTTGTCATTGCTGGTAAGGGAGTCCGAAGACAATGTGTGTGTGAAGAGCTGAGGATGTCAGTGCAGGCTTTGGCTGGTTGCCCATGACTGTGAGAATAGCACTGGGCAAAAATATCCACAGTAAAGTGATCTTGCATATTTAAGTCAGGAAGCGTGTAGTCAGCAAGGCTGCTTCTTGGCCCAATGTTCAGTCTGGAATCTCGTATTATTTTGCCAATGTTTATTTGCAAACACCCATTTACTCAGTTGGTATGCAGGAATTTACATTGACTTTGAGATATGACTCTAAAGAATGTCATTACAAAAGTTATATTTGAGAATTTTGCAGAAACTGGATTTTTTTTACAGTGTTGGTGTTCTAAATATATGACTGCACAATCTGGAGATCTGCTATTTGTAGAGGCGAATCAAAGTCAGTGACTCTATACAATCAACTAAGGTGTCTTAGTTAATATTTTGCCAACTGGTATTATAATTTGAAATGTACTGCTTTGTATTATAACTATGATTGAACCTGAAAGTATGTAATTAAGTTTTAATAATTCCATATGATTGGAATAATTGATCATATACTGTAGTTCTGCATGTAGATGGGATCTAATTGCCTTGTAAAGTACCTTGAGATGGCATTTGTTATGAATTAGTGCTGAATAAATAAACTCAATTGGAACAGAACCAAATACAGTATTGTCAGAAAACAATGGAAAATCTTCAGATCCAATCTTTTCACATTATGATTCTCTTTGGTAGTGTTCTGGTTAATGATGAACATGGTAGATTATCATAAACAAATATTTAAGCAATGTAGTTTAGGGGGACCAGCGACTACATTCTTCAATGTGCTCTTCAATTCCTTATCATAACTGTTGGCAATCAGGAGTTTTCCTCCTTCTGAAAACAGCTCTTGTTTGATTGGGGTTTTGTTTGTTTGCTTCATTTGCAAGGCCATTTAAGTAATCACTGAAGGAAGACAGGTCTTGATAAATAATTTAAAGCTTTTAATAGGATTTGAGCCAGACAAATAAAGTTGACAGTTCTCATTAAAACTCGGCACTTAAAACTGTGTTCTCCTGTTAAAACATTATTTAATTTATCAGTTTATCACCCGTCAAAGCACAGAGGACAATCAGAGCAAGCACACATTGGCCAAATTGACATCTGAATAGAAAACTGTTTATAATTGTTCTTGCAAAGGCAGTGTACTTTGGTGGTAAACCGCTGATTGCTCCAACAAGGCATGCCTAACAAGACATAATGTCAACACACGAATCAAGTAAAAGCTCTCTAATCAACAAATTAATGTGGTAGAGCTTGAAAGAAATTCTTGACAGAGATAGAGCATGTCACTCAATACAGACTGAGGCACAACTCTGTGTACTGAGTTGCTTCAGCTGAATTACAGTGATACTTTATCTCCCAAGTCTCAATGTATGGGTGGGTATGAGCCCTCCTTTTCACACCCATTGTATGAGCCAGCAGAGAGGCGGCACACAGAGGGGGCAGCAGGAGTTCAGGAGGCAGTCGCCTGCCGCTGTCTAATTACTGCAGAGACAGCAAGGTCAGTTGCAGGGCAATACCCAGCTGGGAGTGGTGTGCTTCCCGCCTCAAGCACAGCACAAGCACAACCACACAAACCTGTTGTCTGTGTATTGCTTTAGTTCACCTTCCACATGAAGGTTTACTTGTGTTGTTGACAACTATTTTTCTTTCTAAAGTTGGTTTCAAAAAGGATATTTGAAGAAATGTACTTTTAAATGTGTCTATACTTTGACTTTCTTAAAACTTTTTCTACATACTTTCTTTGCAAACATGAGTTTCCCTTTGCAATACATGCAACATATGTCAACTTGTTCACAGTTGGATCTACCATTCTTCATTTTGGTAAATGAAGAATGGTAGATTCTTCATTTACTAATGAAGAATCTATATATCTATAAGCTATAAGATTTTAATCTTAGCCTACATCAAACAAAGATCTGAGCAAAAGCAAATCAGGGACTTTTGACTTTCAGTCACAATGGGGCTGACACCTATGGTGAGTGCAAAGTTCACATAGGTTAGCCATATCCATAATTGCCCGCCTATTTCCTTCTAGCATCTCTTTATCCACAAAACAATTGTTACAGACATTACCAAAGGTGTTGTTTTCAAAGCCCTCACACCTTGATAACAGTCGACAATGAGGTGCTGAAAAGCATAGTGACATCCTTTGTTGTGCAGCTGCAAAGAAATGCTTTTTAAATCAACTGGTTTCTTCTTGCTCATTCCCCTAGGATGTGGCATCAAAAGATGCATGAAAACAGTTAATGTGCCAATGAACTTTCAGCAATGTTTTCAAACTGGTAAAATTGTGTTTCAAAAGATAATTTGAGCTGCAATGCCTGTGTCACACATATACAGATGGTTACAGTCATCAACTTTCAATTGGTCTGCTCAATGTGGGTTGAAATGACAACATTTTTAACCCATGTGTAATGAAGGCGACCATCTGAGGTAATCAAAAAGAGCTTCTCCATTAACACAACCCTATTAAAGAGACAACAGTAATTTTCAAGCACTTGGCTGTGCAATGTTCATCTTCAAGATTAGTAGCCACTGGTGGATTGTTATCCTTAGCATAAAGCAGTCTGCAAAGCATTTCAGATCCAAGCAGAAGCTCTTGGTTAAGATTGACAGAGGATAGGAGTGTTTAGTTGAGAGGGCAAAAATGGGCTTCATTACTACTGAAAAACATACATTTATAATAAACATGACCCTGACAAAGTTGACCTCCAACAGGTCACTAAAATGTGTAGAATATATATATATTCAGGGATAGGAAACTACTGTAATTTGAAAGTGGACTGTTCTAATGCATCTCTCATGGTTTAACTCACAAGAGACAAATTAAAAATGCTTACAAAGCCATTTTCTAATCTGCAGGAACTGCTTCAATAATGCATGCAACAGAATGAACTTCTACTGTGGATATGCTGGTAGATTTTCCAGCAGATGAAATTTCACAAATAGAAAAAAAAAGTATAACAGGTCACTTGATCTGTTATGGCTGCGAATAGCTCACGGAGTTATGCAAAACTTTTGCACACAAACCATTCCCCAACTCCACCTTGCAAAAATAAAAAATAAAAACAGTAAGACAAAATGTATGCATTATGTTGTCTAATTATTTTACCTTTTTGGCTCCTTGCTTGGCGAACTCCATGGCCAGGTGACGTCCAATTCCTCGACCTCCACCAGTGATCAATACCACCTCCTTACTTAAGTCCTTCTTGCTGCTTGGCAACAGCGACAACAAACTTGCCCGGACTATATGATAGAACATTTGGATCGGGAAGAAAAGCATACGAAATGCGCTTTTCAGCTCCATCTCGGAAAGTGGTCACAGACAGCAGACAAGTAATGCGCTGACTAGCTCCAATGTCCTCCAAACAGTGCGCCGCGGGAGATATCTGCAAATATATATATATATTTTTTTATCTACAGCCTCAGAAACTGTTTCATGAGCAAATCGGACGCGGGATGTTAAATAATGAAACCCAGAAGTGCGTTTGTTTTGAGCGCCTTGACATCCTCGAAGGGCATCAGGCTCTTGAAAAGTCTGAGTAATCACTCATCTTTGCTTGTCAGCCACGGAGTGAGACGCAGAAGCGTGAAAGACAAATCCAAGCGACGCAGTGTGTTGTGCGCTACTGAAACCGCCGCGGTCTTTGGTGTTGTGTTCTTGTCCTGTCCTGCTTTATATATTACCCCCTCTTCCTAGACTTTGAGCTATTTTCACAAGTGGAAAGTCCTGGTGGACCTAGAGGGGCGGATTGTAAGGGTATTAATCCTGATTGACATGTTAAGTGTGGATGAATATTTTGCTCCAGTGCCCGTCTGCCCCGACTGGTTGCGTACTTGCATCTTCTCCACCCCCTTTATATGTCTACAGCAGCGCTGGTTCTCAATCTGTGGTCCCGCTCCCCCCTCCAGCGGTAACCCCCTGTGCGTCCCAGGTGGGTGCTCAGTCTGCTTTGGGAAAATTTAACTTCGTAATCCCGTTGACCTGAATTTAACCTCATTGCATAAGTAACAGAATAACAGTAGTGTTGCAATCGCTCAACAGCAGTAAGACAATACAAAAATCACTTAGGATTTGCTAGGTAAACAAGTTTGAGGGAGTTTTAGACAATGTCCGAAAAGTAGCTGGGCAATTACACCATAAATCAACCAACTGCCCCCAATTAATTACGCTTAACAACTAAGCAAGCAAATAGTGAATCAGTGACGTCCAAACAAACATACCCATTAGAAAGCAGTGAGGTTTTTTTTTTTACGGCTCTCTTATGTTGACGCTTATCTGTGAAGTGGAAGGAAAATACTTATTTAAAAATAAATAAATAAATAAAAACCCCATTTTCCCATCTCGTTTTTGATTTGAAATCCTTTGACGAATTTCTGTGCCACAAACTCCCTTCAGAAGTCTACTAATGAGTGAATAAAACCCACTAGTGTGATACTTGATCTCATACATATGTTCTGTAATGGCCAGACAAAATAATAGACAGAGAACACTAGCAAAGATCAAGCATTGTGTTGTGAATAGATGTAAATCAGAGTTAGGTTTTAAAACTACCACCCAAGCTTTGAACATCTGACAGAGTACTGTTCATTCCATCATCTAAAAATAGAAAGAGTACGTCACAACTGCTAACCTAAAAAAGATATGGCAACTGAGAGGCAGAAGTGGATAACAATTTGAGAAATAAGAAATGGTCCCATGGAATCTGTCAACAATTCAACTATTTGTCATTCACTCCACTAATCTGACATTCATGGACAAGTGACCACCAGAAAGCCAAAAGAAAACAATCTAAGACTAAGGCATATGTGCAGAATTCTAGTTGTAATATTGCACATGACTCTGAACACAACATCCTTGTGGTGACACATGGTGATAGCATGAGAAGCTAAATACAGGGCAGACCTGCAAGAAAACCTGAGAAACTACAAAAGACTAACACTGACTTGGAGATTCACCCTCTAGCAGGACCACATGCCAGAACCTTACTGAAGTGCTTTAGATGAATGCCTATTTGTGAGTGAGAATGGACTAATTAAAATCCAGACCTACATCCAATTTATAATCTGGCTTAAATAGACATGAAAATAACTGTTCACAGATGTCTTTACATTTAGTTGTTCCAAAGAAAAATGGACTAAAGTTTCACAATCTAGATAAGCAAAGCTGAAAGAAACATATTCCAAAAATCTGGAAGCTTTCACTTCAGAGACAAGTTCTGTTCAGTCGAAAGAAAGACTGTATACTTTATATAATCATACTCATGATGAAGGTATTGGCCTCTTTCCTTTATAAGCAGAAAGTACCCTGAATGAATCCATCCATCCATCCATCCATTTTCTGTTCACCCTTGTCCCTAATGGGGTCGGGAGGGTTGCTGGTGCCCATCTCCAGCTACGTTCCGGGCGAGAGGCGGGGTACACCCTGGACAGGTCGCCAGTCTGTCGCAGGGCAACACAGAGACATACAGGACAAACAACCATGCACACACACACTCACACCTAGGGAGAATTTAGAGAAACCAATTGACCTGACAGTCATGTTTTTGGACTATGGGAGGAAGCCGGAGTACCCGGAGAGAACCCACGCATGCACAGGGAGAACATGCAAACCCTGAATGAATCCAAAATGCAGTTTTTCATTAATATAATTTATAAAACAGAAAAACAATCCCTATTCAAATCACAGTGGACCGAGGTGAAAAAAGTAAGTCCCCCACTAAACCTGGATTATCAAATTGAAAGTAGAATTCCTGAATCTTTAGTCACACATGGCCAGTCATCGAGTTACTGAAACAGCAAAGCAGTCCCACATTTTCACACTGCCACCATTTTTTTTGAATTGCTGTGTTTGTTTTATGCCATATACCTTCCAGTTCATTTTACACTGGAAGATGAGCTGATGTACCTGGAGTTTTTTAAATCTTGTACATTTTTGTGGTTGCCCTGGATGAGCTGTTGATGTGTTATTGGAGTAAATTAGTAGACCAGCCACTACCAGAAAGGTTCACCACTGTTCCATGCTTTCTCCATTTGTGGACAATTTGATGGTTCACTTGAGTCTCAAACAATCAGAAATGTCTTGTAACATTTTCCAAATGGATAAATGTCAGTGAATTTGCTTCTTATTTTTTCCTGACTTCATTTAAGTTGGGTTATTAATGTATTTGCACATATTACGTTAGTTTGGACAGTTTTGTTCCCTGATAAATAAAATTCTCAGTCATTTGAAGAATTATATTGTATTTACTCAAGCTTACGTACATTGTTCAATATTCAACTCATTTGAAACATCTGGAAAGAAATACTGTAATGGGGAGAAATATTTTTGAGACCAATCTACACACCACACTTTTCAGATTTTTATTAACAAATACAGGCATTTTTTCTGTCTATTTCTATCTGCTTAAGCAACGATCGTGCTATCTTGATATGTAAGCCTAATTTGTTGCAACAGTATTTTTGAAGTTGGTTACTCCTGTTTGATAAGTGTGGAATCTCAAACACTTATAGGTCACACTCACTTTCAGAGCTGTCGGTCTTACTTGCAGAAAAATGTATGTATAGCTAAAAAAAAAAAAAAAATCCATATGAATTAATGGTCCTCAGACAAAATTCCAGTCTGCGATGTTTGGCCTTGACACTGTGGTTCTTACCAGGAGTCACTGAAGGCTTTTTCAGCAACTGGTTTTAAAGAGCAACCTCACAATGGTTGCTTTGTGTTAGACTGAGCTACTTAGGGGAAGCAAAGGGGCTTTGAGGGCTTTGCTGCAAACTCTGGAACAACCCATGTCCAGATGCTGTCCTTACTTTGAAAATTTCTGAAATGTTCAGAAATGTAATTGCTTTATTAAATATTCTCATCTAAGGTTGTATATTTTCAAATGATCCAATTTCAATTACAGGACATTACATAACATAATTCTTTCTGTTCATACCACAGTATGTGTTTTTTAGACATATTGCAAAAGATGAGTATAGTTATCTCAGTAGTTGCTGCCCATTTATACCCAAGCTATCACTGCCATCTACAGATTAGCAGTGAAAGTTCAGATATAAGCGTTTCCAGTCAGCCTTCTTAGGGAAGCCTCATAATGTTTTCTTCCAAATACACACAGTAAGAAGGCGCCCTGCAGCAAAAGCAGTTTGAAATAAATGGGTTTGTCGTGGCATCAAGAGGATTAAAAAAAAAAGGCTAAAACTTTTCCAGATACTGTATGTCTGAAAATGTTTCCACTGGAACTCAACTATACTGGTTGTCTTAAACAAGACAGAACTGAAAGATTTATGTGCAATATTCAACTTTGAATATAAGGGATTTATTTGAACAACCCATATGTAGTTTTATTACACAGCCATGACATACAGTATATTGAAGGACAAAATGATTTTGCTGTGCAACAGGCAGTTAAAGATTTTCAGTTTTGAAACGAAGGTCAGAATATATTGTATGCAGATGTGGGAATGAGAAAAGGGACTCAAAACAGGTAGATAAAACATTTTCCCCTAATGACTTACCTTCAGCTGAGCAGACCAGCTACACCATGGACATTGGCTCGACAATTTTAATAATTGGCTTTGCTGCTCTTGCTGCAGCCCTCATCCCTCTTGTAATTGGACTCGTGTACTCTGAGCTGATGAATTCAGACATTCCTCATGGGGCTTCAAATAGTGGTAAGCTGCACATGGTTCAGGGTTTGTTTGTTGGCATGGCAATTGTAGTCAGCATCAGCATGATTGGAACTGTGCTCATTGTGTTCCTGTCATGTTTTTTTTTACATGAATACAAATATTGTTTTTATCTTTAAAACTAGATCCAAGACCTCTTCTAATCCAACTTTTTATGCTATGTTGCTGTCCTTTCTTTGTCCTCCAGCAGCTGATAAAACCAAGATGAGAGAAATTTTAGATAAGAAATCACGTCTACCAGAGCTGCTCAGAGACACAAAGTCGTGTATTTCCCTTCTTTGATGTTGTCATACTAAACACGGTCTTTCAGAGAGAATAACCTTCAGTTTGACTTTACCCATCAAGAACACTCTGGTTCTTGTTTGTTTTTACTGTTTCTCCCTTTTGTTGCAGATCTGTGGTTTCTCTGCTGACATGTTTGGATCCAACATTGTTTGGGCATAGGTCATCAGGTCAGCTATAACAATAGTTTAAGATGTGTGTATTTGATTTGTTTGGCACATATTCCCACAGATCTACAAGTAAAGACTTTCTGATGTGCCTGTTGCAGGGTAAAGTTATTTTAACACCTAATATTGTGTCTTTATTCCTGGTCCAATTAACAATTCAGTTCAACTGGGATATTTACACTTTCCTTTCACGATTCAGTGTATTAAATAAACCAGACATTTTGAATGACATATTCTGCTTCTCATCTTTGATGTTGATGAGAATTCCAAGAAGAGCAACTACTTCTTTATATCAATGAAAAATTCATTTCTTCTGAACTGGCACGCCTTCTAATCATGCCACGTAAATGTGTATTTTGTTTGTGATGCCTTTCACCTTCACTGTAATTCATTCATTACCAGCAGCTGTGACATATTTTTGTCTGACCATATTTCCATCAGAGCTTTTATCTCGTCTTCACTCCACGTCAAACAGCAAGCCAGTACTACCATCTATTTTTCTACATTCGTTTTGGTTGTTTTTAACCACAATACCCATGGTTGTATTCTCCATATGTTCTACTGAAGTGAGCTAAGAACTATAGTTTTAGGTGGAACAAAATTAGCTTCTTGATCCACAACCAAGTTCAATTATTCATTCAAGCCTCTCCAAATAAACCGATTTTTCAATTCACTAGGACTGGTGTGAATGCACCAAACAAATCTGCTACTGTGTATCACAGCTTGAGAAAACCTCTAATGTACAGCGATGGCAGTTTGTGGGAATTGGGCAGAATAGATGTTCAATTAATTTATTCAAGGACAAAAGCATTCATATGTTCTCTTACAGGAAAAGTATGTAGCTTTAAACAAAATTAAACTATTAAATTAGATTAATAGATTAATTCAAATGAATTCTTCAGAAAAATAATAACAGCTCAAGTAATTCAAACTTATCTGAACTGAAATAATTGAGTGCGAAATCTGTACTAACCTCCCCACCTACCTACCTTTCTCTAACTATTCAAGTAATTTATCTGTCTTACAGAAAAACAATTCACATCATTCATTTAAAAAGATCTGGATTATGTTTTTGTTGACAATCAAAAATTTATTTTAAAATCAGCAATAATTTGCATAGAAAATCACCCAGAAATACGACTTGAATTAAAATGTAGGCATAATATGAAAAGAATAAAAGTAATATAATAAAAAACTGGCATGGTCCATGATAATTCGTTAATTGTACCCTCCTTATCTGAACAGATTGTGACAAAATCTTTTGGTATATAATCAATAAATTCAACACAACTGTGTCTTTACTTTCTGTACTGCCTAAAAATCCTAGACAAAGTGCATGATTTTTTTCTGTGTAAGAAAAGAAAATGTAAATATAGTACCTTTAAAATCTCTTAATTTGCAATGTAAAAATTTGATGTGAAAGAGCCATGACAAAAATCTTTCACTTTAAAATATTTAAGCAAAGTCATTTTGTATGCTTTCACTAAAGGTAAATTTCCCAGTTCCCCTGCAGTCACTGAAACTTAACCATATGTCTCTCTCTCTCTCTCTCTCTCTCTGTCTATTTCTGTCTTTTCTTTTACACCTCTTAGCCACCAATTAGCCCCTGATCACAGGGATCCTGCTGAACGACTGTAGGTCTGGAACATGTCATTTCCTGTCTGTGACTGTGACAGAGTTTAGTCTGGACTCTAGCAGTGTTGCAGTCAGAGAGGAGAGCTGAGGGGCTACCCTGGCTGCCATGCTTTGCCAAAAGCTGGCAGGGAGAGAGGGCAGACATCTGTCATTCCCCTGCACTCAGCCCCTAATCTACCCAGTTCCTACAGATGGCAGATTTCAAACTGCCCTTATACTAGTAAAATCGTGCTGTGACCATATTGTTTTATGGCTCAATGGCATTCCATTTTCAGCACAACCTGGAGACTTGTATGTTTGCTGAGAAGTGCTCAGAAGTAATCGCACACCCACTGAGCTTAGGCCATACTATGAAAATTGTCTCTCCTTTTCCAACATAGAGCCTTGGAAGCATTGCAGCCCCAGAAGATGTTATACGAGTGTAACACAAAGAAAGCTGTTTAGAGTGACAATATTTCACCTTTGTTTATTTACAGACAGATGATGCTATCATTCTAAAACCCACTGCTTCTGTAGCCATCTGACAACATGGAATGAATAGTTTCTAAATGTTAATGTTTTTAATCAGGCCAATCACATCTTTTCTTTTCGTGTGTAAATATTACCTATAGTTTATTATTTTTTCTATCGTGTTCCAAATTCTATGACACAAGCTGTAATCCAATATTTCCCATCACAAAACATTGCCCTGAAGAATGTCCATCACAACTGGAAAAAATACTACTGAAAGATAAATGACTTAACTCAACTCAAAAGTATGTGTCTTTAATCTTAATACGTAAGATGTATCCCATTTGCAAACAGTAAACCCAGCTTACCTTATTTTTAGTGTTTGCTGTGTCCATGGCAACCAAGCTCTAGTTTGTTTCCTCCACTAAGGGATCAGGTGACTACATGCTGTCTTTTTGATTTGCCAGCCTTGCTCAGAAAATGCTGCAGATTTGACAGTGGGTAAAGTATGGAACAAAAGGATATTGAAACGGATAAATGGACCCAAATCGGCTGGATAATAGAACAGAGACGTAAAAATAGTGCTGACAGGCAATTGGACTGAAGGAAGACTTCAGCTAAGGTGATGCTATTATTGACCTAAATACTTTCATTCACTGTAGTAATTCAACATTGTATGTCTATCTATCATATCCTCTTTTATCAGAAAATACAGATTATTGTTTAATCCTGAATTTTAATTGCTTTGGCCTGGTTGCAGTAGCATTTTTTGTTTTTGAACCTCAGCTAATATTAAGATACATTGCAAAGTTATTAAGGCTTGGTTAATCTAACATCAGCTCAGCATCTTAATAGGACTGACTCAAACTGAAGACTGATTGTATCGATTAGAGGTTCAGTTATCGACTCTTGGTTCAGAATTTAGGAGGCAAAATGACTTAAAGAATACTGTGCAACAGAGTGGGTCGATAGTGAAATGTGAGCTTTGCTGATTTTGGAGCTAGGCTCATTGCTCAAGCCTCTGTATATCCCCCTTCCCTCATTCCTCTTTGTGTCTCTGTCTGTTTATTCCTTCTGACATAGTTCACTCGGGAGCCAAAGATAGCTAACAGCACCAGCCGTGTAGACTACAGGCCCCACTGGGACTTTAAGCCAGACGTCTTTGAGAGAAGATCTGCCCTGCTGAGAGCTGAGGTCAGCCCTTAACTACTCATTCAGGGTATTAACATCAATTGAATGCCTGTCACAACTGTGTGAGTCAGGGTTTTCTTCTATAAATTGTAGACTTTTGCATAATATTGATGGCCAAGATAAAGGCCTGTGATAAAACTCCTTGTGAATGCAAGTTTCTGTTAAGACTCAGCAGTAATGAAAAATTTGTAAAATCATCAGTCCTAAAAGGCACTTAGAGGCTAGTTAGAGCAATTTGCTTGTGTCACATGGTAAGCCTTTTGAAGAGCATTGAAAAAGAATAGACCATGCCCTGCATAACTTAATCGCATGAGGCTGTGTGCAACGCTTGTTTATATTGTTATCCATGGACTGCCGTAAAGGATTGTGTTTGACCACCAGTCCTTATTGCCCTCACTTTATTTGGCAACAGATTCTGAACAGTTATATGCACATAAAACCGATAGTTCTTTGCCAACACTACAACCCTAGAATCCCAGCACCACCTTTCAGCCTGGGAGGCTGAACAAGCCAATTCCTGGCAAGACAACAATTTAATATGCAAATAAGGCTGTGGTGTAGAGATTATACATGTGAAGCATGCTGTGAAGTACCGACATCGGTATCCATCTCTTTTATGGCATTGACAAAATAAATTAAACTCTGTTCATTGACATTTAAAACCAGAGTGTCCCAGATGTATTTTATTGCTCCAATTCAGTCAGGTGTGTAATCACTGACTGCTGTAACATGACAGTTTTCTTTCTATTATTTTTACAATGTTTTCAATCAACTAGAAAAGCAGAAATCACAACTTCCATCAGTTACCACTTACAGGTCAGTATACCAAAATCACCCACTTTATGCACTTGGTGTCTGTTATTGACAATGAATATGTTGTCAATAACAACAATGATCTAAATCTGAGCGAGAATCCATATTTACAGGTTTCAGGTTATTGTTTTACTCGAGATGTGATGACAAAACTGGCAGAACATTATGGTTGAAGATTTTTTTCCATTGTTTTTATGTTTGAAGTGGTTTGGAGTTTTAGGAAATATTTTCATTATTAAAATTGCAACATTCTTAACTGAAAAGACAGCTTAGGAATTTAAAACAATAAAAAAAAAAATTTCTGTGAAGATCTTTATCAATTAAGTGCACAAGTGTTCACAATGTAGGAAGAAAAAAGGACAACTGAGTAAATAAATGATATCTCTGATATCTAAATCATACTAGATCTACGGAAGTTATGAAAAAAGACAAATATGAAATAACTGTTCAAAATAGATCTAATTTAGGTAATGAGGCAAATCAGAAGCCTCTAAGGAGACGTGCTTTCACTTCCTGCTGCCTTCCTGATCAGGTTTGTTTCTTCCTGTGTAATCTGGTTAGTCATACTGCTGCACCATTCCCTAAGTGTCCCATGAGCCTTATGTCCTTGTGTTATGGTAAGTCTTCAACTGCATTCATTAAAGGCCACTATTGTTAGCTTTCTGAACCACATGATGGCGCTGTAGCGGCATATCACTCTATATCTTTCAGGTGTATGGCTTCAGTTTGTATTGTGAGAAACTTCATTGCAAAATAAATGTCAGTACATGTTAATGTTTACAATACATTGTTTAGATTATACTTATCTTTCTGTCACCTGTTTCAAGAAAAACAAAAATTAAGAGGTTTCTTGTTGACAGTCAATATCTGGGTTCATGAACAGTGAGAGATACGTTTGTTTGTTTTTATTTGATGTTTATAAAAATAGGTTACAAGGTAAATATGTCTGACTGTTACAAGAAAATGATTCCACTTAATGAGTTGATAAAGCATTTTTTGTCATGAAAGAAGAATTATTAAAGTGTTAAATACCTGCAAAAATGTAAATGCTGCAGAGATTAAAATGTGACAAATGTTTTGGAAGCAAACCATCCATTCGTATGGCATAGCCATTTACAATCTGTCATTTCCTTAAAGAGCAGCTTCAGATAATAGCATTGTATCCAGACCACTGCATAAGTTATACTCATGACTCACACAGATGAGCACAGAGGTAAATTATCAGTTTATTGCACAAACTCTGAGTCTTCAAATTTGAATAACTAATTTACTCTAGATTGTTTATATGAATTACCTTTTACTGGAATGAAGTTAGGCATCTGGGAGGGCATTAAACTACCAGAATGGGAGAAAGAAGTGGCAAATCAAAGCAGCAAACAATTAACATGGCAGCAATTCCTGCGTAAATCTAAGCAAATAGTAATTTGACTATCATTAAAAGTCTAATCTTTTATATCTACTGCCAAGGATAGAACATAACAAACAACACATCTTTGTTTAATATCTAGTCCAAAAAACAAAATAAAGTTATTTATTAAACTGATGTGCTGTGGTTTTATGAAGAGGGTATAGTAATAACATTTCAAGTAAATGGCTTACCAGCTTGTGGTGATATTTTTTGTAAGACAATAAAATCCCCCAGTCAGTTATTACCCTAATGTAATAACTCTTGTACAAGTACTCAGTAACTACCAAATCTTATCAGCAAAAAAAGCGTAGTCCTTTTTACACACTTGTCTGTCAAGGATTCTTATCAGGTAGTGAAAGGATAAAGGGGAAGAGTAAGCCCTTTGCTTCAGAGAGGACACTCAACTCCTCATCTGCAAAAGCAGGAGAGATCTCATCGGCGTCAAATCTCATGATGAAGTGTCGGCTGAGACAGTAAACTGTGC
Source organism: Xiphophorus couchianus (assembly GCF_001444195.1). Lineage (NCBI taxonomy): Eukaryota > Metazoa > Chordata > Actinopteri > Cyprinodontiformes > Poeciliidae > Xiphophorus > Xiphophorus couchianus. The sequence continues at coordinate 7,550,620 of NC_040247.1, forward strand.
CATCCATTGCGACACACTGGAAGGCCGGGCAGTGCAGAATTCGCTTGGTGCTGCACTCATACCAAAGCCGTGCCACCGTATGGTAGCGGAACACACTGACTCCCAGTAATGGGTTTATGTCAAATCTGTAGAGAAATCTTCCCACAGCAACCATATCTATAGATCTATCTTTGCTGCCTACTATGAGACTTGGCCTCCAGGTGTTGGTTTTGGGGTTGTAGCGAAGTAAAATATATCTAAGAGTACCCCCAGAAACAAAGAGCTCTCCACTGCACACAGTCACATGATGTGCAACAGCAAAGGTATCATTAGGCAGTGGAGCCACAAATGTCCATCTGTCCTGTCGGGGGTCATAGCGCTCCACAGAGGAGAGACACTCCCCTCCGATGGCATAGATGTAGCCATCCAGTGCTGCCAGTTTACAGCGGGGCCTGGCTTCATTCATAGGACAGATCTCTTTCCAAATGGATGTCAAAGGATTGTAGCAAAACACTCTCTTTGAGGGCGTCATTTCTCTGTCACTGCCTTGACAACCTACTGCCACAAATAAGTAGTTATCCATTGTGCACATAGCACAGGCCTTAGAAATGACCTCCTGTGGGATCAGGCAAAGAGAATGCCAGACATCTTTGTAGTCATCATAAAAGTACACTGCACTGGATGTGCTCCTCTGTTCTGATTTTGCTCTCTGTGCTGCTGTATTTCTGAAGCAATCTTGAGGGTCCATATCTGCAACTATGACAAACCTTCTCGCTCTCATTCTCTGCTTCCGAATTCGTTCCCGCTCATCAGCCATTAGCCGTCCATAAAGGTTGGGGTCCCGAAGCACCTGTAGGTAGTTGTCTGACATGACCTCCAGGGCTGCTTGCTGAACAGATTTTTGCCCCTTTTTCTTGGCAAGATGAAGTATCTCTAAACAGTTTCCAAGATTAAGTTTACTTTTCAAAATTTCCAGATCTGTGCTGAGGAATATTTCTGCTGGAAGACCTGAGAATGAACCACTTCCTACAGTCTCTACATCAGTTGCCTCCTTCATATTATGTACTTTATCTGTAGATTTTTGAAGATAGATGGTCTCATTATCTGCTGAGGCCCCATGGTGAGTCACTGGGCTTGATTGTGTTGAAATCCGAAAGTGGATGGAAGATTCAGACTGTTCTGCTGTAGACATATAGCTCTCTTTGCGTAGGAGTGAAGGCCTTTCAGGGTGCCTCAGGCGTCCTTGCAAGGAGTCTTCCACAACAGCACTTTGTGGAAGAACCAAATCACGCATAACGATAGGACTTACAGAAGAATCAATGAAGCTGGTGTCCTCTGTTCCATAGTTCTTCTTTGAGACAGTGTTCAGCTCATACTGTGCAGGCAAAGTTTTTGAATCTGTTATTGAGTGAGAGGAAGATTCAACATAATAGTCATATATTTTTCCACTCACAATCTTGTCTCCTGATCCTTCCAGTACTACCTTGGCATCTTCTACTTTGATCTCCGCCTTAGAGAGGAAGCTGGAGTAGACCCCCTGGTGCTCCAAGTCCTGTCTTAACTCTCTGCTCACACCCACTCCACCATCTAGCTTCTTCAAACGACAAGGAGAGCGACGTCCAGTAATAGCTGCCATTCCATAATCATGTATCTTCAAAGTAGATCCAATTGAAATATTACTTGGGCAAACAGTTGGTTGGTCCTGACGAAGCATCTCCTTCCCTATGTATTTATTTTGATCATTATTTAAACTACTAAATACATTCTTACTCTTTTCAACTTGGTGTAGATGAGATTTATTAAGTATTCCCTTGGTGCTGTTGGATTCCAAGTCATTAGTAGCTAAGTCTTGCTTGGCATCATCGTCCTTGTCTTGAAAACAAAGATGCTGCTGTGTCCTCTTGTAGTCGTGGCTGGCAGAATTTTCTGTCTCTCTGTTTTCTTTGCCACAAGGTTTAATTTTCCTCACGTCTCTAGATCTGTAGAATCTGTAGGCCCAAGAAACCAGCAGCACTGCAGCAGCAGAGAAACTAAGTTTCACCAGCAGCTGCATGTCGAACTGGACTCCGAGAAGGTCTGCAATTGGCATAGCTGAAAAAAATAAGACAGCAAACGTTGGTTGAATAAACCTTTCAGCTATTGTCTAAAAGCCTCAGCTGCATGAAGCTGTCTGGTTTCCATTGTAAAAGAGCTGCTGTGATCCAATGACTACGCCTCTTTGCCCAAAGGATCAAGTGTAAAATGATAGCTTTAGAGTACCTATTTGCATCCCTTGCTCTGGAGAGGCGGGGCATTTCATACACCACCTGTAGCAAGTCAGATGCAGTTTCTTTTACTATCCACAGAGTATCCAAATACCAATGGGACAATATTTGGTTTGCTGACTCACTCTTGTTTTTCTTAAAACTATTTAAATGCCATCTACATGTTCAGATCAATGATACCTTTAAAAAAACGTTTTTTGTGTCCATGCTGCAGCAAATCAAACATGTCAAGGAGTGGACTGGCTTACAATTTGCTGAAAAATTTATCAAATACATTATCATGGGTAACATTTCTCTAACTTCCTACTTTGTTTTGAGCTGTAGTAGCAAAGTCTAGTTTGAATAAGGGGTGGAGAGGTATGATCGGTGGCATCTAGCAAATGGTTAATAACCAGGATACATCTGTTTGCATAGCTCTGACAAAGAGCAAAGGTTCTTCCTTGTGCCTGCAAAGTCTCCTAACTTACTATTTCTGGAAATAAGTCCAAAGAAAGAAAGGTAGGCCACAAAAAAGATAAATGGCAATACAAAAACAGAGCTGTCAGGTGGCCATGAGAAACACAATCAGAAGATTTTCCATTGTGAAAACTGACAGTGCCATTTATTTCCACTGGATGCAAACATGTATTTCTGTCATACGTGAAACATGCCACTCACCACTGTGAGGCTGTCATTATTGTTGCTGATAACATACTAGAGCAAGCCTACAATCAGGAACAAAACTGTTTTTTATTTCACCAGCCCTTTGTGAAGCATTATAAAGATACGTTACGCGGGACTCTTTCAGAGGGTGTCAGGTGTCCTGTCAGCTGCAAGGGTGCTGTGGACATCTGATAGGCAAGCCTGATGACAAAAAAAGAAACTGGATTCTGCAAGCATGGTTGACTTCTGAATAATTCACAAATAGGCCATGAAGGCAGCTTCTTATCCTCACTATTGCTCCCAGTAGAAAAACAAGAATGTGATTGAAATCTATAGGCTTTTTGTGTTGAGACGCTTGCACTTCTTATTTTCACCATCTGTTATGGTTGATCAGTTTCTGACAACATGAGGAAAGAAAGCACAAGATGCATTTTAATTGGTGCTTCCAGACTTTTCCTGCAGTTTTTACGCAGGTCAGTATAACTTGGAAGCAATACCCTGGCCTAGTTAGTGGTTAAACTGAGTATTGTTTTGTCATGGCTTTACTGACAAACCAGTTTGAGAAAAACAAATAATGACAAAACCCTGTAGCTAAAAGTTTACACAGTTTCCATCTGTCCCTGACTACACCAGTAAACAGTGGCTAGAATAGAGCATCCTTCTTTCTATTTGGCAGAAAAGATAATACAGTCATATATTTAAAAATGTCTGCTCAGTTTAGATGTATCTACTCTAGATATAACTGAGAAATTTCAACCATAATAAAAAATTGTGATTAACCACATTAATCATTTTAAAAGAATGCACTTTTAAAATGATTCAACATGACCAAGTAAGATCAAGATAATTTGCATATTCTAATACATTTAGAAATTGAGTGAGTCATAAATGCAAAGAAAAATGCAGAAAATTGTATACTGAACATAATTAGAAACCAATAATAGTTTACAGTGGATGGATCCACTGTGAACTCGTTACTAATAAACAAGAAAACTAATCAAAGCTCTAAAGGGGCAGCATTTTGTATTTTTCACATTTTATTGCATGAAACAAAATTACCTGCAGTATTTATTTAAAAAAAAAAAAGAAAAGATGTTTATATGAAAAATAACTTCAAAGAAATTTGACGTCTTGATATTTGGCCTCTGTGTCTGAAGCCCCTGATCTTTCTGACACTCCACCTTCAGTAAGTCTTCACAACAATTCTCCTTCACTACGCCACTTGCTACTGTCCTTAAGAGAGTTGGACTGAAAAGTAGTTTGTATGATGAGCTAAAAAACATCAATTTCATATAATACCCCCAATTACCTGTGCTACATAGGCATAAACTCCAGAAATCAGCAGTATGGAACTTTAAAAATATGACAAAGACCTGTCTCACTAAGCAATTCATTTAGTCAATTATGAACTGCAAAGCATAAAGAAAACATATGAGAATTTCATATAGCAAAACATAAGATCAGTTCTAAAAATATGGAAAATTATTTTCATAGATTTTTTTCCCCATAAAAGCAAAAATTAAAACAATGCATTTACATGGTCTAATTTTGTAGGATTATTAACAACAGGACATCAGCAATTTCTGCAACCTTTCAAGTATAGAATGCAACATGTGTATGAGAAAAATGTCAAACTCTTGCTTAATTGTAAGTAAAGCCAAGGCTTGTGAGTTTTATCATCTCTCCATTTTAATACAGGTGAAATGAAACAAATGCAACAACCCTGTTTACACAAGCTGCCTCTTGTGAGCTCCTCCCTGGAATGGCGGCTAAAATGATCCTACTTGTACTGGTAATGTCTGGGGAAGAGTTACGCATTTTACACAATGTAGGTCACAAGTAAATAGCTGGGTTACAGGCTAGTGACAAAGAGCTGCGGTGCTGTCGCTTGCAACACATGAAAAGGAGAAAGAATCTTCAAAAGTCACATGCACCACAACCCCAAAACAGCAGACAAATGTTTTTTTTTGTTTGTTTTTTTTTCTCTGTCCTTTGAAGAACAGCCAAATTCTTATAAAAAGCCTAAGTGACAAACAAAAATAATGTTCATTCCTTCCTCTCAATCAAGAATTATATCTGAAAGTTGAATGAAGTACAAACAAAGGTGGAGAAGCATAAACTCCAACAATCTCAGCACCCATTCCTCACCGTGACCCATATAACTTCTTTAATTATTTTTCAGTATTTACACTGTAGTACACAAAATACACTCAAAAAAGAGATTTCTCCAGTTTTCTCAATGCATTTAAATCTTCATGTACATTCCAAGCCATCAGAAAGAAAAAGTATATATATATATATATATATAAATGAAAGTTCGATCGGAGCATCTGGAGGTCTGTTCTCCCATCATATTTCAGCTTGTTGCTAATCTTGTCCATTCCAGGACATGTAACAGATGGGAGTGGTTGATAGGATGGTGCAGTCAAAGCCAGTTCCATTTGTCCACATTTCACAAAACACCAATAATATTGTGACTCATGAAAATAAAATCCAAATGCTTTTTTTCTTCTGTTTTAAATCATCTGATTTTTTTTTATTTTTATCAACAGGCAGACTTGGGACAAGGAACAAAAAAAGTAATAGGAGGGAATATATAGGAGGTGGTAACTGTGAAGTTCATCACATCGTTCTTTTTATATTATCTTGAATATAATTTTGTTATAAAACAAAGTACCATCACGTGGTGGCACTGTTTCTTGTGTGACAGATGACCAGAGGGTCTGTTGATGACTGGAGTAGGCTTGCAGGATTGTGGAAGGTCTTTGTACTGTATGTATGTTTTTCTGTGTGCATATTCAGATGTTGTGTTTTGTATGGCCAAAATGTGTGTCTATATCTGTGAGGGAGAACATCTTGAAGAAGCCGTTTCACGTCAGTCCCACTGTAACTGTGAGAACAAGTGCAACCCACGTCAGTCCACACTTTTCTGTGCGAGTGGCTTCATCTGCAAAAAAGGCAAAAAATAAAAAACATAAATCAGACATTGATTTCCTCTTGATTTATAACAGTTTATGTTCAATACATTCAAATGCAACAAGATTATTTTTGTGTGGATAAAGCACCATCAGAATTTCCAGCCAAATTACAGATTAGGAGTGAATTCTGTGTCCCATGACCATTGATATGAAATGTGCTTCTCAACCATAGAACAAAAGTTAAAGGCTTTGTAAAGTTTCTTATGGAAGCTGGTAAGATAATGCAATTTCAGACATCCTAGAACTCTATAGTTTTTTTTGTAGGAGTTTCCATAATTTTCCCCTTGACTATTTAGCTAAACTCTGAAAAGCAGTTCTTGAATTATTATTTTTTTTGTCTATAATATTATGATCTGCCACCTTCCTCTTAATAATTATCAGAAGCCAGAGTAGCTCAGCACTTTATTAAGTGCATGTCCATTAATCGACTGACGTGGAGTATGCAGCAGCAGCAAAGAGCAGCAAATTCAAGCCATTTTAAAAGTGATGTCTATACTTTTCATGTTAAAATGACAGCATATCATATCCTGATACTGCTGAACAGCTTTAGCTTTTCAGGGTGCTAAAATCCCCCTACCTGCAACGTAATTTTAAATGTGGGTCTTGCATAAAATTGTCAAAAATGTAAAATCCTTAAACATCATTGTGATTCTCATCAGAAAAGTCTGAAACCTACTGTAGAAGCCAAAGTTTACAGAAAACCCTAGAAGTATTAGTGAGAGAGAGACTTCCCTGCCTGGGAAAAGAGAGCCTGTGACACACTGAGGACCATAAGGTCCAGTTTTTTTCTTAAGTTAGGTTATGAAAAAAAAACAATCTCATACTGAAAATGTTTATATCTATGGAATCGAGTGATATATTGGGGAATATTAAATGTCAACACTTTTACAAGACACTATTGTAAGTTTTACCCCTGTTTTCTCAGCCAAGCAACATCAGTGATAAATCTAAAGTTATGATGGTGGAGGCGCCTTTTTTCATATGTCCAAAATGTTTAAAACTGACTCAGGCACAATAATGATTATCTTATCAGGCAAATCGATACAGCCATCAGTCTCCATCCATGTATCTTGAGAACAGTAACGCTGTATTTTAACAATGGTCTTTTGTGAAAACGTAAAAGGACGATACAACTGTAAACATATCTTTTTTTCTCAGGGATGTAAACATTTCTGGTTAACGTCTCTTAAAATTGCAATCTCAGACAAAACAGATGGTTCATTTGGCAACAGTCTTCTAATGGTATGGGATTTAAGATTTAAAATGTCTACGAAAAACACTCTTCATTAGTGACTGATTATACTGAAACACATAAAGTTTGTTTATATTAAAAAATGAAACAAATAAGTAATAATGATAACAATAATAATAATAATAATAACAGTCTAGCATGAAAATTACCCAATAAAATCTAAATGAGGTCAAATTGCATTAGTGTGGGTTACTTATTCTTTACTGTAGACCAAAGATCAAATTGCATAGAATGACGTTATATAATATATTGATATCCATAATACAGAGAAATTAGATTTTACTTGTGTATAAGGACTGTTTTTGACACAATTCTGCTCCATAAAACAGAGACACCAGTTACCAAACTGCTATGATTTATTTTTATTTTATGTACCTTGCTAGGAGTACATCTGGAGAATAAAACTGATGAATAATTTTGATTGCATCCATTTCCAAAATTTATGATTGCCATTCTCTGTAAGAGACAGCAATACAACCACTTTTGAGTGCAAAGCACCCTTATATAGAAAATGTCTTCTGAAGTGTCAATATTGCTTCATATAATAGTTGTAGCAGACTAAATGTCAAACTAAATGTTTTTGCAATTTACTTCATGTCATATCTTGCTATGTGGGATGGATGATATTTTTTACACAGATTTTATTTTGTTTTGTTGATTTAAATTTGTATGATTGGTAAAGACCTTTCTTGTTCCCTAAAGGATATCCTGCTTTGAAATCAAAGTTATTGCAGGAGAAAGATTGTTGCTGACTGTAGGTGTGTCTTTGTTGACATAAACTGTTTATTCAGATTGTGAAAGCCTATGGCTAAACAACATTCACATGCACACTGAAGAGCTGGTGACTTAAGGGTGTGGCTGCACTTTATATGATCTGGTGCCTGTTAGACCTGTTAGTGAATACGGATTAGTGTCTGAGCAATGTGTTAAAATATTTTTTCTTTTAAGTTTAGACATAAAAAGTTGGATTATCTTTGTAATTATGATTGAAGCAAAAAATAAATAAATAATAATAATAATAATCAAAGTTCCGGCATCAGAGTGCACTCTTTTTTTTATTCAAGTCATGAAATATTCAACAACAACTGGATCGCTGTAACGAGTACACTCTCTCATTAGGTAATGGGCTCATTCAAGCATGGGATCATCATCTGAGGTGCCCTTCCAGACTACAGTTATGGGGGGAAGTCACCCAGCCATTTCTTTTTCCTCATATGTTTGGCTCAGATCTTTCAGCATTTCTGCCAAATTGATTTTTCTCAGACCAGTGGGACGGATGTCTGCAGGAAGATGTTGAGCGATTGCTTTATGTGCATGACCTAAAATGCTAAAAGCAATATTTTCCTTTCTCTATGCTAAATAAAAACAATCCAGAGGAAGCTTATTATTTCTAACAGTGGCAAGGACCTGTACACTGGTAACCCCAGCACTCTGTTTCCTATTCCTAAAGTGTTCCAAAACGGGATATGAATTTGAATTTTGCATACCACTGCTCTAAATGCAGATCACATGATGACAGCCTCCTGCTTGCAATGTGGCTTCTTTTTTTGACTGAGTAAAAGCAACGTTTCTCTCCTGAGAGTTTGTTAGAAAATTAGGTTTTTTATATTTACACATCTGTCTCGGGCCTGACAACCTTACACATTTGGCACTCCAGCTAGACAGAGCTGATACAGTAATATTTGACAGAGAAAAGGTCTTCAGTTTCCCTCATCTGGTGAGTGCAGTTCATTGCCAAATAGCGCAGTGTGATAAGCTGCATCACAGGGAGAAATACTGACAAAGATTAACAAACACGTCCCGCAATACAAATAGCTGGTAAATGGTTTATGTAACCTTCACCAACTCATTGCTGGTGGTTCTTCCCATCAAACTGACAAGAATTTGGATATTCAGCCTTAATGCTCAGGCTTGTGTACTGTAACCTCTCGGCGTCATGTTATACATCAATTTGACTTGCATGCAAGACACCTGTGTATGCCCATTCTGACCTAATTCTGTCCTTGCTCTGACACACCAGTTCCTGTGGTTTCCATGGCATTTGCATTCTCAAATTTGCATGCCACAGATATGGCTTGCAGAGAAAGAGCAAAATGAAGATTAACTTGGAGCAACAGAGTTGGTGTGGGAAGCTCAAAAAAATAAACAAGGGGATGTTTCTGAAACTGAAGAATGAGGTTGAGTAAAAAGCCTCATATTTTACTCAAAAAAATTTTGTTTTTTGAGTAAAAACTACTGCAGATCAGCCCAAAGACAGTCCTGATTACCGTCTGACTGGAATGCTTTTCCTGCTGCAGACTGGGACAAAGTTGGGCATTACATGCATGCACTGGAGCTTATACTGAAATAATTATGGCATAAAATTAATTTTTCAGTCCATTAGCAGCTTATTACATAAAAAACAGAAGAAATAAAACAAAACAAAAATTGCTAAATATTATATTAATGCTTTGTTGCTTGTAAATTGCCAGAAGTCACGAATTCTACTTAACACATTCTGTTCAACAAAAAAAACACATTTAACATAAATTAGTAACTGTATTTTCATGTGTATTCATAAATGCATGTCCATAACCTTCTTTGTATTAATAGGTTTCTCATAATTATCATGAATAAGTGATTCATGAGCAGAAGATAAGGTGGTTGTATGCCGCTCTACATCAAGTAGTGAAACCAAATTTCAAGAATTCTATTATAAAACAAAAATCACATCCTTGTTTTCTATTTGCTCATGATTTTACAAAGTTTTATAGTAGCTGTTTAATTAGGTTGAAAATTATAAATATGCTTGCTAATATGTTTCCAGTATATTGATAACAAAGTCCTTCTTGTCCTAGACTAACATGTGATATAAGTGTGTAATTACATCCGAATGAAAATTTTGCATATTTTACCATATTTCCATAAATCAATCAGTATTTCAAACAGTATTTTTAAAAAACAATATTACATTGATATGGTTGCTTCACTTAAACTTGCCAAATTTCCTTGTTACTGACCCTACAGGCAAATTGCTGTTCCCCTCAAAAAGGAATTAAAATTTTGATATTCATACAGGCTGCAGTGGCTCACAATCCATGGCATGCTTAATAGTCTGATCAAATTTGGTTAGATTGTCTTTTTGGGCAAGATTACCATTGTGTGAGCCAGCTCCTTGCAGTGAAAGGAGTGACCTGAGTGTGCAGGTCACTGAATGTGACCTGCTAGCCACAGAGCTGACTTGTAAAATAGACCCATTGTGATTCATTTCAGCGTTTCACATTTGACATGATGAAAAAAACATTCAAAACTCATTTCAGTCTCTAATTAGCCTTGCAACACTTTTTGAAAATTTGCATGTCTACCTGGATATCCTGCTTTCACAGCAGCTGAGGGAGCCCAGAATCTGTAGCTGCCTAACAAGTGTCGACTGCACAGTTATTTCACAAATAAATGAATGTAGATTACATGCTTTCTGACTGAAGACAAAAATCTAGCCTTGAGTGGGTTTTACAGTGTAGCCAAGATGTGGGTGGAAATGAGCTTTACTAATCTAGATGAGCCATTAAAGAGTCTTTTGTTAAAGTTCACTCAGTTTTTCTTACTACTGTATCACAGCTCTGATTGCTATCTCTATAGGGTCGCACTCTAATTTCCGTCTTGGTGAGTTGTGAACCACTTCATGCTTCAGAGGCCCATCTGTTAAGGCTCAAAACTCTGGTTACTTTGCCAAAGCTGAATGTTTTTCCACACTAAAGAATGATCTACACTCCTCTTAAGGTCTGAGTGAGTGAAAATCTGCATCAAATCAGAGACTTTGAGCTAAGAGGAGAAGCAGAAAAAAAACACTGATGGAAGGAATAAAGAATAAGAGAAAAAAAGTGAGATGATGACAATAGAGAATGAACCAAAAAAATGGTTAAAGCAGCAAAATATATTGTAGAATGAAACTGGGAGAACAAAAGTGAGCACATTTTAGAGTGGAAAAGGAAAGACAGAAAGATTGCAGTGTGAGGCAGAGAGGGAAAGACAGCAAAATTAGAGGGATGGAGAGGCTGTTGTCACATCGCTGTGGCTTCTCCTCAGAATCCTTCACTTTACATATGATAATCTCAGAAGCCAGAAACGAGCCCCCCGCTGCACAAATGAAACACCGATAATCTTGCACTTTTTCAACAGTGATGTGCATGGCTAGTCACTGAAGTGGTATTTTAGCCACTTGTGAACACCATCATAGCTTAAACTGCTCACAAAGACTTTACACATGGAAAATCATTTCATACATTGTACTTATGCTATGCTGTATTCCATACATTAACACCACATACTCAAGTTTGTTATCCTAAGAGCTGAAATACTTACTGTTCGGATTCTGCGTGTTTTTCATCATGCTTGGATTTTCTGTTGAAAAAAAAAAACGAGACAATGAAATGCTGCAGTTGCTATAGAGATGATGAGTACTTTAGTGAAAAGAAGAATGAAATTATTAGAAAAAAATATGTAACTAAGAAAGAAAGAAGGAAAAAAAAATTCTCTGACAAAGCTTGCATTTCTCTAATGGTGCTGAATTCCAAAGTTATCAAAGTGCAGACTAAATGGCACATCCCTGATAAGAAAGAACGAAGCTAGTTAATGGACCTGGGAACACAAAGCACTGCAACAGAACAACCAGAACACTTTTTAAGAAGCAGTAAGAGCAGTGAACAGCAGCTAAGGGCCAGCAGGTATGGGTAAGAGATTTGGAGCCTCTACATTTAATAGACTGCATCAACGTCTAACCTGCACAAAACACTCTGACAATGTATTCTCAATGTTCTCACAGGGATAAAGTAATTGCAAAGGAGGCAGCAGCAGGGTTTGCAGAGTGTTAGTAACCACTCCTTAATTCCCTTCTGTGAGCTATTTTTGGATGTTTAACTTTGCATATAAGTAGATGGAAGGTACATGTAAAGCACAACGTGAAACTACTCTGGTCTCACTGGAGTCACACAAACACAAATTAATGTGTCCACTCTCAGTGTGCACCCATGTGCTTACCACACCCAGCAAATTTGCTTAAGTATATATATCTGTGTGGGCTTCTTCATCTAAGTACAGTTTATATCTTTTGTTTGCTGCTGCCAGACTATATTTGTCTGACTCATTTTACAGTTATGTAAGATCACATTACCACTCAGAGTGGTGAAAGACTTAATATGTTAATTCAGCTTGCAGGTAGGGAGCCAATAATCAAGCTGTCAATATATATATTTTTTATTTTTGATTGCATATTTTGAAGACCTGGCAAAGAAAACAAATTCCCAAAACATCTCTTCAACCCCAGGGGAGAAAGGAATGTCTCATTTTAAGACCTCAGGGATTGTGCCAAGGTCACTTAATCACCATTTACTTCCCCTAAGCGTGAGTGGAAGCAATCTACAAGGAGCAGACAGACAGATGGGCCATACTATGCACGTAGCCAATGACACTGGATGATGCATCAGGGTGTTAAATAGACTTTAGTGCTCTTCCTAGCAAAATGCCTTCTTAAAGTGGCTCTTTACCTTTTAAAGTGTGTGCTTATTAGACTTTCTCAGTAATTTCCGAATTTGCAAGATACTTCAAATTTTGTTCAAATAAGTGTTTCACAAAGATACTCTAAAAGAATGAAAATTGATACACTCTGTTATCCAATAAGTATTGAAACATTGAAAAGTTAATTTATTTCAGTAATTTAATTAAAAAAGCGAAACTCATATATTAGGTAGATTTAACGTAGGACAAGAATGTATTACATGATTTAATGATTATGAGTAAGACTGAATGAAAGCCCTGAAAAAATTTTAATATTAAATGAAACCAATAAAATTGATTTTAATTTTGAAATGATAACTTGTTGAGAAATATCTCTATCTACTGTAGGGCTACATCTGAATTAATTATTACTTCATTGCAGAGTGGCATAGCTGTGTCACAGATCAGTCTGTGACTCTGCTGAGGTGTTTTTAGGGAGCCCACACTGAATGTTCAGCAGCTTGGGAGCTGTCCCTCTCAACCTCTTGAGATGATTTCCAAATGAAATGCAATATTTACTTTCAACTGAAAAGATTACTTTTGACCACAGAGCAACATTCCACTCTTTTTTTCTTTCTTTTTTGTCCAAGTCAGCCACTTCCAAAATTGTTTAGGAGTGGCTTAAGATTTACGACAGTGGTGGCCTTTGTTCTGGATATGTGTTGTAGCCGTTGAAGCACAGACCCAGTAGTTCCTACCTTGTCAATCTGACCCAACCTCTTGATCATGCCTTGCTTCGTAATCCTCTCCAGGCTGTTGCTACCCCTGTTGCTCATGCACCATTTACTGCTTGGACACAGCAGGTTGTGAGCAGCCTGTTTCTTTAGCAATAACGTTTTTGTGACATACTCTCCGTATGGAGATGACTATCAACAGTCAACATTATTTCTCATAATTGTGTGTGACAACATGGCAATGACAGCTATTTTATAATAAATCTGTTTTTATCCATCTTATGAGATACTGCCCATAAAACTGAAGAAATTTCTTGTCTTTTTTTTCAATATGCAAGTCACCATCATCAAAATTCTCAAATATTAGCACCTGACATTCGTAATTGTGAATCCATACATTTAATGAGATTATATATATATATATATATATATATATATATATATATATATATATATATATATATATATATATATATACGTATAATAAACATACAAAAAAAAACATTTTTATTACACAGTTTCACAAAACAACTGTGAAACCATAAAATAAATATTTATCTAGTTGATGTGTAAACCTTGATAGCTTTATTCATTTGAGCTTTCAAAGCCCTCTATCATGCGACAGCTTGGGATGGCTCTATTCAAAGTGATAGAGCTGTAATTGAACTGCAGTTGCATCAGAAATGCAAGAGCAGCTGATACCGTGGGAGTGTTGAAGGATATCAATGCTACATACAGTAATAGCTCAAGGAGAAAAGTTTTATTATTAAACTGATGTTGGACTTTAAAATATTTTGTCTATGAAGCCAAGAGTGAAGATGGAAGGTCCTTTACATTCAAAATAGCTATAAAGATATTTAAAAAATTGCTGGCTAATGCAAAATGTCCTCTTCCTTAACACTTACAGCTCTGGTTTTTATATCACAGTGCAGCAATTTAAATCAACCGCAATCAAAGTGATCATGACTAATCGGGTGACTTTTAAGGAGAAGTGTGTCATGTTTCAACATAACACCGATGTGTCAAAGTAACACTGGCGTGACATCAAGCAATAGCAGAACATATCTGATTGAAATTCTGTGTGGGAAAGGGCACAAAACAGCAAAGCCTGCTCTCTAAGAGTATCCAGAGCAAACATTACCCAAGAAAAAAGAACTCCCATGTTAGCACAGGTATGTCAAATACATCTAAATTAAGATCAATACACAAACTTAGCCTTGGCGTTGAAGAAAGGGTTTTTGTACCACTATCAGCAATAAATGTTCTTTGAATTTTGTCACAAGCATTTGATGCCAAGGTTGTTTTTTGGCATTGGAGAAAGTGCAGATCCTAGGCATGTCATTAGTGACAGTGAGAAAATCCTTTGGAGAATGGTTATTTTAACTAAGTGCTCCCTAGAACATTTCTGTATGTTTGATCCAATTTAAAAGACAATCTCTTATTAATCACACACTTGGTCGCATCAATGATTTATATTTTAATGTGGTCACATGGATATCAAATTAAGTATTTATCAAAATGACTGTACATAAAGCAAAAATGAAATAGGAAAATTATAAACTTATGTTGAATTTAACTGTATAATTGTACAATTGTGGCTCATTCTTGTGGATGTAAATCAAAGACATTTTTATACTTTATTATGTTAAATAGCTAAAAAAAAATGGAATGGAATTACAGTTATCATTTAAGCGCTAGTGCAGCAAATCCTTCAAACTACGGCTGAATAATGTTGCAGACATAAATTTACTTACCAAAAACTATGAGACGAGTGTGTGTGTCTGTAGAACCCAAAGGATTCTGGGCAGTGCAGCGATACATAGAGCCGTTGAGCTCTGCCGGCACTCTCTCCAGAATCAGCTCTCTCCCCTCACGCTCGGCACTGCCATCCAGTAGGCGGCCTCCCACCCGTGTCCAGGTGAAGAGTGGCTCAGGAAATACTTCATTCTATCAACACCCATAGGGGGATTGAGACAGAAAAGAGAGGAAAAGAGAAGAAAGAAGACAAGGAAAGTTTAAGGCAGCTCAGACAGAGACTGTGGGTCTCATCCAAGGGATTAAAGGCAAAGCACACATGAATTATACAGGTTCCAATTTTCCCCTAATGCTATGGCAAGTTAACAACATGCATTAATAATCAACACTTAACTTTACAACAGCTTTTCGCAGATCCTCTTTGTGCTACAGTTGACCATTTTACAAAGTTAGCCAGAGCAGCTTTTTTGTTTTTTTAACTTGAGCCTTACTGCAGATATTTAAACCCACAATCAGCATATTTACCTTTCTGTCACAATGCAACAGCCCAGCATTTATTTACATAAGGTATTTGTGGATTCTGTGTTGGTGTGTTCATCATTAGCGTGCATCAAAAGTTCAAATCATAACAAAGTCAAATATATATTGTATATAACATTTCAAATAAGCTTCTGCACATGTCTACAAAGAAACTTAATTCACCCATTCAATATTAGCTGGTCGTATGCGCTAAACCCATGCAATCTACTTTGCAATGCTCTGACTCTTCCTTTTTTGAATTTTGAGTTAATGTTAATATTGTCACAACCTGCTGGCCTATTCCAGGGACAGAATTTCAGGTATGAAGTTAACCGTTTTATTTTATTTATTTTCAAAAATGAAGGAAAAATAGCTTACAAGGTACATCACCAAGAAGCTGGTAAGGAAGACTTTTGTCTTATCTGAAAGGCAGAAGCCAAACTTATCAGTCTTGGCACGTAGCTCTATCTACTTGTGAAATTCTAAAACCCACATCCAGTGAAGGATAAGGGAAATTTTCTTCTTGATCAGTCTGCATCCGTTAATGCCAGGCTGCTGAAGGTCCTGACTGGCTTCGTTTCATGGCCGAGCCTGTTTGTTATAACCAATCTTAACTCTACTCAAAGAGATGCTTTAAAAGAATCCCAAGGTCACTGAGCAAACACAAACACATGTATAAACATGTGCAGCCAATAGCTCAGTGCTCTAAACCAACAACAATATAGAATATTAATTTGTTTTCATAAAAAAAAGGAATATAAATCAAACATGACATCTGACTTGTGATTACTGAGCAGTGTCTGGAAAGTCACAAAGGAGATTTGTGCTGTGGGTCATTCTATTTAAGGATTAGTCCTATTTTCTTCACCTGACTGGGTTTGGGTGCCTGATTTTGGTGTGACATTACTGTCAAACAGATCTTCACTATTCCCAGGCTAGACTCACCAGGGGCATAGCTCTATTTAGCAGGCTATGATAGAGAGACAAAGTCAATTTAGGATTATGCAGTAGTAACAAACATATCATGAAGACTTGCATTGGTGTTTTGTTTGTGATCCTTAAACACATTAAACAGGTCATATTAACTCATATAAGGTTGTTCTCCTCTTTAGATTAGGTTTATTACATAAGGTTTTATAGAAGGCAAATCACAAAACACAATGAATAAAGTAATTTAATGACATCAGTATTTGGTTTATGGTAAAAAAAAAAATGAGGTTCATAATTTCAACATCACCATCTTTTTTTAATTCACTTAAAATGGGAATTAGAGCTGGGTATTGTTAAGATCCTCACAATTCAATTAAATGTTGATTATTTGGGTAACAGTTCAATTCGATGTTGATTTGATTAAATCCTGCTTCAAATACTTCAATTTTGAATTAGTAACACACACCATATATTTCATTGGCGTTTCTTTTTTTTCTTCTTCTTCTTCCTGCCCATATGAACAGCCATGGTGGTACACATTACACTAACAGTATCTACATTAGCATTATAGAGCAGCAACATATCTGAAAATAAAACAGTAACATAAAGTACAATTGAAGTGTATGTAAACATAATCTTCGTGGAAAGTGATATAATTGACATAATTTTTTATATCATCATTTTAAGCATATTTCAACAATATTGCCATTCTGACCCAAACTCCTCACCAACTGGTCCAGGCAATGCAAACCAAACCAACAATAAACTCAAAAAGATGACGACAACTTTGCATCAGTGTTTTATGCAATACCAAGC
Source organism: Xiphophorus couchianus (assembly GCF_001444195.1). Classification (NCBI taxonomy): domain Eukaryota; kingdom Metazoa; phylum Chordata; class Actinopteri; order Cyprinodontiformes; family Poeciliidae; genus Xiphophorus; species Xiphophorus couchianus. The sequence continues at coordinate 7,567,961 of NC_040247.1, forward strand.
TGGGTGACGGGTGGCAAAAAATGGCACTCAGTGTGCAACTAGCTCATCACACTTGCAACTATTCAGTGCCCTTTTTTTGTCCCACTGGCAGAAACTGTGGGAAATGTAACAAGCAGTACATGTAGCTATGAAATCTCAAACATTCCTGAACACACGGTGCTCGAAAGTGTTGCTCTTCATGGCGAATCCACTGGCCGGTGGATCTGGTGAGCGATGAATGACAGTGAAAGCAACTGTTTTCCGCCATTCTTGGTTAACCCGATACACAAGACATGACATCAGCGATGGCGACAAAATTTAAACACCTTTCCACTTTTGTGCATCTAACCCCTTGTACGCATGTGTACATTTTGGCATTCGCTTGGCTGGAGAAGGGTGAGTGACCATCGCCCCAATTGCACATGTTCCAAGGAGAATGAATGGAGAGGGAGCAACGTTGCCTCCAGTGTTTCAAGCCCATTAGACTGTTAAAACGGAAGAGAATAACTGAAACCCTTCTTTTCATCCAAGTCTTTCAGACTGCTTGTCATTTATTACACGTGTCACTGTCTGAGGGGCTCAGAAAGATTTAAGGCACTTCTGTTTGGCTTCAGAGATGATGCAAACAGTTTGATATAAATACAATGTTTGTCTTCATAATCAAGAATACTGAAATGATAAAATTAAAATTTGAAACCCAATTTTGTAAAAGTGAATATTTTATGAGCATACAAAAACATCAGAATGAAAAACCATGTCTATGCTCAGCTTTTTGACTCCCAAATCTGAAATCTAAATAGACTTTTCTGTGAATGTGCAAAATACTTGCCTACACTAAATCCATTTCTGTAAAACCTCTGGAAACCTACCTGGAATCCTTGTACAGAGATGCGCACTGTATCCCCAACCTTTGCCCTAGTGGGGGTCATGAAGAGTTTAGGACCCTTAGGAGCAGCTGAAAGTAAGAAAGGACACACACAAGACAGAGGTTATTGTACTGAACATGGAGAACAAATCCTGCTGGACACCTGTTTTGACGTCGAGGGAGAGCGACAAATACAATTTCCTGTCAATTAAGGTCACAGAGCGACAGGCCAGGGACCTGCAGGTTCTTTCATCCAAAGGACTCTGCTGGATTTATTCCCCTTTGGAGAGAAAGGGAACTAAATTGGGTAGATACTCATTACTGGAAAAGAATGAGAGTGCAACGGGTGGAGTATGGAAGCAGCGAGATAAGAGGCACTCAGAGAGTTAATTCCCTTGTCTTAGTGTGGACAGCAGACCGCGCAAGGCTTTCATTGCCACCTCCTAAAACAATAATGTGCAGCAGAAAAAAGGAACAAACAGATTCTAGTATTATAATAATGATTATGAGGGGATTTATTGCTTATGCAAAAGGTTTTTGAGGTTGGCTGTATGATTTCCATTAATATATAAAATAGAATTTGACTTTACAGCCTCTAAATTGCATGCCATATGGCATGAAGCTATAAATACGTACTGCATGATTTATAATGATTAAGAATCCCCCTAAAGATACCTACGTCACATGCACTCTGGTTCCAGTAACCAAACTAAGGACATCCAACCAGTAACGCCTGGAAGCCTACATGTGGAGTTCTGCAGTCAAGCTGCTGCAACACTGTTTAGTATCTCGTCAGACGTGTTCTGAAAGTGTAAATGTGAAGAAAAAAAGGAATATTTGCAGCAGTGGCACATATGGTATGCATGGCACATGAGAGCTGCACCACTGGTTGATGAATAAAATTGCACAACAAAAATTTTCTATTATTCTGGTAATAACCTGCTAATTGCAGATAATTTATCTATAATTTTGGTCAGTAATTTACATGCACTCATCATGGGTACGGATATCATGATAATTTGGCCTTTTAGTGGTTTATCTTAACCATTTTTTTTGAGGTGGAAAGGTAATTCAACATTCAACATTAAAGTTGTATGTTGAAACCCAATTCGTTGAGTGAACAGGTCTCTTTCTCTTATCAACACATGTAGGTTCAAACATAATGTGCATAAACCTCCATTTAAATTTGGTTAATTTTTACTTATGAAATAAAAAAAAAAATACAAAAAAACTAAATGCTATTTCTCAAAAACAACAAGATCCTGGCATAATCTAAACTGGATATTTGATTAGTGGAGTTCATTGAAACTGATTGGTTTCAATCACACTTGTCTTAGATATTCTTTCATAGTTCATATGAGTCTCTACAATTTTTGGAACACTTAAAAATAAATATGAGAAAAATATATATTCATTTCAATAGCTATGGGAAAATATCTATTTTACATATAAAACTATTTGTTTTTTCATATCTATTGAAAAATAGATATGAATAAAAAACTACAACACATTTACTTCCAGTTCTTGAAGGATTTATGTGAAAAATTAGCAAAAAAAAAAGAAAACAATATGGCAATTCAATCACAGACATCATGTGGTTACTGTGACTTAGCTTATTATTCCATCTCTTGCCAAAGATGAATGGGATTTCACAAGCTAAAATTGCCGTGGCGGTAGGAAGCACTATCTTTCCTCCTCCTACACACTAACAGAAAGGTATTTTTAAATACTGGTGTCATGCAGTCACAGAGCTTGCAAGGCATATGGCCTGTAGATGATGGCCAATTTCTGGGATTTGCTCCAGCAGTGACAGTTGGTATCCTACGTCACTGCCTTTGATTACGGCAGTATGAGTATGATGGACAGAGTCTCTCTCGGGTGAGGACACCACAAGGGAAATGAGCCACGGTCCAATGACACCACCTCCTAAGGCTCAAATTCTTCCCCTTACAAACGAGAACTGTTTTCACTTCAGGAGAGGTCAAAGAACAAACATGCCTCCCGGAAAAACAACTGTGCACCCTGTATCAGGTGTGCTGTGGCGCCAAGGCAGAACATCAACAGGTCCGCCCAGCTGTACAACAGACTTAGGGAAAAATGTCGTGTTAGCTGGGTGACTGGATCTGTTGAGAAAGAGGAGCCAGGGAGGTAGGTAAAGAAGTTTAAAAGGCCAGGCCAACTGTTGGATAACTCATTAAATCAAGTTCTACGTTATTTCAGTGGCAGACTCAATGAATGTACTATTCTTAGAATCCCAGTGCAGGAATATAAAGTATACTGGTGAACGTAAAGATAATCTCCATAACAACCTAAATTTAAATCTTCAAAGCGAACTTAGCAAATATTTAAATTCAACAGATAAGTGCACTGTCTTTCATGCACAAACACAAGCACACACAGACCGACAAAGACTGAACATCTGCTGTTTGACTTTCTGGCAAAGCTTAGACCGAGGTGTGAAGGTGGCTGATCTCCTTTTGCCTCTGCTCAGTGTAGGAAAACTGGATTCATTCGCATCTCTGTTGATAATGAATAATAAACACCCTCACTCTCTTCAATCCAAAACAAATTCTTTTTTTTTAAATTATCAAGCTTCAATGTTCATGAATTTGTAGGTTTTTTACAGATTACCAAAAACCCACCACCTGCTCTAGTAACATTTGCATGCAGGGCACAGAGTGGTTCATGAATATGCATGAAACATGACATAACATTGGTCAAGTGTCAGGCTGTCACTCAGTCTCCTAAGGCAATATTAAATCTCTGAAAGAGTTATTACTTATGAGCTCTGCAAAGATCTCACATTCATTTCATGACCACACTTACACACACCTGAGGGAAACAACTGGGTGTGTGTTTCAGTCAATTATCCTTTTAGAGCACTGAAATACAAATTAATGGGATATGGTAGCAAAACTAATCCTAATGCGACTCATTCCACAAACAGTAATAATGATTTTTACCAAATATTGAAACTACTCAAAAAATTATCCAGTTTGTCTTTAATCAAGATCATCTTCACAATGAACATGATTAAAAATGTTACTGCCTCCGAAAAAGAAAAGAAAACAACTTAGTTTCAAGATGGATCAAGTCCAACGCAGGTTGGCTAACAATTTGAATTTTAAGTGAGCTCTAATTAGAATCAACAAATGCACCTTTTTGTGTTTTCTTCTCTTTAGATGTTAGGATTTAAAAGGAATGCCAAGTGATTCTGCTTCCAGCTCTTCGAAAGATCAAAGGTAGTAACACATTAATTACCTCAGTTGGAAAAGAAGCTTTTCAAAATATTAGCACCTATGACATTTGGCAATAATTTCACAAAACTCATTCATTGTGTCATCCTTTTTTATCAGAATCATGTAGAAAAGGCAGAAAGCAGTTATAATCTACACTGCCATATTTCATCTCGAGTTGACAGCTGATTTCATTGTACCTTCAAATAATGCAGTTATCTCTCTCTTGCATGGGCAGCAGAATACTCCTATTACTTTGATATATGCAGACAGTACCTAGCAAGTTTAAGGACAATTTTTATGGAATGGGATATTTCAAACTGATGACAAAAATCTATTTATGAAATAGTTTCAACACTTTTTGTTGTATTTCTGATGTTCTAAAAACAGGATGAGGGCAGAAACGTTAGCAACCAGTATGTTTATACTAGTAAGACACTGTTTCTACAAAGACAAAATATATCCCCCTTTTTTTTGTTTATTTATCTTTTTAATATCTTTTATATTTGTAACTAATTTTAGTAATAAAAGAATAGGCTTCTGCTTTAGGGAGACCTTATCTGGTTCTCACCATTTGATTTTAACATAGCTCTTTTTCTGACATCAACTTTTTTGATTGCCACACTTAGATTTGTTTTCTTATAATAGGCAGCATGAATATTTTTATGGCTGTTTGTGTCTTTATCCAAACTGCTCACTCAACAACTGCTTGAGACAGATGGCATCCTCCCTTGTAGTCAGTGTAAAACAAAGTAAATTAGAAATAAATTGTTTTTATTAGTATTAATAAGAATATTATTAATTAATACCTGCAGTCACAGTTGTTGGCACTATTGCTGTTAATATAGTACAACCCTCTTTGCCAACAGGATAGCACTTGGAATGGAAAGCAGTGTCATTAAGGACTTATAAACTGCAAGGTAAATTACATTAAATTAGATTACATTTTTAAGTCACTTTTTCAGAATTCAGTTTTGACTAAACTTGATTATGATTTGTGTGACTAATCAACAAAAATGTTTCATAAAAAATACAGGTCTTAAAATTAGAAGGGCTCCATGTGAAGTGTTATTTATGTGTGGTTTTGTAAGAATGTTTTGGAAAAAATGTTTTCAAAACATGTATGACAGATGACTACAGCACTATTCAACTAAGTGCGCATTTTACCAATACACTTTAACAGTGATACAAAATTACAACCTAAAGGTGATGTAAAGAAAATACTCACACAATTAAAAGGCACAGCAGAAAATACCTGGTAAATTATATCTTATTGCTCACGTACAAAAGCAAGTTTCTGACATAAAATCTAAAAACTTGACATCTTTGAAGAGAAATAAATAAATAAAAAATAGTCATGGTGGGTAATGACTGAAATTGGAACACTACAAACTCTTGTAATCACCAGTGAATTTTGGCAATTCTTTGACTGTGACAAATTGCTACTTTTAGAACAGGTTGCCAATCGATTGCACAGCTTTGTTTAGGCGTTCCACTTCCTTTCTCATCCTCTGTTCCCATCATGACTCTACTTTCATTAGATTTAGGTATTTTTTGGACTTACTCTGTGACTGTCCAACTGACTTTTAGGACAAAACATTGCCCAACCCTGTAATGCTCCCCAAAAGTAATGTCTCTGCCCTGATACAAGGACATCCTTCTTAGCTTCCAATTAGTCAGTGTCACTAAAAAGCAGGAGCAGGATCAGTGAACTGCACATGTGCAGGGTAGTGTTTGTCTTGGAATAGAACTGGTTTACACTCCAATGTCAGATCAAAGAAGAGGCTTCAGGTGAGTATAACTGGCCTACATTTATGTGAGAAAACATGGTTGTGCATTGTATGTTTGTATGACTTTTCCATAGTAGGGTTTCAGAATTTGCTATAGTTAACAGCGGATTTTAAGCAGATTTTGTTACACTTTGTCATCAAATGAAAATCCATATCTCTGCACTGATAAAGTTGTTGCTTTGGAGCTTTCTGCCTAATAAATTATTTTTAGAATTATGGTCTGTATAGTAAAGTAACTTTCCAGCAGTAACAGCAAGTGTCACAAAACAGTTTTGGATTTGCTCAAGGAAAATAAGAAATGTTAAAATGTGTTAAGTAGCTCTGCACACTAAGTTCTACAAAATCTGTTTGTAGTCTAAGTTTAGTCTGGATTTAGGAGTTTCTGTAAGATCTGAAAGAATTATCTTCTATTTTCTCTATTTTTCTGTGTAAAAATTGAGACATACAATGCAAGATTTCTCAGATAACAAAAGATAATGTTATTTTATCAAGAACTATATGCTCATAAAACTAATCATATAAAAAGACAACACTCAAAATGCTTCCAAAGTCATCATCAGTTAAGACTGCTTACACTGCAGCCATATTTTTTAATTTCTCATCTCATTTGATAACAGAAATATTATTGAAAGAGATTAGATATGCAGGCAGGTAGAAAGTAGTGAATTGGAGCTCCTTTGAGTTTATACCTGTTGTAATTCATCATGGCATAGAAAGTTTTCTCAGAGATTTTGATTCATGCTGACCTGACACTTGTGACAGATTTGTCGGCTGCTCATCCTCAGTTTGAATCTCCCATTCTATCATATCACAAATATGCTCTGATGGATGAAAATCTGCAGCTGATAAGGCCACTTAAGTACAGTGAACTCAATGCTGTGTTCAAGAAGCCAATGAATTTAAGACATGGTTCGATATCCCACTGAAGTCGCCACAAGATGATACACTGTTGTCATAAAATGATGGACATGGTCAGTTACAATACTCAGGTTGGTTGTGCTCAATTACACAATGCTTAATAATTACAAAGTGTCTCAAGCTGATTCAAAGAAGGATGAATACTGCAGTTGAGACTCATTGGACCAGACAGCATTTTTCAATATGATATTGTCCACATTTGGTAAGCCTGTATGAATTGAAGCTTAACTTTTCTGCTGACAGGTGTAGCATCTGGTATGACCTTGTGTTTTGGTAGCCCATTTTCATCCTGACTTATTGGGCATTCAGAGTTGATATTCTGCATAATCAGTTGCAATGAGTTGTTATTTGAGCTATTGTTGCCTTTGTATTATCTCAAACCAGTCTTCACCTTTTCCTGTGACCTCTGACATTGACAGGACAATTTTGTCAACACAAACCACACAAACTGATGCTTACTGGAAATTTTACCATATTATTATTCACTGTTTGGGGTTAGTGTCTGTTAGAAATCATGTTCCAGCTCAAGATGCAGTCTATATGAGTACAGCTTGTAGAAACAAGCAACAGATGCAAACAGCTTACAGTCAAAAACATAAATATGTGACGCTGCCTATGGTGTTAGACTGTTTTCATAATGACTAGCTATGTTTAGCTACATCACATGCAAAATATGGACAACTGGACACATTTGATCCATATTGTTAATATGAATATGTAAAAAATAATTAAATAAAGCTTTTATTTAAGTATTAAATACATTTTGTTGAAAAGAATACTAACTCACAGTGAACAAGTGGATAATCAAAACTCAACCAGAGATGATTATAGCCAGTTCAGGTTTACAGAGTAATCGCATTCTTATGTCTCTGGAAATTGAGAGAATTTGAATTTGAGAGAAAACTGAAGCAAAAGATGGAAACACACAAAGGTGCAGAGAGAATGAAAGAACTCACATAATACTATTCCAGGAAAGAAGTTCCAGTTTTTAATTATGGCTGGGGCTGGAGCCAGTTAAGAACTGGCTGTAAAATAACCGGTTTGCTTTTCAGCACAAAAGAGCCACATCAGTGCCCAATTCTTCTGTCATTATTATAAAGGTCTCATTTATTTATTGTTTAATCCTTCCTGAGTTTTTTATTTATTTATGAAGTATTGTAGTAGAGACAATTTAGCCACATAGATAAGCTTTTTATCCCAATTGCCCTGCAAATAGATGCCATGAGTTCAACGCCTTTGGTTTATTACTGCTCTTTTAGTGAAAACCTTTACAAACCTGATTTGCTGAACTGGAGAAATGAACCAGCAGCAAGAATTGCACAGATTTTAGAGTAAGATTTATTAACACAATTTGTTGATATTGAAAAACCAAACACTTACATAAACCAGACAGAAGTCAATGAGTTGTGAGCATAGCTGTAAACAGCACATTGACCTGTCTAAACTCCTTCACATGTGATTTCAAAATCAACCATATGAAGATAATTAATATTCAGTTATGTGTTACTCTGATATCAATTGAATAATTTATCATTTTTATACTTTTTTTTTTATACCCCTCCAGGGGGTCTTTTGTGGGCTCTACAGTAGTGTCCCTTAAATGACAGTAGGCTGACAGGAAACGGGGAAGGAGAGGGGGGAAGACATGCGGCAAATATCGTTGGGTCCGGGAGTCGAACCCGCGACGGCCGCGTCGAGGACTCAAGGCCTCCAAATATGGGTCGCACTATCCCCTACGCCACCACAGCACGCCCCACAATTTATCATTTTTGATTGGCTGTTGTTCCCCTAGTTCCTGACAAAAGTTGTTCTTTCCTTTGGCTCAGTAGCAAACTGATGCTGGGCTAAATCTGATTTCCATCAAATCAGTACCAGTGGCTAACAGCTACTAAAGCTTACCCAGCAACAGTTCTTTATGTTTCCACCAGCACTGAAAAAGGCCCCACACTGTCTGTGAGCAGCAAGGGTGAATACTTTCTGGATATCTGTTAGACGTATACATGAAGAATACATACTGTATATTTTAAACCCATGATAGTGGTGGCCACAAAAAATATGTCATGTGAGATTGTTAACCACCATTATCTAATTAGGTTAAGAACTTTACAGAAAATAATGAGTTTCCATAGATTTATGCATGGTTTCTCAGTAGCATAAAAGGAAGCAACTTTTAATTAGATGGAAGCTGGTGAGAGGAGATAAAATACATTGAGAAACAACACTGCCATAGACATAGAGCAACCAGGGTCTCCTCATTCAGACTTTTCCTTACTTCAACCATTCCTTGCATCGTGTGAAAGATACTGTCTCTGTGCATACTGTGAGGACTGTATGGCTCATTTCCAGAAGGACTATGCCAAAGTATAGCCTTTGAAGTCTTAATTGGGTATGCTGGAAGCGATCTTTGTGTTTAGATAAAATAATTTTGGTGTATGCATCTCTCTTGAATCACTACGTAGACTGTATATCTACACTCCCCAAGCACACAGACAGACTGACAGAGAGAGAGAGAAAGAGAGACAGAAAAAGAGAGATCCATAAAGTTTACTTGAACTTCTCTTGTAGTATAATTCCTGTCTTGTTAAAGTATGAGTCACAATTTATTTGGTTGGAGTAGATTGCAATCTTAGTTCCCACTATTTTGTCCTCCCTTAACTAAAACTATGAAATTTAGTGGCACGTCGACAGACTGAGGAGCTTACAGGAGGTGTTCACTGGAGTTTGATGAAGTGCAGCATCTCTGAAACTCTCTTTCCAATTATATAACATTGGTCAGAGTGTCTAAATTCTCATTCAACTTCTCTAATTCAGGCTGACTTTTTCAATAACGGTGCTAGGTTAACTCAATCTAGCAACAGACAGCTCGATGAATTGCCCTGTCACTCACTTGGAGTTGTGCATTTGCCGCTAAACTCAGAATCTGCTCAGCTGGAACACAATTAAGCAGCATCAAATGAAAATCAGTGTTGTTCTGTGAGCATTTGCAAGGAGACACAAGGAGGTCCAGTCGGCTTCTGACTGTGACACGACGACAGCACGACATTAAGGACGGAAAAATGAGAAAGGGGTTTCAGTGTTTGAAAAAGAATAGAGGACACACAAGAAAAGCATGATAGAAAATTAAAACCAGCAGGCAAAACAGATCAACATTTAACTCACCCAGAGTGACCTCTGTCTGCATGGGCATGGATAATGCTGGGTGCTTAACTTCACAGCTGAATAGGGCATCGTTATCCAGCTGAGGGTTGAGGGTCCAGGTAAGTCGAGCCTGTACCACAACAGAGCCGTCGCTCTGAGGGATCTGAGTGTGACTAAAGTAGTACAGAGGGTCCGTGCTGTGCACCCAGCGGGGGAACTCTCGGCTCACCACTGTCTCTGGAATGACCTCTGTTGCAGGGCTGGGTTCATAGGCCTGTTGGCCCTGAGTGTGGACGCGCTGAGGGCTCTCTGTGTACAGACGGGCCGACCGGCCTTCCGGATCGAGAAGGGAGAGGGAACGCTGCAGTTTGGTCTCATCAAGGTCCCTGCTGATGAGTGGCCTGGCTCCTCTCCATCCTGCTGAGCCGGCTGCTCGCTCGCTGGTGGAGGGCTCAGTGTAGGAAATCACCTCTATCAGCTCACCATCACGCTTAAAGTACACCTGATAAGAGTATTGAAAAATGGGATATTGAGGGGATGACAAGAAAAAAGAAACAAAACAAGACATATTTTAAATAGGATTATGCATAAATGAAACAATGCACATACTGTAGATCACCCACTTCAGAAAACACATTAAAAATTGTAATTCTACAAACTTTTCTCCAAAATATGTTCAGCTTTTCCTTTTATGTCCTAAGATGTCCAAAGCATCCTTTTTATTTTCAGACCAAACAGTGCATCCTATTTTATTTTGACATCTGTAACATGTCTGCATAACTTGTCAGTAGTCTGTTTTTGCCTAATTGAATCCACTGGACATAATTAAAAGAGCACACACCTGCTTATGAAAAGCTCTCACGGTTAGCAGCGTATGTCTGTGTAAACAAAGCCAGGAAGTTCAGATAATTGTCTTGTTCGTCTGCAGGAGGTGACCATGTCAAGGCCCAGATATAGAGAATCATTTCTGCAGCTAATAACTGTGGTGAATATTTTGCCTTCACAGTTCTACTGAGTAACTGGAATTTGACTGTATTAGTCAGATGAAGAACTAACAATCTAGAGGTACAAAAAGACAATCAGAAAACCCAATCAACAAGTTGTTTAAAATTAGAGTTTCATAATCTTTCTAAATTAGGAGACCTTCAAGAAACAAAAAGGTTACTCTGAGATGTTTTCAATCACAAATTAGTTGAAGATTTTCAGGGTCTAAGTGTTTTCTTAGAAATAAAAATTTACATAAAATAAAAAAAAAACACCACACATCATTAAGTAACTTTGGGAAACGTATGAAATTTGTATAAAAAGTCTAGTCTTTTGCTCATACTGCACAAAAAGACTAAACAAAAAGATCTAAATTCATGACAGTTTTAAAGGATGAAAAGTATGTGATTTTAGGATGATTTACTGGTTGACCGAAATTGACAATAATAATAACAACAACAATAATAATAATACATTTAATTTATAATGCCTTTTATAACTTTAGACCTCAGAGGGCAAAAACAAAAACAAAACAAATGATTGTGATAGATAAAAATAAATAAATGAATAAAAGAGATTAAAAGCACCTTACTATATCTGGGGAGGGTTTCAGTGGAAAGGAATAACATTATATTTCTACTGGTTTGTAAGAAATGTATTTTTAAAAAACTCATTCTTAGACACAAAGGAATGTCCTTAATATCAGAGAATTTACAGGCTCAGTCTATGAGTTTAATAAAAATCTCTGACTGCCTAATCTCTTGACGGGGAATTCATATCTCATTCCAGTACATGCCCAGAAGATATTGGCATTGAAACAAGGTTGTATAGTCTTTGCCTGTGGTAACGCTATTTTTGAAACAATGTGCCTTTTTCTGTGTTGTTGAACAAAAGGACCGTTCAATCCACAGCTCTTTTGGGGGACATGTGGTCATCTAAATTCTAATTTCTGAGGATCAAAGAAACATTATAATAAGATGTGCATTTCACAGCCTTGTGTGCAGGTTTTTGGTATGCAGATTGTTCAAACATAGCACTAATGCACTCTTTCAAGCTACGGTGCCTCAAGCCAACATTTGCAAAAGATTCACTACCTGGACAGCATTTAAGCATCAAATTGTGTGTCCTTCTCTGTGAAAAGACATTAACCTTTGAAGTGACAGTATAATCTGTATTGACACTGGGGTTTTTTGTACTAGTTTTAAAACGGCCATCTCATACTTCATTCCTGAATCGAAATATTTACTTTTAAATGGATATGACTACCACAGTCTCATTTGTTTCAACTTCCATTTTAGCTATTTCAAATAAATGGTCAATAATGTCCTCATCTGTCAGTCCTGATGATGATGTTCAGTGAATATTTTCAGTAACTGACACAACACTGTAAGTTACATGTGCTTGCAGGGTTGTAGAGTTTATAGCTTACTTTGCAAATGCGACCAGCCATCTTGAAACAGGAACACATACACAATTTAAAACCTAGCCTTGATCTAATTGATTCCACAGCACAGTGTTTGTAATGGTGATAAATGATAATGATAATAAAAGTTAACTGGCTCTTACAACAAATAAACAGTTCTTCTGAATGATGGCTTTTAAAAGTATCCGTACCCCATATTTAGGTTATATTGAGCACAGACACAGATTTCTTAAAATTTTCATAGATTTTAGTGACTTCTGAATATTTTTGGTTCCATAAGTGTTTGAAATTATACAAAAAGAGGGTGCAAATGTTTTTAAAAACAGTTACAATTACACATTCAGGCTTAAGTACATGCCTAAACTGCAACTAACATTTGGACATAGTAAGTTGCAATGTCAAAATATTGCAATCTGGTGCTGATTCCCTAGTGTCAACTCTACTGCTGACCATACATAGATACAATTGCCTTCTGCATTATTGTTTTGTCGTCACTATTTGATCTCATTGACATTTTTCGGAAAACCAAGTGGAGGCTTGTAAACGATATATCAACAATCAAGCCCAGTGGTGGTAGCTTCATGCTGTGCAGTTGTTTTGCAACCACATGTACGGCTGCATTGCATGAAGTTGTCAGAAAAAGAACTAACTCCAGATTTTTTAACTTCTCCCTCAAAAGTGGATGAAACTCAGACATAGGTTGAGTTGGTAAAAATACAATGATTCCAAATCTGGGTTTAGAATTATATAGCATATCAGCACTAGCATTTCTAAATTGGTCCCTGAAATCATCTATGTTGAACATTCAACGTAGATGACACATAAAAGCAACACTCTTTGTTTTTATGACACATAAAAGCAACACTCAATGAATAAATAAATAAATAAATCAATATCTTAAATGTTGCATTTTAGTTAGCAGAAGTCCAACAAAACACAACTGGTTAATTGACAAGCAAAAAGTATAAGGCCAATTTGAAACCTAACTCCGCTAAAGATTCTCAAGTATTCATGTCCTGTTATCTGCATTTACCTTATGCTCTGAACCATGGATTGAGATTCAAATGCCGCAATAGGCAGCGTAAACATTAGCCTTATCCACAATGACCCCATTGCATCTGCTAGCAAGTCTGACTCTTCACTGTGTACCAAAGCACCTCATTAATTATCACAGCAGGTGGAAGGGGAACAGTGTGGATTAGACAGATCCATGCACCTGTTTCATAGCTTTTGTTTAACAAAATGGTGTTGGTATGCAATAACACCTGTTTCTGCTATAGAATTGTAAACAGAGAATTAAGTCAGTAAATCTGCTTGACTGATTTGTTTCCATATCCATTATCATGCAACTTGATTTATAGGTAAATTATTGAATAAACAGGACCTGATTTACTACCATGTGAGAGCTCTGTCCTCTGCATATTAAAGTCAAAGATAAGACCATAGCAAATGTATTATTTTCAGGTAAATATTGAGAACCTGCTTAGTCTTTTATAATAATTCTACTGTGACTTTTCCATTTGTCTACGTAAATTAATGTTTCATAAAATACATGACTGAAATAAACAGCATGTTGCTCCAGGGAAAGTGTGAAACATTATTTCTGTGTCATTATCCTGCTTGTTTCATTTCCTCTTCCATCACTGGCAGATCAAATCTACAATATGGATATGAAAGCAGAAGATATGGATATGAGGTGACATATGTAAAAAAAAAAAAAGACTGATATAAGGGTTGAGAGATATCAGTCACATCTGTGACAATGCCTAAAGTAAGTACTTGTGCATGTGTTATGATCTGAGATAATTTCTTCACAAACAATATTTTATGTAGCAAAAGCCAATTAAAATTATATGCAGTTTTAGCCTTGTTGTTATAGGTTATACTCTTGTTTTGTTTTTGCAACTGATGCATCACCAATTCTAAGAGTTAATTATTTAAAGTTCAAACCAAATCAATGGAAGATTTTTGAATTTATTTCTAAGAACTACTAAACAGATTCATTCTAACTTTTTCTTTGAAAAGCACCACAAGAATAAAGGTTTTCTTACATACAATCTTACCAGAATTTATCTCTAATAGAATTTATGTTTATTGTCTCTTTGAATGTACTAGCATTTCTAAGAAATTGGAAACTAAATGGATAGGGTTTCTGTTTATATGGACTGTTATTTTGAAAATGTGATAACATTTACACAAGTGAAGAAAGCCACCCACCATTATTTACCATCATCATTTTTTATATTGATATTACTCTTAAAATGACGTCACCAGCCTTTATTGCAAATTTAATTTGTTTTTCTTTGAGCTTCTGGCTAATTTGCTAAAAATCGAGTTTCTCTGACAAAGAGAAAAGTGAAAGCATATCCATTCTTTTATTCTTTTCAAATGAGACAGCAAACACTGATTAATTTTCCACATTTGATTATAAATCTGCCAAAGCAACACTTAATCTGTTTTTCACTGTGATACATGTCTCCTATAAATTGCTGCTTTCGACAAAGTGACATGGTCCCTTTTGTGAACAAAAAGCTTTCCACTCAGTTTATTGCAACTCATTTGCATTCATAGAAGGTTTTCACAATGTATATGTGTAAAAACATATTACCAATTATTGTGATTCAAATTGAATTTGTCCATTGAGATGACTTGGAAAAAAAAGATATGAATAAATTGCTTATTAAAGTGGAGGTCACATTTATTGGCACTCTTGTGAAACATGTCTCAATGCCCTGAAATAAATGTATAATTTATTCCAGCAGCATAATTTAATATTAAAAGAAAAAGTACAATCAAACCCGTATTTTGATATATTTCTCAATCAAGAAAAAAATATTAAGGTGAAAAAACATGTTTTTAGTAAAATCATCATTGATACCCCTAATTAGACCAAGGCAACACAGCTCTTTGACCATGCTTAACAATAAGCATTAGGTCATTTTTAACATTTTCAACCAGTATTTTGTGGAGGGTTTTTTTTTTTGCCAAGAAACTACATCTTAATCTTATCTGATCGAAGAAAATGATTGCATTTAGTTTAGCAATTCCCACATTATTACTTTTCCAGTGGTAGAACAGAAAAGTTCTAGTTTCAAACTTCCAAACAGCCGGCTGGATTGTAGGTAACATTAATAGTTTCTATGTAAATTTGGTGACCTAATTAAATTCTAAAAAGACATGTTCTACCTTCCTTATCATCATATGTATGGTGTACGGTAGCAATAAAAAGATGGGTCCTCATTAAGCCTAGTAGCTATAAGAATTTGGCCTCTATGTGACTTCATATATAAAAACCAGTGTAAACAAAATGTCACAGATTGCTAATCAGAACTACCAAGAATCTCCCAAACCCTGAAAAAAGCTAAGTATAAATTAAAAATAGTTAAGCTAAAATGTACATATGGATTGCTGAGGGTCCCAATAACTGCAAGAATAAAATATAAAAAAAATATTTCTTAGCTTAGGTTAGCCTTTTTTTCTAATCCAAACCAAGTGTTCAAATATTTCATTGTCAAAGTAGGCTAAAATCTTTATTTGTTTTAAACTTTATAGGCTTTTACAAGTTGTGACAGTCAATGTGTCGGGTACTGTCTGTCCTTTTTATATGTAGAATAGGGAGTGAAATGAAAAACGAGCTTGTTAGGTGGTACATTTAGCTGTCATGGGACCTGGAAAGTGGTGCTCACCACCATGTAAAAGAGGATTTTGGAGTGTTTTTGGCATTGCAGCTCTATTGTTCTCTTACAAGCAGTGTTGCTGCATGGAATAAAGTGATTATCAATCACGCCTCTGTTATAAATCCCCAAATACTTCATACTCCAATATCTGTGCACAATGAAGGCAGACAAAACCATTTATTTGATGCTGAAATGAATGAGAACTGAAAAAAGAGATGTAATTCTAAGCTGGAGCCCATACATAATGCCAAGACAGTGGCAAAATTAGGCTGGGATGGTATGAAAAGGGTTTCGCATTTCTCTCTGAATAGACAGTGATGAAAGCACCTGCACTCTGAACACTGCCAAGCTGCTCCCACCTCAAAAATATTTCAAACTCCTACTCTTTTCAAAATGTAACAATCATACTTTGGTCCATGTACACCTTTATGTTGCTGCAATTAATTATGGTCGTGTCAAAGGAACAAGGCAGTAATTTTCATAGTGACAGGATTTTTCAATGGGAGTACAGAAGCAGAAAAAAATAAGAGAGAGGCAATGAGAGAGATCCTGGCCATGAGTTAATCAGTTTTCCCACTTATTATTAACTGTTATTATGTTTCCTCTTTTCAATCAGTGCTTGCTTGTGCTCTAAGGATGTTCTAATAGTTGCACTGGGGAGATATTATTGATATGTCACCAGCTTGCTCAGTAACATCAGATGCCGACAGATCTTAAAACATAATGCCAGATACGTTTCACAAATAACGTCTTTTAGTTTCAGATTTTTCAAAAATATACCATTGGAACTTAGCAAAAAGTGCAGAGAAGCATTAACATTTGAAAGAAAAATTTAGCCTTGAAGAAGAGAGATTTATATTCGGAAATAAACTGCTGCACGGTCATGTGTATATCAAGGTGCAGATCAAAGCAGGAACCCACAACAGCACATAAGATCAAGGCTGAGAAGTAAGAAAAATGAAGCTTTTTGAATATAAAAGAAAAAATATAATATACACTCTGGCCATCATTGTCAGGCAAAAGGTCTTTGAAAGAAGTAATGGATATGTATTCAAGGTTGCATAAAGAAAACCAGATAGAAATAAGTGTGTGATGCAAAGACCCTATTATTGTACAAATGGCGGCTATATGGTGTTCACATTTAAACAGCTATTAATTTACTCCGAAAAAAAACAAAAACAAACATAGGCAGCAGTTTATGATAGCCTTAACCTGAACAAGGTTATATGTAGAACAGTCAGTTACAGCACAGGTGATTCTTTCTAAAACTGAATATCATTAAAATGTTAATATCGTTCAGTAAATGTTGTTCAATTGAAAAGGAGAAAGTCATTGTTCGGTCTGGTGTTGCTCCTCTTCCTTTTGAAAATCCTCTAAGCATTCACTATGAGGTTTAGGTTAGGGCAGTTTGGTGACCACTCAAGCAGTGATACTATGGTCACTAAAACAAACATAAGTACTTTTCACAGAGTAAGCAGCTGGGAAGTCCTGCTGAAAAAGGATTAAGTTAAAGCTTGTCAGCAGAAGGAAGCAGAGTCGTAGTTTAATGCACCTCTCTGCTGCTTCTATACTGTTGCACACATATTGCACCACTGAGTGAATGGGCTGATAAAATGTTGAGAGTTTTGTTGACAATCCAAATTAGATAACCTAACAGGAAATAACCAAATAACCTAACAGGATTTGCTCCTAACAGGATCCATTAGAAGCAAATTCTAAATCCTAAGTATAAGTATATCCTAAATATACTTATTTATTAAGTATATTTAATACTTATTAATTATACTAAATAAATAAGTATTAAATAAGTATATAATATACTTATTTTATTTTATACGCAAGTATATTATATAACATAATAAAACAATTACGGTAAATGTTTAGTAAAAATTATCTCTCTTCAAAGACAAAACATCTGCAGACCTACCCACATTTGCTTTCATAACCTGCAACCTTGGGTTGATTTGTCATTAAGTGTGAACAAATAACTATTTTTTCGAGACAATTTTTTTTTACTTTTAACAAGTTTATTTACAAAAACTTTTTAATCTAACCAATGCACTGGCCCTGAAAGAAAATTGCATTATCATAGATCTTTATCAGACATTGCTGTAGCAACCTTTAATTTATTTGTTCCATTTTATTTTTCCTCAGTAACACAGAACAACACAGCACAGGACAATAACCAAATTCACACCCCATCAAAACCTGATGTTCTTGTTAACAGCGTCACTATTTCATTGCATGTTGCATTAGACCCTGTTGAAAAGAAGGAAATTAGACCCTGGGAGTCTGGCTTGCTGGTTTAAGTCAAAGCTGCATATTTTAAAAGTGCATCTACTGAGCCACTCAGCTCTCAGGAGTCAAGACTTTATGGGATTCTTTACAAATAAAATGCATTCGATGAAAAACAGAATCATTGACATCCTCCCCTGAAGAGGCCTTTAGAAAATGAGGAAGTACAGGAGGTAAGCATAAAACCTTTTTTTTTTCAGTGAAGCTTTCTGAATTTTTAAAACATTAGCTTCATCTTGCCTTCAACTTAAACCCAATTCCAACCAAATTATTTAGGAAAGTGTTTCCTTTGATTACCATCTCCATTTTGGATATGATTCATCTATCGCTAGTAAATGGATATTTACCAGAGGCTTTTAAGGTTGCTGTAATAAAACCACTACTTAAACCTTTTTATCAATCAAGATGACTTGAAAGGGACCTATTGTGTTTCCTTGAACAAGGTGTGATAGGTCTATGAGCCATACACAACATGTTCATTAATTTTTTTGCACAAAATTATTCTCATGTAAAATTTCACCTGCTGAGTTCTGTCTATTTTGAGCTCCTTTCAGCATGAGTTGTTTTATGCCTACGTCACTAATATGCAAATAAGCTACTGGTAGCCATACCTAACTTATACTATACTTTGACTTTATAAATGTGAAAGTGGCTGCAAAACCAGAAATGCAATTGTACAACCATACATCTCTGACACTGACACAGACCAAAAGATGTGGAGCATCCTGCACAACTATAAAGGACGCATGAAGAGGTGTCGAATGCTAAGTCATATTTAGTCTGCAGATTTGCAACAGTAGGAACAGATCTTTCCTTCAGCTGAGGTCTTTTGGCAAATCCTGCCAAAACAGTTGTCTTTTTTTCAGCAGCTGGTGATGGGCTGGGCTCAGCTGATTCTGACTTTTAATGATACATTAAATTGTATCATTAAATTGGCCTCAAGTAATAACGAAAGAATCTTGGTGGTATCTTTGACTAGAACAAATTTCTAGGATTTATTTATTTATTTCACCTCCAAAATATTGACAAACTTCTCAGCAGTATTTATGTTCAGGAATGATGCTGAAAACAAATTAGTGTATATGGGACTTCAAGGCTGGACTATTGTAAACTATTACTTAAAAAGTATGAAAAATGAGGCTACAAGCCTTCTGCTTAAGTAAAGCATCTTGATAAAAATTAAAATAAAAAAATATGACATTTCACTTTGTCTATATTGGCTCCCTGTTAAATTAAAAAGTTTCTTTCTTGATAACCAAGCAGTGATATAGCAGAACTTTGATTGTGTTATAGGTTTACAACAGAGCACTCTCAGACTGCAGGTTCCCTGGTTACTTTCTATCATTTGTAAAAGTAAGAATGGGAAGCAGATCTTTTAGTCTCCTGTGGAAGAGAAGTGTGACAGTATGCCAGCATCATTCACTTCAGACTGTCTTGTATAGATTTCCCAACGCAAATGACAAGTAAAACATTTTGAAGATCCACGTTAAGACAGTGTTTGAACGTAGCAGCTAGTGTTCTGTAGCATTTACTGTTAATGTGAATTGTGGTAACTTGCTGATACATTCTGATTTTTGCTGACCTGGCTTTCCACTCACTCCCTGATGTTGTCGAAAAGTTCAAATACACACAATATTAAAATCAACACAAAGAAAGAACATTCACCAGTTTCGCTACACTTTTTTTTTCTGCTTTCTATGCTTTCAAGACAGTCTGCTTGAACCTTTCAGTTACATGTCAACCTGTGAGACTGCATCTCCAGCAGAAAGTTTCCTGCTGTGAGGTAAATCTGTGAGGTAAAGCTGTAGCTGAGAAAATGTCCAGACAAAACATTTTCATATTTCTCACACTGATACATCCTACCAAGTTTTCATGGCATTTTGTAGCATTACTAAGGCTTCAGTTAGGATCTGAAAAAGTTTAACTGCAGGTAAAATAAGGACAGCCTTCCAGCGGAAGGGAGAACACGCAAAACAAGTATGTACATACTTGTTGTTTGTTTTTTTTCTCAATAGATAGTGATTATAAACTACCAAGGCTGCACCTAAAATTCTATTGTTTTGTTAGGATTAGGGTTCTCTTTCTTACAAGGCTACCTTGTACATTTTTTTTGTATTTTCAGTACTATACTGCATCTTGCATTACTCCAAAGCTAACATAAATCTAATCATCTGACTTAAAGCTATGAAGAGGAGGCAAAATAATGTTTGTCCAAACACTCAGATTACCGTATATTGAGGAATATATATTGAGGAATTTTTTTCTCTCATAGATTTTTCTGTATTTCAAAATCTGATTTTGACCTGTTTTGTCTATGCTGAAGAAGCACTAATAACATTCAAGGAGTTTTTCTTCTCGTGACATTTGCTCGCAGGTGTTGTCCCATCTAATTACACCCTCTTCGTGAGAGAGGAATGGTTGCTGTTACATCTGAGTCTTCTCCTGATTTGTTATGTTTACAATAGAAAAAAAATAAAAAATCTATGTCTACAGTGTATGAATGAAACATATATTTTTAGTTTTACACTTTTGAAAAGTGCTATGCTGGTGTAAAAGCTATGGTTTTTCAGTGTTTTACTGTATTTGTCTTTTTTTTATTTAGCCAGTGGGGTTAAATTCTTCAGTGATCAAAATAGCATTGGAAAAGCCAACCTTTAAATAAAATTGACAAATGTGAGGATATAGGATACATTCAGAGGTTCAAACTTAATTTTTTTTTTCTGCAGTAAGGACGCTTGCTTTGATGTTTTCTGTTGTTTATACTTCAACCTGAATGCAGGTGCATCTCCACAACAACACATTGCCCCCATAATTGTTATGGTAAGAAATCCCACATAATTATCTATCTTTCAGTTTATATCCATGCATTTTTTATTTTCTTTTTAATTAAAGTCAATTTTACTTACCCAGTATGCATTTCTTTAACATTAACATTCTTGACTATGTGAGAGTGAATATGCCTGCATTTTAAGCAGTCTACTTGTTTCTTCGTACGCATATCAAAACCTGAATTGCTCACATTGCCCACTGGGTTGGGGACTGCTGACATGCAGTCTTGAGTTTGACATTTGCCCTTAGTCATCTGGGATGTTTGGAAAGAAAAGGGAAAAGCTAAAGAATGTTTCTTACATCAAGAAGGATTTGTGGTTCTATAGCTAATTAACAGTCGAGTCACTTTCAAAATTTCAACCAGCATTATGATCCTTTGTTATGGTGAAATTAAATAAAATATTTAACTAGTCTTTCTGAAGATATTTTGAGATTCACTTTCTGAATTACAGTCCATTGAAACCTGGGGCTTTTCTGGGTCAACAGTTGATTTGTTTCAATGATAATGCACTTTAAATATTTTTCTCATTTTTGACTTGGAGGCTATTTTTTCTTACATTATTTATGTATTATATTTTTAACCTCACTTAGGTATAGCTAGCAAAGTCTTTACATTTATAATCTATTAAAACCTTTAGTGTACAATTGTTGGTTTCTTTCTTATGATGGTAAAATCCAAATAAAATATTTGTTCATTGCCTCAAGTAACAAAGCAATGTTACTTGAGGCAATCTTCAGTTAAAGCTTTAGTGAAACCTGGATCTTTTTTTTCCTGAAACTTTTATTGTTTTATATATGTGTTTTCGGCAATCTGATTGAATAATTGTGGATTGAGCAGCAAGGTTCTTTATTTTAATGTTTTCTCAACTCATTCATTAGCTTGCTGTGTGAACGACAAAGCTCATTAATAACAGTGTAACTTATCCAATGACACAGTGACAGTTCTTGCTTGCTGACCAGCTGTAAGCTGTCAGACATCTTTGTCTCCATTATCTTTTAGAAAAAAAAGATCCAGCAGTTCTAAGCTTACATGGCTTTAGACTCTGCATGAAATCACAACAGGGGAGAACCTCACTCATCACGGCATCAAACAGGAAGTACCGGAAATCATTTTCACCTTGTATTCACCTCTTACTGGGCTCATAATTACAACAGATAGGTGTGCTCAGAGTCTGCAGTCCATTACCATATACCAGTGGACAATG
Source organism: Xiphophorus couchianus (assembly GCF_001444195.1). Lineage (NCBI taxonomy): Eukaryota > Metazoa > Chordata > Actinopteri > Cyprinodontiformes > Poeciliidae > Xiphophorus > Xiphophorus couchianus. The sequence continues at coordinate 7,590,300 of NC_040247.1, forward strand.
ATTAATGGTCTGTTGAGAATGAACAGCAAATGGATGCTCTCCTGCAGTGTCCATAAGCTCATATACCACCAAATATGTAGCATTTTTGTAAGGCCTTTTCTTGTTCTCCAGAATGTTGAGGGGAAAAAAACTGGCACATGATGGCATACATGTAGCACCGCAAAACTGTATAGTCTGATTCTTAAAATTTAAGTGCAAGAGTATTGTTTATGATCATTTTACATTTAGTCCCGACCATGCCAGCACATTAAATTAACTCTACTGAATGTGACCATTACTAATGAAATTAGCATTGTTTAGGGAAAAAAAATCTTTGAACATCTGTGGGAGGTACTGAGATCAAAAGCTTGCCATGGTAATGTGTACTCTATTGCATGGATTCATTGAGGCTTCACGTTTCTGTGCCACTATTTAGCCTTGTGTCATTATTCCCTTTGTCAATCCCCTTAAATTGTCCTTCTTTCTGCCCTCCCCTCACACACAGACTCTGTAATTGATTGCCGGTCACCTAATGCACATTTGTCATCAGCTCTTAAGGAAGTATTATCTCCTGAATCCTTTGCTCTCTGCGCTACCATTGAGAGTGTATTATCTGTTCTGCTCCTGCTTGATCATCTGTGGTCTTAGGTGGCCTTGCCTTTATAGATAACTTGCTCTTAAGTGGTTTTAGTTTTGTTCTGTGTGTGACGAATAGAAGAGTTCAAAGGCTTTGAGTTCACTTCAGCCTTTGAATTTTGCTTTTGGATCCTTTCTTTTCTTACACACCATGAAACCATTGAACTGACAGTCCAACATTTTTCCATGAAAAGAAAATGCTGCCGATGGAAAAAATAACAGGTGAATTAAAGGTTTCATTTTTCTGTAAGAAAAACAACAAAAAAAAAAACACATCTTAAACTCACCGATGGGGCTGGTTTTCCTCCTTTTGCTGTGCAGACAAGAGTAAAATTCTGAGCTTGGTATCGACTGAAGGGGGCTGGAGTGTTCTCAGCCAGCACTGATATGTTGTTTGGAGGAGCTGTGAAGGACAGAGGGAAATCTTGGTGAAACAACAATTTAACAACGTATGTCACGTTGATAAAAAAAAAAAAAAAAACACGGACATAACCTCTCCATCATATCATAGTTTACCAGTGGTCAGCTAGTTAACTTCTACAGTAGGAGCTCTGGAGCATCATATGGCTTCCTGGGTGCTTCACAATGGCTCTTAATAAGAGTAATAAGTTTGATGGTGGATTGTGCAGAACTGAGCAGGGTTGTTTGTTTTTTTTAGGATACATTTTAATAAACATATTTATATCAGTTTTTGTTAGGCTTGGTTCAATATCTGCATAGGAACTCTACAATTAGGCTTCAAACTATATGCCCTTCTTTTCCATAAACCATTTTCCATAAAGAGTACATTTGTCATCCAGAATAAAATACCTGTTTGTTTTTGTTTCAATTAAATCGGCTGATTGAGATTTTGATGTTAAACTAAGCAATCACAACATTGTTTCACTTAACACAAAATAGATTAAAATTTAAACAAGAAGTTCAGCATTTTAACATTTTAACAGTCTGAGGCAGTTTTTGGTTAACTTTAAGACATTCATTCATTTAATTATAATACATTTTATTTATAAAGCCTTTTATATCTCCAATTGAAATCTCAAAGGGCTCTATTCATTAGAATCTAGGATAAAAATGGCTCTGTCGTCAATTTGTTGACTCCTGATCTAAAGCATGTGTATATATGAAAGTACTTTCAAAATAAACAGAAATATTTTGACATTTAATGATTAAATGCAAAATATTCATTTAGATCACTCAAATTTAAAGGAAGACCTCAAAGTATGAAATGGAGATTTAAGTTTTCACTGTGCTCAGATATTGTTTTTAAAAGGCTTTCATCCTCTGCTCAGAACACTTTTGTGCTTTTCTGGGATATTATTTCACTTGAGATTTAGCTGTGAGATTTTTCGTACTACAAAAGGCCCAAGCTCTGATCACAGTAGGAATTCATGTAACCTACTGGATAGTAAGGCAGTCATGAGGTGAGATAAGGATATCTTTTGAGGTTACGATTTATGAATACAAGTGTCATGCTTTAAGGCAGAGATGCTGACAAAAGAAGGTCATAGAGGGAGTGGTGCCTTTTTAATGTGTCCGTTTTTATGAGTAAATCTATCTAACACTTTTAAACAGACATGCCAAAGCAATTAATTGATTTAAAGAAGGTAGGGGGTTTACAACGCGATTCAGCTGCTGGCCTGGGTGCCTCTGGGTTTCCACATCTCTTAATTGCTTATTGATAGAACTCATATGGTTGTAAATTAACCTTAGAACACTCCATTAGCTTACTGACAAGCCTGCTTCATCGTGGCATATGATTAGCTGTCAGTGGTCTGCTTCTGAGTTGTCATGCTTAAGGATTTAACACTGAGGTTATGCATATTGCAGTTCATCTAGCAGAGTCAAGTTAGGCCAATACATAAAATGCATGTAGAGTGATAAACAATGTGAAACAATATCAATTTCCTCAATTCTATTTGGAGAAGTTTTCTTTCTAGATACTCCAGCAAATGTGCACTCAACATTGTCCCTTAGTCCAATTGGCAAACCATGATGTAAGTTATTTAGACAGTATTAGCATTTATAAATTTAAAACATCAAGGTTTTGTATAAATTTATAGAATTTTATACACTAAAACAAGACATTGCGAGCTAATTCTTTTCATGAAACTGATGACTTCTACTTAAATGATAAATATTGATGCTGAGATAAATAACTACACTCGCCTGTCAGGCTAGTTGAGGAAAGCTGCACATTGATCAGGGTGCTGTGTTGAATTCAGCCCATGGGAGGGGGCCACCTAATGGGAAACTAAGCCTGAGACAGCAATAAGCCCTGGTATAACATTTGACATGATTAATACTGAGACCTAGTGTGTGTAGCATGCTATTTGCAAACACAACAGGCCTGTACAGGATTAAGATGGTTGGCTGTGACGATGAATTCTAAGCTTTTCATACTTCATTAGACAGCAGATCTCTCCTCTCCACTAGTTAGAGATTCAGCTCCGTTTTCAAATAGAATTGGATTTACTAAGATGGTCACACTTTAAGGCTAATTTGAAAACAACACATAAATATTTCAGTTTTTCAATTAAGAAGGGTGCAGTTTGATGCAACAGCTTATGCTGATTTAGTCCTCATATAGACTGGAGAAAGAAAACCACAGTCAAACTAACACTAATCTTCATGTAGGTGGAAAGTGACAAAAAAGAGAGGGTCACTCCACTGATTTACTTTCATCAGTCTATATCTTTATAAATATCAATTTATTATTTTTTCTGTTACCCCCACTGCCATAAACCTCAACGAATCTGGAGGTTGTTACTGAGTGTTGCAGCTACTGTGTTTGCTAAATCTAGCCTATAATGTTTTAAATTTTAGTTTATGGTTTTCTCGTCAAGCTCTTTGTCTTGAATTGGTTTGCAGTTTCTGCTGGTTACTCTTCTTTGTAAGTCTACATTTTTTTTATAAGCGAATAAATAATTTTAAAAAAAAAAAATTTCATTAAGAAGCCTAAATCAAATGCATCCATGATAAGTTATTACGCCCCATAGCTAAAACAAAAGATCCTAGAAAAGGCTGTTTATCAAAATAATTTGACAAATGACTGCACCTCAGAACGTCAGTGAAATTTCTGAAGTTGGCACATGAAACTACTGTAATTGGTTTGATGCAGGACTGTAACATGTCTGTAAATGAACATGGCTACTGTGGGTCACTTCTGGTTCCGAGGAGCCAGCATTTCTCAGACCTGAGCTGGTCCTCATACATAGACAATGTTTGGAAGAATGACCAGCGGAGACTATATTTCCAACAGCAACTCAAGAAATTCAATCTTTGACGGGAGCAGCTAGTCATCTTCTACACTTATTATTCAGACAGCACTGTGTTCCTCCATCACTGTGTGGTTTGGCTTATACACAAAACAGAACAAGGCAGAACTGCAACAAACGTTCAGGTCTGTAGAGACCATCCATGGGGCTGAGATTTTCTCTGTCCAGAACTTATACAGCTGTATGGTCAGGAAAAGGGCAGCTAACATCTCTGCAGACTCCACACATTCTCAACACAAGCTGTGAATATTTTTACCTTCAGGTCAGTGCTGCATTTGACAACCACCACAGAGATGAATTCTTCACATAAATTGTCTGTCTGACCCAACAGCCTGAGTAGACAGCTTTTTCACTGTTAAACAAAACAAGCATATTTGACCTATTCTAAGCTGCCTTTAAAATATGTTGGGCATTGATACAGATATGTACATATTCTTCTCTTTACTTTTAAATGTGTGAGTGAGTGTGACCAAAATCAAATTCCTTGTTGTTATACATACTCTTGGCCAATGAAGCTGATTTAGATTGTCTTTTTTTTTAAATAAATAAATATCTCCAGAGTGTTACAATCAGGTTTTTCAACACTCCATACAAGGTATAAGTATAGGTTTTAAATTTGTCTTAAAATTGATGTACTTCTGGATTGGTTGATCTCAGTGCTGTGTTAAATGTTGACCATCGCATACTAATCAAAAGCCAAGACAAGAAAATAGGATCGTATTTGTCCGACCAGGATTTGTTTGTGCCATTTAGCAGTTACAAATCTGAACAAATAAAAGATCACAGTTTCCTCAAGGCACCATTCTGGGCAATAAATGCTTCCCCTGTCTGTCTGGACCCCCTTAGGCCCACTGTTCACTATAGCTCCAGGGACCAGAACTATACCGGATCATGTATCCTCAGCTGATATGTTGCTCAGTTCTAGATCCAACTCCCTAAAAGCTTGGGATGAGCAGAAATCATCGACTTGCTTAAAATCAACACAGAACATCAACTTCAATATTCCTATAAAGATAAAAGATTACCTTATCAGTTTATTTTCAACCATCTGTTTTTCAGTTTTAATTTTTTTTTTACATATTACTCAAATGATACAATTTTCCTTTAATATATGTGTTCCATTAATGTATTTATTCTACTTTCTTTTATTAGTTCCTTCCCTTTCATGAAAAGAACATTGAATTACATCATGTTTAAAAGGTAACTTACATTTGCTTGCCTATTTTTTGGTGTGGTTTGTGAGAAAACATTTTTACACTCTATCCAGTGTAATCACACAGATAAAGAGGCAGTCTGGGGTGATGGTCTGAATTTTTAAGGAAAAAAAAGTGAAAGATTTTTCCAACTATTGACGAATCACACTTCTCAGCCTTCCTTGGCAACGTACAACTGTTTTGCAGAGGAAAAGAAAGGGCTTCTTTATGGCCAAAACGAGAGCTGTGTCCACATTATCAGCAAAAACCCAAGCATATATTACCAGTGCAAGGACATCAACTGGGCTGCATCCTGGCCATTGATCCATTTTGTGATGCCAATGGACAGGATTTGAAGGCATAGTTGTGCAGAGGAGAGTCTGGTTTAAAAATCTCAGAATAGTGTTGAAAACATCAGTTATTTCCATCAGTCCTAGTAGCAACACTGATGTTCATGTCAATTTTTTCTTGGTCTGTCTCTTGTTTACTAACACCTGTTTTTGTTCTACGTCTCTAAGCACTATTATGCTGGTAATTTTCAAAGAGAATGTGAGAAGGAAAATATAAAACCTGCTAATGGATAAGTGAGGAAATCTGCAGCCTGTTCAATGCCTCAAAGAAACGTCTATCCTTTTTAAGAAATCTAAAACTCAAATTGAATCTACATGTGCTAGAAAACCTAAAAGATATTCTTCTGCTTTAATTGAAAGTAAGAACATATTGCCAATTAGTATTCTTAATATCAAAATGTTTGACGTACAGTTATATTGAACAAATTAGAATGTGTTCCGATGAGTCTTGTTTATTAGATTAAAAGTACCATTTCAAAATAACCCTAAACAGGTATTAAACACACTTTTTAGTGAGCCCACATTGATATATGAAAATGATTTTTTTATTTGTCTGATCCAGGGATGCTGAAGTCCCTGCTGAAGTCCAGTTCTGGAGCACATCCAGACCTTTAAGATGCAACCTCTCTCCAACACAACTGAATCCAAAGCCTCATTATCCATTAAGCTCTGCACATACCTGGTTATGAGCCATTCATTTGATTCAGGTGTGCAGAAGAAGGGATATATCTAAAGGTTGTAGGATAGGTCAGATGTAATATTCTCCTTCTACATATTTGGTTTTCAATAGCCACAAGTGGAAAATTATCATAATTACCAGAAATAAAAGCTTGAAAACATTATTCTGGCTATATATAATATAAACAAGGTTTCGCTTACAGATGGAGTTAATGAATTAGATTAACTTTTCAATAATGTTTTAATTTAATGAATGGGTATGTAAGTATGTTGCTGCTTAAACATTCATTGCATATTAGCATTTTGTGTGTGACATATCTGAAAGCACACAGCATTGTTCCTAAACACAAAGAAATAATCAACCTTTTCTCCTCATATTCATTACATAACAGCATTCTTTGTATTTCACTGAAGTATTGCATTAACTTTACACATTGTCATTACAATGTAAAAGATATTCATTTCAAACTTTTGGACAAAAAAGCAGAAGAATTCAAATTAAAAGATAAAAGTGAAATTACACATGTACGGCTTCCAATGAATCTAAATGGCTCTCCAGTTGAAAACATTTATAAAATTCAAACAATTTCAAAAGGTACTATTTTACTCTCCATGTATATTACATATTCCATTGGGTCATTCTGTCTGAATATCCTCCTTGTGGATGCAATAATTCTCTCCAGGTGTTCTGGTTTCCTTCCAGAGTTGAAAAACATGACTGTTAGGTTAACTGGTCTTTACTAAGTGTATGTGGGTAATTATTTGTCCTGCTTGTCTGTCTCTGGGTGGTCCTGTGATGGACTGACAATCAGTTCAGGGTGTACCCACCCTCTTCCTCAATGACAGCTGGAAATATACGCTAGCCGTCGTAAGGACAAGCATGTTTATGTGAAGGTACACAACATTGGAAGTCATGCATCACTCTTTCAATGTACTAAATTGCACTCTTGTTTGGACTCCATACCTGCCTTATAATTGTTGTGCTACCATTGCAAAGTCTAATAACTCATACTGCAACACATTTTTTATGCAAATTATTAATTATGGGAGTGTCAACATGCATTTGAGGCAAGTGTGAGTAGATACCAGATGTGTGTGTTAGAGACTGAGCACCACAGTTACAGGCTCCTAGGCAAGAAATTTGCAATGTAAAATGTATGAACAGAATACAGATATACAATTCCACATGACCACATGCTGCTTTATTCGCACTGAGATGTACATGCATTAGAAACAACTCTTTTGAAATTCATGTACATGCATGTGTGAAGGTGAGGAAAAGACCATTCATTTCACATTCTCTAAAGCCTAGTGAATCATGAAAGAATTGCTAACTTCTCATTCCTTATTTTGACAAGTCACACAGTTCTATAGGCTGTGGCTGAGGTGAAGAGAGACAGCAGGCTGGAAAAACAATCAAAGTTTACTACTCTCAGGGGGTAGAGGGAGTCAAGCTGAAATGCATTGTATGAGTTCCCTATACCTGAGTCTGCTACTCTCAAAACATCTATTCCCCAACTGCAACAGGATGTGAGGATTGAAGCTCAAAGATGCTTTTTAAATAACATTACTTTTGTGCTTTTAGCATTTGTGTTCACACCCCACCCAGTCAATTTGCATGGGTTATTACTGTGCTGTCAGCTCATATCAGATCCTCTCGCCCAGCCAACCAGCTAGTGATGTAGATGGCTGCAAAGAGAGCGAGACTCTGGTAGATGTCAGGAGGAGAAAAAGGATGACACACATAGTGAAAAGCTGGTGTCATACAGAACAAGTTTCCCAGTCCTAAAACCCATTAATCATGCCACTGTTGGAGGTGCAGCCACATTGCTGTGTGCTTAGACTGGTCAGTGGATGATGAAGAGTGAAGAATAAGATTCCGCAATCTTCTCAGCACATTTGTGCTTTAACTTATGCCTAACTGTGCAGTTAGGTATGGGTGGGCAATCAATATAGAATGCTGTCTAGAAGCAGCCACATAAAATCATCTCTGGGTCTCACAAAGTTGTTAGTAAAGAATGTGCCCATGTTAAATACACTAGAGTACGGGCACAATTGTGCTCTATTTCACTTATGTCCCATTATTATTGGAAATATAATATGTCACTGCTGCCTGTGGGTTTTGTGATTCTCCCAGGCTGACATTCTCTAAGGGTAGAAACAATCTTGGACTTACAGCTTTGTGTTTATAATGAGGACAAGGGGGACTGGAAAGAGCATTTTGCCAACACGGTTTGAAAGCTTGGTTGAGATGAGAGAAAAAAAAAAGCTTCTCTTTGTTTCTCCAAAATAGCAGACTGAGGCAGATGGGACTCACCCTATACCAAGCCCAGCATCAACTACGCTATGACTGGCACCCTCATTCCTAAAGTCCATCCTTTTGTTCCTGCTTAAGGGCAAGGGTTTAGGTTTGCAATCTGTTACAATTTGGCCTCTTTAGCCCTTTGCAGCTTTACCCAGGCCCCATGTAGTAGCCTGGTAATTCACCTGAGATTGACATGGAGTCACCTATAAGATCCCCCAGTGCCAAATTTTTGATCAGTATTTCTGTGAAGCTTAGTGATACAGTGATACAATTCACCAAATAGGTAAAAGACACAAACAAGAAAATAAAATGGTGCCAAAGATAGGCTATTGTTATAGTAAAATATCCATCATATTCTTCTCATCCCTGGATTATATGAACAATCCCCAAAGAAGTCTTTGAAAAAATCTACATCAAAAGCCTTCAGCCAGATGGCCGCAAGCACCACAAATGTCAATATACTGCACACAGCATTCAGGGACAGGGAGTCGAATTCATATTTCAAGCTGACATGTAAGGGCTCTTGATGGGGCATTTATGACCAAGATAAATGGGTGTCCATGGATTACAGTTTCCATTTGCAAAACTCAAAATATAGTGCAGAATGACTTTTTTTTTACCTTGACATGTTTAAACTTGTTTTTGAAACTTGCATTAAAAATAGTCTATTGTAAATGTTTTCCTAGACATGTTAGAAAATAATTGATTTTTATAAAGGGTTTCTTCTGATACATCATATGAATATTTAAAAGTCCACTGAGAAAATTTTTTATATTTCATCATGGAGCATAAACTAAGCACCAGTGTCGACGTTTGACCCTATGAAGGAATTGTGACATCTGTGTACATAGGTGTACTGTAGTTTGATGTTCTTAAACAACATATTTTATCATCCTAGATTTCCAGTTTTTATTGAAACCTCTTAGATGTTTATGCTGCATTGACAGCAGCATTACATGCAGCTGAAAGACGACCATAAGAGGACTCTTTTAGTATTAACTAGGACAAGTTTTGATCTGAAATGCTTGAGTGTGACAAAAAGGCAAAAAGAAATCTGTACGGGACAAATACTTATACAATATCAAATGCACTGGCCCATGTGTTTGAAACGAATGAGGAATGACGGTATTTGAATATTTCATAAAAATACATTTGCCTCTTTAGGTGTAAATCAAAAGAATGTATGTAAATTTATACCATAGCCAGGAAAATGAATATTGCATTAAAAAAAGCCAGTGATTCAAATCAATGGTATTTTTTTCAAAGAGCCAAGGATTACAGTTAACACATTCTGTCTATTTTTGATATGGGATAGCGGAAGAAGAATCTAAAAGGGGTATGTTCCTCATATTCACTCTAATTATTTTTTTAAGAACAGAATTGTTTCATTTTGCATGTTTTTTACATTTTGTGTAAAGTTTTGCAATAACTACTCCTTTTGTGGTTATATTCAGTCATTTATATATCTGCAAAATGAACATAATTTTAGACTATACCCTGCTGATCTTCCAGTTTGGTGAGCACGGCTCACACTGTGTTAAAGTTGTAAATACATGCTCTGTGCCATTGTTTTCATTGTCATATGTTATCTAGTCCAGAGGATTCTGAGGGTGAAAAAAGGTTGTGCATTTTTATTTCATTTTAAATCACTGTATGCAAAAAAATATGACAAATCATATCTGCTAGAATTAAAAGTATTGATTAAAGTATATATATCTTTTTCTTTTTTCAATGACTCTTCTTTTTTTCCCCAATTCTTTGGAAAATATGACTTCCAAACTTAGATTGGCATGATGTGTTTTAGGTAAGGAAGGAGTGATATATCCACTGAATAGTTGGAACACTACACACATTCTTTCTGAACATTGTAACCATTGCGCAACTGCCAATATTTTCTGAGTAAAACAAAAATCATGAATGACTTTAACACTCTTCCTCACAACAATCTAAAATCTACAGAGCAGACTTGACTTGATTTCTCTGAGGGCTAAGCCAACCCTGCTGATCTCAGCACCTTACCTACAGTATACCTTGGCATGTGTTTTATTTATATTATCACTTTGCTTTTTTCTGCTTCAGAGGTAATTACATCCAGTACAATGGTGGTTCAAATCAGGAGATAAAAATAAAATGTATATACAGTGATGTACTGTAGAAGAAAATGAATTTTCATAAGCAAGATTTCATAAAGTAATTGCTGAAAAATCAGTTTGCATAAACGACTTGGCTCCTGTTCTTTTATAGTAAACTATCACAAGATAATTCAAAATAAATGTTTCAATATTGGCCTTAAAAGGAAGACATAAATGGACCCTGAACTTCATGATGTACCACTATGTGATGCAAGTGCAGATGTATAATTAGTATCAAATGTTATTTAATGGCTACATGTTGAAATATTTCATATTCAATCTTAGATTATTCATGGACACATTGGTTTTGAATCTCATCAGAGAAAGTAATAGATTTGTGTAAGGTTTGAAAAGGACTTTCATTTTCAAAATAAATTGAACTCTGATGGTGAAGGCAGCCTTTTTAAACTAGACCTGATGACTAGTGTCCCAGTGATCCTGACCTATCAATGACTCATGAAAAAAATCCTGATTTTTTCTCATCCCTCAAAACTTTTGATTGCAAAAGCATTGTACTGTAACATTTCAAAAAGGCTGGTCTACAGACCATTGCTGGTTATGTACCCCTGGTCTTTTGACATATTTTATAAAAACTAGTAAATCTGCTACTCATATATCTAGTAATGTTCAGTAATTTGAACTGCATGCATATGCATCTGAAACAAAATCACCTATACATATAAAAATACACATACTTCTCCTGATGTAATTCAGTCACAATGACATAACATTATGTATTTTTGAAGCTTACATATATTTGGTTTGTATTTGATACAATTGGCTATTACATTTTATGACCTGGGACAAACATTATCTTTCCTTATGCTAGAGACTTTTGTCCCATTTCCCCTAGGAAAACAGGTGTAACTGATTAGATAAGTGGGCTCCCTTGCTCTCACACACCTTGTTTTTGCTCACAAAGTTTCACTGCAGAGATAAGGGCTTTGTGATGGCTACAATAAAATATTAACTTTATCCTTAAGCCATCTAGCAGTATTCTTAGGGTCATCCTCCATTTATGAGACCCATTTGTCGAAAAATTTAACTTCACAGCTTTTTTTGAGATGTTGCTACAATATTTCCACATACTGGTTTTTCCTCATGTTGCCAACTATTTTGTGAAGTGGACCAGTCCCTCTTGCAGCAAAACACCATCACCCACCAACATGAGACTGCCACCTGCATATTTCAGTAAGAATAGTGTTCTCAGACTTATAGACTTCCCTCTTTTTCTTCTTAGTCAGTGTTTCTCAATTCCAATTCTCAGAGACAACCGTCCTAGATGTCTTAGATGTGTCTCTGTTTCAGAACACCTGATTCAAATGATTGCATGACTTCCTCTGTATGCCATTAAGTGCCACAGAAGCCTGTTAAACAACCACTTATTGAAGTCAGGTGTATGGCAGAAGGAAAACACCTGAAACATGCAGGGCAGTGGTCCTGGAGCACGGGAGTTAAGGACCACTGCTCTAATTTAATAGTCATTTGGTCAAACAAATTATTTTCTAATTAATCCACAACACATCTCCAGATATTAAGGTCTTTGTTCGTGAGTGTATTTATAAATTTCCTTCTGACTTTTCACGATGCTTTACAATTATTGCTTCTTCCTTGTTGAGTGGCCTTTCAGGCTGTGGCTGTACAGTACTTGTTTCCCCAGGGATAATAACACTCTCTTATGTTTTTTTTTTTGGGGGGGGGGGGGGGGGGGGGGGTTGCCAGTGCTTGACTTGCACATTTCAAACCAAAACACATTCACATTCTGCAAAACAGAATCCGTCCCCTGTCTGAACATTTTTGGAAAGGCATATACAGGCATCTGAAAGCTGCATGCAAGGGTAAAACAGATTTGTTGAGAACCACAGTTCTCCTTTTTTGATTTTGATACACTACGAGGCAATGTGCTAGATATGTGTCTTAAAATCCAATTCACCAAAATATTATAAATTAACTCATTCAAAACATTTGAATTTACTTAACATAATCATTTGGGCTTTTCCAATTTGATAAAGGGAGAAAGCATGATCATGTCCATGTATGTATACTTCTAACTTTGAAGAACGTATACAAAAAAAAATCTACAAAGTTTTCACTCATTGTTTTAGGTTTTAGCAAATGGAAATAGTTTTTGAATTCTACCTGACTTTAACTGGGAAAGTTAAGTCTGATTTAATATTGGAGGGTGATAAAAGGAAGCTTATGTATCTTTTCATAAAGTATCTGAGAACACCTAGTTTTTGACAATTAAATCTTTGAACACAAACTTCAGTTCACTGAATTTGTCATCACATCCCACTACAGCACATGCTGTCACATAACAGCAACCACCGGTTCAATTTTCTACTCGAGTTGTTTCACACTCAACGGAAGTGAATACCATCTCAATTAAATCTCAAGCTTTTGCTTCAAGATATGTTATGTTTTGTTTCAAGAACATTTTTAATTTCCAGACTGACGAGAGTGATAGACATTTTTAATTGACCTGAATTTAGAGGTTAGGAAACAATGGCAATGACAAAATCTACTTGTTGGAAGTCTCTGTGTATGCTCTGCTTTATGCCTGCATGGTCATACTTTATGTAAATGGAGGAAAACATGGAGAAAAGGATGCGAGTATAGAGCCACAGTCACTTATTTGATTTACATGTTGTGGCCCTTGTTAGAGGCAGGTTAAACAATGTTGCCAGGCTGTAATACAACTGCCGCTTCGGATTCTTCAAATGATTATTTAGTTCCAAATATTCCTATGGGAGGGAATTGCTCATGATTCCTCTCAACAAGAGTGGGCTTGGAGACAGAAAAAGACTGACCTCATGGCTGCAGCACACTGCATTTGAGGGTCATGAATTTGCAATTTCATGCCTTCATATTAACTGCAGATGTAAAGAGCCTCTTCATCACTGCACCCTGCTGCCTGAGGTCTTGATTACAGTTTGCCTCAAGTGCCTCGCCAGTTTCCCATACAGCTTGGAATAATTAGGATGACCAGATTCCTCTGATTATCGCTTGAAATTGTCTAGATTCAGCCTAGAGTTTGGTCTTTCCACGTCCTTTATCTGTGTTTTTCCAGTGAATGCATCGCTTCACACATTTAAAATATTGAGTGATCATATGCAGAGACATGTATGCATAAGTATCTTTGTGCAAGCTAAAAATATGCATTCTCTCTGACTTCTGTATTAAATAGCCAGAAAAAATGCTTTGTACATAGATTAAAGCTCATACCATATCTGTTCAGAATGTCTGCAAAGCATAGAATGAGATTAAATTACATTGCAGTCAAATAATTCTGACACCTTGGTAAATTCCATTGAAATGTTATGTTAAGTATTTATTGCACATCTAATTTCCAAATGTCATGCAAAAGGAAGAAATAAAAAAAAACATCTTGAGACATGAACTGCATATGGATATAGAGTGATTTGTTTTCTCTCTTTTTGTATCAAAGGATTATTGAACTACAGGGGAAAAAAACCTGCCTTGTCATTTCTTGTGGAATCTTACTGGTAAAGATTTGACAAACTATTCCAGCTTTGACAGAAGAAAAAAAAAATCATTGTATAGCACAATGAAGATTGTTGTATTCTGATCTTTTTAAATTAAGCTTAAATATAAAGGGATGCATGTCAATTGCAAAATGATTCTTTCATATATTAAAACATGTATGTTAAGGAGCTTTTGGGAATTTTTGTTTCAGGTAAACAAAAATTTTGAAGATTATTCCAGACTATTCCAATTCAGAAAAATGATGTCGTCTACAATACAAATCCCAGCTCTATACACTCAAAGAGCTTGCATTTCTGAAGTAATAGCATTTGTTCACAAGCAAAGGACAGTTTTACTATCCTTTGTAATTATTCATATGGTTGCAAATCATTAATGTCCCTTATAAAAGGTACCCAGCTGTTAGTGAGACTCCCAAATTGTGCAACACAATTTAGAGAAGAGTTACAAACAGGGAAGTCGGTGGCTCATAATTTACAAAATGGCTTGTGCCAAGCTACAATGAGACAGATGGCATACACATAACTATGATCATCTGTAATAGCTCCTAGATGTATTCATTCATTCATATCCTAAACCCCCCCAGCATTTTCTGAGGTAAATTTTGATTCATTTTATTATTACCTCACTGAACAGTTTATGCTTGCCATTGCTGCCTTAAAATATAGCCTTTGTCTCTTGCCTACTTTAGAAAAAATAACCTGGTAACAGAAATTATATCCATTAGGTAACTTAAATCTATGGTCTTTCTTGCCATTGATACAATGAACTTTATCTCCACTCTGGAACAACTCAGGTATAAATCAAAACAAAAGAAAACCCAACATGGCATGTCTTATAAAACACGTTGATCAAGAAAACATAAAACATCAAAGAGCAAAAAAACTAAACAAGAGTATTTTTTGCCACCTGAATTGAATGGATACCTTTAGTTAAGAGTTCCAGGTAATTTTCAATTCCATCTAGTACACATGGAATAGTAGTTGTATTCATAATTTTGTCTCACAGACATTCTATAAGCTACTCTCTTGCCTCTGAGAAATGTAACACCCTTTCACTTTCTCTAGTGCCATGCACAACATTTCAAACATTTTTCTTTGCCAATAAATAATGTACCAGTAGGCGATGACAAATGAAGTGTAGGAACTACAGCTTTTACACAGTTAAGATTTGCAGCAAGTAATGGAAGGCTGAAGTTTTCATACTGAAAGAAATTCAGTATGATGAGGTAAACATTCCTAGTTATTAACCTCCAAAACTGATGGATACAGATTTATATCTAAAATGACTAAAAGCTTACAATCTAAATTACCTACCACATATTTGCTTGCTGGACCAACTAATTATGTATATCCCTCCGGTGGCTAATTGGGCATTTTAGATTTTGACTGTACTGCAATACTGAATATTCATTGAGTAAGCATTGCAAATAACTAAAGATTTTGTAGCATTAGTAGCACTGTAGCTTAAAATAATAATTTTGCTACAAAATGTAAAATGATGTTAAGGTTTACTGTAGGAAGAGACAACATAGGAAGTTATTTTTGCAAACTGTTACACCATGAAGAAAACGTAAGGCAAAAATATCCAAATAGATTAGCACACTTCAGTAAAATAGTTGGACTCCTGCTAGCAAAATATGGGTACCACTTTCCCATACAGAGGGTGAAATATAATACATCTCATGTGGTTTCAGGAATATTGAGCAAATCCAGTTTCATTGCCTTTTAACTGTGTGACTGATGTAACAGAAGACTGCAGCTTCATTTTGCTGACAGACCTAACTTGAAGTCGGTCTCTAACTGCGCTAAGGCTTTGTTAAATGTATTTCAGAAATGGGAAAATAAGGTCAGAGAAATGGTTCTGGTCCAGTCAGCCAGGGTGCAACACTTTAAATAACCCTCCTATAATCAGCAGGGCATTGAAGCATGCCGTCTCAGCGTGGAAACAAAAACACAGCCTTTTAGAACTGCGTCAATTCAACTCTGGTTTAAAATAATGCTGTGAATAAGCTGTTTATTGACAACAGCTCTAATTTAATTGCATGGCTGTTATGACTATAAATCTGACAACCAGAACTTACATTTTTTGTTAAATAATTACATAGATAGCAGGCATGCATCATTGCATTCATATTTCTTTCTTTATTGGTATCTCTAATTGATTTTTCTTTAACCCATTCATCAGGTTTTTGTCATTCTACTGTCATTCAGTAAAACTGTGTCTTTCTTCAATACTGCAATTCTTTTCCTCTACTATTCCCACAAACAGAATTTTATTTTAGGAATTTATTTGAACCACTGTTAAATTTGTGCACGTCCCAGTAATGCAGTTTATAATTAGCAAGAAGCTGTGTACAAATCTCTGCAGATGCAGATGTCCTTAGCTAAAAAGTGACACTTCAAACACTTCAGTAAAGTTGGGGGATATAATACATAGTACACAAATAAATAGAATTATTAAGTTGAAGTTAAAACTCTGCTTTCCTTATGTTTTTCATTGGTCATGCAAAACATAGGGACCACTAATACATATCACTGTACATCTCCTCAACATTGCACAATTTAGACAGGAAGTGAAAATCTTGCAAAATATATGGGAAATTGTAAGGATTTGTGAGTTTGACAGGGGCCACACTGTGATGGTTATATGACAGGATCAGAGAATCCCCAAAACTCAAACTTTTGTGGGATGTTCCTGGTTCGCAGTGGCCAAAATTTACCAAACGTGGACAATGGAAAAAACAGCAAGAAATCTGGTATAAGGTCATGGGCATCCAAGAGTCATATGTTAAAAAACAAAAACAGGGATTATAAAAACTAGTTACATTAGTTACATGCAACTTCAGCACAGCTGCTTAAATGTAGCCATTTCAGGATATTTGTGTTTGGAAGACACATTGATAAGTAACTTTAGCCTTATCAATGTGGCAACGGTGGTAGGAGTTTGCCCTGTAACTGGTGAGTTGCTGTCTGTCTCAGTTGTTCTGTCCTTGGTTGCCAGACTTGCTTGCTGGTGATGATCAGCATGCCTGGTGCTGCTGGTGTAAGGTGGCCTTGCTGCTGTCACATGGCTTCAGGGCAGCTGTGGTTACAATTTCATTTACCACCATTGGCATGTGAGTGTCTGAATGAATGACTGAATCGAGTGGAAAGCACTTTAGAATCCTCTGGACTAGATGAATTGCTATACAAGTACAGGCCATTTACCATTTTTAAAGAAAAGTATAATGGGTTCAAATGGTCATAAACTAGAAAAAATCATCTACTTTCTCATACATTAAATAAAAATTCTGGTTCATAAGTCGCTTTAATGTTTGGTGGCTCTTGTCGAAGCAGCTCTGAGATTTAGGCTTGAATTACATATCCAAAGATAAATAGTGCTTGCTTATGTATTGTCCTTTAACCCATAACCCCTGGCACCTGCTGTTCTGCTGTAAGTAAAGTGAGATAGCTGGCTGAGGCAGAAGAAAATAAGAATCTAATGTTATTTAATAATGTATGGTAGGTACAGATGGCTATTGGATAGATGTCTGTGAACTATTTAGTTGATTTTCTTTTCATAGCCTTTAGCTATAAAACCAATGGCATTTTCAGTAGAGGTACCTAAACGTCCTGTTTTTATTGAGGTAAAACATGAAAGAGCGGGGACAAAGAGTTGGTTGATATTTATAAAGATAACGTGACAAAATGCTGCAAAGCAAAATCATTGGTTTAACAAAGTTAACAAATCTGCCAGTGTTGGTCTTCATATGAACAGAGCAGAAACACAGACAGAAAACAGTCTGTGTCGAGCCACAAGAGCGAGGGCCCTTGTGGCTCGACAGAAATAGCAAAACTATGATTGTAAGTCAAGTTGTGAGCCTGTTTCTCTTTCACACCCATTCAGTCCCAATAACAAAGAACACATGAGAATATGCTCATGGGCAAAGTCAAAGCCAGCAGCAAGAGGCAGCTGAAAGAGTCTTCATTACATAGAACAAGGAACCATTTATAGAGTTCTCTCTGTGTGTGTGTGTGTGTGTGTGTGTGGGTGTGTGTGTGTGTGTGTGTGTGTGTTCAGGGGCAATCAGACTAACACAATGACTGTTGCACAAATAAAGTTGCAATATATTTGTAGCTATTTTCCATTCTGGTTTAACTGAGTGGGAGCCACAGCTTTTAGCGTCAATAATGTAAGATATGTATTAGCTGTCAGTTTTCTTGAAATAACTTGTGCACCTTAAAGTATGTTATGGACTGTATAGATAGAAATCTCAAAAGCTGTATATATTAAACCACACAGGAAAACATATCTAGATTTTATGTCATTGTCTATTCTTTAAACTCTTCTTAGAAAACCAATATTAGGATTTTACACCATTCAAACTACCACACCAACGTGTGACAGAGAAGAAAATTGGAATCAAACCCACAATTTCCCAATTGCAAGACCTCTATACTCCCCACAGAGCCACTATCTAAAACAAGGTTATTTAAATGGGCCAAATGGACTGACAGTTGAGTTGGAATTAAAAGCATCATTAGTGCTAAAACCGTGCTTAGATGTAAAATTTATAAATGTTTGTCGTGAATGGAAAATGTGTAGGTCAGCTTCTTTACCGCAAGGTGAGACGTTAGATTTTATAGTTTAAGATCACATGACAAGAACATCCAGCCAACAACACAAACACATTGTCAGCTTGTTGAAAATGCTGGTTGTGAAGGAGAGTAACTCTGACAATGGTAAACAGAAGCAAATTCATTATTAACAGCTGTCTAAGTAAAAGTTACTGTTACGGCACTGGAGAAAAAGGGTGAGGGTGTTATGTGGTACCACTCTGCACAAAATCACATATGATAACTATAACTATAATTCCATTTGTTATTGCATGCACATCTCTTCTGAATTCCAATATGCTGTATTGGCCCTTCAGAGTTTTTAAGCAGCGTGTGACTCCAGTAAATGTGCACATGAAACTGTGGAACGAACTTGTTAACTTGGCACTCTAATTAATAAGGCATAAACTTGACTCCCTAAGCTCGTGTTTGGAACCTCTGACATCTGCAGTGCCACATTTAAATGTCACTCATCCCCGGTCTTCTTCATTAATTTATAATCATCCCTGCAATTTAAGTAAATAGTCCATGTTCGGAAAATTCTTGCGTTTGGGAAATGTGCTTTTATGTGATGAAGTTAAACCAGTTTGTCACATCACAGTCACATTTCAGATGTCAAAAAGTTTTGAACATAAAAAATGTTGAACTGTATATCTATATGTATCCCCTATCTGGTGAAATAATTGGGGAAAATGCATGTTTTACTTTTAAGCATTATGTTTTATGCATGTTTATCTTTTTTTGTATATAATTTAATGATCTTTTCCTTTAAGCATGTGTTTGTTAGAATTTTAAATATTTGCACTACATATCCACTGTGTGACAGCTGCAATCCCAGAAATTCACAGAATATGATACATGTACAGGATGCACATGCAGGATGCAGTTGATCAACATTATGTTAGCAAAACCTCAAACTCTCCAGTGGAAGGGTCGACAGTTTTCCTATAAGCTTTTGTGCAAACACCTACCATCTTTTCAGTTACATTTTTGCTCAACTTCCTAAACAGTAATGACAGCATGTATAACACAATCTATAACTTCTTACTGACTTTAAGTTTTAGTGAAACTGGAATAAAATGTGTATACTAAATTGGTTACAGAGAAGAACTGACCTGTCTTGCCTTTCAGATGAACACAGACATTGTAATTCTGTGGTTTTAATAACCATCAATAGACACCAAGTGCAATTTAAACATTTTCATCTTCTCACACTTTCTCATTCTGTTTTACAGTGGGTGCTAAAATAGTAGAGCGTAAATGCAAATTCAACACGATTCATTATTCCTCGTCAACGCATAAGCAATTAGGTTGCCAACATGTCACATCCTTATCCCTTTTCTACCGTTCACAACTGCAGCTGCCAGGATATTTTTGAGTGAATTTCCCCCATGTTTATTTACACTCAGCTTTCTTAGCTGTAGGTGCCAATTCTGCACAGATAAACACTGTAAAGACAGCCACTCCAAAGTGATCTGAAAGTATTGTTTATTTGCTATTTGTTCCTGGATGTTCACATCTGGGCCTCCAGTTAAAGGCTGACATTAATAATTTTATTAATAACTAAATGACTTTAGGTACTAAATCAAATGGCTTTGAGTTAAGTCAGTTTCGGAAATATTACTAAAAGAGACACGGAGCAGGCATGGACCATGCTCTGACAGGCGTTTTTTTTTTCTTTCTTTCTTTTACAACTCAATGAGCAAGTCAAAGCTGGTCATTGTTTTTTTCAGTTTTCACAAAATTTCCTGTTCATTGTATTTCAACTGTCTAATCCTTGTTATAATGTGCACTTCAGTATAACTTAACCAATACATTGATCTCTGAAATAAATAGATTTTCAAAACCTGACAATGAAAATACCTTCTAGCTTTAAGGCTTTTCAAAACTCCTGTGAACACTGTGTTGCCATGGAAAGATCATGGCTGCAGTAGATTTTAAGATATTCAGTATCATATCAGAGATTACATGTTGCATACTTAAAAAGCATGAATTTTGGGTTTGAAAAAAAAAGCTTTTACATTGTATTCACCATCTTGCCTGCTACCAAACATTATGCATAAAGTGAAAATTTTAATACATGAAACATCTGTCCTAGCATCTGTATGTCCAACTCTATGGGCAACTGCACCTATAGCGCATATCAAAAAACACAGAAGGGTGAACGTTATCAAATTCGTTTAAGAATATATTTTATTGTCTAACAGCAAGCATGTCTGAAAATTCTGTTTTCTAGGTTTTTATATTCAATTTAAAGGAAGTAATTTTGTTTTACATGTTAATTTAGTATTAATTTCCTATGGCACTTGTGCAATAAGACGACAGTCATTTGTACTCATCCAGCCAAGCGACTGCATGAAGACATGCAGATTTAGGTAAGAAACGCAATGCAAGAAAGTTGAAATATTTTCAACTTGTGTTGCTGTCTGCTGTCACGGAAACCTTCACCAGTTGCTGCTGCTTGTCACACCGTGTGTCCAGCACGTAACGTGCTACTATGAACCAGAGGTGGGGACTCGAGTCACATGACTTGGACTCGAGTCAGACTCGAGTCGTTAAAATCACGACTTGAGACTTGACTTGAAAAAACGCTCAAAGACTCGGACTTGAAGCTGTTTACTTGAAAAGACTTGATATTTTTTACTCAGTCTTAAAATTTAAAACACATTATTTATAAAGTGGCGTCATTAATTAATGTCCCTCATTCCGCATCAATATGCGCAGACCGTCACTATGGTTTTCCTCTCTCCTTATGTATGTATGTGTACGTAGCTGCAGCACAACCAATCAAATTAACAGGATTTGGACGTTTAATAAAACGCGGCAAAGCTACAGAGCTCAGGGAACGAAATACGAAATAACCGCTCGAATATGCTTCCGCGAGTAATTTCTTTTGGCTACGTAGGTTATGAACTTTCGACTAAAAAACGAACTGCAACTTGTAAAACATGCAAGAAGAGAATATCGGATGGAGATGCCACGACGTCCAACTTTGTTCGGCATTTGAAGCTTCACAAAGATCGGTAGGTGGCGCTTTTCTTTTGCTGTAAGATAGCTGACTTTAGCTAACTTCGTGTTAGCATGTGTACTCCGGGTTAAATTGGTGATTATTTACCATAAATCCGGTCCTTCAAATGCCTCCACAAATAATGTGCACCGTGTTAGCTCAGGAAGCCGGTGGATAGTGAGCGGGGCTCCGGAACAGAAAGCAGATTCTGGACCTGAACACAGGGAACAGAGTCTCTCTGTCCCATCATGATGATGAGCCGGGTCTAGTATCATCTAAGGATGGTTGGTGTATTTGAAGACATCTACGTTGGGAAATTATATTGACAATATATTGTTTTGACAGGTCAGAGAAAGAGGACAAAAACTGCTGTTATGGTTCTTTGTATTGTGCTGTGGAAATGTCAGCATTTTCGTCTTTTTTTTATTGAATATCAAGTTTAACAGAACTGGGCAATAAAGTGGTCCAATTTAAAAATGTTTTTTATACTTTGTGTTCAGCTACACATGTTCTATCATTTGAGATAAATACATATTTTAAAACGAACAAATGGTCTATTATTTGAATTTTTTGTATAATTGCAAATTATAAAAATAAAATAAAATAAAAACGACTCGAAATGACTTGAAATTAAAAGTTCCTGACTTGAGACTTGACTCGACTTTTGCCTGTCTTTACTTGAGACATGACTCGGACTTGAGGACAAAGACTTGAGACTTACTTGAGACTTGCAACTCAGTGACTTGGTCACACCTCTGCTATGAACTAACTAACCCCCTGTGCGAGAGAGGGTTACTTCTAAAAATAATAGTTTGATTATCTGCATCATGTAATATTAACACAATTAAACTTTCAGCTTAATCAGATGCATTAATGTTGACAACCTCTCTCTCTCCATATATATATATATATATATATATATATATATATATACACATATATATGTACAGTATATGTATGTAATTAAATCAACGTTTTAACATCTTGTGACCTTGTCCTCTTAATGATGTGTAATAAGCTGCTCTGTATCAGCTAGTGTACACCAGATCTGGTTGTGGACTAACAAAATTTGACACAGTCCACATGTGTCAAATTTAACCTTTCTTGTCTTTGGTTTACATCTGTTTAATACTTAATATTTTTCTCACAAAATCCCTCAAAGATATTTCTTCTTTTTATTATTTTCAAACATAAATTAGCTGTCTCATTCATCATGAGACAGCTAATTATGACGGTTCTGAACATGTTTAGTGGGCAGAGACCTAATGTTTGGAACAGGAGAACACATTTTTATGTCCCATCTAGGCAACACCTGCCCACCCCCACCTATGCCAGAGCAAATATTTTTCCAGCAGGGTCTGTAATGAACACCGACCAAGCTGCTAAATGTGGGCTCGGAATTGGCAGGTGTTGCATCAGCTCCATCAGCTACGCTGGCACATGAGCTTTTGTAATTTTTATTCTCTATACAAACAAAGCTTCACTATGGTGAGAACTTTTTGTATCAGAATGCGTGTGTGTGTGTTTGAACACACAAAGTGAATTTGTAGGCTTATTTTGCATAATTGACCAGGAATGTACCTTTAAGTGTTTCTTGGCACGTGGATGTATTTTTGAAATAGATGAGCTGCAGCTTCTATACAAACTGTGCAGGAGTGATAGAAGATGAATTGTTGTGTGTGGTGTTATAATTTACTTTGAAGCCAAGCTACTGCGAGTATATCGACCTTGGATAGGTGTCCTGGATTTTGAAACCATTTTAGTGAACACTTAGTGCCACACTAGTGGGGTAAAAATTTTTTAGCCATGTTAGATTCAGTTCCATCATATACACTCATCAGCAAGGATTTTGACCAGGCCCAGATCCACTGCACAGCATCCTACCCCAAAAGTACTTTGGCAGCAACAAGGAATTATATTTTGTAACAGAAAATGGGAAACACTGAGACTTATAGCAGATAAATGGATAGTAGATAAGTGGCCATCTATCCATTTATCTGCTAGTATACAGATAGCAGGTGCTGGGATATCATACAGAAAAAAGAACACCCAGATTACACAAAATTCTAGAAGAAAATGTGTAAACCTACAAAAGGGGTTTTATATATGTATTCCATTTATACAAAAGGTTTTACAAAACATGACATAATAAAAACAATCTTGGAAATGTACAGCATCTTATACTAAAGCAGTGTCTAATGTGCTAATTGATGGTGACAACCATTAAGGCTCACAAGTCTGTAAAACACAACAATGACATACCTGAACTCCAGACATTCAAATCCAGAATTACAAATGGGATGAATAACATTTTCTATTCCTGTATGACTCTTGTAGGGTCGCGGTGGGCAACTGCAACCAAGCAGCAGTCCTTGTATGAGTTGCAGGGTACAAACAAACAGGACAAACGACCATGGTCATGCACACTTACACCAAAGAATGCCTTAGAGTTACCAATTAACCAAACATTAATTTTTATGGACTATGGGAGGAAGCCAGAATACCCGTTGAGAACATGCACATGTAAATAAGATGCAAATAACACAAAAGGCTATGGCCAAGACAAGAACAAAATAGAAGATGTATTTGTTGATTATTGAATTGAATTATTGTGTAACAGTTTAATGTTGAGGTCAAAAGAGAGTGAGATAATTATTAAAGTCCTTCAGTGAAAGGTATTTTCTTTTACATGAGGTTGATTTCTTGTAGGAAACATTTTGTTTCTTGGTAATCATTGTTGTTTTCTATTCTCGATAAATCTGTTTTAGTTTGAGTTTCATGTTCATCTTCATATTTACTACAAATATTCTCAGCTTTTCCAATCCATTGTCCAATTGTTAAATCTCCATTTGTCTTGCAGCCTTTTTCTTCTCCAACAGCTATTTAGGATACCAATTTATCTTTTCTATGTGATATCGTTGTTTTTTCATTTCTGTTTGAATGTATCTTCTTCTTGTCTGTATTTGATTTTCCACTCCTGCGGTGTTTTTGTTTATAAATGAGGCTTACGTTTCATTACTTACCCTCCTCTTTCCTGCGAAATCCAATATTTAGGCTCTCTTCTAAATACTTGCCAGACAGTTGAGAGAATTTTTCTAAGCTCGTCTTTGTACCTGTCTTTGAACAGACATGCATATAAAAGGTTTTTTTCATTCAACTTGCAGATTATTCATCTAGGTTTGGAAATCTTACAAGATCTTAGCTTCGTCATTATCAAACCCATAAATAGAGACTCCCACTTTAAACATGGTACCTCCTGCCAATATTCGGCACATATATTCCTGTACTTTATCCCAGTCACGATTCCAGCTTCATCCTGTTTCATGTCATACATCAATGTGCCCCTGGGCAAGGCACTTAACCCCAAGTTACGCATCAGCATCTCGATCCATGCACATTTGTGAGAAAATTGGGTGGATTTGGCTAATGTTTATAGAGCTTTAAAAGGTTGCATATCTAGTAAACTGTCTAGTATCTGATTAGTAAATTTATATAAATTAAGACCATTTATGTGTCAAAAAAGCAAATAATCAAGCAAATCAGGCAAATAGCTTTTCACAACAATATAATGTAATATAATACAATAAAATATAATAAATGAAAAAAAAAGACTAAAGCAGATATGAGAAAATAATATTTCCTCTTTCCAGTTTTCCTTCAGCTCCTCCTGCTCTTATTTCAATTCAAGTTTCAAAAAATGAGTACACTGGGGAAAAAATCGATTCGTTCCATACCCAGAAGCTGCTTTCTGGAGCTCCTAAACCTGAATTTTCTCTTTTCCCTTAAATTTATCGCCTGTCTCATATTCCTTTGTGCAGGAGTAAAGATGACTGTCAAATTTCAGACATACCATACTAAAGGGTCACAGAATCATAGAAAGAATACTCAAACTAACTTACATTAACATGTCTTTTCTTCAGGTCTAAACCTAACACTATAAATGATGGACATTATTTCTTTAACAATACATTATACTGGTAAATTTTACCAATAGCAACATAATTTTCTACATACTGAATATTGGGCATACCAGCTTAAATAACTGACATTTTGATTTGAAAGAAGTAGGATTAAGAGGAAACCGGTTATTAGATATTCTCTCAGTTTACTTTGTACAAAATATGTCGATACCATGGGCATAGTCTTTTTCGCATGTTTATACAAATAGTCAGTATTTCTTTTTATATGCTATGAAATGAAACTGAGATATTGCAGATGTCTTTCAGTGCTTTTAATTGATTTAATCATAAAACTGAACATTCTGTTACCTTGACCTAACAAAAAAATATCTGTCACATTTGGACAAGATAAGAAATAAATTACACTTATCATACTGATTAGTAATTATATCAAAGCTGACAAATTAATTTCACTCTCTTGCTTCTTGTAAAAGTTGACCTTTTCATTTAATAATGTTCATGTTTAAAAACTAAAAATCTAAGCCTTCTGTAGAAAATTCAAAAGAAACTGATAAGACAAGCAACATTTGACAAATTAGTCAAAATATTTATTCTTTTTAATCTAGCCTGAAATGAAATTAATGTGTCAGAAAATTTGAATTATCATGCAAGGTGATAGTTAGGTAAAAAACAGAAAAACAAAGCCTTTCTCGTCCTTCGGTACAATCAATGGTTTATCTCCAGAGAGTCAAAGCTGCTTTTCCTCTGTTGCCTCGTCTGTCATCCACACACAAAAGGAGGGACCTTAGTGGCAAACAGAGCGCAGGAAGTGATGAAGACATCTTTTAGTGAGGAGGAGGAGGGAGGAAAATGAAGCTCACACTTCAAAGCTTACAGATAAGCCACAAGGAGACTATAGGGGGCAACATGTTCAGAATGAAATGCGAAATATGAAATATATATGTTGGTGTAGGAACAAAACTCAAAAAAAAAAAAAGAGCAGTATAATGGTGATTCCCAAGCGATGGAAGAAAGACTTTTGGAACCATTTGAAGACATAACCCTCTGTTTTTTTGGGCAACATTTTGATGCGTGCTACATTTCTTTGAATTTTCAGTCAAAACACTATTCTAATTTTAGCGGACTATTTGGAAAAATCAACATTGACTTGACCACTGTTTGATAACAATCCTGTCTTTATGTGTCATTATGTTGTTATGTCATTATGTTCTGCCGTTACTGAAATTATGTTTCTTGAACGTACCTTGAAGTCAACCTTATGCAATTAAGGTGGCGCAAAAAGAAGATGAAAATGATTAGTTATCAAATGTTACACATTAGCCTATATTGCCTTTTTTTTTTTACATTTGAATTCCAGTAAAATAATCTCAGCTGATGAACACTGTATCAGGCCAATTTCTTTCCTTCGAGGTTTTTCAGGAGCCAGAATCTGAGCAGCAGCCATCTGATGCGTGTGTTTTTGTTTGCAATGTTAAATCTCCGGGTATGAAAACAGGCTTACTCATGAGGTTACAGCCTTGGCATGCACTGGCTACCCTGCTGATAAGCGCCTGGTGAATGTCAACTGAATGAGGCACTGAATGAGCTACAGGGTAAAAATGGCTTGTCATTAATGCGGCCTCAAATGAGATACAGTATGACTCCAAATACGATTTTCGAGTTCATGCCACAACCCAGTCGAAGCTAATTAGAAGTAAGATAGCACCAACAGATTTCACAGTATGACAGATGAAGGTTTAAAATGTAGCTGCTACATTAATAGAAGATCTTGTGCTTCAGTGGGTTTTGAGAAAAAGTAACATCAACTAAAGGGGAAACAGAAATTCGCAGGCAAAATGATAACGGCATGACATACTGGTTAAAAAAATCTTTTACAGGGAATAAGAGATGCACTTCCTAACAGGTCAATGTTGGGTATCCTTGAGGAAACCCATGGGTTATTTGTTTTTGTTTCAGTTATTACCCCAGAGTTTAGTTCAAGACAGACCTTTAATAATTCATCTGTTCTGTTAATTAATTCCATTCTTTTTTTCTCTCAGTGGATCCAGAGACAAGATAATTTTGGTGAATTCTGAATTGCTCTTAATCAGCAACAGAGCCTAACACTGGTGAAGGCAAGAAGCAAAACATGGCATAATGCTCTGTTCACCTTATGTCTGGCAGTGGTGTTATAGTTGATGTAAACTGCTTAATTTTGGCAGTTAATCTAATGTAAGGAAGTATATTGTATAAGTAAATGATTTTAATTTTATATAAACTTGATATTTTTGACTTTTTCTCTTATCCCACACTTACACACGTCTCTGAAAAGCTCCAAAGCTTGTTACACTATTCCCAATTGCGCCTATAATCAGATTAAATGTATCTGTTTGCCACGAGAAAAGTGTGTCGAACATACACCCAAAAAGAAACAAAACTGTTGCTCAACTATTCAGTTTTCATTTGTTACATATTAGGAACCAAGACAAATGTGGCTAAATAATGGAAATTTTAAGTGACCATGGAAAACCTTGCAAGTATTTCCTGTCACTTGTCAAGTTAAAAACCTACAAAGTAAAATTCTTAACCTGCATATGGTGCAGCTTAAGATAACTTAAAATAACTTCTGAAATGGCTTAACAACACGGTTAAAAGAACAGCAGGCTTGATTACACATTTAAGGAACAAGTAAAGTAATTATGTGCATAGCTGTTTTAAGACATTAAGTAGTTAGTCAAAAAAGGACATTTAACTAGGATAAAATACAGATACCGATCACACTGAGGAAGACGAACTTTGTTGTGCGGGATAATGCTTCCTAAAAAAGTCAAAAACAAAAAGCAAGCCAACTAAAATTAAATTTAAACAACTCTGTACACAAATGGCACATACAGTAGTTCATCCATGAACTCCTTAAATTATTTTTTTGTGAACAAAAAAACAGTTTGCAGCTACTATAATCTAAGGGCTTCATCCATTTGTCACTATTCCCATCCATTTCTAAACATGGAACTAAATGTACATAGCGTTTAATTAAAGATGTAGATCCATTATGTTAGCAAATCTGAGTTACACAGGACAAGAAGGCAATTAAGTCCGTCTACACCTTAGTGCTCATCTCTGTATCTGGAGGATGAAAGTAACAACCCTGCCACCTACTGAAGGGCATCCTTTAAATTAACTCCTCACGCTTCACAAAAGGTTAGATGAAAAAATTTCTACACTTACGTGACAAGATGTTTAAAAACATGCTATTAAGATCTTCTTTATCAAGCTGACAAGTCACAGGCAAACAGCCATTTAATACAGACAATAACAGGCTAAGGTGCCTCAGACAGAACACAATTCAAGCAGGTACTGGCTTACCAAGGTCACTGCCACTTGTGGGGGGATAAATAACCTTTCATCTTAATCTTTGTAGCATCATAAAGGAATCACATCAAGTAATGACAAATAATGACTGGATCTTTACCACTCAGAAGGGGAATAGATTTTTTTTTCCTGCTGCTAGAGGCTAAAATTATGGTCCTGGATTCATAGGGATTGAAAATGACTTTTCTGTTATAACTATAGGCAAACTCTGAGTCTATTAGAAACATTTTTCAGATAAATGTTTGCTTTTTTTATTATTTAATTATTTACTTAAATTTTTGGCATTCTAACCTTTTTAATAAAATGATTAAAAAAACAACTGTGAAACATTTATTCTTCCTGAAGAAAGGCATTTACATTTAAAATTATGAGCATGTCTCTTGGAAATACCAGGTGAAAAGGTCAAAACAATTGGAAATCAGTTAAGATAACCAAGACACATGTACATGCACACAAACATATAACAAATATTTAAAGATGACTTGTAGAAAGTCAGTTTTCTGCTAAACATAAATATTCATTTTCTTACAACTGCAAATAGGAAGAAGGTCAAATGGTCAAACCACATTGTGACATGTCTCTACTCCATTCCTCCTGTCCAGCAGACTGAGACTGATTCAACACTAAATTCAATCATTTAACAATGATTCTGTCCATCACAGTGTATCAGTATTTCCTCTGGTATACAATTCTGGTATTACTAAGGATACTTTTAGTATCTTTGTACCATAAGGCCTAATGGCATTTGCTAAT
This sequence comes from Xiphophorus couchianus, assembly GCF_001444195.1. Taxonomy (NCBI): domain Eukaryota; kingdom Metazoa; phylum Chordata; class Actinopteri; order Cyprinodontiformes; family Poeciliidae; genus Xiphophorus; species Xiphophorus couchianus. Next base: position 7,619,981 of record NC_040247.1, read on the forward strand.
ATAGTTTAAGGGGAAAAAATAGAAGGGAATAAAAAATAGATGACTTTTAAAACTTTTCAAGGTGAAGGACACCAGTTGATGTACCAAAGTTAATGTTTTTTATGTTTCAATGTTGGCTGACTGGATGTCTTGGCAGGGGATTCATTAAAATGATAATTTGTATTTGTGAAACCCTTTAAAAATTAAAATACTCTCTGTGTACTGTTTCCTATTAATTAACTTTGTTCCTCTAATATTCTCTTTTTCACTGCTCAACTTTTCTCTTTACTTCCCACTGAACTTGACACACTAATAGGTTATGAATAATTCTGTTTCAGTTTAGACTGCAATTAGCCACAATGCCAGAAGCCATTCTTCTTTCTCTCTGTGGTGATTTAGGACCCAGCTGAGATAGGGCGCTACAGCTATCCCAGGACCACATCATTCACTTCAACCCACCCAGAACTGAAACAAGGAACAACTGAGTAAATCTCCTTTCATTGATAATAGGGGAGTGTAAAACAAAGACTCCGGAATGGTAATAAAAAGTGCAAGTATAAAGGCAGAGAGCTATTTAAATAAAAATTTATGCATAATTTAAAAGAAGACCATGAAGTATTAGCCAGTTTTCAGGGTCACAAAATGTGATAATGAGGTGATATTATGACATGCTGTTTCTCTCCTGTGTTCCAGCTGAAAAAAATGCTAATTAGACAAAAGACCACATGGAGATTAGCCATTTTTTGTAGCTGGAATTGATACATCAGCCAAACCAAAAAGCTGTCACTAGGGAGACTAACATACAATAATTACATTCAAGACTGAGCAACAGCCCGAAATGTCCTCTCTTGATTGTAGTTAATTATAGAATTATTATCGTTAATTATGTCAACAGAAAAATGGTGGGGATATGTAAAAAATGTGTGAGGGTTAGTCAATAGTAAAACGCAGAACAAAGGTGTCTTCAGTGTCTGACAATGCAGACCAAGAGATTATGAACAGAAATAAGAAAGCAGTGGCTAAATAATGTCTAAGTGGGATTGATTTCTTTGTTCCAGCTGTTTTTTTCTATTTCTTTACTTTTGAGCTGATTTAAAAAGAAAAATCAATGATTTGTCTGAAACGTCATATTAAAATCACCATCAACGTAAGCAGTGTTAGTTTACAAATACAAAATTATCAACAAAATAACTTAATATTTTCTATGTTATGCGGGGAATACTGGCAAAACAAACAGAAGCCAAATTATAGAAGGAAGAATAAAACATCATTCTCAAAATAACCTATGGATAATACATATGTGGCAAAAGTAATTTATTTGGTTCACCTGCTCGCTGTAGTAACATTAATTCCTTTCTGAAAAAAAAAACAACCATCGGTTTATGTGGAATATGTTTTGAAATGAAATGAAGTCAGACTTTATTTGCTTTATTAGCACACTCGACGATGTTTTATAATTAAATCAGTCATTCTCATTCACACACACATCGATGATGGCAAGCTACTGTTTTTCTAAGACACTAAAATAAATAATAGTAAAAAAAAAAACACCTACTGCTTGCTCTATTTTACAGAATTCAGACATGTTTAAGCTAACCATTCATGTAAATTGGGTTAGAAAACATTTACAAATTTTGTTTTTAAATCAAAATCAATACTCTTGGCAGACATACATACCACCAAGCAGTTTTTACCTTTCAAGAACCTCATGTAAAAATTTAAAACTTCACATGAGTGAAAAAAGTTGTGTTTTTTCTTCTGCCTTTGGGCTCTCACTTCCATCTTTGTCATACTGTTTGACCTGCTGGCTTTGAAAAATCCCTCTACATAAATTCAATGTTCCACCCAACTATTCTGTTTTGAAATACGTATATATTTCTCCTTGAAGCAAGAATCATTTCTGAAATATATAGTAGTCAATGCAATAATGTTACTCACACATAACTGTAAGAAAAACATTTCCTGAAGCCAGGACAACCTTCTCCCTCGTTGCCCGGTCATATATGCCCACATGGCATTCATAAGGCCCATTGTCTGAGATCCGTACCTCTGGGAGCCTGTAAAACACAAGAGAAACTCTATGAATTGATGAAAATCTAGTAATAAAAGAGAAAAAAAAGCATTTGCATGTTTGTTTAAGCAGATAAATATTCATAAATACGACACAACAAAATGCCTTAAAATAGCACAAAACAACGAGAAAAGAAAACAAGAAATAGGTTAGTCTGACAGCCTAGTACCCAGTAGAGTTAATTTATTTCACTTTCAGATTTCTATGTGGTAAGGATTTGTGTGTCTAAAAACACATAAAAAACTGCAAATGTAACTGTTATAAGAATGTAATTTTGCTGTACCAAGGACTCCGTAAACTTTGTGCTGTCCAGCAAGACAAAGTTCCTCCTTGTAATGTCAAAGAAAAATGTTTCTATTGTAATCTAGAAAAACTGTCTTTTTAAATATCTTTGGTTTTGTTTGTAATGAAAATACTTATAGACACAAAATACTAAAACATTTATACAACTAAAAATGCAGCTTTAGTTAAGCAAAAACATTAGAGTTGCATTTCTGCAAACATTATAAGAATATGTGGTATTAAGAGACTAGATTAGTCCTAAAGAGAAATTAAATGCTGTAATTCATACTATCTAAAATTTACTGAAAGAGTAGTTGTAGATGTGATTGATGGCTGTGGGAAAGAAGGATCTCCCACAGCAGTCAGTAGTACAGCTGACCTGATAAAGATTCTGAAGACACTTGGTTGCTGTATGTTTTGAAGAGGATGCTTATGGTTGTTATTCATTCTATGAAGAATTGTTCTTTGCAAAATAATCTCCAGAGGGTCCAGAAAAATCCCTACAACACAAAAAGCTTTTTTGTATCTGATTGTTTATCTCTTTTTAAGTCACTGCTGCTGATGCTTCTACCCCACAGAAGCTGGCAGAGGAGATTATGGGGTGTGTAGCATCTTACAACATACATTGAAGGACTTAAGTTTTCTTAAGAAACACAGTTTGTTCTGTGCCTTCCTGTAAATAGCTTGATGACGTGGAGTTCAGCAACAACTGAGTTGATGACATCACATGCGGTGTCGGGTACAGCTAGCCGTGCAGTGTACATAATTGTCAAAAAACCCTGATAAGATTTCTTGGTAAATAACATGGACAAAAACATACTGCTAAAAATTCTATATCAGGGCTGCAGTGAAGGCACTTCATAGTAGCATGTGTTGGTTTGTGGTGGAAAAGCACTGCTAACCTCCTCTGATTGTGTCACTGTTCTATAAATCTCTATCTTCTCACACGGATATGATCCTACTTCCAGATCTCAGCAAAACACACAATATTGCATTCCCAATACTCTGGCTGGATCCTTGTTAGTGCTTGAAGATCATCCAATTTAATTGCCAAAGATCTCACATTGCCCAGAGTGATGGATGGAGGAGATGTTACTGCTTCTCTCTATTTCACTGCCTTGCACATCTGTTTTCCTGTACTAATATTCTGTAATGCAAATGGTCCGTCTTTCTGGAAATTCCACGATATAGAGTGGGGTTTTTTTGGCAAAATATTTACTCACAGTGGCCACATTATTTATTTGTTTGACCTGCAATTACTAAAATACTTTGCCACAGCTGCTTGCTAAATCAAAACTCTCACTACAGATTTTCTGATTCAGATTTTGAGATGAGCAAGACCACTTCATGAGATGTTGTGCTTCTATTTTAGACAGTCATTTGCTGTGTTTTTTCTTCCTTTTTATGCCGGGAAACTAATGCATTACCCATCTTCTATTTTCTGGCAGAGAAAAAAGGTCCTAACCAAACCAAATGAAATTGATATATATATACAACCCATTCTCACGCCCAACTCGTCATATATTGACGCATGGGACGGTCCGTCCTCGTCACATGTTGACATGCAGGGTACCCCTTTCGTGTCAATATGTGACGCGAGGGGTTTTACACTATGCCTTACTGTAATTTTTGCACTAAACTTAACCAAATCGTTGGGTTTTGAAGGTTCGGCAGCGGTTACGAGAACCCTTCGCGTCAAAAATCCACGTAAAACATGTGACCTTCCCAAATCGTCAACATGTGACGCTGAAGGACCCTGCCCAAGTCGTCAACTTTTGACGCGAAGGGTACCCCCTTAAATGAACTTAAATGAAAGGATTAATTTACTGAAAACAAAGCTAACATTTTGAATGTCTTTGAAGGCCTTTCTTGTTCTGCTTTTTCACATGTCATTTGGAGAAAACCGTTTGAATAGTTATTTAAGTGTGAAAGCATACGGACGATCAGTTTTTTTCAAAAATAATTACCAGCTCATTATCTTCTCTTTATTTTCCATAGTGAATCAGTAACACGCCTTTTGTTCGCTTGGAAACTTTTAAACATTTGGTTGCATCTCCCTCCCTTCACCACTGCCAACACCTTTTTTATGTTTTTTATACCTTTATTTTAAAGTCACTCCATGCTTTATTATCCACACCATTTACTTCCTTTAAGAACACTTTATGGCTGCACAGTTTCCAGCACCTTTAAGTGCCTGCAAGTAGTGGCTTTTTCACAACTACAATCAGTTTACTGGTGTAGAAGATGAAATTTACATACATCAGGCATATAAACAGAGGGAATTATGGTGTAGGAAGACTGTTTTTATGGACATAACAAAATCCTTAGTGTATTCCCGAGGGTCCCATTGTAAGTAAGTAAGAAAACTTTAGTTATACAGCACCTACATGAAATGACAAAGTGCTTTACAACAAGATGTGAATAATGCAGTAAAATAACAGAAACTATCATTAAAATATAAACATTAAAACAAATATTAAATTTAAGGACATGTAGCATAAAAGTATTGCATGAGGTAAATAAACTAAACTAAAAACCTATCTGAATGACAATCTTAAGTAGTGAAAAAAATAGGACAGGGTATACCAGACGTTGTGCATAACTGTTTGAAAGGAGTGATAGCCACTGGTTTAACAACAGTGCTAAGAATTTGTAAATCATATTTAAATGGCTGACCTGAGGTTTCTAGTTGATGAGTAAGGCTTTAACAGGTCATCAAATTAATCATAAGCTTGATCATTCAAATTCCTAGAGGTCCATGCAATGATTTTAAAGTGAACTCTGTACCTAATTGGTAACAAGTGTACAGACCTTAATAAAGGAGTTATATTTGTGTCTTCAAGTCTCACTGCAGAGTTTATTTCTGGAGAATTTGAACAGCCTTTTTGTTAAGAGCAGTAAAAAAGTTCATTCCAGTCATCAAATTAAATGAAAGCATGAATGAGGATTACCAATTATTACTTTAACACCAGCATTCTTGGCTTAGAAGTATTTATCACATGAAAAAAACACATTTTCAGCTGTTGTTTCAAGTAATTACTAACAAACAATCAAACACAGTACCTAAATACTTGAGACCAGACAGAACAGCTACATGCAATTTGTTTCCTTGTTTTGTTGTTGTTGTTGTTTAATAAAATTCCCTGACTAAGCAACTCCAGTCAAAAACACAGTCTTTAGCTCACAGTTGAAGTTTATGGAACCAACTTTAAGACAAATGGAGATATATAGAAAATAGCTCCATGATTCCTGTGCTTTCAAGCAGATAGTGGGAAGGAGGAAAGTGGGATTCTGCATCCTCATTTTTAATTAAGTTTATATTTGCCGTTGACATATCTCTTCTTTGACAATGTTGCAAAAATCCTTGTTTCTCACCAAATATTCTAGTTGCCCGCAGAGAACAAATTAAAACAAAAGATAAGATGTAATCATTCTAAAGAAGCACCAGATCTTGCAGCCTAATCATTAATGTGCTGATGTTGTCCATATCAATTTCAGTTAAAATCTGACAAAACTGGGACCACTGATTCTCCAGTATCTACAGCCATCAGAGCAATTTAAGTAAAATGCACATGTTTTAGTGTTGACTGTAGTCCATCACAATTACTGTGTTGAACCAGAAAAGAAACAATTTACACAGCCACTACTGTTTCCAAAAACCTTGGAGATAAATAGATATTTGGATGCACACTTGTATTTTTAAGCTGAGATGGATTTGTGCTTGGTTACTTAGTCCAAACTCCATACTGTCACATGGTAAATTTGTTTTTGTATTTTTTAGAATTTGATGGAACTTTTAAAAAAAGGGAAACCGTCTAAATAACAAGGGGACAGATCATATAAAGTTGAACAAACTAAATTATCTAGCTCCAAAGCACAAAGCAGTAAATTGATAAATACTGAAATAACCAATAAATGTTGAGTAAGCCAAATAAAGAAGAAAGAATGGTCAAAATCTCAAGATAAAGAGAATACTTTTCTCTACTGGCACTTCCTTAAGGGATAAGGGTAAGATAAAATAAGCATTTTTTTTAACCACAGAGCTAAAGGGATGAGAATAGCACTGTAAATCTGACTCTGGGCTGGTGGCTGGGGGTAGGGTAATTGGCTTTGTCATGGGAAATGCTGATGTAGCCCGTTGCTTTGTTTTTACAAACAAAGCTGCGGTTTAGTGATCCACAATGATTGCTGCATTCGTGGATTCAGATCAAAACACACAAAAACAGCAACAAACTAAGCTCAAAGCAGGAAAAAGAGAGATAAGATCATTTGAGGTGTGGAAGAAAATCCGGAAAACGCATTAAGATTTGAGCCAGTAAGCCAGAACCAGTGTTTTTTTTAGTTGTTGCATGCTTGTGTAGTTCCTTCCTGTTTGACAGAAACTCATGTCCATCAGAATTAGGAGTAGGGAAAGAGGAGAAGTTGCACTCCTAACACTGAGACTTCTGTTAAATATTAAGACTGGTGGAATTAATTTTTCAGCACTGCTCTAATCTTTGATGTCAAGGTTTTCAGAGGTGCAAGTCCACTGAGAATCTGTTCAGAGAAACACAGCACAGGACTTTGAATGTATTAAAACTCTGTTGCTGCAGTTAGTTAGTCAATATGGCTAGTTAGTTAATGAGTGAGCTAATGTTTGAAATCTCAATTAGGATGGCAACACCATTTTATTTGAAGTAGATTTTCCATAATGGCTCTTATTTCCCCAGAAGCATCAGCTTTGCAATATAGATTCGGGCTTCATATTTAACAAGGAAAAACATGTTTTGCTGGAAAACACCCAATTCCTTCTGATCTTTTATCCCTAAATTTACCACCTTCAGTGACCTCATTTTATTTTTAATTTTCTGGGTACAATGTTTCAACTGAATTTAATATATAAGCGTGTATTGTTAGTTTGTGCTTAAACAGCGGATCTTACAAAATGTTAGAAATAAATTATTGACGGATGTTTTAAAATAAACAAAACATAAAAAAATCGAATCACTCCAGAGTATTATAAAAAAAAGCTCATGTCAACACAAATTAAATATAATAAAGTAATAAAAAATTGAAATAGTGTAAAAAAAAAATATGTTCCCCAAACAAGATTAAACACAGCACACCTCAGGTGTACACTAAAAAACAGCCATCCACAGTTGTGATCAATGGTAATGGGCCCACAAGAAGGTGTGGTGGGGAAAAAAAGCAAAAAGAGATCGATTGTCCTCAAAGAGATGCATCTAAAAGCTCTTTCCTGTTATGGTGGCCTTCCTCAAGAACTCCTCTTGCCTACAAATGCAAACAAATCACACAGTCTTGATGGAGAGCCAGAAAAACTGTTTTGACAAAGAAGCTTCTGATACCTCATGCAGTCAAACTTTGCATCAAATTAACAAGCACATTGTCAGATAATGTTGCTAGCCTCAAGCATTTCAAGTGAATGGGCAAGGACTGGCAATGGCAAGTCACTCTGCACTTGATGAAAAGCAGAGACAAATTACCTTGTGGACTAGATGCAGAGGGAGGTGTGTAATCAGCCATGTTTCCTCAAGGAATGAGCATGAAACAGAATGACGAGGATAATGCTGTGATTCGGTGCATGCCAAAAGAAGTGTGATTGGTTCAGTGCTGACTGCTTATAATGTGCTGATGAAGCTCATCTTTCTGGGTTTTGTTCCTTAACAAAGCTTTGGGTATATTTGTTATGCGTTTGTATATTTGTTGCATTCATAAATTCAAATCCAAAAAAAGCATAGCTTACTGATAAATGAATAAAAGATTGAGGAATTACAGAATCAGATAAAGGTAACAAGGAAATAATGCACAAAAAAAGGCTTTTTTGTGCATTTTTTGAGGCTAAGTGTATACTTAGCCTCTATATATGCTAAGTATACACCACCAAATTTATACCACAGAGTTTATAGACTTGACTTATCTCAGTACATGGATTTCTAGCATTACATACTCAACGACTTTCACAACCCATGAATAAAGTTTAGTTTTTCCTTAGTTTATACAAAACCTGACTGTAGGAATGGGTGATATGGACTTAAAGTTTTGTCACAATTTTTTGCTGTACTATTGTGATAACAATAAAATGACAATAAGAACTACAGTATGTATGACTTCTTTTAGTATGGCAGTCACAGCCATACAGACACAATCACAAATATTCTTGGAATATGTATTTTTTAGGACACCAGTTGGATAAAGAAATTTGATTTGTATCATTAAGTTGTATCAGTTTCAAAACAGAAACTGCAATTAATCATGTTTTCAAATTTATTGATATGTATTGATACTCTCAGTGAACAGACAGTGCTGAAAATAATAAAACTAACACCACAAACTATACAGAAAATTCTGTTTCTTAAACATCATTAATGGAAATTTATTGTGACAATGATAAATCTAAATTCTTATGATAAGAAATGTATCACGATAAATGATAAACAATACAATAAATGCCTACTTTTACCTGACTGAATGTTATTATAACTAGTGCATGTGACAGCATTTTGGCATTTAGTAGTCAAATTATGAGCAGACCTTTTTCATCATGTTCAATTGCTATCACTTAAACACTAGTCCCGAGTGGGTCAAAGTTGTCCTTGCCCATTTGTGCTTTTAAGGTCTAACTCAACCGCATTCTTGAATCAGAGTGAGGTATCATGGGATTCCTGTGGCTGGAAAACCTGCTCCGCATTAACTTATCAATGTCAGCAGCTTATCAGCTCTGGCATTCTTTCCACACTTTGCCAGAGCATCTGGCACACAGGCAAGCAGTAAGACTGTCGGGCCAACCTGTTCTTTCTGGTTCCATTTTCTCCTCTCTCTTTCATTGTTTCTTAGGTGCTCAGGGTTCCTTTTTGCTGCCAAACACTTTGCTCAACTCAAGTGCCACCTCTTCATCACCACTCTGTTCTTCAGGGAGACCCTGCCCTGCCTCCCAGCTTAACCACTCTGACCAAAATTTCCTCCTTTAAAAGGGTCTCCAGTGTCAAGAGCTCCTTCTGTCAATTTACTTCCTAAACTCAGGATTACTTTTACTAAACTATTTTTTTTGTTTGTTTTTTTACAGTACCTGTCCTCTTGGTTGTCACTTCATTCTTTTTAAAATATAAGTGGCCAACATTTGAACTGGATAACTCAAATTTATTAGAAATTACAAATAAGGTTCAAAGACTAAGAAATACAACCCTTTCATCAATTTTAAAACTCCATGTGTCTGTATTACATTTAAACCAGAAATGCTAAAATAAACACAATTTTTAGACATAATTATGCAAATATATTTAATCTTTCTACTAGTGAAAGACCAAGACAAGCCTGGTTAAGCTGGAAAAAAAAAAGATATGTTCAAAGGAATTTGGAGGTGTCATTGTAGATATTTTTCCATGTTAACATTTGTTTTTTAATCATTGTCAATCTATAAAGCACCAGCACAAACACAAACATCCACTGCAATCATAACTATGATGCCTGTCAAAAATACAAGGCTTTTCTTTTTCATAAAGATGAAACAGTAAAGTCAGCGTATAATTTACTTTTGAGAATATTACCATTTTTATTACATTTTGTTCTATTCAACAAGAAAGGGTATTAACTTGTCTCTATTGTCAAACACAACACCCTCTATTGCAAAATCAGCTTTGAATTGAAACAGTTTGTGTGCTTCTCAGCTCTGTAATAATCATAACATAAATGTTCTGCACTAAAAAACAAGTGTGGATAAATCTCAGCAGAATAGACCATTCTAGTGCAAAAGTGAGTGAGAATATTTTATTTTGGAATTGTAGCCAAAATGTAATTTTAATGTATATACACAATTAAATAACTTCCAATAGTAATGAAGTAAAATAATAAGTGCCCGTAAGCAAAATATTGTGAAAAAAAATGGAATAAAGCAAAAAAATTGATCTGCATTGAATATGGGTGTGTTAAATTAAAACAAAAGTCAAATTTGTGCTAGAAAATTGGTGTGTTCTTAGGGAAAAAATGGGGAAGAAAAACATTGTTGCCCAAGTACGGGGGGATTTTATGGAGATGAGGAGAATAAAATATCATGGACATAATTAAAGGGACATGGACATATTTCATTGCTATTAAGAGCCAGGGAAAAAGATGCTATTTGCATTAAACAAACTAACCATCTCATCCACACACAAACACCTACCCATGTGCTTTTAAAAATATTTGTATCATTTGTAAATATCAATCTGACACTTGCCCTGCATGTGCCATATTCATTTTTTTTTTTTTTTTACCCCTCCAGGGGGTCTTTTGTGGGCTAATCTATGTATTTACACTTGAGTCACAGGTGCTTCCAGTTATGCTAAACAATGCTAAAAAGATGGGAGATTGATGTCAAAGTGAAAAACAGCATGTATGGAGCACCAAAAGGGACAACATTTTAATAACTGCATCATTAAATCATTAATTAAACATACCATAAAATAAATACATTTTTAATTCAATGTTTAAATAATTTATTCATTCATTAAGTATGCCATTAAATAATTAAAATACAAACTTTTAATAGCTGATACAGATCAATAACTAAATGAGCATTTAATTTTTTTTTCATGGTTTCTATTCCTGCAGTGTCAGCATGAAATAATTTTATCTGTCAAACTCGCCCATCAAAGTCAAAAGGCGGGACCATGGGGAGGGGATAATACCGATCTGTGTCGGTTCTCCCTGTGAACCCACCTGCCTCGATGTCCTGCCACTTTCATGACATGAATTTCCCTACTGTGAGACAATAAAGGATATTAGTATTCCGTTTTTCTTTTCCACTAGTTTGCCCTGATTCTTTGAAAATCATGGCAGCCCTTGTAATGGAGGATTTTTAATGAGCTTTCCTGTGAGTTCGTTGGAGAGATTCTACAATTAGCAGACAACACAGAAGCAAGAGATTGTCATCCACACTGTGTGGTAAAAAGTCAAAGACTTGAGTGAATGCCACAAAGCTCACGTTGGCTTCAGGCTGCCGAATATATTAAGGTTCAGCACATCAGAGTTAGCGCTGCCCATAGCCCATCAACTTGGTAGGTGAGTTTGAGCGCAAAAAAATCAAACCATGGTGACGATGCAGGAACGGGAACCATGAAATAATTAAATACACATTTATTTAATTATCTGCATCGGGTATTATAAGTTTTCATTTTATTGATTTAACAACATATTTACTAAATAAATAAATAATTGTCTATTGGATAAATTATTAAAACATTTCATTAAACATTTATTTACTTCATGGTACACTTAATGATTTAATTATGTGTTTATTAATTTATTTAATTCGATCCCCTCAGGACCTTTGTTTAAACCCCCCCCCCCAAAAAACACACATAATACTACAAATAAACACAGCTACATTCTTTAGTTTTTTGTAGTAAATACCTGCTGTGAGTGAATCTTGTTTTTTTTTCTCTGTGGGTGTATAACTCAAACCCTGTGGCTCCATAAATATGCAGGTGCAGGTAGCATCCAGCTGATATTTTGAGATTTTTCTCTCACTTTACTACCCATGTGCTGTGGCGTGGGGGGTGATGTCATTTGTTTGTGTGTGCAGTCATGTTTCTAAGTGTGTACACCATTCCGTTTCAATGCTGCTTACGCTCCCAAAGGGACAGTAGGATTGTCCAGATAAATCATCTTCAGCTGGGCAGCCAAACCACACAGAAGATAGGGGGAAAAAATGCAAGTAAGGAACACAAGATGAATCAAAGTGAGAAAAAAAGTTCAATGAAGTTGAAATTATTAAAGTGGGATCATTATAAAAGACTGTAAACTATAACATATTTTAGGTTTGAATTTAGGTAGCTAAAATGAAAAGCCAAATTTTCCTTACTCTTACTGCGGTCTCCAATCACAACAGCCAAAGAAACAGTAGAGCCAGAATTATGTTTGAGGGGAGATGGATTGCCAGCCATATTTTTGAGCCCTTGAGTAAAAGGAGGCAGTCCTCGGGACGCACTGAACATGAAATCAAGCCAAGAAGCAACAGATGACTCCTCCTACTGCTCTCCGTTTTTCTACTTCTCTACTTGCAGTCAGTTTATGCTATCTATCTATTAAACCACAAATACTTAATAGACAGCGGTTGCAGGTGTTTATCTTAATACTAATGTGCTAAAGATGGATACGATTTCTCTACTTTGGTTGAAAAAAGGACTATTCAGACTAGATTTGATCAAAACCCTTTAGAACTGTTATTTCTTCAAACATGAGAAATAACACAACGTTTCTGGTCTTGTACAGTAATACACTCACTTCACTGTCATGTCATTGTAGACTGGCAGACTGCAGATGATGAGAAAGGAAGCTGTGCATTTGTAATCTCTGTATCGCAGATATGTTTAAATATGCAATAAGAAACAATGATGAAATTGAGTAAAAACACTCTTTGCTTTAAGTAAAAAGTGAGACTCACCGGACGGTTGATTGATACACAAGATCTTCACGCCTGCGGTAGTCCTCCATATGAGAGTAATTTGTATTAAACATGGCATCATAGGTGAAGATTTTCTGCTTGATTGTACCTCCATCTGTGACCTGTATAGAATAGAAAACCCATTATCAGAGCTGTAGGAATCCATGAAAACCATATGAATACTTTTATTCTTTAGCCTGCAGACCAGTTTGCACTCTGCTTTCTTTTGTATATTAGAAGCAGACACATTGATATCACACATTCTAATAGTAACTAAGGTAAAACATCAAAACCCTGCTGATATGGTAACATCACAGAGAAGGTCTCTCAACCCCTTACCAGTCTATGTCCAGAGACATGGCTAAAATATAATGAGGACTGACACAGCACAGTGTTCTGTATGTGTCAAACCTTGAAGCAGTCCGCGTTCCGCAGATGTAATGGCATGTAACGAGACTCTACCGAGGTGGATGTTCAAAACACTGGTCTCATCTCTTCCTTTTTTAAGCATTGTATCTGATGAGAGAAGTTTTTCTTCCCTTTCTAATATTCAAAGGAGTGCTTAAGTCACTTAGCATTTGAATGAATATGAGTTCTCCTCTCCTCAGAAGCTTCAACATCCATAAAGGAAAACTAGTGACAGGATTTTAATGGAGCCACTAACACTGCTTTGAAGATGAAAATTGTTGGTGGGCCAGGGATTCCTTATTTGATGCTGTCGTTCTGATCCAATCAAATCCCCCAAGCAGGTAAACAACGTCAAAGCATTTTAGGATTAGTCCTTCTATACATTGCCACATGAAGCGTTCAAGCTAAGTTGTATTTATATGAGTGAGTGATTGTTCTCTTTGAAAGTAGGGTATCTATTATAACTGCTTGCCTCTGAAAAACAAACATGCTTTTTTGGCATTGTCCATGAGATATGAAACTGTATTTAAACTGAACTTTAAATCTTTGCAAAACCACAGTGAATTCTCATGGAGCAAATTGATTCTGTAATTAAAATGGGGAGACATAATTTTAAGCACAATTAAGATAATCTATTTGATTAGAATAATTGCTGACAAAAATAAACAGATCTCATTAGAGTAGAGAATGAATTGTACTTTCTGCAACATCCCTGTACTTAAAAAAAAAAAATAATAATCTAACCGGGCAGCAGTTACATTTTTTTCCAAATTCTTTTCAAAATTTACTGCCAGTTGTTTGCAGAGGGCATTTTTTTCCCTAGAATCTGCATCACACAAATCGCTCCAATCTTCAAAAATGGCAAACATTTTGGTCTAACTGTAAGTCACATAAATTAAACACACACACACCCCTACACACACAGGTGAGCTTTCCTTAAGTGCATGCATATAACCTAATTACAATATGAGTAAGCTGCATAAATGCACAAATCTGCCCTGTGAGTGGTGTAGCTATTTTCGGTGCAGTTCTACCTTTGTGTCTGGTTTCATAAGTATATGTATACAAAAATCTTAGACGTGTTCACATTTAGGACCCGCAAGTACTTTTGTGAATATGTTCTTCAGTTTTGATATATATCAGCAATGTAAAATCCAAGAAAGTATGTCTTTTTATTTTGAGAGGGAACATAACACGCAAAACGTATTTGAAAAATTTTGTTTGATAACCACCCAAACTTGTGCAATTACTCAATTTACCACAGTGATCCTTTCAGAACCTTCTCAAAATAACCAGTAATCATTCAAGCAGCATTGTTGAGCATATTTTGTTAAACAGCTCACATATAATATACAGTATAAACATTAGTTTTCTGAAGCATCCATAATATATAATTGTGTGTGTGTGTCTGTGCATGTATGTATTTAGACAGCCTCAGACAGTTCTTCTGTAAAGTATCTTCTCATCATCTATACCCCTTTAGTCTTTTAATGGTTTTACCTCTTAATGAAGACTGACCTATAAACTTATGTGTGTTAGGATCTGGGGAAGGCTGGTTGGGGGGGTCTCTAGTTTCTCCACCAGGGGGGCATCCTGGGACCTTCCGGAGGGCGTGAACCTGGAGCGGCACACCTGCTGCCACTTACCATTGTTTGGAGGGGTTTATCAGGACGGAGCCGCCGACACTCCAGTGCCAGAGTGTTAGCCTGTGATGATTGTTTCCGTGAAGCCCTGAGTACCTCCGAACTTCTACGAACCGGATCCCTTCCGGCACCTGTCAGAGATCTCCCTCCATCCACCTGTCCGCCCTCTAGAGAAACTCACGCCCTCGTTCCAGCTTGCAGCTCCGGATCCTAGCGGTTCACCTCTCCGTGCCCTGACGAGCTCACCGGCAAGTAGGTCTCTGGCTGGACTGCATTTCCACGATCTCTGAAACCCCGCTTACCTGTCTTATTTCCACCCAGAAATCCTGAACCACACAGACGAGCACCAGTTCCGGACCACCTTTGTACATACCTGTTTGCACAGTATTTAATAAATCACCTTTACCGCTACCCGTCTCCAGAGTGTGTTCTGCGCATGTGGGTTCGAAAGATTGACCTCAACATGACAATGTGTAATAAATCTGAAAGAATCAGCACATCACTAAATGTCTCCCCAAGAGAACCTGGTTGCGGTAAAAAGCTCGGAGTAAGAAAAATAAAACACAGAAAAGGAGAAAAAGAGGGAGTGAAAAAAGAGACCGAAACAGTGCCAAAATGGCTGTACAAGTGGGAGATGAAAGCTCTTTGATTGCAGAAAAGCACTGTTAGGGAAGCAAAGCTTAGCTACAACTGCATTGTTGAATTCAACCCATGTAACGCATATGAGGAATACAGTCACCAATCCTCCCCTGTGCTTGGCCATCTGGAGATATCAAAAGGCAGGCGTGAATGGCAGAGAATTAGCCACCCCTTCCTTGTCGGCTTTGTGGCAGAGAGTGGATGTTGGCAAAGGGAATAGTCATGAGGAAAAAGAAAGGACCATGACAGGTAGCTGACATTGGGGTGGCTTTAAAGATACTCAAAACAGGATGCCATGCTTCTCCAGGTGTTTAAAGATGGCTGATTCTCTCAGTAGGTAACTGGCAACCTTCCTGGCATTCCAGCAAAACTGCTATTATAACAATGGCTCCTATTATTGGGGTCAGATTAGGAATGGGACTCAGGGGTTAAACAAAGCCCTCCTCTCTCTGTTTGTCTGGGCCAGGCCTATTTATAGGCTGCAGCTGCATCAGCAGCCAGTGGAGGAAATACAGCTTACACACTGCAAGCATGCTAGAACAGATTTGATCTGAATCCTACTCCACGGTTTTAAACAGAGCCAAGAACATAACATAGCTTTTCACAGAATTTCCAGAGAAGTTAAGAAGATATTAAATGTAATATTTATGCTATTTCTAAAAACATATTTGTGTATGAAGACAAGAATAACCTGAGTAAAAACAAAATGAAGTTTTCAAAAAATGAATACATGTATTTACTTCAGGGAGAAAAAAACATTTCAAACCAATTTGACCCTACGTCCAGCTTCTTCCTGCCAAATGCTAATCTGCCCCTGGTCAAGGTACTAAACCCCGGGGTGCTTACCAATCTGTGTATCAGTAGGTACGTTTAAATGGACACAAGTAATCAGAATAAATGGCCAATCGGAATAAAAATATGTCATGTAAATACACCAGTCAAAATATTCTGATCAGATTCAGTTCAATTGGAAGGAAATTGTAATCTGAATGAGAGGGGTGGTTTATGCTGACGTAAACACTTGTAATGACCATGTCAATCTGACTGTGGCAAATTAACCTGACTGCACACGTGAGCCCAACGTCAATGTGACATATTTCTGTCTTCAGTGGCTAGATGTTATTTGAGGGAAGCAAAACCAGTCTGTTGGTCTCTCATCCTGAAATGCTGCTAGACCAACAGCATGCGTTACTTGGCCTGTAGCTTAATTAGGGAGTGAGTAACATCTTAGCCGTTATTAGAGCCTGCATGGGTTCATTCTGAGACAGAATGATCACACAACTGCGTTTGTTTGTTTTTACACTCAGCACAGACTAAAGTACACTTTCTTTTTGATGGTGTGTTTTGGGTAAAGTTTTGCAACTTTGCATGCTGGTGTTTTTATTCTGAATAAAGCCTGATACATTAGTGGGATTAATCGATTTTGTGCCCATATAAACAATAATTTTGGATTATTTAATCTGAATACATTTCAATGCCATCAAGGAACTTTGTGCATGTAAACATTGTGTATCTGTACATTAGGAAGTGAATGTGGCTCCAGTGTAAAGTGCTTTGAGTAATCAGTAAGAGTCAAAAACACCATAGATCATTTGCCATTTCCATTTATATTAATAAGTACAGAACAATAATTGATTTAAAGAAATCAGTTGCAAGTCACTCTTTAGACTGCCATTGAATCTTTCAACAAGATAATGGCCCAAAGTATACCTGCTAGTTGGTCATAAACCTGTGGAAGGACACAAAAATATGTGTCGTGGAGTACCTCTCAAGGAGCCTAGTTCTCAATCCAATTGACAATGTGTGATGGGTGACAAGGTCAATGTTCATACAATCTAGATGAGCTGGAACAATTTGCCATGGAAGAGGTAGCTTGTACACCTCCAGATACATTTTCCAATCCAGTAACCAACTACAGGGAGAGGCTGTTGTCAGTTGCAAGACAGAGAGGCCACTCTATTGACCATTAAATGTCATGAAGGATAATCATTTTTAGCCCTGTCAGTTTTAAAATAACCATCAATCAAACATTTTGGAGGTTTTGTATTTGTTTTTTGGAAGCACTACAAGTATGAACTGCTTTTACCATGGTAATTTCCATGGCAATATCAAGAATTTTGTATGATTTCATCATGGGGGGCATTAATTCTGACTTTAACTGTACATACCCCCTTAACCAAATAACTGGTTGTGACACTCTTAGCAACAGCTGCCATCAAGCGTTTACGATAATTGGCAATGACACTTTCAAAACCCTATGGATAAACTTTGCCAGACTCCTCTATGGAAAAGTACTTTTATTTGTCCACACTAGAAGATTTTTAAACATGAATTGTCTGTTTTGGGCTGTGCTAAAGCATCTCCCTTTAACTAGCCCACAACAAAACTTTCACTTAGTTTTCTCATTTTATTGCTTTTTGTTGAGCCTTTGAAAAACATTTCAAAGTTTTCTGGTAATGACCAAAATTCATGATTCAGTCAATTAGGACAATTTGTCCGCATACTGGCGCAGCAAAGCAAGCCTACGTAGACAATGACGGTATAACTTGTAGCGATCACTCGCTCAAGAAAAGTTTACTTTTGTTTTATCAGCTTGCTGAATGTTTTCCCAAAATTCTTTTTTAAACTGTGACAATATTTTTGGGGTGATGTGAGACAGGAGTTTAAGCTTTTTTGGTTAGCATTGGTGTTTGCCTTAAAGGTCTGTGGATGATGCCCATTTTTTTCAAACTGTTGAATCATCAACAGTGATCTTCATTGAGGCATAAAAAAAGTTACCTTTACACATAAGGCCAGTTTGGTTTGTGTAGGTTTTGTTCTCTTTAGTACATAAAATCAATAATTTAAAATTCCATGCTCTTTTTTTACACATTTTTTTTGTCTGCTATATGATTGATAATTTACAATAGCTAAGCGTAGTAAAACAACAAAAACAATCATCAATAGAAATCAAGCATATGCCTAAATAAATATTACAACAATGTCCTTCAATAAAACAATGTGTTTTATTAGAATTACTTTTTAATCATAAATCTAGATTTTTATTCTACCCTAGAACTCATTTATAGACGCAACCACGCAGCAACAACTTACAACAACAGATTCAGCAAGTTCCTTCATATCTTTGGTTATTTGCCTAATATTACCTGACAAAAGTCAGGTAATATAATTTTTTAAAATAGTATTTTTTTTTAAATACATCTAAAAGATCCTTCCTGTATTACTTATTTATTTGGAAAATCCAAGTAAAAAAGTCCTGGTGTTGATCCTGTTCTTTTCTTTATTTTCCAGAGATTCAATTATAATTGTATGCATATAAAGTAGATCCTTTGAAGGGTTATAGAGCTCAAATACCAAAAGTATGATCAAATGTTTCTCCAACTTGCATGGAGAAGAAACGCAATATACATTTTTTAACAGAAAAATGTCTAATGTATTATGATAATCTGCATTTACTTTTATTGTACAGCGAGGCAGTGGGGTTACAAAATGCAACTGCACAGTTAATTGAATGGATGGAAACAGTAACATTTTTTAAATGTTGTCATCCAGATGGTAACAAATCACAAGTAAACAAGGAAAAAAATAACATCCTTATACTACAACGTCATACAAAAAGACAATGGGCATTTGGTGAAAGGCACAGTGCCTTTTCATATTTAAAAATCTTTATGACTTTAAGCTACTTTCACAAAAGGCATACAATAATACAATAGCACTGCACAGTAGGAGTAGGAAAAGTATTTAGTGTATGAGAGACAAGAGTGCTAAAGTACAGCAATAATGTGCAATGCCTGTGTGAAGTATAAGAGGTGAAATTTCCTCCTACTGCTTTTATAGAGTACAAAGCAAAATATACTAGGGGCAAGGCAATATACCTAAAGAAAGTGTAATAAACTAACCAATTTAATATGCAATGGGATAAGAGTGCACCATGTATTAGGTTTATTAGTTTTCATCACTTACAGTTGACAAATGTAAGTAGAAGGGATGCTTAGGTATCAATACGACATGTCTGCTAACTGAGATGGTCCACAAATGATTGCTACATTTATGAAATCAGATTCACCATGCAACATTGGTGGTCCTGGCTCTTAACCTGTGAGTTTACAGCTCTGCATGTTGTGCTCCCCTACTGACTGCTGAGTGACAGAGGACATGGTTAAAGGGATTTCATGCTTCAAATGACAGGTTCCCTTCCTCTATCTGTCTCACACTGCTGTTTGTGTTGAAGCACAGCTAATTCAGGCTAGGTCATAACTGATGATGTAAACATGTACAATACCTTTGATTCTTTGTCTTGCTCATCATGCAATGATGAGCAAGACTTATGTATTTATTTAAATACATAAGTATACAGCAGAGGTGTATTTAGCAATCCATTAAAAAAAAAGGTGGTAACATTACTTAATTAGGTCTGCAACTTAAAATTTATAGTAATTTTGCAACGTTGACCATGGAATTTTGCTAAACTCGCATGTTTTATAGGAACTCTGAGAATTCAGCATACAGATTGGTACCAAAACAATTATGATAACCTACAGATTTTTGGTTCTGAAAAATCCCTAAATTAAAGTTACACTCCATTTTGATAGCATTGTTTTCAGTTAATTTGTTTATATCAAAATATATTTATCGGTATATATTTGTATGGGGAAAAATGAATGTTGGTGTTTACAGCAAATGCTGGCTAAATGTTTATAAAAAATGAACTGCTGCAAAGTTTAGAGGTCCTCAGAGAAGAATGCTTGGGAAATGCAAGATCACAAGATAAAACCAGTGATGAAAAAGATGATGTCATGTAAAACACTGTAGTTATCAACTTCCAAAAACATTTTTTCTTCATCTATTGCTCTCTCACTTAGTCTTCCTTACCCAATACTCCTACTATGACGTTAGCACAAATAAATGACCTAAGGTTTCAGTCTTTGTAGATGGTGTGGTGTGGTAGGTGTGATGTGATCTTTGTCGATTGACTCCGCATTTGCTTTGGCGTCCGGCAAAAATAGACTCTGCTCTAATGATGCCAGATGGCAGTGCGACAAAATGCGCCTTGGAGGCAGCGTAAATGCTCTCATTGTCTATAATGGGTGTGCAATTGCTGTGGAATCCGTTCCGTGGCGGAGTGGAGCAGAGACACAAGCAGTGTAAATTGGGGGTTGGATGCATGAGTGACAGGACCCTATGCTCTTCCATTAGAAGGACAAAAATTATCTGTATCAGAATTAAAATGTTTTTGTGCTATTTTGGTCATTTTAGTTAAAGATTATCGTTTATAATACACTTCCTATTATACTGCCATATTCAGTAAATTGCAATATGTATTTAGAAGAGGCTCATTTCTCATGTTGAACATCGACAACCTTTAAGAAGGTAGCAAACATACTTTTCATAAAAGTTACAATAATACTGTAATAAAAAAATACTTTTTATAGGTCTGGTGTAATATTATAATTGTAAATGTCATGTTTTCATTAACTGTAGTTAATACAAGCAAGGAGGGCCAAGTGTCTTGCCAAGGACATGACAAAGACAGACGAAGCAGGGTTTAGCGCTAGCCACCAGGACAAACTCCTACTTCATGAGTCACCATATCCCCTAGAACAGCAGCCCCAACCTTTTTAGTCGCGCGGACGTTTCAGCCCTTCGCTATTTTGCTGCAGACCGGGGGGGGGCGCGCGCGCGCAGTATTCCAGTGTTGTTTTGTTAGTCATATTTGCTGCAAGTTGGCTCAATTTTGACGTAACCGGTAAAATCCGGTTTAGGATTTTCAAAAACATTTTAACCAATTTGAATAAAGTAGTGAATTATTGATGCGTTGCTGAAAACTAGGATGATTGGAATCTATATATGATTGGATTGAAATGTCTTTTCTTGTTAAGTGCTTTGAGATTACATGTTGTGAAACTATATAAATACACTTAATTGAACTTTATAAAATTAGCTAAATTAGTTAGCTAGCCAGTGCTAATCTTTCACTAACTCGTTCACACAGTACAAATTAGAGGTTCCACAACTTCATAATTTTTAAAGTCAAAGTCAACATGTTAAAAGTCGTGTTAACTTTGACTAGTAGCTGTGACGTCACAGAAACGCATGAGAGGTGGCTTTACAGGAACTTACAGGCTTTATTAGCTTCATTCACAGCAAACACTGACAAAATGCAGCTTAGACAGAAGTCTATCATGCAAAATAAAAAGAAAAGGAAACAGAACGTTATCTCTGATGTCTTAAGCAAAGCGCTGATCTTCTGACCCTGTGGTCCCAAAAGTTGCACAAAATGGAGTCTGACATCTTTTCCCCAAACACTGATGAGCTGG
Organism: Xiphophorus couchianus; assembly: GCF_001444195.1. NCBI lineage: Eukaryota > Metazoa > Chordata > Actinopteri > Cyprinodontiformes > Poeciliidae > Xiphophorus > Xiphophorus couchianus. Next base: position 7,641,743 of record NC_040247.1, read on the forward strand.
TATATGCACATTGGATGCATGCTCATCTTGGACAGCTGCACCTAATTATTATGTTGACCACATTTGTGCATATGTCCTTGAACATTACAAACTAAGCATATTAAAAAAACTGATTTCCTTTTAATTTTGATTATGGTTAGATACAGCGTGCCCACTTGCTACCCCAGGCAGCTCTGCCTTGATGCAAATACATCGCTTTAAGTCACAAGTGATCAGGACCAAATTAATTACTCTGAAATATATTCCAATGAAATTTCAAGGAAAAATTAGTGCGGCCCATTTTTGACCTACTTATGGAAGCTAGGGGTTGTATTGGGAAAATTTCATTGGTGTAAAATGCATTAGCGGAAAGATAACATTTTAAATGGCATAATATCAATACCAATTTAAGGAATAGCTGGAATATAAAATGCTAATTCTTTTTTGATGAACATATAGCAAAAACACAACCTCACCAGGTCATCTAAAATATCATATTCAGTTTCTTGTTGCAAGTTGAATTAGGTAGTTACTGGTAAAAACATTTTAAAAACTCAACTGTGATGTTGAATGTCTGCTTTGAGTATTTCAGATGTAGAGCATGGCAATGACAGAACATTTTCCCCAGTATACTCAGTTATATAGTACTATACACATTCTTTTTAACCAGGAGTTTTTACAATTCTATAGGAGATGTCTTGTATGTCTGCAGTTTTCAATTTACAAGTTTTCAATTAATGCTATTGTTTGTGTACCCACACAAGAAAAGAATGTCAGCACCATCATAACAGATATTTTCAGCAGTGTTATCAGCATAGCTCTGCTGTCAGGCATTTTGATTCCAACGTTTCAGAGCACAAACAGCATGTGATTGGCTGCTGCTCGATCTGACAGATTACATATAAGGATTAAAGCCGAGCTTCATGAAAACTGTGGCACTAACAGGAATAGACCATCTGCACTCAGCTGTACCCAGAAGGTTGCAGGTTGAGGGTCATGCACTGGCAGGCTGAAATTCAGACAGTTAAGTGTCATGCAAGCATGTTATCTAAAAGCATCTAAGATGCAGTCTTACAAAGATAGTTATTATGGCTGTCATTTCTTGGGAGACAGGCTGTCTGTGGGCTGACCTACTAGGTTTTGAGAACACACCAGTTAACACTTGTAGGAGACAAAAAGTTCTAAACTATATTGCTTATTTTAAAGCTAATGTATGCAGCAACAGAATAGGGTATTTCAAAACAATTTAAAGAACAGAAATTATAAACGTTTGTGTAAAGATTCTACGTTTTAAACTCATGTATTATACCTAAACAATTAATACAAAGGTGCCGAAAAATAATAGTAATGCGGCAATGTAATTGCAGAGGAAAAGAGAAAAGCCTTTCAGTCGGTATTGGCCAAGCTTTGAAATATTGAAAAAAAAGAATTTGGAGAAGAGGAATGTTTAAGGCATTTTATCGCTGGAAAAGATATCCAGATAACTACCCACCACTCTTAGTAGTGGTGGATGGTTGTTTAAAGTGCATGCAATATCTGGTTAACCTGATAGCACAGCTTACTTCACGATTAGGCTGGCATATTACGTCACAGCCATACATTAACGATTGGGTAAAATCAGATCCAATCCACGAAAGTAATTTCCCTGCTGGGATGAATAAAGTACTTCTATTCTATTCTATTGAGCAAGCAAACATTCCTTTCTCAATAGCCGGAGGTCCAGATCTTCTGTATGAAGCAAATTAATTAGACAGTCTGTTCATAAACAAATGAGTCAAAACAAGGCTGGCTCAAGAATATTTAACAGCTTTTTTAAAATTATTTTGTTGATCTGCCCAACTGGCGTGGGTTGTTACTAAGGTGAGACCTAACTATTAAACAAATTAGAGAAGTAAAAAAAAAAGTCAGACTGTAAAATTTACCCAGAATCTCTATGGTACAACTTTTGTATATCCTCTGCATTATCACCTCCCTAAATCCCCAAAACAGATTTTCTGGTTCTGTCTACATAATTTGGTATGCTGAATGTGAAATAACATCTCGTTATCTGGTACCAACATAGGACACTTTATGAGGTCCCAATATAGAAACATATTTTGCATATCTTTTTCTGAGGATGGAAAAATAACTGCACAAAAATCACCAGTGTTTTTTGTGCTTTTGGCAGTAGTATGACAAAGTCAAAAGTCAAAAAACATTAATTTTGGTATAAAAAAAAAAAAAAAATCACACTGGTAATAAAGGCATTACAGAAAAAGTTGGCTAAAATGAATATAGTTATATAAATACTTAAGACTACTTCAGGCTCAAATTACCCCAAGCATCTTTGTCTGTTGCTGCATATGCTTGTTGCTCAATATGCAAATTACATAATTCCAACCAATGAGGATGACTGCACTTAGCTCTAAGAATCTACAGCGTCAAAGTCCATCTTTTAAGCTTGAAATGTAGGCTGAATGGAAGCATGCAATTTGACTGCTGAAGATGAGAGTTGAATCTTTGGTTGTGTGTTGATGGCTACCCTGTCTAAAACTGTCTTACTCACTTAGACTGACTCGCAGCTGTGTATCAAATAATAATTACTTCTCATTGCTCATGAGCAGCTCTAGTGATAGCATGCAGCTGAGGACTGTGCCAAATCTTTCTAACCAGGTTCTCCCAGGCTGTTTTATGAGGTCAGTAACTTTTATCATCCTGATTCCTGCAGCAACTATAGGCTGAGTTTTATTAAATAGAAATGCATATATAAAACATTAAAAGTGTATATTTAACACATACAATATTAAGCACACACACACGCCCACACACACATATAGTGCATGATAGTTGGCTCATTTTATGTCTAATAAAAAATTCACATAGCTGATGTCACTGCATCCCTGTATGGTTCTGCATTGAATAAATTTAATTTAGATTTTTTTATGGATCTTGATAATAAAGTGTTAGACATGTTATGGGAATGTGGTCATTTGTGTAAAACAAATGATCCTACGTTTTGTGGAAATCCATGGAGCTTGGGTCTGATGTGGAAATGAAACATTCATTTGTCTTTACAATGAACAGCATAGGGCTCATTTCATGCTCAAATAAAATAAGCTAATCCTTAATGTGGCATGGACCCTTTTTTTCCATTTTTAATAAGACATGCTTGAATTTAAACGACCACAGCAGACACTCTTTCAAATTATTTACTCCTAATGCTTGCTTCCAGGGCGACTTTTTCTTTTCTTTCAAGTTAAGAACTAAAGAACAAAAAAAATTGTTCAGTATTAAAAGCCTCCCTTTTAAAAAAAACGTCATATTCTCTTTAGTGCTAATCTTCTGTTCTATTCGCCTCTCTTTTTATCTTTACATGATTGCAGCACAGAAAAAGACTTAGGAGAGGTAAGAGTGCCATGTCTTTAATTAATCTGTCATTTAACACAAAAGTTTGAGTGTTAATGCACATAAATAAAGGTATCTTTAATTTTAATGCTACATTAGTGTTTGTGAAACTGATGTAAATTAATGTTTCCGCCAGCAGATTTATCGATGCCGATTTCCTTAATTTTGGGAGATTGGTGATCGGACGATTTTTACATATGAAGCCAATCTTATCCACCGATCTTGCAAATGTGCAAAAATCAAACACTGTCCTCTTTTACTCTCCGGTGAGAAAGGTTTGACTGACAGATCGGACCTCCAAGTCATGTCTGCACGTTTACAATTAACAATAGTGACTTCACTGTTGCCAACTCAACAACTTTCTTGCTATATTGGGCAACATTTCAGACAAAAAACATTGGTATCAGACAAAATCAGAATAGGCAGATTAAGCTTTTTAAAAGATCGGTAATCGCTGATCGGCCAGAAAACTGCAATCGGTGCACTCCTGATATTTTCTACAGTGCAAGACAACAATACCATGAAATCTGAACAAATGAGAGAGAAATATGGGAAATAAAACATAATGTGGGATATTGTGTCAGCAGGATATTGTGTGTACACAGCAAGCAAATTATTTGCTTAAGTTGTGTGAATGAATCTGTGCTACATCAATATATAACCCAACACAGTCTAGTATTTATACCAGCATACACAGACTCTTGCAAGCCTGAGATAAATTTGCCACAAGGCATTTGAATAAAATATTATCGCTCATAAAAAGTAATATTAGCAGTAATAATTATAATATAAAATTACTGTCCTGTGGGAATATTGACACCAGCAATGTTGACATGAAACAGACTCCAAAGTAATAACAGTTAATTTTCCGGTGCAGCACATTGGTTCCGCATTTCCCTGGTGTGGTGTCAAACAACAGAAATATTTCTGGGGTGAGATAACTGACCCTCAAAAAATGAGGCAGAAAAAAAATACATCTCTCACCTGGTTTACTGGCTGCTTGCATGATTCAGCTTGATAGTCAAGGTTTCACTCCTGCGCAACATTAAACCAGACAAATGTCTTGCTGCAAAGTTGTCAAGTATTCAAACAACTAAGCAATTCCTTTTCACTCAATACCATTTATATTATATCCCTATGTTTACACAGTTTAAAAGTGGTTTTCTCTTGTATCAACAAGAAAATGGTTTAAGGCAATAGAGTGATATACATATCTCAATATTTTTTTTTTTCATCTTGGAAAGATGATTTGATTCAGCATTTCAGTTGAAAGACTAAAACTTATGAATAAGGCTTATAATGCAGAGTGACAAATTTAGGGTTTTTTGTTGTTGTTTTAAATTCATTTTTACTAACATGACCTTGTAAGCAAAGAAACCCCCAAAATGTCTTAGAAAATTAGAGAAATACATAGTAACAAGGACAAATTGTTTATATATGTCACTTTATGCCCCTCTTATGTCCAGCAGACAGCCATTGTGACATCCTCCACAAGTACGGAGAGCTGTAAAATGTCAGTGTTAAAGAAGCTGGCTGTTGACAGAATGCTGCATACAAGCAGATCTACAGAAACATTGATTTAAAGGAAAAACTGGAAAATGTAAGTTTAATTTTCTGAATTACTATTTTATTGATATATTTTTAAAAAACATGTCATAAAATTTGAATTGCATCATTGCTACTAATTCTCCCATGCATATCCCAATGTCTCCTCAGTTTGTTTTATAGACCATCCTGCTTACATTAAAATCTCCAAACACATGAACACACACGCGCATCCCTTCAGGCACACACCTTCATGAAAAGAAGGAATATTCAAGAGTCACTATAATTTTCTTTACTCACTTGTAATTGGCTAGTATGTGCCTTTTTCAACGAGAAAAGAAAGCAAGTTAACTTATAATGCACCATTCATATACAAGGATATCCTTCTATAAGTGCTTTGAAGAACATCAAAGAAAATACACTAAGAAAATAACTGGCATTAGTGGCCTTTAGACATTAATAGATAGAAAGAATAGCTTTGGGAATCGAACACAGGACTCCTGTAGCTTCCATGTCTGGTATACCTGTTCTACCACTGAGCCACTAAAATATCTCTACTGGCCTAAGCAAAACATCCAAAAGTAGCAAGCAAAGCAGGGGCCTGGGGAGCTGTTTTGTTAATTCCCCTTCTCAGACTGAATCAGATGTCTGTATTATTACTGATACAAATTGTCTTTTAAATTATATGTCTTCCACCAGTGACAGTGACTTTTTGTGGCCTGTTGTGTTCTTTTTTTCCACAACTCTTTTATAATCTAATCATGCTGTTCACAACCAAGGCCTTTACTTTGAAATTACAGAGCTGATGTCTCATTTCTATTTTTCAACATTTAGCAGTATCTGTTCTGTTTGTGATTTTTAGAGTTAAAAACACATTTGTTTTTGTCTGTTTTGATTTTATTTCAGTGAATTTGCATTCTCTTTTTTTTAATTAGTATTTCAATCTGGAGAGACTCAGACGGAGATGAGAAGACAATTAGAAGAGTTTATTGACAAACAGAATTTAAAGTCTTTGGCGCTCGGGCCCCGGCTGGGGATAACGGTTATCGCAGCGTTAGCAATAGGCTTCAGATGAGCATCCCCGATGCTGTTAGGAACGTCATCCCCCCAGGGCCCGGCACTGGTGGTGGAGGTTGAAGAAGGGTGCGGGCCTCAGGACCGGGCGAATGGAGGAGAAGGGGTGGTGGTGGGTTGAGCTCGGCTGGAGAGCGAAGGACGCCATGAATGAAGGTCCTTATCAGCTGGGACTTGGTCGATGATTGGACGTGACGTGGCTTGGTCCGGCGTTGATAGGTCGACAATTGTGGGCAGGTCGCTTCAATTAACGGGTCCCGGTGGGGATAAAAGAGTCTTCCAGTTTGAATTTGCGCCTAGGCTTCATATCCATTAAATATTTGTTGGGTTCTTACATATTCAAGACAACAATTACGGATGTGGCTAAAGGTAAGGTTAAAATTATTTAAACATTGCAACAATAATTAAATGCAGACAAGATAATCTATTTTCAAACCTGAAAACACACAGAATCAGTCAGGAAATTGCCCGCATCAATCCTTTGTTTTTCAAATACATCGTTTTCTCATTAACAACAAAAAAGTCCTCCAGCAAGAATACTTTGCTGTACTTCGCTGTGGATGCTCAAATGGACAAGAAAGTGAGAAGCAGAGCACCCCACAGCGTGAGGTGTCTGGACATAGCAACTAATCAGATATGACTTGAGAGACTAGCCACTCATTTGATCTCTGTCCTTTTCCTCCTGGGCACATTCTTCTTGAGAAGAGCCATCAGCTGCTCTAATGACAAGCTCAAGACACAACTCAGCCAAGTAGTGCTGCACAAAGCATTTCGTAAGATAGTGAATCCTTCTCAATGTAATTCCCAGCAAGGTTTTATACTTGCTGCGTACAGAGGTGCAGTGTAGGGAAAAGCATTTGTAAGCGCAGTTCATCAGTAAGAACGTTGGTATTTAGATACACCAAGCACATCCATCCATCCATCCATCCATTTTCTGTTCACCCTTGTCCCTAATGGGGTCGGGAGGGTTGCTGGTGCCTATCTCCAGCTACGTTCCGGGCGAGAGGCGGGGTACACCCCGGACAGGTCGCCAGTCTGTCGCAGGGCACACCAAGCACAATGGTTCCCAATTAGAGTACAGAAACTGAGCACCAAAACAACAATGTGAGCATGTTAAGGCATACGTGTTTACCTGCTTGTGACAATGAAAAGAGAAACCACAGGAAAACTGGACAAAAGGGAATGGTATCAGTGCAGGTGAGACCTTGTTCCTAGCTGTGAAAAACATAATGTAACACATGCCTCAAGAAGGTTTTAGTCATCCAGTCAGGACTTTGAGATTTTAGAGCAGTGTGAAGAAGTAACACTGGCTAATGAAGCAAAGCACAAAAAGAAGACAAAAAGAGAGCTTGGTTTAGGAGAGTAGAATTTGTCCTGTTTACACAAATCTCCTCTCATTAGTTCTGTTTCTTGTGTTGAATGCATTTCTTCAAGTCTGCTCCAAGCATGGGCTGTCAACATGCATGAGTAAAAAAAGGCCTCAGGGATCTATTTGAGTACAGTACACAATGCATCTGCAAAGCCTTAATAATTCCTAATGTTTGTAGGAAAAAATAAACGTAAGGAGGTAATCTGTTTGTGGAGGTCAGTAATTGTGTGATTGAGAGTCTTTTGAGTAAAGTACAAAGGTTTTACATGAGAATACATTTCAAGGTTTGTCACAAACATCTCTGCAGTGTGCTAGTAATATCGAAACATCAGAATATGAAATGCATTCTGTGGCCTGAGACAGAGCTAAGTGGTGCAAAAAACCAAAGGGGAAAAAAAAGCTTTTAAAGGTCTCACCTTTCTGAAGTAGTAATGTATGCCTGTCCACTTATTTGTTAGTACAAGAATGCTTGTGAACTAAGCATAGGATTAAAAATACCTCAGGCTCTTTTGTCATTTCGGAGAGATTGGAAGGAAAAAACAACTTACAATGTAGAAGTCTTTAATGTCACTTTTCAATGCAGTGACTTGAGTGGAACATTACCATTTGTGTTAAAAAACGGCAAAAAGCATAGGAAATTACAGTTTAATTCAGTCTTTTTCAGCGGGTACATACAGTAACTTATTTTGAGAAATTTCACCTTGTCACAACCACAAAATTCATGGGACTTAAACAAAATCTAGTGCATTCATTTGCCTTAAGATGCCACTTTATCTGCAAGCACACCTGTGTGTAATTTAATCACAGTATAAAAGCAGCTGTGAAGACCTCAGAGGCTTATTTGAGAACATTGGCGAAGAAACATCCAGCGATGTTCACAAGTCAATTTTTCAAGTCTAAGTTGTCTTACATTTTTAGGGATAAATCCAAGCAAATTGTCAAGTCGTTTGGCCCATTTCAGGGACTCAAATTTCTAACATCTAAAATAATCAAATCCATCTAAAATAATCAAGTCCATAACATCTAGTGCATCTCTAATCTTCAACAATCTTATTGTTGAAGGTTAGGATTCTGTATTATTTGTCCTTCAGCCATTTAGGTTCTAAGTAAAGGGATAAAATGAGATCCAAACTTGTTTATGTTGAATTGCTAATGCTTTTTTGTCTTTGTAATGATTTACTTAATACTTGTTGATTCCTATCTTTATATTGTCCATTATTTCACTATATATTGCTGCTGAATAGATCTGATGCAAAGGCAGGATTATTGGATAATTTAAGACATTGAATTTAGTGGATGTAAGTTTTGTAAGCAAAACATTCCACAGTCATTGAGTTGCACTTTGAGACATTTTCAAAACGCATTTGTTGCAAAGAAAAGCAGAGAGGGATTGCATATGCAATAAAGTCTGATTGATGTGAATAAATCATATCCAATCAGATGCTTTGTTATCTTGAAAAATGTCACCATAGATATGTTTGCATGAGACTGTTGTCATCAAAGCATGCTATTGGAACATCAGAACTACATTATGATTCAGTTTATCTCCTAGACTCCTAGACTGTTCTAGACTCAATTTATCAGTAGTTTGTTTGAGTTGTATGTTTTGTGCCCGCTACTTGATAGTGTGAGAAAATTACTTAAGTGATAACTTAACTACTTCTGAGAGATGCGTCAAGAAACCTGGGGACAGATTTATATAGTGCAATAAATTTTTACTGGTTTTATGTACTCCTGCCTTAAATGTGCTCATTTGAATGGTGTAATTGAACGAGTAAACAGACAAGACATTTTAAATCTGATCCGCAATGTCAAAACACTTTACTAAATATGAGTCACGTTGTTACCAGGTAGAATTTTAAATTTAATTGTACTAAGTGAAGGAATAAAATCCTTCACTTAGGATTTTATTTTATGAAGGAGACTCTCTGACTCCTTCATAGAGTCAAACATGGCTCATGAAGGGGAAAAAAACAATGAATTAATGAAAATTAATTCATGGTCATATGCAAATTAAGGAAACCAGTTTTGCTGCTCAGTTAAGTTCTTTGTTTTCCTAAATGAATGCTAAATAACACAAAGTAGCTTCAAATGAACAATGTAAAAATATTTCAAATGTGCAACATCATTCACACGTGCAAAAGTCTAAAACACTTGTTCAAATGCTGATTAGATGTACACTTAAAAGCAATTTCATTAGGTCAACCTTTTCATTCTCTTGTTAACACAAATAGCAAATCAACATATCTGACAGGAACAACACAATGCCACCAAGCCATCAAGATGTAATGAAAATGACGTCTAATGTTTGGGAATTAGACAGTGTAAGACAAAAGATTTAAGCTCCTTTGACCAAATCATGATTTTTGGTATTACAGAAAATACTGATCTATTGGGATTTTCATGATAATTTGATTTGCCAATTTATCTGATTTGGCAAATCAGATAATTTGCTAAAACAAGGAAATGGTCTAAGGCATTAGAAAAGTAAAAGTAGCCCAAACATCACTTGTTAGAACCAGGGCTGTGTAATTGTATCGATTCCATGATATTTATTGATATTTTTTCCCTCAGAAAGTATCGATTTTTCATCTGTATCAATACATTAAATCCTACTTTGAGTTTTATGTCAAATCCACATGAATTAAATGACAGTTATCACACATGACATTTTTTACTCAGCTGCACATGTACATTAAAAATGATATGTAATGAAACAACCAGTTACAATTATTAATGAAATAGATAAATTACATGATCTAATATAAATGGATAAAAAAAAAGTTAATTTTCTGCATAACCAAATGCACAAGGTCACACAATTAACATTTAAACAACGCAAATGTATAACAAAAACATTTATTACACCAGTATTACGCCATCAGTTCAATTAATTCAATCTAAGTCTATAGAACAGTCACAAAATGTCACTAAAATCACTCTGTCCCTCTAAAATATTTTAGAAAATCTTGAAAATATATTGTATTATGAGCAGAATATTGCGTATCGTATTGTATCGCGAGGTTAGTGCATCGCTACAGCCCGAGTTAAAACAAAGATATTCAGAATACTGTCCCTGAATGCCCAACTTGTTGAATCTTGAAGCAGATTAACTACAATAACAGAGGAAGTACCATTCCTGTTACCTAAGAAAACGATACCATGTCTCCAGTTTGAACAGGCTCAATAAAATATAACAGCAGATTTAAAAAATGGATCCTGGTCCAATACGTCTGTATTTTCTTTTTCATTTAAATTGTAGAGTTAGAATTTTGATGATAAACACACAAAATGTATGAATTCGTCTTGCCTTGATCAGTTCTGGCAGAGTAATGATGTGAGAAATTAATTTTTTTCCACACTATTTAATCTTTCCATGAAGAATTAGCACAGTCCTGAAGGAAATGAGGTTCCAAACACTGGAAAAGCTAACAAAATAAAGTGGCTGCTGTGTGTATTTTCATTCACTTTTTTTTTTACAGTATATTAAATAAATGACAATGAACTTGCTTGCATGAAAAGAAAACCATAAAAGAAAGACTCAGAAAATTCACTATTTAGTAAATGATACTGAGCAACTACAATACACAGCTACAGTAAACTGTTTTTGCAGCTTACTGTATATTACTCATATTCTGTCTTACAGAACTGACAGCAATTAGGAGCACACCCTTTGGAGCCAGCCATCTATGAAAGTTTATATTTTAGTGATTTTCCACTTGAGTGTGTGTGTCAGCATGGCAACATCATGGTTTCATCAAACAAGATTAGAACATCCAGCTCTTAATTGAGACTACTAAAGTGGCGTTTTCTAATCCATGCCTTTATGAGCCTAATATAAACTTTGTTTAAGTGAGATAAAGAAATAGTTGATAAATCTCTACACAGGACCCCTGTGTGATCAGGAAATGCTTATTGGCTCAACAAAAATGGCTACATGTTGGTTTCTTAAAAGATTTCAGACGACATTAATGAATTTTAAATAGCTGCTCTAAAGAAACTGCATGTAAATCATTCATAGACTGCTAGAGTGGAACTATAATCTACATGCAATTCTGCACGTTTTAACTTCGGTCTGCATTAGATCTGCAGTGATCTTGTCAACACTAATCTCTTTTAGTAATATTTTTGATTTAAAAAATCAAATATTATCAAACAAAATTCAAAAAAGTTCCAACGATGACACAGAGAGCAGGTTTGAGGGAAAGAAAAAACAGCAAAAGAATTAAGTTTTGCATAATTACTTTATCTAGAAGGCCACAGATATAAGCGTGGTGAAGAAAAGGGTTTACCCTGACCAAATAAATTCCCAGTTGAGATGGAGGCCTTTAAATGCAGCACTTTATCATGGCTTTCAGAATAATTATAAGGGAGCCTAAAGATGAAAGTGAGTTCTTGGACTTTTAGCATTTTCTAAGGTGATTACTTTGAAATTTAGAAGAAAATAAGATATGAAGACGAAGCAATTGGCTGGTGCTCAGGATAAACTTCTGAGTGCCATAATGTCTGAAATGGATATAATAAAAGAGGGGGGGAAAAGTATAATTTCATTGGACAACTCATTTCAAATGGTAGTGAAAATTATCAAACTGATACCAGCTGTTATTTTTATGTTTCCTTTTGAGACATTAGTTATAGGAAAATGCTAAAATCTAAGTGTTTTCAGAACATGACAGAAAAATAAATGAGAACCCTTCTTCAATGTGTATCATCCAGACTCTGACAAGTTCATTAACATGATAAAATGCATCAGTTGGCAATGTTCTAAATATTTAAAAATGAAAAAAAGCAAAGCTCAAAGGATTTACTGGCATTTAAAGTGAGTGTATTTTACAGTTGATTGCCGTGATGAATTAGTAAACTCCAAAAAAGGCAACTGTCTCAGCATTCCTGAATGCCAAGAAGACTCAAGAGATGTGTTATGCTAAATTTGGGCTGGTGTTTGAAATGTAAACTTAACTCTATTGGTTAAATCAAGCTGGCAGACATGTTCACTCAGTGTGAGAGATGCAGTTAGTGAAAGATCACACAAGATTTAATCCAAGCTAAACTATTTCAAAGTCATTAAAAATATATAATAGCTAATTCAATATCATTGGCAGTGACTCCAAAGATGTAAAACATCAGGAAAAAAGAGCAAACAATCCTATTTGTTGGCAGAGCTCTGTCTTTCACTGACTTTTTGTGTTTTGAACAGAAATATCCGGAGCACTATATAGTTCAATATTAGACAAATATACATCCTTTCAAAATTAGAATGCAAATAACAGCAATGGCGGAGTGAGCTCACTGTTGCACTGTTTTACCACAAGACCACACATAAATAGATCCAACATTTTAAATTAAACTAAGCCATAGCAATAACTCAACATGCATTACCAATAAAGTTCCATTTGCTCTATCTATTTGGTTTATACCAACTAGGCTGACTGAGCAGACCAGGGATATGGGTGAATAGTCTTTTCTGCTTTGGAGCGATCCTTAACTGAGTAAAATGAACTAGAAGTATTTAAGTGGCAGCAGTGACAAGAGCTTTTCAAATTGTCTAAATGCTGAGAAAATGCTCTCTTTGTTTTCTGTCAGGAAAACATATCTATCCTTTGTAGGTCATTTTGTCCCACAAATCCAGTGCTCCCAACTAAGAATCAGTGCTATAGTTTTTACACAGCTATTTTAACCATAAGTAATGTAATATAATTTACTATGGACAAAAGAGTAGCTGTAAGCACCATGCAAAAGCAAAAATATATTACTGTAGTGCCTTTTCTTTTCCTTTTTGATTACCCTGTTTATGGGCATACTTTTATGTCAGTGCCCATAACAGGATTATCCACTTTCTTTTGGAATTACCAAAAGTAAACTAAAATCATGTCCCAAAAATAAATCCAATAACTGCATTCTTTCAATTCAATAAAGCAAACATGATTATAAAGGATTACTAAAGCAATTGAGATACAATGCATCAAGCCAGAGAGTCAAACTTAGCATGAGAAAATGAATTTCTTGTAATCTTGTAATATTTGTTGCAGTTCGTAAGAGAGGTGGAACAAAAAAAGAACGTCGTAATTGAGTCACATTTGTAGGTTGCCTCTTTCACGCACACTTTTTCATCTATGCTCACACACTTCCTGAGATCAGTGTTTTATGATGGCCATTCCAAAACCACTCAAAAATACTAAATTAATTTTTTTAAATAAACCTAACTTTCCTTGCTTAGTGTATGGAAAGATTCTGAATTTCACAATATTCTAGCATTTCGCAAATGGGAACAATTTTGATCATTCTAACTGACCTAAACATGGGAGGTTTAATCTGATTAAATGTTAAACGGTACAGAAAACAAAGTTATGTTTATACAGTTTATACAGTGTTAGTAAAAATACTCTTTTCAGCTGTTCATGGGCAGAGATTCAATCCTTGTGCAGAACTAGGTATGAATGTTTAAATATTTGGCATTTAAACAGTACTGTAGTGGAGGGATGGTGAGGCTGCAGTCTCCGCATTGACTGTTTTGATCTGTTACTTTGTTTCTTTTATTTATAGTAAGATCTATTTGACCTGCTAACAAGTAGAAAAATGGCAAGGAGATATTCGGGTCTATTTATCCATCTTGTATGAACAAACAAAATCTCTGGCATTCAATGAGAAAATGTGTGCATGCTTCTGTCAATACTTCATTTGGAGACCTCTGACATAACATTTGTCTCTGTGGTGATCGATCAGAATGCACAGCACATGTGACTCATCATAAAGGCAGACAGAGACTAAGCTAAATTACAAATGTTTCTTTGTAGGGCTTAGATTGTGAAAAGCTGTTTAACATCAGAATATGGGGGTGGTGGGTTGCTAAACAAAGTGTGCAATTTGTAAATCAGAAGGAACTGGAGCATAAAGTGTGTAAAAAGGGTAGGATGATCCAGCCAGGCTCAAAGTTACTTGAGTGTGCCTCAGCTGATAAAGGCCTAAAGTGCTGCTCACTATGTATTAAATAAAGACTCCATAATGCTGACCTAACACTTTTTACATTACTACCCTGGAGCAGAGGCAAAACGCATGACACAGCTAATACAAAATTTCAAAATGAAAATCGTGCTGTCATTAGACAAACATATACTAAGTTTCTGGGAATACAAATGGTTGTGTATCACCCTCCAGACCATCTGAAATTAACTGGGGTTTTCCTTTTCTCTGCTCTAAAAAAAAGTAACAGATCAGTCAGACTTGTTTTAATGTTTACATGGAAGAGTATGTGATTTAGTTACACATTAGAGATTGGTTAATTAACTGGAACCATTATCTTGAAAAAAGAAATATGTTTGCTTTAACTGAATACTGCTGTTTAATAACATATAATATTTTTTGCTTACAATAATAAAAAATAAACAATAATCTGAAAATGGATAATATTGTATAATCATAGTTAATATAAATGTAATAATTAGAAATGAATTTAGATGACCAAGGACACAGATCTGTGCTCCAAATCAAATAAGAATTTAAAAATACAGTTCTCATGATTTTTTGTTTTCATTTTACTAAAAGTTTTTTTTTGTTTGTTTTGTTTTGTTTGTTTCCACCTCCACCTAACAAAATGATTTGATTCTTATGCATTTTTGTCATTGAATTTGGAGGGAAACTGGGATGAAACCAATCAGTGAAATAAAGTAAACACATACTCTTATTCAAAGTTTCACTAAGACTGGAATGCATTTCAGTATAAATCAGGTAGATAAATTCAGAAATCCCATGCATTTACACACATTTCAATAAACACTAGCTCATTATTATTATTTTTGATTTACCTGTGGGGACTCAAAATTACCCTGGGGATGAGTGGTCTAATAGACATAAAATTCCCCTGACTTGCTCTGTCTCAAAGACTTCAACTGGATTGCAGAACATTTTTTGCAAAGCAAAATGTTTTATGAGAGACAACAGACTTAGATTCTGAAATTAATTACAAAGCGTTTGTGGGTGGCTGCAGAAAATGAGCTACACTTGATTAATGTCACAGGGACTATGTAAACATGTAAGATGTAAATGAAAAAACTGTTTGCACTCAAAACTGTCTGTAAACATTGCTCAATATTTACAGAATGCATTACAGGAAATGACACTCATAAAACCATTGTAGACAAGCCATTAATGTTTAAAAAGGTTGTCATAGTTTTAACAGTTTTAATTGACAGAATTGGTTTTTTTTTTGTTGTTTTTTTTTTTTTAAAATACCTAGAAGCGGTTTGGAATGAAAGTTTTAATCAATTCTAATAATTTTGTAGAATATACCATAATAGCTCATTTTAAGGTAACTGAAACATAGTGTCAAAATGCTTTCATTGTTTCTTGTACTTGTTATGGTCTATAGGATTATCTTACCTTGCAAATTCCGTCTTTTCTAGCTTATTGTGTCACTGTTGGTCCTGTTTGCAAGGCATTAGATCAGCATTAAATTACAAGCTGCATGAATTATACAAAATAGTTTTAAGTCAGTAAAAGTATATCCAAAAATGCTGGATAATTAATGAGTGAAAAAATCTGTCTGTGGTTGATTTAAATATATGTTGGAGTGTTGGATTAAAAACAATGTCGCAACAGACAAGGACATGTTCTCAGGCATATTAGGGAATAGAAAGATTAAAAAAAAAGTTTGCTTTAAAAACAAGATATACAATTTTAAAGTGCTGCCCTTTCATTCATGCATGAAGATGACATGATAACAAGACCAACTCGACAGCTACGAGATGGCATTTAAAAAAAGAACTTGATTGCTCGGATGCAATCTCGTCTTTCAAAACCCTTAGAGGCTCTCTGGCGATAAGTGCCATGATGAGCAGCTGTCATGGCTGATAGTGTGACTCAGACCCAGCATAAGAATGATGTCCTGGATGAATATCGTTTAGCCCCAGTGGGACTGTGCTGTACCACTCCTCTGTTGCCTTTGAGTGTCTTGAACCTAGAGGTCAGCATCTCATTTTACACGGATAAAAATCTATTACAAAACCTATCTCTTTCCACTTGCATTTAACCCACTGGGGGAAGAGAAGCTTTACTCTAATTGTTTCTCCTTGGCTGCAGAGTTGGTCTGGTTATGACAGGGCCAAGTCTATATTATTGCTCTGATCGGTGACTGGGTCATTTAAACCCATCATTTAAAAATTCATAGTGTCCTTTTCACATTCAGAGAACAGTGTGTCACTGGTTGTAATAATGAACTGTGCATTAATGAAACCATTTTAATTTTACAAACACATTAGCGTATTCTGGACCCATTAGACTTATTTTTTTAACTATACACACAATGAATGCTGCAGAAGAATAGCCCAGCACCTGCATATTTCCAAGGCAGCTTTCAAAGCAAAAGCAAAACCCCCAGAGTTGTCCATTTTGCAGAGGATTGTTAGTTTTACTCCTTTCTCCACATTTTGTTCAATTTAACCATCAATAAATATAAATACATTTGAATATATGTCTATATTTTCAAATATAGACATATATTTCAAAATATATGTCTATATAAATCACATATAAATCACACGTCTGCATGTGACTGGTGTCCTACAGAAGAGTATTGCAAATAGCAATGTTTTTCAAGAGCAGTATTTGTGTTTGTGGGGCAATGATTAATGTGACACACAATCCCAGTCATACAGTTATCTAAAACATAAGTAATAAGTAGTTTTTATTGTCATTTTATTTTTTATCACAATAGTATCACAAAAATTATGATAAAACTTTAAATTATTGCCCAATCCTACTGTCAGGTGCATTGTATTATCTAATCATGTGTATTATGACTTCCCAAGTCAGAGAGAGAACACCCTTTGCACAAACCTATGCCCTGTCGTGTATAAATTAAGAGTGTCTGTAAAATGTCACAATATTAGCTGCTTAACAACAGTTTTTTTTTTCAAGTATGGGCGTGCCTTTATTAAATATGATAAGGGTTTAAAAAAATAAAAATGTTAAACCTAAAATGATGGTTGAGGGTTACAAGTGTGAAAAAAACAAGTCAACCATGTTCTACACATGAGCAATGGAATTTTGATAGCTTAATATGTAAAACAGCTGTAGAATACAACATGAAAGCTGTATTTGCAATCTCTACTTCTCATTATAATAAACAAACAAACAAACAAACACACACACACACCATGTGAAATCTCATACTAATATATCCCAAGACAATCACTGTCTGAGGTGGCAAAACATTGAGTTATAATGAATTGTAATGGTAATTAAAACCAAACAAATCAATCAAATTACAACATAAAAATGATCTGTTGTGACGAAGTCCCATTGGAAATTCTGTTGGGTTTGTGCATATCTCACATTTGCATCACATACTATAATAATTTAGAAGTGTGGAATCCTCCATTGCTTAAATGTTACCAAACAAGTATCCTCTGAACTGAAGTGTTAGAGGAGTTGCTAGCTGCTAATATGAGATATGCTCAAAACCAACTTTTTCACATAGAAATAATTACTATCTAATATCCATTGTGTTTGTGGATAAATGTACTAATGAAATTTTATGCCAGCTATCAGGGTAAATTTGAATATTAGCAAGTAATCAGACTGTGGTGAAGACACAGTCATTGTGATTCTTACTAAAGCCGATAATGAATTTATATACCTTAACTAATATTACACTAATTTTACTTGAACAAATACTAACATTTACATGTAGACTGCTGGTCTTGACAAATGGCCTCTTGCCTGGTTTCATACTCTCAAAGGGGAGTTTTTCCTCTCCCCTACATGCATGCATACGCAATCCAAGCAGCACTGTTGCTATGTGCTCGTCCAGGATAATTGAATTCTGCAAGCACAATGACTCCATGAAATTAGACTGGTTTCCTTAGATAGACATTTTTTAAGCTAATTTTAACAATGATCTGAACTTAATACATTGTTTGATAACTAGAATCAATTGGAATGTGTGTTGGATTAAAGAGAAATTACTTTTTTGTAAAGTGCTTCGAGTGTCACGATGAGGTGCCATATAAAAAATTTTTTTGAATTGTAAATAGCAGATTGTTTTTAGTTTATTACAAAGTAAAATTATAATGTCGTTGTTGTCATTTTGTTGTCGTGTGACTTTAGAGCAGATTAGAAGCTGCAAACATAAACAAATCATGACATATTGACATGTTTAGTAATGTCTAAATCCAAATGACAATGTCAGCAAGTGAAAAGGTTTATAGGTCATTTCTGTATCCCTATACCAGTGGGATAATGTGTCGCTAGAAAAGACAAATGACTTGCTGTGGAAGGCAAAGCACTGCCTGAATTCTTTAAAGTACTTTTTCCCCATCTTTGTAAAAAGGTTGGGATGCTGTGAAAAATATGACAACTATTTATAACCCCTTTAAAATTCCAGGACAAAATGAATAAGAAACCCTGAGGCGGTACTGCATTGAAAGCAGACATGATTGTGTAGTGTAAATCTCCGCATGGGCACTTCTGAAAATGAGAGCCAGTGAAAACAGTTTGCTGCTGCATCAACAAAAGTGAGTTAAAATGCAGTGATGCAACAAACAAGATTCAGAAATGTGAGCACCTTTTCTGAGCCTGAAATTGCTTAAGATGGCAAAATGAAAAACTCACCCGTGGTCTGACAATTTGAAATTTGAAAATCTTTCAGAAAATCATGAACACGGTGTCCTGTGGGAGATAGAGGTGAAGTGCAGTCTGCCATCTCATCAGCAAAGTGTTCAAAAGCCTCTCTTTGTGATGGTCATGTGTTAGTGTGTGAGGTTAGAGTCCTTATAAGTCACAGAAATGCTGGGCAATATATAAACATAAGAATCACTCCGTAATTTGTCCACATGCAGAAACTGCATCACAGTAACACATAAACACTCTATAAAATATTAAACAGAAATAAGAAAAATGAATCAGCTAACACAAAGGACTCTTATAAAAAGAAGTACATCAACTAAGAAGTGGAAAACCACATTAGTTGTCTGTGTCTATTATTGATTTCTTAAGCATGCGAAAGTGCATCTAAACACAGTTCATCAAAAGTATCAAAGAAAGGAGGCTACAAAGTGCATAAACTAAAAAAGTAATAGTTTTGCTCCATTTATACCCCCATAGGACCCCAGAGTGTGTTGTTGAGCCAGAGAAGAGCCCACGGCTAAGACTCCTCTGGCATGAAAATGACTTCCTTCTCCAATGCAAATGTCACAAAGAGGCTCTGATCCACTCCTAATCGCTAAGTAATCACTTTCTTGTTTAATCATTCTCTGATGGTAAGAATAGATTTCAAAAATCTGGTATTGGTGATTTTGCTTGGGGGATTATAATTTTTCAAGATTTGTTGAAAATGTATAAAAAAAAAAGACAGTAAGCCTAGAAAAGACACAAGCAGAAGCAAGGTACTTGCCATCTAAAATAAATGATTTCCTGGCTGGCATATGTCCTTATAAGTCATCATTTCATCAGTTATTCTCTGTCTCCTTGGTGTGGTGAATTATAAACCAAACTTTTGCAGTCTACTATAGAGAAATTAATTAACCATGCTTCACATCCACTTATTCTCCAATGTAAATAAGTATGTTATAGCAATTGAACTATAGCATGTCTTAATTATACAGTGATGAGGTAAAATGAGTCAGTAGGGGAAGAAAAATCAAGTGACCTCGTAGCGGGGTTTTTTCCCTTCTCACAATCATTTGTTCATTTACCTCATTAATTAGATCCAGAGTATGCTTTTGATAGATGCCTCAGGAGCTCTGGGAGATGCTGACAATGGGGAGGTATTATACACTCTAGGCAGCATGGAGACAAAATATCCCATTGTCATCCCAGTCACTAGAAGCAAAAGCTCTCAGACAGGAATAGCAATGATCTGTCCCTTTGTTTCCATTAGCATTTGTGGATAACAAAAGGGACTCATCCTGTACTTTGGTGACATGAAGTGTGTAATTATCATTCCTTGTATAACAGGCTGCTTATTTGCCCCAGTGACATCCTTAAAAGGAGAAGGTTGCAGTGCAGTGATCCATATCACCTTATCTCCTATTCCCCTGGGGGTACCACATTCGGCACAGAGCAGCAGGCTAATGAAGATGGCAGAGGTCTATACCTCAGTTTCAAGGGGAATTACATTACTTATTTCACCACCAAAACAGAAGTTCAAAAATATGACTGTAAAAGCAATATAAAGCGATATGTTATTTTTATGTATGTTTGTATGGAAATAAGAATCTTATTGTTTTGCCCATATGCAAATGTTTTGACATCATAATTATGCATTTATCTCTTGAAATTCTGCCAGTCGCATTCGTAGAACAAGCAAAAACGTCTGCACTTGAGATTTTCAGTCAGTAAAATTAGACTGTATTGAAAACAGAAAATTGGAAAAGACAATAAACATCTTATGTAACATGCCACAAAGCTATTGCAAAAAGGCAGAACTTACCTGCATTTTTGCAGGAAAACATTTAGGCCTTACATTAAGTTCTTTGGTGATCAGAACAGATGATTTTCCCAACTAATGTACATAAAATGCAATATTTGCTTGATATGATACACATATATAAATATAAAGTTGATTCTTCTCATATAGAGAGGCAACATGAAGGTAGTGTGATGCTTATTTCCTCACTTTAATAATATTATACGGCCAAACAAGCAGTTTAAAGAGGAAGGCAAAACATGTTACAGCAGAGTACACAAATTAAATGACTCAGTTAGCACTTTCTTACAGACAAAACTAAGCCAAACTGTCATCTTAATTGCCTAACAGCAGCAGGAATACTTGAAAAAAAAGGTAAGAATCAGAAATATTAATGATGATTACATACAGCCTTGAGACGAAAATATTGCACTGTAAAAGAAGAGCAAAAAATAAATCCAAGAATGTTTTTTTCTACAGCAAATGATGTAAGTGATGTTTATTTTCCTGACCTTCAGAGCCTGATCAGCACTATGAAGCCTTTTTTGGCACATACTCACACTGAGTCGTGCAGATACTGATCTGTGCTACTCTTTACGGTAATAAATGGAACTTTTAACCAGGCTGAAAAACATACAAGGAGGCAGATAGGTAGATGAATTGTTTGTATGCGACAATAAAACAGTAGATGACACCTAAGACAGCAAATTTTGAAACTAGACTTTCACACCTGGGGACTAAACAGCAGGAAGTTAGACACCCAAAACCCCCAGAGGAGTGTGTTGTGCGAACTCGCTCTGTGAGCTCTCCTGTGAAGTCAGGGATTCCAGTTGCCCAGGCAACCCTGTCTTGAAGAATTTGAACTAGGATTTAACATATGAATCCTAGTTTCTCTGCAGTCAAGCAACAGGATTACTGGCTAGAAAAACACTCCACTTTTCAGGCAAGTATCCAGCAACATATCTTTGCCACTGAATTTGGCAGCAGCACATGACAGGAAGAAGCTTAAATCTAGTGACACATTGCCCTCAGGTAATGCATTTCTACATTCCTTGGCTGACGACTACATGAGATAAGTCATTTGCATAGCTGTTATATCATGCTTAGACACTGTCAGCATCTTCAATTGGATTTATCAAATGTGGGCCACGAGTAAATCTGAAAAATGTTTTTTTTTTAATTATTTTGTGAAAAATAGGGGTGTAACAATTAGACAGAGAACAGTTTACTGGAGCGCCTTGCAAAGTATCCATTCCTATTGAACTTTTCCAAATTATTTGAAATCAAAAGCACAAGTATAAATAAATTTATTTTATTGCAATTTTATGTGATATTTTATCTGGTATAATGACACAAAGTAATGGGTTATTGCGAAGAAGGAAGATGATGAATGTTTTTCATTGTATTATATTTTAAAAAATCTAAAATATGTGACTTGAATTTGCATTCAGCTACTCTGAGTGAACACTTTGTAGTTCATTCTAACTGCATTTAGAGTTAGAATGCAAGTGTTTTGAAGCGTGTTTTTATCACCTTTGAATATCTAGAGACCTACCAAAAAAAGTTCAAGCTTTGTCATATTGGATAATGGTCATCTGGAAAAAGTGAAGTTTAAGTTTTGCCACAGATTCTGAATTGGATTTACATCTCAACTTTGACAGCAATTCTAACTCATGAATATGAAACATTCTATTGCCATTTTTTGAGCTTTTAGATGTGCTCCATAGGAAATGATATTGGTATTGAGAGCTCACTTTTGCAGGCAGTTTGCAAATACTCTTAAGTTTACCAGAATGAATAAGGCTGAATACAAATGTCAGCCAGAGTAAGCAATATGTCAGTGCTTAGGAAATGTGCATGCAGCATGAAAGCTCACCAACTAAATAAAACAAATAATGAAAAATAAAAAATAAAGGGTCATTGAATGTAGTTAAAAAAATATTAGAAGGTCTAAGATGCATTCCTGAACCCATGGTGAAGCATTTAGATAGACAGGAAACCAGATTCACTGATAACCTGAATACACCTCTCTATAAAAAAAATGCAGCACCATACAGTACTTCATAATTCAAATTAAATAAACTGTGAAAATCTAAGAAAACACATACGACTTACTGAAATAATTTAGAAAAAAATATATTTTTACAATAGATAGATTATAGATTGTTTTTTTTCCCCAGAAAATCCATATATACAGTTGTGATACTCTCATAATACAACTCTGGGAGAGTTGTCAAAGCTATCAATTTGTGGAGGCAGATGGCTTCATTAAACCTTGAAAAGCATCCAGAGATTACATAGGCTGACAATTACAATTTATGGCTGTCTTTTCTTATTGCCCTTTCTGGATATTATAAGCAATTGATTTTTGTAAAAGGCTGAACATAAATGTCAGCTTCGACATATGTGAAGAGATGTAAACCAATATCAAATATTCGTTCTCTATTACAAGAACTGAGAACATAAAACATAATAGCAGCATAGAGTCTAACATGCCAACTCCGATTAGTATGAAATGGTTGGAGAGATTTTCAGCAGCAGGTAAAGAATCACTGTTCCTTGTGTCTCAAATGCAGCATGTGCTTGAAGCCATTGTGTTTTTGTGCTACAACTTCAAATATTTATGACAATCAAGACATTGAAACTCACAGTAGGAAACAATCTAAACATGTTCTGATTCACTTCTCGGTGCATTGATGCCGCATAAACAGTTGTCCTTCAAAACAAAGATAAGCAGTTCCTCTGCAGTGAAAGAATGAAGGACTGAAATGTAGAAGTAAACAATTTAGGTAAACAAGTGGGTAAGTTGAGAATGTACACATTTATAATTCAAACAGACGCTGTAAAGACTGACACAACTGGAACATTTCTATGGCATCCACCTAGTTCCAAAACACTGATGACTCGCTGAGGGTGTGAATAGCAAGTTTCATCTGATACAGGGTGTTTACTCCATTTATTTTATATGAAAACAAAAAAATATGTATGGAACAATAGTTAAACATTTGCAAATTCAATTTTCATATATAAACTGATACATAACCTTTTTGATTGAATAGAACAAAATGCTTGTAAGTGATAGTGTATATTTTTCTTTTTAGTGTTGCTGATATTAAATGCTACCATGTAAAGTCAATTATTAGACCTGACCTCATGAAATATTGAGAGATGTGTCTCAGAGCGCAGGATAAAAATACAAGCACGTCAAAATAAATTAAATAAACTGGATAAATGGACAAAGCTAACTCAAGCAAATGCTTGCAGAAAATGCCTCAACTAGCAGGCAGGCTTTTATTTAATTAGAAAATGTTTTAGGGAAGATACTTTTATTGGTGTGAAAAAGATCCCAGAGGGGTAAAGTCACAGATGAGAGAGATTCTATGGTGGACAGAGTTGAGGGTGGGTTGGGTGAGCAGGAGGGAAGAGCTGGGTAAGCCAGTGATTAAAATTAAACACAGCACATAGGAGCACTCAACAAGCAAGACACCACTTGCTCCTGTGCTGTCAGCTTAGCACACCTGGGTGCCCACTGGGAGAAGTTTCATATGCACGTATTAATTAAAATGACACAAATTAAAACAAGCATGAGATGATTGTGCTTGTCTTTTAGAGGCTGCATCTAACCATGTGCTGCCTTTCTAAAACTCTTGTTCCAAAGAGCCATCACATTAGTATCCCACTATCAAATATGCATCATCACTATTTGCAATGACGTTAAGCATAGAGGACAGCTTGTTGGCATTACATATCTGTGGTGCTTAATCCGCAGTCCGCCAGTTCACCACTCGCTAAAGCAGTCATGTGGCCTGTAGTGCAATATCATATAGAGTTGAAAGGTTCTCATTTATTTGCTCTTGAAACATTAGATACTGAGCTATACCACATCCATTACTGTGGGCTGCTCTCATTCTCCCTCACTTGTACTTTTCGTCTCGATTTCTTATCTTGAGTGAAACAAAATAAGAGCATCAATAGAGGTTCTATTCATATACGATTAAGATCAGAAAAGCTTGTAGAAGGCATAAAAAGATAAGAATCTGCTAATGTTATGTTTTGTTTTCCTTAGTTGAAGCCACATGTGTTCTGTGTGTTACAGACTGACTCATATTTGCAACAAAAGTAATGATGCTTTTACACACATTATATAATCCTACCTACATTAATGAAAAGTAGATTTTGCAAATGATACTATTTGTTCACACTAGCAACATGAAAAATAAAGTCTTTACATGTGGTACAAAAAGATATTACAATATATTAACTTAAATTAAAGTTGTCTTGTTTGGCATTTGATGTGTTTTTGATGTTCAGTCATTAAAATCAGATATGTGTCAGCATATACTTTATGGACGAACCTAAAGCAGATTAGTGGGTGCTGACCAGCAAGGCCGGGAGCCACACTGCAAGACTATTTACACTGCTATTGCAGCTGGTAAAAGGCTGCTGCAATGTTAGAATAACATCTTTATGCAGTCAACAGATATTTTAACAGAAACTTTTAAACACAATAAATCTCCCATCGAAGCATTTAAAATAAATTAAATCGATTACTCTTGGGTCCCAGTAGATGCAAATTTTATCAGACATAGCCTACTACACCAAGAACTCTGCAACTGTTTTAGTGGAAGAAAAATCTCCTATAAGGCCACATCTGTCATTCTTTGTCAAACGTGCATTTCTATGAGTGATCATAGTTACAAACCTGAAAAGCTTGAGGAAATCACTAGCAAAATGTGTGCAAAGAAAGAGTTGTTAGGAAGTCAGGAGAGAGTAAAAGAGGTTGTGCAGGATAGACTGGGAGAAGTTTTCACCTCTACATTTACAAGTGTTCGGATTCTGTGTATTACTGAGCTTTTTCTTTTGAATTATTGAATTTTATATCCCCCTTGCATGCAGCTTTGGGGCAGAATTGAATTCCTCAATGAAATTAATGTTGAAATAATAATTCCATACACATAATGTAATCTAGTCAAAAAACAAGATTTCTAAGGGGGATGCTGCTTTTATAGCCCTAGAACTATGAGTGTTCTGTTAAACACGGAAAATATTTGGGAAAAAATACCGAACTATTAAGAAAAAAAAGATCTTTTTTTTCTTTTCTGTTCTGTTTTTTCTTTTCTATTTTTTTGCTAGACCACTTTTGCTTGCTTGAAATAAACAATAAAACCAACATACACACACTGGTTTCACAGAACACAAGCATGTCATATAATTTTGTTTTTCTTCAACCTTTCTGACATAAACACAGTTTCTTTTTTCTATTTTACTTTTGAGGAAACGGCACATAGTCAGGAATCCAGGAATTATTTGTACAAAAAAGTATTAAAAAAATTCAAACTACCTAAAAAATGTTTTGTACTGTATTTAATGTGCTATGAGCTATAAAGCTGTGAATTTTCTAAATGTAATTGGTTCACACACCACAGCAAAACATCATGTATTCAGACCTCAATTCGAGATCATGTGAAAATCAAAGATTTGGGATGTTGATTGTCCCAAGTTAGCATGTTGCTGGTTTAACAAAGAATATTTTTAGAAAAAATAAAACATGAAGATGAACTAAGAACAAACAAACCTAGCTATCCAGTATGATGGGTAAAGATAACAAGATTCTCTGATGTAAAATGCACAAGAGCTATTGACCTGGGAATCACTTCAGCAGCTCAAGAGAAAAACATAAATCAATAGTCTTCAATATTTTTAGATAAGACAGAAGTGGAGTCTGAAGACATAGTAAGTAAAACATCTGAACCTAAAGCTTGAATGATGAAAAACTGTTTAGCTACTGACTAACCAAAAGTGTAAATTTTCCAATAGACCCTCACTAGCATGGAGGGAAGTCACATTAAAATAAAAATATTCTTCATTAAAGGGATTCAAAGAAAATAATTTTCATGTGTGAAGTTTTGGATATAACTGCAGAAATTTGAGCAGGTTTTGTTTGAAAAATTTTCAGCAATAATTATCGCTTTAACTTCAGTACATCTTCTGACACATTAAGTCTGAAAGCTCTATCCTCAAACAGAATATGTCAAACACTTGCACGACAAATGATCATGTTGAAATATTTAGCTTATTCAGACTTTAATGTAATTTGGTTGAATTTTAAAAAAGCAAAGATTCCCCAGGTAAGATCACTCCGCAGTCCATTTGAACAGGATATAAAATGAGGAGTCAACAGTGTTTAGTCAAATAAAAGGCAGAGATTAAAGAAACTTTGGCAGCCAATGTGGGTAATTGATTTATAATTCATCAGCAGTTGTGCTGAGCAGCAGACTCCAGAGACATGGGGCAAATCTCTCTTACAACCTCCTTACTTTCCTCATGAGAATACTTAATACAAGAAGCTCAATTCTCAAAGTGGTTGCTCAAAGCACAAATATTCATGGACACTGCAGCAAGCTGACAGAATTTAAGCAAAACAATGCACTATGATGCAGACCCAGCTTGATTAAATGAAATTGCGCATTCCCCTTAACATCATAGATCACTTTCGCTGCTGTGACAAACTGCCATAAATCTCTTTATGTCCTACCTTGAAAGGTCAGCATTTGGAAAGATAAGTACAGATACACTGTTTTATATCACAATCATAAAATAGAGAAAGCAGAGGCAAGTCCAAAGACAAAATTCCTGGCTAAGCAATAACATTCTGCCCATTAGTGAATAGTTTTTTGTTGAGGTTGCAGGAGTGAAACAGTGGTAAATGTCACTGTAGTCTGATGCTGTACTGTTCTGGCTATCAAACCTGGTGTGAAATAATTACTGGGTAAAGTGCAGAAATGTAAGCTGTAATGATTGCATGAAAAAATGTCAATAATTATACCATGGAAAAGTTTATGTAGGCCAACTGACTGTTTGAGGGATGGAAACATGAACGCAGTAAATGTTTCAACTGTCAAAAGTCAATTTATGTATACAAATAGCCAGTTTATAGAAGGTAATATTCCAATGAAATGTATGCTATAATAGATCGTATCCCTGACAAGCTACACAACAAAACAAAGTATATAGTATGAGTATTGATTCTAACAAAACAAATTATATATATGAGTATGGATTTTAACTGCATAAATTTGGCAAATTAAATTTAAAAGAAAATAAATCTGTCATCATTACTTTATTTTAGATTTGTGTCTGTCACTAACATTTGCTTGCCCTGGATATGTTAACATTTTGCAGAAGAATGGACATCTGTGCATTTGCAGTGGACAGATAATAAATTTGAAAATGCAGTAAAGTGTCTGACATTTTGTACAAAGTTGATGTAAATAAATCAAATTTACAGCTTTTTTAAGATGCATTTTTTAAACTATACAATAAGGGGAAACCACCAAGTGGGCCATAGCAAACATACATGTTACACAGGTTGCAAAAATATGCCTTATGTACCATTATTTTTTTAAAGAATAGTTAATTTATTAATTAGAATTTTTAGCAAATCACTTGGAGCTAACTGAGCTTTTACATCCAGTCAACTCTCATAAAAGCAGCATCTGGAGGAAGTCTGAACCACCCGGTGCATTTGGAGCAGCAGGGATACAATAGTTCAAGCGGGATCAGCAAAGTCACCTTAGCAATACATGTGACTGAGCACTTGCTTGTTTGGGAAACTCATTAATCATTCGTGTGTGATTCAATAGTAGCAAGATTGCATTTCATAAAAACAGACCGCATCAATGACATTTCAGTATCTACAATTCATCTGCAACCTCCCACATTCACCATTTATCAGTTTCACTGACAAAGTCTGGCGCAAATATGCATAGCTTTCAAAAATGATTTTAAAGTTTTCTTTTTGAGTCAAAACAAAAGGTTGTAGAAGAATGTGGCAGCAGAAGCATTCTCGACTTTTATATTCAAGTGTTTTTCACTGTCTTGAAGTTGAACAAATGTCCTTTTCCAGAAGTGTAACGTCCAGCAGATATTTAGGAAATATGTGTTTTGGCACAACTTCACAGCATGCTTGTTTTCTTTTTTTAACAAACTTATATGCTCATAAAGTTTTGTTTCCTCATTCAACCCAAATTTAATTATTAGTGGCACTTGCACAATTGGAATTTAAATGATGGTTGAATCACCAGCTGTGAACAATTAGGAAATGACGATGATGACCATCAGATGGTGAAAACAAATTCCCAAGGATCATTTTGCTATGCATCTCTTACAGCTGGCCCAAATAACAGCTTGTCTCCTAAAAACTGTAGCATGACAGGACATGGCTGCTCCCTTAAAACAACCATAAACACGTGATGTGGCTTCCGTTATTGACTGAATGATCATGCATGGCTGATTTCCTAATGTCACAATAAGCATGTGAAATAGCTTTTGGTATTGACTGTATGGATGGAATAACAGATATGGATGTTGTAAAGACCATCTAGCGCTTAATGGCTTTGAAAGCATACTCACCCTGTACCAAACAATCTCTCTCAGCCTTCCATCGGTTTTGAAGTTACATTTGAGGGTTACAGTCTCACCGACAACAACAGGAGGCAGTGGCTCTATGGTAACTGTCAAATATCCTGAAAAATACACAAAAGGAATGACAAAAAATATTAATTAAATAATGCTGCTAAAACATATTGCTAATATCCTTTTTTTAATTCAAAAGTTAATATTTGACTAAGAAAAAAGTATTATTTAAAAAGTTGTCAAATTACTTTCAAAGATAAAATTTATTCTGCCTTATTTTTCTATGGGAAAATTACATTCATCATCCTTGAGTGAATTGTACATGCAATCAACACACTCTCCCACATGGATCTCAAATTGCTTAGTAAATAGCACTTAAGAAACATTAACTCAGGAAATAAGGTTGTATTTTGCATGACGATTCCGCCATCATCATGATTCCATCATCATGCTCAGCTATGCAAAGAAACACAAGTATATCTCATAAAATGTGCTCCAAAGCTTCACACATATTCACCACTGCCATGCAGTGTGTTTCTGTTTTCTTACACAAATATTATGTTCATCTGAATGAACATAGTTGTGTGAAATATTATTTGCTTTGCTAAAACCATGTTTCTGTTTAAAATGATTTTTTTTTTTTACTATGGCAGTTCCTGTTTGCATTGTTATGCAATGTAAAACATTTTCATAAAATTGTTATTGATTAGTTTAACAAATGCAAAATGTATAGAAAAAACAAGAAATCTCCCAAAATTATCTTGTTTTCTCAAGTGCTTTTGGTACCCGTTGATTAGAAAATGGGTACCAAATAAATCGGATCTTACTTAAATTATTTTGTACATGAAAAGTATGGCTAGTTTCCATGAAAATGTTGCAGAAAAGTTTTGTACAGAAAGACTGGAGTTACAGAAAATCCTACATAATTTTTACACTAAGATTTTAAATTTCTTAAACTTTCTATCCTTGTGTGTTTTTTTTTAATTGCATGTTGGAATGGTCACTAACCACTTATTTCACCCGTAGCTCATCATAAATTGGCACGTAGCAACAAACCATCTGTTTACCCTTTATAGCAACACTTTTTGACCAGCAGGATACTTTCCATCATATGATCTAAGAGCAGGTGGCCAGTTTGCCAACACAATCTTTGGAAAATATATGAGCATTTTTCCACTGTGAAACAGAAGATTTTAATAATGTCCCAAATGTTTTCATACGTCTAACCAGCTTTGATTTTACCGAAACAAAAATAAAGCTAATAGTTTCACTGACTTTGTAAAAAAGGCAGCTTTTTAAAATGTTGTTGAAAATAACAACCACTAAAGAGTAACAGGCAAAAAGCTACGAGTTAGTTCCATGAATGCTAGAAAGCACTTCCTGTCATCAGTAAATAATTACTTATCAGTACTAATTGTTAACCAACTCGATTACAAATTAGAAAAGTTTAACCATATGTTCTCATTTGGGTATATCTCATCTGTCATGCAGACAGTTGGGGATCATCACTGACTTTACTGTGCGAAAAGTAGGGAAAGACAAAAAAAATGCTTTCATCAATATCCAAATTACAACTGAAAAGTTAAGTAATGGAAATGACCATATAAAAAAATCTAATGTATAACTCAAATATTGTTGAGAGAAAAATGGACTGTTATAGTTTACTCTGGTGCTAAACTAGACTAGTTTTATGCAAAAACTGTTTTGGAGTACACAATAAGCAATTGCATTGCATATTAACGAACCACATGTATGATTATCTCTACATATGTTTTATTTCCTGCAGGGCTGTGGGAGCTGGATGACTGGTAATATTCAGAGGGAAAAGGGAGGAGTTCACCTTCTACATGGAATCACAGGTTTTTTGGGGGGTTTTGTCAGGTGGGGGTGTGTAGGTGTGGTTGTACACATGCACACATATCTAACAAAAAAATCCACATAAAAACAGATCAGCTGAAATAGAAACACAACCTTCTT
This sequence comes from Xiphophorus couchianus, assembly GCF_001444195.1. NCBI lineage: Eukaryota > Metazoa > Chordata > Actinopteri > Cyprinodontiformes > Poeciliidae > Xiphophorus > Xiphophorus couchianus. The sequence goes on from NC_040247.1 coordinate 7,672,888, forward strand.
GCTGTCAACTCAAGTTTATTTGTAAAGTATATTTTAGCAACAAAACAGTATAAATTATACTGTATATACAAAACACAATAAACATACCAAAAAGAAACATTGCTATAGTGGCAAAATAAAGAGCAGTGAAAAAAATCAATAATTATTAATCAAAGGAAACTCTAAATAGCTGGGTTTTAGCCTTGATTTAAAGGAACTAAGTGTTTCAACAGTTTTGTAGTTCTCTCGATGTTTTTAGCTTTACCAACTACAGCTGTGTAACAAATCTTCATTATTCATAGGTTCAAAAATAATTACTTTAGTTTTGTTTTTGTTCAGCTTAAGAAAATGGTAGCATATCCACACACTGGCTTGTTCTATGTATCTGCTTAATGTTAGAATGGGTGTGATGGCTGAGGAGCAACAGTCCTAACCACTATACCACTGTTCAGCTCTGTGTATAATCAATTATTTAAAAACCAAGCAGAAAAAAAACTGAAAAAGATTTAATGGCCAACTCTTCATGAAGGATACTTTACTGTTTGATCATCAGCAATTTGCAAAATAGCTTACACGTTGCCTGAAACCTGCAGATACGGTGTCGCAACCCTAAATATATACAGTTACTATATCTGAAGAAACAGAAGATTAGATCTTGCAAACTGCAGCAGGGGAGTACAAAGGCAATTAACTTGGGATAATAGGTAGACCCGAGAGAAAACAAACATGTCCTAAAAGGAATGCTGCCTGAGCAAAAACCTGGTTCAGAAATTTATAAATACATTGTTCCCTGCACCTAAAGAAAAGCAATCCTTCACGACATGCTTGATACATAAAATATTATCTAATAGTGAAATTGTAACAAAACAATTAACAATTTCACTTTTCAGAAAACATCTTCTGACCTCTCATGCACCCTGGATAGAGAAAACATTATGTCAGAAGTGACCACTTCCATGAGCAGAGAAAAGCGATTTCCACTAAAAAACAACACTGTAATTTTCCGTGACCCATTCATCTGAGGGATCAAGTGAAACCAAAAGCATGCCACAGAATCCAAGACCACTACATCAACTTCATTAATGTTGCTTTTCCCTAATTTGGCACTGTATGGAAAACACAAGACAATGTGTCATTCTCAAAATCACACACAAGCTGCACACACTGCAACTTGAACAAAACGTCTTGTGAATCTGTGTCAGTATGGCCAAAGGTGAATATATCAGAGATTTTTAAATATAAGAAAATTTACTTTTGATATTGTTTAAAACAAGAAAATCTGGTTGCTCTAACATAGCATTTAGTGTCAATAAACTCATGAAAAGCTAGATCCACTTTGTGGTTAATAGGAACAAAAAAAGAATAAAACCCTTATAGCTACGCAGTAACATTCACATTGATTTATCCATGTACATAAAAGACAAAAAAACCCATTTATGATGTTTGAAGTAACCACCATTAATCTTGTAAGATATACACTATGCTGTTTCTGCACCATAAAAAAGATGCTGGAGCTTAAACCCAGCACCAAATTAAACGGCTGTTCACTCCTCTGAATGCACCAGAATACAACAAACCATTTCAAACCATTTTGCTCTTTTCTCTCCTGTTCTGACTTTCCCATGAAGCAACCTTTGACAAACATCCACTTTTGAAAAGTACTAGTCCCAACAACATATCTCACTTCTGTCCACACTTCACACTGTTGTCCTTTTTCACATTCATCGTTTTTTAGTTGCACAGATCAATTCTTAATCATTTAAACAATAGATTTATTTACATAATGATTATATGAGCTTTAGGTTAATTAGCATAATTTCATAAATTAACTTTGTTGCAAATCCAAATTAAAATGAATAAATGCATGCTTATACTCAATGTGCTTAAACGATGTAACGTCAGCTATCTAAAACCCGTTTGAGAAGATAATTATGTAATTTTCAGTAAGAATAACACTTTCAATTTTAGTAAAATTCTATTAAGTAATCAGGAGACTGGCTGGAAGCTGGAATTTTTTAAGATACAAGCAGCATTTTAAACAGGTTTGGGTTATCACCATTAATAGCCAAGCCACAAATCAGCCTGTCTCTCGTGTCCACACACCTAGATATGCTCATTATAAAATCTTAATTTAATCAGACGGCTGAAGAGTTCCTCTCTCCAGAGTCAAATTGGATGGATAAACTTTTTCAGAAAATGCATGTCATTAACACGGAGCTGATGATCTCAGTGAAATCCTCACTACTTATTATGAACCCAAAAAAGGAGCAGTCGGTTCGATGAATCTCTCTTTGGGAACTATACTGTCATAAGATGCATTAGCAAGCCTATGACAAAAAAGAGAGAAAAGAGGAAATGCCAACTACCCTCCAGGAACATGATTACTCATCAGAGAAAAACTCTGTTGTTGCCTCCAGAGATGGACACAAGTGTTTGGTTAAGTGGTAAAGCATTTATTGCACACTCCAGATGGTGGTTTTCTTCTGTGGTTGCAGGAATTAATTTTGGGCAATTTGTTGACTATGTAGTACAGTGTAAAATTATGTATACACAATGACAGAAAATTGCTTCAGAGCCTGTGGTAAAGGATGAGAATTTTTTGTGAATTACATGGGTTATACACTTGTGCCAGGGTACTTCAAACCTAAAAGAATCCCTATAATGAACTGGAACAGATACACTTTGCACATACACAAACATGAGGGTTTAATTCACACACATCCAGTATCCATCGAGTACCATCCAAATGACTACATAAACTAAACACATTTTATTTGCCAGTTCTCTGTTGAAGATACTCCAATGAGCAATAAGTCTTGTTATGCTGGATACCCCTATTAAAACATTGGTTAATGTAGGCAACATTCAGGTAGTTCAGAAGTAAGCATAAATTTATGCCAAGCATAGGAAACAGCAGAGTATAAAATGTTTTATATAAGTAGTATGTCACATGAGTCAGGACTGTTTAGAGTGAACATGAAAACTTCCATTCAACCCTTCCCAAATGGCACCCAAGAGATAAACATTTAATGCACATTTAAGAGCTTTTCAGTTAAGACATAGCTATGATTATTTTTAAATAGCAAATATGTTCTTTTTTGTATTTACCACACCATAAAAAGCACTTCAAATAAATGTATTTACATAGCACCAATTCACAACAAATGGTCTCAATGCAATGTCCAAAATAATTAAATCCAAAAACTGGAATTGTATGCAATGGAATACATTCCAGTTCAACCTTAGTTTTAAAACAATGTAGTCAAATTTAGGTAATAATGGTATATGGGAAAACTTATTCTATCCAAGGAAAATTGGGAACAATTGCTGCAGCAATCTCGTTCTCTAGAAAAAGTATGTGGAAAAATGAATATCTGAAAGCTTTATGCCTTAACTTTACTGGAATCCTTAATACTACGAATGTATGTGGAAACAGTAGAAAGTAAAAGTAAATTTTATGAGGAGGAAACCCTCAGTAGAACCTGGCTCACCGTGAGTGGTCAATCAACAGCAGATGTACTCAGTGGGTGGGTGAATGTGAATACGTGAAAGGCTGTAGTATGAAACACTTTGGGGTCCACCAGACTTTATAAGTACAAGTACAGACCATTTACTCTACCATTTATTTTCTATGTTACAGAAACAAATAGCCAATGGGAGTAATAGCTCTTTTAATTGATTAATCTCAGAGAAAAAGCACTAAATAAATATAGAAATATTAAATATAAATATATAATGGCGATCTGTGACCCAGCAGAAAAATCAGAGCATATATTGGCAATGATTGCTCCTTCAACTGCTATTTTTAAAAGAAAAATACAGGGATTGACAAAGAAAGACGTGGCCTGAGTGTCATCTGTAGAGAAAGAAACTATTGGAAGCAGTAGCAGAGCCAATGGCCCCTTCCAGGACGGTATCACAGGTTAACAGAAATACTGGGCCAGGTTTCACTTCTACAAAGAATGGAAACAAAGAGTAAGGACTTAAAGTTAATGACAGTCATTACTGCAGATGATGCACATGAGAAGAGTAGTAGGAGAAAGTAGAATTAATTTGCTTTCACGAACCATTTTTCATTAAATTACAAAGCTGTATTAAAACCTATTTTATTGTGCAAAGTTAAACGGCAAAACAATACTATCTAAATTAGTACACCGAAATATATTTTTTAAAATTACAGTCCAGTTTATCCATATTTTTCAACAACTTGACATTTTAAAAATTGTTAAAAATTTAAGATGTCATCCTGGATATTTTCCGTACCTGTAAACAAAAAAAAAGAGAAGAAATAGTTGTGGTTTAGCTTGTCAACAGTTTAGAGAAAGTTTTATTTGTTTTTTTTGTTTTGTTTTGTTTTTTATTTTTGGAAGAAATGTGCCATAATACTTACTGTAAATGCATTATTTAGCCAGGAATGGAAATACTTAAACATAAACCCCGTAAGTAAGCACCTGGGCATAAGCCTTCCCTGTGTGAATCAAACACTCTGCTCAACAAGTATATTAGCTTGCCGTCTAAGTCTCACAAAGCACAGCATGACTCTTGCAGAGCAAGAACCAACCATTTTGTGTAACAGTTTCTATGGCAAGGAGGATGAGTTGAGAAAAATGTTTAAGGGGGTGTTGCATCCTTGATCTGTGATAGCTTCCTCAAAAATTATTTTAAGAGAATACGTCTTTTGTTCTATCAAAGCATATGAAATCCACGTTCTGTCAAATTTTTCAAATTTATATTGTTAGTAAGTAATTTTCTTCATGATGCTGAATTCTTGAACATCACCAAGTACTCATGCTAGTTTGAAATGACCTGAGATTGTAGGGCATTTAATTGGCTCATATTAGCTAGTTGTGGAAGCAAACAAAGCCTCCAGCTTGTCTTAATCCATCAGAGGCTCTGCTGGAACAACATCTAATGAGAGCTGCAAACTATGCTTTCTGCCATTAATAACAGCAATTTGCCAAAATGCAATGAGAAAAACAAAACATACTCAATGATGGACTGGCTCAAAATTGCACCTGTTATTGTGCTTTGTGATTTATGTTAAAGGCGTACCTTGGCTAAGGTGTTGGTGCGACTTGGGGTATGAGAAAACTGTGCTCTGTGTTTTTCAGCTCTCCTTCTCAACAATGCCTCTAAGCAATGTAAACAAACAAAGCCAATTTTAGCAGCCTAACACAAATCTGAACACTATCAGATTCAAAAACATAAACAATTTGGGTTTTTTTTTTTTTGAAGAATTGAAAGAAAAAAAAGAGAATTAACAGAATGTTATTTTTTTAAGTGAAATTTCAAATCCATATGTTGACTGTTTCATTACTGAATTAAAGTTACTGAATTAAAAAAAATATTATTTAGTATTCCATGTGAGACAAAGGCCTGCTTTGATCCTAGTAGTGTCAGACATTCTGAAGCTTAAAATGCTTTGATATTGGAAATTTCCCTATTCATAGCATGAAAATTGAGTCAATGCTCTGTTGGTCCCTCATAAAAAAAAATGCAAGGCCAAAGTCAAAGGCTAGCGGTAGAATAGGTTAGCCAGGAAAGGAGAAACTTAAACATAAACTTAAACTTCAACAGTTTCACTTTCTTTGTGTCATAATCCTTTCACCTCTTCCACCACAAGTGAATGCAACACAGAGTGACTTTAAAAACTGTACTCTGTTTTTTTTTTTTTTTTAAATCAAATGTAAAAAGGCTGAGAAGCCTTTGGCTACCTGGAATGTATTCAAAGAGGCACTTCCACTGGTCAAAAGGGGGGCCGAGCAAGTGTGTCAAGCATCCGATCAAATTATAAAGAAAAAACAAAACAAACAAACACTTTCCTCAACTCATTTGGTCACAGCTATTGCTCGTAAAATTAAACTGGGAGGAAAACCATTTTAAACCAGTCCACCAGTTGGGACAGGCTTTTTTCCAAGAATTGTATCTCAAAAAGCTCAGTTTATATAGTAACAGTTGGCAACTGCTACTGTCAGATTGTTGCAGGTTGTGCAGGGAATGATAGGTAGGGCATTTTAGAATATTTTTTGCATTTTTCATACTAAATATCTTTTCACCTTTGTTTGTTTGCCCAACACTCAGGTAATAAAGGTCTTCAGTCTTGTCCAACATAAAGTTGCAGCACTTTTGCAAGTTTATTGTGGAGCTTGACCATTTTCATCAGTCAAGAGGCTTTTTTATGGTGTGTTTCATTGTTATTGTGCTAAAGAGCTTTTTGATCAGGAAAACACAAAAGAGCTGAGACAGGTGCATTATAAACTGAGAATTATGATGAATGGAAAGAAATCAACAGAAAGTAGATGGTGGAATCAGCTGCACCAACAAAAAAAAAATAAAAAATCAGTGGGATTTGGAAAAGTCTAAAAATGATTTTCTGCCATGAACCAAACTCCCATGTTTGAGGTGACATAGGGTGGGTAAATGAGTTAAACCAATTCTTCAGCTTTGGACCCCTCCTCTCACCCCAATCCAGTCATCACTGCTTCAAGCCATCTTATCTTCCACCCCTACCTGCTTTTCATCCAACAGCTTCACACCTCTTGGCTCTCTGCCACCCCCACTTTCTCTGCATCAGAAGATTCCTTCCCATCATTTACACCTCCAAACACACAGCCTCTCTCTAATTCCACAACCCTGCCACTCTCAATACTCCAGGTGAGTATTGAGTACTCATATACACAACAAGCTGTGAAAGATCATTGTGCGAAATGCTGCAGGTCCAGATGGCATCAGACCCATGCTCCTGAGGTGCTGCCCGGATCCACCTTGTGGCGATATTGGATTCATATCCAACATGAGCTTGAAGCTGGGGAAGGTACCACAGCTGTAGAAGACCTCCTTTGTGTTCCCGAAGAGTGCATACCCAAAGGACCTCAGCAGCCACAAACTGGTGGCAATGAACTCACAGAAGATGAATTCCCGCTCCATGAAACCCATGTGATGGGGAGGCTAGTCTTTAACCATTTTCACCTCCTTTTGAGGTCTTTATTAGATCTATCGTAGTTTGCCTACCAGCCTGGCGTCAGAATAGAAGATGGCATCATTGACCTCTTTCACAGGTCACAGGACCTTGATTTAGATGGAACCTGGAAGCCTTCCGTTCTGAGATCTTTCCTCTTTGATTTCTCCAGTGCTTTTAACGCTATTCAACCGGAACTTCGAAGGGGACAGGGTGGAGCTGTCACAGTATCCGTCTATCACAGTGGACACTGGTCTCCCATAATGTTATAACAAAAGTCTGTGTTAGCAATACAGGGGATCCCAAGGAAACTGTGTGGAAACTGTTCTTCTTCACACACAGTGGACTTCTCAATCATTCCCCTACAATGACTAAACATCCCAGGAACTGACACTGACATACTTGGACTCATGTAAGTAAACAGGAGTTCACCTAAAAGAAATACTAAAACACTGATGCTCCTTACAGAAAGGGTCAGAATAGACTGAGATGCTCAGGAGTCTAAGCTCTTTTGAATGTGCAGGGTTTTTTTTTTTATTCTGTGGTGGCATCAGCCATCTTGTTGTCTGTTGGAACAGCAGCTTATCTACAGCTGGGAAGAAGTGATTCGATAAGCTCATCAGGAAGACCAGCTCTGTCCTAGGATGTCCCCTCAGACTAGTGCAGGTGCAGGGAAACAGAAAAACACCAGTGAAACTAACATCACTTTCTGGCAGTGCCCCCCCCTCCTGCCATGCATGTTGCATAACTGGAAAGCTCATTGAGTGACAGACTGCTGCATCGTAGATGCACAAAATAGTTATAGATCCTTTCTCCCAGCAGCTATAAGACTCTATAACCAGTAATGCTCCTCATAAACTCAAAATGTTGTTTACATTGCTGCCCCTTTGCATATTTTTGTAATTTCTTTTTGTATTTTTTTATTATTTTAGCACAAATATAGAGAGCACACTTTAAGAAAAACAATTATCTTATTCAGTTAGCACATTTCTTAGGATCTGCGTATGGTATTTAAAAAAAAAAACTTTTTACATTTGACCTTATACAGTCATTCTTATTTTTTTTTCTTTTTGTTGATCTTTATGTTCAAATGCGTGTTTTCATTTGCCTGTCACTTTGGGGGTTTTAGGATAAGGGACAAGAAAATGTGTTTCTGTTCTATTGTTTTATTATTACCACATTTAAGGAGAAAGGGAGGAATTCAATAATCCATTCCATTGCCATTTGCTACTTTTCTACTTGTCACAAAGCAGATTGCATTAAATACCTACAGACACAAAGTCTCCCATCAAATCCAGCATAAGACCTTCTATATGCCACGGGACTTTTATTTCCATCTGACCACCTCCAGGACCCCAAACCAGCAGACGACCTACTCCATGACCACAAAGCCCCCCATCACTCACTGCCCATTGTGGTCTATCAACTCACCCTCTTCATAACAGCTTCAAAGGGCAGAGATAGCTAAAAGGGCCAAACCAAAATTGAACAATAAGGATTGATTTTTACTATGTTATATATTAGGAATCTGGAATGCTCTATAATCATGGCATATCAGTACATTATTTTAAACACAATTAAAATTAATTTATTTGATAGAAAAAGAAGAAATATATGCTAAAGATATCAGGCATACATGAATAGAGGGTAATATTAGTTCACTGACCAGGATTTTGTTGTTCATAAATTATTGATAAATTTATTAAGCACCTACTTTCTTGTTTCAATCTGCAAAACAGCCAACATTTTCTGAGGATGCCTTCTCAAGCCATTTTTAAATGTGGACAAACTCTGTAGGGAAAACGTGTTGCTATTTTCTGTGTGAGGTATTTTATTGAGCAAGTCTGTCATGCCTTATCATTTTAAAATTGGAATCATTCACTAATAACATTTAGTGCCAGCATTGAGCCTTTGCCTCTGGATTCCAAAACAATAACATCAGAAAGCATATACCACACACCAAACGTGTAAAGAAACATTTTTGTCAATACATGTAATTAACCAAAGAAAATCCATGTAAGAAACTTAACTGAAAGCTTTTAGTCGGAAGAAAATGATTTATTTATATGATCACTCGATTAGTAGTTAATATGCTCTCTGAGCAAGACATAATCAGTATTTCTCTGTGTATTAGTCTGATCATGCATAAAATAAAAATAAAAATCATACTGATTGCACCAAGTCATGGGTTAATGCAAAACATTCTCAATGTTAGTACACCCTCAGACATATACTTAAAATGATAATACCCTCATCTAGAGAGTATGCTTAAAATAATATGAAAATGGATGAAAATGAATCTTTTGATATGAGCTTCACATTTACAAGATTTCAACAGACTTGAACACCTGTGGGAGATGTTGTGGTTGGTTTGTTAGACAGTGCTCTCTAGCAACAAATCCAAAACTCCAAATGTAGGAATATGCTTTGGAAGAATAGCTTCATGTTTTCTTAGCAGAGTTTGGAAGACTTAAGCAAACACTGACTAGGCATGTTCAAGCTGTTCTGGAGCACATGGCAGCGTAATACCAAGCAAAGACGCACTGAATGCTGTACACTGTTGTTTTTAGGTTTGTCATCTGTCTATGTCTAAAGCGCTTTTATGTCAAACTATATTAAACATGATAAAAACAAAGTATCTCTACTCCACATGCAGTTGAAATCAGATATTTTCATACATTATAGAAAAATGCATAGCCGTTATCAAAGTCTTACATTAAATCAAACTGAACACTTTCCGTTTCAAGTCGATTAAGAAAAAAACTAAAAAACTATTTCTAAGTGTACATATGTCATACATATACACTGTGTGTATATGTTTATTTAAAGTCTTTTAAACTTGGGTTGAATGTTTTGAATATCGTTCCCCAAATCAGGGGGAGTAGACCCAATTGTGGTCTACTCCCCCTAAAAGAACTGATATACAGTAATGTAATGTAGCTCACCTTTCTTTTCACCTTCACCAATTTTATACAGAACTGACTTTGGGGTCTTGTGACACTCTCCTGAAGATCAGGGGTTTGGGTGTGTTACTGCAAGGATAGCTGCTGTACTTCATAAGATAAAACCATGAAGAAGGAATGTTATGTGGAAATTCCAAAACCCTGACTTTCTTATCCTTAGCCACGTTGATAATAGTTTGGCAGTATGCTTTAGATCAGTGTCTAATGGAAAGACTAATTTGTGTCCAAGCTTCAACTTCCTGGTTCATACGTTGAGCTGTTGCTTCATCTCAAAATATAATTTCCTCATAACATTCTTTCTTCATGGTACTCTCTATCTTATTAAGTACAGCAGTCTTTCTTGCAGTGACTCCTGAACCCTTCATTTTCATTCAAATCTTGTCATTATGATCCAACACTTTAATTTCAATTTTATCAAAGCACAGGAAACCTCTTCAAAGATAAAATCTTATCTGGCTTTTATAGTCCTTTTGAAGTAATGGCTTCTTCTTTACAGAGTAGCCTTTCAGTCCATACTGGCAGGACTCATTTCACGTATATAATGACACTCTCTGTCTAGCTTTAGCACGCATCTTCAGAAGATGTTTTGGTTTTGTTTGAAACCACACATCAAAACACATTTATCCCTGGCACACAAAACTCCACTTCCTCCTAAACGAGATGGGGGCTTGATGTTTCAGTGCTGATTATACTGATGTGTAATTGTTTGAACAGATTAACCTGACACCTTCAGGCTTCTAGAAATTGAACCAAGGGATTAAGCAGACTTGTGGAGGACCAATCTTTGTTTCCTGATTTCTTTTGATTTTTTCCTGATGTCATACAAGAAAGCAGTGTGTTTGAGGCATGTGTTGAAATACATACACAGGTGTGTATCCATTTGACTCAGATGTTGTGAATCACAAGCTTGAACTCCCTTGAGATCATCATCTGGAACTTTTAGTCAGACATCAAGGAAAACAAAGGTTTATTTTAAGAGTACATATGCAGTGTAAATTAATATTGGGTTTCAAATGTAACCTGTGTCAGGCTAGCAGCTTTGACAGCAATTGCCGACAAGGAAAAACTCTTCAACACAGTCAACACATCTTGGGTGGTAATTTGTAAATATAAGCAGGGCTCAGGAAGAGTAACATGGCAGGAGCATCTAGATGACCTGCTGATAATTTATTCTGGCCAAGAACACAATCTGTGCCTGTAGAGAATGTCCTTCTTTGTAAACAGAAAGATGGAAGCTGGTGTGTTTTTCAATCAGAGTGATTTACTGTTTAATGACATGCTTCAGCTTCAAGAGTGTCAGCAGTCGTCCTTTGTAATCCACCGCCCTCCCACATTCCAGTGCTGCTGTGGTGGATAGCAATCACAAGGAACCTTATCAGTGGGTCCTCATTTTAGAGGGCCTTAGGCATCTGGAATTATAATGTCAATGGTGAAGAGAGTTGGACCCAGAAAGGAAATGCAGCCAATCCTCCTACACAGCTTAGTCAGACAGGGTTATATCGTGGATTTTTAGCTGGCCAACTATGACAGATATTCAGTTTTTAAAATCTCCTTTTCTTTTCTGCCTTTATATGGCCTAAATTAGCACAGGAATGTACAAATGCAACATAAAACTCACAGCTTCTCCTTTTTCATATATATTGTTGCACAGGTTTAGTGATTCTCAAGACCATTTTGGTATTTTAGGAAATAAACAGCAACAAGAAAGCAGTTTCTTTCCACAGGAAAAAAACAAAACAAAACATAAAAAGGATCTCTTGGGATTCAGTTGTTATTAGCTGAGGCACATAAGGCTTGCATGATGAAGAAAGAAGACCACAATTGCTGAAGCCTGCAAGTGGTCCCTGGATAGTAATTTGAGCACCAAGTTTTATATGGCGATGACATCTGGAAAAATGATACATAAAGGAAGGTCTGGTACATATTATCCAGCTGGGAACTTGTATGTGCAGGGACAAATGTGTCATTAGCTTGTCTGCTTCAGGTGGACATTCTAAATCAATGTGCAAACTAAGTCAAATAATTTGCTGTAAAGTAAAGAAAATGCAACACTAACATTCACTGGCTTTAAAGCTGGTTTTTATAATGAAATGTATGATTTACAATATTTTCTATTTATTACAGTTCCTGTATTGGCATTTCACTTGAAAAAAATAAGTTTAATATTTTAAAGAGGACATAACAAATCTGCCTTTTCCCAGATAGCTAAAAATATATGTATTTGCCTTAAAGTATATCGATAATATTGCAGCTGTGACGACTATTCATCATTCTATGACTGCCAATCTCAGTAATACGTGGACAAAATAATCAATCTTTGCCAAGACTGCTGCATCTATCATTTGCTTCTTTTTATTTTTCATGACTGCAGTCACATGGCCATGCATCTTAAAAACATGTGAAAGATACTCAATGAGGTGGTGAAAATGTGTGAAGACATGATAGGAAGATTTTAGAACAAGTTCATCCAGTCAATTTCTAAGCCATTTCTGGCCTTAGGCAAATTATTTGCCTTGGTTACAGAAAATAATACACTCATCAAGCAAAATTGCATCATCAGCCATGGTCTGTATTACCCAAAGTGCTACACCAGAATGCAGTAAATTATTTTGAGGAACAGAAGTTTGACTTGGGCCTCTAAATCTGGAGTATCTTGATGGTACACACAACAGTGAAATCAAAAGAAGCTTTCTAGGTCAGGTTGTTACATAAGGTGTGGATGGACCCATTTTTTTTCATGAATGGTTAAAATCCAGTGTGACATGTTGGTTCTCATGGCGACAGTCTTTGTATGAATTCTGATTAAGTAAAACAAAAGTAATTAATAGTGAAGAGTACCTTATTGTGTGAAAGAATGACACTCACTACATAGTTTTACTGTCTTTGCCCAGTTACATATTTTTACACTGGAAACAATTACATAGACACAATAACAAAATGAGAAGGTCTCAACTGCTACTCCAGCGGTTTAAAATGGTCTGATCTTAGGACTGTGGGGTTTTTTATGATGGCAGCAAACAACCGAGGGATTAATCAGACTTGTGGGGGTCCAATCTTTGTTTCCTGATATCTTGCCTGATTTCTTTTTATTTTTCCCTAATGGGAAAAATAAAAAGGAACCAGGAACAAGGAACCAGCTTTTACAGTCTCTGCCTGTAAACAGGCACATTTCTGAATTTGCTTGTTTACAAATTTAAATAGTAAACATGCAGACATATAAATACATTGCAATTGGTGGACTGACATAAATATGGATAAATAAAAATATAATTATGGGTGATTGATGATGACTGTACATCACCAAATAAAATAGTCAATGAAATGACTTTGGTGTGTAATAAAGTCATGCCCTACTCAAACAGTAACTAAAGGTTTTAAGGCCCCATTTGTTGATAATTTTGTTACCTCTGTGTCTCAGTATTAATCTGACAAGAGGAAAAGGGGCAATTAAGGGCTTTGTGTTACATCAGAAGCCCTCAAAGGCAAAGTGTGGTTTGTTTATGACTTCAGAGCATAGAAAACTGGTAAGGGGGATAAAAACGGAACTTACATGAAGCTTTATCTGTGCTATGGTAAGGATTAGAGGACTGCCTGCCCACCCCCTGCCTGCACCACAACCTACTGCTGGTGTGCTTTGTCTCAGCAGATTTTAAACCCCTTCTGTCACTCAAGATGTACTTCATCATTTCAGTAGAATTATGTATAATATTTAGCTGACCAAAATTGCTTTAAAATACACACAATAACATAATGTATGCTACAGTTGGGACATCTAATAGGTAATTCATTGGGATAGGAATGTGCTTTATTGCTGTTATTATTTTTATTGGAGCTTTTTTATTTGATATTCTGTTAGCAACAAATCAACCTTTACAGTCAAGCAAGAGAGAAATGAACGGGAAAAGACTGAGGCAATCTGACTAACCTGATTAAACAATGTATGTAAAAATAACAAATAAAGTAACTCCTTAAAGTAACTTCTCCTGCCATCATCGGAATTATTTATTACAGGGCAGGGAGGATGACCAGACCTGTGCTATAAACTGCCAGAAGAGGAGCCAGCTGTCCCAGCCCACGTTCTTATGTGATCTCTGCTTAGGGAGCAGGCTGCTATTCCAAAGCCTCATCTGAAAACAAATTAAAGAGGATTAGAGGCTGCCACTGCAGCTCCTCTCCTCTCTGTTCTGGGGAATATAGTGCCATCCTGGCCAAAATAATGACCTTCACATTGACTTCCTGTTACACATATAGGTAAACCTCAGCAAACGCTGAAGTAATGGCTATAGCATCAATAAAAATGCCAACACAAAAGGGTTTAGTTCCTTATATGCCCAGCTAAATAAATATCTGGCAATAAAGCATTCTTTCTGATCACATTAAATTATAATTTTAAGCACTGATAGGTCAGAGAGTAGTGCTTAAATAAGAATAATGAGACATCAAGATTGATTATATGAAAAGTAGTGCCTTGCTTGATATGCTGTCAGACCTGCAGAGGCTCTCTTCATACTTTACTAATAATAAAGATGTAAAGTTGTAAAGATGTCATCGGAACAATTTTATTATTATTTTTTTTTTTTAAAATGACATCAGCTATATACATGTCAGGCTGCAGGTTAGCATGTATCGGTATCTAGGCAGCCATCATTATGCATGGATAGATGCTCATGTACATGCTCTTATTTTTAATTTTTGTATAGCTAATTTTTTTTCCACATTATGTTTGTGAAAAGCACTTTATAAATAAACTTTACATACAAACAAGCTGCTGTTCTGAAAGACTTCAGCTTTAATTAATATTATCAGCCTTAGACATATAAATACTATATATGTATATAAATCCAGCTGTTAGCACAGCATGCACCATTTATGTGTTCATGTAACAGTGTTTAGGTTTAAGTTGTAGAATCCCACTTGCTTTATATGGATCAGTGCAATGGGGAAATAGCGCCCCCCTCTTAGTGTGGCTGGTTAAATGTTGCTGGCTCCTGCACTCAGTGCCAGTCTGTGAAAGCTGCACGAGAGGTGAGATGCGTTTTTCAGCACACAGTAGAAACGTGTTAGCAACATAATTTTCATTAACTTGGACAAATAGTGTGAAATTTATTAATTACTAGATGTGTGCCTGGCACCAATTTTTGTACTTTTAGTTTAGTTAAAATTATCAAACACTTCATGTGCTAAGCTAAAGGCTAACTTAACGCTCTGTTGTAGTGTGCTGAATGAAGCGGAGCCGTTGCACTGATCTGAACTCCCCATATGTTCCCATTCAGGTACATCATTTATTATTTTATTCTTCAATGTACATTGAAAATGTAAAATGTTGCTGGCTCCTGCACTCAGTGCCAGTCTGAAAGCTGCACGAGAGTGTGCTGAATGAAGCGGAGCCGTTGCACTGATCTGAACTCCCCATATGTTCCCATTCAGGAAATAAACTTGATAAACCAGAAACTTCTCGTCTTCATTAAAAATCTACACAACGCAGAGTCAAGGGGTTACTGGGGCCGGCCTGGTACAGTGGAGTGAAGCAGAACCCGGTTACATTCAGTTCAATAAACACTGTTGCCAGCAGTCAGACAAGCCATTTAGAGTTTTCTATTATCAAATCTATTTTTGGAACTATTGATTTCAGCCAATGATTCGAGTCTAAACTACCAACATCGTTACGTTGCCATTTTTAAAAAAATAACTGCCCATCCAAACTAGCATGTTGTTATCCTGATTCCATTCTGGTGCAATAGACTGACTGTGGCAGCATGTTTGGAAGTCTTCTTGCTGAAATAACTTGTACAGACAGCAAAGGCTTAGTATAAAACAGTCAAGAGGAACAATTAAATGATTTTACAAAGACTGGCTCCACTCCACTCGTAAGCTGTTTTATTTTCTTTCTCTTTTCTTTACAGCAACATGCAATATATAATTCATAATGCTATAATTTTAGGTACCTATGTTTCCTTGCACTTCTGACTACGGATTGCAAGGACAATCAAATGATTTCCTTTTTTCAACCTGCAGCTATTTCCTTTCCATCACTTTCTTGTCTTTTAGACAAAACCGAGCCATAAAGTCAGCTGTCAAGGCAGGAACTGTGAGATGAATTTCGGGATCCTCTCATTATAGAAACATTATAAATTTTTATTGAGTAAAATGATAAAAGTAGAAGATCAATGTGAGTCCAACAATTTGTTACAATGACAAGCAGGGCTGTTTTATAGTGAGACTCATCAACAAAGATCTCTGGTAGGTAATATAGCCTATTCTTCAAAAGCACTTTAGGTAACTTCTTTACAGTACACTTGATGAAAGGCATTGCATGCTTTAAAGGTGCAAAAATAAACCGGAATGACTCTACTTTTTCAAAAGTCAACCCTTCCTGTTCTAATGCTAAAGCAGAAAATCTGAATGCAAGGAGAGAATAACTAACTGGACACAAAGTTTCTCTGAAAGAGCACAAGAAAGAACAAGTTATTTCCCAGAATATAACAGTTTATCTAATCTCACTATCTCATTTATGAATTATTTATGTGTTGTCCTGCATTACATGTATTTGTTTCTTTTGTTTCCCATCTCCAACTTGAACATAATGTATTATACAGAAATAAAAAACCACAAAACAAAAATATAGCTGCATTTATAAAAGAAAGTGAGTGAAACACGAGAAAGATCGATATCACTTGTCTTGAACGAGCGGAAGCACAAGGAATTGGTATTCATAGTTGTCCCTCCATTTTGGGTTGCATTTGTTACTTCGCTGCAGCCAACTGCAGCTCTTGCACATGCACGTTCCCCCCCTCGCTATGTTGTTAAAGAGATACTGTGTTAATTGCATGTAGCTGTGTTTGAGAAGGAAGGGGATATTAATGCAAGGCTGTATACAGGGATAGATGAATCACATCTGTCAGGTTTAAGCGATCAAAGAAGATGAGGAGTGCATTTATCTGGGTCATTTTAATTCCTGTGTACATAGGCTGAACTGGGTAACATGCTCCATTTAGTGAAATCTGAGGATCTGGGCGACCGTGAACAAACAAAAACAAGACTATTTTCATAAAATCAATGGCTAAGATGTCAGAAATTTGCATATTTTATAAATTTGATAACTTAATTTTTAGCAACCTGTGATTAATACACTTCCCTGTAGAAATGATAGTAGCAGGACATTATATTCATTTTGTTTGTTGCTGTTCACCCAGTGACATAATAAGTCCATAAACCCCCAAAAGACTCCCAAACATGTTAAGCAATATTTCGCAATAAATATTAAACTATGTACCATCAAAATGATTTTTCAATTTATTTTCTTTATTAAACTACATAAATTTTCTTTTGACAAAGAGCAGCACCTTTGCACTAAAAACAAGCATGACAAAAAACATCCCCACTCACTTACATAAAGAAGATGAAGAGCCACTGCTTTTGAAATTTAGCCTTGCAGTGCAGTGCACTATATTACCCAAGATGTAACAAGGCATCCCTTGGGATTGGACAGATTTCAGAAAAAAAAACATTGCTTTCCCTAGAGACAAAATATAGAGAGGTGTGAAATACTATGTGTAACCTCTATAAAAGAAAAAAAATGTCATTACTTATACACACTCATGCACTAATCATTTTTTTTGTTCTTGCAGATACTGAATTGTGTTTTATTTAGATATGTTTTCCTGATGTTTGACCTACTGATTCTGATTTATTTTACTAAGAACTATTAACATATAAAAGAAGAATAAAAAGCTGCAGGATCTTTGATGAAGATAATGATTTTGAATTTGTAAAGATTAAAATAAATCTTTTATCATAGCATATGTCCATGAAAAAGATACACACTTTAAAGCACATGCTGGTAGTTATTTGGTTTCGCAAATAACAATAATAGCATTCCTTAGTATTAGATTCCTTTGAAAAAGAAAGACATATTAATGGAAGCAAAACCTAGCTGTTTTAGACCCAATAATTGTGCAACGATGTGATAAAAAAATGAAAGACAATCTCACAAGCTCAGACACAACTGCTCCTTAGCTGATTGAAGGTAGCGGTAAAGTGGTTCATATCAAAATTGCTTAAAAGTTTCTAAACAAGATCTTCAACAGACAATACTATTTTTGACAGCTCTTTTCACGCCTCTGAGAAGGCAATAATTGTGTGTAGTGAGTGCGATGAGAGAAATTCAACCACAAACGACAGGTAAATGTGTCAGACAGACAGTGGATGCTAAACGCTTGAATGCTTCTTCAGTTTACTCTCATTATTTTATTTGACTTCTGTTTATGCATGCAACTATGTATCTTATTTTTTTCTGTGTCAAAAATAATTGAATTGGTTGCAAATTGATTGTATATCAGCTTGGAGAAGATAAAAAGAAGCACTGACATGCACACAAGCAACCATGTTAATTAATAAGGTCAGGATAGCAGTTTTTTATTTGGGATTTCTGTGTTCTTGTATCTGTCCCTCATTGCTACAATACAGATATCTTTAGCTCGTTTTTTTTATATGAATGAATTTCAAAAAATACTCTCTAAACATGACTGAAACAGCAGCTCGATTTCCCCTACTTTTTCCTTGCGTGTTTATTCTTGTTCTAACAATTTTATGGCTTACGCCTTGCAGAGCACACGATTGAGGGATCAGTTAATGTCTGTATCATACTGTGCATCTATGTTTTGTATATTTATTGCAGAAGCATCCATGCTGTAAATCTTATACAGGTACTCATAGTAAATGTGGCTGTTTAATCAGAAGTCAGTAGTTATGGGAAGAATAGGGTGTTGGGAAGGTAGTGTAGTAAAGGCATAAAGCTAAATGATGGAAATCCCTGCTGTCAACCATTATCCCTGCACCGTGCATCTGTCTCAGTTTCGCGCTTTAGCAAAGCGTTCTAAATAAGGAACATCAGGGACATCCTTGGCAAAACCCTGAACTGGCTCACAAGGTCAGCTATCTCACCTCCGCCCAGGGTTATCATCATGGGGGCCTGGTGCAATCAGCTGTGAGCATCTGCACCTAGAAAGCCTACACTCCTGGGGCACCCACCATCATGCTTCAAACAATTACAAGAACAGGGCCACACCGATGAGAAAGCAAATGTATTACAAAGAAACCCAAACACAAGTCCATGCATCTTTGGCAGCCACAGCGAAAACAAAGATAGCACTGATACAAACATGTAACAAATATTACAAATTTATCCTAAATCATGTAGATCAAAATCATGATGGAAATTATTATTTTCTCCAGCACTAAGCTGGAGATATATAGATGTTCAAATGTAAGCTTTTCCGCCACATTTGAACATCTATATATCTTTATGTATGTGTATGTTTACCTTTTATTTGTCCACCATATTTAGACATTTCTTAGGAGTCTTTCCAACCTTTAACATAGTGAGGTTATCCAAGTTACTGACTTGCCAATAGTCCTAACAAAACACCCTCAAACTGAAAGAAAATGTGACGTGCAAATTATTATCTCTGTTAGACTATATGTGGTAAACATGCCAAGAATAAAATAGGGTATTCATTTATATAGATGGGTACCATAATGGTAGTATAATCAATATGTCTAACATACAACTTTTTTTCTGCAAGTAAACACTTAAGATGCTTTCCAGCATTGGTACATATCAGAAAAATATCCATTCAAGGATTGCAGCTTGAATTTTTTGTCATCCTTGAGCCTCGATCTATAAATCATTCCAGAAATACAATTGTCGCTGAAAACTAAGCACCTGTTAGAAACTGCTGATTATTCTGTTTCAATGTAAAGTTTTCTAACCCTGTTACATATTAATTTTCTCTTCTTCTTTTGTCTGAAATATCTAACTTTTAAAAAATTCATCTTAAGAAGTCACTGCGCATTATTTTTAAGGTACACATTTTACTTATTATTGAACTTCTCTTTTGTAGTTTTTTTTTTTTTTTCAAAAATTATCATTATTCATTAATATTCTTATTCACTGCAGGTCCTCTCTTCCAATGACAGGTAGTCATTTGTCCCAAATATAATTTTTTTGTTGCTCACTGGGTACAAACACTTCTCAGTGACTCGTGAGGTTTAATAGATTATTTTGTGAGCTGTCAAGTCCAAGGCCCGTTATAATGTGACAACAGCTCATTGACTTTTAATGGGATGTAATTTAAGCTGAAACTCAGTGTTTAGAGCAGCAAAGTGGAAGAAGACAGCAGAGTGATGCCCCCAATTCTGTTAGCTTGATATGTTTCCTTGGGTTTTAAATATGGTGGTCAGAGGTAAAGAACGGAAAAAACTCAATAGAGCTGTAAATCTCGTGAGGACAAGAAGGGAGGCAACATAAAAAAGTAGGAACTTGACTTTGTAAAGGAGAAGAGAGGCATCAAAGTCATTCAATACCAAGGAGACAGTTGCATTAAATATCAGCTTTCAGCACATGATGACAGAACTGGCAGATATGTACGTCAGTCAGCTACAGATGTAGTTCATAAATGTACATGTTGCAATATAGGTTTGTGACTTGTGGATGAACTGAGGTTTTTTCTGCTTGAAGGAGGAGGAAAATGATCAAATCAGTATTTATGTTAAATAGAAAAGTGCATAGAGCTGCAGAGATGGTATTAAAAAAACAGGAGCACATTGCCATTGCTTTTTCTGACATTCATAATGCCAAAAGGACACAGGAGCAACCAGTGTCTTCCTCCCCTGTCGTTTTATGACAAGCTTAGACACGCCACAATCTGGTGGCGCCCAGGTACCATCACTCCAGTCATTATCTTGCAAAACCCATTTCATTTGACCTCTGCAGTTGATGCGCGTTATTCATGACAGGAAGAGCCTCCACCCTGGTGAAGGAGACGGAAGAGCTAAAAAGAGCCCCAGTGAGTGAATGACAAACAGACAGTGGAAAACAGAGAGGTATAAAGAAATCAAAGACACAGTCAAATACATAAAAAACACTCAATTAAAGAGACAAAGTGATGAAGAGTTTAACAACTCAGAGGAGAAAGGTTACATGTAGTGAGGGGTACACCTTCATTAAAAAAACTGGTCACCTTCAAAGTAAAATAAAATGACCGCAGTGTGTCCCCACCCCATGGCTAACACCCCTCTTGCTTCCTCATTAGACTGTAAGTGAAGCTCTAATGAGCAGGAAAAAGCCTCTGAGTAGTGGGCATGATGAATAGATGCAAGAGGCCACTTTGCATCCCTATACTAATGCAGAGGCACTGTCTCCATCTTTGTGATCCTCTAAAAAGAGCATTGTGGTAAGTCCTTCAGGACCAGTGGACCTCAAGAGACCCTAATTATATCATTCAA
The DNA here is from genome assembly GCF_001444195.1 of Xiphophorus couchianus. NCBI lineage: Eukaryota > Metazoa > Chordata > Actinopteri > Cyprinodontiformes > Poeciliidae > Xiphophorus > Xiphophorus couchianus. The sequence goes on from NC_040247.1 coordinate 7,694,074, forward strand.
GCAATTAGTTATAAAGATGTTGTCATAGGTTGGCTATTTCGTTCGGTGAAAGCCTCAATAGAGAATCATGAAGAAAAAGTATGGCGAGTTAGATATTTATATTCAAAAATAGCAAAAACTATAAACTGGTTAAATGTCCTACAATATCTGTATCTAAGAAACTTTTGTAGATTTGGTTAATAGTCTGGGGACTCCTTGCTGGGCGTAGTGAACAATGTAATCCAGCAAATAAATAAAAGATTGCAGTCTTGGAAGCTTATATTATTTAGATTTGGCAACATTTTTCTGACAAAATAAAAACTGAGGGCATGACAAGCTTTGCACAATGTACAGCAGGCGTCTGTACAATCTACAGCAGGTGTCAAGCTTTTATATAAGAAACATATAGTTCAGTCCCAGTTTGCTTTTAAAATTTTGCAGAAGTACAGCTTTTCTCTTTCTTCCATGTTGCCCTTTCAGACATGTTTTGATGTCATTATCTTCTCTCCAAAACCTCTCTTTAAAGCTACCAGTCAATTGCAGCTAAAACACCAATTCAGTGCCAACTTTTCTGTTGGCACTTTTCTGTCAGTGTCTCAGTGCTCTGGCAACTTGATGAAGGTTGAGTGCTTAGCTATTTCAAAATCTGTGATGAAAGATGAACTCAATAAAAATAGTAATGTCTTGTATAGAAGAATTTATATTTGTCCAGCCATTTTATTTAGCCTCAAATCTCCAGAACTCACCTCCATGAATGCATTCAAGTTTTGATCTTGCATTCTGGCAGCGACTGAACTGACGACAAATCGCACAATGTCAGCAGCAGCTGATGGCAAGATAACCACAGCTATCAAAATAGCAACGTTGAACACTCTTTGTATTTTTGTCACAGCTAAAGAAAAGTAAACTACCAACTTAAAGTACCATTTAAGTGATCTGCCACTTGCATACGTCAAATAACTGAAACCTTTATAAATAGGTTTATAAATAGATTTATAAATAAGAATAGAATAAATAAGAAATAAGAATAGACTTTTTCACAAGGATTTGAATGCAGTTTGTTAAAGAACCATACACTACACAGATTACTACTTATGTAAGTCAATACTTTATCAATTAGTTCCAATTTATTGTTTATTGTAAAGCAGGTAAATGAAACACTGAGCAAACACATTTTATGGTATAATTTGTCTAACTTAAAAATGTAAATATATATTTTTAAAATCTCAACAAAATATTTCATAGTTGTACTTTCTAGTTTATTGAATGAATAAATATCACAATAATAATGGATAGAGTATGTTTGGTAACCCTGCATTTTATTTCACTATCTGTTGAAAGAAGGTTTTAAAGGAACACTGTCTAATAATAATTACACAATAATACTACTATATTGAATCATTTTAAATTGATTGTTTGCATGTGATTGTTTGGAAGACCTTGAACATCTGGAAACTCAGCTGATTGTGAACTGTGACTACACCCGGAATAAATATTGTAGATTCACCAAGGCCTACAGAAACCAGGGGAACAGAGGTTGCTTGAACTCTGTGATGGATTAAGCTGTCTGGTGCTGCTCATGACTCATATAGAGTAATCATCATTTAGAGTAACAGTCCATAACGTATAACAATTGGAAGCTGAAAAATTACCAATACAGCAAATAGCTGTAGTCAAACAAAGATTTATCAAACATCTCAGTATTACCATCTCATATTACAGATGTACTGATAGAGACCAGGTTGACATTATATCCATAATAGTCAAAGCAGTAATGTGTATTTTATGCTACTTGTCTCTTGTTCAAAGTGTCTGGCTGAGTTCATAGAAAGACCATTTGGAACGGGTAAAAACTACCACAGTTTCCTTTTCCCTACATCCGAAATGCTATCAAGCCTGCCCTGGCGTGCACAAAGTTTACATTAAATGAACAAATTAATGTAATGAAAGATAACTGATCATTGCAGCACAGCTTACCAACAGCTACTATCCAAAATAGCATATGCAGATCCCATGTTTGCAGATCAGTCAGTTGGAAACAATTATCCAGCCAGTCAGGATTCATTGAAAAACCAATGGCTTTTTCAACACATATCCAGAGGTCTATTACGATAACCTGTTTCTGATGGCACAGGACATAAAGTGAGCAATCTGTAATTCCGGAATACTGCTGGCAAAGCCTTATGTGCCCTCAGTGCATGCAAAGCTTTTCCTATATTTTCAATTCAAGCTGCATTTCAAGGTGCGAATATAAATGTAATGAGAAACAGCAGGGCAGCTATGATAAAACTACATACTTTAAATGCTGTCAATTTGCCACTAAAATTGATTAATTGAGTCATTTGACATGCCTGCTCACTTGCCAAAAAACTGCTTTTTCGTTGTGCCTCCAAGGAAATCACTCTTAAGTAAAGTTAATAGGCTGGAACACTGGAAGTTAGTGATGGGAGACCACACGTAGACGTAAGCAAATCAATCAGACTGTATCTTTTGTCAGGATTGGCTCAGTTCAAAATACATAGACACCAATGCGTTCCGTTGTGACAGATGGACCTCAGAGTAGATGTGATAATTCCTATGGGTCAGCACAGTGGTCATATGCCTTACAACCACACTCAGCGACAATCTAGATTGGGTGGCAGTCACAGTGAAGACAGGATGCCAACACAAGCACAAATTCTGCCCTTGTGTGCACTTCATACCTATGTCAGCCGTGACAGCCACTCCACGTATTTCCCCTAATGAGGAGCCTCAACACTAACATGTCACACATGCTAGAAAAAGTGAGAACAGTGAAATGCATGGCCTTTTCTGGCTTATTTCTTTGAAAACTTCACACTTTTCCAGTTTTGAAAGTGAGTTTTTGAAGGTTACATGTCAAAAAAAAAAAATCTGATGTTTTTGAGGATTGCTAGACAATATTTCTGTCTGATACACACGGATAAGACAGACAACAATAGATAAACATAATCAATTAAGACTAGCCAGATATTTTTAACAAAATAACGACTGAAACTGTTGTTATTTAATATATGAGAGTGGATCTTGTTTATAATACAAGCACTGGTAGCAAATCTTTTGTCTTATTTTGCTTCTTAGTAATGTGAATTCCTACAGTGAAAGATAAAATGCAAACAGTAACAATCGTGTTTCCTGACAGATTAGCCCCCCACCCAACAGGCTGCCATTTTGGTTCTACTTACTCTAATTTTAGCATCTGCTAACACATTTCTCAAAAAACAGCATAACATTGGTACCAACACATTAAACAGCAAATTTGTTACAAGAAAATAAACATTCTTACTTAGAGCAAAGTACTTTGAATAAGGAAGGCTGCCTTTAAAGATTTTATTTTATTTTATTTTTTTCAATTTTACTGTCTGCATTTTACAGTATAAACAGTACAAGCATGAAAAATGCATCGGTCTTCTGTAAGCAACACTAAAATACTATGAATATATGAATCCTCACTTGGGGTGTATTTCCAAAGGGGAAAAACCTTGAGAATGAAGGAAATCTTTTTCAAAGGTGTTTCTGAGAAAGCCCCTTTTCTTCAATCTGTCCATTTTAAGATGGAGGGCGGGGGAGTGGTATTGTGGTATTTTTCAGGCACATAGTGCCATTTTATACCACAATCAAGTAACTACATTACCTTCAGTTGCAATGCAAATGTCATATAGATATAAAACAACTTAACTTTAAATTTACCTTCACATCATAGCTTTTTCTGACACCTTGAATTTGGCCTCTGTCTCTTTATGAACTTTTCTGACACTCAACCTTCAGCATATCATCACAGCAATGCTTCTCCTACCACTGTTATATATGATATTATGTTGAGAAACTTCAAGAAACCTATGGAGAGGCCACTTTTAAAACGTTTCCTTAAACTCTGGTCCAGGATGTTTTAGATGTTTCCATACCTTAACACACCTCATTCAGCTGATTACAGTCCAACAAACACCTGTTAATCAGCCATCAATTGAAATCAGCTGGGCTGAAGCAGGGAAATACCTAAAATGTTCAAGACAGTGTACCTTGAGGTCCAGGGTTGGGAAGCACTGGCTTAGAGAAAACCATAGTACAGAAAAGGTACAATTTTGTTCTTAGAGAAACATTTGTCTTGTTCTCACATTACATGAGGAACAGGAACACTTATGCCTCAGATTTAGTTCGACAGAGTGTTTCCACTCTTGTTCTCATTTTATGAGCGAGCCGGAATATGTCAAGTCCTGCATCAATTTAATCTGAACACCATGAAGATGACCAACGTTCTTCTCAACTCTGATTTTAAGATGATAAGGGTGTAGGTAGGGAGTGAAAAATACTTTAGGCTATAATATAACTGTAGCCTCAGCCTCAATCAAGAGCACAAATTATGCTGTCATCTCTAAATGAGATTGCTCTCAAACTGGTTGCCATCAAATTTTACACATTTGTTGGCGTTCAAAAGTCATCATTGAGGAAGAGTAGAGATATTTTATCTTATTGGCACCTGCCTTCATAGAGAATTCTTCAGAAGAGTTATGCCAAATATGAACTGGACTGGTTAAACCTTCAAAGGCTGATTTGAAAAGCACATTTATCTTTTGTGGCACATGTTCTGTTTCTCCACATGGTGGTCTGGTCAACACAATCAAATGCATGCATGGAGTCCTTAAATGCAAGGACCTGTTCTCTCATCAGCTGACAAAGAGTAAAAATTTAATTTCAGCTACCCTGTTAAGTTCAAAAACCATCATCTTCCTCCCTGCTGGGTTTCTCTTTGTGTTTTTAGAGCCCTGATTGAATAATCTTTGAAAACATGATTTGGATGAAGGGAAGCAGGCTAAAGCTGTTGAATTTCTTAGGCTCTCTATTTTCATCTTTCTTGTAGATGACAATAATGATGGCCTTTTTCCATCTCAATGGTACATGTTGATTATTTAAAATTCATTTTTACATTAATCTGTGTTACTTGTACTCAAGACAAACTATGTTTCTAAATAGCTCTATCACAGTATTGTGTTGTATATTGTAAATAATATAGGCGTATATGTCAGAAATTTATAGTATGACTTCTAATGAGGCTTTTTTTGTCAGATTTAAAGTACCTTTAGAAATAACAACATTAAGCAGGGCAGCTTACATCTAATGTGTTAAATGTGTATTTTCATACTGTAAGCTCAATTTTTTGTTACCAGTGCTTATACTTTTGCTACAAGTACTTTACAAGAATGGCTTCTGATTGGATTCGTTAAATTACACTGTAGACTTCTTGCTCATGAAATGAAGACACCTTTTGACATGGCTGGCCACTGGTCTTCCATTATCTTACGTACAACATCGACTACCATCTCAGCCTGCATTTTCTAACTTTATTTTTAAAATCGGCTTGAGTTCATGGTTGCCTGCAGTAATTTTTTTAAAAGTCACATTTGTCGGAATTAAAGGCAAGTTTCAAACACACAACTGATTTTTAATAGGGTGAGAAATCTAATCTTGCTTCAAGACAAACATTTTCTAGCTCTCTTTGGCACAAGATTCCGACACGTTTGTTTAAAAAAATGTCTCGCAGGAAAACTAAAATTCACCCAAATGTGCAGCATATGCCCAAGTTCAGGCACACACCTTAACTCTACAGCTTGCATTATAAATTATGTTTATGCCTTTAGCAATGGGTTTATAACATAGAGATTGTTCATAGAGTACATTGCAGACACTTAACTGTGTGTGTTTGTCTACTGAGGCGAAGGTCGGGACCACAAGCCATGTCTATTTCTACTCCAGATTTAGGGAAAAAAGTATATTTACTTAAAGTGAAAAGTTTATTATGGGAAAGAACTTTTAGGTTTTGACTTATACATTTGGCTTCTGGTTACTGGCTTTAGCAGTTAAGGTTGCAAGTTTGTCTCAGACAATTTTATTCAATTGGCAACAGCTAGCAAGACACTTCATATCAAATATGTGCTCTCCTTATTATTCTAATGATCACTGTCAATTTTGATGGATTAGTGTATGCATTATCGACCTGAAAATATGAGAGAGAGACAGTCTCAGCATGCTTCACTGAAGGAGCAGTTTGGTTTTATGGGCAAACCCATTAGGCACGTTAATCAGGATAAAAATGTCTATCTCATCTATTTTCAGTGGCTGACCGCAATAATGACTCATTAAACAACGTGTTTCAGAAAAATTCATCTCCATCTTGGCCCAAAGACATTCTGAGATTATTCTTATTATCTTTTGTTCTCCAACATAGTGCACAATCAGATGCAATTTTGAAGACATCTGCCAAGAAAGATGGAGAAAGATTAAACAAATGAAAAACATGTTTTAAAAGGTTAATCTGGAGGTAAGGCCTTGTACTCTATCTCCATACTAATTGTATTCTCTTGGGTATTCATACTGTATCAAGTCATGCACTGTCTCTATTTTAAACTTTGTTATATTTAATTATATTTTTAGACATCTGGTTCAACGGATGATGTATTTACATGAAAAGAATGCCCCAGGCACGTGGGTTGGTTTCACATATACAGTTTTTGTAAACATTTTTCCTTAACCCTTACTTTACTTTACTTTACTGCCTCATGATATGAGTGGTTTCTTTTCACATTTTCACTGGGCCTCCTATAATTTTCTGAAACTGTAGTTGTACCATGGCATCAGTTTTCAACATGAAATTAATTTACCTGAAAATCAAATAAATAATGTATGAGACTGTGAAAGATTCTAGCAGTAAGATAGTCATAAGAAATAATACTACGAAAGCACAATTTTATATAAAAATGTAAAATAACGTGTTTACAATTTTTTCTCCAAAAAGAAATTATTCCTATTATTATTATTGTTAATATACTTCAACATCTAGTTATTGCAGTCATATTTAAGGTATCTGAATTATAAAATAAATATCTGCCAAATTTAGTTGTGGTTTTAAAGTAAACACGGTTACTTATTGTGCAAAATGTTAAAATCCTTTTTTATTGAAGTTTAAAAACAGCTATGTTGATGAGGGGCTATTCGCTTAGTCTCCTTTCTAGGATTGTGTTTTTAGAGTTATAATTTTTATATGACCCTAATTAAAAAGTATATTTACATTGTGTAGTGTGAAACAACAGCTGAGGAAAGTTCATTATTGTGTTATTCCATGATCCATCCAGATGAAGAAAAGCGGTCAGTATGCCAAAGTGGATGGTATGGCATGAAGATTTTGCATTTTTGAAACCAATATTTGAACTTGACTGTAACAAGCCATACAATTTTTGAATAAAACTATAAATTGTTTACATGCATTGCATGTTTCATCTAATGCTGACATTTTTTCTTAGTTAAGAAAAAACAAAGAAAACCATTTTTTCTTAGTTACGAAAAAATGTCAAAGCAGAATTGTTTACATGTTTTCATGGTTAACAATACGCCTTGTAGTTTTATATTATGTTCTGTCTCAAACTGCATGATTTTATTTCATTCAAGCGGAAAACCGGCACTCAATATGTCAAGGAATAGCAATGTCAATGGAAAAGTAGTCAAGTAATTTTAACCTGGACAAAGCAAAAAACAGAAAAGGTACAAAATATTCATATCCAAAGTACTTTTAATCTGACGAATGAGCCTCATCAAAGCACACTTTCTAGTTTGATAAATATGACCGTGTTTTCAGCTTATATTTGTTGCTTTTGGTGTGGGTTAAATTTTTAATTACTGTCATTCTGTTTTTGTGTATTTCCTTTGATGTCTAATATATAAATATGTATTTGTAGGTCAAATTTACTGAAGCAGTACTCCTGTAGATGTAGGTAACCACCAGTGATGTGCAGTGAGGTTTATAGTTGGTGAGGCACTGACTTAATCATAATCAGATTTACAAATATAGACCCCTTGCATGTTATTGTTTACATAAGGAAATTTCGCGCATGTGGACAACGCTGAAGGGCAAAAAGACAATTATTTTACATGTCATGCACAGCCGCGCTGCCGCCGTAGAATAATTCCGTTAACTCAATCAAACTTGGACATGTAGGTATTATTAATTTCGTGCTGTGCTCCACAGCAAAGGGAGAAACCATTAAAGAACAACTCAAAACCACTTCTTTTTTGCTCTCTGTATAAGCGCAGCTACCCGCAGACTTGTTGCCATAGCAACTGACAACGCCACAAAAAAAAAAAAAAAAACACTCAAATATTTCCCAAACAAAGAGCATAACATTTAGTCTGTTGCAGTAGTATGGGTTTAGGGTTAATGTTTATTTTGCGATTATTAATAATTGATTGCTGTGGTAAGAGGAGAAAACTATAAATATATCACTGCACTTGACTTTACTGTATGGCTAGCTTGCTGTTACTGTCTCTTACTCTGCAGTTCTGGAGTCACAATGTCTGGGACCTCCCCTGACCGCACGTCACTGGTTACCACACAATTCTTAGGTGATTATCAGTACCTGTCACAGCCAAGTAGCAGGACAATCTGCCAAAACAATCAACAGGACTCCTGGGAAAGTGATGTCTCTCCATAAGCATGTTTCCGTAGAAACCAGTTTCCAAACCTCATGATGGGTGGTGCCAATTCACTACTATTAGCAATTGCATCCAAGTCAGTTCAAAATGCTTTATATCATAAAAACATCACACAGCCACCAATTATAAAACATGCCATCACTAAAATCATCAAGCAAATACACATCAAATATGTTGATCAATGTTCCATTTAATACTTACTAAATCAAGGCTATACATCAACCTTTGATTTAAAACCTTGAAATCAAGGCTTTGCAGTTTTCTGGAAGTTTACGCCAGATTAGAGGAGCATAGAAACTGAATGCTGAAGGATGCTAGCCATTATTATTGATTATGATGTGTTAACCAATAGCTGCAGGAAGAGCTGATGATCTTCTGATTTTAATTTTCCCTTTACTTACAGCAAAATTTAAATGGAAACAGGAAAAAAAAACACTTGTTTGTACATGTTATGATTGTAATTGGAGCTGCAAATAATCTATCCTGTTGTTCACAAACATTACCAGGAAACTGAATTTGTATGTTATATCATACTGGTCAGCTCCTGTCCATGCCTGGCTAATGGCTGTATTGACCAGATAATACACACATCACATTTGCACATCACATTACTTGCTCAGTCAGCTGGTTTCCTTCTCAATGGCTATATATGTAGGCTTTTTTACTTGATGACAGAGCAGCTATAAATTCACGTTAACCATTTAAGGTTATCCTCATTATTGCTCAAAATTGAAGCCAATCCATGAAACAAAACATAAAAAGTAAAAATATTTTTCCCAGAGGCAAGCAAGAGCTTGCACAACCCCATTTTTGAAAGAATACAAAATGAAAGAATTGTAGCTTCCTGTTTAGGAAAGCTGCAGAAAATGAACAGATTCTGTCTGATAAATGAATATAATTTTTTTGACAGGCAAATTAAAAGCCACTTACGTTAGATAATCTTAACGATCTTATACATAGATAAAGTTTCATAAAAGTAAAAATTCTGGTTGTTGTAGACAATTGTGCATTAAAAATAGACACATACTTGAAACTAAACAAATTTTATGTCAATACAGCATTTTTATGTAAAGCTTTAGTTTAAATGTAAAGTTAGAATTTTAAAATATATAGTAGTAAAACAACATCTATGAAAAGATTAGGACAAAACTAATTATTGCTAAATTTAAATCAGTATGAATAATCAGTGGCTAACAACCACAAAGGACTAAAAGTTGAAGGGATCTGAAACCTATAGGTACACATTTAAAAAAAAAGTTAGAGCTTTCATTTAAATACATACTGTTGTTTAAGATGATGATTCTGTAAAGAGTATTGTATTATGATGGTCCCCATCTTCATAGATGTGAGCAAAAAGAAGAAAAGAACATCCAGCAGTATGAGTGAACCACCAGGAAAATAAATAAAGGGAAGAAATCAAACAGATTCTGTGGTTCGTGCTCATTCACTGCATATCAAAGAGGGGTTGTCAAAGTGTTCTCATGCTTGGATAATGATAGACTTAGTTAATGCAAATTTGACATATAATTTGAAATCATGAGCTAAAAAATTATCAAAGCTGCTGTGTTTCAGAGTTGATTACAGGTCAAAATCTCCTTAGTAAAGAAAAGTTGTAATTAAGAAACAAGCAAAACTGTTCTTAGTAATGCACATGCTACAGAGCTGAGGGGAGAGGCAGCATATCTTTCACTTTCAAGTTCTGAGATGGTTTCCTGGTCACAGGAGATTTTTGCTGAGATGTACCTCAAAAGATAGTGCTGTTACATTACCAAATTGATTTTATAAATGTATAGACCAAACAAAAAAGATCTGACCTTTGATTGTAACTGTTTAAGACATTCTCTACAACTCCTGCCCCCTTAAAATAGTTCTGTCTGGTGTGTGAGGTATTATGCAAAATGTCTTAAAAGGGTTAAAGTGACACCTGCATTCAGGAATATCAAAGCATTTTCTAGCATGTGCTTGCTTTATTGAGAGCATGAAAGCACTGTGGTGGATTATAAGTACCTTTATTATGTGCTCATTATGCTATAGTGTGCTCTTCTCACCTTTAATGAATGCCATCTTGGCAACAGAGATGGGGAGGACCCACCAATTGATTTTCATTCAGTAGGTGGAGCATACATCAGTTCTGATGGAAATGTCAGCACAATAGACGGTGATCAGTAGACAATTTTTCAAAGGCACTGATGTCAAATGTTGCATCCATTTGTTTCTATTTTATGCATGCTAATGCCTAATGTCTACTGTACCTATATGTACAATGGAGTTAAACATTTAATTACAATTACGTGTTCATGACCACTAATTAACCTTATACATGTTTCAAAATACATGTCCTTTAAACATCTAATGTTTAATTTAGCAACCTACTTCCTTTACTTCATGCTTCATTTGCATAGGACAATACTAAATCACCATACAACAATTTAATTCAAACTTTGTTGTTTCAAAAGCAAGGAATGGTCAAAAGGTTAAGAGTAGAATGATGGTCTATCATAAATCATTTCCATTTGCCTTTTGACCATAGAACATAAATTAGTTTTATGGCCCTGATAAATAAAAGAGTTTCCCATGTCCTATGTACAAATGTGTTAAATAATTAAATATGGGAAGAGGTATTGATGTGTTTGACCTCATGAAAGTTCAGTAACTAGGCTTTGATATTTGTACAGTTAAGAGACAGTAAAGATATTATGCAAAGATGCCTTGGAAAAGTCCTGTAAATCTCTATTGATTATCCATTTCTCACTGTTGGCTGCAGAGCACTTGGCAAGAGGTTGAGTTTGTCTGGGTGCTGTTCAAAGCAGAAATACATCTTGTGATGGAAGAGAGTTTCAGCTGGGGCAAATCTAAAATGGCAATTTGCCGTGAGGACAGACTACAAATCCAAACAGGAGTGTTTTGGCAAGGCAGCACACAGTTCAGCCCACATAATTCCAAGTAACACTCGGGTCTTTTAACACTTTCAACAATGTGAAAAATTAAAAATCAAAAGGTAGTCCATTATTAGATAGCACAATTGTTGATAATTTGAAAGATTAAGGCTCAAAATGTGCTTGGTATTCACAAATGTTTGATAAGAGCTCTTGCTAACATTAAAATCCAATTAACATAGCCATATGGAAGTGCAGGCATCCCTTTCAGTACACTTCGATCAATAATTTCAATAATATTCAGTTAATTCAAACTCTAAGTTTTGTTTTCTCTCTTTACTGTCCCTCAGCGACTGAACTGCAAGGGCGTCTACTACTTGCTCAGGTCACTCTGAAGACCACTCTTCTGAATATCAAATAGCCTGCCTCTTTGTCACATGCCCTTTTCTTTGTCAGTGACTTCATACATCACAGTGTTGTCTCAGCAGAGCTCTTAGAACATGCTTCTTATGTGACCACAGTTTTACAGTCTCTAACTGTACTGTCAGGACAGTGCACTATTAAGAATACTATTCTCCTGCTTAAGCATGCAATTAAAACCAAACACCTACATTATGGGTTTTTTCAGTCCATTGGATTACAACATAAAAATCTGCTAGTAAAATGCTGGAATGCTTAATGAAATGTAAATGTAAGACTTTCACTTAAATGTACAAATAAATATAAAAATGTAATTTGTGATTAATGCATTTTTTATTGAGTAAAAAAGGACGCTTTTTTACTCCCTAACTCTGACACCAGCGACACCTTTAAACTGGGAGAAAATAGTGTTTTGCAGTATGACACCTTGTAAATTGTTTTATAGTCCAGAAATTAAGATATGAATTTCTGCAGCTTCAAAAAACGTTTTTGAAAAATATAAATTGGTGTCAGTGGACAGTTAGCATTGCTACCTTGAAGTAGAAGGTTCTGGTTCAAATATTACTTGGGAGTCTTTTTGCATGGTATTTCTGTGCATGCCTGTATTCTCTCCAACTTCTCCTCACAGTCCAAAACATGCATGTTAAATTATTTGGTCTTTTTAAATTGCCCTTTCGCATGAATGTGTGCTTGCCTGGTTGCTCTTCCTACTTGTCTTTGTGGTGTCCTGTGATGGACTGACCTGTCTTGGGTGCATGCTCACTCTTAGTCAATGACTGCTGGAGACAGATAGATACCATAACCCCTGAAACAATGGATGGATGGATGGATGTCAATTATGCCTGAATGAAAGATGTCAGAGCCTATGACTGGTCATGTAATTTTTTGTACATTTGACAGTGATGTAACTTGTGTATTATGTTCTGCTGAAACAACCACAGATCTCAGAGAAAAACTCTTATTTATAATGTAATTATATACTCCTTACAAAAATATTTTAACAGTCTAATTGTGGCTAATTTCTGTATTTTTGACATAGATTTTAAATATTTGGATTTGACATCAAAAGATGAATATTAGATCAACATTAGATAACATTTCAGTTTTCATTTCCAGATGTTTGAGTCTAAATCTGATGCACAGCTCATAATATACTATGAAACAAATTAAACTATTGTAACATGTGACTGAGGTCGTTTTCCAGCAATGTCCTATTACAATAAATGCTGGTGGATGTTTACTACCAGTCGGATTTTACCTGTGCAGACAGCATTTACAGTTAGAAGTATATCCAATATAAAAACAGAGAGCTGTGTTTTTGGTTAAAAACAATCAATTATAAAGTGAAAGAAGATGGACAATTAAATAGAAGTGCTGTACAAACACTGCCCCTAGCCAGTACAACCATGTGATATGTCCTGAAAAGGAAAGCAAAAAAACTGGAGTACTAAGTAAGACATAATAAGGTTGACTGAATTTACAGACTAAAAGCAATCATGCATGGATTTACCTGCTGAAAATAAGACTGGCAGGACTAAGCCATAAACAACAAACAACAACTGAAAGATTGTTGTAAAAGCCTGGAAAAGTATCTCAAAAAAATATTTCAAAAGTTAAGTGATGTTCCTGGTTTACTGGGATGGTGAAGTCTTTCCAACACACATTGGCTGATATTCAACTCAACACTCAATGGTTTGTATTCAACATTGTATCATATGGGTACATATGTAAAAAAAAAAAAAAAAAGCATGCTTCATAGCCATTAGTAAAACACTGTCTAATTATAGCTTTTTATTATGACTTTTTCATTTTAACTCATTCTTAAAGTTGAGTGTCGTTCCTGTCATATACTGCCTTAATCTGTGGTGTTGCCACTCCATGATGTTGGACCTCTATTATGCAGTTTTTCTTTAGCACTGAGCCCAGTTAGGTGACATACATTAAGCGAAGTGTCAATAAACTTTTATAACAAGGGTTTTTGTAGTGACCCTATTTCTCCATCCAAATAAGCCAATGTTCAATGTTATCTTGACACACAGTTGGTGATAGCACTGGTGAAGATGAGCCACATTAAACTCTGTGCCTTTTCTCAGTTAGTTCTCCATTGTTTAATGTTTTTTTTACTCTTCCTAAAGTCATCACAAAAGTTGTATTTTTGCTAGTTTCCATTATTTACTTGGTAAATAAGTCCATTAAGTGCTTTACATGATTTTTCTTTTACACTCTTTTTGAGCAAAACTATTTCTTTTGAAAAAAGTTTACAAGACTGGTTTCAAAACGGCTTACTAAATTAAACATAAGCAGTTATTCACAAATACTGCTATTCTCAAAGTTGTGTATCAGATCCAAATGTCAATAAATACTTCGTGTTGCTTTAAGCTTTTTATATATCTATGTTTTGATGTTAAGCAAATATGTTTGGAGACCATAACAAAGAAAAACAAATCTGACTTGCAATTCTGCAAGACCTTTTGGAGGTTAGGGTATCTCCAGAAGTGCAGTGAATCTTTATACATTTAACATACACTTCCTTTTAGACAATGGTACTTTAGTTTAAATGCCATTATAAATTTACCTTGGAAAGTATGCTGCACTGCTCTCTAATTTAAAATACTATCATTTTTTATTTGAGTTGGACACATTAACATACATTCAAAAAAAGGGGACTTTCTTACCACATACACTACCTGAAAAATGCCAGATGTGCTTAAGCACACAAAAAATTATCTGGTAGGCATGGAGAATGCACGTACAGAGGACACTACAGAGGATTTTATATCCTCTACTGAGGATATAAAATGATATATTGTGCTTGTGGAGACACGTTGTCCTTTTCACCAATGATATAACTAAACTGTGTCTTATTTCAAGAAAGTTGAAAAACAGATTTTTTCCTTAATTATGTAATAATTAAATAACTTTCATTAAGTAAGGACACTATAATAATTAAACTCCACATGAGAATTGAACATTTGCAATTTAGTTGGGAAAGTTTTTCCACGTGTGCTACAGGAAGATAGAAAATAACAATAAGAAAAGCTTGAAGAAAAAAATTCCTCAAGGGTAAAAGAAAAAAAAGTTGCATCAGAATTTGCTCCACCCACTAAAGAATGTGGAGGAGGCAGTATGGCTCTGTTTAACAGATCATTTAGAAAGCAGGAGAAAAATACATTTCTTTTATTAGAACTCGTGTCTTATGATCTTTTAATAGTAATTCTGATTTTAAAAAAATCATTTAGTTTTTTGAAATAGGAATATTTCATTAAACTCTCTTGACAGTAATAAAATAAATAAATACACCGAACTGACCTATGGAGGCTACATTTGCATAATAAAACACATTTATCAAGTCTCATTCAACCTTAATACATGTGAGTATGGGAGGATGCACAATGCACTAATTAAAAGTAAAGAAACATCACATGACAAGCTTAGTTTAGTGCTTTAAATGCTTCTTGACAGCCAATGAATATTGAATATTGGACATGCAGACAATGGGAAAAAATGTACACCCCAAGTCATATTCAGACCATTAATGAGTGAATTAACAGGTCAGAGAGCCTGGTGGCGGTTCATGGCAGCTTCGCTCCTGTCACACTGCCCTGGGCAGCTGCGGCTACAATTCAGTAGCTTGCCACCATCAGCATCTAAATATATGCATGACTGAATGAATCACTGAATGTAGTGTGATCAGGCCATTTACAAATAATCAAGTGTCATTATGTAGTACTATTGTAAATGAGAAATTGCAGTTCATATTTATGATTTAAAAATTACATAGGGCAACAAAGAACCCACAAGTCTCTTGCTTTAAGAGTCAAGTCCTTCGAGGTCCCAACGGGATCTGGTTCTGGTCAGAATATGGTAGAAAACCAAAAACATTGTGAACTGAGGATCTGAGGGAATCTTGTCACATGTCTATAAATGTAATTTATTGACCTTTCCCTTATGAGTTTTTCTATGACTGGTGAAACTCAAGTCACATAATTATAAATTGCATGAGATTCTATAGAGCAAGGGTGCTCAAGTCCAGTCCTGCAACTTTTAGATGCATCCTTACTCCAACAGACCAGGATCATCTCTGAACAGACCTGCTAACGAGCCATTCATTTGATTCAGGTGTGTTGGAGCAGGGAAGCATCTGAAAGTTGCAGGATGAGTTGAGGACTGGACTTGAGCACCCCTGCTATAGAGGCTGAAATTTGGTTGGGTTTTTCAGGAGTTGGGCAAGCTTTACCTTGTGTTTGGATTGGAAACTGTCACTCAGATCTTTAGGGGAGCACTTTTTCACAAACACTTCCATTTTGGCATCATCTTTGTTTTATAAATATTGGCATGATATTATTTGTGGTGTGTGCTTGTGATTTTTTGAGATTGGGTGTTAATAGCTTTAAAGTGTGGCAAGGACCTGATCACGTATAGCTTAAGACCTTTGCTTTTACAGAAGGGGTAGTTCTTTTTATTATGACAATAGTGAAAAATAAGATTTATCTGATCTTAATAGTAACACATTACTTTTTATTATATTTCAATTTATAGGCTTCTTTCATTTCTAACCAGATTATCATATGAATAATATGTAAATAAGGGATTTTGTCTACAAATTATGCTTTATGTTAAGTTTACACATTATTTTCTGCTTTTTGCTTCAATAGTAGGCCTTATTTCACTGCCTTTCGCTCTGTTTGAGTGTCCTTATTAACTAGTATTATTTTAATCCTCCATCCAATGACTGCTGTATGCAAAACAATGCATTTGTTGCTTCAGGCAGATCTTTTTTTGGCTCAGTATATTTTAATCTTTTTGTCAGCTGGTGCCTTCACTGATGGGTGGAGCTTAAGCAACAGGATTAATATTAACCGCTGTGCCACCACCACCACTGTGCAGCCTCAGACGGCATTATTAAGGAATATGCATTATGAGGACCCAATACCCCCTATTGATATGATTTATGTTACATTTTATTTTAGGATTATTACTCTGAACACAAGTAGTTTTGCATAAAGTCCCATCAGAATTAAAAGTAAGAGTAGAAAAGGAATGCAAAAAATAATGGCCAGAAGTCAGAGAGAAATGACAGATGTTGAGCTAAGAATGCATTTTAATTCTAAAGGAAAGAATTCATCTTTTCATTGCCCAGAATCTACAATAAAAGAGAACAATTATGTATAGAACTGCTAGCGGTTGTTTCTTTCTTAGCTGTAATTATGTTGGAAGAGGAATCAAAAGCATTTTAACATTAAACCCTTCGAGCTTGTCTAAAACTTTGAGTTCTTCTATGAAAATGAAGATTGTAATAAATTAAATACAGACATATAATTACAGTTCTTTCCAACATCAAATATTTCTCATCCGATTACAAAGACATTTTTACAAAATTGTAATTCGGGGATAATGTGCTCAGCAATCCACACATCTTTCCCTGCAACTGCAAAATAAACTGACATTGTACAATCGCAGAGCTTCCTGACAATGACATTTTCAATCTCAGAGTGTTACTATGGTATGATGAAACTTTCACTATCTTGTACACTGTGGCCCTATGTTCAGTAAGCTGTGACGACTAATCTTAACATTTCTTACATTCAACTCTCACAGGAAGAGATCACAACATATAAAAACTGAGCATATGAGAAGGTACATAAATCTATCTGCTGAAATAATGCTAATGAGATTTTATTTAATGTTCCCTATTTTGAAGAGGAGGTACCTAAATAAATTGTATGCTGTGAATTTATAATGCTATGTTAGTCATAAAATGTATAAGGAAGCAATGTAGTTTCCTTTTCTATCACCCATTCTGCTAAACAGGTTTGATTAAGCACAATTCAGTGTGAATATTGCAGCACAAACTTGGCCGAGTGCTGCCTTGACTTTTGCATGTCAGAAAATAATTATTTTCCACAATCTTTTTCCCTGGATATTTTTAACTTTCATTACATGCCAGATACACAGATTCCCAGTATAATGGCAGACATTATAAGAGAGGAGATAAATTAGTTTCCAAGTCTTCTGAGCTTTCTATATATTGCCTGAAGTTAATCATCCCAAGTCATCACTGCTAAAAGGATTTCATCAAAACAACCTTTATCCAGAGGAAAGAGAGCAGTAGGATTTAATACATTTTTCTAAAAGATGTCAAAAGAGAAATATATTCTCATTTTTTACTATTGAGGCAAATAACCACCAAGGTATAAAATGCAAGTACAAGTGGAAATCATTTCCACTGTAATCAATAAATCGATCATTAAAACACTAAGAACTAAGCAGTATACAAACAATAAAATAAGTCAGATTATTAATCTATTGTTAAATATCATTGTACATCAATAAAATAGCAAATTTAACATATATGCCATTTGTAGGAAAAAGTATTCTCTGACTAGGTTACAGTCGGCATTATGTTGCATCACTGTAACTGCCCTGGCATCAAGAGCAGCAGTTAGGCTAATGGTATGCCATTTTAGCAGTAAAGCTTGACACTGATGAAACACTTTTCTCTTATACTGCAGTTTCCTTCAGCGAGAGGACTCTGTTCACAGCAAATGTGAGCCTTTTCAACTTGTTCTGCAGACAATGAAGGTCACATTGAATCTGCAAGAAAGTGTGACGACTTTCTTGCTCGCTTCAGCCATTTCTGGAAACCGGGGAAACATAAATACAACCATATGCATAATGGGAACCTTCAAGCCAAAAAAGCCACATCACGCTTCTAAAAAAATGTTGTAGGGGTTGTAAAAGACTTTGTAAAGCCTGAACAGGAGGTGCATTTTAGGCCAAAATAGCATGATTTTATTATTAAAAGAAGATGAGTCAAACTTGGTGAGCAGTCACTGAAGTCAATAGATGACAGTAGTTGACTCATATATGGTGCCCACTGACCGTTTAGATTTTATAAAGTGATGGTTTAAAAAAAATAGAGTACCGTACTTGATTTGGCTTAGAATTAAAAAAATAAATAAAAAGACCTGTGTGCCTGGTAATACAGCTGGGATACACAAATAAAAATGAGATGATGGCAAAACCCGAAAACAAGAAATAGAAAAATCCATCTAGGTGTGATAAATGAGAGAAGACAGAAGTGTCAACCTCTAGTTAAAGGTCTGCCAGTGCGAGATCTGGAATGCATATGTAATGTAACATTAATCAATATTGACATATCACACAACACAAATTCTGTACAAAATGTTCGGTTTGGACAAAATACTTAAAAGTGATAAACAGAAATAAAATAGAAATTGGTAAACATTATAACTACATAGAATTTTAACAGGAGGTCTTCCAGTTTAGCAAAATATTATATCCGTTCAGCTTTGTACCTGTAAAGATAAAGGACAGTTGGGTCTTAAGCATGTCACTAGCTATTGACCATGAGTAGCTGAACAATGAAAGCTATGCGATAACTGGATAAAGGTGAGACATAATTTGTAAATGGGAACAGCTTGGAATTTCATGCTTACATGCTTCAAAAGACTGCAATCAGAAATGGAAAGACTCACACTTTGGCCTCACAAATGTGCACTTTTATACACATTAACACCTCCAAGAATAACAGCACCCCAAGAAACTGAAACTGACTAGTCATTACAGCTGCCCCCAGACTGTATTTTACTCCACCTTCAATAAGAGCAGCAGAGAGTTACCAGGTAGCAGCCAAACGCCACAGTTAAACCAGAGTTAAATTAATGCTGACAGTTTTATAAAGCGAAAATAAATTAGATCATCACAATTCATTCTATATATAAAAAATCTCAACGAAGGAGCAAGCAGCCAAAACATGAGTGTAATCATCCTTAAAGATGAAGTGGCCTGACCATATTAAGCTGCATCTTGGGAAAAGACTGGATAAATAAACATGTAAATCTGGCTATGGCACAAACTTGCTATCATTGTGTAGTTTGTGTCATGTTCAAGAGATTAATTCTCTGAACTTTCATGATAAGTTTTAGGATCAAAGACTGATAAATCAAGGAACTCATCTATCAGAAAATGACAGATGTTTTATGAGGAGGAAAATACTGACTTCTACTGTCATTTACCCACTGTGAAATGTTACTAATACCTGCTTCAGTAATTTCAGACAGATGTCTTCATATATCTTTCCTCTTTTTTTGGCAAGAGAAAATGTAGGATACTGTCCTCGAGGGAAAAAGTCTCTCTGAGGCTCATGCAGAGGAATTCAAGATGCATAAAAGGAAATAATCTGTTGTTATAAGACACATAGCCCACACAATCCATCCTTACTCCCATCTGCATAGCATCAGCCCACCAATAGTGACGTCAATGAGCAGATTAGAGTGTGCACCCCACCCCCTCAACCATCTCTTTCCTTTTTCACGCCTGATCAAGACTTTTCATGATGTTGCATTCACTGACTGAAAGGGTGCTTTGCTCTAGGTTTAACAAAAGAAACAAGTAAATGAGCAATTTGGGAATATTTACACATAAAACGGAATACACCCATATATTAATAAAATAGGGCTCTAAATATAAGTAGGATAAAAAGCAGTTTGTTTGTTTTTTTTACTTAAGGTGGCAGTATTTAAAAGATGTATAATGGTGGTGGCTTCCATATCTCTGATGATATTTTTGGTTTTAGTAGATTCTAAAAATAAATCAAACTCTTTACAAATAAATTCTTACCTAATGAAAATAAAATGTTATGACGGCATACAATCAACATTTCAACCTTTCTATTTAGAACTCTCCTATTCACTACATTCTGTTTTTGGCACTGTCATGTCAACTCCCCGTATTCTGTACTTTTTTGAGATGACCTTGATATACTTATCCTAACTGTGATAGAAATGACAGACTCATTTTGTTTTCAGGTTGATGTCACAGTGCCCAAGTAATTTTACTAATGTGCTAAAGCAATCCTGTGACTGTACCAAAAAAAAAATTAATAAAGTAATCATCTATGAACATATACTGTAAGTGTAAGCCTTGATGTAGTGAACTCTTTATGTCGGGATAAGAATGACATGCCATTTAAAAAAGGGTTCAAAATATTGGAAAAGGTGGAAAAAGACATGGCAATCATGCTTGAATATGATAAACAAAATCACACAGATAAGAATAAAATCCCATGAACTCGCTGATTTTATTGCTTCCTAAATTCAAATTTACCAAAGAGGTTATCAAAAAAATACTGTGGGTAGGGGAACATTTTGCACTACTTGTCAAAACCTTTGGTTACAGAAGCTTACAAAAGTGACGGTTATGCTTCTTCTGTGCAGATGTCTTGAGAGATGAGTACAGATTTTCTTGCCCCTATTTATCAAAATCACCAGCTGCTGGTGGAAGTTAGTTATTTCAACCTCCCACGGAATAAAAATATATCAGTAAAGTATATGAAGGTGTACCAGTAGAGTTACTTTTGCTGTTTATACTTCTTCCTCCAAGTATTTATTGTCCTCTTGTAATCACACATTTTATAATTTGATCAATTCATAGACTCGTTACTTGAGAACGTAAATTATTTTCAGTTTTACGGGAAAAATGTATAAATATTTTTCTTTTGCAAGAAGCCTTATTTATGGCATTTAGGGGGTAGTTTTACCCCCTAAATGTCATAAATATTTAGGGCCTAATGTGACAACATGAAAGTACATGTTTGTCATGGTGGCTCTACTTCAGCTGCATTATTTATATTGCAGTATATAATAACCACTAAGCCCTGAAGCTACAAGTAATAAGTTTTTTTCCATGCAAACTGCATAGCTTAGCATACTAACTACAACAATTATGGCAGTGGCTTTCTGGCAATTGTGTCACAAGAAAAACTACAGTTTGGCTGATCCAAAATGTCAGGAATATGAATTTATGCCATCTCACGTAAAAACCAAATAACTGTCAAGCATCAAATTCTCTACATAATATCAGGAATACTTGATACTTGTTATGATCCTTGAGTGTCATGGTATTGGGACAAATACCGTTGATTTTATTAAAGGCCAACTTTTATTGAAGAAAAATGTATGAGGGTCGCTGTAAAAATCATATGTTGATGCCGCTAAAAAAAAAAAAATTACCTCATCAGTCAGGACACTGACAACAACAAAAATAAATATAAATAAATAAAACACACTTTTGCACTTACAGAAGTTTTACTAATTAAAACCCAGCATTTTAGATTTGACCAACATCAGATCAATCATTTGATCTGATCAATCATCAGATCATTTGACCAACATCAGATCAATTAAAATAAAATAATAAATTATATATATATATTATTTTTTTTATACAGAAATGTAGGCTCAATGATTATTTTTAATACCTGCTTAAAGGCTGTTATTTCTAAAAGGTACTTCAAATCCATAAGTCTCATGAGAACACAACATTTATTGAATATAATTATGAGAGAGATAAAACACAAGATATCAATATTCTCTGCACCACGATGCAAATAGTGGAGGCCATCTTAAAGTAATGATCAAATAGAATTAAAATATCAGATCTTTGTGTCCTGTCATGTCATGTAACGTAAACAAAAAAAATCATGTTTACATATAGTTACACTCATACTCCTTTAAGTGATAGTCAAAAAATTTACTGAATGAATTGAATGAAACTGCAGAGACAATTGCAGGTTATACTGATTTTTTTGTTGTCAAACCTATTTCATTATTATCATGATTTTCATTTTGCATGCACTACCCTGGCTGAAGTACTTTTACAAAAGCTGTCATTTCTGGGTCACTGACTTGCTCAAGTTTTAATCTGGGTCTTTTATTACAATAAATGGGAGTTTAAGGTAAAAAAAAAAAGAAGATCCAGACTAAAAGGTGAGAAAAAAAGAAGTCACACTTCAATTGAAGGTAATTGTAGCAGAAGACACATGCAGATAATATTTAGACTGGTCCAAAATTTAAAACATTTGTTTTCCCTTTTTAGGCATTAGGATGCATACAAGTCCTCTTTTAATTGAATAAACATTCTCATTTCTGTCACAGTACATTCAACATGTGTGGGACATCAATCTGAAATAGTGATCTTCACTATACTCTTTTGGTTCTTTTTCTGTAAATGCAGAATTGTCTGGATAAATCACAAGGTTTAGATACAATTGGTACTTCCTGCTGCAAAGCATTCCCCAAATGTGAGAAAATGCACAAGTGAAAAAGAATGAGGAGAAATCGATAAATAAATCAGTTATACTGCACTTGGGGGGTTTAGTATACTTTAGCAAAGTCCACCATAGGCTTGTCGTATAAGAGCAATATACAAGGATGTATAAGATTATTTATGCAGCCACAATGTCTGACCAAAGACACAATAGAAGACCTGAAAAAATGGATTCTAAATCTGTGGATAATCACTTTATGTAACTCCTGAAAGCTGCAGTATAATGCAAAGCTTGATTATTGTTAGATCGTGGCCTAACTACAACCCACACCACAGCGAGTGTCTTTTCCAACATCCGGTGAGTCAGGACCAGTCGTCAATAGAAGATTGCCACACTCCACCGGAAGTCTAACCTATATCCAGGGCTTCTCTAATCTGTCAACATTGTCATGATACACCATCTGCAAACCAACCTACAATTCTGCCATGTGAAGCAAGACCTTTTCCTGCATTCATTAACAGATGGGTTTTAAATAAACTTCCTCTTAAAAATACACAAAGTACAAAAAAGAGAAAACATTTTAAGTGTAGATCACATGCAATATTGTCTAAATGCAACAACCAAAAACTTAAAATTAAATTATTAATTCAGATTTCTTCCTTAAAAATTTTGTTTGTGGTGCACAGATTGCCTGCTGAATAACAAATTGATCATTCTGTATTTTTAATAAAACAAAGTAGAAAAGAGTTTCAAATGTTTGCCTTTATGAAAGAAAGTTATACAGTTTCCTACGTTTTTGGGTTGAATGTTTTCTATTTTGGTCATCTCAAAATAGTTTTTAGTCTATTTCCAGCCGTTTTTAAAACCCTGCTTACTATGATAATAAAAAAATGTAAGTAAAAAAAGAACATGGCCAATCAAAGAAAAATACTTAAACAAAATCTACACCTGAGATAGGTATTAGTTAAATAGAAAGCCGGCTGCATTTTTAAAAGAAAAACAGTTTCAGAAAAGCAGCAATTTTATATAATTTCATTTCATTTTTGAACACTGCAAATTACATTTTTGTCTCTTGGAGAATTCTCTAAGGCTCTGTGCAGCAATTTTACTAAATAGAAAATCTTGTATGCCAGTAATACCACGTTGTAGCAACATAAAACCTGTATATATATATATATATATATATATATATATATATAAACACATTTAAAAAATCATGACCGGAACGTTATTGATTGTACAAAGGCATTAGTAAACATGGAGATGATGATAAGATTTACATGGTCTGCTTTCACAACTGATTGGCTGCACTTTCAGAAATAGTTTAAATATTTTAAAATCACTGAAACCCCTTTAGCCAAATCTAAGCAGTACAGTCTATTGCATTAAGATAACTTATGTATGTTTTGATCTTTTTTAAATAATAATAAAAGTAGGTCTGAGATGCTAATTATTTTTTGCACTCACTCAGATATGAGATGATTAACATAATTACAAAAATATAGTAATTTCACAACAATTGAAAACTGCATTCATCTTGAATTCTTTACAATAAAGAAGTTTAGCTTGACCACACTACTTCAAATATATTTTTAGACATATTTTTTCTCTGTGCAGAAAATATCTGTCTAAAAAGAAGCAGAAACTCGGGTAAAAAACACTGCTGCGGAGGTAGGTAGCGATAATGACCAACCCCCTCACAAAATACTGACAGCATGTTTTTTGGGGGGATATTGTTTACCATTTCAGTACAGGATCGGAATTTGGCTGAGGACAAATCTTGCCCAAAGAATCAAAACAGTCAAATATCCCCATTGTTATTCTGGCTTCTAAAATGCATGGCAATTATGGGCACCCCACAAAAATGAGCTTCTCTCTCAATATTTCTCAAAATATTAGTTTCTCAACTGTACACAAATATTTTTATTTTAGACAACCACATCTTAAGCATCGACATGCTTAAGATGCATGTAGATCACACAGATCTTTAAATGTGTCATAAATTTCAGGACAGAGGTAACTTCGATGACAAACATACTGACTGATTAAAAAAATATGTCTTTTTTTTATGAACAATGTAGTATGAAAATTTATGAAATGTTCATACTACAATTATAGCCTTTAATAGAAATGCTTAATAAATAAAAATGTTAGAAAAATCTTTGTAAGTATTTTGTGAAGGATCATACAAGTGTACATAATTCCTCATTGTGTATGACAAATGTCCTTCAAAAGTATTAGTGTTGCAGAACCAGGATTAGGGAGGAAAATAGTTGAGGCAAAATATCAGTATTGCTGTCTAAGCACATTTTTGCATAAAATACACCCACAAACTACCAACCACACATTACACATAGCTTTGTGCGAAATAGTTTCACCCAGGCCTTGTGTCCAGACGGGGAGAAGAAATTATTTTTGTCCCACAACTACACCAACGAGAACCGATTTCGATGCTTTAAGTAAATGAGACACGCAAGACAAACTGGAACTTAATAAAAACACATTGGAATTCAATTTAATTCCGTTTTCAATGGTAAGAGACTTTGAACATCTTGACTTGGCAAAATGTGCTCGCTTTAATTTGCAATGGTTTCTAAATACATCAGATTTTAATTATTTTGTCCACAGTCTTCTTAAACTGACCCTAAAGATTTTCTGTCAGATTAAGTTGTGGACTCCAGTTAGACCTTTCCAATTTGAATGTATGCTTGGGCTCACTCACTCACTCTGAAGAATGGAATCCCTCTTAATCGTTAGTCTTCTACCTTTCACCTCAAGGTTGAGAGGTCAAAGTGAATGCTATAAGCAACAGTTCATTATTTCCTCCATCATGACAAAACCCCTAATGCCATCCAAGTAAAGAGACATCCAGTTGTGAAACTACAATAAAACATTATGGTGGCAATTTCATAAACTGGAGGTTTCTTTGCTTGAAACAAGTGGTTTTGTCATGATGGAGGAAATACTTTTTTTTTTCAGCGATGCCCGGTGTTGTTTTTGTGCCCGAAATACTTTTACAATTGTGTTGATAAAGTTTACATTTGGTTTCATTAGACCATAAAACATTCTGCCACAGATATTATTTACAAATCCAACATACACCACAAATGGTGTTTTTCAAATGTTTTTTCTGGGTTCAAATATCTTTTGTTCAGAAAAAATAATTTGGTACATAAGAATAACAAACAATAACTTTGGATTTAATATAGTGTATTAAAACCTGAATTTGAGGTCGGGGTATAAGTGGTCACATGAAATTTTAATAGAAGCTTCCTTGGAATATGTACTGAACATGAAAATGTTAAATAGTAGTGGTAAAACCTATAGGTTTCCAAAATGTATGCTGTTTTCACTCTGAAAAAAGTCTTCTTGAAATAAGTCTTCTTCCATGTGACATCCAACAAGTGAAAACACCTTAAGGTTTAAACTTGTGTGAATTTTTTGACAAGCTGCAAAAATTCTACTTAACCACTTGTTTTGACTCTTGTAATATCTCTTTTGTAAACAACAAAAAAACAGTGTTTTACTGTTTTCTATTACGATGTTACATCTAACATATTGTTAACATAGTATAGCTGCATTTTTTGGGGCCAAAACCAGTAAATTATTTTCTAAAGGCTTTGTATGAGGTAGAAGTTGCCAGGCAACTACAGACATCAACATGATTTTGTTGTCTTTTGTGAGAGCCAGGCAAGCTGTCTTATCCCAATTTTGAAATACAACAAGACACTGGACTGCTACAAATATGTAACATACTAAACAAGATACAGCAAGAAATGTATTTCAAAGAGACATGGCAGAACATGTTAAGCATTATAACTAGCTATGTATGGGAAGACTATTGCAAGTGTGCAAGAGAAGAAAACAATTTTATCAGTACAAAGTTACAGATAAACTCAACAAATCAGAAAAGTGGCAACAATAAATTATGGAAAGTATAAAATAATATTTAAGGTTTTTTATTATATGCTATAACTGTAGTCATTTAAAAATGCAGTGTAAAGACTGCAATATGTGATGACAGAGTTTTACTCTGAGAAACCAAAGAAAGACTGAGACATTAGCTAGCAATATATATCACAAAATAAGTTTTTCTCAATAGACATATGAGAAAGGGTCAATGTAGACTTTTGATTTAAACAAAATCAAAAGTCACTGGCCAATCATGTGGGTTTTACAATTGTGGGATTGAGTGACGCAGAGTTAGGTTGACACACACAGCACAGCAGTAGCAGGCAGATGCGCAAATGGATAATGACTGTGCAGCTGTTGCCTCTTACTTTAGGCAACAGGTAGACAAGCATTGTTGTTAAGGACCCAAAAATTGTAGCCATGAGGCCGTATTTTGGCTATTTAAAGTCAGACATAAAAAGTAGTATACACTGCAAATTATGTTGATCATATGTTCAAAATAAGTTCCATCTGTTTTACTACCTGAACCAGTGGCACCTGCTAGATCACGCACAATGTAAAGCTTAACAATCTGAGACGAGAGCAAGTGTTACCCCCCCATGCCAAAAACAACGCCTGTACAGCATAATATCTGACCCAGGTCAATGAACAGATTGGCAGCACTGAGACAGCACTCTCCTAATTGGATTTTTTTTTTTTTTTTGAGCAAACATAATGTCTATTTTATTTATTTAATTTTTGTCTTTGAAAGTTGCTGGAGTTTGCACAGAGGATAGAAACAACTGAAGTTTTTTTCTTTCTCAATGTAGACAATTTCTATTTTATTGTTTAAAATTTTTTCCTGAAAGCTGCTTTACAATGATTTATTTCAATATGATTGCACATCACAAACAATATTCTTTACATGTTTTTTTTTTTAACAACATTAGAATCTATATTTTGCTTAAATGAACCTTCAAAATGAAATAAGGTAATAAAATTTTTAAATATAAAAAAATACAGAAAAAATATTTCTTAAAACACTATTATTTATTTTTCCTCTGCAGAGAACATGACCTAGAGCTAATCTCCAACACTATTCTTTACAACACCACAATTTAATTTTTCGTGACATTAAATGTCAAGCAAATTGGTGTTCTAGGATATCTGATCCTTATGACTAAAAAATACAAAAAATACATATTGCGCTATTTCAAAGTTTGTTATCCATATTATGATATAACTTTCTAATGACTTCTTTTTCCTCTGCCTTCTGCTTAAGAGCAGTTTTAAAGAAAAACCTCTAAAACATTAATATATACCTGAGCAGTAGACTGGTCTCTGCGACTTTGTTTATTACAGAATCATTGCCAAACGACATGAGAATTTCTTTCTCAGGTTCAGGATCTGCTTCAAACACTAAATCTCATTTTTAAAAAAGGTCAAGTGTCTCAGCACCAATCTTCAGTCTTTACAAAGTTCTCTGATCAATTCAGGTCAATTGTGATGGGTTAGGGTTAGCTGAATCATCAAGTATTCAAGGCCATATTTCCTAAAATGCTGTCCCAGACCATACTCTTCATTATTAATCCTAATACTATCCACTCAACGAGTAATTCTACATGTCCGCTCGGGACTTGAGGGCACACAAAGTAGCCCTACTCTGACTGTAAGGCTCAAATACAGATATGGGGCATTGTATCATAAAAATATATAAATTATGCAATGTTATGTTAAAGGCAACACACCACACAATTCATTGACTTGACTGAACAGTGGTTTGTCTTATCCATTTTATCGTCCTCATCAGTTATTACTAATCGTAAGCTTGTTCTTGTGAAAAAGTTGCCAATATTTGCATATATAGCTGTAGCTGTTTCCAGAGCTTTCCTCTTTTCCTTTTCCTTTTCCACACCAATCTTGCACTTTTTACTTTCCATCTTTTAAACAGCACTGACTAAGAACATTGAAATGTGTCAGTGACTTTATGCTCTATGTTGCTTCAGTGTGGCCATGGGTTACATTTCTGTTGATGTGGCAATGTTACGTAACCCGGAGCCAGGACTGTACATAAATAAAATATATTAAAAAACGATAAAACAGTCACTTGTGGCCCTAACTTCAGACCAGCCCACCGGCAATTTTACAGGTCCTCCTGATTAGTTATCTGAGCCTCACTGAGAATATAAATAATTGCTTTTTAAATTTCTTTTTTCATTGCTTATTCTTAAAAAATAGCTATATTTAAAAATAGCTACAGAAAGTAGAACTTTTGAGAATTTATATTCCAAACCTATATAGTATCAGCAAAAAAAAATCTATTTTTGTTCTCCTGTAATGCTTGAAGTTTTTAGTTTCAAATATGCCTGTTTTATTTGCCCAAAGAAGTTGCACATTTTGATGACAAGTTCATCTAAAATATAGCTAAGAAATATATGAATATTCTGCCTGTCTGATAAACCGTACATCTGTACATCTGTAACATGACCCACTCACCATAAAAACATGGCAATTATTTTACAAAACACAAAGCACAAGTAGCTGCACATTGCTACAGTAGATACAGTCTCTTTAAACCAACTAAGCCACAAAGCGATAAGTTACCTTAGTTCCCTAAGTTAAAGTAACTTAAATGACTGATACTTCTTTTTCCCTAAAAGCACACACTTGGGGAAATTTATGTGTGTGTATGGTTGTTGGTCCTGTATGGATTTGTGATGCCTTGGGACAGACTGGCAGACTCTCCAGGGTGTACCCTGCCTCCTGTCTCCCTCCCAATGACTGCTGGAAACAGGCACTTATCACGTATAAACAATAGATGGATAGATGGAAAAATGTCCAAAGATGAAAAAACGGCAACACCTTGTGGACTGCAAGTAAGATGATAAAACAAGTATCAGTGAATTATGTATAATAGCTTTTTTTTTTTTTTTGATAGATTCATGGGATTAATAAACATGCATGGCAGTTTAGATAAAGATGAGGGTGAAGACATTGACCTTAGTTTGATTGAATATTGTCCATAAAACAAAACCCATAGAAGAAAACTTTGTGTAAAATCTGCTTTCAATCACATATCATATTAGAAACAAATAAAGGGAAAAATCCTAGGTGAAATATTAGGGTGCTTCTGTTGTTAAACAATATGTTGTTATTCCAGACATTATAATACTGCCTCTCAGTGTTGTCTTACAGTTACACCTGCACATAAATGTCACAGTCACTTAACAGTTTAAGCTGTTTGAAATCACTGTGATTGCATTGTTGAGGTGCACTAATCCTAAGTACAGGCAGAGCACAGCACCTGTGTGCACTTCATTATTCTCTCAGCAAAGAGTCTCATATGTGTGATTTTCAACAAAAAGATCAACTGAACGATTTCCAATATGGATCTGAAGCATCATAAAAGCTTCAAAACAAGTGCACACCAACAACAGGTTAAAAAATGAGGCTGGCTGCTCTAGTGGTGCTTTTTTTGTGGACAGGAGTGAACTCTCCTCTGAAGTCCTTCAAAGAACACGCTGCATTTACACAGCACATTATATCTGAACTCTACTTGAATTAGAGGAACACTGACTTTCTTTTTTTTTCCAAGAAAAAGGACAAACTGCTTCTGAATGCTTGCAGATAAAGCATCCTCTCTAAGATGAGTATCAGAATGCAAGGGGCAAGACGCTTCCGTCAAAAGCCGAAACAGAGCAAGCAATTTAAGGGACATGTTTAAATTTCTGACCGCACAGGAAGAAGCTTAGAGCGTTTCATTCTCCTCTCAAAATGAGAGTTTTTATTACTCTGTAAATTGTGGCTATTATTTAACACTTTACACCAATTAAAACATAAACGTCGCTTTCCCTCCTCTGATAAAACATACCATCGGCGGTTATACACACGCGACAGAAGCACCACTACTCAGGGCACATCGAGCTGAAGGCAGATGCTCATAATGCAGCACTTTAAATGCCTTTCAATACAACAACTTTCAAATCTGTTTGAGCTCAATCTGGTGTTTACAAGGCACATCACACAGTGTGTTTCTGCATTTATTTCTTTAGTTGCACCATTTTCAAAAGTCGCTGCTGTCATGCGTGCTGGTTGTTATAGTCGGTGCAGATGTATCAAGTCTTGAACATATAATCAGGCCTGCCGCCGCCGCTTTACTTGCGTTTTCTTCAGGCTCATCGACCTCGCTCATCTACAGCCTGAGCTGAATCCGACCATTATTCATTGATTTCGCTCTTTCAACACTCGCTTGGCGCTGATGGCGGGGAAAGTTGGCATGAGGAAAGCGTGGCACCGATCGCCTCCATCCGGTTGTCCGGTTCATAGCCAGTTAGAAGCCATGTTTCACTTGCACATATGAAAACCCTCAACTCTTTTGACAGTTTTGCTATTGTTAAAAGCCCAAGCACAGATAGGAGGGACGCGAAAGGCTCCCGCTGTGAGAGAGAGAAAAAGATATGACAGGGTCAGACTTACCGACGGCTAAATCCAGCAGATCTGCGCACAGGAGCAAGCACAACGAGAAGACGGTCATCTTTCCCTTATTTTGCAATAAATCCCAAACTCCATCTGCGTTTACATGCTCTCCTGGTTTCGGCCGTGTAATCCCGAGCATTCCAGAGGTATACGATGGAAAGATGTCCCCAAACTATTCATGATGCAGCTCAAGTCGAAGTGGAGAAATCGGAGAAGTTGACAAAGGATGCAGCATTCAGAGCCAAGAACACCGAGCATCAGATTTTTTTTAAAAAAATGTCTCACTGCATCCGTTTATAAACAAGCGGAGCGGGTTTTTTCCCCTGTCTGTTCTAAGAGATTAAACAATAGGGAACTGAGCTGAGCCACAAAGCGATAGGCTGTGGAAAAACAGAGGTTTGGATGAAAACGTGTGCCTCTCTCCTCTCCTCCCACCCTCCAGACAGGAGATCACTCCTTCCTGATCACTCCTTCTTTTATTTCACACAATTTTCCTTAATCCTCCCCTGGATTCAGACCCTCCTAATTCTACCCATTAAGCCGATTTATTTCCGTTGGAGGTTTTTTCCCCAATAAAAACAACAAATACTATCCTTACATACTGGCATACCGCAACCCTATAGTTGAAATTATGACACAATTGCACGCGTAAAGAAGTCCCCAGCTGTGCTCTTGTCATCCCTTGAAAACATTTTCAAGGGTTGTTTTATTAATATATTCAAAGAATCTCAAAAGAAAAGCTCATGTTGAAATATAAAAGGTGATTTAAAGCAGGATCACTTGGCTTTATTGCTCTTCCTAAGAGCTATTAAATCGAGTTACCTCAATTTGATCTGCAGTCTCATGTTAAGGTAACCAGTAAGTCACAATAACACAAACCAGCGAGATAAAACAAGCCCCAGGAATGTCTTGTTGAAAGATTGTTATGGCTATTAAAACTTATTTAAACTTCATAATTAGCCTATATGTATGTTTAATGGCCCAAATGAGGTTAATGAAGGCTAGTCATCCAGTTTAAATTGGCTGCAGTAATTTCTTTGATTAAAGAACACCATCCTCAAGCAACAAGTGTGGATTCCAGGAATTCAATTTCATTCTTAATTTTTAATCTCTTGATATTTTTGCAATGTGTTGTAATGCTGTTTATGTCCAGTATTTAAAAAAGATGAAAAACTTCATCTACACTTTTTTTTTTAAATCAGGCATGGTGTGGGTCCACCGTGTTTTCTGGATTATAAAGTCAGTGCAGCCATCTTTCCTGAAAGCTTACAGTTCACATTTTTACTTGCCGGACTTGACAGGTGTGTACCACTGCCAAATGTGCCTATACCTGTTTTATTGATCATGGCATCACTTGATTGCCCAACAAACTCATCTGACCTAAACCACATAAACTATGAGGTATTCAAAAGATGCGTTTTCCAAGCTTCCACATTACAGAGCATCCAGGCCCTGTGACTCCCCCACTCAGTTCTCTCAGACTAACCAGCAGCAATTAGCGAACACCTAGTGAAACTGCACATCTGTGCAATCTACTTCTCAGTGCAATGCTGGTAAAACATGTTGCTAAAAGCAGGATTTTCTTAAAGAAACACAAGTTCTAATTCAAGACGTTAAATTACTAAGTCAAATTTCTTTAAAAGGGATCCACAATTAGTTGAACATGTTGGCATAAATATAGTTTTCCTAGTAACTAAAACATTGCTGTTTGTAGTGCGTAAAAACTTACAATTACAGAAAAAAAAAATTTATATCCTTCATTAAACTTTTCATCCATGGAAGTTGCCACTTTTTCACTTGTGCAATGAATGCTGGGTTGATGACACAGTTGTGTCCGTTCTGTTCTGGACTCTACAGAGTAGGGCTGTAACAATTCCTTGAATGGTTCGATTTTTAAAATTCCACGAGGAAAATTACCTGCCACAAAGCTTCACTAAATTATGTTTTACTATTTAGTGAACTGTGTTCTGGGCGAGTGATTATTTGTGTTGCGCAATGCTCTTACTTCAGCCTATTAGTTGTTGATGAATGTGAAGTACTAGCAGCATAACGTCCTATTTTCAAGTTTGATCCGGTGAATACGGGTGTATTGCATTGAGGTGTGATAATGGCCGGGTTTTTAATTGTTTTTCGGGGGCTCAATAAGCATAATTAAATTGACTGGCGCAATGCATGGAATATGGCAGCCTTTCACATCCTAGACCTACTGATTAGTGACTGGTTCAGAGCGAACAGCGGTGAAGAGCGTGGTGGGAGTATGTATACACAAAAGCTAGGAATGGCTGTGCAAAGTGAGAGTTCAACTGTTAAATTGACTGAAAATGCAAACATAAACTAAAAACTGAAGCATATACTTTTTTTTAACATATGTCTGTGAGTATGGCTCTTTACTATGAAACTGAATATAATTTGAGATTTTTGTATAATTTTGGTCCAGGCTAACTTAAAAAGTGAGCTATTACTGTTGCAGGTTAATTTTCTAAACTATAGAAAAGCTAGAGATGTTCAAATTTAAAAAATTACGATGATGTTGATATTGTCGTGCTTTTGGTTTCCGGTGTGATAGAGGCATGTGGGTAGGTGAAGATACACGACAAGAAAGAGGGGTCTCTTGCATGAACTTTACTTCTTCCAGCACAGATGAGTTACAACAGTAACTAAGTTGTTCTCACATAAGAACTGTGTGGCTTCTGGCCTCTAGCTCTGGCACAGACAGCGCTTAGCTATGTCCGGGCAGTGAGCTTTGAGAACCATAACCATCAACATTAACAACGGATCTCGCGATGCTAGCCTTTTCTCTCGAGCTGCGTTGCATTCACTGACCTAACTTAGGCTCGGAAAACTAAAATAAAAAATGCAAGACCCAGCTTAAGGTCTAATAAAGTTTAACCTTCTTTACAATATCCAATAGTAAGCCAGATAGCTGTTATGGCATTATTTACCAGAATTGTATTTTATAATTTTTTATTTGAGTATTATTTTAGTAATATTCGATTACTACCCCGCCCCGGGGCGAAAGATGCTGGAAGAAACGTCACACAGGCAACGCTGGAATCTCTTACTGCCGCTGATAGCGATTGTGAAATCACGGACCTTTAACAGGTTTTACCGAACTGAAGACTGGGCCAGACACAGAGCACGCCAACTACTTACCGGGTGTCACCGTCCGAGCAGAGGTACGTGTCATTCATTGTTTAATTTATGAAGCAGAAGGTGGCAGCACTGTAGCAGCATTAATATCTTCAATTTCAGGGCGCTCCGGTTCAAACTGAAAAGGTTTAACGTTACTCATCGTCGTTTTCGCTAGCTTGAGCATACAAGCATACATTATTTGCTTGTACGGGTAATCTGCAATTACCCAGAATGCATTACAGCATAAACAACATGGCGACATCTTTGTGACAGTATTTTATTTAAATGTATAAAAACAAAAATAGCCTGCAGTATTTTTGCTGTATTGTTTTTACATCTAAAATAAATATTTCTAAAAAAAAAAAAGATTGTTACAACTAATCGTAGAACCCCTTAAGCCATATTTGACATAACATTTTTATGACAACAGAAGGTAACATAGTACTTTGAGTGTCCTATAAAATGATACCAGGGGGCTGGAAAGCACATAATACTGTCCCGTTAAGATTAAATACTAGAAATAAAATATGCACATGTATTTTTTCTGTCTTTCAGTCATATCTAGTGATTTTGAAGAATGGGGACTAAAAGTATATTAAAGCCTCTGAGAGACATCAAAGTTTGACAGGTGCTTCAGGCTATTTCATACTAATAAGCATGACCTTAACAAGGCCAGCCTTTGTATGCGACACTATTTCTCTCACAATGATGTTGTAGCATCATGAGTCCTTTGTAACAAGTTAACAAAAAGCTGTCAAAGTCTAGGCAATACGTTTTCAAGATGCCAGCCACCAACATGTTATGTCTCTTTTCAAAATATATAAATGCTGATGAATAAAATCATCAGTTTCCAATTTCCTGGAATACTGACTCAATATATCAAACTATATTCTTGTATTGATTTGTGCAGCACTGAACCAGGGAGACCTTTACTAATACAGGAACTCCAGGAATGTTGTTTCTTTGAATTTCAGAGGTATGGTGGTACAAAGAATTTCTTTTTAAGCCTTAGCTGTACAGATTAACATCATGATTTGAATAAAGAGTTTCTCATAAAACAACAAAACAGAGAAATCACCTCCTAATATATAAATTTAAGCTCCTGCAGACCGTAAATGTTGTGTTCTTCTGTAATCCTTATCACCACTGATAAGGTATAGAGGATGCTTTCATGGTTAGGGTCTGCAGTGCTAATCTAGCATCACAAATCTCAAGAGGGCACTGTCAACAACAATTTATTAGGGTAACAGAGCTGAACATGTTGCTGCCCATATGGCATCTAACCCTCTAACACAGGGGGGTCCGTCTTGCAACAGTCCACCCTAGCTTGTCATGAATCTACTTTCCTCTTTGCACCATAGGTACAAATCAATAAGTCTTTAACTGTTTTAAGCTTATTTAGAGTCCAAGGAATTGAGAAGAAGAAAACTGACAGTTAGACCAAACTGTGAGAGTAAATCGAGCTCCTCTATTTATACATTTACTTTTCATTAGGAAGTTGCTGCTTTAGATTATTTTGATACAAAAGCAGGATCTTCCCCTCTTCCAAATGTTCATTTATGTGGCTGTTTGTTTAAAATGACCAGTGCACATTAAATTACACAAGTACCCAATTCCATCATGTAATCCATTTGTCCATTTGTGTATATATATATATATATATATATATATATATATATGTGTATGTGTGTGTAGGTGTGCGGGGGGGTGCGTGTGTGTATATATAATCCTAGCTTCAAAGACAGAATAATGCCACAGGAGTCAAGCTCCACTTGAAATAAAAGCCAACAAAAAAGATAGGCTTTTAAGAGTTTTTTCATGTCCAATTTCTGAGCAGTCTTCATATGCATCATTAAGTTGTTCCACAGAA
Organism: Xiphophorus couchianus; assembly: GCF_001444195.1. Classification (NCBI taxonomy): domain Eukaryota; kingdom Metazoa; phylum Chordata; class Actinopteri; order Cyprinodontiformes; family Poeciliidae; genus Xiphophorus; species Xiphophorus couchianus. Next base: position 7,730,288 of record NC_040247.1, read on the forward strand.
TGGGTCCTGCCACTGCAAAGGCATGGTCATCCTGTTTGTCAGTGACATGCAATGACATCTCAGGTCAAGTAGGGAGCATGGATAAAAAAATGAAAAAACTCAACCAAAGAATCATACTTGGAGAATTGGGCACATACTGGACATATTGTTTGCACATATTGATTTGCACACATACATCAATCTCAACTAACGGCATCAAACAATATAAAAATGAATGTTGATCCCTAACACTGATTATTAACCACTGCCACATCTCTCAGCACTGTCTTAGAAAAAGAGCAAGAAAGCACAGAGAGAATGATGGATCCAACATGCAGTCAATAGAAATATAGTTAGCAGACTTGTATGTAAATGTACAATACCTCTTACTCTTATCTGATTCCATTCACATATTTATCCTCTTGATATTTTATTGTATACAAATAATTAAAACTAGTACAGTAAGCCGAATCTCAGGCCAACTATTAGTATGCAAAAATTGGAGCTATTTTAAAGATTGTCATGATATTAAGACAGCACTTCTTACTTTGTTTATAAGTAAAGAACATAAATATGTCAGCCTGATTTTCAACAAATAAAGATTGAGAAAATAATTATAAAATAAGAAGGTGGTGTGAGTAATCAATGTATCCTTCAAAATGATCTTTCTTTTTGTTTTTCTTTTTTTTTAAAGTTCTGAGTTCAAATACTGTTGTGGACTGGCACTGGTGAAGGACATGGTGTCAGGTTTCATCTTTCTAACACCTTCCATGTTGACCCTTCTCTCTAGCAATTCATACTTTGTGAAATAGTATGGTTTGGGACAGGACTTGTGACTCACCTGTCCTAATGGTCCCATTAGTGACCTAATGGCCCTTTTAGTGTGATTGTTCAGAGTATAATTTATAAGCTTTTACCTCCATGCATTTTATAAACTGAAGAAGCCTTTTGGATGGCAGGTTGATTATCTGCAAAGAACAAAAGAAGTCTACTTTTTGCACTTAGGTTTGCCTTGTCTTGTATTACTTAATGTACTGCAATTTCTGACAAACATTTTGTGTGTTTTCAAAGATATTTTTGATGATCAATCAAGGCGGGGACCTGTCAAGACAAGACTGTCATTTAACATTCAGACTACTTTGACTTTTGTCAAAAGACTAGTGACAAATTCAGTGACTTTTTCTGTTATTGGAGACTTTGGCAGCAACATATCAAAGCACCAAAAGTTCTGCAGTAACTGTCCTCAGTGAGCAGCAAGTGTTGTCGTAAGCTCTTCCTCTTTCCTCAGTCTCACAATTGTCCTGCAGCAAACCGCAGCTGGAGGAGGAGACCAATTCCATCATGTGTCCATATTGCAAATGAATCACACATGTGCAAAAATGAAAGCATGACCCATCAAAAAATAGTCCGAAAATTCAATTTTTTTAGAACTAGGATCTTCATAAAGTCTTGAAGCAAAATCTGCTAAAAAAAATTGTTGCCATGTCATTTATTTTATGATATATTTTTTGTATCACATTTGATAAGGCAGGCTTTTCTTAGTACTTTTGGCTCACAACAATGTGAGTTTTAGATGCAAAAACAAATGTTACCTATAATATTTAGAAAGTAAAAACTTTAGAAAGTTTTTCTCTTAGTTTTTTTTCCACCAACAACTTTTTACAGCCATTTATTTCACATCGTGGTAGGCACCAAAAGAGTTTCTGTCCTTGTTCAGGCAAAGATGTACGTTAAACTTTTTACAGTAGATGTGTGAAAAGTGATTTTCAGAACAGTGCTTGCATCTCTGTTGGGCTTCCCATGTTGGAAAATGATCAATGCCATTCTTTCTCACATCAAGAGGCACACTGCAGCTTGGTCTTCTACAGGGTGCTGTCGAAGTCGCTTGACCTTTCCTGCACTTGTAGGAGAAGTACCAACTAAAGCATTTTAGGTTGTAGCTTCAGCTAATGTAGAGGTTTCAAGCATTGATGATGGAAACAATGACAGTGTGCCACTAGATAAACATGTACCATCTTCAGGATCTGAAGCCAAACTTCAAAAATGTTGATAGTATATTAAGAAGAGCAAGACCTCCCATGAACTCATGTGCTTCATCAATGGCTGGCTTGAGAACCATTAGATGAGTTTAGGAGTGGATGGAAGACTGCGTCTTGAGGAATGGAAATGAATTGAAGAGTGGAAGACAGTGAATGGACTTCAGAGTGAACCAGGACAACAACCTAATTGTGATCTATTATGACAGGTAGTGAACTTATTTCTTCATGTGTTGGCATTGAACCAGTGGAAAATGTTCTGCAATCCCCTGGAGCATTTCATCAGTGACAAAGTGCTTGAATGGAGTTATGCAACTCCTGTTCTTTGAGCCTTCCTCAACCCTAACAGTGACATCAACATATGGAACTTGACAGTATTTTTCTCCATTTGTTTTATTTGCTTTTCACATTGGTCTTAACTGATTCATTTCTGACTGTGTCCAGGGTAGTTGTTTGGACCTGGATTACACTTTGATCATCATATCCTTCATCATGCATAGCCAGGGGAGTCCATTCCTCATCGTAATCCTTACTGCTCTATATAGCTTGAATTGTCATACATTATCATGTTGATGACTATTCAAAGTATTGTCTTTCTCTCTCTTCTTCCTCTGCTCTTGTTAAATCTAAAATATACATAACTAGTTGATAAACCATAAAGATTATGGTTTTAGAATAACTACTATTGTGAAAAAACCCAAAAATATATTTTGAAATGACATTTAATGATAATTATTGAGTAAAGGATGCACCTTAAATACCTGCAGTATCAAATATGATACACACATTATAACATGATTTAAATGTAATATAACAAAAACATTTCTAAGTAGTTGTGCATTATTTCAAAACATAAAACATTACTTAAAAAAGTGAATAACAATGTATGTATTATTTTTCACTGTACGTTGTCTAAAATTGGCAAAGACTTTCCTGGAAAACGCGTATGACCAATCTCATGGGAGACGACATTTTGAAAAGAAAAAAGAACACCGTTTCTCTGCCTGCAGTGCAATGATAATCCAGTAGATGGCAGAATACAAGTCTCAAATTTTATACAATAGGTGGTTTGGGAAATTTTCATCATGGTGTAAAAAATAGAGACAGGTAGGATAAACACAGGAAGGGGTATGTAATATGGACCAATATGTTAAACTGAATGGATGCTAGTAAATGTCTGTACCACCTTTTGTAAATGGAGGAGATACACGTCCTCCCTGTCGTTCCATAATAAAAATTTGAATAAAAAAAAAAAAAAATAGAGACCACAGAAACGTATGCATCATATATGATACAAATGGCAATATAGGGGCAAACCGCACCTGGAGGAGGAGACCAATTCCATCATGTATCCACATTGCAAATGAATCACACGTGCAAAGATGAAAATTCTATTAATCAATGCATGCAATGCTTGCGATTCCAAGTCCTGACTCGCCACAGGTGCATATTTGCGTGAGATGGTTTTATACCCAAATGCGTGGATGAGACAAAGACATCAACCAAGCTGTATCATTTATAACCTAAAGGAAAATTCAACTTCAGTAACCATCCTTCAAACCCAAAGATGGCAGCATTTAGACCATTTTAAGTCAAATACTGCAGAATTGAACAATATTTATATAAAATGTCACAATCTGCACAGTACCATAGAGAATAGCATGCTTAAGGTCCAATTTATACACTTTATCTGCAAACCAAAGTAAATTTGGAGTTTAGTTAATCTTTAAGGTTGTTACCCTGGTTGGGCCACTTCTAAACATATAGATATGACCTATTATCTGAAGAAACCCTTTGTAACAAATGAAAAGAACACAAGCTAAGAAATGGGTTACTCAAGTAACTTACTAACTGTAATTTTACAAATGACGAGATCTATGACGAGAATCACTGTCCCAATTATGAAGGGATTACAATTGATATTGCAATCATTTTCTGGAAAGGCAAATTCAAATCAGCAACTGTTGTCTGCATAGCTATGATTAGTGGCTTATTTTTTTTAGAGTTTTGCAATATAAGGTCAGTTGACTAGTTATTGATTTAATTAGATACTTGTAGATAAACACTTATGAATCCCACTGATTCACTTGTTTGACATATTAAAGTGAACGTATGTTAAATTTAGCAAACCTCATGCCTGATTGAGTGTCAACTTTAACATTTTGAAAGGCAACTAAATTCATTTCTACAAGTAGTGATTTTACAGTTTAAAGTTGTGATTAAGTTTGTAACAGAGGAGGCAGTCCAGTCTCAATGGACAGATGTAATGTCACACATTAATATGTTAAATGAGTATTTGCTGTAGATGAATAAAGGCTAATGCAAGACTGGGTGTATTAAAAATCCATTTGCATTATTAACAGACATATTTTGAAGGAAATTATTAAACCCTAAAATGATTTAAAACAGATTTCCAATGATTTGTATGGAAGACTATTTTATACTGGGCATATTGTTTCTAAACATCTTTGAAAATTGTAAAGTTGTGTGGATTCAAAGTGGCTCAATTGCTTCCATCTCTTCATTCGGCAGTAATGTTTGCTCTGAGGAGGTGTATACAAGGCTTAAATTGGTCTGTCACTGGGACCATCTAACAAGATGACATGAATCAATTGTGCATGTTGAGCACACAATACATTGATGTGACCTTTGTGTTTGTTTCTCTTCCAGACAACTGGAAGTAGCAGTGGTGCAATCATGTACGAATGTATGAGGATCTGAAGCTAGACAAGGCTACCTAATTTTAAAGCATTAAGCTGCCAAAAAGATGTTGTATGTGAAATTGCAGAAGGAAACAAATATAGGAGCCAAAAGAAAACTCACTTAAGCACCATCCAAAAAGTCAGATTTCCGATCGCACAAGGATTTTTCATATGATTGTTATTTGACAAAATTCTAAACACAAATTTGGCATATTGCACATTGGGTGTATGCTTACTTTATTTAAGCATACACAAGTTTTAAGAACTTTTTACAGTAAGTTCTTAAAAATTGCATATCCTATCTTATTTAAACTTTTAAAGTAAAGTTAGTTATTGTTCATTTTAATTTATATGTTTTTATTTAGCAGACACTTAGGTGCATAATAAATCAGAATATAATTGAACAGTTAATTTTTTCAGTTAAGTACAGAAAGGGACTTCATTTATTGAATGGTTTTGTTACACCTGTGATGGACTGCTGACCTGTTGAGTGTGTGGATGAATGGATGGATGGACGGATGGATTTATTACAAACATGAGAAATATATTAGCTGCTATGTTTTTAAGGGTAGTCTTTAGCTAGTATGTTACTAATAATTTGCAAAAACATTTCATTATCTACTGAAATCTAAAGCCATTTTTTTGTACAAGTTTCATTAGACTAAATGTACTTTATAATAAAATGTAGTAGTTAATTTGACATTAAGCAAAAATCATTTGTTTAAAATTTTTTTAAACAATTTTTTTCCCTTTTCAGACTTGCACAAAGCATAATACTTGTATTTCTAATGCACAAAGTATTTGGTTTAACTCACAAAACTTGCAATAACAACAAGTTATTTTCCAATAACTGAAGTTAATTCACAATATGAATATTTAAAGAAGAAAATATCAACCTCTCCATCTGTGCATAAAGGCCTGACTTAAGGCAGATTCTTTTTTGCACTGTATTTTTTTCTGTGTCACTTTTTCTTTCAGACTTCTGAGACTCTCAGCTTTGAGGCTCTTGCATGTTGCAAATGCTTATTTTCAAAGAGATTACAACACATATCTGTCAGAAGAAGAGTTCCATGGCTGTTATGCATTGGGAAAAATTCCAAAGCCAGCCGGTAGAGAGCACATTGGAGAGTGTGTAAACCATCAGCAGAGATTAGGGTGACTTTTTAAAATGGGACAAAAGTTGGCTTGCGGGGTTGACCAGGTTGGAGCCAGCAGTAAACGTGCTTTAGCTGCACAATTTCTCTTTATGTGCAGCACATGTATATAGGAAAAACTAAAACGTCCATGTCAGTTAACAGTTTTTCCTCGAGCGACTGACCTAACATGACTCACTGAAATGAGAGATACCCTGTAGCAGCTTGTGGCTTTTAATACAGTAATGCCACACATTACATACAAAGCAGGGTGAACATTACAAAGAACAGTGGAAAGAGAAGGGTCATGTAAAAAATGGTTACTACATTATTACATCTTTTTTTCTCAACTACCCCAATCTATTGTTTTACTTGAATTCTTTCTGAGTGGTGTAAAATAAATATTATGATGTTTAATAAAAACACAAGACATTTCTTGCTCTCTTTAAATAATGTCTTAATGCAAAATTCTGTTTGTGCATCTTTGACCAACAGTTCAGTTGCTCCTTGAAAGTGATGAGAACTGCAGCAGATCCTCAGGTTAAAATACTTTCTTTCTTAGGCTTTTGAAATGATAAGATTCTAATTTCTCCTTGCCTTCATTAACCTTTAGGCTTCAGTGCTCCATTAGTATGTATTTTGACTTACATTATCTTTGTCTTTGTATTAATATTACTATCAGTTTAATCAACAGCATTGACATTCTCATAAAGCAGTTCTTAAACAGTTACATTAGTAACTGTTTTGGTCAAACAGACAAATTTACCTTAAAAGGTAGTAGTTTGGTGAATATAACCTGATAACAAAGTTGTACCTCAAATAAATAATATAATTTATTGAATTAAATTATATTGCACCTAAATGTATGAGTTTCATAAACACAAAGTAAAGTCAACAAGTGAAAACCCTGAAAAAAAAAATTGTTGGCAGCCCAAGACTTCACCAAAATCTGATCAGCGAACCCTGGGCCTACAGCCTTGTGAGACAAATAAAAAGAGACAACAAGAAATAAATTAATGTTTATCGATTGAGTAAAATACATTCATTACAATATTTTAGACATTTACAAAGATTCAAAAAGGTCTGGCTAACTATACTGTTTACCAGCAAATCAAAAATGTTATTGTGTGGTTGATAATGGTAGAACAGGTATTATTAAATTACAGTAAACTATGAAAGCCAAAGCATCTACAGATTGTTTATATTTTTAAATATCACAAAACACTTATTTGTTTGGTTTTATTTCTATTATCCTTTTTATCTCAGCAATTAGGGCTGAGAAAAAGTACTCAATATTTCATAAATTGGTATAGATAAGCATAAATACACACAATGATGTGTGATTGTTTTAGTCTTGCATATCTAATTCATAATTACTCACTCCATTTTGAGTTTTTGTTGCGATCTTCAAGAGTCATTTTACTTATTCAGCATAATTCACAGTCGTTTCTGAACACATCCTACCCATTCTAGTTTGTGGGTAAAGAATAGAATAGCCATAACCTTTATTGTCCCTCAGTGGGAGAATTGATGTGTGCAGATTTACAAAAATGTAAAAACAGAAAACCAGCTCCTGGGAGGAAGGATTTTCAATAACGCTCCATTGTGTACCAATCTGATGATGCAGCAGTCAGTCACGAAAGTAACTATACAGTTCTACAACGCTTCATGCATGGACTTCTCAGTGTACACGGAATATTGAAAAGTGCCTCTGTAAGACAGTTTACTGTTTTAATACTTTAGTGGGAGAACAAGCAAATGATAAAAATATTAGAACATTTTCTGGGATTGGTGTCACTTTAAACTCTTTATCTGGTGCCTTGCAAAAATATTCATACATCATAAGCTTTTTCCATTTTTTGCATTGCAACCCCAAACCTGAAAATATTTTATCAGATTTGTTTGTGAAGGATCACACAAACTTGTAGGAAGAAAATTAAGATAAATTACAAACCCAGCTGCCCACAACACTCAGCCAAGTAAAACCAAAACGTTACCATACTATGGTGAATACACAAGCTTGTTGAGAGAAATTTGTCAGGTGAGAGGCGATGCCCTACCAGAATAAGTTCTTCCATTGGCTTTGTGTTGCATTGAATTGCAACTTGTACACAGAACTGTCTGTTTTCAAAGTTAGGTCTGATGTCTATCATCTTCCGCTTGACAGTAACCATGGATTCCCCTTAAGTGCAGGTCAGCCAGGTTTTTTGGCCAATCAAGTACAGTATCACCATGGTCACTGAAGTGCTTTTGATATCTTTGTACTTTTGAGCAGGTGCCACGTCTGGCTGGAAAATTAAATTTGCATCTCAATCTGTTAGCTGCAGGAACCCTGATGTGCTCTGAAATGTCCTGGTAGAAGACTATTTTGATAATGAACTTCAGGGAACACAGTAATCCAACTCCAGCAGTTGATGTGACACCCCAAATCATCATTGACTTTGGAAATGTAACACTGGATTTTAAGCAACATGGAGTCTGTGCCTCTTGCTTACAAATTCTGGGCCTTTGACTTGCAATGTGACTTCCAAGTGAAACCTCTTCAAAATGCAAAATTTACCTTAATCTGAAAATAAGTTTTTGGATGACTAAGCCACAGTCCAATTCTTTTTCTCCACCCAGGTAAGATGCTTCCACTGCATTTGCAGGATTCATCTGTGTGTAGTGGCTCTTGAGTCACTGACAGCAGCCTCAGTCCACTTCTTGTAAAACTCTCTCAAATTCTTGAATGGATTTTGCTTGACAATCTTACTAAGGCTGTGGTTATTCCTATTCCTGGTGCACATTTCTCCTTCTTTCGTCTCCACTACCCAACTTTTCAATAATTATGTTTAAATGGGGCTGCACAGTAACACAGTAGGTAGCACTGTTGCCTTGCAGCAGGTCCTGGGTTCAATTCCCGGCCTGGGATCTTTCTGCATGGAGTTGCATATTCTCCCTGTGCATGCGTGGGTTCTCTACAGGTCCTCTGGCTTCCTCCCACAGTCCAAAAACATGAATTGGTCAGTCTAAATTCTCATTAGGTGTGAGTGCGTGTGTGCATGGTTGTTTGTCCTGTCTGTCTCTGTGTCACTCTGTGATAGACTGGTGACTAGTCCAGGATGTACCCCGCCTCTCGCCCAAAATGTCTTGCTTGAGATAGGCACCAGCACCCCTCTCAATTCCACTGGGGACAAGGGTGTAAGAAAATGGATGGATGTTAAAATGGAGCACTCTCTGAACATGCAGCTTCTTCAATGATGAACTTTTGAGGGTTACCCTCCTTGTGGAGGATATAAATGACAATATTTCTGGACATCTGTGAAGTCAGCAGTTTTCTCCACAATTGTGTACCCTATTTATACAGACTGGGAGATATTTTAGAGGTTTGACAAGCGTATATGTACACACATATATATAAACATATATATATGTGCACTAACTGGATCTTGAATATAATGAATGGGTAATTACGAGGCCTCTTCAAAACTGAATGACTTGTTGAGAGAATCCAGCTATTTGATTCAGGTGTGTTGGAGTAGGGGCGCCTCTAAAAGTGGCAGGACAGTAGCTCTTGAGAATCAAGAGTTGGTCACCCTTGCTCTATATTGTATGCTCTTTGGCTTTTGAGTTTGAGACATTTTAATTTAAAGAGCACTGACCACAGCTGTAGGAGAAGACGCTTCACTTCCCAGGGAAGATTGATTGCTTCTTTCTTGGGAACTAATTAGTCAGTGTCTTCTATGGCCCATGTTTAAATGCCAAACCCTGCAGTTTCATGACTGAAGGGGAGATGGCCAAAGAAGGATTACCAAGAACATGTAGATAAATTAGATAATGGTAATGATCTATTATGAAAGCTCTTTGGAGATAACTTGAGTTATCTGTTTTAGGCTATTGGTGGACATCAAATTAATAACCTTATTTTTGGTCATTACTCATTTAAGAGTGTTGAGAAAATAAAGTGAATTTTTGGTCACTTTTTAGACTTCTAAATAAAACATATTGGCATGATAGACAATGTGAATTGCATGCTCACCCATTTTAAGCATTTTAGATACATTTTATGATGTAATCTCTTGCAATGGTCAATAACAAAAGATAGGTATGGTTGAGGCATGGGTAAGGAACATGTTTGAGCTGTAAAGAAGATACTTAAAATTCAATGCACTAGCTTCAAGATTTTGATATTCTTTTATATGTTTTACTTTTTTCCCTTTTACCTCACAAAGCCCAAGATTTTGATGATATATGCACCATAAATGACTTTGTGGGATAGTTGGGTAGGCTGCAGCAATTAATGATAGTGTTTTTCTGACATTCTCCTATTTGATTTCTTTCTAGTGAGTATAAATTTCACACTGTGAGATACAATGGCTAATTGGCTGGCCCATCTTGACATTAAAGGCATTTTATTGCACATTTAGTACCTTTTCAATGACATTCAATGTAACACTAAAAGAATTCAATTGAAGGCAGAAAAGGGAACGGAACTGCAGAGGCATGAATGGCCATCAAGCCTGAAAAATCACTTGTATGCCTTCTTTGAAAGCGGACACTGTGAGTTTACGCATAACTTTCAGCAAAATCATGCAAATCTACTTGTGAAAGGTTTATAGTAATGCACCCATTCAAAGACCTGTTTTCACTGTGTACCATGGGAGCACAGGGGTAAGACTTGAGGACCACAGCAGTAGAAACCCAGATCTACTTCACCATGCAAAACCTGAGGTGCAAACTTTGTAAAGAGGCCTTATGAACAATCCAGTTTTTCACAAGCTGTGTTTCCATTAACCATAGAAGTGCGCAAATTGAAATGATGAAAATAAATTTGCCTAATGGAAACAGGCCAATTTTGAAAAAAACTAACGTTTATCAATAACATCTGTTTGTGCTAGCATGTGGTCATTTTTCAGCCATGACAATATAGATGTAGTTTGCAAAACTGTAATGGAAACATGGTTTTGCATCACAAATAGCATGATCAACAGTCGGATGTTACTCGTGGTGAAAACAACAAAGAACATGGCAGGAAGTGGTAGGAGGATGATGGGTTGTTTTTTCTTGGGAAATGTGCAGCTGGCTCCACCAATGTTATCTTATTCAGATCTCCATAAGATGATGACGGATGACCTATTATAAGCTATAGTGCCATGGCTGAATTATGAACATATTGCATGTAACTGTTTACATCCGTTACTACCATGATTTTTATTGACTTACTGCATGAAGAAGGTATTCACGTGTGATTTTAAAATAAATTCTTATGTAATGGAAACATGACAATTGTGAAAATGTATTTCTTTGACATTAACAGAACATAGACAAAGATTTGCAAATTTGCAGGTTTTTTTGCAAATATTTACAAACCATATAATTTTTTATAAAAATTACATACTGCAGCTTTAATGTAGAAATTTGGATTTAATAAAAATAATCCGTAATACTCAAATGAGCCTTATTGGAACCCCTACTCTAATTTATTGAATATGACTATGCATGTTATACAAGAAGAGAATGGAGGGAAAAAAACATTTATTGCCCCACATTGAGGAAAGTACTGTGCAACAGCAGCAGGTAACACCTAATTGAAGCATGTAGATTAAAGTGTATATTTATATATATATGTTTTTTGTTTTTTTTTCATTTAGCGTTTGCGATCCATATTAGTTTACATGTACAAATAAGTTATATGTGTGCCAATGTGGGTGGTATATATATAAAATGAAAGAAATGCTTTAATCATCCCCAACTTGCTATCTTGCTATTCGAATATAATATATGTTCAAAAAGTGAGTTGAAACATAACCTTGAGTATTTACTTGGTGCCTCTTAGCTTCCTTGCACTCTTCTAGTCTGTTCCTCTCATCTATCTTGCCCTGAGGCCAAGCTGATGCTGAAGGTAGGGTATAGAGCCCCAGAGACAGTCATGCTACTTTTTCATTCATTTGTGTTTTATGAACAGATTCCTATAGCCCCCTGCTCACACATGAAGTGGCTGTATGCTGAGCATTCTTCTAAATAATGTACAGTGTATATGAGGTATATTACTATTTCTAATCAGCAAATGTTTTTTAAAGGAAATACATTTTTCTTTAAATGGGGCTTGTATTTTCAAAAATGGAAACAGAAGAATTATTTTAATATTGAAATAAAAACATTAATAAAGGCTTTGTATGTCCATAATAATTGAAATCACTGCTGAAAATTATTAGCATTATGCTTAGCTAGAATTTGTTTCAAGAACAGTTTTGAGTTTCTGGTGTCATCATGGTGCGGTGGTTATTACTGTTAATTCACAGTCTGAAGGTCCTGGATACAAAACTTAATTGAGGTCTTTTCTAAATCAATCTGGATGTTTTCCCTGTGGTGTTTTTTTTTCTCCATGGACTCCTTCCTTGTAGTAGGAACCCATGCATGTGTGGTTCATTAAATTTAAATTTGAAATTGCTTGTGTTAGCATGTCTGTGACTGGATGTTTAAAACATCTTTGCATTGACCACTCAATGGACTAGATGGGATGTTCTCTGCCTCACTATTACTAACTGGAAAAAGGCACCAGTTCTCCCATGGGCCTTAACAGGACTAAACCAGAATACAACATAAATGAATATGTTTTGTATCTCAAAACAGAATAGCTACTGAAGATCTTTTTTTCCCTTGCAGGAAAAAACTTTCTTTGCAGATAAACTAACCATTGAAATAGCTTTGAGGAAGTTGTTATATAAGAGAACTGGCATTTGTAGTGTGTGGGTGTGCATGAGCGATTTCATGAAAGTGTAGCATATGCAGGTGTGAAAGCACCCATTTGTGCGTTTAACTGCATATATGCAGACACTCTGTGCAAAAGTATGTGGGTGTGGTATGGATTAGTTCAAGTGAATGGTGCTGTGCACAGTGTAGCTAAATCCTCAAATTGGATTACTTCAAGGTGGGCTCTGAAAAATGAAAGATATCATTTACTTTGTGTTTGTGTACCACCAAGCTTTGCTGTCTTTGATATTCTTCTCTGTTAAAAGTGATACATATATGTACATACCAGAGAGATCAGAATTTAAAAAAGTAAGAACACCCTCTTTCAGCATAGGGCAAAGTTAAATGTAATCTGATCATTATCAAAGGTTAAAAGCAGAAAAGTTGTTCTCACTAATATAACAAAAATGAAGTCAAACTAGGAAAAAGAAAATTCAGCAGTAAAGCAAGAGCAGATACACAGAAATACAGAAATGAAAAGCTTATCTTCCAATCACATCAATATCAGTTTGGGAAATCAAGAAGTTTCCATCAAGGAGTAAACATTAGAGCTACTCAGTGCATGGCCCAATTACAGCAAAGTTCTGCCTTCTTAAAAAATTTGAACCTCAAAAATATGCAGCAGATAGTTATTCAGACTGAGTATTCTTTAAACATTACATTTTCCAACACAGTGTTGCATATGCAGTGGGTTGCACAGCAATCATCTGATGCAAAGAGGAGGTATTTTTGCAACAAAACATTTACTATATGCTGCTATTATGTCTGACAAGTTGGATTTTGTTTTCGAAAAATGTATTTTAAATAAGCCCAGCTCAAAGAAGCTAATGGATGGACATCACTAATATAATTTTGGCCAGATTCTTCAAACTGGAATCACTTTGCTATTATCCTGAGGCAAGATATGGTCTACTGAAGCTGGTGCTACTAATCAAGTTCACTTAATCACCAGATTACTAGATGTGTGAGTGCTTCTATAAAGGCAGTTTTTTGACAATTCGCTGGTCTGGAGCGTTTGTGTGTGTGTACAATAGTTGCTAAGATACCACCTCCTATGAGGAGATAACAGCATGATTTATAGCTGAAAAACTGAATGTCAAAAACCCATAAGACTTCTGACCAGGTCTAATGGAGAAATTAGACAAATCACAGCACTGCAAATAAAGTAAAAGAAAACAAAAAAGAATTAAAACCTTGCAACACAAAACAGCTATCAAGTAGGTTGGCGAAAAGGACATGATTGCCCCAGTTTAGGAGGCAACGGTCTTCAGAACTTTGTAATCATGGAGTCTACAAAGTCCTGAGAACCCTCTGTATACTTAATGATTTGAGGGCCAGATATGTGGCCATATGTCCAACAGTTGAAATATGGTTAAAATTGGGTCATGCAATACAAACAGCAAAACCTAAACCACAATGGTTGAATAGAAATGAAATTAAGGTGTTGCAAGGATCCAGTTAAGGCTGAAAGAAGTATTCAACCTTTAAAACTCAGTCTGATAATTGGATGTTTCAATTAACTAGAGTTAGCTTCACTGAAGTGTGGGAGTAGCCATTTACAATTCGATTAATCCCTGTGGCATGTTGTCAGCATAAATGCAGATATTGGTATGGTCTGTGGAGAAGGATGAGTTCATTATTCTTCCTTTACTTACTTATTTATTTGTTTATTTAAAGGCTTGTGAGTCAGCTGTAATGTTCAAAGTAGCAGAGATTCTGTTTCAATTATGTCTTACAAAGTGGAGTTAATTATAGCTTTAACTGCCTTCCTCCAGAATCTTGAAGTAGGATGTGACATTTGTCATTTACTCATACCCAAAAAAAGACTGCTGATAAACAGCTATAAATCAAATTGTAAACATTTCTTTTGTCAAAGAGACATTTTAGTGACTAAACAGCGCTGCAAGTTCCTTCAAAGACAATAGTCACTGAATAGTAGAATAGAGTTGCACTTTGATGATATGAGAAGAGCTTAAAATACAAAGGTCTAACTGACCTGGATGTGGAACAATTTTGATAAAGATGATAAATAAAATGCCTTTGCTTAAAGAGGAATCTGAATCCTGACAACAGTTATGTAAGAACTAAGCATGTGATGTGTATATATGAGCAGCACGATTGAGAGAGTTCTAGTTGCAGAGCAGAGTAGTTCATGGCCACTGCAAGAACATTCCCATTACAGACAGATAAGCTGTTAGCAGTAGTCTCTTGGCTAGTAGAATGTAAGGATCTCCTTTGTCTGTGTTTTAATGTTTTATTTATTTGTAGACAGACCATATGGTGGTTACGTTTCCTACAGTCTGCTGCGGATGGTAGATAATTGAGAATACAGGTAGATCTAAAAAGATTATAGTATGAAAAAGTTCAAAATGTCTGTCACTTCTCTAAATCAATCTATCTGTCTATCTCACATAAAGTATTTCAAGAATTTTGATTATTATGTCGCATAGGTAAAAAAGCAGAATTCACTGTCACTAAAAATTTGAATATTACCGGTACATAAAATCCATAAAAGCAGTTATTTTAAAGAGCTATGTGTTAAAAACACAAGAATGAATAGATATTGTTTTAATATCTTATTCTATATTGAGATTAAAAATTATAAATAGATTTCATGTCTTATTCTACAATAAGATTTAAAAAGTAATAAAGTGAAAAATAAGTTCATAAATATGTGTAAAAAGTGCTAAAAAATTTTGAAAAACTGTGCAATACGCCTTTAGTGATAGTATTGTTTGACGGCTTAAACAACCAATAGCTGGCGCAGTCGAAATTCACATCAACCAATAAAATTGATTGTCCCGCCCCTTTCACTGCGGCGCTGACATTTTGCTCTGATTGTGTCAGACACGCTTGAAAGCTCAGAGCTGATGTTTGCTCCTGCTATTAGCTCGGAAGATCTTGTAAAATTCCATGAAGATTCTTGAAATCGGTAAGAAAAACAATGTTAAAACAGCTCTGTTAAATATATAATTCAAAATAGTAAACTCGTTTTTATTAAATCCCAGAAAGCTTCTGTGGTGGGTGACAGAAGTCCAGAAATCCCCGTGTGGCATGTGCTCTGTTAGCATTTAGCTTAGTAAATTAACTGAAAAGTGGCGAAAATCCTTAGTAACTGATCAAGTTTAGTAAA
Organism: Xiphophorus couchianus; assembly: GCF_001444195.1. NCBI lineage: Eukaryota > Metazoa > Chordata > Actinopteri > Cyprinodontiformes > Poeciliidae > Xiphophorus > Xiphophorus couchianus. The sequence goes on from NC_040247.1 coordinate 7,746,003, forward strand.
ACTAAAGTAGTATTGTAAGGTTTTGTATCATTATTGTTGTGTATATTGTATTTTTTAAATGTATTTGCACTTATTTTTTATTAGCACATGTTTTAATATTTCACTGATGCTAATTCAGTGAAATATTAGCATCAGTGAAATATGATATGCTAATAGAAATGTGCCTTTCTATTAACATTGCTTAGAAACTTTCTTGCTGTTCTGAGTAGGTCAGAGCTAATGTGTGCTTCCAATCCGAATTATGATGTTGGATCATTCTAGTGTTGTAGATGTACTTCATTAGCACTTTTAGATTGAATATATATATATATATATATATATATATATATATATATATATATATAGAGAGAGAGAGAGAGAGAGAGAGAGAGAGAGAGAGATTTGATTAGATATTTTATTACCACAAGTAAGCTTATTGCTTTAGTTTCACTGATGTGTTGGAAATATGAAACTGTGATAACTTGAATAATATTGTTGTACAACATGGGAAAACTTGAGAAATGTTCCATGTCAGGTTTTTTGTTATGGTGCACTCTTTTGGCCTGTAGTGCCACAGTGGCCACAAGATCACCCATCCCAGAACTTGGATGGCGAGCCCTAGCCCAGAGGACCGAGTGAACTGGTAGATGGTGACCTGACTGGTCACCAACAGTGAGACATTGAATGAACTTTTGACTGACACATTGAAAAGATTGAACAAACATTGAATGAGCATTTGACAGATACAACAAAAAGACTAAAAAAAATACTGGGTTATTTTATATTTTTATTTTTTTTAAAGGGTGCAAATTTTGTTGTACACATGGATCCATAATGTTCCCTGTATTAAATTCTGCTCTTTCCTCATAGACACGGTGTACTTTCCTCTGTTGTTCATAGGTTCCCATGAATTCAGAATCTTGTGATCAGGCCCAATATCCCTTGTAAGCGTGTAGTATCTGTATTAGTCATTGAAGTAATTTAACTTACCTGCAATCTACTAACTATCAAAAATATTTCATAGTTAGTAGCATGTATTAGTTCTCTCCCTGGTTTAACACACCTGGATCAAATGATTGCTAAACTAAAACATGCAGGATGCCAGCCCTCGAGGACGAACTTTGGACACCACGGTTCTAAGTATGTAAGATATAGCTGGATTATGACATATTGCTGTAACATATAGTGAGTTTGTCCTCTCTTAATGTTCTGAGTTGTGAACACAAAGATTGTGTATTTATTATTTAACCCTATTTGGTGGACTAGATTTGGACCAAGAAAAGGCCCTTAACATAGCAGGCTGTCAGTGTTGAATCACCTCTTTAATGTTGTAGTAAGGACTGGGACAATCTGTGCAGAGTGGTGCTGATCAACAAGAAAGGGGAACAGAAAATATGTTCCTGCTTCCTTAAATCCAGACCTCAAGGGTTGGTGTTCTGTAACTTCTGGATGTGTCTCTGCTTCAACACATCTGAGTCCAATAATGAGATATTTAGTAAGAATGATTTGATCCAGGTGTGTTGGACCAGGGGCATGTAAAAGTTGCAGAACACTAATTGTCAAGCTCTGGAGTTCAAGTCCCCTGCTCCAAGTTAGTGATTCTCAGTCCTGGTACATGACGATCACTGTCCTTTATGTTTTATTTGCATCCCTGCTCCAGGACACCTGATTCAAATGATTACATTACCTCCTTAGCATGCTATCTAGTGCATCAGAAGTTAATCATGCATTAATTTAAATCAGATACGTGATAGGAAAAAAAAAATCTAAAACATTCATAGTTGCCAGAGCCAGGATTTAGAACTGCTGCTAGGATGTTGGAGGGTTTCACTAATTGCTCATCCTCAGATTCAGGAGGAGCAGTATGGCTTTTGTCCTGGTTGCTGAAGAATGGAGCAGATATATACCTTTAAGCAGTTCCTAATATAAAGATTGCTCATTTGTTTATATGTGTTTTGTTTTTCTTCCCACAAGTGGATGCTAATGTTTTTGTCACAGACAGATACGAGTCAGGCTAATGTCGGTACTTCCAAGCTTTAAACGCTGCATGGTCTTGCTGTACTCTTCCACGCTCAATGTTGTCCGTTACTGATCTACTCTCCTGTCTGTTACTGCTGACGAAGCAACACTCATACGTGATTATTATGAGACACTCGCATATGAAGTCACAGTTTCATAATTCAATTTCTTTGCGGTGAAGTTGTTGTTTGGATATTACCGTAAGAGCCCGTGGGACTGTGGGGGGGTAGGTGGGGATGTGCAACATAATTACTATAATACAGGAAATATACTGGAAAATACTAATATAGGAGCAAGGTGGGAAAGAGAGGTAAAATATGGTAGTTTCCCGGCCAAAATGGGAGACTTGACAAGTATGAGTTCCCTATCTATTTCATATAGGGAAAACCAATGCACAAGTATTAAAATATTACTGTAAGGTAGAAAACAAAAACTTGAAATAGTCCTGAGATTAAGCATTTAGATATTCCTTAGTGTGCCACTTGCATATCTAAAATTATATAAAAATATCAAAGGCAGACACATGTTTAACATTGAAAAATCTTTTCCAATGTCATCTGTAAAGTTCAACGTGTCATAAATTAGGCTCTTAATTATTTTACACAAAATGAAGTAAAATGTTAAAAGTTCCTTCCTCCAGATAAGTAAGTTAAGTAAACGTGATATTTTTCAGTGACTTTGTAATTATTCCTTTAGAAAATACTAAATGTATATAAGCAAATTGCAAATATTGTCATTATCTCTTTTGTGAATCTAGTAATGTTTCCACAGCAGAAGGACTTTAACATTGCACCATGCAGACAAAAAGTCTTTGCAAACACATAGTTGACAAAAAACTGGAAGCCAACTTTAATGACTGGTGTGATCCAAAAAAATAGCAATGTAATATGCATTTGTCAATTAATGTGCCTTGTTTCAGAAGTGGACACTAGTGTGTTGGAGCTAGAGCAGAGTTTGAACAGCTGTACCTCATCACAGTCATTAAGCTCTTTAAATATATAGTTTTTCCAATATCAGACTGCCAAGCAATGTCTTCTGTATACTGCAAAGCTGTCAAGTAATGTTGTTTTTCTTCTTTTTAAGCACCTACTCCAGTTCCTTCAACTCAGTCTATGCTCCAGCTATTTGTCAAGCTTAGCTTCTCTGTCCATCAGATTTTAAACCTACTCCCATCTTCTAATTATTTGCTGTTTGACAGTCTGTTTATAATTCAGGAGGATTTAATTTTAAGGCCTAAAAAAACTAAACACCAACATTCACAGCCAACAAAGCAGCAAATGCCTAAGTACAACTTGATTTACAAGAGACTTGCACAATAATAGTATACAGTTCGTTAGCAGAAAATGTGACAGTGTTATAAAAAATAACTCTGTTAATGGGTCACAAGTGGATTTTACCACTGTGCAAAAGCATGTTAAAAGATATCAACAACAGCTTTAAGAAAACTGTGAAATAACATTTAGTTCATTAAATGTACTCAATTTGACCTTTATATGCAAGATTAATGCAAAATTGACAAAACTGTGATATTTGTTATTCATACCTTTGAATATGAATATTTGTTATTCATAACAAATATCACAGCTGTTTTTCTAAGCTGTAAACACAGAAATCTTTCCACTGAGGGACAATGCATTTTCCTTTTATTCTGTTTCTGTTCTAAAACATTGCGTCAGTGTTTATTATTCTTCTCTCTAGCATTTATTGGGGAAAAAAAGTATGAGAGTTGGGCTAGTTTCAGTCAATACCAGGAAATCATACTAAGATTGTCTGCATGTGAAGAATACCATTCTGGCATCTCTCACCATTTTAATAAATATGAGATTAAATGTAAACAGCTCATCTCGATAAAAAAAAACAAAAAGAAATTTCTCATAGGGACTTTTGTGGTGATAAATCTGGAATAAGCTTTGTAGTATAGGTAATCTTAAGTATGCTACAGGAATAATCAATCAAAAAAGTTATGGAAAAAAAAGAGAAACAGTTAGCTGTTGTCTAATTTCATTTAAAAAGAAACAAAAAAAACTCAATGCAAATGCTGCAGCGTGGGAAGGTGTGAAAGTGATTCTTCTCAGTTCAGATCCAGCAGACCATTCTCTGTCATGCATAATTGGGCTCTTTTAGTTTAGTGATCCTGTTGACTGCAAAATTCAGACATGATAAGACTGATGCAAATGTGAATTATGAAGGTGATTTTATGAAATACTTTTGTCAACTGACTTTCAAAACAATATGTGCACCCCACTTTGCACATTACTTTGTAATCAAAAAGAAATCAAGAAGAAACTTAGTAACACAACAATAATGGAACTAGAATAAAATAATCAAAACAACTCAAGGTCCTAACACTCATAAAAAGACCAAATTTACAGAACAATCATTACAGCCAAAATAAAGAGAAATATGGCAACTTGAGAGATGCAAAATTGAATGGGGAAAATGGTATTTTAAAAAAAGAAATGTTTTAATGTGGTGCAAACCCATAATTTAGGCATCATATGCTTCTGTCTGTAGATTTAGACTTCTGTTTATATATTTTTCATAATAAAAATGTAAGCTGCTCTTTCCTTTCTTTAATTATGAAGATGAAATTTTAACATTTTTTTAAGGCATACAAAAGCACACAATTTTTGCAAATCGCTATTTTTAATGTGAATGAGCATTGTGGAATAAAATGTTTCAAGTCTTTAATACAATTGAGGTTTCCAGACAATTATTTGTCTGCAGGCCTCACAAAGAATCATTAGTCTTGTGATTATTTTGCACTTATTTTCTGGTTTGCCCTTGAACAATTGTTTTGTGTTTGATTGCATAAGTTGGCATTTCTGTTTGTAGTTGTATGTCTGCATTTCGGCCCGATGTCAAAGTGACAACCTGTCCAGGGGAGTACTGTGTCTCTTGCCAGCTGAAATCTAGAGTTATCTCCAATATTACAGCTAAAAAAATATTTAAAAATTGAAAAGCTACAACATAATGACAATATCTTTGGCTTGTTTAAGGCTTTAAACAGTTCTGTATATCTTCTCATTGTTTTGCACAAAGTGGAGGGGCAGAATGCACAGTCTCAATATGAGATGTGCTTTGGTTGTTTTTTATTTAAGGTCACCATTTAAAGTAGCTGGTAACTCTATCCATATAATTTATTTTCAGTTAAATATCTCTCCATTCGCTCTGAAATCTGACAAGGTATCTCAAAGAGTTTCTGTGTTATAAGTTATGAAGATAATTAATGGAAAATACTTGTCAGAGAGCAGCAGGAACCCAGCGTCCACAGTAGTTGACACAGCACCTGCAGCACAAGTCACATAGAAGTAAATATTTACCACCCAATGCATTTAATTAGCCAGCTTGACATGCACTGTGCAATTTAAATACTTCACAGGCTCAGTGTGAAGGTAAAGAAAGAAAGAAAGGAAAGCAACATTGATCATGGCTGTGTAATTTACTGAATGCATTTATGTACTTTTTATTAATTTCAACAAGTTGGTTTTAAGACATGCAAAAAATCTCAATCACAATGAATAATTATCAAATCACACTTAGGACTAAAACTCAATCAACTTCTACAGTTACAATTTTAAACACTTAATAGGGAAACTATTAAGTGCTGCTTAATGTACGCAGTGGTAATAAATACATGCAAACATTTCTTGGTTTGGGATCAACATCCAATGTTCTCAGATGTGATGTTTGAGCTTAGAAGTTAGGATGCAGGGAGTTCCTTCTTCATGTAGTGTCACAACGTAAAACAGCAGATAATGTCAGTGCTGCAGAGATTAATCTGCCTCAGCTAAGGGCAGAGATTAAGGCCAACCATGAAAGTGGGACACCGTAGCATCAGAGCTCAGCTAAATGGGACTGAGTTTCACCAGCTGTACTTGAACAGCGCCGCTTTGTGTGTTAAAGAAAAACTGTACAGTCTGTTTAAAAAACCCCCCAAAAAAGACAATATACTGCCTTTTGACCATCCTTTTTTCTGTGTGCCAGCAGAAGCTTTGAGTAAGCACTTCTTAAGAGCTATCTCATATTCAAAGTGCAGTAGTACTTTAGTCATATAAATTCAAAACATGGATTATCATGTGTTCTAAATGCAAATTTTAAATAATATTGTTGAGCTTTCTTAATCCATATTAACTTAAAATGGTGTACATGTTCAGCAAAATTCAACTTCATTTCTGCCACTGTTTCCAGTGACTCAAAACTTGTACTACATTTCAGATAATTGCTGTAAGGATCATAATCAAGATGCATGTGTTAGGAGTAGTTAATGACCAGAGAGCTGGTAAATAATCTGAGCAAAACAAACACTTATACTTCTCATGCTGACTGAAGACACAGGCTTTTATTACACTCACATGGAGGAACTAGCAGCGTCTGTGCTGATGTTGTTGGAGAGCACGCAAACATCAACTGGTTAATTACAGCGCTAACTGAGGTTAAATCGGCAGCAACTGTCAATAAAGGAGTCGAGCTGCATGCCAAACAATGCAAGTGACACAATTATTAAGTCTGGCTGATAAACTGGAAACAGAAATTACTTCAAGTGTTGACTTAACTCTTTAATCTTCTCCGTTAGATATTTTAGACTCTAGTCATGTGACTTACAGTTAGCACAGCTATAACAAATCCCTTCTAATATTCAAAATTCTCTTTCAGTTGTAATCAATGCATACTGATTAAGATTGTGTGGTAAATATAGCTTTATTTGAATCATTTTATGATTCAAATCATTTTCTCTTGAGAATTAATTAGTATCAAGCAAACCATTGCATTAGATTGAATGTAATGGTTGATATGATATCCAGATATCAATCCGATAAAGATACAGATAAATTTTTTTTCTACACATTCTATTTTGGAATAAATATGTAATAAGTCTCACTACAAGGGTGTAACTCCCATCTCATTATTGGGGGGGACCATGAACAGGAAAATTTCTTAAGAGCAATTTTGGGGGGGGGTCGGCGAAGTTACAGTGAAATGTAACCTAAGATATGGTTTTAAAAGTTTTTAAACCACATTCAAGCTGCAGGACTAAAAATGACCAGTAATGCACATCAAACATGTGTTTTTCTCAGTAAATAAACTGTTGAGAAGTAAAACTAAAATTCAAATGTTGTTTCTATGTGAATTTTGTTCAGTCTGACTGATCTAATCTCTACTACACCTTTATAAATAATTAAGGTTCTAAATAAAAAAAGCTTTAATGAGTAACTGCTCTTAATAAAATTCCTTATTAACATTGATTTATTGAAATGGCTCCCAATACAAGTTCTAAGTTATTATTTAAATAATAACTTAAGTTGCTTTATTTTTAAGCCTTTTTAAGTTTTGTCATGTCCTGGGTGACTGAGAACAAACAAGTAGATAGAAATCTGGGGAGTATCATAACTTAAACGTTAACACTTAAAAGCACCAGGATTTATATAGAAAAATATTCAGATTATATTTTGTGGTTTTAAAGGCTCTATGTTGAAGACAGTGAGAAATAAAGCCATAACTTTCTTTTTTCTATCTGTTCTCTTCTCGGCTCCCACACAGAGCTGTCGGCCACTTGCTCAGCCCCTCCCTCCCGTTTCAAACTCTTCTAATTAACTTAAAGTTAAAGAATCTCAATATGAATGTTTGCTACCTTTGACAAAAAAGCTTAAGTCTATGAACACAGTGTAGCAGGGACCTAAAAATTCATTCTTATTTTTTTCTGAGATAAAAGATTTATTTTGTCTTTTATTTCTTTTGTCTTTTCATATTGATATTATTTAAATGCAAACTTTTCTTCAATGATTTATTTTTGCGGGGGGTACAATTCTAGACTTTTCCAAGATTGGGGGGGTCCGGACCCCCCCGATACCCTCCCCCCACCTCCCTCCCGGAATTTACGCTACTTCAAATGTGAGTATAAAAAGTAAGGTGAAGGAGAAAAGGCCATAGCAACAACCCCAATAAATGGATGTTCTTGTTTTGAAGAAAACTTTTTCAACCAGTGTCTATTAAAAACAAAATGTATTGGCTATTTACAGTCTCTGGATGGAAATGAACAGTCTTCTCCCTTATTTTCTCTCTTCCCTTTGCATTTCAGAAATTAAAACAATCCAACAAAATGATATGATGTGACTGATTTTCAAGGTCAAAAGTAAAAACGAATAGAGAATTGGTTAAAAGAAATTTGCTTGTACAATGGGATTGCCTCTTCACCTGCAACTCAAATTATAAACCAGAAAAACAGTTGATAAAAAGAGATCATTTTGAAAAATATAAAATGTGTTTTAAGAAGTTATTCGTGCCCTTAATTCACTGATTTGCACAAAAAGGATTGTTTTTTTATACCAATGATAATCACCTTATTCAATATGTCAAAAATACAGTGTTCTTATTTATAAAATATACTGCTCAAAAAAATAAAGGGAACACTTTAAGTGTTAAACACCTGTTTAAGTGTTCCCTTTATTTTTTTGAGCAGTGTATATTATACACATTGCTAATTTGACATAATGTTGTGTTGTGGCATGTTAAGACAAATACACAGACAAAATAGTGACTCAGGACTGAACTGGTACCAAAATATGACAGTTGTGGTCCAGGTGGCCCACAATGGTTATGATCCTCATAAATGTGTGTACACTGTTATTAAGATAATAAACATTTAACAAAAAAATGCTAGATGAGTTTTATAACTCTTCATGTACTGTTGTAAAGAAATTAAAAACTTGCAATTCAAGAAACGGAACATAAATAGTTCATTTTTCATAAAAACCTTCAAGAAAATTCAAATATATAAAAAATTTACGGTTTCAGTTTTAACAAATAGTAATTAGTGTGCTCATTATAATTGCTGGCGCTACTCTGTCACTGATCAATTCTGATACTAAATGCCACACAGGAACTTTACAGTAATCGTGTTTTTTTTTTTGTTAATTACAAAGCATTGTAGGTATACAATGTACTTAATTTGAGGCATAGTTAATGTCTGTTATGTGATGGTGTATGATGGATTAGCATCAGGTCTACTTAATCTTTTTCCTCAGCAGGCTAATGGATGTATGCATAAATTTTAGCAATGTAATGATATGGCAGTCAATTTGCAACACCCAACTATAAATGACAACAAAGTTGGGAAAACACAAATTTTGGCTAAGTAGTAATGATGACTATAACATTTGGACCTTATTGATATCACACAGTCACTTCCTCCCTCACTGTTAATGTCTGTCAACTACTCGTTCTTCATTCTGTCTGCCTTCACTCTCTCTTTTCTTCCTCCATCTCATATTGATGTTTAACATCTGTTGTTGCTATCGAAGTTGAAACCACAGCAAATATGTCATTTTTTCCCCACGTTTAGAAAAAACGTAAAATAATTGTCAGCAATTATTTTCTTTTTTCTCAAACCATTTCCCTTTTGAATTTCCACTCTGTATCCTCAGTCTGTAGGCATGTTTGGCCTTTGCTTAGCAGTTGACACTGGAGAATTCATCCTCTTGGGATTCATACTACTATTGTTTGAGGTGCAGTTAAACTGCTGTAGTTTTTATTTTAAACGGGCAGTATTATGTAAGATCGACTTTGAGTTGTACACCATGTTATAATGTTATTCCCTCATCAAAAACATACCTGGTGTTCTGCTGTGATTTATTTATTTTTTCATGCATGTTTCAGAAATCCTTTGTTCTCCCATGTCATCCAATCACCAGTGCAAACCGTAAGTTTGGACCTACCTCCACATTTGAGTCGCAGCTCCTCCCCAGAGCTGCAGCCTCACAGAACAGTCCTCGCCCGTAGCTGCCCCAGTCAGCTCCTTCAGATTTGCCAGCAGCAATTAGCAAACACCTCATGGAACTGCAAGAGCTACTTCTCAGTGCAACACTGCTAAAAATGTTATTAAAAGGTTAATAGAGGGACACTTTTGTGACTTCCTGAAGGCAGAGTTTCAGAAAGAGCATGAGTTTTTAAAGAGAAAGAAACCCAATTTCAAGGTGTGAAATCAAGAACATTTTTTATTAGTCACATTTGATACATACACTATTTTGATAACTGAAGGTAACATAGTAACTTTCTTATGTTATAAAATGGCACCATGTGCTTCGGCTGCCCCTTTAAACGGTAGATGATACATCATGTAAAACTGACCTGTATTCAACAATAGTTTTCAGAAGAAGAGCTGTCCTGAAAGAGTTTTACCTACAAAGATTAGCACATAACCATGGTCGCTAACAGGGTGGGGTGATGTCTTGGGCCCAAGGTAGAGGGGGTACATATATGGTTTGATTTCTTTGCATGCATGGACTGGATAGGGTTTCTGGTGAAAATTTTATGTTAGCTGTACCTTTTAGAAATATATTTACCGTACTTGAAATTCTCTGTGGTGTAAAATACTTATTTTACTGGCTGACTATAAATTTAACTATTTTTGATCTTAGAAACAAGTACTTAAAAAATGTGCTGGTTTATCAAAAAATGTGCTTGCTTGGTTGCTTCGAGAGAGGGAGAGAGACAGAGCGAGCCCACAAGCTAGTTTTAAACAAGTCATGCTTTCTGCTGAAAAGTCACACTGGTGACTATATACAATTGAATGACAAGGAAAAGGAGATCATTAAGCAAGCCAGTGACCAGAGGAGAACAAGCAGAGAGATCTATACCACATCTCGGAGCAGAAACTGTGTCTGTGTAAAAAGATCTAAAATTCCTGCAGCCTTACATGCTGGACTGTCTGGCACTTTCAGTTATTTGTAGTCATTGCACAACGCAGTCATGCCACACACTAAAAATAAATCAAATTCTAACAAAGCTAAGTTATGATTAAAAATAATCATATTTCTTTACAGTAAGCCACATATACAGAAACATTTTGACGGAAAGATACAAAAAAGTGTGAAATAGTTCTTAAATTTTAATGTACCAGTATTTGCTTTCAGTGTATGTGAGAATGTTAAATGGTGCACCTTAGAATATTTATAACTAAGCTGCATAAAAATTGTTTTCTGTTAAATCGTCTAACACTGCTGGGTGTTGTGCTCATGGTTGCATGTCTGTTCAACTGTATACTCTGTTGATTTACAGAATTTGCACATAAATGGGTTAGCTATAGGAGTCCTTGGAAATCTTTTCTGTTTAGAGCATGTTTGCACATGAAGTGTTTCTTGTTTTAAGGCAAGATGGGCAATGCATTGTCAATAAGTGCAAAAGCAAAAACAGAACACAGTTGTCTGACTGTGCTTGACAAAATAGGTAATCGCTAATGTGGACATTATCTCAACATGACTGTACTTCACGTATGTCCAAGATGGTAGGATTAATCGTTGCTCTCCAATGGCATTTTTTAAACATCAGTTTGGAAAATGTACAAAAATAGTGAAAAAAGAATTGCCAAACGTGTGTGTGTGTAGTTACTGATGTCTCATAACATGTTTTAACAATAACACAGGGATTTTTATTATTTTGCTAACATGTGCATTTTGCATATTGAGAATTGTGCACCCTGAAAAGTAAGACGCTAAAAAAAAAACCCATTTTGATCATTATAAAAGGAAACTGATCTGATCACGCGAGTGATTTGCCTCGATAGTAGAGTTGTTAGGATTTAGAGATTTTAGTCCTGAAACGGAGGAATCATGCCCAGCGTCTTACATTTATGACAGGCAACAAGGATCTTATGACTGGTTACTGATAGATTCAGCTGGTGTTTTTTTCCCTCCTGTCATTGAATTCCTTGGTTTATTGGCATATTTCACACTTCTACACCTTGCAGTACACAGGTTTTATGCTCTAGTGGCAACTGTCATGTAAGATTCTAGTGTTTTGACACTGACTCTACTTCTTTTCTCACAGGATATTTATGAACTCCTATGTTGCCATGGTCACTACCCACAGCCCCAACTATCATTATGCTGGTTTAGATACAGGTCAAAGGAAGCAGTCTCAATGTCTAACCTTTAGCACACCATTCAGATGTTGTTTTCTGACAAAGCTGAATGCTAAGCCTTCACATGATATATCTAATCCATATTCAATAAGTTAAAAAGTCCAAGCTTATCTTATAATCTAGCATTATTACATCTTAGATAATGTTTTATGATTCAAAATGTATGCAAAAACATATAAATATAAGATGCAAAGTAAACAAAGATACACACACATAGCAACAAGATTGCATCTTATTTTCCTCTGTCATGTTTTGATGAAACTGACTTTTGCCTAAACTTTACAAAATCACTGCCAGCATCACGGAAAATATTTTCTACAGTGAAGCCAAGATGAGAAAGCATCGACTTCGCTGAACCATATTTTCTTTTAGCTCTTTGTATTGATAGCTTTTAAAATATCCCTCTTAAGGAGGAAATTGGTGCTATCCTTTCCACTATTGTCACTGCTGTAGCAAGTTCAGAAATGACTCAGTCTGATCTGCTTTTGTCCATTTGAGGTCTTTGCTGCAACAATAGTTTAATCTAATCCACAAACATCTCTTTCAGACTCTGTGCCAAACTGACAAAAAGGGGAAAAAAGCAACAGTTGCTCAAATAACTGTTTGTTACAATGAAAGTATGTAAGATGTCACAATTGAGTCAGATAGACTGCAGCAGCATAAGCCCAATCCTTTGAGCTAAGTACAGGAAACTGACTGTAATTTAAAAAGGTTTGTCAAAATTGATCAGCAACAGATTGGAAAGATGTTTCATGACCATATAGACTCTCAGTTTTACCTGTAGCATTTAGATAAGAAATTCAGAATTTGGAGTAAACAGCATAAACACATAAATCTATCCTGATTTGGTGCGGGGGAGATTTTTTTCCAAATACCAACTAAGTTTAAAGACGATGAATATAAGTCCATTATTGCATGCCGTGTGAGAGCAATGCTTATCTGGCAAAAATACAGCAGATGTTTGTAGTTTATAAACTATGTCTATGAGCCCTTCTTAACACAAGTTAGGCTTACAGGCCTGCAATTATATTAAAAAAGAGATTTTTTTCTATACATCTAAAAAAATCTCTTTTCAAAGTTAGTGGGTGTGACTTGTATTCAGGTGCGCTAAGTGGTCTGGAAATTAGTGGCCTATAAGTGGTCTATATTTAAACACACAGCAGATAAATATTCATGTACAGTATAACTAAAAAAACAAAGATCATTCAAACCTAATGTTGGTGTTGACAAAGGTGTTAATTTATAAGCTCTTATGTTAGTAGAGTTTTTCCCAGAATATAGAGTATTTGTTTGGTAGCAACTCTTTCAGTTGCTTCCAACTGGAACAGTCTAAGACCTAATTTTAAAACTGCATAGAAAGTAGTATGTAGGCCTGTCACGATAACATATTTTGCTGAACGATTAATTGTCTCAAAAATTATTGTGATAAATGATAATATTGTTTGAAGACCTTTTTACACTGATTTAATGGAAATGACGTAATAATGCATGCGATTTCTTGCCGAAGACAGATACACTTTATTTTCAAAAGAACACTTAACACTGGAGCTGATAAACAAAACAACCAACAACAAAAATAAAATGGATTCTCAGTCTCCATTAACAAAAAACGCACTTGAAAAAAAACTAAACAAAATAAAGCCAAAGTGGAAATAAATACTGCATTCAACCAAAAGAGTTCAGATTATGAAGTCTGTATATTATGTTGCCCTTCAGTAATTATTAGATTTAAATAGAGAAGATGGGCACATCGACTACCTGATGCAATAGTTCACACTACACGATTTTTTGCTCCTATTTTTCCCCTTACAACAATCTTAAAACGTTGATCTTTCTAAGATTGTGTGGTGTGTTACGGTAGATCGTCGTGGCCGCTCCGATCTAAATCAGGGGTTTTCCCCTTCTGGGAGCTTTAACGCAGCCCATTGAATGTGACAGGTAGCCAATCAGAAAGCTGGATTCTCCTCCGTGCTTTCTGATGGGATATTAACCCGAAGTCCAGCGGACATTGGAGATGATAGTGGAAACAACATTAATGTTTATTCAACATGTAAAGAATATAGAAATGACAAGGGGAGGAGTTGGAGCGTAATTGCTACCGCAGTTGATAAACCTGGTAACTTTTCAGCTGTTCTTCGTTAACGTGACTAAATAGGTTATAATATTTTCTTTTGTCAGGACTTAATGCTGACACTAGCCACATGCATTGCAGGTAGATTGTAGTAAAGCATTGATTAATGCCTGGTTTTAAAATTAGTTAACTGGACTTGTAGCGATTATTTTGTGCCCATTGTTGGACACCACACGGCAGGACCGAACCGTTATACCAAGGATTTCTGTCGACTAATGTGTGATCTGTCAGGTTTTGAAAATGGATAGTGTAGTGTGCGCTGGGCTTTACACTAGGGAAATTAGGAAGGGGGGGGGGTCAGTGGAGAGCACCAGAGTTTAACCTTTTTTTCATTCAGTGTCATTAACAGAAGGAGAAAAAGGCCGGAAGAGACGATAATGCCGATAATTAAAATGACGTCAGTATCGTTTATCGCGACAGGCCTAGTAGTATGCCTCCAACATTTAATTTAATAGTAAAGAAAATTCATGTTTACGCACTATATTAAACTAAGTTCATATGAACTATCACGGAAACAAAGAAATTAAGAACTCCCCCTCTTTGTGAGTATTTAATGCATGTATGATCCATCTTCTGTCTCAAATGAGCAATACATGTTTTTTTCCTTTGAAGCAGGAGGTGTTTTTTTTTTACTTTGCAGTGTATCGCCTCTATATTGCCTATCCCGACTTTTATGAGTAATGACCTGTTACATCGGTGATCCCCCTGCAGCTCCAATCACTCAAGAGATGATACAAAGGGAATGTGGTGGGATAAACTAGCCTTGAGCTGTAATTACTCAGGTCTAGTGTCCTGACTGAGCTGATGAGCTCTGCTCTCTCCAACCAGAAAACAATGAAACATAGAGAACGGAAAGAACTCCCACTCAAGCAATCAGATCCTGTCATAGTCTGGAATAAAACATTTAAAAGCAAAAGAAAATCAATGACTAATGCTTGACATTCGTCAGAATCTTTTATCAGCTTGTAGCAGTAATATTTATTTTTGTCAGATATTTCTAAAACAAGAACAGTTAGACTGTAACAGTCAACAACGTTGTAGCTTTTATAGATCAGAATTAATCAAATGATGCATAAGGAAACAGTCATATCTGTCGGTTTTATTTCATTCAATTTCAATTAAGCATAAAAGCATCTTGTTACAATACACTACAATACGGGGTTATTACGTAAAACTTCATGATTTGGTTTTCACATCAAACTTTAAAACCCAATAACGTCTTTAGAGACAAAAGTGTGCACAAGATAAAACACCTTGATATGGTAGTGATATAAAATTAATGTAATAATAATTGTTGCGCTTCTTTTTGTTATTTTTAATAGTTTTTTCAACATCATACGAGTTATCTAAGATCCAGTGACATTTGTGGTACTGACATTAGCACATGGAAATGCTTTGATAAATATAAAAATAATGCATTCTTAACATTTTGGTTAAACTCATAAAATGTGTTCTATTGTTTTCCTCTGGCTTTTTTTCTTAAAAACAGATGTTTATCTGTATCTTTTTCAGTGCATAATGCATTTTTTTATTTACCACCAGCAAAAATGTATATCTTTATTTACTGCTGCGAAAAGTAGAGCTATGAAATTGCAGGATGACTTTATGAATTTCAACACAAACCCTTTGTGTTTGCCTTACTGCTGATTACATTGATTTTCTTCTTTTTTCATTATGCCTATTCTTTTTGTTCTCCATAGACATGTTTTTACTGGGAAGATTTTTGTCTGTTATTGCTGTTGTGGCATAAAATGTCTAGTTTGCTGAAAATGCACATAACATTGAACTTTCAATAAGTGAAAAGAGCAGAAGAAAGCACTTTTTTTTTATTTTTAGCTGCTTTGTTTGACACAATCATAGGTGTTTTTGTTTTGTCAGTTTATCAATCATAATTATAACCAAGATAAGGAGCTTCTTTAACAATCAAACTGATGTTTACTCTTTTCATTATCTTACCACTTTCACTGAATAAAATACCAACTAAAATTATTACAAATTCAAATGGCATAATTGATTCAGCCATATTGTCACTGAGGTTGTTTAGCATGATGAATAAGAATAACTCAAACTTAATCGTTATATGAAAAAGCATGTTTAAAAGGTCAAGAAATGAGTTGTAATATCACTTTAACTTTCCTTGCAGCAACACAAAGTAAAGAACTATAAAACTTTGAGATTTAACTGGTTGAAAACACGATAAGGAATAATTTAACTCTCACCTGAATATAGGTTCCGTACATTGATTTCTTCTTTTCAGTCAGTTCTGTCTCATAGCCTCTGATAAAATGGGCAGCTTGGGGTTTACTTAGTATGTAGATGTAGGGTTTTAATTAAAGGAAGAAAATACAGTTTAATATGCAGCACTTGACGTATATACCGATCTACTCTTTTAATATCATCCTTAAACGGTAATGTTTATTGTTGACCTTTTTGCCTTCTTTAAGCAGCATACCTGTGTTTGCTTTTGGATTGATTAATACATCACCTGAGCTATGTTACACCTGTAGAGATATGTGGGACCAACTGTAGACAAGACAGGGATATGATGCCTATGATCTGACAGCTTACACACTGTGTCCATCATTCATGTCATTGTTTACTGGTTGTGCTGCTGTTTGTTACACTGCCTGGTGGACGACATCCTCAAATCAAAATCACATGTCCAGAGCAGGTATATTACCTTGCAAGACTATACAGGATCTACTTTGTACTTGATATTTCTTTTTATAAGGAAAGTAACTCCCTGATTTTTAGAATGGAGATTTATGACACCACAGAAATAATGTATTTTATGTTCAGTCTGGACTACTTCTAAAATAAAACTGGTTCAAAAGCAAGGAGCTCATTGGAGACATCATAATGTCTTTGAAAACAATAGAAGCCGCCAATAGCTCTCCTACCCCCTACTTGAAATGTGAAAACTGATTCTTTTCTTTTTAAATGTTGCTTAACCATCACAGCCAAAGACAATCTTATGTAATGATATGGTTTCATAAAGGCCCATGTGAAGACAAACCACATTTTGTAAACCACAGTCAGTTTATTTCTGTTTTGGATGCTGATAAAACTTCTCATTCTCATTCAAAAATTAAAATATCTATGTAGACACAATCATAAGTAAGACACCAACCAATATTGGTCATATTTAGTCTATCACTGTTATTTATCTGTTTGCCAGAATAATCTATTTGTGCACAGCCTTCTGTAGCTGACGTTGGTGTCATGGGGCTGTTTTTTCAAGCTTTGATCAACTTTACTTCCAATTTAATGAGAATTTTGCAGACAGCAAGAGGTTCACAATCAAGGCCAGTGTCCTGTTTAATAAAAATAAAGTTTCATGGGTCCTTTTTTTGCCAACAGACATCATTTTCACAAACTCATAGAGAGTTGATGTGGTTCCTGTGCTGATGCCTTACATCCAAGGATGCAAGTCTCCTCAATTCACAGCACAGTTACCTATATCTTTATGCACTGTAAAACGGCAGAGTATTTCAGCTTTGCTGTTGTGGTTTTTTTTTTTGCAATACTACTGCAAATATAATGGATATGAAATGAGCTTGACCTTTACTCAGATAAACTTATATAATACATACACAGATTAGAAACTTCCTTATTCGAATGTCATTTGTTTTCTCCTGGGGTTTCTTCAAGTTTATTAAATGGCATTCACTGAGGTGTGTTATTATCTATTTAGAGTCGAGCCTATAAACAATGGCAGTTTCATGGTCAGTAATTTAAAAGGTGGGGTTCTCACCTTGAAAAACAGTCTTTTTAGTTTGTGTTCCAAAATAATTCCATTTTTTCTTTTGTTTGGCAAAGATAGAAAAAACTGATTCAATTTACTAATAACAGATAATGCCAGATAATGCAAAGCAAAGAAAAAAAAGAGCTTAAGTTTCAAAGTTGATCTGTTTAGTTAATAATTTTGTTTTAAGGGGCCATCACAAAATCTCAAACTAGGTCCGACAGAAACAGCCAAGAAAGGTGTGTGAGTACAAAGTGGCCTACAAACCTAACTTAGTTGAACTAGCACTGTCACATATTGTTAGTTTGGGGGACAAAACCCAGCAAATTTGGCCCAGGTCATATGGTTTAAGAGTGAACTTTCCTTAATAATAAGAAGAAAAAAGGTGTAAGTTTCTAATTTAAAAAAGTTTAAGAAATAAATAAAAAATGTTATCCACCCATCTTATGTTATATCTCACCCTGCTTATCCATACACGGTCATGAGATGTGCATATCTGCAGTGGTCAGTGGGCAAAATGTAGGTATGTCCTGGACAGGATGCCAGTCCATCATAGGGCAGCACAGAGATAAACATGACAAACATTCATTCTTACAAATACTCACCCCAAAGGACAATTTAAGAAGGTCAATTAAAGTAGCATGTATATTTTGGGAATATACATGCTATATTCCCATGCTATATGCGTGGGAAGAACACACGCAGGCCTGGAGAACATACAGTTGATATTGATATACGTATTCATATTTGACCACTGTGGAAAAGCTTTAAAATATTACTTGTACAGATAGCATGCAAGGCCTCTTGTGAGTCCCATTTGATTTACACTTATATCTTTAAGCCATTACTGCCAAATGCAAACATCTTGTGAACGCATCAGCACATTATGCTGATGCGTAATGCGTAAAAGATCTAAATTAAATTAAAAGTTCACAACAGTCATTCTTCACAGGATGGACACCAGAGAAGACAAGTGTTATCAGCTCAATCAGATTACATGAGGTTACTTCACATGTACGTAAACAGAAGAGAAGAATACTGTATATAACTTATATGCAGTATGACAGTAAAGTCATACTGCATATGACTTTATAATCAATTATATACAAATGGGAATGCATTACCCCAGGATGATTTGTGTCAGTATTTATATGCCAAGAGTAAAGATGAATTTTATCAATGAAATTTTACTTTACATTTAATTGTATCTACAATTTCAGTACTTGAACTGAAAAAGGATTCTAATAGCTGGGGCAACATTAGGAACAGTCCTTTGGCTGAAAAAGGAAAAAGTCCATTACTACATTGTTATTGCTAGTAAATCTGAAGCTTATTTAATATGCAAATCAGTTAAATGTTTTTAAAATGTACTTCTAAAACTGTAAACCATAGTATTAAGTTTAGAGGAAAAAAATTCATAGCATGAATGTAAGTTGATCTTCTAGGTGGCATAGAGGTTTCCTCAGTTGCTTTGTTCAAACCATAGAAGCATATTAGCCTTCTGTGTGGTGTTTACATGTTCTCCTTATGCATGTCTTGGTTTTCCCTGGGTACACTATTTTTCTTCAACAATACAAAACCTTGCATATTGAGCTAATTAGGGAATTTTACATCCGAATTTAGGTGTGCACATGCATATATGTCTCTCTTGTGTTTTGCCTGTTTGGCATGTGAAGGCCTGGCAAACTGCTCCACACTTATTGACTTCTGGGCTAGACTCCATCCTCCTGCAACCTCTGTGACCATGAAGATGATTAAGCAATACTGAACAGTCTGAGTCTCGAGGTTCCCCAACATTCTTAAATTGGATACTAAAATATGGAGTGCAGTTTCATTTATGAGATTGTTTTTTCCTTAATGCTACTTAGGAATAAGCCCATCTTGAAAAATGCCAAAGCAATAGAAAACAATACAAATAATTTACGTGATTAGTTTTTTTTTTTATGTAATCCTTTGAGACTTGTCTGATTTTAATGTTCCCCTTAATTAACAAGGTTACAGCACAGCTTGTATGAATCATAGTCATGTTGTTTTTGTAAACGTATAATATAAAAACTAAAGTATTAAAAAACAAAATGCTCTTCTTTTTTTTTCTTTTAAGAGTTGCTTCTGTCTATAAACCCAGCAACTCCCCAATGTTTGGGAAAAGTGTTTGGTGTCAAAAAAACGGCATTTGTAAAAAAAAAAAAAAAAAAAGAAATCTCGATTTTTAATAAAGCATAGGGCTATTGGCAGCTGCCCTTGTCGCTCATCTTCCACATGATGCATAGACTAATCTGGCATACCCTTCCCTACCTGCAAATGTGCTTAGTGAAGGACAGATAAGACCTGTCATATATGAAATCTGTTTTTCCCTCTGCCTCACCCCCACTGGTAATGTACTGACTGATGTTATAGCCACAGCTGATGGTGAGGAATAAATGGGGGGAGGAGGGTAATGGAACATTCAAACCTCACTGCATACCTTGAACTGATTGTGAATTGTACCAAGCATATCTGCAAAAGCATTTTACTCAAGGCTTTTCTTATTTTTACTGCATATTTGGACAATTGGGTGAAGTTGTGATGAATGAGTACATTTTAAAAGGTGCTTAAGTTTAATTAGTTTTGCAAGTCACAAACACAGAATGCATTGCTTTACCTTGTACATTATGGTCTAAACATAACTTATTTCACCACCCATCACCAACTTGCAGCAACTGATTGATTTTGTTTAAATGATGTTTTGCAAAAACTCAAAATAGTAAATTGTAATTTGTTATGGGTTGCTATAAGTTAAAATGAAAGAAAACCATGTGGAAGGGACCGAAAGCGGAAATATCTATACACTGACACAGTGTAGCTAATTAGGGAATTTTACATCTGATGTAAAATTCAGATGTGAAATACCATTCTGACCACCCATAGAAGGTGGTCAGAAATATCTGACCTAGGAAAGGTAGAAGCATGTCTGTAAACCTCTGCTCATTCTGGGGTAATATGTTGAAGAAAGATAATGGAAACTAAAAGTAAGAATAGTTTATATTTACTAAGTAATCAATGATAACATTTTTATCATTGATTACTTAGTAAATATATATTGTTTCTGTATGTATAAATGCAAGTAACAATATTAACAAACTATGTTCTCCTTTGAAACCTTTTTTTCCTTTTTAGAATAGAATAGAATAGAATAGAAGTACTTTATTCATCCCAGCAGGGAAATTACTTCGCAGTTACAGCATAGAGACAAGATACAATAACAACTACCACTGAGTAGTAGTTGTAGATAAAATAAAAATAAAATATAAAATGCTATAAATTGTAAAAATATGAAATGCTGTTAATATAAAAAGCAACTTAAGAGCAGTCCTTGCAAAGATTTAAAAGAAATGCAGATACAGTATGTATATGTAAATATATGTACAGCAAGTGTGCCATAGTGCAGTTGTGCAAAATTGGACTGATTAGTGCAGAACAGTGATTTAGCTTTTATTGTACAGTGAGATGGCATGTGGCAGGAAGGATTTCCTGTATCTGTCCCTACGACAGCGGAGCTGGAGCAGTCTATGTGAGAAGGTGCTCCGCTGTCTTCCACTATGTGGTGGAGAGGGTGATGTTTATTGTCCATAATAGACAGAACCTTCTTCAGTGTCCTCCTCTCCACCACAGTTTCCAGGGACTCCAGCCTTAGTCCCAGTACAGAGCCAGCTTTCCTGATGATTTTGTCCAGTGTATTAGAGTTGCTGGCTCTGATGCTGCTTCCCCAACACACAGCAGCAAAGAAGATGGCACCGGCAACAACACTGTGATAAAAGGTCTCCAACATCTTGCTGCACAATTTTTTTCTCAGATATTGAACCATACAGCCAACAACAGGGTTGTAGAAGAACACTTGGAACTGTAAACATATATGTATATGTTAACAAAAGCAATAATAAACAAACACAAAATATTTTTTTTTATGAAAGCAATTATTTGGGGAATATAACTCTACTGATTTATATTACAAAAAGTAAACTATACAGAACATGAAGGCAAAGAACTAAAAGCTCTTAAATATTTCAACACAACTTCAAGATTTTGTAGCCACTGTGGAACCATGTGGAAGATGTTTGAAAAATCATTCACGTTAATGTGTTTCTTGTTTTCAAGTAACTAAGACACAATATTGTTTCTTCTGATAAATTAAGGTAGCATTAAACAGACAGCCCTAAGTGGACAAGAAATAATTCTTATTTTTTTGATTGTGTGTTTAGTGCATATTATTGTAAGGTTTAAGAACCTTACAATACTTACTGATCTATTATCAGTATGAAACAATTTTTATATCTAAATTCATTCAACAAAGCTTTAATTACAAGGCCATATTTTTTTTATCTTCATGGCCATTTTTCCTGTGGTATTTAAAAGAAAGTACAAAACTATCCAGTGTTCTCAGGTGGCCCCAAAAAGTGAAATATTTCCTGCTATAGCAGGCTGGCCAAATGTCCTTGAGGCAACCAATAGAAGGGATGTTCAACTCATCCTCTGATCTGAAGCTAAACATGTGGTCTGGCAAGAAGGAAGACAGAGTGACAACACAACCCAGGAGACATGTCTTTTACCTGGAAAAAGAGTGAAAGTGTTATGATACTTACAAAATAGGTTATTCTTATTTTTATTACAAGGCATAAAAGTTATGATGTATCTAAAATCAAGTAAAAGACGAACACTCCTATTAAAAATGTTAAAATAATTTATGAATATGATTAATATCAAGTATTTACTTTATTACCATTATCATTTCATATGGTTGACCTAAAACAAAGAAACAAAACAAAAGCAGCAAAACTAATATCTATAACGACAAAATAAATAGTACATCGATTAAATTTTAAGAAAGAATTAATCATCAGAAAAGAAACATTAAAACTTGAAATAATAAGTGATCAATCCCAAAAAAAATCTAATTTTATTTGTATAGCACATTTCAGCAATAAGGCATTTCAAAGTGCTTTACATCATAACAAACACAAAAACACGAAGTCATGCAACATAGAATCAACAATCAAAACATTACATTAAGTCAAGTACCATCGTTAAATTCGTAATTGATTATGTTTCAAATACAATTCTAAACAGGTGGGTTTTTCGTCGAGATTTAAAGGAAGTCAGTGTTTCAGATGTTTTACAGTTTTCTGGAAGTTTGTTCCAGATTTGTGGTTCATATAAGCTGAATGCTGCTTCTCCTTGTTTAGTTCTGGTTCTGGGGATGCAGAGCAGACCAGAACCAGAACCTGAGGGGTCTGGAAGGTTGATACAACAACAGCAGATCTTTAATGTCTTGTGGTGCTAAGCCGTTCAGTGATTTATAAACCAACAACAGTATTTTAAAGTCTATTCTTTGAGCTACAGGGAGCCAGTGTAGGAACTTTAGAACTGGGTTAATGTGCTCTATCTTCCTGGTTTTAGTGAGAACGCGAGCAGGAGCGTTCTGGATCAGCTGCAGCTGTTTGATTGATTTGTTGAGCAGACCTGTGAAGATGCTGTTGCAGTAATCAGTGATAATAAAATTTAGGTGGACCTCATTGGTTTGCAGAACCCAGAAAAAAAAAACAACTTTCCTGCCTAAATCTGATTTCTAATATTTAAGTTTGAAATATTTTGAAAAGGTGGATAACAGGAATGAAACTTAGATTCTAGGGAATATCTTCATGATGAGCCAACCTGCACTAGAGAGCAGTCCTTTAGAAGTATAGGAGTGGTGTGCATGATGTCTAGCTCAGTGCTGTTTCAACCTTTATGCAAGTGATTGGTAGTTCTGGCATCCTTCTCTTGGCTCAACTGACCAATCAGTCTTAACACAAACCACTTTCCATGCCTGATGGTTGCTAATCAAGTGATCTTTATGTTCACTTGATTAAGCTTTCATGGCAACGGCTATTACTTTCCCAGATTTGTCACATTCTTTGATATATGAATATGCTACAAACTAATTTCCCATTGGGAACAATAAACGTACCATTACCATTAATCCCTTACTTGTGGAACAGGTTAGTCAGGTCGGTGTTGGTTGACCAGTTAGGTGCAATTTTCAAAATTATTCCTTTTAGGAGATCAGATAAACTATTTTAGTATATCCACAAATACTAAAAGTATTTCTAAATATACTTAGTCACTTTATAATGACTGATGCTAGATAAAGTTGTCATACTCTCACAACAATCATTAAATCACTGTTTAATACAAACAATAATAGTGAAGATATCTGCTAAAACTTCTATCTGAGCCATATCTGCTTCAATACACGTTTGAAACAACATTATTTTTCTTTGGTATGTAACTGTTAACAGTTGCAACCCTTATAGTACATAAATTCTCATATTTATTTGATGTAAATACGTTTATAAAAGAGACAATAGATTTAATGCTAAAGTACTTTTAAAGCTTGGGGACATTAAAGTTTTCAGTATGGAACAACTATAGCATTAAAGTTCTTTGTGCAGTTGCAAATATTCACTATTAAAAAGTAAACTTACTGTCTAAAATAAAGCAAATAAAATGTTAAAACTTTAAAGCTGTTAAATTTGGTCTCTTCCAGAATTTGTTCTCCAACTGTTCTGTCAGACTCTTTACAACAGCCCTGCAGTCCAAACTGTTGATGCAACAAAAGTAAATTATTGATTATAAACTGTTTTTCTTTTTCATGGAGCACAGTAGGGAAGAGAGCATTTAGTTTTTAAACCAGGCCCCTCAGCAAGTCAGGATTGTTTTTAATGAAATGCTTTGAAACTAACTTGTAGCACCCTGCTCTACATAACTGTCTTGCAGTTACAGCAAACTGCCCCACTCGAATGTTCACATCAAGTGGCTCACGACGGCTTAAATTATACGACAAAAAGAACTGCAGCTTCTAAAGTCATTGCCCTTCAATTAGGTGACTTAAAAATGAAAGAGATCAGGTCATATTGAAAATATTTCTATTTCACAAAAAAAGTACCTGACTTCTGTAATTAAATAGTTAATTGAATGCTGGGGCAAAATGATTTAAAATTTTGTGCTTTCCACATTTACTCTTGCACTTATTTTATGTTTCTAATTGTAAATTTACTCAGCCAAGAGCAAGACATTTATTGCATGCACGTGTATTTCACACTCGGATGAGACGTTCTGAGCTATTGCTGCTGGGCTTCATCATTCCAAACATAAATTTTTACTGGAATTCTGGTGTCTATATCTTGTTTGCTTTGGCTGCAGTACATGAACAGATCCTACAGTATAAATTCTTCTTCACGAATTCACTTAGAGTGTAGTGTTTCATTTTATGAGAAATATTTAAAACAATGTTTAATTCATGAGGTTTACGATGTGGAATTCAGAATATGCTCATGAAATCAGATTTCAGCTGGCTTCAGTCCAACAGAAGGGCGTGTGTATCGTATGAGCATTGCTAAACTGCTTGGCAGCTGCATATGTGTATTCACACTGCCAACCTTTCAGCTGTGGCACTGCTGCAGCAGTTGGTTGTTTTTGTCTCTATACATATTGATGCTCTTGTTAATGACCATAACTAGACACTATTTTCCAAATTCTTAGCTGGTATGATTAAAACTGGAAAGATAAAAGTTGGGATAGAGCTAGAATACTTCTATTGAAGTTAAAAAACCCATACAGACATAATTCCTAAAAAACAATAGCAGTTAAAATATGATTTATTTCTCATGTAAGCTCTGTATGATCCTCACCAAAACATTTTGGCTGTTAACTTATACATAGACAAGAAAAGTAAAATAAAACATGATAAAACTCTGCTACAATGCACACTCCATGATACCAGTTCTGTTTAATAGCTTTTTGAATTTTTCTTCACAATTTGGTCTTTCCTCTGGTCTACAGAAAACCACAACCACAATTACAACAACAATGAGAGTGAATACTGTGAAAAGGAACAAGAAAGCAGAAAACACTATCAACAGTGCTCCAAAAGGAAAATTCTAATCATCGGTTAACTGTAGCTAACTCACAATGTTTTTATCATCTGTAGAACATGGCTATTTTTATCAAGCATACAATACAAAGCTGCAATGAATGGCTGCACGTAGGGAGCAGGGTTTGTGTTTGAAATATGTTAAATGACCTCTCCAGCCCAACCTCTCTTTGCTATATACATTATAGCAAAATGTATGCATTATCAATCCAACTGAAAAGTCACATGCATTGAAAAAGAGCAACAATAAAAGATAAGATGCTTTTTCCTTTTGATCATTTTAGGTCATCCTTAAGAAAGCAATATTAACTAACTTAGATGGCATGTCTTTTTTCTGTAATTGATTTTATTCTGAATTATATTCTGACATGAATATTCTGCTAGATAAACTCCTGTAACAATTGTTACAGTAAATGTCACAGTAATTTGGTAATGTATTTTACAATGTTGTACTTATTTGTTGACTTAAGTGTTCTACTTACGGTAACCCTGAATTAAACAAAAACAGTATCCAACTGTATATTTTCCCTTTGACAAAGAGAGGACTTTAAACCTCTAAATTGAAGAGCTAATTTCGCAAATGAATAAATCTAATGATGGATCTGTTTTTAACTAAGTACTAGGTCTGTACCATCAGCATATTGAGTAGCCTTAAAGATATGACCTTTTTGCTGTTATTGGCTCTCACTTTGCTGCTGTGGCACAAAAATTTCTCCATTGAAGGACAGTAAATATTTATGTTCTACTCTACTCTGTTTTATTTTCTAAAATTAAAGAAATTTTTGATGACCAGTATCCATTGAGGTTGACATAGTACAAATGACATTTTTATTGTTATTACTAGCTATTACTAATTAATGGTGTGTCAGGAGGTAGCAGTTTGTCCTGTAACCTGAGGGTTGTTGATTCAAATCCCCTTCTACGTCCATCTGCTGGTGGTGTTGATTGTATGGTAGCTGTATAATATGTCTCCAGCACACCTGGTTACAATTTAGTTTACCACCATCAATGTGTGAATAGGTGAATGACTGAATGTAATGTGAAGTGTTGTTGGACTAGATAAAGTGCTATAGCATTTATAAATCATTTTCTTGTGTGTGTTTGCTTGTTTTAATGGTAGTTCAACTTTGAGAAGTTTCTGTCATACACATTAATCCAGTCTTCTCTTTACCAATAAATGACTTCTATGTCAATGGATGTGAGGCAAGCCCAGTATTGAACAGATAATTTTGTTGTTTTTGTTGACTACTGCAGACTGTCTCCTATAATTACCCATCTCCTATGTTTATTCTAACATTAATCCACGGGTTTTCAATTGAACTGTCTGGGAGGGACAGTATGACTTTTAAAGCCTGATGTACCAAAAAATTTCCATCCATCCATCCATTTTCATACTGTAATTACCACAAACAGCTTTTTCCTAACTGCTGTGTATGCTTCACTCAACTACAGCAAGTACAATAAGTTCTCTTGAAATCAAAACAACTTCAGAATGATTTAAACACATATTATTCCCAAATACTGGCACAATAAAATGATTTTTTAAAAATCCAAATATCAGCAGTAACTGTTCTTAAGTCATTATATTGTTGTATAATTTCACTATATTTCTCAAAAAGTAAAAAGATTCAAATGTTTTGGTGTGGCAAATTCATCACTTTTGATACCGTATTGTAGATCTACTGTAGAACCTATGTAGCTTTTAATGCAGTTCTTAGATTTTAGTTCTATATTAAATAATAATAAGCTTATGTTTGAGTTGGCCTATTTAAATTTATAGCTATAATTTAACATTACACATTAAGTGAATGACTGCATCATGGCACTTTGCAACGTTCTTAAGGCTTTAATTCCTTTCAAAGCATTCATAATTTTAACTAACGGCATATTTTCACTTCATGAACCTTTTTTCAGGAACCAGGTTTGTTTTGTGGGGCCATTATTACCCTATTGCATTTCTCACACTTGTACCAAGGCAAAATTAAATTACCAAGTTAGAAAAGGAAAGAAGATTTTGCCTTTTAATTTACCAGAATGTTTGGACAGAGTTTTGTGGAGACGGAGCTCTAAGCATTTCATTTTGGATTGGCCAAATATTTTTAGTTTCACAATTCAGTTTTATCAGTTTAACATCTCACATTTTCTGTAAGAGGAAATAAATGAAAATACACACAACCTTAAGATCCTTAACAGGGAGTCTTAAGAGAGAAAAAGCTCCCACAGGGGTGTGTGTGTGTGTGTGTAGGGGTGTGCTTATGTGGTTTAAACGACATGGTTCATTAATTATCTGTGAATGTTTAAAACCTGCCATGATTTTGAAATGATTATAATGCAGTTCACATTTTAATACTGACATTATCAAAAGGTTTAGGGCTAAAATTCTTGGCTTTGTTCCTCACCAGAGATGTCTCAGAAGAAATAGGAAGGAAAAAAATACAGCCAACGTAAATTAAAGCTAGATTGAAATAGGTTACGTGAAAGAATGTTTTGGGTGTCTTTGTAAAAATGTGGTTAGCTAATTTACAAGCCAGACCTGTGCAAGTGTATGGCAGAATCTTTTCATGCTCCAACTTTGTGCTAAATTGCTTGCTTAGAGGCAATAACCCACAGGCTTTGCACTGTCCATTTTCAAAATCAAAGACAGACTGATAGGTGCATCCACAAGTTCAGTTAGCATAAAATGGAGGTCATTAAGTTAGAAAGTAAAATGTTATGTCCTGCAAGTTTGACTACGTGTCTAAACTTTTCTCAATGTACAAATAATCCACCGCACAGCATAAAACCTAAATTCCAATTGAAACTAAGAAATGCTGCTTTAAAATGTAAACAGTGACATAAAAAAATGGGGTTATATATAATATTTCCTTTTGTTTGTTGTAAAGATCAATATTTCCCCACAAAAAAAAAATGGTAGTGGACCCATGCTGAAGCTTGGAAGACACATACAAGTAGAAAAGTGTGAAATGATAACCACCCACCACAACAATGTAATTATAGCCCAACTGGGGAGGAGCTGATTGAGTGTGTGCTGTGCCGAAGTAAAAACCAGGGCACCAAGATCATATCTGCAGACTGTATGTAACAAACAGCGCTGGTTGCTGTCATCAACTCTGAGGTTCACTCACTCAGAGGTGGTTGGCATGTGCTGTTAAGTCAATCATGGGTTGTGGTGCGCATATTGATTTTCCTGTGGGGACTCACATATATCAAATCAATCCACCTTTTTTCATTCATTCTCAAACTCTGCTACTGAGGGCTGCAAATATCAAAAGGAATATAGAACTCATTTCTGTTTTATGCAATTCAATATAACCTACATGGAAAAAACAGTCGGTGCACATTTACAAAAAGAAAAATAAACAATCAATTGAGAGGCATAAACCGTCAATATAATTCTCAGCATAAGAGCAAATATGTAATAAAGAAAAATAAGCAGCAGATAAATTCTTTATATTTGTCCAAAAAGACATCAAACACTGATAAGGTATCAAACCAAACAACCTCACTCAAAGTGATTTTTTTTTTCTTCTGACCAGGTAAGGTGTCTAAATTTGTAACAGGGTATGACCTTCTGTAACAGCTTCATATGAGACTGCACAGGAACCACACACAGAGAAACAAAATCGATAAACCCAAAGCCAACAGCTCATCTGAGGATCAACAAATTGTCGTCCAAGTATACTGTCAGCCTACAATCCATAGGCCGATTTGCTATATGAGAAAGTCATTACCATCAAAATCTCAGCAGTAACAGCAACCGTATTGTGGAGGGCATGAGAAAAATTCACCTTTTTCCTGCTCAGTGTCTGTAGCAATTGAAACAATCTGAAAGAAATCCCCCACAAAATTGTCAAACAAGTGGAAAACCCGCTCTTAGGTATTAATTTGTTTCTTTTCACAACTTTAGCTGTAATTTGAAGTCATTAACTTTAATTGCTGAAGAGGGACATTGTGCATTGGTGATTTCCATTGTTTGTTCTCCTGCCAGGTGGTACAGGCTGGATGACCTAAAATGAATAAAGTTAAAAAAAGACAAACAAACAAGGGAAGAAACGACATGAGAATTAAATACATCGTTTTGTTGTGAGGCCTTTATACTTTTGTGTAGTGCTTCTAATAAATTATTTGAAGCAAAATGTAGCATGTAGTATATGCAACATTTCAGAATAGTAGTCAGATTTCATATTTATGCTGTGATACACAATGTCATAAATTTATATAGCAACCATACATCCCCTGAGAGCATCAGCTTACACATTTACAACTGTCTGTGAATGCATGTGTCTCCAACATGTAGCAAACATACACCAAACAGAAAGAAGAAATCTTGTATCAAATATTATAACATGAGCTGTCATTTGTCAGTGTCAAATATTGCATAGTGTTCCAACTGTGATTTTTGCATTTTCAAGCATGACCAAAATAAAACAAGGTAAAGTCCCAGGGCATTACTCAATATATAAAATGTCATATCTCTGTCACAGCTTTGACATATAATATTGTCAAGTCCACCACAAGCAAACCAGGGCGAACAACAAATGCTTAAATCAAAATAGTGAATTTTAACTTTTTTTTCCAGTTGCTCCTCATGTAGCATAAAAGTGTGTTCTGTTCATCCACTATTGTCTTTCACGTATCCAAGATTAGGTCATAGTTTAGAGGTTTCAGATCAGATGTGTAAACCACCTCAAATGACTCTAGTACTTTGAACTCCCCCTGGATGAAGGAACTTCTCACCCTATCTGTAAGGCCCCATTTACACAGAGCCGCTCTTCAGGTAACAAATAATATTTTTGTTGTGATCCAGCTGCTTGTTTACCAGTGACTAAAGTCTTTCACGCTGGCACTTTTTGAAACCTGGTTTCAACCCCATGTAGTGGTGTGAAATACTTTACAAGTGTGAAAGCACACATGTACAGAACGCAAGGCTGCAGTGTTTATCCTATGCATTCAGGGGTGGATAACAGCAGATTGCTAATAGCATTATACTGTGTTGTGCTACTTAACCAGTTCAGTTAAAGATAATTTCTAAAAAGGAATATATGTGTTACATGAGCACTTTGTTCATGGGAGACGGAGATGGGTTGCCGTTTACTATGAGGTGGAAGCTTAGCTTCCCTTAGGGAAAGTTAAGGACCAAAAGTGCATATGTGTTCAATTACTTACTTGCAATTAAAGCACCATATACTCGCCTGGCATGACAGCTACAGCTGACTCAAGGTTATGTTGGTGTTGCTGTCTAAATGTGGAACTTTATGTCAATCGACATCAGAAAATATCTGGAGTTTTGAGTCCAATCACCAGAAGTTAATTTCATCAAATTGTATGATTTTGTTATTTCAATCATGATCCATATATTATGACTATAGGTGAGTGTCTGAAGTTAGACAGACTGGGAAATCAAAAACTTTATTTGGCTTAGTTCTTTCTACATCATAATAGACTGGAGCACAACCCACAGTACAGCAGTACAGAAGTTTCAATCTGCCTTTCCATCTCAAGTTCCATCCTGCTATCGCTTGTAGACAAGTCACCTTGATACTTACAGTACTTCCACCTTTTTTTTCCGGGTGAGAACCATGGTCTCACAGTTAAAAGAGCTAAGTCTCATCCCAGCTGCTTCACACTCAGCTGTGAACAACTCCAGTGCAGATTGAAGTTTGTGGCCTGAAAAAGCCAACAGACACATCGTGTGTGAAAGAACAAAGATGAGATCCAAACAGCAGACCTGGTGGAGTCCGATGTGCACAGGGAACAAGACTGACTCTGTGCCAAGAAACACATATACAGCTCTTGCTTTGGGCACACAAGGATCAATCAGACGCTAAAAGCCACCAAAATACCGTGTCCTCTCACAGCACCCCTCACAAAATACATCTCTGGACATGGTCATAAGCCTTTTCAAAGACAGTAAACAATTTTAGATTGGCAAGGTGTGACGTGTCCCTGTCATTTTTGTGAATGAGTACCTGATTAATTGTTGTGCTTTTTCCTTGCAGTTGATTGACTGGCAGGGGTTTAAAAGGATCAAGCCCCACCCACCAGGTGAGTGAGGGAGTTTGGATGAGCACCTGTGCGTTTGTGTTATTCTGAACCTCACTCCTGTTTTAATAGATGTAATTTTCTGTTCTTAAACCACCTATCTGTTAAATTGTCTGGTCTGGGAGTCGTAGGCTAAGCTGGGTTTTCCAGTTTTTGGTTGTAGGGTGAAAGATCCTGGGGCAGGGTGAGGGAACGGCCCAAATCCGTCGGTTTGTGACTTCTCCCTTTTGTTTATTTTGCCTCGACTCCCAGTACCTCTGTGTCCAGACTTGGGTTTAATAAAACCTCTCCGCTACATGTAAATTGGTCTGGACTCCTTATGTTGTGTGTCCTGTGTGGACCGTAACACAAGGCATACTCTATGCCATTGGTCCCCAACCCTCGGGCCGTGCACCGGTACCGGTACTTGAACCAATTGGTACCGGGCCGCGCAAGAAATAATTAAATACTTCCGTTTTATGTATTGAGTCTGGAGGATCTTTTATTTTGAAAATCCTTTAACCGGATTCTGTTGGTTACGTCTTGAGCGGATTGAGCCCACGAGTAGCAGAATGATTTAGAAACAGCAGCAACAGCATCGGTGTCGGTGCGCACAGTATCTTGTTATAACTGGAAACTTTCTCATTTTAATGAGATACAGAAAAAGAAACATTCCTGTTTTATCAAGATGTAGAATGACAAACTTTCTTGTTTTAACAAAATACTGTTTCCAAGTGTATTTTCTATCTGTGGTATTCAAATGATTCCTTAACTGGGAAACATTTCTTGAGACTGAGAATCTCAAGAAACATTTTCTTTTCTTTTGAGAACATCGCAGTCCGATACCCAAAACTTTGAAATTCACAGAGCAGCAGAAATATTCCTCTGCAACTCCATTAGAAGGGGCAAGGTTGTTTTTTTTTTTCTTTTTCTGGGGACCTCAAGCCAAAGGCGTTTACTTTTGCATCAATTAATCACCAGGCTTAAGACACTGCAACAGTTGGAGCTCAATTTTCTTCCAGCTAAATCTTGACATTCACTAATCTGCATGTGGTGCGAGCACCTGAGCTTACCCAACCATCTGCTCATAAACACATTCTCCCCTGGAAGCACCAGGATCACAACTAAGGCAGCAAAATAAACAGCAAAATGAAATGACTTTCAGTTATGAGCCATCACTGCATATTTTACACATACTTAAATTAAATATGCATTATGTTGGTGCTGTTTATAATATTGGTTTATTCATTCTGAAAATCTCTATTGAAGATAGAGAATATCAACACATGAACAAAATCTGAAGTGTTACTATAATTTAGAATTTTCACAAAGTCCTGAATTCTTCCTGTGTATAATTTCACCTTTTCCATCTCTTGTTGTATCAATTTTATTGTACTCCTTTCCACACTATGATATAGTTGTTGTTTCAAATGAACATCTGCATATATTTAGTCAAATAATGTAAGATTCCAGCAAGTTATTTTCCAAACATTTATATTAAGGAATTCTGTATTGTTACACCTGCTAATGAACTACTGTATGAACCTAAATGTTTTAGTTTTAAATATTTGATCCTTTAATTCCTTAACTGTCACCCTCAAAACACTTATATGTGATCCAATTGGTCCATGAGGACATCGGTGTCCTCATGACAGTTAAGTGGTTTTAAAGTGGATCAATACAACCAAGAGATTGATTGTATTGATTATAAACCACCATTCTGAGGCCAGGGCCGGCCTTATTTTTCCTTAAATCATTTATCACCTGTCTTCTCTATAAGTGAAGAATATTTAATGGCTCTTAAGAGTACATAGATTTTGTAGAGTATGACAAAGCTCAGTGATAACTAATTCTTATTTTTTAGTGCTGCATGCATTTTTATGGGTAAAGTAAGACTGTGGAGCACATTATTGGATACATGTCACTCTGGGTTGCAACCACATAAAGAGCTAAAATCAATGTAAAATTAATAGATGCATTAGACTTTATTTCAATGTACAGCAGCACACATTTGCATTGAAAACATCCAACTACATGCATTTTCCAATATGACAAAGTAAATTGTGCATTTCTGACATGAAAAAGAAATTCTTAAAACTAATGTATTTCTTAATTCAAAATCCAGATATCTGTAAATTTAAGTGTCATTCTTGTCATTGTTTTGATGATTAAGGAATTCTGCTGATCAACTCTATACCAACACTTAAAACCTCAGTTTAATGTGATAATCTAATTTTCTGAAAATACTGAATTTTGGGTTTAATTTATAATAAATAATATAAATAATAATAAATAAAAATAATAAATATAATAATCAAATATTTTTCCCTGTGTAAGGTAAGTCACTTTCTGAGATGTACTGGTATATCTTCTTATCTGAAAACTATATTTTTTTCTTTCAATCTCAATAAAATACATTGAAGTTTGTGGTTGTAATATGAAAAAGTACAAGGGATATGAATGTTACATTACTACATTTTAAAACGAGCTCTTGTATAAGACAGTCCAGCTTTGATATAACTTCTTCTAGCTATAGTGCTTTCTGTCTCAAAAATCACCTCTGTGGAACTTGTAAACAATTTAACAAAAAAAAGTGTTGAGACTTTTAAACCCTGACAGTCTACTAAGTATCTTGCATCTCAACTGTCAAACAAATTGCAGTTATTACAGGGTGCCAGCTTTGTTTGTGTGAGGCATGTTGCACATTTCAAGCTCTGCTGGACAAAGGCCCATGACTAGAAAACATAATGGGGGACATTTTACGGACCCATTTCTACTGAAAGCATTGTGACATTGTATAGCTTTGTCCAACTTTGATGCTTATATTTCTTTTTACCGTGCAAGTACTTGATTAGTAAAAAGATGCCCTGTTATGATGCAACTTATTGAAATAAGTCTTTAAGATCTAAGCAAACAGACAACAAACACTCCAGACAAATAGAGATCATGCATTTCATGTAAAAAGTAATCTTTAGTAAACTCTTTATTTAACTTAGCTAAATGAAATAAAATTACATTATGCTTACATAGTGCTTTCTTAGAACATTCAAAGACCCTTTACTATGGAATCAGTCATTTCCATGCATGCAAACATTCACATGTTTATGACAGCAAACTACTGGATTGTAGCCACAGCTGCCCAGGTCAGACAGAACCAAGCTGCTAAACAGGCACCACTGACCCCTCTGATCACCACCAGCAGGCAAGGTGGGTAAAGTGTCATGCCCAAGGACATAACGACAGAGACAGATGGGGCAAGTAATCTAACTGACAATCCTTCACTTGTAAGACTAACTGCTACCTTCCTTGCCACCTTTGGCCAACAAACATTTAATTATGTTTCAAATATACTTTGATTGTTTAGTTTAAAGAGGGTGTTGAATATTTTCTTTTCTTTTTATTATGTTTGTCCTATTTAGGTTATCATGGTTAACGCATTACACACACATAAAAACATTGGATTTTGGCTCTTCAGATTAAAGTCAAATAGAACCTAATTCAATATAAAATATAACCCAAATGAATCCATTACAACCTCATTTTTAGCATTAGCAAAATCTCATTTTGTAAAAAAGTTGTTCACATAAGTTTGGTATTTTGTCTTGAACATGCATGTGGTAATAAAGATGATAGAGATGAGGCAGATGGGACAAACAGGATGTGTTGTTGCTAGTATGTTACTTTCAGAATTAACCTTTGGATTCTAGTCTAATGTTTGAGAAATATAAAACACTGATGCCAGTTGATGCTCTAATCCTGTTTAAGAAAAGTAAAAAATTCTAGCTGCTGAGTCATGACTTGCTGCTGCTATGTGAAACCTTTGTATTGCTGTCCTTGCAGGTGTCCTTGCTACACATGTCTGTAGTTGCAAGACTGACATGACCCTGTGGACTTCTAAACTAAATGCTTACAATGAACATCTACCATTTGAAGCAGACTCATAATATTTCAATTTATCTTTGTACAGTGTACACTTTACAGCTATATATGAGGGAACAATTAAAATTTAGCAGGTGTTGACAAAAAGCTTTTTTAAATCAATATTTTGACAAATTTCATTATTATTCCAAGTTAGTACCTTGTTTAACATTAGGGCTTTAAAATAAAATAATTTAAAAAAAGACAGATGAGTTTTCAAATTTGGATTCTACACCCTGCCATTATATGCACAGCAGTATTTCCAATTGTCTAATGGTTTGTGTGCTCATGCATAAAGGTAGCCCACTTTCATTATCAAATTCTGGTCCTGTACATCTGGCACAAACCTTATCATAAAGCCACACAAGCTCAAACTGCATGTTAACCACTTTTTGAACGTAAAAGCGTTAAGGGGCCGGTGATATGTATTTCCCAGGCACATAGTGACAGTTTAAAGCACAATCAAGTTACCTTCACTTGTTATAAAAATGCTGTGTATCTCAAAAATAACTAAAGAAAACTTCACAATTTAACATCTTTGTCTATTTAAGAATCTCTTGCTCCGACATTCTGCCTTCAGCACTTTACCACAACAATGTTATTCTATTATGCTGTTTACAACTGTTCTTCTGAGCATTGAACTAAGAAATAGTTCATATGATTTTCAGATCATTTAACAGTCAGAAAACTTGCATTTCCACCAGGTGTTTGCAAATTGCTGCTGCCGCTAGTCTAGCAGAGCTGTGTGGGGAAGAGGTGGGGGAGGGGTGCATTGTGAAGCGGAAGCACGGTTGGTGATTGTAGGTCCAATGAGGAGCTTTGTGGACACAGGCGTCCTTTAAACCTGTCTATACTTAAATTTTAACCACTGATCTTCTAAAGTGATGGCACTTTTACAACTTGTGCAGTGTTATTGCATTTTGTAATACATTTTTTTAAACAGGCAATTGAACCATTGCATTAAAACAAGGCTGCAAAAGTACAATATCAAAAATAGAACATATTTGTCAGCTTTGTTGAGAATAAGTTTTCCATTGCTTTTCCAAATGTGCTATGTCTTTGCTGTCAATCACACAGTGGTCACATGGGGTGAGGGAGACGTTTTGCTGTGGTGTATTTTATCTTTTCCTTTAGTTGAAGTGACTGGGCAACACTCAAGTTAAAAATGTGAAGAAATGATGTCTTCACTAAATGAAACCTGTTCTCTAGGAAGCAGAAATGAAATGGATGAAATACAGTGTGTAAAGGATTGCAGGAGGAGGACCACCACTGGCCACTACCATCACAATTTATTAAGGCAACATTCAAATAAACTTATAAAGTGAAATTAATATGGTTTTAAAATAAAAAATACAAAACATATAAACATGTGTATTATACCTTAAGTGTAGATTGCGTACTTACAGATTGCAGCACCACTATTTAAAAGTGCTCACATAACATAGATTACATTGCCAGAACTTTTTGACCACCCTTCAATCCAAAAAGTCCTAACCCATCTAAGCATTAGACAGTATGTGCACACGTCTGTCATGATATTTCACGCCAAGCTGTCAGTAGCAAATCTATTAATCTATTTAATTGTGGAGTGATGTCTGCAACGATGACACTTGTTTGTCTAACACATCAATGAACTGCCTAACTGGAATATGGTAATCATGCAGAAATAAAATGTTTTTCTTAAATAAATTTTGAACTATTCTTATACTTTTCTGCCAAAAGAAACCACCACATTGCATATGTGTAAAAAAGAAACTGATTAACGCCTTTTGTCAGTTCATATTAACTCAAAATGATTGATGTGACTAAATGGTTCAAGGGTAAAATCCCAGGAAGCCTCCTCAATTCTGAGCATAGCTCCACCACTTCCTGTTCACTTTACAGCTTAATTAATTATCAGTTTTGTCCTTTGAATAGCCAAAACGCAAACTATCAATTTTGAAAGTCTGCTCTTCTATCAGCAACCTTGATTATCAAAGCGATCATGAGACCAGAAAAAAAAATGACTCTGATTAATAATGAATGCCAAGAGATGCATGCACTCAGAAGAAGAGTCTTCCTAAACTGTGACAGGCTCTGCAGATGCTACTTAACTTCAGAAACAAACTTTCAACATATACTGAAGGTGTGCAGGGAGTGTTTAAAAATGTATAATCTGCTGCAAAATTCAACAACGGTAGATTTTCCCTTTGTGTTTGAATGAAAGCTCCTGTACTGGGAGGTGTTGAGCAACAAATGTAGCAAATCGCTCTTCTCTTTGATTAAAGGGTCATGGCCAGGTAATCAACCACAAAAGCATTACGCTGCCTTTTTGTTGAGATTGTCAATGACCTGTCAATGACCTGTGTTGGAACAACGATGCAAAAAAGTAACATGCTTAAGTGCACGGTGTGTATTTAAAGTTATTTTTTGACTCTATGTCTTTATTTGTGATCCATGACCAAGGTGACCAAATGTTCAATATTCAAAAACCAATTGACAAAGATAGTATTATATGCATTCACAGCCTTTTGGAAATATACAAGTGTTAGAAATGGATCCCAGGTCATCCACCTTGCTCTGCAGTTTTAATGAAAGTATCTTCTTCAATATCTCAAGACCAGTGTTGTGCATGAACAGGGTTCAAATGTGCAAGTCTATGAGTCGAGCTCAGCTTTTCAAGAACTTTGACCGCTACTTTGAATGCTACTTTTTTTAGTGAAGAACATGAAGATACCACTGTTCATTTTCAGATCATTTAAAGGTGCTCTGTTGGGGCTGCTTATTTTAAGTGAAAGAGCTACCGCAATTTCCTCTTTGCATATGTTCAGTCTCTTCTGAGTTTGTGAGTTCAGCTTTGTGAGGACATACTGTATATTGGTAATTTAGGCTTATGTGTCTCCTTATCACTTTAAACTGCTTATCAGTTCAGGATATTATTTGAAGGCTCAAGATCCAATCCTTAAAACTATCTGACTATACTGAGAATATTTTTTTGATGCTTTCTTTTTGGAAATGTTTGTTATGACAGATGGAGCAAAGATGTATAGAAAAGCTGGACCTTTGAACTCCTCTCTTCGGTTGTCCTGCGGGTTAGTAACTTAAAGAACAAGAGAGATATGTTAAATTTACATGATGGAAGGTGTTTTCAGTTAATGTACTTATACACAATAAGGCTTTTCTTACAGAGCAACATTGTGGTGAGTTAAGTCCTTAAACCCAAATTATGTGGAGACGAACTGAATTTATTCAGATTTTCTGGCTGTGGAGTTGACACAGTTTTTGTCCAAGACAACTTCAACTTTCAATATTTTGCAGTTATAGAATATTAATGTGGGTTTTTGATTGCACAATAATGGCTTAGAGGGCAATAAAGCCAAACAAAAATAATTCCAAGTCTTGTATACATTGACTTCTTTCTTGAAATATGCATAGTAATTTTATTGAATTTAAACATTAGTTTAAAAAAGTTGGAACAAGGATAAGATTTTGTGTGAACCGTTTTGCTACTGATGCACCTAAATTTTCCTTTATGGGACAATAAAAGCTATTTCTTCTATTGTATTCTAAAGAGGCCCTGTATAAACATTCCCCCCTCACCATCCGGTAAAGCATTTCCCCACTTGTTAAGTAAATGTTCAACTTTTCAACTATTGCATAACATGATTTATTATAAGAAACATTCCAGCAAGTAAGTGGTGGTTCAAAAATAAAAATGGTGAAAGGTTCCATTTGTTTAGTTTTTTTTTTCTTCAAGATTTCCAGAAAACAGATCAAGTTTAATTCATGTGAGAATAACTACACTAATTTATTTACATTTCTTACAGTATCCCAATTTGTTTTTAAAGAGGGCTGTCTAATTTTCTCTGCAGGGATAAATCTTAAAAGTCAAGGATAATTTTTTTAAACATAAGCATTTCAAATATTGACATCCCTTTTTTTTTACATTTTGCATGGAGACATTGCTTCTTTACATGCTCATGTGTCACTGTCAAAATCCATTTGGATGTACTGACGCTGACAGCACGTCTAGTCTCCCCTGCTGACTTGGGTGCTTTATTGAGCTATCCTCAGTATGGGTCTTGGATTTAAAATGTGAGGAAAGTGTGCACACTAAGCCAACCATGAGTGGCGTAAGCTGTCTTCCTCCAGGATCTCTGTCTCCATTTATTTCTGCCTCTCTCCCCCCTCCCCTTCTCTCACACTCTTTCTCTCATATTCTTTCTCTCGCTCATTTTCTGTTGTTGTGATGAGCCACTGCAGTGGAAAAAGGACTTTGATCCACTGGCTTGACAGCAGCCTGCCAAATTCCTTCTCCCCACGCAAAAATGCACAGATCCTGCCTTCCAGCAGCAAGTCCCACTTATTTGTAATCCCACAGATTACTGTCCCCAGGCTTAAGTGTAATGAGGCACATACATCCAGAAAAAGCATGATATTTCTTTGCTGTAACTTGAAGGTATAGCACAGAGAGTACAGTCTGGTTGGGATTCCATTCACTTGCAAAGTAAAAGTGAAGTGATCCTTTGAAGAGTCACTAAAAAGAAATGCAAATCACTTTTCCATTTACTAGTTTAAAGTGAATAAAGTAGGCTGGATGGTGTCACAAGAGGGTAATGGCAAATCATTTGTCCTTATTTAAGAAAATAAAACAGAACTAAAATAAAATGCAAGTTTGTTGGATCCACAGGACAATACAGACAATATTTTTATTTCAATTGAATTTGTTGTTCCAAATAAGGCTATAAATAGCTGGTCTATCATGTAATGGTGAGCTTGGTTATTTCCATTTGTTTTCACTAAATGTGATGTCTGTTGTTCATATCAAGTCTTTTTTTATATATAAGCAATAAACATCACCTGAGGGGGTTGTGTAAAGTTTTAGGACATCAGAACTAATTTTATTTGTCTTTGCTTGAAACATATTAAACTTATTCACATCTTCCTAGACTTTCTGGGCAGACATTGCCTAAAAATCTACATACTATGGAAGTACGTTCTCTTCATATCCTTGATATGTTCATAATTAAATTTATGTTCATTCAAAGGAAGCTAGGCAGACATCTCTCAAAACGTAACCAATATACAGAAAGAGCATCAGTTTTAAATGAATTATACAAAACCACCAGCGATCCCTTTCAGTTTTTAAATGCATAAAAATATAACATCAATTTTGTTTATTACATCAATATTTATTTTTATTTTGTTAGTAACATTGGTATTAATTTTAAAAAAGGCCAAAACAACCAACTTCACTTAGTTTTAGAATTCAGTAATGCAAATTATGACCTCTGTGATGTTGGCACCAGTTTTGATCTTGTTATTATAAATGGTTTAAAACAATAATTTTCTGAAAGGCAAAAATACTGTATTCTGTTAGGCTGCTCCCTTCCCAAACCAGAGTGCTATTTTAGGGCTTATTTTTGCTGACCTTAATCGATAGATTAACTTAATATTAGAAACGGAAAATAATTATTAATTTTGTCACCTTTTGTTTCAGTCTCAGCATCCACATTAGCACCGATTATGATATATAGATAATCAAAATCATGTTCTGGCTGAAACATGTGAGGTTCTACCTCGGAAGCTGGAAGACTTTTTTGTCTGCGTTTTCACTGTCTGACTCATGTTCTTAAGAAACAGAACATTTTCAGACGGGATGAAAATGTTCCCACATGAGAATCAGAAGTTGTTCGTCCCGTATAAGGTTTACCAAAACCAATAAATCTCCTTATACATATTTCTTTGTGTTGATATCCATTTGCATCCCTTCAAGAAAAAACACTAAAAACAGTATTTTTAATATTTTTTTTGGCATATTATTTAGAAAACACAAATATTTTTGATAAAATCCACTTGGGAAATATTTCCTCTCTTTAAATCCTGCTTTTATTTATTTATTCAATATTATTATACACATTTTGACAAGGAAACGCACCTGTGATCAAGTACTTTAAAGAAAATAAAAATAATAGTAATAAAAATGTATCAACTTTAAAGAAGGCTTTCATTAACTTGGCATATTGGTTCTAAAACAGTTACTGATCTTTAAGATATTATAGTTTTTATTTTTTTTAATGCAAAAATACTTTATATTTTGTCAGTAAAATTGAATACAATAAGCTGTGGGAGTCCCATTACAGAATCAATTTCTTTTTTGAGACCTTAAATTATACAGGCCACTGCAAACAATTAAAATGGCTTTCTCAAATGAAGTTGCTGTACATTTAATTAAAAGTGCTTTAATCAAAACAATTAAGCACAAGGTCTTTGACAGCACAACAAAGAAAACACCAAGATGGAGCAAGGAAAGAACACATTCACTAGAGACTGCTTGAGGTAGATATGGAAATCACATCGAGGGTGACATTTTACAGAAATACAAATTAAAATTCAAATAGCTGGGGACATGTAGCACTCTTTTGATGCAGAGAGAAAGGATTATTATCTAGATAAGAAAAACTGGCATGCATATTAATTTTCCTTAAAGCAGGTGAAGATGAACAATTAAAGAAAAAAATGAAGTTTTCTTCTCAATTATATCTATCCATCCATCCATCCATCCATCATTTTTTTCTTATTCTGTATTTTCTGACTCATTTTTATACATATAAAAAGGCAGTCATAACCCTGTCTGTTCTCTGAAACCCAAATTCCCTATTTACCTGTACTCTTTTTGTTCTTGACTGGTTTGTACCAACAGTGTGAACTACAGTAACTTTAAACAATAACAGCTTTTCATTTGTGAAACTGCATGATCACCTCTTTCAAATTTATTTTCATGTTCGTAAGCAAGTACAAAAAGCAGCCTCTTATTCTTTTCTTAAGAGTACAATATTAATCATGTCAGCATGACACTGTAGAGACTGTAGAGAAGTTAGAGCTAGTGCCTTTTTTTTTCGGAACGTCATGACAGAATAGTAAGACAATTTTTTCTGTAAAGGTAAAAATGTTCTTTGGGATGCATCTACTTGTCAGAAAGAGCAGATAAAAGGAGCTTAATAAGATTTAGCCTGTATGTCATACATTCACATGACAGAAGCTGTTGCCTGTAAATAAAAAGACAAAAAAAATAGTCAGTTAGCATTTAACAATTTCTGAGAAAAAGAAAAAAAAAAACATGGGTAGATTTTGGATTAGATTTGGGAGAAAATTTACAAAGCAACACAAATAACTCCGATCACTCCCCCCACCCCCTTTTTTTACATTCATCTTGTAGGAGAAACCTTTGATTAAAAGAACACATATCTAGCAAAGCACTATCAAATGCAGGGGCAAATATGCTCACCCAGCAATCTCCTCCCCATTACAAATAATCAGTTGTCACAATAATGTGCACTTTTACGTATTTCTGTTGTTCCGTAGTAATGTTGTTCTCTTTCAGTAAGAAAATGGCATTTTATGCTGACGTCTGTTGCAGGCAAAACGTCAAAGTGTCTCTTACATTTGAGTCATTTCAAGAGCCAGGAATCATCATAGAAACTCTACAGCAGGATCAAGTAACGTCTTAAAGGTGACTCACGGCGTATTTTGTGATCTGAAAGGTAATTTCTATATCCAGATCCAAAAACGCAGAATATTTGTAGAAG
This sequence comes from Xiphophorus couchianus, assembly GCF_001444195.1. Lineage (NCBI taxonomy): Eukaryota > Metazoa > Chordata > Actinopteri > Cyprinodontiformes > Poeciliidae > Xiphophorus > Xiphophorus couchianus. Next base: position 7,789,251 of record NC_040247.1, read on the forward strand.
AGTTTAGAAGCATGAAGCACTTGAATTTGAGGGGATAGGTAACAAAAGCAAGATTCTTTAAATAAAAACCATTAAAATTACTTTGGCATTGTTTACTTTTAATTTCTATGAAAATATTAGAGCTATATTGTTAGGGAAAGGTCATAAAGGCTTACCTAACCTGATATTTTTATTAAACTCCAGCTTTTGTAGCCATAGTCAATGGCTGTAGATTCCACTTAGTGATATTTAAAAGAATCTAATTATTGTATCCAGAGAACGACAGTCACATGACTATTGGTTTTTAAAACCTAAAACACCTCAACATTATTAACATAACATGATCTTCTTTGGACTTAAGTGTCTGCAAAACACTGAAAGGTAGGTTTGATAATTATAGCATGTTTTTCATAATTAAAGATGAGAAGATGAAAGAGATGAGAAGATTTCCTTGATATTGTGAACTGTGTTTGCTAAAAGCAAGGTACAGTTTCAAAGGTTTGTATCAATTAATCACATGACCCCATTTAATTGGTCAAAGGCAACAAATTAAATTCTGCCATTACTTGTAGCCTTAGATAAAAATTCGTGGAAATCTTTGTTTGAATAGTGACGTTTTTTCTGCTTCTGGGTCCTTTTGATTAGTGCCTCAAGGTTGGGAAGAGCCAAAATAATTTTCATCTTGAAACCACGTTAGAAGTCAAAGATTTCAGAAAGGAGAAAGCTGTGCATGATTTGCTGGTTAACATTTCTTCATTCACCAGCCAAATGCATGCTCACAGTATAGTGAGTCTCGCTGACCTCAACATTTTTTGAAAACAAGCTTTTGTGAAGTCCATGCCTTTGTCCTAACTGGTTACCTGGTTCCGTTTCTCCATCATTTGGATGTTAGTAATCTATAGGACATTCTTTAAAATGTTAGAGTCTAAAATTTAAGATTTTTTTTTCTGAGTTTAAACCGTGCAATAGAATGTGGATGTTTCATGTGAGTTTGGTCATGGCATGATTGATATCATGGGTTAGTCGGAATATTTCTGCAGCTTTTGATTTTCACATGCTGCAATACTGAGACCTGGACAGAAAATCTTATGCAGCCTGAATTTAGAGTGATGTATTAACACACACCTGTGTGTTTCATTTTACACACAGGTAAAATGATTGCCATTTAAAGATGTGGAAAGATCCAGCAGTGATGTGTTTAACATGTGTCCACTGTGATTTTTTTTTGCACTTCTTGACCCTCAAACCTGTAAGGAGCTGTGATGTAGCTCACGTGATTGATCAACCATCAGGTTTTTAATAATAATGCAATTTTCCATTGCATTATGAGAACCCCAGGCCCCGGGCTTGGTAAGTAGGACTGACACTAATAGATACCTTGCTTCAGTGTTAGAGCTTTACCGCAGTAACCCATCAGTCAGCTCTCAATCCCGATCTGGATGTGCCCACCGCTTACACCCCATCACAACCATGTGACTGATGATTTGTTCAGTCCTGTCCATGCAGAGCTGTAGTTATGAAAGCTTCATCATTTTCTGGCCTGTAGTGAAAGCTAGCTTCTGACCGCTATTAGAACCCTATGCTTTCCATGACCTTATGTAACCTCTGGAAAATTCAGCTCTCCAAGCTGAGAAGTAGGCACTGGACTTTGACCTTGTGAGTTGCAAAAGTTGGCCAGAACAAATTTAAAACTTGCTGAACACTGGTACAAAGAGCAGTTTCACAAAATAAACCACAAACACACCATTACAAACTGCTATACAAGCAGTAGGCTTCAGAAATAATAAGAGTCTTATTCTTCTTACATAATTGAGTAGATGGATTTCTTTAATTTTATTTCACCAAAATCTTCAGCATAAATATAGGGAAGATTTTTTCTCAATCATGAAAAATTGCTAGGGGCTCATTTTGAATCCTAATAATGCAATCTATTGCAATACTACCTGCAGATAAAACCACTAAGGAATCAAATCAATTACTTTTAGATGCATCATGTCATTTTTACATGGCAGAATATAGCATATCTCCTTATTCTGGCTCACTCTTTAGCTACAATCTTATTTGCACCATTGTTTTTTTTAATGCATAAATATTCTAATGTGCAGAATAAGCAACCCATGAGTCACAGCGTCATTTTAGTTCACTTGGCTGAGGCGCAGCCTATTAAGAAAGGTGAGGGACAGGATGTATTAGCAGGAAGCATGATGAGTGTGACCCTTCCTCCAGCAGAGACAGCAAGCGACAACAAGTACTTGGCAGCAGCCACACACAGATTGACTTGTCTCTGTGGTGGGTGAGATAAGTCTCTGTCACCATTTGACTCACAGTGCCAACACTGGACCATCAAGGTTGTTTTTTTTGTTCTTTTTCTTTTTTTTCCCACACCACATTCACACTGATTAAAATGCAATCTGTGTGACTTATTGTGGTCACCTGCGCAATAACACAGTATGACCACTGAGTTTTCAGGCCATTTATTTCATGTTGAAATTGCCACAAGGTCGCAGAAATATTAAACTTTTATGTTAGAGCCTACAGTATACAAGGCCAAGCACTTGCAATCATCTTCTGTAGAGATTGAATTGATTTAATTATTTATTTGACAAATAAATTTATGAATGGGTACATCAAATTTCATGGGAGTGTCGCTGACCTCAAGAATTCCCAAAAGAATGCTTGAAGTGATATCCATATCTTTGACTTAACTGGTTCCCTGGTTCAATTTCTCCACCATTTGGATATTGGTAATCTACAAGGCATTCCTTAAACTTTAAGGGTCTAACATTTGTTTGGAATAAAAAGCTCTTAAAGCACCTAAAATATAACTATTTGATTATATAGGACAAACTAGATATAAAAAACTATAGTTGAAACCAGAAGTTTCCATACACAGAATAAAAAGATACATACTTTTTTTTCTAAAGTCATATTTGATTAACATTTTTATAACAACTGAAGTTAACAAATTTACTTTATAGTGCTATAAAAATGGAACTATGTGCAAAATACAAAATACATAATACTGCCCCTTTAACTTCAGACAGTGCAAACAAAGAGGTACAGTATATGTCTTTTTATTCAATGTATGTTAATGTCTGGTTGCAACTGTCTGTACCATTGTGACTGAAAATACAATTAAAGAATATTATACAGATTCACTCATCATTTATTGATTTCTGATAAAAAAACAGAATTTCCTTTTCCTTCCATAAATTGTTAGACTTTTCTAAAACTTGACTTTTCATGACAGATGATCTCTGATTCAGCCTTAATGAACCGCAACGTTTCATAACTGTTTCTTCTAAATTGCTATTCAGTTTAAAACAATATCACCACTGAGAGGTTTAAAAGCATGTTTGATTCCAACATTCATAACCATTAGCATTGAACAGCCAACATATTTAATGGGTTCAGGAGTTTTAGTGAGAAATAATGTCAATTTAATCCAAATCAGGTTAAAAGCTTAGTTGCTTTGCTTGTAACGGTAAATGTGCCCCGTTTCAATATTTATTTCTAACATCTAATTGAGATCATTTTTTAGGATAGTATTTCCTTTGCAATTTGTTTGATGATTTTTTTGACTTATTATTTTCTTTGTATATAAATTTTTGGATATTGCTCACAAAAACCAGGACTCTACGAGGACATTCATTTTCATATTCCCCAAGAAACACAAATAATGAACATAGAGAATGTCAAACGTATTAAAAGTGAACTTTCTTTATAAAAATAGCCTTAGGTTCTTCATGCACTGCACCCCATGTTTGCTTTTCTTTCAGCTGAATTGCAAGACAGAACAATTGTTCTGTATTTCATTTAATGGGGTCTCAGTACTGTGTGTACTGAGACTGAATTGGAAACCTAATTCAACAATAAATAAGAATACTTTTAAAATATTCTATCATGGCATAAAAAGATTAAAATAAACAAAATAATGGAACAAAGGCGATAGCTTTTTTTTATGGGTTTACATGAAAAAATACATACTTCATTCTATTCTTAAAATTAGAAATCGATGAGTCTGATTTCAATTCTGCAACACTGCAGAGTATTTCAAACCATTATGCAATATAACAGAAATTCTTTCATCATAATGTCTGATTTATGTCTGAGGTGGTCTGAAAAAATTACAACTGAAATAGATCCAACCACAACTGAATTGCAAATTTTCAAACATTTGAGTTGGGTTGGGTTGCAATGTTTCTTTTTCTTTCTTTTTTTTTTTTTTTTAGCTCTTGGCAGTTATTTCTTGATTACTTTAGTCAAGTTGCCTTTTCATGCTACTTCACAGAAAAATAGTCGGCAAAGGAACAAATCATTGTCAGATCAAAACATATGCCAATATTATCTTGCATGTGACAAATCAATCAAATATGGCCTTTTAATATGACTCCTGTTTCTTTGAAAACCTAGAGTCACCAATTTTTAAATGTTAAGAACACAATAACTCCAGTGTTAGAATTTCTCTCCTGTAACTTTTCAGCAACATACTCTTTAATATTTCTGCTATGGCAGTGCTTTACACATGATGTATCTCTTTTTCTTTCCTTTGTGTATGTATCCCCAAGTGGATTGAGAGACATTACCTGCAATTTGGTAAAATAGTGAAATTGTAGGATGGACAAACCCTGCTGGACAGAGTTGGACATATCTTTTTGTATCACTGTGATTCAAACTGGAAAAAAAGTTCAAATCAGCTGATCTATATCATTTTTACATTTAATTAGTAGCCACTGACAACCCTCTCTGTCCTCTTTATTGTTTTTATTGGTTGCTACGTAGTGTTACTAACTGTCCAAAACATTTTCTGTTCTAAATTGCTTTTCTGTGGTCTGATTGGCAGTCAATAAAAGTTATTTTATGTGTTTCTTGACAATAATTCAGTTCAATTCAATTAATTTATATAGTGCCAATTTACAACATTTATCAAGGCTCTGGCAAATGAAGTCAATCTAATCCAAAATCAGACACACATCCCAATCGATCCAATTGATAGATCCAAATAATGCTTTTACTAAACAAAGGAGGGCTTCAAATCTGCTTGTCATAATTTACACTTTCTCGTCCTATTCAGTTTTGCAATGAGGGAGAAACAAGGGTACAGCTTAATGCACTCACGAGAAAAAGTCTAAGGAAAGGTGAAAAAAATGTGCATGAAGATGTTATCAGAGGTGTATCTGAAGGACTGTGTTTGAATTTTGAGTTGGGCAAAAAAAATAAAATAAAATAAAATACACTCATCAAGATATCAGGAAGCGTCTTTCCAAAAGTTAATGGTCCAATTAAAATGTCCATCCCAGTGAGAAATTCCTTTGAAGCCAGGCACTGAACTCCAAATCACAGAGGCTCCTCTCAGTGAGTACGAGAGAGTGCACTTCAGCATTCATGCCCAGTGTTAAACGATCTCATCTGTTGGGAGTTCCAGTGATGAATGGTAAAAGTAAAGCAGGGATGAGAGGGGAGTTGGGGCTGAATAGCTGTCTTGCATCAATGTAGACCAAAGAGAGAAGAGAGAGTGAGGCCATTACATTTTCTGACATGGTAAGATTGATGTCAGCCTTATTTGCCATCAGATTAGGGGAAGCTAGGCAAAGTGTAGCTCACAGCCAGTACATCACATGGGCATAATTAAAAGAAAGAGAACACTGAAAGCTCTTTTGTGCCCAGCTTTACAGCCTAAACAAAAAAGACTTGTAGCAGGTACAACAATGTGAACTGATTTATCTCCTCATGTGACGATTGACACAAATTAGAAATCAAACTAGGCAAAAACAGTACAGACAAAAAGTATTTGTGACATGTGCTTGTACCCCATTACAGTACAAAGCATTCATAAAACTACATGATAAATAAGATTAATCAAAATGCCCAACAATGTAGAGTGAAATTAAATATCACACCCCAAATTTATTGAGGTGCTGTGGTGGTGCAGGGGTAAAGCACATCTCACATCAGAGGCCTTAGTCCTTTATGCAGAGGTTCAAGTCCCAGCCTTATGACCTTTGCTGTATGTCTTCCCCCTCTTTCATTGCCCACTTTCCTATATAATTATTCTCAAATAAAGGCCGTCTGAGTCAAAAAACATTTTTTTAACAAAACAAATTTATTGATTCCTCTACAGAATTAGATTTAGAATAATTTATTTCAAGCTACTTTTGTCACACAAAAAGTAGCTTTCACATAAGAAATTCAACTGGAGTATAAATTTTGAAAAGATTCATATTTAAATTGATTATTTTACTAAAATTTGGCTACTCAAAAATAATGTAACTCTTTCTCAATAATCAAAGGTGAAATCAGCATCCCTTTAAAGCAATTAAATAATTCAATTAATGACCAACATTTTTGCATGTCCCATTGGTATTTTAAATAATTATTAAAGGAATAGGCTCCAAGTCTTTTAGGCTAGAAAGTCTCCATGCCATCAACCTAATCTTTAGCTTTCTCCAAACATTATCTTTCAGGTTTAGCTCAGGAGTCTGGATTTCTGCAGGTTTCACAAATGTAGACTTTTCAAGTGTATTACAAATTAAATGTAAGACCTGTAACACCACACAGACGTGTAAGAGAAATATATATAATATTGAGACATCAATTGGATTACAACAAACATTTTTCCCCTTTTCTTTTTGCCTCTTCTTTCAAATTGCCCATCTTCAGGCTTGTTACACAGCGTGCCACATTACCACTTCATGTACAGTTTTTTTTTTTCAAAACTACCCCTACACCAGAGGGACTTTTCTGTTTCTGTAAAAGATTTTTTTTACATGTAACAGTTTATTAGGTTCAGCATGTGCAAGTTAAAGCTATGGGGGGGGTTAATAAATTTTGAAAGAGTCAGACCAACTCTTTACATTTCATGGTGACAGCCACTGTTCCAGCTGAATTTGTCTCACTGGGTGGCTGATTAGGCATTAGAGAGGCCAGGGTGAAGGCATATAGACCCATGCTCCCTCTTGGTTTTCTTCTTACTCCACATATTGGAAAGCACAGGATGGCAGTTTTCATTTGAGCACAATGAGAGGTTCCTTGCACCCTTCTAATCTTGTAAACTTCAGATTATGCCTGCCAGCACAGTCTGGCCTTCACTACTAAACTCTGGTCATCTCAGTTCCCAGCTACTAGGTCCTATTTTTTGTGACAAAGCTGGTGTATTGTAGTTTTTGATTTAGATATTACACTTATAAGACAGAAAATGGAAAAATAAATCTTGGATTGTTCAAACCAGAATAGTCTTCTCTAAATATAGAAAGACATTACACATTCTACCATAATGTCCTAGCTGAATAACTAGATATTCTCAATTCATGCAGCTTCCATACAATCCTTAAATTCCTGTAAGCTTTTAAATACAGCTTCCTCCATTTTATTACCGCAGACAGTTTACACACAATGACAATCTTTAAAGGCAAATAAAATATCTGGCTATAAAATATCTAAGAGAAATTGACTAAACATCATTTGTTTACTCTTCGAAATATCTTATGAAAAGGTAAACACTTGATTTTTGTTTCAAACAAATATTGATGCAAGGAAGCCCATTTTAAAGTACAAAGTTCAATACGTTTCATCAGATCCATCTTCAGTCTAATTCAATTCAAATTTATCTTCAACGTGTCCCTGTTTTATCAAGAACCTTGCTGTGTAAAATTATGTTCTACTGAGATGTACTTAGAGGGTTAATCATAAATACACAGCATGATTTTTTATTTTTTGTTTAAGATAACTAAACAATTGCAATCTGAGAAAAGATGAGTTGTGTTTGAATTCAGTTTGCTCACAAAGTAAATCTGAAATGTTTTGGGAGGATTGGGAAACTCACAATAGATTAGCATACTAGGTCTAATTGGCTAATTCTGCGCTTTTGTTATTGTTTTTGGCCAATAAAGTCAAGTTTGAAAGAAAGACTGCAAAATATAAATGGTCCTGCATGTACTTAGACATGATTTAATTAGACAAAAATTCAAGGTTCACAGATGACTCCATAACAAAAGCTTATTAGACAGAAGATCATTTTCTTATTGGAAAATTGAGCAAAAGCTGAGAACTTCAAATACATATTCCTAGCTAAGTAAGCCAGAGCAAAGCTCACTTCTGTCTATACACCTTTCCAGTCATATGTGTTGACAGTTAATGGTGGGGACTGCAGACTAATGTACATGAATAGCCTTTGCTAACATCCTCAGATAGCTGATCAGGTTTGGGAACAATTCTTTTGAAACTGTGACCTGTCTTCTGTCTAATCTTGCTTTCAGAGTGCCAACATTCAGATGGCCATATCTCTTTCTTATGTGTGTGAGCGTGTGTTTTGACATCTTTAGAAAGCTTAGAATCTACACTTTCGGAATCTGTAAAGAGGTTTTGTTGTACCACTAGTCACAATTTGATCATCTAAAACATACAAGTGTTAGATTAAAGTAAAGAAAAACAGGAGAAGTCTGCAAGGGAACAAATACTGTCTCACAGCTCTGTACATACAGGTCCCTAAGTGTGCTTTTCCATTTTTTGCAGTTTGCCTTTGCAAAATCAATCCTGATTAATAATTCAAATCAAATAAAATGTACACTTAAGTGTACCTTTGTAAAATGTTCAATCATAGTTTCTTTTAAGTGATGTCAATTTACCACTTATTTTTGGGTTAGTTTCCGAGAAAGATATTAAACATTATCAATTAGTATCAGCAAAAACTGATTATTTAAACACTGGTGGAAGTAGAGCAAAGACAGCAGGTGGTTAATGGAAGCTTTCAGGTAAATCAATCAGGTCATTCTGAATGTGATGTCAATACAGCAGAGAAAAGCTACAAATTAGTAAACCTGCAACTTCTAAGAAATTTATTAGTAACGTTAAAGGAACTAAGTAGGTGCTGAATGTTTCAAGAAATGTGAGCAAACACATCATTGACAAGAACAAGTCATATTAATAGTTTCAGAAAATTAGACCGAAGGAAGAGCAGTGGTGGCAAACAAAAATACTGACAGGAGAGAGGAAAAGTTAGCCTTGATTTAAAAGATAAGGTTTCCCTCACTCAACCTTTGCCAAATCCCTCCAGTGCTGCTCTTGTAATAAATTATTAACCTCGGAGCTTTTTGATAGCCACAGACATTTTTGTCGCAACTGTTGTTTGGATTTGTCATCTTTCCAAGGTTACTCTAGGAATAGATACATTCATTATTCCACTGCCAGTAAATTGGCTAAATCTACTGATTCACAAAGAATGTAACACTATCACCTCAGAAACTTGAGTTAAAGCTAGCTATGTATTTATGTAAGATAGCTGACTGGAATGTCAAGTAAAAAGTCAAATGCATTGAAGGCATCTTAAAATTGCCCAGGGAAGCTCCTGCCAATACTGTGGAGGGAAATGTTAAGCACATGTCTTTGATGTAATGATTTACTTTAGATTGGCTAGAGAGTTCTCCACTTCAGTGAATCAACTGAAGTGACATGATCAATGGGGGGGAAAAAAAATCTAACTTATTTCAAAATATTGTGCTATTTTCAGTTGTCTTTTGAACAAACTTGCACGCTTGAGGAGATGGTGAAATTTCTGAATTCAAGGCTTTGTATTTTTTATAGGGCATCCCTGGAACAATGGTCAGTGACATGCGGTCAGGGGAGGCAAGTGAGGCAGAGCCTCACCTGTCATAATGGAAAAGTATGATAAAATAATTTATATTGATATTTTCACCCTATGGTTTGTACTGTAAAGTATTTATTTTTTATTTAGCTTAACTAATTTTGATAATTCTTTCTTCAAAATCAATGAATTTTCTCATTTTTCCAGTCAAATGCTCGGAAGTGAAGCTGGTGAGGCAGCAGCGAACTGAGCCTCACCTGGGATTGCTCAACCTCTCGCTAACTGCCATTCTATGAGAGCATGTTCCTCCTGTCTGTACGTCACCAATAAAATGGATAATAAACATTTAATGTAAGAACTGATTTTCCATAATTTAGCTTATGTATATAATGTACAGTGTTTTTTGTCATCAACTGTGTGTGTAACGTGTTTCGTGTGCGGAGGAGCGACCATACACTGCAGAGAACAGATTCGAGGAGAGGAAGGCAGTTCTCTTGCCTCATGGCAGGGGGCGCTCATAATCCCAGACATTGTGACTCCACAACTGCAGAGTAAGATACAGTAACAGCGAGCTGTCCATGGAGCTAGCCATACAGTAAAGTGCAGCGATATATTTATAGTTTTCTCCTCTTACCACAGCAATCACTTATTAATAATCACAAAATAAACATTAAGCCTAAAACCATACTACTGCAACAGACTGAATGTTCTGCTCTTTGTGTGGGAAATATTTCAGTGTTTTTTTAATAGCATTGTTGTCAGTTGCTATGGCAACGAGTCTGGTGTAGCCTGGCCAATGGACCTTACCAAGCTCCGCCCATAACCGACCCACGTGACAGAGGGTCTCACAAGCAAAGCCTCGCGGTGCGTTGTTTCTATGTAAACATGACACGTGACCACGTAGAATGGGCATCAGCCAATGAAAAGCGGCCCCTGTGGTAAGGTCCATGCAGAGAGCGAGAGAGAAGTGGTTTGAGTTGTACTTCAACGGGTTTTCCCTTTGCTGTGAAGCATAGCACGAAATTAATAATTGTAAATGGCTACTAAATGGTAAAATTATTTTTCTTGTTCATTGGTCCAACAGTGACACCTAGTGGTTAATTTATGCCTTTATTTTGAAGAACGGTAGATTTCTTCTTCGTGTGTTTTGTGATATGCGGCACTTCCTGTTCTTACTAAGCACGGTGAGTCAGCGTTAGATCCTGAAGGAAACCTAAGAAAATCGTTAAAAAAAGCCCCCTTGGAAAGCAGAATGAGGTATGAATATGCGCAATTGTGATTTGTGATAAATGTTATTTGTTTATTTAAGAAGCAGTAGAACGTCATTGTTTTATTGTTTAAAACGAAACAGTGTATGTTGACGAGCTAAGGACACAACGTATTCTCTTTTTTGTATATGTGAACATTAATATGTTAATTTTATACAAGAGTTAAGCATGTCCAACAATTCTGTGTCCTTTTATTTCATGCTACAGTTTTCACGTTGTCTATGACAAGAAAAGTGAAGATTAAACTGCACCTGTTTGGAACTCCCTGCGTCTGGCTCTTTATTCCAAGAGGCCGCTACAATAATACCTAAATTTCCAAGTTTTAGCAGCGCGGCTATGGAGTGTTGTCCGCACACCTGAAATTTCCTTATGTAAACAATAGCATGCAGGTGGTCTACATTTGTATATGTGATTATGATTAAGTCAGTGCCTCACCAGCATTGCACTTCACCGCTCGTCACTGACAATGGTAATTTCAGAATTTCACTGTGTAATCTATTGGATAACAAAAAAGTATATTGACATGTTAGTGATGTGACTGGGTATATCTTTATTATGTCTCTGATATCTGATCAGACAGAGTTTGCTGATTCACGTTTACTACTCCTCATTCTGAACCGGAGACGAAACAGAGCGCACGTTTTTCAAGGAGTGCACGGTAAGTTGTTTTTAATGGATGAATAGCATTGAAATGTGTTTATTCCTTGAAAACTAACTAATTAGCTAACTTAACTGTGCAATGGCATGGTTAATTTAACTTAGAAAGCACAGGCTTTCGAAAATAACCGTTTGAAAGCATGTGTTTTCCTTAAGTGTAGCATGGTTAGCATGTTTAGCTTAAGGCCTAATGCAACTGTTTTCCTTAACCGTTGGTGTTTTGCTGAGTTTAAGTGACTTTTGCTCTGTCATTTCACACCAATTGTTCATATTAAAAGTAGTAAAACTCTCATTACTCCTTGACAGATTCACCTTGCAATCAAAATGATGCCTCCCATAACAGCCCATTCATTCCCAATTTGTCAATATAAATATTTGTATTTGGGCAAACATATGCAAAACCAACATGCTGTTGTAAACCCAGAGGAGAGAAAAAATACTCCTTAATTATGCCAGCGGCAGAATAAATATAAGGAGTATGCCATGTTCAATCCAGGTGTGTAACTATTCAAAGTCAAGGCTTGACAAACACCTTGATCAAGGCCACCCAGAACTTGACATGGCCACAATTCAGGACCATGTCAATACACAGAAGAGGCGCACAGCTATTGACAGCCGCCGAGCTCTTAGAGCTTCCAACATGCAGCCGGCCATGGTTTCAAATTTAGGCGTTAAAGCCCAGGAGTGGGACGAGGACTTTATCGGTCTCCAACCAGATCAACCAAGGTTCTTCTGGCCAACAACAAGCAGATGAAAGGCAAGTTGAGGGAGCTGAGGAAGAAATTTAGACTACAATTAAAAAGGTCTTAACAAGCCAAACGGAGAATCAAGACATTGGAGGAGGTATGTAAAGTTGTTTTCTATATTCAATTACACTGAACAAAGTAAGTAATTTCCCCATTGAGACATATTATATATTTTTCAACATTGTAAAACAAAATGACATCCTTAAAGTGAACAATTTATCATTCATCAGATTATAACACCTTGAAGTAATTTGTATATTCATCATGTTATTAGACAACACTTGGCTCTGTTGTCTGCTAGCTTCTTGCAGGTGCAGCTCAATAAATTATGTTCTTGTTAAGTTGAGGTTTTTCAGTTACTCAATTCACAAAGTGAAACTCATTATATAGATAAATTATCCGCAAACATATTTCCAGCCTTTCTTTCTGTTATTATGGTTATTTTCTGCTTGGGGCTAATAAACATACAACCTTATAGATTTAAATATTACGTTTGACTAACAAAACTTTTTTGTAATTTACTTGCAATTTATTATTTCTGCTTACAAAATATACCAAAATTATCAATCAAATTTCTCTAAAATTCTCTTATCAACATATTTTGTGTTGTTGCTAGATTAATATTACAATTATTACTTCTATTTATAATTCAGCTCTGGTTGGACTTTAAGGCTTGAGCTCTTTGTTGGTAAACATCTTTGCAGGCACAGGTACATGTAAACCTCCAGTTTTCATGGCCAATTTGTGCATTTTTTAAGGTTGAGTTTGCATTTGATCCATAAAAGATCTCCAAAAACAAACAAGTACTTTCTGTAGCAGTTTGACTGCACAGCTCACATGCAGCAGACCATCAAATTGAAGAAAAAAACAAAACAAAAACACTTTATGCCAATGTGTTAAAGAAAAATTCATAATTTGTCTTCAATTTGTTTTCATAAACAAATTGAAGACCATTTGCTGGGACATAAAATTTTTAAGCTGCTATGCACATTCCGTTTCCAACACATAACTAACATGTGTTATCACATAGCATTCATAAAAGATGAAACAAATTGAAGGCCGTTTGTAACTGACAGTATGTGTTTATGTGGATTAGACTAGTCACATTTCCATTTAACAATATCAAATATAAACAAAAATGTCATATATAAACAGTCTGTTTTTGAAATTTGATATTAAATAAATCAGATTCAGCTAACAAGCAGATTTTTAACCACTCCATTTGGAAAATAGTACTTTTAGCTAACAGGTTATAAAATGAATTTGAAAACAGATATGCTTACATTAAGATTTGATGACCCAGGATCTTCCAGGATTGACCACTATACACAGCAAAATACTAGTGCACTTATGTTAAATATCCTATTTAAATGCATAGCCTGCAGTCAATGGAAACTGTATATTGTTAAGATGAGGTAGGTACGAATACAGAGGCTCTTGGGTGAGCTGAGAAGGTGTATATAAGTTTGACTTATGGATAACTTTATATTTGGTAACTTCATTTACAATGACAATTGCTTTTTCTTTTAACACTTAATAGGTATTTCAGAGACAACTGCTCTTCCCCCAGTGAAAAGTATCCTTTGGGAGAAGAAGACAAAGAAACATTTGTTATTACAATATAAAAGCAGAACGTTTACAACACCTGAGAGAAAGGATGATTACCAGTGATGTCAAGTGTAATTAGATTCATTAGATTGATGTCCCGTCTGCTGGCAAAATCACTAATGTGTGCGCTAATTAAATTCTCACATATACAGTCTTTGCACAAACATGTCACTTGGCTATGTCTGCAGACCGTTTTGCCTTTTTTAATCACATTGTGTTAGCTACACTCAATGGGGGTCAATAGGTTTAAGAACTACTAATTAAACCTATAAAGTATAGATAACGTTTTTCTTTATACAACTGCTTCTTTGTGTGACTTTTGTAAACATATGGTTGACCTAGTTTTCTGAAAGGTTTGTACTGATTTATTTGCCTTCTTGCTGTTAGTGTTTTAGTCAACCAAACATACATCACGTTAGAATATAACAAACAATAATTTTATAAACTGATAGAATATTTTCAAGTATCAGTTTATCTAAATTTGCAGCTGTATCCAATTACCTCCCATATATAAGCTTGTTTTTGGACTAAGGCCCTTCTTCTACAGCACTGAAAAGGTCATAAAGCACTTACAGTAGCAACTCTGTTCCTGTGCAGTGACAGAACAACGTCATTGTTGAAGTATTTTGGTATTCATGAATATATTATGCTTACCCACTCTAGCAATACATTCATAATTACATATGTCTAATCCTCGCTATCTTTTGCTGAAAGTCTCAGTTCCTGAATTCTTTTGAATAAAGTCTTTGAATATGACAGAATGCATGAACAAGGAGGGCTTGGGAAGCAGGTGTTTTGTGATGATGCATGTAAGATTCACATTTGCATTTCAGCTTCTTCAAACATCGGAATGCTGAAGAGCTGGGATCAGGAAGGCTGCTCTAAACCACCTGCTTGAATGAATTAACTACATCACTTTCTTGGAATAAGACGTGCAATGTCAGCAGAGGCAACGTTTCTCAGACATGAATACTATTTTGTGTTTGAAAATACTTAACTTTGAAAGCAGTATAGTTCTGTCGCTTTTGTACTTAATTTCTTTGTTCATTCTAGCCAAGATGAGTTATTTATAATTTAGCTGTAAGTGCTATTAAACCAGATGTACATGATAAGACCATTGAACCTTAATAACACTTTCCTGCTGCTTAATATACCTCATTTGTTCTAATAGTAAGGCAAAAGGAATCTGCTTTCATTTACTAAATACATTCACCCCTGCCAAAATTAGAAGCAGTACAAGTGTTTGTCTTGTTGAACAACTTCCTGAAACTTTTATTTTTACTAAAACTGACCATAAATAATATTTTTAAAAGAGATGATTTATGTTTTAGCAGCATTAGTATTTAGTTATCCATTTCATGACTATACTTCAAATGCTAGAGGTCCAACTTAATTTAAACAATTGCAACAAAGCAGCCAAAAAAATGTCCCGGCCTTAAAAATGTAAAGACATAAAGATTCAATTAAAATGATTATTAGATTTCGTATGCATGACTATAATACAACATAATAAAACACATTTATTGATTTTTGTTTTTATTTTAATATGTTACTAATTACTATTGTTGAATATTTATCATTACACGTATAAACTTGCTAAAGTTTGTCAAACAGTGGATTTTAAAATACTGTCAAATCACTAATGGTCTAATGGGAAATCTATTTTGATTTGCATACCTAGTATGAATCATGTGCTACATGTATATATATGTGTGTGCGTGTTTGTGCGTTTATTTTTCATGATGTGTGCCCCCCCGAAAATTCCTAAAGGGAGAATGATTCCAACAAGGTCGAAATCTTTGTCAAGTTTGTTTCACTACCTATTGGATCAAGACCTGTGGAGAAGGGTGTAAAGGGCATTGTACCCTGGGTTAAAGTAGACTTCTGATTTAGGCTTCCTGATGAGCTTGTGTCTCTCTGCCTCCTATCCTGACTCCATAGCAGATGTTCATCATTTGTTTTAGTCAAGTGCCTCTGTTGGAGAAGGTCAGGGAGAGTGAGTGTATCTTGCTTTGCACAAAGTGTGTATCCACTGTGTTGCATTTTCCACTGTAGGGACTAATTTCTGCTACCAAACAGCTTGTCATGTCTGCTTTGCCTCGTTTTGCCACTCCTCACATACACTGTATTAGATCTGTTGCAGTGGTAATGTGACAGTGAGTGCTGGGGACTTTAACCTAACTTGGGATTTAAGGAGTTTCTTGACATCCCCTGAGGAAAGAGGGACTTATCAAATGTCTTTAATGAGTTTCTTAATTGAGGAGCACTTGTATCATTCACTAAAAGGAACTTGGACAAAAGTGTCAGCGCTCCAGTGTAATTTGATAAAAGGATAGGCTAGCACAGTTGAAGGGGCTCAAAACAAGCTTCTAAAAACAAATCCAATTCAATGTCCATTGTAGGAGATACATGAGAAAATGGCAGAAGGGAAAATACAATATACTGTAGAGTAATAAGAGTAGTAACTATGAGTGACATACCATGTCACTGAAAAGAAAATGTACACAACATAAACAAACTATTTAAGGCAGTAAGCTTTAAAAAGTTGCAACCTTAAGTAGAAAATGACAATTTTGGAGAGAGAACTCTGAAAAAATGATATCCAAAAAAATTCTGCTCTGAACTGAACAATAATTTTGTGAGATTTATTGATGACAAACCAAGACAGCAGATATTATTACATGGAAAAAAATTGCTGACAATTCAGAAAGAGAAGCCAAATTTATGTATGGTGGTTTTGGGTTGTAAGTCTAAGCTGTAATATTTTCATACAAAATATGCAGAGAAATGTTCATATGTGGTTGTGTGTTTCTATACATCCAGTCCATCTGCATCTTTTACATCAGCATTTTCCATGGATACTGTTGATCATGATACAAGTACAACTCAAAAGTAGAATTGTAACATAATGCAAAAAAGAAAATCAGATTTTAAAAAATAACATGGTTGCCCTGTCTGTCATGACAGAGAATATAAGGTTATGCAAGCAAATGACAATAGTCAGGTGGTGGACTGCTTATGCAAGCAAAATACTGACAATAGTAAATGTGAAGCCGATCTGTGAAGAACATCCTCATTTTTGATGTAACTATTTTGCAGTTGGCTGCCATCAAACACATGCATCAATCACTTATGACACAGATGTGGACTGTGATGAATAGAGCCCTGAGCAAGATGTGGCGATGGAAATAAGCTTGAGAAACGGCTTGAATGATTGTGACAGCTGAAATGGAAAAAGAGAGAAAAGATAAAGATTTTTTTCAAGCTGCACTTTCCTTCCTTAAACTTTATTTCACATTTTACATTTAGCACATTCAATTTTTGGCTGGGGAAAACTCTAAGCTCATATGCAGCAGTGCTACTCGCCAATCAGCATTGCTTTTTTGTCTTAATAGTCGTCATCATTTGCATAATGCCATTTGGATTTAAGATTATTTTATACTGGAAAAGCAATTTCAATGGCTCAGTCATTCTGCTCACTTATGTAGTCATAATGGTCATCCAACTGTGTAATTGGTTCATTTTAAACTGTTAAGGAAGTTAGTTACATGCAACAGAGTAGAGGGGAGTATGCTTTAAATATGAACGACGTTTGAATACCACAGAAATATGGCCATCAGTATCCACAACTTCTCTGGGCTGTACACTTAACATCTGTGCCTAATGCAGATTATGTCAAAATGTCTGTTAAAGACGGCACTGAATCCTGGATAATATTTCTGACATAAGCCTGAAATGTTCAGAAATGAACCACAATGACTGTCAAGTGACCTAAATATGAATTTGTTCTAAATTATTCCTCGAGATTTCCTCTCCCCCATCTTTTATATATTTTATCTCTGTGTCCTTTTAGAATATCTGCTTAGGAGATTAGCAGCCCAGAATCAGTTAGAGTTAACTATGACATGAGAATGACAGTTCATTTAGATGGTGAAAATTGCAAGTGGGATTTCCACAGGAGTGCCACCAAGCTGGGTTAATGCTGTTTGCGATATCCACTGACAGGACGCCTTTTGGGAAAACGCATTTGGGATTTTGACCTTTCATTATGGCAGAGGTCACGGTTCATTTTTTTACATCAATACTTAAACTTTCAGTATGGCTGCTTTGACACTTCGAAGCTTTTCGACGCCCCAAAGGGAGGAACAACCATTTATGTTCTAATGTCTTTTTGAAGGACCATTATTCCATGGTAACCCAAAGTGATGAGTGACGCGAATGACCTTATATTTACTTGAGAATGTTATATTTTAGGACTATTAATAGGAAACTGATGGCAGGTGTAGTGAAGGGCATGATCAGCCATATGTGGGCTTTTTCAGTGAGAAACCTTTTTTTTTTTCACAAGTTCACAGCATTGTGACTTTTATATATCCCCACAAAACTCGATAGTTTTAAAAGTATGTTGCATGCCCAAGGTGCATGTTCTCCATGATTCAGTTGTTTAGCATCCTTGAAGAATGGACAGCTGGCTTAAATGAATCTCACTTACAGACTTGCAGTACTGTTCAAATGTTTTAAACAATCACTTTTGAATCCCTATGACTTTGATCTTTGTTCTAGGGCAGACACATTTTTTAGTAAACTTTCATAGCTTTTTAAGCAAGTTTCAGAGATTTTTGGAACGTTGTTGCTTCACTAACTGTCTGATCTGACTTCAAGTCTGGATCAATACTGTATATTTTGAAGTATGCGAAACAGATTTGAAAAGTAGAGAAAGGGAAGACATTGTTCAAGAAATGCAGTTCTAAGTTTATTAATGTTTTTAGTTTACCAGCTAAAAATTATGATCTGTACTTACAATCCCAACATGAATTGTTTATCTTGTATCAGTGAGGTAAAATATTCTGAAACAAGTTAAATGCTTGACAAGCACAATATTTGTCATTTGACATCATCACATATTATCTGTAGTTTTTCCAAATAGAGTTTCTGGCACTATTTAGTTTTCTCTTATCCGCCCAAATGTACTTCACTTTAACAGGGCTGAATTCAGAACAAACAATGCTCCCACTCTCTACCCTCTGTGAATACTTTGCTAGTTACACATTATTCAGACTGAGTTTGGCCCCCTTTTACTTCAGGATGACTTCAATTCTTTATGGCATGCATTCAACAAGGTGTCGAAAGTGCTTTTGTCCATAATGACATGATAGACTCATTTGTAAGCTGCATATTAATGATCTAGAACTACTTCCAACATTTTGCCTTGTTCAGCCAGCTTGACATGATTTGAGCTCTGTGGTACAGTGCATTAGAAGATGGGTACACTGTGTTCAAAAGGAATGGGTTTGGTCATCAGAAAAACCCGGGTGGGAGTTAGTATTTGAACAAAGGTCAACAGGTACTAAAAGTCCTAGGAATCGTCCCCCAGACCATTACACAACCACAAAATGTCTGACACATTGATATAAGCAAGAAGGAATCCATACTTTCATGTGTTTGCCAAACAAACTGACCATTTAATTGTTACTTCTTATATCTCCTGGATCAGGCAGCATTTTTCAACTCTGCTGTCCAATATTGTTAAGGTTGATCTTTTGCTTCTTGTTACCAGCTGTCAGGAGTGGCCATAGAGTGGTATTTTTAGGATGTAGCCTATCTGCTTCACGAGTCAATATGCTGTGTATTCAAAGATGTTAAAATCTATGTCCCTTAGTTGTAACTGATGGCTAACTGAAAAGCTTTTGGTTTTCTATGAACTCAAACCAGTCTGCCTTTTGTCCTCTGATGTCTCAATTCAATTCAATTAAAATACTTTGTCACAGAGAGAAATTAAATTTTGTCATAACTCATGTTCAAGTATCTTCAAAGTACAATTGTACTGTAGATGGTAATGCTGTAGGAAGGCCCGCTTGCAACAAATGTGAAGGAGCCTCTGACTCAAGACACTGTTGCTACTGTACATGGCAATGAACGATTTTACTAACTTTACTGGCTAAATATATATATATTTTTATTTTAGAATACTTTATGATAAAAGACACTGACATACTTATTTCATAATATTGTTTGATTCACACATCAGAAAATGCAGAAAACACAACTACACTCTTTTTAAAAGCGCTTTTTATCCACAAAACCATCAAAATTACATGTTCAGAGTTTAGCGTTAAAATGCATTTCAAAATAGAAAAAATTATTATGCATGTTAACCATGAAATCTGGCTTTGTGGCAAAGACAAAATAACGCATGTGCAGTGCTAAAACCATCTGCTATTGAAAATATAACACGCTAGAAAGGAATTTCACTAGATGGTGGTCCCAGCTTGTGTTTCTATTTGCCTGAAAAGTATGTTCATAATTATACTTTTTAAAAAATAGTTCAAGTCTTTCCATTTAAATAAGATAAAGGGGGAAAATATGAATCATATTTTCTCTGAGTCTTAACAGAGCAGCTGGTCTGGCAGATATTAGCTCTTTTTGTGGGCTGACCACTTCACCATGCCAGATAATAAAACTCAGAAACTTGGATATGGTCACTGAGGGACAAGCGGACTGAGGAAGTCAGAATTACTCCTCATTTGTATGTCATTTACGTTTTTCTGTTTCTCCTTAAAGGGCCGGAATTGGCCCCAATAAGAAGATTAAGAGCAAGTGTATTTTGACAAACCATCGGCTTGGGTGGAAGTTGTTCACTTTCACGTCAGCTTTAAGACTATGACTTTATCACCAAGCCTAGTGGCTTCGGCTACAGACTGGGGGATTTAAGAGTCTTTTAGACCCAGGATCTTTTAACAGACTAAGTTCTGTGTTATTTCAAGCTTGTGCAAAGATGTGAGCTATGGGTTGGAACAAGTTAGATTACACAGGTTGTGAACTACTCATATTTATGTGTATAACTTAATACATATTTATAATCCTGAAATTATTCATTCCCCTTTCAGATTTAGACTTGAAGAAATCTTTTACCTTAACTAACATGTTTGTAACTAGTAATAGTCCTGACTTGAATCTTATAATAATCTTTGTACAGCAAACTGAAGAGTGATGGCAAAAGGTCCTGCCAACAAATAAGACAAGAAGAGAGAACAAGAAAACATCCAAACAAAACAGATTTTTTATTATTATATTTTTAAAATTGATACAGTTTTTATATTGTACAGAGGAAAACCATCACATCAAGGTTGTGAAGAACTATCCTTTCCCCATGCTAAGTTCTTGATGTAAGAGGTTGAGGAAGAGTCAGTGAGTTGAATTCATGAGTTACATTTATTAATACCAAAATACAGCTGGTCCATTTCTCCTGCTACCTTTAGGAGCTAGCAGGACAAAATGACATCTAAGAACAGTTTGTGATCTCATTTGTTAGCCTCTCTCAAAGCTACGCCCTAAAGAGGGCGTTCCCTAGTGTGTCCTTTAACCTTAGCTTGGAGGGCATTTCCTAACATGTCATTTCCTTTAGCTTTAACTTTGCAACTAGCTAAAAGAGAGATAAAAAAAAAAACCCACAGAATTGTTTATTCTCAACATGGTTTTATCATGAGAAAATCCTCAAAGCATGCAGAACTTTTTCACATTCAGTTAAACAACCATGCAGGCAGACTAGAGGAAATTCATCTTTTCGGGAGCAAATTTGTTTTTTTATATTCATTTTTTCTATTAATATGCATCATGTAGTTTTACTTAAATACATTATTATAATTAATTTTAAGTAGTGGATAAGTATTTTTCCTGACCCTGATTTTTTATTTTGGTGTTCCCCCCCCCCCGCCACTTGGCGGACTACACGCAGTGTGTGATTCTCGTGAGTGGAGCGGCAGCACGTCTTTGAACTGAGTATAAAATTGAAGTAGTGGATATCAGAACAGACAACATATTTGGTTATAACAGAAAAAAAAAAAACATAAGCCTAGCTGTTAAGCATGAAAGAAGGTGTCATTGTTTGCAGATGTTTGCACAATCATAGAATCAACTATGAATTCTTCTGATTATTAGATAGTGAGAAAATTAGAGATCTATCTGCAAAAATCCATGCATCCATGAACATTTTACCAGTACACTGTCATTACACTAAGACATTCTTTTGAACTTGACAAAAATATCACAATACAGTGCTGTGCAACTGCAGACAAAAGCCAGAAAAGTTTAGGATGCTTACACCACAATATTACCTGGCAGGGGAGATTTTGCAGCTGAGTTATGCACCCAGGAGTCAGTCAAGGACTGGTCAAACCTGTCATTTGGTTGACAACTGACCCAAGTCCATCATATTCCCTGCAGACTCTGCAATGACAATTTTACACCACAGGCTTCCTGTCTCATATGCTTTGACAAATACCAGAACTGACTTTTGAAAAATTAAGTGGCAGGTGAGAACAAGACAAGACCGATTTACAAGAAAAGTGTATTTGTGAAGTGGAGTTACTATTTAAGAGAAATCTATTTAAGTAATTGCAATATATAATGGTCTATTGTAGGATGTATACTGATTGGGCTCTTGCAGGCTAACGAAATACCGCTTGTTTCATTTGCTATGCAACAGGCGAATCTGGTGGGTTTCCCTCAGTGCACCTACTGTAATTTGAGGAATACAGACATTTCTTCTTTAGAGTTAATTTATTGAAATTTTTATGTTTTTGTTAATCAACCTTTCACTATAAGATTCATACTCTGTATATTTAGAGATCCAAAGTCTCTTGTGTCACAACTTTGAAAACTGTTTTGAAATTGAGAAAGTATTTGCCAATAGCAGGCATACCTCACAAGAAGAGGGGAGAAATTTATCTACCATGCCATATCTGACTTGTTTGTTTTTTTTATTTTTGTAGTGCTTATTAATTTTTTATTGAAATAGTTATTTTTTGTTTGATCCTGTGTTACATTTGTTCTATTTGCCACATCTGTAAAAAAAAATGTTTTGATCCGACTTTAAACCATTTAAAATATACAGAATACAGATATACATTCCCCTAAATTTATCAAGAATTAGTCATGTAAATTAAGGCAGATTGTGTTGATGCGGTGAGGCATTATTTGCTTAAAGAACCTTTGTGTCTATTTTCATAATTTAGATTATGTGTACACTCTATTGTGCACACATTTAGGATCCACATTTCCCTCATGAATTTGCCATAATCTGAAGCACTCCTTTTACAAACAGAAAACAAATAGCATTTTCAAAAAGTCTTGGATGAAATACCAACTAAATATACTGTAGTCAAAAGATAAGTTCAGAGACTGATGAAAACCTCTAAGGGTTCTGTTAAGGTGAATAAATCAAAAATAAAGTTTACCTATCTCTCAAGGTAAATCTGCCTTTTCCTTTTAGTCTATCCCTTGTCATGATGGCAAAGCTCTGATAATCTTTGGAAATCTACTCCACAGTCTGATTTTCTTTCATGTATCATGCTTCAAAAAGAAAGCTGTATAATCAGTTTTTCACTTCCTTGTGCATGGAAAATATATCAGCATACACTTGGAGAATGCATAGCTGCTTGTATTAACAGCTATGCTTTAACTTTCAGAAAAAAAGACAAAATCTCATTAATATGATGAGGTTTATGTTTCATCTGTCATCCCCAACAAGGATTAAATGGCCGTATATCAGAGGGACAATGATCCTTAGCAAAAGTTGCTTCAGAAGATTATAAGTTCTGTGCTTGGTAGCCTGCAGATGTAATTGGGTGCTTAAAAGTTAATAACTTTCAAATAAAAGTGCTTGTCAGCTTTTTAAAACATCACATGTAATCTGGAACCAGTGCTCCAGACACTTGCATGCTGATGTGAACTATAGGGATTTAATTAAATGATTTCCCTCCCCTTTCAGTGTATTTAACTTCGGATTTCACATGCATTCCAACTTAATTTCTCAGACGGTATGATTTGAATAGCGTCTTTGCATGAACCACTTTGAATTTAATTAAGAAGCATGGTTGTCTGCCAAAATCAACAGATCCTCCAACTCAGAGTTAAACATGTGCTTTGCCAGAAACAAACAAAAAAAACAACACAAGAAAAAGTTAAAGCCAGACTTGCGGATTACAAAGTTTCTTGCTAGGAGAGTATGTAGGGACGCTAATGAAACATGAATCCTGTAACCTTTGGCATTATAATTTCGTCCTATGCAGTAAATACATAATTACATATTTTAGTACTTCGTACAATGGATATCAGATGCTTCATAGTGGACCATGCCGCCAAGGGAGTGGTGCACATTATGATGACAGAATGCCTTTAGGTTAGCTTTCAGGGAAGAATAATTGATTAATAAAAACCCAGAACAAATTTGAAAAAACAGAAAAAAGGTTTTTTTTTTCATTTTGCATGCATTGCTGTGGGAGCAGTAAATGTAATATCACATCCAGGCATTCTCAATCTATGTAAACAATTATTTTTAGAAAGCTGTTCTTAAGAAAAAATATTCACTACTATAAAAATCAAGTATAAATGAAATACGATGAAGATAAAAATCCAGAATACAAGACAAGAGATTTTAGTATTGCAGATATTTACCTTGGAAGAATGAAGGTAAAACTGTATGTTTTTATATAAGGAGTTCTTCATATCATTTCAATTTGAGCTCTGTGCACAATGGAAGACTTTGCCACAGAAGACTTGTTAATATACACTTTATAGTGTTCCTCGTTAACCTCTGTGACAAAACCAGGAACGGGCTCAAAAAACAGAACAATGCTGCTCCTAAACAAAACAAGACTGCGCTTTGTTCTGCATTCATCAGCCTGATAAACAATAATAATCACAGTAATGATGTCTGTTCAAGGGCACTTGAGAGCCAGGGAGGTGGATAAGGGGCACAGGCAGGGGGTTGGAGGACTGGTGTTGTTAATCTGAGACACTGTGTGGTGTTAAGAGGAATAGGGACGGCCGCCATGACTGTTCACACTGTGATAAGACTGCCTTTCTGCTACTGGTTACCTCAGTCTGAGCCCCTGCCCAGCTAGTCTAGCCAAGCTACTCCCCAACTAGGTGAAAGCTTTTGCTTATATGTGATAAGATGCTCATGAGCATCACAAAATAGCACAGGCATTAGCCTTCCCAAATCATAACAAAGGAATTCAGTGGAAGGGTGTGAGGGGATGGAGAGGATAAAGCTAGACTGAAGCCTGCCACTATTCTGTGTTAAAAGATAAGTGGAGCTCAGGCAAGGTGTTTGGAATATGGATTGCATGGCCAGTGGCACTCCTGCTGGACCTGATAAAGAAAATCATGCAGCCCCATCATTAACCACCCCAAAATACTGGATTACTGGCTGTGTTCATTTGCTGACCTAAGAAAAGTATATCTCTCATACTTTTTGTAAATCTGACACATTTAAGTTTGGCACTAGTTCACCTATCTATCCACTTTCTAAACCTGTTTATTCATGCAGAGTTGCGGGGGTGGAGGGGAGTCCAGGAGGGGCTAAATAAATTAAATATGTTTTCACTTTCCTAAGACAACTAGGTCTAATTAAGCTAGCTTAATGATTTAGCCTTAATGTTTTTATTTTTGTTTATTGCTTTGGACTCAGATTGTTATATTAAAAGACCAACAATTAATAAGATTTCTAATTTTAAATAGTACATTCAAACTGTATAACAGATCTATAAAATTTATGACTGTGGTTTTCCAATTATACTTTTTTTGTTGTTTTTGTTTTCTGTTGTTTTTTTAATGATCCTTCTCCTTAATTATCTCCCCCTTAAGCATGAAGATGATAAGAAGATACCTGAACAAGCAACACCTGACATGAATCTGATTTTTGTGTTGATCTTACATCAGTACCAATTAACTGAAGATTCATTTACCCATCTGAATGTTACTGTAAATGTCACACATAGAGGGACAGTTAAATTACCTTATCAATAAATAAAAAGTAAATGAATACAGCAGTAAATGAATCCTCTTTTTCGAAATGAGCTGCCGCCTAAGTCAGGGTTTTATTTGGGTAACTATGCCTAGAAGAGGAAATAGTAATGTCAGTTTTTCCTCCTTATGCAATGAGCATGTTATGTAATATCAGTTAATATTATAATCTGAATATCATGTCATCAAATTGTTGCACAGAGCTACACATTACTGCAAAAAAGGACAGTATCAGTCCTGTTATAGTTCTTGAGCTTGTAAAATACAAATTTGGTCCGTTTTGCAAACTACAGATTTCTATTTATTTTTGTTGCTGTTTTATGTCATACAAAGTCCATGTTTTAGGTTAAACATTAAAAAATACTTGGTTAAGTTAAAATGCAGTTTACATAAAACACTAACTTTTTTTTTTTTTTCCTCTTGACAGAAGGCAGAAAATCATTCTGCCATATCACCAACATTGAAAGATGTACTAAATTCCATCATCATGCACATAAATACTAAGTTTGTTTTTCACTTTTATGGTTTTACAATTGACAGATGCTCTAAATAGAGAAGTAGATGTAGTAGAGATTGCTTTCAATGAAATCCTTAGTACCACAAGAAACTTCTGACTGTTAAAGAAATGAACAGATGTCCTAAACTGCTCTGTAGTGTCTAATTACAATGTGCACAGTGGCAAAGATGAACCTGTTTGAAGCAAACAGTTTGTGATTGTCAGCACATTACATTTTTCTCACTAGACACTTTGTGTTTAAATAAAAGCTGTGAAAGTTGCACTCAGAAAAAAAATGTTAAAAGAAGCAGAATCTGTTCTGTGTGACAGTAAACACCTCTTAAACTTTGAGTTTTTGATGTTGCCTCAGGGTTCTAGCCTCAAACACCTAGTTCTTCAAAACTAATAGATGCAAATGTAGCTCTATACATTAACTATTAATATCAAATTTATTTGAACGCTTTTTTACATAAAGCTCCACCTCAGTACTTTGCACTGTAGTTAAGCTACAAGTCAAATGTTAACAAAATAATGATTCATTAAATATTCTCTTGATGATTTCTGTAAGTGCCCCAGTAAACAACTGCCTCGGCAGACATTGCTGAAACAAGAAAGAAAGTTCTGTTTTGAGCTGTGATACTATGTTCTGTATTGGCACAAAATGTGAAATTTAAAAAAAAAAATTCAAAACTTGTTGCATTGTGCCAGAATGTCAGTCTTTGAGTGTGCAAATTATAAAGTAGGAAAAGATATCAGATTACTTGATTTATTGCTAAAGTGGATTTAAATCAGAAAGGTCTGACAGAAATATCAATCTAATAGTAAAGAAAGTGGGTGTTAAACCTCTCAGTTTACTGTTGGAGCCAAACATTAAAAGGGTGGAGTGGGATTGAGGAAAAAAAGACAGGTGTGGTGCAAAAACAACACAATTTTAGCAACAACAGTTACATTGCAGTGATTTTCCCCAGAAAAAATGTAGATACTATATCATATTTCACACAGGTCATAAGAGACCTCGATGGTGAATGTCAAGGTCATGACCAGAGTTTATGATTGCTTTATGATGAAAGATTTTGTCCAAGACACGTTTGGACTGTAATTGTAGCTTCAAGTTTACGTCCATAATAAAAGGACATACAAACCATAAGCCAGATGTTTGCATTTGCATGTTTCTTGGCTTATTTCTCATAACCTTGCATTTGGCTTTACCCTCACACCTGCTCCTGTAGATTAATTGTATCGGGTGCTTTGCATCTACTAAACTCCTCTCACTGCAGATATAGTCCCGTAGATGTTTTGTTGCTGTCGGTGTTACAGTTAAGTTCTGGTCTGGTCCCTTTTGGCATATAGTTTTGTACTTTTTTCCCCTTCCTGATTTAGTAGCACATTTGTTTTGTGGATTGTTTCAAAATCAATTTCTCTTCCAACAGCATCCTAAGATTTCTTTACTTTTTTTTTTCTCCTGGGGGCAAATGTTTTGACAGACAAAAAATTCTGCTGGAGAAGAAGTTATGTCAGAATATTGAGTTAAGATGTTTAAATTTAATAACCTCACCAGTCCACTAAGAAATAGAGAATGTTACCAGAAATGTAATTACCTATCAATGTAAAAGCAAATAACTATCTTTTAAAAGTTGTAGAGTATTGAAAAAAAAGAATATATATATATATATATATATATATATATATATATATATATATATATATATATATATATATATATTTTTTTTTTTTTTTTTTAAATTTAGCTTTTGGAAGCAAGATTTTTTAAAATGTGTAGAAAAGGCTAAAAAGAAGAGGATGTTAAGCACATCCATTATTCTCTAAACTGAGCTTTTTTCAGGTTTAGGTTTATTTAAAAGACTTCAGTCTGGGATGTAATCTGCTACTAAAATTAAAGTACTAATAAAAATGCTCCATAGTCTTCCGAGATAAACAGACGCCTTCTGGGAAAATGTACTCTGACTAATTAAGAATTAGCAAGTAATGATGACAAAAGTGTCACATGGACATTCAACGTGTTTCACAACCCATTTATGAGTTACGCACTCACTTATCAAATTAACAATCACTGGTGACTGTCATTTCAAAAGTCTTCATAAAAACTAACTGTTGTCAAAAACATGTTAAAGGAAAACAATGAAATGCCCTCAAAAAAGTTAGAGAATGACAAACCTGTAAAAGTATTTTCTCAAGATACTTGAGAAAATACGTTTTTCATTTAGTTTTCCGTCATGTGCTTCTGTCAGTTCATTAAGCTTGCCCTTCTTTCTTTTAACTTATTCAGATAGCATCAATACGTTGTTCTGATATAATTTTCGAAACACCAAGTCTAATACAGTTAAGCCCAAAATCGATGCATTCATTTATATCGTTGGCAGATGCAGATTTAAAGTAATGTTTTAATTTGACCAACATGGTCTTTCTAACTGGTCTAGTATTAAGATTTTAGAGCATTCTTGCCAGACTCCTCAGACACCTGAATGATAGAGGCCTGGTTAGTATCCCTGTAAAATATTTTTCCATGTAAATAAACTGATTTGTTCTTAATATCATGTTGTCATTTTCAAAAAAACATAATCCAAGCATTTTGTGTGGCAAACATCACAATGATGTGAATGAACAGAACCCAAATTATACTGTATAAAGACCATATAACTATATTGTGCAGCTGATAATTACTGAGGAATTTATTGCAGTGCTCGACAAATACATCTCATTCTTTTAACAAAAGTCTTCCACATAATTTACAAACCAACACAATAAAAGAAAGTTGTCAACACAGCAATTTAGTTTTTGGAAGCAACATCCTTTGTGTATGAATGTAGCTCAGTGAACATACAGTTAAGTTGTTTTAATTGTTTTAATAATTGTAACTATTTTTACAATTCAGTCTAATTAACTTACAGTATATTCAGACTCACAAAAGATAGACAAATCCACATATGATTTTATGCTATGCTGCCCTTTTTGGATAAATAACAGTCAAGACACACACCAACACCCACACACAGTCCTCTGGACCACCACAGTACTCCATCTGAACTACCAACTTTAAAGAATCTTGAATGATCACAGATCAATAGCTTCAAGTATACTCAGGGCTCCCTAGAACTACTGTTCAGTCAGCACTTGGCTCTGCTGGATAATGGCTGTAGTAACTCAGCTGACAAAAAGAGTATATACTCAGAATAGACTCCAACACTCAGTTATATACACACTGCAATTCCAAATTAAATCATGTTTGTAGAAATTTACAATAGAGACCAACAAATATGACATAAAATATGTACTAAAAATTATTTTGAAAAACAAGCAAAATTACAGAACTAAATAGGATTTGTGTATGAGGAAATGAGCATTAAAATGCAGCATGCACACGAGTACAAAAGTGCATAATTATGCTTAAGTGTGTTCTGCCGTCATTCGTTTTAGATGTTTGAGTACAGGCAATGAATCCAAATAATATAAACTATTCTGTCAGGGAGGGTGTTTTTCAATGTGAGGCTGAACCAAAAGATAGACAGCGGTGTGATGTCTTGCAACTTTATTTTCTTTACTTCTGACTCAAGCAGGCTACACACTGGTGACCCATAGACAATATCCAGACAAGAGTCTGTGTCAGACATGACTCAAACTTAAATACTATAGGAAACAGGTGAAGAGAATAACTGATTAGGAGACACAGGTGACATACATGAGCTAAATTAACAGAGGAGACAGAGCTGGAAAATGACCTATCAGGGGTCTCAAACTCCAGTCCTCGAGGGCCGCAGTTCTGCAGTTTTTAGATGTGCCACAGGTACAAAATGCTGGAATGAAATGGCTTAATTACCTCCTGCTTGTGTAGATCAGTTCTCCAGAGCCTTGCTAATGACCTAATTATTCTTTTCAGGTGTGGTGCAGCAGAGGCACATCTAAAAGTTGCAGGACTGCGCCCTCTAAGACTGGAGTTTGAGACCCCTGATCAAAATAAAACCTGACATCTGACAGAAAACTAAACATATTAAACAAAAGAAACCCCACAACACATCTCAAAATGCGGACACCATGGCATATTCACTGAGAGTGCCTTTTCTCTAGTCATGAAATTTTATTAAAGGCTATTTCAAAAGCAAGCATGCTTGAGTGCAAGGTTAGAAAATATGCTCTGATATGATAAACACAACTGTATATTAATGACATACAATGAAACCATATTTGAACAAGAAAAGCAAAATGGGTCAGTTTATGAAATTATTGGTATGTGATTCTGTATATCACTGCTATGCTGAATATACCCAGTTAGTCATTACATTAGTTGATATCGGTAATGCCTTTCCTGTAGCTGTTAGTGAGATGGAAGGTTTCAGAATCCTTTGGATAATGCAAACTTTTTAGCTTTTTATTCTATGAGTAAAGATTTGGAAAACCCTGTTATGGCACAGGCAGAGTCACTACCTAGTTCTAGCCTGCTGAGATCTATTCTGGCTACGTAGAATACAGAGAGAATGAGACACAGTGTATTTAGAGCTTTGATATCCTATGGTTCTGCCACGCACCCCTTAAAAAATGGTTTGGGAGGTAATTATTTTCTGAATTCCTAAATGATATCCAAGTAGGGCCAAAAACAATATTATCTCATTCATAGCTTTGTTATCCCATTCTACTAACACTAAGAGAGTGACAATCAGATTAAAATTATTATTACAGCACAAAAAGAAATCTAATAACAAATAAGAAGAAGGCAAATGCTTCATCTGAGTGTTTTATCTTTCCACTTTAATCCATCTCGTGTGTCTGACTGCACACAAGTTATCCTAGATTGCCCCCACCTGGGGGTGACGCCCTGCTGAGTTACTTCTCTGGTATTGCCGGGGAACTCCAGGG
Organism: Xiphophorus couchianus; assembly: GCF_001444195.1. NCBI lineage: Eukaryota > Metazoa > Chordata > Actinopteri > Cyprinodontiformes > Poeciliidae > Xiphophorus > Xiphophorus couchianus. The sequence goes on from NC_040247.1 coordinate 7,820,262, forward strand.
GGGTTTTGCCACTGTCTCTGCTGTGATAGTGTAAGCGGGATCAGAAAAGAGCAGGGACCAGTTAGGGGTCTGATTCCTGGAAGGCTTCATGCTACCATTGTCTACTAAGGACTACTGCGGCTTTCAGAAGCTGAGGCTACCGTAACCCTGGTGTTCTTGTGTGCTGAAAGATTTTTGCCATTCTCAACATTACAATTTCCTCTCCTTTTTAGATGACAATATACTGTACAAACACTCACACATGGTCACATACAAATAATCCACAAGACAAAAGGTAATACCAACATGGGTTCATTTTATATTACTCAACCTTTCTGCTTTGATGAATAGTACATGTAGACATCCAGCTTTTTCATATGGCATACCTGGAATTCTAAGGCAGGAAATGTAAAAAAAAAAAAAAAGATCAGTATTAAAACTTATTTTTCTCATTATGAAAGTGTGTGATAATGTGTTCCTCAGCACAGATGGCGTCTCCATAAAACCGGCTGTCTTAATAAATGTATTTATTTTGTGTTAGTCATTACTACCCATTCAAATTTAAACAATCTTTAAAACATAATTTTTCATTTTGCATAAGAAATATAAGCAATTTGTGACTAATAATATTACATGCTAGAAAAGAAATCGCTCTCAACTCACTCCAGCTTTGTCTCATGTACCAATAGTGAACTCATTGGTACATGAATACATGAACTCATGTACCATACTACCATGAACTATGTGCCAATAGTTCTGGTGAGGTTTTGATTAACTGTGATGTATTTGTAACCTCCTACTTTTGGTGTTACTGTATACATATTGTTCATAAGAGAAAGGCTTTTGCCAAAGCGCCACACATCCTCAAGAAGCAACAAGTTTTCAGTCAAGGGATAGTATGAAGGACCATATTGCAAGAGGCATCTCCCACAGAGTAGGGAGACCCAGAGATTGTTTACAAGCATGAACTCTAAGGCTTCAATAAGAGCAAGTTTGCATCAGTTAGGAAGTAACATATAGTTGGTGCTGACAGTAGCTACAGGAAGCTGCAGAATTGTTGTTGTACAACAGAATACATTGGAGTGAGTGTTTATTGGTGTAGACTTGAAGATTCTTGCTGCTTATTACATCATACAGATTGCACATGTCAGCAGGCCCCTGAAGGCAGGTCATGCTGTGTCTCTAGAAATAAATTTTCTTACCAGTTATGGAATGCCATATCTGCCTTACTATAACTGTGGTCATAACTTTAATGGTGAATAAGGGGAATAACCATTCATATTTTTTTCGGTGTTGTATGCAACTTGCCCTGAAGTTTTTAGTATGACCTCCTGAAGGAGCCTTTATTGGATTAGATCGCCATACCACGGGAATGATGCTTGATCAAACACCTATTCTCCTCTGCTATCTTTATTACACAGTCTTTTGGAGGGAGTTGTGAATCATAAAGAGCTGTTATGAATCACTTAGAAATGAATGTTAAGCCTGCAGTTAGAAATGGACAATATGAGTTGGAGGCATCTAATTTGAGTCGTTATGTGGCTATTGTGCTATTACCAGGTCTCTTTCATCAGGTTGTGAACCATTAGTATGATACCAAAAGCTATTGTCTTCATGCAATCTCTAAGGATTAGATGAACCCTGTGGACTATTTAGGGGGAGCTCCAGGGGGCTAATGAACTCACCACTCAATGATGCATAAATTAACCAGGCCTCATTCCATGACTCCACGTACAGTGCTTGAAATATTTAAAGGTTGTTTAGGATGCTGTGTTATGCGCATCATCTTTTATCTTCAAGACAAGAAGTCGTCAACTAAATCTGATTAGATTACTTTGTTGTGTTTCAAAGTGCATGCTAATTATTAATGAATGATTATTAGCTTCAGCTTCTGCAGGCTTAAAAAATTAATAGTTCAGTTTAGTTACATTCATCAGCTGTCAACAAACAATTCTACATAAATTCTCCATTTACAAATCACAACCCGTTTCATCTTGTTCAGGTTAGCAGGAGAACAGAATCAAGTCACCGACTTGATGGTGAAAGGTCACCATCAGAGACCTTTTGCTACAAAACCACACTGTGAGACAACAGGTCAGGACATACAGGAAAGCCTCCATAAACACAAATATAATATAATAAGACTTTATCATGAAAGAATTATAGTAAAAGAGAACCACACATATTATTTTAGACATTGGGGAAATTTATAGGTACATGTTCTTAAGGAACACTTATGTAAGATGTATACAGATGTTGGTATATCATGATTGTTTTATTTCTGTTAGTAAAATATTAATATTACAGTTTGCATTGTCGTCATACGTAACTCCTCTCCATTTGGTTGTCAGCTTCTGTATTTTGTAATTCTGTGATGGCATTGCAATGACCAACCGAACTACAAACTGAATGATGTGCTACTTGTTCTACCCTTGTAGCCTAACGACAGTAACTTGTTTATCATACATGATTTAAAATGTGGACTTGGGTGTAATGGTGATAATGTCTTCAGGAATTATCCAACTGCTGTAAACATTGTCTAGAGATCTCAAGAGTTCCAGAAATGCTTGGCTTTTCAAAAAGGCTTCTCAGCAGCACTGTCTTCACAGGGGAATTTACTTTGTTAAAGAAGCAAAGTAAATACAAACAATGCTGAATTTTCTGTTAACATTAACACTTGCATAAAGGGCATGTACCAAACTGATGGCATTTGTTTCATGCAGCAGTGCATTTTATTTTTAGTTGTAGCTCTCCCCTGACCCAGGGATTTTTCTGGTAATTGGGCAGAGCTACTTTCAAAGAATAAAATCTTGCAAACTAGCAGCTAGAATGACTAGTGCTGCAGTCAATAGTTTGAAGGCTATATGTAGCTGGTGTAGGTTTCTTTCACATCGAATGTGGTGGTTTTACTGTCTGTGGCAAGAGTTCATAGTCCCTGCTCTGAGATGGAAGGTAGACTTGATTGTTGATCTTTAAATAGGAGGAAGAGCTGCTTTTTTTGTTGATTTTAACTTTAATGCTGATTTGGTGCACAACTATTGTGGTTGACTTTTTGTCCCGTTGTCACAGCTTTTTAATGGCTGTTTCCCAGGTTGGTACTCTATGTTGTAAAATTAATTTATACAACAAATTGGTCAACCTTGATTCTAACAAGTTTACTCTCCACAGGTCTCTAGAAAAAGCTGCTTTCTGTGACCAATTCTAGCATTTTTTTAAAAAATGTGTAATTTTGTCTGTAGTCTGGTATTTAATTTTCATAGAGTTAACAGTACATTGTCTTTTAGTTTATGGTGACTTTTAGGTCTTTCAGAATTTCTTCATTTATCCACACAACATGTTGCAACAATACGTCAGGATGAAGTGAGACTCCCTACAAGGTTATCTGTTGGAACCTGTCAAACAAGCATGGGTAATCATTTTAGCTCATGTTTTGACAACAGCGTTCTTAATTTGAATTAGAGTTTAAGAACAGTTATTCAAATCCTATGGTCAAGCATAGCACTTAGGGCACCTAAGTAAAAATAGACAACTTGTTGCTTAATTTGTAAATGTATGCTGTCTGAGGCAATAGACAGAAATGTTACATTTTTTTCAGAGTTTAATAGAATATAGGTATCCCTAAATTATTGTTTGTCTGATCAGCCAAATCTGAAAAATGTTATCAATGGAACTATACTCTGGTGCTCGAGGACCAGTGTCTTGCATAAATGAGATGTTTCCCTGCTTCAACACTCATGGATAAAATGAATGGCTCATTAAACAGGTCTCTGTAGAAATTGTTGACATGATGAGAAGATAATTAAACCATTTGAGTCAGGTGTACTGGAGCAGGGACGTATCTAGAAATTGCACTGCATTAGCCTATGAGTATCAGAATATGGGACCACCATCTAGCTCTACAATGCAATGTACTTTGTGCCAAGCTTTGCAATGGTCTTTGCACTTCTGTTGTTGCGTGAAAGCTTTAAAAATGATGCAGAAAGACATACTTCCAAACATTTTTGTGTAAACGCACATACTGTACTTGCCCATAATACTATCATACCAAGTTTTGTATGAGGTGGCTGATTATGCATAAATATCAGTAGTGTCCAAAGTCAGTTCTCAAGAGCAGTATCCTGCATGTTTTAGTTTTTTTTTCCCTGATTCTTCATGCCCTAATCAAATGATGGCTCATTCGCAGGTCTCTGCAGAACTTCAACATTATGATAAGGTACTAGGACCATTTAAATCAACTGTGTTGGAGCAGAGAAATCTAATACTGGCCTTGGACATTGACCCTTGAGGACTGGAGCTGGAACCCAAGCTCTACTTTTCCTAAAGGCAGGGTATGAAAGGCAGGTATGTCCTCACAGATGAAACTCATCAAATTCCAATCTGGATGTGTTTAAGAACAGTAGGTTCCCATGAGACAGATGCCAGATGCCAGTTATTTCCTGCATTCTTTATGGGCCTTACACATTGTTCTCCACCTTTTAAAAAAATCTGTACTGCCAGTATTCTGCCCTCCTTGCTATCCAAGTTAGATGGAGAACTCACCTCAATATCCCCTCTGTGAATCTTCTCACCCCTCCACACCTGCCTTCTCTAGCCCTCCACCATTGCCACCTCCTCATATATATGTATATATATGAAAATTATGGTAAGACAATTATTGCTGTCAAAATAATGATTTTTGGTAGCATAATAACAATTAAGGCAAATTATTGTAGCTCCTTTTTTTGTGTATGACCTTTATATCTGACATATTCAGTACAGCAGCCAGGTTCAATGCCTCTTGTGACTCTCACCAAACAGCCAGATGAACCAGGAAACGACGTACTTGTTTGAGAATCTATTGTGAGGTCTACCTGTCGCCTCACACAAGCCAAATTTGTTTTGTGGCCCTGGTTGCAGATTCGGAAGAATAGAGTTGAAAGAAAAGCTTTGTGTGTTTGTGTATCTAGCAAAGCTTCCAGAAAAATCAGCACATATGTGAATCACAGACTCTTTGTAATAGCTTGCCTCTGTCAAGAAAGAGGATGTACCTGTCAAATCATTTAAATTACTACAACCATTGTTGAGATGGAAATGCTTGTATCAGCGCTTTGACGTTGTGGAACTTCTAAAGCCTTGAAAATATGCCTCACTGCGTTTTGGTGTCTGTGAAGCAGAATTATACTGTGTGAAATGTCTCTGTCCAAACCTGCAGAACTGAATCAAAGTCAACACCCTTACGTTGAGCTTGGGTGTGCTTCACAAACCACCCCCAGACTCAAGTGAACACACAAACATCAGCCTGCTTTGCATTTTTGACTGAAAGCAAAACATAGTTGTTTTACATACTAAACACAAAAACACATTGGACGTAGTTTGAGTGTTTCTCTATCTGGAATTACACTCTGAGTGCCTGTTATGTATGTCACATTAATTATTAAATGGGGAAAAATGTAATCACTTATGTACAAGCAACTCAAAGATACATTTTCATTATGTTACAAAACAGAAATAAACACTAAATCTTCCTCAATAGTCTGTGTACATTTTTAATAGCCTCTTTCACACACTTGACTGGCGATACCCAATGTTCTTGCGATACAACTCAAGTACTGCTATATTAATGACCCAACTGAGAGAGATGCAAACTGGAAAACAATGGCCTTTTGTACTTGCTTGTTGTCATTTACAATCAGGTTTGCATATAATTCCATTTGATTGTAGCATTTTTGTGTTTCTTTCAACATAACTCACATATTGAATCATTGTTAAACCTAATTTTAAAAATCGACTTAAAGAGAAATGCAAGCATTTGTCCCCAGTCTTTCCCCTATGGCTCAAATCATCCCTTTGTAGATATTATGTGTAAAATGAAAATCGTTTTGCCCACAGATTGTAAATCGACTGAGTTGTTATGGTATAGTTTTTTTCAGTAATATGGCTAGTTCTTTGCACTAGACTAATAACTAATCGCATTAGTTGCGATTGTACTGCCAGTATTCTGCCCTCCTCGCTCTCCAAGTTAGATGGAGAACTCACCTCAATATCCCCTCTGTGAACCTTCTCATCTTCTCACCCCTCCACACCCGCCTTCTCTAGCCCTCCACCATTGCCACCTCCTCCCTAACCCACACACTAATTCCCAAAGAAGATATTGATATTGCTGTATCGTCTTTTTGGCCTTTTTAAAGTAAAAATATGATTCTTTTAAAAAGAGTTGATGGTAAGTAAATTTCTGTTACAAGCCTGTTTGGTAAAAATGTTGGAATGTTCTTTAAAAACGTGTAAAGTATAAAAAATAAATTAAGCCCCAACTTTAAAGGACAAAGTGGAAGGGTGATTATATGCTAAATCAAATTACATTGTTTTACAATGTAATTCCCAGTCTGTTTTTTTCCCAAACTGTTGCTGTGACCTATTCGTGCATGTTTGAGAAATCCTTGAATCTCCCATTGTAGCCAGTAGAGGCTCGACTAAACATACAATGATGTATCTACAGTATTTACCCAAAACTCCACCTTGGAGCTTCAGTCCCCAGCCTAACTTTCACCCCACAATGCACCACCCCCCTGAACCTCCACCACACAGTCATCCAGACTAGTGTAAACAGGAATGACAAGTGTGTGTCTGCTGAACTTATCATACAAGCCACAACACACCTAAGAACAGTTGTGAATTATATTAATCAGTGCAATAAAGGAGCATTGTTGTGATGATGTGCTGAACAGGTGAGTGTCAGAAAGGGTAGGAGTTTCTTAAAGAGACAGACCAATTTCAAGGTGCCAGATATGGCTGTGATGCCAAGCTAAATTTAATTTAAATTTTTTGTCTTATATATACAGAATTTTCTAACTGAAAGTAATATACTTTATTGAGGTACAAAATGTCACTGTGTATCTTTACACAAGGATAACATGATGCAACTATCCAATTTGCATTTAAACTGAAATCGGTTTTAAAAAGGTGATGTGGGAAAATTGGAGCAGTGGCAGTTTTAGTTTTACAAACATTAAACACGTAATTAAAGTTGCTTTTCTTATCAAGAGCTTTCCTTGTAGTCTGATACAATTTCATCATATTTCTTTCAACATATTGCAGTCCTAACAGTTTCACAAATATGCCATGCTGTTATAGCTTTTACAAAAGGCAGCAGAGGTGCTTGACCATGGTTTTTCAGGAAGTGGTTACTTGAGCTCAAGAGGAACTCCACTACTCAAACCCATTTAATCCATTTGAAGTCATGGAGGGCAGTTAGCGGTTAATGGGTAAGAGCTGTAGTACACAGGATGTGACTAGAGAACACGGAGAGAGACAGGACAACAAACCATCCAACCTAAGGACAATTAAGAAAGGCCAGTTAACATAATGTGCATGTTTTGGAGGATGGCAGGAAGAGAAGAGTATCAGATGGGAACCCAAACATGTACAGGGAGAACATGCAAATTTCATGCAGAAAGGATTGGAATCCAGAAATTTGCTCCAAAGAGTATCAGCTGTTGCACTAAACTTAAGAATAAAAGTTATACTGGAAACCTCTGCATTTGGTAACTTATTTAATTGGTTTCAGAAATTTGATGAGTTTTGCATTTTCTATTATTAGCATAAAATAGCACCTCACCATTTTGGAAAAGGTTTTGCAGGACATGTTTATCCATTAATAAGATTTAGGTTTTCATCAAAGTAATGCCTCTGTTTTGTTTTGCATAGTAACGGAATCTGAATTGACAAAAAGAATAGCATCACCTGACTGATCCTGTTTGAAGTGTTGCGCTGTTCTGTACACATAAAGTACTTTCTGAAAGAGTCCCTGCAGGAGAAACGTATTGCACCATTTTAAAGAAGTGCTGGTGCCAACACTGAGAAAGAGATGTATGAGGCTGTGGACATTCAATTGATTTTCAGTCAACACATCGCTCACATAGTCTTTTATGTGTTAAATTATTTAAGAACAGCAGCTTCAGGGAAGTGAATTTATATCCTCCCCAAGGAGCAGGCAACTTACCTGTGTCACTGAGTATTTTGCATCAGGTATTTCACACATATTTAACTGTATTAGTTAAATGGCTTTTCCCAATTCTCCTCTGCTTCCAGGGGTTGATAAAGGTTTTAAAATGGAGCCTCAGGGCATGACACATTATCCACACTGAGAAGGTCTCTATCATTACCACCATGTATTAGTAAATGGTTCATTTCAGCTTTCCACTCCAAGCATCTTTTTTTTCATCATACAATAGACTTCCTCCTGGAGCCTTCTTGGTAAATGACCATATTCATTATTCATCAAGGATTAGTGTCATAATCGATTTTGTCTGAGTGCTCTGCAATTCACACTGTGTTTTTAATCCAATCCCCAAGAGATTCTGAACTTTGTCACATCTAATTAGGTCACACGAGTCAGCTAGTCGGAGGCAGCTTTTACAACTTCTTCATTATATGCTGGATAATTGGTGGCCCATTCCTGGATTGAACCATGTCCATACATTTCCAGCACTGGCACAAGGATAGAGCAAAGGCATCCAATGTGTACTTATTGGCATGCTCCGCCTGCAACACATCCAACGTGCTTTGCAGCTGTGAGTAAAACATGCACCATTAAGACTTTGAATGTTTTTGATTTAATTATGACCCACTTTGCAACTCCAAAAAGATTAGTGTTCTGCCTTTTGATTTCCTTCCCTCTGAGGCTGCCCTGTGTCTTTCCCAGTCCTCTGTTGATGACCACCCTGTTCTCCATTTGCAGCTGTAAGATGGACCTGTGGTGCATGTGACATCTGTATCTGCCAATGGATGTGCTAAGCTTGTCAGCTCCGTGGCACTCACCCTGTCAGTCAGACTTGGCTCAAACAGCCTGGGACCACAGCTGTCATAATGATCCAACAATAGAAAAGAACAATCTGCTGATCCTCTCTTTGCCTGACTGAAACTGCTGGTACCTTTCAGTCGTCAGTAGTCTTTTTCAAGACTAGATACAGATGTAACCCTGGTTAAAATGGCCCTCACTAAATATAAGTCTTTTAATAAAAATAGCTACAAAATGGATAAATAGGAAATAAATAAATAGTCTTAGAATAGTTAAAAATACAAAAACTTAATTACAAACATTAGGAATTCTGTATATTATGTTGTGATATTTTATTTGGTTTAAAAACGTGCAAACCGTTTGTCAGCAGTTAAATTGTTAAGTGTAACAATTGATGGGTAAAATCTCTTATTTTGAAAGGTCACATTGCTGTGTAGCCAATGTGACTAGCTTCAGCCAACCGGGTTGTAATGTTCCCTGGCGCCTTAAGCAGAAGAAAACAAAGAAAAAGCCTACAGAGTTGTACTGTGAGAGAGATGAAAAGTAAGAGAAATCGACGATCAAAGGGTCTACCTGCTGTCTAAAACCCTTTTTCCATTTCTGAGGAGTTGTTTTTTCAACCTGACTGCGTTCGGGACAGTGTTATATGTTACAGAACTGGACTTGATGAGTTAAAAAGTGTATTTTTCTTCTAGTGAAGAATGTTATTTGTAAGATATTTTTATTTCATTGAAATGGAAAGGAAAAGTAGCACATTTATGTTGTTCTATGTTAAAAAAACCTGTGGATGTAACTGAGAAGCGTGCCCCCCCCCCCCGCCCCCCCCACATATGTTCAGCTGCCAAATCGGCGAGTATATTACTTTATTCAGTAGAAACAAAACTAAATGAACTTTTGTTATGCTTTGTTAGTTATTAAACCAAGCCTTTAAGGTTCTGCTGGAAAGTTGGACCCGGAAAATCTGAGTCGATTGCTGAATTGGATTCCGTGAGTGAGAAACAAGATGGCGAGCTGTAACCCATGGAGCCCTTTAACGGCGGTCTAGCAGGAGCTACAACCTCTGTGAGTCATCCGAACTGGTATGACCTCCCCATGAGAAACGAGATTAACCCTTCAGGATCATTAGAGAGAAAATACATTAATTTATTAGATTATTCAGTCTTTTGCTGAATTGTTTTTCCATTGTATTTTATTGTTGTTTTTTTCCCCTCAAACCACATTCAGTACTCATTGCTGCAGTGTATAAAATGTGAAAATTTCTGTTGGGTTTAAAATTGAAATAATAAATGGTTAAAACAGGATATTAAAATCTTAGCCTTTTTAAAAAATACTAAGTAAAGTAGATTTAAAAGATAAAAAACAGTAAATCAAAATAGATTAACATTATTGACTTGAACTTAAATAGAACTATAACCTAGGTTAAATAAATAGTATCCTATAATACCTAACATTAGGTTTAAATTTCAAAACCGGGATTAAATAAAATATTTTGAAAGAAAAAGAAACTATTTTGGAGTGAATTCTGTGTTAAATGTAGGTGAACTGTCTGTGATATTGTTGTTTCTTTTCTTTTCAACAAATAATAAGCTGGCAGTTTAAACTTATTTTCTGGTCTGTGGTCATTAATACATCTACACATTTCACTACTCCCATAACTGAACCTAGTGCTGGTCTTATTGTGCGTTCTAGTAACTAGTATAATCACACGGTAACTGTTGCACATAGTGTGATTCTAACAACATAATTGTTTCAAAGTATTAGTAGCATTAATATTTTGTATGATGAAATGTTTCCATTATTAAGATTTTAGATCTCTTTTAATAACTTATATTTACTGCAATAATGGTATTATTAAAGCTAACCAATGATTTACATGCTTCTGCTCCACCAGAACTAGTTTCAGTCTCTTAAATCCAGATGTAAGCTTTAAGCTTTGATTTGGGTATTGTCTGGACTGACAAATATACCTAAAGATCCTTAAAACTATTTAAAATATTTCTATTTAAATAGAAATATATTTGAATAGGAATAGAAATATTGAAATATTGCTATTCAAATATTAGAATAGAATATTCTAAATATATTTCTAATATTTAGAAATATTATCAACCTAATATTTCTAAATTGGGTTTGTAGGCCAGCATTTATTTATTATGTGTGTGAATAGTACTAACTATTTTTTTAGGAGTGCAAATTTGTTAGTTTTAAAATGCAAAACATGTCAAATTTTAAGATCTATTCTGCAGTTTGAATCCTAAATGTTCTCTATACAATTTCAGAAGAGACTTTGCAATAGGCTTTATTCGTTAAATATATAAAATCGACCTCTGTAGATTATTATTTTTTCTCTCTTTGTTTGATCTTTTGGCATTTAGAAACAACTATGAAAAGGCTCCGTCCAAGGCATTCCAGGAGGGTATGTGATATTTAAGAGAGCATATGAGTAGCAGAGCCTATGAATACAGCTTACAATAATATCCAATTATATTTAACAAAGGTTGCTCAAGGCTGCTGATGTTCTACTGATGTACATACATCCATAGCTTGGAATCTTCTCAAAATATTCTGAGGGGATGAGCTAGTTCTGCTTGTATTATAAAAACACTTGCCATTAGTATCTATATGAGACACATTTTGTCCATTTTCAACACAATTACACAACAAAATCGGTTCTCTTATTTTAGTCATGTTCAGTCATGTCTATTGTTTAATTCCACCATAAATTACATCTACTGATGGTTGTATAAGACTTAACTAGTTAATAAATAATCAACTTAAATAAAGAAAAATGGTCTTTAATTAACAGTAACACTGTGTAGTTTATGTACAGAGATTGCTATTTATATTCTCACTGCAGTGGTGGACGTTTTCATTGACTGAGTGGATGTTAAATATACATCCACACTTCATATGAGTCCATATATAAATATATGCATTCTTCCAAATGACAGTGAGATTATACTATTCATTTTTATCATGTTAGTGTTGAGTAAATATAGCAAAGACTATAACAATGCTATGTATTGGTCGTTTCATCCTGGTACCAAACGTAGAGTTTAAACAAGTGCATTGTTACGCCAGTACTTTCATATGGCAGTGTGGATACAATGCTGTTTGCATTCACAGTGCAGTCTCACTCTCCTTTCTCAATGAATAATGCAAAGCTAGCACACTAGGTGATAAACTCTCAAGTGTAAATCTACAGAGCACATCAGTTCAGTGGCTGTTTTTTGACACTAGATTGTCAGATCGAGAAAGTTCATACAAGAACCGAGAGCCGAAACAGAAAATACTTTGTTAATGACTACACAGTAGGTTGTCAATTCTGAGGGAAAAAAATAGTTTATTCCCAACTTTCTCCTAATGGGTTTATTAAAACAGAGCCTTTTTTGTTTCCTTTAACAAGTTCAGAATAAGAACAAAATATTATTTGTACAACATTGAAAGATAAACTCTTGTAAGTTTGTACCAGTGATTTCAGAAGCCATCATAAAGCACAACACCAGTTGGCACTTACCTGCACTACAAAACATTAAATCTTACAGAACATTTGTGCCTAGTTGCTAGTGCAAATATCTTAGTAAACTTGAAATAAAACAAAACTAACTTTTCAGTAAGTTATATTAGCTTGTTTTTAGTCAATAATCTCTCTGGAAGAGCTTAAATCTGAACTCATCACATGACCTTCTTACATTGCCGTAGAGTTCAATCTTAATGCTCCCTTTCAAATTTCTGGTTAACCTCACTGATTAGTGGCTTTCTTCTGACAACGCAACTGTTCAGTCTCAATTTCTTCAGTTCCCTTCACATTATGCACGTGGAAATGCTCTTACTGTCACTATTAAACATTGCCCTGAGTTCCACTATTGTTTTTCTTCGATTTGCTGTCACTAGATGTTTACGTGATCACCAATCAAAGACATTCGGGGTTTTATTTCAACCACATTTCTTCCTCAAAGACAATGGTTCCCCACTATCCTTCCAGTTTTTAATAATGTGTTGCACAGTTCTCAACCCAATTTTATGTCTTTGTGCAATCTCTTTAAATGTTTTCTCTCCCTGATGCATTCCAATGATCTGACCCTCCTTAAACTGACAAACATCTTTTCCACGAACACAGGATGTGTCTTTCCATTTCTTGTTTAAGACATAAGAAGCTACTCATTGCATCAACCGGGGTTAAATAGCTTGTGGCCAGCTGGACGGCAGTAGTCCATGCAGTAATGATCCAGGAAGCTCATATCTATTTGCTCAGTTAATTTTTTCTTTGGCTACGCAGTGCATTTAAAAGCTGAACACATCATTACCTTTTTTCTAATCTAATGCTTGAACATATTCAGTTTAAAATAACACGTTGTACCTGTTGGGGCACATTCTGCCTTAGTTCATTTGGTCCATATACAGAAAATCTCCAAAACTGATTCTAATCGAGCTATTTATTGAAGCTGAGCATTGGAAAGACGAAAGCAGAGCAAACTAGAACGTTACTGTTTAATTACAAAAATGTTTACCATTCATCAGAGGTGTTTCCTAATTTTTTTAATTCTCATTCCCTTAAACCATTATTAATCCAAGCAATGCATGTGTTGACATTAATTTGACTTGAAATGCTCCAAACCAGTGCACACTCGACTGATTTTCAACTGTCATCACAACAACACAGAAAGAGGTGAGTTAACTGCAGCGAATTGGTTTCTCATTAAGTCCTGGAGATGGAGAAGGGCTTTAGGTGCTGTCTCGTCGAAAGAACAATTAAGCCCTTATGCCACTGCCTACTGTACTCTGTTCTACTAGTTTACATCATTAGAGCTCAAAGGTGCTTCACAGTGCCCATGGGAACTAGCTCACAGGTCCTTACAGCCATCTCACTTATCAAAAGGATTTGAATGTGCTTTGATTGTGCTAAAGCCTTTAGAGTACAGTAATTTGAAAAAAGCTCACATTATTCCTTGAAACTTTAAATCATTTGATTGTAAAAAAAAAAAAAAAAGTGCTGGAAGGCATCTAAGTTTCACTTGTTTGTCTAAGTTCTCATGGAACATACAACAAAAAACCTGCTGTGTATATTTTTAGGCTGTAATCAGTCACAAAAACATCATCACTAGGAACATAATACATTATATGCATTTCATTTACTTAATATACCACATTTTGTTGTATTATGGCAATTGCTGAATTGCCAGTTACATTTAATATTTTACAGTTTCTGGTTTCAGTGTTTAAATTTCACTGCATCATAGTTGTTTATCAACATAAAATTAATTGTCAATATTTACAGTCTTTAGGAAATATTATCTCCTATTCAAATATAACATGACCTTAGCATGCATTTTAAAGAACAGAAACAATACACTTTGAGTAACATTTTATGAAAATATAAAATATATCTTCCTTATATTTTACAAGGAAGATAATGAAGGTTAAATTCCCTTTTTGTCAGGCCAGAATTCAGGACTGGATCTAAATTATGTCCCTTTAAACTCTTGGAAACAAACTAATTTTTCCTGTTTCCTGTTATCTACCTTCTTTTAAATGTCATTGTTGCTTTAATTATTCTTGTTTTAATATTTTTCATTTGGAGGATACAAGCCTTACATGCTTATTCAAGCTCAATGAAATGTTAAAATGCGATTCAGCAGCAACAACTTGTGCTTCGTCTACTTTTCTCCTCTTGGAGAAAAATACAGGCATGAAGCAATTACTTTTGCAAATGTAATACAAATTTGGCTTCATTCAAACCCCTAGTTACAAACTGACCTTCGTATTAATTGGTCAATAACTGACAAGCAATGCCATCAAACAGCCTGAGTACTCAAATCAGTTTAAAGTGGGCCCCCGGTAGAATTTCTACCGGATCAATCAGTGAAGAGAAGGAGGAGCTTTGAGCAATGACATTGGTTTTTTAAGCTGTTTTATAATTGTAGTCTGCCTGTAGATTTAGCAATGGCAGCAGTGAAAATGATCAAAGCCACTCGGTCCGTGTTAGTCACGCTTCCAAATATTGAATTAGTAGCTTGGCACTTCTCTCTTCGCAGTGGAGTGTTTACAGTGCAGGCTATTTCCTATAAACTTCATAGCATAGAACTGATGCATTATATACTGTACATCATGGCCAAACATTAGCGTTTAAATGTAAAACTAAAGCAGAGTACACACCTCAAGCAAGCATTTGTTTTTCAATAGCCAGGAGCCCAGAGCCTCTTTACAAAGCAAAGCGTAATATTAGGGGCTGGTTATTACCAGGCCTGTGGTCTTCAGTTCTGCATTCGGGTCCTGAGGAACTCACAAATATGACAGCATGATTGCCTATTGACCCTAAGTGTGAGTCTATTTAGAGGCCAAGATAACATTGCTGTGGTGTTTTGTGTTTATTAACTGATTAGGGTGTGGCATCATGAATTTTAAATATTTAACTTTTTTTAAACTTTTTTTTTTTACAATATTCTAAATTTCTAAGGTATTCAATTTTCTGTTTTCATTATATGTAACCATAATCATCAAAATAAGACAAAAAAGGCTTGAAATATTTCACTCTGTGTATTAAATCTGTATATTTTGAGTTTCACTCTCAAAAATGATTGACAAAGAGAGAACTTTTTGACAATTTAATAAATTTTAAAATGTACCGATATCCTGTTCCACTTGCTTCATCCTTGTCTATAAAGACCGCGTCCTGAATAAAATAATGTCTCGAGTCCCATCCATCAAAGTTGATCACATTTTTTGCACTCTGGTTTTGTCATAACTGTAGCAGTCTGCTGCAGGCAAGCTGTCTCTAGGAGGATTTCTGGGTTGAATTAAGATGAGCAAAGTTAAAGTGAAAAAAAAAGTTAGCAGAGGCTAGACTTAAAAGGTGACAGCGTTAGATGGTAAATTATATAACATAAATTTGTTTAAACTTCATCATTTTTTAAAATATCAAGAACTCACTTTGAAATGGTGAACTTGAAATAAGTTTTACCTTTATGAACTGAATTGAGAACTAGTTTTTTAGGGTCATCGTTCACAATATTATCCACAAAGTTCTTAGATTCTTAGTTTCCCCCGTAGTTGGGATGAAGGCAGTGCTGAAGCTGAAAAAGTTAAGTGAACATCAGAGCTATAAATAAGTCGACTAATGGGAAGTCATTTAAGTTCATTGGTTTTTCTGGCCTTGTCATCTCCACTACTGTTTGAAATCAGTTCAGAGAATAACATCAGTGTAACTGTAACAAAAAAACAATACATGTACTGTGTGAAAATAATAAGTAAATGAATGATATGATTCTGTTTTTGCTGTTTTTATATAAAATTCAGGATTGTTTTTACTCATCAATGTGAAAAAAGTTCCACAATTCAAAACATTAATCAGTGACAGTGTTTAAAATGAAAACAACAACAACAATAATAATAATAATAATAATAATAATAATAATAATAATAATAATACAGACCGTTGGGCACTTCTGGTCAGTCTTGTAAGAGGGTAATATGTATTAGAAGATTACTTCACTTAAGGATTTACAATATAAGGTAATCATATCAAAGTGTTTACAGAACATGAAAGAATACTTTTGTACACTGCAAACCTCTTCACCTTATAAGTAAATAAACAATGTTACTCTAATTTGATTATGTGTTCGCCACCATTTAAAAAACAAATGGCTCCAAAGACTGTTCCTTCAAAACACAGCCCAAAATAAAATTCATATTGATAAGGGACAAGGATGGTGTACTTTACATCACAAAAAAAAATCTACTTCTTTAAATTAGGCGATTTGTACGCCACCTTTTACCTGGTAGAGTAAAACCCTACTGCAAGATTTGGAGAGTTGTGTTTGATGCACTTATTAGCACCATATTTGCATAAACATGTCATTTTATTAGATGCTCAACAATTTTTACAGCATTGTTCAAAAATACGTTATACTGTTTTGCAAACACAAGTTCGTAATTGCTGCACATAAATGGATGTTACAATATGGGGAAAACATTTTTTATATTTCAGTGAAAATTAGGACGGCACTTACATGGAATAGGTAGAACTATATAGATTTTTTTTTTTCTGACGGGTCCATTATCTTTTACAGATTATTTTTTCCTACAGTTACTAAGACAACTCAAAATATAGAGCGATCACCATTGTAGAGTAAGGTATGGTTAGTGTGTAATCAAGCAGAGAGCTGTCCATGATGGGTTTATATTGAGCAAAATGAGGAACTGATGGAGAAGATTGTAGAGCACGATCATAATTCCTGGAGCTGGAAAAGAGTGATAGTGTGCATAAGGTTTAGTCGACAGACAGCCTACAATAAGTGCAAGTACAAAATGGCGTTTTTTTGCAATCATGATTTTTATGGATAGGGCAGGACAGAAATGAAACTCCCGGCAGGACAAGGAGTCTCGAGTTAGTGAGGCTTTTCTAACAGAATGCATTGAATAAATTAGGCAAATTTATTATCAGGACTGAAGATTGCACCTTTCTGAAGCGTTTAGTTTTATTTCCATAATTAAAACACAGAACAATGATCTTGAGAAAAAATAATAACAGTGCAGGAAGAGAAAAAAAAAAGTGGGTTATAAAGCCTCCACCCAAATAGGAAAGAAAAAATCCAAATAATCCAATAGGACCATGTTTTTCAGTTGATCAAAAATTTAGAAAATACTTTCATATAAAACTTTAAAACATATAAACAACGTCAGAAATATGAATGGGAATTTGGATTGAATATATACCAATGACAAAGTCACAATCATAACGCATTAATTATGTCATTTTAAACTAAATTTGATTTAAAATAATGGATAAAATGCATTGATATAGTCTTCTGACATTCAAAATCTTGTAAGCAAAAATACAAATTTGAAAAATGTTCAAGGACCTGCATATTGAGCCTTCTGCTAGAAACAGAAGTAAAATAATAATCTGATCGAGATGGAGTTAGGAACAAAGTGCTCTTGAAGAATCTTTTTTTTTAGCTTATTACAATAAGAGATATATCTATAGCAAAGTGGAACTAAACATTCTGCATTGATAAAAAGACTAATCCTCTTTATTATACTAATATATTTATGCATTTTTCTGCAAATCCAATCCGTATGATCTTTCCACCTTAAGTTTTCCAAGAAATATTGTTGATACATTATATTGTATTGACATTGGATACAATACAAGTTTCAATCATATTTTTTTGAAACTTGTTCAAAATACATCTTCAACATACAACTTTTACTAATGAAAATTATTATATTAGATTTTTAGAATTTAAGATGATTTTTTTAAAACAAATTTGAAGCTCAACCACTCACACCAAAATTAGCATGCTTCAAAGTGGAATCAAAATTTCAACAGGAAAGAAGCAGAATTGTATCATCAGCAAACATGATTGGGGAAAGAATATTGAAAACTTTTGATAAATCATTTATATGAATCAGAAATAACTGAAAGGGCTGTATCTAGATAATTTATGATGTTCAGTCGAGTTCTCTGTTAGCCATGTTTCTGATACAGGACTGACAGAAAAACCGAGCTTCAAAAAAAATTTAATAAACTAATAACATATAAACTTCATATATTTAAATGAAAAGAGGAAAATACACAATATATATATATATATATATACAAAATATATATTAGAATCTACAGGAGCAAGCAGTATCAGCCAACATTCAGAACATTTTGATATGCACTATGTAAATGACAATTTCTGCCTATATTCACTATGTGAATGAGAATTTTTGCCAGTCTCATGAAGAAAATGTTTATTAATGTAATATGGTCATATTTAAAATTTCAGGAAAAAAAATGTTAATAATGTGAAAAAAAAACAATAAGGTGAATTTTCCTGCTGTCATCATTTTTGTAGAAATATACTCTTCCTTTTCTTAATGTAGAGCGATAACAGATTAAACATGCTACTATAATTCAGTTTAATACTTGTCGAGGATGCATAGAAATGTCACACTGTCTGAGCTGTACATGTTTAAGGTCTCTAGCCTCTCATTATACTACAATGATAAGTTGCCTAGTAAATCATTGATCTTGGACCAATTGGACTCTGAAGTCTATTTAAGGTAATTGCCCATTTCATTTTTCATTGGGTTGAGATACCTGTGCCCCATGAATAGGAAGCAGCAAAGCTGTAACTTCCAGAAATTGTCATATTGCATAGAAAGTATTAAATCAGTGGCACCTAAAAGAATAAAGAGTTCACCCTAAAGACAGAAGATAATTTAGTCTGTCTTAAAGAGCTTTAGCTGGTAACAACAGATAACAACCCTCTCGCTAAACTTTGTACAATGTATGAAGTAGTTTGACCTTTACATACTATTTGTGCATTTACTCAAAACAATATTTCCCTCTGCCACTTGTGTTGCAGATAGAACAAAAGGCCCCGAGCTTAAACAGACTGAATTGTTTTGCAAACTGATGTCTTAATTCTCAGCTTGGATGTCTGTGGCAGAGGAGAAATTATCAGAAAGTAGCACAACGAATGCTTCATTTAAAGTTAATCTAAATACCAAATTGGTAATACTGTATCAGACATGTGACAAAAACATCCCACAGACTTTGGCAAATACAAGAACACTCCAAGCTGTGACAGCAACATAATCACTTCGGTAGCTGTAGCTTTGTGTTTCTGCACCCACATTCGGATGTAGTTTGTGACAGTTTCTGAAAAAGATGAGGCAAATAACAACACTAGTAATATTTTGTTCCAATGCAAGTATTTCAATGCATTTCTTAGGTAAGATTACTGTTTGCATATTGTGTTAATATGCAAATAATAATATTAACAAGAACAAGTAAAAAGTGTATTTAGTAAATAACTGGGATGAAACCGATGCTTGCCCTGCGACAGACTGGCAACCTGTCCAGGGTGAACCCCGCCTCTCGCCCGGAACGTAGCTGGAGATAGACACCAGCAACCCTCCCGACTCCATTAGGGACAAAGGGTGAACAGAAAATGGATGGATGGATGGAAACTTATGCTGCTTTCATACCTACCCTCAAGTGCCCAAATTAATTTGTTTTTTGGAACTGACATCGCAGACATTTTTGCATCCTTTGGCAATATGATTTATGAATTCTTCCATGAATCCATTCAACTGAACTCAGGCAACACATAAACAGACAGAGACAGTCAGCAGTTGAAACACAGAAACACTTTCCATAAAATAAGCAAAAACACAGCTTGTTCACCATAAATTAAACTTTTTTAATGTACAGTATTTTGTTTTAAGTCTCAGTTATGCAGCTTGTCATTTTGATTGGCTGCAAACTATAAGATCCTGTTATGCAAATGAATTGTGCGTGAAAATAAACGTCAAATGAAAAAGAATAAAGTACAATTAGGCACATGAAAATGCTGAATGCAAAGAAGAGTAATCATCTCTTTAAAGATGATTTAAAAGAAAAACACCTTAGCTAAAAGAACAAAAGTACGTTATTGCCTGCATGTTTTTTGCTTAACATTACAATGCAGTCAATTAACAGAAACAGATTTCAAAGCAAAGCACACTTCCTTAAAGAACTAATTTTCTTTAGATTCAACTCTTCTTAACAAAAAATTTACTTCTCCAGGAAATAAGGCAACATTTCCATTCACATATGGTGCATCAACTAAAATGAGAATGAAAAAGATCTTATATTGGTGAAACCTTCATGTATTTGTAAAGAAAATTAAAGAGCGAAACCTTGAGAGCTGTCAAAACATGAGACAGAAATGACAACAGATAAAAAACAGGAGTAGTAGTACAATAGGAGCACAATTCCATTGTTTTTTTTTATTTGTTGATTTTTTTGTTTGTACTCTGCTAAGGCAGGTCTAAAAATTAAGGTAATAGTATACTCGTAAATGGAGTTGCATTTATTTCTGTTACATTGTTTCATTTGCGATATTCTGTTTGGTAGGGGTTTGAAATATTTTTCATAAAACATTTTTTTTTATATTATGTATTCAAACTCTGAAAGAAACCTTTTTTCTTAAGTAAAAACACAAAAATCTAGTTTCTGTTAATGGGTATTGCAATCTACCACAAGGTCAAAACAGACACAAAGTAAACATGCGTTTACACACTTTCTCCTGTCATCAGTTTAGAAACACCAAAATGTGTGTTTTGTGCAAACACAGAAGAAAGCCATTAAAGTGACAGTTGTGTTTATTTTTTCTCTTAGATTCTGTATTTGACTTTAACTTTAGAAAGCAGATACTCTGAGTAGACCGACTTGGACCAGTGATACTCAAGACTTTTGGTTTCTGCACAGGCTGTATTAGTCAGGCAGGTCAACTCTGAGGAAAGTCCTGAATTAAGTGAGCAAAACAGAAATCCTCTTCAATGGAAGGTAGACAATATAATTAACCATGGCAACACGAGGGAATCAGCAGCCTCAAAGTGTGCATTTCTCACTAATGCAATTAGAAATCTTAATGACAACATAAAAAAGAATTTTAAAATGTTTAACAAATAGAGACAATACTGTTGCTGCATCAAAATAGCAAGTGTTGTCATGGCAGACATCACATTAATACAATAAACTTATAAGTCAAACCACTTTATTAAATTACATATACACCGTGTTCCAAATTATTATGCAAGTGAAATTTTCTTAAATGGTCGATGCAAATGATGGTCAGTATAATTTTCAAGTCATGAACTATTACAGTATAAATCAGCTGCTCTCTTAATCCGATAAATTTGTCTAACAGAAATCTTCCTCATTTTGCCTTTATCTGTACAAACTGTCCGTTATCCTGCAATAGCTAGCCCCGCCCACTTCGTCACAACCCTCCGGGGCTGACTACTGACCAGTTCTCTGTCTAACAGGTCCGGAAAATCTCTAAGACCTGGGTATTACCCTAAAAGAGATCTATAAGAGATAATCTATTTAAACTGGTGTCGAAAGCGATTCGTCTAGCTCTAACTACCTCCAATCCAGAAGTTACGACCCTTTTCAGTTAAGAAACAGTCAGCTGAGTAGCCCTCACAGCTGCATAATTCCAATAACCACTCCTGTTAACGGTAGCTCGCTTTCTAAAATATAACTTGCTCTTGGAACCGACTAGACTAGATTTAGTGACTTGGATGTAAGTCCCTGGGTCATTATTTTACTCTCACCAAAGGAAATTATGAAGCCTCCTCTTTACTAGAACCATGTACATTAGTTTTACCTTTATTAAAAGAACTGAAAAATGAGTAAATGACTCAATTAACTCCAATGTCCACCAACCTCATTAGAATTTTAGAGTATGAATTTATTAAGCAAGCTTAAGCAGGGATATGTGACATACAGATCAATAATCAATTGTATATAATTCAAGAGCAGTGTAATAAGATCAACATGTACAATCATACCCTACTGTCTCTTTTCCCTAACCTATGTCGCAGATTCTGAGATAGCTTTTTAGGAAGCAAGTTCGACTCATACCCAGTTGGTGGTGGATCTTTAGCAACAGGAACGTCCGAAAACCTTGGTCTGAATCTTTGTCCTTTGTGTGGTAAATCCTCTTTAGAATAGAAGCAAAGTAGAGAGGGTTCAATTGTTTTGAAAACCCAACTCCTTATCCCTCCGGAACCTTTGTCTTTTCTCCAAGTCTGTTGCAATGTTTGGGTTGAGGCAAGACCGACGATCGAATCAGAAACCCGGGTTGGACGATTGGAACTTGTCTCCCTTTGGCGGCACGAAGCTTCAGCTTTTCCCGTGGCTCCAGGGGGTGGTCTGCTGTTGTTTCCTCGATCTGCTTCTTCGTGTTAGCTCTACTTCGGTGCCGCAGACAAAGAACAAGAACTTCTCCTTTTCCGTCTGCTTATATACAGTTCTCTGCCATATATGTGTATGGGGAGTGTTAGCTTACGTGGTTTCGGCCCCTCCTGTCTGCTGGCTAGGATGGAAAGTACCGTCCTTTCCTCAGCGTTGTTCTTAGCCAACCATACCGCCCCACCCATCCTGTGCGTCTGGCCATCTGTTCAGAACTGCTTGCGACAGCAGGAACTCACAAGTTCCCCTTCTCCTATTTCCCCTATCCTTTCAACATTAAAAACTATGTGCTTTTCTCTGATTAACTTTTAAACACAGTCAAATATTAAAAACTTATGTGCTGATTTCCATTAAGCATTAATCATAAGCATTAATCTTTCACTTATTATAAATCATCAAACCTTAATCATTTCATTGTTGTCATGTTATTACAGATCATGATTCGTACACTTCAGAATCATTCAGTGATTACTTACATACAGTCATTACACCTATTGTATTCATCCATGTTCAACTTAATCATTATCAAAACACTCAATCATTATAAATCAAAACACAAGATTGCTTTATTTCCTTCAGGCCTTCATGCACCTTTTTCTGTGTGTACCTGGATAGATCTCAAACCTCATACCAGTTTTCTTGACAAAACCCGTCTTTGTTCTGAATCAGACACAAATCTCTTCACAGTACAATAACTCTTCAGTTTTTGTTAAATTTCTAATGTTTTCATATCTTGTCATCCGGCACTACACTATCTGATGATTTTCATCAGCAGAGATCCTTTCTCTTTCCCATATTGCTTGAAACCTGTGGCCTGCTTAATAATGTGGAACATCCTTCTTAAGTAGATTTATCTTAATTGAGCTCACCAGTCAAACTAATCAACCCAGCTCTCTGAAATTAATTATAGTGATTCAAAGAGCCCTGTCACACAATACCATCTATAAATTTAATAGCACAACAAAAAATTTGATCTTTATGACACTTAAATCCAATTTGCATAATAATTTGGAACACAGTGTATACACACGCATATACACTCCTGCACACCTAGACACATGAAATGTATTGAACAGTGCTTATATTGCAATAGTATTAAATGTGTTTGGACTTGTGATATTTCCCTTAGAAACTCAGTCTTGTCATCTAGACCTTTTCTGTGATTGCTTGCTGACTCATATTTGTTGCCAAAGACAGCTCTGCTAAGATGATCTACAAGCTTATTCATTTTTGTGTGTTTACCGCAGATGTCTGTTTGCCATTCTTCTAAAAGGCAAATACTTGTTTATTTTTTATGTAAGCCTTTGAAATATGAAGGATTTGAAGCAGACTGAAAGAAGAAATAGGTAATCTTTTGTTAAGGTAACCAAAGCACAATCTAAAACCATCTGGCATGAAAAATAGCTCAAAGTTCTTGATCTTGAACAAATCACAATATCTGAATTTAAATACTTTAAGGATTTAGTCCATATATAACAAAGTATCTAACCTAAATTTCATTTAATTGTTTAAGTGAGATATTGAGTTGCCTATTAATGCTATCAGCTTTAATTATTTAATAAGTTGCCTTGCAAAAATCTTTCATACTCGTTGAACTTTTTCAGATTTTGTCTGAAAAGCAAACTTCAATATGGGATTATATAGGATGGATCAACACAAGGCAGTGTTAAGTGTGAGGAACATGATTCATATTTTATTTGTTTTTATTTTATTTAAATAAAATTATGAAAAGTGTGGTGTGGATTTATTTTGGACTAACTTCGGCAAATACTTAGTAAAGATTGCTGGCGGTTTCCTTCTGTTAAAAGAGAACAGTTTTCTCCATTTTTTCTACAGCCCTCAAGACTATTATTTTTCATTTTATTACTTTACAAGGGGATCAAACCATTTAAAATCACTCTGTTTGAGATGTTTTATGTGATATATCTTCAAGTGATTTATATCACAAGAATAAAAGAAAACACAAATGAAAGTTAATAAACAGGAAAACTGTCAGTTCAGTCATTTGCTCTTTAACAGAACTAAACCCTGCAACACTACAGAGAGAAACTTCTAAGACACACAATACAGTAATCTAGCAAAGGAAGGCTCTACACATTTCTTACACACACGCGTTACTAGGCAACACACAAATGGCTGAATCCATTGAACAAAGACTTGCATGCAAGTATGTTGTATTACCTGTTTTGATACCTTCCTGTGAGACCTATGCTACATTAAGCCCATCATTATCTGCCTCACCTTTAAAGTAAAAGTGATATTTCTTGGAGCCTAAAAAAACTAAGCAGAAAAATGTGAAAGTAAAGTGGAAACAGAAAAAGCTGACAGAACGCAGCTGGCTTTCTAAATGGCCAAATAAGTAATAACTACATTCTTTTGAGACCAAAGAATATTTCTCTGTTAGTTTTCTTACAGACCTATTACCAACACTTTATTTTCGTCACAATTACTTCTTAACTACTTTGCTAATGTAAGGAAAAGGCCTTAGGGAAAAATAGTATGACTGTCAGAAAGGTAATTAATTAAATCTTGGGATTTAAATGCAGACCTTGTTAAAGTATAAAGCTGTTGGCAATAAAGGACAATTTTAATGGCATTTGGGCCAAAATAATAAAAGCACAAAAGCAAACCGCAAGTTACATTGTCACATTTTGTGATTTTTTTTCTTTTCCCACTTTTCTGACCTGATCTTAATCAGATTGAATTGGTTATTACAAAAATAAATATTTAATTAATTATTAATACTCATAATTATTGTACCTCATATTTTTCTCCTAGTATATTTTTAGGAAAGTAAAATAGAAAATTAAGAATGGCAGTACTTGCTTCTCACTTCAAAATCCTCCACTACTGATGGTTATAAACAGTTCCTCCACAGCAAAACTATCACAACATTTGATGAAATTTATCACCAAGGTTGACACAAATAGGTTTTAGAGTCAGGGAGCTGTTACATTTTTATAGAGGGACAGGTGTGTCTTGGTGGCTTTTTATCCTTCATATATAAATCATTAAACATTATTTTTTGCCTTTACGCAAGTCAATAGGTCTCATCTTAATATAAGTATGACATAAAAGCACAACCGGAAACATCTATGTGTGTTGGTGGGACAAGGGAGGACATTTTTACAGCACTGTATCAGGGAAAATCTGACTAAGTTTAAAGCCTTCCAAAATAGCATTTAAAGCACAATTAGAAACAAATGTCTGTCACCACAAAACTGCAAAAATCATTGACAGATGTCAGCTTTGCATCTGCAGTGTTACCCAAAGCCAATCATTACTGTCATTTACCAGTGCAGTCACACAGATGAATAAAAACAAATTCTTCATACCAACTAAATAGAACGCTTGATATCAGTAAATATTACTTAAGATCATATCTATAACTTTGTATACCAGGACCCATGGTTTAAAATATAACATATATGAAGCTTCAATTACATCATGAGAAATATAGACTGAAAATCTGACCATTGACAGATGGTTTAGACATATTGCTTCCGATACAAATATAAAGATTATCCTAACACATTATTTGAGACAAGCCTTCTTTTCTGGTTAGGCAACCAGCAGTTGCTATGACAGAGTTTAAAAGCAGTGTCTGTGTCAGAGAAATGAGAAGATAAAAATAGAGACTGTCAACAATCGTTACTGTGAATGTCCGTTTTATAAAAACAGACAGCTTCCTGAGAAAAATGTTCCTCTTTCTTTTGACAAAGCAGCACATTCAGTTTTTATACATACCTGCAAATCATAATGGAGAATTGGTTGGAGTCCATCTGAGCATGTCTTGCTAACAGGTATTGCCTTCAGACAAATTTATTAGGTAAATAATGCCACTCTTGCTTATGTATCACAGTACAATTGAAATTAGGTTTATTATTCTTCATATGCTAGAGGACTGCTGCACATTTCTCCCCTCAAAAAAAGTCAACCAGAACCAAGGAAAGACTGGGAAATGCAGGAGAGGAAAAGTGTGAAAGTGAAAATAACTTCCCCCTCCACAAATCTTATCTGCTATAAGTAAAAGTGCTGAAAAGCTGCCTGGATATATCACCAAATCTAAAAAAAACAATTACAAAAGTTGTTTGACAAACCTGTAAGTCATTGGATGCAGGTGATGCTGTAATCCAAAGAAGTATCACACAGACAGAGACGCAAAGATGAGATATTGTTTCTGGTGCTGATAATTCAAGCCATATTCTTTACTTCTGGTGAAATGCTACCAGGGTCCTGCTACATTCAGTATGTTGTTTACTTCTGAAGAGTTCTCTGGCGGGGAACAAAATTCAGCAGGGATGCAAAGATGAGGAAGCCTGGACTCGAATGCAGACACTCTCATTTGGTTTGAATAGTCAGGGAAATGTTTGCATGAAAATGACTTGATTCACTGCAAGACATGAAATGAAATGTTATCCTCTACACAGAGGTCCCACTGGGATAGTCGCAAAAAGTTATAACAGTGTATATATGAACAGAAGGTCAGCGCCCCAAACGTTCATAGGAAATAAATTATAAGACAAAAGGGTGAATAGGACAAGTGAAAGTGGATGTTTAAAATAAGACTGTAAAGGATGGCATTTTAATTTTGGCCCTACAAGTTTACATAAATGCATTTATGAAAAACTGCCTATACATTTTCTAACTACACTTCATCAAATAAACTGCTTAGTATGGAGCCTGGACTCAGCTCTAAGCTGTTGTCTGACACCTTGCCCTAGTGCTGAATGCATCATGTCTATGCCATGACCTGCTGGTGAAAAATGTGCAATGTATTTGATGGGCTGCTGTTCTAAAAATATCAGGATCATTTTTTTCATATTCAAGGATCAACTGACCATCTGGGAATGACACTACAATGCTATAAGAGTCATCTCAAGTGGTCAGATAATTATTTTCTGAATTAACCAGATGGTGTGATGACATAAGTTTCAATTTCAGTTCACATTATCCAAGATCCCAAGGTGAGTGAACCAGCTACATGGCATAGTGTGAGCCTGATGTTATTATTGGGTCCCTGCTCTGATATTTGAGTCACTGCTGTGACAGGACATGGTGCACATGTGCTGTATACATGTAAGTGTGGGAGCTGAAGCTCTAACATCACTGGCAAACCCAAAAATCACCAGAGGGAATATGTATTCCTTTTTTCCCTGGGAACGTCTGGGAATGGCCAAAAATAAGCTGCAGAATGTTCCTGGAAAGAGATATGTATGGCTTTCAATCCTGGTCCTGTTTCCAACACAACTGAGTCTTGAATAATTGAAAGAACTTCACCCATTTTGATCCCACAGAATTAAAATAATTTCCCTAAAAAGGAAGTTAGAAAAACTCTTGGGCATCACATAAATGCCACTGTTTCAAATGTTTCAAATATTTAAAGGCAGTTGTACGAACAGAAGACCCCTGAAAAACTGTGTAGAATAATAACTATTAAACACAGACAGTAGGTCATGATCTTGTGCCAACCTCTTACCCTGGGGACAAGCTGAATAATGTACAGTGATCAAAGTTTTATTAAACTGTTTCATGATTAAGAGCTTTTAAATAAACCAGAAGTGTAAGGAACAGCGGGGGCATTGGCAGAGAAAGGCGTGTTTTAGAAGAGACCGAAAAAATTATGTAGCTAAGCTCTGCTAAGGCAATAACAAAGCATGTTTCCAAAAATATTATAAGCTACACAGCAGTGTCCACCATTTGTAGTTCATTTGAGACCACCTTGATAAGGTGGGCCAAAATATAAATGTGCCCCAGGGCTTCATAAAGCGTGCGTGCAACAGATGCAATGTGCATTGATGGAGGGTGACAATGAGACCTGAATCAATTGTGTGGACTTTATCTGCATATTCTAGGAATGCAAATATGTGTCTATGTCCTCCTTTGTAAAGCAAGGTTTGTACAGTGCGCTGTTCTTCCTTTATCAATCCAACTGCCATGCCTGTGAAAATGAAAAGCAAGGCAAATATGCCTGCCTTCCAGGAGTTGGCAGATAAAGCAGGGAGACCTTCAAACTGCAACGCTTCAGCCGCTTCAGTTTAGCCTCAACTGAGGCATGCAAATTATACCTGAAATGTAGAGAGAGTGACGCCACAAGCTGCACAGGCGCAAAGCTGGGATTTTTGATAATGAAATCGTGCCCAATGCAGGGTTAATTGGCAGAGAATATTTATAGAAAGGTTTATGTAATGGAAGTTGTGAAGACCCACAACTAAAAAACACACATTTTTACTCTTTTGATATGTAAGTCTTGACAGTGGGAAGCTTGAGCAGCATTTGGACCTCTCAATTCAACATTTTGCTTCTGGCCAAAGAAGTGCACTGTGGCTGACCCAGGAATAAGGAGCATCTGAGGACAATTTTATTGACAAACCGTCACACTCTCAAACTTCACTGGAGTATAATGGACCCTTTTAGGAGTTGTGTTGTCCTTTTTGTTGGATGTTTGTTTGCGTATTGGAGACCCCTATCACATGTTCTTTGAGCCAAAAGTCTGAGTAAATTAGTGCCCGTGGCAACAGTGCCAGGAAAATAAGCCAAGCTTATATTGTACACATCCACAGAAAATGAGAAAAAGATCCCAGTGCCAGAATTTTTTTTCTTGATGCCCATCATTATCTCCATAGATGGAAAATCTAATTGAAAAGATGGATGTCCAAAAAAAGAAATAACATGCCTTTTCTAAACAAATATGTATTTAACTAGTAAACTAAATGATCTAAATGATGTAATAAAGTATACTCTTCTTGTCTTTGTGTTTCCTTCTGCTATCATTATTGCAGTGCTATTACACATGTTATAGCACATGTTGACAGAACTGCCAACATGTGTACAAATGTAATTTTAAATTCTGTCATGGTTATCTTTTGGTTATGGTTCCCTTTGGAAATTGTTGAATTTTCTCTGCATATATATTTTTGGTGTGCACATATAGCACAATCATGAAACCCAGTCAGTGCACATCAGTTGATGCAGGGACCAGGATTACTATATATATCTGAATCTATCTTGAGATGTTTATGCTTACATACAAAGTTAACAAGAGAGTAAGTTAAATAAACTGCTCTGCATGTAAAACAATGTTTCAGGTTTTGACTTATAGGAAGTTGTCTCAAAATTAAAGTTTTTATTTAGGAATCCTTCAAATGTCACCTTTTATGATCAAGCTATGGTGTCATTAGCATTGGGTAGGTCACTTTGGAAGTACAGCTGATTGCAAATAAAAGTTACTCCATTTAAGTTGTAATGATTGTGTGACTATTAAAATTACCTTATAAAACTAATGGTAACTAATTAAATTTTATTTCTTTTTAATTACCCATAACAGATTTGGATCTGTGACAGCAGATGCAGCTCTAAAGGCATGCAGGTTACTAAAGTGAACCAAGCAGACATTCTGGTGATGCTGTAATTTCATGTTTCAAGTGAAAGGTGTCTTTCACTTGAAAGGAGCCATTCAAAAGATTATTTAGAAGCAGAGGGTTTTGTCTTTGTAGTTAAAAAAAATACTGTACATTATTTTTTATTTTGTTTTTAGATGTAAATTTATATTCTATATTTTGGGGAGTCTATTTGCTCTTCTTGCCTGTGACTTTGCTGCTGTTGCACAGAAATGTCTCCATTGTTGGACAATTAATATTTCTATTCTATAAGTTTATAATTTGTTCAGGTTTGTGATTTGATTTTAAAATAAGAAAATATATATGTTGTTGAGTGCCTGTTGGGAAGGTCTTTGCTTACATGTATGCTGGGTAATGAGATGTGCTTTTCTCATACAGCTCCACTTGGAGTCTCTCAACGGTCACTTTGGAAAATGCCTGGACCATCCAGAATTGTCATTAAACTATTAAACTTGTAGCACTTGCGTCTATAGCCTTTATTTGATTTCAGAGTCCACATCTTTAGCTCAAAAAGATCCAGAAGACAGAGAAAGTGTCACATTTTTGTGTATTTCAACAACAATGACTACAAAGTACTTAGAATAGCAATACAGTTCACTGCTCAGGATAAATAGGTGTCAAAAAGGATGAGGAACTGCGTTTAATTGATTTCCGTTATGTATTTTACTGCCATTTTTATGTGTTTTGGGGGAAAATGTTAAGAGGATTAAAACAGGAACAGTAACTTGTAGGATTTGTTGACATGGACATGAATTAGTTAATTTTCTGGAAAATATTATCCCTCACTGTTTATGTTCACCAGGAAAAGAACATCTTGAAATTTGTACATTTTCTCTGACTTAATCTTGTCATTTTTCCTTTTTAAATCAGCAGCTTTATATTTCACTGTTCTAAAACTTGCAACAAACATATTTTAAACATAAAAAAAGGTTTCTGCCACATGACTATAAATTCATGGGTGATAATCCTTTCTCAATATGACTCATATTTTTGGCCTAACATCCTCACACATAAATTGAACTGCAAAATTCTTTCTTGACTTTGAACAATGGAGGCAAGTTTTGATCATGTTAGTGTGCTCTTCAAAGTGTGCTACCCTTGAATATAAAAGCAAAACATTTTAGAAAGGGTATTTTAGCCTGTAAACATCTACTACCCATGAATTTTAAAATTGTAGAACATTCAGATGTGATCTTTTAATCCTGTGAGACTCACACTACGTTATCCAGCAAAGTTTAATCATAAAACACCATCTCTAAATGTTGCAGTGCTGCCTATTTCCCGATGCCTGATGGATGCGCCCTGTCAGTTGCCAGTCAAGCACACGAGGAGGGGACCTGGATGCATATGTAACTTACATAGCATTCCATGACGGATTCAACTGCATTTGGAAATCTGGCATTTACCTGTGTCAGCACTGATCTAGATGGCAAAACGGAAATAAATCCAATGTGTTAGCAAAGTTTACAGTTTTCTTTTTTTTAAGAGAGATTGTCTACAGATTGTTTTGGGATTGGTCAAGTTGTTTTATTTTGTTTTTTTGTTTTTATTTGGTAGGCAAAATGTTAAAATAACAAAAATAAATCAATAAATTAAGGAAGTATACTTACTTTTTAAAACAACTTTTCCAGCATAGTTGATTTACATGAAGCTACATTATGTTTAAAAGCCTCAGCTGTCTACGGTGAGCTCTGTCTGTAATAAACTAAATGTTGCTTAAAACATCTGAACCTCTGTCTGACTCCTCATGTTTAGCCCATAATTTATGGTTTATTTAAGCGTTGACCTTTCATGCTAATATGCTGTTTGCTTCTACTGCTGCTTATTTAAGCCTATATGTTGTCCCTCATTTTCCCCATCCAATGCCCCTCAGAACGGTTATCTTCTAGGATTGGATTGGATTTAGCTCCATTTATCTTCCAATACACTCTGAACAGTTTTCCGTTTCCTGCATCCACAGAGCATGATGCAGCCACCAGTGCATTTCACTGTGGGAATGGTGGATTTAGAGTGCAGAGTAGTGTTAAGGCCTAATCTGGCCAAAGCAACTTCTTTCCCTTGTTTACTATGCTCCCCTTACTGTTGAGGTAAATCACACATAGTACTTTTCCATGTTTATTCTCTTTATTTTTCTTCTTGCCATTTTTATATAAAGGGCAAATTTGCAAAACGCACCATGAGCGTTCTCTTGCTGACGTATTCTCCCAGAGGAGCAGTCTGCCTCTGCAGCTCCCCCACAGTAACCACAGCCTCTTGTTGGATTCTGGCTAGTGCTCTCTTTGTGCAATTTATCTATTTAGGTGGATAGCTATGAGTATACTGCCTTCGCCATATGAAAAGCACTAGACAGTACAGCTAAACTCTTCCCTGACCCAAAGACTCTGAGGCAAGTTGACCTTTTGTCCACAGGTTTAATGGTTTCAAGGAAGTGTTTAGCTGTACTGTCTAGTGCTTTTCATATGGCGAAGGCAGTATAGTGAAACCACAATGCTTCGTCCGGGCAAAGATAGATAAAGATTAAACTGGATTGATTAAACACATGGGTGACATGAATCTAACGCAGCTTGGCTTCCTGGCCGAAGTCACATGACATGCAGCTGGGCCGCACCTCTTAAAGGGAAAGCCCCACCCATATACACACACATAAATCCCCAACAACACAATGAGTTTGTGTCTTTCCATTTTTAGATGACGGATTGAACTGTGCTCTGAGATCCCTAAAGTATGGAATATTGTTTAATAACTTTACCCTGCTTTTAACTTCTCTGCAACTTCCTGATCTGTCTGGTGTGTTCTTTGGTGTTTACGGTGGTGTTTGTTTGCTCAAGTTATCTAAGAAACCTCAAAGACCCTTTCAGAACAGTTGCATTTGGGTGGAATTAAATTGACATAAGGTAACATTGCTCTGCCACCTGACTGTAATGTGACTGTAATGATTAGGAATTTTGTCTCATCAGCCAATATTACAGCAGAAAAGGCAGACAAAAAAAATTCAAATGAGCCACACATCAGGTCCATAAAGTTATGGGAAACCAATGAGAAATTGATATTAAAGCCCAAGTTTTTGCAGCCAGAGAAATAACGACGAGGGGCACAAAAAAGGGTTGTGCCTCCAGCCATTAAGGACTGGACTACAGGAGGCTGGTATGAGAAAATTAATCCTGCAATGAACTGCAGTAATATATTTTCAGTCAGCAGGAAGAGGAGTGTCACTGTGTGAAAATGTGATATAATATAAAATATTGCAAAATGAAAACTGTGAATACATTTGTGAGGGACCAAGTGGGTGTAGTCGTGCTTTTAATAGTTAAAAAATGCTTCCTTTTCAATCATATATACCGCTTGGATTTGATGACTAGTTTGCCGAACATTTTGCCTTTATTGCAAAAATGCAATGTAAGAGAATTCCCAAACTGTTCAGGGTCAGTAAAGGGGATTAAGTTAAGTTCTTCACCAAGAAAGGTGAGATACTGGACAGTATATGTTTAAGTTTCTTTACTCCAGTTTAAAGAAACAAAAGCCATGTTTACCTACCTCTTGCTTCAGCTGTGTGGAGTGTTTGTGCACAGGCTTTTTGAAGTTGCACACTGATAATGTTTTTTTTTTTTTCTAAATTTCACAGCAAAGCATGAAGAACCACAGAAATTTAAAGTTATAGAATGAATGATTGCATAGTCAAGAGGACTGAACAGAGGTGCAATTGGTAGCACTGTTGCCTTGCAGCAAAAAGGTCCTGGGTTCGATTCCTGGCCCAGGGTCTTTCTGCATGGAGTTTGCATTTTCTCCCTGTGCATGTGTGGGTTTTTTGCGGGTACTTCCTCCCACAGTCCAAAAACAAAACATGACTCTTAGGTTAATTTAGTAGGTCTAAATTCTCCTTAGGTGCATGTGTGTGTGCGTGTGTGTGCGTGCATAATTGCTAGTCCTGTCTGTCTCTGTGTTGCCCTGCGATGAACTGGCGACCTGTCCAAGGTGTACCCCGCCTCTCGCCCATTGACAGCTGGAGATAGGCACCAGCACCACTCCCAACACCAATGGGATAAGAGTGTAAGAAAATGGATGTTTAGTCAAGACAAAAAAGTTTAGAATTAATGTCAAAAACAAACTGACAGAATTAAGTTTCTATGATATTACAATATTAGGGATTCCTTTTCTGCACCTGGGGTTAAAGTAAATATTTTTTTCTCTACTTTGCCTCTAGCTTTCCTTTTGCAATTCCTACAATTCTTTTATGGATGTAGTAATTGACATAACATTAATAGTGATCAGCAAACAAATGACGAATGTTACTACTGTATGCTTAGAAAACATGTAAAACAGGCAATAGGCATATGACAGCTGTTTAACTCCCAGGTTGAATTCACCATTTAATATTTGTGTTGATGCTTCACTGCACAAGAAAAATGTGCATCTACATGGGTGAATGATTGCAGCATGTATGGCAAACTCAAACTCTGAACTGTGATGAATGCTTGCTGGTTTTACTATTTTACCAGCCATCTTCAACAAAAATGTTTGTCAAAGGATAGATATCAGTTTGAAGTACTAAAGTAAATGATGCCAACAACTAATTAATACAAGAGCATAACGTTTGCCGGTACAACATGAAATCAATTCTGTGCTTTACAAAATCAAATATAAGTTTATTTAGTACAATAGCCTGTCCATCTAATAGTACAGTATGTTTGTTCTTATTTCAGTATTCAGTACATAAATATCAACTGTAAGTAAATGCAAATGATATAAATGAGTCAGTTTCCATCAAAATCAATATCATGGAAAATCCAGTGCAGGGGTAAAAATACTTTAGCACTCAAAATATCAAGGTCATCACATGACTCCACCAAGAACATACATTCATCTTTAAAATGTGGGAATATAATCAAGTACCTTGATAACCAAATGTTAACAGTGCATATCACATACTCATAAAGTTGTATTAGGATTGCTCCTAATATCTTCTGCTCTTCTTCCCAAACGAAAAAAAAAAATAAAGCTTGATATAAGCAGTCCCTATGGTGTCAGTAGGCTGAATCCTACATAATCTGGCAATACACGTCTGATGTATTCATAACAGCATTGCAGGGAAGTTAGAATTATCTTTCCTTTTAAAGGATTCTGCTTAACTGGGTGTTTAATGTATACAAAACTTATGCAGTTGGGGGAAAATGTCAAAAAATCTCAGTGTCCATAATGGCATGCATTTAATCTTTAAATATTTTTTTTCTTGTATACATTTCTTGCTGTTAGTATACAGTATTTTGTTGGAATTTATTTCCAGCTATGAGGGACTTATTAAATTTATTTACAAATCAAATTTACCTTAGGTGTGGAAGTAAATAAGCCTCTCCTGACTAAAAAAAGTCCTATGCTGAATTAAGTTGGCAAAGAAAATTGCAATCATCACCATTTCTTAGTTTAATTAAAATATGCAACGTTTTGTTTATAGTTTAATATCTAAGTGCCAGAAAACTTTAAAAACACATTTGAAACTATGTACCTTCTGCTTCATTCTTAATCAAGGGTTAATATCATGCTACTAGTCTGACACTGCTAACACAATTTACAAGTAAGACATTTTGAAGGAAAACCTTTTAAAACTTACGCTGTACCACTCAGTTCTTCGCATACCACTTTTGATTCAACATTCTTGCAGTTGTTGGGAGAATACAAGGTCCTTGTATAAGTTCAATAGAGAACCAACAGTACCTTTAATATTTACATTCCTTTTAAAATTATTAATCGCTATTTTCTAAAAAAAGGTTTTTAAAATTCTTAGCATGTTAACAATAGATTACATAATATTTTAGGTGATCTTAAAACATGAAGGCCGACAAACTACAAGATAGGGAGGTTGTTTTATGTTAGCATGAACATTTATTTAAATAAAAAAAAAAAAGATGATTAGTGGTTGTATTAAATTTGCTTTTGGAACTCTTTTTATACTATGCTTCATAACAAAAGCAATAGACATGATGCCTACTTGTTAGATGTAAAATTTCACCATATAAATTCACACCGAATCCTCCTTATGATAATAAAGACAGTCGTTGCGTTCTCTCTGTTTTTCAGCTGTCCACAATGTTTAATTCAAATCTTGTATTGATATGTAACTTGTGTTTTATATGTAACCTTTGTTTTGGGGAATTAACTATTTTGTGTGCACATTTGTACAGATTTTCTGGACAGTGAACAAAGAAGCAGAAAAAAAGCTGCTAATACTAAAAGATTATAATTTGCAAAATTTGGTAATGAATCTCTAAATTCTAGAACAGAAAAGTTTATCAGAGAACTCTATTACAGAGTAACTTAGCTCCAAAATCAATTGTGAAGTTTGTACTGACATGTCAGACCCAAACGAAAAGATTGACCAGCTGTTCAGAGCAAAACACTTATTATTTCTAAATACTGCAACAATAGAGATTTCATTTTTTTAAAGAAATGCACAGATTATATTTTCATACATATTTGGAGGTGTTATTTGTTCACATTGTACGGGATGAAAAAAACTGCAGGCAAGACTAATAAAGTGATGCTAATGTGCTTTGTGATGCAATGTTTGCCTTCAGCTTCCAGCTCTAAGACCGATGGGATCTCTCCCACAGGATCACATATATAACACATCCGTTTCTAACTGTGCAGAGCATGGTGGATTCAACAAAGGCTTCTCCTCAAAGGCATGCTGTCCATGGACACTCTTATTTGAAGTCCTCTGCAGAAAATAAATGTGGCAGAGCACATGGGGGTTTGATGAGGTTAAAGTGAGGCATATCAGTCTTAACTAAGGCAGGAGGAAAAACCAGATCAGTATGACACCATGGAACTAATCTGTGGTGACCTCTGCCACCGCTGGTAAGATGACTATACACAGTCCTGAACATTTAAAGCATCTTTTTAGACTGATAGTGCCTGTCACAAACAGCATGTCTTGGCTTCCTTTTTCCACAGGGTGATGACAGAATGTCAAGCTCTGTGACAGAGGCAGCGTTTCCTCATACATTCAAATCTGCTAAATTTGTATAGCAGGTGATTCGAGGCAAAGTTGAGCAGATGTTGACACAGACAAATACTGTTGTGTTTTTCTCCATATTACACAGTCAATGGGAGTTGCCATACCATAAGAGTATTTTCTAAAGAGTCTCCACTTGTCCTAGAACCTATCCCTACTCCTTCCTTCAGTCTACGAAAACCTTTTCCTCCTGATATGACTGCAGCAGATATCACCCTGTCCCTACGCACTGCGTCCTTCTCGCATGGACGTCCTCGAACCCACATTTCTGGGTCATCGCTGAGTTCGTAGATAGATCCATCCTCCACACTGTGCTCCAAAGACTCCAGGGACGAGTCGGAGGCCTCGTCCCCGTGAGCTGTCAGCGGCCGTCCTGGTAGTCCTGATGTGGAGCGCAGCCTGTACTGTAGCAGAACGCCCCGTCCTTTTCCTTTCTCTTCTGCTTTGTAGCAACTGGACGGTTGCAAGGATTCCTGTGAGGAGGAGTCACTTCGGTCTTCACCTCCACAGGCAGAGTCTGGTCCATCCCCAACAGAATCTCTCTTGAGCAGATCAGGAGACAAAGTGCTGGTGGTTGCCACAAGAAAGTCCACAGGTCCACAATGAGCATTTAGAGAGATCATTCCCTTTCCTGTGAAAATGAATGCACATTTAGGTTGCATCCATAAGAAAAACACTGGGACAAGGTGGGCGTCAATCACATGCTCAATAAGAATGTTATGCAAGCTGCATAATGTGAAATGAAAAATGACTTGAACCTCACTTTCCATCATGCCATTAACAGTTTACTAAAATTATTTTTCATAATTTTGTGACTGTTGAAGCAATAACTCTACCCATAGCTTGTGGGGCATTTACATATTATTCAATAAACTCACTTGCAATAAAGTGGCTGGGAAGTGAAGGCTCTGCAAGTGGGGAAGTAACCACCTTATTCACTTGGTCTGACAAACAAAACACTGCAAAGCAGTTTTTAAATATTCTGCATACATATATATGGTATATATCTACAGTATATATGTATGCAGAATTATTTGTGGGTTAGCTGCCTACAATATTTGCACTGATTCCCACAGTCGCATGACAAAAAAGTGAAGTGTGACCTCTATAATGGACAGTGCAAAGTAATTTTCCATCAAAAACAGTTTCTTCTAGTCTCTATTGACCTCAGAAGATGATGTTCAGCCATACCTGTTATTTTGGGGATGCCCTCCAGTTTAGGAACTGGAAGAGTGATGATTAAACCTTGGGCTGTTCCCACCCATAACAACCCTTGGCAAATTAGAAGACTTGTCACCCGCATGTTCTTTTGACCTGTAATGTAGAAAACATAGACAGAAAATGGATTTTTCCTTGTCAGCTATTGTAAGAGAATAACACAGCCAAAATTGCAGTATGTTCTAGTAAAAGTATGAGGAAAAAAATACTTTTTATTGCCAAGTGCTGTAGTAAATCTATGAAGCAGTTCCCAAAAACTTTGAATCATTTTCTTGTTGCCAATCCAGATTAAATCCAACATTCTTGGAGAGACCACAGACATTGCAGACATTTTTTGTTTGAGATTTGTGCAGATCTGAATGGGAGTTTTGTGGTTTCACACACTGCTCTACAGGTGTTTGTGTCTGGAAACATGTGTCAAACAGGACATGACATGACTGGTAGTGTTGCTCACAGGAGCCAGCTGGTCCCTCTGTTCTTCCACTTCTTGCACCAGTGATATTACAAAACCCATTGTACACTGTTTTGTCTGATCATGTTGTATAAATGCCTGTCTGCTGAAAATAAATACAAATCATTTTTGTAAAGAAAATGAGGACATGATACAATTTTAAATTGGTTAAAAACAATCAGAGAAAGTGGTAGCATCCCTGAGGGCAAAGCTTTGAATTAGGCTAGATTTCAATTTAAAGCCTTATATACAGTGGACCTCAAAAGTCTACACAACCCTTTAAAAAGGCTAGACATTTGTGATCTAAAAAGTTACACAATAATAAATCTTTTTTCCATCTCTAATGTGTAATTCACATTCAATTTAACTAAAAACAAACAAGTCTCTTAGAATAAATTAACACTAAAAATCTTGCAACAAGTTGTGTAAGTGTGCACACATTTAAAGATTGAACTTCCTTTTGGTAACGTTTCAGCATTTAGCCTTAGTCAGAACACATCTAGTGTCAGTTTTAATGGATCTGGTCAGTCTAAAATAAAGTTCAGCTATCTTTCTAAACATTTCCTGACATTTACAACCTTTTGCTAAAGTTAGAGCATGAAGACATTACAAAGGATTGGAGGAATATTATTGTACAAGTCAGAATAAGGGTATAAAAAAAACAATAATAAATAATAAAGATACTGTATGTCCTTATGAATAAGAGAACAAGAGTAACAGTACAATATGGATGTATTAATAAATCTTGCAGTAGCAATAATATTGGTAAAAATTGCGATGACAATATCAGGTGCAATACAACTGATATGAAAAAACATTAAAACAGATTTTCTGAATCATCCAGAAATAGAAATCCTATAGTTCCATACACTATTCAGATGTGAAACTATTTATTGAATAAAACTAATAAGTGAGATTGCATTCTCATTAGGAAGTTGTCTACGTGGGAAAAAAGTACTTTAGAAATGGAACCAAACTGGTTCTTTCCTGTGGTTTAAGAAATGTATAAACGTTCTAAAATGTTCTCATATCCTGAGCTGGACTCAGAAGCTGATACTGATGTTCTCTGTTAACATGACAAATGTTGTAACTCAGAGATATGTTTTTCAAAGTTAACTTTCTTGATTTCGTTATATAGCATGTTAAAAGGAGCTGGATCTATCTTTGCTTCATTTAGTTTTACAGTTCTACATTAGTGCCAGCGGAGGAGAAGTGCGTTCTTTTCATTCAAGAACATTCTTTGTTTCCATCTAACGCAAGGCTAAATTATTAAATGTGGGTTTCATTTTTGAATTCATTCTATGATTCCTAATGTTTTTGTCTTCCACTGTGGCCTACTTATCATAAGGCCACTTATCATAACATCCATGGCAACCTTGATTGAATTACACCAACACTTATTTTGACACAACTAAGAGAACACTCATTTGCCTGTGTAGCTGTATTTACGCGCTTGTTCTGTGCCGTGCTTCAAATTTGATGCTTTGTGCAAAAGGTTCAGTGGTGTCATTAATTAATTTGTTATAATGCACAAAGATGACTCATCCAACGTAGGAAACAGATTCTGCATGTGTAAGATAAAACAGAACCATACCATTAAATATTTAATAGTATTTAGGTTGAGTTTTGTTGGAGGGACAGAGCACAGGGTAAAAAAAGTCCTTTATTTTAATTCGTCTCCCACCTGCTAGCATTGCTGTATAGTCTACTGGAGCTTAAGTGAGCACACGATCCTCATGAACACCCACTCTAAAGGTTACCATGAAGTCTGAAGTTAAGTCGGGGAACGTGGGGACTATGCTTTGTCTTTGCAAGAGTGATAAAAAGGGATAATGTAAAAGCAGTTGAGATTAAAGAGCTACAGCAACCCCTCCAGCAATCGCCATTCTCCAGTGCTTACAACAATGTACACACTGCAATATCATGAGGGAGTTGGCATTTTTCCTGAAGAGATGCTTGAAAAGATACATGTCTTTTATAGTATGTCACTCAAAATATTTTGGAATATTTTTTTTCCACCCTAACAATTAAACTATTAAAAAGCATTAGTACATAAGAGATCAGCAGTTTCCTTAGCCTCTGAAAGTTCTCTCTTGTTTACTGCAGCTGGAATTCCCTATTGAGTAGAAATCACATTAGAGTAGAAAGGATTAGGGGGTATATCATTACTGCATGTCCTAGCATAAGTCAAGGAGAAACCTAGGGGAGCTGAGACCCAGTGATGAGGGAAAACGATCAAAATTTCATGTTCCGTTTCTGTGGTTGCAGCGTGTCGAGGGAGCTTCTTTTCTCCTGTGAGCTCAACAAATCACAACTTAAGTCAAAGATCTTCCTCTCTTTGTGGACCCTGTAGACATGAGCCTAGCAACACTTTTTTGTTATTTTTTTGCACCCTGCAACTTCCCCCAGGGCCAAACCTTAAGGCAACCACATTTTCTTACACATACTGCATATTTTAAGGGAGAGGAGCGGAAAATGACCTTTGGGCCAGTCGTTTTTTCTAGATACCATGATCGTGGAAGTCTGTTCTCCTTTAAATCTCTACTCCAGCACTTAAAAGAAACACAAAACTTTGAACCAAACAAGAAGATGGTTTTCTTTGAAATACATCCCTGTTGTTGTGCTTTGTTTTTTCAGGCAAAAATCCTCAGTGTGTTGGAGTATCGGATGAAATCCAATATGAAAGGCAAGATGTTGTTATATTTTGTCTTTAAAAAGGTAAATGGTTTTCTCATGTGAGATGTAGTATTTGTTTAATGAGTAAAGAACCCAAATACCGAAGGGATTGTACCAAAACTTCAGGACTTGAGATTAAAGAACAGGTGGTGATATGTTTATCATAGTTCCTCCCTCAAAAAGCAAGTAAAACAGGCGTCCGCACTTGCTGATAAATATTTCATCCACCTGTAAAGAATGAACACTGCAAGTGCGCCATCTGAGGAATTCTAAATGGACTGACTGAAACAGCAGTGACATGTAAAATGAAGGTGAGAGGATTTGATGGCAGATCAGATAAAGAAACTGGGACAGAAATAAAGTGAAATGAAAACTATAAAACTGTGGGGTTACTGGTACTAGTACACACGGGAAAATTAGATGCAATATCAAAAGAAACAAAAGTCAAGAAATATTTATTTCCATTGTAATATAATATATATAAAAAAAAATTTGAAGTAACTCTTGTAGCATGGTCTGTCTCAGTCAAATGTAAACTTTTCTCCAGGTCCTGTCAAGGTCTAGTCAAAACAAACTTTTAACCCCAAAGGTGGCGTCTCACGATCTCCAAAATATGAGGATAATATGACTTGGCAAAGATTTTATGCTCATGAAAAGTATTTTCTGGCTTAGTGTTGATACATATCATCCATTGTTTGAATGATAAAATAAATAATTCAGAAAGCTTTTAAATGCTGACATAACCCATCATTTTTTAAAATTAACTTTCAGCATCAATTGCTGCTGGTAGAAAACGTAAACATGAACTTGTCTGTTAGTCAGTAGAATATCACGTTTTTTAAAAAAAAATTGTCATTAGGAAAACAGCCTCAGTTATGAGAAAGTTATATCTAAAACTTGCTGATATTTTGCATTAGTGAAACATTCAACAAAAAGTGTTGAAGAAATTATTGAAATTGTTTTTTATTGACTGTATATTGTACCTCAAGTCTGCTCCAGATTGGTTGATCAATGTTTCTTGATGTGTTTGAAATTCACATGGATCAAATGTCTTGTCCTTTTTGTTTCTTATTGGATTGTACTGTATACTGTGTTACTCTGTTGCTATGTAAAGTTCTTGCAAGATTTTGCCCACAATACCCAACCTGTTTCTCTCCAGAAAACAAGTGGAGGTGGGCGATGGGGTCAGATAAGCAGATAAAAAGCTGGTTCTTTGAAAGCCATACAGTTTATATCTGACCAACTGATTTGCTTTGTTCTCTTCTGTTTTAATTTTACAATAGTTTTAATTCTGGTATTTGAAGCTGATGGAGCAAGGCTGTTTCTGGCTCTTAGTTTAATCTGAACTTTTACATTTACTGCTTAAATTAAAGTAGGTATAGAACAATACTGGAAATTATCAGAGTAATAATCTCTTTGTTCTGTTGACACATTTTTGCATCCATATACAAACAAAAATAACCCTGCAAAAGAGGGAAAAAACCCAACAAAATTACTGATGTTGGTACTAAGTAAAATATTTTTAGAACAAAGTATAGCATATCAGTAAGAAAAGTGTTCATAGCAGAAATCATTGTGTAAGATTTTATGCAACAATGAACTACATTTGTTTCTATATCTGAAGCATAAGGATGCCTGAATGCATACAAAGGCACTGATGTGCGTTGTCTGTTTACCAGTGTTCTGCAGCATTGAACGTGTTGAAATGTTGATTTCCTGCAGAAGCTCCAGTGTTTCTGTATGAAAGAGGCGAATGGAGGAGCCCTCTGAGAAGGCCATCCACACTCCTCCACCAGCACAGGCCATATGTGTAACGCTGATCATTGGGTCTGGATGGACTTCAAATTTCTGTAAGAAAAAAATATATGGATTAACAATTAAAGCGTAAATAATACCCCTGTGAAAGCACAAACTTACCCCTGACAAATTTTGAAAAATTCCAACAAAGTGGGCGGAGCCAAGACACACTGAGGGGCACAGCGTGTGCGGGGATGAGTGTGGGGATGAGTGGAGGGGGTCAGGATGAAAGAATCTGTTGCCAACTTGACGCTTCTTCACTATACTTAGCAACTCTTTGAACTCCTCTTTTTTTCCAAGAAGGTAACTACTGACAAATCTCACAACTTTTTTTGTTATTGGAGGCTTTTATGGCAACAATGTGTGCAGGCACCAGTCGCTCTGCAGCTCTGCTGCAGCCCTGCTGTGTCCTGAGCGAGTGTGCTGCAGTGAGTCCCTCGCGCTTCCTCAGCACAGCAGTCAGTCATACACAGCCATCCGTTCTCTAGCATACCACCAGTAGTCTGAGCAGAGAAAATCCATATATTCTCTATGTTCACATAGAGAATATATCACGTGCAAAGCTGAAACAGTAGTGATCAATGCAGTTCCAACTCCTGATTTGCAACCACAGCCGTGTCTGAGTGAGATGTTTTTATGCCCA
This sequence comes from Xiphophorus couchianus, assembly GCF_001444195.1. Classification (NCBI taxonomy): domain Eukaryota; kingdom Metazoa; phylum Chordata; class Actinopteri; order Cyprinodontiformes; family Poeciliidae; genus Xiphophorus; species Xiphophorus couchianus. Next base: position 7,863,949 of record NC_040247.1, read on the forward strand.
AATGCGATACTGTGTGACATAAAGCTTGTGACCAACGGGAAAATTCAACTGCAGTAGCCACCACTGAGATGACTGTAGGTAAGATATCACAGAATTAAACAAATTTACATTGGATTGTAAAAATTAGTTGAATTTATGTTGAGGTTAAATTGCATATAAATGGCTATATTTTCTAATAAGTGGACTATTTAAGACATTTTTTTTTCACAAAGGGTTATCACAATAAAATAGGCTAAATACATATACAAGTCAGACTTTTGCAGATATTTAATTAAAAAGAGAAATTTATAGCCCCTCAGATTCCTGCTTTGTTGTTTCTTGACGGTTAGCATATCAAATCCTAGGAAAATACACTGAAGTTTGACGAAAAATGAGAATAGAAAAATGTTCAGGGGTGAGGAATATTTTTAAAACCTACTCTGTACATTCCCTCAATAGGAAATATTGATTTCTGCAGACTTAGCTAATGAGTTTTAATATTTCAACCATTATTCTAAATAAACTAAAACCCTCCATTTTTAACAGTTTAAAGCATCATTTGTTTAACGGTTGTTGATGTTGACTGATGAGGTCAGCAGAGATCCCCAAATCACATCCATTTGTTGCCATAAACTTGCTTTTGCAAATTAGATCTAAATGTCCCTCCTAATTTTGTAATTCGCAGAGTCCCAGATCCACAGAGAATGTTGTTTTTTTTTTTTTTGCATCATTTGTGCAGCTTCTATCTTTTAAAGAGCACAATGTAGCAAGAGTTTCAGGCACACAGTCTTAATGAGTTGTTTGAAATAAATGCAATGAGCCTTATCGTGGCAACACATGCAGCCCCTGCGGTCTTTGGCGTGACAAGGGGTGGTTTGGGCATAATCTTGGAACTCATATCACCGTCAATACACAAGTTGCATAAAACTGGGCAATTACTCAGCTTTGGGGTGGGGGTAACTGAGAGAGGATGAGAATTTACCACCCACCCCAACCCAAGTGCACTGGCAGACAGGGATTACCACCTGTTTGTGAGCTTTTGCCAGTAGGCCTTCCTTTGTTTGAAATTAGGGAAAAGAAGCCTTTGATGTTTTTTCTCTTTTAATTGATGCTCCAGCAGTGGGTGCCTTATATAGCTGGGAAACTATATATAATACATCTCAGTGTTTTTGCAGTGATCAAAAAGTTAAATATTTATAATTATAAGGTAAATTTTACCCTCAGTAACCCACTTTTAATCAAACAGGACAAGCTTGCACAAAAACAGTGTTCAGAGTTTCATCTTTCTATATGTTGCATAGCATAATTATCACATTAATCATTATCAAGCATGGTGGAGCTAACAGCGACTTTCAGCTCATCAATTTCTGACATACTGTGGTTGCAGATTGCCATCTTGCCAACCATATGTCTGAAACCACCTGGAGGGCATTCTGTTAAGTGAAGAACAGTATATCACAGGAGACCAAAGGAGTCCAGAAACGTAAATCACATAAGAGGTTTTTTTAAAGCATGTCTTTAATATTTATAGTAAAGTAATATATGCATTTAATCTAGCTTTACACTAAATAGCTGAATTCCCTAAAAATGTTACGATGTATAGTCACTGTGGACCAAATGTGCTGAATGCCTGCTGAGCTGTGTCATATACAGGGATAAGTACAAGTCACAATGTTGCCCCCAACCAACAATCTGGTATTATTCTACTGAATCCAGCAAGATGAGGTAGTCAGTGAAGCTTGACAGTAGTAATGTGCCCTTTTCCACTCAGCTCGGCAGTGTCACACTAACGGCAACATCCCTCCTATAGTCCACCTCCAGCGGCGGGAAATAACAGCAGAGCCAGAGTTGCAAACACTACAGCTGGTCTGAACAGCTCATTAGTCCTTCATTACACCAGGCGACAAGGTGTCTTTGTCCTTTGCCATGAGCTGAATCCACATCTCCACTGTGAGGGCGAGGGAGCGGACAGGGCAGCTGAGTGATAGGTTAAACCAAGAGGAGCAGAAAATAATATAGTGAAGAAAAGAACAAGGGGATGCCAGTAAGTACTGATCAGAGCCCGTAAGCACCATCCATGTCCTTTTACGTTAAGGCATGGTAGAATCTGAGTGAAAGAGACCTCTGCAGTGGCCTTTAAAACAAAGATCGGGCTGTAAAAAGCAAAAGTGTCAGGGCTATTAGCAGATTCAATCAACCCCTACTGTCTGACTAAATTGTAGATAAAATTTTACTTGATTGGTTAAGATTTTCTTAATTTTCTCTCCAATTAAGCTGTTTCAAAATCCGATTGTTATTCTCAATTCCTGCTCTGATTAAATGTAAATTGGGTTTATAGTTTTTTTTTTTTTTTGCTATTTCACTTACACTTTAAGGCTTCTGTTAGAACTAAAATGGTTTAAAAAACAAAACTATTCAAAACTAAGACAGTTTTATAAGATGTGGACCTTGGTAGAGAGAGCGGTTCATAGATTTTGCAAAAAGAAACAAAAATAATCAGCCGATGCCACAGACAGCTCAGCAACAGAATAGCCCACTGAGACATCATTTTAATATCTCTCTGCCACTTAACTTTCAGCGTTCACCTCTGTTCTCTAAGAAATATGCAGCAGGGTATAAATCCAGTCACTTTGATTGTGAAAAGAAAGCTGAATGGATTCAGATTTTGTAGTCTCCAAAGGATAATACTGGCCCACAATAGGGGATACGAAAGAGTTTAAGACATTTAAAAATATTAAAAATGGTCTTGCAGACAAATAAACTGAATTTTGTAGACAATTTTCTTTTATTTGTTTTTTTTGTAAAGCTTTGGCCCACCAATGTGGATTTTAGCTGAATGCAAATTTGCTTTAGTTATTATAACATAAGAAGTAGGGTTATCACAATACAGACACTTCAGAAACAACATAGGTACTAAGACATAAATATTTGAAACTGCGGAAACATGGTTCTTTCAAATTAAGAGCAAAAACCATGATTAATTACAATATGATAATATTTTCACTTTGAACATTATGTAACAATTCAGCCCTCATTTAGAAAGATATGTAATTTAAAATTGTCACTACCCGGTTTGGTAAAACAGTAAACAAGACAACACTTCATATAAGTGTTGTCTTAATATTCTTTAAGGAAGTATGTACCCTTGATTCAGTAATTATTTTATGATTTTGTATTTTAGTGCAACACTTAGACTTATCCCATATTTTCACATAGCAAATACCATTGAATACAGTGACAGATGTGCTGTGTCTCTTTGACTCGTCTTTAAAGCCAAATATTCAAAAATCAAATTCAGTCCGAAGTGAAATATATTGAAATGTTGATTAAATTACCAGGAAGCTATAAATTATTTTCGATGACCGGATGAATGACCAAGGGTATTTGTTGACCCTTTTGTCGCCAATTAACATGTTGGCTTTTTCTCCATTAAAATAAAAAGATTTCCCAGATTTGGTCTGAAAGGACGAACTGGTTTATAAACCAGCTGCTTTAGCTACAGGGACTTAATGTATTTCTGTATAGTATAGTCTAATTTGGTCATCTTGTACATAATTTTCATTTACCCCAGTAGTGGGTAGACAATGTAATGAAATAATACAAAGATGAAGGCTAAAACAAATTTGTTAGTGCTATCAAACTTCCTTAGGATTCTGCTGGTGCCAATTTAGAAACCATAGGAAACAGTCTTGTTCTCCCAGAAACAGTAAAGGTTATTTTTAAATAAGAGATTTAGAATTCAAGACTTGTAACAAGATGCTTGACTGCAGGATCAGTTGCAGAAAATGAAACAGGGCAGTGGTGTCCACTAAAGTTATCGAAAAACAATTTAAAAGTGCAGCAAATTTCACAAAACAATGACAATCCATGTAGAAAAACAACACAACCAAGAACGTGACTGTTTAAATCTGTCCTATCTTCTTGGAGGAGCAAACATAATTCTTGTTCAGGTTTTTTACATGCACAGCGGCTCCTGTGCAGCTCGTACCCTTGGGTCCACATTAGGGAGTAAGACAAGGTTAGCAAAGAGGTAACTAGAGCTGACCTGCGAAGCTCTCTGGGAGACACCCTGAACCAGAACTGTGCTTTCATTGCATGGCCATTCAGCTGCTTAAGCATGAGTCTCTAGAGGACAGGGATAGGGAAGAAGAGGTGATGAACAAAAGGAGACATTTCAAGCTCAGCTCTTTCCTGATTATGTGGATCCTGGAGCAGACTTGGTAAGCAGCTGTCCTTTTTGTGAAAGTCCAGATTTGTCAACTGCTTCTCCTCATTTGCTGCAGCTTACAGCCATGATAATGAGTAATTACACCATGTTAGAAAACGAAGGTTTGGGAATCAGGATGTATTAAAAAAAAAGCCATGGCTGGTGCTAAAATTAGGCAATTGCAACCTCAGATAAGCAAACAACATATGGTGTATTTCACTATGTCATTAATTATATAACTAGAACTTTGTTAGGAAAAAACAGTAGGAATTGCATTGTAATGCACTTAAGGACAGCCATTTACAAGCAACAATCTAAATTAATGGCCTTCTGTAAGTTGGTATTAGTCCCCATTACCTGTGTTTAGGAATTGTGTCCAATACACTCCAATGAAACACTTTGACTCCTTTCTTCTGTAGACCAATCTTATTCCCCATTTAAGGAGAGGGGGTGGGGGTAATGTTTCTACAATGATATTCAGTATTTAAATGCTATCTGAGACTTAGGGTAGGGAATAATTTTTTGCAATTTCTCTGAGTAGCAAGATCACATAAAGTGGTGCATCAAACCTTTGGAAGAATTGCCTTGAATACCTCTGTATTGCCTTGAACATATTCCACTTGTTAAAGATTCTTCTCATGATGAAAGAATGGACAGTTGATTGGTTGGAAAAAGTCTTGTAAACCTTTCTGGTTAATGGATAATAACAATACTTTTATGATCTTGCTGATCCCAAATCCACATAACATCTTGTCAGGACAAACTTAAATGTTCCAAACTAATATCCTATGTAACCCTGCCTAAACTGTTTTTGTCATGCTGCTCATTCATGGTCATGCATATTATTCTTTTTTCTTCTTTGGTTTTATTTAACTGATCTTACAAGGAATATTGAAATTTTATGCTCTAATTCATAAAATGTATTAAACCTTAGAGTTCATACAGAATCGTAAAATAAAAAATAGGACACAACAACTCAAATAGAAGGGCTCAACAGAAACCAGACAACCATCTAAAGCACTGCATTTCAGAAAGAGGGGGTTTTTTCGCAACCACATGGCAAATACAACACACTGCACTCTAACAAATGTCACTCAAAAATTCAGATGTCAGACAGGAATTCTCGCAAATCCTGTCTAAATCAAACCTAAGTTCTGAGTAAACAAACATGGAGGACAAGTCAAGTAAAAAAATTTATTTAAAAATCTGCATAATTATCTTGCCATGTCAACCAGGCACTAGAAAGAGACTTTGTAAAATTAACTGCTGACCAAAAAGCAAGTTTGACTTAAATAAAATGAGAATTAGTTGTTTTACTTTAGTACATGGAATCTTTTGAAAACTGCATTTTGTACTTACTAAGGTTATTATTGATTCAACATATGTTTCATAAAACAAAAAAGAAATACAAAAATTAGCAGCGATTTTTACTACACTGAGTGTGAATGCTTATCACATTTAATTTCCTACGGTGCATTGCTGCATGTTGGCAACTACCCAGTTTTAATTTGCACAAGGACACACAGTAAAATATAACCAGACAAACATTTGTTTAGTTGTTAAAGGAAGTTCTCTAAGAGTATGCCTCAGATTGTTTGAGATAAGAGTTTGAAATTTAATGTTCAGCATCCATGCTAAAAGATGCTGAGAAAGTGGTCTTTGTTCAAAACAACTAAATAAATCACAACATTTGGACACATGCAGAAAAACTGCTAGTGATGCATACGGAGGTTTGTGGGCTCAGGGAGTTCAATTTCACGCAGATGAATCAGCAACTGGACAGTGGCTAGTTGAAGAAAGTTGAAGCTCACTTAACTACATTTACATTATATGTTAAAATGAAAATTGTATCTAATCTAGATTATATTCTCCTAAAAATGGTGAAGCTATTGCTTTTTTTGTTTTTGTTGTTTGATAAATGTTATAAATCCTATCAGTAAATTGTAAACTTATCCAGCCTGCATGTATTTACTACACGTGTTTTTTTTGTTGTTTTTTTTTTACATAAAACTCGATCTATTTATTCAACTATATCCAATCACCTGGGACATATAATTATATAGTAATGGGTTTCAGTTTGGTCTCTCAGCATCATGTTTACCTTGCCCAGAATAATTTGGTTTTATGTCATTCATTATCATAGACCACCATTATCATGAGTGAAAACTCGCTCTACACTCTTAATGACATATCAAAAAGAGAGAACACCTCAGAGGATAACTGTACAAATATGGAAATAATGACAGACACAACCGCCAGTTTGACTTTTAGAAAATGATAGTGCAAGGCACTGTATCATCACTCACAGTTCCTGCAGTATAGCTTATTTGTGTAGGGTTTCCACACATTTTTTATGAATCTACAAGAGGGCCTGCCTCATTGTCCATGTAGTGGCTCTAGTGGCAGTAAATCTTGATGACATTGCAGATTAGATTGCTGGCTCTCAAAGGTTGTATTCATAAATCTTCCCTGAAATGAACGAATATTACCTCAAATGTTACACACAAAATATGTAAAGATAACATGTAGGCTCTCTAAAGCTTTAGCAATGTTTTAGTTAAAATAATTACAGAATTCTGTTGACAGAATATGTTAGGATTAATAGAATAATCCATTTCCTTTACTTTTGTTTTCAAAGTAGTATTTCTGAATTGTTTTTACTATAAAGGATGTTTTTACAGTTTAGCAATAAAATGGAATTTGTAATAAATAGTGTACTTTTTGGGAAATTTTATTTCAGAGCCGCTAAAATGCCTTTGCATAGACAGGGAGATTTTAAAAATGACGGTTACCTTGAAAAAGCAACTTGATTTCTGATTACTCCGTAAAAATGTATCTTAGTTACTTTACTGATTACTGGATTACAAGTTACTTTAATACTTACATTCAGCAGCTGCGAACAGCCTCAACACAACAATGACAACCTGGGTGAGTAAATCTTGTTTAAGGGCAGCATTTCAGTAATCATGTCTGAGTGTGTCTGGTGAAATTGAACTTCATTTTCTAAGAAATTTAGAAAATAAAACTTAATTTGTTACTGATTTAAAAAAATAAGAAGGGTTAAGAGTGGGGGCGGAGTTGTGTGTGTGTGGGATGGCAGGTGGAAGTTCAGGTTTCACAACACTAATTTCTTTAAGTTCTTTAGGTATTGTGATGTATTTCTGTATGTTTCCTTCTTTTGTGATTAGGTCTCTGTTGAAAAAGAGATTTTGTTATGAAAATTTTAACCCACAAACAAGAGTTTTAGAATAATATAGGGGTTTACCTGAGTTGTAAGGGTAGATATTTGTATGACTGTGACAGAGTTCCCACAGCTTGCCCACACAGATTCATCCAGCACCAGCAAAGTCCGAATTGGCTCTGCTCCCAGGCTAACACATATTGGAGATTCAGTTTCCCAGAGGTCATCTGCAATAACACATACACCTTTTTATCTCAAAGATTAACAGAAAAGTAAAAAAATCACAGGCTTTTTTTCCCAAGGTAGCTAATAAACTACAAAAACAGGCCCTCAGCATTTACACTAACTGTGTCATATAGAGTGAGGCAACTGTGCTCAACTTAAGCCACCAGTTTCAGTGAACTAACTTATCAATGCAAAACAGCTAGTGAACATCAGTGAAGAGGGTTCAGCAAAGGTCTTTTTTTCTGTGAAACACGTAATGTGACAGAATATTCGCAGTGGGTTGAATAGAACTATGGTCTTCTATTTGAATTAAAAAAAGTGACATCACACACTGTGCAGAACAACATTTGCTTTTTCACCACCCACATACTAATAAGTTTCGAGTAAACTTTAATGCACTCTCCCACTGTGTTATCACCAGCTTCTGTCCCTGTTTGAAAGGAACTCCAGTTCTCAATGTCTCATCAGATCATTTTGCCTTATTGGTGTGAAAGTGAAGCAGACCTTTTTCTTGGAGTCCTAATCACAAGGCCAGACCTTGCAGGTAACACAAAAGCCCATTTTAAAGGGGATTACACAAGCCTTTCCATTTGCTGTGCCTTAATGAAGGGAAATTAAAGAAGGGAGTGCATTCAGCCATTTAATTAACATTTTCAGTTGTTTATTTTTCCTGTTCATAGAAGAATAGCTTTACAATACCTTCTGACTTCCACAGGTTAATTGTTTGGCATGTTCTAAAGGTCATTTTCCCACCTTTTCAAAATTCACACTTGCAAATGCACCTCTGATCCTCTGTTAACCGAAGCCTTGACAGCATTTCTCCATCTTTACGGCCACATTTACACAGTGCCGATTTTCAGTGAAACTGTAGCATTTTTGTTGAGATTCAGATGTGCACTTACAGTACATGTCTCTGGTGAGCAGAATCTCTGACATTGGCACTTTTTGAAACCAGATCTCAGAGTGGAACTTTTCGTTAAAATCCCCCCTATGGAGGTGTGAAGTACTCCGCAGGTGTGAAAGCAAACATGCACAGAACGCTAGGCTGCAGGGTTTGTTCTACGCATGCACGGACAGATAACAACAAAAACAACGGCGGATTGCATTGTGCTGCGTGTGCTACTTAATCCTGTTCAGTTCAACATAACTTCTGATACAGGATATATATGCGTCACATGAGCACTTGGTTTATTGGAGAGGGGTTACTACTTTCTAAATGCGGAGGAAGTAAGTCAAGATAAAGGTCAAAAGCACATGTGCAGCTTGGCAAGATAACAACAGCAGATTCAAGGTGTCTTCGCAGTCTCGTCTAAATGTGGAGCTTTTGACCAATACACATCCAATAATATCAGCAGTTTCCAGACATCGGTCTTGTGTTGATGTACCTAAAGACAGTGAATGAGCTTGTCACATAGAATCAAATTTCTCAACACATTTTTAGTGAAATTTAAAGAGAGCTAGCCTAATGTTTGATGGACATGTCTTGAGAAACTAAAGCAACTAAAGCAAACCTAAAACAAAGCAGCAATGTTTTAATGTCAAAAAATCTTTTGGTGCAAGTGTCAGGTAACTGTATTTTCTGGTTGTTGCAGACGGTATCATGCTTGACAAGGGCATGAATCTTTAACAGGTGTGCCAAATCCACAAACATTCTCTGACACCCTCGGGAGCCCTTCTCCTGTCCTTTATTGTTATATATATCTATAAAGCATGAATAGTAATATTTAATCAGCATGCAGCAGCTTGGTGTAATTAATCATTCTCTCAGCTTGGGAGAAGTGGGGAGCGCAGTAGGCAGACAGGCACGCTGACATACTTTGGCCAGGTAAAAGGAACCCACTGATAGAGCTATTGTGCTCCTGCTGGCTCTGAAGACTGCAAACCTCTGCTGAGATGGTGTTAAGCCCCATTGGCCTTGTGCAACGCCTGACTAAACATGGCATGCCATCTACCACATGGTGAAGTGTTACGTTCATATTTGCAGTGGGTGTGAAAAATCCCTCTGAAGGAAAGGGAAAAACATAATGACAAAAAGTAATTTAAAGGCAACTGTTTTGGCAGCTCAAAAATAATGAATACATTCTGTGATTTTATTTTCCAAACACCAATATTTATAGGGTAATTAAATAACAAGTTTACCTTGAATATAATAGTTTTTGTCATAGCTATGTGAAGTGTGAAAACTATTACAATAATTATTTCAAGGTTAGAAGATAGTATATAAATGGCCCAGTCATGTTGTTAAAACATAAGACACCCAAATCATCTGATGATTCAATATGAATAAATAAACTAGCATAATACAAAAATATAAATTAACTTTGAAAAAATATATATTGCTTTCTTTTTGTATGGTTTTACAGGGCTGTAAATGTAAGCATTGAAATAAGTTAATATAATCATTCCATGCCTTTGTTGTTTTTATTGAATTGCTTTGAAATCTTTTTAGCATTACTAAAAAAAATGTTTTTTACCATCAGAGGGACTACACTTAAGATAAGATATTCCCCATAATAAACAAAATTAAAATAAAATCATTAGTACAGAGAGAGAGGGACTAACCAAGAACCTCACCATTGTTATTTCTTCCATAAACCATCACTGTACCATTCCGCAAACCCGCAAACAGGAAGCGAGCGGAGTGCTTCAGGCACAGCACAGGGCAGCCCTCTGGGTTGTGGAGGGTCAATAGGCATTGTGCTGCGGTGTCTGCGCTCCCATAGACCAGAATGCTGAAAGCACAACAGTAGCACGAGCAAACATGATAAATGAGTGTCATTTGAAATGACAGAGTAGCTCGTTTTCATGCAGTTTGATTTAACAGTGCACGAAGCATTTCACATGTGGAACCACTCTATCTTTTGCTTGCTTTAAATGCCACCTGAACTTTGCAGCATCTTATTCTCCTCACGATGAAAACTGCATATTGCTGTTTATTTATCTCTGACAAAATAAAAAATCTGCAGCATTGGAGCTGACAGTCTTATGAGACTTGAAATTGTTAATTTGTTTTTCTTTTTAATTTTTTGCATAGCTAGATGAGTATTTTTTTTCCCTAGCTAGGTTACATTAACTGAAGGATAATGAGTCAGCACAAATAAACTGCCCTGTTCTGTTTTTTTCAGTCACATCTGTGACTAAAAGCTCCCCACAATCCCTACTGTTAATTAAAGATACATACAATGGTAACAATGTGTTATCTGAGTGTGCTTTCTGTGAGAAAATCAAAAATCTATTCACTGTTGCAGTGACTGGAGACTGAGGTTAAATCTATCCTCTAAACCTTTGATCTCCTCAGTGAGGGTATCAAAAGCTTTATTGGATTTAAAAATGAAACTGATCTTTGGACAAGTGGCAGTATTGATACTTTGCAGGGATATCAACTCTGACCTCTTGTTTTGATGAAATATTGACAAGCAAATCTTTACAATTGAAAATCTTATACAGGCTTGACAAATGATAGTATCTGATTTTATTTTATAACAAAAGATAAACGAAGGTGTACTGAAAGGCATTTTGTTACATTTTTAAGGATAAAGTGCTTACCGGCCATCATCTAATCCAACACAAATGTTGGTACCGGTCCCTGCAGTGGCCTTATGAATGCCCACATCTTCCTCCTCTGTTGGTGAAGGCGCCTGCACATACTCCAAGCATCGAATCGCAGAACTGATCTGTAGGCTCTTCACAGCCCGTGGGGTGGGCCTGTTCAGGGAGAAAATCTCTATGTGGCCCTGAAAACCTTCATCTGCACCAGCCACCTGTATGGAACAAAATAAAATCTCATTGAAAAAGGACAAAGACTTAAGAAAGAAAGACTTGAGCAAGAAATACTGCTTTTAAATTTTAACCTTTCATGTGACCTCCTGAAAACTTCAGCTGATCAGATGGATTTTATAAATTACAGAAAATGTTTTCTTAGACTTAGACTTGTACTTTATTGATCCCTTGGGAAGACTCCCTCAGGAAATTGAAGTTCTTAGTTTAGTGTTTAGAGTGACTCCATGTAATGAGATGATTACTTTAAAATAATCTGAATATTTAATATATTGGTTATAGAAAAATTACTATTATTATAATTGAGGTAATTGCTCATACATTTGTAATTCAGTCTTTTTCCCCTACAACCTGTTGTTATGGTTACACTAAAATCAATTTCTCATTGGGTGATAAACCTTGTGAGGAGTCTTGAAGCTATTCCTGCCAAGAAGCTATTGTGTGGCATACAGCATGCACAAAGTTTGACCTCTCAAAAAAGCTTTTGTAGCTGGAGTAGCTGGATCCGGCCCAGTCAAGATGGTTGATCGACCTTTAGAGACTGGTGTTATAAATGTTTATTTTGCATTATGCAACATGGTAAGCTGTCTATTTGTCTAAGAATGTTTTTTATTTGTTTCCATGTCGTGGACATATTTATGGCTTTTGAGAGCATGAGCTTTGCATTGACTGCATGGTTCCAAAGTGAGGAACCTGCAGAATATTCCAAAATCCAGTTGTAAGAAATCAATCAAGAGAAACCAACTCATTTCTGAAAAGAGAGGTGAAAAAATAGCATTCAGATTCTGAGAGCTGCTGGATTACAGTGGTGAAATAAGACTGTGGGATCTCTTAATTTTCTTTCCCCTTTCTAACCATCCCTCCTAATTTAAAACAGATTTTAAAAGAATGTATTATAATGAATAAAATGGTAATTTCTTTATCAAATGTGACTGTTTTTCCTTTAAAACATTAGTAAAGTCTTTTTTTCATAATGACTAAAGTTTGTTACTCAGTAGAAAGGAGTAATCAATGCTTCAGATACATTTTGTTTGACTGATTGATTAAAGACAATTTTGAAAGTTGATCACTAATGACTGGTTTATTGACTTTCATGTATTTTGAAGTTAGTAATATCTTTTTCATTCAGCTCTGCTGATGGCATACTTATTACAAAGATTATTCTACTGAAACTGAGAAAGTTCAGGAAGCAGTTGTCCTCAGATCATTGTTGAACTGTTTTACATATCTTGAAATTGTGAAGGTCAGAGGAGAACTTGTCTTAGTTTGAATGTTTCTTAGAAGTCAACAATGGAGGTTTTAAAAAATGTGTGGATCATTGATCCTTTCAGGCCTTGTCATTTTTTATCCTCACACTCTTTCATAGCACATTGCATAATATCATCCCAAGAAGATCAAACAATCATCTAAACGTCTACAATCTTTTCATCACTGAAGAACAGAGAGGGTCTCATAAGTTTCTGAAGAGCTTTGAGTTGCCTGACAATGAGGGTTTTTTTTTTTTTTTTGCTGCCTAGATCAAATGTGAGATATATTGCTACGGTCAAGCCAAGATAGAATAAAAATAAAATCATTTTCAATTAACTCAACTGACTTCTTATAAGAAATTATACAAGGTCACGGCATACACTTTCAGATTCTGTTTTCAGGACCAATGAAATTTAATATCAACGTAGAGCAGCTGGGAGTCTATGATGCTTGGTTGCAATTTGGAAAATAATTCGCTCATACAGCATCTAGAGATGTCTTTGAGACTTCCAAGAGCAAAAGGGCAGTAAAAACGATACCATACTAAGGAAGACAGCAAGATATTCACATGAAACTACACTAGTCATAACGAGTGCAAGAGGATCCAACATGTCAGAGTGAGTGGAAATCTAACAAGCTGAGATTTAATTGGGGCTTGACTTCATATGAACCACTGTTGTATTGGTTTTTAACTTTCCTTTTAATTCCCAGTGCTGAAATAAAATAGGAAAACAGAAGACATCCAACCTGTCTCTGATTAAACTTCAGTTAAGGTGGCACTGTTGTCATTCCCAAACAATTCCTGTGTTGTGTTTTGGTTCTAATGCGATTTAAATTGTTATGCCTGTAGGAGGTCAGACGAATATGACTTTCATAGAAAAAAAATCCCACCTGCTTGCTGTAAAGACAGCAAGGAATTATTTCCTCTGTATAAATCATAACATGTGAGTGGGACATGGGCTAAATATAGTCTTTAGCTGTTCTCTGCAACACTCATCCTTATTTGCATGCAATCATTTGTTTGATTTGTATCAGCACACAGAATCTGGACAGGAGCAATCCTTTGGGCTCTTGAAAATGAGCCAGAACAAATAATGGTCTGTTGCACAGGGTGAAAAGAAGATTGGGAGCACTCATCTTGCAGCAAAGGCTCCCCCTCTCCAAAACAGAACAGTTTCAAGTCACTGAAGAACAACAGCCAGAAGCAGTCCAGACTCAGCCAGGCATTTTAACATTCTTTTCTCATATTCTTTTAATTTAAGTTGTAAGCATCTGTTGAAAATATTGTGTTCTAGTGACATCATTGCCATTTATATAAAATACCAAACAACTGGAGTTGTGTCCTGCACAACAGTTGTGCAATAAAGTTGTGTTCTGCTTTAATCACAAACCTAAGTCAGTAAATGCTCTGGTAGCATTGAGTAGATTGTTGCTATGAAACCAGTGAAAAGCAGAATAAAGTGGCTGTGTCTGAATTCACTTAATATAAAGTAAAAAACTGAAGGCTAAGAGTTTATTTACTAACCCTGGCATGGATGCATCTATGCTTTTCTCTACAGCAAATGTATTCTTGTTGTACACAATAGGAAGCAAAAGGGCAGCATTTGAGGAGATTTTGTTCCCAAGAACGAGAACTATGAGGATAGAAAAAGTGGGACGGGGAAGGTGAAGGCATTCAGGCAAACATTGCAGTATCAGGCTGATTAGACACAATGTCATTACTCTGATCAAAGCGTGCAGAAATCCCCATAGCCCATCTCACTTTAACATGATTAGTGTCATCCCTTATTTGACAAGGCTGCAAGGGAGGTAGAGCCAACTGGGGGCGTGAACACTCAGCCACTAATTATTCATACTGGAACCACAGGCCTTCACTATTATTATGATTATAATTATTATAATTATTGCCATTAATATTTTATTTTTGAGGAAAGCGCTTTGTTTATGTTTTGTAACATATTGTTTTAAATGGCTTCTCATGACAACAAATGCGAAAGAGTCATGTTTAGAAGTCAAAGAGCTGACTAAATGGTTTGAATGATTTCTTTCCAGAGCTTCAAACACTGCAGACTACTCGCTCTAAAGTTTTTATTTAAAACAAGATCTCTCTCTCTTTTTTTTAAACTTCATTTTAGAAATGTTTTTACAAACTTGGGTGAACATACAAATGTTCCAGTTTCTATGCTGCAAAATGTGTGTATACTGAATAGAAAATTTACATCCAACTGCCCTTAAAATATAGTTATGTTTCTATAAAGAAAAAAAGTAGCATTATTTATCACACAGAACTCCCTTTTAGTAAGTTTTTGATGTTTTTGTCAAACATCAAAAACATCAAGCCAAACAAGTAAAAATGTCTCTTTCTGTCCTCAGATAAACATGACTTTAATACATTTCAGAAAACCAAAACAATATTTTCAGTGAATATTTCACTCTGAAATGACAATACAACAAAGTTCATTCAGGTAATATCTCAAACATTTTTTTTAATTATGTGTCTGTATGTGAAAAATATCAAAATTCTATTGGAGAGGAAAGAATGCTTTGCAGAGGATTATAGAATCAAAATTTAAGTTTTCAAAAAACCTTCACTGAAATGATGCAGTGCCCAATATTTGAACAGTGCTCTGCTTATTTTGAAGTACATTATTACTAGATTTGTGATGAAATCGTGTTGCAGAACATATCAAGACAGTGAAACGCTTAAATATTTCTTGTCAATGTGAAATTTGTCTCTCAAAACTCATTTTGGTTAATGCCAGTAATTTACTTTATTTAGTGAGTTTTATTATGAGCTTCAGATATAAAAGGTGAGTGCTTCAAGCTTGAGACCCACTTGTATTTGTTTTACACTTTGAAACAAGACTTAGCATTCTTACAGAGAAACGATATGCATTGGGTTGATTTAAAATTTAATGGACAGAGAGACAGAAAAGAAAGAAGGAGACACAAGTACACGGATGAAAGATGGATAGAGAGAATACCAGAAAACAACAAAAATCTGCTTCTACACCCCCAGAAAGAGAGGGAAAAAACAGAATAAAAAACACTGTGACAACACATGTAACAATAACTAAAAAAGTGAACACCTTCTATAGTGTCAGAATTAAAAAGGCTGAATATCAACATTAGCTTTGCAGACAGATGTCTTTCTGAGTAATGAAACAGCTTTATTTCCAGACATAATCAATCTGTCATGCAGGTGGATCATTCTGGGTTGTTATGACCACACCTGAATCCAAATCTAAGTAAGAAAAGTTTAAAATGATGAGCTATCATGATGTGGTCAAAGTCAAATTTTTCAAGAGTGATCCGTTTAAATTGTAATGGCAAGTAAAATATAATTTGTTGCAAACTAATGTTATTCATATCATAGAAGTAACAAAGCATTTTATCATGTACCTTGTGCGATACCAAATGAATGTTTCTAAAAGAGCATTTACAGAGCTAAAAATAAGCCCAAAAATGTTTTAAGGTTACTCAATTGACTGTAAAGGGTATGTGGATATATGCAGATAAGCAGGTTCTGATTAAGCAAAGATCTGATGGTTGACACAGTAGAAGAAAGCATGGTTTCATCTCATTACTTGATTATTTGAGGGCTTATTCAATGGATTAGTTGTTTACCAAAATATTAAATTGCTGCATATCTACATTATGTAGGACTAAGGTTACAAAATGTACTTAAAAAAGTATTGTGCAAAGAGCTGCAAAGTCAAAAGGGAAACACAGCTTTGTTATACATTTATGTGGTGGTAAAAACCAGAGAAATAAAATGCTGAAAATAAAACAATTTCAGGCAGCAATCAGGAATGGGGCCAAGAATGCTAATGATGTCATTTCCTCATCTGAGTGAATGTCGAATCTCCTTTAGAATGGCACCTCAAATGCAATTAAGTCTGAGACGCAGGGCCTCACTCTCACTCTTGGAGGGCCAACACTTGATTGAACCACCTTTTAGGTCAAAAGAGGTTTACCTGATAAATTAACCAGCCTTTCCATTGTGGCCAGGGACAAAAATGGAAACTTTTGAAGAGAAAAAAAGATTTTCTGCTTTGTTTTTTCCACTCTGAAATCTTTTCTCATACTAGATTGTGTTAAATTCCTGAGAGGTCAGGTGTATTAAAATGGTAGTGTTTGAGAATGATTTGTCCCACTCATCATAAAATTGTGTGTTGCAGTTGTTTACTACTCACAGCAATATTAAAATCATTTACAATAGTTTCCAGGGGACAATTTTCAAATATCTGCATAGTTAAAGACAGATTTATTCTCACTTACAGCAAAATATTAAAATAGTAACTGCTGTGAATGGTATGTGCAAGAGTCTGCATTTCTTCATGTGTCACTATCATAACTTACCCAGAGGTAGCCTTGAGGTAAAGAGGTACTTGCTGCAGAAAAGCCCAACAATGCACAGTTAACAGGGTTGTGAAGAGCAGTTTCAAGCTAAAAGAAAAGAAAAAACATCTTTATTATGCATGTCTTCAGACAGTAATTCCATTGTCTTTTCGATATATTGTTGTAATTCTAGTTACCATGGGGTAAGCTGGTTTGAGAAATTCTGCAACAAAATTATGGGAGTCTGTAACTCATATGAGTTTGTTTTTTTTTTTCTTTTTTTTTCAGAGCAGCCTATTAAATAAAAGAAGGATTGAGACACAGAAAAACCATGCACTATTTTAAGGAGTGCGATTGAATAGCAAGAAGCACAGTATTTCTTGTCAAGTTAATTTTTTGAAACAAAAGTGACCATTTTCAGTCCAGAAAAAAATACCTCCCCTCATCATTGATGGTAGACTACAAGCCTACCCAGTAATTTGAAAATAGAATTTCAATGACTAATGTAAAAAATAAAAAAAAATCATCAAATAAAACAAATGATGTAGACAGATTTTTAGTTTGGATGGTACAGGTCCTTTTATCAGCATAAACAAAAGAAGCCAAGGCTGAGGAGCTTAGTTCAAGTCAGTGACTTTTGAAATCTACAGTAGCTTTGTATTTCAGAAGAATATTCATGCTTTTTGAATGACAGTTAAAAGACAAAATGATTTAGAAGCATAATGTTTTTCGATGGCTACCCGTTTCGAAGGCCATGTAAATTATGCTATAATAATTCTTCTCACACTAAGAGGACTAAAGCACCTGTTTCCGCTTTGTCAAAATCAATGATCTGTCAAATAGGTAAAATAAATAAATACATTGCTTATTTATATTGCACAAATGTTTGCCTGAAATGGAGTGACTGAGGTTGACATTTACAAAATGAAGTGCATGTGTCAGAGTACACCAACAACCTCTAACCAGGAGCTCTCTATTTGGGAATGATGATTACTTTGGAATATGACCGCTAAAGGTAGGCCATGTAGCCGACATAACAAATAATTGTGTGTTGTTGGGATAATGGAAGCCAGAAGTGGGTGAGTTGCTGAATTCGAGAAGAGGAAGAGAGTAAGTGAGTAAGTGAGTAAGTGAGTGAGGAAGTGAGTGCGTGAGTGTGGAGAGCGTCGGCGACGAGAGCTCCATGTCTTTAACTGTCGTCCTCTATGGCAGCATGCATCAATCACAGGTAATTTATAGCCACCCGTGGCAAAGACCCTCCCTCTTTTCTCTCCATTTGGGGTTGTTTGTAAACACTAAACAAAAAAGGACACTGGCCAGATCATCGCTCTCCTTACATGCTCTGCAAAGCATTCCTCCTCTTTTTCTGTCTGTGCCCATCCATTCAAATTCATTCCAGAGATGCACAGCTCATCCTCTATCAATCTATCAGTCCTGTGTTCCCAATTCTCTTTCCCATCATTCACACTTTCTTATGCCTGCCCTCTTTCTTTTATCTTTGTCTTTTGTCTCCTGACACCTCTTTTCCTTTTCAAAAGCTGTGGAATGTTTTTTGATAGGTAATTAAGCAATAGCCATAAATGGTGTCCATATGGAAAAGCCCTGTGGTTAAAAGAAAGAGAGCTCTGTAATGGACCAGAGGGACTGAAACTCTAGAGAGCATAGTGCTAGCGGTTCACTACTGGATGGATTTTATCAGTCACCTGAGATTGGCAAGCATTGTAGGCCAATCTTCATAAACCTTGATAGCATTGTGTCTGAGTACATTGCACCTTTCTAGTCTTAAAATACCGTATTTTCCGCACTATAAGGCGCACCGCATTATAAGGCGCACCTTCAATGAATGGCCTATTTTAAAACTTTTTTCATATATAAGGCGCACCGCATTATAAGACGCATAGAATAGACGCTACAGTAGAGGCTGGGGTTACGTTATGCATTCATTAGATGGAACTGCGATAAAGGGAATGTCGACAAAATAGTCAGATAGGTCAGTCAAACTTTATTAATAGATTACAAACCAGCGTTCTGAAAACTCCGTTCATTCCCAAAATGAACAGCTGTTGCTTCCTCCACTTCCGCACCATCGTTCATGTTAAATTCTCCCGCTGCTGCTCTATGGGCTCTTTGCACCTCAGCTTAATGATGAACATTGATCCGAAGCCCTGACAATAATCTGGAGAAAGGTTTCAACATGTTCGCCTAGTTATACACAGATACGAAGGTGAGTTTTACTTTCTTTAAACTTTGTGGCTAACATTAACTTTAGCTTATGCCGGACATTTTTCTTGTAAAAATGTGCTATTTAAGTATCTAAACATTTTTCATCCATTCTAACGGACAATGTTTTTACCTTATGTTCAAGTATATTACGTGGTTTATTGTCATTAGTGTCAGAGACCAAGTAACGGGGATTTTACGGTTCAGGCTTTTTGCTTCTGAAGCACAACGAGCCCATAGCTTAACATTAGCTCTGGTGTCGGAGTTCTAGTTCAACTGACTGTTCAGGTTCAAAGTTGTTGCGTTTAGAAAAATATGGCCGTGTTCCTTAAGGTCTCCGTGTTATTTCGCTTTATTAGTTTTGCATGCTTCTTGTGAAGCAGGACGGTGTTTACAGCAGTTTGTACAGGTGGATCAGTAGCTCGGCTGTCTGGCTCTGGTCTGCTCTCTGGTTCCCATAAACTCTTTCAGGCTGAATACAGAAGTGATTCCATGGAAATAACACAGGAGGCTCCTTTACCTTCTGCTTTAGGCTGAAGAAGTTGATCCGGAGTGAAGTGAAGGCTGTAAACTTTGCTGTGCGGCGTTAGCTTTAACTGGTAGCTACGAATATTTACAAGCCATTGTCTTCTTAATTCAGGACCGTTTGGAAATCCAGCAATGTTCATAATATTGTTTTATTTGCGTCTGAAATAAGACTTAGTCTTTTCTAGCTGTCATGGTAACTCAAAGGGTAAAAAAGAGAGCCGCATTTGCGCATGCGGTTGTGACGTCAGCGCAGCAGGTGTTCTGCTGATTCCCATATTCTACTGTGTGACTGATCGCCTTGAGCTTAAACTCTGTGTTGTAAGCATGTCTCTTAATAGGAGCCATTTTGGGGTCTTTACACAAAACCCAGCGTGCACCGCTGGCTGCATCGGCGGCTGCTTTCCCGTTTCTTCTTCCACGGGGGAAAATGAAGTCGGCGGCTGCTTACCGTAGTTGCCAGACCTGTTGTGGCTCAATATTGGTCCATATATAAGGCGCACCGGATTATAAGGCGCAATGTCGGCTTTTGAGAAAACTGAAGGTTTTTAGGTGCGCCTTATAGTGCGGAAAATACGGTACTAGAAACGTATCCATGGTAAATCTGCCCTCTACTGCTTTGTATGGTGTTCAAAAGCAGTAATGTAGGATTTCAAGTGAAATGAGCCAATCTCAGTTTATTTATATTAGAATAGTAATTAGCAGCTTGCAAATGACCCTGTATTTAAGTGTGCATTAAAAGAGGCAAACCATTTTCCATAATGGATACTTCAATGTAAAGGCACACAATTATTGAATATATCAATGAGCTATTCAGTCTGTGCAAATAACAAATCTTAAATATTACATGAAAACCTTTTGAATAAAAAAATGGTCACAATGAATGAAGCATACTATGACGCCATTACATTAAAACAGTAGCAATGACTATAATCAATACAGTGAACTACTGGTCCACTTACTGGACCTCTTAAAACAGCCAGTGGAAAGTGCAGGGTGAGCATAACAACAAAGCCTGTAAAATTGTTTCCACCTGTAAATGTGCTAATTATATCGACACCAGCACACAGGAAATGTGGCCCTAAAGCAACGTCCATATTACAGGCACTCCCAAAGCTAATATGGTATCAGTGAGGCCCCATTTAAAAATCAATGACATCCAAGCTTTCTCAAAGTCTTCGGTGGATTCCAGACAGACACACAGGCTGTGTGTCCACCTGGAGGGCTGTAGGAGTGGAACAGAGAAAGTAAAGATATCCTCTTGTATGAGATACAAAACGATATGCATCCACGTGCATAATGAGAAGGAAAAGTGAGCTTGTAAGCCAGCTGAGGAGATTTGAAGGAGGATTTCAGGGAACACGAGGAAGGAAAGGGACCAAATTGGCAGGTGAGCCAATTAAAGAATGATTTGTTAATGTGATGGGAGAGCAAATTTCCAGCTGCTGGTCACCAATGACTCCAACAGTCAAAAGAGCATTACTCCCACCTATCATCTCAAGAGGTTGTATTCCATTTACTGGTTTAAGGATATCAGCGCAGAAACGTTTACTGTTTGTCTACAAGATATATTTCAAGTGTAAAGCTAAATCTCCTTCCTGTAGGATGGAAACATTTATTGTCAACATTCCTTATATATTATGAAGACTTTTTGCCAAGAGATACTGTGGTACACCCCTTGGCACATCATGTCAGCAGTAGCAAGTAGCAATAGTTATTGGTCGTAGTCTAATATGACAGGAAAGAGTTTTAATGATTCATGCTTTTGGCTGTCAGACTGTCAGAGCAGTGCTCCCTTGGTAAATATGGCTTCTCCAAATCCAATTAAGGTTGTTTCAATTCCCAAGGCTACTAAGTTGCACTGTTTTTCCTTAAAGCAATTTTCCCCTGTAAGCACTGTGAAATCTTTTTCTTCTCAATGTGTGGAAGACATAGAGATTTGTGACAACTGCTTTCCAAAATACAACAGTGCATTATATTAACTGGAGACTTTTAATGTTATTAATGATGATATGTACGACAACAACAATTGCATTGATGGTCTCCACAATTCCCAAGTAATATACATGCTTTATTGGAAATAGTGCTCTACAGTTATTTTATAAAATATTGCCTTATGTGAAAGTCCTGACCAAACACTTCTAGGCAATTGTAAAAAAAAAAAAAAAAAAAAGAAAGAAGTGTATGAGCAAATTCTTTTCACTGCACAGTATAGCCTGATGAAAATCTAATAGAAAAATAATATCTCAACAGTCAGTGAACTGGGTGTCGTATACAGGACCCAGGGAAAGAAATTATCCCAGTACTTTTTTCTAATTCCAAAGTCACAGTACCTTTTCCCAATTCCACATACCAACAATCTTTTACACGCACTAACAAGCACTAATAGAAAACTTCCACTGTTTATTAACTGGTAATTGACTGGTGCAGGAACTCCCTCTCGACTGCAACTCCACCGCCTAAGGCTAGAGGCAGGACAGCCACAAAGTGAACCGCCAGTCAACCTGAAATTACTGATACCCAGACCACTGTTACAGGTAATGGAAACTAAAGAAGCTGAAACAGAAGATATTTGGCAAAGTTGGTCTGCAGGTAATCAAGAAGGAAACCTATGATGGACAGTGATGTAGTTTCACTTTTAAAACTGAATGGGTGGTTTTAAAGCTCTAGCAATTACAGGATAAGGGCATATATATATCAATCAATCAATCAATCAATCTTTATTTCAGACACAAAAGAGGTCCATAGTAAAACAAAAAGAATAAAAAAACAAAAAGAAACATGACAGTCACTGAGCCACAAATAAATATATATATATATATATATATATATATATATATATATATATATATATATATATATATAAACAAGTTAACTGGAATTATTTTTGGAGCAATATACTACTTATTAATTATGCAATATATTTAGCTAAGCACATGTTCAGAAGGACAAATCACACACAGAAAAGAAATCTGGATGATAGTAACTGTATTTTGTCTTAAAGATGTGCTACATTCCCTTTCTTGGCAATGGAGAGTGCTATCTAATATTGACTGTTGCATAGGTGTTCAACAGATGACATGAGGGTAAAACTCATTTACTAAGATTAATATTATTACTATGCTAGACAAAGCTTTCTGTGGCTTCATATGCTTTAGAGATTGAGACAGATTCTACATGAAAATACTGATTTCCATCATAGTAAAGTATTATCATAAGATGACCACTCAGAACAAATTGATATCGATTTTCAGATCCTTCACTGTAAAGGGTTTCTGATTGGTATTTTCTGACTACTGTGATACAAAAACATACCACTCGTAACTGTAATAGAAATTCTGGAGGGGTCAAAATTTTACGGTTTTCTTTAATTTGTCACTTGTCTGTTTTTTTTCCATAAGCAGATGGCTATTTAAAAGAGTGAACCATCTGGGAAGCCTTTGTTAAAAACAGTTTGGAAAAGGGCATGCACTTTCAAACATATTTGGCAGGTAAGTGGATGAGCCAGCTGTCTGTCACCATATATTCCAAGCTAGATCCAACCAGTCAGATCAACAGAATGGAGCCTGTTGGTACAATCAAACTCCCGCTGTAGTCAGTAGGGAAAAACTGCGAAAACATCTGTTATGTTGAGAAAAGCCATCAGTGTAGTCCTTTTTCAGTTTTCTGTGGGCTAGCTCTGAGATAGTTGACAAAATAAGCATGTATAAGGGGGCTGTTTGTTGACTGTCACCATATCCAAAACACGAGAGGCTCCCATGGTAACATATCAATAGGACTGACACATATAAACTAAATACACCCCTAAAACAGTATGATTTTTAAAAAAACCTTTTAAAATGTGAGCAAGGACAAGACATCAAGAAATCTCTGTTGGTGTATAATGGTTTATTTTATCTCATTTTATTACACTGTACACTGCACAGCTTGTCACTCTCTGCTTGAAACAACACATTTTTGCTCTTTTCTCCTTAAGTTTTCCCTCTCCCTGACCTTTTCTGCCCTGATTGATCGAGTGATTTGTCAGAAATGGCAGAGTTCCAGACAGCTGCTCTTTGAGGTGCACCAATCTTCCCCCTAGGCAGTTGATATGCAGAAGTATCTCATGCTGCTGTCTCTGGCTAAACCAAGGAAAGATGTGTATATCCATAGATACATACACTGGAATTGTGTCAAATAACAGACAATATGGAAAAGGAAAAAACAGACCTTTTGTTGAAAATAAATAAGTATGGATTTATCATATTTAGGTAGTATTTGGGACATATAGGTTGTAGAAACTTGCCTGACCTATCTGAAATTTGACCTAATAGAAGAATAGAGTCTCAAACGTTATCAAAAATCTGGACTTTTATAGTTTGCCAGTTTAAAGGTCAGTTTAAATACACTGTGAGAAAACAAATGTGCCCCCAAAGATTGTGTTTCTTCAGGAGTGACCTCCTCAAGGTTATACTGGTTTATCATTAACAGGAACTAGTTACAACATCACCCCTGCAAGGTAAAAGCAAACTATTTATGTTCATTATTCACCATCTAAATACTTTAAGTAAAACTGAAAACCAAACTGACCCATTAAAGTACAAGAGGAAGAGGCGCGCTGCATCCACATTCATCACAGAAATTTTATAATACTTCCTATTTCCCATGATTGTAATACCCAAAGTTGGACAAATCGACTCTTATGAAATTTAAAAGGTAATACATCTGATCAAATCCAAATAATTCTGGGCAACTTCCTGCCAGTAGATATCATTAACTGTGTATGTGACCACACTTCATTACAAGAGAAAATGAGCAGATTGTAGATAATTGCTTGCAAACCACAGTTGCCAAACTGGGTACAAATCCTCCACAATATGAATTGTTGCATTGTTGATGAAAAACCTCCCAGAAAAAGTTATCAAAATGACCATGCTGCAAAAGTGAAAAATTGTGAAGGTGGAGCTTTCATCCTTTTATGAAACGTTATAATTTCTGACATCAACAATGTCAAAATGATATCAGTCTGTCATAATTTTTGTCAAAAGTTATAAAGTAAATCAAGACAGCATGGAGTAAAATGTCTTAAGTACTTCTGACAGGAATACTGTTTCAAAATCTGAGACTTTAATAAGTAGAAATAATAAAATATTGTCATTCTCAGACTTTTACTCAGCCATTGATATATCTACAAAAGGATCCAAATAATACAGTCATATTCAATAACTTAAAATATGCATTCCCACTCATTTGTCAAATTAAAAGTACCTTTTGAAAATTGACAACCTTTAAGCAGACATTCAATATACTTTACATTAAAGTTACATTTCTATATTAAAGTTTTTTGTTGGTCTGATGTTATGTTCTAGCTTTAAATGTTGTGTTTTCATTTACTATAAGAGAAAATGCACCATGACTAACAGAAATAAAGGCTTTCAAACAAACATCTGTGGGTTATCTAAAGTAATATGATTTATTTAATGATGACGTTTCTGAAATAAATGGACATTTCAGTGATATTAACATTTTCTTAATGGGTTTGCAGAGGGCAAGTTGATTATTTGGTCCTTAAACCTATTACCTTTAGTTCTAAAATAGAAGAAAGAGGTATTCCAAGCGTTTAAATTTGTATGAGCTCACTTGCATATTTATGGTCAATGATAGCATGTACACAATTCACCCCCCAACCCAATCTTCTTTATTCAGAGAAGACAGACAGTTCAAGTGATGAGAAATGTTTAAAACTGGTGATACCATCACTAAAAAGAGACAGTAGTCTCTAGTATCAGCGGTCAGACAAATATAATGTAGTGTTGACTTCCTTTCCAGGTGGTTTAACAATTGGCTCTTTGATTCATGAGTTTCCAGCTTCTCACAGAATGGCTGTGGCAGACAATTTACCCAATTCACTGCTTTAACAACCCAAACAAAGACTGAAAGGCTTAATGACATATGAAATTGCAATCAGCTTTAAAATGATTAATGACCACGCTGTTTAATCCCTTTAAGTATCTAGAGAGTAAGAATAAAAACTACTTTAGCAACACCAGCAAAAAAAGATAATCTTTAAAAATTCAAAGTACTCTGATTACAAATTAGTTATTTGAGCAATCGTAACTAGTGTGCAATCATAACTTGGCCATATGGTGACACCAAAATGTTGTTTGCTCATTATCTGTTTTCTAATAAATCGGACTCTCAAATTAACCTAATTTTAAAAGACAACACGATCAAAGTCAAAACTTGCAGTTCATGTAATTTCATGTGCTTCATGACACCACTTGATTTAAATTCCCCTAGCGTCCACAAGCAGAGATCAAAGGGCCAACCACCTGCTGTGCATGCAGGCCTGAATTAAACACAGAGTATTCAAAGTCATTTGAAGACAATAAGATTAAACCATCTGCAAGTAAATGTGTGGATTTTTAACTGTTCTTAGCTCTGGCAAAGGTCCTTTGGAGGTAGTTTGGGCACAAGGCAAAATCATGTGGCTCTCAGCTTAATATTGAAACTAACTCAGGACATCTCTCAGAATTTAATAAGCACTGTCTGAACAGTAACGATTCCCCGTCTCCCCTAGCTATGCCACAGATTATATCAGCAATAAGTTGAATGAAGTTGGAGAGCGGTTTTGCATATCTCTGTTCAGAGCCCCAGCTTGACATTGGTAGGACATTATAAACTCATATTCATGACTCGACTGAGATTTCTTCCCCGTGTCCTTCACTGCTGCAAGACTGCCAACAAATGTGATGCAAATTTACTCTGTTACTGTGCTCCATCTTCACACACCCATACACATGCACTTCAAACCCCCACCCTACACCCTCTCTGACTCCTGTGACCATGTCCATTTGGACTTTGGATGAAAGAAGTGTCCTACCCCTGCATTAATGGTCTGAAAGAAGACTACAGGCCAAAACATCCCTGTGTAGTTTATCACTTCCAACATCTTCACTTGTATTTTCCCACAGGCGTTTGCACCAAGCAAAGACAAGCATTGTACAAGAGATTTTCGGCATCCTCAAAGACAGAGGTTGACACAATGGTTTGTCATCATGAACGTCCATAAAATAAAACCCTGGGCTTGAGATCAAAACCTATCTTCTGTAATCCCTAATATCTGGGCTGTCATGCCAGCTCAATCCCAACCATGTGGTGCTAGAGTTGCTTTTGCCAAAGACGCTGTGCAGATTAAGGAGCACTTCTTGTATTTGAATCTCTCTTTTCTTGGAAACTTGCTTTCTATTTGGCATCAGATTAGAGAACCCCAAATCGCAAATGTTTCAAAAATGCTAATGGACTTGCTCAAGCATCACATTGGCCAGTTGAGCTCAGTTCTATATTTAGATTTAAATAGATTTTTTTTTCATATTTCCAAAAGATGTTAAATTAAATGAAAAAAAAAAGATTTTCCTACATGTCAAACATTTGGAAGCAGCTTCAAGTTTCCTTTCACAATGCTTTCTTAAAAAAAGTTCTATGGATTTTAAATCTTTCCACTGCATGATCAGACTGTGTTTGCTCTGCTGTGTTTAATGTTTGTTAGCTACACATTGATGTTATCAGACCACTTTGAAGAAACTAGAATATAAGGGGTATTTTCAGTTGTTTTACACTTTTTTGTTTAGTGCATATTTCCACATGTGTTATTCATAGTTTTGATGCCTTCAGTGTGAATCTACAATGTCAATAGTCATGAAAATAAAGGAAACTCATTGAATTAAAAGGTGTGTCCAAACTTTTGGTCTGTACTGTATATATGTATACATATATATATATATATATATATATATATATACACTGCTCAAAAAAATAAAGGGAACACTCAAATAACACATCCTAGATCTGAATGAAAGAAATATTCTCATTGAATACTTTGTTCTGTACAAAGTTCCATTTGCACAACAGCAGGTGAAATTGATTGTCAATCAGTGTTGCTTCCTAAGTGGACAGTTTGATTTCACAGAAGTTTGATGTACTTGGAGTTATATTGTGTTGTTTAAGTGTTCCCTTTATTTTTTTGAGCAGTATATATATATATAGTATATATATATATATATATACTAGAGAGTATATATATATATATATATATATAGTATATATATATATACTAGAGAGTATATATATATATATATATATATATATATATAATGACGATTTTAGTCATAATGTAACCTTACAAAGCCAAGATTCAAATGGTTATTAATCAGACTGATATTCTGCAATAATAATACAGACATTTTCAAGGTTAGAGTCCAGTCATCATATGTCTCCATCTTTATCTCTACTCACAGCTTATCTTTGATGTTTAGAGGTGCCTCCTGATTATTTTGTTGCAATTATTGTGAAGGAATTATATCTTAAGTTTTGCAGAAAAAAGCTTTGCTGTTGGCTCCCCTGATTTCTGTCTAACCTTATACAGTAACTCTCACCCTTAGAGAATATGAGAATTCAGAGTATTAACTTTCAATTTCAGGCTAATTAAAAACATATTTTGGTTTAAAATAATAATTAAAAAAAACTTAAAAAAAACTCCAACTAACTTCAGCTCAGATTAATTTCAAAGAGAGATAATGGAAGTATGCACTATTCTTTTTCCTGCTGTTTTCTTATCAAGAAGGAGTAATGGAAAAAACTGGTGTAGCATTGAAGCATTGTACATATTTCTAAGAATGCATTCCTGCTGCATTCCATTACAAAAACATTTTTGTTTAAATTATTGCACATATTATTGTTGATATTTTTAAATAAACACTTGTCAAGTGATAACAATTTACTGTCACTGCAATCCACATAAATGTACAATGGAACACGATAGGGTGTCATTGCAACATTACTGCACAATCTGTCACATATTAACTCTTTTTTATAATAAACAACATAAGATTTGCTTAGCCTTTTTACAACTAACTGTGCTGTAAACCCTTGGTGTGGTTTGCTTACGTAGAAGTGAACAGAACAGTCCTACTAGCAGGCAGACCAAAACAACTGTACCAAGACCGTTTGAAGGAGGTGGTTTTGGTAGTTTCCAACATACTCCAAAGTGGTTCATTTATAGTGTGAATGTGGTCCAACGTTGATTTGACGCAGCTACCAAGTACATGCTGCAGGTTAGAACCATATGCTGCCCTGTAGTGCAGTAAGAATTACCACAAACATAGGCTGCACATCTTTCTTGCAAAGCATAAAGCTCTATGCAACTTTCAATAAGTCTTCTCCAAATCCCTTCGGTATACCTTCTAAGATAATTTCACATTGTGCATTGAAACCAGAAAAAGTTATATGTTAACAAACTCATCAAATGATTTGGAACAAAGTACACATATAACATAGTGTAAAAATGTCCTTACATTCATTTGGCTTTCTTTAATGGGCCACAAAGAACAAATATGAGGCACATTTTCACTGCTACTATGGTATACCATATAATTATCCTAAAGCAAATGTAGTAACAGAACATATGTTTATATTCTTGCAAACTAATTTCATTGCACTACTGTTTCTAAGACATTCTTTGTCTTCACATGCTAAGGGAAAGTGAGGCCAAGAGCCTTTTGAGAGAGAAGACCATAAGGGCAGAAAGAGGGATTTGAGTAACTAATCATCTTCCTAACCCTCAAACATTCTCCCTGCGCCTAAATTTACTCGCTCCAAAGAGTTCTGTTGTAATAAGGGTTAAAAGGCAGCTTTGTGTAAAAGCCAAGAATTTGACCATGTGTTAGTGTCTTAAAAACATTATTTTCCTTCTTTAATCCCTTTGACATTGACCTACTACAACAAAACTAAGCAGCATCTACTGTTGGGGTTGCCAGATGCTTAAAAGTATTAAGAGGAAACGCTAATTAACAAAGCAAAGACTAAAGAGAGATAACAGCAACAAACTCTCTGATGTCGCACAATTAGAAATCAAAAAGGATGCAGGGTTTTCTTCCCCTTTTTTCAAACATAAGTAGTTTTTTTCCCATCTTCTTCCCCACATGGATGCATAATCACAGGGAAAGAATGTGACCAAATTAGCACATTTAGCAGATCTGCTGGATTTCCCTTTTGGGTAGTTAATTTGTTCCTGCATGCTATCTTGACAAGTACAGAACGAGCAGAAACCCTTGGCAAGAGAAACAGAACTCCACTCTGAGGCATGGTTTCAGTGTCTGTGATTCCCTGTAATTAGTATGTTAACTGTCACAGCAACAGATTGGGGCCTTTGCAAATGACCTCACTGCCAGGCAGTGGGTGTGGCTTTTCTTTAAAATTAAAAGATAAGGAAATGCACTGCCCTCTGTTGGAAAGGACAGGAAAAAAACATTATGAAAGCAAGGACTTATGAATCCAAGATGCAAAAGTAACAAAACAAAGGCCATGAGTGCCACTTCATTACTGTTTAAATTGCAACAGTAAAACCGGACAAGTGTAGGGATTTGTTCTCCGTTTCTAACAGTAGTCACAATAGTATACAAAACAAAACATAACAGCAAGAATATTTATATTTCTGTTCTGTTCTTTTCATTATTATATAATATATTAATATATAAATAGCTTGTTTGGTTGATTTAAAAATATGACTGTATCTCCACATTTGTGCTATAGCACCCTTGCAGTTGCACTACTTATTTCAGCACCTTCATAATTATGCCAATATCTGCAACTTTTCTACAGTCTTTCAGCAGTGTTGCTATTTAGGCCGATATGGGGAGAAGCCAGCATTCACTTATGATGTCCACATGTCATGATGTTGGTGGTTTCACACTTATAACACAATAAAAATAAACCAACTGATCAAACAATGGTCCAATAGAGATCAGAGTTTTTAGTTAAGTATTTTCTTAATTGTTCTTTTATTCTATTTTCTCAGAACCAATTAAACTAAATGAAAGGTTTTCTATGGAATCCCTGCAGTTTGTACCATTTCACATGCCAGAATTTACAAAGTAGTGTTCACTCAAATTTCCCCTTCTGTGTTTTTTATATTTTTTTTCTTTTGTTGGTGCAGACAGAACGAGTGGAGGTGCACAGCCAGCACTTTTCTGCTTTAGTCTTCAAAGTACCCATTGGCTATCATTTGAGTTCGATAAACCTGGCTACAAATTCTGCTTAGCACTGGCAGAGTACAAAACAAAAGGATTGACCTCTGCACACTCCTAGCACATTAGCTGAGATTTTGGAAACTGTCACAACTGCCTCAGAGTTGTTCTTATCGAATAACAAAGTTTGACTTGTGACCTGACCTCAGCACAGGGTCCTCTTTGATTGGGAATCTTAAGCAGCTGGACGGTGTGTGCTGTCACAGTCCTCTGTAATTCTGACAGTGACAAGTTTAGTGTGCCAGGAGTTAGACTTTGCTGAACAGAGCCACTCTTACCAAAAGAGCCCAGTCAGACCAGCCACAAAAACAAGTCTGCCCTGATCCAGCTTCATAATCAGAAATATGACTGACACTTTGTTAAGCGTTTCTTATATTCCATGTGCCTCCTTTAAACTCATGGGTTGAGCAGCAGGGATTTGGTACCTACTTTATAAACATAAACAGTAGTGTGGCATCTAAAGTGGCTTGGCCTCTACAGCCAACCTTCAGGCCAAAAACGTGCATCATAAAAATCATTTCTATTCCTACAAAATAAAAAATTAAAAAGAAAACTAACTTTAAGGAATGTCTAATTATCAATACCCATTCCAAGGTCTTTGACATGAGATTTTGTTACTGGTATACCAACAACTTGTATTTTACCAACAATATTGTATATTTCCCTTGTCATTATTGCAAGCAATCATGACACTCAAGTGAAAGCATTTGCTAAGTAAATATCCTAAATTCCACTATCCATCCATCCATCCATTTTCTGTGCACCCTTGTCCCTAATGGGGTCGGGAGGGTTGCTGGTGCCTATCTCCAGCTACGTTCCAGGCGGGAGGCGGGGTACACCCTGGACAGGTCGCCAGTCTGTCGCAGGGCAACACAAAGACATACAGGACAAACAACCATTCACACACAAACACACACCTAGGGAGAATTTAGATAGACCAATTAACCTAACAGTCATGTTTTTGGACTGTGGGAGGAAGCCGGAGTACCCGGAGAGAACCCACGCATGCACAGGGAGAACATGCAAACTCCATGCAGAAAGACCCCGGCCGGGAATCGAACCCAGGACCTTCTTGCTGCAAGGCAACAGTGCTACCAACTGCGCCACTGTGCAGCCCTAAATTCCACTAACTTATGTGAAATTAAAAGAAACCGGATTTCAGAAAAAAAAGTTACTCGCAGTTCTACATTGTGCTGCTTGTTCCTTCTGCTTGCCAAAACGATATCACTATGTAGTCAGAGAAAGGACTGCTACGCCTGTGCGGAGAGAATGAGTTTTTAATCCATGCTGTGGCATCTATTCTGAACAAATGCACAAAGTGGTGATATGTGTTGCTCTGAAAGGTAGCAAACAACCTTCAGGAAGAACAAAGCAAGCAGCATTGCATAAGGTGTCAACCTGTTGCCTGTGGCTTAAATAATTAGAATAAAAAACAGTCTTGGGAAGAGGAAATAAATCATCAGAAAGATCTTGCCTGAGGCAAAGGCCACCTTTTCACACTGTCCTTCTCCTTTTTAATCCATATTTCATGACACAGTGTCTCATCTGTGATATGATACGCACACAGCCTTCACACATAGCTCTTTCATTCAGTCTGGATGCAAGAGCTTTGAGACATTATATGCGTAAATTAGTTATTCCCCAGAAAATGCCATAAACGTAGGCATGAGAACAAAATGTGTTTCCTAGTGCAAAAAGATGCCACTCAACAAGCTCATTTTCTGTGCATGCAACCACTTTTATGTGGTAGACGAGCGCTCAGTGCCTCTCGCTTATCACTCCATCAGCGGGGAAGATGGATGACACAGTGAGTAAGAAGAGCATAGACAACATTCTCCTGAAGTACCAGCTAGCCAAGTAAACAAGTGCAGATCCCAGTGACCTCGCAGAAAGCAATTTCAACAGACGCTGAGAAAAGTTACAGCTTGTAACAGGATTAATGGATTTCCAAGCTTAATTGCACATTTTTGTTTAAAGAAAAGGAACAAGACGTAAGCTTGAAAGATGATGATAATCTGTGGGATCTATCCAGACTAGTGAAGTGCATCAGAGTTAGGATGTGATACTCGCAAAACAGACACAATCCTTTCAGAAGGAAAAAATAATAATCTAAAATGGATGCAGCACATAATACTTCCCAGCGGAAGAAATTTTGTACTTTAAATTTTACATGTGGAAATTCTCAAAGCTACGCATGAGTTCTGGCCTATCAGCTATTCCTAAGCCCATCCTCTATTAATACTTTTTAAACAAACAGCATTTACCAGAGTTAAAGTCTTGCTTTTGGATATAAAATAACCTTTTTAAGACTACAGAAGAAGCTCAGCGTTCTGGTGTGAATTATGTGGCCAAGAGATCCCCGTCCCCTTCACATAAAATACTGCAAATATAAAGGGTTCATGTTAGTGTGCAAGGAAGCTTGAAACAGGACAGCAACAAAGCACTGATCTTCTTCAGAGCTTTGCTGAATAAGCTGTTTAACAGAAATACTGTGCACAAGAAAATATGTGTGTCCTAGATAAAGACAGGTATGTAATTTAAGCCCCTTAGTTCCCAACGCATTTTGTGATGCCAGTTGGTAAACAGCTTGCTGTGCTGTCAGATTACTGGCTTGCGTAAATACGCCCTGTATTGGTGTGGAGACTTTGAACTAAGAACTTAACTTTTTCAGAGTAATGTATTTCAGCATCTCAAGTATCTGGAGCAAATGACTGATAAGGTCTTTGTAGGGTATTTTATTTAAAAGTTCATCTGATTTTTCACTGATATTTGCCCTTCTTATCTACATCAACCTAAAGAGCCTGTCTGGGTAGAACGTACTTCAAGCATTAATGTACTAAAACTACAGAATCTGGCATTAATGGTTTCACTTAGAAGTGAATTCTCCTGTGTAAAACTCTGTTACCCTTTTGGCTTTAGTATCACATATTAATCCCTTAACCCAACCACCTCACAGCTCCCGATGGGCAATCTGCCAAACCTGCTCTGTTTCATATTTCAAAAATGGCAGAAAGGCCACTGAAAGAGAGCGTGCCATGACTCTTTAAACATCACAATGTGGTTTGTCTATTAACTAAGATAGAGTTGGATTTTCTGCATGTTTGCGTGTGTCTGTGTTTGTGTGTAAGGGAAAAGGCGGGGGGAGGAAGAGAATGAAAGTGATAAATTGAGAAGAGTCAGTCTGCCCCCTCTGTTCTCACTTCGCAGACTTGTGATAAGGTT
The DNA here is from genome assembly GCF_001444195.1 of Xiphophorus couchianus. Taxonomy (NCBI): domain Eukaryota; kingdom Metazoa; phylum Chordata; class Actinopteri; order Cyprinodontiformes; family Poeciliidae; genus Xiphophorus; species Xiphophorus couchianus. The sequence continues at coordinate 7,897,937 of NC_040247.1, forward strand.
TATCTCCGGAGCCTAACGAGTTCGCCCTGTAGCCCTCTCAAGCTCCCACTGAGTGGACCTCGGTATACAGAACTGCATACAGCTAGCAGTGGACTTAGTTCCCTTAGGTGACCTGTGTATGTGCTGTTCCTACTTTGCTTCAGAACTAAATTTTTGCAGGAAATGGCTTCGGCCCCTTCGGCCACATCTCTTTTAATCTGGGATTTCTTTTATGCTTCCTTTTCTTCATCCTTTCTTCTCACTGTAACTCAGACTGCCAAGAGAAGCTGCAAGAGCTGGAGAAAGAGCTGTGGAGTTTTGGCACACAGAGGCATGTGTGTGTCTCAGAGGCAATGGCTGAGGCAAAGATGGAGACACGGAGAGAGAGGGGACTGTTGCTGAGTTAAGCCCCTAATCACACTCTGCTCTGCATGAAGGACTTAAAGTCACTCCATTTAATTCTACCTTCTCTTTAGTCAGAAAAGGGAAAGAAAAAATGCTTACCTCTTCAGCTTTCTGATATCTAGACTTTATTCCTAGGACAACAAAAAGGATCAAAACCTGAAGTATAGAACACCATAATCTAACACGACTAATGGAACTCAAATTGATCCCGAATTGACAGCCAATTAAAAAAAAAGTTTTCAGGGGAGATTTAAACAACTGTACAAACACTGCAGCACAAATATGAAGAGACATCTTGTTCCAGAGTCTGGTAGTTTCAACTGCAAAAGCTTGATCCCCACTGTGCTTTAATTTGGCCATCGGCTACACCAACAGCGCCTGGCTAGAAGATCTAAACATAATTTTTGACTGTAAAAGATAAGGAGAAGAGTTAAATTATTAGGTTGCAAACCATTTAAAAATTTAAAAAAGTGAGTAAGTGAATCTTAAAATCAATACAGCAATGAAAAGGCAGCCAGTGAGAATCTGCTAAGACTTGGCCATGCCTTCTGGTACTTGTTCAAAGACAAGCAGCAGAACAGTGCACTAACTGCGGACAATAACTGCTTGCCACACAAGAAAGGAATAAGCAACACAAAAGCACCAAGATACATTTAAATGTTTTTACTTTTTAATTTGCCAAGCACTTCAGTGGTATGCTCAGGTGCTTCATTTATTTATTATTAGAGCTGGAAATTTCAGAAGATCATCAGAGACTACAATTTCCCTCTGGCTTGAAAGATATTAATTGATTTGGCTCTGCACTCAGTCACATGTAACAGCCTTTTGGCAGAACTTTTCTGGTTGCCAGTATCTTGTGGGAAAACCCTCTATACCATGTCAAAACTTGACTTTTTGCTCTTCCAGCTGTGGTTTCACCTGACTTTGCTCAGTCCTCCATATGGCTAGCAGAGTACAGGTTAATTCATAGGTCTTAATCAAATGATGGAACATTACTTAACACATCGGGGTTCAGCTGCCATTAAGATAATTGCATTATCACTTTATAACATCCTCCCCAGTAGACATGGTAATTACATGACCCCTTTGAAATGCCATGTCTACAAAAGAGGTCCAAATATTCTCTTTTAGCTCTAAAAATATATTTAAAACTAACTTTACTGACTCCTAAAACCCTTTAAGTATATTCCTTACTTGCTCTGACCATTTAATCTATTGGAAGCTTTTATGTCTTAACAGCTTGTATTGATCAAAATTCTTCAGGTAGCAACTTGAAGAAATGTTCTTGTGTAACCTTGTAACTCCAATAGTCTATGCATTTTTGAGTGAGACCATCAGTGAGATGGTGCCTTTTTAGTGAGCTTTGATTGCATTCAATAGGAAGTGAGTGTGTAAAATGGCACTCTATAATCTCTTTTGATGCAATCTCTCACTATAAGAAAAAGAAATCTGTCATAACTGTGGACTAATGGCTTGTTCAGAAGTAGAGTTCATGTCAGTGAAAGTCAAATTGCTTTGACAGATTTATTCAATGTAATCCAATTTGAGGCTCTTTGCCTCATAAACACTGACAGTTTAGAAATACCAGTGAATAAAAATATGCACAGCTATAACACATTTAAACATCTAAGAAACAAGCGGTGATTTGAAATCATTATTTTAATTCATAAACGCAGCAAAATAATCCAGGTGAGAGCTTAATTTGGTTTATCTTTTGTTACATAGATTTATTGGTGTCATTGCTGCTCACTTCTTCATTACATTGCTGGTTTTCCAGTTAGAGGATTACATTAGTCCCCTAATCTCTTAGTCATCCAGAATATATAAATTGGTTTTCCTTCATAAAAATATAATAGATTTGTTAGGAAAGTAGAGAGATATTGCCTATGTGTGCATACTAACAGCATGTGGACATACAACAAAAAATAATAAAATGCTGAATTCATCAAGTTACAGAAGAGAAGGAATATCTCTTCAAGATAATTATCTTGCTGTTACATTTCTGTAACAGCTGTTACTATAGCAAGTTTTGTACTAAGATGCCACATGCAAACACAATATGTAAATGTACCAGGACATATAAAACTCAGAATAATAATTCTTTTTTTTTTCAGTGGCCCTAATCCTTTTCTGTGTTGTACACTCTGGCTAAAAACAGAAAATAAATCTCCATGAGACTACAGCTGTGTGGACACATGCAAGGTTGGTGTCAAAAATCAGAGGACAATAGGAAGACTGGTTAAAGATAACTGAATCGCAAAAGGATCTCAACTTATTGTATACAAAATACATTCTCTGAATGCAATGCATCAAACTTTGAAGTAGACCGGCTACATCAGGAAACAACCACCCAACCTGTCACTCCCAATATCTGATGACAGGAAAAAAAGGCTAAATTCCATACATACTCACCAAAATTTGGATTGCAACAAACTGGAAAAGGTTTTCTGCTCAAATGATTCTTCATTTCAGCTGCAACGTTCACATTTTAGGGTCATAATTTAATGGAAACTGCAATAGAGCTGGGTGTATTGATCTAAATATTGACACTAACAATACCAAGGTGAGTACTGGTATTGAATTGATACTAGTGTGATGAGATTAATAGCTTTGAATGCAGTTTCTCCTCCACATGTCCAGTAAATTACTAGAATTTAGTCACATAGTTCATGCCAGCACATATGCAGGAATGACAATGCCACATATTCAGAGGTTGCACTTTTAATTTGAGAGCAGAATTGTATACCTTTTTAATGTAGTAATATGACAGAATATGATAATGCTTTTGTGCTGAATAAAGAGGAGAAAATAGTATTCCTATTTAGGTTACAAGCAGATTACAGTCAAAGACTTAGGTAAAAAGGGAATTATTTTAATTATTTTCTGCTCCAATGTGTAACATTGTAGTTGGTTAATAAAAACAAACACGCATTTTACTAAAATCTTTGCCCTGTATTTTATCATAATCAACTAACTGAAGTCAAGTCACCAAACTATTCAATGATAATTACATTTTAAGAAAAAAAAAATTGTATCAGAATTGGTATTAGTGATACTAGCCCTGTATTTACTTGGCACCGGATCGATACTAAAATTCCCAGTATCACACATTCCTGAGCAGCATACAAGCTTATATCCCTCATGCCTTGTAAGGCTTTGCACTGATGGCTGTGTCCTGCTGGGTCATGAACTCTTGTACATCCCATGTACCCCAGTGGCCTCTGCAGGAATCACATATCAGCTAATAGAGCTTTGGGTTGTGGTGAAATGAAAGATGGTTATAATCAGTGTGAAGTTGACAAATCTACAGCAAATGTGATGATTACCTTCAGGATTAATAGCTAATGATGTCTGAGCTGAACTGAAATGTATGATGCTTCCACAAAAATATGCACTGAATTTTGAGTGTATGCCACAAAGAACTAAGACCGTGCTGAATGAAAAACTGCACCAAACTCAGTCCTAGGAACTTGTAATTTTATATATAGTATATATATTTTTTTTTCTCTAGCAAAATTTACCAAAACAAACTCACACTCACTCCATCTTAATTTTAGCTGTATAACTAACCTTGATTAAATGTAAATTTGTATTTTCACAATTTTAAGATTATAATTAGCAGGCTCTCAGCATGCAATGATTAAAGAAACAGTGGCTTAAATCTATGCAGCCTGAAGTAAAGTCTAAAAAAATCCACCACCTGAGATCTAAAGAGCTTCAGGCTTCCAGTGGGTGGCTACTTTTTCCTTTATCCAAAAATGAAAAGATAGCTCAGTATGACTCCATGGACAAAAGCCAAGAAAAAAAGATATTAACAAGCCACAGAAAAGGAAAGTCTTCTTTTCACAAAGCGTTTCACAGGTGAACATAAAATGTACCTGGCAAATATTTTATGAATGGGCAAAAATTTTGTTTGTCAAAACAATATTTATTGTATATCTTAACCAATGACAATTGATTTATACAATCTCACTAATTTCAATAAATTGTAATATTTTGCACAAGTTTCATGTGATTTACAAAAAGAGAATGAATCAGTGAGTGAGTGAGTGAGTGAGTGAGTGCAAATTTACCTTTCTTTCTGCTGACTTTGTAGCAAAGACAGGCATGTGACAGGCAAGCAGTGGACAGGAAAATGGTACTATTGTTTTCCCTTCATCTTCTCCATATAACCAACCTCGAGAATTTTCCTCTCCTGAAACAAGCAAACAAACAAATTCAAGTTTTTCTCCACTCATCACACAGACTAGGTGTTTATTTCACCAATTCACATTGCCCATATTAGCAACTGTAAACTTTCTATCTCTATCATAAGCCAAGTAAATAGGCAACCATTTTCAGATGTACTGTATGTCAACTATGTTGTTAGTATTTGAAAATAATCACATAACTTTCTCGTTGCTGGATATGTTAACTTGCATTTTGTCCACACTGAAAGAACGTCCCAAATTTTGTTTGATCTCAGACTGGATGTCTGCTCACTACAAAGTGTCATCCTCACATATACTTTGCCGCTCTACACGCATTTCACAGAAGCCCCTCTTCAGTGCACATTTATCATTGTATAATTAATTTTTTTTATTTATTCATTCCAAGTCCTGTACATGACGTGGAAATATATTCTGCATGTGAGTCAGAAAATTAAGTGGAAGCAGAAAAATTTTGATTTACAGCAATTCTAAGCTGTGTAGTCTAAGTTAAATAAATTATTTTTAAGTACAGGTGAGATGTACCAACAGCCTCTGAGAAACCATCCACCAAGACACAAAAAGATTTGAGGTCACATATATAAAAGGTTAGTGCATTAAGCCCTGAAACATTCTCTAGAGTCATGTGGGCAGTCATAATCATATGCCACACAGGGTCTACATGGGTTAATTGAGGGCAAACTGCAGCAGAAGTGACACCAAGGCCCATAGATTCTTTTACCGCAGAGTAATTATCAACTTTCTTCATTAGCTTTAATAAACTTCTGTTCAGATGTACTGGCTATGTGTGTTGAATCTGTCAGAGTACACACAAAGAGAAGCTTTGAAATAAACTCCAAATTAATATAAATTAATATTCATCTTTAATGTACTGCAAGGAGAAAGGTAAACGTGAAATAAATTATAAACACAGACTTTAACTGCAAAATAGTACAAGCATAAAATATGGACACCACCCACTATCTCGCAAGTGTAGGCAAGGATTTGCAAATTCATTTCCATTAGTTATATGTATAAACATAAGAAATCAATCAAAAACTGCTGCTAGATTTATTTATCTAAGAAGTATTTATCTTTAAGCGTATCTGTTTCATAAAATTGCATTGTTCCACACTTTATGCAAGTTTAAGGTTAATGTTTTCTGACAGCTAATTTTCCATCAACTGAACAGATACTTCTTTTATTAATTTTATTTGTTGTAACAACCTAGAAATAATACTGTGACAATTGTTTGTTGTTGCATTAATTATTGATACAATGCATGTGCTTGTGTATGTATAATGCAGTTGGCAGATATGTTATTATCCAAGCAGCCAGCCAACTTCAATGCCTCTAATTGCACAAGTCTAACTAAAAATAAACACAGTGAGTGTTTATCATTCTCCTTGAATGAATTAACAGATCGTCTAGTGTCATTCTCAAGTAAAGTCTGTTTGCCAAGACTTTCATCCACCAAAGACTAGCAGCTATTACAGAAAATATGCAAAACGTAAAAAAAATACAATTCATTGCATTGAAAGTTGATGTCAGTGCAAAAATTTTGAAATCTTCTATTTACATATGGCACGTATTTCAAACATCTTCAATACATTTAAAAAGCAGATATCAAGAAAGATTTGAGGCTTGTAACAAGGTAAAACTGTTAAACTGAATGAAAGGTTATATAGAAAGGGAAGCCTAGATACTCTTCACTCTTCACATATAACTGAAAAACAATGTAATTCTGATCTTCGTTAAAGATCAGAATAGCTTCAATATCTATTTTAATTGAAGAAGGAAGCAATAAATCCATGCCTACAGTAGTTACATAAAATGCAATGAAAGAAGGTCTGCATCTTTTCAGTATTCTGTAGACTTCCGTACAAAATGTGAAATTTAAAATTGGTGTTTGCATTATTCTGGTCAATTAGTGTAAATTTGTTTCATAAATCATGATATCATGAGGATAAAATCTATGTGTCTTGCTTTTCAGCACTTTTCGAAGATATTATTAGCTATTATTGTAATAATAGCTGAGTAGCTATTATTACTTGGGATTAAGTAATTAACATTACTTAACATTACTTAATCCCAAGCTACGCTATGAAGACACTCTCTGCACTGGTAAAGATTCATACACCTCAACATGCTGAATGTTTAAAACTTAAAGCAAATCGGATGCTTTGACCTCCAGTCTGATTGATTTGAGTCATAATTATCTAACACTTGGGAGGCATTCAAAGCATAAAATTTACACCATGTGATGAAATGAAGGTGATGCTTAAAATGAAAGAAAACGTAAAATCTAATTAATCATAAACTGTCATAAAGACCTACAACAAATATTTGCCCCTGTTGACATTGCAGTGCATGCTGGTAAAATCAAGCAATGATGGTACAAGTTTAAGTTTCACAGGAGGTGTGCGAAGAGGAATGCTTTGCTGCTTAAGAAAAGCATGAAGGGCAAGCTAAAATTTGCTAGAAATAACATACACCAAGAAAATTACTTCTGGAATAATGGTTTTTAGACACATGAGCTTGAAACCTAATTATTTGGATAGCAGAATACATGGGAAGTTCTTTAAGTCAGAGCAATGTTATCCTATGCTAATTGTTCAACTAACTGGAGTTAACTAACCGCGAAGCCCAGCAGTTTTACTCTCACAAGTTAAGTATTGCGGTTTTTGCTATAATGCTCCACTTGAAGTTTTATTAAAAATCTGTTATAAACTCCTCTAGGTTTATTTTAAAGGCAGTATACACAAATCCTGAATATGGGAAAAAGACAAGAAAAGAAAGAGAGAAAGGGATGGCAATAGGTTAAAATAGACAAAGGAGTATGGGAGAGAAAGAAGGATAAAGATAATAACATAAAATGCATAAAGAAAGAGAAAATGAAGAGAGACAGTTATGAAAGTATCATCTATAAAACCTAACACAAAGTATATGTGTTTGTGATACCCAGATTAAAAATTGAGATTTAAAGAACAGCAAAAAAAATGTGAGTGTGCATATCTAAGATCACCAAATACATTCTGTTAAAGATGATTGTGAAAACCATTATATTACAAATTCTGAGTTTTGTATTTTAGAGAATGAATGTTTGGTAACTCTAACAATTTTATACATTCAATTCATTCTTTTTCCATACTCATTCAGACACAGAGAATAATAGAGGCAAGTTGTATACTTTTCAAGAGTGAACTTTGCTGTTTAGTGAATCAACACAGTTACAGAATATAAACATTCATTAAACTGACTTCAAGATGTTATTGTAGACAGATTTGTCAAAATCTAAACTTAGACATAATATCACTGGAAATAATTTTTAAAATTTCCATTATTTTGGTATCACATACATTTTGTGTTTATGACTTATTGATTTGAAGCAATAAATTTCAATTTAAAGATTCTAGAAACTAAAGTTTTAGATCTACAGAATTCCAGCATATCTTAAAAACTCACTTACAGGGAAGACTTAGTCTTTCAGTTTTGTTATTTCAATCATGCCTTTGTTTCAAGTCTTTTGCTGATTAATTAGATTAATTTGCAGGGCATGGTGCTATATCAGGCCTGGTGACACAAAGGGCAAAGATATAGCCTAATTAAATACAGCAGCGCAATTGATATTTCACATGGATTAATGCAAGTGTGGGATCTGTTAATTAAATCTGAGATAATGTTTACTCATCATAAACATTTCGCATGTTTGAGCACAGCGAGATACGGAGATAATCTTTGCAGTCTGACAGATTAATTTCAGAGCTAACAGAAATAATTCCAGTAGAGGAGTTTAGAGCTGACTTTCTTCTATATTTGTATTATAGGTGTTCAAACAAATATATTTTATGTTCCTAATAAAGTGGACAAAATAAAAAGACAAGGTTAACACATTAGGTGTGGCTCGTTTTGTTTAATAGAGACAGCATGTAAATCTGCGCGCTGATAAATTAAATCTACTTGATCACCCATGCAGCAGGTTATTTTGTATTCCTTTTCTTCATCTCCTGTGTAGTCAACATCGGCATGGCATAGACTCACAGTGGATCAAGAAGGTGTGCCCAAATGTGTGTTAGTTCCTCTAAACCACACTCCACTCATACACAAGAAAAGAAAAAAAAACTGTTCTTCACCCTTAGCAATGTAACCGCAGGCAACGGCCTCCTGCTCGGTCTTTCTACCCTACAGCGGGACTGAGGGACTGATTGCTTGTCTCAATCATCCTTTTAGTCCTACTCCCCCCGTCACCAACCACCTCTTCCTACTCTCCACATGTTCACGCCGACACACAAAACACATAATCATGCACACCCTCAACATCTCCCTCTCCTTGCCCTCGTTCATTCTTCTCATTCTGTCTCCTGCGCCTCAGCAACAATCTTTCATGATTTGATGGGCTCTTCTTCTTGTGAGAGCCATCAAAGTCTGATGCTTTAACCCTTTCTGAAAGAGCTGAGTCTGAATGGTAGAAAACAATTAATTCTGCACTGAGGAAGCCCATTAATTAGGCAATGCTTTTGGCCATTTCATAAAAACCCTTCAGAAACAGCAAGGCCACTCAGATAGACTTAAAGAATGCAGTAGCACACCAGGCCCAGCGGGTCCTGGCAAAGAAGCACTATGGGGTAATTCTCACTTTCTATTTCAAGGCTTTATAACTACTGTGCAGGCCTTCATAAAGTGACGCATGTTGTTTGCATGAGAAGCATAACATTAGCCTTGGCTTCTATATCATATTGCGTAAATCCTTCATGCACTAACAATGCCTGTTATAGGCCTAACTAATAATACAGAATGCATAAATGCCATTAAAAGCTAATGACATTCACAGATGTGGTAGAGAGAACTCTTCCAAATCTGGATGAGCGATATAGGCTATGTTCCCTCTAATTGGAGGTAACAGGATAAACACTAGTGTGGAGATGGGTCGGGAGAAAATGAGTTTTGCGATATTTAATTACTTACTAAATCATGCATGATAACATTTGCCGCTTGTGTTGTCCAATATTCAGGGACATTCCAGAGCAAGACAGCCATTTCAGACTAAACAACACCATGGTCCGGTGAGTTTAAAATGCTGATTCAACTGTAGGTCTCCCTTTGAACAGAGGACAGACCTGCCTATGACTGCAACGACGAGGAAGCCCCTGTGACGCTACACCATCCGTGAAATTAAATCAACAACTCCTTCATTGTAATTACCTTTGGTGGATTGGGAAGGCAAAGTGTTGGTGTAAAACAATTAACATGTAATTGTCATCCTGACCAGGTTGGTGGTGATATTGATTCCCAAGAGAGTGAATGAAACCCATCTTGCCACCCGCTTCTATTTGATTTGTTTTTATCTAAGTGATGAATAAAGCAGTAGTACCTCAAAGGGTCAAAATGGAGATTCTTTCATAAACAACTGTGTGATTAAGGCCTGCTCATTCTGAATTTTCTACATCATTAAATTAGTTTTCTCACAATGTTTTCAAACAAGAACAATGCAATTTAATTGGTATCGGTCATGCATTAATTATATAATAAAACTGACTTTGCAAGTCATAATTATTATGTTAATTTGTAAAGTGAACTGATCAAAAGCTGAGAATTAAGTGTTCATAAAACTCTACAATATTAAGCAAAGTCATTTATGTTAATGTTCATAAACCAATCACACTCATAATCTGTCAAGAGTCAAAAGAATTTGTTAGGCAATATTTTTCTAAGCTTTTTATCGATACGTCTCTGACATATCAAAGGAATCAGAACATGTATGTGTAAATCTTAGAATTAGAATGTATTTAAAATCAATGTCAGCAAGAGTCTATTTGAGACTCAAATATATAAACATTGTTAGGTGTCTCCCTAAGCCTAAAAAAAATGATGTTTTAAGAATTTTAAATTTAGATTTTAAGTTCTAGTATCTACTAAGACCTATGAGGGAGAAAATAACAACCTCAGAATGGAATGATAACAAAGTTGAGATGATCAGCTTCCAGCACCAAACCGTCATGACACAATTGAAAATGAGCGCCTTAGTCTGTTGGTGAGAAATTTTTGGGTTTTGACTCTAACAGAACTCGCCTTTGCCAAAGGTAATTCTTATCAAGTACAAATTCATGACTGTCTGAGTAAAAATTGACTGGATATCTTAAAACGCAATAATATTAACAGTGCAAACATTTTAAAGAAAGGACTTTGTACAATTTGGTAATTTTATCTAAATATTTGAACCCTTTCTTACACAAAGACAAAACTGTGTTTTCTGCTGCCTGATTTATGCTCAGGGAATTTTGGTAAATAATTCCAGTAGCCTGTGTGTTACATAATTCTGCACAATAATTACTTTTAACTTTGAATAAATATATAAATAATGTTTATTTATATTTAAACAGGCAGGCAATCTAAATGATATTCAATGGCCACTTGAATATTACAGAATTTAATGTGTAATGTTGTTCTTATACAATCAATATAAAGAATTACTTAGCACTGAAAAGTTTTTTATTTTCAGTGACATGGCTGCATAGCAATGATGTGCAAGCAACTTCTACTTTTCGAAAAAGAAAAAAAACGACGAGGGAGTTTGCAATAATGTGCACAGCATCTGAGAAGTAGAACAACCAAGTCTCATGAGTCATGCAAAACAAAAAATATTCCAAATGCAGTTCTTTATAAATAAATAATGTTATTCTGACATGGAAACATGAATTTAGCTAAACTCTCAGACATAAAGAGAACAATCCTTTAAAACAATGGCACAAATTTAGAGACATGCTGTCAATCACTGAGAGAAAAGATGAATTCCATCCCAGACTCTCAGTGATTTCCTTGCCATAACTCTACAATGTTGATGCATTTCACTCTACTATGCTGATGCATTTTTAATGAAATATTGTATGTATTGTTGTTGTAGTAGAGCACAGGATTCACTTGCTCTGGTTAACTGTGTCAACCTCATATGTGTCAATGGAAAACACACACACACATGCAAAAAAAAAATGGTAGCAAAAGTTATCAAAAAACTCTCAAATACATTGAGGGCCATGTTGGGAAATCACTGGTCTAAAACTGGAAGAACATAAGTAATAGGATTTCATTACAATGCAGGCAGCTGCTTAAAACAAAGTGAATAAATAAGATAGAAAAGCATTTACATTTTATTAGCATTTTATCCAATGTGCTGACTGCCTGTGTGTTTTCCACAACCAAAAAATGCAATAAAGAAATAAAATTCGATCCATGTTTGTTATTCTCTGTTGAAGTGAACACCAAATAAACTTTGCTTACTGAATTAATTCAGACTCACTGAGTTGAAAGGCAAATTTTACATCATATTTTTCTTTCTTTCTTACCATGCAAATTTGTATTTACCTTTTATGGTCTACCCAAAAAAATATTGATATAACACATACAGTATGTTTCTTATTAGAGATAGATAAGGATAATTTGCTGTATCGTGCCTTGAATATCACTAGTGTCCACACAGCTGCCAAATGGGGGGAAGCTGTATGCAGTAACTATGCAGCTTTCCTCATCAGTACGCCTGCTGTGTTGCTGATAAAGGTGTGAGGAACAGGGAAAGGCTGGCGATGCTGCGCTTCACTGCAGCCCCAGCCTCCTCTGCTCCTCAACTGACGTCTTTGATGTCACTCTGTCAAGCGCAATTGGAGTGTCTACAGATACGCCACATGCCCCATACACCTCTATACCCCAAACTGTGACAGGTGAGCCTGCAGTACAGTCAAGGAATCTGGTGTGCGTGTTACATATTTATTGTTACATAGACCTTTCAAATACTCTTAAAACAAACCGCCAGGAAAATCTCTGCTAAGCACAACACCTTTTAGACTTACGGTTGACCTGTTATCCCAACTTGTTTGACACAATCATTGAGAAGACTATAAAGTACCTTGTTTATGAATGTAGCATGTTACTTCCTTTAAAACAATGTTTCAAACTAATTAAATGGAAAAGACACACGCCAGGAGGATTAAATTAGATTGTATGCTGCTTTATCGTATATTTTATTCAGAGATTACTAGCATGTTCAACAATTGTACTCAAGTAAGAGCAGTATTTCTCCAATGTATTGTCATTCATGTAGAAGTAAGACTAAACAAAAGCTATTCAAGTAGTGAGTAACTGTTTGATCATAACATCTGATTTCATTCAAATGAATTATTTGAGAACACAATGTAATCAAACAGATAAAAATATAAAGCTATCTTTAAATTGTGATACTTTAGATATTGAGAAAAAAATGTCAAAACTAATAACATCATTACAAAAAACAACTAATTCAGATCTAAGAACTCACTACCCACACAGTCAGGTAAAAAGGAAAAAAAAAAGAATTGACACTATAAACTACATACAAAAAGTAGATATTCAGAATAAATACAGGCATCTTTCAATAGACTTACATAGAAACAGTTTTATGTTTTTAGCAGCAAAGCTATATCCAATTCCAATATACACAACCTGCTAATAATCCAAGTAACCTGTTTGGTATTAAATCCTAAAAAGAAAGTATGCATATAATTAGTCTAAGATGATTAGCTGTTCTTCCATGCAATAATGCTTTCATATAGCCACTCACAACAAACAGAAGCTCTTTAAAACTGAGGCAATGTAGAGAACCTCAGCTGCATGGTTAATTAATTCATTGGTGAACAAGAGAATCAAATGAGCAGAAATAAGTTTGAGATAACTTAAATACGCATTGCTAACATAGGCTAAAGCATAGTTGACATAGGAAGTATCTGAAGAAGAGACAGAGGTGCAGAGTAGATTAAATATGCATGCAGCGATGGACAAACATACATAAATGTAGTGCTGTCTATATTACCTGTTCTACCTGTACTATCTTTTTGCAACAACTGGATCACAGTAAACATTAATGAACTCCTGATGAGCACAGTGTGAACTGTATGGTCAGACTTGTTTCAGCAAGGTAAGGGTTAGAGGGCAGAGGTTAGGAAGAGATAAAAAATGAAACAGGTCTTGTGCTCCCTGCTGAGATAGGTCTGGGGATTTGCTTGTTGTTATTTTGCCAGTGATGAAGGTTGACTGCTGACAGGTCTCCATAACAAAATGTTCAGAAAGGAATTTCAAAACAAGGCTCACCAGTGAACGTGAAGAAATGCAGAAGTGCATGAACTTCTAACAACACAACTTTTTTAGTAACTTTAAATCCTTTTGTTATTTAGTGAAATTTGGCTTCATAATAAGTATGTTTTTTCTTATTTAAAAAATCCACATGGAGCTTTGGAAAATAAATAATTAATAATGTTATCTATTTTTTCGTTTTCCTCAGTACATAACCTTTCAGTGACCTAGTTAGGGTTTTTATTTTATCCCTGATTACATAAATTGCAACAGCAGTTGTGCACTTCACTAACATAGTGTGAAGAAAACAGTGATAATGTATCCAAGCATTTGGTGAACACTGTCGGCGCTTTCATTGCATTGCATCATCCTATTTAAGAAGAACTGACACAGTGATCTTCTTAGTGAGTGTGTTGACGTGGATATGTGTGTGAGTCTGTAAGTATGTCGTGTGCTTACTTAGTGCAATCTTGGTCAAGTGCAGTCGGTTGACCCAGGAGATCTTACTAAGAGGGTTGGGGGTGTTGAAGACCACCATGAAACTAACTGGACGGCCAGACCTAAAAGACACACATGCACAGACAAACACAGACTCAGACCAAGATGCATGCACAAATAGATCAATATACAACTAGCGTTACAATGGGTCAACTTATGTTGAGTTCTATGTATGCTTTATTTCAAGGTTTACCTCTACCAAAACCAGAAAAGTACAGAATTAGATTTTGATGTGACTTTAATAAACTAAATCCAAAGACAACGGATCAGAGAAAAGAAGACTTGAGTAGAGCAGACAGTGTTTCATTTCATGGAAATTTAAGTTTAATAGAGTAAGAATTTATGCCAGAGCAGCTTTTTCCTTGAAAAACTACAGTCATTCACCTCAGTGTACAGGCGCTCTATGCTTTCAGCCTCTACATAAATATTCAAAGCGTGCTCTGATGATCGCATAGCCTGGTCACAGTAAATCGCTTAAAGGTGGGCACAAGCACTCAAAGAAGAAAAAAAAAAAACCACTAATGTGTGGGCTTTGCTGGCACAACCAGTGGCAGGCTCTGATCAGTTACAGCCTTTTGGAGCCAAATCAAGCTTTGGCACAGTTGGAGACCAGAGCTCAGATGTGTGAAAGAAAGGACAAAAGCAGAACTAAAGAATTTCAAAATGATAGAGACTCCACAACTAATGAAGTCTTTGAAATGAATCTCACCAAAGCACATTTACTTACATTTACAATCAAATGTGATTGTTATACCTAGAAAGTCATTTGCTCAAATCTTTTGAATTAGGATTTTCTTAAGCAAAAGTTATTTTTAACCTTACAGAGACTTTCAGAGAGTTTAAACAAAAGACAAGAGCATAAACACTGAAAACATAATTGGAAGTGAATGAGTTTATTGTTTTATGATATGATACATGAATAAATAAATATTTACTGTGATACTGGGTCCCTATTTGAATCCATTACAAATTTTCTGATTAAAAATAATTGCATTTTCCAACCCTCACAAGAGGTTGAAGCCAGAATGGAAGAGACTGTCTCCTAATAAAACATGTAGGATTCAATCTTTTTCAATTCAAGGTCAACATGTCCTTGAAGATGAATCAAAACATCCCTACTATGCATGGTCAAATAATTATTGAGTTTTCCAAAACTAACAATCATTCAAATGATACAGATTGCAATTACATGAAAAACTGACAATTTATTGTTTTAAGAGAAGAACAAACATTATATAATGCTTTAAAACATGCAACGAAAAACTCAGATAAGGGTGTAGGTGATATGCTAGTGTATCCCATTTACCATATTTTGATTAAGGTGCCTTTCATGCTTGAAGGCAGTGAGAATATAATACTCAGAACACATTGTTTAAAGGAATGAATACACACCATAATGATAAATCTTGATCTAATATAGTCATTGATTTTATTTGAGTAAAAGTTTTAAATTTACTGAAGAAATTCATATTGTGTCATACAGAACTGCTAATTTATTTTTCTATTGTTCACAGCCATTTACCATTGTTAAAAATTTTAAAACAGCCCTTTGTTTTTGCATAACTTTAAATTTGTTTGCTCAGGGCCTTCTAGCATACCAAAATCCTACATTAGTAAAATTATTTGAATTTTGCCTCAGTCACTGTAAGGTAATTTAGATGTGAAATATGTGGTAAACAAATACATTTATTTTAAAAAAGGGATGATAATATGGTTTTGCTTTGCAGCTACAAAACAAAAGAAATGATAAAATGAAGACAAATGAGCCATAGAAAAACTGCAGGTTATTCATATCTGAATCTGAACAAGGTGTCAAACAATGACTTACAACTCAAACTACCCAACTACAGCAGCAGAGAGCAGGTGTAGGAAGCTCCACTCTGAAGTCTCCCTATCCATTGGCCCACAGCAAGAAAATGTAATTATGTCAGTAGGAAAATTATAGTTAGTGTTTAGGTGTTGTTAATGTCTTCAAATAAGACATTAAACTTTTAATATTTTCAAATTTCCTGCCAACTACAGTTTTCTAACTCCAAAACATAGTAGACCACTGGATGACTGCCTTCGTGCTCTAACACCCTGACTTTAGTCTTCTGGGAGAAAACCTGCAACACAGTTATGAATGCCAGTATATGTTGATTCTAAGAAAGTAAATAAAATATCTACAAACTTTACTTTTTTATCTATGCATATTACTCACAAAAATAACAGAAAGGATGTTGACACAACTTTGTGTGTCTTGGGAGCAGTGATGGTTGTAGAGTCTTACAACTGCTGGTTGAAAGGACCATTATGATGCTCCTTTGTGCATTTAAAATGCAACAGGTCACTCGTTCTGCAATAGTGTAATGCAGGGGTGAGTGACTATGTCCAAGAAGGATGTTATTTTTGCTAGAGTTCTCCTTACTCCCACTACCTGCGCTAGATTTAGGGGTTATCCTATGGCAGATTGACACCCAAATTCTTATAAGACTATTATCATAATGTCAGGTCCCTGGATGATCAACAGTGTCAGTATATGATGATCACCAGTTACTACTAGCTCCTTGATTTTCACTACATTGATCTGGAGGTGATTCTGCTGGTACCAGTTCACATAGTCCTGTGTTCACTCTGTACTGCAAATCATCCTCACTATAAACTATGGGAGAATCTTCTGAAGACGGTGAGTCTGTAGTATTGGGGGTAGAACTCTGCGAGTACCCACTCTGCAAACCAACATGTTGAACACACTGTTCTGCATCCTCGTACTTTGGGACACCAGTGAGGCAGTTTAGTATCCACTGACACAGATTATGTTCCACTCCTTAGGAAAATGTACCTGTTTTTCAGTGCAGGAGAGGCATCATCCACTCTAATGTCAGACTGGCAGGCAAATTGGTGGATGCTTTTGCAGTGATACCACAAAGAAGGTCTTTCATAGCTCCAGGCTCATATTAAACTTGTGTTCCATAATGCCACAAAGCTGGTCTGTACAGCACCTCAGGACACTACGCAGATGCCATCTGGACCTGCAGCTTCTCACACCTTGATCTTTACAGCTTGTACCTCATATGTAGAGCTGAGAGGGAGCGGTTGTGGAGTGGGCTCTGTGTTTTGGAGATGTAGCGTTTGAAGCAGAGAAAGTGGTGGGTGACTAAGAGCTGAGAGGTGTGAAAGGTTAAAGCAGACAGATACTGAAAAGGCAGGGGCTGCAGCAGGAATAGCTGGGCTGGAGAATGGGTAGTTTTCTGATTAAACCCTTTGAAGTACTGATTCAGATCATTCACCCATCTTTCATAACACATGGACATGGAGTTTGGTTTGTGGCATGAAATCAATTTCTGGTTCAACTAATCCCCATTTTTGTTTCATCCTAACAATTACTAGCATAGTCCCCTCACCAGTGTATCCTTGGTAGTAAAGTGTCCAGAGTTTCCCCATCTATCTTATACAAACACAGCAAAAGCTCCTCTTCTTGTCACTCTCTGTCATTCTGTTGACCCAAAGAAATGAAAACATCCATAGTTAAGAGTCTCCCTGTGATTAGTATGGTTCACCACGTTTCAGTCAGAATCTAGCTGATTTCCCAGCAGTTCCTCTGATGACAGGTAAGCGCCACTAGATCAACCAGCTTGTTTCACACTTCCCATGAGGAACAGAATAACAGGCCTGAACCTTCTTCTCCTGCTGAAACACCCAGAGTCAGCATGGGTCCCGTGTCTCTTTATCTTCAGCTCATGGGTAACATTGAAGGCTTGTGGGGAAACGGCACAGCTGCAGCACAGAAAGCTAACAGCTGATCCCTGGTATAAACAATGTAGCTGTTCTTGTGGCCCTCTGAACACAAGTGCAGCTGAGAGAAAAATGAAACACGAGATTGTCCAAAAAACCATCAGCTCCGTTGTGGGTCCAAACAAAGGTGGAGAAAAAGAAACACATATACGCATAAAAGCTCAGGTCTAATATGGGAGCTGTTTTAGAGACTGCCGGCTCTAGCTACACCATAATAAAATTTTTAAGACCCAAACAAGTCTGAGACTGGAATTGGAGACACATACAGATGTGTTTAAGTACAACAGAATATCATTATAATTATTTTTTTTTAAAGAAATGAACTTTTAGAGCATTAATTTTATTTAATTTCTATGTTATGGCCTGCATTTACATATGGACTTCAGAAGCAAGCTCTGTATTACTGGCTTATAGCTGCCAAGATCTGTTGACATTTCCTCACTGAAAGGAGAGTAAGCCATAAAAAACATATACATTAATGAAGCTTCCTGTTCACATAAAAATATTAATGGAAAGTTGAGTTTCAGGAATAAAATACATATTTTCAGCAATGGTCCACAAATAACAAAGATGGCTTAAGATCAATATGAAACAAACCTCATTAAAGAGTTTGGGAGAAATGACCAAGAAGTGACCTGAAGTGAACTTTTTAAAGTTAAATTATAGATCAAAATTCCTTTTTATTAATATTCCTGTTATTTGAGTGGGGAATAGGAGATGTCAGATAATAAAAAAATTGTATGGAAAGGGACTGCAAGAGTGGACCACAGCAATCACCCAGAACAAGAGTCACTACACATTATAATAACAAAGATTCAAGACAGCATAGCTTTCTGACTGCTCTCCATGAATGCCTAGCAGCACAAATTAATCTACTAATGAATGATGGAACCCACAAAAAGCTATGTATCCCAGGCAAAGTCTGATCATGAAGGACCCCCAAAAAAGAGCAATGGTATCCAACTAAGGGTGAATCACTTCCTTCTGTGCAACATAGAAATTACTGTCAGACATCAAAGCAGCCAGGTTGAGTGGGCACATGGCTCATTACCTGACTGGAACCCAGAACGGAATTGGCAGGAACACCAGAGGTGTCTATCACCTCCAGGGCAGTAACTCAACATTGTAAGAACACAGATTCTACCAAATACAGGTGTTCACTTTGACATTTGGCTGTCTTAGTCACCTGCTTAGTCAATTTTTTTTTAGCTTGGAAGTCATTGTGTTGTCTTTGTCTATTTTTTTTCTTCCCCCCATTTCTGCTGACCTAAAATAAGATTCTACTTTAAGTCTAAAAGGATATTAGCATTACAACCCCCAAATTAGAAAGTACTCGATGTCTAGTGATTCAGAAAAGCTTGTCTTGTCTAGATTTATCCAGCTTTCTCATAACTAGAAGTAGTTTCCCTGATCGAGGTTGTGCTGTCTTTTTTAAAGAATTGAGCAGCTATCAAAAGAAATAGCCTTTTCCCAGCTACCTGTGAATTCTACACCAATTCTGCTGTTATTAGAAGGGGAAGAAAAGAAAAGGAGGAAGAGAGTGTGTGAAAAAGGTGGATGCAGGGACAGACACACACTAGGAAGCCAATTTCACTCTTAAGCATTATTAGGAGGTAATTGAGTAGAGAAGTGAAAGAAATCAGAAATTCGATTTCTGCCATACCTAGTAGTGCTTTGTCCAAACTATTTTAAAAATGCATATAGCGAGAAGGAGAGGGACATATGCAAAATGGGAACAAAGCAAAGACATTTCCGACATGTTGAAAAAGTTGCATTTTCTCACTGAGGTGTTACTCAGTTACTCATTCTTAAACATAGCATGTGCAATTTGCCAAAGAAAGAGGGAGAGACAAGGTGTGAAAAGCTTTATGCTTTTCACTTATCTTGATTCTTTAGGTTGTACTTCATGCACATACAACATCAAACATGCTAAACTGAGAGCAGTATCCATTTCTCTCCACTGCCCAGTGACTGACAACCGCAGTGCAGGTGTGCTGCGCGGCCAGAATAGAGAACGAGCTCACGCGTGCCGGCAGAGAGGACACCAGGAGACCTAGGAGTGTAAGGAGAGCCAGAAGGGGAATAGGACTGAGAGAAAGCAGAGCAAAGTGAGTAGCAAAGGGAGAAGATGACCCAGTGATTTAAGGGGGCAGGTCAGCTATGACAGTAATGCACAAGAACGGGACAAATGCAGATGTGAATGTTAGTGGCACTTCCCCTTCATCCTCCTGAAACCCAGTGTGTCGGATAGAAACTCGGATTTGCAGTTGAAAAAACTTAAAGGACACTACATTTATTTCTAAATTTGTAAAATGCTAAAACTGCTGCAACCTCGGTCACCATTTTGTTAGTCTTGACTCACTGTAGTATGTCTGACCAAAATCCTTGCATGCAGAAAAAAGACAAAGTATTTTGTTTTTGTTATTTACAAAGGTTTATCAATTTTCAGACAGACAAAAAAGCCTGTACCATTATATTTAGAGGGCAAGGCTCCATCTGAATTAATTCTAAAAGGCTGCAGAAATTAATACAATATTAATATTAAAGCACTGTTATTTTGGGGTTCATCTCCATGATTGGGAATACAATAAAACGGTATTTGAAAGTAACTAATTGGATCTATTATGATAACTTTGGCTTTAAATAATAAACATGAAAAAACAAATCATGAATTTGTTGTATTAATTAGCTTTTTTTTTTACCTGAATATGTTTTGTATCCCAACTGTCTGTAACTGCATGCTTGAAAAGGTATTTGGAAAAGGTAAAATTAATCTAAGAAAATAATTTCAGTGTATTATTAAAAACAATTCAATGTTGTCGCTGTCCTGTAACAGCCAGATAAGCTTCAACCAACACAATAAACAGACCCTTACCAGTTAAGTTTGTTGGCTGATTACACGCTAACAAAGCAATATATAGAACAACAAAAATATATTTTCAATTGAAAAATAGCATCTAAGAAAATCATTTCAAAGGAACTCTTATTGGTGGCTATATTGGTGAAGTTACTGTATCTTCCTGATTAAGGTAATAATGACCATCTCCCAACATCACTGGCATTTACCTTGTCCATGCCAGTGTAAGATGATCATTATTCTAAGAAATACTCCCTGGCACCAGAAGCTTAACTTAGGACTGGGGAGAAGGATTTTCCCATAACCCTTACAAATCTCACAAGCATACAGAAAGTGTATAAGGCAAAACTCTCTGGAATAAATTTAGGTGAGAATAATATCCTTCCCATGGTGTCTATATTTATAATAAAAACTAGTTAAGAATAAAAATGAAGCAATCTACAGGAAATATATTTGAAGAGTGAAGAAAACAAATGGTACATCTTTGGACGAGGTCAAAAAAGCCAAGCACTTAAGACAGGGATCTATGACGATTTTGGGTAAGGAAGCCACAATAACAAGATAAAAGTTATCATAGCTTGAAGGAGCACAACATTTTGATTATGATTATTATTTTATTAATATTGTAAAAAAATATATTATTTTGACCCCATAAACTAAATATCTATACCTAAATACAATTTATCCCATTCTTGAGTTGTGGTCAAGGGCCACACAAAATCATTCCAATGGCAACGACCATCCCTGCCTTACGATATACAATTGAGTTTAAAATCATCTTCTTTAAACCTTTGGGTTTTAAAGCGTATGTGATTTTGGGTACATTAGTTCTACAAAAGGATGGTATTTTAGATTATGTCATGCATATGTTTGTACTTAAATGGTAAGGTTTTAAATTTTTTGACAAAAGTTAAAGACCACAATTTTTACATAGCAACACCCAAGAATTATTTAAATATTGACAGCACTTTATTTCCATTTTCATAATTAATGTAGCATTAAAACAATTAATAAAGATATAACATTGATCAAATGCTACCAGAAGAGAAACAGAATTGTGACTGAAAAATAAATTTCAGGTATTGAATTTGAGTACCAAGCCAGTACCATCAAAAATCGTTGGAATGGTGCTGAGTAAAGACAATGTGTAACCACAGTGGGAACCTATTGTTGTTTGCCTCCAATGTGATTGCGTCAACATGTAGGAATGTGAAAAGAAAAAAAAAGAAGAAAAAAATTATCAAGCTGTCCCTGGACAAACAAAGAGGATTGGAGGATGCGGGGTGGAGGCTAGTGGAATCAAATTCTACATTTACCACCCCCAAAAAAGAAAAAAGCTTTTATAGAATGACAAAGAAGTAGAAAACAGAATGTGTTTAATATGCCCATTATGCATTATGTCTTATTTTGTAGGATGTTACAGATGTTGTGGAAAGAGCCTTACAAAGTAATGAAAATAATCCACAAACAGTAAACTTTTGATTAGCTGGTTTATGCTGTGAGCTGTATACCAGGAAATACTAGATCAAGCTTTGGCCTCATACACAGCTATTGTGATTGTTTTTATTTTATTTTGCTATGCAATATATTTTTGATGAACTCTGTCTTCTGTTTAATTTAAAGAGTGAACTTCTGTGAGCCACATGCACAAAGTCAAACATCCCCTTCTTGCTTTTGGAAGAGGGCAATTACATATTTATATTTGAATGAATAATAAGTAATTTTTTGTTTACTGTGATTAGCTGCAGATATTTTCTTCAGTTTGATAGGCAATCACATCTACATGTTTGACTAAGTGTTCCTTTTTTGCCTTGATTAGCCCTGATTGGTATTAAATGTGAACACCTTTGACAATTACCTTTATGCAATTATTCACTCCTCTGTTCGTTATGTGTAAATTGCACTCAGACTAACACTGTTTCAGTTCAAGCTGAGATATTTTTTTCAAACCATACAAAACATTGTGGGATGATTTGGGCTTGATGCATCAGATTCAGGATTACAAACACACACTGGCTCAAAGATAGCTGTAGCTCCCACTGACCCAGTGACAGGCACTCTCCTTGGTGCTGAAATGTGAAATCTCTATTGCCTAGGAGTCACTATTGTAGGAAGATTCACTCCATGCAAAAACTAATAGCCAATTGTGTATTATTATGTACGGGAGGGTGAAACCAACAGTCTTTAAGATTTGATTCATGAACTTTAAATTACCACACTGATTAATTTATTCATTTGGAGTACCAAAATTAACACCCAGGCTCTAATATTTAGCTGTTTTAACAATCTTAGTCAAAAACACTGTAAATAGCAATATTGTTTATGAGCAACACGGATCGCTGCGGTTGACTACATCAGCAGAAAATAGCTATGTTTTCAATGCTTTAGCATTTAGCCAAGTTTAGCTTAGCTCCAGTTAGCATTAAGAAAACAAGACATTTAGAACATTTTAGGGATATTTTACTCTATAGTGGCTTATTGGCATGAAAGAAAAGTAAAATATACCCATAAAACAGAGATCATTTCAACCTTACAAAACTATTTGTGATTAAAACACTCTCTGGAATGACGTTTTAACGGTCTGAACTCTAGTTAGCGCATCTTGCTCCATTGGAATTAGCTCTAAACACCATCCACAATACACCACCACATGCACAATAAAATGCATAATTTAATCAACTTCATGGAGGTGAACATTTTAAAACTGAGTCAGGATAAAACATTATAAGAGTAAGCCAGATTAAATGTGTATGGTACATAGGCCAATACCTGAATAGGGAAAATAGGTTTTTGGTTTTTTTACTTTTGTCATACTAGTCTGCTCTGCACCAAGTCAGCTAAGATATGATTACAGTGACAGTAGGCTCCATGCTTTGAACCTATTTAAGATCAGCCTATCATAACAAAGGAAACATTAAGGTGTCTGGTGATTGATGCAATTAAAACAACATGCTTGGGTTGCTTATAATCAGAGGCAAAGGTCAGTTGAATAAATTACACAATGGACATAAGAAAAGGTAGCAGCCAGGTGACCTGGGAAGACTGAGTACATTATTAATGTGTAGAACTGCACAGGACTCCATTAACATAAGCAGGTTACATAGCTTATTCAAGACCAAGACCCTGACTACTGAAAAACAAAACATTTTGTCCCCACCAGTGTCCACCAAACATCTCTCTGCGTGTATACTCATCTTTCCAATTTGCTAATCACACTCTTTTACAACACAACCAACATGAGCGATTGGAGCAAGCATCAGTTCTAAAATAACTCCACAAATCCTGATGCCCCTGCAAAACAGATTCTGAGCATCTGTTCCCATCTCTGCATGGCTACAAACAAACACTCAAATTTGTCTGCTGTCAAAGAACATCGCTTATTTTTTTTTTTGTCACAATAAAACAAGCACAACCAAAATGATTTTAACTACAACCCCGCTTATAAAAATAGCCTGCTATTTTATGAACCGCATTGCAACATAGGCACAATTTGGTACAATTTATTAAACATTTTCTGATTGGCTGAAACGTCCAAGAACACAGCTTCTGTATTGCTATATGGTCCTTCGTTTCATATAAAAACTAAAGATTCTGTAATCTTTAGTTTGCAGAATCTTTAGTTTATTATTCTATCTAATAATGTTCTGACAATAGGATGCATTTCATGTGTTTACTACACACTATTGCAGGTAATGTAAAACTACAACTAAAGTAACTCAAATTAGATTTTTACTCAAACAACCTAAATTAATTTTGCTTGTGTTTATATTTATAAAGACAACACAATATTATAAAGTATTTTGTACCTACTCTTTTTGCAACTGGTAAACATTGAAGCATCCTACTTCAAATAAAAATTATGCATAAGCATCACACATTCAATGGGGTCAGAATCAACCATGTTCTGCTGTGAAAATGTATACTGTTTGTACAGTTAGAGTTCAAAGCAAACTCTCTCAAAATAGCAATTAAAGTACGGAAGAACTCTATTATCCATAGTTTTCTATCTGAGTATAATCTTTATGCAGTTTTGACAGTTCTACAGCTCTTATCAAGAGAAAGCAATTTAACTGTAACTGATGTAACTATTAAACTATATTATATTTTATATTACATGAGATTCTATTTTAAATCTGTAACTGGTAAATGCAATATCTTTATACTCTTTCAAGCAAATCTGAATGTTTGTCAGTGATTGAGAGCTGAATAGACTAGTTACAGGAAAAAACAAAATGGATAGAAAAGCAGATGGATATACAGTGAACCCTCGTTTTTCGTGGGGGTTGCGTTTCGAAAAGAACCCATGATAGGCGAAATCCGTGAAGTAGTTACCTTTATTTTTTTACAATTATTATAAAGCATAATTAAATACTCTACATTGAATCCAAAAAACAAAAGTTTTAAGTTAAGTTTAAGCTAAGAAGGTAAATCAATCAGTTGTTTATGTATCATAACTGTTTTTGCCTCACAAATGCTACATCAACAGATGTATTTTCCGTAGACTCAACAAACAACTCTCACATACAAATGGTTTGTAAGGAGTCAGAGCGAGACTTGTCTATCTGGATGAGTCAGGCAGTAAGGATGACTTCAGTAAGTGTCAATCTTTTAAGTATGAACCGACTTGTTGCCCTTGCAATGGTAAGTCATCTGCAAATAATACACTCTTTTTAAGCAAAAATGATAGGTCCCCTTATGAACAGTCTGTGCTTGGAGATGGTTGGCAAAGAAAAAAGAAAATCAACAAACACATTTAGTTTAACTATAAAATTTGAACTCTATATCTGCTGCATGCCACAGCATGGTCCCCATATCGAGGCCTTTGGTTGCTCCTGCATATGCACCTAAAGTGGATGTTAATGAACTGCTGTCACACGTAGGAGGGTGCCTTTGAGGCAGCAGTCAGGATTCTCTCCACGTACTCGTCTGTTTGCAGTGTGGAGGCTGTGATGTGCTGCCTGACTGCAGAGACTCGCTCCTGGGCAGACAGGAGGGGACCAACTCAGTACAGGGGGTCCCTGCTGCGGTACCACTCTATCACCAGCAGAGAAAAGGCTCAACACCAAATGCGTGTGGATGCATGTTTCTTAATGTGTGCTACTTTTATTGAAACATATGCTTGCTTAAGTGCATTTGCATTTGTCACCAGGAAGCTTGTGTGAAGATGTGTAACTCACAAACACAGATGTTGGAAGTAATGTTGCACAAAGCTGATTGTCAAATTAGTAGCAAAAGGAAGCAGGAAGAGAAAAAAAAAAATCTAACTTTTCCATAAACATGTTTATGAATGTGTTGATGCATTTGTGTTTGTGGAAGAATCTCAGCAGACAGAGTCTGGTCAGTACTGTTCCCTGCAATCTGCCACTATTGCACCCTGGGTAGTGTCAAAATGATTTGAGCACCCGGTGTGCCACCTGTCACCCTGTGCCCCTAGGCTCATGGTGGTCCAACCATCCAACACCGAGGCCCAACCTCATTTAGATTGCTATCACACAACCAAAATTTTACCCTTTTTGCCTTCAGGATATCCATCTCTCTTGCTCCCCAAATCCCAGGACCATTTTCTTGCATGATTTAAGCCCAGGTCTTGGTCTACATTAGTGTTTTCAATTCCCTGCATGTTTTAGGTGTTCCCCTTCTACTGCACCCAACTTGAATAAGTGGGTGATTAACAGGCTTCTGCAGCACTTGGTGACATGCAGGAGCTGGTGCAGTCATTTGAATCAGGTGTACCGGAGCAGAGACGCGTCTAAAACATGCAGGGCAGTGGACCCTGAGGACCGGAATTGAGAAACCCTGGTCTACATCATCTAAATCTTAAAGACAAATATAGAGAAGGCACCTATGCATGAGGTAGAAAATCTCTTTGTCAGTGCAGTTTCTGACAGCATTATCGCAAGAATTCAGCAAATAGGTTACCTCTTTAAGGGGAATTTGGGGGCTCTGTTGTAAGCATGACATCTGGCTCCACCAAACATCTGAGTAAGCAGATTGGCCCTGCAGGCCTGGGGTGACAGCCGATGAGGAAGCTGGGAGATGTGGGAGAACTGATCTGAGCTGCTACTCTGCTCAAGCTGTCACTTTAACTTGGCTTGGCACAGTTTGATTCTCTCTGGCTCTGAAGCATTAGGCCCTCTACTTTGACTGCCACTGCCCTGCCGGCACCAAGCCAAGTCTTTCATGGAGGGGGTCGCTCATCACTTTCACTCTCTTTCTTCCTCTCCTCGTTCTGCTTATTCTGTCTCTGCAGGGCTCCAGCTTCTTTATCACAATCTTTCTCTTTCTGTCCCCCCCTGCTTGTTTCTTATCCAATTCCCAACAGAAGCCACAAAATTGGATCCATTATAATCTGCCATTATTTGCTATTCCCAGCAGCTCCTGTGTAACACTCTAAGCTACTCATACACTCTCTTCTTGCCATCTTTGTTGTTCTCTAAGTAGGTGTTCAGTCCTTCAGTAATCATGCCACCCACATAAATTCACCTCCATATTTTAAACTTCATGTATGACAGCGAAGCCACTCCAAGAGTCTGTTTGATTGCACATGTGAAACTGAGATAAACAAATACTGCTTCTCTGATTAAACCCATGATCCTCCCTACCTCCAACATTTAAATTCTAAAGTCAGAGTGACTGTGTGGTTGAATCAAAGATAATGACAAGGTCAAAGGGAAAAATGTTGTACATTTGCCATTGTTGCTGTGCACAGAAGCTTTCCATCCACAAGGTATTTCTGTTTTTACTTCATTTCATTTTGGTTAATTATAGAGCTTTCATGGAGGTTGAGGCATTGAGAAAACTACATTTCATAGAGGATTAAAAAAATTACTTTTCCACAAAAGTGCAGAGACTGTAAAAAAGAACACAAGGAGAGGTTAAACGCTAAATGACAGAAACACTGTTCTGTAAAATATAGCAGTATATTACAAAACAGTGCAAAGAGAATAAAATAGAAACGTGTTGGTTTACGTTCCCTTCGACATTTAGCATTTTACTATGTCTGGATCTGTATGGTTGGATGAATCACTGCACAGGTCACAATATTCCAGTTCACAGTAAGCTGAGATTGAAACTAAAGTATATAATCAAATTACTGATTCAGTCACAAACCACAATTTAACTAACTTAAAAGTAAACCATGGATATCCCTCAACAGAGCTTTTGATTCTTTGACCATCTAAGCCTCAATCTTCCAAAGAAGCAGACAGTAAAGCCCTTATGAACTCTTTCTTTATAAGTGGCTATATAAACTCCCTCACACATTTTAAAGTGTAAACTTAAACTGGGAAACCCAGAGACTGAGAGACCAGTCCCTAAATGGAAAAATAATGTAGCATAGATTTTTATCATGAATTGTAGGTAGTCCAAGCTATGCAAAAAGTTCAAGTGAAGCAGAGTGAATCCAATAAATTATACAAACAGAACATTTTGTGACATTTTTTTTATTTATTCATGCACAGAATTAAAGAAAATATACTCTAGTTAAGCAATTATCCCCCCAAGGCAGAGCAAACTGTTCTCATATTTAATTTGCAGAAATGCAAAGGTATTCCAATTGCCCAATGATCCTCAGTAATAGGAGATACCATATGTCACCTCAGTTCCTTTAATGGAAAATGAGAAAATGGTTTTACACAAGTTGTCCTTCTGAACCCAGAAGATGTTGTAGAATCCCAGAAAAATTAAGCAATGTTTTCTCTCTCTGTAATAGTTAAACGTCCAATTCGAAAATATGCAGACACACTATTTTTCTGTTCTACTCCATATTTCATTCATTCATTTTAAAATAATCATCAATAAAGAGACTACAATTAAAGAAGAATTTAAGTTTCATATTAGGTTACAACCCCCCCCAAAAAAAAAAAACTAATGATCTGGAGAAAGACCTGGTGTCTCTCCCGTTGACCACTGGAGATAAGCATCAGCACCCCTGGTAATCCCACAAGGAAAAAGCGTGTTGAATAATGAATGGATGGATGGATGGATGGATGGACAGTGTTAGTCTGACTGTATGTTTACGACTGTTGTCCCATCTGGAAGTTTAACTTCCGTCTTAGTCTTTTGCAGGCTCCAACGGGTTGCCAACTTCTTTTGATTCACTGCTGCATGTTTCTTAATGTTTGTTGTTTTTACTTTCTTGGAAACTATCATTGACTGTTATGAAAGGCACTTTTAAATAAAATTTGTAATTATTTTTAAAGTTATGTTCTAAATTAGTAGGACCATTTTCCCATCTTCTAAGACCACCCTCCAAAAAGGCTGCATAGTGTTGTCACCATATTTCACAATGAAGATGGTGGTTACAATAAAGGGTGATTTGCAGATGTATGTAGGCCAAAAAGTGCAATTTTGACTTCATCTGGCCTAATTCCTGTATTTTTGTACTACTTTGTGATGGGCCATCACATACAATTCCAATAAAACACACTAATGTTTGTACTGCAATAAGTCAGTGTCAACATAGTTATGGATTGAGTGAAGTAGTTGAGATTACTTGAAATACAAAAAAAACTTGCTGAAACACTTTTTAAGAATACTTGTTTATCTGAATTGGCCTCCAACCCATGTCATTCACAGAAACAACACACAGAAAAGGAACAAATATTTAAAGAATAACAGTGAAATTTTGTATTTATCAAAATAAATATCATATCTAACTTAAGATCTGTGTTTCACAGACAAACCTCAAAGATTGTCCTGAAAACATATACTTTTTTGTGCCTTTGTTGTACTAGACGTGTGGTAACACATATTAAAAAATTATTAAACTATATTATATTTTATATTCCATGAAATTCTATTTTAAATCTGTTCTAGATAAACACAGATTCTTATTTTCACCATTCATTATCATAATGTTTTCTTGTGTAATTTTGATGTATTATCTGAAATAAAATAAACCTGGACTATTCCTTTATTAGTCTGGTATAATTGCCATTAAAATAATATAAAAATTTTAAACCTTTTAGTAAGCTACCACAACGGGGACACTATTTTGTGTTGTCTCACATTTTATTGTCATATTTTCTTATTCCCAAGCATGCCATTAGCTGCACGTTTCAATTAGTGCTTTACCTTATGTGAAATTCTACTCACTTGTCTGGCCTGCCAGGCACCTGCAGGCGTAAGCGACACTTGTTAGCACACTGGATTTGTTCTTCTTTGATGCGGATAAGCCTCTGCAGAGCCAGACACCAGTCCTGGGACACGGTGGTGTTTAGGTTCTTTGAAAGAAAGACACACACATTTAAAACTGGCTGATTCTAAACTAAGGCATGCACGGGTCATCAAGCACACAGCACAAGTCATGCACATGAAAACCAAAGGTACATCCTATAGAAGCTCACATTCCTAAGGTATGTTTTTTTTTTTTTTACAAAACCTGCAGTGCATTATTTGAACCAATTTTCTTCAGTTAATAAACTGTGCAATCTTGTTCATTCACTCAAATATAACTCTGAATTTATTTCAGTTCTGACATCCATTTTATAGTAACGCCTGGACCCTCTAGTCAAACAGAATGAAATCAATTTTCTGCAGCAAATGAGCTGTGTAGAAGTATTTTGTCTACTTTATTTTTTTCAACAGACAGTAATATAACTAGGTGGAAAGGAATACCAGCCATTAAGTGCCAGACCAGCATCCCTCCTCCTGAGGACATTGTGCTCATTAAGCCCGGAGAAGCAAAGGTGCAACCATTAGCCCGTGAAACTCGGGTGATTACTGGAGTCTACCTCCCTGGTTGTGTTACTGTATGTAGCATGTAGTGCCATAAATGTGATACCAGAAAATTATAAGGAAGGCTACTGATTTGTACAGTACTGGAGGGTGTCGACGGGCTCTTTTGTATCAGTGAGAACATCTCATTCCCACCCTTATGGCACTATTCTAGGGGAGAAAGATGGTAGATCATGTGCTTCTGCAAATTAATAATTTGAAAAAGGAGTTTTATTTTAATAACATCTTAAAAATCTTTTTTTTTCCAGGTGAAAAAGCTGAAAAATGTGACCCTCTCTTTGTAGAGTTCTTACCTCTTGGATGTTCCACCTTTAACTGTTTAAGCATCTTAATGCGTTCTCTGTTATTCCTCTTCTAGTTTTGAGAGGTTTCAAAGGTTTTATGAGGCTAGCTTCTGCTGGTAAATTGTATTTCTATGAGTCAAACATTTTAATTTACCATCTTTTGATAACTTGATCACAAACAACTAAAGAGTGCCAAGAGTGCTAACAGCACTCTTGGCATAGGTTAAATTAATTCTTCAGCATCAGTCTTTCTGTGAGCGTTTTTCTCAAAGATCAAAAATAGTAGCATACACATTCTGGAACAACCTAGCCTGTGCAGTGATGTGATGCATGTGAACAGAACAGACTATGTTTTGGTGATCTGAACAGTTTCAGCTAAAGGAAAAAACGTAGCACAGTTGAGAGAATTTGCCATTTGGCTTTCTTTTTTGGGGGGGTCTTTATATGTTTTGAGATTAACTGCAACATGTAAGTTCAAGACGTACCTGGTATATCCCCTGTAGCGTGCCCACAAGCAGAGTAACCTCTTCCACAACTGAAAGGTCATGTTGAAGTTCCTGCAGCTCCTGGTACAACCGTGGAGGGCCCAAGAGAGCTTTTCCTGGGAGATGGGCACAACAGAGTTTGGATATAAGCATTAGATTGCATAATGCAGCATATGCTGAGAGTCACAGTCTCAGTACACAGCGATAAAATGCAACTATTTAGTCAGTTTTATTGAGCCAATAACTACTTCAACTCACAAACAGGTAAATGCTGTTCTTCTTATGCTGTAAAGTTCATTTACATTACATGTTTCAAGTTTGATATCAATTGATTTGCACTAATAGTCATTTGTCTAATCAAGTATACCAGTACTTTACAAAGCTATTCTACTCCAAATTGTTAGTTAACTTGTTCTTTTAAGTTCCAGTATTTACTAGTTTTTGTTAAATATACTTGTCTTGAGCAGCTGTCATGTTACTGTTACAATAGGGCACAAACACCAAATTAGAGCATGTATGTCAGTATGCATTTAATGCTCTTTTATGAGTAAAGCCACTGAATATAAAGAGTGGTCAAAATTTTTGCTGTTTTCTACGTTGTGCTGACATGCAGAATACTTGTTAGCAATTATATTAATCATTTGAATGTTGTGATTACAGATGAAGGCTTTGCCTCTGATTACAGAGAAAGGGGATTAATCATTTATCAAAATGTGCTATTTTTGTAGGGACTGGAGAATAGTTCAAAAGGGATTGAAAAAAAAGATAATTCACATTGAGGCACAACTTAGGGGACGCACCCTGTCACATCACTTAAAAACTATTGTGTTGGCACTCTAAAAGGTAGAAATACATTATCCGTTTCTGGTCACAGTTTTATTAGTTTAAAATATGGAGAAAAAAATATGATTAGAAATTACTTGTCAAATATTGTCTGCATTTAAAATTAATCCCTTTGAATAAAGAAATTTGTACATTTATTTTTTAAAGGAGAGGCACTGTGTATTTTCCAGGCACATAGTGCCAATTTATAGCACAGTCAAGTGGCTAACTTACTGATTAGTTATTGCAAAAATACTGCATATATAAACATAATTCAAAGGAAATTTGACTTTCCACTTTTACGTCTTGAAATTGGCTCCTGTCTCTTTAAGAAGCTAATATTCTTTCAGACACTCCACCTTTAGCACATCATCACAAACAATGTTTGTCCATTATGCCGTTTACAACCGTTCTTAGTAGCGTTGTAAAGTAGCGTTGAGAAGTAGTTTGTATAAGCTCAGCAAATGCACAGTTCCAACAGGTGTTTCCTAATTACTGCTGCCCTTAGTCTGAAGGAGCTGCGCTGCTAGAGGCATGGGGGAAGAGCTCTGTGAGGCAGAAGCTCTGATATGCAATGAAGAATTAAGTTATTCATGCCACTGAAAATGTTATATAATTTTCACCAATATCTGTTTATCTTCTTAAGAAAAAGACAGAAATATCATTATTATACCATTAATAATGGTATAATAATGGTATTATGTCCATCCATGTCCATGGATGGACATTTCACTTATCCATTCAGTTGTATTTGAATTTTTATTAATTTGTAAGATTACATCCTACAAGACCATTTTTACCAGTCTCCAATTTTTCTCTGCATGTAGATTAAAAAGTAAAAGCTCAAGGTCAAATTGTTCCAACAACAGGAAAAGGAAGGCATTGTCTGACAGAACAAATACAGGTGCAGGAGGTGAAGTTGCTTTGGTTCAAAGTCTAGTGGGCACTAATAAAAGAGTTTCAGTGCATAGAAGAATCGATCACCATTATTTGTTGAACTACAGAAAGTGAATTTATGAGTAAAGAAAAAAATTAGATGGAGAAACTGTTATTTGGGGCTATGATGCCCTTTGCTAGCCAAAGAGAATGCAGGTGTCTCATTAGACGCAAAATTCAGCATCGATTTGAGGTCCACAGGCTTCAAAGTCTTTCTCTCCCAGTACCAGGAATCAATACCCACGTCTCCTCCTGTCTGCCGTCCCCCGTCCCAGCTCCCCTGGCCCACATTTCTCCGGCAGCAAGCTCTGTGAGAGTTGCCTAATTAAATTCTGCAGGTAGATTTTGCTCCAAAGCAGCCCTTGCCCTGTCTCTGCTGCCACATAATAAAGTAGCAAGAGAGGCGAGTAGGTCGGCGAGTTTAGTGAGGCGTGCTCATCCGAGGGGACCTGCAGCTGTTTTGCTATTCGCGTGCATAAATGGAGTGAGAGCAGAGCCATAAGAGAGACTATGGGAGAGGGAAATGGGGAAGGGTGGGCTGCTGTTATTCATCTAAAGAGTGCCATTGTAGCTTTGGGGGTTTAATAGGATCTTTGACACTGGCACACAGTGACATCTGTCATCTGCGCAAGCAAATCAATAGGTGAGACATCTGAATATAAAGGGGTAGTGCTGTGTGCTGAAAGAACAATGTCAGAGCATTGTCTTCTTCAAAGGGATTGCCTGGACCTTTGTGCAGGTTCCCCTGGTCTTCCCGGGCCTGCTTTTGGCTACAGCCCAAGAGGTGAATGTGCTGAGTTGTAATCCAACATAATCCAGTTGGTGAGGCAGGATATGGTTTATACACTAAAACATGACTATCCTCGCTGGCCACAAGGCACATAATTCACTGGTGTAGAAGGCCTGAGCCCAGAGGGGTCGGTCCTCACACTCATTGACTGTGCCAGTGATGCTAGCTAGTGGCTTTAAAGACAAAGCAGCTTCAATGCTTATGTCAAAAACCTTGTCTGATCTCCAGCCAAACCCTCTGCTACACCACAGACGGAAAAAAAACAGCATTTCTGACAGGGGGTCATACGGGAAGCAGGAATAAAAGAGTGTGAAAGGGGGTAAGTCAGTGTAAGAGAATAAACACCTGGAACAACTGGCTTTCAGGGAAAACACATTAACATTGTTTGGCTCTCCATGTGTTGGGGGATACAGACAAGAAGCCCAACAGCAGAATAAAGACACAGAATGATGGAAGGTTTGAGGGAAAAAGACAAACCCACCTGCAGTCTAGTTTTTTGGGGGGTTTTTTCTCTAAAGAAATGTCTGTGGGGTGGAAGGTGAAAGATGATTTTCACCTTCCATGATTAAGTTACGCTAAGGGGGTAGGACATGTCAGCAAGTCACTATGCTGAATTACATCACATGATATGTAAATACATGGTATTGCAAATCCAATTGAAAATTTGGCAACTGGTGCAACTGGCTTTGGGACAGACACTACCCCAAAAGGGTAAAAAAAAAAAGAAAAAAGGAAAATAGAAGGATTCAAACACCATCCAATATTTTAGTTAGAGAAACTTGCAGAAGGCTGTACTGAGAGCTAATCCTAAATGATCCCAAAACCTTGTAGCAAAGCTGTGAGGATATGAGTATAAACTACCTGAACAAAAGACGAAAAAAACTAAATCCAGAGAGAATATAAACCAGCTCTCAAAAGAGTAGGCGCTTACTGAGCGTGACACAAGGAGCACTGAAGAAGGCACCATTAATATTTGAGTCATGGAGCAGCAACTTTACAAAGTGTGCTGCATTACATCCCGATAAGGCTTTGTATCTTCCTTTTCCCATGGCACATTTATCAAGGATCTCGTCAAGCTCGGTACACACCAGAGTACTGTGAGAGGTGGTGGAAGAACTACTGTTTCAACCACAGATTCCTATCTGCCGCTACCGGCTCTCTAATTGGTCCTAGAAAGGCAAGGAATAATCTCGACGGATTGATGACTCCTCTCCAGACATGTTTGTGGTCTATCAGAGACTGAAATGAGACCGTGAGGATGATGCAGCTTGGGGCTCCCTACACCAGCATCACTCTCCAAGATAAAACACCGCAGGCACATAGGAACAAGTGACCATCATCACTATCCCCTCACAAACACATCCTCAATCAGAGTGACAAGCAGCATGACTGCATCTCCACCCCTCCATCTCCTCTCTCCACTTGAGAACAGGAACAGATTAGCCTTGCTGACTCAGAGAAAGAGGCTGAGACTAACAGTCAGTTTATAGTGATGAGATTAACCAGAGGGTGAAGCATAGGGAAATATTGCAGCGGCACAAGTTCACATATTTGTTTTTACCTGAATTGCAGGCCCCACTTGGCCTCTTAGTCCCACTCTGCTGAAACAAGGTGTCTTTGCTTTGAGAGTTTTCCTGGCCAACCTCTACTACTTGCACATGCTGAAGGGGGGCGCTCCACTTCATGGTGTACTTGGGACCAACAGGGACGAGGCTGCTAATATCCGGAGGTCCTCTGTAGGAAATAATTACAACATTTGTTTAAACAGCCAGGAAATTTTAAAACAAAGTGAGGCAACTACCAGAATGACCACTAGGATATTCAGATAAGCAGAAATAAAAAAGTGATTTATACACAATTGATACCAGAAATTTACACATACTGGTTAAAAGAAATAAAAAAGATTGTTTTCTCTTTTTTCTGATATAAAATCAGACAAAAAATTTCTTGTTTTGGTCGGTTAGGATTTTTGAGTTTTCAATCTGATGGCTTTGCAAGCTTCTAATAGGTTAATTCACAACATTTGATTTGAACTGAGGCACACCTGTGGCCCACAGATAAAATGCTTCTGGTTTGAAATCTGAATGTCATCCCCTCAACAAAAGAAAAAGGGTTTGTGAAAAAGGGCTAAAACTGAAAGGACAGTGTCATTATCCATGGTGATATGAGCCCTTCACTAACAAAGGCCACTTAGCACAGTAGAAGCCTTTACTCGAAAAGTACCATGAAAATTCAGATAAAAGTTTGCAAATGTGCACAGGGTAAAACAATCTTTTATTTTGGATACATGTCGTCTGGATGGACGAAACTAATATTGAAGTATATAGTCATTTTGAAAATCATTACACAACAAATGAGGAAGTTTGTAAGGCCAAGAACACCAACTTGATTGTGAAGTCCAAAGAAGGCAACATTGTGGTGTGTGGATGTTTTTTACTTTGAGTCAGATGTACTGCACAGAATGGCATTCATCATAAGAGAAGAACATTATGTGTAAATACCAAAGAAATCAGCAAGTAGGTTAAAACCTAGTCACAAATGGGTCTTTCAAATGAACGGTTCTATGCATACTGCCAGATTAATTATGAAATAACTTAAGGTCAATGCTTTGGAGTGACTATCTCATTTTCATAAAAAATTTTTATGGCAGATCTGTTAAGAAGAAAGGGGCTGAATTCCAACAAACTGTTAGAAGCTTGGGGAAGAATACGCAAACAACTTAAGTGCTGCTTAAAAGCAAGTCAAACAAATACTAACCATCTGACTTTGAAGAAGGTGATATTAAATATCTGATTCTATCATTATCATGTCATTATATTTATTCTTTGACTTATCAGATTGCAGGAAAAATATTTTGATATACAGAATTACACAGTGAATATAAACATCCTTATATTATCACTTATTGTTTTTTTTTAAATAGTACTTTTGGCGGAACTCATTGTTATTTGTTATTTACTCTGGATGAGAATTAACATTGCTATCATTTTTGTGAAGTTCCCAAAAGGTATACCTTGTAAGCCTCTGCATACTGATGTTGAAATGAAACATAAAATAATAATATGCTTTGGGGGCTGCACAAGATGGCTTCAAGTAACATCCTTGACAGGGACTTCGCTAAAATAAAAAAATAAATAAAAAAACTTTCCTTGTTTACTACTTGGGTAAGAGACAGGAAGAGAGAGATATGATCAATGGTGCTGACAAGGAAGATAAATTGGAAATAAACCAAAAACGTTTTATGTCAGTAATCTGGGACTCCTCAAGCTGTTGTTAGGGATTCTACCATTTGTTTAATGCTGATAAAGCTTCTGCAACTTCAGATAGTGTTCAAAAGCCCTTGCAGTCTTTTCTCTTTACTGTGTAGTTTGCCAAATTATCTTTGCAAAACCTCAGGCATCACATAGGAGCCCTTTTTAATCAAATATGTATTTCTCCAAAATGTGTACTCTCCTAAGCTCAACTTTAAAAAAAAAGTACATCTAATTCTATGCAATATCTAGACATTAGCTTCACATTAGCAAACTATTTCTGAATGGATGATTTATTCAATATGCTCAACAACAGGGACTTACTTGACATTTATGTTGGCACAGATGAGCACATCATCAAAAAGGAAGACCTTCCTCTCCTTCGACTTCAGAACTTGTCCCCGCTCTCCATACACAGTCTCAATAAGTGTTTCACAAAGGACCAGTGACCTCTGCTCTGAGTTCAGTTGCTAAAAGGGACACAACAATCAGATCAAAGGCAGATGAGACAGTATCACAAAGCTCCAATCCTCTGGAGCACAGTGCCTAGAGGACATAAAAGTCAAAAGAAACCATATCTCATCTGGGATTAGAAACGCATTCATTGTGATGAAGGTCATGGAACATGCATGTATGCATATGCACAGTTACATGTCTACAGCACTGTTCATTCAGTTAACCTTGTTTAAAAAAGATTGCAACAAAGACTTTTCAGTAATGTATTTGTACAGTGTTTTAGTAAAAACCTAAGAGACACATTTACTTCTTATGAGCTTCTCCATTTGTCTGAAATGCTCGTAATTTTCTAAATAAATGCTTCCAAAACACCCTTTTGATAATTTTTTTAAAATTATTTTGTATATGGCATTTTATCAACCTAAGTACAAACACAGTCAGAAATCGCATTGGCTTATGAGCACTGGGACACACAATCCTTTCTGCCACAATAACAGAACTACTACAAAAACATATAAATGCAGGCACAGTTTGTTGCATGAGTAAATTCATAAATTTACTTAAAACATTTTATAACAGATGCAGTTATTGAAATCTGCACATGCTGTTTACTTCTCACTTTGGTTCAACTTTGCTTTGACAGCTTAAATCAGTTTAGAGGGATGAAGTTATAAAAGCCATTAACACTTACGATAACTCAAGGTGCCTTAGGAGAAAACAAAGGTATGAAGGTAAAAAAAGATAGTACATTGAAGCAAAGAAATGCATAACAATAATTACTATGAATTTAGTAAAAAGCCAAGAGATGTTTAAAAACTGGTGTAAAAATGCTAAAACAACATTTGACATTTACAGTTAAGCTGCAGTAAACAAAGCGGGGATTTAAAAGAGCCAACAGTTTCCCCGGGTCTCAGGCATGAGGAAAAATAAATGCTGCTTTCCCTTTTTTAGTTCTTGTCCTGAAAGTAATAACAACCTGATAAATCTACATGATGCATACATTACAAGGAACTCTATCCACTGCATAATGAACTAATAAGATTTTAAAATCTAACATTTTACAAACCTCTAACTGAACCTAACCTCAACACTTCAAAACCAAGCAGCAGATTTTTATCCAAGATAAAATCAGGACATTGTGTGTGAAAAGGTAAAGCACACCGCAGTTCTTAGAAACTTCAGTACCAATAACTCACAGTACTTTGAGAATTACATGTTACTGTATCAATCTTTCAATTAGTGTGGAAGAATTTTGGCCGAGTCTCCCTAACATTATTTCAGTTTATTGAATTTAGTTAATTCTACATAGCTCACTTGAGGCATTTTAATCAGTTTGTGATTAAAAATTTTTTAATGTGATACAACATTTTTTTAACATTAAAGTTCCATGATAAACATGGTCAGACTTGTTAATCAAGTTTTTTTGAGTAGTAACGCTTGTCTACAGCTTTACCTCTGAAGTCCTATGGAAGCAGAAAGAGGAGATTTTGATTTCTCTGTCAGCTTTACCAATTTGGCTTTGTTCAGATGACCGTTTGGAGTCTGTTGTGTGCTTTTGTGCACCTGAGCTTGATTTAAATAATCTGGAAAAGACCAGTGTACTGCTCACACATATGGCTTCCTACAACCCTGGGGGCTAAGCACAGTCATATCCCATTTTTATTCCAGACAGAATATCAGGTTCATCATGTTTTATTCAAAAATGGAAGCCAGATTTTGATAACTTCACAAAATATTTCTGCCAAATTCAACTAACTTAATCTCATAGAAATTACAAAATAAGTCATTAGTTAAGATGAAGTGATCTGTCATATCATTAAAATTCTATCCAGCTCCTCTAAGAGATAGAATATGCTGCTATGATTTTTATTTTTGGTCTTCTCAGTATCAGTAGCGTCAAATGACTCTGGATGGCCGCATGTATTAAGATGTAACTGCATGTGTTACTGGGTGAAAATGAAGTCTGTAACTCTGCTTAGGCTGCTGCCTCTGGGACCCGACCCCAGATAAGCAGAAGATAATTGATGGATGGATGTGATTTCTTACTTAAATATTTATACTTCCTATTCTGGTACACCAGATCCTTTGAGACAAAAGGAAACATTTTTCATTTAAGGTTTACAGGAACAACTTAGAGGATTAGCTTCATATTGGAATTCTGCAATGTCAATGCTGTAAATGCAAGGAGAGGAGACTGGGTGAATCAACTCATATCAAAGTCCTGAAAAGCAATGGATGATACAGAAATATGAAATAAGGAAGGAAGAGAAGAAGGGTTTAAAAAAATGGAAAGAGGACGGCATCGTAACACTCAAGGAGAAGAAGAGAAGTGTATACTAAGTGGAGTAAACGAGTAAACAGAGAGTTAAGGGGGTGCAGAGCAAAGAGTGAGACCGACAGGGTGAAAAAGATAGCTCTCTTACAGTTTCCAATTAAATGTCTCATTTACCCCCTAATTCTTCTTATTCAGAGCAGCATTTGTTCAGATTTGCAGCAGCAGGACTGCAATTTTAGTGTGTAATGGAGAAGCAATGCCTCTACCTTTGCATGTGGTACTGTTTAGGGATGATAATGGGCACCGTTTCTGTGAGATGATTTCTCTAAATATAAATGCCACCCAAAATTAATGCTTTAGAAAGCGATATAAGTAATGTGCTATATATTAGTTAAATGTCCAGGTGTTTGGCTCCCAGTGATAACAAAACAGATGAGCAGTAGGGCTCAGAGGCTGGCTCGCAGCTGATTACATTGGAGAAAATGTGTGAGTGTAGGTGTGCACATTCAGGTGTGTGCATCCAGTCACCTTACTGAGCAGGCGATCACTGACGCTGCGGGCGAGTTGTTGAGTCTCTGCAATCTGGTCAGCTACTCGTTTTTGTTCATTCAGCTTCTCAGCCAGCGTCTCCAGCTCTGTCAGTGCGAGCTGCAGGGGAAGACGATCCACGTGGCCCTTTGGTGTATTCTTAAGCATGTCCTAAAAAAGTCAGAGAGGAAAGCAGCTGTTCAGTTCCAATTTTGCTCAGATACTTTTATACTTTCTCCGTTTTAGTGAGCTTTGCTAGAAATACATAGTTTTGGAAAGTCCAACTAAGTAAGTTTTAAGGATTTGCTCCATGGAATGTTTTATATTAAAACTGTTGAAATTTTTTTATTATTATTATTCTGAATTTCAGTTTCAGATAAATGTTCAGGCATCATCTTCAGGGGATTGGATGTAAAAGAAAAAAACAACAAATCCATCCACCTTATTTATTTAACGACAAAAATGCAACATGATAACTTAAGAATCATGTAAATGTACCAGATTTAGCCATAGAGGCCAATTTCCATCTGTGGTCCATGACAGGTTGGTAATATAAAACAAATTTAAAATATTAAATCGGATTATTAGATCAATTACAGAATACTGTATAAAAAGTTATACAAGTGAAAATTTAAAACAAGTTCAATATGGAACAGGTACTAATTTACATAATGGTTACAGATTTAATGTGTCATGACTCATGAACCCCTGTTTCATGGATTTAAAGAACTGTCTGTAAAATGTAATGTTCCTCAACTTGGGGGCATTATATTCCAAGAATGAGCTGCCATGCAGATACTAGTTTTATGCACTTGTAAAATTTAAGTTTGACTTTTGCTATAATATTACAAAGCTTGCTCAGAGTTTTCTGCTTTTGTAGTGAACTCCACCCTGGTTGTGTTCAAATGTTCACACAGTAGTTCATGTTGAACTGAACCATGGCATTCATGCATTCATGCCATGGTTCTCTGAAAGCCTAGTGAGGCTTTCAGAGAAGCCTCATTAGTGAAATCATTTATGTTCTAAAATGTATACATTTTTTGAATGCTTTTTAGAAACGTTTTAGTTTTTTTTTTTTTAAAGCTGTGAGGATCTGTGTTACAACTGAATACTGATGATCTTGAACAGACTTTGTTTTCTCTGCCATTATGTCATCTGAATCTCAACCTCTATTCACTGACATTGAAAGAAATCATAAATACAGTTTATTGAAAAGCAAACATGTGCTCCCCAACCAGCCACAGATCTTAATCATTACAGCTGACAGTTTTGCTGCAGCCTGCTCCTTATTTGTTGCAAGTAATTACACAAAGTCATCATCGGCATGTAGCAAATAACCTGAGATGGACAAACAT
This sequence comes from Xiphophorus couchianus, assembly GCF_001444195.1. NCBI lineage: Eukaryota > Metazoa > Chordata > Actinopteri > Cyprinodontiformes > Poeciliidae > Xiphophorus > Xiphophorus couchianus. The sequence goes on from NC_040247.1 coordinate 7,939,653, forward strand.
CAGGAAGGGCTTTAAAAATTACAAACTAAAAAGCTGTATGCATTGCATACAAGGTGGTAGTAACTGTTTTATGAGTCACACCTGGTGTCATTTTCATCTTATTTCTGGTGGCTCCACAGTAGGGTTGGTTAAATTAGCTCCTCCTGGTGTGTTTGTGGCAGCTGCAGTAAAGTGGTTTGTTTTGGTACCTAATCATATGTAGTGAGCTATATTTTTGAAGCAATCTGTTCAAAGTTTAGCCTAAATTCTTCTTTTTCTTTTTACAATAATTCTGAACGTTGAGCATTTTTCAACATTTCCAGACATTACTGCTTGTTGCATTGTTTGCAGTTCCGCCTTTAATCAGATGAAGAATAACCTGTGACCTCAACTGTAATCAATCTATTGTTTTGCCATCGATGAGGAATCAATATGAATGTGGCATAATTTAATTTTAAAGTGACGCTGAGAGACCAAGTATGCTCTTTTTACACTTAAACTAGTTTATATAAAGCACACAAAAGAGAAAATCCTTCCCATACTTAGTGCTTTGTCTACAACATACCACCAACAAAAACATGCTGCCTTTTGAAAAGGATTCTCATTTCTACTGAAAGCTCATTGGGAATGACTTTATAAATAACTAGTGACCAAATTAAATCCTTTAATGTTTTGTAATAATTAGTGTAGTCCCAATATTTCTCACCCTCCTTGCATGCTCAACTCACAACAGAAAACTACCACTTAAAACTTTAAGAGGACATTTGTTTCATGTTTGACAATTTTAAGACAATAGAGAAAACACATCAGTTGTAAATTAAATCAGTTAATCAGTTGTAAATACACTGACTGGAGTCTTGTTCCTCTGCACCAGTTTCTTCATTTATGCTTTTACAAGCCTGCAAATTAACCTTACCATTCATGTGGATGCAGGTTTCTGATGAGCTGAATAAAAAAGGAAATCAAACTCTTGAACTGGAAGGGAATATATAAAACTGAACCCAATAATTTGAGGAAAACAGTAGATATGCTTATAAAGATAAAAGCCTGATTTTAGTTTAATGAATGAGCCTGAAAGGGCAAAATTGTTTTAAGTAATGCTGTCATTTTATACAAAGTCCTTTTGTTCATGTTTTTATTTGGATCTTTATTCTACAGGACACTTCACTGCTGGTAACAGAATAGGCAACAGTGTTCTGTCTGGTGATCATTTCTTTACAAAATATTAATATTTAGGTCAAATGCACTCCCAGTTTCTGACTATGGATGTCAAACTTTCCAAAAGAGTTTCTTAACTAACTCATAATCACTCTCAGCATCAGAGGACTTGGGTATTGTGGAAAGTTTTGAAGAGATCAGAGAATATTCATATGGTGAATAAAAACTGAATGTTTTATGACTTTCATGTTTCTATTTGTCCTGTAACTGTGACCCCATGAAAAGCTTGTTCTTTTCTTGATAAGCAGCTCAGATTTACCTTGTTGCCTTCAGATTTACTTCTCTGTTATGTATGATTAAATAGATACACTTCATCTTTGGAGTACTGAGTTTCAGCTGGAAGAAAATGCCTGATTCGTATTCATAACTTATCTTTTGAATTCATAGATAATCAATGCCTACTGAGGGATGAAATGAGTTGCTGCAGATACAGCAAGTCAAGCTCAAATCCAAATCTTGCCTCAAAATAGAAAAAGGAAAGTCAGCATATAAATCCACGAGAGGGATGATGGTGGCTGCCTGCTACCTTTAAAGCTCCACCTCTGTGGATGTTGTAAAAAGGGAACTGATATACAACTTGTTGTCTACTTAAGCAAAATACTACAATCAACTCACTACTGTTGCAGATTTAAATTTTGACCATATCACCCACTACCCACCATAAAATCAGAGCTCAAGTGGGATTTATTGTATCAAAAAAAAAGAATGAAAAATGAACTAATTTAGTCTTCTACCTGCAAGAGGAGAATGAACTGGGGGAATCGCTGAATGGGCTTCACCATCAGTCCATACAGAGTTATCCGGTCCACACTAGAGGCCTGTTTCCTCTGAAACCAAAAGAAAAGAAAAAAAATCAGAAGATGCAACAGGTAGTTAGAAACACATAATATTAAAGGAAGGTTTAAGAGAAAATGTTCTATGAGTAGTTTGTTTTTTTTCCTCCATAGACCTTGTGTAGGTGTGCAAGTGGGTGAAATAAGTACAAAGGTCAGGGCCTGTGCCATATGTGGGAGTTCAAAAGATTACTTTTGTCTTGAGTTACTTATATTTCATGGATTACTGTAAGCACATGCAACATGCATTGCTTCTGTCTGACAATGACAGAAGCAAATAATAAGTATATGTTAAGGGGAAGAAAGTGACCTACGATCTTATGCTTATACAAATATCTGACATTAAAATTAAGTATAGTGACTTATTTTTAAGTGGTTGTAATTATGTAGTGTTATACATAAATTATCTATAATACAAAAAAAAAACATTTACCTTACCCTTGGACCTGTTACCAATATATGCCAAGGTTCTAAAGAAGTATGGTTTCAAAACTAATGTAAGGGTCTTACTGTGGTCAGAGAACATGCTGGAGTGGCTGATGCTTTCACTCACTGCTTGAATTACAGGATGAATTGGCACTGGCCTCCCAACAAGCTGTCACGGTCTTTGTGACTTTAGGTTTATATTTAACTTTATTTTGGAATTTCATATTGATTTATATTCTGCTCTCTTGTTTCCTTTTCTCCAGTTTCCACAGTTCAACAGCAGTTACTTGTCTTCCTTCACAGCTGCACCTTGTTTTTAATTAATCACCTGTCCCATGTTCAGTGAACAACTCTCCAGCTGAAAAGTCTTTCAATTAAAACGTTCTTGGTCAAATCACCCTGCTAATGCCACCTGCCTGTTTCCTTGTGTTTGTCTTGTGTATCATTTGGGATTCCTCATCGACCTCCATTTTTGTATTTCATTTATTTTTTTTACTTTATCCTCCTCCCCTCTGCATTTGGGTCATTCTCTTTTCCCCATTATTTGAGATAAGTGTTATGTTAGTTCTGTTTTCCTTAAACCATATGAAGGATGTAGCCCTTTCCAGCAGTGTTCTAGTGTTAGAGGCAAAAAAAGATAAATATTTAGTCCAGGTAATAAAATAATGTTATAATGTAATTTCAACCATCAGCAGAAATAATGGCTTCTTCAATTGAATCCTGTTAAACATTTCTGTTTTACAAATTTCTTCCAATGATCCATCTTCTACAGCTTATCTGAGACCTGGTCATTGGGGCAACAGCTTAAGTAGAGTTTCCCTGACCTCCTTCCCTCTCATTACCTTTTTGATCCAATCTATGGGGGACTCAGAGTTGTTCCCAAAACGGCAAAGAGATTTAATCTCTACTGCAAGGTCTAGTTCTAACCTGAGACCTACTAGCAGTGAGACATGCCCTCAACACTTTCCTAGGAAGTTATCCAGAATGCATGCTTACCAACAAAGGCATGGTCACAGCCCTCCAGGATAGGATGTGTTAAATGTATTTATTTTGTAAAAAGAAGAGTTGACAAGAACGACAAGGTTTTATAGGATTTATCTCTATTGTCTCACAGTTTGATTCTGAGCTGAGGTCTTTCTCCAGATATTATGGTCTCCTCCCACAATTCAAGAATGTTAGATAAAGCTGTGAGTACATGGCTGTTTGCCAGCTTATTGGCCCTGTGATACACAGGCAATCTGTCTGGGATGTACTCTACCTCTTGGAGCATTTCTATTATTTCAAAAATACCATGAAACGTTATTTATAATAATATTCTAATATGTTTTATGTACACTTTGGAACATAGATAGACTTACAAAGAAATATAAATATTGAATAAATTTCTACTAATCTTAACGGCAGTTTTCAAGTTCCAGTATAGTTGAACATCACTGTCTTTTTGGAGTTCTGTTTTTTATAAAGTAGCATGAGAGTATCAAGCTAATTTAGCATGTTAATTAATGAACTGTGGTAGAAAGCCTGAAGGTCACTGATGTACAGACATGCCACTTATGGCTTTACAATTTTAGTTTTAAACAGTATTAACTTAAGGTAAGGCTTCTTCAGTTTCTACACTACGACTGTCTACATGTTTCATGTTGAGAAATATTTCCAAACTGCTAAATTTGTCTATTATTTTGACTGAAGGGAAAAAAATAGAAGTCTGTCTTCAGCTAGCTGACCAGCAGTGTGCAGCAACAGGTGGAAGAGGGAAAGCCTTGTGTTTCTTAACTTATTAAGGCAATGGTACTACGTTAATGCTATTTTAACATTATTAGAAATTATTGGAATAGGTAGTTAATTGAATGATGAATCAATCAATCTAATCAAACAATGCTTTTGATTCAGGCATGAATTTCAGTTTGCCCTGGTTGTTGCTAATTTCAGTATAGTAAATGAAAAAGAAATCATTCAAGGTTGTAAAATATGATATAGATAGGTTTAATAATCATTGGTGACTGTTCAATGTTCAAATTCACAATTAATAGAAAGGCATTATTATCAGTTCTCATTAGGTTATTTTTTTAACAAACCTTCCCTCTACTGCCAGGCCAAAGTTGCACCATGTCCCTCTTTAGAACTTTATTAATTGTCTAAAACAAAGTGCAAATAACTGCTTGAGGACAGTGCAAGTAACAGGCGTTCAAAGTGGCCAGCAGCTATCCAATCAAGAAATCACAGGGTCATACTATGAAGACAGCAATTGCAAAGGTTTCATCAGATTGAGCTGATGTTCAGTGACTGAGCACACAAACTGTTTTTCCCAGGTAACCTCGTAAGCAAAGATGGCCTCTGAGTGGACTCAGTGAAACATTGCAGGAGCACTGAGAAAAACCTTTTTCTCTACGGCTTTCCACCTTTTTAGATGAAAAACATTGGAGTGGTGTCAAGAAGAGATATTGACCATCACTATCTGTTCTTTAGAGGGCAGTTATGTATTGAACAGTCAAGCTTTCCTAACGGAGACAGAATCTAAAATCCAGGCTGGTGCCTCACGTGAAAACAAGAGCAGAATGAACTTACCAGATTACTTGAAACATCAGCTAAATTTCCTTAGTCATTACTAAACCCTTGCTGCGCAATAAGTAAGAGCAAAATGGCCACAGTAATCTGGCAGTGTAAGTCTTTAATGAATGCTTTTAAAACAAATGACTAAAAAAGTGCTACATAAAAGTTCAATGACCCTTGGAAAGACGTTTTATTTTTAAACACGGCTACTAAGCAAAAGAACTAAAGGAAAAGCAGCATTGAGTTAACATTGACACTTTCTTTTCAGAGTCTAGATAAATAGTGTATAATGTCTGTTTTTACAGTTTTGAAGTAAAGAAAAGAAGCAGATTCAGAGAAAATACATACCTCTGAATGCTTTATGTTAATTAGCTTAGTATAGCTTTATAATTGGTGACACACAAAAGTCCCACAAAGAGGTTTTTGTATGGTCCTTGAATTACTCTAGTAATTACTTGAGTAATTAATGTCTTTCTGGCTCAATAAGGTTGTGTGTGTTTTGGATCTGAAAGAAGAAAATTATTTTTGTATAGAGAATAAAATGGTCAATTTAAAAATGTGAGGTAGTTAAAGGATTGCAAGCTATCCTAAAGACAAGTACTAACTCATATTAAACAGAGAATATGAACACTTTTTTTTACCAAGTCTTCAAAAATCTGAATAGCATAAGCTACAAATAAAATGTAAGTGGCCCCATCCTAACAAAATGTGGTAACGTCACCTAAAAGGTATGTAGAAATCCCTTTTACACATAGAGTTTTACGACTGGAATATGTGACATTTGCATGGCACTTTATTTCTCCATGATGTAAACTGCCATAGTTTTTTACAGCTTCAACTAGGCAAAAAGACATTGGTGGCTGCCAGGAAAGGCTCTTGAGTCAGCGCTGGGGAAACTCTGAGAAAGTTCAAAGTAGAGGTCTTCAGGGGAATGGAGCATAAAGTGAAGAGATTACACTGAATATGATTATAACCCAGTCAAAGTGGGTCATAATCATATTCACTGTGGCTGGATCACAGAGCCCTTCTGCAATGTAACAAATCTTGGACTTGCATGACAGTGTGTTTGATACCAGTTCTGTCGCAAAATGATATTCATCCTCTACAGTGAGCCACTAAGAGAATATCTGTTGAGTCTCAAAAACTAGGAAGTGATCTAGAAAAGTTAAATTGTTTTTTTAATCATAGAGTAAAGTAGCGACTCTTTGACCTCGATCTTTTAAAAATAGTCAGTTTGAGAAAAATTATTTGTTGTTTGGGCAGGATATGGATATAACAATTTTGGTATTTCATCATTTGTTTTATACAGCAGCATTCAGCTTCTACGCACCACAAATCTGGAACAATTTGCAGTCCCAGAAAACTGCAAAACAGCCAAAAAACTGTCTTATATCTCGACTACAAACTCACCTGTTTAGAGTTGCTTTTGAAACATAGTCAATGAAATATTAACATTTTGATATGTAGCGATGGTACTTGACAGTTGCTGACTGTGTGTTCTACAACTTTGTATTTGTGGTGTGTTTTTATGATGTAAAGCACTTTGAACTGCCTTGTTGCTGAAATGTGCTTTACAAATTTGACTGAGACAGACAGACAGACAGACAGACCTGTGGTCAGACTGTGTAAGGAAGAAAAAAAACTGGCAGCAAAAATATAGAAAATTGCTAGAAAAATGGCCTTTATAGCCACATTCACTTTCCTTTTAAATTCTTAAAGTGAATCAGATTAAGCTCCATTAGCTGAATTTTTCTAACAATACACAATATGTATCAAAAATAAGGTTTTCCAATGATAGAAAATGTATGTATTGTGAAGGTGTTTGAATTTCTTTATATAATGGATGGCAGAATTAGTTAACATTTATGAAAATAAATAATAATAAGAGCTGAAATAATAAGTTTCTACTCACAAAGCAAAATGTTAGCCATGATACATTCTACAAATGTAAAATGCTTATAAAATGGATTTCTGATCATGTAATTGACCTTACGGAATAAATTTGCATTTGTTACCAGGCAACCTGAGAGTACTGCAAGAAGCATTGGCATTTACCAGCAAAATATTCCACTGATGGCATGTCCCTTAAATGCTAATTTGAGGTAAAAAAAAAAAAAAAAAGGTGTAACCTATAGTACCAGTTATACCTTTGGGCACCTCAACCCACTGAACCCAGAGAATTCAAAATGGGTAAGATGTCACCAGCAACTTCAATAGTAAAAAAAAAAAAAAACAGTAAAACATCAGCAAATTCTTTCAATTCTATATGATGGATAGTGACTGTTTAAATTAAGGTAATTGGAAAAGTTTGATCTTTGAAATTACAGTATGTCTCAATAGAACAATACAATGGCCATCTTGTTTGCACCTTAAGTCAGTTTTTAAATCAGTTTCAATTTATCTTGCATGTACATACAGTAGAAAACTGATGTTCAATGGAAAAAGATGCATTTTCAGAAAAAGCACAAATGTTCACAGATTTAAAAACAATATTTTTGAATAACTTTGAGCTTGTTTAAAATATGTTCACAGTCTATATAAAACAATGAACAAAGTGTACATGATATCCGGGCTGCCTGCAGAGAAACCAACTCAAACTCAAAGTCCATGAAGGTGAGTGGTATTTTTTTTTTCCATACTGCAGAAGCCCTTTTTGAAATGGTATTTCAAATGTTCTACTGGAATTTAATACAAAATTTTTATATTTTCCTATTTTATTCCATGTTCCCCTGCTGCCAACCCTGTGATAAAAGGTAATTGTTCCACTCAAAAATTAAAAAAAAATTTTTGGCAGATAAAGTTTTACCAAAAACTACATTGCCTCTCTCCTGATTTCATCAGTTCTTTAATAGTGTTTCTCCACAACCAGAGAAACGATGTCACAAGAAACTTTTTTATGTTTTAATAAAGTAAAATTACGTTTTGCTTTGGAAATGTTCTGATAGATTAATGCTGTACATTTACAAAAATACTGATCAGCTTTCATGGGTTAATTTTAAGCTATTTAAGAAACTATGACACAACAACAACAAAAGCATAAATATATTTAAACATTTCATCCTTCCTTTCAGTATATTTTTCTTAATTATCATATTAATTTCAACCTTTTTTATCAATTTTGCAGATATGAAGAACAATTAGCTACATATGAAAATAAATCTTCATTTATATATCATTTCAAGAAATGTTGACACTAAAAATAACCTTAAGAAAAACGTTTTTTGCTTTCCATATTGTGATTTCATTTTTTTTCATTTAAGATGTTTGTAGGTTAAAATGACCAGAAATCTAACATTTAATTTCTTTAATAGGTAAAGAAAGTTAAATCTAACTAGGTCTTTTAACTTTTTGTTTATCGTGACTATAGTCTGTGACTATACATATTATAATACACATATTAGGTAACTGTTATTGTCAACATGCTTTAACACACATCTGAAAACCATGTTTTCAAGGCAAACCTGGGTAAATATAGACCTTTTCACAAGAAAAAACATAACAGTTATACATGACCATATTTTGATTTTCATTCCCAAAAGAAACTAGTATAAGCCAGTTTTGGAAAGCGAATACTTTCAGGCATTTTGGATGAAAGCTTAATGCCAGATTTTAAATTCCTTCCAACAGGGCTGTCAGATACCCAGCATTGTCAGCTGTGTAGTTCTGTCAAAACACAAAACAACCTAATTTTTTTTGTCAGAAATAAACCTAGTGCAAATCAAAGAAACACAGTGATAAAATATTTTTAATAAGAAATTTAACAGGAGATTGCACCCATTCATTCCACACTGGAGAGAAACATTGGTTAAAAATTGTGGAAAACACAGTAATCCTAAAGATCAGACTGCTGAAGTAGTTGCTCTATTGAAATGTGCAAAATTGTAGCTTTTAGCACAATGCCACTTACTGGACTGAATGTGGGTCTTAATTTAAAATGTTTTCATCCAAAAGAAAGTCTTTATGACACTGACAAGTGGACACTTGAGCAATGTTTATACTAAAATTATCACAATGACCTCAAAGTTAAAAAGGGTCTTCTGAGTGTGTCCTGTGTCTATTGCTCTATGGTAATTCCTTGATATAAATAACATAGCCTACATATGTTTGATTATGGTTGGATGAATGCCATTAGGGGGAAATGTAGACTTTTTCTTGTGACTCTTTCATAAGCTTGTATAAGTGGGATTTTTCTGAATTTTGTAGATGTATCACCTATCTGTTAAACTTAACATTGAGCTGTACGCTAATGCTTGAAAAGTTTAGATCTTGATATTGATTCTCTAGGTTGGGGCTTGAAAAAAAGCTAAACAGAAACTAAAAATATAAACTTGACAAAAATTATGTAGAAATTCAATATAGTGCAAAAAGAAATATATTCACCTTTAGAAATTCCAAGAATGCCGGTTTGGACATGCATGCCTTTTTAATGAGAGCCATTGCATTGGTGAAGTTGTTCACATAATCACTGTACACATCCAGCACCATGGACTTAGAAAACTGTAAAAGAAAAGAGAATATGATTAATAAAAAATATATATATAGTAAATATCTTACAGCACCAGAATCATTGTTTAGATTTACAACATGTATAGTTTTCTAATAACATGCAGAGTCATATAATTTCCTCTGACTTATATATGCTTGGCAAAAAGAGGCCATAAGATGAAAATAAATCATTTGTTTTTCATCCTAGTTGTTGAAACGGTAAACAAATATCCCTCCCGATCCATTTAGGATGGTGCACAAAGAAGAATGAGGTGGGAGACTGTGTGGGAGTGCAGCTGCGTGTGACTGTTCTGTGGTAAATATCTATTCTCCCTCCACAATTACACCTACGCCAGGCGCCTGATAGCGACAATATGAGGAGTAATGGGAAATTGGCAAATCAGATGAAGGAATTAACCCTCTTTTCTCTAAGTTTCCCTTAGGACCCTGCTGGCTCAGATATTACTGCAGACTCTGCAGGTAGAAGTAAAAACAGGAGCAGCCCAAGCTGGGCTGTATACTGTCCTAGCACTTCTACTGTCAACTGGGCTTCATTAGATAAACAGTAGGTCTTAGAATATAAATGGAACAGCACAATAACACCCAGCAAAAAATAATAATAAAACAACTCCTTCTAATAGGCAAATAACGAGCAAACCATATGGATGAACACACACTGCAGAAGCTTGAGCACTGCTAAAAATTGTGACAGCATATATCCCTGAGACCATTTGATGCATTGGAGATATTTATCATGCTTGTAATTGATTTTGTTTGGGGTAAACTATGTCTGTTTGCTCATCATTACTGAGCTAACAGAGACGTAGCAATGAGACCCAATAGGATACAGTAGGGAAAATATGACCGACTCTTCCCAGAATAAAGACTGATGTAATTTACAGCCAAATATCCAAAGGTCTTTATCGACATTTACAGCTGGTATTTTTTCCCCCTCAGTGTCTTGCAATAAATTAGGCTAAATTAATCCTGTGTTTGGTCACTTAGCATAACCAAAGTTATTTCACTTTGCTATAAACCAGTATTTTTTCACAATTTTTATTGTTTTTAACAATTTTCTTACAATAGTTCAGCTGCTATTTTGGCCCAATCCTTGTGACACAGCTCTTTTAAATGACTCCGTTTTCTAGGTCACCTTCCTTCCACACACCTTTTCAGCTCTGCAAGCAAATTTCCTTTGATACCACCTACAAAGCAATGACTTTGTTGTTCTTGAGCCACCTTGTAACTAATCTGATTTGATACCAAGGTTCACAGTTCACTTAAAAGACCCTTTTATGATCAAGCTTTAACTTTCTGACAGATGTCTTGAGATGTTTCTTCAGTATTTACACATATTATTCTTTCATCCTAAGGCCATCATGATGCATCAGTCCAAACTGCAGCAAAGCTCCCTCATAGCATGTTATCAACCCCATACTTTTCAGCTGATGTGGTGTTTGAAGGCTTAAAAATGTAATATATTTTCTATCAGATGTAACAATGGTCATTATAACCAAATACTTCTTATTTTATCAAACCACAGGAAGTGTTTCTAAAAAATAAGGTTTTTTTCTTCTTGGACATCTACAAACTTCAATATTGCTTTTTATGGGTCTTTTGGAGAAATGGCTTTTTCCTCGCTGGGTGTCCTTTCAGCCCTTCTCTACTTTGATGTCAGATTGTGAAAGCATAAATTTTGTGTCTTTTTTTAGTACAGTATATGTACATATCTGGCATCATCTGTACCAACACATGGGTCAAGATGTGAACGAACAGTGTAGTTTCTGTAATGTATACTGACCGAGGCAACAAACAAGTCCCCGATTTTCTCACTGCTGTCCCACTCTGCCACACGGGAAGCCAACGCAATCTGGAACATGGAGTGACACTGTGTGATCTCTCTGATTCGGTGGAAAATGGGCCGGATCTTCCTTGGACTCAGTATGCGAGGCTCTGTCTCCATCAATGGTCTATGGTACTCCTGGTGAGAATGAGGAAGAAAATTGTAATCATAGATTGATGGGCATAAGCATTTTTGGCCAATCACTTCTTCAAAATTTAGAGCCAGAATTGCAATGGAAGCAAAAACATCAGTTGATGGTTTTTCACAGAAGGGAAAAGTGTTGATCTCCTCATGAATTTTCTCTAACCCACCACTGTAATTTACAAGCAGACACAAGGAACATCAGAAAGCAGCACCAGAAACCATTCAGCTATATTGTGGTGTTATACATTATTGAACATTTCCAATTGTTCAGGATCTCTTTTGTATCCAAATCATGTCATGTGTCTGGAAACAGTGCATTTTCGTTACTACTTGGCTGCTCTATTTGAATCACAAAAAAAAAAAGTTTTAAAAGCAATGAACTTCACAAAAAACCTGAAAATTAATGCCAACCCCTAACAAAGGCAGGACATTCTATCTTGACAATGAAAAGTTCTATTGCACACAAAGCAACCATTGATTGTAGTTAATTCTATTTCACTGGGCTTTTTTTTAATTTTTCAGTGATGATGAGATAAGAGGTCTCCTTTTCCTTTTTATCAAGGGAGATTAAAGAGGAGCGACTGCATCCCCATTGTGCAAGCCTGACAGCCTCTCTTTCTCTGCATCAGCATGAAGCCCCCTCCAAAAAAGCATAGGTATTTTATCAAGATTATTTATGCACAGACACCTTCATAATTTGATGAATATCTCTGCTTCTCTTTTCAGTGTAATTCACAGTGGCTAAACTGTGAAGATATTGCATGTGGCAGGAGAGGACAGGAGGACTAAACAGCTCACCTGCAAGATCCTCCTGAGAGATTCCAGGTAGCTCCGCTCGCTCTGAATGATGGAGCCAAGGATATGGCGCCTGACAACCTGCGTGGACAACAGATCAGTCAGGAGCTCAGGCTCTAACAGGACATGATTGGGCTGCGGTGTGTGGCATGCTTTCAGTTAAGCACGGCACCGGTTGATGGATTACACCATAATCATGTGTTAGTCCCAGGAGAAAAAGACTCGGAGGAGTCGGTCTGTTTGAACGAGCTGAATCACTGGAGGTGCTGTGACATGAAAGCAGCTGTTCTAGCTGTGTTAAAACACACTGCTTTTACAAACAAGATCAGGAGTTTAAAGCAAACAGATATTAAAAATATTGAATAACAAATTACTTCTTTAACAGCCTGAAGCATAATCCTAAGGCTACTGAGTACTGAATTGGTTATAGGCATGCATACACCATTGAAAGCTATTGTCAGAGAGCACATTTTGATGAGTCTCTCACTTGTGCTTGTGTGTTACAGGCTCCCAGGTGAATGGTGTTGATTAGGACTAGAGGTAGCTGGACAGTGTGGGTAGAAAAAACTATGTCATATTAACCTCTACCTAGGAGTCCCACTTTTCATCTGGGTTTTTTTGTGCTTTAATTGTACAGAATGTTCCTTATGGTGTTTTTTAAGCAAACATATAATAACTAGTCGCCTCCAATGCTATATACAAGGTACAGAGTTTGTGTAGTTTATGGGTGGAGACTCAATTTTTGGATGAGTATGAGAGATAGAAAGTCCTGATCAAGACTCTATGATTCATTTTAACTTTGGAAGAACAATAATGTGTATCAAATACAGTAAATATGTAGACTATACAACAAGACATTGTTAACAAGACAATGTTAAGAAAAATAGACAGGACGCTTCATGTACGTAGCATCAGAACAATAAATAGATTTTCTTCATCCTTTTTTTTCTTTTGAACAAGCAATCATGTGAGCAGGTTATATACTCTTTCTGGAAACCGATTAAGCTGAACACAATAAACAGAGGTTTGACTCTAGTTTGTTTTTAGACTTGGCTTTGTACCAACACTACTTGTGTTTGGGTGCAAATAGACCCTTTCACTACTTTCACCACATGTTGGAAAGCCCTACTTTCAATTTACCAAAGTGACAAGCCTCCCCCGAACAATATACTCTACGAAACATTGCACGTTTTACTGTTCTTTAGCTTTTCTAGTCAAACTACTAGCTTCTAAGCTGTTAACAAGTGTAGCTGTTATAGATTTTTATGGATGATGGGGTTGCTGTCAGCTGCACCTGGTGGTTGGTCAACCCTTCTGGCATGGGGCTCAGTTGCGGGGGAGGATGCTTCACTTCTGACACAGCCACATCCAGGTATCCAGCATCATCCTCCTCCTCTGCAGATTTCAGAAATGAAAAAAAGGAGAGCAGTGTCAGATTGTTGCTGTGTCTGAGTAATGTGTGCGTGTGCGTGTGTGTGTAACAGAGAATGTGACAAGGACAGAGAATAACAGAAAGGCAGCCTTCAGATCTCAGAGCAGCTGGAGACACAGTGACACGCTAAGTTTATTACCTCTAAAATATGAAGAAACTTCTGAACTCTCTGAAGAATAAAAAAGGGAGAGAGCAGAGGAAATGTGAGATAGAGAGAGAAAGAGAGAAGTAAAGAACATGCAAAGGAAGAAAATTCAGGGCAATACTGTATGTAGGAGTAAATCAGGCACAAAAGCAATCCAACACATTCTTATCTCTGCATTGGCACAACGGCATATAACTGTGAAAATCCCCAATTCACCCATAGCCATTAAGACACAGCAGAAGGTTTCATTAGTCCAATTAAAGCCTTTAAATTTATAACAGAGGATTTTTGGATGAAACATACAAAGCAATGAAGATTTCAGGCGATCAATACCTAAAAATAGCAGCACTGTCCTTCCTATCCTTTGTGTGATGACTTAAAGATGTGTTCCAGGCATGAGTCTGCCATCTATCTTAATGATGCTGCTATCCATTCATTGATGCGGATCTGTCTATACTGTAAGGTTCCTGAAACACAAGCTCCATGATACCACATGGGATGTTTTCTCTCTTGCACACCAGAAACTTTTCTCACCCACACTCCCACCCCATCTTACTTGAAATTGCAAAAGCTTGTCTTTTTCATTTATTTTAAATATAATCAGTAAGATCTCTTCTTCCACAGTACTTTCATGTTTGCCTCAAGGGATTTCTGAAAAGAAAAAAAAACAGACTTTCTACCCCAACCATCTTAGATACTCCTATTCGGCTTGGCGAAGCTGGATTTTTACCCAAGTAAACTGTCTTTTATGTTATAAAAGCTCCAATGAATTTTAAAGCATCTACAGATTCCTTTAGAAATTACACAACGTTCTATAGTCATAACTCAAGAGCAGCAAAGTTTTAAAAATTTCCTCAATTACCCATTTGATCTTTTCTCTGCAGGAATGACACTTTTCTCATGACGGCTATTTTGGTCCTCTCGAGTCCATCCTTCGTTCCAGTTCTTGCCGCCCTCATGAGCTGCTGAACCTGGTTGCGTGGAGCACACAGAGACAACAAAGGAGCATCAGAGCTGGAGGGAAGTGCCATGTTGCGGTGGCTTGATAACCTACGGTGCTCCTCCGGAGAGAGACAGAGAGAAGTGGCGCTCAGCAGGCTCATCATGAGCCTCACCATCTGCGACTCCCCTGTGGGTCGCTGTACGGCTTTCTAATCAGAGAGCCTGTGAGCATATCATGGAAAGATTATGGTAAGAGAGGGAGATCCACATCAGCTGCCTTGCGTGGGAAAAATTCAGCTGACCACAAACTCCACCCTGAGCATCGCAGAGGCCATGCAACCAGACTCCACAGACCAAGAATACACTCAGGGGAGTAGTATTTTTAAATGATGCTACTCCGAGAAAGTAGGTCAAAAAGTGGTAGCAAGTTGCACTGATGTTTATGGAGGCAAACACGCAGACTATTATTAAATAATTAATGAGTTTCATGAATTTGTCTTGATATTAAACAAGGCAGGGAAACATAAAACGGGAGCCTAACAGGCCGATCAATAGTCTCAAAGCAAAGCCACAGAGCAGAGGAAGAGCTAAGAAGGATGGCACAGCGAGCCAATTAAGCCATTGTGTCAGCTGAGCATAACAGATTGCATTTATCAGCTCTGGGTGATCATCAATCCTGTAGT
Source organism: Xiphophorus couchianus (assembly GCF_001444195.1). Lineage (NCBI taxonomy): Eukaryota > Metazoa > Chordata > Actinopteri > Cyprinodontiformes > Poeciliidae > Xiphophorus > Xiphophorus couchianus. The sequence goes on from NC_040247.1 coordinate 7,955,128, forward strand.
TAAACACATAGCAGAGGGAGTTGAGTTCCGCTATGAAATTATGTGACACAAAGTGGGCTTCGAAAGTGTACACAGCCCAATTAAAATTACAGCCTTTTGAGACTTAAAAAAAAGAAATGTAATCCACCTTTGGTGTGACATATGTTGTGTATAATTAAAACAAGAAAATCTAATAAATGGGTTATTTGAGAAACTATTTGAAAAGAAGAGCTGCAACAACTTGCTTTCATAAATGTTTACACCTTAAAACTAACAACCTTGGAAAATTCTCCATAACTACCAGACTGAAACATGTCTTCTTCCAAGTCTTCATCCAAAATATTTCAGTCCAATCCTGTTCTGTTCTCAGCAGTTGGAAAGCTTTACATTTTCTCTCATGAAGTTATTCTTTTACTGACTTGGATATATGTCTGGACTCTAATAGATACCTGAAGGTCTTAAGTAAAAGAAACACAGAAATTTTTCACTATTCAGAATTTTATGCAATTTAACAAATAACAAATTTTCACTCCTAAGAATAATAATGCTACTACCACTACACACAATGTTCCATTTGTAATGAGCAGTATTGTTTCTGTGCCAAACATACCAAAACTTTGTTTCTTTCAGACAAACTGTCCTGTGGAGATTTTAGCCAGATCAAGATGTCCCCTTTGATATATAAGCATTCTGTTTTAATAAAGCCCTTCTTCTTTGTTCAGATATATGAAGAACACATGAGATTCTTGTCACTTGCAGAACAGTGTGAATATCTGCTGTTTTTTCACTGTTGCCATCTCTTCACTGAAACTGATGAAAGGTTTTTTCACAGAAAGAAAAAAAGAATGCTGAACTGAGTTTCAGTGCATTTGCAATTATGCAGTCAGATTATTTAACCTAGTTTAATTCTTACTGTACAGTATATTTTTCCCTTATAGATTCACTTGTTTTTCATTTGCATTGTATAGAATATATATCACACTGAAGGTAGAAAATCTTGGAAATTGTTCAGGGCAACTGTAACTATGTTCCGTTGCTGCTTGGGGTTATACCTTGATGTCATAGTTGTGCTTTCCAGACAGCCTCATAGCCAGTTCACGTTTGGTCCTGGCACACCGCTCCCTCAGCCGATCCACTTCAGGTGAGAGCTACAGGGGGATCGGATGGGGACGGGTGGGCACAGGTGCATGGAGTGTTAAGCCACAAAAGCCAAAGGGAAGAGGAAAGCAAGAAAAAGAAACCAGAAGAGGAAAGGTATGCAAAGTCATCAAGGGGAATGAAAAGCCGAGAAACACTGGGAATTAATCACAAGCGCAGAGAGTGAAAGCTCGGAGCACTGCTGTGGTCAAAGGCGTCGTGTCTAATGGTCGCTGATTTATGTAGGGTTCAGAGTGGCTGCAAGCAGTTTGGAGCAAATATTAACTAAACAAACTTTACTGCAGCTCTTCCAGGTTTCTTAAACAAGAACTTCGGCTTCACCGGGTGAAAAATTAATTGGGCGAAACTAATTAAAAACAATGTGTTTCTGATGAAGGCTGCTGGACTCTAATAGTTGAGCTTTTTTTCATTAATTGTAAAATCCAGCACACCTGAATTCTTCCTTTTGTTCAGCGGTCTGAGACAAACCTGCCAACAGAACGGTGGGGGCATTTTTCACACCGCACCTCAGTGTAATTACCAAGCAACTCATTTTCCCTGTCCCACATCAAGAAGAATTTTTGTTACCTCTGGCCTCATTTGTTTTTCACATTATTAGTTCAACTCTGTATCCTCTTAGATTACAGTAGAGTATTAACCATGCAGAAACACCTTCAATGTTCAGGTTTGAATGAAAGCAGGTATAAATCTATACATTAGTAATGACTCAACTACAGATTTCCCATATGTCTGCAGTGATGAAGCCACATTTAAAGCTTCTGGAGCATAAAGAAAATGCAGCACAATGTCAATGTGCACACAGTGCCATCATGTGGAAGCGGCACACTGTGGAGCATCACAGTGATTACCAGCAGTCTTGGCAGAAAAGAGGCAAGGGAATCTGTGGCTTTTCAAACAGAAATGTCTCATGTTTACTTTCATCTCACAATGCTCGCTTAAAACTTGACAGCCTTTTATGCATTTTTCATGTCCTTTACCACTTCCTTCCACTTCTATACATTAATAAAGAGTACTGCAAAAGAGAGGCAGCGAATGAAATATTCTCCTTGATATTGTTTTAAGTGCTGAAAAACCGACCCAAACAACCTGGCCTGTCTGTGAGCCATATACACAGATATCAGGAATGATTTGACATGGGGTCTACCTTGCTCCTTGCCGGCAGCTTGGCGTCGTTATCAGATTGCTCATCATAGCTCTCAAACTCACTGGAGCTCCACCCGTTGTTTGCCTCCAAAGGACCACTCTCTCTTTGGACATCTTCATAGATCATGTCTGCTGAACACACAAACACACAGCAGGTCAGGGGCTGCAGGTTGGAGGTCATGAGAGAGCAAACATTTGAGGCAAACACAATTCTGCAGCCGCCGACCTTCATCAGGGGAGAGAGGTTCCTCGCTGGGAACGTCATCATAGATCACCTCTAACGAAGCCTCTGGTGCTCCTACTTCTGTGTCAGCCGCACAGATAGACAAAAAACAGAAGAAACAAAAAGTTTCATCAAGTTGCACAAACACATGAGTTTTGCTTTTTAGCTTCAATCGTTTTTGCAGTGGCATTCTAGGACTTTCTGTTGATAGATCAAAATGTTATTGCTCTCAAGAGGAAAAACACAAAGACATTCACATGCAGTTTTTCTCTTGTCTGAATATTTTGAGGCAGAACAAAATATATTTGCTTTTGCTAGAAAAGAACCTAGACCTATGAATACACTCACTGGCCACTTTATTAGATACACCTTGCTAGTACCTGCTTTCATTTTTAGTGGTATAGATTTAATAAGCTGTCAGAAATATTCCTCAGAGATCATTTATGCAGTTGCTGCAGATTTGTCAGGTCAGCTACACATCCATGATTCAAATCTCCCATTCCACCACATTCCAAAAGTGCTTTATTTAACTGACAGCTGGTGATTGTGGAGCCCACTGGAGTACAGTGTGGAACATATTTTATTGTTTTGTTCAAGTTCAAGATCTTATGAGCTTCAGAAAATGTGTACACCATGGTCATAAAGAAACGGACATCCACAGGTAGGCTGCAGTGTTTAAGCAATGCAGCCTAAGGCTACGGAGCCTATAGTGTCCCAGGAAGCTATTACCAACAGCATTATTGCAACAACAGCAGCTTGAGTCACTGATTCAATGCAGGGTGGATTCATTCTTTCATGTTGTTTACATCCAATTCTGAGTTTTCCAAACTGAATGTACTCATCTGACCAGACAGTTTTTTTCCAGTCTGTTTTGCCCAATTTTGGTGAATCTATTCAAACTGTAGCTTCAGTTTCCTGCTTTCAAATTAAAGGAGTGACAGCTACTATGATGTTTTGCTGCTTTCTGCGCCTAGGTTTAAACTGAATGAGGTTCAACTCAGTTTAAATTTAAATGTATGAATTTAAATGCATTCTGTTGTGACCCTAGTTATAATACAATACAGTCAGCTTCAGTTTATAATATAACTCATTAAAATATTTATAAGGACGTCCAACTGATTGCATTGAGTCATTGACTTTGCTCTAAGATCCACTATAGAGTAGGGATGTGGAAAACATGGAAACAGCAACGTCTGGTTTCAGGTACTGAAGGAAGGTAGCTATATTTTGTTCAAGCTACTGCCGCCTTATTATCATCTCAAAGCGGTCTGCACATTCTGCTCTGAAAATTTACACGAACAAAGCATTTTTCATCTGTATAATGGCCACACAATGGATATTTCATCTTTCCTGGACCATTTTCTGTAAGCCAAAGAGATAGTTATGCCTGGAATTCCCACTAGATCAGATGTTTAAGAAAAATATGGTTAAAATCTGTCAAGTCCCAACAACCACACATCATTCAAAGTCACTTAAATCACTTTTCTTCCCCATTCTGATTCTGTGTACTTCAACTCGTCTTCCCCACGTCTAGAAGCCTAAATGTGTTGAGTTGTTGCAACATGATTGGCTGATTTGCTATCTGTTTTAACAAGCATTTGAATAGATGTACCTAATTAAGTGGCCAGTCGCTTTATTTAAAGGTTCTTGTCCTTAGGGAGATCAAGCACATCTCTTGTGGATGTTGCTCTAACGGCTTTGTCCACGTGACTTAACAAGATTGTATCCAGCTTGTTTGAGCTATTGACCCATTCCATCTCCATGCCTGGCAGGATTTGTCATTAACTGCTTTGAGAGTGTTTCAGCCTAATTTACCTCAGTGAGCTTTATTGATTTGGTTTTAAACACTGATTTGTCTACACACTCTTCTAAGCTCTGAACAGCAACAATCACCGTTTTTAATTAATCTTACTGGAGACGTGCTTTCCTGTTGTGGATTATTCAGACTAAAATTCTAAAGGACCTTGAAGAAACCCTTGGGGAAGAAAAATGTATGTTAAAATATTGTTGTTGTTTTCTCATAATTGAAAAAAAAACACATTTCTTTTCATATATTTCCACCTAGTTGTGCAGTCAGAAAGGTGTCAGCAGAAAGAGGAAAGCAACTGAATTTAGGAGGCCCAGAAATTCTACTGGTCCCCTGAGGAACATCGCTTGTTCCTTCAAGTTTTGTGAGGAGAAAGTTCTTTGCTGTCCTTGCATAGTTTATTCAGCTTTATATGGCAGCACAGTAACACTAGGCTGACATACTCCATCATAATAAATATAACTAATTGTTATAAATAGAAAAGAGAGAAGCATTTACAAATCAATGTCAGAACATCACAATCTCATGTGTCATGACCACATTCAAGGACTGAAGGCAAATGATTGCTTCTTCAAACAGGAATCACTTCATTATTCATAATGAACCATCTAAAGTATATTTGATCAATGTGAAAAACTCTGACAGCATGTAGAACCAATTTGCACAAGCTGGCAAGTTATTATTATGCAAAATACATTCTGGACTCTGATGTTTAAAGACTAAAATTACAAAGCAGAAAGTAAAAAAACATTAATACAAGAGAAAGATTTCTCATTAGATTTTACCCTGTGTTAAGTTAGTTTGCTTTTCCCTTTTTTTGCTTCATAAATATAGATGGCAGAAAGAAAGGTTTTATATAATTTTGAATTTTCAACTACTTTGTATGAGGAATTCTGTGTATGAAAATCATCAGAAGAGGAAGACATTAAAAAAATGTTGTGCAGTATTGCTCCTTTGCATCTCTCATTTCTAAGCCGCTTTCAAATAACGGCAGCCCTGCTGACTGAGTCAAAATCCAAAAGCAATTTTCCCCATGGAAATGGATCTCTATTGATCCTCATCCTGAATTAATTGTATTCATGTCATGTCTGCACAGAAATCAAATCCCAACAAAACACAGGTGTGTTTGAGTCATTGTTTGCTGTGTTGATGTGTATTCCTATATATGTGTGTATATGATATTCATGTTTTTTTCACTGCAGTAATCAACTGCAGTTACACACTGACCCCGGATGTATAATGTGGTGTTGTTGCCAGCTTTGATCAAAGTTGGACCATGCAATGTGTATTGCCAACTGGTGCACAATTTTCACTGCCAGTTTCTATATGGTGTGGCCACAGTATTGTTTACGTATCTCTGGAGGTCCAATTGGTTTTCCATCAGATCTGTCCACAGTGCGAACACTATAATACATGAGTGGAATGAGCCTGAATCCCAGGGCAAGCTTACAGTAGGCTTAATCTTTCTGGCCTGATATTAAACCCTTTAACTGCAATATAAGGTACATCAGTTCAGTGCCAGTATAATTTTGTTTGGTACCTTCAGAGATGTCCTTCGAGTCAGAGCTTTGCTGAACGGTTTCTTTGCTGTGATCTCCTGAATCAGACAGCGGCACCACAGGAAGCTCCTCTCCCAAACGACGATCTGATGCACTGGGCTCGGCTGCTGCTGCTGCTGCTGAGACCCTGGAAGGTACCCAAACATTAGCACAGTTAAACCAACACTGAGTGCTGCGTGCCTCATTACAAGTTAATTTCACAGAGAGGAAGGGGAGGCTAAGTGCTTGTTGATGGGGGTCGAATAGTTGTTTGCAATCCAAGCATGTAAAAGCATACTCCCTAAAGTCTTACGGAACACGTATTGCTACTTGCAAATGATAAAGATGTCTTTAAGAGGATCTATTTTTGTTCAGTGGAAATAGGACCATATTTCTAACCCTTTGTTGGAAACTGTCCATTTTTCCCTCCACAGCAGCCTTTCTGCTTTGTTCCTTTTATCTTTTAGCATTGTAGAAGGAAATAAAACATGGCATCTGGCAAAAAATACAAACATGGCCACTGCAGCTTTTGGCACCAGTTCATGGTGTGCAGTTTTAAAAATTAAAGTATACAATTTATCTACTATATATGAAACTGAATGTTTCTGGACTACACAATCCCATAAATATTGAGGTGTTTATTTTAACACAGCAAAAACAAAATCAGATCAAGAGTTAAAATGTTTCTTTTTTTTCCTATTTTTCTCTCACATTTATCATGGAATTTCATTTGAAGGTAGTAGTTTCCATTTGGGAGTTTTGGAAACACTGCTTGGAAAAATACCATTCTATGTGTCAAACTCTGTTATCTTTTGTGTTTTTCATAGATTTGATCAGAAAAGTTGAAATAAACTGTAGTTTAGCAACACTGCCAGTAAAAATGTTCTGAAACAAAAAAAATAAGTTCTTTGCAAACTTTTAAAATAACTGAACAATATACACCAGTAAATTAGGTTAAAAATTAAAAAGAAGAAAAAGAAAATCCTTGAAAACGACCAGATACCGTATTACATACGACAATGACCAGAAAACTATTAAAATACTAGTACTAAGAATAGCCCAAGAGACAGTGTGTAAATAGTCTCATGGAAAGGTTACACTTAAATTAACTTGTTCCGGTGTGCTGTCAAATCATTATGTCATGGCAGCAGTTTGCTTTTTCACTGCTGTTATTTTGAATGAAGCAGACTGCATAACATCACAGGGGAAAATCTTGTTGACACAGCAATCACTGTGACTGTGTTTGCGCTGCCAGTGAGTTTTCATCCTCCCCCACATGACTGATAATATGACAACATCCTGCATATAGGAGAGACCCATCTAAACTAATTAAATCTGCCCCTCTTTGCAACATCAGAACAACACTTGCTAAGCCTGCAGCAGCAGAATTGGAAAACAAAGATAAAGACTTATGAGGTAAACATCTACTTAGAAGTGCCATAATTTGGAACACAGCAAAAAACTTTGCATACTTTTCATTTTGGGATCAGAACAAAAAGCACATCTCACACTGATAGAAAAAAAACTGTGCACAAGAATTAATTATAAAATATGTTTTGTTTTTCTCTTTGTTTTTTGGCCAAACTCTGGTCATTTTAAAAATAAGCTTCAATTTCATAAATATATATTATAATGTACATTAGAGCTCTGGAAGAACACAAAATCTGTAGTTTTCCTGATTTCACATTTAGCATCTGTTTCTGAGTACAACACAAACAAAAATGTTGCAATTATCCAAGAAAAGAAAAATCATATAATGTTATGCTCATCTTGGTTTAAACTGTGTATTCTATATTGTCACATGTGTGGGAAAGTGATGATGCCATTGGCATAAAAATAAGATGCATTTTCATTCACTGCTTTCATGTATCCAGCATGCTCTCCACCAGTGTCAGAGTTCAAAAGATCACCTAATCAGTACCTCATTAAACAGACTGATGTGTGCTTATGTTTGGATTCAACAAGTGCTGTCAAATGGAACAGCAATCATGCATGCAGGCACTGATTAACAAACATTTTTCAATGTTTTCAGAAGTACAACATTGATATCTTTGTACATTAAAGCAATTCTCACTGTGTTTACCTTCTCCTCATACCTAAATGTAGATGTAATGCTCTGCCAGCAAATCACATGAGAGGCAGTGATAGTAGTCATTTAGTGTTGCAGTGGTGTCAAGCTTCCATAGAGAGCTCAGTATTACCCTGGAGCAGGAAAATTCATCTCCATCTAAATGATAAGACTCATCTCCGCCATTGCAAAAAACAAAAAAGAACCATTTGCCAGCACAAGTCTTGCGATAAACTGATCTCCTGTCATTAAAATTGCCTGTGTGAAAAAAGAGAACAATGCTGATACACAAATCCTCTGGCTGACTGCACACATTCACATCAGGTTTGAGTGATTTTAGCAGCTTCGCCATTGATCCGGGTGTATATTTGCGCACGCCTTCACAACTTATCTGAGCCTACAACTTGTAGTGAGTCATGTAGCTCAAGGAGAGTGGGGAGGGGAAATCATTTTTTAATGCAAATGACACAGCCCAGGGAAGAGCACAGCCTTAAGTGGGAGCTGTTTGAATGCAAATCTCACACTTCCATCTGTTTCCATTCCCTTCAGGAAGAACACGGGGGCTTTACCTGTTTTAGCGCCCCCTTCTGGGAACAGCTGTTTCTGTAAACCTGCACAAGCAATGTGCTGACCGTATTAGAGCTCTGTTTGTTCTCGGGTCATAAATCTGCTCCATAAACATCTGCCGCCCCTTCTTATTGAACCGTTTCCACAATGCACACAGCTCCACTGCTAAACATCGTCAAGACATGACAAATTCCATTTATTTAGCACCCGGGATATTTATTTTGCTGCACCTTATTATACTTCTAAAGCATCTGCAGTTTTGCTTATTAATTTTAGCTTTAAAAGTTCTGCTAACTAAGGCAGCAAGGTTATATGTTAAATAAAGGAGCTGTGAAAAAAAGTTTTCTGTGAAGCACTAAAGATGAGTTTCCTTACAAAAAGAAATAATTTTTGTGAAAAAATAAAGCTTGAACAAAAACATGCAACTTCTGCTCTCCAAGGTCAAACAAGTGAAAGAGAGATGCCATATTTTCATGGTTTATTTAGTCTTCATCTTGTCGGTGCACTCGGCTGAGTTCAGTGTGTTTATTGAAAATGAAATTAAAACGATATAAAAAGTGAAGCCGAAGGAATCAGACATCGGCACATATACAAATCTCACAGTTGGATAAAGCTTCCTTGAGCCAATAAGTAACTAAGTTGCTACCTTTGCAAATTCAAAAGAAAATCCCATATTTCTGTAATGGGAAAAATATATCTCAAAAGAAATTTTGGCAGTATTGTTCTAAAACTGCTGACAGATCTTGGGAGTGTGCTGACAGACTTAACCCCTAGATTGTGGAAAGTGCTATTGGTAGCTCTCCTTTAAAAGGCCACTCTATTGAAAACCCAAAGTGGAAATGTGCACTCAGCAGAAATCTCCCTGTGTGAGGAATTACCAAGACCTCATGGTGGCTTTATTACATGCACAAACACACGCACACACATACTTGAGTACACACGTATCCAGCCATTCAGAGATTTGAATATACACTCAGCAGAAATATTCACACACAACGACAGGTTAACACCTGCGTATAAATACGGCTCAGTCCTTTCAGCACAGGAAAGGCCAGAAACACAAACCCTGAAGTCAGCTATGAGTAGAGGTTTCTGAGCACACTTCCTCTGAGCATAGGCGGGGAGTGCGGTGGGGGAGGCATAATCAAAATAATGTAATTTAGGGCCCCTGCATGTTTTCATCAAATTGGCCCTAAAAACTGCAGAGCAATAAATTTAATAAGATTTATGCCATGGTTTTTTTTTCTTGATCCTGCATTCTCTTAGCTTGATCAAAATAAGTAAACATACATAGCATACAAAGCACAGTATAAAAAGAGAGTCTTCATGGCTAGAATTCTTTTTTTTTTTAAAGTTTGTTTAATATTGCTTTACGTGGGCTGATATGATTCAGTTTGCTTGGGGCAATCAAATATAAAAGCTCCTTAAGTTCAAGATAAAATATTCTTTAGAAAGAGAACATCAGTCAGTCAGCTCCCGGGCTGCTGTTCTTTAGGTGACTTTGACTGCTGACCCCTTTCACTCCTCCCCCCACAGAGCCAGGAAGGTAAGAAGCCTGTTCCCTTTTAAGAATCAATAAACTATCACATGATCATTTACTGCGTCTCTAGGGCTGGAAGCTAACAACCTTTTATAAGTGTTTTTTTTTTTTTTCACAACAAGGTGATATGAAGTAATGTTATATGTGAGGTCATTTTAGATCAGTTATACATCTTTTTAGCCAGTAGACAGACAGATTGCATTCTTTGGAGAAAATCTATTTCTAATTGGGAGAAAAGTTCAAACGGTCTTTTTTCTTTTTAAATAAAAAAAAGTATTTGGATAGGGAATGACAAAGATAGCACTTTGTTCAGGACCCCACTGAGATTTACAAAATAATATGTGTTATAAAGGTAATGCTGTGTATATATTACTAAAGTTTAATATTTCAACAGTGTATTTCAAAATTATTCAGACCACTCTGAACTATTTCTCACATCTTCTCCTTAAAACCATTAATGGTCCTGTTTTTGACAGACCAGAAAAATAAGTGTTTATACTTCCTTACTTCCTTTAATACTTTCTTTAACTTGTTTTCATTTGGAGCTACATCACTCCAGTTAGTATAACTGAAGTACTATTTTGGGAAGGACTTAAATTTAATGCACATCCAGTCTAATTTTTAACTATTTTCCAAACAGCAATGGGTAAAAATATCAATCTATCGATGTCAAATCAGGTCAGAAAACATTTAACTATTAATTTTTTAAAAAGTCACTTGCTTACATCCACCCAGTCCATGTACAGTCTAGGAAGGGATAGACAAGCAAAAACATTATATATACAATAACTATAAATGGAAATAAAGCATAAGGTGCCAGCAACAGTTAAAACTAAGCCTGAGCATTGTGGTGTATGAGGCATACATTTACAACAAAGAAATATGAATTAAGGAAATACATCAAACAGCAGCTCAGAGTTGGTTACTACTAGCTTTCAAAAGTTCATCCACAGATGTGAAAATCCAAAAGACCTGAGGCTGCTTTTGCTGCAATAGCTGGTAATGAGTAGTATCGGCTCAATGAGACTTAACATGTGTGCAGACTTCCCTACCCAGATTTATGTGTAAAAAATTTTGAAAAACAAGTATTGCTTTCCTTTCCACTTCACAATTGTGCTCTGCTACACAGCATAAAATCCTAATCAATTGTCTTGGCATTTTGGTTATAACATGACAAAATTTAAATAAGTCTAAAAAATAAGTAAGAGTATGTGTGAATGAATCTGCATGTGGGATATGGATAAGCAAAAACAAGACAGATGCTGAATAAGGGCACAAGAGTAAGGTGATACTCCCACAAATGTTTAGATACAAAAACAGTGAGTAAGAGTTGAAATAATAAAATATTTTAGATGTTGCATAAGACTGACAGACTGTTTGCTGCTATTATTGCACCTTTCTGAGTATCTTGGCAAGATTGGATTTTACATCACAAATAAATGCTTAACTTATCAGTATTGTATGCATCATACCTAAATTATCAGAAAATCTGGTCTCAGAGCTACAGATTACTGCAGTTACTTTATGTTTTATGACACTACATTTTGACACATCTGCTTCTTAATGGTACTGCAGGTGTTTTCAGCTTAAAGGGGTGATTAGCCCTTCCCTCAGTTTGCAGGCAGCCTGAAATAAGCTTTGAATTACACAACAAAACACACCTTGAAGCGGTGCTCATAGGAGGCTGATGGAGCTGTCACTCATACTGTCAAAAAGGCAGCCATGAAAGGATTTCTAATCAGCCAAAGACCGTGTTTTGAACCTGTGAGGTTTGCACTTTGTGTGGGCTTTTAAACGATCTTTAACGACCTAAATATGATAAAGACTGATGGAATTTTATTCATACAGCTCAAAGCACTGACGAGTAGAACTCTAAAAAGAAATCTGTTCCTTCTAGACAGAATGTCCCAGTTTATAACCTGCTTGCACATCACTGTCAAGATTTCAGTATGCAGCGGTATAAAAATGTACCCACTGCACAGAATGACATGCACAAATGGATGTATTAACATAAATGTCCAAATGCATTTAATTTAGTTTTCAACTGAGTGTGTACTGTCGTACTTTGGGGGGGGAAACTGTCTGGACATTTTTATTATATTTCTCCCAAACTGTAAAATTGTTGTCTATTTAAGCAGATAAATTCATAAAACGTCTGATGTGAAAAACCTTTAAATAATATATAAATAAAACATGGACTGCAAAACTAGCATAGATATAGGGCCCATGAGTAGCCAAACAATGAGCACCATTCACACAGAAAATAAAGAGACAGTGGACTGCTACAAAGATGTCAACAGCTATGTTTTGCCCTAAAATGCCAAGTTGCTTCATTGTAGCCAATCAAAAGGACCAAATAAGTCTAGAGATGCAACAAGAAGGGTTTTCTTGATCCATGACAATTTTCAGTTTCCTTTGAGGTGTGACCTGCTACTTCAGATTTTTACCCTATTATTTCTATTTCAATAACTAAAGCACATACGAGAGAAAACTGTGTTGCAGGTTATAGTAGTTAACAAAGTGTAATAAAATTACACATAAAAACATTTGTCCAAATCATACAATGTTTGTTTTTCTTTTATTGCTTTTCTAGTCATATTTAAATGTTTCAGATCAAACAGAGTTCAATTTCAGTCGAAGACAGCTTGCATAAAAGCTAATATTTGGAAGTTATGTTTGCTATTGAGGAGAAATAGCTATTTAAACCAACTTACCTGTGTGGAAATATAATGCTTGTATTGCTAAATTATGGATTTACTTAGATTAACTAAATGTCTTGGCTCAGTTTCACCAGCAACAACCAGAGCCTGTCTGACAACATCGAGGTTAAAACAAATTATCCTCCAAACAATAGAAATTAATATGACAGCTCAGAAATTAAGTCATTAACAATAATCAGTCTAGAAAAAAGGTTGTAGAACTATTTATAAAAACATTTTAAACAGAAGGGAACTACCAAAGAGGATTATGTAGAAATGACAGTAACATGGAACAGCAGTGAACCTTCCCAGTAATGACCAGCCTACAAAAATGACTTCAAGAAGGAATCAACAACACACTTATAAATTCTGCTGTCAACCAGAGCAAGGAGAATGTACGACCATCAGTTCGTGACTTCATCCTCAAGGACACTTGGGTTACGTAGATGGATACTGATCTAAAGAAAAGCAAATCTACCAATGGCTTAAAAGCAGTAATAAAAAAGAAGGTTTTAGAGTGACCTTGTCATAGTCTGACTTGAGTCCAACTGACTCTTACAACAGATCTAATATGCATAATGACTAAATTCATAGTTACATCTGAAGTAAGACAAGTTTTTTTAAAACCCGTCTTACACAATTGAACTGACTTTCATGTACGGGCACTGTATGCAGGGCCGGATTTAGGAGGGTGTGGGCCCCTGGGCTTGAGCCATAGTGCGGGCCATGCTTAGTCATAGTTATACAATTGCACATTAACATGCACACACTATATATAATAAATAAATAAATATATATATATATATATTAAGTCATTAACATATATATATATATATATATATATATATATATATATATATATATATATATATATATATATATATATATATAGTACAGACCAAAAATTTGGACACACCTTTCTAATTCAATGGGTTTTCTTTATTTTCATGACTATTTATAAGGCAAGAAATCCCACTTATTAACCTGAGAGGGCACACCTATGAAGTGAAAACCATTTCAGGTGACTACCTCTTGAAGCTCATCAAGAAAATGCAGAGTGTGTGCAAAGCAGTAATCACAGCAAAAGGTTGCTACTTTGAAGAAACTAGAATATAAGGGGTATTTTCAGTTGTTTTACACTTTTTTGTTTAGTGCATATTTCCACATGTGTTATTCATAGTTTTGATGCCTTCAGTGTGAATCTACAATGTCAATAGTCATGAAAATAAAGGAAACTCATTGAATTAAAAAGTGTGTCCAAACTTTTGGTCTGTACTGTATATATATGTATATGGTGGGGTTTCAACAATGCCACCAAAATCCTCTTCGCCAGTGATAAAATTAAGGTATTCTGACCTTATTCATTCACAAAAATTGAGGGCCCTGAAAAAATCTTTCAGGGACCTCAAAATGCAGGGGCCCTGGGCCCGGTAAGCCCATGCTAAAATCTGGGCTTGACTGTATGTTTGTTTAAATGCACTTTGAAGTCAGTGCTTTCCTTTGCACATTAACATTGTGCATTAGTGTGTTTTAAATTTGATTGACTGCAGTCTTGTCCTCTTTTCTAAGACAGATTTATTCCATGGGGGACAAATCAATTATCTCATCTTATCTTACCATAATCAATGAAGGCCTCTTTCCCAAGCAGTTCAACATTACTGCTTACAACTTTCCTTACAAGTAAACTTTTTTAAAAACAAGAAAATGTAGAAAATGACAAATTTGACTGCCAGTCTCCCTGTATAGTTTTGATGATGCAGTGTGTACAGCCTCCAACTAAATTCATTCAGTAGGCAGTGGACTACTTAATCTTACTGCTGCTGCCTCATTATCAGCCAACACTGGCTACTCTGTGCACTTTGTGGTTTTCTGTGCTTTTCAGAAGGGCTTTGACCTTAATAGTTTATATGGACAGCTGTTTATGTTTGCAAGATGCAACTCAGACTGTTGTGGTTACAGGGTCATCAGCACTATCACCAATAAATGGAACACTTGCAAAAAAAAATAAGGCTACATCCAGACATGCACTGAATGTTAAACTTGTTTGTTACTGAGTCAAAAAGTGTTTCTGCTTGGCTTGTCTTCTAGAAAAAACTAAAACGAGATCTTAGAGTGACACTAGATGTTTTTGTTATTCATTTGATAATAATGAGGAGCAGTGGTGTATTGTTTCTGAACTCTTAACTCTAATCTTAATGTTTTAATTATGTGTGATCTGTTGTATTGCATCTTTGTCAGAATGTGTCTGCAGTTGAAGAGCTCGACCAACTAATTTTATTTTCTGTGGCCAATGAATTAAAACACAGTTGAACTGATTAACCTTCATGCTTTGTAAACATAAATAAAGCTGATCTTTAATACTGCATGCAATATCACACAATCTTGTGATTTCCCCCAAAAATTCCATTACATCATCACTTTGTACATGACAAAGTGATGTACAAACTGTAGCATACAGTTAAATACAGTATTTAACTGTTATGCTACAGTTAAATACTGTAGCATAACATCATACTGTCTCCCACCCACTGTGGGATGTTTAGAAAGAGGGGGAGCATGACATTATCTCTGGAATACTGACATAAGAGTGTTGTGCTGCCGTATCAAGTTACGTTTATGCACCACCCTTTAGTTGTTTTCTCCATGGTGCAATAAAAGTCAAATGCAACTTACTCGTTTGGTGACTCAGCGGCTGGAACATCTACAAAAAAAAAAAGAAAAATCAGCGACCATGAGATAAATAAATGAAACCTAGGGCAAGCTTTTTTTTTATTGTAAATACATATATTTTTAATATCAAAACATTGTAGGTCCAAATATGTGATGGATCTTGAACTAATATTGTGATAAGAGAAAAAAAAATCTGTTTTGGGAGTTATCCAAGTATGAAGTTGATTTACAGCTTTTGCATTAGAGCCTCCACTTTGTCTGGTTGTTGAGCACTCCCACTGCAAATGTTGAACAAAACAGGTTTTGTTCAACAAATGCTCTCATCGATTTCTGTTGGATCCAATCAAGTAAACTCATGTCATCTGATGAGGTGGTGATCGGAATTCCAGCCACTCTCACTCCTAGGTTGTATAACAGGCCTCTGAAACACATTATTATCATCGCCCAGAACTCCCCCGTGCATCTCAGCAGCCCACTTAACGGATTACCACACATAGATGTGGTAGAAAAGCATTTTAATTAAGCCCTAATCGCTTCACTTTGTCCAACAGAACCTCTTCAAGACCTAAATCCCCTGCTTTATCTGGCCGTGTAATTAGCAGCACCTGTTTGGCACCATTCTCCATGTGGTAAATATATCATACTTATACATAGAAAGTTAGCTCTTCTCTCTAATGCTGACTGCCTCAGGCAACAATCAAATCCAATTAAGTGGAGCTTAAAACCACATAAAATACATTCATTACTACACAAAATCGATCATATTACATAAAAATTATTAGTTCTACATTTCTAAGCAAATTTATCCAACAGGAGCTACAGCACTGATGCAATGTATGTGCTTATTTATCCTGTTCATAAACAGCTAGATGACACTGTAGAAGTTAAAGGGATGGACTTGTGGGTTTTGGCTAATTACAGCAACTATAACTGCCTTGTCTCAAAATGATTTACACTTCTGAAGACTAGACAGTGTTTAATTAACTGTGGAACTCCTTCTCAAGTGGAGGGAAATTATATAGTGGATTTTTTTTCCACCTTTATGCATAATTAAGTTGCATTTTTTCCCTCCACTGCACATTTATTTTTAATCCTCTTTTGCAGCTAACAGAGGTGGAGGTCATCTTTGATAACTTGAAGACCCTGAAAAAACTCTTTGCCCACCCATACGGATTTTTTTATGAACTCTCCTGAGTTAATCTCCAGTGAACATTCTTCATATTTCTATTTGGTAGCTATTTATTTTTCCCTGACCCCTAATCAATTTCCAGCCTTAATCAAAAATTAAGTTGTGTGAAAATTTGATTTCAAAACATATCAAATGATTATTAAGCAACATTTTTGAGTCTTAATGAGGTCATAATAAATAAATAATGTGTTATTATCATTATCAGTACCATTACTGCTAGTGTTCTAAACACTGAAGTGAGTACATACATGTACACATACAATCTTACTGTAAAAATCTTAAATTGGAAATCAGTCAAGTTTCAGACGTTTTGTGTTGCATCAGTACTGAGGTCACAGAACATACTTCAGCTCAAGTTTATGTTACTATGTCATTACTAGATCAACAGTCAAATAATATTATGCTCAATGTAATAAACATGTTTTTTAAACATCCCAGTTTACATCTGCAAAAATAAACAATTAAGATTTTTTTTTAAAAATATGATAGAATGTTGTAAATGTCTGAGGTAAATATAAATGACAATTTAAAATAATAAATTCTTAATTAAAAAAACAATCATAATTAGTAATTGCATTTTAACCCCTTTTGAAAGTGAAAAAATACTTTGAGAATAGTGCAGCGATTCAAAGTTTTCAACTTCTAACCCACAAAACATGTGTAAGTGTACATTCAGCACTTAAAGGACCGATGGAAAAGACAGAAAAATCAAAAAAGCTCATTATACTACAATTCAGATGTATTTTGAGAGCTTATGTTATTAAAATAATGGAATTAATATGTTAATATCCAACCTGTAATTTAAAGATATTTCTAAAGATTTTCTCAAATCTCCACATTTAGTGCAGCATGACTCCTAGCAGAGTCCCCAAGCCAATGGGAACCACTACTGTGGTGTTAAGTTCATACACATGTTAATACATACATTACTTTAATGTAATTTGCATTTTCAGAAAATTAATTCTTATATTGAGACAAATTTGGCAGACACAAAATCTTTAAAGGGGATCCAAGGTGCTGATTGAGACATCTCTAATTAGCTCACAGAAGCTTATTCTGTCTGACATGGGCTGTATCAGATGGTACAATAAAATCATTTGTGCAGTTCTTTTCTATTGTCTTTTTTTTGTTGTTATGTTCAAGCTCCACTATTATATTTCACTTGCAACCATCATCTTAGTACCGGTAATATAAATCTAAACATTGAAAACATTAGATGAGGTGCCTTTTTTCAATGTGTAAATGAAATTTGAAGAGAACATGTTGGTATGCATTTTCTGTTTTCTTTTATTATGCAAGAGTTATTTAGTCTTGGCACAGTTTTTGTTAGATTTACGTTGGTTAGAATAGCTGAATCTTAGGTAATCAGATTCACTGACAAAGAATGAAAATGGGGCTGACACATCAATGCTGAACAACAAGCTAAGGAAAAGCATAACATAATGGATACATACTGCAACATCACATTTAATTTCTATCTGCAAATTGGTAATTATGCCTTTTTTTATTTTTGTCTTTTACCTTTTACAAACAATAGATGCATGTGTGAAATTCAAAAACCAAAGGAGATTCAGTAATAGCTTTACAGGGCAGATTAACTCAATAGCTTTTTTTAACTACTTTAAGTACAATGAACCAAACTCGGTAACTTCTTCATGAGGTGATAAAATAACTCCTGTCATGTTAAAATTTTATTTTATTTTTGCAAAGATGGATTTAAATGTTAATTACTATCTTTGGTGACTATAAATTCTATGAGACCTGATAAAGACTTGTCATATTGTGTGTGTAAAAGACCTTAACATTGAGACTAGCATGCACCATCAGCTACTTGTGCAGGTTCAGCAACTAACTTTTAAGATGAACCATACTGAAAAATATTTATAATCCACTGCTGCAGCAGACTAAGCATTTAATCATCTTTAAGAATGAGTGGTGAAGATTTATTTAGCTTCAGTTTAAATAGAACAGTCTAAAAATGAGTTACCAGTGGTGGGAATTGAAGCCACAATGCTCTCTGGTCCAGCAGGAGATGGATGTTTAAAATGCTGTGTGCAGTCTGTAGCTACAGCACCTGATGCCTTGTTGTTGTCATTTTTTGGCACACAGACGGGTGTAATACATTCCGAGGTGACGTCTTCCTGAGCTTTTTCCTCATCTGTGCTGTCATCAAACATAAACTCTTCCCCTTGCTCTTCATCCTCCTCCTCTTCATCATCTTTTGGTGGTTGGTGAGATATCGCAGACGACATTACTGCAGAGAGAGTCAATATCAAGTATGTTAAAAATTAGTTAGCAGGTAGATCTTTTACAACACATTTAAAATTAAAATCATTGTAAAACAGCAACAAACGGATCATTTCAGCATAGCATTTGTATAAAAATATCACATAGTACATTATGTCTACTTTTTAAATGAACATGCACCAATCTGCTAATATTTTTATCTAAAAAGTATTATAATATGTACAGTCACACTGGTAGATATTAGGTTTTGATGGATACATTGGTAGATGTTGTTTTATTTATAAAGTGAAGTGTTACAAACACTAATAAAAGAAAAAAGTTGCAGGTAATTTGATGAAGGAGTTTTAAACTAAGCAGAAAATTAAGAATTATTCTAGGATGTGATATGATTTCTACTGAGCTTAAAGCTCAAAACAAAATGCAAAGAATATTTATGTGCAAAATGTGTATATCAAATATATGGGCACAAATTTCATAAATATTTGGTACTTTAAAATCCGAATTAGCTGTGATTTGAATTTTGTAAACTTAAAAACAAAATGGCTCAGAATTGTATTTTTGTGCATCCATAAGGAGCATATTTATATAATATCAACCTATTTTAGAAGAAGAAAAAGAAAATATTTTCTGTACATACAAACATTTATATACTGCTCTTTTAGGTCTTTTTTAAAATATCTCATAAAATTTATATTTATTGTCTGTATTGGCTGTTTCACAAGCTGTTAGCATGTGAAACCTAAGTCAAATTCCTTGTCTGTGTATACAGACATGGCCAATAAATCTGATTTCTGAAGGAGAAAAAAAATATTAAGACCACATTATAACCTGCAACCTGCAGATTCACCTAATGTGAATTAACATGGAGACATAAATCAGATACCCATAGCTCCCACTCGTGTTATTTAAGGCACAGTAAAAAGGTAAATAGTCTGGAAGAATGGAATGTGTTCTTATCTCTGTAAACATGCCAAAGCTGCTTAACTAAACAGCCGCATAAAAAATAAATTAGAGATAAAAAAAAATCTCTGTTGTACAGAACAGCACTGAACCGAAATGTACTTTTAGCACTTAATCTACCCTTAACAAAAGGTCCTTCAGTTCATGCAGAACTGACTGTTGAAAAAAAAACAACTTTTCAAAGAAAATATATAAATGACTTATTATTAAAAAGTAGCAAAAGTAATTTATATTTCAAACAAATGCAGAGAAATAAGGCATGAATTGAAATTCAAGCACAGTAGTAATATATAGACATTTGAGAAACTGGGTGCTTAATTACAAAGTCAAGAAAAGGCAGAGCTATAGATTAATTAAGATACTCCCAACAACCAACACAAGTTCTCCAAAGTTGTAGACCCCAATTACCTTGGAGGGAGATTTTATCTTATCAGTGAAAACATGCCAAAAACTTCCTTGATGTTTTGGAAATTCAGTTTAGCTACAATGAAAATGTATTAACCAAGATTCAACACTAAGTTGTTTATGTACTTGGATATAGGATGGCACTTTTGGGATTTAAAACTAAGCAGTTCAGTGCAGAGTTATTCACAATTTACACAGTTGATGTAGAATTCAAACAAATACTAAATACATAAATGTATTTGCTCCTTATTGCCAACTTCCCACACACTTATATGGGAAAGTGACATTAATACTTTTTATATGACAATTGCATCCCATTTAAAAGTTTTATTTCAGGATTAGCAATTAAGGAACTATGCCATACCTAATAGCATGGATTTTATTCACATAATAAAGTTGAAAATTGCCCTTTAAATGTGTTTTGTAATGAAAACCTGTTGGCTACAAGTGAATTTTCATTAATTGGCAGAACAATGTAACAATGTTCACCACTGTACTGTGAATCCTTCCAAATCTTAATCTTGAATTATTCTTTGTAGCTGTAGAAAGCAGTTCTGTTGTTTTAAATTAAAATAGGTATTTTTCATGGGGCAGTTTGAAGAATACTGCCCCATGAAGAAAAGCAATACTGCAATACTGCCCCATTGCTTTCTGACCTACATAGAACAAAGAAAACTCCCTCAATGTGTTTTCAGTAATGAGTGGTGAGATGTCAAATATATGCATTGGTATAGATAATACCTGGAGGTATTAAATCTTGACCAACAGTTCTTTTGTGATTTTTCAAACTGGCTTTTGTCTATGATGAGTATGCTTTCAGTGCACGTTAATTTACCACTTCAGAATGTAGCATCTGCTTTCCTCTTTGAGGAACGTTAATGGACATGGTCAGCACACTCAGTGCAATTTCAACAATCATAAAGAACTTGCACATGTCACATTGTTCAAGCTTTATGTCATAAAATCTTAATAGTAACTAATTTCACTATGTTAGCTGGATGATTTAATGAGACATCTGATTGTACGATTTCTCGTAGCAACAGAGCCACATCACAAATGTTCAACGGAGTCACTCCCAAAGTGGGGAGCCAGCACCGCCTCTGACTGTTATTTTAAGAGGGACAGGAGAATTAAAGAAAAACAAAGTAACTAAAACAAAATTATTGTTTGGGGTGAGGAATGCTCTTATTAATAGACAGTTATGTCTGAAGAATAGATCCATCTAAAAACTGTAAGGTCACATTTGTGAACATTTTTTGTTTTCTCTACACACTTATTTTGGGATATCTATTTGGAGACAATTTGAAAGTTAATATCTAATGTTAATTTGTTGTGCTTCTGATTCTCTGAAAGAAGAAAAACCTCAAAAATGTTATGATTGTAATATGCAATATTTGAAAGTAAATAGAAAAAGGAATTCTTGTTTGGGGAAAAAACAACAGGGGGATACTGCATTAACAAGTGAGGTTCTCGACCAAAGTCTATACACTTAGTGATTCTGTTGTGGGGGCATTTTACAATTTTCCACTTTTTCATATTTTGCATATTCTTTTTCAGTTCTCTTTTCTCAGTCCTAACATGCTGCTACTAGTATAAACTTAGACCCTGAGGGATGAACAGAGGCAACACTGATTCAGATGTACTGGGTTTTATCAGCAAAACAAGTTTTCCCTAACGCAGTTGCTTGAAGCCAGGATCGTAACTGAAAATCTGAAAATCCAGTTTAATAAAATGCACCACACCACTTTAAAAACCACTTTTAATACCTTTTGTTTGTTTTCAGGGTGGAGGTGGCATTAATTATTTAGCATTTTTAAGATGAGCAATTCATTCAGAAATCACTCATTTGTGTACAACTCCAGGAGACCACTACAGCCTTTGGACCATTTTTCTTCTTCTGCACCACAAACAAAGCTATGTTGTTTATCCCACTCACTGGTCAAAATAACAATGATCCTTTTGTGGCTGGAAAACTTCTCTTCTGTTCTCAGAATTCATTGTTTCCGCATTTATCAGAGCAGCACAGATTAGCATCAGGTCATTTTGGGTGGTCATTGAGTGACCTGTGTCATGGCTAATGCAGAAAGTAACTTTTAGTTGGAAAAAGTCTTGCTTTTTTATTCAAAAACTAGCAATGCAAAGTTTAATTGAATTCAAAGCTACTATCCTCAGATTAAAGTTATGCTGACTGAGCAACCATTCTCAAATGTGCACTTGAGTGAGATGGAGTGAGCAAAACAAACGGACAATCTCGGGGGTGTAAAAAGCTGGTATCTTGAATTAAAGTTCTACCGGCTAATAGAAATCTGCAACCTTAAAGTTTTGCATCCGGTGAGTTAAAACGTCAGCTATCTTCGATGGCTTTTTTTCCCCCTTTCTTTTAAGCGTATAGGTATTTGGACAATACATCAAAAAGATTGCTGCTTAGAAAAATAAAGAGCCCCAAGAGTGGAGCTGTGTGAAAGCTATTCTTATAGGGAAAATAAGACACATCACAGAATAGAGATGAAACTAGTCATACACACCCTGTCTCTGACCTACATAGAACAAAGAAAACTCTCTCAATGTGTTTTCAGTAATGAGTGGTGAGATGTCAAATATATGCATTGGTATAGACAGATATTGTTTCTATTTAGATGGGTAATGTATGGCCCTCTGGGACATTCGCATGCAGTGTAATTCAATACCATCTTGCTTTCTGTAAGATATTTCTCTGATTTGCATACAAAAGTACTTGGTACTCCTCCACCTTCTTTCCATCCAGCCTTTGATAACAGTGGTGCATCTGTTCAGTACTTGGCAGCTGATTTATGTTGCCCAAGTCCTTCTCAGCTCCCTGTTATATACAACTCCATTTTAACAAGTAGCAATCCTAGGAAATCTTTTTTTTTTCATTATAAACTTTACAACACAAACAACTTATAAGAAGTAAGTTGTATTTGAGACCCCGAATGATTTGCAAATTTGTTGTGCTCTTTTGTAGCTCTTGCAACAGTTTCACAAAGAATGTTTAACCAATAGAAAACATTTCCAAGAAGGACTGGTATGAAACAGACGGGTATACGGATAGACAACAGCAGACAACAGCAGCTGGTGATGACTAAAAAAACAGCATTGCAAAACCTAACAGAAAGTTACTGCAAGCAGAAACGCTTTAAGGTTTTCCTTTTGAGAAAGTGGCACACAAACACTCCATGACAGACCACTGACAACAAAATGTACCAGGAAGAAGCAATTCTGCCTCGAGCTCTACTTCCTTCTTCAGCATCCCTGCAGACTTACTATCAAGAGATTCTGATGTTACTTGGCCAATTTACAAACTGCAAACAGCTACTTGAGAACAGATGGAATATGTCTTTTTTTCGCTGTCAAAAAGCATGACAATCTAAGTGGGAGGCTGTTCACAGGCATTTGTGGATTTCATGGATTTGTTTCAACACAAAGCTACCCTAGCAATAATTTTTTTGAACACAAAGATCTATAACTCTATTGGATAGATCTTACATATGGTACAGTTATTTTATGCTTAACATTAATTAAATTTCAGGTTGCCAGCTGACATTTTAAATGCCATAATGATCTGCACACACTGCGTGATGGGGTTATTGACATGCCTTAGAGACCCTTTATTCTTATTTTTTCTCAGGTTTACTTTCATTTTGACAACTTTCAAAACATGCAAGAATATGTTATGCATTCAGGAGTCAGTTTGGCCTTCATTTGCCCTCTGCTGAGGAGAGTAGAGTCAGTCCACAACAGCAGTGTGATGCTGAAGAAATCCCATTAATCAAGGACACAGTGAGAATAACCTCTACCTCCTATCTGCCATTGCTCTCATCTCACAACGGTGAACTGAACTTGATTTTGTGTTGTACTGTTCACATACTGAACAGAGACAAGAACACACCTCTATCAACCAAGTTATCTTTTTTATCATGGAATGCACAAAATGCTGAAAGTAAAAGAAAATATAAAAAAAACAATTGTGGTGCAGGATCCTTACATTTTCTTGTAAAAATAAAATGTATATGAGGAGGTTCTAAATCTAAAACAGATTTTAGATGTCAAGATTTATGGATTTATCAATAGTATTATTCCTGTTTTGTGTCTACATTTTAAATGGCATTTTGTTAATAAACTAGCAGTCAAACAATAATTCATTTTAAATATGTCCATAATAATTTAAAAAAACTAGAATTACTCTCTCAACAAGTCTATAAACTCAACCTCTCAAAACGCAAGTCTCAGCATGAAAAAGTATCATCATTCCCCAATGTTTGGAGTCTTGTGTTGGATACGCTCCAAAAATTATTCTACCGTGAATACAATATGCAAAGGTTAAGATGCTAAGGTGAAATCTTGTCTCCTGCTGCTGTAGGTGATCACCAAATAGTTGATCGCCAAATAAAAATGCCAAAATTACCAGAAAGACAGAAATCTTGTTTTTCGTCTGCACGTTTGTCTGAGCTGACATCAGTTATTATATTCGCAAATCCATTAACACATATTTTAGATACTGCACAAACCAAAGTGCTTAAGGATGATTCCCTTTATTGATTGTCAGAATGTTATATCCCTAAGGAAGTTGTAATTAAACCACTGTTTAAAGGCCTTGACTGCATCTTAATATTTTTACCATCATCCTTTTCCCAACATCCCATTTATACAAATAACAGTAGTTATGTTCTTATTTACAGGATTAAAGGTTTTGAAAAGCACTATGAGACTTCAAGCTTCACCATACAGACACAGCTAAATAAAAAGATCACCAACGAGCTACTGACTGCATCTGAGAAAGGTCTCAGATCACTCAACAATACTGAACAAAAACGTTTCTGCACGTTTATATGAGACTACTGATATTTTGGGAATAGTTCTTAAGTGATTAATGTTCTTATTAAAGTCTTTTCAAGTTTTCTTTTTACAAATGTCACTCGTGGAGTTCCTCAGGGTTCCTTTAGGGTTACTTCATTGGTCTGGTGATGACACACAGCTTTATATGTCTAAGATCATCTGACTTTTGTCATTTGGCTAAAATACAAGCTTGTGCAAAAGAAATGAAAATCTGAATGTTGTATTTAGAAAATTCTAAATATATATATTTTTATGTTTTATAAAATTCTGAGAAACTGAAACAAAACAGAAAGCAAATTGACAGCTGTACAAGTGTTCATTTGTCTTTATGTTGGAATACAGTGACAATCATTTTGAAAAAAAAGATGATATCATGTGTCTTAAATTATTGATTTCTCTCATGAGAAATATGTTTATCAGCTTGCTTAGCATGTGAAGTAGATTTGGTCCCCTAGCCAGTTTCTGCCTGGCTATGCTCCAGAATAAATTTTACTGGAAGGCCTGTGACTTGGAGCAGAGTGGCAACAGTTGTGACTTGTATATATCTAAATAAGAACAATGTTGAGTCTATAAAAATATTAAGAGCAGTGACGAAGTTATTTTATACCTACTCTTTGATACTGCCTTTAATGTTATTTTAGGTATTGGGTTATCTTTACACGTTTGAGCTTAGGATAACAAAATACAATTCATAGTCTCAACACAAAATAATTCCACATTTTTACTCCCTAAAACCTTAGTTACAGACAGGTTTTCATTTTTCCTTTAGCAGATGTGGTGATAAAAAGACGTAGAAGCCAATCATTTCCAGGCAAATGCACTATTGCTGCAAGAGAAATGGTATAAAACTGATATCTTATAGCAGCTAAGACAGTAAGTAAAACTCCTGCATCTTCAGCAGTAAACCTCCCAAAAGATATAATCTAACATTACCTGTTTAAATATTAGCTTTAAGACAAGCCTGCAGTGTTCTTATTCTGAACTTCCCTGAGTTGTGCTTCCCATGTGCAAAGTTTTGCACCATGCAAATCTCCATTCTAATGTGGTATGAATTTACACAAGAAAATGTTAATCAGATTATGGCTCAAACAGCTGATAAATAGCAAAACAACAAAACTTGGGGTATCAAAACTGGCATTGAGAATCAAGTATTTTTCTAGATATTCCAGCCAATGGAAAATATGGTAAACTGTTTTTTTTTAAAGTCCCAGTCAAATCAGATAATGTGTATAAAAATATACCAGTGAAAAAAAGGCTGTTGATCTTCAGAAGATTTCATGCATCAATACAAAAAAATCTTCCTCCAATTGTGTGGAAATCTAGAATGGAAACTAACAGAGCACAACTATAGGTAACGTGTGCTTGATCTGATTGGATCTTGGATTGTGTTATTTGAAGAGATTACAGGAAAAACTGTGATTTGTGATTGAATAAAGTGGTGTGAGCTTTACAGGAAATTACTTTAGATAAACATAAAGAAGTATTCTTGAATTCTCTCCACAAGGTAAATGATTAGACAGTCTCAGATGACTGTTATGGGCTTGTTGTACATTACAACACTGAACATGTGGAAGGCGTGTCACCACTATCAAATGACTCATTGTGCAGTTGGGCATCAAGGCCTTGTAAATGATGGCGTGAGAACAAGTTTTATCTATTGAAAGAACATGGCTGTCATGTGACAGAAGTATTTGTAATAATTACAACCTATGTATGCTTGGATTGTGGATGTTTGTTGGGAGTCCTGGACTGTAACTAAGGGAGAAAAGTCCTGAGTTTCTTACATCCGGAAAAGAAGGCTGGAACAGTGCATTAGCCTCAAAATGCAAATTTCTTTGGTCTGAACACAGACTGTGTCAGAGGTCCCTTAGCTCCCTCCCTCTCACCCCTTTGCTCCCTGAATCCCCTACTCTTATTCTACTGAACAGCAGCGTGAAATCCATCCTGGGAGGGGCTTTTGTACTCCGGGAAGCAACTGTCAAAACTAGAATGGTGTAGGCCGGACCCCGGCCAGAGGATCTCTTTTTATGGCTTGAGGGACAAGAAGAGCTGTGTAGTGACGCTGAAAAACAGCGGGCTATAGGTGTGGATTTTGGATGAGCTCAAAATCCCTCACTCATCCTGCCTGGAGTCTGTCACAGAAATTGTGGCTATCATAACAAGGCCTCCTGCTCTGTATCCCTGCCGGCTCTCTGAGGCAGGCCTAAGGTTTAATTGTCCATGATGTTGTGTACTTTGCTAAAGGGCTTCAGTTTATCGGCCATTCCCTTCCTCTGCTCTCCTCCTCCACATTTTCTTGTGCTCTCAGCTGCCAGTATAGCTGTCAGGCTGCAACACAGACAGGCACAAACCAGCACACCCACCCCCAACTCCACTCCATCAATAGCCCCATTTGGACAAAGCTGCTGTCTTTGCAACATGCTAAACGAGCTGACAGAGAAAGGAAAGCTAGAGGAACGACAGAATGAGGTACATAAACAGGCAGTGTTTCAAGGAAATAAGTAAATACACATCTCACCTTCTTGACAGCAACAGTAGACTATGTCCTCCAAGAAGCTTCAGGCACTCCCTGGTGACCCTTTAATCCTGAAAACATCCCATAAACAGTCAGCTGTTACCACAGCACACTCATCTTTACAGTGTCCTTTGAGGACTGTGAGTGGTTGAACACAGATTTGAATTCTCCTGTGCTGTTTACTTTCCCACAACTTCTCCCCGGCACCGTGTGCACAAGCAGCTCTAGATGAGGTAACCTTCTTAGCTCCCTTCCCTTTCTGCCGCTTCCTCTTTTGCCTGTCTGGTTCTGTTCTATACTAAATCTTTCCTCTCAGACTTATTTTTTTACATACCCCCCACCCTATGCCCCTTAGCCCATGTAGTTCCAATCTGTCCTTTCTTCAGTTGTTTCCCTCCTCCCACTTCGCAGACCCCTGCTTCTACCCACAGAGCAGCACAAAGAAGGGCAAGGGATCTCAGTCACTGCTGGCCAATAGGAGACAAGCAAGGAAATGCAACTGGCCAATAAGAACGTAAAAGCAAGGAGTTTGAACCAATAGCGAGATAAAGTGGGATGGACATATGGAATAAGAGGCAATGCTGTTTCTCAGAACTTCCTGTGTAGGGTAAATGTGCTCATGGACAATGCTAGAGTAGGTTATTTTAATTTCCAGCTAATGACTGAGATTTTTCTCTATTGGTTTTGTGTGGGAAAAAAAATCTCTGAGTAAATCTTTGGTGAGAGACTTAAATGTGCTTCATTTAGCTACAAACTACAAAGTACAAGGGCATTATATCTTTATTATCCCCAAGAGACAATTTGGTTTACAGCTGTCAGTTATATATGAGCATTAAAAAACAGAAACTTCATTCAAACTGCTCATAGGTTATAAGTCAGAGGGGTTATCACTGGAATAACATCCCTTTTAATGTTGAACACCTTGGCAGGTTGTTTTTCATTCTAATTGAAGAAAATCAAACTTCCTCTTCAATTAATAGTATAAGTCAGCCATCTGATTTATTTTCCTCAGTCTTTTTTTTTATTCCCAAGCAGTGACATCGGATGACAGGAAACGAAAAACAGGTTAAATAAATCAAGATAAATTAGGGTTTCATAAAAATGATGTTAATATTTAAACTACAAACCTGGACACAAGAGTGTTTGTGGTGCTGATATTTTTGATGAGACCACTGATGTAGGTTTCTGTTTGCGTAGCATAATTATTTATATGGAGGATTTTGGAGGAATTGCTTAATCAATGACAAATGCGATTGGCTGAGTTAAATAGATAACATTTTACTGTTTTTATTTTATATTAATCTAATGGTATGATTTAATTGGTTTGGAATGAATATGCTGTATTTTATCTGAATTTGGACAGATTTGGATTCTATATACTCTATTGAACAAAATTTTCATCTTAACTGATTTATATTTGATGTAAAAGGGTTCAAAATATATAAATTTTATCCTATGAAATACTAGGAAACTGTTGGAGAAGCAGCAGAAAACCAGTATTCCTGAAAGTAAGCTTCTAATATGTGTATGTGTGTGGATTTTATGATTTTGTTTTGTTTTTCCAACTAGATCAAAGTCTGTATTTCTGCTGTGAAGAATAATTGCAGCCCTACAAGGCTTGAAGCAATAGATACGACCACAAGGGAAACCAGGTAATGTGTGAAGTTTAGTTCGAATTTTTGATTGCTTTAATTAAATGAAAAGTCCTTCTCAGCTCAAGCTCAATTATTCATGTACATGCCTTTACATTTGTCTGCCAGAAAAACTCCAAAGCAAGAAATGATCACACACTGAGCCGTCTTGTCCAGAGTATTTACTAAAACACATTGAACAAATACACAGAATACAAATAAAAAGATGACAATTTCACTTTTTGATTCAATTGCCATACAGCACAATTATCCATAACCATAACACTGCTTGGAGCTCATTGTCTGTAAAGACATGCTGCCACCCCTGGAAAGTGAACCGTCAGACGCTTCACATGCTGTGCATTTACTGCAACAAAGGTGCCTTTTATCAGGGTCTTTTATTAGCTTTTAAAGCCATCATAATAAGGAATACATACATTGTTTGTTAACATCTTTATATTAGACTGAAGTCTTTTAAACGGACAGTACATTCATACTGACTTCAGTTTGATTGCATTTCATTGAAATATTGTGTTTGATGTCACCACTCCAGAGGAAAAAGACTTAAATTTGATTGATGAGCACATGTCGTGCACATAGCAGTTCTATGGCAACACGATTCAGTGGACATTCATGTTTTTTTTTTTTACAAATAGAAAAAGAAATCTATATGATACGAGCTTCATTCTGAAAAATCGTTCAAGTATTTACAAGTTCTGAGGTCCTATCTGTTAATAGCCTAATACATGTCATGGTCAAGTATTTGATGGAATGAGCAAAAACACAGATGACAACAAGAAGCACCTAGAAACATTCCACGAAAACTGATTTGATGCATTTCCAGATACATCACATGACAGTGTCAAAATTATAATGTCTGCAAAATTAATTGAGTTTCCAGCCAAAGCAAGTTGAGAGATTTTTGGGTAAAAATGCTGAAAGTATATAATCTGACTGAAGAAAGAAAAACAAGCATCCTCAGGTAATTATTAAATTTACCAATCGAGGATTAAAAATACTTGGGATCAATTTCATATAACAATCTTTTCACTGGTAGAAAGCCATTTAAGTTAGGAATTAGTGACAGAAACGAAGATACACTGCACTTTGGAAAAAGAGAAAAAAAGACAAACACAATTTTGTATAAAAGTATTTGCCCCCTTACAGATTTCTTCAATGTTAGTGTTTTTGAAATTTGTAAGACTGGAATTCAGCAACGCAAAAAAATCAACATACATATTTTTTATACTTACAAATTTTGAGCTTAAACTGCAGAGGAAAGTGTAGAAGACTTTTTGGAGGTTAGTGGTTTCATCATCTATGGAGCCAAATGGTACAAAAAAAAAGCAAACACAGGTTTGAAGTGCCACCAAAACAAGGCCAAAGCACAGCAATATGGCTGTAACATGTCAGCCAGGTTATTTAAGACAAAATTCTGAAATATTTTTCTTTAGTTCTACAATGTAAAGACAAAACTGATATGCAATTCAAAAACAAAAATATCAATCAATTCATTTCACGTCTAGCTTAAAATAAAATTTTGAGAGTAGAAGATTCATTATCACCCATTTTACAACAGCATGGCTTGAGACTCCAAGATTTTGTGTCCTAAAGTGGCCTGCATGAATCCAGCCTTATAGATGAAGTCTGATCACTTTCAATTATGAAACTACAGCAAACAAGAATCTTCATTAAAAAAGAAGCGTGCCAACAGTGTAGGCAAAAGAAGCTTTCATGAAGTGGTTTTGTAATATCAGCCTTTAATGACCAATTTCTTGTGTATTTCAGATGTTTCTTTGGTTCAACAGTGGTGACCCAGAGGGTGGCCAGGGTGGCCTTGGCCACCCCGGAAAATTTCTTGCCACCCCATTGACTGCACCAGCAGAAACCTCCAACCCGTTTAATAAGTTATACTCAATTCAAAAAAGGGCAACCAGACATCTTCTTCCATCAATGCATAAATGCAAAATGAAATAAATAAATACATAAATGAGTTAAATAAATCTAGGCAAATATTTTGGGGGCACCACTGTGGTTCAACCAGGGTAGTTCCAAGTAAGTATGAGACCCTAAGCAGAGCTTTATTTGGGGTTCATCTCTAAATTTTTTTGGCTGGATTTTTAAGCCCACCGTCTTTAACAGTACCATGGATTACCCATTACAGTATTCATTCTTAATATTATTTTTTTGCCACACTGCAGAGCAGAGGGTAAGTTCAATGTTGTATTCACACGCAACCACAGAAAAAGCCAACTACTCTGTAATCTAGTTACAATTGTGCACAAAACATATACCCAGCTCAGACAAATTCAGCAGATAATTCGATTATGAAACTATGAAGGTGTCTTTCTCATTATGTGTTTAATTGGTGCAAAATATCCAATATGAATTCAGATTTTCCTTGGTTTCTCGGGTAAGCAAGGGTCCCTAAGCAGTCACAAGGGTTAATATATTCAGTTTATAATAAGATTAGCAACAAAAATCACTGTTTTCTGTTAAATCCAATGCTCCAAACACATTTTACGAGTCAAATAAAAAGATAGCAACACAAACAGAACAAACAGTAAAAACAAACAAAAAACTGCACAGAGTAACAATGTGCAACCCTGGTCCTTTAAAATTGGAATGAGAACACATGCAACTTTAGACTGTGGCACCACCTCTTTTACAATCTGTGCCTCAGCAAAGAAAAGACACTGCATCAAAGAGTGGGTTATTCCCTTATAATGGCATCAAGTAAGTTTATGCATCTGTTTTTATTACAACTTAAATAGAAGAATACAAAAACTCAGATCCTAACATGAGCTGAATGTGACAATGAGACATAAGCATGTGTTTTTGTTAAAAAGGGAAGAAGGAAAGTTCTTGGACATAAAAGAGAAAATGAAACTTGTTAGTTCTTACTCTCACTTGGTCTGAAGAGAAAGGCCTAGCAAAAATGTTCCAGTTTATGGTCCCACTGTGGTTTATGTGGGTGTAGCACTACAAGCAACATTGACATTCAAACAAAAAGTCACAAACTGTTTCCAGTACAAAACAATTTAAAATGAAAAATCTTCTGTAACTTACATTTTTTTTGGCTGGATTTTTATGAATAATGCTTAGACCTGAACATCTGTTTTAGCTGTTGTTGTTATTTTCACTTTCATTAGATCTTCGTGATGTAAAATAAATTCCAGTCTCCTAATATGCACAGCAGAAGATGCCACTCTTGAAAGGTGATGCAGCTAGAAGTAGCGACACGTTCAGCAAGAACTACTTTCTCAAAGTTACCAGCAGGTGGCAGTCTTCACAGGATTCAGATAAACTTTTTGCAAAAGCATACAGTACATGGTAAAGGTTTTGATTTCCTCGATCACCAATATTCTATAACATAAAGGATAAAAACACATGTTCATGTACAGTAACTTTGAAGATACTCATGTTCGAAAACTATCGAGTCAAACAACAACTGAATTTCTCTCCTCTTCACATAGAACAAGCTTCAGAGCAGCACAGTCACAGTGTAAAGGGGTTGGCAAATCCAGAAAAGCAAGGGGTTGCAAGCAAATTTACAAAGTCACAGCTTGCGAAAATTAAATAAATAAAACTTACATTAAAAGATAAAGACGAGCTCCAATAAAGAGCATCTGACTCTTGACTTGATTGAGTTTTACTTTATAGTGCAGACCTTCCAAAGTCCTCTTCTAAAAAAAAACGCTTCATCTTCCCTCCTGATTCTCAGTTTTTCTACAAATAAAGCAAATAGTTACTGAAACACCTCTATAGGATCCTTGAAAGATAAAAGTGCAACTTTTTTTGATAGATACATGTATACGGATGAAAAAGTTAATTGCCTTATCCACTCATAGCTGAGCTTCAGTTAGCAGATTATGAGATAGGAGGGAAAAAAATGAAGGATGTAGCATAAGACAAGGGGAGCAGTCATCCATTCAGATTCCATCCCTGGGAGTTTCTGACCTCAGGTCAATTATACAGAACTGGTCTAGTCCTCAATACAGATGACATCACTGGCTTTGCCTGACTTGAGTTCAGGCGTGGCCCCGTCTCTGAACGAGTCAAGTGATTTCTTGTCCAAATGGCTTGTAGGAGGCGGGGGGCCATTGGATGACACTGAGGAAGGAAATACTTCAATCTTTAGTTACTTGCATTTAGAATTTAAAAAGACATCTTCAGCACAAAGAGTACAAAAATAGCTTGGTTGCATTTTTCCACTGAATTTCTTGTTTAAACTGTAGAAGCTTCTGGGCACTAAAGTCAGATCCAGCAATTAATCAGATTAAGATGGACAAAAATGCCAATACAATATAGATACTGAGAAGTGAGAAACAGTAATGTTTTGCATTTATGACACTTTTCTAATCTGTTAAAATGATTGCTTTTAACATCTGTTTCTTTATACAAGTGTTATCTTTCACAGTAAATTAGTTTGCATTGCTTGTGGCAGCAGCTATGTCCCTCTTGCACTATGTCACTATGAGTTACAGTGAGTGTTGCCTGTTACCGCTGACGTAAGGTCCAAGGGGCATCTGGCTGTAGTTGACCATAGGCTGTCCGCCTGGTCCTCTGAATCCCCCACCAAAACCGCTGCTGTACATCTGAGAGCAGCCAAAGCCTCCCTGGCTAAAAGGCTGAAAAAACAAAACACAAGAAAAATGGATTATCTCGCTGTAAGCTGCAAGGTTATATGAATGATTTATCAGAGAAAAACAAGAGGTCAATCATCTTTGCATGTTGAAGCTGCAAGTACACAGTATGAATAACTGCATCTCATCAATGTTACCAGAACTGTATTTTTCTTCCAGATAAATTGACTTTCTGAAGGAGGAACACACATTAATAAAAACTGCTAATAAGGTGTGTCAAAATGACAAAGAGAAAAATGGCAACAAAACATCAATGTCAGACAAGACAAGCTATTTTGTCCTACTTTACAAAATAACCCGTTAAATAGCAGTGAATCAAAACAAACACTTAAACTCTGCTAAGATGCGACACTAGAGAAGAAAACAATGAGACAAATCAATTTTTATTTAATCCTTAGGGAGAAAAATGTTGAGCTTAGTGATGAAAGAAAACAATATGAGTGGATTTTTGTAATTCCCTTTTTGTCATAAGATGAAGGATGTCATGCTCAAACTTTAGTTTTTTGTGTTGGTTTAAGCTCCGATTTGAGTTGTAGTTCCTGTTATATTTTGGTGATCTGGTTTCTCTATTGCACTGTGTTCTATTAACTTCCTGTTGTCTCCATAACACGTGTTCTTGAGTTGATTGTGACTTTTGACATTGGACCATAAAGCCCCCATCAGATGAAACTCTTCAGCAGCTGTTCCATATTCATTTAGCAATTGCACCTATTCCCACTCAACACCCCATGCTCCTGTTTTTACCCTGTCTGGTACTGAGTCACTTTGTATAAGCTTTGGAGTCTTTATTCATTAAAACTAATTAATTAATTAATTTCACTTAATTAATTATGTCAATTTTAACACATTAAAATGTAAAAATTAAATAGCTTGTTAGTTGTATTTTTTTTTTTACATAATGCTATTTTTGTTTACTTATTATTTTTGGGTTCTCTAGTAATGGCTCTGATTAACCTTTAGTATTGTAGCTGGCTTGTAACAGACTTATTTTTATTTTTTTAATGGCTGGGATTTAGAAAATGCATGGTAGTATTATTTTTATTTATGAAGCTGCTTTGACTCTGTTGTTTCTACTCTATCTATTTGGAGTAATTAGAGTATTTAACTGTTAAGGGAAGCCAAGAAAGGTAGACAATAGGAAACAGTATCCATTTTTAAAGCAATCTGACTATTTTCTTTCAAACCGTCATCTCACCTGCTGTGGTGGAGGTTCGCTGCCTCTGCTGGTGAGGCGGCTCAGGATGCTCCTTTCCGACATTTGCAAACGAGCCGACACTGGTGGGATTCTGGACAGCATGTTGGGAAGTCGTGTCACATCTGCTTTCATGTCACTCAGAAGTTCCTCTAGCTGGTTCAGCACTGCAGCAGCATGAAAATACACAGTAAGCTTTTTGCAATCGAGCCCCTTCTTACAGAAGAAATGTTCAGTTCAGAAGTGATACCACCTAGTCCAAGATTTGAACCTAAATCCTGTGGTGACAGAGCATTCTATGTAGCAGGCACTAGAATCTTGAATAGTCTGCCATTAAATATTAAATCTGCACAAACACTGGAAAATGTCTCTACTGAAGGCGCATGTTTGGCTTTTACAAATGTTTACCTAGACATTTTAATTTTTTGTTGCTCTTTTTATTCTCCTATTGTTTTTTATTATTATTATTATTGAATATTGTACTTCACTTCCACTATAGTCAGGCATTTTAGGTTTTTAGTTGCATTATGGTGTGTAAAGCACTCTGTGCAGCATAAGTTGTTGGTAAAGTGCGATATAAAAAAACCTGACCTTGACTTTGGCCAGTGGGAGGTGTGGTTATTTAAGTAAATGAAAAAAAGTCAGGCAGAAAGATTAATATAAAATCTTAGAAAAACATTATTCAATGTTTAGGTCCATAAAAAACAATTAATTGCTTTACACAGAATTTTAAACCATAAACCACCAAGAACTGAAAGTCCCATAAAAAGGGCACATCCAATCAGCACCATGCAAGTATATTATGTTTCTGGCAGATAAACCCATTAGTGTCATAGACACATAATTTTCAAACAAAATGCTTTAATGCCTCACTTTGATTAAGTGTTTGGCCTCTCCCTAAACTTTCATCCCATTAATCACTGTGAGCCTTTTTCTATGCTCAGTCAAAGTAACATGAAGTGAAACCACTGTGTGAAACAGGATCTTTGCTGCCCGCCTGTTTTTGTTTTTTTTTAGAGAACAGAGATATGGAAACATCTGTGTGCACTTCCTTTGCCAGCCCGTTTTTCTGTCTGTCTGGATGGAAAAAATTAACCTGTTTTATTAATGTGAAATCAGCTCATTTTGAGTATTTTAATGCACTGTCCGCATTTTTACACGAAAACAATGACAAAAACAGTTTCAAATGGACTCAAAATATGTTTCACTTGTTGTCAATAAGTAGGTGGATCAATTGTTAAATGATTAGGCTTTCAAATCTAAGTGATATAAAAATATTTTTAGATAATTCTGCCTCTCAAAAAATATACAGAACTTGTTTACTTTATCAGTTTTTTATAATTAAAAAAAGAGCTCCTGAGTCACCAATGTTGCGGTTTTTGGAGCAGGACCACACACCTTTGTGAAGCACAGCATTGGCAGGCTTGTTCCCAGCCAGAGACTCTTTGGAGAGGTGTTGGTGGGACTCGGCCAAACATTCCACCTCAGCAAAGCGCGTATTGAGAGCCATGGCAGGGTGACTGGGGTCCTGGGTCATGTTGAGGTAAGCTGCCCGTCGCAACTGCTCCTCAATCACCAATGCCTGTTCCAACAACTGCAGAGAGAAAATAGTAGCACATAAAAACAAGAAAAACCTTTGAAAAGTTTAGATTCTTTTTTCAAATAAAGGCTGTAAACTGCCTTAAAGCGCCGCGCCAGGAACTTGTTCTTCATCTCCAAGTAGTTCCCCTTGTGCATCTCTGTTTTGAATGGCTCATTCAGAATAGCATATCGGGGATCATTCTGAATGTCTTGCCAGCGAGCATAGCCATGTCTGATAGAAAGTCCCAGTCAAGAAAAACAGACAGGAACACTTCAAATAAAAGCAAGTTCATGGCTGTGTGGAAAAACTTGCATATCACTCATAACAATCTGAAAATACCCGCCTTCTTCCAAGGCAGCTCCTTCCTGTCATAGGTAATTATGTTAATTTGCGAGATGCAGAGCATTCGGCTCTGACATGTGAAAGGATACGTTACGATGCCAGCAAGCAGCCAGTAGTCATGGCGACGATGCCAGATGTCATGCATTTTTCCAGACGAAAGAGCCGCTCGCTCCTCGGTTTGCCACAGGGTGTGCAACTCTGACAGCATGACAGTAAAAACAGACATTTTCTTTCAGACAAACACAAACAAAGATTCAAACTGCTCACATCACTGGAAAAAATCTAGACTTCAAAAAGGATTAATAGGAAACCAATGTTTCTTCAGCATGTCATTTAAATGAAAACATCAGTTGAACATTAAGACGTAAAACTGAGGCATGTAAAGAAAATCAGAAAATATTTAGTCAAAGAAACTGATGTAAATTGTCTTGACTTTTAAAAGCAACATAACATAATGTGAGAGATTTTTAACCTGTAGCATAGAAAAAATGACTTTTAGCACATCAATATTGAACACCATTAGTTCACTAACTGCCTAATAAATCCTCCAACCTCTAAACCTAATAAGTGCCATCGGTGTTATTCAAAACAATGTAATTGTAAAATAAAGTATTATCCTCCTATTTTGCATTGCCTACCACCTGGTGCACTGTTCTGCTGTTGTGTGTAAAGCATACCAAGCTTTGTACTTTCTGCCATCTGTACAAAATGTCCCTGTTTAAGCATGGTCAGTACAAAAATGACACAAACTACAAATATAAGAGATGGCCAGCATTTAGTAAATGTAGAGTCAATTTTATTGAAACACATTTGATTCAGAAAACCAGATGAGCGCTAAGATTTACTAGCTGGTGGCATCTACACCAGAAGAAATTTATCCAGCCATTTTAAATATACATTCAGATTTATTTGCAACTAATAGAAGGAGTGACCGGTGTATTAATAGTTGCATATGATGTTTTAGCAAAATTTGGGCAAACTTGTTAAATAAAGAAATCCTATTTATTGTTAGTTGTGACTGTTATTTTTTTAACTTATATAAAAATTAGCAAATTATTTGACAGTTTAATCAATCTTTTATTAGATTGTTGAAGTAAAATGTACTGTTGGAGTTGTGTTTATTTTTATAAATAAAATCCAACATTAAAATATATAGGTTTTTTTAGGGGAAGATTCAACACAGTCAAGCAAACTCAATCTGCAGACATTTTTTACACCATGCTTGACACAGTCTCGTTCAATTTCTTACCCGTAAAACCTCCATCTGCGATATTAAACATGAACTTGGCTTTGAATCCATTTTTGTCCTCTCTTCTGCTCTCATCCAGCTCATCAAGAGTGTCTTTGTCTCCGTTCAATCGACCCTCTAATGCATCTTCACTCTTCACATCATCTGCGATAGTTATATAAAAGACAAGATGTTTTCATAAGAGATATCCATATAATGTGACTACATGCACTACAAACAGACAGTTGTTTCCTAGAGGAGCCCTGCTTTTGTGTCTTTTGTACTTGCTTTATTTGAGAATTCATCTCAGACACTGTGTACCTGGCTTATTTTCTTTGTCTTCAGTTTTTTCCCGAGGAGAACCAGCCTCTCCTTTTTCAGAGGACTTCTCGGCTTCTTTGCAGGGGTCCGCTGAGGATATAAGAAACAAAAGATTAAACATACAAAGCCCAGCCTTCGCAGATGAATAATTTCGCAGTGCATGAATCATGCACCACTCACTCTTAGGTGAGGTATGACTAGATGGCAGCTCTGCCGGCTTGAAAGCAGACTCTTTTGGGTAGGCAGGTGGCTCGGCCTTTGTCATGGGGGATTTGGTTCTGTTCCTCTCATCTCCTGTTTTCTCTTCTGAGGTTGCCTTCGTCTCATCACTGTCAGCAGCCTTCTCAGGTGCAGATGCTAGCTCTGCAATGGGAGCTTGCTGTGGGGGCAATAGATGCAACAGAAGGGGAATAAGGACAGTTGGGAGAGGGCAGACACAACTTCAAAGGTGCTTTGGAGTGAAAGAACAAGGTCCATAGGATGTTAAGATGACTTATACAAAAATGTGATGACTTTTAAGAATGTAGACAATATAGCAGAAGAGTGGGAGAAAAGAAGACTCACTTCCTGCTCAGATAGTTTCTTTCCATCTGTCTCTGTAGTCTCCTTATCTTCAGCATTTCGTACCAAAGACTCAGCTTTCTCTACAGCCCCCCCCAAAAAATCACAACATAGCTTTTTGTCTTATAGTTTTGTTCTGTGTTTAAGAACCGCAATCACACAGTCAAAGAAAAATAAAACATGACCACTGCAGAGACTCTGTTCCAACCTGGTGGGACGGGGGTGCTGGGCTGTGTAGCAACAGGGCTGGCTGGCACTGGGGTGTTGGGATCTGAAGACACACTTTCAGTCAGTTTCTTCAGCTCCATTCCAATGGGAATCAGATCTGGAGAGCTCAGCTTCCCATTTACATGTTCAAACTCCTGCACCTAAAGTTAAAAAAACAATAATAATAATATTGCCTTAACGTGATAATGAAAATCCGACAGTTCCAAGGGATGCCCTACTTTCTTCAAGTGAGGGATTAGGAGGAACTCCTCTGAGCCTTACAGACTCACTGGTTTAATTTTGCCTGTAGACAGCTGCACCAGCCCCTCCTGAGTTCAAACCTACCCAGCAATAATTTTCTGTTACGAACATTCAAATAACATTTTTAGGAAGATTATCCTTATCTGGTGAGCTGAAAAAGATCTGCATATTTACCAAACACCAAAGGCTTGTACCACAGATATCAGAAAGTGCAGATGGCATGTTCTGCCTAGGAAATATCAGCTGTGGCTCTTCAGTACTTTTGCTTTACAGCAGTAAGCATCATTTATTTCAACATTCATGCATGCAGTTACTGAAGCAACACATTTTAGAAAGTTCTGCACTCACTGTGACTGCAGAATTCTTGCGTCATCCCTCATGTTTTGATATTTTGCCTCCGTGGTCCCAGACCTTTTTGCATTACTTTAAAGTGGTCTTGATTGGTATTTTATCAGGTTTTCTGTTTGTCTTTCGAAGTTTTGTTTTGGCTGCAGGCACACTTGCATTTTAGTACTTGTCAGTTGTAAAAGGAATGGGTTTTTTTTTGTCACTTTTTTTGATATTATCACTCAATGTCCTCTAATATCTTTTGACTATGACAGTATTATTAAACAATTCCATGTAATTGTATCTCTGAGGTTGCTAGTCAGATCATTGCTGGGATTTTTTAAAGAGTATTCTGTTCCACTCTTAGACATATCATAATCCTATATTGCACTACTGGCATGCCTAGATAAGGGAATGGATCCAAACATTGTAAAAAAAAAACAGCTGAAGTCAAGAGAAATATTTTTGAAAGGTTGGAGAACCCACTGATGAAAAACACATTAAAAGATTACAAAACAATCTGTTTGGCTCCTTGGAAGCCATTGCAAGTTTCTTTATGACCTTTGTATCACAAATACATTCAGGCTAACCTTTTGTTCAACTCTATAATTGAGAAAAAGAAATTAATTAAAAACTGACAAGTTTCTTGTTTTTAGATAGGACATGAGATCAACCACATCTTTACTAATCTCTTAAGATAAGATCCCTGCCAGAAGTCACTGACGCTAATTAGCTGTAACTAAGCTAAAAAATATAAATAAATAAAAATAATTTGCCAGCTGTTAAATCAAAAAGAAAAACAGACCAAAAAGCATAATTTCTAATATAAACTAAAATAAAACTTATTTTCACTGCACTGATGAAAAGAAAACATTTTTCTGCAACAATTGCACATAGCAACATTGTAAAATTACAATTCTGAACTTCAAAAAAATAATAAAGGCAGTTAATAATCAACAATTTAATTTATCAAATACAATTAGTCAATCAAAGATTATTTGTAAGTTTTTCAACACCTGAGATGCAATCATTAAACAATATTTACAGAAGTAATTAACTTAGAGGTAATGGCAGCGCAGATTTCATTGGTGCTTCAAATAAGAATATTACTTGTCTGAAGAAAAAATAATAGAAAAACAGTGTTTGCCAGGACTTTACCTACAAAGCTATTCCCATCTCTCAAGTGTGAACACGGCAAACAAAACTAACATCTTTCTTTCAGGGGAGAGTTTATACCCCAACAACCTTTTTTTTTTTCTCTGTGCATTTTCTTCTGCGTAGATATGCTGACCTACTTTTTCCTAATCCCACAGTGTTCCAACACAGGACTTGGTGTTCTACGGAGAAGATTTCTGGGGTTTAACAACCGGTACCTTTTTCCTGACAAGCGACATGACTCCGATCCTGGTGAGAACATGCTGTCGAGACAGGCCCTCACGGGGGACTCCATCCGCAAAGGTCTCTGCTCCGTCTGCACCTGGCTCACATAAATGTCTCATAAACAGAGACACATAGGCCCTGGTACACAGAGACACACACTTCAACTGTTAGCGGCAAGAGAGATAACTACACAAACAGGTAGAATAGTTATAAAAAGCTGAGGTTGCAGCAGGAGATGTAGTGTTGGAATAAGAATTAATAAGCAGAAGAGGAAATAAGAAGCTTCAGACCACGTCAATACTACCTCTAGATTCAAGAAACTCAACAAGATTTTATTTCTAATTTCAGAAAATTACACAACATTTTGATGCGTAATGACAGTACTTGGCAAAATATAATGTTTGAATTGTTAAATGAGTGTTCTATTACTTTTTATGTATTTTTGTGTTTTTATGATGTGAAACTCTTTGAACTGCCTTGTTGCTATATATTTTTTTAAATTCCTTGAAATTAGTTATATGAAAGAATAATTTTAAAAAGCTCACTAAATTAAGTTGTTTATTTTGAATAAACTACAATACTGAAAATACATATTATAATTTTATTTGTCCGACAAATGAAATTAATCTTCTGCTGGAATTACAGCTGTCTTTTGCAATATCTGAACATCTAAAGAGTCTAAAAATATTTTATATTCTTTGGTAAATAGATTAAACACACAGATTGGACAGGGGTCTGTATAAGCAGCAACTTTCAAGTATTGCCACAAATGTTCAGTTGGATTTAGGTTTGGATTTTGATTTGTCCATGGTAACATGAAGGTTTTTCCTCAAGGATTACCCTGTATTTAAATTAATTGTTGTCTCTGTCAACTCCAACTAGTTTTTTGTACCTCTTGTAGAAAACTCTCCACTAGAATGATGCTGTCACCACTATGTTTAAAATTGTGTGTTGTGCAGATTCTCCAGCCAAAGCTGTGGATTGATGAAACTATGCCAAAGTTACTATGAACTTAGTGGTTGCTTCTCTGATCACAGCTCTCAGTACCTTGCCATTTTAAATCAATGGCCATGATTTGACAGGTTTGCAGTTGTGCCATGCTATTTCTGGTTTTGGGTGGTTTGTTCATTAATTATTCAAAGCTATTTTTTACAGCCCTGTTTTAAACTTCCTCCCAACTTTATCATTTCTGGTGTGTGTCTTGGTCATCATGATGCTTGTTGCTCACTGATGTTCTCTAAAAAATAACTAAAACTCTCAGAGAACATTTATAGAGAATGGAAATTATACATGCATAATAATTTATTTACTAGTTATGTGAATTCTGTAGACAATTCTTTAAACTGGATTTTATTTTGGGGTAGTGAATAAAAAGGGTCTGACTACAAATACATGACATATCAGATTAAAATGCAAATAAATTAGAAAAGTACATAACTTTTCTTAAACTTTAAGTCATGTACAAGTTTGTGTTGGTTTATTACATAAAACTCCCACAAACATATTGAAGGTTGTGATTTGAAAGTGATGTGTATACTCTAATGTGTAAGAACACTTTTCCAGATATTATAGATATAGCCATACAAGCACTGCATCACTGCTACAAACAGTTGTAGTAACATTTACTAAATCACAAACTCAGAAGTGAAAATAACATCCTATAATGGCCTCTCATGTTTTCTAGAAACCCTCTCTAACATGGTAGAGCTGTTTGATAAAATACCTGTCGTCTGCATGTCACAGAAAAATACAAACAATTGTAGGGCATCACCTAAACTCGCGCTCGCTCTTCCCTCTAAGGTCCCGGACCAGCCAGTGCGAGTTGAAAGCATCCTGAGGAGGCATGCCCCAGCGCATGATGGCATTGAGGAAAGCTTTCCTCTGGCGAGTGTTGAACCCAAGGACCTTGAGATAGCGATAAGGAGAAAATGGTGTAAACACATACTGGACGGAGAAAGACGCAGGGCATGGAGCCAAAAAGTCAGGAGAGCAGCCCGAGTTAGAGATATCGTCCCATACACACAGAGATAGCCTGACCTTTATAACATGGTATGATATAGCACACTGCTTTATGTTACTGTGACTGTTTCATTCTCAGTGAAGAGGGAACTGATAAATCCTGAGGAGCTTCTCAAAAGTCTCTGACTCCAAAAAAGCCCATAATTCAACGGAAATGACTGAAATTCTGGATCTGGAGCACAAATCAAAAGGGAACTAATGAAATACCTCTATACTGCCTCCAACACGTGCCAGTAAGGGGGGTAGAGGTTTGTCTTTCTCATTCTTAAGTTGTCGACGAGACTGCCTGCGTCCACCTACAAATGATCAAAATTCAAAGTTAAAAAGCTGTATTCATATGCTTACATATTTAGCAATAATGTGAGTGATGCAGTGTTTCAAAGGGAGGGTAAGCAGAAAAAAGCAGAAAAGTTCGCGTAGCTGCTTACCTTCGGGCCTCTCTTCAAAATCTTCGTCCTCATCTTCGGACCCCACGGAAT
Organism: Xiphophorus couchianus; assembly: GCF_001444195.1. Taxonomy (NCBI): domain Eukaryota; kingdom Metazoa; phylum Chordata; class Actinopteri; order Cyprinodontiformes; family Poeciliidae; genus Xiphophorus; species Xiphophorus couchianus. The sequence goes on from NC_040247.1 coordinate 7,998,866, forward strand.
ACTCCGATTGATTGTCTGAAAGATCATCCTGCCATTCTGAGCAACACATCAAAGAAAAACAGTACATTGCGTTCGCTTCTGTTGGTGGCCACCTGAGGGCGCCATGGCACTGCAGATTACTACAGACCACTCGTACAGCTGGGCATACATGCACACAGCACAGCTGTAGAGAACTTACTTTAACTCAGACAGCATCTTTGCTGCAGCTGATTTTGTAAATTGCACTCATAAAGATCTACAGGAACAACTGGAATTTTTTGAGAAAACACAAAATTCTGGGGTTTATTTTATTATTATATAATGAGACACAAGACAATGGTTCCAAATTGGGTCATAATTCTGTTAGATTTGGAAGTTAGCTTAAAAGCCTCACCTCAGTTGTGCTCCTCTAAAATATCATCATCTTTATGAGGTATAAAAGGGTCAAGTTCAGACATGCAGTCTTAATCTTCATGATGAGCTAATAAAGAGTTCTTAAAACAGTAAGAAAAAATTATGAATGCAGCTTTAAGACTGCAAATAAAGAAGGGTTTTCTGTGCCTGCAGAGGGGCCTTTAAGGGGCTATCAAGCAGCATGAACTGACTTGAATTGGTAGCAAAACAATAAAATCCAATGGAAAACATGATTCCTCCTGCCACTCGAATTAGGAAATGGTTTCTCTGCTTAGATGTCAAACTCAGATATTCTTTGAATAACAATAAAATGAAAATCTGGTATCTTTTTTTAATTAACTTTTTTATTTTTTGTAGAAAAAAATAAATATTGCAATAGGTAAAAAACATTTAATTGTTCCCATTTTATTCAGGCAAACAGCTCTGCTGCACCAACTGAAAATAAAACATTTATCAGCTGGATGGACTTATACTCCCTCTAGAGGCAGTAGGAAAATTTGTACAGGGACATGGTGAATATCTTCACACAAGATGAAAACATGAGCTCACTAGCGTTGCCCAGTGATTTTCAATATGTTAGAATATACATTCTGATGAGGCTTGTTTGTCAGATTAAAATACTTTATAAAAGTAACCTTTAACAGGTATTAAACATGCTTTTTTACATTATACTACCAGAAAACAGTTTTCTACATTTTAAGAAGTTAACACATTTTAGCAGAGTCTTACAGCCATATGCCTGACATATGCCTTATGACATATGGTTTTGTGTGCTTTCAGCTGGCGCAGCCTACCTTGGTCCTCCTGAGTCGCGTCGTTGTAGTTGACCTGCTTCCGAATGCGTTTGCCTTTTCCCAGATTTCGGGCCAGGTCCTCCTGCTGCTGCTCATAATGATGGCGGAGGAGCTTTTCCCAGTAATCTGGGTCCACATTCTCCTCTTGCTTGATGATTTCTCGCTCTACCTCCTCCTGATCATTGATGGACACAAACATCAGCAAAGCAAATTAAAATCTGGCCACTAAGTTGAATTCAAACAAGAATTTTCTGTGCTTGTGTTGCTAGGTATCCTGGATTTCTTTTTTCAATATGCAATTATAATTATGCAAACTGAAGAGTAAGTTAGCCTGTTTGCCTCTATAAAGGCATATAAAATAATTCCTTTACCAATAACTGTTGATTATATTTTTTGCTGCAGTTACGTATTTTACAGTGTTGATAAAGAATCTTAAGTCAACACTTATTCTGTCATATCATCATCAAATACTGCAAGATGCTCCAGATGAAATAATACTTTTACAGAAACATTTATATATAAAGATGACAGAACATCTTTAACACTACGTTTTGCTTTGTCTTGATATACTGAGCTTACTGGCTACAGCTTAACACTGTACTTCTGAACCTTTTTCATGGTCTTCCAAAGATTCCCAACAGGTATTCTGAGGATGAAGACTAAAGTTAGGTTCTCACCTCTTCATCTTCTTCTTTCACCACATACTGCGCCACCTTGAACGAGCTCAGGTACTCGTTCATGTTCTGTATCTCTGTGTCCTCGGTGGCATCTTGGCTGCGGTCCAGTAGCTTTGAAATGGCATCGTCATCGTAGTGAATGACGTTGCCCTCCTCACCATCTTTGTTATCTCCTGGCAAGGGGAAAGTGTTGATTAGTTGTAAAAGGGGTCATTCTAAATGAGACAAAAATGTATCAACTATGTTTCAAATAAAAGTTTTTGAACACCAGGAGAAAACTTTTAAAAGATTTTTTGATTGTGTTCTGTAGATTTATTAATTTATGGAGATTTATGTAAAGAGATTTCTCAATAGAAAAAACTAGTTTAGTGGTCTAATAACAGTACTCTGGTATGTCTAGAAATACATACATAAAAATCTAGTGTCTCATTCAGAAGGTCTTGTATCAGGGTGGTTTTCTAAAATGTTTTCAGAAGTTCAACAAAATAAGTGTACTTTAGTTTACTTCAGGTTACATTTTCCTGAACTATTGTTGACATTGCCTACATAAAATTTGCTATGCTATAGTTTAAATGAAAATACAAGCAAAGTTATGAGAAAGAACCTTGAGAAAAACTGCAATAACTGGGTGAAATAAATGCGCAAATCCTTAAACTGACTGTGTAGAAGATTTTAGTTTTCAGTTTTCTTGAGTTCGCGCCTTCTATCAATTATAGTGAAACTAAAATAAAGTGAAACTGTGTTAGTTTTTTTTCCTGCATTTGTTCATTTGCATTGTGAGTTCAATAATCATATAATTCAACAGAAGATTGATTTCATGGGTGGAAAAGTAAGATTTTGGACTGGTCTAGCTAAAGTTAAGAGCCAAACATAGCTAAAAGGTTCTTTGAGCAAAAGATGTTTTCCCACTTACGATAGATTTAGAAAGGTTTGGCAAAGCAGAAAAGACAAATACTAAGTCAAAAAGTGGGATGCTTAAAGGTTCCTACCATAGAAGACTAAATATTGAAGTTGAGGCAATTGTATTTTGGTCCACTTTTTTCTTTTTTTAGTTATTTGATAAAATTGTGGAATACTAATCTCAAATTATATGTGGAAAACAATTAGAAGTGATTTATCATTTTTTACTCCATGAAAAAAATTCAATTTTAACAAGTGCAGATACCTGTGTGCCACTTATCAAAATACACAGTCCTTCATTTCTGAAACTTTAAGGACTCTGAAACCAAATCACATTTGTGTCTGACTTCACAAATGTGAATGTAGATGGTAGAAAAACACATGTACCCATGGTTCGTGCTGCTTCCATCTCATCCTTAAAAAGCTCCTCAGTTCCAAACTTGAGGATGTCGTCCAGTTCTTGCTTGGACATGGAACCAGTTTTGGAGCCCAGGCCGGGCCTCACCACCAGGTGAGTCAACATCATTTTTCTCTTTGCCACCTGAGTGATTCTCTCCTCCACAGATCCCCGAGTCACAAAACGATAAATCATCACCTTCTTGTTTTGGCCAATTCGGTGGGCTCTGCTAAAAGCCTAGAGTAATTAAAAGGATTGATTAAAACTGAAGAACACAGTGATCCACTAAATGCATGCAAGAACGTGCAGGTTGTGAGATAGCCATACTTGGATGTCATTGTGTGGATTCCAGTCAGAGTCATAGATGATGACGGTGTCTGCACTAGCCAAATTGATGCCGAGACCTCCGGCTCGCGTTGAAAGCAAAAAGCAGAATTGCTGTGCCCCTGGAGCTGTTACACAAAACAAAGTAGAGAGTACCTTCATTCAGGAGAGTGTAACAAAGTGGCACATAGCTGAGGAAAATGCTTGACTAGAGAAAAAACCCACCATTGAAACGATCAATTGCTTCCTGCCGTAAGCCTCCAGTAATTCCCCCATCAATACGTTCATATTTATAGCCTTCAAACTCCAGGAAATCCTCAAGCAGATCCAACATCTTTGTCATCTGTGAATAAGATCAACTTAAATCAAATAAAACCGTATTCTGAAAATTTTTTATCTGGTTTGTCAAGCGGATTTGTAAAACTACTGCCGAAAGGTAGCCAGCCACTGAATGTCATGGTCTCCTGCCAAATCACAGTATTTATTTGGCTGTTACCTGAGAGAAAATAAGAACTCTGTGTCCTTCATCTTTGAGTTTCTTCAGCATTTTTTGAAGCAGGGTTAGTTTTCCTGAAGACTTCACCAGCAGGTTGCCATCATAAGAACCATTAGGCAAAACAGGAGCCTCCTACAATAGATAGAAAAACCCAGCACTAGTCAGTAAATACAGAGTTTTATGAATATAATCAGTATTAAAACCTACTTGTAAATACAACTGATAATGCATTTTTAAAGGGAAAGTTGATTACAGTTTATGTAATCAACTGTTACATCAACAGCTGATTTGCTCGAGTCGAGCAAATCTCAATCTCGTTGTAATCTGTTGATGACAATGACAATAAATCTTATCTTATCTATCTTATCTTATTATGTAAAATCAACTTTTCTGAGCTGTATATCATACTATGTTATTACACTGTCCAACTCTCCTAAGAACGGCTGTAAACGGTACAATGAGATTTATTGCTATGATGACATGCTGAAGGCAGAGTGGCCAAAAGAGAAGGAGCTTCTTAAAGAGACAGAAGTTCAATTTCAAGGCGTCAAATTATAAAGTTGGGTTTCTTTTAAGTCATGTTTGATATACATAGAGAATTTTTATAACAACTAAAAGTAACATTGTTACTTGATTGTGCTATAAAATTGTACTATGTGCCTGAAAATGACAAAAAACTGTCAGTTTAAACAAGTTTTGGCTAGAAAAATTCTATTTGAAGGTTAGGTGGCTTACCACAGCTGCAACAGGGAACAGGTAGGGGTGGTTACAGCACTTCTTCAGGTCCATCATAATGTTGAGCAGGGACACCTGGTTTCCTCCCCCTTTGGAGTTCAGAGCCTCAAAATTTCGCGTCAAAATAAACTTGTAATATTTTCTGCAAGGTGTCAGATATTGATCAGATTTGAAATTAGCAAAACAAAATAAAGGTGCTTTACTTCTGGCTGTCCACCATGGTGTATAATAAAGTTTTGTCTTATCTCTTATCTAATATCATTTCCTTCAAATGTTTATATTATTTATTATTTATTATTATTATTTGGAACTGAAATCTGGTAGGCTTCATCATAAAATCTGTTGTCCAAAATGCTTACTTCTGCATGGGACTGAGCTCCACTCTGACAATGAGCTCTGTCTTCGCCGGCATGTTCTTGAAGACGTCAGCTTTCAGCCGCCGGAGCATGTGAGGTCCAAGGAGGTCATGGAGCTTCTTGATCTGGTCCTCTTTAGAGATATCTGCAAACTCCTCAAGGAAGCCTTCCAGGTTGCTGAAGAGATCAGAGGTCACATGAATGTACAAGAGTTCAAATAGCAATTAAAAGATATACATATTTTTCAACACCCTATCCAGTGACATTGGAGATCGACACCAGGCTCCCATCCAATCCCGCACGCATAAACCAGATCAGGTAATAGATAGATGAATGAATGAATGAATATTTCAACAACCCTACATTTGATCAACACAAGATCCGTCTTTCTGTCTCATCCCAGTTTCATTGAAGCGATGACACAAGTGTACAGTCGATGAATTGTTGTGCGATTGCATCAGATTTGCTTGCATAAACACAACATCTAGCTAGAAAAACAATATAATGTAATGTTGTTGATTATATGAGGCAACACAGTATGATGATATTCTACCTGTGTGTTGAAATATTTGACTCATGAATGGTTTTAACAATTGACATGCAGTCTGTGTAGAAGCCAAAATCAAAGTTATGATTTTCCATAAATGCTACACAGATGCCATATCTTTGCATTCAAACTGGCTTAAAGATTGTTAAGCAGATAATGGTTGGAAGAGACAAGTCTTACTTGAAGCGGTCTGGGGTGAGGAAGTTAAGTAGATGGAAAAGCTCCTCCAGGTTGTTCTGCAGAGGAGTACCAGTGAGCAGCAGCTTGTAGTAGATCTTATACCCATTAAGAATCCTGAAAAACTGAGCAAGACACATGAAGTGAGATGGTTAACCTCAATTGCCCTTTCACATAATCTCTGTCTAAAGTATTTTCTCTTGTTAAGTCATGATTAATTGGTGAATTTCTGCTGTTTTTGCTTCCAGTACAAAGAACAGAAGGTACCTAAACATCTAGCTTCCTTACCTTTGATTGGTTGTTCTTCAGTCTGTGAGCCTCATCTACAACCAGGCAGGCCCAGGTGATGGAGCCAAGAATGGCTTGATCTATAGTGATCAGCTCGTAAGATGTCAGCAGCACATGAAACTTGATAGGAGAGTCTTTCTGCAAAAAGCAATGAAGAAAATCCCCAACTAGTTAACATGCACATACATTATGAAGCATTTATCATACACAATTTCATTTATTCCAACCCAATTCTGTCAGAGCGTGAGGAACAGCACCTTCATCCGGAAGACCTTGCGTCCAGATTTTATTGCGCTGTCTTCCAAGGTGAATTCATTCTCTCTGATAATTGCCCTGCTGTCTTTGTCTCCGGTGTAAGTCACCACATAGAAATCTGGAGCCCACATCTCAAATTCTCTCTCCCAATTGATGATAGTAGACAGAGGTGCACTCACCAAGAAAGGCCCCTTGGAATGGCCCTGACAGATAGAAAAAAGACATGAGTAAGCCACTCTTGCAGTGCTCCAGAGAAAAAAGGAAACCAGGTTTTATCATTTCTTTTTCTCACTGTCCAAATTGATTAGATCCAAGCACGTATTACCATTTATATTACGAGGACCAGTATCACTACTCATGCCTATTTCGTTTCGATTGGAATATGAGCTTGATAAAAAGAGACAATCTTACCTCCTTATACAGTGAGTAGAGAAAGACTATTGTCTGAACCGTTTTTCCGAGGCCCATTTCATCTGCCAGGATGGTATCTGTGCCCTGAGCCCAGGAAAATCTTAACCAATTCAGACCTTCCAGCTGGTATGGGTGCAGCGTTCCCCCTGTGGCATTAATATACCAGGGCTGGTGCTCAAATTTGATGGTTGGCTGGTGGTGTGAAAATATAATTGTGACTTGTGGAACTGACATATGCTAACAAAACTGGCATCCTTGGTATAATGTCTAGCAAAAGTATTTTTAAACTTCTTCCTTAAACTTTTTCAAGTTTTGTCATGTTACAAGCATCAACTTCAATGTATATTAGTGGTATTTCTTTTATGACTAGATCACACAAAGAAGCACAAACCTGTATATGAAGGTAAAAGGTAGCTTACAATTTTTTGTTCAAATACCAGACTATATAAAATTAATTGCCATTCAGCTCCATTTAAATGGCTACCTTAACCTAAAGTTCAGCTCAACTAATTGCCTTCAGAAGTCACTGAATTATTCAATAGAGACCAGTTTTATACATATACCTGTAATCATGAAACCCAAAGAGGTTTACTAAAGAATATTAGAAAAAATAAACTGCATTATGAAGACAAAGAGAAAGACCAGACAGGTCAATGATAAAGTAGTGGAGATGTTTAAAGCAGGATTAAGTAATAATACAACATTTCAAGCTTTGGAGATCTCATAAAGTACTGTTTAAATGGAACTGTATATGAAATAAGTATAAACCAACATGACTCTCATATAAACCAACAAGCTGGCCAAGGACAGCATTTATTTAGAGAAGAGGCCAAGAGAGCAATTTTATCTGTAGAGGAGCTGTGAAGATCCAGAGGCTGTAGACGGAGAATCTGTCAATGGAGCAGATAATGGTTGTGCACTATAGCATAAGGAAGCCTTTTAGAAAGCTTGCCATAAGACAAGCAAGAGACTCAGCAAACACATGGAAGAAAGTGCTCTGATCAGAGGAGACCAAAATAAATATCTTTGACCGACATTCAAGACGCCTTATATCACAGAAAACTAACACTTCACATTACCCTGAACACATCGTTCCAACTGTGACACATGGTAGAGGCAGAACTATATTATGGAGATGCTTTTCTGTAGAACGAATAACTAAAGGAGGTTGATATAGTTTCTGATGTAACTGGAGTAAAAGATTTTTCAGCAAACAGTAGAGCTGAATACATATAAACTGTGTGCATTTTTGCTTCCATTAAACAAGTATGGGCTGCTTTGTGTTGGTGTATCCCATAAATTAGCATGGGTGTAACATGACAAAATGTGAACAAGTTACAAAATACTTTTGCAAAGCACTTTATATGTATTACTTACATCTATGATGGGGGCATCAGGAGGGACTTCCCTTTTTGGGTAGTTCTCTTTTAGTTTCTTCCCTTTTCTTACCACAAGAGGGCGTTGGTCCTCTCCTAAAATTTGCTCTCTGTAAAATAAATACAGCAACAATCTCCTGAGCAAAATGCCCTAAATGGGACAACACAAGTTAAGTTGTGATTCGCTAATAAGGAGCAAAAGACTTAAAGATATAAATATCTGTGTGAGCAGCAACTGTCTTTGCCATTTCTGACATTTTTCTAACTAGGAAAATTACTACAAAACATGGGTAACTCACCTGTGGTCCCAGTAAAAAGCTTTGTGGATCTCATACTCTGGGACGTCAAAATCATCTGCCTCCCAAGTGCATTGATCATAGGGTAAGTCTCTCCACTTGATTAGGTAATGCACATCACCATCTTTATCAAAACTAAAAAAGAGCGAGCATAGACAAAAATTTAAAGAGTCCAGAATTTTTTGGTAGAGTATCTCTCTTTTAAAGTATGTCTTGTCAATGTTAAATACAGTGGATTATTGGGAAACTGTAAAAATAACTTAAAATTATAAGCTATATTTTGTGTGTTTTAAAACAACAGGATGTTTATATTACGCATACAGAATGACTTCCCTATAATGATAGAAAAGGAAAGCAAGTCAACCTTAATTGCAGTTCCTTTCAGTTCCAGGCCTGTGAGATGTGTGGCATTTTAGGAAAAATAGTGAAGTGAGAATGACTTTAGCTGTGAGCAGCCACCTGTGGTTGAGTATCCGGTGGATGATCATCCACTCTGGTTTAATGCCGTAGCGGTAAAAGCGCTCCTCCATTGCAGCGTACTGGGGGTCTTTGCTCTTCCTCTTCTCATTGTTGAGCTCCTCCTCTCCTGAGCCGTAATCGTATGGCGGGGGCTCGTCCATGTCGTTCTTCCGCTGGTAGTTCCGATACATGACTGTGTGGTACAGCTCTAACTGAAGAGCCACAAATGAAAAAAAAATCTTAAAAATATTCCTGCTATAAAAGAATTTTTTTACTTTAAAAAATCCTAATATTACTCATCATCAGTTTTGGGAGTTTTCTAATTATTTAAAAAGAAAAGAAAAATGTTGTAAACCAAACAGTAGTTGCATTGTTTTGTGTTTTTAATCTTCAAACAATAAATATACACTTGTTAAAAGCCAAAGTGCTTAGACGGTTTTGTAAAATACTCTCCTAACTCTTTTTGTGCATCCCACGTTTATCACAGAGGGCACATAGTTACTGATGCCAAATGTTGAGTTGAAACTGGCCTCACTCCTGGCATCTCACCTGCAGTTCGCTGACCCAGGAACAGTGCCAGTATGAAAGGCCAGCCCACTTTACAAAAAATTCCCTCTCTGGGCGCCCCTTGAGCGGGGGCTTGGTTAGTGGATCAATTGGCTTGCCATCAGGGCCTGCGGGTGGCTCAGCTGGCAGCGGCGGTTCTCCCCACATCCAGTGGAGAATCTTCTGCACTTTACCTTTGAGAGGAGGACACTGAGAGAAAACAGTTTAAATGAAATTCTCAAAAGAAATTCCAAAATGTACAGTTAAAGTCAGATATTTCCAGTTGCTGTATAAAAGCACAACCTTTTTTGCCCCTCACTGTCTGACATTAAATCATACTGAATGTTCTCTTTTTAGATTAGTTTTACCAAGATTACCATTGGACATTGAGTTGCTTTGCTGTAAGAGGCACTGGAGCACTTCATAAAATAGATAGCTACAGGAAATAATATGATGTATTGTTTAAATAGAGCACAGGCATAAAGAGAGAGGGTAGAGAAGTACAGGACATTCTAGAAGATAGGCAGGGTCCGTTTCAGTAACCTCCTAAAGACATCTTTATGAAGTTAAAGCTTGGGTTCAAGTTATTCTCCCAAATGAACGATTACTCCAAACAAAGGGTTATAAAGTGGGTTAAGGACAACAAAGTCAAGGTTTTGAAGATCACAACGCCCTGATGTCACTACCATGGGACCTTTGTGTGCAGAGTTGAAAAGGTGCATGGAACCAATGCTATCTACACCCCTGATTTAGTTATTCAGATTCTAGCAGAACAAATAGATAAAAATCCTAAAAGTTTGACAGTTTATCCAGTTCAAAATGTAATTCAACCAAATACTAAATAAATGTAAAATAAAATATGATCATGTTCACTATGGCCAGTAGTTGATAGTGTATTTTATGATGTATTAGTGTCCACTTCAGTGGTCTGTGTGCATTTGTAACATAAAAATCCACAAGAAGCCCAAGAAAATGGCTTTTAGATAACTGTCCACTGTAGTGACCACTATGCATGAAATGGTTAAAATATAACAACAAATACAAATTCCAGAGTAGTGCATGCATTCAAAATCAAACAACAGAATAAGTTTACCCTAAATGTGCATTTGCAAAAGTTTAAGATAAATTGGCATAAGTTTAAATGACAAGTTTATTGTTATTTAATTTGCTCCAAGTGATAAGTTATGGTGTACATAATGTAAAGGAACTCACCATGCAGCGAGGACACAACCACTCCCCGTTTGGGATCTCAGGTAGAGGTGGATTGAGGCAATGGATGTGGTAGGATGATGGACAGGTGTCACAACAAAGAAGTTCCCCTCCATCCTTGCAAACTCTGCAGAACTCCATATGGTCATCCTCTTCCTCACCTGCTGGCTCCTCCTCCTCCTCTTCTTCATCTTTGGCCTCCCATTGTATTCCCTCCTTCTCCTGACAATCACAAGTCAATAGCTTGTTTAAATATAACTTAAAAAAATTATGAAAGGCACTTAGAGGACTATCTGTAGGAATTTATATATTAAGAGCACAGCGGAAAAGCAGTTTGAGCATTAAACCTTCTATGAAGAGTAGTTTTACTCCAAATTATTTCCATTTATTTAGCAAAAATCAAAAAGTAGAGCAGCAGCAGCCTCAGTTAAAAACCTACAGCCCCCTCCATGCTTTTCAGCATGCTTGGTAAAGATGTGTAAAACCAGTTTTCAGAATGCATAATTGCATGCATTACAAAGAAAAGGATCAGGCCCATAGCATCACTTACAAAGGAGACAAGCACACAAAAGACGAAGAAGCTCACATTATGTCTTAATTGTGATATTCTAAAGTATACAAAACAGATCAATAGTCCCATCGCAATTATGAAATTCACAATGATGAAATTTTTAGTTATATTTTTGGCTTCATGAGTCAAAATTATGATTTGAATCTCATAAACATAACTAATGATTTCACAAATATGAGTTTTAGAGTGGAAATGATGACCTTTAATCTCATAATCCTGAACTACATTATAATTTTGACATTGTATCTCATAAGTATGACTTTGAATATGAAAATTCTGAGTGTCTGTAGGCAATAGAAAGGTGAAATCTAGTTTTTCAGAAGATGACACCACAGGTATTTTGCTATCCATGGCTTTTTAATGTTGATTTAGCCCTGTATTACTGCATAATATACCTATCAAATTGTTAAGCAGAAGCTTGATTAATTATCATGCTCCTACTGAAATATTGTGTTAATTTGAAATAATGGCTCTACTTACACAGTGTGGGCAGCTCCATTTTCCCTCAGGTGCCTTTTCCAGCTCGGGGTCCAGACAGACAAGGTGGTAGGCTCTTGGACAAGTGTCACAGAGGATAATTTCTCCTCCCTGCTGGCAAACCTCACAGTAGTCCTGGTGGTCAGTCTCATAGCCATCGCCGTCCTCCTCTGCCAGATTTAAAGGAATAATTGAAACGATATGAGTGGGTCTAACATAGAGAGAGTCATAGTGTCCTGATTCTCTACCAGCTATATGCAGAATACCGCAGGAAAAAAAATCATATCATCTTGAACACCTACAGTAAATGGACAAACTCCATATGTATAGGAGAATCAAAGAATGGATAAAAGCCTAATAAGTTTCCCCACAATAAATAAAGCTTTAAAAAAGTACATTTTAATTACCTCATTACAGAAAATCAAACAGTCTGGTTCGGAAGGGATTTCAGTCAGATTTTGGAGGGGAAAATAAACCACAGCGCTCTGAAAGAATAAACTGTAAACATACTTTTCCTTTTTCTCCGCCCACGTCGGGCCTTTTTCTTTGTGGCCCCAGAGGTATCAGAAAGCACAGAGGCACTGTGGATACTGATGTCATCAAAGTCTGACTCCTCCAGAAAGTCCTCCTCACTCTGGAAAATCAAGCACCCCAAAATACACAAACTAAAGAGCTTGGAGCAACACAAAGTCTGCTCACTTTTATTTAAAGGAAAAATGTTGGGTTTAGAAGCTGGAAAGGTGAACACAAGGTAAAATAACACGTACAGAGGATGCTTTCTTCTTCTTCCCACTTTGACCAGTTTTTGATTTGGTCTTCTTCGGCTTCGGTTTCTTCTTCACTTCTTTTAAGGTCTTGCTTTTCTTTCTAACTCCTGGCCCTAAGGCAGACAAACATACAGTATAGTGCCATGAAAATGCAGCTGTCCCCTTATGCATTCATTCTGCTTTAGCTTCTTTAATTATACTTGAATGTCATTTTAATATCAACGATTACATAAGTCAATATAAAGTAGAATGATTTGAGTACCTCAATTATTATAAGTCCTTAATGTAATTGTCTACCTTTAAGCTTATTTAAATTATGTTTTTATGTCTTTTACTATTTAGCGCATTGAGTTCTGGCCAGATTATTTGTGTTGTACAACGCTCTCACTTCCGCCTATAAGTTGCTGATGACTGCTAAGAACTATTAGCATAACATAGTGAAAAATAAGGTAGAAATTGATATCCAATTTTAATACTGTTCTTATGGAAGCATTTACCAGTATTTTATTTTACCAAAATTGTTAATTGACTGCTCCTGATTAATTATCAGTAAAATTGATAGATTACTCGGTTACTAAAATAATTCTTTACAACAACTCTAATATAAAATAGGGCTGTTGTAAAGTGTGACACATGATAAGTGTCACACTTCAGAAGGTCTTACCTTTTCCTTCTTTGGTTTTGGCTTTTTTTAATGTGCCCTGCTGAGAGCTCAGCTGGCTGATGCTGACAGATGTTGGCTGAGCTACAGTAACCGTTTCCACCGCAGCGGCCACCGCAGCGGCCACAGCGGTGGCAGATGCCCCTTTGAACGGGTTGTTGGCACTGAACTCACGCCACTTGGCTCCCAACACTGTCATCATCTTTGACATGGGAATCTTCGGATTCTTCTTGGCAATGAGGGGCCTGGGCGTAACAACAGGGAGAGGAGACAACAACAACAGCTTTATTATGTCACATTTCATTTCAGCTGGTGTAATTTCCTTCTCTTTCAGCACTGGAGGGTACTGGGTCCTGATTTACTGACACCCCATTGCCCTTTAAGTTATATTTTCTATTCCTTGGTTTGAGTTTGTCATGTGTTAGATTTGTCGGGCAACAGCTTGAGGTTTGGCAGGCTGGCCTGTAAAAGATAGTGGGTCAGACCACTGAGTCCCAAAGCCTCCCGGCTGTCACAGGCATCCAACGAGCAGCTGACTACACACAGGGGGCACCACAGGAGCTCATGCTCCACTTTGTCAGAGCAGAGGCTTAGTCGAGCCAGACAGCCCCAGGTGAGACAGACTCTTTATAACAACAGCCGAGCTTTCCAGCTCAAACAAAAAGAGCAGTGTTAGCTTGTCACGCTGCACTCTGGTCTAACTGAGGAGTGTTGTGGAAGGCTCTAAGCTGGGAACTCTGTCAAACAACTGGAATTGAAAGAAAACAAAGCAGTTTAACAAAGACAAAAATAATACAAAGGAATGTAGATGCTTGCCTGAGGAACTGGCTGAAAGCCTTGTAATTGGTGATTGTTTTGTAGTCGTCCTCCGTGAACCCATACTGAACATCCTCAAGACCCCATTCTTGCATCAGCTGGCCGGAGGATTTGGGTTCCTAGTGGAGCAAAGACAAGAGGCACAATGCGTTTATTACTAAAAAACACAAAATAATTTTATTTGAAGACTTTACTTTCATGGAGATGATCAATGTGGTCTGATTTCAGTGCAATTAGTCTTCTGCTTTGAAAGACTCACTGTTAGATAATAGAATGGTTTGGAGAACCGTAGCTCCAATAAGATATTGTACTTTAAGTGTTTGAAATACATGATGTGCAGAATATTTGCAAATGGTTGGAAATGCAAAGGGATCTTAAAAGATGAAGAACAAATTGTAAGAAAAATATTTAGATAAAAAGTAATGTCAATTTAGACAATAGTGAAATATTCCAGTAACTTAAATATGCAATAACAAAGATGAAAATACTTTTTAAAATCTTATGTAAAATGGAAAAATTGTCATTCCCTCCTAAAATAGCTAGAATTATACAAAGCTACATCATACTGGGTGCTTTTTGAAGAATGGAGTTTTGAGTGCTGTTGAAGTGAGAGTTAATTCGTTCATAAAGAAGATTGCAGTAGGTTATGGGTATGGACAGGGATTTTAAGGAGGTCTCAAAATAATTTTAAGTCAACCTTTTTATTGTCTGTAAAATTGTCCAGAGCTCTAGAAACCCAAGCAAGTGTCCTAATCTTTCAGATAATTGTTGCTTAATTAAAATTTTACTTTTACTGTTACTTAAATCTGATGTGTCTCTTTGTTTGATTTGTCTCTCATGCAGTCACTTTTTTTCTGAGAAAATCAACTGAAGTCAGAAGAGGGAGTTCCCACAGAAGGTTCCACTTATTCTTAAGCATGCCATGTTCTGTCAGCCGTATTTGTACAAAATACCTTTAAGTTTGTCAACTAAAATGTATATCAAGGATAAACTATGAGGACTGAGAATATTATAGATTTATAGGCATGAAATAGAAAATGCAATCTACATGTACAATAGACTTGTTACTGTGGACTTACTTTCATGTTACCATCATCGTCGTCATCATCATCGTCATCCTCATCTCTCTTCTTCTTCCTGGGCTTCCTTTCTTTTTTCTCCCTGGGTTTTTTCTTCTTTTTTTTGGTGGGGCCATATGCACTGCTTTCGCTCTCAGAGCCAATTTCTGGCCGTTCACGTTCCTCCTCTACCTCTGAAATCTCCTCGAGGTCACTGTCAAGTCTTGGCTGTATTCCTCCCTGGGGTATAATCAAAGACACAAAATATGCTTAAATACATACACTTCATAGGTTCATTACATCTAATTCTACAGATAACAACAATGTGAATGACCATGATCCAAAGCCATTTTTCCCCAAAGAAAAATGCATATTTATTATTTTATTTTTATAATTACAATCAAGCTTTTTCTTTTTCCTTTTTAATCTTGCCTGAGTTGGATGTGAACTTGGTTATAATGCAATGCAGCTATCACAAGGTGGCAGAGACACATCAAATTATTTACAAATCACCATGAAGACGAAAAGAAAAACAGTTGTACAATCAGACATGGGTAAGCTCAATAGCTGAGAGGTACCAATAGATTTGCTGTGAACTTTGAACTCTTATCCCAATTCTTAATCACACCTATCTAGCAGGTGTGATATACGTATATATATATATATATATATATATATATATATATATATATATATATTTGTGTGTGTGCAGGGGAGGGGGTGCGCGGGTGTGTGGGGGTGTGTGTGTGTCTGTGTAACAGAATTGTCTCTTTGATTATCAGAATCCAGTATACTTAGTGTGATATCTGAAAACAGTTATTTGCATCAAAAAATAAATAAAAAAAATAAGCGGTTTTGTACATTGGTACACACCCGTGATACAAACACAAAGACACTCACTGTCCTGCTGAGGCATATTCCATCACAAAATGTTTACAGATCCAGTATCAGAATACAAGTCACAATCGTTTCTGCATGATTATTGCTCGGTCAATCAAAAAAGGCACACGTCACTACAGAATGCAATACATTTATTGGTTATCTATGGGTGCTACAGTCAAACTCAAATAATTAAGCTTAAATACAATAAGACTGAACTCATTACACTTAGCTTAGTCTAGACAGATCCCAGTCTATATTGTTTTAAGTTGTTATTTGTAATGACAAACTTAGCTATAAATGCTTTGAGAAATGAACGCGTTATTTCAGAGAGAACATCCTCTCTTTACACCACCACCACTTCTGCACAGATTTATCACTGTATATGTAATGCCACAGTTGTTTTTTATTGTACTGATGCTTGAATGATGTTACTTTTTGAAGGTCACTTTGGAAGAATATTTTGTCTATCTTAAAAAAAAGAAGTCCAGCGTGCCATACATTTCATAATATAACAGCTCTACTGCATGTGAATCCATGTTAACAATTAAAACAGAGTTCATAAGTTCTGCTGCATGCATTTTGCATCCTCTTAAAGAGCTGACTATTAATTGAAACCAGGAAACAGAACACCTTTTGCTATGCTGCTAATCAAAAACTCAGCTGAGCCCTGCCTGTTTAATTTGGGACATCTGGAAGGCTATATGGGCTTAACAGTTAACAGGTGTTGTTTGTGTGATCAAGAGAGTGGGAAATTCACTGGAGGTTCCTTATGAATGCTGTTTCTCTCCTTGTTTGTGTCAAGCCTTATTAATTATTTTTATTTTATGGACTGCAAATATGTCCAAAATTTACAATCAGTTTGTAGACGTGTCATTTTAATATTTCCTTTTCCAATATTTTGCAGTTGCATGGAATGTATGGCAAAACAACATGCCTTACTGAACACGTGTGTCCACTAGAAGTGGAGTAAAACGAGTGCACAGAGGCTTTGTGCAGTTCGCTGCCTGTTGCTCTGCAGGCCTGCCTGGCTCCATGGAGAGACTTGCAGGCGTTTTGCTCTGTAGCGCAGTGGTAAGGCTCACGTTGCTGCAGCGCCCACCAACCCTACCAGCAGCCTGGCTGTGTTGCCATGGTGACCGAATCTGAGCAGTGTCTGGCTCTCTCTCTCTTTCTTTCTAGATTTTGCCCCCCTCATTCCCCCACTACTTCTCTTCATCTTCTTCCCACTTTCTCTTCTTCACATCTTATAGTTCTCCTCCCTCACCCCATCCACTCCTTTAAATTCTCTCTCAGTCTATATCCTAACTTCTCCCTGGTTCTTTTTCCTCCCTTACTCTTCTTTTTTTCTATCACACAACTCATCCACCTCCCCCCCACCACCAAGCACACACAAACTCACAAACACACACTCCATCACAGTGACAGCCAATGGAACGGCGCCATCCAATCAGACACGTTTGCATAACGAGCTTGTTATGCAGAGGCCTGTGGTTGCGAAGCCCGTGCTTCAGCACCCGTCTAGACAAATCTCATTTATGCATAAGAAGATGGAGAGAGAGAGAGCGAGTGAGAGAAGAAAGAGCAAATTGAAGATTGTGGATGGGGGATGGGGGTGGAGATGGAGGTGGAGGTGGAGGAGGAAAAAGCAAAGAAGCAGAACTGCTACTGTGAGCAGCCACAAGGACAAGCTGGAACTGGAACTGCAACAACCTGGTGGTGGCCCAGAGTTCAATGTTAAACACATATCATAGATGAAAAGATGATTCTCCGGCACAGCAGTAAAGTGGCTACCTCTACATTCAAAGGGTGAGAAAATCAGATAAGTGCTGATAAGCTAATCAAATTAGCGGCTTTCCCTTAATGCTGCTGCCCTGGGGAAACTGGAGCGGATGCTGTGGTAAATATCAAATAAATGAAGATGTAGATTTTTTTTATCAAATCTAGCTCAATAAGAATTTATTACAATATCACTGCTGTGAGAGGTTTTTAGGGTTGTAAAACAATGGCCGCCTCTTTTCTTCCATGAAATCAGAGCAGCTCTTTGTTGACTCACAATCCAAGAGAAAAAAGTAAAACGAGAAATCCTAATTTCCTTGTATCTGTTTTTTTCTTGCAGATGAGAAAAGGGGAAGCAAGTATACTGTGGCTCTCTCTTTTATTCCTCCCACTAGCAGCCCTAACCTCAGAGTGGGATATGCCACTGACAGTTTCTGACCCCAATTGACTTTTAGACCCTGTCTGACACCAACCTTTGGGGAGCGATTGGAGGAGAATTACAGTGGCAGCAACCGCTCAGAGAGATGACAGAAGACAAAGACAGAGAGAGAGAAAGATGGATACAAAGACAGAAAGAAGAAGAAAGAAAGAAAGATATTTGTGAAAAAGAGGAGAATACCAGAGTGTGTTCCATGGTGGTTAGAACAGAGAGAGTCAGAGGGAGTCTCCCCTCCTCATTAGCCCAGTGAGACCCAGCGGAGCTCAGAGTTTGCCATAAAGAGCCAAAGGGCCGGGTGGCAGCATGGCCAGTCAAGCTCCTCGCAGCGCTGCTGGCAGCTCCAGCTCAACACTGGGGAACATCCTGGCCATGACACTGGTGCTGTGAATGCCACTGCCAATGTAGGGGCAGAAAACACTGAGATTACACTGAATTACTGTAATTACTGAGGTTTTGTGTTTAGAAAACCAAGGAGGCACAAGACAACTTGTTTAGATCCTGACTTATGTACAATGCATAATTTAGGCAGTTAATTATTACTCTTTGTAATGTCGAACATTTCACCAGTCTTTTGGGGGGTTTTGGCATGCACATTTTAGATGATGTGCTGTGAGAAAATTACAGCAGTTTTTCTAACTGAGTTAGCCAGGGTGAAAGACTGCTGCACAAAAACTCCTATGGGGTGTTCACAGTAGGTTGTTAGCTATCTACTTCTGGAGGACCTACAGAATAGAGGTACAGCTGGACACTGCTACTAGGGTGATGTTGCAAATATATTTTTAAGGTAAAGTTATATTTTTGAGCTACTAGAAACTAGCACTCACAGGAAAAGAAATAATGATGAATGAGTAAACAGAGGAATTATCAAGATGAAGATCTGGAACAAGAGGATAACGCACCATGTCTGCTTTGACTCCTATTATTTCACATCTGATTAGTCTTTGTTACCGTTGCTGTCATAGTGACTGACAGAAGAGTAGCTTAATTGTATTTTGTCATCAGGCCTTGGCTTGATTTACATTGAGGTCTAAGAGTAGTGATAATACTTTTACATACATGAGCTGGGCATTTCTTTTCAAAACTTAAAGTGGTTGAAAACAATGTCTCCATCTATGCACACCAACAACAACTTTAAGGTACATGTTGAGTTTAGGTCACAGATTAGGTGTAAGTTTGGAAATTAAATGATTGTGGCATTTGCCATCAGTTAAAGTAAAGAAGATAAAACCTTACCTTGCCATTACAAGATTAGAGTCTAGTCCACTGATCCACACCTTTCTTAACTAGAGATACAATGTTTGAGCACTTTACTGAAGGAAAGAGCACTCCTAATTTGGACCACATGTGCTATTTGCCATCTGGTATGAGTCAAGTCAATTGGTTAAATTGCTAGTTTTCTCTAAACACCACACTATCTAAAGTTACAAAAATAACTGTTTTTTGGTACTTTCTCCAATATTCCTAAATGTGACACCACTGTTAGACTCAATGCTTGTCTTCTAAGACTGACTGTGAACAGGATTTGTGATGTAATTGTAGCAAATTTGTTTCTGGACTATTCAATACTCCTGAAGAGTAGCTGTTACATTCAGGAGAATGTGTGCACTGCTTTACCATGCTGCTTTAAACTTTGCTCTCCTGATCTAATTGTTGTTTCCTACTCCATCCTAAGTATCACGCATACAGAAAAACATAATATTATGATAAACACTATAGGAAATTGGCATGAAAACCTCATCCTTCATCTTTATTCTGTAAATAGATAATGTCTCCAGATATTCTGTGTTATCTGTCTACATTTTAGACCAATGTTCTCTCTGTCTTGTTATCATTAAGAAGGCTGCTGGATTATACAGCATCTTCATTGTTGAATAAGTTATTCTAAGGACAAGTTAATGCTGTTAAAATTTTATATAATTCCGAATAAGTCTTGATGTCAAATCACCTCTGTCAAAGCTCAACTGTGACTACAGTTGCTACATTGGCTGAAACTCTGTCCCTTTGACCCCAGAGCCCCAGCCTTAAGCACCAGCACCACAGGAACAAATCCACACTCTAAACTGGCACTTGGCGCCCACAGCTTACACTGGCAGTAACAGTGACTCTGCTGCCAACCTCCCCTAGGCCCGAAACAGTCCACTGCCTCTCATTTCGATTACAGAGGCAGTCCAGCAGCCAAACCAGAACTCTGATCCAATTGCAAAAGCATCAAAACTGTGATAGCGTGAGAATCAAAGAATGAGGCCGCACAGCTTGAGCCAGAATTCCTGGCAAACCTTTGTGTTTGAGGTGATGACAGACGGGGCTGTGTGTGAAGAAGATCTTACCTCTTTTTTCCTCTTCTTAACTTTGGGTATTTTCCCCTCTTTTATCTTTTTGGGCTTTTTCTTCTTCTGCTTTTTGAGGGAGTCATCATCAGAGAAGAAGCTCGCAAGGGCCGTGAGGGGAACGGTGTTGCGCTCAGTTTCGTCATCTTCATCTGGACACAGAGAAAAATGTGTTCATGTTCATACTTAAGAAAATATGCCATATAAACTGAAATAGTTTTTAATAGTTATTTTTAATTTTCTTTAAAAAAAAAAAGACATGAAAGAGAGACTAAAAAGAAAAATATTTGTGGAAGCAAGGACTGAAAGAAATGAAATACAAACAACTTAAAGATTCACTGTGAGGTTTACATACATTTATCATAGGAATCAATGTTATATTAATGCTGGTCTTTAAAAATATCTGGACTATCATATTTCAGGGTGGAATATATGTTCAAGAAAAATGTGGTATTTTTGAAAACGAGAATTGGGTTCATAAGTTTGAATTTTTCATATATTATCTCTATTTAGCACAGGGCCTCATTTATAGGCTTAAATATCAGCACAGACTCACATAATTGGTAAAATGTTTCTTAATAAGTTAAATATTTCTTGTGGTAAAAAAAACCCCTCAAAACCTTAAGGTGATAATTTTCTGCTTGTCACCATCAAAGTCAGTGGCTATGTAAAATGTTTTTCACTGTGGACAATAACACATCTGTTGCAGCAAGTTCAAATTCATTGAGGCGACACGTTTTGGTAGACCCTTAGCCTGGCCACTGCCTTCCTGCACAGTTCAGCTTGATTCTCATCTCCCTTCACTGCTCCATTTGAGATTTCTACCATTAAACTTGATTTCTCCCATTGTGGTTCAACCGAGCCAAACAGAAAACAAAAGGAGTTGTGAAAAGCTACGTAAATTTTCTGTGCTGTTTTAGAATTGTAGTCTGCCCTGGTTATAGTTTGGCAATGGTAACGAAGGAAGTGAATGAAGCAAATCAGTTCATGTTGGCCACCCTTCCAAATATTAAGCAACTGAAGTCAAAGCAAGACATTTAATTGCTGGCAAAGATGTTGTGGCCCTACTCCCCACGGGATTGTTATGGCACACGCAATTTCTGAAAAACTTAATTGAGCTGGCACACAACAATCAGATCCAGTCAGTTAAAAGTTCAATAGAATTTATGCTTCCAGTTAGCAATTGTTTCTCAATAGCTGAAGGTCCAGACCCTCTGTATGGAGAAAAGCATAGAACAAGGGGTTGGTTTTTACCAGGCTAGTAGTTCCTGGGTTGTTCCTTTACATTCCAATTATCATTTTTTCTCAGAGTGACAGATACAGCATGGCACGCTAACAGGACAGTGATCATAAACACATAAGAACTTGTTTTTTAACAGATAGGATAAAGCAGTCTAGCGTTAGATTTCTGGAAGGCCCACCTTCCACAGTCCCACAATCCTTGATAAGAACCTTGTCAAAAATTTTAATTTACAAAATTGATCTGTGATAAGACACCAAGTCATTTCAAAGAATTTCTTCACTTCTGCCAAGAACTGATCAAATTTCCAGTTATAATTAAGCTAGAGGTTTAACTATGGTTTAGTGATATTCGTGTGGTAGAGGTGTAACTTGCTAAAGGAATTTTTAAAATGATTAATTTAGACACCTTATGGATTCATGGAAATCCCAAAATTAATCTATTTCACCCACTTGGTGCTCTTAAAAACAGACAAAAAGCTAAATATTGATTGGAAAAACAAGGAAATGTTTATTGTTAGATTTAGCTCAATTTGTATTTGATGCCAGCAGCACATATAAAAAGCGTTTGAAAGCTGAGAAGAATTTGTTGCAGTTCTCAGTATTAATTATTTTCTCATTCTAGCTTGATATGAACAAATATGACAGCCAACTTGTGTGATTTATCATCTTGTGCCACAGCCATTTCTGTGGTGGCAAGTTATAGCTACTTTGTATGCATCAGAAAAATATAGAAACAGTCACATACAAATTTTCTGCACTATCCCAAAGATACTGATTACAAAATTGTTTGAAATCAGTTTGAAAAGTGTCAGACTGCTGGATATCTGTCAAATTGTCTGAAGAAAATTTAGATGAGGACCTTAGATTGTTCTGACTGATGCAACTAATAAAATACCTGTCCCTAAGATTGAGTTACAAAGTAAATGTATTCTTTTCTTTTGAAACACCAACAGTTTTTAAAAACTGTGACGTTTGAAATAGGTACACATTTCACAAACTGAAAACCTGTTTGGTTTCTTTTTTGTTTGTTTGTTTTGCTTTTTTTGGGGGTGTGGGGAGTTGCAATTTTTGGAGGGTTTCAAAGAAAAACTGTAAAAGAAAAAGAATACTTGTCCTGATGCCATTAATACAAGCTGTTTCACAAGTTCTCCTTTAAATCCACTCCATTCTGCAAGGTATTGATTACCCTCACTCAGGACAAGATGTTCTAGGACAAAGTGCTACTGAGACTTAAATGACCAGCACCATTCATGACAATAAGTCTTTTGTTTTGTAGCACCATGCACTGTGAGAAGTAACTGTGGATAACATATCTGCAAGTTGCCATTGACACATACATTGTGCATTAGAAAGCTATACATTTAAATTTTTAAACAAAAGAAAACAGAAGACTGCAAAATGTAAAAGGTACTGGTACACTATTTCATAGCTATAGATAATGCCTAAAAAAATCAAATGTCTTTGAAAGTCACTAATCAAGTCAACCTGTGAGGAATTTAATCTCAAAACTGAGGATGTTTGGAACAACAAAAAAGTTTGACTGATCCAGTGATCTATAATTGATTGATTGACAGAGTCACCATCAGAGTGTTCTGTCATTAAAAAGTGTGTAAAATTCTGAGTCAGGCTACAGTTAAATTCAGCAACTTAATCTTCAAAAGTGATCCTATGCCTGCTGGCAATTTGATAATTTGTTGTTTCAAATAAAATTGTAAATTGTATTTTTCCTTTGGTCAAAATGTGTTCAAATAAAGTAGATTTCTTAAAAGGTGTAACACATATAAATGCGTTTCAAAGAAAGAATCATGTTTGTTTTAAATAGGCAGAACATTGTTTCAACTCAGTAACGGTTTTCATTTCTGACATCTTCAATTTCAAAACCTGAATCTTTTAATGAGCTTGCTTTCTTTCAATGTTTCATTATTCTATCTAGTGTTAAACCAAATAGCACTATATCATTTTTTCTATTATTATTATTATTATTATTATTATTATTATTATTATTACATTGGAAAACACACTTCATTAAAATATACAATTATTCTCTTTTGAAATAAACATGATGAATCAATATCAGACCAGCAGGGCATTTTGCACAATAAGTCTCATATTCACACATCATTGAGTGTGGATCAACTTTAATCATCAAAACACAAATAAATGGAGTGCTCGCCTGCCGGTAAATGGTAACTCCCAGGAGGACCACTGAGGTACACAGTGCATGTCTTCTGCTTGCTGGGACTAAAGCGACTGGCTGCGGGTTGTCAGCTGTACAGTCTAACAGCTGCTGTGAACAAACGTGCTGACTGCTGAGCGCAGCAGACTTCAGCGTTGCCAGAGCGGGTTACAGAGTAAGTAAGGGAGACAGACATCCCCAAACAACACATCAGATTCACATGGGATGTAACTGCCCTGTGGAGTTTGAGCAGATCTAATTCCTATTCTCAGTCTTTTCCTGCCTGTCTCTCTCTTTTGGTCCATCTATCTGCATGTCTTCCTTCTTTCTGTGTCTTACACTGAGAGACCGGAAGGCATCAAGTATGCAGCACATGTATCTAAGTCAATCAGCCAACACTAGCCCTGCAGTCTACCACTCCCCTGGGTAGCAGGAGTGTGAGACTGGGGAGGAGGGATTCCTGTATAGTAGGCACACAAACCTCAACAACCACTTATCTGCTACTTAGCAAAGCTAGCAGGAGGTACTCTATAAGTGCAGTACTTTGATTTTAAAGCTTTAATCAGAGGCAATGTCAAGCCCATTGTGCTATCTTGGGCTAGTCAGATTAAATTTGTCTCCAAAACTCTATTAACTTATGTGATCAATGTCTCCAGACAACATTTAAAGGTGAAACGTTAACCGAAATGGATAGAGGTGTCTACAACTCTCCTGTACACCTCTGCTAGATACACATGTTTCTTCCTTCTTAATATTTCTCACATTCAAAGGAAAACCCGCAGTGCACGTATTCAGTATCTCAAACAGGGAGCTCTTTTATGTTTCAGATGAATGCTTGGTGCCTGCCAGGCAAGACATGATGGAAACACAGCAAGCCTTACATCTCTCTTAGATGCACAGTTAATGACATGGCTCAGACGTTGTAAGGTGACAGCTTTGGATTACACTGTTCACATAGTGTTCAAATCTAGAAACTTTTTAAACTATACTTGCAATGACAGAACAATGAATGAATGGCTGACCATAAATCACTGATTTGTTATGCCAATATGTGGAGTGATCCTGGAGTGGATCACTCCTGGATGATCCAGCAGTGGATCATCTCCTTTCCTGTGCTAAAAATAGGAAACTTGGACAACAATCAACAAAGAATCTGAGAAAATAGGACTGTAACAGACAGACAAAACGCTGCGTCGTAAACTGATTCTCAATTTTAGTGGTGACATTCGCATGGAACTGTCAAAAATTGAGATGTAAAAAAAGTTCATCATCTCCAACTGGTTTCTTGAGCATGTCAATGAGTTCACTCTACCCCAAAGGCTCCCATAGTAACCAGATTTTAATCCAATAATGGACCTTTGGGATGTTGTGGAATGGAAGATCATGCACCATGGATGTGCAGCTGACAATTATACACAATTATATAAACATAATTAAAAGGAATGTTTGCAATAATTTTTTTTTCTGGTATCTAACCAAGTACTAACAGAGTGCATCAGATAAAGTACCCAGTTAATATGGTTAGGATAACATCAACTTTACCTTTATCTTCCATGTCAAGTTTTGAGTTTAACATTCATGGTATAGTTATCTTAGAAAGCACATGTACATGCATGTATGTGCATTGCTTTAGTTATAGTGGTTTCCAAGATAATGAAAGAGAAATGCTGCTCCTTGCTGTCTTATGTACTAAGTCTACAGTTTTTCATGGGAGTTACACAATTTATAGAAAATGATCAAGCATAGCAGTGAACTTACTGACATTTCTCTTATTCTGGATCAGTAGGTTACACAATCCTGGGGAAAACAGCTGACTTGACAGATGTGCAGAAGACAGTCATTGACACCCTTTACAAGGGGGATAAGCCACAAAAGATCATTGCCTGAAGAAGCTGGTTGTCCACAGAGTTCTGTACCCAAGCATATTGACAAAAAAATTGAGTGGAAGGAAGGAACCTGGTAGGAAAAGGTACACCAGCAATAGAGACAACAGCAGTCAAGGAAGGAAGATTGTCAAGGAAAATCCATTCCAGAGGAGCCACCACACAGAATATGAGACATGTGCTACAAAAGTCACATTCCATATATCAAAATGCTCTTTCCATATACCAGGAAATGTTAAAGCACTTCACGTTTCTCTCTGCTAAAAAGCTGTATGGAGAAGATGATTTTATTTTCCAGCAGGACTTGGCACCTAAACACACTGGCAAAGGTACCAAAAGCTGATTCTATGACCATGGTGTTCCTACCAAAGAGGGGAGATGAGCTGAAGGCAGCTATCAAAGCAATCTGGGCTTTAATGCACCTACACAGTGCCAAAGACTTATTGCAGAACAAGACTTCTGAAATTATATTCTCTGGGCAGATTAGTCTAAAACTGAATTATCTTTACACAAAGACAGAAGAATTGTTAAACCTAAACCAAATACAACATTAAAAGAAGTAAACCTCATGCCAGCTGTGAAGCACATACTTGGAGCTTCTCCTGCTTGATTGGAAACTTTGTTATCAAGCAAATACACACGTAACGAATAAAAAGACCAATGAATATAGCTAATGGTCCGTAAAGGCCCTGGAAGGAAAGCTGTGACAAAAAAAATGTTTTGTTTGGTGAGTGTACCAGGCTGTGCCAGGTGTTGGAAGAAGATGAGTCACTTTCCCAAGGGAAATCTGGCATTGGTTTCAGTTAGGAAGATGACTAAAGCTCTACTTGCCAAACCGCCTGTCTGTAAAAATTTTAATTGGATAACAGAAACATTTCTGACCTTCCTCCAAGGACTTGGCTAGCATACTGACCCATTCAAAAAGAGGTTCACATGCAAATCCTCAGTGAAGTTGAAACAAACTGGAAATACTGTAACATTATTTCCTTTTCTGTTGGCCCTAATGTACAATTACCTACAGCAATTAATGCTGCTCAGCATTCCTGCTCCATAAAAATCTAGAAAGTAAAGATTTTCTTTCCTTATGGATGACTACAGGATTCAAACAAAGATACAAACATGCTATTAAAAACTAAAGTGCTCATGCTGATGGAAGGACAAAGGCAATAAGAAACAATATGATCTAAATTCAACGAGTCCTGTAAAGAACAGGAAAAAAAACAGTACTGAAACGAGGTACTGCTAATCTGCAAATGCACACGCACTGCAAAAAGATTCTCTTATTCTTAGGCTATGTGCATGCACAGCAGGAAGAAAAATTGTGTCAACCTTCACAGTTTGTGATCCAAAAATAGACCCTTATCCAACAGAGGATTACATTTGCAGGCACACAAAAGCCCATGATAATCTCTTAATTTTAGTAAAGAACAAAGCAATTAAAGCAGAAAACATAACAAAACAGCCTGTGACAGTGTAAGCTTCTTGAGCAACACAAAGGAACTGAGGCCAACCCATGAGTTGTGATGAATGCAGACTTGATGAGATAGAATCTACGGTTATGAAGTCCCTCAAAGACAGACTCCCAAACTGTTGTGTTTTAATTGAAAGAGTGCCTCTTTAAAAAAGTGCTGGGCTTATGACACAGAGCATAATCTTTGTTATTTGACCAAAGTCTTTTGCATGTATTACCAAGAAAATAACAGATTTGTAATATCATATGACATCCTAGTCATATATTACAAATTTGTTATATTCTTGGTACTTTCTGGACAAAATATTTCCATGACAGTGCAATCAATATTAATCACTTTCAAACCTTGTGCAATATACACTGTGGTATATGTTGTATGAAGTGTGTCCTTAGACACCCAAAAACTTGCAAAAATAATGACACTGAGCCAGGACTTAAAGTTTTTAACTAATGTACCAAAAATGTCTTTTTTCAAATTGTATCGTTGCTTGGATATCTACTGGCTTATGACAGACAAGTACATATTTATTTTTAAATGCATGTTTAATAAACAATTGGGTCATTGTGTTCTCTCTCAAGGTACGCCTGCAAGTCAGAAGTGATATAATTTTTTTTTCCTTTCTTAGTATCATTTTGTCTCTTCATCATTACAAACTTATACAGATGCCGATTGTCAATGATTGAAGCATTCATCAATATTTTGATAATCCACCCATCAATCCATCCACCTTCTGTTTATCCAGGATTGAATTAAGAGGGGAGCAGCTACGGATGGAAACACATACATCTATCTGCTGTGTATTCAGCTTATTCTGGGGGACATCAACTGGGAAAGCCACCAACTGCAGGCTTCCTGATCAGATGCTCAAACCACCTCAACTGACGTCTTCCGGTGCAGAGTAACAGTGGCTAAACTCAGCTCCCTCTTCATGACACTCTGTCTATAAGGTTTGCATTTTACATATTACAATCAGTTTTAGATATTTATGGACATATACACATGGAGGTGTGTGCTATTTTGCCCAATATTAATATGGTACAATATAAAAAATAGCACAAAGGAGACTTTAATTCATTGCTTCTCTCAAATTAAGTTTTAGTTGATAAGAGATACAGTATTTCAAGTCTATTTGACTTTGAGTCTGTAACAGTAATGACAAGAGTCATTGTGCACAGATATTTCCTGGAATTTTTCATTCGTAGTTTTTTTTTTTTCACTCAGTCTGTTAAAGACACAACCTTTCAACACAATGATCTGAGATAGAAACAGGAGAAGGAGATTTATTATTTAAGCACTGTCTCAAGATTCAAACAAATAGATGCTCAAAGCAGAATGAAATAAAATGGTGAAACATCACTGGTTTGAGCTGAACTAAATTAGGTAGTTTTATCAACTTAATCAAGAGAATCAGAATTCAGCTTCTGTGCGTGACAAATCTGGAACAAACTCATAGAAAACAACAAAACAGCTGAAACACAGAGTTTGTTTAAATCCAGGCTAAAAATTGCTTTTGACCCACAAATAACCAAAACATGGACCCACATATTTGATGTGTATTGATAATTCTAATGATGAAACTTGGCAGAATAATGTCTGGTACTGGTTTCCCAAAGGGTGACTGTGTGATGTGATGCCTTTATGTTTTCATGATGTAAAGCACTTTGAACTGCCTTGTTGCTGAAATGTGCTACACAAATAAACTTGATTGATTTTCATGGTACACGGAAAATATAACAAAAGGCATATTAGAGAATTTAATTGAAATGACTTCAAAATAGCAAACCAATTATTACTATTAATGCAGCTAAATAATATTATTAAAACACAACTGTTATTCTAATTTCAATGTCCCTTACTATAGCAGTCCATTTTTGCAAGAAAATAAAAAAATAAAAGAATATCCTAAAGAAATAAAAATAAAACAAACATTTCCAAAGACCCCAATAAGATTTTGTAGTAGGTGAGAAAAAACTGTAGTGGTTTTTCAGCAAGCTGTCTGGTAGTGCACAGCAACAACAAAGAACAGTTTAAGCTTAGCACCCCCACTATTTAGCTCTTGCCCTAAAAACTATTACAGTATTTGTTTTTTAAACAAAAGACCACTGGGTAGTTGAGATTTGCTGCAAGAATAAACGGTATCATGAACCACAAAACTTTAAAAAAAAAAAAAGAGAAAAAAGTTGCATCATCATACTGCAAAGTATTAATTTAGCAAAAAACAGAAAATACAGCAGGAATCTGTCTTGAATGCAGCTTTGATGCGACTAGGCAGAGCTGCAGCTGAAGAATTTAGATTGGACGTAATTTAGGTTAATGCACAACCCAAAGCTAACTGTGCTGGTGACATTGTCATGAGTGCGCAAAGCAACAGAACAAGCTGTTTATTGTAGCCCACACGTGGCTTTCACACCTCTGCGGCCATGCAGAGCCCAAAGAAATAAATAAAGAAATAAAGTTGGATCATAGTCGGCGGAGCATCTTCAACAAACCCGACCAGGATGGCGTCTCTGCAGCCAATTTCTATTCAAAGGCACTGATGACAAAATCAGCACAAATAAAACTGACACTGCAGCGACAATAAACCACAATAAACCCAGGACACAACTTGTGTGTGTTTTTCTAATTATTTTATAGAGCGGAAAGCTTTTTACTTCTGAACGCATGTAGCCTGTGAAAGCTACAACAACAGCTCGGGGAAAAAAAACAAAGCTGGATTTCTATGGTACCCCCAAAGCAAGCTGGATGTTTAGGGACAGCCGGAGGCAAATCCAAAAACACCACCTTCAACACACCGGGTCGTAAAAGAGGAAGGAAAAAAAGGAATGACTCTGCTTATTGCACCGCTCCACTCTTCCTCCTCCTCCTCCTCTTTGGTCTCAGGAACGCAGGACAAGCCCTTTTCCCCGCATTCAAGGCGTAGCGGCGCAAAAATAATGTGAAGGACACCCCGCCTCCCTTCGTTCCCTCACCTGGCATATCGTCTTCAAAATCCATGTCGTCCTGTCCCTCGTCTTCATTACTCAGCGACCCCGGCATCTTTATCTCATAGCCCCCAAACCCCTTTTAGGCTGGGAATACTGAAAGTTAACCCTCCAGACGCCGCAGCACAGTCTCTTTCTTCACCCAAAAAGAACTCGCTCAGTGGATTTTTTTTTAAGTCTTGCAGTCAAAACCGGCTTTTTTTTCTCCAGGATAAAAAAAAATACAAAAATGAACATTTATATTCTTTTCCCTACAGATCTATATCCAGGTCTTCCAGTCTGAAAAATAAGAAAGACAAAAATGGAACACACATGCCCAGATTGTGACGTCTGGTCTGTTGCCATGACGATGCATCCCATAGTTTCTCCACAACTAGTTAGTCATACTCTCCTAGTTACTACTTTAACTAGTACTGTGGGGGAAAAAACACCACGGAGCATCTCCTTGTGCGGCTAATAGAAGAATCCATGCCAGCGCCTGTCTGCTGCACGCTTCTGCTTGCAAGTCCGGGAAATTCAGAGCCAAACTTCTGCAGCTTTCTGCCACAGCTGCTTCACACATCACTCACAGCCGTAGCTTTAAATGTACAAAAAGAGGCAAGTAGAAAATCATAGACATTGATGAACGGTTGTGCTTTAGTATGTCAAGACTGAAAAGAATACTCGGCTTTAAAATGTTTGTGTAGAAAATAAAGTCAAAGCTGTTTTATGTCCTGATTTCCGGTCGTTCGTTTTCAATCGCTACTGCAGGTGCACAGCGGTACATCCCCCTACGGGAGCCTAGTTTCAGATTTACCTAACTTATCACACTACAAAAAAATAAAATAAGTGGAGACATTTTACAGTGGTATTAGTTTCTATTATTAAGCCCTAATAGCCCAGCATTTGCAAAGCTTTGCTTCTTACTGTTTTTTGGCCTTAATCGAGCCAAATAAATAATCAAAAAGATTTAACTCTGACAAGTACATTTATATGCAAACTGTAAAACAATGACAGATGTTTTAGTTATATTTGTGAACTTTCCCAGTAGTTTTTTTTCTTCTGAATATTTCCACGGTTCAGATAGATTGGCAAGAGCATGTTCCTATATTCATCACAGTCATGGAACAACCTATAAAAATTCTTAAACTAAAACTCCATAAATTCATGAAGTTGGAATGCAGCTTTCTTGCGATCAGTTTGTTTGAATTTCTGTCACTTTTGTTGTATTGCTTATTGCACACATTTTACATAGTTTGGACTTCTGTGGTTGCTAACATCTTACAGAGATTTCTAATCTTGAAGAGACTTTGTGAAATAAAAAGCTACAGAAAAGAAACAACACAATCTGAAAAATATTCTGGACACATTTCTTTTGTCTGGTGACATTTTATTAAAGATATTTGGTTTGGTTTAATCTTCTTCCTCCTCTTCCTCGTCCTGGTTGATCTGGAAGTAGCGCAGCTCATAACTCTCCTTGGTGTTCGCCACAACCCGCAACCAATCCCTGAGGTTGTTCTTCTTTAGATACTTCTTGGTGAGATATTTCAAGTACCTAAAAGACAGAAACACATGACTGAGTTTGAGTTCAATTTAATGCATAAGATAAACTCAATGCATCATTATGGCATTTATTGCAATCATGTTTTAACAGTATAAGAGCTGAATGAATCACAAAAGCAATTTATTGTCCTCATAGCTGGATCAATAAGTTTTGTTTTTCACTTCAGGTCATTTAGTTTATGTAAAGGTTAGTTGCAACATTTCTGATTGACTTCTTTCAGGTACAATGAAGAAAGCTCTATTTATGAATTGGCGCTACAGTCGCCCTCTGGTGGCAATGATGTGAAAGCTTTGTGCCTCTCGTTCCTTTTGAAAAAAGAAACAATATATACCTAAAAATCAATTCTAACGTTTGTTTTAAGTAATTGTAATTACAAATCTGACAAAACTTTCAGGTGTAACTGTAAAAACTCATAGTATTTATATGAAAGAATAGCTGGCTGGCAAAGGTTCTTTTAAAAACTTGATGACTATATTTTGTGCCAATTTAAAAAGCGCTTCTCAATCCATGTTGAGAACTGTGAAGATGTATTAAGTGGTTTTCTATAAACCACCACCCTCCCATAACCTGCTTGTTCCTCAGCTCGTTCTGAACACCAATAAAAAGCTGATTTGTAGCAAACACAGTAAAGCAACAAATCTCATGTTCATTTCTTAAAACCATTTACAGGAGTGAAATAAAACAAAAGACCAATCCTTAAGTTATTTCCTCTCCTGTGGAACCAACCCCAAGGTTCTGTCAATAAAGAAGACACCTCATTTAGTCAAAGAATAAGCTAAAACTTTCCTTCTTAATGAAGTTTATATTTAAAACGTAATAGGATCTGCTGAGCTATTTCTGTAATTATGGTGCTAAAGGTTGAAGCTGTTTGAAGACACTTACCACCTTTTCTAACTCTGCTATTTTCTCCTACTACTTTCCACTGATGATTCATCTGTAGTTATTGTTGTCAATAACTTAGTTCTCTCTCTGTTTTTCTCTTCAAAGAAGTTACACTCAGCCTAGTTATTCTGTTCAGCTGTCACACTTTACTTGAGTGACATTGGCTGAATTATTGCAGTCAATAGCTTCATGTTGTTTTTTTATAGATGATAAACCAGTCTGTTTAACCTTGAGACAGGATGGAAGTTTACTCCTGTTAAAGGAGAGTTCTCCTTTTCACTGCTAGGATATGCATGCTCAGTATGACGTAAAGTTAACATCAACGCAGTCCAGCAACCACTAGCTGCATTTCCTTTACAAACGTCAACAAAACTTTGTCTATATTCGACTAATGTAAAAACGAAAAAAACACAAACTCACAATTGTGATGCTTCCATTAAACAAAAAACGCAATTGAAAACACACATGACTAAGTTTGTTCATGCAATAAGTCATTAAAAAAAGCATTCCGAGCCATCACACTCCAACTACTTCCTGTCTTCTTCGCAGTTTGCATGTTGACCATGTGACTCATGTTATGTGAAAAAGGTGTTTCCATTCCACTAAGCAATTAATCAAAAACATTTGCAACCATATATTAACTGCAAAAGATAAAAGCTTAGGCAAAGCATTCAACATGGCATATCTTTGGTGTTATACACAACTATTTATCTTCAGTTGTCAAATTCTTTCCACCACCTAAATACAACAACCGTCTAGACTGTGATGGTGTTTGTTCACTTCTGCAGCACGACAGTGTTTTGATGCATTTTATACCTTTTTGAGAAGGGAACCTCTGAGTTCACGGCAATTTTACTCTTGCTCCTCTCAATGGAGACCACCCCTCCACCAAGGTTCCCAGCTTTGCCGTTCACCTTAATACGCTCCTGCAAGAACTTCTCCTGCATGCGATGAATACAAAGGAAGTAGAAAGGATCAGAAGTCAGTAAAAATAAGCCTTTATGGGATAGAAATAATAATTAAAAAAACAAACTTTTTTTTTTTCCTATTGCCCCTTAAAGGAGATGTGTTTTTCCCTTCAGTGAAAACAGAAAGGTATAGTAACATCACATTGGGTTTGATCCAAATTAAGTTGGCATATACCATCCAGCACACAGGTGTAACAATTATGTTATTGGAGTGTAAATGGAGGTACTCACAAAGTTGGCAGCATCCATGATGCCGTCCTCCACGGGATGAGTGCAGTCCAGAGTGAATTTCAGGGTCTGCTTCTTCCTCTTTCCACCAGGCTTCCTAGCCACCAGCTTCTTCTACAATACAAACACAAACGCAGTTTGCATGTTTGTTTTAAACTCATGTACCTTATGTCGGCAAATGGTAAAGCGAAAGTGTTTTTTTTCTTTTCTTTGGAGACATTCTTATAGACTTGTTACGCTACAACTGCTAACATTAGCTGTACCACTCATTGCAACGTGCCCTCAAGTATATACATTAGTTAAAGCTAATAAAAAGGCTCAAACAGTCAAAATGTCTGCAGCATGTTAGTCCGACTACAAAGACATATATGGATAACAAAGAGAGTAAAAGACATGTTCTCTCTGTACACTTTTTTACGGGACTAGTACTCACTATTGGAGCCATGGCTGACACGCTGAGCTAAAAGGAAGGAGCTGTGGCTGCGCAGGAAGTAAAATACTTCCCTGCTCAATCGATCGAATCGCGTTATCTGAAGTTGATTAAGTAAACCTCTCACACGATGAAATAATGTTTTCAAATGAAATTGCAAGTTTCCAATTTGCTGCTGGGTCACATTTTTATTTGTCAGCAAGATACAAAACTGTTTATTGTATTTGAGTGCATTCTTTTGAATATAAGATAATATATGAGAAATAGAAGAAATACAGCATGTTTTTTTTCTGATATTTTGTCGAACATTATTGATTTTGGAATCTACATTAGATTACTGTGGTTGTGCTGATGTAATCAGAAACCATTAAGATACCATTAAGATATGTTTCAGAAGAATTTTACACAAAAGAGAAAAGTAAAACTAAAAATACAATTAGTAAATTACATAATTTATAGTTACTGGTAATGTGAACAAATATATTTGTTTAGTCTCTTTTCACTCTACTGCAGCACGAGTTGCAATGTCAGAATAGCTTTGTAATCTAGACAACTGGACTCACAGACAGCAGCAAGAATATTAAATGTCCCTTTTGAACTTTGGCAACATTGAGGGGCTGGCACGAGGTGAGAGTTGTCAGCTGCCTGGTGGACAGACCCCATCACCCGACTATTGAAGAGTTTCTGCATTGCTGTCATTCCTGCTGGGGGTAGCTGATAGCAAGCACCACTGAAAGGTAAGACAGTGGCTCTCTGTTCTTTCTGCAGACAAGCCTGCTACATTTACAGTAAGTCTTGTCTTGATGTTGTTGACAATAACTCTGGTGTTGTGTATATTTTATGTAGTTACCAGATCTCTGTTCACTTAACACATGGTTGAGCGGTGAGAGTAAAAAGTTGTGCATGTTTACTTCAACTAATTTCCAGCTTGTTGTATCTATGTGCTTGCTATGTCGGTCAGCTTAGCCTCTCTTAAAATGACTGAAATATTTGGACTGTTACTTAACACCACAGCACATATGTTTTATTTCAAGTGATGAAGTGATTTAAGCCATCCTACTCTCTTTGTTTGTCATTATTCACCTGTTCTGCCTTCAGATGGCAGGAGGGATCTTCTCCAATGTGGGCAACCTGTTTGAGGTGGACTGTGCTAACGTCCACCCTCTGGTGTGTCACTTGTGCCATGAGCAGTATAAGTCCCCATGTATACTGGACTGCTACCATATCTTCTGCGCCCGCTGCCTACGAGGTCTGACCAATGACTGCCGCCTCAGCTGCCCCCTCTGTGGGTAAGAGATGAAACTTTGCAGTTGGTCGTGCTCTGTTTAGACTATGAGGCTTGCACTGCATACTGGATCCACAACGTGACATATGATGGTAAACCACAAATCCTTAAATAAAGTGAAAACATTGAGTCCAAGGTCAAGAAGAGATGTTTTTGGTAGTATATAGACACATTTATTTGGCATTACAACCTCTGACAAGTTGCATTAGACCTTAAATCAACAGGTTCGTACCTATTGATGCCTGAATCAATAAGTTCATACCTATTGATTTAAGGTATGAACAGTTGTCTAGTTTTACCTTCAGGCATAAAGAGCCTCCCAACAAATTCTGTTATTATTTAGAGACTATTGTGACCTAAATCATGTCGAGGTTTGGGTAGGTCAGAGTGGCTGAAGCAGCTGCAGGGTCACCCCACTCTCTTATTTAGCTTTTGGCTCCAACACTGAAAGGGGCTAAAAGTTCCATTAAGCCTGGTCACATAGCTAACAAAGCATACTGGTATTTGGCAGCAGTGCCATTAGCTTAGGATAATCAAAAGCAGTCACATGATACCACAGCAACCTGTTTCATTCCTTGTATAGGGAGAAATTGTGGCACACAGTCACCTTCAGGTCAGTCATATCAGTTTTCTCTGATAGAAGCGATTGTCAATATTAGATCAGACTGGCAAGATTGTTTTATATTGAAAAACTGGAATCACAGTTCAAAATAGCAGATATAGATCTGAACAAAAACAATTTTTGTCTAAAAAAAATTTTACTTGTGAAAGTTCAACCACATCAAACTCTTATTCAAATAGCCTTTCTGGGGAAACTGTAGATGGATAGTTACACCTTTTTCCCACGTATGTGATGTTATATTCCAGGACAACACATTTCATTGTGGTGGTTTTGTTGTTTGAGATGCTAATTGTTGAATTTTCACCTGTGTAGAATTAGTCAGCACAAGCCCAAGTAATATCAATAGAAGATATGTTGTCCACAGAACATAGAAGTATCAGTATGTTAGGAACAACAACCCCACATGCATCAAATCAGTGTGCGCTGTTTTTTGTTCTTAGAATACTGAATGCCAGCTTCTATTTTCATCTTTTTCCTGCCACAGCAGCTGCTCACTCAAGAGCCATGTATTCTAGCAATTCACTTCTCTATTAGTGGAAGCCCAGTAATGAAAACGAGATAAAACATGTTCAGCAGTGTTGGGAACAATTGCACCAGTGTAACTGAATCAAAATGAAGCAGATTTTGGACTATTTCAATTTAATAAGAGTGGTTAATGTGGCGAAAAATAGATACATTAGCTGGTA
Organism: Xiphophorus couchianus; assembly: GCF_001444195.1. Taxonomy (NCBI): domain Eukaryota; kingdom Metazoa; phylum Chordata; class Actinopteri; order Cyprinodontiformes; family Poeciliidae; genus Xiphophorus; species Xiphophorus couchianus. Next base: position 8,035,674 of record NC_040247.1, read on the forward strand.
AATCTAATTTTAACATGATGTTAGGTCCTTTGGTGCTTACTGGTCTTGCTTTAAACAAGGTTTTTGATTCACCTGTTTTTCAGATATAAGTATTTAATTACATTTTCAGTTAGAGCTGCATTATCTTAGAAAAACATGACAAATATTGTGATATTGACTGCAATTATGCTTAATTTTTTAAAACTATTCTTTTCCATTATTGCCTCTATCACCTTCCTGAGTCACTCAGGCGGACACTGAACAGTTAAAGTCCCTCTGCCTGGCCAAAGACATTAGAAGTCAAGCACAGTTTTAATAAAATGAGGCAACCAAATTTTACATCTAGTCATGGTTTGGTAATAGCAAACATTTGTATTGTGATGCAGTCTACACATCTTGTACAGCACTATTTTTATGCACAAATTCTTGCTCTGGAAAAAAGAGTTTGCTCTCTAGCAGCAAAAGTTTTTTTTTACTTCCATTATTTTTATATTTTACATTTATGAATGGCAGCACGAAAATAATAGGTTAAGAAAACACTACCAGCTATTCCATAAACCTTCCCAAGTAACCCACACTTAAAGTATTTAAACATAAAAAGCCCATTCAGTGCATTGTACATGCTGGCTATCAGAAGCAAATATGTAAAGAAAATGAGCATTTAAATTTAATTCTAGATGTAAACCTTTATATTAACCATAATTGTCTGCCAAACATGAACAGAGCCAGCATCACATCAATTTACGTAATGTTATTTAGATTAAGGCACACTCTGGGGTGCATAAAAAGATTAATTTGTCTCACAGTGTGAGGTCTTCTGAAAGCTAAATCTTCTTTGAATTCACAGTAAAACAGCGCCATCTTCTGGAATGCCACAGGAATGCACAGCTTTGAGTTGACATTTATCTTTATTAACCACAAGCATTTGTGTTTTTACAAATCAGGTTTTCTTTATATGAACTGTTTAATTATTACACATTTCAACAACTTAGAATTGTTTAAGTTTAAGATAAGGCTTTTTGAAAGCAATAATTCACCCAGTTTTTAAAATAAAACATGAAAATGAGAGAAAATATGGATGCAATGTAACACTGGGTCTGTGCAGACATTTCCAATTATCAGTTTATTCCAGTATTTGAGTTCAGTTCAGTTTTCTTCTTGATAATTTTCAGTCTTCATGTCATTTAGGCCCAACTCTTCATTCTGATCAAATGTGCGAGTGTACTTCTCTACTGTCATCTCAGGGTCCGCCTCTGGAGCGTACACATTCTGCATGTAGCTGTTCCCAGTTGCATCGTCCAGGACGATGTGTACTTTCATTTCTCCTGCCAGGATCTTCTCTATCTTCTCCCCAAACTCCTTTAGCTTCTCCACTCGGTCAGTGGAGCTGCTGTCACCACAGATGAAGGGGTTTTTGGAGACAGTCAGGTCCTTAATGTCTTGCAGCAGCCCCTCCAGCGTGGTGAACTTCCCACCCAGAGCTGCCATTCCCAGTTCAAACTCCAGTTCTGGGATGAGGACAGAGCAGGTCTCTGACTTGAGCACGTCTCTGGTCATGTCTGAAGCGTCAGTGACGTGCAGTGTGATCCTGGTGCCAAGCGGCTCCGTAGCTCCACCGGATTTGACCTCGTTGGTCCGGTGGCCACAGCTGTCACAGTTGGTGGCCATGATGATGACCTCCTTGAAGTGGGGGATCTGGACCAGCTTCATATTGGTGGAGGCGGGCGCGTTGCACTCCGGGCAGTTTGTGGGGAACACCAGGACCTCTCCTCTCATAGCTTCCAGGTCGTTCCCTGAACGCTCCTCCACCTGGTCATCATCAGGCCGTATTCCCAGCTGCTGGTCCTGCTGGGCGGTCCTCTTGAACCGGGTCACTGTCAGAGCCTCGTCCTTTTGAGGCGCCAGAGGATTTTCCACAAAACTGTTCCCCGATGGATCCTCAATCACCAGCGTGAATTCGTGTTCAACATCTTTGAGCTTCTTCAGCTTCTGGATGAACTCGTCTATTTTCTCCGCCACCTGCGGTTCGGCAGCCCGTCTGGCAGGCTGGTCCTGCTCCAGCCCGGCTACTGCTCGGCCCAACAACCCCTCGATAGTAGAAAGCGAACCTTTCTGGGTAAAAGGAGGTATTTCGAAATCCAGCTCAGGGATCTTGGTGACCGCACAGTCCGCCTTCACAACCTCCCGGTTCAAGTCCTGCTTCGTTTTGACTTCGAGCGTGTAACAGACCCCCTGGTCCTGGATTCGGCCCGCAGACTGGATCTCGGTGTTGGACCAGCCGCAGTGAGCACAGCTGAAGGAGCTGACGATAATTTCTTTGAAGAAGGGGATTTTAGTGAGGAGCATGCGGGTCGTGCCATTTTGGTAGCAGTTCATACACAAGCTCTCTATCTCGGTGGGCTGCCACTCCTCGTCGTCCGCACTAAGCTCCCTAAAAATGTTCCCACCGCGAACATTTTCCTCGGAAATAAGAGACATCTTAAACACCGGATATAATCCTATCACAGTGAAAACTTACACGCTGTCATTTACTGGTAGAAGATTTCACTTGCCAGAACTTTCTAGATGACACACCGTTGAGAACACGCTTGATTGGTTTGACACAAACCGACTTCCGGATTGTCTTATTCGGTGAACATCTAATTTCGGAAGTCTCTGCTGCCCCCTCTAGTATTGTTTTGAAACTGCTCCACAATGAACAACTTCCTTTTTTAATATTTTGTAAAACTGACACAGCTTTGTAGATTTTCATCTTTATATGATTTTTTTTATAGAGTATCCATTTTCTTTTCATTTATTTATTTTTCAAGTGGTTTCTTCATATCAAGGAGAGTTTTCTTGCTTTCGTCATACAAAATGCATTCCCTAAATTATTGTTTTTAATTTGACTTTTCAATTTTCAAATATATAAAAACCTCCCAAAATAAATAGCAAAAGATGAATATAATGTCTTACTTGTCTTGATGAACATTCATCCAATGAGAATTATTAGAAATTCTTACTCCAATGGTTTTGCATTCAAATTAACTGTGCTGTCAGAGAAAAACATCAAAAAGAAATTCTTATACACTGAAAATGAATAATGTAAACAAATAACAACAACTTTCCAATGAATGACATTTTGTCTCTTAAGAGTTATAAGATGTATGACTATTTACTTTCTCTAGATACCACTCAATGATTAAAGGAAATAATGCCCTCCCACCAGAGGATCGTCTGCTGAAGTTCCTCGTGGACAACAATGCAGATGTTGAGGAGACGGTGCTTTGTGCCAACTGTGACCAAGAAAGTAACAAAAAGGTGCAGCATTTCGTTTGCATCAGTTCATGAACATTAAGACAAAAGCCACGAACAATTAGTTTGTAGTTTTGTTGTAATTCAAAAAGTATCACGTTCTAAATTATTACAGAAAGTCACCTAGTTCTTAGATATTTTATTTGTAACATTTAGTCATGTTCTCCTAATCAAATTTGAACTTTGATCTCTTAATATGAATAATTATTTGTCTCCATTTTTTGCCTTCTCATGTGTACACAGGACACAGGTCTGATGTACTACTGTAACACTTGCAGCCAGCCACTTTGTACCACCTGCCGAGAGCTGACACACAAGGCCAAAATGTTTTCCCACCACGAGATTGTGTCATTGGCCAAACGCACTAAAGCCAAACACAGAAAATGCTGTGAGTGCCACCTGTAATTTACTCCACAGTAATTATAGACTAACGAGCCAGAGAGCTGTGCACCCTCCTGGGCTCTGGATAGATTTTCTGCTTCATGTTAACCATATTCTCGGGCAAAATGGTTGGTTATTTTTTAAAGTGGTCCCAAACTTGTTGTTTAAATGTGTTACAACAAATGTCTGTCAGTGTAAAAGTAAATTAAGAGTTTCATTCACGAATAACATTTTTATTCAGAGCCCTGCAGTTTCTTACAAATCTTGACTTTTGTCCACGCAGTAGTTAAAACAGATTTCTCTCTGCAGCTCTCCATGAGGAGCCCTACATCCTGTTCTCAACAGAGAATAAATCAATGCTTTGCATCAAATGTTTCAGAGACATGCAAGTGTGAGTAAATTCATATTATGATTGTTATCCTTTTGTTCCTCTGTTGTGAATTGGTGCAGGCAGTTTTGCTTTGTTTTGAATTGACTACCTTTTTGCAGGGAGAGTCGAACTCACTGCATCGATATTGAAACAGCTTATGCTCAGGGTTGTGAGATGTTGGACCAAGCTGTGCTGGTGAGCAACTCATGTCTGTACTTTTACAAATTTATGATGCAGACAGCAACATGTTGTGTTGTGAAATATTTTAACTTTTAACAGTTGTAAATAAAATAATGTCTAGCCGGTGTGTTTTCTAATTTTCATTCATTTTGTTTTTCAATACAAGTGATTTTTATGAAGCTTAGATTGCCTTCATTAACTCACTAATTTCATTAGTTCACAGTGACCTTGTCTTTTAACTGCAGGTGGTGAAGGAGCTGCAGACCTCAACCGGAGAAGCAATCCATCTGCTGAGGGCAATGATCGGAGAAGTGCGTCTGAATGTGGAGGATGAAGAAAGTGCAATTTGTAGTCTGTTCAACAGTTTGCAGGTCTATTTCTTTATATTGTTCTTCCCTTTATTGTTCTCCTCTTTGTTTCCTGAAACTATCAATATAAACTCTATTTATGTATATCCTGGTCAATTATATTAATGGTATCCTGGCATACATATTTGGGGGGATTTATGTGTTTATAGAAATCACAAAATATTTGTTTTAATATTGCAAAATCTGAAATCAGCTGAGTTCAGAGAAAGACCTAAATAAAAACGTATGACACAAAACTGTTTTGAAGCAGCTGAAGAACTTGGTTTTGTAAATAAAACCACAAAAGATTAAATTACATGATACATTGATAGAAATTATTGAGTAACTTTGGGAAAATTAATACCTTGAATAATTTTACTGTACATTTTGTCTTCTATTTAAGTATTTTAAAGGTTTATTTTAAAGTAACATGACTTGGGTACAGTTTCTAGCTATGCTACTCCCTTTTTAAAACAATGTTTCTTTCACCATTGTTTTTTTAAGCTATGAAATTGAGTGAACATCCTCTTAAAATACACATCCTACTTAAACCTTCCTAACATAATAACTACATATGGCCTAAAGGTAATAGGAGGTAAAACTGCTCCCTCTTTTCAGATGTAAATCCTATTCCGGTTTTTTCTGTGGGCATAATAACCTGCACAGTGATTTCTCATCTTTCTTCAAAACACAAGATTCAAATATGCCATCATTTTAGTCATTTACAATTTCCATGTCCTCCATCTGGCTCCCTCTGGTTCCATTAGCGCTACTTGGCCACTGGATGTCTCTATTAATCTAAATGTTAGAAAACACAGCTTTTTTTTAAACAATCCAAGAGAGCAGGGAACTACACTGTACAATTTAAACAATTTTCTTTCACAATCTTGAGAATTTATTAGGTACTGCAGAGCTCAAGGCCATTTTCACATCATTGTGAGGATAATGGGGGATTTTTTTCTCTTCTCATTTGACAGGAAAGGCTAGCAGAGAGGAAAAAGACTCTGCTGAAAGCAGCTCAGAGGTAAAATAAATATCTGTAAAGATGAGCATTGTCTAGATATATGTCTGTTTTTTGCCACAATTGTGTATCATAGTGTTATTGTATTACTCTCAGGAGTTGAGTTGAGTTTATGCTTTTTATTGTTACACTTTGTTGTAATGACTTCAAAGATGATGAATAGCACCTTGTTTTTCCCAGAATAATCTGCTCCGCATCAAACACATTTTCCTGGATAATTTCCATGTTTAATAAGTGGAATGCTGAGTTAAAATCACTTCTGTAGAAATATGCTGTAATTTTAACAATGATATTTAGAACTTGTGTGAAGATAATAACTGAAAGTGAAGCTACATGAAGAGCATTTTTACTTACAAAATGCAAAAGATTAATAAACCAACTATGTCAGGAAACCTGAGGCAGCCTGCAGGCATTATAGTCTGTTTGTGTTTCCTCATTTCAGACAATTTGGCAAAAATATCACTTACATTACGCCAGACAGTGTTAGGCATTACATTATGAAAACTTGCCTTCTAAACTGCAATAGAGACTCATTTAAAGTTTGAATGAATGTTCTTTAAAGTTTAAATCTGACTAATTCAGTAGGTTAGATTACTTTTTAAGATATAATTGGATTTATTACTCACACATACTGATATCACGTGCTTTATGTATCCTGGCCATTCTTAAAAAACCTGCAAATTGTCATCTCTAATGAGTGAATCCAAAGCATAATCTTAAAAGTAACACCACCAGGAATTTGCTGTTTATGGAATTTGCTGTTTATTGTGGGTAAGTGTTTGTGACTGAATGAAAACAGTTTTGAGATCCGGCAAAGTGCATCTCTGTCTAAATCCATCTTGTGCTCTCTCTATTGCCTGGAAACCATCCAGTGGTTTGTGTTCCCAGAAGGATGTTAAAGGCTATTTATGTCATGCTTTGTGTGTCTGCATAAGTGTGTTTGTTACAGGAGAAGACAGATAGATTAACTCCTGGAAATACTGAGTGTGTTGTTTGTGGTTGCACCTCCTGAGCTGAATCCTCTGGGTACTGTGGCATGCACAAGTTTAAAGGTGTTGTCTTACATACTGGCGTGTGTGTGTGTGTGTGTGTGGTGTGTTTGCAGTCAGCATGAGGAGAAGGAGAAAGCATTAAAGGAGCAACTGTCTCACCTCACTGCTCTACTTCCAACACTTCAGGTGAGGACAAGATCACAACTTGATACCAGTGATGATGTCAAAATTTTACCACTATTGGAAAGACAACTCATTATTTACTTTGGATGGGGGATCAATACAGAAACATGACACAAATCAGAATTTAGTGAAAGTAAGCAAACCCTTGTTAGGCTGACTTTTAATAACTCAAACAGTTAATGACTCTGGAAACCAGAGCTAGATGTCCAAGGCCTTGAGTTATTATTTATGGAAATGTTATTTCTTTTTCAATGGCTCTTTAATTTCTGTAGACTTTAATACTTTTCGTTTCTTCTTTTGATGTTTTTAGGTCCATCTGGTCACCTGCTCAGCTTTTCTCAGCTCAGCCAACAAATATGAGTTTCTGGATATGGGATATGTAAGTATTGTAATTAACAACTGAAGTGGTTATTATTGCACTTCGTCAGAACAATGCAAAATGTAAAAATGTAGCAACACACCAATACAAGTTATAATGAGCTATGTATAATTATGTAAAATTTTAAAATTATACAGAAAACAGAGAAGTTCAAAACAACAGTGACTTGGAGAAATGGAGAACAGACTAATAAGAAAATGAGAAAAGACGAAAAGATAGATATAGTGCTTTGTTTTAATAAATGACCTTTGCTTTCTCAGCAAACAACTCTGAAAACAAAAATTGGCAAGAGAAAGATTACTGTATTTGTTGGATTGAATTGGCTTTTAAATGGAGGCTGTCCATAACTCCTCATTGAGGTGAAGCAGGTCACTGAATCAAACCAGGATGTTCTTGCTTGCACAGCAACTCATGGAGAGGCTGAAGAGGATTGTGAAACTCCCTCATCGACTGCGGCCAGTGCAAAGCAGCAAAGTGAGTACAAGGCAATCATCTAGAGCTAAAATGCATTGAAAATGCTGGCACACTGACTTTTTAAACAATTTGATATTTGTCTCCTTAACAATGCAGTTTGACCTTTTTTTTCTCTTTAGCTCAGCACCACTGAAATGCCAACCAACTAATATAAGGTGTAGATTCAATTAGAAATTTGTGTGTGCTAAATGTGTGTGCAAATTCAGGTTTGAAAACTTAAAATAGACATTTGTAATGGCTGGTTTTGCTTAGGGCCAACATGCAGACAGGATTAAGATGTGATCACTTTGGGGAGGACCACACAACAGCTGTAACTTATGCCAGGATTATGCATGCATTTAGAGGAAGTCCATCCATACATATAGACAATAAATTACAGCCAGAAGGGATAGTTGCACATCCTCAAAGATAATTTTCAAAGATGAAAGCAGTTTGCAAAATGTAGATTGTGTGGGAAAATACTGACTGCTGAAATTCTCTGTCATGTGTCATGTGTGCACACAGCCACAGTGCTAAAAAGAAACCAAAGACATTTTTTTAATAAACTGAGCAAAATTAAAACAGTGTGATGGTCCAGAAGTGTTTCTTTTTTTAGTTTCATACATTTTAAATGTAACCTATGTTTTTTTTAATCTGTCAAAGGGTTGCATTATTCCACACATTCTTAAAATCTAAGGCATTGCTTATTGATTGAAAATCACTTTGCTGGTGGAATTCCACCTTTCAGATGTTCTGAAAGTTATAAAGCTTTCAGAACAAAGATCAGGTTCATCAGGTCTGAACCTGGAGTTATGAAAATGAAAATGTTCAGCCATTTTCTCATTCAACTTTTATCTGTGTTTGACTATGAAACAAAGTCAACTGTGACTTTGTGCAAAAATAAAGCTTGCATCTGCTTGTAATTAGTGCAATCTGAGTTGTGAATCCAGTGCAAAAATAAAGCAAATGGTGCAAGCAAATTGAAAGAAAAAAAATTAAGGACATTGAACACTTCCATGAACAAATTACGGAAAATATAGTCATTTTGTTTTGCCAAACTGAATTTCAAACTGTGAAAAACAATATTTCCTATTACATTACGCAAAAAATATGTGCCCTGAGCTGTGAGGTATTGTTTTCTGTGAATAATAGACATTGTCTCTAAACTATAGAATTTTATAAAACCTTTCATGCTTCACACATTGCCCTACAATCGAAATACTGCGATTTTCTGTTATGTGTTAATTTTTGGCATTTCCCTGTTCTTTTGGAAGTATTTGTTGTGACTGACTAACTTATTTTGACTTTGTGCTTGTTTAGATCAATACTGAGTATAGGAGTGAGTTTGCTCGTTGTCTGGAGCCTCTGCTCCAGATAGTATCCCGCCGTCCTCCTTCTGTTGCTGGTTCCACAAGTGTCGTAACAAGGTAATATCTTCTCCATTAAATCCTTTCGCAGTGTTTTCTTCTGCCAATTGTCTGCATAGCAGTTTGTGTCATTGGCATCCTTTAGTCTCTTTCGAGAAAGACAATAATCTGGGCAGAAAATTCACACATGTAAAGCTTCCAAGTTTTACAATCCCCAAATGGTTTGCAAGTGCAGATGCAGCGGAAAGGAGGCGCCATGCTGAATCCCGCTATGCCAGTTATTTTGTCTGCCTCTCTGTAAGCTTTGTACTCTGATATGTTTGCGTAATTCACCTTGTTAAATGGGGGGCATTGATTGGGAGAACATTCCCAAATTAGAAAGCTGTGGACTTGTTGTGACCAGACAACGTTCAGGTGGTGAATGGATGTATGGTTGCATGTATAGATCATGGACAGAGATTATTTAAAACATATTGATACTTTCCGGCTCAGATGTTCATTAAAAAAATTCTTGAAATCAAAAGTAGGTATAACTCGTTCCTTGTTTTTGTGCCCATCACAGACAAACACAAATGCTTTTTCCACATCAGTGTCTCTTAACTATTCACAAGTCCTTAAGCCTATCCTCTAATGCCAGCATACTGACAACGTTTCTTTCCAACATGTTTAACGCCCCGCAAGTGCAAGACCCAAACTTGACAGGGATTGGTGTCCGGCCGCCTGAGACTATTTTTATCATAATTTCACAGAACTGTCTAGGATTCAGCTGCAGGTTGGCACTCAGGAGCGGTTGCACTGTTGATGTCACAGCTTTAGCACAGGAAAGGTTTTAAATTGGCGTCACTGCTGTGAGGACATAGTCTGGGTGTGTGGGGGATGACTTGTGTGACAGTGAGAGGAGGATATATGTTTTAAACAGGTCTGTCACTGCATTAGTTCCGGACAGGGAAACTGGAGGCACAGGAGCCTAATGGATTGGAGGTAAGTACTTGTTTATTTTATCACTTTTTGATTATTTGAACTAATGATGTGCATGACAAGCGACACATACACGAGCTTTAAACATCTCCTCAATACACATTTGGCAAGATAATAGTTAAAGAATGAAGTAGAGATTTGTTTGAGTTTGTTTTGAGGGCATAATCTCATCATAGATCAAATCTTTCATTTCCACTCACCACTTTTTTGATTAATTTGCAAATGCAATAAATAGATGATAGAATTGACAGATGAAAGGGGGAATGGATTTTCCTTAGTATGTGGCAGTTTAACTACTACACCGCAGCCTTCTGCCTTCTTATAAATATTTTTTTGAAGGGTTTTGCCTCGGTCCTTTATGCATTTAAAATTCATATCTTAAAGCATCTTCCCCACAGACAGCAATGCTTGATGCAAACCAGGCAGGGGTTGATGATGGAAAGCCTGCTTGCTGACTGTATTTTTGTCATAACTTCCCTCTAAAGATCAGGGAAGTGCTGCAAGCTGGTACATTTTTGTAACTGATGCTGCTTTACTGCTGTTATAATTTTCATCTGTAATAAAACCTGGATCTTCTGTGGATATTAAATATAAAACAGAAGCACTTACGTCCAGCTACTGCAGATTCACGCTTCTTTCAACGTTAATAGTCACTGTGAAAGTGTTGAAACCAGACCTGAATTTGTCATTCTTATAGCTGTAAGTTGTTTGGAATCTGGGTGATATTGACTTTTTATTACCAAATTGAAATATTGCAAACCTGTTTATGAAAATGAGAAGTCAATTTTTGCTTGCATTTTGATTGTCTGCTACACATAAATGTTTAGAAGATTGTGAGGAAATGGCCAGCAAGTCAGCTGACATGGAGCCCAAGAAAACTACAAAGTTTTCACGTCAGATCTTACAATCTGTATAGCCGCCTGTGTACTCTGGTCTCTGTGTTTCTAGTGAAATCAGTAGTGATACTGCATAGTTAGCACCAGGTAGCTGTTAAGTTTGTTTTAGTTTTGTTGTACTTTAATATACATTTTTACCCTCCATTTGGACTGTATGATTTTTTTTTTTTTTTAGAATTGTAGATTCATTGTTTTTTTGAAGGGTGTACATGGATTCTCAAAATCTTATATTATATCAGTGGCCTAACATCACAATCTTACAAATATTAGTATAACTAGTATTCATCGCAATGCCTGAGACATCCCACTGTTACCTTTCAACCTAACTTATAAGCTCCCTATCGAGACAAGACTGAAAATGTAAAAATGTAACAAAGCTTTGTGACTTATTGACTGAACAAGATGATGTGATGTTGCTTCACTGATGTCGACAGAATGAGAGAGGCTTGATATCATAGATCAAATTGCACTTGTATTTAAATAAGAGGCGCTCGGATGCACATTACAGGACCAAAGTAAATGTTTAAATGAGAAGCAAGGGCCTGTACTGGGTGTTATGTGCTCTCTGCAGGCTCCAGTCCCCTCTCTCGTTACCCTGCCACTCTCCTTCTCTCAGTGAGATGCCGGTGGGCTCGGGGTTTGGGCGAAAGCCGACATCTCACAGGAATATTTGCACTAAGGTTCTCCTGGCTGAGGGCAGGGAAACCCCCTTCACTGAGCACTGCCGCAACTACGAGAACTCCTACCGGGTGAGTGAAGAGGGTGAACTCAAATCTCAAAAGAAAATTTACTGAAGCTGGCTTAATAAAATGTCCTGCTTCAGGACCTGGTCAATTTACACCAAGATTCAACCATGAATTCTGCTCTAATCCCCAAAATCTTGCAAGAGAATATCCAGCTATCAGTTTACAGCTCTAAGCTGTAGTAAGTTTGGCTTGTGCAGCAGAACAGTGATCGGAAGCACACCAGCCAATTGTGTGTTTCTGATTTCTTATTCTTAGATAAAAGTAACATTCAGAAGATTCATTCTCAGTTTGTTTTCCAGAAGCTAATTCTGTATTTGAAACAAGAAATTTAAGCATAATGTTCACTATCGAGACAATGTTGTCAGCCGTGTTGTCAAAGACTTGTGTCACAAGCAGAGAGAAAAATGTTTTGATTGTGACAGCTGTTATTGTGGTCTGAGAACTCTTGTATAATAAATGTTTTTTGGAAAATTCAACACTGCATTTCATTTCAAAAATACTTTAGTTATCTTAAAAGGAAGCTAAATTTACACAATAATCAAAAATGCTGACTTTTAAAAAAATCTGGGATCAAATGAGAGTCAGCAACTTTAATTCCTTAAGATTTACCTTAAACTTTTGAAACAGTAACAAAGTTTTCATATTCAGATGCACCAAAGCAGAAAGCTTTACATTCATCATGTTAAGGGAATGTTTTGTACCTGTGTCTGTGTGTGTCTGTGGTTCTAGACTCTGCAGACAGAGATTCAGAATCTGAAGGACCAGGTTCAGGAGATGCACAGAGACCTGACCAAGCACCATTCCATCATCAACACAGATAAAATGGGAGAGATCTTGGACAGATCCCTGAATATTGACAATCAGATTGCTGCTGAGTATTCCACTGTGGAAACCATGAGAGTTATGTTTGAAGAGGTGAGTGCGGAAAGACCGGCGCTTTAATGGAGTTTGAACTTTGTGCTTATGGCATTGACATTTCAAAAATGTTAAATGCACACACTTTGCTGAATTCCTGTTGTTATCCCTGAAATAATATGTAATGATTTTTTATTTTAATATTAAATTAAATTGTAAGGGAACCCACACAACAGAAACATGAAAAAGATCCCCATTTGCACGGGCTCTATACACAGAATAATGAAACTGAAAAAACTTATATTGTCAGAACTCATGTTTCTATAAAAAAAAGTTTTGTTAAATAAATTGTTTAAATTGGTAATAAAATCTTTTAAAGTACCAGATTCCAGGCATGGTCAATGCAGAAAGTTCTAGATTATTACTACAAAGTTGTGTAAATTATTTCTATTTAAAATATAAACAGTAGAACGTTTGTTTGACTTTAATGTGTTTCTGTCCTTCACATTAAATTTGCCAACCATGCCAGTTGTTTCCAATACACAATGAATCCATTAACGTAAATTTGTTCTTTTCTTCACAGATCTGGGATGAAACTTTGCAGATGGTGAATAACGAGCAGGAGATCTATGAAGGTTTTTGTCTAGCAGTGACAACACAAATTCACATTTGTCCCTAATTACTTCTCTTTCTTTTGTTGTGTAAAACCTGCCTTAATTCTTCTCTGAACTGTAGCTCAGCTATATGACCTGATGCAGCTGAAACAGGAGAACTCTTACTTAACCACAATCGCCAGACAGATCAGCCCTTACATCTTGTCCATCGCTAAAGTCAAAGAGAGGCTCGAGCCCAGGTGCGGTAAAGGTTGTTACTATGCTCATTATGTCACAATGACTGGATGTTTTTTTACCAACATTTAATTTGTTGAAAAAAAAGTAGATAAATAATGTAAGTTAGTTACTTTATATATTATTTTTTCTCTAATTTTTGCATTGCACATGCAAGTGTCTGCTTCTGGTAAATTCAACAAATTATGTTTATTTCTGCATGTTGCATTGATTTAAGGTTTTAACAGTCTTAGTCTATTTTACAGTGAGGTGTAGAATAAATGATCTGTTGTTCTAATGGCTATGTATAAATGTATTGATTTATTTTTAGGTTTCAGGAGCCTAAGGAGCATCTTGATGATCGCACCGAAACGATGCTGAAAATCTATGAGGACAGCACAGTCCCAAAGGACAGTCAAGACAGGTTCTGACCTAAACTTGTTGGAGATGTAGTTTTTCAATTTGCAGATAAAATTTGTAGAGACAAAAATTGTTCTACTTTGTAAAGTAATTTCTTTCAAATTAAAAGATAAAGTAGACATATTGAAAGAAAAGTTAGCCATTTTTTGGGGTTCTTTGAACCAGTTATTTGGACTGGGCTTGTTTTAATTTTATATTTGGTATTTAGCTTTTAAATGATTGTTTAAAGTATGGATTATTGAGAATATTGTACATGTTGGGATTTTAAGTAATTATTTATAATATGTTTGTTTTTTTTGTCAGCGACAAGCAGAGTTATGTCACAGATCAAGACAGAAACAAGAACAGCCGCAACCTGATGCTGGAGCCAGCAGAGATTTCTGTGAAGAGCAGTCGAGCCGGCAGGCAGCGGGGTCCTGTGGAGACGTCCAGCAAAAATGACATTCCTTCGTAAACACCATGTCATTTCTTTTCTGAACCGGGTCCCTTCTCCAGTGGAACAGCATGCCTTAATTCAGCCATAACAAGCCCAGGATGGTATATGATGTCCTCGCCTGCTGACATATAGAGCAGTACATGACATTTTCTCTGCAGCGAGCTGTCAACAGCTCCAAGGTGAGCTCTTGGATTGATGCTAACTGGATATACGTGAAGGCCGGAAACTCAGTTGTTTGAATCCAGTGTTGACAATCTTCTTTGTTCATCGAGAGCAAAGATAACAGCACTGCAGAAAATTACTTTATATAGTGTAATGAACCACCTTATTGAAGGAGAGAGAGATAGACTAAATTCTGACCTCTCAGGATTATGTTTTTATGTTGTATTTCTAAAATGTTAATGTGAAAAGTACAGTTGTATGGGTTTGCTTTTTGCACAATGTATTCATTGCATAAGTCACTTTTATGATGGGTTGTGATAAATCACGTATGACAGGCCAGTTTAGTTTCCTCAAAAGACTGTTGGAAAACCTGTGACTGCACATTATTGCAAATGAAAATGTATGTTGATTGTGGCATATTTGAGGGCATATTAGAGACGTCATTTGAATCATGCCCTGCGTCCTTTAAAATAAAGCAACGTGTTGACACTTTTTGGCATGCAGTTGCTATATGGAAAAGTTTAATAGTGTGACTGGAAACATTACACATAGATAGAACAAGTTTTATTTTTATTCCCCACATCATTTTTACCTTCTATCATCCTGCTGATCAAGTTATCACAATATTCTGTGTGAAATCTATTTGATCTCCCTCTCACGTGTTTCACACATCTCGGTGTTTGATGATTCATCAGCAGTCTTAAATAAAATGTAGCCCCATTTCACTGTGCATGTTTTAGATTTCTGCCTGCTCAACACAAATGGATTCAAATGATGCATCTTTAAAAAGCTACTGCAGAACTAGCACTGTTTTCAAACTCACACGTCAAACACTATATTTTACAGTATACTATATAGTGAGCTCTCTTTCTGTTCCAGTGTCTAAAATCTCAACTTTGACATCTTACCAACTTTATAGTGTGCCAGAAAATTGCTATATAGTACAGCAATTGTTTTGTACAGCAACTTTTGATCCATTAATCAATTGTTTTCCACAGATAATCGCAACAAATCTAGGAGGGAACCCCAGACATCTATCTCCCCAATGACATCATTACCCAGCCCGTTCGGGGTGATCCCAGGGCATTCCTAAACTATAGACCCTCCAGATTGCCAGTTCTAATTTGGTTCCTTGTCAAATGACATCTTTGCCAATTTGATCCTGATTTCAGCCCTGTATATTGCCATATAGTCATAAACAAACATACCCATAAACAAACAATCGCTAAAATCATTTAAACGTTTTTGTAAATTAAGGAGATAAATAATAAATTGACCAAATTTCTTATCTCCATTCTAATTTCTGGAAACAGTATTTTCCCACGTTGTTCCACCGATTGTGGTGTATATATAGCAGCATTTGCACTGCTAATAGATCTGCAACTTAGCATAAAACAGTAATTCAAGGTGAAATTTCTCCACAGCTGCCAGGGGCACAGAAAGCTAGGGTGGCCCCTATTCTCAGTACAGGTACGTATGGATAATAATGAGGAAGTAGACTGATGGCCTCAGCAAACAGAAGGAGAAGGCTATTTACATTGCACAGCCAGCGTAAAAGTGGGTTTGTTCACTACCCTGGAAATATTGGGGTCACACTGGCCTTAAGGAACAGCAGTGCTCTGCAGAGGAGTCAGAGGTGCAGATTCATTAAAAATACATTTGTGACAGCAGAGTAACAAATGGCTGTGCTTGTGCTCTGGTCCTTTACTCCCTCCCCACGGTCATTCATCATGTGCACTCATCGAACTACCAGCCTCATGTTGGCGGTTCATTATTCTCCCCTTCTCCAAGTCTCTCCTTCCTCACCCACTGTGTGCAGGGGTGGAAACAAAAACCATGAAAGCTGTTTCACTCCTCAGAAAGATTTATTTTGAAAAGCATTCGCAGTGCATGGCTCTCAGTTCTGTAACAGATGGACAAAAACTGCCCAATTCTCTTTGAAAAACAGGTTGTGGAAGAGACACTGCCCAGCTATCATGATGAGAAAGAAAAAAAAAAGCAAAAGTAGTGGAGAATAATAAGAATATGAGGGGGAAATAAAAGTTTAATGAGCTGCATGCAAAAAATGGGTCACTGAATTCCATTCATTTCAGAGCATAAAAGTAAAGCTCTGAAATGAATACAATTAAAATAAATAAAGCAAATGAAGAAAAAACTGCAACTGTTATATAATTATAATGGCAATATAAATATGGTGAATACAGAACTCTAATTACTCTTACGATTTTTTGGCTGGTGATAGATGTATTTTTAGATCTTTTTATATTTCATCAGTTAAATGAATCTTTTATGTACTATAAAATAATAAGATCCATTCCAGAAAGGATTGTTCTGGGTTCTGAATCACATTTATTAGACCTGTGTTTAGTGATTTGTGGGTTGTTTAAAAAAGGCAGTGAATTCAGTGGTAACAGCTCACAGTACAAATAGTATGATGTCTTTAAAAATCAGTTTGCATAAATTGTTAAATTAAGAGAAAACATCCAGTTCCCTACTGGTGTAATAAAACTGTTTTCTCAGCAGACGCTTGTTTTCCTGCATGGGGCCAGGTAACTTCCTATTGGCTCTTTTTCTCAGTCCAAAATTAAAAACCGAGGCCAATACATTAATGAGTTGTTGCTACATTTTCAAAGAGCAATTTTTTGTTTGTGTGTTAAAATACAATCACTGGCCAATTCATTAGGCACACCATACTAGCATCTGGTTGGATCCTCTTTTCCCAACTGCCTAAAATCTTTGCGATTTAAATTCAACAAGCTGTTGGAAACATTTCTCAGAGATTTTTGTCCATGATAGTGTCACAATTGAAGCTGTTGTTTTTGCTACATGTCCATCACATCCAACAGGGACTCTGAAATGAGTGTGGAAACCAATACAGCACAATAAACTCACTGTTGTGTTCAAGAAACTAGTTTGAGATGCTCCAATGGTTCATCTTATTCAAGTTTGTGCATTTTTTTACAAGAATTAAAAGCTAACTTTTGTCAGAAGTAAAATAAATAGGATGTTATGAAGCAGCTGGTTGAATTTACCGATACACATCTGTTAAATGTTACAGGTTTTAAACAGTTAAATTCGTCATGGGATGACACCAGGGTCTTCAAAGTTGGCATTTGTATATTCAAGTTATACAAATGCATGTTTTGTGTTGAGAACATGTAACTATTCAGAATAACTAATACCCCATTATTTTATATTTTAAAGCTGTCTTCTCTCTGCCTCAACTAAAAAAAGAAAAGCTTTGATAGACTACATGTCTGTTTCTTTTTGTTTACTTTGTTTCTTCTTGTTTGCTAACAAATAAAACCTATCTGTTCCTTCCAAATAGAGGGAAAGCTATTGACCTCCCTCTTCCCTGGAAATTGAAGACTAAAGAGTTAGTTTGAATCACTTTTGATGCCATTGTTGCTGATGGCAGATGACCAAGGGTTTGGTGTGAAAAAGGTCAAGGGTTGGATGTGTCCTCTTTGGGAAATCAAGATGTTTGAGGCATAAAAATGTAATCAACAAATCAATTTCACATGTGAACATTTCCCCCCCCATCTTTGTGAGTTCTAAACATGACTGCTTCTTGTGATAAATCGTGCAACCGAAGAAAGTGCGACTTTGCCACTCTCTAGATCAAAATCTTATAATCTGCCCAAAATATTCTGCTTTCTTTGACCTTGAAACAATTTACAAACATTTAAAAAGAAAAATGACAGCCATGTTGTGTAAACCCTGGAGCTGCTCTTAGTGTCGCATTTTCACAATAATCATTTCTGGCTACACTTTCAAATATTTCTAAAAATCTTTTGTCATATTTGGATTCATGAGGCGCATTAATTTATTTATAATATTTAAATATGCAGCAGTATCTTGGGAGCTTCATGCTTTACTTTTTTCTTCTTTTTTTTTTTTACCAAGTTTTTGTTTTTTTAGAACCAAAAACAGCAGCAGATAAGACTGCTAACGGGACAATGGGGGCCATAAATTGTGAATTAGACTGAGATCCTGATTGTTGTTCTGATCAGTTTGAAAATAATAGAACAGAAGAATATGACAAGCAACTTGGGGAAAACTGTCTATAAGGTGAACAATTATTTACTATTATTTTAAAGTGTCACAGTCAAGCCACTTGGTTCATATGTGGTGGATTTTCTTTGCCAACAGCAAAAATATAATGAAATTTAGGCATAAATAAAAATGACATTAAGAGACACACTTCTGAATATGTGTGTCCTAGTTGTGTGTAGAAAGTTGGCACACCTGAAGCCAATTCCATCATTCTCTCAACCCTCTCCAGAGATCATCATCACTAATGCAATAACAAAGCTGACAAATTGAGTTCCTATTGCTGCACTGAGTGAAAGTGTCCTTGACTCAGAGGAATCACAGGTGTGAGCCTGAGGAGGTGTCAGAGCTGTGCACATATGCATGCATGCTCAGGAGAGGCAGCCCAGCAGCTCCTTATTAATCAACAGCTTGTTGAGCTGCTGCTTGTACCTTCACTCCCCCCCCCGTTCCCTCACTGCTCCTGTCCACCTTCAACCCCTGCCTTCTCTCTTCAGCGCTGCTTCAGAGCCACGGCATCGATCGTTGCACAAACGAGTCATTAACATTGGCTGCCTATTAATTACACAATAGAGAAGAGAGGAACTCAAATGGCCTCCTGCATTGTAGTTGTTTCAAAAGAAAGATAGTAATAATTGCTTTACAGGTAATTGTAATCGTGGAACTCGGCTTCTGATAGCATCAGATTAAACATCCAGTAAAAGCTGTTCCATCTACTGTTACATTTATTGATGCTTGTAGAATATTCTGGCTATGATGGGAATATTAGTTACATCTCCATAAAATAAATAATGAAAAATGTATGTTTTACAATAATCCAGTTTCACCTCACCTGATTCAAACCATAAAACATATGAACTACAGTGAAGAGGTACATAATGGATACCAGAGTCAATTTTAGATGAAGACTGAAGGCTGTTATTAAAGCAGCTAAGCTAAGCGAGACTAAACTCCTTTTTTCCTTTCCCACATTTTTGAGGACATTTTGTAGCTTTACTCTTATGCAGGTGAGTTAGAAAGTGTAAAACACAAGGAGAACAAAGCGCACATTTGTTACTTATAGAGCTTTTGAGGACTGGCACTCAATACCTTGTCCTCCATTCAAGCTTTCCCAAGAGGCCTACAATGCAGAGCAATTTACAAACAGGTGACAATATTCTTACCCATAAACCCAGAGAGTTTCTAAACCTAATGCAGAAAATCAAGAAGAAAAATCTTTAGGGTAGCGTTACAGTCGACGGACACTGAATCTTGTAATCCATTGAGGAATTCTTACTTTTTTTTTAGAGGTGTGATGAATGTGAAGTTACATCATTGGTCAAATTTTCACATTCAAATTCTGTGAACAATAAATTCATGCTTCTTATAATTCCCTTCAGTATCACCACTATTTCTATGCCAGCTGTGTGAGCTTCAGAATAGCTTTGAAAAGAAAATGACTTCAGAGTGAAGGTGTTCTAGTTCTCGTAGGAGACACAAAAGAGTGTGAAAAACATTTACCACAACAAAAACACACCGATAAATGTGCTGTCTGGCAGTATAAATAAAAAGGCAAACAACAAAAAGGTTTCTGAGAGCAGCAGAGTGAGAGGAAACAGAAATGCGACAAAGGAAAAAAAAAATGAGTCAAGCATTTGCCAAGATGTAACTCGCTTCAGTCAGAAAATGCCAACTGTGACTAAACTCCAAACCGAGATCTAAATCACAGCAGCTGAAAATTCATTTGAAACAATACATATCGCACTTTGTTATTTATCTTTTAAATGAAAACGGCTAAATTGTTTTATTTTGAGAAATCAAAATAAACTAACAAAAACAATATGATCAATATTAAGTAAAATATTCAGTCAGAGCACAGATACAGATAAAAAACAATCATGGTGCAATAAATTAACATTGTGTTACAGAACAAAAATGTTAAAGAATCCAGCAGGTACATTTTGTTCAGATTGCTCTGTAAATTGCAGACTAAACATTGCCGTGTTGTAAAATGCACTAGTGCCTTAAAGATTTCTTCTGTTTTTCTCTCATAGCATCACTTGAATATTATATAATTCCATTTAAGGAAAATAGTATCCAAATAAACGTGGTTCAAATTGTATAAAAACCTGAAGTAGGCCTAAAGATTTCAAACAATATTGCTGACATCCATCTGTCTGGTAGTAAAACCATTTTTAAGGTTTCACGAAGCAAACCACATCAAAAGCAATGATCTACAAATTGAGAAAACAGGAAGAGTGTTGAACTTTTCCCTCGTGACTGCTCTACTAAAGTTACTCCAAGGGTTCATCAGTTACTCACTGATGCAGCATAAAAATAACCAAGAATGTGCTGCAGTCATCTGACCTCAGTTGAGGTCATTGCCTATCATTACATGACTTTATTTCACATAATGTTTCATGATTGAAAACATGTAGAGGTGACAGGTAAAACAGAAGAAATTGTAAAAAAAGTTTCACAGCACTTCATGGGGTAAAAACTGCATGTAGAAGTAGACAAGTGAGTTGAATATTTGTGTGCTTAAATATGGTTGAAATGTTGTGATAAAATGTATGTTCACACATACTGCAGTTATTGTATACAAATATGTTAAAAAGGTTTGACCCAGTTTAGCTGAGGACTGACAGTTTCACACACCTAAAACATGATCAGCAGAGTTACAACGTCCCCATTCTGAGGCATACGTCAGGTTTACAACCGGAAAACCTCTGACAGATATGAAAACTGAAAAAAAGCAATCCACGGTGCATAAAACACTCTTTTAATGAGATTTTTTTTTTCCTTGAGCATGAGTCTATATGACAGCATTTATTATTTGTGGGGAAATTCACATAACCCATCAGGATGTATGAGATACCCCACAGTATGTGGTCTGCAAGTATTTGGTATTCTAAGATGAAGCGTCGTTTCATGACAATATTTTGAAAGCAGGTTAGAAACCCTTCACTTTTAAGGGAATAAGTGAAAGATCAACGAGACTGTTACCGAGTCAGCTTGGTGTTTAAAATGAATAATTGTGTTAGAACCATCATACCAACGATATTTTGTCATTTTTACAGTAGACATAATGGTGTGTTTTCTTATTAACTAAACATACACAAAACTGTACTCATCTGTGAATATACTAATATCTTACTCATCTATATGAAAACTTATTTCAATTCAGTATTGGGTATCAAGTCTTGAATGTACATTTTTTTAAAAAGCCAAAACAGTGTCTGTAAAACTATATATTTTTTGTTTTTAACATGTTTTCAAGCTTCAGAAAAGTTTTGACTGCAGGTCAAAAACTTACTTATTTATCCAACACTGCTCTGCTAAAAGAATCAGAGACCTGTTTCTAGGCAGTACTGTAAACCATGGCTTGTCATCTGATTATATTCTTCTATGGCACTGAAGCAGAAATCTTTCAGAACCTCAACTTAAAATGTAACTGGCACATTTCACTATACAACCCAGATTATTTCAATTGGCTTAGCTGAGTGACCCTGCAATGCTATTTTAAATTGATTTTAAAGGACTTTACAACTCTGCATATAAAAAGTGAGAAACAAAAACAGACTACATTTTTAATTATGTACTTTTCTCAGTAAGTGCGGACTCCTGGTTTGGTGTCTTTAGCCTGGTTGAAGGAATTTGTTGGACTTGAAGATTCATCCTGCTGGTCGATGGACTGATAGGCATCTCTATTTCGGGATACAGAAGGAAAACCTGCAGAGAAACATCAGAAACATTTAACACCAACTTACATTGTGAAATGCAACATTTTTAATCACACCTTGAAGCCATACAGCTTTATGAACACCCAGAATATTTATTTTACATATTTTTTTTCTCATTATCCTGAAAAACCAAGCTGTTGTAGGAATGTTAGTCAGGCACAGATTCATCAAATTTCTCAGGTTATCCCTCCTTTCAGAACTGTTTGATAAAATGTGTGTACTGCGGTTATTTTGAGAAAGGTAACCACTTCAACAAGCTCTGGCCTGTGATTTTGTATTGTAGCAATGTGTCTCTAGCAAGTCATTTAATTTGGTTTTCAGTGGAAACAGCTTCACAGGTTCTTTATATCAGATGTTAACATGCTTTACAGTGACTTCTGGAAAGGCACATGATTTTATGTGACGCTTTGCAACCAAAAGCGTTAGCTCCACCATGGCCAGAATACCAATGATGTTTCTGTAGAAGTTCAAAAGGCTGTATAACCATATGTAAGCAAGACTAATCGTGACAAACTTGCACATTTAAATAAGAAGTTTTTTTTTAAAATTTCAGAGGAATAGTATAGAATAAGAAGACTGGAAATACATCTCATGTGAATAAAATATTTTTATATATAAATTAGACCTCTGCTAACTTTAATTCTGTCCCATTTTGGAAAGTGCAACATCATGGTGCACTAATTTAAATACACAAAGTATGCAGAGATAAATAAGGCATCTGGACACTGGAATTTCAGATAAAAGATGCATAACATGCAAACTTGAATACACGATGAACAACAATAAAAAAAAAAAAGAAAAATACAGCATGCAAACCACAAGGCATGCAAGTATGGGATGTTAATGAGGAGCTACTGATGATGACATTTACCAGACTAGACTCACAGAAATACATGACTGCATAGTTAAGCACAAAGAGTCCAAGTAGCAGTACAGAAATTCAAAAGAAATGCAACAAGTTAAACAAAAGAAAAACTTTGTACTTTTCTTTTGTGTCCTTGAGCAGGTGAGAAAAGACAAAACATTTTTACATATATTGCAAAGAGTCTCACAAAATTGTTGTGAAAAAAATATAAAACAATTTTTGGAAATATAAAGTCTCTTCTGTCCTGTCAGTCTATTAGTTATCTTACTTCTTGGGTGAAAGGATATGGAATAGGATGATTTGGAAAGAGAAATGGTAGAAAAGGAAGAAGCCAGGGCTCAGTAGCGGCGGCCAAAAAAGGCACTGTCTGCACTGTCCGTAGTGCACCGACTGTCCACAGAGGTCTCTAAGTCTGAGAGAGAAGAAATCAGCGGCAAAAAGATGTGAGAGAAGACATAAATGATGAAAACATGCTAAAAACAAACTGGTGTGGCAGAGAAACAAATAACATGCAAGAAAACAAAACAGCTAGATTCAAGCTGACAAACTCCAAAATACACCTGAAGGAATTAAATTTACAAAGCTAAATGTAAGATTTTACTGATTTTAGTCATTGATATTTGAAAAAGAATGCATGTTTTAACAGAGAGGTTACTTTTTGCTTTTTTGACTTTTTTTCCTAGAGATAAAAAAAAACATTTGAGTGTGTTTGCCAATTGGAAATACTGGTAAAAATAAAAATCTGAGCTTCAATGTACTGCAAAGACAATATGCATGAGAAGGACAACATAGAAGATTAGGTTAATTTATAATAAATGGGTTCTTGGAAGTAGATGCACATAAAGCTTCCCTGTATTTCAGTTCATTAAAGATAAATTGACTTAAAGTGGTGGTCTGTCTTGAAGTGCGAGTTAATAAATCTTCAAATTCCTTATGGGAAAAAATAAAATAAAAAAAATAAAAAAATCAAGGACGGAGTCTCTTCCCACTTAATATAAAAATGCATTTATAATGTTGGTGTATGTGAGAAAACGCCACCAGTTTTTCATGGTTTTTAAATTCTTCATTTTATTTCACAGTGAGTTTCTGACTAAAGAATCAGAGCAGGACACTAAATATACTATCAAAGCAAACAAGTCATTGGGCTCTTAAAATCTTAGAGACAGAAGTATAACATCACAAAATGTTTTTCTAGAGAATTCAAAACCTAGAAAACCCATTCTAATCTGTCTGGAGCCAACCTGCTGTTTCTAGTGCCTTAAATGCTGTACAACAAGTGCCTTTGCTAAAAACATGCTGGCTACAGAATGATCAAGGAACACCAGGCTCATTATCGCATCAAAACTTGGTAAGAGAAAAAAATATATCAAAACATCCATCCAGCCTCTCTAGACATTTAATCCTTGGAGGGTCACAGGAGGTCTGGTGCCCAACTCCACTAGTTATTGGTTTAGAGGTGGGGCATACACACTGGACAGGTCACCAGTCCATCAGAGGGCAATGTAAAGCTATGCAGGGCAGACAAACACACAGACACACATCTACCAACTAGAGGGAGAAAACTAACATATTACTGGGAGAAAACCGAAGTACCTGCAGGGATGCACATGCAGGGAGAACATACAAACTTGACAGAAAAAAAAAAATCCAGCTAAGATCTTAACTCAGGCCCTTATTTCTCCACAGGTAACAAAACCTGGCAGTGTTGGCACCTGATAGATAACACATTTCAAAATGAAGACCTTTCACAGCAGTACAATCCAAAGACAAATGAAGACATGTAATATTACCACAGCTCCCCTGTAAGGATAAGGGTACTGAACTGAATGACATGAAGTCCAGACATATGCCTTTAGAAAAATCAATGTGCAATAAAAACACATCCCTCAGCAGACAAGTTTATGCTGAATACTATTGTAGTGATGATACAACTCTACAGTGTTATTTTGCTGATAAATTTAGCAGCACACCATATTATTAATAATAATGGTCACAATAACAATGAATAATTGTTACAATTATTCATTGTTATTGTGAGTTAAAAGCAAAATATAAACTGACAGGGCAAATTAAATAATTTGAATTATGACGTACTGTAAGTGTATACTGCCAATATGGCATAAAATATAATTTAAGAATACAGAAGATTCAACACCTCACACAACAGAAAAACAATTCATTTTCTGTAGCTTCTCAGTTTGTATAACACAAATCAAATCAGTTCTTTTCAAGACTGTGAGCAGCTTACAATCTTTTCCCCCTGCAAGCAACATTAGATATTTTTGCTCTGATTTTGTGCTGGCTCCTCTCTCTGATGGGAAACATTAACAACAATCTGTTTCATAATCACAATGTAAAGATTACCCTGAAATTTATAACAATTATTTTTTAATTGTATCTGAGCAGCAAAAGCATTTAGTGTACAAGCTACTTTGTTGGGAACCCTAACAAAGTAGGGTTTCCAACAACCCTACTTTGTTAAAAAGGTATTCTCAACAAAATGTGCTCTTGAGAATACCTTTTTAATCTCGTTTATGTATTTATACAAAATGAAGAAAAAAGCAGGAACCTAAAAACTTATCACGACTGGTTATGCAAATGGAATCAACTTTTAAAAAATTCTCACTTTCAAAAGTTTAACAATACTGTTTTGGTACAGGGACTTTTTAAACCATTCAAAGCACTTTACCCTATGAATCACTGTAATAACATCTTGCAGCAGTTTTAGGCTGTAAACACAGAGCTAATTTTCGCTCATAAAAGCATTCACACACTAATGACACATTCATTATCTTGCTGAAATACACTTTAGCACGGAATGGATAAAGCTGCTTTATACTTTCCTCATAAACTGCCACCCCACTTGCCTACACAGTCCTTATATTTTTGGTTAGAGAAGAAAATGGACACTTTTATTGGATCGTCAGTTTGAGACCAAATTAGCGACAGTTCAAATTTTTTGAATTTATTAAGAAATAAAAAGATGAACTTAATGTGCAATCAAAATTCAGAGATCGCCGACAGCCCAATTCAGCGATCCATTTCCCATCACCCCATTGTCTGGTTTCCATCACGGTCAGTAGTGTAAAGCCCGCAATGCAATCAGACAGCAATTAAACTACTCACAGTCAGAGAGTAACATTAGCTGCTTTCATCAGTCACAACAAAGTCTAATGAGTGTTCCCTGCTGTGCAAAGTAAAACCATGAAGAGACCAGATTCATCAATATTCAATTATCTCTCCCGGAGCAAAGAGATATGTTTCATCAACTGCCGTTTTGAGTTGCACTGAAAAACAATTAGCGCCACAACCCCGACCTCCTGGTTTGTTCTTTTATTACCATTTTTTCCTTATACTTCTCATAATGGAAAGCATGAAAGCACTCCAG
Organism: Xiphophorus couchianus; assembly: GCF_001444195.1. Classification (NCBI taxonomy): domain Eukaryota; kingdom Metazoa; phylum Chordata; class Actinopteri; order Cyprinodontiformes; family Poeciliidae; genus Xiphophorus; species Xiphophorus couchianus. Next base: position 8,061,968 of record NC_040247.1, read on the forward strand.
TCAGGAAAGATTAAATGTTTTTATCAATAAATAAAACTACTAGAGATATGTGAAAAGATAACTATTTCCAAGGATGTCCATACCCATCATGACTTGCTGTTTTAAAATAAAACAGCTCACAGCTAAATGGTTTGGGCTAACAAATCAATGGCTCCAAGTAATGGATTAGAAAGATGTATCTTTTGTCTCACTAGGCAGTTACTCATCCGTTTCTTTGTCAGAAAAAAAGAAAACCAATTAACTCAACACTCATAATGACAAATCTTTTTCTGTGAATCAGGACTGAGCTATTTCTGTTCAGATTATAGTAGATAGTTCATTTCACCCTCTGTGATGGCGTTAGCATGTTTGTCCATGAAGTACAATCCCATGTTCAAAGTGACTCAGATTTATGAGCAACTCGTGGGGAGGGGGCTTTTGGCCGAGTCGAGCTGCAGCTCGGCTATCTCAGTGCAAAGAAAAAAGGTCATGCGACTGTTACTAATAAGTAAGATGCGGACTCATTTACTGGTCGTTTGAAACAAAGTTTTACCAGAAAGAGCTGTTGAACAGAGCAAAAGTAAATGAATAAAATAAAAGGTAAAATGATGAATAAAAAGATAAAATGGTATTAGAAGAGTTGGAGTTGTTTAAAATTTGAACCAATACAAAACTACAAATATGTTTAGAAGAATTTAAAATTCAGTTACTGTCAAATGGTTTCTCATTTTTCCATTCTCAAAAGTCTGCAAGCTCATTCAGTCAGCATATTTAACTTTGGTTCTTACCAAAGTTGATGTTGTAATCTCCTCCTCGTTCACGGTACATTTGGTAGACAAAGAAACAAGAAACAGGTTTAAGCAGCAGGTTGAGGATAGCCATGCCTGCGGAAAAGCTCGCTGCGGCCACAAGCGGATACTGTGGATAAATGATCCCAAAATGGACAATGTCGGTCAGTATGGTGACAGCCATTCCCATAAGAAACTATAATAACAGGATGAAAAAAAGAGAACAGAACAGGTTAATGGAGTAGCTCTTCAAAAGTTCTCAAAATAACTGAAAACACAAAGAACGGATGTTCTGATCCGTCAAGCCAAGATACAGGAGTGTGGGAACAACATGAGCAGTCCAGTTATGATTGAGACTAGAGTTACATTTCGGACAACAGTCAGGTGCTCAATTCTTTTTTGTGGCGAGCCTGGTGTTTAAAGATGATTGAGCTATTTGGTTCTGAAATTGCAAATTCATCCTAACTTTTTTCTTCCCAGAATAACAGAGGTTAGAATCAAAATTAGGCCACAAAACTAATTTCATCAGGATCCTCAGAAATAATATTTACAGATTTGAATCAGTTTAGAAAACAAAAATTTTAGAAATTATTTTTCTAAAAATATTTGGTGTATAAGTGTTGCTTCTCTCTCAAGTGTACTAGTAATCAAATTGGCATAATACATCTTCAAAATGGTATAATATATTTGTGTTAATTTGCTTTTGGATTTTTTTAAAATTAAAAACTATATATAACTTCAGTTAAGCACATTTAAGCAACCAAGCAGTTCAAAATGCTTTAATCCATAAAAGCATAATACAAACCAATTATGAAACAAGCAAAAAACACTAAATTTAATTATATTTTGTACAAAAATACATCAAATTTGCTGATCAATGTTCAAGTTATTTTAAATCAAAGGCAGATTTAAACAGTTTGGGGTTTTCGCCTTGCTTTAAAGGTACTTGTGTTTTGACTGATTTTCAGTTTCCAGATTAGTGGAACATAGGAAGTGAATGCAACTTCTGCATGTTTGGTTTTGTTCTGGGGATGCAGAACAGAACCAAAAGACCTGAGTGGTGTGGAAGGTTGATACAATAACAGATCTTTAATGTGTTTTGGTGCTAAGCGGTTCAGTAATTTGTAAACTAACAGAAGCATCTTAATGTCTATTCTCTGAGCTATAGAGAGTCGGTGTACTCTCTGTAGAACTTTAAAACTGGGGTTGCATGCTCTACTTTCCAAGTCTTTGTGAATAAATAAAAATAAGTTTATCAAGCAGCAAATACACATCAAGAAGATAGAAAGTCTTTCTTGGTTTTAGTAACCAAAAACCTAATAGAGACAGACTTTGAATGTAGCTTTGATCAATGAGATTGTCACATTTCAGAATTTATTTCTGATTCATTCACAGAGAAAGTAATTTTTGCTTTGAACAGCTCAGGTAAAATAATGGGAAAATGTTCCCTTTGTTAGAAAATAAATATCTTCTGCTTGAACTTTTACTTAAACTAATGCAGCTAAGTTTGTAGAATAAATGCTACATTTGTTCTAGTTCCCCAGAGACCAGAGGATAATTTTGTTTGGGAAAAGGAAACATCTAATCATGTCCTCACTGCTTTAAATTAAAAATCTATGAATTCTTTGTCTTTTTTGTTACATAACTGTCAACAAAAAACACCAGAGAAAGCATATACTGTGAAGAGGCAACATAAGGTATGAGGACAGAGTTACGACTTATACATTTAAAAAGAAAACCTAAGAATATTTTCTCCTTGAGTTGTACTGAATTGGAAATGATCAGACATTCAAAGAGAAGGGAAGGATATTTTTTCAAAGAGATATTCATAGAACCCCTGAGCATCCACCGGTTAGTTTGGATATGCAGGGTCTATTGTTAGACTTCTGCATGTGTCACATGATAGTAAGACAACTTTTAGAAGAAGAAAAAAAAGTCACCATGAGAACAGCATCAATGGAGTCCCTCTGTGCAATCGCCCACACTCCAACTGCTAAAACACTGAAGTTCCCCCATGCATAAGATGAGGGAAGGTAGCTCATGCTGCCCCTGAAACAATAGGCTATTTTTAAAATATATAATTCACAAAAGATTCTCACTTGACATACTTTCCAGGAGTTATTTATACACAAATAAGTGTGGTATGTGTAAGAGTTAGGCTAAGACAAGAGAGAAAGTGTGTATATGTGTGTTCAGACGAGAGAAATTCCTCAGATGTATGACAAAAAAAAAAAAAAAAACAAGAACTCACACTCACCACACAGTGAGCAACCAGTGTGCCAGCACTATCGCCTGGAACAGAAAAGAACAGCCTAAAGATTTTCCCCTTTTATAGGCATTCGGGTTATTTCAAAAATATTTAATAAGGAAGAAAACAACACATTAATTGAGAAAAAAAGAAAAATTACATGAAGGCTTTTTTCAGCTACGATAAGCAGGAAATTCCACAACTAAATAGGAAGTGTGTGATCAGTTGTATCTGAATGGGTTCAAAGATATTGTTTTCACATGTTTAATCATCTTGGACAGAATAAGAAAAAAAAGATGAGATTAGAATTTCTGATCTTGAAAGCTTTATTTTTGTCATAGTCTTTTTCTGTTATGACTTGTGCCAATGCTATACACAAGAAAGTGTCAAAATTGACTACATATTTGCCAACTGAGAATCTACAATGCATTTATCCTCAACATGATTCTTGTTTGTCTTAAAATCCCTGGCTCTGTGTTTCTTAATCAGGGGAATTTGGTTGCCACACAGTGGAATTACGAGAACTGTGACACATGAAATTTAACGTTAGTCATTGCTTAAAACTAGTCCAAACAACCTTTTTTTTATAAAATAAGACATTGACAACAATTGACAAACTCACCTTTAAGTTTATTGCAGGGATTTCCATAATAATGGTGAGTTTTTTTTAATCAAAAGCAGCACCTCCGCACTTTATCGTTCAGTGTTTCAACTTGTTGAAAGGCCACATGAAAAATGCTGCAGTTGTTCCTCTTTCTCAAAGTTCTGTGCAAACTCCTCCTCCGCTTTAACTGAACTTACAAACACAAACCATGTGACAGCAGCCTGACTGCTTCCCATGTGATCCCCTCCCCGCCTCCTGTTCCTGCTGCTTCCCCTACAGATCCCAGGAAAATCCACTTCAGTCACAGCTCCAGTTCTGTCTCTTAAAGAGGTTCGCCATGATTGATCAGGAATCTAGCATGTCTGTTTCCCAATTAAAATGGCAAATAGGAACATGTATGTTTCTTTGCTATGCAATGCTTTAGATTACAATTTTTGATAGCTCCTATAATACCTCAGAACATGGCAATATTCAAACTAAATATTGGTTTAATTTTTATAGATGCATTTATATATATGTATAAATCTTTTTGTTCTTCATTTTTTACAAAGTCTGGTGTAATCTTGCTATTTAACTGCAGATTTGAAGGAAATTAATGCAGAAAGCAAAACGCTAGAGGGGTGTTTATACCAAGGACTATAATTGCTGATGTGGTTCAGGTTTGCTAATTAGGTGATAAAACCTGGTGTGAAAGCAAATCAGGAACCAACTCAGCTAAATGTGCCACGGTTGATATCTACAAAATGCAACAGGAAACAAAACTACTTTAATGGCCTAAGCCAAACTGTCTTCTAAAATGCAGATAAATAATTTGAATCTATTTGTAGTGCAAAAAAATATGTAAACCAAGCAAATGCTTTTTATTGAAATTTAAAGTTATAAATCAACACCAAGTGAAGATGCATGGTTTTAAACATTCCCCAAGGTCTAACATATATTTCTAGATGCAAACAATCCTGAAGCTGAATCATCACATCTGTCTTCAAAATATTGATATTACAAATAACTTTTTGGAATGCCATAATTGATAATTAATATAATTAATAGGGTCACGAGTTGATATTTTGCATGCCATATGTAGCTTGTTGGATCATGCCTCTTTGCAGCATATGCTGTCATCTGACAGAAATTAAAGCACAAAATATGCTAAAGGTCACAGAGTAATTGGAGAACAAATGAGAAAGACAGGAAGTACAGCCAGAGTCACAATGGAATGATTTAGACTGAAGTACTTTCCAGGGTTACAAATGTTAGATCATCATTCAAGGATATGTTGTAAATGTTGAAATGGCAATAGCAGTTGCAATAAATCCTTGTTTCCTATATGTCAAGTATCGTGTTCAGATGGAAATTGAACTTTCTCTCTGGTCTCATCTAAATTTCTGCCTCTTCAAGCTTTTCTGATAGCATTACTCTGTGCTCATCTGCATCCATCTTCCATCAACTCTGTCCCTGTTGAGCAAAAGCATCTTCAAAGAATCTCCAAAACATGATGGTCCCAGTTTTAGGAGTGACAAACAAATAGTTATCCAGTCAGCAAAATTTCCCACTTGATTGGTGGATCTCTGCAACTCATCCAGAGTTTTATGGAGTCTTGTAGCTGCTGGTTAATTGCTTAGATTAACAACTATGTGTTGGTAGGCTTGTAGGCTTGCCATATTCTTTCAATTTCTGTATGATGAACTGATCAATATTTGTGAGTTATTTAAATCTTGGGAAATTGGTTTTTCAACATAACTATGCTTTAAGTTTCAACACAGCTGACCTTTTCAGTGTTTTTGATCTTCATGCTGTTTGTTCTTTCATAAACCTTAATACATTGACATGCCACACTTTTTAGATGTACTGTATATTTAAAGAAAATAAAAATCATGCATTATTCCCCTTGTTTTTTACAATTACCAAAGGGATGAATAATGATCATGCTAGGTGAACAGTCAAATAATCATCTCCGTTTCTTTGATTGACAAATGAGTGAACCAAAAGTCCATTGTGGAGTCTAGAAAAAAAACTGTTGAGTTTTCAAACAAAATGATAAAGTTAAGACCTAGGTTTTAAAAACTGTCCCAAAATTAACCTATTAGCAATCCTTATATGGTAGGGTATTCTAGTTTGAAGTTTCTGGCAAAATATTGTTGGACAAAAAGTAACATGTATCAACATGAAGTCCTAAATTACATTAAAGTAATTCAAGGTTTTGTTTTAGAAGAGTAAATGCAAATTTATACCAAGTTCTTCATTTTCTTGATGAAACTGGTGATTCTTTTCTTGGTACTATAGTAGTCATGAGACATTTCTTCAGCATTGCCAGAATTCAGGTCTGGATAACACCTGTTATGGGGTTTGAATTGATATAAAATGTACTTTTCACTGCTTTCATTAAAACATCAAATCCTTTGTGAGCAGCTTTTTTTCATCTTCAGATTTTAGCAGGCTCCCAGAAGTGCTGCACTGAAATACAGGATATACTCTGGCTCTCTGTGTTTTTCTTCATAGTGCTTTACTGGCATATATTCACTCAACACATCCACTGCATTATTTAAAGTGCTATGGGTGACACAAAAGTCATGCTAAAGTTAGATTAATGAAGCAGCAGCATCTGGAAGTAGAAACATTCACATAAATCAGATATAAATCAGGTTTTAAAAAGGTTCATTCCTTGGGAGTAAAAGTCTGCAGTGACAATAGAAATAATTTCTTCAACTATGAAAAAGTTAAGATTAAATTAAATTGGTTTTGCAAAACCAAACACACCATAGTTGATTTTTGTTTCCAGATTTGTACTTTTCCTGTAAGATAAAGACTACCCATGAATATTCAAAGGGTTTTCATCTCTTGAATGACAGCTATAATACTTCATTCTGTGAGCTAAATTACATTATGGCTGTTTATCTCTGCTGAAAGTAAGTGATGTATATTGGTTTAAAATGTAATATTCTCTAAAACTGCACTGCCAAAAAAGTACACATCTGTGTAACTGTCATATTTTAAAATAAATTGCCACATAGTAATATGCAAACTGTAACATTTTCCCTTTTAACTGCGAATTGATGGAAATGATCAACCCTGAACCTTAACATAAATTATGTGTGCATCAGCAGCAGACCTTTAAAATGCTAATGTAATATGCACTTCTGCTGACCCTTTTCTGTAGTTTTAATCAGCCCTAGTCCTGCTGCCTCTGCCCTGTTTACCTAAACAGAGTTGATCTTTTGTGTGCAGCAAGCAAGGCAGATGGTCTCTGCACCATCCTTTGTGACCCCGGGGCCCAAGTCACCTCTGAAACCATGTGACACCTCATAACTCTTTTGTTGCTGACCGCAACAATAGAGTTGTTGTGGACAATTCTTGTAAAATTAACTTACATGTAAAATTACATTTAAGATTTAACTCGTGCTGAATGAGTGGCGCCTTTTTTTGTTGCATTTTAAAGTGTGATGTTGCAACAGAGGATATTTTACTCATGTAAAACCTTTAATGTTAGTCATATATTTTTACTTGATTTGTTGCCCTTGTTGAAAAAAATGTAGGTTAAAATGAAAAGTTTTATGTTGAATACTTTTTTACTATTTCACCTGAAGGTTATCACCTTAAGCTGGGAAACAATGGTTTAAAGTAACAACTGTTCAAATAAGTACATTTCAAATATGATTAAAAGTTTGTCTACTGCAGATTAAGACTGCAGATAATTACCCCACCAAGCTTTACTTAAAAATCTCTTGAATTTATTCCAATAATTTGACTGTTGTTATGTTTGAAGTGACTGTATGATTCAAAGTCTATAGTTTTCTGACTCAATTTTTCAACAGTATAGTGCCCTACAGAAGTATGACTCCTAAATGAACAATTTTTAAATTTTGTCAGTATGTCAAAGTATTTTACTGTGATTTCATTTTTCTTTTCATTGATTAATTCAAAGTAACATATTTCTGGAATATGGAAATGAAATGGTACATGACTATCAAGAATTTTAAACATTCTTTTTTCTGATACCCCTAAATAAAATCCTGTGAAAACCAACTGGCTTCAAAAGGTGGGTAAACTCGTTAACATGACATACATTTCTAATCCACAATTCTCCCCTGTATGAAGATTTTGCAAGACATAGGAAAAGTCAATAAGTCCTTTTTGCTACAGGCCATGTATGAGGTTACACACATGTGTTAAAGAAAGTGTTCTAATTAAAGTAAAAAGTTAGTCAGTTATGTATTTTGAACCCAGAAGAGCAGCAGTTCTTACATTAAACTGCTAATATTTGCAATAACCTCAAATCACTCAGATTTTCATGGAAGACTTATGGATGGGAACACGATAGTAGTTAGTAGTTCAGATCACTTTTAAAAGGTAATTTTGTTGACCAAAGACATAAAAGGTATAACGGTTATATTCATCTAATAAAACAGTGGCATTTTTAACCCTCCTGTTATGTTTGTTTCTGAGGTACAGCAATAATGTTCGTGGGTCAGTTTGACCTGGGGAGTATTTAATCATGCATTAGTGTCAGAAACCAAAAAAATCCTCCAAAACATTTTTGTATCTGATTTTTAACTCCAATACTAACAATTTCAATCAATATTTGTGCAATGATGTTTTTTTATTTCTCAGAAATTAAGGATCAATGACAACAACTTACTCATTTACTCATTTGGACATAAAAAATGGAATTTAATTTTTTTATGTCCACTGAAAAAACCTAGACACAATGAAACAATGATTTCCTTGAAATTGATCTTTGGTAAAAAATTTTATATTACACTTTTTTTTTTTCAATGGGTGATCTTTATAATTGAACTTGAGACACACATACTGTTCAGGGTCAAATTGACCTGCTGATTAAAATCAAGACAAATGAGTCATGCAGAGAATATTCATGTTTTCCTCCACTTCTGCCGAGTGTCCACTCAGTGTGGGTGGAGTTTGTCAATGGGAACAGAGAAGGTTCCTGTCAAAAGTATGAACACCTGCTTTCTCACAGTTTCCTAGTGAAGTAAAGAGAGTAGTGAGAAAGTGGACTTGTGTGTGTCGGGGTGTGGTGGCGTGTGTTTGTGTGCGTATGGTGAAATATGGTTCATAGCTGCAAGGAAAATTATAGAATTAGACATTTCTTCATCTTGTTTTGCCCTTCAACTTGACTGCTGGGTCAAATTGACCCAAACAGTATCTATGTAGTGTGTAGACGCAGGGGGTGTTGCAAATGTGTAAAATGAGTACATTTTCAATTTATATGTAGAGTCCACCTATTAAGACAAATAGAAAAAGTTTCATGCAAAAAAACCCACTTACAAATATTTAAAAATTTTTTTTAAACGGGTCAATTTGACCCGCAACATAACAGGAGGGTTAAATCCACTTTGTGACTGACATACATAATATTACAGTGATGAGAATTTTGAGAGCCTCAATTTGATGTTCAATCTTAGCAGTAGTACTTCAGTTCAGTTCAATTATGTAAAGAGAACTTTTTAAATATGAAAATCCAGATTTGTTTTTTCCAATTTACACATGTGAAGAAATTTTGTTAGGGAGCAATTTTTTAAAATCTACTGTCACTACAGAGGAAAAGACACATTACACACAGTTTCTTAGCAACTGTTTAATCACGAAAAGCGAAAACCAGAAATTATAGACAAATATATGCAAATACAGAATAAATACAAAACAAATATTAGGACATGGATGACAGTAGACTGAAAAGTAAAACGGTATTATTGTTTATTCAAGTACCATTAGGAAACTTTGAGCTGTGGCATCATTTTTAAGAATGTTCTTGGGATTTAGATCAGCCTTATATTCATGTATCAGAGCAATTGAAATAGTATTTATGACTAACATGGTGAACCTGCTCAACGTGCTGGCCACAAGCTAAAAGTAAAGAAAAACAAAAAACACACCAGATTTTTAAAACGTATTCCAGTGAGTGATTGCTTATTGGGTTTAAAGTAATCCAACTTGCAGATGTGGAACTCTAAAGAAATTAAACCGGTATTGTAAAGATATATCAAGAGATAAGCCAATTGGATTCAGTATAGGATTGTTGCTAAAATTAAAAACAAACTCAAATTTTGCATGACAGACAACACCAAAGTCAATCAACATCTAAAAGCTGTGACAATTACTAATTTAACTTGGTGAATCAGATTGAATTTGATCAATCAAATGACATGAAAACAGCAACACGTTTTCAAACAACCAGTGGGCTTGGTACATTATGTAAAGAGTCTTGTAGAAACCTTTTTAAAATATTTTTTTAGGGTAAAACCAGGTGCTTAAAGATGCTGACTAGCTGGGACAGGGCACACAGATTATCCCATAATGAAGCATTAAAGGATTTTTAATTAGTTGCTACTGTGATATAAAGGCCCAGATATTTTTGTCCAATCAGCTAACATTTGCAGATTGATCTGATTTAAAAAAAATTAAAAAAAAACACAGCAAGGGATCATCTTTAAGCACTTAGTTCTTTAGAAGTGTCATGGCTGTCCTGTTGTATTGATGTAGTCACATGTTTCTTCTCCATGCTGATTCCTCTCTCATCTTCATATGGTGATGAAGCCTCCGTGGTCATTGCTGACTGACTCTGGGACGACGCACCGGCCCCTCCTCCTGGTCACACGTCTCTTCCGATGAAATTTAGCATAACAACGAAATCCTGAAATTCATAAAGCACCTTTGCTCAAATGTAAATCAGCCAAATGTAAGATTACAGAAACATTGTGAGGAAACTTTTAGTATTAATTCATGAAAGTTGAGGAATGCTCCTCATGGGTTCTCTGTCTAGCCCAAGTAAACACAAAGAAACATAGGATGGTGGACAAGCAATGATGCATGCACACACTGCACTTTGCAATATAACATAACTATTTAACCAAACATGCATGTTTTGTACTCTGAGAGGAAGTAAACCAAGAACCAATGCATACACATGGGGAACAATCAAACTCTGTGCAGTAAGACCCATGGCTGGGATTCAAACCCCAAGACCTTGGATGAAGTTGGATAAAATATCTGAAAACCCACGTATTGTGTCCCAATCTACAGAAATTCAAGAACTGATAGACACTGGACTTTGACATTGATCAAACAGGAAAGTGTTACACAGCAGGCTTTGGTACTCTAGGAAATCACAGTGACAGCCCTCATTCATAAATGGAATAAACACAGAACAGTGATGAATACATTTATGTGACTTGGTATTTTATAGGAGAAAGCACAACAGTAATAAAAAAAAGAAAAAATCTTTGAATGGAAGAACCAAAGAAATCTGAGCAATTGACTGAGACTTGTGTTTATTTTAAACGTAAACCACTCTATTCGGTAGCTGTATTTCTGTTTCACAGAATAATTTAGCATGTTTGAGGTAGCTTTAGTCTAATTCTTTTGGAATTATTTATAATAAAATTGAGATGTTGATTTAAGTCAACAATTAAAAACAATCAAAATCACATCTACTTACCTTCCTCACACATGCAATCATCGTAACATTTGTTGTTCAGGCCCCTGTTGTGAGGTTTGCACTCATGCTGTCTCAGGTCACAACAGGAACCTGATGCACAAGAAATACACAAATTATAACATGAAAATTAATACACAGACAGTTTGGATTGCTAGAAGCACTTTTTGTGTTATGACAAGGGTGATCTAAAAGATGTTTATTTTGGAGTGATGAAATAATTTGTTGAGTTAAGAGATGTGTGAATTAAATAATCAAATTCTATCTAATTAAAGAGTTATTTGTGTTCACACTGACCTGGAAGACAGTCCAGATGGTGGTCACATGGCTCAATTGCATCCACATCTGCTGTCAAATTTCCACTGCTGAGGTTTTTACTCCGTCTCTTGTCTGCAGCAGGAAAATCATTTCAACACAAAAGATTTATTTTAAACAAAACTGATCAAAGAGGTTGTAACTATGGCAATTATCTTTTCTTCACGGTTTTCTTCTTGGTTTTTAAAATGTATTTTTATGGTTTTAACAAGACATAATTCATCTATCTTCTAGGCTCAGGGTACAACTTCAGTGATCCCAGACTCTTACCATAGCATAAAAATGGGCTTTATTTTGTAATAAGATATCATAATTGTTTCTCCCAAATCTGTAATAGAGGTTTTCAGTTCTTTAACTGAATTAGCTTAAGAAGAATTTGTCTTTTTTCTTCTTAATTAAGAGGACATGTTTCTTTAAAAGTCGTATATTCTGTTTTAAAACACTGACTGGAATTCAGTGGTTTAGATTTTAAAAACTTCTCTTTAGATATTAGAGTTCTGGCACCCAACAAATCTATCTGAAATTAGATTCTTCATTTAAGTGACTTTTCCAAAATTGAACTGAAAAGCTTTGATTTCACAGATGATAACAAAACTGCACTACAAACCATGACCAAAGCCTTAAACTCTGTGCTTATAACAGGAAGCTAATGTGACAATTCTGTTCACATAATTGATTATTTGAGCTGTAAAATGTATGCCTATTGTAAAACCCATGTGTGTTTTAGCCCTACAACAATATCTAAAAATAAATGATTGTATAAAAAATCTGTTAGAAAAAATTGTACCGTTATATAGACCAGGAGGTTGTTTTTTTAATCAGAGAGACCATGTCCTTAATAGGATTTTCCCTGTCAATTAAAATCTTTAATAAACCTGCATTACAGTGACATTATGAACCTTTCTTTCTGGAAGATGGCCAGGAATCCACAGGCTTCATATCTTCATAATCTGTCCAGTCAAAGAGCGTCATGTCCAACGTTGGCATCACCTCTCCTTGACCTTGTCCAGACTTCTGAAAGTCAAACTTAAATTTAAATTGCAAGATCACAGTATTTTCAATCATTTCAGAGGAATTATTATCATTAAGTCTCACGTGGATTTTGTGCAAAAAAAAACAAATAACATACAGATGAACAAGAATCTTCTTCCCAATTAAAAACTGTTTGCAGGTAAATGCATTAATGCTGTTCTTATTGCAACATTTTTGTTGTGACCAGCAGCAGTGAAGCATCAGTGATTCATAAACTGCCCTGAAAGGACAACAGAGACAACAGCTAAGCTTCAGAAAACAATCGATTGGTAGCAGAGAAAATGTCTGCCCACAGACCAGCATACAAATAAACTTTACACTGCTTCTGTGTTTTAAATACACTGTTTAGAGACTGAAGCTTACAGATCATTAAACACAACTGCATACTTAATTTGTTTTTATTAAGGAAAGGCAAAGACTAATTCTGGCATTAAATGCTTCAGGAGCAGCGCTTGTGTGCATTGTAACATTTACAAAACACTAGATGATAGTGAAGGATTAATAAATACATTATGCCCCTATTAGGTCTAAAGTTTTAAAAGCAATATCTCAGATTAAAAATTAATGATCTCTCTTTCACTTTGCTGTTTGAAATGTTTTAATCTTCGGCCTGAGTCATGTGTTTATTTAAGTGGAAGTGCTTTAAAATTTAAATATTCTTTCTTTAATTAAATAATAATATTCAGATGCGAAATTTGTGTCACTTCAGCAAAACAAATCCCCACCGTCATTTTCTGAGCTGTTCTATTTTGCAATAAAAGCCATGAAAACGATTTCAAGATTCAATTCCTTCATGGAAAACAAATGCCTCACAGTGTAATTCAGTCAGCAGGACTTTGAGATGTTTCAAATGAAATTCTTTAAACAATAACCCCCTGGTGAAACAAGATCCATACTTTCCTTCAGCCTCTGGAAATAGACTATTGGAAATATCAATTAGTTTAATAGCAGGAGGTACCAGTTTCTGCACAGAAGCTCTTTAAACCTTGAATAAAAAGTGGATTAAGTGCTAATTAAAAAAATCTTGCTTCTTGCTCAAACCTGTGAACACTGGGGTTCCTAGGGTGATTTTTTTTAGTCTTTCATAGTACAAAAATATTTAATTACTCTTTTTTTTTTTTTAGAAAAATGTACCTTCTTGGATGTCAGTGCACAGCACCTGTTTCAAGACATTAAACCTTGTGAATTGTTATGTGGTTCGCTGGATTTTCAAAAGTTTAGAAATGTCCTTGTAATCTTTTTCAGCCCAATAGATTTTTTTTATTATCATTTTGGTCCTTATCTGCTCTTGGTTTTTCTATAAATTGAGAAATGATGGGGTTTTTTGGCAATCTTGAACCCTTCATGTAGCACTCTATAAATGGCCTTTCTGCAAGAAGAAAGAAATTGTTGAAAGAATATCACAGTTATAAATTCTGTAATAAACAGTGTAGGGGACACAGAAGACATGTGGTCAGATGAGATTATACTGCAAATTCAACTATTTGGCCATTTAAAATAATCTATGTTGAGAAAAACTAACAGACACACAATTTCCATACACACTATCTATTTAATCTCATTAAGCTTGAGATAATTAGTGATGAAAAACTGACAAACATTTTTAGATACTGGATGTGCAAAATTATGGAGACATATTGCAAAAGACTTGCAGCTATGCTTTTAAGAATGTGGTTCTACAAAGCATTGAGTCCAGAGGGGACAGAAAGCAAATGTAAGTAAGACACTTTACTTTTTTTTTTACACTACTCTACACATTACTGTGTGTGTATCGCTCACATAAAATTCCAATAAAATAGACTGAAGTTTGTGTTTGTACAGTTAAGGGTGAGTAAATACTTCTGCAAGGTACTACGAAAAAATAAAAATATTGAGTAGTTGGATTTCTACAGAGATCTCAACGAGAAATGGGGCTCATCACGTGGCTCTTTGTGTTATGTCATCACTTTCAAGAGTTATGCTGTATAGTTGATAAAGTCCTAGTTTTATAATTTAATTGGTTCTAAGAAATTAATTTTTTCTTTTACACTTCACCCAAAGATGGGCGCATAATTAGCTTCATGCCCAGAAATGGACAGATCTAATTGAAAACATGTATTTCTCATTCTGGGTGGATGTGACAGGTGGTGAATGTCGGCCTCTGCACCCTGCAGTTTCTCCAGAACACAAGCCCATAATAGAAGAAAAAAGCCGGAATGGTGGTGACACATGGACAAAAAGGTGCTCACAGAAAACATGTTCTCGAACTTAGAGAGCCAGCAGTCTGCTACAATTACAATGAATATGGTCATACCTCTCAAACACACTGCAACAAAGAGCCAGAGAGGTTGGATTGCTGGAGGACATTTTTCACCAGCAGCATTCAGCTTGACAATTTCTTTTCTAAGATGAGCTAAGAGATTTGGAGCAGCATAACTGCAGCAATGGGGTCCCATTTTCATTCCATTTCCCTGGTACACTGGAGTCGCACTGAGGTACAGGAGACACAGCCTTTAATAAGCACTCCAGTTTTGTTGAGGTTACCTGGGGTTTGGCAGAGCCAGGGGGACGCGTTGGGGGATGCTCGTTCGTCGCTGTGGTAACCATGGAGGAGTCAGAGTCAAAGAGGCTGTCAATGGGGGAGGGGGGTTCACTGGGTGGGGTCACGCCAAGGAAGGGGGAGGTAGATGGTGAGGATGAAGAAGGGGGAGGATCCTCGAATTGGTCTCTGTCCTTGAACGCAGAGCTGGCCTCAGGCCCTGAGGGAAACCCTGACAAGATGGAAAAACTGTTGTTTTGTTTTGGATCTGAACAAAATCTACAAGAGCATATTCAGATCGTTTTGTTTTTTCATAACAACTCCTATTTCATTTTGCAATGCTTTTTTCGTACAGATGTTTTCAAAAATATTTCCTCCTGAACATTATTATTGCCAATGATACCAAAGTTATGCATACATTTAAGGTCCAAATTATTCATACACTAGGCAGATTTAGGTTTAATGAAAACTTCTGTTTCTTTAGGTTGGAAATAATCTTAATGTTTTATAAAAGCCAGTCCTGACTTCAATTTAGTAGCGAATCTGTGGAGGAAGATATAAAAATGCTGTATGACAAACAAATCAGTTTCAGAATTCTGAGTTAACTAAACAATTTTCTTTCAAATTAAAAATCGAAGGGCGTGCCGTGGTGGGATAGCGCGAACCATGTTTGGAGGCCTTGAGTCCTCGACGCGGCTGTTGCAGGTTCGACTCCCGGACCTGACAATATTTGCCGCATGTTTTCTCCCCTCTCATTCCCCCATTCCTGTCAGCCAACTTTCATATAGGGGACATTAGAGCCCACAAAAGACCCCCTGGAGGAGTTTTAAAAAATAAAATAATAAAATATTGAAAATGTCTCTAAATGAAATGTTTTTCTGTCTTTTTAATCTGTTATAACATCACCAACTTGTATTATGTACATTTCATAATAAACGGCGTGGCTTTATTGGTTTCCTTTAAAGAGCTTTACTAACAAAGCTCCACACTGCTCTTTTGTTTGAGTAAAGGTGAATTAAATGATAATGAGGACAAATACCTTTTGTGGGGTAGATTATTAGACCTTTAATTATAATAGTATTTACTGTGACATTTTAGGCTATAAAGGCTCTGCAGCTTGTGATAACATTAAAATTAAACATATTTGATTTGAGAATTATAGCAATGTATAGCAACATCAATGTTAAGTTTCGTCGTTGGTCTAGAACTGAAAATGGTTCAACTCAAAGTTCTGTTTAAACACTTGACCTGAACTTGTGCAAATCTCACCTTTTTTGTGTCGCACCTTGTCTCGTCGACTCCCTTGCTTCTTGTTCTCGAAAAGGTGCCTGTGTCCATTCCCGTGGCCCCTTACCTTGCGTGTTCCTACTAG
This sequence comes from Xiphophorus couchianus, assembly GCF_001444195.1. NCBI lineage: Eukaryota > Metazoa > Chordata > Actinopteri > Cyprinodontiformes > Poeciliidae > Xiphophorus > Xiphophorus couchianus. The sequence continues at coordinate 8,078,274 of NC_040247.1, forward strand.
CTGGTTTTCCTGGTTCTTGCTTTCCTGGTTTTGGGATGAGCTCTTCGCACTCTGTCGAGCTCTGTCCCTGCTTGGGCCCATTTCAACTCTCACTGGGTTCAGGCCCTCCAGGCCTGTCTCCTCATCACCAAGCCTGGGCAGAGGATGCAGGCCCCTGTGAGAGAGGATTCCAGCTTCGCCTTTAGCATAGCGGCTCCTCTGGCTGCCGTGCCCCCTGCGATCCCTGCCATGGCTTTGGCTCTGCAGAACTTGACCAGGGTACTGTAGGGCATTACTGCTACCTGCTGCGGTTTGTGCCTTTCTCCTCTTGCCATGTGGAGCAGCAGGATCAGTACCTTGTGACAGAGCCAGGATGGTAAACAGGAACACCAGCAGCAGACTCCAGTGGAGTGCCATTTTCTCTCCAACACGGCGCCACCTGCTGAGAGATGAAAACACATCTAAGTACTGTTCATTTTTTATTTATTTTTTTATTAAATGTAAATTACCTAGAAGTTCTTAAACACAAGCAGACCCGTTTACACTTTTACTGAGTTTTCAATGGTCCTTTGCTTTTAATAATTTGTTTTCACCTTTACATACAGTCTAGTCATTTTTAGCCATAAAAACATACTTAATTATGATTAGACAACCATACTTTTATTTTTTACTTCAAGAACATAGATGAGTCAAATTTTTTTAGCTAAGCTTTTGTGCTTCATGTTCGGCATCCTGTCCTTTTCTCGGAACAAATGGAGCATCTGCAGCCGGGCATCTTGTATTGCCAGTTCATCTGTTTGCACTGGTTAATAAGAGGTTTTGCATCTGCTTTAACAATCAACAATTTTGTAATTTTTTTTTTTTTTTTACAGAAAATAAAATTTGTTTCAAGACACCAATATGAGTTAGAGGTGGTCTGAAGTTGACTTGGTTTGCTCAAAGGCGCTAATGTGTCAAATTGAATAAGAAACAACTAGTACAAACAGCAATCAGGTTTAAAATAAATAGAAATAAGGTGTAATTCAAAGTCTAAGAATATTACACAATTAAATATGTGAAATAAAACAAACATCGCAATTTAAAAAAAATACGATAAAGAAAATAGACTTGCATGCAATACTTTGAGTGCTCACTATTTGTTTATGGGTACAACATTGAGAAAGGAACAGCAACTGTAGCAGTAGTAGTATTAGTAGTATTTCATTAAGCTTGAAAGGATTAACTTTAATTTAAATTTGAAGTGTTTTACAGAAAGACTGGAAATAAACTGAATTTATTTCATTGAGCTTATTCAGTCCAGACCAATAGTTCTAGAGATTATGTTTTTTAATTGTGACCATTTTAAAAAATATTTGTTTGGCATTTTAATCGTGTAGCCTAATTTTAATTTTTGTGTAACTTTTGCTGTCTCTTGGTCAGGACTCCCCTGATAAAAATAGGTTTGTAATTTCAACGGGGCTTTACTGGTTAAACAATAAAAAACCTTTTCCTGGGGCGTGCCGTGGTGGCGTAGGGGCTAGCGCAACCCATATTTGGAGGCCTTGAGTCCTCAACGCGGCCGTCGCGGGTTCGACTCCTGAACCCGACGATATTTGCCGCATGCCTTCCCCCCTCTCCTTCCCCGTTTCCTGTCAGCCTACTGTCGTATAAGGGACACTAGAGCCCACAAAAGACCCCTTGGAGGGGTAAAAAAAAACAACCTTTTCACAATGCTTCTTACATTTTCACTATTGTGCCTTCATACATAACTCAAAACAAGACACTGCACTGCGCACATCTTTCATCACTGTCTATTCAGTGGTCTCAAGAGCCCTCCAGCTGCACCTTTCATTATGAAAGTCAACATATCTGAGATGTGACTGAACTGAAATATGAGGCTCAGTATATCTACATTATTGGTGTGTCACTGCAACCAAATGTGAATAAAATATGTGAAGAACAAAGCAGTGAAGTGGAACATTTATTCTTTTTTATCACTGCCTTGAGGCCCACTATCTTATAGGACAATACGGTAAAACATTTTTTTAGCTTACATTCTGATTTAACATCAGTAGGCAGTTACTTGCATCTTCAGTGACATTTAAATTTAATTTAGTTTATTGAACTTTGATCATGTTAATGCAAAGCATAACTATGTTAAATACAATACAATAGGTACAATACAAAAATTAAATATAATGTGTACCTAACTCTTTGCCTTCATGATTTAATGTACTAAAAATTACATGTTTAAGACGGAGGAAGGACCATGCATAGTAGGAAAGCTACAAAGAATTTAAATTTAACCCTGCAAGATTTGGAGTAATACATGAAATAAAAATAATAAAGCATGTTTACCTCCAGTATGTATTTTGCATTGCTTGACTGTAGAGCTTTCCACTTATCGAGATAGTTTGTGACAGTTTATACAATAAAAACCTATTTTTTAAAAATCACGGCACGATCTCAATTGCCTTAAACTGATCCCTGCATGCATTCAAAGCTCCACAAAAACACATACTCCACAGATAACAAGTGAAGCATGTTATGTTACTATTATTGTAATCACATGATTACAGTGAATGAAAACATTTCAGATTACAATATTAAATCAGACCAACATTTTTAATACATTTATGTTGGCTTAATGAAATAATATTTAATACCTGCTTAAAGACAATAAAAAAAAAAAAACATTTAAAAAAATAATCTGAAAAGCGAACTTCAATTTAATGCATTTCCTAATTTGTTTAGCATGACTGTAAATAAGAAATAACTGCGTAGATTCCTAATGGGACTTTTTTTGGATATGACATATAGATTATTTTCTCCTCAGATTATTGTATTCGTCAATGGCACTGCTGTGTGTTCTCATTGTTATTCCCAGCACCACACAACAGGCACAGATGGTTTTCCTCCTTAGTAAAACTCAAGATGACATAGTTAAAAATTGTTTGTTTTGTCCTCTTCTTAAAATGATACAATCCATCGCTGCAGACAGTACACACAGCTGTTATGGTGTTGCAGCAGACGGGTCTCTTGTGTTAAAAGACAAACTGCGGTGCAGGGTATACAGAAAATCAATAAGCAAGAAGTATTGAGCTGTTAGTGATGGTGAGTGTGTGCTCTCTCCGAGCCTGGAAGGCTGAGTTGTGAGGGGGGCTGGGGCCTGATGAGGTCTTTGGTCTTTCATCACACTAAGTTGAGAAAGGCACACCATTGGTACACATGGGACATTTAAGGGTTTCTAGAAATAACAAAAAAGAATAGTCTGCTTTGTGTGAGGGGTGTGTGTGTGTGCACGTGGGGGTGCGCATGTGGGGGTGTGTTCGTAAATTGGGCAGAGGATAGTGCTGATGTCAGGGGAAATTTGCAGTGCGAGTGCAAGTATCACTCATGGGATTTAGAGCTGGTGTATGTCAATGGACCTCTGGGAGTTCAACCAGCTGGACTCTTTGAAAACTTGTGCGTGTGGCTCTTCACTGGGGTGAGATCTTTATCTCTAAGTAGGCCTTTGGGGTGTCAAAGATCAGGGTTATCAGAACGGGAATCTGTTTGTTTGACATATGAAGTGTTGCTGATGTTGAGTGCTTAACCCTGTAAGACCAAAAGAGGGATAGAGTGGACAAATAAACTAACAAATGGACAGAAAATGTATATTCTCATGTAACTGTTTTTGAAGCACATTTAAGTGACACTGGTCTAGAATTGGTTGATTATTTTCATGGCTGTTTGAACAAAAGTTGAACAATTGTAAAATAATTTCAAATTTCTTTTTCATCAACTTCTCTAGTAAAAATATCACCTTTTACATTTTTTCTAAATTTTGAAGACGAAATTCATTGGCAATTGCTTTAAAACTTTTTATTGTGTTTTTTTTTCTTTCTGACCAGCATCTTTATGTAGATTTACATACTAGAAAAGTTACGTCCTAGTAAGTTTACTTCAAATGCTAGTAACAAACCAGCTGCCTAGTAAAATAATCCAAAAATTGACCAAGTGAAAATATGTTTGATCACAGCAGATAGACAAATATTACAGGAATAACAGTTCTGGATATGAGGGATGTGGCACCACTATCTGTGGGCGGGGAACCAACAAAATTAATTAAAAAAAACAAAACAAATATGACTAGGAAACTTGAAGCGCGTTTTTACAAACAGCATATTATTCTTTAAATGTTAGTATTCTGGTACAATTAGCAGCAAAGTAAAATAATGCACCAGCCAAGTCAACACTTTTGGAAACAAAAAACAAGCAAGTAAAGTACATTTTTACACAAATCAATGAAATTTTTGGATCTACACAGTTCAGTCAAATTATGAAATGTTTCTGTTTTGTTGCAAAAATGTTCAAATTATTCTAAATTAATGCAAAACTGCCATTTACCTGTAACACTTATTGTAAAGAATCATCCTATCAAGGCAGAGACAGTCACTGTGGAAAAGCTGAGAGGTTCAAATGTTGTTCTCTGCATGGATACATGATTTCTTTACAATATGATCTTGGATTCTTTGTCTGCATCTCCACAGGAGGCAGAAGCAACTGCAGGAGAAAGTCTGAATCTAAGTATAATTTTTACCTTGAGAACCTAATCTTCTTTTCTTGTTTGTCTGTTTTAGTCTTTTTCGATTGCTTAATCACAGCTCACAGTTTAATTGTTTTTAGATAGCAAACAAATTTAAGTGGTTATGGTTGAAAAATTTAGCCTTGCACTGTCTTGCATGCTAATGACCAAATGCCAAAGTGATTAGTTAGGGGTGACGCATATCCAATAGTTAAAACAGATCAATACTTTATCCTGAACTGTGTGTCGGCTGCCTGTACATTATCATTGACAGCTCTGTGCTAAACCCAGCTGTAATTATATTCATAGAGGGAACAAAATCAGGCCAACGTCACACGAATACAGGAAGGTTGATGATCACTGTTAGCAAAACCTCACAACATATATGATAATGTTTAGTAAATTTTTTAAGAGCGTCCTGCTGGTGTCATACTGTAGTAATTTGGGCTACAAACATTATTTTGACAAGTTACAAAAGCTCCTAAATGTATTTCCTAAGACTCTTCCGGAAACAACAAAAAATGCAAGCTGTTTTAAAACAATTCAAGGTTCAGAACAACCATAAATGTTAGAAAACAACATTCCAATTTAAGTTAAATATAAAATTAGAGCAATATAGATGTTTGAATATAAATGAAATAAGCACATAATGGCAGATTTTACAGCAGTATTAGTTGCCACACGATTCCTTTTTTGTATGGCATCGTGATATCAAAATCCCACTTTCTACTGGTACTAAAAAAGCAGATGTGTGTGCAGACAAGCATTAGGGAAATAAAATATTCAACACCAATGAAATTCATGTATAGAAAGTCAAAAGGAATCTAAGCTTTATGGGACAAAATATTTTTACTCAAGGAAAAGTACTGTAGAAAAACTGCTATTGTTTTGCCTATTTTTAAAAAGAAAAATCCTCAATAGAATATCTGAAAAAATATTAAAAACAAGATTTCATGACTTTAAACACAGCTTTGCAAAGAAATTTTGGCTTTCAGCCCACAATTAACATATTTTCTCCCAACTGTGTCTTTTAGATAAGAAAAAAAAACCCAAAATAAATAAATAAAAATCTTATAGTGGAACCAGATAGTGGGAGCATTTTTTTTGCTATGCAAGAAAATGCTATGCTCCATTTTCACAAATAAGAGCAAAAATGGTCTTTTCAGAAGTATTTATTCTCAACCTAACAAAGATTGTTCTTTTTTTTTTGAGTGGAAGAAATCAAAGGATAAATGTTCTGTTTGCAGAAACAAGCACAAATCATGATCACCTGCACAGCAGATAAAAACAGAAGCTTCACAACAACATGACCCTTCTAAGAAACCAGTTTCTCAATAAAAAAGAAAAGAGGAAAAATGTGACGCTTGCATAGGAACAGAAGGCCTCCCCATCAAATCTGAGGCCTGAATAGAGCTGTCAACTGAAAGGGAATGCAACTGACTATCTCAGCACAGCAGCGCCTTGTTTCCCTCTCGCAGACTTTCATGTGCTACTAAACAGGTGGCCCTTTGACGAGACGCGGGGTGAGGGTGATAATGGTGCACTCTGGGTGGTATTCTGGGTTTCAAGCGTGTCATCTAGTGTGTAGTAAACAACCACAGCCTCCTGCTGGTGCTGTGTATTAAAACAAGCCTAGTGAAGCACAGCAGGACGAACATCTGCACCGAGGTGATGGGACGCCACAAACTGGTGGCCTGACAGGTTTCTTTATCAACTTTCCCAAAGAGGATAATCTACTACTCGAATGGCAACCACTATACCAAAAGGAGCTATCAATGAAGCATTTAAAGAATCACCTCGACCTTAAGGATATTAGGAGAGTTCTTATCAAAAGAACTTAATATTCTGTCTAAATCATACTCTCTTTAGAGGGATTCAAAATTATGTTTGCCAGATTTTCTTTAATGCAGCCACCCTTTCGCTGAATGTTAGCTGTTTAAATCAACTACTTCTCAAAATGCTGCAAAAATGTCATTTTAATCTCTGTATGACACAATGTAATCTTTTTTTTTTTTAAAAAGACAAACGATGATACACTGCTGGATTTTATAATAAACAACGGGAAGTTTCTACAAGATGCACTAATATGTTTTATTGGTGACTTTAACTAAGTTGCAGTCTTATTAGCTTCGTTTCCATACATAGAAATATTTGCGATAAAACTGAGCTAAATTTCAATACATTTGCATTAGGGGTGCACCTATTGCAGTTTTCTGACCAATCTCAGATTATCAATCTTTAAAAAGCCTGACCTGCTGATTCCGATTTTGTCTGATGCCAATTTTTCAGAAATGTCACTAAATATAGCAAGATTGTTGCTGAGTTGACTGAGTGGGCTTAGTACTATTATCTGCAAACATGCAGACATGACCTGGTGGGCTATCAGTCAAACCTCTCTCACTGGAGAGCAAAAAAGGACATTGGTTGATTTTTAGACTTTTGCTGAGGTAGATAATGTCAGGGGATAAGATCGGCTTCACATGTAAGTATTGACCAATTGCCAAGCTCCCAAAATTAAAGAAATCGGCACCGATAAATCGGCTGGGTGATAAATCGGTGCACCCCTAATTTGCATGCATGTCTTTCTTGAAAACAATCACAGCTACATTGAAGAGTTACACAATTTTAACCTTAACTAAAGATTTCAAAAACATTTAATATCAGACTTTCAAAGAACGCACGCACTCCAGAATATGTCTATCTAAGCTGGTCATTTATGTAAGACTGTAGCTTTGCCAATCTTACCTTCATGAAAAACTTTACTTACTTAAATATATTTACCATACCTTGCTTTCATGCATGCATGACATCATAAAAAAAATACAGTTAAACATCAAGACATCGCAGGTATAGCTGTATTACTTATTTAAAAAAATAGATTTAAAGTTCAATTAAAAAAAAAAAAGCACACAACAAATGTTTTAATTGAACAATGAAGAGGCTATCTTAGATTTTTATAAAATATTTATGTCTAACATTCACTCCAAAATGTGCTAATTTAATCATTTGTCAAACTCTCTCAAGGCTCTTGTTTGACACATTTTACATTAGATAAATCCGTGGCAAAACCTGGCTTGATTTTTCTTTCGGCTCAATAAAACAACAAAATTCTGACAAAGTAACAGCATATCTGCCCTCCTGATGCTGCTTTTAAACAATGTGAATTTAAATATATATGGAAACACAAATGGTGCTGTTTGGTGGACGATATTCACCCCACATGAAATGTACCTTAAGGCATCATGCAATATAAGGCCAGCTCTAGATTTTGTTTAATTAACAAAAAAAAAAAAAATCAGAGTTGCGGCTAATAATCAAATAATTCTTGTTAGTTTTTTTCACAAATACATGGATTCTTTCCTGTACCAATAAGCAGTACAAAAAGATACCTTTATAAAATTAAACATAATTTAATTTTACTTTAAAAGTATACCTTTCCCCCCATCATTTTTTTCATGAAAAAATTACATTTTAAGATTGTTTTTAAAATGAAAAAAAAAAAAACATGAACGTAGAAGAGTTTTTGTGATGCTCAGATGATCCAAAATTTATATTAAAATTTCAACATCAATTAGCTGGCTCTGAACAATTCAGTTGTTGTTGAATCAGTGTATCTTCTGTGAAGGTGAGATTATAGCTGTGATTTTTACAGCATGGGAGTAATAACTATTTACATTTTGATGGATGAAAAAAAAATCCTAAAATAAATATGACACAATTCACACTAATTTGATCTCTCTAAGACTCAGACTGAATTCTTGATCTGAATCTCTGCTTCTGACCGTCTGATACTGAATGTTTAAATTCGGCACTAGGCTGAAGGGAAAAATGTGAGCTCCAATATAAAATGCAATAAAATCTTAAAATCAATTCTATATTTTTCGGAAGCCAGGGCAGAGAGGCCGAAATTGAGCTGTAATAGTTTACATTTGTAGAAAACACAATTTTTATGTATGAACGTGTGTGGTGGGAGCTTTCATAAGCACAGCACATGGCGCGAGAAGGCCACCCGGGAGACATGAATCAAAGTAGAGTGTGTAAGTGTAAAATGATTGGTAATCTTGCAACAAATTGCAAAGCGGGCCCTATTGGAGTGCTGGATGATTAAGCTCTGATGAGATCAGAGACCTCTCTCCAGTCTGTGATCAACTGGTCAGTCCCTTAAGCAACGCTGTGCTCCAGTGACAGACTCGTTATAAAAATATACTTAACAGAGCCTGAACCCGGATCCGTGGCAGAGACAGAAAAGGTTGGAAAAAGAGAAGCGACGGGGCGGAACAGGAGGCGACCCTGGTATTAAACTGCTGCATGTGTGCATCTTTCAGCTTCACCTGCTGTGACACCAGACCTCGAGGAGCCATCTGCTCCCGTTGTTTTATCTCTCGGAGGAACCAGCAGGGCCATAAGGATCCAGCAAACAAAGACTCCAGAAACAGGCTGTTCAAGGAGAGCCGTCATGTTACACAGAGACACCTTTACACTGTTTTTATTCTGTATATGTACAATGACTTCAATTTAAAATTAAGTATATTTTCTTGATAAAATACAATCAACTCAAAAGCCAGCTGTTTTCCAGTCTTTTGAGCTATGCATAATTTGCTCATTTAAAGCAGTCTGTCAAAAAGAAACCACAGGCCACAATGTGGGCGTATGGCTTCAAACTAACAAAAAAATCCCCTTCGAGCTGCATGGATCACTGAAGTGTACACTTAAAACAGACTTAACATATAATGAGAGGGAAAATCTAAAATTAACTGCAGTAATCACAAGGAAAAATTTATGCTGAAAACACAAACAGGCTTTGCTCTGCATAATGCAATATCACTGTGCAATTAAGTAAGAATGAAGCATGTTTGGTTCATAAACACTTACCTCTACATCTCTTTCACTGGCTATAATACGTCTACTTGGTGCAGCATGGGTGATCAGAAATATCACCTCAATAAAATTGGAGCAAAATACTGAGATAGTTAATGGCACTGCTCAGAAAACAAGTCTGCCAAGCTGCAGCCAATGCCATAAAACTTCATTTCCTCAGGGACCAATTCCACTGACTTCAGCACAATAAAACTGCTTTGTCTGTCAAATCCTCCACAGTCTTTGGTGAGATTCACACATTGACTGGAGGGGATTTCTGTAGCTCATAGGTGTGGAAGCAGTGATTTAAAAAAAAAAAAAAAGCCATAAGGAAGGTCCATCTGTCAGCAACAGAAGATGAGCAGAGAGCAGGGAAGACACAAAACAATTGGGCGGTAATTTGATTGCAGGTACAACAGATGCAGGATGAGACCAGAACATTGTCTCCGAAGCAAAGCAACAGCAACAACATCTCGTGAAAACTCGTGCCAGTGCAGCAACACTTTAACTCTGCTTAAATCACTGCATGCACACAACTCACAGCAGGGAGACCTCCTCTGACACCCACACAGAGGCATGTTCCAGAAATGTTGCGAGACACAAGCAGCACCAAGAAACGAAACAAGAGATGACCCACTGAGAGAAGTGAGAACGAGAGAGACAAATGGAAGGGGGAGGAGGAGAGGGTGAGAAACTGGGAGGAAAATGAGAAAATGAGATGCAACACAGAAAGAGTAGAGGTAGTAAAGAAATAGAAATTGAGGGTTTATCTCATTTACGTAAAGTGTCTAAGACACCAATTTATTTATAGCAGGAAGGAACACCAACTGTGTCTACTCAAACACAACAAAGCTTTGGCTGCTTCAACCACCAACAAAACTTGTTTCTTCTGCTGACCCATGAAATGTGGACACCTGTGTCTGTATGTGGACATTCCACATGGGAACAGTCTAACCCACCAGCAGGGGGGAAATGCTCCTGTTTGGACATTATGAAGTGAAGCATGCAAACTAATTATATGAACCCCAAATTTTCTCTACCCCTCGGCTTCACCTCCTCCTCCTTTTCATGGAGTGAGCAGCACTTGCTGACCTGCCAGAGTTGAGGGATCAAACAGATGCAGCCACATTTGGCAGCACTCAACACAAGTTGTGAAGCATTGGTGCACGAGAAGAATGGACGATCAACAATGATCTCACTCAGGATGAATCGTAGCAGGGGTGCAGCTCGTGCTGAGACCAAAAGCAAAATTCTGAAACAATTTGTGAGATGGAAATAGTTTTAAATCACTGAAAAAAGAAGGCTAGAAATAATATTTTAAAAATCATTGATAATACTTTGCAGAAACACTTTTACTGACCCTCAAAAAATAGATTTTAGTGACAAACTTCTTCATTTTCAGAAAAATAACTCAGAGAAAGGATACAGCTTGAAACATAACGTCAGAGTGTCCTTGGGTGATTTCACATATTCATCTTTCTGAACTGATATTCAGAGTTTCTGTTCACTCAGCATTTAATCAGGATTTCTTTTGTTTGTTTGTTTTTTCTGCTGACTGAATTCGTATGAACTCAGTCAATTTTTGCAATGAATTTGTCACAATTGTTCTAAGTTCCCCCGGGTTTGCAAATCTTGATTAAGTTACTCTCTTCAAGTCAAGCAGGTTTTTTAAATCTGGGGAACTCAGTGGACAAATTTCCATGAATAAAGTTACATGCCACTGTAAACTCGCTCGAGCGTCTAAAAAACGCTTCAAAGTGTGAAAAAAGCTGCTCATTTACATTATAAAATGCAAGGTAAAAACATTAACATAGCATCTAAACGCAACGCTTGTGTTGAGATTATTCTTACTTTACGTTGGTTTGTCGTTTTCCTTTGATTTCGTCTCGGATTTAAGCGGCAGTTGGGTCATAAGGCTTCAGGTGGGACAGATACGCCGCGCAGCAGCAGAAGCAGAAACAGAAGCAACAACCCGGTGGTCCGCTCTCCAAGATGATGTGCCGAGCATCCGGACACTCTCCTCCTACTTATGGCAGTGAAAAAAGACGCCAGATCGGGGTGCGCGCTCACGCTTGCGCGTCCGCGGAAGGACTGAATGTGTCTCTGAGAAGAAGCTTGTGATTGCAATGACCACAATGGCGTTATTGGAGAAATAAGAAGGGAAAGGTTAGATAAAAGAAAAAAAAGTCACAAAAATATGCACACTTAAAAATCTTTTTAAAATGAATACATTTTTATTTTCTGCGCTAACCTGAATATAACACATAGCTGAAAAGTCATTACAAATGCATTTATTAATATATATATATATATATATGTATATATATAAGTACATTTGTATTATGCACACACCTCAGATTTCAACTACAGAAGCTCTATTTCCAGATCAATTCATATTATGTTAAGTTTTTTTGTCTTATTAAACATCTCTCAATGATCCCAAGCTCTTGCCTGCTCATGGTCCAGCTCCAACTATACAAAACATGATAAATAATAAACTTAATTTTCTTATTTTTATTGATGTTTCTTATGATTCTTAATTGAAGTCTTAAAATAAATTTTCAAATTCTGAGAAATACAACTGGGGTGTCCAAAGTCAGTCCTCAAAGGCCACTATCCTGCATGATGTCTCCCTGGTTCAACACAGCTGGATCAAATGATAGCTTGTTAGCAGCTCTCAGCAGAACATTGACATGCTGAGGAGGAGGAAGTAACTATCACCAGGGAGAGAGCTACAACATGCAGGATGCGGACCCCTGAGGACTCACTTTGGACACCCCTGATCTACAAAAACAAATCACAATGTGGAAATGGAAATAATTCATCCCTTAGAATCTCAGGGGTGTCAAACTCCAGTCCTCAGGGGCCGCTGTCCTGCAACTTTTAGATGTGCCTTTGCTGCACCACACCTGAATAGAATAATTAGGTCATTAGCAAGGCTCTGGAGAACTGATCTACAAAAGGAGGAGGAAATTAAGCCATTTCATTAAAGTGTTTTGCACCTGTGGCACATCTAAAAACAGCAGGACACCGGCCCTTGAGGACTGGAGTTTGACACCTGTGCCTTAGAATCTTTTTAAGGGTTAATTGTTTTATGCATATAAAAAAATGCACCCTTTCTTAATATCACCATACATTTTATGTCTTAAAAAACTTAACATTTTCACAGTGGATTTTTTGTGTGTGTTTTTTTGTTGTTGTTTCTTAGTAAACATACATTTGACAAAAGCACTTCAGAATTGAAATATTAAATCAATTTTTGGTTTCTTACTTCCAATATTGGATAGTCTTCTGATAATTATGTGATTCTCCTGATCATTTATGTTGAATGTCTTCAACAAAAGACTAAAACTTGGACAAGGCATTGGGCATCAAAAATGTGCTTCTCTTTTGAAGAACAGAATGTTGCTAATCAGCCCAAACAACTGCATAAAAATTCATTAAACAGCCTGCAATCAAAACTTTTGCCATAAGAAGAGATCAATGTAACGCTGTTGTAGTTAATTTGTAACAAATACATTAATCTAGAATTATTGAAATAGCTTAGAATAGTGGAAGAAGCTAAATTTGTTGGTTAAATAATTCTGTTTCAACCAAGCACTTCAGACACTTTGCACCGATATGAAAATAATCACATAGTAGATGTGCATGCCAGAATCTATGGGTGCATCTGAATGAGTAATAAATGTTTTCAAAGTCAATAAGCAGAGAGAAAATGTGAGAAATACTACTACTGATATTCAGTAGAGAGTAAGGGTTTTCTACAATAGATATTCTCTGCAGTTAAACCCGGTCACTAAATCTTTTATAGGCTGCTTCTCCTCCAGAAGAGCTGCAGAGGACTCCAACCACACTCAATCTGAATTTACACCCTGAGCCTTTTGTGTCCTGGCAGAGTTAATTCTGTGTATTTGCCAAATAATTGTGCATAAATCACTTTTGGGAATCGGATGACATTTAGAAATGTAGGGTGCTGTTTTGCTGGTGACAAAATGAGCTTGTTAGCTTTATGGGGACAAGTGGAAAATCTCTGTAGGCATGTAATCTTAATGCAAACAACAATGACATAGAAATTGGTTGCAACCAAAGGAGACTGAGTGAGCCTGTTGAAGAAGATAACATAGATTTATAATCCCATGAATATAAGTCTGTGGGTTTAGTTATCACTTCAAATACTTAGGTTCTTATACTTAGGTTCTTTTTTTAGGCATGGGCTTATGAGCTGCCTCAAACCTGCCTCAAACTTTGCTGTGAGATGAGGAAATTGGTTTTTAACTTGAAGTTCAGAATGCCACCTATATTTCTTATTTAAAACAACTGTGCAAAATTGGCAGCTATACAGAAAAAAAGATGACATTTAAAGAGGAACTCCTGCCGAGTGTGTGACTTCCCTGAGACAAAATGTTTTTTTAGAGATCATTATGGGAGTCAGTGACACATTTGCAGAAATCCAGACCTGTCTTTGTGAGAACATGTTGTCACACGTCTGTATTTAACTTGAGATATATCAAATCTCAAGCAGTAACAGAAGTCTTTCCACTTTCTCTTCTCTGCAAAAGCACAAAAAAAAAAAAAGTTGTTAGTTTTCTCAATAATTTCCTCTCATGGAAACTTGAGACTTGAAAAGTGTTTTTAGAGGCTGTATGATAACATTTTTAGTTTCTTTTTTTTTTTTTTTTTAAATAAAACTTTATATTAAAACTGGATCAGAATTTGTGCTGAGGATGTTATTACAGATACTGATGTATCTGACTATTGTCAAGATAGTCAATAAGTGTGTAGCTGCAGAATTATTGTATCTCTGTCCTCCAACCTCCTTGAGTCAAAGCAACAATATGTGCTAAGATTGTAAAGCCATGAAATTAGAATAATCTAAGTGGTCTTTTTATTTCTGCAAATGTTTTTGTGTAAAACACTGTCTTAGTTATAAGGACCATTAAGAACCATTTTCAGTATGTGATAAAAAATTCTAAATGAAGTATATTGTTAATGTAATAATACCCCTTTAAAATTTTGTTATATTTCAGCTACTAACTTCAACACAAAACTGGGAGGAAGATTTTTATGATAGACACAGATAAAATTAAGATCGGCCCAAGCCAAAGCAAACTAAGCGACTGCTCAAATATTCTGGTCGACCTGTCATTGTTTTCCATTACTTTGCCACTGCGAAGTTCTGTTTTTGCTTGTTTGTTGTTTTACTGTCCTTGCTGAAAATACAAATAAAACACATAAATTACCAGCCTTGCATTTTATGCAGTGTATTTACATATGCGAATTCAACTAAATACACAGGCAAGTGTCAAATAAAACTAAGCTTTAAAAATAATGCCTAATTTTCATTTGACTTTACAACTATGCTCTATTTTGTGTTGATATATCACACACAAACAAAACACACTGACATTATAAACTGCTCAAGAAATACACAACAGATGTATTATATGTATTATATTTACACATTTATAAGTAAAATTGAATCACACTGTCTGGTTTAGGGGGACTCAATCAATTAAAGTTAATTGTTTTGTTCATGAAAGCAACAAAAGCTTCAGCTGCAGTGTGCTAAAATCACATCTAAAAAAAGTCCTTTGAAATCTTTGTTTACAGTAACTGCCATAATTAATGTTGTGCAAACAGTTGCAGTCAATGCTGCACTGTTTTCTCAGGCCCTGTGGCATCTGTGTGTTTTGGGCCCTGTCTATAATTAGAAGGTTACAGAAACATGCAGAGGCTGGTCTGTATCACTGCAGCTACATTTCCATTGAAATTGTCTTTGTGATTTGACAAAAAACATGTCCAACTGTTAGCACAACTGACATACGTTATAAATATGAATGTAAATGTAATATCTTGATTTACTTTGCTTTCCCTTGATAAACATTGAACTGCCAAGTAGATCACTTAATCTGAACTCATTTACAGTCTTGGGTTGAGCTGCCTACTGATGTCCAAAATTTACATTTTCATAATTTACCTATTAAAACCTCTGTGCACAACTCATTCTTCAGCTTATAAGTTATTCTTTGTCTTGTTTGAGAAGGGACAAACAATATCATTCAAAATGTCATTTGTTATCTTATATCGCATTTGTCACGGTTTTTAAGCATGTTCACAGATAAAGTGATTATAGTCAGTGAAGAATGGAAGTGCCTTTTTATGCCTTAGGAATTATGTTGTATTTATATTTTAATACTTTAAAAAGGGAAAATAAAACAGGACACATGATCAAAAGAACTCAGTTCCTTTGTCACTTATATATCTGATGTCACCAGAAGCTTGTTTGAATGGACACATTTCAGTACATTTCACCCTGAATAGATTGCAAAAATTAACAATAAAATAGAAAAATGATCCCACAATGCTGTTCTATAGTTCACAAACTGTAACTTAATACAAATAAGTGACAAATAAGTAATAAGTAAATGACTTTGCAAAAACACCAGCATAGTGGGTTAAAAACTCAGGAAGACATTTCAAGAAAAGAAGTGGCAAACATAATTTTTGAGGAAAAAGACATCAATACTCTTTATGCTTCACCTAACTGTGTTGACCAGCTTTTTTGACTATTAGTCAGACTTTTGACACAAAGACATTTGTAAATCCATAGATCCAAAATACAAAATGGGTCGCAGTTATTTGGCTTTTTAACAGAAAGGCATACAATGTCCTTCTTTTGGGGGTTGATTATTTTCCTACTTTATTTGTGTGCAATTTCTGTATTTGCTATTCTTAACAACAAGAGCAGGATATGGTTTACTCTTCTGTATTTTGCCTAATTTAATGAATGGATAAGCTCAACTCAGCTTTTGTGTAAAATGTTATCATGTGCCAATTTACTGTCCATTTAAATTGGAAGAAAAAGAATGTGATTAATAAAAGACAAATACTACGTGTTGTAAACAACATATCCCATCTAACTCGTCAGTGAGAATCTTTCCATGAATAAAAAAAATGGTCAGGGCCAAACAAAATCATTCCAATGGCTTTGGGCCCTTCTTTGGATACCCTTGATCTAACAAAAACAGATTAAATGATGAAGTTCTGAATTATTAAAGTTATTAAATCTTGAAAGTAAAACCACATGATAGTATCCATCTAAATCAAAGATTATTTTGTTTGTTTTAAGATGATCACCTGAAGTATGAATTGAAATATTTGGAGCTTTGCCACATGTCTGGCATCAGTCACACTGGGGCATAACAAAACTTGCAAAGCTACCATACAGCAATTTTGTGTTAGCAACCTATTGCCTGGAGATCCACTCATAAATGGGTAAAGGCAGCATACCCATTTAACGGGGCAAGAAAAAACAAGTCGTCCCTGTGGCAAAAATGGGAAAACATCTGAAGAGAAGACCAAACGGGCTGGACAGCGCTGCTGTCAATTCAAATCCCCCCAGTGAGAACATCAGCACCTTACCTCCTACCCCCAACGCCTCTCCTGCCCCCTCCTCTCCTTCCTCACACCATCTGAGGTCCAGAGGCCCCAGCTCTGAGAGCGAACATGACAAACCGACTGCAGCCCCCAAAGAAGAAGCACTGACTAATGGAAAGCACACTTCTGGAAACCAAGATGACGTGCTGATGATGAGGAGGAGGAGGATGATGACCCAAACCTAACTGCTTCCCCTCCCAAACGCAGTCGAGGTAAGCCAGCTTTGGCTAAGGTTCCCAGCAAACAAAATGGAGACACCTCCAGCTCTGGGAAGACTGCGCTTCTGTCTATAGATAGTGAGACCAAACTTTCACCACTGGACTTGGTTTGAGCGAAATGTCGAGGATACCCGTCATATCCAGCAAATGATTGTTGACCCCGACATGCTCCACAACGGAGCAGTCCTTTTTTCTGTTTCTGTCGAAGCAGGAAAAAAAAATACTAGTAATGAAACAGATAGTGGAACCTAAACAAGGGGAGACAGTTTTTAAGCAAATTTCACAAAAATAGGGGCAATAGGGTATTAATAGGATCTGGTGGAGTGCAATTTTAGTAGTCAAAAAGATAAGTGCAAGGAAAAGCAGGCGGACCCCCTGCTGAGGCAGCTCATGCAATATCTGCTCAGAGCTCCCCAGCAGGCGCCAAGCACCCCATACCAGAGTGTTGAGCTTTGATTCTGCCAGGAGCACGTTCGCTTTTTTAATAAGGGGGCAGCTCGTCTTATTTCTCCCCAGACACATCCACAAATAGAAATGAACACACAGGCACACGGAAAAAATACACACGCTAAAATCAATGTTTTCACAATTTAATTAAAACTGATTGTCAGAAGAATAATACTCAAAATCTGTGCTTTGTGTGGCTAAGTGAAGAGATACAGCTGGATTTTATATAATATGTATATATTTACACACACACTCACTCTTGTATATCACATATGTACAAAAGGAGAAATAAAGCATTGAAACATGAGTCCAAAAGTTTTTGTGGAGATATTTCCACATTGATGCTTTTCTAATCTATTTACACCTCAAATCCTACCTTTTTTTTTTTTTTTAAATGAAGTTATACACCCACTAACTTCACTACCACAACATCGACCAGGTGCTGCAGTATTATTGTCAAACTCTGATTTTTTATTTTTTATTATTATTTTTAAATGGAATATAGAGTGTATTCTAGCATGCCAGTGAACTGCTGAAAATAAATTACATTTTCTCAATATTGTGATTCTCACAGAACGCTTAACCTGAATTATGCAGTGTTAATTTTGACACCAAGCACCATGGGAAGGATTTGATAAAGAAATATCTACACAGTAGAATACTGCCACCCAGTGGAGGAAACCATGCCGGTGCCTTTAATTACAGCGGTAAAGTGCAGCTACTTCCCCACTCGGATGAAATATTTTCTCTGACTCTTAACCTCTAAACAAATGTCAGAGACAATACTCCATTCCTTAATCTCCAATTAATTGCTGGCAGTCAAATAGTGATTTGTTTCCTTTCCTTAATGTGCAACAAACGTGAGCTGGACCAAAGCAGTTAAACTTGCAACAAGAATGAAACACAATCTGAGTGAAAGATGTTTGTATCACATCAAGCTTAAGGCACATTAAATACATTTCATGGCATTAATAAAGTGTGCTACATGGATAAGAAATGTTAATGATCCAACTGCTCGTTTCCGTGGCAATCTACGAACCAACCAGAGGCTTCTACTTTTTTTTTTTTTTTTTTTAGAGGTTTCAGAATACATTTTAACTTCTGCAAAAGTTTTCTAAACACAGACAGTTTTGATTTCTCAGGTGATGAATGAGATGAACCGGCAGTGATGACTGAACACACAGCTAGACAGAAACTTGGGAAGGGGAAGAGGGAGAACCCCTGGAGTTCATGAAACAGTAAAACCAAAAATGCGAGAAAAAAAAAAAACTTCTATAAATGATCATCCTTAAAAGCAAATGTTCATCCAATTAGAATTTACAATCCCAGTCAATACATTCGGTGATCCAGTCAAACTGTTCTAGCTGATTAACTACTGTGTTTAATTTAAACTTCTTTATGGCGTCAGAGCTGTAGCGTCCTAATGGGATTTTCCGGCTGGAACCTCGTATTTAAAAACCACACTGAAGAGTTTTCCTCCCAGTCGGTCGGCCAACCATGAGTTCTTGATGACAGCCATCTTGAGGCTCTCACAGCTGAGCATGGCATAGTAGTTGGTGTGGATGGCTCGACCCATTCCCTCGATGATCACCAAGTCGGTCTGCCGCTCCCTCACCAACATCGCCAGGACCTTGTCCAGGCGGCTGAGGAACCACAGAGGAATCAGTTTTGAAATTATGACTTTACTGTCATGAGGACGTCTCCAGTTTTTGTTCTTAAATGGGATATTTGCAGCATTAATACTATCCACCCACCTCAGATCCAAACAGGGAGAACTGGAACCATTCTGGACTAATGTCAGCCTGTCCTCCCTCAGGGCAGAGCTACACAGAAAAAAAAAAACAATCCACAACTCACTGTTTTTCCAGCAGCTTTTAGAATCAATGCATTTATAAAATACTGAACAGACTTTCTATGCAATTCATAATTCATGCAATGCATAAAATAATTAATTCTGAAATCACTCATACTCAATCACAGGATCCATTGCTGCGATTCTTTCTGTCAGAATCTGAAGTTCGCTGTTTGTTACATCATTTAAAGCTGGACCGGAATTACTAGCTAACACAACCTGTAATGTGAACACATATTAGGTATTACAAATTGTAAGACAGATTTTATGAAATGTAGAGCTTCGGTCATTATGTCTTCAGTTCCTCACCTCTGTGCCCCGAAAGAGAAGCTCTCTGACAAAAGGTATCACTCCTAAAATGATGTCTACTCCACTATTATCCACAAAAAACAAGGCACACCGATGAGGAGGACCCTGCAACAGAGAACCAGCATAAACTGCATTGAAGCATTAATTACAAAGGGCATGTAACACAAAACCATCTGTCAAGAAGGAGAGTTGTGACATTTGTTGAGTTTCCAGTTGGAGAAGCTCAAATGAAGTATGTTTTAGCTAGCAGGCAGTAGAAATGTCTGACCTTTAATCTCTCGAGCCACTGATCAAAAGAATCAACAAGCCATGGCCGATCTGAGGAAAAACAAAAAGTAAAAATCAGTTTGAGTGAGAAATGACTTTTGTTGAGGCATTTTTCCTACCAGTTTGAAGTAAGAATAGGGAAAATACTCCTATATGATAAATGTACATAGTGGATAGAAGAGAACAGACTTAGAGGGATATAAAAGCTTGTTGCGTTAAGCAAATGAAGGTTTACATCCTTCAGTAGGCTTTGGTTTGGTTATTTGTGTAAGGGAAGACAGGCAAAACTAATTACAAAAGCCACAATCATTTTACCCTTCGCATTTATGCTGTTATGTATTCCCAGGCATGTAGTGCCATTTTATGGCATAATCAAGTAACTGTTACCTTCAGTTGTTATAAAAATGCTGTACATATCAAACATGTCTTAAAAAACTCAGACTTTGTAATTTTACGCCTTGAAATTGACTTCCGTCTCTGTAAGGACCTCCTGCTCTTTCCGACACTCTGCCTTCAGCAAATCATCACAACAATCTCATCATCACAACGCTTTCTTGTGCTCCAAGAAAGAGTTGGATTACAGTCCAATGCTTTCTTCAGAGCATTGCACTGAAAAGGTTTGTATTGTTTAAGCAAACACTAAACATGTGCTCTGGTCAGATGATAAAACCCTTTGACCTACATTGGTAAAAATGTCCCCCAAAATACAATCTGGTTTTCTACATTTATATCCATATTTGTAGGTTTGTGGTTAATAGCTGACAGAAGGTTAAAAATTTAAAACGTTTGAAAGACACTAGCAAACTGGACAATAAGCTGTGTATGTTTTATTTCTTCTTGCTCAACACAAAAGCACACAAAACAATGTCTACTCCAGATAAGAGATTAACAGAGAGGCTACATCGTCACAGAACCCAGATACAAACTCAAAATGGATGTTAAATATTTTTTGATTCGGGGATAAATGCTGCAACTGTAATATTATGCTGTTTTTGTTCCTGATTAACAGACAGAATTAAACATAAACTTTGGGATACCTTCTAATCGTCGTTTAGCTTCTTCAAATCCAAACTCAGGGTTAGACTCCAGGACCCTGTATGTATAAAAACAAAAGTATGAGAAAACTGTTTGAAACAAACTTAAGAATGATTCTAATGGATCACAGTATTCCGATGAAAAAATGCAAAGTTCCAAATAAAATAAAAAAGAATTAGGACTGAACTGCATTCAGTCAAAACATTGTAGATTACAACACCAAAAAGAGGAGCAAAGTTTGTTTGAAAATTTGTCATGGTCATAGAGTATCACTAACTGCTTAGTTTCATTCCTATTTTACAATATTTGGAAGTTAGCAAAGTATGAGTTGACTAAAGCTGAGAACACGCTATGTGATTTATTTTGTTTGTTTGTTTTAAAATTCAAAAATTTTAAAAGGAGTTTTACATTTTATTACCAATCAGGAAAAGTCTGCAACTGTAGGGAACAGTTGGTCAATCAAGTTGGGACAATAAGGATAGGATAGAAAGACTGAATTCTGCAAGTGAGTGAGATATCCGACCCATTTCCGTCACAGCCAAAACATATTGAAAATTTTTTGAGCAGAATTTTTTTGAGTTCGACTAATTCCTGATTCAGTTTCTTAAAAAAACTCTTTGTCATTTACAAAATAGTATCAGCTCATTTTGCCAATGTTTTATATGCCAGTGTTTCTTTTCTAAATAACTGTACAAACTTTTATTTATACTTTTGTTTATATCTAAATGCTACAATTTTGTGTAAGATGTAAAACATCTTTTTGCATAAATCCAGCTTTGATGTAAGAAATTAATTTGTGGAATAAATTATATCATGAACTTTAAACCCCAGGGTTTACACCATACTTCAAAATGTTCAGTTTGCTGTAGTTGGTTTGGTAAATCATGTACTCTGTGACCTTATAGCAGGTGAAGTTGCAAAAAGTATGATCACCAATCTTTCAGTAGGGAAAGAAAAATATGTTAGTATAAACTCCACTTTAGTAACCTTACTCTGACACAGCCTTGGCTCCCCAGTCAAAAACATTCCCTGCCAAGACGCCCCTAACCAGAGCAAACTGTCTGTCCTCCCAGCTCAGCTCCTCCAAGGACTTCACTGCTTTCTGGTAGTACTTGAGAGCAATGTCGTTTTCCCTTTCTTTAATCTGAAACGGAACAAAACGCGACACTGCGGTTATTACATTAAACCAGTAAGAGGCTTAATTTTAACATATGGAAATCATTTGTGTCACGCTAAGACTGTAGAAGACAAAATGAGTGACAGTATGGATCAATGAGGACCATACTAGTGTAGAGCATGAACATAACAAGGAGAGTAACAGATTTGACAGGTTTCACTCAGACCTTAGAGTAGGGATCAGGAAAGTTGAACTCGTTTAAACAGTGTTCCCTCGTGTCTAACAGACTTCTGACAGTGAGGGATCCATAAGCACTAGGTGAGAAGAGAAGCACTCTACATTAGCCAAAGAAAAACATAAACAGACAACAGAGCTGGGATGGAAACACGTGTTTCTCGCAGATTTCTATTATTTGCGACAGATTGAATTTATAGAAGCTGAAACTCTAAGTTTGACATCAATGATTTTTTTCCCAAATCACATACCCAGACACTAAGCATAAACAAACTAAATTACAACTAATGCACACTTACTTAGTTAGCACAGCTCACTCCTAAAACTGAAATAATAGATAGAATTAACATTAAAAATTCCTTTGAAATGAGGAGGCAGTAAAAGGAAATATGAAGACATGAAGCTAATGCAGACAATGAGAAGGTTTTTAGTTTGGATTTAAAGGCAACCTCTAGGTTAAGCTGAAGCAGACAGGACATACAAGAACCCTTACAATGGCTGATGGCGCAGAGTTTGAAGTTTGTGTAGATACTTCTGACGAAACTTCTCAGCTCGCTCGGCTGCCTCTGGTATGTCCGGCTGGCTTGCTACAGCTCTCTTCACCACCTGCTCCAAGAAAGAAGAACAGCCTTCAGCTCTGTTCACAGCCTGGCTGGACTACATTTACAACTTTCACATGGCGAACATACGGAAGAGGATTATGCCATGGGAGAAAAAAAGTTTGAATTCTGACTTTAATCTAAAACTGTGTCAAGCTTTGACAAAACTCAAATAAATAACCAAACATTCTTAGGTGTATATTAACTATATTGCTAGTATGTGAAAATAATGACATAACTTTTTTCCTTGTTATAGGATTTGTACAGTTATGCCTTGGAGGGAATATGCTAGAAGACACACAGACATGCTGCAGCGTGTTTGAGCCACCCAAAATGAAAATTAATGAATTATCAACAGTTGACGGGGGTTGAGATTGGTTTTAATAAATAACTCAAAACATAAAATTTATAAGATAACCTAACTTCAAAAGTTAAAATCTTTTTAAACGGCTTGGAGAGAGTAATCCTAACATACAAATTAAAGTTAACAGAAGCAAAAGAAAACTCTAAATTGGGCTGCTTGAAAAAATAAGACATAGATCTGACTGTAATAGTTCATGTATTTTTAAAATTTGATTTTGAAAGTATTTTTGCAACTGTTCACAAGTTTGTCTGTATTAATTTCAGTTATCTTACCCCATCTAAAGCTTCTTCAAAGCAGTATAGCCAGTATTCCCGGGCCTGAGCGTCCTCTGTGAGGTCGACTGTGTCGGGGATGTAGGAGGAAGGATCCTGGAGTAGAGGCAAATTCACCAGCTGTCTATCCAGACGGTCCATCTCTAACATGTCAAACTGGAAACAAAGTGATATAAATCAACACATACTTTAAGTTTTGTTCAAAAACAAAAAAACGACAAACTTTTGAACTGTTGAAAAACACTATCCCTCAGCACATCTACATTAGAAATAACTTGAAAGTACTTCTTGCAGCACTGGCAGTTTTTTCTAATGTTAGCAATTTTCCTCCAAATTGACACAAAGAAGGTTTGGAGTGACAAGTTAAGAAGAAGCAGGGAGTTACAGCAGGACTTAATCCTAAAAGCCACTAACAAGACAATTCTCCCAGCTAAGCCGTGAATCTCTGCAACTATTAAAAAGTTACCACAAGCCTCTAGGTTGCCACTTTCATCAATGCTCTCCCTGCCTGGCCAGTCAGGTTAGGAAGAAGACTAAGTTGTGCCATACTGCTGTCATTTTCAGATTATTGATAGAATAGAATTGTGTATGATGCTCAAAGCCCAACTCTATTTATTTAAAATCTCATACCTGATCTGTCTGGTGTGTTCCTTGGTCTCTTTTATGTTCTTCAATCACATACTATCTCAAAAAAGCATATCAAAATCTATGGCTGTAACAGTTCAAGAGGCATGGATACTTTTGCAATATACTGCATACAAAGTCTTCTGAACTGCATGAAAAACAACTGATTTAAAATATCATCTGTGATGAATTTATTCCTAAATGGATGCAAAAACATTCCAAGGGCAGCTAAGAGTAAAGGGAATATTAGTTTCTATTTTTCTACAGAGGCCTAAAGCTTCGAAGCACCACATCACGAGATGAGAAAGCACAGTACACGCTGTTATTGACCACTGGAAACCACAAACAAGTCATTTTAAATCATCTGGTAGAAAATAATTTGGTTAGAAACAATTAGAAGCAGGTGATTTAGAGCTAAGCACCCTTACGTCAAACGGAGCAAACATAGTTTTTGTTACTGTTTGAGAGTTAAGCTTCAAGCTATGCAACGACTAACTGTGACCAGAAGCAGTATGTCATTAAAGAAAGGAAAACACATGAAGCAGGAGGAGATACTTACAGGAAACTGAAGGAAAGAGTTAGGTGAACAGAAGAATGAGTGGAAAGGAAATGGATGATTATCAGACTCAAAATGTGGCTTTGTATGATTACAATGATTATGGTTTTAAATAAATCATTTTAAAAAATGAGAAAATTATATTAAAAAAAAAAAAAAAACCTCCTGCAGAAAGAAAATGGATGCCTTTGTGTGATAAATAGGCCAAAGGATCATATGACTTACAGTTCCACTGCGAGCACGCTGCATTGGATTCATGTCAGGAGAGACACTCATCAAACCGGAGCTTCCTGCATAGTTTTCACCCCAGCTGTACTGGTTTGGATCTAAAAAAGAAAAACAACCTCATAATTACATGCATGTGTCACTGTATTTCAACCATTAACATGTCGATGACATTGTAATAACATTATTTTTGATCTTTTTAATGTGGTAAAACAAAAAGGTATAAAATCTAATGACATTATTTAGTTAAATCCAGTCACATCAGCTGCAGGTTTGACATTGAAACAGGTGATTCAGTCATTTCTCTCCTCTGATTATGATGCAATCACTGAAACCGGAATATGAGAATGGTTGCAACAGCCCTAGCAGCTTGAGGGTTTGTAAAATGTGTCACTTATTTTTTTTTGTATTGCTATTTATGCTGGCTAAACATACTCCTATAATATCACTGCAATGTTAACATTTCTGCATGGCAAGCTATAAAATAGCAGGACTCAGTTAAGATTTTCCTCAGCACCTCCACCGCCCTACATTCCTGTGCAGAAATTCAAGCTCTTCCAAGTTTCTAATTAGCTCTTTTTTTGTACTGCGTCCTGATGGGAGAATATACCAGACTAATATGTCCTTACTATCTTCCTCTGCTCCTTTGAGAAAAGCTCCAATGGCTCCAAGATAGCCTTCATGTCTCAAAAACA
The DNA here is from genome assembly GCF_001444195.1 of Xiphophorus couchianus. NCBI lineage: Eukaryota > Metazoa > Chordata > Actinopteri > Cyprinodontiformes > Poeciliidae > Xiphophorus > Xiphophorus couchianus. The sequence goes on from NC_040247.1 coordinate 8,103,907, forward strand.
AAGCCTGAACTTCACCCTGCAATAACAGAACATGAGGGGTCTCAACATATGAGCAACACATATAGCAGATGACAGAATTCCTGTGTCATAAAAGTAAATAAATCTTACCTTTGTAAAGAAATTGATGCTATAAGTTATTGTGTGCATGGTGACAGGGTGTCCTCTGATAAAGAAGCCTCCAAAGTACACTCGGGACAGGTTGTGGAGTTTGGCGTACAGACAGGCTAGCTGTCCGATATCGTTGCTGATCATATGGAGTAAACTCTTGGCCATGTCTTCGTTAGAGAACTCTACAATTCAAAAACAAATTATATGAGAAAACGGTCTTCTATATGAGGAAAAATATAGTCCCCTGCAAATGTAGTCGTATACTTATGACTGTCGTGTTACAACCACGCATTTTAATACTGTGCTCCATGAGGCATTTAAAGCTTGAGATACTGCTTTATACCCTAAACTTGCTTTAAACTTTGCTGCATTTGTGTCCCTTGACTGATTGCTCTGTTTCTTTACCTTCATGATGCTTGTCGTCCATTACTGGTTTCTCACAAACTATATAACTTCTGAAGGCTGTTGTCTTCATAAAATTTTAATTAGGAGTATTAGACTAAAGGGGGTGGGACAGAAATGCACACCACACTTTTCATAATGTTGGGGAAAAAAATGGAAATCATGTATAATTTCCTTTCCCAATTACAAACCTGCATTACTTTAGTTTTGGGGGGGGGGGGGGATTAAAACCTAGATTGTTTTGTCACAGATTAAATGGTTTAGATCATGAAAATATATTAGACAAAGATAACTTCAGGCAAAACAAAATTCAGGATCCTCGAAAATCCTGGTTTGCTTTTTCACAGCACTGTACACAGCACTTGAATAAAAAAAATATCCTCCAAGTCTGTGATGTTGTGACAAAAAAACCTTAAAAGGGGATGCACTGAAAAAGCACTGCAAGCCAAAAAGGGATTTGTATCTCTATTAACTGTTGCTCAACAGCAGCAAAGGGTTGCTGTCATTTCCTAACATTTGAAATATCAGCACTGGGTGAAAGGCACTCATTCTCCTTCTTCATTATGACTAAATGAGCCCAGTGTTAATGAAACAACGCAATGTACACAATGTATTTAAATAACATAATTATATGTGTTTTAGCATTTTAACACAATTTCTTTAAAAAGGTTGTAGCTACTGAGTTAAAACTTTAAAGATCCCACTAACTTTCACTGATGGTGGTTAAAATTGAGTTTTGTTCCCAATGTATTGAAATCTAAAATCTGTAGGTCATCAAAAAACAGAAACCAAAATTTTCACTAACAATTATGTTAATGTGTTTTAAGTAGCTAATACACAACACTGTAGCTGCTATCAATTAAAATTGACAGTCCTTTAAAGAAATGGTCCACACTGTATTTAGCTTTGTAATATCAATATACTGAATATCCAAAATAATACTAATTCTTGCAGTCATCCGGGAAAAGATGTATGCTCAAAATATATTTCAACATGCCATCTGTTTGTCTGTGCATCACCTTTGTCAGCTGTTGCAGACTTCCCAAAACTACTTGCTATAAGGTCTCCAGTCAACCCCAAACATGCATAAGATCCTCCGTAGATGTCTTTGACAAGCATATCGACGCTTGAATGCTGTCCTTTAGAGGCCAACTGTAGTAACTCATCAAATCTCTGCACAAGAGAAAGATAAATGTAGTTTAGAAGACTCGAGGTAACTGAAATGCACCGAGATGGCAACACAATAAATGAAATAAAGCAACAACTACAGAACTTTATTAGAAATACCTTTGTCTTGGTGAGCAACGCTCCAAGGCCCCAGAATGTCCCACCGCCTATTGAGCTTCCACCTATTCGCTCAAATTTGTCCTCTGATTCAACCTGTCAAAAATACACAAAGATGTGCATAAGAAGCTAAATATGTCAAAATAAGCATTTGTCATTTCCATCTAAAATCTTTCCTACATCTTCAAATACATCTTAAAGAAAAGTTTTCAGATTCCTGTGTAGTTTCAATCACCTGAAATCAATCTATTTCTGAAGGAAGGGACATTCAGAAACTTTTAATCATGTTATTTAAGACTATAAAGCCATGGGGATCAACATAATATTGGTTCCTGTCTTGAACTGTAACATATATCAAATGTACATTAAGATATGCCCTCATGTCTTCTTAACAGACATGTTTGCACATTGTTGTGCAGTAGAAATAGCTGTAGTGGATAGAAGCAGCTCCAGATATCCATTTTCTTCATGTTTAAGCTTTCAGTAAGGACCAGAGACGGGATTCTATCGTATTAAGAAAAACACATGTCTTTTACATAAAGTTTACTTTGACAGCAACAGTGCTCTCTAAACTGAACATAAAATATGAACACACTAGTCAATCATTAAACATAAAATAAAAAAACAAAAAATTCAGCTGATATAATGGCTTTAAGTCAAAGTTTTCTCTTTTTAGCTCAGATGCTCAACATACAGTATTTATTAAGGGGATGCAGTTGAAACCAGAGAACATTTGAACAGCAGTGTTACTTATGTAGGATGGAAGCAGTGAATGTTCACTGCCTGGCAGGATTTAACCAGCTACGACATGTTCTTGTCTGTTTTTCCTTTTGTACTTGTGTGTGTCAGTTTTTTTCCCGCCTCAAAGCAACTGAACCTCTGCTTTCCATTTTTGTTGCAGCAAGTTTATGTCAACTGTTTGTCTTTTGTCATACAATATGCATTTGTAAATGCATAATGGAAAACACATCCATTCTGGTCAATCTGTACATAACCTCCAGCAGCTTGAGGTGCAAATACCTGACTGAGATTAAAGATAAGAGAAAGTCCTTCCACGAATAGACTGCTTCGTAGCAAGATCTGAACACACACCACTGCAATTTTAAACACGCATATTTTTCCCCTTATTTTCTTATATACATGCCATTCTCAGAGTCAAAACCTAAAATAAATAAAAGATGCTGAAAATTCATGCTCACATCCAGTCTGACTGCGTGTGAGCAATTTGGGAAAACAAAACTACCAAAATTCTCATCTCTAGATGAGCAAAACAGGAAAACACATACAGACATAAGACTTACACCTGAAGGTGGTTCTACAAAGTAATGACTTAAAGGGGAAAATGCAAATATGTGCAACACTTTCAGCTTTTTACTTGTAAATGCGTTCTGCTTCATAACTTTGCATGACTTTGTGTTGGTCTATAACATTAAATCTACTGAAGTTAATGGTAGAAAGAACAGTAAATATGAACAAATTTATTTTTGTGAATCACTTTATTAAGAGGCATAAATACAGTATCTTTACCTTATAAGTTAAGTAATTGACAATACTACTTAATTAGTAGTTTGTTCACAAATGGAAATTAAAATACGGCCAAAAGCTCATAAGCTCATATTTATATATAAGTTTCATAAATTCAAGTTCTCTATAATTACCTTGACTATTGAGACCCCTGAGCCGATGTTCACAAGCAGGTAGGGGAAGATGTCAGGATTAGTGGTCTGAAAGCGGAACTCTGAGTCAGCATGTTTGGCATAAACGAAAGCCTCATGAGGGATGTTCTTCAGCACAAAATTACAGCCCTTGATGAGACAGGTCATCTCATCCTCTTTGTCCACTCTGCCACAGTGCAACACACAAACAAATATAAGACGATCTCATCGCTTTGTCAATTATCACCAGAAATCATATTTTACTACAGTACTACTAAGAGGACAAACATTTCAAATGAAAAGCAGATGTACTTCATAGCTATACAGGCAGATTATAAAAATAAATATCATCTGAACTTTTAAACTTCTACATATGCAGCTTCTAGAACAGGCTTTTCAATTTAATCTGTTTTATTAGTTGGCAAATTAACTCTCACAGCAGGAGAAATTATAAAGAGAAATGAAATGCTTTTACACTCTCAAAACTTATATCCTTAAAAATAAAATACAAAAAGCCCATTCCACAACACAAACTCATATTACATTGTCTGCGTCAGTTACAGTGAGAACTGTTTATTACAGTGTTGTTTTATGGAATATGCCCAAATTAGGCTTTCTTTCGCTTTGTACATGCAGACTTTCCAGTTTAGTGTTGCTGGAGTATTACTATCAGCAAATCCATTTGTTCTCTAATAACTTGATCCATAGCTACACAACTTCTAGACTGTGTCAAAATCAGTTTTTTATTTCATGCTGTGGGTAAAAGTAAAATTGCCATTGGTAACATAATCCATGTCCCCTATTATAGTAAACATCACACTCACAGTTTATCAAACAGTGTTTGATTTACTTGCAGATAAGTAGATTTCTTTTGAAATCAACAGGCTTAAAAGTCTACGCATTTAAGCACCTATTGATTCGATTGGGAGCAAGTTCTTCATTAACTCAGACAAGGTCAGAACTCCATCAAAAAAGAAGAAAAGGATTTATTTCAATATCAGAACTAAGCTATATTATCTACTTTAAAAATTACTGTTGCTTTTGTAAGTATGCATCACTTTCCATGTAATCTTATTTTAAATAGTGTTTGAAAATTCACTGAAAGATAATTTGTTAAAACACTCTATTGCAATATATAAAAACTAAATTTGGTAATTAAAGTTGCAACTTTCATAAGTCTCAACATAAATTAAAGACAAAAACAAATTAGCGTAATGTAGCAGCTGTCATAACTTCTAACCTTTACACATGGTCTTGTGAAATGAACATTTTCTAACATACTTTTGTATACTCACTTGAGCCCAAGTTTCCTTTCTATTAGCTCTTTAAACTTGTGCGCCCCTCCACCTGTAGCTTTAATGACTTTGGTCTCGGTGTTGACCAGGTGGTCTTTGATAAAGTCCAAGCACGTCTCAATGTAGGCATTTTCAAACTTGATAAAATGCAGGCGAGCTGTGACCTCTTCCTGTACAGCTATTTCATACAGCTTGTCGCCTGCTGCTTCCTGCGATTAAAGAAAGGATGATAAGTACTGAGAATCTCAAAAAGAAAAAACTCCAGAGACCCCCCGCAGACGTTTGCTTATTTATTTATAACGGTACCTTTGTGCTGTGGTCGAATGATCGTACTTTGGCCACCTTGTGTTGAACAGTAGAGTAGTAAGCAAGCTTAGTCAGAGATCCACCTGTTAATATAAACACATAAGCAGTAAACAATAGAAACCATGAGCTAATGTGTAAATGACAAAACCAGTAACAGTTCACCAAGTTGTGGTGGTTAAAACATCCGTTTTGAACAAAAACAAACGTTATCCAAAAAACCCTCTAAGACGTTTTACCAGAAAAATTACGCTACATCTGACACAAATAAACATTAGAGTGTCTTTTAAGAAGCTACAATTCTACTTGTTTTGTTTACTTTTATCTAAGTCATGTGTTGCAGCAGCCTGCCCTAAATGTGAGGATTAGCTACATCCCTGCAAAAGTTATTAACGTCTCCAGAAGAGGTATAAAGTTTCCGATTACCTATGTCTATGGCAAAGCGCTTCGCATTCTCCATATTACGGAAAATTTCATCCGGTGGAAGGGTAATGCTTTTATCCATGGTGTGACTACTTGTGTTGCTGTCAACTCGACCACATTCCGCCATGGTCGGCTATGATATGACGCTGAATACGTGCCGTACGTAAACTCCTCAAAGGAGCCAATCAGCTTGCACGCAAAGTAAGAGAGGCGTGAGCGTAGTGGGGTTGCCTTTCATTTTAAGACGGTCAATGAACAAGTTTTTCTCATTTTCAGCCTTGGTCACTGCCATCATCATCATATTAATAATAATAATAATAATAATAATAATAATAATAATAATAATAATAATAATAATAATTTTACATTTCTGTATAATTTTCTCTTTATTGTTCCAAATGTTGCAATAATTTGTTCATAATAAAGAACATAAATACATAAAAAACTGTGGTGATGTCTCTATATCTGCTGTCAAATATATAATCTTTGTTCAATAAAAAATAACACCTTAAAATGTGTCTTTGTTTTTTTGGGGGGGTTTTTTCCAACTTTGTTTATTGAATTTTACAGCTTGACATACAGTACAGACCAAAAGTTTGGACACACCTTTTTATTCAAAGAGTTTCCTTTATTTTCATGACTATTGACATTGTAGATTCACACTGAAGGCATCAAAACTATGAATAACACATGTGGAAATATGCACTAAACAAAAAAGTGTAAAACAACTGAAAATACCCCTTATATTCTAGTTTCTTCAAAGTAGCAACCTTTTGCTGTGATTACTGCTTTGCACACACTCTGCATTTTCTTGATGGGCTTCAAGAGGTAGTCACCTGAAACGGTTTTCACTTCATAGGTGTGCTCTGTCAGGTTAATAAGTGGGATTTATTGCCTTATAAATAGTCATGAAAATAAAAAAAACCCATTGAATTAGAAAGGTGTGTCCAAATTTTTGGTCTGTACTGTACATCAAACATTAGTACAATGAAAACACAGTAGTTATAGATAGAGAGAAGAGGAAGTTCAAGCTGATTTCTCCCAGAACCCAACCCACCCCATCCAGGTCTAAGCACAAGACAAACAGCCAGCAGAGATCCAATCCCTGCAACTGCTTCTAGCAACACGACATACACACACACACACACACACACACATCCATCCATACACATTCCAAAGGAGGCAGAAAAAGAAATAAAGAAAAAATAATAATACTGATACTAAATAAATGAATATATATTTGTATGTTCATACTAGTAAATTACACAAATATACAAATAAAGAGAAAAAATAAATAAATAAATAAATTATAAGACGAAGAATATATCGGATAAAAACAAAAGAATTGGATATCGATGAGAAGGCCTACAGATAATTTAATTTCCTTCTGAATCAAGTAGCAAAGTTTGTGTGTTTTTTGTTTGTTTGTTTGTTGTTTTTTTGTTTGCTTTGTTTAAAATAAAAATGTTCAGGGTTGTTTTTTATCCTACAGATAAAGTCAGAAAAAAAATGTATTCTTAGATTCTCGGTTAGAATATAATTTTGTGACCTCACAAAGTAAGAAAGTATTATTTCAGGAAGAAAGTAATTTTTCACGCAGGAATAAAAATGTCAGAGTGACAACATGATGTATATAATAATATATTCTTAATGTAAGTGAAGTGAAGACATCTATATCTGATTATATTTTCAAACCAATATGGTTTTGTCTTTATTTACCAAGATCTCCAGAGGGCGCCCTTGTCTGTACTATTATTGGTGTGGACTGTGGTGCTCGGACGGAAAAATCCCTATCAGGTTCAGGGGAAACCTGCAAGTTTTTGTAATAGTTTAGCTGCCTTTTCTGGTTCTGTAGGTTAGCTCTTTGCTTTATCTAGCTTGGAAACACTGTTCTGTTTGAGGGATCTGGACTCAGGAGAGGCTTAAGCTGCCGCTGATTTGCTCTTTGCATAATTTCTCCACCAGAAGTTTTATGAGCTGCAGCAACAAAAACAAAAGAATACATGAATAAGTTAGTTGGCACTATAAGAAGAATAGTTGTCTTACTTCTAACGTTATATTTACCTTGTTGTTTAGAGTCGGAAGCGCTTGAGAGTTGCTCGCTCCTGGAGTGACTGTAGGTGTCATGATTGATCCCTGATCTATGAAGGTTTATATAAAGAAGAGGTGATGTATTTCGCCCCATTCCTATTTGATGATCAACTATTTAGAGTTGATCATCACCATCTGAAAATGAGAGTCTTAATCTGTGCAAAGTTTCTCACAGTTTCTCAAAGTTTCTGACAATAGGCAGTAACAGTCTATGTGCTGTTATTCTGCTTGATGGGACAATAGTTGGGTCTCAGGGGAACAGGTGGACGACTAAGGGGGCAGGACCAGGGACTTTAATGGCGCTTTGTGTGAATGTGGGAAACTGATGACCCTGGAGAGTTAGCAGATCTGCTGACTGTTGCTGGGATCAGTCACTTTGTGCACAGTCACTATCCATATGAAAAACAAATGTTACGACCATAAGCTATTGAATTGGAATAGGAAATATTAGTTTATAATCTAAATATATCAACATAGACCTGACTAAAATATAATTTTTTCATAATCAGTATTAATGATTCCAGTAATTACTGGAGTCAGAAATTATTAATGTGCTAATAAATGTATTAAAACAAGTACAAATGCTGTAACTTGGGTTAAAATCACAAGAAAATCTAGTTAATTTAATAGTTTATAAATAGTTTTAAAAAAATATTATAAGTCACCAAAAATATTTTTTTTTATCTTGGGTAAAAATGCGGATTATTTCACTCATGTTTTCTTGAGACTTAAATCTAAAATAAATGTGTGAGGACGGGACCTACGTGAGGCAGGTGAAAGGTCATGTTAGCCTGTTTGATTCGAGTGCTAGGAGGAGACTGAAAGAGCTAAGCCAAGGGGAACTGGTCATGAAATACTCGTGGATGCAGAATTTACATTTTTGTTTTGAACTGCTTAACCTTCGCTGAGTGAGTACTTGTCAAGGATTTCTGTGCCCAAATGAAATGCTGGAAGTGCATGAATGATGCTAATCGCGAGTTAGCATTTAGCATTTTTGCTCAAGCTATTGGTAACTATATACAACCCTTAGCCAGCTATGCTAAACAGAGACTTTTATCACACAGTGGACAGAGAGAAACTCCTTGGACTTTTCTGCTGTGGATTGAATGCCAGTGTGCTCCATGTAACCGACGGAGAAGCAAATTCCAGCTCACCTGAGTGTTACCTGTTGAGTGTTACCTGTTGAGTGTGGTCACGAACAAGGCCTCATCCATCCCTCAGGGATTTGTGAGTAAACTAAAGCATGTCCATTACTTTTATGCTTGTTGTCACGTAAAGCGACCGTTTGTGTTATTGAGTTACAACAAACACAAGCTATACTAACAGGTTTGTAACAAGTTTGCTTATTTCTTGACTATATAAATGATGAAGCTCTGAACTGAATTTAAAAGGGAACCATTTTGCCAGACTGTAATATTCTATGTTCTTATTTTTAGTTCGGATTAATTCTCCTTGATATCCCACCTGTGTTGGAACACACCTCAAATCTTTTTTTATGTCATAATAATGTATTTTATTTAAAACATTTTTAAATGTTTTAAAACATTTAAATGTTTTAAATGTTTTAGGTTTTGAACTTAGGTTTTGATGGTGTTTTTTTCTCTCTTTGTTTAATGTTAGTGTGTTGTTATTTAAGGTAAAATACACAACAACCCTAAACCATCTGCTGGAGAATAAAAGAACTGAATGTAGTTTAGAATAAATACACATTGGCCTTACACTTCATAGCTTTGTAGAATGGAAAGTAGTACGCAGTGGGTCAAGGAAATCTGGGTTCCAGCACAATTATATTATGTTAACAATAGATTCAAATGCTCTTTTAAATAACACAAATGTAGGTTTTTGTCACACTGTTCAGCAAAAATGTTTACAGACCATGTTATAAAGGAGCCTTTCAAGGAGTCTTGAAATGTTGCCATCCATTAGTGAAAATACATATAAGAAAGACTTTACAGCTCAATAATGAGCCTTACACAGAGTGGAAATGAAGTTGGCAAAAGTTACAAAGTTGGCAGCAACGAGAAAAAGTAAGAAAATAGAAACAGTGGTGAAAGACGCTTTCCCCTGAAGTGTGCCAACTCCCCTTGGAGAATAGTCAGGTGCTGGCGGGGCTGAGGATGCTAATCATGCTGAACTGTGACTCTGCTCCTCACAGCTTTCCCATACTTGCTCCATTCAAGGAGCTCCTGCTCAACAATGGACATGTGCCTTGTTAAATGCTAATTCTTCCTCACACAAGCAGCTCCTGGCTCGTCCCCCAGGGTAATGTTTGTTGTTTAGGCAGCCCTTTCACCGAGGATGAGAGAATGACAGAAATAAGCATAAATATTTTGGCTATAGTGTAACAAATACTTTATAATGAGGCAACAAGTAAGAATATTAAGTTTCATGGTTTTTTGAGATTAATTCCAGACTTCTGAGCAGCTGTTTTTCTCAAGGTAACACAAAATTATTATTGTTTATATTATTTACAGATGAAAAAATGAAACTCTTATAGTTTTATTATTTGTGAGTAGTTCTAAAAAAATAAATGAATCAAGTTAATTCCAGTTAAGTGCCTGGGAGATTTATAAAGAAGCATTTTCAAACAAATGTGGTTGAATAACACATCCTGCAATTTGAAATAAAATAAATGTTCACCTTGGGCTAAAATATTATTTTTTTAGATTTAATCTTACTATTTTGGATAGTAATGGACATTCAGGAAGACGATTTTTCAAAACTGACAAAAATATCTTCATGATGTTGATGCTACAAGACCTAGGTAAGCATATTCCCAGCCTTGCTGAGTAAAATATGTAACCTTTTACGATTCACCAGTAAATAATTCATCCCCCCCTTTCACAGACATCTTTGTCTAGTCGGCATCTATTGTCCCACAGGGGCTCTGTGAGTGAGTTTTCTCTGGTTTCCCACACTCTGTCCATTTACTACGCCCAAGAACAAAAGAAGTGTGTCTGGTTGCGCATCACATTAATTATGGAGTCAGTTTACGAGTTTTGTCCTTCTTCCTCTGAATGGAAATTCCTGTCATCCGGACTCATCACTACCAAGCTTTTGTAAAATGTCTATGAGGAATGCAGACATCCTAAGGATTAATGAACATTCAATATCTCTTTTCCCTTTCTCTTAGATTCAGATTGTTCCCACTGAATTCCTGGGAGTTATTTTGATGGACGGATGAAAGGGGACTATTTCTGGACTGTCCATGTGAGCAGAAATGTCCCAAAAAATATTTTGAAAACTAATGTCTCATTTGTGACTGATAAAGTCATGATACATGATACTCCGCTAAGGAGAGTATATATGCTGTAAGACATTCAATGGAAAAAAAACAAACATTTCTGTTAAAAGAATGTACAGATTATACTCAAGAAAATGTGATCTACTTTTCCTGTCAGTTTCAGCTGAGTGCGATGGGACGCTGAGCGTGTGCTCAGTCAAAGTCATTGATCCCAGCAACAAGAAGCAGCTCTCCACACACTCTGGGGTCACCACTTTCCCAGATTCAAACAGCGCTTTGTACGTTCTCCCCCTTCAGTGCTCCTTCGGCTCCCCTGAGATCAAACCATTATCCTCAAGGCAATAATACCATTCAGCGTTTTGCATCCTTTTTTGTTTCATTGCTCCCTCTGATTGGCCAAGACTGTGAGAAACTCTGGGCAAAGCAAGACCCACACATTCATATGTAGATGTGTGGCTATATAAAGGAGGGCTGCAGCCAGCAGAGATCAGATTCTCTTTACTGAGACCTCTAGCACGTAAATCCAACAATGGCACCTACAATCCCTGCAGCAATGACCAACTCACAGGAGCATCTGACTCTGAACCACAAGGTAAATATAAAAATCCTGAAAAAATATCTTTTATGAGCATTGGTCACATTTGCTGCATGCAGATTAAGTTCACTAATGAGTTTGTCCTCGTTTCTGCAGCTGAGAAAGCCTCTGGTGGAAAAGTTGCGCAGAGAGCGAATCAACAGCAGCATTGAGCAACTAAAGTCTCTCCTGGGTCCAGAGTTCCTCAAACAGCAACCAGACTCCAAGCTGGAGAAAGCAGACATCCTGGAGATGACAGTTTGCTTCCTGAGACGGCTTCAGCAGCAGCAGCATCCACATTTGAATGCAGGAGCTGCTGATCAGGGCTACTCCAGATGTTTCCAAGAGGTGGTGCACTTCCTGTCCAAAGATGATCTGAAGACACAGTCCCAAAGAAGATTGCTGAACCACATGAACCAGCTGCAGTCTTCCTCTGAGAGGAATCTGAAAGACAATTTTCCTATCAATTCCACAACCCAGGCCTCTATTAAGAAAAAGAGCCCAGCCAACAGCTCCCTCTGGAGGCCATGGTAAAAATGTAGGACATACGTCCTGGAATTCAAAGTTTCTGTACTTCGACTCACTTATGCTTTTCTTATATCTAAGAGTCATTGCCTGTATCAAGGTGTTTTGTTTTGCCTTTTATAAAGGCTAGAAAATGGTTTTTCTTCAACAAGAAATTTGGTTATTTTGTTTATGAAACAGTGACAAACGTATAAGTTCATAGTCTTAATTCTGTGATGTAAACAACATTATTCTCAATGTAAATACTCATATAATGTTGGCAGTGATGACAACAATGTATGTTTGTATGATTAGTTCCATTTTGGGGACGGTTTTATGTTCATGTTTTAACATGTTTCAGATTTATATGTGTTTTCCACATTTTCTTCTGATTGATCTGGCCTCATTGGTTTTAAAAAATCTTAATTTTATGCTTTTTCGGTTAAGCAGATGAGATTCAAGACAAATGTGCTGCTTTATAACTCTGTGAGTGACAGCACCCATACCTTCAAGGAAGGAATCGATATTTGGAAAATGTCTCACAATGAATGTATCTCTTCGAACCAAGTGATGCGCAATAAAACAATCAGAAAAACAACATTTGCTCGACTCATTTTTAACAGATGTGTGACTTTGTTTGAAATCAAGAATATTTTGCTTTGAAGGCTTTGGTTTATAAAAAAGAAGGGAAAAATCTTTAAGTCAAATGCCTCAGTAATAACAGTGATAAAAGTCTTGCTGTTGTATAATAAGTAGTTGGCAAAAAATAACATGACGCACAATGAGCCAGAGGACAGATTATGTTATCAATGTTTCAAAAACATTGATAACAGAAACAGAAAATGAACAGGTCCATTTGTTCTAATTCTATAACTGATGGGCTTTTCTTGATTATAGTATATTTTACATCATTAACTTTAAGGTCTAGGTTTTTCACTGCTCATTACTAAAGTGCTTTGGTTTTGATTAACAGAAAGCAGGCTGATGGGTAATTAATATGACATCCTCTTTCATATTTTATTAAAATATTCTGATTCAAATTTGAATAAAATATTTTATGCAAATTTAAAAATGTAAACATATTTTAGTCCCTCATCCAAATGTCAAAAAGAAAAAGGAAAAAAAAAAGTTGGATGACTATTTTTTAAAAGTGTGAAAATACGATACCTTTACTTAATGCCCCTTATTCTGATATAATAATGCCTCCATCAACTATACCATGTTCAAACTCATTACTTGGGTTTGGTTCATTATTAGTTAAAAAATAACCTCCATCTATAAAATATAGGCCTTTAAGTGACTTGAAAAGTTTTTTCTTTAATTATGTTTTGTTTATGCCAAAGCATTTTCCTCCTTTCAGCTATTGAAAGCATTAATTGGATGCAATATTTCTACATTTTAAGCTATTAAAAATGTTTAAGTTAGAAAATATCTGAACATAAAGTAGGAAACAAAGATTAAATTTATGTCTTACATAATGTCTAATAGTATGGAGTGTATGGCTATAAAATCCACTAAACATTTATTTGTAGTTATTCAGCATATTATATCATTCAGTAATTATTATATCATGCTGACATGTTATCACAATTCAAACAGTGCTATCCCACAACAAATGTGGTCTAATAGGCACCACACATATCCTTATAAATAAACTCAATCCAAAAGTGAGAGGCATGTGTTTGTGTCTTTTTGGTAACAACAGTTTTTGGCAACACATCTAATTTACTGTTATTTCCTTTAAGTGGTGGCAAATGTTAGGAAAATGTAGGGAAATTTGTTTGTGAAATTATTGTGTCCCTGGAAAAACTTTAAAAAACTTGTCTTCCATTGCCAAAACGCTTTTGGTGAAGGAAGTATGATGATCTGGGTTGGTATCTTTGTCACAAGGCTTTTCATCATTGAGGGCAATTACAATAATGAGAGAAACCAAGATGAGAAATCCCTTTTATCCACTCCCTGGCACCAATCTCCATCCTCTGTAATATCAGTACTCACCCTCGCAGGGAATGTTTTTATTAGACTACTTAAAGAATTTGTGAGTTAAGTAGATGGAATAATCTGTTGGAAATCTTGACCTCAACCAGAACACTTGTGGGATCAGCTTGGGCTTGCTTTTCAATCCAGTGGGCCAAATGCTGGTTAACCACGTTAGTGTCTAACATGCAATTCATCAAAAAAAGAAATACAGATAATTCAAATGTAATTGCTTATTGTACATTTGAATCCAATTATATTTCAAAAGTGCCACGTTATACCAGTTGGTAGTATCTTAAAATATTTGATAACTGAAAAATGGGTTTAATTTAAAAGAGTTTGATTGAAAACATGCCACAAGACAAGACTTTAATCTTTAGATATTTATTTACCTGAAATATGCAACAACACAAAAAACTTAAAATCCACTTTGGATGAATACAAACAAAAATGAACCAAATAAAAATATGCATACACAGCATACAAGGAAAAATTGAATCCCTTTTCAGAAGAAAGGTTGGCTTTTAAGGATATCACACACACTCAATACCTTGAAACAAGGCAGAAATATACAGGCAGTGTGTTGTCACACAGTGTTTAACTAGTCGGTATTTTCACAGCAGTCAGTTAAAATGGCACCATTCAGCAGTGTTACAATGTGCTCAAGTTGAACAGATAAAAAATATTCTAATGAGATAAAAATGTTACTTATCAACAAAAAGAAAATAATCATTGCATAGATAAGAGACCGGATGTCTCTAATAAATCTCAAGTAGCAGCACAACATCAGTAAGTTGTTGGATATTACACAGTTAATAATTGCTTAACTGTGACTTTATATCCAAAAATCTTATTCTGGCAACAGTTTAAACTACAACAAAATCCAATGATAAAAGATGAGACTGTTTCTTGCCATTTACATCTTAAACTGTTCTACAAAATTCCTGAAACGTCCATACTTAATCTCTTTTTGTGACAATTCTTTCAGCTGAGCAGAATTTTATTACAAATATGTCTTTTTTGAAACCGCAAAACCAAAGCTGGTTCACGAAAATGAACCAGCTTCAGTCCAGTTTTGATGATATTCTGTAGTCCATTCTTGTTAATAGCACAGTGGAGTCACATCATCCTCTGCATCGGGAAATAGACGTAAAATGTCTCTGGAGTACTTGGAGTAGCCGTTGAGAGACAGCAGGGCTTTCCTCAGGGTCAGGAAGGACTTTGTTTTCTCCAAGATTTCTGAAATAGGAAATCCGTTCTGCAGGTGGTCCTCAATAAGAGCCTTCAGCTTCTCCACTCCTGTGCAGCATTTCCTCTCCAGCGAGTGAAGCTTGCATCTGAGAGAAACAAAGTTAAATTTTTATTAGTATTTTCATCAGTCTAAGAAAATGACTTTTGCATAATAAAGGTGAAGAACCCATGTTTAACTGAACATTTGCAGGTTACAGAAAGTAAGTTTGTCTCACCTGAAGAGTTCCTCCTTCATGGTGTCCTGAAGAGCGAGGTCTGTGTAAAGAGCCATGTTCAAAGCTAGTTTCTTCTGTTGGGAAGTTCTTCAGTTGTCTGCAAAGGTTCAGATGATCGCTATGATTTCCTCTGCATCTCTGCTTGGCATTTATGCTGCCGATCTGATGCTCTCTCTGCTGTTTGGCCAATCAGAAGCTTCATGGCTCCAGACAATAGGCTGAATTTAATGGCTGTCGTGGAGAACAGGTGGGATGCTTTATCTGCATGCCACTCATCAGAAAGGTCAGTGGGAAAGTGTTTTCCATGAGAGTGACACGGGAAAATTTAGTTTCCTTCAGTGATTTTTAAACCTGGACTTTGACCTTTAAACAAAAAACACAAACACTATATAAAAAACAAGTAAAAAATAAAATTGTTTGGATGAGAACCAGGCAAACCAGTTAACTGTAGAAATGATTAACACAGGGTAGAAATGATAAATCACAGCATAGTTAGAAAAAATAAACTCTTTGAATAATCAAATCTTATTGAAGTGATGCATAGCATTTCTCAAACTTTTTTCTTTTTAATGAAAAAAACATAGGCCACATATTTCTGAGTTGATGTTTTAGTTTTTATGTATTACTTTCCCACTGAGCTTCCCAGCAGTGAACTGCAGCCAAAGCAGCTGGTTTGTTCGTGGAGGGCCTCTTATGCTCTCCTTGCCTGAGAACGGCTCCTCAGGCTTTGTTGGCACCAGACACACTTCCATTGTGTGTGTGGCTGAGAGGGCCGCATACAGAAGTGTGGGAAGCCGTGTGTCGCAGCAGCTCCCAGCAGCAGTGAAAGAGGAGGGCGTGTGACTGGGGCACAGCCAGCCTTGTGCAGGCAGTCGTGCTGGCTCAGAGGAGGGAAAATAGGAAACCTGAGTGAACCTTTGTGTAGATAGCACTGCAGCACACAAACAAATGGGAGAAAAGATTACTATGAAGGCGAACCCACATTAGGATGGCAGTTTCAAGTGATTTTGTGTTACAATTGTGAAGGAATAGTTAAAAAGTAGCCATTTATTACAGTCTTGAATGTTTAACTAAGACTAAAATTGCACACAATTATTAACAGTAGTAGTATTAATATTAAGAGACAGTGTCCAAGAACTGTACTGTATAAACATGGATCAGATAAGTTAGATGTACTATTGTTTATTTTTATTATTCAGGTATAGTCATCTCTTATATTTTCCCAAAATTTCAAACTTTTTAAAACTAGCGTTTTTCATTAGGAACAAACACTGCAGTATTCAACCTTTACAATGTTTAATGCTGCTGATGTTTGTTAAGTGTCCCTTACCTTCTGCCTGTGTACTAGTAGAAAGGCTGAATTCCCATGAGGAAGAAGTTACAGAAAGATCAATTTATTTTTAGCCTTGTTTTTGTAATGTATACAAGGATTATGATCTGATTTTGGATAAATCTTCTGTCTTAACGTTTAACATCACAGCCAATAAATAAAAAGTTCTCATTGTACAATGTGTTGCCATGAGGCTGTGAATAACTTTCAGGAAGCTGTTGATATAAATCTAAAACAGAAAAATATGTCACAAATACTTTAGATGTGCACACTGTTGTTTCATTTTGTAATATGAAGATTGTTAAAAAAGTTATTAAAATAAATGGTTGATTGCTGTAGCTTATTTTATTTTAACGGTATAGTTTACATAGAGCAAGCAGTAGCTCAGAGCCCTCAGAGTGTGAATAAGTATGAATACAGGACTGATTGTATTGTAAAATGGTTTGGAACCCTCAGACTTGAAAAAGCACCTTACAAATGTGGGCATATTACCATTCTTAGAGCAAGAAATAGCAACAGTATCTCGAAATTCAGATGCGGCACTAGCATAATCTACAGTAACATACTTTCTTTTATTCAGAAAAAAACTGAATTTGGTCATTCAAAAACACAAATATGTTGTGTTTTAAACTACTTACATGTGCTGGACTCTTTAGTGGTGGTGTCAATATTAGCAATATTAATATATGATGACTTTTCTAGGGCTATGGCTAATGGATACTTTCCTTTATTGATGTTGATTAGAAGTATTGAGTTCAGATCAAAGGTTCTGACCAGAACTTTTGTTTGTGAAACTCTGAACCCAGAGTATCAATAGATGCTAATTGCTGCTCTTGAATTATTTTCTCAGAGTAAAGTATGCAGTTGTCAGCAATGATGGATATGTTACTACAAAGTAGACAGAATAAATAAATAAATAAATAAATAATTAACATCTTACAGTTTGTCAATCTAACTTTTGGTTCAGAGTGAGGTGCTTTTTGAAAACGGCTGTTGTAATTGTCATGCTAGATCTGTGCAGTAGAGGTCTCCACAGTGAGATCCTGATCCCTTCTGAATTCATTTCTCCGACTTACAGTCCAACATCTCATTTAGAAATGTGGGTCTCGGCTTGCATGAAGGTTCCCACAGTTTCAGCCAATCACAGAGCTGAATGAGACAATATGGCATGTGTGGCAGCAACACGCTGTCATCTTTGCCTGGGGCTTTATGTTTAGGTCTCAGGGGAGCAGATGGAGCTGACACACAAAGCGCTGTGTGAATGTGGGAAGGTGGTGACCCTGTAGAGAGAGCTTATCTGCTGGCTAATGCTGGGATCAATTACTTGAACTGAGCACACGCCCTTCATCCCAGCTCACACGTGGTGGGATAATGTTTAAGACAAAGTTTTCAGGTAAATTTTCAGGTAAATTCAATTAAATAAACCTTCATTTAGATAGGCTGATATAATTTTATTATACTTCTAATTGAAGCAAAATAATAAAAAAAAGGATAAAAAAAATAGTTTTTAACTTATTGGTTATTTATTGGTTATATCTCACAGAAAATAGTTTTTTTCTTTACCTCTGTCAAAAGAATACAGTTTTAAACTATTTTTGCTATAAAATCTTAGTTTTTTTCAGATTTTTTAGTAAATGTTTTGAACATTATTTTTTCTGGGGCCTATATGCTGTTATTTCATGGCACGTGCCCTCTTTTCCATGTGAGTAACAAGCTGGTCTCAGTTTCCCACACTAATTCCCTGCTCTATGATCATCAAACCACAAAGGGGCAGCCTGTGACAGATGCTGGTTCTGTTTTCCTGAAGAAACTGGATTACATCACCAGGCATGCAGGAGGGAAGTAGTGCAATTGGCTGGCTCAGAATTGAAGCAACATTTGAACTGGTGAAATAAAGTATATGACAAAGTGCAGCTAAGCGAATATCTATTTTTAGTTTTAACAGAGTTAATGTTTTTACTGGTTACCAAAATTAATATAGATAAAAATTGCATTCATACTGAATTTTGATGGATGATGTAGATTATAAGAATGATTTACTTGAGTACATTAAACTAGTTTTAGTATCTTAATAGTATTTTGAGACGAAAACTTAATTATTGTTGGATGTTATGATTATAGATGTAAAAAGATAAGGTACATATAAAAATGACAAAATTAGATGTCAAAATCCTCAACTGTTGTGCTCTGGAAGGCCACAATTTAATGAGTAGATGATTTGAATAAACTATCATTTTTCCAACCAAAGAATTTTATTTAAAAATTTCCACAGTTTTGCATTTTGGATTTTACCCTCATTGCTGTTCAGATACCCCATCAGCCCCAAAGTCTCTATTTATTAGAAATGAATATGCTGAACACAGCATATTGCTGCCTCAGGTATCAACAATGAGTCTAAATATTGTATAAGGAAATCTGTGACACCAGCAATGTATTAAAAGAAAGTCTTTAAATTACATACTTTAAATTCATATGATGTAAAAAAAAATTCATAACGTGTTACCATTCATTCTACTTTATATGTTTAATCTTTATGCTTCTCATTTATCTCCTTAAGATTAGGATGTTTTAGCTGGATATTGATAAGGTGTTCCTGCAAGGAAAATTTAACAGTGGGCAGATTAAAGAATTTAAATATTAAAACACAGGTGTATTATTTTCTTCAGGTGACCTCAGAAAATAAGAAGAAAACTTTCATCTGGTAGTATTTGTTTATTGAACAAGGCACAATGATCAATTTGAATTGTTAAAGCTCCAACTAGTGATGATACATCAACAGCAAAATGTAGACTTAAACAAAATATCATGTACTCAGAGAAGTAAATGAACATCTGTCCTTATAAAAGACAAAGTACATTGTTTCATATGAAACTCACTATGTATAAGGAGTAGAAAATATGGTTTTAATCAACCAAATAAACAAAATATCAAAAGCTGACCTTAAAACAGATCATTTCCATCATTATTACAACAAATGCAGTTGTTTTTCTTTATGTAAATACTGTCACAAATAAACTGTGACTGTTAAGCAAATCTTTTGTAAAACAAAAGGCGGACCATTTATACAAATAAAAATGAGGTAGATACTTGATGATACATGATCAAGATGATCAATTATGATTCCCCAAAAGTAATAAATATTACTGATGAAAACTTGTAATCATAATTACAAAATTAAGAAAAGCTTTTTAAAACAAAAGTATAAATGTTTCAGTCATATAACAGATTGTAAAGAAAGAATAGCATTGCACTCCTTCCAAATAATTCCAAAAAAAGGACATATAAACTGTAGAACATGATTATGAATAATCAAAACATAATCAATGCTACCGGGATACCTATTACTACACTAGTGCAGTTATAGAAATTTTATACAAAAATGCATAAAAATATGTTTGTCTTTTGTAAATCAAAGACAATGCTTTTGCCATTTTCATTGGAAATGTAATCTTGGAAAATAAACACATTTAAAAAATATATAGCATGTTCTTTTTAAACAGAAATAATTTGATTTCAAAAAAGAATTTAGTCCAGTATGTTTTTTTAGACCAATATGGTCTAAGTTTCTCTTGTGGGAACTCCGTGTAGGGGTCTACCACGGCCTCCAGAGGGGGCTGTGGAGCGGATTCTTGTCTTTACTGACACTACCTTGCTCTGTTGAGCTCTGAGGAGAGAAGTCTGCTTTTCTCAAGATCTTCATGGAGAAAGACTGCATCGTGCTGAAATGCTTCAGAAGTTTTCTTTGGGACTGTGTCTTCACTTCATCTTTGGACAGGAAGTGCACAGTCTCTTGAACACATCTGGAATACCCCAGCTCAACAGCCCCTGAGTCCACATCTGGATGCTGCTTCTGCAGTTGTCTCAGGAAGCAAACAGTCATCTCCAGGATGTCTGCTTTCTCCAACTTGGAGTCTGGCTGCTGTTTCAGGAACTCGGCACCCAGCAGGAGAGACTTGAGCTGTTCGATACTGCTGTTGATTCGCTCTCTGCGTAGTTTCTCCACCTGAGGTTTTCTGAGCTGCAGGAACAAAATAAAGCTGTTATTAAAAACATTCTGCTGTGTAACATTTCTAACAAAATTCACAAACTCATATGAAGGATAACCAATAAACGAGCGTCATATTTACCTTGTGGTTCAGCATCAGATGCTCCTGAGAGCTGGTCATTGCTGCAGTGATTGCTGGTGCCATGGTTGGATCTCTGTGCTGTTGAGGTCTCTGTAGAGAGAATCTGATCTCTGCTGGCTTCATCCCTCATATTTATAGTCCCAGATCTCCATTTGAATGTGTGGGTCTTGGTTTGGCTGGAGTTTCCCACAGTCTGAACCAATCAGAGAGCTCTGTAGGACAATGAGGCATGTGGGGCAGCAACACGCTCCCATTATTGCTCGAGGGACAATGGTTAGATTTCAGAGGGAGCAGGTGGAACACACTCAAAGAGCTCTGTCTGAATGTGGGAAAGTGGCGACCCTGCAGAGGGAGCAGAGGGGCTCCCTGATGCTGAGATCAATACCTCTGACTGAGCACACGCTGATGAGCCCAGCATGCATGGACGAATAATGCTTTTAATGTAGTGCACACTTTAAATGTAAGAAAAAGAAAAAATATAAATAAATGAGTTGTAATGTTTTTTAGCAAAATATATATTTGTTATGAATTACATTCATGACAAATAAATTAAAAATTGAAAATTTTAGCTGATTGTAAACCTGAAACTGTACTGTCAAATATCCAAATAGTTAAAAAAATTATTTGATCAGAAACAACAATGTCATTTTGAGAAAAGAAAGTGAGTCTTAAACAGTACTTTGAAACAGAACTTTCATAGTTTATTAATTTCTGAATAGGAAATATTTTTTTATCTAATTAATATATAGAATTTAAAATGTATTAATATCATTAGGATTTTTTTGACCAAAATGTAATTTCATTAGAATTAGATTCAAAAGTTTGTTCACATAGATGCTACCATCCAGATACAGGCAATTTTTTTGACACGTGCCTAGCAGGCTGTGTGAAGGGCAGGTTGATGTGAGATTCCTTCACTGACTGCCTGTTGTGTGCAGCACAAAAGGATTTCTTAAGGCAGATGCTAGCTGTGTGTTGCTATAACAACAAAATGTTACATCACCAACCATCTGCAGGGAAAGAACTGTACTGATCGGCTTTAGAAGTGTGTAAAATATGAATTACTTTTGAAAACTCTTAATTAATTAATTGCCATTTAAAATGGCAAAAAAAAATTGAAACTGGAAAACTTTTAACTGACATATTTAACAGATTAGTGGAAAAAAGAGCATTTGCCAATTATACCTTGTATTTTTGTTCAGCTTTTAAAAACATTTTTACAATTTCACATTTGCTGGATAATTAATATGCCCAGATCTTCATCACTACCTGTATTGTAGCATATTAAGAAAACATATTTTACTGTCTAAATTAGTTTATCAGATCTATATTAACATATTCTACATGGCGAAAATGTTAAAGGCTGGTAGCATTAATTGTGACAGTAAGAGTGGAACAACATCACTTGCGTAAGGGACACGTTCCCATTTAACTTCCGTCTCTTCAGGCCAAAGGTCAGGGTCTATTGTCCCTGAGGGGTTATGTGAGTAGGTTTATTCTGGTTTCCCACACTATGTCCTTTCACTACTTCCACTACGTGTGCCCATCTGAGACATGTCATTATTAACCTCCCGCCATCAAAAATGTTAGTGATGTTGCTATTTTAGTTTATACAGAACATGCATTTCTGTACATGCCCCAGATTTGTAAGTTATTTATACATAAAGCTATTTTTGTTAATCAGATAAAATGACTGTCATGTCAAAATAAGGAACATCTATTATTTGTTGTTTGGAAGTCATTGCCACACAAAATGAATGGATATCACAACTATCCAAATGCATGAACTCATTTCATTTTTGGAAGGAATCACATGCAGTATTGAACTTCAATCAAAAATATAGCAAGTAAAAAAAGATCAACATCTTTTCTTATCAACCGTTGCAGTATGAGAAGTTAAAATAACCTTGAGTCTGATCTTAAAATAGATCATTCAAATGTGCTCAGATAAATGTGTGAAAAGAACATTCATTTATAGTTTCTAAAAATGAAAAAAATCACAATGAAAAGTTGACTACTGTTACAATAATGTTACTAATAGTAATCACTTATTAATTTTTTCTTCCTGCAGTTGCAGGACAGGGTAATTTCTTTCTTAAACTGAGAGACATTACTTTTTTCTTTTCTCTAAGGAAATATTTTGCAAAAGTATAACATTTGCCTGCGGTTTTCTACCACGGCCTCCAGAGGGCAATGTGAAATTGATGCTTGTCTTTGGTTAAGTTGTTCAGGACTGTGAAGTTTACAGAAGAGTGAGTAAACTTTATCAGACTACATCTCGTTGACATTCTTCAAATGTTTTGGTGTTACTGCTTTCTGAGCTGCAGCAACAAGCACAAAGTAATTATTAAACTTATTAAACAATGCAAAAGTCAGTTGTTGCTGCAGGTTTGAACCGTGCTTTGATCTTTGTGCTGTAGAAATCTCTGACAATAAGACATTTGAAACAGCATAACTGCAATAACAGATAGGTCTTAAGGACACAGGAGGAGACCTGACAGGAGAAAAAAAATCATAAAGCTCCTTTAATCTAGAAAAAGTGTGAAGCTACAAACAGAACAATTCAATTCAATGATTTCTACTTGAATAAGGAATCATTGGCTTTTACATACAACTTGATAATCAACCAATTCTCATGTAAAAACAACTTAACCATATGTTTTTCACAAAAAACTGTTAAATATAAAGTCAAAAAGCAAAAAGCATTTTTACTAAAATGGATAGAATGGACTTGGTGTCCTTAGCATCAATTTATTTCAATTTTAAAACATGTTGAAAGATGATACTCAACCCTGCAGTTGTTCGGATACATACGAGCGAAGCAGCACGTGCCTTGTAGGCAGCGTGAGGAGTAGCTAGACTTTCATTTCACTCTGCTGTGGTCAAAGAGGTTTCCGAGACAGATGCTGGCTGGGTGTTGCTATAGGAACAGAGTGCTATACCACCTATCATTTGCAGTGAAAGGACCCCACTATATGGCTCAATAGGAGTAAATGAAACTTTAAATACGGCAAAGAAATCTTTTTTCAGAATCAAAATAATTTGCTTCTGTTTATGTTAGTCATGAACTGTAAACCTGAAGAATTATTTCTGATAATTCAGTGTTATATGTAAATATTAATCAGCTTTCCATGTGAAACAACAATTTAATTACCATAAGTGTTACCAGATCTGTTTGGTGGGATACCAAACAGATCTGGTATCCCACCAAACAGATCTGGCACTGACTCAGTCAGAAAATCTTCCTCCCTCTGGTAGATTTCTATAATTTATTGTAGCCAGATTTTCAAAGGTATAGTGTTGGACTATGAGTTCATGTTTTATTTTATTCTCGTCTTTTAAATTAATAGTGCTACTTTTAGCCTTTGCTGCTCTTCTACAGCAGTCATTTACTCACCTGTGTAGCATTCATTTATCAAAGTTTTCACATCTAGGACACAACCCTGAAACCAGTCCAGTCTCTCCTATGAAACTCTATATCAACTTTTGTGAAAAATCTGGAAGGTTATTACTTCACTAATGTGTAAAGTAAAATAAATTGGGTTAATTTTTTTTTTAAGTTTGCATCTTAAGTGTTCATGTACATTTCATGTAGTGTCTGTGGAAAATATCAGTTCCTTTAGGGCATACTTTGTGCAAACCTTTACCATAACTCTACAGGTTTTTTTTGTTTGTTTTTTTGTGTCAAATTTACTTATTATTTTTAGATAATACAGAACAGCCATGAGTGATACTGATATTGACTGTGAAAGTGAAGCTGAGTTGGCGAGTAGTATAATTTGAAGCATCTTTTCAGGATCAAAATAATTTGATCCTGTTCCAGAGAACCTGTTTAATTACAAATAAAGTTGTCAGAAAAATAACAACAAACTTTATTTTGTAGTTTTATTTTATAATTTAACCAGTAGAAGTGGTGAGATTTCAGACAAGTCTGTTGAAACATCAAACAAATTACTTGTAGGTTTTACAAGACACAGTGTACTTAGAGAGTGAAACATCTTTATAAAAGATTATCAACTTACAGAACTCACTACCGTATTCTTTGACATTTTAGAAAACGTGTAAGAAAACAACTTTAGACCTTATAAAAAAAGTAAAAGGAGGGCTTTACTTCATCTGACCTTGAAACAGAACACAATTCTTTACAATTACTGAATTTTTGAAGGAGGACATGGGGCAAAGGTCGTTGGGACCGGGAGTCGAACCCGCGACGCCTGCGGGTCTATGGCCTCCAAGTGTGGGGCGTGCTAACCCCCTGCGCCACCACAGCACGCCCCAATTAATAATTAATTGGCAAACAGTACTACTTCATGCAACATGCTTCAGTGCTCTTAGTTATTTCAAAAGAAATGTACAACTTACATTGAAATACACAAATTAATAGAGAGACTCCCTAGACAGAAGCAATTCTTCTGTAGAAACAGTAGATCACATCTGTAAAATTTAAAGACATTTAGTTCAACAACCGCTCACCAATAAGGTATTTTTCATTGGTAAGAACACAATGAATCATATCAATATTATTATCACTAGTGTTAGCACAGCAACAAGAAATTGCTACTCAATTAGTAAAGTTTTATACAACATGCCTTCTTAAAATGAAAAAAATGAACTGTAATTTTCAAAAAAGAAACAATATACCGTAGATAAATATTTTGTCATTAGTTTTGTGAAATCACTTATTAATAATCTACTACAAAGAATTACATTCAAATTAGAAAATACAGTTTTGTACAGATTGATTATAAAAAAAAAAAAACTAGAATAAATTTTTCTTTAGAAATATTCATATTCCCTCCACTCACCTTGGCAGGAAGTTGCTCACTCTCAGCTGATGTACATCTGATCCTCTCTGTCAGCCACACCTCAACATTTATTTAATATTAGGATACACCCTGATGCAAACTTGTTGTTGCTTCTACAGAAGTCAGTTTTCTGCATCTGATTTGCATCAGTGAAACAAGAAATATATGATAGTAACAACAATGTTCTCCATGGAAAATTGGCAGATATGTAAACATGTCTGCTTTGGTTTGGCGTGAGATTCTCTGTAAAAAGGTGAGTTCTTCATCAGCAGCTCTGATGAAGCTGCTGAAGAAAAATACAACTTTCTCGTGCGCACCGTAATGTAGCCAGCTTTCTCCCATTCACTTGAATTCCTCCAGTAGTATTTTTACTGGGCCAATCAGTGAACAGAATGAAAAGTTGCGAACAATGACATCATGTTTCTCCACTGGTTTAGATTGTAGCCCTAGCTTTAGCAATGGCAATGTGAACGAAGCCACTTTTAGTCTGTGTACAAATCAATTTTAGATAATTGTATTGTTAACTATTTATTGACTGATGCTAGTGTTAGTACAGGTACAAAATGTCACCATCTGGCAGAAATACGCAAGCCTGGAAATCTGTCACCTAATAAAAGAAAATGAAACATTTCCAGGGTTTGATTCCCGGCCCAGGGTCTTTCTCCATGGAGTTTGCAGTCTTGTGTGGTTTCCTCCCACAGTCCAAAAACATGACTGTTAGGTTAATTGGTCTTTCTAAATGCTCCCTAGGTGTGTGTGTGTGTGTGTGTGGGCGTGTGTGTGCATGGGTGTTTGTCCTGTCTGTCTCTGTGTTGCCCTGTGACAGACTGGCGACCTGTCCAGGGTGAACCCCACCTCTCACCCGAAAAGTTAGCTGGAGAAAGGCACCAGCACCCCTCATGACCCCACTAGGGAAATCTCAATTAAATCTGTGTTCTCCAAAAAAAGTTACTCATAAATATGCTCATTTCCATGGACTTATTCAATTTGTAGTCCACCTGTATGTATGTCCAGATAAAGTGTTTCACACAACTGGAGGAAAAGCACAAAGTATCAAGTTCTACAGACAAGATGCTTGGTGTTGCACAATCTGCAGCTCAGCATCAGGAAGAGGAAGCAGCTCAGTGTAAGAGACTAAAGAGAGGAGAAAACACCTTCTTAAGGATCAAGAGAAGATGAGCTGGCCACATCACACAAACATTAACAAAACACAAAGGCAGAAGCTGTTTTTCTTCAGCAGCTATTATATTTTGTCATTGATTCAAAGCTGCTGACCAGAAGCTGGTGCATCATTCAGTGTTGCAACACGCTGCATCATAGCCTGTGCCACTTCCACGCCTATGAAATGAATATTTCCACTTCCAATGACTGGTAAAACTGTTTTTATTCAGCCACTGTTTTATGTGTTGAAATTAATTGTTTCTTTTCACATTAAATTATTAACACTGTTGACAGTGATGTAGTTAGAGATGCAGTTTATTATTTGAATAACTAAATCGTTGAGTCTGTCTATAAAGTCAATATATTTAAATGTGTTGAGCAGTTAGCAGCTGCTTGGTTGCCTGTCAGGCTGACTTGTCTCTCTACGTTCTCCTTAGGTGTGAGTGTGTGTGTGCATAGTTGTTTATCCTGTCTGTCTCTGTGTTGCCCTGAGACAGACTGGTGACCTGTCCACGGTGAACCCCACCTCTCGCCCATTGACCGCTGGAGATAGGGACCAGCACCCCTCATGACCTCAACAGGGATAAACATGTAAGATCATCAAAGGATGGATGTTAAAATGTGAGCAAAAAGTAATAACTCTGAAACAGGAAGAACAGAGGAGTGAATGACAGCCTTTATTCATGCAACCCCTTCTGCAAAACACAAAGTATTTGCACAATAACAAAACAAAAAGAATAAGACACAGTGCCACATGTCTTATTCTTTTCTGGGAGCTGATGGAAATAAGATGCAAAGGTTTGCATTTGACTGATGCATCTAAAAGTATTTCTATCAGGGAATATATCATAAGCATCAGCTTGCAGCAAGGACCATCTGTTGAGTTTAGAGTGGGTATTACATAAACTGAGTTATTTTTTGTTTTGATGAAGGAGGATGCAGGATCCAGCGACAGTCACCTGTGTTAAGAGCAAATATTCTAACCCTTAAAACTTTTCCTAACCGAAAACAGTGTGAAGTCTTTTATTTGGTAAGCGGCTCACATCATTCACATCTAAGCTGGCACTGTTCATATACAATATTTAAATATTCCAGTAAAACAACCCAGCATCTTTAGTTTCACTGTGAGCTTATTCCAGCCTCACTTTGGGTTAATCAGGTTCTTACTTGAAATGTACCACCTGTATTGATGCAGAGGAAGTAGCAGACCCGCCTCTCCTTAAGAGGCGAGCCTATCTGGAGGAAAGATTTTTGAAACCTAATAGTATGAACGTACTGTGAAGGAAAAATTTAGTAGCCAAGTTTAAATAAATTTGAATGTACACTTTATGATGTTTTTATTAAAGGTTTGCACTCAGTTGCAGCTCAACAGGATATATGCTCTTTTGACCCTCCTCAATAAGTGAAGAACAGGGTGTTCAGCAGTTAGAGATGTGAGACATGGCTAAGGTGATAAGCCTAGTTTGTTGAAGTTCAGTTAGTAGTATCTGTTTAGAAATCAGCAGAGAGGCTTTTTGGAGAAACGCCTAACGTTGAGCTGTGAATGTGTATGCAACTCTGCTCCACTGGAACTGATAGATAAGTAACATATAGATTTTTACCTGACACTTGAGCCAGTGGGTGTGACTAAGTAATGTGTGATGTATCCTATGTAAATGAGGGGACGTTCAGCCCCAAGTCAGAACTCATCCGATTCTCACTGAGATGTGAGCTTTGTATGTTTTCTCCATTTGCAAATGTTAATTAAAGCTGTGTTTGTTCTCTTTTAAAGCTGAAGTTTGGTCTTGAATTTTGTGCAACTTAACAGTACGATATTTTCATGAGCTGAAACCTATAAGTGAGACAAACAGATTGGGATCCTGGATGCAACCGTCTGGGCTCTGATTTCTGATGTTAAGATCGCTGCTGCATGTCCTCTCCCTCTATCTTTGCCCATTTTGTCTCTGCTTCATGTCAAAAAAAACAACAACAAAAAACTAGTATGTACAACCACCGGCCACTTTATTAGGTACACCTTGCCAGTACTGGGTTGAACCCCCTTTTTCCTTCCACGAAGGATTTTGCCTTAATCATTTGTGGTGTAGATCCAACAAGGTCCTGGAAACATTCCTCACAGAGCCTGGTCCTTGTGGACATGATAGCATCACGCTGTTGCTGCAGCTCTGTTGGCTGCACATCCATGATGCAAAACTCGCGTTCCACCACATTTGTCCCATTATAATTCCTCCCAAATGTCCCATTCAAATTCCTCCCAAATGTCCCATATTAATTCCTCCCAAATGTCCCATGATAATTCCTCACAAATGTCAAAATATAATTCCTCCCAAATTAAATCCTCCCAAATGTCCCATATTAAATCCTACCAAATGTCCCATATTAAATCCTCCCAAATGTCCCATATTAAATCCTCCCAAATGTCCCATATTAAATCCTCCCAAAGGAATTAATATGGGACATTTGGGAGGAATTATAATGGGACATTTGGGAAATTCCCCCCAAATGTCGCATTATAATTCCTCCAAATTATCCCATTATAATTCTTCAAAAATGTCCCATTATAATTCCTCCCAAATGTCCCATATTAAATCCTCCGAAAGGAATTAATATGGGACATTTGGAAGGAATTATAATGGGAAATTTGGGGAAAATCCTCCCAAATGTCCCATTATAATTCTTCCCAAATGTTGCATATTATTTCTTCCCAAATGTCCCATTATAATTCCTCCCAAATGTCCCAAATTACATCCTCCCAATTGTCCCATTATAATTCTTCAAAAAATGTCCCATTATAATTCCTCCCAAATGTCCCATATTAAATCCTGCGAAAGGAATTAATATGGGACATTTGGAAGGAATTATAATGGGACATTTGTGGAAAATCCTCCCAAATGTCCCATTATAATTCCTCCCAAATGTCCCATTATAATTCCTACCAAATGTCCCATATTAAATCCTCCCAAAGGAATTAATATGGGACATTTGGGAAATTCCTCCCAAATGTCCCATTATAATTCCTCCCAATTATCCCATTATAATTCCTCAAAAATGTCCCATATTGATTCCTCCCAAATGTCGCATATTATTTCTTCCCAAATGTCCCATATTAATTCCTCCCAAATGTCCCATATTAAATCCTCCCAAAGGAATTAATATGGGACATTTGGGAGGAATTATAATGGGACATTTGGGAAATTCCCCCCAAATGTCCCATTATAATTCCTCCAAATCATCCCATTATAATTCTTCAAAAATGTCCCATTATAATTCCTCCCAAATGTCCCATATTAAATCCTCCGAAAGTAATTAATATGGGACATTTGGAAGGAATTATAATGGGACATTTGGGGAAAATCCTCCCAAATGTCCCATTATAATTCCTCCCAAATGTTGCATATTATTTCTTCCCAAATGTCCCATTATAATTCCTCCCAAATGTCCCACTATAATTCCTCCCAAATGTTGCATATTAAATCCTCCCAAATGTCTCATATTATTTCTTCCCAAATGTCCCATATTAATTCCCCCCAAATGTCCCGTATTAATTCCTCCCAAATATCCCGTATTAATTCCTCAAAAATGTCCCATTATAATTCCTCCTAAATGTCGATCTGATCTAGCATTGCCCATAATAATCCTTGGACATGTCCCAGACTCCTTGACAATGGAGGCAGGGACATGTCCCACTCTGTGTGGGCCATGTTCCACACACTTTCTCCAAAATTTATCTAAAGCACTATCTTTGTTGTTGGTCAGTTGTCACTTTGAGCCCTACACTGTATTCGTCCTGTCCTTCTGTGGCTTTTTCGTAGATGTAGATACACCCATTGCTGCAAATGTCAGCTCCACAGTCAATATTCTCCAGTGTTACCCGCTCATCCTCCGCCTTAAACACCAGTTCTCCACACATCAGATATGTATAAAAGCTGCTGGTGTCAGAAGTAGTTTCCTGTCTCCGGCAAATGATGGAGGACAGATGATATAGCTGAGTTCCATTTTTTACAGGAACGTCAAGAACTGGGTCAGGTATCACAGGATGTCTGGTATCGTCTGGACTGTCTGGCCATGGCAGTATCAGGGTCATCACATCAGTGTCATTAAAAAAACAATCCCTCTTTTTGTTGGACTTGCAGCTGTCGCAACTTTCTGACATTCCACTCCAATAATTCTCCAGAAGAGTTGATGTGGTGTCATTTTGTTGTTCCTTTGTCAGAGGAATGATAGGACCAAGGTTGCGAATAATTCGTGAACACTTCTGACATTGTTCACAGTAGTCAGTTGTATACAGCTTAGAGTTTGTGTATATGTCACACTGGGCCAGATAGTGCAACATGTAAAACAAAAGGACTCCTGGCTTGTCCTGATGTTTTACATCCTTAATCTTCAGAGTTTCAACGAGTTCATTCTGAACAGCAAAGATTTCATGTGGAGGGAAGTCTCTTCCTGGATGGTACATTGCTGTAAAGAAACACCTCGCAAACAATGGTGTCTCTGCAAAAAGTTCCGAAATCTCCTCAGGATACTGAGCCACAAACCTTCTGACAATAGTCAAGTTCATGATGCTTTGTGTTGTGGCATTCATCCAGCTGTTAAAAAAGGAGTTGGAGAATTTGCAAAAGTACATTCCTGGGTAAATATTTACATCCATGGCGTCGAAATCATTGGTGTCATTTTGATTTCCATCTTCTGAGTTTTCTTCGTCAGAAGACGATTCCTCTGATGAAGAAAACTTATACACTTCTCCAAAATCTGTCCACATATCCTCTGCATTTGGGCTTCCAGAACAAACTTCCTCATCCTTAGTGGAAGCATCAACGTCCTTAGCGTAAATGCTATCGTAATGGTCAGGGTCAATTTCAATGTCATCTGTAGAGCTTTCTTCATCTGAAGACCATTCTTCTGATGAGGAATACTCAGACACTTCATCAAAATGTGACACAACCTTTGCAGCATTTTTGCTTCCAGAGTCAACTTCCTTAGGTGAATCATCCATATCTTTAGTATCCAGGTTCTTAAAGTGGTCTGTGTAATTTTTAATTTCACCCATTGAGTTTACATCAACTGAAGCGGTTTCTTCTGTTGATATATTTTCAAAGACTTTTTCAAAGTTCATCAGATTTTTCTTGCTGTCACAGCTTTCTTTCACGGCCATTTGTTCAACAAAATCGTCAAAGTATTCTGAGGTGTCATCAATGTTCATTTCTGTATCCCCAGAGTAGATTTCAAATTCCAGCTCCATTTTGTTATCAGGAAGACAGACGTTTTCCAAAGCAGCAATGTATCCAGATGTGTTGACTGTCAAATGCGTATTGATGGTAACTTCCTCAAATTTAGAGGAAGCATCAATGTCCTTCTGACCTTCAGGAAAAATGTCAGAACCCAAGTACTTCCCTGTCTTATCCTCTTCGAATTCTCCTGAAATTCCATCAACTTTTACATTGTCTTCGGCGACAATGTCAAAACCAGAGTACTCAAATCCTTCATCTTCAGATGAGCTCTCTGCTGAGGCATTACTGTGTTTTTCATTGTCTTCTGCGACAATGTCAAAACCAGAGTACTCAAATCTTTCATCTTCAGATGAGCTCTCTGCTGAAACATCACTGTGTCTTACATTGTCTTCGGCAACAATGTCAAATCCAAAGTACTCAAATCCTTCATCTTCAGATGAGCTCTCTGCTGAAACAACACGGTGTTTTACACAGTCTTCAAAGAAATCTTCAAATCCAAAGTACTTATGTCGTTCATCTTCAGATGAGCTCCCTGCTGAAACATCACTTTGTTTTACATTGTCTTCGGCGACAATGTCAAAATCAAGGTGTTTTGTACTTTCGTCAGTTGAGCTCTCTGCTGAAATGTCTTCATCTTTTATCCGATATCCCAGCAACTTCTCTACTCCCTTCGTGACAAGAAACCCAAGGCCCCAACCGATAGTTAAAATCATTTTGACTGCAGTTGAAATGGTTTCTAAAATCACTGTCCGAAATCGTCTCTCTATCAAAGTGTTGTACCTCCAACGACGATGAAAAGCAAACTGAGAATTCTTGTATTCCAAATGATAATAATAATCATTTGTACCTTTATGACATCATCGATGACAACATAGATGATATGATGATGTCAAATGACCTGTGTCAGGTTCTTGTTTGTTTTAGTTGCTATGGAAACACCAGGAGTTATGTATGAGATAAGACTACTGTCAATTAAAAATGCATGTGTAGACATCTAAATTTGTGAATTTAAGTCAATAAATGTGCATAAATGTAAGTTTTGTATTTGTCCTGTTTTTCAACTCATACGTACGTGTAATTTTACCTATGAGAATACTCGTAAACAAATAAATTGATACAAGTGTTTTTGATAGGTTTTATAGAGAGTAAGTATTTTTCTAGAAG
This sequence comes from Xiphophorus couchianus, assembly GCF_001444195.1. NCBI lineage: Eukaryota > Metazoa > Chordata > Actinopteri > Cyprinodontiformes > Poeciliidae > Xiphophorus > Xiphophorus couchianus. The sequence goes on from NC_040247.1 coordinate 8,137,045, forward strand.
TTAGACACACATCAGTCACATTTAGAAACTGGCTCTAAACCATCTGCTTGATCTATTTTGAACTGGGAGTGAGGAGGATCCTCTTCAACTTATCATGTCTTGCCTTAATTACTTGCTCTGTTCATAAGGAAAACATTTAACGACATCTAATAATTACATTATTTTTTTTACATTTGAACTCCGTGAAAAGGATGATTCACCAAACAGATCATCAGCCAACGAATTTTTTTGTCTAATCTCACCTTATTTATTTATTTTTTAATTTTTTCTCATTTTCTAACACCCCCATCTCAGCCTCTTCACTGTGTTTTTATGAATCGCCCCTTTCAGAGATCTTCTGTTTACTCTTACCACTGCAGCATAAAGTGACACCCTACCCAAAACATTTGCAATGGAGATTTTATTCTTGAGTTTAGTTCTTTGGTTGTGTAGCGTCCCGGTTGAAAGGATGGTCTCTCAAACTGATGGTTCACAGTCCTTTATTCTACAGCCTTTGTGTGTGAACACACCGTAAGAGCTACAAAATATACAAATAAAATACCATTAGTAACTCAAACAGTGTTGTTCTAACCTTTTACCTTAACATCGAATCTTTTACCTTATGTAATTTCTCATGCTATAATTATGTGTTACAATACACGTATGTTATGAAATAAAATACAACGTATTTCAACTGTTGACCGTTGACCAAAGAATATTAGCACTATCTAGTGGCAAAACAAAACAGTCACACTCAATAGCGAACTACAAGTTCCGCAGGAAAACTGAACATATATTTAGACAACAAAACACTCGCCTTGTTCCCTCATCAACCAAGCGCCAATTAACTGATTGTCTACACCTAAATTTGAATTACTCCGTAATGATCTCCCTTTCGCTCCGACTCGTGCGCGCGCTCACTCCGCGATGACCGAGCAGTTGTCAGTTTGCCACCTTTCCGTTCCAGGCCCTTTCACAATAAAAGCATAGACTGTCATGTCAACAAATACTCCTTATTTACATGAGGAAACACAAAATACTAGTAAGGTCATTTACAGATTGCATTGCAAGACCAGCTAATGTGGTTCTTCCAGGTTAGCTGCGTTTTGTCGCCCTCTCCTGGTCATTGTTGAGTAAATGAGTTTTTTTCCCCCCTGTTGTGTTATTATACATGTACAGTAAAATTATAGCAAAAGGTTAAAGATAATTATGAAATTAACTTAAAGTTGTTAAACTAGATAAAAGTGGATCATTCAACACATTTCTCTGGCACTTCACAGGACGGTCATTTGAAACTCAGCAGACAAAAGATGAGGCTCAATTTGAAAGTGCTGAACTATTGAACTTGATCTTCTACAAATCCTGTTATAACGTTGTAAAAGTGCAGGTCAGATCTTCCATTTTCATTGAATTGCATTTAAATAATTATTGAATTGCTGTCATTTCCTAACACAAGATGTCTCAAAGCCACGTTATTTCACTGAACAGTGTGTGTTTATTAATGATAATATGTCAGATCTTAAACGGATGTCTGTGTGAATCCTGAATCTGCTCCAAATGTTGCTACGTTTTAAAGTTTCTTCTCCAAACTTATTGTTTTCTCACTGGCTGATCATTTTCAACTTTTTCATTCAGCCCCCATCCTTTCTCTGTTACATCTGATATATATTTTGTTCCCCTTTTATTCAGACTTAAAAACTTTACTGAGCTGGTTATCTGCATCAGTGTTTGGGTGTAACAATACTGTTCAGAACTATTTGACGACAATCAGTTGTTTGTTTCACTTTTTCCTTTATTCAGAGCTTACAACGTCACAAAGTTCCAAAAAGGCAAAATAAATGTCTTCAAAATCCCTAAATCAGTGTCCGGGCGTTATATCAGTGTTTGCAGACCAGGTGACACTGACTTCAGGAAGTGATGACTACAGCGTTTCTCCACTAAGCCTTTCGACAGTTCTGAGGAGGATTGGATGTGCTGACCATGTGTGCAGTTCCACCAGTGGTTTGCTAATTGCTGTTGGCTAGTCTTTTGGAGCTGGGTGAGGTTCCTCATCATATAAAGACCTTAATTACTTTATAGCTGTGGAATTACCCAAAATAATTTGAGGGGTTTTGTCCAAGACATCTCCCACCTTCAACATTTGCCGGTTGTTAGGTGTTAGTGTTAGTTTCTGATCATTAAAAAATTGTTTAAAACCAGAAAAGAAACTACTGGAAAATTTCTAATTGAGAATGTTTCAAGTCACCACAATTACAAATGCAGTCAGATGAAGGTTTGGTTAAAGTTTCATCTTATTTTAATGTAGAAAATAAGATTTCAGTTTCAATTAACTACTTAAGGATAAAATAACCTAATTGAATCAATCAGTCAAGTTTATTTGTATAGCACATTTCAGCAGTTCAAAGAGCTTTACGTCATACAAAAACACAATAAATTATTGCTCAATAAATATACCGTACATCATTAAAATAAGCTAATCCAGTAATATTTGGCCAATGTGATCTTCTATTAGCTTTAGTCAGCCTAGTGGAGAGTCAGTAGACGTCTACCAAGGCCTCCATAGAACTTTAGGATCTGGATCTTCATCTTTACTGTGAACTGAGGAGCTCAGAGAAACTTCAGCCTCATTGGCATCAAAACTAGCCTTGGAGTTTTTAAGTCGGTTCAGCTGTTTTTTCTGTTGCTGGTTCTGCTGCAGCAGCTTGGTCAGGAAGCAAACTGTCATCTCCAGGATGTCTGCTTTCTCCAGCTTTGACTCTGGCTGCTGTTTGAGGAACTCTGGACCCAGGAGAGAGTTGAGCTGCTCGATGCTGCTGTTGATTCGCTCTCTTCGTAATTTTTCCACCAGAGGCTTTCTGAGCTGTAGAAACAAGAGAAAAATCATTAGTAAACCTATCCTGGAATGTGCTTTTGTTATTAACATAAAAAAGTCCAAATAGTAAAGAACTTTAAAAGAATCAGTCCTACATTGTGGTTCAGAGTCAGATGCTCCTTAGAGTTGGTCATGGTGGCAGTGGTTGTAGTTGCCATAGTTGGATCTCTGTGCTGTGTGTTCTCTATAGAGAGAATCTGATCACTACTTCCTTCATCCCTCCTATTTATAGTCCCACATCTCCATATAAATGTGTGGGTTTTGGTTGGGATGAATTTTCTCACAGTCTGAACCAATCAGACAGCACGCTTCCATTCATTTATTGAGGATAATTGTTGGGTCTCAAGGGAGCAGATGGAGACCTGAAGGGAGACACAGAAAAACATATGAAGCTCTTTAACTGGGAAAGTGATGAGGCTCCACACAAAGGACATTTAATTTTTATGCCCAATATTTTTGTCATCTAGATATAATGGGAGAGAGAACAATCTGTTTCCATGTAAGAAAAAGATAATTATATTAGTCATTCATAAATCTCTTTGATGTTGCATTGCATATACAAAAAAACAAACATAAGACAATAGCTCTGTGGTATTACTTGTACTGTCAATGTATTTTTTGTCAGAAAAAGCATTGAAAAACTGCAAACGAAGGTGCAGATATCCAGATGCAGACAGCACGTGGCTTAGAGGCTGCATGAGGAGAAGATCGATGGGAGGTTCCCACACTTCCTCCCCGTGCTGTGGTCAGTGGAGCATAAAGGGATTTCTGAAACAGATGCTGGCTATGTGTTGCTATAGAAACGGTGTTACATCACCAACCATCTGGAGGGAAATTACCCCATTGCCTGGCTATAGGAATGTGTCTAATTTAAAATTCTATGAAAAAATATAGCTTTGATTTGCTCTGTCATATTCATTGATTGCAACAATTCAGAATCACTGATTATTATCAATTCAATCAATTATCAATTAATGATTTCCAGATAGACAATTGTGGCTGGCTGGGTAGTCACTTCTGCTGCAGTTTGAATGATTCTCATTCACCTCCAGAGTATTTTCTTATGTCTTTTTGATAAACAGAAAGATAAACTTCCCTCTCTAGAAGGAAAATATGAACCGTGGCATTAACAGCATGACATGGACATTGGAGTCTGAGACTACTTCTGGGGGCAGAAAATAGGGGAGCATATTTAATTTCCCTCACAAACTCTGTTGTTATTTAAATTGAATATTGGCATTTAGGAATAAAATGTAATCAATGTCAGTTCTGTGGAAAGGATGACTTCCAATTTGTATGTGTAACTTTTTCCTCATTTCAAAATGAGGAAAGCTTTTAAAAAGCTTTTACTATTGCTCTGTATAAGAAGAAAACAACCATGAATGAAACATTATAACTGCGATAACAGTTACATGTGTTTAAATTTGGGCATCAACATGTGACACAAATTGTCTAAAAATGAAAGTTGGGGAACCTTCAGTAATTACACTGTGGGAATCAAATTAATTATTTGAATGTAATCTGATTATCTGCAGTATTCAAATTACATTCTGGGTTAGGTTATCAGTACTATTCACAAAAAAAGCATTTATTTTTCAAATGTTGCTTGTTATGGGATAATTAGAGATGGCATAAGCAGTTATGGTAACAGAAAAAACTAAGCTGTTTTGACCTGAGATTGACATGATTTCAGGAATACTTATTTAACATCCCTCATCAAAACTGGAATCTGAGTTTATGAGAACATGTTTCTAATTACTCACAATGCACCAAATGGTTGTTTTTCTTATGTAACTAAACATATAGTAATAAAAATGATTAAATATAGAAAAGGAACCATAATGTATACATAAAGTTGTCAGAAATACAACAGAAACACCATTATTGAGGATTTGGTTGTGTTTATTACCTCAAACACTTGAAGTTGTGAAACTCCATACAAATCTGATGAAACATCAAACATCAACTTGTAGATTTCTACAAGACAGTGTACTCAGAGAGAGTAAAGGAACAACATCTTTATAAAAGATAAACAACTTGAAGAACTCACTGTTCTTTGAAATTTTGCAAACGTGTAAAAAAAAGCTCTTCACTTTAAAAAGAGAAGATAGACATCTTTTTTCTGACCTAAACCGATCACATCAGTTTTAAAGCCACTATTTGATGAAGCAAATATTATCAGAACAAAACTGTTCAACATAAAACACAGTTAAAAAATAAACCGATCTTAAAATAGATCATGTTGCTGTAATCCCACAAAGTGATAACAAAATGTTCAGAAGAATAACATTTTTGATATCTGATCGAATATGATCAAAGTGTCCACTGTATCAACCACAGAAAAGAAAGTACAATTCATAAAATTGCGTTATCATTATACTTCTAAGAAGTAAAGTATTGGCATTAGGAGTTTAGAAAATATCTGTTTGGCGTAATCAAAGAGATTAAAAGTCAAATAGGAAACTCGTCCTTCAAAGGAACTTTTCATCGCAGCAATAAACAGAAATCAAACTACAAAAGGTATTACCTTAGTATTATAGTCAAATAACATTGGCAACAAGAATTAGTTCATGCAATATGCACCAAAACTCTTCATGTTATTTCCTAAGAATATTACATCTTGCACTGAAAGAAAATTAATCACGAGGCTTCATATATAGAAGCAATTTTTCTTCACAAACAGAAGATCAAGTTCTTAAAATTTCACAATTTAGTTCAGTAATCTTGACCAATATGGTATTGTTACTGTACAGAACATGATAAATGTTATCAGTATTATTATTTACCCTAAGGTACAGTAAAAACAGATTGCAATTCAATCTATGAAATTTCATACAACATGCATAAGATTATTTTCCTTCTCAACACAATAGATGCTGAAGCAATTTCTGCTGGAAATATAATAAAAAAAAATGCAACAAAATGTACATACATTATAAAAACTCTGTTTAAACAGAATTTTAAATAATCCTCTCTGTTTCTAAGAATAGTCATATTTGACCAATGTGATCTAGTAGCATCTACATTCAGTAGATTTCTACCAAGGCCTCCACAGAACTTCACAATCGGGATCCTCGTCTGTGATGCTCTGAACTGTGGAGCTCAGAGAGATTTCAGCCTTGGTCAGGTTGTCATCAAAACAAGCCTTAGTGCTTTTAAGACGGTTCAGCTGTCGTCTCTGTTGCTGGTTCTGCTGCAGCAGCTGGGTCAGGAAGCAAACTGTCATCTCCAGGATCTCTGCTTTCTCCAGCTTGGAGTCTGGTTGCTGTTTGAGGAACTCTGGACCCAGGAGAGACTTGAGCTGCTCGATGCTGCTGTTGATTCGCTCTCTGCGTAACTTTTCCACCAGAGGCTTTCTGAGCTGTAGAAAGAATAGAGAAGTCATTAATAAACCTATCATGGAATGAAATGTTGCTGTTAGTAGAAAAAGCTTAAATATTAACAGGTTTTCTGAGAATCTAACTTACCTTGTGGTTCAGAGCCAGATGCTCCTGAGAGTTGGTCATCGCTGCAGTGATTGTAGGTGCCATTATTTGGTGTTGATGCTGTGGAGGTCTCTGAAGAGAGAATCTGATCTCTGCTGGCTGCCGGCTCCTATTTATAGTCCCAGATCTCCATATCAATGTGTGGGTCTCTCTCTGGTTGAGCTTTCCCACAGTCTGAGCCAATCAGATCTTCTAGACAAACAATGGGCATGTGGGGCACTAACATGCTGTCGTTAATGCCTGCAGGGATAATTGTTAGATTTGAGAAAGAGCAGGTGGAGCAGACTCGCAGCACTTTGTGTCAATGTGGGAAAGTAGTGACCCTGGAAGCTGATATGCTCCCTAAGGTGGAGATCAATGGAGTTAGAATAACAGCACACTTTTAAATTTAACATTTCCAAACTGAAACAAAACAGCTTTCAGATTCAGAGAAAATAAACATTGATTGGTTAAAACTAAAAATAATATATAAAGTAACAAAAGTTTATTTTTCTTTATTCTAAAATAATTCACGTTTTTAGTTTTATAGCAGAATTACATGAAAAGGAAGAATCATATGAAGTGTCATTAATAATTTAGCATGGTAGAAATCATTAAAAATACAATTCATGTCAATTAGCATGCTGAGGTCCAGATGCAGCTGAGTTTTGGCACGTGCCCTTTTTGAGCAGCAGCGTAATTATTAACCGACACGTGCCTTGTAGCCAGTGTGAGTAGCATGTTGAGCTGAGTTTCCCACACTGAGTGTCTGCTGTGATTAGAGAACCACAAAAGGCACGTCTGTGACAGGTGGTCTTAGACACAGAGCATTACATCACCAACCATCTGGAGGGAGAAGAACCCATTGATGGCTTTGACAATTTATATAGGCCAAATTCAAGTAAGAACTATGTACTAGCCTGTACAAAAATGTTTTTTGTTAAATTTTAGCACTGTAATTATCTCAAATTGTTACCCCATGATCAAAATTGTAAACACCCTCATAAAATGAAGTCTGGTTCCACTTCTAAACAATGGAACAGTCTTTGGGGACACAATGTCTTGAAGTGTGTCAAATCTCTCAGGAGAACTAGTAATTTGCTACAAGTGTATCTCATTCACCTACATTATTAGTATCCAGAGTTAGTTGTATTACTTTGCAACATTTTCCATAGCATTTTATTGTTGTGATCTGTTGTAATATGTAGATGTGTTGATTTATTACTTTTTTTTTTTTTTTACATATTTATGAAATTTTACCTGAATGTAAGTAGCCATAGAAACTTGTCCCACTTTTTTAAAATTGTAAAGATGAGGATAACGTAAACAGAATAACTGGAGATTTTCACAAGTGTTTGAATTCAGGTTGGTTAATTTGGACATAAAATGTGATTTCACATTCTTTTTCCTTAAAGAAAAGAAAATTTGGAAAGAAAAAGCATATTTTGTCCAAATATATGTATATGTATTTAAATATATGAAAATATTTTTTATTTATATTGTCAATAACAATATAAAATGTACTTCTTTATAGAATCAATTTAAATATAAACAATTGTATAAAAAATGTGCTTACATAAAATCGATCATAAGTTCTAAGTAAATCAGAATTTAATAACGGTTCATTCTAAAGATGCTACAGAATTTAAGTGGGCAGTGATATGCAACTTTCTTTAAATATCAACAATGAAGGATGTAGTGCCATCTAGAGGTACACAAAACAAATTGTAAATAACTGAATTAGCTACACCTTTCCACTAAACTGTAGTGGCCCCAAAAAACAGTGGAAGCACCAAGAAGATTGTAATGAAGTTTGAAAATCTTTTCTTTGACACCCTTTTATTCATTTTATTTTTCTTTTGTTTGCTATATTGTTTAAGCTATGTCTTCTACTCTGATGGAGTAATATTGTACATAGAAAAATGTAAAAGTGTCAAAGCCACCCTTTCAAAAATATTTCCCTCTACATTATCCTCTTTCAGGTCAGTAATTACAAACTACAAAGTTGTTCTGTAAACTTGTAAATCAGTTTTGTGTTGCATTTTTTCTTCTCATATCATTAATGAGCCCATTTGTTAGTCTCAATGGTGACGAAGTGCTGTGGAGAATCATGATTTCAACAAGTACCTCTCAATCCCCTGTTTGAGAGGTTATTTTTATGAGTACACTACTGTTTTTACTTTAGGTTTCTCCTTTGGCGTCTGGTCTTAATATTGCTTCGGTATTAAAAATCCAATATTCATAAAATGTTTAATGGTGAATTGTCTTTTGTTTGAATATATTTCTGTTGTTAAAATCAATTTGTGCCATTAAGCCAGAACTTAACATATATGTGGAAGTGGTAAGATTCCTGTGAATGAATACATTAAAGAAACTGAATTGGCAAAAATATATATTTGGGAGAAACAAACCTACAGAAATATTAACTTTGTAAAAAAGTAACAGATTTACCTAAGTGAGGCTGAAAACAACTTGTGTATCTGGAGCTGGGCTCCTTTGTAATCTGTCTCCCTTCAGGTCAAAGGTCGGGATCTATTGTCCCACAGCGACTCTGTGAGTGAGCCTTTTCTGTTTTCCCACACTCCGTCCTATGATGAGAGGAACAATAGAAGTGTGCCTCATTATGCAAAGCATAAGGCAATCATGACCTCTTTAAGGAGGGTCATTGTTATTCAGTATTTCACTTTCAAACATCTAAAAGTGAAGGTTCTGCACAAAGACATAAAAATTTTTCACAGTTTTGATTTTTTTCAATTGCAAGAACAAAATGGCATTAAAATTGTTACAAATCAGAGCAGAATCTCCTCAGTGTGTGCTCTGTGTGCCACTAAATAGGCTGTTGCCTCTGTCAAACAAACATAATGAAATTTGTGCTTACTAAGAGAAACTTGTACATAAAACATGTACCTTTATTAACTACAATAGATTCTATGATCCTAGTTTAATTTGGTTAATAGAATATTTTTGAAATTAATGGTTATTTTAGATATTTTACTTATTGTCATACTTTTTGAATTGTAATTAGTATTTTTCTTCCATATCAAATGTTTAAACACATTTAAGAGGGAAGGGGCTGCTTTTCGACACGTGCCAAATCCCTTTGGAGATTGGTCGACTGCTGGTGAGGTTGATTATGTTAATTACGTAAAACTCCTCTTCAGGGCTTTTTCATTCACTGCTGATTAAATGAAATCCGCTCATCCACCTAAACCTAAATGTACCCTCTTTCCATATTTCTTTAAAACATTTAAAGTTGTTCAAATTTAAAATTTCTTAAGACATTAGGTCTAAAAGAAAATCATTCCTATCTCAATTGAAATCAACATTTGACAACATAACTGTTATTAAATTTTCACTAAATCTTTTGCTGTGTAATGAGTTTTGTAGGTCACTAAAACTGAATAAGCAAACTGAATCATCATCAAAGATGCATACTGTTATATAAGATTTAGCTTTCAAAGATTTATCTTTTAGCTTTAAAAACCTTTAAAAGTTGAAAAGGCTTCAGTATTGAAGTTTGTATTAGGCAGGTAAAATTAAAGTAACAAATGCTAACAATTCAATAATACAAAAAATATTTAGACAACATTGAAGCAATAAAATCACAAAATAAGGCAAGATTTCACTACATTCATGTTAAAAATAATTTTCTCTTTAAAGAAGGAGCTATTTTTAGTGTGCAAAGGTGCAAAATGAGTTAAGAATAAAAAAGCAGAAATCAACTGGATTACTAAAACATGAAAGAACGCATTCTGATGTAGGCCTTTTACAGTTAGTGCTCAGTCTCTCAGTTAACCTGTTTCTCCTCAGGTCAAAGGTCCAGATCTATTGCCCTACAATGACTTTTATCTGGTTTCCCACTCTATTGTTCTGTAGGAACAATAGAAGTGTGCATCATTAAGCACATTAGGTACACTGTCATGACTCTTTTTAATGGGGGGACACGTCAACACATTTTTTTTTTATTTCTAACATTGGCATTTAAATCAACACATAAAACAATGCTGTGACACAATTTGTAGTTTAGTTTTGCTGAGTCTTTTTGAGACTTTTTATACAGAAGTAACTGAATATATAGTTGAAACCAGATGTTGACATAGATTGTATAAAACATTCTTTTTCCTCATTGTGTGAGTAGCTGCTCAACCTACATAAGTAGAGTTGTGAAGCCTAAGTCACTGATTATCAATTTATGATTATTGCCTGGTCTAAATTTATAAATTTTACTTATTTGTTACTTAAAAACCCAAAGGTAGTAAAAAAAAAGTGCAATGATGTGATTTTAGTTTCAGCTCAGTTGTTTATTAAAGGCACAATGAGACAGAAAGTACAGAAGTTTCTGCAGGAAGTGATGACACATCACAACAACTTGTCGATTTCAACAAGAAAAAGTCTAAAGATAAGAGAAACATCTTTTTTAAAGACAAATGACAATACAGTATTTTCAAATACAACTCATATTATTGATTAAATGTTTAACAAAGTTAAAAAATAGACTGACCTTACAACAGATCACATAATGACTAAGCCTAACTTAAATGTGAGACCATCACACCAAAGCATTTACAAAGTAACATTAGAAATGAACTATTGTCACAGATCCTTTAGTAAATTTTCAAGCATCAGTTGAAAAAATCACTCAAAAACCAACATGGAGTTTTCACTGGGAGGGTGTTGTAACTTATTAGGTGATATACAAAGACATAAAAGTTGCACAGAAGGTAATTCTGCTAACTCAGAAAAAGTTCAAAGAAATTTGTCCTACAAAAAAGAAGACAATTTCATTTTTGACCATTATGATCAGTACTAAACAATTTGTAGTAAATCACAGAATTACAGAGAAATCCCAATTGCAAAGACAATTTGATTTGCAATACATTTCTTTTGTTAAAAGAAAACACAATGTTGTTTCCACAGGAAATGTGATAATATGCATCATAAAAGCACAATTAAATTAAATGCTTATTTTCATTCAATAGAAGTAGTCCAAAGAAACACATGTCAGTACATGTTCTGTCTACCAGTCTGGTATACTTTTTCAGGCAATGACCTCAGGCTGTCGATGTCTACCATGGCCTCCAGGGGGTGCTGGTGGTTGGACTCTTGACTTTATTGATACTTGTCTGGACTGTGTAGTTCACAGAAGAGAATTTTGCCTCTTTCAGGTTCTTCTCAGAGGAAGTCTGCAGCTTGCTGAAGTTGTTCAACAGTTTCTTCTGGGACTGCGTCTTCAGTTCGTCTTTGGAGAGGAAGTTTGTCACCTCTTGGACACATCTGGCATAGCCTAACTCAACAGCTCCTGTGTCTAGAGCTGGATGCTGCTGCTGCTTCTGCAGTTGTCTCAGGAAGAAAACGGTCATCTCCAAGATGTCTGCTTTCTCCAGCTTAGACTCTGGCTGCTGTTTGAGAAACTCTGGAGCCAAGAGAGACTTGAGTTGCTCGATGCTGTTGTTGATTCGCTCTCTGCGTAGTTTCTCTACCAGAGGCTTTCTGAGCTGCAGAAACAAGAACAATGCAGTTATTAAACTCATTCTGCAGTGTGGCATTGGTATCAACATTTACAAAGTCCCACAGATGATAATTATGCTTCTTTGAACTTCATATTTACCTTGTGGTTCAGAGTCAGATGCTCCTGAGAGTTGGTCCTTGCTGGGCTGATTGTGGGAGCCATATCAGGATCTCTGTTCTGTGGAGGTCTCTGTAGAGAGAATCTGATCTCTGATGGCTTCGTCCCTCCTATTTATAGTCCCACATCTCCATCTGAATGTGTGGGTCCTGGTTTGGAAGAAGTTTCCCACAGTCTGAACCAATAATGACACAGGCCAAGAAAGAATAGAAGTCTGCCCTGCCACATGCTCAGTGCTCATGTTAGTGGGGGACAATAGTTTGATCTCAGGGGAACAGGTGGAGGAGTGGTGGGAGATGGAGGGAAAGAGACACTGAGCTCTGTATGAATCTGGGAAAGAGGTGATTTCTCATGGAGATCAGATCTACTGCTTGATTCTGAGATCAGTTACATTGCACCAATTATCCTTTCTAACAAGTAAAACATATTTAGTAGTTTGTTTTATTTCTTGATATAGAACATTTGTCTTATGTCATAATTGCAGCTGTTTAAAATGACGTTTTACTTTTCATGGTTTCTATGAGAGGCTGTACATTGCATTTGTTTTACAAAGTTCCACATTATTTAGAATTTACTTTAAGCTGAGTCAAAATTTGCAGCAGCTGCACCCATCAATAGACTTGCCCACATTCTTATGGTTCGTGGTGTGAGGAGAAAGTTTCTCCCAGTTTCCCACACCCCAGTCTTTATTGGTGTGGTCAGTGCATTACAAAGGCACTTTGAAAGGAGTCTTGGGTGACAGATGCTGGACGTACGCTCTAACAGAGACACGTCTCTGATAGTCACCGACCATCTGGAGGGAAACCACCTGATTGGTTGCCTATCTGAGACAAATTTTATTGACTTCTTTAAGTGCAGCTTTACTATGGAGGTGGGAAGACACAACTGAAGTCTGCCAAATTTAGTTTTTGGGGTTAAAGACACATTGGTGTGCAATTTTTAAATGTATTTCTATTGTCTGTAAGCAGATTATAATAAAGAGAACTAAATAAATATATGTAATTAATATATACTGTATATACAGGGGTTGGACAATGAAACTGAAACACCTGGTTTTAGACCACAATATACGTATATAGGATTTGGTAGTTTGGTAGTTTTGAAGTTCTCAGTCAAATTACTTTGGATTTGGTTTTTGTTGGATTGGGTTTGTATTTATTTAACCTAAAACCACTTTAGGTGTCTTTACATAATCATTGTGACTACTTTATAGAAACACTTGTCCTGTTATATAATTAATCAGCAAGCATTCAACCATTTTTTAAATATGATCTCTGAATCTATTGTCCTTTAGGGACTCAGTGAGTGAGCTTCTCCTGGTTTCCCACAATCTGCCCTTTCACTGCTTTAACTAAGGGAACAAAAGAAATGTGTCACCTTATCCAACACACTGGTCATTCTAAAAGTTTTGATATTCAACACCTGGAGCAGAAGATTGCTCCAACTTGAAGATCCAGCAAGTCTGTCCTACTTACTTCCTTTCTTTTTCAAATAAATGCTTATTAATTAAGAACAGTACAAATTCATGATATAGTGAGGACAGAGTTTACTAAGAGTAAAAATAGGAAATGGATTTACAAATGACATTACTAGAGAAAGGTTTTTATTTGTGTTTTTAACCAGTACTTTATTTTGGAAACAATTATACAAAAGTGTAGTTTTCATGTGAGCACATTGGTTACCATACAACTGACCAATCAGGATCACATGAGGCAGTTGATTCATCATGGCTATAAATTGGTAACATGTTGAAGACTGCTTACTAAAATTTAATGAAATTCTAGTTTACTTTACAAATGACTCAAACGCCTTAGTTAACATTTGATGTTTGTATTGTCTAAGATCCTTTTCTGAAAGATTTGGAAAACTCTCGTTATATAATAATTTTTTATGTAGTTAATTTGAAATTACACTCATACTTCTGAGTCAAAGTTTTATCTATACATGTAACGAGTGGGATAGCAGCTGCTTTATGACACGTGCCAAATCCCTTTTGAGAACAGTTGACAAGACCGGTGGTGCTGATCATAATAAATGCTACTCTCCAGAGCTTTCCCACACTCCATAAATCCATGTGACCAAGAATAGATAAAAAGATTGCACTTGCCACTTTACTTTATTTTTGTCACTTTATTTGTTAATTTTAGGACTGATTTTTGTTAGAAAAACGCACAATATCAGAATAACTGAAAATATTTTACTGAAGCTTTTATTTCTGATTAAGTAAGTAGTAGGTGTCATACTGTTTGAGCAGACTTGTATAACATAGTAACAGAACATTTTATTTAACATTATCCCAAAAAATTCTATTGAAATGAAATAACTAAACAGTTGTTTTCATTTTCAATTTAAGCCGACACAAAAAATAGACGAATGAAAGGACTACAATAACATAGAAATAATATTATGTCATATATAGACCATATGATATGATATAATGTATCTTATATTGCTAGAGGAAAAAATCTGACATTTTCTTCTGCTGAAGGAAACATTCATTTGGTTTTTGATGTCTGCCAGTGTCCAGTTAGGGCAAAGGTTGAGCTCTATTGTCCCTCAGCGGTTCTGTGAGTGAGGTTCCTCTGGTTTCCCACACTCTATCTTTTCATTGGTGGAACAATAGACGTGTGCCTCATTATGCATCACATTAGTTGTACTCTGTGGCCTGATTGGGCAGAATCATTTAGTAACTTTGGTTATATGTCAATTTTGGTCAGTAGATATGCTACATTTATGGATTATGATTTGTTTGATTGATATCAAGGCACTACAGGGCTTTTGTAACCCCGCTGCTCATGATTCAAATATAGCATCTTTTGGAGTCTTTCATGGTCAAACCAATGTTGACCAAAAGGAGCACAAATGTATGTCTCAGATTTACTAAGAAAACATTTTAAATATCTCCAAGTATTTGGGGAAATAAGAGTATTTTCCCAAAAATAGATAGAAGTGAAACTTTTGAAAATAAGAGTTTGACATGGCCTATTCAAATTTTGGACTAATACCCGTTTAAGATGCTGTAACATGACCTGGAAACTTTTCATGGTTGAAATGTTTCCAGTAGAAAAAATGTGTTTTGCTTTTTTGTGTGTGTAAAAAACCCCAAAAAAACCATTGCCATTTATCATGAACACTTCATGGCAGTTGCTGATCCCAACAGAACTTTTTTTTTCCATAAATAAATCATTTCAGCTCTATATTTTATATTTACTTAAATTATCTTAGTCAAACCTAAAGCAAAGTGGAGAAAAACCCTAACCTTTACCTATAATACATATATTTAACTCATTTTGTACTCTCAGTAGAGTCATATAAATCTGATGATACATCACAAAAATTACTTGTAAACATTTTCAAGACAATTTACTCAAAAATTAGAGTAAATAGTAGTCTTTACAAAAGACACATATTATGATGAAAACAATAGTAGTTTTGCTTTACATGAAGTAAATAAGATAAGAGAAAATTTTCTACTTTTAAGAAAGCAATGATAAAAATGACTTTACAACAGGTCTTCTCAATATCATTTCAAACACATGATGGCAGATTATTAATTATACATAATTTTCATTTGAAACTACTATAATTCTGACAAGATCTATTTTTAGAAAAAAGGAAAATATAAAAAAAAAACTCATTACAAAGTAACACACAGTTTCCTTAAGGAAATACAGCACACCACATATATACACATAGTGAGAAATAGTGAAAACTTTCAGTAAATTCTGAAAGACCATCTACATCTTAAAGTATTCAGTGTTTGTTTGTCCAAACACTTGCTGCATTTTCTTTTTCCATTTAAAAGATTTGACTGCTATTTCCTTAGGAAACATATAGGAACAGTAACACAACGAATGTTTTATCATTTGTAGCATTTGTAATAATATACACCAATATGGTCTTATAGATATAACCTCAGTCTACACGCCCCTACTATGGCCCATAGAAGGCGCTGCTGTCTTTATAGACACTTGTCTGAGCTATAAAGCTCAAAGACCTAAGTTTCACAAGTTCTTCTCAGAGGAAAACTGGAGCTTGTTAAACTGGTTCAGCAGTTCTCTATGGGACTGTGTCTTCAGCTGGTCTTTGAACAGGAAGTTCTCCACCTCTTGGACACATCTGCAGCAGCATTAATCGGGTGAATGCTGCGGCTGCTTCTGCTGTCTTCTCAAGAAAAAAGCCAGAATGTGTGTTTTCCAAGTTGAAGTCTGCAGGAAAAAGGACAGTCATTAGTAAACCTGTTATTTATTATAGCTTTAGCCAAACCAGCTAATAACAGACTCTTCCTGAGTCTGATATTTACCTTGTGGTTCAGAGTCAGATGCTCCTGAGAGTTGGTCATCGTGGCAGTGATTGTAGGTAAAATGGTTGGATCTCTGTGCTGAAGAAATCTCTGTAGAGAGAATCTAATCTCTGTTGGCTTCATCACTCCTATTTATAGTCCCACATCTCCATCTGAATGTGTGGGTTTTGATCTGGATTGCGTTTCCCACAGTCTGAACCAATCAGATGCCTGAACAAGACAGAATAGAACTGAGGGTCCTCCACATGTCCATGATTAGAGCTCAACAGTTTGATCTCAGGGGAACAGATGGACCATATGTCCAGAGTTGGTACAAAAGCATTCCTCAACACAGATAATTTGACCATCGTGAACTAAAGGAATGTTGTTGTCTTACTTTTAGTTAGTTTGAAAAATAATTTAAATATATTTACAGAAATGCAAACCTTAGTTTTTGGGAACAGTCAGCTGCAGCTATGGTTCATGAAACGAATCACATAGATTTTTTTCTCAAAAAGTCTTCTTATGCAAATCATTAGGCACGATGACATGGGCCCACATGAATTTTGTTACCATCAAAGTTCCTATATATACAGATGTTACCATAACAGTAAGTCTTTTCTTTAAGGTTTACTGTCGAAGCAATGAGTTTATGAATATAATTCTAAACCTTTGAATGTAGAGGTTATGACTGAAATGTATCAAATCAATTCAAAAGTCTTCAAGGGTTTGTTTGTTTTTTGGTGGAAAAGATTTTTAAGATTTCTATCACATAAGTGAGAAACTTGATAACTCTGTTGTCACTATCTTTTAGTCTGTTGTCCCAGTGTGATTTTGAGCGTGAGTTTCCTCTGTTTTCCCACACTCTCTCCTTTCACTACAGGAATAATAGGAGTGTGCCTCATTATGCATCACATTAGATACACAGTCATGCTTCTTTTGAACAGAAAACATGCTTTATAGTTGACAGTTCTCCACAAATACAACTGTGAGTCATGTTGCAGCTAAAGTTCAAGTTACTACATTCTCATTGATATTTATTAATAACACATTTTTTTTATTACATACTGAGTTTTTCCAAGTATTTATTTCTTAAACATAATTTCTTCTTTACAAGCTACTATTACATTTGTTTGATATTTGACATGCAAAAACAGTCTTCATTTTAAATATGCAAATATAGCATGTATTATCACAATCAAATTTTCATTCATTTTGTCAAAGTTTCAAATTGTCAAAGATTCAAAGTTGTTTTGCAGATGGGCAGTTGGATTTTGTGATTTGTAGTTGGCATCAACAGGACGTTTCTTTGATATTCCCCACACTTAATGACAAATGTGGTAAGAACACCAGAAAAAGATTTTGACAGCAGCTTTTGTGATGGAGTCCGGCTGTCTGCTCCAACAGGGACAGTCTGACGTCACCAACCATCTGGCGGGAAACAACAAGTCTGATTGACTGCCTTAAATAACTGATAAAATCTCCTAAATATATCCAAGCAGTGTTAGCTATAAGCGGTTTTGCTAACTTTTCATCAAACAATAAAACGTATGACATATAAGTGCAAAGTTTATTGTTAAAATATAATTTAAATGCTGATTTTAAAGAGAAGTGTGCCAGATCCCCCTGGACACTGGTCAGCTGTTTCAGAGGTTACGGATGCTAAATACTATCAACTTTAAGTCATTCATCAAAACATTTCACGCACACTTTGTTTTCTTTTAAAAACAAAGTTAATGATTAAGTTAATGAAGTAAACTATGGATCTTTTCTGCCTTTAATTAAATGTTGCCTAAACTGATGTTTAATCGATAATTATTCTAATTGAGAATAAAATAAATTTCTTACGAAGAACAAATCTTTAGAAATTTGAGAACATTTTTCAGACTCATTTAGGTTTCAGTATGTAAATATTGTTACGCAAGAATTCTTTACGATTTCTTTAAAAATCACTTCACATTTGGAAAGTCTGAACAAAACTTTACATTTAAGACATAATCAAAATATGTTGATGGTGAAAGGGTTGTGATTAGCAGGTGAAGTAATAGTTGTTTACTTGTTATGTAGTAGAGTAATAAGTAATCTTGAGAACAAGAATTTCTGTAATCTTTGAAAATACCATTTGTTGAGTTCACCTTTATATTTAGGTCCATGTATAGAAATATAAAAGAACAAAATTAAATCAGATGATTTACATCTCTGGAAGCTCACTGGACAGCAAATGTGGCAGTAGAGTCCAGATGTAGCAGGTGATCTCTATTTTGGGATGTAAGTGTGAACGGAAAGCTTCTCCCAGTTTCCTACACGTTGTCTTTCATTGATGTGTTCAGTGCACCACAAAAAGACTTTGAAAGCAGCTTTTGTGGAGGCTGTTAGTCATGAACCTAGTCATGTGAGAGCGCCTGACATCACTGACCATCTGGAGGGAAACAACAGGATTGGCTGCCTCAGAGTTTAATTTTGGAATTATCATTTGTCAAACATAATCTGGTCAGCTCTTCTGTTTAACTTTTCAGGAGTTTTAAAATTTCCTTGACATATCGTTGCTCTTTTAGTCAAAGTTTCACATTTTACTAACAAGAGATCAGGACAGATGCTTCATGGAGGGAGCTAAATCAACTATTGTGAGCTATTATTTGTCAACATGCAAATTAACTTGAACTTTAAATGTTCCTCTTGAAAGGTTTTCCACACTTTCCTATAATTTAAGTTTGGCATATGCTGTGTAAGTAATGTTTTTAACTGTGATTTTATTTTTTGATTTTTATTAGCTTTGAATCGGCTTCCTCACATTTAATTTAGAGAGTTAAGGATTATTGCATTATTGCAAGATTTTCAGAAATGCAGATTTTTGCAAACCTGTACTTGACTTTTTATGTTTTAGAAGACCAGAGGAAGCAATCTTTAGAATATTCTTGATCATTTTGGAGTAATCTCTTTCTGTTTTTAACTTATAAAAAGTAAAATTGTGTTGTAGAACTGTTCATGCATATTCCTCTTGGGAATTTGGGAAATTTAAAATAAATTATTTTAACTTTCTGAGCTTGTGTGTGAGCAAGGACCAAGGAAAATAATGTGTAATAATAATTTTACACAGTTTTCACATTTTATTTAGAAAATAAATATATATAGTCCCTAGGGGCTCTGAGAGGGCTTATTCTTTACTCTTTCTTCAAACATATATCACTAATGCTTTAGCTCATAAGTTTAACATTGTCCAGGGTTCAGGTCATAAAAACCCTGATTTTGTGTTAAATCTTTAAAATTAGTGTTTACTATGATATATGTGTATAGAACTTTAAACCATGTGGGTCCGACAAAGTAGGACATCTGCATCTGGGCAGATTGATCACTAAAGCAATGTGTGTGTATTCACTACAAGAAAACTGTGCATTAAGTCTTTCACACTATGAGCTGTCACAAACCAAACAAAACTGCATTTTTTTCTTCTTCTTGTATTTCATTTTTTAATAAAAACAAATTCAGTCAAAATCATGACAATGTGATGGTACATTATAACAATACTTGAAAAATCTCCAAGACATTTTACTCAAACCAAGTGGAGGAGCAACAGTCTTTACAAAAGACAAAATCATCATGACAAAAATCATTCTTGATTTTTTCATAGAAAATGTTTTCTGCAAAATCACTTTGCAGAAGTGCTAAAGTAAACAAATTGATCTTAGAACAGATTAGATCTTAGGTTCACAGGTCAAGGTTATGCATAGCATTTTCATCAAATGTAAATCCAGGACATTTTAACAAAAAATAAAATGTCAGGGTTTTTACAGACACAGTCTGAAGGGATCTCCTTTTAGATAAAAGGTATAAAATAACATTTAGATCAGTTAGATCAATTTTAATGGTAATTGAAAAAGTACTTCCTGTGCAAACAGAAAAATAATCTAAACCAACATGGTCTGTTATTGTTCAATGGTAGGATTGTTTTCCTACAAATTCTCATTTCCTCAGGAAATAAAAACAATATCTAATTCAAAAGAATATTCTTATATTTAATAAATCAAATCAAACAAATTAAACAAGTTTAGTTCAGTTACTTTTAACCAATATGGCCTTCTCTATTTGACTGTAACTACAGTCTGTAGATCTGCTCTGTAATGACAGGTTATATAACAAGAAGAATGAGTTTCTTCAACAATTTTACAAGTATTGCAAAACAAATAAAAATACATGATCAGTAGATCTCCAAGCAGTTCTTTGTGTTAACTTGATTAGATGAAGTTCAATAAGAACTCTGTTTAGCTTTACAAAAGGAGTAATAACATTTTACTTTTGATCAGTATGATCAGGAATGAGCAACCATAAATGTGATCATAAATTTACAAAAGAATCACAATTGCAGATGCAATCAGATTTTGTTCTTGTAACACATTCCTTTGTTAAAGAAAACATATTTGTGCCATTTCCACAGGAAAAACAATTCTGTGCAGAAAAATGCACCAACAAATTAAATTATTCTGTTCATTCAGAAGTAGCAGTCCATAGAACTATGTATAGTTCAGTCAGTAATGATTTACCAATATGGTAAAGTAAGTCTCTCCATGCTGCTTCAGACTTCAGGTCTCTATCTCTGCCTCCAGATGGCGCTGTATACCGGTCATTACTGATGCTGATCTGGACATGGTGGAGAGAGGTCAGGATCCACCACATTCCTCTCAGAGGAAGTTTGCTGATTTTGAAGTAGTTCAGCAGTTTTCCCCATGATTGTTTCTTCAGGTCATCTTTTGCTAGGAAGTGGCCCACCTTTCGGACACATCTGAAGAAGCTCCGATCAACACCTGTCTGGTCCGCAGCAAGATACTGCTGCCTCTCTGCCTCTCGAGGATGTCGGCTGTGTGGCAGCTCAAATGAACTCAAACTTGAGTCTCCTGAAGCTGCTGTTGATTTGCTCTCTATGTAACTTCTCCACCAGAGGTTTTCAATGCTGCAGAAGCAAAATCAAAGGCATTAGTAAACTTATTTTGCCATCTATATGTAAAGTCATACAAATCTAGGCAAATAAGAGTTGGTTTTCCATGAATCTCATGCTTACCCTGTGGTTCAGAGTCAGATGCTCCTGAGAGTTGGTCATCACTGGAGTAAGTGTAGATGCTGTGGTTGGATCTCTGTGCTGTAGAGGTCTCTGTAGAGAGAATCTGATCTCTGCTGGCTTGATTCCTCTTATTTATAGTCGCACATCTCCATATGAATGTGTGGGTCTTGGTTTTGAAGAGGTTTCCCACAGTCGGAACCAATCAGAGCTCAGGAGAGGAGAGAATAGACGTCTGCCTTGCCACATGCTCACTGCTCATATTGGGATTCAGCTTTTACGTCTCAGGGGAACAGGTGGAGAAGCTTGGGTGGGGGCCCCTAAACTCTGAATGAATGTGGGAAAGCAGTCTTCCTATATGGGGATCCGATTTTTTCCCTGACCAAAGACGTACTAAATGCTGAGAAATCAGCCAGATAATAGCTCCTGTGCTTCCATTGATTATTTTGGTGCCTTATTTTATTTGATTTCACATTGAGCATAAGACTTTTAAGACTTTAATTCTGACAGGTAGGTATTAGAAGTGAATTTTTAAATCACTATAACTGTAATCACAAAACTACAACACTTTAGTGTGTCTTTTGTCAATTATTTGATATACAGAGATATTGGAGACAAAAAGAGGAAACACCTGTTTTATTTAATATCATAGTGGGATTTTCAGACCCATCAAACAGCCTTTGAGTCTTCTGTATGAACATTTGAGATGGATGTACAAGGGTTGGACAATTAGGCAGCTGCTACTACACACGTGCCAAATCCCTCTGGGTGGTATTCTCCTCCTGGTGGGGTTGATCATACTAATCATGTTAAGTCTTTGTCTCAAAAACATTCTCACACTCTAATCATCTAGATACATCTAAATTGAAATAACTTTTTAAATGTAACATTTTGATAGAATTTCAATATTAAAAAAAAACATCAACATTTTACGTGCTGCCATGCAATAAAAAATTACTTTCACTAATACACAGCAAAATAAACAGTATCCATCTTTTAGAATATGTGGCAGCTTATACTACTTTGACTGATACTCTTATGGGGCAGCTACTTGTCGGTTTTCTATTTAGTTTCATCTTTGGTTTTAAATTACTTGAATGCCTTAATTGCTAATAATAATAACTAATATGAATCTAAACATGCAACTTTAAAATTTGTGTGTTTACCGTTGAAAGACATATTTGCAAAGTTTTGATTCTTGCTGTGAGATTGAAGAATTATTTGTGAAAAAAACACAAGTTTAAGCAGTGATTCAAAGTGTGTCAGAATGTTTCTCTTTCACCGCCTCTCCTCAGGTCAAAGGTCTGAATCTATTGTCCCTGAGCGACTTTGAGAGTAAGTTTCCTCTGGTTTCCCACACTCGTACTTTGACTACAGGAACAATAGAAGTGTGCCTCATCATGCATCACATTAATAACACTCTTTTGCCTCCTTTGAAAGCCGGAAATGCTTTAAAGTTGATAGATTTATTTATACTCCAACAAATAAAATCCAGCAAGTTAAATATCAGATCATTAGTAGCCTTTATTCATAAATATACATATTTGTTACAACAGTATCAGTTATGGTAAAGTAATAGCTTCAAAGTTTCAATCACTTAAATATTTTTATTATATTGTAAGAATTTATTAGCTGTTATAACTTTGGTTTGAAAAATTGTTTTATTTTCAAGGATAATCTGAGTCACAAAGCCACAGTTACTGAATGTGTTTTACTTCTTAGAATGAGTTGATTTAGTTATATAATAACTGTTTTTTATTGTTTAAACTTTCTTTTTATTAGTTTCTTTAATATTGATTTTCTATACATTTTTAACACCATTTTCATTCATATCATTATCCTTGCTGTCAAATCTGCATGTATGTATTCCTAAAACTTCACAATGTTGTTTGGTGCAGATGTAGCAGGTGTGTCCTCTGTTTTGTGACTTGTAGACGACATGAGCAGAAAGTCTCTCAGTTTCCCACACTTTTCCATTGACCAGTGTGGTCAATGCACTACAAAAGCCTTTTAAAGGCATCTTTTGTGACGTATGCTGACCGTGCTCCATCAGAGACTGAGTCTTACGTCATCAGCCAACTAGAGGGAAACAACAGAAAACTGGTAGTAGCAAATAATTTATAAAATTTTAAAATACACTCAAACATCAGGAGAGAGAATTTGATCATCTAGAATTAATTGACACAACTTAACAAAGTCTTTGCTTAAAAAATCCTCTATTTTTATTCTCTTGGTTTTAAAAACCTCTTTTTTAGTGGTATGAATTTGTTAAACCACCTGCAAGATTTTGCACAATTATATATTCTTTGCAAAATCCAGAAATATTGGCATAGCTCTTTTGAAACATTATTGTTTACATGATTCTACCACTGAGCATCAACTTTATCATCACATAGGATTTAGTCTCATTCCTCCATATTATAGCCAGTGTCCAAGCAGGACAGAGGTCAGAATCTATTGTTCTTCTGGGCCTCTGAGACTCAGATATTTTTGGTTTCCCACACATCCTTTCACTAAAGGATCGATGCAAGTCTCTCTTTGTTCAAAAGATTTTTGGGCATTACTTTTGTGTTAAGTTTTTGAATTCCTCCACTTCATACAGTGAAGGGATCTGGATTTATGTTGTTGCTCAAGTACAAATGCCACCAAAATACCAAACCATATTTCCCATAAAACATTGCAGGCCCACTTGGCTTTTTATGTGACAATACAGTGCTGTTCAAACTATTCAAATTAACATGCATTCATTAGTAGTTTCCAACTTTTGCTTTATTATTATTAAGAAATAAAGTGTTAAAAGAGACATGTTGCTTACATATTTCCGTAGCACAAATATGTATTTTTTTAAGTCTGTTTTTTCACCCAAATATATATAAACACATTTTGAACATTTGAGACTATGAGACCATTTCTATTTCTAAACACCTACTCTGCTGTAAATAAAGCTGATGGGCTTTACCAGAACTGTGCTCATTTTATTTTCCTAATCTTTTTTTCTGGTCCAACTTACATCTTTTATTTGGGATTGATGCTGGGACAAAATTTCTCATTTGTCAAAATAAAAAATTCAATGATAGAAAAAGATAATTTAGATAATTATAAATTATTTAAATATGTCTATATTCAAATATCTATATCTATATTTAATATGTATCTCCCTATATATCTATATTTAAATGGTAAATGGATTATTGTTATTTGGAAATGTGTAGCCATGGGTGAAAAGAAGATATATTAATATTATTAAATGATGTTAAGGAATCTAGAAGATAGATTTTGTAGTTACTAATGACATAAAATTATGAAATGAGTGATACCTATAGATTGGAAATATGAAGAAATGAAAAAGTAAAATGAAGTATCAAATTTGAAGTATCATACTGATTGAAACCACTCAATAGTGCATACTGCGGAGTCCAGAGGTAGCAGGTGTGATCACTGTTTTGTAAAGTTGGTGTGAGGAGAAAGTTTCTCCAGTTTCCCACACTCAAGTCTTTCATTGATGTGCTCGGTGCACCACAAAAGGACTTTTGTGACAGACGCTGGTCTTTGGCTCTAACAGGGAGAAAGCCTGACGTCACAAACCATCTGGCAGGAAACAGCAGGATTGGCTGCCTCACAAACATTTTTTACTAGAACAAAACAATATAAAATAGACTGTTTACAAACACAAATTGCCCTCTTTCTTCCACAAATTTTTCTCAGAAGTATTTCTTATATGTCTGAAAACTTGTATCTTTACTTTAAGAAGAAATCAGAACAGATGCCATTTCATGAAGCATGCCAGAAACCTTTCATGAGTGTCAGCTGCAGTTTGTTAAGAATGCAAATCAACTTGAACTTTGACTTTTCTCTTGGAAGTTTTCCCACTGTTTGTATTGTTGAAACTTTGGTGTAAGCCAATTCAAGAAAGCTCAAATTTAAAATAAAAAGAGCACTATGCTGATTTTATTTTTCTTACTCCAAAAATATAATCTTCTCAAGGTTCAATGTGAGAAAAACAATGACACAAGCAGTTAACAGATCTGTGAAACTGTAGGTTGGGTTTTGGTATTTTATAATAATTAAGCAAATCCCAAATTGAGAACAACACTTGGTAATGTCATCTGTAGTAGTGCCTGTCCTATGTTTACTTTCCACAAAAAATAACACAATACTCAACATATAACAGACACAAATGTGGTCAGCAAACTTTTGATTTCCCCCCAAATCTGTCAGTCAAGATCCTCTCATCTACCTAAGAACACACAGAAGCAGCAGGTCAAATAATTCATACCAGCACTGAAAACTAAGAGTTAGACTTGGCTGGTGAGCTTTGATTAATAGATCAAAATCGCGCAGTTTGAGTCAAACATAAACTATTCCAAATCTACTCAACTGCTTAGTTTACTGAATTTATAGAATTGATCCATTAGCTGTGAATAATTTAAAGGGAGGAGCACATACACAATAATAATTATACAGACATACTGTGTTTGTATCAGTATTTTTTAGTACAAAGTGCCAAGTGTGCCAAGTGGTTCTGATAGAGTTTATTTTGGTTTTGTTCTTTTGTTACTTTTAGTACAAAACCAGTCAGAATATCAGTCACATCACACAAACTTTAATGTGTGACATTTAAAACTAGCAAGTCATCTAAAAGCGTATTCAGATGATGAGTCACTGAAGGTTTGTGTCCTGAAAGGGCCTGTTTAGCTGTTCTGTGACGTGTCAGATGACAGACTCTTTCATTATTCTGTTGACATCCTTTCAGTCCATTCAATCTATTTTTAAGTGCACATGAACTATCACCAGTATTCAAAATTAAATAAGCTATAACCAGAGATTTAAGCAATCATGTGGTTCAACACCACATGATAATCTGGAAAGAATGATCTCTTCAAGAGTCATTACTGTTACAAGGGTAAGTATTAAAGGAAGAAAACATAAAAACAGAAATGGGTTCAGTTCTTTTTTTTAAATTAATAAATGTAGTTAGAATTATGTACAATTAGACATTTTACTGCAAAACCTTCTCACACTTCAATTACAAAATTATATTAGGGACAAAATGAAACTTTGAAATTTGCAGGACTTTAACAAAATCAGTACTTTGTTTCTGACTGTATTTAACAAAATTACATAATTATCGAAAAACATGTCAGGAGTCAACAATAAGTCTAATTGTGTCTCTCATGACTAAATTATGATCAAAATGTATAGTAATGTGTGGTATTGCAATATCTGATTAGTTAGAGGATGTCAAAGCTGACATTATTCTATTAGCAACACATTAAATGTCAGCTATGAGCAAGGATTGTGAATTTGTGAAACTATAGATTTAGTTATTTTATACCTATTTATGTTTTGCCATGCCATGTGTCTTTTCACTCTCTTACCTTTATATACTTTTATTTCTAATGAATATGATGTATGCTCTACATTTTTATTAGAAAATAAAAAAAATTGATTAAAAGCAAGTTTTTTGCAATAAAATGAAAAGTTTGTATATTTGAAATAACTGAAACTGTGAATTGATGCATGTCAGTACATTTGTGTTTACCTGGTTCTCTTTAGGTCAGAGGTCTGGTTCAATTACATAAATAAGTAAAACAAAGTAATATTTGAGTGTTTATCTGTAATTACATTCTATTAATTCTCAGACACTGATAGAAACAAATTCCACATGTGGTGAATGTGAATATAACATGAAAATGCTTCTTTTGAAAGAGTGGGATATTTAAGGTATCCACAGTTTTTCACATAACTGTATTAATATTTGTTTCTACTGTGTGTTAACATGCTGAAATGAATGGTGAAATGTCTTCAACCGATCAATAGAAAGTCATTTTCTGTAATCAATTTTGCTTTGACTTTGGTTTGATTGAACTCATTAAAATCCAAATGATTACTATTTTTAATGTTATTTGGGGAATTTTTAAAGTTTCTTTTGAATTTGACAAAGTTGCCCTTTGCCATTCCAGCAAGTATGTCAGCTCCTTTGTGATGCGTAGTTGATTTCATAAAGAAGTTTCTCTCTGTTTCCTTCACTCAGCCTTTACAATGATGTGGTCAGTGCACTTCATCCCTGCACTAAAATGCACAATGAAGTAAACAAAAACATTCAAGTGCAAATGTATTTGATTTTATTTTCTGTATGTGTTCAGAGAAATGGAAATAAAAATATGACAACTTCCGCTGAGGTAACAACACTATGATGATACATCAACTTGGGAAAATCTCCAAGACACTTTACTCAGAATGAGTGAAGGGACAATTGTCTTTACGAAAGACAGGAACATTTTGTGATGTAACATTCATCTAATTGATACATTTCTTTCTATTAAAGTCAGAGATAAATTGGATCTCAGAAAAGATCATAATAGGTGAATCACAAAGTGATGTACTATAGGCTTCACAACATGAGAATTCAATATATTTTTTCTTAGCGAAATGCACGTTCATAAACAACTAAGACAGAATCACGGTTCCTAGATATCCTTTTAGACAAAAGGAGGAAAATCTGATTTTCTGAAAAATCATGATGCAATGATTCAGTGTTTCCATAGGAAATGAATTTACAATTTACAATGCAAGAACAAGATATATCTTGAGTGAACTCAGTACACTTTAAGATAAAACTTGGTATCTTTTAAGACAGAAGAATAACACTTTCAGATCTGATATATCAAAGCTTTCTGAAAATAATCAGTTTCTGCTCAGTTAAACAACCCTCTGAACAACAGAGGAATTAGTCTGTGAATTTTAAACATTTCAGTTTCATTTATCTTTGACCAACATGATCAAAAGTACAAATTTATATCTGATAAAAGATCAATACCCAGTGACCCAATCTTTCCATAAGAAAGAAAAACTTAAATTATAAAAACCTAAATGACGGAAGGTTTGGGTGAACTGAGTGCATTTAAAATAAGTTACATTTCTTTTCAAGTCAAACTGAATGATAATATTTTTAAATCTGACAGATCAAAATACACTCACTTCATTTCAATGCAGCTTAGTAACTTTCTGTTTAAGCAGAAAAAAACAATAAGGCTTTGAATTTCAATAATCCCAGTGTCCTTAATCTTTGACCAACATGGTTTTTAGCTTCTTGCTTCATTCTTTCTCAACATGAAAGACATCATTCTGATTTCCTAAGGAAATATCATGTTTTGAAAAACTGACGATTCAAACAGAATCAAATTGAGCAATATTCCTTGAAAAGTCAGAGAAATTCAGCTGAATAATGTCGGACCTATAGTATATGGTCTTAGTTTGAGTAGTTTTTATTCGAATCTGTAGATTTCTACAATGGCCTCCAGAGGGCGCTGTTGACTGAACTCTTGTCTTCATAGAAGCTGGTCTGGACTGTGGCGCTCAGAACAGAGAAGCTAGCCTGTCAGGTTTTCTTCAGTGGAAGCAACTTGTAGAAATGGTTCAGTAGTCTTTTTGGAGGCTGTGGCTTCACTTTATCTTTGAACAGGAAGTGTATCTCCACTGCATCTCCAAGATGTCTGCTTTCTCCAGCTTGGAGTCTGGCTGCTGTTTGAGGAACTCTGGACCCAGCTGTTCCATGCTGCTGTTGATTCACTTTCTGCAAGTTCTTTCACCAGAGGCTTTCTGTGCTACAGAATCAAGAACACTGTGATTAGTAAACATATACAGGTATGTATAATTGCTATCAACACAAACTTAAATATTAACACACTCTCCATGGATCCATATTTACCTTGTGGTTCAGAACCAGATGCGCCTGAGAGCTATCCGTTGCTGCACTCTGAAGGTATCATGGTTGAATTTCTGTGCTGTGGAGGTCTGAATCCAATCTCTGCTTCCTTCACTCTCCTATTTATAGTTCCTCATCTCCATTTAGATGTGTGGGTCTTGGTCTGGAAGAAGTTTCCCACAGTCTGAACCAATCAGAGCTCAGGACTAGAGATAATATGAAGTCTGCCCTGCCACATGGTCACTACTCATGTCAACAGGGGACAATGGTTTGATCTCAGGGGAACAGGTGGACAACTGGAGGGAGTTTTTTGTGAATGTGGGAATGTTATAAAGAGTCAGTCGACTTTGTGGTGTCAAACTATTTCACACACTCATTATTCCAACACACATGCAAAATCAAACACTGAAAAGCTCATTTCTTAGTTTTGGGAGAACATAAAACTATTTTGTACCAATTAATCAACTTATATTACTTTTTATTGTTTATATTGTTTGGTCAATCTTATCTGAAATTTTAAAACACTTTATTCAACTAATTTGGTTGAAAATGTGCCAGTTTCAACCTGATCTGTTCACTTAGTGGACTTATTGCTTAAATCAGTTATTTATCTTTACTGCAACTTCTGCTTAGATTATTCCTATTTTTGATCTAGATGTTTTATATACTGAAATGTTCTTGGTGTGAGTAGTAGTTTCCCACACTCAGTCCTTCCAAGACTTGGTCAGTGAACTACAAAAGGACTTTCAGTGGAGCTCTTGTGGCAGATGCTGGTTATGTCTGTGACATCACAAACCATCTGGAGGGAAGCCAATTGATTGACTGTCCAAGCTTTCATAGTATAAGATCAATACAATTAAACTGACAGTCAGCAATCATCAACTTTTTACAATAAAAAAAGGTTTGCAATAAAAGAGTTTTGGATATTTTGTAAACTTCTATTTGCTTTTCTCTCTTCATTCAGATGGTTCAAATCTCCCATTTCTACTTTAAATAAAGATTTAAAGTAGGGATCAGAGCAGATGTCTCATGAAGTGTGCCAAGCACCACTCAAAAACTGTCAGCTACTGGTGTTACAAATTCATTTGAACTTTGACTTTCCTCTGCAGTGTTTCTAAATGTTTCTTTGAATGAAAAGTTTTCCCCAACTCTCCTGTTTAACTGATACATTTCAATGGGTAACACTGCAGAACTGTAGAGCAGTAAGTTTAAAGCGTGAAATGAATCTTTCCCTTCAGGCTTGACGTTAGATTAGGTGTGTTGGACTGCACATTGAAAATTAAAAAAAATAAATAAATAAATAAAGTAATAAATGTAGTTTTTTAACACAAGTTCAAGACACATGCAACATCAAAAAATGTTACTATATTTACAGAACAGCTAACATTGCACTGAACGGTCCACCTTTAAGGTAAAAGAAACAAATGCTTTCACATAGGATGAGCAAACAGTACATACAATTTAATGACTCCTTGAATTTTGGGAAATTTCCTTAAATTAATTTGTTTAACATTAAAGAGTAAAGATTGTTTGAATAACTATTTTTTTCTGTCAGAAAATGTCAAGTTGTGAAAAATTAACACAAAATAATCTTCAATTTTACATATTCCCATAAAATGCTAAAGAATCTAGAATCTAGACTCTAGATCAGGGGTGGGCAACTCCAGGCCTCGAGGGCCGGACTCCTGCAACTTTTAGATGCATCTCCACTTCAACACACCTGAGTCAAATAATGAGGTCATTAGCAGGACTCTGGAGAACCTGACTGCACTTGGGAGGTGATTCAGCTGCTGGATTCAAGTGTGTTGGACCAGGGAGACTTGCAAGAGTTGCAGGACACCGGCCCTCGAGGACCAGGATTGCCCACCCCTGCTCTAGATCTACAATCTCTGACCAACTATGATTTTTGTCAAAAGGGAATTCCCGTCTATTGATATATGCTATGTCCACCAGAGGACGCTGTTTGCTGGCCCAATGCCTAATTGATTCTGGTCTGGATTGTGGAGGAGAGAGATCAAAATATGAATGTATTAATGATCTCAAAGTGTTCAAAATACATCTTGTCTCAATACTTGTCAATGTTTCAACTATATGATATAGTTGAAACATGTATATATTACAAATAATCTTAACTGATTTAGAAATTGAGAAAAAGATTTTAAAATATATAATACTTAACTTTAAGTGCAGATAAATGTGACTAGCACAGAAATCTAAAGGTCACCAATTAATGCTACAGTTTAGGCTAAAAATATCCATGTCCAATTCTTTTTTAAATCAGTTTTTATTTACATTTTATTGAAATATTACACATTGAAAATGGTTAATGACCAGCTTTTGGAATGCTTCCACTGGTATTTAGATGGCTCATCTAGGGTGAAGTGTTTTTGAGTATGGAAGGCCTCCTTGTCATCTCCCTAATCTTTATCTCCACAGATTCTCAATCAGCGCTTTAAGATCAGAAATAGCGTGTAATATGAAAAACCCAAAACAGTGTCATAGCTAATTAAAATCTCTTTATTACAATCACATGTACATAATCATATTTCAAAAAGCTTGCCGTAGTGAAAAGTACCCTTGCACAGACAGATGGGGTTGGTGTTGCAGGCTGGATGGAGGGATTGTCAGATGGAGTAGAACAAGTGTTTTTCTTTCCCCAGCAGCAAGTGTCTCCGCTCCAGTGTGCTTTTAATTTCACATCACATGAGGACAGCAGCGCTATTTTCAGCCATCCGTGTCCTTGTGTAACGTAAGCAAAGAGGGTGAAGGGGGGTGGGCGGTTAGAAAAATTTCTCTCTTCGTCATCCATTATTCAGACTGCTTGAATTACAACTGAGAGAGAAAAGAACATGGGAATAAACACAGTGGATGTAAGGGTCTAAGTCTTTACTCACTGAGTGCTGTTCAATCAACCACCCGGGTTTTTGTTTTTCTTAAAATAAATGGATAAAAATCAAATGTTAATGCAACCTAAAAATAGATAGCTTACACAAAGGCTGGAAGAAGGGCCATGTTAGATGGAATGAACTCAATCCAGAGATGACAGTAAAATAACCTGGAGCCACTGTTCACTCACAATTTGCTTGTCTGGTGACTCTTTCAGGTATTTAGCAAACAGTTCCCTTCACACACACTTTGTAAAGATGTGGGAAAAACCTTAAAATAAATATTAGTAAAGCGGTACAATCTCATATTAAAACATTTTGAAAAATTCAAATCTTTAATTTAAGTACATTTAACCTGAAGGTCAAAAATCCCATGCTAAGAAATGTTTGTCTTTTTTAAGAAAACAACAGCACCAAAATTATTGGCATCCTTAAAATTACTTTTGACTTCCTATTTTTCTGGGATATAAATATGAAGTGGAACACAGATTCTCTTAAGTCACTCTTCAAAATAGCAGATGTGTGGGAATTTTTACAAGCTAGTAATTGTTTTAAGAAAATCACTGCTTGACTTTCAAACATGGCCGCCACCACGTTTCTAACAATTTATCTAAGGTGTACACATTTTTACCAAGGTGTGAGTGAACATGGAGCTTAGGTTATTTAAAATAAAAGGAGAATAAAGAATAAATGGATTCCACTTGTTTGTCGCTCAATTTTAGGAACAGATGACATATGAATGAATGAAAGAATGAATTGGGGAATATTTGTGGAATAAAATATACAGTCATATTCAATGAATTAGAATATGTGTGCCAATGAGGCTCATGAGATTAAAAACTTTAAAAAAAAATAACCATTCTATATTAAAGATCTTTTTTAGAGGTCCGATGTAATATTCTAATCTTAAATGCTGTGTTTTTATCATCTGTAAGCAGAAGATCATAATAATTAACAGAAACAATTATTTAATTAAATATGACTATACATCATCATTGTTGATGGATGTTTCCTCACCCGCTGGCGGATTTAGATTTAAAATAGATTTTTATTTAAACAAGAAGGGTTTTTCTAATTGGAAATAGCACTGACATTTACAAAAAAAAAATAAGTTGGGGAGGGTAACATTTCTGGGGAAAATATCTAGTTTTGTTTTCATTTTGTCAAGAAATGCTGTGTATAAAAAACTATACTCTATACCCTAAAAAACTATACCAATGGGTGAATGTTTTGGTCAAATTCAAACATAACTAAATCTGCCAGTCATATGAAAAATTATTAACCTAACCATAAACAAAAAGATTTACCCTCACAAAGTGTGTACCTTCTTTCTTTTAGCATTATGTTTAAATGACTGATCTGTTCAGAAAGAGATTTGTGTTGCAGCTTCACATACTGCACAAGAGGTTGTGTGAAGTTTTCTTTGTAATGGTTATGCAACAAATAGAAAAAAAGTAGCAAATATAACAGTTTCACAAAAGCAAGGACAATGAAGTGACACAATCTAGCTTTTTGTAGCTAAAGTTGGCAGCAAGAACAATGTCAAATATAAGTTAAATTGTTTGAAATTGACTTCACTTGCAGATTTCTGACAAATTTTCCAGAAAAAGAAGATAGCATCTCATATATCTACTGTATATTCCCTGGGACATGGCTTCAAACCATCTGTTTCATCATGCAATCATGTCATAAATTTAGACATCTTCCAAAATCTTGAAAAAAAAAAAGGGTAAAAAAAGCTGAATTTTTGCCCATGTTCTCTTTTCCATTACTATCATAAAGTAGCTAATATCCAAAGATGGAGAGAATAAATAAAAACATAATCAACCTCATTTAAAACAGTCAGATGCACAAAATCTTTCAAAATCATACCTGAAAACTAGAATTTCTCTTTACATTGGACAACCTATGGAGAGCACACTTAAGTTTTAGAAACAAACAAAAATACCATCTATGAACAAGGACATATGATGTTTTAAATATTCTGATGATACAATTTTTATCCCTGTGCTGTATATACAGCCTCCACAACACAGCTATAAGTCTACAGAATCACATGATAAACCACTGGAGGCATCAGATGGCACCATCATATACTCAAACTCTACCCTCAGTCGCACTGTGTGACAAAATATGTACATGTCTTAATGACACAAAACAACAGTAAATTCAATTTCAAAAATCCATTTAAAGAGACAATAATATTTATATAGTGTGTTCTCGTCATAAGAAAAGTAAATGAAAATATCACTAGCTTTTAAATGACTTAACTAGCATTAAAAGATTTAAAGATCATTAAAACTGTCCACGTTTGTTTTGAAACCATCACAAGAAAAATATTGAAATATGTCCAACACAACCACAATAAACTACTTTTTTCCTTCATAAATCACTGATAGTTTATAAAGAAAACATCAACAAACACTGTCATTCTATCTACATTTGTTCCACTGGCCTAAGTCCCTGGTACAGAAAGGTAGGGAAAACCTTTTATATAAAAATGATGTGCAAAACGTTTTTTTCTTCTTAGGTCCTTCCCATGGAAAACACTGTAAATATCTGTATGTCCTAGCTGTTGCCACTGCAAACTCCCAAGATTACTGTGCACTTGTGGTGTCTTATCACTTTGTGCATCCGTTTTGATTTAGAACAAATTACTGCATTCGCTCAAAAGCCGACACCATTGTTACCTTGATAAAACTAACTTGAGGTATTATTGCACTTGTTCCTGAACTGCGGACCTGTCACCAGCTTGAAGTGGAATGTCTCTGGAGCTCCTCCTGCAGAGCAGACGCTGCGGACATCAGCACATCCTCCCATATGTAAGGTCTATCAGAGTTCTACCGTCCTTTCTCAAAAACCCCTTCTCCTCAGTCACTGCCACTCAGGATTTGAGTAAACATGCATAAACAGTTTTATGCGTAGATCTGTAAACATCCTGCTGATTTTAAAATTCCTGGCAGTAAAGTAGACTAACTATTCAATGCTGCATTCATGTCTTTGAATTAACAGTTTTCTATTCAAGTAGAAATATTCAATAAAATATTAGTGGTATGTAGTTATTTTTCTAATTCTACCAGATTCCAGTCCAGTTGCAGCAGTGTATTTAGTTTTAAATTGCTGGTAAAAGACGCTGGTTGCTGAAAATAGCAGGAGCAGCAAGCGACATGATAATTATAATATTAACAATTAACGCTACTAATAGTGCAGTCCTGGTAATTATCTGAACATTTAAATCAGTCCTGACAGTAGATTCTAATTAGAGATAAATAAAAATAGTGATCGGTATAACACTACTTTTTCTAATGAGTGCTTTGACTCTAAATCACTTAATTAGGTTTCTTAAAGTGGGGAATATGCATGTAGATTGGTTTGAAATTAAGTAACATGAGTGCAGCATAAAGTCCTGACCAAGCACTGCAACATATGATTTAACAGATTAAAGTTGAGCATCAAATCTTCTACATGAAAAACTGTTGCTTACCACTAATTCACACACTTTTATTTTTGTTGCACAAAATCATACTGATTATTTTTAAACAAACTGTTACTATCTCAAAAAAGATAACATTTTCAAGATTTTGTATCAAATCTCCAAGTTGTCATTGTCTGCGTTGCTACAGTTTATTTGTATCTTTGCCATTGATATAAAAGGAATTTGTAATTTGTTTTAAGTGCACAGACAAGAAAAATACACCTAGAATAGTATTGCTCTCCAAATATCCCATGGCCCGTTAGAGGTTCAAACCCAAATATTTGTAAATGTTTAAAAAATTCAGTAAAATATACTTAGCATTGGATGTAGCATGAATCACATGGCGCAAACACACACCAGCTCATATGACCTTGCTCATTTGTTTGTCATTTCAAGCGTCATGCACTGACTCACACATTTTGTCCGGAGTGCTGTACAGTGGTCACACACCCACACGTAAAGCTATCAATTGAGGTGAAGCAAAGCAATGAGAGTAAAGTTTACCCTTTCAGACATATTTGCTAACAGAACAATACAACAATTGTGTGAAGCATCATGCTTCCTGTCTTCCACAGAGAGATTAGAGAATGGATGTCAGTTTGTACTTCAGATAGTGGAAGTAATTAGTTAATAAATAAAGTCCCCTAAAATTTTACTAGCAGCTCATAATCCACTAAAAATGTCACCGGAAAAATATTTGACAATCTGAAAACAGTCAAGCAATGATGGTTCTTGCATTAATTGAGCCCTGGGGAAGCCTGTCTATCTACACCTCACATCAACCCCCCACTGCTGGATAGAGTTGTATAGTTTATAGAAATCTAACAATCCTACTAATTTTGTAAAGCAAACATTCAACAAACTGTGTTTCAAAGAGTTTGCATCAGGGTAGAGTAACAGTCCAGGTTTTTTAATATTGTAAACTTTACATAAATAGCCTTTTAATTTTGCTCTATATTGAAAGCTGGGAATCAGACACCAACCAGAATTATCAACTTCTGCACTGCTCATTAACTGTACATGCAAAAATCAATATAAATCTGGTTTGATTAGAACTGACATGCTTTTTTGTTGTTAGGTGCTCCTGACCCCACACAACTCAGTGCCCAGTGCCTGGGCATTGAACCACATCACAATTATCAGCCATACTCTCATGGGGTTATTGGGGGATATTGAAGTGCAGTGGGAAAAAAACTGAATTGAGGGTGGCTGTCAGACTTTTGGTATTTCCTGTTTTAAAAACGGTATTATAAACCCACTGATGATTCCAAACATGTCTAATTGAAGTGACGCAAGAAACCCAAGACAGATTTATATTTTCAGTTCCATTGGGTGAAAGACACCTGCCTGGAATATACTGAAGAGACATTGGTGATTTTCTTTCACATTGTTTGTTTTCACTCCAAGTCTAAGGGGCCCTTCCACCAATCCCAAAATTTCTTTCTCTACTAGATGCCTACTTCAGCTGACATCCATGTTCTTGTCTAACTCTG
Source organism: Xiphophorus couchianus (assembly GCF_001444195.1). Lineage (NCBI taxonomy): Eukaryota > Metazoa > Chordata > Actinopteri > Cyprinodontiformes > Poeciliidae > Xiphophorus > Xiphophorus couchianus. The sequence goes on from NC_040247.1 coordinate 8,173,879, forward strand.
AGAAAGACGGAACAGGCAGATTCACATAATATTATATCATTAGTTTAACATCACACACACTCAGAGGTTAAACAAGAGATTGTGTTTGTCCAGTTAGACAGTGGTGACTGTCAACAGGGAGCTTGGACACAACATGTCCTCCTGGTTGTCCAACCTGGTCCCATGAGTCAGCAGCTCCTCTACGGTTGTCCAGTCATCCAACAGCTTTCTGTTCCTCAGACGACTCAGCTTCCGTTGACTCAGCTCCAGGACAGTTTTGCATCGCCCCTCAGCAAAAGGTCCAACTCCCCTGCTTTCTATTAAGCCTCCATCTCCTATAGATGCTGCTCCCCGGCTAACGGCTTCTCGTAAAGGCCCGCCTCTGGCCAACAGCTGTTGCTGCTTTTGCTCCCGAGCCAACAGGAAGTGTTCTCTCCTCTCTGTTCTACTCCAGTAGCGACCCAGCAGCATGTCAGTGTTGGTCTCTTCATCAGTGCTCATTCCACTTCGTTCATCTGCCAGCTGATGAGCTCGATCTCTGAGCAACTGGCTCCTTGTGACTCGTGAGGTTGTGTTAGGCCTAGAGCTTGGGTTTGGTTTTGCCTGCAGACCGGAACCGACATTATGACTTGAGTTCACATTTATGTGTCCATTTTTTGCCTCACATTCAGCAGCAGTTCCAACCCCTGTGTGGCCCTCTAAAGTGCTGTAGAGACCTCTACCTCCTCCACCGCCATAGGACTGGCGACTGGCCGGCTTTGGCCAGGTGTCGTTGACGTCTCCAGCCTGGAGTGGGAGGATATGACTCTGGAGGTGCTGCTGTTCTCTAGATCTGCTCCTTTCCAGCTCCAGCTGCCTTTCTCTTTCCTTCTCCTCCTGAAGCTTTGTCTCTCTTTCCCTCTCCCTCTCTCTTTCAATTTCTCTTTCCCTTTCAATCTCCTTTTCCTTTTGTAGTTGTCTCTTTTGTTCCAGTTCCCTCTCCATCTCCCTCTCTCTTTCTGCCATCGCTGGCTCAGGCATTAAGCTTCTATCTTGAGTGTGCCACCAGTCATTTTGTGTGATCTGACCACCCGAGTTGTCATAGCATCGCTCACTGGTGTTGGTGCCCCTGACGTGTCCCATAGCAGCTGGGTGTTGTTGGGGTGATAGGGCCATGCCTGTTGGGTGGGAAGCCATCACACCAGCATCTAGCTCACCTTCCTCTGGCAGGCCTGGTGGAAGGACGTTGTGTGGTGTGACACCTCCGCAGTAGTGCAGAGTTGCAGCACAATAGGAAGGTGATGCTGGGTGGCTAGCCCGGCGGCGGTATTCCTGTGGAGGCGGTCGATGGTGTAGAGTTCTGCTCCTCCTCAGCATGCCTACTGAGCTTGAACCCTGGTGGTTATACTGCTGCTGCATGGGTATTTGTGGTCTTCGATGGCTGGAGGGTGTGCTGCAGGTGGATAGGACCGGTGCATTTATACGTGGGACTGCGGCGTGAGAGGGGTTGAAGAGAGCTCCACTGCTAGAGCTGTGCCGGTTCAGACAGGGTCGGTCAGCTTTATGGAACTGGACCGATGAAACCCTGGAAATAAAATTGTTCTAGTTAACTGATGCAACAACATGTGCAGCTGAAATCATGCTTCCATACACATCATAAAAAGACATAACCATTTCTTTAACTATCACCAACAACACTGAATCAGAAAGAAAAAAAAAATCTGTTGGAATTACTGACATTTGTATTTGTGAAATTAAAATTAATGAAAGGGATTTCTCTTTAGAAATTAATTTATTTTCTTTAAAATCTGAAGTTTACATGCACTAAGGTCTATGGCTTTAAAGCTGCAGTATGTGACTTTTTGATGAAACTATCACTGTGTCGTGACAGTATCGGTGAAAAAAACTGAGCTCCTATGCTTTCTCTGAGTTCTCCCAGTGGTAACTAGAAACAACCAATCTGAGCCAGGAGGCGGTTCTTAGTGCTGTCAATCAGACCTCCTACTGGCTTTGATTGGTTACTTTTGGTCTGGAGTAGTACATTTCTTCAGACAGCAATAGTAGTTCAAGGAGGAGTATGACCATTTGTATGGCAGTATATTATGAGACCGATTATCTGTCTTATAACATACTGTCACGACACAGTGACAATTTTAGCAAAATAAAGAAAGAGTGGATATATATATTCTTTATAAAGTTTCATACTGCACCTTTAAACAACTTGGGAAAGCTTGTTGTCTGACAATAAGTTAAAAACAAGATATTTGTATTGTGTTATTTCAGAAAAATATGAAAGAAAGTTTTTGTATTACTTTATTCAAAGTATTAGGTTTACCTGTATTTCTTTAGTATTTTGGTAACTAATTACTTTTGAACTGTATGACTGGAGTCAAATGTTTTGACTATCCATTCTGAAGCTTCTAAAAACAGTATGTTAGAATTTTGGCTCATTCCTCCTGACAGAACTGTTTGCACTCACCATTTGAGTTCTGTCCACACATTTTCTATGAGTTTTTATGAGATCAACATGATGGCTTTTTGGCTTAAGGTTAAGCCAAAACAGCAACTTTCTTGTCTTAAAGTTGCTTTATAACTTAATTAGAGGCAAATGGAAATAAATTTGAATGAGCAGAATAATTCTGGTCATTAATAAAATAGATTCTGCTCTATTTATTTGGAAAACAATGCCAGTGTAAATAGAGGGGCTCATGAATCATTACAATTTTAATATGCACAAGTCCTTCCGGTAGGCTCCCTAACACTTATTTAAATATAATGTTACTTTTAAACAAGGCAGCCAATTAACTAATGAATAGTAAAGGACGGTTTTAGTGATGGACAAAATGAAGCCATAGTTTTAAACACAGGTAACTGAAGGAAAGTTCTATTTTTAGAACAACCACCAATGCGCTGCAAGGCAGGTTGTCCAAAAAATAACTGCATGCATGTATGAGCACAGATTTGATATGACAGAATACACAGAGCAAATAAATGCATAAATCTAACATAGGATTACTGAAAAGTCATGATTATAAATGCTAAAAGAGGTGATGGTTATAATAATTTATGAAAAGTGTGATGACTCATATGTGAAAACCTTTGAGTTGGTGAGCAGAAAAAGAAACAAAACACAAACAACTGATTGAAAAATTTACAGAACCTGACTATTGCTTTGTATGTATATAAAAAAATAATATTTTGGGATAAAAAGTATGAGTGTGGTAATTGTAATTATTTACCACTAAGTAACACTTCAGATGAGGGCAAATACAATATTAAAAACACAAGACTCATTCCTGAAGCCATTCTCACTCTAAGGCAAATTTCTATAGTGAAGTATAATTTTATGGTTTCAAAAATGAGCACAACACTTTCTGTTCTTTCTTTATTTCAAATTTATAAAACAAGTTTGACAGAATTGTCTTTTGCAGCTCATAAACACTGTTACCAGCCTGTCTCCGGTGTGGGGTTTCAAATGATTTCCATGTGATTCACAATTTTAAAAAAAAAAATTTTTAATCATAATGGATAAGACTCTTATCCATTATGAGATAAGATAATTATTAATTAAGATGAATCTTAATTAAGATTAATGTTACTAATCAATTAAATATTTTTTCCAAATTACCTGAAAAGTCCACGAGGCTGGACGTCCATGACTGACCCACCTCCATCCTCCATCCCATGTTGCAGGTGCTGACATGGGGGCTGCATCGTCAGGGCCTCTGGTATCGACTCGAGCAGCTCTCTGTGGCTCTTGGGGCAGCTGTCACGCCTCTCGCGTCTCTCGCATGGTTCACCCTGATGTTGCATCCTGGCATTGTACAGACGCATCCTCTTCTCTAGGAGCCTTTGGAAGTGTCTGAACTCCCCGGTGCTAACACTGTAGAAGCCTGAATCGCTGAGCTCCGAGGAGATGAAAGACTCTGAGGACGGAGAGCCTCCACCTCCGAACCCCCCGCACCCAGCAGTGGCAAAGTTTCCATGGGGATGACAGTCTTCCAGACCTCCCTCCTCTGTCTCCAGCCCTGAGAGATCACCCTGATGGAGGGAGCCATCTGTCCAGCCCAGACCACTGTCCAGCTCATGATGAAGGGGCATGTAACCCAATGGCTTCTCCAAGATGAAGTCCTCATCATCAGTCTACAAGACAAGAGATGCTCATTCTAAAGGACAGTTCACAAACAGGCAAATCAGAAGCTAAAAATAACTGCATGTTGCATGTATATTTCCTCAATACAAACTGGATGAGTGTGTGGAACAATAGGATGCCAAAAACTCATAAACAACGACTCCAATAATCAACATGTTTTTTAAGAATCCAACACTCCTTGTGTTGTCTAATCTCCAGCCTATAAATTCTTACAATTTTTTTTGTTCTAGTTTTAAAGAGATTATATATTAAAACATTTTAAAGTACCACTTCATTGTTGTCACACAGTTAAAAATTAACAGGACAGCTGTTGAAGGTTTTAATTGCATCTCACACTCCCAAGCAGTGGTGTCAGTTCTCAGGGGCCATGTTTTAATTCTTCCCCTAATTCAACACACCTGAATCAAATGATAGTTCATTAGCAGGCTTCTGGGGAACTTTATAACATGCTGTGAAGGTAGTTTGACCATTTGAACCGCTATTTGAAAAGAAACATCTAAAACCAGCAGGATACTGGACCTAGAGGACAGGGGCTGGACATTTTCCACACCCTAATTTTATATGTGAAATTGAGGAGTTGTATGTTAAGTGTCATTACACATGCTCACAACTGTTTTGATTCTACAATTTTAGAATCAACCAATTGTGATTCTAAAATCACAATCACAATAAAAGCTTTATTGAACATCGAATGCAGAGTTTACACCTGGTGGTTGAAAAGGGATATTGGTTTCGGAATAGAATGGAGACTGTGAGTAGGAAATGTTACTAAAAGAGGTAAGATTGTAGATACCTGGCTGTGGCAGGTTGTTGGTTCATCTGAATCAGGATTGCAACATCCCATCAGGCAATTTTTCCTTTTTTGTCGACGTCTGGCGAGTTCAAGATCCTAAAGAATTTATGCAGTGGAAAATTGGAAATAATTAATGGAATAAACATAAAGAGTATTTTTCTAGGCTTATTTGACTATGTAACACTTTCATACACTATTTGTAAAAAGCTCTTCAAGAAATATTTAATCAGAATTCTCTTTTTCTATGGAAACAGTGAGTAAGAAAGCTAATAGCCAATATAAAATTGCAGCTGGAAGTCCAGCAAACCTTGATTGTATAAGGTATTGATTCAAATTACTTGAATAAATATGCATACCACACTTTTTTATTCCTTTTCTGAATAGGTTTTAAGACCATGTCTTTTTTCCACTCATCAGTCATGTGTTACTGTGTGTTGGTCTAACAAATAAAATCCCAGTTATACACACCTTTGTGATAGTTTTGCAAGGTGCTGTAGAAGATTTCCATCATTGCTTTGATTTCTTTTTATTTTATCCAAGCTGATAAAATGCAGCATATGTTCACATCAATGTTTATTTCTTAGAGCTTTTATTAACTGTTCACCTGATGGTTGATTTCCACAGTGTCCCGTGGGGAGCTAGACATATAGCTGTACCGTCCTCCATCACAGTGATCTTGTGGCAGAGACAGATGGCCATAATAATGTCTGAGAAAAAACAAGATGAACATTTTAGCAGCTTTTGAGACAGTTTTACAATTATGTATGTCTTTTGAAAGGTTACAGCCTATGAAATGAATCCCAAAACAATCAAACAGTCCTAAATAAATGTAAATACCAGAGCTTTTGCAATCACAGGATAATAGAGAGTAGTTTGCTCTGGCTGGTTACCTGTAATTTACATAACTAGTACCCAAATGTTTTGGAAAAAGATATTTTATTGGATATCTTAATCAAAGTGATTGGTGGTTGTCATTCAGTGAAATAAAGTCATTTAAAGCATAATAAATAAATAAATAAATAAAGCCATAATTTAACAGTTTTTATGGATTTTTTTTACTAACATGCAGGCCATTATTTCATTACATATGTTGTGCTTGTGCATGTGTAGGCCTGTCACAATAATCAGTAAATCAATTAATTGCATTATAAATTAAAACAAACTCATTAATTTCCATTGGTATAATTTATTGTTTATCTCTTTTTTCTCTATTACTACCAAAAACTGGATGATATAAGTTTTCAGTTTGGTGCTTTGATCTCTACTAGCCCTTATTTTGAAGGACAATTTTGTTTACAAAGACTTCAAAATTAATTTTATTTGTTGTTTTACGTATTTTGTCTTCCAGCTCCAGTGTTAAATGTTCATTAGAATTTAAAGTTCACTGATCTTTTAGAATGTGTTCCTGTATTATTATTTTTGCCATTACCATTATAATACTTAACAATGGTATCAAAACAGCAATATTACCGTTTATCACAATAACTTCTGGAGCAATTTATCACAGGCCTATGCATGTGCTTACCTGTCTGGGTAGGAGGGACTAGATGTGTTAATTCCCGCCCCCCTCATTGGAAGAGGTAGGTTGAGGTGCTGCAGGTTGAGCGGCAGGGGTTCCCAGGATCCCCTGTCTCCCTCATTGCCCCGCCTCCTCTGGCCCTTGATCTGCAAGGTGATGGGGCGCTGACTCGCAGCAATAATCCTCAAAGCATCCCGCTGGCTTAGGTGTGCTAGACTCCGCCCACTCATCTGAATCAAGTGAACAAACATAGATAGGATATGATGATGGAATGCACATGGCCTTTCCTGGAGGATGATTTAATCATTTTGCTTCAACCAGAGACACACATGAATGAAACTCCAATTGTCACTCTTTTCTTATGATAAATGTGCTATGAATTTATCATAAAATATGATAAATACATAGCCTTTGATAAATGTACCATTATTTTCCTGTGCCAGATAGCTTTGATAATCCTAACTTAAATACATTTGGCCAATCAACTTTTTTTCCAAACAAGGTAAATCATTTTAAAACAAACTTTTACATATACTGCAGTGAAATTATTACCATATATGGAGTGATTACTTGGCATAGATGTATTTTTATATAGTTTTGGTAGTTACAGAAATTTGATGGTGTGCCCCAAGTGGAGGAGTTTAAGTATCTCGGAATCTTGTTCACAAATGAGGGAAGAAGGTAGCGGGAGATCGACAGACTGATTGGCGCAGCGTCTGCATTGAAGCGGACACTGTACTGGCTGTTGTGGTGAAAAGAGAGCTGAGTCAAAAAGCGAAGCTCTCGATTTACCTGTCGATTTACGTTCCTACCCTCATCTATGATCATGAGCTTTGGATCATGACAGAAAGAACAAAGTCACAGATAAAGCGACCAAAATGGGTTTTCTGCGTTGGGTGTCTGGGCTCTCCGTTAGAGATAGGGTGAGACACTCTGTCATCCAGGAGGGACTCAGAATAGAACTGCTACTTCTTCACGTCGAGTGGAGCCAGATGACTCAGGCATCTGGTCAGGATGCCTCTTGGTCGCCTCCATGGTGAGGTGTTCTGGGCATGTCCCACTGGGAGGAGGTCCCGGGGAAGACCCAGGACACAGTGGAGGGACTATGTTTCTCAGCTGGCCTGGAAACGCCTTGGGATTCCCTCGGAGGAGCTGGAACAAATGGCTGGGATGGATGGATGGTGTATTGTAAAAAGTAACTCTATCAAAAGAACTTTTAAAATTGTTGTGTAGCCACTGTTAATGTGGCAACACTGAAGAATGAAGTGACTTAAGAATGAAGAATGAAGTGATTCAGCTACACAGAAAATGTTGATGAGGTTCATAGCCTTTGAGGGGTCAAATTTGATTTTGCCTATAAAATCAACATTTGGAAGCACTTATTATCTTGAATCTTACTCACAATCTTGGCTTAAATGAAGAACATTTCACAAGGTTGATGTATAGGGCACACCCCACAGTTTTAATTTCTGCAACATTTAACCTTAGCAGAGTCAGAAGTCACACCATCAAAACAATAGTCAACAACAGTTAATAAATGTATTTGGCATGTCGTTTTTATGCCCTCTGTCATATTTTGTCACTAAATAAACCAGTAACTGTTCTCTTTAAAGTTTTCCACAGCAGCAAAGGCATCTTTTCTCATGGAAAAATATTAGGAAGCATGAACTGGAACTTAAAGAATCTAATTTGATTAAATTTCAATCAGTAATCTCATCTTTTTTCATTGGCAAGCTCAAAAACTAAATTAAACTCCACATTTACAGTGTGGGGTATAATTTCATATTAGAATATGAGAATGACAAAAATAATATCAGACAGTAAGAAACTGAATGTTGAAAATTAAGTGAATGGAAACAAATACATTTTTCTTCACTAAAAACAGCAGTGATTGGAATCTTAACTCATTTTTTCTTTATTTGAGCTTCCAGTTCAGCAAGCAGAGATTTATGTAACAATAATAACAGATCTTTATGCCAAGATATCATGTACAGGGTGCCAGTCTTTGTTTGAAGAAACATTTTTAAATATAATTACATAACTAGATGCTAATTTGGAGGCTCAGGCAGGAATAGTTGACAAGTACAGAAGCCAGAATGTAATGCTTTCTACTCACATGCAGGTTGATTGTTTTGAATAACAAATTGAGTAAACTTGAGAGAGTTATGACTAATCACATGAGTAAAACTATTCAACACAAAAACAGTGCTGCAAAAAATAATTGCCCCTATTTTTGAAGGGTCAAACTCTGGAAGATTTTAATATTAACAGTGGTTCTGAAAAAAGCTGGAAAAAGAAAAAAAATATAAGGGACCTGCAATACTTAGAGAATCAATTTAGGTCAGAAAATGTACAGCCAGTTGCATCAGTAAGGGAACAGTAAGATCTTACCTGTAGTTGAATACTACAGGTAAGATCTGTAGTAATTTAAAAAACTAAATTATTGTTGTTGACTTCCAGGTGTAAACAGAATTTTTCTTCTGTTTATTTAGACTTGCACTCATTGTGAAGCTGAAAAAATACACTCTGGTGTGTTACTTTCTACAATATCTTTGATGGCACCGCCTAAGTGGGTACCAACACATCCATATATGGCATTGCTTTGGTACATTTTGCTCCCAAAGCCAATTAAAATTGTTGCTGCTGCATGCAATATTTGTCCATAACATTTTGAGAATGTTGTAGGTAAAATACCCTGCATTTCTGCAATCAGCTTGTTCTGGACTCAAAGATGAAGGCCGAATAAAGCAGATAACTGCACGTTGCACATCACAGTTCTGTGTGTGTGGTCTGAATCAAGTAAAGAAAAATATGAGGTGATTCTTGCACTTTTTTTTCAAAAAAGGACAAAACACCCTCTGAGAAACTGCACATAATCTTAATCCTTCATTTATCTTCCAAAATTTTATGACTTCTGTGTGTTGCCTTCACACAATGTAAATACTAATTTTGGCAGTTCCCATTGAAATTATGTCTACTTGGCTTCATAACAAATTTATCCCAGGAACAACTGCTATGAACAGAGTGGGGGATGCAGCTTAACTAATGTCCAGATGCTGCTCAGTGGCATCATGGGATTCACTGAGGAATTATTCCACTTCGGTAATGGATTGTGGGAATCCAGGATCCATCGACGCCACTGTGCATTTTTTGGAATGCAAGCTGCCATTTTGAAGGCAGCGTTCATTCCATCATCCTTTTTTGTTATTATCTTAATGGTTTGAATACAATATATGTTGCAAACTGGCAAAATCATAAGACACAACTGGGCAGCAAAATTCTGTTTCTCTCTGACAGATGGTTGGATTAGGGACACCTGGGCAGCCACACCGTGTTCATCAAACATGACAAATATGAGTATGTCTCTGTATATCTGCAGTGAGGTGTGTTACTTCTGAAAAGCAGCATAACCCTTATTCTGCTTGCTACATATCAGTGCATGCAGCTCAAAAGCCAGGGAATTAGACGCAAGAACAGCATTGTTAACTCCAGTGCATCAGAACCATGAGTCACCCTCCGCTACATTCAGCTACACACAGACACACACGGAGACGCACACACAAAATGCATACAGCGTGAGCAAAGGAGCACAAAATGGCACCTGTATGTAAAGACGGAGGATGGCAGCAGAATGAGTGGGATTCTTTGGGAGGTGTCAGTGACACAAATGAGACAAAATCTAACAGAACTTTTTAAAGAAATGGCATGAACAACTTAACGTTGTGTTTAATGGTCTCACATTCAAATGCAAAATCCTGCAGAAATCCCAATGCCTACTTTGAGTCTCATTAAATGCACACATACTGGCACATCCACAAGCAAAATAGACAAGCACTAGTGACTCCATTTTATCTAATTCAAATGAGAGCTAATTAAAAATACACAGCAGGATTTCTAGCAGTCAGGCAGTTTTTAATGGCTTACCGTTTGGTCACCCATCCATGGTCCAGAGAGCCAACAGCCCATCTCCACAGCAACAGAAGGCAGCTGCCGAGGGTTTTGGTAAAATCAGCGGCTCTGCTGGTTCCCTTCAGCAGATCGCCTCTTCTGCCTCCTCCTCTTCCTCCGCCTTACAATCTCTCTCTTTTTTCTCTCTCTCTCTCTAATCACAATGCCTTTTCCCCTGCTATTTTAATTCTGCACAACAACAGAGGCGCGACATGCATGCATGGCAGCGCTGCAGTCATAAAAAATATGCGCAGGCTGACAGTGCGTTCAGAGATGGAGAGGAAAACACACAGCAAGGATGCTGTCTGATTGGTGTCCTTTAAAGAGTCATCAGCCAATCACATGCACTGTTCTCCTTGTGGAGGTTTTCCTCTGTCTGAAACTCCTCAGCAAAGCTTCATCCAAGAGGCAGCCTCCACTGCAGTGATACACTCAGCAGCAGGGGAAACACGCTATCAAACTATCCATCTTCTAGCTGCTCAGCTAGGATCTCCCCCTAGCAGATGCATGCTGGGAGATGGAGTGAAGACATTGTGGCTCGCTCTTGCGTATCAGAATCAACCGGAAAGAGTTTTTACTTAGACAAGTTTATTCATCTGAGTTTTGAAATAAACTTAAAAGAGGATGCTCAGTCCCTATCTTAGGTATTTTCTTCAGACTTTCGTTTGTATCAATTCTCAAGTACAAGAAAAACAACACATTTTTTATAATGTAATAGTCCAAAAGACAGTACAAATGAAATTTAAAAAATGAACCTATACTGGTTGCAGTAGTGTGCACACTCTTTTTTTCGTTTTTTTTTTTTTTTTTTTTTTTTTTTTGCTCTAGTAACCTTTATTTGAAAGGAAAGTTGGTTTTCGGAGATGTAGTTCTGCATTCTGGCTTTGTTAGCCCTTTCATGCATGAATTATGATCCTTTGTGTCAGAATTTGTTTGCCATTTTTAAAAAAAAATTTCTTAAGGCATAAAAAAGGTAGGAAATTTTTTTTGTAAAAATAATTTTTAATTTATTTTTTATTTTTATGTGATCAATTGTAATTTTGTCCAAATACAAAGTTGTTATTTGAAAAATACATCAGTATTATTGTTCCTTAGGGGTTATCTGATGTCACAATATTTTTTTTACTTGCAAGAGTCGTCTACAGTAGAAGGAGGGACCGAGTCGGTTCTCATGCTTTTTTGTCTGTCGGCCATATTGTATTTAACAAAAATAATTTCTTGCATTTGCAGCTGATGGCCAGTAGTTGATGGTATATTTTATGATGCATTAATGTCCACTTCAGTGGTCTGTGTGCATTTATAACATAAAAATCCACAGGAAGCACAAGAAAATGGCTTTTAGATAGCTGTCCACTGTAGTGACCACTATGCATGAAAGTGTTAAACAAAAACTTGAATTTTTCTTCTGTTTATTAAGACTTGCACTCATTGTGAAGCTGAAAAAATACAGTCTGTCTTTATGGCCAGCATTCTGATAGAGCACTGAATGTTTGGGGGCAAAACTGTCTGGTGTTCTGTTCATGATTAAAGAAACTAATTTAATATCTTAGGAGGAAATTTGTGGATTAACACAAATTAAGAAAATATTCTAAATCTTCTCATCATATCCAAGGTACTCAACATTCAATGCTGCCCGGCTACTTTCTCCCGTGGCAATACCTTGCTTCTTTCTATCTAACAGATTACAACTTCAGTGTTGATTTAGTCAGCACATTCTCTTTCTAATTTGCCATCACATGTTGCTCCTTCATCTTGAAGTAGGTTTGAGTAAAAATGTCTAGTCAAAGTCCAGGCCTAACTACACCTAAGAGAATGTTGTAAGTGTGTAAATTGATGTTCACAGTTGCGCTTCACAAATTCTGTAGACGTTTGAGCATCACTGCAAAACAAAGGGAAAAATTTGCTCTCTAAATATTGGTCAATGGACAGAAAACTCAAAATATTATTCTTTTCTGGTTTTTATTTGAAAAGAAATTCAAACTAAGAATCATTTTCTTTTCTATCTCAAGTTATGCATTACTTTATGTTGGATACATAAAATCCCATTATAATGTGATACTTTTCTCTGCTGAAGAAAAGTATCGCAATGTTTCACTGTGGGGAGGGTGCATTCTTTGCCATTTTTAAGGGCACCTTTTCCCACATCCAGCAAGGATCCTCTGCAAGGATTGTGACAAACTGCCAGCACTTGCAGCGCTTGCTATGTCTTTCTTTGAAAAACCAGCTACTTATTGGCCATTTTAGAAATAGGAAAGATTTGGCCATTATTTATTTTTTTAATTGAATAATTAAAGATTTTATTTGCAGAAAAAAATTAAACAACTCTTTCCTACTATTTTATGATCATGTTCTACTCTGTGTGGGCCAATGAAATAGAATCCCCATAAAGTGCATTACAGTTTGTGACAAAAATAATAAAAAGTAAGAAAAATAGGTATAAAAAACTATTTTAAGGCACAATACTTGCCTAACTGCATAAATCTGAGAATAGATTTTACTCTGGTTGGTCTTCCCGATAAGCCACCTCATCTTCCTCCCCTCCACTTGGTTGATTTAGGAAGCCAACACTTGATTGATGTGTGAGTTTGATCTGTAGCTTTCGAACAGCTGGTACGAGAACATATTTTGCAAAGCATTCTTTGCTTTTAATGTCGACATGACAACAGACCACCTCCTGCCACAAAGTCATCTGTATGCCACTTGAACATAGTTTCATTTCATCTGGTTCACTCTAAATGACCTTGCTTTTTAACTGTTTGGTTGTCATGGTAACAAGCTTGCATAAAAAAAGAAGGGATTGTATGTGTTGCTTGTGAATTCACTGGAATGTCTTTTACTAGAGCAGCTCTCCTTTTTGTGGACCAAAGCTGAATACGAGTGTTAGTGGTGACACCGTGGACGGACAGATGGTGACAGTGATAATGGATGCATGTCTTACTGCTGATGAACGTGATGATGATGATGAAGCTGATGGGTGCATCTGGATGCTGTAGCTGAGCTCTGCCATTTTTGTACTAAAGTGCGGAGGCAGAAAGAAAGAGCGATGGAGAGTGAGCATGTGTGCTTTTCCCACTCTCTCACACACACGCGCGCGCACCCCTGCACCCCCACCCCACACACACACACACACACCCATACTGTAGAGCTTCAGCTGCGACACACAGACCTGTCCGTGGCTAAAAATGGAAAGCATACTTGCTGTTGCTGAGAAGCCACAAGATGGCTCAAAATGAGGCAAGTGTACATGCAGAGATTCATATTTGCATACATTCTGAAAGAATATCAGATATAAAAATTACAATATTAAAATATGTTTTAATCACTTTATCTTATCATCAAGCAGCAACAGTTAAACATCCTAAGGCACCTAATCTCGTGTAATTATAAAATGTTCCAGGGCATTTTAAAGAAGGGGTTCCATTGATACCCCTTCGATTGTTCAGTCTGTTCAATTGAATGTTTCATGTAACTAACAATTTAACCACATTATCAATGAATTGGAACATAATTAATTTGTCTTTTTTTCCCTAATCACATTTATCTATGTAAAACAGGGACAGGAAAAATAGTGAACAGATTCATAGTGTTTGTAAATACACTAGATTATAGCCCAAGTCTATTTGCTTGTCCCATGACTGGTTGGTGTTAGTATACAAAATAATATCACATCCTAGAAATATGACAAAAAATTCCTCTTTAAATATACACAGAGTTATGTAAAACATAAGGGAAAGAGAAAACACTGTGTTGTATCAGTGCCATCTTTTAGTTGGTGTGTTTTTTATGTTAGTGAGTCCATCTTTTATATTGGTGATAAACATATTCAGGACATGATACAGACTGTGAACTTCAGTATTTATAACTGTATATGACTCTCAGATTATCCAGGATTAGGTTTATCTGTGTAGGAGTTTCTTGGTGGCTCCAAACAACAGATGTATTTGATTTTTGACATTAAAGTAAGGAAATATTATTATTCATAGGGAAACCTTAAGATATAGATTTTATGACAGTTTCCTTTTTTCAAATTTGTTTCTTGCTTATCACATGTAACTGGATATAATGTCTAAGTTTTAGAACTAAGGTGTTCCAAAGTGCTGAATTGGTTTAGCTACAAATGAAAAATCAAGCATATACATCTTATGTATCTCATGTGTCTGTCTTAAATGTTTTAAATTGCATAAAGAATTCTAATTTTTAAAGTTGCTGTGCTATGGAGGTATCATAATAAGCACAAATGTGTCTTGTTAACTAGACAAGACCCCAGGTGTTTATTTTATTAACAAAATAGTCTTTGAGTAACCCCTTGTGAATTTTCTTTTCACTTACTGCTTGCCAGATTTTCAGAAGAGTAGCAAAAATATGTACTTATATAGAAGTATAACATATATAAATTGTTACAAATATTTCTTAAGTAAAATTAAAAAATAGCCATTGAAGAAATAACTCAAACAATGCTTAATTTTACTCAAGCAAGTGCAAAAAGTATGATGCAGTAAAACGACTCGTACAAGATTTCTTACATTTTCCCTTCAGTCTGAATTCATTATTTAGTCATGGTATTTTTTTATTCTGCTCTTCATTAAAACGAAATTAGTAATTTTCTCCAATTAAATCAGATGCTTTGATCAGTTGATCAGAACTTGAGTAGCCAATTTATCAAGTGCGTATTTTACTCTTACTTGAGTTATCTTTGGGATGACTACCTTTTACTTCTACTTGAGTAAAAATAGAGTGAAATAGTGTAACTCCAATTACAGCCAAATTTTTGTCGAATCTACCCACCTCTATTCTATTCTATTCTATTCTATTCTATTCGATTCGATTCGATTCGATTCTAGTCTAGTCTAGTCTATTCTATTCGCGTTTAGTACTTTTTGTCTTCAGTCGGGTCTTGTAGGACCAATGTAAGCGAATGAATGTCAATGATTGGTCAGGTTGTCCAAACTGTCTTGTGATTGGTTAGATTTGTGGAAGTATAGCAGCGGGTAGTACAATAACGTGATTTCATATTGTTTGTTTTAAGTTTTACTGTTTTAATAACTTATTTTAATATAGCTGTCTCTAGGAACAGCTGTAAAATCTGTGTCTGTATCTTTTTTGAATAAGGTGTTACAAGATAGCTGTATATTTTTGTGACAGAATTAGCTTGGCAGGCTAACTTCCCATTGGAACCACGATAGTTAGCATTAGCTTCCAAGGAGCTACAACAACAACAGTAGTAGCCTCACCGAGACCAGGTAACAACTCCATAACAAGCTCATACAACTTCTCACGATTTGGTAATTTCGCTTTTCTTTGACTTTTAAAAAAAAACTTAAAGCAAATGTAATTAAATCGCACAATAGCGAGCTGCTTCATTCTGATGTGACGTCGTTTTAGCTTAATGACGCCTCAAGACTTTTCTCTAGTTGATTGACAACCAATGTTAAGCAGCCAACAATAAGATATTAAATGTTTACCTTCAAGTTGAGCTGAGGTGCTTTGATTATGTTTGTAGGATAAATTTAATGTGTCAAATTTGACCGTACCACTTTATAGCTGGGGACATTCCACAACTGGGATCATTACTTTTTCTTAGTGAAATGATATGCTTTTCAGTACCTATGATGGGAAAATTTCAAACAATATTCATATCAAAACAGACAATTTTTTCTACTAGATCAGTAAAACAGTGTTTAAATCATAACATAATGATATCCTTTATGTTGTTCCAATTTTCATTGAAACATGTTATAAGTTGTAATGCAAGTTACAGAAACTGCTCAATTTAAAAAAAATTTTTTTAGATATTGCCATCTAACGTTGAACAAGGGAATTTTTTATTGATATTGATTTTTAATGGTTAGACTGAATGTCAGAAATTTGACGGGTCATTGTAATATTTGTCCTGCCAAAAGTTATTAATGTAGAATATTATATTTTTGCCATTAAGAAAACCACTTGATAAATGATACCTAGATACCAAAATACACTAACTTCGCATTCTTTTTCAAATGAAATGTTGTGGTTGTATATTTTATTGATGGAAATTCTTAAACTGTTAATTCTGTCAGAAAAAGTATGAACTACATGGCATGCTAAAATGATGAACATGACATGAGACTGCGCAGAGAGATTGTGTGTTTCCTAAAGAAAAAAGTTTAGAGAGATTGAGCAACATAAAAGTTTCATATTTCCTCTCTGATAGAGTTGGATGTATGCTGTAATTTATTTATTTCGAACCTGATAGTAGTATAATCATGCACAAGAACAATGACAGGAAAGCCCAGAAGAGTTTTCCTTTTTGCCTTCTATGACAAATTTCTGAATGTGTTTTTCTTTTTAGGGTTCAATTGAATGTTACATTTCTTTTGAAACGGTGCTTTAAACACTTTTACCTCTAATGGAAGTACCTTCCATTAGAGGTAAAGCAGCAAAGCAGACTAACGGATGCTGAAATTTTGGAGTCCCTAAAAATCAATTTGGTCATCCCATCTGCTCCTTTGCCCCTCACAGCATGAATTGTCCACCCACAAAACGCCTCAAAGGCCTTAACCAGGATGTTGTGACAGCAGTTGCATCTGATGACCCTTTTGGAGATGATGAGGAATTCACCCAGGATGACTTGGATGAAATAGACATCATCGCCTCACAGGCCTTCACTTCGGCAGTAGTAGCGTCCAAACCGAACGAGCCAGCGCTTGGGTCTACTTGGACATCCTCTCCAGGCCAAAACAAATTTGCAAAGGACCACAGCAAAGAGAACAAGTCTGGGATCTACCAAATAAATGCTGGGAAACACAGCAGAGAAAATCTTGGTGAGTTGAAGGAAGAAATAATTTGTATACTTAAATTAATATTACATGACTCAACTTGATAATTTAAATATGTAACTTCACCTGCCTTTTTAGTAGCTTGATTTCCTCTGATTTGACTTTATTCGTAAAAATGCATAAAAGATCTAATGGTAAGGTTTATGGAGGACAAATGAACCATTTGATTTTGTTATTATTGTAAAAATCATAGTTTAAATTATATTAAGGGATGCTAAGACCTCTCTGCTGAGAGGTGTCCAAGTCAATAAAGTTTAGTCTGTATAGTTTCTGTATTGCAGGAGTGTATAAAGCAGAGTTTTGTGTGTGTGTTCAGGTAACATGCAGCAGCAGCTTGGGTCAAACAGGGAAGACTCCTACAGACTCCTAGAGGCCCAGCATGCAGAGCTGAAGAGGAAGGTGAGACGAAGTGATTTTACAAAATGTCTCCATTCACAGGCATTTATGTCATTGTGCTACTTTGTTGAAACCCAAGCTATGTTTGTCCCATCTTCAGCAGCCTTCCTTTTTTGGCTTCCTTGTCTGTTGCTATAATATCTATGAAAATATTTTGTTTCCTATTTGTTTAATATGTGACAACGTATTCTTAAAATTATAACAAGTCTGAGTAAATATTTTATTTACATAGAGTAACAAAACTGTGTAACCTAGTAAAGTTAATTTGGATCAAATCTTAAGAATGTTTTGCATTTTACACTCCATATTTTTAAATGTGAGTTGGGTGTATGTTAGTTAAACGAGGTGAAAGAGGAGATTCTGTTGAAGAGCGGTGAGATCCGTGTCCTGAGAGACTCTCTGAAAGCAGCTCAGCAAGAAAAGGAAACTCAGAGACAGAACCAGGTTCTCCTGGAGACTCAGAGGCAGAGAGAGCAGAGCGACAGGGAGAAGGAGCTCAACAAGAAGGTGAGGATGTAGAGGTTATGGACACACGTATGTTCAGAGCTGATAATCGTTTAAAGCAACTCTGACATGTTTTGTATGCACAGGTTCTGTCTCTGCAGTCTGAGCTGCAGTTTAAAGAAGCAGAAATCAATGAGATGAAGACCAAACTTCTCAGTTCAGACAAAAACAAGACGGTCTCTCCTGTGGCTAGGACTAGGTAGGCATCTCCTATTTTAACACCATATTTTATAATGAAATGCTTCATGCTCTGTAGCTGCATATAGTTGTTTTTTTCTTGTTATTTTTTTCTCATCAGCCATATAATGACAGCTTTTTTTTATTTTTGAAACTCAATCTCCAAAGTTATAAGCAGTTCTTATTGACTATCATGACATATTAACAAATGAGTTTTCTGGTCACCCATAAATTTTATTTTTTTTAGTCCTAAAGTGCTCAGCGCACTCACCCAGATGTATCAGATGAGTGGCAGCTCCTCCTCCTCTCCAATAGGAAATGGTTTCATCACCAAGGAGACATTTGGAGCGCAGATTTCATCACGAGTGACGCCGGTAAAAACTCCAAGAGATGGTGAGTTACAAGATCTGTTGTCATGAAAATCCTGAAATAGCCAAACTTTTGTCTTATCCGTACTTACAATTGAGCTGTGTGTGTGTGGGGGTGTGTGCGTGTGTGTGTGTTTGTAATGCAGCAGCAGACAGAGGAGTATCCAAGAGCAGATCTGGTGATGGACAGGATATTTCTCATCCAGACCCGTTCCTGTCTGCCAGACATGCAAAGATGCAGCACAAAGGTTTGTTACATTGACTAGCTGCTTCTAAAGGACTCATGGCAGACTTATAATTTGTTGATATTTCATCTCACACACAGCTGTGCCACTTGTTTAGCAAGTGATGAGAAATTATAAGCATGTTTCACCTATGGGGATTATTGTAAATATATTTTAGTTCTGATAATATGCCAAGATAATTTGTTGTGCCTGATTAAACTTATAATTTAGGATGTCCTCATCTGTTTTTTTGTCCCTGATACCAGGACAACAAATACGCTACATAAGTATATGAAGAGTACTTATGTAACAATAGGCATAAGTACTCTACATATCATCAGTATTACTATTTTGTCTCACTTTACTCCTCAATCAGTGTCTTTTAGGACGCCGCAATCTAACTATCTGTGTTTTTCAACCGGGACAGATGTGATTGTGGCAGTCAGTTTCTCGGGAGAAAATAGAATATGCTGCTCCAACTCAAGGACAACTATGTTATGTTATGTTAGGTTAACTATAATATTCTCCTAAAATTTAAACTAAAGCAGGGAGATCTGTATAAAATAACACATTATGCTATTTAACACTAGGAGTACTAGGTTTTTTTGGAACAGAACAAACAGCCAAAAGATGACTGTGTTACATTTACAGATGCATCTTAAAAAACTGAAATGCCCATAACAATTTAAGTGATTCAGTTCAAAAACACATGTTTCCTATACATAAAAAATACAATTGCACACAGAGTGATTCATACTGTATTCAGATGTTTCTCCATGATGATCTAATGTAATATCCACATTTTCTGAAAAAAATTAATTGGGATTTTTATTAGCTATAAGCCATTATCATCAAAATGTTTGAAATATATTACTGTGTGTACGGAAACTTCACATTTTAAGTTGAATTGCTGAAACAAATAAACTTTTTGATCATTTTCAAATTAACTGAGATCTACCTGTATCACAAGAGTTCTTTTCATCCTGTTTGTTGTTCTGTTTTGTCCACTAGGAGGCATCCTGCTTGGGGTGCTGCTGCAGCAGCCATTGGTTCCTAGCAGCCTCGGTCTCACCCACCTGCTGTCGATGAGTGTGGCTGAATATAGGTGAACACCTTGACCAAGAACAAAGACTAGAACTTCCACAATTAATTTTTGTAGAAGGCTCAGATGGCAGGAGCTTCAGAGGGAAAACGACAGGATTAAATGTTTGATGTTCCAGAATTAGGAATACATGTGAATAGATTGCCAAAAATGACAATAGAAACTCAAGTTAAAGACCAATTCTATGAAAAAGCATCCTTGACTCTAAATAAACTCTAAGTATAGACTAAATAAAGATTTGAAGAAATATTGCATGTGATTTCATCTTTAGGCAACTTTGTCATAAGCAGAACCTGTTATAGTTTCTGAACATGTAATCTTCACTGATGATTTTTTGTTTTTATTTCGTTGTGGTTTCAGTCAGCTGTCCATCAGCCCTCAGCTCCACTCTGATCCCCTAGAGGGCGCCAGCGCCGTTGGAGCCAACAGAGCTCCTCTGAGTTTGGTTCAAAGCCTGGCTACGACCGGAGTCAACCTGCTGAGTCAGAGTCAAACGACCATCGCCGTCAGCAACAGAGACAACAGGTACTCTGACAGACTGAGACTTTTCTAAAAGCTTTACTAACTGTCCACATTGTGAAGCATCCAGAACCATAAATGATAACGTACCTAAAGTATTTTCTGGACAACAGAGTCCTCTTGTGGTCAAATGTTGTAACAGCAGTATTGAGATCACAACTGGTGCAACTCCAACTTTCTATGTAGTTATTCGTTTTAGCACCAGGCTTTATCTATAGTTATAAGTTGATATTGAGAATAAAATAAAATAGAAAAATCTGTTTTGTGTAGGTCGTGTCCTGGAGCGGTCTTCCTGCTTCCTCTGTTAGATCTTCATCTTTCTCAGCTCTGTTGCACTTTGGAGTCTCTTGGCTCCTCTTCCAGTGGATCAGACTCCACCACTGCCAGCTCAATCTCAGCAGGCCAAACAGAGTCTCCTGTACTGGGGAGACTGGATGAGGCTGGCATCACAGGTTTTAGAGTGGAGGACACTGGTTTGACAGCCCTCAAGCTTCTTTACCTACTTTTGGCTCAAAGTGATGAGGTGAGGAGATGAATGTATTTAAAGGTAGATTTGAGTTATTTATACTTCAAGACTTTTTGAATTTTTTTACGCTAATATTTATGTTCCCCTTTAGGTGGTAGAAGCGGTGTTGTTGAGGAAGAACCAGACTACAGGCAAGGTACAGGAAAATCTAAATTATGCAAAATTTTAACATATTTATACATCAGCTGCTTTTCTTTGATATAGACTTGTTTCTCATCTGTTTGTAGACTGATCGCTCTTTTGCACACATGGGCCTTTACTCCCAGAATGCCTTGCTGCAGTCATTGCTCCGGTTGTGTGACAGGCGTCTCAGTGGTAACAGTGCTCAGAAAGAGAAGCTCTTCCTTAACGCTTTGAAGACAATGTGTATCCTCATAAAACGGACACCTCCCACGCACTCTGACAGGTACATTTATGTCAGCTTTTTTATATTTAACCACAGTGCAGAGATTTAACCATAAGCATTAAACATTAGTCATAGTAAGATCTTAATTACACTTTACCTCATTGGAAATGACAACAGCATAGATTAGAAACAAGTGAAGTGTGACTGGTTATTTTTTCTATGTGACTGCAGGATACAGTTGAAATCTGTTGTCTGACATTAAATCAGATTAGACCTTGTATTCTTCATGGAAGTACCAGAATTATATTAAAACAAGTATGAAATAAACTGACTTTAAACATGAAATGTAGAAATGCAAAAACTGATTGCTTGGCTTTTTCTGATTCTTGAAAGTCCCTAATGGTTCTCCTTTAACTGGTTGAGTCGATATAAATAATGATGAAACATAAAAAGTAGTTAAAGAGGAAACTACTGGCGTTTACAAGATTCCTACACTGTCTTGAAAGTTTGAGGAAAGAAAGTAGAGTATCCATTTTTTTTTTGTATCTTTTTGTTAAAAAGTTGTATTGTGTTCACTGATTGGACTAAGAACAGATTTTTTCTTTTAGTTTTTGACTGAGCATTTAGGACAGATCAGGCTGAAAATAATCTGATTCTGACCACCAGCTGATTTCACAGTGCGTCATCTCAAACTACACAATATTCATTGCAAATATATTCAGAGGCGTGATAATTTTTTAATTTAGTAGATTTTTTATTTACGTACTAGACACCAGCTAATGTCACTCACTTTCAACTTCATACATATTTATTTCCTTTTCTGTGAACCTATATTTACAATGCTTCAATGGTAAAGGTAATTTTATTTATATAGCACATTTTCAGCAACAAGGCAATACAAAGTGCTTTACAGGATTTAAAAGGAAATACAAACCAAAAGAAAAAGCTAATAGTAAATAAACTAAATACTTTGGCCTCTAATTCCTTTTCTGGTTTGGAAGAATAGGAGTCTAAAAAGTAGTTGCTAAGGTAGTTTTTCTGGGTTCCAAATTCTAATTCCTGTTCTGGGTTGCTAAATAAGTGTAAGTAAGTAAGTATCTTCTGGACTTCTGGGATGCTAGATAAGTATAAGTATTCTCTGGAGTTTCTAAATTTGTAAAAGTAATGAGTACTCCACAGTTTCTAAGTAATAATAAAAACTAAATGTTTCTGTTCTGGAAATTTTTTTTCTGGATTCCAGGTTCATTCTAATTTCTTTTATGGGTTGCAATAATAGGAGTCTCTGCATCTAAATAGTGAGTACTCTACAGTTTCTAAAATATAAGCTAAAGAGTGACTGTTCTAATTCCTTTTCTGGGTTAAAAGTGAGTACTCCACAGTTTATAACAAAATAAAATAAAAAAGGAAAGGACACATTAGGGCACATGGCAACATTCAGACAAAACAAATGGCAAAACAAAATCATGAGTGAAGGCGGTGACATCACAGGGCCATGAAACCACGTTGCTCAGTCTCCCAGCAGAAGTCCGATAAAGATGTTGTTATCGAAGAATGTCATTGGGAGTGCTCAGCTCCACAGCTGCATGGATAACAGGAGGGGATGAGGTGGGAAGGAGCGTTATGTTTACATATCTTCAAGGAGATTGGAAATATGCAGCCCTTCCAAAGCAACACGGGGAAAGCCAATTCAGATACCGAATGTCTTAGGTCGGGTAGATTATAAATTTCAATCTTCCCTAAAGTCTCTCCAATACATCTCAGTTCGCAATTATCCAAATTAGTTTGGTCATTCCACTGAGCCGAAACTAGCAACTTCTCCAAGATCGATTCCATCCCGTTAATGAGTTTTAGAGTCTTCAGCTGGGCTGCGAGTCTCATCAAGACTCACATCCAACTTGCGTCTCTGTCCACACCAACAGTCTGAGTGTTCACTAGTTCGGCCGAGTCCGTCAGAAATTTGTCAATAAGCAAGGTATCCGGAAGCTCCAAACAGCAGAAATCCTGTTATCATGAATAAATCCAGGGTGTATCCCAACGGGTGTGTCTCCACAGGACAACAGGGCTCTCCTGTGCCCAGTCTTCTCGTCGAGAAAATCTGATCAATTGCATTGAGAGGCCGGTTGACCAGATCCATAATTTGTAGATTCGGAGGATGTGCAAAGAAAAGCTCCAAAAATATAGAAAAAGACAGGACAAAAACAGAGCAGGCATGGGCAGGGAGGGAGCAGAGGAAAAAAACATCCGCCTTCACCGAGAGCAAGAGAGGAATCAATGATGTATATGACTTCTTTTTTCCTTATATTTTAGGCTCCAGTGTGTGTTGCAGGTGGTATGTCTATGTTTAGCACAAGACACCAGGGTGCAGACGGTTTCAGAGTGTGTGTCTGTTCTCACAGCCATGTCTGACCATCCGACTCTGGCCAAGCAGCTCTGTTCCCAACACGGTGAGAAAAATTCTCTGACTTCAGCTCTGATATAATTTGATAGCACTTACGCACTCTGAAACCACTGCTTTTTATTTTGTTTTAAAAAAATCATATTTCTTGTTAAAAAGTTTATTTTTCTCTTTTTTTTCTCTCTTTTGCTGCAGATACTTGTATTTTTCTTAAGTTGTTCCATTTGATTCGGACCAGAGCAGATACGCTAGCTACACATGCCGATTGGATTTTGCTGGACCTGCAGGTAACATCAACTGATTTATTTTTCCTTATGAATGTGGGAAGTATTTAGCAGTAAATATCACGTTACTTAAAGTATACATATCATATAATTTTAGAAAATCAAAAATCATTGTTCTTTCCTTCAGTTTTTTTCTGACTCTTGTAAAAAAAATCTGCCATGTTTTCATCTGTGAATTGCATGCTCATCAAATTAACTATATAAGAACAGAGAGCGCTGGAAAAGTAAATAAATTTGGGATTCACTGTGTTTTCGCTGTTGCACTCCAGGTTGTGCGTTTGTTGAGCCGAGTGACTCAGAGAACAGAGAGCTGGACAAGCAGCAAGCCAAGCCCCTGCCAGTGTTACAGTGAGGTAGATCACTATCACCCTGACTTCTGTTTCTTGTTGAAAATTTTCTTTCCACACAATTTTCTCTGTTTCTTTACAGTTGGTTCAGGCGGTTGTAATCATTTTCCATCGTCAGTGGTTGGATATTCGCTCTCAAGAGCAGACCTCTGGTAAATTGGGGGAAAAAATAAGAAAGGGACTCTCTTAAACATGCAATTAATCCTGATTTAATGAATCCTGACTTTGTTTTTTCTCATTCAGCACCCAGCTCGTCTTGTTGGAGCGACCCAGACACATCACTTCTCAGAGAGTCTCTACTGCTTCTACATTGGCTGCTGCTGCATCACACGAGCTTCTCTGAAAGCTGCCGACCAGTGTTGCACATGTATGACCAGATGATCCCTGCTGTGCGTGAAACACTGAGCAAGATCTCTGATCTGAGTGACAGCGAAGGTACCTGTACACAAAACATGAATAATCTTCCATCTTTGAAGAAGAGTGTATCCTTAGATTGTTGGAGCACTCTAGCAGAAGTTGAATATTTGGTAGATCACTGGTTTCCCTCTTCATTAAATAACTAGAATGCATCTTATTAATGTACAAATTGATTTTTAGTAAACTAAGCATCAATTAATGTTTTTCTTTGGGTGATAGTCATTAAAAACACATCCAGTTATATTTAAAAATCCTCATATGACCAGTTTTTCATTGAGTCAGTCTTTGATCCACACAGCAAAGTAATGGTTGTTTGTGTTTTACCTGGATTGTTTCTGTTCGTCAGAGCTGGCCTTGGAGGAGATCTGCCGCTCTGATGGTGATGACACTGATGATATGGACACTGACACCGCCTCATAGCCTGCTGCTACTGCTGAAATATGAAGAACCGCTTACAGGCTGATCAAATAATTCAGAATAAGATCAGGTCAGAACAGAAACTTTCTGTTAAGTACTTATCTGATGTAAACAGAACAAAAATGATGGATCAGAGCTGAGCTTTGACAGAAGTATCAAACAGTGACGAAGGAATCATTTTGCTTTTTGATGGATTTAATAAAAAATTAGATGAATGAATCAAAGTTCTCAGTGAGCATTGTCAACGGTTTTCTATTTTACTTTAATAACCAGTCCTCACTAATTCCTGCACAATTTAATATTGTACAACTTTTAAAACTCTCCAAACAGAAAATTAAAATCTTTATTTGGGTGCTCTAAGGATGTCTTAAAGAATTTACTGACTCAAATACATTAATCAACTGCATATTTTCCTCTGAATTGCTGTCAGACTGTTTTTATTTATTCATTATCTCCCAGATAATGGAAAATGGGATGATGTCTGCAAACTCAAACATTTTTTCAAACTCAATTTTCTTTTATTTGTTTGGGTTTTTTTTATTGGGGGTGGGGAGAAGTGTAAAATGTTTTTGAAATCTTGCACATCCAGCAATAAAGTTGCTTGGTAACTTTTTCCCCTGAATGATCATTAAATTATTCAAGAAATTTAAGAAAATTGACAAACTTGTGATGAGGATATTGAGCTATTTTTAAAAGCCTTTCATAGTAACTAGCATTGCTTTACTGGTTTTATTTTTTTCAAATTGTAAATATTCCTACATTTCCTGGAGTCTTCCCAGTGGCTGCCACATCATTTATTAATGGAGATACTGTAGATTTAAGCTGCTATAATCATATTTGAGGAAGCTCTGTACTGTTCTTAAGTATTCTTAGTTATTACTGCAGTTAATCCAGAATAATTTTCTTTGCTAAAAATGTTTGCAGGAAATACATAATCATATATAGCAATATATTTATTATTTGTTTGTAGCATTTTTTGCTTTGGCTAATAGTTTAAACCATCATGAAAAAAATCAACCAAAACATCATCTTTGGCAACACTAGATCCTGATGACTGGATCAGTGGACTCAGCTTGATATCTATTCTAATACTGAGGTCAGTACTGGGTCCAAAACAGTAGGTTGGATCAGGCTCAAACTCTGCATTTTATTTTGCAGAGTCTTGTGGCTTTTTGTCATGCTGTTTTTAGAGTATCATTGGGCAAATAGCGATCTTATTTTAGTTGGGCTGTGTAGATGAGTATCCAACCTGTAGACCAATGTTGAATGGAAATTGTAGCCCAAAATATCCAGAAAAAAGACCCATTTTGAGACCAGAACAACTTTAAACAGCCTTTATTTATTCTGTCACAACTGAAAACAGAAATTGCACTGTACACTAAAACAAAAGGCATCAAGCTTGTTGGGTAGCGATTTTCTTCATCACTCACAGGAGGATGGCAAATTAGGGAATAATTGTCAAATTATTTCAAAATTGGACAATTTTGAAATAATTGTATTTGTATAGCATAGTATTTGTACAGTATTTTTTCCTTATTGTAAGTCAAGTCCTCAAAATAC
Organism: Xiphophorus couchianus; assembly: GCF_001444195.1. NCBI lineage: Eukaryota > Metazoa > Chordata > Actinopteri > Cyprinodontiformes > Poeciliidae > Xiphophorus > Xiphophorus couchianus. The sequence continues at coordinate 8,200,647 of NC_040247.1, forward strand.
ATCTTCATTGTCCTGAAATGTGATTAAGTGGCTAATCTACTCCAGGTTTTTAATGCAATCTGGACCATAAAAATGCCCAAAAATATATGTTTGATAGTGCTGCGGCTTTAAGAAAATAATGTTTCATTATTTATATTTTGTTCAGATTATTTCTGATCTAAAAAACTTTTTTTCTCTCAATACCCAAAGCATTTTTCGTGCAACTAAAGCAGAGTTTTTGCTAATTACCAAATTCAGTTTATTTACTTTTAACTGGATAAAACTAAATAAAAACATTGATTATCTGAAAACTAAAGACACATTTAAGTTGAATTAATTTTTCTGCTCAGCAACACACTCTTTAAAACAGTGAACAATTTTTGTAATGATCCTTAACAGGATTTATAAATGTAAACACTTGAAAGAAGTTCTGCCTCTTGAGGCGCCGCCTCCTTCAGAGACTCAAATCTAAATTTTGTGGTATTTTTAGGTGTTTTTCTTCAACACATTCAACTGACATCACTACATCAGTAAATGACGAAGCTCATTTTAAGTATTTGCAAAAGAAAGGATGTTTTTCTTTTGTGTGTTGAGCCAAATCTACCACTTCAAAACCGAGTTACAGAAAAGAAAAGTTTCCACACTGCATTGGTGTGCTTGTATGTTGTTAAAACCATGGGAGAGTAGCTGCAGTACAGATGGTTAGAAAACAAAACATTCTAATTCTTTAGATGAATGTCGACATGAGACCACTTTATCTCAAAGAGGCGGGGCAAAAGCTGAGACACAACTACAAACAGACGAAGGCACCTGAGGTTCAAGTAATCCAGGATCATACCAATGGTAGTGTTTATCACTTCATGTATGCACACATATGTAAAAAACAAAAAGACTTTTCACTGTGAGATGTAAGAACATTTTTAGAGAAATGTTTAAACCTTGAAGCTGGAATCTGGTTTAAGTTGCAAATTGATTGTAGGCTGCTTGGCCGCAAATGACTATGAACAGTTTCTAACAAAATGTTAGAAAAAATGTTATTGCAAAATAATGTATAAGCAAGTTTTGAAACTCACCAGCAGGCAGACGTGTACCGACATACTGAAGAATATCCTATAGTTATTTCAGAAGGATCAAATTATTGGTCAAGACAATTTAAACATCAAGGAAGAACACTGGAAAAAATAGATTAGGAACTGTGAAATCCCCCACCCCAAAAAAACAACTTTTTATGATCTCAAAGATATCTTGAGTGATTGTAACCTGAGAAAATGTGTAAGTTTGGGAAATCTAGTTTATGAAAATAAATGATATAGTTTTTCTTTGCTAAAAACTGAACTGCAAAGCAATGGGATTTCTCATGTAGTTGAAGTTCTTTAAAAAGATCAGCTGAGTAACTGATTAAACTAAAATAACCTTTTTCCATCAATCAGTTTCTTTCAAACGGCACAAGCATATTTCACAGCCACAATGCCGCGATTCATCAGGCCCAAACTGAGGAAAAGATTGTGGGATTCACCAAGAAAAAAAATTCCCAAGATTCAGCCTCTTTCATCATGTTGGTTAAAAAAATCTAATTATAAATAATGCAACTCTATGCAACGTAACAAAATTTACTAATGCTCAAATGTTTAGAATGGAACCACATCCAAGTGGTAAGTTACTGTTTGACTTGTGGCCAGGCAGTGTGTTATTGCAAATTCACACATGAAGATATAGTGTATAAACATTTTATTGTTTCTCAGTCCATGTTGGCACCACTTGGTCATCCTCCATCTGTTTGTTCTGCATTGCATTTTGGTTGTGATGCGTCTTGTGCACATTGTGGTGTTGCACACAGAGATTGGTGGTCAGCCATGGATGCATCAGCAGTTCGGATGCCTTCAGTCTCTCAGCAGGCAACTTCCTCAGCATGCAGCTAATCAGACACTTTGCCTGTGGCGACAAGCCACTGGGCAGGCTGAACACCCCGCGCCGGATCTTAGCGAAAAGTGCAGCTGGCTGCGTGTCCTGAAAAGGGTATCGTCCAATCAGCATGGTGTACAGAGACACGCCCAGGCTCCATACGTCTGCAGCGCGACCCGAGTAGGAGCCATTTCCGTTGTTGAGCAGCTCAGGGCCAACGTAGGCGGGACAGCCGTGTCTGTCTTTGAGGAAGTCGTTATCAGGGTTACCGTGGAGGACTACACTGTCGTTAAGGCCGAGCAGGGCGAGACGAGTCCTGCAAAAAACAAACAAAAAAACATTAACTAAAGTTCTCTTTTTTCATGTAGGATGCAGAACAATCATGGTATCAGCTATGCCACCTGAGACTGTATCCTACCTGTATTGGTCCATAAAGACGAATCGTCGCAGCTTCAGGTCCCTCAGGATGACTCCTCTATGGTGGCAGTGCACCACCGCATTCAGCATCTGAGCAAACAGACGCCCCGCCTCTTCCTCGTCCAGGCGCTTCCTGCTGCGCACGTATGCGTGCATGTCTCCATGGTGATCGGGCAGGAAGACGTACAGGTTGTCTTGACCGACCACCACATCTTGCAAATGGCAGATGTTGTCGTGTTTACCAATGCGCTCGTAGGCCGCCAACCGTTCCTGGAAACCCTGCAGAGGGAGAACCTGCAACCAGAACAGTCCATTACTTCAAGTACTAAAAATTACCACCAGATGTGTTTTGGAGAATTTCGTCATATTGCCACCACTACCAGCATTGTTAGTGTTACTCCATCTTACCTGACAGGTGTACTGCTTTTGTGTGCTTGTGTGTACGGCCCTATAGGTTTCCTCCCTTTCACAGCTTACAAACAGGAGATATGGTCCCACTCTGGATGGGGGCTGGCTTGGGCTGGACTTGGGTGCGGGGTTTGTTGGTGTGAGGCATGAAGATAGGCCACTGGCAGAATGGGATGTCTCCAGACGGGCGAGTTTGCATTTTGGTAAGTTTTCTTGAGGTTCAGCCAGCAGCCTCTTCAGACACAGCTGACTTCTGGTTGTTGCCACACCCATCCTCGGTTTTTACTGGTGAAGACAAGAGACATGAGATTTACTATTAACCAAAACATATTATTTTTCATACTGGTATTTTTGAGACATCGTCCTCTTCAACAAAAACCTGATGTGCAACGTGCAAAATATAATTAATATATTCTCAATAGAAATGCAGAACACATGGAAAAATGTGTAATATGGGTGCAAACTGGCTTTTTGGAATTTTTATTTTGGAATGTTGTGGCCCAAATATTGACAAATTCAAATCAAAAGACATGCAGGCAGCAATCAGCAGTTTTGATCAAAAATCCAATGTGCGCAATTTGAAAGATTTCAGAATTTTCATGGAATATTATTATTTTTTTTTTTAGATTAACTATAATCATATCGCCTACTATATTTTACATATTCTCTATAAAAATGTAGAATGGATTAAAAAAGATCACAAAATATTTTTAAATTGCTAAAATAAGTTTAAAGTTCCTGTTGGAATTCAAGGAACTGACAAAATCAACCAGCATCAGAAACCATCCAATAAATAGTTACTATATTGCAAAATTTAAATGATCTCATAGCTATTATTATTATTGATATAACACTAATGTATACATTTTTTTCTTACAGAAACAGGAGGTGAAACGGCATGCTTCTAACAGAGCGCTAAAATCAACACTAGTTCATATGTCAAATTTCCAATGCATGTTGCAGTCTTATCTTAAATGAACACAAAACTATTTTTTCTGCTTAATGTAATCAAGTATAATTATTTTCTCATAAATCGTTTGAGACAAAACACATTTGAGTGGATATTTTTGGTTATTATTAGGCTGATTCTTATCCTCACCTGTGCCCCAAATACACATCTTGTGCAGTAACAAAAATGTTGTCAAAATAAATTTTGACAAAATTTTCACCTGGGTGAAAATACTATTTAGTGACATATTAGATTTAATTTACCTGTGTTGAATAAAGCACTTTGTTAACTTATTCTAACAAACATATTTTTATTTAAATTTACATTAAAACTGCTCCCTGTTGCACAACAGCACCCTCTACAGGGGAAACTCTCACTGATTCTTTCACTAAAACCTCTACAGTGACATTTTCACATTAAGTAAAAATGATGTATTAGTATCACATCTAACTGTGTTCTGCATCCCTGCTGTTTACATGTTACACGGTCGGGTCTATAGGCTCTCCTGATGCAACTTCCTGTAAGCTGACAGGCACCACAGCTTTCAGATCGTTGCATCAGAGCAAAACAGTTTATAGTTTAAAAAGGCTTTAAGTACAGTCAACACCTACACGCATGCACCGCTAGGGTGTGGGTGTGTGTGAGTAAGTTTCTCATAACTTGTGGTCACCTTGGTGATACTTTGTGGAAACTGGCTGTGGGGCAACACTGCTTTCACTCCTGCTGAAACACCCTGAGTCACAATGTCACTGTGGCAACGTCATCCACCCACACACACATATACACACAGCAAATCTGGCCTTGTTTGACACATTTGATTGTGAAACTGTAGCTCAAAATAAAGCGATGGAGAAATCTCCAGAGATCTGACTGCTGAGTTATTCAGAAAGCAAAACCCACATGCAGAAACTTTGCACCATGTAACTTCTCATTTGGCATTTAATTCATTGTGGTGAAGACTGTAAAAGTTGCTGCCTCATAAATGGGTTTCCAGTGTAATTAAAACATGACTTAGACAAGCATTTTTGTGAAAATGCACAAAAAGCACACCAAGAACTGTCTGAGTATTTCTAAACACAACTTTCTTGTTTATCTCAATCCACTACTCAGTCAAAATTATGAAATGCCACAGAAAATTAAAAAAAAAAAGACTCCGCAACTAAAAATACTTAGGCGAGATTCATTCAAAGCACCATACTCATACATTTGCTGAAAGAATTGAATAATCCAAGGAAATAACCTGTTATAATGTTCTGGAAGATCTTATTTAAGAAGATATTTTCCACAGACCGGTTACATTCCCTTACTGTAGAAACAAACTATTTTAAATTAGAAATCTACTGCTTCACTTCATCCAAGGAAAGAAAGCAGAAGTGCACAAAATATTGAAGCAAAATCAGCATTGTTAGTATGTGCAATATTGCAATCACAAACATCTTTTTGGATATTTGGTTAAATGCATATTCATATTTTTCTGGTGAGGTGAACTGGTTTTAACTGCCCTTTCTGCCTTCATCTGATGTACATCTTTTGTGGGTAAGATGCTAAATCTAACACAGAGTGGTGGGGACACTCACTCTGTGTGTCATAAGGAAAGAAATGAGTCAGAAGCATGTGGCTTAATTCTAGTCAATATCGATAATACAACTTTTAGCAACAGTGTTATAATTTCATATTTTCCTAATATTTAACAGACCTTTAAGAATTCAAATCAAAACATAAACAAATATTTCAAATATAGACTCAGTGTTTTCTCACACTTTCTCACACTAAAATAAGCAGCAAAACAAAACAGTCAAGAAAATGTGTGCTGGTTTGACAAAGAGGCAAACTGATACTTGATTAATTTTTCTACAGCACAAACAGCACAGAAAATATAAAAAAGTGACATTTAGGCTAACTTTTTTTATTTGGTTTTTGAAAGTCAACGGCTGTACATAATGGATGCATTCAATGTTGGTTTAGGAGTCATCTGAGCATTGTTTCCACATGTTTCTATGTACAGAGCATGGAATCATCTTTAATATCACTGCAAATGGTGTGACTTAATGCGTCTTTAGACTCTTTGTGTTTTGTAGGCCTTTTAATCAAGCTACACTTATGGATTGATTTATTAAATAACAGCCAATGTGACTTTTCTTTCTTAATATAGCTGGAAAAAATAACAGTAGAAAAGTGCATGCTGAGTTGAATTTAAAAAGTTGAAGAGAATTGTTTTTGTTTTGTTTTGGTTCCGACTCACATTCAGCTCAATTGAATAATATTTAAATCTAAATAACAACAACAAGAAAACTATTTTTTGAAAAGGTGCTTTTGTTACCCACAAATTAACAACTCAGAGAAAATTACCTAATATTTAATATCTGACAATACATTTTCAACACCATTGTTCACTTCAGGATAAATATTTAAATACATTTTCATGCCACGAGCAGCAGTTCTGGTGGTCTCAGGTCAGTTTCCTACCTTTGAAATGACTTCAGGTGCGGACTGCCGGTCAACTCAGTAAAACCACTATGAAGACGGTTTTGGCCACTTGTCCGTGCAGCAGAGTTGCTAAACAAAGATCTGAAAAGCGGTCCTACTCTCTCCCAGCTGAATTCCGACTGGGACCAGTCACTATGACACTGGGAGAACTGGAGGTGACGTCTTTGCGCCTTCCTGCTGTTTCAGTTGCGCAACCTGTCGTTGGTCCGTGAGCTGGTGGTCGCTGAGTTTTATATTGCGCATTAAGTTAAATAAATGAAGATAATTTATCGACGGATAATTCCAATAAAAAAAAAAATTGCACTGAAATTGAAAATGAAACCTGTTGAGTCTTTGTTGTTATTTCCGAAAAAGGGCGTTCAAAAGCAGTCCTGCCCCTTTATCAGCAGAAAGCAGAATAGAGTCGGTCTAGTTTATTTCCCCGTCGCTTTCAGCTGACCCTGATGCTGGTTCTCCAGAACTTTCAGCTGGACTCTGGGGCTCCGACTGACTTCGGGTTTGTTTGGTTTCGTTGTTTCCTCCCGCGGTGGCGTCAACCCGGAGGGGCGGAGTTTCGATGTTGCAATCCACGGCAGGTCGGTCGTCAGACAGAGCCAATTTAAAGGGGAGCGGGGCATGCCTCACGTATTTCCGCTTGTCATCATTACTTATAAGTCACAGTCTAAAATTATCTGAAGTTCCCCAGTAAAACAAAATGGTGACATGTAATCTGGAGACTACATGTCTCCATATGTGTTGCTGTTCTAGTTTTTCTAGGTTTTGTTTTGGTCAACCAAGATTTTCAAAATGAACTCTGCGCATTAAGGTTGCGCAATTTTACATAATATTTCCAAATCAGAATGAGGATTTCAAGTATCCCGAATGAAATAAATCCTGCAGAATGATCTAAACACCATTTATTAAAAGTAAATAAAATGTTAGTCTTTTAAAAGGAAAACTGTCCTGGATTATTCTGATAAAAGTTAGAGTATCTGAAAGAGCGTTTAACTTTACAATGGTCTAAACACCAGATGGAGATATTTTTAACTTCTGCTGCAGTAGTTAGGTAGAACTATTTTAAAACGCATCTTTCAAGAACTAGATTCACCTTAGTATTATACAATAAGTTTTCCTTCAAGACTTCTGAATTACTGGAGATTATTTCCATTTAAGTCATATATTCAAAGTCTGAGCGTCGCGTGACATTTATTCCACTAGGGGCGCTGTTTTAGTCGACAAACCACAAAACAACGGTTACCTTTATGATGCAATGGGGACCTTGTTTGCACTAAGAAAGAAAAACGTACTATGTATTTATAGCTATAAAAGGCATCCAAAATGTGTTCATAAAACGATAGATAGATAGATAGATAGATAGATAGATAGATAGATAGACAGGAAATGTGGAATTGCATTTTCAATCATCTGTACCACAGTCCACTCATGTATGTGAATATTAGTATTGTAGCCTCAATGACCTTTAGCTGATTGCGAGAAGCTAACAAAACATTTGTTTACTTACAGTAAACAAAACCACATAACCTTTATGGAAAAGTTAGCAAAAAATATATTTACTTGTATATACAGTTTCACACCAAATATATTACATATCTACAATATGCATTAAACCACAAGAGTTGGCATACTGTTTTTTACCTTGTTTGTTTTGCAGCTACACCTGTCCCCCTTAGGTTGGAGATTTAGGCAAGAAAGAGACATTTTGACACACTGATGCATCCTCCCTTTTAAGCTGTCACTTTAGTACTGTATCAAGTAAAAATGACATGCCACAGCTGCATCGTGTACTGAAGGCTTCTGCTATTGATAACAATGAATAGCAGATGTACAATGTTTTTGTATATTAAGTGTACTAACTGGCATTATATGGGCTACACAGTGGCATGTTTAGTAGTGCCACTGGTTGTTGACCTCAATCCATCTATTAAGAACAGACCTTAATCTGCCTTCCGTCTGTAGTCGGAGCTTCAGGAGCTTCACCTTTGTAGCTCACATTAGGTACTGATTCTAGCAAAAATGGTAGTTTTAGTCACTGTAACCATTATACTCTCTGAAATAGAATTTAAAATACTTAACTTACATAACTATTTGACCCAAAAGAGTGTTCCTCTGTGCACATTTGTATTTGCCAATGTTTATTAATGTGTTAAAAATAATTTTCCATGTCCAAGTGGGAGTAGAACAGAACAGAAATGCCATTTTTTTGTTCCTCAGAGGGGAAATTTATTGCGTGTAAATGACACAGGCCTTGAAAGTATGAATCATTCTGATGTTACCACTGCAAATACTAGGTTAATAGATAAACTCATAAGTAAGTTTAGATATTCTGGATGTTGTACACAGAGTCCTTCCTGTATATTGCAGGTAGAGTAAAGGTAACTTCCCCCACCAACACTCCTCCTTTTACATTCTAGACCAGTGTTTCCCAACCCTGGTCCGCGAGGCTCACTACCCTGCATGCTTTAGGTGTTTCCTTGCTTCTGCGCAGGTGATTTCAATTGACAGGTGTTTACTGAACAGCAATCAGCTGAATCAGGCGTATTAAAGAACATCTAAACATGCAGAGCAGTGTGCCTTGACGACCAGACTTGGGTAACACTGTTCTAGACAATGTATATCAAAGACCTTTTTGTTGTCTTCGTGTTCAACAAATAATGCCAATGTAGAGTCAGTAGTGTGTTCATTTGTAGACCTTAGATAAAAATAAATTTGGAACCTGGGAAAGGCCAGATCATTTATACATTAAGATCCTTGGACTTTTCCCCCCTTTACTATGACTATATGCTACATGGCAGTACTACTAATAATTTAAGGTCATAAATCTACTAATTATCAGTTATTTATTATCACCTTTACTCTTTAACCTCATATTCTTTGTGTCCCATCAAATAAAAAATCACATAAAATATTAAAATATGTTCAATTTTAAGAATTATAAATCTTTCCTGGAACTGAAGGTTATCTTAAACTTAGGGTTAACTTCAGCCCTGGAAAAACCATGCTTCTATCTTATGTCAAATATTAGGTGTGGCAAGTAAGCGACTCTAGTTTGTATTGAGGTCATATTTGATTTGACAAACCTTAGAAGATTCTGCTGCTATGACCCAGACAGGCTTCAACCAAAGTATGTTTTATATTTCTTGGTGTGGAAAATTCTGGTTTTATTGTCAGAATGTTCAGAAGATGTGAGATCTGAGCAAAGTAGGACTCTCAAGGATTCTTTGGTGAAATATATGTATATCAAAGCTTGGTTCTCATTTACGCCTTCCATGGGAATTATTAAATCCATCAGGTCCTGACACGGTTCCTTCAGGGAACAACATGTGTCACACATACAGGCAAGTCTGTCTCATTTTTCTGGTTAAACATTATTTTCTCAGGATACTTGAACCAATCAGTTTCACAGAAAAGCACAGCTGCTCTAATGGTAGCTGTACTCCCATTTTTCTGCATGCATGTTGACTTTCTCGTTTTACAGGAAAGAAATTGTGCAATCTTGAAGAGTCAGAATGCGTTTTCAGGCGTGTTGTCATTTTTCTTTGAGCTGCCATTTTGAAGCGTTGCTCAAATATATCTTAAATACTTCAAAGTGACTTCATTAATACCCATAGGTAGATTAATCTAGCAGACAAAAGAAATGAGCATCTGATAGAAACAACAAGCGAGGAACAAGATGTTTTCTTTTGTTGCAACCAATATCAGTGGACCGAGTTCACTCTGCTGCTTGCTTTTATTGAATGTTTTGCTTCTAATGATAGTTGCATAGCCTAAAGTAACTGGAAATGTTACTTTCCAGTATGTTACTTTCCAGTAACATTTTGTGCACACAGTTGTGCACAACTGTGTGCAAGTTGTGCATCAAATCACAACTTGCACACAGTACCATGTGATTTGATGCCGTCAATCTAAAAGCTCAGACCAGCCCACATTAAAACATATTAAGGTGCATGATGCTGAGTTAAAATGTTATTTATTCAGTTAATCAATTCCAGTTGAAAAGTCTGTCTTACATAGGTAACTGGCCTACGCAAAATCTAATGTTTGCTGTAGAGTCTCTGTACTTTTCTTCAAAATCTCTTTTTCACCAACTTCTGCATCACTTTGATTGGAATGGAGGTGATCTTTCTCATCTTTGTTTTTCAAATAGCCCAGTATTTTCAGTGTGCAGTTTAGGTCTGGCCATTCAAGCACAATGATGCTGTGATCATAAACCAGGCATTGGTATGTCTGGCACATGGTACAGCAGGCAGATGTCCTTGTGAAAAAGGAAATCAGCATTTCCATAAATCTTGCCAGCAGATGTAAACATGAAGTACTTTGAAATATCCTGGCGTATCACTGCAGCTTTTCACTTGATAAGACAAGTTGGACTGAGTGAGTTGTCAATGACTATAGGACAACTGTCAAGTCAGCAGACTTTCATTAGATTGTGTCATCCAAAATATAACATTACTGCAATAAAAATACCTTTGCATACCAAAATTCAAATTTTTTGAGATAACTAAGTCTTAATGATCCAAATCAGTGCAGCCTCTTAAAATGTTTAACTGCATGTAATGAAGCTTTAAAATATGTGAGCTTCTCTTTTTGAATTGAATCACTAAGATAAATTAATAATCCAGTTCTATTTTGATTAATTGGGATGCACTGGAATAATGCTGCTGTTCTGCCATAAAGAATTCAAATCTAAAATCAGGATCAATAGGGTGAAGTTAATACGCTGCTGCCATATAGACAACCAATACAACAGTCCAATAAAATAAACTCTCATCTTTTTAGCTTTAAGGACTTGTTCTGTAAAAAAAAAAAAAAAAACAAGAATACATGAAACAGTTGACCATGCATCAGGAGAGCATATGATCAATAATATCCATGAACAGTTTAACCTTCAAGAGTTTGGCTACATTAAAGTGTTTTTTTTCTATTTGTTGCAATGTTTTGCACAGATTAAACAAGTTAATGTTGGTGTTTAGTTTTTTTCTTTTTTCAGTTGCCAGGCTGCAATTTTCCATGTTGCAAAATTTAGGTGTTCATAGATTTGTATTTTTTTATTTTTTATTTTTTGTAAATGCTTGAAGCATCAACATCTTGTTTTTAGGCAACTTCAAAAAAAGATCCTAGCGCTGAAAGCAAAATCAAAGCAAAAAAAGAAACAAGCACACAGCTCCAAAATATCAACCAAAAGAGCTCCTCACGATGGGCAAAACATCTAGAGATTTATGCAATCCTTCTTCCTTCTACGAGAAGTACAATTCAAACATCAGTACAGAAAGAAGTTCTGAACTTTCCTCTAGGAATTCCTACAGAGGGTAATATGGCACATTAAAACTGTTTTATTTTTTATGAGTGCTGATGCCCCACTGTTTAACTTAAAAGAAATATATATATTTGAAGGTGATGCAACGTTGAATTGTATGACATTAAAGTGGTATTGCACATTTGGTGTTCTCATTTCAGATGCATAGTGTTGCTCTACACAGAATAAACCGCATAATATCTGACAATTTGTTCCTTGACTGAGTCAAACCTGAGGTGTAAGCCTGTTCTTGTTCTTGTTTGTTTCAGCAAATCACACTAAAGCAACAGTGGAAAATTTCATGACACACTGTGCCTACATGGAGCATCAAGAAGAGAGCCTTCTTTGTTTGATCTATTTTTACTGCTAATGTAAAAGAATTGAAATATACATTTTTAATGCAACTTGTGCTCATTTTGCAGCCAGCATGAGCCAATCACACTTGCACAGATGCACATGTAGGTGAACTTGTCCTTTAATCCCAGCAGGAGCCACAGACAGACATCTGCTCCACCACAGGTAACACGGTCACATCTTCATTATGCAGATTTCCTGTGTGTGCGCGCTGACCTCTGGCCTCTACATCTGTGAGTGTGTGTGTGTGAGACCAGCTCTGCTGATTTGATGCGACAAGCGAGGAGCTTTACTGACCTGGTTACACACTCACACTACACACACACTATTGCAGCAGGTTATCTCCACATGGTTAGCGTGTTTTTACGCCACATGATGAAATATTGAAGAAATAGAGTAGGAGGAACACAGTGCGTGTATGCATGTGTGCTTGTTAAACTTTACTGTCTCTTTCATAACCGATGTGATGAAATCAGAGGCCAAGTGTCTGACTCAACTACGGCCTGCCACGGGAACACACACTTACTGGGAGCAACACTTGCTTCGTGTGCACACACACTCAGAACACACATATTTGTTCACAATCTTCTTACACGTGCTGCCCTAATTGTCAGGGTTATCACCTGCTTTGCACCTGTGCTGCTGACACGGGGACGTTTTGATCTCCACCTGAGTCTGCAGTCTGTCACTCTGTGTACGTATGTGTGTGTGCTTGGTACAGCGTTGAGCTTCCTGTGCATCCACCTGCTGTCTGGCTCCGAGTCTGTTCTGGTGGTCTCTTTCTGCTCCTCTCTGTGTTTCGCCTCAGGGCATCCTGATCCGTTGAGCCTCGGGGAAACGCTCAGTTTAAAGTTTGGCTAACAGTGGGAGTTTAAGAAACTGTTAAAGCCCCGGGGTGGGTAAGCGATGAAACACCCTTGAGCATGTTCTGTGCCTGGGCTCGCTCACTCTGTGGTCTGAGCTAAGTGCTGATTATGTTTGACAACTTTGCTCATATTCCAGAGGTGAAGCATTCATACAGGTGAACTTTCCCAGAGCTTATCTGCTTTTATTAAGTCACATGATAGGAAAACATTACTTGTTTTTTTTTCCATGCATTGTTTTCAATATTAATAATCAAAACTCACCCATGTACTTTATGTAAAACAACTTGTTGGAAGACCGTAATTATGCTCAGGAAAATATTTTTACAACCACTGTTCTTGAAATGTGCATTAATTCACTCACTTTAACACTGCTGCCAAAAAAAGGTGATTTTTATTTTTATTTTTTGAAACCCATCATTCAGCATCTACATAAATTATTAGAAAAAGACTAATCAGACAAAAATCAATTAAAGGAAACTTTTCTTTTTTAATGTAATGTCATTTGTTGCGCAATTTAGTTTTCTGTTTTCTGAAATCAAAGGTGACTTTGGTGCTTTGTGGACAAAGACCAGTTTGTGTATAGGAAAGACGCATGGATGGCTTTCATGGCTTTCATGTGTTTGCATCATTTATGCATCTGTCTCCAGATATGGCTCTTGTTGAAAATATAAAGCACATTCATGATGTGGAGAATCAGAAAGCTGCTGCAGCTAAAATCTTTTGATCAACAGGAGTGGACACATATGCCTGCTGTGAAAATTGGAACATTACATAAAAGATTGGTCTTATTTACATCTTATTGGCATTATAAATTTTCATGATTTCTTTCAAAAACATACATTTTGATTAAACTTAAATATTTGTTGCCTTAACAAATAGACAACAAATATTGTGGTGGGGTAATTGTTTGTTTTTGTGAGTTTGTTTTTATTGATCTGTACAGCACTTGGAGCTGCTTTTAGTGTGAAGGGTGCTTTTTATATAAAATTGATTGATTAATTAAATATTGATTGAATACTGTATTGAATGTATTTTACCCAACTTGTTATCCAACCCTAATCTCAGTTTGTCAATGAGAAATTATGAGGGTTCATCTGGAAGCTGAAACTATCTGGGTTAAATAATTTTTAACTGTCTGTTGAAGAGCATCAATGACTGACTCATTGATCAATTGCTTTTACACTGCTTTTATAAATGTTTGCCAATATTTTCTTTTTCGGTCAGCTGGGAGTCTTTTAGTTTTGTTTTTGTTTTGTTGTTTTTTTACATGAGACTCTCCCCTGGATGCCACAGCCTTTTTGCTAAAGCTGAATCATGAAGTCTGACTTCACCTGTTGATGATGCATTCTTGCAGTAATCTTAGTTGGCTGATTAAAACTGTTTCATGTTTTCTCAATTTGTGGATTGTGACAGCATCAGATATTAGATGCAGCTCTCATACTGAAAGGACTGATTTTTAAGTCTCTAATTATATCTATTGAACCAGAGAAGAGTTTGAATCCCTTCTGTTAAAAGTAAATTCAAACACAACAATAAAGATATTGTTATGTGGTTATTGCATACATTAAAAAGAATAATATTTATTCTAGCTTTAAATACATTTTCAAATCTAAACTTTATGGCACATTAGAAAGAGATTAAAGGACCTGCTTCAGGTTTTAGCATCTCATAATATTGACTTCTATTGCAGCCTTCTGTTTGTAAAACGCTTTTATTTGTTCTAGTAAAATGTTCCCGACTACACAGCACTTGGCTGCTTGACAAAACAAATCAGAAAAGCCCAGATTATAATGAAAGGAGGCAGTCAGTGCATACAGATACCGTACCATTGCTATCTGTCATTGTTTGTTGTTACAGAACATCACAGCACAAAACTTATTAAAATTTTTTTTTCCTGTTGCAATAAACCTGAACTTGTCCCAGCCTGTCCCTGGAACATGCGCACACACATGTACACGCAGAGGTCACCAGGGATGATGTAAAACTGAGATAAGAAGACAACTAAATACTGTGTGTGTGGGGGTGTGTGTGTGCGTGTGAGAGAAAGACACAAAGAGAGGGAGAGAGAGAGAGAAGGGGAAAAAGAGGGTTAGCTATAAACACACACACTGAGGCCAGCCTGGGATTGTCTTCGTGATGAAACCAGCAGTAATGTCTGTTGTCGGCATGACGACTCCATACACCATCCTTTGTGACATGACTGCTGTGCGTGTGTATATTTGTAGTTAGAGGATGGATTCAACCTTTGACCTGGACATTGTGACCAGAGAAAATAGCTTGTTCAGTTGCTTCTCAGAGAAATCTGAGCTTTAAGATAAACTCTATGTGAAAGTTTGGACTCTTTTCTGTTACCGGAGACACCAATCAAGTATGTTTGATTCAAGCTTATGCATTCCTAAAATAGAATTGCATAAGGTTTTGAATCGGTTTATCAATAGTTAAATTATGATGGAAAATTTAAGTTAAACAAACTCAACTTCTTAACATATGGATAAAATATTGTTTTGTTTTGTTTAGTAATGTGACAGCTTGTGGTGCACATTGTAGAATACATAATACTTTGAAAAACATGATTATAAATGTTCAAGTCTAGCTCTGAAGCTTAATTGAACCTCTTAATTGAAGAGAAACTTAAACCAGAGGTTTAAAAATATATTGAAGAAGAAAATCCTGAAGGAAAAGGTCTGGCTATCAGTTTATGCTGTTAAAATCAAGTGGGCTTATGCGGGAAGATAATAATTTTAAGGATTCTAACAAGTCCATCTTTGAATGGCTAAAAGAAATTAAACAAAGAACTTAATTCTGATGTTTATACTAGAAGACTGTCCAATGTGACTGAGTTAAGACAATTCTGCAAACGCTAGTTCACCAAAATTCCTCCACAGTGATGTAAAACATTTATTAGAGTTATTGCAAACAATAGTTGAGCCAGTTATTAAGTTTAGGGAGCGACCGCTTTTTTTCACATCCTGATGGGTTGGTTGGGGTAGCGTTTCTCCCTAATTAAATACCAGAGTTAATAAAAAAAAAATTCTTTCAGATTGTTTTATATGATAGCAGTTATTTTCATAATCTGATACATTTCAGAGAGAAAGAAAACCTAAAATAAAAGAATCTGTAAGGATAAATACTATCAGAGTGCATCGTATTTATGTCTAATATACTCTTAACTGCATCTAACATAGACAAATCGGTCATCATCATATACAGTTTGACAGCGTTCTGCTTTCTGAACAAAACAAACAATTTTTAAAAAATGAGCATTTAATGTAAACTAAATAAATGTTGAAGATCTACCAATTTCTTTTAAGTGATAAATAAGGTGAAGTTTTTAAGAAGTAAAGACAAACGTGAAGAGGAACATATAGCTTCATAAACTAAAACATAACATCTTTACGTTTCATGTTATAAAACCAAATACAAAGAAAATGCCTGCGCTCCAGTCAAGTTTGTCTGAGACATTAAATCAACCAAAAGGAGCTCTGTGAAGCGTCTCACTCGCTTCTCAGGTGTGTTGCATCAGGAGCTAATTAGGAGTCTGACTCTTCCTCTCATGGGACCATCAGGTCTCTCGCTCATTTACCAAAGTAAAACATGATCGCTGGATGAATAACAGCGAAGACGGGGGCTTGATGTTTATTTTAATGATCAAGATTAAGGCACTGGTGTTTCCACGAGAGAGCCGCTTCGGTGAATCTCTGGTGAGGATGTATTTTTAAAGCAGACTCACTTTGTGTGTGTTTCATTATAATTTCATTTCTGTTTAGAGTGATTTAATGCTGTGGAAGCAGGTCTTCATTTGCAATGTTTCCCCATGTTTTATTTATCAATACATGGTTATACAAAATTTATTTGATTGAAATAACATTTAGCAGGGGACCTTTATGAGTTATTTGTGTGCAAGTCTGATAGAAGGACGAAAACTGAGTTTAGTGGAAAACAACTTTCAAGCAATAAATGCAATCAGGCTTCCAGACTTGACCAAATTACTTCAAACATCTGAACTGTGAAATGCCGCAAGCATCAATCATTTTAGCAGGTTTGACCTTATCCGCACAAAAAATAAACACTGTCTGAGTGCTAAAAGTGAAACGATCAATATGTCACTTGTCCAGTCAAGGTTCAATGTAAAGAGCTAGATTAGGCAGCAAATGAACATTGTGGCCTTAATATAATAACAAAAATAGGAATGCATAAGAGTTGAATCAGTTTATCAAAAGTTAAATTGTGATTGTTTGACAACTGGATCAGAACATGTCTCAAAACTCTAGCGCTTGTGTGTTGTTCTTGATCAGCAATGGTGAGCATCTATCAAAAGTATTGCAAGGAGGGGATGAACCAGCATCCCTTCCTTCCTCATCTGGGAGCTCATCTGTTCTAACAGATGAGCTGAAGTACCTCAGATTTCTGAAGAAGATGTAATTTTGCTTCTGTTAGACAAAAGGTCTAATTGACAAATGTTAAGAGTATGCAATCAATCAATCAATCAAATTTTATTTGTATAGCACATTTCAGCAGCAAGGCATTTCAAAGTGCTTTACATCATTACAAACACAGAAACACAATGCAACATAGAATCAATGATCAAAACACGACATTTAGTCAGGTTAAATTTGTAATTGATTACGTTTCAAATACAATCCTAAACAGGTGGGTTTTTAGTTGAGCATTAAGTCAAGTTCCATCAATAAATTTGTAATTGATTACATTTCAAATACAATTCTAAACAGGTGGGTTTTCAGTTGAGATTTAAAAGAAGTCAGTGTTTCAGCTGTTTTACAGTTTTCTGGAAGTTTGTTCCAAATTTGTGGTGCATAGATGCTAAAAGCTGCTTCTCCTCGTTTGGTTCTGGTTCTGGGGATGCAGAGCAGACCAGAACCGGAAGACCTGAGAGGTCTGGAAGGTTGATACAACAACAGCAGATCTTTAATGTATTGTGGTGCTAAGCCGTTCAGTGATTTATAAACTAACAACAGTATTTTAAAGTCTATTCTTTGAGCCACAGGGAGCCAGTGGAGGGACTTTAAAACTGGTGTTATGTGCTCCATCTTCCTGGTTTTAGTGAGAACGCGAGTGTTACTGGCACCAGACCTAGGGGAATCTGAGCCAGTATCAAGCGGTGCAAAGGCACATGAATCCTTTGCAACCAATTTCTGTGGATCACAGAGGAAGCGAGTTGAAACAACGTTACTCTGGCAGAGCTCGTTTATTCTGAGCCGCGCATTTTCAATTAAACCACAATACAATTCAAATGCAGTCAACAACATCCGGAGTTTCCAAAAAGAAATAAAATAAAGTAAAATAAAATAAAATCCTCAAATAAAATAACATAATAGCAAAAGAAATTAAGAAAATCTAATCCTAAATTAACATATCCCAACTGAACAAAACATTCCATCTACAACACACAGTAAACACCAACGTTTGTCAGTTACAACTGTTTTTTTTAACGTTTGTCAGTTGCAACTGTTTTTTTAACGTTTGTCAGTTACAACTGTTTTTTTTTTTTTAACGTCTGTCAGTTGTAACTGTTACAGCGGCCACAAAAGAGATCAAGCCCACCACAAATAAATACACTGTTATAAGAAACAAAAATATTATAATGCTACGCAAACAATACTGACCGATCAAGTGATATAAATAAATTTAAAAATCCCCAAGGCTCCAACAACAAAAAGCAAGCTACACGCCGACACAGATCAACGGCAATACAAAACTTTGCAAATTATACATGTAAGTTATACAATAGACTCTGAAATTAATCTTTATATATGTACAGATCATTTTACATGGCTTATGAGAGTGGCCTTCTATCTTACCTGTGGATCACAGAGGAAGCGAGTTGAAACAACGTTACTCTGGCAGAGCTCGTTTATTCTGAGCCGCGCATGCCCAGACCCAGGAAACTCGTTCTCCTCGCTAGACCCACAGCGGCGCGAGAGCGCCCCCACTGGCAAGAAGACACACGCACACAACAAACACGTCTACACACACAGGAAAAAAACAAAGACAAAAGACAAGACCAACTCCGATAGAAAAATAGGGGGTGTATTTTCTATTTATTTATTGATTTTTTTAAACCTTTTTTTCTCAACACACTACACGAGCAGCAGCATTCTGGATCAGCTGCAGCTGTTTGATTGATTTGTTGGACAGACCTGTGAAGACGCTGCTGCAATAATCAATACGACTGAAGATGAACGCATGGATGAGTTTCTTTAGATCTGGCTGAGACATTAGTCCTTTAATCCTGGAAATGTTCTTCAGGTGATAGAAGGCTGACTTTGTAACTGTCTTTATGTGGCTCTGGATGTTCAGGTCAGAGTCCATCACTACAATACATCACAGTTTGTCACAAATGGGGCTTTTGCAATGAAATACAACTGAAGAAAAAATGTCCACTATTTCATAAGATTTGCAAATATTGAAAAATTATTTACATTCAGAAGAAAAAGTTCAATGAAGAAAAAGTAAAAGAACACCTGAGACATTAAAGTATTTAATCAATAAAATAGACACACAGACACAAAAGTACAAATTTTACCCTAATGTCGCTTTAGAAAATGAGGGACTAGTTACTTAGTAAACAATCAGAGTTATGGAAATCTAAAGCCAAATTGATTCAGCATGAAAACACTAAGCTTAGAACAAATCTTACCATAATTTATACATCAGTGAATTTAGATTTATTTTGTAAAAGTCATTATCTGTTTTTAGTAATAGTGTCTTGACATATCAAAAGCCGCCAAAGTAGACTGACTGACTTTTAACCATGATATGGGCAATATAGTTGCATGCCCACAAGGCAGAAAAAAAGGTATTAGAGTTGTGCTACACCAAGATGGCGATGTTTACTGATGCTTTAATTCTTCTTTGGGAGTGTGAGTAAATACTTGGTTGTGTGTGGGGGTGGCAGAAGGAGTGGCATCACAGGGTGCCATTAATGCAAGAATGCTTGAACTCATTTTGACCCTCCCTCTAACAAACAAAAGATTAATATTTTGCAACTGACACACAGCTGGACTTCTCATTTTTCATTTCAATTTTTCAATTATTTTAAGTAAAATTTTTTCATAATATGAATTTAACACTAAAGTTGTAAATAAAGTGCTTTACCTGCCTACATTTTAAACAGTAAAGTGTATTGTCATGACAGCAAAAAAGAAAGTTTGATGTGTTACAAATCAAAATAATGTCAATATCATAAAAACGTAAAAAAAAGAAAATTTTTTTATGTCTTAGCTGTGTTAAAATGTATCTTTGTGAGTCTGTGTCCATGGTTTTGTTGCTCTCCTGTGCAACCATCGAATGCAACTTGAGGCAATATCCTACGCACATGCAGACACACACACACATTTGCCCATCCGCCTCCGACTGAAACAAACAAAACAAACAAACACGCACTCCCTCCATCACCATCCGTCTGCTTTCTGCCGTAACGAGGTGCAATCAACACGCAACGCTGACCAACACACATATGCACACAAACTGAGGCTTGAAGGATGAAGTCAGCCTCTGATTGCAGAAGAGTTACAGAAGTGTTGACTTGTGTGTGCGTTGACCTCATACAGACATGATGTCACATCTAAAATGGTTGCATTAACAGCTGCAGAAGTTTTTACTTTAATACACTTTGAACTTTCAAAAATGTATACAGAACATGTCCTTAAAAGTAATGATATACTTTCCTAAATATATCAGTTCCCCTCCTCTTTATTTCACTTTTTTTTTTTAAATGATGCATTACAGCTTTTTGCAAAAAGTACTTCAGGGAGTTAAAAACATTAATGTGAAATGAAAAGGCTTAAAAGTATATCAGAAGAACACTGAGGTCTTAATATTCTGAACATTTCTATCCACGTCTAGACAGCAGTAAAAGTAATTTTCATTTTATGATAAATTCACCCCACCTAAAGGCAGCCTAATCAATAAAAGCACAAAAGTTTGAAGTTCAATGATGCCAAGATTTAAATTTATCTTGCTAAAGTCACCAGATCGTGCTAAATCTGATGTCAGTTACATTCAACAACACAGAATTGCTAACTGAGGCCCTGATTAAGCAGTGTTTAGAATAGCTGTTGCAGTATGTTCAGATAGCTTTAAACCTGGCTCCAACAAGGAGACGCTTTTGAACACACTGAATGCTTCAGCAAAGTGTTTCTGTTCTAAACCAGCCCAGTTATCTCACACCTGCTGGCTCCTAAGTGTTTTTGTGTGAGTGTGTGCGTGCCATTGAGATCTGTGAAGAATGTCAGCATGATGTAAGACACACACAATCGCCAAAGTGATGACGGATCAGTGGAGAATTCCTGATTCTGACAATCAGACATTGAAGAAGTGCAGAGAGATAAGACAGAGTGTTAACTGAGTCGCAACACCTTGACATCACAACCTCAGACTTGGCTGTGATGTCAGCACCTGGCTGGTTTATTTTTCATCAGGTTTGATGTGGTGCTGATAAGAAGGCATCTGTGTCATGATTGTTTACACGCATGAGGAGCCACCTTCAACCACCAGAGGGAGACAAACCCAGCAAACTCGTCTGCAGTAAACTGTTTTGAGCAACACTTAGAACTTCTGTATAATACTTGCAAAGACACATTAGCACATATTATGGTCTTCTACATAGCATAGTTTCTCTTCAATCAAGCTGTTTGCTCCATGTGTCAATGACAGGACTGTGCAGGTCACCAGAATCAAACACAACTTTCATTCTTAAGGGCAATTAAGAGTTAGCCTCACATGCATGTTCTGAAACATCCAAACTCACTGAGAAACTCCCCTGCTTAGAGCCACTTCTTATTGTTCTGCAAGTGCTTCTCAGCAGTGCAACCACTTTTCAAAAATACACGGCAAAACATATGGAAAAAAATATCGTCCTGAGCAGTTCTCTACTGTGGCGATCAATGGAGTACTGTGAGCTCTCTGTCATGTTCAAAGAACCAATTTCAGAGGGTTGTGACCATTTGTTTTAAAGTTTGTGCTGAATGCTGCATACCTTGTTTGTAACTAGTGGGAATTATGTATGCCTTTCTGAGATTTCAAACCAGTCGGCCTATTATCCTCTGACACCTGACATCTAGGAGGGATGTTTTATCCACACAACAGTTGTGCATCTTCTTATTTCATACTAGCATACATTATTAATAAAATCTGAGAGGGGGGTGTATGTGTAAACCACATAAGATCACCAGGTCCAGAAATATTCAGAGTATTAATACCACATGTTCTTCCTGTGTATGTGTAAATTTTCCCAGGGTGCTTCAGCTTCCTTCCACAATTTCACAAACAAGCATATTAGGGGAACTGACCTCTCTAAGTTGTGGCTGAGCATCAGTTTTTGCATGCTTACTGTCCTGTGATGGACCTGAGGCTCGTTGTACTTTGCGCTTTGCCCATTGACAGTTTAGGCACCCAGATAGGTACCATCCACCTCACAACTTGCACAGATTGGGGACGTATTGGAAATTGTCATGCAGAAAGAAATCTGTTTTTTATGATGTAGTTAAGGCTTACTTTTTCTTCACTTTGCATAATCATACCTTAAATACGTTTCTGTGAAGACAAATCTTTTCATCTATCTTTGTTTACTCTTAAAGAAAACTTTTTAAACCTCCTGGCTGCAAATGCATAATACAAAGCAGGATTGCATCTACTGAGATCACATACAGTGTCTAATTTGGTTTTAAATATTACAGTAACAATTGAAGATGAAATGCAGTTTAACTCCAGAGGATGTCAGTAATAGACTGCTATGGTCTGAAACTGTAAATTTATAGAGGAGTAGAAAGCGGCCAGCAGGCATTCAGACTTGTGACTGTGAGAGGATAGTCACAAGTCATTGGCCGAAAAGGCTTTCTATGTAATATTTGTAAGAAGATGCAGGGCCTTAGGAGTGGTATTTTAGACAAGACGAGTGGTGGAAATTATTAGACAGATCACAATGCTTCACAGTACTGTGTTGTGTTTTAATATCTGCAGCTTGAAAAATTAGCAAATAACCATTAGCATTTGTACAGATATGTTTGTTTTATGTATTTCCTTTACAGAAGAACCTTTAAAATAAGACATCTAAGAAATATGAAGAGATGCCTTACCTGAGACTCTAGAAACTGTAAAACAGCCACCCAATATAAGAGATAAGGGAGACAAAAGCCAGATGAACAAACTGACTATTCACCACCGAACCAGCTAAGATGTATGCTTAGGGCAGGGTCTGGTCATGATCCACATATAATAGCTCAAGAAGCTGACTTCTCTGCAGGAGTTTCCTGTCAGCAACACAAATTAACCATCTGCAGAGGAATGAAGCCCACTTTGAAAGGCTGACTGAGGGCAGAACAGTAATAATAATGAAAGATCCCCAGAAGGAAACAATCCATCACACTTTTGGTCAATAGCCTGTGTTTCCATAATGAAATCTCCTGTCAGACATCATGGTGACCGAGATAAACAGACACATGGATCAATACATGAAAGGCAAAAATGGCATTGGTAAAACAGAGGAGTCAAACACCAGCTTCTGGTGTTTCAGACCAGTGACTCAAGACTGTTCTGTCAACTGGACAAACAGACCTGTGCACTGCCAACTTCAAGTCAACTGGACAAATCTCAATCAAATGTGGCCTATAGACCTGACCTTCCTTAGCAAATTGATCCACAAGACTGGTTATGGATATGATAATGGAGAGAACCTCCTGCAAAAAGAGGTTCATATTTTCCCCCAGATTATAATCAAGTTGGTTGATTAGAGATACCAACTTTGAAATGGGACAACCATTCAGATCAGGAGGAATGAACTCTATGCTCCTAAGCCTCTCTAAACTTCCTGTGACCAAACCATCACCTCAGGGTCTATAGCACCTCTCTGATTAGTGTCTCATTAGTGTTAATCACTAGATTTTTTTCCTAGCACACACTCACCAGAGCGATAATTTGGATGAACTCTAGATTTTGCTTCACATGATTGTGTCCAGCCCTGAGCTTTGTGCGTGACCTTGCTAAAAGACGTTTACCCTCACAAGATGACATATTATGTGTTCATGATTAGTTTTCCCACCCAACTTTTCTTTTCTTTTTCTTTGCCATTGTTCCAAAGGATTTATTTGTGATTTTAGGGATTTTCAAAATCAAATCACTGACAAAGTGGTAGGAAGTTAAAAAAAATCTTGTCAGAAATCCAAACACGAGGAGACATGTGAACATCAAATTATACAATTTCTCTTCCTGATTATGCTCTCAATGCTAGTAACTTTAAACTCTTGATAGGAAAAACGTGATCTTATTGTACTCCAACATGAGTACAGTTTATCTGAAATAGTAAAAATTTCACCATGAGCTCCATATTTCTCAGTTAATTTCTTTGAAAAACGAGGAGAGCATCCAGATGGCAGATTATAATGCAGATATCATTTAAAACTTGGGGATGCATTGATTTGTGAATATCAAATTTACTTATGCCTCAAAAAGCACTTTCATCAATAGTAAAGGAAGTCAACATGGATTTTTTAACTTTTTTTTAACCTTTTTGAAGTTTTATGTCTTATAAAGTGATGAACGACTGTAAAAGAGACAAATTTAAAAAGTTTTTGAGGTTTCACATAATAGTCTGGAAAGTTTATGAATCAGCAGTCTACATATCGAGATGTTTGTGTCGGGCCTAGTTTCACTTCAAGATTGCAGATGAGTTATTGGTGGCTGGGTTTGGGAGAGTTTTTTATTTGGTTGCATCAAAACTTTAAACAGATGCATGATTTGACCTGATGGTGGCATTGGATAAAAAAATGTGTGACTTTATGTAATTTTTATGGTTATCAGTTGTGGATTTGTCGAGACATTTCACTTTAAAACCATCAATACCTCTCATACATTAAATCTGTTGCAAAAAAATAGTTTTACCCAACAATAAAACATCATCCAGCAGTTTTTGAGACATTTCAGTCAGATGAACTGGTTTACTGATAAGGATACAGACCCTGCATTGATCAATATTTATTACAGCACATTACTCCCCTTGTTAGTTGATGTTATATAAATAGTGTCAGGAAAGTTACTCCTTTATATTCACATGTTTTGTGTAAATTACAATATATCTAACAATAAGCTTTTAAAAACATTGTTGTGCCTCACAGCTTAAATAGCTATAATGAAAAACACAGAAGTAACTTTTGTATGTCATATATGGCCAAGAATGCCAGATATCTAAAAGACGTTTAAATGAACGAGAGCACATTTCTGACATTCTGCCCAAGTGAAGGTATGCAGTAATGGTGAGCATTCAGCAGAGCATTAAACACTGAGGAGCACAAATCAGTAGTCACAACAGGTTAATCCAGTTGTATGCAGTGTATACTTGCAGTCAGCTCTTTACTGCTATTAAAAAAGCCTTGACAACAGAACTACCTATGGAAGTTTTCCTGTTTGCAGAGTCCTGTCTGCATGCATAATTTTGGAAAGTTGAGGGAAAGTAAAAAGTGTGACCCCCAGATTATCTCTAGATTAACTTCACTCAACAATTTGGGAGTATTGAACAAGACATTGACTGGTACTGAAAGAAGTGCTTCATGACTCAGTACAGAAATATTCATGGTACTAGTGTCTCATTCCCTGTGCTTAGCCCCCTTTGACAATGTTAAAAGGGCTTCATCTGGGATAAGGACAAAACAAAGTGAAATATTGCTCAGTGGCTCAAATGCCAGAATCTCTTGGAAGAGTGGATAGGCACAAAATCCAAGTTGCTTGAAGTCGAGGCCGTCTGGAATCTGTGTGTAAACCATTAATAACATTTGAATGCATCTTTCAATGTTAACAAGTCTCTATGATACTATATTTGAAATTAATCACTGCTATAAATACATTTTGAATGATATTAACTTAATCAAAATGCAGCTGCATATATCATCATGCAGTCGTAAAGCCATGCAAGGGTAGACTCACCTTTTATTCTGACAGCTATTCTCTATTAGAAGATCCCATGTTGCTTTTTACCAGTCTTATTTTTATTCTTCATATTGTTTGTGTTACGTGTTACATAGGTGGTGATGTTTGCATTATTCTCTTCTTTTTGCTTCGTGGGATACTCCTTGTTCTTAACTGCTTTAGGACAACGAATGAAAATTAGTTGTTGTGATAACTCTAACATATTCACATTGATGCTTACTGCTGACATGTTGATTCATATGCATTGTCCTAATTAAATAAAGTAAATTTAATTAAATGGCTTTCGCAATGCATGTAGCTACAAAGATTAAAATATCTTTGAAAATAATTGTAATACTAATATGGTAAAAACATGTCTGAGTGTCTAACCATCTACATTCCTCTTTTCATTAACCTGCTCACTAGAGTCCATATGGCTTCTGTATGCAAGTTTACATGCAGCATCATTTACATGCAGTTTTGTGATCATCCCTTAAAGTTAAAACAAAGATGATTCCAGAGACCAGTTTGATAAGTTTGATACTTAGTTCTTGAATGTGGTTTGTTTAGTAAAATGGACATTGCTGCAAGTAAACTGTATAAACCTTCTGGTTCTAGATGCTGTCCGCTGGTTCGAGTCCATTTCTATTCAGCAGCCATCAAACTCACATGAGCCTTATTAGCAACATCTGATCAGAGCGGCAGCAGAGGAACATGTGAAGAGTATTAGTGATCATGAGTTGCTAACTGCTCCTCATTAACCTGACACAGCCTTGGACCTCTTGAGTCTGGATTAAAAGCATTTATGTTTTATTTAGAAAATAAAAAAGTACATGATTTCAGAGTTCAGGAAAATTAAGCTAAATGACGTTTGTTTTACAATTTGGACATTAGGATTCGGAATTTAAAAAAATGTATGTGTAGAGAATATGGAAACATATTGTGACCAAACAAAATATTGCTGCACAGTTTTTTTTTATTTTGGTCTTTTTATAACCTTTCCAGAAGTTTCTACAGACTGTAAAAAAATATCCAAAATTGAAAGATTCAAATCATATATTATCTTAATCAGCTCTGTTGAGTACATTACTAAGGGTGAACATTTTTACTGACTGGAAAAGCAAAAGAAAACTTGTTCATGCAGCAAATGGCAAATCAATTAATTTTTTTAATTATTTCACTGAATGCACCATCCCAAAGGAAATCCTGCTCTGGACCAACAGAAAACCATACTACCTATATCAAAAATCTACACTATATCAAGAGGCTCATACTTAAAAAAATGAAGTACAGGCAATATAGTAGATTGATTAAGAGATTGAATCATTATCTGAATAATTTCTTGTTTATTATTATAGGGTAAGTCAAATACTTGCTCTTGCACTTTCACAAATATATACAGAAAGCTTTATTTTCCTCTTCACTTATACACACTCAGATTATGTCAGGCTCCCAGTTTGTACTCTAGCAGTTGAGAAACAGGGAAAAAATCTCTCAATAATCCTAGGAGTTATGTGAACCAAAAGCTCGTTGCACAACCAAAAAAAAAAGAAAAATGTGAGGAATCCACACAATTGCTATTTTACTCCAACTGTAACGCTATTGGCTGCTTCTGATGAATGAGCAAGTTCTGAACCAATCAAAAGCATGTGACCAGTAAATATGTAAGCGGAACAGCATCCACTGACCACACTCTCCTCATCTGTCACACAACCACACAGACACAAACACACACACATCTGGAAGTGGTAGCAGTCATCATCCTTCATTCATCATGCACAGCAAAGAACAGATCAGGTAAGGTTTTAACACCATTTCTGATGTCTCGTAAAATTTTATAACGTGATATTGTTGTTAAATATCTTGAAAATGTTAATAATATTGTCAACAGTGTGCCATTTTCAGATATTTAAAGAAATCAATTTTGTTTTAACACATGAAAAGTGCTAATGTGCTAACATTAGAGGTCTTTTTCGTTTAGTTGCTTCTGTGCAATCATTGAGATTCTTCTAAGGTAATAACATCACAACTAAGAATATTACGTTTTTGTGAGTGATATTGTGCTGTTTATTTCTCGGCAGTCACGATGAATATCAGAAGACTTCTGATTGGCTGATGTCTCATACAAAGCATCGTCCCATAGTGGCAATTATTTGCGGCTCTGGACTGGGCATGCTTGCTGATACTCTTAAATGTCAAGACTCCTTTGATTACTCTGACATACCAGGGTTTCCTCAGAGCACAGGTAATTTATGAATACATGCTTTTATGAATTTACATCTTTAAAAATACTGATTGATATTTTTACAAACAGATTGATATCACTGATATTGTATATTAAAATAACAGCACAGCAATACTTTATATTTCCATTTGCTCATAAGATCACAAGGCCTTCAGACAGATATTTAATAAGAAGAATATTGCAAAAAAAATTCTGCTTCTTTTTATTCATATATTTAAGTAACTGAAGCTCAAATTGAAGTATGAAAATTATAACTAATTGCTCAATTTATGCCTTATTTTAGTTTTTTGGTATGTTGTTTTACATTAGACTAATTTTGGTTATCCATCAGCCCTGCAAATTATAAGCAATTATAAGCAACTGTATTTTGTGAATATGCATAATCAAAGCAAGAAAATTTAAGAAAATTAATGTTTTAATTATGTTTATTTTTGTTACAGTACAAGGTCATGCAGGTCGACTGGTTTTTGGGGAGTTGAAGGGAAAGTCATGTGTTTGCATGCAGGGCCGCTTCCACATGTACGAGGGACATTCACTCCTTAAGGTATTCACTCAGATATTTCAAGTGTACTAACTGTTATTTCAAATGTCAAATTTATTAATAGGATGCATAAAAACAACAAAAGTTAGATCTACGTTTAAAGTTAGATCTACGTTTAAGCAAAACAAAAATACAATGACAGAATAAATCAGAGACTTTAATATCTAAACAACCAGTGAGCATAAACTTGGATTTGTCTTGTGATTTTGGCTTTGGAAAATCTAACTCATCCATGTATGTGTTTCCATATGGAATTTGAATAAATGTGTGAGAAAGTTGGTAGAAAATCAAATCGTCAGAAAAGAACAAGTATAATTCTAAGCCTAAAGACATATCTGTTCATGAACAGGCAGAGTTAAATATTGTCCAGGTGATCTGCATTTATACATTTATACTCAAAGGAAACAACACATCACATAAACATATGGATTAAATAGAACATGTCTTCACAACTATATCCAGATCCACCACATACCTACAATATTCTAAGTGGTTGGGTAAAAACTATCTCAGCCCAGCAACCCTGGGGTAAAGTTTACATAATAACCAGCATGATACGAGCTAACCTGTAGTCTCTTGGATGTGTGTGTGTGTGAGACATAGTCATGCTTGGGTTTGGTCACATGCAGCCTTTTAGTAAACTGTTCAATGCTGCCTTTGTTTCCTTCTGTAGAACACCCATTCATACTAACGTGCTCTCTTCTGTGTTACACTGAGACTGCCTGACTCTCCTTTAGGTGGCGTCCTGTGAAATGCCTTTCGCAAAGAAACACACACTCCCCCCCCCCCCCCAAAAAAACAGATTCAAAATAAAAACTTTCACTAAGGGGTGAAAATACCCTTTGTATACTTAAATGTTAGCTATGAAACAAGGTTGTGTGACTGTCAGGAGACCTAGCCTTAGAGTTTTATCTTCCTAAGTGAAAATCCTTCATCACCTGACGAACCATAACAAAACTGTGGAAAGTTAATTTGTGCCAAAAACAGGCATGCTAAAAAATAATAAAATTAATAACAATGCATATATATATAATTTGTGGCAAATAGCTAAAGAATTATTAGGCAGCTTGCATATATTTAGCTACCTTTACTGTAACATCACTCAATGGAAACCACTGTAAAACTCGTCTTTTTAATAATTAGCATTCATTTCACTAGCTGTTTGCTCAAGCTATGTAGGGGACACAACAAACATGTGAGAGAAGATCTTCTGGTCACAGGAGACAAACTTTATGCTCTACATGCAAAATGCTTTTTAAAGAGAAAAAAAAGTTAGTAGGTAAAAAACAGTTGTAGTTGTTTACAGATAAACCAACTCACTTAGGAACGCAAAAAAGAAAAGAGGCAGCAGACTTGTTTCACCCAATTTCTTACATGCCCAAAGCTTCCCAATATATAAGATGTTCAAATGGCTGCCAATCGTTGCACTTGGTAACATACTCTCCAAGTAAGCATAAGTTAAAATAGAAATACATAACTGTCTTTCCATCAGACTACCTTTCCCATTCGAGTCTTCAAGCTGATGGGAGTGGAGACACTTATTGTGACAAATGCTGCAGGCTCATTGGCTGATAGCCTCCGTCCTGGTGACATCATGATCATCAAGGATCACATCAACTTCCCTGGGCTGGTCGGTCTGAACCCACTGTGTGGGCCCAACGATGAAAAGTAATTTCATGCATGATTCATGTGATGGTATTCTACTGTCCTCACAGTGGTGAATACCAGTTTTTCCTGGTTTTGCTTTACCTGTCAATGATGCCAACAAATTTTTTGCTGCAGGTTTGGGCCACGCTTTCCAGCTATGTCAGGTTGCTATGACAAAGGGCTGCGTAGCCTTATGATGGAGCTTGCCAAGCAAATGGGTGTCTCTAGCCTTGTGCAGGAAGGTGTATATGCCATGGTGGGTGGACCCAACTTTGAAACCATCGCTGAGGCCAAATTGCTGCATCGACTGGGAGTGGACGCAGTCGGTATGATGCACTAAGATACTAGAAATGTGTACAGTCTCATAATGACCATTCCTTCTCATTCTTAGCTCCAGTTCTACATTTTTTGTGCTCATGCTAGAGTTTGTACATCCAATTTATTCCTGTTGTGAAGGATAAGACAAAGGGTTCTTTTGAGTCTCTAATAAAAGAAAATTTTCAGTTGCATGGTTGAAAAAGAGATGCAGGAGCTTTATTTAAAAATCCATTCACAGTTGAAAACAGTTTTTTCCCAACTAATGTATCTTTAATGCATGATGCTCACTGTAAAGTCTGATTTCAGCTACAGTTTTTGATGGACGCATCAATGCACCAGGAGGAATGTTTTCACTTAGTTTGGCCCAGATAAAAGATTTTCTAATTCTATTCTTTTTTTCATAGTCAGTCAATAGAAATTTGACACACCTATGTACAAAAGCTAAAGTTGGTATGTGATCTGAATTGACAGATCTACATATCTGAATCGATTTATTATTTTTTTTTCCATCATTGGTTTAGATGTTTGGTTGTAGTCTAAAATGAAGGCATAGTGTGCTAACAGAACTTAATTTTAAAAATATTGTGTAAAAAAACTAGTCTGTTTGCTAACAATTAGGATAAATGATTGCTTGCATTTTAATCAAAAGCAAATGAACATATTTTCAAGCAGAATCACCTTACAGAATGTACTTTGTAAAACAATTGGTGAACAGGGTTACAACAGACATCACCAAATGACATTTTTTATGCTTATACTAGACTGACTCCATTACTACATCATACTCTACTCCTTTTCCCTTTCCTTAGATCTTGTTCAGACCTTTTGTTAGCATATGTTCTGGATGATATAAACAAATGGAAGATGTCCAGGACTTTCTGCTGCTCGAAACTTGTCACTTCATATCTGTTCAGGAGCTTTTAATGTGTCCTGGGTCAGATTGTTCTCAGACTGCTAAACTAATGAAAGGAAAGTTGTTCCAGGGTATTGTAGGAGGTCATCTGTGAGAAACATTTTGAATGCATTTTAACCTGTGCTTAGCAAAGTCCAGAGGTGGTTGGATTGATCAGATTGGGCGGCAGTATTTGGTGTGACTGAGAGAAACTATGAATAGGCATGAACGAACAAAATAAATTCATTCATGAGGCTAATTGAAGGGTGAATAAGAAGTGGGACATTTTAGATTTTGCTCTTTATTAATAGCATTGTTCTAAACTACCCATAATGTACTGTTAATTTCAGGTATGAGTACAGCACCTGAGGTTGTCGTGGCAACACACTGTGGTCTAAGAGTCTTTGGACTTTCTCTGATCACAAATAAGGTATGGTAACAATCAAGAATACTGTTAGTAAACAATCGCAACTCTTATTTTTCAGCTTTATTTCATAAGTCTGTAACTAATAAAGAATGTAGTAATTTAGGGAATGGTTAGTGGTCTGGATCTTTGCTTGGATGACTGATTAATTGATTAATTGGTCTCCATGGCAGGTGGTAAAGAGCTATGAGGACTCTGAAAGCGTGAACCACGAGGGCGTCTTGGAAGTTGGCCGGTTGCGCTCTCAAACCGTGCAGCAGCTGGTGACTGAACTGATCAGCAGGATGGAGATCAATAACAACGAAAACACAAATAATGTTTCCTGAACTAATACAGATGCATCTGATTAATTTTTTTTACTACTTTTTATTTTATTACATCTGTGTGAGCTTTTTTTTAAAAATATTTGCTAAATTCAAAATCTTATTTATATCACTATGGTGCCAACTCGCTGTTCATACATTTAAATTAGAATATATTTATTCATCTCTGATATTTTATGTAAACTACACAACTTTTACAACAATAATTGTTTAATGGTGCTTTATTGGAACAACACTGATGAATGTTTTTGTATACTGGCCTTGAATTATTAATATTTATGTTGTAAAATATTTCTGCCTTGTCCTGACATGATTAAAATATTCTACCCATCCTACTGATTTCTGTTCTTTCCTATGTTTACTCATTGCTGCCCTCTTTTGGACTTAATAATATCCACATCCTCTTGTCCTAATTTTTACTTTTTAACAACTAAAGTTATGATGCAACTTTTCCTATTACAGACTTCTGCATATTGCATAATCTCATAGATAATATATAGCATGTAAAGATTCTATAAAGAATAAACTCATTCTCTTAAAAGAGCAAGAATCTGATTAGGTTATAAAATGGTTTCATTGAAAACTATTTTCAAAAAAAGTCAAATCAGCTGAACTGATATACATACAATTAACTTCATCTATAGGCAATAATCTACAAAGAGCATAGCCACCAGGCCATAGCAATCAACATAATAATTAATTGTAAGTTTATCGTAAACATTGAGCTTTCCTGAGCAAAATAGGTTGCAAAACAGCATGAAAAATGAGTTTATAAGAAGGTAGTAAATGTTTAAACACACATCAGAGATATGAAAATTTAAATCTGAATCTTGAAGAGTTTCACTTTTATATAAACAACAGTATAATGTTTTACATTGCAAACAGAAGCATTTATTGAAACCACTGTCTGCAAAGATTGATCAGACATCTTGAATAGGCTGAATTCAGATTCTTTGATGAAAAAAAGTTTCAGTGTTCAGCTCTGCCTGTGTTTCTTCAAATAAAGCGCAACATTTTGGCAGCCAAAGTTTTCAGGAGAGGAGTGATCCCAATTCACTGCCAGCCACTCAAGAATAAAATTTGCAGTAATTATGGCAAAGGGCTGACAAAAGAAGCAACATCAAATATGAGCCATTTACACTATCTGATAGAACTTGTATGAGCACTAACCATTTTTATACAATGTCTTAGTTATTTATTTGGGCAGAAAGGTATAAAAAGCTACATGTACACTATGAATATTAATTAGTGTTAATTCTCTGTCTAGAAATTATAAAAAATTGCATCAATAGCTTTTATTTTTGTTATAGTAACTGTAGTAAATCTTAAAAACTGATGACAATCAAATTCTGTATTTAGTTAAAGAAATTCTAACAGAATGTTTACTTTTAAATTCAAATGAAAGGATGAGGGCTTTTGTTTAGTGGGTATTGACACATAAGGGAAGAGAGGAGCAAGAAAAAGCAGGTACTTTTTATTTGTTTGTTTTGTGTTCATTCTCTATAAGGATTAACTTAAACAGACCTTGAGTGGGAAATTCTGATAGTTGCTCAAATTTTATTGAACTCATCATTTTATTAAGCTCAGAAAAAATAGTTTTGTGTTCTCTATGCTAACAGAGAACACAAATCAATAGCTTTATAGGTTTCTTAGCTTTTTCATAACCATGCTTAGAAAGTAAAACCAGTAATTGTAGGATAACAGAAAATTAACATTGTTTTGTCTCCACTGTTTCAAAAATCAACTGTTTTTTCCCCCCTTTATGCTTAAAACAGCTATTCAGTAAAAATCAATACTGTCTTTTACATTTCAGGGATCAACATTGCCATGGTCGATCAGACATCAGTTGACGTCCTTTTCATATCACTCCTGATTTTATTCGTGATTTTGGTTGTCCTCGTTGTGCTCTTCTGGGTTTATAGACATTTCAAAAACAGGTAAAGTCTAAAAATGCAACATTTTTAGACTTTTGGTTGGATTTACTTGAACAAATGGAAACACAGCATCATTATTTAAGTTAAGTTTAATTGTTTGGCGAAACGTTACTAAAGTGCAAGTATCTGATAGGAGAGTTTAATGTACTTCTACTTGCTTCTGGTTCCTCAGAGACCTTACATTGATGAAGATCTCTGTTGGACAACCTCCAGTGCAATTGGCCATCAGAACTAAGCCAGAGCATGCCCAGGATCTTATGGATCACCTGTTGGAAAAATTTGCATTGCAGGTGGAAACTGCAACAGATATTGAGGATGGATCCCAAGAACATGAGCTAGAAAATGCAGCAGCCTCAACAGTCAACTCTGATTTTTCCAAGAGTAGGTTATATTCACTTTTTTTTTTTTTTACCTGTAATTCATTAGGATGTAAAATGATGTAAATTCAGATGAATTGTTTCCAGTATTTTTATAATACATTTCTTATTTTTGCTTACTTTTTGTGTTGATGCACCTTCAACTTCTGAAATATGGTCGTACTACATGTTTTTATGAAGATTTATTTTAAATTGTTGTTTCATTTGTGTCCCCTTCACAGTTCCAAACATTATCTCTAAGAAAGTGTCCCAGTGGCTCAGTGTGGCATTACCTACATGGCACTCAAGCAGATCTCAAAGAAGTATGCTAATACCAAAACCAGCTTTGATTAATTTAATTTTCTGTATTTTATGTCTAAAAAATCCATTCATTTTACATTAGTATTCTTCCTTCCAGCTCCAAGTTTTCACTCTGTTTGTACTGAAAATCAAGATGGAGCCCAGGCTTCTTCATCCTCCTGTCAAGCAGCAACCTACAGTAAGACGAGGAGAGAAGAAGAAACCATCCTTTAGACAAAGAATGAAGAACATCCATAACTTTTATGACAATCGCTATTTCTTGTTTAAAAATGAATCTGTCTAACCTGTTGATGAGGTTAGGCTAACTAACCTCATCATCAAGAATCTGTTATAAAACAGATTTTATAGACAGTGTCCATTGTTGAACACTGAAATTGAGATGAAACATATTCCCTACACAAAACTCCCCTTTAAATGAACCTTAAATACAAGTATAAAATGGGAAGAAAACACTTAAATATCTTAAAACTGTTTTTGGCTGAATTAAAACTTTCTTGGAGGAATGTGATGATCATACTTCTTGGTGTTTGGTTTGGAGGAAACAAATAAAGAAGTGGTTGTTCATAATCATACTGACAATAATTCAGCATAAAAAATGTTGTAGAAATATAATAATAAATTTTCATAATTTAGTTACAGAAAATGCTGGGAAGCAACTTGAGTTTTTGTTCTTATATTATTTTCGTGTTACGTAATAAAAACCCTGAAAACAATAAGAAGAAAGTTGCTTACTAGGATGTATAATATCCATACACGTCCTTACTACTTTGCTAAAGTTTGATGCAGTAATGCACTTAGATATTGAACATCACTGGGGGGCCACAAGATTTACATATGTCCATCCATCCAGCCATCCATCCATCCATCCATCCATCCATTAATCTTTGCCTTCCACTCATCCAAAATTTGGTCGCATGGACAATACACACAAATACACACGCACACAATACTGGATACCCTTAGGCACTCCCAGGCTTGACAAGGTAGTTGCTCCAGCAAATTCTGGGTCTTCCCCGACTCCAAAGGCATCCTGATGGAGGATGCATCCTGGAGGCATCCTGATCAGATACCAAAACCACATCTACTCACTCCTTTTAAATAATTTAAAATCATAGTTAAAGAGACTAACAGCTTCTTGAGAGGAAGGACCTCCTGTAACGCTTTCTTGTGCACCTAGGATGCTGCAGTCTGAAGGAGCCCTTAAGTTCAGCAACAGCTTCATGCATGAGGTGGGAGACGTTGATGATGTTATTTTAGAGTCCTTCTGTCTCCCACCACCTGCACTGGATCGAGGGAGCATCTAGGACAGAACTGGACTTCCTGATGAGTTTATCTAACCGTTGCCTCACAGGTGTAGATACACTGCTGCTTCAATAGCCAATGGTGCAAAAGATGGCTGATGCTACAGAATGAAAAAAAATCTGGAATGTTGCTCTTTTCAATGATTCAGCTGTCATGACCAGAGCTGCTGATCAGAGCGTAGATGGACTTGTAAACCGAGAGCTTCATGTAAAGCACTTTGAATTTTCTTGTTGCTAAAATGTGCTACATACATAAACATTTCTTGTCTTGCCTTTGCTTTTTGGTTCAGCTCTTTGTTTCTTCACCCGACAGACTGGAGAAGCAGCTACATTACTGCAAATGAGGCCCCTATCTGCCTGTCCATTTCATGAACAACACAACAAGATACTTAATCCCAAGCAGAGCAATATCCTCTAATTGGGATATTGTATGTATCATGTGAGACTCTCTACATCAGCCTGTTGACATATTGATATTTGATATAATTTTTAAGTTATATAAAATAAAAAAAACAGAGGCAAAGATGTTTTAGCTTTTTTTTTGTAGATTATGGCATAAAGAGGCTTTACTATAGTTATTTCTGTTATTTAGTTTAATTTGTAAGTAGGAACTGAAAACCCCATACTTAGGGAATGACTGCTCTAATTCATTTGTGAGTAATAGCAGCAAATAATTACATGTATTGATAATACCACACGGGGGCAGTAGAAGTTAATATTATACATTATATCACTCGAACTTTATTATGTGTACAACTGAAAAACAACACTGTATGAAGCTTTTATTAGAATTAATCTATTTTAATAAGCATAGTACCAAAAATCTACTCATGTAGGAGAAGCAATATTCTCAAATTCACACAAATTCTTAAAATTCTTCTTTGAACCTCAAAATGAGGTTTGATGATTGTTTGTGTTGCTATGTAGATCTTAACTGCAATCTCCATGTGAGTTAAAACAATAAAGAAACACATTTCTGGAACGTATTGTCGTTTAATCACACAATCTGGATGAGGTTAACAGACATTTGGCTTAACTCAGCATTGCATATCATTACAGGTGGTCCTCTACAAAAATGTACCTAAATTGCTTTGCATATATAAACATTCACTTGAAGAATGGAGCAAGCTCAAAACATCTGCAGAAAAATGGCAACCTTGCTCATTTACACTAAAAATAAACCTTACTGATTTCACCCAGGCAGCAGTGATTAATGCTATAGAGATATTATTAACTCTATAAAGACCTCAACTGATTTTCTCTTCCTAAAAAGGCATCATTTCGACAAAATAAAATTTTTACATGTAACAGGGAATCATAAAAACTAACATTACAACATACAAAAACTATTTGAGTTAATGACAGAATAAAAAAAGAGTTACACTAATTCAAAAGGATAATGGTAATACTTTTAATACCAGAGCAACAGGGGTAATGACGATAAATGAATCATTCTGCTCATCTGTTTCAAAAGCTGCAGTGCTGTGCATGGCTCTTCAGCTGATAAGGAGGGTTATTCTTTTAACTTGGTCCTTTAACATTTACAGATGAAAGAGATCTGCTTTCCAAAATGAGTCATCTGGAAGGAATGGAAGTTCAAGTTTTAAACCAACTTGGAAGACAAATATTAGCTAGAGCAACCGCTAAGCTGCAGACAATTTAAGGAATAAGTTAATATGTTGTTTTGCTTAAATCAAACAGCAACAGCTTCTCTACGTACTTATTTGAAAAATCTGATTGAGTTCATCTTCTATAGATATAAGACAATAAACAAATAGCTTCTGCTGCTTTTAAAGCAGAGTATTTATGGTGTAGAGACTATGGAAATGCTTCCTCTCGCACTTAAACCTTTGAACTGCGTGGGGGTGTACATTATCTCAACATCTGTGATGTGTTGAGTTTCATTCACTCACGCTGACACAGAGGAAGTAGTGCATGCCCTCTATAATCTAATTTTCCATCATGTTACAAATGTAAAAAATGGAAAGCCATTTATGCCAGAAAAACTATACAAAGTTTAACACTAATGTTTGACACTTTTCCTGCAAACATGTCAAAATAGACTCTTATAATTCTGAAATAGCCTGTGTTTTTAATTTGTGCTGAATTTTTAATCATTTCTTTAATCCAATTATGAAAAAATGAATCTGATTCATCTGTAAACTGATTTATGCAGAACAGTCTGGCCTTACTTCTTAAAGGTCAGTCTGTGGCCTTTAAATTTTCCAGCTTCCTGCTGCAGTTTCTTATTGAACTCACCTCCTTTTTTTCACCATCATTTCTCACAGTCTTCAATTAATTAGATCTTATAAAAGTCCAAATACCAACTAAAACTTCCGTATGAAATTGTGAAATTTTAGAAGAAATGTATTTTTCTAATACATCCACACATATATTGTCTGTGTA
The DNA here is from genome assembly GCF_001444195.1 of Xiphophorus couchianus. Taxonomy (NCBI): domain Eukaryota; kingdom Metazoa; phylum Chordata; class Actinopteri; order Cyprinodontiformes; family Poeciliidae; genus Xiphophorus; species Xiphophorus couchianus. Next base: position 8,238,928 of record NC_040247.1, read on the forward strand.
GTGCCTACCTCCAGCTGTCATCAGTCCAGATTTGTTGTATTCCCTGAACAGGTCATGAGTCAATTTATTAGCATTACAGAGACACACAGGACAAACAACCCATCTTTGAGATCAATTAACCTATTAGTGCTTTTTGACTGTGAGAGGCAGCTGAAGTAACTATGCTTGCACATGGTGAACTTGGAAACCCCACACAGTGTCTAGGGTGGCCAGATTTCTTGAATGTATTATCCATTATTTCAAGTCACTTTACGACATCTTAGGGCATTGAATGTTGCACAAATTTCTAATTTACCAGACAGTTCAGTGGCTGAGTCCAGGTCCTTTGTTGTGAGGTCCAAATAATCTAATTTAACATGTAGAATAAAGATTTTCTAATGTCTTGATCTCTGCCAATGTTCTGTGTGGCAAATTTTAGTCTGACCTTCATGGTTCTCTTAGAGCGAAAGAATTTCTTCCTTGCCAAGTTCCTCTGACAGTTAAACTTGTTTTGTCCCTTTCTAGTCTTAGTGTTGCTGTTTATTGTTTAGTAATACTCTGATGCCTTCACAGAAAAAAGCCCTTATATTGAGATTAAATTATACACAGTTGGTCTCTGCGTACTCCCATTATACCAGAGGTCTCCAAACTTTGTCACAAGGGCCAAAATCATGAGGTCAAAAGGACCTATGGGTGAAACAAATGCTAAAAAATCACCTTTCCACAGAACAATGAACTAAGTGCATAGTATTTTGAATAAAGAGACAAAGTAGACCATTTTTTATGGAAATGATTAGTAATCATTTCAGATTCAATACATAAAGGGTTTTACATGTTTGCCTTGAAAAAGAGGATCCCATTTGTTAAGTCATTTGAGCAAAGTTGGAAAAAATACAAAAATCAGCAGGATTTAGATCACTATTTCTTTGAAATCACTCATTTATTTGCCAAGAATATGTGAGTGAATGGGTGAATGACTGAATGTAGAGTGAAGTGCTTTGGGGACCTCTGAACTTGATAAAGAGCTAAACAAGTACAGACTATTTACTATTTAATTTTATTCAAAAGCAAAAAGCCTCCAGGGCCAGATTTTGACCACTCCTGAATTCCAGTCAGGGGCCGCACAAACTCATTTCAGGGGCCTCAAGCGATCGCCAAGCTGCACTTTGAACACCCCTGCAACACACTTTTGTCAAATTAATAATAATATTAGCATCTGTTGGATGTTTTATATGGAACCACTTTGTGGCAAAGACATACATTTGTTTATTAATTTCAAATTTGAACTAATATCCATATCTAGTTAGATCTATAGTTCAGCTAATATGACATCAATGAGGGAAAAGGCTAAAAAAAGGATTCTTCGTTGTGTCAGAAAATATTTAATCTTCAGCTAACAATTTGATCTATTGCTGTCATTTGTGTTAGTTTGGGAAATCTAACACTTTCAGCAAACAATAAAACAGAAGTAATGTTCCATCAAAAGAAAATATATTGGGGTTTTTTATGGGGTTTTTTAAAACAAAATTTAGAACAATAGGACAGAAGACAAGACGTAAGTCAAGCCAAGTTGTTTCATGTAGTTAAACTGTGTCTTTTAGATCAAGCAGGAAGTGACCAAAAATGTTTGCTAAAGCAGCTCACCCTCCACTCTGATAAAAGTCCTGCACACTCTCCCTCCTCAGATATCTGTTTCTGCTCTGCTGTCTCTCTTACACACACACTCACACAGAGGAAGGCTGATAACTGTGATTCCGCTGCTGAATTTTTAACGCTGTTGTGGAACTTTTTTTTTCCAGCCGGGGTTACTGTGGCACCGGGGTACTATTACACTGACAGAGACAGGGAGACCGGGCTCAACTCTTTTCTGTTGTTTACTGAGGCTGCACTGACCCAGACTGTCCATGGAGTGTTTGGTAGGTCCAGATATTTAAATGAACTGATTAACATTACTCTGTATCATTTTAAGCATCGCATGTGTTAAGCAGTTCCTGTACCTAGACAGAAATCATGAAACTTGTAATACTGTATATATTTTTTTCAAATATTATATTAGTTGTGAAATGATGACTATATATCTGTACTTAATTTTAGTGAATATGAGCTAATGATATTTAACATACAAGGTAGTACTTTTTGCCTCACACAGAGTCAATTTCCTGTGCAGACTTCTATATAAATCTGTGTATATTTCGTTTCTTCTTGAGATTTCTTGTTACCTAATACATAAGTCTGGCATAAAGGAAGTTAATAAAAAAAATATCTTAACTTGTTAAGTTGTGTATATGTTTTATTACCTCTGGGGTTGTTCTTGATGGAAACACAAAGAATATTGAAAACTTTGCTGTCAACAGATAAGTCCAATTTCTTTAATAAACTGAATAATTTTAAAGTAGAGAACTGGGTTGTTCATGGCTTATGCTTAGACTACAGCTAAATAGCTCTTGGCCGGTCTAAATGGTGCTTACCATCCTGACTGCCATTCTTGGCATCTTTAAAGGCTTGAATTATTTATTGCAGGAGGTTTGTTTAAGTGTTGCTGCTACGTCCTGCATAGCTCATGGATTGGAAAGTTTTTTATCTTACAAATAACCTTTTGCTAATACTGTTTGCAGTGTTAATTATTTGAGTCATTGTTGTTTTCCATGAAAATCAACTTTTGTGAGGAGTTTGATTAGTTTGTGAGGACAGTTTCAATTCAGATAAACAGAGAATATGATTGCAGAACCAGCTGTTTAGTGAATAAAAGCTACAACCATTTAACTTTTAATCAAACTAAAGGCTCTGTAATGAAGTAAGTCAGCTGAGCTATAAACCAACAAACCAGAATCCTTTTTTTATGGCCAAATATGTCTTACGTGTAGTTGTATAGAGTAGTTATGAGTAGTCGGTATCTAACTCAGTACAATCTAGATCAAAATTCTACCTTCTAAAATAAATTAGTGTACTTGGAAAACATATTCCCAATACAGATAGGCACATGCATCAAAATGTTCTTCATTTTACAACTTTTCAGATATAATAGTGTTTTTGTTTGCCAAGCATGAGTATTTTTGCAAAGCGTAAAATGTGAGTCAGATTTATTCCAAAAAAATAAATAAATACACTAAAAGTGAGCAGTAATGGCTGTAATCAGTATCAGTATAGTTATATGACAAAGTTTGTATAGAGAAAGAACTGCTTGTTCAACATCAAGACAAAGATGTTGATCCCTTGAAACAACACACACAAAATAAACAACAGTCTGGTGCAATCACAATAAAGTCTAAACATACTTTTGAGATTTGAGTTGTTCCATATATGACAAATTCAGTCTTTAAGATACTTTTCCTGCTCTGAGTACCTGTTAGCTTCCTGCATCCAATTTCCAATTTCCAAAAAAGTATGGTTATCATGAGGTATCCAGTTAAGCTACTGACTACTGAAAATACTCCACACAGCCCATTTGAAAAACTTTGACTTTCCTTTAAATAATTTTTACTAGAATACAACACATCCAAACCCAGGGAAACACAAAAAAAACAAACCCAGAAAAACAGAAATATCAGAAATATTCTAAAAGAATATAACGAGGTTAAAAATATATATTATTTTGCATACTTTGATACTCTTGTCAATTAAGTATTTTGTTGCAAACTAAATCTGCAATATCTTACAAAGGCACTGAAAGATGAAAAAAACTTAAAAGACACAAATAGCTTCATGAAATTTCAAATTGTTTTCTTACAGCAACAACATAATTTTGAAACATACATTGTGACTGGAAATAAAAGCGAAAAAAGTAACTTCAAAGACCAAAATTAAAATGAAACTTAAAAATTACATAGTTTTTCTTTTAAGTAAAAAAATGTTTGTATTAACGACTAATTAACTTTTATGTTGTATTCTTACCATCAATGGCAAGAATACCATCAATATTCTTACCATATTGTACTTTGAAATGCTTTGCTGCTGAAATGTGCTATACAAATCAAAATTGTTTGTTTGATTGATTGATTGATTGATTGATTGATTGATTGATTGATTGATTGATTGATTGATTGATTGATTGATTGATTGAATGGCGTAAAGCTATTGAAAGATAGGGCTATTTTGAAATTGAGTGCAAAGAGTTGCTAGAAAATACTAGAAATTTGACTTAGTCTTATTTGTGAGTCACAGTAAAATCTCATAGAATCTAAATATCGCTTGAGACAAAGAAAGGTACTATGAAATACATCAGTATAATTGTTCCTCCTTACTTTTCTGTCCACCTCTATCTCACCTATCTCTCCCAAATATACATCTGTTGGCGACGGTCAGCAGAGAGAATGGACTGTGTGATCTTATGCAGCAATGTGACTCACTTGCTTTAGGAGATAAACACTGTGACTTAATCATAAATTTATCAGACCATTGTCATGTTTACTGCTGTGTTTAATGAAACTAAAGTTGCACCGCTTTCTCTGTGAGTCCTAAAGAAGCTGCACTTAAGGTGAAGAGGAAGGGTCAAGTTTTCAATGTACAGGCTGCCACATTGGGAGTTTGCATATTTTTAGGTTTAAGAAGGACAAAATCTCGTTTTATAGAATCTGAGAGTTCAACTCATGATTACTCTAAGGATCAGTGTTTTGCTAGAACTGCCCTGGACATACTTTTAACATACGTCTTATGTTTTATAACATTGATGATTATAAAATTTAATCTGTTACATTTTTCTTATAGGCTAATCCCGTCCTGATGCTGTCACCATAAAATTATGACCCTTAACACTCAGAGAGATAAGGAGCCTCTGCGGCGTCGAGGGAGCACACCAATTCCTCCCCTTTATCAGCAGCTAAGTGGGACTTGGGACTTTCGAAGATCCCTGAGCACACGGCCGGAACGTCCTGGTCCAACACGCAGTCACCCTCCTTTAGGGCAGTCAGCATCTTACCATCCCGGAGACAAGTCCCTGCACTACCGTGCTCACTGGAGTTCTGACTCAGATGACGACTCACAGAGTGAATCAGAGTGTGTTTACAGAGTGGTGTTGCTTGGCGACCATGGTGTCGGAAAGACCAGCCTCGCAGGCATCTTTGCTGGAATCACGGAGAAAGATGATCAACCTGGAGGTGGGATGCTGTTTGTGGAACTCTTTAATAAATTAGTTGTCAGTGTGCTTTCATGTTTTCAGCAGTGCCTTAATTTATTGCTTTTTCATTAAACAAGATGTTCAATTTATTGCACTCTGTAAATATCTTTGTGAACTCTGGTTCCCATCAGACATGACAGGGTCCAACGTTCTCAGCATCATTCACAGGAAATGAAGCATGTTGAAAGTGGAAACAATGACCATCATGTTTAGCTTGCCACTGTTTCTTTAGATGCGTAGCTGTTTTAGCATCTTCCATCAGTCTCACAATCACAGATTGACTCTACGATCTAGAGATCCTGGCACCATATGGCCCCCACAACCCACCACAGTGCTCCTTGTTCTTCTGAGTGAAGACGGCTACAATCACATCTGCTTTGTATTTGAAAATATATGTTAAGAATTTACGAGTACTTAAAATCTTGAAGTGACACATACAGGTAAAAGCCACAAATAAAGCTATATATAAATAAATAAATTCTGAATTTTTATGAAGCAGTAGGTGGACATATAAAGTTAACTCACTATGAAAAGCAACAATAGGTATGAGGATAAATTAATACATTAAAATACAAATAAAATATGCAGGACATTATTATGGGGTGGCCACTATGCCCCTGATATTCTTCCCCAAAATGCTGTTGTTGGCACCACAGTTACCAAACAGTTCAAAAACATTCATCTTAAGAAGCATTTTAGATTTTACTTGTACAAAGTTTTTTTTAACACACTATTTATAATCTTTGGTGTACAAAACATCACACAGATGCAGAAAACGCAGATTTGTTCACAGTATCTTTGACTTTGTTGTGGTATGGCAACCTTGACTGGCCCGACATTATTGATGAGCTCTTGTGTCATGTGACTTTGGGCCTCTGGCAATGATTGGCAACTCATATCGATCCATTAGCAGTCTGACACACTGTGAGGACAGGGTTGGTGTGCAGTTAGTTGTACTGAATTAACTCTGGGTTTTATTTAGCATTTTGTACATATTGTTGACTCAGAGATTGCTTGTGTTGTTATTGTTTCCTCATTTGTCTCAACAGTCATTCTGGTGGTAGACGTGTTTTAGTTTTTAGAACTTTTGTCCAGTTTTTGGCTTTTCAGAAATCAGTTTCACTTTGAAGATTCATCACTTTAGTTTAAGCTGATATTTTCATAAAGTTAGTAGTTTAATTTAAATATAAGCTTTTGACAGCACCTCAAATGTGATCTAATCAACTGAACTCAACATTTTCTTCCCAAGAGATTGTAAATAAAATAGAAAAGAAAATGTAGAATAACATGAACAAGTTTGGAGGGTGTGTTTAACCAGTCCAGTAGACACCATAATCTGATTTTAAACTCAGAAAATACATATTTGCTTAGGTTTAGTAGTCTAGAATTTCAGATTTCTAAACATTTATATTTTTCATTTATATTTCAGAACATTTTTTAATTTAAGGTTATTTGTATACATTTTAAGACCATACAATTCAGTTATTTAAAAGATAATGAAATGATAAATTCTTGGAGTTAATCTTGTTTTAGAAATGGTAACAAGAATTTGCGTAGAAAACAAGAAAAGCCTGCAAAATGTTATAACTTTAATAACCAATCAGAAACTACATATCATCAGCTATAGTGAAAGGAATTTCACAGTAAATTTATTTCACTGTGTAGTAAAAAGATTTTTTTAATTGGTAGATGTGTGAACGTCTTATGTTATTATCATTACATCAGTCTCATAAAACTGTCCTGAATCGACAAAATTATGTTTTCTAACATGGCAACAAGTCATCCAAATGGAGCAGCATTAAATGGCAGGATGAGTATAAAGAAATCTTGTTCAGTTTATTTATTAGAATCAACCTTTTACAAAAGGGTTTGTTCTAAATAAGATTTTATTAAATGTGTTAATTCTCATAACTGCTAGAGTAATTTGAGAAGCATTCACATTGGAAAAAGATAAAAGAATCAAAACATCTTTTACACAAGGGTCAACTCAAGTTTATTGCTATATCTCATGTCAGCAACAAGGCATCTCAAAGCCAAAACCTTTTTATATGAATGAATCCAAAACTCAAATCCAATGTAACAACATAAGAGATAAGAGATGTTAAACATTAAATTTTATCATCTGTTTATGTGCCTGTATTTATTGTCCCTTACAGAGGACACATATGAGCGGACACTGATGGTGGATGGAGAGGAAACAACACTGATTGTCATGGACACATGGGAGAGTGATAAATCGGTATGCTGTATTTGAGTGAGTGTGTATTGGTATGGAAATATTTCTAAGCATGAAATATAACTTTGAAGCATGCCATGAATGTGTGTATGTATATGTCATCACTGTTAACAAAGGAAAAAGTTCTGAAAATGTAATTCAGACCATGTTTTTCTAAAAAAAAAAATTAAAATTCGCCACAACCAATCAATTGCCTGGGTATTAAGCATTCATTTGTGCTGGTAAAATATCTTCCAAACAGCTGCTTTCTTTAAAATTAGTGCAACCATTAAAAAAGAAAAAGGTAGTAGACATAGTCATGGTCAAATTGACCCCATTCATTTAAAGATAAACAGCATTTTTTTTTCTGTAGGTTATTTACCAACTTAATGACTATTATTTATTAAAATGTTTGTCAAAATTCAATAATATGAATGAAAATGTACAATCTGGTCTTTACAGTTTCTAAAATTATGAAAATAACCTCTAACTAAACATCACTGACTTGATAATGTTAGTATTTTTTTAAACAATATGAAACCACAATAGAAATGTTTGTAGAAAAATAAATATAGCTATACCACAACCCTATGCAAAGTCTGTATGACCGTAAAAGTTAAAGGTGATTCGCTTTCTTTTTACTATCACTTTATTCTATTTAGGAAAAATTAAGAAGTCTCTGTCCTTGTGTCCTCTGTTAGGAAAAAGGAGACCCATCCTGTCATGATGATTGTCTGAAGGTGGGGAGTGCTTATGTTATTGTTTACTCTGTCACCGACCGCTCAAGTTTTGATTCAGCTGCTGAACTCCGCATAACACTGAGGCGTGCACGACAAGCCGAAAATCTTCCCATCATCCTCGTAGGAAACAAGAGTGACTTGGTCCGGGCTAGAGAGGTCGCTGTGGAAGGTGGGGTCATTGATCCGTAATTGAAAAATGGCTAAACATAGTTTGATCCTACTTTAATAATTTAGCCTCTTTCCTTTCTTTCCTAGAGGGCAGTGCTTGTGCGGTAGTGTTTGACTGTAAATTCATTGAGACGTCTGCATCCCTGCAGCATAACGTGTCCGAACTGTTTGAGGGCGTGGTGCGACAGATTCGTCTCCGTCGGGACAGCAACGACGTCACAAAGAACAGAAACTCAATCTACAAACGTAAAGAAAGCCTCACCAAGAAGGCCCGCCGTTTCCTGGACCGACTGGTGGCACGAAACAACCAGCGAATGGCGGTTAAAGTGCGCTCCAAGAGCTGCCATGACCTAGCTGTCCTCTGAAGACTTGCTTTCATCAAGACTTTTATTGTGACTTCTTGAACGATTGCCTGCTTGTGATACTGCGGAAAATAGCATCAGCTGTGTCTTTCACGACCAGTGGGTCAGGCTCAGACAAAACTGTCACTGACAAAATGAATGAACAGAAGACACTTACTGTGACTATGGCTTCCCTGTTTTACTATTTAGTGTCAAATTCGTTGCGACTTTACCTCCAAATGACATCAATATGAGGATTTCAGATGAATGTAACAAATCACCATTCTATGGTTTAACAGTGGCATGAGTGCGTTTAAGTGTGTAGGTGTGTGTGTGTGTGTGTGTGTGTGTGTGTGTGTGTGGGTGTGTGTGTGTGTGTGTGTGTGTGTGTATAAGTAGAGGTGATGTGACATTGTTCATCATGGGGAACCTGATCACTGTTGTTATCCCGAGATTTCTTGTGTTCAGATTAATGTGCTAAATAAAATTTCAAAAGTCATAAAATCATGTCTACTAAAATTGTACAAAAAAAAAAACAAACAAACTTATTTTGCGATTTTTAAATATTTTTTAAATTAGCATTGCATACTTGGCAGTGTCTATTGAAAGTGAAAGTTCTGTCATTTTTTACCCCTTCATCTTACTGTGTGCCCAGTTTCCTCAAGATAATATTCTGGTGATGTTAAAATTTGATACCAATCCAAGTCATGTTGCTTTTACTGTCATTACAACCATATAAGGGTGAAACACTGCAAAGTTACATAAGATTTAATCTTCCAGGAACCTAGCACTACACATACATATAAACCGACCTGATTAAAATGTGAAGCACATAATCTGAAAGTGAGGACCCACATGACTAATGTTATGCTAAGAGTTCATGTAGGAGGTTCATGGGATTTCCTACAATACTGCTGGCTTTACCGATCCAGGCTGTGTGGTAAATGAAAGAAAGACAATGACAATTTTTCAGTGAAGTGCTTGAAAAATGTTCAAATATGAATTCATCATTCATTTCATCAAGTGAAGACCAAGGAATATGGTGGGGTCTTGGGGATTCTCCGCAGCGGATCTGTTTAAGTTAAGTGCTGCGTCACTTAACTTAAACCACTCTGTGGTTTTATTAAAGCCAGTGATCATGTTTTTTGATTTAGCAACTCCCAGTAACAATTTGTTGACTTTGTTTCAGTCTGTAAGCCATCACACCTCCTCTCTGTATGCTGACTTGACATTTTTATTGATGAAATCCACCATGGTAAACTTTGCAGATGACATAATGCAGTTTGATCTGTGCACTGCTGCACAGTGCAAAGAACAGGACTGAGTACAGAACTCTGAGGGACCCCAGTATTCAGTGCCTTTCTGTCAAAATGTCAAGGATCCAGTTGCAGAGGGAGGTGTTTACATTCTACTTTATACAGCAATAACTCTTCCACAGTAATTCTCAAGTCAAATTCTCAAGTCAACAAACATAACTAAGCAAATAAACTTTTTTGCCTTGGATTCCCTCTATATTGAAGCAACAGAAAATTATTGTGAGTTATTCGGAGGAAAGACCAAGAGACAATGACATTAGATCTTCCTGAAAATTAGCTTCCAACTAGCAAAAGTGCAAAAACACAAAAAATAACCCTATAGCCTGGTTATTTTGATATGCTTAATGTATATTTTCCAAGATATTTTGGAAAGAAAGGTATGGTTATAATTTAGCTCATTAATTTTTCATCTGCATACAAGCAAAGGACCAATTTTTTGACAGAAAGACTGGCTTGTTTGGCAAACTATTTTTTGCTACAAAACACAACTTGTGTCAAGTGAAATTATCTGGGCAAATTTTGAACAGAGTAAGAAAAACAAAGAAAAGAAAGAACAGAAATTCACTTTTGTTTTGCAAACCACCACTGCGTATCAGTGAAGGCATTTTTTAAAACTGACTCCTTAAAATCTTCTCATCAGCATATACGCTTGTCAGGTTCACACTGGTAGCTATAAATTTAAGAATTTTTGAAAAGGAAGAATGTTTTTGAAATGTTTGACAGTAATTTATTTATTTACCATTTTCAGATTAATTTCTTTCAGGGAAATCTCCTGGTGACGCTTGGTTGTTTTAGTCAAGTCTGTCAGCTGAGGCTACATGGATCAAACATTAGCAATCCACGTTGCATAAACACAGTCAAAACTCTTGAATGTTTACTGTTGCCTTGGTAATTTCCTGTCTGTTAGCCAATGTCTGCTAGAAGAAGTTGTTTACCGAACGGTAGTTATGATAACACAGTCTAATGCAGACACCTCTACATGACTGAAATAAAACAGGCCACATGTTGTGGAGATTGCCTTTGGGATTTCCCTGCTTGGAGTTTAGTCTACAAAAAATACATTTGATACATGCTTTTTGTGCATATTTAAGTATTGGGACAGCTAATGCTAACAGTGACTTCTGTAAATACAACTTTATTAAGCAACACTAATTATTATACATTATAATTCATAGTGTATGCTTTTTTTATTATTTGGTAAATACTAAAATTCTATTTTTGGTAGACATTATTTGCTAACCTTCACTAAACACAAATGTTAGATGTTATGAGCCACTTATCCATCTACTAACTGAAAACATGCATGTTAGGTTCATTAGCCACTTTTGAGTTCCCTTAAGTATGAGTGAATATTCACAAAACTGGTCATTTTGTTCCCTCCCCATTAAATTAAGTGCATTTGTTTAGGTTGTTTTGTTTTTTCTAGAACAGAATAGTGATGTCTAATCAAGATGTTTCCCAATAGTCATACATCAAATCATACCCACCATTGAGACATTTCATCTCTGCTATTAATATTCTATAATGTATTCATTTATGAAATATGAAAATACTTTACAGCAAAGAAAACTAAATTCATATGCTATAGTGCGAACATTAAGCGGTTTGTGTCTGAGTAGAAAACGAAAGTGGGAAGGGATGAAAGAAATAACCTGGTAACAGCTCAAAGTCACAATGAATTATTTCAATACTAAATGTTGTTTATGTTGTTAGAACAGTTTCTGGAGTCAAACATCAAACAAACGTCCGAAGGACTTTTAATTATTTACTCTTTTTGGAATAAAAATTCCCACCTTTAATTATTAATGTAAAGTACACATATTCATATGTTCATAATCATATGTTTGGTTAAAAGTATATAATATATTTTGTAAACTAAGTCATCGAAGAAAGACTTCATTATTAGTTATATTGTTTTATTTGATTACATTTTATTATGTATCAGTGTGTATACATTTGGATAAATATCTGCAACATATTGTTTACATTCTGGCAATCTGTCCAGCCACCTCTCACCCAATGACAACTGAAGATAGGCCCGAGCCCCCCTGTGACCATACATGAATAATTGGTTATAGAAAATGGATGGGTGGATATTGTATAAATAAATAATTTATATTAGTCAGCTTTACTACATTCTATGTGCACAGATTTTGGTATTGGATACTAAACGTTCTCAGTAGAAATTCCAACTTTAGCAGGTTTTCTCGTTGTCTTTCTTTATGGGAAAACAGAAAATCTGATTTCCATTCCAAACGACCATTATAGTACTTGTGATCCCTGTCTTAATATAGAAGTTTAAGCCAGTCAGGTTCATTATTTTGTGATCCCAAACTTTTTGCTTTGTTCTACTTACTTTGTAGACATTTCAGTCAATAAATGTAAATGTACTGCTGTATTTTCCACATTTCCCTTAGTGCTGCAGATGCCAGCCTTCAGATGATGCTGGGGATGCAGGAGGGGGGGAGAGGTGTCTGGTTCTTTGAAAGAAGTTGAACTACTGTGAAATGACATCAAGCTGCTTTGGGTGAGTGCCAGTTTTATCTCCAGCCCACATCAGACAGCCTCGCTGTCCCACTTTTTACTGATCAAATTCCCTATCTGTTTATTGATCAGGCATTTTGGTAACACACATGTACAGCGCACACTCACAAACAAACTGTGTTCTGCAGGGACAGTAGATGGAGGAGTGTTAAACATTGATTTGATGAGGGTAATGGAAAGAATGCCTGACTCTGCTTAACCCCTGTGACACACACACAGAGTGATGTGTAAACATCCTCTCAGTGGAGGAGGACCAGAGACTCAAAGCTGTGAGTTCAGCTCCCTCCTGAATCTGTTAAGAATAGCAAAGCCTGACAAAAAGTCCCTCCTAAGGATTTCTTCTTAGTTTGAGGTGCAGAGGGTGGTGAAATTTGTTTTTACAAGAACTGACAATTTAAAGCTCTTTCTAGCTAAATTTTACTGTGTATTTTTCATATAAAGTGCTGATCCAATATCGTCAAAAATAATCAAGAATAAATAACAGTGATAAAACCAGGAAACTCTTTTAGTGTTACACCTCATTGCATGAAATGTGCTCTATAAATAATGGATGATTGATTGATTATGCGGTCTGTCCGTTCAGGTGGACAGCCTTGTCTCGATAGGTTTCTAGTCACGCCATCGTCTTTCCTTCTTCAAATGATGAATTTAACAGAGTTACTTAAGATTTTAAAAATATTCGGATCAGCTAACCTGTCTTTAAACTCAGCCATAACTTTGTCACTAACTTGACTGCTGTGTTCCTTGGTCTTCGTGATGCTGGTTGGCCTTCAGAGAAAATATGCATATATTCTGAGATTAAATTACACACAAGTGGACTTCACTAACAAAGTTACATCTGAAAGCAATTGATTGTATTTTAATTAGGCATGTAAGCATCAACAGAGAGGAATACAAATGTACACTTCACACTCATGCATTGTTTTCTTGTTTGATGACCACAAAACAATACTTTGCAACAACCTTTCACTCTTTGTGAGAAATCTTTCTTCATCTTCTTAAAAAAAGAATGTTGACAAAATCATTATGTTAAGTCTGTTCAAACTCACCAGCACTGTGCAAACTTATCCTCGAGTTTAAAAGAATATGTCACATAAACCTTTAGTTAAAATACCGCAGGATTAGAAACAGGAGTCAAAATGAGGTCACAGTCAACGATCTTAAATCTTAGCTAAACAAATGAAACAAAGCACACCATCACAGCAAATTTTTCTGGGAAAACATTTTATAGTTTAACATCACAACATAAGTATGAATAAATAATACTAATTAAAAAACCCCCAGAAAATCTAATTAAGCACTCTATAGATGAGTCACCAGCATATGTGTGGCTCCACAATGTTTTCATTGCTCGGGCGGCCGATGTTCTCAGCAAAATTTAGACATTTAGAGCTGCTAACAGTCAAACTCCTCCATCATTTTCTTTATTTTTGTATTTTTAAACCAAACAGATGAAATCAAGTTAATTGCAATAATAGCCAGTGAAAGAAAGTTCTAGAGGACTGAAGGAACATATCACATATTCTTCTGTTTGATTATATGTTTATTTCTCTTGGCTTGTACACAAAAATCCAGTTAGAGTCGAAGCAGACAGATAGCTGAATGCCTCGGTTTATTTGTTTTTCCTTTTTGCTTTTCATGAAACAGATGAGCTGACTTGTGAGGCCATAAGTCTTAACCCTTTCTACATGGCTGTCACGCCATGTTGGCACATCAAAAAAACTATCTCTGTAAAGCTGATGTTTTCCATCTTTTCTTGTTGATGCTGACCAAAGGCAGTTTCATGAGCTATTAGTTTCCACAGGAAGTCCACAGAAGTTCATTCCCGCATGTAGAAACACTGACATTTGTATTCTGGGACGTACCCTCATAGTAAAGTGTCCAGAAAATCCCCGAGCTGTAGTGCATTGTGAAAACAATGTCACAGGGGTGTCAAACAAAAGTGTGAAGATTTGTACCACTTTTTCCCTTCCAGGTGGAAATTTCTTGCAGGTTTATACTGTATTTATTCCACTAACCTCTTTGGGCTGGTGTCTCAGCACCAAAAGATAAAGTAATGGTCTGATCTGACAACCTGTCCTGTAAAAAAAAAAACAGTAAAGCCCTATTAATAGTAATGTTAGAATGAAGGTTTGAATCTCTTTGTGGGCCTTTCTGCACTAAATACTTAGCCAGCGAAACTTTATTTCATTTGTTTGGTATCTTGGTTCTTTAATGTACTGGTCACCCCTGTCCTATCTGTAGTTATGGTAATTATTCAAATGAATAACACTTAACTGTTTAAACAAATAACTGCTTCATTGTGAGCTGTAAAAAAGTGTCTTTCGTATTTCTTTTTGTGCATGTACTCACCACTGACCTGAACATCATTCTCAAAAGCCTTTCAAACATTTCAGCCTCTTTGAGGTGATCTTGATTTACAGACAGAGCAGCAAACACAGAAAGTCAAACATTTGGCTGTATTTATTTAAAGGGCACAGTCTCTGCTCTGTCAATCTCTGACTCAGTTTGTCGTTCAGACATCAGTAACCTTGCCTCAGCCAGATAACCAGTGTAGAAGTCTTCGGTTTGAGTCTTTAATACTCTGGCTCCCCCTACTGGAGGTTTCTGTCCTTTCAATCAACTTTTTCATCCTACTGCCTGCTCTTTTTTCACAGCACTTCGCTTCTTAACCTCTTATCTCCTCTACTAAATTGGATTAGATACAAAATAAACCGAACCTACATGTAAACACAGTAGAAGGAGAAACAAGGATGATGATGCCGTGTTGAACTGATTTTTCTATAAATATATTCGTTTAGTTGTTTGTTTTTATGGATGGAGACATTGTGCTTGTTATCTTTACCAAACAGACTTCAACACAGAAAGAGCATTATTGTAAAGATGCAAATTAGTGTAAATGCAAGGTATTGTGTGCATTTGTAGTGTGTGTAGTGTTTGGCGCCCTCTAGTGAGTAAACATAACATTCGTCAAATTTCTCGTACGAAATCAGTTTTACATTTATTTATGTTTAACTATTGCCAAGTATTATGAGATAAATAAATTGTATTGTTTGAGGTTATTTTATGGTTATTAGTTGTATTTGTCTTTCATTTTTCTACCATTCTTATAGCATTACAAAGCATTTATCTTTAAAGAAAAGTACATCTGATTTAATGTGAAGAACTGAAATAATAATTTTGAGCTTACACAAATATTATTTTTTATGTTTCAGAATAAGAAATTACACATTTGTAACTGAAAGCTCTCATTTCAATAAGATGTAGTCCAGAAAAAAATATAAATTTTCTTTTTCAGATCCTGCAAGTGTAGAAGAATTCAAGTAATTAAAGAACATCTTACTCAATGGCAACATGAAAAAAGGAGACACGCTTTGTTTAAAGTGCTTAACATTTAAAATAAAGTTAAAATCAATGTCTCTATAATAAGGTGAGAAAGTATTGGAAGTCAGTGGTGTTTGGTGTAAAAACAAATAGAGAGAGGAGAATGTAGGTACACCTTTTGTAATGTGAAAAGACAAAAACCTGAGGAATAAAGAGTGGCGACATACCTTCGGAGGAAAGTAGAGACGATCTGACTAGGTACCCAGATGCCTCCAGAGACAATGCCAGGTTTTACATGTCTCCATTACGATCTGGCTGGGTTTTACATGTCCCCAGGTGTTCCACCAGTCAGAGGTAAATTCCTCACCCTCCAATGAGAAGAATCACAGGTAAAACTTGTGAAGTTTATTGTGAAATTATTAACCGTGGTATTCATTGTTTAATTTGTCATAATAGCACTCTATTCTAATTAGACATGCTTTTTCAAAGTCCTGTCATTGTGTCAGTTAATGAACTACAGTAGTTATGCTGAAAAACCTTATGTTCCAGTCTCTTGTAGGTACGAGGCTTGAAAAATCAAACTGACAGAGCCATCATAGAGTTCCTAATTGCTAGAACTGTGCATGGAAAGTTGTTTTCCTGCCAACACAAAGATGTTTTTTGTCTGATTAGTTTTTACATCAAGGATTTGGCCTTGGAAATAAATAATTTTTAGTTTTACTGTGCTTATGTTTTACACAACCATTTTTTTTAAATTTTCTATTTTTTTTACTTCTTAAATACTTTAACTTTTAGAAAGTGTACTTTTTCATTTGATGAAAATGTCTCATTGTTTGATGGTGTTTTGGGTATTTTTAAAGGATTCATCAAAGATTTCTAAATAAAAGACTTGAACCAATCATTTGTAATTTTATTATTCTCAAAGATCAAATTATCAATCAAGGTATCACTAACTTGATTGGATGATCAGTGTGTCAGCCTTTAAAAAAAAACCTGACAAACAGCAGGTTGTAAAAAACCCCCAACAATTTTAGTGCCTGTTGCATTTTATTATTCTTCCTTATTTTTATTTGTATGCATAAATGACCAGTTTCTAATGTTTTAACATCACAAACATAAAGAATAGAGAAGAATTTTTACAGAGAAAGGTGTGAAATTCTCAAATTTACTTTCATTGGGAGTTCTTTTCCTCCACAATTTCCATTGCAGAATTATATAATGATTGCTTAAAAAATTTATTTTGTTGGTATTTCCTTCCATGTTTATTAAAAAGAAAGAAAGATACATTTCTAACAGTAATAAAAACTCAGAATCATACTCCACTATGGGTTAAGTCGCATTTATGTTTATTCATATTGATTGTATTTTCCAAAAGGTTTACTGATAAAAGGAGGCAGGAACATAAAAAAATTATTTCCTCCTACTCCCTTTGAGCAATTTATGTAATGCCAATGTATGCAACAATGTATGTTTTTCTTTATCTTGTCTGCTCAAATAAAATAAAGACATAAAATAAAATTAAATTAAATGTTTTACAGCACATTTCCAATGTATACAACGTTTTTATCTCGTTTGTTTTGTAGTATTCACCCCCTATTGGGTGGCCACTGCCACTACAATTGTTTGCTGGTCAAGACCCCCTCAGATTTATCATAGGAAAGGCGTGGTCAACATTCCTAGGAATTTGTGTTAATCGAATTACAAGAAAAATAGCCTCAGTTTAGCAGCCTCAGCTTCCACAAACTCGTTCAAAATAAAAGCCCCATGAACAGTCATGAACAGCAAATATGAATACAATAATGATTTTTTTAAAAACACATTCAAATTGCACTATAGACTCTGATAGACAAACAAGTTAAACTGAGCAGCTATGTTTTAATTTTTTAATGTGGAATTAAATCATTTTAATGACAAGAAAAAACTATCTTCCCTGAAGATCTCCAGTTAGATTTTAAAAGACTTCGAAAACGATGTATGTATTTAAAATATTCATCTTTGTTTTTTTTATTTTATTTTATTTTGCTTTTACTTATATCATAAATTATAGTGCAAAATTAAACGTGAGCTGCTGCAGGAAAGTCCAGCATAATAATAAATAAATAATATTTATTTAAATAATGTATCAGGTTTATGTTCCTGATACAGGAAAGCAATGAATAAGAGACACAATACTAATACATATTTAAAAGGCCTCTTGCAGTTTTGAAAATATTCATTGTTAAAATCGACTAAGTCGTTACGTGGAAACTCGGCAATTCTTTTATTTTGAAGTTATTTCCGGGACTAAATTAGTGGGAGTGACTTCATACATAACATTTTTTAAACGTTCAGAGAAAATCTTTGCAAATTACACAATACCGAAAGAGGAAGAGAGGAGCAAAGCGTTGAACAGCAACAAAATGTACAACGCAGGTTGGTTAATTAACTTTTTACAGTTTGACGCGTCCGTTTGCAGTGGCGAGTGAAGGGACCAGATGAGTTCATCTGAACGCCCATTTTTTTCAATTTTTCTCAGATCAGTTTTCTTGTCGACTCACTGTGAATGGTTGAATAGGAAACAGCTATAATCTTTACGACCGAGGTTAACATTGGGAGCTGGTCTAATTAGAGACAGTGGGCTATTTTAGAAGTCTCCCTTTCTTCATTAAATGCATTACACATTCAGTTTATGACTATTTTTACTTTGTACTTCTTAAATGCCTTAACTTTTAAAAAGTAGACTCTTTCAGGTGTTAAAAACATTTATTTATTTATTTTTTATTATTTTTGTTGCTTTTTTTTGTATTTTAAAGGATTGGTTTTAGAGTACAAATTTTAGACTTCCAATCATTGGGAATTTTATCAGTCTGTCTCATAATGTCCAGCCTTGAATGACGACTGCAGGCTGCAATTGCTTTTCCCTACTGCTAAAGTACTTTATGTGTGGTTAAAGCTTTTCTTTTTTTTATTTTATGTAAATGACCAGTGTCTAAACAATATGGTGAAATACCATCCTAAATGGTCAACCATGTGCTGGCTACACTCATCTGATTACAATGTGCCCAAGAGGACCACACAGACAATACATGATAGAGAAATGACCTTGGCATGTTTAGACGTTGTTAAAGGTGTGTTTGACCTTTTTATGTATTTGTTTATTTTATCTGAAATCTATAGCAATGAATAGATAGAATCAGAAGTGATTGTGAAACTCAGGAAGTGGAAAACTGAGAAGTAAAAACAGCATACCGTCCATTAGGTTTGAAATGAGAGATCTTCTTGAGTAGGCGTGCTATAAAATTTTAACAATAATCTTTTGATTTTATAGTCATGATTTATTTATTTATTAGAAATAAAACTAAATCACTGGCAAGTAAATAAAGCTGCCCTACTCAGAGATGCAACTGTTATAATCTGAGTCTGACCTCCTAACTTGAAGGCAACACAGAGGTTTTCTTCCAGTGACGTCACTGCCCATTTGTGGGCATTTCATACTACAATTAAAAATGCAACACTTTTGTCTCAAAGATTTGTATTTACTTTATGTGTTCGGGTTCATCTGCTTTTTTTGTGGTAAAATTAACGTTTCAAGGTGTGCAAAAGAACTAGCATCTCCTACAGTCACAGTTGTGATTTCAGCATCATTTTTGTCTAAAAATATGATAACATTATCACTCTTTTGTGTTCTTGTTTTTTAGTTTCATGTATTAAAATAAAATCATGTCCAATTAAAATATGTAAGTGTTTATATATCATAAAAATGTGTTTCAGTCCATTATGAAGTATTTTCAAGCACTTTTTATTTTCTGATACCGTTTTTCAAAACTGGTTTCTGATTAAAATGTGCAACTAAAAGATCATTCATGAACCGCCAGGACTGTAGGACTTACAGATTCTAAACTATGTGATTGTACTGTGGACCTCTGTGAATCTTCCTAAACCTTTGAGGAACAAAGTGTGCCTGAAAAACAGTTGGCACCTTTTAAAAGATTTTACTACTAAGGGGCCTTTTTCTTTTAAGGATTCCTTGGAATCATGTTCCTAAGCTTTTCAAACTTGCCTTACCACTACCGCTGTGGGGGCGGTGTGAGACAAGTTACAACTGTGTGCTCTCCCCTTTCTTCCCTCAATCAACATTTGAATAGTTGTCAGATAACATGCCATTGCTACATGGAGTCTAAACCCCACCACTGGAGATTTTATTAGGAAAAACTAAATGCAGTCTGATTAACATGTTAAATTTGTTAAATACTTAAATATAAACACTTCTTCTAAAGCAGTGAATGAACAACTTTAGTAAAGTATGACTTTAATATGTACAAAAAAAGAGATAAAAACTATCTGCCAATAAAATCCAATGCTTCCACTGGTGACTGTTTTATTTCCAGGGAATGAGAATGTCATCCACTTAATTGTAGCTCACAATTTAATTAGATATAACTGGAATTGTGTTGTTCACTCTTGATGGTCCAAAAACATCAAAAACTCTCTGCGCACATTAAAAGAGAGGATTATGCTGGTAGTTGGTGCAAATCCAAGGAACAATCAACAATAATACTAATGAATAAAATAATTTGGCTAATAAACCCTTCATTATATGATTTAAAAATACAAAATAATTGCAACATATTCTGAATGTTTTATTTTATTTATAGTTATTTATAATGAATGCATATGTATGGATGCATTCATTTCTTGAAAATGATGAATGAATTATGAGCTACAACATAAAGTAAACTGTGACTCATCAGCAGAGCCTCACTGATGATCTGGCAAAAATTTAAAAATTGATAAATCCCAGAAAACAGATTAAAACTGAACAATTAAGGCACAGCCAGCCAATATGTTCCAGTTATTTGGGTGGTAATGTTCATCTACTATCCTTTTTTTTTTTTTTTTTGTATTTAGTTGCTAAGGAAAATCTAGTTGAAGCGTCTAGATTTTGTATTAGGTTGAATAGATTGTTCTTTCGTGATCTAGCCCAACGCCGATGCCGACTGGGACTAAAGTTGGGCATATAAAGCCCTGGTGCTTAGTTTTGAGTTGCACCATTTTTTTGTTCTGCGGTGAAAATATGCACCAAAGTGACATTCAAACACTTTGCCAAGTCTAAACACGTTTTAAGGTATGATACAGAAATTATAAAACCAGCTTAAAGAAGTTTTAAGGAATCAAGAGTGGAATAATCTGTTCTCACTATTTCTTTTAGCTATATATCCGCCTCAACATGCCCCTGCAGCCAACCCGTTCGCAAGCATGCCTGGCTATGAGGGAATTGGTGCAGGTAAGGAGAGTCCGACTAATTCAGTTGTACATTTGCAGCACATTGGCATCTAACTTTCCGTTGTTGTTGCAGGTGGTTTTTTGCCTCCTCCTGTACCTTTACAGCCTGTAGCTCCAGCCCAACCTGGCCCCACTCCTGAAGAATGGAAGTAAGATCTCGTTTGCATCGCTGAACAGTCAGTGAATCACATGTTGATCTGTGTTTGCATCCATCTTATATTTTATTTGTGTTTGTTTGTATGTTTTTTTGTTTTTTTTTTCAGCATCCCCGCTCTGTCAGAGGATGTTGCTCGTGAGGCATTCAAAGACTATGTGCAATCTCAGTGCTGCTACCAATCAGGCCCAGCCAATGAGGGTGTTATCACCAACATGGAGTCATTTAACACATACAGGGTGATTGCATTTTATATTACTAATAAAACCTTTAGACTTTGTCATTTGCCAGTAAACTGTTACTAAACATTCATGCTTCAGTTAGCTGTCCTAATTAAAAAAGACATAAAGTTTTTAACATCATAATCGCCTGAATTTTAGTACCAAGCTTACTTGAACACATATACACATTTGGGCCCATCCTTAATGTGATATGCATGAGTGAATGCCAAAAAGAAAACAAAACTAAATTACTTATTACTTTGCAATAAATTGGTCTACACCATTATTTTCCTAAAAGAAACTTCTTGATCTTTTATCTGTTTGTCTGGAGATCCGATATCAGGACATAACCTTAACGCACCAGTTTATTCTGGGATGATCAAAGATTAAAAATTAAAAACAAGGCAGTTTTATCAATGTTTGAAACATTTTTTTAACAATTTAATTATACTTGCTATAACAAAATTGCTATTTTATACACTTAGTAGTTCCAACACATTAACAGTTTCTTAACGCTAACAACCTTATCCCCCCCATAGATTCTCAGTGAATAAACATGTCAGTTAGTGCAGAAAACCACAGCCACAAAACTCACCAGCACATTTCCCATGTCTGGTTTCATGTTCCCAACACTGTGCACGAAAGACACCATTGTTGCTTTGCATCTGTAGCTTTATATTTCTTGGTTTTCTATTCCATGGTGTGTACTCTTTTATCTGTGTGTCACAGTTTGGGACTGTTTTATGTTGGGCCAAAGATCCATCTTGACATGGAAAGACTTAAGTTAACTTAACTTAGTTGCTTGCTGCATAAAGGAAAACAGTACATCAGATCCCTAAGCATTCTTCTAAGAAGAATTCAAGCTCTAAACACACCCACACAGTCTCACAATCCCCAATACACATCAGTGTAAAACACTGTGGAAACTCTCAATCCATGTGATTAAGAATCCATCTGTTCAGGCTTGCAAGTCAAACTAAATGGCTTCCTCCAGCAATTTCCTCTTCGCGTTTTCTGGCCATACATTGTCTCATTGATTAAATTACAATTCACTCAAAGTTATCTAACCCATGTTAAGAGGTTAAACTGTCATACTATTGACTGTTGACACTTATTTTGAACAGAGAAACATACAAAATGTCCACCACACACCTTATGTGTAATAATAGCTTATGAAATTATAAAAACTTCTGCTGCCATTTGCTGCTTCTGTGTTTAAGGTGGAGGATTGCAAACAGCTCTTTTTTGCAATGTCACAGCTCTGTTGTTGTAATCTTCCTGTATATGTTCAAGGTAATTTTGGTCAATTGTTGTGATTTAGTTCATTTTGGGCTCCTCCAGGTAAAACCGCCCAATTACCCAAACCGGTGCAATCATGTTTTATTCAAATTAGAGCCAGTAGTTTAGAGCACAAGACAACATTTCTTGGCCCATTTAACTCAGGGATTGACAACTCCAGTCCTTGAGGGAACCTTTAGATGTGTCCTTTGTCAAACACACTTAACTAAAATTGCTGATTGATATCTGTATGCAGTCAGGTTTCTCCAAAGATCTGCTAATCACATAATTATTTGACTCAGGCGTGTTGGAGCAGGGACATATCTAAAAGTTGTAGGACACCAGCTCTCGAGGACTGGGGGTGCTTTGTGTTTTAACAAACTTCCATCTGTAAATGTACACCCCAATCGGGTCTATACAAGGATTTTTTTAATAACACAGAATAAAGTTTTAAAGTATTTTGTCTGTCTTGTAGTTGCGTCTGGAAACATTCACTGAGTCCAGATCAACTGAGATGGCCGAGAAACCTTATGAAGGTAGGAGCTCAGTATTCGTGTCCCCTAAACCCAGTCTTCATGTTAGATATTTAAAACTTCTTCATTTAGTTTTTGTTAGTTGAACACAATGTTATCTCATTGAAGCTTCTAGGACAGATTACTTGTTTTGTTTCCTTAACAGGGGAAACAGCTGACTTCTACACTCAGCCTGCCCCCACACCTTGGGAAGTCCAGACCAAGACCCCTGAGCTCTTCACCAAACACACCGAGGAGGTCCGAGTGCCATACACCTCCAATATCAAGGTGATTGTTTTTTAAAGGACACAAGTTCAAGTCAGCCAGTTTATCCTGCTGCTTTGTTGATTTCTTTACTTGATCCCAGATTCAACTTTTAGGACCATTTTATTCATTGTTCTGCTTCACTTGCCAATTTACTGTGCAGCACTATGGTTTTGAAGTTAGAAATTAAGAATAACTCAAACTCTTTGCAAAATTGTTAAACATCCTGCATGTGAAATCAAGCTTTCCTGGAAGCAAATCAGCTGATGTCAAGATGGGTCACAGGATGTGGCCGGAGGAGAGTGGCTTTGTAGACTCCAGCTTTCTGAAAAAAATGTTGATACATCTAAGATTTCTGTAAAATAAGCTACACAACTTCAGAGAACGCTTGATAATCCATGTTCAAGTTTTTGCCTGTGATCTTAAGGTTATCAGTCCTGTTTTTTGAGCAGCATCATGATTTCATTCAGAAAGACATGAACTGTTACATTTTTCAGTGAATTAAGCTGCAGCTATACCAACTTCCAAGAGGTTTTACATGCAATAAACACTTTAAAACCACTGAAGTTGTCCTCAAATTGGACTTAAAATCTTTCAATTGACAATCCAGAGCCAAAGCATAGCGATGACAAAAGTCTTAACCCTTATAAAAGACTTATAAAAGTCTTCATCAATCACCTCTGAAATATAATTTAGCAATACAGTTTGCTTTTCTTTTTTATTATTCAACCCAAATATATCCTGTAAGGAAGTTACTCAGGAAGTTTTTGAGGTATTATTTGAAATGTATCAGAAGCCAAAGTGTTGAGGAATCACTAGGCTGAGGTACATTTGGACCGAACAGTCTAAATTTCTTTGTATAGTCTTAAAAGTCCCATGGGGCCATTTATTTAATATTTATTCTGTAGCAATTTAATGCCTAGTCAAAGGGGTTATGCATGTTTTAAAAAGTACAGTTAAGCTCTTATGATTCATACTCTTGGCAGATCTAGATGAAAAAGAAATTTTCAGCCATCCAAGAAGTTTATTACAAAATGAAAAGCAGGCATCTCTCAGGAAAAAAGTGTATAAATTTCCCCTCCCCCAGGAAGAAAAACTGTTTTTTGTTCACATTTTATTAAAGGTATATATTTACTTAATTTATCCATTATATTTAATTTCAATAAATGTGCTTTTCAAAATCTGACAAGATGAACAGTGTAAACAAAAAGGCCACTTGCTTTTTGCCAGAGCTTTAAATTGTGACTAGTGTTCTGAGTTTCTGTGTGCTTCTAAAAGGTAGTGAGGTAATTCTTGAACTCCTGTTTGTGTGTAGGAATGTAACGCCTGCCATGCCGAAGGAACAGTGTCCTGCAAAGACTGCGAGGCAAAAGGATATGTAAGAAATCTTTCAAATATTCATATAAATCAGTAATAACATTTTGAGTTTTTAAAATCAATTGATTTGCTGGCTAATTAAACAAGTAAATTGGTCAGGCCTTATTGTATTACCAGCGAATATTTGTTCATATGTCCCCTTTAGAAACAATGCAATAAATGCAATGGCTCTGGTAAGAATGAGGAGGAAAACTGCACTGACTGCAATGGAACAGGAAAGGACAGGTAATCGAGCTCAATGTGCCTTGTTGATATAAATGTGGCAAATGAATTGGTAGCAAATATGTAATGTGTCATTTGACTAATAAAGATTAGAACAGTAAACAACTTTATTATTACATTTTAATTGAAACATTAGACTTGCAAATGACTTAAACATGGCTTGTTTAAAATTAATTCTGATCATATTTTATGTTTGTAATAATCAGCCTTTTTGAATGATGTCAGTAATGCGTTATTTAGTAACGTTATTGATGTTGTACCACTTTTTTCAGTAACGAGTAATCTAACGCGTTGCTATTTCAAATCCAGCAGTCAGACTACAGTTACTTATCGAAATCACTTTGCGTTACTGTGCATTCCTATTTTCTTTTGTAATTTAATTAAATTTCCTCTACGCGTCTTGGGGAGTGACCACCGTTTCTGTTTCATCAGAGATAGAAACATAAACAGTGGAGGGAAGAGGGAAATGTGCATTTTGTTGCTGGAAAAACAGGAATTATTTTGAGTTTCACTTGCCAAGTCTGATTATTATATTGAGCAGCTTTGGGCTTGGTTTTTATTTTTTTTTTTTTTCTAAAGTCGCTTGCAGATTTAATGAGATGCGGGACTCATTAAATCTGCAAATGTTTGGACTTGGAAATAGCAGACATAAACCCCCAGATGTCGGAAACGACATCCAGGTCGTTTACTTCAGGCTCTCCCTGTCTATCATTTCCCAGATGATCTCTCCTGCTGTGTCTTTGTTAATGTCAAGTTAATACATTACCTCTAAATGACGTCAAGCTTCACTTTGCGCTCCAAAAAACTGCAAACATCGAGACTAATATGAACAGTGCAATAAACGTGAAAACAGCCAGGAATGAACGTGTCCGTAAAGCTGTGCTTCTAAACGGCATTATAATTATTAATATTAAGATAAGTGTCACAAATCTGTGCAGCGGGACATCCGAGTTGTGGAGCCACAGGAGGAGCTCTGTGCGCTGTGTTCTGACACCAAACGCAGGGCCGTAACGCAGAACCTGGATGATGGGGCAGGAGGCTAAAATCCTATTTATAGTTTTCCAGACAATAGTGGAACACGCACAAATTACTGAAGTTTTTTTTGTACTGTTGTATCCATTGAACAATCTCCCCTTCAGTTCAACCTTATAAGTGGAGACACATTGTTGATGTTAACATCATCATACAATAACTTGCAATTAAGTATTGGCAAAGATCAATATAATTTTCACAGGTGGTGGAGCGTTGTTGTTAGCAGCTGCTGAACGTAACTAAATCAGTTACTTTTTCAAGGAGTAATCAGTAATTCGATTAAAGTTACTTTTTCAAAGTAACTATGCCATCACTAACCAGCAGATAAGTTCTGGGTTGGGGAAGTAACACTTAGTCTCCAGGATCAGGACCTCTCTCCTGCTGTTATATGACACTGTAGAGGTCTAGGTGAATGAAAGCAGCTTGACCAGTATGATAAATACAATGCAGATAACCAAAAGCTGAAGAGGGGTGAGGAACACATTATATAATTTTCCATTGCACTCTTCACATAAATGCATCATACTTTAAAGTGTAAATCTTTGTTTCCAATTTATTTTGCAGTATGCAATAGTTGCAAATGTTTATTGTAAAAAAAAATTTAAATATAAGAAATATGCCTTTTTAATGATCTAAGGGTACAGTTTGGGCCCAAAACAAGAGAGAATCTGTTGTGGTAAATGACTAAGTTTAACAGATTCTATTTATTTTATCTTTTCTTTTTTTTATCAAGTATCAAAACAATTATGGGCCTAAAATTTACCAATATAATCTTTAATTCATATGTTTAGTGTGATATGCTTCTGACTGGGTTTGTATTTTTTTGTGAAGGTGTTCAAAGTGCAGTGGTGCGGGAAAAAAGAAGTGTGAAACCTGTAAAGGAAAAAAAAAATTGCTGACCTTCATCAAACTCAAAGTGGAGTGGTAAGTTTCCTAGACCCCTACAGCTGTAACAGGAAAAGATTTACAAGGTTACATAGTGGATTTAGACAACATTAAATTCACTCCCTTTTGTTTCTATATTTTAAAGCTTCAGCCGTTTTAAACGCTACCTGACATAAAATAATCAATTCCTTATTTTGTTTTCTAAAGAAACTGCCTAATAATTCACAGTGTACTTGAAGAAGCTGTAGCAGACCCTGAACTGTTTGTTCTTTCAATATTAGTTTTTCACTAATTACATGAAAAATCATGTAACAGTGTTGTTTGTATCGATTCCCAAGGAAGTAAAAAGATGTTTTGTTTTTTTTAATTATTGTTTTTAGTCTGAATACTATTGAGAATGTTGGATCACACATGAAGCAAACCCTGCAGTGCTTTTAATTTTACATATTTGAATATGTGAAGGTGTTTGCTTGCACCTTGGAAAATAAGCATGTTTGTACCACATCTTATTACTGTTGATGTGAGGAGTGATCATATAGTAATGCAAAGTAGGCCTTATAAGTGGTATCTGGGGTTTGTCAGAGTTGTTCCCAATATTCCAGTGGAAAATCCAATTTTTCAGTTGATTTTTCTGACTGCGAAGTCAGAATCAGACCAGAGACATATCTGAATCCTCCAGGACACTGTTGTTTAGGAGATTGACACTCCTGCTAAAAAATTATCATATTCACGCATTTTGCATATTATACACTGCAGGAAATACTGCACATATTTTCCTGGGGCTTAAGTAGAATACAGGGTATGTGTAACGTTTGAACAGCCAGCTTCATGAGTTGAATTTGCTGATTTCTGTTTAGGGCTAACCATGTGGACAACCATGTGGTGGAGCAAAACTCTGGCCTGAAGGCTGAAGAGTTGAACTCTGTGAATGGCAAGGAGCTGCATAAGATGACGCAGATCATGGTATATACACACACTCACACACACTCTTGATGCATACTTTTTTTTCCAGTGGATGAAAGTAATTTAGGTATAAAAACATAAAGACATCAATTTGTTTTGATTCAGTAGAAATGACCAAATCAATTAATTAGATAAAACAAGGAATCGATGATAATAAAACAATGAGCAAATGAAAATAGGAGAAAACGGGCAACTCTAGTAAATGAGAAACTGTGACGAACATTATCTCTAGATGTTTGGCTGATTTGTAATACAAATATGAAATTCTGACATACTGTATTCATATCTGTTGCATATTATGCAGGATTCTTGAAAATGTTCGTAAATTAAAGCATAATTTAGGATGTTTAGTATCTAAATTCATGTAATAAAGAAATTAACTTTTTTATAAGAGCTCTTATGGCTCTTCTCAAAGACAATAATTAGATTCTACCTCAACTATTTTTGTCTGAGGTTAACTTCTATATTCCTAAAATCATATTCATTACTTTTACTTTTGCAAATGTGTTTCATTTAGTGATTTTACAATACATATTATTTTCAACTATTCTAAACATAATTTTAATAATTTATACTTTTCAAGCCTCTTGGAATAATAACAAAAACTTGTGCCTGTACATTTCATATACACAATAGTAGTGGGTGTTTGGTGCTCAGGTTTTCAGCTCCATGTGTTTCCTCACAGGTCTACCCGCTGTATGGGTTCCCAAATCCAGCCATCGTTGAGGCCTCTGACCGTCTGATCAAAGAGCATCAATCCAAGTATGCTCAGACATCCAGGATCCTGCAGCAGGTTCGTTTATAATAAACATGAGTAAACACCTAACTTGCATTAAAAAGAAACAACAGACTGAGCACTGCAGGCAACATTTTTATTTTAGGTTCTAATCTAAATAAAACCACCTGAAATGTTAAATCTTCGAGCTTTTTTAATTTATTGGGTATTTTGTTAGGTGTTTTCGTCTTTTACAATAAAATAACTTTATCTGTTTCTTTCAGAGGCAGACTGTTGAGTTGATCCCCGTTACTAAGGTGAACTACAAGTGGAAAAGTAGCATTCACATCTTCTATGTTTATGGAAAGGAAAACAAGGTTAACACTGACAACTACCCAGAAACCTGCTGCTGCGTCATCCTGTAGACAAAAATTTAAATTCAAATGTATACTTCATTTTCTTTCAACAGTAATATTCCTTAATACATTTTAAATCTACAATATTTTTTTCAACTGGTTGTGTTTGCAGACAACCAGTGGTTTACAGTAACATTCATAATATTGTAAGATGTTGGGCAGAAGCTCTGATGCTTTATCATTTATCTTTATATTACTCTGTTTTACAATACAATTCTGTGGAAAAAAAATATTAACTCTAGAAGGTAAGTCTCTGTCTTTTAAATCTTCTCTTTTTTTTAAATCTGGGCCGTCCAGCTTTTGTTTTTTATTAGTTTTACTTGACCTACGTGTCAATGAATTCTATCTTCATATCATGACTATTACACTTATACCTCATATACTGTATGTAACATGAATGTTTGTTTTTATAATAGCCGCTTACAATATAATTTTACTCTCATTATGAAGTAAATATCTTTGTAATCAATGGAGTGATAAGTGCATTTATACATGATCATGAGAAAATGCCACGTTTCTGTGAATACAGGAGTACAGTGAATCCCGAACCAGATCCAGTTTTGCTTGTTGGCTTGTTTCTGTTCTTCAGGAGGTCGCAAACCTCAGTGATCTGTGGAGATTTAATGGATCAACAGGAATCAGTCCGTTTTAACATGAATCTACTACAAACTGAGCCATCTTATATGTTCAAGTGAAAATTGTGTGAAATATCTAGTCACCCTGAGATCTCTTCGCACGATGATGGGTGGACTGTTTTCATTGAATACTAACAGCAAAATCATTAGTCTCTTAACTTTGTCTGCTTGTTCTGTTCTGTACTGTACTGTATATTTCCCTCTGCTGCTTTTATTACTGGATTGTATTTTGTTTTTTTCTGAAAAAAAAAGTCATCTAGTAACCCATACCTGACATTGTTTTACAGTCAATGATATGTCAGATAAAGGCACTTCAGGTTTTCTTTTGGTTTGTTTGATTGTTTTACCAGTAATATTTACCCAACCTTGCATGAATTTATTTTACTTTTAGATTTTTGTATCGCTAAAGTTTTTACTGAATGAGATGGGATCTGTTTGCATTTTAGGAAAAATGACTGACCTATTGCTGTTATACCATTCATTTTGTAAAATTGTGTGGTGCTATGTTGCAAACACATCAGTCATGTACATGCTACAACATTGTGAACAATAATCATTAGGATAATCTTTTGATTCATAAATGCCTTAAATACAGCACTGTGACTAACAATCATTTCTGACAGTAACATTTAGCATGTTTTTCTCTTATTCAAATAATAATAAAAAAAAACTTTTCTTGCTTCAGTTATCTGTTTTGCAGTCATTCAAGGCAAGCAGTTAGTTATTTCACAAAAACTGGCTTAATTCATCTATCATTGTTCTTGCTTTCCAGATCAGGGTGAGTGGACTAGATACCTGATGTACATCAGTCCCTAGACAGGTTAAAAGTCTATCACTTCAGTAAGTTGCAAATATGTTAAAATATAATGTATTTGTATGTATTTTATTCAGGCAAACAACAAGCAAAGGGTGAGTGCCTCGGCTCATCTTTGTCTCAAGAAAATCCATTAAGGTTGAACCTGTCCTTCTCAACTCTGTGATGTTATCCAGAGGTTTCAATCACATCAACTCTGAGATGCCCTTTGTAACTGGAGCTCAGCATTGGATGCACTGTAGAAAAGTGACAAGATAAAGAACAAGCTACCAATCTGTCTGATGCTTACTGCAGCTGTGAGACATTGAGTGCAGTCTGTCTGACTTCAAAACTCTTATCAGTATAGATAAACGGTAAATGCGCTCCTCCAGGCTAAAACAGAGCAAGCTATTTCTTTTGTAGTTCAATGAAGAAACCTCTTAATATTATTATTTCCTCACATATGCGTTTACTATTTTGAAGTTTTTCAGACTTTGTGAAGATTTCACATTTAAGGATAAGAGCAAAAGGTGTTACAGTTTGACTGCATATTAGAAATGTGACGGTAAAAAATTTGCACTTATGTCAATATTGTCAACGGTAGCTTTAGCTATCTTCCTGATATAAGGCTAAAAATAAAGTGCTGTGAAACATAACAGCACTTTATGTGCACAGTTTGCACATCCATTTTTGTTTTTCGGAAAAGATTAGCATGAAAAACTATGTGAACACAGTTATCTATAGTTAAAGAGCCTAATTTATCTCAATATTTTTAAAATTCTCTAAGTTAAACTTTGATTTGACTTGATCTACCAGTCTCCAAAATAAGCAACGTTTTACAGACTAAGGTTCAGAATTTATTCAGGGGAATTCGACCTTGAGTAAGAGCAGGAAGACTTTACTCAGTGCATGTGCTTAACTCATCTTGCACAAAAAAAGTGAATAATAGCAAAAATGTAAGCCTTGGCAGTAGCAAGAGATTGACAAGCCACACATAGAAAAACGTGACATGAATGATTTTCCTGCAGAGAATCCCTTTGAAAGACAGCACTTAAGCACAGCAGATAAATATGGGCTTAAAATATCTGAGACTTTATATTTTCATGTCAGAACAAGATGTTTCAGTTTTAAAACACTATTGGAAAAACTCATAAAAAAGTAAGAAAAATGCTTCACCCATTGTGATGACCAAAGACTATTAGAACAGACACCCAACTACTCCGTCTGTCTTTTTCCCAATCATGTTCGTTACCTTGATAAAAAGATGGATTATTCATAGTTGCAAGAACATAGGCAGCATGTATGCCCAAAAGTAAGAAGCAGTATATATAGCAGGAAATACTAGCGGTGGTGACTATAAATATCTTCATGTCCTGATGCCAAACAAGTGGATTTGCTGCAACATATCTTAACGTTGTGGTAAATGTTTGATTTGAAATGCCATGAAGTAATGAAGGTAATGGAGCTCACCACCAATCAGCCAAGCCATTAGGAGATGACCATAAAGACTTCACAAGGACTGCTGAATGGACATTATTGTAAGTTGCACTAGACTGATTTAACCTCCTGCTTCTTGACCATCAGATGAGGTGACAGCATCCAAGAGCTGACTGATCTTCTAACATTTAAAGGAAAACTCTACAACATCATTATATCCTAGACAAGAAACACATTTTGTTTTCATTGTTTTATTATTGATGCGTTGCTCCGTAGTCACTATACGAGGTTCAATTTACTAGATGTGACTTGGTTCCCTTTTTGTCTTCAGAACTTCCTTAATTCTCTGGGATCGATTCAAGAAGTCCCAGAAACAATCCTCAGAGGTTTTGGTTTGTAGCTACATTGCTATGCTGTATATTTGCTTCAGATCTATCAGCTGCACATTCATGCTTCCCCAGATCCCAAAGGTGCTCTGTTAGACTTAGAGCTGGTGATTGTAGAGACTGTTGGGATGCAGCATCCAGCTAGAAGTAGCCATAAGGACATATTGTAGCATACTGCGGTAATAAAGGGATTGGCTTGTATGATCATTAGCAATACTCGGGTAGGCCTGTAGAGGCCAAAACTGTGTAAAGAAATAATTATGCACACTATGACAACACCAGCAGCAGCATGAAGTGTGTCAAGAGGGTCGGTATGAATGCAAGCTTTCATGTTGTTTACACCCATTTCTGACCCTATCTGACTGTCATAAATAATTCTGGACTCATCCAGCCAGATAACATTTTTCTGATCTATCATTGTTCAATTTTGCTCAACCTGTGTGATTTTTATTCTCTGTTACTTGTTCTTAGTTTGCTAGGGACTGGATTTCTTTGGTTTTACCAAGTGATTATTTAGGCAAATGCTCAGTCTAAACAATGTCCTCTTATCTCTGACACAAACATTTTTGCAATGCAATACTTTTCTTTTTTACCGGTACAATTGCTTGCTTAAACTATTCTCTGTAAATCCAACAACAGATTACTATTTTTGAAAATCTCAGAAGATCACCAACTCCCAAAATACTCTGACTAGTCCAGGACCAATCACCATGCTGGGGTGCTGAGAGGCTCATTTGGTACCATGTGCAGAGGCTGTAGTAATCCTACATTAATTGTCATTGGTTCTATTCTCGGGCTATTTGCTGCATGCTTTCCTGTCTTTCTTCTCCCTATTTCCTGTTCATTTACTGTTCAAAAGGGTCAGCAGTGTTGTAAAAAAAAGAAAAACATTACCACATTAAAATGACTCAAAAGTGTTCTTCATTTTGATCCTCAGCCTTAACTTTAGCAAGCCATGTTTACAACCTCCAGATGCCTAAATGTATTAAGTTGCTGGTATGCTTTTGGTTTTGGCTTATTCACTGAGTTTTGAGAAGTAACTGAATAGATGTTCCTAATAAAATAGTCAGTGAGTTCAAATTATTTTGTTTGTTTTATTACTTATTCTCCTCAGAATGGCTCTGATTTATAGCTTTCTTTTGTATAGACCATTATGCTAGCAGTCTCTTATGCAACAGTCTACAACATATACAACTGCTTTCCCATAACATCATGTGGGATTATGTGATATTATGTAATGTACATTGCTCCCAGAATTCTCCTTGTGGCCCAGTTATCTTCAAAATACTTTCTTGGAGATTATAGAGAATATCCTTTACTTTTCCTCTTGTGTGAGACACAACCTTTTACAGGCCTGACGGAAGATGATTCCCCGCCTACATAAGCAGTATTTTAACATAACAGGAAGCACTCATCTGTGAAATTAGACATTTTGTGGACAAGATAAGAACCTACTTGGTTTGACTCTGATTCAAGTGGAAAAACAATCGTGTGTGAAACCGGTGGAATGTGAAAACAGAATATGAAATGACTTTTAATTCAACAACAGAGCTGAGAAAAAGTCTTCAACATGTCAAAAATTTCTCCTACTTTTGTTTTATTGTGATATGAACTTCATTTGAACTCAATATAACTTTCTGGGCAGGAGAAGAAGGGTAGGCCTAGTGGTGAGGGGGATAGCATTTGTTTATGATTTAATGCTGTAAAATACCAAGTGCCAGTTGCTATGGACAACATAGTGGAAGAAAATGTTTTGAGAGCTTTCTGTGTTTTATATGCATGTTCTAGAAGCAAGAAAAGATTTGGAAATTTTAAGAAGAATCTGATTTGATCTTTCCCAAGAACCTGGTGTCCAAAGCTGTCACCATGTATCTACCATAACTACCAATATTTTCTCCAAGATTTTACAGTGCTTTGCAGTATCAAGAAGCAGACTAGAAACCTGTCAAAATCTACACAGCAAGCTTGAGTTTCACAAAAGCTCTCAGATTCTGGTGTATACATGTTATGAGAGGCTTCCCTAGCCTGTTTGACGCCCTGGGCGAACCACCTTCTGGGTGAACCCTTCTGTGTAGTTGTGGACGGGTTTTACTTTCCAAAATGCCAAAATGCAATTTTTCTTTGGGAATTGCTTCTGCATGCTGCCCCCCACAAATTGCCACCCTGGGCGGTTATCCATGTCACTCATATCAGAAACTGTCACTGCGTGTTATAGACTAGAATTGACATTCTGAGAAAAATCTAAATTATGAAACAGATCTTCAACCTTATCAAGAGGTTGCAGAGTATCAAGAGTAAAAAGAACAACAAACATCAAAATAGGTTGTGAAATTTAATTTGCTGTTGCCAATTGTGGTTTTGCTCCACAATTTGTCCGTTTTTAGTGTGTTTACACACTGCTATATGGTTAGCACTGTGACTAATGTTACATCTCACACAAACTGCACAATGTTTTTATGGGAGCTCTAACTGCTACTCACTCAGCATAAGGGTTAAGCACAATCAAAAGACAGAGTGAGAAAAGTAAAGTGTGCTGTGAAACACGCTGTACTGTTTTTGGAGTGGGGCAAAAAACCCCAAGGTTCACTGATAACCGCACCGATAATAAATAACCTCCCCTCCCCGTTGGGCGGAGCCTCTGCTGTGCATCATAATGCCATCAGCACAGCGGTTTCACAAAGAGACGAAGTAAAAAACCCTGTGGCCTGCACCGCTACTTCTGCTGCCGCTACATGTAAGTTTCTCATTCTCGGTGTGTTCCCACCAGGTTTTCAAGAATCTTGTCGACTGTTTGGTTGGACCTAAAAAAATGTCTGTACTCGCACTCAGCGGTTGTTTTTATTTGTTGAATGTGTCGCAGTGTGATGGTGACTCAGGCGAGCAACTTTCGAGCAAGTTTTTCTTGGATTTATTTTTATAATTTTTTTTAATCCAAAGTTTTGGTTAGTACCTGATGGTTTTCTTGCTCTTTGTGGTATTTGGTTGTTGTTTTGTGTATTTGGGTTACCAAAGGATGGGAGTGGGTGAGACCGACAAGAAAGAAAAGTAGTGTGCGGAGGAGGACACAATACTTTGGAGACTTGGTCTGCACTTTCTTCACCAACTGTCTGTCAAATTAGTTCGCAGGGTCGTAGCAGCAATTTTACAGTTTCCCATGGGAAAACGGCTACTTGCCCAAGTATGTGTTAGGTGCATTTCACTGCCGAAAGTCTTTCTATTTAACATGCAGGTGCATCCCAAAAAATTACAATATCGTCGAATTTTGTTTATGTACGTATTTCAGTTTAAATCCATCCATCCATCCATCCATCCGTATTTCAGTTTAAATGTTAAACTCATTCATAATGTAGACACATTACACTTGGTGATATACCTCAAGAATTGATTTCTTATTTTTTTATAAAGTTCGACCACATTCAAAATTTCACCTTCTTAGGAAAGTATAGTGTAAGAACGACTAAAAAATGTTTAGATTCAGAAATGTTGCGACCTACATAATTATAAAGAAGATTGTCATTTTAACCCTCCGACAAGTCCTTAAAAAAGACTCATTGGAGGGTTTATCTAAGCCTTTTAACAGAAAGGTAAGTGGAAGCAAAAAGTCTGATGGAAAAGAAAGCAACAAGTATTGAATTCAGTTTATTTGTTTAACACCTCTCCACAGAAAATGGCTTTTGATGACACAAAAAACAAACTGATCCAGTTCATATCCAGAAGAAACAAATTCGATATAATTCAAATGCAGGGATAGATTCAAATTCAGTCAAGGGTTTCTATTTATTAGATATTCCAGTCAATTTATATTGACAATTAATGACATGTTATTTATCAAAGCAAATGCAGCCAGTTGCATCAAATTATTCATTTTGCAGCATTCTCCCAATAAAGTGTGTGGAAATGGAGGACAGATGATTTTATTGAGTAATTCACTTTCCCTGTGTTAAAACAGTCTTGAAGTAGATGGTGTCAGAAACATTTTACTTGGATGTTAATGGCTACCTTGGCTATCTTAGTTTGTCATGTCGAGCAACTGTCTCCATCATGGATTTAACTTTTAACTAATTTGACTGCAAGATCTCCTTCTGCCACTGCTCACCCTTGGAAAACATTAGAGCTGGTAACTGCTAAGGAGCCTGTACCTAAGGAAATGGTACCTCTAGTAGAGGTTTTCTCTGAAATGTATTTATAATCATTTCTATTTAAGATGGCTCTCACCCAATGTCATATGTCTCATTCATCAGTGTAATACAAGCATCTGCATTCTGTACAATATCTGGAGTTTTTAAAGAATTTTGTTGAAAAGGCTCATAGTTCTGGTTCAATGTATCAAAGCTATGTCCTGATTTATGTCATCCATCTTATAAAATTTTGAAAAAGGCCTTCTATGAAAAAAGGCTCTTTCTTTTTCTTAGACTCTACTCAATTTTGCTTCCTTGAGTGGGCACAAGTCTTCAGAAGTCCTTTTTTTTTTACATTACTGTGACATATTAACTTCAAATACAGTGACTTAAAACTCTTGCAAAGATGGTAAATCCCAATGTAAAATAAATTCATCATACAAAATATTTAATCAAGAACTGGCAGCCGACACATGGAGTCATGTTTTCACTGTAACAAATTCATTACAGCATTTTAAAAATTATTTTTACTTTGAGGTGAGATGATGATTTTTCCTCATAGTCAGTATTGAAATATTAGTCGACAATGACTAATATTCTAGTATGACTTATGTCGAATTGAATAGAAATTATCTTTGTTCCTCAGTGGGAACATTCAGGTGTGTCGGTAGCAAAGTGTCAGGCAAATGTTTTATTGTAGTCCAGCAATATTTTGAGATCACCATTTGTTCTTATTTTTTTGTTGTTGCAATAATAAGGAATTCCTAATTGTCTGAAATGAGCTGGATAAAGCAGCTTTTACTTTCTCACTGTGTGCTTCTGTGGTAGAGGTTTTTCAGATCACTCAAGCATTGGATTGTAGAAGTGCTAACCTTTAGGTAGAGCGAACATCAGGTACTTGTAAGGTTGAAACCACTTCCTCTATTTGCTGTTGAAAACTTATTGCTCTCTATGATGTTGCCGATTGAAGGTTCACCAGAATTCCAGCTGCACACACAGACTGACGGATCAATCTCTGAGGTCTGCTTTGAGCCATTTAACAAGATGTAGTGTTTAAAAGTTTCAAATTTTCATGGTCTTCACAGCCACAGCTTATTATTTAAACATTATGAGGCTTAGCTTAATTTATTGGCTAGCTAATAACTGCAGCTGTCAAAAATACATTATTTACATAATTTATTTCACTGCATGGTTTGATAGTCTTGCTGCTAAGTAGATTGCTACTTACTGAAACAGTTGTAATCAACTGTGCTGATCTTTCAAGCAAATATCAGTAGAAAATATTGAGACGCTGCATTTCCTGTGGCTGTAACTTCAAAAGGTGCTTGAATGGAAGGCAAAAAAAGCACTGGAAAGTGTTAGACATGGTTTTAAAAGGGGATGATGTCTCAGTGGAAAAAGCAGGAGTATTTTCTTTGTACCCTTTTCAGCTTTTTATTGCTTTCCAAGTGTTTTGTGACGATTGGAAACAACACTAAATAGTGTTGAAATTGCAGAAAAAGGGAGAGAGAGGTTTTGCGCTTGGTCTTAAACATCTAAGAATGTGAATTTGGTGAGATTGGAAATGACCTAATTATCTGCATGTTTTCCAGGCATGATTTTCTGTGTTGACATCTGGCAAAATATTTGGTGACAGACTAAATCCTAACCTTTGCTATTTTCTGCTTGTGGAAAATTTTGTAACCAACTGAAGTGATTTGGATTGCATGATATCTATGTAAACCCAAATGAAAGTTAAGTCTCTGCAAGTCATTTACTGAGTTGTATGAAAAATAAAAGGCAAAATAATAAAGAAAAGTCTTTGTGGACAGTTATATCATAAAGCAATAACTTCCCATATTGCTTTATGATAAAAGCTAAAAATATCATCAGTGTGCTGTTAAGTTTGAGCAGGTTATGTATTGATCATTTAAAAAATAATTCTTAAAAGGTTCATCTTTCAAGTGTGAGGTTTATCAGGACTTGATCTAAAAAATGTTTTGGTCATAAAATTAGGCAAATTTAAATGAACAGCCCACATGTAGTTGCTGAACAAAAATTATGCCACCCTGCCAAAGCAACGAGTGAAAGCTGAACATTATTTTGGAGTCTATCATTCTACAAGTTTAAAAATATTCAAGCCAGCTGCCAGGAGCAGAGTGAACGTCCCAGCGAGTTCACCCCGAGCAACTGGAAAATATCCAAGAGCTACATCTCAGACTCTCTGTTAGCATGTTAAAAGTTGAGGCACATGACAATTGGGGCAGGAAAAGACAGAAAAAACAATGACTTGTTCTGCATGGATGTCAGAAGAACAGTGTTTGGCTTCTTTTTTTCTTTAGGAAAAAAATGTTGCAGAACAGCTTGGGTGTGCATAGTTTTGTCTGAGCTAGCATCTAAAGAAGCTAATGCAGAAGATTATTACTTCAGGGTCTAGCTAGAAGAAGCACAACAAATAAGCAGAACATGTGAGAGAGGACTTGTAAAATTTTGTCACATGCATTAGCACTAAAAACTGAAACCAAAGATCTGTGTCAGACTAATTGTGCCGAAAGATGATTTCCTCCACTTCAGTTTAAAAAAAAAAAATCTAAATAACTAATCACATTGACTATCAAGGAACCTTTTTTGTGTTTCCCCTTTTATGTATTTTGTGTGAGGTTCACAGCAAGAACACTTTCAGTGAGCTGTGACAAAAGATTTGCATGTCTTTATGATTATGACTAATTAGTCTAACAAAGCAGAGCCATAAACGTGCTGTTAGACATGAACTGTGTTGTCTTGTAGACTTTGTGAGATGGATGAGATTATTGATACTTACACTGTGCGGGTAATAAGGATAAAATAAGTTGTGGCAATTGAAGCCTCATTATTTTGAAATGTCAAAAATATTGAGGGTATTTTGTCTGTCATGCTTCTTCGTCTTCTTTGAAACTTTGGTTAGAACAGTTGTAGCTTTTTTCCACTTTAACTTGAATAGAATTGACTGTTAAAAATTTCTAGAACGATTATTTAAACTTTCTATGATTACTTGACATTTTTGGTCTCGTCTATAAATCCTTCCAATTTAATTTTTTTTTTCCTGTGTCATAGTCTTGCTATATTTGATTTGGTAACAATTGTACTTGGTATCATGGAAAGACAACTTAGTCTGCAGTATTGTTCAGTGAGTTCTCTGAGTATGTAATTAAAGGTCCTGTGTTTGATGCATGGGGTTGAAACAAGACACTGAAGACACTTAATGTACAGATGGAGAGGCAGGTTGTGTCATCTGAGTCAGTACGTAGGCAGATGTAATTATAGAGGCCTTACTCTCAATCTTCACTACAGAAACAGATTGTTCAGACTCACTGTCTACTTCAACCAGGGTCATTTCTTTGGCCCACAACCACAGATTAGCCTCAGAAGTCTGAACTGACTGAAAGGCAACAAAAGGTCAGTCAGACAGAAATAAGATTCTATTTACAGAAAAAATGGCCACACCTCAAACTGTTATTTAAAGGAACATTTTGGTATGAATCTGTCAACTGTAGATGTTATCATTCTGGTCTTAAGTTTAGAGACACTCATCACCATCTTGAGTATCCTATTAATTTTGGACCTTTATTGATCTTACTTGAACAAGACATGCATTTGGTAAGGAGAAATGATAATATTTCAATACAACTTAAAAGCAAAATCCAGTATGTTTGATTTAGTGTATATTTTCTCTCATTCACACTTCGTTCGTCAAAATTCTAAATACAGCTCTAACCTGTGGTGAACCTCAAATGTCACCATTAATATCTGAAGTTAAGATTTCTGAGCAAACTGCAACAATACCACATGTTTTTTATGCACATTAGCAAGCTTATAGCATAATTTGAGATACATTTTAGATATTGATTTGGTTAGTTTCCTGGCACAGAACAGTTTTCTTTTGTTTGTTTTTTTTAATGTAGTCCAAATATCATCTGTGGGATAGAGGTTGGGAGGCATTTTGGAAGTTGGTTAGCCCTTTTTTTTGTTGTTTTTTTAATTTCAAAACTAGATTTTATTTGCTTTTGAGATCATTATCCTTTTGTATTGTCCAGACTGCCCCCATGCTTTAACCATTTATCTGTTGATAATGAAAATTAGGAAAACCTGGCACAGAGTTGCAGGTTCTGAAAAAACCTTTTAATCTTAAGGGACATTTTTTCGATTAAGTTATTAAAACTTGAACAATGTGCATTAGCAAAATTGGGTGTTCAAACTTAAAAATGATTTTTGAACAACAACAAAAAAAGAAAGTAGTTTTGGGAGGTTTAGATGAAATTTTCTGAGTGATGCAAGTCCCTCTTGTTTCCTCACATGAATGGTACACGTTTGTTTATATTTACAACATACCAAACTAAGTAAAGGAATTTTGAATGTTCATCTGATAAGTGATATCACTCTTCCTCTGTGCTGTTGCTGTTTTCCAGTTGATAACGTCAGGCCATAAGAGCAGCTGCTTTCTGTTCGCACATGAAAACCAAATGTAAGGGGCATGCAATAAGAAAGGAAAAAAACAAGAAACACTGGAGCTGTGGTTTCTCAGCACAGGAAACCATGTGACCTCTAACTCGCTCTCCTCCATGTCAGGCCCACTAATTCTAAAATAACATACAGACTGACTCAGCTGATGGTCATTATGACGCCCCTCTTCTTTCAACTCTTTCTGATAGGTGTGGCTTTTACAGGCTTCTAAATACATGTGTTTTCTACTCTGAGAGGAAATTGGTTGTCTAACCAGCTGCAGTGAAAGCTTTCTGCAAAAAAAATTGAGTTGTTGCTGCAGGATATGGAGTGACATGCCTCTTGTCTTTGAGGGACCTGCTTTGGCAGCAGATTAACGTAAAGACAACTGGAATGAGATCACGACTACACTGTCGGGCTGCATATTCAAGTTCTGCATTTAGCAGGACGGGGCTTATGCACCATTGCAAAGACCTTTGAACTTTCAGTTCTACCCAGAATAAAGAATCATGATGTGGACTTTGTCTAATTTGATCCCAAACCAAAATCAGTGAGTGGCCTGATTAAAACTGCTGAATGTGTAAGTCCTTGATTGTTACCGTTGATTTAAGGTATTAAAATGTTAACCTTCACTTTAGCTTTTAAAATGCCAGATATATCCCTGAATTTCCAATACAAAGTTTGAAATTACCTTTGGCTAACTGTCGAACTGCATAGTCCTCCATTATTTTGTTGACTTCTTATTTTTTTCAGTTTGTTCCCTATGGTTTTTGCTGAGCAGTCTAGGCAGTATGCTTTGACAAAACTGTACAGCACTTTGCACAGGGCAGTTAGTAGCCCTTCTAGAAGGAATTTATTCTCCTCTAAACTCTGACCAATTATTGCTTCTTCAGGGAAGGAAAACCAAATCTTCCTGTTGAGTATTTACAACTCAACAGGAAGATTTGTTTGTCATAACAAAAATATTTAATTTGGTTTTCTTTGGGGGGTGGGGAGGAGAGATTTCACTAGTTTGTTGGCACTCTGTATGAAAAATGTTAAGCTCAAAGATTATTTTTTTCCTGCTAATTTTTATCTATCAATTACTGTTAAGAACCTTGCATTATATTGTTTTGAAGGCATGAAAGCTGGTTAACTTACAGTATAGGTATAAAAAACATAAGTTGCATGCAACGACTAAAAAAAAGGGGACTTCAGTGGGCAAAGTTATTTTAACTTGCTTAGTTTTAAATAAATAGGTTATGTAGGTGAGTGCTTCCCAACATGGTCCAATAAGCACATGGGACCATGTTTATTTTAAATGCACGTTTTAGATGTTGCCCTTTTTTAACACGCATAATCCAGATGATAGAAACTCAGCAAAAGCCTGTTTATCAGCCATCAGTTAAAATCAGGTTTGCTGAAGCAGAGAAACCTCTAAAACATGAGGGTAAGTGTGCCTTGAGGACCACCGTTAGGGAAACGCAGATGAAAAACTGTTTTCCTAAGTGTGGACAGAGCCTGAATCAGTCAAAGACTCGTCTAAAACAGTAATCAGTGGGTGCCTGATGGCGGTGATTAAGAAGTTCTACATTTCCCAATTAGAGTGGAAATGGGAAGCTTTAACAAACATGACTGTGGTTGTATGTTTACCATTATGTGTTCTGACTTGAAGTTCTCGTTTAAATAAATGATGGGCATTGTGGTTTAGGGTGGAGATGCTCGGTAATCAGTGTTACCGAGCACTTTAAGATGGGAAGTGGCTTTTCTTCTCTTTTTTATTTTTGTTGCTATTACTTATTCCATGTATATTGTTCATAAATAATCAGTTTAACCCTTCTAGAGCTAAAGTTGCAGACTAAGCTTTGAAGTTAGACATCCACCTCTAACTGTAAAATTTTTAAAACTATTAGAGGATTAAATTTCACAAATGTAAACTCTTGCGAACATAACAAAGTTAGAGGCACACTGAAGTTAACAGCAGAGTGGAAGCTGAAACAGGAGTAGCTGAAACAAATCCAGATCTGATTGGTATTCACAGACCACGTTTGTCTGCAGGGAAACATTCCTGCTGGAGCAGAGCGAAGGTGATGTACAGGAGAAGAAGGAGGGGAGTTGGTGACTCCATTGTTCTCTAAAGATCAAGAACTTGGACTTTCCATGTATTTTCTAGTTTAACATTGTGGAACGTGTGTGTGTGTTGATATTAATGTATTGTTACAAACTCTTCTTTTGAATTACTATCATGGGTTTTTATTAAATCATTTTGAATATTGTAAGAGTTTTACTAGCTGGTTGAGCTCATGATGGATTTGACAAGTAGTTAAATTTTTACAAATTACTGCTTGAGATAATACTAAAGAGAGAATCCAATCAATTCTGTTTTTATTGGTCAGTTTGTCTTTTTCTCCTTCATAATTTGAGTCATAATAAAAAAATGTTCAAAGTTGTCAGAAATGTTAGTGAGAAATGTTTGAACATGAGTTCATCCTGTAATTTCTGATGTTTCACCATTCCTTTTTTTATATATATAAATAACCTCCTGAAATCCATATAAGAGATATAGTTTGTGGAAAAATAGCTACATGATTTGGACAACATTTGGCACACACAATATATTGCAAATATATTGGACATCTGAACAAAAATGTGCCTCATTAATATTGCAAAGAGCTGTTGGGAATACAATATGTTTTGCAAGGAATTCACACTTTGCTTGCCAATAATATGTTCAGCCTATTGATTAGTCTCACTGATGAAATTACTTGGAGGTGATACAGATGATGGTGCCAAAGAGAGATTGTAGAGCGTGGGAAATGAGACATGTTGGAAACTGGTATATTATTTCTCCTGATATCACTTGTCACTACAAATGCAGCCCTATTAAATGTTAGTAAATCATCCATAGACAAGAGTTCCTAAGCTACTGATGTTTAACTGCAGCAGTCCAATAGCTAACCAAAGTGTTTGCCCAAATATAATTTGAAGATTATGTTCATATTTTTGTCTGTCTGCAACAGATCATGTACCCACTGTGTAGAAAGCAGCACTGGACTCAAGCTTAATGGAAATAAAAAAGAGAGGAGAGACGACTGTAAAGAGAAAAATGTCCAGATGACAACGACTATGCTGACATAGCTAAACGATTTATCAGCTCATCAACACTTCCTTCCTCCTACTATCACCACCCCCATCGTCCGTCCGGCCATGTTGGTTAGGAGGAAGCTTTACGTTGTCGTGGCAATTGCTGTTGTTCTCCTCCTGATGCTCGCAAGCCACAGCATCTTGCCACTGTCAATAGCCCAACTCAACAGCAGAGCCACAGCCTCCAGCAGGGACACTGGTAAGAACTGTACAAATGAGTCTCTGCAATGGTAACAATATCAGTTGTGCATTCAGTATGAAATGTAATATGAAAGATTATCCCATTATTATATCAGTTAACTTGTTCTTGAAGCGTTGTATTATTAGAAGCCTTACCTTAGAAGTCCCCATCATGACTTAGTATCTGGGTGTGAGACTTTTTCATCCCACCTTGGTGGTATATTTTAATGTTGAACCATTGCTCTTACATCTTTCAGGCAGAGTCGAGTTGAAAAGTAGATGTGAAGTTGGGAGTAGCATTTTCTGTTTCCACAATACTAGAGTCATTTGTGCAAGGACAATGTTTTAGGACGTGACCAGTTGAGGAAGCTTCAAAAGTGGTTTGTTTGTGTGGTCGTACAGCAGAATTGCCCTGGTAATATATGTGGGGAGACCTGCAGTAGCTGTTCAGGGCATATGCATTAAACTGGAAGTTTTAT
The DNA here is from genome assembly GCF_001444195.1 of Xiphophorus couchianus. Classification (NCBI taxonomy): domain Eukaryota; kingdom Metazoa; phylum Chordata; class Actinopteri; order Cyprinodontiformes; family Poeciliidae; genus Xiphophorus; species Xiphophorus couchianus. Next base: position 8,283,578 of record NC_040247.1, read on the forward strand.
CTGGTCATCTGAATGAAGAATACACTTCTGTCAATACTTCCAGGTTTTGAAGTGTTGTGGTTTTTTTATTTATTTATTTTTTGGTATCTTCTGAAAATGCGTCTACTGTCCAAGTCAGAATGGATTAGAAGGTTAGCAGGTAGTTTAAAATCTTTGCTGCTGTTTCTGGCTTTTGTAGATGGTGTTTGGTCGTTGTTCTTCCTAATAAATTTAGGAATTTCTTCCTATTCCTTATGGAAAAGGAAGACATGAGGAGCAGTATGAACCTAGATTGAATTGGAGAATTTACCATTCTGTGTAAATCAGCTAGATGGTTTTACATGAAAATCCCAGTGGATGTTGTCCATTCTGATGTTTAGTTAAAACCCAGAGTCTGGATGCTTAAATGCAGTAAATTACAAGTAACTGAACAGATGTGCCTAGTAAAGTGTCTAAATGGGTCTGGCGTCCTGTTATAAGCCAAAGGACCAAGAAGATCCACATTCAAGAGTCATACAGCTCAGACTCTGGTGAGGAGGAAAAGCTATGCAAGACTGAATGCTGTGGTGAATTATTGATGTCTTAGGATGAGAAGCTGTAAATGCTCTTTAACATAGTTGGTCCAGGTCAGATTTCATTAGCACAATACACTGGGATAAGACAGGAATCTCAGATGTTCGTATTCACAACATCTTATAGTCTGTTTTTCACAGAGATGTAAATCAGAGAGTTACCATTATGCATCATTTTCCTAAGTTTTTATTTTCAAACTTGTTTGGTTGCAGTGGTTAAACCAACAGTGGCCCCTGCTGTCCTGTCTCATCCCCCTCTTCCTCCCAGTACCATCTTCCCTGAGGCTGATGTAGAAGAGGAGGCGGAGAAGAAGGAAGACAATAAAAAGAAAGTCAAGAAGCACCCTGAAGATAACTTAAAGTAATTTTGTAACTAAGCATGTCACAATAAATCAATTAATCTCATGATAAATTAATAAGCTCAATAATTTTCATTTACCTAATTTGTTTTTCTCTTTTTTTGTCTCTCTTTCTTCCAAAAACTGGATGATATAATTCTACATTCTGGTGCTTTGGTCTCTACAAGCCCTGTTTTGCTTACCAACTTCATCATTTTATTTGTTGAAGTTGTTTTGTTTGTTTTATTTTTTATGTAACATGTTTTTCTGTTTTAAATGTTAATTAGAAATGAATGTTTACTGATCATTAGGAGGGTGCACTTGCATTATTATGCCATTACCACCACATTACCTAAAAATGGTCTCAGAACAACAATATTAGTGTTTATCATAATAACATCTGTGACAATTTATTATTGAGGAAAATTCATAGTGACAGGACTGTAGAGGCTGTGTCCTTTAATTCTCTGTCAGTTCCTGCATGACTCTGTATCTTCCTCTTTCAGGCCATGCAGTTGCTCAGATGGTTGTATTTCAGACCCCAAGGGGTCTATCTGGTTCAGCGGACGCTACAACCCCGAACAGCAACCTATCCTACATGCCAAGAACAACAACTTTGACCCTGATTCACTTGCATGGTGGCTGGTGAGGAGAAATTCTAGTTGAATCTTTGTGGATGTTACTATTCTGAGTTAAATGTTTCATAAATTAATTTGCATGTCTGAGGTTTGACTTAACCACCTGAACAGTTTCCTGTTTTGTTCAGTGTGCCTTCTAGCTTATCCTGTGGATGCTTCATCATTAAAATAACAAACTTGTTGTGTGTAGGCTGGAAAAGTCTGTAAATTGATAAACACAAGAACGTTTGTTTAATCATAGATGTAGAATTACCATTTGCTCAAATATATAGATTAAGTAACTCACAAAATTCTTCAAATATGAAGTTTGAAGAATATCAGCAATTATGGAAAGTCAGCTTTCATGTAGCTGTTTTCAGTATGTGGATGAAGAGGAACAACAGTGTAATTTATCTTAGAAGTCCTTGCACACTGCAAAACAGATGTAAAAAAAATGACAGGCTGGTATTAAAAAAGAAAATGAATGCAATAACAGTGCATAAAGTTTTGTAAAAATCTAAAGCAGTCCTAAAAATGTTTCTGGTTTCCTGTTATGGAAGCTGATATCTGCAGTGTGTTAATGGAGACAAATGTTTTCAGTCTTTTTCCTGCATTTATAGATTAAGTCTTGCTGCAGATACCATTAGTAGATTAAAAGGAGGAGGGGGGTAGTACCAAAGCTGCTAACATCATTACTCAGGTTTACAGAATGCAGTCTGTGGCAGAAACATAACTGGAAGAGGTTCACAGCAAAAAGTCCTTACAGTATTTTATTTTTTCTTATATTACTGTACATTCACTGTTTGTTTTCTTACAGCAGTCTGTAACCATTATATTCCTACTTTCTGGTCCTAAATTATTTACTACAGTTCTATTTTTTTCTACAGGGTCTTCAGCGGTCTGGTAATGATCAGAGTTTAGAGGAAGTGATGGAAAAAATGTTCCAGGTAATTTCCCCACCCACTGTGGACACCGGGCCAGTACACACACGTTGCCGTAAATGTGCAGTTGTTGGCAACTCGGGCAACCTGCGGGGGTCCGGGCTCGGCAAATTAATCGACTCGCACAGCTTCATAATTCGGTTTGTATGGCCAAGGTTGCACACAGATAAATGTAAATATACGGCCTCGGTTCTCAGTAGTCTTACTTCTGCTTCCTGCTTAGAATGAACAAGGCAGTGACTCGAGGTTTTGAGAAGGATGTTGGGAACAGGACGACACATCACTTCCTGTACCCAGAGAGTGCTGTGGATGTGGAACATGGAGTCAACCTCGTCCTGTTGCCATTCAAGCTGAGGGACCTGGAGTGGCTGACCAGTGCGTTGTCAACCGGCCATATCAGAATGTAAGACATTTAAATCATATTTTATAAGTTTGATTTATAATTTTCATACTTTTATTTTTGTTCAGTTTGATTTATAGCTTACAGCTAAACAAACCTCAAATTAAGTTTCTAGGAAAATTGGAACATTAAAAAGTGAAAATAATATATTTTTATTACAGAAATATTGGGTTTGCTTAACGTTTTACAGTTTATTCTCTCAATACTCCATTTTGTTTTCTACCATACTTTGTCCTCCAGCTGAACTTCCCATTAATGTTGCAGCATGGCTCAGTTGATTGATAACTTCCTTGTGGAGGGTGTTGATGAACAGCTGTCAAGTCAGCAGTCAAAAGGCAATAAAATGGCGAAAGCACAAAACTGTTCATAGTTATTCCATGTTTACTTTAAGCAACATTCTGTGGACTAATGGCACGGTGATATAAATTGTAATTGTAAAACAGCATAATCTACTGCAGTAAAATATACAGCACAAAGTATCATGGCCATAATATTTCTACAATAAACTATTTTTGTATTTGTCTTGGTTAATTAGTTATTATGCACTGTATGGACTTTAATGCCCCTTGACTTACTTTTAGAGCTCCTACTTAAACTTAAATTTATAAATGTCTGTAAAACCCATGCTATTTATTTCAGTGTTGACTAAAGGATATTTCTGAAATCCTGGTCTGTCAAGTGCCTTATATGCACAATAACTCTAATATTTTGTTCCTATTCTGAGATTCATTTGAGCTTTTAAAAGCTTAATTAACCTTCTTTGTGATTTAAAGCTCTCTTCTGTATTTAAGGGATTAAGTTGTAGCACATGAAGTATGGAAGAGTTTTTATAGAAGGTCTCACAATTGATTTCGCAAATCGACCGAATAAATCATGTGAACAGAACTACTGAAAGAGGCATTTGGACATAAAATGACCGTAACCAGACTGACATGTTAAGATATGATAGCTTGTTATAAATTAATTTATCTGCTAATGGAACTACTACTTTTCCATCAATGTTAATGAATCACTGACTTAAAACAAACTCCTGTCTCGCTGAAAAGTTGCTTTTAAGCTCATTTTATCATATTTCTAGTGTACAAAGATATTTGCACAAGAGATGGTGTAAAGCTATCATTCAGCTCCAGCTATAAATCTTTTAAGTTTTTACAATATTTTTAAAAATAGAAATTAGATAAACTTTGAATTTAATGTTGTTTTTTTCATAAACCACGTAATGTTTTATCAAACCACATTATGTTTGATCTACACAATGTGGTATAGACTATATACCTTATTTCTTTGTAAAGTTTAGATAAATATTCTGCATAAAGCAGTTGACAAATCAAATAGTTTTTGTTATCCATCAGCAAGGTCCATTTTTAAGCCATCATCTTGGCAAAATGGACACAGATCATTTAAACTAATTGGATCGCTGGTATGGACCCAACTTTTAGGCACAAACCCAACATTTTCAACAATGCTGATGTCTGAGCCTATTCCAAATTAAACACCCAGCAGAATTGTGCCAGAATCTTGATGATGGACACAAAGTATTTGGTTTCTTTTCAACTTGCTAGGCAATATGCATCCTAATATGATTGAGGTTAGACAATTTAGACATGCTGTAAAAAATACAGATGTTATACATCATGTAATCATTCTGCCCTGGAAAAAGAAAAGATAAAATTATTTAAAACTCCAATATATTGTTTTTCATCCCCGGGACGAGTGCATGTAAATTTCTGACCAGAATTATTCATTTGATTTTAAACATTTAAATACATAAATTGATAAAAGTAACTTAATGTTCACACAACCACTAATTGTGTTTCAGGACTTACATGAGGGTCAAAGACAGAGTGGGGGCTGATAAAGACAAGGTAAATAAACACTGAATTTCAGAATTTTTTCTTTTCTTTTCTCATTGATAATATATTTTGACCTGCAAGAGATGCTACTATGCAGGGAATTCAACAAAGCTGACTCCACCAAACCTCAATGCTCCACTTGGATAAGAGTTTTATCTTTTACCATTTTATCTTTGCAACATAACCAAGCTTAAATTTCGATCTACTATCCCTACCTCATCTATTGTCATGCAATATGGACCTTGACCAAAATAATGAGATCTAGAACTCAACCTCAGAGCTAGGTTGAGGAGCTGAAAGAAGAATTGGTGCTTCAGTAAAGGACTCAGTAAAGGTGAATCTGCCATTTGATTAGAATTGCTGTCTGGCACCTCCCTTTGCAAATATTCTGGACATGTGCCACTGAGGGAAGACTCCAAGGAAGAACCAGAACTCATTGGAGGGACTCTTTATCCTGTCTGGCCTGGGAATGCATTGAAATTCCCCAGAATGAGCCGGAGAATGTCGTGGGGGAGATGGATATCTGATGGATGCCTTCCTGGGTCAGTTACCTACACAACCCAATCTCAGATAAGTGGGAGACTATGGGTGGCTTTAACATGAGGCACAACAAAGTAGAAAAAAACACAGGTTCAGATTTGGTCCTGCTCCTAAAAGTTAGTTTTATTTCAATATATTCTGGAATACAGTTCATCACTGTATTCATCAGTACAGTGATGAGCTGTTCATCAATACAGTTCATCACTGTATCTTCACTGCTACAGAGGGCAACAGTGAAGAGACTATCAGTTTATCTAGTTTTTTTGTTTGTTTTTTCTTGGCCAGTCAGTTCTTATCATTGAAACCCTGTGTTTACGTAGGTTCTGGTGGTGAATCCAGTCTTCTTTAAGTATGTCCATGATCACTGGACAGAGCATCACGGTCGCTATCCGTCCACTGGCATGCTGGCAATCGTCTTTGCGCTGCACACATGTGACCAGGTAGGAAGAAAGCACAGCTATACGTTTACTTAATTTCACATATACTGTAAATGCTGGTTTATGTTCAGATTATAATTTATATCAGTCAAACCAAAGCCCAATCTTTTCTCAGATAAACTACAAACATTTTCAGTTGGTGTGAGATGCTTTAAACTGAGTTTTTTTTTCCTTTCCTTTCTTCACCCCATTTAGAAATTTGTTAAAATACCAAATTTTGGGAAGAAACTTGGCAAGTGATTTCCGCTTAGACCTGCTGCATTGCACAAAATAAAAGACATTTGAAATTGATTTCTTAGAAATTATTTTGTTTCTTCTGAGGTCTCAGTATGGAACAACTCAGTAAATTTGCATATCATTGACACAGTTCTCCTTAGTAATTTAATTCAAAAAGTGAAACCCAGATATTACGGTGACACAATGATACATTAGGTTTTTTTGTTTGGTTTTTTTTGTTAATCATTTTAGCTCTGGGTCACAGCTAATAAAACCCCACTTTTTTAAAATCTGAGTTTTACAGAAGACATGTAAAAGTTTTAATACAGAATTGTAAAGGTCATGTTGTATTTTAGAACATAAATTACCTTGCTAAATACAGTTAGGGCCAGAAATATTTGGACAGTGACACAAGTTTTGTTATTCTAGCTGTTTACAAAAACATGTTCAGAAATACAATTATATATATAATATGGGCTGAAAGTGCACACTCCCAGCTGCAATATGAGAGTTTCCACATCCAAATCGGAGAAAGGGTTTAGGAATCATAGCTCTGTAATGCATAGCCTCCTCTTTTTCAAGGGACCAAAAGTAATTGGACAATGGACTCTAAGGGCTGCAATTAACTCAGAAGGCGTCTCCCTCGTTAACCTGTAATCAATTAAGTAGTTAAAAGGTCTGGGGTTGATTCCAGGTGTGTGGTTTTGCATTTGGAAGCTGTTGCTGTGACCAGACAACATGCGGTCAAAGGAACTCTCAATTGAGGTGAAGCAGAACATCCTGAGGCTGAAAAAAAAGAAAAAATCCATCAGAGAGATAGCAGACATGCTTGGAGTAGCAAAATCAACAGTCGGGTACATTCTGAGAAAAAAGGAATTCACTGGTGAGCTTGGGAACTCAAAAAGGCCTGGGCGTCCACGGAAGACAACGGTGGTGGATGATCGCCGCATACTTTCTTTGGTGAAGAAGAACCCGTTCACAACATCAACTGAAGTCCAGATCAACCTGTACCAGAATGATGGGAAGAAAAAAGTTTGGAGAAGAAAGGGAACGGCACATGATCCAAAGCACACCATATCCTCTGTAAAACATGGTGGAGGCAACGTGATGGCATGGGCATGCATGGCTTTCAATGGCACTGGGTCACTTGTGTTTATTGATGACATAACAGCAGACAAGAGTAGCCGGATGAATTCTGAAGTGTACCGGGATATACCTTCAGCCCAGATTCAGCCAAATGCTGCAAAGTTGATCGGACGGCGCTTCACAGTACAGATGCAAGCATACAGCCAAAGCTACCCAGGAGTTCATGAGTGCAAAAAAGTGGAACATTCTGCAATGGCCAAGTCAATCACCAGATCTTAACCCAATTGAGCATGCATTTCACTTGCTCAAATCCAGACTTCGGACGGAAAGACCCACAAACAAGCAAGACCTGAAGGCTGCGGCTGTAAAGGCCTGGCAAAGCATTAAGAAGGAGGAAACCCAGCGTTTGGTGATGTCCATGGGTTCCAGACTTAAGGCAGTGATTGCCTCCAAAGGATTCGCAACAAAATATTGAAAAAAAACTATTTTGTTTGGGTTATGTTTATTTGTCCAATTACTTTTGAGCTCCTAAAATGTGGAGTGTTTGTAAAGAAATGTGTACAATTCCTACATTTTCTATCAGATATTTTTGTTCAACCCTTTAAATTAAACGTTACAATCTGGACTTGAATTCTGTTGTAGAGGTTTCATTTCAAATTCAATGCGGTGGCATGCAGAGCCCAACTCGCGAAAATTGTGTTACTGTCCAAATATTTCTGGCCCTAACTGTATGTAGACAAACTGAGGGGCCTCAAATGATCCTCTCAATGCCATGCTGCATTGAAGCAATAGTTTTTGCCTAAGGGGCTATAAAAAACTTCTCAGCAGACCTACATTTCTGAATTAAGAATCTGTATTTTCTCAGTCTTATTTAAATTTTCTGAGATGCGTCAGTTTGCTATGTAATGAATCAATATAGTCAAGTTTTAATTAACTGAAATAAATTAACCTTTTAGTGATATTTACAATTGCCATGTGCCACCAAAACATAACACAAATGTCAATCTAAATTATTTCATAAAATTTATTGGAAAAAATGTATATGTTCCTCAGACACCCAGATGTTGAATAATAATGATGCACTTTGTCCATTTTCAGGTGTCAGTGTTTGGTTATGGTGCTGATAAGCAGGGGAACTGGCATCACTACTGGGAGGAGAACCGCTACGCTGGAGCCTTCAGGAAGACTGGTGTTCACAGTGCTGATTTCGAGACAGAGGTCATCCACACACTCAACAAAGAGGGCAAGATCAAGCTCTACCCTTGACACTTACATGAAGACTGAAGGATCTGGTACTGAATAACCAAATCTGAGCCAGATGTGTGCTGCATATGTTTTTTTTCCAACATAGGAATAATGGGACCGTAATCAGATAGCTGTTTTTTCTCTTTTCTGATACCACTTTGCCTTCAGCAGCTTCCTTTTGGTTGCTGTTTTGCCTATTTTCAGTCACCAAGCATGAAAGTGAACTGACTTAACACAACAAACCTGCTGGGCAGCAAAGATGTATTTACAGACTTCTGCTGCTTCAAAGATGTTCATTTTGAACGATCAGCCTTCTTTGATCCCTTTACTAACTGTCCTGTCATTGGTGATTGATGCCATTGCCTACCATGCATTTTGCTCTGAATGGGAATCAACCACCAATTTTTTGTAACATAGACTTTTGTATTGGATTCTGTAGACACTACAAAGGGGTAACCTCTTTCTTTTTTTAAATTAAAAGCACTTTTTTAATGAGGAGGAAATGTTGGGTAATGGTAAGATGATCGCTTTGCTCGTTAACTACACACAAACATGGATAGATGTATTGGCACCTGTTGTTTGAATGAGTAAAAATCATGAAATAAATTAATCTTTGACTGCAGCAGTGTGATCTCACTCTGAAAGTTTAGAAAAATCCAACTTTTTCATTTGAGACATTATGTATTCACACTTTGGGGGTGAGAATCCCAGTCAAGAAATAAATAATTTTAACAAAATCAACCCAGCTGTGACCATTTTGCACAAACCCTTTTTGATTAAAAAACATGGTTTAGTCAAATCCCATATTTGACAAAGCTGGAGCAGCCAGACAGAGAGGGATTTTTGTGTTCATCTGGCCATGTGTTTTGAATCATTATCTTGCTGATAAACTCAGTGAAAATCCACTTTTAAATTAATGACAGATGGGAACAAATTAATGAAGAGGTGGAGTGTATGAACAATTAGCATTGCTACCAAGGTTCCCAGACTGTGTTCCTGGAGTGCTTGGAGAAAAGGCCCCCAGTAGAAACACACACATCCTTTACCATACCTAAAAGTTTCATTGAAGTGCTTTTCCACACCCCTGTCCTTTTTTTACACTGTCTATTGCAGGGAAAAAAAATCTCTTTTTCTCATCTGTCCAAAGCAGACAGTTCCAATTAATTCAAGCAGTTTAGCGAACTTTACTTGTTTACATTTGTGACAGTTATGCCCACATTAATTAATCCATGTGGCTATTTAAATTATTTTTTCTTAACCCTCCTGTGGTCTTGGCATGTTTAGGAGGAGCATGGTAAATGTCAGGTCAGACTGCAAGGGGAAAAGTGTCCCATTAGACTTTTAGTTCCCATAACCATATGAAATTATGCACAAACATGCCACAATAAAACATTAATTTATTTGAAAGATTTTTACTCACCTTTACCACAGGTGCCAATGAATGAATATTTCTAGGATTGTATCATTTATAATCCTTTCTTTTTAAGGTCCTTTAAAACCGTCCTCTATAGAAGCATGACTGGAAGAAAAATGGAGTCTGCATTTAGTTTTCTTTTTTTTTACTATAAACTCATCCTGGGATATTTTCTTTTTTATACACAGAGAATCAGATGAGCCTATATTTAGCCAACAGTCTGAATTTAACTAATTTAAACACCTTGCAGGGTTTCTGTTTATTTTTAACGGGATATTGTCTTCCAGTTGGTGGTCACAATCAGCAAAAGCAATGCCACAGTGTGACGGATGCCTTTTATTTAATGGGACATAAAACAGTATCATACTGCTGATACTACTAGTATCACAACTGATATGTTGCTATGTAATTATAGCAACATATCAGTTGTGTTTTGTGGAAGAACCCTGTTTTTCTTTCTTTAGTTGAGCCAAATGGAACTTCATGATTCTTCCCTGATCATGATGACAAACATGACGACCAACATAATTATGAAGATTTCCTAAATAAAACCTAACTAGTAACATGACATGTGGACTCAATGGATGACATAAAAATTAAGAACAGTTTGGGGAACGACCAAAAGACTCGCTAAAGAGGCACCGACCAGTTCAGCAGGCGGCAATGACAGCTGCTGCACCTGCACTGTGAATGTACAAAAACATTATCTGATGCTGATTGCCTTGTATAATCAACTGAATGTTTGCGTCTTGGTTTACACTATAATCACGGTTAGAGTCCCCTCAGTGCCGATATATCTGCATTCAACAGGTTTGTTGTTGTTGTTGCTGTTTTTTAGTCCTATTGAAAATGACTTATGATCGAAGGCCAACTAACAGTGATGGAGGATTAGAAAGTAGGTTGCATGTGCACATTAAAATAAATCTAATTGTGTTTTGTAAAAACGGCATTTAAATTCAAAGCTGCAATGGAAAACTGCCTGCATTTTACACTTTCTGTGATTAAGCAATACATTTTTGATGTTTTAGAAGATAAAATGGTAAATTTACACATTCTTTATTAATAAGACTAAGTAAAATCATTTGCTACTATTTGATTACAGGCACACTGATCCTTTGCAGGCTCAACTTGAGTGTAATTGAGTTTTGAATGTTTAAATGTTTATTTTTTACAATTGCTTTATTGAGAATGTTGAGATTTAAATCCATACATCAATGTGTAAAACTGCCCTGAGACTTATGCTGGCTGAGATGCTCCATCTGCTTCATATAACATTATTCTCCTTGAAAACATGACTTTTGTAGAAAACTTGAAAACATTGAAAGTTTACCCAAAGAGACAGCTTGTGGTCTTTATTCATTATCCTCTTTAAGACTTCAGAAATCCGCTGCCATTATTTTAATTATTTTGTTCGAAGCAGATGGAAAACTCAGAAATCATCGTAATGCTGGATATTCATCTGTAAGCTGTTGCTCTGTCACTTTTACCAGTTCATTCATTGTTTGGTTCATTCAGTCCCAAAAACTGCCTGAAATCTCAGTTTAATAAGAAACATCTGCTGTTTTTTTTTTAAATAAAAAAACAGCAGACTTTAACACTTTGCTTTGTCACAGAAAATTGCTGCCAATAAAGTGGGAAACGAGCTATTCTGGCAGTTTCCAGACACTTAATGACAGAGCAGCAGGGCCTGAGTATTACTTAACATCTGGATGCTATCTTTACTGCCAATATGTCAAGTTGTTGCAAACAATTATACCCTATTATACTTAGTGTTTTTGGTGCCTTTGAGTCCAAATTTCTGCTCCTCACTGCATTCTGGGAGTGAGAAGTTTATTTAAATAAAGGGGCATCTTCTAATGATCTTTTTTCCTTTCATAAAAGTCCATACAGGATGAACGGATTTAATCCAAAGGACCTGATTGTGTTTTCAGCTTTAATTAGGCTTTCTGTTCAGACTGAAATGGTCAGTGTTGGGTTTCCAGTCACTCACCAGTTTACGATCAGCAAGATCTAGATGCCAAACTGAGCACTGTGTTCAGCCAAAACCGCAGAAAACATGTACCCACCATCACTTTGACTTAAATAAAAACAAATGAAACCAAAATACAATTGGTTTTGTTCTTTTGGATAGTTTTGTTGCTGTTTTTACTGTGTGTTTTACACCATCATATTTGAATGTCTATCAAAATATTTTCATAATGTTGTTTTTCCACCTAAAATAATGTTACATGCTGAGTTAATATAACTTTTAAGAAGTTGACTTTTTTCTTGCATTCTTTTGTACATTTTTATTGGTTAATTACATTCATGGTTGAACATTTAAGCTTCAACTTTAATAAGACTTTGACTTAAAACTGGTAAACTAAGGAATTGTAAACAAACTGGTTTAAAACGTTTTTTCTTGGTAATTTTACAAGAGTATTTTTGTACAAATAAAGTGAAGTCGTGTAACCGTTTTTTTTTTTTTCTAATAATCAACAGGAGATCATAAAGTATATGTATATGTTTAATTCACACTATTGTTATGCAAGATGTCTCAACATTCTATCAAGCATTTCAGGACCGATTGCTGCTTTCAGTGCTCTTCACACTTATTGGTTCCACTAGTAATAATGTGAAAATAACACCATAATTTATAGCAGTAGTTATACTAGGAAATAAAGAGAAAAATCCAAGCATTTTGTGTACATTTATTAAGTGGGCAAAATACCATATATCATTCTTTACAAAATCATCAGTTGAGAAAGGAAGATAAAACAATTTCCAGTGTTTACTGTTGGAAAGCAGGAATAAATTGTATCATCCTGGCATTAGATGCTATCTGTATGCCGACTGGTTGTTTTGGAAGCATAGCAGGAAAAGAGGCTTTTCTGTCTGACCATAACGCATGCAAACATCTACTCTAAATGTTAAGTTTTTACTGAAATCATGTACTTCAGCTGGACTAAGATTTATCTGTTAGGCAGATAATATGTGGAAAGGCACCTCATAGATGGATTGGGTAAATCCAGGTATTAAGCCCTTGCACAACAACACTCACTTTTATGGGGGAAAAGTAAATGCTATGAGTTGAATGTCAATGGGACCTCTAGGATGATTGGCCCAATAAAAGAATAAAATGAGCAAATTGGAGGAGGAGCTGTGGTTCTGTGAGCTGACAAGAAACAGGATGCTACGTTATAGTATACGGGATCATTAACTCTTAAACTTTAACATGATAAACAAAAATGAGGACTGCCAGAAGACTGGAACAGGATATTAAATCCAACTGAAAAGGGTCAAAGGTCCTTCTGCCTGTATGGTCCAACATTGTAAATGTTACAGGAGAGTTGGTGCTGTCCTATTTGTACAAGGGGTTGTACAAACTTTTAACAGCAGGGGCGCCTGTGAGTATGGAGGGCGATGAATAAATAGTTCATTAACATCTTGACAAGGATCCTTGTGAAATTAGTTTGAATGTTACACTGTAAAGCTCCCTTTTTTTTAAAGCATATTTAAATGTTTTAGATGTTAAATTTTGTATGAGCAGACCATGTTGATAAGCATGTTCTGAATTAATCTATGCAGCCCAAACTACACAGAAAAATGTATTTGGGTAAGCAGTTCTTTTTTACACTTGAGTCATTCTATGGTTGAATTTTTACTTGACACTGAACTCGCAATAGCTTCTTATAGGTAATTTTTGCTTAACAAAGTAAATATTTCTAAGAGAATGGAGAAAAGATGTCAATTTTTTTAATATTATAAACATGTCTAAACAAGCTACAGGAAGAGTCATTAAAAATAAATAAAACATTGACACATTCACTTGTGTGTGCTGTTAAACACCAACAATTTTTCTTTTTTTATATATATCAAATAAAAACACAGTAACCTTTACAGTACATTTTAACCATTGCTTGGTCTTTGTAAGCTATTTTTTTTTTTATTAAAAATAACTTTTAATTGAAAAATCAATCCTCTCATCATCCAGTGGTGCTTTTTTCAACATCTTAGTTCCGCAACTCATCACTTGTCTATGGAGAAAAATAGTTTACTTGTTCTTTAAGGAAAAATAATAACATTTTTGTTTCAACTAAACACTGAGTTAAGTGGCAGCATAGAGTGCTTCTCATTTTACCAAACCTGTAAATAAAGAAAGCTGAGTTTCTATTTCTGTGTTGATGACTGGTTTCAACTGAATTTAGAGCTTTGGTCTTCAGTATCCAGGAGTCCTTGGGAAGAGGAGTTTAAATTGTGGCAGCTTTTGCTGGTGTCCTACAGGCAACAAAAATCCAACAAAAGTAATTAATTTAAATGTCTCTTAAAAATGAAGAAAGCAGTTCATCCAAGTCTCAGAACAAAATCCTGCTGGGTGGCTGTCACTTGGTCTAACTTTCTGCCAAATGTGCGCTTGTTAGAATAATAAATAAATGTCCTATAAGTCATGAGTCATAGCTGATTGTTCAGCTTGGCAACACTCCCAGACTTCAGTCACATAAATAAAGTTTTCTGTCCAGAGCCGTCCATTATGTGCTCATAGTAAATCCAGACCTGAGGTTGTTATGGTTAGCTGGACCAAGATCTCAAGAACTTGCAGGATGCTAGACATCAGATCCAAAAGTCTGACCTGATCCAGTAAATGTTAGGTTTTACCACCTGGCCTGCTTCCTATGAGAGCCCAGTTCAGTTTCCATAAGTAGTGATGTGATCCGGATCTGTGCTGGCCTGAGGATCTGGATCGGGTTTACATCAATCAGAGAGCAGCTGGACGAAAGAGGCTGGAAACAAACCTCTTTGGTCTGGTTCATCTTCTATATAGCCATGCTATATAAAACACACAGAATAAAGACATTTACTGCAAGTAAGAATACCTGATTCAAAATTTTTTTTAATTGTAACAAAAATTCATGAGAATTTCTCACACCAGTTTCAGCCAATCAGAAAAAATAAAGAATGTCAATACTCACCCACCATTCGCTGTCCTCCTGCCCAAGAACCACCAACACCTGACCCTCGGAGAAACTCAGTTCATCATGGTGGTCTGCTTGGCAGTCATACAGAGCCTGAGCCCGCCGACTGGCTGATCCACGAGGCTGATTGACAAAATGTTACTCTTATTAAACAAACAGTCTTAAATAGAGGTTTGAACTTTGTAAGAATTTAAAGCAGCTCCTTCACACAACCAGATCTCACCAGTGATCTGCGAGGAAGCGGCAGAGGGGTGGGGCCTCTGCCGTCGCTCTCAAAGCTCTGAGAGCGCTGGCTGATTGGAGATCCATTCGGAGGCGCTTTACTGGCCGGGTACAGGAAATGCGAGGCGCTACCTTCACTTTCTGTCCGTCGAAAACCTCAAAGAGAAATTAATTTAAGAATGTCTAGTTGTTTTAAAGAGGATGTGTTTTTATTTTACAAAATAAAAAACATCTGTTGTTCTTTTGCAGGTGGCAGTCACAACGTGGTGTTCAGTCCAACAGCAAAAACCGCTAGAAAAAGACTGGAAAAATTTTAATTACATACTTACATTGTGAAATAAAGAGGAGGAATGCTAAGTGACTGATCATATTTTCACATGTTCAAATAAGCCTTGCCAAGGATTCAAGGAGAAAGGCACAACCCTGTTTATTTTGGAGGAATATTCTCTCAGCTGCTGTTTCAAGCTTTAAAACAGATTTTTATCTCTATGCCACTAATTTTAAAGTTTAGATGCATTCACTGTTGTACAACATTGCTTGTGATAATATGAAAATATATAAAACCTTCCAGGCAAACACAGAAAAACTGGGAAAGTAAACAGTTGAGGGCAGATTTGTCTCTGCATATGTGACTACTTTTGGACTTATAAGTCATAGCTAAAAGTAAAGGAGATAACAGACTTTCTAATTTATCCACAATCCATCCTTTCTAGAGTGTAGCATTATTTTTGAACTTGTATTTTAGGTCCAAGAGACATGAGGAGCACAGCAACAACATTACTTTGGCGTTGCTTTTCCCTCATGAGTAAAACTGTCTGAATCTGTAAGAATCACGCAACAGCTGTAGGGATCAGAAAAACAATGTCAGTGAGAGCTGGAGCAGATATTGTAGCATCTATCTCAATGTGGAATGGTTTTAGTTTAAAATTGAATTAATTTAAAAATGGTAACATTTGCATAAGACAGATAGACCAGGCATAAATAAAGAGTGCAGTGAATGTCCCTGAGCAGAACAGGTACCTCTGTCTGGTCGTTCCGTCAGCGAGCTGAGAGGAGAAGATGGACTGTAGTCAGAGAGAGAGAATTTATCTGGTTATTATCCTTGCGACCAATAGAGGGCAGTATAATGCTTCATACAGAACAGCTCGTTGATGCTCCCTAGTGTCAATTAAATATATGATTATTTTAATGTATAATTACTACTTAAACAGAACTAAAATCAAGTTACTATGTTTTTTGACACCTGGCCCACTAATTATGTGCTATTCAGCTTTGGAGTTAAATTTCAGTTGTTTGCTTTTGCTGCCAAACATTGCTTAGCATTAAGAAATCACCAACACATGCTTTGATTTTAACAATTTGCATAAATTTCACCTGAAAGCCAAATATTCCTAACGTTTTGTGAGCAGACATAAAAATCTCATCCAGTTTGTGTTAAAATACAGTGTAATTATATCCCAGATACTCACACACACTTCTTGAAGGAGGAGTCTGGACCACTGTAAATCCTGGGACTGGATGGCAACCCATGATCTGTGCACACACACATAAACACACAGACATACAGAGCTAATGACAGTGTTACTCTGACAGACTAACTGCAGGGTGTCTCTCAGATATTACCCTGCTTATTAGACTCAGAGCAGGTCCTCTTGTGCCGGGCAGCGATGGGAGGGGGAGGTGTTGTCTTTCTGTTTCCTGACGTGGGGAAGAAAACCTCCGCCTCTTCCTCCTCTTCATCCCTCACTCCATCACCCCCAGCCGGAGGCGGAGGAGGGGGAATACAAGGGGCTACAAGATAAAAAGATACTCATGATTCAACCAGAAAAGCTTCAGCTTTATATGCTGAAATTTCACTGAGATGAAATTAGTTGCCAGAGCTCTCCAGATTGCAATCGCTTTGTGTCGACATCTGATAAGCAGAAAGACTGTGTTTTGTTTTTGTTTAATTGGACGATAATTAACCACAACAATGAATGACTTTTGACAACAATACAGGCATTGTCAGCTCAAAATAATAGACCTGCAACCTTGAGTTACAGCAGAAATAACATTTTTCTGCAAGTCATTCTCGAAGCCATTCTTCACTGAAAGCTCAGCATGAGGAGTGCAAATTCAGTTAATTAGGGAATAAAAACAGCAGTCATATTTTCCAGATGAGTAATTATGGAAATAATGCAAGGGAAATATAGACATAAATCAGTGTGTAATAGCTCCAGCTGTTTCCAAGGGTAATTAGATAGTAGAAGTATTTAAATATTTTTATCTTCAAATATCTGATATTAAAACAAAACACATAAACAGCTTGGAATTAAATAAAAGTATAGCTCCAAAACAATTTATTGTGTTTTCAAAGATATCACCAAAACAATTCAAAACAAATGAGCTGACCTTTGACCCGGGGCGGCAGTGGAGGAGCGGGGGAGGACGGAGGCGGAGGTGGAGGGCTGGGGGCCGAGCCAGTTGGTCGGCTGTGCAGATCCATGGCCATGGCCAGCCTCCTCCCCACGCTGAGGAGGCCGGCTCCTGGTCCTCCGGAGGACGGGGCGGCAACGGAGCAGGAGGAGGTGGTGGAGGTGGAGGACTGACTGAAGCTGAAAGGACGGGAGGAGAAGGAGAACGACGGGGTGAAGACTGAGGATGATGAAGATGAGGAGCGCTCCTTCTTTACTGGACCATTCTGAAACAAGAGAGAAAATAAAGTTATTGGACACAACCAAAATAAAGTAACAGTTTCTACCATCATCCACAAGCGGCAAAGTTCAGAAATAGATTTTTTAAGAATATAATCAGGTCATTTATAAATAATTTAAATCTCTATTTTCAACTCTTTAATGGCAAAATCTGAAAAAAAAAACTAAATAAGAACTAATGCTGAGTTAAGCAGACACGCCGTTGTCATTGTTACCCTGTCATCAAAGTCGTCATCACTGTCGTACAGATCATCATGACGAAGCCTCCACTCATACTCCACATGGACGTGATGGTTAAACTGGTTGGACTGGGCCTGCTGCAGCTGCAATCAAAACTCAGTCATTTAGTAGGAGAAAAGGAAGCCATCTTGTCAGAATGAAGAACGCTGCTTGGCCTCTCAAAATGGAATGGAAATGTATATATATATATTTTTTTATTACCTTGGCTGATTGGACATTATTTGATTTAATTTATTCATGATTGCAATTATTGAAATTTCTGATTCCTTTGGTCTCAAATTGTTTTACTCTTAGTTGGATAGGGCTTACAATAGCTACCAGATGTACAAAGAATACAAGATAATTTATATTTTGATTAAAATAAATAAAGTAATCTATAATCAGATTGAGGATCTCACCAGCGCCTCACATTCACTGTGCTTCAGTCGGCGGCTCACATCCAGAGCAGTTTCTCCCAACTCATTCTCTGCGACACAGAAAAATTATGTTGTTACGTAATGGTGATTCTTTGGGTTAGAAAAAGATTGCATTTATTTTACAGGAGGTTTAGAAAACTAAATTATTCTAAAGCTTTTCCTAATAGCTATCTGTAACTTGCGGTTGAATTCCTATCTAGTTTCTGGTAATGTATTAATATTTAACAAGGAAAATACTTTTCCAATAATTGTTTTAATGAAACATCCTGTGTAAACTACACATTATAACACTATGGGAGTGTATTTGCATTACTGATGTGTATGTTTGCTCGGGCTCTCAGCAGCAGCTTCACACAGTCACTCTTGTTATGCAGGCAGCTGTAGTGCAGCGCAGTGTTTCCTGCTGATGTTTGTACATCCACATTGGAACTGGAAAAAAGAGAAAACCTATGCAAGTAAACATGCAGGTGTGAACATTACCACTCTGAGACATAACAACTAAACAGCATCATCACAGCAGACTGACCAGTTCTGGGCCAGAAAATCCAGGATGTGCAGCGATGTCCTGTCAGCAAACAGAACGGCTAAATGCAGAGCTGTCTCCCCTTTCTCCTGTTGGTGTGGAAACATACCAATCCTTTTTATTGGCATCTTAGGAAAATTTCAGAAATATCAGTGAGATTTTTTTTGTTACAAAATACCCAGCTATTGCTATTTTTCAGGCTTTTCAGCTAATAAGAGTACCTAAGATCTTTAGAAAACATTTTTTGACATGTATGGCATGTAATATCCTAGTTCTTCAAAACCAAGAGGCAAAAGATCATGTCATTCAACTAATTGTGTGAACATTACAAGGCATTTACACAATTAGTGTGAATTTTAGGGTTGAAATAATTGAAAATAATTCCAATCCTCCTTCAACCCTTCTTCCAATCCTAATCCTAACCCTTATTCCAAACAACCTGTAACATCTATATAGTTTTTTTTTATAAATTACATAGCTGTTGTTTACTATCTAAAACAACAATTAGATGCTATCTACATACCTAAATATTATTTGGGAGGAATACCTGAAAAAAATCTACAATCACAAATCAGTAAAACTAATAAAATCACTAAAATCAACTGTGATGCTGTGGCCTTATTTTTCTTCCAAAATCAAAGAGAACCTTCATAGAATGCACAGTTTTATTAACTCTTTGAAAAATCCAGATAGAAAACTGATAATGAGTGCAAAGAGGAATCGTCAAAAATCCCAACAGGAGGTTCTGTTCTATCGGCTCTCAAAGATTTAACATCAGCGGTGCCAACCTGTGAAAATGTGTGGCAATATTTCTTTTTTTTGCAAAGAACTTGTGAAATTTTCTCACTGAATTAATGTTCTGAGAAGTTTGAATTTTAAACTTCTCTCAAAATTCTTATTTTATTTCTACTGCAGGTATTTCAGTGGATTTGTTTTACTCATCTTTACATGGAGGAACACAAGTGGAGGAAGCTGCATTATTGTCTCTGGTTGGGTTCACCCAAGTGTAACAAGTGTAGATGTTTACACTTGTTAATTTCTTAATCTGTGTGCATGTGTGTGTACAAGACAAAAGGATGTGACAAAGCAGAAGCTCAAGAAAGATTTTGAAATATATTATGAAAGTCTGGAGAACTATTCCAGACTTTCTATTATTAGAACTATTATGGATTACAAAAAAGACTGCACACCAGCAACATACTACATACTATTGGTATTAGTTTTTTTTTACTTGTAAGCATGATTGATGTAGATCATTAACTATGTGGTTACCTGTATGTGGGTGTGCAAGGGCTGGCTTAGCTCCGCCCTCTGAGCGTACAGCTGGATCAGGCTGTAGATGTCACAGCTC
This sequence comes from Xiphophorus couchianus, assembly GCF_001444195.1. NCBI lineage: Eukaryota > Metazoa > Chordata > Actinopteri > Cyprinodontiformes > Poeciliidae > Xiphophorus > Xiphophorus couchianus. The sequence continues at coordinate 8,303,613 of NC_040247.1, forward strand.
TTGGTTGCCTCCTGCAGGCCCAGTCGCAGCGCTGCAGAAGAACTGCCGAACCTCCTCACAAAATGAACGTCCTGATACTTTGACAATATGAAATCCTTGCGCTCCCCCCTGTTATAGGCAAACAATTTTTCAAATGTGTATTTTCTCTAATAGTGGACAATAGTGGGTGTAACTTACATATGGCTGTGCTGGGAGGGCTTCTGTGACGGACTAATCAGATTTGCCTCCAATATGTCATTAAAGCCAGAGTTTCCAACATTTCGGGCCAGCTGAAATAAACAACAGAGAACAGCAGTTTACCATTATATCATTTTATGCTCATCAAACAGGAAATAATACTGTACATTTCAGTTGCAAACATCAAAAGCACAATGTAGGTTCAACCACAAAACTGCCTTATTGGCTAGAAGGCTGGGTCATTGGGTGGTTTCACTGATGGACAGTTAACTAACCTAAAATATAAATACATTAAACATGTTTGACTTTATCGATTTCAACAGAGAGTTATGTATGTCAACTTGGGCCAAAAACGTAACCTACAGACCCACAAAGGTCACTAGAGGATCAATGATTTATAGAGATGTTCCTTACTAGTAGGTCTGAGGTTCCCAGGCTGTCCAAGCTCAGAGACTTGATCCTGGACACATGGACGCCCATCTCCCTGTGGATCCCTGAACATTCGATACAGGTCAGGATGCCTAGATTTGTTGAGACCCATCCAGGTTCTTCAGAGAGGGAGAAATGTGACCTTTTACACTTGAAATGAAATGAATGAGAGTCAAATAAGATATACTTATTGGCAGACAGAGATTACCTGGAGCGCCACAGTCACAGCAGTAGTTGTTTCCCGGCATTCTGCGGATGTCATCAGTGATGGCCCGGGTCAGATCCTCCACACTGTTTTCACCCCCACCGCCCCCCTGCCTGCCCCCGTCCAGGGCCATGCTGAGAGCCTCCTGCTTACTGTTACTGAGTACCGAGATCCATCTAAACATTCACAACAAAAACAAATCCACAGTTCTCCTCAAACACTATTTAGATAATTCTGATGTAGATTTCTGACATTAGTTAGAGTACTATATACAAAAGAAAACACCCAAGATTAACATTGCGTCCTGTAATATGTTTATCTTTTTCCACTTATATTATGATTTTTAATCAAAAGTTAAGGCATACATCACTCATATTAAACCCCAGACAGTAGAATTTTAAATCTTTTATGCAAATAAATATCAGGTTCTGCTTTGTTTCACTGTCTCACTTTCAGCCATGCTGGGTATTTCAAATAATGAACAATTGTTGATTTTAGACAAAAACATGTACAGATTAATAATAGATGAGAAGATTCAAACATAATGGGATCATAAAATAATGCTTAAATAAAGTTTTGTCTTTGTTTTTTGTTACAAATATATATTAAAAAAAGACTTACGCAACACACTCAGCTTCATCCTCAGCCAGGAAATGATAGGTCCGATTATCTAAAGGAGAGTTGAAAAACATTTTTAATCAAGTATGTAATAAATATAAAAAAATGTTTTTTACTTTCATTTATGTAAATATCCATGTACTTTTAATATTCATTCAATTTCACTTTCATTCCATATTGAATATACTGTATATATGCTTATTCATTACATTTCTAATTATATTTATAACATTTAACAATAAATTTACAAAAATGTGTCACTTAAATCTAGTCAAGATTTAAACAACGGGAAATTAATTAATATATTTAACACAAAACAATTATGTTTGGACTCGAGTCTGGACTGCAGAACAGTTTTCATTTTATGCTAAGTGCCCTTTTTGACGTGTCTTACGGGAGATAAGGTCGAAGCATTTCTTGTCCTCCACGCTGGGTTTCACCTGACAGGTAAGCAGGTTTAGTCGGGTCGGAGGTTTATTTGGCTGAAAGACAGAAAAAAGAATTGACAAGATGCAAATACTTAAACCCTACATGTTTTCTACAGCTGGATTTAAAAAAAAAACTTAAAGCAAAAACATTCAAATGAATTCAGTGATGGGATAAGGCACCACATTAGAAGTTATATAATAAAGGCAATTATTTATCATATTTCAATTAATTAGTGGCTCAAGAAATCAACAATAATTAATACACACTTAACCATTAACTGAAGTGAGATAATTAAAGGTTCTACACTAACAAGAGTAGATTTGGTTGAATATCTTTTCTGTGAAGAATGTGGGTACTTTAATCTGTTTGATTCACAAATGTGTTCCTTAAAATGAATTAGGAGTTTTCTGCTAGTGTGGAAATATAATTACCTTGAAATCCAGAAATACTTAGTAATCTTAATTAGATCTATTTATTTTTTAAGTAGTGAAGTCACAGCATCAATAAAGAAATCTTAATTATGACAATTTAGACATTAAAAGTGAGAGGATGCAGTAACTTGCAGTAACACACACTCACTGTAGCATGTGCAATAGTCAGGTAACAGTTGTGAACTGAACATTTCCTCTTCTGCCACATTTTTCTCAACCTGCAACACAAACACAATATTTTAGCAAAGCAAACAACATGGGCATACTCCTTCCCATTTTTCAAGACTTTAAGGGTTTGAGTGAACACAGGTTTTGTAGATATGTATTGTCACTAAGAAAAAAGGTTATATAAAATGTTTGATACAAATCAATTTCTGCAAAACATTATAGGTTATGTAAACAACAACACACACTTTTGCTTTCCCTAATTTTACCATCAACTAACATTAGTTTATCTGACTGAATTTCATGTAATTCACTAAAGTGAAGTCTCTTTCAGATGTGGTCTGTGTGTTATTATTAAAGGACCAGTCCAGGTTTTGAAAATGACCTATCATTGTTATTCATCTGAGTCTTGAAATGAGGTTATCAAACAGCCGATTTCATGAGTAGTTGTAAAGTGGGAACAGCCATAATGCAGGTGTCACATACATCATATTGCCCAGAATATTTAATCACTAATCCAAACCATGCACATTGTTATAGACATATAACTTTTCAGACTCAAAGAAGTCAAGAATTTTCCACATGAAAAGTTTGTACAAAAAATAGCATTACATTGCACATAAGAATATAATGAATTATTACCTCTCTAGAACATTTACTGTTAATGAGGACAAGTTAAGTTATTTTTGTTTATATTGTACTTGATGAAAATCCATTTTTCATCACCTTGTCATATGTCATGATAAGCACAGAAGTATCTAAATTATAAATTTGGTCCTTTGGTTTTTTAATTAAATATGTCCTCTTGCATAACTCCTAAATTAAACATAAGCAAGCTTGTAATCTTTGTGGTTTTTTTACCCGTCGCTCTTCTTGTAGAGGAATCCTGTTCTCTCTGTTCCGTATTGTTTATCTCCCAGAAGTTGATGCATACTGTACACCTGCTTAGGTAACGAGTCCTGAAGACACAAACAAACCATTTCTGAATCAGTTGATCTGTAGCTCAGTCTGAGTCATTGCTAGGGTTGGAGTCTCAGACCTGCTCTGTGTGGACGACTGGCCTAAGCTGATCCCTGATGTTGCACAGCTGCTTCTTCTCCTCCTCCTGACGCTGCTTCACCTGTACATACCAACACCACATCACAGTTCGTAATTTTCACTAAACACCTGAATAAACAGAGATATCCCTACATCGCCTCTGTATTTTTGCAGCACCTATTCCATATCATCATTTTTTTCTAGAAAATGTTTTAGATTAATCTCAAAATTTCTGAGTTTGACCAAACTCAAATTTAAGCCTCTTTTTTAAATCTTTAATAGCCCTTTAATAGCCTACGCTGTAGGCTTCTGCCAATATTCATACCATGTTCAGCACAATGTTCAGCTCCTCGATGTACTGCTTCAGCCTCTGAGTGGTGGATACACACTCCTGCAAGAAACTACACAAAGACATTTATGGTAAATCCATTTTAGTCACTGTATTGCAAGATGTTTATGTTGTCTGAGTGTGTGTGAGCCAGAACCTACTTGTTTTGACTGTGGTAGTGCTTAATGAGGTTCTGCAGCAGGTCGACTCCTCTCTTTGTTTTTATCTCGTTCACCTTAATGAGATACTGAGATAGAGAGTTGATCTATTAACTGGACATACATATAGCGAGGTAATGTAAAGTGCTGAGCAGCAAGGGGAGTTAGCACAAATAGACTGGTTTTAAAAAGCTGGGGTCACTGACCTCACACATGCTCAGCTGGAAGGAGCGCCTCTCCTTCTCAAGCTCCTCAGCGATTTCTCCTCCGCTCACCTCGCTCCGAACCATCCCGTACTGTCGCGCTAACTCCCTTTTCTCCTTCTCCACCTGCTTGCTGAACACACACGCACGCTTTGAATTATTAATCCGACTCCTGACAGTTTCACCAGCTCACTTCTGCTTACAAGACCGTGTTTCTGAATTATGCAGAGGTGTAATTTATTTTTTACATGCACAAACACGTAACAAGGGTATCCTAAAAATAGGAGATGCAAGACAGCATGTAAACTCTCTCAGATGCTTTAAAAGGATCGTCGCTCACAATCTGCTTTCATAATCCCGCCATGCTCTCTCAAATGGTTTCTTCAGATCCTGTAGCGGGACAGAGGAGGAAAAGTTTACTTTAGATCTACACAAATGATTTCTGTTCATTTTACCATTTCAGATGACTCATGTCTTAACTTATTCCTAAAGTACACTTGATATGAGAATATCAAAAGTCCTCACCCCCTTCACCTCCCGCAGGTCTCCTTTAACCAAAGAGTCCAGGAAGAAGTTGATGTTGTGGAGCATGCTCTTCAGCTGAACACACACAGAAAAAATAAAATAAATACATGCTAAAAGGCATATTGGGTTGCATAATCAATGTTTTGAAAATTTGTGTTTTTTAGATCTGAGTTATTCAATGGAAAAACTGATTAAAACAGCTACATCATATTGACATGCAGTAATGATAAAAAAAAAAGAGATTTTCTTCTTAATTTTATGTTTCTTCCTAGTTTTTTCCGTCTTTGACATCCTCTTTCTTGCAAAAACTTGCTTTGCCCCAATTGGTCAGCTGATGTGGGGGAAAACGATGGAAGCAGCTGCAATTTGTTTTGTTTGAAGTGTGGCACACTTGTCACTTGCCGGATGTTATGCAAATGAGTTTCATTGCAAAATCAAAGGAGAAAAAAGCCAGAAACAACAACCAGCCAGGCATTTCAGGCAAGTCAGGAGCAATGGAGGACACATTTTTCAATTTGGAGTGAAGGTCTTTTGTCTGAGCAGATATTTAGCCTTTTGAGACAGAAACATGCTGGTGGTCTGTTAAATATAAGACTTCAGCTGATGTCTTTCTCCACTAAAGTTGGTTTAGGTAGTTTAAGAGAAAAACACATTTTCTAGGAAAAATACATCCTAGAAAACACAAGCTAACCATGTGCCCAGATATTAATTGGGAGTTGAGCATTCAGATATTTGCCTAATGATAATGAGATGTGTTCAGTTGTTAGGGGAGATCAATACTTGAACGTTTTTTAACCTTTTTTAAACGTTTATTTAATCAGAACTACAGAAAATGACTAACCACTTCTAATTCTGATATTAGATTACTCACTTAATACTATAAGTGTATAAACATATACAGTATTATAGCTTAAACCTCAGGATCTATAATCATATACAGTATCTACACTGGAAAAAGCAAATGTGGGTTGATGCATTGGCAATGCTATCGTGCAATTAATTACTACTGATGCAATAAATGAAAAAGATGTCATCATGCAATATATGTAATATATGTAAATAAATTAAATAGAGTACTTTTCCACCCTGCATTTAGACCTTTGTCTTGCAGATGGCTTCAGGGAGCTGAGTATGACGCTATTTGTCTTCTCTAGAGCGTTTGGCATTTCTTAGGGTTGCATTGTAACTCTTGAAGAGACATTAGTACTCTGCATAACATTTCATAATAGCTCACACAGCAAAATAAGCAGATTTTGCTCTGATCAGCAGTTTGCAAATGTTACCTTTTACAAAAATTCTTGTTCCAATCATAAGTGTAATGGGCTTGTGCCCTTAAAACATAGAACCATTCAGACATATGCTGAATTAGGCAGCAAAAAGTCTTTTTCTCATTTTTTATATGTATTTTTAGAGGTTATCATTCACAACTATTGATCATCTGAATTAACAGTAACTACGGTAATTGTGATTTCATGTTTTATATGTTGAATTCCAGTGGAGAAAAGACTGAACATTTTATTCTGACATTTTCCAAGATGAGTCAAGATTTATAGATTATAAAAACTGCATGTTTTTAAGGTGTAATATCTTAAGTTTCAGAGGATCACATCATACCAGACCTGAAATGAATATCACAAATAAACTCATTTGTGAAAAGGGAGCTGAGGAGATTTTTATTGGCTCGGAAGATACTGATGCAGTTCTAATCAGCTGTCAGAGTCTGTTTAGGGAACTTTTATAATTCACTGTTTTCAGCCACTAACCCTGACATAAGACGGCTGCAACAGAAAGAGATGTATACATGCCTCACAGACCCCCATCCAGAATTTGTGTTTTTCACAGACAAAAAAAGAAAGCAAAAGCAAACAAATAAATAAACTCCCTCTGGCTCCTCACAGTCAGTATATGGACTGTGTAAGCTGCTGCCTTCAGGCTAGCGCCTCAGAGTGATGCAAACCAAAGCAGCACAGAATAAAAACAGCTTCTTTCACACAATCCATCTACGTCATGAACCTCTGAACAACATGCAAGTCCTAACAAGCAAAATACAATCTCAACTTGGATGTTGTTTCTCAGTCTTATTGTTCAGTTCAGGTACTTCTTGTATTGTACTATTCTCTGTTGTCCAACATCTCTATATATCCCACCTTGTAAATAACAACATGGCCAGACATTAATTACATATTTAATTAAATTATATATAATTTAACCAATTTCCAAAAGTGACAACTATTACATATTTAAAATATCTTATAGATCAGGCTTTTATAGTGTCAGAAAGCACTGTATTTTTTGTGTGATTTTAATTGTTTGTAATTTGTGTCCATATTTGTTCAATGGGATTTGTGCAAGTCCTGAAACTTCAGTGATCAAAACAAGTTTCCAGCATGTCCTCACATGCTTGGCAATAAAATACTTTCTCATTCTGATCATAAAGGAGAAGTTGAAGATTGCAGTCAAGGGAATAAAACCATTTTTAGCCCAGGAATAGTCGATGTGGCTCCTGACCTCCTAGTTGTTTATCTGATGTTCTCATTTACCAGATTTTTCATTGGAGACAGAAGTTCTTTGGAAAAGTCCGCCAGGCGGCAGAAGGCCGAGCCGACCTCCGTCTCTCCATTTGAGTGGCAGTTTACTGCGAGCTTCTCCATCGAGTTGATGTACTGCTCCAGGTGAGATACATGATCTAACAAAGAAAAATTGCGTCAGTTTGGGGAATAATCTAAATGTAATCTGTGTTTGTCTGCATGTGGATTTGTGTACCTTGCCCTGAAGCATACTTGGCCTTTGCAGCTTTCTTCATCTTCTGCAACACCAACCGGTCGCTGTCCAGAGCCTGGACAAGCACACGCATGAATGATAAGTGGGTGTAGTTGCTGTCTGCATGACTGAGTCTGCATGTGCAAGGGGGCAGCAGGCTTTGTTGCTGGACAATAGACAGCTGCTTTTTATGACTGTAAACCATCATTTGATTGGTCAAAATTCACTGCATGAAGCAGCAGCTCAGTTTGAATGTGGCTGTTTTAAACAATTAATTAATTAGACAATTAATTAATTAGACTAGCTTAATGTAAATACAGACTAAAACTGGAAAAGTTTATAGATGCTTTCTATTCATTCTGATTGAACGTGAGTTAATTTACAAAAAGGAGGACCAAAAATTCAATATCCAGATACGAAAAGTTGATGTGTTTTTCCACCACATATTATTTCCTCAAAATTTCTAAAAGTTTATGGATGTGACATGAAAAAATTAAAAGGTTTAAAAAAGTATTCATAAGTACAACACACCTCCAGAGCCATTTCTTATGGCTACTTAGGCATAATTGTAATGATTTACAAAATTCTGAAAAGAATACGACAATAGTTATGCACTAGACTCAAGAAGTAGACTGAAAATAAACAGTGTAAGTGTAAAGATTAACTTTATTAAGTGAATACAGCAGATGATGACCAGAACAGTTAGAATCTAATGTTTTGTAACTTTCAATGTTTCTACATTTAACTCTTCGAATTTAAGTTTTTCCTTCATGCAAATTCATTTTTCTGGAAAAAATAAAAGTCATTGTATCCTGAAAGTCTCCATTTGATTTGGGTGCCATGGTTAAAGTGAAAATTAAGTTTGATCTGATCATATTGATTTAAGGACCCGTTGCTTCGAATCCCCCTTTAAAGTGACTACTTTATCAAAATTTTCATCTAAAATTTGGCAGGACTAAATACTTCAACAGATGAGACCTTGTGACAAAAGGAAAACAAGATTTTATGCATAAAAATATCCTGTAAAAAGCTCTAGTTTACATCTCTCCTGTCTGCCTTTATCCCAAACCAGCTTGCAGATTAGCTAATATCTTCATTAACATTAATCTCTCTGGCTTCTTTTCATAACCATAAAAAAAACAATAACAAAGAATGATGATGGCCAGTAATCTGTTGCCTTGGTAACATATGTCGGCCCTGCTGGGGGTTCATGATGGGGGCCGAGGGGAGGGTTCAGTTTGAGCATGTTTTTCAGGCCATTCTCCAGGTCAACAACTCCATTGTGGAGGGATGGAAAGCGGGGGTTCTGCTGCATGCTGCTTTAAACCGTATCCTCATCCAAATACACAGACCCCACACAGCAGTGGGCCAGTTACACAAATTGTTCACAGTAGTTAATTTGTTAACTGGCAGAAAATGAACTGAAAAATGAAGGAATTCTGTTCAGCTGCCAAAAATATTCTCAGACAAAGAAAAATCTGGTGCAACTTTCAGTTGCATTAAATTAATTACTTCTATCAAATTTCTCTTTTCTACTCTGCTATGTTTGGAGATGCAATAGATGTCCTTTCCCATCAGATGTCTAATATGCCTAAGATGTATAAGATGTCCAAAATATATGATTGTTTTAGACAGACAAAACTGTCATAGACCATAAAATAACTTTTATTTATCAGATATTTCAGCATGTGAAGTATATATATCAATTAAAAACTGAGTTTCTCTAATTCAAAATTAAAAAACCCACTTGTTAAGAGTTGATTTGAACCATAATAAATAAAACATTGACCAACATATTTCATGTGTATGATTTTGGTGATGGCACTCATCAAATGCAATCTTTGTTCAATTGTTAACTGTTAACTTTGTAATTTTGTGTTTTTAGGACATAAAGCACTTTGAACTGCCTCACTGCTGAAATGTGCTGTACAAATTCAATTTTGAAATTTTGGAGACTATTGTATGTTGTCGCTTTCCTAACGTAATGGCCTAAGTCATTTTGTGTCAAAAGAGATCTTTTTTGTCGAAATCAACTTTTGGAAAGAAAGTCGTGATGATTTTTTTCACACCTGTAAATACAAAATGAAAAGATCCCTTTATTAAAATATGAATGGTTGGCACACACCCATTCATATGACATTATCATCCCTTTATTTGACAGATATTGAACACTGAAGACAAGAAATGATCTGATTCATGCACCCAAATTTTTGGCAATACAAACTGAATTTATGATTTTGACCAAAAGTCATGTGAGCTTTTGAAAATGTTATTATTGGTACAGAAAGAGGGTGCTCACATAAAGGCCACACATGGCTTTATTTAGAGGCATAACGATTACAAAATGTACTTTATCAGTACATTATGTTCTATAGAGTATAAGTCTTGAAGAATGAAACCTAAAACAGAGTTAACGTTGGAATTTACTTCAGACTTCGAAGAACATGAAATAACAAGATTAATGTAAAAATATTGAGTTGGTTGATAGTTTTTGTAAAATCAATTATACAGTTTGGGTAAATATGACATTTTGACACTTCTCTGCTGCTATCAGTGAGCTTTAATCAATTCATAGCCTCACTCAAAAGAGTAAGTGATGCATAGCTCACCTGTGATGAAGTGACTCTTCTACCACAGTGGTGAACAACTCAATTTGGTGAACCTTTGCTTCCTGAAAGGCTCAGTCTCACCTCACTGATCAGCTCCATCAGGTCAAACAGGCACACATCAAATTCTAGATCAGTTGATTACATTTTAACTCAATAAAGCATTTCCTACAGATTGCAGTGTGATAAAAGCTTGTGAGATTTAAAAAACCCCCACCAAAAGTCAAAATTCTAGTTCTTGTTAGACCATATATCAGCCAACGTAAATTAAAAGGTGAAAAACAATTAATAAATTTTACGGTCAACCATTTTGCAACAAACTTACCCACTTATTTTTCAAGTAAAAGAATAAGCTTGTGTGCTTACTGTGAAATTCATCTCTCTCTATGGAGTTCTATGATAAATTAATGCAAATCAGCTGGTAGAATATCAGAGAACATTTCACAACATTATTCTGTTTGATGATCTGATATAGGCGTAGGCTACTGGGGAATATACTGGCCACTTTTCTTTGCATTGATATTTTCTCTTTCTGCTTTTATTATTGTCTATATTGACTCTATGTTCTGTCTTTTAGTTTTATTTCCCACAGAAAGTGATTCTTTGTTAAGCTGTGTCTCTTTTCAGGAGCCATCAACAGAGATCTATTGTTGAAATGATCGTTGTGTATTGTCTTTGGTTTTCATTCCTGTGAAAACTTTAGCTTTCCTGGATGGAGCTGTTGACAGATCCATATTAGCATATTGTACTCTTCTTGACTTTCATTCTTGTAGAAAATACATATTGCCCAGTTACTTTGTGTTTAGTTTCTTTCTTTAATAATAGTCCAGGTTCCATTAGTTTTGTGTATTCTCTCTGCTTCTTTTCTTGAAAAAAGTACCCCAGGTCCAGTGTTTCAGTGATCAGCTGTGTCTCTTTCCTGGAAGGAGTCACTGTCATTAACTTTGTGCACTACATATGTTTTTCATAGAAAGTATTTGGTCCAGTGCCTCTGTCTTTAGATTTTTTCTTTCCTAGACAGAACTAAAGAGACGTGCAGAAAATAGCCAAGCACTATGTCTGCTTCCTATCCTATTTACAGTTTACTAAGATTCTTCTGTGCCTCCTTTGAGTACAGAGCCACTGACAGAGCTGTTGCTGCCATTAACTTTGTGTACCTTGATTTTGTTTTGGTTTACTGTTTAAAGTACTTCTGATCCAGAGTCTATGTATTCTTCCTGTCCTCTCAACCCCCTGTTGCACCAGATGGCTGCTAACACAGAGAATGATTTTGTGACTGTACTGTATTTTAATTAGACTCTGTAGTCTATGTGTAATTACATATTCTCACTTCTGAAAATATATTATAGAAATGAGTTGGAGTGATCTGAATTGAACATGGAGCGGTTGAGATTTTATTTAAATTGTGTTGCGAAGTGCCATGAGGCGGCATTTTGGTATATTATTGCAAATGTAGATAAATTGAAATTAGCTGAACTTGATTATTATTTAGCTTACAGATGTTTATCAGCATCCCAGGACCTACACACAGATGCTAACACTGATTGAGTCCTGATCACTGTGATAAGAGCCTTGCTGAGTTATTACATGATGTCACCACAGTCCATGCACCAATAAGAATAACACAAATGCAGATTTTTATTTTTTTTTTACTTTCTTTGAGTCAAGCATAGAAACTAGGAGGGAAAATAAATGCAAAGGGATTTGTAGTTTCAGCATTACAAAATAATTTAGAAGATGCAAATGATGACAACTTAACCTTATACAAAAACCTAAGGGCGACCAACGGAAAGGGGTCAAAGACATTTTTCTTTGTCTTTGGGGAGGATGACCACTGTGGATATTGGGTAAGCTTTAAATGTTGGTTTCAGGAGAAACATGAACATCTGTCTGCTGCTGCTGTTGCCGCTACGACCACATCCCACCCTCTCCCCTCCACTCCCTCTCAGCACTCACCTCCTCCAGCAGGTAGATGGTGTTCCTGCAGTTGATCATCTTGGAGGTGAAGGAGGAGGTGGTGGGAGAGCTCCAGTCCTCCTGAACCTCATGCACAAACTCCGACACCGACACGCACTCCGGCATGGTGATCCTGTCAACCCCGGAACACAAAGGGCAGAACCGGGACAGTCGAGCGCAGTCCGGGACTGACAGAAGAAGGTGGACACCAGGCGCAGGGCGCAGAGTCAATGAACAGATAAATAAATAAATAATATGTAATAATTTAAATATCTAGGCTGGGGGAATGTTCACACGCCCCTTTTCACTCGGCTATGTAAAGCAAAATGATAATTAATGGGAGATGTGCTGTAATCAAGGACCTGCTCAGTTATACTGCCTCAGTGTGACCGAACCGCTGCATCAAACGCCTCTTTTCTCCGAACAAAAGGTGGCTCAGTCCATGCAAAGCATAAATCCCAGCACCACAAACTTCACAAGATCCCTCAAATGTTAATACTACCGCTTCTCTGCTGGGTTAAAGCTAAAACAACCTTCATCTGATGAGCGTCTTCATTTAGAAAAAAGAAAAATCACAAAAGCACTCTGCTGTCCGTGTGCGAACCGGCTGACAAAGACCTGGAGGCGATGTGCGGAGAACCGGACCAAGTGGACCCAGAGATCGGGTTCGGATAGGGGAATCAAACCAGTCTCAGCTTTCCCGTCCAGCCCCGCCGTCATTTCTCTTCAGCAGCATCTCATTTTCTTTTAACCGCTTTTGCTCCCTTTATTGAACCCGCATGGAGAGGCGCGTTCACGGTGAACAGCGGTGGAGCCCTCTGTCGCGGTGGCGCGCACTGCTGACCGAGCCTTACACTGGGTGCACTGGGAGAACTGGGAATTTCAGGCCCCCTCCTAGTTACAGCAGCTTGATGTTATTACAGAGCTCCCTAATTTTCAAAGAGAACTCTGAAATGTGCCACTTGAAAATGAGTCAAAACCTTTCCAAAAGCTGGATTCTAACCAAAACAGCTTCTGTTCATATATATTTTTAATTCACAATTTGAGGAACTATTGTGTTCAATATGTCGTGACTACATTAGCGTTTCCATTAAAAACACTTGATACGCATGTTTAGTCGTTTAATATTCCACCTGCAACATTATGTTCTGTTTCAAGAAAACTTCAAGAATCTAACATTCTAAAACAAAGTGTAAATCTACAGATGATTCTATAATCAAGGGATTTTCACCATCTGGCATTGGGGATGAGACAAAAACAGGGAAGGACAGAAGACGCTTTATAACAGGGATCTCAAACTCCAGTCCTGGAGGGCCGCTGTCCTGCAACTTTTAGATGTGCCTCTGCTGCACCACACCTGAATAGAATAATTAGGTCATTAGCAAGGCTCTGGAGAACTGATCTACCCAAGGAGGTAATTAAGCCATTTCATTCCAGGGTTTTAGAATGAAATGGCTAAAAACTGCAGGACAGCAGCCCTCGAGGACTGGAGTTTGAGACCCCTGCTTTAGAAATACTTATTTAACATCAATATGGTGGCTGAATTCAGTAAAATCACAAAGTCAGTGTGTAGCCTATACGTGAACAAGACAAACACTGTATATAAACTTAAACAAAATAAATCACAGCTAAACAGTAATGGGAATCAGTTTGACACTTCACTTCAACCAGTGGATCATTCCCTGCAAAAGCTCACACAATCATCAATATACTCCCATTATATCCACCATGGTAGATTATATGATTCTGGGGAACATTCTTTTAATAATAATAATAATAAATGTAATTATTGAGAAGTTAATTTGACATTTAGGAAGATGTGCCAGTATTAGTTTTCCTCCTCACACTGAAACATTCATGCTTTGTTCTCACATGATAAGAGCCCCTCCTTCTAAAGGTCAGGTGACTCACCAACCTTTAGTTATCCTCTAAAACAGTTTGTGATCTTAAGCATAATATGTAACCGTTGTTGGCAAACGCTTCATACTCGTCATCTGACATCATTTCCCTTGTAGCGTCTAAGCCAAAGAGTCTCACACTGAACCCGCTTTGCCAATCTCAGAGGAAATAATCGCAGCAAACATCTGGACAGTAAACAAACTATTTGTAACTTCCTGTTGCACCAATAGATTACAAGAACAAAGTCTGACTGTAGAGTCTTGCTCTGAGTTTAGTTCTTTTCACCTTTAGAGACCAGCTAATGAACCAGAGGACAACAAATGGGTCGTTCCAGGAGTATAAAGACAACAAAACGTTGTGGGGGGTAGCAAAAGTATTATTACCTTTGAACATTTTCACATTTTGCTGTTTCAACTGAAAAAAATCAAGTTTTGTTTGCAAAGGATTATTTAATTGGCTGACTCAAACTAGGGCACAATTGTTATGTTTTACAAACACAACTTGAACCTGATGACCCGAATCAAAATCTGCTGCAGCCAATTACCTTCAGAAATAAATAACAATGTTAAGTAAAGTCCAGCTTTAGGCAATTTAACCCCAATATAAACCCAGCTGTTTATAAATGCCTCAGATTTATTAGAGAACATTAGAGAACATGCAAGAAAACCAATGAACTCAACAAATAGGTCAGGAATTAAGTTATGGAAAAATCTAAGGCAGGCTTAATCCAGCATCTGAAAAGAGGAACATTGTTTTTTTGGAGGAGCAGCAGAGAGTAACCTTGAACTCTGAAAATAACATTTTTAAAGAAGAGTGGAAAAAAGAAAGGAGCTGTAGAAAAGAAGCCACACAAAGTTCTGTTTGCAGTTTACCAGAAGCCTTAGGGGACAGAAAACACGAGAATGAAGAAAATCTTCCAGGACTCCCTTGAAAAAGAGGGTTTTAATCTCAGTGGGTTTTTTAACCTGGTAAAATAAAGGATACAGGGAAAGAAAAGATTTTCACAAATTTTATTCTTCCATTCTGACTGATTCTGAGATGTTTTATTTGGTCTGTAAAAGGATTACAGACAAACCTTTAAAAGCTTTTAGATGTAGCTGTAGAAAAGGATGGTTAAAAAGATCAACTAAAGTGGTCTGAACAAAAGAGGCCAACCACACTTTTCAGCTTTTATTGGTTAAAAAAAGCTTTCATAAATATGTTTGATTTGCACTATTGCATATCAAAAGTACCTTTGTATTGGTTTATTACATCACATTTGTGTAAAATATATTGATATTTGT
The DNA here is from genome assembly GCF_001444195.1 of Xiphophorus couchianus. Classification (NCBI taxonomy): domain Eukaryota; kingdom Metazoa; phylum Chordata; class Actinopteri; order Cyprinodontiformes; family Poeciliidae; genus Xiphophorus; species Xiphophorus couchianus. The sequence continues at coordinate 8,318,823 of NC_040247.1, forward strand.
GATTGGAACAAGAAAAAAGGTGGAAAAGTTCAAAGGGCAGCCCAGTCACCATTTCATCAAATATGTAAAACCTTTTGAAGATTTCGGTAAATTTTCTAAAAACACAGTGAAAAGATAACAAAACTGAGTTGTCCTTGTAATGGAGTAAGATGGAGGTTGATATGCTGAAACATGCTGATATGGTGAATTGGTTACCCTTTGATGAAATAACAACATAATATATTGGGCCCCACGTGAATGGGACACTGTCATAATGAATGACCTTTTAGTGAACAAAAAGCACAGTGCAGTGCCCACTCAGTGAAGATCATGAGATCTATTCTGTAATCACTGTAATGACAGTCAGTAGTGAACGGGAACTCATTCTTGATGAAGGTTAATTGTGAAAAAAAGCAACGCTGACTGTTTTGATGTTGTTACATTCACGTTTTCCTCAAAAAACAGTTTTATAATCATTTGTGAAAGTATTGTTTTTGGTCAGCATTAATTCATTTTCCATCAGTGTTTAAATATTCCCATGCAACTGAATAATGTGCAATTTCTTGATCATTGTACTCTAGTAAACAATCAATGCCTTCTTGTCATTTTAAAATAATAAACCATTTGACTAGCAACTGTCTAATTTCCACCTTATAAGCCACTTACAGAGGTTGATGAAAAAATATTTACAAATTTATTCAAAGAAACAAATTTAACATCCTTATTTGAAAAAACAACTCAGAAATAATTATCAGTGCATTAAATTATTTTTTTTTAATATATAGCATATATTTGATATTTTTTTAATATATAGACAAGAACATCAGCATAACTGACACGTGAGAAAATACATCACATTTTACTTAAGAAAAACTTTATTTTCCTAAAACATGAAGTTAATCACTGTCTGCTGCTCTGGTGACAGATTATTCCAACACTGAACAAATTCTTGATGATCAATTTCTATCAATTTCTGTCAGTACTATAAAAGACAACAAGGTTAAATATATCCGTCTGAGAATGAAACCTAAAACTGTTTGGAGTTTAGCACAACGCAACAGTGAGTCCCAGCAGGTTTCTTCATCCGTTGACGATGAGGGAGCTGATTTCTCCTGGCAACGTGTAGACAATCAGGACAAGGAAGAGCGTCAGGATGATGAGGATGACCAGGGCTATTATGTATTTCTTGTAGTTTTTCCAGATTAGGAAGACAAAGGTCTTCATAGGATTGATGAACCAGTTGAAGCTGGTGGTAGGACGGCTGCAAAGACAAAAAAAAAAACTTGTCAGCAAACTCTAAAACAGTAAAATCTAACATTAATGCAAACAGTAGCTTCTGTTGGGGCATTTATACATGGGGTTTTATTCGGTTTACATGACAAGAAACAAATCTTCCAGATTTCAGCTCAAATCCCTAAAATGGTACAACTGATAAAAAAACATTTATTGACAGGCAAAGAAAACTTCAACAGATAATAGAAACAGATATACTTTCAGAAGAATAAGACTCACATCTAAGTTTGTATGTTACCAAGAACATCTGATTACCAAGTTTTACCTGACTTATTGGGTCACAGGGAATAATTCTATATTTAATCAAAACTGGGAATCTTGAATTTTTAACTACAAAGCTTAAAACTAAACTGCTAAAGGAAGCCCTGTCAGCTAACACTGGCCCTGATACAACTTTACTGAGAGTCAGCATGAGACAAAATGTTCTAACCTCAGACTTCACCACACAAGGTTCTCACATATCCTCAAGCCTTTGTACTTTTTTAATCAGATTTAAAGACACACAAATTACTTTTTCACTTTAAATAGCACCCTATCTTGGCTTCTCAAAACAATTAAGCATAAACTATTTAGGTGGTTAAAGTTTTATTTGTTAAAGACTTAAACTACATTGTTTTAAGGTTTGATCTAATTTTAGTAGGCCAGGAACTCAGATTTTCTTCATGTTGAAGCCTCAGTCTTTACAAGGCAGCCAAACTAAGCTAAACAGACTTCAGTTAGTAATACAAACTGATCACATCGTAGATGATGCCTGTGAGCACAGCAGGATATTTGTCTGACGTATTCTATGTCAGAATATTTCTGAAGCATTCTGGAGATCATTTATGAAGAAGAACAGAGAAATAAATTGCCTGATTTTGTATCTTAATATTTCTGAAACCAAGACTAAAATGTAAAAACAAGATGGAAAAAAATCAGTCTGAATATAGCAGTCACAATAGATTTTTAGCTGTTGTCCTGTCTAGTTTCATACAGTGCATGTTGTTATTATTATTGTTGTTGTTGTGGTTGTGGTTGTGGTTGTTGTTGTTGTTGTTTTAGCACCTAGTGATCATCTTTTACAGGATGCACTTCCATTGAATTGTGTTTAATAATTTCTGATAGGATTTAGATTGGAAGTTGTTTTTTTTCTCATTAGAGTTTGCCTTTAAACCCTAAAATATTATTCATGTGTTAACAGTATTAGTAGTTCCTTAAGTTCTTAATTCAACATAAACAACTGCTTTTTAAATAACTACTTTAGTCACAAAACCTTTTTAGGCAGTGCTATCTTGATTTTACATATGTTTTGCATTGTTAGACATTTCTTGGAAGAGAAGGAGCAACCTTCATGGATCAAAGGCTGCTGCTGTGATCCAAAAAGCAGCAGCCCCTCTGGAAGACTGAGAAATGGCTACTCATACTCAAATATGAATATAGTCAGGCAGCATTCTCATTTTTGTCAGTTTGTGCAATCCTGATCTTCCAATTTAAAGTCCATATTTACTGTAGCATTTATATTATTGATATGTTTGTGTGTGACTGCATGTTACTTTGGTTTTTCCAGAGGTTCTGGCTCTTTGCGTCCACGCCCCACAGGGTTCGCCTCCGCCTGCTCCAACGCCACCAGCTGAAGCTCCGCCTCCACCTTTCCCTTCACAGAGACAATTGGAGCATTACAGATGTCCAACTTTAGCTATAAGTAGTTGCAGATGTATTGCATCAGTAACTGCAATAATAAGGTCAGTCTGCTGAAGATCTAGTAGTAAGAATTTCAACATCCCTTTGCTTTTAAAATACAATAACAGCTCTTCAGTGTTCATGTTCAAATTAATTTCAACAAACATGATCAACAATCAATCTTTTTTTGTACCATTAACAAGTAAGTGTTGCCCAAACTGTCAGTGTACTGGATGTCTTCTTTGCTCATCTGGCTTCTTTTGTCCTTGGTCTTTTTCTTCTTGTGTCCCTTCTTTTTAGCGTCCATTTTCTCCTTCTCCTCCTTCTCAAAGTCCTCAGCCGTCTTCAAGCGGACCAGTGGCCACCAGCCCTTCATCTTTTTAGCTCGAAAGATGGAGAAGCGAGGACTGGCCTGGTCCATGGCCATTTCAATCGTACATTTGCTGGACGTCTTTGCCGGTCGCACCATGCTGCTGAGGGAAAGCTCTATGGACCCTGAACGAGAATCAGAACATGGATGGTGATACTTTTTACTGCATATGTAGACATAATAGTATACAGACATTTAGGACTGAATCAAGCCTGAATATGTGGAACAAAACTCTAAGATGTTGACAGATATAATTAGCAAACACAAATTATGGTGATATTTTACTTTACTTTTACTAATTTCTTCTATAACTTTCAAACAATGTTTCAATGAAATATTTGGCCAAAATGTTTTAAACTCTCAAAGAATGCAGGGCATGATTGTTTTGTGAATGAAATCTGCATGGCTAAAAGTAACAGAGAGCAATTCAGAAGTCACAGAGGCTCTAAATATAATGTAATATGTTTCAGTGAAGATAAAAATTGTAACGTATTGCTTCTGTGTGTAATTAATAATTGAGTCACATATAATGTCACTAATTAACAACTTGAAGTAGTAATTGATGTGTCTACTATAAGTGTAAGTCTTAGTTGCTAAAATCTAGAGAAACAAAATCCCTGAATCATAAAAATCACACAGCATTTTGGTAACATAACCTGAATTTAATTAGAATAGGTACTTCCTAAAAGGCTTTAGAGGAGTCAGTACTTAAAGTACCTTTACATCATGCTAAAATATGCATGTGGCACATTGGACATGCATGATGGGGATGTCTTTGGTTGAGCCACCTCTGTAACCACACTAGGGATGTAACATTGTTGTTAACAAAGTCAAGAAATCTTTAAAATATGAAAGAATCAAGCTATTGAGTGGAGATTTGCCTTTCACTTGGAGCAGAATAAAACCTTTGTCTTGTATCAGATGTCGCTCTGCTGTCTTTGTTTTTTATGAATGTCAAAGAATGCTGCCTTCTGTTTTTCTATCACTTTTGAGGTATTTCCATAGTTCTGAACATTCATCAGGCTAAATATGATTTTCTTAGACAGCAAAGAGTTTTGACCACGTTAGTCTTACCTAGAAAGTCATTGGCTGAGATGCGATCGTAATCCCACACCTGAAGCGTCAGAACAGCCGGCTGGCGAAACTCCGACTCCTCCAGGGAAAAGATGGATTCCTTCTTTTTGTACACCACTTCTTTCTACAGGGGCAGAAAGGAATTTTTTTAGTTGAACAATATAATGTTTTTTTGTATTTAAGGTATTTTCAAATGTTTGTTTGTGGTGTTTCTGCAAGCATTTGAGTTATTTGAAACTATGAACCAATTTGAAATTGTTTAGTTGAGTTTATTCATGTGTTACAAAAGGTTTGTCAACATCTCTAGAATTTTCAGTTAAGCAAAATATACCTTCAATACTCTGTTTGCTTGATTATTAAAGCCAGATAACATCAGGATAAATTAAGCACCCCAGCTTTGTAATACGGACCTTAGGATCAACATGCACGAACCTCAGTGGGAAGGTAATCAAACCTAAAAACAAATCTCCAGTTGAAGTTTCCTTCTCCAGTCAGGGAGTTAAAGTGGACATCAGTTTCCTGTTTATCTCCTTCCAGGCCTTTTATCCAGCTACAAAAATAATAAAAGAAATGTGATGGTGGTTGGTCAGACTGCGGAAACCTGGAGTAACTGGTCTAGCATTGCAAACATGTGTTTTGAAGTGTAAGTCTAACCCCTTAACATAGATGTCAGAAGACGGGTCGCCGGTGAAAGGGTTGACATCATCCAGAAACACGTCATCGGTGTTCCAGATGATCACACGCAGTTCATACCTGTCACAATCAAAACAACAAACAAATGTGAACTATTGTAGTTTTCTTTCTAGCCTGTTGATTTACTCTCAGTTGTATGTCCACCTACAGTTCAGGTAGACGAAGTTTTATGTCAACAGCAGGCGGAGCTGGGATATCGGTGGGAAACATGTCCACCCACATATGAAGATACCCCTGCAATATGCAGCAGACATAAAAACATTGTTGCGAGTGACCGTTTACACCATATGCAGTGACTTGTTCTTAATTTTTGCTTTGTGGGCGTTTCTGAACTTGAGGGAGTCCAGGATTGTCCTGGTTCTGCAGGGACCGGATCTCCACATGTTCCGGAACCAAAGGAACGGCTCCAGGGAGGAACTCCCTCATCTCCCCCCAGCGCTGCAGCACATTCAGGGATGCATGCTCCTCTATCTCTGCCTCTTCCTCTGGAGACCGCTCATTCTTCTTCAGCAGACCTGATAAAAATAACAACACTTCTATCAGAGCTGCTCCTGCTTTCAGTCTGATTAAAAATCCAGCATATCATTTTTTTTCAAAAGTCAGGCATTTGTCAGTGAGCTGAAAAGAAGCTTTCTTAAATTACTGAAAATAGACCTGGAGTTTCTGTAGATGTGTAGTAGATGTGCAAAAGCATTAGAGATAAATACCAAATGACTCAAAGGTTTGATTCCAGTGAGATATCTCAGAATGCATTTAGTCTGAGGTGGCTGTGCAAAAAGAACATCACACTTTTCAGATCTTTCTTTTTTGCATAAAAAGTGCACACCATGTCTCTTTTTTCTCTCACTTTACAATCATGTGCTACTTACTGTTATAAGTGAGGTTAGTGTAAAAATAAGTTCATACTCCTACCCACTCCTTTGAACACGTAAATATACTTGATCACTTTTCTTCTTTTGTTTTATTTGCTTTTGTTTTAAATGTACTTTGTTTATATATAACTTTGTTTATTCTTTCATTACACACTATGTTCAATAAAGTCAAATTACTACTACTATTGTTAACCTGTTACATAAAATTCCAACAGAATACATTGACGTTTCTAGTTGTCACATGGTATGAATACTTTTGAAAGGCACGGCTTCAAAAGAAACATTTTAGATGGAGATTATAAATGTAAAGACCTAAATAACAATAAAGAGCAAAAGTAAAAGTTTTTCACTCTTTTACCTCACAACCAGATTACGATAATATATATTCATATGTTGGTGTAGATGAATCGCTTCACATTCTTCACAAATTGTTTAATTGTTACACAAAGCATAGCATATAACTTTACTGTTTGCTTTTAAAAATGAAATGCGTGCATGATGATCTTTCTCACCACAATCCTCACCACATCCACATCCAGGTTAGACCAGGATGTGGATGTTGTTCGAGTTTGTCAAAAATGTTCCAGAAACAATAACAATCTGATTCTGCTTTTCATTGTGACTTATCTTGTCTCCTTTGCAGTTGATTCCAGTTGAAAATAACACGTTCATATATTGTTTTTAGTAGTTTTACTTTTTTCTCATTTCTCACCTTTTAAGTGTTTTTGCTATATTTTATTATATCTTCCATCCTGATGCTTATTGTAATATCCTTAATTCTGTTTACAGCATTCATATAAATTCATATTAGTAATATATAATTTGGCTTTCAGCAAGATATCAACCTGCTCGCTCCCACAAATGTACTTTCTATATACAGTACATCATAGTGCTTCAGGATGTAAACTCTCTTACTTACTAACTGAACCTTTTAAGATCTATTCTGTCTATTTATTTCTGTCTGTCCACCTTCATTTTCTGTCCCACCTTCAGGTACGGCATCTGGTGGTATTTTGAAGATCATACTGAGGACTTTGACTTCAGACGTTCTGTACTCTGGAGATGGGATGCCATTCTTCCTGCAGAGCTCAGCCAAGATTGTTGATGGTTTCTTTGCATCACGCCACTTATTGTAACCATCGCTTTGAAGCCAGAGAGAAAAGTACACATTGAATGAGTTATAGACATTGCACACTCTATTGTACATGTATAGCTGTCAGGGTAAGATTTTATCTCAAGTTTTAGCACTTCTGTGTGGTTTTGGTGAAAATGTATGGTAGTTTTGTCTCTAAAAGAGCAAATAAAAGAGCAAAATGTTAGCTATATATGTCTTTGTGCTAATATGTTGTTGACTCTTGACAGTAGCCTACAAAGTGATACTAACGTGTCATAGTAAAGAGCGAGACCGCATGAGGCCCGATGGCGGCTGTAGAACCGGTTCTCCAAATCAATCCGAGTCTCTCCAATAACATCATCTGCCCCAACCAGATCATGGTCCATGACGGTTATAACCAACTCCGTCTCCAGGGGAAAAGACACTGTGAGTTCAAACACCCTAAAATAAAGAGTTAGACATTCAGACAGGCTCTAAGGCAGGCAGGGATCAGACAGGAGCAAGCTAACTGGGAGATGGAAAGAGAAACTGACTCTCCAAACATTGGGTTGAGCTGTTTGGGGATGTATCGATCTTTGGAGTCCAAGCACTGATCTCCCACCTTCACAACAATGTAAGGGTCAGCTTTACCGTTCGGGTCAGTGGGAGCCAAGCTGGTGGCCTGTAAGACAAACCTGAATTAGATGTTGAGAAGAGAACACTGTACCAGCTGATGAATAACTAATTCAAATATGAGATTTGCTGCAGAGTTTGTACTGTACATGAGACAGACAAAAACAGACCAGTACCTTGACGATGTAAACTCTGACCAAAACTTTGGCAGGTGAATTTTTAGGAATTCCTTTGGTGATCTGACATGTGGTGTCATCTCTGTCTTCCACATCGATGGGATAAACCAAGAAGGAACCCTGTGGAGGAAAAGCAGGAAACAATAAAAAGCTATTCTACAGACACACAGTCATATATAAATCAAGAGCTCCATTAGCATCACCTTGTATTTTCCCATCAGTCTCTCCTCATCACCCTCCTCATTGTCCTCAGTGATGGCTTGGCCTTTATACAGGGGGAAGATCTGAAGCCAGTCCTGAAAGTCACTGAACTCTGACTCCAGATCGCCCTCATACAGCTGAACACAAACAAAGTTGTTTCACTAAATAACTTGTTTTTGAATTATTCAGGAAGTATTCAGTCTAATTTATGTATTTTTTATTTTACTGCCACATAGTTCAATAAATTAGTGTACTAATAAAGAATCTCCCCTATATTCTCTGATGAGCTTTGTGCCCCAATTTTTTTAAGACTGCAGTTATCCCTGCTACTTGTGCATCTTTTTCTACCACACTTTTTTCTTCCACTCAACTTCCCATTAGTGGATTGAGCAACTTTCAGTTTAACAGCCTTAACATAGAGTTTAAAAGTAGTTCCAACACTTCCAAGTTTAGCCTATTATCTTGTGAGACTGATAGTTTGTTTAAATTACTTTTTGATTTTTAACTTGGAAATAATAAAAACTATGACACCTATAGAAACTGAAAATGTAATTACGGTAATGGGATTTTCTCTGGTAGAGATCTCAAGGACAGTAATTGAAATAGAACCCATTTAAAATAGGTCCTAAGATTGCATTAGATGTGCAAAAATTAATACAGATGACTATTTATTATGAGTGTGTAGTTGTTTGATAAAACATTAATTAAACACTTGAATAGAAACCTAATCTTTGGCATGGTGAAAATCATTGAAAGCTCACTTTTAACCAAACTGCTTTTTTATCTGTTGATACGGTTTAGTACTGATCATGTCAAAGAAATGATGAGTGCCTGTCTTTGAGTGAAAATTAAATAAAACCTGGAAGAGTAAGGTTTACTGAACACCTTTAGTGTGGCAATCTTTTTGCGTTTAGGAGGCTCGATCTCCTCCACATCAGCTTCTTCCTCCTCTTCTTCAATGTTTGCCATGGTCAGATTTACTCCGTCTGTTCAAAGCAGAAAAGTTTTTTTAAAATACTCCAAAAATTTCTTCTCCAAAATATACCTTTTGTCATCCTCTTTTTATCTAATCCTACTATAATATTCCTATTAGATATTCATATTGACTCTTACTCACTGGCAGCAATCAAAACTTAACCAAAGAAATAAATAAGACTGAAATTTGTTTTTTGAGAAGAATAATGTTCAAACCTGGGTTTATTCACAAAAAACATAAACAAGACTGTTTTAATAATAACTAAACTGCATAGGCTCATATCCATTTTTTCTGTTTAAAGCTGGGTCAAATAAGGAGAAAATAACAACATGGCAGGTTGTTCATCTGTCATTCTGAGTTAATCTGTACCTGTCTCTGCTTCTTCCTCCAATTGTTCTCTCTCTGCAGCCTGCACACAAGAACACATCATAAGAGAGAAAATTATTTAATGCATCAAGCACAAAACAAAGAACATTTTCTGACAGGTTTTTCAGAGATTAAACCATCTCTGTTAATTTAATCCCCTTAATGAAAAATAATACTTTATTGTTCTCCTTTGAGTTTGTTGGTTAAAGACCAAAATTATTTATAAATCAGTGTTAGGTGACTTGATGGATCATAAAAGAGGCACAAAGGTTTCCCTGAATGGGCAGTCAACATTTATTCTGAATGTCTAAAGAAGTGTTGGCAATACCTTTCAATGCTATCACATCATCTATTCATTTTGTATTTTATGTTTACATATGTACGTATATAGTGAGATAATATCTTTGTTTTATAGTGGGAGCTGCCAGATGGGTTCAGTTTTTAATGGTAGAATTAAACTCAAATTTATTGGAATTTTATGTAATTTACCAACATAAAGTCATATATATATATGATGTAAAAGAAAAATAATGCATGACTTTAGAAAATAAAACATATATAAATATAAACATTTCATACAATAAAAATTGGAGAAATGTGGGATGCAGGTGAGAGTGTTTGATGGCATGGTATTTGGACTTCAAGATGCCTTTTGTTCTCTGATGTTCTCTGCAAAAAAATGCTCAACATTCACAGCATGCCACAATTTTCAGATTTTTATTGAAATCCATTTACTTTTTTCCAATTTTTTTCCACATTTATGCATTACTTTCTGTTGGCATTTTGCATAAAACTTGCACAAAATATGTTGAAGTTTACAGTTGAAATGCAAAAAAATGTAAAAACGTACAAGTGGCAGTAAGACTTTCACAGGACACAACATACTGAGCTGGGTGAATGATCTGTGTCTCACCAGTTTCTCCAGTTCGTCCAGTGATGCATAGTACTTGGACCACCAGTCCAGCTCCTCTTTCTCAGGAGCCTCTTCCTCCAGCTCCTCTGCCTTTCTCTTCAGCTTCTTCAGGGGAGCCTTAAGGAGTTTACATCAACCAGAAGAGTCAACTAGCCAGACTTTTGTATTTTGTTATAGGCAGCTGAAATATAATGTTATGTTGTTGTGTCTCTCACAAGCAGAGCAGAGGGAAATTAATGTACTCACATTAACTATCTTCATGGGGTTAATGGGAATTTTTGATTGTTTGACTGGCAATCCGCTGAGTCTCATGTTCTTCACTGAAGTCAAAGGGTTTATCTTCTTTGAATTATGCCTCACTAGAAATAAGCACATACAAAGCTTGTAAAAAAGTTTTAAACTGAAAAATCTGGACATTTCAGAGCAGCATGCTGTAGAGGAACCTTATTTCACATTAGAACAGCTTCAAATTCAGCTTTTTTGAAAAATATAGTAATTTAATTTGCAGTTGAATCTCATCTAGCTCAACCCCATACAATCCATGATAACCACATTTATCAACTACAATTATCTTCTCGTTCAACACATTGTAAGGCATCCTCCATTTAAAAGTACTTGGGATTTGTCACTAACCCACCAGATGCAAAAGTGTTAGGAAAAAAAACAGCAGTTATTTTAATTGTGGGTCTCAGAAGAGTTTCACAACCGGTGTTTGTTCCAAGACTATCGGAAACCACAGGATACTGACTTAGACCAATGTCAGTCTAAATATGGTTTGCTTAAAGTAAAACAGAATAAAACGGATGTGATTGAAAGCAGAGCAGATAACTAGTAGTGCATACTGAAATGACAAAATAGAAGAAATATTATCTTTTGACCCTCGGTGGAGAAATCCATGTAACCAGCAGCAAAGTTGTAAGCAAGTACAAGCACACAAATTCACATACAGTAAAATAGGATATCAAAAATAAGAAACAGGAAACTTTACAGGAAGTTTCCTGTTTCCAAAAAAATATATAAAATTTTTATATTCTGAAAAAATATCTAAAATCTCTAAATATAGTAAATTCTAACTTGTTTTGCAGAGTGTACCACATGTAATGATTTTACCTTTTGTTTTTGGTTCTTTTTCTTGTTCCTCTTCCTCTCCACATTCCCGTGGAGCATAGTTCATGAGGTTCTGGACAACATGGGACCCAACCAGAGCAAGGTGACCGAATGCCCGATGCTCCACCACAAACACCGTCAGAGGAGGGTGAAGGTAGGACTCCTCTGGAAGCTCCTGATAGAACCAAAGGCAGAAAACAGCTGGATGTTCAGCTTTGTTCTCTAAAAAGACTATCTGGTGCTGCTGACATTCATCACAATTTATCTTAAATAAATCTAAATACATTTGATGGCAACAAAAAAGAAACAGACCACATCGATGTAGCAGACCACTTCCTTAAAGTTCGGGTTGGTCTTGTAGCTCTGAATCTCTTCAGATTCCAGCTGCTGTCCTGCACACTCCACCCTCACCTGTGGCCGCTCCACCTCAAACAGCTGCACCCTCTTCAGCTCCCGCAGACCCCAGAACAACACCTGAAAAATAGCAAAAAACTGCAGAGTCATCATCTTTAAACGTTTAAACAGAATATGCATGCTTTTGCGAGCTTCACCTCGATTCTGAAGGTCTTCAGAACAGGTCGGACTCCCTCTGGAATGATGTAATGTTTCTGTTCATTGTTGTAGGTCAGCTCCTGAGGATCCACACTGACGGGGAGGCGAGGCTTCAGGGGATTGGGTTAAAAAATAGCTTTCAATATAGCAATAATCTTATACAGTATTATTGTTTGTAATATTACAATTATATAAAATAGTCAAGTTAATAGCATTTACCATTCACAGACTAATGACAAACCTAAGTTGTGTTCACCAGAGTGAGATTGCATATTTTAAGGTGCCTTTTGAAGTATTCTGTTGACATTTTCTCAAATTTCAGTTTATTTTATTGGACTTTTGTGGATCTGGCCAACACAAAAAGCAGTCTATTTGGAGAATGTTTCCACCAGCCCTGCAAATGGAGTACATCTAGAAAGTATAAGCTTTTCCCACTCTACTTTGAAAAATAGTTCAAATTTGGTGAGACTAAATGATTATATTTGTGAACATGAAGTCTGGCTATGAATACCCAATTAGATTTTGGTCCCAGTTTGGTCCAAATGATGAAACTCAGGCATTTCCCCTTCCATTTCACAATTATGCTCTACAACGTGTTGGTGTATCACATAAAAGTCTGACAGAGTACAATTATGCTTTTGGTTAATGTAACAAAATATGATGCAAATGTAGCATTTAGCTTTAGACTGATTGATTTACTAGTCTTACCTCTCCAAAAGCAGAGTAGTCAAGCTCAATGAGCTCAAAGGCAGCCAACAGCTCTCCAGCAGGAACCCGGCCTCTGCTGACATCATAGAACTGAAGTCTGGGCTTTTCATAAAACTGCTCCACAGTTTTAAACTCAGGCTCTGCATAAGCTCGGCCCAGAGGCTTTGGGCTGCCCTGCATAAACACAGAGATTCACAAACTGCTTGAAATCAAGTTGTCACTCTGCTGAGTTGTCCACATATTTATTTCACTGATTTTCTAACAGTTTCCTCATTGATCTAGAGATTAAAATGAATAGGTACAACAATTATCACCTGACCCATCAATCATTTCCAACACGACTGATTTGGATTGTTTTTAATTGGGTTATTGCAAAAAAGTCATTTGAACTCATGGTTGAACTGGAAGCAACTGTTTAACCTGTAGAGCATCAGAAGAAAAGAGCTGTAGATTTACCATTGTGTCATGATCATAGATGTTGATGATAATGAGAGGTGGGTCTTGCTGAAATTGCTCCTTCGTTCCTTCCAGTAGAACTTTGTCAAACAACAAACACTCACACCAGGAAGGAGAGAGAGTGTCTGACAACACCTGTACAAAGTCATACAGATACAGACCAAGTTATTTGGTGCCAGAGCAATAAAGACTTTAAACCAGTAGAGTAGTGGGACATACCCTGGTGACCTGGCACTGCGTAGAGAAGACCACCCTTGCAAATGGATCTGACAGGCCGTCGTCATCTGCAGCCATAAGGCCACGCCCCTGGTAGAGGTGACACCGCAGCTGGAAGTACCTGCTGTCTGTAAAGACAGAGATATTCAAAGGTTCTCTAGAACAAGATTTCTGATTAAACTATATATCTCTTGCTTTTTTTGATTATCAGTTGACTCACCCTGGCAGGACAGACTGGCAGGAAACTTTCTCCTTCCCTCCACAGGAAGTTGTCTCTGTGTTTCCTCCTCCTCCATCTCCTCGTAGATTGGCATGAACTCTTCTGGTAGGCTGTTGATTGCCTCTTTACTGTACTTGACAGGACCAAGCCACAGGTACACCTCCAGCTTTGCAAAGGTTTCACTTGGGGAGCATCCTGGAGACTACAGCACAATGAGAAAAATTACTTAAATTCCTTAAACTTCACAAGCTATCGCAAGCAAATGATGAAAAAAAGATTTGGGATGCAAACCCTGTTTTAAACCTTAAGTGTCTTAATACAAATGTGTTGTACTGTCTAGGAACCACATAATGTACAGCTCAAAGCATCCAAAAAGTCCTCACAAAGATCCTACATAGACCATCGATAGTATGTCTGTTTTTTAAAAGCATTGCTGCAGTCTTGAGACCGCATGAAGGGGTTTTAAATTTACACCTGGTCCTCCTTACTGCTTTATTTGTATAACAATGACACCTATCAGAAGGGCAACTTTAAGATTATATGTAAAAGCAGACAGATAACCTTCATGTAGAGAGTGGTGATGCGGCCACAGTCCCGCCCCTTCTGCTCCTCCACCAGTGAGAAAAGGATGGAGTGGGCAGGAATCCTGACGTAAGCCAGTCGTTTGCTTCCATTAAGTAACCAAAGAAAAGCATCTGGGATGGTGCTCTGGGGCTGCAGGTAAGAGATGTCAGCACTGAGTCAAAGAAGGTCCAGTCTTTGTGGTGATTTACAGTTTGCATGACCTTTCAGTGTTGCCTAACCTCTGCAGCCAGTTGCCGAAGCTTCCTTAGGATTTTCCAGCTTTCCATCAAATGCTCTTTGGTTTTGTTTCTGGTAATCCTTCGCCTGACTCTGACTGCCTGTCTGGCTAGTACAACCTACAAACAATTAACCAGTCAGTTAGAAACAGACAATCACATTGTCAGAGGCAGAAACAAAGCTGAGAATAAACTCACCAAATTCTTTTTGATAAACTCTCTCCTGCATTTATCCAGGCTGTTGGGACGGGACTGTGATCTCCTGTCTGAGAAAGCGCTGAACTGTCTGACAAAGGAAGACACCAATCAGATAATAAACCAAATACCTTTCTGATTAACCTTTCTGATTGAAACTCACTTGCAACGCGTCACCAGCTCTAGTAACACCTCAGTCAAAATCTCCTTTGCTTTACTCTTTGGCCTCCGCAGATAAATTTCCACCTGAGTGAGACCAATCTCCTAAAATATGGAAGAAGAGGCCTGGAGACACTGAATGATTCATTAAATGTTATTTTTGAGAACAAATTCAAAGCAATTGACTCCTACCAGCCTGTCGGCCATCTTGCTAAGCCAGTTGGCCTGATAGAGACGAAAACTGTGATCTTCAAACTGACTCCAGACATACAGACAAGGCTTTAGGTTCGTTGACGGGGCCTGAAGCTGAATACACTTAAATGACCTAAAAACAAGGAAAGAGACATACAGAAGCTGACAAACACGAGGGCATATAGTTGTAGGATGTAATCTGGTTTCTTTTTAACAATCACTACCAGTTTATTAATCCACTCACCCAGGTTAAATTATAATTTAATCTAGTGTTAAATTATAATTGGTCTTCCTCATCTGCGCATCACACATATTTCATTCTTCAAAGGGTTTGTTTAAATCATCTTCATCCTTTATAAGCATGGAAATAAGGAAATATCTCATCTAGTTTAACAATACTAAAAATTTGACTTGCTAAAAAAAAGAGTTTTTTAGCATTGGTGCTGATTATTCTTCATTGCAAATTTATATTACAAGTATGACAACAAACCTTTTGGAAAGAAGATTTTTCCAGGTTAAATTGGAAGTAATTTATGAAGTTGGATAACTTTTAGAACATTTCCTGAATTGTGGGGATGAAGCGTGTCCAAAGAAATGACCTGCTGGATTGATTTTTGACCGTGTACCTGTCATAGTCAGTAGGCTGAGGTGTCATGGCAGAAGACACAGATCTGTTCTCAGGTTCAGGATTTGTCATCTCCTCTCTGTCCAGCTCATCCTCTGACTCCAACAAACCATGTGTTTCCTCAGCCAGATCTTCTCTGCTCCTCCTCAACTCCTCCCTGCTCTGGCTTTTCTTAGATCTCCCAACTCCCACTGCCTTGCCATAATTTCCTGCCAAATACAAAAAGATGAGAGGCCTCTGGGATTAGCTGTCAGAAAACAAAAGCCGACTTCAACCTGACGGTGTATAATTGATAAGAAATTGAGTTTGTGCATAATAGACTGCGATAAATCCCAGTGTATAATGCATTAGTAATACAAAAAACATATATTATATTATACACAATGATTACCTATGGAGAGTTCAAAGGTTAGTGGTTTTGTCCCTACTGTCGGGTCTATCATTGTCACTTCAAACAAAGATGCAAACAGCAGAAACTCCTCCTTCTGTCCCAGATAACCCTGAAGTAAACATAAATATATTGTGAACAATAACAGATTTCACTAAGGTGTCACATAGCTTCTATAATACAACCAAAAATATAACGACGTTCCAACAGTTTAATTCACTTAGTTAATGTCACTTACACAAAAGTGTAAGTGTAAGTCTGGTACCAGACTCTGGTACACAAAAGTGTAAGTGACATTAACTACCAAAACTCATTAACGCTTTTTTGTGCAGAATTTTGATTTGTCTTTTTTATTCTTAATTGTAGTGTAAAATAATTTGAGATTAAAATGAATGAATCAAAGTCAAGACAGATGGAAGCAAGAAATGTAATATTGTGTTGAATAAATAATTCATACATAAAGTTTACTGAAATGTATTTAACTTTATTCAACACTGTTAATTTTCCCCTTCTTTATTTAGCTGATTAACCCCTGATAATAATGATAGTACTTCTACCTTTTTATTCTTATAGTTCCTTAACACAATTGTAAAGTGGAACAACATCAACAAACTAAACCAAACTGAATGACCATACTGACCTCAGGCAGAGGATGGATCTCCTCAACTTCCACAGTGACAGACTCTGGTACCTCAACTCCTGCTTCTCCAGCCTCATCAGCTAATCCACTCGGAGCTGAAGTTGCTTTGGCAACAAAAAGTCCAAAAAAATGTTTTAATATTTTTTGTTTTCTTCTTTTTATCCAATCAAAAGTGATAATTGCAGTGTTGCATCTATCAAAGATGGCTGATGACCCATTTTATACCAACATGTGAAATCTTTTGATGGGTAACACTAAATGTGTTATAAAATCTCACCTTCCTTTTTCTCTTTCCTGCTGCTCTTTTTCTTCTTTCGTCCAAACTTGCCATGCACTCCTTTCACCTTCAAGAGCCCATACAATAAAAGTGTCATATATTCAAATCAAACAGTTGATAAAGCTGTTATTTATAACCACAGTGTTTCATGAGTGATACCTTTACAGCTGCAACAGAGCCTGTATCTCTGGAGATGGCGGACGGAGAGGAATAAACATCCATGGAGAGAGCCAGGAGGATTCGACCTCGATAGAAGATCCCTTCGCCCAAACCCTCATTTAAGGCCTGAAAAAAAAGTATTTTTTTTTTATACCTATATTTATTTATACCTTGACTACATTTTATATATTTCCTGTTTTATTTGAAAAAGATGGCTGAAAAAACCCTCTCTCAACATAACTTGACCTTGTCAAAAAGTAACTATGTTTAACAAGTAGCAGCTTCTCTTGTTTTTCAGTAAGTAAGTAAATACATTTTCCATTATAATGAAAAATCAGCTAAAGTTTGATGAGTCTGACAAATTCTTACCCTTCATTCTATTTTTGGCCAAGTTAAATTAATATGCTTATGTCTATAATCTCCATGTAAATATAACAGGAATTGGTAGCTTTAATTTAAATATGCATCATAAACTCTTCATTCTTGTAGTAAATACTTAGTTCATCTGAATGTATTTTACCTGGTGGACGTCTCCCAGGGTGGAGTTCTGAGGAGAACCATAAAGATTAACCCAATTTGGACCAAAGGTTGGGTTAAATCCTGCAAGGGGAAATGGGAAAAAATCAGGAGTATTAAAAATTAGAATTAATTATTAAAATGACATTTTCAGGGTAACAATTTTATTTCTTTTCTAATGAAATATCTTTTTGGTCTGCTAAGAGATGTTTTTCAAGAAAACATATTAATAAAATAGCACATATACACAAATAGTTTGAACGTAAAAGGTCACTTTTATAACCACGATGGTAAAAATCAGCTAAAATTTTTATGATGGCATTCCACTATTGGGCATGGTGAAGTGTGAGAGTTCCTTAAAACTTTTGGGTGGGCACAAAACCTTGGGATTAAGAGTCTGGTGGTTTAGTAAGGCAGTGGCAGCATATCCTGGGTGATTTATGATGGAGTCTGGTAGCAGCAGAGGTAGCATATCAGTATTACCAAAATTTAAAACAGGACCTCATCTGTTTCCGCTGTAGGCTGGTTGCTGAGAAACTGAGAGAAGTTTAAAGTTTTCAAAATGCAGTTAAAAAAAATTATTTGTCACTGCCAAAGGGATGTTCAGCCATCATATTTAGCAATGTGTTGTGGAGGAAGAGGAGTAGGAGTAACAAAAAGAGAAATGGTGAGCAGTGACTCAGGGTTTGTAAAATGATTTACTTACATCACAATGTACACAAATGATTTGTCAGAGCCTGGGTGTGATCAGTAAAAAAAATACAAGTTCATTCTTTTTTGGGCATGATTTCAAGGTATCCTAACAAAGTGCTAACAAAGGTTGAAATAAAATCAGATAAAATACATTAATGGCAGTAAGATTTTCCATTGTTTTGATATAAGATATTAATACACAATTCTTTTGGCAGTTTTAATCTTATTTTGTTTTTCTCCATTTAAGGAATAGAAATGTTTTATGCTCTATTTCAGTTTCATACCATTCCTGGTGGGATCAGATATCTGTTGGAGGTCCAAAAAGTGCGTAGCTAAAGCTATGTCTCCCATCTTGGCATCATCAAGGAGCTGGATTCTGATTCGCTGTGCCAGTGGAGGAAACTGCTCAATAAAGGAGATTTCTTCATTCCAAACTGGGTAGCTGGTGGCACTGGCGACTGATGTTTCCCCCTAAAAACAAAAAGCATTCCGATATAAAATTTAAAATTTACCAAATTAAATTACCCCTTTTCCACTAAAAGCTTAAATGTATGTGCTATAATGTGCTATAACAGCATACAAGCAAAAATGATGTCAATTAAATATTTTATGCCAAGAATATTTGTATTTGTTCATCTGTGTACCTGTTGTCCAGCGAAGGTCACCTGTACGTAGGGGTCAATAAAAACCGCCCGATCAGTGACGGACATCTTTGCCATCAGTCCTGCTTCCATGGTTGGGAGACCCTCAGCTCTGTAGATCCGAACACGAAACCGAGCCCATGGACGCTCAGACGGCATACCACGAGGAAGTAACAGATGTCTTTAAAACAAAGCATTAAAAATGTTAAATTTACCTCAGTGGAAGGTTCTTTTAGGCATGAATATGGTTTAAACAAGATATTCAAGAATTACTCCCAGATTTCCCATAAAAGGGTAACAGCATGAAGTTAGAGGTCAATTATCTAACCAAAACAATGATCTCAGTTGTATTTACATTGAGACTTGGCAAATTTATTTCCAACCGTAATGTAAAATCTGAAAGGAATTCTCTAATTTTTAATTTTCAGAATTGTAAATATGTTGTGCATGGCATCTCCACACCTATGAAAAGAAATATACTGACTGAAGAGGCAGCATAATCAAAATATACAGAAGAGGACCTAGAGGGATCCCATGTTGTAATGGGAGTACTGTTGAAGTGTACTGACCAAGATGAACAGAGAAAGCAGTAATGTTGTGGTGCCTGTAAAAGCTTTAATAGCTGCAACGCAAATTTCCACAACAGGTGTATTATTTCAAACAAAACATCTCCTTGGTATTTTTAATCTGTTTAAAATAATGACAATACTTAATTTCGCTGACTTTTCTATATCCTCGCTGCTTCCAGACGAGGAGCCCTTTGATAAACTGGGCATCCGAAGTGCATCTCCTTTCATCAGCACACTAAGGCTGGCCCGGACATAGCCCTTCACTCCTGATCTGGTGTCGGTCGGGTCGGTGAGAGGAGCCCACTTCTGATAGAAACGGTGGTCTGGAGCAGGAAACAGATGATGAGTTGGGGGGTACCTCAGGGTTTAGATAGGGTCAGAGTACGTAAGCCGAACTGCTACCTGGCTGACTGTACACGGTGGAGATGTCAATCTTAAAGGTCCCAATGTGGGTCATCAGGAAGGCCAAGGTCCGTCTATGGAATACCTGAGACGAGATAAGGTTACAAGTGATCATGATGACTCCTTTATCTCTGAAAGGCAGAATAAATAAATAAATAAATAAATGTTTGAGGAACCTTTATTTCTATGACTTCATCAAAGAAGATTTGAGGAGCCTCCTGAAACTCAAACTGGAAATTCTAGAAAAAGTGAAAAGAGGAAAAGAAGAAACAACTTCAGTTTACTCTACTCTTGCTTGATATGTAATCCATGACACATGGAAAGGCACCTAATTTCCACAGTTAAATATGGTGGAGGATCTATGATGCAGTGGGCCCCTATCTCTTCCAAGGACTCATTAAGAGTATTATGTCACAAACTCTTTCGAACGTTCATGCAAAGTTTAAATGAAAATCTGTTTGGATCTTTCATTGATGATAATGATCCAAAATCTGCAATAATATGGTCAAATCAACATAGAAATAAATACAAACTCAACTTTCACTTTCTTTTAAAACATACATTCATCTAAGTTCCCTGATTTAAATTTAGATTTCTACATCAGACTCTGATTTGGTTCTCAGTTTTCTCCTGAATTCTCAGCTCTTTCGTACCTCGTTGTAGAATGGGCAGTTAGTGGATTTCTGTGTTGCTGTGTGTTTTTTCTGACTTCCAACTCTGATAAAAACTGCAGGGCTGATGTTCACACCGACAAGCTTCTGAGCCTCCAGGATGTTCACATTCACCTGCACACGCCCACAGTCAAACACACGGTTATGGAGCTTTACTCAATAAACTTTAGAAGAGCCTCAGAAAGATTTAACAGGAGTGTTTATTGGATTTACCTTTAGCTGGCAGGATAACAAATTCTAACGTGAACACTGAGTGAACTCACCTGAAAGCTCTGGACTCTGGGCATCGCTGCAACAGCAGTTCTAGACAGGGGTCTGTAACGACTGCACATACACACCCAGCAGATCAGTGATTCTGCACCCTAATGGGTAAAAAAGAGACCGTCACACCAACTCACCTCCTGAGAGGAGTTAAAGTGATGTCACAGGTCTCCATCTCCACAAGGTCATCATCATAATCAAAATCCTCATCATCCTCGTCTTCATCGCCTGTCCGGATCAGGCTCTGACCAAGACGACGAGCATCTTTCTCCAGTTGATCATTGCGAGACACCATGGACCCTCTAATGACAAGGAAAGACAAGGTTCTGTATTTGTTCTCGTTTCAGGAGCAAAGTTTCCAAATGAAGAGTCATTGTTAGGCAATCATAGGTTTATCTGCTTCTATCTGGATAAGAAAATGCATTACAAAAATGATGAAGGTTAGGTTATGTAAATAGTTGATAAATGTTTTAAAAGCTGCAATAAGTAAGACAAAGCAGAGTGGAGATTGTTTACTAAAACGGAAGAAAATAGAGGTTTATAGTCAAATAAATAAAGAAAAGCAATCATTTTAATTCATTAGCAGCTACACATTGCCCCTTGCAGAAGTATTTACACGTCTTGTACATTTTCACATTTTGTCAAGTTACAATCAGAACCTCCAGTTTATTGTAATGGGATTTTAGGTGCTAGACCAACACAAAGTAGCACATCTGTGTTAAGTGGAAAGAGAAAAACAACAACATGGTTTTTACATTTCTTTCCAAACCTGATGCATATAAAACATGGAGGACATTGCATCTTAAAATATGGAGTTGATGATGTTTATTCATGAATGTTTTGGAATGAAGCTCTGAGGCCTTCAAAGAATGGCTGCATTTTTACTGATATTAAATTACAAACGAGTGGACCCTTGGGGTAGTTGGTAGCACTGCAATTTATTTGGGGGTAAAAGAGTAAAACTGAGCTGAGCACAAATACAGAAAATACTTTCATTATTTTTATGAGTTATAATGTCACAAAACATCAAAATAATTAAGGGGTATGAATACTTTTGCATCATGCTGTAGTTGAAGTAAAATACTCCAGGTTCTGGCTGTCTTGTTGCTGATATTCAGCAAAATGAATGTGTGGTTAAAATATTTAGCTTAACCTTGTAAAGGTCTGCAAAGGCAGGAACAGATGAATGTGCGTGGTTATAGTAAAGTCTCACCTCTCAATGTCATCAAATCCATCATTCCTGATGACCATAGCTGATCTGTAAATGGATAAAAAAAAATTACAAAAGAAAGTATTAACTACCCCTACTCTCTGCCTTGCAGTGAATGTGTGTATAAACTTTCTTAATCTTTTACAGACAGCCAAGCAGGCAATCTCCCTCTTCCAGTATTTTGTGCAAAGCAGTATCAAACATGGTGCAGGAGGTGGTATTCCAGTTATCTATTATTTAGGTCATGTAAAAGTGTGCAACAGCAATTTCCACACCCTCTAGACTGTAAGAGGAAGCCAGAGAGAAAATTTC
Source organism: Xiphophorus couchianus (assembly GCF_001444195.1). Taxonomy (NCBI): domain Eukaryota; kingdom Metazoa; phylum Chordata; class Actinopteri; order Cyprinodontiformes; family Poeciliidae; genus Xiphophorus; species Xiphophorus couchianus. Next base: position 8,341,090 of record NC_040247.1, read on the forward strand.
TGATTTCTATGAAAAAATGGATGGTTTATCACATCCTGCAAAAAGACAGTACAGGCATTATAAAAGACTGTCGGCTTAATTTTTTTTCTATGGGTATACAACATATGGGTATATGTTTGGTGTGTTTTTATGCTGTGTTAGTTTTCAAAATTGTAATATTTAATGTTTACAAAAGAAGGACAGCTTTGGTTTCATTTCTTCATTGAAAAAAATTTAAGCTGCAGTAAGAGGGCTAAATTGTATAATTGCTTGTTTATTAAATACTTTTAAAAGCTACAAATTACTCGGTTTTAGGTTTAAAAGCTCCAGTTAAATTTTTTGAAAATGACATATATACATTGTGCAAAGTTGAAAGACCTATTAAACACCAATCAACACAATTCCTATGCAAATTAAGTTTTTAAAAACATAAAAAAGGCTAATTGTTCCAAGAGGAAAATTATGGATTGACTCAGATCTGAGATTTTTTTAAAATTCCTACCAAGAGTCAATCATTTTTAAGTTAAAGATATTAAATATCAATTACATTGTTTTTGTCTGTTCTTGAATTTTCTGAGCTCAAGACAGGAGCAGGATATGTAGCATTTTGAGATCTTTAAGCATATGCAGTATCTGAAATTAGATAACACACCCAAGCTGAGACTTTTGTGCAATAGCTTTGTCCCTTCGACCGGTCTTTAAATTTTGGTTCACTTAATCACTGCATTCTGGGCCTGCTCAATCTGTAAATATATTTGTATTGCTTACTAAATACGCTTGCTTACTTAAGTTTGTCTTACAGAATCTTAATTTATTCATCTCACAGAGGCAAATTATAGACAACACCCCAAAATATACTTCACCTTCTTCATGCTGTCAGATAGTTTTTATTTTAGTAACTTCTTTTTTCTACAGATTGGGTGTAATTAGGTCCTGAAGGTTGATCAAGGTGCACATAGTGCCTGATTGGTTAAGATACAGTAGCTGTTTCCTAAATAAAATCATCATCTAGAAATTGCTTTTTGAATTTGTTCAGGTTATCTATGTCTGAGAGAAACATGTAAATGAGTCAAAAACAATAAGTAAGAAAGCAAGTATTTTTCTCAAACTGTACTTTGTATTGTGTATATTTAAGTGAAAAACTTAGATATGTTTTTACTCATCACTGTCTTCAACTTCCAAAAAGTCCAGTCCTTCCCATTGTCCTGCTACTCCCTCCAGTGGATGGAACCGAATGTCCAGCTCTATAATAATCTACAGAGACAGAGAGGTAACCAATATGGCTGCTACTGAACTCAAGACATGTTACAGATTATGTTAATGTGGCCTTACATCAGTCAGGCTGTAGTTGGCATCAGTCAGAGGTTCTCGAAGCACCAACCTCCCGGAGGTAACTACATGCTGCAGACTAATAACAAGCTGACCGAGCAGTCTACAAAAACACAGACAGTTATTATCTAATAAAACACTGTGTCTCAATAAATATAATGCAACATCAGGTTGTTTCACTGTTTGCAGCGAGGTTGGATTCATGTGGGGGGGGGGTGTTTGTGTGTGTTACCTGTTGGAAAAGAATTTGCTGCAGTTGTAAACGCTGATAGACAAAAGTTCTTCTGTGATCTCTTTACCATAATGGGGCCAACGGAAATGCTGCATGCAAAGAATTACACAAAGATCAAAGCTGAAGCACCTTTTATTTTACTTCTAGATTTTTGAAAACATTATGTGTTAATGTGTCACTGTTGAGGGCCTTTCCTAATGCTACCCTTGTTTTTACTGGGACTATATAATGAAGGATGAGTGTATACATTAAAAATGAAACATCAGAAGAACGAGTGAAAATCCAAAATTGATTTAATCCCAAACACTTTAAACTTTGCAAGATATTAAGCCAGAAATGCTGATTAGATCTGTTTTACTTTAAGTTTCATCTAAAGTAACCAAAAGCTCCAGTTTGGTTTCATTGGACCATAACATAGCACTTTGTCATTTCAGCATATTTTGTTCCTGCCAGACTCTGAGGAACTTCCATAATCAGTTTGCTTCTGGTTATTCCACCAATCTTAGAGCAAAATTTAGTTTTAGAAAAAAAATCTGTTTCTAATACAGAAAAACATCCAACCTGAACAAGTAGGAAAAGACAGTTTCTATCTTTACTTTGGACATTTTCCAGAACAATCATTAACTACAGTGTTAGAGGAAGGCACGCACACAAACATTCACCTGGTAACACCTAAAGAACAAACACCTGACTGACTCAGAAGCAAAGAAATATAACATACAGTAGGTTCTCTGAAACCCCGTGTCTGTTCACGTCACACAGAGATGAACTGCTACAATATGCCATGTTCACATCAACAAACACCAGACGACAGAATGAAAGGTGCAGCGTCACCAGTTCAACAAATATTGCCTCTGGTCATAAAGTTAAAACATTTGTTTTCTAGAAACCAAACAATCAGACTCATGCCCTTCTGTGAACAATATGACATATCATAAAATTTTTAAAAAGTACGCAATTAATGCATCAAACATCTTAAAGCATTTTTGTATAAAATGTTAAACTTAACCAGCATTGTCACTGCTGATCTCCATGTTTTGTAAAAAAAAAAAAAAAAAAAGAATCTATGTTCCAGGCACATAGTGCCATTTTATAGCTCAATCAAGTAACTATGTTACCTTCAGTTGTAATTAAAATGCTATGTATATCAAATATAACTTTGTTATATCTAAGAAATTTGACTTCACAATTTGACATGTTGAAATTAGTCTCTTTCTCTTAGAGAAATTCCTGCTCTTCCTGATACTCCACTTCCAGCACATCAACACAACAGTGCTTTTCCATTATGCCATTTACAACCATTCTTAGAAGTGTCGGTCTGAGAAGTAGGTTATATGATGAACTTGGCAGACTGGCAGGTCCACCAGGTGTTTGCTAATTGCTGCTGCCACTAGTCTGGAGGAGCTGAGTGGGGAAGGAGTTGGAAAGGGGTGCTCTGTGAGTCAGAAGTTCACTTTTGTGCATATAGGCATTTAGGCACCCGTCAAGGTGTCAAACTCATTGGAATTTTTGGGACATTTTGGCCCATGAATCGTTAATGTCCTCAAAGGGAATTCATGATTAATTTGATTTGACTGATAAAATAATACTTAAGCTCACAAATGTTATCTTGAAAGTTTTGTTTATGTGTCCCTTAAGTGTCTATGGGCCAGATTTGGCCCCCAGGCCTTGAGTTTGATACATGTATGTTGGAGGCTGCAAAAGGACTTGTAATTGGGGTGGAAGGTGAAAATGACTCTGGACATTCAGCCACAGCTGTTTATTCTCTGAAATCAGCCTGTATGCTTAGCTGCCTCAGTTCGTCTTCAAATAAATTTCCTGTTTCTGCAGCATTCATACGGTTACTGACCTCGTTGAAGATGGCAACATTCTCACACTGTGGGGCTCTGGTTTTATGAGTGAAACCTGGAGGATAGATAGATTAAACAGGTTACAATGGCAACACCAGTGTTTATCCTTTAATGATTATCTGGTTATTAGGTGGAAGGGGAATAGGAAGAATAGATGGAAAACAATAGACCTTTATGGATAGATGAAATAAAACCTTTTACATTATAGAGGACTGACAATCTAAATAACACAATTGTTATTCTATTTTTAAATGAAGGATAGGAAATCTGTTTCATTTTACTGGATTGGGCTCATACTCTAAACTACGGGTTTTCAACTCCAGTTCTTGAGAATCGATGTCCTGCAACTTTTAGATTTCTCTCTGCTTTAACACTTTTGAGTCAAGTAGTCAGGCCACTGGCAGGACCCAGGAGAACGTGACCGCATACTCAGGAGGTAGTTCAGTCATTTAATTCAAGTGTGTTGGACCTGGGACACATTTAAAGGCTGCAGGACACCAGCCTTCAGTTGAAGACCCCTGCTCTAAACTGTGAAGCAGTGTTTCAGGGTTATTTTCTGAAATTCTGTCTTTTCAACTAGATTTATAGTTAATTTTCTTGTACTTTCTCTTAATTTAGATAAATATTTGATGCTATTAAAGCCTTAAAGCTACTAGTGTTGCAGATGTCCCGTCTAATAACCTGTGTACCTCATGAGGGCAATGTACCAACAAACTGTTTTAATGGTTTGGAAAAAACATATGGTCGATGTACAGTAGTTGTCCCTGGAGTAAAATAACTTCTTATGACAAAAAAGAAAACAATCATACATGATCACTTCATAGCTCTTGCAACTGGGAACTTAATTATTTGTGTATTATGTGGAAATGTAATAACACTGTGATGAACCTTCCTCATGAGCCTTAAAAAGCCCACAGTCTGAAACATTACATTTTAATCCTGAGAAGAGAAAATGACTGAGGTTAGATTTAAGACACATTTGTTGTGGGTAAAATTGTACTTAGATCCTCATACTTCCTTCACTTTCAACCTTAATTGCATTCATTCAAATGTCGAAATTAAAGCAATGACCAACAAACAACTATCTAGTAGGGTGTAAAAAGTGTTAAATGAACTTCAATCTGACTGTCTACCACATCAAAACAGCCTTAAACTAGATGAACAGATGAAACCACCAGGAAATATTTGTTAGGAGTCCCTTTGAAGCTCTGTCTTCATAGTAATGTGAAGACAGAGAGAGGAGCATTATTTGTACAAATTACCTCTGAAGGAGAGTTCAACCTTTCTGTCTGAACGTCCTGGCAGGTTGAAGATCCTCTTCAGATCCACACTGATGGACATGATGGCATTCACCTCTGTGCTCTCCTGTTGGTTTTTCTAGGATTACGTCTACATGTTTTAAGGTCTCCTCTGTTCAGTGTTGGTAGAAACAACCAGAGTCTGCTCTGAGTGTGTGTGACTGTGACTGTACGTGTAGGCTTACTAAAGTGTGTCTTTGGGCAGGTCTTTCTAATGTTTGATAAAGCAAATAGTGGCTCAACTAGTTTCCTCCTTAGAAAACACACGTACAAACAGAGGCTGAGCCTTACAAAACGTAACACTTAAACCGGTACTTGACTTGAATTAGTAAGGTTAGCAACAGGGTCGTGAATCAACTGACATAACCTGCATTTCTGCATCTTTAAGCTTTGTGCAATAATACAGTATTGGTGTGGTGCTGAATTTTACACTAGCAAAATAAGACCTTCAAAAGTCTCTGAAATTGGACTCAATATACTTGGCAGCAAAGCTATTGGACATTGATCTTATTTCCTGCTGCTGGATCAGACTTTCATTCTGACCAGATTCGAAGTGTCACAGTGGACCCCCACTTCCAGCAGCCTCAACACTGGCTGAAGTATTTTAACAAAAGTATTTTATTTTTGCATTTGATCAATGTTTAATTTTGCATAACATTTTGTAGTGGTTTTTCCTGTTATATTCATCAATATGCTTTTAAAGAATTTTCCATGGAAGCAAATTATTTTTAGGTCACACTAATCAAAAAGAAGTTTCCCAAGCATTTATCCAACAAATTGTTACACTTGTGAAAACTGCTGTCAATAACTACAAAGGCAAATGACTAAAAAAATTAAAATGCTGAATTTAATTCTGGAATTCAGATTAAATATGATGGAAGGTTCTTTAAAATGTAGAGTATATAACAGATATGTCTATTTTATGGAACATTTATAGCCCTTGTTAATAGAAAAGAAAAAGTATGCTTTTGAATTTCATCTGTTATTCTACCCGTCATGGAAACCTTTGCACATTTTAGTGTTATGTTTTTCAAAACCTCCACTGAATTATTGTAAGTATCTGAAGATGGAATTTCATGGCACAAAGGGAACCAGAATAACTCACTTTAGTCAATTAATGCACACATGAAGAAATCTTTGTTTACCAAACTTGCTTTATTTTTTGATTCAAACATGCACTATTGGAAGAGACATGTTATTTGATATACTGGTTTTACCATGATAGATACTGGAGCATTTGTTCAGATGTTAAAAACAAATAATTGCAGGTTATAAATGATGTAGCAGGAATGACTTTACTTAATGAGAATCCAGCATCATATCACATGACATGTTGGCAAGATTACAATGAAAAGACAAGAGAAAAACAGCTTGCATAATTTAACAGAGTTAGAGTTTACTTTAAAAGGTATTTTAAAGAAAACTATTTCAAGACCAATTCATCAATTAAACCAAAAGGGTTTAAAACCTGAGAGAAGCTAAACTAAATTTTAAACTGCAATTTGGCATGAAAACTAAAAAATCTGGATTTGCAGTCGAATAGGTAACAAAAAAAGATATCAAAAATGCTTGCTTTTATTCCTTTAGCAGATATGTTATTTTATTTTAAAAAGCAAATGTTTACTTTTAGAAGCTACTGAAGGTCCCTTTACTAGACACCAGGCATTTTTCAAGAGGTTAGACAAGGAAATTAACCACTAATCCCAAAGATGAACGTCAGCGCATATTTAAACCACGACAAAAGGTGAAAGAACCAAATGAAAGCATAAAAATAGCTTCCGTTGAAAGTAAACGAAAGATTTGTTTCATGATGCTGATATAGAATATGCTAAAGATAAAGATTGTTTAAGAGGATTATATGCAGCTACCTCTTTTCTCCTGACTAAAACAGTTTTATAAACTAAAAAGGCACACTATGCAAAGAATTATCTTTGATGTGAGAATGATGTGATGTAGCAGTTTTGCTCAAAGAGGAGACAATAACTATCAGTGTGCGTTTCAAGCTATTTTTAGCACTTTCCGCACCATCCCAAAGACTTTCAGCAAACACATTTTGTGCAAATGTGGCATTTATTTAAACTGTTCCCAAACATGATCAACTCTCCTCTGCACAAGTTCAAAAGTAAACTATAGAAAACAAAAGACAAAAAATACATTATTCTTTTTATCCCAAAATGTAAAGAAAGTTTTTTTTAATTTTTTTTTAAATTTTTATCCCAAAATGTAAAGAAAGTTTTTTTAAGTGGTGATTTAAAGTGGTTAAATGTGATTTTAAGTGACCATCACTGGGAATAAATGCACAAGTACTAGTTAAGTGATTACTGTTGGAAATGTTGGCAACAGTGCACTTTACAGATAATAAATGTATTTAATGACAATAAATGTGGGTTTTGACAATTTAAGAACATTTTCCGTTCTGGTTCTATTGTGTTATTACGGATAATGTGATTTTTACACTGCATTTTCAGAATGTAATAATTCTGACCATATGCTTTGGTCTCATTTAAAGTAAAAAAAAAAGCACTGAGATGACCATCATGATGGAGGCAACAACGAAGGTTTACAACTGCACAAATATAGTAGACTTAACGATTTATGACCTGGTAACCAACAAAGTAAAATATGCAGCAATAGGAATAATCATGGCGTCATCAACAAGCTAATGTTAGCTATGTTGCTAACCTCAGGCTATAATGGCTGAGAAGCATCCTACAGGCACGGCTGCATTGCAAAAATAAGGCAACAAGAATGTTTTGAGTAAGGCTTCAGGTGCAAAGCTGATTGCATCTTTCATTCTATTCTAGTTTTCCAGCATTTTAGGCAAAGGCAAAGTGCAAAGTGTTGGCACCTAATCAATAAAGCTCATCAGAGACCACAAAAACACAGCTGGTTGAAGTGCAAAAGTTCTGGTAATAACTGGGAATGAAAATACTGAGAGTGGTGAGATACCTGCTACTGTAGTTCCACATATGTCCACTAGAGAGAGTGATAAAATTTTCCTGTGTGTGGCTCAGTGTTTCACACTTGACACGAAACATGCATAGTTAGCTATAAAGAAGCAAAAGTCCTAATCTATCTTATTATCATTTAGGTGCTAGAGAGATAAATATGTAAAGTATGTAGTAATAAAGCTATTTTAAAAGGGGATTTACCCAGAATTATTGTAAAAGGCTTGTAGATTAAGTACTGCTTTGCAATTGGTAGATACTTCATGCTACTCATCAATGACTGGTTGATTGTGTGACGCATATAACTACATTATTGTGATGTGGAATGAGATTAGACTGAAGTTTGATGTGTAGGCTTGGGGAACGCAGGTGACATTTAGGATTTGGGAGCAGCTTGTTTCTGTGGTTCGAGGCCTCTCATTTTGAAGTAAGACACAAGCTGGTTGGGGACCTCAGCGAGAACAGCCTGAGCCAGCGTCGCTATGGGAGCCTGGGCAAAAAGAGACAGATGTCAATGTATAGCAAGTCTGTTTTTTTTAATCAAAAAAAGTTATTCCAATCATGCACTGGAATAACTTTTTTATAACAGTGCATGATTCATCTTTTTCTGGCACAAACAAAATAAAAACTCTCCCTATCTTGAATTGTAAAAGTTCTTAAAGCATAACACAAGTCTTTCAGATCTAAAATTGTGTTTCTGCAGTACTTTGACATAAGGGAATACATTGCACAAACAAAAAGAAAAAACAAATATGATGTTTATTAACCATGACTATAGGGTTTTAGACTTGATGCAAATATTTGTGCAACAATTTCTATTTGTGTACAAGTTCCATTCAATATTAATGAAACATTAAAGCTTTTTTTAAAAAACATGTCAAATTAAAACAGATTTGTAGACATCCATGAAAGAAAAACTAAGGAAGCCCAGTAAACCAGTCTCCTTAAAAACACTCAATAGGAGTATTAATTTCAACATATAGTTTTCAGAAAATAGTTATTTTTCCTAACTTTAGTCAGTGTAAAGATTGTTAATGTCAAGGCAAGTTAAACTGAGTATATTGTGAAGAAGCAGCAACCTAAACTTCACAAAATGCTATAGTTCTCAAGAACCTGGATTATCTCCATAAATACTAAAACTTTCCACGATATTGACATGTAAAAGCAGTATTAACACAAGATGGTTTATTTACTTTTTTTAGTTTGTTGTCACCAACTGGACATTTATGATTTAGTTAAAGGAAACTATTGAATAATGTGCATTACTTTTACTCAGAAATTAGAATTTGCAAAATATTCTCCACTTGACCTTTCTTTTGAGAAATTTCTGATGATGCAAAGATCGACATGCGCAAACAACTCAGTTCTACATCAGTGCTAATCTATTTATATTGCAAAAACTGATGAAATATGTTCTCAGTACTACTAAAGGAAACCCAAGTACCACCATTGGTATGTGTACCACAGCTTGAGAACCACAGCGACAAGGCACTCCTGTATAAAGTGATGTTTGTCATTTCCACTTAATGAGACTGAGAATCAAAAGAAGTTTCACTGTTTTTGTTTTATATGGCAAAATTGAGAAAATGTGCATCCATCATTTATCAAGAGACTTACATCTTTGAAATTTCTGAATGGGACAAACTGGACGATGTCTCTGGATACGGCCTCGCCAACAGTGGACTTGAGGACGCCATTGTCTCCATCCAGAAGCTCCATGGCCTTAAAATCAGCCGGCCCCACCCCCACAATAATAATCGACAAGGGCAGCCGGGATGCCCGAACTATAGCATCCCTGGTCTGGTCCAAGTCGGTGATTTCGCCATCAGTGAGGATGAGGAGAACGAAGTATTGCTGCAGAAACAAAACAAGATCAGACTCTACAGGATTGCGCTCGTTAGATTAGATTTTTGTGTACTTAAGATGTTTGCGGCTCCTCACAGAGGCGGTGGGAGCCTGAGCGCCACTGGAGGCGATGGAAGCGACGTGGTTGATGATGGGAGAGAAGTTTGTGGGTCCGGACAGTTTAATTTGAGGCAAAACCGCTCTGTAAGCATCCACAATCCCCTGAATGCCTGGGAGACACAGAGGCAGAGCAGAGGAGGAAGTAATCAATCAATGCAGACAAACAAAGCTTAGAAAATAACCTGTGATTTGAAATGGCTTCATTTCTGCCAACCCTATATTAGTATTATACTTAGGATTAGTGTTCAGCAGCCCTCCATGTTATCCCCTGGCTTTATGTTGCATCTGTGTTACTTTACCTTGACAGTATGGATTAGTGGGGTTGAAGTTGAGAGCGAACTCATGATGGGCCGCCTGTGAAACCAACAATACAACAGTTCAGTGATTGCACAACAATAAAATAAATATAAATCATTAATAAAACACTGCTAATATTAGCTTGTTAATGCTGCCACAATTGTTCCTATTGCTGATTACAATCTATGCAGGTTTGTCATGCATGAGGCTGTACTTTAGATTCTAGCTAACAGGTTGGTTATAAAAGCTGACCTGAAAGTCTGGAGGCAGTTTGGCTCCAAACCCGAATGCTGGGAAGAGTTTATCACTGCAACAGAATACACACCTGCTGTTAGAGTCACATATGTTGAAAAAAATAAAAATAAAAAAATTACAACCGGCCTCAATAATTTCAAACAGTTCTAACTGGGAATTTTTTTGAACAAGCAGAAATTATAATAATGAAAGCAAATGTGCAATATGGGGAAGTTGAATTGGTTGTAGATGAAAATCTGCAACCAACAGGACTAGAAAGGGGAAATAGTATTTCCAAACAGAAATTTTGAACAAAGAAATACTGGATCTAGAAGACTATGAAAAAGCTGCAGACCGTTGAGTTCAGGATGCAGGTGTAGATTGAAAGCTTAGTCTAGGTGTCGGTTTTAGATTATCATCCAGGTAAACTTGGAGCTGTATGCAAAAGATCTGAATGTACGTTAATTATTATGCTTTCCTACAGAGGTTTGGAAATGTGAATAAATAAAGCAGCTGTTCTAACAATGATATTAGAAAGGTTCTAAAGCAGAAACAATTAGGTAGTAAAAAGATGGATGGAGATAAATCAAAATATCAAAAGTTAATTTTATCATTGTATTTCTGTTATTTTTGATGAATTAGGCTGTATGAATAATTCAATCATAGACACAGTTTCTGTTTCTCGGAAAGTTATAATACTTAATTATAAAATAAAAAGGATTTTAACAACAGAATGATAGCCTACTGAAAGTATATCCATGTACTATTTAATATTTGCACTTAACACCTGGGGTTTCTTTTAGATGAATCAATGGAGACATAAACTTAATGATGTTTTAATTTGCTGAGATTAGTCTGTTTCACGTCCTGACTCTGTACGGGTATAGTTTGTGGATCGTTGTGTACTAACGTGTCGTAGTCCTGGACCACCTGCCCCACAGACCACAGAGCAGACAGGTACTGGTTCAGCCCATCCGGACTCATGTAGTGAAGAGAGTTGGGCGAGCGAGGATCACCATTTGAGCCAGTGAAGTCGATGCCAACCTAATGTGTCGACAAACATTGATTTATTTCAATAAAAAATTAAATCCCAAGAAGTTAGTAATTCAGAGGTGATGTAATTGAAACTGGTCAAAATCAAATATTAAATTTAATCTGTGCATTAGTGTATATGGACATACAGTGAAGTTGATCTGGCAGCCACCCATCACAAAGTCCAGGAATGTGTACTGAGTCATCAGCTGTAGGGGAACCAAAAGTCAGATGATTGAAAACTTAAAATCTAATTCTAAGAAATAAACACAACACAGTTTTCAATGCTTATACAATCACAAATATTCTTATAGAACCTAATAAAAACAATCCTGAGCTCTTGCAGTCCGTACCTTACAGCTCTTCACTGACACAACCCCAGAATTCTTGTAGCTTTTCTTCTTCTTCTGTTTCTCTGGGTGGATGCAGTCAAATTCCACCTAAACGATTGCAAAGTGGACAACTTAATGACCACTGGCAAACAGAAACAAATGAACTTCCAAGTTTTACTTTTACTGAACTCACTGGTGAGCCACCATCAGCTTTCATCAATTCCGAGGCTTTTGTTGTGAAAGAACCAATCAAATCATGAGACCCGTCATTGTCGTGGTCTGAACAATCCATCTGCAGAGGAGGAAAAGGATTTAATGAAACCAATGAAGATTTGATTGGTTGTTATGGGGGAACTTAAATCATGATTGGTGAAACCTTCAAAGGTTTTTCCATATCGCAGGAGCAGAAGGTCTGCAGTGGAACGGTGAACTTTTTCCAGCTGGGGTTCAGGTTGTTCTGCACCACCTGCACACAAAAACACACATCACATCTTTTTTTACCATAGAAGACCAGAAATGGGTGGATGTAGAGGAAATTATGATAACTTTGCCCATGAAAGCTGCAGAAACATGAATAAAAATCTTTACCTCTGTTCTGTGAACCAGCTGCCATTTCCCATCTTCTCCTTGTTTAAAAATCTCCAAGAATGGATCAGACTTCCCAAATGTATCCTGCAGAAAAAAAATCCGTTTTCTCAACAAGTTTGTTTTGAAGAACAAAGAAGACAAAATTGAATGTTTATGGAAGCAACAGGTTTGTTCATTTATCACAGCAAAGCAATAAGACCATGTTGCTCTTGCTCTGATTTAATAAAATTGAACTTTTCAGCAATCTTAGTAGAGTTTTAGCTGTTACCTTCTTGTCAAGCTTTTTAGCTTCCATCTCAAACACAATGGCTCTGTTGTCTTTTATTTCCTCTGCAGTGATCTACAGACAGTGACATTAATAATGCTTCATCATCACCGATTCCTTAAGGACAAACTGTACAATGAGATGCTTTGCTCAATAAAATTCAGGCTACTTACTGTGATGCTTCCTTTCCCAGCTGGCTTGTCTTTCTTCAGCTGAAGAGGTCTGGTTATAGTTTTGCTGGAAACTATCTGAACACACAGAAACACAAAGAAATCATGAGCTTTAACTTAGCTTTTTATTGCTAAGAAGTTTATAATATTCCTGATATTCTCTACTCTGTGACACAAAAATTCAGTATCGGTGTGCTAGCTAAAGAAAACCAGTAATGAAAAGTAATTCTTTCATTACTGACATCACTCATTGATATTCAATCTAAAGCTTTTATGAAACCAAAAATTGGCCTGAAAAGGGTGGCTTGATTCTCATGAACCAATAACTGAATGTTGGCATAAACAACGATGCAAGGCCATGCTTAAAACTTTAACATTTTCAGATCTTTTACCACTAAAACAGGTAAAAGATCTGCCTTGTATGGTGGTTACCTGTCCCAGCGTCAGCTCTGTCCCTCCGAGGTAATCATCATCGGCAAGATTAGAAGTGGAGTTATCAATGTCGTAGACCCCAAACTTCAGATTCTGAACCATCTCGAAGTGATAATCCACCCTCAGGCGCTGACTGAAGGATGGACTTGAGGTGTTGTTCAGACGTTCAGTGCGACACAGCTGACAAAGCGCAAAGCGACAGGAAGAGATAGGTGCAGTGGGTTTACCTCAAATATGAATTGAATCTGGGGAAAAACTAAATGTAACGAGCAAAGAGCTATTACCTCTGTCCATTGGTCTCCTGTTTTCTGCAGCAGTACACAAAGAGGGTCTGATTTTGAACCAACATCTTTATCCAGCAGGTTCGCGCAGGAAACCGTCAGCTCAACCTTAGAGACACAGTCTGCCATCTGAAAAAGAGCAAATAGGAGTGTGTTGATTAGTCCAGAAAATAAAACATCTCCGGTTGAATTTGTAATTAATAAAAGAAAATTTTTTTTTAAATACCTGAACATCATTTTTTCCACCAAACATTAAATGTTTAGAGGCTATTACATTCAACATAGTGTAATTATATTTCAAATGACAAGTAGAAAATGTAAAGTGGCAGATAAATTGGTCATTTAGGAAAAAGATTTGAACAAGGTCGCATAAATCAGCAATATAGCTTTAAATTAATGATAGTGCTCCTCTGCAAAAGTTGGAGCATACATTTACGCAAGTTATATGCATATTTCTTTAAGGTCAACCAAACCACAAAAAATACACTTAATACAATCAAATAAGTTATTACAGCCAAAGTTACAAAAGTGAAGTACAACTTTAATACCAGTAAAAGAAGCACTACTACACTACTGTAACACTACAAAATGAGAGCATGAAATGTAATTTCAGCTCATGTGTAAACATATGGTGTTTCTCGAGACTTCACTTTCAGGAAAATTTTATTCAACATCTATTTGATCCCCCTCGCTGAAATTATACCGCATCATAATCTCCCGTACATAATGATGGCTGACATTTATATTTCTGCTATGACCAAAGTCATCAAATAAGAGTGTCCAAAATATTAATAAGTAGATGGGTAAGAATTTTCTCAAGCTTAATGCACAAAAAACACAAGATTAGAGCTTGTCTTTAAACTATATCTAGGAAAAAAGACCAGATGTCATGCCAGAAAGGTGTTACGTAGAGTTAGGGATACTGGCCTAAATTTCAACATTAACATAAAGAATTGCTAAATAAGCTTTCTATGTAAACAACACTCATAATAAAGGGCTTGCTGTCACATCAGGAACTACATGTTTTTAGCCTCAGAGGGTTAGATTATTGTATTGGTACCTAAGTGGGGAAAAATCGATAAATCAAGCAGCTGCAGCTCATCCCAAGTCCCCTTACTGGTGTTAAGAGTACTAACACAAGCAAAAGGATCAAATCATATTGTTCATATGTATATTACTCCTTATAAAAAGATAGAATTGAATTTTAAAATTGTGTTAATACTCTATAAAGCACTAAATAGATTTTTGCCAAATTGCATTTCAAAATTGCTGGTCAAATATAGACTTCACTTGTCCTAAACTATATAATGCCTCTTACACTCTCTTGCCTTCATTGTAAATTTCTTTACTTGTTATTTTATTTTCCTGTAACACACTTAGAATTACATTATGGATTACTGGTGTTATACAAATAAACTTGTCATCCATATATAAAAAAAAAATTCACTTAAACCTCAAGCTTTGCGTTTTATAATCTGATATCTTCACCATGATGAGGAAAAGCCGTCCAAGAAGGCAAAGACATGCAAATCAACCCAGATATGCAGCTTCACTGTGGTCCGACTATAAAGACCCCAAAAATATATATTGTACGATTCTTTAAACTTCATATAGCAATTACACAACTCGAAGTATCTACAAAGCACGCTAAACCGGTTTTACGACGATATTCTCTGATGAGTCACTGCACAGTTTTCTCCATCTGCTGCACAACTATAGACGGACTCTGTGTCATTTAACTAAATAAATACAATTTCTACTATCTGTTATGCATGAGTATTTGTTACACTATACCCTCTTTCACACTCTTTTGGAGAACAAGGAAGCACGGCATGATAAAGAATAATTAATCACATATAGTAAAAAAAAAAAAATTACCTCGCCAGTTGAATAAGCAGGAACTATAGCTACACAAACACACCAATTCAGAAATAGAAACACAAAGTGAAGTAAATCTAAAAGTAATCACCTTTTCAGGGCGCTTTTTTTTTCTTCCAAACCACAGGAACAAACACCAAGGCGGATGAAAGAACCACACCCACAGCGCCGCTGTTGCAGCTGCCTTAATACCACTAAAAGTTAACCAACCTCTCTACTAGAGCAGTCACTTAAATATTTGCAGACGAGAGATTTTTTTTTTTATTATTTTGCTGCAAATATTAGACTTACAAGACAGCTAGCTCTGCTCTCAACTTCCAGCAAGTTAAGCTAATGCTTTATTAAAAAACACGAGTCTCTCTGATTGGTCAGTCTGATGCAAAGCGGTGCTCTGATTGGACAAACTGTTTGTCAGTTAGAATGTAAGAGAAGACGGTCACAGTCTTTCACAATAAAAGTGGCGACACACTTTACAAATTAAGCACAAAATCCTTTACTTAATTTGCATAAACCACCTAATTAGAAAACTGTCCATCACAGCATACAGACAAAACATGTAAGATATCTAAAAAAAAAAAAGTAGCAGGTTGAAATGATCAATGATCTGCAACATAACATTACAAATTTACATCCCCCTTCAATGCAATTAATGATCTGAATTATTAAACATTCACTCGCTGCAGTAGTCCTAATGTAAGGTTATAGAATCAAGATCATAGTGAAATATTTTCAACATAACCTCAAGTTACTCCACAAGCAAAGTTTTGCTCATTTTCTTTTCCAGCACAAGAAGTCACAGCTACCTTACCTTTCATTTTACACAATTATCTTAACAATATAAGCTTTTAAACAAAAAACCATACTTAGTCCATTGGCTGATAATACAGAACAATAAAAGCACATGTCGATGGAAAATATGTCTTACCATAGCACCAACCAAGCTCATTCAAAGGGTTAAATCATTCTGCGTTTTAAAATCACTTTGAACAACATATCAGCAACAAAAGACACACAAAAGACTTGTAGCATCATCTGCCTTATTAAACATGAGAATCTCAAAACTTTTACATCCAACAGGCCATCATCACAATTGCACCTGAATACAATGATTTTGACAAATGATGACATTTATCTTTTTAAAAAAAATAAATTAGGAGATTATCTAATTTATAGACAAAAGTACAAAATCTTTGCTTAAGAAAAAGCTACGCGTGCCAGTTACCCACTATGAATACCTCAATCTGCATGCCACTTCCTGTAAACACTACCTCCTAGCTGATGCTGTTTTCAGTTGCATGTTAACATTTAGCCATAGTGACTCACTATTCATTTTTAAAAACCATCTGCTGGAAACCATCTTTACCAATTACAACAGCCAGCCTACAAAATATAATCAAACACATGTCTTTTTCCAATTAATTCAATCCAGCTCATTTATTTATTGTCTTATGGCACTTCAAAAAACAAACAAATCCAGTTTATATATATACAGACAAATCAATCCAATCATATAAACAGATTCAAAGTCAGTTCCATACTTTCATAACATCATTATTGCACCATACCTAACAACAGGCTAATCATTAATCATAGAAATATATTTGCGAATATTAAATTGAGAGGTGTATTTGATATTTTCATTGCCCACATTGTGTCACATTACAACCACAAGATTCAATGCATTTTAATGTACTTGTTATGCCATGAAGTAGAGCATAATAGGAAAGTGGTGGGAAACAGATGTAGGACTTTATTGAACATTAATCTGCAAACAGCATCATGAAGACCAAGTAACACAGTACAAAAGTCAGGGGAAAAGTTATTAGTGTTTTTGTGAAGCAGAGATAGGTTATGTAACAATATCCTAAGCTTTCAAAATCTCACAAAGCACTGTTCAATCACCTAAAAAAGAAATAAGGCACAAATCCAAACCTAGCAAGACATGGCTGTCAGCTAATAGAGAATATTATTCAGAGAAGCAGGCAAGAGGCCCATGGTATCTCTGGAGAAGCTGCAGTGACTCCACTAATATATATAATATATATAATAATATATATACTTATGTGGACAGGGCAGCAATTAGTTGCGCAATTCACAAATCTACCCTTTGTGGAAAAGTGGAATGGAGAAAACTATTATTGAAAATCACAAGTAAGTTTGAACCTAACATTCAACTGACACAGCAAACACCTGGAACAATGTGTTCGATTGACACCATAATTAAATTTTTGAGTAATTTATTTAGATTTGCTTACAAAAAGCTATGTGTGAAGAAAAACTAATCTCCATCTCCCTGAACACACCACACCCATGTTAGAATATCTTCTTGTTGCAGCATTATGCCATGTGGACAATTTTCCTCAACAGGCACAGGGAAGCTGGTCAAAGTTGAGGAGAAGGTGCATTGTGCTAAATACAGGACACTCCTGTAAGAAAACCCATTTTAGACTTCAAAAACTTGGAAATAGAATGAGAGCTCACCTTAAAATACAAATCAACAAAAATGCTTCAGATCAAACCATACCCACATGTTAAAAATGCTCAGACCTAAATACAATTTATTCTATGCCTTTAACTTCACAATTATGCACTACTTGGTCCAGATCTATTGTATAACTCCCCCCCAAAAATACATGTAGAATAAATGTGTTAAATAATTATGAATATCTTTGCAAGGCATTGTAGTTTAAGTTCAAAATGACAAGTAAGAGCATAGCACTGATGAGTTGTCAAAATAAGAAAATTTGATCCAAGCATGAAGCATGATTTAAAATACATCCGTTTCTCCTCAATTATTTCTAATAACTGAAACTCTACACTTCTAATCCAATACAGAAAATTACTTTGAATCTAATTATATTTATATGTTTATTAGCAGTCCAATTGAAAAATAAAATAATTTTCCTCTGATAATTTTAACTTTTTGATACTTTCCAGGTATTAAAATATATAGCAAACTTAAACTTAATAGCTAACTTTCTAAAGTATAGTTAAACTTTTCATTCACATTAAATGCATTTTTGACAGTTCCCATTATAAATTTGAAGGTATGTTTTTATTTGTAGCAACCAATAACAGCTCTCATTGGTTGTAAGCAGATCTTAAGTTGTCAACAAGTATTAAAATCCATATTCCACTTTTAACACATCAAGGGTGCCAACTACAGATCACCTTTTTTAAGTCCCATCCAGTCAAATTCCCTATTTGCTTGTTTATCACATTAGCAGGGCTGCCACTTACAAGATCAAGTTCAACGTTGTTTGTGAATTTTCCTTTGACAACTGAAGAGAACCATCATAATGCTGTTCAATAATTCATGTATCCATCACTCACCTGTAAGATATGCCTTCTGTTAAATCTCAATAGTTGCATGATCAACAGCTCGCTGGTCCCATTAAAAAAAATAAAGCTCACTCACCGCTTAGTCATATCCTGAAAGTCCACCAGCTGGATTTACTATAATACACAAACTCTGCTCTTTCCACAACAGCAGCAGAGCATCATCTGTACCCCCACATTTCACTTTTATTAAACAGATTAAAAAAAATAATAATCCATGCACACATCTACTGTATAGTCAGTTGGACATGGCTCTTGTATCTTTTTAAAGGTTCAACACTCCTTGAGTCTTCTCCAGACCAAACTATTTCCAGTAATGCTTCTACTGGGATTCACATAGCTTTTACAACTGCAGTATGTAACTTTTGTAAAAAAAAATGTTTTTACAAATACTTTCTGGTTGTTTCTGATTGGTCGTCAGAAACAACCAATCACAGCCAAGAGGAAGGTCTTAGCACTGTCAATCATCCTGATGAACATGCTGTTCACAGCTTTTCCCTTTTTATTATACAACAGCTGGTTCACCACAATGGAGTTTGCCACAAATGCCAGAGTTAGTTAGCAAGGCCACTGATCACAGCAGTTAACCAGTTTTCCTGGCTAGAACAGCATTAGCACATTTAGCAGCGCATACCGACGGCGCTGGTAATATAGTAGCACTGGGAGGAGCTCCATTTATTTTTTTACAGATCATCTGTCTCACACCATACCATCACAATATCTTGATAGTATTAAAGTAAATATGTTTTGTAAATGTTACATACTGCTGGTGTTAAGCATGTTTTCCATTAAACCCACTTTTCTGTGCTATAAAACATTTTATTTTGGTTTGATGTAATCTCATTTTAAATAATGTTTTTATTAACAGCAAGAAAATCACAACTAACACAAACGCAGGGGGGAAAAAACAGCCTATGTGCAGCCAACAACCAGTAATCAGTTATTCTATTGGCTATTTTTATATTTATAGATTAACTGGATAAAAAATTGTACATTCTGCAGAATTTTCATAGCTTAAGTTTATTTAATGCACTATTAGAAAATGCACTATTGCACTTATGCACTATTAGTGCATAAGAAAAATGAAAATAAATAAATTTCTCTTTAACATGAGAACAACTTTTTGCCCAACATGCAATATATAAATCCATTTGCATACACTTGATAAATTGTGGCAAGGTGTGCAACAGTATCTAAGAAAATTCCAACATGTGAAAAGCTCAGCCCTTTCTACTTATTACAATGTTGGGCTATTTTTTTGTTTGTTTTACAAAATGGTAAAGCTAAAACTATGCCATTTCAGAAGTTCTGGGTAAAATATTTAAAGACAAAGGTGTTTAATCTTAAATGTATATATTTTTGTACTATTTTGGCTTACTGTTATGAAGGTGCTGTTCTTTCAGCAAATGGGATGTTTTAGAGGCTGTATCTTAATTATTCGATTAGTAAACTGACAATTATAGCAATAATTGATTAATCACAATAAACTCAATTAATCTTCAGCCCTATATGCCAGTGGTATTTAGTTTGTCCTTTAGCGGTGATTTCTCGCATTTTAGATCTCTGCCTGATTCAACATACCTGTATGAAACGTAGGTCCATTACCAGGCTTCTGCAGAACCTGAGGACATACTAAAAGGGCAGTCCAAGCATTTGAGCTGTGCTGGAGCAGGAACACATTTAAAGTATGCAGGATATGGCCCACAAGTTTATGTTATGCACCCCTGCTCTATACCAATGGCCCCCATTGTCAACAGATTTTGAAGCAATACACCACCTGTTGGAATGTGGTGAACAGCAGATTTGTGCTATGGATGTGCAGCCAAAAAGAACAAAGACGATGCTGAATCCATGACCTTAAGGACGAACTCATTGCAAACTAGTGCAGGGGAACCTAATGAAGTGTCCAACAAATGTAAGGTTTAGTATAGTACTCCTTCAATTGCACAGATATAAACTGTGCTATTTAACTTTCTATACTTTCAGATGTCAACTATAATGCAGTATAGCTGTGAAGTATTTAAAGCAACAGGTGAAAAGTAAAGCCAAAGGACAAGAAGCATCTATTGGATAAGCTTACTGAATCAAGGTTTACATCCAGGGTAGGAGGTGCAAGTATTTTGAATGGAGGAACACAATACTAAGCTATAAAAACAAAGACTTAAAATGGTAAAAATATTGAATTGTGTTAAGTATTTCAAGACAGACAAGTAGAAGCTAAATCAAGTTCCCATAATCAGAAAGTGAAGAGCAGACAGTTGGAAGAGATCAATGCAGGTGAAGAATGTCCATTTATTAGCCAAAGCAAAGGAGACTCCACATCAGGTATGGTAATACGATCATACAAATTTGTTCACAGCAATATCAGAAACAAATAGGAGCTTTAAGGTGGAAACATCAGAATCATGATAGAACTTACAAGCAACATAATTCTAAGAAACTAAAAACACTACAGACTTCATCTCAGCACTCTACAGTCCAAACACCTACAAAACATTTTCTGCAAAAATGGGATTGGGGGTATTCAGGGAAGCATAATTCAAAAAATGCATCATCATAAATGTGACAGAAAAAAAATTAGCAGCTCTGTTAAAAAAGAAAAACACAACTCCACTGTCTTGCCATCCCACATCCTCTATGTGGTAACACTGACCAATGCATCAGTTTTAATCAGCATTATTTTAATAAACAATAGGGGATGTAAGCATAATCACCATTGCAACAGATCAGACATTTGATCGCAGCAAAAAAGCTTCTCATAATTTCAAAATTTAAACATGATTATGAGTTCAACGCAGCGGCAGATTTCAACAAAGCAACATAGGATGTAAAGATTTGAATGCAGCGACAGTGCATGTAAATTTTTTACCATATCAAAAAAACAAACATTTTATCACAGCATCATACTGTGGTTGTTCATCTTACCAAGCAACAGAGCATGTATATTTCAAACCACAGCAGCAGAGCATTAAGCACATACAGCAACAATGTTTGACACTTTACAATAAGGTTATCATAGCAAAGAAAGACAGATGACTGTAGACAACATGACGAGAAAAAAAAAGCTACACTCTCAGTGAAAATAATATGGAAGGACCAAAATCCTGCCAACATCATTATAACCATCATATTCGCAACCATTGCGGGTTTGTAGAAGCAAAGTCAGTGGAGCAAATGCAGAAAAATAACCAAAAAAATATATGGATTACAGTCCTTTATGGACAGCCTGCAAATGGCAGGGCTTACCTGTAGGTATCTACACAAAGGAGGAGTTTTGATAATGACAGTCACTGAGCTGAAGGTCTCAACAAGGTTCTTGACAATTGGCTTACTTCAGAATCAATCATGGTTGTGGTTTAGTCAGAGTTGTTGATCCAGACGAATGTAAAATCTTATTTACAGTCATTTATTAATAATATTTAAACCAGGTTTATTTTAACTTTACGTGCTCCAATAGGCCTGTCATTAAGTTCCATTACTGCAGCAGTAGCCTCATCTTGGCTCTGGAAAGCCACCATTGCTTCACCATTTGGCATGCCTTTATCATTGAACTGTAAGCAGACTGAGCCTGGTACTACCTGGTAACCATAGAAAAAGTCCATTATCTCATCCACAGTTACAGTGAATGGCATGTTCTGAAGCTTTACGATTGTTGGACCAGCAGCACTACGCTGATTGTTGGGGTTGTTGGATCCTCCAGGGGCTGAAGGGTTCCGGAGGGCTTCGTTCCCAGGAGTAAACACTTGCTGTCCACCTGCTGCTCCACCACTTGGAAGTCCCTGGTTATTGGTGGTGGTGTTAGGCCCTCCACCCCGGTTCTGTCCTCCTCCACCTCCCTTTCTATTGGCATTGTCAAAAGGTACTAGGCCTCGAAGCCCATCCTGGCCAAAAGGAGCACCTCCGGTAGCTCCAGGGCGAAAACCAGGTGGCTCCAAGATAGGAGTGCCAGGTATTCCTGGAACCAGAGGAGGAGCGACACCTAGATTTACTTCCCCTAACCCTGCTGCCAAAGGAGGCATGGGAGGAGGACCTGCAAGCCCGTTACCTGGGGCAGAGAATGGCGTAACAAAAGGGTTACTGTTGAGGTTGCCCATCGTGTTTCTAAGAAAGGTAAATTCATCACCACTCATGGCTGCAAAAGGATTAATCTGGGGCTGCTGGGGATTAGGTGGTGCCTGCTGGTGCTGGTTTTGGTTCTGATGGCTTTGGTTGCGTTGACCTCGCTTGTTTTGAGGTGGAGGATTTCTCTCAATCTCCTTCATTTGTTCAAAGGTCACCAGATGGACAAAGGCATCACGGCCATTGAGTTTTTGGCGGTGTAGCCTTTCAGTTTTGCGAGCATCCTCCTCAGTTCTCAGCTGTAGGATGGCCTGCCCCAAACCATTGCCATTACTATCTGTCAGGACTTTCAGCGTTTCCTCATATATGCCTATACCATCAAAAAAGGCACGGACATCCTTCTTGGAAATGTTGTAGGGAATGTTGCTAATGTGTACACAATTCCTTGGTGTTTTCATGCCATCTGGGTTCTTGCCATCACCTTGTCCTGCTTCACGTTTGCGGATAGCATCAATCTTTTCTAGCATTCCTTTTCGGCTGATTGGATGGACCTGGATAAAGCGGGAGCCCATGTATTGCATGTGAGCTCCAAGCCCAGTCTTGTAGTCCTGTTCTGACTTAAATTCAAGGAAGCCCTCCCCTGTAGCCCGCCCATTTGGGCCATAAGAAATAAAGACACTATCTTCTACAATAGCCAAATTGTTGAAAAACTCCTTAATTTGTCTCTTGTTGGCCTCATAAGGCAGACCTTTCAGATAGACACAAAACTCCTGCCTGTGAGGAGATCGTGACCTCTCTCGTTGATCTCTGCCTCCAGGACCAACATTGATGCGACGGTTCTGATGATCATGGGGCTCATTATGTAATTTACTAATATTATGAGACACATGGCTCATCCTGCCGTCACTGAGGCTGGCCCACTGATGCTCAGAGCCCGGACTGATGTCTATGAATCTTTGGCCCATCATGCCACCACCTCGCTTCAAAGCTTCAAAACTATCCTGGGGCAAGAAGAATTTGACAAATGCCCTTCCATTTGGTCGACCCTGCCCATCCCTCTGTAGGCGAACCCCTTCTACTCCAAGACCTCGAAAGAAGTCCCTGACTTCCATCTCCGAGCAGGAGAATGGGAGATTTTGGAGGAGAACATACAATTCATCAGGGTTTGATCCCCCTGCTCCAGTGGCAACAACTGCTGCAGCTTTCATATGAGCTTGAAGGCCAAGTGAGGCCAATGGAGAAAGAGGATTGAACAACATGGGATTAGGGGTTCCAAGAGGCAGACCTGAGCCTAGTCCTGCTGGGGGAGGTAAAGAGGGGTTGAAGGGAGGTAGAGAGGGCATATGAGGAAGGTGGGCTATAGGTGGCACTGGGGGACCTTGGGATAAAGGTGTAACAGAAGGAACGGGCGGAAGGGTGGACACTGGAGGAGGAACTGAAATAGTGGGCAGCGTGGGCATTGGGGGCATGGAGGGCATGTTGGCAAGAACAGAGATGGGTGGAGGACCAGCATTGAGTGATGATAGAGCTGTGGAAATTGTGGGAGTTGAACTATAGTTATTGGGGAAGCTTGGTACCACATTGGCCATGGTTGCTGATGCTTTGTTAGTTGGTTGGTCTTGTGATGAGCTTACAGCAGTCACTGAAGCTGGGGTGTTTGTAAAACCCTGATTCCCATGGCTACTAGATCTCCCTCCTGCCCCACTTTGCACCGTGGGTATGGAGGCTGTCGGTGCTTGACGGTTTGCATTTCCAGGTGTGGGTGCTGTTATCTCTACTGGCCCTGCTCCAGCTTCAAATCTACGGCGGCTAAGTTCAATCATGTTCTGCATTTCTGTCTTGCTACTGAGTAACAGTGACACTTTAGAGCCTTTAATGGACCCGCCTGTACGCATCATCCCTAGTCGAGCATCCTCATCTGTGGCGAACACAATGAAGGCTTCACCATGTTCCCCACCCACGATGTGAACTCCCCCATCAGGAATGGTTAGGCCGGAGAAGAAGTGTCTGATGTCCATGGTCCCAGCCACTATGGGCAGACCCTGCAGCCTGATGACTACAGCCATATTGACTGTTTAACAACAGCCCTACAACCTGGGGAGAAAGCAATACTACCATCAGATGAAAAACAGAGGGAAGCAGAGAAGTTTCTAAATGTTTCAGACTTCAAACTATGCAGGCAAGTAACATTAAATTTTTGATAATGTAGAAACCATTTTTTTTTTTTTTTTCAAACTTTGCAAAGTTATTTTGGCCTCTCATATTGGAAACTAGAGGTGTTTTGAATTTTAAAAAAAACGCATCACTTTGAAAAAATCTTTAAAAATGAAAAAAACTAAAAGGCCAACCTCTCGCAAGTTTGGTAATCTTGATTCAGAAAAAAAAAACAATCAAATTAAGAAGCAAATTAGATTTTTTTTTTGCTCTTTAAAACAAATGGAGGCTATGAGCATGAAAAAAGAAACTCAAAAAAGCCAATATTCAGAAGACTCTGATTTCACACTGTAGTTTCATGCCAACAAATAACTGAATCAAATCAATAATTTAAAAGCTAAAAATAAAGTCCAAAATGTTGCCATGTTTAGAATTGTTCAGGGGCTAGACACTAAGACAAAAAGGCCAAATACCCGTGATCAATTGATATTAAGAAACAGGTATACAAGCCATTTCATACAATACAAATCATCTTAAGACAGTTTGGATAATAAGTACCTTCTGTTTAATCCAGTAAATGTGTTTTAGAAAACCTAAAGCATACAAATTAAAATTCTGATGTCAAATTACTCTGATGCTTACACTACAAAAATAAAGTAACTCAAAGTGATATGCGGCATAAACAGATTACTTTTTGGTGACAATGGGGGAAAAAACCTATAGTACTATTTTACTCAAGAGTTTCATGGGTCATCGAATAATGACAAACTTACTTTCAAAGTAAGATTTTCTCATTTAATCGCAATTTCATTAACAGAAGGATATAGTCACACTTTGCTAATAAACACACATTTTTACACCTCAAGTACTAAAGTTAAACTGAAGCTGGATCAATTTCTTGGACACCTTTAAAAAAAACAACTTATTTTCAACATTGTAAAGCAACCATTCAGCTCCATAAAACACTTTTTAAAAAGTCTTCTTATCTTAGTCCATTTAGGATGCATTGACACAAGCCCAGTTTGGTCAGCTCTAATCAAACTGTAGTACATTTGCTTAGAAAGTCTGGTTCATTTTGGGGGAGGTGAATGCACCATTGAATTCTGAGTGAACTATGGCTGGCCTAAAAACGTAGATCTCATTTTTGTTGACGTGAACAGGCACAGTTCAAATACGATTGCCAAGCGGACTGGAGACCACTCCAAAAGCAGGAAGCACACTGTGGTGCAAGGCATTCTGAGTAAATACAACCAAAACAAATGCACAAATCTAGGGTAGTAGAAGAAATTGCTCGGGACCTTTTATCAAAGACAAGACAAATACTACATCCACTAAAATTTGACACCGTTACATTTTTATTTACATTTGGTGAAGAAGGAAGTTGTGCTCAGTATCTTCTTCAGAGGTTTTTGTGCAGTTTCCTTCAGTGATTATTTGTGCAGCGTCACCACAGGCGAGGGGGGAACAGGTTTTTCAAAGGGTTTGGTTCGTTTGACACAATGCAGTGTGAAATCGAACTGCACCAGATGAAAATGTAACAAGTATTGTGATTTCGGACCCCAACTGAACTGAGTCTACCGGACAGTTGTGAAAATAAATTAAAATAACAATCTGGCCTACTGTTGGTTCTTGACTTTTTTTAAAAAGTCTTGAGTGGGGCTGGGCAATAACTCAAAAACATTAATTTCAAGTGAGCTATTCAAATGGCTCTAAATATTTTCCCTTCTGCATACAAGCCACTGGAAGCATACACTCCTGAAGGTACCATTCACATGTTTCTCTACCAGCTCATCTGGAAAACCAAGTGTGTCTGTTTCAGGTGAGAAGAGGCATCATGGCCAAATACTGTACTGTATATTGAGATTTAACCCAATTACATTGAGATATCATTTTTGAGGTCAAATTGCCCAGTCCTACCTTTAAGTCCAGAATAGATAGCTGCTTCCAGATTGTAAACCTGCTACAAAACCAGTGTATAGAGAACTAAGTCATCTGAAAAGGAGAACACATCTGTACTAGAGATGTACCGAGAATCAGCTAGTGACCAAAATGAAACATTGACCAATCCAAAACTTAAAAGTCCATTCTTTTTCCAATCTATAAAATCTTCATATTGATGAACTAGCAGATTTTGAGAACCACACTTGTTGTGCAAGATGTTACTGCAAGATTCCAAGTTAACCATTTACAGTATCAATGAGATGTTCCGAAATTAAGTCAGAAGCACAAAAGCAAATTTAAAAGAACAATGTACTCTGTATGCATTCATATTGGCTGTTCAGTCAGAGTGCTACAACAGACAGCTCCTATTGTGCATTTTGCTCAACATTTCTTTTTTTGCTGTTTGATTTGGTACTTAACCTTTTTGGGTAGGAGAAACAGCCCTCTGCCAAAAGATACCAATTTGTAACCACCTTGGAAAACTTTTAGTTTAACTAGCAAAAGGTGGAAGACAGTCTTGAGCCAAATTCAACAGATACCAGGAAGGCGTAGCTTAATAGTCATTCTAGCAGAACTGATTATCAATATAACATTCAAGACATCTTAAAAGATCAACTACATAATATTGTCTGTATCTTTTTTTAAATAGTATGTTTTTTAAATTAACTCCTCTTACAGACATGGTGTGATGCTACCTCTGCTTCTGATAAATAATGACTAACTGAACTCAAGAAAAGTGTGCTAAAAATCTATTTTTATTGCTGATAATTAGAGTTCATACAGCAAAGCAAGCTAAGATAAATTGGTTTATCAAAGTTTTAAACATTTTTGATGTTTCTGAACCCTACTACTGACTTCAGTTAAAAAAATAACTCTTAACTGTTTCTTCTTAAGAGAAAGTTTTTTGGGGGGGGGGGGGGGTTTACCTTGGAATGCAGAGAAATCGGCTTTGTTTGCTCAAACTAGTCAAATGTGGTGCAAAAATAAATCTCATGCAGTTCAAACTCACCAATGCAACTAAGCAGTGTGTATACTTTCACTGAGTTACAGGATTTCTGCAGGACACTGAAACCTGGTGAAAGGGTCAGAGAAACAAACATTCCTGTTCAAAACATTGTTCATACAGCAAAATGACATGAAGGGCAAAAAAGTGAAAGGTGTGTTTCTGTAACTTGCAAAATGTATTTTATAATTTAATCAGTGTCAACAGCTAACTCTGTATCAGACTCAAAATGTGAAAAATACCATATTAATGTATGATTGCCTAAACATTTTAACTGAACAAACATACTAAGATTTATCAAAACTGAACTTTGAGAATCAACTAATGACACAAGCCTCCCAACCTGGAAGAACTAAAACACTTGTAAAGGATGAAATAATCACAGCAACAGACAAAGTTACCCCAGAAATCCATAGGACTCAGCAAAGTTCTGATGAAACCAGATCTCAACACCAAAAAATCCCCTGGAGTTATCTCACAGTCAGGCACTCAGCAAAATCTTACAGATATGACAGATATGCATCTTCATACATCTGAGTCAGCAAACAGCACTTTAGCTCCTCCTTGTACAACACATCAGAATGACCATCTTAATCAGCAAACATTATGATATCAACCAAACATTAATATTATGACAGCAGGAGAAACTCTGTAGACAACAGAAGCATTATCGTTAATTTTTAAAAAGAAATCTTAGGAACATTTATTGAGAGCAGCATTAGCATCATGCCAACCAGAGCAACATAAGCATCATATAAACCACAGCAACGTTCACAACTGATTATCAGCAAAGAACAAAAGATAGCAGCTGATGAACAGAAAAATAGTGGAAAAGAGCAGAGCAATATGGCAGCTAAGACCAATAAAACACGCAGAGCAACAGAAGATGGAGTAAACTTGCCACTTGTAAGATCCTCTGCATTGCCATTCAAGATTGAGGGGCAACTGCCCTCCGTAACTCAAGCAAAGCTAAAATTGTTGAAAATACAAAATGGCTTCATG
Organism: Xiphophorus couchianus; assembly: GCF_001444195.1. NCBI lineage: Eukaryota > Metazoa > Chordata > Actinopteri > Cyprinodontiformes > Poeciliidae > Xiphophorus > Xiphophorus couchianus. The sequence goes on from NC_040247.1 coordinate 8,369,698, forward strand.
CCTGCAGTGTACTACACAACATGATGCTCAACATCATCATCCCCAGAGAACCAAGTGCTACACTGCAGATTACACAAAAGACAACAGAGGTGAAGAACAATTCTTTGAATGCTTTGAAAAGTAATCTTCATTGAAGTTGCAATGATCCTCTCACATTGGTGTCAATGTACCTAAACAGGCAGCATAAAGAGGAGAAATAAGACCAGAGTACAGTAGAAACCAGGAGAAGAAACCATCCAACCAACCCTGGATACTCAAGGAATAGCGATGCAAAATGAAGCTGGAAAGATTCAGAAAACCACTTCCTGCAAAAAGAAGAAAAAAATGCAGATTTTTATTTTTAAACAGCAAATTCAGAATCAGAGAACAAAACAAACAATACTCCCCATGTTTTTTAAAGTAACTAAATCATTAGGAGGGACATGCCAACGCAACATGGAGAAGACCAAATCTCTGACAAAACAATAAGACAGCATCAAAAAAAATCTGAGGTCAAATCAACATGCCTTTTCCAACCTCTTGCTATTATTGCAGTCACTGATCATTTCTGACTCTGCTCGTACAAAGCTCCACTGGCATCCACATTCTGAACAGGATTTCATAAAAATAATTGTTATATTTAATAATCTTCAGTAATTCAGTCCCTTTACAAACAAAACTGAAATCATGCATACAAGATATAAAGCCATTCAGAACCTGCATTATGTTCTCCAACAAGAGTACTTTCAAGTAAACATTAATCATCAAACACACCACAAATGAGCAAAAAGAATGCAGAACCACAAGGGCCACTTTCTTCAGCTAAAGTATCATCATACTCAAAATGCATGTGTGGCAAATGTGTTATTTTACTGTAAAATAACAAACTGTATTTTTTGCACTGCATTGAGCACTTGTCCTGCTTTAGAAAAAAACTATATTAATGAGAAGCAATATATGCACTTTCAGGGCAAACAGATAAATCTTGTAAATAGAGAGAAATAAACCAGTATCTATTAAACTGCGATTTAGGATCTCACGTTTTCACAGAACTCAATGGAAATGGGGGAACATACATTATCCCAGAATTCAAGCTTTTAAAACAATGACTTCGGCTACACACACAGTCTTAGTTTAGAAGCCCTATGCTAATTTGTTTCGAAAATGTTGCCACAACCCCTATATAATCTACATGTACATATACGACATGAAATAAATTACTTGAGAGAATTGGTCTGAGTTCAAGTAATGAATTAAGTCAAGACATGCCATTATCATTGCTCCATCCATTTTCTGTACACCCTTGTCCCTTAGAGGGATCGGGAGGGGTTGGTGCCCATCTCCAGCTAACGTTCCGGGCGAGAGGCGGGGTACAAACTGGACAGGTCGCCAGTCTGTCGCAGTATCATTGCTCCAGTTTACTTTTATTTTAATCAAACTGGATTCTTGAATGAAAGTACTTTGGAATAAAATACTTTTAAAATATTTTGCTTGCGTTTACAGCTTCCTGTATGCAGCTGTAAACACAATGAATCAAACGTTAATCAGCTAACCTCATTGTGAGCTGTACCGTGAAGAAAATAATGAATTTCGGCTAGCTAGCTAACGGTAAATGGCAACCAAAAAATACGAGATTTCGAGCAAAACCATGCTAAATATTTAGTCAATGCTGTATAAACTGATCAAAGCTTTGACACATATCCTCTGCACACATTTTCTAAAACTCGTTATCGACTAATTCCAACCAGCGTGTTTCATTTGTATTAGCATCCATTGAGGCTAACCTCCCATTAGCAGCTATAGCTGCTTGTGAAACCTGTTAATGAGTGTTTTAGAGCTGAAAACCGAGCAGTACGCGGGCTTTCCGAGCCGCCTGGACAGTGTCATTAAGCGGCCTGTCGAATGTGGATTCTTACCGAGGAATTTTGTCAATTTACACACTGACGTTTAAGTCATACACGGGAGTCTTTTCTTCTCTCTGCAGGGTGGTTCTGCACGAAATGTCGGCGCAAACACCGCGATAAAAGCAATAATGACGCGAGAGTGTGCAGCCTCCGCCCCCTGCCGGTTGAATCTGGTTAAAGCAAACTCTTCTTAATTTTTATTGGCGGCTGGCAAGAAAAAAGAAGAAAAAAACATCGGGTAGGCATTACTGCCACCATAAGTGGAGTGTGGTTCATAAGGATTTCATTTATAATATTTAGATTATAGATATTGATATTAAGGCAAACTCACTTCGTCCAATAAATAAATTCTAATTTATTGAAAAATTTAAAACCATGCCAATTAACTAAAATATTAATTTGTGTCAGAAAATAGTACAATTCATCAGTAAAACTGTTTAATTTACAGGCATTTCACTGCACTTTAATCCAGATTGTATGTATTCAGACTCCTTTAACTGTTTTAAATTTCAATGCATGTTATTTTTTTTGTATAGAACATAAAAAATATGCTCTCTGCAAGGAGAGTGAAGCTTGTCTGAATTTTGGGGGAAAGACTGGGACTTGAGACTGAAGCAAAGGTTCAGCTACAAACAGGAGCCAGAAATACAGTGTTAGAGTGGTCTAGTCAAAGCCTACACCCAAACCAATAGAGAATACATCTAAATATAAATATTGATTTTTCACAAATAATCTCCACCCAAGGTCACTGAGCTTGAACTGTTTTACAAAGAAGAATGGATAAACATTTAATTCTCTAGACTGGTAGAGACAATGAAGAAGATTTGCAATTCTTTTAAAAAATGTCCTTGCACTTTGCCTTTACCTTATGTTGATCTCATCACACAAAAAACCTGAGAAAACACCCTAAAGATAGTGGATATATTGGAGCATGATATGGAATGTGAACATGTATCTCAGCATGGTGTTAGAAAGTGAAATATTTAATTATTTCAGATAAAGAAAAGGATAGGTAAAGATAGGAGAATGTGAATACAGCAATGGATGTTTTCCCTTTCTTGAGTTTTTTTCAATAAAAAACTTATTTTTTACTGAAAAAAAATGTTTTTTCATCTTCTTTAACAAGCTGATTTTTTTTCTTTTGAATCCTTTAATCATAAACTGTGCATTAACCTACAGTGTATGTGTTAAAATATTCAATGTTGTCATTTGATCGGTCATTTGGTTTTAAAGCTATTAAACAAGTGCGCCGTTGACAATATACTCATTTTTTGGCATATTTTGCAGTTCCACTTCAACTCAAACACCAGCCAGGTGGAAGTGAAGTACTGGTGCTAAAAGTTGAGCTGGTTGGACCTTTCGAATTAGCCTTTAACTCTTTAACAGAGTTAAACATGAACGAGTGATATGACCTCCTGTGTAAATAGCATAAAAGAAAACACAAATTGGTAAAAGTCTTGATTGCATAAACATAAAGCAGTGATTTTATTGGGTACTAGCAAGCACTGTGTAGCAACAGAAACTGTGGAGTAATGAAATACAACAGCTGGAGGAGCCTGGGAATAAAATACATCTCTTAAAGAGATGTTTACATTTGCTTTCCTAACGTTGATTTGGAAAACAATTTTCTGGATTTCTTTAATCATCTCATATGGATGTTTGTCAAATTTCTGTTTGGAAGTTATTTCATCACAGTTGTTGATTTATTAAGAATTACAGTCTTAAGAATGTTCCACATTAACTAATGAAGTGGATATTTTAAATGACAACCAATGATGAAGGTTCAACTTGCTTATTTGATGGGAAAACTGAATAATCCTTCAGATGGATCATAGAAAAGAGATGAGACAAACTGACACTTGTGTTTAGATTCACACTGTATGTTTTTTGCCCATGAAGTGGACCGTGACAGTGCAATGACAATAAAGTTGAATTCTATTCTATTCATATGCCATTTTCATGTAACACTTACTTTATCAAAAACAAAAAAAGTTAAATTAAAGAGTGCAAACACTCCCATACAAATACCTGCTTTCAGATGTAACTGAAATCAACATTTACAAAAATTCATTTCTTTTCATCCCTTTTCGATTTGATCAAGGGCAGCCTAATTAACGCTTCACCTTGACAGGAGGCAGCGTCATGTGGTGGGCATGCGTTTCATCCACAGGGTCAGTGAAACTGCTCATAGTTGAAGGCAGATGTTTTTTTAATATTACATCAATATTATATCAAAAAATTTTAACTGATACATACTGAAGCAGCATGACTGCATCTATATATAAAACGGTAGTAGATGCATGTTCACTGTAGTACATTAAAATAAATAAGAACAGCTGGCATAATATGCCAGTTTTTCCTTTTGCTTCTATTCATTTTAAATGACGTAATAGATTTTTCCTCTCCTTGCATCTTACTCAAAAATGGCACAAACTACATATTCTGTCCATTGTACTCTATTGTTCTATCCCTTATCATGATTTGTAGGATTCAGCTTACTCAGCTTTCAAGCTGTATCTCAGATCATATAAAGTTGCACATTTTGTGGAAGCCTCCTTGTAGAATACAACTATCAGACACAGCAGTGTTGTTGCTTAATGTCTCCTAAGAGACCAACTTGAGGAACTTGTACAAAAACAAAGAGCTACAGTTACAAACAGACTTCAAGTTGGACAGGAAGTTTGTGCGTGTTTGCTTAGAGGATAAAATAGCTGGACCATCCCAAGAATTTCTTAGGAACCGTAATCGTTATCGGCAAGCAGTGGGTGGGGTCTAGTGCTGCGTCCACTTGATGCTCTTCAGGTCAATGCCTTCCTGAACCATCTCCCAGAGAGGACTGAAAAGAGAGGAGACGGAGGAAGGTTAGGAAAGCCAGAATTATTTAAAAATATGTTACAGTCAACAATAAGAAATAATCAGATGAAAAGTAAGAGTTGGTCACCTCATCTCTCTGAGTCTGCGGACGTGCTGGATGCATTTCTCCGCTGTGTAATCGACTTCTTGTTCTGTGGTGAACCTGCCGATACCAAACCTGCAGCAAAGGGATTCTATTTGATCTTATGAACACAGTTTCATTCCAAGACTTCTCACAAGATTAACCAGTGCAATTTATCTGTAAATATACAGAATTAATTCATTCCAATCCAATCTTATCATCTACAGTTATAAGTCTGGGTCTGTTTATATGACTGGACTATAATAAATGATTCTATACACCAGGATCTGATAAAAAACAGGACTGGTTTTTATCAGGACTCTTAATAGATTTTTGGTGAATTGACACTAGATAAATAACCCAAATGAAATTAAAATATAGAGGTCCCATAACCAAAAAAAAAGGAGATCTCCTTTGTCTAGTATTTATACCTGATGGAAGAGTGAGCAAGATCTTCATCTGCTCCAATGGCTCTGAGAACGTATGATGGCTCCAGAGAAGCTGATGTACATGCACTGCAATCACACAAACACTATTCTCTTTTAAAAAAGTAACAACATTATACAGTTTTAAACTCATATTTGTGCAGTCTGACCTTCCAGATGACAAAGCAACATCCTTCAGCGCCATCAACAGACTTTCTCCTTCCACATAGGCAAATGAAAGATTAATGCATCCTGTAAACACACACATTCAGTTTTTTTAGTAAACAAGCTCTAAGTTCAAAACTGTCTTTTATGCTCCTCTTTCAAACTTTCTGAACGGAGGCTTTTAGGTCGAATTTAAGAGCAAAACTTTAAAGTTGGTTTTAAGTTTAGAAAAAAAGACTAACTAGATAACAAGAATTAAAGAAGGGAAGAGTGAGGGTAGCAAAAAAATTACCAGGGTAGCGCTGTTCTGGGTCTCCATTCATGACAACGTCAGGAATCTCAGACATGATTTTCTGGACCAGACGGTTAGCTAGCATGGACACTCTTTGATGATCATACTAAACACATAAGCAAATATTAGGTAATCATCAGGTCTGAACACTCAGTTTTTCTTCCTGATTTTACCTCCATCTCCTTCTGAGATATGCTGCAGGCGGCTCCCAGTCCGACGGCCAGCGGAGTGGGCACCGTCCCAGAGCGAAGACCTCTCTCTTGGCCGCCCCCATTCTGCAGCGGCTCCAAACGAACTCGAGGTCGGCGTTGCACATACAAAGCGCCCACACCTGCAAACAAACACGCACGTTACCAATTTACTCTCTCATAATTCATCAAAACCCATAATGAACAAGAGAAGTAAACAAATACTTTACTTGTATTTGGTTTAAGTATATGGGTACAAAAGGGTTTGTTACAGGTATGAAATGGAAGCAGGTTGTTTACATTATTATCTTAACCAACTAATGCTAATTATGCTAACCTTTGGGTCCGTAGATCTTGTGACCACTAATTGACATCAAATCGACCTTCCAGTCAGAGACACTGATAGGAATCTTTCCAACAGCCTGCGCAGCATCAGTGTGCAAGAAGACTCCCTTGGATCGGCAAATCTGACCTGAAAACAGGATGAAGAGTAAACCTTGATCAGACCAATAACATTTGCCAAGCAACGACAGTTAGCTGATTTACTTTGTGGTAACAAGCATTTATTATATGCTGCCACATCTACCGATTTCCTTGATGGGCTGCTTGACTCCAATTTCATTGTTGACGGTCATCACGGACACCAGTGAGGTTTCCGGACGGATGGAGGCCTCCAGTAACTGCAATGACACACACAGGTTTTATAGTTAGTTCTACAGTCTCTATCAAAATTCTACAAACGCTCTGTTACCAAGAGAAATTCTAGTGATGTAAAAACATGACACTATGAGAAATCATTTAAACACTTTTTAAACTTATACTGTGACATGAATGTGATATAAAAGTTAACTAAAGCAAAGAGATCTGTTAGAAAACTAAAAAAAAGGTTAATTTACCTTTGTATAAGTTTGTAAACCTTTGAAATTGCTTCTGATTGATTTTTAGCATTCAGTCTTTATTGGAGCAGCCTGACAGCATCTTACCTCTTGACTTCTAAAGATTCTTCAGATCTATCAGAGTGTGATAACATTTACTGTCTTTAGTTTTTGACAAAAATGGTCAGATTTAGTTCTAAAGTTTTTCTAATTTTTCTCTCGAGATGTCATTATTTTTATTGGACCAAAGCTGGCTAGTACATAAGAAAAAAACATAGATAACTTCAAACACAAAGTTGTTTCCTACTTTCTCCCTGCCCTGAGTATGTGTTGTCATTTGTATGTGCTGTTATTTGTAAAAAAGCAGTTGGAAATTCCTAGACTCTTCTTCAGGGTCCACCTGGGAAGTTTTAGTCTTTTCCTTTTATCTATTTTGGACTATTTTTTCCTTTCAGTTCAATTGCACATGGATATATTTCATATAATATGTAAAAAGTCTTCTCAAAGACTCACATTTTACCAACACTAAACCTTGACATTTAACATGGGTATGCACATTTGAGAGCCACTGTAGACATTGTCAGTGTGAACACTGTTGTGGTGTACCTGCAGGTCCAGAAGTCCATTATTCTGGACAGGCAGGTAGGTGACCTCAAATCCTTCAGCCTCCAAGATCCGACAGGAGTCCAGAACACATTTATGTTCAGTCTGTGTTGTGATCACATGTCGCTTCTTGGCCTGGTAGAACCTGGCCACGCCCTTCAGGGAGGAATACAAAAGATCAACACCGAGTGAGGTGCCGTGTCTTAATTTGTAAAATTTAATTTAATTAAAATTTGCATTTTAATTTGTAAAATGTTTTTTTTATTTTTGCTTGGTTTTGGTGTGCTTTAATTTTATCTCATCATTTTTAAGTTTGACTTATTAATCAATTATTTCCATACTATTCAAGCATTTTGCAACCATAAGAGAACACAACAGAGTACATGCTAATATGTGTGCAGCAATTATTTTGTTATAAAAATTTTTAAAATTATTTTTCCTTACTATAAAACAAAACTACATGTCAGAAGTGAGTTCAGGTTGTCTGTGTGTGTAAAAATAATAAAGTAAAAAGACTGGACCTTGATGGCCATGTTGTTGGACTCTGTGGCTCCACTGGTGAAGATGATTTCTCTGGGATCGGCTCCAATAAGATCGGCCACCTGCTGCTCATGGAAAAACACACAAAGTCAGTGGCTATTTTCAATATTTTTGTACCACTTTCCACAACATGGTCCTGAGTTTCCTCAGCTTTCCCAATGACTGCATAAATGTATTCCAATTTATTCACATGACAACATGATATAATACTAAAGCAACAGAGGGAAAATCTGCATTTAGCAGAAAGGGTTTGCTAAAAGTAAACCATTTAGAGATGTCAAGCAGACCTGCAGCCCATCCAGTGGCAGATTTTGATAGGGGCACAAGAATAGTCACAAAAGTACAAAGTTGTACCCCAAATTAATTTTCTGTTGTAGAAGGTAGGGGAGCTCTTATCGAAGTATTTGCATACTACAAGTTGTTTCCTACTTTCTCCCTGAGTGAGAGTCTTTATACCTTCCTGGCAGTCTCCATGGCAGTCTCGCTCTCCCAACCATAGGCATGTGTCCTAGAGTGAGGGTTTCCATAGTAATTCACCTGGAATGGCAACATGGCGTCCAGGACTCGAGGATCCTAAATATACCAAAAATAACTTGTTAAACACACACATAATCCATTAGTTTAGGAAGCTGCATGGTGTGCTGAGCCTGCTTCAAAAATGATCTTAATGAGAGGTTTTAATAGAAACACAAGTCTCTTTCAAATGATAAAACTGTGAATTTGTTCCTAGTAAAGATGGACAGGATTTCCACATGATCAGATAAATCAACTACAAAGAAGAAGTTTAGGAAGTTAAGGTCACACAAAGAAAACCTTACCGGGATATGTTAGCTGGAGAAGCTGATTTTTTTTAAGAGCTTCTTTGCTCATTAGCACTTTGAAGCTGTTGCCACATGAACAGAAGTCATGACTATTGAGCTTCAAAATACAGAACTAAATTATAAATGCAAATACAAGGCAAAACAACTCATCATAACTTGTTGAATAATTGACAGGAAACAGTTACCATAGGAGTAGTAGCCTGGAAGTCCATGTAGAGGGGCCGCAGCTCATCTTTCTCCAGTTCATGTTTCTTGATCAGCTCTACAGTGAAAAACACAATTCACACATTTTAAACTCACTATAAAAAAGTCCAAGACAATCAGGATATTATACAAGTTCAAGATAATTTCAACAGGTTCTTACTGAATGCAGTATAGCTATTTGTCATATTTTCTGATCTATCCAAGCTGATTAAATGATTGACCCAAAATCAGGTAATTGTCAGATATTTCAAAATATAAAGATACTCTGAAAACAACAATGGTAGTTTGACTGATGGAAGAATCAGCTGGAGTGCTTAGCCTGGAATCCTGCCTGGCTATGTCATTGATTTATTCATCAACTATCTTTATAAAATTAGGGAATACAAAGTGCCATTTTTTGTTGCTTTAAATTGTACTTATCTTCAGAAATAAAAACTACACGTTAGCAGTATAATAGTTAACATACATTTCTTTCAATTGGGAAAATAAGTTTTTAAGTCAACAAACCAACTAATGCACTAATTGAATTTTATACAAAAGATAATAATTATTATTAGATTGACTTGGTCAATATGTGCAATATAAAATATACTCTAGTTGTAAACCAAACGTGTATGGAAGTACGATACAAGAGACACCATATCATAACTACTTAAAAGCATTAGTGTTATGAAAACTAATGCCCATAAACACAATTCTTTTTATAAGTTGGCCTTTCAGACTCATTTATATACAGCAATGAAATCGAATAGCTGTGTGATTTTTCTGACTCAGTGAAATGACATTTAATTAGATCACAGGTATTATATGGTTTCCTGTGCCCCCTAATAAACTGCGTCACTTTGGGATTAGCTTAATGCTAGCTACTTTAATTTAAACAGGTAGGTTAGATTGCTCCTGGTTGTTGTTACCTTTTTGCACGGAGCTAACGGCTGTCCGTTCAGGACACAGACGAAAAGGAAGCCACGAGGCCGGCCGCAGCAGCCGGGAGGAGATGGCCCTCCCCGGGGAAAGCATCGGGTCGGTAGACTGACTTCAGCTAAAGCTCTGTAGACCTCCGTCCACACCAACACTAACTGGAACACCGAAAATCTAACGATGTGAGCTTGATCAGAAAGCAAGGTTCCTGTTAGAGAAAGCTGACGATAAAAAGTCTTCAAAAAATGTTGCACACGAGTAATGTTCTGTTTTTATCCGTTAGTCACTCGCTTACATACAGGTTGCAGTAGAACGGGTCAATGTCAATGCAACACATCAACGTTAGCTTCCGGAGCGGACTTTCAAAACAAAAGACAATAACAATAAAACAAAAAAACAACTACAGTAACAAAATTTGCTTTTAGGTAACTCATTGACATTTTGAGTAAATATATAAATACAGCTGTAACATTTATTTCCTGATTAAGGATAAGTAAAATCTAATAATGTATCTATAGGGAAAATATTACATAACTTTGGTTGTGCAATAAATTACACAACTGAGGTCCATTGTTAAAGAAAGTACATGTAAAGGATAAGGTTTTATTTACGCCAAAAATATTTGAACACGTCAACGTACAATGGTCCTTAAACATTTGCACAAAAGCTGCTCATCTTCTTTAAGTGTCTTGGATGGAATTCATATTAGCACCAACATGTAACAGCACCTTGTTACAGTAAAAAATGGTTCTCTATTGCTCTAAACCTCTTACACAACAGGATTTCACATTTAAAGTGATACTGATTATTATTATGCACACTTCTGGAGCTATGCTGTAGGATAGCTAAAAATTCTTTTCATCCTGCTAGTTTTTCTTTTCTTTTTTTTTAACATGATGACAAATCATGTTGCAACAATCTAGTGCCCATCTGAGGCAGGAAACATTTTATTTTTCAGTCTAGGTACTAAGCTAAACAGGTAAATCCAAATGCTGAGAACAATCTTAGGACATTATGAGATTCTCACATGTGATATTAGTGAGTAATATAATACATATAAATATTTAGTACTGTTTATATGTAAACATTTAAAATAATATATATAACATCATCTAACTGCTTTTATGTAAAACCACAAAGGAATTTTTATTCCAATTACATTTAAAGTTAATAGAATAAAATAAAATAAACACTTGCTAAGGCTAAATAACCATAAGTGCTTTTTATTACAGCAAATTTGAATGTGTTTTATTTTGCCAGTAATTTTGAATTCTGATTAGAGCTGTACACTTTAAATTTTTGATTTTTTATTTCCTGCTTAGTGCTGTATAACTGTTATATGGATTGAAATGGTGGTGATATGTGGATTACAACACTAAAGGAATAAAATCTCATAATAACCATCAGTAAAGCTTCATCTTTGTTCGGAACGGCATGCTACAAATAACAATCAGCTAACAATTGCTGTACATGCTTGTTTACTATAGTTCTTATAATTTTATAGCAAAATGGGCTGCAGGGTTTCTTTAATTTTTATGCTATGACTCTCCATGTTTTCACAAACTTGAAATGAACATTTCTAAGCCAGGCAACTGACCGATATGTGGAGAAGCACTGTGCTGCATGTTATGTAACAAAAAATGTGTGTAACTTTTTTAAACCAGGGAAGAACAATCTAGTTTGTCTCCAGGATGGGTGGGGTCTGCAGGGATGGCCTCCTTCCTGACCCTAGACCTGTAAAAGTCCTGGATGAAGGGAAAACCAGCTATGATGATCCCCTCTACAGACCTGATTAACCACACAGTGATGGATGTGCACAGGACTTAATAATGTATGACCAGGCAGTCCTGTGGAAGGTTGTACTTCTTGAGTTCCTTCAGGAAATACAATCTCCAATAAATCTCGATTATTCATTATACGTTTACTTTGGAAAATATATAAAATACCATTATTTTATGATGGTCGTTACAATTTATATGTACTAACATTTCTCTTCGCTTCATTTTGTGAAGAAAGGTAACTATCATTTTAATTTTCTGCTTCCACATCTCTGCCGTTCAACTACGTCGTAATTGTTTGCAGCTTGACTTTACTGTAAAATAGTTGCAAAATAAGTGGAAGAAGGACTTCCTGCGGCCTGTCCGTGCTCTTATTGGCTGAAGGGAATTGTTTTGGTTCCGTTTAGGGCGGGATTAAGGATTTGTACATTTTGCTAGATTGGCTAAAAGGAAACGTTTATGAAACTTTATCAAAACTACATACGAGCTTTATTTTAATACATATTGGATTATTATGAATTTTTGAAGTGGGGTTTCAATGAATAATAGAATTTAGTTTTATTACATAAGGCCTTTTCTTTTAGTGATTTTTTTCTCCTTCAAATGACAGTAGTTTGTACTGCCCCATATATTTGTATGTATATATTTTCTTGAATAAATGCATTTGTACTTGAAAGCAAATGATACATTATTTTGTATCATTTTCAACACATGTACAACATAACATTTTAGTCCATCCAATTTCGATTGAGATTTAAGTTGTTATAATGATCTTTTTGTTTTAAACGTTTCCTCCAATGAATGACGTTCATGAAATATTTATGTTAGACTTTGAAGAAAAACTTTGACAGGTCGTATCTGTCAGGATGCCTGTCATGCTGCCAAACAGCAGCAGAGGGCTTCTTGAATCCGGAACAGGTTATTGGAGGCGGTGAACAAGAATTACACAGAATTCTTGTTAAAAAAATTCACAAAAAAATCCATATTAAGAAATTATTTCAAAATATTATGTTGCATAACTGTGAAATATAGGTTATATACAGCATCACATTTTGCAACAAATGGGAATAATATTTAATTACACATTATTACAAGTGAAGATTTTATCAGTTTGTATGTGCTGGATTTGATCTCTTCTAAGATTTTTTTAGCATGCCAAAGATGTACCATTGGTATTTTAGTTATTTCCTTTGGAGGATTCTTTGGGGTTTTAAGAGAACATCAAGTCCTCACGTTGGTACTGACCCCTACTTTGATGACTAGTTTAAAGTACAAAAACTCACCTATTTATTTTACATTTTTACATAATCAACACAGATCTATAAAACATGAATTGTGTATTAAGCTATCCGTATTCAATGTTAAAGATTTAATCCAGATTTTAAACCATAGCTGACATGACGTCTGCCAGATGCTGGGAAAAGCGACGAGAAGTGAAATACTTCTTACTCAACTGCTGTGCCGGAAGTTACAAATCGGAAGCCAACTTCACTGACGTCCAGAATGCAGCCATGTCTAAAGGTCTAACTAACGACCTGTAGTTTATTTTACTTAAAAATATAAATATCCATGGCAACGGTGTAAGAAATGGGAATGTTTTTACTACGACGGTGGATTTCACCTTAAGGTGAGGATTTTATTTTCGGGAAATTGTGTCTGTTGAAGTGAGAATCTGATGTTGCTATCAGAGAAGCTAACCTGTCAGATTATTTCGGCTACAGATTTCTGTTTCCATGGTTTTGAATTATTTAATCACACAACAAGCCCTTTTTAAATATGATCTGTGATTAACTGCTTTGGTGAGCACTGTGCCATCGTGTTTGCACCGGTTTGTATATTTGTTGTATAATTATTGTTGACAGGTTCCTGTTTTACTAAATGAGAAGATAGAGCTGTTCTGCTCTATCTTGACATCTCTTCAGACTGTTTACGCTTTTTTGCGCAACAATGGCAATATGGCGCAAAGTGTCACTGGTTTTAAACAGTCCCTTGAGTCATTTTTCTCCGCGGGTTTTGCTTGTTTTATTTACAGTAACACGTCGACATAGGGAGGATATTCTTGTGTGAGAGTGTGTTGGTCATGCTTCTAATACTTAGAGGTCTAAAATCTCTGTTTAAAAAATAAACACACTAATTTAACCATTCTCACTACAGATTAAGCGGACAACATAACATCTTAATCAAGTTCCCCTAAGTAAAACGTGTCTATTTGATCCCTCTTTTGCATTTTTACATGTAAAAAAAAACTTTTACAATGCTTTGTTGTGTACAGTTTAATGCATGCTGGTTGCTTCACATGCATTTTTTTGTCAGGTTGTCAGCTTTTCATTCAACTGAATACCCTACTTTTAACAAAGCATTGGAAACTCAAGAGATAAAACTTGTTTCTGAATGAAGAGAACAAGTAGATGGGGTACAGGTAGATGTTGAAAGTCCTTAAAGTGTGCAAAACAACAGTGTGTGTGTTTTCATTATGTGAACCAACATTATGGACCAGGCAATGTCCAGATACAGTATTGGGTAAGCATGATCAGCTGAGGTTTGTAAGTCAAAAGTTTTGACCCAAACTTTTGTTTTCTGTATTGGATTTACATTTTCTTTCTTCTTTCCTTCTTTTTTATTTCTTTACCTCTGTCATGATTTTTATGACATTTTGTATATTTGTGTGGTTTTAATGATTTTACTTTGGATTTTTATTGTTTGTAACTCTGATTTTGTATTTATGAGTTTTTACACAGCATTTGAGAAAAAATAATTCTCACAGCCAACCATGGTGGTGGTAGTGTGGTGATGTAGGCCTTCTTTACTTATTCAGTACTTGAATTGAAGTCTGAGTGTCTGTCAGTCAAGGCCCTGAATGACTTGCAAAAACGTTTTAGAGGGACATGGTCATTGCTAAACTTAAGTCTGATTTATATCTCATGACATTACCTTTAACATGGCATTCATCCTTGAAAACCCTCAAGTGTGGCTAAATAAAAATGCTGTAAGTCTAACTCTTAGTCAAAGTCCTGACTTAAATTTGCTTGAGACCATCAGCAGACCATTCTTACAGGTTATAAGGTGTCCTCTGCCTGATGTTAAAATTTCTTTGATTGATTGTCTGAAATGTAAAAAAAACAGAAATTAGTATTGATAATAAAAAATAATAATAATAACCACTGACATAGAGGGATTACAAGCCAATAAAGACCAACTATAATGTATAGTTTAGAGAAGGTGGTCACAACCTTTGGTTTCTTAACAGGTGAGGTGACACCATGATCCTGATTCTCTGCACCAGCTGAAAACTGACGTGTTTGACAACAAAACTGCTGTCACTATGGGGACAGCAACAAGCGAGCCATGTATCTACGACAAACTGTCTGAGAGCATCGACATCCTCCGCCAATCAGGTTACCGCTATGGCATGTCAGAGAGAGAAATTGAGAGATTCATCAAGCAGGTCCTGGAGACCAACGAGCCAAGAAGAGAGCCTCCACAATTCCCCATTCTAAGAGCCACCATTAAGGTGAAAAACCTGGGGATAACATAACATTCTTGTAATGTCTAACTGTACGGTAGAATGAATGGTTTCTCAATGTTTTAACATCTTTTGTTTTTGTGCAGTTTCTGGTTGCTGTGGGCTTCCTGCTGGTGGTGGTGCTGGCCTTCAACTACCAGCAGAGCTCCCCCCAGTTGGGACTGGTAAATCTGGGCTGTTGCAACCGGTCGTCCCCCCTTAGCCATATCCGCCTGCTCTCTCTTCCTATTGCCAAGAAGTACAACCTGCAAGGTGGGAAGCTTTGTAGCTCTTACAAAATGCAAACTTCCAGAAGGCTTGTAACAATCGGATCTTAATTTGGGACAAATAGCTTCTGTATCTTGGTGCACAATTTTATAAATTTAGGAGTCTTTCTGCTATATTATGTGTCATCCAGTTTAAGGAATCTACTGGAGCTGTAAATATTAATTCCTAAAGTGACTAAATTGACTTTGAGGTCCAGGAGGTTTTTAACGTCAAACTCTGATTTTCATCTTGTGTTTGTGTGTGGCAGGTTTTCATGAGTGGTGGAGTGCTGGTTCTCTCCGGCAGAGTCTGGTTAACTGTTCGGGATGCGCAGAAATCTCCTCCGTGCTGGAAGTCCCAGAAAGCCTCAGGGGAACTGTGACTCTGCGACGGGGACCTCAGCTGGTCCTGCTGAAGGTCAGAGCTCCATTTGATCAAGAGTAGCCATCTGTTGAGTCGCCCATTGTTGCTTTTGGATATTTGGTGCTATCAGAGCCTACTTTAAATTTGTTTGGAAGTATTTTTTCCCAGTTTTTTGAATAATCTTTAGATTTTTTTTTCCTGATAAAAAGGATAAACAAGGGTCTGCTGAATTTAATATAAACACAATGATGTGGCCACAACTTGTGGTGATTACAGTTTGACACAAACTGACACATTTGAATTGTGTTTTCAAGAGTGTAATGGATCCGATTTTTTTCAAACTCATTTTCAAAAATGCACATTGATCAGATATAAATTAAATAAAAACTGCAGCAATAATACTCATTCTCATTAGACATTTTGTTGTAAATTCATAGTCTTTTTTATTCATCAACACTGTCGTCTGCAGGGCGGGGAGTCTCTCAGTATCCAGCGGCAGCAGCTGGAGGCGCTCTACTTAGCCCATTCAGGCTCCATGTCAATTCTGCTGGAGGAGGACAGCGGTCTCCATAGCGGCCTCCCTCAGGGACCTGCCAACTTCACCCTCCTCTGGTGTGAATCTGTGCCATTTTAGCACATGGATATGCTTTGATTAAATTGTTTCATTGTCTTGCTGAAAGGTGAACCTCAGCACCAGTCTGATGGATGAACCTCTAATGGGTTCATGAATTGTGATATTTGACTCCATCCATCTTCCCATTAACTCTAAAGAGTTTTCTTGTTTCTGCTGAAGAAAGGCCTCTCCTAAAGCATGACTCTGTCCCCATCATGTACAAAACTGGAATAGTGTGGTCAGTGTTATGTGCAGATTTAGCTTTGTACCAGATATTGCATCTTACATGTTAGTCAGAAGGTCTTATTTTGGCCTCATGTGACCAGAGCACCTTCTTCCAAATGGTAATTGAGAGTTCACTTGTTTCAAAAATGCCTTTCTTTTTGCTTTCCCTCCATAAATGCCTGATTTATGAAGTAGACAGCTAATAGTTTTCATGTCGACAGATTTTCCACCTCAGCTATAGATCTTTGCAGCTCCTCCATAGTTACCATCAGGATCTCGGCTGCATCTCTGATTAGCATTTTCCTCGCTGGGTTTGTCAGTCTGTGTGAACAGCTATGTGTTTGTACGTCTGCTGATGTGTCACGGCTTTTTTTTAAAGTTAAAAGTTTGAGATGTTGCTAATAGTTTAAAATTGACGTTCCTTTATTTAACTTTATAAAGTACAAATATATTACTATTAAATATAGCATTTATTTATATGTGATTTAATTTAAAAAACTAGACTTAATTCATTCATGATTTAATAAATTATTTAATTTTCCTGTGCTGAAGCACATTGTCAGGAATCTGTCCTGACTGCCAGGACATATTCTAGAGAATATTGGAAAAATATGCATATGATCAATACACAAGTTTTGATCAAATTGAATGTCTTTGTACCTACAGGAGGTTCAGTTCTGGAACCAGAGAAAAAGTGTTGAGATGGCTCTTCCCAAAGGCTGAGCTCTGCCCCCTGCTGGACAGCGCTGGGACCATCCTCCAGCGATGCCTGGTCATCCACAGCACAAACTCTCAAAGCAAGGCAAGTGAAGCTTGGCCTAGAATCTGAGTGAAGTACTAAACAAGAATTACAGATACTGAAGGGAAAATATTAGGGTAAAAAATACCACACAAAATATCTAATATATTGATTTAAGAAGTAAAGATTAATCATTTTTAAAAAGTAATGGAAACATTTCTCTTAAATCTTTAGAATTTATTTTAAACTTTTCAGAATAAAATGCATTGTTCACATAAACTACTAAGAGCATTAACGAAATGGTTACAGATACAGAAATTACGCATGCCTTAGACCAGGGGTGGGCAACTCCAGGCCTCGAGGGCCGGACTCCTGCAACTTTTAGATGCATCTCTACTTCAACACACCTGAGTCAAATAATGAGGTCATTAGCAGGACTCTGGAGAACCTGACTGCACTTGGGAGGTGATTCAGCTGCTGGATTCAAGTGTGTTGGACCAGGGAGACTTGCAAGAGTTGCAGGACACCGGCCCTCGAGGACCAGGATTGCCCACCCCTGCCTTAGACTGTCTCTCTGAGATGTCATCGTTATGTGCTGCTGATGTTTCAGGGTGTCAGGGTCCTGGGTTGGCTGGTGGTGGGGGAGGGGCTGCCAACAGTGCGAGTTGTGCCTGTTCAGCGATGCCAGAAACACTGCAGCTCCTTCAACCTTTGGCTGTCACCTGGAGACATGGGTAACTCCTGCTGCAGACACACATTTAAACTCCTTTAGACAACAATAAAAATGTTTTGTGTTAACAGATTAAATTAGATTTGAAAGGTTTTTTTTGGATCTGTCCCTCTTTATTCGCTATAGATTTCTTCTCATTCTGACCCAATCTCTGTCTTGATTGTTGCCTTCTTTTTCTGCAGTGTATGCGGACCCCCGGTACTGGCAGATGGAGTTGTTCCCCGGACGTGGCCAGAACATCATTTGTGACGGCACAACCTTTTAGCCTTCAGATGGGCAGAGTTCAGGACTTGGGTGTAACACACAAAGCACCTTTGAATGTTTGGAGCTTGTTGGCCTGTGTGTGCCCATTTTCTGCCCATTGTTGCCTTTTAACACCAACAATATTTTGTTTATAGCACATTTTTGGTCTGATATGCCTCTGAGAACTGAAACCAACTGCACACAAGGAGATCAGGTAGGGGAGAAAAAATAAGCTCCTGCAAGATTTTCTTAAGAGTGCAGGTCAGAGGAATAAGGAGACTTATTCTTTAGCTGAACTGTTGAAAATTCATCTGTGCTCGTGCCACAGCTTCTAGCTGATTTCTAGCAATTAAGAGAGAAAAAATCTCTAAAATTACTGGAGGTGTCACTGATTAAAAAGGTAATAACACTGGTCCTAGACCCGGGGAATCACTGCCACTATTTGCATCCTGTTCAGTGACTTGAAACAATTTTTGTTGCAGTCAGATCCACTTCAGTGGAAGAATAAAATTAAGTGAAATTAAGAATGAGTACATGAGGTTGTTTTGTTTTTTATATGCCACCGCTGGAAAATGTTTTTTAACATGTAGACTGACCATTATTATGCAGACACTGAAATCAGCCAAGCTCATCTTGTGATAATTACATCTACAATTTATCTGAGTGATTAATTTGGTCCTAATCATTTGCAATATTGTGCAAAAAAATTAGCTTTAAGCAGTCCTGCCAGTCAAGCTCCAACAACCTATTTTCCTAATTGTGATGTGATGTTTCTGCCTGAATAAAAACGTAATCATCTTTTTGTTCCATACTATTCTTCAGATACAACCCTCCATGAGCATAACCTGCTCACAAAATACATATGCACATGTTCCAAGTTATTTTCTATTCTTTTAGATTATTTTTTTCTTGCAGTCTATGCTTGCAGGTTACATGCAAATAACTGCAATTTTATTGCATTTTAGAATGTAAAATAGTTTTCTGCATTATTTACATTGTGTAAATTTAGAACAAAATATTAAACAAGGAGGCAAGAGATGTAATGTGATGTTTAATCACAAATAAAACGGAACTTATATTTTGAGTGTAATTAAGACAGAGCTTTAAATGTAAAATTAACTTCAGTGAAGATGGTAAAGAGCCCCACTGCTCTGGTTCTTACTTGAAGAGTGTAAACGGTAAGTTTATGTCTGGACGGGTTATTCTGGAGAAAACGCATCTGATCCCCTTTTGAATGGAAGCAGTTATGGCAACATGTTACACTAAGTTACCACACAGTTTAAAGAGGGGAGCATTTTAATTTGATGTGTTTTACAAAGCTGCTTCTCCAGATTCAGGGTGGTTATTGGATGTTGTGACTTTAAAAGAAATATACTATAATATATATTTGATTGTTGCTGCTGAGTTTTGGGACAAGGTGGGAGTGGAGGTTAATATTGCATGTAAGATCCATAATTAAGTTTAAATCTGTTTGCCGAACAGAAGTTCTGCATTTTAGAACAGAAAATTACCACAGCAGAAACAAATATTTAAACTGCATTAGAAATGTAATTGTTTATGACAAAATAAAAAAGGATGTTCAGCTTTCTTCTGTGTGGCATTATTTTAGTTCTGGAGTATTAACATATTTTACTTGTTTCCATTGTGTGTTATCCTTTTATTTATAGCATATTGCATTACTCTAAATAGTGTGCATAAATGATTTGATGGTAGTGCAAAATAAAATGTTTATATAAACTCAGTTGTTTTTACCTGACACCTACTGTAAGTTTACAGGTCAAGAGCTATAAGCCTAATCATGTTCGTAGTGCATCAAAACATCCAATTTCAGTCAATAAAGTGTAATATTTCAGATATCAAAGTTCTAGTTTGCAGAGCAAATAGATTAACTTATTTTCTTTAAAAAGAAACCTCAGGATTAATTTTGAAGTTGCCTTCTACTTCAAAGTTGAAGTGATTTGCACTGTTATTTTAGCTTTGCAGCATAACCCTATCAGACTGAGGTTAACTATAATGCATGCTACCTGTACAAGCACGCATATGCATTACACTATTGTGTAAAAGGTGTTGAAATAAATTAGACGATAATTGTATCACAACTTATTTTTTTCTTAAAATTTAATTTCTTTTTCTGTATTGAATATGTGCACTCAAATAAAATGTTGAAAGTTTCAACAGTTTTTATTGCTACTCCAATAAAATATTAAATAATTTGATGACTTATTACACATCTTTACCACAGGTGCAAATAAATGTGGTCAGTGCTAAATATATCATAAAAGGGAGTCATATCCCACTAGCATTACAGTGCAAATAAAACATTTATTCATACTCACTGACAGCTGGTATGTAAATGTTAGAATACCAACACCATTAATCCCTAAATTAATAAAGTCTGTGCTCAGATAAGCAAAAAAAAAAAAAAAACAAGATTAAAAAGAATTTATATACATTGATTAAAAATGTAAGAAATCCATGAATACATTTGGATACAGTTTTGCCAGGCCAATTATGGCTTACAACAGGGTCTAAGACAATATTTAGTAATTGTAGTTAAATGACTTAACAGTTTAATACTATTTATTTAAAATGTAAGCTAAGTAATCAAGCACTGCTTTGCATCATGGTACAGATACGTTGAGAATAGTGTAACTGAATAAATATCTGCATTGTGATTGTCAGTTTAGTGAAGCACAAATAATAAAAACAACTTGCTTGTTTGGTTACACGGGTTTTAGTTATTATACCCATTAAGAGATCTCTTACGACAAACAAGACAAAGACCTTCTTATGGTGTGAGCAGCTCAAACTTAACGCTACCCTCTGCAGATTACAGCAGGTGAGCAAATCTCTGAGTCAGATCGCTTCTGAATCTCAGTATCTGACTATATACACAGTACAATAAGACAGAGGTGACATCATGATGCCCTGACCCCTTAAAGGTCTCTGCATATTCTTTATAAAACCAAACTTCAAATTTGCTAAGAACAAGCAAAGCAAATCTGAAGCAGACTCGGCTGCAGCTGCATTTTGTGTCACGTTGTTCCTGCCAGCAGTGGAGAAGTTTCGGACGGTCTGTTCTGACGAGAAGGTGGAACAGTCCCGTCGTACAGATGGCTGCTCTGGAAAACTGCTACTGCTCGCAAGTTTATTTTCTGAAGAAAAGAATAAAAAAGAAGAAATGTTCAGCTTATGAAACGAGATTAGATTATGTATTTTATCAGCTTATAGCAAACAACAGTGCCCTCTTTGTCCCTGCTTGTCCCAGCTGAACAGCTTGATATATAAAACATTCGACACAATGAGGTTTTTTCTTCTACTCTCATCTTTTTTATGTCTCACTGCAAACACGGAGTCGCATTTTAAAATTAGTTTTCACAATTATGCTTCATGTTTTTTAATTGTCATCATGTCTTATGAGCACTGTGGTGTAAAACAGCAGGAACAACTACCTGAAAATCTCTGATGTAAGTGAGGAAGAAGCTGATGAAGGAAAAGGCCAGGAACCACTCAGACACCGTGCTGACAAGATGTGGCACGTAGCCCTAAAAGACGACAACACAAACATTAATGCAACAAAATGGACAATTTTTTGTTCCATTTTATCTGGAATGGAACACATTAATCTAATACTTAAGTACAAGTATTAGATTAGATTTAGTTTTTGCTCTGGTTTAAGCTGTAGGTTTATTATCTGTTTGTGTCTGAACATTCCTCAGTCCCTCCAGTATTTCCTGATTGTTTTTGCAATTTTTTGCAATCATAATCACTGATTTTGTGGTGCTACTTCAAAAATATCTCTAAGGTATTTTGCAATATTTGCATTTATGTATGATTGTAAATGTAGCTTTTTGTTACTCAACTGATATCAAGTAAGGCTGAGGTAGAAGGTAGAAGAATTAAGAAATCCTGCCACCTGCAGATGGGAGTTAGTAGTCACTTCAAAACAAACGTTTTTAATAATTTTTGTAAACTTAAAATTATGCTTTAAAACAAATCCATTGATCTGCTGATTTTGTGTGAATTTTCGTGATCGCAGAATTGCGAAAAACTGGAGAGACTGATTAGTATCTGTAAATGATCACTTTAGCTTCAGTGCCACAATCTGAACTGCATGGATGTAAAATATATAATAAATACTAATAATTCTGATGCTAACTGACCGGTTCTCCTGGGATCCAGTGTAGCTTACGGGGTACATCCACTCCTGACAGACTGCTGTACATGATGACTGATGATACAAACACTGACCGACTGTTAAGGAAAACAACTCGAAATGAGCAATTCAGATCTTCAGGTAAAACATCTGTTGCTTCTTTAATTTTGAGAGACACAGTTCCCTCATTATTACTTCTAACCAACTTCAAAGCATGCATTTATATGTGTCAATAAACGTATGAGAACTCACAATCAGTCAGTTTCCCATTGAGCAAAACTGGTAGGTGATTGGAACGTCAAATACTGAGAAAACAGTTTGTTTTTACCTATTTATTAAATGCATCAAAATTTATAGATTGAAAAATTCCCACAGTTTTTCAGTCGAACAATACATCAAACCTAAATGTGCACTTTCATGGACTTTTTTGGGTTTTGATGCATGAATTGAGATAATCTTGACTTAGATTTGTTGTTTAATTTAAAGTTACAATCTCTATAAAAATGCCTGCAGCAGATTATTTTGTATTTTTATGTGTTTTTGTATCTAGAACAAATTGGTATCACTGAAGAAAAATCAGAAATCACTATCAGACAAGAAATGCCTCATTGGTGCATCCCTCATTTTTGTACATTGGAAAGGAGGCAGAATTTCAGATTATCAATTTCTACTGTCCCTGAATGCACCATTAATAGCATAAATGATCAACGGTCCTGAAAGTTAACTTTTAAAAACTTAACTTTTAAATAAAACTCCTGAGCAATGGGTCAGCAGTTAGTCAATTATTCCAAAATTACATCTTTGGCTTCATGTTTTATAATGTTGGTCAGTTTCACACATAACGTCCATATTATTTTGTCCAAAAGTGTGATAATAACTTCATACTACACTTACAATTGAAACAAAAGGCTAAGAAAGACAGTAAAAGCTTGATTTTTCAGTCCCTAAAATGAGTTGCGAAAAAATCAACTTCAAAGAGAAGCAACACAACAGGCTTTTGTTCTGGAATCTTAATGGATTCCGACTAAACCATGTCACAGATATTTCATTAAGGCCACAGGAATTTCTGTCATCAAGTGAAAAATTGGTATCATATTTCTTCTTTCATGTGATTGCTACATATGTGTTTCAGAACTGACAGAGGGAATTTAAGGATACTGCTGATGATGCTGCCCAGGGTCCAGACCAGGATGGTGAGACGAACCACAAATGTGGTCTTGCTGTGGATGTGAGGCTGCATGTAATGCGACATCAGCGTTTGAACCAGGATGTAGATCGCTCCGACACCGAATGTCAAAATTGCCCCCACCAGGTGCATGGGGAAAAAGGTTGTCTTCTGCTCAGAGAGGGATGCATAAATCTTTAGCTGACCCATTCAATATTTCAGATATTAAAAGAGCTCAAACTGATCCCAGAACAGCAACACTCACCTGGAAGTTGGCCACCACACACATCCCAAAGGAGCTCATCCAGCCGAGGAGTAGCCCAACGAAGTTCAGTCTTCGGAGTTTGACCTCGTCATCGAGAAGAGCCTCCACTTGCTTGTAACGCACATACACCGTGGCAATGCCTGTAAACGGCATTCACACAGAGAGGGAGTAATGTTAAAAAAAATGTCTACTGTTGTGTAGGTCCCTCTGACAATAAAGAATGAGAGTGCAGATCCACATAGCTTTACCTAAAAAAGCTGAAACATCCATCATGATCCCGAACACACACCTCTCCGGTGCCAATGTTCCTGTGTCGCTGCAAGAAAGAAAAAAAACCATGATATATTATTTTAAATCCCTTTGACTTTTTTGTTTTCTGTCATAGGACCCAACATATTGGGTATGAAGAACCAAGACATTCTCCCAGTTCTGACCTGATGTAAGGCACCAGAGGGTCCACATGTCTCAGCACCACCGCTGTGATGTAGGCAAAGACGAAGGACGCCACCGTCCAAACAACCAGAGCAGCGGGCAGGAGGCAGAGACCCTGCTGGAACCACCACATGGTGTCCTCACAGCTTCTTCACACTGTGCTGCGAGAAACACGGTCATTAATACCATCATTAGGGTTGTTTTTTTATTATGGGTGATATGGCTCACTGCCATATCACCCATAACACATAACTGTTATGTGTTATGGGTGATATACCCATGGCGTCACCGTCTGAGGTTACAGCACAAATATTTATCACCATTTCCAGTCAATAAGAAGTGAGAGGCACCGTGTTGTACAGAGTGCAAGATCTGTAATAAAATATGGCTCTAGATGGGTCTATTTTACTGCAATTATGCATTCTTTAAAACACAGTTTCGATTAGCAAATCCTATTATGAAAAAACAGAAAAGAAAACAACAACAAAAAAAAAACAACAAAGAGGGAGAGTCTTAGTCTAATTTAAAAACACGTTAAATCTTGACTTCCTTCATTTTTGGGAACTGTTGTGTCGGTGTCATTTATGAAAACCAGCCACCACAGAAACAGTTTCTTCCCCCAGGCTCTAACAAACTAGATGACCACTTTCACCATTCTGCTGTGAAACAAAACGAGCACATTTGCACTAACACAACCTGCTTTTCTTTTTTGCTTTTTCTTACAAAACAATGGCAGTGCATACATCAATATGTACACATTGTTCCATTTGTCCTTCATGTTATTTTCTCTAAAATGTATATGTTTATATTTATTCGCTGTATGTTGTCTGAGTGAGAAAGTCAAATTTCTTCTTTATGTACACAATTTTTTTAGTTTTCCAGGTAATGTGAGAGAGATGTCTTATCAGATAGTGGAAATGTCAATATTCTGTTTTTCTCAAGAATTTAAAGCTACTGGCTCCTACTTTCTTTTCTTTTAAATTATAAATAGTTTGGGGTTAAAATATCCACATTGGGGCTTAAAGATGAATACAATGAATGACATTTGATATTAGCTTTCAGCTTATCTGATCAACTAAAAATCTAAAGCAAAACTAAACGTCTTGCTATGTATCAAAGTATTGTTTTGAACCCATAAAAAACAAATCACCTGACTTCCAGTCACAAGGTATTTATTTTTATTTTGTTTGACACCGTAGCAGAAATGAGTTAAACTCGAAGGACAACATGCAGTTAAGTGTGTCAGGTTTCACTTCCCCATTCTCACGAAAAGAAACCTTTTTTTATTAAAGTGTCAAAAAACGAGGCTATAAATGCATAGACTTAAACATTGCAAATAAAGGCAGCTTAACAGCTTTACAAAATATATACTCTGAAGGAAATCGAGAGAAAGCACATTAAACCAACTTATCACTTTAACAAGCAAATTAGCTCAAAAATGAGGATGTTTTCAAACTATTGCAATACCTCCTTAGGCGAAATAAGATTAGTTTTGTTGTGTTTCCATTAAATTCTAACAAACGACTGCACACTATGTTACAATATTTACTGTGTATCATATGTTAATATTTTTAAGTTAATTACATATCATGCACAGTAGATTGTTTTTGTAAGTCAACATTCTTAAATGTCACATAATTGTAGAGAAAAGTTCCTGTATTCGGTACCACCTCGGTAAAAATAATGAAACTCACGTTATTCCAGTCTTCCAGGGAACATAACCTTCCTGCGCTGCAACAGCAACCTGGAAAAGACTATCTTGAAAACAAATAGAGGTTCGGACTTTCTTTAGCTATTAATTATACTCCTTCAAACGTAAAGCATCTGTTTTAAGTTTTTTAATACCCCACGCAACGTCCGCCGCCCGCTTCCTCCTTTGGTGAGCTACGCATGCGCACATAAATATTCAAGTGGAATTTTTTTTTGTCCTGTGCGCTGCCTGGCAGGCAGGGCTGAGCTTAGTCAAAAACCGATTCGTAAAGGAATAATTAGCTCAGAAAATTGAGCTAATTAATTAGCTATATAATAAATATATTATATAGCTAATTGTGTGTATATATATATATATATACACAATTTTGCACACATAATTTTAGTGCCACTGGGAAGTTCGTTTTAGTCATTTTCAATAGGAAAAACTTGGGTTTTAAAAATTTGCTGCACACTGATTGCGATGCATTATAGCATGTATTTTTATTAATTTAGACGATTATGAAATGCTGCTAAAGAAATCCAAAAGTTTTACAATAATAATTCTTCACACTTAGTGCCATATCATGGACTTCTCAATCGTGAGGCTGATTACTGACTTCAGGAGTTGTGAAGGAGATAGTGTTTAGTTTGTACCAAACACTATGTTGTGTAAACCATAAAATTACATTCCAAAAGAAAATGACTGTTCACAGAATACTAGCATTTTAAAATTTTGCACTAAATTGTACATGAGCAGCAGAGATAACCGTAGCCTGTTAACCAAAGGCAATTTAAGTATTTGGAGAAGATTCAAAAGGCATGAACTGTGGTAAATAATTTACACAAGCACTACAAATACATGTTTATTTCTAATTAATTACTTTTTCTTAGTTTTCAAACTTTCACTTTAGTGACAGGTGAGCTAATATGAAATAACCCAATTAAAGAAATTTTGTTTCAACAAAATTGCACATTATGCACAATTATGCACAATTTTCCCTGTAAAACAGCATGGTGTAACAGCAAGCTCTCCAGTTTAATTAGGCATTTATATATAATCACACTTTGGCTTTTCTTCCTTATTACTTTCCTCTAATTTTGAAATAAAAAAAACCCCACTACTTCAATTTTTTTTTTAATGAAAAGAAATTAATCTTGTGTTGCCAAAAATCATTAAATAGTTGAAGCAGAATGGGACACTGATTGAGCCACAATCACCACCTCTGGTCAGTCAAAAAGGAACTTTTAATACTCTACAAGAAAGAACTGGCATTCAAAGTTTCATCTTTCTTTTATAAATAAGACTACTTTTATGCCCAAGAGGAAAACTTTCTTCATGCAACAAGTCCATGGCAATAAAGAAAAAAGACCTATGCATATATTTCCAGTGCGACACAATCAAAACCATGTTTTTAGGTGGGAATATGAAATTTATTTGCATTGTTAGATGAAGCAGAGATTGTCAGGTGATCCAACACACTGTGGCGCACACTGGTGAAATACCTGAGCTTGGCTTTCTGGCCAACAGAAGACAAACTTTTCCACAAGCCTATGAGAGCACGTGCACACAGTGACAACGCGCTCATCGAGAAAGGCTTCAATTTATACAAAGTAATAGAAAACGAATGAGTTCATTAAGGCATTTTTTTTTTAACTTCACAGATGAGAATGGACCTGATGCCAGGAACTATAAGCACACAAGCTGCAGCGATGGTGGTGTACCTCACAGAGTCATTATGAAAAGTTGTTCGGCTGAGTTTTCAGGTAGAAGTCATACAAAGCCTCTCCAGATACAAACTGTACAGTGGAATACTACAACATGCAGATTGAGGAACCAGTTCATTCCTTATTTTGTCCTAGAACACTGAGAACCAGAAATAAAGATAGGAAAATGACATTCCATGACTTTTCTTAAATGTACCTTGTATTTCATACCAAATCTGCAAAGTGGAGCCCTCTGCTATGTTCTTTTGACGACCTGGATCACCCAAATCCCTCTAGATTGTTTTAATTTTATTATAAAATTCAAGTCTTTTAGGCATCCTATTCAGCAAACATTTAAATGCAACTTAGTTCAGTTTGAAGACAAAGAAAGTTTTGGAAATTGTAATTGGTAAATGTTCAGTAAGCGTTTTTGACATATAAAACCTTTTTTATTACCTGATTTACAATGGGGGGCGAGGGTGGGAACCACAATCCTAAAATATTGGATTTTGTCAAAGTAATTTTTCTACCAATTCAATTTTTACATTATTCTTCAGGTGTTGGAAAGAAATCTAACAATCTTTTATTAAAAACAATGTTACTCAAAAATACTTCTCTACAAAATTCCAATTAAATTCCAACATTTTAATTTCAAGCTGGATTGTTTTAAAATGAGTCAAAAATCAGAGATTTGGCATATATGACATGCTTGTGTAAAACAAAAGACTGGTAGGAGCAAGATTTATTTATTTTTTTATGTATAGTGCCAAAACTCATTAAACATTCTTCCGAATTAAAGTTTTTATTTTCAGAAAATCACTTTTCAAAAAAATTTATAAAAAGAAAAAAACTGATCTGGGTGAGCCGGTCTTTTTATGTAAAGATATATTCAGATATCTGGATGATTAAACACCACAATCATCCTGAAATCGGTTAACAGAAACTGAGATACCACACACTTTCTGAGACTGAACATTTGGCATTACAGATGGTAAAGAAAACTGTAGAGTCCTAGAAACAGACTTTGAAAACCCCCCAAAAACAAACATTAACAGGCACAAAATGCATAAGCAGGAAATTATAACCGGGTCTGTATGAATCCAGACCAGCGATGGAAACCCTCTTCAGCAGCAGCAATCTTAAACACGGCGTCAGTCTGAGGTGAGCGAGCAGCAGCAGCCGCACACGGAATAGATGGGGTTTTAATAAACTTGATCATTACAAAAAAGGAAATAAAAAAACAAAAACAAAAAAACTATGAGCTTGTTTTTACACCTCATCTCCTGCGCATTCTTTCACGTGTGCACCTGTTCTGTTACAGCAGACGTGTTTGGGAGAAAACGGTGAGATCAGTATTAGACACAGCTCACAAAGAGGATTCAGTCAGGCAGCTGCACTGTGTTCATTCATCAGTCTGGTAAGAGTCTGGGGATTTCTTATCCACAAATCCCATGAAAAGACAAATGTAAAAAAAAAAAAAGAAAAGAAAAAAACCCATCAGATCTAAAGAGAAGGATTTTCAAATAATAGTCACAATTTGGTGTCATTAAGTTTGCATCATTTAGCAGTCATTTGTTCTTATGTTACTATGAATTAACAGCTTTGGTTATTTTAATCCCAACTTGCATCTGAATCTAAGCAAAAATGGTAAGGAAAAAAAAGGGTAAAATAGAAGAACAAGCAGCTTAGGAAATTAGATAAATTTTAATCAAAATAAAAATAATATTTTTAATCAAAATAACACCATTAGATACCAAGTTGGTGCAAACATCTTAGTAAAAGTAGGTGATAAAAGTGAGACGTGCAAGTATGATTTGGTCTTTTCATGGGATTTCTTTTGGGGCGGTTTGGATGCCGGTGAACCGTAACAGGACTGAAACACAAGTTTTCATTTTAGTTATCAAAAGCTCAAAATGTGTGAAATTACTACCATGAATTTACTGTTGAGATCAAAGGCCACAATTAGTCTCTCAGGCCTCTCATATACACCTGCAAAACTATAAATGCCATTAAAGAGTCCTCTAACTCAATATAGTTCTCCTTTCCCACTTGTGAAAATGTTTTTTGTAACCAAAAAATAAAACAAAGAAAACCTTCTCATTAACTAACTTTAAAGTGTACAAAACCCAGTAATGCAGAAAGCAAAACGAAATATCAACATATTAAACTGAGAATGGACTGGCAGTGAATATTTTTGAAGTACAAAAAAATAATGAAAAGAAAAAAGTATGTTCTGATATGTTACATAATAAAATAAAGTTGCTGCTGTTTCTTCCAAAAACACATTTTGCTGATACAAAATAGCAGCACAGTTTTGATTCATGTGCAGAAGATGAAGTTGCTTTAAAAATCCAATACATGAAATTTTTATATATATATTTATATGTGTTGTAGCAGGACTTTTAACTTAAGAGAAGCACACTATAACAGTTTCCTATTTACAATAGCAAAAGTTAAAGTTAGGCAAATATTACAAAAATCCTTATCATGAAAAGCAAAAACCTTGATTCGTTTCTTGTACATTTTCTTGCACTTATACAGTTAAAACACATGTAAGTTTCTCTCCTTGGACGCACAGAGTAGCACCTGTACTCTTCTGAAACATTTACTCATTGTAACCATGAATCTGTCAGAAATTAAATTCTGTATTGGTGGTAAAATCATAGAAAAGAAAAAATGACTAATATTCCAGTATCCTATTGTATAATATTTGTCCTCACATTCAGTTGGCAGAAGCACATATTTTACACTACATCGACTCCTGCCTCTTTAGAAGTAAAACTGAGGGAAGAGAAGATGAGTGGGACTAAGTTGAAGGGACAGAGTCAGTAACGGCTGGCGTCCACTCAGCAATTAGCTGGACCGGGGACTAAGCAAAGGCTTGATTTTGAAAACAAAAATGTGAAGATGGCAGGCAATCTGGTTGCAAACACTGACACAGTAGCGCACCAGGTCAAACAGGGAAATGATCTGCAAAAGACAAGAGAAAGATCACCATTTTAAGACTGAAAAAGCAAAGTTACAAACACAGGTAATGCACAATATAATCAGAAATCTGAAGAGGACACTTAAACCACTTCAGAAATTAAAATATGATTATTAAACTGTTAAAGTTTTCTGTAAACCATACAATGTTGACTTGAGATACATATGTGGGGGAAAAGAAAGCTTACAAGTCTGGGAAAAAAAAACTAAATAAAAAAAACAAGTACACCCCTGCTGGTTGAAAAGGATTTCAAACACAATCAGGACTCATTGAGGAATTGTAACTGATAAGGAATCTACAAACATCATATTTTAAACTACCTAAAAAAAAACAAACATGTTTTAACCTAAAACATTGATATTTATCATTAATGTCATTGACTGCATCTGAGCTTTTACATATAGGTCTGTCCAAAATACACCAGTTGGCATCAAGCATGTACTTACCAGTGCAATCCAGAGTACCAGGTACTCATCAATAAAACTATTGAAATACTGATCAAGAAACAGTAATCCTGGCCCCAAGAAGGCTAAATCATGGAGATGCATCTCACTTTTTGTCATATGTGCTACCTGTGAAGAGAAAAATATGCAGATCACATAAAAAACAAATAGAAGATTCAGCAATCTCTAAAAACACAACAAAATTTCTAGGAAGGAACATCAGCACTGGCCACAGGAAGTCTCATGAGTGAGAACAGCTTTGTTGATCCTTGTTGGATATGAGAATGGAATGTAAATAATTTGACTTAATAATTTATATTTAGCAATTTGTACATTTTCTAACAACTAGAAAATGTACAAATTAGCTCAATTTCTTTGAGCTCAAGTACAAACAAATTATATCTACTCAAAGATTATGCTGCTAATAAAGTTTTACTGGCAGATAATTTGACCAAAAACTTTTTGGAATTAGTCATACATTTTTTCCTCATGACACAAAAAAGGCTATGTCTTGATTGCTTGCACAGGGGAAAAGAAAACTTTTTTTTTACCCCTCCAGGGGGTCTTTTGTTGTCTCTAGTGTCCCTTATATGACAGTAGGCTGACAGGAAAGGAGAGGGGGGAAGACATGTGGCAAATATCGTCAGGTCCGGGAGTCGAACCCGCGACAGCCGCATGGAGGACTCAAGGCCTCTAAACATGGGTCGCGCTATCCCCTACGCCACCACGGCACGCACAGGAAAAGAAAACATTTGGGACTGCTAGTATCCATTTCTTGGCTTCAAATTACATTTTAAAATTTGTATGTTTAAAGTTTAACTGGCAGATAATTTGACCAAAATCCACTCTTGTGTATAGAAATTACAAACTTAAATAGTTTGTAATTACAAACTTAAATAGTTTTATTTTTAATAGTGCAAACTTAAAAGAGTTTTTCATCTTTTACATGAGTCTAATATAACAACAGGGTTATGCACAAAAACGAGTTGAGCACCATAAGGTGGAAGTCTAGCATCATGCTTAAATCAACATTTCTCAGAAAATGTCATGTATTACTGACCTTCAAAAGAGATTTTTGTATGACAGTTGTGCCTCCCTCTACTCAAAAGGTTTTAAATGTTAAATACTCAGATAATGGTCGATTGAACAATTCGCAATACGACTATAGTGGTGCATTAAATATGATTCCTGCATTTATCCCGTTTAGTCTTGAAAATTGTAACTATTTCTTTGAGTAAATATGTCTGGTGTGGTAAAAATGCCAACTGTGATGTAGATTTCCATTTGTACTGAAGAAAAGACTTACAACTAATTTATTTGTGATTTTGGCCGATACGAAGCCAAACGCCAGGATATAAAGACATGGATGTTTCTCGAAGAGCTGGACAGCAGACTTTTTGTATATCATCACTGCCAAAATTATAACTGAACCAATATGTAGGACAGGAGAGAGGACGCTGGTTCCCTGGGGACAAAGGACAACAAAATCAGTGTCAGTACATTTATACAAAGGTGTACTAAAAACCAGTTCCTAAAATCTTATGTTTCTAACAGTCTTTCATTTTACAAAGATAGGAAAATTGGCCCTGTAGGTGGTACTAACATGTGCCCTGAATGACTCAATCACAAATAAACAGAGCTTTAAACAGGTCATTTTCTGAAATAAAGCGTCAGACAACTGGCAAGTTTATTTCCTTGTGAATGGTTTTGTTCCCTGCTCTGCTCATTGTCTTCTTAAGTACCTGGCTTAAATCAGGAGATGGGTGGGACTAAATCTTCTGAATTTTAATAAGAACAAGACAGAAGACCTGCCGTTTGGGCCAACTGGCACCGATAGAAAACAAGAAAACCAGTATCAGAAATCTGGGTGTGAGAGTTGACACTCCTTTATGATTGATAGTTAAGTAAACACAGCGGTAAAATCCTTCTTTTTCCAGTTGAGGCATTTATCACAAATAAAGCAGTCACCTTGATACTATAATCCATTCTTTTATAATCTTGGCTCTTTGCTCTTTGTTTCTTTTTGGAATTAGTCATACATTTTTTTCGTCATGACACAAAAAAGGCTATTTCTTAATTAGCTTGCACAGGGGAAAATAAAACATTTGGGATTGCTAGTATCCATTTCTTGGCTTCAAATTACATTTTAAAATTTATATGTTTAAAGGTTTAAATAGCTGTGCTCCATTTCATCTGTCAAAACTGCTGCGGCCACATGCAGTTTTGTCATAAGGCTGGACGACATGGCTGAAAAATTTATAAACGTATCACAATATAAACATTCAAGCAGCTGATACCAATAATTAATTCATTTTTTGTTTTAAATATCTGAAATACTGTCAATGTGGTGGCGTGACAAATCCTCTTATCTACAGTTTTCACTCCATGGCATGTTTTATTATTTTAAAGAGCTTATGAGGTACAGTGGAGAAACTTGAAGCTGCTGCGCAAGTTACTCAACAGGTTGTTTCTAGGTAACCAGAAGTTACTTAACAGGTTGCTGCTAGATAACCAAAGAGTGAGCGAGTTAGTTGATGCCACCAACCATGCCTGACTGTCCATGACAGGTTAAGTGGATAAGAACATTCCTCTGCCTACATACCCCATAATGCCGTGCAATTCTGGGTCAAATTTTAGTGAAATTATTGATCATGTGTCTATTGCGATATACATCTTTATTGATTTATTATTCAGCCCTACTATGTCAGCTCAGTAAATTAGTGAACCAAGAGATAATGGAGTTTTGTTTTATTGTTTTGCCAGTACAGTCACATGGTATTTTAAAATTACCCTCGAGTCTTTGTACTATCTGCATAGCTTTTATTCAGTTCTATTTTATCCTTAAGTTTGGCTTCACTGTGGAGCCTTTTTGGTGAGTGCCATTTATTTGAAAGCAGTCAAGCAAACAAATATAAATCATAACATTCAGATTATAAAATATTAACAGCGGCTTTACAGAGATATACTGTCAGCAGACTATTAGTCTGTTCATGGGGCTTACAGCAGAGCTGATACAGAGATGTAGACTGCATCCTTATTTGCATAAGGAGCAGGTGACCCAGGAAAGGGTCACCCAGGAAAAAACGTTATCAGGTAAACTCTTTATAATAATTTACTAACTAATCCCACAACTCCACAAACAGCAACATCAATGATACTTTTGAACCAAAATGTTTTGATACTTACAGCTATTGTGGATCCATTTTTACCAACACCTCCAGTAAATATAACTCTGAAGTAATTTGTGCAAGAGAAGATGGCTCCTAATAAAGTGCAAATGGCCGGAATCATTTTCATCTGGATATTTAGGACGGGAATCTGGGAATCAAAAGATTCACACAGCAAACTTAGAAACTTACAGTTGGTCAAACAAAGAGATTAAAACATACGCTGGTCCGGTTTTTAAAGTTGTTCTGTACGTCATAAGCACGTTCAGAGTTGCATCCACAATGAAGACGTCATGAGTAATGTTAGAGAATGATAAAAGCACTATCAAGATTGTTTTTTTTACTAGAATAAAACAGTCAACACAACAATGTTAGAGCAGCATTACATGTTTATGAAATTATCAAAATTACCACCATAGAATTATAGAATCATATGCAATATGTCAATTTGTTGGAATTAGAACCATTCAAAATTACCAGTGACTGCCAAAAAGCAGATCCTCCCACGGCGGCCAGCAAATACATGATTATAATGAAGATTTGCACCTCAGTCACATCAATGCTGAGTGGGAGGAAAAAGCAGAGGATTTACAGTGAAGTTTAGTAAAAGTCTACCAGCACATCAAATTCCTACAGCCTTCCTCCACAAGACATTACCGGACATGGAGCCAATAGTTTGGGTCTAAATGATTAACTTTAAGTTTATATACAAGTAGAAAAAAATGAAACAGATTATGAATCATTGTTCTCAATGTGACTCCATGCAGGACAGCAGCCATTGTGGAGGCAGGCAGCAGTAAGCCATGCAGGCAGCAGCCAGGAAGTTTACCATCACTTTCCACAGGGAGGGACCAACAGTGGCTGTGAACATCTGTAATCCTGCTAGACAGAGCTGCGACTCTGTTATGTCAAATCTACACACAGGACACATTACATTTACTCCACCATGACTGCACACGCTACTGCT
The DNA here is from genome assembly GCF_001444195.1 of Xiphophorus couchianus. Classification (NCBI taxonomy): domain Eukaryota; kingdom Metazoa; phylum Chordata; class Actinopteri; order Cyprinodontiformes; family Poeciliidae; genus Xiphophorus; species Xiphophorus couchianus. The sequence continues at coordinate 8,404,984 of NC_040247.1, forward strand.
ATAAACTGATGAAAAGGACTACTATTAAAGTATTACTGCTGGATTCACTTTTAGATAACTTCTTCAGAGCCCTGGAGTAAGCCCAAGATTACAAGATGCCAAGAACCTGTTCCTGGGTTCTTCCAACCACTTTTTTTAATTCAACAAAATGTCTCTTTTTAGCAATAGTCTTTAAGACCAAGGATGAGATACCAAACACTGCACAAAAACAAAATCTAAAAGTATTTTTGGTCTAGTTTCTAGTGCATAATATTTTCACCTTAAATAAGACAAAATTAACATACGAGTAACTTTTCATCAAGATATAGGAGCTTGTTTTAAGCTCAAACTAAAGCAAACATACTTGGTAAAATTTTGTGTTTTTGCAGTGAAATTATGCAGATTAGCTTTTGGCAAATTTTCAATCACATAATTAGCCTCTAGGTTCTCAAGAAAAGCTATAAATGAGCATAACCCAAAATAAAATTACAGAAAAAACGGTTTGTGTTTTCCAGAGTCAATTTTCATTTACGAATAAATTTAATATATAGCTTCAGCCTTTAGAAGAATCACGAGTGGCCTTTTTCCCATTGAATTTAGCACATCTTTAGCTTCAGCCAATTGTATATAGTAATGTTAAAATTTCCCATAGACAGCAAAACTTATATTGGCTTGGCAACCAACTCAGGACTGACCCATAATGCCATTTCATCCAACTAGAAAGTCAGTGTACTATAATATTGATACTGAAGCTAATCTCTCTGCATATTACCATCTTTTATAAAACATAAAAAAGGCACAATGGACTTTTAATTTTGCATTTGTGACAATAATAAACCATTTCTACATAATATAGATAATTTCTGACAATAATGTATGAAAAAAGGGGATTTGTTTGTTCTGTTTTGATCATTCTAAAGCACATGAAATATACAAGACTTTTTAAAAGCAAGCTTGTGTGTCACTAAAGGCTGGTCTGAAGTCAGAGGTACTGACAAATGGTCAGACTGAGACAAAACAGATTTGTTTTCATTGTTTCCCGACTCACATGCCAAAGCGTAGCGTTCCTGACACGTATGTTTGCCAGTGGGCACAGTAGAACATAAACATCCCAGCGAAGCAGCAGAAGAACATCCAGTCTGGGTTGGTGCCCAGCTGCACTGCTATACTGGTTCCCAGTACAACAAACACTGCAAGGATGAAACACAGGTACAGACACTGTTAACATGGTTACAGGTTTTCTGAGACGAAACTCTGCTCATTCAGAGGTTGTTTTTTTTTTTTTAAGGTACAACCAACTGTGCCTTGCTATTGTATTTCTGCAGCACAGAGGCAGAATAAAGAGATGGGGGGGTCAGGCTGTTATGCTGCTGGGTTCCAGAAGAAGTGATGACACAGACAAAAAGAGGTGTGTGTAATGGGAAGTCAGCACTGTGAGACATGCTGTTCTAATCAAGACAGAGATTTGAGCGTTTGCAAGCACACGCCAATACATTGTAGAGTGTTATAAAGTTTAAATGAATGACCACAGAGAAAACTGCAGCAACATCAGACTGAGATGTTAGCTAATAGAAGTACAAAACAAAACTCCACATCATGAGAGCCAGACATCAACAAAACCCACCTGTAGAGAGGGAGTCGCAGCCGTGGTCAAATAGCTCGCCCAATGGAGAGCTGCTATTGGTGCGTCTGGCCTGTTTTCCATCAATGGCATCCAATGACTGGTAGATAAAGAGACCCACTGCACACATTAGGTATGCCCAGAGAGGAGCCTGGAGCAACACAAACACAGAAAAATGTAATTATCATTAGGAGTTTTATTACACAAAGCTTTTTTCCTCCCAAGGAACATTTTATTCCAAGGATGATAAACAGAAGCTATTAGAATAACCAAACATATCAGTACAGAATATTTTTTCAATGGAATCTAAAAGGCACTGTTTATGCCATTAAATAATATAAACCAACACACTGCTTCCAGTCAAGATGGACCACTTAGTCTTAAAGTGTGAAAAATTTTATCTGCAACCTTTGCAGAAAAAAAAATGTTTAATTAAATTAAGAATTAACTTTTCAGCTTTGATTGTTATTGATAACGTCGTCAAACCACATTCACATTTCCTCACCACTTTAATAAGCTGATTATATCGTTAAATAATTTACTAAACAATTTTAATTTCTTCTTCTTCAACAGTTTCCTATTAGCAGTGTCCAGAATTATTTAGGTAGTAAGAATATGTTCTAGGACTAGAAGTATTTTTTCTGTCCCACCTGCTCAGTGGCAGTTGGGCAGTAGTAGACAAGCACGAGGGTGGTGAAGACATTGGTGGCCAGGCCGATGATGGTGATGAGGTTGGGGGCAATCCAGGAAGGGACCTGTCCAACCAACCACTCCCAATAGCGCTGCATCAGAGGCTCCAGCAGCGAGCGTCCAGCACTGCTGTACCTGCAGGGACGGAAAAAAAGCAGGTGAGGTCCTGGAGATTTCTCCCAAAATTAGAATCAAAAACAATGGAGTTGAAAGAAGGACCAAATCACCATAGCAACGGCTAAAAGAGGTTTTAACATATGAAGACTGCTGATTCTTGTCATTATTGGGGCCATTTTTTTTTCCAAAACATAACTCATCCTGCAATTATGTATATTAATTTTTACGTCCCTTACACTTAGCCAAAAACGCATATTTATCAGCATCATCCTCTTGTACTGTAGTTTTTAAGGAAAATTATAATGTTTTTACTTAATGTAATTCATAAAAATTCCAATTCATCTTATAAGCTCTAAATTTTTGTGCAGGAACATTCATAAAAGGGTTTGTATTAATCATTTAAACATACGTCAGACTTGACATACTTGTTCTACTTTAAACAAACAGTATAAAGAAGGAGATTTATCACTCCTCAGTAGTGAGTAAACACTACAGCACAAAAGCAAACACCAGGTAAAGTAATTGAGAACAATACACACATTGTATTACAGTCCCTTGGGTTTCATTGCTGAACTACTCTCAAACGTTTTTCATATAATTATGTTTTAAGTACAGCCTGAACATCATTAGCTTTAACATTTAGTGTAACATGCAAAAACAAGAGAAACAATAATAAAATACTTGACACATACATTGTACTTGAGTTGTTGCATAAAAACTTGCAGCCAAATCATTATTTGGCAATTGGATAATAAATCAAATTTTGTGCAATACAGGATGCAGTGTTTATACCTATGCTCCTCCAGTCTCTTGAGCTGGTGCCGGGATAGAGGGGGAGAAGGAAGCTCGATCAACCTGCGCAGCACTCCAGGAGACAGCCAGCAGGCCGCCTCCATGCCCACGCCTGGCCTCTGATCCTTGTCCCGGGCAAGGCTTCGGCGAGTACGCAGGCCTCCCCCGTGCTGCCCCGTGATGCTCATGGAGCCCTGATGTGATCCTTGATGGCTCTGCCTCTGCCACTGTCCTGTCTGGAGGGCTAAAGATCCACGATGTGGCTGGACGACGTCTGGGGAGAATTAACCAATGGTTTTCTGAGAAAAACCTACTAAAAATGATCATGATATTTTCAGAAGGACAATGATATAAATAAAATAAATCTACTGCAGGTCTTAAAATTGAGTGTGCAGAAAATGAAAGAACTGCAAGATTATATTAATCTTTTTTGGATTCTTACTCAACTCAAAAAATGCATCATAATACATCCTGTCGGTTGATGCATTTACATACCAAAAGCATGTCACTTATCTTTGTTTTGACGCATATAACAATCAGTATGTGACCTGCTGATCAGGAAGAGACTAGCAAACAACACACATATAACATGTAATTAAAAATGTCCACACCAGTTCAGATAATGAAGGACAAAGTTACCTTAATATTTCTGTAACTAATTAACAATTAGTAAGTAAATGCCAAGTCTATACTTCCGTCATAGTTTGCTAGAAAGGTGGCTCTGGAAAAAAATTAAACACTTACAATTAATGTTTTTAAAGTAGCTCAAACAATCTTTTAAACAATTCACTGTCATTAATAAGTGTTTTTTTAAAAATAATTAAAGAATGCAGAACGTCTAAAGAACTAGGGAAACAAGTTATGAAGAAGTAAGGGTATCTCAAGCGGTTTCACAAACTATTACTATTTATGGTTTGAGAGCAATGTCAAGTACCTACTCTTTATTAAAACAGCAATGCTTACATTCTTATATTACGACTCTAACCAAAGATTAAACAATTACATTTCAAGTACCTCGGTCCAGCATTCATGTAAATATTTTCAGCGTTGCACATAGAGGAGGGAATTTTTTTTAATTAAAACAACCCCTACTTTGCTGTTAAACATAAACGTCCTCAGAGACAGGACACAGCGACCCTTGTGAATCTCGACTGTCGCATGTCTCTGTCACTGATATGATGTGATCAATCAAGTCAGAATGGAACATCCAGACAAGTCAAAACACAACGTGTCATGTTGCGCTCTACTATTACGCTTACAGTTCCACTCAGAGTAACTCCGAAGGCTTGTTATCATTGTACAAGCCAAAGGCGATTTATTTATAACGTCTAAATGCAGTAAGAATATACTTATTTAACTGCCAGCTCTCAGTAACACACGAACTGCCGACAGTTCTTAATCGACAGCAAACATTTTCTTGAGTAGCATGTTAGCTGTTAGCTTGGTTCAAACGGACCAAATGCAACGAATTCAAATTCCCAACCCCATTTAAATTATTCTAGAATTAGAATTTTTATTTGAACAAAAAATGTGTAGTACGCACGTTTTCTATTTACGAAAGTGGTGTTGACGGGTGTGCAGCCCTGTCTAGCTTAACAAGCTAAAACAAATTCAGCTAACGAATGCTAACACCAACTGACCTGGCGATTAAAGGACAGGGGCCACGGACTGTCCACGGGTCAGTTATGAAGCTTAAGTCCAACAGCCAGCTTGTCCTTGTAGTGTCCGCTCCGATTTACTGTTTATGATCCAGAGCAGCGTCTGCAGCCGTAAAGAAATGTCCACGACCCAGTGTCCCAGCACCCAGTCGGCTTGGTGAGCTAGTTATCGTTAGCCATCACGGAAATCTCGCGACGTCTACTTCAGTCAGGGAGAAATTTATCCAGAACTAGATCTCCCAGGCAACTAATAATAATACATTTTTAAATGGCCTGTACTTGTATAAGACGTTAATACTACAACTAATCATAATAACAACAATAATATTTTTTAAATCAAATTATATCAGTGCAATATGTATAAAAGCACAATGAATAGGAAATGAAATTGAAAATGTGGAAACACACCCCCAGTTTATTTCCATCAAACGACTTATACATCTACAAGACAATGCCATGTTACATATTTGTCATCATATACAAAAATAGGGCTCTGTTGGAATTTTTAAAATGTGTGCTAACACTGCTGTTCAGGTAAATTTTAAATTATTCTTCCTATTATTCATTCATTTGACACATAAAACCATAGACACTTGTTATGTTATGTACTTGAGGCATTTAGCTTAAATTAGCAGGGCAAAATAAAAAGAAATGCACAGTTAGATTAATCTTTTATGTCTATTTTACAAGACAAAAAAAGCCTAGCAGCACTTATTTTCTTTTACATAACATTTTTAGGCAGTGTCCTGAAACAATGTAAATACCAATCACATGGAAAATGATAGAGGGAGTAGATAATACATAATTTTAAGTTGTCAGGGTGTATGGAGCATGGTTTAAAATAAATCCCCATTATTAAACTTACTAGCTCCACAATCTAATTTGGAAAATATTCCCAAAACACCTCTCAAATCTTCAAATTTTGTCCAGATTGAAGTGCATTGCAGTTCTCTCTGTAAATAATTATGTGTGCCGAGAGCCCCTGTCAACTACTATGCAAGCAAAAATGAATTAAAATGAATTAAAAGCACCATCTATTTGTAAGCCTACATTAAGTCTTGGCCGCCTTACAGAAGATTTTATTGGTGTGCTGTAGGTTTTCTGTTATACAAAAAAAATGACACGCTCAATCTTTCTGTGCATTTTATTTTATGTTTCATGTGCATTTGCATGGTGTTAGGGCTCTTCATCCAAGAGATGATTCAAATGGGGATAAAAGAAGTCTCTCAGCATGTTCTGGACCTGAGGAGATTGGGGGCTCTCTCCAGCTGGGATCAGAACTGGATTCAGAGGGGAGCTCAGGAGCTTTGAAGGGGTGAAAGCAGTAGCAGCAGCAGCTGAGCGGGTCTGTGCAGTGTGAAGACCCTCCATAGCGCTGGAAAGCCAGATGAGCCTTTTCAGACTCTGGATGTTTCGACCACGATCGTGCATCAGCTGGTGTTCAGTCACCGCTCGGCGACTGCAGGGAGACCAAACACATGTCAGTGAACTCCCTCACAACTCAGAAAACGTTTGAAGAATACACAGTTCCATTCAAACCACGTTTTATCTAAAAACTCCCCATTCACGTTAGGTGGGTGCCAAAACCAGATTCTTACATTAATATAAAAACTGTTGGTACCCATGCAAAAACATATCAAGGTTTAATATAAAAAATACATTGAAAGACTAGGATTAAAAATCCATGTTTATTTTAATTGTTTACATAAAAGCAAAATCAAGTGAAGTATGTTCCCCTGCATCAAATGTCACTTTTGGAACTTAATTTAAGACATAACAGAATTTACTGTTGATTCTGAAAAGAAAAAAAAAATCAAGAAATGCTGCTGACATCTGAGGACTTAATGCCATAAATAATTCAGAGTTATAGTCTACAAAAGTTCTTTGATGTTAAATTGGACCTTTTTATCCAATTATGTATGAAGTGTTTTCTATCCTAAAGAGAATGGAAAGTAAACACTTTGTCATTGGTTCTTGTAAAAATAATCAGGTAACATGTTAATGGATCAGAACATAAATCAACCACTTATCTAGATTAATTGAAGAACAGATTTTGGACTCATGATATGAGTATAAATATCTTAAATAACTTATATATGTTTAACTTGTCTCAAGACAAAATAACTATCTGCACAAAAGCAGAAAATCAAAGGTGCTTGTCTCACTTGTCATTCTGTTGACAATGGCCGGTGGTAAAGATGACAAGAACCATCACAGCAAACAACTGCACAGGCGAGATCTGCATCTTCTGAATTAGAAAACATAAACAAAATATAACATAACATAGGAGAAAAATGTATCTGAAGAGCAGGACATCTAGTCATTTAGTCAGATCTATCTGCTGTACTCTTTCACTGGGAAACACAGAGAGGAGTTGGCGAATAATTATGTGGTAATATGCAAATCCGGAGTCAGGTTCCTCCTATAAACTTTTATTGTCACAAGTCAAATTTATTTGACCTTAATTTTTATTGTTTCATTTTCTAAAAGAACATAGATGAGCAAAACAATTAACTCTTTGCTAAAACAAATTGCAGCAGTTATGAAACTAAGTCAATTATGAAACTATAAAACACAGAATTTTGCATAAATCAATAGCAACTATTAATTTCACATCTCTGCGCAACCTTAATAGGTGTCTCAATAGGTGTTTAAACCTGACAATTAGGGGAAATTTCTGTTGGCATTTACCAATAGTTTTAGATTTAGAAATCTCTTTTTAAATTTTGAATTATAAAACCTAAAATGAAACTTGTATGACAAACCTTTCCATGGATGGGATTCTGTAAAGGAGGAAAGAATGAACTCCTAATAATCTCTTGCAGCTTAAATTTAAATTCTCTGAAGACATAATTGTAGGTTTCTGCCATGATAAAGGTGAGAACAGTAGAAAAAAAAACATCTGTACAACATCAGTTTTCAGATTTGAGAAAAATAAAACAAAGCTAAACAGTTTTGAAAAATCACCAAATTTCTATTATTATGCTATTACTTTTACATTGTGTAACTGACAATTGCAACTTCAGAATTACTTTCAGTTTTATTAATTTTGTCATTTAAAAAAAATACAAGTACACAGCATAAACTTTGAGAATAAATAACAAAATTCTCAAAGTCTCTTGGACAAACAATAATTGCAGGTACTTACATTTCTTCTCTCTGAGTGAAAACAGCTCCTCTAATGCTAAAACTCTCCAACTGAGATCTGATTCGACCCTTCAGACCTTTTATAAATCCCCCTGACACACACGTTTTGTTTAGCCCACCCACATAATAAAAAGCCACAAATTTAAAATAGGACACTTGATTTGGAAATGAACAGAAAAAAAACGTCAGCAGCTTCATCTCCAACATGTGACTTTTGTCCGGAGAGATAAAACGTCAAAGCCTTTTAGGCTTATTTGTGTTAACATAATCCCAAACAATGCTGTCCCTCAATGCTTGCTTGCATGTGTTCTTTATTTAATCAGGTGCTTTAGAAAGAATGATTGAATTAAATTGAGGGATCAGGATTTCTCCATTTTGTGGTCTAATCCTCCACATTCCTTTTTTAAGAAATGCTGGCACCTGAGGAAAAAAGACAAATTTAGAGAATGGTTGAATGGTTGTATTGATTTGGTGGACAAAGAGACCCTGAATGAGTCAGTGCAGATGAGCTAAACCTCAGCAAAGTGTGTGATGCTTCAGGTTTAAACTTTTCCAAACACTTTGTAGTTAAAATGTTTGTTACTTGGAGTTCTTCACCAGCCACCGACTCCAACACTTAATGAACTTAAGAGGACTGAGGTCTATGGTTGCCATGGTACTTCCATAGCCACCAATAGAAACACAGTCGTCCTGACAACATCTTCCAGGAGAACTTTCTTTCTCCGTGAGGAATGTTGGCTCCCATCAGAAGCTTGTGGGCAGAAAAGATGAAGGAAGCATGACATGATTCACTTTATCAAGGAATGAATCCAAAGAAAATAACAATAACATTGATAGAGGAGTAAAAAGTGTAAAGTGATAAAACAGGTGTGATTCATTAAAAAAAAGCTAATGTAAAATTGTGTACAGACATTGTATGCTATGAATATAGCACTGTTATTTGCCTTCGTACAGATAAGTTCTGCTTTGCCATTTTCATCCTGCCTGGGGTGTACCATGACCTTCACCCTGTGTTTGCTGGGGATGGATGCTAGCTCCCCGCAATCCTGTAAGAAGTCTTTTACATATATGTTTTAATCCTTTTCTGTACATTATTGTTTAAATGAAAGCTACATTTGATCATAAATTGCATGTTTAAAGTTGCACTTTAAACATGAAATTTAGATTGTTTGGATTAGTGTCAAAACTTTGAATAGGCCACTCCTCAATTACTTTACCTCCATGTGGATTTTTGGAAGCCATTAAGGTGCAAATGCTTATAATCATTGACCTGCTGCATCATCCATATGTACTTTTTTATATATAAAGTATAGCTTTATATCTCCTTAATAAGAAAAATTTTAATTTTGGGGATCGGTTGCTTGCATTTACACGAGTTAAATTTGTCTGACACCAAGATCAGTTTGATTATCTGAAACATTTAGTTATAACAAAAAACATAACCATAAGAAAGCTGTAAAGGGGGAAATATTTTCATAGCTTTATGTTTTGAACAGAAGATTTAAAGTATGGGCTGCCAAAAAGGAAGAAAGAAGAACACAGAGAAGGCTAATGGATGAAACGAAGTAACACATACAGAGTGTTATTGTGACAGAGTGAGATTCTAGGACTACTCTTAAAATGAAAATATAAATAAGGAAGATGGCTAACTGATCTGCCAGATCATTTTTCTTCTGTATTATATCAATATTTTGCTTGTGATATTTCATATGGAGAAAAAACACGTATATAAACTTAAATATTTATAATTTTTGTGTGTGCTCAGCTTACCTGCAAAAACATGCAGTGTAGGTTAATTGGCAATTTTAGATAGGAATGAGTGTGTTTGTTTGTCTCTTATGTCCCTGAATAAGATAATACTAGAATTTAAAATAATGAATAAATTCCTGGCAGCTATAAACTACTCCCACAACACCAGATGATTACAATTTGGCAGAGTGAAGTGTTTCAGAACATGCAGATCCCACTGACTCCCACTGACACCGTTGGCACTGTGTTCATGACATGGCCTGTGGTAACACAGGGGAGAACATTTCATCTGATGGACTTTGTGGCACCACACTGACTTGAAGGCAAATTCAGATGATGTCAAAGCATGAGTTTCAATGTCATTCACTTGATACAGTATTGGGAAAGCTAAATTCTTCCAAAAATGCTAGATTTTATTGCACAAATGTTCATTGGTTTATTTATGAATATTTAATAAAAATTGTGAAAAAGCAAAACCTTTTCTTGTTCCAAGAAAACAATTTGGCACAAAAACAGAAATAACTGCTATGGACTGAGTTTAGTCATTCTGGTTTTGAGTTTTGTGTTCTTCTTGGTTATGTTTATTCTTTCATTTGTTTTTACTGTGTATTGTTTGGCCATCATCCTTCAGCTTCTCTAGCGTTGACCCCCCACAAACCTGCAGCACATTTAATTAGACTCACCTGTTCTAAACAGTTTTATTTGTAACTCTGGAATTATTTATTTATTTTATTCATTTTTTTTGCTTGATTAAACTCCACTTCATCAGTGTCTTGCCTGTCACCTGTATTCTACCAGGGGTTCATCAACTTCAAAACATGACTGTGTGAAAATGAAATGCAATAAAATTACTGCCAGTATTTTACTAGTGCAGACAAGCAAATTGTTTTTTTAAGCAAGACCTTAAAATTTAACTGAAAGTATTTATCTTGATATTTAATCTTGCAATAAAAGTGTTAACCCTCCAGCACATTTGCTTGTCTTTTCCCAATTAAATTAATTTATATTGCTCTAGTTAAGATTAGCCATGTCAAAGCAAATTATAGGCCCAATTTAAATCCTGTTATGTACAGTGCAAGGCAGTGGATTCACATTACTACAGCCAGATTCAGTGGATCATTAAATGTCAAATCCATCAGATTGCAATGAAATTTTACTTCCATGGTCTAACTAATCCGGAGCAAGCACTAAGGGATAGTGGAGAGAATCAACTCAATTTTAAGAAGAAGAAACCTCCAACAGAACCAGGATCAGGACAAGTGACCATCTGTTCAGCTGTTGTGACAATTCAGACGTTGAGTGGCCGGCAAAGAGATATACAAACACGAGAAAATTGCATCTTGGAGTATTTTCTAAGACGTGTGAAAACAAAGAGCAAAAAATTACTGATAGAAATAATTACTTCTTCATTTATTAGGTCAGACTGGCTTACTTTGCTTAGTTGGCATGTTAGAAGTATTACATTTTAATAAGAAAACATAATTAGCACAAGAGTACTAGCATGACTAACTTTTAATGCTAAATATATTTATCTTCTGAAGTATAGTCTTGGTGCCTGGGTTGATCCTAAAAGATTCTGAAAATGGAGAACTGATTTGAATAAGGCTTTAAAACTGCATTTATGTAGAAAACATAAATGACCCAAACTATGAGATCTCACATTCTCAGCTCCAATAACATAAATTTGACACCTAATACTGTTACCTAAAGTCTTGTCAGTTTGTATTATATGCTTAGTGCAAATGTCACTAAGAACACCATTTAAACAGGCTTAATTTAAAACCACTTGCCTATTTTTCTCTTCCTGGAGGTGGAAGATTTCCTTCTTCCTGGGAAATATAAACTATTTATTGCTTCCTGGACACAGGAACGCTGTATCTTGGTCACATTTGGATTCCACTGGAAAAGATAAAACCTGTGGTGCTCATCAATATACACTGTGTGGATATGTATAAATATGAATACATATTGATGCTTAGCCAACCACAAATAAATCCCAGATTAAATGAAAGAGCACATCATAGGCCGCTTTGAATGTTTTGCTAGTATGGAACCGTCCAGTGTAGGTGGTGGTAGCAATACCAATATCCCCTGCCAAGAGAAGAACTTAGTTGTTGGTTTGTCTCTCTCCCTTTTCTTGAAACTAAAATATTTAATTTAAATCCCTGATATTTATTCAACATGAAAGAGAAAGATATTTCAGAAAGAAATGGTCATGTTGTCACATAAATCAGGGGCCTTAAAGCGTATGTTCCTGTACTTTTGTGATAAGAATAAGTAAGTAGCCTTCTATGTAAGTTGATGAAGAAAATGTCCTTTTAAAAATATTCAATAGTGTCTTGCCTGTTTTTTGCCCTGACCTGAGATACAGAGACTGCCTGCTTTTAGTTTAGGCTATGTGTTCACTTCCTCATATTTATTTAGTTATTTTTTAAAGCATATAGAAACTAAAACACAAATAGAATCTAAAACATTATTGTGATTGTACGTTGGAAGCTTACTTTAGTAATTCATGTAGATACACAGAGTAATGGATGGATGAACACACCTGATTTAACAGATCTATTTCTGTTACTTTCGTTATTATTTTGATTATAATTTACAAAAACCAAAAACAAAAAATGTGGTTTTTAAAAGTTTGTATTGCAAAAGATACAAAGAAGATGGGTTTCAAAACAGAAATGTCTGCCTAGAGAAAAATATGTCCTGGTACTCTATATTATATTCACCCAATATAAGACTTAGCCTCCTGTGGCAAAAACTCCCACTGCAGATTGCTTAATAGTGGCTTTCAGCTTATCTGCATTGTCGCATGTTTTTAAAAATTTTTTTTTTAAATCTTCTTCTTGACAATATTCTGCAGATTCACTATGGGATTTAGATCAGGGAAAGGCAGGAGTGGACAAAATTCAAATGTATTGCGATTAGTATCATCATTATCATAATATTTAAAAACAATGTTCTCAGTAGATGATCTTCTAATATCATGCAGCCGTAATAGACAGACTGCATATGTGCCAATATTTGGACAGTTACTTCTGGCCGTGTTTTCTAAGTGTTTACTATTTTCTCCAGTTTGCCTTCTAACAAATGGTTTTTAAAATGATCTTAAGATTACACTTGGGGTTTCATTATATGACTGGGGTCATGGCCCCAGAAGCAGAAACAATCCTAATGAGACTTATATTTGTGATTTTATTCAGTGTTCACTAAAAATAGTTTTTTTCAGGAGAAGTCAGTAAGAACATAGTGCTGCAGGACAATGAGGAAAAGTGAGTCACCACACACACTAAATGTGTAGATGTGAGAAGTTGTTTGTCCCATTCATGGGGTTCAAGTCAGTGGAGCATTGTCAAAAACGTAACTAAAAACATATCAAGTCTAACCATTTAAATAATTTCATAAATGACAACATTTTTTTTATTTAAAGTTCATACTGACCACATAAATCAATTTGGTATTGCAGTTATTAAGGTTGTTTCATCAAAACTGTTGTAGTAGTGGTTTGAAGGCACACTAAACAAAAGGTCTCTTTTTCAAAAGATGGATCAGTAACCATGGCACTGAACCATGCTCCGATTGGGTTCTTTCCATGAAGGTGATGTTAAATTTAAAATCTACATCCTAATTTTTTTCAGCTTAAGCTTTTTGATTAATCTCGTTAGGTAGCAGGTACTGTTTCACACAGTGGAACTGCTTATTATGCAAAACTCCGCACGATAATTTTCTGCATATTCAATTTTTACATGTAAACAGTGACAGCACTAATAACAAATGTGTTTCCTATGTTTGCAGGGTGTGTTAGTCACCAAAACAATGCTAAAAATATGTTTGAAGCAAAGCTTCAGAAGCATGAAATGGATTTACAGTTTGTGTAGGCCACTGAATTAATCATGCAGTCATGTGAGACCAACAAAATACTTATGTAAATACAATTTACACCTTTTAATTTAAGTACATTTAATCAGATAAACCCCAAAGCTTTTAGTGCCTATAAAAAGTATTCACCTCTTTGAATATTATATCCATTTTTATTACTTTTAGAAAGCTATAAAATTTGACTCAAAGAAATTTGGCTTTTGTGACAAAAACAAAAAACAAAACAAAACAAAAAAAACCCAACAACATTAATGTCAAAGTGAAAAAAGATTCCTTTCTATTACAATGACTCAAGACACTTACAGCAATCAGGTGATATCCATTTCTCTCACTGTGAGACTATTAGCACCAATTGGGCCAATTGGACCTCTGTTGAATTAGGTCAGTCACGTTTCAGTAAGTGAATATTTATGAAATCACTTATTTTATGCTACATATTTTTATTTATGATCGTTGATGACAAAACATGGATCTGCAGTTAAACACAGGATTTTAAGAGATGAACTTTACAAATTATTTCAATTACCTTAGTACAGTATTTTTTATTCAGCTTTTTTGTAGTATAATCTCAATGCATTTGACAAGACAAGTATAGAATTTCTATCAAATATTCCAATTCAGCAACCAAAACTTTATTGAAATAAATCCAATTCACGTCAGTCTGCTTCAGATTCAAAACATAAAAACTAGTTTAATTCAAACAATAGTCAAACTTAGTGAAGAATACAATGCCAAACTGCAAAACCAAACATAAAGCATTTCTCAACACAGAATGAGTTCCAACTATCTTTCAAGAACTAATTTAGCAGCACAACAGAATCAGTTTTCTTGTCTGCTTTCGACTCAAGTGACAGAAATTTATCTGTTGCAAGTAGTTTTTTTTCACAGCTTCGTAGATCAAATCTTTGTGTTCATTTTGTGGCTTAAGCCCACAGATCCTCAATGAACCACTTTATTAACTAAAGCAGTGTTCTGATAATTTGACAGCAAACATGCAACTACAAACAGCTGGTTAATGCTGTAGGCCTGTGACAGAGAGACAATGCCATGAAAAAGTTTATTCTGTTTTACCCTCCCAATGACTTGCTCCACGTGCATTTTGAGTCTTGCTGTGGCCTGGTCTCCTGGGTGCTTGGACAGAAAAGAAAGGGAGTACACTTTACACTCACAACAATCCCTAATCAGGAAGCCCTTATTTACCATCACTGCCATGTCTTCGGTCAAGTTTTCAGCAATGCCAGAGCGTTTGAATAGCTCGCTAATACTGAATGAACCTCTATATAGATCAGAGATGAATGTTACAGCACCGTGTGGAGCTATGCCAATCAAGGCTCTCATGGTGCAGAGGGATCTGTGAGAGGGGTTCATGTCCCTCTGGGGAAGAGGTGAAGATGGCATTTGACACCTCAGCTCTGTACAGTCCAGGATCACCTGGGTGTCAGGGAAATCCATAAATTCCTCAGGGAGATAAGCTTGTACTTTCTGCCGTGTAAGCCAGATGCACTGAGACCCCAGAACAGTGAAAAGAAAATTTGTCCACATTGCAATAATGCGGCTCACGATGGACTGGTGAGCGTTGAATCGAATTGCAAGGTCCCTTTCTTTCATACCAAGTGACAGAAAAACGAGGAAAAGAAAGAACTCGTCAACAGGTTGAAGATGCTGCCTCTGTGAAGTTGACATAAGAGAGAATGCGTTAAGAAATGCACTGAGAGCGCAACTCATGATGCTACCAGCAAACCCCATGGCCTACCTCTGATGACGGTGCAGAGATCATCATTTCTTCATTTCCCTTGGCAGCTAATTTAGCTCTTGACATCCTGACCATTTTATGAATCCAAGGCTCAATCAAGAACCAAAATGCCATCAAATGTTTGTAGCTTGGAAATCTATTTAAAAATGGAGACATGAATCATATCCTGTTATCACACCAATACCAAACGTAACTACTAAAGTAATTTATTTAGTTCTTTGGTTTTTCTATCCTT
Organism: Xiphophorus couchianus; assembly: GCF_001444195.1. Lineage (NCBI taxonomy): Eukaryota > Metazoa > Chordata > Actinopteri > Cyprinodontiformes > Poeciliidae > Xiphophorus > Xiphophorus couchianus. Next base: position 8,420,604 of record NC_040247.1, read on the forward strand.
GTAGTTTCACATGTAGTTATGTTAGAAAAAAAACTTCACTGGGAATTTTATTTGAAAAACAAAATAAAATTGTCATGTATAGTTTTGAAATGAAATAAGAAGGGTTTCAAATTATTTGAAATTGAAACAAATTTCAAACAATTTTGAAACTGTTTGAAAATTTCAAACAATTTCTAAATGTAACAGGATGTTATAATTTAATATTCTGTTATAATGTTAGATTACAACAGAAGGTTATACACCGTGTTCCAAATTATTATGCAAGTGATATTTTCTCAGATTTTCTTAAATGGTCAATGCAAATGATGGTCAGTATAATTTTCAAGTCATGACCTATTACAGTATAAATCAAATTTTACTGAACAAAACTCCCCATGAGAACAGTATTTGTTTCTAAAATAAAAAACTCAAAATGCACTGTTCCAAATTATTATGCACAGCAGATTTTCTAAACATTTTATGGATCATAAAGAACTTCAAAGGGTCATTATTTGAATGTGCAGCATTAAGTGGTCACATGTACTAACATCAAAAGCTATTTCAATCAAAAACATCTTAACAGACCGAGTTACATGTTAACATAGGACCCCTTCTTTGATATCACCTGCACAATTCTTGCATCCATTGAACTTGTGAGTTTGTGGATAGTTTCTGCTTGAATTTCTTTGCAGGAAGTCAGAAAACCTTCCCAGAGCTGCTGTTTTGATATGAACTGCATTCCACCCTCAGATCTTCTGCTTGAGGAAACTCCAAAGGTTCTCAATAGGGTTGAGGTCAGAAGAGGATGGTGACCACACCCTGAGTTTCTCCTCTTTTATACCCATAGCAGCCAATGACACAGTGGTACTCCTTGCAGCATGAGATGGTGCATCGTCATGCATGAAGATGATTTTGCTACAGAAGGTACGGCTCTTCTTTTTGAACCATTAAAGAAAGTGATCAGTCAGAAAGTCCATATACTTTGCTGAGGTCATTTTCACATCTTCGGGGACTCTGAAGGGGCTGACCAGCTCTTTCCCCATGATTTCGGCCCAAAAAATGACTCCATCATCTCCTTGCTGACGTCATAGATGTGGTGGGGTGTGGTGGCCATCCACCACCAATCCACTACTGCGTCCATCTGGACCATCCAGGGTTGCACAGCAGTCATCAGTGAACAAGTCTGTTTGAAAATTAATCTTCATTAACTGTTCTGACAAAAAATCATGTACAGCTGGGCCCATTGGAACCGTTTCTACTTGTGAGCACTGGTTAGGGGTGGCCGAATAGTAGGTTCATGCACCGGAAGTCTCTGGAGGATCCTCCACCTTGAGGTTCCAGAAGCACCAGCAGCTTCAAATAACTGTTTGCTGCTTTGTAAGGGCATTTAACAGCTGCTCTCTTAATCCGATAAATTTGTCTAACAGAAACCTTCCTGATTTTGCCTTTATCTGTACAAACCCATCTTTGTTCTGAATCAGCCACAAATCTCTTCACAGTACGATAACTCTTCAGTTTTTGTTAAATATCTAATGTTTTCATACCTTGTCATACGGCACTACACTATCTGATGATTTTCATCAGCAGAGATCCTTTCTCTTTCCATATTGCTTGAAACCTGTGGCCTGCTTAATAATGTGGAACATCTTTCTTAAGTAGATTTATTTTAACTGAGCTCACCAGACAAACTAATCAACCCAGCTCTCTGAAATTAATTATAGTGATTCAAAGAGCCCTGTCACACAATACCATCTATAAATTTAATAGCATAACAAAAAATTTCATCTTTATGACACTTAAATCCAATTTGCATAATAATTTGTAACACTGTGTAATTTAAACATTTTGTTTAAATCATAAACAGAATGTCATGCATTTTTGTTCAGTCCCCTTTAGTCAATATTTTGTAGTAGAACCACCTTCAGCTGACAGCTTCAAGCTTTTTGGTCAGTTCAGCTGTACACCTATTTTGTAACAATTGACTGAAAAGTCTTGACATGCTCAAATCCTTGTCTAGCATTTTAAAATCTAACATCTATTCTGTCAGGTGTGCTCCTTGATCTCCATGTTGCTGTGAATTCACAGATGCTCTCTAACAAATGACTAAGGCCTTCACAGAACAGCTGAATTTATACTGAGATTAAATTCCACACACAGACTTTATTTACGAGACATGTGACCCAGCATCCCTTGTTCGATACTGATTTTATAAACTTTATTTATATGACACCCTTCACAGCTCAAAAAACACAAACAGCTGAAATAAAAAATTAGACTTACCTGGTATAAAACTGGATGTCTTCATCAGAGCCTGCAAACCGTTGTAAACAAAACTCTTGCTTGATAAATTGCTCCCAAATGTTTTTCCTCAGGTTCTTCACGTATTTGGACTGGTCTTCTGTTGCTGATATTGACATGTCCAATTTAGAAGATGATGACCTTTTCTTTGCAGGGGGCCCGGGGATGAAGCAGTAATTATGGTCCTTCTGTAAACTGTGCCATTCTTGTACCTGTAGAGGAGGCGGTGGTTCTGTTTTACTTTCACAGATATTCCATTCAAACAATGTTGGTACGGCACCTTTAACCAGCCTCCGACCACCTTTCAGAGATGTTGGCTCTATGAGCTGATCAGAAGTGAAATGTCCGCTGCAAACTTTGGTGTGAGCGGTAACTGTGTATGGATCACGCCGTATGTTTATCAGCCATTGTTTTCTCAAGTCGGAATCGGTAGGAAAAGAATGAAAACTATTACATTTGGAGGAAGCCGAACAAAACGGGACACAGCAATGTCTTTGGAATTGCTCTGTTTTAAATATTTTCTTGGGTATACTCATGCTAAATGTCAAATTCTTCTTCCGTGCTCTCAAGAGCTGCAAACCTCTCTGGATAGATTCAGAACTACAAATCCCATGAGAACATTCGTCTAGTTTCGTCATCTAACGTCGACTGGTCGTTTGGTGACGTAGCGTACGTTCGCCGGGGAGAAGTTTGAAAATAAACGTGAAACTTTTTTCCCCTTCTTAAATTTGTCAGACAAAGATTACTTTTTTATTACTTTCAAGCAAGTTTTTTAGAATAGCAGTAAAGGAAGCGTTAAGGAGTTAGACGAGGGACACGGAGCTGAGAAAGCCTATTCTCCTGTAAGTAATACACAAAAACCTGATGTTGCGTTGCTAGCTAAAGCTGTTACATGAGGCAACTGACTGTCAACATGCTCTTAGGGAGCTCGGGGGCTCATTTAGGAGCTTATCTCTCAATACATGAACAGGAGATATTTATGCGGAGGACTCGGTGGGTGGAGATTATTGCTGTTAAATGAGTTTGGTACCAGCCAACTAAGCCCAGTAACTGAAGCAGCAACAAATAAACCAGCTATTCTGTAGCAGACAGGCCCACCTGTTGGTGCGAGTTTAAAACATTCAGTGTTTGTTTTCATCTGTCACGACCTCTGACGGCTGTTGTCGAGATGAGGCCGCGACGATTCTCACGGCAGCTGAGGGTAAGTCTTAAGGGGGAATCATGAGCAAAAAAAAGCAAGAGAAAGATTCATCAGATTCGCTTCTATTTGTATTTCAGGTTCATGAATGAAGTTTACTATGTTCACTGGGACCAGAATTACTGAAACTACTCAAAAAAATTAAATAATTAGACATGCAAAAATGTTTTGACAAGTTATTTAGTTATTTATTGTGGCATCTTTAGACCTTTATACTATGTCTGACTTCGTACATTTTCATTTTATTTGAATGTATTTCATGCTTTACTTCAGCATTTATCTTGTTTACTCAAAGAAAAAAACTGTTAAATTTAAGTTGTAAATAAATTCCCCCCAAATATTGTTTAACAAAATTGGGAAAGAGTGAAAAAAGTCAATTTTCAGCTTCTCTGGTTTATCTTTTGGTGCTTTTAACACTCTCCACTCTTTATTTTGAATTCATATAATTGAAGGCCAATAAATAAAAACTCTCACACCCATGTAGATGGGATAGCACTAATCTAGAATAAGCTACTTGTTGAGATATGTAAAAAAAAAAATCTTTTTACATTTTATCAAAAGTTGTACTTATTAGGCTTTTATTATCCAATACAAATTTCTGTTTTAGTTTGAAGCTGGCCTGTACTATTTCCCCCCCTAAGGATTACAATACATACAAGTCCAAAACTATGATTGCATAATTTATTCGTCTCATTGCTTTATGTTGAGTCAATATGGTGTCAATCCATTCCCTCCCCTGTTTTCTCCAGGCTGCAATGTCCTCCCAAGATGAAGATCCATCACCTGCCATGTCTGCTGTGCTGTCTTCTGCATGGTCAGCCGCTTTATCGGCTGCCGTGGCCGTCGCCATGGCTGTGGACGCCAAAGCAGATCTCGCCAGACTGTTGGACGAGTGGGAAGAGACACGGCAGGGTACCACAGAGCAACTGGTGTCCATCTTAACAAGGTCAGATCTTTTTCTTTTTGTGCCGATGTCATCATTTGTAGTTACTTCTTTTTGGAGAAGTAATAACTGCATGTAAACTATTTTTTTCTACTTTTACCCTTTTATTTTATTGTAGAATATCTGAGCTGATTGAACAAGAGACAGAAGAATATTACAAATCAGACCCTGATCCCTTTGACGATCGTCATCCAGGTGTGTGCACATTTTCAAACTTTGTGTGCTCTACTGTCAGTTTTTGTTTAAATGTAATTGAACCTCAAAAGCATAGTTAGATATATGTGTCTTTTAAATGAGTTTAGTCTAAAACACTTTTGATTAGTTATTGACTCCCTCTTGTGTGTAATCTTTTAGGACGAGCTGACCCAAACTGTATGCTAGGGCAACTGCTGAGGATGCTGTTTTTAAATGATGACTTCACTAATTCGGTAACCTTTACAATTTCCATGTCATACATACATTATATGTGTGTATTTCTTACTAACGCAATATGTCTATGAAGTGTGCATGTCCAACAAATTAGGGTGTATATATAATATGTTGTAATTTAAAATCCAACTAATATCAATCATGTCAATCTAAAAATTCAAATACAGGCTTCTCCATTTGAGATGTGTTAGTTAAGGAAATTTGAATGGTTTTTTCCATAAGATTTTCCGGTATCTTACAGCTTTTGGACACGTATATCATGAGCAGTCGAGACATCAGTCTCAACACAGCAGCATGTCGCCTCCTTCAGAACATTGTCCCAGGTCTGGACACAGCTGTCGTCTTTGAAGAAAAGGTACTTTTCTTCAAAGATTTATTACTATTTATTCCTAGATAATTTATTCCTATTAGATCATACAGAGTGAAAGAGAAAGTTGGTAAGAGGTTAATCCATGGAGCAAAAGAGGACATTATAAACAACCCTTCTGCTTATTGAACTTGTGTAAATATTCTTAAGTCTGACATTGCATTTAAGAAGATCTGAATGGTACAAAATGCCCACATACCAGTGCTTTCCTATAAGCCGCGTGCTGTTGAATATTAATTCTGCTCTAATAGGTGGACATTCATGCTTTTTCCACAGGTTTTTGTTGTCTTAAACTGGAAGACTGAGTGAGCTCTTGTCATTTTTTCAGCCTCTACACTTACTATCTGAACGAGCATGTTGATGAGATGCCTTACTTCAGGTTGTGAAAGGGAGCCATGTGTATTTGTAATATTATACTTTACTTTAAAACATTTATTTAAGATGTAAAAGCAATAAGGCAAAAAATATTGTACGTAGGCTGTTTTTATATATTTAAATAAAACACAGTCAACATTCCTCACACAGAGGACATGTTTACGCTGAAGTTGTAGAAAATAATTTTTGTTGTAAAACTAGGGAAAAATCAAGAACGTTTGTCTTTCTTACATTTTTATAACATGTAAGATTTTAGGACTTGACAGTAAAGAGTGCCATTTTTTAACATTTTTATTTTAACTCTAATTGCTCCAAAATGAAGGTGTCCAGTTCATTTAAAGGTTGAGGTAAATGCACATCAATCCTGTGAGAAAACCTGTTAGAGATGCATAAAGAATGACAATTTTTAAAAATTTGATTCAATTTATTGCAAGAAAAGGTAATGTGTTAAATTATAAAATGCAATTTCATGTATAATTTGTCCTGAAGAAATTATGTGAACTCCTCAGCTTAAAGAGTTGATTTTAATAAGGCTGCACAGAGTCTTCAGGTGTCAAGCAAAGAGTAATAATTATTTCTAGCAGTCAAAAAGAAAGAAACATGTCTTTAATGCATTTAAGCAAAACAGTCAGCTGTCAGTTTTGTTCTGTGTGGATTACAGGAAGGTCTGGTTGGGAAGTTGTTCACGTGGGCTCGTGAAGCTGAGCGGCCATTATGCATCTATGCCACAGGCCTTCTGGCCAAAGCCATGAGCAACCAGGAAGTGGCCACGAGCCATAAAGAAGAAAACGCTGAGTTGGTGGGTGTCTCACCTCTTTTGTAGAAAAATATGGTTTATTTTTCTTTAGCAGTGTTTAGTTTAACCCAACTTCCATCCATCCATTTTCTAACACCCTTGTCCCCTAGTGGGCTCAGGAGGGCTGCTGGTGCCTATCTCCAGCTAACGTTCCGGGCGAGAGGCGGGGTACACCCTGGACAGATCGCCAGTCTGTTGCAGGGCAACACAGAGACAGACAGGACAAACAACCATGCACATACACACTCACACCTAGACCAATTAACCTAACAGTCATGTTTTTGGACTGTGGGAGGAACCCAGAGAGAACCCACGCATGCACAGGGAGAACATGCAAACTCCGTGCAGAAAGACCCTGGGCTGGGAGGCAACGGTGCTACCAACTGCGCCACTGTGCAGCCCACCCAACTTCATTAAAAAGCATATTTATTTTGCAATTACTCTGCTCTCCAAATCCAGGTATCCATGATGATCAAACGTCTACATGAGTTGCAGTCTGCAGAGCACACGAGTTGCTTCAGTCCCACCCACACTGCCCAGAATCTACCTCAAGACTCTCAGGATGAAGCTCCCCATACATCGAGTGTCACAAAACATCAGCAAATCCAATCAGGATTTTCTGAGGAAGAGACAGAAGAAAACAATGTTGCAGAGAGCAGCAGGTCGATTTCAAAGGGCAAATCTTTGGCCCAGAGAAACAGTGGTGGTAGCAGCAGCTCAGCTCGCCTTCTTCCAACTGTTGTGTACCAAGCTACCCCACATCTGACTTCGAAGGAGAAGGACGACACTCAGGGAGGAGAGGAAGGAGGAGGAGGAGGGACGAAACAGGTTGAGAATGAGAAGAAGACTAAACAGAAACTCCAGTTTACTACGTCCGCCAGCGGGACTGAGGACGAGGCCGAGGTGACTGCTACCAGCGAGAAGCCAAGCGGCAGCTCATCCTGGTCTGAGATGAGCTCCATTCTGATTGGCTCAGAGTACCGATTGTTGCCCCTGAGCCCAACCATGGAGCAGAGGCTCATCCTGCAGTATCTGACACCACTCGGAGATTACCAGGAGGTAAGAGTGGTGATGTGATGATGCTCAAACGAGAGATTAGGGGTAGAAAATATGAAGAACGCAGAATAGTTTTTTAGAATCTGTTGCACATAATGGTACTCTAACACAGTGGTTCTCAAACTTTTTTCAGTGATGTACCCCCTTAAAAATATATTTTTAGTCAAGTACCCCCTGACACGGGCAAAACATTTTTGGAATAAAAAAGAGGTACAGTGCTGTAAAATCACTGTCTGATTTATTAAAGCCAAACAACTTATATCAGTGAACCTGACAAATACATCCATATTGCAAACATTGCATGGTTAAACAAAAAAGAAAAACAGAAGACGGTGACCACCAGGAAGGTATAAAACCAGTCAAAACTGAAATATGCAAAACGCCGCTAATTTATATTGGTCTCTATAATGGTACAAAATTAAATATATACATAAATAATAATTCAGTGCATGAACACACATTTATATTTTATCGAACTTTTTACAAACTAATTTTTCCCAAGACTTATTATGAGGAGCCTACTGATTTTTTAAAGATATTTTGAAAAGCTTCACGTACCCCCTGCAGTACCTCCACGTACCCCCAGGGGTACGCGTACCCCCATTTGAGAACCACTGCTCTAACAAACAGCAGAACTGGTATAACGATTAATAACTTGGCTATTTTGGCTTCTTATGTTAGCAGAATTTTATGGGTAAAGCCAATAGAAATTAAACACAATCGTAAGTTTTCTGATATGTGTAAATATTATTGAAAAGAACTGTTGATCACTGTGTATCAACTCAAAACTACAGTATGTAAAATTTGTTATGCATTAAAATATAAAGTTGTTGAAGCATTCCTTTAAAAAGGATTTTAAAATAATTTGGCATCTTTTGGTAATATTCGTCTTTTTAGCCAGTTAAGTTTGTGAAACTAGTCTGCAATTTAAATAATATTTTTGATTTCTGCAGCTGCTTGCAATCTTTATGAAACTGGACACTTGTTCGCTGATGATGAACTACATCGACCTTAGGAAGACCAAAAATGTTCAGCTTACATTTGATGCGCTGTTGGTAAGTTCTTTTTCAAAAACACAGTGATGGAGTTTTTCTTGATAAATCTAACAGGCTTTGACGTATTTTTGTAATTTTGTGTTTGCTAATTTTGTTATCTACAGTGTTCATTTCTTTGTTTATGTTTTAGAAGTTTATTTTAAAAACAGGCCAAGAAAAGTACTGCTTAGTTTAAAGAAAATGCCAAACTCCACCCCAAATGAAAATTGTTTTGCTAATGTAATTTAATAAAATAAAAAAATATATATATTTTTGGACCTGGAATTTAAAAGTAAGGTATCATTTAGCCATCAACCCCCTCCCCACTAAAGAGGGCGTCTGTCTGTCTGTAGAAGATAATTTCTACTTCTGTGGGTGGGGCTCGCTGTGTGGAGTTGCTCAGTACTGAGGAACACCTGGAGATTCACACTAGTGGCCATCAAAGCTTGAAAGCTTGACTCATCAAGATTTAACCACAGATGAAACAAATATTGATTTCTTTTTCAATGAGTTTTGTTTGTTGCTTTTTACATTTTCTGGAATAGACCAACAATCTACAGACATTTTAGAATAAATCTCTGTAAATATATTTGCTGATATTTTTAAAAATGTAGTGACTAACAATCTCCAGTTTTATAGTAAATTACTGGTAAAATTTGTAAGACAGATTTTTTTGCATGACAAGCCATGGTTATATAACATTTTTCTCATTGCTGTTGCTTTTAAAAAAGAGAGAGATGAGTAATATCTGGAAATAAAGAACAACAATTTCAAAAATGACACAACAGGAAACACATTGGAGACCTGTAAACGTGTAAGATAGTGAATCCATAAATAAATGTCGTTTTTTTTCCTTCTCTCTTCAGTATCTCGCCTCACTACTCCTTCATAAGAAGTTTGCGTCTGAATTCATTGCTCATGGAGGAGTGCAGAAACTCCTGGAGATCCCGAGACCATCCATGGCAGCGACAGCCGTTTCTCTCTGCCTCTACTACCTGGCATACAATCAGGATGCAATGGAGAGGGTACAATGAACATGAGCACCACAAATGTTGACATGCAAGTCTGAAGATCTTTAAGTATTAGTTTTCAGCAAAATGTAGGCAGTTTAAAAGAAATTAGATTTGATGTGATTATTTTTTTTAAAGATGTTGGGATAATGTTTTTTCTTGGTTGATTGTCCCATTCTTACCACCTTGTTCTTCGTTTTCCCTCTAGGTGTGCATGTTCCCAGGGGATGTGCTGACAGACCTGGTGTCCTATGCTCTGTGGTTGTTGGAGTCCTCCCACGCTTCAGGCATCTGCCACGCCACCATGTTTTTCTCCATTTCTTTTTCGTTCAGGGTGGTGTTGCAGCTCTTTGACCAGCTGGATGGTCTACGCAGGCTGGTCAATCTGGTTAGTACTAAATCATACATCTTGTTACTCTGATGGCGCAGTTGTTTCTTTTTAACTTTGCAAAGATAAAATTGTTTACAAGTATCTACATAAAAGTAATTAAAGCAGTGTTGTGATGGTGGATATTTGCTTGCCACAATGATGATACATATTTGAAGATTATTTTTCTGTTTTCTTTGTTAGACAAAGACTACAATCATATCGGTTCCTAATAAGCTGAATCCTAGATTATAAAATATTACCTTTGCAGTGTAGTATGATGTTTTGAGATTAATATATACCCAAAACATCCCAAAAACAAAAAAAAAAAATTTAAGCTGTATAATTAAATAATTACTAGAAAGTATATCCCTTAGACTCATTTTTTTTGTTTTCAGACTTTATTTTGTATTTAATAAAGTGGATTTATTTGTCAGTCAGTGTAAGTGACCTTTTTTGAATTAATACAATATCTTTGAATAAAATTCCTCTGGAATTTCAGAATCCTGTTTTTGGTTTGTTTTCAGAAAAGAAATTTGAAATTCTTTCTGACACTCTGAAACTGAAACCTCCTTTTCCTTTAGTAACTTTCTTTCTTCCTGTAGATCAGCACTTTGGAGATCCTCAACACAGACAACGATGCACCACTGATGAATGAAGACCAGGTGTTCTCCAACAGACAGACGGCTAAGCACACCTGCATGGCACTGCGCAGGTATGGTGATATTAAATGCACATTCAGATAAAAAACAATAAACTTATTGAGAATAAGTGAAATTGGATATATCTGTGTTTCAGAGTAAAACCTTTTTTCTGCTGTGTCTATTCATTCAGCCTGCATCAATGTATTGCACCATGCATTGAATATTGTTGTATCATCAATTTGGTTGTGAAGGTACTTTGAGTCTCACCTGGCATTGAAGACAGAACAGATGAAACAGTCTTTGCATACTTCAGAAAGCGGCACCATCATTCCTCAGCAGTCACCTTACAAGGTACAGTTTCTTCAGTGTAAACTAGCAGTTTGTCATTAAATCCAAAATGAAAGACAGTCATTTTCCTTCTGTTTATGTATTAATGAGTTCTCTGGTCTTTAATATAATGGCAGGCTGCATTATATTAACACATGTGCTGTTTGCAACATATGGGTGTAATTAGATTCCTCAGGCAGATATTTGTGCCATGTTTGAATTAGGATATTTCAAAATGAATATGCCTATTTTTCTGTTTCTGTCATGATAACTCATTTTTTTCATTCCATTTTCTATGCGGTGCCTTGAACTTTTTCAAATCTTTAGTATATCTCAGCGCATTGTGATTTTATGTTTACCTTCATAATTCACTATTTCCAGGCATATGCAAATACCAGAGAGCAAATAATTGAGATGATGGAGTTTCTCATCGAGTGTGGACCTCCTGAGGGCCCCTGGGAGCCAGTTCAAGTCTTCTACAAGTTGTCCTGTATTCCTTTAATGCTGCAGCTCATATCTGCAGCCTGTGACTGGAAGACCTACTATGGCAGGTAATCTGACTCGCCGGAAGGAATAAAATGAGCTGAGATGAGTTTTAAGAAAAAGAGATATTGCAGCAAAAGATAAAATGGCAGCAGCAAAGGAACTAACTGCCTTCTTCTTTTCTTTCCTTTCTTTCATCTGGATGTGTTTTTCTCTCCAGGAGTGACATAGTTCGCTTTGCTTTGGACATCCTGGCTATCCTGACAGTTGTTCCTAAAGTTCAGTTAGTACTGACTGATACCGTGGAAGTTATCGATGAAAACAGGTCCCCTGTTCCCACTGTAGGTCTGTAAAACGTCTCTTGTGTTAACACCGATTTTAGACGAGAGAAGTTCAGGGATTTCCATCTCAGGATTTTTGTGTGCCTCTCTGGTTATTGTGTTTTTTTGTGTAGGTATGAGCATCATTCTGGGTGTTGCTGAAGGTGAAGTGTTTCCCAATGATGCTGAGATTCAGAAGTCTGCTTTGCAAGTAAGCTTGGCTCACTGAATTTTTCTATTTGTTCACTGCTTAAGCTAAAAATAATCAGCATAAAGATAAGAGCATGCTGAATCTTTTTATTCATGAGAACTTGTCAGGCAGCTTTCAGAGACATCCCTAGTTTGGATGAAAATTATAGCTCTGATTTTATTATTATTATTACTATTATTATTTTAATTTTTTATTTATGAATTTTTATTTTTACAGATATTAAACATATCTAACTTCACATTGTCTTGCCCAGGTTAAACTTCAGAATCATGTCAGTAAGCATCAGCTCATGCAGCTGTTTTAGTTGTTTTCTCCCACTCTGATCATGTCCTTCATGTTTACCTCAGGTCATAATAAACTGTGTGTGCGCTCCAGACCAGAGCCTCAGTGCTTTTGCTGTTGCCCCCCTCAGACAGCCTTTGCACCCTCAGCAGCCCCCTCCCTCCCACAACAGGGTGCTGGCCCACATGTGGCAAGTAGTGCAGAATAATAACGGCATAAAGGTAGGCAGTCTCAAACATGTGCATCAAAATGCCTGTGTTTGTTTTGATGAAACTATATGCCCTGCATATTTTATCAAATAGAATTCCTCATCGTTCCAGAGATCAGACTTTGCCCCTCTTCTGGCTGCAGGTGCTCCTGTCTCTGCTGTCGGTGAAGGTTCCCATCACAGATGCAGACCTGATCAGAGCTCTGGCCTGTAAGGCTCTGGTTGGACTCTCTCGTAGCTCCGCCATCAGACAGATCATCAGCAAGTTGCCACTGTTCGCCAGCGGTCACATTCAGCAGGTGAGAAAAAGACCTTCAATCAAAAAAAATGCTGTGGTTTAAAAACTTAAAGGATTCCATATTTAACACAAAAATCTTAAATAATTCTCAGCTGGATTACACAATTCTTGATTTTTTTGTTTGCTATCTCTACTAGTGTATTCCATGTTGCAAACTTCTACAGATTTTTCTCCCATGACCAAAAATAAATTGCTTAAGACTTTCCTCATCTTGTTTTGTGGAAATTTAAAAGAAAGTTGTGACTTTTTTTAAACTTCTTTTATTTTCTTAAATTTTAATTTTTATAGATAATGTGGGATTTTTCACTCAAACTTCTACTTTGTTTTTCAAAGGTTATCAGAAAAAAAATCTCGTTATGATGGAAAATATTAGAGTTTTCAGGCAAAGTCATTCATGTTTTTGTTTTCTCCTTCCCAGCTCATGAAGGAGCCGGTGCTGCAGGACAAACGGAGCGAACATGTCAGCTTCTGTCGCTACGCCGCCAGACTGACGGAGCGAGTGTCTGGCAAGCCCCTCATCATGGGCGCGGAGGTCTCGCTGTCTCGCCTACAGAAAGCCAACGTTGTCGCTCAGACTCGCATCACGTTTTCTGAGAAGGAATTGCTCATTTTGATTAGGAACCACCTTGTTGCTAAAGGACTACACGACACAGCAAATACCCTGGTTAAAGAGGCAAACCTACCTGCAGCATCTCTCTTTCCAAACTCCGCCTCCTCAGGTGTCACCCCTACATCCTCCACTTCCAAATCTAGGACTTGTCGGTTTGCTGGTGGTGTCGCAGCTCGTATTGCTGCCAATATTGGGCCCTCTCCCTTATCCTCAGGTAATTCAGCCCCCACTACACCCTCCACTGCTCGTTCTTCTGCCATTCCTCACTCGTCAGGTTCATTGGTGTCTACCTCAGCGGCTCCCAATACTCCTCCTCATGCTGGGCAAAGCTCGCATCTTGTTGGGCGAATTTTATTCTCTCGGGAACGACCAGTGGCCAGCTGCAGCTCAGGGAAAAAACTGCGTGCACTTAGACAGAAGTCTGACCATGGTGCTTTCATACAGGTCAGTTGTACCTTTTGTTTCAATTCATAAAAACTCCTGCAATGTGCTAATAATAATTACATGACTGTAATGCCAGATTTTCCATTTAATCAATTGTGCTAATTTTTGAATAATATGGTAGACATCTGACAATTGAGTTATTTTTGCTCTACAATGATAGAGATGACAGTCATTTTTCAAGCCTGGCAAGAAAAATTCTTTATTTTTCTTTTCTCTCTTATGCTTGAACCTTTGCTTATTGAAATTAATGCAATGCTGGAAATCTATCAAATAATAAAATGCTGGCATTTAGGTCACAATGTGTGGAAAAATTCTGACAACTTTACCGTTAACCATTAACTTTTCCCTCCATCTTAGAGGAATTTTAGAATATTCAACTGCACAGAAAAGGACAAATTTTGTGCAGAGCTATAAGGAAATATTGTCAGCAATTGTTAACGTACTGAAGGAGTAAAAAGCACTTAAAATGATACATCCCACAATAAATGAAGCAGCCACTGGAAAAAAATCTGAAATATTCATCCTTCTCAATATACACATGCCATGAGAATGAGTGATTGGTGCACAAGCACCATTTGGAAGATTTCTTTGTAAAATGTATTGATTTTTTATGAATTGTGAACAGAAATTTCACTATATATTTCTTGTAGCAAATTTCATTTTTCTAAAGATAAAATTACTGAAGTTATTTTCAGTGTCCGGTTACCTTGCAAAACTGGTGTCCTAGCAACTGTTGCTAAGGCAATTACATTTTCAAAAGACTCCACCTCTAGAATTGATAGGCATCTGATGGTGAACATTTGTGATAAGTTTCATGCTTGTATCATCAGCTGAGCGATTTTTACACCAGTCGTCCAGACTATTTGCGTTTTTGTTGTTGTTTAGGGGCCAAATTAGGCCCCCAATCTTCTTTGCAATTTTGCTGTTGCCTTGAAGCATATCAGTTTCTTGACATTAACTTTTGTTTCATTATTGTTTTGATCTTTGTTGTTCTAGATTACTGATTTCTCTAGAAATTAGTAATCTAGAACACTGATTTCATAAACCTTTCTTTCTTTGAAACAGACCCCAGCTATGAAAAAGCAGCTGGAGCGCCACTTGCCTTCTCCGCCGACCCTTGACAGCATCATCACAGAGTACCTGAGAGAACAACACGCCCGCTGTTCGAATCCCGTCACCACCTGTCCACCTTTTTCCCTTTTCAACCCTCACCGCTGCCCAGAGTCCAAACAGAGGCGACAGGCGTCACCCAATTTCACCGCCCGTCTGGGGAGCAGGATGCTATGTCCAAAGTACCGGGGTGTGGACAGAGGAAGTCTGGATAGACAGCTAATATTCAGCAGGTAACAAACAGCAGCTATGTCTTTTTAAAAGCTCTAAACCAAGCTTTATCTTTTCTCTTTGACTCTGTTTCCTCTTGTTTTCCTCCTCAGGTTTCGCCCCGTGTCAGTTTTCCGTGAAAACAATGGAGGCGATAGCAGTTTCACCTGTTGTGCCTTTTCGGCCCGCGAGCGCTTCCTGATGCTGGGAACGTGCTCCGGTCACCTCAAGCTTTACAACATCTTCTCCGGAGAGGAGGCGGCCGACTACACCTGCCACGGATCGGCCATCTCTCACATCGAGCCTTCCCGGGTAGGAAAACGAATTTTAAATTTCAAGTTTGATTAGTTGGGTCCAAAATATGCTGAGAACAGTTTGGCATTTAGAGAAAAAGCAGCTTAGGTTTAAGAAAATGGTTTGATTTCAAAGCATTTGCTTATAATGAAGCATTAATAATAAGCAATGTGAGTTGTTTAACTTATGCAGACTAGCTTTTAGATTACTTCTATTTATTTATAAAAATTTTTTGGTTGAAATTGATCCTTTTTTCCCATTTCACAGGATGGTAACTTTGTTCTTACTTCTGCTTCGTGGAGCGTCCCTCTGTCAGCTCTCTGGAGTATGGACAGTGTTTTTACCATGAAGTAAAAATGATTACACATCGCAGTTTTCACTTTAATCAACGGTAATTATACATTATATCACGCAGTGTTAAATATCACATATGTCATCTGTCCCCAGGAACTCCTTTGGAGAAGATCATTACGTTGAGTTCAGCAAACTCTGTCAGGACAGAGTAATTGGCACTAAGGACCAGGTTGCACATGTACGTATCACATTGACTCTCTGTTGGTGCTCACTATATCATTAAGAATATTTTATAATTATTTTTTTGTTGTCAGATAATGTATATAAAAAATATTTATACCTTTAGAGTTTTGGATGACTTTTAAATGTCATAATTTGTAAGGTACTTTACTGAGGTTAAACGACATGAAACTGAAATCTAGAGAGCAGTATATATTGTGTGTGTTTTTTCTTTTAAACCTATCATCTTATCTTGTGGTTCTTTATTTCTTTCTTTCTTTCCTTGTTTTTTTTACTATGGACCCTTCTTATGTCTTGAATTAAGACTGATTGATTTATTTATATTTAGACTGTTGTTTCTGGCTCCCATACTCCAGATCTACGACATACAGACAGGTCAGGAGGTCCTGACCCTGAACGACCCCGCATTGGCCAACAATTACAAGAGGAACTGTGCCACCTTCAACCCCACTGATGACCTGGTGTTAAATGATGGGGTGCTGTGGGATGTGCGAGCGTCACGGGCCATCCACAAGTTCGACAAGTTCAACATGAACCTCAGTGGGGTTTTCCATCCAAATGGCTTGGAGGTCATCATAAACACTGAGATTGTATCCTTTCTAAATGTAATAACTATTGGAGGTTAGCCTTTTGTAAACTGAAAGGAAAAAGCAAAAAGAAATTATGTTTGCTGTCCTCCTTGGTACAACTATAAGGTTGATATTGGTTTCAAGTATCAGCACAGTCCTTAGCAATGAGTCCTAAGTAAAGGGAGATGCAACGTTCTTTACAGAGTGAATAAAAAGCTGATTTGTGCTTTTTTGTCACTAATGTACAAAAGTCAGGTGTTCTTATTCTTCCCCTGTTAGTCAATATAATTTAATTTTCCTCCGCTATTGTCTTTGTGCCATTTCTGAGTGAAGTTTAGGTCACTCACACAGAACTGGATGCTGATAACTTCCTTTCACCTTGAAAACAAATGGGGGAAAGTTATGTGTGTTTTTATGTTAAAGTCCAGCAAGAACCTTTGGTGATGTTGAGGAAAAATAATTTTTACCTTATCGCTAGGTGTGAGCTTTAATCCTTAATACTGTATTTTTCTTGCAGTTTTGCATACATTTTCCTTTCCCATCGCTTTCTAAACTTTTTGCAGAGATGACCATTAAAAAAACATTTTATTTACTGTGAGATCAATGTTTTATAGTTGGGTTTACCGTCGTTGTCGACCTTAACTGCAGGTTTCAGTGGGACCTGAGGACCTTCCACCTGCTGCACACTGCTCCTGCTCTGGATCAGTGCCGTGTGGTCTTTAACAGCAATGGCACCATCATGTATGGAGGTATAGGTCTGACTCTCTTAATTTGGCTGTACATAACACTTCATGTTATGACTGATCTCCCTTCTCTTAAACAGCGATGCTGCAAGCTGATGATGACCATGACGTCATGGATCAGCAGGTGACGAGTCCCTTCGGCTCATCTTTCAGAACATTTGATGCCACGGACTACAAGCCTATTGGTTGGTTGACTTTACCTTATTCTGCAATGTCTCAAATTGTTTTTACCTCCTCTTTTTACAGTTTCGAAAAACCTTGTGCAACAATTATCTGATATCTGTCTCATCTGTGTCTTGGTAACAATAAAAGATAAGGCTTTAAATATTATAAAATAAAAAAAGCCCCTTGTTATTTATTCAACTTGGTTTGTGATGTCTTTGTGATACCTTGGTGTGTTAGTGGTTGCTGAAAGTAACTGACCTCCTGCTTCTGATTGTGATTGTAAAGTTTGGTTTTAATTTAATTTTAAATAGCCACACTGGATGTGAAGAGGAACATCTTTGATCTGTGCACTGATACCAAAGACCACTACCTGGCTGTCATAGAGGTACTCGATTAGATAAAAAAAAAATCTCATCTCATTGGTGTTTTTTTGGGTGTAGTTTTATGTTCAGATCTGTACACAGAGAATTTGAACTGATTGCAAATCAAAATGATAATGACAATACTCTGCTTTTTCACTATTATCGTAGGAGATTTTTAGGACTTTTTACTACTGGTGCTCTTTGTATAATGAAGTTTTTGCATATTTTCTCTGTAGAACCAGGATGCGGTGACCATAGATACTGTATGTCGCCTTTATGAAGTTGGACGACAGAAATTAGCAGAAGAAGGAGATGATGATGATCAAGTAAGATTCATAAAATTTGAAAGAAACTTTATTTTCTTCTATAGTTTTCTTGATTAATTTATTTTTTATGCATTTTTTATATTTATTTTTGCAGTTCTTGTCAGAATTTTTGGTTTGCGTGATCAGCGTAGATGGTTAATACAGAGCTGCTCATCAATCTGACATCTGATGTGCCTTAAATTGAGATTTGAATAGTTTCTTTATTGCATTTCTGTGTTTTTCAGGATGAAGATCAGAATAATGATTCCTCAGACACAGATGATGATGACGATGATGACGATGATGATGACATGGATATAGAGCCCCTCATTGAAGAACTTGCAAATGACGAACAGGAGGACCAGGAGCAAGCTAACTTGCCTGTAGATGATGCGGTATCTGATCATTTCATATTTTCACATCTGAATCATTACAGTTATTTTTCTCTTAAACGTGTCAAAAGTGGACAGAGATATAAGAAATTTATAAGAAGCTGTTTAAAAAATATATAGTTTTAACTTCATTAACATGTACGCATGCTTTCGTACTATTATTACCACTGCTAATTCATTTGATGGTTTTCTCAAGATTGTAGCGATATGGATAAATTCAATTCCATCTAGTAGAATTACATTAATGAAATATAGAAAATTAATATTTAGGCAGTATGGTTTCTAAATTTAGCTTTTTGTTTTTCTTCAGATTGAGGCTCTTCTTGGTAATACTAGTGGTGATGATGGTGATGATGACGATACTGATCATGACTCTGAAACTTTAGACCATGGAGGATCATGTAAGTAATGGTGCCCATCTGCTGTTAAATTAACCTGAATACAATGGTTTTTATTAGAAATAGCACCTGTTCTAAAAATGTGCACATCCTATCTTCTATGTACACTTGAAAAAGATTGCTAAGAACTTTAGACTTTGTGAAATGTATAAGACAGATTAAATTAATTACAATTTAATAAACCCATCTGCTTTATAAAAAATTTGTTACAAATACCAGTCCTGGTATATATATATATATATATATATATATATATATTTTTTTTTTTTTAATTAGTATGTTTTTATTTACAGTGTATGTAATTAAAATGTATGTGATAAGAGAGCTTTAATTCAGGCATCTAATTATGCCCTTTTTAGAAATTGTATTCCATTCAACTTGTTTGTATAGCACAGACCCACCACAAGTATGAAATTGACTATATATGTACAGAGATAGTCAGTTTTATAGCCTCATTTTAAATTCTATTTTTGCATTTTTAGTGAGCCTAACTAAACATCTTGTAATTGTGTGAAATTAAATTAAATTAATTTTTGTTTTACTGTTTTAACTGTCATCTATGTTTTTATCAATTGAAAATTGAAGTTGATAAAGTTATCGCACATATTGTAGCAAAAATGTAGCACCTCGATTTTCACAATGAAAGTAAAGTCTGATATTGATGCATTTCATGTAACTTTTATTCCGACTCCATCAGTAGAGTTTTGTATAATTTACATGTCCAGCTTTTGAGTTTCTTATGTTTCCTTTTATCAGAGAAATTAGTTCTCTGATTTATTGTTTCACAACAATAAATAATAACCGTTGCATAGGAAATGATTGGCGATGCATTAAAATAATCCAAATCTATTGTTCTAAACTTTTTTTTAAATTATAATTTTAAATGAATTATGCTTACATATGTTGACTGTTTTGTGTTGTCATGTTTCAGGGTTTGGAGAAGAATCAGATGATGACGACCCTGACATGTTTGGATCCTTACCTGACTTATGGTTTTAATGATGTAAGAGTAGACGCTCTGCCCTGTGAATCCCTCTTAGAGAAAATGCCTGAAAAGTGGTAGCCAAAATTTAAAGTTTTCATAAAAGGATCTTGACTGGCCATTCATTTTCCATTTTTTGTCCCTATTGGAGTGATTTTAGAAGATTTGGAAATATATATATATATATATATATATTGCTTTTTTGGCTTTTTCCATTGGCTAAAGATATAGCACATACATTTTTTTTCACCTCTAATTTCTACCAATATATGTAGCAAAACCACAAATAGACCCAGTTATGAGAGCCTGGTGAGAAAGTATAAAATTGGGAATAAATTACAAAAAAAAACATTTCTTGAGAAATGTATATTTTTCACCTTTTTGATTTAAGCATTGTTTTATTGAATAGTAGCTGAAGAGCAATTTTTTTTTAATTAAAAATGACCTGCAGAAATTTCCTGATTTGCCAGGAAACAAAACATATTGATCCTCATGTCATCAGCTGATATAATAATAATCTTATGTGCATAGAGAAAGCTTATTTTCTCAAACATGTGCCTCACTTGGGTGTTTGTCGATGTTTTATTCAAAACATCAACAAAAATAATTTGAAGCGCTTTCACGTCCTCTGTCTATGTAGGAAATGTGTTCATGTGAGCAAAAATCTGAAATTTTAATATGCACTAGTGTATCTAGAGGTAGGATCCTAAAAATATGAAAACTAATGCTTGTCAGGCAGCAGAATGCAATTCAGGAAAAACATTTGATAGAGAAAGGTTCTCTCTCTAGATACTTTTGATGATAAAGATCAAGTGTTGATCCTTATGATGGTCTAATGGTTAAAAATATGTAATTACTGTTAACTTTTCCTTGATGAGGAACTCGCTAAGAAACCAAATATTACCTCTACCACATTTCCGTTGTTCTTATGTATTCTAACAATTGGAAAATGAGTTTCAGTAAGCTACGTGACCCAATTTCTCCACCAGATGGCAGTACATCCCAACCTTGAGTTGACAAAAATATTTTCTAACCCAGTACATTTCACGGTTTATTGTTTTTTTAAATACTGTTTAATTTTAAGTTAGTGTTTTATTGTTTTGTAGATTTTCCAAGGCTAGGCTTAGGAAATGTTTTTTTTAATTGACTATTTATTTTGGTGTGTCTTTGTTGAATTTTACATTTAAGCAAAAATGATGCTGTTTTTTATTTTGTTTTTGCTTTTTTCTCTCATACCCCTCAGGTAATTGGAAGCAATAAGCATATGAGTGTAAAACTGATCAAGCTGGTTGGATGACTACAAGTCTGCAAATGTTTTTTAGATACTTAATTTGAACAAAAATTATTTTGAGGTCACATATGTGATTGTGTTGTCTCCAGCAGAATGTTTGTTTTGTTATTTATGAGCCAAAATTATTTTTGATATTATCAGAAGATAATGTTGCTGGCAAAAGAAAATAACTTTACATTCTTTTACACATTCAACCTGTAAAGACTGAAAAAAATTGTCAAATAATTCATATGCTTCCTTACTTAAAGGAATTCACTTTACTATCAGTTACCATTTGGTTTGAGGCTGGTTGACTTCACTTGGAGTTGTGTTCGTATAGTTTCATATGACAGTCTGTTTTCCGCATTAAACAATCATTTTACTCTTTTACCCATACTTTCAATTGACCTATTGTGGGGGGATAAAAAGTACAAAAACTGTCATGGTTACGGGTCTGTAAGAGTGCCAGTAGTTTACACATATTTAAGCCAGCATAGGACGATAATGTGATTTAAAATATGCAAATCCTTGAAACCTTTTGTACTGTTTTCAACCTGTTGTGTCCAACTTGTGAAACTGCATAAAACAATTAGCAATAACATGGGAGGATTCTTGATTATTTGGTTTTTATCAATATTTTCTTGGTCTTTAGTAATTGGGATAAATTGTTTTGGATTCACAGCTGCAGTTAGCGAATGGCAACTCTGGTTTTCTCTCTCTCTCTGTATATATATTTTAAGTCTGGTTTCTGACTGAATGAATGTACAGTATAGTGATGCCTCAGCGCATTCTCATCACTGATGACTTGAATTGATGGTTTAAAATTTGGTTTGAAAAATTTGATCCAAATTAGAGCCTGTATAATTGTTTCTGCTTGATAAAAATCTGTAAATTAGTTGGATATATTTGTGTATTTACATCTATTGTTTGGTTCTTTGTTAACTAAAACTATTCTATGCAACTTATTGTTATACTTGCATGGTCTAAATTTATGATCATTGTGGTGAGGCATTTATTTATTTTTTGCCCATAATAAATCCAACCTTTGTAATACACATTTGCAATCACTTTCCTATATGTAGGATCACCTGATGAATAATGGGAAACAATTTCTGGAAAATGTGTTGGAATCTTTGCTTTGTGATTAGTCACTTATTT
This sequence comes from Xiphophorus couchianus, assembly GCF_001444195.1. Taxonomy (NCBI): domain Eukaryota; kingdom Metazoa; phylum Chordata; class Actinopteri; order Cyprinodontiformes; family Poeciliidae; genus Xiphophorus; species Xiphophorus couchianus. Next base: position 8,442,775 of record NC_040247.1, read on the forward strand.
GAATGTTTACCAGGGTTAAGTAAGCAGCATACGACTATATGGTTTTTTTTATTAACACAATTTTATAGATATAGAAAAGAGAATCTTGATATAATGTGAAATAAAAATGTGTAGTTTTATAGAAGTGCAGGGAAAATGTTTACTGTGCTTTCATTATCAGTTGACCAGTACATCATCTGGGTAGAACTATGTTGACGTGACGAGGGAGGTGATGTGGATCAAAGTTCGTGTTAAAAGTTAGCTCCAAACATGCAAAGTAAAAAATAAAGAAATAGAAACCGCAAATAAAGTGAATTTTTTCAGAGCTGGCATTGAAACAATCACAGCATATTTTTACTCAGTCTATTCCTCGAGAGCAAGGATCTGCAACTCTTGGCTGAAAATGATCCTTTAATCCTGGAAATGTTCTTCAAGAGATGGAAGGCTGTCTTTATGTGGCTCTGGAAGTTCAGGTCAGAGTCCATCACTACTCCCAGGTTTCGGGCCTGATCGCTGGTTTTTAGTTGTAATAACTAAAATATTAATCAACCAATCATACCCAATTCCTTTAAGAATCTCTGTTTTAGTAGTTTTAGTTTCATGTTCCTTTTTTTAGCGTTATTTTTTATGTATTCACTTAAGATGAGTGTAATTGCAAATTCTTTATTAATTCTATTAGTGACTAGTGTAAAAGTGTTTCTCAAAATAAGCATATTTTGATCAGTAAGTTATAGTTAGAGCTCATCAAAAAATAAATGTACGTAGCCTTTATAAACTGGTAGTTGCACTAGTCAAATTGGCTGAATGTAGAAGTTAGACTGTTGTTGTCTACTGATTGGGATATGATGACTTTTTGTTCTTCTTTCTTTTTAAATCATCACTGATTTGGAGATATCACCTCGTCAAATGTCCATTTTGGAGTTCCCCTTTTGTGTTTACAGAGCAAGACACTTTATGAAAACCTTAAAAGCGGATAACAGGTGAGAGTGAGTGTTTATTCTGAGAGACGATCCTCATTTATGGTCAGTCTTGCATAATGTTTGCATATGTGAATATTTGTGTTTAACTACATTCAGTGGGGATTTGATGGAGAACGAAAGTCAGTAGTTTTTCCCATCATTGCAGAGGTCATAACATTTCTTTGTTATACCTGCTTTTTATTATTGATCTTATGTAACATTTTCTGAAAACTGAAATTTTGGGTTATTTGCAAGCCAAAATCACCAATATTAAAACAGGTAAACTCAGAATAACTCTTAAAATGTTTGTTATTCTGTGTAATTAATTTAGGATCTCTCTCTCTCTCTCTCTCTCTCTCTCTCTCTCTCTCTCTCTCTATATATATATATATATATATATACAGTACATATACTGTATATATAGATCTATATATATTTATAAATATCTATAGATACAGATATCTATAGATATAGATATATAAGTGGTAAGAAGTGATCGGGTCTGTCCAGTGTCCACTAGTTTTACAATAATTCCCTGTGCAGAGATGTCGGTGTGCTGCTCAGAAACATCCACACGGTGGCGCAATTACAAAGCTGTTCGTGGAGACTTTCAATGGGCCTCAATAGCAATATGAACACACATTATCTGTCAATATGCATTGAAAATAATTCACTTGAAACATGAGGAACTATGTCGTGTCACTTTTTTAAAGTTATTACACAGTAAGTCTTTAAAATCATTGCTTCTGACGCTCGTGCGTCACGCACTTGAATATTACATATATTTTAATATGTTTTCAACTCACGTAGCGCGCCCTAGTATGTACCCACAGCTCGCATTTAGGTCGTGAGCTTTCCGAGCCGTCTCCCGGACAGATGAGCAATTTTCACCTGCGGCTCGTGTCACGTCACTACAAGAAAACCTTTAATGATCGGTTGCTGCAGCAGACAAACAGTCGCCCGCTCCAACATTAAACTCTCCTGCTGTGGACGCACTTTAACACGGGCTCCTTCTCTTTCACGAGCCGCTTAAACAGACGGACCCCGAGCCCAGACGGGAATGCAATTCTTTCTTTTTATTCCCTCTCCGTCTGCACCAGGACAAGTTAAGTAGTTGCAACTCGTTAACGCATGCGTGTACTTAAAAACATGGGATGCATGGGAACTCGGATGCTGCGCTGAATGAGAAGAGGAGTTCTATGAGCCTTGACCAAAACCATCAACAAAAACATTTTTCCCCGGTAAATTTTGCGCTATTTTTAGTTTCAGTCAGGATCTGTATGTGCTTTCTTCTCTTTAGGCACCCACACCTGTCTTACCAGCGCTCAGACCGGTGTATAAGTAGTAGCCCGCAGATTCCCTTCGCAGTGACGCCTGTTTATCAGATTTCTTTTCCTCGTAGCTGTACTTCAGCAGAGATGGACAAGCACAATGCGCCAAACCTGACGGGATAAAACATCCCTGCTGGTCACTGTCAAAACAACTGAGACACCTTCAACTTCAAGAACCTAAAGAATTAATTTTTTTCTTTGCCTCCCACCTTCCTGAGGTAAACTTTTCTAGTCCGCGGCTCTCCTCCTGGTCCCCTTCCCTCTCTGGGTGAAATCACAGCGGGATTTCTATGAAGCGACGCCTCGAGTGATTAGACTTTGTTGGGGATTTTGCTCTGTTTCCAGAGGGACATCATGTGGACTCCCACGGAAGACGAGAAAATCGGTGTTGGTGAGTAAAAAACAAACAAAAACACAGTTCTCTATCAATGTGGCTTTTTATTTTGTAAGCATCTGTTACACAGAGAGGACTGTCATGCTGAGCAGTCAAGTGTCTCCAATTCTGACTCTTTAATAATGTTGGCTGTAAGATCTTGCATAACCCCTGTCCTAACTGGAATCTTGAAGCATTTCCTCTTTAGTATTTAAAGAGAAAATATTTAAAAGTGGAATAGTTTTTACACTTTGCTCTGTCTGTATCAGCATATTCAGAATGCTGTACCTCCGACTCCGGTACTTTTGATTTTAAGGTCTGCTACAAGAGGTGATGCAAGAATCTTACAGTGGGCTATCCGTCTTAAAGAGCTGCGGCAGGAGACAGACCAATTTGTAGACCCCAGAAAGCCTGATATAGGCTTTAATATCCAGTAAAACGTGATGGAAAAGAAAAAGAGTGATAGAACCAGTGGACTGTACAGTGATCTGTGACCTCGGTGAATCAGCAGGAATCTATCCGAGTTTATTGTGCTGTGGTGGATTCACAGTTAATTGTTTCAGAAGACTTTATTAGGGACCATTATCCACAATTCAGTTATTCTCTCAGCCTTGTCTATTATCATTAATTGTCTATTATGTACATTATTCACACAAAGTAATGTACATAATCCTTGAAAGCAGTCACTGCCATACACTTATGTAATTTTCTTGAATGCCTTTATTATTCTGCAGTCATCACTCAACACATTAATTGCACCTAAAGTAGTTTTGTTGTTTGAGTTTATTTAGTTAAAAAACAACAACAACAAAAAACCATTTTGGTCTGTTCTAAATTGTCCTACATTTGAAATAAGCCAGGAATTTCTTTGGATGATAAAATCTTAGAATCATTTGTCAATGGCGTTTTCATGTGCAATTTGCTAAATGTCTTTTGGACATTTCCTTCATATACACACTCTGTCTGTTTTATCAGGAACCCCTTGATAAAATTAGTTTGGATCGTTTGCTTTTCCTTTGGAACTGACTTAATTGTTTATGATTAATCAAGTTTTTGGAAACATTCTTCAAAAGTTATTTCCCAGACTTATATGAAAGCACCATTACACAGTCACTGATAACCTTACCCATTGATACAAGCCAGGATAGAGCTATTCTTTCATGTTATGAGAAAACATTCTGACCACACCATCTGACCATCTTCTGTACTCTATTAACTCTAACGCTTTGTGCATGAAGAGATGTGATTCTGCATAACTTGGTTGTAACAAATCATTATTTGATCTTCTGTATTCTTGAAGCGGTCTCCCCATTTTTCCTCTAACAGCAGCAGGGAATTTTCATTTGCACAACTGCTGCTCTCTAAACATGGTCTCTCTTTTTTTTACTATTCTCTGTGAACCCAAGAGATTGTTCTGAGTAGAAATCCCAGCTGATCAGCAGTGATGTATGCAGACCAGCCCATTTGGCACAAACAACCATGTCAAGTCACTTAAATACCCTTTCTGCCCCTTTCTGTTGATCACTTTCAATATCTTCAAGTTGCCTTTATTGCATCTTGATACCTATGTAAGTGAGTTGCCGGCATGTGATTGGGTGAATAATTACTTGTGTACAGATTTAATAGGTCTGCTTAATAAGGTGGCTGGTCAGTATATATTGAAATAGTCCAAACTTGAACCTATTTAGTTCAACCATGTAGCAAATCTCATTTAATGATGATGCCAAAAGACGTTGACTTGTTCACAAAGTTATTTTCTCCTGGAGTAATCCTCATGTAATTACATTTTTGTTCAAAGAGTTGATGCCGCTTTGAACTAGAAGTGTTGTTGTGCCTAAAACGTCTGCTGGTCCTTCCAGAGTTCCTCAGACATACCAAGTGCCCTAAAACTGCAATTTCTCAACATTCAGTCTTGCATAAGAACTTTGAGTGTCTAAAAACTGTTTTTAAAGCCTTAAAATATTTATTTATTAATTGGGACCACCCATGCAGGGAAAACCCCATCTGAAAACTGATGTGAACTTAGAGAGTCCAACAAAATTAGCATTTTTCAAATGAGGCGACAGACCTCCAACCTCTCCAAACCCCAGAGGTCAGAGCTATCGATTGACAGCTGCTCGGACCGTTCCAATTGACCGATTAGGGGGAAACTCTACACCAGTATGGTTCTGTGGGAGGAAGCAGGACTCTGCTGACAGGAAGTCAATGTGGGGAATCATGACTCCAGCTCTCCGTTAATTGGAAACAAACATTAGCTGAATCTGAATGAGACGTTATTCCTTCCATCCCCATCTTCGACTTTAGCCTTAGTTTTCTGATCATGCTCTATTTATCTACTCTTTTACATCAGCTTAAACTTCATCATGATTTACATGAAAAAAAAGCTCAACATATTTTTTTCACTAAAATAATTTCTGCTGCGAGAATTTGCGATAATTTTTTAAAGTGATGTTCGAAGAATATCCAGTTTTTCTTTGGTTACAATCTGCTCCATGTCATATGGAAATTATAGCAGATTTTTTTCCTCATTTGTTCTCTCATTATCCTTTCTTATGAACATCAATAACTAAATAGGTGCACAACAGAGAAGACATCAGGAAGTCTTTACTATTGGCGGTAATATTGGGATCAAACAAATCCTAGAAGAACTCATACTTGGAAACTGGTATGATTGTTTTCATGCAAGTGTGTTCTGTGGCCTTTGGTAATCCAAGCATTTGTGATTTTTGCAGGATAAGGCTATGCATACCAAGGCAGACAGACTGGTAACTCATAGAGGCGTTCCAATGGAGTTGGGATGACTAGTGCCTCGTTGTAGAAAACAGCTATTCAGCTGCATGAATGCAGCTTTGTGGCACCCATAGAGGTTCCTGAATGAAGCTTCACCTCCCCCAGGGCTGCACTGCACACTGCTCAGTTCTCACACTCGACACAGAACACATACTGACACATGGATGGGTTGAGAGAGAGATGGACATGAGAAGTGACATACTGTTCATCAATTATACCTGCTAAAGGTCTGAAATTACGCATCATAGCAGCTATTGAAATTATGTGGTACTAAATCTTATCAGCTTCATCTTTTGATAATCATCAGCGTATTTGCAGAATTAAAAACATAATACCTTATTTACCTCCATTATAAGAAAAAGTTAAGATGTTATTAAAACAAACTCCCCAACTGAGGGGGATTTAAAGCCTCACAATAAGGCTATAGCCAGCCAGCTGGGTCACTCCCAGAACCTGCCTGTTATGAGCTGAAACGTTGCAAGCTGCTGGACCGCCGTGTCAGCAAATGACAGATATGCTGAAGAATTTTTATAGGCATGAACCAGCAAACCCAGTGTTTAAACTGGGTCACACTGAAATTAACTGATGTGTAATTTATGTCCCTAATTTATCTAATCTGTTTTTGCTCTGACCCATTTATCCTGGACCAACCTTTCAAATTTTTCTCCCTGTGACTTACTATAGTGTCCTTTCGGATTTGGAAAGCTCCAGTACTAGAATACAGATGGTGCCATTATTATACTTCTCCCCAGACAATGAAGCGCTCTATCAGACATTTCTCTTATGCAAATCATTTTCTTAGGGTTGGATTTAATTTAGTAAAAATGTTGATGTATTATGCAGCAGGATGTCATGTTACTTGGTTTGAGTAATGTCCCTAATTGGTCATCCAGATGTTGGCACCCCCTTGTAAAGATGAATAAAAAGATGTTAAATTGATTTATTGAAGAAATACTGTACTGACAGAGTGAAACAGATTTTCTATTTAAAATGTTCTGGCCATGTACTCTAACAAGATTCTTGGGGCTCTTAGAAGAGAATTGGTCCCACAGCATCAAAGATCATCCAACATGCTGATATGAGGTGGCTTTCATATTTTTGTCTTTTGTTTTACTCCAAACCCTTCCAAACATCTTCCATTTGAAGATGGGAAACAGAATAACTGCTTTTTTGTCTATTTTCTCTTTAAGAGCTTTAGCAGCTTTCACAGATGGGTTTAAAGTGTGATTGTTGATGGTCTGCATTTGCAGTATAGCCATTACTTTATGAAGATATTGGAGCTATTAGTGAGCAGGTGTGTGTGTGAGTGGGATTGGTTGGTCTTTCTGTTAAGTTTTCTACAAATCAAATAGTTTTCGATTTTTGAGCTTCATGTCCAAACTGAACTTTAGATTCAGAATTAAGCATTTTCATTTTTTATTGCTGTTATGTTTCACAAAAGATGGGGGCAAGATCTATTTATCTTTTGCCCTATATTAAGTAGGATTAAGGTTTTTATGCTTATTCATGCTCTTTCGTCCCAACTTTTATGGAAAAGCTTTAAAACACCCGTTATAATTTTTCATTTTATCAACAGGATTATTTCTGCTAAAAATAAAATAAAACCATAATCTGCATATAGTGTGCAGTTTTTGCATCCTTTAACAGCCTGCTAATGGAATGAAGCTCCGCCTGCTGTGTCACGATAAGCTGAACTGCATTTGAACTTGAAATTTGTTGAACTGCCACTCTGCGGCATGTTGCTGCTTTTCCTACTGTTGGTGTTTAGTGACCCAGATTTACACTTTTAATCATTAGAAAGTGCTGTTATAAAAGCTTTTCTCAGAGGAGGGAAAGATGCTTAATTAGTAAGAGATTCCACATTTCCTCTGATACATAACATAACCAGGTGAGTCTTCCATAGTTGAAGCAGAGAGTTTTAGTATGACACAGTTAAAAGTGATGCAGGCGAGTGTCCCAGACACTTTCGGTCTGATGGTTTGTTGGGTGTTGACAACTACTGCTGAGAATCTCCAAAAACTTTGCTGATGGTGCATCCAAATCCATTCCCTTGATTTTAATTTTACAGGAAAGGGATATTTAGTTCAGCATTGTTATTGTTTCCTTCAGAGTGTGAAACAAATATGAAACATGACAGGATCTACATCAAACATCTTTCCTTTTCCCCCTGTCTGTTCCTCTTTCCATCTGTTGTTTGCCGCGATGTGATTACGTGCTAGGGATGTGAGACAGTAAGGATCACTTGATGAGTTCAACTGTTGGTATAGTGTTTTTCTGTTGAATCCTAATATGTGTTTCCTACTTCAGCAACCGTCTCTGGAAAACCTTATCCTCCTTCATATAGATTGAGTCATTCTATTTCAAAGAAGAAAATATTTGAATGAAATTAGATTTTTTTTTCTTAAAGTGAGGTTTTAGATCATATTTGCATATTTATAGGCAGTAACTGAGCACTTTTATGAATGCCATGTTAAGCATGCCTTAACAGGTTTATGTATATTTTTTGTGTGGGCACATCTCGCTGATGTGCTGGAGGAGATGCAAATACTCCCATTGTAAATAAAAGTAAGATGAACACAAATATGAAATATTTATGTTGTAAAACTGCAGTTAAAGGCCATTAAATGATGGTGTCCAACGAAAGCATAAACAGACAAGTTGCAGCTTCAGCACCTGTAGTAATAAATGAAACAGTTTTTCTAACTTGGATGAGATGCTATGTGCTTTCCATAAAATGTTACTGGAATATTATCTCTTAGTAGGGAGTAACATGGATCAGTGCTGATGTTTCGCTCTTTACCTCAGTTAATCTTCCAACTGCTTCATTAGGACATTATCAGAATATCTTCAATGAAACTGAAATACAATTCTTATAGCAAAAATGTATTTTAAATAGTAGTAATTTTAAATTATATTTCTTCTAAAAATGCTATTAATTATGAACATTGCTTTTATTTCATATCCCAAATGTAAAACATTTGTTGCTACAGAAAGTCATCAAACCAACTGATGTTTTGAATGAACGTTTTTGCTTCATCTCTTAAGTCAGCAGAGACACAGGAAGCTACTAGAAAGGTCACATATGAAGACATATCTGTTGGTCTTTCAGGCTGCAGGACGGGGAGGGAGTTTAAAACTTCAAGCCGTTTACAGGAAGGCCAAACAATGTACAACATCTTTGCTCGGTTTTATCCTTTTGATCTGTCAATCCTTGTCAGTCCTGGATTTGGAGATGTTGGTAGTTTTTCGATCAGCTCGTATTCAGGGTGAGGTTCTGAGTCCTCCAGTATTTACCACTGGAGACAAGCGTTTCTGTAAAGTTGTCTGCCCTAGCCATATTCAACTATAATGTCAGATTCTAAAGACAGATCTTGTCTGCGCTCACACACACACACACAGCATGACTTTGTCTCTGCTCCCAATGAGTGCAGTTAATGACTGCTCATGGCAAGAAGACTAGAAATAATATTTTGAGTGCTGTTCTTATTTCGTCTTATGTTATAGCTCTTAAAGGGAAATCAGTGTCTCTTTCTGTGAATACATCCACATTGTACTACTGAACTGGTCTTGACAGTCTTTAAACCACACTCAAGATAGGTAATTGTACTGGAATAATGTATTTAACTGACTCGAAAAATATCTCTTTTTTTGCAAGTAAAAAATGTGAAAGATTTCACTTATGCAATCTGAGATTCTGGCTGCTATCCGTGGTCCTGAAACTATTCTAACCAATGCTGTAGTTGAGGAGAGCGCTTTTCCCTTTTGATCTTTGCCTTCAGTTTTTATGTTCTTTACCCCTCTTGCTTAAATTACCTAGTCATGAGGATGCAGCAGGATTTTCACATGAATCACAGTGTCTTGGTCTGTGTCATGTAATTCCAGCCGCTCCACTCATTCACAATCTGTAGGGGAAAAACTGAGACCACAATCAACCTAAAGTATTCACTGTTTTCCCACATCAGAGTGAGCAAGTAGGGCAAAACACCAAAGGCAAGAGACTCGAGAGGATTATGTGCAGAGCAGCTGGACTTCAGAGCTTAATGAACCTTGGTGATGGGCGGCGGTGTCCTGTAATTGCTTTACTTTATGATGATAAAATTATTTACACCTCAGTGAAATATTGCAAACCTTGTTACCGATCCAAGTTGATGTCAGTGTAAGTGGTTCTTTGCATTTACGCCACAGTGTTGATCTCTGTAATATATGGGTGGATTTTGCTGGTTGCACACTTGCTTGGGGACATACTGTGTCCCTCTCATGAAAATTAAATAGACCTCCTCTATATTCCCTCTCATTCTAATAGTTTATTGCATGTCGATTCAAAGAAATCCAACATATACCCACAAACCTTTTTTAAACTCTTACCATCTTTTTAGACTTGAGACTTAATTTTCAATTTCTCTCTGTCATTTTGTCTTCCTGACTCATTCCTTATTTCTCTCTTGTATTTAAATAATTTTATCCAAAACTATAATCTCTTTAAACACCTGTTTTTAGCATTTAGCAAATGACAAAAAAAAAAAAATCACAACTACTTTGATCAACACTAAAATCAAGATTATTTAACTTATTGCGCTTGGAAACATGGAGTATTCATCATATTCATAAAAATATACTTGGAAAACAGAATGAAGCATAATAATGTGTTTCTACCTGGTTTACTGTAAAGTCTATGATTATAGTACTCAAGTAGAAAAAAAGTGGACTGCTGCCTCCTGCTGATGTTAGGTTTAATGGATGCTGTATATCTATTTCCTGTAATTGGCAGAAAAAAAAAAGATGTTGGACTTTTCTAAACAATAAAAAGGAAGTAAATATTAAAGATGCATTTAATGGTTCATGTTAAGAAAGAATTTCCACTGTTAACGCTCTGGCTGAGATGTGGGCACCGTCACCCCGCTGTGGGTGTTTGCGTGTGTGGGTCACGGTTAGTGTTTGTATGGCTCTGCGTTCTGGAGGAAAGTTCCGTCGTTGTTATGGTTACTCTCGGTTTCCGCAGACACCCTGGTAGGACAGGTTGCACAATCGCCATAACAACAAGCCAACTTCTCTGCTTTCATTCAGAAAACAGAAGTGCATCATAAACAGCCCTGATCTCTCAACACTGAGACGTATTGGTTTGGTATCAACATTTATTCCAAAAGTTGACTGCTGACTCACTCAGTTAGAAAATGTAAGTGGCATAGTGCTGGGTAACCTCTCAATATTGTATTTGTGACTGCAGACATGCAATCGTTGTATGTGCTGTGATCAGAGTTTTCCTGAGTTTATATTTGAATTGGAGGGGTATATTTTTTAGTTTAGAGTTAAGTAATCAGAAAAACTACATTTACATTTCATTAACGCTAACTGAAACTGACCTGTTTTGATTTATAAGAATGTTTGTTTTCTATATGCTATGGAGCAAGTTATCCAAAAGAAACGTGTTTCTGAAACCAAAACATTTTCACATGTCAGAAAGATTATGTCATAAATAAAACTGGAAAACTCAGGATTTTTCTATTTTAACTTATAACCAAAGCCAGACTGGTCAGGAAAAACAACTAAATTAAGGCCTCTAGGTTGGAGTTATAGAACAAAGTTGGATAAAGTGCAGAGTTATGCAACTATTTTTGGAGACACAGTGAGATGTTTTTGTTCAAGAAAAATATGTGTGCCTGATATCATTTAGTCAAAGAGGTCTTGGAGCAAATGGGGAAAGTGAGTTGTTCCTTCATTTTACATGTGAAACCTAAGTGGCTCATTCCTGGAAGGCATGGACAGAAACATCTAGGCCACTGTCCCCTCTCACACCTAAAAGGACTCTCTCTTCTCAGAAGTCTGTCATTAGTTTCCTTGGAAAACGTTAGGAGCACTTCTCTAATGCTTTGTAAGTCCTTGTCACTCTGTTAAGTGCTTCCACTAATTACGACCTATTCCTACTCATAACTGAAGTAACTTGGCAGTGAATGAAACATGTAAAAGAGCCAACTTTTTTCCAGCCTGCAAGTTTCTGTGTTTTGTTATGCCATTAGTGCTGGCTTGCTCTGACAGGACAGGATCCAAACACTAAGTTGGGATTCACAGAAGCAGTTTGATCTATTTTCAACTGAAATAGTAAAACTGAGTTAGGTCAGTTTGTTCTCTTCCCATATGAAAGGAACTAGTATGTTTAAAATGTTTAAACCTTCATCTGAAATTCACAGTTTTTGTGCTTTAAGTCTTTTTGTTAACTTTGTACTCCCCATATGCTCCGTCCTCTCATAAGAAAGGAAATGGGTAATAAACTGTTTCTAACATTTGAGCTGTTTTCTCAAATGCAAAACCCAACTGTCTATTTATTGATTAGTGGATAAAATAGAACAGTTTTTCTGTCCTGCAGCTGGTTGTCAATGGGTTGCAGAGTAGGGCAGGCAATCTTGTCATGTAATTAAAGGATTTTTTTTAGACTAAAGACTAAAGTAAATGAGCATGGATGGTCTTGATTATTCTGACAAGTCCTCTTGCAACTGAAAGTGGATTAGTTGTGCAACCCGTATTGGGTTGATAAGTAAGATAAGAAAAGCAAATGCTCCCTGTATATCCAATAAATAAATTAATTTTATGAGATATTTTTTAAAAAAAGAATCACCACTCAAAGTGAATAGCGCTCCAAAAATTCAATCCAGTCATATATTTACTTTTTTCTGCTTGATTCACTTCTGATATCTAATTAACTTGTTCTGCATAAGCCAATGCTTACCATATACAGTATGTTTTAACTATTTGGGCAGTGAATTATGCCCAACTCTGTGTTCATGTACATTTCAAGTTGATTTATTAACAAGCTTGGACACCGAGGTGAGACTTGCAGATGTTTATTCAGACATCAGGCATAATATGTACACCTCCTCCTATGTTCCGCATCTGGATTTATTTCTTGGATACACACGGAGCAAAACCCCCGCCCTGCATATGAGAAGACACAAATTTTGGTTGACACAAAAAGTCTGGAGGCAGCTCTTATTTCTCCAGTATATGAGTTTTCCTCCATTCCATGTCTATATAGTTGTACCTCTAATTTTTTTATTTTTGTTTCTCTGTTTTAGTTTGTTCGCTTTCTCTACCAAACAGTTATTTTTCCCCCTGCTGTGTTCTCCCTCTCTTTCATCAATCCTTCACTCAGTGTAATGAATATTTAACGTAGAAATGCTATTATTAGATGTAATCGGCCCTCTGCTCCATCCACCATCGGGCTCAGCTTTCTGGTCTGCGTGGTTTTATTCCTTCATTATCAGACTGAGGTTGAGTTTCAAGTCACTTTTAATCATCATCGACAAATGTTCTTTTTTTTCTGTTGGAGAATGCAGATTGACAGTAATTTATGATGTCATGGATTAGCTTTTATTTATCGATTTGTCAAACAGGAAAGTGCTTCTGAAAGTTCATGATTTTATACCCAATAAGTGATAAATAGCACATCAATTTAAAAACTTTGAGCATATTATTTGGTTTGAAAGATTTTTTTCTTTTGAGCTGCACATTGTAAGCAGGTACATTACGTTCCTTAAGCATTTTGTAAAACGTTAACTCTTTCATTTTTTGTCATATTTCAACCACAAATTTGAATATATTTTATTCAGATTTATATATTATACAAGGAGTCTCATACTCCCGTCCTTGAGGACCAGTATTATGCAACTTTTAGACGTCTCTTCATCTTAGCAGTTTTCCAAGGCCTTAATGTTTTTTTTTAATTTTCAAGAAGATTTTAAAGATGTCTCACCAGTCTCTGGCACCAACATCACAACATTAGTAGTTCAGGCAGCTTTTACAAACAAAAACAGAAACAGTACCTTTACCAATAAAGATATACAATATGCTACTAAAGTTATTTTATACACACAACATAAATCTACCTACAAACTAATACAGATAATACAGAAAGCAAACAAAATCAAATCAAACTAAAGCTTCTTCTGCAATGAGGTAGATGAGCAGGGAATTCCCTAAGGGTGAAGTCATTATGGTCTGTCTTCATATGTGCTCTCCATGAATCCTGCCTTCAGGATATTTTTTTCAAAGATAGAGTTTAGTGGACTTCAAAGGAAAAGCACAACAAAACACTAACAAGGTTTGTGTCAGACAATTTAAGTGTCTGCTTCATCCTAGTGTGGGAGATTTTTTCAGCATCCTCACAATGCTTTAGAGCAGCGTTTCCCAATTCCGGTCCTCAGGCCTCCCTGCTCTGCATGTTTTAGATGTGCCTCTATTCCAGAGCAGCTGATTCAAATGATTGCATGACCATCAAGTGCTGCAGAAACCTGTTGATCACCCATATATTCAATCCAGGTGTGTAGCAGAAGGGAAACACCTAAAACATGCAGGGCAGGGAGGCCTGAGGACCGGAATTGGGAAACGCCGCTTTAGAGGTTTGTTAGAGAACATCAGTAAAAAAAAAAAATGTTGTGTAGAAGTTTAATGCAGGTTTAGGTTATAAAGCAATTAAACACATTTTTAAAATGAAAAGAAAAAATACTTTGATCATAGGTTCCTTGCAAGAATATGGAGCTCTTTGGCAAAATCAAACATATTTAAAAAGGACATTTTGTAGGGTGTGTCCACCCACTATTGGATCTCAGAAGCCTTATGTTTGTTCTGGTACATTTTAAAATTCTACTGGCAAAGTTAGAAAACCTGAAAATACTGTGATATAGCGAGTAACTGAAAGTCGGTAAGATATCGTTTTAAAAAATACCACATTTAATAATATATGTTGCAATTTGAGATGAACTATTTGTGTGTTGGTAGATGAGCCAAGACAGTTCATAGCAGCAGAGCAGAGCTTGGAGATGAGAGCAAAATGCAACAGTGAGTTCAAATACTAAAAAACATCTTCTTAGCTTGTGGGCACACATTTCAAAAAGCTTGTGAGGAATGTAAGTGAGTTTTATATAAATGTTGCCTTGTCAATATGCCCACATTGCTTTTAAATCATTTAAGTTGAGGTCAGCAGTTGTTAAATGTACAGTATATATATAAATGTACAATATATACATAAAAAATCCAACTTAGTCAAAGCTCTGGCACATGCCTCAAACTACTTTCAAATGGCAAACAACCTTTTTATACCGCAGGTACCCAAAGTCCATTCTTCATGTAGTATTTGTGGACCTTGTGTGGGATAAGCAATTAGTGTGTTCTGCTTGTTGGGGTGCACTAGTGTGGGTTTGAGCCACAGTAATGAAGGCAAGGCAAGACCTTAGAGACACCAGTGATTAAATAAAAATAATAGTCAACATATTCTTTTGTTTTTAAGTTGCAAGTTAAAAGAAAAATATCGGCTTTGTATTTTTTTTTAAGAGGTGGATTTTACGTGACTAGTTTTCCATTGAATAGATTAATCTATGACACATTTTGAAGTTTATGTACTTCTGAAGTCTGTCTTTTTTAAAGAAATGTCCAAGAAAATTGCAAGTGGGTTTTTGGGGTGCAGGGAAAAAATAATTAGAAAAAAAAACACTTTTAACAATATCAGTCATATTTTAATAAAGTAAAGGTTTTTAGTTATCTTTGGGTAACAAGTACAGTATATCCATGCATGTCTGAGGAGGTGTTATGTGGACCTGTGTGGCTGCTTTAGTGTGTGTGGCCTTCAGGCTACCTTACATTCAGCGTCCCATTGAATTACAATAATGGGCTGGTAATAGGCCTCACTGAGTGGTTGGACACTGAAAGGGGGGCTGCACTAAAGGTCAATGAGCTGCTCGGGAGCCTATACAGCTCTGACAGTCTGTGGGTGAAATGGGTTTACTGTACCATTAAGGCTAATGGGTTAGTGCTTCACCTAAAATATCTGTCCAGCTTTAGGAACTGGGACCACTGCAGGAGAAAAATATACTGTTGGTAAAAACAAAAACCCTTTTCATTTCAACAGAAAATGGGGTAGTGTGTTTTTTTACTCTGCCATTTGTCAGGTTACGCTGCTTTCAAGAGGGTAATGTAACATAATGGTCTATATTTCCTGTTAGCATCTAACTTGCACCTTACAGCTCTTAACCCTGTGTGTATATGATGGCTGAGGTGGAATGATTTCTCAGTTTAGAGCAATGGTCAGAGTTGCACAGCAAGAGAATCTGGAGTTCAAAATCTGTTCAGGGCTTTTCTGAGTGGATGATCTCTGTCTATGCTGGGTTTTCTCTGGGTACTCTAGTTTTTTCACCGTCGAAAAAGAAGAAAAGCACATGATATGATAATCAGGGATTCTAGTCCCTTGCAAAAGTGTTTTCGTCATTTTGTCATGTTACAACTACAAACGTCCAGATAGTGCAAGGATAAATACAAATGTTAAAAGTTTAGCTTACATTTGCATTCAGTCCAAATAACATCCAGTGCAACCAGTTGTCTTCTGAAGCCTAATTAGTAAATAGTTAATCCGTGTGAAATTTGTTCTCAGCATTAATGCAGCTGTTCTGTGAAGGCCTGAGAGGTTTGTTAGAAAACATTAGTGAACAAACAGCATCACGAAGACCAAAGAACTCAGGAAATATGGCCAGGGAGAAAGACGTGGAGGAGTTTAAAGAGGATTGGGCTATAAGACAAAATTTCCAGCTTTGAACATATTACACAGTTATGTTCTATCTAACTCTCTAAATGTAACTTTTTGGCATCCTAACATTAGGTATGGGAAGAAAATAAGAACACTGAGCATAATCCCCCACTGCCATGGTGGTGGCAGCATCATCCTGTGGGAAAAGAGGAGGGTTAGAGAAGCTGGTCAAACTTGTTGGAAAGATGAATAACGCAGGGCAATCCTGGAAGAAAATCTATTTGAAAAACATTTGAGCCTGAATGAGAGGTTCACTTTCCAGCAGGACAGCATGGATGCAGAGCTGCAGGGGAAACATTTAGATCAAAGTATATTCAAGTGAATTTATGTTGGCTTAGGCTTAAAACTATTTGAAAGTTTTCTTTGGTTAGACTTGATAGTTGATGCTTGAAGACACTTATCATAGTACTCATGTTAAGAATGTTCAGCAAACATACAAACATACATAAATCTGAAACGTTTACATTTCATGCCAGCAAAACTAAACAGATACTTTTGCTAATTACTTCAGTTTGACATAAATAACACTAAGTAACCTTTTAAAAATCAAATCACTCTTTAGCTGTACCACCATAATCGTTGTTTTCATCTGGTTTATCTTTTGGTTGGATTACAGCTCCTGTAAGCCCTGAAAATGAATGTCTCTGCCTCATCTAAATTGTATTTCTATAACCCTTCAAGTGATTAGATTGTGAAATGCCGAATAAGAAAATGAGCACATTTAATTTGGATTAAGTGAAACCCACACAAGCCAAATCAAATGTTCCATGTGACACTTCAAAGCAAGAAATCTTAAATATTAAGTTTTCCAAACATTGAGGGATGCATAAAAAGCACTCATCAGTGGAAAAACTTAACAGCATTAGGACCTTCTAAATCCTCCAAAGGAGATGCTTGCACCACTCCTGTGTGGTAACAGATGGAGTTACTGCTGTGGTCTGCATGTTAAGGACACCATAAATGTGTGTGTAGGAGTGCGGTCCGCAAGTCGACTAGGAATTAACATCTATCAACATAAATTATAAACCATATATTTAAATATTTTATTACTGTGTTCTTCACTGCTCACATTAAAATTTACTTCTCTATCCCTCAGTCGTTTTAATCCCATCTTTCTTCGTGTCCTTTGACCTGCGCTCTATCTTTTCCCGTCCACTCATCAACTCTCTCTTTCTGAACCCCCCACTCTTTCATTTTAGCCTTGTTCCTCCGTCTAATTCCAGGGAAACGATGGACATTTTCATTGACCTGAGTAGATTTGGCTTCTCAGGTTTTACTAAATGTGCATAGGTAAGACTCACTGAAAGTTGCAGGTTTGTAGCTACGCTTCTTGTATTACGATATCTATGTGGTAATGCGGGGATTGTGATGGACTGTTCTCCCTGCTGCCCTCTGGAAAGAGGTTCCACAGCATCCGGTGCAGGTCCACCAGGTTCCGAAACAGCTTTTTCCCACTTGCCATCAGACTGCTGAACTCTTAACTGGACTGCACTCAAAAAACTGGTCTCCACTTCATACCTTGCACATATACAGAGCTAAATAACTTCTATTTTACTGTCATTCCTGCACTTTATATTTTATATTTATATTTACATTTATATTTTATATTGTATTTAATTTTATTCTGGAGTAACCTCATAACATTGGAACCTCAAACATTGTTCTGAGCCGTATGCAACGAAATTTCGTTCTGTATACACCCTGTGCATGCAAAATGACAATAAAGTCAGTCTAAGTCTAAGTCTAAATCTAATTTTCAAGTTCTCTTTGTTGTATTTATGGAACTGCTTTACTAAAGATTAACACACTTTCTTTATTCCCCAGTGAGAAGCTGATCCGCTCCTTAAAACTTTAAAACCCTTCCACAAAGCATATTTTTTTTGTAATTTCATTTATTGGATTTACTAGGAATTTAACAAAGCAGAAAATGCTACATTGCTGAGCATTATGAAGAATAAACATCTTACTCCTGCAGAGTCAAAATCTCTTCTTTCTTCTTCTTTTTTTACCTTTATGGATTTTGTTTTCTGGGTATGCGTAGCAAAGTAGTGTTCCTGTAATTTTAAATTCAATAAAACCACCTCTGACTTGCTTTGAAGTTTTCTTGGGCAACTATTAATCTTTTTATTTACACAAATATAATGTAGCATTGTTAGGATGCTTTGTACAACAACGATAAGGTTATAAGGCACTGGTGTACCAAATACGAATGCTTTAAAAGGTTCTACTAATGATGTATTTTAAAGTCTGTATGAGTTTCAGGCAGATGATGAAATCTTTCATGCAGATCGACAAATGTTTTTGCTCCCAAGCAGCTAATTAAGGGCCAGCGGTGAAGCTCGTTACAGGATTTGTTACCTTAGTTTGAATTGGCTTAACAAAAAAACGTTTCCCCCCTCAGAGCGGTATACTAATTTATTCTAATTAACATACAGTGCCTTTAAATATCTCTTTTTTTTTTTTTTTTGCTTCTCTATGGCTAGTATTAGTCTCAAGATGCTTAGGTTGTAACCTAAACATCTTGAGTGCATTTATTTAAGTATTATTAAATCCACTTCTATTAGTCTTGTTGCAATGTTTTTATTGTAAAAAAAATATCACAAGGCATGTACATTAAATTTTTCCCCATCAAAAAAATAAAATGTCTTCATGAAGCCCAAAAGAGTCACCAAGAAAATCAACCTCAGTCTGAATAACTGATGCTAAAGTCATCAGTGTTGCTGATCCTAAGTCTAAGCTTAGGAGGTCAGGCAGAGTTCATGGCACCTGAGAGGGGATTCCTAATCTCACCTTGGGAATGAGTGCAGGATGCTAAAAATTAAGTGGTCATACATGTATATGTTGAAATCTTGAAATAGATCATTGCAATTATCTAAAAATTACCTTTTCACTTACCAGCATTATATTAGCAGTTGGCTATTTTGTTCATTTTTCTTGAAATTAACAAAAATACCGCTTCTAATTTCTCTTTGTGAACATGTTAGATATTCAGAAACTGAAACAGTCAAAGTATAATTTTCAATCTTTTCTTTTAGCTCTTTTTTGTCTCCAACTCATTAATATTCTTCACTAACAGTCTGCTCTGGCAAGCAAGATTAAGCAAATTATGCATAGAAGCATTTAACTAAATGTAGAACATGTACTGTTTTACTACACTGGCCCCATTTCTGAGCGTTTCTCTGTCTGTTCCCCCGTGTGAGTGCAGATAGAATAGCTCCGATCATCAGCTAGCGTTGGATAACCACCACAAATCAGCTATGAATATTAGCCTGCTGTTACTAATTGATTCAGCAAATTACGATTCCTCACCCTTAGGTTGAAAAAGCCAATAAACGCTTAGTAGAAATAAATCCTCCTGACTGGGGGAAAAGCTGCCGCTAAATTGGAATAAATGTTATTTTCCATCTGTTCATAGAACTGAGTGGATGGAAAATTAGACTGTGAAAAAGAATCATAAAATATTTTATATGAAGTTTTAAAATTTAAAACCTCTGAAAGGCTACCAAAATAATAACAATTTAAGGATTTTTAAACCACAGTGCATATGCATCTGTAATCTTTGAAAATCGATCTGAATTAACACTTTGCCAGCAGACACCCAACATATTAAAAAATTGAGTAGACAGTTCATCCTCAAGTTTGAGAACCATTGCACATTTACACCAGAACAACAAGAATGCAGAGTGTCATTAAGATTAGTTTTTAAGTAAACGACTTATTTTCAGAAAACAGTTTTGATTCATTTTGCTTTCCAGTGCTTGAGGCAAGAAAAGTTGAGAATCAGAGCAGCTTTACTGCATCCAAATTAAAATACAGGATATAAGAGATTTAAGCAGGCATAAATGAGACCTGATTGCAAAGTATTATGGTGACATAATACGGGTCGTGCCTGGGACATTATGATATTCCCTAAGCATTTGGAACATCTTTAGGCAATCAAAAAGACGAAGAATAAACTAGATTTAGTTTGCTTATTTCACTCAGAATACTTATGTGAACTGGTGACCTGTACAGGGTGTACTTGTTTCTCTACCAATAATGAGAGAAGTACCTCTCTTTGTATTTTTATTCTAAGAACTACAATGTGTCAGAACTACTCAGTTTATGCATGGATGCATATGCCCCCAACATTTATTATCTTTTTCTTGAAATGAGCAAACTGCATCAAAGTACATGCTGTTTGTTTATGTGTTTGTGTGACTGCAAGTTGTGGGAATTCTTAGTTATGTTGGATTTATTGAATTTCTCAAAAGTATACATTTTCTACAATTTTCAGTTTTTGACCTGCTAAAAAGGAAATCATGTGGAAATTAGCTGATTGAATGCTGTTGAAATATGAATGGGATTATGATAAAAGAAAAACACATTCTGGTATGACAACATAACTATTGATACATACTATCTTATTAACAATAAATAAAAAGCCAATTAAACCATTTAAGGCCACACAAATAAAGACCTTCCAATAACGCAATATAATTTGAGACGTTTTAGTGTGGTGCCAGACAGTCTTCACCGAACTCAAATGGAAAACATCTTATGTACCTTCCACCAAATAAACACTTAACATCGATCTTTCGGGTTTGGTTAAATGCACATATTCGGGTATTAGATGCTTTCTGTGGGTTTAATAGCTCTTAATTGCAGGTGTAAGTGGCCACCCTTGTCATTAAAAGGACATTACAAATAATGTACATACATAAACCAGAATATTAAATCGATTGTGTCTAAGATCTTTGTTTTAGAGCCTTGAACTTTATTTTGAAGGGAAACATGTCTGGATGAATGATGAGTAGCTGATCTGAGCTGGGAACACTAAGCCGCCGACTTGCAGTCAGTGAGATGTATAACTTGACACCCATCCAGTCCCCTAAGAGGCAGCTGGGGTATCGTGTTGGACGGAGGACGAATGAAAGTGACATCATTAAGCCAAGCTGACTAAGCGCTTTTCTGGGATGAGACAATTTGCTAAGATGGCAGACTGTTAAACCTGTAATACATGACTGGGCACAAGGCGAGGATGAAGGATTTGAGTTCGTACTGGATCTTAGGGAAGTAAATTAAGGGCAGGATGAGTAAATTAAGCGCACTCACTGAGTGGTATTGATGGATAAAGATGGACTCGTATATTTTGCTTCCTCTACATAAAATGAAGAATAATGTTTAAACTGTTGACTGAAACTACTGAAGAAGAGAAACTGACATTTGAACCTTTTTATGTTGTTTTAATCTTAAAGTCTATTTGGCTTTGGTTTGTCTGACTCCTCTGTTAATGACTTCAGTTAATAATAACTCTGGTTCTATGAATAACTTGGAATCAATAAATGTTGAATAGCAGCAACTGCTCCAGCTCAGTACATGTTGGAGACGATGTGAGCAATGAGCTGAGTTTTAAGATGGAGCTTCTAACATGTGAATATTGTCTGCAGGCACAATTCAGGGTATTTACATAATTATAAATGTGACAGATTGTTGCATTTGAAATTTCAACTCTACAAGGCACTGCTTATGCATGTGCATCAGTTTTTGAGGACATTAAAATGCCTTGCCAAAGTATCTATTTTCCCTGAACTTTTCAACTTTTGTCACATTGTAATCACAAATCTCAATTTATTTTATTAGGGTTTTACGTAATCGAGCAACACAACGTAGTCATTAATTACAAGTTAATTCCAAGTATCTCAAAGTCAGTCAGAAGTTATTTAGACAATCTTTGGACATCAGTTTTCTTCGACTCTTGCCACAGATTTCAGATGAATTAGAGTGGGGACTTTAACAGTGTGATTCTTAAACATAAATATGATTTGACCTAAACCTTTGCATTGCAGCCTTGACTTTATGTTTACAGTTTCTATCGTCCTGGAAGGTGAAACTCTGAACGTTTCTGGCCTTGTAGCAGTGTTTTTTCTGGGATTGCCCTAAATTTGCCCAATCAAGCCTCCCCCAGCTTTGACCTGCTTCCTTGTCCCTACTAAGAAAAAACATCCTCAGAGGATGATGTTGATACCACCATGTTTCACCATAAGGATCTGCTGCACAGTTTACACCCTGCATCCCAACACATGGCTAAATTTTTTTACCTTTTGTTTCCTCTGACCAGAACATATGTTTTTCACGTTAGTTTCTAAAACTGAAAACAAAACATCTTAAGGCTTTCTTGCAGGCTTTGACAAGGGCAAGATTTGTGTGGCACACAACTAAAGGTTATTGACAGATTCTCTTTTCTGAGCTGTGGATCCCTGTTAGCTCCTCTAAGCTCACCTCAGGCGTCTGATTCTCTGAGTAATGATCTCTCTGCCCAGACTGGTACCTTAAGTGGACATTCACGGCCTGTTAGGTTCAGTCATTCTATGAGGGAGCTGAATATAATCACATCACACATTTCAGATTATTTGTTAAAAAAATATGAAAACCTGGTGTTGTTTTTCTTCAGTATCACTTTTAGGTCCAATTTTGTGTTAATCTGCCAAATCAAATCCCAAATAAAACATGTAAATGTATGATTCATTTTGTAAAAATAAATCTGCACATAATTCAGTCAGCATCATTTAAGTACAATTACTGCTTAAAGTGGTTCAAAATGAAATGCTGTACAGTAAATATTTAATCAATTTAAATATTTTAGTACTTTGTGACAAGGGATTTAATTAAATTTTAATTAACCGCCTCTCTTGTTAACCTTTCATCCCAATTGTCTGGAGAGCATCGGCAAACGGTGTCTCTTACAAATGGCCCATCTCCATGTGAACAACCCAATTTTGTCTAATCTTTATCAGTGTTGCAACAAACTGATGTGGATAGAAAAAGTAGGAACAGTCTAGATCAGAGGGACAGGTTATGACTCTAGTCAAACACACTTTATTTCCTCCACTGAAAGTAGAATTAATCCTGTTGATGATTTGGATGAACCTTTTAGTAGTTTATATGTTTCTGAATGTGTCATTGCAATTATTGTCTTTGTACATCTGCCTGTGTTTTCAGTGCTTTCTACAGCTTAAGTTAAAAATCTATGGTCCGTCCGAGCCCAAAGAGTGGTTCCCATCAGTGCAACATCCTTCACTAACTGAACCTTTGAATCTAATTTGTCCTTTCCAGGTGTTCACTTGGAAATGGCTATTAAAATCCCAGACTGAAAGAACTAGAAATGCTACAAAAGCTTTTCCTTTTTATGCTGTGTGACTTTTATGCTGTCAGTGATCATTTCAGAATCAACATCTCTTACCAGTGCAAGCTCCATCTCTAATAATAAAAAATAACATTAACAAGTTCAACTCAAAATATTGTTGGCTGAGCAAAGGCTCTATCAGTACATGTGCTGTTATTTAGTTGAGTTGAAATGTATTCATGAAGAGAAGCAGAATCCCCCTGACTTTCTTTGAGTAGGATAACCTCCAACAAGAAGCGTTGATTGGCAAATGTTTTCCTAATATTAAGCTCCTGTTATATGCAGCACACTGACAAAACTGTACACCAGTCTCAAGTCTGTTGGATCCTCTAAAAGATTTCCTTCATCGATGTATTTTGCTTGATCCATTCTCCCATCAGCTCTGACTGTCTTCCCTTTTCCTGGTGAAGAAAAAGAACCCCTACTAAAGACCGCTGCTTAGTTGATGGGAAGATTGATCGAGCTAAGTACCTGACAATACTGGAAGAAAACTTGTTGAAAACTGCAAATGACTTTATACTGAGATTGATGTTCACATTCCCGCAGGACAATGACTGTAAACATACAGCCAGTGCTAAATTCAATTACAAGTCTGTGACAAGACTTCTTAATTGTCTGATCTGACTGACCATGAACTGTTTGCCAAAGCAGAATGGGGAAAAAAAAAATCTGTGTCTGAATGTGCAATCCTGAAAGAACAAGTACTCTAAAGGACTGGCATCTGATTTTATAGCAAAAGTTGTTTACTCAAAAGGCCTGAATACAAGTCAATGTCACAGTTTTCATCTTTAAAGTTTTGTGCAATTTTCTTTCAACTTCTGATTATGTGGTTTCCCAAATAAAATACACTGAGACCTTCAAGAGGTGTGAATGTGAATGCAATGTACTGTATTCAGTCCCTCTTTCTTAAAGAAGAATGTGAAGAGAAAAGTTTTGGCTTCAGAGTTTCTACATGACTGATGTCCTGACCTGGAGCATTCACACTACAGAGCGAAAGCACCAAAGATTTAACCTCCAACTAGGAAAACAAGGTTCCCCCCAAAAATATGTCGATACTCAGTAGAGTCATGTTGACCTAACTGTGTGGTTTTGCAAGAGAAAAATGCACAAAAGGTCATCACCTCTGCCTAGTAGGTCCTTAGATGCCCTCAGAGCCTGTGGTATTATTAAAGATCTGATCCTCTACTGCTCTACTGCTTGTATCTGCTTGACCTTCTGCCCATAAACAGAAGATTCAGGACAACAAAAACATGGACAGATTAAAAAAAACAGTTTATTCCAAATCTACGGCAAGAAGTTATTTGTTAGCTAGAACACGTTGAAGAGAACAGCTATGTAAAGAATTACATCAAAGTACATGATAATGCATGACTTATTTTTCACAATTTAAACTGATCATTAATTAATTTTTATATTTACTTACCTAAAACTCTTCAGATGTTGCAGTTTGAATTAAAAAAAAAGTTACAATTAGAAGATTTGTTGATAATATACACCTGAAACTATCTTTTATTTATTTATTTTTTTTAACAAAAGAAAGATTTTTTGTTGTACAAATGTAGGAGTGATGGCCAGGTGCACAACTTGTCAAAGCAGTGAATGATATTCTCAGAGAGAGAGAGAGAGTAGTTCTAAGATTAGATACAATCGTGTCCTGGTGGCATCCTCTAAAAGCGGCGATTGTGCAGAGCGCTGTTGGGTGATTAGTCTGTGTTTTTTAAGCCTGTATAATGGAAGCTTAGCCCAGTGCTCCAGTTTCAGGGCAGGAACAGCAAGCAAGGCCATCTGGACACCAGTACCCTTAATGCTTCACCATTGGGGTCCTTTAGGTCACGCGATAAACCAGCCAACCAACCAGGTGAAAGCAGAAAAGTAATGTATTGAAATGTTAACAAAAAAGGTTGAGGATTAGAGGCACTAAGAGACTGACCTGTGAGTATATGAATGTTTTATTGCTCAGACCTTGCAACAAGTTTTTACTTGTACATTGTAGAATATTTTAACAATCCAGCAGTTTGGTACATCAAGCTCAGAGTTTTACAGAAGAACAGGCAGTGTTTCACTTATGCATGAGTGGGGATACAGTAGATGCACCTGCCGCTTGGTACTCACGTAATTTCACATGCAGAAATATACCAACAAACATCTGGCTGATCTGACTGCCCCACATTGTTATTATTGGACACAACATGGGGGAAGGGCTCCATGTTGCTGTGTTTATGTGTGTTCATATCTGTTAACTATCAGAGAGATGAGTGTTAGTCTATGACACAAGCATGCACTGATGAAGTTTTAAGCAAAGGTGGACTTCAAATTATTTAAGTCTTTTTCAGTTTATTGTCAGTTTTGCTGATGGAAGTTTCTTTTTGAAAAGCATTGTTGCATGAAAAGAAAAACAACCAAAGTGACCTTCAGAGTGTTCCTGCCATCCTCAGCTTGTCTCCTCACATCTGTTACTGTGGGTGTTTGTGTGGTTGGGTCATCTATAGTTGCGAGGACCGATGGTAGTTCTGTATCTTCCAGGCATTTTGACCCATTGTCAATTTGATTGACCAGAAGCTGGAGGAGCTTTCACACTCAGTTCATGGGCTTGAGGTAACAGCTCAGGTTTAGATCTCAGTTATGGTTAAAAAAAATCAATGTTGTATTTTCTTTAACATTAAATCTTACTTTTTGCAATGTTATTATCATACAAAACCATGTTACCAGTGTGGTAAGCTCCAGTAAATGGGTTTTAACAGGTTTATCTTTCCTTTACTATAAGAATATTTTGACCGATAATTAAATTCAACAGTTTTTAATCAGTTGAATTCATGTATACATTGCTTTCAAAAAAGGTCTTTACTTAAAACTGTCCAGGATGAACTCTAATGTGTTTAGGGATTTCCTTCCTTGATTTAAAATGTTAAATTAGTTTATTGTTCACTTTGTTTCCCTTCTATTTTAGATGAATGTTACCACAGATAACTTTGAAATGAACATAATAGCCTGTTAGCCAAATTCCTGGTTTACATGACAAGTTTTTTATGCTGATTTTTGACCAGTCTACCCCTTCTGACAATCATAAAGATGTTCCAATTATCATGATTAACAATATTCTTAGGAGTTATTCCTGCTGTATGTTAAGACCCAAGGTCATCAGAACAACTCAGACCTCTAATTGGAAATATTCAACATACTGAATTATCTTAGCCTAATATTGCAGTGTTGCTCCCCAAAACACAAAGAAAGCAAAGTGACGGAAACATGGAGGGGAATCTAAAATATAGTAAAGTTTTTTATATAGTAAAGTATATATAGTAAAAGTATATACTATACTTTATATAGTAAAGTATAGTAAAGTAGTAATGTTTTTTTCTCTGTTAGAAATATTCCACACGCTATCGCCATTGCTTATTCCTTGTCAGGCATATCTACTTACTCTGAACTCGTCTTTGACCGAGGCAACAGTGCTACCAGTTGTCCCACCTTGAAGCTGGAAGATAGTTCATAATCTGAAATATAATAACATACTGTACATAATACATAATATATAATAACTGTGCTGCAATATAAGTTGATCTGATGTGAGAACACTCATCAGTTACAAATTATATAAAATATGTTGTGACTCACTTCGGTTCTAAGTATTTGTCAGAACTCAGGAAAATAAAACGCCAAAAAAACAAGTGGTTGTTTTTAGGATATATTCATAACCAAGACCCGAGAGAATCCAGGCAGAATTGAACTACTTTTAAAATGCATGTTTCTGTTGGAAGGAAGGAACATTAACACTGAGGATGGAATCATAAGACCTCTGTAGGTAGATTAGAAAAGGATAATTTTCATGAGATGAGTAACTGAGCATAGTTTCTGATAGTTTAAGAGCAACTATTGTCAGACAAAAGCACAAACATATTGACACATTTTGCTATCAGTCATGAGGTTTTCCTAGTCCTTTACAGCTTGCTTTTATATTAAACAATTTAAAAACTGCCCTGTTGTCTTATGGAAATAGTCAAAGCACTTAGTGTGGATCCAGTAGTAAAACATAAAACAGAACAAATGAAAATAGCTTGTCTGAAGTTATACGAGAGGATGGGGAAAAGCCCTAGTGACATCTAGCATAATACGAGGTGACAGAAGTCGAGCAGAGTGAATAAGGGTGAAAGTTTAGAAACTGTGTGTGCGTGTGTGTGAGGCCAAGAGCCCTCAGCATCCCGGGCATCTCTCATTCAGCCTCTGCATGTAAGTGCTACTGACCTCATTACTCTGCCCGCTTTCCTTTCGTCTCGCTGCCCAGCAGATCAAGGAGACAGATTGTGAAGAGAAATGACGGGAGCAACGGAAACAGGGGACGAAAGCGAGGAATGGCAGAGAGGGGAAGCGAAAGTAAACACAACAGAGTTTATCACAGTGGAGAGGGGACGTTCGTGCTATAAGGAATCATTGGAGGTTTAGGTGCAGTGCTGTTTGTGTTGTTTTAGGGATGTTTTTCTTATCCTGTTTTTTTTTTTAAATGAGGATGTTTGTTTACTGGGAAACTCTCTTTCAGGAAAATGGTGAACATCCATTTATTATTCATAGGCTGGGAAACCTCACTGTAGAGTTAAGTTGGTAAAAAAAATAGCGAACACAAGAAGCCTGTCGTGAGTAAAAATCTTGTAAGATTCTGCATTAGTCATGTAACCTGAAGGCTTTCCTAGCTTTTGGTTGTTTTAGCAAATAAAAAAAAGAATAATAATAAATGTGACAAAACACATGGGGAGAAGATGTTGGTGGTAGGAGGTTGTCCTGTAACTAGTGGGTTGCTGGTTCGAACCCCCGCCTCAGTCATTGTGTCCTTGGGCAAGACACTTCAAAGCCTTGCGTGCTACTGGTGGTCAGAAAGACCGGTGGCTCTGATGCATGGCAGCCTCACCTGAGTCAGACAGCTGTGGCTACAATATAGCGTGTGAATGTGTGTGTGGATGACTACATGTAGTGTGAAGCGCTTTGGGGTCCTTTGGACTTGATAAAGTGCTATAAATGTACAGGCCATTTACCATTTATTTTTAACGCAAAAGTTACAGTGTTTTGGCTTTGGAAGCTTGTCCTTCCAGCACCTTTTAAGAATCAGGTTATTTTTTAGAGCTTATCTCTCTTGTCTCTCGCCCACACGTACATTTTTCTTAATCTTGTTAGAAAAAACAACTTGCAGATTTTTTCACAATACCATCTGCCATCTTTGTCATCCGTTGATAGTCAGATAACAGCTTCAGCGTAGAATAGCCACAACCAAATTTGATCTTGTTAAGCATTTCAGCCAAGAGAAAAAAAATAATATGTATATTTGTAAGTGTTGGGAGATAGAACAGATTAATTAATTTATTTTCTTCTGCCTTTATTCCTTTCATTCTTTCATTAACTCATTCATTTGGTCTTTCCTTTCTTTTGTTGTTTTCTTCTTTCTTCCTTCCTTTCCTTCTTTCTGTCTTTAATTCTTTCTTTCTGTCTTGCTGTTGCTTATTCGTTCTGGATGCACTCACTTTGTATTTCCATTTAAACTGTCCTATTCATGCTTTAGATTTGCAATGCTTCTCTGAATACCAATATTATCATAAGAACCTGGGCTACTTCTGAAAATCTTCAACTCTTGGGAAAGTATGATTAAAACCAAACACCAGAACCGATTTTTCATACTTTTATTTTATCTTTTTTTTATTTGTCATTTCAGAAAAACAAAAAAAGCATTAGTAAATGAACAAATAGGGCAATGGATGTGGCTAACAACTGTATAAGGATGACTCTTTCTATATGTGACATCTAAGACATTTTAAATTGTAGATGGCAAAATGATGGGTAGAGTAATGTCTGTTCTGATGTTTTCTTGATTTTAGTTTTCCTTCAGGAGTTTTGACAATTTTTCTAATCTCTTAAGTGCAGAGTGGATGGATGAGCATTGCTATCACACAGCAATATCTATATCCAGAGATACTGTAGTCTGCTCAGATGCAACGTTTGGTTTATATAGATCTTATTGCTCCCCAATCTCAGATGTGAAATATAGAAAGAATTTTAATCAGACATTGCTTTCTGTCATTTCTCTGTAGGCTTCCACTTACAACATTGCCTGCAGAAAGATGCTGCCATCAACCTTGCGATACTTTCCTGTTTTTACTTTGTGGTAATATTTTAACAAGGCTTCTTGTCTAGATTTTCAGACATTTAAGTGATATATATCACCTTTTGCTATTTTGTGCTGCAGACAAATTTTGTTTTGTAATGAGTCTGCAACACTGGGAAGTAAAGAAGTCCATAAAGTTTGCCATTGATTTTGTTCTGCAATGCATAGATCCTTAAAATGGGGCTTTTAAAACACTTAATTTTGTATCCTGAGGAAATCTCTGAATAGTTTTTTTTTTATTTTATTGGCCAAAGTGACGCAGCTCAGAAATATATAGGGAACTTTGGCTGTTCCTCCTGCTGTTTATCTCATTCTCTGGCAGATGTTGTGGAAGCAACTCCCACTGCTTCTTCAGCTGTTTATTGCAACACATTTGAATATTAGCTCTAGTTTCCATGGGGTGGCCTGTGTAGGTGTTCCTGTCATGTGTCTGGTTAATTTCAGTGTGGTTTCAACGAAACATAAAAATCCTTCAACTTTTTGGGTTTATTTTAATCCTGTTCATTTTATGTTGAACACAAACAGGGTTAAACGTAGAATAAAAATGTGTCTTCCTTTTTTTCTTAAGGGGACGACAAAATTGTTCACAGATGTTGTAAAGATTTAGTTTATTGGAGGACACAGAATGGTGGACAAAATGCTCGTGGCGGTAGGAAAAGAGAGTAATATTCTTCTGCAGCACTCATTTAGGGTGTCTCCCCACTAGTCTGGTAACTCGGTTCAATTGAGGACAAAAATTATAACCTTTGTTACATTTTCAACTGGTGTGGTTTGCTTTCACACTGCACTGTCAAATGAACCAACCCAATTGGAAAAACAAGTTCACCTCCTAAGCTGCGGAGGTCCTACTGCTGCAACTAGAACCACTGAAAGAAACAAAAACATCTGAAGAAGACACTGAGTGCAACTTCCTTCATCATAAAATGTAAACAAAAATGGAGTGGCATCACATTTTAGTGGTTATAGGATTTCTCTTTTGTTTTTGGTAAAATACCATGAGTAATTTCCCCGGTAGCGCTAGACATGCACAATTGCTTTGGTTATATTTACCCAGAATTCCCTGTGCTATAGTTCGCTTCCTGCTTTCGGAGGGTCTCCGGTTCGCTTGACATCCACATATTCATTTGGTCTGCTTTAGAGTTCAATTACGCATTCACACCTCGTGAAATTAGCCGGACTTTCTATTCAATCCAACTAATATTTGAATAAAGTGGACTACGCAGGGCTGATCTGAATGCACATTAAGTCAGATCACAGTTTTAATTACCTCACGTTTTACCAAACTCCACTTTGCATGTCTTCCTAGATTTTGACATAAGCTACACTGTCATCATGTCATTTTCACTCTTTAATGCTGTTAACAGACAATTAACAGTTGGCCTCCCTACTGATGTAAATCTACTTAAAATTCCTGCTACAGACGAGAACTCTCACTATGTGATGTTACGTTATCTTTTGCTCTGTGTTTTTGAGCTTGCAGGCATATGCTACAGCTGTAACCCTGCTGCTTGTTGCTTCCATCTCTCTGTGATCCAGGTGGGCCTGCTGTGAAAAATGCACTCCCATTCTCATAATGTTCCTCATTTTTGAATGCAGTTAAAAGTTGTGCCCTTCTAATTCTTCTTGCTTCATTTAGTAGACTTATTTCCTCACCTTGTATATTCACGTCTTCAGGGTGTATCCTGTCTCTTGCTGATGGGAAAAAGGCAAACTTTGTTTTAACAAAATAATTTTCACATTAGAATAATAGAATGTTTATTTTTAAAGCACTCAATACTATATACTACAAATATGGAAGTATATGTTGGAAAAAGAAAGATTTTATGTTAAAATATGAAATAGGTCTATGCTTCTGTAGATCTAATTATCTTCTCTGGATATTTAGTTGGAGTAGAACCCATGAGTTTTCTACATTACTTTTCCTTTAACGATTGTAAAGGTGTCTAAGAGTTAGCAAGAGAATTCAAGAGAAAGGATGAGGGTGTGATGAAATTAAAGAGATAAAGTTATGCCCTCACACAGGAAGAACGTGGGTGGGAAAATAGATTTGCTTGGTAGCTGCCTGAAGTTTCACAATTCACATCTACGGTACATTCAGTCACATTTCTCAAGGACTACTGAGCAAAGCTTGCACTTCAGAAAATGTCATGATTCAGCCCATTTGCTTAATCTTTCTTCCTTTTTTAATTACTCATCTCTTTTGTTCCTCCCACTTCCATCTGCACCTGGTAGAACATTATCAGTCTCACTCTGAGTCGGTGTGCAACAATTATTCACACACATTGTTTTGTTGGGAAAAGGGCAGAATTGCTTGTCAACTCATATTGATGTTTTTCATTACACTTCTTTTTAGCTCAATGTCTGATCACTTTTTTTCCATGGTTACTTTGTGAAAGGTTCAAAATGTCCAGAGACATGCTGCTATTTGAATTCATAAAGTAAGATTTGTCAATTTATTCAATGAGGAGGAGGAACTAAAGAAAAAATGACAGGTTGGAGACCTAACGAGCTAGCACCCTACAAAACACCATGTAAAACCCGGTTTGCCTTTTCACTGCAGTGGTGAATTATAGCTTTTGACAAAAACTCTAATTTGAAATACCAAAATGTTGGCAGTATTCAGATAAACATTGCGATTTCGGTTCTAATTTTTTGTAGCGATGTTATTTAGATCTATTGCTATTGTTATTTAGATCTAAAAGCTTCTGTCACTATTGCTGGGATTTTCAGATGGTGTCATTATATTCATCACATCATCATACGTATAAAGAAATTCTCAAAGAGCTGTTTTTGTGTCACAAAAGTCACTCTTACAATTATCTGTCCGAGTTATTATTTATTTATTTTCATACTTTAATTTTTACATTTCCTGGGTCTGAATCATGACATTTAGCTAACACAACTTGAGACTGAAGAAATACAGCATCTTTACTGCATATTTGGAATTTGCTTAGAAGTGTCATAATAGTAATTTAATACATTTTTGCTTTGGTTCTAACAAATTTGCTCTTGTAAAATGGATGAATGGATGAATAATGGACAAATAATATTGCAATACTATTGTCAGACTATGGCTAACAGGCTACTATACAAGCACTGCCGGTATTAAACAAGTAATATTAATCTCAGTTTCCACCTAAACCTGATGTGCTAATATCAACTTGTTGAACTTCTGTGTTTCAAAATGTGTGTTCACTTAAAAACAGTGTCTAAATTAAACTTTTTGTCTTCATTTAAATTAAAAAAACAAAGCTTATAGTTTTGGATAATTTGGAATGTTTTCTGTTTTCAATATTATGTCAAGGTTTCATTTTTTTAAATTGCTGTAATACCATAAAACTGTAACTTATGTTACTATAACCCTGGCCTAAATGCTACATTATACACAACAACAGTAAATGCTTTATAATCTCTCTAATGTAGTACATAAGAGCATATTTGACATTATGTTAGACTTTCCTGCTTGACAAACATGTGGTGTGTACTGTGGGTCTTGGTGTCAGGAGGTAGAAGTGAGCAGCGTCAGAATAAATGTTACTCTCACAGACTGACACAGGTTACATAATCTACTAGTGAGAAACTGTAT
Organism: Xiphophorus couchianus; assembly: GCF_001444195.1. NCBI lineage: Eukaryota > Metazoa > Chordata > Actinopteri > Cyprinodontiformes > Poeciliidae > Xiphophorus > Xiphophorus couchianus. Next base: position 8,475,670 of record NC_040247.1, read on the forward strand.
TCACTGAATACAGTGAACGCAGTTTGTTTCATATAGAAACTGTGATTTTTCAGCATGTTTGTCCATTTTTCATTTTCTGGAGTATGAAACCACATGATTAAAGTTTGTCAATATGCCTCTATATTTCCATTAAGCATCACTGTAGGAGAAATGGGAACCTTGCAACAAAACGAGAGCATATTATAAACTTGCACAATGTGCAAAACGCTTAACAGTCGCATTCCTGTCTTTGTTCCTTGTGGTCATAGACACTTACTCATGCGCACACAATTGTGAATTGATCCATTAAAACGCTTCATGTATGCATGCTGCAAAGGAACGATAGCAAAAGCCGCAGAACTCAATGAACTGTTTCCTAAACTCTGATTCAATTGAAAAAAAAGCCCTTCTCCTCTTTTTCTCTGTCACTTCATTTCTTCCTCTCATTCTTTATTCTTAGCATTTTATGAAGTCAATCATTTTGTAGTTCCCAAGTGATTGAGTCATTATGGTTTTGCCTGAAGTCGTTGACATTTTGCAGAGAATTAATGCTGCATCTTCATCTCTCTGGGGAAAATTAATGTGGGCTTACATCAGAAGAAAGCTTTCCTCAAAACTCTGGTTTGTTTACAAATAAGCACACATTTGAAAGAGATTTTGAGAGCATATTTGTTTTGATTTTACTACTTTTGAAATTATTTTCTTGGCCAGTGCTCTAAAATTTAGTTGAAGATGCAGATTCCCACACATTTATTTGTATGGTAATCCCATTTAGAAGAAAAAACCCACCAAGATGTTTGGATGATTGTACTGTCTTTTAATGAGGTAAAATGCTTTTCAACAAAATTAAAACAGGAAAAGCGAAGTTCTACTGAATTCTGACAGCATCAATTAACTAAAACATTTTAGCCATGTGGTGGAGTTTAATTCCTAATATGTACTAAATAAATAATTTATTTATACTGGATCTTTCTTTAGACAATTTGTTTCTTCTGATAGATAGAATGGATTCATGTTTTGCTTTTTGTTTTAGTAGAATGGCTTTTCCCCGAGTGTCAAAGATTGATATTTGTGAAATAAAATCTTTCAGGAACTTCAAAAAATGTATTTCTTTACGTATATTAGATTGTTACTCGATCATCAATGTGTCAACATTGTATTTATTTAACAGTGGTTAAAAAAAAACAAAACCTGTAAATAATGATACTATGCAAAAAAAAGTGCAACTAGCGCACTTAGTTTAGAGCCTTGTATTATGATTAAACTGTTATCAGGGAATGCACCTGCACATCTTAATGCAATGTATGAAATTTGGAGGTTCACTATGTCTTCTTTAACTGGCCTGTGATTTGAAATGGAAAAGCATCTTGCAACATTTTTCCAAAAACAAGATATTAAAGCAAAATGTACAATTTCTTTCGCCTCCTACTTTTTTACAGTGCACTGTGAAGCATTCACACCCCACACTCTGAACTCAAGGGATGATTTGTTATCCAAGTTGTGTGCTCCAGCCAGGCAGAGTTTATCCAGGTCAGTAACTTGATCTGATTAAGTCAGTTTACAGTTGCCCAAGGGTCGTTTCTTTTGCCTCTCATGCTTTCTGCCTCTCATTTCTCACCTCAACTCTTCTCTTTTTCCTCCCAATCATTTTTTCTGACTTCTCTTGTGCAGCTCATTTTATTTTATTGTTGTTTTTTCCTTTTTGAAAGCCATACTTGATCTTTCTCTCTAATGGTGGTTTTTCCTTTAAACATTTTATTTCTATAATAAAATGTTTAAAGAAGATTACAACTTCTGTAAAGTTGTAATCTATTTCTAGATTACAACTTTCATTTGCCTAGTACTTTAAATCAGTCGGCTGTAGCTTTATTAAATTTGTCAACTTTATTTACTCAGTTTGTAGATCTGCAGAAAAAAATTTATTTATACACTTTCATTGTTCTATTTAATCAAATTTACAGTTTTCATTCTAACATTTTTTCATTGCAGTTTTTATTTATTATACCCAATTGTGTCCTTGTTTCAGTTGTATACTTATCTTTCCCTCTGTTCCTTGATTTGTTTTTACATTTCTTCATCTCTCTGCCCCATACTTTCACAAATATTAACCATATTTTTCTTTACCTTTGTCCTTTCATCACTTCTTGACTGTGTGTGTGATGGTCAATAAAATTGAGTTGCTGTCAAATTAACCTCAACAGCTTTGTTTTCTTTTCTGTCTTACTCTCATTGAATACAGTCTGGCTTCCTTTACAAAAACACATTGGCATAATTAAATAACTAAAGTTAAAGCACTATGTTTCTGCCAGAGGCAAATATTTCCTTGCATCATTACCACAAAATCCACATGTGAAATCAGCAAATCATGATTAAATCTCAATATGTTCCTGTTTCTAGAAAGTGAAAAATATATTGATAAATGCTGTGGGTGTGTGTTGCAGTAGTTACCAGGGGAAACATTTCAATAGCCGAAGGAAAAGTGAACTAAGCAACTGAAGCAATTGTCAACTACTATTATATAGATTGTATAAAAAAGAGCAGGTTCTACCAAAGAAAAGACTAGAGATGCACCAATTAATAACCTTAGATGATGGACAGTTTTACTTTGATCTACTATAATTGATTACCAGCAAGTACACCCTGAAAACTGATCTCCCCCTCCATTTCATTAATGCATAAAAACTGAGAACTCACTCCACTTCCAGTCAATAAACGCATCTACTTTTATGCTCAATAATTATTGAATAAAATTAAGATAAATGTTAGGAAAATATGCTTCAATGTATTCAAAACAACAACTACTACAAAGGTAAATGCAACACAGTTTCGGCTATATATATATATATATATATACTGTATATATATATACATATATACACACACAAGAATTTTACTGCTGATTGACAGTAAAAATGTCAATCAGCAGGTAAGACCTCAAAGAAAATCCACTGTTACTGTCCATGAAAAGCCTAATCAGCACATCTCTAATTCTGATCCTCGACTGACATCGAACGCATAGTAGGTATTTTTACCTCCATTTGTGCATCAAAGCATAAGTCCCAGATTATAGAACATAAATGGTGTGAATTCTTAGATTGAATGCATTTAATCAAGAGTAAAGTCAATAATTTTTGATCTGCTGACTACAATTTAGGCTCAAAGACTCTAAATCTTAGTTAACAAGACCTTTATTTGCTTACAGTAACAAGTTTTTTTTCCAGGGGGCTCACATGTTTACTATAATTACAGTTGTATTTGGAAAACCCAATTTAATTTAATTTAATTTAATTACAACCTTGTGATTTTAAAACCAAGTATAATATGGATATGGAAGAAGTCAGGCAATCTGCTAATTATGTCACAAAAGCAGTGACTGACAACAGGCGCTCCTGCAGGATCTATTTATTCTCTGCTTGGACTCATGGAGCTCCTACAAGTTGTTTCCAAACCACAACAATTAGCTAAATATTCTTACATGGTCAATGTAAGATTAAGCCAAGATTATTTTTATTTCTAGCTTTTAGTTAAAACTTCCAATGAGTCTTGACTATCAAAATCGTTTTACACAACTATGACTATTACAGTATCTGATGTTAATAGAACATGAGGATCAAGGTAAATGTAGATAAGCGCTTTCCGTGAACGATGCATGTTTAGAAAAAAAATAAGCATCAGGAATGCATCTAGAGACAAAGACACATAGATGACTATGACTGTGACTATGACAGGACCACACAGAGGCATGTATTCACATTAATGAAGGCTGTTGTCTCTATCTGCCAATTAGCACCAGTGAAATGTCAATTGTTAGACATTGGATAGAAGGAGTACAGTTAGCTTGTGGGTGGAGGAATTATTTTTCTTCTATGGTTTTCTTATTTGTTCCTGTCTATCAGAATTCCTTCAATGTTAATCCTGATTAATCCCAACTAATGCTTCTTTTGTTGGCAGCGAGCCTTAAACAAATCAATTATGACAGGATATGAAGAATGTGTGCCAGGATGGGGGGTTACTGCTGCTACTTATGTTAATGCTAACAAACAGTGTGTTTTTTTTGTCAAAATTGTATTAAATCTTGCTTGAAATTATCGTTAGGGCAATTAGATGTATGTAATGCATGCGTGACTCAAACAGCAGACTGAACAGAGGTCTTTAACAGCTGGACTCTTCTCTCACTCACTCTGCTGCTGTCACTGAGGTTGATGTCTCGTCTCTCATATTCACTCACTATGTTTCATGCATAATTTCTCTACTGTCAATTAGCAAAGCCTCTTAGCTCCTCAGAGCGAGATTTATAAAAGCCAGCTCTGTCCAGGATTACCAGTGCAGAGAACAGGAAGGACACATAATCCTGCTCCCGTTATCTAGCCACAATCATTAAAATGTTTGGTCTCATTTTATTTGTTGGATCAATTTGTGTCAATTGTGCACAGTTACAGGTATAAAGACAGGTAACTTATTTGTAGTATGGAGGAAATGTCAAGTGTTGGGACTGATTTGCAGATAATTTATTTATTATTTTGTTTTTAGATCCATAAACCAGAATCAGTTTTTTTCTTAAGACTCTACTTTGGCAGATGATTACTGGTTGTTCTACAGCAGTAAACTTGTGATGCATGTTGTTCTATGTTCAAATGCAAGACCTTCATTTAAAATGTTTTCACATTCAGAAGCCTCTGTTTGATTTTGGACTAAAATCTCAGCATTTGTTACATTTTCAGCTGCTGCAGTTCACAGTCACACTGCGCTGTCAAAAGAACCAAACCCTTTGAAAAGCTTGTCTACTCCCTTGCCTGTGGTGGCGCTGCACCAAAAGCCACTGACAGGCAACTTCCTTCTTCACAAAATGTAAACAAAAATGGAGTGGCATTAGACTTTGGCAGTTGTATGATTTATCTTTTGTTGTTGGTAAAAGATCACAAACAGTTTGTCCAACTAGAACTTGACTTGCATGTTTTGTTTTGGTTATATTTACCCAGGATCCCCTGTGCTCCAACCATGTTGGTTTAATTTAGTTAAAACGTTTGCATGCAATTATTTAGAAACCAGTATTTTCACAGATGCAGAACAGTTTTCAAATGAAAATTGTAATAAAAGAAACTCATTCAACAATACTGCCTTATATTTTAGATGTTATTTTTATGTGAGTATGGTCAGAAAAAATGTCCCATGGGACAAATAAAGTATATCAGAGATCTGGAGTCTTTAAGGAGCTCATAGTCTATGGGATATATCTAAATTTAACCAGAGTCATCAGTCTGCCTTTTACAAACCTCAATGGAGCTCTTTTGCTTCTGTGGCGTCCCAAGGCTGCTGGCTTCTAATGCACTTATGCAACCATAGCGCTTCGAGTCATCCTGTAGATATCGTTTCCCTGTTTTTTTCACATATCCTTTAATGCCTATGCATACTATAGAATAATTGATCATAAAACCTGGAGAACATAGTGGTGGTCTGCAGCTCTCCCCAAAGAGCTCTGTAATAAATCTTTATGTATTGCTTCTTTCTGATCCAAAAGCCTTTGGATGTTACCCTTGTGTATGAATTAGCTGGGCTTATGCAAGAGACTGCTTTGCTCTGACCCAAATGGAAAAAGACAAAGCTTCTAGTTGCCCTTGCCATGGCTTACAGTAGCAAACAATTTTAGAAGCTGATGAATTATTTAATACAACAGTGGAGGCAACCAGCTGAACTAAACAGTTAGAATGGTAGATTAGGCTCTGTAGGTTTTTGTAACTAAGCCACATTGTAAAATCCTGTTACTTTAATGTGTTTTCTTGTATTCTCAAGAAACTCTTGAGAGGCATTTACTCACAGCAGTTTTAGCCTGCTATAATAACCAAAGTGTAAAATTTAATGTTAGTGTTTGTATGTAAGCGGTCATCTAACCTCATTTTTAATTGTTGTTTACTGGATCTTTTTGCTCCTTTTTATCCAGTAAATATTTTTCTTCAGATCATATCTCTGACTACTTCTTGAGTTTTTACAAATAAATACAAAATTATTAATAATTAAGCAGAAAAAATAATTTCTGCTAAAAAATTTTTTCATTTTTTTATAGATATAAAGCAACTTTTGCAAATAGTAGGTGTAAGCTTGTTATGCAGTTGCTGGGGACTTAATGGAATTACATTGTCCCTTTATTTATATGCTATACTTTCAAATTAGCATTTTCTTGCAGCTAGCTGTTTTTTTTGTTAATTTCTTGGATTTTAAATGTTAGGATCTTGAGCTAGTTCTAAAATCAGTTTAATCTTAGTTTTTGTGAAAATACTTTATTCACCCATAGAACTTGCTGTAGTGTCACCTTGTGATAAGTCAATCTTAAATTTCTATTCCATTACTCCTACAACGCCAAGTCAATGTAAAATAAAATGACATAACATCCTACCTTAAAGGTCCACTCGTCCTCTTTTAACACGGATAGAAACAGAGTTAAAAGATGCAATATAATGTGTTGTATCTCAGGAGTTCTTGAATTGAACCAGTTAATTTAAAAAACAACCCAAATTCAAACCAACCAAACTCTTTGTCACACCTTACAAAGTACAATTACAGAATCTTCATACTTCTTGAAGTTTGTCACATTTTATCATGTTACACCCACTAATTCTGGAATATTTTGTGTGGGTCTTATGTAGTACAGCAGTGAAAAGTAGTGCATTATTGTAATAGTGTAAGGAAAAATTACAAGGTTTTCACATTTTCTTTTACAAATAAACAACTGAAAAGTGTGGGATGCATTTGTATTTAGCCCATGCGAGTCACTGCTTTGTGGAACCACTTTCTCTGCAATTACAGCTGGACAAGATTTTGTTCATTCCAATATGTCAGACTGAGAAAGACTGGATAGAGAACATACATTTTTAAGTTTTGCCAGAGATCTTTTTTTTTTAGGTTATTTGGTGTGTACTGAATTTTATTTGGGGGTATGAGTGTAAATAGGGTTGAATGCATATGGGTGCCACACTTTCATGTTGGCTAAACCACCTCCACACTCCAATTTTGAAAACAGACCAAACCAAGGCAACAGTGCTACCAACTCTGCCACTGTGCAGCCCCAGTGTTGCATAGTACAGTCAACAAATTTTTTTTTCAAATACGGAACAAACCAGACTCAGCAGAGGGAGTAAAATTGTACAGATGGACACAAGATGAATTATGAGATAGCTTAGAGGGCAGAGAGGTTATATGAATAACTTGTCATGTCACTATGTCCTTCATTTGGTCATTCAATCCTCGCACATGTTTTATTCAAAGTGCAGAGTCAGCGATTCAATAGGGAAACACTGCCATTGCAAGTCCGGAGGTCATCAGAGTACACTAACATGCATCTCAATAACATACAACACTGCTATCTCATGGCGAATGAGGTCTCTAGAGCCAACAGCAACATGACTTGTTTTAAATCAGAATTTATGTTTTTTGTGGAAAAAAAAGAAAACATAAATTCACAGATACAGGTAAATTTGATTTATTTACAGTGCACCAAACACAAGTCCCAAATTAGTTTAAAGTGTCCAAGACAGCAGTCTGTTCTTGGAACATTGGGTTTTTTTGAAGGATGGACAGAATTATCATATTTGTAACATACCTAGGGATCCTCATATAATAGGGGGAAAGTAGCATACTAAGGGATATAGAGAGTTAAATATAGCATCAGCAAAGGAGAGTGTTACGTTTCCTGAGGGAGCAAAGATCCACGTCTAAGGTTGAAACAGCCACAGAAAACCTCGGATGACTGATTCTTTGGTAAACAAGGATCGTGAATATTCTCTTTTGTATTCTGTAGATACTCAGCATAGATGGTTTGTTTGTGTGCCATCAAATAAGAATAAACAAGTTGAAAGAAATAGTTTTTAGAGAGGTTCTAACCATTAGTTTTAATAGATATATTCAGAAGTAGAAAACAAAACTAAAATAAGTCAGTTTCATAAAAACAGAGCCAGAAAGGGAGGAGTGATTCTCTAGAAAGGATTTCACAGATTGTAATGTTAAACTAGTAAATTACATTTAAAATGGTGGTGATTAATTAGTCTTAGTTGAAGGCTTTGTTCATCACCATTGAAGGTGATGAACATGTTAGAAATTAACAAATTCATGGTATTTCCAGCTTCTGGTCACTGGAAAAGATTAGCTCCATTGAGAAGTAAACACAAGTCAGGGTGTGTCGACAGTCTATTATTTTAAAAAATAAATAACATCTTTTAACTAAAATTTTACAAGAGGGAGGCATTTTTCACACAAAGCCCCAGAAAATAATTCATGCTGCTTTAAAAATACATTCAGAAAGGCCTTAACAGACAAAATTAAAGTCTTTAAAGAGACAGGTTCACATCGTTAAATAAACAACACTCTCATTTAAAAGTGTGACATAATCACATGAATAATTAAAGCTGCAAGCAGCATTGGACAGCCCTCACACCTTGGCATCGTTCCGGCCTGTGTGGCCACCATGGGCTTTGAGCACTGTGAGTGAATTCACTCACTCTGTCTCACGATTTGTGCATTAAGCAGCTACATGATGCTGATTACAAACCTTGAAAATGACATTAAGTTTCTTTCAGATAATGTGAATGAAGCAGCATAAGGTTGGTTGAAGAGACTTTTCTCAACCCTATCAAGTTCTACATGTACCAATTTTCAAAATCTTTATGTAAAGCTGATTGGAGGCTCAGTGTTTATTTATTTGTTTATTAAGATTCCCATTGGCTGCAGTAGAACTATAATTATTCTTATTGCGGTAGAACAAAATTATATTTACATAAAAGAAAAAGAAAGCTATACGTTTACCTTGAACAAAACAAAAAACAGATCTTTACAGTTCTCCTTTACTAACCTGTTGCAGTTATTATTTCTACATTTTGTAAAATTATGCTAGAGCTGTGGAGGGGGAACAATAAAATTTTTTATTTTTCTTAAATATGACTACAAAAGAGAAAGATGTAGATTGTGGTATATGAAAGGATAATAATAGGCATTTGATTTTCCCTGCACTTCTGGTTCTCGGGTCTCATTAAAGCTATAGCTGCCTACAAAATGATTCAAATTGTAAATTTCTATGTTAGGAAAAATCAATCTGTGTGCACAGAAACTCTGGGTCTTAGCTTTCTTTTTCTGCTGGTGGAAATGGAACACTGGAGCTGAAACTCTTACAAAGGAAATGATAAAGAGTCAAAATTTCACATCTTGAGGGTCATATACTCTATGTATTGTTGAACATGAAAAATTAAGTGTTCAGAAAAGTATGTTCTACATGTTAACTGTACGATTTTACAGGATTTTGAAAGAAACTGGATTATTGAAGTGTATACATATATGTATATATATACTGCTCAAAAAAATAAAAGGAACACTTAAACAACACAATATAACTCCAAGTAAATCAAACTTCTGTGAAATCAAACTGTCCACTTAGGAAGCAACACTGATTGACAATCAATTCCACCTGCTGTTATGCAAATGGAACTTTGTACAGAACAAAGTATTCAATGAGAATATTTCTTTCATTCAGATCTAGGATGTGTTATTTGAGTGTTCCCTTTATTTTTTTGAGCAGTGTATATTGTGTGGTATATATTGAAATATGCAGTGCATTGCCTGATGAACTTAGCATTTATTTGTTCTTGGCAACACAAGTAGTATATATCATATCTACATATATGCATATGGGTTATTCTTTTCTTTATGGAGCTCACATGCAAGTTAATTGCTCAAGAGTTGAGTGGATTGTAGGAAACATATTTTGTTTTTGTTGGTTGCACTCTGAGGCCTGAAGGCCGAGTCGTATAGTTTTGGATGTGAGAGCTGGGAGATTATTTTTGTTTCTGCATTTGTCCTTGCTGGTGAAAAATGAAGAGCCTGAATGGTGTGTCAGTGGGATACAGATGATTCTTTCTGCAGTCCAGTCTATCTTTCGCAGGGCTCTGATATCAGTTTTAAGGAAGGAATTGGATGAAAAAAAAAGATTCCTCTCCAACTCTCACAGCAACCCTGAAATGTTCTGAAAATAACTCACTGTCTATGCAATTTCCATCTAGAAAACCTAAAATACTCAGCAGAAAATTACATACAGACATCCAGTCTGTACACACTAATATTCTAATGAAAAGCAACAAAAGGCTAATTAAATTATACATTTTGTATTACAAAACTCCGAAACATAAAAGATGCATTAGAAGCACAAGATTCATACAATATAGAAACTGTTCTTGCACAATGAAACAAAATTAATTAGGTAAGCAGTTTTTTGATTGTTTTTTACTTATACTATGGAGTGTAAGAATACTACTTGTTTATAAAGTTGTCTATTAAAAATCTTGACTCTCATCAGTTAAGTGTTGATGTAGCATTTTTTGCTGCAGTAAAATGCGATGGCGCTCTTGTTAATTTAAGGCATTATATTTACCAGCTCATCTGCTGTGGTGAAAAAGTTACTCTGTGATGGCATTAATTTCTGAAGCTGTCAGATGAATTAGTAAAGTGAAAAGAGCAACAATTATCTCAGCATGAGAGCAAAAACAGCATGAGACTAAAATATATGCATTACCTAAAGTACTTAGCTTGAATATACTTAGTCATAGTTGCTGCTTATAAATGACTGTTTTTCTATTAGGAAGTGTGAATTAATTGGAGAGTTGGAGATTTAAAGACAACGGTAAAAGCAGAGATCCAGAGTCTTTGCATCAAGATGTACTATTTGATAGAATTGTCTGTCTCATATTCTTCTTTTCAAGAAAAAAAATCTGCTAACCTGGATGATCCTACATGAATTTAGCTCTGGCCTGATCTTCATCTTATTTTGATTTTGTGCTCTGTTTATTGTGAATAAATTGAACCGAGTTTCTGATTGAGCTTGGGGGTGTCCTGAGACGTCTGTTTTTGCAGCCAGTGACTCATCCAACTATGTACTGAATGTAAAAATAAGGGCACACTTACTTTTTGTTGTATTCATGTTTCCTTTTTGTTACCTGACATCTATGCACTTTTGTATTGTGGAAAATCCTGTCTTCAAAATCTGTTTTCACCCAGTGAAGTGTGAGATGTGATTTTCATCAGTGAGGCTGCTTTTAATGTACTTAGCACTTAAATCTCCTCCATCTATTGCAATATTATTGCAAATGTATTTGCTTCATTTATCCACTGGATTCATGAAGTAGTTTCCTATAAATTTGTTGTCCTTAAAGCCTGTGTAATGTGAAATTGAAAGTTGGGTAAACTGCACTAAAGCCTACACTAAAGACAATTTACTCTGTAGAGCAGATCTGTATTTGAAAGTAACCCCAGATATGTGGGTTCCCACAAAGCAGAAGAAAAAGCTTAATAAATTTGCCACTTAGATTAACTGATTTGAAATTTAGCAGTGTCAAATTGTTGCTTATTTTCTGAATATTTACATTAATTGTGATTCAGATTAATGTTCGGGCCTGTTGACTTATGGGATAACAGGAGATTAACCAAAAATAACCATGATTTACCACCTGGTGGGAGATACAATTAGTTGTCAAGGCAGGAACAAAATGTTGCCATAGTTCAAATGGTCAAGTGGCTTCAAATCTGATTTATGATGAGGGGTTATAATTAAAACTACAGATGTTTGTGCATTGGCCAAGCTTAGTGTGCAAAGATTTTCAGTTTAACTGAGTGCTTTATCTATGAATGCCTTATTTTGTGTTGATGCAATTAAAATGTGAGGTAAAACTAACACATTTAAGCTTAGCTTTAGATGGCAACGTTTTTTCCTTTATGATTTTATCAGACTTTTAAGATTTAAGACTCCAGTCTTAAATAAGTCAATATTTTTAGATTAGTACAGGTTAATGTTAAATATGGCGTGCTGTAAAACTGTAATTTACTTCTCAATGTGAATTTTGTCGACCCGGATTTTGTTTTTGATTGTGTATGAAGTTTTATTTTACTGTTCTTTTGTCAGACCTTCTTTTTAGACTATTTTAGCCAGTTACCTTCCTTATTTCTTTTTCTTCAGTACTCAGTTCTGCTTTTCTCATCCCTCCTCTGCTTTAATTTCAGGCTCTCTCTCTCCCGTCTCTACTGGGCTGGTGGGCTGGAGCAGAACAAAAAAATTGGATCTTCTTTTATTTCCCAAAGTGGTTTTTGTTTAACAATATTAGAACACCTTTTTGTCTTTTTTTTAGCTGACCAAATTTCATTAGACTGACTGCCACCAACAAAGTGAATGTGAATTGGGATTAACCTTGTGATCTCCTGTCTCTTCCTGGCAGTAAGATTATGAAGCCATTTCATATTTCAATAGCACGCATCAAATCCTCTGATCTCAGCCGGATGAAGCTTTATCTTCATCGTTCTCACCCTCACATTCAGTTCCATCATGTACTGTAAATGTATATGTTCTTTAAATACTGTATGTTCTTTAAAAACATTCAACAGTGCACTAATTTTTAAAATCTACTTTTATCACTTTATCAAACATGAGGTCAGAATATTTCTGTTATTAGCAGTAAATTGCGTATAACTTTATCTTTGTATGTTATGGGGAGCAACATTTTAAGGGGAGAGGATGTTGAGATTTTTAATCAAGTTCATGCTGACCATTCAAATGACTTTTACACCAGAGTCACATTCAGACACCAATATGCACGGTAGAAGACAACTTGGAGTTAAGTGCCTTTGTTTGAGTTAAGTGAATTTTAGCGTTCTATGAATGGCCCCAAGCAGTCAGATAATTATTAACTAAATGAATCAGAGAATAAGTGATGGTAGTAGAGTTGTAGTTGATTCTTAATATGTACTATAAACATTATGTAAAAGAGCTGCAAGGTTAATCTGGTTGAATATTTAGACTGCGGCATGTTTATTAGATGATTAAATTGTGTATGGTACATTGTTAAATTTAGCAGAAATAAGTCAATATGCAAGCATTATTTTCCATGGCTTTAAACAAAAAGCTGATAGGCAATAGTGTGATAGGACTATTAGAAACATTGTGTTATGAGGTACAGTTCATATTAAATGTCAGTAAATGACATTAAACATGTCATTTACTGATATTGATGTTACTCTATCAAAAAATAATCAGAATACAATAATCATTATTTTAGAAGGGCATTGCTAGTGTGCCATTCTGAAAGCACTAATAAAAAAGAGATTGACAGCATTGTGAAATCCTCTTGGTATCACTGGTAAAGCGTGCAAAGGTCCAGTCGCTGTAAAGCCGCCTTACAGTGTTGCCTTGCTGTGAAGCTCCATGTTCTGTGGCGCTGATGTGGATGGATAACAGATTGACGGAGCACACTGCAGAGGGCTTATAGTTACAGAACCTTATGGCCCCTAACCCACTTTTTACACTCACACACACATACACACACAAATGCCCGCTGAGAGAGATTAGCACGTTTTTGAGCTTTAGAAATAATGACCACCGTCAAGGCATGAAGGGGAGGGGAGGCTTTGAGGAAATTCATTTCCAGTTAAAAAGAGGAATGAAGAGATTTACAGTGGAGTAAACCTTTTCATGATCCTTTTTTCTTTGTGTAGCAGTATCCTTTGATCTCGCACGGCTTTTTTGTTCCTTTTTCCGACATTTTGTTAATGCAGCATAGCGTAGGCAAAGATCTGATACTCAGCGTGGAATACAAAACTGAATGCACAGTCTTCTGTTTATGTTAATATTTTTTAGACCTACTTTGAAAAAATTGATAACCAATGCAGAACCTCATTTTGTCTCTCTCTATTCTTCTCAACTTAAGCAATGTTTAATCCCTTTGGGGGAGGGGATAATGCGTTGAATACACATAAAAATACATGTGTACAAAACATCAGTGTTAGGACAAAAACACAGAATTCTTCAGTAAGCTTGGTTTCATCTGGTTTACTGCATAAGAAAACAACAAAATAAAATAATAATAATAATAATTTAAGTGGTGATTGTAATCTTCTTTTGGGATTACAAACCTATGCAGGGTTAGATTTATAATGAAGTTGTTCATGTCAAAATTGTGCTTTCAATGTAGTTTCTTTTGTTCTATAGTTTTAATATTAAACTTATGCACCACGTTTGTTTACAAACATTGGACCCTGAACATTATAGCCAATGTTTTATTTCTAGCCTTTCCAGCATTAACACACCTAATTGACATTTTTTGGTTAAGTGGGGTGCGAAAGGGAAGCATAATATATTTTCCAGACACATCGTATCATTTTATGGCACTATTAAGTAACTATGCTTACCTTGAGTTGTTATAAAAATTATGTAAAATTGTTATATTCCATATAACAATTATATAGAAATTTGACTTTGCATCATAGAAGTATCTAATATCTTGAAATTGACCTCAGAACCTCTTTGACACTCCCCCTTCAACATCCCATCACAAGAATCCTATGCATTAAAAAATAAATTTAACAATCTGACTGAAAAAGTGGTAAAGAGGAAAATTATTTGAAGTTATTGCTACAAGTTACTCAATCTGCCATTTCATTGTTATTTTGGAGCATACATTTTAATTTATAAGTGTATTGTGTTAATGGTAATATTTAGAAGATGTTGCATGTAGAAAAGTATATTATGATTTTCTTGTTTTTTTTAACATGACTTGTACTGCTTTAAAGATGTGTCAAAAAGAAAGCATAGGAACATTTTACTGGTTACATTTCAGCGTCTTCCATGTGGCTGCTGCTATGTGACAGAAAGAGGCTTGACGTGACTTTACCAGGCCATGTTTTCACTACGCGTTCCCGTCCTGTTTGACCTTTTAAACCACTTAACATTAACCAGCGACACTCTATGTAACCCCGGCTCCAGTCGTATTTAATCAACTTTTAAGTCAGTAAATGTAATTGTGATGTGAATTTCTTTCCACTCTGCGATTAGGCAGCTTATTGTTTTTGGGGATCACAGCGTAGCGTAACAAATCTTTGTTTCACTCACAATGATCATCTTGTGTCTTTGACCCAACCTCAACCCCAGTTCTGTAACTTTTCATTAATCTCCTTTTTACTCTCTACAGTTCAGTTTACCAGAGAAAAACTCACCCTTTCATCAGAAGGGGAAAATCTTTAGGCCTAATCTCTGTTATCGCCTTAAATCAAGTTAGCTGTAGTAGGTAAAGAAAAAACTGAAGTCCAAAAGAAACTCTTTCTGTTTAATCTAATTATTAAGCTCTTTTGAAGTCCGGCACTGAAGAATGTCAGTGGCAATAGAGATTATCCTGGCCTGCACTTTTGTGACCTTATCTGCTCCCAGTCAGAGAGATTTGTCTAATCAATGGCACTCAGATCAGTCAGTTTAATGTGTGCAGAAGCACAACTTAGCAGACATTTACAGTGATACATCACAAAAATATGATCAATATGAGGTTTCCATTGCTGGAGGCTCAGGTCAGATTAGTCCTTGTTCAAACAAACTGTCAGTGGCAATGTTTCCACCCCTGGGCGAAGCGTGCCATTTGGGATGCAGCTTTGGCTGGCTGTCATTGTTCAGAGGATTAATGACTGGGTCAGTTTTCTGGGTATTATAAGTGTAAAATTGTCATAAATGCAAATTAGAAACAGAGCACTATGCAAGAATACATCAAGATATTAGTGAAAAAATGACAAAGAAACTCAGAAACACTAAATGAAAAAAAGGTCAAGAGAGGACATGAAAATAATTAGAACTAACATTAGAAAACAAGAATCTAACACAAAAAGACAAAAAACATTAATCATTAATTAATAAAAATACAAACCCATCATTCTTACGATCATATCCGTCAGTTTAGATTCAAAGTCAAGTGTTGGTACATTTTTAGTTTGGCTGTACTCTTTCCATGTTCAGATAACAGGTTTTTTTTTTTATATGTAACAGCTTTTATTTCAAGCTGTGGCAAAAAATATTGAAACAAAGGCAGAACAAATGGAAAGTTATTCAGCAGTGAGCCATGTACTAGCTTTAAGCCCTGGTCTTTGATTTTTTAAGGCTCAATAAATCAGTATGTTGGTCATAAGTTCAGCTCCACAGCAAAATAAAGAAAACACTTGGGATGGATGAGAGCTATGGTGTGAACTGAGGGAGGAGGAAACAAACTCAACGGATTGATCATAGGATGTGCAAAAGCACCACAAAATTGTGCAAGCTGGTTTAGCTGTTAAGGTTGTCTGGATTTGAGCATCTGCAATAAGTGAATATACAGCAAATTATTGCTTAAAATGTGCTGAATGTGGAATTTAACATCTTCCTGTATTTTATCTGTATTTTTCCTAAATCTATTTATTAATTATCTAAACACAGTAAATCTTTAAGGTAGAAAAGAATACCCAAACTAAACTTAAATTGTTTTGCAATTATCCAGTTAATCAAGATTATTTTAAATGACACCGTATTTTTCGGCTTATAAGCCGCTACTTTTTTCCCCACTCTTTGAACCATACGGTCTATAGCCCAGTGCGGCTTTTCTGTGGATTTTTCTTCAACCACCAGGGGGCTCTTTAGCAGGAAGTGAATCATTGGAAAGTCACAATTGGAAATCAAAGAAGAAAGTGCTGATTTTCACGTGCTAGCAGCAGGCATGACTGAGAAATGTTTTTAAACTCATAACCTCTCATCATGGAAATAACAGGAAGAAGTTCATATGATGCAGCTTTTAAGTTGAAGGCTACCGATCTGGTAGTACAGATCGATAGCCGCTGCACTTAAGCTCAGCGAGAACGAATCCATGGTTCGGTGTTGAAGACCTCTGCTGCGTCCTTGTGTCCTTGTATTGCTGCAGAGAGCAGCAGAGGTACCAGCGGCTTATAGCCTGGTGAGGCTTATATACAGTATGTAAGTATCCAGTTTTTAAAAAAACCTTTGTGAGTAAGGTGTGCTCTATAGTCCAGAAAATACGGTAATAAGATTGCTAGTGTGTTTTTAATAATTGGTTACATTTCAAAACATGTAACTGTACTTATTAATCTTAATTTTTACCACATTTTTTCCCCTTTTGTAAGGTTTTTCATGTTTTGTTTTGCTTCCCTCTCGCGTTGCATTTATTTTCTTTCAGATTTTGCTTTCAGCCTTACATCAGCTGTATGTTTTCATAAGTCCTCCAAGCTCTTCTTTCTGTATGACATGTAGGAGCTACTATTTTAAACTCTGAGGGCATTCAATTAGCTCAATTACTTCAGCAAAAATACACATGACTTACCCTCTTTCCCATGCGTTGGCCACCAAACCTCGTTCTTCTCTCTCTCTTTCCTCTTTCGTATAATATATGAGCTACGTTGCTCACATACTCTATACGTTTTTGCTTCTGAATTCAGAGTCACTTTAGGGAAAAAGTGACTCTGAATTCAGAGTCACTTCAGAGGGGGAAAATATAAAGCCTATATAATCTTAAATGAGAACTAAAAAGGAAACATTTATTTAATACAAGTGACTCATTATCAGAGTATCATTCTTTTCCCTCTTTATTTTTCCATAAATATTTTTTTTGTTTTAAACCTGGTTTTAACAGATTTTCTTTGTATCTGATTTTTAGCGTATGTGCTTATTCACTAATCTCTGACAGACCCTGTTATTTATTTTGTTATATTTCCTGGATCCATTCCAAAATCTTTTTGAAAAAAACTTCCAATCTTAGACAACTCAGTAACTTCATGCAATTCATCAGTTATCCCAACTGAATCCAGTTCCACAGGGTATTTGTATATTTGAAGTTACATGTGTTTGTTTCTCAGGCCTCGATACAAATTCCACCATCCATGTATTTTTATTTTCCACTGTATCCATGGATAAGGTTTGAGTTTCCAAGTTGTTGTATTTCTTTAACTTTTTTCAGTCGAGCATTCAGTTTCTTTTTAGTTCATACATCTGTGTGTTTCAAAATGTCTATAAAAAGATTTGTTTTATCCCTGAAACAGAAGCCACCTTGAACAGTTTTGAATTCATCAGAAAACCTGTCAGTCAAACCTAGACATTGGTTTTTACGTACATGATTAATGTGATTTAGCCTGAAGGATGCTGAGCGCCTTGTGTTTTATTCATTGTTACTATCTACATTGTTTTGTCCTTTTTTGGTATCTTTTTTTTAAGAGAAAGAAGGTCATTTCAGGGGATCTTCGGCTGATGCAAAGTGTGTGTTTACAAGAACATGAGTTACATTGTAATTCACACAAAAAGCAGAAATAAATTCAGATGTAAATGTCCTCAGACGTCTTCAAAACAAACATAGACACACAAATAGAGAATATCTCCATAAGACTGAACAGATGCTTAGTCATGTCCCCACATACGCCCACTCTGTTTCCTCTTTTCTGTCTGAATAAATTAATAAAACCAGCATGAATACAGACAAACAGACATTACAAGACAGACATAGAAGGCTGGTGAATATTTATTTTTTTGCTGCTTGTGTTCTGTCAATGCAAGAACAAGAACGGACTTTGCAGTAAAATACTGCTGCAGAAATAACTACTGAAGCAAACTGAGACAGATGCAGTCTTCATGGATTTTCTGGACTTTCTGTATTGGATGTACAGATGTTTGAGTTGGTAAGGTATGGGTTAATCTCAGCAGTGAATCTGGTTTTGTTTAGTTTTTTTAAAAAAAATGAACCTAATTTAATAAATTAACCTTTCAATGACATGCCAGTATATTGAGATGCACCTGTAAGTATTTGGCTGGAATAATGATTTTATGTTGTGCTGAGGGATTTTCTGTTATCAAGCAAGAAGAGTGTTTTCCAATAACTAGAGAAGGATTAATCTTTGTCTTTTTAACATTTATTCAGAGGTAAAAAGCATTTCAATACCCGTCTCTAAATTCAGTCATAAGAGCCCCGAACAACACACATCACATGATTATATGGTCACTGTAAAAAGACACACCCCAAGTCTGAACTTATCTCTGTTACTAGGCAGACTACAGAGCCACATCATTGTCCTCACTCATGCAAACTTCCCCTTGCCTCATTAGAGGCAACAGCTCAGTTAGACTTTTGTTGAAAAATCTACACCCAATATGAATCTCAGGCTTTAAAATGAAACCCTACTTAAATTCAAATATAAAGAGCAATGGAGAGAAATTGAATCCCTCATTCAACACAAGCAGTGATTCCCTCTGTGAACTCAAATGTTTTACAGCCTCTCTGTTTGTTTCTCTTCACCCAAAGTTCTCTGGGCGAGCCTCTTAGAAGTAGTGAGAGAAGTTGCTTAAATATTAATATCTGTGTCAGCTGTGACTCTAAACCAGAAGCTGAGCATTGAAAACAATCATTTGTTGAGTTTAATTTATTCCCTCTGCAAATTTGCCTCTGTTCATGTTTCTTTAGAATTTAACTAGCATTCAAAAATATTAATTCCTTTAAATCAGGCCTGGAACACATTCCAAAACACAACAATAGTCAAGTCGTTTTGGCTTTAAGGATACTGTAAGTTGAAGCATTTTTCTGCTGTGGTTTTGTGTCTGTCATCTTATTAACATGTCAGGGCTTCAGGCAGCCCGATGCAGTGTCCTCTTGTTTTTGTGATATATGCATAATGGGCTTCTGTGCTGCTGTAATGGAAAATGTGTGGGCTTTCTTGGAAATATATCTTCAGTGCAATGTATGTTGCTCTAAAATCTCTGTGTACTCTCTACATGAGTACTTCCATCACACAAGTCAAAATGACCTTTTCCAGTGGCACTAATACAACCTCTTACTGTCACAGAGCCCAGCTTTTGGCTTTCTCTCTTTCTTCCTTTTTTCTTTTTTTTTTTTAGCTGCAGTCTGGATGGTCCACATTATAGAGCTTGGTGAAGGTTTCTTTGAATAATGTCTCTGATGTTTAAAAAGCATCAATTTCTAAATTTCTAGTAATTTGAGTAATTCTCTCTGGTTTCTTCAATAATTTCCCCAGGCTGGTTTTATTTATTTGGCATTCTGGGACACACTTTAATAAATGTTGTAGTACATTTGTCATTAAATTGTAAATGTTTTCTTGAAAATTTGGCTTCATTGCCTTCAGTTCAAAGATTTTTCTGCATCCTATATGCAAAGAGGTCTTTCTGTAAATTACTAAATCAATGAGAACAATACAATATATCAAAGATGCAGCACAGTGAATTACCTTCTAAGACCCTAAAGTCTACAATTGCTGTCACTGTAATAGTCTAGTATTATTGTGACAATGTTGCTCTAGGAGAAGGTTAGCATGTAGCATCTTAGACTGTAACTGTGGCTGCAAGAATCTGTGGCACTGTGTATAAATAAACATGTTGCATCATTGTAAAATGAAGCTGTCCTGTGGTTGCATAAGCCCTGACCTCACAGAGCTCTGCAGCAGCTAAAAACAAAAATGTGGACATATGGGCACAAGGCTGTAGGTTTTGGTGACCATATTTCTTTGGAAAAACTTGATTTTGAAACTGAATGTGATGCTCTGTCATCTGCCCTGTTGCCGATATCAATAAAACAGAAAATAGAAAACTACTTACTTTTCTTAGATATAAGAGAATTTAGAATTTGAGTCTTAATTAGAGTGGTGAAACGGCTCATCTAAAATCAACATTTAAAATGATCTGCCAGTGCTTGATTTTCACAGTCTTGTACCTTCCGGTGTGCTCGTTTTCTGCAGCATTTCAATTGAAATTCATTTCGACTGCCTTCTTCTGGGAGCTGCTCTTTGAGAACCCCCTGAACTGTTGCTCACAGAGATGTCTTGCTTTTACCATTTAGCCTGTTAAAAGCAGAGAGCAGATCTCCAGGCTCGTCATGACATCCCGAGGTTTGTGTCCCATCTGTGCCATACAGTTGATCTCAGCTGTATGTGGGTTGGTGTGTGTTGTCTGTGCTGTCGCAGCCACTAATGCCGGTTCGTGGAGTTGGCCTAGTTCTGCTTACTGCAACTGCTGATGCTAAGACACATTTAAATCTGTTCCCTTCAAGCATATTGTCCTTACACAGCCTGTCATATTCATATTGTTAGCCATTTTATTTTATATTGTGCATCTCATCCTTTAAAAAAAAAAAAAAAGCTCAAATCTCACAGCTAATTAAGAATTTATGTATGGGAAATGTAAAATGGAAATGCATGTTTCACATCTCTCATCTTCTTTGAGATGTTCTGCTTTTTTCTACCTTTATACAATAAGAGAATCTCATCTACTGCAGCAGATGTGAAGCAGCTGCTGCAACTGCAGGGCAAAATCTCAAACTCAGTCCCAAACACTTTCATGCAATCCAGCTGCTAGGGTGCTGAGCATGCTTTGCCTGAGTGTGCCTTGGGCCTTGTGATTGAAATCGCAGTGAAAAGCTGCATGCCTCAATTCAGTGTTTTTTTTGTTGTTTTTTTTTTGTCACAAAAAAACGATATGCACAACGTTATGCATGCTCGTTGAAATCTCATTGATGAATGGGAATAGTCCTTCTGTTGCAGTGTTTTTGAATCTGTAAAAAAATGTAACATAATATCTGCTCCTCAAATAAAAGCCAAGCCCAAGTTCGTTGTTTAAACTATTTTTTCATATAAGCTTGAAATCATTTTGTTATCTTGCAGAGTTTTATCTCATTAAACAAGTAGTGTTCATTTAGTCTTCACATCATAGCTGTGCATATTTTTGAGACTGGAAATATTTCCAAACTGCCCAATTTTTCTTGCTTTTATGGAAGATAAAAAGTCTCAAAGCCTTATTTAAGCCAGCTGACATTCAGTCTTTATTAGCAGTGGAAGGGTTGGGCAGCACTGTTGCATATGGAGCTGTCCTGTGAATTTGTGAAAATTGTGACTGTTTAGCTCCTTCCTATTTCAATGCTCCATTAAGTTATAAAAGCTTTTTCTGGCATCTCATTAAAAATGGTTTAAAGTGTAGCATTGGTATGACACAAAAATATTTGTGATATTGGAACCAAAACTTTTTAAAACCCTAGATACCAGTAATAGGCCCTCATCATCAGTGAGTATTGTCTTCAGTCCTTTTTTTGTGTGCAGTTG
The DNA here is from genome assembly GCF_001444195.1 of Xiphophorus couchianus. Lineage (NCBI taxonomy): Eukaryota > Metazoa > Chordata > Actinopteri > Cyprinodontiformes > Poeciliidae > Xiphophorus > Xiphophorus couchianus. The sequence goes on from NC_040247.1 coordinate 8,497,558, forward strand.
TATCTTGCTATAGAATTTCCTATTCTCAGCCTTATTTTTTAAATGCATGGCTTTTTTGTTCTTTTTGGATCCTTTTATGAAAATTACAAAAGAAAATACTTTGAGAAACAAAAAATATATTGTTTTATTTGCAATATATCAGTCAGTGTCAGGAAGCACAAGAATAGAATAAATCTAAAATATATCATTTCCATTAATGTCATAATCTGTGGGTTTTTATGTCACCTTGGTTTTGAATTAGATTTTTTTGGGTTGTGATTATTTTTGTGCTCATAACCTTGCAAATAACATTATTGAACAATATTAGTGAGTGTACAGGATGGCTGGATGGAGTGCCTGCATATAAAACATGAGACTAACAAACTTTGTTATTGGTTTATTCTTATATTTATCTGTAAGGAATTCCTAGCAGTGATGCATGATATGCTTTCAAACATGTTGTCTCAGCATTACACCACTTGTGTTTTTTTCATTATGTGTATGTTTCTTTTGTCCAGTAAAATTAAGAAGATTTTGTGGCTTCAAATCAATACATTTTGTTTTTCTGATTTGTTTGTCTTACTCTTGGTGTGGGTGTCTCTGTGAGAACCAAGATCCATGTTTAATGTTTTTTTCCCTTTTTGTTTTGCAGAATTGGTCTTCATTCTGCAGAAGTACATCTGTTTAATACAGAGAAACACATTAAAGCACAGATTGGCTAAGAAAAGCTTGTTCTCATGCTTTGTGCTTGCAAACATTTATTCCTTTTCATGTTCTTGTGTTATCAGGTCAGTTCAGCAGAGTTAAATCTGTATGAAATATGTTTCTCATACTTCTTCTTATTGCAGCATGAAACAGATATAATGCATTATAAACATAAACACGTATTCAGGAAAATGATACATGATGCATATTAGACTCAATTTGCAGAAAAAAAGAAAAGAAATATTTAAATTATGCTGTATTTTCATGCTTTCATTTAAAAGTCGTAAAATTTGTTAAAGTCACCCAGTACTTAGATGAAGGCTTGTGCAAAGGGCTTCTGAACTATAAAATGAAAAGATGTCTAAGAGCTGGTCTCACAGCGCTGTTGCATATTCCCCTCCCCCCCACAGCCTTTCTGAAGACTCTTGACTTTAAAATGCTGTTTAGTTTTCTGATGATATTTCAGATTCACTCCCTATTCATGATTCATGATAGAAAACTATGACATAGAACTATAGCACTGCTAGTGCATAAGAAAACTGATATTTTCAATACTTATAAATTAAACCATGCAAAGATTCTTGTCTTCAGTTATAATAATTTATAATTTCTGCATAATAATTTATGAAATTCGTCCTTCCTATTGATTCAATTTTCTTTGTCGCTGTTGAATATTTCTTGGTTTGTAAAAATACTAAAACATTTTCAAAATGCTTTTGGTGTTCTTTTGTGGACATAGAGAAATACTTATATCTTTTTTTTTTTTTTTAGCTATAATAGCTTTTCACAAGAAAAAAAAAAACCTTTTGAAATGAGTGTGCATAAACACTAAAGCAACCGGTAATTAATAGTTGTTCAGTTACCTCTGTAACACCAAATCTTTTGCTTTTCTGTGATTTTTAAGAAATGCAACATGTTTCAGTTTCTTCCGTATGTTATCCTGATATCACTTTTTCAGAGTTTCTTCTCCAGGTTGGACAGGAGTTGTGTGACATTTACTGAAAGTATACTAAATCCTAATTCAGAGCAAAATTTGGCACATATTACATAGTGTCTTATGCAAGGTTATAAAACAGCAGATGAAATCTTGCATAAAATATGTGCATTTGCCTTAACTTTAATTACTTTATTACAGTCATTTTAGTGTGATGTGTCACTCTTTGCTGCATTTGTTAGAACACCACAATTGGACTTTATACAAATCTTCAATGTCATATGAGTCATGGATGACTCTCTTTCTCACTTGTAAGGGAATTTTAGGTACATTCTGTTTACTGTGTTGTGTATTATGAATAGTTTTGGTCACGACTGCCAACTCAACTTCGCACATTTTTTAAAATAATAGTGGAGTCATGTTTGAACTTGGCAAAGATGCAAGGAAGGTGGAGATTAGCATTCATCAAAGCCGACAAGCATTTTTTCAAATAAGATCAAATTCATTGCATTTGTAATTGTTAATTATTATTAGTAATTCAAAAGTAGCTTTAGAACACCAGTTATTCAACTTTACATGAAGACCTTTCTTTTTTCTTGACCATTTAAAAATGTAGTTTTGTCTTTAGCCGAACTAATGTAGTACAGAATTAAAATTTAAAGCGATATGTATAGGCGCTTATTTGAGACTTTTATCATGAACTGAAATTTAGCATCAGCGTTAGTAAAACATGTAGCTACGATAGCTAGAAAGGTAAATGGTCCCCTTGCTGACCTTTAGAGATCATATTGCCTCTGTTGGTTGATTGTGCCACTTTGTGTTGCTTACCATAAGAAACATTGGGCCGTACAAAATATGCCACCCAGCTCTTCAGGGAGCATCTCATACTCTAGCACCCTAAATTTGAATAATTACTCTCTTACAACACTTCCCTTTGTGCCTGCAATTAATTTCTACAGTGTTACCCCTGTTACCTCAAAGCTTTTTGTTAGCTTTGATATTCTCTGCATTGTTATGTAATCCTCTGTAAGTCCATCCATCCATCCATCCATCTTCTTACGCTTATCCGAGGTCGGGTCGCGGGGGTAGCAGCTTCAGAAGGGAGGCCCAGACTTCCCTCTCCCCGGCCACTTCTTCCAGCTCTTCCGGGGGAATCCTGAGGCGTTCCCAGGCCAGCCGAGAGACATAGTCTCTCCAGCGTGTCCTGGGTCTTCCCCGGGGCCTCCTCCTGGTGGGACGTGCCCGGAACACCTCACCAGGGAGGCGTCCAGGAGGCATCCTGACCAGATGCCCAAGCCACCTCAACTGGCTCCTCTCGATGTGAAGGAGCAGCGGCTCTACTCTGAGTCCCTCCCGAATGACTGAGCTTCTCACCCTATCTCTAAGGGAGAGCCCAGCCACCCTACGGAGAAAACCCATTTCGGCCGCTTGTATCCGCGATCTCGTTCTTTCGGTCATGACCCAAAGCTCATGACCATAGATGAGGGTGGGAACGTAGATCGACCGGTAAATCGAGAGCTTCGCTTTTTGGCTCAGCTCTCTCTTCACCACGACGGACCGGTACAGCGCCCGCTTGACAGCAGACGCTGCGCCAATCCGCCTGTCGATCTCCCCCTCCCTTCTTCCCCCATTCGTGAACAAGATCCCGAGATACTTAAACTCCTCCACTTGGGGCAGGACACCCCCCCTGACCCGGAGAAGGCACTCTACCCTTTTCCGGCTCAAGACCATGGCCTCGGATTTGGAGGCACTGATCCCCATCCCGGCCGCTTCACACTCGGCTGTGAACCGCTCCAGCGAGAGCTGCAGATCACGATCTGATGAAGCCAAAAGGACCACATCGTCTGCGAAAAGCAGAGATGAGATCCTAAGGCCACCAAATCGGATCCCCTCAACACCTTGGCTGCGCCTAGAAATTCTGTCCATGAAAGTGATGAACAGAATCGGTGACAAAGCTCAGCCCTGGCGGAGTCCAACTCTCACCGGAAACGAGCCCGACTTACTGCCGGCAATGCGGACCAGACTCTGACACCGGTCATACAGGGACCTGACAGCCCGTATCAAAGGGCCCGGTACCCCATACTCTCGGAGAACCCCCCACAGGGCTCCCCTCTGTAAGTCACGTTAGGTAAAAGCAAATGCAAAAACATGAACATAAACTTTTTTTAATGCTCCTATTGCCCCACTTGCAATAGATTTGAAAATAAAAGTATGAAAAATATAAAAATCTAAAATTAGATTTTGTCGTGCTTATAGCACGTTAAAATCTAATTTTACACACACAATTTGTTTGTGCACTGGTTATTCAAACTTGCATCTAAACCCTCCATTTGTTTTCATCCTACTTTAAAAACTCTCATTCATTACATCACTTCAGTCTTTGAGAACATTAATTGATTTGACAGTGAAGCAGATTGTAAAATGAATAAATGAGATCCACTGTGCTTGTTTTGAGTTTGTATGGAATAAAGAGCCAACCGGCATGCACAGCCAAACACAACTGACTTCTGCAGCATGCACGGATTCATACACCCGTGCATTCTGCTGGCAGGCAACTCTACACACACACAAAGGGACCACAGTGGTTGCTTTCCTTAAAAAGCTAAAAAAAAAAATAAGAAATACATCCAATATGTTGTATAAAATATAGCTGTTGAAGTCAACATTTGTTGAAACCTGACTTAGATTGACTGCAAGCGCACATATTTCATGGATAAATTGCCAAAGAATAAATAAATGTCTGTGGTTAAGAACATCAGGTTCAATTAGTTTTACTTTTGAAACAGACATTCCAGTTTCATGCATCCTTCTCATGGCAGTATTTATTGCACTTTTTACATGTGGCCTGAGTGCAGAGTTGAGGTATGGCAGGGTGAGACTGTGGGCGAGTGTCTGACAGCTGACAGACTGACGAGGCCGTTGACAATGATGTGACTGACAGTGACGATAACGAGCCACAGTGAACAAATCAAAGACTCAGAGATACAGGGGGAGGCCCTATGACAGAATCCCAAACAGCAGCAATCACACCACGCTGAGCAGCACTAATAAGCCAGACAGAAGGCATTACAGTTACAGAGACAGAATGATGACAGCAGTAGATAGTCAGTTACATGAACAGAGAAAGTTGCTTTGATTATAGAGATAAAAGTAACAGTGATTCAACAATGAAGTCTGATTGTTGATAGAAATATTGTCATAAACTGAGGTTTTTTTTTAACCTAAATTTAATATAATACTAATAAAAAAGCAAGAAGCTTCCAAAGTGAAGATTCAGTTAAATTAATTGACTGAAAGATTATGCAATACAAACTCCAAAATCTAAGTTAAATAAAAATATTGCTCCTTTCATTGGATCAAAACCATTTTCTACTCCTGAATTTAGGTAGATATGAACAATTTACTTTTGTGTTGAGTCTCAGGTGTCCTTGCTTCTGCAAAAACAGCAGGTAACAGAAGCAAACAAAGAGGAAAAAGCAAAGAACTAGAAAAACTGTATAAATGTGGCCATATTGCTTCAGAACAGGTAGTATTTTTTTTACCACGTAAGATTATTAGTTGAAGATCCTTCTTTGTGTGAAATTTGAGAATCAAAGTGAGATTTACACTGCTGTCAGCACATGTTTAGCATGTGCAAATATCTAAACAAATTTGCCACTGTGCACCTTTTTTAATGTGTGAAGTGCTAGAAGCAAAGCAAATAACAACGTAGATAAATGAAATAATGTGGTGTAAGGCATAAACGTCAGTAACACAGAAGATTTGCACACTTAGGATGATAGAAGCCTGTAAAAGTGGTATCTCATCTCGGTCATAAAATATGATTTGTCCTTAGTTGATCAGCCTGAGAATGAAATGGAATATGAAATCATAAAAGACTGTTGCATCTTTTAAGATGTCTCAGACACAATGCCATTTACAGTCTGTTAAACAAAGACAGATGCAGATATGCTAAGTTAAAGTCTTCTCTTGTGGCTTGTACCACATTCAGAGTGCAGACTGCAGCCCAAGCTCGCTTCCTCAAAGTCCTCTTTCTGAACAAGGGAGAAGCAAGTGGAGCATAATTTTTGTGGGAGCTCCTGCTTAGCAATTTGCCTTCATATTTTATCCAAAAACATTTTGTTACAGTTCTCTGGAGGTCATATAAAGTTCACGATTTATTTTAGATAACATGAACATTAATTTTTTTGGTGTAGTTCTGAAATCCTGAGTTGTCTGTAGATTATATTTGATATATGTATAGAAATTATGAATGTCTTTTTGTAGCTTATTCTAATAAACTAACCAAATACTGGGCCTATTTCTGGTCTATTATCTCCTTTAATTGTTGAGAACATCCAGAAAAAGTTGATGCAGGATTTCGTCTTTAACATTGTAAATTCTGGTCTTTATAAGTCTGACATCAGGTTCTGCAACATTATTTGGTTTCTACTTCTTTGGAATAGCAAACGCTAAGGACCTTTAATTAACCAAACATTTAACTAAAGATTACAACTCAACCTAAACCAGTCTAAACTTTTGACTTCACATTGATGAGCCATAACGTTGACTATTGACCTCAGAAAATGCAGAAAATCCATCATGATTTGAATATAAGGTGTTACAGATCACCTTAGGCAACCAAAAGAGTGTGAAGAGATGTACTGGAAGAAAAAGCCAAGGATAATAGCATTACTCTGGTTTTGAGTAGTGTGAGATATTCATCTACCCTGAGGTGATTTATTTATTTTTTTTGCCTCTTCATATTTCAGTCTTGTATGGAGCGACTTATTGTGACTTCAGCTTTGGAATAATCTCTGACATCTGTTGTTTCTGGGCACATCAATGTAGTCATGAGGAATATTTACATAAACAGCTTCTGGTATGGGAGTGTCTGCAAACATAGTTTTGTCATTAGGGAACTGAAACTAGACATTGCAATGACAATGTGGGGACAAAGTTTTTATATGAATTGGATGTGTTTCCAACTACACAAAGTCAAATGGACTCCTCCATGATGAATAAAGTTAATCTTTCATGATATTACCTTTGCTCATCAGAGGTCTCTGGTATCTCTACAATGTTACACCTTCATCCTCTCTTCACATTCTCATCTTTCCTTTTATGTCCTTTCCTTTACAGTCATCTGTAATTTCCGAGGCTCAGTGACTCAGGGTTTGGCTCTGGAGGTGGGGGAGACGGTGCAGATCTTGGAAAAATTTGAAGGTAAGACTTTTACGTCATAAAAACCCTTTATATATCTTATAATTTACTTGTTACAAAGGACAACATATACGTAAAAATATCCTTTAATATTTTGCAAATAATTAATAACATAAAGGAATAATAACATTTGTGGAATGCACAAAAACGTCACTTTCCCTTGGAGAAAAGCTGAGAGAGGAACTTGGAATATTTTATAGATAGCCCTTCCTGTTCACATTAGTGTATACTTATTAAAAAGATTGATTATCCAATGATAAGATAACAATATTATCATAAATGAAATAGACAGAGAAAGGTTTGTCCATAGTTTGCAGAATTTTGTCTTGCCATTTGATTCTTGTAAAACATAGTCTGGAACCTTAAGGTACTTAACCTCAACCTCTTAAGACTCATCAGATCATTATCAGAATGGAGGATTTGACTCCATAGTCAGAATATTGAGCTCACGGAATTAAAAGACCATAGAATTACAATCCTACACCATTTTGATTACAAATGAAATGGTAATCGAATGAATTACCAAGTCTAATGAAATTAGACTTTTAATGAAAGTCTAAAATATTCTTCATAGACATTCATTCAATCAAACTCAAATATTCTCATGAATCTACACAACTAAAAGCAATACAAAGTAATTCAGTAAAATTATTTTGGATAATGCTATAGATTTATTGATCTTCTTGCACCATATATAGGAAAAATAACAAAACATTTAATGATACCAAAGTGCCATGGTAGTGATATCAGATAATTGGGGTTTCTTGGATTAAGATTATAAATGCAACAGCCACGTGTGATCACAGTCCTCATCCAGGAGAAAATATGAGCAAATGACAGAAAATAAGCTATCCACAATAACAGCAATGCAAGAACAACTACTAATACAGAATTTAAAAGACTAACCTGCTTTATTTTAATCTGTAGTGTGCAAAATGTTTATGTTTCCAGTGATACAGAGTCTAATAATGCAAATGCATTATGTAGGATTTATTGCAAACACTAAAAACATTTTCTGCTTAATTAAGCACCACCTTGTTTCATGTCAGGTGATTGAGTGATGTATTAAGTTCAGTGTTTGCATTAAATCAAAACCAGATTAAGTGAAGTAAAAAATTTCTTTCATTTTTTTGGATTTTATAGATTGCATGGTTTTGTTCAAATTTAACAAAAAATGTTTCTTCTTGAATGGAGTTACCAATAATCCAAAGATACCTAGTGATAAATATCTAATTAGAGTTGGATATTAGCCTCTTTTTAGTAAAAATGGTTGTTTTGTCAGCCTCTATTTTAAGAGGATTATATTTCTTTTTAATATCAGAGAGAAAAAACCAGGAATTTAGATTCTTCCTTACATTTTCTGCTGTACTGAGTTTTGAATCGTTACATCAAAACTAAGCTACTCTCCAAGCTGTGACCAATGTCTACAATTACATCCCTACCATCTGGAGAAATGAGGTGAAATATAATTAACATTTGATTGTAAATGCCTTTCAAGCAGCAGCTGTTCTTCATGATACTCTTGCACATTTTCTTAAAGTGTGCAAGAATAAAATATCTAAATCTATGACTTTCTTAAACTGCTTATAGAATTCAGAGATCTGTAGATGACAGTTTGCTGCTGATTTCCTTTTGCTTCCCATCAAGAGACGGTTTGCTATGAAATTTGCCTTATTTTCTAATTTCTTTGACTGCATAACAGATCTGAGACATGTCATATGGATGAGAAAAGTGAGGCATCAGATATTGATATTTATATTTCACAGAAGTTTTAAAGGATTTTTTTTGCACATGTTTAAAATAGTCCATAAAGTAGTTTTTCTTCAATATCATCATGACTTCCTACTTGAAATGCTGTGTACAGATGCATCGCAATAAATCAGGAGATCATCTAAAAGTTAATTTATGTCAGCAATTCAATAAAAATTCCACCAATATTATATAGATCTAGTAGACAGGGTGATTTACTTAAAGCTTTTATTTTGTTAAGTGTCTGCATGTCAATAAAAACCCTAAATTAAATGTCTTAAAACATTTGAATAGTATGTAGAATCAATATAAAAGATTTTTAATGCAGAAAAGTCAACCCATTTAAAAGTACATGTAGATACTGCACAGTAAATACCAATTCTAAATACTTAACCAGGGCTCCTTGGGTTATGGAGATGGTCTGGTACAACTGCTGAGGTTTTAGGAAAATCCAGGTTGTTTTAATGGGAATCTTCAGCTAATTTACATTATTGGGTTTGTTGTCTCATATCTTTCTCTTGACAATACCCCATATGTGATAACATGGTGATTAAAACAGGTAATGATATTTTAGAAATGGGAGCAGGTGCCGGAGTCGGCTCGAACATGAATTTTGCTCCCACATAAAGCTTGTCAGCAGGTAACTTCACACTGGACTTCCAGTAGCCTGGATTATATAACTTTTTAATCTTCCTTCAGACTCTCTGTACTACTTTAAATTTTCTAAATTTACTTGCATCTAAGAAAAGGGCTTTTTTTTGGGAGATATTTCAGTTTCTAGAGATTCATATTTACATATTGTTCAGAAAGACATATCCAAGTGATTAAAACAGTCACATTTTAGAAATATTAATAGCCTTTCTCCTCTTAAAAGGTGGAACATTTTAGCTTCAAACTAACTTCACATCTCACTTTTTATAAGAAGTTTTTATATATCACTTTTTATATACTTTTTCTAAGAAGAAAACGTATTCATCAAGGTAGTGGCCTCTTGTCCTGCTGTTAGCCTCAGACAGTCATTGTTATTTGCTATGAGGGAACTGGATAGAAAATCTTTCCCATGACTGCTGCCTCAGCTTTTTAGACAAAAAAACTGCTCAGTAAAAGCAAAGTATTACATGTTGCTATTGTCATTTTTATACCAGTTGCACATAATCTGGATTAGGGCCAAAGTTATTAGCTCCTGCTAATTTTACATTTCCTCCTAATTTGACTCCTGAAATCTCCAGCTCAAGCCAGAAAGAGACTTAGGTTGGAATGTGTTGTTTTGGAGATAATAACAGAGAATGCTGCCTATTAGCTACAGCTGGACAGGACAATAGCATATATCCAGTGCCAGTGGCTGATTAGGCCTTTCTTCACCCCGGTGGTACGATGTCCACAAGGAGCGAAGAGATGCAGATGGAGAGAGAGGAATGCTCTGTTGATGGGTGGAAGAAAATTGCATGGATTAACTTCTCTCTACTAGCATTTTTATTCTTTAGTATTCTCATCTCCTCCTCTCCTTCCTTATTGTTTTATTTATTTATTTTTATGTAGTCTTCTTCCCCCATTTTCCTGTTCCTTCTTTTAGTTTCTGCAGCTCCAATTCTGCACTTGCTGTGCTTGCTGACCAAAACAGAGTTGTATTAAAGGTTCAGCTATTCCCATTGCAGCCTATCAGCATCTAATTTGCTCTGGTTATGAAATGCAACACTGCTAGTGAGGAACACGGGCTATTATCTGAGCTCATGTGGCAGAAACTGGTATCTCAGTGTTCCCGTGACGCACAATGATTATCAGGCCAAACCAGGCCTTACTTTTATCAGAGTTCCTCACGATAATGTGAAGATCCCCACTATTGCTGTCATTATGTGAATAGCATCATAGTTAAAAGGGTCCTTTAAACACTGGATATTGATCAGAGCAGAGTGCATGAAATCTGTATGTCATTTTATTGTCTTGTTCTGAAATGAGAGCTCAATTTTAGAAATGACTGTACTTGTAAAATTGTCATTCAAATTGACAGTTTTTAGTGTTTGAAAGCACTTTTCACTTTCTGCAATTTTATCCATCGAAACAGCGAACATGATATAGAAAACTGAGTATTTGAAATTTCTAAACAACTGCCAGTCAAACATTTTACAATGTTTTGATTGAATAAACATCTTAGTCTTTTGCAGATTAGTTTTTCACTGATTGGATTACTGTACAAAAATTAAAAGCACATTCTCTCTCAATTGTGGGGTTTTATTTTTCAAAAACAATGAATATCATCCGATTGTTACTGTGTTTCAAAATTGGTTAATCCAACATAAGTGAATTAACTAATTTATGAAAGCATAATTCACATTCCACACTGTCATTGGTTTTTGAAAAAGATCAAGTAAAAATAACAATCCCAGCCATAGAAAATTTAAGTCTGTCTTCAGCTTCAATAAGATTCAGTAGTGCTTTTGGAAATTACTTTCAGTCTCTTGCATCATTTTGGAGGAATTTACCATGTTGATTTTGTAAATTGAGGTTTGCAGATATTTGTTTATGCATAGTTCTCACACCGTCCTACCACAACATCTCAGTCACATCGAAGTTTGGACTTTGACTGGGCCTTTTTAGCAGAGTTATTATTTTCATTTCCAGCCATAGTGTGGTAATTTGCTCCTGTGCTTGTGATTATTATCCTGTTAATGAATCAGATTCAGCCAAGCTTCAGGTGTTGAACAGATCACCTCATCTAATACTCCACAAACTGTTGGTATACAAAGGAGTTTGTAGTAGAGCTCAAGATGCCTAGTGGCTGCAAAACAAACCTAAATCATCACCCCTCTACCGCTGTCCTTAACAGGTGGTACGGGTGTTTTTGCAATAAAGCTGTTTTTGCTGTTCTGTGTTTTGGTCAAGCATTTCTACTTTGTCTCATCTGTTCAAAGGTCATTGTTCCAGAAGTCTTCTTGTTGCTTCAGATGCTATTTTGCAAGCCTGAGCCAAACTGCCATATTCTTTTTAACAAGAGAAAGATTTCACCTGAAAATCCTTTTAAACATGCCACAGTTGTTCTGTATTTTTGTAATGGACTGTCATGAACATTAACATTTAACATGCTGTGGCCTGAGGAGGTAAAAGTGGAGTTTTTGGGTTTTTGTGATCTTTTTCTGAGCATTGCGTGAGCATTACACTTTTTTCTGAATTTGTCAAGACATCTACTCCTGGGTGTATTTGCATTTGTCTTAACTGTTTTCTACTTTTCAACAAGCTTCCTCACTGTGCTGATAGGTTCTGAACATTGATGTAGAAAAAGCTTGGAGTTCCTCTCTACTTCAAGTAACAGAAAGAATTGATTCTTCATGATCTTTGCTAATTACTTTCTGTCTTGGCATTGTGTTACAACAGCTTTAAAGACTTAGGCTTAAAGCCATGTTTCTGATTTCCTTTGCTGCTCAGTAGTAATATTGATAAACACCAGTAAATTTAGTCCATCAGTGAAGGAGCAAAACAAAAATGTGAGTGATGGGACAGCTTCGCCTTCAGAGGCAGAGCAAGGATGTAGAGTTGGCCATGGCTTCAAGGTGCACTGACATTTTAAAGTGTCACACTTTATCATGAGATTGACACCCCCTCAGAGTGGATGCAACATATTTCAATGTAATGTGAAGCAGGGGCTGTCAATTTACACCGTGTTGCCCTCAGAAAGATGAAGCACCAGGAAATGATGCCAACAGAGGACACCCATTTATGTTTGCTTCTTGTAGGTGTAGCAAACCAGAAAATGAAATTTAGAATTCACCAGAAAATGATCCTATCTTTCGAACTTCACGGAGCATGACCACATATGCATGATAAATCCTGGAGGAGTAGTTCTTTGCTGTTTAAAGGCTAAAACATGATTGAAACCAGATATTCACTGTAATGGTAAAAGCAGAATCAGCCAGAACCCAAAACGCAGCCACAACAAGAGGATGGTTAACCAAAAAGTTTTATTACTAAAGTAAATGGTGTAGAAGGATGTGGTCACACTAGTGGGTCAGGGACGAGGAATCCACAGGGGTCAGGAGTCCAGCCGGGGGAGGGGAGGGTGAATGGACAAGGGGAGAGCTGTGGGGGTCTCAGGGGACAAACAGACGACAGGGGCAAAATCCACCAACCAGAGGCTGAGTCGTGAAACGGTCCAGGGTCATGCACGGGAGGGTCTCAGGCAGTGAAAATCCAGAATCCAGAAGGCAGGAGGCAGGGTCAGAAACAGGCAGGGTTCAGCAACAGGACTTTCAACAGCAAAAGGATAAGGCAAAAATCTGTGGTCAAAAACAGGCAGGATCAGAAACCAGAAAACACTTTGAAACATGAGACAAGGCTTGAAGGCTGTGACAGGGGCAACAGACGATCTCGCACTGAGCTGGTGACGAGCAGCTGTTTAAATAGGGACCAGCTCAGTGCAGGTGAGGGCAATGAGCAATCAGCACAGCCAAGCCAGAGCTGAAGAGCTGGAATCATGACATTCACATATATTTATTTGCATGTAACTATCTAACTATAGCTGTAAATTATTTTTTTTACAAATACACTCTGCTGTGTGGTAAGAAAATTAATTGTGCAACATTAAATTTTTACAAGCTAAGCAAAACATACAATGCAGACAAAAATAACTTTGAACACGGTTAGAATTAGGGTTGATTTCTCAACTTCCTCCAGTGAGAAAAGGTATCTAGCCAGATGTGTGTGGAATCCACTGACTTCAGTTTAATATATATATCTCATGGTTTGAGATACTGGGCTAGAGACTGCATGGAGAATAGTCTATATTTGCTAAATCTCAGAGTTGTAGTACTCGAGACTGGTCTCGAGACCACTTCTTGATGGTCTCTGTCTTGTCCCACATTTGGTCTCGGTCTCGGGCATTCAGGACTCAGGATTTTATTTCAAGAACGGTCAAGACCACAACTGTTGAAATGTCACTAAATTGTCAGCATATTGTCCAGTTTATTTGTTAACATCTTTGTTTTCACTGGATGCAAAACATACCGATTGCAATCCAAGCTATTACCTGACTAATTACGTGTTTCTGTCATGCGCAGTGGTTTTCTCTGAGAGGCAGATGTCTGTCTAATCATCAGTAATAGTATCCCGCTAAATAAATCATAAGAAATCCGATGGCGACATGTAAATTAAGCAGTGCTTCGCTTTCACAGACGGCGGGGACTACGTCTAACTTTTATTGTCACTTAGAAAAGAAGCTCAAAGAAAGGTAAGCTCTGTGGACGGGATGTTAGCAAAGCTAGCTGTGCAGGGACAAACTGTATGAAAAAAGTTGTCACTCACTGCACTTAATTATTGTGCGGAGGTTTTAACTGACATGTCGTATGTGGGACAACTCTGTGACCAAAGTCTGCAATATAGTGATGTGACATTCAGGAACGATCCAATTCTTCTGAACGGCTCTTTACTATGAATGACAGGACTGGAGCCTCACTGAGAGACGTTCTTTGTTCTTGTAATGCTCTGCGTACACTGCAGTAGCTATTATTATTTTATTTAATTATATACATTGATATTTATTTAATTAGTGAGTAAATAAAACACAAGAATGGAACAGGACGTAGAGCATGCTCTTTGTTTTCGTCACCTCTCATGGCGGCAGACATTACAGCACTGCGCTGCCTGGCTTCATGCAGTGGGAGGGAGGGTGAGAACAGTCACGGTGCAAGTCTTGTGCTTAGTTACTTCTTGCTTGTTGTTCCTTGGTCAGTGTTCATAGTTGAGCATTGTTTATCATTAGTGTATTGCCAGCATTGTTTATCATTAGTGCATTACCTTAATTCATATATTTAATGGTGCAGACAGTGGTGGTTTCTGTCATGGGCAGTATGGGCAACTGCCCAGGGTGTTATCTTTTCAGGGATGGCATGAGACCTCTGCGGATTGTGGCACAGAGATGGAAGCAAAGCAGAAGAGCCTGAATTGATAATGATATTGGTAAGATTTATTTCAGCTCTAAGTATTTAATATCTACGTGTTTTTATGGGAATATGAATCTTTCAGATCAATTTAAGTTGCAATTTTGATCATATTTCACATTTTATTGTGTCATGTAGCACAGGGCACCAGTCTTGGTCTTGACTCCCTCAGTCTTGGTCTCAACTTGGTCTCAAACCCTGAAAGCCTTGGTATTGTCTCGGTCTTGATACACTCTGGTCTTGGTCTTGACTTAGTCTTGGGCTAGGTGGTCTTCACTACAACACTACTAAATCTGAAGCTCTATGTCTAGTCCTCCAATCTGTAGGTTACATTTTCCATTTGATTATCTGTGCACTTTACTTCACCATCATAATAATTCCAGTTGGATGTATTCCCGATGCCACTGATGTCAACACTTCATTTGAATTGTGGTGATAGAGATGTTCAATCTTAGAGTGGTGAGTACACCGTGATGACACCAGAGGAAGAGGAAAGTGAAGAACAATTAGGTTATGAACAGCAATATTGCAAATGCATATTTTCTGAAAATTCTCAAAGCGGTTGTCATAAGGCACCACAATGTTCCTTAGGATAGAATTTAGCACACTACAATTAATGATTTGAAGAAGGTTGTATTATTTTTAATTTTGTTTAAGCATATATTGCCAATCGTATCCAACTGAATAAAAAAGTTTTGTCCTTGGCCACTAATAACTGAACACATACAGTGATTGTATTTTCTAGCTTGCGGATGGTGAGTCTGGGGCCTCAGCTGCAGCTTACATATCTATTAAATCATAGTCATAACTGAAATTACAGAGAAAATGCTCCCCTTGGGTTTTATTATTGGTTAAACAAGTAATTCCTTTTCTCATAACCTAGCTCGAGGTGTTCTCTACAGCAAAATGAAACGTCATTTAAGACTCATATTTGTCTGATTTGATTGCCTGATGGAAATCAGTTGTGTAATGCAGCCCCCATTATGAGCTAAGTCTTTTTGTTAATACCATAGAAGAGGCCCCGTGAGAGCTGCCCCCCTTTGAAAATGATTTATCATGATTATTATTGTGGATTATGTTCATAATAGTTCAAAATGGTTATTCTAATAACTACAGGGTGATCCGTTGGGTTACAGGAGGAAAAATGATTATTCTTCATCAGGGTAAGAGTGTTTCATACTTGTATGCATGGATTCACCACACAAATACCTGCTCCACGACCTCTACTTCAAAAGATTTATGATACTCTGATAACATAATAGCGCCTGGCAGAGATTTTGTTTTTATCCATTAAAACCATTAGAAATGGACCCTGACACTGCAGCTTCAACTGCTCTCTCTGATTATCATATAGATGAGAGGCCTGGGAGTAACACAGACATCTTAGTGCTGGTGACAAATGCATCTTGATTGGTTATTAATTAGCCATCCAATTAAACTTTCATCTCCATATTCAAATCAGATTATGAAGAGCCGCGGCGAAATTAAACTCATAATTTTGAGAGATGATAAGATGAAAGTTAATGTGAAGTATCCTGTCAAATACTCAGATTTATGGCATCACTGAATCATTTTCAAGAGCTATTATTTTATAACTACATAAAAATGTCCTTAGATGTTCATCTCTTTCTAAACAGTCTTAAAACACATCCTACAAAATCCAAAAACGACATCTTGTCACAGTCCTATCTAGTTATTTGACATGTTACAAATTTTTTTAACTTTTGAGTTTTGCCTTCTTGTTTAATATTTTAAAGTACATAGTTGGTATTCTAATAAGCTCAAAGATGTAAAATGCATAATTCTGAGATAAATAATTGTCTCTTTTTCCTTACTGTGACAAAGAGTAATCACTCACCTTCAAAATTTTCAATAGCTGCAGACACAATCATTTTCATTTCCACTTGAATGGAGACAAATGATGCCTCTTCTGCCTGAGAGGATGTCTGTCTGTGGGCTCTTCCTTGAAATACTAACTCCCAGGATAGGAGTAATTTTCAGCTGTCAAGGTTTTATTTCAACTTGAGTCCACTTTGATGACAGCTTCGTACTCTGCTGAGGCATCTGATGGATGTTCCTCCTTGTGGAAAGACTGGTGTACGCTCAGACTTGTTGGAGAAGGAGGTCCATCAGCGATGAGAACTTGAAACCGACCCAGTTTTGCCTGTCACTAATCTGATTCTTACTCTAGCCTGCAAACAGCTAGGCTGAGCTGTGAAAGATCCCGACTCAATACTTTAGTGTCTGTAGGCGGAGTGACTCATAACTGAGAAATATAACTTAAGGTGTCTCATGGTAGTAGTTTTCTGTTAACAAGTACTATGTTTTTTTCTGTCCAATTGCAGTACAGAAAAACCCAAAAGTGATGCACATTTTTCACTCAGTAAATATTTATGATGGGAGACCATCATAAATATTTATAAACTTCATGTAAATTCTCCTTATTTACCAATATATCCAGTTTTAGTTTCCCAAGACTCTTGAAAATTCCTACTCTGGTTTAGCCTAGTACATGGTACAAAGCCTTGCAAAAGTATTTTTATTTGTGGTTTTCCACATTTTGTCACATTATACCCATAAAACAGGAATTTTATGTGATAGACCAACACCATGTTGTACATAATTCTGAAGAATCATACATTTATTGTTTTTCCCATTTCTACACCTGAGTGTGAGCTCCACCTATAGATCTATAGCCTGAGCTACATATTTTGGGACCAATCAAACTAATGCAGAATAAACTCTTCTATTGCTTCAATACATCTGCAAGTCTTTGGGGGCATGTCTCTCCAGTTTTTTATGTATTGAAACAGTCAGGATGAATGAAAAGCATCATCAAACATCAGTTCTTAAAGTCAGTTCTTGACTTCTCAAGGAAGCTGGTTATATTAGATTTCTTATGATTGATGCACAATTCAGATTATTTGCAAAGTGCAAGTCATTGTATATGCTTTTATAAAAAAAATATAGTAAAGCAGATTGGAGAAGAAATCAAGTAAGTGGCATTAATTAAGAATCTGTCTTGTAAAATACTAAAGAAATACTGTTTACAGTTTTGTTATGCATGTTTGACAGATTTAGTTTTGTCCATTCACTTTTGCATATTGGTGTCCTCATGAAGATAGAGAATCTAGTAACGTATGCACATAGCCACCCACACAAGGTAAAGAGCAATGGACTGAATCTGTCTCCAGCTTTGGGGCTTCATGTCCATCAGTGTCTGTACATAGATGTCATAGCGTAAAGTGTAAACTCACATCAACTAGGTCGTCAACTTTTCACTCCAATCTTTTCAAACATGCACACACCTGAGGTCAGTGACTCAAGTTTTCTTTCTACAACTTTTTATTTCATCATATAATGTAAAACTGATGGTTCCTCTTTTAGACCCCAGGATACCAAATCAATGCTAATCATGCATTTTGCCTACAGAAAAAAAATCCTACATACATTACTCATATTGATTTGATGTCAGTCTAATGCTTAAAGGGGTTCTTTGAAAGAAAATAATATTCAAATTTATTTATTTGAGATATATGTCTTTATTTTTGTGATATAGAATATTTCTTGCTTCATACATTTCAGTTAACTCTTAGCACTTAAAGTCTTGGCATAAAAATGATGTTACATATCAAACATGCTATTTTTACCAAAATATCTGCTTATTGTGAATTGTGCGAATTGTGAATATGGACTGAGTCTTTAAATGGTCTTTCAGAAAAACAAGTATCATTTTGCAGTTTACTTCAGAGTCATTTTATGCACATATCAGCCTGATCGGGTTTTTTTTTCTACCATTTTCTTATAACTAGATATAATTTAGTTATAGAAAAACTAACAGAATTATCTTACTATAAAAGAATTTATGGAATTATCTCACATTTTGGTGAATTTGGTTATTTGTATTTTTTTAATAATGTCTGCCCTAAATAGTGTTTGGTAACTTATTTATTTTCTTTTACCTTCTAATATCACCATGTTTTCTTCAGAAATAAACTCAAGTAACCTTTTCAAAGTTGATTCAATAAAACTTCGACTTGTTGACATAACCATTTTGATTCTGTGTTTTTACCCGCTATTGTCACTAATTACTTTCTTTTCTTCAAGGATGGTACAGAGGATTCTCAACAAGGAAGCCGAACGTCAAGGTAAGACAGACTCTCCTATTGCTGAAAAACTTTCTTTTATTAAGAAAACGTGTTTTTTTTTCCTTAACTACAAACTTTTGTTTTTTGTTCTCTGTATTTGTTATGCGAAGGTTGACGAACTTGTCTGAGTTCTGTTAAGTTTATAGATAACTTTAATACATGATGACGCCTCTGTAGCCCAGTGTTCCTTTGCAGACTTTGATCCTCTTGACAGAAAATAAAAACAATAAAAAATTTTAATTTTGCTCAATGAATAGTGGTTTAATTTGTTTTTCATGAATATTATTGAATACTTCTATTGAGTATAAAATTATTTTACTCAAATAACTTTTGAAAATGCAGCAACCATAACTGCAAGATTAGTCTTTCATAAAAATGTGACATGGAAGAAAAAAATAATTTGAAACATTTCATATTTACTATTGGATCTGAATGTTTTATTTGAGCGTTACCCGTTACAAGCTAGGTAACTGGCTTTAACTAGCAGGTAAACTTTAACTTAACAGGTAAACTCATAAAGTAAAAGTCCTCTATTACAGAAATAACCCAAAGTGGTCAGAAATCAGCACAGTGAGCTTGGCATCTTGCTTTGACAGTGCAGGAACATCATTGTAGGTGGGGTAGCAATGCAAGAATCCCTTCAAAAACAGTTTTACATAGAAGTTAATTAAAGACCTAAAACTGCTTTAATATATATTAAACTCTGTTTAGCCATTTAGTAAAACAAGAATTAGGAATATGACACCTTACTGATTGAAAGTCTTAATTCAGCTGCAATAACATGGGCTGCATGCCCTGCAGTTAATTACAGCAAGGGCAATGGGAATCAATTAAGCAAGGATCATAGGTGAAAAAATGTTTAAGCTTATGTTTTTTCATGCTAATCAAACATCAGAAATTCTGAACATTGCAGTAGAGAAAACTCTTCAGCATTAATGGGTCATTATAGCATTAACATAGCAACTATAATTTATATTTATTCCAAGAGCATCTGAAGCCTTAAAGAACTAAAGACAAAAGCAAACATTTGTAAAGTATTTTGCCGATTGTCTAAATTAAGGTGGGAAAAATACTAAATATCAACACAAATATAATACATAGAAACATAATATTCTTTATGATAAATGAAATAAGTCATTGAACTAAGTCATCATCTGTAATGAGGGAAAAACTCTTGCTTATAAAATCCTCCTAGCAGAGAAAGAGGAGGAAGATAAACTAAAATTAAATCACAACTCTTTCTGAACTTCATTTGCAGCTTCACTGAGTGAACATTTCATGTGATTTTAGTCTGTTATGGAAATGTGTCAGATATGAGGTGTGTCTGAACAGCCACATGCAGAGCAGATGAGGGTAATGAACATTCGCAGTTCTGTTTCTCATGATGCATCATTACTGACCTCTGGCCTTCTGAAACACATGAGATCAGCATCAGTATCAGTATCCTGGTCTCGACTTCTTTAACACTACATTATGTAAGACAGTATATGATGACAGTCACAGATCAATTCAGATAGAAAGTAATTTTGGCTTAGAAAGTTTTATGATTGAGAAATTGAGAATTAATTGCCCTCACCAGACGTACAGCAGCACTAATGTGAGATTTGCAGCTTCGAAAATCTGCATTGGCAGTTAGCTGGAACTGTTCTAATGTGGTATAAAACAAAGTAATGTGGCTTTATTACTGAAGAATATAGTTTGCTTTTATTCAGTGACTCAATTAAAGTATTCATGTAATTGAATATTATTATTCATGTAATATTAAATTACATGAATGTAATTTGACTTTCATGGAACATGTTTGTGTGGCACTTTTTTATCTGCGTGGATGAAGACATCCACGCAGATAAAATTATTGAATTATTCTCAACTTGTGTTGAGTTTAATAAATTCAGAGAGAGGGACCTCATGATTAGTTGTATCTTCTATGACAGGCCTCATCAAAACTATTCGCATATAGATGCGAACAGTACAGACATTCACTGTCAGCACAATTGATGAATATATATTCAAGAGTGGAAGACGACCTCTATTGGACTGGAGATTTCACAGACTAGCGATGCCCTTGCACTGACTTAGAAGATGATTGGGAAGGCTGCTACAGTCCTAGCAAGAATTTAAAAGGAGCATAACAGGAAGCACTCGGTTTGTTTTTAATGTACAGGTTTATTTCACGCTCCAGAAACAACATCTGGAGAAATGCGGCAGTGAGAGAGAAACATAAATACTGGCTAAGAAGCTTGCAGATCTTATTCCTCTGTTGTGATGAGCTTCAACGTGACATGATCCCAATTTGGATACATTTATTTCAACAAAACATCCTTTCTATGTATGTTTTGTGCATTACAATGCTTCCTTACATGCAAAAATATGCATGCTACATTATGCATTCTTATGCTTTCATCCTGTTGTTGTACGGTGTGATTGTGTGCCTTAATGCGATTGAGTTGGTCTGTTTTGTTACCCCTTTTCCTCAACATAAAGGCATCAGCTCAATCCTGTTAGTTCCATCTTAATCACCTGGTTTCTTTACAATGGGTGTGCTAGTTAAAACGAATCGCTGTGTCTCCCTGAAGAAATGCCTTCCTATTCTGAGTCATCCCTAATCCTCTGCACTGCAGAGAACTTTCCATGTTGAGTTTCATCAGTGTTTGGATTAGCCTCAGCATTGAGGCCATAGAAAGGGAAGCCTGCTTTAAGATTTATTTTACAACTTTACACATATATATTAAAGGATATATAATAATTTGAATTAAACATTGTGTACTTAAAAAGAACTTAAACTTAAAAAAATATTTTTTGTTTCTGTATTTTTTTTCGTTGAGTTTCTGGACACTCTTGCTCCATCCAATCCTAGGTTAACTGGGGCTTACAAAGCCAATGTAATGCTAGAACCATTTAACAAAACACACATACATCTGTCAAATTTAGCTACATATAATCCTGAGCAAATGTATCTCTCTTTTCTTTGTTGTTCTCTATGTGTTTCCAATTAGTTTTGTTTTAACTAAAGCTTAGAACTGGTGGTTGTGATGTAATATCAAAGTTATTTTGTCATCCAAAAGTGCCATGCTAAATTACATCCCAGATTTTATTCTGATGCTGCATGAAGCTGTAGAGGGATGCTACACAATTCTCACTTGAAACAATGAGCAGAGTTGGAAAGAACAGAAGAGCTCATAATGGAAGAGAATGAAGGGATATGTCACAATTAGTGGAGATTGCCTCCTCTGGGACAAAAGAGGGACAAATCAGGAAAGCAAAAGTATGGGTGAAGCACAGCTGTGGTTGCTTTCAGTTTGTTTTAGAGATGAATGGAGCACAATGAAATGCAGATTATCCCAAACATATCGGCAGGTGTGATGACAATGAAACAATAGAGGGCAATTACTGTGCTGAACCGTTAAAGAGGGGAGCAGATCTGTTTAATCAAATAAAAGGTGATAATAATGATTGTAGGAAAAACTGAGTGAAGCCGGTAAATAATCTGTTTTTAAAGTGAGTAAGAACAGACTGGATTGATGTAAGATCAATCAGGACAAATATTTTACAAACTGAAGAGATTAGATAATGTTGACATTTGGACACAAACATGAGATAACAGTTTTCTTTTATTTTCATCTTTGATATGAACATCTGCAGAGTGCTTGATGATTAACTTCTCTACTGACCCCTCATGACATCATAATTGCTTTCAACAAACATTAAAAGCTTACTTTTTATACCAAACAGTCCTAATTCTCTCATGTTCTTCACTTTATGCTTTTTTATATAATTTTAGTCTGGTTTTGATATCCCTTCTCTTACCTGGAAAAGTATTCTCAGTATTTCACTCTCTTCTCACTTATAGGATTAAAATTTCACTCTCTTCTCACTTATAGGATTAAAATTTCACTCTCTTCTCACTTATAGGATTAAAGAAAATCTATCAGCATGGCCTATACAGTATGGAAAAAGCTCTTTCTGCATATTTTTAAACTCATCCCTGGCTGCTTCCTGGGGACACTGCAGGATGAACATCAATGCTCTTTCAAAAATATATGTTAAAATTCAATTTGAAACACTGATTTCATATTGCAAGAAAGGGGTTTGGAGTTCATGGGTCTTAGCAGCAATGGAACTTTATAGTACAGTAATGTAATCATTACAGTATTTAACTGTTGTCGAAATACTGTAATAATGAAAAATGCAATGATTCTTCAAAAACTATGTAGTTTGACTCAAATTTCGAAGTATTGTTCAAGCAATATCAGCATCAGTAACAATCAACATACTAAGACTGAACTCCTCATAAATAACGTCATGCCTACGTTTACACTAATGGTAGGTGGAATATTCAAATGTGTAATTTCTATGAAATTTAACATATGACTGACAGCAAAAACAAAAGTAATAATTTCTTTGTCAGTTCGATATGAAATCAGCCATTAAGTGTTTTGAAATGTGTAACTCTTTGTCTCTAAATGTGTGTTTCTTTGCTTGCTTTCTTTTTATAAGACATTTATTATATGATATGTGGGATATTTTAGGCTCAAGATAATGCTTGGCCTCTAAAAGGCACTTAAAACAAGTCAACACAAGGTGACAATAAGGTATTTGCAGCAAAGATTCCAGAGGGAGACAGGATTATTTGTGGGTGGATGACATTTTCAGCCTGATTTGTCATTTATTTTCTAAGTTTCTCTTTTACTTCCACTGTTCTTCTCTCTCTCTCTCTCTCTCTCTCTCTCTCTGTCTCTCTCTCTCTCTCTCTCTATATATATATATATGTATATATATATATATATATATATATATATATATATATATATATATATATATATATATATATATATATATATATATATATATATATATATTATGATTCTTTTTTACCCTCTCTTGTATTTTTCTCTTTTCATTTTCTCTCTGTATCGGGTTGACCTTTTCTGACTGACTTGGTGTTTTGACACCATCAGCTAAATTAGGAATAGCACAACACGACCTCTCATGCACACATACATACATGACATCTTGTTCTTGTCCCTGCCTAGTTAGCTGTGACAGTAGGTGGTAGTTTACAGGTCACTGGATTCAGAACGCCTTCAGCTCTCAACAGATCTTAGTTAAAGGTCTTGAAGAAACACATGTGTTCATTCTCCTGTTTGTGTGTTTAGGATAAGTTTAGTTCTGTTGTTTCAGTCTTCAAAGAAAAGCTGAACACTTTTGTGTCATCAACAGAGTTGGGCACTTGTGTTTTTATTGTATGAATAAAAAGTCAAAAGACAGGTATACAGACAGAAGTAATTTGACACACAAGCAAAAAATCACATTGTTTATAAGAGAAAAGATGCTGCTGAAATGTTATTCAGTGTTATGCTTGATGACAATGTGTCACTGTCCCTCCAAACTGCTTAAAAACAAAAACTCCCTCATGTTTATGGTATAAAACAATGTATCTTTCAGTGTGAAACGTGAAGTCTGAAGCCTTTCCTTATAAGATGTCAGCTTCTCTTACTCCAGCCAGTTTTCCCCCTGCAGTCACAATCATCCTTTATGAAAGTGGTACCCAGTTACTTTTGATATGCTTTTATATTACAAAATTTCTAATTAGTTAAATTATAGTACACTCTTTTTAAAAGAAGGTTATCAGAGAGCAGCAGACTTGAAACTATTTGAATAACACACTGTTTAATGCAACATTATCTTTTTTTGGGTTAAACCCGTGAATGGAAGTGGTTACATTATTGGTTTAGATATAGTTTTTCTTGAAAATAACAACCCAGAATTATAAGGGAATGGTTTCTGTTCTAATGCCACTAATATGGGATGCTGGGGCTTCCTGTCAGACTGACTTCATTTGAGCAAATCAGAGAACAATCTCCCAATACCTGGTTTGAGTTTTTTTATCTATTTTGCATGGATGCTAATTTCAGATTAGTTTTTATTTTGAGTAGGTGTAGCTGCTTGAAATAAGGATATTTTTATTAAAACGGCATTTCCAGAAACTTGATATGATACTTTCTGAATCTGCTATACACACATTGTAATCTGGGTCACTTTCATCACTCCTCATCTAGCTTTTTCTGTTCATATCATCATGGATTTTCTCTAAATTTTACAGAAAACTGTCTAAAACATTTATGAAAAACTTCTAATAAATTCAAGGGACCATAAAAAGCCCTGCAGCTCTACTTCAAAAACTTTAAAAAATGCATGAATCTATTTTTCAGCTTAATTTTGCCATGTTCAACTTTTGGGTTGTAATAAAAGACAGTGGAAAATTATTCTTTGCTTTATTTTTAAGTTTAGAGATAAGTTAGTTGAACATTTTTTTGTTTAATGGAAATTGTAAACCAGTGCAGTGAAATATTAATGAATCTGTCTATTACTTTGCTTACAAGAGCGCACATTAAACATAAAACAAACATCATAAACAAAAACTCCACTTTTACGTGTGAGATCAAGATTTAGGAAAATCATATTTATAGAAAGCAGTGCTGATATTTTAAAAGACACTAAACACACGGTCTGTAAGTTTGAAGCTTCTATTTTAACTTTCAGCATCTTTTATGAATAATTTACCAGTGCTTCTCTAAGATGTTCCACGTTGTATAGCCGTGATATACATGGCAGGTTGTCTTTTCTCTGGATGTTTTAAGCTTGTTCTCTCAGCACAACTGGAAGCACTGTGAAAAATCTAGTATAAAAAACTCTGCTGAATATATTTCCTGCAAATCTGTCATATTATTGTAAGATAGAACAACGCCTTGGGCTTGATAAAAATGTGTTGTTTACTATATGTAAATGGGATGGTTATGTTGAATATGACTGTATGCAGCGCTTCAAAAAAAGCTGATTGTAGTTTAGCTCGAACTTCTACTTATGCAGTGTTTTTCTGTTTCACAGGGAGTTTTTCCTGCCAGCTACATTCACTTGAAGAAAGCCATTGTTACCAACAGGGGGTGAGTTCAGAAATATGGGAGACTGGAACTTGTCTTTAGGTTGTAGCATTTGTGTTGTGTTGCCTCTTTGTGTTCTTTTGACTGATTTTGATAAATATTTTTACTTTTTCAACTACCACTGTGAAGCTTGTTAATTTTTTCAGAAGAAATCTATTGTAATTATTTTTATTTGTTATTCAGAACCAAATGTGCTTTGTACAAAACAGAAAAAAAGCACACTAGGCAAATTAATACAGATCCCTGGGAAACTCACTGGCTAATAACTGTAGATTTAGAGAATTTTATTGTAGAATACACACTGGGATCTTTAACAGTAAGATTGTAATTACTGAAACACCTGTGATAAATTGACTGAAAGTAGATGATCATATCTAAGATAATCCCAAATCTGAATCAAGTCCTCTTTCCTAGGAATTTTGTAAAGTAACTGAAAACATCTCAAGATTTTCAGAGTCAAAGTTCATCAGAGAACACCATAGTTTAGTTGAACTATAAAACAGACATTGTCAAAGTTATAGATAGAGGAATCAGTTTTACCCCAAAGTCCTAATTATAAAGCCGCTTTTTAACTGGAAGAAAAATGTTCATGGAGTTTATGAACTGCTGAATTTGTTTTACAATGTTTGAGCCTAACGTCGGTATCATCATGTAACTGTAAACTAATCCATCTGGTTGTTCACTGTGGTCTCTGACTCCTAAAGTTCTTATAACTTTTAAAAATGATTTTTAAATTAAATTATCTTTAGAATGTATTTTAGTTTTGAACATTTTATTAATACTAAAAATTAATTGACTGTGACTCACAAGTAGTTTAATCAGAAACTTGAGCTAAATAAAGAAGCAGGGTAGAAAGCATAGATCTTGTCAATACAAATTTTAATAAATTAAACTGGCTATAATAATTAGACTTCTGCAAATCAAAAGCTGGCCTTCAAACCTACTGTTTAATAAAAATCTAGCCCTTGAATGTCTTGTTTATAACCCCCTCACTGAACATTTTTACCACAATAACACTGATAAAGGTTGGCCTAATTATTCAGTCTGCTAATAAAATGTGGATGTTACTCTGTCTTAGTTCCTTTTTCTCTCCACATGATTCAGCCTTACACCATGGTAAGATCAGAGCACAGAAGGAAACAACCTCATTAAATTTCTTGTTAGCATCAAATACTTTTGTTTTTCGATGTTTTAGTCAGACACCCCCTGTTTCCTTTTCCATAGTGGATAATTTTAGCAAGCAAAGTACAAAACACTTTTGCACCAAACTGAATAATAACATCTTTAACTCACAGCAGCACTGATGTGATTATGCAAAAAAATGCGGAACTAACTCACTTGTGTCTACAGTGTACGTGTTGTTCTGTAAGACATTTAAAATGTTATTCAGTATTTTTTTTGTCTTACAATGGGTTGCTTAAAGACCTTTTTCCTGAATAGAACAAAACACTTTTTTAATGGTAAATGTGGCATGTTTGAATACATTTGCATAATGACTGCAAAAGCTTGTTTAAGAGAAAAAAAGTCTTATTAGCCAGTGGTAAAATCAATGCCAATTTACATGATATCGTTTTTTACATAATTAAAGACAGATAGCAAATTAAGTGGAAATAAGGAATCCTTTGCTTCCTCTTTCAAACTAACCTCCAGAGTAAATAAGTGCTGAAGAATACGGAGAGTTACAGAGTACTTTCTAAATTTTAGAAGCTGGGAATGTAGCCTATCCACCAAATATGAGCATTTTTAGTGAAAAGTACTTCATAATTGGCTGTCCCTGTGGTATTTCTTTTTGTTTAAATTTACACAAAGTAATCTTGGCTTGGTCTCTATAGTTCCATTATATGAAAATTATTTCCTAACGGTCGTCTCTGAGGACCTTCGTGTCCTCTGAATTCATCTCGAGGAGGAAAACTGATTAGACAGCCACATTCATTCGGATGCTGCTTTCACACTTTAGCTGGGAGCAGCTAACATTCAGTGATAGGAGTGAGGGAAATAATTAGAAATAATAAAAAAAGACCTTCCAGCATATGAAAGTGAAGACAACTGAGGTGTATGAGAAATGGATATTCAACAACCACATAAATTGTTCCACTTTATAATTACTTTAGAGGCAGGTTTCATTATGAGTATCTTTTTACAGACATTGTAAGATTGTTTTAAAAAAGCATAATATACATTGAAGGTGTATTAAGTAGTGCAATACACCTCCAATGCAGCTTTGTAAAGATTAGTAATGCCAAACATATAAATTGATTACTGATTACTCCTTGAAATCAGAAATAAGTCTGAGGCAGCAGGCAGTTGTCTGCTGCCTCAACATAAAAATGATAACCAAGGTGAGCCAACCGTGTTAAAGGGCAACATGTCCTCTACTGCATCCGACCAACTTCTTCAACTTTCCCCACTGTTTGGGTGGAGGGAGACCTCCTGCGTTTCAGTCGCAGCTCTCTGCTTCACACTACCTGTCGGACTTGCCCTGTCAGTTTGACTGTGTCATGCTGCGACTCCAAATGTTTTATAAAATTTGCTGTTGTATTTTCAAAGCTAGGTTGATGGGTTGGAAGATTAGTGTAGTACTAAAAGATTTTATGCAGTTGTTATTGATTTAATTCTACAAGAGTTAAAGGAAATACAATTGGGTGCTGTGGTGGTGCAGGGGCAAAGCACGACCCACATATTGAGGACTTAGTCCCAGTGGGGGTGATCACAGGTTCGATTCCCGGCTTGGTGACATTTGCCGCATGTCTTCTCCCTCTCTCATTACCCTCTTTCCTGTCGAACTACTTTCAAATTAAGGCCACTAGAACCAGCAAAATCTTAAAAAAAATAAATAAAAAATACAATTGACAAAAAAGGTTTACAATATTTGATTTGTTAGTTGATATAAGCCTAAAAACTATATAAGTACAGTAAGAAAGTTGTTGAAAAGTTAATCATGTTGTACTCATGTACAGTAGAAACCAGATATCAGCATACACTGACTAAAAATACATAAACACATTTTTTCTCACTGTCTGAAGTTAAGTCAGACCAAACCTTTAGCTTAGTTAGTACCAAAATAATTTCTACAACATACAATTAATCCTATTTTGTACTTATTTCAAAATTTACAAAATGACACTTTCTCTATGAATCAGGCTACAGTCCTTGCTGTCTTTTAGAGGAACATCATCAAAGAATATGGCTTACATAAATACTACATTGGTACATGAACCCTATTAAAATACTCATATGCTAACCATTTTTTTCTGTTAACATAAAAAGTAAAAAATCTAGTAAAACCATATAGAGCAGATGCTATCTGAGCTGAATCTGGAATATAAGTTGAATCTTGCTCTGACCATTCTCACAACATGAGTAATGTTGTGTAAACGGCCATATGGGGAGGAAGTTTTAGTTTGAAGGGTCAGGTAAAGGCCAGTGGATAAATGTTACACTAGGTTTTATTGGAGACAATCTGTGTAATAAAATAGAAGCTGTTCTTAAAAATGGCCTGGAGGACATTTTGAATCCGGAGAACAGTATTTGGACAGAAGGAGCTTTCACTTCTGCTGTCATAGCTGGAGGTGGGATTCAGAGTGTGCTTGACCACAGCAGCAGGAAAATGTGAAGTGTTGTATGTGAAAGGCTTACAGTTATTCACAGTGCAAATCAAATTTAGATCTCCAGATTTTTTTTTGCCTCATGCTCTATATCGACCATAAAGAAAGATGAATGAGTCTAAATTTGAGGAAAATGTTGATAAATTATATTTATGTCTGTGATTTAATTCTCCAAAAAGCACCTTGATGATGTATCCATCCATAAATTTGCCCACTAATCTTTGCAGAGGGGCTGATGACTAAATATAGTTGTCACTGGATGAAAGGTGGGGTACAGCCTTGTCAGGTCTCCAGTCCATCATACTGCAACACAGAGACACACAGGACGAACAAAACACACATACTCACACCCAATGGCAATTTACAGAGGTCAGTTATCTTACAGCAATGTTTTTAGACTGTGGGAGGAAGTCAGTGAGAACATAAAAAACTCCATGCCAGGATTCAAACTCAGAACCTTCTTTTTGCAACACAACAGTGCTACCTACTACACCACCGTGCAGTCAAGATAAATCATGAATATCATCTTGGAATGTATAAATAAAACAAAGTCATTAGGAGATGCATTTAGTGTTTATAAAAGTAAAAGATTGATCAATGACTGGATAAGTGAAGGAACACATGGGGGTTATTAAGGGTCAAAGGGTTGAATGCTTTTAATGTTGGAAGAGCAGCTGTGTGTTTTAAACATTTTTAGGCAAATAAAGGAAAATAGCCAACAGCACTTCTAATCTCTAAAAAAGTTGAAGAAGGGATACAGAAAGTAATTATGAGATTGCTAAATATTTGGATTGGAGATAGCAGAAGGGCAACAAGTAAGAAGAGCCAGCTGGGACAAAGATGACTTGAGACTACCGGAGGACGGAAATCGTGGATCAGAAGTGAGATGTGCAACGATGCTTGATCAGAGGGAATACGAATGCACATTTCCAGAAAAAAAGAGAATAAAAATAAACCAGAATCAAGAAGTCAAAGGCAAAAAGTAAAAATAAAATCTAAAGTAATTATTGGATAGGAGTGTTGCAAGGAGAAAATGGAAGATGAAATGGGAATAGGAAGAAGAGAGAGCATACAAAACTTGAGCTAACTGAAATGGGGCTAACAGGGGTATTATGGTCTGTTTAGAGGTGGCTAGGCCACAGCATGAGGGTGATCCATCCTTATCAGACCTAATTCAGCCACGAAACAGTGTTGTATCATTTTTTACAATGATTTATTTACAAGATGCTATTTTTCTTGTTAAATTTTACACTTCAAAAGAGCTGGGTGTGACTTCAGGGTGAATGCTAAAAAAACAAACAAATAAAAAAAAACAATCTTAAATAATAACTGTACTTATTTAAAATGAATAAACCAAATGACGATAACTTACCTCTCCAAATTTTATACAACACTGAAGGTGTTTAAAGAGATGCTCCAGGGATAAAGGTGTTGATCTACAGCAGATTCATCATACATGCTGTCAATACAACAGAAAGAAAGATATTAGGCTAAAAAGGTGAAGTTAAAACTAACGAACCTTAAACAAGAGCAACATGAAGTGAATGAGGAAAAAGGGAAATGAAGGAAAAATATAAGGAATAGAAGAGGAGAAAAAACCCTGAAACACAATTGATGTGGGTGAACTCAGCAGGCAGTTATCATCTGCTGCTCTGCTGGGAGATCAGCAAATCTGGTACATTGCTCCTATTAATTTATCAGTTATGAAACAGAAGAAGAGTGAGCTGGCTGAGAAATGGGAATACATGGTGAAAAAGAATGAGGATGCAAGAGAAAAATCATGGCATCCATGGCAGGGTAAATAAATAGTAGGGCGCATTATTATTTCTGACTTCCAGCCTGAAACTGTGAGTCAGCTTTCAGTTTTAACCAACAATCTCACCCTCTGGGCAACCATCCTTTTCAAAGAAGAAAGGAAAATAAAAACATAAAATAAGATATAAAATGTGAATCATTTTGTTATGTTCAGAGGTGAAGCAAGATTTTTTCTTTTTCTGATTATTTATTTTACTTAAGCTTTTACTGTTTAAGTTCCTTAAAGGTTATTTAGAAAAAAATATTCCACATCACAGTATTTCATGTCAATATTTCTTCAAGCTTTCTGAAGGTCTTAATCTTCCACCCAGACCTTTTTTAGTGCAGTAGCTCAATAAATCTTTCTTGTTTTTATTAAGGCACAAAAATTCCACAAAAACCTTGGACGGTCACCTGTTGAACGAGGCATCTCTCTGGTTCTTTGTCCAATGTTTCCGTCACAAAAACAACACTTCACATTTCTTCCTCTGGTTTAAATATATTTTTTATGGTTGAAACATTTTCTTTTTTCACCCACCAGTCCACCTGAATCACTAGAAGCAAATTAATATACAATATAGTTGGTTTAAAATTTGTACTTGAAAGTGTGTACAATAAACTTACAAAACATTTTCAGTACATTTTTATTTACCATTTTCTTTAGTATACTGTTATTATTTGTTGAGACCTGTTCATAACTCTGTGACTCTTCCCCTTTAAAGCTTATTTCTGTGAACTCTGTCCTATCTACTCTTTGGTAAAGTGTCCTTCACTACAACTCCAGTTCTACATTTTTTGAAATAATTATCCTGGCTCATTTGCATTACATCATCTTCATCCTACCTTTCCACTGCTGATATTTTAGTTAAACCCTGAATGATAACAATAATCATCCTTTGATACCATCTGGATAGTCTAAGTGCAGAATATGTAATCACATTTCTGTGCTCTTTCGGTTCCCTCAACTTTCACTTTAAATTAAGGTAAAAATAATTTATTATGATACAATAAATCAAGATGTTCCTGTTTATGTATATGTACAGTATGCAATATAGAAATATGAATTGTATAAGGTTTTGCCTGAACTGTATACATATTGATTTGTGAATATATATATCCATAGTATGTATGAGGATAGTATGTGCGTGATATGTTTATTTTTCTGTTGTTTGATATACATCAAAATAAAATAACCCATCAAAAGATCTGTCTCTTATTTGTTTAGTGTTGAAATAATGGCCTGTTAATAAAATATGTGTTTCTTTTTCGGTGCAGACCACATGAGACTGTGGTGCCTCTGGAAGATCCAATTGTGACTGAGGTGACATTAACTCTTCAGGAATGGGCTTTACTATGGAAGCAACTCTATGTGGTAAGCAGCAAACTATGTACAGCAGCTAATGGGTCTCACATACACCATACATTTACAAAAAGGCAATTAAATGACTAAATGTTAAAAAAAATAATGCGATTGTAACAGATATTTTGAAAAAGTAAACAAATCAATCAGGTGTCTCAGGTGGTTATGTCTGTTGCATCAAGGAGAATGCTCTGTCTCTGGAATGGTGGCTGCATGGATAAGATCCAGATCCTGAACTGCATTAAATATGTACAGAAAATAGAGTGAAGAGATAAATGGAAACTTTAGTTTACATGTTTTTTAAATTCATTTTGAAGATGTTACAGAATCAGCAACAACATAACATAAAATATAGTTTATGTTGTTTTCAGTTTAACATTGTTTTGCTTCAGTGAAAAAATAAGTGTGAATTAATGGAGTAGTGATATCTTATTAATTATTGACAACTGTTTGTCTGCACACGTCTCTTTATTTCTGTACTAGAGTCGAAAAGCAAACTGGACTAATGCAATCCAAGACACTAAATGAATTTGCACATACTTTTGCATCAGTTTGTAGTTTCCTTCTCTTTAGACACAAACACAACAGATGCAATGAAATGATCAAAGAGATGGAAAAACTTATGTACTTTATTATTAGTAGTATTTGACTCAAGAAATCAAAACTGGATAATGTTTCTAAAGCTCATTTGACATCTTCTGCTCAGCAAATACCTCTCTGTGATCAGGTTCAGGCTTCTTTTGTAAATTTGAAATTAATCATTTTGCAAAGATGACATAGTCAACACTGGAAAAGCGGATGAATTACACCTTCTTTCACATCTTCGATCACCTTTTTGTAAATCTAACAACAGAACAGGTCACTTTTCCCCCCATTTCCTTCAAAATAATTACCCCCAACTTAAAGCAGGTGGTATTTTTTCCTGTGGTTTATCTAAATAAATATGAGCGGATTTTCCTCTAAATATTTGCGCAATCCCTTGTTTGAATTTGGGCGATATCTGTCAGAGCTGAGAGGGTGCTCAGTAGAGCCATCTTAGACTCAGATGTATGTATTGTTTAGAAATACACACAAGTTTAGCTTTGCAGACTTTAACCACCTGCAAATATGCATCTAAGTACTTTATTCACCTTAAATGGATGATTTCATTAATCCTGGACATGTTTTAGTTGTGCAAATCATTTTTGTCTGATTTCTCAAATGACAAGTTGTCATTTCCTGGCAGTTTGACAGAATGATTTTGGTAATGATGGTTGGTTTCATAATTCTTTCATGTGTGCGGAACTGTGTTTTACATTTTATATTAAACTTTGTGTTCTGGCATTGTTTATTGCTCATTTTTACAGTTAGTCATTTCTTGATGGTTTAAAACTTCTTTGTGTTTCTTAATACTCACTTTGGTGGCATCATAGTAGCTTGAGACTATGATGTGTTATAGTTGTTATACTGTAGGGGAGTCTGAGTGTGAGAATAATGACTCTCAATGTGTCCTGTATTGTTTTTAGGCAGTCATAGCTCATATTCTTATATTTGTATCAACAGGGGTTTGTGTTAAGAATGTTTTCAATACAAACATAATTTTTTTTCATTATGAGCATCACCTACATTTTCATTGTTGCAAATCTGCTGCTGCTGAGACACCCATACGACTGTAGCCCCAAATTTAACATTTGTTTAGAAATAGTTCTGTTTTTGTGTTCTTATGTGATAAAATAAAGAATTTGAACAGGATTTGTTAGTATCTGAAGTTACACATTTCTTTTCTGTGTTGTTTGTTTCAATTAAAGCCAAAGGAGTTTTGTCAAGAACAGAGAAACATTTCAGACTTGCTGCCCTGCAGCATGAAGAAAAAAATGTTGATGCTGATTCTTTGTGGGGAAATCAACTGCACTGATGCAAGTCAGACAAAGACAAATAGCTAACCACTATGCAGATTCAGACTGATGCTTCATGCTGTGTGCACATAATGCCACTTGAGAAACCTGACAATAGTTTTGTCTTGAGCACTGTGAAAAGATAGAGCTGCTCCTGCCACTACTGCACTGAATCTTTTTTTCCCTAGCACCAACAGCAGTTGTTCAGTTTGATGGTAAACCTAATTTTGCCATTTAAAACATTGTTTTTGTTATATTATAGGGAGTGGTTACGACTTTGTACCTTTTGGGTTTTGTATGTTAGCAGCCTGAAACTTGCAATGACACTTATATGGTGCTTCACTGTTATTGAACCAGCCCACAAGCAGAACCCTTTGCCAAACCCAAATTACTCAGAATTTTGACTGTTAGAGGAACTGATGTCTATTTTTTGCACCTGAATTCCTATGATTTTGTTCAAAGTTGAGTCATTCTGCCTTGCTTTCATGTTGGAGATGTCAGGCCAGATCAAAACAACTTTACTATTTGCATAAGGGGCAGTTTGTTTGCAGCCACCCAGTCCATGTACAGTCTAGGAAAGGACAGACAAACCTACTGTGTGCGTAACAGTAACAGTCAAAGCCACGCCTGCAGCATTGTGGCTGCAGCTCTTCTATAAAAGCCACTTCTGGTCAAACCTCACAGAACAGCAGTTGGGTACATCGGAGTAACACTGCAATTCTGAGTTTATGGTGCTGTAGGACATTTTAAAGTTTTAAAGGGAAATCTGTCTTTAATCTTCTGCACTAAGGTTTTCTTGGCCAACCACTCAGTCTACAGTCCTCATTGTTTTTTCAAAAGAACAAAAAGAGCATCGTAAAATCTTGCTAATGGTTAGTCTTGCCATGGTGAATGACATGAGATGGAACAGTCAACACAATTGCACCTTGGTAGCAGCTCAGTAGCTTCATTCTTAGTTTTCAGCCTCCAGAGCTGTTTCTCTTTCAGTTAATGAATGTGTTTTGACCTATATATGAAACAATGATCTCTAGCAACTGTTATGTAGAATTGGTTGATTAAACATTAATTCTACAAAAGCATGTTTTTATCAGATTCTATGCTGGTTCGAAAACAAAGGGTAGTAACACAAATTATTGACGCGATCTTTGGTTTATCAATTTACACTTTGTAAACTGTAAAAAAGTTATATTTTCAAATAACTTTTTATTTATAACTGTTTTTTTAGACCTATCTGGAAGGTTTAGTTTGGTATAGAATTACTGATTATCAAACCTTCATTTTCTTCCTGTTTGCCATTTGTTGGTGATTAAGCATTATTTCAGACCAAGTTACTGAAGAGCTGCAAATGTAACCTATGTTCAGCTGTAGACAATATGATGTGCTGAACATCAGATACATTTCTATTATCAATACTGTGATGTAATGTCAACCAACACCCATTGAGTATTCACAAAACAGAAAATGTAAAATTTTTGCAAAGAGTTTTCAAGATTAATTCTTATTTTTAAGTCAAACTTATGGACATTTTTTGTAGCTCATATAGAAGATGTTTTAAGGTCACATCTGTGGAAAGTAATCTTTTGAAAAGAGGAAGCATGGGACAGATATGGGGACTAAAAACCTCCTCATTCCTTCATGACTAAACATCTGGCCCAAAGCAAGATGTATTACAGATTATCTTTGTTGGTTAAAGATGAAGTCCACATTTATGAACCTATCGTTTTATGCAGGATTTGTGTTTTCTTGCAGTAAAGTTTAGTTCCCTTTCTCATAATGTCTGATTTATAGAACAATATTAAAAGTAATATTCTATGGATGTGAAATGATTAATATTTACACATGATGTTCATTATTTTCATTTTTATCATCTTGTGGAGTATATTTATGTAGAAAGTCAGCTTTTCTGCCTCAGACTGTAGACAGAAAGGTAACTTTATACCTTCTGCAATTCAGATTAAGTGACTTTACCACTAAGTCTTCTTCCTTTGCTTATTTTACATAAATTTTTACTTTAATGATTTGAGTAGAAATAAATCTGCAGCTAAATGGATAAACACTAGGATGATACGGTTTTCGAGTCCTTCCCATATCGGCTCAACAGGGCCAAAAGGCCGGAGTCCACCCTGACGACTCTGATGGCTCAAATTAGCATCCCTTCTTCAATTGTAAATGTGGCCGTTGACCGTCGGGCCAGAAGGTGGGAGTGTGAATTGTCCATGTTGGGGGTGGGTATCTATGATACCTGCAGGAGATCAGATCTCCTGTAGGTAGTGCTCTTCAGTTTAGTTTTGAAGCATACATGAAGTGTTTTTGGAGAGATGTGACCTTTTGCAGCTGATCCATGATGTTGTGCTGCATTATCCAGGTCATTTTGCCAAATGTACATAGAGTTTGCAAAACATACAATCTGTTTCAAAAAATATGCAAAGGTTTTTCTAAAAGAAATTAGTAATGTTTCTCTTTGAAATAAAGCTAAGAGGGTATAACATGACAGTTTAGAAATAAACTAACCAAATTAATTGTGTTGATCCACCTCAAAAAAATCATGCAAAAAGTGTAAGCAAAAGAAATCTGGGAGACTTTGCACATGCAAATTTGCATGCAGCCTTTTGTGCTGTGGAGGATAAATAGGTGACTGCTTCACCTATTTAGTTCACAAGAACTAATGGCATTTATTTCAGTCATAATCTTGCGGGGGGTGACCAAGGTTCCATCACTATGTGACAGCTGGTCAGCAAACCTGGCAAACATGATTGACATGGCAGCACTGAATGCACATGTGCTTTATCAGGCATGCATTGGGGTGCAGGAGAGACGGGTGGACTTCCTGGTTGAGCTTGCAAAAGAGTTCGGTAACTCTCATGTGAGTGAGAAGAAGGCACACAAGGAGAAACTGCTTCGGCAACAACCTTCCACACCCAGCTCAGGCAAAAGGGCGAAGTGTCAGGTCAACCATCGATGCAGGATGCGTGTCCTGAGGCCGAAACATCATCAGTGACCCCTCACACCCCCACCATGGACTGTTCTCCCTGCTGCCCTCTGGAAAGAGGTTCTGCAGCATCCGGTGCAGGTCCACCTGGTTCCGAAACAGCTTTTTCCCACTTGCCATCAGACTGCTGAGCTCTTAACTGGACTGCACTCAAAAACTGGTCTCCACTTTATACCTTGCACATGTACAGAGCTAAATAACTTCTATTTTACTGTCAGTCCTGCACTTTATATTTTATATTTAGATTTATATTCATATTTTATACTGTATTTTATTTTACTCACAACATTGGAACCTCAAACATTATCCTGAGCCGTATGCAACGAAATTTCGTTCTGTATACACCCTGTGCATTGAAAATGACAACAAAGTCAGTCGAAGTCGAAGTCGAAGTCTAAGGAACAATTGTACAACTGTGAGATGCGTTGAGGCCATTACCAGGGTACTGATAAGGTAATGGCCCTATTTACTGAACAAAAGCACCTGCTAGATAAAATCCTTCAGGCCAGTTGGACTATCTAAGCCGAAATAGG
Source organism: Xiphophorus couchianus (assembly GCF_001444195.1). Lineage (NCBI taxonomy): Eukaryota > Metazoa > Chordata > Actinopteri > Cyprinodontiformes > Poeciliidae > Xiphophorus > Xiphophorus couchianus. The sequence continues at coordinate 8,535,298 of NC_040247.1, forward strand.
TATACGTCAAAATGGCCTAACTCAAGCCATTCTAGTGTAAAGGGAGCATTTCTGTGATTGATGGCTTCATGAAATCTAAATTTGTCTCTATTCCTCCCTTTATCTATTCGGTGGGCTGGTTTCATCACTCATCCTCCTTATGTCCTGCCAGTTCTGTCACACTGTGCTTTTATTCAAAATGAACAGACTTTTGTCTTTCCTTCTTGCCAGAGTTGAAGAGATGAAAGACAGGAATTTTATTGTCAGGGCCCATTTGACATATTTGCTATTTCCAGTTTTACATAGCTCATTTTAATGTCCGGTTAATGGTACTGTAAATCCAGCATCAAGAGCATTTCATGATTTAAGTATAAATACCATGTGGATTAATAATAAGGACATAAATACAAAAATAACCTGAAGGAGCTGAATGAGGGGGACTGAATGCTTTAGTAATGTGGTGCATTAATGTGTTTTTAGGCAGATAAAAAGAACAAAAATGCTGGTAAGAACAAATTTTGTTTCACTGAGAAGGTTGTCTCATAATAGGATAGTATAAACACACTGAAAAGCTTTTTTAAAGCAGGTTGTAGCCATGGCTGATATGTGGGTTGTGAAATGTGGAAGTGTGTGAAAAACATTTATCCAGATAATGTTTGAATGCCAACCATGCCAGCTGTAGCACGAAGTTGGATATTTTTGAGGATATTTGTTTGGTTACACTGCAACAGAATTGTAACCGTAAACGTTACCGCTGCATAGTTCACCTTAAAATCAAATTGGTCATAAAATCAAAGACCGACCTTTGTTTGAACTATGAGATGTAAGTGAAGTTGTGGGGAAGCAGGAGACAATAAGTCATCAAAAATCATAATTTAGCAAGTTCTCCTGCTATGTTATTCTTTTAAATGTTTTGATTTTTAAATATTCTTCATTTTTATAGTAATAATTCACAAATGTTTAAATGGCAGTTCCATCTATAGCACACCATTTTTTCCCCCATAACCTTTACTTATAATCATAGCTCATCAGAGCAATTAAAGCTTCACACAGCTTGAGGGACAGTTGTGTAAACAGCCTCCCAGGACACTAAAAGTGAAAACTGTATTTCTTAGCTTCTAAATTTTAGGTCAGAGATGCTAATTTGCAAGAACTCATAAGTGTACTCCTGGATAATCTTATTCCTCTCTCCATTTAGTATAGTAATCAGACTCCCATGCATTCTACAGTAGAGAAAATATGTTCTTCTTGAAATGATTGAGAGTTGGTAAATGCAACCTTTACATAGAATGTGACATGAACTAACCAGAACTAAATCATGGGGCAAATGTTGTGAAAAATTATGTGTAAAGAAAAAGAGAGAAGAGTGTGAGTTTCAGTTAGCCATGGCAAATCACTGATTACCATGTGTTTTTATTTTTGTTTTATTTTTGCATGATTTCAGATTATTTCTTTTTTTAAAGCAATGTAAATAATCACTATTTTCAGAAAGAATTAGAACAATTGTATAAAAAATGCTAGGGTGAAACATTTATTTTTCAATAACACTTAGTTCATTGTTCTAATTTAGAAAAGAAAAGCATTTTTACTAATGGAAAACATCAAATTTTAATATTTGCAGGACAGCATGTCTTGCCCAAAGTGCTTCTGTTGTTTGACTTTTGTGTTGCATTTGGCATCATTGTATGGTCATCACCTCTTATCGCGACTGTATGTAGGCAATAGAGACAATTTTATCAAATAAAAATAATTCTGTCAAAAGAAGTCTTTAATGGTCTAAAATTCCCAGTTATATGTTGTTCCATCTTGTTTAATTCAACAGAGGTTCTAGCAAAATCTAACGTGCAGATAATAACCTTGACGGTACTAGCCTCTCTGGTCTTTTTGGTGTCTAATAATATGTGAATATGTGAGCCAGCAGTTTAAGTATGAAGCAATAGAGAGTGTTAGCCTGGATACATAATTCATGTTTGTGTGGCGTTAATGAGAGAGAGAGATGTTAACCACCAGAGACAAGACTAACTCTCAGAAATTAACGACACATACAATCATGGTAAACCGGATTACAGTCCATGTACCCTCCCTTCTTGATACAGGTGTTCCCTTATGGCATTAACCTCCTCCAAGGTCTGAAATCAAACATTGTTCAGGTGTAAAGTTTGTGAATAGATGGTTTAACCTCCAACTAACCTTTGTTTTCAGTCAAGAATCTTCACAAAAATCTAATTTTACCCACTGATACATGACCTGTAACCATTCATGCCTTTGGGGATACACTGCTTACTTCTTATCTGGTGTCCCTGTTTCAACAAGTCAGAGCTGTGTTGGGGCCCCAAGGGGTCTCTGTATAGTGTTAACACATGTAAGGATGCTTTCACTTATCTGCCATCAGTGTCAGGCAGCAGACATTGGTTACTGAACCAACCTGCAGATCCACAATAGTATGCTCAGTTCTCAGTAAGTAGATATCAACAATAACTGCGTTGAGTGGAAGGCTTAAGTGAAACACACAGATATTCACAGAGCAACACAGAAATGCATCCTTTATTTTAGTCTCAGTGTGGTGGCACTTTTATCATTTACGGTCTTTTCTTGTAAAATTTGCCCACAATTTTATCGTATGCTCTCTGTCTGTTGTATATATGCTGCCACCCTGAACTGATGTGAGATAGTGTGTGTTAGAAAGGGAATAATTAAGAGAAATGCAGTCAATTATAAATAAATAAAAATACAAGGAAAATAAATAGTTGGAGAAAGAGAATCTAAACTAATTTATGCAAAAATATTTGCTCTTCGCACAGCAATAGAAACCGTATGAGTTACGGTTTAAGGTTTATTTTCACCTTAGTTTCTGCCAACCTGGTACCATTTTGTAATACTTTCTTTAATGTACCCAAATAGTAGTGGCCTGTCTCTCCCTTGCTTCTCTGACATAGTTTGTCTCATTCTTTTAATTTTTTTTCCATCTGTCGCCTCTTATTCTGATGTCAATGTAGTTAGAATGACTCGCGTTGTCCTGTATGTGTGTAGGCAGGCTAAAGAAAGAGGGAGGAGGGGTAACACTGACAACTGAACAATAAAAGAGAGATGTGGAGACTGGGATAAATGCAGAAAGACACATTTCTTTGCGGTGAAATGAGCAGACAAGATTATGTTGATGTCTGTGTGTTCAGAAGCTGAGACGAAAGAAAGGAGGTGTGACAGAAGAGGAGGAGGCAGATTGTACAGAAACCAGTACTTTTTTTTTACTTTACAAGAAAAAAAAAACATTCTTTGGTGCTGAAGAGTCCAATATTTCAGAAAAGTGCCAGAAGTTTGATGTTCAGGTTGCAAAGTTCACCTAGTCAAATGTTTTTTCTAAATTTTTACATGAAAGTCAGTAAAATAGTATTTTCAAATCAGGCCATAATAAACTAATTCAATTATTGGCTGTCTTGTGTTTAAAAAAAGATAGGTTGTCAAAAATGCAGGAAAAAATACAAACATGGTAGAAAAATAGTTAAAAAATTGGTTAATAAATTAATTGGCTCGTGTAGGGAACCCAACTAAGTGCTATATCAAATCATTGCATCAAGACTAATCCGACAAAAAGCGCATAGTCCGGGTATATTGCCATACTGCCTTACTGACACAGTAAAGGTGTATAATTGTCAAACAAGGACGCAGTATGAGAGCTGAATGTGTAACTAACAGTATACAACATCCACACAAAAAACTGCAGAAACACATTACTTTGAGAGTGTTGTTGTGTGACTTTGGGGATAAAAAGAAAACATGTTTTTTTTTGTGAGGCCAAGCACTAAGCTTCTTATGTCATAGCTATTTCACATTTTCCCGAGAGAGCAAACTGCAGCAACCCATTAAAAGGTGAAAAGCCCTGGAGGGAAGTACAGCTGAATGCTGCTACATTACAGTAATGCTCCAGAGAAAAGGAGGAGAAAAGGGGCCTAGCAACTCATAATATTACACATTGCACTTCTTCAGTGGAATTACACTATCCATGTGTAATTCTGTGTAATTCTTGGAATCCACTTGTCATGCTGGGAAACCTGTGCATGCAGATGACGGATGTTAGCAGGAAGTGCTGGAACTGTGTTCCATGCAGATTGTAGACTGTCCTATTGAACAGTTGGTGCTTGGAGAAATTTTCAGGACCAAACCTGTGAACATAATGCTTATGCAATGTATGGGTACTACTTCTATTTGCAACTCTTATTCTAGAATAAAATGAAATATGCATAAATCTGAGCGGTTCATAAACAGCTTGTGAAAATATGTTTGTATAGACTTACAGCTTGGCTTGCAAGAAAAATCCAGACTTTCTTTTGCACATTAGGTGACACATATGTGTGCAGTAAAGTGAGAATTTGAGTTGATTTAAAGCCAAAGAACACCAGAAAACAACAACTTTAGTAAAAAAATGTCAGCTCCTTTTTCTCCCTTGCATCTCCATGGTTTGTGGAAGCAACATATTTATAGTATCCCCCAATTACAAAAGAAAAGAAGGAAAGATGGGATAAACAGGGCTGTACAGCAAACAGATAAAGACACAAGGTGAAGTAGGAAAGGTTTTCGATTTCATACCTGAAGTTCTTCTTGATGAATTCTAGAAGCACAGAACAAGGAGTGAGTTAAGAGAAAGGAGGAGGAGATAGTTTTTCCTTTTGTGCTTGTAGGCATATTTTCAGGGATGCACCAGTGTGAAAATTTGGGCTGGTAAAGATATCCGATATTGCTGTTATGACCCATTATCAATATCTACCAATATACTACATATTATATGTGATTGCCTATCCCTTTGTGACCATAACGAAATGATCACACCACGTCTTCTTCCTTTAAACACCCAGCAGTCCTGCCCTGCGTCACTGTTACTGTCACATACCTAAACATTTACCACATGGTGAACCCCTGTGCCTTCACTAACACATACACAAATAGACCGATTTGTTTAAAAAAAAAAAAGTTTCTAAGTAGCTGCTGACAGTTTTAGATACAAAAATTAAATATGACAGGAAAATGAGATATGATGAACAAGAGAGACTTGGAGTCATCTGTATTCCAACTTTGTGATCACAGTAGTGCCCTGGTAGATATAATGTTCATTAGATATTCGTTCCTACAAATCTACACATTTCAAAAAACATCTAGAACTATAAAAATGTCTAAAGATCTCTGTTCTTTTTTCTGCAAAGCCAATATATTTGCAAGAAAGATGGAAATTTGTGGAGGAAATTACTCCTTTGAAACATTTGGTCAGCAAAATGGGCAAGGTCAAGTGAGAAATAAGTTGAATTTGTCAAAGAAGTGAGAAACTTATTGACTTGCAGTCTTGAAATTGAAATGTCTATTTTGATAAATGTCTAGCTAAAATTAGAAGTGAAATTTTATATTTATACATTCTATTAAGATAGTTTGGTATAATATTCAAATTATTTGCTATCTCTAGTAACATCAAAAGTAGATTTTCTTTATTCATATATTCTAAAAGCACAGTTGTAATGTGAAAGTCATCTCCTTTGAAGTTATGAAGTTTGATTGATTTATGAGACGACTTTTAATATACCCTGTCTGTCGGCCACTGATGTTGGTGTTAGTTTGTGTTTGCAGTAGACAGCAGAGAGCTGTCTGATCTGTTCTCTCTCCTGTCAGACATTTGGCTTATAGATTTTGACTGACATTTTTCTGTAATGAAACAAACATGATACTTAAACAGTTCCTGGGATTTTGGATTTTCTTGTTCATCTGTGTATACTATGTGCCTGTTATGTTTGATGAGATGGGAATTTGGTTGTAATGCAGTACTTTGTTCACTTTTCAGAAGTGAACAGACACTTTGAAGTTGAAGTCATGGAAAATACATTGTGGTCCCAAAATTGCATGGTTGTGGTGCACTGTTCAATTTCCTGCACAGAAGCCAAACAATTTAAAAATCATCATCTACAGGAAAATTTTTTTTGTGCTCTAATTTAACAGTTCTCATATAATTTCCTTGGATATTTAAGTTTTTTCTTTTTTCAACAAAAACAAAGGCGGAAAGGATTGGACTGTGTGCTGCTTAACCTGTACAGTTTAACTCAGGGGTGGGCAATCCTGGTCCTCGAGGGCCGGTGTCCTGCAACTCTTAGATGTCTCCCGGATCTGACACACTTGAATCCAATAGTTGAATCACCTCCTAAGTGCAGTCAAGTTCTCCAGAGTCCTGATAATGACGTCATTATTTGACTCAGGTGTGTTGAAGTAGAGATACATCTAAAAGTTGCCCGGAGACCGGCCCTCGAGGCCTGGAGTTGCCCACCCCTGGTTTAACTTAACTTCTACTATGGAAAATATATGTTACACAAGCACTTAATTCAGCACAAATGGGTTACTATTTTCTAAATGAGGCAGAAGGTAGCAAATTGGGAGCTAAGGATCAGAAGTGCATGCTTAGATCAGAGCTCTATATAGTGACCTAGCATGACAGCTACAGTGGATTCAAGGTGTCTTTGCGGTCTCTTCTAAAGGTGGAACGTTTCCAAAATAAATGTCTGAATATACAAGCTGTGTCCAGACTGTGGTCTCGTGTAAACATAGCCTCATAGTGCTGCTAACACTTTGTCTGTCTATTCCCCTATCTCTCACTTGCTGCTTTCTATCTTTTATGAACGCTCAAATATCACACATTCCATTTGAAAGTCTCTCCATGGGCAACAGCCTGAGGATGTAAACTCTGTTGCTGTCAAATTTCTTCATCATCAGGTGTTCTGTATATCACTATCTTTAGAGAAAACACCTCGCTATGTCTTTTCTCAGCTTCCTGCTCTCTTGAACATTGCAAAAGTGGAGGTTGGAGCTGCAGACTGGCCCATGGGTGGGTGGCACAAAGAGACTGGGGGGGGGGGGATGGAAACTGGGAGCAGGTCAGAGGAAGAGAGAGAGAGAGGAAGCATAAGGCATTGGTAGAGGCTGAAACACAAGCAGAGAGGGAGAGAGAGAGTGGTAGTGTTGCTGCTGTAGAAACACTACCAGATCTAAAATCGTTTGATAGGCTGTGAGTTTTCTGTTGTCTGCCGGTTTGGACTGCTGGTTGCCAGTCCAAACCACAGAAAACGAGAGCAGGGGAGGAAACTGAGAAACAGAACTAGTGGACCTATCATCCCTCCATCACGCATGTGAGTTGCTGCTTTCTTCTCTTAAATCTAGCTGTGCAGTTGGACTGTTTCAGAACGCTGCTTGTGTCATGTTGGTGAGCATTAGAATGTTTTAGCACAGAAAGGAAAAGTGTCTTGGGTCTCTACTTTAAGCTAAATATTAGAATGCTTTTCACTATATATCCAGAATCATTCAATAAGTGCAGTGTCATAAATTTGCTAAGATGACTCACCCATCGTTGCCATGGTGACAAGGCCCTTGTTTGGCATACAGTTGCTGGTTTTATGTTTCTTTGATAGAAAAGTGTATGAAATCATATCTAATTCATCTTTTTCATGCATATTTATTTTTCTTTGACAGTAACATGTTAATGTGAATAACCTTTGAGTTTCATATATCAGTTAATGTTGTACTACTGTATAATGAAATGTTAAAAAGACCAAACTCTAAAGCTTTGTTTAATAACTGCTCAGGTTAAATACCTTTAAATTTAGAAGCTTTCATTAACAATTTTTCTCTCAGGAAGTGAAACAAACTATTCTCACTAAAATGTTTTTTTATAATTAATTTCTGCTGTTTCAGGTTATCTCATTTTGTCACTTAGAACACTTTTTGACAAGACTTTTAAATTATATAAAAAGTCTGAAGTTCTTGGTTTATTACATCTTTTAAAAAATCATATGACTTGCATGTAGCGCAAAATGTTTTAATGAAAATATATTCATGCATTTGTTATTAAATTTGCTTAAAACTTACAACAAAAGAAATACCACTTCATGACTACATCTTGCTTTTCAGTAAAGCATAATCTAATTTTAAAATAATTTTATTTAAATGTGACAAGCATAATTACTTTGTGTCTCAACAAATTAAGTTTCTTTCTTTACACACATAAGTTAAGAAACAGCAAATAAATAAATAGGTTAAATTAAAAGTGTAGGAGAAAAATTAAATTAAATCTATGTTTTATCGAGTAAACTCTTTTACAAGAAAAAAGTAGCAAACCAAATTGAACATTTTTAACAACAGAAATATAGATTGAGAAATTAGCACAATTTCTTAAAATTGATTTCTCCCTAAGATTGATTTTCTCTTAAAAATATACCTGGTATAAAGTATATTTGTGTTAAAAAAGGTAGTACATTTTATAATAAAATGAAAACTTTATTATTGTTATTAATTTTTGCTGAGGTCATGAGCTAATTTTTAGCTTGTCTTCCATAATTTAATTTATGTACCTTGTTAATAATTCGTCGTTGGGGTTTTAGTTAAATTGTTTATGAACAAAACTTATACATACAGTTGTTCATTTGGCTTCATAAAGTAAGATCTTTGCTTTGAATGATGCAGCTCTATTTCTAACAACTCTTATAGCATCATGCTGTAAGGTCTTTATGTTTCAGTCAGAGCTGTAGGTTGAATCTCGGCTGATTATGCCTAAAAATAATGTGGGAACAGAGTCTGGACTGACTTCCTGCAGACACCGATTAGAGTTTGGACTTTTTGAATTGCTAGCATAAAGGATGATTTCATCTTTAAACAGGTGGACCAGAGTGGAAACACTCAGAGTAAATCATTTCAATGTAGGATTAACTACCAAAGTCAAAAGTACATGTTAATGATTCAGATAAACATTATTTTACTTTGTTGCTCAATTAAGCAGTTATGCAATCATTTAGTGAATTTTATTTGCTGACCAAAGAAAATGACGAGATAACAAACATTATCCTCTATTTTCTTTTGTCAATGCTTCTAAAATCATTCCTCCCTTCTAAATGGTTTCATTACAGTGAAATTAAATTTTCTTTCATCAGAAACATACACAGTAGATGTTGCACTTATGTGTTCTGTGTAAATCTATTGAATAATATTTTAATCTGTATTGAAATTTGTGCTGCATTTTGCCGCAGTACCTAGTTGGAGCCTTTCCTGCCTTCTCAGGTGCTGTAAACAAACACTGCGATTCACAGTGTAGTTTTTACATAATGTCTCCTCCGGTGTACCAGTCACTGTGCCAGTCTGAATTATTTCCAGTTGTGAGATTTTGCCTCACAGTGAGAATCACCCACTGAGAAATGCACGTGTGAACAGGCGGCTATGGAGAACATTTGTACTTGATACCTTCAGGCATTCTTTGGTTTTTGTTGTTTAGAGTTCTGATCTGCATGCAGAGTATTTCCCCCCTCCTTCCACAATGTAAAGTAGCTAACCAGTTTCTGAACCTTTTACCCTGTTTGCACGGTAAAGCAAACTGATCTTCAAAAGCTGGAGATGTTCATCATCTACGTCTGATGTACACAGTAGAATTTGTGCACTTGAGTATGTTTTAATATATTTTTAGAATACTTTAATCACAATGAAATGCATTGTTTGACAAAAAATTTTAAATTTGTCATTTTTGACATTTGGAGTAAAAAATAAATACATTTATTTTATAGCTTGTTTTTATTGACTGTGCCTTTTTTTGTTTGTTTTGTTATTGATGATCAAGCATCAGATGATCTAATGGAGATCATCAAATCTTCCATGTAAACTTGAAATAGAGCAGCTGAGTTTTAACCTCTAATATCAATACAGAAACCTAACTAATCTAAAACTGTGCAGTAAAAAGTTACATTTCATTGATTCATTCTGAGCTTTTCATTACTTGTGTCACTCAGTGATTTAACTTTTACAGTTGGAGGGTAGACTGTCTTTCCTGTGTTGACCTCTTCAAGAACACACAGCGTGAGCTGAGCCAGGCTAGCTTCCCTGCTATCGCATGCTGCTCCTGCCATCTTTCTGTGTGTGTGTTTTGTGTGTCTTTCCTGAAAGGGTTCAGACAAGGTTATGTGAGGATTTGGGATGATCACAGGCACAAGACAGAGCACACATACACAAACACACCAACATGCACTAACATACTCACACACACCCCATATTGCATGCTGCATGGTGCCGAACTCCTGCTAGAACTCCTGCCCTGCTAACGTTTTTGACAGCTTGGGTTTGCCGGTGGCTTAGTTCAGTGGATTCATAGTTCAGAGGAGGACATATTAATTATCTGATGCCGCTCTACTAGAGTCAGACAGTAAATATTCTAAACATCCCAGTGTTTCCATGCTGTCTAAGCATAAATGCAGAGAAAACCAAATTTAGTTTTTAACACTTCTTACAGAGAAAACTCAAATAATTCTGTAAAAAGTTTAAATACATGCACCTATACAAGATAAACATAACATACTGTGAAAAATGTGAAAATTTGAAGAAAGTGCATTGTAATTGTTTGGGAATTAGGAAAGCCTGTTAAAACATATATGTTTTCAAATGCCTCATAAAAATGTCAGAAGTGGGTAAAGTGCATTTCACCATCATGGAGTTACAGATCTTAAAGCCTCTATCCCCTTTAGTTTTAAATCTGGTACGAGAGGCAGCCAGTAAACCGTCAGCTCACTGCAGATACCGTCCATCTGGTGAAACAGGCCAGACAGATACAGGCATATCTCACCATACAGGGAGCAACATATCTAACACTGTAAAGCATGATATCACTACAGCTATATGTAACAACTTTATACTGGAACCTGGAACTAACTAGCTCCACAAAACTATTCCTAACAAAATCATAGCAATCATTTTTCCAATAAATATTTACAACCATCAAAATGTTAAGTTTTTTTAATTTTGCTCCTCAAATAATTATGATGACTAAAGAAATTCAACATGACAGAAAATAATTACATATTGAAACCCTTTTGACTTTCTGAAGATATTTCAATCAAGTATTAATATGTTTTTCTGCAAGCTCAAGTGTGTTTTGAGAGGATTTCATACTCACTTATCCTTGAAGCCTTAACAGCACTCATAGAAAATTTGCTGGTGCAGTCAATTAACATTTTACTTACACAGGTTACATTTTATTCATCTGCAGCTCAGCCTTTGATAGATGGTAATGATGCTTTTTCAAGTCATGTGTCACATTTCTCCTGATAGTTAAACCACTGCACACCAATGCAAGCAATAACGGAAAGTAACAGCCAGCTGGTCTCTTTAATAAACTAGTTAAACCACTTACATTTTAATCTCTGAGTCCCACACCACTTTCAGAAAGCCAGGGCTCTCTGAAATATTTTACATCAAACTTTGAGAAAGTTGCTTTTATGTGCCAGTTTTAAAAGATGGTAGTTTTTGCATGTTAGTGCTATTGTGTTCCTCTGAAGTCAAAGTAAAAGGTATTAAAGGTAACAACTTCTGCTTAAAAAATAAACTTGTATTTCGTGTAGAATAATTGAGACCTGATTTGACAAGTCCAGACGTTGGACTTTGAAGTAAATTGATCTCAGCCCAAATGGAAGAAAATAAAGAAATATGTTCACTCCTCATTCACTGGTCATGCAAATAGAAAATAGAACACTTGTTTATGAATAAACATTGACTTTTTTTTCTTTATTTTGCCTCACTGCACCTTACAGGCAGCATGACCCTGAGCAGGAAGCCATATCACCAATCTAAGAAATACACTGATTGTATGAATCAACATATAATCAGCTTTAAAATAACATAGAGAAGAAAATAAAAGTTGTGATGTTAGTGTTGGTTATTCATGAAAGTAAGTGAAAATTTCATTTCAAATTGTGTAACACATTTTGTAAGTAAATTATTTAATGTGCAGTAATATTTATATCAAAAATAAAACTCAAACTATCCTTTGGTGGCGCAGGTACATCATGATTTAACATGAATGAGGGAACCATATTTTCTTCAAAAATAGCAACCTGAATAGGTCACTAAAATAGATATTTCTAAGTAAACATGGTACCAAACTATACGCACTCTACCATGGATAAATGGAAAATCTTTTAATAATAATTTGCTTTAAATATTCTTTGAGGTCACATCTTTCCTTTTGAATCCCAAAATATGAGATTGTCACCTTTCCATCTATTGTGGTTTTTTAAATTAAACCTAGAGGGCACTTTTAGCATAAAAAATCTTTCCCTATTTAGATTTACATAATACGAGTGGCAGCATGTTTCAGTAACTGCTTAGTAGAAGGTACTAAAATGTGATTCAGCGGCTCTTTGTTCGCTGTCCCTGGTGATTTGTCTCAGCGCCTTTGTTTTGAGGAACGCAGCAGCTGCTTTGACAAGCATGAAGATGAGGCAGGACATTCACTAATAGATCAGAGGTGTTGAGAGTGTCCCCTCTGATTTAAGAGGTGCCAGATAGAGTCATGTCTTATTAGGAAGTCTCAAACTGGTAACTTCCCAAACTAATTAGTTATACATAGCAGATGACCAGATTAAATTCACAACTCACGTTGTCAATTTAAATTAAGATGCTAATGCATATCGCATTATTTCCTGTCAAATGCAGGTCACCAATTTAGCAGAGCAAATGCTGTCCTGCTATATGCTAGAACTGAATTTTCAATCATATTTTATTAATTTGTGATTAACCTGTAAATAAATTATCTGCACATGGGAATGTTCAAAAGCACAGTTGATGCAGAAATTTATTTATTTATTTATTTATTTTCAAATTGACTGAGACAACTGGTTCACCTGACAACTGATCAGCCAAGTATCAAAGAAGACAAGTAAAGGGCCATGATCTCTCAACAAAGCAATAACACACATAATGTACTATAATTACAGGCTTCTCCTGCAGTATTTGAACGTCTGCTGGTACTTTGACTTGGTTTCCATGTCAACTAAAGCCACCTCAGGCCGTGGAAACACAAGTTGTATAAAAAGGGCATTAATTTCACTGTAGTTTGTTCAGAGGAGAGCACAAATCAAGATCTATTATTTACAGTAGACTCTGGTGTTTTCAGTTTACAGTTTCAAGCAGCATCAGAAACTATTCTGACCTATGCAGACCAACTGAGCAAACAGCCATTGAAACAAGAGGCAGAGCACAAATAACAAGATAATATAGAAGCAGTTTAAAAGGAAATATAAATTATGCCACACCATCGCCTCCTTTCCTCTGAGGTGGAAATATAGTTTTACGTCAAACCTGGTTAAGCCAAAGTGCTGCTCTGTCAGTCGTGTGCAAGCTTGTTGTTTCAGCACATCACAAAATACTGAAATGGTATAGTATTTCAATAAAAGTTTTGTTCAACTTGATTTGAAAGGTAATTATGATGCATTATTGTTCAGATCAGTTCAGCATCTTTCAGCACACTTGTTGGGTTTTTATAACTATGCCCTCCCCACATCTTGATGCTGCCATCACCATGTTTCACAGTGAATATTATTTATTCATGATAGTATGCATTAGTGTTTTACACTTGGGCCAAAAACTTTTACTGTGTCCTCTACATTGATTGATTGAAAATACAAGCAGAACCTCTTCTCTCTTTGTTAGGTATTGTCTGTTGAGATGTAAAATATGAACAGAATTATTCTAATGTAACACAAGTGTCACTTAGTGAAGCAAAGACCCAAAGCATCAATAAAGATGAGAGTAAATGTTTGATTAAGTCAAGAACAGCATCATTTCTAGACTCCTAGGCTGTCATTTTTGCTTGAATATAAACAGCTGATCTTCTCTTCTTTTATGGTGCTTAATATTTTTTGAGGATAAACATTGTTGAAACGATTTGCTTGGTGGTGATTTGTTTCACTTTGTTTACATTGCAACTTTTAGATCTTAAGCAGCGTTAGAACAAGTGGATCTTTATTAGAGATCTGCTGTTCTTATATTGTTTAAATAGGATTAAACTGTCTAAAGGTTTGTGTTTGTGTATAAGTTCCTGCCACAGGGAAAGGTGTGATTACTCACTTCTACTAGAGAAATAAGCAGGAGGGGCATTTATGGGGGAAGAGAGGTGGGAGGAAGGCTGAATCCATAAATAGTAGATCTTATCAGATATTCTCTTGGTCGATGATGCTAAAAACACAAAATGTGTGCTCAAATGAACCTACAGGAATCTATATTTCCCTTAAACGTCAGACACACCATGCAGTATGATTTTAAAACACTGTGTGTCTGTTTTTGCAGTGTGGGTGGGTGTTTTTTGAGTGCCAGCTGAAGGTGAAGCGTTCCCCCCGTTGAGCCAGCTGGTGCGCCTGTTCCTCATGTAGCGGATGTCTCATAAAAGGGCGCAAAGTTCAAACACATGTACCCACTGACTGTGATGGCCAGATGTCCCAAATAAATCTAGAGTCCTAGATTTAAGGGAGATTTCGATGCAGTGCAAGCTGTTGGAGTATAAGAAGTACAGATGGCACCTAGCTGTGCTGATTCTTCTGCCTGTTACCTCAAAAAACCACCATCAAGGTTTTCTTTTGGACATGGCAAAAGAAAACCTTCAGTTGCAAATTAATGTTTTAATATGATTCTCAAAAATATTAGGAACTTAAGCATCTACAAATATGCTGTTTGCATGATACCTATTATTGATTGGGTGTTGGAATAAACAGATCTGCAAGATTGATTATATTTATTCTAAGTACTGATTAAAACTTTCCATTTGTGCAAGCTACTATGGAGTTTTCGTGATGAATTAAATTTTGAAATAATGTGTTGAAGGAGCTATTTATTACTTTAAATGACATGGATGAACCAACGACTCTCACTGATTATCAAACTTAAATAAGTCTTGTGATATCTGAATCATGAATTACACCATTCAAGGAATTTACGTCTTATAAATTTTAGTATGAATACTTATTAGTTAAGGAATCAGTATGGAACATCACAGTTTACTAGTGGTCATAGAGGAGTAATCACATTTCATATTACTGCAGTAAAAAAGAAATATTAAACTTTCCACAAGACTTACAAAATCATTGAACTACTAAGTAGCATTATGATTCAGCTATCAGACATTTTAATGGCTATGAAAGGCTGTTAGATGAGCTAGGAAATTAAAATGTCTCATATAAGTGTTCAGTGCAGCTGAATACTTATATGTTGCTGCTTTACCATTCTGTTTTGAAATAAACAAAATGGTAAAGCAACAAATTTGCTTTCCCAAAATTTCGGGAGATTAAGGTCAAAATTTAAGGTTTATGCTATAATATTCATCATTATCCTGTAAATTAATCACCTGCTGCAACGTTTTTTAAAATCTCTGCTTTTGTTTGGTTTTTTTTCTTTACTAAAGGACACATTTTGAAAGTGAAATGCATTTCAAGGAGCGTCTGCCTAGAAGGGTATTGAGCTGGAACGCATAGATTGAGAAATTTAGCAGTGCTCCATTCAGAAACCTACTTTATACAAGCAGCATTATACAGATTTTAAGTGTTATTTGTGTTTTATACAATATCATGTTAAAAACCTAAAAACTATTAGATGGCATGAGTATTTTTTGTCTGCCTTAGCTCATAATTACTGTTATTTGATCACATGCTGCACTGTAGCATCTCTGTAGTTATTATCCTGTATTATCCTGTAGGAAATGGCAAAAGTATTCATTCTATACTTTAGCCATTTCAATTTATTTCTTTAAGAAGTCTCACTGATAGTTAAAGTGGGAAAAAAGGACAACTCCTTTGCATTGAGATCAAGTAGTTCTTTGCATTATTTAAGTTTCCTCAAAGGGTTTTCATACAATAGTGAGGTAAGAGCTGCAGGACTCTGTGGTGTCATGAATAGTCAGTTCAAACACACCCTTTCAGCCTGCAGTTGTAGATAATTATGTGCTTCTCTTGTCTCCTGTATTGCACTGATATGCCTGTTGGTCTCCTGGTGCTATTGTGCTCAGGGGTTTAATGCTGACTCCGGTGCTGCTGCCTTGGTTGATGAACACCCTTGGTATTAGAGATAATCTATATATGTGTCATATTTTTGGTGTCCTGAACAAGCTGGTCTGTTTTAGTTTTAAAAAACCATTGCACCAAGTTCAACCATACATACTTGTATTTACCTTATTTGTTCATAAATCTGCTGTTTTTTGTTGTCTGCTACATATTTAGGCAGCATTACATAAACATATAGACAGTAAACATTTTACATACTATGTGATGATCTGACTGATTACTTGAAAATATTTGATCACTGTCTATTTCTGTTTATCAAAAATCAGTGTATACCTCAAATATGTACAAAACGTAATTTGACTAAAATTGGTTACACTCTTTCATCATCACTATATGAAAGATCATTAATATAGATGTCCACTAGTTATTTTAATTAAAAGAACTGCTAAACTGATGCAAAGTGGAAATGCCATGTGTTTCCCTTGTTGTTTCTAAGCGCCCAGTGAAAAGCTGTTTCAGATGTGACGCCCTTTGCATGAAAGTTTCTGTATTTTTAACCTTGAGGCCTTGCTGCACTGAGTACTAAAATCCTACTAATTGCTCAACGCCGTCAGGATGATGCAGCAGGGTTCCCAGCAGGAGCTCAGTAGAAATGGATGCTGGTTCTGTGATGAGAGGTTTCTCTTGGACGCTTTGCCTCAGAGTTTCACTGCAGTTCACAACCAACACTATCAGCAGGAATCCAGTCAGTCTCTCTTTTAAACACTTGAGTTCTGAGGCTGCAAGACGTGTTATGCTGTGTTAATTTTTTAAAAGCAATTCCGTAAATGCTGTTTGTTGGTAACATTTTAAAGGTTGTTAAACTAAGTATTAAACTTCTGCTAAAATCTGGGTAGCTAACATAATTTTGGTTCACAAATTTCTGTAAATTCCTGCTTTGTTTGATTTGCTTTGCTTTTTTTATTTACAGCTTTAGTTGATCTTCAAACCAATATTCATCCACACGTGCAGTTTTTCCACCAGAACACTTGTATGTTATTCAAAAGTTTACTGTCTTCAGATTATAGTTGCACTGATTTTAAGTCTAAATGTCTTTTTGTATTTTGGATGTGAATGTTCTTTTCTGACCACTCGTCTCTTTTTAGTTTTAATTTAGTGTTTTCTTCATATTGAAATTGTAAATAGTTTAAAAGTAAATATTTTTTTAATACAAATTTTAACATGAAAAAAGAAATTTATATGTACTCTAAGGGTTTGGTCAATGTTTTGTTGACTATCAACATACCATTAAACGTTAACTTAACATTAACGCACTCAAAATGTACACAAACCATAATTAATTACTACATTAAAAAGGTAGTATAGGATTTCACATATTAATAGGATGAAACAATACAATTCCCTGCAATAGAATGTGATTCAATCTGATACAGCTTTATGAGTGATCAGTTTCTTTTCCTGTTTTTTGTTATTTTGCATCTGGGCAACCACAAACAACAGAAAATTCTTGGAATAACAACATACTAAGGTGCTTGAAATAGTTTTCACGTGTTTTGAGTGAACTTTCAGAGTTAAAGGGTTAACGTAGTCTGTGCAGAATTGCAGAATTAATCAAATCAATTGCAGGAAACCTTGGCTGCTACACAATATCCATCTTACACAACAAATCCCTATCCACACTCAGAAATATATGAAAAGATTAAGTATCTTGACTTCTGTGGTGGAACTGTATCATATCTGCTTCACAGTCAAAGTTTTTATTATATTTCTTCTGGTTCATGTTTATACCATCATACAGTGTGAGAACAGCACATAAATCTCTAAAGCAATAACTCTTGTTGTCTTGTTTCTAAGCTGAGGTTCCCAAAAACAGCTCCACCTCCACTGCAGGCCACATTTATATAATGGTTCAAATAGAGATAAGAACTATATATTTTGTAATTCCCATTATGGACCACAGACCTCAGGTAGAAACATGAAGATACGCTTGGCAACATAATAAACTTCTGGTCTGCTGCTCTTTAATTTTCTCCTGCTGGGTTTATTTTCTGACCTTTGCATATGCTGTTTGCATCACGGAAAGTACTGATGAATATTTCAATACCCAGCTATGAGCTTGTGCAACGAGGAACCATAAAATATCTATATATAGTTGATTTTACACATATGATAAATATCGCAGTATTATAAATATATAACATGATGGTGATATGTACTGCAGGTAATTTTGTTTTGTAGATCTGAGACTTTTTCACTCTCAATGACAATGAATATGTGTATGTACAGCAATGGTGTGTGTATGTGTGGCCAATGCACCTGGCTTGTGCTGCCTATGCAGCTGCCTGCCAAGATCAGGATGGGCATTTAACCCCACAGCCTTGTTCAAGGCCTATAGGATAAATTAGAGCACTAATAATAGAAGAAGCTTCAGGGGGTAAGGTAGGGGAGTTATGTTCCAGCTTGTGTGTGTTAATTATCTCTGTGTGGGCGTGTGCGTGGGGTGTGTGTGTGTGCGGGGGTGCGTTTGTGTGTGTGAATTTAGAACTTCATGCAGTTAAAACCACTGACAGTGGGAGTTTAATCTTTGCTTGTGAGACCTTGAGGAAATTGATTTTATTTGCATAACTCAAAGATGCTGAATTTATTTGCTTCATTAGAAAGCATTTATATGCTATGTACATAAATAAATTATTACAGTTAATACTGTTATTTATAATGTCTCCTTATTATTTTGATTTTGATACTTTTAGATCCAGGATTTTGGGTCTCGGATCTAACCCTTATTCTTTAATCTAAATACTTGTTGATAACATCAGTGTCATGTTTTGATTAAGGACACTTGTACTTAAGCACCTGGTATTGTTTTTGTCCAGGTGTTGTGTGTAAACTAATATTATTTAACCACACAGGCACTGTCAGCTATGCTGCAGCATTTTGTTTACTTGTGTCCATATTTACAAGATCAATAATTACACAATAAGCCTCAGAACGATTCTTTGTCGTAAATATTTACATCCAACCGACCTGACAACAGCTAAATCAAATGAAGGGTCATGGATAAAATGGACATCAGAGCATAATAGTAGTTTAAAAGTGACTGCTCTCAACTTTTTGAGTTTGTTGAGGTGGTAAATCTCAGTAAATGGTATTAAAAAGTTGCTACATTGAGCAGCAAACTGACTCTAACAGAGTAGTTCAATGAGTCTCTCTGCTGTAAATGGTCCTTAATAAGTTCTGAGTGGAACCAACACCAAGTGTGTCCAGGAGAGACAGAGAGACTTTGTACCAAATGACTCATTCCAACAAGCTTAGATATCAATAAATCTGATAGAGAATCTATGGCTAAAGATTAGGGTGATGGCAATGAGGACTTCCAACTTCAAAGAATTAGACCAAAACAAAACCATGTTTTCATCTGTTATTATTTATATCATTTGAAGTATAATTATTGATAAAACTGATATCAGATAATAATATTTTAGCGAAACATATAAGCTGCCATCAGGTGTTGTAGTTTTTTTTTCAATTGTACAAAGGCATTTGTAAAAAAAAAAAAAAAAAAACACTTTAGGATGTGTTTTTAAATTATCAAGGTTTATAAATAACAACTAATAAATAATAGTCAGAACTGTGACTAAACTACTAACAAACACCTGGATCCAAATGTTCCAGGCATGGTGGGAAGGGAAAAAGCGTACCTTTGTCAAAAAAAACACTCATCAGCTCACAGAAGTGTCAGTCAAGAGGAAATCTAGCTACATTTTCATAAATTTAAAAGCCACCTTAGTTTGCATTTATTTCTACACTCCTATTTAAAGGTAAATGTAATTGTTTTAAATGCCTTCAGATGTTTTTGAACCTGAGTCAGACAAAGGAAAGACAGCCTACTCTCCTTATTGAGATTCTTGTTTCTCTCTGTCCATCAGAAACACAAAGTGGATCTGTTCTACAAGGTCCGACACGTTATGATGGAGCTGATTGACTTGAGGAGGCAGCTGCTTTCCGGTCACCTCACACAGGACCAGAGCAGAGACGTCAAGAGACACATCACCGTCAGACTCGACTGGGGCAATGAGTGAGAAAACATCTTTCATCCTTATAAAAAACCCTTTTTACTCACACTGATGCACATAAAACTTACGATGGATTTAAAGTCATAACTCATAGCTGATCTTAAAATTGAATCATTGAAAAGAAAGTTTCCACAGAAGTTTTGAATTAAACTGGTAAACTTTCTCAGCACTTAAAGTCAGCAGATGAGTGTCTCCCCAGATCCCTGCATTGGGTAATAGAAGTGATTTTCAGAAGCAGATGACTGAAGTATATTACCAGTAGTTGAAAAGATTCATGAAGTCAGTGAAAGGCTGATAGAAAACAGATGGGGTGGAATAAAACTCCTGTGTGCCTTCAGGTTGACTATATTAGGAATTTGATTTAATTACTTTACAGGTGCAGATTACTTCATAGAAAGAAAAAGTTTGTGTTTTCACATATTATTCCCTACTCCATCTTCTAAAAGATGCATCCTTCTAAGTATATTATGTTGGATTTCCGTTTTTAGCTACCACAAATTAATTTTTGACTTTATCTGTTCTTCTTTAAACATGGTTGATATGTAAATTCTGAAATGTGGAGACAAAAAAAGTCTTGAACAAAAGTGTGATCTGAAAAACATCAATCTAAAAACTAAAAAAAGTCCTAACTTGTGAAAGTGCTTTGGTTGCTACAGTTAGAAGAAAGAAATCAGATAAACTATCAATAAACTATTGGACCAAGTTATAATAACTCAGAAAATAACATTTACTCAAGTCACTTCTGTTATAGCTGTAATATTTCTTTGCACAAGCTGAGATCTCCTTATTGACAGCGATTTTCACACATCAATGCAAACAGGGCTCAGTGAGCAAACCAAATCATTTTCGACCACACTTCCTCAAAAACATCTTAATGAGGGGCTGCTTATCTTGTTGGGCAGATCAATGTTAATGCAGCTTACAGCTGGTGGGAACTCGGGAAGAAAAGGAGCTGCAAAAATGAAAGTTAATTCATTTCAAGGATATATTGATATTGTGATATTTTGATATCACAATATCAAAGGTGATATTGTGAGGTCACAAATTCTATAATACATAAGTCTTAACACATAATACCATAGGATTAATATTGTTAGGATAAATCCCTTTCTGTGGTTCAGTGTGGTGACATGTTGAAGTATTCATGATTAATACAATTAGTCTAGAAAAGTTTTAATATTGGAAATAAACTATTTACTATTGAAACATTTGAGTGTTTGAGCTAAAATGTAAAGATTTATATACATTGATTTTGTTTCCAATTAACAACAATTTGAAATGCATATTCATTGTGCATAAATCTTAATAATACCATGTCCTAAAGTTTTTAGGCAACAAATAAGGGGCCTTTTCTCCCCATGTGGGTTTCAACTGCCACCCTATTCCTACCCTGAAAAACCATTTCACCAACCAAGACATTTATTCACCATGTCTTCGAAGTTTGGATCAACGTCTTTGATTTGCAATCAAAGCAGGCTCAGTCATGATTTAAAAGATATAAAACACAGGCAAAGACATTTCTTTGACAATGTTAGAAATGATGATGTTCAGATGTGATTGCTTTGGAGGTTTGTGTATCTTGGTCTATATCTAAATTATCTTTTATTACATTTTAAATGGAGATCTTATCATGCCTTTTTTGTCTTTTTCCCCAGACACTTGGGTCTGGACTTGGTCCCAAGGAAGGAGTTTGAGATGGTTGATGAAGACCAGATAAGTGTCTCAGATTTGTATAAAATGGTAAGACATTTGTTCAGGTCATTAAGTTGCAATTGTTAAAGTTGTTGCCTTACAGCCCTTTCAGACATAACATCACACAAAAGGTGAAATTATCCTACCATAAAATCTTCCTATATATATATATATATATATATGTATAGCAGGAAGACAGAAAAATGCTTCCTCTGTGCCAAGACACCTATTATTTAAATGAAGTCAAATAAAGAACCACAGTTTGAAGACTGTGTAGAAAAGCAGCTCAAATATGAACCCAGCCGACAGACTACACTACACTGTTCCCCTTAAATATTAACCAACATCTTTTTTGGTCTGATCATTAGAACAGGCATAAATGCATCCAGAGTAGTAGTCGCTTCTGAGAAACCTTGCAGGTAAATAATTGTCTCTGGGTTGCAAATAAAGACAAAACTGCAGAAAGTAATCCATTATACCAAATGAGATATTACACTATTCAAGTACTAAAGATTTTAAAATGTGTATTCTGATAGATTCTAAATAAAACTTATTTTTAAAAACAATATTTCTTAACGTCTGCTGTTTTATTGCAAGCTTTAAACATGATTTTTTTTATAGGAAGGTCAAACTTCCAGTAAAATCCTAAAAACTTCACCAATAGCAATAAAAAACATCTTTCATCCTTTCACTGTAACTGTGTGAAATCAGACATTTTATTTTTTTTTACATTTAACATTTTTAAGTTAAAAAACAAAAATAACCCAGAAAAGTTCAATTAGAAGGTTACACCATTTTGATCTAGTTTAAACATTATATAAAAATCTCCTGTGTTTTTTATGGTGTGTCAGTATTATATTAAGACTTTATTTACCACTTACCCCCGTTGTGTTGATTTAACACGCAGCTGTGCTTGTTGTCTCTGTTTGCTTGCATGCTGGTTTAGGGCATACATTTGAAATATGTTTTGCAGAAAGAACACTAGCCTTATATTAATCAATCCAAGAAGTAAACATGGAGTATTTTTTTCTATAAACGCGCTTGCTTCTGATAGATGTAATTTGAAACAGTGAATCTATACAAGTATTTAGTAGTGCTCCAGTACACAGTTTATGTTAAATTAAGTGATTTGAACTTCTTTCCTGTGGTGTAACAAAAGCCCATTGTCTGTCCTCTGCCTATGAATTATCAACCTTTTGAAAAGTTAGAAAATGATATGACTATTTCTGTTGCTCAAAACCCCGTCTGTTCAATGTTTCTCTTTCTTCTTTTCTTTGAAAACCAAATAAAAGTAACATCTAATCTAAAATTAAGGTAAACGTTTTCCTGGAAACAGTCGTATGTTCTACTTAGTTACTAAAATACAGAATCAAAGCAAGTAATTTCTCTTTTGTTTCAATTCATTGTGTTGCTTAAGTTTTTACCACAACCATCACAAGGCATAAATTGGCCTAAAATGAAGCGTGGATGTTAGTGTGCAGACTGCAGCCATGTGCTGGTTGTTTCATCCGAGTCCTTCAGGTCACTTCAAAACTGCTGAACCGACTATCTGAACTAATGACTGTAAAATTACTCTCCATATCCGTATGACCAGTTTTGTGGTTCTTCATGGCTCTATTCACAAAAGCATCAATCTAAACGTTTTCAGCTATTACTCAGGTGAATTGTGATGGATTTGGGAACATTTTCTAAATAAATGTTTTCTTATTATGAAGTTAGAGTTATCATTTCCAAACTACAGACGTTCCAGAAGTTGCTAAGCAATTTAAGATCTTTTATAATCGTGTTTCTTTTCAAGGGCACACTGCATCATGTTATAATGTGTAAAGTCAAATCTGTGCCTCATTTTTTGTCATTTTTATGCTATCTGAACAAACTTTAGTTTGTAGTAAAACATCTTTTTCCTCCTGACCTACCATAATGAAAAACCTATTACAAAATAACTGAAGCTAATTAAAGTTGATGTGACTGCGGTTTGAGACACATCCTTGAAGATTCTTGGTCTCTTGGAAAAACTTTAAGTTTTTGCTTGATTCAAAATAGCTCACCAGGCTCAGACAATCACAGATGTTGCTGTAATGGTTTTCTTTTGTTGCTTAGAGACTGATCTGAAATTAAGAAACAGGGAAACTGAGGAGGACTAAACATATGAGGATCATCCCTTTATAACACAGTTTTAAAAAAATACAGTTTCAGAACAAGAAAATGCCTTCATATCAGGCACCTTTACCAGTTTATTCTATTCTAATTCTTTGTTACCAACACAAACTAGAGACATAAAATCGCAAACACCTTTCAATGCTCATGTAACATTAAGCTAAAACCTTTTGGTTTCATGAGTAGAGAATCAGGCTTTTAAAACAGAGAGCTGTTATTTAATACATTAAATACCAAATGGATACATCTGAATTTCAGTTATTAAATCTGTATTATTTACTTGATTTTTAAATAACAAGTGGTTGAATAAGTGACTGGTATCCATTGAAAACACAATCTATATTAATGAAATAGTAGGTATTTGTTCATGCAGCTGTGCTATAAGCACCAATAAAATTGTATTTGTCTGTTATTAGTGTCAATCTCTAGTAAACAACCCATTCTGAGTCATTAAAACTTAGTTTTAAGATGAAACAAGAGAAAATACTAGCAGACTGGTTCTGGTTTCTCTCAGGTTGGAATTATTGGAGCCGTCTTGTCAGTGACGGTCCTTACTCCCATTCATCAAACAGCATTTGACTTATTGCTTCCTCTCTACTCAAAAAACCACTTGACAAATTAAGGAGACAAGTTGGAGTAATGAGTCTCTGAGGTATTAAAATATTTTCATCATCTGAGGGAGCGACTTTAGAGGAGAGGGAAGAAAGGGAACTTAGGTTGGAAAGGAGCACAGTTCACAAACAGCAGCAAGTCAGAAAGAGATGAGGAGAAAATGAGCAAAGAGGAAAAATGTGAAGAAGAGAAAGTGAGAGGAGAATGGATTCAGAAAAAAAGAACCGTGGTCAAATAAAAGAAAGTGAAAAATCACAAAATTGTATGTGTAGTATAGCAGAAGATTAAACTACACAAGTAGAATAAACCTGATGTTTTCTTTGTCTTTTACAGCATCTGTCCAGCAGACACAGCGTCCAGCAGAGCACCACACGGGTTATGTTTCCATTACTATCTGTATGAAGTCTGAAGTCTTGCATGTCTGGCTATATTTCAGACTAAACAAAAACTAAATATTTTGTTTAGTAAAATATTTTAGTACACATGAAGTGACAAGGTAAAACTAAGGCCTCACGTCATCAGGAGACTATGCAATTACACTATTTTGGGTAAATATTCAGATCATTTAATCAGTTGCGAAGAACATTTTCTTAAGTACCGGTAGTCTAAAACCTTTTCTCATGCATGAGTTTTTCAAATTTGCCCACTCTCATAAAATTCAGATATTGGCCATCAAACTCCATTTAGTAGGCCATAAAGTGGATGTACAGAACATAAATGCATTATTTACCAAATACTGCAGTCCAACTAGTCCTTTATAGGTGATAATTCTGATCCCAAAGTTTTATTTGTGTATAAAAACCCAAAAGCTTAGCAGCTCTACAGTGATGAGTTACCCCACTGTAAACTTTAGTTGTAAAATGCTACATTAAATGTGGTCACATAAGTTAAGATTAAGATCAAACAATCTAATCTTGATGCAGATCAATAGATTAATAAAGCTATGTCATAAATAAATAGATAAAATCATTTCAAAAACAGATTCAAGTTTTAAGAAACAGATACAATAGTTTAAAACTTTACCCAGATAAGCACCAGGTGAAGCCCCAAAATATGTAATTGATCTTGAAATGATAAAACAAACTCTCAGTGTTTTATTTTGTGTTTTTTTTTCAGGGCGAGAATAGCCGGCAGAGACACGGAGAACCATGCAGGGTTCCGGTACCATACCACCTACTGGTCAACCTGAAGAGCTTCACCTACAACAGCATAGGAGAGGACACAGACATATTTTTCTCTCTCTGTGATCTGAGGGAGGGAAAGACCATCAGGTATGAATAAATGTTAATCATTTCAGTTTTGTTTAGTTTTGCAGGTGTTTGTTGATTAGTAAATGAAAGATCAGTCAAAATGACCTTCATGTCTTGTGTGTGTTTAAATACATAAGTCAAAAAGCACATGCTATTCAAATAATTGATTATGTAAGTAAGTCAGACTTTCAATATTGAATTTTAATCATTTTTTAAATGTAAAAAACAAAACAGTATTTGTAAATCTGGAATATAATGAAAATTTCTTTTACGAACATATTGCATGGCTGTATAATAATAATGCCTTTATCAGACACTGGCATTAAGTGTCATTTGTAACTGCTGAAGTTGTAGTGACTGCAAAAAAACAAACAACATGTTGATTATTTTTAATAAAGTTTCAAACTAGTTGAGTTTCACAGGGAAGGAAACATCTATCAGTTCTCCGTGAGGAAATCTGAACGGTTGTTCATGCATGAAATTGTTTCACTGATTTAACTTTAACCAAGCTCCATTTCCTTTACAGAATTATTGCTGGTATTGCATGCATGAATGTGATTTGTGGGAAACTTGGTTAAAACCATTCAGCTCAGTGTTGAGAAGATGATGAAATTTTCACAGGAAGTTGTAATGTCTATTGATATTGCAAACTTTTGTGAGGTGATTATAAAATGGAGCTAAGTGTTTCTACAGTCAAATCATAAAGTGACAAATCATGGATTTGGGTGATAAAGCATGATGAAATTGCAGACGATACTTCATTTTGAATTGAAAAGCAAACATTTCTGCAGCCTTTAAGTCCATAACTAAAACTTCTCATGACTACTTACACTAGAGTTGCAATGATTCAAAGAAAGAAATGCTGACAGAAGCTTAAGAAGAAAGATGATTGCCTTAGCCAAAATATGCAAAAGATAAAGAAGCCCTGAAATCAGTCATGTTCACAAAGACAGGACTGTCAATAATTCCTAAGACGTCCAAAATAAAATAATTTAATAAATCAACAAACATTCTCTTCTGTGGTTATTGGGACGTTTAAATATTCTCTCCCCTATGGCCGTTACAAACACTGAGCATTCTCACCAAGTTATTTGTTAGAAGCAAAAATCAGAATCAAAACACTGAGACATGAAGGCTCATGATATACACTTTTTTTTCAGGATGTCTACAGAGCTGCTAAAAAAATCACCTTCCTATGATGTTCTTCTCTTTTGGCTTTTTTGTCACACTTCAATGTTTCAGATCAACAAACAAATTCTAATATCAGGCAAAGGTATCCTGGGTAAATAGAAAATTTTCAAATGATAATTTTATTTATTAGCTACCAAACATTGTGTGGAAAAATAGTTGCTTATAAAATTAGGATTTCGCTGTGATTACCCACGTTTATTAGAATATTGAGTTCACTTCAACCAGCCTGCTGATAGTTCCATCAAGTCAAGACATCACTCAAATAGAAGCTGTCTGGCAACATGAAGTAGGACAAAAGATCTCAAAAGGCTATAAATAATGCTTTGATCTAAAAAGATGAAGAACAGATTGGAAATAAAGTCACTGACATTTATCAGACTGAAAAGTATTACAACAGACTCCAGTTGAATGGACATTGTTTCATACAATGTTTCGCACCTCCAGTGCCGAACCAAGGTGCTGTAGCACCTTGGCTGCCACAGCACAGCAGCTTTCCCCACTCTGCAGCTGCGTGCACACAGATTTGACAGATGTTTTACACGAGAGTTCATACCTGACTCAACACACCTGATTAACCCCAGGAATGAACAGTTCCTCTACCACCGAGACACTACCCCACCCAATCCAGAAAATCACAGTGACAGCCATTATCCACAAATGGAGAAAACATGGAAATGTGCTGAACTTTCCCAAACTCCAAAAGCACATCAACAATTCATCCAGGAGCTTTCAAAGGAACCTATAACATATCTAAATTACTGCAGGTCTCACTTGACTCAGTGAAAGTCAGTGCTCATGATTCAAGAAGAAGAAAAAGACTGACAAAAATCAACACAGGAATGTGCCTTTTATTTGTTTACTATTTTCCAAAGACTTTTAGTAAAGTATTCTGTACACTGACAAGACAACGGGTAATCTTATATATAGTCTAACATGGTGATGGTGATAGTGTGATGGTCTGCGGCTGATTTTCTGCTGTAAGACCTGAAAAATTTGCAATTGATGGAACCATGACTTTGTCTCTTTACCAAAAAATCCCAAAGGAGAATGACTGGCAATTACTTTGTAACCTTATGCTCCAGCATACTTAAGGCTATGCAGCAGGAAAAGGATTGAATGCACACCAGAGAGAACACTAACATCTCTCAGTGGCCCAGAGTCAAACAAAATGAAGGTTTTGGAGTAATCAAGTCAAAGTCCAGACTTAAATTCACTTGACCTGAAACAGGCCCTCCAGTGTCACTGAGTTAAAACTCTGGTGAAATTAAAATTGCGTCAACTGGTTGTTAGATTTATGGGACAATTACTTCTTCTCATAGGACAAGGTTGGTTTAGGTAGCATTTTCCATAATAAATTATTTTATTTTTTTTATTTTTGCATGGTACTTTTAATCTTTAATGTTAAAATCTGTTTGAAAGTCAAATGATGGAGACAAAAAGCAATAACAGAATAAATCTGTAAGCAAAAACCTTTTACAACACTAGGTGTTATAATCATTACCTCCATTGTTGCCTGCGTTCACAGAATATTGTCCTTTTCTACCACTTTGCACTTTAGTGCTCTTTCCCATCATGCACCCCTCCCTGTCTGATATCTCCTTAATAAAGTGGGATAAGTAATAGCAAGCGGCCACACAGAACTTGTTGTTAATAATATATGATCCCCCACCTCTTTCCTCCCTTCCTAATGAATGCCCATCAATTATACATTCTTAGAGAAAACACAATGCTAACAGACAAATAATAGTTAACGTCAGTAAAGAGGCTGATGTGGGTCAACTGTGATGGTGTGACGGTGTGTGTGTGGGCGTGTGTGTGTGTGTTCCTGCAGAGAGGAGGACAACGTGTGTGCGGGGGTGTGTGTGTGTGCTCCTGCAGAGAGGAGGATAACGTGTGTGTGCTCCTGCAGAGAGGAGGATAACAGTCCATTAATGAAATAAATAGGGGCACAAGAAACGCTCTGTCATCTTATCTTCTTTTTGCTTCTTTAATTTCGCTCATTGCTGCAAACCAGCTAAGCGGTTCTGCCCTCTCATAACAAATGCACAGCTGAGCCCACAAATATTTTTGACCTTGAGGGCCTATTTTCTGTCTCTGTCATGACTCGGCATACAGGACACTAATAGCAGGACCTGATCCTCCGAGGTGCTCAGACGGGAGATCATGCCTGTCTTTCTCTCTAAACTCAACATTTCCACCAAGGCTGTTTCCCTTCAAAGCAGTTCAACTAAACCTGTAATCGCCATTCCTTTCTCTTTCTCACAGCCTGCAGTGTCCCAGTATAACTTAGATTCATGCTGAGTTTTGTCATTCATTATTTTCTCTTTTCTTTCTTCTTCTTCCTCCTCAAAACAATTATTATTACATGTTTTTTGGGAACATAAATCCCAGGGAAAAGGTTTTCTGCTGTTCTTTATTAATAAGGGGGAAAGAATGTCTTGATGGAAATTTTCTGTCAGAATATTTGTCTCTATTTTAGGTTTTCTCAAGTTAATTAGTCTTTGGACGCTTAGACAAGTTTTAGGTCATCTCATTTAAACAATTTCTGTTTTTCTTGTAATTACTTTTTGTTTTCACATTGCTATTTTCTTTTATGTGTAATGAGCACAATTTTATTGTGTTTCACAGGGATTTTATGTGTTAAACCAATACAAGTAAAACATAATTAAAAGTTAGAAGAAGGCTTGGTTTTTCTGAGAGGCTTAAAGCTTGTTTTATTGTTTACAACCTAACACTGCCCTGAACTTTGGTACAACTAGCCTTCTGTGTTGCTTGGTCTTCATGATGCTGTTAGTTTACTGATGTTCTCCAACAAAACTCTGTTTAGTAAAGACTTTAGGCCCCATTTTGACAGCAGATCTTTCTCTGAATCTTGTCTTGTCAAAAATGTTGAGCGTTAGAATCACGTGAGCCCAAATATTTCTGTCTCACCTTCTTCCAATTTTCTATTTTTTATTTAATTGGGAACACTGTTATATAAGTGTAGTTTTCCATTGGAGGCTTGTTGTTTTTAGAGAAGTCATATTATGCAAAACTGAATATCTACATTTAAATGTCTGTAGTCACACAATAAGGTTGTGCAGGGTCACCCACTGTATTATAATTTGGAGAAATCAGGCATTAAGCTTTGAAATAAGATCAAACTGGCTCCGTTGACTCAAACACACTGAGCTAGTAGAAGTAGTGAGTGTGCTGATTGTGTGCGGGCAGGCGTGCGCGTGTATATGTGTAAAGTATTTCAGTTTTTTGAATGGAAAGCTGTCAGATCAGTGCATTTATTTTGGTCAGTATGATTTAGCTCCCTCACAGCATCCCACAGGAGCTCTAAAACGTTAGATTTTAATTTAATCTGTCTTCCTTTTAATTAAGTTGTATGGAATTTAAAGATTTCCCAAAAACATGACATAGATGTAGAATGAGATTCTGCATATTCATAGAGGGCATCTGAATATAAATGCATGCCACAGTTTTTAGATTTTTATTTATAGATAGAAATTTCTAGTTTTTAGGTTTCAAACCTTTATGTGGTACTAACATAAGTCACTAAATTTTAATATGCACATTTGAAAAAATAACATTTTCTTGATAAATACAGCGTAAATGTTTTTGTCTTTAGGTTCTTCTGCAGACATGGCGTATTTAGAGGATACCTGTTTATGCATCTCTGTGTATTGTATTGTGTGTGTGGGGGGGTGGGCGTGTGTGGGTGGGTTGGGGTGTGTGTGTGTGTGTGTGTGTGGTGACTGAGCACAGTGAGTATTCATCTGATTTGGTGCATCCATGCATACTGTTGCGTGCGTTACTTTGTAATATATGAGTGAGTGTCTGTATATTCACACTTGATTTCTTCTGTGCTTGCATACATTAGATTCAATCAGGAATTGTTCTAAAAGCATTTTGTTTTGTTGCATTTATGTTCAGCTCATCTCCGTTTTTCTATGTATGCGTGTCTGTCACTGATTTCTTTGCACTATGCAGAACAAAACATGTTAAAGAGGGTGCCAGAAACAAATAACTTTAAATATGTATTTAGCAGCATCTTGTCTGGCTGTTATTTTGGCCGCATATCATCTGCAGCATCCTTATCACAGTCACTTTCTGAATCAATAAAAATCCACCAACAACACGGGAGCAAAGATTGACTGTATCTCAGTCTTTCTTCACGCCTTATCACCTCCTATTTCCCACCTACCAACACACACACACAGCAGTCCCACTCTCCTACTGTTTATGGACAAAAACATATTTATTTTCTTTTGTTATATTTGTTTGGGCTGCAGTATCACTGGGGGATTGGAATAAATTGTTTCTGTTTAAAGGCAGTAACAGCATGTGTTGTGGGGATTTGTTGGGCTTCGCAGGAAACTCTGAATTTCAATGTTAACAGTAACCTGAGAGTAGCTTGTTTATAGTAGCATGTCTGTAATAAAGAGTACATGAAGATTACTTTTCAGCGTTCAGATGTTGTTTTTAGTGGGCTGGGAATATAGGGAAGTTTAGCTAAGGATAATCTACTGTACCATTCCAATTATAGATAGTGGATTTATTTTACAACCTACTGTCTGCCGTGTTCCTTTGACTTCATAATGCTGTTTGTTTGCTAATGTTTTCTAGCAAACCATAAAGGTAGACTCTTATAATTGAGTACATTTTAAAGGCATGTGATTGCACTGATTTTGAGACTAAAAGCAAATTTAACTGAAACTATTTTTTTACTTACAAAATATTTTTAAAAAAACATTTAATTTTTTATGTCATTCACAATTCTTTTCTACTGTGTGTTGGTTCGTCACTTAACATCCCATTAAGCAAATGTTTAAAGTTTGTGGTTGTAATTTAACTAAATGTGAAAAAAGTTTAAGGCTTATGTATATTTTTGCAAGCCAAAGTAGTTCACTGTCAGATTGGGATTTTATTCCATACGAATGGCCAGCTTTGTCTCTTATTTATTTCAGCTTTGTGTTTATTTACTTCTCAGTTGGAGTAAGCTCTGCTCATGCAGAGCGTTTGGTTTTGTTTATAAAGATTATAGTTTCATTATGGACCTTCCTTCTGCCAAACAAAGACAACATTTGGGTTGCCTTCTGACCTATTTCCTGAGCTCAGAGACCCAAATGTTAATGCAAAAAACTTTTTACTATTTGCCAATAAATGTGAAGTTAGCTCAAAACTGTCTCTGACATTAATGTGAGGTCTGTATAGTTCTTATTGCGTCCATTTTATTTTTTTCTCCTTGCCACAAAGTTACTGAAGTTTATACAAGTAAAGTTTATAAGCAGTATGGTGACTGCACATACCTTTTGGCAAAAGTTTGCCTGTATGATAAACATAACAAGAGCTGATTTACAAAACCAAATGGGCAAACAATTCCAGACTCTTAGTGTGCAAAGCTGGTAGAGACATTCCCCAAAAAGACTTTACATAATTTATATAATTACAAGATAACATGATTCTGCAAAAGACTGGTTTGGGAAGATACAAATGCATGTCACACTTATATTTTTGTTTTTATAACAATTTAATAATTACTTTCCAATTTGTAACTAGTTGATATTAGTCTAGCATGTGAAATCCCACTGAAAGGCACTCAAGTTTGTAGTGGCAAAATGACTAAATTTGGAAAAGTTCAGTGAGTATGAAAGCTTTAGTAAATAACTAACCGGCATATTGTCTAGACATTTCCAGAAAAGGTGACCATGCCAACTTTTTTATAACACCGAGACCAAAACAAATCCAGCTGAAGGAACTCAAATAACAAAAGTGTATTTGTTTCTGCTCTGCTGCCCGCTTCACCTTGCACTCTTCTTTTTGTTTTCATCTGGGATTATGAATAAGCAGACAAAGAGCCATAAAAAAGCATTCTTGCTTAATATTTATTAAGCTGTGACAAAATGTCCTCCATTCAATGGTAATGCTTCAGTATGTCCCCTTAAGCTTCCTCTGCTCTGCCTTCAGGCAAGCTGTCATGGAAGCACTAGTCTCTCAAAGAGTGAACTCAAAAGTAAACTATTCTAAATGTGCATTTTCGCTTTTGCTAAATTTAGTTGTCAGTTTGTGTTAAGTTATATACTAATATTAGAGGTGTCACAAAATTTAAAATAAATGAAATTGAAACAGTTTAAATAAATAAATAAACATGTAAATGAATTAATGAAAGCAGATAATATTTTGTTGATATGATTTACATCTAGTTAAAAGAATGATTAATTTGACCTTGACCAGACTTCAGAATGAACTTTTTTTCCTCACACCTTTGATTTCCTCTCCTTCAGGACTGAGATCAGACATGCAGCAACATCCCTGCAGGTGTCTGAAAACCAGAGACTCAGAAACATTGAAGCTAAAACCTTTGATTGTGTTTTTCAGCGAGAAGTTCATGGTGAGATTAAACAAGAACGGAGGACCAAAGAACCCAGACAAGGTGGACCGGCTGTGTGCACTGTTCACGGTAACCAGGACAAACACACATAAACAACATTTATTTTGTTGCCATTTCAAAGGCAAAATCTGAGAAACTACCCGGGCATGATTAAAGCAAGGTTGTATTGCCCCCTGTTGATGCATGGTAGCATCAGCCTAGAGACTTATTTGGGAAAAAAAGAAAAGAGAAAAACAAGATAAAAGAAATATGTTTTTTCTGTTATAGTATAAATTTATAAATGCAAACTGTAACATGGATTTAGTCAGTGTTAGAGGATCTAATTAGTACTGAATATTACAAAACTATTCAACTGCTGAAACATCTTTAGCAGTGTATGGTGCAATAAACTGTTTACCTGCTAATTAATTTCAGTTAATCTGTGTCATTTTGTTGGTTTGACCAGAAATGTAAAGCAATAAAACACTCAAATAACTCAGATACAAAGTAAAGCTTAGGACCAATCAAAGGTCTCCTTTTTCATCAGTTTCTATTCTAGGCTGATTACTAATAATACTCTTGCTCAGTACAAGAGGAACCACATGTTCAGACAATTGTTTTAGACTAATTAGTATTTTCTTGACAGTGACTGTTTTGTTTTATTGTTTGCTGTTTTGGACTGCAGGATCTGAGCAACAAAGACATGAAGAGAGAACTCTACATCGTCTCACAAGTTATTCGGACAGGTCTGACCAATCTTACTAAGACTCTTACATTGCAGTGAAAATATATCTGTGAGTTGACATTTCTTCTATTTTAGCTATTTTATTTTACAAGTAAATGTTTCAGATCATCAAACAACTGTCAGGCAAAAATAAATGGAGTAAATACAAACTCAATTTTCAAATGATGACTTCATTTAATCAGTACAGGTATTAAGAACCGATGACAAAGTCATTGACATCCATCTGGAAAGGACTACAGATGTATTTCATAGGTTTTGAAGCTCCAGTAAACTACAATAAGAAATATCATCAACAATTAGTGAGAACATGGAACAGTGGTGAATCGTCCATGGAGCAGTCAACCAAACAAAACTATTTTACACATCAACAACTCACCCAAGAAATCAGAAAAGAACTCTGAACAATATCTAACTTGCTGATGGCTTCACTTGCATCAGGTAAGATTGGTGTTCATGATTCAGCACTAAGATAGAGACTTGGCACATACAGTATGTCATCCATAAGAGAGCTTCAAGGCCAAAACCACTGCAAGCCAAAAGATGCACAAAAACCCATCTCATATTTGTCATGAAACCTCTTCATGATTCCTAAGATGTTTAGTTAAAATATTCTGTAGGATGAAGACACTGAAGTGGAACTTTCTGGAACATTGAACCATTAATTCTGTTCTTTTACCAAAGAAAAAAAAAAGATATCAAAGGCCAATGTCCTAAAATGTTCTAAAACGTCCAACAATGTTCTAAAGCATCGCAATAAGTCCACCTCTAAATGCTAAAAAGAAAACAAAAAGTCCCTCCAATGTAAATTAAACCAATTCAGCAAAGAAGAGTGGGCCAAAAATCCTCTACGGTGATTAAAAAGACTCATTGCCAGTTATCACAAACCCCTGGTGGCAGTTTTTGCTGCCAAGTGAAGAACAACCATTTATTACTTTTTTCCTACAGAGTTAGGTTGATTTTTTTTTTTCTTTGAGAAAACTGCTTATTGTATTTAGCCAAGTTATTTTTTGTGTGGTGTAAAAATGCATTTGATAACCTGAAAAACCTAAATTTTACAAAGAAAAAAATGGAAAACAAAAATGTAATAAAAAATCTGTAAAAAAAGTAAATACTGCATAAAATACCTTCATGTATCTCAAAAGACCTTGTAAAGTTTATCACAGTGTAGAGCTAAAAATCAGTTACACAGAAAATATTTGCATTTTTGGAATGTGGGGAAATATTGATCAAAATTTACTTTTGGATTTTTAAATCTGTTGGTAATTATTTATGGTAAATTAAATCTAACTTGATCACAATTTTTCTTCCATACAGTTCAGCGAAACTTTACACAGTTTAATCCTTTTTACAGGTCGCATGCTGCTGAATGACAGTAAGAAAGGCCCACCACATGTTCAGTATCGCAGACCGCACGGCTGCGCTGTTCTGGCCATGAGCGACGTCCTGCAGATCATCTCAGAACTCAAAGAGGAGAAAGACTTTGTTCTTAAAGTCTACACGTGAGTGGCTGCTCTCACACACATGACTAGTTTTAAAGTGCTCCTTTAATGATTGAAGATCTGATTAAGACAAATTTGCACCGTCACAAACTGAGTCACAGCATTAATCTAAATCTGTTCAGTACGGAGCAGATCTCAAATGTGCATAAATCAGTCAAATAACCAGTGTTTTGTGATAGGAGAAATTAGATAATATTCAATTCTTTTACAACTTTTTTCATCTTTAGCTGTTTTATTGTCACGAGGAAACATTAAAAATAAATTAAAGTTGCTTTAACTTGACTGCACATGTGTGAATATATATAGAATGCATCCTCTCCCTGTTTCTAGACAATAAGACTATGTTTAAGATGTACACTAAACATTAAGGTTTTTAGGAAATGGAAAAGTTAATCCTCAAAATGACAGCTGCAGTTATCATTTACTGAAGGTTTTTTTTTCTTATTGTCAAACTGTTTTGTAAATATTTTTTACACTTTGGTATAATAAAATTTTTTGGGGCCTCCAGGTGTAACAATGAGAACGAATGGTACCAGATCCATGAAAACATCATCCGGAAGTCAAGCACCAAATACACAGCGCCCAGCACCAACTACGGTAGGGGCAAGCTATTTTAGTAGTTCAAACAACAAATATATCTCAATGTGGATTAATAGCCGCAGTCTTGACTAACATCAATGGTCTTCCTGATCTCCACTATAAGAGGTACAATCAAGGAAAATGTTTGAATATTGAACCACCAATAAGTTTGGGTACACTGCATTGTGTTTTTATTATTTTTGATTCCATCTTTTTTTATGGCTTTCCATTCAAGTTTTTAATATTAATTGAAGAAACATAACAAAAAGAAGCATGTTCACTATTTTATCAGCTGAACTAGGGTAACTAACATCTAAAATACTTAATTCACATTTTAAAACTGTGTTTTGCATCTACTATGGATCACAAATTTATTTTTTCATCTTTTTTGCATATTCTTGTTATATCAATTCTTATGGATTTGTGAAAAAAATAATTACTAATGTAAAACAATAAGCAGGCTAAATATCAAGTAAATAATTAACTTTAATTAACTAAATTAACCCCTTGCTGTCACTTTCAAACCACTTGTCTGTTAGACAACTGGTCCATGAGGACACTGCTCTCAGTTAAAGGGTTTTAAACTAATGCACATAGAAGCCAGAAAGTTAGAAAAAAATATGCAAGCCTCCCAGGAGAAACTCCTCAACATCGTCTGATTGATTCATAGATGTCATCTCTTTGACATCGGCTGGAAAATCATCTTAATTGGTTTCTCTGTATGAGACTAAGCCTGACCTGGAGTTACACCCTGAGCTCCTGTGGTCACAAAGCATCATAGATTTTAACTGAACTTTGTGGTTGTCTCGATCTGAAATGTCATTTGAGACTGCCTCAGTGAAATCTGTAGAGTTATTCTCAGATGAGAGAATTAATACCAACCGTATGAAAGCAATTAAGTAATTACCCATGTATCTAATTCCGGTTTGCGCTTGTCTTTTTAAGCGCTGAAATGCAGCTATTTTTGCTCTTCTTTAGAAATGACTTGGTCAAGATTTTTCTTTTTCCTTACATATGCCTTTTATTCTTTTCTCTTTTATTTCTGCTTTTGTTCTGCTCTCTTATTTTTCTGTGAAGTGACTCATTCTCAAGTCTTCTCCCCATGAAATCCTGCAGGACTGATCATCTCCCTGCAGCTGCTCAGAGGTGACATGGAGCAGGTCCGCAGAGAAAACCCTCTCATTTTTAGCAGGGGGGTAGCCATCACTCGGAAACTGGGATTCCCAGATGTCATCATGCCAGGTGAGTCACATCCTGCACAATGTGCTCTGGTAACACGTGTCCACCCACACTGTTTGTTTTATTTTTAGGTTCTGTCTGAACGCAGCACAATAATCAACATCAGGGAAATATTAGAAGTGAAAGTATTCCAAATT
Organism: Xiphophorus couchianus; assembly: GCF_001444195.1. Lineage (NCBI taxonomy): Eukaryota > Metazoa > Chordata > Actinopteri > Cyprinodontiformes > Poeciliidae > Xiphophorus > Xiphophorus couchianus. Next base: position 8,572,633 of record NC_040247.1, read on the forward strand.
TGACTTTTGGAAAGGGTATTTTGATTAATACAACTTTATTTAAAAAATGCTTTAAAAATGAACTGGATATTGATTATGGGGATATATGGGGCCCACTTACTTTTGATGTCTTTTTAGAGTTTACAATATCAGCCTCATTTTACTCACCGTCTTTGCAGGAATTTGGAATGGGCTAATAGTGGAAATACGGTTAACAACATTTGCTTTGTTTCAGCACTAGCTTCATGAAGTAGAAGGTGCTAAATACACATCGGATCAATAATGCCTGTCAAGGTCAACAGATCTGAGCAATTTGTATCACTTCTTGAACCAGGTTGCTGATTTTGTTCTAGCCATAGCGGATGCACCTCACCAGCATTTCCTTAAAACCTTCAAAACTTCTGACTAGATAAATCTCTTTGATATCAAGTTTCAAAGTGATATATGATATATGAATGAATACTTTGTAAAGCTTCCCTTGCATCAAAATTACCCAAAGCTTTCAACAGAGAATATTTTTTCATGCTATCTGAGAGATGCAAAAGCTCTCTTTAAAGTTTCAATTTGCTCTGGTTAAAATATATATAAACATATATTGAGTGGGGCTGGCTTTCCTCTAAATTTGTAGACAAACTCCCAATTTAGATAAATGCCATTTCCCCACACCGCATTTGCCCACACATTATTTCAGGAATAAATGTGCCTTTGTATTTTGTTTGATAATTAGAAGAACTCCTGTTTGCATACATTTGGTATCTACAAATAGCTTTGTGCAGAGACCCAAACATAATCCTCAGTCAAAACCTACTTCAATATATAGCATTTGGTGGTGCTCAAGTCTCACAAAAGACTGCATTGTTTTTTTAATAACTTGATTCATTTATTCTAAGACCTGACCTGCTCGGTTTACATTTTGAGTTCAACTTCTACAGCTTTCTTTTTGTAACAAAACATTAACATCAGCAACGTTTGAGCTATTTCACAGAGCCATGTTCTATATCAACAAGAATCTTCAACACGTTCTGCCCTGTCTTTGTTCCATTTTAACATTTTAACAGCCGCATCTCAGCTTCATAACACTGTGGGTAACAGTGAGACAGAGAACATAATAAATCCATGCTCGCTCCTGCAGCATGAAAGAAATATGAGATCGACGTGTAACTATGACAGGTCATGTAAATATGTTTGACTTCAGTGGATTTCTTGTGAATGCATCAAGTAACTTTGCAGTAAAGTCTTTGTTTTTCAAGGTTCTCACTAATGTGTAAATATCCTCCATCAGCTATGTGGGTTTTTAATTTAGTGTACAGTCAAATCTTCTGTCCTACAGGACAAACACTTTGCTAACACAGGTGGCATTTTGTCACAGGCCACTGTGTCCCTCATCTTGTGAGCAACATATTTTTGTTCCAACCTGTTAATTTGTAGATAATTGTCATATGCTGATTTTAATATTAAAATATATCAACAAACAATCTTAGCCTTGCAGGTGCGCTTAAACTGCTCTTAGGATCTCGAACATGAAAAAACACAGTCGTGTCTGTGGCATCAGACCCTTCCTGTATTGTTTTATTGTATTTTAATCAGAATTTAATATTTAGCCCCCAACTTACAGTGTTATATTTTGAGAAATTACCCAAATAAGCACAGGGAGTAACATTAACCCTGAACCTGTCCTCTAAAGCAGAGACAGCAGGGCTACATTGTAAAACACACAACATGCCAAAGCATCTTTCACACCTCTTTCACACACCTTAAGCACTCCTCCCCTCCGGCAGAGATAGAGTGAGTATTTAACGCCCAACCTGATGTATTAGAGGTGACACCTCCTCTGTAAGGACAAGCTTAAAATGACAAATGAATCCACACAGGATAACACAGGTCATTTGTCTTCTGTATGTTAAAGATATTCAGCTTTAAATGTGTCTGAGATTTAGTCTGTGCTTGAGGACATGTGTGTCCTTTATACTATTTGTGTGTTTTATAGTACTTAAATGTGAACAGACTGAAACAGTTACAGACTGTAATTGCATCTTAATATAACTGTTGCTCTTAATTTGTCCTGCTTTGTGTTTTGCATCTTTTCCTGGAATCAGGCGACATCCGTAATGACCTGTACCTGACTCTGGAGCGAGGAGACTTTGAAAGAGGAGGGAAGAGTGTTCAGAAAAACATCGAAGTGACCATGTATGTCATCTACGCAGATGGGGAAGTGCTGAAGGTATGAAAGTAATCCTACATATATATGCTGCTTAGTATGATATCAGTAATGTAAAAAGAAAAACATAACCAATTTGCAAAATACAAAAGCATCAGTGCTTACATAGGTAACCTTAAATGTATCTGTACCCTGGGCAGATTTATGTTAAAATTGTTTTACTTAAACCAATAAATAGTTTAAATACTTAACATTAATCTAACTTATTGTTCCCAATCAACAACACCTCACACATCTAAAAATGAGCTGCTTAAAACTTCAATTATTACATATTTTTTCATGTTTGTTTCTGTTTGCACAAACTCTCTGGCTCCCCCTGCAGGACTGCATCAGTCTGGGTTCAGGGGAGCCCAACATCCCAGAGTATCGCTCCTTCGTCCTCTACCACAACAACAGCCCTCGCTGGAGTGAAGTGATCAAACTGCCGATTCCCATTGATCGTTTCAGAGGGTCCCACCTCCGCTTTGAGTTCAGACATTGCTCAAGTGAGTGCATTATGCATGCCCTCAGTAGATTAACAGAGCTGGCAGTGAGAAACTTGTTATAAATAAGACTGTGAAACATATTATTGGTGAATGGTAAATCAAAGGTAACATGACATCATAAATGGATAATTCCCAAAGCTCTTAATAAGTATTTTTATTGCACTTTCTGGCTGTTACAGCAGTAAAACTTTCATTGCTTCTCTCCTTTTACATTTCTATTTTCTCCCTGTTTTCTCTCACTCTATAGCAAAAGATAAAGGAGAGAAAAAACTTTATGGCTTTGCCTTCACCCCTCTGATGAGAGAGGATGGAACTACTTTATCTGACGAGAGCCATGAGCTCTATGTCTACAAGGTCAGAGAAAAACGCTGCATACACGTCATATGTTTGTTCGTCTTCTTCTTCTATTATAGACTTTTGTCTGAAAATAGTACACAGTTCTTTTGCACTTCCAGTCATTCACTATACTGACCAGTTAAACTTTCAGCTCAAAATGTAAAAACTCTGGCAAAATACGGCTGTTAGATTAAAAAAGTGAATCAGATTGCTTTTGATCTTATTAATTACAATTTAAATCAGCATTAAAACAAGAGCCCTTGTTTTTAAATTTCTCTACCTTTTCATCCTTTTTTCATCTTTGTGGGTTTAGTGTGATGAGAACACAACCTTCAGTAACCACGCCCTCTACCTTGGCCTTCCATGCTGTAAGGACGACTTCAACAGCTGTCCCAACATCCCGTCCAGCCTCATCTTCCAGCGAAGCACCAAGGAGACATTCTGGATTGCCACGCAGCTTTCCTCCACCAAGCTCACTCAGAACGGTAACCAGTTAATCCAGTAGCTTTTAAATCCGCTATCAGAAAATTAAATCTTCCTTCAGTTAAAAAAAATTTAATAAATACATTAAAAACATCTCAATTTTACAGGAAAACAGAATCTTTTCATATTAGGCCTACTAAACACCTACAGTGTCAATGTTTAGCATAATTTTGCTCAATATGTTTTGAAATAATGCACTAAGGCCTCAAATATTACATGTTGATGAGCTGCTGCTGATGTTTCTAATTGAAAACAAAATATTGGCTGCACTCGTAACCAAACTGCAATAACAGAATTTCTTCTTAATAAAAAGATTTGGACATTTTACGATGTTGATTTACCACTCTGTCAGAAACATTAAAATCCAAATCAACTTTCTTCTTCAAATTTATGGGTATAACAAAAGAATGTAACTTCAATTTCATCGCTCACATTATAATCAAAATATAGTCCCTAACAGCACGCTATGATATGTAACAAAAACACTTAGTAAGTAAGGACAAGAGCAGTATTTGTTTCCAGCTGAGAAGCTGAGTACCCTGTGAGGTATTCATTGAGTTCAGCAGACAGATGACCTGGCAATAGAAACTGTCTCTGTATGGCTAGTTTTTGCCTTTAGCGCTCTGTAGCAATGACCAGAGGGTAAAAGTCAGCAAATAAAAAAAATTCAAGCTACTTGAAACCTGAATAGGTCATGAATAGAGAGAATGTCAGTCCTGATGTTCCTCACTGGAGACCAAGTTGTTTGTTGCACTGTGGACCTCTATTGTACAGTGGATGAGCCAAACCACACAGATACGCAGGACAGACTGTAAGAGGACAGTTTAGTAGATGACCAACAGAAATCTATGCAGGACCTTCTTTCAGATGGAGTGGATGTGTGAGGACCGTCTTGGTTTCTAAGAAAACTAGAAATTAGGAACTATCCATCCATCCATCCATTTCCTGTTCACCCTTGTCCCTAATGGGGTCGGGAGGGTTGCTGGTGCCTATCTCCAGCTACGTTCCGGGCGAGAGGCGGGGTACACCCTGGACAGGTCGCCAGTCTGTCGCAGGGCAACACAGAGACATACAGGACAAACAACCATGCACACACACACTCACACCTAGGGAGAATTTAGAGAAACCAATCGACCTGACAGTCATGTTTTTGGACTGTGGGAGGAAGCCGGAGTACCCGGAGAGAACCCACGCATGCACAGGGAGAACATGCAAACTCCATGCAGAAAGACCCTGGCCGGGAATCGAACCCAGGACCTTCTTGCTGCAAGGCAACAGTGCTACCAACTGCGCCACTGTGCAGCCCCGAAATTAGGAACTAGAAACTGGAAATGATCCACAGTTGTAGGGTAAGGGGAGATTCTAAGTTATCAGTGAAGATGGGGTCAAGTTGTTAAGAGAGGGGAGTCTCAACACTGGAAGTACCAGAGAAAGGTCATTTAACATTTCTACCTTTGGAGCCCAGAGATGGGTCGACTGACCTGAAGGATTTTAGCTAGCAGGCGCTTTTGTTCTGTAAATAAGGCCATTACCTTATAATTACCCTGGTAATGGCCTCAACGCATCTCACAGTTGCACAATTGTTCCTTAGACTTAGACTGACTTTATTGTCATTTTGCATGCACAGGGTGTATACAGAACGAAATTTCGTTCGATAATGTTTGAGGTTCCAATGTTGTGAGGTTACTCCAGAATAAAATACAGTATAAAATATGAATATAACTCTAAATATAAAATATAAAGTGCAGGACTGACAGTAAAATAGAAGTTATTTAGCTCTGTACATGTGCAAGGTATAAAGTGGAGACCAGTTTTTGAGTGCAGTCCAGTTAAGAGTTCAGCAGTCTGATGGCAAGTGGGAAAAAGCTGTTTCGGAACCTGGTGGACCTGCACCGGATGCTGCAGAACCTCTTTCCAGAGGGCAGCAGGGAGAACAGTCCATGGTGGGGGTGTTAGGGGTCACTGATGATGTTTCGGCCTCGGGACACGCATCCTGCATCGATGGTTGACCTGACACTTCGCCCTTTTGCCTGAGCTGGGTGTGGAAGGTTGTTGCCGAAGCAGTTTGTCCTTGTGTGCCTTCTTCTCACTCACATGAGAGTTACCGAACTCTTTTGCAAGCTCAACCAGGAAGTCCACCCGTCTCTCCTGCACCCCAATGCATGCCTGATAAAGCACATGTGCATTCAGTGCTGCCATGTCAATCATGTTTGCCAGGTTTGCTGACCAGCTGTCACATAGTGATGGAACCTTGGTCACCCCCCGCAAGATAATGACTGAAATAAATGCCATTAGTTCTTGTGAACTAAATAGGTGAAGCAGTCACCTATTTATCCTCCACAGCACAAAAGGCTGCATGCAAATTTGCATGTGCAAAGTCTCCCAGATCTCGTTTGCTTACACTTTTTGCATGATTTTTTTGAGGTGGATCAACACAATTAATTTGGTTAGTTTATTTCTAAACTGTCATTTTAAACCCACTTAGCTTTATTTAAAAGAAAAACATTACTAATTTCTTTTAGAAAAACCTTTGCATATTTCTTGAAACAGATTGTATGTTTAGCAAACTCTATGTACATTTGGCAAAATGACCTGGATAATGCAGCACAACATCATGGATCAGCTGCAAAAGGTCACATCTCTCCAAAAACACTTCATGTATGCATCAAAACTAAACTGAAGAGCATTACCTACAGGAGAGTCTACTGTAGAGCTGCCTCCATCATAGATCACACCCACCCCCAACATGGACTATTCACACTCCTACCCTCTGGCCTGACGGTCAATGGCCACATTTACAATTGAAGAAGGGATGCTAATTTGAGCCATCAGAGTCGTCAGTTTGGACTCGGGGTCTTTTGACCCGGTTTCGGGACGTCAGGAGAGAGGTCGAAAACCCTGGTACAGGACCCAGGGCCTTCTACACATTCAGACACTGGAAGACCTTATTCTCATCATCATCTTTGATCTGTAGAGCAGGCAGTGGTTGGGTGGGGGCAGGGGAGTTAAGGTGTTGTGTTGTTGGTGGGAAGTTTGGGAAAGCTCTTCGTGTGGGAGTGAGGTGTGAAGGGCCGGCAATCAAATTTACAAAATAGTAGGTCATCAGCTAGGCTTAGTGACACAGCATGTGGGGAAGGTTCCTATAGTTGGCAATGGACTGCAAACTTCTTGTATAGGCAAAACCACCTCTTCACTGCTAAACATATTTTCTTGTGAAGCAGATTTGTTCCCAACAAAAATACTTTTTGTGTTGTCATATTTTCCTGATTCTGTCAAAAGTTATTAATTTAACCATGTCATAATCAGTTTTTCATTGGGTCATTTCATTATTATGTTTATTATATTTCTATTATTTTCTCAGTGGACCTCCTGGCTCTCCTTAAGTGGAAGGCCCATCCTGACCGGGTCATGGACATCCTTGGGCGTCTGCGACACGTCAGTGGTGAAGAAATAGTCAAGGTGAGGTTCATTGTGACAACAAAAGGGAGGAAGAAAGCTCTGTTTGTGTTCATAATTCTTATTACATCAAAATACTTGTCTTATGATCATAAAGGCTGTGGTTCCAGCAGTGAGAAACTGCAACTAAGTATCATTTCTGTAGTATGTCAGTCCAAATGAGAAAACATTTGTATTTACCATTTAGCTTGATAGATTAACAGCTTTACTTTGACTTTTATTTGAGTTCAGCTCACCGGCTTCCCCTGCTGTAGTGTAATGTCCCCAGGTGATAATAGGCTGCCCTTGTCCCAGATGTGTTGTTAAAGGATAATGATTTTCATTGTTTGGCAGCTCACATCATCTGAGGTGTGAAAATGTTGGCAGCACATTTCAACACAGTTTAATTTGACTGTACTTTATTTATTTTATTTTTTTACAGTTTCGGAAAGATTGAAGTAATTCCTTTGAAGTTGCATTGATGGTTGGCTTGTTGAAGACCATCTGGCTGTCAGGGTTCAGTCAGTGTTCCTCTGCAAATACTCCTAAAGTGACCTTTGTATCAGTCTGCAGTCAACACTAACTCAACATTTTGACCCACTGTAGATAAAGCTTCCAGCAGACTACACTACTATCAACTTATTCGTTTTTTATAGTACGTATAATGCTCATTGTTAAAGTAGGCAGATTATTTCCTTGTTTTTCCATTAGCGTGACGGATCACGTCGTTCTTCAGGGAACCCAAGCACCTGCCTTTTTGATTGCAGAGAAACATGAGCAACTATTTGTTTTGTGTTTTTTACAGTTTCTTCAGGATATTCTGGACACATTATTCTCCATTTTGGATGACAACACAGACAAATATGGACCCCTTGTGTTTCAGTCATTGGTAAGATAGTTTGTTGAAGGAAATAAAGCAGGAAAGCAATTTAATTTGAGTAAAGACTGTACATTTTAACATGTTTATAAAAAATCACAGTTTGCTTCAACATTTGGTACAACTATTTATCTTCTGTGCATTTTTCTTTTACCTTTTGCAAAGCTTACTGCTTATTCTCTCTGATTATTATTAAGATTTTATTAATAGATTTATCGGTCTCTTCCAGGTTTTTATCATTAACTTGCTCAGGGACAGTAAATACTACCACTTCAGGCCGGTGATGGACACATATATCCAGAAACACTTTGCTGGAGCTCTGGCCTACAAGTGAGTTTTTCTGCCTCTGGCTGCAACTATGTTCCTTCAACTGAGGGTTAATTCTTGATCTATTCTCCAAATTGATGATCTGAAAAAAATACTAAAAAGAATGACAATGAGACACTGTAAGAGATGGAAATTAAATCTCACTGAGCTGAAAAAGTTTGACTTATTTATAAAATACTGTAAGTTTTTTAATTAAGCGTTTCTTCTTTGTCATAAAGATCTACTAAATCAAGCAGTTGAAAATAAAATAAAAATTAATAGTCAAAGTCAACTTCCTCTGATTAAGTGGAGTTGTGTTTACGGAGAGATATTACTTGGCCACCTAGTTTGGTAAATTAATTACACCACCTAATAACAGCATGTGAGTGTAGCTTTTGTAATTCTCTTGTAAAGACAAGTGCTGTGATTATTGTTTGTTTTCCAGAGAGCTGATTCGCTGTCTGAAGTGGTATATGGACCGCTCTGCTGAGGTGGTCAGACAAGACCACATTCAGGAAGCAATGAGGGTAAGAGCGAGTGGAAACTCACAGGTCACGTTGTTTTAATACCTCAGATGATTCAAAGTAGAACCACACATGAAGCAGTTCACGTGTTACATTATGTAAATTAGATCTAAGAAAACTAAATGCAGTTCTATAAGTTGTCAGATATGTTTACATGCTCCACTCCAACCAAGCTTGTAATGTTACATGCAATTGTTGATTTGTACAGTTTCTGTAAATAATATGCTTTTCCTAAACCAAACCAAGCCAAAAATAAAGCAAATAAATGCTCTCTTTTCTTTAGGATTATTTTATGTCTATGTGTCCTTGCTCTGACTACTGAAAAAGAATAGGAAGCATTTATTTTAAAATAGATGGACCATTTTTGTAGACACTGCAGACTGTAGCACTTTCATTCAACAAAGCTGCTCAGCAGTTTGAAATATTCATCAGACTCAAACATCAATCTCAAATGAGTCACACTGTCATGTACAAGTGGACGACGTGAATTATTGAGAATAGTTTTGACATATTCTGCAGCTATGGCTTCTAATTCTTAATTCATCTTTTTGAAGTCTCTGTGTGCTTCAGTTGTTTTTAGCTCATGTTTGTTACAGTATTTTAAATTATTTTACAAACTGTGTATAAACTCGTTTGTGATGTTTCCTTCTTATTAAGGTCATGCTCAACAAACTGCAGTTAAATGAAAAGTCTGCTGCATTTCTTTTGAGTTGGAGCTCATTCAAATCCAATTTTCTTCATCTAGAAACTAGATTGAATCCACATTTTTATTATGAAGATCATTTTGTTAACTGTTTACTTGATGTATTTCTGTTTTTGAAGCAAACGTCTCTTGCATACTATTCAAGTTATTTTTTGTGTATTTACATTTTTTATGTATCTCACAAGTATTTTTTCTGTCCTAAACACCAAACTGTTATCAGGCTCTGGAGTATCTGTTCAAGTTCATCATCCAGTCTCGGATCCTTTACTCCCGGGCCACCTGCGGGATGGAGGAGGAACAGTTTCGAACCAGCATCCAGGAACTCTTTCAGTCCATCCGCTTCGTCCTCAGCCTGGACAGCCGCAACTCAGAGACCCTCATATTCACTCAGGTGAGGGGAACACTTTTTAACGCACAAACTGAACAAAGCTTCTTTACTTCAAATCTTTCATTCTTTTAAATGAACTGAATGTCACTGCTTCACTCATTTATTCAGCTTATTTCATTATGCTTTGCACAAGACTTTAATTTGCTTCTATAACAAGTAGTGCCATAAATATTTATTTAGTTTGACTTGTGTTATTATAAAGTTTCTACCCAAGCTGTTTTGCATTAGTTGCTTTAATTTAACTTTTTCTCCTTTTACACCTTTTTTCTACTTTCCCTGCTTATTCGCATCACCTTCTTTTTCAATCCCCATAACTGTCCTTCATTGGGTCCCGATGTTTTCCCCTGGACCTCCTTCTTACCCGCACACCACAGGGCTCTCAGCCTTGCCCCGGCCCCAATCAGACTCCAGGCCCCTGCATTGGGCCTGCGGGCCCCTTAGCTCTAGTCTCTGCCCTGGGCCAGATCCAGGCCCCTGTCCCAGGGCAGGTTCCTGGTGGCGTGCCATCTAGCTGCTCTCAGGCGTGGAGCTCCAACGCTCTGCGGCCGCCTTCGCTGTCAGTAAGTAGACGTTTAGAAGAAAGCAACAACTCCCAGTTTGTTGTGTGAAGCCCAGAGTTCCTGTTCATGTCTTCAGCTGTTTGTGAGCCTAATAATGCACAAATACACCACACGCACATCATGTTTGGTTTCACACATTCTAACACTTCATGTTTGTTCTGCACTGACAAATCATTTACACAAAACCCATTACACCATGCTCACCTACGTTAATACATTCCCTCTAACAGCAACGACTAACAAGTCTTCCCCTCCAAGTCACAGTATCCTCAGTGAATATAGAACAAAAAAATAACTTAAAACTAGACATTAAAGAGAAAATAAGTAAAAGGCAGTAAAAGAAAAATGCTGAAATATCTGCAAAAAACATGGAGACCTACTAGTATCTCTGGTTTAAAAGATCACCAAAAGATTTATGTTTGATGGATTTAAAATATACTGAAGAATGATTCAAGATTTCAAGAGTAACAAGAAAATCTGTTTTTGAGCTGAGCTAAGAGTTGGCAATTATCCATATAAAGTATATTCAAATTTAGCTTTTGATTGAACGTTTTTATCTGAAGTGATCAGACTAGTGTTAATAGAGACAATTTAGACACACGAAAAAGGCTAAAATCCTGTCTATTGTGCACATTTGGACTGAAGCGGCATGAGCAGATTTATGAACTTTTCATCTCCTAAATCATGATCAAATCCAGTTTACTCAACCTTAAATTTTGACTTCAGCAACCCAGAAACCAAAAAATTTGAACTTCAAGTATCCTAATTTCTATCCACAGCTTTAGTTATTTACATAAAGAAGCCAGTGACTGCTGGAGGGTCACCACTTATCTCAGTTTATGTGTCTTTGTTTTCTACCCATACTGGTAAATCTTTGTCTTTTTGCCCTGCAGGTTTACAGTTTTTTTCCCCTTATTTTATTTTGTGAAATGCCTTCTGTAAGTTAACTCTTTTTTTCACTCCTTATTAAAACAGGTGAATAGCTCTTTTGCAAAATGTAGTGCATCAATAAAAAAATAAAGGTAATTTCTATTATTTATTTTCAGTTTTTTGGCTCATTGGCATATATTTAATGCCCACTTGAAAACCACTTTAATATATTCCCTCTAATAGCAACGACTAACAAGTCTTCCCCTCCAAGTCACATTATCCTCAGTGAATATACTTAAAAACCAACACATTTTTATGATGAGTCATCATGCTGTGGATTGGGACAAACTTGCATGAGCTGCACACCTGAGTTGTGATGAAAAGATTCATTTTGGAAATCAGCTTTTCAAAGTGACTCAATTCTGCTCTCTTTGGTTGTTTTACAGAATCATGGACACCTTTCTCTCATCACATTCACTGAAACTGACACCGTTAACCTCCTTGTTCTCTTTCTAACATAAATCTCCATCTTCCAGACCCTCACCTGTGCTGTCATCTGAATATCCTCCTAATTTCCTCACTTGTTCCATTTTTCCTGTTTTTCTTCTTTAGGCTGCGCTGTTAAACTCCTTCCCTGCCATCTTTGATGAGCTGCTGCAGATGTTCACGGTGCAGGAGGTGGCAGAGTTTGTGCGTGGGACCTTGGGCAGCATGCCATCAACAGTGCATATTGGACAATCGATGGACGTGGTGAAGCTGCAGTCCATCGCTCGAACTGTGGACAGCAGACTCTTCTCTTTCCCTGGTAACAGCTTCCATATATCAGCCTAATTTTAGTTTTCTTCTGATTTATTTTTCTCCACAACAGGAAGGGGATATAAATGTTTTAGGGAAAAAAAATTAAAATAACTAAAACAGTTTCTGCTCACTAAAAAAGATCCCTTGAAAACCATCAAATTCTGGTTAGCTTTTACAAATTTATTTATGAATTGTTTTCAAATAATATATGAAATCAGTCTGTAAACTGAACATATTTATTTGTCCATAATGAGTAATGTTTAACCTGCTGTGTGTTTGCCTCCAGAGTCTCGGAGGATTCTGCTCCCAGTCGTCCTGCATCACATCCATCTTCATCTGAGGCAACAGAAAGAACTGCTCATCTGTTCAGGGATACTCAGCTCCATTTTCTCCATTATCAAGAGCAGCTCACTGGTAACCCATGTATACACATGAATGTAATGCAGAACATACATCCAAGTTGTCTCTCATGTCATTAAAGTCTGAGGATAAATTATTTTATTCCACATTATTTTCTAAAAAGTCAAAAACTTTTAAACAGTGCTGAACTTATTAGGCTCATTTGGGAAATTTATCTAAACCTAAAGTATCACCAAAGCCAGTAAAGCTTCCTGAAGGAAGCAATGAAGATTTTTACTTTGTTTAGATTTTAAATATTACTACAAACTGTGTACTAGTATTTCCTGTTACCAATTTCCAAAAGACATTGTTTTTCAATTGATACTGAGTGAGTTATGGGGTTGATTTATTACACATATATGCTAATTGATATCTGAATGTTTTTTCTTCCCTCTGATATCTACAAAAAGGGGAAATGCAGTGAATCCTTTATGTTATTTTGTGTTTGTCTTGCGTACTTTTCTTTTCTACCTTCCCATTTCTTTTGTTCTGCCCCAATTCCACTTTCTTTTAAACCTTTTTCCAAACCGTCCCCTTCACGCCACGTTTCCTCCTCGTCTCTTCCTCCAGGACACGTCGGTGCAGGAAGAGGTGGAGATGATGGTGGAATCTCTGTTGGACGTCCTCCTGCAGACACTTCTGTCCATCATGAGCAAGAGCCAATCGCAGGAGGCGGTAAGGGGTCAACGCTGTCCGCAGTGCACCGCGGAGATCACTGTTAGTAACTAACAATATGACTACTACTTCACCGCCCTCTTCCCTGACCTGCCCCTCGCCATGCTGCCTCTCTGTTAGGACTGGGCAATATTAAACATGGTTTTCCCTGGTTATTTTCCTGTTCTATAATTTAGATTAGTTTTGACATTTGATACACTGAAATTTAAATCTAGTCAACAGAGAATAAAGATTTAAATAGTTTTTCATATTGCCCTGTCTTAATCCATCCTGTCATTATTCCTATGCCATCATATTAGTTTTCTGGTTAGACAAAAACTGCTTGTCCTTGTTGGGAATGCTTGCATGCGGCATTATTGGCTTTAAAAGTGTTGAAAATATTTCTTATGCTCTCCCCCACATCCTCTAGCTATTTTACAGACTTTCAAAAGTTTTCATCCCCCTAAACTTTTTACAATTTGTCATGTTAGAAACAAAAGCATTAATGTTTTTTATTGGAATTCTTGAAGATCTTCACAAAATGGTGCATAATTGTGAAATGGATGTAGAATGTATTTAAAAATTGTTTACAAATAAAAACCTTATGAAGATGACTTTTGACTATTATATATCAATAACAAATATTATATATAGACTATTATATATCAATTATTTTTCATTTTCATTCCTTGGCCTGAACCTTTCATGTTCCTTTCTCCTTTTGTTCCTTTTTATGATCTCAAACTAAATAAAATAATCTGTGTTTGGAATAGAAAAGTTTAAATTATTCATAGAAATGAAGAGAAAAGCTAGGATAATAAAAGCAAACACTATTAGTTGCATTAACCACAGCATCACTCGGAAAATTAATGAATTAATAAAATTACGGATTTTCTGAAAACTGAACAAATGTTTCCATTCATTCTGGAACATTAAAAGTAAATTTCAAAGTTTACCTGATTAAGAATAGTTACTATTATCCAACACCTTTCGACGATTGTTTTGTTCACAAAAGAGCCTCTTATTGTTATCTCTGATTGGTTCTTTGCTACGGTGATAACAGCTTCCATGTGATTGGCTCACATGTCTGTCCCTATCTTTCTTTTTGGCAGGGAGAGTATGTCTCGTGCCTCCTCTCGCTTCTCCGCCAGATGACTGATATCCACTTTCAACACTTGATGGAGAATTTCCAGAGCAAGGACGAGCTCAAGGTACAACACGAAATCATCCTGTAGTCATGTTAGTAATGACAGATCTGATGCAAACAGCAGCAAAGACGAGTCAAACTGTTAAGAAGTTCAAATATTTCAAATTTTATGGCAATAAAATAATAATGATTTTGTTTGAGCAACATTGACACGTCTCTTTTCTTGGCCCCCAGGAGTTTTTTTTGAAGATTTTGTGTGTGTTTAGAAATCTGATGAAGCTCAGTATTTTTCCTCGCGACTGGAACATCATGAGGCTTCTCACCAGCAAGTAAGAGACAAAAATAGTCTGCTGGACAGCAGAGACATATATTGATATCAATATATATATCGGTTCCTGAAACTAAACCAAGCAGCCGCTAACACAGCATATATATGCTCACTTTCTGCAGCATCATCCTTACCACAGCTCAGCAACTTGCTCCTGCTCTGCACAAGAACTTTGCTGAAGCAGACTTTGACTTCAAGGTGCACACATTTAAATATTATTATGAGGATAACTTCTACCTCCCATACTGAAACATTTATTTAAATAGATTTACACAGAAATCAAAGTAGGATAGCATTGAAGAACAGTCTGTGCTTTATTGCTTGTATATGCATAAGCAGGTGTGGAACTCCTACTTCAGTTTGGCCGTTCTCTACATCAACCAGCCGAGTTTACAGCTGGAGAACCTGAGTCCTTCTAAGAGGAAGAAGATCTTAGACAAGTGAGAAGATTCACAAAACACAGTCAAACTATGTTCCAATAAAAAGAGACAAAATTAAAACACTGTGCAACGTTACAACCGTTGTATATATTTTTCAACCTGCTGAAAGCAGATATTCACATATTTGCGCTGCATCAGTTGTGTAACCTTATTGAGACTCTTCATGAATGTGGTAAAATCTTTTTTTTTTTCTAAGACGGCAAATTTGTTTCCACATTTGGTTTAATTCTCCAATTCTCTTCACTTCTGTTTCCAACAACTCAAATATTGTGAAAGAAAACAATTTGTTAATACATCCAGTTTGAACATCTCTGGTTGAACTGTGGCATTAAACACAATTTGAAATAAAGAAATTTAGTGCTGAAGCCATGAATTAGCTCAATTCTCTATTCTCTATGCTTGGTGCACAGGTAACCTGGGATCACTAACATAGCAGGTAGTTTTATGTAACGCATATTGTGTCACATAAATTAAACCAGAGCAGTCTATTAATAATTAGTAATTTTTATAACTTTATTTATAATGATTGAAAACATATGTGATCTTCTACCAACATATTTTTTGATATACATTATGATACCTCCACCTCTGAGTTAGCAAATTTCTCAAAAACCTGCTGTAGCATTGACTACAGAACTCTTCTTCTACACTCTGGTGGAAGGTCTGGGTATTGCAAGTGGCCTTGCGAGTTTCATTCTGCTTTTTGGCTTTTTATCCAATCACATGAAAAACCTTCAAGACAAACCACTCCAAACCAGATTATTTAATTTTAGCTTTCATGAACTAAACATGTTGCTGAATATATTTTACACATCATTTGTAAAAATGAATCTGCTCAAAAACACAAACTGCACAGGAAAATGTTTGTTCTTAATGTTTCTTTATATGTACCCACAGTAAAGAAGTATGTACTAAAATTTGCTTTCAGTTTTAACTATTTTGTTTTGCATTCCCAAGCTCACGTTCCTGTTCTATCTTTATGTACAAGAAGACAATTTAGTATAAAAGATACCATTTATAGGATATAAGATTATTAGACCAAAAATAAATATTAGGCATTATGCTGTGCAACATTCTGAGCTGCATTTGAAATAGGATTTGATTAAGTAAACCAGCAAGTAATTGGGGTTTAGTTAATAGCAGTCTTATTTTCATTGCAGATATGGCGACATGAGAGTTATGATGACCTATGAACTTTTCAACATGTGGCAGAACTTGGGTGAGTTTTATTTTATTTTTCATATATTTTTTAAATGGACATCAATGATCTTTTCCCTGCAGCTTTTATGAACTCATGTGTGAGTCACATTTGTTTTTCATAGCTTTTTCACTAAAATTGCACTTGATAGAATAAATTGTTCACTGATTGAAGATGATTTTAAAACGTGTTGATTTTAGGAGAGAATAAGATCCATTTCATTCCTGGGATGATCGGACCGTTCCTCGGAGTGACGCTGGTCCCTCAGGTGGAGGTGAGGAACATCATGATCCCCATCTTTCACGACATGATGGACTGGGAGCAACGCAAAAATGGAAACTTCAAACAGGTACACAGATACATGTGCATAATCCCATGATCATATCCGAGAAACAGCACAGGCCTGCTCTGACATAAAGCTGCACGCAGAGAGTTAGTTTATTTCTCTTTGAATGTTCAGGTGGAAGCTGAACTAATTGACAAGTTGGACAGTTTGGTGTCGGAGGGAAAGGGTGACGAGAACTACAGAGAGCTGTTCGGGTTGCTGTAAGGAACACAGAGTTTGTTTGTGCTTTAACTCCCACCTGGCTAAGTTTTTAAACCTGTCCATTCTCTCTTACTCTCCTTCTGTTATAAAAGAAATTAACTCTCAGTTCTTCTGCTCTAACACTCCTCTCTGCTGTTTGCTTTGCTCTTTGCTGCGGGACTAGAACCCAGCTGTTTGGGCCCTATCCCAGGTAACCTTATCACATACACAGAGATCAATGCTGCTAATATTAAAAGTTTAAACATGTTATCCAGAAGATGTCTGCATGTTGGTGGTGTGAGTCTATTAACTGAGAGTTTAGTGTTGTGTAATCAGCACAGATGAAAGACTATGAGTAACGCAACCAAAAAAGAAGACAATTAAATGATGTGCATCAACAATTTTCCTAATTTACAAATGTCTCATGTTAGTAGCTTAAAGACCTGGCACACCTGCACCCTGTGAAGGGATTAAAAAGCGCTCTTTTACAATCTTAGTTTGACTGTAATTGACTGACTGTAATTTACTACAGGGGTAAATGGACACTTGTGACGAAAATGTAAAACACTAAAATTCCTGCAGCATCTAAGCATAGATTGAAGTTTTTGCTCCATTTCTGACCAGTATTATTACACTGAGGTGTAAGGCACATGAGTCACCAGAATACTTCACATTACCAAACCATACAGTGATTATGCAAGTCTCACTTTATCATACTAGCTTTACTTTATAAAGGTTTAAACTGTAGCTTCAGTAATGTAGCTGAGAAAATGGTATTTAAACTCTTCTTCTGTAGTTAGCAAACATGTTGTTTAACTTTAAAATCCCATGAATAGAAGTGAAGTTAAAATACTAATGAACACAATCAGACTATAACTGTGGTCAAACAGTCCATTATCTTGCAGCTTGTACTGACAGAGGACACATAAAAAGTAGAAACTGCTTTAACAGAAATGCTTTTCTTATTTGAAAAACGTTATATTAATATACAACAGTCACATCCACCTCTGGCTGGAGCATTTACCCCAGGCTGTCAGCTTTGTGTGAGATTTGAGGTTCCTTGTGTTAAACCTTTTTTCCTAGAGCAAAAAGTGTTTCCAACAGAGAAAGTGTTTTCTGTAGTTGAGGCAAAGTTGATCTTTCTTACTTCTTTACTTCTGTGGAACACACCTACTGTTTCTACTTTGTTGATTTTTGTTGTAATTTTATCCAACTTTATCTCTACAAAAAGTTCTATGATCACTGTGGGAGATTTTCAGATATTACCTTTACACATCATCTATTTTTGCTAGAGGTTTCTGTTTTATTGAGTCTGACGCAAAAGTCAAAATATTGTGGTTTTAAATCACTTTTCTGCTTAAAATTATAATAAAAGAGCCAGTTGGGGGGGTTTGTTCATGTTTCATATTTTGGTCACTTTTACATTTAGCTTTTTTTTTATATCCAGAATAGAAAAATCGGTATTATTCTTAACACATACACATCCAAACATACTTCCCAACAACATTTTCTGAGTTCAACACCGTTGAAAATAACAAACTGAAATCTGCTCTAATTTTCCATTAATTACTAAACCTGGACTTTCTGGGAATCCCTTTACCTTTGTGCAACTTTATGCAAACATTTTGAAAAAGTAAATAGCACATCTGCTGGGAGGTTATGTTTTCAGTTTTAAATGCAAAATAATTTCCTAAAGTCAATAAGTCAGGATGACGATAAGCAGGTTGCTAATTGTGTCGCCAGCCTGTAAAAACACAACAGTTTATGTTTTGCACATCTACCTGATTCTTACATGTTTTCTTCTCAGTCTGTTGGAGAAGATTGAGCAGGAGACATGGAGAGAGACAGGAATCTCATTTGTTACATCGGTCACGCGGTTAATGGAGCGACTGCTGGACTACCGGTAAAATATGTTACATTATAGCAGTGGTTCCAAAAGATTTTCTGGGCCCCCCTATGGAGTACAATAAAATCCCTCCCAAAAAAGAAAAAAAAAATCAACAGGACACACACATCGTTCAACCAGACATAAACCTATACGCATATTTTGTTTTTAAACTCCACTGAAGTTTATTTCACACTTCAGGTTGCAACAGAACACCCTACAAACCATCTTTACAGTGAAACACTTTTTTTTGTCACTCATCCATACTGCTTCCCGCGCCCCCCCTGCAATGGCACTGTGCCCCCCTAAGGGGGTCGCGCCCCACACTTTGGGAACCACTGCATTATAGTGTTTTTAACAACACATGGTAATACATGCTTGTAAAATAACTTTTTTTGTAATCGGAGTACATAGCACTGTAAACAGCACACCAGAGAAATCAGAAATTTATTGTACAGTAAGTTTTAAATGCTGGTATAATTTTTTTCAGGGACTGTATGAAAGGAGATGAAACAGAAAACAAGAAGATCGGCTGCACAGTGAACCTTCTTGTAAGACTAAATCAAACTCATATTCTTTTCTGTATGTTTTTTTTACTAATAAGAGGAGTGATTGTTTTTGCTCTGCAGAATTTCTACAAGTCTGAAATCAACAAAGAGGAGATGTACATCCGTTACATCCACAAACTGTGTGACATGCATCTGCAGGCTGAGAACTACACTGGTACAAAAAAGTCTAACCAACATGTGCACACATGAAAATTTAGAAATGTGTTACTGATGCTGTTTGATTGGGTGCAGAGGCTGCATTCACCCTGCTGTTGTACTGGGAGCTGCTGCACTGGGACGAGCGACCAGTTAAAGAGTTCCTTCATTATCCTGCTCAGACTGAGTGGCACCGAAAGGAAGGACTCTGCCGCAAAGTCATCCACTATTTCAACAAGGGAAAGGTCCGTCCTCACTCTCAGTCCATGCAAAAATGTTCAGACTAATTCAAACTAATTCAATACTCTGTTTCCTCCAGTGTTGGGAGTACGGTATTCCTCTGTGCAGAGAACTGGCCTTCCAGTATGAATCTCTCTACGACTACCAGAGTCTTAGCTGGATACGAGTGAGCTCCAACACAAACCATGACCATAATTAACTTAGTAATTAATAGTGTACTTTAACAATACCAGTATGCATTACAGATTCAGTTTTAAATACCAGATATACTGAGGCGGCATCATTATTGTCACAATGCTAGTTTTTTACATCACTTTTATATTTTAGTAGAGTAATACAATATTTTTCATTCCTTTGACTTTTTATGTGAGATATGCATAAATATTTCTTGGTTTGTGTCTGAAGAAAATGGAAGCAGCATATTACGACAACATCATGGAGCAGCAGCGTCTGGAGCCGGAGTTCTTCAGGGTGGGATTCTACGGCAGGAAGTTTCCTTTCTTCCTTCGAGTGAGTTGAATATTTAGACTGAAGTGATTTTAATGCTTAAATAAGTTGACGATTAAAGGGATTTTAGATGGAAAGATGTGCATTTACTCTGGAACAGCAAAACAAATTTTTTTGTCTGTTTTTTGTTTTGTTTGTTTGTTCACAACAGAACAAAGAGTTTGTCTGCCGTGGCCATGACTATGAGAGGTTAGAAGCCTTCCAGCAAAGGATGCTGGGAGAATTCCCACAAGCTATTGCAATGCAGCATCCAAACCAGCCAGATGAGGCCATTCTGCAGTGTGATGCGCAGTGTATCCTTCAGATTAAACACTTCAGCATCTTCACGTCTTACAAATACTGTTACCAGCATCGAAGTGTGAACTTCATGTTTGATTTGATCTTTGACCTCAACCTCCTGGGCTCAGACCTCCAGATCTACGCTGTGACACCAGTTCCAGAAAGTGTCACTGTTCTTCAGATGGACAGAGTTCCAGACCGCATCAAGAGCTTCTACCGGGTGAACAACGTTCGGCGATTTCGTTACGACCGGCCGTTCCACAAAGGACTCAAAGACAGAGATAATGAGTTTAAGGTGAATACAGAAGAGTTTGTTGCAATATGTACATGTTTTTTCTTAAAATATTTTGTAACACTTTATTTGAAGGGGTGTGCATAAGACTGATGTGACATTGTTATATCACATTGTCATGATATAACACCTGCTATAAGCATGAAGGAGTCTATGAATGTTTGACTGTTGTCATAAAATGTCATTTGGTAAATAATGACACTTTTAATGCAAACTTGAGACTTTTAATGGAAGTTTTAATGCACCTATACATTAAAAGTGTCTATTTATCAAATGACACTTCACGACAACAGTCGTAAACATTTATTATGACATTATTTATGACTCCTTCATGTTGATAGCAGGTGTTAGATCAGGTGACAGTGTTATGTCAGTCTTGTGCACACCCCTTCAAATAAAGTTTTATCAAATATTTTTATTGACAAAGAATCTTCATTTTTTTATCAATCAAAATGTAAAAAAAATAAAATAAAACTTTGCCTTGCACACCCCAAAAAAAATCAGCCACAGAAACAAACAGGATGGGCTATAAATGAACCAAATATGGACTACTTGATAGACTTATATTTAGCGTTTTAGTCAATACACTATTAACATGTAGATTTTCAGCTGGTGTCAGTCGCTGCCAAGGTAGAAGTGTCACAGTGCTCCTGCAGTAAAAAAGCAAAACAAATAGTTCTTATTGCAGGTGAAAAGGCTTAGTGCACTATTTTAAATACATTGTTTTTAATGAGATTTATGATGAAGTAAACTTGAACTCTGTAGATTCAGGATAGTTAGAATTAATGTGTGTGTTTTATTTTTCAGAGTCTCTGGATTGAAAGGACGACTCTGATCCTCACTCATCCTCTGCCTGGAATTTCACGCTGGTTTGAGGTTGACAAGCGAGAACTGGTGAGTGAATTAAATGTCTTTACTGTGCAAGTTTTTTGTCATATTATTTATGTATACAATTAATTTTAACGGTTCTAGATAACTGTTATAGAAAACCTCATGAACTCAAAGGAGGTTACATTGTTCACATTTATTATAACAGCACAAATGAACAATTTATTAACTTGTGCAGTAAAACTCTATAATCAGGGTTTCTATTCAGTCAATTAAAATTTTAAACAAATATGGCTGTGGCATTTCACAAGTCAAAATAAGCGTCTTTGTATGAAAATCTTTATACTGTATTTGCAGACTCCATTCCCTTTCCCATTTTCTAGAAGTAATAGATATGATTCTGTGGTTATCTCAGCTTTTCATGTACACTGTGGACAAAGGGTTTATCTTCAGCTTGAATTTAACATTTTCAGAGTAGCCATATTCTATACATCACCAGTGCCAATAGAGATTTCTTTGAGAGTCAACACTCAAGTGATGCAACATAGGAATTGTAATTGTTTATATAAATGAAGTCTTTGGGCTGATATGTCTTATTCAATTCAATTAAAAAATACTGTAATGATCCCAAAGAGGAATTAAATGTTATCATATGTTTTTATGTATGGTATGTAAATACAGCTAAGCTTTTTTTGGTGTTTACTGTTTATATATTTAAGATTTTGGAAAAATTCTAGTGAAACATTGTATCTATATGTTAAGTTATCCTAAAATTGTCCAAGAAATCTAGAAATCCTAGTGTGGAAATTTATGAAATTTGAAAATTAATTATTCTTAAAGAATATTTTTAACAAAATTAAAGCAAAAGGATTATCTGTATGTGTGACACTTGATCAATTATGAGGAAGTCAGAAATAATTTTGTTATTTATTATTCTTATCCATATCTATGTCTCTAACTGCATTGCTGTTTGCAGGTGGAGGTGAGTCCGCTGGAAAACGCCATCTCTGTGGTGGAGAATAAGAACCAGGAGCTGCGGACTCTGATCAGTCAGTACCAACACAAGCAGCTGCATGGGAACATCAACCTGCTCAGCATGACGCTGAACGGAGTCATCGACGCCGCTGTGAACGGAGGCATCGCCAGATATCAAGAGGTTGAGAAAAAAACAACTTAAAATAAACATTAACTCTCATCTTCTAATGAGTCCTTCTCTGTCCTGTTATCTTTGTTCTGTAATGAGAGTTCATTGTTATCATGAAGTCTGCCTCCTTAGGTTTTATTGTGGCTCTCTTTTTATTTTAGGAGTCCAAATGAAATCTTTGTGTTAATATGAAGAACATGAGCTGTTAAGATCCTCTAACCACCTTTTGAAATAATGGGTTTAATTTTGAATCTGTGAAAGGTGTATAACTTATTAGTGCAGGTGTATGAAAGTGGGTTTGATTCTGTAATTTAACAACAACGCCTTTTTTACAGCGTTATAAAAATATATCCAGCTAATTGCAGATATTAGCAGTAATCCTGCTGTCATTAAAAACAAACCTATTTTTTCCCTTTACCAGGCTTTCTTTGATAAGGAGTACATCACCAGCCATCCTGAAGACACAGAGAAAATCACACAACTCAAAGACCTCATGCAGGAGCAGGTGACACAAGAGCCACACTTTACATGTGAAACGTCAAACATTTCCCATCTTATATTTTATTTAATCAGGGAATGCCATGAGATTAGCATTGCTTTTTCAGGAAAGACCTGGGAAAGAAAGAACAGGAAATTTCAACATTTACATTGGAACACATAAACAAAATGAAACAAGTCTTCAGCTGTAGATGTCTATTCAACACAGAATAAAGTATTTAGATTTAATGTAGCTACTCTGATGAATTAAATCTTTTCTCCATACATAAAAAATATGCTATTATTGGTATTGGATTTGAAGAGGGCTCAGAAACGAGAATATAAAACATACAGTGATAAATCTTTACAATTAATTCATCACAAAGACTAGTGATACAGTGAAAACTATGAATAGTTGCACTAATTCATTTTCTTTTATTCCAATAGTTATTTTTGATCAAATTACAACATTTATATTAAATACATCTTGTTTAAGCACACAAACTTGATTCAAATTTGGAGGTTCAGGACAAGCAACATATAAATATAATAAATCACATCAAGTCAAGAAGGTTAAAAAAATGTACAAGATTTTTTCAGACAGATAAATGAAGACAAATCATTTTTAAATAAGAGTCCAGATTAACCTGCTAAGGTCACTTAACAAAAATACTAACTCAATCTGAGATTTGGAAGTAATTTGGGGAAAATAATATTTTATTATTTAATAATTTTATTCCCATTAGGGACCAACTTTAACATTTTGAAAATACTTCTGTAATCTTTAATCTGTGGGTAAAGATATTTGTTGAGAGTAAATCAACAGATACCGATCAGAAGGGATTTTTTTATCTAAGAGGTTTGAGTAAGTAAGAACGAAATCATCACTCCTCCTCACTTAAGAAAACATTTCTTTTGGTTTTCACACAGGTTCACATACTAGGGGTGGGCTTGGCTGTACATGAGAAGTTGGTGCACCCAGAAATGCGTCCCTTGCACAAGAAGCTGATCGATCAGTTCCAGATGATGAGGAGCAGCCTCTGCCATGTGAGTTCACAAGAAGAGCTTTAAATTTGATATGTAAAGCTTTTATCATCCATGCATGGAAGAAATGATGTAAGGAGAGAATCTGAACCACAACTGTTGTTCAGTAATAATTTTGTGAGCTTTTTACAAGCCTTAATATGATGAAACAGGCCTAAATCAACTGTGTGTCTGGAGGAAGATTTCTTTTATCATATCATAGAGGATGAATCAATGTGCTGAAGGAGCCTAATTAGCAGGTTCTTCAAAGAGGATGTTCTTCTGCCTGAAGCAAAGACATCACTGCTTTGAGTCTAAACTCTTTCAACTTTGAACATTTCACCTCCTGAATTTATAAATGATTCTTTCAGGTGTTAAACCAAAACATTTCAGACCAAAACACCAGTATTTTTTAACCATGAATGTCTCTGAAAAGCCTTTTTGATGTAATTTTCTCTGATCTTAATCTCAGAACACGTGTGTTTATGAAGGAGCAGTATGAATAATCGGAGCAGGGCTTCTATGTTGCGTTTCAGGGCCCACCTGGTTTTGATAAGTCTGGTTCTGGAGTCAACAGAGGGATCCTGGCCTCTCACAACCCGATGAGCCCAGAGAGCTTCAAACTCGTGCACCGACACAGGTCTGCACCACACACAGACAAACACACACACATGGTTCAGCTTTAGATTATCTTTGAGTGAGTTTTAACACTGTAACTCATCTGTCACACAATCTTGTTGTCACATTCTCATCCAGAGTAACTGTAGGTCTTCAGCTTAAGCTTGTAAGAAAATAATTAAGTTAAAGGTCGATAGTGTTGCCTGAGGTACACTAAAACTCCAATCTATGAATAATCGCTAAAAAATAACGTTAAGGAGGGTCAAAGAAACCTTTAGATATTTTAGCCTAGTATCAGACCTTGTTGTGCATGGGTGGGAAGGGGTGGGAACTTTCTCAGCTTTATTCTTTCTTTGTAGTCATTCTTTCACCACCATAGCTGCTAACAGCTATGGTGGTGAAAATATGTAGCATTTGATTCAGTGTAGGCCAAGTTTGTTCTTATTGGCTTACATTTAATGAGGTAAACTGAAGAAATTCAGTTTTTTAAAGACACAAAGCTTCTTCTCTTTAATTACTATTCACTGCTTCCATCTGCTGTTTGTCCTTTATAATCTTCTTCTGCAGTCTTCTGTTCATATCACACTTCCTGAACTTACACCATTTTCTCTCTCTGTTTTCATTCCCAATTGATGTCACTCTACGTTTGACTCCTTGCATGTTCTGATTGTTGCTAATTATTTTTATTTTTCACTTGCATGAATATTTTGTGCTATTTTGGCCTTTTTGCTTTTATTTTGTGGTTCTGCAATCTGCATGGCTCCTCTCTCTTCCGTCCGTTTTCCTCTTCCTTCTGACTATTCCTAACTCAATTCCTCTTTTATTAATTTTATTATTAATATTCCTGGTTTTATTCCCTCTCCCAGTCCCATTGCTGTTTTGACTCCGGTTCGCATTTCCTCCCCTTCTCTCTCCTCTAACTCCAGTGAGGCAGGAAACCTGCTGATCCTGGCGGACGGTGTGGTGGTGGAGCATCCAGAGGATTTCTACCGCATGCAGGTCAGTTTTTGTTCCTTTATTTCATGCAGATGTAATGTGCTGTGCTATTGACCTTTATTTTTTGCAGATGCAATGCTTAAGGTTTACCAGCAGATGTCACCATATTTCCATTGAATCATTTTAACACACCAGCTTCAAACTAATCTATTGTTTCAGGAAAACATCAATTTCTTGCTCAGTAGTTATTATTTTAGATATAAACTGTGTTCATTTCTCTCTGCAGGCCAGTCCCTCCTCTTCCAGTCTTAGCTCCACCCACTCTGCTCCGTCTCAGATGATAAACTCCACCCCGTCCACAATGAGAGGTGAGCAACTCAGTTACACCACTAAACTGTTGCAACAGAGATTTCCTCATCAGACTCACCAACAGAAAAAAGCTTTTATGTATTTAAGTTTTGTATTTTGTGATGTTTGTGACATTTTGTTTTCTTCTCTCTAACCTAATCGTTCATCTTTGACTCCAGTGGGTTCTCCTTCTCTGCCAGACAAATACAGACACAACAGAGAGATGCTGATGCTGCTGCCGCCCCACAGAGAGAGGCCGAGCAGCGCCATGTACTCCAATATCACAGAGAATGGACAGGTACAAAGGCAGGATGATTTCAGGGTTTTGGCCACAAAAGGCACTTTACTAAGACAATGTCATATGTATGTGGTTGCCTTCATTGGTCTCTGTCTTTTTTCAGCCACCAAACTTTCAGAGAGCCTTGTTTCATCAGGTGATCGGTCCCTGTAAGCCCTGCAGTGACCCCAACCTCTCTGTGGTTGAGAAAGGTAACCAAACATACACTTGTTTTTGTAAAATATGAATGATACTAAATAGGGGTCCAGCTATTTTAAGCCCCTCTGTGTCTGTGTCTCCTGCAGTCCTGACCACTCCCAGCAGTTGGAGTTTGGACAGCGGCACCAGAGAGGCCCTGCCTTTCCTTTCCTCCCATGTTGGCAGTGTGATGGCTCCACCGGTTCCACCCCGGAACATTCCTCATGGTATGAAGCTGTGGCTGCATCCATCTGTCTGTTCATTTACTTGAGTATTCCTTCAGTGATTCGCATGTGGATGGCGATTTCAGATGTTCATGATGCTCTTTCAACATTTCAACTTTTACTCTTGCAGTTGAAGTTCCAAATAAAAGCTTCCAGTCTTTCTGCAGTATGTTTGTGATTATCTTGATGATGCTCCACACTGGGATAACAAATGAGCCTCATAGAAAGGAGTTAAAAAGAAAAGTGGAAGGTGAACTCAGAATCAGATATTTTACATGTGGAAAAGCAGGATCCCAATAAAACTCCTTATTTTAAAGGGAATCAATTATGCAAAATTTACATTTTGTACATTTTATACTTCTCAACTGCTTCTAAAAACAGCCCAATCACTTAAAAAAGATGTTTTTTGGCAATAAGTTACTGTTAGTGGAAAATGAGCCATTTCAAAAACATCCAGATTGTTGAGTCACATTCCACTGGCACTGCACTGTTACAATCTCATTATGTATAATTTTGTGCAAAAAATGTAAACATGTTTGGGCTGGTACACCTCAAAGACCTATCCTAACTTGCTCAAGAAAATATAATCAACTTTAAAATAGCGTTAAATCCCTCCTCTCCATCACACACTCCTCCACCTCCTCTCTGATTTAAAGTTTTCCTGCTGCTCCTCCTTTCACCCTGCCTTTTCTCTCCCCTCTCTCATCATTTCTTTGCTGCCTCTTCACTCCATCTTTCTCCCTCCAACCTCATCTGAGATGTGAGTGCGGATCTTTCAGTCAGTCCTGCTGTGTCTCCCCCTGTAGGGCAACACCTGTCGATGCACTTTGATGCTTTCCACCACCAGGTCAGCGACCTCCCTCCAGCTCTCCCTGCGCGCTCCTTAAGAAAGGTACCCTCCTTCTCCTCCTTCTCCTCCATTTACTGCTCCCAGTTCCTGCTGTTAGTTTGGATGCTTGAACATCTGTCTGTCTACTCCCCTTAAGAAACACATAAATATATGTGCAGGGTTTCTTTTTAATCATAAATTGTTACTGTGATTGCGTTTCAAACTGTGATCAATTAACAGATTGACAAGATGAGAATCAACACAGGAAATCAAAGATTTTCTTGTCCCAATTTCTGTTTTCCTGTTTTCTTTACAGATGTGGGTTTAATTTTATATGTATTTTTCTGTTGTGAATAATTAGGTGTTTTTTTTAAATCTCAAATAAAAAGATCACTTTTGTTTATTAACTTTTTTTGTCATTATATTAAAAATATATTTCTGGAGATACTTTGATTATTTTGGTCCATTTTTCATTTGTGTAGTAAATAGTATTTTTAAAATAATTTTAATTCGATATGTTTTATGATCTTGATCACTTCTATTAAATGTAGAGATAGACCCAGTCATGGTGATCATGAATCATTTTTTATAGCTGTTTCCTGTCTCCCCAGTCTCCCCTGCACCCTATACCTGCCTCGCCCACCAGTCCGCAGTCCGTCCTGGATGGCAGTAACTCCACACTCTCAGGCAGCGCCAGCTCAGGGGTCTCCTCCCTCAGTGAGAGCAATTTTGGCGGCGCCACCTCCTCCTCAGACCCCCCGGCCAGCCGCACAGACACCCTGGAGTCCGTCCCCAGCAGTCAGGCCTGGACCACCGACCAGGAAGACTTGGACTCTCCTTATCAGCCCGTCAGATACAGCATGTCTGAGTCAGACGTCGTGGAAGGAGTTAAATCTCCGCCCTGCCGCAGCAACTCGGCCCCAGGAGGAGTCAATCCGGCCCAGGTGGGCTACCAGATCCAGCCTCAGGCTGCAGGGTTGGGCTGCACTGGAGCTCCGCAACCAGATGGGCTGCAGCAGCAGCAACACCAGTTTTACCACCACCACTTCCACCCTCACTACATTCCCCACAATCCACCTCTCTACCATCTCCATGAGCCCCCTCCTGCCTTGCCGCCTAAACCATACCTCAGAGAGGGCTGCATCCCTGAGGAGGACCCCCTGATCACCCAGTCCGGACCGCCACGCCCGGCTGTACCTCGGCCAATGCCGCGCAAGATCTCCCAGCCTATAATAGCAGCAACCAAGGACGAACAAGCTAAGGTGGCGTGGGAGCACGGCATCAGTGAGGAGTGAGGCCAGGCGATGGCTTGGAGAAACAGAACAGGAACTTCTTGTTGAATATAAACATGAGAGCAGGAGCCGAACAGGATCTGAAACATTTAGATTCTCCTCAGATGTCTTGCAGGAACCACTGATGGCTCAGCTGATCTGATTTCTCTCAGACTGCCCTGCGCAGTGACTTGTCCTCAATATCTGAACATTTTCTTTTCGTCTCATTCATCCCTGTGCAAACTGAAATAGTTTTCATTCTACATCCATCAGAATAAAAACCCAATGATATTTCCAAATGCTGCCACTTCCTAAAACTGCACAGATGTCATGTTATTGATTTTGGTTTCATTTACAATAATAATAAACTCCATTCTAATGATGGGAATTTCAAGTACAAAATTTGCACAGGAATTGTATTTCTTTTTATACCTCACTCTGATAATGTTAAGTGAATGGCACTTTAAGAAAGGGACATAGAACCATAATATTTAAGAGAAATTTTACTTACAGTATATAATAGACACTAACAAAACAGTTTTACAGATAACCAGATGAAAAATCACAATATTTAAAGATTCAATTCTTTTTTAGAAGCTTAGAACAACGAGCCCAACAAACTGAATCAGTAATTGATCTGGTACATTTAATGATGAGAGTCTTGATGGAAATTAAAGGTATTTTTCCAGTTGCTAAGAGTGTTAAAATTAAAGGGTATATAAAGTTAGGAAATATATAATTTATATTTAAAGTTTATACTTTTCTTTAAAGGTGAAGTTGATGTAGAAATATGCAAGATGTTGGGTTTCTGAGTCCAAAGTAGCTGTTTGATAAATGTGTTTGAAAGGTGGAGAAAAGCTCCACAAACACACAGACTGTAAATTTAAAGTTGTAAAACCCGTTTTACTGAAAGCTGTGAGGATGCAGTGGATTTGTTTTGTTTTAGCTAAAGATGGTTCTGAAGCTAAACTTGTAGATATGCGTTTAGTTTCATGTGCAGGGACATTTTTATGAAAATAACAACTGGATCTTTTTTTAAATCAGGGTAATGTTTGTATGCATGTTTGTTTTCTGACAGCTGAAACTGGAACAGAGCTAAATACCTTGAAAGCACTCCAGAAATACCGAGGCTCCTGTTGTTCAGGAAATTCTACCATTAAAGTCAGTATTTGTTTCTGCTGATAAATGATCATGTTTGCTTACATTTTTGTTTGTTACTTATTGTTAAAGTCATAGAAATGACCTGAGAACAGTTTGTTTCACCTGGTTTTACTTTAACTTCCACACCTTAACCATTTTTTGCCTGATACTGGATCATATTTTCTCTGCCATTTGAGTTGAATCAGACCTGTCGATAATGTTTTTACTTTCACTCAATGCCACCATCTCACTACTGTAAATAATTCATTTTAACACAGTGTTGTTGTGAACAAATATCCTGTATTTTAGGTTTTGCGGTTTAAGTTAAAGACTCCAGTGTTGGAAACAGATCGGTATGTTATGCGACAGATGTCGGTGGCTCTGCCATCAGTTTTTAAAATGTTCTGCTTCTGTTGCTGCTGTTTACACTGATGTAAATGTTTCAGGATCCTGCATGTTGTGTTCACTGACTCAAATTCAGTTAATACAGTCATAATGACCAGTTTCACCTGAGTGTGCTATCTTTTTTACATCTGCAGGTAAAAAGATGTGGATTATAACTTAATTAAGTATTATTACATTTCTGATGGGTTTGTGTGATGAAGCTGCTCAGGTTGTATCATATTAAATCATATGATAACTTTTAGATTTCATACAGAATTATTTTGACTTAAATTGCATCTGGAAAATGTACTGAATTTTATGTAAAAAAATAGACTTACATCAGTAGCAGTAAAATAAGATTTGCTTTATACTGCTTAAAATCAAACTATGATCCCAATATCTTAACATTTGTAATTGAGGTATTCTTGATGGAAGGGATCTCAGTCCACAAAGCTACAATTGTACAACTTCTATGTTTTAAAATCCAATGGCAGATTTTATATTTGCTCTGGCATAAAGTGATCAGCTAGCTTTATTGAAATATACTCTTAAGGACACGTAAAAGAGACCAGCTGAACTGTATAAAATACAGTTTTACATTTAAAGGACCAAAGTGAAACTCAGAAGCTGGGGGATTCGTGGTAAAGAAACTGTATTCGTTCAGTACTACGGAGTGAATGAATAAGCAGAAGCAAATAGATTGTAACTAACTCCTAGAAAATTATGTACCATGTCAGACTGTCTTACAGAATTGCTGGTAAAACATCAACATAATGTTGAGTGTTTACATTAACTTTATGTTATGAGTTATTTTTCCACAGATGTTTTTAAAAAAAATTTAATGAACTTCCCCTTGTTGGGGAAAGGAAAAAGAAGTAACCAGCTGTAACATTCAGCCAGGTCCACACTCAGCTGTATGTAACAGTACACAAATTTTCTTACTGAAAATATCCAGTTGGTTCAGTACACATGTGCCAAAAGAATACAGCATTGCTTAATATCTGAACACACAGAATCTTCATTTGCTGAACTAAATGGACAGTGCAACATATATATTTTTTAGTTTTTGGCTCTAGTGGCCTTTATTTAATAGTTAATTGACAGGAAAGTGGATAATGAGAGAAGGGGAAGACATGCGGCAAAGGTCGCCAGGCCGGGAATCGAACCTGCGACAGCTGCGTCGAGGACTAAGGCCTCCATATCTGGGGTGTGCTTAACCTCTGCACCACCACAGCACATCAGTGCAACATATTTTAATGTAATTTAAAGAACAACATTTATTATTTTCAAGTAGTTTATTGTTGTGTAATTATCCATCCAGGTTAAAATGTGAAGTTAAAGTAAGAACATTTCAACATGCACAATAGAACTGGAACTCAAGGGACTGAACAACAATGTAGAGAACCACTAATCAGTGAGGCTAACTGGAGAAAAAAGCAAGAGAGCATAAATATTGGACTCTGGAGCAATGGAAGAAGGTCATGTGTTTTAATGATTCCAGATTAACCCTTTTCCTGAGAGATGTGGCCATCAGGGTAAGAAGAGCAGCAGATGAAGTGATGCAACTGTCATGCTAAGTGAGTACAGTACAAGCTTGTGGGGGCAGCACTATGATTTGGGGTTGCTGCAGATCATAGTGCTGAACCTGTTGAACCTGACCTGGTTAGGTCCTGACCTGACCTGGTTAGGTCCAGCTTCAACAGCATTATAAGGTCAGTTGACTACCTGAATGTACTAAAAGACCAGGTTAATCCACCAATGGATGTTTTTATTCCCTGATGTTAAGGGGACATTCCAAGATGACAATACCAGAATTCATCAGGTTCAAATTGTGAAATATGTGTTGTGCAGATTTGCACAGTAGTTGGACTCTCCCATCATCAATATAAGATTGTAGTGAAAAATGAATGCAACACTTGTAAATAAATCTTATTACATTAAACAAGCTTATTAAAACAATGGCACAGTGAATGACATAAAGTTAAATTCAGTTCATAGGGTTAGGAGTGTTTATTAAGAGTGTTTGAACTTTTCTTTGGTGGTAGTTAGGCATAGCAATTACTCATTTACTCACTTTGTCTAGACAAGACATAGAACATAGGATAAAACATTTAAAGACCGGGACAAGAATAAGCTTGTCCCGGTCTGCCAATAATTTAAGTGTGAACCTTAAATTATTGGCAGCTTCAGCTCAGCTGACAGCCCATCCAGGAAGGCATCACTGCTAAACTCTACCTGTGAGGAGGAAAAACGAGGAGGAACTTAATGTTAGAATGGCAACAACTGCAGATGATGTATATGTGGAGACCAAATGTAGAAATGGTTTCTCTTTTTTGACTAAATCTATGGTACAATGCTTCCCCAGGGCACCAAACAGGCTACAACCGCCTCTGAAATGCCTTTTTGGACACTAAAGGTTGCTGTAGAGTTACAAACCAACATATAATAGAATCAACATTTACAACCTATCCACTCCTGTTAACCTGGTTTCTTATTACAACAGGTTTAATAATATTATCAATTCTCTTGCTCCACTCAAAACCAGTGATGTTTCCTTCTCCATTTCTGCCCCTTGGTTCACTCCTGAGCTTTGTCTCATGAAAGCCCGAGGTTGGCAACTTGGAAGACTTTTCAGGAAATCTGGTCTCACTCTCCACACACACTTCCTCCCCACACAACTTGTTAAAGCTGAACTCCTGAACTCTACTCTGAACTCCCTGATTTCTGCCATCCACTCTTCTCTAATCACAGGAACTATCCCTTCAAAGCTGCTGCCATTACACCAACCCTGAAAAAATCTGGTGCTGACCCCTCGGACTTCAATTACTACCATTCTATCTCCAATCTCCCTTTCTTTTCCAAACTCCTCAAAAAAGTAAAATAAAATAAAAACAAAACAAAAAAAACAACAGTTGCCTCCCAACTTCATTCTCACCTTTCCTGCAATAAACTGTATGGAAAACCCTAATCTGGTTTTAGCACTGAAACCACTCAACAAAATTATAAAATGATCTCCTCATGGCAACTGACTGGATTTCTAGCCATCCTCATCTTCCTTGACTTGAATATAACTTTCAATACCATCTGTCACACCACACCCCTTTGAAAGGCTGTCTTCCATTGGCATATCTCACACTCCATTACACTAGTTTATTACACAAGCTCTAGAGTTCGCTGACTGACTCAAAATCACTGCATTCTCTAAAATGAAATTAATCAAAATATTTAAAATTGACCAGAGTTTCAACAGGTTAGTCAAGCAGTGAAACTGGCTCCACTTTAAAATCTTATTTAGGGTATATAATTGGCTCTTTTGTCTTGGCTAAATTAATAATTACCTTGCTCTAACAGCAACATGTCTCCGGGATCTTCATGTTAAATAACTAAACAGCTCTGCCAATATCATTGTTTTATCTTAGTAATCCAGCCAGAGCCATAATCTACAAACAAACTTTTTACAAATCTTTTGGGACTCATTGTGGTGTTTTGTAACTACAGGTAAAAGCCAGTAAATTAGAATATTTTGAAAAACTTGATTTATTACAGTAATTGCATTCAAAAGGTGTAACTTGTACATTATATTTATTCATTGCACACAGACTGATGCATTCAAATGTTTATTTCATTTAATTTTGATAATTTGAAGTGGCAACAAATGAAAATCCAAAATTCCGTGTGTCACAAAATTAGAATATTACTTAAGGCTAATACAAAAAAGGGATTTTTTAGGAATGTTGGCCAATTGAAAAGTATGAAAATGAAAAATATGAGCATGTACAATACTCAATACTTGGTTGGAGCTCCTTTTGCCTCAATTACTGCATTAATGCGGCATGGCATGGAGTCGATGAGTTTCTGGCACTGCTCAGGTGTTATGAGAGCCCAGGTTGCTCTGATAGTGGCCTTCAACTCTTCTGCGTTTTTGGGTCTGGCATTCTGCATCTTCCTTTTCACAATACCCCACAGATTTTCTATGGGGCTAAGGTCAGGGGAGTTGGCTGGCCAATTTAGAACAGAAATACCATGGTCCGTAAACCAGGCACGGGTAGATTTTGCGCTGTGTGCAGGCGCCAAGTCCTGTTGGAACCTGAAATCTCCATCTCCATAGAGCAGGTCAGCAGCAGGAAGCATGAAGTGCTCTAAAACTTGCTGGTAGACGGCTGCGTTGACCCTGGATCTCAGGAAACAGAGTGGACCGACACCAGCAGATGACATGGCACCCCAAACCATCACTGATGGTGGAAACTTTACACTAGACTTCAGGCAACGTGGATCCTGTGCCTCTCCTGTCTTCCTCCAGACTCTGGGACCTCGATTTCCAAAGGAAATGCAAAATTTGCTTTCGTCAGAAAACATGACTTTGGACCACTCAGCAGCAGTCCAGCTCTTTTTTTCCTTAGCCCAGGTGAGACGCTTTTCGCGCTGTTTCTTGGTCAACAGTGGCTTGACACGAGGTATGCGGCAGTTGAAACCCATGTCTTTCAAGCGTCTCTTGGTGGTGGATCTTGAAGCACTGACTCCAGCAGCTGTCCACTCCTTGTGAATCTCCCCCACATTTTTGAATGGGTTTTTTTTCACAATCTTGACTAGGGCGCGGTGATCCCTATCGCTTGTACACTTTTTCTGACCACAGTTTTTCCTTCCCTTTGCCTCTCTATTAATGTGTTTGGACACAGAGCTCTGAGAACAGCCAGCCTCTTCAGCAATAACCTTTTGTGTCTTTCCCTCCTTGTGCAATGTGTCGATGGTCGCCTTTTGGACAGCTGTCAAATCTGAAGTCTTCCCCATGTTTGTGTAGGCTTCAGAACTGGACTGAGAGACCATTTAAAGCCCTTTGCAGGTGTTTTGAGTTAATCAGCTGATTAGTATGTGGCACCAGGTGTCTTCAAAATTGAACCCTTACACAATATTCTAATTTTGTGACACACGGAATTTTGGATTTTCATTTGTTGCCACTTCAAATCATCAAAATTAAATGAAATAAACATTTGAATGCATCAGTCTGTGTGCAATGAATAAATATGATGTACAAGTTACACCTTTTGAATGCAATTACTGAAATAAATCAAGTTTTTCAAAATATTCTAATTTACTGGCTTTTACCTGTATATTCAACAGTCAACACAGTGTGCTTCTGTTACTTCTACATTTAAATTGGAGTGGAAAGTAGAGGCCACAGAATTGTAACAATGACTGATAAATACCCGCTCCATAGCTTTACATGAACTGGGGATTGTGGCAATAGACCAAAACATGCTGCTCACACCTTCCCCCTCACAGCTCGTACAACTCAAGATTGCTGGTTTGCTGCAGCATTGTGTTTTGGTTGTATGTAATGGTTCAGTTAGGGTTAGGCTGTAGAAATGAATGGAAGTCCCCACAAAAATAGTGTGACAAATGTGCACGTGCATGCATGTGTGTATGTATATTAAATATGGTAACCTGACATAAAATATTAAAAAATGTAGGATTTCAAGCTTCTCCAATTTAAAAACTGTAAAATATGATGCAGATAGAAACATGTCCCACAAACTCTCCTGAACAATTTTTTGTTCTTTAAGAATTCATTTCTGTTTAAATAAGAACTTGCATCTTCAGTAAAGGGCAAATACTTTACACATGTGATCAGTTTAGATTGTGATTCTACTTCTTTGTGTTTCATTTTATCGTAAAGAACCATTAAAGATGCATTAGAGAGCAGATTTATAGGTGTACCTCATATAGCGCTTTATCTATTTTGTGAATTTGCAGAAAAACAATTACTGAATTAAAGTGTTGTCTCTTTGTATTCAGTATGTATTTTATTAAGGGCCTTAATTATCCCTTTTAAATCCACACAAAATATGTTTGTTAAATTCAGTCAACTCATATAGTTGTACAGTGAATTGATTGTATTAATTATATACAGGTTTAGATGTAATTCAACTGCATACCCAGTTGATTCAGTCATTTGAAGCAGTTTTTATTCAGCTTGGCAAAAAGATAAAAAAATAAAAAAGTGAAAAAATAATAATAATAATAATAACTACCTTGATGCAGTTTTAGAAAGTTAGAACTTGTGGTTTACAGCAAAATATAGAAAAACAAAGCAAAACGAAAAAAAAAAGAAACAATACATATTTTACCTGGCAGTATATTTGAGAATGAGTTGTTCAACAACAAAACAATTTATTAATCCATATCTCTTAAACAATTTTCTTTTTGTATAAATACAATTTGCTTTCTTCAAAGTCAGATTTTTTTTCCAGACAATTTACTAATTTGGCTAAACTTGCTTCACTTTGCAGGGCTGCAGGAGTGTTTGGTGCCCGTCTTCTGCTATTGATTGGTACAAGGTGGCCCATCACAGATCAACTCAGAAACAAACAACCGTGCACTTACACCAAAAGTAATTTAGAGTAGCAAATAAACCTAACTGTCATGTTTTTGGAATTGTGGGCAAAAGCCAGAGTTCGTGGAGAGAACCCATTACAGGGAGCACATACAAACTCAGTGTAAAAAGACCCCAAGCTGGGGCTTAAACCCTGCAGCTTTTCCCCAAGAGGCAGTAGTGCTGCAAGCTTTTTTATGTTATAAGGATTTCAAAAATTAAATTGCTGTCTGCATCCCCAAGTTTACAAGCATTTGCTTTGAGATAATGTAACAGTTTATTAGTTCTCAGGTTCAATGGCTTTTGTTTATATACAGTTCTGAGACGCCACATATTGGATTAAAACATGATTTCATAAGCTACCTTTCAGTTTTAAATGATAATTTCTTCAGGGTAAGTTTTAAAAAGGCTTCATGTAATTGGCCACCACTAATAGAAACCCCCTCCTTTTAGACCTTAACCTGAAGTCTAGAAGTTCTGAAATATTTAATAAGTAGTTAATAAAGTCAGCATTATATTTTAATATTATGCAAGTTACTAAATTTGATGAAATGGATAAAATGAAACTAGCTTTTATTTGCTAACACTACTGTTTCTAAAACAAACTAGAAAAAAAAAAAAAAGATTAAGCATCTCATAAAAAACAAACCTTTAAAAATGAAATAAAAATGCTATTGAAGAGAAAATATAACAATAAAAAGTTTAAAAATAAAAAGTGGCTGTTTATAAAATATACAGTTGTCAAAATCGACACAAAGCCATCACAAAGATATACATATGTTTGTTATGTATATGTGAACCTCTAACTCTATTAAACTCACATCAATTTGGCCAAAAAGAAACCACTGAATATGAGGTGTGAAAATATTCTGATCATTGCAATAAAGGCTCTGTGGCAGTAGTGGCACCAATGGAGTAAGTTTTTTTCCCCCTGAAACAGTAAATATATATTTTACTGAATCCTAGACTGAGTTTAATTCAATGTAAATTATTTGAATATAATCCAACAGGTTGTTCTGCCTTTGATCATTGTCAGAAGGAAAAAGAGGGATTGAATCTTGATTTGGTTAATCAACCTGAAATCTTTGCTGAAAAAGCAAAATGAAGTTTGGTTGAAGTAATTCCACTTTAGTTGATTATTTACCATGTGTTAATAAAATCTTTATGTGATTCTAATGACTGTCAGACCTTTTAAATGTTCTGAAACACTGAAAAGAATTTATCTTTGTGTATAAATTTTATACACAAAGATTTAAAATCAATGATTTTATATCATTGATTTTATATATCAATGATATAAAATTAATATCAATTATTCTTATTGAAAACATTACATATCAATTAATCCATATTTCATGCATCATTAGTTCATTCAGAAACTAATGGTGCAATGGTGCTCCCTCAGAGCCTGTGTTGTCTTTAGTCCCGTCACCTGGCGAGCTTCCTGCATTATCTGCAAAAAAGTAAAGAATATATTTCATTTAAAATCAAATTCTTTATATGACTGAAATGCAAAATTTGAGTCTGTCAATAAAATGGTTCTATCACGATTAGTGAAGCAAAATTTGATTTGACTGCATAGCTAATATCCAAAATAGCCTTACTCCACCAGCAAAGTTGCAGTACCATCAGCAAACCTGGGCTAAACCAGTTAAACACAGGTTTAGTGCTGAGTTGAGACACAGGAGTTGAAGGAATATTTGAGAATGAGTTGTTCAACAACAAAACAATGTATTAAATTAAAATGACAAAAAGTAATGAAATAACAGTTTTCCTTCTTTCCATTACCAGCAGCAGTGGCAAAAAGGGATGTAAGACATTATTTTAGTTTATGAGCTTAGTTGTTACATTACCAAAACTTTCAGACTGAAATGAAAGACTTTTTTTTAGTACAAACCTGATTTTAATAACTTAAACAGTAAATAAAACCATAAAATCAAAAGATAAAGAAGAATTCTATATTAAAAAGGGACTGAAATAAAAGTTATTTGCATGGAACTTTTTTTTTTTTGCCACATCACTGAAGTGCAATGAAGAAATGCAGCCTTTCATTTACTTACTTTAAATCGAATGATGGCTAAATATTCAGCTCATTATGTGAAACGAGACAAAATGAAACATCATAACTTACCTGAATTTTTTTTTTTGTACAGAATAAAACCAATTACTCCAAGTGCAACAAGTGCAACAACAAGTCCAATAACAGTTGCGTTTGAAGAACCTGAAACACATTACAAGACGATAAAGTTACTCTCACAATGTACCAGTAGAACAGCTCCTTACTTAATGCACGGAATAGGGCTGTCACATGTCATGTCACCAACATGTCCAACATTATTTGGTCTAAAAAAATGTTGTTGAGGTGGAACACACACATTTAAGAAAATTGATGCTGGAAAAAAAAGTTTTTGTCTGTTTACTTGCTTGCTTACATGCTATCTATGACCTATGGTGAAAACTATCATTAGCAGCCTTAACAAGACTTTCACCGATGGGTGTGTCGGTACTTTAAGTTAGGAACTTCTTCTGTCCTCCAGTTTAGTTTAAAAAATTTTAAGCAAATGAAGACTTTTTGAATTTTAATTTAAATGTTAAAATTTAACAGTAAATCCGGTACTGAGGCCGCCCTCGTCAAAGTGTTCAATGACATCCACATAAATACCGACTATCAAAGAACCACAGTGCTGGTTCTGTTGGACCTCACTGTTGATGATGATGAAGCGACTGGAGAGCTCGATCAGACTTTGTGGTCCAGCACTCAATTGGTATGAATTTTACTTAAAGAACAGGGATTTCTTTGTGTCATCAGGTAACTTCTCATCAAAGCGGAGAGAAGACACATGTATGTAAGTACATATGTGTCACTAGGATTTGAATTTAAAATGCCACTGAAATTTGCAAGTGTAACTAGAACCCCTCTGAAAGCAAAACTCTGTCAAGTGTCAGACTTTGAAAAATTCCAGAAAGTGGGCAGAGCAAAAAGACCCAACTTAATGTGGGGATGAGCAGAGGGGGTGTGATCGGGATGAAAGATCAACTAAGTGAACAACTTATTCACTTTGTTGCCAGATTTATTGATTTCAGTGAAAAATGCTTTTGAGACCCTTTTTGAAAAACATGGAAAGAGAAGTTTAAACTTCTCTTGCCACTCAGCTTTTTCAAGCTGAGTGGCTTTGTGATGAGCTGTTTGTGATGAGGGAATAACATGATTGTATAAGATAAAAAAAAGTCTATTTTACATAACATTGCCCCTTTAACACTATTTTAAACAACCTTCGAAATCCTGCTCAGCTGATTTCTCATCAACACTGACTGGTAATTTGAAGATAAACTGCATGAAGATAAGAGACAGTCTGCTTTCATTACTCTGATGCTAATCTGACTTCATTATTGCTGAAGCACTGTGTTTGTGTGGTTTTAGATTTGTCTATTTTAAAAGTGAACTAAAATACAGAATTTTAAAACTTGTTCAAAAAAAGGTATTAATTGGATGCTGTTTCCCATGAGCCCTCTAACTGCCAATGGTTCACAGCAAATTTGGAAGTGAGTTGAATTCAACAGTTTGAAAGTGTTTACCTAACACTAGTGTGTAGTGTCAAAAAGTAACACTATAAACATGTTAATTTAACACAGAATAAGGTATGAAATATGTTAACTCTATAAAGAGTGTTAAATACAGCTCAATATAGAATCTGAATTAAAATAGATACTACTGGCAGTCAATAATCCCCAAATTCACTTAAAAAAAACATTAGATGCCTCTTGAATCTACAAAAACACCAACAGTTTGCAGCTTGAATCTACTTGTATTTCAAAGCAAGAACCTCAAACAGTACTGACAGCAATATACAACAAAAGTCACACAGTATGGCAACCTGGCATTTTTCTTTCCCACACATCTCAGAAACCTACTGGGACAAAGGGACTGTAATAAACCAAGTCCTTAATTGGAAGAACATAAAATTAATCCTCTTATTGACACAGTATGCCTTTAAATGATCATCATAATGAAGTGTCCACTCTGCTAGGCAAAATAAAAGCAAGGGTATTCATCACCTCAAGTGTTGTGCAAAAGTCACACTGATGTTGAAAACTATAGGTTGGATGAACGCACAGAAGGTGTATATACCGTATATATATATATACATTACAAAAAACACAGTCATTTGGATGATCTACAATTAGGATTCTATCTATACGTTACTGTGCAAATTTTGACATTTGACACTTTGAACTGCCTTGTTGCTGAAATGTGCTACACAAATAAACTTGATTGATTTTTGTGTGTATTTGATGAGTTCTGCATTATTTTGCCTAAATCCGTCTCAGTGTTGGCCTCCTTAGGTTGAATAGTGACTAAGCAGTTGAATTGTCCTACAAGGGTATAGGACAATTCAACTATAATTCAACAGGCCTGTAGGACCTGTCAGTCAGTTAGGCATAGTTCATAAAATCTGGTTGATCTTGACACATAAAAGCACATAAAAAACAACAGCATGGACCTTTTACTGAAGTTACATTACATTTGTAGAGGTGAGGCCAAGAGATGCCATTCCACAACATCTCAATAGGATTAAGGTCAGGACTTTGACCTGCATGAACACTGACCTTAAATGGGTCATATGAAACCTGCAGTACTTCTGATGTTGTTGTGGAATGTTTTGTGACCTCTTGATTGAGTTATCGAAGTACTCTTAGAGTACCCGACAACTCCTGGGGATATCCACCACTCTTTCATGTTCTCACGATGTGTGGAGAACAGCTCTTAAAGGGGTGCGCTGGAGTCCCAAAGCAAATGGCTTTGTAACACGTTCCAGAAGAATCACATTTGTTCCTGATTTTCTTTGGATCTCTGAATGATGTCTAGCTTTTGAGGATCATTTGGTGCCTATCAGGCACTATTTATGTGATATATTGATTGAGAAAGGTGTAGCAATAACTAAACCTACAGTAGATGTAGCTAGAAAAAGTGAACTCAGGCGTGGTAAATTGTATTCTGACAGGAACGGGCAATCACTTTTTTTTTTACACACGGCTGTGTAAGTTTCAGTATTTTGTCTTAGAAATGAACAAATTATACAGGAATAAAGATTTTAATGAATAGAATGGACGTAGTATAGAATTTATATAGTTACTGCTTAAAAATAAAGTTACCTGTGAAGCCCTCTTAAATTACTTTGCTATTAAAAACTGTGAGAGATTTACCCACTCATTAACGGATGCTGTCTTTATTATGTACTTTCTATGCTTTAAAATAACTTAATTCATAAAGGTATATTTTGCTATGTGTGTTAATAGACTTGGAAAAAAGGTTTAGAACAGGTGAATCTGTTTATTAATTTAGTGCTGACAAGGAAGTGGTGTATTCAATCAGTTCCACTGGGAAAACCCACATTGACTGAGAAGGATGTGAGACCTGTGGATTGTTTTAGATTTTTGTTTAGCCTTAATCTAAAGT
The DNA here is from genome assembly GCF_001444195.1 of Xiphophorus couchianus. NCBI lineage: Eukaryota > Metazoa > Chordata > Actinopteri > Cyprinodontiformes > Poeciliidae > Xiphophorus > Xiphophorus couchianus. Next base: position 8,614,719 of record NC_040247.1, read on the forward strand.
TGTCAAAATTGTATGTAAATGTTTGTTTTCTAGAGATTAAAGTTAGTGGAAACTTCAATTTTCTTGAAATTAAATAAGACAAAAACATATCAATTTATATAATCAAATTAGTTATTGCTCTAAAGAAAAACACAAAAATAATGTGAATTATTTTTCTTCTAGAAAAATTGAAAATCCTGTTTTTTAAATCCAACTTTCATTTTACAGATGTTTAAACCACCTATACAATTGAGAAGAAGCTTACCAGAAGGGATATGGACCATTGTCTTTTGTGAGTAAATTTGATGACAGATTTCCTCTTGTGTCACAGCACAGTGGTAATAGTCTTTCTTGGTCACAACAGCTTCAAGAATAATGTCAAAGTAGCTTCCATTTTGAGATATTTTTGTATTTTCAGCTTTCACCATGACATAAGCACTATTCTGCAACTCCATTTTAGGTTTTGGATAAGCACCATGAACTGCACATTCCACCTGTGTCCCACCATTTTCTTGATTGTGAGTACTTATAGTTGGCTTTGGACAAGTACCTGTAAACATGAGAAAAACAATAAATACAGCAAAGCAAGTACAACACATAAAGAAACTGAAAGCAATTAAATGTTATCTTATTCCAATTGGTTTTGAAATATTTTAATTAACAAAACCTAATGACTAAAGACAAAATATTTTCTAATCATGTCATAAAATAGACGTGATACTTTCTAGCACGTCCAGAAAGTATTCACAATTACATTTTTTTCTACATTGTTTTTTTAAGGCTTTTTCCAGCCTGGAATAAAAACTTATTCCAGAATAGATTGTTTTTTTCAGATTTTTGCTAACATAATGAATTAAAAATAAGTCACATTTTTTAAAGGAGTATTATGTATTTTCTAGGCACATAGTGTCAATTTTATGGAAGCGTATTGCTGTCACGCACACTGTTATATTATAAGTGGTAATTATATTGTACAAAGATGATAATATGTTGTACAAACGTGATAAGCGTATTGCATAAACATGATAATTTCTTCCAGATGATGGTGGGAATGTACTTTAAGTCAGACAGGATGATTACATTTTTCAACCACATCAAGTCTCTCTCTATTAACAATAATAGTTGGTTGTTGGCCTCCTGTTGGCTGTTAAATAAGACACTGGTATGAAAGCAGCAGATTCTTTCTTTATTCTAGTAGGAACATATAATACGGCGTCACCTGCATATAATTGTATTTTTACATCTGATCAATCATTTGTTAGTTCATTAACGTAGAGAATGAATAAGACCGGCCCACAAAATGGATCCCTGTGGTAGAACAATTAAAATATGGGGAATTTGATTCTCCACTATGTACAGCTTGAATTCTATCTGACAGATATGATTTCATCCAAGAGAGAGCAGCATTTGAGAAATTAGTTTTCACAAGCAGCAGTTCATGATTAATGGTGTCAAAGGTCTCTTCATTTCTAAGAATACGACTCGACATAACCACCCTTGTCTTGAAATGTTTTCTAAAAAGTAACAGGAGGCCGGCTCAATAGTGATGCTGGCAAAATCCAAATTGCATTGGGTGCCAGAAGGGTTTGTCATTAAGGTGTTCTATTAATTGCAGTAACACCCATTTCTCTGCCAACTTTGAGATAATGGGCAGAATTAAACAGCTAAGTCAGTATATACTGCCAATTTCCCTCAGATTATTTTACAAGTTTAAATTTCCCAACCCATAGCGGCTACTTATCAAAAGCTTCCAGTGAGTTGATACTGGCTGAGATAAATGTCATTAACCCAATATAACTTCTATATACGTTATATCTGATAAATATTAAGGCTATCAAATAACTAAAACATCTTTAAGAAACGGTACCGAAATTATAATAGAGGAGCAGATTAAGTGATAGCGCCGACACATGTCAGGGAAATCATCTGTGATGTGATAAGAACCAGTACTCACCGCATTTTTTTTCTGGATCGTTGGTTCTGTCCTTTAAGATATAACCTAAAAGGGAAAACAAAAGGTATATGACACACATTTTCACGCAATATCATTTTTGCATCAACATAAAAAGGGAAATAGAGGTTGAAAAGTGTTGTTCACACTGGATTTAGATTAAATCTGACAAGACGTTGAAGCAAACAGTGTTGGGAACATTGAAATGGTAAGAGATTTCTCTTATCTTAATTTCATTAAGAAATTTCATTAATTTCTTAATGAAATTAAGAAATGTAGTTTGACAGTTCTTGTCACAGTAACCTTTAAAAATAATATTGCAATTATTTTTTTATTATGCAGCTCAATCTCAATGGAAAGATCAAACCTAATTGACAAAGCTTTCAAACTGATAAAATGTTACACTTTAAAGACTTAGCAATTCTTCTTCCATATCTAGTGATAGAAACAGAACCTGTCAAATGTTACTGATTTGTACAGAAATACTATCATGTTCAACACCCATCAAACATCTACACTAGTCCAATCAAATTATATAAAAGTTTCGCATAAAGTGTTAGACAGTCCTGAGATTTTTACCACCACAGCATATGAACTCCAGATAAAACATGACCTCCTCAGTCACTGAGGAGGAGGGATTTATTGTGATGAGAAGCTTTTAATTAATTTCATTTAAACATCAAATCATATATTAACATTTAAATTCTGCAGATAATTATTTTCTTTTTTCTGTGTTCTTTAAATAAAATATTATGTAAGAATTATTAATTAATAAGAATTAATCTTCTTATCAAACTACCTAAAGTCAAATAATACTCTGTAAACCCTGCACTGGAATACATATCACAACAGAGATTAAGAATGAATGTAATTTAATCCTAATATGTAATGTGATAGGTAAACGTTAAAAAAGTTAATTAGTTGTGTGAAAAATGTTAACCGTACATGCCATAAGGAGTGGTTTTTAACTTCCTTTCAAGATTGGAGCAAATGTTTTGTACTTACCAACAACAAGCTTAATGTAGTCCTTCTGTGGCTGAAGATGTGGAAATATACACTTGTAGATTCCAGCATCAGTCAGCTTTGTGTTTTTGATACGTATGGATGCATTGCCAAATTGCAGCTTATCTTGGAAAAACTCAACACGATTTTTGAAACTTTCAGTTTGACCCGGTTTTCCATTGTTGTAATGAGTGCCACTGTCATATAAAAACACTTCCTGATCTTTGGGGGTATCATTTTTCTTCCAGTCGAACACTTGATGTGTGAGGTCGTCATTTCCAATGGGAGAACAGGGCAAGATGATATCACTGTCTTCTGTTGCACACAGTTCTATGAAAACAAATCACATTTTAACAAGTTAAACAGGTGGAAAGATAAACAAGACATTCATGTGTCATACTAATCCAACTTTCAAGATCCTTTGTCGGTAGAGTCATCTGCATCCTTCAATCTTAAATACATTGTGAAAACGACATTGAGCCAACAAACAAATACTATTCCTAAAATACAAAACGAATTGTCATATAAATACTTTTTTTTTCATTACAAACATCCCATAAAACAGTGATGATTCATATCTCAGGATGAACAGTATCCTGTTTGAATATACATAGTTTTTATGTCAAAAAAGAAAATTGTCTTCAGTATTAGTGACATATTCTTATTTAATGAAAAGCCTAGAACTGCTTTACTGTTTGGGTTTGTGTGTTTGACCATAATTCTCAAAGAGAAATAAAATGCAAACTTACAGTACAGCTCAGATCTACAAAAGGTCTTTCACCAAAAGGAGTTATTTGTAATGGATGGAAAATATATTTGGAAATAACTTTATAACTAACTATCTAATCTGAAACAAATAAAATATGTTTTTAGCTTGGATTTCAGAATAAATAGTTCCAGTGTCAAATTGTTAATGGGCAATGAATGATTAAATAAAACCAACTCCAACAACTGGGCAACAAAAGCCCCTTTTGCACTGCATAGCAGGAGGCCAGCCTGGCTTCACAGATGGTCTGAGCGCTTTGCATTAGCACTTCTAGCCTGGTCCCACTATGCTCTCTGGAAGAGCTGTGGGGCCAGAAAGGGCTGGTTTGAATTCAGCCATTGATTGGTGCATTGGATGGACTCAGGACAGAGAGGAGTTCTCTTCCAGGTCTCTGGGGCATTTATGTTACATTTAGACTTTCTCAATGTCTGTCATTTTAACATGCGGTGTCAAAAAAATCCCATCATAATATATTCTTACCCGTAGGTTTTTAAATTATAATAATGACATATTATTATGTCATGTACAGTAAACTTTGCATTTTCAAAGTTTACTGTACATGCTTGAATACAGGTCCGTTCTGGTGTAAATTTTAAAAAGCTAGCATGCAGAAGCATAAGGTTGCTTATAATGACTCCCCGAGAATTCTCTTTAAGAAACCCAGGTTCAGCAGTTCAAGTGAGATGTTTCTAGCCAATTGTCGATTACTAATCTTTTAAAAGCCTGATCTTCTGATTCTGATTTGGCCAATCCCAAATTTTTTTGTCTGAAATGTTGCTAGATATAGCAAGAGAAGTGGGGTGACTATTGTTAATTGCAAACATGCAGGCATGACCTGGTGGGTGGGCCTATCAGTCAAAGTAGAAGAGAGCAGAAGATGACAGTGGCTGATTTTTAGACCTTTTCAGAGGTAGAGAAGATTGGTGGATAAGATCAGCTTCACATGTAAGTATCAGGCAATCACCCATCTCCCAAAATTAAGGAAATTGGCTTGCCGCTAAATTGGTGCACCTCTAGTTAAAACTGTCACCTTGCCATGACAGTTTGTTGAGACAGATAATGTGTCAATAGATCAATCTCCTTCACCTCCTCCTTGAACTGCTACCATTTGAAGAAATGCTTTATTTTCAACCAAAAATAAACAGAGTCAGGAATAATCTCTTAATGCTGTCACTCAATCTCATGCACTCGCTCTTAAATGTGCTAATAGTTAGGACGTGCTGTGGTAGCGCAGGGGGTTAGCACGCCCCACGTTTGGAGGCCTTAGTCCTCGACGCGGACGTCGCGGGTTCGACTCCCGGTCCCGACGACCTTTGCCGCATGTCTTCCCCCCTCTCCTCACCCTCCTTCCTGTCTGCCTACTGTCGAAAAAATACGAGCCACTAGCGTCGCAAAAACTCTTCGGAGAAAAAAAAAGGAAAAAAAAAAAGAAAAGTGCTAATAGTGAAGAAGCAACTTAACCATTTATCCACTAACTAGTCATGCTAACTAGTCTGAGAATTCACAACATGATTTGCTGATGGGAAAAGCTGTAGCGGTAGCAGAGAGCAAGGGGGAGAGAGAAAATGGGATGAGCAGCACCACACAAGATTGTGAAGGACAGCTCTAAGACCCGCCTCTGGCCTCTGACTGGTTGTTTCTAATTAGCACTGGGAACACTGGCAGAAGGCAAAGGAACATGACATAGTGACAGTTTCAACAAAAAAAGCATTTTTTTTGTTTGTTTTTAAGTTACAAAGTTACATACTGAAGCTTTAAAAGCCCAGACTACACCTCTAGTCTGCTTCATTCTGCCTATTAACCCAGTTTTTATTATTTTGTATTTATTTATTTGAACTGTTATTGTTATTATATAATTATAATCTCATTATCATATTGTTTGATTACATTGTGTTTTATCTTTATAGCACTTTGGCTGAAAGGTGTTATATAAAGTTGCCTTGCCTGAGGATAAAGCTATAAAAGATTCACGCTGATCCTTTAATCTTTTAAATAAGTTTTCTTCTGTTAAAATCCACAAGCGCCTTACAGTTTACTGCAACATACGAGAGGAGATACAAAAGCGTCCAAAATGTCTGATTCTTTTCATACAAAGATACAATAACCAGGGTGAGAAATGAGCGTCGCAGGAGATTCTCAGAAGCAGCTGTGGCGTTTAAAGACGCAGTGCACAATGATGTAACATTCTAACTCAGTTATCGGCTCTGCGTTACAAACATGATACAAAGCCTGTAGTACAGCATGTTTTACATGCTATGAAAGGATGCAGTTCCTATGAAAGGATGCCGTTATTTCATAGCATTACTTCAGTAATGTATATGCATACATATATTTCTGTTCAAATTATTTTAACAGGAATACAAATGTGACGACAGGCCAATGTTCCATTAGCAAATACGAACCCTGAATACTCAACTCAGGACTTTTGCAACATTTCAAAATTATCATTTATTTAAATTTGTCAAACATATTTTAGCTCAGAATATCCGAAAATTCTAAACAAAATTTTAAAAATTCTTACCGATTTTATCACTAAGCGATTTTCCAATAAAAGTCAGGAGGCAGAGGGACACACGTAGAAGAAGCTCCATAGCTGCTGTAATCTGTCACTTGATCATATCATTTACAGAGCGCTCTCTGAATGACCGTGTAGCCACTCCTCTCAGGCTCCTCAGACTGAGTCATCTTCAACTCGAAGCTTCCGACAAGCAATAAAAACAATACTTCCGGTGCAGAGCACGCAGCATTAACAGGAAATTTCACCTACTGAGCTCAGAGTTGCCACACTCACATCTTGAGCACCTGTGGACTGTTAACAGTTTATAAGAAAGCATCATAGGCTACTGCTATTGATGTTCAGTGACAACAATCAAATAAATTCATGCCCTCTCAATCTAAACACAGTTGCACAACCCATATTTTCCATTTTACAAAATGTTAACCATAAATCATTTTCCTTTAAATTCACAGCTATGCCTTAGTTAGTTACTTAGTTAGTCGCACATAAAATCACAGGTTTAAGGTGATTTTATGTGATGAAAAGGTTAAGCAGTATAAACACATTTACAAGGCACTGTAATTACAACAAATCTATAAAAATTTGGTTCCTACTCTGAAGATATTGTATTAAAATATATATATTTTTTACCCCTCCAGGGGGTCTTTTGTGGGCTCTACACAGTAAAAAATGCTGTGTTAATATTTCAGTGTTAACCTAATTTAATCTAAATAGAGTATTTATAACTATATGGAGTGTAAATCAGCTCTGACATTGGAGTTAAAAGTCAGAGTAAAATGCTACATTCACGCAGTGAAACTTTTGACTCTGCCAAGTGTCAATAATGCGCCAGTAAAGATTTTTGGCAACCGCGAAGAGGAGGAGGAGGAGAGGAGGAAGAAAGAAGACGAAGCACCAGTTTTCTCAAGTTCGTGAGGCTATTTCCGTTTTGGATTCTGAACGGAGTTGTGCTACAGAAAAGGTAATTAACTTTTAACAATCCGCTTCCATATGGTAACTTATTTTGATATTAATTGTACTGAAGAATTATATTATAGCGTCTCTTGTTATCCGTTAAATATGTCCGCAACTATTATGCGTGAATACTAGCGTAGCAAATGGTTTTGGCACCATGGTTTAGTTTGTTAGTGGTGAAAAACCCTTCATGTCTCCTCATTTGTGTATCCGTTTTTTTCTGTTGTTCACGTTCAGGGTAGCGGGAGAAAGTTGTATTGTGTAGGACGAGAGCCGAGGGTTAGCCCTATGCTAGACAAGTTGTCTACCTCACAATATTTGCTGTTTTTTTCTGAAGGCTGTCAAGGTAAGAATACTTAACTGTTATAAATTGTAATAGTATTAATCACTGTGCCTTATGCCGTAGGCCCAGATTCCGTGGGTACTTCGGGGTCGTAGCACCCACCGAGTTACGTTAGCATGGTTAGCACCATGGATGTAGCAGCTAACAGTCGCCATATTGCTTGTACAGATTATGTTCAAGTGTATCGGGAATATAAACTCAGTTTTCAAATGGCATTTACTTTGAAGCACATTTATTAACTATTAAAATATGTCTGTCATGGCTGTTTATTTTCGTTCTTTTTTTTAACAGATCATGGTTTTGTTTGGTGGGGAGCAGAAGTACGTGAAACTTTCTGACTTAACATTTGATGCATTCCTGAGAGAAGGTTAGTACGTTAGTAAAATAATCTCACTACTTTTTTCTTGCATAAGAAACCCATCTTGCATTAAGTAATTTTTCTTTGCTTTAACATGTATTAAAGTGATATACTGGATTGAACTCACTGGCATTTTGTAAAATTAATTGGGTTACTCTACTTATTTCACCCTTTGTTTATCAGCAGTAAATGTTTTCATTTTTACTTCTTTAATATTTCTTTCTGCTTTAGTTAGGGTGCCTGAAATTTAACATTCCAGAAGGCAAACAGCAAGATCTGATACAGAAGTTGATGTAGATGTTTTTGAAGAAATACTGAAGTCACCTGGAACCTTCCAAGTTATGTTGAGCAACAGAGATTATCCTGGTAATCACTAACAAGTCATTGATGTATTTATAATTATTTTAGAAGCTGGTTTGGGAGCATTAGAGTTCTCCTAAACAGGCTGTTGCTCTACCTTTTCCAGGTGCTGTTCTATCATCATCATCTTCTGTCACATCTGATGATACTATCATTCTGAATTTCTCAATGTGTGACCCATCAGAAGAACAAGCCACTGCTGAAGGAAGTCAACCTAAAAGGCCATGTCATATAAATTGTGAGGCGCAAGCGGTAAGTTACTACATTTAATTTAACATTGTTTATGTTCTGTCTAGGTTTAGTGGTTCAAAAGTTTTAAAATTTTTTTTTTCCTTTGAAAATCTTGACAATCTTGCTTCAGCTGCATCTGCTACCACCATCTGCACAAGGATGAAAGAGGCTGGGTAAGATGTCTGCATCTCAAGCAGTGGATCACCTCATCAGATTTCTAAAGGTACTGCTAAACAGTTGTTTAAAGATAAAAAAAAGCATACTTGATTTTTACAATTCAAAATTTTATTCTGACTGATCTTCATTCAGAAATTTGTCACTAAATACTTTTGTCATGTTTTTATTTATTTTTTACCCTCCAGGGGGTATTTTTGTGGGCTCTAGTGTCCCTTATATGACAGTAGGCTGACAGGAAACAGGGAAGGAGAGGGGGGAAGACATGCGGCAAATGTCGTCGGGTCTGGGAGTCGAACCCACGACGGCCGCGTCGAGGACTCAAGGCCTCCAAATGCGGGTTGTGCTAACCGCTACGCCACCACGGCACGCCCCTTATTTATGTTTTTAATGTAGGTTGGAACCAGTGTACAGCAGCATCTTGACAAAATCATGCAACGTACCCAGCCCTACCTCCTTGCCCAGGGATCCATCCAAAGCAGTATTCACGCATTCTTCATTGTGATCGACAACTATGCTATTCCATGTAAGGCAACATGTTCAGTTGGAGCTCTTAATGAGCTCTTTAAGGCCCATTGTGTGTTTGGTACGTCATACAGTGCTCCCTTGACCAACTTCTTCACTTTTCTCCAAACAACTGTTATGTTATATTTTTTCACATCAACTGAAAACTTCTCAGTTGATGTGATGCAGGACATTTTTGAAGGTATTGGCCAGTACGAGTTGAAGGTTTTGTTTGAGTATTTTAAAGAACGCATTACTTTGGAGGAACTGAATTTGAGAATACAAACTTTTGACTATGGATTCATGGAGAAGAATAACAGGCCAGTGGCTGTGAATTTATGTGGAGAATCGAATGATCTGGGACTAAATGCAGTTCAATCATGGTGCTTTCTGAAGAATGTTCCTCTCATGTTTGGAGATCTGGTAACATTTGATAATCCACACTGGGGCCTCGTCCTTTTACTACTACAAATTGTAAATATTGTTCTTTCTCCAATGTTAACCCAAGCTCTGTGTGTGTATTTAAAACATTTGATTGTGGATCATCACAAACTGTTTAAAAAGTTGTATCCACAGAAAAAACTTTTACCAAAGCACCATTTTCTCATCCATTATCCTAGGTGCATTCAGAAAATTGGCCCTGTACTTCATAGTTGGTGCATGGTAAACACAATTTTTTAAAGAAACAGTTGGTCATTTAAAAACATTACCAAAACACTTGCTAAAAAACATCAAAATTATATGGCACAATTTTGGCAAGCTTCATCAACTTTTAATCGATTGGACATTGGACCAGGGAAAATGGTATCTTTAAACATGGTAAAAGGAAGTTCTGACATTTCTGAGGCAATGCAAGTGTCTCTTGAGGTTCAAATTATGAACGTGAACTGGGCTAAACACAGTGGGTTTATTTACCGTCCTCATCTGGTTATTTGTGGCAAAGTTGAATCTGAAATGTCTTTTACCAGGAATAGTCTGTGTTTATAGTTAAAGACAAGTTGTTGCTGCTTACATTGCCTTTATGTACAGTATCTTTTCATGAACATTTTCATGCTTATGAAGTTACTAAAATGCTGCAAGGTTTTGTTGTGTTTAATGTCAACCATCTATGTTATCCGAAGCCCTTTGACATACAAATGTCATATGGAGTAAATGACACTGCTCTTTTTGTTGTCCCATATTGCTATCTTTGGTGAGCATTGTTTTGAAGATGGTTAAACTGACACTGTTACAGTAATTATGTCACTGGATCATAAAGTTGAATAAATGTTGCCACTGTGAACTTAGAACTTTGTGATTATTGTGATTGGTAGATTTTATAAAAGCCATATAATGCTAAAAATTTAGCACTATATGGTATATGTGTAAAAAAAAAACTGGAGGAAGGGAAAAAAACAACACAATAAAGTGTACATTTTTAAGTAAATTTAGTGTAAAATTAACTTCATAAAAATGATATTACTCTGAAGAGTGTAAACAAACAATAGTGTTAAATAATTTGACTCAATGACTTGTTGATTTTGACACTAAAATGAGTAAAATTAACTCTGAAAATTTTACACTGGCTATAGAGTACATTTTACACTATTTTCGAGTGGGACCAAATATTATCTGAAACAGAGTTAAATTCAGCTCTATAGGTGTTAAAATGACACTTTGTTTTTAGTGTCCCTTATATGACAGTGGGCTGACAGGAAACGGGGAAGGACAGGGGGGAAGACATGCGGGATTTGTTAAGCAAAATATAACACGGTCTCTGCACAGTGTTACACCTCCATATATTTTTAACATTCTGAGTGTACAAAAAGCTTGTAGCTATTTGTGTGATTTATATTATTTGTATTTGTCAAAATTTACACATTTCAGGCCTAAAGTACCTTACTGATCCCAAAGAGAAAAAGAAGCATTGTTGGAACTCATATCATATTCAGTTTGAAAATTTCTCTAATCTTTCATGGCAGCTTTTTTAGTTGGGAGCTGTAGTTTCCAAGCTTCCAAGTTTCCGCCTCATAGAGCATCTCTTGCCCACGGATCCCCACTCAGCTCAGTCAGACTTGCCAGCAGCAACCTGGTGGAACTGCACACCTGCTAAGCTCATTGTACAAGTCACTTGTCAGTGCAATGCTAATAAAAATATGGTTAAAAGGTTAATAGATGAGCACTGCTGTGATGATTTTCTGAAGGTGGAGTTTCATAAAGAACATGAGTTTTAAAGAGAGTGTCCCAATTTCAAGGCATTAAATCAAGAAGTAAAATTTATTTTAAGTCACATTTGATATTTATATAGCATTTTGATAAAAACTGAAGGTAACATAGTAATGCCATAAAATGGCACTATGTGTATGGAAAACACAAAATACTGCCTCTTTAACTTTATTCCTATACGTCTCTTTGCTGTCTCTAATCTTGATTTTAATTTACTACTGTATACTCCATAATGATTACTTTATTTTGCCTTGATTACAAGATTATTTTCCTTTTTTGCTGTTCCTTCGGGACATTGGGGGTCCAGGGTGTATAGATAAACTTCTTCTGGTTGGGGCAATGTTGTCCACACTTAAGCTAATATAGTCAGTCACTCATTATGTCTTTTTTTAGACTTCTTGACATGGGTGACTACAAATTCATTATTACTTGGAACTACCCACATTATCAATACTAATTACAAACAATAGAATCTGCACTAGAAATTGATAAACATTTCAGATTAAATTGCAAAACTTCTGTAGATCAGAAGTATAAAATCTTTTTAATCCTATGCTTTTCATTGCAACTATCTCTATGAGCTGCCCTAGTGTTGATACAAAAAATCATTGAAATAGTCTTTAAAATAAGATAAAAGAAGATTAAAACAGTTTTCATACAACTGTTTAGTTATGGTGTAAGTCAAGGACTGTTGATATTCACACACATGAGCAGTTGAGACTGGCTTGATATACATTAGATGAGTTTAAGAAATCTTTTTAGATTGTTGATGTGATCATTAAAAGGACTGAATGCTGTTGCTAATGCCATAGGTTCAAAATATACTACAAGGGACAACAAGTTGAACAGAAACTGTCTTAGGTTTTTTTAGGACTAAAAGGCAAACTACACAGTTAAAGAAACTGGTGCATATCAATAAATTATAATGTCAATATCAAAAGATTTTCTCCAACTTAAAAAGTTCAACTCACTGCCCTAATAGATTTAAATCAGTTTCTTGGTCACCATTCAGTATTTAATTTACAACAAAGATAATCTGAATAAACTCAGAAAGTAGTCTTCAAATCATAACTTGTAATATTAAGGAATAGAGGAAAGTTGAGTACTACAGGGCTATGTGGACATATTTTATGCAGGTTTGGTGGACAAGAGAAAAGTGAAACCTTAATAATAACTGTTACATGCAGTGGTGGCTGCATGTGGGATTTCCCCCCAGTTCAGGTTGCTGCTGAGCTCCTGCGAGTTAAGCAGGCCCAGCTGGTTTCCCTCTGCCTCTTGATGAGCAGAGTATAAGTCTAGCTGGGAAACTGACTTTCAGGGCCTCTTGGCCAATTGGGCAGCATGTGTGCTGCAGCTTTGTGGTGCTGTGAATGAGGATTTTGTCTACTAGAAACCCTGGTTTCCATTGTTATTCTCCTTTTTCTTTTCTTGTAGGTTCTCATTTTCATCTTTGAGAGTTCTCTGGATCCCCCTTAAAGAATAAACCCTTTAATTTTACCCTCCTGGTTTTTTGTCTCTTAATTTTTCCTGGTTTATCTATTATTACAGCCCCCCTCCAAAACCCCTAGACTGCCTTGGGGATGTAACAATAACATATACTGTATAGTTTAAATTGTAGGAATAAAGTGACCAGCCATTATCTTTACAAAACAAATTTGTTCCTGAGGCTCAGTGGCCTATTTGCACTCAAGCAATTTAACATCTATGTGAGCACAATGAAAAAAATAATATTTAAATTGTTTTATCCTAAAATAATTTTCTCTTGCCTTACTTGAAACGTTCTAATGAACAGGAAGATTAGTTACTATGTGTTGTGTTGCTGTCAGATAGTTCTCCAGCTGTAGAGGCAGTGTCTGGGGACGAGTGTTGTTTGGACTGAGGCATACCTCAGACATGAGGCATTACCTTTGCTAATGCCATCTCTTCAGGGAAGTGGGGAACTTCATCTTCAACTCCAGTCCATGAAAATTTCAACTTTAACTACTCATGGTAATACTTCATTAGTATTTTTAAAAATGTTTTTCCATGGTCCAGAGTTTCTTTACTGTTCATATATTGTAGGTAAGTACGTAGATCTACTATATATAGGGTAAGCTACGTAGATAATAAGTAAAACAGGGGTAACAACCATCTATCCTGTAGAAAAAAGGGAAGTGTTTTTATCTTTTCTGCTAAATCTTTAAGCTTCTAACGTCTCTATCTAAACACCTGTATCACATCCGGTAAAACAGGACTTGTTGTTTACTGAAAGAAAACATCAGTGGGGGATGGAGCCAAAGAGGAAATGAGAAAGTCAAGAAGGTGAAAGGTGTTTTCTCTTTGTTGTTGCTGTCAATGCATTCATAGTTCATAGAAATCAATGCAGACAAAGAAATTCTACATGTAAAACAGAAAGCAGCTGCTGTTACTCAAATTAATACAGTCTAATGCATTTTTACTATAATTATTACCCACATACATAGATGGACAAACTAAACACAGAAATGGTTTTAACCAGACAGTTTGCACAACTTGAGAAAGCGAGGCTCTGTCTTCCAGCAGGTGTCGGAAACCTCCTCCTGTAATCATAGTAGATACTTTTAAGCTTGTTAGATAATTAAAATATGAATAATTTTACAAAGATTTGGGTTTCTGGCCTGTAAAATGAAGCATCCTGTACAGTAGTTTATAATTTATGTGCTGGTTAACCTACAGTTCATGAACAATAATGCTGTGATAGGATTTTTTTTCATTTAAATATTGCACCAGCAGCTCTGAGGTACAGTTCTGTGTACCCTATTACATATGAAAGCTGTGCAGAATCCTGTTCTGAGGTTGCATCTGAATGTTGAACATCAGTTAATATCAATTATCACTCTGATAATTGCTATAGGTTTGTACCTAGGTTTTTAAGTCATAATATTGTCTCAACTCACCACATTGCTGCCTTTTTAATGATTTCTCTATCACCTATGCATTAAGAAGCTCTCATTTTCATAACACAGGAGCATGATGGACAAAATTTCCTCGGGGTGAGGCTACATTTGCACTGTGGGATTATATGTAATCAGAGAACCCAGTCGATTTAAAAAAGAGGGATAGAAAGTTGTTTACAGCAATAAAGATATATATGACTGAGTTATAAAACATCCACATTTTGTAATGAAGTTTTCCTACATGATAAAAGCTTTAAAAAGGGTTACAATTAGAGTTTAAAAATAAAAATAAAAATTGTCTGGCTTCTGCTTCTGTTATAAAATTAATTAAGGTTTTGGCTGATTGTGCTCCTCTAACTTGACAACTAACAGCCTCATCTATGTTTTCAGATCCTCACCCCAACCATTCATATACAGAGCAAAGCTCTGTACGTGGGGAGCTTTTGTCTCCCCCTCAGATCCTGTTGCTCATCTCAAACTCTTATGGTTTCAACAGAAAAAATGGTTTCTGATGAAACAGAAACAGAAGGTCAACAGAAACAATGCTTCTGAACTCATTCAGAGCATAAATAGCATAAATCAATGATGATAGTGATTTAACACTATCAACATTAATAGCCTATTAACATATATCACTGATATAGCAGTGATACTTTCTTCTGATATAGTGAGGAGAATAGGATTGTGACTGTTCTGTTAAAAGTAAACCTTTATTATTCATGATTTGCTGATAAAATTAAAATGATGTCCATAGCATAAATAGGGTTAGACCTTTATTCTGAAAGCAGTAAATAAATACGTACGAGAATACTAGCATGTAGGAGGAAACCAGTTTAGTGTTAATTATTACTTAATCTTTTGCAGATTAAGAAATAATTAACAAATAATATGTGGCTAATTGTGGAATTATGACTCAGTAATCATTGACTACTAAGGATGACAAGACTACACGTTGGAAAGACTACGTGAGTGGGAACATGATAAACATGAGGGATCAGGAAGCCGAGTTAATAATCTGCAAATGTACTTAAGTGCTTATGGTGTTCAAAGATTTTGTCAACAGTTATTTTAAGCTTTTAAGCTTTTTTCCAGGTTTTTTGTTACAGCTACTAATCCAACTACAAACCCTGGGAATTTTACATCTTATACTTAATGACATTATATCAAAGTTATGTAAAGTTAAATAGCCTTGGACATTTGGCACACCTTCAGTTTAACATGTCCACTGACGCATATGAAGACACATTATTACACTGTTCCCAAACTGGTGCTTCCGGTGTGTTGCAACATTCTTTCCTTCCTGCCAGTTGTGTAAACATCTGAACTCTGTAAAGCCCTCACAATGGTTCCAAATATGTGGGAATTATAACATGTTTTTGTTCTCTTTGCAATCTTATTTGTTTTTACCAGAAATGCAAACCCCAAACGAGACAGTGAATGGACAAGCATACGCAAGTCAACACGTTTCACTCTGGCTTTCTCACTACCATGGAGAAAGTAGGATTCTTTCTCCATAGTAGTGAGAAAGAATTCCTACCATGGAGTAGTGATTCTCTGTGGTAGTGAACATTTATTGTATACAGAATCAGTAGGTTCTGTATACAATATTTATTGTATACAGAGACCGACATACAACAAATGTTAATCGCTGTCTTCCACGGTAGTGAGAAAGAATTCCTACCATGGAGTAGTGATTCTCCAGGTTGGTGAAAATGTGTTGTATACAGAATCTTGTGATTTTGTATACAACAAATATTGTTCTGTTTACAGTTGTATACAGGAAAAAAAGTTGTTTATATAATAAATGTTAATCGCTGTCTTCCATGGTAGTGAGAAAGCAGGAGCGAAACTTACTGACGTGCTTATGCTTGTCCAACCATTATCCCTTTTGGGGATTTTGGGGTTTGCAATTCTGTTGAATCCTATATGCATCTTTCCAAACATGCTTCATACCAGAAATGCAAACTCCAAACGGGATATTTGATAGACAAGTATAAGCAAGTCAGCAAGGTTCACTCCTGCTTTCTCACTACCATAAAAGACAGCCATTAACATTTGTTGGAAATATGTATGCAGGATCCAACAGGCAATATCTATTATCTTTAAACCCCACACACGATAATGGAAAACAAATCAGGCCCCTGGCACTTTCAGGAAGTGTTTTAGTTGTACCAGTGAAACTTTAATCAAATTGAGGCAGTTTCTTTGGAAACACAGCCCTTTAAAAAGGGGAGGAGATGTCCTCAGGTTTCCTATTCTCTAAAACCTGCAGGGTAGCTTTATCTAATCTCCACTGTCAGGTCACACTTTGAGACATGTGACCTAAAAAGTTGGCAAGACATTTGAATCAGCAAGTAACACTAACCTAGGTATTGAACTAAATTAATGACCCTTGAAATTCCTATTAGTGTGATTGTTCTGACTAGAACTTTAAACCAGATACTTCCAACCCATTTTCACAACTGAAGAAGCCTTTTGGGTGAAAGAGGTGAACATGTTTCAGAAACAGGAGAAGTCTAGTTGACATTATTGAGGAATTTAAAGGTGCCTAAACTCATAGAGTATATAAATAAAGGTTAAATAAGACTCGGAACTCCCTCTGCTCATAGTCAAAACGAGAAGAGATTTTAATGCACATCTGCGGAACTAAACATCACATACACATCGTTACAGTAGTCCCAAAATCTCTTGCCTTCTACTTCTGGTATTAGTTTTTTATAGGATCCGAGCTCTGCTGGTGTGTATTGGAAAGCCCCGACCAATGGCGTTGCTTTCCTCCATTTACGTAGTTCATTTGGCTCCGTCTTACACTGGATGTGTATTGGAAGTTCCTTGGAAATATTAAGACCTATTGACCTCCAACATCTGCTCCATTTCAAAGGTGCAAAACAAGTCAATTATTATTCTTATCTATCCAAAGAGTTTATTCCCCAGACATTCTTTCCGTGTCACTTCGGCTTTGCACGCCAAGGAAAGCTGGGAGCCAGGTCAGTTTGACCTTCTATGGCGCCACATTTCCTCAGAGCAAAACACTCCATAAAGAGTATTTCCGCTCTTACATATTCCCAATCCATTTGACACAATACATTTCTTTTAGGTTAAAACATATCTTAGTGCGAAACCGACCAACAAACATAATTTTTAGCTATTAATATAATTATATTCCTCTACAACATCTGTTTTTAAACTTTTTTTTTTTCAAAACTATAGGTGAGAAGAAAAAAATCTATCTGCTCTGAAGCAAGCTGTGTCATGTGAGCTTCTATCTGGTTTTGTTGATGTAATAAAGATAACAATTATCTTTATGACAATTATCTTTATGACAGTAATTACCCATAAAGAGAAAGTTAGTAGCACTTTACAGTAAATAGAAACTAGATCAATTGTTATGTTTCAGTTGTAAGGTGATAAAATATATTGTTTAATTTCTAACTAAACATTTGACTGTTTATTAATAAAGGAGAATCCAGAGTGTACTTAAAATTAAGACTTGAAACTTGAAAAACTGGAAACACATTACATGTAAAATATATAACATTTTGGGTTAAATAAATTAATAATCATAAACATAAAGATTGTTTTCTTTGTAATTATGTTACAAAGCTGAGCCAGATTTTATTCCATGTTAGTGTTGCATTGGCAATGATAAGCAGAAACATACTTAAAATATTAATGAGCCTGGTGATAGTGTTCTCAGTTCAAGGTCAATGTTGAGTGTTACAGAGTGCAGAAGAGGGAGAATTTTCCTTTTTGTCTTTTATATCTATCTACCAAGTAACATAGGTTTGCATTTCAGCTTCTTAAAAGCAAAACGAGAAGTTGTGTTTTTTCTCTGCAGACAAAAGAGGGCAGACAGAGATGTATGAGATAGAGATTCGAAATAGCACTTACTCCATTCTGTTTACAAGCTGTGTACCACTATCTCGTACCACAATTTCTGAAAGCAGGAAGTAGAGGAGGGATTTAACTTGTCAATGTCAGCCTTTCTCTTGCAAGAGCACACAATGTTCTTTAATTTTCAAGCTACAATTCTCCATTGTATGGTAGGGTATTCACAGAACTTTATATACAAGTAAAGAAGTGCTGAAAAATAATAATAAAAAAGAACTTAAAATTAAAGCCTGAAGCTCAGAGTTAAAAGAAATTGAATCACAGAAAGATTTGTGTGAACCATTGCAAGATAAAAGTAGTCAGATGTGGTGCTGCACAACCTAATATTCCTGCTTTGGTCTCATCTGAAAAATGTTGTCCTAGAGATCTTCGCAAACTCTTCTGTTATCTCCTGAAGGAGAAATTTGGTCTTACAGGCCATACACTCTTTACCTAAATTAGTTGAATTCCATGGAAACCTGTCGCCTTAAATCGTTCTAGTTTTTACAAAAACATTAAGCTAAACAGATTTAGTTGTCTTAACTTAGAATCTCAAAGCAAGATTGTTCTGTCTTAGTCTAACTGTAAGGTCATAAATCTTAACAAGCAACTGCACAGCAAAATGAAGCACTTCAAATAATGTCATTCCTTCTTTAAGGTGTAGTGGGAAAAACTTAAACTTGACCTTTTAGGTTTAAATGTGTAAAAACTTTGTGCTTTGAGAGCTGTGTACTCACTTGGAAAAAGGAACTGGGTAGAGTAGTTTTTGAATTTGTCTTTTGTGAAGAAGATGTAGACCACACATTTCAAGAGGTGTGTTTTCTGTTTGAATATGTTGCTGACAAAACAGGGCATAGTGGAACGAGGAAGTGAGAGGTGTGTATTGAAATGTGAACAAAAAGCATGTATGCACTGTGTAAGGGGCTCTCATTCTGTGGGTGTCTTCAAAATGCTGTTTTAGCCTTTTGAAGAAAAATATAATGGCAAGAGATGCATCTTCTGTCAAATTATTGATTCTGTAATGTTAATTTATTCAATGTCTCATCTTTGAATAGGAAAAAGTTCATAACAAAGGTCATTGCTGATATTTTACCATCTTTGCATTGTGCTTACAAACAATTGGCCCCAGACCTGCAAGCTAACAAAACTTTACCTTTTATGGTGGGTATCCTTGCTGATGACTGTTTAATGACGTGCAATTGATTTGCATCATCTGACTATTACTTTTTCTTCCTAAATCTTAGTACAGCAACATGGAGGCTTTCCTTTTGCTAAATACTGGATGAGCTTGTGTAGCATGTATGAATATATCTAATAACCACCCTCTTAGTTTGTTTCATGCTGTAGCCACTTTCCTAGGAACTTTATGGCAAGTTTTTGTGTCAACATGCTATACAACTTCTTGTTGACTCTCTTCGAAAACACCCAGATGGTGTGTGAGCAGCTGCACTCAGAGTACAATCAAATGTACATAGTGATTACAGCTGTCACCACGCAGCCATTCGCTTATTGTAGAAACCAATGACTCTAAGCCAACTTCTTCGAAAAATCTGTAAGCAGGCAACATGTGTACAAATACCGTTATGTTCTTTTGGTAAACTAACCGTTTAGGCTTTAAACGTTTTCACCTCATTGTGTTTTAGGGCGAATTTAAATGATAGACTGAACTGAAAGCCAAGAGGGTTTAAAAATGTATTTAGTTGAGATACATGAGGATTACAAAAAATCTTAAGTATGTATTTAAAAAAATCTGGGATTTATAACAAGAAAATAAAGTAAGGCTCAATATCCATATTAAATCCAACATGTATAGTATAGGCAGCTAATCTCTACTTACATGGGGGAGGAAAAACGCAATGTCTGGTAACACACAATAAAAGATTGTTAGTTTGTCAGTGGTTAGTTTTTTCTTATATATTCTCCAAATTAGATCATGACACTCAAATTATACCTCAGATTTGAGCAGTTCTGCACATTCATGTCTTTTTCTTCTGAAAAAGAACTCAGAAACCTGAAGCTAAATATTTTTGGCATGGTGTCTTCCCCCCTCTGGCGTCAAACATCAGGAACTGCAATAAGGAAGAGTTCTCAAGTGTTCTCTTTGATATGTTTTCTCTGCAAAATCGTAAAAACCTAATATGATGATTGCAAACATGATCTTATGCAGTTATTCCCTAATAAATAAAAAGACAATGTAGCAGCAGATTTTTCATGCTATCATTCTAACTGTTCTGTTCTACAGTTTTTGTTATTTTATTCAAATTTATATAATCTATCAAACATTGTATTTAAATAACACATTTGTGTGTAAAACTACAGCAATTCTTTCCTCACACTGTCTCTCTCTATGTCTTTTTACATATTCTGAGTGTTTTCCTTTAAAAGGTTTCTGATATCTTGTTACTGTAAGGAGACTTCTAATGTTAGTAGTGAAATTGGGGATCATTATTGTTCATATTTTATCTTTTGTTTTTCTCAACCTCACTCTCTATCTCTAACTTTTTCTTTTGTCTCTTCCTTTCTTGTGAATAGATTTTTCTTGGTGTACTTTAGTAAGTTTAGCTTTCTTCCAGGTTTTCATAAATGATCAATTATATCTGGATGTCACATGTCCACATACATATTAGATATTTTTCCAGTGCAGGAGAATGAAAATATTTTGTAATAAAAATCTATATTCACTGCTGTCTGTAGTAAAAAATAAAAAATACCAGTGTTTCCTGGTTCTGCAAATATCAAATTTTTTGAGGCTATTAGATAAGTTACAGAAGGATCAGCAAAGAGACACAATCAAAAGTATAGAAGGCAAATAAACTCTGACAGGCATGCACACACTGAATTTTTGAGACAGGTAATTTTCTGGTCCTTTTGCCAGGTCACAAAGATTTATTTGACCCTTTAGTTCGGTCAGGTAGATCAGCACCAGAGTGGTCATGTGAACTAAATCTCCAGCAGAGACAGGAAGGGATGTAAAATAATCTGTTTATCACAGTGAAATGAGTGTGGGATGGTAAAGAATTGGAGTTTATCACATCTTTTATATTTCTGCTCTGTTTTTCTGAAAAACAGAGTAGAAACTGATGTTCTATGTTAAGTGGGAATTTGACTGAAGACTGTCAGCTTAGTCTTGGCTTAAAGACAATGTCTGCAGAAATGAACACTACAAGAGTCAGTAGTCAGTCATTCATTAGTAATTAGTAATTCATTAGTAAGTCATTAGTAATATGAGTAATTAGTAATTCATTAGTAAGTCATTAGTAATATGAAAGTACAAGTCACAGAAATATTTGTAGATATAAATCAGACTCAACTCTGCTGGTTTTGAATATTTACGCCCTTTCACAAATGCAGCCTTGTAGTGTCTAGAACCCATGAATGGACCACCTGAGACTTTCTATCGGAGCCCAGACTAAATGTTAGACGTCCCTCAAATATTTGAGTTTTATGACTTGCACTCAGCTTTATTTACCCAGTAACTCAACCATGGATGCTTAAACATCAGGGGAATGTACACACAAATTCCTTGAAATGTTTGAAATGTCTTACTTTTTTACAAAAATACTGTGACAGGTGATGCAGGTCAATGAGTTTTCATAGAACAAGAAGGTCACTTTGATGAAATCTGTTTGGCATTTAGCATGTCATCAAAAGCTGGTTTCATATCAAACAGTGCATTCAGTGTAGTGCTGTTCAGATAAAAACTAAACAGCTCATAGCATGGATATGACCATGGAATAAGAGAAAGCAACATCCTGCAACATTACCTTGTACCTGTACATTAAAGACCTGCTGCTGTTGTATCAACCTTCCAGACCTCTCAGGTCTTCCGGTTCTGGTCTGCTCTGCATCCCCAGAACCAGAACCAAACGAGGAGAAGCAGCATTCAGCATCTATGCACCACAAATTTGGAACAAACTTCCAGAAAACTGTAAAACAGCTGAAACACTGACTTTCTTTAAATCTTGACTAAAAACCCATCTGTTTAGGATTGTATTTGAAACGTAATCAATTACAAATTTATTGATGGAACTTGACTTAATGTCGTGTTTTGATTGTTGATTCTATGTTGCATTGTGTTTCTGTGTTTGATATGATGTAAAGCACTTTGAAATGCCTTGCTGCTGAAATGTGCTATACAAATAAAATTTGATTGATTGATTGACTCGTAGCAAAACAGGCTGTATTAGGAACTAGCTTGAATCAATGTGACTGTCCACACATTTTCAATAAACCCGAGTTGGAGCTTTGTAATGATTGTATACCTTAGACCACTTTCTAACTAAGACCCATTTGAATACTTCTTCTCTAAGTAGCCTTCCAGCATATTCAATGTGTATAGTGCAATTATTTTACCAGCTTGAGATAACCCAAGATCTTTTTTTTATTTATTAGTTCATGTCTTTTGAGAAGAGTGCTTGGTTTCAACTACAACTGCAATGCTAAACACTACAACAATTGCAGACTATGTTCATTTGCAAAGCTTTTCCATAGTTGAGGTTATAAACAAACACAAGGTTTATAATGCAACAATAAAACAGCATAGAAACATATTTCCCATTAAGATTCAACTACACAAAACAAACAAAAAATATATACCATCAGATTCGTCATTTGTGATTACATCTGTGGTATTCTTTGTAGCACTGCTTCTTTTCTGTAAAATGATGCTAATTGGGGTTAAATATATATTTGGCACCAAAACATGTTCATTGCTGAGCTGAACACACTAAAATGATAAAATGGCTTAACATGGTGCTTATGCTTACATATAACAGTTTGCACCTTCAGGCATCTTGAAATTGCACCGGAGGATGAGCCAGATGTGACGTTTTCTTCATCATATTTCTTTTTTTTGGTCAAATTTAATGTCAGACAGTGATAAAGAGATAGTTGTTTTGTGTGTATGCATCTGTTTTCAATTGTACATGAAAAAAGCATGCTCAGAAGGGGAAAAACTAACTGGAATAAATAAAGAAGAGTTCAAAATAAAACCGGTGGTTCATAAAGACACATGGCTCTTAGGCTCATAGTAATGTTAGCAAACAGCAGCAGAGATGAGTCTCATGTTTGGCTGGTTCCAGTAATAAGCTGGAGTGAGGCTGTACCCTCCACACAGGAGCCTCCTGGCAGTCCTCTCTGACCCCTCCCACTCCCCTCACCATCTCTTCCTCCCCTCCTAACCAAACCCACCTGTATTTCAGCTCCTCCCCTTTTTTTCAACACCAGATAGACTCCTACTGTACTTTTCTTCTTAAGATAAGAAAGGCTTCATTGAGCCCCTTGCCTCCTCTTGTTGATTTCTCCAGTCCTTCATCACTTCTTATACAGCCTGCTTCATCTGTTGCTCATAAAGCTCACCTGTGCTGACTGAACACAACATAAGGCCTATTGACTTGAACAAAACTTACATTCTTCTGATTTTTTTTCTCCATTTTTGATGTTTAGGGTATTAAAATAAAATGTGTTGACCTTGTGTTTTACTTTACTGTTAAGAAGAAGCTTTACCATTGAGAAGAAGTAACTTACCTGTCTCCTGCATTGCATGAGATAGGCGATGTTGGGTGAGAGACATTGTACAGGTTTGACAGATCACCAGAGCACACATAGGGAAGACAATCATGCATTCACTCATATCTAAGGGAAATTTTACATAACCAATTAACCTGACCGTCATGTTATTGGACTGCAGATGAAAGCTGTAGTACTCAGAAATAGTCCAGGCATGGACAGAGAGAAAATTTTAAGTTCATGCAATAAAAACCAGGGCCAGAATACAAACCCAGGACTTTATTGCTGCAATTTACCAACAATGCTTGCAGCCCTGTCTGTTCAGTAAAACATAATTATAGGTTGTAATTTACAGAATGAACAACCTGATTTTTTATGAGACAAAATCAAGTTACGACCCAAAATAACTGGTGCACTGCTTCAGATAAATGGAGGACACACCGAGAAAAACATGGAGAGAAAGGATGCATTCTACTACTGTCTGTGACTCTACATGCGACTGCGTCCACGTGTCTGTCCTCAACCTTCCTGTGGGTAAATGCTTCCTGTCAGGAAACAGATTCACTTTCAGTGTCAACAGAGCTCAGGGCTGGCCCAAGATTGTATGAGGCCTTCAGCAAAATCTGATTTGGTGCCTTTTACCTGTGAAGAACGTCACCACCACTAGCTGCTTTTCAAAACAGATCTGGTAGGATCTGGGAGAAAGCCAAGTTTAATTGCTAAAAGTAATCACTGATAATCTTTTACTTCTAGAAAATAGTTGTGAACAAACTGAGCTGAAGAGACATTTGAGTCTTAGATCAAACAATCATTCAGTATATTTATGCTGAGGCTATCAAATAAAATTTAATTTCTTAATCTCAACAACACAACATAAAAATCTATAATTTGTGTGAAAAATTCAAGCATTTATGGGATGCCCCTGATGATTAGGAGTCCTAAGCAGTGGCTTAGTTAGTTTTACTGTTGTAAAACTTGGATATTATAATAAATTTTTCAAATTGTAGATATATTAAAAATGTGCAAACAGCATGGTTGTGTGAGCAGGGTGTGTGTTTCCGTCATTATGTGTGTTCTCCCTGAAGTCCTGTTGAATTTAGTTCATAGGCTAACAGGAGGATGTCAAGGTCAGTAAGGTCCACTAAAGGTCAAGAGTCATTAAAACACACACACACATCCTTCACACTGGTAAGTATATTTAAACAGTTTACAGTCATTATCTTAAACGATAAGATAGTGACTTATCGTTTAAGATTGAGATGTTTAGAATTTATAATAAGAAATGAAATCCCCACTAACTAAAATGTTCATATTTGGCAAAACAAACATTGATGTAAAGGGTTTTTTTCCCCTCTATGCCTGTAATTAATAAACCAAAGTTCAAAACAAAATGTGACTTAAATTAAAACAAAAGTTTTGAATTTAAATATATTTTCCATGCCAGTATGGCGATATCAGTTTTGTTAGTCAGCCCACATTTATAATCAGTATGATTAAAATACGACTTTCTGAAACATCTGGGTCCCAGATGTCATTTCAGAGGAAACATTTCAATGACGCTGTGTGGTAAAGACATAAAACTGTGAGAACATGAATATTTAAACTTAAACAAATGATCATGCTGGGTTTTAAAGGAGAACACATGGATTTAATTGAAAGAATTCAAAGAAAATAAATTATAGGGATTTAACTTGATTATATTTGTACACAATAACTTGTTTTGAATGGTCTGTATGGTCCGAGTGGCTGTTCCTGCCTGTTCCTTTCGCTCAATCAGCATTAATTCAGAGATCCAGCCTACTTGCTAAGCTGTAGGTTTTGGTAACACATCCCAAAAATCATCAAAACATATGTTGTTTGAGACATGTCTGACTGATGAGGAGCAAAATTTACTGGGCGCTCGTAAAATACTTTTCACACCACAATACAAGGTGCTTCGTGTCTGCGGAGACTCGTAAATTCTTTGAGCTTGTAGTCTTGCTCTACATATGACCCTAGTCTGTCTGGAAATACAGGGCAACTTCCTCTGTGCACAGTCAACCAGTTGCACAAAACACAGACACACAGCATGTGTAAAGGTCCTGGATTAGCAGGGGATTATGCTCTAACACAAACACACACTGAGTCAGGAGAATTTGATCTAATTCCTTAAAACTCGTCTGGGCTGTTATTTGTCTAATCTTGTAATCAAAACATCTCTACCTGAAATGATATAACATTGAATTAGGGGTACATTTTAAACTTTAAAAGGAAGTTAGGTAAAGAGAAATGGAGAAATTCTAAATGACATGAAATATCCTGTGTTAGCTGGGTAATATCCTTTGGTTCAGCCTTTCAACAAACACACACACAGCAGAGCAAGAGAATCAGAAACAACAACCAACTTTATACTCTGCAAACATATTCTGTTAAGTGGCAGAGCAGAGAATGAAGGTCCATCTGTATTAGTAGTTTGTATGTTGAGTGACTCTGATGAGGTGAAACTGTCATAAAAACTTCTTTTATTTTGCATAATCCATATGAGTTACAATGTTACTAAAAAGCACAAATAGCATGCAGGAGTTGAAGCATTGCCTTCATATAATCATCCATCACGTCTTTCTTTTCCGCTGCCATTTGACCTATTTGCATGTTTTAGAGCGTGACCTTTGACAAAGCTGGAGGAACTAAAAATGTATGTTTAAAATTGTAATAATCTGCAGCTGTCGTTTGGAATTAGGCCCTAGAAATAACAAGTCACATCTTTTCAGCAGAATGATTTTACATCAAACTAGAATCATAAACTTATTGGCCATAAGTTTGACTTAGCATTCTGTGGTCATTCAGGGTCACAGACTCAACAGTAGCTGATTCAGCACTACAGCAACTAAAGATGATTTACAACAAATATCTAGGAAGATTTACAGTGAAACAGTTGTGTAGTATTACTGCTGCACATGTGAGTAAAGTCTTGTTCTCCTTTTTCCTAGACTGAGTGCTTTCACAACTTTATTCAGTTCCTCATTCCAATCTTCCTCTGTTTTGGAACCTGAATCTAAAAATAAAAACATTCATTTCAACATTTGCTTTCTTGTTGGTCTATATCTCTGTCAGTTCCTGGTGATGACCTTCTGTAGTCACAACATTTTTTTACAGGTCTGAATCTATTCAATCTTAAACAAATTTAAGATTTAATAGATCTTAAATCTATATTTGTGTGAGTAACTTGAGTAACATGACACAGGTTACTCACACAATCTTTTGGAGTTTGCGGAGTGTGACATTTGAGTCCTCAACAGTTATTGAAATCACACAGTGTGCACTGAGTGATTTCAGTGCACACTGAAATGTGCACTGGCAAACAAGTGTCTCCTTGGAAAGTGAAAAGGTGTAAATGCATTTAGTTGTCTTTCTTTCAGCTGCTCCGCCATGTTTTAGTTTGAGTTGTTTCAGATCACATAAATTTGTCCCTGCATAATCTCTCGAAATAGTTAGATTTATTAGCTACTTACTCTCCGTGTATATTCTACTCAACCCCACCATCTTCCCTGAATCCTACTTTGTCTCAAAGCATAAGTCACACTCTCACCTGGTATAATCTCTATTAACTGTCATTAGCATTCCTTCCATGTTTCCCATGCTCCATTTGCTTGAAACAATTATCATTCTGCTCATGTTTCTGTGAATCTTCTGCCAGGAGGATTCCTCATACAGACAGATCCTGTCAGTACCAAGAGCTGAACAGCTGCGAGCAACAAGAGCACTGATGAGATCCACCTTCTGAGGAAACATTGCTGCACTTTTATGATGTCAAGTTTATAGTATCTGATGTCGACACTTGTCTGTTGCTGTGTCTTGTTCACCTGAACCGCTTTACTCTTAAAAACAATCTATGGAGAAATATTAAAGCTTTTTCTGTTTTGCCACTTTTTGTGCCTTGGTAGATTTTTAAAAATTAAAATAACTATGTAATTTAATTTGTCTGCTCGTTGGTATTTCTTTATTGCATTGCCTCTGTATTTTGGACTGATTTCTTGTTTTTAACCTGCTGCATGTCTATCACAGTGATGCTGAGGTGTTGATATGCAGGTAGACGTCTGAGGCCTAGCAGAGCAGGCCGCAGACGACAGCTGGACAGTAGACTCCTTTATTCCACTGTAATAAACAAAAGGGAACCTGAGGGACTGGGGCCCCGTGACCACACTGTGAAGGATATGAGTGCTGAAACTGGAGGGTCCCTCTATAATACAGCTCCTGTACCCTTTCACACAGACGTGCACATGTCTTTTCTATCAAGGTTCCAAATCGTTGTGTAATCCCATAGGTTTGAATCTTAAACCTGAAACTAAACTCACTAATTTAACCTTTCATTCAGTGCTCAAAGACTCAATAGCTTCTTAAAATGGATAAGATCAATTTGAATCAGACTGAAATGTGTTGACCAAAGTGTCAATCTTGTGTTGTTCACCTCTCATCTAATGATCAGTGGAGATAAGCAACATAATATCAAATAAAACTAAGATAAGCTGTCAATCATTAGCTTATTTTTCTCCAAAGCTATTATGAGAACAAGCCATTACGAAGGGGTTAAGCAAGGCTACACTAAACCTAAAGGTTGTAAATGCATTAAACTTTTTTCTTTACGTAACACAGACAAGGATGTAAGGAGTTTAAATAAAGAATGTGGGTGTGTTACAGTAGATGGGAACCTAAGAATGGCCTCTTTCATACGACTTCTCATTGACCAGGATGAAGGAAAAATCGTGTGGGCCTTTACTATTTTGGGCATGTGAATCTTTTAGTTTGAAGTTTCTCCCACATGACAGAGATTAGCAGTTCAGAGACGCCATGGTCTTGTGTTTGTACCAGTCTCCTTCCTCTTTTCTCTTACACGTGTTTGTCTTGCTAATAATGAGGAAGAGGAGGAGAGGAAGGAAGAATGTGAGCAGGAAGAAAGACACATGCCTTTCTGTGCCTCTCAGAATTTCAACATGTGAGGTATGAAAGGAAAGTCAATGTCCCTTTACTCCCTTTCTTGCCTGGTTGAGTAATAGAACATTTATTCTGTTTTTTCCTCTTTTTGTGGCATGTTGCTGTTAGCATCTGGCATCTGTAGTAATTTCGTAGGCCAACATTAAATGTGTCCTGCCCCATATTGTCACAATGATGCACTGCCAAGAGCAGCAGGATATTGCTCCAGACATGAAAACATATTTTAGATAGACCAGAAAATATTATAAAAAATTTACAGATTGCCAGGGTACTGTACATAACCTTTTATCTGGACAAAATCAAATTGGGCTGAGACAGCCAACAAGAATGTGTCATGTAACACCAGATGCAACAAAGCCTCTTTTCTACCCTTCATTTTACCGAAAACATTTCTGCAATTTAGACCAAAAATGAGCTCCTTTGATATCCCAATAACGATTCATAATTTCCCTGTCGGCCTTGATGTGAGCTTTCATAAATGTTGCCAGAACTGCAGAACAACAGGGACTGAACAATGCATTAAATGCGTCCCACTGTTTTGTTGAGAAATGAATGACAAGATAATTAGGAGAATCTCATGCAAATGTAACAAAGTGTAAACAGTCGTTAAAAGATTCACCCAAACTACTTACAAAGTTTTGAGTTTCATTTATTTTAGATTGTAGAGGCTCCTGTTGGAAAGTTTCTGTTTTTATTTTAACTTCCTTCATAAAACCTCTCCCTGATTAACCAAACGTTTTGTTGCTGGTAAGAGACTGGTTGTTCACAAAACTACACTTCATAAGAAACAAACAAACAAAAACCTAAACTCAGTGAACTCAAAGTCTGAAAGTAAAACTAGATATTTATGTTGGCAGAAAACAAAAGTCAGGCTTTATTAAAAATAAATCAAACGGTTTGCATTTTGTGATTGGAATCAGTCTGGCAACAACTGATCTGCGTGATGAAAGAACATTGCTGGACAACATATCAACTGTTGAGACACCGTGTTACAGTAAAAACAATTAGCATCCAGGATATGCAAAAAAGGATTAAGTGGAGAGCCGAGTGGGAGGTCTTCTTATGCTTTTTCTGGAAGGAACAAAAGGGCTTTTTAGTTGCCCGCTTGACCACAGACTTGATCAAAATACCTTTCTAGGGAATAAAAAAACCTGAGCAAATAAGTTTTGTTGGTGTTTGAGTTTTGCTGCAAACTGACACTTTGATTAACTGGATTAACAAAAAGGACTGAGAACCTAACATTGCCAAGGGCTAATATTGTGGAGCGGTGGAAACAAATGGGATGTGATCCAAAAGATATCTGTCGTCGCTTTATTCTGCTTCCAACATTTCTGTTTAATGTGCAGCACAGCAGAAGATCAGAGGCAATTCCAGACGCAAAGCCACAGAAATAATCCTTAAACTCATGAAAACATGGATACCTGAGCAGCTTGACTTTTCTGTTCACAAAGTT
The DNA here is from genome assembly GCF_001444195.1 of Xiphophorus couchianus. Lineage (NCBI taxonomy): Eukaryota > Metazoa > Chordata > Actinopteri > Cyprinodontiformes > Poeciliidae > Xiphophorus > Xiphophorus couchianus. Next base: position 8,644,781 of record NC_040247.1, read on the forward strand.
TGCAAAGAAAGCTTTTGAACAATCATTGGTGATCTAAAGTAATTATTCAAGTGTGTTGTCTCAAGTTTTAGTTCTCGGCTGGTCAACGTTGATGCCGGTACAAATATTAGGTTCCTGTAAAATGGGTAGCACAAAGAGAATAAAATGCTATTAAAGATTAAGCTGATTATTAGTGACCAAAGCTTAAATGCATAATATTAGATGTATGTATAATACAAATACAAATAGCTACATAAATATGCAAAGTTGTGACATACTGTAGATATGTTGATAACAAAACCTTATTCCACCAATTATTGCGCTGGTTAGTCAGATCAAAGCCTAAAAATACAACAGCTATAATTTTCATAAGCACAAAACTGATTTAAACAGATCACAACTAAATAATGAGTCACTATGAACTCAGCCAACAGTCCAGAGCCAAAATATATGTGTCTAATCAGATATGTGCTGGATAAATGAAGGAGGCAGTAATAACATTAGCAGCATTGGTGACATGGCACTGTTGTTTTTCATAACAGAACCTCTGCAGAGGCACAAATCTCTCAAAGTAACACTTGGGTCAGTCGGGCTATCAACACTGTTGCAGCACAGTCAGCACTCTTGGCCAACAACTAGAAGGTCTCTAGTTCAGATCTCTCAGGGGCCGTTTTGTGTGGAGTCTGAATGTTCTCACCAAGTGTAAGTTTTCTCCTTACCCAATTCCACTAAGAACCAAAATGCCACTGTAGCTAAAAAACAAACGATTGCAATACGTTGCATCTGCCTTTTGTTAGAGACAGTTTGATCAGTTAATTTTCAGCTGATCTTTGGTTGTAAATACTGTTGCCTCGAACCAACAAGGCCCTGTGTTGAATTCCTGACAGTTCTGTGTAAAGTTGCTCTCTGGGTACTCTGGTTTCCTCAGAATGCAGAGTCATTTTCAATAAATTAGAATATGTTCTCATAAGGTTGTCTTGGCAGATAAAAAGCACCTTGTGAAAACCTACTTAAAGGTTAAAAACCTTTAAGCAGGTTTATTTGGTGCACTTCTGTATTAAAATGTTTCTTTAATGTGCGTCACTGTCCCTGTGACAGATTGGCAACCTGTCAACTTTGTACACCGTGCCTCTCACCCTATGGCCTCTGGAGGCAGAGGTCTCGAGAAAGACCCCATGCTTTGCCCAACCCATGTAAATATTCACCATATAAATTATATGCAGATATTATTTGTGAGATTTGATCAGATTTTTGTTTAGTTTCCTAACTCCCTTTCTCAGTATATGATGGTGATTATTGATAACCTGGTTGCTTAAAACTGAACCATGTTTTGTCTTACATGACTTTAAATTATGACAGCTGGGTCACAAACTAGCATGCAAACATAAAAAGGTACACCCTCAGATTACACTCTTGCTTCCTTCATTTCACAGAAACTGAAGTTGGAAGCTGTTTCTAAATGGATCAAATAGGAAGCAGTTTATTCTCTCCGCAGGCTGCCTCAGTCTGTCCCTTCAGAAAAAACATCCTCTCACAGAGCGGTCAGTAGGTCTTTTGTTGCAAGACATACTTTCTTCTTCAATAAACATTATAATATTATATTAGACATACCGAGATGTGTCTTTCTGATAGCCACAGAAAATCAGTGTTTTCTCTCTATCTTCAATACAGACGAACTTCCTGCTGCATGGCAAAGGTTGAATCCAAATATTTCCTTTGGATTTGAAAATTGCATCATGAACAAACCCGCTGAAAGAGCCATGTTAACAAATAATTACTATTTCTTTAAACCCTTCATTGGAGACCCCTGTGTGAAATGTATTCCTGCAAGAACAAAGAAGTCTACAAAAGACTACAATGAGTGATTTTATGTAATTGGACCAGACTGCAGACCTTATTTCTTTGTTTCATAATATTAAATTCAGCTGAGGACTGTAAACAAGACGGTTAACTCTGCATGAAGAGGTGAAAATTAGTTCTGGTGAATTCTTGATGAATTGTCTCTAACAGGATGTCCTCTCCATCTTCCTGGCCTCCATCTGCCCCTCCCTCTCTGCCCCCGGCTGCCCCTCGGGAGGATGCAGACAGGTGGAGCTCCGGGGTGTAGGTGAAGCTATAGGATGTACGGTAAATGAGGCCGTCAGTTCTGATGAGCGACAAAGGAAGAGTGATAATGCGACGAAAGCAGCGCCAGTTGTCACTATAAACTGAAACATCAGGAATAACGCAGAGCAGAGATTTGGGAGACCTAAAGAGAGAAAAGTATAGAAACAGAGGAGTAAGATTTATGAGAATAAAAGCAAGAGAATAAACGTAGACATGCTTAACTTCACATTTGTCATTTGACTTGATGTTACTTGTATATTTACACAAGTAGTAGATAGGGTCACTAAACGTCAGGTAATAACTGAAATAGTGTATAATATTTCTATTTAAAGTTGTGTTACAGCTCAAATGACAAATAAAATACAGTCAGGACTTTGTATTGTCATTATGGTTAAATGTATGTAAAAAATCAGTAAAAAGTAAAACCATTTAAAAACCTTCCATAATTTACATAAAGTTGTCTCCTGGTAAGTTAAAAAAAATTCTCTAATTGCTTCAGACAAAATGAAGAAACAAGAGTAGTGTAAAATAAACAAAACCAGAGAAATAGTCATTTGTCATTTAAAGCGAAATTACACTTTGGGGCTATGTGGTTATGAAAGGTCATGTTGCTGTCTGGCTTCAGCTTTTCATACAAACAGCACTTTGTGGAAGGCCAAGTTATTCAAACAAGGCTTTCCTAGATACGACCGAGCTGCTGAGAGGATTTCTGGCAGAAACTCGTGGTGAGCTGTCTTCCACCAGAGACCCTAAAGTATGATTCCCCAGCTCTTCAGGTGTGGGATCTGAGGCCAGTTCTTGCGTCAGAGGAACTGCTTTCATCCTGTGTGAGATTCAGTAAGAGAATGGATGGCTGTCCAGTTTCTTCAGAACCATCCTGTAAATTAAAAGCTCCCACGGAAGAGTTAAGTGGAGGAGTCTCCACTCCATCCATCCATCCATCCATCCATTGTCTGTTCACCCTTGTCCCTAATGGGGTCGGGAGGGTTGCTGGTGCCTATCTCCAGCTACGTTCCAGGCGGGAGGCGGGGTACACCCTGGACAGGTCGCCAGTCTGTCGCAGGGCAACACAGAGACATACAGGACAAACAACCATTCACACACAACACACACCCCTAGGGAGAATTTAGATAGACCAATTAACCTAACAGTCATGTTTTTGGACTGTGGGAGGAAGCCGGAGTACCCGGAGAGAACCCACGCATGCACAGGGAGAACATGCAAACTCCATGCAGAAAGACCCCGGCCGGGAATCGAACCCAGGACCTTCTTGCTGCAAGGCAACAGTGCTACCAACTGCGCCACTGTGCAGCCCGAGTCTCCACTCCACTTAAGTTTACCCAGTACTTCTCTGTTTACCTCCCTCCTATCATAATCTGGATTTCCCTTTATTGAACTCACTTGAACATCGTCTCAGCTTCTCTGTTCCCAAACAACATCTTGAGGTGAGGGCTGAAGTTTTCTCCATGGATCTCCAGCATGGCAACATGTCCTCCACCGTTCACCTTCAAAAACATACAGAATTTATGAAGAATATATTTTTAACTGAGATATTTTGTTCCCTTTTATATTAGGTTAAATAGAACTGCAGATTAACCCATTTAAATAATGCGGATGTCTGTAGTGTCAACATGTACGTAACTAGATAAGGTGAAACTGATTTAAGAAAATCTATGGAAAAGAACTCCAAAATATTTTTAAAGAAGTCATGCTTTGACAAACTCACCTCTAACCCATTAATAACAGGAAAAGGACTGACTGGGGTCTGAATGCAGGTCAAACCCTGATTAAAGGTGAATTGAACCACTTCCACACCAATGATGGTCCAGCAGGATCCATCGTTTAGCACCACCCTGCTGGAGTCTCTGATGCTGGATGGAGCCTCATCAGAGTAAAGGTGGAGGAAATGTCAGAAGACAAGTTGACATAAAGAGATTGAGATAATGAAAAAAATTAAAGATAATGTAGACGGAGCATAGAAAGAAAGGAAAAGAGAGTGAGGTGATGCTTTACCTGGTACTGTATGATGGTATCATTCAATAGGCACAGATAAGCGTTGGGATTGTCTCTGAAATGAAAGGCACACTTGTGTAGCTGAGAAACGGGTTCATCCACGTCTAAGATGGCGTGCTGCTTGTTGACCTTCCGGATAACCTGAAGGGATCGAAAAGCTCAGGAATGTTTTCAGACCCTCAAAGATAATTTCTGCAGAAAAAAAAAAATCTAATTCCTGTGAAAACGAGTTTAGTAAGCTAAAGGAACAAGCTGAGATTTTACTAAAAACACCTCACTTAACTTTTTAGTGGTGGATTAAAGTTATATCCAAACATTTACATGCAGTAAACTTTTCACCAGTTCACAGCTGGGCAGAGAGGCAAAAAAAAAAAAGTAATATTCAACCTGAAAGCAAACTAACTTATTTTATTCTGGACATCTTACAATAATGTAATCAATTTAAGTCATAGAAACCCCAGACTTGAGCATGGCTTAATGGAAATAATCCAATATCACTGTTCTGGTCAGACAGGCTGCTGTAAATGAATTAGACATAGCAGACAGTGCAGTGGTTTTGCTCTTGTCACAGTTCTGACAGGCACAGCCGAGAGGTGCTGAGAGATCCCATATTATCTTTGTAGTTGAGGGAAAGTAAAATCAAAGCATAATCACAAAGGCAGCCTGTTAAGCTGCCTTTTACGCTGCCATTCACTCACGTTGGCTACATAATGCTATCATTTAGTTTAAAAAATGTGCTCACTAGCAAAACAATGTCTCTTTTCAAAGTAAAAAAACCCAACAATTTTTATATCAAGTAATTTCTCACAAAAAGGACCAGACTGTTTTATGAGGTATAAAAATGTAAATATTTTGGAATATTGATGGCTGTATAGAAATGTTTCCTTTTGTATAACGTTTTGAATTTCCTACCAATAATGAATATCAAGAGGACAAACATGCAGATGGCAAGAGCAAAGAGAAAGAGTCGTTGCACAGCTCTGCATAGTGGCTTCCTGAGAATAATAGTTGCATCGCAATTGAAAATGTACAAGGTTGGCGCCAGTTTCCTCCCCTGAAGCAGGATAATGTGTTGCTGAGCAAGCAGTCTATCGATCTGCATTGTGATGAGTGTGGCTTGTAAGTGTAGCTATTATGTAAAAGCACTTTGATTGGTCAGTATTTCCAGGAAATTACTAAACCACATAAGCCCATCTGTAATTCTAGCAGCTGTGTGTCTCATCCATCCCTCTCTGTACTTTCTCATCTGTAGTTGATGTTGTTGTTGAGTAGTGAAACCGTTGCTTGATTTAATAATTTTGACCAGTTTTGATGTATGTATGAATATTAATATAAACAATTAATATTTATTAAGGAAGCTAATAACAATCTCAAAATCAATCTCGTCAATCCAGTCAATCAATAAAAATATTTCAGTCAATTAACTTTGGTAATTTCATGTTTTAGGTCCAGATCGTAAATATTAACAGCCTACAATTAAAACTTCTCTTACTCCACAGCTCACAATATTTTAAAAATGTTGTTTTAATACTTAAGTCTGCTGATCTGGTTGAACTTTATGGTCCATACATCCAACCTTAAACATCTGGGAGCAAACCACTAAAGGAATCAGAGCCAACAATCTTGTCACGCTAACAACTTAGCAGGCAAATTTTTTCTAACTTTAAACAAACTGTGCAGTAATAGGAATCGACTACAATAACATATAGAGGTGTAGCATGAGGGTATAATTTAACCGACTTTCACAAGACCCACAGCAGAGTGTGTTGTGTCAGCAGCTCAAGGGCTGTGAGAAAAAGGTCTGTTCAGCGAAAAATGAGGGACTCTGCTCAGACATTTATCTAAGTCTGGAATAAATTGGAAGATGGGAGAAAATGGAGAACTTTTATGGGACTAAATGTTCACATAACCATCTAAGGGTCAGAGTTGATATTATGTTAGGATGAAGGGATAGGAGCTATTTTAAATGCTCTGCAATTATAGAACAAGGACAAAAACAGAGTGAGATTATTCTCTTTAATTTTCCCAAACTACTGATTAATCATAATTGCTACTTATAATACTTTGGGGTTAATATTTTGGTGGAAACTCTCAATAGACAAATTTTCTCTTGGTTCCTTTTGATGGAAAGTTGAGCTAAATAAGGATATTAAAAATATGATCATCTTGGCATATTTGTATTCAAAGAATAAAAAATCTGACCAAAATTTACTGAACATGTGTTTCAGATTACATGTTACATTCATGTTGTTTCTAAATACAGCATGAAGCTGACATTAATGATGATTTTGTACCCTTAACAACAATGAGTTTATGACAAAACTATAATCCCAAACATGAACTTATTCATGTCCACTGCACTGCACACAACCACCTCACACCTGACATTTTGGTTACTTCTGCTGTTTTCTTCAAGTCACTTCAAAATGTCCCTTTTTTCTGGTTTAGTCTAAATAATCTTTTATTCCTGCAGGTCTCATCCCAAACTCTGCATAGTATGAATATTTTCATAACCTCAGAGTTCCTATGCTGTGCTTGTTGAAATATGTTTAAGTTTCTCTTATACGACTTATCCTATTTTGGTAATTTAATCATTCTGAAATCTTTTGATGTAGCTATTTTGGTAATTTAATACCAAAATATTAAATTGGTATTAATTTAATATTTTAAATTAATCAAAGATAGCTACAAATCTTTGATGTAGCTATTTTGGTAATTTAATAATTCAGAAACCTTTTGATGTAACTTATTCGCACTGCAGTATTTAAAGTGACAGTTCTCTCTTAGGAAACAAAGCATTACAGCAAAACTGAGGTCCATGCCCTAAATTTGCACGTGTGCTTGAATGCGTGTGTGTGTCTTACCATGGGTGGCAGGGCAACTCCTGACTCAGTGCAAATGAACTGAACCACAGAACCATAACAGATGAAGCCTTCACTCAGCACAATCCCACCCTGGTCAGCACGCTGGTCATCCACTACAAACACACACAAGAACTTTGTGTGACTATTCATAGAAATGTTTCCACTATGTGAATAAATCTTTTCTTATTAAATATATTTAATTTCCATAAAGTAGTGTATTTTTTGTGAAGACAGACAGTAGGAGTGATGTGGAGATGGTGTGAGGCACGCTGATGGATGACCACTTGAGGCTGAGGTTTTGGCTGTGGGAGGTCTGCGCTCACGAAGCACCATGCTACATAAATAACCTCCCTGACCTTTAGGTGGGCTCCAGTGCACTTGTGAGGGGGAAAAGGCTGATGAATACCTGCTTACACATACAGCATCTTTATTAACGCAGGGTGGCTGAATTATGAGGTGAGCTGTCTGATAACTACAAGTAGAAGTTTGATGCTATCAAAAAGATATTTGCTGTTAGACCTCATGAGTCAACATATTTGTGGAGATGAATATATATTTTAGCACTTTACCATATCCAATCTTAATTTTGTGTTTTTTTATTTTTATTTTGTTTCTGTTCAACCATTGGATGCATATTTCACCTTCCACATTTATTGGCAACCCTTACAAAAACCATACAAAAAGCATAAAAATGATGAGAACCCATGTTTATCTTGTCATCAGGCATGGTAAAGGGTATGGTACTGGTGGAAAAACAATGTTCAAATCTCACTTAGAGAACTGCTACAAAGAATTTGTCTTTGCAACCATTTGATGGCAATTAAATAAAGTCTTGCTGCGTTGGAGGAATTCTGAGAAAAATAAAATTCTGTCTTGATATCAAAAACTTAAACATGTGGTTTACTCCTAACAAACATTCCATGTTTGAAGATGTGGGAAAGCATCTCTAGCGCAATGTTGGGTATGGTGGAGGATCTGAGATGCTGAGCACCTGTAACACACTGTTAGAGTACATTATGGAGTACATCCATTGGCTTATCAACCTTCTTCCATGGACATTAATGTCTCCAGTCCTCAGTTTTACAGCAAACTGGTGCTAAACAGAAGATAGCATTTTACCTTGGATACTCTAGAGAGATTGATTAATGAGAACTTGAGAATTTTTTGCATGTCCTAATCATGTGAAATTTTAAAGGATTGCACATACCTACTAGAACATCCAATATTCAATATAAAATATCTCCTTGTTGAAGTCATGACTTAGTTCTCAGTTAGATAATTATCTGACTCCACTGAGATTTTGGCAGAATACAAGACGCATGATCACGTCTGAATACAAAAACCTTTGAAAATACTTTACAGGTAGTACACCAGCAGTGACACACACTTGCATACATTTACCCATGGTGATGGTGAAGGCTGTCCACTGTCTGGCACTGGCTATGAAAGCTCCTCTGTCCACTGAGAGGTAACGAGTGCTGACCGTCTGTGAGCGTAAACGGTTGAACAAAGCCACTTTGGAGCAGGAGGATATACACACTGGAAATACATAAAGGCACACTGTAAGACACACTACACTTATTCATACCTCAGGTCTTTCTGTGATGAGTAAGAGTGTACATTTTGATATTTCATGCGTCGTTCCCATCTTCTGCTGTAATGAACAGACCATCGTGATGATTGTGCACTGTTAGACCTGTCAAATACTGCTTAATAATTAAAGTTCATGTCATACTTGAAAGAGTCTGCATATTATGAATCTTAATATATTTTTTATTGTTCCAATAAAAAAATTTAGACTTGTATATGTTGGTGCATTCACCATTTCAGTAAAATTTGGCTCACTGGTTAAGCAACACAAAATGAAGCCATACATTGTGCTGTAATGCCAAACTAAATGTGTGGTCTGCCCCATAAAAAATGCTAACTGCCCCAAAGGTACACTTATAACTACACTGGTCCACCAAAAGATCCCGATTTGACTACTGAAGAGGGTCAAACTTTTAAGCAAATTAGCCTCCTATTTGTTTCGCAATTTTACACTGATGTGGGTGTTTAAGAGTGAGTATATCCAGAAAAATACATTCTAAATTCAATAACTTTAATTCAAGCTAATTTTTCTCTCTATATTGATTTTCTTGTCTTCCTTTCTACCTTAATGTTTTGTTGTTTATTGTACAATTTGTACATCATTCTAATGTTAGAAATTTACTTTGCTTTGTTGTAAAAGTAAAGTAAATAAAAACAGGTAGATTTCCTGGATTGAAAAGCGTGACTCACAGTCAGCATTCTTCATGGACTGTCTCTTCTGGGAAGGTTTGGAGATCACTTTGATCATCCTGCTTTGGAAGGAACCCACTTCCTGTCTGTTGCCTAAAAAAAGTCGCAGCAGCAGGCAAAAATGCTTCCTCTTGTCTTGGTCGGAGATGAAGAGGGACTTTGCACAAGCAAACAACTGCTGCAGAAACAATGACAGTCAGTGTCAAAACGAAAAAAACAGAAAAATAAACTAGAACTTACTGGAATATTTCTGTCTCAAACCATTTTTAGAGAAAACGTTCAATTACCTCTAAACCAGAAAAACAAAAGCAGAAGTACAGCTTTGTTTTTCTCATGCTGCTGTAATTACCCACGCATCCATCTGGACACCCAGATGCCGTCTCCAGCTCATTCTGGAGGATCCCAAACAATTCCCAGAAGGGTTTTATGATCCCTCTAGCAAATGCTAGGGCTGCTCAAGGTTCACCTGATTCAAATGACTTTGATACCTCCTCAGCATGCCATTAACTTTTGTTGAATCTTCTTAATCACCTGTTAATTTAATTTAGGTGTGTGGGGAAAAACCTATGCAAGACAGCGGGGTTGTGTAACACTGCTCTACACCTTACCACTTCTCCCTTCTCCCTTTGAGGTGGAGTCTAATCTCCAACCAGCAACCTGTGACTTAAGGGTTGGGGTAATAGACACTTGCCCATTTTGCACTCTACTGCAAATTGCTCCAGGACACACAGGAGGTCATGACCGTTGACCCTTGGGGAACTGTGCTGTAAACCTTCTCCAGATTCACAAAACACATGTAGACCAAGCTCCCATGAATCCCTCTGTGATTCTGGAGGAATAAAGATCTGGACAACTGTCCCCAGGGTCAGGATGAAAATGCCTCTGCACCTCCTGAGAACATGGTGACTGGATCGAGGAGATCCTCACAGTATCTCCCAAACTAATGTTTGAAATGGCCCCAAAAATCATGAGCATGCCCTTTAATTTCTAAATAAACTTTTCTGAAGCTAACCAAAATTCTTTATTATCTGAAAATCCTTTTCAATACCAAATAAAGGCCACTAGAGCCAACAAAACAAAAAAAGAAAATGATTTTGATGGTTGAAGTTAGATAGTATTGGTGCCAAAAAAAGTATTTGGAAACAAACATGAATTCTAACACCACATTTGTAAAAAACAAGGGAAACATAGCTTTCTCACCCTTGAGTTTGGTTGCTCATCAAAAAGCAGTTTGAATGCATCTGCTTGTGACTGACTGGAGCTGTCCAGACACATGTAACCACATATCCGATAGACTGAGTCCCCATAACCTCCCGCTGCAGGACAAGTAGTGAGAGAAAAATAGGGAATGTTGAATGGGGTGGTAGGAAGTCAGACAGAAGAAGAAATAATTTAGATTGAAAAGGATGATTTGATATCTTAATTTAAATGTTTTTGTCACGTCACCTTTCAAATGATCCTGCACGACTCTCCATCCATGACCGCTGATATAAACACAAGGTGGAGGGCAGAAAAACCTGATGGAGATGTGGAAGGGTACATCAATATAAATATACAAGCAGTTTGTTCACTTTTATGCACATTTTAATAACTGTACTGAACTTTTTCGTAGGTTGTAAATCTGCCCTTACTGTACAGTCTCTTATTTCTTATTGTGAGTCAGACATTTTATTCTTTTTTTGCTCTTATATCTGCTTCTTTCTAAAACTCTAAAATCAATAAGCATATTAGCAGAGTTTTTAGTCAATTGTTTCTGCACTTTAAAGCAGGAACATGTCCAACAGGTTCAAAGAGCTTCTAATGTGTCATGACTTCACATTAGATAAAGGTACAATGACAAAATGAGGGGTTATTTCAAGTTAGCCACATTGTTGTATTTTTTATTTCTGTTATCTTTTGTATTGCAGAAAGCTTTTTTTAATACCAGAGACACATTATCAGACCTTTTCTCGTTGCCATAGGACTTCTGAGCAACCTTGGCGTGCAGGATGGTGACGCTCTGGTCTGCATGTGCTTCCCGTTTTGCCTCTCTCGCTCCACCCAGAAGATGACAGCCTTGTAAGCCTGGGTCAATTCTCCTAATTGGATGACAATGACGTCAGTAACATACAGCCACAGAGTGTATTATTTGTATATCTATCTCTTTCAGTTTTTTATATTAATTCGTCATGGTGGAGCAGCATAGCAAACATGTTGCTTTCCAATATTTTAAAGCAAATAAAAGTACTTTAATATCTGAAACCCTAGTTGAACCAAGTCAAACTACTGTATATTGCTTTTTAAAAAGTCTTTTTTTGTCCTCTTGGCATGAATTTGGATTAATAAAATGTGAACAAACAAATAAAATGTACGTAAACAAACTGAATGTTACACTAAAATGTTCAGCTTAGTCCTATGTTCCTTCAGATTTCCACATGATTCAGCATTGTTTGTTCTATTTAACACACAAAGCTTGACACAAAGGTGACCCACCCCCACCTCCTATCCATCTACCAAACATCTCCCCACCATTCTTGTCTGCCCTCACATCTTGCTTCACTTCCTTAAGTAGTACCACAAATTATATCCTTCTTTCAGATCTACAAAACCAGTAAATCATCTGACTGAACAGAGTGCTGCTCAGTGAGAGCACTCACTCTTCTTCTTAAGCCAACTTAAATTAAAAAAAAAAACTCTTCATTATCATCTACTATCTCCATCTGTAGTTACAATAGCTCTGCACATTAACTCAGGTGTGTTCATAAAAATAAAAAGTTTAAATTGATGTTAGGGTTTCCATTTGTTTGTTGATTTTCTGTTTAGTTAGTGGATTTTCTGCTAAACTGATTTTCAAGTAGATCAGTTGAGCAGTAACTAAGGGTCAAATTGTTCTGTTAGGCTGCTGTCACATTTACTGTGTTTTCTCTCCACTGTAACAAAGTAATAAGGAGGCAGAAGCAAAGTAAAGTCCCAGAGGCCTGGACTCTGGAATGTTACTCATAGTGAAATCTGTCAACACAAAAAGAGGAGAGAAGGAAGGCAGATTTTAAGGAAGGATTGATAAAACAGGTTTGAATTGTATGACTGTTCATTTGTAGATGCAACTTCCGTCCCTCAGGACAAAACCATGACAATCTTAAAAACTAACATAGAAAGAAGTATGTATATATATTTTTATTGCTGACAGAATAGAGTATGAAATATTTATATAAACAAAAAGCCAGTGTGCTACAATTTGTTTTTCTTGCATTTATGTGACCAAAAACAGTAACTCCGAATATTGAACAAAGTTTTCTGAAAATGTTAACACAGAAAAGGAAACAGAGCAAGAGCTGAGCAGATGACAGCACTCAGTAGTTCAGCTTTGCATGTTCAATATGTGTCAACCTGACTTTCAGAGAGGGGGAAGGAAAGCAAAGACAAAAAATCAAATGTTCAAATGACAGATGTAAATCTGAGCAGTCTGCTTTACATGTTTGCTTTCTAAGCCATAATCAACATTTTGCCCATGTTTGAGGACGATCGCATTCACCCTGTTTAAACCTGCGTGGATGTAGCTATTTGTGTGGTCAGTCACCAAGGTGACAGTCACCTCTTCAAAAGGTCAAAGAACAGTACGATAAGTTAGGAGTTCAGACCTTCTGGTATTTCACAGGAGAAACACTGAATGGGCTGAGGACAAAGTGGGTGGGGGAGGGAGAGAACGACTTCCTACCTCCAAAAGTAAATATTCTGCTGCATTTGTTGCTCTAGTCAAGAGTTTTAGTGATACAAGAATGCATGACTCAACTGATGTTAGGGCTATTACATTGGACGAGTTTCAGATTGTAAAACCATAATGCTCCTCCAAAACAAAGTCTGCACCAGAACCTGTCCAGTGTCTAACCTGAGATGACAAAAATGTTATATATTTTGTCACAAATGAACTTAAACCAGAATCCACAAATCTAATAAGATGTAAGAAAGTAGAATAGTGTAGATTTATTACTTTGTTTGAGGACAGGAAAGATTAAATATCCAAAACGATTGGGGTACTGGTTCACCTCTGCTCCAAACTCTCACTGATATTCGGATTTTAGCAGGGGGTGCGGTCTCCCCCTCCCCTAATTTTCTCCTGGCATCCTAATATATCAACTCAACTCAACTCCTTCATTCCATCGGTTCCTAAATGAGAGGTTAGACCTCGAGCGCATTTTCACGTCCAAGCGCTCATTCCCCACGCCACGGCAAGGGTTCCTCTGACAAAGGTTTGGGATATTCTGAACCGCGACCTTACGGCCTCTGACCCGGGTAACCGTTTTGTTGTTGTGTGCAAGTTGGTTTTTGTGCCGGAGGTGAAGAACGTCGGTGCTAAACCGGCTTACCTGTCCCATCCGCCGGTCCGCGGTGCGTCGTGTCCTGGCATCAGCGTCCCCAGGTGAGACAGCGGATTTGTTGGATCCGGGGGAAGTGGGAAGGTGGGGAGCAGAGCGGAGTCTGTGTGCGAGAATATCGCCTGTTGCATGGACGTTTCTGAGAGACCGAGAGAGATTTGTGCTAATAATCTGTCGAAAAACGGGGAACATCCTAAGACCATTTTAGTATCATTTAAAAACGCTTTTGGCATAAGGAGAAAATCTTGTGCAGCTTAAAAAATATGAATCCTTTCAGAAGCTGCCGATTGCAGCTCAAGTGGTTGTTGCGTTTTGTTTTGTCTGTTTTTGTTTTTTACCAAAAACTTTACATATCTTTAAAATGTTCATTTTTCGATCTAAGGACCAATAAATAAAGTTAACAAATCTATTTTTTATTTTATTTTTTGCAAAATGATGCTGCTGTAAATGTTTTGCTCTAAGGAGTAAAAAGCTGACAGATTTTTGATATTTTTCGAAATGTAGAAAGTGCATAACGATTCCGCTGTGAGGTTTGAAAGTTTGTGTTTGAATGAATGCTAGTGAGGGAGTGCAATGCTCTAGGTTCCCACTGGTTGCCTGGAGGTGACGCTGTGTACAGGCAGCATGAAGGTGGTGGTCAGAAAGACAGACTGATTAGTCAACCTGTCTAAGCAGAAAGAAATGAGTTATACATCAAACTGAAACTGAGTGTACACCCACATAGACAGATAGAGGGTCATTGGATCCAAGATTGTGTTGACCATTATAAGCAATTGAGGCAGTTTAATATATATTTCTGCGTCAACTACATACTTTGCAAATGAGAATGAGCAAAATGTAAAATTGGTTGTCAAACCACTTTGCTCCTTATTTCTAACTTCTAACTAAAGCATAGCCAATATTAAGTGTTGGGCTTTGCTATCAGATGCTCTGCAGAAACTCTTTCTTTTATCAAACCAAACATGACTTGGAAGGGAATTTTTAATCTTAACCTTTTTGCTTTTGGATATTGCAGCCTCTTATAGGTTCAAACAAGATGCTGAACACAACGACTCTTAATGAATGAATTGTGGCTCTGGTAGATCTACAGGAGCTCAGCAGGTATTTCAGTGAGCTGGGTGAGCTGGTAGAGCTCCAGTAAAACAGTCAGGCAGTCAACAAAACTGCTAACAGTAGCAGAGTCAACATCTGCTTCCAATCTAACGCCACTAACAAGAAGTGCAGTGTGTTCATCTGTGCATGCGCTCCAGCTGTCACTCAAATCCCAAATCACTAAGAAGATGATCCAATTACTGGGAGACTGTCTCTGCTCTCCTTCCGATCTCTCCTTTTACCCACAATTACATCAGAATATCTTTCTGCGTCAGTGTGTATGGACACATGGTCTACTTCTTTGCTTTCCTTTTTCATCTCAGTTCCAAACTGTCTGTCAAATTTATAGAGAAATTATATTTTATATATATACAGTGTAACTCTTTTTTTTTTATTTTATTTTTTTACCTCATCTGCACATGCCATTTCTCTCTTTTCCACATCTTACCCTCTTTACTCCTACTTTAATTTCCGCTCCCATTAAGAGAGGATCATCTTACATCATACTCGTCATACTCGGTGGGCAAACAAGGGTGAATATTGTCAGAGTTGTTCTTCAGACATCAACTCATAAGACCATAAAATAGAAGTTAAGATTAATTGCTCACTTATAAATGCATACAAGCTACAACACCTGGTCCTACATTTAGAATAATTTTATATCTTAACCATCATGATTATATACTTATATTTTTAGATATGTAATCCCAGCCCTTTAATTGGGCCACTTCTGTTCTGCAGGGGAAGTTGCACATTATTTTTGAGGTGACAAGTATTGGTGGCAGGAAGCACTTTGATGGACTCATTGTCCAAAGAGTTTAGCACTTATTGGACAATTTTTAGACTTATGGACAATGACTTATGGGCTTTTGATGATATTTGGAAAGGAATAACTTGATTTTTGAGCAAGCTTAAACTTATTGAATGTGGTAATTATTTCAAGATAAAAAAAAGTGTGTCACTCCTGTCCATTGAACACTTAAGTGGCTTTCGGTATCTGTTTAGCCTCTAAGGTCTAAGAGTTAAAAGGAAAAACACTCTTAAAGCAAATAGTTTAATAGAAATGTCCAATATGACAAGCTTGAAATTGGCATATATGCTAAATATATTGCACATTCCCCTGTTGCAACTGTAACATCTTGAAAGTCCATTGTTCATAATTTGTTTGACAGCTGGCTATATAAATTCAACATTGCAGCATCAGTGTTGTTTAGTCTTGTGGTTCTGGGATTTTATTTTAGGTTCTGCCTGAGTTTAATTTTGCTTACAACTTTCTATATTTGCTCTTTTTTAAGTGCATGCATTATAACTGCTTTTGAGAAAAATATAAATCTTTTGCATGCATCAACTTATGCTATCGCAGAGGTTTTCCTGTGAACTTGCGTTTAATATTCCTGCTTATGCCAAATTAAATGTAAGTAAAGAATGGGTACCAGGTGACTGTCTTAATGGTAATACAGATGATAAAGTGTATGTATTGGATGGTTAACATCCACAAAACTTTTGCTTTGAGAATGAAAGATGAAGGAAAAATAATTATGGCATAAGCTTATAATTGCATGTTAGATGTTAATATGCAAATTATATGCTGTGCCTTGCAGGTGTATCCATGCCCTGGAATTCTTCCACACTTTTTCACAATGCAACTATTAGTGTCAATGCATTCTATAGACATTTTATCTGATAGACAAACACAAAGATTCGCATAAAGGCTCTGAAGGAAAATTACATGATTTTATATCTTTCGAGCAACAATCTAAAAAATGTGGACTTCATCCAAGAATCAGACAACAGCTGATAATTTAATTTCAGATTAGGAACATCTGTTCTGTGAAGGCTCAGACATTTGTAGGAGTACTTTAGTGAAGCATAATGCCCCAGTCTAAGTCTATACCTACATCTAATTGAGAAATTACAAAAGGAAAGTTGCCTTCCATACAATCTGACTGATCTTGAGTTATTTTGTAGAAAAAAATAATCAAACGAAAACAGAGTAAAGAAACATAATACACGAGTTACTTCTGATATTTTCTCTTTTGCTATTCAAGCCACAAGCAATATCTTTTAGGGTTATTTTAATAGTTTAATATAATTTCTGTTAGTTGATGTTGCAGGGCCACGTCTGTGTAGTTTTGATAAGTCATGATCTGTTGCCACTTGATGCAATTACATTCTTCTCTGCGGAGCTTTAAACCAAAACAAAACTATAGACACAAACTCAGGCACTTATCCACTGGCATTTTCCCACAAATCAGTCTGACAGAGGGTCAAAATCAACATTTACTCACCTTGTCTATTATCATCTGTGATGTCCACTTTCTCCATGACAGCCTTTGCTCATTTAGGATTGGGTGCACTTCACGTTCATGGTCTCTCTGTGTTGACAAAGGTTGTGTAGAAAATCTTCAAGTCCAACTGTACAAGACCCAGTTGTTTATGAGATGGTCATAAATATCAATATTTAGTTGGACAGGCAAGTGTATGCCAGGCCAAGTTTTATTCTGGCAGAAAAAGAATGTCTCCTCTGTGCTACAGTGGGTCCAACGGCTTTGTAATTTGACTCATGCAGCTGTTGACTTAACTTAGCTTTAGGTTCCAGTTTGATGGTCTGCTGAAATCTAATATTTATTAATCCTCCTATAAGTACAAAACACACATCCTCTGTAATTACTAAAAGGAAAAAAGAAAGTGTCCATCCAAAGATAATGCATACAAGAGTCAATCATTCTTTGCATCCATTTGCAGCCAAGGAAAATCAGGTCATGACTCTTACTGTCAGGTGAGGAGGAAAGATGTTCTTCCACTTCTTGGTTCAAGAGCTGTTCTTTTGATTTAAAGTGAAAAAGTTTCTAGTACCAAAGATTAATTTCTTCTAATTCCATAATTCCTAAACAGTGCAGCGACATCCCATACTCACTGTGTGAAGAACTGCATTAATTAATTTCTGCAAAATGTCCAACTGACCATGAACTGATCCATGCGGTGGTATCTCAGTCCATTCTACAGTAACAGGAGCTTTGATGAAAAACAAATGTGAGAGTGTATTTCTGTTTGCTCTGCATTATGAGCTTATTATCTAGTTTCAGTGTGTGAGAAGTGTGTGGTGTGTGTGTGTGTGGTTCAGTCTATGTACCTAAAGAGATAATCACCTGTTCCTGAACTGCTTCTTTCTCACACACACCTTTCTCTTTAACACACAACATATTTGAAGACTACGTTTTTCACAAATTGAATATTCTGTTTTTTTTATATAGTTATTAAGCCAGTCTAAAGTACAATACATGACATTTAGGCATTTTATTGTGAGAAAGTGATTGTTTTATACTGAGGAAAAGTGTTGCTTTTAAAAGTTTTTGAATGGAAAAATATCAAACAAACAGGAAAGAAATAGGTACAAAAAAAGTTGCTTGTCTTATCTAAAACCTGGCAGTAGACGGGAAAACAGGAAAAGTCTATACTGAAGCTAATCTTTCTATCCAACTCTGTAACAGTCTTTATTTTTATTTTTCTGCATACAGATCCATTTAAAGAATCAACAATAATAAACTTTGTTTAAAAAGGGACAGTGTGCAGCTCAAACCTAAATGTCCCCATTTGATATGCTGTACCAGGTCATAGCACAGTCTAATTCATATCTGCAGGTTGAAATTAGAATTACAATAATATTATTAGAAAGTTAATTCATTATTTTCAGGAACCAATTTCACCAAGTGAAACACATAATTAATTATGGATAGACTTATGTTTAAGCATTTAGTTCTTAGTTGTGATACTTTTCTGCTTATGGCTAATGAAAATATGACATTTAAAATAAGATATTACTCCAGATCTATAAAAAGATATATTAATACAAGAATGTGTGTTTAATATGAAGTTGGTTTAATACCTGCTTAAAGGTCGCTATTTAAGAGGGTACTTTTAGTTTGACAAACAAATGTGAATGTGGACATGCCAGCAGGATGAAAATATAAAACCATCCTTATGCATTTGAAACAACACTTTCTGCAGCAGGTCTGCCATACTACTTATATTCACAGAGGTGACACACATGATAAAGTTTGCTTCCTTTGCGATGGTGTTTACGTTCATCTTAAAGAGTGACATCTCTTGCAGTGTCTCCAGCTGCGTTTTTTTTACCTAGCAACAATTTGAACACTAAGTAACAGTGTTTGTGTGAAAAAGCACACTTGCATAATTTACTACAATCCTAATCCATCTGTAGCGTTATCTTTAAAAGTGTTTTACTTTATTTGTGTAAAGAGATACCAGAGAAACACCTCAGATTTAAAGACAAAAGGTGCGGGACTATACATTTAGGTAAAGGTCTCATATAAATAACATAGAAAAGAGTTAAATGTGGTCCTCTGAATCACTGTTAGATTAATAATTCACTACTAAATCAACAATCTGTAAAGCATGCCAGACGAAGAGTAAGTTACAACCCAGATCTCCAGTTACACAGTTACATCAGACATGGAGCAACTTGAACATCTTGTTCGTACAATTTATTTTGCAGGAGCCTCAAACTGAAGTTGAGGTCAGCTCAGAGTTTGTTTCATGCAGTGGTTGTATAGTTTGAGTGGACATCAAACTACATCAGTACATCAATATGGTCTCTTACTTCCTAGGTAAGGAAGTAAGGGACCATTACTTCCCTTATTCTTAAGGGAAGTAGAATAGTTTCTTAGTTAAAAAAATCTCTCATCAGTGTAGAATATTTATTAGTCTTAGCCAGGCTAACTATATTAAAATTATGTACCAGAGCCGTGCATCAAATGATCAATACTTATGAAAACAATAGAACAGCAAAACTGTACTGTGCAATAGCCCTTTAATTTCAGAGGATAAGAAAATTAGATACCAGTTTCAGAGTCTTTCACCTCTTCTGTATATGAGCGTATTTTCTAACAAAGTCTACCTACACTGTGCATAACAGAGAACAGTGTTATCACATGCATAATTATACCAAGATTTGGTCTTAACTAGTCAATAAATCACATCAACAGCCTTATCAGTAAGACAAAAATATACAATATACTTTTCAGAGGTCAGCAGAGTCCATAACTCCACAAGAGATTGCTGAAAACTTTTCTGAGATCAATCATCTATGGCAAGTAATCTAAAACAGTTCTACTTTGTACATGCACAGAAGTTTGACACATTTATTAATGAAATGGAAAACCCTAAAAAACATAAAAATAAATGTTTCAAAGCCAAACTTGTACTGCTACATGTATTTAAGAGCAAATAGACTGGTACAAAGAGAACATTGTGTTTTTACTGCCAGAATGTAAAAATTACAGTTTATGTTTCATCTGTTGTAATCTCACTTGCATGCCAGCATATGCCAATGCCAACTTGGGGCCCAGCTATTCTTCAGAAGTAGATCTATAAACGTAACGGCTGGTTGGCGCTGCAGTATGTGGCATCAAACTGCCTCACAAACATTTAACTGCTGTTTGCTTTGATTTTAAACTCAAAGTAGATTTTTCTTTGCAGTTTATTTCAACTTTCAAATGTTCAGTAATCACACGGCCTGCTATATTTTTGAAGAACGTAAGGAGGCAAACAATTGTGATTTATGCAAAGTGTTAATGAAAGGAAATAGGATCTCAGTAAAAGCCACACTGATAACTGTCAACACTGTTTGCAGCTTTCACCACTGGCCAGTTAATAAGATGTTTAAAGAGAAAATATGTTTCTCTGGGCTGAATGATCTTCTTTGTGGATGCTTATAGAACACGTGCTGGCCTGTGGGAGGCAGTGGAGATGTTTGTGCTTGAGTGTCAGTTGTGCTGAGCAGCAGCAGCAGGATTGTAGTGGGTCATTGTTTGGTGACTGAACGGTAACTTTGAGAGGACGACTCAAAATGAGGAGTGGGGGTGGTGGGTAAGGGGAAAGTTAGATTGAGAAGTCTTTGTTTAACACACACACACACACACACACACAATTCATGGTTAGACAGCCTCAAGTCTCAAGCCGTCTCATTAGTGGCTTATTAGATAAATATAATACAGCATAAAATATTAGCTTTCTTTTTCTAATATTCTTTCTGGGTCCTGTTGTTTATTCTAACAGAATCACTAGTGTCTATTAATTTCACAGTCACAAGCCAACTTTCCATCCATCCATTGCTCTCTCCCTCTATTCCTCTCTCCCCCCCTCCCTCCCAGGAACTTCTTGCTATGGGGCAGCATTTCTAACATCTACAGCATTCCAGTTTGCAGCCTGTCTTGATTACATGCCAAATAATGTTTGGACCAAAAGTTTCGCTCAGAGAGAAACCACAGACTATTCATTAATTCATGTTTTTTTCATATTGTAAACTTAACAAGAAGCAGGAAGACAAGTGTTAGTCATTTGTTTGATTTTTTATTTCTTGCACATTCAGATTCATCCTGCTACAGATTTTTTTCTCCTTTGACTATTAAGCCAACTGTGGTCAAATTAGCTTCTAGCTCCACAAGATTAGCTGTTCACAAACACCCTGCCTGCTGATGCATGCTGATTATATGTTTAGCTTTACAAGGCTGCCACACAGTGGATATTTTTGGTAACTGCTGGTACACAAGAAACAACACTAGCAGTTGTTTTATTGGTGTGGCTGCTGAATCAATATCGTAATTATGGCATGAACAGTATTATGTCCTCATCCCTCAGCTTCAGGATTCCAGTTATTTCTTAAATTTTGAGCAAAAGGGGTCTTGGTAGAGAAATTGTTTTTGTTGTGTGTTTTCAGTGTAGTCAACAGGAAGCATGTTCAACATATTCAATGTTACTAAGGCCTTTTTTGTCAAGAAAATGGAAGCTGTAATATGTACCATCAATGATGCAGATGCTATGACATCGTCTCTATAATAATGTTTCAGTTTTACAAGGGGTGAATCAAAAGGGCAATTTTGTGTAAGTGTTTTGACTTATCAGGCTTGAAAACAATAGGAAGTTTGTGTTTAAAAAAACTTGTATGTTTTCTGTCTTTAAAATCTAATTCTGTCTTCCTTTTATAGAAGATGCAGCCATTGACCTGGCTCTGTTGCAACATATATTTAAAAGCATAAGGAATGTACTCCAGATGTTTGGCTGGCCTTCCACTAACCACAGAGATGCTCCTGTAAAAATAAAAAATAATGACAAGACTGAAGGAGGAGAGAGAAAGTAGGCACAGAGAGAAAGAACAGATGCTTCAGAGAAAGACGAGACAAAAAGCAGAGAAACGTTCCTTTGTGCTCTGCTACATCTGTTGACTCATGACTCTGATCTGAGCTCAGGATGACTCCAGTTTCTGTCTACCAGTCTGAAAGAGATTAACTCCCACAGGATGGTCTCTGTGGACCTAAAAACAGAGAGGTGGCTTTCATGCTGCCTGTTTGAGTTGACCAGGTTCCATGAACATAAACACATTCCAGACATTATCGTTACCCCTTTGCTGCCGAGCTGATAGCCTACAGGGTTACTGACAGACACACAGGCAGGTCAGACACTTGTGTGTGTTCCTCCACAGCCTTCTATTAGCAGGAACTGCTGTGCACCTTCACCAGGTGTTTCCAGCCAAGTGGTTTATGATAGGGAAGGACTGGAATGTCCCACTGCAACACAAGCCTGCCAGAGCCATTAGGAACACAAAGGGGAGAATTCTGCAGGAATCTTTTTTCCTCACTAATCACTGTGTTCAGCACCAACGAATGAAATGAAGCAGAACAGGATAATATCTTCAAATAATGCATCACTGCATGATAATCAGTCAAGGAAATAAAGTGTTTTTTAAATGTGAAAGCCTGTTTTTATGATAGCCACGCTGGTTATACAGAACAATCGGTAAATCAAGCTGTTTTATTAAGAATTTGGCAAAAAGAAAATGAGTTCTATAAAAATATAAGTAGATGCTGCAAATTAAAGTTTGGGGCAGAGAGTTAATAAATGTGGTGAGCTAAAGGGTGAATCTGTTGGTAACACCACTGAGAGAAAGTCAAAATATGATCCCAGGGTGTGAGAAATGTTCTGGGTCTTCTGTGAGTACGCTGGCATTCTCCCACATTTTAGAGCATGTATGTTTGGTTGACTGGCCAATGTTAATTGTTTTTAGGTGTGAGTGTCTGCATGGTTCTATATAATGCGTCATGTTTCTCTACGACGGACCCTGATCTGCCCAGGGTGTACTCTGTCTATCGCTCAGGCGTAATGTCTATTGTACTCATCAGCTTGTAACTCTTCTGTTTGCACACATGTTTGTGTGTTTCTGTGAGTACAACAAACATCAGTAACTATCATTTTTAGTGCTACTCTAAAAAACTGTCTTTGGCCTTGTGTCTTTTTAAATAGAGTTTCTTTCTAAACTCTCTGTGACTACTATTTGTCATTGACTATCTGTAAATTGAGAAATAAGCTTAGAAAATCATTACTTTAGAAATAATGTTTTTCCTGAGATGAATGATAGATTGATTTTCTTCTGATGTTAACTGCCTTTATCAGTCTTTATGGTTTTAAGCAGGTAGTTCCAGCTTAACACACCCAACATTGAAGTTAAACATTATTAGTATTAGCAGTAGTTTATGTAGTAGTAGTTGTTGTTGTATTAATCTCCTTAAAGTAGAAATTACTGCGAACATTGCCATTGTATTTAACCTAGATCATTAATTCAGGTATTTTTGGTCTGAACCTTTTAAAGTTTCTTTGACATTTCACAATGACTGCTTAAGATGCACCTTAAACTTTGGCTCATGTGTCTGTCTGTCTGCGTTACCTCTGACTGAACCACCAACTCTCATCTTTACAGTTTGGTCCTTATCCAGTGGAACCAGCTGCAGCTGTGGGTGAACTTTCTACAAAATTGTGACCTTTAGAGTGAAGATGGGAAACCTCAGAGGACTGAGTGTCTTCATTTTTCTGACTC
This sequence comes from Xiphophorus couchianus, assembly GCF_001444195.1. Taxonomy (NCBI): domain Eukaryota; kingdom Metazoa; phylum Chordata; class Actinopteri; order Cyprinodontiformes; family Poeciliidae; genus Xiphophorus; species Xiphophorus couchianus. Next base: position 8,668,357 of record NC_040247.1, read on the forward strand.
TTGTCGTCTTCACCACCGCCAGACCAAAATCAGGTCAGTCTGTCTGCCTTTACAAGCAGAAAATATTAGGCTGTAAATATCAACTGAATGTCATCTTTAAGTTTTTGACATTTTTGTTACTCACAGTGGGAACAAATCTTAATGGGACTCATGATTTACATTAAAATGACTTTTAAACAGTCAATTCACATTCCATCTGCTATTCACTTCATGTTCATGGCCAGACAATAGAATCACTGAGGTGCTTAAACACTTTGTCATTGCTCACGTCTGTTCGAAACTAAAGAAGGATTCCATGAGTCCCACATGGCTTTTTACACTGACCACTGTGTCTCTCTGGTTGTTATTTCCAGTTTAAGCTCAGCTCCTGGGCTGAAACTCTGGATGTACATTAATCAAACAGTCCCATTCCAGCTTATAAATCTGCTACAAAAACATAGGCTCATCAAAAACTCATTCATGACTGCAGTGTGTTTGAACCATGATGATGTTACGACATGAAAGTGAGTCAAATATGAAAGATGAAAACAGATGCCCAGTGAAAGCTGGAGCCAGGGAAAAGTAAGGTTAGGTGTTGTAAGTCTTAAGTGAGCTTCCCAATGCTGCCTGGTCTGAAAATAATCTATTGTTTTATCAAACCTGACTCTAACAGTGTGGAGCAAATATTAGTTTGCAAATAAGTCTTATAATGAATTACTGATGTTGCAAACAGCAACTACTTTAAAAGAGTCTTATTGCAAATCACAAGTCAAATCAATGTTATATCTATTTAAACAGTTTCAGATAAATTGTTGACGAAAATGGAAATCCAATATCGAATCAACGTCAAAAATCAAAATAGCAGATTCCAGTTAAAAAAGCTCACATAAAGTGGTGGGAAATCTGATGATTATAAAATAAGGAGAAGAGTGAGGAAAATGTGAGCTAATTACAGTATTCTCATTGTAACTTTCTATAATAACTTTCAACTATTATAGTGTGGTTATTTATTTTCTCAATATCAAAGCCCTACTGCTCATAAAATCAAGCTGGCCAGCTGAAGTGGGCAGGAGAGGGACTCTGGAGATGAAAGGTCAAAATTTGCTGGTGCTCATTTATTCACATAGAATAAGTGTACTCACATATTTCCTGCTTTCGAGTTCAAGACATTAGTCATTTGTTCTATTAACTATCTTAACAGTGTTTTCTTGTGACCCATGTCTCAGGTCCTAATCAGAAATGTAAGTCTGGCCCGGTGGATCTAGTCTTCCTCATCGACAGCTCCCGCAGCGTAAGACCACATGAGTTTGAGACAATGAGGAAGTTCTTGATCGACATCCTGAACACACTGGACATTGGACTAGACACCACAAGAGTGGGAGTTGTTCAGTACTCCAGCCAGGTACTTTTTGCAGTCATCATCCAAACCATTTCCAGTTATTTTTTCATAGTGTACAAACATTTTCTTTGGCAGTTTATTTAATTTGTGGATCTTCTTTCAGATGAATTGTGGAAACTATGAGCAGTTTGCTTATGTTGCTGTCAACAGTCACCTTCTTTGTGCTCAGGTTCGCAGTGAGTTCTCCCTCAAGACACACAGCAAGCTGGAAAACATGGTGAAAGCCATCAATGAGATCGTTCCACTGGCTCAGGGCACCATGACAGGCCTCGCCATCAGATACCTGATGAATGAAGCTTTCAGTCCTGGACAGGGAGATAGGCCAAAGGTGTGCAAACTGCTGTCTGAAGTCCATTTGTTCCTATTTATTTGACAGGCTGATTTGGTTGAAGACCTTCACAACTGATACAAATGAGGTCCAAAATTGTATTTATCAGAAAAATAATAAATAAAGTACTAGAAATCTTAATTTTTTGACTAAACTTTGGGGAGTTCATCAATATTTTTGGTATGGAAGGCATAAAACTGTTATCTAAATTTAGCAATATAATATCTGTGATGTAAGAAAACATGCTTTTAGCAAAAGAGAGCTTACCAATAGTCAATTCAACGGTAGCGAGCTAATGATTTTCTTTCTTGTTAGGTCCCCAACGTGGCTGTGATTGTGACAGATGGACGTCCTCAGGACCGTGTGGCGGAGGTGGCGGCTGAGGCCAGAGAAAGAGGCATTGAGATCTATGCAGTGGGAGTGGCCAGAGCTGACATGACATCACTAAGAGCCATGGCCTCCCCGCCCTTCGAAGACCATGTCTTCCTGGTGGAGAGGTTTGACCTTATCTACCAGTTTGGACTGCAGTTCCAGGACAAGCTCTGTGGTAATACTGCTGAACAAAAAACATCGCACAAATGTGAAGTTTCAAGAAAATGTTCTTTAAACTGCTCTTGACCAAGTTAGGTTCAACACTTGATCTTTTCCTATTATTTCAGTACTTAGCATAAACTGTAAAAAAAATTTTTATATTTTTGCTGGAATGTAAAACTCTGACTCAGAACAATTTTGAGTACCTTTGGAGGTCATAAATTACCTGAATTCTGGAAAGTCAGTTTCCCTGGATTTCAGATCATGTTTTCATAAAAAGTCCCATCTGAGCCTGGCCTTCACAATGTGAATGTGAAGGCCAGGCTATTGTGACAATGTCTTGCAGCTGGATTTAGCTGGGTCAAAATAACATTTATGCAATTGACAAACAATAAATGTTTACCCTGAAGATAAAAAATTCCCATCTCTCTGCTAAATGTTTTCATATCCTTCATACCAGACTATGTGTTTCCCTTCATATACTGCTCAAAAAAATAAAGGGAACACTTTAAGTGTTAAACACCTGTTTAAGTGTTCCCTTTATTTTTTTTGAGCAGTGTATTTCCATTTCCATCAGCTTTTCCGAACAGAACGGTTACTCTGAAAGTATATAGCAGTTTTACTAAATGGAAGAAAGGAGTAGAAAGTAACCTGGGATAATCTTTACACAAAAGTAATCAGGGATTTGATCAAAAATATATTAAAAAGGGTGGAGTGAAGGTGATTAAGTGCTCAATGTAGCTATAGAAAAGTTATTATAATAGTATTATTTTATTGGCATAATATATTGCAGATTTTTGTAACAGTGACTGCAACAGTTCAACTAATAAAGCGTCAGAATTACAATATATTAGGTTAATTTAATATGCATGATAATGTCATCTCTAGATTTTGTATTGGACACATGTATTAGACTACATTGCAAAGCAAATAGTTCAGTTGTTATGATGAGGGTTGACTTTGGCCTGAACTATGCTGCAGGTATAGATCTGTGTCTGGAGTCTGAACACGGCTGTGAGCATCTCTGTGAAAGCTCCCCAGGATCCTACACCTGCCACTGCCTGCCTGGATACAGGCTCAATGCTGATGGGAAGACATGCTCAGGTAAAAATATTACCAAGCAAGAGACACACTTGCTTTTTCAGATCAAGATAGAATATTTTTTATATTCGTCCTGTAATTGCATCTGTGGAATAAATGCATACTAAGTAACACATACAAGTACTCTAGAAGCAAAGCAAATATCATTTATTGGAGAAAGTACAACTGGCTATTCTACTAAAAGATCTGCTAAATGTCAAACTTGTAAATTTAATCTATGATTTTTTCATTGTGTTTCTGTGTATTTGTTTGTGTTTGTCAGCCATTGATCTGTGTGCCGAGGGAAAGCATAACTGCCAACAGATCTGCATCAGCTCACCTGGCTCTTTCACCTGTGACTGTAACCAAGGCTACCATCTGAATGACGACAAGAAGACATGCTCACGTTAGTCTCACACACTCACACACACAAACCTCACTGTCTCTACATGTTCCAGTGTGACACATGCAAAATAAACTGCTATTTTTAGAATAATCAAGATGTTGTTTGCATGAATTCATGTCAAACAATTTTTTATTGAAATGGAAAATTGGTATTTTCTAAGTTTTGCTTAAAAAAATGTTTTATTCAGTTGGGTAGTTTTACTTGTTTGAGTAATCTGTAAATGGAACTGTAAAAAGGATTTGAGTTCATCAGGCTGCCACAGTTGAAATCATTTTATGAATACTTGCAGTATTACTTGACCATTCAAGATTATATATGCTCCTGGAGAAAGTTCATGTTAGTTTAATTAGCTTTGAAATTAGTAATATTAGCCACTAAAGTGACAATAAATAGAGTAGTTCCAGTATAACCCAAACCTAGATTTTGTTTGTAATTAGCAGTGGGCCATGCAGTTTGAAACATCAAATGGATTTAAAGCTCTAAATCAAATGCTGAAATATTCACTTTCTGGCTGGCTTCATGCAAATCATAAATGCTTTGCTGAATTTCTCTTGCTTCTTGCTATAACTTGATGCAAACTCAAAATTATGCCAGGCTGTAGCAGCGCTTGCCCTGTCCCTGTTAATCTGATGAAGTGAGGTTAAATGATGACAATTAACATTGTATAGCTGCCATTTCCATAAGCATTTGTTTACATTCCTAATAAATTTCCTCCACTCCACAAAAGTTAGCAAACAACTTTTCATTATTATATTTATCTTCTTGGCACAACACAATATCCAGTGTATTTGCATCGTTCTCACACTCATGTCAGAACCATCAAGGCACTAACAACTTTTACTTTTGAAAATATGTACTTCCTTAAAAGAAAGTTACATACAATTCAATCTGAAACCAATATGAACCTTTTGAACAGCAAATACAGAATATTTTAACAGCTATAAAACTCAGACATGCCCATCTAGTGGTGTTTTTGTTCATGTGCATGTCCTCTTCACATGCACTCATTTACAGATGCAGTCAGGCAAACACCTGGATCTCAGGAGTATTTAGACAATAAAATTAAGACAATGTAAGACCTTTTGGTAACCCAAGACTTACCACATTTGTTTTTAAGTCACACAGATCTTCAAAGACTGAGTACCATGTAATTATTGTTAAGAGAAAAATGTGTTTTCAATGACAGATTGTCAACTATTCTGATTTATAACAACTGGAGTACAGGGGGTACTTAGAGGTTACTGATGATTGCATATGTGAAACAGATGATTAGATGTATTTTACCATGTTTGAGGGCTGTTCTCACAGTGTGTTTTCAGTTGAAAAAACAAACAAACAAAAAAAAGCAAGATTTAATACATGACCAATTTAACTCAATAAATGTGTATAATTTAGCCATTGACCTGTGCGCTGAGGGAAAACATGACTGTCAACAAGTCTGTGTCTACATGGGTCCGGGCATCTTCACCTGCGACTGCAACGAGGGATACAGACTCAATGTGGACAAGAAGAGCTGTGCACGTTAGTCAATATTTCTAAACAATTCTTATATATAAAGATATGCAAATATGCTCACATAAAATCAACAGATTGAAGCTAGTGTCATTTTTTTAAAATGATTTTTTTACTATCTATAGGTAGTTGAATACTGATACTGTATGAATGCAACTGTTTTTTGCCATAGCTTTAAAAAAAATTAAATTCAGTTAATGACTCATCCAGATAATAATTAATAACTACCATTTTTTAACAAAGACATAAAAGCCTGAATATTTAGATTAGCTCCTTTATATACCCTCCTTGTACCTATAATGTGTGAGACTGCAAAATATATTGCTTTTATTTTATTGTTTGAGAGTAAATTTCTCTACAATTGCTAAAGGTTTTAGAAATAAATGGTTACATAAGCGGTACATTTAACTTAAATGTTTACAATTTAGCCATTGACCTGTGCACTGAGGGAAAACATGACTGTGAACAAGTCTGTGTCTACTCGGGCCCCGGCATCTCCACCTGCGACTGCAACGAGGGATACAGACTCAACGGGGACGAGAAGACCTGCTCACGTTAGTCCGGCCCTCACAAAAATACACCTGCTTACACTTTTACAGATACACATATCTAGGGATAAAGAATTCAACAACAAAGTTAAACTTACTTATATTTTGCCCACTGTTAATGTTGAAACTTAGACTTTATACCATTGAACAGCTCCCACATGTCATTGTAATTGTTGAAATGTTTTCCAGGAGAGTTTAAGGACATCACACTTATTTTACCTGAAAACATGTCACATACAGTTGTAATCAATTTTCTAAGGAAAAATGCAAATCTCTTATTTAAGTATAGGAAATCCTATGACACCTGGTGAGATAAGCTTTATTTAAGGGATTAAGTAGAAGTTATGAAATATTCAATCTGATACTGTTGTGAACTCAACAAAAATTAGACACTGGGATTTACAGTATATCTTGATGCAAGCTTATGTAAATGACCTGTCTTGCAACTAAGATGGAATTTGTTTTGTTTCAGTTTGAAAAGATGAATTATTATACTGCCAATTGAAAAAAAACAGCTTAGATATACCACATATTATTTACTAGATTCAGCAAGTCCTTCATAAATTATTTCATAATAAGAAATAGTTTGTGAAGGCTGATAAAACAGCTGCAGAAAACAAATTTAATTGACTGAATGTTTGTTATTTAGCCATTGACTTGTGTGCTGAGGAAAAACATGACTGTCAACAAGTCTGTGTCTACTCGGGCCCCGGCATCGTCACCTGCGACTGCAATAAGGGATACAGACTCAACGCGAATGAGAAGACCTGCACACGTTAGTCGACCCACAGATTTTAACCTATACAATACAGTCAGCCTAGCTAATACATTTTATGCTGTTATTATTTATGAAAACGATAAATTAAATTGGAAAAACTGTGTAAAAAATGTCAACCTGCCCTCATTTTATAGGCAAATTTGGAGCTGTGTCTTGACAACACAAACTTGAGTTTTGATTTATTTTTTTTTTTTTTAACTTAAAAAGTGCGAGACAGTTATATTTATTTCACTTTGGTTGTTTTTAAAGACCAACAAGATAACTCAATTATTGTGTGTAATTTAGCCATTGACCTGTGCGCTGAGGGAAAACATGGCTGTGAACAAGTCTGTGTCTACATGGGACCGGGCATCTTCACCTGTGGCTGCAACGAGGGATACAGACTCAATGTGGATGAGAAGACCTGCTCACGTTAGTCAGTTTTGTGTTTCTCACAAAAAATACATAGGTTTTCAGACATTTGTAGAATTACACAGATCTGACAATGCAAAGAATTGCCTACATTGTTTAAATCTGAAGATGTTTCTGCCCTTATTGTCCTGAAGTAAAATTTAAAGTCTACTATCAGGCTACTACACAGACTTCATATTTGAGTCAAATGGCGGATACGTTAATCAGGAAAGCTTTTCAACACGACATTTACCATCTGACATCATTTATCGCTCCAGCTGATATTTACTACTATTATTTAGAAACACAATTTTTGCATTTTCTCAAAAAAGTGATCCAGAATTATTTATTAATTAAATACTTCCAAGAATATTATAATCCCTGTTATTGGGAGAATTTGTAGGATACTTTTCCAAGGACTGAGAGCTTTTGAGATCTTCCAAATGGTGGTTTACTAAATCTACTAATTTAGCTTTTACTTAAATACAGGGATTATTTGGAAGTGAGAAATTGCCATATGGGAAACATTGTTTTTACTTGTTGGAACTGTGGAAACATTTCCAAGTAATTTGAAAATGTTTAAATAATGCTTAATGATTAACAAGTTTAACTCAATAAATGTGTGCAATTTAGCCATTGACCTGTGCGCTGAGGGGAAACATGACTGTCAACAAGCCTGTGTCTACATGGGACCGGGCATCTTCACCTGCGACTGCAACGAGGGATACAGACTCAGCGTGGATGAGAAGACCTGCACACGTTAGTCAGGCCATCACAGAAATACACACATATTCAGACATGTTTACATATACAGATCTATACATCATTCCTTTTGTTGATTATGTCTTGCAACAAAGATAAAATTTCTTTCCTCTTTCCATTATTTCTTAGGAAAGTATTACATATCTTTTGTTGCTTCCAAGATTTTTGTGCAACAATGAAAATGTTTGTTAGGATAGTTAGCACACATCATGTTTCTATTTTTTAGTCTGTATGTTTGTGGTGCATACAGACTAAAAATGTAATTTGTTATCCTGGTAAAGATGAGCGTTTAAATACTTATTGGAAATCTCCCCTTGTGAAATGGTGTCTTTAGTTCAAAACTCTCTAAGTGATGAAAAATCACTTAGTATTTATATGAAAGGTTACATGCAATATCAATATTATTACTTACTTACTTTCTGCTTATCAAATGAGATCGCTAAAACTTCACCTTACAAAATTCTGTGCAGGTACAATTAACACTGTCTGGAAGACAGTGTTATACAAGTAAATAACAAAGTAATACTTTCAGTATTTTATGTTTGGCAGATGATGTCATACTTATCTTGAAGTTGAAAATACAACTTTTCAAGAATCATTTAATACTATTAAGTAATCTTCAGTATTGTTAGTTTATAGTGTGAGAAATTAGTTGAATTTATAGTTCTAAAAAGTCTAAATGTTTCACTATGTAGTTTGTTATATTAGTCAAGCTATCTGCTTAAATCACAAAATCAGTAGTCCCAAGCCCTGGTCCTTGGGGCCCTCTGTCCTGCATGTTTTCTTTGCTCAGATAGTTACATGACCATCTTGGCATGCCATCAAGCTCTGCAGAAATTTATTTATGACCTATCCTTTAAAAGATTTTTACAATCGGCCATATCTAAAACATATCAGACAGTTCATCCTGAGGATAAGGATTCGAGTCCACTGGCTTTGGTGTAACATGACTCATTGTGCTAAAAACAACACAAATTGTATGAGGCATTTTAAAAGTAAGCTTTAAGTTAATATTACAGTCTTCAAAATAGCATCAGTTTAGTCCTCTTGATAAAAAATGCTTCCCTTTCCTACCTCTATAGTCTAGTTTTCCTGCTGTTATTTGCTTTAAAAAGGCCAAACTAACAAAAAATAAACATTCAATAGGCATTTTTATTTGCTTTTCTTCTTTGATATTTTAATGCTCTAATTAGTTCTATGGCTGTTTTCTTCCCTGGTTCATTGTTGGATTTTACATACATCAAATCCTGACCTTCATATAGCAATCCACAATAAATGAGGATTGTCTTCCTTTGTTGTTATGTCTTGTCTTGTGTCTTGTTAACATGATGCTTCTTCAGAAGAAAAAAGAAACTGTACAAATACAAATGCCATGTTTGAGTAAGAAATGTCTTATGTGTTTATTGACAACTTTACTTTGTCAGAAACTTTATGGAAATATAGATTGGGAATTTAACTCAATAAATGTGTGTAATTTAGCCATTGACCTGTGTGCTGAGGGAAAACATGGCTGTGAACAAGTCTGTGTCTACTTGGGCCCTGGCATCTTCACCTGCGACTGCAACGAGGGATACAGACTCAACGGGGACAAGAAGACATGCTCACGTTAGTCAGGCCCCCACAAAAATACACACACTGCCATATGTACATATGTACACAAATCCAAGGATAATGGGTATTATATCTTTCTAACAGCAAAGTTGGAGTTAATTATTTTTCTTTAATTATTTTTTGTAAAACGTAAAATATCTGCTGCTGTTGCAAGGTTCAGTATTTTATGTTTGTCAAATTGGTCAAAATCAGCTAACTTACTAGTCTTTAAATATGATGATATAAATATAATTGGCCTTACGTCCTCCGATCATATACACACATACAAGATTAAATATTTAGATATAAGTATACTATCCAAGATGTTGCTCAATCTGACCTTTAAAAATCCACAAAATAGATGATCTAGAACATAAAACTGCCACTGTCAACATCTGAAAAAATACCTACCATAATGTTACTAGTGATACCATATAATTGTTCTTCCTTAACATTTTTACTAGAACATAAAAATGAGCAATGTGATAAAAACTTAGAGATAGGATCAGTAGACCAAGCTTTGATGCAGGTTTATTTGTCAATAATTTTATTGGTTAGCATGATTGGCAACATCCGAGACAACAGCCTACAAAAACTAAGAGAGGGTTTTATTGAACATAAACTTTTCCAAGTTTCCATTTAATAATCAAGCCACGTTTTTCTAAATGTAATCATAAGATTAATTTCACCATCTTGGTAGAAAACTCTTTACATCTCTAACTACAGTTCTAGTCTGGCTTCTTGTTTCATTTTATAGAGACTTTACCATTCACTAAACAAGGAAAAGACTAAAAAAATCTATCCTCCCCTCTGTCTTCTTCATTTGCTTTTACTGTTAAATCTTACTATTACTGATGGTCTTGATGCTTCTTGCTACATAATATTTAATTATACAAGGCTATTCTTTTTTTATAGGCAATGAAATCATATGTATTTATTTATGAATAAGTTTCAATTAACAACAGCTTGAAACTAATTATTGTGTCTAATTTTAGCCATCGATCTCTGTGCTGAGGGAAAGCATGACTGTGAACAAGTCTGTGTGAACATGGGCCCGGGCATCTTCACCTGCGACTGCAACAAGGGATACAGACTCAATGAGGATGAGAAGACATGCTCAGGTTTTTCTTAAAATATGCAATATTTATGCCTATCAGATTTAAATAGATAGGCATACAAATCAGTTTGTATTTGTTTCCTGTCACCTTTTGAATATGAAACTGTTATGAGTGTTACAAGATACTTTGTTGGGTAAATCTGAATGTTTGCTATGTTTTTAGTTCCTGCTTTAAGACTACATAAAATTTAGCTGTTGTTCTAATTCCAGTATATTATGGAGGAATTTTGTCGAGGTGTATGGGCACTGTTCTAGTTAAAGAAATAAAGTTAAACAAAACTGAACTTAAAATCAAAAGAGGAAAAGGAATTATACATCATAAGGCAGGGTTGCCACTCCTGGCACTTCTTAAAAATATATTTTGTATTGGAGGAGAATCTCAACAGATGGTTCTGCAGTCAGAACTCTGTTGAGAACCAAGGACATCACCGTGTCCTTGGTTTTGCTGACAAAGAAACTCAAAATGCGTTGCCTCTGACTTGGAAAAACATCTATGTACATGTCTGTGTTGTTTTAGCCATTGACCTCTGTGCTGAGGGGAAACATGACTGTGAACAGATCTGCATCAGCGCACCAGGCGTCTTCACCTGTGACTGTAACAAAGGATTCAAACTCAACAGGGACAAGAGAACTTGCACAAGTCAGTGAATCCACTTGTTTTGCATTTGCTTTTTCTGCATTCCAATTGCTGATTAAGTGTAATTTATTCATCACTACTGTCTCTGCCTTTATATTTCCCAGCTCATTTAAGCAGCATTAACTTACACTTTGTAAGTCATATCCTTTTAACTGTCCTGAAAATTGAGATTCAAAACTTAATTGAACCTCTTCTCTGTTTAATGTGTGTACAGTTGATCAACAGAGAGACTCGACAGCAAAATGCAATACAACTCTGAACTTAAAAACTTAATCTCTGATCTTAAAATGACATTTGGGTGTCATTGTTATGGTCTTTTAATGGCCAGAAGTGACCTCCAAACACTGGATGAATTGAACATCCTGTATTTGTACATAACCATTAAGTTTTCCAGTTAGCTTATAAACCTTTACATCAATGTAGGACACTTTGATTCAAAGAAATATAGTAATACAATATATTAGTCAGCTTAGGCATCGTCCAACACACCAGATTAGGTTGAGTTGTCACACATCATTTATGCACAACTCCCCCTGTCTGAAATATCTGCCAGCAAGCGTTGTAGTTATTCATCCACCTGCCAGAAGTCCAGGTTTTAATTCAATCAAAAAATTTATAAGGTAAAGTTAGCAAAGGACTTCTGCAGATATATAAAAGTCCAAACTTAAGATGATTCAGTGCTGACTGAGAAAGAGGCAGCCCTTTTTCAGAAAAGACAAGGGAGAAATGTGTCTGAGGAGGATCATCTAACAGGACACGATAAAGTTAAAGTGTTCACTGCATCGCTTTTGAGTAGTAAAACAACTTTGTGAAACAGTAAATATAAAGCATGCTTTCTGTGTGCAACAAACTCTTAGAAAAACAATGTTTTATTATGAAATATGTCTAATTTAATAATGCCACGCTTTCAAGTCAGAGGTTACTGGGAGAAAGAAAAATACAATAATTATAATGTCCTTTTATTTGATTAATTTGGTGTTGCAATAACTATTAGTTGAAATATTTTTTTCATTTAGAAATTTGTATTACTCATGTTTTTCATTTGCAATAACTTTTGGATTTATTTGTCAATGTCTCATCATTTATCACAACGGCATTTCCCTCATAAATGACATGCCACATGTGTTTTGTCTCTTTAAGTATCTTTTTTGATTAATTGTTAATGAATTGGTATTTTTTAGACATGGACATGTGCAACACGGTGAAGCATGGCTGTGACTACCAGTGTGTAAACACCCCTGGATCTTACCACTGTATCTGTCCTGAAGGACAACTGCTTCAGGATGATGGCAAGACATGCGGCAGTAAGTCCAACCCTCAGAGAAAAACATGATTGATAGATATGAAAATTATTTTAAAAATCAGCCTGGCACACACTGGGAACTTATAGTGAGAGACCCAGATTTATTATAAGATGCTTTATACTGACCTGATATAAACAAGAAAAAGCACAAATGAATAATATAGAGTATTAATAAAAAACGTATCAGATGTATTTTATTTGTCAGAACATACTAAAGATGTTTTGACAGATTCTACATTTATTTAAATTTAAGTTTAAATGTGCAAAACCATGACATATAGTTATTATTTATTAAAACAAATGCCATAAGTACAACTATAGTCAACCTATGCATACCTCCTATGTACTGGGCTGTAGCATTGCTATCTTTTACAGAAATACTAAAGCTACATATTGATAAAAATATTTTTTTTTATGTGATTGCATTGATCTTAATTCTTATAAATATTAGCAGAATTATTTGTTGTGTTGCACAATCACAGTCCATATGACACTAATGGGGACTAATATATGCATAAATATACTTTTTCAACTACAGAGTACAACAATTCTTGTATTTTATAACGTTTTAGTGATGGAGCTGCTGGGCTTGAGTCCAAGGCATTGCTGACATCTAAATCAAGTTTTGATTTTGAAATACATTTTTATGATGAATTGATATTGATAATAGCGACAATAGTCCCTTAAAGAAAATTGGTGGTATTATATAGGAGCAACATTTATTGGTATAAACAAAGAATAGAAGGGTTAGGATTTATGGTGGGAACCTGACTGAAAGAAGAAGGGCAGCTACATCCTGGAACTGAAATGAAGATAAATGAGATGTTGAAGATGAATCCGCACTGATGTGAAAAACAGCTCAGCTATGTCTGAACAAAAAGTCTCAACGCTTGAGCGGATTATCTTTTAAATTTTCTATCTCTGGAAGGAGAACAAGAGTCAGGACATGACCACTTTTAAACAGCATGACCAAGACAGGTTCTAATCCAAAAAAGGCGTTTTTCAATTAATAAAAATTCTAGTTAAATGTTGGAGCTGTCATCTTTTTAATTCCTTCCTATTAAGGGGGAATATATTTTCTAACATGAAGAAAAGTGTTTAAAATAATTATGAATTATGATTATTTAAAATTGTTTGCACCTTTAAGTTAGTTTTCTGCTGAAACTGCTGTAATACTTTAACACTGTGCTAAATGTTGTCTACTGTAGTAGTGTTTTTGTCTTCAGGATTAATATTTCCTTACCTCTTTCGTTTTTGGAGGATTTTGCATATTATGTTTTAACAGATACCGTAAAAATGGACAAATAGAACAGAATCAGCATTCTCTCCTTCATAGAGCAAACACAACCCATCTGTTTGTATTCATTTCTTAACACTTGTATTTATTTCAGCTTGCAAGTCTGCAAACATCGACCTGGTGCTGCTGATTGACGGCTCCAAGAGTGTCCGCCCTCAAAACTTTGAGCTCGTCAAAAAGTTTGTTAATCAGGTAGATGTTTTTTCTGACATATGATGTATTACAGAGTGTTGACACTCATAATCAACAGTCCACAAAACTGTGACAAATGCATCATGTAAATATTGATTTTACATAAAGAAAACTTAGTTTTTAAATATATTAGTTTAGTATTTGTATTTTCCACCCTAGTGACAAGAAAATATTCTTACAGTGTAGTTAGATTTTATTTGTGAATTATTTTCTTTAACTGTAGGAGTGAAAGAAAAACAAAAGGAAAAAAAAACGGGAAGAGGTAGCTGATGTCATACTTATTTCCTGACACCCTTCAGGTTGTAGACTCTCTTGACGTATCTGCTCATGGTACCAGAGTCGGTCTGGTTCAGTACTCCAGCCGGGTCAGGACCGAGTTCCCACTCAACATGTACCACACTGCTGAAGATATCAAAGCTGCAGTCATGAAGGTAGCATAAATACGTGAAATTAGCCTTATGTGCTAAAATCTTCTTCACTCAGAGGCAAAACAATAACAACAGAATTGTGTAATGGCTTTACAACATCTACACCTTTAGGTTGACTACATGGAAAAAGGAACAATGACAGGTCTGGCACTAAAGCACATGCTGGAATACAGCTTCTCAGAAGCAGAAGGCGCCCGTCCAGCCAGTCGTAACATCCCCCGCATTGGACTGGTTTTCACAGACGGACGATCCCAAGATGACATCAGCGAATACGCCAAAAAGGCTAAAGAAGCCGGTCAGTACCAATTAGGTTTTTTCTATCTATAAAAGGTTGACATTCATCATGGTCATTAATCAAATTTTGTGTACTTTAAACAATATGTTTGAAAATTTTGTCTTCAGTATTTTATAATCATATGTCATGCTAGCCAGTTTTATTGGCTTTAAAACCATCTACATTGTTTGTTTGGAATAATTGCCCTTTTGGAAAACCAATCCGTGTCCAAGTTTTACCCATATGACCCAAACTATTCTCTGTCAAATTAAATAAATTGGTCAGGATGACCGGGGACCATACAGGAACCACCAAACCATGAACTAAAAACTGCTGGAACAGCAATGTCCACAGTGAAGCAAGTTATCCATTGGTAGAGAAAGCACCAAAAATAAATTCATTTCTCCAAAGTGAACACCCTCAAGCTTTACTGCAGCTATTTACATGGACAAGTCAAATTCCTCCTGGAGAGAGGGTTTATAATCAGATGAACAAAGATGGAGCTATTAAGCCACAGCAATAAGAGATGTGAAAAGTGAAGATGATATTTTAAATGCAGGAAAATCTGTCAAAGCCTGGCAATGGTAGCATCATCGTCATTAGAAGTACTACCTTGATATTCTACATCTGTGTATTAAATCAAGAGCTATGACTGAAACTCTGAAACAGTTTGGTCTTTCAACAAGATATTGATTCCAGGCGCACAGCACGACACACAGACAGGCCAACATTAATCCTCGGCAGGTCCTTTCCTTAAATGGCAGACTCAACCCTGTTAAAAACGCTTAGGCTATTCTTATCAGTCAGCATGCCAACTATTATAAATAAAATCCACCATTTTATGTAATAAGAGGGTTAAAATGTCCAGCCTGAATTCTGCCAAACTCTTGTTAATGATTATAAACAATAAATGTTGTTTGCCATTGGACATTTAACCAAATAGGTAGGGGTGTATTTACTGTACATGTATATTTGAGCCTGTCTAGATAATTTTAACTTGAGGAAATTCACAATAAATTAAGTTTTGTGCACCCAGTTTATGTTTTTGAAAGTTACTGATAAAAAAATAATTAAAAAACTCCCTAATATGTGATTCATGCCTATTATGAGTTCATGCTAATTTTTCAAATTCATTGTACATTTTAATGCATTTACTACACATTTTGAGTTGATGTTTATCTGTATGCTCGCAGGAATCACCATGTATGCTGTTGGTGTGGGCAAAGCTGTGGAAGATGAGCTGCGTGAGATTGCATCTGATCCTGTGGAAAAACATTTCTATTACACAACAGATTTCAGTGCCATCAACACCATCGCAGACAACCTCAAACTTAATGTGTGCCCAGGTAAAAAATAAGAAAGAAAGAAACAACCAATGCCATAATGTTGAGGAAAAGATCTAAACAATCAAATCCTCATGAGGAGGAAGTTAAAATCACAAAGATTAGAAATAACAAGAATCAATCATTTTTTCCTTGCTTTGTTTTCAGATTTTTTTTTTATGTTTTACTATGTGTTGTTAACATAACATTCTTGACTGATTAGATTTAGGCAACAAATCTCTTAGAACAATTTAATAAAAATATTTGGTTTAATATCTTGTTTTACAATCTGATTGATTCTATTTAAAACAGACGTAAATGTCAACACCTGTGCTTGTTAGTGAAGTTCAGCTAAAACAGAAGTTATAATGCCAGAAGCATGTGAGACGTCTGCCACTTGCTTTTTATATTATCAACTGAAGAGTTGAAAAAAAGAAACCTGTTTTATTTATTTCACTATGCACTAATCAATATTCACCCATCAGATCAAGTACTGTGACTCAATAACAAAAGATGCCCTGTTGTTTGTTGCCATCTACTGGCAAACTTATAACATGGCAGTTTCTCAGGAGACTGCATTAAAATATAAGACAACAGAAAGTCACCATAAATTGTATATAAGTTGATATAAAGCCTGGAATTTGACAGACTTGTTGACCTTACTTCAAAATCTCAAAATTGTAAATGAATAATGAATGTAATGGCTAAAATATATTTATTTATTTTGTCTGCAGCGGAGAGTCTTCGGGAGGTTGAAGTAAAAGATCCATGTGCCTGTGAGAACCTGATGGAGTTCCAGCAGGCCACCATGAACAGACTGGATCAGTTCACACAAAAACATATCCTTTGAAAATAATTCAACAAATCTTTAGCATGCAAGCGTTACTCTTTATGTATAGTTATGGTTTGAAATCTTAAGTCAAATGGAAAAATAAGCAACATTTGTGAAAAGGTTTAAGGAGTCTGAACACTTTTGCAAAGCACTATAACACAGCAGAAACTGCAGCATTCTTTTATTGCTCCTTAATACAATATCCACTAGCTTCTATGGCTGCCCGTTTGGAGCAACTGGAGAACCAGCTCCTCTCCAGGAAGTGATGTGGTCAAACAGTGTGACCACACATGATAGCAGGACAGCTGGAGGGAAAAAGAAGAAAAAGACTCATCCTGAAAAAACTTTAACCAATTGAGATCTATAGCATGACACCCCTCACATTAAACAGATGACTTTACAACACCTTCACAGGTCTTAGGAACTCTGTTAGAAAAACATGACAGTGTAGTTAAGAATGTTGTATTTTTTTAAAAAACCCCTCAAAACATACCCCTGTTTTACAGTGTTCTTTTACAGAGAACATATTCAATATCTTTGTTTACTAAACAGCATTTGTTACTGGTTTATTTCTAACAAGCACGCCAATCTAAGCAGGGTGTCTGTTTTTGAGTGTATCGTAGATAAGAGATGTCAGGTCACAACTAAATTATCAGGTTTCTTTACAGTCACAGTCATTCAGTGCGATATTTATACTGAACCCTTTTTACAGTTTGACAAAATATGTATTGATGGCAGATTGCAGTTTTTATTTTAATTTTTTTAACTAACAGCGGAAACACAAAGACAACAAAGAAGGACATGCGTTCTTGATACCACTTCTATCAACTCTCTGGCTTATGTCACATAAAATCTTTTCTTTTTTGCATCCAGAGCAAATTCTCAAACCAAATCATCAAAAAGTAGAAATGGCTTTAAATTATATAAAAGGGAATTTAAGAAATTTTGAGTCTTAATGTTTACTAAAGCTGTAGTGTTAATTCAATACAGAAATCTGCCAATGCTGAAGGACTTACTGCTTTTATTTTATAAGAATATTTATAATTTTCAGCTTTTATCAAATATTCTGAAATATAATATATATATATTTGAGAAGCTACATTATTTGATTTTAGAAATTTCATCCTAAATTGAAAGGAATTTCTTCTGTTAGCATAGATGTTAAATTTTTTTGGTTTGTATCAATAATACCATCATAAATTTATAGCCCTTAATTTTGGAATATCTGTATAATTTTGTATATTTTCTAATAACTACTTTTGTATTTTTGTAATGAATCTTTGTATCAAACCAAAGAGGGCAATAAAGGACTAAACATTTTGCTGCTGAGTGTTTTACTTTTTGCTTTTTTTAACCTTACTTTTTGCTATTTTTAGATATGCAGATGTTTTTTTGCCACAGTTTAAAGAATTGGAGGATGTTAACAATACTGGCTAAAAAGGGATTTATTTATTCAGTAAATAAATAGAATATTAGTCAAATGTTTTTAAGTGAACTCAGGAAGTCATAATGTCATGCTTTGCATCCAGAAGTTCCCAAATATCACAAAATAATCCTCTTTGTAGCAACATCAGTTTCTTTTTGGGTTTTTTCCCCCAGAAATCTCGGTAGCTTAAGGGAAGGGAACAACAAGAAACAGGGAATATTGTCATCAATAGTAAAGAAAAAGAGAAATGTTTATTGCCTTAGGTCACAAGGCAGTAGACATAAACAAAATCGAAGTGTTGGGCCTCCTAATGTGTATGTTTTGTCCAAACTGAAAGTTTGAAAGAAGAAACAACATCAAAATTGCCCATTAAATCTCACAAAGAAACTTCCAGGAGATGTGTGAAGTTTTTAAAAACACAACAGAAGTAAAAACTATTAGTCGTTACTTAATCTATATCTTTATCTTGCAATGTTATTAAGTCGTTATGCTCTTGGTCAATAGAGACATTTCCTTTCAGTGGGTTTATCTGAAATGTAGAAAAAAAGCACCAATAGAATATCTAAATGTTTTCATAAACAAGTAAGAATAAAATATTATTTCAATTTAAATGAGAGTGTCAGTTCTGGCTAAGAAGAAACAAGAAGCAACAAAAAGTTTTAGCTTCAAATCAAGGTCAGGTCATGGTCTCTGTTTTATTAATTGGCATATGTGTTTAATTTATTAGAATTTGTAAACAACTATTACGTCTCTACTGTTTGTTCTTTCTCATTTAGCCTTTTCTAAACAGTTTAATTGCACAAAAATCCTAGTGTTGTGAAAGAAGGAAACCTTTAAACATCACATTTTCAGCAAGAAATGGGTCAGCTTTTCTTCAGTGTTGTAATGTGATCTATCTTTAAATGTGAAGCTGCTGAACTAAGATACAGTTATTGCCTGAAGTTAATTAAACTGAAGAACATATGGACAATCTGCATATTAAGAAAATGCATGCTTGACTGGGAGGCCTCTTTTAGGAAACAAAACTTGTAAAATCTCAACAAATTGTATTTCATATCTTAAACAATCAAAAGGTGGAACTCCAGGGTTTCCAAATGGAGGCCCATGGGCCATTTATGGCCTTTGGAATGATTTTGTCTGGTTCACAATACTTGTTTAGGGATAATAGAAATTCATTCTGCTTGCACAGGTAGTAGCTGCAAATAGGAACCTTTTAGATACATTTTTTACTGACAAAGTAAGATCTAACACCTAATATTTTTCTTTTATTGACCAAGCTGTTTACTTACATTTTATATATGAGACTTCCTTGTTTTTTTTATTAAAACATTGCATGTTTAACATTTTAGCTAAAAGGGACTTAATTTAAAAATACTTTCTGTACAATTTAGACAATATTTTCTGATGTTGAATTTCATTTTTAAATTCTGGATCTTGATGAATGTCTATTTATTTATTATTAGTTTTCAGAATTTCTTACATACCAGTCAAATCTAACCAAGTCCACAAATTCATACATTTTTTATTTCTGTTTACTTCATAAAGTAAAGTAAACTAAGTGAAAACTAGTTAGCTAAGTGAGCAATAAAGTTGCTCTCCTAGTGGATTTGATTAAAGGCCTTGTGTGGGGAGAATTATCTCAGAAACCTTAATCATCTGCACTTTGTCTTATGTAATTGGAACAGCCTTTTCAACTAATCAGTCTAATGTTTTCTTACTGGTTCTTTAACAGCATTCACAACAACCTCTCTCAGAAGACTTATTTAATAGAACCCCTTGGTGGTTCTATGGTGGATAATGCATTGAATCTCAAATAACAACCCACCCCTCTGTGTGTGACCTTTACAGCTAGAGTCCAAAGAGGATTACCAAGATGGTTGTTTGCTTGTCCTGGAGCATCACTTGACTTTTGAACTCTGAGGAATACTGGAAATGTCAGGATATCCCAACTGTATTGCAAAAAGAAGTAAGTGCAATGACTTTGTAAGTTTGCAAGAGAAGTTTGCATTTATGAATCAAAACAAAATACATGACTTAAAATAAATCCACTAAATGTAAACTCTAAGCCATATCTCTGGACTTTTTTCAAACACAGTTTTGTTATATTAAAGACGGTTATATTTACAAAAATGAATTTCCTCATCACCTTGGTCCAATTGAGTCCAATTTTCACTGGAAACAAGGCCAACAAACTGCCTGCAAATGCTTGTACTTGAACATTATAGCACATATCTAGGGGCCTGGTACTTTGTACTCAAAAAATTAAAATGAACTATTCAGCATAACCTGACAAACAATGACAAATAATGTTGTTAGAGAAGGAATTGGCCGTTAATCTCATAAGTCTTATATAGCAACTCCCTATCTATGTGAATCAATAATTTTTTATTGAAAAAGTGAGGGAAAACAAGTAAATCTTCACAGGAGAAAATAATCTAGCAAATTTATTCTGAGGTTTAATTGGGAAATGTTTAAATGACCAATAACTTAGAAAGGGGTACTACAAACCTCAGTTAATATCAAGGTTGCTAAATGCTATTGTTGAGGCACAAGCAGGCCTGACACATACGCAACACCCCTGGTGATAAAGGTTGTGTTGAAACTGTTATGATGCATTGTTTGTTTGTTATATAATTTTCCAATTACTACCAAGATTCATTAGTTCAGTTATTTATGGCATAAGGGATCAAACTTTTTGGAAGCACCTAAAAGCATATTTACTTTGTACAAAGTGCAAAGCTCTCAGTGAAACATATAATTCCAATTTTGTTATTCAGTCTTATATATATAACCTGTATTGAACTTGAATTTCTTAATAAACTTTTCTTTGTCAAATAAACTTGTCTCAATCAATTCTATGATGTATATGACACAAGTTGTAGGGAAATGTCTTATTTTTATAAACCTTTCACAGACATTTCATAATTTGCTTTGCAAAGACAAAACATATACAACAAGAAAAAACAACAGTAAGCAAAAGCCTGTCTGAATAAAATTCAGTTTTTAAAATGACCTGTGGAGTCTGTGTAGTGCATGGAGAGTGTCAGGGCATTCCAAAGTATCAATTATACAGCCACAGTGTGATTTCGAACAGAAGTAAATATTTCTGAGAAATATTGGTTACTAATCTCGAGGGAAAATAGTTGCATAATAAATTAATGTAGGTGCATAAGTAAGGCAGAAGAGGTGTCATTTAAAGTGAATATATCATATTTCATAGCAATGGTTTCTATAGTCTTTGTGGGACACAGTCCATCAACTTTTAGATGTGTCCCTTGTCCTACACACAGGAACAAACTGGCGAAACTGGTTGACAATTCTGTGTGATACTACTGCCATCTATTGGTGTGATTGTAGAACTACAGATACATCCTACAGAAATACTGGAACTTTGCAATTGAACAATAATTATAAATCATTTTAGGAACCAATTTCGACACTTTTAGCAGTACACTTAGCCAAGTGCTACAAGTGCACTGGTTTGTAAAATAGGATTGTATGGAATAAGAAACTACTACACCTCAGAGGAATATTTAACAAAAACTTCACTTTTAGACACTTCATTGTGTACACACAGAGAAATCTGTGATATACAAACTCACTTGAGCAGTGAAGTTGTGCAAAGGTTGCGCATTTTGAATGTTTATTACCCTTCACTGAAATTGTTTTTTTTTTAGGCCTAAACATTTTTGCATAAGTGACAGTTGTGCAATAAATTTAAGAATTAAAAAAAAAATACATTTGAAAGTCACAATCCCTAACTTTATCATAGAAGTTTGAAATTTGGTGCACTTGCAGAACTTCTCAACCCCCATGGGGCTGACTGTAGAGACACACTGACTATAGACAACTGAATGACGCCCAGTGGAAAAGTGACTGAGACAGAGTGTTTGAATTGGCAGCCCACCAGTTACAGGACAACTTAATTTCAGAATAAACTAAACAAAGTGAAAAGTAGTTAAAGTAAGCAACAAAGCTGCTGTCTTAGTGGATTTGATGAAAAGCTCTGTGTGGAGAGGATTTGTTTGAAAACAATCTTCCAAATCTCATTAACCTTATTCATGTGTTCTCTAACAAACATGTTGAACTTTGTTCCTAATTGGGACAGCCATTTCAAGTAAATAATCACCTTAATGTTTCCTTTGCTGATTCTTTAATAGCATTCACAACAACCTCTCTCAAAAGGCTCATTTAGTAGATCCCCTTGGTCGTTTTATTGTGGATAAGACATTGAATCCCAAATAACAACCCACCCCTCCGTGCCTGACCTTTACAGCTAGAGTCTAAAGAGAGTTATTGAGATGCTTGTTTGCTCTTCCTGGAGCATGACTTGCCTTTTGAACTCTGAGGATTACTGGAAATGTCAGGATGTCCCAATTGTATTGCCAGTAGAAATGAGTGCAACAGCAATGCAAGTTTTCAAAAGAAGTTTCAACTTATGAATCATAACAGAAAAAGTTAAAACTTGTAGGGCCTACAGGTAGATTTAATAAATTCACTAAATTCAAACAAAAATCTAAACCATATTTCTTTTTCATAAAACTGTTGTTGCACATTCAAAGAGAGTTGGTTAAACTCTCTCTGAAGTCTTAAGCCTTATGGTTACTGAAATGTTATTGGTTGTGTCCTTGCTTAAAATCCAAAACTAACCGCAAAAATAGCCCATGCAAAAAGTATTATAAGCATGTTCAAAACCCCTTACAACTTCTTTTAACAATACAATTTATTATGTTTTCTTGAAAAATAACATTAAACAGTTTTGAACAATGTAAGCATATTTCCTAAGATGATCAAAATTTACATTCTAAAGCAGGCCTCTGAAAAAAGCTCATAAAAATAAAAGAAACAAAAATTTCAGAAAAAAATGCTTTTACATCAGAACTGACATGTTGAACAAATTCGATGATGTACAGAACTGAGAACAGAAGTATGAAGTTTGAAGTAAAGTCTTATTTCTTCTTTCTATCATACCTAGAACAAGTATTCAGGATTTTTTAAATTGTGTCAGTGACAGATCAGTAAAATATTTAGATAATATATGGTAAGTTTTGTAAGTTTGGACATTTCATCCAGTAAAATATGCACAGACACGCCTACACGTGCACACACAGAATAATGAGGGCTGCTAGTTTGTACGTGTGCACATGCACACCAATGAACCCTTAGACTGATGCCATCTAAACTATATAAAGAATAGAATGTCAGTATTAGTGTTATTTTAATCTGTCAAATATCCTGTAGACTTGGCATTAAAACAAGGGAAAACATAATCTTCACACACAATAATAGCAAGCTGACTGAGTTGAATTGGATGTCTTTAGCACATTTTAACCTTCCTGAATAAGGTACAGGTGTATAAAAAAGCTAGCCAAAAACAACAACAAGAAAAACAATACAAACAAAAATAATTTTAGCTGATGTGGTGATCCTGAATTCAAGGTTAGTGCTTCTATTTTACCTCTTGAAAATGTTTACATTTTCATGTAAAAGTCTATTATTTGTATAGATATTTAGTGGAATTCTTCTTTTCCCTTTACAGGCTTGAAAAGATGAATATATCCATTGCTAATATGACAGGAGTTCCAGATTATCGGGATTCCTTCACCAAGGCTGTGATTAAGAATGTTATTGTTGTGGTTCTTAGCATTTCCATCAACTACATCAATGCAGGACTCATTCATACTTTCTGCGGAAATCAGGTCATTATTTTAATCATATTTACTGCCTTCAGCATGCAGTTATTTCAGAATTAAGTTGAATATACAACTAATGGTAATGTTCAAAGTTTGTTGTACATTTAAATTGAAGCAGAATATCAAAGGCAGTGCCTTGCAAAAGTATTCACATATTTCAGTTTTACATGTTCTTTCATGTTAAAGACACAATATAATTGGTTGTGGTTTAATTTGACAGACCAACACAAAGTAGTATAGAAAAGTCATGTGGAAGGAAAATGATACTTAGTGTTTAAAGTTTTTACCATTTAGTATTAGCAATTTATTAGAAAAGCCATCTTTCATTGCAGGGTTTCTAAAAACTGGTTTCTTCAGGCCTCTTTTCCATAAAGACCAGATTTTAGTAGTGTAAAATTAATAGTTGTCGTGCAACACATGCAACAGAAAATTTCTGTCACAACAGTATTGAATAAAACCTCAATTATTTAGTCTATCATTCAACATGAAATGTAAATTCTTGACTACTATAAGCAACACTACAATAATGTGCTGTTTTGCTGTTTTTCTCCAGATCTTCAACACAAATCCCCGGTACATCCTGTTTGTTCACTTGGTGATCAATGACATGATCCAAGTAACGCTGACTGTTGCACTTTTCATCATTAGCTACATCCTCTACAAGATCCATGTATTTGTCTGTTGCATCTTAATACTGACTGCCCTCTTCACCACTGAAAACACCCCACTGAACCTGGCCTGCATGGCAGTGGAGTGCTACATTGCCATCTGCATCCCCCTCCGCCACGCTCAGATCTGCACGATCAAGAGAACAAGGGTGCTGATTTCTTTAATCTGGATCACCAGCTTGGTGTCTGTTCTCCCTGATCTCTTCATTACCTTGGCCACGAAGCCACTGGATTATTTTAATACACAAGTGTTTTGCCTAAGGGAAACTGCTTTTCGAAGTCCCAGAATCATAGAGCGGAGAAATATTACCTATATTGTATATCTGGTTCTCGTTTGGTGCATTATTTTTTTCATTTATTTCCGCATACTATTTACGGCAAGAATAGCAAATAGACATGCCAAAAAGGCGAGGAACACAGTCCTCCTTCATGGGCTTCAGCTTCTTTTGTGTATGGCAACATATGCAGAACACCTGGTGAAACAGGCTGTGTTGCAATGGCTTCCTAAGTATTACTCAGATTCTCTGTTTGTTTGTTATATAATTTTCCAAATACTACCAAGATCTATTAGTTCACTTATCTATGGCATAAGGGACAAAACGTTCAGGAAACACCTAAAAAGGTATTTATTATGTAAGGTGAACCCACAGTGATATTAATAGAGTATATACTGTATATCTCTCTCCAGTTTTTTCAGTCTTTTCATGTGACCTGTATTAATCTCAAAAATGAATATGGTTTTGTGCTTTCTCTTACTTTTTTTGTTTTTCTCTGCATAAACACATATGTCATTGTGATGTGTAATAGTTTAAACTCCTCAATAAAAAAAGAATGCCATGATCCTTCTAAGCACACTTCAGAATTTTGAGGTATAAGTTTAACACAATATGTAAACATGTCATGTTGAGTCTAGAGCAGGTATCAATAAGGTGACGTTTCTAAAAAATAAAGCTGCAGTGGTAGTAGTAACTTTTATAAAGATATGTTTTTTACATATTTGTTAAAAATGTCACTATGTCATCACAGTATAACATGAGAAAGATAATCTGTGGAAAAATTCAAGCTTCTCTGCCTCCTCCCTGTGGTCCTACTGCTACCTGCAAGACAATGAACCCAAAGCAACCCAAGATCCAGACAGTATCAATCCAATCAAGGAAATTACAAATAATCCAGGAGGTTCACTACTTGCACCTCAATAAATGTAACAATTTGTAAAACATGAGTTGTTTTACAAATTGTTTGATAGGGATGCCATGTAAAAGAACCTTCTCTGCAAAAAGAGAATTATATTTGCAAAGAACCAGAACCAACTTAATTTTGTTTGTACAAGCAGGAATTGTTGCCCTGCAACAAACTGGTGACCTGTCCAGGGTGTACTCCGCCTCTTGCCCGGAACGTTAGCTGGAGATAGGCACCAGCACCCCTCCCAACCTCACTAGGGACAAGAGTGTTAGAAGATGGACGGATGGATGGATGGAAGTGTAACCACTACTTAATTTAATTAGCAATAAATTCAGTAGGAAAGTTACTTTTGTTCTAGGGTCACACAGGAGGATGATGAGCATAAAAGTTTTAACAACTCAAGTTTATTTTTCTTTCCCCACAAAAAAAAAAAATAATCCAGGTAACACTAATTACCTTAATAAAATTAAGGTATAAAACTTAAATTGTCCACCCTTATATACAAATATCAAATTAATATATAGAAAATTGAGGGTAGTTTTTTTAAACAGTAGCTTTAAAGCTTATTTCAACAAAAGAAATTACATATTCCAGTTAGTCCTTCAATATAACACTTCGGTCAGTCAGTTCAGTCAATGTGCACATAAGTTGTCCGTTATGAAAATGTTCATGAACAGATAGTTTGTGGAATAAAAAAAAAGATTTGGGGGCCCCCTTTTTGTTCAATAAGCTTATCTGTTGTCCATGCAAAATATCCAGCTCCAGCAGCACCAGGCCCTCCGTCTTTCCAGGCTTCAGTCCGAGTCACAAAGATGGCGGCGGATCCCTCCTGCTTCTGGAACCACTGGCTCGTTCAGGTATCGGTCGTCCCAAAAAAAAAAAAAACCTGCATGCAGAGCGTTAACCGATCATGCAGGTATACGGAAATCATAGAAATCTTTCAATTACTTCTCAGTGAAAATCAAATTAGCGTTTAAAATAAACTAAAAACGCTCAGTAATAAAGAAATTACTTAATAAACATCACTTCATCATAAACAGTCTCATTTCACAGAGCTATGCTACTTACAGAGCGACACTTTATACTCCGGTTGGTTTTTTTTCCCAGTTCGAAAAACACTGAGCAACGTTAGCTCCAGCTAGGTAGCCATTCTGCGTAAGTAAGCAGCTGAAAATAAAACAACAGACTCACCGGATAATTCTCAGAACAGAATGTACATTATCCAGTTCAAAATAAACAGATTTCTCTCATATCACAGCAGCACTTATGCGTAGTAACTTCTCTACTTCTGCTGAAATGTGCTTAGTCTGAATAGTCTGCCATTTCTTTTTTCTTCTTCCTCTTCTTTACTCTTCTTCTCGTACCGACACAGGAGAAATGTGGGTCTAGTGCCCTCTACAGGACATTCTAAGAACGAACAAACAAACACATTAAACATACAGAAAGATCAGCATAGTTTATGGGGGTTACAGAAGCAAGATTTGTTTATGTCTTCTTAAGCAATTGATCAGGTATTAGTGATTTTTAAGTTTTCAGATGTCCAATCAATTACACAATTAACTATCTATTATAAATTTTGTGAGTCTGAAAGTTTCGTTCTGTAAAACCTTGACATCCTCTATACACACGCAGCATCCAGAGGATTGCTCATTTCTACTAATGCACAGGCATGAATCCTTAGACTGAAGCCATTCAAACTATATAAAGAATGGAACATCAGTATTAGTCTTATTTGAATCTGTCAAAGTTTATGATCCTCATGTCAGCCGCTTCACACTCAACTGCGAACCGCTCCAAAGTCAATGTTCCTCACATTCCCTGGGATATGTTCAAAGTTCTCCCGGAGGTGGGAGTTAAAGCTCCATGTCACGGGAGACTCTGCCAAATGTTCCCAGCAGACCCTTATAATACGTTTGGGCTTGCCAGGTCTGACCAGCATCCTACCCCATTACTGGAGCCAACTCACTACCAGGTAGTGGTCAATGGATAACTCTGTACCTCTCTTTACCTGAGTGACCAAGACATGTGGCTACGGGTTCAATGAGACTACAACAAAGTGGATCAATGAACTGCTGCCTAGGGTGTCCTGGACATATGGACACCATAAGGAACATGGTGTTTGTTATGGACAATCCATGACAATAATGGCAAAACATTATTTCAGAGTTTATTTTCAATAAATTTGTAAACATGAACTCATAAGTCATACTAATAAAATATGACAAAGGGGTGTTGAGGCCCGGTTTCCTCCAACTTTTAGTTGTGGCCCTGGTCCAACACAATAGCGATCCAAGAGGTATCCAAGAGGATTGCTAATTTCTACATATGCACAGGCACACCCATAAGCCCTTAGACTCAAGCCATCCAAACTATATAAAACATGGAATATCAGTAGCAGTCTTATTTGAATCCATGATAGTAAATCCTGTATAAAGATCTGTCATTAAAACAACAGCAAAATAGTTAATGAGGAGGGAAACAACATTAGTAAGCCTTTATGAGGTAAATGGATTACTTAATATATATTAACTGTCCTGCATGAGGAACAAGTTAAAAAAGGTTTGCTGGAAGAAAAAAGATTTTATCCAATGTGGGGATCCTGAACCTGAGGTTGGTGATTCTATTTTATCTTTAGGACATCTGCAACTTTTACTGTCTGCTGTAAATGTCTTTCTGTTTCTCAAAATTGCATGGTGATATTTCATAACAGGATTTAAATAGTTTCTCCTCCTGTTTTTAAACTCATATTATTGTGCATTAAGATTAATGATTCTGAAATCATCAAACTGAAATTGATTTTTTGCCTTACACGACAGGCTCAAAATGTAAAGAGGGAAGCATTTTTGTTACTTTGGTATCAGTTAGAAAGCAATAATGCAGGCACTGGGCAACTTTAACAAGGACTTGTGACTGTTGCAGCATTTAATGAAGGTTAATGTATTTATAAGCATTCAAAGTGCTTTAGTACACCTAGGCATGTAAATATTCTTTAATCAGTAAATCATAACTATTACAAACATGAGAAGGAGATGTGAATCTATTACCTCCTTTTTATGCACCCTGCACTGGCTCCCTGTTGCAGTTTGGCTTATTTAAGGTTTTATAGATTGCTTTTGAGTGTTGCCCTATAAACTTTATAGAGCAATTTTACATAAGTGAGCTGTTGAAGCCTTACATTTCATCCAGAGCCCTGAGATCAGCTGACCAGCGTTTGTTTGCTGTTCCTAAAACTAGGTTTGAGAAAAGAGGTGACAGAGCTTTCACTCTGGTAGCTTTCACTTTAACAGTCTCCCTCTGTGTGTTAAGCTCTCTCTGTCAGTCGATCAGTTTAAGTCCAGACTGAAAACATTGTTTTCTCTCTGACCTTCAACACCAGTTAAAACAAAATAGTACTTTTTTGAATTTTTGGGAAATTGCTGCAACTGAAATTAAGTATGTCTAGAATTTTATTCATATTATTACTTTATTGGTATTTTAATTTTGCCATATTTTATTTAACCAACTTAATTTTAATTCGTATTTTATAAAATATCCACGTATGAGGTTGTAATTACTATAAGGCTTTTGGTCAGCTGAGGTTGTTGTAAATGTGCAGTGTAAATAAACTTGATTGATAAAGTCCTTCTGTAAAATAAATAATACTTTCTACTTTTCTCTTTACAGGCCTAAAGTAATGAATTTGTCTGCTGCCAATGTGACAGTGGTTGTACAATATGGGGATTCCTTCTCCAAGGCTTTGATTAAGAACCTCATTGTTGTGGTCCTCAGCATTTTCATCAACTACATCAATGCAGGACTCATTTACACCTTCTCTAAACACCAGGTCAGACTTTTAATGACATTTACTGCCTTAATTTACTGCATTATTTTTGTTATTCAAAGAAGGAAATACAATCAGAAAAGAGGAAGATAGTAATTTAAACATGAGTTGAAGCAGCTCAGCCATCAAAAGTTAGGTTTAGAACACACAAAATATAACAATAATTTCTAGAAAAGTTTATATTTTTAAATAAAAATACGACTCTAAAACCAATGTCTAACCCAATATTATTTATTAATTACAAGTACTGTTTCAATGAACAGTGCCATACTTTTTAACTTTACCATATTTCAAGTCCCTTTCCATAGGTATTGCATAAAACCTAATTTATTATGTGGTCTGTCACTCAACTTTATATATTATTTTTGACTTCTATAACTATTACTACTAACACATGTGCTTTTTGTTGTCTTCCTTTAGATCTTCAACACAAATCCCCGGTACATCCTGTTTGTTCACTTGGTGATTAATGACATGATCCAAGTAACACTGACTGTGGCACTTTTCATCACTAGCTACATCTTCTTTAGGATTCCAATGACTGTCTGTTGCTTCTTTATACTGATTGCTATCTTCACCATTGAAAACACCCCACTGAACCTGGCCTGCATGGCAGTGGAGTGCTACATTGCCATCTGCATCCCTCTACGCCATTCTCAGATTTGCACAGTTAAGAAAACACGGCTGCTGATTCTTTTAGTCTGGGCCACCAGCTTGGTGTCTGTTCTCCCTGATCTCTTCATGACTTTGGCTACGGAGTCACAGGACTATTTTAAATTACGTGTGTTTTGCGTCAGGGAACGTGTTTTTCCAAATCCCAGAATTATAGAGAGGAGAAATATTACCTATATTGTATATTTGGTTTTAGTTTGGTGCATTATCTTTTTCATCTATTTCCGCATAATGTTCACAGCAAGAACAGCAAGTAAAGATGCTAAAAAGGCGAGGGACACAATCCTTCTCCATGGGTTTCAGCTACTGTTGTGTATGGCAACATATGCAGAACACCTTGTAAAAGATATGGTGTGGCAATGGTTTCGTGATTATTATTTAGATGCTCTGTTTGCTTGTTATTTATTGTTCCAAATAATACCAAGATTTATTAGTTCAATTATCTATGGTGTACGAGACAAAACGTTCAGAAAGCACCTAAAAGGATATTTACTGTATAAGATAAGCCCGCAGTAACATTACTGGGGTATGTACTTTTGAATCTTATAATGATGTTTAAAAAAATTGACTATTCTCAAAAAATTATTTTACATGTATTTAAACAATTTATGAGGAAACTGGACTTTTTAGTAACAACAGGATGCAAGAAATTAAATTTATATTCTCCATTTGTACCTTCATTTAAACATAATGTAAACATCAAATTTATTCATACAATCCTTTATAAAAAAGAGCCAAATTGTTATATAGCCAATCCTGAAAGATAATAGATAAAAGATTTCCAGATTTTTGCATGCTTATCATACTTTGGTTTCAGAACATCAAACCAATAAATATTAACCAAAGACAACACAAAATGTGCAGTTTTTAAAATGAAGATTTATTATTGAGAGAAAAATTCAAACCTACATGGTCCTGTGTGAAAAATGATTTCCCCTCTTGTTAGAACATAACTGTAGTTTATCAGCCCTGTGTTTACTGTCTCTACCAACACCAGAGATACAAAGAAATTCAGGAACAAATGAGAAAGAAAGTACAATGAACTTGTCGACCAAAACATCCTGATGGAGAATGTCCAGCTATCCTTTCGTGACCTCAAGCTGAAATGACAGTTGGTTCTGCAGCAGGACAATGATCCAAAACACGGCAGTAAGTTCACCTCTGAATGGCTGAAGAAAAGCCCACTTCCACTCTGGCATAGGAGCTCAACCAGAACTCCGCTTCAGCTTTTGTCACTCAACAGTTTGCCTCAATGATTACAACCCACAGTCCACTAGAGATGTCATCTCAGTAAATTATCCAGGGGAGTTTATTCCCTTACATAAAAAGGAGATGCAAGAAATTTCTAATACAATTAATCCTCCTGAAAATGACAATGATGGTAAAACATTTTTTCAGAGAACACAGCAGTTAATTTTCAATAAACTTGTAAACATGAATTCATAAGGAGTACTGTTGTGGAAACTTCTGTTATCAAAGAATGAGTTTGTTCCAATAATGAGAGAAAGATTAACCTTTGTCTTTATTTTAATTCGAAGGCAAAAGTGTTCGAAGACCCGTCTAACTCAACACAGTCAGTAGAAGAGCCCTGAACAATACAAATCACATAATTATATAGTCACAGCAAAAAATAACACCCCCCAAGTCTGAACTTATCTCCATTAGCAGGTGGACAACAGAGTCACATCTTTATCCACTGTCATGAAATTGCCCCTCACCTCATTGGAGGGAACAATTTTTAGTTAAGACTTTGCGTTGGAGACCCACACCCTACATGTATGGCAGGAAATGAGAGCTGACAAGGATTCCAATAGAAACTTCTAGTTAATTTTTTATCAGTAACTCATAGTCGCAGGCTCTTTCACACTTACACAGTGGCAAACATTAAAGAAAAACATTAATCTACATAAAACACCATCAATCCTCAGTCAGATAAAATTAAAATTAAATAAAGAAATGAAGTTAAGTAAATTAAGATGAAAAAAGGTTAAAAATGAAATTTTCTATTACAGTACTAATGAGTAACAACACACTGAAACAGGGGTTTTATTGTTTAAAACCCAGGTCTTGAGGCCTGGTTTCCTTCTAATTTTAGATCCAACACAATAGGAATCCAAGAGGTATTCTAGAGGATTTCTAATTCTACGTATCATGAGCCCTTAGATTGATGCCATCCAAACTATAGAAAGAATGGAATAACAGTATTAGTCTTATTTGAATCTGTCAAGTAGATCCTGTATGAAGATTTGGCATTAAAACAACTGCAAAAAATAGTTAAAGAGGAGGGAAGCAACAACAGTAAACCTTTAAGAGCTAAATGGATTATTTAATATATTTTATCCTTAATTAATATATTGTATCCTTCCTAAGTGAGGAACAAGTGAAAAAAGGTTTGGTAAAAGAAAAAAAAAGATTTTATCCAATGTGGGGATCCTGAACTTTTAAAGGTTAATGATTCTATTTGATTTTAAAGAGATCTGCAACTTTTACTGTCTGCTGTAAATTTTTGTTTTTGTTTCTCACAATTACATGCAAACTGCAAAATTGCAAAAAAGAGATCAGCCAACCAGCTTTTGTTGTTTGTCCTTTAAGTTAGGTTAAAGACTACAGATGACTGAGCTTTCACTGTGGAAGTGTAAGTCGAGACTGAAAACATATCTATTTTCTCTGGGCTTCAACTGCAGTTAAAAAAGGGGAAAATAGTAAGTACATTAATACTTCTGTACTTATGTACTTACTATGTATGTACAATCAAATAGTACATAAGCACTAAGCACAATGCAATATAAGCTCTTTAATCACAACTATTTAAAAAGTAATATGTAATCATAAGTGTCTTAGTTATATTAAAATTATCTTTTCCAGTATTGCTTTTTGTTAACTTATTTCCAGTTTACATTGAAAGATCTCTTAGGTAAAACTAAGTCCTTCATCATTGGTCACTTCTGATACATAGGTGTGTATGTTTTAAATACGATGCACAAATACATACTCAGGCTAGTACCCTATTAAATATTACATAGAGAACACCCACATCAACACAGATTACTCTCAACACTCCTCTTTTAAGGTCTGTATTTTTAATCAAGAGGATTTCTATCTGTTTTTCAGGAACTTAAAACTTGATTTATGCACACATACTGTATATTTTTATGATCAGTTAAACTATGCCTTTTGTAATTTTATATTTTATCAGATGTCCTCTTCATCAGCTCCTGGAACAAATTTCACAGTTACTGAGGGCAACCTGACCGGACCTGGAGTTAATCTGGGCATGCTTTCTGTAACTGCTACTATTGCCAATCTGGTTGTTATTTTACTCAGCATCATCACCTGCTCCATTAATATGCTAATGATTCACATATTCAACAAACATCAAGTGTGTATATTCTTTTATATGTCTGTTATTGGTGTGCATTTTTTGTTTCTCAGTAGTTAGGTAGAAAGATTACTGTGGAAGAGTGAATTTCTACTAGCAGGAACAGAAAAGGTGTTTTGTGTCCAGTTTCATCATCTTTTTTTCTAACCCACACATCTTTTCTGCTACAGATTGGATCTAACATGATAAAAATGATCCATATCTTTTTCTTTATTTAAAGTATTATTTAATGTTTTCCCTATATTTCAATGCTCAACATTGGACTATAAAAAGTGATTATTGTTGACATTTTAAACTGACATGGTGACAAACGGAGAGAGTTTGTGCATATTCTTTTCCATATTTTATAATTGTTGACAGTACAGCTGTATGATTAAAACAAACTACAGTGGTGTTTAATGTATTGCGTAATGTTTAGGTTACTGAATTATTGGTATAGCAAAATAAACTTTTTATTTTAAGTTTTAAATCCAAACTGAAATGTTATACCACTAAGGTGTTTTTCAGTGTTTTCTATCAAATTGCCATTTAACTCTGGACTCATGCACTTCACAGATCTTCAGGTTCAACCCTCGCTACATCCTTTTCATCCACTTGGTGCTAAACGAAACACTCCAGTTGACACTCAGCGTGTCCCTCTACCTCTTTGGCAATTCCCTCTTCACCATCTATGTCTCACTGTGCGTACTCATCCTCCTGCCGGCTATTCTCACCACCAGAAACACTCCATTGAATCTGGCCTGCATGGCAGCAGAATGTTACATCTCCGTCTGCATCCCCCTCCGCCATGGAAACATATGCACAGTTAAGAAAACCTATATTGTCATTGGCATTATGTGGGTAATAAGCTTGCTCACTATTCTGCCTGATATATTTATTCTTTTGATTACTGAAGAGCTGGAATTTTTGAAAACGAGAGTTTTCTGTGAGAGGGACAGAGTGTTCAGAAGCAGCTACAGTAAAAGTAAGAGAGATGCGTCCCACATATTTTTTCTGGTGGTGGTTTGTCTCACTCTATTCTATACTTATTTCAGAATTCTGTTTGTGGCAAAAGCTGCAAATTCTGATGCTAAAAAAGCAAGAAACACTATTCTGCTTCATGGTTTTCAGATGTTGATGTGCATGACGCTGTATATGCAATCTTTGCTAAAGCAGCTCCTCATATACTTGTTTCCTAAACATAGCATTTCCATACAGCATGCTATTTTTATATTAATCCAGATCATTCCTCGCTGTCTAAGTCCCGTTGTTTATGGGATACGAGACAAAAGTTTCAGAATGTACTTTAAGAAGTATTTTATATGTATGCAAGTAAAAGCAATAAGGGTACAAACCTAACAGAGATCCAAAAGTCTTGTGAAATACATTGAACATTTTCAACAAAGCCTGTTACCTTACCTGTGTGAAAATGGGTAGTGAGTAAGTAGTTAAACATGAATATAACAAAGTGCAAGTAAACATGTCATTTTCATGTAGCAATCTCAACAACCATTTCAATAGGTACACTTGCTAAATTGTTTAACACAAACGACAAATCTGCCAACTAGACAAAGTAAACTGTGGTGTACTAGACATGATGTCATGATCCTTGAGTGTTTGAGTTTTGGGTGTTATTTATGTTTGGAATTCTCTGTTATTGCTCAACTGCTTTTGCCTCACTTATATAGCAAGACTATGTCAGATGATGCCATATAAGTTTATTCCTTCTTATTTAGTCTCTGTATTTAATGCTATTTTAACAGTTGAATGCAACCTACTTCCGATTTTTTGCCCTCATGTTATTTCACTATACTATATATCCAATAGTTTTCAAAGCATCTGCAATCTGAATGGTCATGCTATATCATCTGACTTGCTTCCAAGGTAACCGTAATGTAGCATTAGCCCCTGGATTTTCCTTTTTCTTCACTGGATCTTTCCATTTCTCAGTCCATTGTCTACCTGAGAGCCATGACCTGTCTTCTACATTTACCTGTAGTTTTTCTTATTTTATTAAAACACTTCATTTCTATTACAATGTGTTCTGTGTTTGTGTTGTTTTGCAATCACATGTCATGACAGACAAACTCTACTTGGCTGAGTTTCAAACTGAGCATCT
This sequence comes from Xiphophorus couchianus, assembly GCF_001444195.1. Taxonomy (NCBI): domain Eukaryota; kingdom Metazoa; phylum Chordata; class Actinopteri; order Cyprinodontiformes; family Poeciliidae; genus Xiphophorus; species Xiphophorus couchianus. The sequence goes on from NC_040247.1 coordinate 8,704,000, forward strand.
AGATAAGTAAGAGTTTAAGTAACTTTAAAGGAGGGATGGTTGTTGGTGTGGTGCCAGACAGGCTGGTCTTACTTCAGAATTGACCCACAGAGATTTTTAAACACTGTCAAACTTATTTGTATAGTAAAAAGGGAGCGTTGCATTTCTGCAGATGGCAGTAGGACCACAAGGAGGAGGCAGAGGAGCGCAATCTTTTCACATTATGTCTCATTATATTGTCAGGACACTGTGACAGCTTTCACAATTATGCAAACAATACATTTTTATAAAAGTTATTACTGTAGCTTTAAAATACAGCTTTATAAAAAGTAATATGCACTCAAAACTAAGTTATGTTAATATCTCTTGCAATGTTACGTCTTGTTTCTGTTTCCCATTTACCCTGAAAGATATATTTGGTAAAAAGTAAACTCATAAATCATTGGTCTGCTGGCACAAAGGAGGGCGTGTTTTAAATAAGGTACACAAATGAATCCTCAGGCTGGTATTCTATTATATAACAGGGAAGAACCACATCAATATAGATTACTTTTGACACTATTCTAAGGTCTGCTTTTTAAGGAAGTTGGAGGATTCAGTCTTATTAGTGTGTGACCAACTTAAAACCAGAGTCATACATTATTTATTTTCTCATGACTTGAACTGTATCTTTTGCTGTTTTATGCCTTATCAGATGTCCTCCTCTTCATCTGCCAGCACAAATTTCACAGTTACTGAGGGTAACCTGACCGGATCTGGAGTTTATCTGGGCATGCTTTCTGTAACTGCTATTATAGGCAATGTGGTTGTTTTTTCACTTGGCATTGTCACCTGTTTCATTAATGATTCAATGGTTCACATATTCAACAAACAGCAAGTGTGTATTATATTATTGTATGTGTCCTTGATGTGCATTTTTTATAACTCAATTAGGCAAAATGATTACTTTTGTGCCCAACTTACTCATGTGATTTTTCTCACCCACACATTTCTATTTTTTCAGATTGTACCTAAGATAATGAAAATTATGTTCATATTTATATTTAAAACTCAAAACCAACTCTATACTGCCCAATATGGTATAGGAACACATGCAAATAAGAAGAGTAATTATTGTTGACATCAAAACTGAGAGTTCAGTAGAATTTTTATTATTTTATGAATGGTAATAGGAAGACATTTTTTGTAATTAAAACAAATCTGTGTGTTGGTTAAATACCTAAAGAAAGTATTTTTAATGTTTAGATATGTGTTTTCTGATTCATTTTCACTCATTTTACAGCATGTAATGTAGGAGAATATTAGGTAAAAAACATGCATAATAAACTAACATGATTATACATTTTAAATCAAAACTAAGAAAATACATCACAGGAGATGATGTTTTATATGGTTTTAGTGTTTTCTATCAAATTGCCATTTAACTCTGAACTCATGCACTTCACAGATCTTCAGGTTCAACCCTCGCTACATCCTTTTCATCCACTTGGTGCTAAACGAAACACTCCAGATGACAGTCAGCGTTTCGCTCTACCTCTTTGGCAATTCCCTCTTCACCATCTATGTCTCATTGTGCGTACTCATCCTCCTGCCAGCTATTCTCACCACCATGAACACTCCATTGAATCTGGCCTGCATGGCAGCAGAATGTTACATCTCCGTCTGCATCCCCCTCCGCCATGGAAACATATGTACAGTTAAGAAAACCTACATCGTCATTGGCATTATGTGGATAATAAGCTTGCTCACTATTCTGCCTGATATATTTATTCTTTTGATTACTGAAGAGCTGGAATTTTTGAAAACGAGAGTTTTCTGTGAGAGGGACAGAGTGTTCAGAAGCAGCTACAGTAAAAATAAGAAAGATGCATCCCATCTATTTTTTCTGGTGGTGGTTTGTCTCACTCTCTTCTATACTTATTTCAGAATTTTGTTTGTGGCAAAAGCAGCAAGTTCACATGCTAAAAAAGCAAGAAACACTATTCTGCTTCATGGTTTTCAGATGTTGATGTGCATGACGCTGTATATGCAAAATTTACTAAAGCAGCTCCTTATATACTTGTTTCCTGGGCAGGCCTTTTACACACAACAGGCTATTTTTGTGTTAATCCAGATCATTCCTCGTTGTCTAAGTCCTGTTGTTTATGGGTTACGAGATAAGACTTTCAGAATGTACTATAAAAAGTACTTCATGTGTTTCTCAGTCAAAGCAATAAGGGTACAAACCTAACAGAACTCCAAAAACTTTGGCTAAAGAAGTTGGTAGTATTTCTGAGTGTTGTTGATATATGACCTTAGCTTCCATGGTAGAGTTTTAACTTGCACTCGTAAATGTAGCGATGAACTGTGTTCACCGATGACAGTTTTCTGAAGTGTTCCTGACTCCATATGGTAAGAACTGTTGCTGTATGTTGATGTTTTTTAATGCAGTGCTGCCTTTGAGCATTCAATATTGATTTTTTTGGCATTTTCACTTACTGACAGAGATTTCTCCAGATTTTCTGAATCTTATTACATTATGGACTGTGCATGACAAAATCCCTAAATTCCTTGAAATTGTACATTCTGAAACTGTTGGACTATTTGCTCATGCAATTGTTCACAAAATGGTGCACCTTGTCTCATCTTTACTTGTGAATGACTGAGACTTTGGGGATGCTCTCGTTATACCTGATCATGACACCTGTTTCCAATTAACCTGCTCACATGTGGATGCCCAAACAAGTGCTGTTTGGGCATTCCTCTACTCTCCCAGTCTCAGTGAAAGTTGTCCCTGTGTCCCAACCTTTTTGGAATGTTCTGCATGTATCAAATTTCAAATGAATTAATATTTGCAAACATACAATAAATTTTATCAAGTTATACATTAAACATATTGTCTTTGAAGTGAATTCAACTTAAAATAGGTTGAGAATGATTAGCAAATTATGATATTCTGTTTTTAGTTATGTTTTACACTTCATTGGAAATGGGGTTGTACCAAATTCTGTTGTACAGAATCAAGAAACATATTTTAAATCAGTCTTGTGGATTAAGTTGGCTAATCTTTGCTCCATGGCTATAAATACAAATTATGCAATTTGCAATTATGCAAGTGTTATTTTTACCCATGAATAATTAGTAAGTTAAAATTAAATAAGTTATTAAAAACATCCCAGATGGTCAGATTAAGTAAAAATGTACAAAATCAAAAGAAAAAAATAAGGATAAATATAAAAATTTGGGGATTTGAAGGCAAAACCCCCAAAAGTTTCTACAGTTCTGTATCCCCCCCAGTTTTTATTATATTTGACCTTTAGTGTCTGTTGGTGTACCAGGGAAATGTGCTTTTATAACAAGAATGTTCAGTTTATAAAGTAAAACACAAAATAACTACTCTACACTGAAAATGTCAGGTTCAGTTTCCTCTGAATAACTAATTAATACCCAGAAGAAAATCGTATCTTTATCACATGTTGGGAAGCCTTAAAATGGCCATAAATAACAAAACATCAGCCATATTTCTGACAGTTCCAGACTGGACAAGCTGAAGTCTTGAGTATCCATCAGAGGTAGGATCGCCTTTTACATTTCTCCTCTGAACTATGCTCTTGTTTCACACTTCATTCTATACTTTGTTAGACCTTAATGTGCTTATTTTACAAAAGACCAGCAGCAGTTCTTTGATAAAAAATGTATATATCATGCACAGCAAGTACATTTAAGAAGCTGTAGTAATTCATTTCATTTTTACATTCACTACATTACCTAGTACATAAATCCAGTGGGCTAATACATACGTATTCCTCATTTTAGTGCTTATAGAAAACACTAATGTACTCACCATTTTTAGCAACTACAGTATGAAAAACATTTTGCTATGGCATAAAAAATCTAGGTTAAACAAAGATTTTATATCAAACTACATTTTACTACTACTGTCATGATGCCTTTATTTTCTAAGATACATTGTGAGTATCTAATGCTTATATTTATCTTCTAAAACTTTGTGTATGTCTTCTAAACAAAATATGTTTTTAAAATTGTTTTCTTAAAAGTGAATGGTCTAAGAAGTATTTGCTCGTTAGATGACCATAGTTCTTTATATAAATAAAGATATGAAATGAAAAATTTTGAAAGCAGCACACTTTAATTTCCTACATTTCTTAAATGTTAATTATTTCCACTGTTTTCTTTCTTCCTTATTTGTCTTTTTTAGCATCAGAGAAATCTGGCCTCAATGGCTGTTTTCAAGGGAGTGTAATAATTTGAACGCAGAGTTTGAATTGTCATAAATATTTTAAAATTGCATTTAGTTGTGCAAAAATAATCTAAAATTTAAATAGAAAACATCACACAATGAACTTGTAAACATCAAAGCTGAAGAGTGGCCATAATTTTTCTTATTAGAAATATCACTGCAGGGTTTTCTGGATCTACCAGATGAATTCCTCATCTTTAAACTTCACTGTGTCAAGCAGCCTGACTTATAGAGACTCTCCCAGCTCTGCTGTGGCTAAAAATGTGATCATCGTGGCTCTTGGCATCACCATCAACTATATCAATGGGACATTGATTCACACCTTCAGAAAACACCAGGTGAGCATTTGTCATCACTGTTTTGTCATGCTGAAATATCATTGTTGTGAAACCAATGGTTATCATCAGCAGCTTAAGGAGAAAATTAAAGGTGCCGTTTTATTCTCTCTTTCAGATTTTTTATTTGAATCCTCGTTACATCCTTTTCATCCATCTGGTGATAAATGACATGATCCAGTTGACTACAACAATCAGCTTATTTGTGTTTAGTTATGTCTTCCAAAAAATTAATGCTTCCTTATGTTGCTTCATTGTTACCTTTGCTGTTTTCACCACTCTTAATACTCCGTTAAATTTAGCTCTGATGGCGGTGGAGTGCTATATCGCTGTCTGTTTCCCACTGCGACATGCTGAACTTTGCACCATAAAACGAACATATTTTCTCATTGGCTGTATTTGGAGTTTAAGCGTAGTATCAATTTTGCCAGATATCTTTCTTATCCTTGCAACAGAGCCTCTAAGGCTATTTTACGCTACAATATTTTGTGACAGAGACATTCTGTTCCAACATCCTATAAGTATTCAAAAGAGGGATGCTTCTTACATAATCTTTTTATCTCTTGTATGGCTCACCCTTTTCCTTACTTATTTAAGGATATTTTTTGCTGCTCAAGCTGCTAGTTCAGCTGAAGGAAAGGTGAAACGAGTCAGGAATACTGTCCTACTTCATGGCTTTCAGCTATTTTTGTGCATGCTGACATATGTAGCTCCTATGGCAAAAAACGCCCTGTCATTTCTGTTCCCGAAATATAATGTTCATATCCTTTTTGTCTGGTACATATTGGCCCAGATACTGCCCAGGTTTTTGAATCCTATTGTGTACGGGCTGCGAGATAAAACATTCAAACAGTATTTGAGAAAGTATCTGCTGTGCACCATCAGAACAGCCAACAAACTTTATCCTTGAATCTTTAGAGGTTTAGAGGGTACTTGTGCAGTAATTTAGATGAGATTAAAGAATGATGTTTGCATGTTATCTTCATTGTAAAATTTGTTATAAAAATTACAAACCATAATAGTTAAAACTGATTGTTTGCATAATTACAAAATGTGATGTAAATGTGAACCTGCAAAGCACCCCCTAGCGGTAACGTATATACAGATACCACCAGGAAATTTGCTTTGTTATGCTTTTATTTTGAAGGCTAGCTTTTCTTTCTTTGAGGTCAACTTCCTGAAGGCCAGCTTCATGTAGTGCACAGATGATGGCAGCTTGGAACTTGGTGATGATTCCCTCCCTTCACTAGGCGGGAAGTCCCTAATCATCCATCTCATTGGGATGAACCACCAGGGTTAAAGTGGACTGAAAGTTTGGTTGTTGTTTTGTATAATATTTGTATAAGTTGGAAGTGAGTTGTGAGTGAGTGTGTGCTGAATAATTTTCTTTAGTAATTTATATAGATTTATTTGTAACTGTTTGTTTACCTAAACTTTAAATAGTGGTGGTCTTTATGTATGTAAGTAGGGTTGTATTTTGGGGATTTGTGATGATGGGTTTGCTTAACAGCTAAATGTCTTCCTGATCATTGATGATTTTACCCTGTACCACAACCTGTAACTGGTGAGATGTTTGAAAAAAAAAATAAAAATAATAATAATAATAAAAAACATTCAGAGCTCTGGAAAGCAGCTGAAGCCTTTTGATGCCCTTATCTACTTTCTCATGATTTCCATCCTGTTTGAGGGTTTTACATCACAAACTCCCACATGTTTGTTTCATAATTGGTTGCTGTATTGCATTCTTATGGTGTAAAGCACTTTGAACTGCCTTGTTGCTGAAATGTGCTATACAAATAAACTTGACTTATATCTTAAAAAGCCCATTTGGATGCACCTTAAATCACCTCTGTGTGGATGAAACGTGAGAGCTGAGAGTTGTGCCAGAATTTTTTATGTGGAATTTTTTCCACATTAAAAATTATGGGGCGCACTGTGGTGGTGTAGGGCGTAGCGCAACACATGTTTGGAGGCCTTGAGTCCTCGACGTGGCTGTCGCAGGTTCCACTCCCGGACCCGGAGATATTTGCCACATGTCTTTCCCCCTTTCTTGTCAGCCTACTTTCATATACGGCATACAAAAGACCCCCCTGGAGGGGTAAAAAAAAATTATGTGGAAAAATTATTTCTTTATCAAAATAGAGCTGAAGTACTTGAATGTTTATAAGGAGGGATTTACATTTTTAGATTATTGCATTTCAAAATATGACTACTCCCTTTCATTTAGTTTTCAGGATGACATGAAGACTGAAAATTTATAGATTTGTTTTTTTCTTCCTGTAAAAAGGAATTACAAAAATCCTGGCCTTGATATAGCAAGTAGCAAGTGAATCAACTTGTCTTTTAGACATTTCCTGAGAAGATTTCTTTATCTCAGCATCTATAGCTCATCATACACTTTTGAGTAGGTACAAAGAAAGGGAAGTAAAATGATTGAAACGCTTTTACATTCAAAGAGAAATTTTAGAACCTTCCATGTAATCCTATCTCAGTACTGATCCAGAAAGAAATTACAAGAGAATCATGGATACTTCTATCACTACATTAGTGAAATAAGTTTGTACAGATTTTGCTTGACTAACTCAGACAACTTAAGTAATACCCAGGAGAAAATTATACCTACATTCAATGTTGGAAGGACTGAACCTTCATATAAAGCAATATTTCATACTAAGCTTCTGACTAGCAAAAGAGTCAAGAGTGACACATCTAAGGTAGGACATCTTTGCACTTCTCATGTGAGCTCTATTGTTTCAACTATTGTATTTTCTGCATGATGGCTGTGGAATGGAAATTAAAAATATTTAGGGACCTAACAGAAATACTCCAAATATTAATGTTTGTGTTTTCGGCATTAAATCATATTATCAATACTATAGTATATGGGAAATATATTTATGTCTTAAATATTTCTTTCAGATTCAGTTGCTTGATGGTGAACTGTATGGCATAATGTTTTTGTTGTGAATGTGTTGCCATGTTTATGTGTTCAGAAAAAGGAATAGTATGAATAACTACAAAAAAAAAAAAAGGATTTTTATTTTGATGAATGTTAAAGACATTCAAGATATTACAAATTCAAATTGCTATGTTTTAATATGGCCAGTAGTAGCCAAGATAGAGCAATTTCTTTAAAGAGTAAAACTCAATTTGTTTAGACTTGTCTTTGATAACAACTGGAATATCATATTTTATAGTCTGTTTTTAACCTTTCATCACTTTTCACATTATATTGCTACAGCAATGTATTTTTGTCATATTTACAGGGTATGATTTTAAATGGTTTAGAAAACAACCTCCTTTAAAAAATTTATTTTCTCTAAAATCTTAGCATACTTTTCTGTATTATTATCAGTGCATTTGTACATGACATCTCATTATCATATGCCATAGCATATGAGGATTAACTGTATGGAGTTGTTGGTCTAATCTGCTTTAAGTCATGCTGATTCATGCTTTTAGTTGTGCCGTAATGCCAGGCTGGCCTGTCCTGACTCTGTCGCCCATCAATTACTTAGTGCATTTTCTTAAGTATTATAGGTAATGTTGCATCAAGCAAATGTTTTTCCTAAACACAATGACAAAACAGGCCACAGTGAGGTTTTGCTACAAGTATCTCCACAAGCAACGGGAAAGTAATTGACAGAGTTAGGCAAGGAGTTGTCTTCTACTGCAATCAAAGCAAAAAAAAAAAAGAACTTAACTCAAGGAATCTACCTAGATTATCCGGTTGCAAAGTTCAGCTTGCTTATTTTTTAAAATTTTATTAGTTAAAAAGTCAGAAAAATACAGAAGAAATAAAAACAGCATATACAAAATAGTAAGAATAACTAATATGAAGAAAAAAATATTTATATACAGTAAATACTGTCTAAACCCTTCCAGAGATAACTTGTTCTAAGCACAAGAACAATGTGCCTTTAAAATTCAAACATTTAAAATATTATTGTTGTACTATACTAATGTAAATAATGTTGTTTGATGTCATATTTTCATAGACATAAGCACAAATTGAAGATGAATTCCTCATCTTTCAGCAACATGTCAAGCAGCTTAACTTATAGAGACTCTCTCAGCACTGCAGTGACCAAAAATGTTCTCATAGTGGCTCTTGGCATCACCATTAACTATATTAATGGAACGCTTATTCACACTTTCAGAAAACATGAAGTAAGCATTTTACGTCCTTACCCATCTTTGGCAATTATTGAATAAAATCATATTAAATGAATAAAATCACTTAAAATATCCTTTTTTTCTCTTTCAGATATTTTACATGAATCCTCGTTACATCCTGTTCATCCATCTGGTGGTGAATGATATGATCCAGCTGACTACATCCATCAGCTTGTTTGTTTTCAGTTACATCTTCTACAGAATTAGCACTTCTTTCTGCTGCTTTATTGTTACCTTTGCCGTTTTCACCACTGTGAACTCTCCTTTAAATTTAGCTTTGATGGCGGTGGAGTGCTATATCGCCGTTTGTTTCCCACTGCGGCATGCTGAACTTTGCACCATAAAAAGAACATATTTTCTCATTGGCTGTATTTGGGGTTTAAGCGCAGCAACGGTTTTGCCAGACATCGCTCTTATCCTCGCCACAGAGCCTCTGTGGTTGTTTAACTCTACGGTATTTTGTGACAGAGACACTGTTTTCCGACACCCAATAAGCATAAAAAAGAGAGATGTTTCTTATATAATTTTTTTATCTGGAGTTTGGCTTACACTTTTATTTACATACCTCAGGATCTTTTGTGCTGCTCATGCTTCTAACTCAGCTGACGGCAGGGCAAAGGCCAGAAATACTATCCTGATTCATGGTTTTCAGCTACTTTTGTGTATGCTAACATATGTAACGCCTTTGGCAAAGATGTTTCTGGTGTTTCTGCCTATTGCACAATATGTCCAAGCATATTTTTTTTGGTACATATTGATCCAGATTCTGCCCAGATTAGTGAGTCCTATTGTGTACGGGGTACGAGACAGCACATTTAGACAATATTTGAAAAAATATCTTTTGTGCAGCATCGGAGAAGTCAACAAACTACATCCGTAAGCGTTTCTTGTGTCGGTGTAGATATCCTAAATTTGATCATTTTAAAATGTACACTGTGCTATCTGTAAAATTAGACAATGCATGTTTCTGATTCAAGCAAACAAAAATGACCTGTAATAAACATTATTGGATGTGTGACAGAAAACAAAATTAGATACACCTTTGAATTAGTGAAATATTTTCTACTTTCATTCACTGTGCAGTCTTTCACTCAATGTAAATAAGAGACTTAAATTGAACTTTGGTGTATTGCAATGGAGTATATTAATGGTTCACAGATTACTTCTTATGTAGTCTTAGGACCTAGAGATACATGTTTAAGATACAATGTGAATTTTAAAAATATTGAAATAAATGTTGACATTTGTGTTTGTACTGCATTTAGATGAGAATTGTCTTAAATGAAAAAGTGTTCCATGTATACAGAAATGGTACAACTTGTGTATGATTGATGGAAAAACTGAAAAATTATTTGATATTACTCAAGTTAAAATTTTCCCCATTCTTAAAGCTGCATTCGGTAACTTGTGTTGAAGTTGTGCTGATGGAGAAAAAAACTTCAGTAAAATCCGTTTCAGGTGTCGGTCTTGCTAACTTAAGCCTTAAGTTCGGCCATATAACCAGAGGCCTAAGCATTCACAGCAGACTCCTTTGTGGGAAAGGAGCTGTAGTGCAGCAGAGAACAGGGTGTAAGCAGTGTGCAGCACTAAGACCTTCCTGGCTCTAATTGGTCATTTCACTGAAAAGTGTATTTCTGCAAATGGCAGCAGGACCACAAGGAGGTAGAACTCAATTTTTATTTTCACAAATGCCCATTGGGCAGTGAGTTTTTATGTTAAAATGTAAATTACCTACTGCAGCTTTGAATTGCTGTGCTGTTTCCATTAGCTATGTTGCTGAGAGCCAGTGGTAGAAGAAAATCAGAAAGCTTAAAATTTTAAAAAATGCATATGATCCTAATGACATACCCATTGACAAAACAGGATGTATATCCCATGTAACCAATTTCTGAATGCAAAATGTTGCTCAGACTCTTTAAACTTCAGTGTGTGTCAAGTGATTTTAGCATATCAATACTTGTGTCTGGAAGGTTCATTCACTGGTTAATCAGTATTACCAGCTACCTTTGCAGCATGAAGATAAACACCAAGCAAATCAGAGATTACTGGAGAAGATGACTTTAAAAAAAAGCCACCTTGGAATTTGCACCAGTAGCCTAAGTGCTTAGGATTAAACACACCAATGAAAGAGACATGTGATTCCATGTGATTTAAAGTTACATTTATTATTTCTAGTTTAAAAAATAAATAACTGTAAGGGGAGGAGGAAGTGTGCTGCACAGAGGCCTTCCAGCAGGAGAGGGCGGTCCAAACGAGAACTGATTCCTAAACCAAGACGGAACAGATGAAGCCAAATAGGTCAAGCTAGTGATGTTACGTGATGTGCCGAGGGTTCGAGGCGTGTGTCGAGTAATGGAGGGGGCGTTTCCGCGTATCGAAGCTTGCTTCATTTAGGGGAGGAGCCGAAAACGATGACGTCCGAAGCCTCGCTGCCCGGCTGTACCACGTGACTGCTTCGGGAAGTGGCTCATAGTTTGGCGCGGGGTTTGAAAGCTTTAGAAACCCCACAGGCTCCATTCAAAATGTGGGTTGTTGTAGGCGAGTTGCGGTCAGTTGAGAGAGTGGATAGAGTTTTGATAGCAGAGTTTGGATAGTGGTTATTTAGTTTGAGACAGTTAGTTTGGTGTTTGGAGAGTTTAAGCTAGCTAGATAGATAGATAGATAGATAGTATAGCTTAAACGGCAGAGGAGAGATCATTAAGAAATAGTTGATATTCCAGGTTCGACACATTCGCATAAAAGTCCAACAAAACACCGAAAGACCAAAGGCAGCTCAGAACTGCAATGTTGTATCTACAAAATCTCCATTTGAACAGTCAGCTATGTACACTGTACTTGTTGTCTGCAGCATAACCCCATATAACCATCACCAGGTGAGTTTGTGTGTACAGTTGTTTCTGTTTAAACAGTTGATGAGTCCTTAGTGTTACAGGTCCTGAGTGTCAGAACTACTGTAACAGTGATGATGCAATCATTAGGACAAACAGACAGGAGTCAGCAGTGGAATGTAGCGCTGCCTTTAGCATCCAGATTGCTTTTTTTATTATTATTATTTGTTAACACACAAAACCTTTGTACTATAACACAGTAAATCCTTTTACATTGCCACTGGTCTACTTTCATGACAGGCAAAAGTCAACCCCACACTGCTGAAGACAACCGCGGCACATACACCAAACAGGACAAACCAACTGCCGCAAAGCTTCACTGTAATTTTACTGTATTCCTTTTATAAAAAAAAACCAAAACAAATAAAACTTCTCAAACACCAACACGTTAAAATATAACGGTCCTACAAGGAGACGTTATATTTCAACTGCCCCACATGAAGACGTTAAAACATAATGGTCCTCAGAGCGAGCCGGCACATTACCAACTACCGGAAGACCATCCCAAAACCAACCTGGAAGCAACGCCCCCCAAACAAAGGTTCCGCTTCGCCACTACCACACCCAAGTACACCTCGCTGCAGCAAACAGAAAGGGGCGGGGACGGACCACTGTCAGTCTCCTCCCGTCCCCACCTCAGGAACGCAGTACTAATGTAAACAAATGAACTTGCCTGACTGTAAACAAAATGAAATTTGTTAATATATTATTTTTCTTTTAGAAAATAGAATAAATTTTATCTGAAACTATTTCAAAATTAATAAAAAAAAACTAAATACTGTGGTGACATTTTTCTTTTTTAGGTGCACCCTTTGCCACAAACATACAACATACAAAAAGCGAAGCACATACATGCACACCTCCCTCACCCACCCCCCGCCCCCCACACACACACACACACACGCCCCCTTGACTATTTTTCTTTATCCCCATGACTTTTCTGCATATCAGTTATATATTGAGAAATGTGGAGCAGCCCTGACTTGTTGTCTGCAGCATAACCCCATATAACCATCACCAGGTGAGTTTGTGTGTACAGTTGTTTCTGTTTAAACAGTTGATGAGTCCTTAGTATTAATGAAATATTCTAGGTAAGAAAAAAATGCAACACGTAGTATATGTAAATTGTCATTTAGTAATTTTGTTATTTTTCTTCTGTGTTAGAATCATTGCATTCAGAAATAACAGTGTATTGTAATATGTGTTTAGATGTTTTTTGGTTTGAAGACTCATCGGTTGCAGCAGAAGAGAAAAAAAAGTCATTGATCAAACATATAAACTTTTACAACATAAGTGTTGTCAAAGATAACAATGTAGTGTGAAAATGCGTGAAATAAAACATATGTTGCTGTGATAAGGAATCATTACAAAACACATGCATCTGAAAATGCAAAATGTGAGTAAATGTAATATGTATTTAGGATAAGAACTGCTGCCGGTCATCTTTGATTGATGTGCTTGAAGTGAAAATGTAAATTTGCTTAAAATAATGACATGAATAATTTACAGGAACCATTCAAAAACTAAAATGAACTAAATTACACAATGTGTTAAAAACAAAATAGTATTATTAGTATTTCATAATCATATTTTTTTGTTGAATAGGCTACTTCTTGTATTCCTTTTAATAATTTTAAGTGTGCTAATCATCACTAAAACCTCAGAGTTTAAATGCTGTCTTCCAGCTTTTCTAAATTTTTATCAATAACCTGTTGAATATTTCTCCACAGTTTGACACATTGTCAGATGATCCTCAAGCCCTCTAAATCAGCTTTACAGATTCAGGTTCGTTTTTGTTAGATTGATGGTGGGCTGCACAACACTGTAATCCTCAAAAATGCAGTAAATAAACAGTAACTCTATTAAACAAATTTGTGTTTTCCAACAGTTATGAGTAAAAACGTTTAGCCAATTAACTCAACCTGATGCAAAATTACAGCTATTGAGGAAATGTCTATAGAAAACCTAATAACTCTCATTAGCAGAAAACCTCTGTCATTCTGCCAGACCCTTTGTCATCTAGTTTAAGAAAAAGCATTGAAGCAAAGTCATTTAAGAGGTTTTGAAATAGTTTTTAGACCGTTGCATACCCTCATACTGGTAACCAGCCCACGTAACTGTAACTCTGTAGCACACTTTGATCACCATTTAAACCAACCTGCCAATATTTCTTTAGGTATCTAAAAAAAATGGTTTGCAGACAATGTATTTTGGCCACATCTTTGATGCTGATGTGCAAAATTAGGCACTTGACAACTTGCTTCTTAAACATATTTAGTACTCTAATAGCTGACAATGTTTTAAACACACTAAGCAAGACATATAGTTGTTTATGTGTTATGTTTCATTTATTTTTTTAAGCAGTGGTTTGGTGAAAGAGGATGGAAGTTAGTGTATTTGTCTAAAGGTTGAGCTTTAGATCTGATGGATGGATGAAACAAACAAACAAAAACAGACAAATACTCTGACTTCCATCCTCATCCCAATGCACTTGCAATGCTAACATGTGGTTGTCCTTAGCTACATTCACACATTATGCAAAAGGGAAGCACCTACACACACACACCCACACGCATTAACACATGACTATTTTTTGTTCCCTTGACTTTTCTCCACTTTAACTATATATTGGGTTATGTCGAGCAGATCTGACTGATCTGCAGCATAAACCTGGTGAGTTTTTGTGCAGTTGTTCAATTTAAGCATTTAATGATTATTTAGTATTATTTAAAGATTTGTTTTTAAAAAATTGCAATATGTATGTCAGATGTGATTTACTAAATTTCTGTTTGCTTCTAGTGTTGGTACCCTTTGCAAAGAGTATTGTGTTGTGAAATTGTACTGTTTAATTTTTTCAGGTATTTGTTTTTTGTTCTGCTGCATTGGTTGCAGCAGGAAAAGAAATATTTTTGATCAAAATAAATATTTTATTATATTATTTATTGCTGTGATCATTAACCATTACAAAATACATCAATTAGAAAGTGTAAAATGTGAGTAAACAAAGGACATTTTTAAGCTAACAACTACTGACTGTCATCTTTGATAAAAAAGCTTGAAGAGAAAAGACACAATTTGCTTTAAATGACTTTAAATTACCTGTGACCATTACAGAACTAAAATGAACAAAGTTGCACTGAGTTTTTTTAAATACCGTATTATTGGCATTCTATATTATGCATATTAAAAACTCCTTGTATTTCTTTTAATAATATTAAGCATATTTATAGATACTAAAACCTCACAGTTTAAATTCTGTTTTTCAAACTTGCCTATGACATTAATTTAGTCAGTTTTAACAATAATATTGAATATTTCTCCACAGTTCTGCACACTTTGTCAGATGACCCCCAAACTCTCTAAATGTTGGTATGAATACCACTACTGTCAACCGGGACCCGCTGTATGTAGCTATCTTAAAGAATGTGATCACTGTTGTCCTCTCTCTTGCTATTATCTACATTAATGGGACTCTGGTTCATACATTCAGAAAACATCAGGTATCAATTTTATACATTTTGAAAATAAGCATTTGTGTTTTTTGTGCAGTAACTGAGGTAACATGGACCCAGTTTTCTGTTGTTGCAAAACGTCCCCTTTCAAATATCATGAAGTTAAGTGGAAATTTTAGAATTGTTGTTTTTTAGCTGTTGTACTTGCAGTTTTAAAGTGATGTATGTAAAGATAGGACAACAGTAGACAAAATGAGGCCATTGGAAAATTTAAGGTAAAATTTGAGTTATCTGCCTTCTCTCCAGAAAACATCCAGGTAGGAAATTAGGTTCAACACTGTTGCTTTATTCAAGCAATTACACGGTCTACTTGTTAAATTGCTTTTGTCTTATATTTTTCTGAAAGTTGTATTTTTTATTTACAATTGTCTGTTGGTTTCATTAAGTATTAAAAAAATACTTAAAGGTTTTCTGACAATAATGTCTGAATAAAGAACACATGTCCACAATGTACAACTGCGAGACACCACTTAAAGTTTATAATGCTTAACCAGAAGAAATTCTTGAAAATTAATTTTACTCCAGCTGTTACAATATTGAAATGATAAAACTTGTTGCTATGAAATGTTTCAGGTTACAGCTTTTACTAAACCTTTTAATTTGAATGTCTGTTTATCCCTGTATAAATTGTGACTTAGATGATTACATTTGTGAAACTAAAGTACATGTAAAGTTTCAACTGATCAAGATCATTAATAATTTAAGTCCTTTAACAATTATGGACTGATTATCCTAAAGTAGGAGGTATCAGGTAAAAACATACATTTGATTATATGACTTTCTACTATCATTAGAGAACGGTTACATAGCACCAATAAACTGCTTTTATTGACCTTGGGAGATTGTGATAGTAACGAAAATATTTTTAAATTAAATGTCTGAAAAGAAAAAGAAACAATTTTAGTATTGATATTCAGATCATTTCACACTATGAACTTAGAAAGTCAAAGTAAAAAGGTCTGTCTTTCTATTCCATTTCGTGAAAAATCTTGTCTTTTGTTTCAGGTTTTCAACACAAATTCTCGTTACATCCTGTACATACACCTGGTAATCAACGATATAATCACGCTTTCAATGATGATCCTCCTCCAAGTTCTGAGTTACATTATATATACTCTCAATGTCTCATTTTGCATCATTATGCTAATACTTGTCACATGTGCATGTCTAAACAACCCCTTAACGCTGGCTGCCATGTCTCTAGAGTGCTACTTGGCCATATGCTTCCCTCTCCGTCACCCTCAGATCTGTACAGTCAGAAAAACTTACATTGTGATCACTGTGATATGGGTCCTTAGTTTATTGACAATCTTACCAGATCTGTTCATAATTATTGCCACAAGACCTGCAGAGTACTTTCATTCCAGGGTCTTCTGCTTGTGGACTAACATTGTTACAGATGCAATCCTTGAAAAGAAGAAAGATGTATCCAACATTTTGCTTCTAGTCATTGTTTTTCTCATTCTGTTTTATGCATACTTGAGAATACTTTTCACTGCACAGGCTGCTTCAGTAAATGCAAAGAAAGCAAGGAACACTGTCCTACTTCATGGATTTCAGCTGTTGTTATGCATGCTACACTATATTTATAATATATCAATAGAGGGCCTGTCAATGCTGTTTCCAAAAGATACTTTAGCCATTCGGTATGTAATTGCACTATTTATTCAGATTATGCCAAGGCTCATCAGTCCCATGGTATATGGCATAAGGGACAAAATGTTCAGGGAACACCTAAAACGATACCTGTTACCTTTAAATCCAGCTGTTCATCCAAAAAAGGTACAAAAGAGGAAAATATAAAGATATTTCTAGTTTAAGTACTTTTTTCAAGGCCCAGGATAGTTTTTAGGGAGCCATTCTTTATTCCTTCTTATTCGATGACATCTAAAGGGGTGAAATTGTGGCTACTTTAGTAGAAGTCTACCCCAAAAAACAGTCCTCGTAGGCAGTACTGTTGAAATGACATCAAAGAACAGTACAGCTTTATAGAGGAAACATGCTAAGCTACTTCCTGGCAGTAAGTCTGAAGCTGCTTTGAAGAAGTTATGGAGTGAGTTCCATAAAAACTGAGCCACAAACCTCATTTAGTTTTGAAATAAATTCTTCCACCTAGTTTTAGTTTAAGTTTTAAACTCAATTTGAATTCATGACATGAATGGCTGTGTTAAACAATGTTTACAAAGAACATTAATCATTCCTGTTTTATAATTTAAGAGTAATGCTACTGTAAATTAGCTTATAATAAAGGTAAGTAAAGCAATATACTGAAATATTCAACCACAAACAGATGATTAGCACAAACATTTTTACATCCAAAATGCACTAACTTCACATCAGGTAATTTTCTGGAATAGATTTCTATCATGGTAACCTTACCTGCGGGCTGCACAGTGGCGCAGTTGGTAGCACTGTTGCCTTGCAGCAAGAAGGTCCTGGGTTCGATTCCCGGCCGGGGTCTTTCTGCATGGAGTTTGCATGTTCTCCCTGTGCATGCGTGGGTTCTCTCCGGGTATTCCGGCTTCCTCCCACAGTCCAAAAAACATGACTGTCAGGTCAATTGGTTTCTCTAAATTCTCCCTAGGTGTGAGTGTGTGTGTGCATGGTTGTTTGTCCTGTATGTCTCTGTGTTGCCCTGCGACAGACTGGCGACCTGTCCGGGGTGTACCCCGCCTCTCGCCCGGAACGTAGCTGGAGATAGGCACCAGCAACCCTCCCGACCCCATTAGGGACAAGGGTGAACAGAAAATGGATGGATGGATGGATGGGTAACCTTACCTAGCCTTCAGTCCTCACTGGAAACGATGGGAGTGCAAGAATAGTGACAGAAAACTACTCTGGATCCTAAAAATATTTTTGCAGTGTAAGCACACATACGTGGTCAAGACAAGATTTAGGGTTTAGGACAATCATGTTCTGGGTTATAAAAGTTTATGGTAAGAGGGAGACATATCTTACAGCCCATAATTTTACATTTTCTCCAGTTTATTATTTTTTCTGTTTTGAATGAAACATACATAGATTTCACCTTTTAAGTTTTTACCGCAAAAATAACGTTGGTTGTTATTTGACATTTATTTGGTTGTCTGAATAAAAAATAACATAAATCAAACAGTTCACAAACTTGTCATTTCTGTTACAAGAATTCATGTTTTCATACACTTTATCACACTAAGCTTTGGTTATGTAAGTCTCTAAAAACTGTAATTTGTTTCACATTTTTGTTTAATACCAGTCATCCATTCCAATGGATTTATGGACTTGTAAAACATTTAAACTCAGGTACCTCTACATAGGAATAATTACTTCTTTCCTGTCTGACCTCTCTCAAGTAAAGGACACTAGAGCCAACAAAACCTTCAAAACAAACAAACAAAAAAAAGAATGAACTTTATCCATTATATTGTATTTGCCTATTCATATTCAGGTACATATGTGGGCAGGCCATTGAGGAGGACACTAGAAGATTACTGACCATGTCAACAGAAAACAAGTTGTCATGTTCAAGAAACTAACTTGAGATGATTTGCGCTCTGTGAAATGATCTGTTATCCTTCTGGAAGTAGTCATCAGAAAACTGGCACATTGTGATAATAAAGGAATGGATGTGGTCACCAAAAATAATAATTGATACTGAGGTCACAAGAACAACAAAATTGTACCTTTGATCTGATATGGAAAATATTCACCTAGTAGTAGCATTTTCGTTGTCTGAATGGTTTTATTAAGGAATGCTAGTTATTAAAGTTAATTGTGTGTGAAATCAGGCTTTGAGTCTGTGAGCAAGTGCTACTGCGCAGACAGATGTGGGTGGTTATACACACACAGATACAGAAACACTCGACTATTTTTGATCCCATGACTTTTGCTCAGCCTATATAAATTGAGCCGTATCAAGCACAGCTGACTATTTGTCTGAAATATAACTGTGTGTAACCATCACAAGGTGAGTCTCCTTCATCCTGTTCTTGTGTGTAAACTTTGAGACTTCAGGGTAATTGCTGAGCCACAGGTTAGAGATGTTTCTGATTTACCTGATTTGAATCTTGTTGCTGCTGTCATTACCAGAGCTGAAGAGTAAATTTTTCAGCTCTACTATTTTTCAAAAATATTTCTTGTGATTTTAAGATAGATCATCAGTAAATTGGAAAAAAAAACACACATTTATCAAAGACTTGTTTTTATTAAGTTTTCATTAAGACATGCTTTTTTAAGCTGATGACAAATGAAAGTATATATTAGTTTAAAGTGAATTATGTTGAACAAAATTCTACTCTTTCTAGCTGTATAAACTTGACATGCTGCTGTGTAAAATTTTGTCACTTTTATGTTATGTCCTTGATAAATATTTCTCTGCAGGTTGCCAGATTATGTCAGATGAGTTGCCAGTCCTTCATGTACTGGCATGAATACCACAGCAACCAGAAATAAGGACCCCCTGCACATTGCAATACTTAAGAGTGGATTCTCTGTTGTTTTCTCTCTCTCCATCATCTACATAAATGGGATTCTGATACACATATTCAGAAAACATCAGGTATCAATTCTGTCTTATTCAGAAATTTACCCTGATTGCTTCAGTAAAAGACGATAGGTGACACAAAACATACTTATTTTTGCCGTAAAATAAAAGTTGAACAATAATATGTCATGAAGGATCTGGGTCTTTCAGCATAGAGTTTTTGTTGGTGTTTACAGTTGTAGCATTTATCATTTCAAAGAAACAGAAAGTTGTTTCACCTTGTCATAAATCGTACATGTCTTCAAGTTGCTGATTGAGAATTTGTTCTTTTCCTCATTGCATTTCTTCAGACTATGTGCTGGTCTCAACCAAAGTTGAAAAAGCAATCTTTTTGTCAAAAGTGTGTAAGAGTGAGGAACATTTTTTAGATTCATTGTTGCATTTAATTTATCTTTGGACTGCTTTATTATTAGTATTCCTGGCATTTTATTAGAATGCTAAGCAGTGATGCATCAATCTGTGCACCACTGTGATCAAAAGACATTAATTATTACTAATCAATGATTGTTCAAAATAGACTAATGGGAAATCAGATATTAAGAACAAATTTGTTTCTGTTTCTGCTAATTATTGAAATAAATGAATCCCACTCTACTACATAATATTTATTTTAAAAATATGTTACTTCAGCTCAGATTATACAGTTCCAGTCATTTTACCATTTATCATGTGTATGTTTGTTTTTTCAAGCTCGGTGATTAACCTGAACAGTTCATTCTTTTATTGCCATGGTTATACAACAGCGATGGATGTTGATATTTAAAAACAAAAAAAATTGAATTAATTGTGTTTTTATTTCTAATCCACACAGGGTCCAAACTATACACACAGACACATAAAAACTTAAAGTAATCTAAATCTTTTATGAAGTTGTGCTGAAGAGTTTGAAATTACATATTATTTTTCATTCACTTATGAGCTTAAGAAATATAAATTAGTTTACATTATTTTAGATTAGTGTAACCTAATTAGTGATGACGCTAAAATCTTTCCCCCTCATTTCCTCAACGTTTTGTCTTTCCTTTCAGGTTTTCAACATGAACTCTCGTTACATCCTCTACATCCATCTGGTGGTCAATGACATCATCATGTTAGCATTGATGGTCCTCCTCATATTCCTGAGCTACGTCCTGTTCACAATCAATGTATCATTTTGCATTATCACGCTTATTATTGCCATAGCTTCAAATCTAAACAACCCCTTAACGCTTGCTGCCATGGCTGTAGAGTGCTACCTGGCCATATGCTTCCCTCTTCGCCATCCTCAGATCTGTACAGTCAAGAAAACTTACATTGCGATCTCTTTGATATGGTTCCTAAGCTCTCTTGCAATACTGCCAGATGTGTTTGTAGTTGTGGCAACAAGACCTGCAGAATATTTTAATTCCAAGATTTTCTGCATGTGGACAAATATTTTCACTTATCCACAGCTTGAAACGAAGAGGGACATATTCAACATTACTTATTTGGTGATTGTTTGGCTCACTCTTTTCTATGCATATTTCAGAATACTTTTCACGGCACAAGCTGCTTCTGCCAACGCTAAGAAAGCGAGGAACACCGTCCTGCTGCACGGCTTCCAGCTGCTGCTGTGTATGCTAAGTTATGTTCATAGCATAATGATTGAGGGCATCATAAAGTTTTTCCCAGGAGATGCTCTGATCATTCGCTTTGTGATCTCTTTGCTGATTCAAGTCACGCCTCGACTCATCAGTCCAATAGTTTATGGAATAAGGGACAAATTGTTCAGAAAGTACCTGAAAAGATACTTTTTACCCTCAAATAAGGCAAGCATTGATCCAAAAAAGATGGAAAAGAACCCAACATAAAGGAATGTTCTACTTCCTGCAGAGTTTTTCTTATTTATTTTAAAACATACCTGAGCTTCTTAATATTTTAATATATACTTATATAGAGAGAGAGAGATACAGAGAGATTTGGTTTTCCTCATATGCAATGATGTAATTTTGAAAATCTTATATTTATTTTATGTTCTTCAACATTTTGTAAAACAAATAAAGTCTTGTTTAGTAACATTTTCACGCGATATGATGAAATTAGTTTTGTCAAACAAAATAAACTGATTAAAATGCATGTTTCCAGAAAAGTTAATGCTTATTCATGTGTTCCTTCCTTATTGGGAAACATTTTATTTTGTTTAGTAAACGTTTGGTAAAGTCTTACTTTAGCTTTTGTCTCATGCTTTCGTCCAATAATTTATTCCCTCTTATCAGTACATTTTCAACAGTTTTCAATGTTGCTTTTAACTACCTTGTTTTTTTTTAATGTGTTTTTACACTTCAAAGAATATTATTGGAACTGTAAATTATTTCAGTAACTCAATTCACTAAGTGAAGCACATTATATTGGCCAATTACACATTGACTGATGTTTTCAGGCCTTTATTTCTGTTACTAATAGCAATAGTTGTTCTGCACTTTGCACTGTCACATTATCTGTACTTTGCCATAATTGGACCTGCTGCTACTTCTTTGGTATGGTTGAGTGCCTTTAGTTAATTTAGTTGTATATATTGTTATTATTATTATTGTGTGTTTGCTTATTTATGCTGTATATATTTTACCTTTTGCACGGGAGCTGCAATGGAAATTTCGTTGAATTCTGTTCAATGACAATAAATGCTATCTATCTATTTCAGCTTATAGCAAATTATTATAACATTTATGTTTAGAATATTACATCAGACCAATAAAAATGATTTTTCATCCAGATAGGCAAGCCTAATAAAAAATATCCTTAATATATGCAGAAAGACTTTTTTCAAAAGGCATAAACGCATGACAGCGCATATACTAGTTTGAAGAATATGACTGTAATCTAATTACAGTAGCATGTCACTCATTGTCACTCCAGCTATTTGCAAAACATGTTTCAAGCTAAGACTTTCCATTAAACCATCAAGAGGATACCAATAATTAAAACTACATTTACTCATTTTTATGATAAAATAATATAGATTACATTTGTAACCTACATAATGAGTCTCACAATCAAACAGTAAATGGTAAATGGCCTCTATAGATATTTATCAAGTCCAGGAAACCCCGAAGCACTTTACACTACATTCAGTCATTGTCTCTCATTCACAACAAGTTCTCCTTGGTACTGTAATTCTTTTTTTAGTGCTCAAGTAGCCGACCTTACTTCATCAAAGCCATCTGGCTCTGACTCCCCAGGGGATCCACCACTCTCAGGTCTGAAACCGGAGTCCAGACATTTTGTTTACACACGTCTTCCTCCAGAATGCTTCTAATCCACTGAAAAATAGGACAGTACCTGTCAGTATCACTAAAAGAAGATTAACAAAAACCAGAAATACAAACATCTGAAATCAAATGTCAGGCCCATCCTATATTTAAAGGAATCTCAATCTCAAGAACGATCTGCCCCCATGTCACTTAAACTGGATCTTAAATATAAGATCATTATCAGCTAAAGGTCTATTAGTAAATGACTTCATCACTCTGCATCCCCAGAACCAAACATGGAGAAGTATTATTCAGTTTATATGGACCACAAATCTGGAACAAACTCCCAGAAAACAACAGAACAACCGAAACACTGAGCGCTTTTAAATCTAGACTAAAATCCATCTGTTTAGAGTTGCTTTTGAAACATTATTAATGACACATTAATCAACATTTGAGGTGTAACGGCGACACTTGACAATTGTTGTGTGAGTAAAACTGATGTAAAACTCTTTAAATTGCCTTGTTGCTGAAATATGGTATACATATAAACTTGTGTAAAATCTACTAACCTGGTAAGTCACCTGCAACAAGGGCATCAGTGACTATGAATCTTTATAATTAATTAGCATATCAGAACTCGGTACAACTCAGGAGGAGCAAGGGAAACAATGTGTTGAACAAAACACATATTTATTACACATTCTGACAAAAACACAAACAGAAAAAAATAGTCATTGTTTTCTTTTAGTAGTCCTAAGTAAAGTCAGTCAAGTTCAAGGGTTTTTTATTCCTTTGATTTGTTTTCAGTCCGGTTCAGTTTTCAGATCTGAATGTTATATTGTAGCTACCTGGGTAGTGTTAATATATATATATATATATATATATTTGTGAAAATAAAAATTAGATGACAGAATAGAGTAAATATATGTAGTAATAGATAACAGGATGAGAAAACTTGAAACTGATATCATTATTGTTGTTTCAATGTGGAATCACATCATTATTCCCATCATATTTTCCAGCTCACCACCAAACACTGCTGTCTTTAAAAGGTTGCTTCTTTTTGTCTGCATCTCACTTGAGGTCAGGTAAGTATAGGTGAGGAGCTGAGTTTCTCGTTTACATTAGCAGATTTTGAAGAGTTTATATTTTACATCAAAACTTAAAGTTTTAATTAAATCAGTTTGCCACCCTTTAGATTTTTTTCATTTATTTACACTGTAATATTTTTGCCATGCAGTGATTAGTGTACAGTTGACCTTCCAATTCAAACAGATGTGACTGCTTTCAAGTCTGTGTAACATGCAAAATCATTGAAAAATCTGTCTAGCTCTGTTTTAACACAGGAAAATTTTATCATCTATTTTTTGCTAAAGAAAGCTGTCTTTAGTGACAAATACAGAATGCAAATATTGTAGAAGTTTTTGTGTTTTGAACATGTTTAAGATATCTTGAATGTACCTTTCTCAACATTTACTGCCATCTTTCTTTTACTTAGTTTCTCTGTGGTGTTACAGTGAAGCATGAGCTCATTACTGAGCCTCACAAACAACACAACTTCCCCTTATCAGGTGTGTTGACAGAGAATATCACTGAAATATAACCTGTGGGAAACATTTTTCTTGTAATTTTGCTGTTCATTTGGTACATTCTCCAAAGCTCTCAAGCTTTGGAGAATTTCTGTAATCACTGTGACTTGTTTCCTCCTTTTTCTGATCAGTCTGTGCTATACAGAGATACTTTCACCATGGCCTTGGTGAAGAACCTGATTGTCGTGCTCATCTGGCTTGTCCTCACATATATCAACTGCACCTTGGCTGCCACTTTTTTTAGACATCAGGTACACACATCTACAGCTCAAAGCAATAAACTGTTTTTAAAAAAAATGTATTTGCAGAATATCTTTGTAACATATTTATCTATAGGTTTCAGACAGGATGAAAAATTTGATGTTATGAAACCTGTGAAATATATATTTTAGATTTATTTTACTATCTAAAAGTCTAAAGCATAATATTGTAGTTCAGGCTGTATGTTGAGGGTCATTTCTCTTTTCTACTCTAATCTCTGACCAGTTTCTTTGTTACTGAAAAGGAAACCAAAAGGTGCATCGGAGTGGAAAAGACCAAATGCATGTGTGAAGCACAACTTTCTATTGTTTATTTGCCAAACATTTTTCAAAACTGATCAAATAGATGGTTGAAGATTTAGAGATTCAAATAAATTCTATTCATTTTCTTTTTCCAGGATGTTGATGTTGATGTTTGGTCATGGTTAGTCCATGATTCATGTTACACTAAATCAAATTTTAGTGTAATGCTAGATGATCTGGTAATGCATAAATACAAATTTAAGCCTCTCTGTTCTTTTTCTACCAACAGACTTTCTATGAAGATCCTCGTTACATCCTCTTCATCCACATGGTGATCAATGACGGCATTCAACTTACTGTGACCTTCACACTTTTCATCCTCAGCTACATTTTCTACAAGATCAACGTCTCGCTCTGCTGCTTCTTCGTCCTGGTGGCGGTCTTCACCACCAGAAACACCCTAGTCAGCTTGGCCGGGATGGCCATAGAGCGCTACATTGCCATTTGCAAACCTTTGCATTACTCTCAAATCTGCACAGTGAGGAGGACTTATGCAGTCATCGGATTGATTTGGTTTATATGTGTGGCCCCAGATATAACAGATCTGTTTGTGACTCTGGCAACTGAGCCAATAAGCTTTTTCCAACACAACTCTGTGTTCTGTTTGCGGGAGAGCGTGTTCAAAGATCCTATACTGGCTCAGAAAAGGAAAGCATTTGATATTATTTATTTTTCATGCGTTTTTCTCACTCTGGTCTTTACCTATCTGAAGATCCTGTTTGCAGCCAAGGCGCTCTCCACAGCTGATACGTCAGCCCAGAAAGCCAGGAATACCATCCTCCTTCATGGTGTCCAGCTGGCCATGTGTCTGCTCTCCTACATCTCTCCAAGCGTGGAGATTGTTTTACACCTCATCTTCCCAGGTCGAATCCTAGAAATCAGATTTGCAAACTGATTGTCTATATTCTACCTCGGTTCCTGAGCCCGATAATTTATGGTGCCAGAGACAAGAAGTTCAAGAAGTATCTCAGAATGGACGTGCTGAGATGCAGCTGCAAGTATAAAGGAAAGCCAGTGGTCCCACTGAACAAAGACAGAATGTGAAAATATTTTTTTGACAATAGCACTAATAGATGTTTGCATTATGGACTTTTGATTATGCTTGCCAAAAATAACACTTTCATTCAGCTAAAAATAATAAATATTTACAATTTAAGTTTTGAAAAATTACAGTTAATTCTACCATTGTTATACAGATAACACTGAAGAAAATCAAGCAAACATTGGGACTTTTTTACAGAAATTCAATTTTAATAATATAACACACTTTAATAAAATATGACACATATTGCTGAAACCGGAACTTTATAGACACTGGAGATAAAGGAGATAAATAGCACTACTGCCTAAATCAGATTTTTGTTGTTATTGTTGGTTAAATAGGACTACCAAAAATATTTATATTTGCATAATGTTGCAATATTGAAACAACTTTGCATGTTTTTTCAGTGTCTTTACAATATTTATAGGCTTTTTCATAAACAGTGGAAATGTTCAGCCATCATACTGTTCAGGAAAGAGCTACACACAAACAAATTGAATATTAATGAAATGATCAAAGAAAAGGATGGGTTAAAAAAAAACATTGTTTTTTTCAAAGAAGGATGTTCTTTGAAAAACATATTTTTTTCAAAGGAAAGATAAGACATCAAACATCTGTGGCCCCAGATCTGTTATATCTGGGCATACACATGTTTTAAGCAAAATTGTAAGAATTTCAAGAGATATGTTTAATCCTCTGCATTCAATGCATATTAGTTACTGCATCAATTAAATTTAATTCTCATTTCATCATGTTTGATGCTGTAATTATTGTAAAGCACTTTATCACCAAAAGGAGGATGAGAGACATCATAGCCATTTACAACAACTTCAGTTGGACCAAATATCCCATAAACTCTCTGTGGTGTTCTGATCAGGCAAGTTTGGAAAGCTGAACTGTTTAAAACACAAACTGAACCATGTTATGTCTTATTCCTGAATTTTTAATGGTTCAGAAAGCAAAATATGTCCACCTGCTCATCAAAAGGCACTTACAGCGTAACCTATTACATCATAGCCTTCATCCAACCCATATACCTGATTCGTACTCAGAGACCAAAGCACTGTCAGGTTCTTTATAAATGAGCAAGCAGAAATTTCTGCTTCTCATGAAGTCAGTGCTCTGTCTTCAGTTTATGATCTGTGAGTAAACAACTTTATGTTCCATTTGATAACTTTAGGATTCAGCTGACATTAATGGTACTGACAATTTGCTTATCTGTCATATCTTAAAGCCTTTTATACTTGTCTTGTGAGTCTACTGAATTGGTCTATAAACCTTTCTAGTTAAGGTAATTTAAGAGTAGAACCTTTTATTAATTGTGTGAAAATAGTTAAATAACATGAATATTTTATGTTCATTTTGTGTATCTCTAGCACTAATACTAGAAAACAGTTATATATTCAGATGTTTTATGTGTTTTCTAATACAGCTCTTTTGTGGAGTCTTCAATATGTATTATAGAAGCCTTTAAACAAGGTACGTATTTGTGCAAAATCTATCCAATAGATCTTGTCATTAGATCTTGTATATTTGTCTTCAGGTGTTTTCTAAAACAGTTCAATAATACTTTTTGAATGACAGCATTATTTTTTAACATGATTAGTTAAAAAAAAACCCGATTTAGTCAAATTCTAATTACTGTTAAAACATGTACCTATAACAGACCAGCAATCATCCCATGTATATCTTTATTATTTTCATTAAATAGAACAAGAGTCCAAAAACTAAACACCAGATTGAATCTCTGTATTTCTTTAGACAGACTGGAGGAGATTTTGGTGATGAATTCCTCCTCCTCCATGCAACTGGCTCTTCTCTTGAGTAACAGCACATCAACAGAGACAGGGGTCAGTGTGGATCTACCTAAAGAGAGTTTCTCCAATGCTTTAGCTAAGAACATTGTTGCCGTTATGGTGTGGTTGGCCCTCAGTGTCATCAACAGCAGCATGGTGTACACCTTTCTACAACACAGGTATGGATGTTTAGTCAGACATAAAATTACAGACAAAAAATGCTGTCATGCTATGTAATGTTTATTATGGACATATAAGTGTCCATTTCTCTCTCAGCTCATTTCCTTTGACCTTAGTGTCTTTTATGAGAACTCCCGGTACATCATGTTCATCTGCATGGTGGTCAATGATGCTCTGCAGCTTACGCTGGTAACAACTCTCTATGTGGTCAGCTATGTCTTCAGGAAGATCCACGTCTCCATCTGTTGTCTTCTGGTAAATTCTGGCTACTTTTTATCACCTCAGCTGCATAGAACCTAGTCTAAAATAAGACAGTAAACTTAAATACTATTTTTCTTTCTTTTTTTCACATAAGCTTCACATTTTAACACAAGTAGAGGGACATAAAAACAAAAAGGGAAAAGCAGGCAGGAAAAATAAGACAATTCGGTGTACAAAACTGCATTGTGGTATTGCTTGAATTCAATGTAGTCATTAAATAATAGCCAAGAGAGTCAATACACAAATCAAGATCACAAGAGAAAACTCAAAAAACACTCATAAAGTTTGTCTTAATAGTTAAAGTACAGAAGTTCCTTTTGACTGTGGCTTTTAATATGTACCAAGGAATATCTAGTTTTAAAATCTGCTGCATGTTTGTAGCCAAAATCAACAATGTAAACCATTAGTACTTTTAAACTTTGTATTATATTTCTAACCACAGCTACAATATTTGTACCATCTTCAGATAATGACGGCAGTCTTCACCACCCGCTCCACCCCTCTCATCTTGGCCGGGATGGCGGTAGAGCGCTTCATCGCCATCTGCTTGCCGCTACACTACAGCCACATGTGCACAGTGCCCCGCACCATCTTCCTCATCGGTGTCATCCTCATCCTCACTGCCACCCCTCCGATCACTGACCTCCTCATCACCATAATCAAGGAGCCTCCAAAGTTCTTCCACAGGGCCATATTTTGTGACCACTCCTTTCTCTTCTCTGATCCTTCCACCTATTACAAGAACTGTGTGTTTGATGGAGTATACCTCTCCTTCGTGGCGCTCACGCTGCTCTACACCTACTGTAAGATCATGCTGACAGCGCAGGCTGCCTCCACCAGCCTGGCGTCAGTGAGGAGAGCCAGGAACACTGTGCTGCTTCATGGAGTGCAGGTGATGTTTCATAGTCACTGAAAACAATACCTGGCTTTTACCTGCAATAAAAACAGACATTGTTTGAATATCTGTGATTTACAAATACAAACTTCAATACATTTCAGTTTTTAGTTAGTAAGTAATCACAGCTATCTCAGCCATCACAGACCAATGTATAGGATTCTTCTCCATATAGATGCTTTCAAGATAAGCATCTGTTTAGTCCAAATATATTTATTCAAACATATTAAAAATAATAGTCAGTGAATGTTGCCTTGTATTTTTTGGTCACTGCCTTTTATAACAATGTTGAAAGAATCAAAAAATTACACAAGAGATGCAAAAAGTCTTTATGATTTAGGTATATCTGAGAGTAACTAATTTGTTTGATAAACATCGGAAATATAAAGCACAGCTTCATAAATTGCTCATTTGTCCACTTTGTTTTACTAAAATCAATAAAGATGTTATTAAGTAAAATCTTTTGTACACAACCGATTGTGATGTGTTTAGTTTGTAATTTCAGGTATTTTGTTAAAGAATTTAGCTATCATTTGATATTAGAAGGATTTTACTGGCTTCAGTTTATTACTTTGTCTCTAACTTTCTTTGCATTTGTTTGTACACATGAACTCATCTTGTAATCTGATTTTTCTTCCTTCCTCCCTTTCAGCTGCTGTTGTGCATGATGACCTTCGTGGTTCCCTCCCTCCAAGCTGCTCTGATCTCCCTGTTCCCCCAGCTCATCCTGGAGATCCGCTACGTCTTTTTCTTGCTCGTCTACATCATCCCTCGCTTCATGAGCCCAGTTATCTATGGGTTCCGGGACGAGCTTTTCAGGAAGTACTGGACCCAGTATCTGTCCTGGCCCAGACAAAGGGTCAGTGGGGTCAGACCTGGAGCCTTAAAAGACGCCTGCATATGAAATGAAGTCCTGTAGGAGGCATGAAGCCCACCATTTAATCAGTGAATTATGATGTGATTTCAGGATTTAAAACAAATGTGTCTGTTTGTTTCAAATTTCTGACTTTTATGACTTTTTGAAATGCTGGTTGGACATAATCAAATTCTCAGAACACAAACTTAAAATCAGCACATTCAGTGAATGATTAAAATGTACAATTTGTGGCATTAATATGACATTCTAAAAATTAAAGCTACTATTCATTACAAACATGATCACTAGGGAAGCAGCAGGGAATAATTACAAAGCCAAACTCTAAGGCAATTTAAAAAAACAAAACAAAAAACAAGCATGCACTCACCACTTTCTTTATTACATACAGTACACATTCAATTGCTTGTCTGTATAATGGTAAAGGCAATCACATGTCAGCAACTTTCATGTTATCAGAATGAGAAGAAAATAAACTCTAAATGATTTTGAAAATAGCATGGTTTTGATGACAAAGGCCAATTTTGAGTATATAAAAACTTGTGAGTTACTGAGATTTTAAATTTCAAACATGTCTTTGGATTGCAAATAATGGTCCAAAGAAATATCCTGTTTTGTGGATATTGTTTCTCTGCTGACATCTCTAATTATAACAGGCAGAATGGCTCAAATAAAAATGCAGCAGTAATTCAAATAGACACTAATTTCTGATCACATTACAGCAGGAGATGACCAAAGTGGAGAGCAACCAGTTCAGAACAAAAAGATTGTTTTTTTTCAACATGGCAGTGAAATTACTGCACTGAGTGGACCACACAGTCACCAGATCTCAATTCAACACAGAGCCCCATTGGTCTGTGGTGGATTTTCATATTATGGATGTGAAACCAAGAAATTGGCTGTGACTGCATGCAGCTTATAATATCTCTAAGGACCAAATCTCTGAGAAAAAAGCCTTAGACATCTTATAGAATCCATACCGCGAAAAACTGCAGCAGTTCTGACGACAAATGAGGGTCCAACTACTAATTTGGTAGCATGGGTGGGAATTATTATTTCTGTGTTTAAATGAACAATTGAGTAAATATTTTTGTTCAAATATGAGCATAAATTGTTATTTTGACCTTCAGCTGTTGAGAAAAGCAACACTTTGGCCACCAGATGGAGCAATCATCTTACTGATACAATAAGTTGCATTAAGGAACGTCTTCTGTTTTGATGGAGAAATTGAAATAAATGGGCCATTTTTAGTAAATGCACCTACAAAAGAAGAACATATCACTGTTTCTCTGCCTTTAAATCATTTAGAAAAAAATAATGGTTCCTCTGTTTTTGTTATATTATAAACAAAATAAAGAATTTTTAAATTAATATTTTATCAGTCCCTAATCATTAAAATAGGATGTATTAAAACCTTATGAAATACTTTATAATATGATTTTATTATTATATTGTTACATTCATAGTATTGTGGCCTTTTGGTCTTCTGGATGAAACAAACTAAATGCTTTACTAATGTATCCTATATTGCAGCAACAAAAACAACTAAAAAGGACTCAAAATTCCTTGACTATATTTTAAGCCAATCTGGGATTAAAGAGCCAGAAACCCAAATGAGCTCCTTAACATTTTGAGCCACCTATTGTTTTGCTTTAGATTGCAAGTGAAAATTGGTTAAAAATAAAGCTGGCACCTTTAGATGTTTAATGAGCCCCAGTGTCAGATGACTAGTATGATGTAAACTTTTATTAAACAACAACAACAAAACATGATAATAAACTGATTAGTTTAGCTAACAAAATGATCAGTGCCAACTACTATATACACAAAACAAAACAAAAACTCTAGTTAGGAATAGTTCTATTAAAAACCACTGGGTGTCGCCAATATACCATGAGAAAACCTAAGTATAACTTAGGAGTTTGGGAGGTAATGCTCTTTGGAAACGGGTCTTTTTTTTTCCGGATTGTGACGGAAAAAGCCGAAGATTCCCCACCGAGCGAGACGGGAACGAGCCGTAGTTCAGATGGAGGAAACCTGCACCCCTCCAGCTGAATGGGTTCTCTTCACAGGAGTCTTTAGCTGTAGATGAAGGGAAAGGCTCACTTTACTCAGAAGAACAACTCGTCTTGTATTCTTTTTTTTTTCTCAACTTGTTTGAGATTTGATTGTTTTTGGATAAGTAAGAATAAAACGTACTAAACCATCATGGGGTGAATCTGACATGTGATGATGAGGACGTTATTCTGGTGATGAAGGAGCGTCGTCAGAAAACTCAGTAGTAAGTAACAAAGACTTTTTCTCAGTGAAACCAGGAGCTTTTAAGACGATCAATTCAAACATTATTAACACGGCTCGGTGATTGCTAAGCACTGATCCACCCGATAATAGTTTGTTGTTGCAGCTGCTTTATTTGCACAGTTGAGTTTCAAGCAGAACTGCTGAATTATAGATCAACTTTATTTCTGTTTTCATCATGTTGAGCCCCACGGGGAGCTCAGCATAAGCTCATCATGTCATGCACGCAGGAAGATTCGTACTGTCCCACAGTTAATTGGCTTTGTTGGCTTTCCTGTTACATATGATGAAACCAATAACATTTTCTTCTCAATTGTTAATAACAATACTGTAACGGTTGTAAAATTAATTGAGTTTTAATGAAAGCAACACAAGTGTAAACACTAATCTTGATGTTTCTCAAGATAAATCCTACTTTGGCACAACATTGGAGTGCTGCAACAAAACGAGCATAATACTGACATAACAGAGAAGGAATTACAAACTCGGGATTTTGGGTAAATTAAGTGATGAAAGGGAAAAGGTCATAATAATTTTTTTTGTTTTTATTTAAACAAGATTTTTTTTAGGTTAAATAAAAGATTAATCTTTGCTAAACATTTTTACATGATTGCTTCATTTAGACTGCAATTGTTCAATGACTTTCAGGACATATCCTGACAGTGAGATGTGAACAGAAACAGATAAATACAGTTTTGCCTTGGTTTGTAGCAGACACAGGCTGGTTAACGATATCAAGATTTGAAAATGCAACAGTTTCATAAAGTCATGGGGTTCTTTCAATAAAATTGGCTGGTAAGCTGGCTGAAAAAAAGACTGCAACACTTTTCTCTGTCTTATAGATAATGGAAGTTACATTTATGTAGAGATTAGTAGAGTAGGGGATCTAACAGAAAGTGAAGAAAAGATTATCTCCACTTTCTAAAGCATTTGTTGCAAACCTTTACCTGTTTTTTTATTTATTTATTCTTCATTAAAGAGAAAAAAGAAAATACTTCATCCAACTTGTTGTCAGTTGATATTTGTATGGACCAAAAATGCAGGGAAAAATTGGAAAAACATCAACTTTTTTTCAGAATTCGACTGGCTGATTCCCAATCAGAGCAAAGGAAAATTGAAATTGCTGATCTATTAATTGGTGCAGAAGGTCAAGGTGAATAACTGTTAGGTCAAAAATAAGGAGTAAGTTTCTTTTCACTATATATAAACCAAAAGATTTTATTAAATATTTTAAATTATATTGTTTGAAACTGTTAAATCAAGTGGAATTGAATGTGTACAAAGTAAGTCTTTGCTTTTTTTTGTTCTACTTTTACATAGAAACAAATAATTAATAAATATGCACCAAAGTTCTCAAATAGGATACAATACTTTACTGTTGGCAAAACATAAAAGAAATGTAAATGAATTAAAATACATAGATATGGCCACAACTAGCATGTCTACTGGAAGGAACACACTGAAAACTAGAAATTAATGAGCAAAAGGAAAGAAATAAAGGCTGGAAAGAAGAATTATTCAGCAGGGAATTGAACGTTCATAAAGTTCTTTTTACTGATTACAAATGCAACATATTAAAAGTTTACAGCACTCTCGGGACTTTAAATAAAGGGTTCCCAACGGAGGTAAAGAAACCTCAGAAATTTCAAAACAGCATTTGATCCATCAGCCTCTCACATAAGAATTGGGAGAAAAGGAAAACACAGCCTAGTGTGGGTCAGATACGCAAAAATGATGAAAACAAAAACGTGTATTGCCACAAAAATCTTGACAGGTTGTTCAAGCCTTTCCTAGTGGATCAGTTGAGCAAAATGTCTCACTGGTTCTGGTTGTGTATTTTATCTCTGCCTCTCCAAACACACCTCACCTCTCTATGAGCTTCCAGGGAAAGAATCACCATGAAGAACTGATTGCTAAATCAGAGGCAGAGTTAGGGAAGTGTGCGAAATACTTAATGTCTTTCCCTATAGAAGACAAGGATTTAATGTTTTTGCTTTTGATTTTGCAATTTATTTAGCATAGAGAGAGAGAAAAAAAGTCACCAAACTGTTTTTTGAATAAGACACTATCTATTAGCTGCAGCTGTTTTAAATTCAACATTTCAAGCATGTTATTGTGTTATTGAACAAAAAGATGAGCTCACATTCAGATCAATCAATAGGAGACACTCTGAGGTCAAGCTAGCCAATGGTGTGGGATGAGCGGTTGCTTTGGCTAACTAAACAACAAGGACAAGAAACTTAGAGGAAAGCAGTTATTGTGAGAAAAATGTCAATTCTAACATATTTGTATTAATTCTAAAAGTTAGACAAAGAAGCAAAACTTCACAAAAAATTATACAGTAAACAGAAAGAGGGAAGGCAAAAGAAGATGAAACACATTTAACAGAATAAAAAAATAGACTTAAAAAATGCAAATTAACAAAAATATGCAGAACTGAAACAAATGGACAATTAAAAAAAAAAGACTAATCCTTTCCAATAAGAAAGAACCAAAAATCAAGTAAGGTGTTAAATTTTTTCAGCCACTGTTCACATCTATCATTTTAAAAAACTAATTACGTGTCCCTCAAACAAACACACCGCCCACACAGAATTTTTACACCAACATGCTGATGTCAGTACGGTTAGCTGATGCCAGATCATGTGACCATATAACTCAGGAAGATCTGATTAAATACCAGCAGGAAGAAAGAGAAAGATTCAGGAACGAATTAAGTCAGATCACTGTGGCTAAAATACCATTACGCTCACATTAAACTTGCGCTGGAGTCCTCAGGCTGTTTTCCAAATTCACCAATTAGAGACTTTATAGCATTAGGGGATCACATCTTAGCTGCACTTTACTTGAAACTATGAGCACTCAGTGTGGACTCTGTAAAGCTCTTGTCAGTGCTGGAGTTTGGAGCTGCTCATCAAACATCACTCAGAAGTAATAGAATAAATGTGCAAAATAATACAATAAGTATTTGATATTGACAACAAATATAAGGCAAGAGTATTGCTCACTTAACTTCTCACTATCTTCAACAGATTTCTTTTGTGAAATCTTAGATTGTTTGTAAGAAAGACAGCTACTGAAACAGAGATCCAGAGACTTTCTGAAACTTTACCTGTTGCTAAGCAATGTTGATCGAACTGGATTGAATTACGTTTTTTCTATGGCAATTTTACCCTTCGTATTGTGAAAAGTATTTCAGGCAATAATGGGAGGAGGAAAATCTGGAAGTGAGTGAAAATGTCACAATCCTTTGCACAACTTTAAAGTTTGATATGAACGTTGTAATTAATTCATCTGGTGGGAGATCTCACTGCGTAGTTTTCACTGTCAGAGTGTATTTCACTGTGTGGGTGTTTATACTGGGAGAGCAGTAAATTAGCCTGTGTAGGAGTTATTGATGCATCTACTGTTTTGTAAAATTTTCTTGCAACCTTATCACCTAGAGAAAGTTACACAGTTTTGTTTACAGTAAAATCCTATATTAGCCTATTAATTTTTCTGCTGCCATGCAAAGATTCAGCCATTCATCCTTTTTCTACCTGCTTATTCTTGCTGGGTCATGGGGGGTTGCTGGTGTCCATGTCCATAACAGAGCAACATAGAGACACGCCGGACAAACAACCAGACACACAACAACTCATACCTATATGGCAATATAGTGAGAGCAGTTGGAAAAACATTATTCTTTTGGACTGTGGGTGGAAGCTGGAGACAGAACCCATGCCTGCATGGTGAGAACATGCTAATTTCATGCAGAAGAACCCCAGGAAGGGATTAAAACTAAACCTGACTAAGGTTTACCCTAACCCTGACTTGAGTCCCTTTGTAAAAATAAATTAGGAAAAAACAATTGCGCAAATGTGTTGTTGCAAAACTGATGGAAACATTCCCAAAAACCCACAGAAAACTGAAAACACATGCACTCTGCACCTTTCAGATTTCTATCAGTAGTAAGTTTTGAAACACAACAATGTGCTACTCTGTGTTGGTCTATCGCTAAGAATCCCAATAAATTCTTTAATGTTTTTAGTTAAAATGTGAGGAGGCTTACAAGGTATGAACACATTTACAAAGCACCAAACTTTTTAAGAAGACACTTGGCACCTTAGCATACATTGTTGGACAATGTTAATTTAAATTATTTGTAGCATTTTTTATAAATTAAACAGTTCACATTTGACAGTATAATAAAGATGTGATGTGAAGTGGTAAGATTTATATTGTAAGAGGCAATAAAGTCAAAAAATAATGAAACTTTACATTTGGAAAATTGTTGATAACAGTGAGTAGATTGATGTAGTATCATGTGTATTAAAAGCATCTCCTTGGTAACTGCATCTCCATGGAATAATTATATCAGTATAGTGATACAAATAAGAAGGTTTCTCACAACATAAATATTGTATATGGTATGTGTGTGACTGTTCCTTTTCGATTTTTGTTGTTTTTGATGTAGGTCACCTGGTGAGGTTTGAATTGCAATCCAAATGGTTTTATTTATGTTTATATTTGAAAACCTTTGTGGTGAGCGTTTCAATTTCTGATCTTCCTTTACTCTTAGAAAGTAAGATATCTCAAAATACTCTCCTTGGCTTCTTTAGGGCATTCTTATAAATGTGAATGCAAACTTCAAGGCTTATTATCAGACGACAGCAGAAAAAAAATCCATTATTCAAACTTACTGTGAGGTTTCAGAGGTTTTCAGAGGTAAATAATTTCCTCCACTGAGTTTTTTCTCTGAAAGTCCACCCATGCTCGTTTGTTTTGTCCTTCTTTCCTGCTGTGATTTTGAACCCAAGAAAGAAAAACTCCAAGAAAAAAGACAGCTCTTTAAAGTTTCTAGCTCTTTATCACTTGCAGTGGAAACGCATCAAAAAAAGATCATTAAATTGCCAGTATGAAACGAAGCAAAGAAATGACAACAAAGAGACAACCAAAAATATCTCATGGCTACCTCATTATTTTTTAAAGCCAGAAGAAAGACACACAAATGTCTCATCATCACAATGAGATGCTGTACCCATAAATGCAGCAGGAGACCACCATCACATCGGTTCCCTGCTTGTTTTCAGATGTTTTCTCTCTGAAATGAGTGCAGTCAGAGCAATGGGACTCATGATTGGACCGTATAGCAATAGCAAAGTGTTCATTTCTATTTCAGTCACAGCTAATAATCTTTCCAGTTATTACTTTCTTACTTCCCACACTATGCTTTGCTACATTTTGATGAAAATTACAAGCCAAGGCAGTTTTATTTGATCACTTTCAAACTTTCTTTAACCAATGTTGATTTTAAAGTTACTAATGGACCAGGTCTTACTGAGTTTTTACCAAAAAAACACAGTAGAAATGTTCATGTATTTCTTCAGTGCATTTAGCAGAGCTTGTACAAGTAGTATAAATTGGGCTAACTAACTTTTTAAGTGTAGAAAAACTTTGAGTTTTGAATATTTTTATAGATTTTTGGTTTAAACTAGCTTATGTAATTTACAGTTAACATAAATGTGAAACCAGAAGTTAGGTCAGAAATTTCCAACCATTTTTCATAAGATGATTATGCAATATGGCTGCAAAGAAGAACCTACTTTAGTCTGCTTTGGCCTTTTCAAAACACAAACCCTCAAACTGGGCAGAACCTTCATTGATGCGGGTTTATTAGTGCGCCCCACTTCACACCTACTCACCAAATCTGCTCTGTGAATCCGAGATAGCAAACAGACATCTGAATTGAAAGTGATAACAGACATCTCTTTATTGTAACTTTAATTTGTTGGCACCACTACTGTTTAATTCTAATCTCTGTTTTGCTTCAGCAGATTTCACCATGGTGAAGGAGTCCTTGCCCAGCTGGATCCATCAGGACTCTGAAGAGGGTCTTGTCCATGTGAATGTCGGTGGTCTGAAGAGGAGCCTCTGCTCCAGCACACTGAAGAAATTCCCAGACACCAGGTTGGGAAAATTACTGGCGTGTGATTCAGAGGAAGACATACTGCAGGTGGGTCCAATTCTTTAACAAATGAAATTACAAAATAATTAGACACAGAACTTAACCTTCATCATAGCCTCTTCGCTCCTCTAGGTGTGTGATGACTATGACGTACAGGAGAAAGAGTTTTACTTTGACAGAAATCCAGGTCTGTTCCCTTATGTCCTCCACTTTTATCAGACTGGCAAACTTCATGTGATGGAGGAACTCTGTGTGTTCTCCTTCAGGTACGTTTGATTTCACTGTGACATCATCCTTAATGTCGCACAAAAAACCTTCATGCTAATTTAATTTGCCTGCAAATTGCTCCACATTTTACCTGTTTTAATGAGGCGCCAAGTAGAGTGGTGCTGCATAAGCAATTTTAGCTACAGTAACTGAGATCTTCTTGCACATGCACAGGATTTGTGGTTTAGTATGGTGCTCTGTAAGCAAATATAGTGGCTGGTATTCTGTTAAGACTCTATTAATGTGTTTATTGTGTAACTGAGTGCCTTTACTTCTTCTTTAAAAACATCAGATTAGAAGTCAAGAAAAGTTACAAATCCCTGTCCTTAGAAACTTTACAAATGAACTAATGTAAATTAACATATTTTTAAAGGGATTCTTCAAGTTTTTTGAGGTTTTCACCTACTATTTCAAATATTTGAGGTATGGAGTTGATTTGGAGTGTTTTTCCCCCCACAAAGTCAAGAGATAGAGTATTGGGGCATCAATGAGTTCTTCCTGGACACCTGCTGTAGTTATCGTTACCATGACCGCAAGCTGGAGAGAGGTCAACACCGCAGTTGGGATGATGAGAGTGACGTCAGCAGTGTCGACACGTCTGTGGACGAGATTTCTGATTTAAACAAGTCAGACATTTGCAGTATATGTAAATTTTCAATCGGGCTCTGAAACTCTCTTTTTGCTGCTAACCTTTAAGTTACTGTCATCTTGTCTCCTCATAGAGACATGCAGCATTTCCAGGAGGTTCGCTACGGGAACATCAAGAAATGTTTGTGGCTTACACTGGAGAACCCGGGATACTCCATCCCGAGTAAGCTCTTCAGTCTGCTCTCCATCGGAGTGGTGCTCACAT
The DNA here is from genome assembly GCF_001444195.1 of Xiphophorus couchianus. Classification (NCBI taxonomy): domain Eukaryota; kingdom Metazoa; phylum Chordata; class Actinopteri; order Cyprinodontiformes; family Poeciliidae; genus Xiphophorus; species Xiphophorus couchianus. The sequence goes on from NC_040247.1 coordinate 8,743,429, forward strand.
CTATTGCCACTATGTGCATTAACAGCATCCCAGAGTATCAGGTTGGTATGGAAGAGCGTCAAAGATTATAGGCTGTATCTATGATAAGAAGGCACTTATAGAATCATATCTGTTGACTTACAACTCAAACATTTATGCGGGCAATTGAAAAACTTATGTTCCTCAAAATTCTGAAACCTAACTCAAGTGGTATCTGATATAATCCAATACAAAATTCATACTTCAACTTCTTTCTGTTTCTTGGTGTTAATAAATGTGCACGCTTAAATATTATATTTGCCAACTATCTCAAGTATTCTTGATGCTTATGGTTGTAATGCACTGACAAGTTCTAATATTTAAATTTTCAATCCCCATTTGGTAGCTCTGAAGTGGAAACACACATAGAGGATAGCCTAGGGCATATTAAGGCTTCATGGTAAATTTGTTCCTGGGGGAAAAACACAGGATAACATATTGTAAACACATCTTTTGATGTTACTCAGGCCCTCTGAGCTTTAAGACTTCAGACACACTGTGATCTCATTTTCAATAAAAGGTAGGAGTGAGTGTGCAGTCTTCAAAGGGCAGCAAGTATTTTGCAAAGATAAAGCTGAAAATTCCCAATGAGTTCACAAAAGTGTAATTATCAATATTTCAAACAAACTGAAAGCAGCAAGCAATAAGTCCCACTACAGAAATATGGTACAAAGACCAAGAAAAAACAAAACATATATTGCTTTGCTAAGTGTCTGAAGCCAAAGTACACCAATGCAAGTGCTTGCTAAGATAGAAATCAAAGATTTTATTTTGCAAGAATAAAAAGAAAACAGAAAAGCAACAACTGTTTGGTATAATTTATCGAATGCTGTTTATTAGGTAAGATGGTAAATAAAAAAGAAAATTAAATAATATGCTTTAACAAATGGATAAGAGATCTTTCTTTTTTCTTTTAACAGACTTTTGACTCAGATGGAAAGCTGATCGAAGATAAAACTACCCAGGCTCTTGAGGTGTTCTGTACCTGCTGGTTCACCTTTGAGGTGAGGACGCACAAACAAAATGGTTTGTGAAGCAGGCGATGTGTGCTGGTAGAAACCGAAAGCTACAGTCTGTTTCTGATCTCAGGTTGTGACGCGGCTGCTGCTCGCTCCAAACAGGAAGAAGTTCTTCCATCACCCACTCAACATTATCGACCTGGTGTCAGTAGTTCCCATCTACATCACCCTGATCTTTGACTTGACCGTGGGATCTGAGTCTGAACTGGGAGACCTGGGGCGACTAATACAGGTTACTGGTGTACACCCATGCTTACTCTCAAATTACAGTACAGAAAAAAGTCAGTTTTGTGTTGGATTTGATTTCTGTGCAAACAAATTGGATGACTAATGTTAGGAAAACATCCTATTTTGAGCTTAACATTTTTAGACCTGTAAAGAAAAATAAGGTGGCATGTTCCTATCTGTAAAAACATTTCTTCCTTCTGGATCACCAAGGTGACAGAGAGATTGCTTTCACAAAGGTAGGGGAGGTGATCGCAACTCTTCTAATTCAAACTGCATCATTGCTTTTAGATTTCTGTTCATTTCAACCTGTCCAAAAACCAACATGTTTTTTTTTACCTGTAAAAATGAACTGGACTGTGTAGTACATGACACCAGCCTCCACAGTTGGCTCTAAATGTCCCTTAAGGTCACTGAAAGAAACATCTTAAAAATAGTTGAAACTGTAGGATACTGGAACTTGTAACATGGCCTCATTCTTGTTCATTTCTGCATTAAGTCACAGAAACATTTTCTTTCTATGAGACTCATGGCTTTTATTTCTCCCAGGTGTTCAGGTTAATGAGGATCTTTAGAGTATTGAAGTTGGCCCGACACTCCACAGGTCTGCGCTCTCTGGGAGCAACACTTCGGGTGAGCTTCTTTCATATGTTTGCAGATGCATCTGACAACATCTATTTGGCTCTTAAAGAAGTCTGATACATAATGAGGTCAGTAGATTAAAGTAACATTGAAAAGTTGTTTTTTAGTTAATTGAATTAAGCTTGAAAATCAAAATGGATGTTGCTTGCTCCATTGTTACTGTTATACTAAAATATAGATTTGTTATGTTTCAACCATTTATTTCTGTTCATTTTTAATTATAACTTGTAATAACCTGAAATTATGTTTCCATTTCAACAGCATAAACAAGTAAATACGAAGCTCGATTGTAGTCTTGTGTGGTACTGGACCAGAGGTTTCAGTCCAGCATAATGAGCTAATTTATTTGCGTTACAATAAAAAACCTTGAAATGTTTTTTTTTTTTATTCTTGATCGGATTGTAATAAGCTGGAGCCAAATAAGTTGGCTGCTATAGCACTTTGTAGTTGCTTTCAGTGTCATTCAGGCAGTCATTCATAGTTAAAACTGGCAGTAGTAATTACTGACTGAGATGAGAGAACCTCACATGCACGCAGTTCTGCAAGTCAAACAAGGCTAGTGCTGCTGCACAGGCTTCCCTGTGTACACAGGTTTAATCATTCACAGATTGGGTGGATTCATCTGACCCCAGCTGTTTGAAAGTCTGCTGCTCTTTCCTCACCCCAATTAGTGGCCAGAGCAGTGGATGATTTTTATGTAAAATTATGCAAGAAATCTTCCGGTTTAATTTGAACCTTCCTGAAACTAAAATATTTCTTATACGATACCACAATTCATATTTAAAGTCACTTTCTCCATATTTATCAACCTAATTGGAAATTCTCTGTGCGAACCATTGACCCCTAATGAAAAAATTGTTCATCTCTGTAAACCAAAGTGTTGTTATGTCTCCTGTCAGTCTTCTATATAACCTTAAAGAAAACATCTCAGTAACACTAGAAAACGTACTGTATAGATAGATGCTGACTCTAAATATGTTTTCAGTAGCTCACGTTACAGTCATGGTTTCTCCATCCGCATCAGGAAGAGAGGCTCATCACTGCAGGAAAGATCAATATTAAATGCTCTGAGATAACATTTTCTTGCAGAACGTAATCAATTTGGATGCATTCTGGTTTAATTTAAAGAAAGTAAAACTTTATCAGATGTTCTGCTTTATAACCAGCATCAACAGTTGTTGGGAGTTTAATTTAACTCAAATAGTTTTTATTTTCTCAAGCCATCATCACAGGAACAATATAAAGACAATCTAGCCCAGCTTTAGCCTTTTAACTTCAGCTTTCACTCATAGGGAAAATAAGAAAATCCATCAGCAATATTTAGCCGCAAGCGGTGCAACATTACTGCATCAAAGTAATGTACGAGTCCAAGCTGTATTTTATTTTTAGTTTACCAAATTGACTGAGGATGTTCTTCTGTGTTTTCCCAGGAGACAGACTGGATTACATGACAGTTCTAATAAAATGTCAGTGCAGATATCCTCTCATTTAAATGTCACTCCCATCATACTTCCATGATGCACAACATAAAAAATGTATTTCTGCTTTATTAACATACTATATCTGATGAAACGGCATTATGTCCTGTATATCTAAAACATTTCTCAGCTCCAATATTTTTGTCAATGTTGGCAAATTTTGAGTGTGGTTTTATAAACCATATAAAACTTTATCAATTAAAGTGTGTTGAGATAGTGTTACACACATAGAAACAGGGAAACCAACAGATAAACCTCTGCTGAAGTATCTTTTTAAATTATTCTACTGAGGGTCATTTCTAGATTCTGTGTGTTGTATCTGCAGCACAGTTACCGTGAAGTGGGAATACTGCTACTATACCTGGGTGTCGGCGTGTCCGTCTTTTCTGGGATTGCTTACACCGCTGAATGTGAAGAGGTAAAGTTTAAGTGATGCTTAGTAGTTTAGAATCCCTATGTAGCTCTTCTGTGAATATACTGTATTTAATTTAGTTTATAAGAAAAGTAATTTGTTGTTTAAACCCTTACATCGACAGTTTGTTTTTGCTTTGCTAGCAGGACAATTTATTTTCCTCATCCTTTTTGTTGATCCAGCCTGAAGTGTTTGTGTCATGGGGGTTAATGAGCGTCTCCAAAGGCAATCAGCTTTGTCAGAGTCTGCTATGCTATGACCTCTGATATTTGCAAAATTGAAACTGGGGACAGAGAACAAAGTTCTAACATTGTTTAAAACATCATCCTCTGTTTTAAACATCCATCTCTACCATGTACTTTCTTTCAGGATGTAGGCTTGGACACAATCCCGGCCTGCTGGTGGTGGGGAACTGTCAGCATGACCACGGTGGGTTACGGAGACGTAGTGCCTGTCACAGTCGCCGGAAAGCTAGCAGCCAGTGGATGCATCCTGGGTGGCACTCTGGTGGTGGCTCTGCCCATCACTATCATCTTCAACAAGTTCTCCCATTTTTACCGCCGGCAGAAAGCTTTGGAGGCGTCGGTGAGGAACAACAACAACCGCAAGAAGATCAAAGTGAGCTGCGAGAATGAGCTGGAAGAGGATGCGGAATCGGATGGGGACAATCGCTACCTGGACGATGATGATATTGATGACATTGAGGAAGATGACATTGATTTTGAGGATGAAGGAGGGGTGATAAACTACAGCTATGTGGAGCATCTGTCTTACCCATCGACATTGAGAAAGCAGGAGCTGTATCAGCTGTAAGGTCTGAAACTTTATGCCAAGTAATGTCAACTTAAACGTAATGGACTTGATACACCATGGGAACATTAACTGACCCTGCTTTGCTTAGATTGAGGTTTTAGGATCAATAAGGTGATGGAGACAGGTTGTAAGAGGGGATCACACAAGCTTTTTGGGTCTTCCATGAATTATTGTACTTTTCTGCCACTGAATGTGCATGTGGGCTGTTTCAGGACTGAACTTTTGTTCATTGGATTTGTAGCTCTGCTTGTGGAAAATTGAAAAAAAAGAAAAACAACAAAACAAAAAAAACAAACAAAGGACAATGGCACACAATATCAACGTCAATGCCTACACAGAACTGAATGTATGAGAAAAAGCATGCTGACCTGTAATGTAAATAAAAAATACCATAGAAATCTTTTTTGCTCTTGGCTCTAAAGCTACAGCTAGTAGTCGTTAGATTTGTTAAAGTTAAACCAGCTAACCTCGCCTCAGAGAGAAATTACAGAGCAGAAAATCCAAATAAAGATAGATATACATTAAGAAAACTAAAAAATACTGAATGCATGAAGATTCAACATTTTCAATTATATGCTTTGCACAAAAGCAAGCACAGTTGTTTGATTATTTTTTTGCTGTTGCAAACCTTCTAGACTTTAAATCTTTTACTGCTGTGAAAGCTGTTTATTCAGTTTAAATGGTGCCACGTTTGTAAGGAAAACACATTGCCTTGAGCAGCAGAGCTGAGAATGTGGGTTGTTCCCATAAAAAAAAAATTGGCAAATCGTTTGTGCTACCAACTCTTATTTTGTACGACTTACTACTTTAAATGAAGAAACAAGACAATTGGCTATTTGACAATTTATTTACTTAAAGGGGGAGTAATGTGTATTTTCTAAGTACATTCTGCCATTTTATAGCACAATTAAGTAACTACGTTACCGTCAGGTGTTATAAAAATGCTGTGTATATCAAATAATGTGAAAGAAATTTGACTCTGCAGTTTGATGCCTTGAAATTGTCCTCTCTGTAAGAAACTCATGCTGCAGATTTAAGGATTTCTCAAACATGTTGCATGAAAGAATTAAATCAACACTCCCGGTAAGATTTTTTTTTTAAAAAAAGAAGGAATAACATTATTACATAATTTTAAGCTAAAAAAAATTATCTTACAGAATATCCTCCTTCAAACAGGGGCCACTACAGGGCGGGTTGGTAACACGCTGATCTGGAAAAGGGGTTTTGGCTTTGGGACACACTCAACGTTTCTTATGGGCACAACCTCCATGACACACAATAGACTTTCGTTACACTTGTGACAAAATTTAAGACGAAATGGACAGGAAAACCATCAAATGCAATCTTTTTTTCAAAATGATTCAGCTAATCTCTTTGTGTGAAAACTCTGCATTAAAAGGATTTGACTCTTATTAGGTACTTAATCCACCTGCAGGACACCCTAAATTTACTGCCAGTGCTACACAGACACCACTAAAACAACTTGTGAACGTAAAAGATCACCCAAAATCAGCACTGATAACATATTCTTCAAGTTTGCATGTTAAAAACAAATATTGTTGAACTATGTTATTGTTGCATTTTTATTTTAATTTATGGTGTATAGTTTTACATTTCTAATGCCATACTTCTGTGTATTCTGTGCTATGTAATTAATATATTTCCTGTATGTAATTTTAGGAGGTCATTTTGAAGAGTTTGCGGCATGTTTTTATTAAACTACCTCTTGCATTATACACAGCAGCTCTCTTTTCACCTCTGCAGAAAATCCTTGTAGCAGAGCAGTGTGTTTTGGGAATAGGGTTATGGAGTGGTAATGCTCTACTCCTGAATGTGCTCTCTCTTCCTTATGCCAACACTCCCTTTTACCCGATGGCAGCTGCTCACCGATAAGCCTGGAAGAAGGTTGTCGTCTTCATTTTAATAAAGTTTTCATGATTTGCTCCTTTTCTGCTGATTTATTTAACTTGGGTAGGTGAGGAGGACACAGTCTCATTGGGGGCTTAGCAGGAATGAATGAAGAGGCAGCATAAAGGACTACAACTATTCCTCTGAGTTTGCCTCTATTAGAAAATCTCTGCCCAGTCTATTGAAAGTTTTCCTTTTGTGTTTATAATAATCATGATTTAGATTTATTTCACCGTACGAAGGCCTGACTACACCAGGAGAGTCATATTATCTTTAATAACAGTGAGAACCTCAGACTTCTGGCCTAGTCTAAGAAAGTTCATCATTTTCTCAAGTGGCATAAGTCCTGAAAGACATGAACAGGTTATGACCTTTTTGGGTTAATGCTAAGAATTGTTGTCTCTTCCTCTGCCATAATTGGGCAATTTAGAAATCAAAAAAGCTTTGAAGCGATACTTCGCAGCAGGTGATTGCGGTTCGTGGATCACGTAAACCCTTTCAACACAGAAAATTCACTTTCCAAAATCCATCCTAAAGACAAATGCTTGTTTGAAAGACTGCAAGATGAAACCTGAGTGAGTCTGAAATGCAGAAATTAAATTATAGCCGTTCTGCTGCTGAGCTTATGCTTCACTTCATGGATGATTGGGTGCGGCAGGTTCCAGCAGGTTTTTATCCCATGCCGTCGGAGGGAAAATCTCTGCTAGAATATCTGCATGCAAAAAGGAGACGTGTGGCTGCATCATTCCCAGATGGTTAAACCGTATCATATGCATGCCTGTCACAATAAAATTTTCTGGATGTTAAATTGTCCCAGTAATTTCTGTGATTAAATTATATCGTTTTAAAACTATTTCCAAGTAATAATGCAATTTCAACCTCTCAAAGACCAATAAACCTTAATTTAGTAACGATTACTTAACACTGGAATGTATTTGAAATACCCAAAATAAGACATGACAGTCAAAAATAAGTAAGACATAAAAACCACACGCAACTGAAAATGTACAGTTGTGTGTGCACAACATTTTTGAAAATTGCCCTTCAAAAATGTTAATCAGAGTGGAGAATTGAGCTCAGTATTATTTATCATGCAATTAAATGATTCATTGCTTATTGCAGCAAGCTTAATTCTCATAAGAGTATTTTACCACAAGAGTAATGTAGTGGCATCTCCTTGAGTCTTTGTTCTTCTATATCTGTAATGAATGTTCTCCTAGAAGATACTGTCAGGCATTCTGATCAGACAGCTAAAATCTCCTCAATGTTGCACGAAGACACCCTTCACTGAAATATAACCCAGATGTAAAATTAATCAGAAAGAGAAATTGTTCCCCTGTAAATGTCAGGATATCACCACAAATTGGTCTTGCAAACAAGACTCACTTGGACACAAGTGTTCGTCCTCTAAGCACACACATCTATCTAATTAGGGTTTAGAGAAGCAGTGAGCTCGCCAAACGGCGATGGGGAGTGAGATGAGATTTGTTGACGGCTGATTAAATATTAACTTCAACTATTTTGGCAGATGTAACTCAACATGGTGAGGATAAAAGCAGGAAAGGAAAGAATCTCAAAGGTTCAGCTGGGACAAGAAAAGGCTTTTAGAAAGTCAAGGGGACATGGTGCCTAGTTGCTCTGTCCGCTGTTCAAAGTTGAGCTAAAGTGAGAGGAGAAAATGAACCAACAGAGGCAGGAAAACACCTCCTCATGCAAAGACAAATATATGCTTCCAGCTTTTATTTTATAGTGGAATCTAAAAGTTTTCCTACTCCAATTCTTCAGAGCTGGTGCAGAAGCCTCATAAGTTATTTATTTGATTCAAGTGTTTAGAACCATAGGAGCATCTAAAACATCAGAGACCAAAAAAGGCAATTTTTACATCTTTTTCTCTCAAGTTAAAAGCATAAAAACATTCCAATATGCATCCATAGGATGGAAAAAAGTGACCAATTGTTAAAACCCGCACATGCACAGTTAAAAATTTGGGAAATCCAAACAAACAAAAACAAAAACGGTAAAGGTTCAGGTTAATATAATTTATAAACATCTATCTTTGAAGAGAATATGTTAATACATTTATGTTAATCTTAAATAAATTTCTGGGTAAAATATACAAAGTATTCAATGTTAACTCACACTTCTAAAATTCAACCACAGGTAATTTTACAAGGTAATTATTTCATAACGTTTCTGTTTAGGGGCAGCAAGAAAAACACAATCATGTTTAGTTTGTTTTTTTATTGAAGAAGCAAACAAAATACACAAACCAAATACCACGGATAGAAATATATGCTTGACCTGTACTGCATGCTGTACTTTAAGGCAGATACACCTCAGAGTAACGAGTAAACTCACATGCAGACAAGCTGTTTTGTACTTAGAGGCAGAAAAGGAAATAACTTCTAAACTCCTGATTTATTTATACTAAAAATCTGTCAGATTTTAATTGACTGAGCCACTGACTGAGCCACATACTTTCTAATAAATCCTACATCTATTCACAATTTAGCCTTTTTTTCCCGATGTTTAGTTATGAGGTTTAAACTGTTTCTAAAAACACTGCATTTTCATGAAAAGACATACACAACTGAAAAAGAAACAATTCCAGCAGAATAGTGGCAACATAACATCAGCAGGATCACATTGTAAATTACAGTAATTAATTCCAATTGTACACGTAAATAATTTAAATAACAAATTAAATGACCCATAAGCTGCTTTAATAAAATTCATTTTCTCTTTCCACAGATCAAAAGTTTACTGCTACTGAAAACTTTTGGAGAAAGTTTTCTTTAAGGTTGTGGAGCTGCAGCTTCCTGCTGAGGTAAAGCCGACCTCCTTGCTGTTGTGAAAGTTAAATTGTTGCTTTTCAAACAAGACAAAAAAAAAAAACTTGCAACATTGCAACAAGTTTTATAGCAACCTTTGCCTTCTGTCTGTTCTCCAGTGATTTTGACTTCGCTCAGCAGAACTCATTCTCCAACTAAGTCAATAATATTAAGGCTACATTAATATTCAGGAGTTGCCCTTTTTCTGTGCTGTTGTTAACAAAAAGGTGAGGACTGGTCACAAAAAGAAAAAAAAAAAAACAGTGCATTCAGAGTAATACCACTGGCTAACGTAAGAATCCCTTTAGCTTGTAACAAAAACAGAAAATGAGTCTTATCACAGAAAACCATGGCATCCACAGAACAAGCTCAGTTAATTACAGCATATAGTTGAAGGGATTCCCTCCATCATCAAACACCCGAGCTCCTCTGCAGTCTAAAACACAACCACCGCACACGGCCACATGTTTTTCTTACAGTACCTACGGACGTCATGCGGAGCATTTCTGAACAACTACAGTAGTTTCTCATCGTCATTATTTTTTCACCCCTGAGGAGTTGCACGACCTGAGAAGCTTGTTTTACTCTGACACAGTTCCTAAAGGTTCTCTTCCTTTATGACTGTGTCGACTCTAAACCTACGTAACAAAAATATACTCGGTCCCTTTACTTAGTTATTTCTCTTCTGTGCTGGATGAGAAGCAGATATGTACGACATGCTGGCAAATCTTAGGAATGTTACAAGTAAAGCTGGATCAGATCTGGACTGAGGCCCTTTGGCAGCTGCTTAAAAGTTAAGTTGAAGAAAAAAAAAGAAGCTGTGTTAAATCTGGTCTATATACTTGTCTAGTTGGGGTTGTTTTAAAGGTTAGTTTGGAATTATAAACACCACAGCAAAAAAAAAAAAGAAAAACATTAAAAGGGCACTGGTGGTTAAAAAAAGGCAAAATTATTACATTAAACTCCCTTTAAAAAGTTTTTCCGCAAACACAATCATAAAGTTTTGTGACTCATCACTTAATGACGTTTATAATCCTAAGAGCCACTAATGAAGACCAAAGAGGGAAAAACAAATGAAACTGTTTTAATTTCTGCCTATTTAACATTTCAATGTGATGCAAAATAATGTGAAAATAATTTCAACCACCACAATGAAATAGGTGTAAGTAAATCTTTGAAGGACATTACTGTACGATGATTTAATTTAAACTAGAATTGTTGAGTTAAAATTGCTCAAAGGCAGTGTAAACATTGGAAAATTCCCCATCTCTGTGCTTTTAAATACTCATAACTTTTATGAGTGTTTGTCTTGTCTTAATTGATCCTCAGATCACTCTTTAAAGGAATGTCTACTAAGGCAACAGCAGACAAACACAAACGGTTCAGATACAAAGTTGAAAATCCAGAACATAAATTTGAAGTGAGGAAAATCATAGAGGGATGCCGACATTGCTGTGATAGAAAAGAAGGAAAAAGTGGGCTAATACTAACAGACATCGTCGTAGCAGTCGCATGTTTTCGTAAAATTGTGCAGCTTTAATTCCGGGCAAAACATAAAGCTAAAGATATTTGTGCCATAATCCTATAAGTTAAAAATAATAAATCTGCACAGTAAAAAAAAAAAAAACTTTTAGGAGAAGGCAACATAGCCAACATTATTCAGGCATGAATCATATTGTGAAAAACAGCAAAATAAATTCCTTAAAATCTCACTGCCTCCTGTCTAATGTTTTTGCATTTTGTCTCTTTAAAGCAACAGATTAGTGGAAAAAACAGTCATGTAATGAGGCACACAATGAAAGGGTTTCAGGTTTTCCTATGTATTATACAAAAACCCAGTTTTACATTCAAAGTTGAGGGTAAAAATTACAAACGAACCGAATTAAAGAAACTGAGGTTTCATTAACTATGTGACCAAGTAAACTACGTTGAGGAATAAAAAATAAGCTTGGTCTGTAAGTTTTAATTCTCAGCATTAATTTAGCTACAGCTGGTTGGGAAGGCCTCAAACTGGTTTGAATCCAAATTAATCTTTAAGATGTAAATTGGTCAAGCTGCATCCAAAGGGAGGCCAGTCGTATGCTGGGTGAAAATTTAAAACTCTGTTCTGCTCCCTAGTTTTTTTTTTCTTGCTGAAATGAAGTTATTTGATCCGTTTCTTGGTTTTCACACTCTGAGGGTAGAAACACTAAAACATTTAGCAGCAACAATGTTTTTCCAGCGCTGAGAGCAAACCCTCATTACAAGTACCCACTGACAACAACAAAAAAAAAAACAACTTAAAGGGATGGTCTGAGAAAAGTCAGTGTCACTTTAGACAAAAGCGTGCAAGCTTAAAATAAGATGAATAAAACCTCCAGATCAGGTGTTGAAATAAAACTCACTTTCTTCAACTGTCTTTTTTTTTTAACTAAATGAGCAGTAAGAGTGCAGATTCTCTCAAATCAAACCAACATTTTGTTGCTGGAGGTTTGTTTGAGTTCAAGTTCCAGATCCACCTGATCCACAGCCTCCCAGATGTCACATCCAGCTGCATTAAAGCATGTCCAGCCATCAGGAGGAGACATCTGTTAAAACAGCAATTAAAAAAAAAGAAACCATCCTGTTGTGTTCGTCCTGTGACGAGCTCTGCAGATCCTTCTCAGAAGTTCTGGTGAAGTCGCTTTTTGGCCGCGATGGCGTCGAGGATGGGCTGCCGCTTGGCCTGGTAACGCTGGCGGATCTCCTCTATCTCCTGCTCCATCTGAGGATCCAGGGAGGCGAGCCTCACCCGCAGCTCCTCCACTGACCACGTACCGACCTGCACACAGAAAGACCAAACTTCGTCAACTCAGTGATTATGTCATCGTCCGCGGGCAGCAACTATCCAAAACAAATGCTTCCCAACACAAATAAATTTTCTGGTGGTATGTTGTAAATGGTCATAATAAATGTTTTTGTTTTACTTAAAAGAGAACACTTGTAAACAAAATCTAATATGCTTCTATCTAATTCATAGTTTAGAAGCACCAACTAGTGTGAAGACTTCTTGGTAAAATAATCAGTTTTTTCTAAGATTAGTCTCTACAATATAAGGTGTTCACTGTTACTGATAATCTTGTTACAATATTTACAATATATGTAGAGGAACTCTGCATCATATATCCAGGCTGATCTTTGGTCAAATTGCCATTGAACATGGAATTTTATAACATGCTTTATAATCTAAAATACTCATATCGGCCAAACCCAGGTTGGATTTCTCTACACTAAGCAGAGAGTTAATAAAAACACAGTTTGTGATCTGTTATTTCACTGATAAATTTTGCATTAAAGACACCATAAATGAGGTTCATCAACACTGCAGTACTTACAAAGGTCAACCTGGATTGAACTGTTCTAGACTGGTCACTTATAAAAAAAAAAAACAGTTTGATTTACAGAATATCTCCCATCTTTCTTTCTAAAGGCAAAAGAGCAATGAATAAAAAAAATCTTAATATGATTGAGCGTTCCTCAACTCACATTTAGTTGGAACATTAAGTCCCTTAACTCCACGGTGTCTGAGTGTACCCGTTTTAGAAATGGCATTTATTGCCATGAATTCGGCATCTCTTGCTGTTGCAGGTCTGTGACTGGGAACGGTGCCTTCTTTAGCTTTCCCCAGGAGGTTTCCCCTCTTAGCTTTTACCAGCAGCACATCGCTCTCAAGCTATTTATTACCTACGATCAATAGAGCTAAAATTACACTGATGTCCTAGTCCACTACACAGAGTCCAACGAAGAAACACTGGAAGGTCCTGCAACCGGGCGACACTAGGGTTTGAGATTTAGCTGTCACTGAAGGGTCGGTATCTGCATGAGATTTTCCAAGAGCAACCCAGAAGGATTATTAGAGCAACCCTGCAATTATATACAGATAAAATGAAGCAGAGTGTTGGTACACTCAATGAATTGTCACCTAGCGAGCGATTCATTTGTGTTTTCACCTTGAAAACATTCAGGGTTCTTTATCTTTTGATTTATACACAGTTTGGGTATGTCATGTTTTTAATCCAGTTTGAAGTGAGAGTTTAAAGTTTAAAGTAATAGAACAGCATAGTGTCAAGCTGCCATGGATTGTTAACGGTTATAACATAAATGTGCTTTTCTAATCTGAATTGGAGCGCAGTGACTTGGCCATGCATCATGCATTGTAATTAAGATTTAAAATATTGGATTAAAGTCAGGCAGACACAAAACCTCGTCTGACAAATTACTTTGAACTGATCATCAAAAAGTAGAAATGCTTAAGTCTTAACTGAATCAATGCATGCTATGCTATTATAGATGTGTTCATAAAATATTCCTAGAGTCAGCTTTAATAATTTTTAATTAGTTTAAATAGAACAGAACTGTTTCAAAGTCAGAATAAGTGTAAATGTAACAATGATTGATTTTTATGTATTAGTTAATGCTACTGTTTCAGGCACTTTAAACTCATATTCTCAAATATTTTGCTTATGATTGCCTGAGAAACTTTCACTTTTCTTAAAACTAAAATCATTCCTATTACGGTGTAGATGATTGCTGTGCTCTTCCCAGCACACATGCCCTTCAAAAAGACACTTCATGGATTGTTTAACTGATTGATGAATTTTTAGCACATAGTCTGAGTCTATTTTCCAACACAGCATTACAAACATTTGAAAATATATATTTTATTTGCTCTTAAATGATTCATCAATTACCAAATCGATTGGGTAATTGCAATATTATGCAAATTGGATATTCATTTTGCATAATATCCAAAATGAAAAATCTGCATGTACAAGCAATCTCGATTGCTTAAATAAATAATCTTGACAAGTCTTAGCTTTGATCCTCATATTTACTTTTCTGTCAGAATAATTACAAACAGCTCTGGTTTCACTGAGCCTTAGTCTTAAGGGTTGATCGGACTTTAGAGCAATAATAAAAAGCAGCGAGGGGAGAGGAGGATTGAGGGGCATGAAAGTTGAAGAATAAAAATAGACGTAAAGAGGACAGAACAGAGTGAGACACTGGTTCTTCTACATCTGCTTCTAATGAAATATTTAGGTTATAATGTTCAAAACAAATATTCTGTGCTGCATTGTCTCATCACTAAAGCTGCTAAATCAAAAACCTAAACAGAACCCTAAATAAAGAAAGACTTAGATATTATGTAAACTGAAAGTCCTATTTACTATTATTACACATTTTATTACAAAAAATATTGTGATTAGTCAAATTAACATAAAGCAAGTCCTTTCAACCAGAAACCTCTAAACTCAGTTTTAAAATGTTTAAAAATATGCCTGTAAATAAATGATGCCGTTTTCAACCAATAAGGTAACTACGTAAAAAAAAAAGCCTGCAAATAACAAAAACAAGTTGACAAATCTGAAATAAAACGAGGCCAACTGGAAGCCGTCAAACTGTGTTAATGTATTATGGGATGTTTTTTTAATCCCTTCATTTGCAAGTCTAATGGAACAATACGTCTCACCCAGTAGGATTTATGTTAACTAGTAAAGCCTTTTTGATCTTCTAACACACCGGCAGTTGTGGTGCTGTAAAAGTGATCACATTTAATCATTTTCATCCATTTTCATAAGATGTTGACTAAAATAACTACTTTTAACAAAAAATATCATAAAACACTGTAGTAAAGATTATTGTGGTCTCTAATTTGTTTTTGTACTTAAAAACCTGTTCCTTACATGTTCTGTTAAATACATTAAAAAAAAGACATTATCAACACCAACGTGTTGAGAATACTTACAAGATTAAGAATTTTAATGACAGGTATAGGACATGATACAAAAATTGGAAAAGCAATAAGTTAAAATCCACAGTAAACAAAAGTCACATAAAATCAAGCCAAAGTTCTCCTAAAGAGAAGAAATGAGTTTTTAACCAAGATTTAAAACCGTTGTAGAGGTGGAGTGACCGTGGACATGGAGTTTGCTCTACATCATGGAAAAGGAACGATCACGTTTCCACCTCAAACAACTGGTTGGAATAGAGAGAAGCAGCTGGTCAGTGATTATGAGGTGATAAGACGACTTAACTGCAATTATTCGCGTTTCAAATTTAAAATGAGGATGAAATAAAACTTTGATTATATAAGAAAATGTCATAACCCCCATTTCAAAGTGCTTTACATCATATCAAACACAGAAACACAAAGTCATCAAGTGGGGGGTTCTTGCTTTTGCATCCATAAAAGGTTTACCGGTTACACTCCTACTGTGTTATATGGAACGAAATACCTATTGGTATTTTTATTCCCACTCACGCTCGCAATCACGCAGTTTAAAACGATGTAAACAGTCTTTCAACGGGCTTCCAGCACGAGGCTCCGAACACCTCTTTCACGGAATTTCGAGCAGGGACTCCGTCGTCCCTCACAGATTTTTGTGCAATTCTATGGTACCTGTTAGTGTCTTGAATTTACAGGGTTTCTGTTACCATCTGTCAGAGAGTAAGAATATCCTGTCACTAAGAGTGTGTTATGTGCAAACAACAGTAAATCTGACAGTAGGTGATACAGTGCATCTATTTAAGAGAATCTATGGGGAAAAACAAAATAAAATCTGGGTCAAGTTACCCATCACTGACAGCAACGGAAACAAAAACAGAAAACCTTCAAGCAGCAGAGACCTAAACCTCCAGAGGTACATGTAACACACAAACCGGCAGCTCATCAAAAAATTATGAAGCCACACATGCATGTTTATACCAGCGCACAAATATAGCTGTTCTGTTTTTAGACACAGACTTATATGGCCTTGAACAGTGAATAAAAACTATAATTTTTTGTAATCATTAAACAACTACAATTATATATTGTAAAAACAATATCCCTGTATGTTTTCTATGTTTAATTCCACTTTTATTAACATTGTGCTGCTGTAACCCTGTTTTTGTTTACAAAGAAATTTAAACAAAACTGATTCAAACACAAATATTTACTAATAGTTTCATTAAAGCTGCGCAGAGGAAGAGTGAGAAACAGCATTTGATGAACATGTAAAGGTGAAATGGCAGTCCTGTTAGAGAAACCATCCTATATTTAAAGGTCAAGTATTTAATATTTAATTCAAGTAGCAGCTGCTTGCTCTGTGTAAATGTCTCTGAGCAAGACAAACACCACCTGTATTTTCACAGTAATGTAACTTCTGAAGAGGTATTCATAACGCTGAAATACATTACTTATGTTTCCATCCAAATGTCCAGGAATTTTGAATTAACTTTTAAAATGTTCCAAAATAAAAGAAAAAAAAGAAAATAAAAAATATGAATTAGATGTATTTCCATACTGATTTGGAGCGAATCAACTAGTATCCGCAAAGCGTAATTTTGCCAAATGTTGACATTAAGCCTGGCTGTGATACATAGGAAGTGGAGATTGTGAACTAGCATGGACCACACATCTGAGAAAAATTAAGAAGCTGTCAGCAATGTTTGCAAAACTATATAGAAACATTTTAGGTCCTCTGATTTTTTCCGAACTTTTTTTGCCAACTACATATTTTTTTTGCCTGGGACAGTAAGTTGTTTATAAAATACAAAATACAATAAAATAAACAATATTCACATTATATTCCTTACATGTGTAGCAAATAGATTATTCAACTTATAATATTTACATTTTGCAGAAAAGGGTAATGAGTCACGGCAGCTTTACATCCTGCCATCTAATGCTGTACTGAATCTCTAAGCATGGAGCTTTACAATCAAACTAAAAGCTCATTTCCAACATTTTTCTATTTTTTAAATAAGCCTAAAGCTTCTTGTTTTGTCTGGTGCCAGAGAAAACCCCAACCGCATGTGATACTGTAATTAAAATGTGAACATTTCTCTAAGACAAGACAAAGATTTTCATTCTATTAAACTACTGTTTGTATTGCAGTAAATTTATTTCCAGTCTTAATCAGATCAACTCCAACATATTGCTTTCGTTAATTGGACCCAGTGAGAGGCCATCCAAAGGCAGAACGAGTTAACGAGCACTGAAGCAGATGTTCTAGAATCAAAAGCAAAAGAAATACTGACTGACAGGATATGCGGCACATACAGCGGGTGTTGGACCTCAGGTTCAGTTTCACACTATTCTGAACCACAGATGTAACTTAAAAGTTTCCCATTACTGTTGGGCATATTTGCAAACATATTGGTGAGTGATAAATGTGAGATAGCATGTGTTTATTTCTGAAACTGGGCAGAAATGTAGATCTGCTTATAAAAGAGCTTCACCAAGCAAAAATGTTTCTCTGCAAATAAAACTTGCCCACATTTAAATGAGGTATTGTAAAGGAATGCCTGTGCACATTTATTGGTATTTTTGACAATTACAACTTGAGCAAATTTCTTGAGATGCAAAAATAATTCCCTTCATTTTGATGGGTATCTTTGCTCCTACGTGCATTTGGTGCAATATGCTTTGTGAATTCAGAGCAGGCACAAAGCAAATTGTGGAAGCAGAAAACTTCCAAAAATAGAGAAGATTGCACTTTTTGAATTCCTCCCAGAGTGAGTTACAGCGTCATAAAAGCACAACCAGATACCCATCAGCTTGAGAACACTTCTGCCTCACAGGACACCGAGTGCTTGGTAAAGTTACAATAAACACCATGTTTTCCCCCCTTCTCTCTCTCAGCAGTTTGAAGAGTCAGTTTCATACTTACCATTTCAAGATCTCCTTCACCAGGGAGTTTGCGGTTGTCTGCATTGTTTTCTCCACGGCGTCCTCCATCATTGTGATTGTTTACCTCCTTCTCTTTCTGCTCAAAGTACTCCAGAAAGGAAGGTTTGGCTGGCTGCATCGTCTCGTCTCTCCCTGTATGGCACACAACCAAGTCAACATTTATTTGACTGTGTAGCAAAGCTCAACATATCACATGCTTTCTGCTTTACATCATTAGCATAATGAAAATCTGGGGGAAAAAAAGTTACAATAGGCAACAGAATTGGTTGGATTTGATTCAAACTTAAAGCACCAGATGCTAATTCAATCATATGATGTGGTTATTGTTGCGTAACAAAGCAAAAAAAAAAAGAAAATCACATTGTTGTGAAGTTAAAGTGAGGGTGGATTTAACAGTAGGTGAATTTGGGATATCTGGATGCAGCAAAACAAGACAATACTTTCCTGTATTGTCTCATAAACAGAATGAGAAGTTTTTTATTCTCATTCCGTTCCAATAATCATCTTTAAATCTTAATAATTACAGCAGAATTTCTGTTATAAAACAACTTATTTGACTATAGGTTTATATATATATATTTTTAATCACAGTACATAGCATCCATTTAAGTAATTTCCTACATTGTATTGTTTTTAATGTAGAATGATTATTCCACATCAGCTAGTATTATTAAACTTGATTAAATTAATACTTTTCACAAAGTTTTCCCCCTCCAATCATGTTGAAAAACACGCTTATTCATGGATATAGAAAAAATAGTAATCAACATAAAATAAAACACTACACAGTTACATCCTAGAGCTAGAATCAGCATACAAATGAGGCTAGCACAATGCTCAGAGTTTTGATACTTTTAACTGCATGCATAACTCTTGTATGCAATTCCCCTAATCCCTTGATTAAGGGAACTACTGCAGGATACTGCTCACCAAGCCAGCATTACTGTTCCTACTTACAACAATTTACCTTCACAGGGATCAATTAAATGCTAAATTATTAAAGCAGCGATAAACTGAACCATAAAGCAACACGACAAATGTGATAATGTGGGGAAAAACCTAACCTTTAAGTCTTAAAAACAACAATTATGTTGAACAAACAACAAAACAGATTTGATCACTGCTTCAATAAAAAAAAGAAACATTCTGAGAGTGTAAACCAGATAAAACTAATAAATAATACAACAAAGTGTGCATAGTATGTCCATTATTGGACTGCAGGATAGAAAAGCCGGCCAGTTATAGCATTTTATCATTATTAATGACATCCTTTTTGCAACACACACATAGCAACTGAACAGTTGTGAACAAAAACACACAAAAAAGAAGACAGAACATTGTTTGATATCAATACTGATATGTTAATTAGTGGCCAACATCGACTGGTACCAATGTTAATATGTTGTGCATGTTGTGGTGATGTGTGCATTTTAAAGCAACACATTTTTTCAAAGAAATTAACTAAAGATGGAGGCAAAAAATTACACTAATGTAGGGAGAAAAATAAGTCTGAGTAAGTGTAAATGTCAATACAATTTGAGTTGAACTTGTAAAAAAGTGTGTAAATGGGTCAAAAATGGGAGGAATCCTATGTAATCGTGCATTGTATAAAAAAATTACCAACACGGATGCATCTATATTAGTTTCTTTGGTTGTATGGGAGTTGAAACAGCTGCACTAACTGTGTGTCACAAATTTTACTCGTGTGAGTGCACCAGTGGAATAAATCAGTGAGTGTAGTTCAGTGTTGGACTCATGGCTTTAATAAGCTGTGGTGTTATCGAGGGAAAACTCCCACGGCCTGCAAACATCAGAAAGAAACGACAGCCACAGTATGAATATTGTGAAAACCGTTCATGTTTCTGCTACTAATTTAGAGTTTTCATCGGAAATCCTTTTCACTTAATGAAATATTTAATTTCACAAAAGCATATTTTATGATGAACCTTTCAACATAGCATTATCCCACCGGAAAGAACAGGAAAACATAAAATTCACAATTGCACATAGGTGCATTTAACCAGATTTGTGATCAATAATGCAATTAAAGAAATGGAAAATTAATACTTTGAAAGCCATACTCTTTCTTCAGTCATTTTAATGATTCAACACTCAATTAGCTCATGGCCCACAATGATGCTTAGCTTTTAATTACAAGACTTTAATAATAATATATCGGGGCTTTCTGCTGACTGAATCTAAAATAAATTCTGAAGAATCTCTTGTTTACTCCAGGTTGGACTTTATCATCATGGGAAATGCCAGTCCTTTATCACACAGTGGCAGTCAAGTCTAATTTAAATGTATTAAATAAATATTCACAGTACAAATACTACTAAGGAACCTGGTGCTTTTAAGATGTGCCGCAGAATATGTGTGATCAGAAAACAATGTTGCAAAGATTCTTGCATTACGCTAAAAGCAATCCTTAAAATATAGATGTGATGATCACCATTTGAACCTGAACAATTATTTTCAAAGTGATAGAGCTATCAAAGAGTAACCATGCACAGCTGAAATAAAATGACCATATACAGTATATGATTAATGTTAGTCTATTGATGTGTGAGTGATTTGGTCTCAGGTTGTAAAATTATTTTAATCTAAACTCAGATGTGCAAAACCACACTACAAACATTTATGAAACATTCAAGACAAAATTAAAACTTTATTTTGGAACAAAAACAAATGCATCTTCTTAGACCCTAGATACCACATGAACAAAACAAAAAAAGGAGATTAACTTGTAAGGGGTTATGTGTACTTTTTGCAACTTGCTGAAACAGGTATTGCAACATTTTATGCATCTGTAAATAATTAATTTGTAAAGCCATTGGTGAGGAACTCTTAATATTCTAGAAGAGACTACCAACAGTGAATTTAAATTGACATAATTTTAAATTTCTTTAAACTTTTTCTGCTTTATGAAATTGTAAATCCTCAGTTCTGTGAGGAACTAATAACAGCAGCTCAATAAATAGCAGACCAGAGTCAATATTATTGCCAAATATACCCAAAGCCTGTTTTCATGAGAATATATATACATATGCAGTATATATAAAACAAAAACATCTGAGGTCTTGTGCTGTCCGACAAGAGCTTCTCTCACTTATTCTCAGACACTGAGCTTAAAAAAGTCCTAAGTTAAGGAAGCTTTCCATAGTTTCCCAATATGGAGATGTCACCCGCCCACCTAAAATAATCAGATAACTGAAGGTCAGCCCTATAAGAAATCATGATCTAATATCTTTTTAACTTTAGTTCACCATCTGCTGCTGTTTGGTAACTTCAGCAATTATCTGACTGTCCAAAATATTTTCAGCCGCAGCTTCATAGCCCTATAAAGTGTGACCTGCTGTGCTTTGTTGCATCTCCGTGCCAACCAAATGTGGAGGGAAGCAAATTAGTGAGCAGTATTAAATGCATCCTTTCCTTTTAAAAGTTTTACAGAGAAGTTTTGCTCTTATTACTGTTACTGTGAGGGAAACCCTGGAACAGTGGCGACATAAGGAGAAGATTCCTCCAGCAAAAACATCAAAATGACTTAAGGACTCTGTTGAGAAAATGTTGTAAAATCAAAGTGGCTTACAGCAATCACGTACAACAAAACGTTTTTCAAAGACTGGCCCAATGCCGTGCCTAAACAGCAAAAGAGCTTTTCCCTCTTTCTGCTCATCTGTTGAGCCTTTTTCTGACGCAATAGTTACAGTATGTCAACGTGAATCACCCCTCTGCCCCCCTCCCTTAACTCCTCCATCTTTCTTGCCGTTATAAAATAAGTTCATCATCATCTACTGTAATTACTGCAAAGCATTTAATGAAACATTTCAAAAATTTAAGTTTTGCAGTTTAAACAAGTTAAGCCGTAATAAACTATCGTCCATTCCAACCTTTTTATACACATTTAAGAATTTTACAGTAAGAAAACCATAGTAATGTTAAATATATGACAATAACTTACCATACATTTCTTTTAAAAAATTGTTCTATGAAAATTTTTTAGTGCCCTGGAAAATGTAACTGTCTCCAAAATGTTGATGTAATGCACATGTTACATTGGGCAAAGGCTATGAAGCATTTGTTGTATGAGGCCAGAATGAACCAAGAATAATTCTAAAAATAACGTCTACCCAAATTTCAATATGAAGATGAAATATTTTGGATGTACAACACATCAGCAATAACATCAGTATTGGTCAATGTTCGTCACTTAACAGCATACTGATATTGGAACAGTAAGTAAAATTGTTAACCGATATTTATGTCCATTTTGTTGTTTATGTACGCGTCCTGGGGGGGAGGGGATTGGTCGTGTGGTATTAATTCGGGCATGTGATAGTAACGCAGTGCATGATTGTGGTTTTATTTATTTATTTTTTCACAATGGTGTTTAGAGGGTGGGAGAATATAGACATACAGCATATGAGTAATACTGGTAAATATTTGTGTTTGGCCATAACAATGTTGGATATTGATATTAACCCAAATTTTCATATTGGTGCATGTTGGGTAAATTGTATTATTAGTATTATCAAATATTCGTTGTATCATGTAGCCTTGTAGTTACATTTAGATAATTTTACTTATATGTTTTTTCTCTTTTACTCCTAATTTAAGTATGGGTAATGTTTCTGTGTGTTAAATAGCTTTGATCCTGTGTTTGTTTAATAGGTATTTAGACCTGACATTGCATCTGTAAGAAATATACTTTTCCTAATAAAAACCACAAAAGTCTGAGACCAGAATAAAATTTTGGAAGCAAAGAGACATTTTAGGGGAGCTCTGTTGTAAGGAAGAAATTGATTCCTTTAAACCCAAAGTTCTACAATGCCTTGCTTTAAACTTTTCGGTCTCTAATTGGGGGAAAAAATTCTCTGTATTACAACATTCTTTGTATAACACAAGAATATAAATACAGGAATGACTGTTTGCTTGAGCCCATCTTCATTATGAAAAAAAAGTTCTAGCAATGCTAATGCCACGAAAGTAGTACAGCTACAACTGAACTTGAAAATACATTTTATTTTTTCCACTTAAAATTAAGACTATACTTAGAAAGCTGACTGAGACAAAATTATTTTTGTTGATCACACTGGCTTGTAATTTAGATTTGAAATGAAAATACAAATCACAGATCCCTTTTCTGCTTTATGATACAATTTAGCCTTGCGCTAAACAATTGCCATTTAACTTGACATAAAACAAGAAAGATAGTGAATTTACATGTCTTCAACAGATTGATCTCTTTCAGCTTTTCCACTAAAGGGCTGCCACAGCGGATCATCAGTCTCCATTTAGTTCTCTACAAGAGACCGATGCAAATGAAAACAATCAGGAGACTGATCCAATTATTTGTGACAGATTAGAGTCAAATTTAATACAGTATATTTACATAACTAGATTAAATTGTAATTTCTCTAAACTGAACAAAAAATTTATTGAACTAAATTATTCTGCATTTAAACAGATTTA
Source organism: Xiphophorus couchianus (assembly GCF_001444195.1). Taxonomy (NCBI): domain Eukaryota; kingdom Metazoa; phylum Chordata; class Actinopteri; order Cyprinodontiformes; family Poeciliidae; genus Xiphophorus; species Xiphophorus couchianus. Next base: position 8,766,939 of record NC_040247.1, read on the forward strand.
AATTGAAACTATAAAGCATATAGCATCTAAAATAGCCCCTCTGGGGTTTGCTTGGCTATTCTTCTTCTTAATGAAAACGTAAAATTATTGAGTTTGAAAAAAAGAATGTCAGATTTTAGGAATTAATTTTGAAGTAATCTGGTATGCAGTAAGCCTAGAGGATGACGAGGTAAAACACTTTTTATGAATCAGTCTGAGGGTTAGTAGCTAATCAGTGTAAATAAAAAGGCTTTTTATTTTTTAGTACTATTAGAGGAAAATCGATCTCTGATCCAATCCTCTAAATCCTCCGGGGCCCTGCACCATCAAATCAGAGTCATTAGTTTGGTGAACAGGCAGAGACAAACGCACACACAACATTAACACCAAAAATTAAAGAAAAATCCTTGATTGCAGATGCAAAAAAAGAGAGATGTACACAGTAAAAGACACAACAGCAGCATGTAGCCTTGTGATGTAATTATGATTTCCTAAATGTTCCTGTGTTAATGCAGTTTAAAGTGCAAGTAGAAGGGATCCATACTAACGCAATGGTAAGAAATCAGATTGGAGAAGCTAGTGTTCGTGTGGTTGTGTGTGTAGAGCTTGTGTGACTTCAAGATTTGTCATTGTTCATGAAACTTCGATGAGGTAATCCTTAAACATGGGCGTGTGTTCAATGGATTGACATTTTGGTCTCATAAATGATTGTTTCTAAAATGTCTTGCATCAGTAGTGTGTATTATATGCCTCTAAAAACTCTCCACCACTTGGATAATAAATTATATTGATGTAATAACTTGTTTTTTGGGGGAAAAAAAGCAAAATAAAACAGACTTTGACAAAGTAATATCCATTAATTAAGAATATAAAAATAACTAAATGACAGCAAGTATATTCACCATTTTCTGGTTTGTGCTAAAGCACTTAGTGTAAATATGTCTCAAACAACTTTGCACATGTGAACACTGCATTTTTTTTCTCCATTCCTTCACAAAACAGCTTAAGCTCTGTCTAACAGGTTACTTGGGGACAAAGCATGAAATGTACATCAGACTGATTAGCCTCCAGAATTTGGTAATATTTTTCTGTGATCATCTTTGCAAGCCTTTCAGGGACATCAGCTGAGAAGAAGCCCCAGATAATGATGCTACCACCACACTTTCCATTCTGTCTTCATGGTGCAGCAGGAATACTGATGAATTATAAACCAATGTTTTCACAACCACTTCACACACATCAGTTATTCACAGGTAGTGTCTGTTTCACTAAGTGTAAGGCTGCAGCCAATGTAATACCTTTAAGACTGCATAGGAACTCTGATAGAGATTCTTGTAAAAAAACGTTTAAAACAAAAATCACATTAACATGACTATATTATGTGTCCTGATGTCAAAGCTGACTTTATTCATATTTTTAGAGAGGTAGGTTTGTCTGTTATTGACTCATCACACCTCTGAACATTTCTGGGCGTTCTGCAGCTCACCTAAAAGAAACACATTTCTGTTTATAATAGTAAGTGTTACAAAGCTTCTCTGAATTATAAAAAAGTATCATTGGACATAGTGTAGGAGGTTGTTGTATTACAGCATTAAGTTCTACAATAACTTGTATTTTTTTTTTCTTTACACCCGAGTTTTTAAGACAACAGCATGCATTGCTCCAGTCATGCTTAGTCAAACTGCACACATTCACATGTGCAATGCTTTCATTGGGGTTAATTTTATGCCTATAAAAACAAATGAAAAGTCCACCCACAGACTCCCAGCACACACAAACAGAATGCAACTCTTATAAAGCCTCCTTGCCAAAAGTACCCAAGAGATCTAATGCTTCTCACTCCCACACCGCAGACTCTAAATTGATGCTGCACAAATATACGGTAATCCAGGCGGAACATGTTAGGATAAAAAGAAAATTGATAATTTAATGGCTGGAATAGCATATTCTTGTGTTTAAATAACTTTGTTCAAGTCTGACTAGAATAGTAATAATTCACAGCTTGCAGGATGATTTTCCAACTGTAAGATGTTAACAAAAAATGAAGGTTCAGGTTCCTGAGAAAACATGTGTTTGTAGTTAGTAAAATAAAAAAAGCGCTTAAAAAACCAACAATTATAAAGCACTAAACTCTAGTATAGGGTACAGTAACCTTCAGGATCATCATCATTCTGGAAACCATTTCCTTGTGAATAAAACATAACAGAAACATTTTTAGAAGTGATTAGATTGTCTTGTGGCAAATGTCTATAATAGACCAATTGCCTGTAAGAAGAGTAGCAACTGGGACTATGTTCACGGGTACTTTACGCCCCCTGGTGGATAAATTACCTTAGTTCTACTGCAAAGGGACTCAAATTATGTATGAGAACCATAGAGAATATCTATGAAAGTGAATATGTGCTGATGTAAGGAAAATTTTTAAATATTTTTATTCTTTTGCCTTGTTTCTTGATTAGATTAACTGATGAATTTAAGGTATAATTTAAATTATTTCCAAAAACTGTTAACTTATTTTTTTTTTTTAAATCAACCACGAAACAAAATAAAACAATTTTATGCATGTTAGTACAACTTGCTTAGAGAAACTTACTTTTCATGGTACCGGCCTCTTCCTCATCATCAGAGTTGATGACCATGGTGCCAAGCTGTGACTGCATGGTTCCTGTGTCCTCGTGTTCGATCATCGTACCGCTAAGCGAACCTGCTAAAGAACCAGCTGCTCGGATGGTCCCTGAATCACCTGTTCCGGCCCGAACCATCGTCCCCTGGTCAACCTCATCCTCATCCTAAAATAAACAGGAACTACGTTCATTTTACTGCATTGAAAAGAACGAACAAGCAAAAACAGTAGGAGTCAAGTTCCTCCAGAGCTTCTACCGAATTGTTATCATCTTCAGCATCTTGTTCCGCCTGTTCCGCCTCCTCTTGCCTCTTTAGTTTGATCTCCATGGCATCTTGTATCAAGGCCCTTAAGACGGAATTGGGCTTGGCTGATTTGATAAAAGGATGCTGTGGGGAACAAAGACGAAAACATACATTAAATCTGAAATTCATCCAATCTTTGTTTTCCTGAAGAATAAAAAGAGTTTATTGTCATTGTAGAAAGCCAAAAGACATCGTTTTTTAATCTTAAAGATGTTTAACAAAAACATTCATGATTACACGCAACAAAATATTTCCAAAAAGTTAAATATAAAATTATATGGACAACTCTATGTAAAGTGGTTGAACATATTTCACCAAGCCACTTCAAGATGACTTAACAAAAAGAAAACTATCAGAATTAGGAAAAATACGCATTTTTACTGCTAATGAGCAATGCAACAACTTTAGATAACGTCACCCGGTCCTAGAATGTTGCATTAGTAGATCACTTTACCTGTAACAGCTGTGTTGCTGTTGCCCGGTTTTCAGGGTTTTTTATCAAACACTTTTTGATAAAGTCTAGAAAATCTGGTGACCACTGATCTGGATTTCGAAATGTTGGGGGAGGGTTGGTGGGAATCATGAAGATGGCCTGAAAGAAGAAAGACTATTAAGTATTAAGAAATCTATTCAAAGCCTCATACTAAGTTCAAATGCAAAACAAATATTTAAAAAATGCCTGTGTTCCAATTATTACTGTAGGTTTAAACTTTTTCTTCCTTAACATTTAGAAAACCAACAGACTCTCACCCTCATTGGGTGAATATCAGCATAGGGCGGTTTGCCCTCAGCCATCTCTATGGCTGTAATTCCCAATGACCAGATGTCAGCCACACAGTTGTAGCCAATCTCCTGTATGACCTCTGGAGCCATCCAGAACGGCGTGCCGATGACTGTATTTCTCTTTGCCATGGTGTCCTACAGAGGACAAAAACAAGATAGAAAAGATTTACGGTAAAATTAAAATACACTGTTTAAATAAGTTCAGTGACATCACAGCAATAATTATAATCACCTATGATGTCCAAATACATTGTGTCTAATTACCAACTCTGCATAATCTAAATAGTTTTAAGCTATTATATAATATATTTTTTTATATATTTTTTCAACTAATGTTAAATATATGACTAATTTGATTATGACTTTGGGTCTCTGCTTACTGTTAGCTGTCCAGCAACTCCAAAGTCAGCCAGTTTGGCTTGACCTTCTGTGTTCAGCAGGATGTTGCCTGCTTTGATGTCTCTGTGGATTTTCCTCATGAAATGAAGATACTCCAGACCCTTCAAAGTTGAATGGAGAACAGTGGCATTCTCATCTTCTGTTAACTGTAAAGCATAAACAAACACAAAGAGCGATTACAAGTAGGCCTGAAACAAGTAGATTAATTGTAATGAATCAATTATTGTCAACTAATTTAGTAATTGATGAATTGTTAACTGGAATATGCAGACTCAAATTGCTGAAAAGAAAAACAGACAGGGCAATATCTAAGCCAAAACTCTATAATAAATATATAAAAATTATTTTTCATTTACGATTAAAATCATTTTATCTGTTACACCCAAAACTCCTTAAGTGACATAAATTTTGCTTTAACTACCTCAAATTATGCAGTATATACAACATTTTCATAACTGATTATGTACCTGGAAAATAAACAATACTGTCCCTTTAAATATTAAAATGGACTTCTGAGGAGATAAAATCTTTCTAAATTAAGTCATTAAAATCTTAATAGAATGAAACATTCATTCTTTGCTCTCCGATACTTGATGCAGACTAGTGCCCACTTTTTGTTGCACAAACAAAACCCAGGCATCTGCAGGTGTGTGTGTTTGTGTGTGTAGGGGTGAACGCTTGAGTGTTACATTACCGTCTTGTTACGTATTCGGATGATGTCAGACACTGATCCACCACCACAATATTCCATGACGATCCACAGGTCACGGTTTTTGAAGTAGCTGCCGTAGTATCGCACCACATGGGGACTGAACACAGAAATGTGGCTGTCAGACTTTTGTCTATCCATATGGACTATCATCTCATTAGGTAGCTCTATGTCACAGAGGTGATGCTGTTACTAATTCAGTGAAACACACAATCCATTATATGCATACCTGTTGCATTGCTGCATGATGGTGATTTCTTTGAGGATCTCCTGAAGATCAGACTCTACAGGAACTTGTTTGATGGCTACAATCTCTCCTGTTTCTTTGTGGTTGGCCTTAAATACACAACCATATGACCTGCAGACAGAGTTCATTCAGGACATTTTCTTTGTTGATCTTATCTGTAAAGACCTTTAAATAACTAGCTGGACAAGTAAACCCACATTATCAGTCAGTAAACAACACTTTCAAAGCATCCTACAACATCAGATGATACAATTTGATTAATTCCTCTATTTTTTATATATGAAAACCTCAGAATTTGGCTCAGAAAAAGTTGTCATGACAGTTAGAGCAGTTAAAGACATCAGTCAGTACAGACATTTTTGTGTTTCTTAATGTGTTCTGCTGCTAAATATTTGCTGTGCTTTGGCTTTTAGGTAGGAGGAACTAACAACTATCAGTTGTCACCATCTGTCACTTTCGAAGATCCGGCTGAACTGCATTATTGTCCACATCGCTTCAAACACGAGTGTTTTCATTGTCTTTTTTTGTCACCTTCTTAACTGATGGAAAATATTTCAAAACCAAAAGCATAAATACACCACAGATGAACCTAAGTCACATCAACAAAGGTGCTATTAATGATTGATTTATAAAGATGAGGAAACAGAACACTAAATAAAAACTGGATTCCATGGAAATTCATTCAGTTCTGCCCCTCCCTGATGACACGACTGGCATCAGTTGTGACACATGCATACACGGCGTCAATCAGCTGAAAACAGGAAGAGCGTTGAGAAACAGGATATGAAGAGGCGCTGTTTAGACTGACAGGCACAACAGAAGGGAGGAGCTTTCTGGCGAATGAGGAGGGAGAAATAAATGAGGCAGAAACACTGACAGACCTTGAGCGCGATGGCGTGACTAACAGAGAAAGTATAAAAGAAAATAGGAAACCAAAGCAGATTGCCAGCAGACCTCAGATCCCCTTTAAATGCAGGCAGATTTAGACATCAAGACGGTATCATTTATCAGGCCTGTGTAATCAGTTATCATCTTACTATGTGACTCACCCTTCACCCAGCTTCTCTAGGACATCAAAGACTTCCTCCGGCTGCTTGGTAAGACTGTCCTCACTCAACTTCTTCAGCTGTCTGTAAGGACAAGAGGGAGATAGATAATGGTTTGCTGCTGGCAAATTAAGAGTCAAACAATCAAAGCAGGGGAGCAACTGGAGAATGCTTTCAGCAAGGCAATAAAATATTTGTAAATTGTTCCTCTTAGTCATAAAATATAAGATAAAAATAGTTTTAAAGAATCAGATATCCAAGTTGCCACAAATATCTCTAAATAATTATTTTAAAAATTTGTTTTTGTTTTTTTTAGTTGCTACCCAACAAAAACAGAAATGCTTCTGAATCTATGGTCAAGAATCTGCCTCAGGAATCACACATTTTCAAACTAAAGACCTTCAGAGAAGAGCTGCAGAAAATAAAACTAATTTGGTGTTTCATATCTCCAAGAAAATAATCAAACACTCAAAAAAAATCATTATAAGCGCAATCAAAGTAATTTAAATAAAGGTTCAGTTGTCCTTCTGGCAGATATCTGAAAACTCTTTATCCGAGATAAAAATATCCTCAGCTTAGAGACTAAAATAGATCTGAACACTTCCAAGACAGACCATGACGAGTCGATTTTCAGATAAAGCAGAGAGGCAGGAGGAAGTATCAAATTAAAATCAGTGCCAAGATGCTAAGTCGGGGCTCCTGTGATGTTGATGTGGGCGGATTAGACCACCTGCTTAACTCAACGTATCTGACCAGCCTCAGCAGTCTGTTGTGTTGGGGATTAATCAGCCACTGCTAGTTTTCTTCACTGTTCTTGGAGACTCTAAACCAAGAGTGTGAGACCAAAACATTAATGTATGTTTTTGAAGAATTGCAATTTTTTATACTTGTTACAAAATAGTCCTTTTTTGAAAATATCATAAGCTACACAACTCTCTTATTAAAGAGAGATCATTGCTCAGTACGTATTTGGTTGTTCTACAAAACCTCTGCACCATAATTCATACTTTATGAAACCCGTCCCAGGCTGAGGTTAAGCTGCTGTATGAACTCTAAGCCAAATGCAACAGAGAAACAGGAGCCCACAAGAAAATCATAATCTGCTTTTCAAGCGAACCCAGTGAACTCCCACTGAAAAGAGAGGGGACACTAAATGGTTATTTTTCTAAATTTGAAACATCCCCCCTCACCCGTTAGTCATGTCCATTTTCCTCCTAAAAACAAAGCTGTAACACTAAATGGGCCATGTAGCTTCAGCTACACCTTGTTCATGTTCTCTCAAATAAAAAAACAATCAGAAAAAAGGTTTGACAACCATTTTTAAGCTGGATTTCTGTTGGATTCAATAAACATTAATTTGTGCCTTTTGAGAAAGGCTAAATATCTGGCAATAAAATCCTCCCAATTTGGTTCATGGTGTCCTGCATTCTGGACCTTGTAGTTTTATCGCAGCGTAATAACGCTTCATGAACTACAAATCACAGAGCAAATGAATTAATCCAGAACAAAATATGGATGGAAACACAAACTAACTTGAGCATTTAAGATGAAGCTTGACACCTAGTATGGGACTTCTGGATATGTGATATTTTTAAAGGTTTTGTTTCTCTAGTGGCTGTTATTCCAGAGCAGAGAGAGAAAGGGAAGAGATGCAGCAGATGGCCAGGGGCCTGGAACTGAACTGAGGAAGAATCCAGAAGACTGTAGCTTCTGAATATGGAGCATCTGCTCTACCACTGAACCCTGTGGCTCCCCTGGACATTTTAACATGTATAAAATTCAGAAAATTAGAACCCTGGCAAACTTAATTATTAACATTGTGAAAAATGACATCCCATAATGTCAATCAGGCATAATGCCTTTTAGTCCAACAATCAATATTACTTTCATTAAATTCATATGTACTGGTGCGAATCCTGGACTATTACATCAGGAATATAATAAATCAAACACTTTAAGCAAGTCTTTTTTTAATTATTGTCTTGTCAAACATTTTGTGCAAATTGTAGACTGCAATTGCTATGTAGCTTTACAATTATTTATTTATTTTTTAAAAAAAGCTGATCAGTCTCAGTTCTAGTTCTTTACTCTTGTCAAAGAGACTCATAATTGCTGAATAACTTCACAAACTTCAAGCTAATACATGTCAAACGTGTTAATTCCAACGCCACTCTTGAATTGACTGGATGAGGAAACAGCTGATGACAGAGAGGACATGATAACCAGAGAGCTGCAGGTTTTTACCAGCATCATCCTGATAAGTGAGCAGAATAGGAACTCCTCAGTTCCTACTGCCAAACACACTCCGCAAACTAAGCTAAAAACTGGTTCCTATTCTAAACAAATTAATGCATCAACAAAAATTATGTGTTGGTCAAAGAAAGGAACACTTCAATTCCACACAGTTTTGTCAAAGGTCACCACCTTGGTTTAAACACTGCTGAGTAACATAAAAAAAAGAAAAAGAAACTGCATAAACCCTGTCTGTCTACTGCACTGCTGTTTGTATCGAGATAATTTTTAAGTAATAACATTAGCTTAACATTATTCCTAACCATAGGGTGGAATACTTTGAACCTATAAGTGTTTTGTGTTTGGTTCTGTTAACTTCTAATAATACTGAATGCTTTTATAAATAAAGGTTAAGGGAGATCAAGCAAAGGAGGCTGACTTCTTCTGCTTAAAACTACAAAGACACTTTTCTGCAAATCTGAGCCACTCAATGAGAGACATTTGCATTCCTAAGAGGCTCAAAAATGGGAGCCAGAGTTGTGTTTTTATTGGTATCTGTCAGTTAGTCACTATTAAACTCATGTGACAATGTAACAGTGGCAAAGGCACCAGGCATGCCACCAGAACCAAAACCAACCCACATGTACACACAGGCACCAAACAATACAGGATAACAGCTACATTCACACACAGACTCAGTTGTTAATCTTCTGATCATGCTAATAAGTTGGTTGCACAACATTTATATTAACAGAAATAGTATTTGGCTAACAGCAGTATAGGCCTGCCAGGGTCAGCTGGTGAAAAGAGGAAACATCAACCAGGCCGATTACAAATAACAGAGTAATAACTAGCTAAGGGTGGCTCAGTTTGGTTAATAAATGTGACTACAACTATTTGCGTGCATGAAAGTTGTTCATCAACTCATAAACGTAGCTTTGGAACATTTCAGCTGGATTGTTAGCAGCTTCATATACTTCAGTCTTGAGAGCAATAATCTGAGCACAGCTAGTCTGTCACTTGTCAGATGTGAAGGAAGCTGCAGCAGCAAATACCATCTCTTTTTCATTGTGACATCACTGAAAACAATGAAAAACAAAGATCTACTGTACATGCACTGAAACAAACTACATTTTTGTAAGTTGTGCACATTTAAACAGGTCAACATTTTTAAAAATTGGATTTCCAAAATGAAGTTGCATGGCAACATATTTACAAAATATGTAAATATGTCTTATTCGGATACCTGAACTAATATGCCTAACAAAAGTTCAGTTGTAGGAGCTAAAACAGTTGAGTCTAAGAGGAAGCAGTGGCAAAGCCCCAATGCTGCTAGCAGACATAATCCAGTTGGAGCACAAGCAAGATTCCAGATAACCTCTGAGTCCCAATCCAAAGCAATTAAAAATTATACAGTAAAAAAGAAAAAAAAAGTTACCTGATCATGCATTATAGCAGTACATAATATCTGAAGTGATAAAATAATTATTCTGATGGTAGTCAACATTTTATTTCTAAACATTTAAAATATGGAATAATGACAGAAGCCTCATGTAACTCTGATTAATGCATGGACAGATTAATGTAAGTTACTTTTAACTAGAGTTCAGTAAATCTAGAGTCAGAATGAGATGTTCCATTCCTTCAGTGTTGATGTTCCTCATGTTTGAGACGTTTCTGTGCTTTAACACACCTGAGTCAAATAAATGGGTGGTCAGAATGCGCATCTATGCTGAGGAGATGATTACACCTCTTGATTCAAGTTTGTTGGACCAAGGACTTATCTAAAACAAGACTGGCTCTTAAGCACAGAATTTGTCAACCTCTTAAAGTTTGTGAAATTGTTTAATGTTATGGTTTGTAAAACTCTGGAAGTTAGAAGCAAGAGTGACATAATAGTTGATACAAAAAGCAGCATTTAAAAAGTGTAACAAAAAAAAGTCCCAATAGGGACTCAAAACCAGCAGAGATGACCAACTTTAACCCACTATATAAATAAACAGCACGTACTGGCCCCATTTTCTGCCACAAAACCAGTTACGGTATATGTTCTCATATGCCTGACATAAATTAAATTTCTCACCTCAAGTTTCAAATTACAGAACAAATAAATGAATTCTCTTAAACCAGTGCCGATTAAGGTAGCTAGGAAAAGATCCAAATAGAGTTAGGTGATTAAACTGGATTAAAGGGCTTCTGATAGCAGCAAGCCCTGAGATTTAAGATCAAGATCATAACAAGGTTCCTAAGCCAGTTCAAGCAGAGGACCGTGACAGTATTCCCGTTTAAAATGAGAAAATGACAAATTTTGCAACTCTTCTTCATGCGACAAAAGAACACAATTGTAATTCTTGGCTCGTTTAAATTTATCAGTCTATTTTTACTAATCAGCGAATAGTCTAAAATGAAATTTAAAAAAAATCAACAGCAGCTCATGGCCAGGCTGGTAAGAAACAGACCAAAGGAATAGCGCATTAAATCAATGAATGTTGGTATAAAAGACAACTGAGCAATTATAAATGCACCAGATAATTTGAACTAAAATATACAAAAAATATCTTTTTTCGACATTATACCAAGTTCTAAAGGAGTTGAAATTGATCATTTTACGTTATGAAATACAACTTACTCACAAAGTGTCTGTGGGTGGGTTTTTGGCAACTGATATCTGACCCAGCTCTGAACTTAAGCATAACACCAGGCTAACGCTTAGAAAGACAAAAATCATAAATACGCCATGTGTTTACGCCGTTATTATTGGCTTTACCTGCGAGGGTTATTCCTCATCTGCACTTTCTCTTTGTTCTCCATGTTGCCTCCTTCAGTTCCCCAGGACTCTTCTGATTCAGGTCTGGAGTCAAACTTGAACCGAGCTGGTCAACGTCAAGTAGATGCTAGCAGTAGAAGGTCGCCGTCTGCTAGTCTGCTAGCAGCGGCAGCTAACGCGCCGTTTCACAGCAGCGTCCCGGGTGACGATCCTCCCGCTGCTGCTCGGTTGCAGTAAAAAACGCCGCGTTGCTTTACCATTCTGTAAGACTGGGTTCACACGATAAAAAACGTTTAGTCAGGTTGTGGTATCCTCGCCGCTAGGTACATCCTTTCCCTGTGCCTAGGCAACTTTACACTTGTTTGGCAGCCGCTCTAACATCCACCTGAGAAAACCAGGAAGTGCTGAGAGGAGTTGGACAAGAAGGCGAAGGCGGCGCAAACAAAGAGTGCAATGCAGAGTTTCATCAGCAGGGGGCAACAATTACACATAAAACATTTACATTTAGACCTCCAGCTTAGCTGCAAGATTTCTCATGTATAGTATATTTTTACAAATACTACATAATAAATACGTAATCTTGGCAGCACTTTGATCTGCGAAAATATTTTGTTTCTCAATAAGTAAAGCACAGAGACAGCATTTCATTAATAGAATAGTTTATTTTGAGGAACAAACAGCAGAACAGTGTTCATATGTAATCAGTAAGCATCAAAGGGAAACCATCTTCAGGCCAGGAATGAATGACGGGACGGTGAAGCTGGAAGAAGGATATGCACAACTATTAGATACAGCTAGTTTCAATTACGATAATTTTGTACCAGCATATTGCTTGTGGTACAAGGCATACGATTCCTTTTCAATATCAAGACTTACATATGTATTACTTTCCAGCAGGACGCACACTCTCAAAGATCCCTGCTTCTCTCATGGCCTTGAACTCTTTGACAGCATCATAATTCTTGTAGAAATTAGCATATGCCTTCTTTCTGGGCTCAGTCACTGCAAACTGTAGCAAACAGAGAATTTCAATTTTGTTTCTATATAATCTAATCAGGGAAATAAACCCTGAGAACTGGAAGGTAAAGTGCAGGATTTAGGCTAAACATCTGCTAAAATAAGACATTTGTTGGGCAGAAAATACAATGCACAATTTAATTCAACATGTAAGACCTAAACTTCTATACTATTTTATAATATTATAAATAATATTCATATTTATTTAATAATTAAATATTTTGCAGAGCAAACACATGCAAAATAACTTTAATAAATGTTTTGCAAATTGTAACATTTCCTTTTGTTGCAAGACTAATTTTGAGATTTAATGCTACAAAGTCAAAGGGGTTACAGACGTAATACTGTGACAGACAATGTGTCCAACACAAAGGTTCCATCAAACTGCTCCCTACTGAGCCAAAAGAAACAGATCACATTGCACAGACAGCAAACTTGTACTGCTACAACTCAACTGCAAGTCCCATGGTCACAAATAATGAGTTTTATGCTCATAGTAAATCTACAAACTTTTCCATCTACTGGGTTCTCACAAAAAATAATGCTGCACATTTTAAGAAAATGTTAATGTTATTTTTTCTGCTATAAACATGTTATATCTAATGATTTGCAATTATATACGTTTAAAAATGTAAGTTATTGCTGCTGATTATTCCCGCTGTTTGTTTATAAAAATTATTTGTATGGTTGAAACAGACACATTCTCACGCACAAAAAGCATTCCCAATTACTCAGCTTAAATTTTTTAAATGAATGAAAATTTGCTTTTAGTTTAAAAACATGAAACAACCTTTACTATGTTTACCAAATGTTAACTCATAAATGAATGCTTTATGAACCTTTTGAGTTTATATGCTTTTATGATTCCAGGTTTGGTTTCTGTGTAGGGCTTGAACTCACCAAATACAGAGAAATATTTGTCTCCTTTTAAGAGACGCTGTATGTGCATATGGAACATTTTGAATTGTTCTTATTATAGTTTGTATTACAGTACTAGTCAAAGTTGGGTTTTACATGTCCCCTGTTCCCACCTTGTACATTAGAGCTGTTGTTATTGCAACTCCAAACGCGATGGGCAGATGGAACTTGAGGCGCTTCGCCAACAAGCCCCTCATTACCGGCTTTGGCAGCGACATGTTTAAACAGCTAGAAGAAAGAAAAAACAAACACAGAAAGTGACATGTTAACTTTACAAACCGACATAGTATGCCTTATTTTTCTCATAACATGTTTCATGTAAATACATATCTACAAATAATCATCTGATATTTTATAGGTACACATACACACACAACACCGGATGATAATGTTTAGGTATTCAGTCCAATTTTGCACAACTGCACTGTGGCACACTTGCTGTACATATATTTACATATACATATCTGCATTTTTTGAATCTTGCAAGGACTGCTCTTAAGTTGCTTTTTATATTAACACCATTTTATATTTTTACAATTTATAGCATTTTATATTTTATTTTTATTTTATCTACAACTACTACTCAGTGATAGTTGTTATTGTGTCTTGTCTCTATGCTGTAACTGCGAAGTAATTTCCCTGCTGGGATGAATAAAGTACTTCTGTTCTATTCTATTCTATTGATAGAAAAAAGTAATGTCACACACTACTTGGAATGAGCTCCTCATAATTCATGTTTTAGTAATTTATTTGTGCAACTGAATATTGACCTTGGATGAGAAATTATCTTTATAAAAACGAAGTGATTATCAAATATGTTAACTTTAGGCAGGTCGTCATGAAGCACTGTTGCTATGTCAGGTCAGCACTCTTACTATGTCAACTGACATCTAGAACGCCGTCTTTAAACCAGAAATTAATATAATTTTCAACAAGTATATTGAGCAAATTACTCAAAAATAAAAGCTATGCAACTGCTACAATCAAATTACTTAAAAATATGGTGAAACTCATCAGATCTGACTGAGACGCCGAGTCGTGGTAATAGTTGCTTGCGGAGAAACAATGACTTTGCTCACTATAATCAATCCAAGCCCATGTTATTAGGAAATGTCCAGTTGATATGTATGTATAAACATTAAGTAAGCAAATAAACAGTGTTGTTTTAATTTCGAAGCACTTTCTTGTTAGCACTTAGCTAATGGAAGATACGCTAATGATAGCTAGGTCAAAGTAAGCTAACGGCTAACTCAACCGCGTCAAGGAGGAAATTAAATTAAAGCCTGAACAATCTTTACGTTTGGCCTCGTTGTTAAGGGCAATTTGGTATAAACTCCAAACAACGAAAAGTATTTAATAAATACATTTTCGAGATACTCACAGTTAGCACAGACGACCTTCAGAGAAACCGCTAACACACCAGAGTGGCGTTTTACTCTATCAGGAAGAGTCTCTACCGGAGCCGCAAGAGAACAGAAAGTAGTAAAGTTAAAAGGCAAAGTGAGCTACTGTTAATAAGAGGACAAACACAAGTAAATAAAATAGAATTTTAAATAGAATTTTAAATATTCAATAAAATATTATTTGCAAGCTTTGTTGTTGCCAAGTCTACCATATGTTTTGTTTGTTTGTTGTTTTACAAAATGGGCCATTTTCTTGCCTTTTAATCGTTTTTTTATGATTTGTCTTTATAAAACACTATATTTTGGTGACAGTCATTAAAGGTGCAATAAAAATGCAATTCACTTACCTAATTTCTTGCTTATTCACTATATATTTCACAATACTGTTTTTTCTGTAGGGATTTTATTAACATTAACCTTTTTTTCAGATCTCCATAAGCTGGACATAAGGTTTGTGATACAAAGTTTGAACCACAAGAGGGCACTCTCAAACTATTGAAGTATTGATCGTAAAGAAACACCAAATCTAATACATGCGGTTACGTTCCTAAAACATTATTTTGTGTTTAAAATAGATGTGTTTGCATTTCCCCTGGTATTCTTGTTTTAACCCATTAAAACCTATAGTTTAAACCCGATATATTGTACGCCGTTAAACAAAATACTTCTTGATTTTAAATCAGACTAAGCTTCCTGTTTTATGTCACTTAGGGGGAAAAAAGGGTATTAGTAATTGCTCAGATCTGGAATCATGTGTGAGATATTTTTTTATCATGTTAATTTTTTCCAAAATATTGAATTTTACATACATTACCTTAATAGTTGTTAGAGTTATATTTTAAACTGAATGGTCAATCATTCTTCCATAGGCTTGTCTTAATTGTTTGATGCAATGCTGGCAGGCTCCTTCAAACAGACCGTGGGTAACTAAGTGTGAGTTGTAGGGAAACTTTCATGCACAGCCTTTCAGCTCCGGCCACAAACTTGACAGTATAGAGATCAAAGCTTTGTTGTTTATTGTAAAACATAGAGTTTCCTTCATGTCTTATTTGAACTATATACTAATATATAGTTCAAAGACATCCTTAAGCCTATAATTAAAACATGCCAATGATACCAGTAATATGAAATTCTTAAGTTCTGTAATTGTTTTCATAATTGTGGTTTTAAAATGCAGCTATTACTTATATTATCCTTTCATTGTTTCCATTTATATGGTTTTGCAACCTTTCATTTAGGTGTACAATGGCTTGATCAAAACTTGTTTGATCAAGCCCTTGTCTTATCAAGTCTTATCAAGTTTTCTTGATAAGACTTGTTGACTTCTGCACTCCTGGTTAGCTGTCAGCTGCAGACAGATATGCAGAAATGTCATATCCACTGATGCATGATAACTATTTTCCTCACAGCTGGGATTCTCACTTGGGCCAAATACTGCACATTTTGGGTTGGTTATGAAAATATGATTCAGCTACAATTTAGTCATTTTGCAGATGTTTTTATCGAAATCAACTCAAGCATGGAAATTATGCAACCTATAAGCATGCTCATGTCAAAAGGGGGATTATCATTTTGCCCAGAGGCATATTGAATCCCCACTCTTCCAACTAATGTCAATCATTCTTTTACTAACCTTCCATTGCCCCAGATTAAAGTGGCTCTTTTTGGCACTTAGATTTGTCCTCTTAACAAACTGACTGAACATTTTTATGAGGCTTTATGAAACCAAAATGAAATATTCCTATTTGAGCAACAAGTTCTTTTTAGGTCCATTACATTTCAGCCATGGGAACCAGAAGGAGCACCACATCCAGTTTTCTTGAAGCACTCATTAGAAACAGTTGGTTGTAGAGGACGTGGTTAGCGGGACATGTGAAGGAGACACCAGTAAGCATACAGGGGGCCTCACACCGAGGAAGGAATCCCCAAAATGTAATTTTTTTTGGCTCATATTTCTGCAGCTGTATTAATAATGTCTTCACAGAAACTTAAAAATAATGTTTTGATATCTACTAGAATTCACAGTATCCCCTCTTTGCAAAGGAAAGTGCAGAGTCTAATTGATGTTTGGGAAGAAACTGGTGTTTTAAAAGGTGTTCATCCCAAACCTTACGCCACGGGTCAAAATGTCTTGTCCTATTACTGTTTCTGTTGCGTATGGTAATCCTTTATTTTAGCTTCAATCTTTTAGTTTTGTCCAGTTTTAAAAATGATAATGCATGCTTACTAAAAACTGACTGCACTGAACTGCTCAGTTTTACACTGATGATCTGTGAGGTACAGTATTTGCTTTACTTTTTAATCATAGAGCCCCAAACTCATGTAATGGAGGTGTACAGATTAAAAGAGCAAAATCCCATCTCTATTGAAGAATTAATAAAACCATTACACTGAATAGAATGAATATGTTCTTCAACTTGTTTATTTTCTGAATGAGTGCCATGAAAGATTAATTCAGAGGCAATAATAAAATGCAGACTTCAACAAGAAACAAGAAAATATCCAGATTGTTTAGATTAGGAAAATAATCAAAGCAACATTTATTTGGTTCAGGATCTGGATGCAATCAAATCCCAACATCTGTTATTTATTTGTTCTTTTCTCATTTCATTGTCCAGATTTTCTACCTAACATAAAACAAGAGAAGAAAAAGATTGATTTGGATTTGACTCGTGTTTGCATTTAGTTAATTAGTTCCTTCCTTCTATCAATGTCCAGTAAGTGTTGCCATATCATTGATAATTGCATTAAAAAACAGCTTGCGTGCCTTTATTTTCTGAACAATAGTGAAAACCATAATACTCAGCATTTTTACAGCTGCAAGACTTACATTAAACTGCCCCTTAATTACTGATCAGTTTCCATTCATTTATAATATGTCTGCAAGTCCTTTTCTTTGCAGGAACTGTACACAATGATCAAAGTTTGAGATGCACTGATATTTGTCCATCAGTGTGTTTTTGGCATCTCAGAAGCAGCTCTCTGCAATTTTTGTTTGAGTCTTAAGAGCAGCAACACACTCCCCCTTTAGTCCTGCTGATTTTCATTTGGCTCTATTTCCAGGGCAATAAGAGCCAGCCACCTTCTGAAAGAAACCAGAGCACATAATGAGAACATCTTTGAAGAATCATTTCCTTCTGCTGGATGATCATCCGTTGCATCCTCCTGAAGTTCTGGCATCAGATCTGCTTGATCCACTTGAGCTTCTCCTCTCCCCTCATTGCTGTGACTCATTTTCTTTGTTACTGATGTGTTAAGCTATTAACTTCCCTCATGCCTCAAGTCTTCTTGTCAGTATTTTTGTACACTTTGTCCACAACTCTCTGGTGCCAATAAATGTGTACTTTTATTGTAGACACAATCACTTGCATAAAATGCCACGGATTCATGCCGCTGTTCACATCTTTTTTCGTCCATTAGTCATTTCTTTTGCTGCAAGATGCTCCTTGATTTTATGAAAAGTTTCTCTTTTAATACATTTAAAGACAATTTGACAAAATCCAATACAGTCTAACAGCATTTGCCAGCACATTATTTTCTCAAGGGATGACACAAACCTTTTAGCATGTACAGATGCATCTCAGTTAAGTATAATATCATTGAAAAGTTAATTTGTTAATTTCAAAAGTGAAACTCATATATTAAATAGATCTATTGCAGACCGAGTAATATATGTCAAGTATTAATTTAATGATTATGGCTTCCATCTAATGAATATTTAAAACTAAATTTAAAAAAAGATGGAAAGGACCAAATAAAAAAAGGATTTTAAATATAGAAATGTAACTTTAAAACCACATTATTGCTTTTCCTTTAATGTTCACCAGACATTCACTGACGGTGAGCCACAAAAGGTCATAGCTAAAGAAGCTGAGTGTTCACACTGTCTTTTTAACAACATAATAGTAAGTGTGGAAAAAGATGAGGTCAAAGAAGTTGCACAAGCAACGGGGATAATCCACAGCCCAGAGAGAATTATCAGGTTCAAGACTTTGGGAACAATTCATTAGACATGAATGCACATACATACACAAGGCATGTAAATTCAGAGAAACATCAGGTACAGAGACCATGTTAAAAGTGTGTGTTGGAGTGAATGCTACTGTGACAAGACAGTCACAATGATATGTTCAATAGTTATTGTTTTGGGGTTTTATAAACAGATGAGAGGAAAAAAATTAAACTAAAAAAAATAATAATAATTGGTGAAATTTTGTTAAATGAGACCTTAATCCTTTCAGTGTGGTTGTGTTTTATGGATATACTAAGTCAACCTATGCTCAAAAAGGTTACAACATCGAATTACTTTACTTGCAGGATGTTGAGGAAAACGTTTCGATTTTCGTTAGCTGTAAGCCATAGTCACAAAATTCACAGAAAGAAAGGTTTTACTTTTTGAATTAACTTACACAAATAAATTAACTTTTGATGATATTCTATTGTTTTTTAGATGCATTTGTAGATAACAAACATGATGTTGGACCACATTGTCTATTACAAACAGTTCTCCTAGCATTTTGACACATACACAACAAATTGTTTATGTGTCAGTGATGAAAATACATCGTCCCAATCTCTTGAAAGAAGATTCAGACCACATTTTACATCCTTTCTTTTAACCATCATTATTGCAGTGATTCTTTAATTGGCTTCTCTTAAAAACTCAACTGACTGACCCCAGGCGGTACATAAATTAGCAGCCGAGCTCTTCAATAACATTTAAAAGCTCATAATTTACAAGGTACATGCTGTTTCTGGATTCATTATAGACTAAGGAAGAATTTTGATCAAATTAATGAGGTACATCGTTTCTATATAAAGTGTTGCTCAGAAGCCATGGAACAAGCAACCAAGATTCTGAAAGAAGTTATTCTGTCTTCCCCAAACCTTTCACACATGGTTAATTTGAGTACATGGACACTGAAAATCTCTTTCCAAATCTGAAATCCAACAAACAGTCCAACCTGTCTTATACGTGTCAGATGTAAAAGACTGATGCCAATTTTTCTCTTAGCACTAAATATCTTATTTATCACAGTTCATGTCTTTGGGAATGTAGACAAACACTTGTTGCTTCAAAGACAACATACAAACATGTCCTGCTCTTATAACATCTAAAACAAGATCTCAAATAAATTGACATGATCTTGACATAGTCACGTTTTTATCTCTCATGGGTCTAGAGCTTGTGAGTTGAAAGCTTAGGCTGCAGAGCTTTTATGGTGGATCAATTGTTGGTCATGAACCGTACTTAATCAGATCCCCAGGAGGCACCAGGTTTGCATCATGCGGCAGAAGCTGAGATGCTTTGTTGCAAGTTAAACACTATAAGAAAAGCTGTTTTGTATTTTTTGTAGAATCTAGACATATGTTTGTACGGTTGTTGCCAAACATCAGGAGTCTTGGGTGTGGAGGGGTCTTCTCAGAAGTCGTAGGGTCGGACCATCATTGAAGTGGAACGCAGGGAGTAGCTGGGGCCTCTGAAGTGGTGCCACTTAATGCCGTTGAGCTTCCTGATGTTGTGCCCAACTGTGTAGTAGATCCCATTAAGGTTGGAGAAGCCACAGGCATCAAACCACCAACCTGCATGGAGAAAGAGCACGATGATAAAGAGAATTAGGTACAAAGAGAAAGAAGAAAGATTTTTGCAAAGATTCTAATTTTGATGGCATAAAACAGAAAAAAATAGAGATTAGGAGAGAAGGACAATTTTAGTTTTTCACTGAGGACCACCGTGCCCTAATGATTACTTCTAACAAAGTCTAGTTAGTAGCAATTAAGAGTAATTTATGCTTGGCAGCATAAATTGCCAAGCATAATTTATGGGCACCAATCAATTCAAGCACAAATGCCTAAGACTGAGGGAATTCAGTTCGACTGAATTGTTGTTTTTATTAGGAGAGGACTTTATTTGTTTCATTGTGGTTCTTTTAGCTGAAACGTTCTGCGGGCACTGGAATCTGCCGGTCCACGCGCAGCACTTTGGCCAAATACAACATGAATACTGTTGCTTCAGCCCTAACATAATTTTGGTTTGGAATATTTGCAGGGGCCTACATGTCTGTCTATATAATAATTTTAGGTTAGAAAGCAGCTCAGGAGTTGCAGTGGTCCATTAACACGGATGTGAGTGGTTAAATCCAGAGCGTGCCTATGGCATTATTATGTGCTGCTTGGGGGCCTAAACCATTTTCTCCTTAAGGACCCCATAAAAGCTTTGTCTGGCTTTGGTTTATTAAATGGCTCCATCTCAAAGGTTTATTGAATGAAGTACTTTAATAATGGCTCTAATCTCTTAGTGTAAAATAAAATCTTGAATCAATGGGTACGAGCTGAAAAACTTTACTCTTGCATCACTTTTTGCAAATATTGAATCTTTCTGTCTTCCTCTGTTTACATTGCTGTCCTTGTTTCACCCCAGTGATTCAATTTCACAAAGCTTTTCTTTTAAACTGAATGTTTAAAAAACAGATCTTTAATCAAGTGTTCTGCTTTCTGTTTTCCATTCAGGCCTGGTAAAGTTCAAACAACTGCATAAGCCCCACTTACATTTTTTAAAGAGAAGCTGCAACAAAGTTTAAAGAAACCAGACAATACAAGTTTTTGATGCTACATAATGCATCCCTAAAGCCACATTACTTGTCTCTTTGCATTTCTAAAGCAAAGAGTTAACAAATGCCTTACAGAATAGCTTAAAACATGGAATTAAATCAAGTTTTATACAATCAATATAGAGTTGCAAATAAAAAGAAAATAAACTTTTTAAAAAGTCAGGCAAATTTTGGCTGATCCAGAGAGGCTTTTACTTTACCTTGTGACACGTGTCTGAAATTACACTGAAATTTCTAAAAACAACATGTTTTTCTTTTGTTTTGTTTTTCACAAAGAGTACTCATTATTTTCAAATTGGGCGCAAATGTATTTTTTGCCTGAGGGGACTGATGATGGAGCTCTGTTTGTCTTTTTTTCATTTACTTTTCTTTGCTCTTTCCATCTCGGTCACTCTTTTTTATTTTGCTTTGTCTTTCTCTATAAAGTGCTGTGATTTGAAATGACTCACTGACTAACGGTCAGTTCTGGAGTCTTTTCCTTTGAGATCTGGAGGATTGCAGCCGAAACAATTAAGTTAATCTGTGATTACAAGCTATCGAGGGCAGGCTGAGGAGACCCAAAGAGCTGTTTGTGTTGGCGGTTGGTCAAGGTGAAAGTGTATTGACAGAGACAAATGTTTGACTGGTCAGACCTTTTGGCATAATGCCAATAATTCTGATTCTTAACTAGTAAAAGGTGTGTCTTTTGAAGCACTTAAACATTTATACTGATTTATGGTAGAGATACACTCTTTGATGGAAATGTAATAAACTGTTTCTGTACTATTCCACCCTAGAAATACCCAATTTAAAACTATTACTTTTCATTTTGTCATTGATATGTCAATAGCTCAATTTTCAAAAAGATAATGTTTCTTACACATAATGACTACTGACCTGGAACCTGTTAACTCTAGTAAAAGGAGAAAAGAAAGTTTACCTCCAGTGAGCATCAAGGCACATTTGCAGTGGTCGCAGTTGTCGTTGTCGTGATCTCGGGTGCTGAAGCCGGCACCGTGGGTGATCAGGCTGCTCTGCCTTCCTGCTGTACCACTGTAACCTCTCAGATACAATCTGAGAGAAAAGAGACAATAAGATTTATAAAACACGCAAGAACAGGTAAAGCATTTCTCATTTTCTTTACCTTATTCTCTTTTTTTTTTGCAGACATAAAAAGTTAAATGCATTCCTTTCTACTTTACATACACTAAGCTGATTTGCTTGCTAATCTATTGAAGTTGTTTAAATTAGCTATTCTACAGGTTGTATGAAAGTCTTTCTAAGTTTTCATTCTTACTGTTTATTTTTTACTGTTTTGTCCTTTTGTCTCTGAACTAAAGGTTATTGTCAAACTAACCCTCATATTTTATTATGAAAATAAAATGAATGAGTGAATGACAGATGCACATGGCAACTAACTAACTAACTAACTAACTAACTAACTAACTAACTAACTAACTAACTAACTAACTAACTAACTAACTAACTAACTAACTAACTAACTAACTTTCCTCTGCAAAAAGAAAATACAGTTTAATTTATATATAAATTGTATGGTAGCTGTAGACATAAAACTTGTTCATCCATTGAGTTCTTGTACCTTCTTTTTCCTTAATGATTAATGATTGATGAATGAGAATAAAGCAGCTTAAAAAAAGCCAACCCTAAAAACACTTTTACTGACTTTCAAAAACTGCAAGAACATCTGGCTTGCAGGTAAGGAAACACTGAGTTTGGGATGTTTGTTTTAGCGCTGATCAAAATGAGCATACACTTTGAGCTGCTCTCTGGTTTCAAACTGTTTCACAGGTAGGGAGGATAAAAACTGAGTTTGATTCCATCAGCACTCACTAAAGCTGTCACAGACAATCTGAAGGATCAGAATGTTTTGTAATCTTGAAGTAAATCAGAGATATATTTAGGCCCAAGGCCATTCAGTGCTTTTAAGAGAAGTAATTGTAATTTAAAATCTACCCTTTGACACAGGGGGAGCCGTTGTAGTGATTTAAGAACCGGTGGAATGCGCTCCACCTCAGCGGTGTTAGTGACTAGTATGACAGCAGCACTTTGGACGAACTGCAGCCGTCCGAGTTATTTTTGTTCAATTGAGACAGATGAGGACACCTTTACCTTTATTTGGCCAGCAGGAAAATGACCTTTTTCCTCTATCTCTTCTGGACAAAAATTGTTTAACTCTTGCTCTGTCTTTTAGGATATCAAATGGCTATTTTTGACTATTGTCTTTAGTTGAGTGTTAAATTCAAATACCAAACTATATAAAGTGAAGATTTTATACTTATAGGTTTGAGGTGAGCCATAACTATAGATTTTCTAGTTGTGGTCTACATTTTAAGTATTTCAAATATATTAATTCTGATTAATATCTCACAATCACATACCTAATATGTGCACTATATGTGCACTATTACACATTAAGTCAGAGTTGTGTTGCATTTTGTTTTATGTATGTCTAAGGACACAGTTTGTTTGTACATTTTCTTGACAGAAAATAAGCTGGTGACACAGACCAGATAGTTTCCATGTAAAGAATTCAAAGAAATCCAGCCACTGGAATGTGTTACATCTGTTTTTATGAATGATTAAAAGTTTTTGATTTATGGACAAACAAAATCAGAATAACATTTTTGTGTTTTGGCTTATTAAGATAAAAATACTGTAATTACTAGCGATTGTCATAAATCATTATCTGTTTTCATCTACCAATAAACATGCAATCATTGTAAAAAGAAAGAAAGAACTTTCCAGAATTCTTAATGTGCACAAATCAGTGATCATCAAAACTCTGTCTGGCATTGATTCTTATAAATACTAAAACAAGTGAAAAATTCTAAACTGAGGTCAGACTATTAAAGATGGTATTTCAGATTCAGTGTTTTCTTCACTTTGAATTGGCTTATTAAAAATGAAAAGCTTCTAATCAGCAGATACATAGAATTTAGTTATTAGTTTTCTTTACCTGGGTGTTTAGGTACTCCTCAAAAATCACAGATATTTATCAGCTGCATAAAATCTTAGCATTTAATGTCAATATACTTTCTTGGGACATTATGAAATGTTTAGCATAAAAAAGATTTACTTTGTTCATTCCTGAAAAATAGCAATGAACATTTGTTTTTACTTACACATTTTGTAAAATCAAACAGCTGGTAAAAAGAAAAAGAAAAAGAAAAAAAATACAAATAAAACAAAAAATGCTTGATTAGGGCTAATAAGCATTTTAGCCAGTACAATGTTATATGGAAAAGTGATAAATTAGCCAACATTTTTAATACCTTTTTATTTTGACTTGATGTATCTGTTGTGTGTTTTATACACTTGGGGTTAGATGTAAATAATTTTGGAACCTCGCAGGCTTACGTTAAGGTACTGAATCTGAATTGAAATGTTAAATTCAAATGTATTTATTTTTATAATGTAAATATTTCTCTTTCAGTAGGGTGGCATGTGTGCATGTGAGTCACCTGTACTGCCGTCTTTCACTGGCCATTGTAAACCGGTCATACTGGGAGTGCGCAGAGATTCCCTCCCAGTCCTGTAGCTCCACTCTCAGAGAGTATTGACCCTGACTGGTTAGCAGGTATAAAACTTCATTACCCAGCCAGTGCTCCCCCGACACATCCCCAAAACCCTGCAGCAGGCCGAGAGGACAAGGAGATTAGGAGTGATGATGAATGATGGTTTATTTTTAAAATGTCTTTTTTTTAAACTGCACTCATTCTAAAACATGCTAACCATTTTGTACTCCCTCCAGCTCCTCTGAAAATCCACGCTGCCGTTAAAACGCCGTTGGAAGACCGTCCAGCCGCCACCACTTGTCTCCATGTCACAATAAACCTTCAGGAGGAGAAATGAAAAAATTTGACTCATATGAGGGACACAATGTAATCCAAATAGAAAACAAAACAGAAATTGACTTAAATCAAACTCCCATGGCATTCACAACTGCAAATACATTGTATTGTTTGATCATTATTACAAATGTGCTAAAAAATAAAAATGAAAATTGGAGCAAATTGCATATTTGTACCTTGTCCTTGACTCAGTAAACGCATACTAAATGTATGTGTTTAGTAATTTATTTGGTTATTTGTCCCAACCAAATAAAAATATTACAAAAAAGATACTAAATATGAATGGCAGAACCTACCAACAGAAGTGGATATTAGTACTTTCTTATTATTATCCCAATACCTAACCTCTCCCTTCCTGTGCATCGAAAAAACACCCATATTTGATATTTTCACACATAAAATCATCTAAATGCTGAAAATTGCTTGAATCTTTTGTAACTCTTGAATATCAAGTGATTACCTGTACAGGCTCTGTCCTGTTACCGATGTAGATGAGATACAGACCACTGGCAGAATGACCAGCTTTGTAAGCATCTGCACAGTCCTTCCACATCTGGCTCCGAGGAGGAGACCCTGAAAGCAAAACACATGACATAATGCAAACCAATATCAAGTGTTAAGATCTTATTTCTAGATAATCTCTTAGTTTTTCTGGACGTACCTGTAGTCGTGGACACCATGTCGATGAGTGTGTGGACTGACTCCATCAGCTGAGCCTGCTGCTTCTGCAGAGCCGTGTTGTTGCTAGTGGCGACTCTCAGCTGCCTCTCTAAAGACTCTATGGCCACCATCTGAGTCCTGATAACAGACTGAAGGAAACCAGAAGGTTATTAATGCTTAATTGTTGTCTGTGTATTCTTTGAGCAACTTATTGGTCTTTATTATTGCGAATTATTGTTAAGATATTATGCATTATTTAACATTTTTTATTCTAACATTAACAACTGAGATTATTGTTCATACATGAATATTTTTTTTTTGAAAAGGAAATCACATGAGGAAAATGGTTATTTGCGTGTTTGTGGATGACTTACATTTACTTCACCAGTTTTTAATGTGTGCATTTAAATTTTAATTTTTCGACTCTAAAGTGTGGTTCTACGGAGTCAAACTCTATGCTAAAATTATGATTAAGAGAATATAAACATCTGAGAGACCTTTCATGATTAATTTTAATTTTAATACATACTCAGACACCTGTCCAAACAGTCCTTTGCCAATGATGTTTCTTTACTATAATAACACACAGATGTTCCATTCATTAACTTTACCTGCAGCCGGTTCTTCTCCAGTCTCATGTCCTCCAGCTCTCCTCTCTGCTGAGACTCCAACAACTGAACTTTGCTCTCTAAATGGCTGAAAGAAACACAGAGAAAAGAAGCGCTGAAAAATCCCTTCACACTAAACATTTAACAGGCTTTTTGCTGTTAAATGTAATGAGAGGAAATCACATCATTTTTTGGTTTTCAGAAACTTTTATATCTCTTAGAAAGTGCTGTTAGGAATTAAAGCACATTACAGCACAAAAACTGTGGTGGTGAAACTTTTAGCAATATACTCGGATCTGTAGTTTTTAATTTTGGATCCCGATGCTGCATTTAATACAATTAATCATAGTTACAAAATAACTGAGTCTGGGTTTCTCCGTCATCAAAAGTTTAAACTATGTGATGATAAAATGGCTGACTTACAAAAAATTAAGTCAACCGTCTAAACCATGAGCAGCCACTGGTACTACATTTTCACCTCAACCGTTAGATTGAGACAATCTTTCATTATGCATGCATCAACAAAATCCACAATTATACATTCACAGAAAAAAAACCTTTTTCTGTGGGTAGAGTAAAGATATTTTATATTCAAATGTTTTCATGGTTAAATCATAATCTCTGTTTGGAAAATCAGATTTTGTTACTGTGGTTTCGTTCCTCAAGAGATCAGCTACAATAGATTTGTAGAAACTGGATTCTCATAATAGATTGAAAGCGCAGACATCCAAATGAACCTTTCACAGTTCAACAACGTTCCTGATGACTCCTCAGAGGATTTGCCACCAAAGTAAAAATTTATATAGAAATGTTTTCTGTTGAAATATGAGTTATTTATCCTGAATTAATATTCGAAGACACTTTTGGAAGAAATTAGGTTTTGATTGGTGGTATGTGTAGCAAAAGAAGCTCCCAAAGGTAGAGTGAAGGCTTAGCATCTTAACTACAGTTCATGATAATCCATCTGACAACAGCAGAAACACTGATGACTATATTAAAGTGATGATTTGGTTGAAAACCATGTGAATTATGGTTTAAAAATGACTAAATACTGTATATCAGCTGTTTAGTGGCATAAAAATACACAGTTTTGTAGCAAGGAAGGAATTTATGTTGTTTAAGAAACATCATAAGTCTCTAAAAATCAAAATTGGCTTTCCAAAAGGTTAACTCAAGAAATGAAAGCTAACACCTGGAAAATGTAAACAAAATGACTCATCATTCTGTGCTTCTGTTGCTCATTTATGAATTGGAATAATATTGTCCTACATGAATGTATGAGACTTTGGGCACTTTAACAGAGTTGAAATCCAGGATCAATCCCTGGCTGTGATCACTTCAACATGCTGAACTGCATGTAAATGTGAAAACAATTTTCACGCTGATGGAGACAGATTGACTGTTTAAATGTGCTGCGGTTTTTGAGGAACGCATAAAGAAACAAGTGTGGATGAATCCTCATTCATTCTGCAAAGTTGCAAAGTTATAGCAATGTTAATTTACTTTATTTACAAAATATAAGAGAGAAAAAGGTTTGGGTCTGTATTTTAAATTTCAAAATTCAAAAGAGAAATTCCTTATTATTTTGCTTAAACAAGTATGTTTTCAAATGTGTCAAATTTTAATTTTATAGAGACAAACCATGGACTTTTTTAGGTTCAGGTTGTTCTTTATTTGACTTTGGATAGGTGGACAAACTATTCTAAACTAGTCTAGCACATTATTGTTGGCAGCATACATTTTATACATAAATTCCCAATTAACAAAGACCATCTGTTTAATTTTCAAAGTCAGTCGAGTTCAAATACGTTTCTTAAACATGGTAGAAGCTGTGACACAGCAACTGGTGTGAGAAACAACTCAGCTAACTTAAACTAACCAGAAAAAACTAGTAACTGTATTTAGAAAACAAAGCAAAATGGAACCTTTTGTTTTTTTAAAATGAATGCTAACATTATAATACTAAACAGGTCTAACAAAATATTGTGTACAATTTGTTTGTAAATACATTTAAACTTAGCATATTTGAGAATCTTATATACAACAGAACCAACTTCACCTGAAAACAAACTGAAGGCAGTTCAGACCACATTTAGTCTATAATTGGCATTTGTTGTAAATTATAAGATGCCCAACTGACTCATCTAATTTGAACAAGCTGTATAAAAATATTGTAGGAGGATGTCCAAATATTCAATTTTGGTTTAAAATCAAAGCTGAAAAAAAAAGTAAAAATAAAAGAGTGCTTTCTGAAGACTGAAGTGTACAGAATCATGCTCACACCAATTATTATATCACATACATTTTGTACATGTCTCTAATGTAGAATCTATGTTTAAGATCTGCCTGAGTTATATCGATTGCTGTATTTTGACAAAGACTTCAATGCTATGTTATGTTATGGTCTACTATATGGTCCAGGTCATTGAGCTTAACCTGGGATGTTGCAGAAACTTGAGCAGACCTAGGATGTTCTGTCCATTTCTCCACAGCTGGTTGAGAGTGAAGAAGCCTACATGTTTATTTGTACAAAGAAGCAAGATTCATTCACATGTGGTTTGTCAGGACCAATCCTTTTTACCACCAGATGTAATCTGATGCACATGAACTGTTGTCTTGTGATGGGATCTACATTATATGCATGTCAACGCTTCGACAGTCCTCAAATTTACAAAACAGTACAATGTAGGAATCACAGAAGAAAAAAATACTGGTATGGTACAAGAAGGTATTGTATAGTTTATTAGGTTATTTTGACCGATTGTTCAGCAAAAACACTTTAACAGGACCTGGAGAAAATATGTTTTTTTAGGTAACAGGTCAAATCTGAGCTTCTGTATGTGCATAACAAAATGCATCACTTGGTTTTAATGTCACTTTTATACAGTGACATTAAAACCATGTCACTGGTTTTGACATGATTGCTTTTCACGTGAGACATAATAAATTGCATGGATCACGGGATACCAATCATGGTGAATCGTCCGTGTAAATCTGCCATATGTTAGATCTGTGGAATAGTGGTGGTTAAAAAGAATAATAAAAACAAAACAAAACAAAATAATACTAGAAATGGTTTATTCTTTTTTAAATGTCTCCTATTGTTCAAATCAAGTGCACTGTTCCACAGGGTAATTGTTGGTAAATTTCTTGTAAAACCTTAGGTCATTTGTTATGCTTGAAATATTTGAGTTCTTTGTACTGATGTTTAATTTTAACATCCACAGTTTATTCAGTTCATTCACTTTTACTTCACTTTGTAAACAAATGTTGCTAATCAGTGCTAGCTACGTATATCACCCACTAAACTTGGATTGCGTGTTTCTGTGTTTATAAGTGTCAGAGTTTAGAAGGTTGCAAAACAAAGGAAATCTCTCACCAACTTTAAAACTACTGTTTCCTCATCCCTTACATGCTGACACATATGTGTGCAGTCCAAGCCTTTCTGTTTGTGTTATATCAATTACTGTAAACAGAGAACATGCTTGATTATCACTGTGGGTTTCGCCACTTATTGCATTGTCCAAATTCGCTTCATAATGAAAAATACAAAAAATATTGTGAATCCAAATAGTGGTGAGTCTCTCAGCAACAACAGAGGACACATTTCCATTATTTCTCCACAGACTTGCTTAGATTTCAAATATTCTTGCTAATAGGTCAGCAGCAATCACATATTGTTTCCACCTTTTGTGTGTGTATATGTGTGTATGTGGGTGTGTGTTTTAGCATTTCTCACCTTGTAAGAACCATTTTTCCAACAAATTCTGACTTGTCACTATTGCTATTTTATCAACATAACAAGAGTGAGGCAGAAATATGATTCATATGTTTCTGAATACCAACATTTATTACCTGTTCTTATCTCGCAGATGTCTTATCTCAGTGGTCTGGAGTAAGAGCTCCTTTTCCAGTTTATAGGTGGACAATGAATTCTCCTGAAGCTGGATCTCTATCCTAGATGTTTGATTCAGCACCTGGTGGAAGAACATAATCATAAATCACCCACAAATTGTGGACTGAAGTAAAATCAAGATAAATGAAAACTCCTTACCTTAGCTTCCACCACATTGAGTTTCCGTGTCTGCTCTGCTGTCTGTGACAGGAGGTTCGTTCCGATCTCCAACATTGTGGCTGTTTGGTTGTTAACAACATGTGACTGTATATTAACAGCATCTCGCCTTATACTCTTTTGTATGAAGTTCTCCAACTGCAGAAATATAAAAATTGGAAATGCTCAATAATCTTCTCCTTTAATTTGCTGAGGTAAAAATTATGCATATCAAGTACCAGTCAAAATGAAACTTTTTTAACATTTCATGTTCTACCACAATTTTGGCAAACACTTCCAAGCTTTTCCAAGCAACCAAAATTTATGTAAGTTTATCCTACTTATAAAAGTTGATTGTTTAAAATGCAACAAATATTAAGTGTGAAAGTTCCCATCAAGACAAACAGTAAAAGGGTTACAGGAAAAAAACAGCAGCTAAGCAAAAACACCTCTTACCACCTGTTAGGCATTGTTATGTAGGTATGGTGATTTAGAATTATTTTGACAATAAACTAATCTTCATACCAAAATTTTCTCGAGTGAAATATGAGATCATCTGTCAGTTGAAGCAAATTGAATCTTCAGCAGAAAAATGATTCCAGTCACAGCAACAAACTGAATTTATGAAGAAAATAGAAAGGTAATTCTACAAGCTTCTCAGTGATGTACCTGGTATTTTTTCCACCTATAGCTGCTGCTACTCTTTCTACTTTGGCTTCTTGTTGCAATTGTTGCACCGTTTAGTTTAGATTTATTTAATTTAATTTCCTTGTGAAGAACAGAACATTTCATATTTTCTTGAAAAGTAAAACACTGGACTTATCAAAGGATATACTTTTTTGTATTTTTCTTTGACAAAGAAAGAAAATACATACATCTTTTCTTTAGGAAAAGATGTATTGGACTTCTCAGAACAACCTTGAAGCTATAAAACAGGAATATAATGCAAAAATACTATTAGGTTGAGATTATGTATTTATTTTCTTCCCAGAATGAATTTCTGAAAATCTGCAGCCAGTTGATATGATTTATGTATTTAAACACGTCAAATCCAGCAAATCAAACATGCATAATGAAACATATCACAAGGACTGGTATATAAAGAAACAGGTCACAGAATCTCTGGGAATATCAACCAATGCCAGCCCGCTCTGCCATGCTTCGACCTTCAACTGCTCGCAAATAAACAGTCTGTCCATACAGGCATCTATTCATGCCTCTGACTCCACATCCTCAGGATATCAGTGCCACTGAGAAGCACAGAGAGTTGATAAATATACTGCTGCACCAACAAACAGATTGGTCCCACTGGGAGAGCCAGTTAACCAATGAGGCAAAGTTCAGGTCTCAATGCCCTGACCACATTTTCTGGTGCAGATCG
This sequence comes from Xiphophorus couchianus, assembly GCF_001444195.1. Taxonomy (NCBI): domain Eukaryota; kingdom Metazoa; phylum Chordata; class Actinopteri; order Cyprinodontiformes; family Poeciliidae; genus Xiphophorus; species Xiphophorus couchianus. The sequence goes on from NC_040247.1 coordinate 8,798,529, forward strand.
CTTTTCTTACAGGGATCCCATTGCAAAAAACTTCACAAGCAGTTTGTTTGACCAAGATCTCGGATGTGTGGACTTTAGATTGGAGGTGGGTGTTGTCTTTTGATTGTTCTTTTCATGGATGAGAGTTAATTGTGTATTTTTTAATGATTATCACGTGCTATCACAAATGTATTTAGATAACTTTGAGACCAATGGTGGGAACAAACTGGTGTTTGGAGCTTAGATTAAATCTAGTCCTCCATTTTTGAAATAAATTCCTATTTTTATATTTCCCAAGAGAATGAGTGCTTACTCAGCCATAAAAGAACTTAGTCATGTCCCTGGGAGGCAACATTTTCAACGATTTCCTCTTAGTCATTTTGGAGTATGTGAAAAAAAATAATAATAATATTCAGAGCAATGCATTTTATACAGTTCAATTTGATATTAAATATCAGTTACCTTTATATATGATAAATCTTCTGTTTCCACCTGCTTTGCAGAGGTCAGCAGATGTCTTTATACAACAATTTAGGAATATTTGACTAAAATGGGAAATTATCAGCTATTATAATACATTTTCATTTAATTCCTTGCTGTGGTTTTTGGCCATTGCACATGATTATCTAGTGATCTATCTATCTGATTTATGTAAAAATATCAAATGCAAGAAAGGAAGACTTGTTTAAAAAATATGTTTTAAGTTGGTATTGCTGGGACCATCAAATATTTTCTTCAGTTTTAATAAATAGGATTTGGATTTTACTTTAGTCAGCACCAAAACCAATCAAAATACATTTAATCCATGCTGAAGTAAATCTTACAATGTTTCCAATTTTCTGGTAGAAAAGACAAACAGTGTAAATATGCAGCTACAGTAAGATTTTGTTCTTCAGGTTTTTTGAATTCCAGATCTTAATCTCACAAAAGAAAATGTATCCTAAAATATGGCTAGTCTGAACACAGACTTGATTCTTTTATTTTTTCTGCCAAATTCATCACCAAATAAACCACAAATTTGTTTTGCATTTGCTAAAATATGCTGAATACTACAAATTTAACATTCCTGAAAACACAGTCCATCAATTATGGGTGCATATTAATGAAACATTCTTGAAATATAATGTTTGCCTTTAACCTAACAGTAAAACACAGTGCTTTTGGTCAAAAGATAATAAATCCTTCAACAACATTACAGTCCAATTCTTTAAAATAGAGTTTTCAGTGCTGATGGACTTTATCGTGTTCATCTGTACTTCTGCATTTGGACTGCGACCCGCTTTCACTCCCCAATTAAAGTTATTCAAGTATTATTATGTTTAGTCTGCTTCAAGTCCAATTTACATTGAGCAAGCATCGCTTAATCAGACAATCATTTTATAAGTGAGGAGATGTGTATCGCAGCGGTCAAAAAAACCAAGAGGCCACTTTGAGGAACGTTGTGTGGGTGAGTAAATTGGGCTGGAAAAAGATCTGATGTTGTGACGCAGCGAGAGGTTATTTAAATAATCAAAAAAGGAGAAAATAGCTTGAGTGAGCTGGTTCATTGCTCCCTCCTGTTCTGCTTCCTGCGATGCTGAAGAGATCAACTTTGATAATAGTCAAAAATCATGACTGTGCATCTGCACTTCTTACCAGCACAGTCAGAGAGGAAGAATTCTGGGCACAAACAAGCTGCATGACAGGTCTAAATATACAGCATATACGTATATTTTCAATGTGAATTAATAATGCATTGACTGCATCTGAGGGGATAATTGCGTTTTTACAGAAAAATATTTAAACATTTTTATTTATTTAATTACAAGATCTTCAGAGACAGTGTATTGATTTTTTAATCTAACCTTACTTCCTAACCCACAACAGAAACACTCCCACGCAATACCTAAAACGTATTCTCTCAATCACAAAAAATTGCACAAAGAACACGCCTAGCTTTAAAAGTGAAATTGTAAACTGCACCAGTTCAGTATGAGGGGCCGTTTAGGACAAAATTTACGTTTTGTCTCTCACACACTACCAAAAGGTCTCGCATACTCCAAAAAAATAGCCACGCACACTCCAAAAAATTACGTTTTGTCTCTCACACACTACCAAAAAGTCTCGCATACTCCAAAAAAGTAGCCACGCACACTCCAAAAAATTACGTTTTGTCTCTCACACACTACCAAAAAGTCTCGCATACTCAAAAAAATTACGTTTTGTCTCTCACACACTACCAAAAAGTCTCGCATACTCCAAAAAAGTAGCCACGCACACTCCAAAAAATTACGTTTTGTCTCTCACACACTACCAAAAAGTCTCGCATACTCAAAAAAATTACGTTTTGTCTCTCACACACTACCAAAAAGTCTCGCATACTCCAAAAAAGTAGCCACGCACACTCCAAAAAATTACGTTTTGTCTCTCACACACTACCAAAAAGTCTCGCATACTCAAAAAAATTACGTTTTGTCTCTCACACACTACCAAAAACTCTCGCATACTCAAAAAAATAGCCACGCACACTCAAAAATTACTCACGCACATTCAAAAAATACTCAAATTGCGTATACACACACTACTAAAATGTCACACACACATTCACAAACGTTAACTTTCTCGCTCACATACACTACTACCAGCTCGCTCACATACACTACTACCAGCTCGCGCACATACACACAAACGTTAACTTTCTCGCTCACATACACTGCTAACAGCACGCACACACACAGACGTTTATCTCTCACATACACAAGACTAAAGTTGAACACACACACAGTACTAAGACTCGTTTTATGTATGTGTGAGAGCGAGACTCTTTTTGAATGTGTGAGAGTTGTCACGGAAGAGGCGGGGCATAATTTTTGGATCAAACTGCGCATGCGTAGATCCTAAACTATAAGTTTCGATTGTTGACTCACTGTATGTTCTATTACTTAGTATATTTGTGCTTTTAAATATATATAGAACGTTTAACTTTCTTGTAGATTAAATGTGCTATAGAAATAAATGAATCTGATTGATTGATTAAAAATAGCAAAATTGCTGTAGTACAATCTGTCCACTGGGTGCCAGTATTACAGGAATTATTAACCGGCGCCAACTAGTGCCGAAGAAGAAAGAGTTTGCTATACCGAACATGGCTAACTCTAATTCGAAACGAGAGAGAATTGGTCAGGCAGCTGCCATTTTAAACAATTAGACTAAATAAATAGCAATTTTGCTATTTTTAATCAATCAATCAGATTCATTTATTTCTATAGCACATTTAATCTACAAGAAAGTTAAACGTTCTATATATATTTAAAAGCACAAATATACTAAGTAACAGAACATACAGTGAGTCAACAATCGAAACTTATAGTTTAGGATCTACGCATGCGCAGTTTGATCCAAAAATTATGCCCCGCCTCTTCCGTGACAACTCTCACACATTCAAAAAGAGTCTCGCTCTCACACATTCAAAAAAAGTCTCGCTCTCACACATTCATAAAGAGTCTCGCTCTCACACATACATAAAACGAGTCTTAGTACTGTGTGTGTGTTCAACTTTAGTCTTGTGTATGTGAGAGATAAACGTCTGTGTGTGTGCGTGCTGTTAGCAGTGTATGTGCGCGAGCTGGTAGTAGTGTATGTGAGCGAGCTGTTAGCAGTGTATGTGCGCGAGCTGGTAGTAGTGTATGTGAGCGAGCTGGTAGTAGTGTATGTGCGCGAGCTGGTAGTAGTGTATGTGCGCGAGCTGGTAGTAGTGTATGTGCGCGAGCTGGTAGTAGTGTATGTGAGCGAGCTGGTAGTAGTGTATGTGCGCGAGCTGTTAGCAGTGTATGTGCGCGAGCTGGTAGTAGTGTATGTGAGCGAGCTGGTAGTAGTGTATGTGCGCGAGCTGGTAGTAGTGTATGTGCGCGAGCTGGTAGTAGTGTATGTGAGCGAGAAAGTTAACGTTTGTGAATGTGTGTGTGACATTTTAGTAGTGTGTGTATACGCAATTTGAGTATTTTTTGAATGTGCGTGAGTAATTTTTGAGTGTGCGTGGCTATTTTTTTTGAGTATGCGTGAGTTTTTGGTAGTGTGTGAGAGACAAAACGTAATTTTTTTGAGTATGCGAGAGTTTTTGGTAGTGTGTGAGAGACAAAACGTAATTTTTTTGAGTATGCGAGAGTTTTTGGTAGTGTGTGAGAGACAAAACGTAATTTTTTGGAGTGTGCGTGGCTACTTTTTTGGAGTATGCGAGACTTTTTGGTAGTGTGTGAGAGACAAAACGTAATTTTTTGGAGTGTGCGTGGCTATTTTCTTGGAGTATGCGAGAGTTTTTGGTAGTGTGTGAGAGACAAAACGTAATTTTTTGGAGTGTGCGTGGCTATTTTTTTGGAGTATGCGAGACCTTTTGGTAGTGTGTGAGAGACAAAACGTAAATTTTGTCCTAAACGGCCCCTCATAGTTCAGAGACACCAACAAGCTCTGTGAGTATGCGTACAAGCCCACATATAGAAGACGTAATGGAGAGATGCTAACTCAAACCACATGTTGGTTTTGCTGTGATCCAGCCCCTCTGTGTGACTTCTGAAGGGGTCAAAAGAAAAACGGAGGGGGGGAGAGTCGCTCCGCCCCAAGTCCTCCCCCCCTCACAACACCCTAATACACACACAAACAAATGATAACAAGACAGAGGCACTGGCAGAAAGCCCCGATATCAATCTGGGGTAACAAGTGCAGTGTGTGTCACTGGACTGTGTCAGGATCTGAGCCATGGAGCTGGTAAACTACACAGAGAAAAAAAATCTTAATTTTTCAGCTAAAAACAACACATGATTACCAAAATGGAAGTGGAGTAAGAAGTCAGGAATTAAAAAAAAAAGTATTGTTGCTGCAAATCAAAATATACTAAGTGTAAACAGATTGACACTTATATTTGTTGAACTTTATATTTAGAAATTTAATATAGCAATTTTACAGCTGTAGTAGAAGGTAACAGTAATCCTGATATTTGTTCTGACAGTAACCATTGTTGAACTCAGTTTGGCCATTTTCAAATCCCAGACTGCAAACAGCACCAGCAAGCTTTTAGACTCTGAAAACATGTCCATGCTTGCTCCTATTCCATGTGGAGCATGAAATAACAGAAATATGTTTTATAAATCCAATGCAGTGTTAATAAAAGAAGGTTATTTTTGGGTTTATATTTTGTCTCAGTTGCCAGTTTTCATCGGTGTTCTCTTGCAATGTGTTATGCATTATGCAAATAATCTATTTTCTATCTATTTTCTGCCAACAATAGGAAGACTATTTTACAGCCGTTGCATAGGACTGCATAGCAAACAGAATTTATGGTAGTTGATTTTCTGCATTTTCCTTAGTTATAAGACAGCAGAAAATTTATCGTCAAGGGCGCCATTGAAACAGCAACCATTAGTGACACCAGTTGTAAATGCTCCTATAAGAAAAGAGCAGCAGAGTAGATAACCATGGGAGCAAAATGACTGGTGCTTTGCAATTTCCCTTCTGTCTTCTGTATCAAAGGCTGAAAACCTGTGTCTTAGGATTCACATAATGGTAAACCTAAACATCTTTCAATGTTTAAAAAACATCCTGACAGATAATGAGCTGCTATTGTAAACCTAGGAGTGTTTGTGCATTTTAGGATATTTGATTGTGTCTAGCCATGATAGTAAGTGCATCCTAAACTGGAAGAGTCATAGGATTCTAAAGCCATTTGGCTATAAAATTGTGTAACACTCTATTTTGACCATATTTAACAGAGGTCAAAAATGGAGTGTGTCAGAAGGGAAAGGAGAGCAATCTTGTTTTGATTAAAGATTAGTGCAGAATCCACTGACAGGCCTAAGCTTTATTTCTGAAAGTTTTTTTTAAGTTTTATTCTTAAGGGAAATATCTGTCTGCTTGTTTCCTGACCTTCACTCTCTCTGTCTCACATGTGAAACTGTCTTCCTACCAGTTTGTGCAGGGGATTGCAAACTGGAATCATAGCATACATCTTTGATTTAAAAAAAAAAAACTCCAGCAAATGTGTGTATTTGCATAAACCTTTCTATATATTTGTGAAGATCTGTGTGCTTGAAGGGCTGATGAGTGAAGCTCTTTTTCTGCATGTGTGTGTCTGTGTTCTGACACCTGCTGAACCTCTGCCTGTTTGACACAGATGTGAACCCCTAAAGATCGTCTGGATGGATTTAATTTCCTCATAAAGCTCCATAGCTCCGTTTGTGCATCTGAAAAGAAACATGGTGCAGATAAGGAATAAAATGAGATAGGAATTTACCCCAGGGAGGGAAAGACAATGTCAGGAAAATAACACAGTAGCAGAGAACTGTAAAAAGATGAAAGCTCATCTTTCTCAAGAATATTTGGCTTTCAAACCTATTTCAAGAACATGTTACAATATACAAAGAAATAAAATACCAAATTATTTTAAACCCCATTTGCTGAGTTAGGCATTCCATAAAAAAATGTTTGTCAGGAAGTTTCCTGAGCATCTGACAGTCTGTTAAATAAGTGAGTAGACAGACACAGAGGATGGTGGTAAAGCTGTATCACAAGCAGTTTATGGTGTAACAGTAACTGATCCAATATAAACACTGAATGAGATTTTAGGACCTCATTAATTTAGTGCAGCTTGATTCACCCTGTTCAAGTTCAAGTGGATCAACTATTATTCCTGAAAAAGACCTTGTATTGTATTCTAGTTAAATACGGTGCTGACCTGTGTGCAGCTTTATCTGCGCTTTTCTGATTTGCTACAACATCACTATGAAAGCATGTTCTCTTTTTTAAAGTTCTCAACACAGCCAAGCTACATTACTGTCAAAATGTTTTACTTTAGGACTTTGTCATCAGTTTTTGTTGGTTGCCTTGTTTTTTATTGCTCATTATATAGAAAATTCAGGCTTCTTCCTATTTCTGGACAACTGAAAGGTTGATACTTGACAATCTCACATGTGAAATGTTTCCTGTTTTTACTTAGTTTGTGACAGTATTTGCAGAGTGATTTATAAAGTCACCAAAAAGCATTTGCAGTCTGTAGGAGCTCAAGGTTTTACGGTCATTGTTGGCAGTTTCAAGTAGTTTTACATAAAGTTAGAAACCAGAACCTCCAGGTAGTCAACCTGCCAGATGTTCTCATATTTCGACAATTTTATTTTAAAAGACTGCGCTCTTAAATCCAGATCTGTACAAGGCACAGTATTAAACTTTATGAGAGTGAGGCACCTGCACTTGCTTTTACACTTCCAGTAACGGCACTTAATTCATATTTCACATGAATGTTCATCTTTGTAAGGTTTACCATATTCGTACATTTTGCAATCTATTAGTCCAAAACCCAAAATTGGTGAAATCATTAGTCATTTGACAGAAACTGCAACAAGAAAGTCTTGAGTTTAGCTATAACTTAGATTTTCTTTCCTATTAAAGATGAAATAATGATTACCTTAAAATGAAACAACTCTTATTTTTATAACTGCTGCTCTAAATTACAACTAATTTAGATAAGAGGATTTATTTTCAGTTTTATGAGCCATATCAGTACTTAAATCATCTTTGAAACATAGGAATTTCCCTTTCTGGATAAATCTGAATTTATAATTTCAATTTATCTAGCATTCAATGAAGGGCTGCATAGTGTTCTGATAGATGATGACTGTTTTAATAAAAATATTTTCCTTGCACTTTTTTCTGTTTAATTAAAAACTAAACAAGAGTTAGTATTTTTTCTGCTGAACCAAGAAACCATGATCTGATATAAATTTGTTATGAAAGTATTACTGATTAAACTTTAGCTTTAATAAAATAAAGCTACATAATTTTTAAATTTTAATCAGTAATACTTTTATAACAAATTTATGTCAGATCGTGATTTCTTGGTTTATGACAAGTTGTCATAACAAAGAATTTTAAATAATGTCAACATTGTATTAAAAGTGTCATGATTTACCAAATGACACTTTATGACAACAGTTATAAATATTCATGAAGACTTACTCATGTCCATGACAGGTGTTATGTCATGTTTATGACAGTGTCATGACAGTCCTATTCACAACCTGTCAAATAAAGTATTACTTTTTTTTTTTTTTTTACAAAATCACAGGTTACATAATTATAGTTATTCCTCCTGTTGATACTTTGAACAAACCCCATGTACTCTTACACTCTGCTCAAGAGCAGAGTACAAGGTTATTATTTACACTATTTTTTTCACTCAACGCAGTTTGTTTGGGATTTTGGCATCGAGGCCCAGAAGAGTTTAGTGGGCTTATATTTGATAATTTAAAAAAGTGAAATATGCCAGTGGTTACCTAGACACAAGTCAAAGTAGCAAAAAATGTGTTAGAAAGTAATAACCATCCCAACTACACTGGAACTTTGTATTGTTTGTAACAATCTATACTGATGAGAAATGACAGTTTTGTCATCCATATCAAGTAATGTGTAAGTGGATACGATACGTTCTGTGATGTATCATACCGGTTTCACTTAATTTTATTTTAATAAAAAAATCACAAGGAAAACTTGCAAAATCACATTGTGTGTTGGTGCCAGAAATGGTTACATTGATGTTTTTTTTTATCAAAGAACAAACAGTGATAGAACAAGGTTGTCCTATTCATTTTCTGTCAGCTGTCATTTGCATGCCTTTTAAAGCCTTCATGGACCCACAAGGTTACTTGTTTTGGTAACACTCAACAGAAAATCTCCATGCGACACCATCCTTTTATTTTTTTTTTTTCTACAAACCGTTATGTGTTTATATTGGCAGCCTGCACAAACTGTCAAGCCTTCAAGAATCCCTGAGAGCAAACCCGTGTCAACTGCAATTGTGTATGATTTTTAAACGTTTGTGTAATGATGAGGTTTGAAGCTTTTATAGCATCTACTTGTGCATTTGTGCAAACATATTCTCCAATTTAGTGTAAACCATTGCTTCATCATTCTTACCCTTAGTCACAGTGGTTTCAGTGGCTCTGTTTTCACTTTGCTTACATGACTTAAACTTTCAGCTTGTTGGTGTCTCTTAAACTTTGTTACTGTTCATCAGTAACAAATTTAGAAACAATCTGTACTTTAAGAACAGGTATGTTGTTTACGGATATGTTCTAGTGTCTCTTTCAAGCTTGTGTGGAGAAATAAAAAAAATAAACAACAGATGTAAATTTAACTTTCACTTTTTCGCCTGTAGCTCTAAAGTCTTTAAAATCTTTTTCTGGGAAGTCTAAAATTGTGAAAGAGGTAGGAGTGGGAAACCAGTGGAGAGGACCCAAGTTAGTTGTGTTATTTTGAAGCTTGTTCCCACAGGATGCCAAGAATCTGCACCAGCCATGGGATAAACACAAATAGTTCCCATTAAAATGAATTTAAACATGTAAGCCTTCAAACTCACAATTAGCAATAAGGGAGTTTCAGCAAATAAAAATACCAATTTTTTTCTTTTTTTTTGCTAAGTCCGGTAAAGATTTGTAAATGTGCTGTTTGCAAAAGAAGTGAGTTTCGCTCTAGAGGATCAGCATCTCAGGCCAAACCAAATAGAACTAAGGCGGAAATGTATGTTGACTCTCGTCCTATTTCTCTCTTTGTGTGAAGACTTTTCAAGGGAGGAAAATCTGTAAGGTGGTTCTAGCTTTACACTAGAGCCTGGGTCTGAAACTCCAGTCCTCGAGGGCCGATTTCCTGCAACTTTTAGATGTGCCTCTGCTGCACCACACCTGAATAGAATAATAAGGTCATTAGCAAAGCTCTGGAGAACTGATCAACACAAGGAGGAGGTAATTAAGCCATTTCATTCCAGCTTTTTGTACCTGTGGCACATCTAAAAACTGCAGGACAGCGGCCTTCGAGGACTGGAGTTTCAGACCCCTGCACTAGAGGCACAATGCTGGCATCCAGCATTCATAATCAATGTAAACCCTGGGGTGGCAAACAGTTTGCAAAGAGAATGACTAGCATGCAAAAGATGTAAAAGAAGATGAAACAATTACGTTTATTGGAGAAGTTCTTATTACTTCACAAACACACACAGAGGATGTAATTTTATATCTTAACACCCCAAAATGTTTATTTTGTTCCTAGAGTGCATTAACATGGAAAACGTTTTACATGTTTACGTTTACATGTGCACCTCACATTTCTTTGCACATTTTAAAGGACTTTTGATGAGCAAATATCTTCAAAACCACATGTAAAATTTTGACAAACTTTCAAGTAGCACTTTTTGTTTCTGTTTTGTCTGCTTGCTTGAAATCTTTAGCTTGTCTAAATGCTCACTTAGATATTTGAAAGTGGGAGAATATGAAGTAGTCATAAGTAGTCAGTATCTAACTTACAGAAAAAAAAGTCAAAGTGAAAAGAACTTGTCTGAAAAAAATAAGATACTGGGATCAGGCAGGTAGCTACTAATTCTCTCAGATATACACATACAAACCAATTTGTGTAAGAACTGTTTTAATTCAAAAATGAAATGCAATAAAAGAGAAAAAATATCTGCCAGATTCTTTGATCGAGTTAGAAATATTGAAAATATTTTGATATTTAAAGAATAACCAAATTCTTACATTCATATGCTTCTGAACTTAATCCTAATCTTTACCTGAAAACATAGTTCACAAAAGAGCATGTGTTTATGGTTCAAGTTTTTAATCAATATTTTTCGATGAACAGTCAAAAGCAATGAAACAATGAATCAATAAAATCAGTGGACAAATGGTTTGTGATTCTTAGTTTCTATGTCTCTCTGTTGAATCAGTTTACTAAAATGTCTTTGTCCTATAGGAACAACACTGATGACTTATAAGTACATCACAAAACCACAGATAAAAGAACCTTTCATCCATCTGCATGTTTGTTTCACACAGCTGTCACATTGGGAAACATATTTACTGTTTATGAAAAGAGTTTCTATAACAGAAGCCTTAGCAACGTACCTTATGGTCAGGGTTGAAACAGTTCCATGGATGATTTAATGAGCTGATCACACAAAAAATAGAGTCTAGGAGAATATCATTTTAGTCGAAAATATTGTAACTTTTAAGGAAACACAATCCAGATAGCTGTCAACCATTTCCTCTATCTAATACAGGTGTGACACAGATGATTAATAACTACCTGACAGAACCCCACTTAATAGAATCTGAGGCATTGTTTCAACTATGCATTCCTATCATCACAGATGCGTGGAAAGAGTAGCAAGTTATAAATATTTGCAGAATGGAGAGCTGGTGAAAATCCAACAATTCCATTAGTATGTATTTAACTTACAAAAACACTTTAAAAATATGCAGCATCTTAGTAGAGAGCACACAATTTCTACATCAAAACTGCACCAGCAGTAAGATCCACATTAAGATGAATTAGGTAATGAATCCACTAACTTGTAGAGTTTTCATGGTGCTTTAAAACATAAAACATAAATATTAGTTACGATATATTTTATGCTTGTATGTAGGTACATGTAACAGATCTATGGAATAGCTAAGCTAATGAGACTGTTGGTAGTTTTGGACAAAACAGCAAAAGATGAAAATCCAAATGTTGTAGAGAGGAAGAAAAGTAGATCTTCCTAAAAAAAACTTTTGGTAACAATTCATTGGAAATTCTTGTAACTGGGGACTGAGTCACAGTCATGAAAACTCAACATGTAGTCCAGCTGTCACATAAATATGCACATGACAGGAACAGATAGGAAAAGAAAACAACATAAAAGAAACACTTCCTGAATCTGTTTAATATATAATTTTTCAATGCGCTTTATGTCTGTCGAAAACAGTTCTGTGCTGTGTCACTAATCTAAATAATATCCTCTAATGACCTTGTAGCTGTCTAATGCGCAGTGTGCGTATGAGTGGGTGTATGTCACTAAATCCATCTACAGTATGTACTTCTGTGTGTGTTTGTGTCTCAGTTAGCCTGCCGGGTCACCACTACGCCCCCACAAATGAGCCACAACAAATATCTCAATCATCTCATCACAATCAGGACCAGATGGGCTAAGTCAACACAACGCTGTGTGTACGTGTCCCTATGTGTGTGTGTTCATGAAGTTATGTAGATGTAAGGTTTTTAGGTATGAGAGGACGGCGCAGCCTTCAAGAGTAAGCATGGTTGTTCTCTGTTTTATAAAAAGCTTAAGACTTTAGCAGGGCTTTCCAAATAACTCTACAGAGTAAGTAATGGATGGCTGATAAAGAGGTTTTATTTTAAATTATATCCCTGGTTCAAGGCAATAACCTACCCTACTGTGAGTCTGCTTTGAAAAAAAGCCTCTGAAACGTGTCCAGAGGATCTCAACGTTCTTGTATAAAAACATAAGCTGGAGAAAAATGAAAACAGAGAAATTGGCTGATTTGGACCAAACTCACTCGAGCCTCGATTCAGATCTGAGATCAGGCTGTGACGGCTGCAGGAAAGGTGCTGCACAAATAAACAAGCTGGAGCAAAGGATTTTCAGCCCTCAGTGGCCAGGAAAAATCCATCCACTGTTAAATAAATGACAAGGAGAAAACATGCATGTCTGTGCTGAAAGACCAGTTTTCAACATTTACCTGCACATCCTAAACTGCTTCCAATGACAATAAATAATATCATTGGTGCTGGTCTTGTGATGATGGGGTCATTCAGTGACAGACAATATGGCTAAAATTAGTTCAGTAACTAAAGGAGAAAACAAAGTGATCATGGACTGCAGCACTGTTCAGAAAGCCTGATTTCATCTTTATAGTCACGGAAGCAGGCAATCCAAAGCAAAACTGTCATTAGTTGTCACTCCTTGTTTTCATTGAGGATTTGGGATTTTTAACAAATGCTGATTTTTTGGAACACAAGATGCCAGTTTTTGTGATTGTTGTAAATAAAACTGTTGTTTTTGTTTTGTTTTTTTTTTTTTTTTCCTTTTGGAAAAGCATTCCAGCCACAACACTGGGCCCACGAGTATTAATTTCACCACAATAAACAAAGTTTGATTTGTGCCTCATTTCTGTGGCAACTCATTTGGTAAACTTACAGCTAAAAATTTAAATCTGGAACAGGTTCAGAGTTTTTTAGTTGTCACCATGATAGGGTAACAAGAATCCAATAAAACTAAAGAAGTGGTGATAGTTTGGGAATGTTTTCACATTGTAGTATACTCAAATCTTCCACCGCAAAGCTGCTGGGCTTTCATCATAAATAAAAAAGCATATTTTTTTATATGAAATGTCTGGCTGTTACGAAGAGTTTCATAGGAAAAAGAAACCCATAGAACATTTGATGGTAAATCTTATTTAAAAGAGCCAGAATGGTATGGAACTGCATTTATATATGACAGAACACCATTATAAGTGACATCTTGGTTTTAAAGGGGGAAAAAAAAGTGGTATGTGTGCTATTCTTTGCTAATAAAACAAGCACAACGTCCCATATTTGAATATTTTCCAGGGCTCCCCTCTTCCCCTCCAGTTCTCCCATCTTTCCTGTTTCTTGCCAAATGTACTCCCAAAGGTCGTTAGCGAATTTCATACTATATATGTCTGATTATAATCAGGCTTTTGGTTTTGGCTACCTGCTGTCCCTGAAGAACCGTGGAAGGAGAGATGAGTGTAAAGTTCACTCATTTTCGGAGCAATAAAAAGGGGAATGTGTGAGCCCCTCTATGGTTGTGGTGCTTGGCCACACTCCAGCATCACTGACTCTTTGTGTACTTATGCATCCATCCTTGCTGGGATGAGTTTTAGATCCAAGAGCTAAAGAAGGAGAAGAAAAGTTAAAGTGAAGGTTTGGGTTGGATCTCAAAGGACTGTTTCACATCTAATATGTTGCTTAACACTTGTTCTTATTATTTCAGATTTATTTCTAGGGAACAATTAGCTTAACATGCATCTGGCAGATAAATAAGTATGGCATGAGGTTGATATTCTTTTATGATTTATATTATTTAAAAACAAATCAACATAAAAACCCAACCAATAACTGAACTGGCATCAAGTATTTTGAAAATACACAAAAATGAAAACAAACAATGAGGCATAGGACTGCACATGATGGTGACTTCTTTTGTACCATAAACTGATGTCAGAAGTACTCTCTGGTTGACAGTTTAATTCACTACAGAAAATATGAGCCAATTTGGCCACTGTTTCATTCTTTCAGTTTCAATTTGTTGACATTTTCTCTGAGTTTGTTGAAAAGCAACTGAACACAATGTGTCACCGGCTCATATCATTAACACTGACGAGGCCCCCCTCAGTTTGACAGTTTCTAAATAAATCCAACTTCCAGTGTGACTAGTGTTTTCTATTTGTCACGGATGCAACATTTACTTTAAAGTGCCTTATACTGCAGAAAATGTGGTACATTGTATGAATGATTAAAAATGCCTGAAGTGTGGAGGAAACAGAAATAGCTACAAGCGATAGCCATCTACTGGATTTTAAAGGGTTAGTTAGTCTGGGTATTTCTGAAATGGAGATAATTTTCTCTTCTCCAGAGAATTCCTCAAACCTTTAGAGTACATTTTACCAGTAGATGGTCACTTGTGTAAATATCATGTGTATTAAGCATGTGTGTTGTTTTAATCAGCCACTGTTCTAATAATTGCTTGGAGTCTAACTTAGATGCCGATTACATTACCTTACAAATGATACAGTGTAAGGGAAGGAAAGGCAACTCTGGAACATTATCAACTTAAATCTGCACATCTTCCCAACTTTTTCGTTTTTAAAGCAAACACTGATCCTATACTTGACTATACTGAAACTTTGCTTAACCTTGAAAAGATTTTTGAACCACTTACAAGAGCTTTTACAATAAAAGAAGCACACAATGTACTGAATTTAAACACATATTTTTGAATGTTGTGACTCAACCAGACAGATAAACCAGACTTTGGACACACAGTTCTGGAGCCTAAAACATCAGTGTTAGCAGTGATAGCCATGTGATGAAGTTTGTTGTTGGATGGGCATTACATAAATAGAAAAACATCTAATTGTGAACATGTTTGCTCCAAATGTGTGTGGGAGAATGTGTATAGGAAAACAAGATAAGACTGAGAAAACACAATGAGAAAGTTTGCGTGGTTTCAGCCACACTGGCGCATACCCAGAACTTCCTGGGAATCTTGCTCTCTCATACTCATCCTTTCTCTTCCTCTTCATCACCCCTTTCACTATTCATACTAACTTTCATCTGTTATTCATCCAAAACCATGCCCACCGTCTTTCCAATCATTAAGACACCTACCAAGTTTTATCAGTCCTTCTCGGCATCATTCTCCCTTCTAACCTTTCCATTTCCCCAAAGTATGTCTAAATGTTCTCCTTCTCACCTCCCTCCCCTCCACCCCTGGCTTTCTCTTCATCTCTTTTTGCCCCTCTATCAGACTGTCCTCCCTTTGCCCTTTGCCTGTCAACTTCCATGGCAACTAAAATCTTCAGCTCACAGTTGTAGAGTGACAAATGGGTCTTTAAACTGGGATTTGAAAACAAAATGAGCCACAATTCACTCTCATTCTCTCAGTCTGACTCCCCCGCACATGCACTCATAGACACACACAATTCCACTGGAGGAGTGCTTTATCCACATCGAACTGATAAAAGCCTGTCTGCTGCACTAACAAATTTGGTGGCCTTTTGAACAAGAGATAAATCTCACTTCCAAGCTTTTTTCACAGTTTCCTCTTCTTGCATATTTATCATCCTGACTCTCTGTGTCTGGCTTGAGGCCCTGAACATATATCACAGACACACTAAATTGGGGGTACTTTTACCGAATAGCTAAAACTAGAACAGGAAACATCTAAACTTGTTGCAGGTTCCGCTTTTGATTAGAAGAGCTTTTACTTTTGGCAACGTCTCACTGAACTTCCAGTACCAATTAAGGACAACGCATCAGATTAGACTAAACTTTCCATCTTTTAGGTCAGTAAAGATTACCAAAAATGATTTCTATTTGCTAAATTCCAGAATATTGAAATACAATGTTTAAAGATTTTTCTCCGAACACTAAGGTTTTAGGAAAACCGAGATGATGGTATAATAGTATTGTAAAAGCCATATAATTTTAGAAAATTAAAGGGAAAAAAAACAAATAAAAAGAAATCAGCTATGATATCAGGAAGGGAAATGTGGATCTCCAAAAGTTAGGTTAGCTTGACTTGTAGAGCTTGAAGGACTAACCTGAATTCTCCTCTTCTAAAAACTGACTGTATGTAAACTTCTGAATCTCAAAAAAGCCACAAAAACTATTTATCTCTCACATTTTTCTGACATTATCATTTTGATAAGTCTCACAGACCTTAGGGAGGAAAGAGGCGTTCTGATGTTAATGGGAGACAGAGAAAAAAAAAGTTCTGAGTATTTTTATATGAGGTATGTAAACATATGGTTTCAACTGCGGATCACCTCAGCAGTTATCAGTTAGTCTCTTTAGCATAACAAAACAGTATTTTGGATTGTTCAAAGTCAGGTCAGAGAGACAAGAACAGAAAATGATGTGCACTCAGACCACACAGCGCTGACTGATAGTTTTGTCATATGTAGAAATCCAGCTGTGTTAAATTTCTTTTTCAGAACACAGGAAACAAAAACATAAAACCTTCTTCTGAGATCATGAGTCTCAAGTCATTTCTCTACCCTGTGAAATAATGTTTTACTTTCATTTTATGACATTTTAAACAAAATCCTACAAATCTTGCTGACAGCCGCACATATAACCATGTGAGATACAGAGATTTCTGGACACAGTCCATAACATTTAGCGTTACCTCCATGTATTTTCGTTGTTTACTTAATGAGAGTTGTTATGATGACCATGAAAGTCACTCATCAAACTCTGCATGAAAAATGTTAAGAAAAAGCAGCTGTTTTTATGCCACTTGGAAGCTGATCTGCATTTAAGTCCTCACATTAAACATGAGACATGTGTTGATCTAGTCTGGATGTAAAACAGGACTCATGGCTTCATAAAGTACAACATGAAGGATGTTTCTCTGTAGGATCTGTCACACAAACCTGTGAAAAATTACATTTGCTACAGATACAGTAGTAAATATTGCAATGATTTAGTGTTAGGTCAGATTTGAACCACTCAAATGTTTGCAGAGGCACTCAGTTTGACTAGGATTGATAGGGCTGGATTAACTGGGACTGCATGGTAGAGCAGAGGTTAGCATTGTTACTTTGCAGTAAGTTTGAATGCTGGCCAGCATATATTGTGTCTTTCTGCACAGACTTTGCATATGCTCTCTCTTCATCTGGACACTTTGGATTGCTGTCAGATTTCAAAGATTTCTGTGGTAGTTTAATTTGTATCACACCTTAAATGTAAGTTTGTTCATGCATAGTCCTGTCCCGAGTGTCTTTATTTTGTCCAGCTGCAATGAGCCATATGTTGCCTATTGTCAGCTGAAAATGGGTATCAGACCTCCTGGAATTATGCATAGATAAGTGAGAATAAATAATAGATGCATAGTTTAAATAACTTATTCAAAAAAGTTAGTAGCAAAGTATTTGTTTGAAAATGTGTCTGGTTTAGAACAGATACATGATTATGTGTTACAATATCTGTCAACCTCTGAATTTTCTTTGTATTTCTGAGATTTCAAACTGTGACATTTGTCAAAAAAAACATTGAAAATCAAAGAGGGTTCACTTATTAATTCATGTGATGCTGAGCAACCATGTCAACATGCACTGTATATTTAAAACTAAACTCTTGTTCAGATTAAAAGCTGAAGCTCACTCAGACTAAGATGTTGGAGACTGTACAGAACAGGAGATTAAATGAGTGACTACAATCTCAGTAAATTATGCTTTTAAAAACATCTTTATGACCAGAATATGCAATTATTATTATTTTAGTATTTTACTATGCGACTTAAAGTAAGGGGTCAATATATGGTTAGATACTGTTGGTTCTAATTACTGAAGATAGTACCAAACAACTGGGTCAATTTGGCTCTATTTAGTTCAGTTTACCTCCATTCACTTCAGTTTAATTAATCTAATTCAATTTAATTCAGTACTAGCCAACACAATTCAAGTCGCTTCATGTGACAACATCTCAAATCAGTCTTCACCAAATTAAATTCCCTTTAATCTTATAGAAATTATATTTGAAACCCATCAAAGTCAGGCTAATTATTTACACAAAATATTTGTAAGGAAATCAATTGTAGCAGTGCACATCTATTAGTACATTGCAGAACCAAAAACCTCTAATAGCTGCTGTCATTTGCTCACATTAATTAACATCAGATGACAAGCTTAATTGTGTAACAAAAGCTCCCCTGCTGAGCAATAGATTTCACTTCTGAATCTGAATGAAAGCTCTTTTAGTTGTAAATATCCCTGGTTCAGTTTGCACTGCATCTAACCCATCTGTAGTGGTTTCAGTCTTACAACTTTGTTTATGTAACACAAAACATATGCTACATGTAACTGATTTTAAAAAATGGCAGCTTCCAGAAGCAAGAAGATATGTTGTTTTTTTTTTCAGATAAAAACTAATAAACAGAAAAAAATATACAGTTTTTTCCCTCTCGTGGTTTTAAGAATCTATTGCTGTCATTAAAGGTGCACCAGGACCATTCTCCTGTCCTTGCAACCCAAGGTGGATAAAACAACATTTTATTTTAGAATTTTTAGGACTCCATTGGTGCTTATCTAATTAAATATGAACCTGACTTCACTGGGTTCTGGAAAATTGGGTATAAACTAAACCTGTTTGTATTATAAAGCATTTGAGAACACACTTCTTATAATTCTTAGAACGTTATCTCTGAAGAAACATTATTACAAATAATGTCTAATAAAAAGAACTCTTAAGCAGCTGTGTCTGAGATGTGAAGAAGTAGGTTCTCCAAGAACTGAAGTGGATAGTAGGAAATTTACTGGTCACTTATCCCTTTATTATCTTTGTGCTTCTGCCTCAAACAGCTTTCCTTTGAAGCATCTTGTTTATTCCTGATTTACTCTTTTGATGTTGGTGGTCCTCAAGCCAGTGTAGGGAGAGTTTTATTTGCTTTACCACGATAGCCAATGACGAAGCAACATTTCTGAACCCTCACCTGCTCGGTGGATGCAGATAACATCAGACAACAAATCAAGGTTGGGGACCTGAAGGTTCAAGGATTTGTGAACCCTCAATTATGAAGGTGGTTTCAGGACAAATACTCACCTGTAATACAAAGATGAACTACTGTATATAATAGTAACATTTCATTTAATTGGCAGTTTCAGATTTTCCCATGTGGCAAGGTGAAAAGAAAGCTTAATCATCTGACTCCATAGAAATTTCACAGATACCTCAATCACCTGTGTGTATTGCAATTATTGCATAAAGATGCATTCAGGGCTGTAGTGATGCTTTTCTGTCAGATGAATGCACACATCAATTTGACACATTCTCTCCAGACTTAATCCCCTCAGAGAGGCTCACAGAGTAAAACACAGACACTAGAACTCTACAGTGTTTGTTTCCTCTCAAGACAAAAGCTTTCATTACAGAAAGTGCCACAAGCGAATCAACAAACCAAACATCCTGCAATACGCACAAAAATCCGACACACAATATTCTCCCTCCAGACGTGCTGTAAACACTTCCTCTCAGTTGTTTGTTCATGTGGTGCAACTCTGAGCAGAATCCCTCCCCCACCCCCAATCCTTGAAACATGCTTCATATTCTTTGTCCTTAACTGGTAATTACACAGAGGTGCAGGGTTAAGGCTACAGCTGATTGCGCCAGCAGATTCCAAACAATTAATTATGTGTTATCATAAAGTTAGACCTCAGCCTGAAGTGGATTTTTTGTTTTCTTTGCAATTCAGATGGTGCTGGCTTCCCCAAACTGGGCCTGAGTGCTTTGACCCAGCTGCTCAGAGGGAAAGAGCAGCAGCGGGCCAAAAGGAAAGATTCCTCTCTTGAGTTCACATAAACAAGCTGCGACTGGCCAATGGCAGGGCACAGAGAACTTAAGTGGGACAAATATAAAAGAAATGCCACTTCAGAAAAAGATGAACCAAGGACCAAGACTAAATATTACACATCAACATGGTTTTTGCTATTTTTTGTTAGGCTTTTATTTATTTCTAATTACATTTTAAATTAAATCACTCTATAAATGTTTGAAAAATCTGGAAAAACTGTTAAATTGTAATTAAAAAACATATTTTTTTTACTTTTTAAAATTTTTGTTGCTGTTTTTTGTTCTCTTATCTGGTTATTTTACACTAATTTGTTGATCTGTAGTGTTTGTTCTGTGTGCACTAACTGGTGATTTAAAAGTAGGGAGCATTTACTCTGCTGGCAGCATCTGCCTACTATAAGTAATTACTAATATTAAAAATAATTTGTTCATGCACACATGTACAGTATTTAAAAAGTATTTGACTGCTCACAGCACCGGTGCAGGTGCTTCGGATCATTGTCCTGCTCAAAAAAACCCAAGTGCAGCTGAGTTTAAAGTCTCTCGCTGATGATAAGACACTCTCTTTCCAAATTTTCTGTGAGAAAGTTGAATTTTCTGTCAATTAAGTCAGTTGTTCTGGTCCTGCAGGTGTAAAGCAGCCCCAGGCAATCGCACCACCTTCCACACTTTTGCTCTTGGTACGATGTTTTTTGGGGGTTTTTTGTAAATACTGTCTTAATCAGACATTCTCCTTTCAATAGTTTTCATCTTTGAACTTTTCACTGGACACCAATTATGTCTGACTCCTATTGTTGAGTCATTAGCACTAAAATTAACTGAAGCAAATGAGGCCTGCTGTGCTTTAGATATTGCTCTGGGTTCTTTTGTAATGTCCCTAAGTTAACATGCTCTGGGAGTATTTTGACAAGCTAGTCATTCCTAAGAAGGTTCATCACATTCTGCTCTTTCCATTTGTGGATAACGACTCTCATTGTGGCTTACTGGAGTCCCCAAGCCTTAAAAATGGTTTTGTATTCATTTCCTGACCGATCCATATCAGGGACTTTACCAGACAGCATATGTCCTACATTTCTTTGTTTCTTGTTTGAGATCTTTTAGCCAATGTCATGTTGTCAGAAGGATTCTATTTAAGTGATTTCTTAACAATAAAAGTCTGGCACCAGTCTTGGGTGCAGCTTGGGAAACTTTATATAGCTTTTCAAGAAATGTTACTAATCTCAGTTCATTCATGATTTAAGAAGGGGAGGACATTGCCTTTTAAGAGATGGTCTGTTAGGTCTGATGAATTACACATCGGTCAGATGAAATCATCCTTTTATAGCTGCCGTTTTTAGGTTTTATTTGAGTGATAAGAAAATGTGTTTAATTATCTGAAGGATTTGAGTGAAATTGAAGGGCAATAACAGAAGAAATCTATATGGGGCAATTACCTTTTTCTGTACACAGTGTACACTCGTGACTGTGCAGCTATTTGAGGACCATTAGTACAATGTGTGAATTTAATACTTTAATGCGCTGTAAAAGAAAGATTTACGAGCAAATAGATTTTACTTTTGTTGTTCTTAGTAAAATTGGATAGAAAAGTAAAAAAAAAAATTCTGTTCCATCTACAGTATATAAACATTATAGAAGTGTGAATTCACAGCATGTTTATTTCTTCTACAGCAAAGATTTTCTCAGTGTGAATCTTGCTGAGTTGTTGCAATGCTTTAGCTATAAAACTCGGTGTGTTAAACTGTAAAAATAAATATGCAGTCAGTGACGATGTGCAGTCTAAGTGTGCTTTGGATTCAAAAAAGCTGCCCTTCTATAATAACGGAGGAAGAGCAACTGGCTGTAAACTCTTCCCTGCATCTGAGGGAGACATATAATTCTTTCAACCTGCTGAGCAAAATTATGCATTTTTTCATTTGAGCATAAAATTAATAATACACCCTAAAGCTGCAGAATAACGTTTTAGCAGCTTATCATTGCAACATTCTGCAATGAGGAGACAACTTGAATTGCAACACTTCGGCTAAAGCAGTCATAATAATGTCCTAGTTGATATATTGCTTCTTTGCTTTTGGATTGCTGTAAACGTCCAGTTAAAGCCAGAAGCCTCATTATGTTTAAGTGTAGGAGGCTCTCTAATGAATATGACTGTTACTTCCATTACAGGATGCTACTATGACAACTTTGCTTGTGCAGCAACATTAGAGAAATTACAAAGCTATTTAATATCAAGTGACAAGAACCAAAAGAGTTCACAAGCTTCTTTTTAAACTCTATTAAACAATAGATTCAGAGTCCAAAAGAAAAAAACGTAAACTGAAACGACATTAAAAAATAAGGAGTATACAGTATATATTTTATTGCTTTAACTTTTTAGGAATTAAAACGTTTGAAACATTTGCAGCTAACACAGTGGCTATTCACTGCAGTCAGCAGGAAACACATCTAACATCATTCTGAACTGCTTCATAGTTGAGTGGGAAATAATTCTGGCATTCCTTACAGAGTGGATCTAACCTGTTCATTCAACACCATATTGTTATTTGACTCAAAAAAACAGTATTATAAGGGCTGCATGAATTAAATCTTTGCTTTAGCATTGTTTAGTGAAACAACGAAAGCAGCTAAGATGCAAAGAAAAAATCACATGTAGCTGCAATTTAGTGTCCCCTCCGACTCCCCCAGCCAAATCCAGTCCTTTAAATGTCTCAGGCTAGACATGGACAGACAATCTAAAAGAACCATGCAATCGATGTTAAATTCAGCTTAACCAAAGCTAAGGCTTTTATTTTGAAGAATTTTATGCTATTTTGAAGACAAGCACTATTGTGTCTCTTTTTGGGCAACTGCATTAGCTTACGGAAAAACTGACAGAGTTTTTAATGAGACATAGAGCTATAGTCCTATACCACCGTTATAGTATTAGTGGGTGCATTAATAATATTGCTCAGGACTGTTTGGAATGCATTATGTGGTAGTTGTTATTGCCAGTTAATATACACACTGCATTCCAGTGAGATATTCAGTCTGATGGATGGAGACTCACTGTAACAGCGCATGTATGATAGTATGATAGTAGCTCCAAACATGTTAAAGGTCACAGAGAGTGTTGGAAGAAGTTTTCTAACGTACAGTCTTACTCTAAAATATTTTTTCACTTAACTTACAAATAAAGCAATAACTGTGAAGAACAGACCTCTTATCTGAGTAATAGCAGTTTTAATTAACAAATCAGACTAAACATGCAATAAAACAATAAGAATAATGGCACATTAAAAAAAAACCTATTGTTTGATTAAAAGATAAACATTTACAGTATGACAGTACCTTGTTTCAGTTAGTAGTATGACGGATTTTAGTATTCAGGCACACTTACGTGCTGATAAAAAGACTTGTAATTTTATCACATATATTGTGGAATAATCACCTTCAACAACAATCACAATTATACATAAGATCCTTTGGTCATATTTATAAGTTGTCCATCCAGGACAATTGAGTGAAAAGATTACGAACTGTGCCTTTTCTTTGTCTACCAAGTACAAGTGAGATTAAACCTTGCTGTGTTAAATAAGAAACAGTGCAGCGGAGGTGTTGCTTCACTTAAGTAAAAGAAACAAAACAAAAGTGTCTCATTTGTAAAACAAAAACATGAACATGTCATTAGTAATCCCTTAAAACCTATTTTATGTGAGTCGTGGAGCGCTGGTGCTTATCCTACCTGGCATTTTGCAGAAAACAGACGGAGATTATCCCTCCATTATGCAGAAAAACAGAAAGAGACAAACACATTTGCTCATTCCTATGTTGTAAGTTTTAGGTGGCTTTAGATTTAAAAACTAACAGGCGTGTATTCTTACTGCATGACAAGTACTATAAAAAAGAACCACACCAGAACCACCATCATACAAACAACACGGCTGAAAGAAAGAGAAAACACAATAAAACAATCTAAAATTTCAGGAGGATCTTTGAAATCATCTAGACTCAATATCCCAAGGCTCCAATCATGTATAATTTAAAAAAACAGACTGATACACAACCTCTCTTAAGCTTGGAGAATTATTAGCAGTTCAGATGGAAAAAAAGACTAAAGAACTGGCTAATACTTTCCAATGACTTTCACATTGAATAAATAAAATACATTATGTAATATGTGACTAACAGCATTCAATAAACTTTGACTTTTCCTGTGTGTTCCTCTGTAATGTAGTTTGTGGTTTTTATGTGTTCTGCAGCATTTTGAGTCACTTTGGTGTTTTTGTGAGAATTAAGAAATTCTTAGAAATTATACTGTTTGCTATAAATGTTTTTTTGTGTGTGTGTGTGTACAATGCCTGAAATTTATCTGAAAGCAAGGTTCACTGTCCAGAATATCCATCTGAAACCAGGTGGCATCGTCACAGTTTTGACTTGGACCTGGATTAAGTACCCCATTAATGGAGTCTACGTAAATGTACCATCCACTGAAGTTGTGGGAAAATGACCACTTTAACAACTGGAACGTGCAACATGTGAAACTTCCCACTAAATCAACATGACTGAGGTAGCTGAAAGTGGTGGGGTGGGACACTTCAAAGTAAAGGATGGTAAACTCAAACGCAAAGTGCCTGTATAGTGTTTGGAGTTCAATAAACACACGCCCCTTTCGAACTGAGTTTTATCTTTGATTAAAGCGTGATTAAAGCCACACATGTAAGCTCCAGCAGTGTGAAAGAAACGCCTGTTCCTGGAAACATTACACCACCTAAAGTCAACAACGGATTACTGTTTATCAATTTATGTAATTACTAAAACCTTATATGTAATCTTAAGGGAAAAGGTGTATTATAAATCATATTTATGAACTCTTAAAAATTGTAGAAATATA
Source organism: Xiphophorus couchianus (assembly GCF_001444195.1). Taxonomy (NCBI): domain Eukaryota; kingdom Metazoa; phylum Chordata; class Actinopteri; order Cyprinodontiformes; family Poeciliidae; genus Xiphophorus; species Xiphophorus couchianus. The sequence goes on from NC_040247.1 coordinate 8,823,265, forward strand.
TTTACATATGATTAAAAATGTATTGCCATTTGCACTCTGTCCCTTTTCAAGTCAGCATAACATTTTCGTTGGATCAGAGAGGTGAAGATATTTTGAAAGCAGTGAATGTTTATCAAAAGACCCCCTGAGAAAACCAGAGTAATGGCAAAATAATGCTTTTCACATCCCACCAGGGTTTGTTTGGATGGTTGTGTGATTATGAGTGAATGGTTGGCTGTGCAAGTACTTTTTTCTTTTGAGTCCGTGTGTGTTCGTTTGTCATTACTGGAGATCCTGAAAGCAACATGACATGGGTTCAGATTTCATGCTTGCCAAACACTACACCCCAAATGCACTGATGGATTCATGATCAATTGAGGAGATATATCAAATTGATGCTTCAAACCATAAATGTTGTGTTTGTTTTAAATTCCATGCGTTTTTTGTCGCTACTCAAACTGAACACAGAATGCTCTTTAGAAATAACACCCTGGAATGACCAAGAACAAAACTTTTTCACTTGTTGAGTTTGATTTTACCCATAAACTATGTAAATAGTTTTTAAACAAGGCTGTTGTCAGGCTGGTTTGGACCAGGAGTAAAACCTTGAGCTAGTTGTTTGCATTTTGAAATCCAAAGAATTTACTCTGGGACTAAAAACCTGATTCGACAGCTGCATTTATTGTTTGCCAGACTAAAACTGGGGTTGTTTAATGTTAAATTCCAAAGAACAACAGATAAACTGAGTTTTGATTCCATTTTGGTAGCATGGGTAATGTTCAGGACTGTAAAACTTTTAATTTAAATAGTATCCATGTCTTCTTCTTTTCTTTTAAATTGAAGCTGAGCAATAGTTATCTGTGCTTTTGAATCATTTAATATTTTTTTTTTTTACAAATTCAGACCATACTATATACCATGCTATTTACTAAACTGTTTTGTCTGGTATAAGTTCAACTAAAGAAATAGGGGAGAATGAAATGATGTATCTGAGATAAGCTTCAGATAACAAAGTGCCCACATATTTATATCTAAAATTGCTTTTAATGACTTGTCTATTATGCATTGATACTACATCAGTTAATTATTAGAGTTTGGATGATCTTCTAAGGTTTAAAAAGAATAGCTCAGAGTTAATTGGCTCAACAGACAAACAAAAAGTTCTTTACTAATTAAAAAGCAGACAAAGGTTCTGAGAGATTTAGTGAATTTCCTCTACAATTCTTACATTTAAACTAAACTAACGTAAAGAAATCAATGATAACTTAAGGCCTCTTCATTGAACAGAATAATGGCAACATAATTAGATATTTTTGGTCATAGCAACTTCTTTGACAATTACGACAAAAATAAGTCATTAACAATCTTCTCTCTAAATGTAAATGTTAATTTCCGGGGCTTGTATTCTGTGCATGTCGTCTGGCAAACATAATAGGGGCCTCCCGTGACCCCTACTTTGGGAATCACTTGTGTAGAACTAATGTAGTGGGCAGAGGATTAAATTATCATGGCCTACATGACCAACATAAATAGAGCCACTGTAGTGTCTAATTTGTCTGATCACAAAAGGAAGAAATAAATGCAGAGCTTGTGACTGACTAGAGGGTGTAATTCTAAACAAGTTGTCCTTCCAAAAAACAATTAAAGAGAAAAAGGGTAAATTTAAATTGTGAAGCTCATCCGTCAAATATTCAGTGGAAAAATATCAGTTTATGTAAGAAAATATCTTCTGGTCTAATTTAGTCAGTGTGTTATTGTAGATGTTTGTACATAAGTGGCTCCAACCAGATGCTGAAAGAAATGCATCCATACTTATTTTAGTAGGGATAACTTGTTAGTAATAGACCCCTTTAGCCTTCTGAACTTTCTAAATTGTTCTTAGAACAAATTAGATATTTTAATAAATATTAAAATAATACCATTCTAACAAATTGCCCATCAAAATGTAAATCACCCTTTTTGCCAGATGCAAAGACTGGCCATTGGAAGCCAGTACAATAAATTCAGGAAATCAGATTGATTTGGTACAGTATCCTCAGCCGTCAGAGGATGGGTAAATTTACATATGAGATATAAAGATACGGGCATGGTCAGCAACAATACTTAGGTAGACTGACAACATGCATTTTGGACTTAGGTGTCTAAATTCAGCCAGAAAAATATCCCTACACCTTGAGACCACCATCTTCTTGGCATGAATCTATCCTGCCATTAACACAAGGCAGGATAGATTCCTGCTTTCATTTACACCAAATGCTGACCTTTAAATCTGAATGTCGTGGCAGAAATAAAGGCTCAGAACAAGGTAACGTTTTGTTCAATCTGCGTTTGGATATTTTAGTGAGTCTCTTCAAGACTATGTGAATTGTAGCCTAGATTTTCTGTTCCCAATTAACAGGACTGCCACCTGTTGTGGTCTTCTGCTGCTGTAGCTTAAAGGTTTGAACCATTATAAGTTCAGGGATGACTGGTTATTTGAACTACTGTTGACTTTTTTCATCTGTTCTACTTCTTCTCATTTGAACTTTGAGAGCAAAAAGACACCCAGATTCAGCTATCTTGGAAAATTCCTTGTAAACTCAAGATTGTTATGTATAATAATACCACTTTATTAATAATTTCTGAGATGCTTACCATTTACCCAGTCTTGTGACACCAAATATGCTAAGATTAAAGTATCTTAAGACATAGCAGTCTTCACTAGGCATAGTGAAGATGACTTCAGCAAATCTTCTTCACTACGCTTTACGACCTGAACGCATTGAGTTGTTGCCATGTGAAAGCTTAATTTGTCTAAACAAGTAATGAGACAGGTTTAACTAATGAAGTGGCAAGTGTGTTTTGCCATTTGCACATGTGTAATACCGATTGTTTCTCTAAATATATTAACTGTAGTGCCGTACATTCTGTCTTAAGCAACCCTCCATTAAAACACATATACAGAGAAGAAACTGCTGCGAGTCAAATGAAATAGAACTGATTTGCTTTGGCACACCGAAGGTTTATTCAACATGCTTTCGCAAAAGAACGTGTAATAAGTTACGTGGGTCCAAACCACAAAGTATTGCACTTTCACAACAAAGACTGAAAAAAATGTATAATGACTACATTTTTCCACGCTCCTTTTCCAATGTAACTGTAACTGTGGTCCAAATGTTTTTGTTTATGTGGCACGTCTTGTGTCGACTGATCATAAGCTTTACATGTAGCCTTTCAGCCTTCTTCACTTGTCCATAATCAAAACACAATTTTTCACAGTGCATTACAGGTGGCCAAGCCAAGTGGCCAGTACAGTGCTTATAGAATATGTTCAGGAATTATGCTGTTTATCCTTGCTGTGAAGACTGAGAACATGGTGGGCCTTTGGGGGAATTTAAAGACTTCAACCAAGCAATCTGCAGCCTTGGAGAAGTCACTTCAAGGTTTTCTAAGAAAACAATTTTCTAAAGTATGTTTGTAATGATCGACTTACAAACTGTGCTACATTTTGTACACTTCACACTTTTAATCACAGACTTTAGCAAGTTTTTCTCTTTACCTATGGTATAATCTCTGATACTGCCTTCAGAGGATCAGTAAAATTATTCTTATCTTTTAAAAAAAAACATCATTATCTACTATTCAGATAATTGGGGCTGACAAAAGTTGGAGAAAGTCAGAGTTTGGAGCTGCTGGCATTGTTTTACAGCACGTAGCTCTAAGCGGACTCAACCTATGGCAGTAGCTTAAGCACTCAGAGACAGTTTGAATAATCATTATAAACATGAACGGCTTGTAACATTTTACTCCAACAACATTAACACACTTTTACAAAGACCCCACTGATGAGATATCAGTGTCCATCTCCAGTTTTGGCAGGCAGTGTGTGTTTGATACACTGCCTACATGTAGTGATTGAGTTCCCTTTCTTCAGAGCATATTTGGCCTACGGCATCAAATGAAATGTATTTCACCCAGAGTACTGCTGTAAATCATGACTAATTGACATATTATCTTTGTTTGGCTTGGCCACCTGTCACAGCAGCACAGGGGGATTTGTTTCTAACTGTAATTCTTTATCTAATTTGAAATTAAACTGAGTAATTTAATTCTGACATGAAGTCACAGCACCTCTTCCAGAAGAGCTGTTGACCGGCTGATACTCAACAGGTCTATGTTTGGTCAAAGCAGACATCAGTGGGTGAGTGCATTGTACAAGCAAATCTGGGCTCAAGAATAATAAAACCAATGTTGTGTGTGTTGTGGCAAAAGACAACATGTAATAGTGGAAAATACAACTTGTCAGTTTTGTGTATTAGTGTGAAAAGCCTTTATGAGGTGAGACATTCTCACCAACGCAGTTTGACGGTATGGGATGTCTCTGTGGAGAGAGGGAATGAAAGATTTGTAGACTGAGAAAATTATCACAATCAATGCAGTTGTCAAAGCTACAGCACCAACCAATGCCAGAGGAACCGTTTGAGCCACAATCAAACTGACACATTGTGTCAGTCATACCTACAAATACAATGTGATCTCAGCTTACATGATGTGGTAAAGAAACATGTAAATAAAGAACTAAATTTGTTCCCAGGTTGGAGAAGTGTGTACATGCATTTACTTTCATTGTCCTTGGTTTTGTGACATGTACAAATAAACATTGGTGGTTGTAGAAAGTAGGTTGTTTGTTGAAACTGTTATCAGTGCAAAACTGAGGTGGTATATGTGGGCAAACAGAAGTAACCACCGGAAGTAAAACAAAGGATTAAGGACCGCTATACATTGTTACATCTGGCTTTAATTTTTTCTCACTTGAAACTTTATGAAGTACACTGTGATGGAGGAGCCGTCACGAGCTAAGACTTAATTATAGAGTCGGGCATGCGCGCACACCCGCACACACATGCACACAATCACTAACTTACTTTTTGTTGCAGTTTAACCTGATGCGGTTCGTCGTGGGTGCACACGTGGTGTTCCTGCTTCAGTTAAACATTCATTCTAACCTGTTTTCAGCATTAAACGTTTTCCCGGTTCTGATTTCAAGTAGGGTGTTTCCGGATTGTGGCGTGCAGGGAGGGAGTCACATGAGGTGGTGATGTCATCAGAGCGCACTGGGTGTTGTTTATTAAATTGAGTATTGTATTTTGTTTACAAGTTTATTTTATTATTTTTTTCTTTTATCATTATTATTATTATTATTATTATTATTATTATTATTTTGTATACTTTAAGAGTTGATTTGAGTTAGAAGTAATTGCTTAGTATTTTTGCTTGTTTGGATTTTCTGTGGGCGGAGCCTGTGGCTTTAAAAGCAGGGCTCTAGTCCACAGGAGGTCAGTCTGTGATTAGACTCCTGAAGAAGTCACGCTGGAGGTGATGGACTGTTGCAGTGAAGATACTGATGATTATTTGATTTCTAACCTGCTCTGGATATCCTTCATGTGTGGTCTGCACCTGCCATCTTTGTGCGAGCTTAATAAATTCCTCTAAAACGATCTCCGACTTGGACCAGTCATTATGTTTGACTAAATCATAATAGAACCCTGTCACATACACCTTGTTAGTACAGGGGTAGACCTTCCTTTGCCATAGTCCTTTGCGATGAAGCATCAACAAGATGTCAGAATCATTCCTGGGAGATGCTGGTCCATACTGATATGATAGAATCACAAAGTTGCTGCAGATTTGTGGGCTGCACATTCATGATGATATTCTTCTGCCTTTCTACATCCAGAAGCTGATCAGATTGTACAGGCCCTTGGAATGCAATTATCTCAATGTCTTTATTAAGGAATCAGTTTGAGACTTTTTGTGCTGTGTGAAATGGTACATTATCTTGCTAAAAGCAGGCATCAGGAGATAGGTTTCCTATTGTGATAAGGGGACAGACGTTGTGGTGTAGGGGATAGCGCGACCCATGTTTGGAGGCCTTGAGTCCTTGACGCGGCTGTCGCGGGTTCGACTCCCGGACCTGATGATATTTGCCGCATGTCTTCCCCCTCTCCTTCCCCCTTTCCTGTCAACCTACTTTCATATAAGGGACACTAGAGCCCACAAAAGACCCCCTGGAGGGGTAAAAAAAAAAAGGGGGGGGGACAGACATGCTCAGCAACAAGAGTTGGGCATCGGTACTTAACCAATGCACAGTCAGAACTAAGAATTCTAAAGTGTGCCAAGAAAATATCTCTGATAATATGACACCACCCGCATTAACCAGAAACCATTCATACAAGGTAAGATGAACCCATTGATCATGGTGACGCTATCATCTAGTTATTACAGTTGAAATTAAGACTTAAAAAGTTTTCTAATTTGTTTTCGTCCAAGTTTGGAGAGCCTGTGTGAACAAGAAATAGCTAAGAACAATTTCTTGTTCTTAGCAGACATAAATGTGTTGTCTTCTGTTGCTGTAGTCCATCTGCTTCAAGGTTTAACACATAATTATAAACAGTATTTCACATACCTCAGTATGAAAAGTGCTACTTTTCTGAGACTAGTCTGTCCACACAGCTGTTCAAAGGATATTTTATCATATTTGAACCATTTTCTGTAAATCCTAAGAGGTGGTCATGCATGAAAGAGTTAGTACAGTAAATCTGTGGTTTCTATACTCTGACCAGTCCTTTTTGCTCCAACAGCCATGCCACATTCAGCTTCACATGGATCTCCTTTCTCATTATTTGGATGCTCAGTTTAGACTTTAACAGGTTGTAATCATCAAATATAGATGCCTGAATTTATTGAGTCGCTGCCATGTGATGACTTATTCACCATTTGAGTTCACAAGCGATTTAATAGATGTGCCTAATAAAGTGACTTGTAAGTGTCTGTTGTGTACATGTTCTGTCTTGTAGCTATTTTTGTTTCCAGTATTGGTTTTCTTTATCGTATGTATTTATCCATCCATCCATCCATCCATTTTCTGTTCACCCTTGTCCCTAATGGGGTCGGGAGGGTTGCTGGTGCCCATCTCCAGCTACGTTCCGGGCGAGAGGCGGGGTACACCCTGGACAGGTCGCCAGTCTGTCGCAGGGTATGTATTTATGTCTGTCTTAAAAGCAAGTTACTTCTCCTTACCAATAAAACAGTAAATAGTTTGTCATTTTTGCAGAAAGTCATTGTCATCAGGACTCCACCCTCAAGCATGGGAAGTTTATGCTCCCTCTTTTGCAAGCACATGCAACAGAGAGACGTACTAATATACAAACACATGGTTTTTTCTACTTGGAGCATATCAACCTATGTTCACACAAATAAACATACAGGAGTACAGGCAGCTCTTAAAGCCAAAAATGAGGAAAGTTGCTGACTGTGTTTATTTCTCTCACAGCTGTTCTGCTGACACATCTATTCCCTGGGAAAATCTAATTGATAAATGAAGTCATTAAATCAGAAAGTCCAGAGAGAATCACAGCAGCTGATTAGACAAAGATGTTTTATCTATCTTAGTGTGTGTGTTGTTGTGCACAATTTTTTTTTTCAGAAATAAATCTATATTGATATGTTTTCATGTAATTTTCATGAACTGAAGCCTTTTGTCATATCACTGAGCATGTGTGTGTTGTTAGAAACCTTATGTTGAGTGTTTTACCCTGTTTTTATATGGTCATGTAATCACAGTAATTTATTGCACAATAGATCAGCTGATTAGAAAAGTGTGTTTATGTAACAAATCTCAGTATATGGGTTTACTTAAATGTTGTTATAAGGTCTCAGTTATTTGTTTAAAATCATACAAAAAAGGCCCCTGCAACACATAATTATCAGCTATTATTCTTTGCATTAAATTATGAACTTTGTATATTGTAGGCAGCGCACGCACATGCAAAAACATAAAGATTTTACTGTTGGAGCACTTTGCAGTTGAATAATGTATTTTGTTTAAGTTTGTTACCAATTGACCAGAACCAAACCATTAAAAATTAGCTAAAATTTAGGAGATTTTAGCTCCTAAAATCCTAAGCCAAACATTAGCCCTGAGGCAGCTCTGTACACCAGCGAGCTGCAACTTTTTAGTGAGTGAGTTTTCACCTGCATTGTCTGAGCCAGTGACAGAACTAATGAAACTATTCACCACCACAATTCAGTTTCTGTCCATTCTGACAATATTTTGTCAACCAGTCACCAATATATATTAACTAATCTTGTAAGGGCAGGCACTCAGAGTCCCAGAAGTAAAAATTCACCTGCTACCAGTGGAAAACCATTGCCTCTTCAATAAAGAATCAAGCCTCACGAATAAGATTTATAGAACAATAATGCATAACATCAACTCAAAAACAAATTAATACACTGATGCTTCATATATATTTAAGGTTAAAATGTGCATTTGCTGCTCAGGTGATTAGTGGTAAGAGCTGTTGTCTCCTGCCCAGAACTTTTTGAGTTTCAAATAAGGACATGGTCTTTAATTTTATGTTCACCTTGTAGGCTTCAGTGTATTGTATAGATTTTATCTATAGTTCAAAGACATGCCTGTTAGGTTAATTATGGCCTTTTGGTTTAATAGTTTGTGTTCCTTATTAATACATAATAATGTGGGAAATATGCAAGATGGATATTAAACCCCGACATGGCAGTGAACAGATGAAGGCATCTTGATCTGTAACCTTCATCCTCCTTATGAGTGAGTGCAACAAGACAATAAACTAATATTTCCACACTGCCATGAAGTAATACATTAAACATTATGCTATATACATCTATGAAAAAAATCATTCAAATATTGATGTAAGCTAAATATCTGCATGTCTGCTGTTCAATATGATTTACTTAACTATAAAGTGTTACAGTATGCCAGCTTGTTTTACCCATCGTGGCACATTCCTCTCTGGCTCTGCTTACTCTGTGTTTTGTAGTTAAAAGCAAACACTATAGGAAAGAAACCAAGTTAAGTGTCTGTTTGAAAATTGCTTAATGCAAACAATAAATACAATCAAGAACCTTTCTGTTTGCTTGTAAGTAAAACGCAGAAGGCTAAATTATTTGACAAGGTAATTAGAAGGTATTGAAAAGGATTTTTGAACTGTAGTAGAGCAAAGCTACCGTCTTTTCATGGCGCATGTACCGCTATTGAGCTTGAGTTCAACAGAATATGACCTTTACTCTCGAGAAAATCTGGATTTTTTTCTCCAGAACTGTCCTTGTAAGCTTAACGAGTACACTCATTCAGAATTTGTTCCCAGAGAGCTACAATATAAAAAGACATATAGACTGCCTCTTGGTCTTACTGTGTCACAGTCTGGTGGAATTTATTGAGCAAAGAAAAGTGGTAAAATCCTCTTTAATAGAAGGTAATAATTTCAGTCTGAGCTGGACTCCTGGGTAATAAAAAGCTCTGTCTCACCTCTTCAGATAGTGAACTGTGTGTGTGTGTGTCACAGCTAAGATGTTAAGCAGCTGCTGCACGGCAGATAAAGAGGCTGTGGTTGATGTGATGTCTTGCAGTAAAGTGCTGCAATCACTAGCTGTCTAACTCTTTGATTGAGAGGGAGAAAGCCCCTATGTTCATTTCCTTTGTGCACTGTTGAAAAGATCTCATAGTTTTTCTCTTCAGTTCTCCTAATTTAATACATCTGACACACTTTACAAGCTGAAATGTCCCGTAACATTTGTTTAGAGCCAGAACAATTTGATAAAGATACCATTACTCTATGTTTCTGTATTACTTCATTGGTGAGATGTTTCAGCAGCTATGTATATAAAAAAAACGTCATTGGTATCTCTTAAAGCTCTTTTAGAGACATTGAGGGTTTTTGTGAACAGATACACCTAGTGCATTAGATACTTGACAGGAAACAGTATAATTTATCTATCCACATTTTATAGAGATCGAAGAGATTGAAGAGAAAAACTTTTATCTTCAGTTGAGTAGTTTTGAAAAGTGAAAATGTTTGAGAAATTAAACTAATTTTTCTACATTAGGGCCTTTTAGTATTTTCTCTCTGCTTCTGTCTTATGTTTCAACATCCATTTGTCTCAGCTTACTCCTGTCTTGTTCTTCCCAGTTTTGCTTCCTTAGGTTCATTGCCCTGATTTATGGGTTAAATGGCCACTTGGACAGATTTGTTGAGCCATGTCTTCCTCTTTATTTAATTCATCTTTGTAATTTTTCCCAGCCTTCCTATGTATTTCTTTGTCTCATTTGTCTTTGCTATGGCAGCCAATACTCTTCTGTTTGCAATAAGTCACTTCAGACTACCCATTCTCAATATGGAAGAATTTTTCTAGGATCTTCTTTTTCTTTTTAGCAAATGTATTCTTATTGTAGAGCTATAAAACTAAATAATTTTTAATGCATGGAACATAAATAAATCAAATTGGATTTTTACAGACACCTACCAAAACCTTTTTCTGTGTTAGAAACTATTTTTTTCCCAAGGATTATGAAACTGTTGTATTCTTGGATTTAAAGTAATATGGAAAATATGAAAACACACTACATGCCACAGCTAAAACACATAATAAGACATGGAAGTAATCAGCCAGCTTTCAAAGGTGTGGCTTATTACTCATGTTGATTCCTTCACATTGCTTTAACAAAATTATTCCTATTGTGAGCTCCAAGTCTTATACGTAAAAAAGAAGAGTTACAAAACTTAGATGACGCACCATTTAACTTTTTTGTCATTATTGTCATCGCTGTATCTTTTGGAGAAAAAGTTGCTTCCTTATTTATTATACACAATATACACAAATTTTCATTTCTTTATTATAAACTTAATTAACCAAGAACATAAACCTAAAATCTATTATATATATTGCTTGTTTGCTTGATAATAATCAAGCAAACTTGATAATAAATATTATTATCAAGCAAATGCTGTAAGACAAGCTGATTTTAGAAAACATCTTAAGTATTTAAATATTTCAGCTCATCTTTCAGGGCCTAATCAGTGTGGATCTTAACTGTGTTTTGACAGCTGCAAAATAATTTGCAAACGTGAATATCTGACTCTGTTCCCTTTTCGGACTGTTTTCCTTTTTTTATATCAAAACGGCTGCCAGCCTGTTTGAAGTGTTCCTCTGGCAGGCAGGCAGATTAATTGTGTTGATAACTGTCCAGTAATCAGCCAGAGCAGTTCAGAGGTCCAACCTGGCTCACACTAAAAGGAAACGCTCAAACAGAATGAAAGAGAAACAAGTGCATTTCTCTTTCATTCTTACTCCCTTGACTGGGCAGAAAAATCCTTTTGTAATCAGATCAGAAAACAAGCCACATGTGGTCAGAAAGCACATCCAGTGACTTAGGCATGTAGAGACAAAAGAGATTTAAAAAATGAGTTAGTCATTGGAGTTCACTCTGTCATTTGGTTCCCGTTATTATGGTGTTTGATTTCTGTATTTTAGAATTGTATCAAGTGTTAGGACCATCTTGTTCTAGTTTTTCAACAAGTTGTTTTCCCACAGTTTCTTCTCTACTTAGCTTCAAGGTTTTTACTTTCCTTTCACTCTGAGACTTCACTGCCAAATGAGAACACCTGCCCTTTTGTTAGCTGTTGGCCGCTGTAGTAAATATGTAGTCCAGTCTGTTGGTTGAGGTCTTTCTCTCTAGCTCTGCAGTCAACTGAAACCACAGAAGCTATCAATTCCTATAAAACCTTGTATTGGAACATAGCAGATCCCGGGTCACACGGCAACATAATTATGGTGATTTGTGACCCAACCTTTCCCTTCCGACAATCCTAATGACACTCTGATTATCATGATGGCTCTAAAGATAATCTTATGAGATATTTCTGCTGTGTGTGGTGTGCTATGAGTGAGCTAGTCCAGTCGGAGGGACACCAGAACCTCTCCAACCTCAAATCAGGGTTGTTCAGCTTATGGCCGATATTTGGCCAAATATCCCAGCATTGGCCAAATGCCAATGAGCACTTTGTCCTTGTTGGCCATGATTGCTTACTCTGAACTCATGTTTGATTTCTAGAGGTTTTCCGTGTGATGTCTGACTGTTTGTCAGTTAAATCTGTTTGTGTGGTGTGTCATCTTTGATGTGTGGCTCTACACCACACGTTGCAGGGCCTGTGATAGCTATGATTTTTGCAAACTAGTAAAAATAAATAAATAAATGAACAAACTGTAACCTTTGTGGCTATGGGAAGTTTGTAGAAAAGCAGTGATGAGATAAAACATAATGAGTTGTATCATCTGAGTGAAGAATGTCAGGATTTGCAGAAGAGGAAAACAACTGTTAGCAATGGATTTAACATAGATAAAAATTACAACATTCTATACTTAAAAAAAAAGGAATAACTAAATACATTTTGTTTTATAACATTTATTGCAGCATAAATGTTTAGGTTTATATTCACATTTTTATAATTTATTTTTTATTACAAATTTTCTTTGACTCTGCTAGTTTTTTCAGTCAGGTGAAAACAGTATTTTGTGCATAAAAAGTATGAAATCATGCATGATACACCCCTTTCTTTGATAACGGTCATTCTTTGTTATCGCTTGGTTGAGTTTTATGTTATGTTGAGTGAGCTAACACAAAGAAAGGCCCAGCTGTGTTTAAATCATTTTCAAACTATACCCTTCGGCACTTTCAAATGTTCTTTGCCAGAGCCTTGTCTCATCTTTGTTCAAGTTTGCTTTATAAGTTCTCTCATGTCAGGTCTTGCTTTTGATCTCTCTTCTTCTTCGCTTTAGTCCATATGATTTTGGCAGCATCTTTTGTTTCTTCTTTGTGTAAAATCTTATATTTTGTTTAATCCACCTGTCAGCTTTTGCAGAACATATCCTATTGGATCCTCTTTCACAGGTTTTGTGACAAAAAATAAATAAAAACTTGAAAATATGTCAACATTAATTACTTCTATAGATAAAACTTTTTTTGTTTTTTGCTGATGAAAAAAATTTCTTCTTCTAACTAAAATTGTAGCTCCCCACACAAACACAAAAGGACCATTGAAAATTAAAACAACGGGACACACGGTGAATATTTAGGTGATTACAAACAAGCTCATACTTCCTTTTTCGTTTGCTCACTGTTCCCTGCAGCTTCACTTGAAAATAATTCACCACAACAGAAAACAGTTGTTTCCAATGTAAAATGCAGCTGCAGGAAGCATAGAATGTAAAGCATGCCCACTGCAGTTGGTGTTGAATGAGAATTATCAAAAAAGATTGATTAGATTCCTTTATTAAATCATGAACTGAAGTCTTCAACCTTTTTCTTTAATCATATTATGTGCCCCATAAAATCATTGGAATTTTTAACTAATAAATGTATGACTTCTTTATTAAATCCATGTGAGTTACTGTAGAACTAACAATAAGTTGTGTTTGTAGGCTGGAAAGGAAGCTGTTCATAAAAAGACAACAAAGAGGAGTCTATCAGTTTTGCCGCTTCACCAATTATAAAACTCTGACCTTTAAGAAAAAAAAATATATATTGGTAACATGTTTAAACACAGTTGGAATTTTTTTCCAACTGTTTTCCCTGAATCTTGTTTACTGATTCAGAGAATCTCAAACTTATTAATCTTCATTTCCTTCCAAACTACTTTCTACCAAAACATGACCTCTAACTTCAACCTAACCTTCTCTAGTGATAATGCCATCTTATGTGCAGGTCCACCAGTGTGGTAACAAAACACACCCTTTTCCCTGGGAATATAACAATGACCTATAAAACCAAACAGCTGATTTTGTTTCATAAGATAGCAGGGTTTGTCCCCAAAACTTACGGGGGTTTTTGTAGTTTTTTTTTTTCCTGAGTACATTTGGAAACTGTAATCTGCCTTTTTATGTTGCTTTTATATTAATGACTTCTTTGCAGAGTGGCCTTTAAGTTACAAATTTGTTTCATTGCAGATGGATAACAACGAGACTTCAGCAAACATTTTCTCAAGTTTGTTTGTGTTGGTTATGTGGGTTTTATGAACATTTAGCACTAAAACACATTCATATCTGGACATAGATGTTGTTTTCTTCTTACACAGTGAGAAGACTAGAAACCTTACTGGTTTTAGCACATGCACATAATTGTTTTAGCGCGTAAACTTGACACCTTCAGGCATCTGGAAATTGTACTGAAATAAGAACCCAACTTTTAGAGGCTCTTTTTTCTTGATGTCTTGGCTGAGCTTAAAATAAATATCTTAAATAATGAATAACAATTCCTTTGAATAGAATTGCTGACTAGATCTCTGGATTTAAAGAATAAGTTATTCACGATTGAATGATAAGACATTTCCCTGGACAGTGCTGATTACATTTTTTTTGCAAGGCATAAACAACATAAAACAAAAAGATAGGCTCGGTGTTCTTTAATTGATGTAGTTTAGAATTCAACATGAAAGGAATAATTTACAATCCCATTCCTATTTGTACATGAAAGCACATTTCCCTCAACCAGGTGCATTTAGTATTTAGAAGAAACAAAAAGAGCTTTAAAGTGTTTGTTGTTGAATTGTGTGTCTACAATCAACATTGGGGGATTTCCTAATTTTGATGCGAACGTGGAAAAAAAAAAAATCTGATTTTTCAGTATTGGACCAGTTGATTAAAAATAACATAGAATAGAAAATGGCCAATACTGACATGTGACCAACTAATTAATTCATCTTGAATAAAACATTTATAGATTTTTAACGTAAGTGCTTAAAACTGAACTGAATTTGGTGATAAAAATAAAATCAGTTATGTTCTTTAAATGTTCTAATAAGACAAATATTTCAAAGCATATTTAATGTTTTGGTCATATGTATTTTCTATATTTAAATTATTTAAGTTTAGTACTGTATATTAATCAATTTCGATATAACTCATATCTAGCGGACAAATAAAAGGACATCTTGTCCATAGGTTTTCATTTTACAAGTCCCAAATGGGAACTCTACTAAGTACTACAAGTTGATTTCAACTTTAAGTCGACTTGAATGAACATGCCTACATGACAACAGCTGGGAAGTTTATCATGTTGATAATGAAATCTCACCAGAGAACTTCGCAGGGAGCTTATGAGCAGGTGGTGTTGATCATGCAGCAGAAAGCAATTTATGACAAGCTTTTTTGCAGATTACAGTGTGTTCTGAATCCAACTTGTGATGAAAGGTAAGAGAGCTTCAGGATAAGAAAATGCTAAATGTTCCAGGCGTAAAGTCAACAGAATAGAAACACCTGGTTTGTGAGCTGCTCCATTCTCCTTCTACCGCCACAGTAATACATCAAACGGCTCTGACTGCAGTAATAACAGCCTAATGACAGCCATTTTCTAGCCATCAGCCTCCTCAAGTCTGCTGACACAACTGCTGACAATTCAGCGCCTATTTACTTACATCTGACTTTTGAATACATAGAGACAAATACAGGCCAGTGATAAAACTGCAATTAACTCTAATTATGAAAAGTTGGTCATTCATGTGTTTGTTTTATGATTAGTGTATTTCTGGCTCCAATACCGATTTAGTTTTACAAAGAGGAGAAAAATACTTGCTAAAATGTAGAAACATTTGAAATAGATTCTGTTTAAAAAAAACATTCCTACAGTCTTACAATTCATGTGTCTTTTCTAAAAGACAAACTGAAATAAATACATCCAAGTAAAGCACTATTTTAGATTTGAGTCAAATTTAACAAGGTATTTTCAAGGCAAGTTGCTGATTTTACGAGAAGGAAGCCCCTCCATTCAGAACAGCTTAGGAAACTTCATCCTAATAATACTTTAACTCTGAATTCCCACTGGATGACTGAGCTTATCCCACTCTCTAAAGATGAGCCCAGAACAAAGGAAGTTCTTTTGTCCAGGTGTATCTGGGATCATATTTTTTGGTCATGATCCATAGCTAATAAACATGGATAAGTTGGAATATTAATGGACCAGTAAATCAGTAGCTGCTTGGCTCAGTTCTTTCTTTACAAGTACAAAGTGCAGCAAGACTCACATTACAGCAGACAGAACTCCTATTTAGTCTATTTCCCATTAGATAAAAACACATTGCCATACCCATTTATCATACATCACCCATTTTAGTTTAATCTCTTGGTACAGTAGATAATGCTCATTTTTCAATTCTGTATTATTCATTGTCCCTTCATAACATGGAGTACATGCCGTTACTGTCATTACTATCTGAGATAAGTTTCACTTATGTATTAACGAAATGTATTCCTTCATCAAATTACTTTTGTTTTCAATAACCTGCAGTTTTACTCCCTTATCCCAGTGAAGCAAAATCAAAGTTAGTTTTATATTATCAGAAAATGATGCACAATCACAAGATTTTGATATTAATATTTGAAAGGCTGTTTGTGAATGTAGAGAAAGTTGTTACATTTCAACTGTATAGAACTTTTACAATACCAACTGAAGTGTCCTTGATAATATGGCATGGAATAATGTCTACATTTTGTATGTGGTGATCTCCACATGTATGCTTTGAAGCCCTTCACAATCTTGAAATTAAAGGCTGTAATTTTTTTTTTATTTTCAAGGATTTCTGTTAGTTTACTCCCCATTTGAGACTTGTTTTGAAATGATTATTGAGAACTGGAGGCATGGATAGGAATGTTTTAAATCCAGCCAAGTGTTTTATGGAGATATGAAGCACTGAGCTGGGAGTGCATTGAGCCGGGTTAAACAAACTGATTTGACTGCCAGCTGGCAAATGTGCTTGTGGTTTATGAACTGACAATGAAGGACAATGATGTGCTCCTTCATTTCTTGACACTACATCAAGATACTATGGTAAATGAATCGGCAAACATAATTTCAAAACACATTACAAGTCTTACTGTCTTTATTGTTTCCCTGTATCTGTTTTTATGGAATTCAAATTTGATTTAATTCAACATATAACATCTCAAATGACTTCAATAAATAAAATAAATTAAAAACATAAACTACTGAAGGAAATTGTAGAACAGAGGATGTGCCTTTAATCAAGAGTGGAAGAGTGCATGTCTGTCAGCATAGTTAAATACAAACTTGAGGTTAGGTCCATATTGACTTAAATAATGTCTACTGAACAAATATTAATTTGTTTAAAACACCTCAGGAATCAAGGTGATTTAGCTAGATTCCCTTTATAACCTATAAGGTTTACAAAGTGTTCATGCTTTCTTCTTGAGCTGCTGCTAGTGAAATCCTGTTAACAGTCTTGGTCTGTAGTAGCAGCACTTGGTCAGTAGCAGCATGAGCAACTTGTCCTGAAAATTGTTGTCCTGAAAATTGTCGTCCCACGGTTTTGCACGACACTCTGGATGAAACCACATACATACAAAAAAAAAAACTTGAGGACTAAATTAGACCCATTTCTCAAGACCTTTGGAGGGTTAAGAAAGTTTATTCTATTATCTTATACTGGTAGCTTACCTTCACTCTGTGGTTGGAGCAGTGCAGCATAGACTGGTGACATCAAAAACAGATCAAATTTGCATACCACTATGATTTTCAGCCTTTGAAGGTCAGAGTCCTTTGCCTGAACTGGTTTGCCCTACAATGACTTTACATGAAAGTTAACGTAAGGAAGTATCTACAATTTCCTTTAGGTTTCATAAGTTTTAAGCTTTATCCAGAACTGATGTTTTGCTGTGGTCTAAAATATTAAAGTACTGTATGTCATGGTTTGGACAAGTGCGTTTGAATACCAAAACTCTAGTAAAATAAAGTAGAAAAACAGGAGCTGGATGCTATGAATGTGTTTTTGAATAGGCATGCAAGTGTTGACTTTGTTGACCAGCTGCTTTGCAGAGCAGTGGTGGTACAAGAGAAAAGGGGAGAGTTACTTGAGATAGTGCAGACACTGATAAGAAAATGTGAGCTCTGGTTGAAGGGGCAGATCTGCAAATAGCTGCTGGGGCTCAAGCAAAGGGCCTGATTAACCTCAGTTGAGCCTGCAAAGGCTTAGCAAGCTTGAAAAATATGGAAACACCTGATAATCCTTGGTAACATTACTGTAGTGTGTGGATGTTGAATTATGACAGTGTATTTTAAAGTAAAAAATAACTTTTTCCATATTCCTTGCATTTTATGTCACCTGTTTATTGTATAGATAGGAAAAATATAAATGATTCATTTATTTACACAACTTTAGCGAGTTGAATTTATGAAATTATGATCTGCATAAGCACAACAAAACTGCATGCCGTAGTCTATTTAGATACACAGTTATATCGTATCAGTCTATTGGGACATTACTGTACGTGACTCTGACCACTGTTTGTAGAGAATAAAGCAAAGACATGAATAATGAAGGTTATATATATACTGAAGCAGTGTCTCAATACAAAAGTGAGAAAGAACACTGAGATTCTTAGAACAAATGACTTGTTCAAATGACCATGATCTACAGCCAAGTTTATTGCAGAGGTCAATGTTTTAGAGTGGTCGTCAAAAAGCCTCATTGCTAATTTATGCTGAGGGCTGAAAGGTGTGTGCAAGCAAACTGGGCTACAAATTTGACTTAATTACACCAGCTCTGTCATGTGGAAAGGGCCAGAACTCTAGCAAGCTGTTATGAGAAGCTTGTGGAAGAAAACCCAAAAATGTTTGACTTAGGTCATAAAGTTGAAATCTAATTATACAAACTACTAAAGAAGGGTGTGTTAACTTTTCATCTGAAGCAAGTAAGAAAATAATCTTGGCATTTCTGTCTGGCATTTCGTAAAAAGAAACAGCTTCGATAATCCTAAGTCATTTAACAAGCGGGAAAGATTAGCTTGACTTAATATTAGACAATAAGAAAAAAAGTTAGGTCTTTGTACAGTGCATGTAAATCTTTGATCTTAATGGTTTATATACAAGTGAATTGTAATTTGTAGATCACTGATAAATTGTTTAATAACATACAAAATGAAACAACCTGATCAGGTTATTTTTCTTCCATTAACGTATCATAGTTTTTTAAATTAAAGTTCATATTGAAATCTAAAATATATACCGCTACTGAAATTAAGTTGGTTAATTAGTGTGCAAAATATTTATTCTGATAAAATGAGTTAATGAGTTAAACAAAAGATTAACTTGCAATAAATTTGCCTGTCATACTGATTAATTTCAAGTTCATCTCATATTGAATCACTCAAACAATAATCAAAGTTTGCTTCCTCAGTCAGCTTTATGTCGTCTGAAAATATTTTTAACCTGACACATAATCACAATTTGTATATGTAGTTCTTTTTAAATGTTACTGTATGCGTCAGGACAAATGTCAAGCTCCAGCCAAAGAACACAACTTATGATAAGCACCCTGTGATGTGAATAAAAACCCTAAAACACATTTTTCATCTTATTCCTTCAGACTTTCCTCCTTTGTCTCACTCTCTTCAGAGAGGGTTATCGTAAGCACAACCCCTGACCACATCAAAGCACTGTATCAGAGCGGCCTCGGTTGATAGCCAGGCTGTGATCCAACCACAGTGACTTTCCTGTTTCCCTCTTTCAGTCTCTCAGGCACAGGTCCATTTGAAGTCAGTCATTTGGCAGAAAACTAAACAGCCCCCCTGTTAACTACCTCACTTACTGCTGTTTACAGGCAGTCTGTCTTAAAAACCACAAACTGCTGCAGAGACCACAGAGACCAGTGAAGCCAGAAAGAGATTGAGTGGTAAGAGCTGACGGAGACACATTGCCTTTTACTGCTGAGGTTAGAGATAATATGCAAATTACTTTAATTATCTAAAAAAAAACAAGACAGAGGCACCTTTGTTTATTAATACAACCGTAAAGGTAATGTTCATGAGGTTTCGTAGTCTTTATAAGTAAGTCGCAATTGATCAAGTTTATTTTAGCAGGAAGCATTACTTTTAGTGGAAAACGTAACTAATGATACTACTTCTGTTTTCCTTCCTGAGCTTGCTGTAGAGTTCAGCACTTTTCGCCCTCTTACTGTTTGTTTTTACTTTAAAGCTTAAAAGCAGTGCGAAGCAACTTCACTAATGCCACAGTCATCTCCATCTAGTTTCAGCCAGACAAAAACTTTGACCCTGGCTTAAATCTTTGATTTGTGATTTCCTGAGCCCTGAGAGAAAGCACATGCCACGGGTGTTCACATGAGAAACAAAAATACTAAAATAAGTTGGAACAAATCAGGATTACTCCACTGGAGCCCTGACTTAGACATGAGACAGCTGTGACTCTTTAGTTTCTAGTGCTGTTTTAGTATTTTAACTAAATCTTTGGTCTACAGTTTGCATTGTGAGCCTGTGTGAATCTTTATTTTTAATAATGCAAAATGTTTTAGTGTGCAGTGTTTATAAGCCTATAGAGTTGGATGATACATATTGACATTAGTTATATTACTGGAAGGATTTTCCAATTTCTTATCTTTCCAGATGTTGTAGCTAGTTACCTAGTTGCTACAAGTAATTTTAATGCAACCGTGATTTTGAAAATATCCCATCCATCCATTTTCTGTACATCCGTGTTCCTAGTAGGGC
Source organism: Xiphophorus couchianus (assembly GCF_001444195.1). Lineage (NCBI taxonomy): Eukaryota > Metazoa > Chordata > Actinopteri > Cyprinodontiformes > Poeciliidae > Xiphophorus > Xiphophorus couchianus. The sequence goes on from NC_040247.1 coordinate 8,843,614, forward strand.
TGGGAGGGGTCCTGGTGCCTATCTCCAGCAAACATTTCGTTCGAGAGGTGGGTCACACCCTGGACAGGTCGCCAGTCTGTCGCAGGGCAATTTTGAAAATATTTGTTTCATTAATTAAGATATGTTATTCAACTTTTTATTGTTAACCATTAACAAAAGTTGATGCTTAAAATGGAGAATCTGTTTGGTTTAATTATTTGATCAGATTTGTTTTCTGGTTTGTTTGGTTTAATTTTTTTCACAATTTATAACAATTCACTACATTTTTGTTATAATTCATCTTTGTACTGTTTCTGTGTGTAAATTGTAAACAAAAAATAAGTTCACATTTTTATATTCAGCAGAACCTTTGAATACTAATTTAATTTATATCATGAAAGGTTGTATGCAGAAAAGGGTAAATGGACTGAATGTATATAGTTGTTTTCTATTCCTAACAATCACTCAAAGTCCTTTAAATTAGAGCCACATTCACCCAACACTCACAGACATGCAGAGCAGCATGCAAACAGTGCTTGAGTGCCTTGCTCAGAGGTAACTAGATGTGACGGGAAAAGTTGGAAACAAACCAGATTTTGAATTGTAAAACCATTATACTTCTCAATGTAACTCCAACAGTTGTTTCGCATTATAAACATAGACAATTTTATTAATACTTATTAACTTCCATCCACATCCCTTCAAAATGTTTATACTCCTTAAAATCAGAAAGTCAAAGTTTTTTTACCAGATAATAAATATAGTTTGTTTGCATATGAACATGGGAGAATTGGACACTGAAATATTGCTGAAGGTGGGAAATCTAAAAAAAAAGAAAAATCTACTGATTATGGACATAAACATATCTCTAACAGTGATAAATGCTTATTAAGACTTAGAAGAAATAAAGTTCAAACTCCCAGCTTTATTTGTATGCTTTTTTACAGTGACACTGAGTTTCTGTTTCTGGTTTGTGTTACTTGTATTTATTGTTTTAATACCATTTTCAATGTCGCCGTGGCCTGGCTTCCATTAGAACGGAAATTAAAGTCTTTACAGAGTAAATACAGGCAAAAAAAAATTTAAATATGAGTGATTAACGGCTACTTAAAAGACACTGATACTTTGGCTAACATTCATGGGGATTAATATTTGTGTAGGAAATGTAACCAAACTATAGGAGAGGAAGAGAAACAATGCTAAAGTCAGCAAAGCAAAGCAAAGAAGACAACAACTTTTATCTTTGATCTAAATTGCATTAAAAGTATGTTTAGATGGTGAAGATGTTCTGTAGAAAGACACAATTATCTACTCATAGACTGACCCTGACTAAATGCCAAAGGTGAAAGGTCGCCCTCTGTCTCCTGTTGGGATGCTGCAGACATCAGCTCTGGATCTGATCCACGTCTCCCCTGAGATTTAACAGTGTGGGTGGTAATTACATCCCAGCTCACATTCATGCTCACACACAGACACTTGTATACACATCGCCCCAACACGGACACACAAGCACACTCCTGCACGCCTTGTTAAAAGTGCTGGTAAAATCTCAGTGGTTTAATCCAGCGAAGCACTCTGAGAGATTAAAATCTTTCCAGAGAGTAGCAGAATCCCTCCTTCAGCTACCACAATGAGGAAATCAGCAGGGGTGGGCAGAAGGAATAATGAGAATTTTATACACTCCATTTACACTGGAATGTATCTTAACCCATGTAATGTTGCAAATGGAATCACATTTTACAATGGCATCAAGCCACTGTAAAAAAAAAAAAGTGGTTCATGGAAGTTTCCTTTTTATTTCCTTCAGCTGCAAAGATGCAGACCTCAGATGCTTTAGAAAGTATTTAATGTGAATGAGGCAGAACAGCACCAACAGATGGAAAAATATACATTCGGTCAAAAAAAATGAAGAAAATGAATACAACCGTTTCCAACTCCTGCTTTCCCGAAATGAGAATTGCTCAGAATCTAAATGTGAAGTTATTATTTTTCTCCTACCACAGCTTGCTGCACAATCTGATTATCTGGGTGAGTTTACACTTAGGTCTTACCTAAAGGTAGATGAACATCTGTGCATGTGATTTGCTGGAAATACCAAGTAACCTGTTAGTATTTTCACTTTGCTTTAACAACAATTTGTATATGGACTTGGAATGGCAAATATTCTGTATGCTACACAAACGTATCTGCACTTGAAAAAGGTTGGATTTAAATATAATACAAAGATGTGGACATAGTTTTGATACACTAAAGGTTTAGACAGAATATCTGCATGTTATTTTTTGACAAATGTTTGTCTTGTTTAGCTCAGGAATTGTGGGAATGTATCTGGAGACCTGGGGCATTGCAGAATTAGGGTTGAAGTGATTGCATCATTACCTCAAGCAAGATGTCAACAAGATGACAACAAGAAAATTATTGATTATTATAGTTTTGTTTAAGATTAACATTTTACTTTACTATAAAATTGTGTAAAATTTTAATTGTGTAAAATTTCAAGATTGAAGTGTTTTGAGTATAATAAATTCAGGGTAAACTTAATTAGTCCAGTTCCAAGTACCTTTTAGCTTAAAGTAGTAGACCAGATGGTTTTACATTTAATTCTTTATGAGTTTCTGTGAAGTTATCAGTACGTTTTTATTTTTTATCTGGATCTCCTAATCTATCTCCTAATTTAAGCGACTTTGGCCCTTCGAGATAACAGAAAATATTCATATCTGACAATTTTATACTTTATCATATTCACATAGAAAATGTTCTTCTGACAAAACAGCAACAATCTTTATAATATTCCCTCGCAAAGTTGCCAATGTTTATCATGTTTTATCCAGCGGATTTAAACATTTGCAGTTAAAAGACTTTTAAAACAGTTGCTTGAAATCAGCCAGAACTTGGTACGTCAGTCAAAATGTTCTAAACTGAGATAATTGTGGCTCCTCTACTGTATGTACCTCACACAACCCAACTTCAAAAAAAAGACTCTCTCTGTATGCTTTACATCCATTTACTTTACATACCAAGTAGAACATGTAAGAAAGTGTAAAGAAACTATGAGTCAGACAGATTAGGGTTGTTAGAAGATAGTAGAAGATAAGGTGCTCTTTGAAGAGAGGAGTCTTGAAGGTAGAGATGTATGCTCCTGCTCTGATAGCACTTGGTAGCTCCCTTTCCCATTAAGGTGCCACAAACAAGAACAGTATGGGCAGAGGGTGACTGAATTGTAAGGCTTGAGCCAGATAACATTCCTGAGAAAATCCCAGGGATTGAGATAAGCTTTCACATCTGAGTTTAAAGAACTGTGTTCAGATATAATTTGTGGACAACATTTTTTTTTTTTTTTTAATGATTTCAATATGAGCAGCTATGGGTTGGTAAAGGAGATCAGTAAATAGTGTTGTATCCTTGCAATGGAGGATTTTTTTATGATAGTTTTGGTAATTTACAGGGGTTAATGTCAAAACTCTAAATGTGTAGTTTTGGTTATTTAGACTCTGCATTTAGTTTCACCAAATATATGGTTATTATATTGTAGACATACGTCCTGCCTACAGAAACATTTGAAAATAGAATGAAAATATCAGAAGAAAAATTTAGACTACAAACAAACAACAGGCAGGTTGAAAAATCTAAGTATCTGAAAGGAGATAAATGTTGAAGGTGAGAACCAGAATGAGAATCTCAATTTTTCTTCACACAGTTAACAAAACAATAATAATACGTTTTCAATGTTGAAAGATCTATAGTTTTAGGTGTTCGAATAAGGATTTCTACTTACTTGGCTTAACTGTGGCATTAATTTGACACGTTAACACTTTATAAAGACACCTGATGAAACAACTTGTTTATGACAAGTTTAAGCAATTTAAAAACCTTCTTAAGTAAATGGAGCATCAGACTGTTTAAACTTCATGTGTGTTGTGATAACTTAAGATGCAGAGTTTTCCTTCATCACATAATTAACAGTGGGTGTAAACTTTCTATGAGCTATGACAGGTGCAGCCAGCAAGCTCAGGCCCTTCAGCTGAATAAATCTCTCTAACTCAGAAGAATTATGGTTCTGAAACAGGAGCATTATTCATGCTGCCGCTCTCATCTGCAACACCTAAACGACTCTAATGATGATGAATGGGGGCTCCCCGCCTGTAGATTCCTTTAAAAAATGTTTCCTTTTGCTAATCTCATTTAATGGATCAACAGCACCTGCTGCAACTAAATCATTTCAACCTGCAAATCAGCAGGAGGGGGCTTACTGCAGTTTTCACTGCCGATGTTTAGGTGTGATGGTAATACAGATCTATGAGCTTGATGTGTGTTTGTCTGTCCACTTTGCCTTAAATTTAGTAAGCTTGAATACTGCACATATTTTTGTGTAAGTCTAGTGATTACTTGAGTTATATTTCTAATATAAATCAAAGGCTAATAATCACTGTCTCAAAGGTGAAAAAAGGGTTGAGAAATCTGGGGAAGTAAACAATTTTAGGGTATTTTGAAAAGCAAAAAGTTCATCAACTGTGGAATTGTGTCTTGTGATAAATCTAATGTGCTTTGAAAACAGGACAGAGTCAAATTCCACAAGGCAAGTTATTTATTTGTGGTAAAACTGATCTCAGGCTACTGTGACCTTTGGGTTTGTCTTTTGAGGATTATCTAGTTGAAAGTTTTCTTTTCTTAGACTTAAAATTTGTCATATGTTGTTCAATTTGACCCCAAAGGTGAGATTGACTTTAATTCTAGTATATTTTAAATGTTTTACTCTTTGGCTGTAACACTAAGACAGCAAATATTCTATAATTTCAAAGATAACTCTACTTTTTACAGTAAAATGATTTCAGTTGGATAGTTAGGGAATCTTTTGAAGCAATCCCATGAATCTTTGGCATCCACAGCCTTTTTTTAAGACTTCAGAGAACTCTTTACATCTTTGTAAGATGGCATCACATCCTTTTGAAGTACAGATAAAGACAGAACCTTGATGTCAAAGGTTTAGATAGGACATAGCTTACCTATCATGCTAAAGCAAATTCTAATCATTGGCACCTAATCTGAAAAAGATTGCTCTGTTTTTACATTTTTGAGGATGGTTAAAAACACAGCAATTCACTCGTTAAACTACTCTGACAAAAGCAACTTTTACAAAATATGCTTTGCTATTAACAAAGACGAGTTGTTCGCTGCGGTGTCTGGTTGCTCACAGATCTCAAATGAAGTTGATGATACTGAAGCCAGCTGTGCAGCTCTGCACATAAAGAGTTACACAGGAAGAAAAAAAGGTCAGAAAGCTCCTGGATGCTCATTGATGGCATGTGACAACTCCAAATTTTTTCCTGTCAACACCATTACTCCTGTGGACTTGGCTGAAGTCCAGGCATTTGATCTGTCACAGTGTACTTCAGTGTGACTTATTTAAGGTGTATTTGTGGCAAGAAATTATGCGACCCAAAAACATATCACACTGTGCTGATTTCTGTCTGTTTATCCCGTTTAATCCCCTCCAACTGCCGTCACAGGCAGAAATAACAAGAAATAAATGGAAAAGAATGAAAGATAAAACTGATTACTTATATAGGTCATATCAATGTAATACATTTTATTTTTGCTGATATTTTAAAGCTTCCACTTGACTCTCCCATGAAAATCTTTACATAATTCTCCAAACCGAGATCACTTTAAATGTGGCTTGTTGTAAGAATTGTTAGATAAAATCAACCTCTTTCAGGTCAGATCATATTCGTTTGGGTGAAAATATTGTTGAATTTACATCACTACCCTTCAAACATTTCACAATGTACTGAATGTCTATCTGCCATCCATTGTGTGCAAAACTTGCATCACACTCCTTCTCTTGAATAGCTCAGCTTTGTCAGGGGAAATGTTTTGACATATATTTACTTAAGACTTCTTAAAAGTTCTACCACCTCACAATAAATCTAGTTTCTGCTGTAACATAATAACATGTTTATTTCACAACATATATATTTCATATTTTTTCAGAGTCCAAATCTTCCATCCACATTGAAGCATTTAAACATATAACCATTCCTTGTGGCCTAGATCAGCCATAGAAAATAAGTGATGGAGATTTCTTATATACTAGTCTGTTTCTCATTGCTCCACACTTTGAAGTAATTTCTTTCTTCAGAATGATACAGAAAGGAAGAAGGAAAGAAAGAAAGAAATGTATAGATTTCCATGCAGCAGCTGTGTTACACAAAATACAGCAGTTTGAGGCCATAAATTAATTGTTCATTCTTCTTCAGCTCAAGAAAAAAAAAAATCGCTTCACCACCCATCAGACAAACTGTATGCATGAGTGTTTCTCGTGGGAGACATTATGACAGGGACGAGACAATGCTGGGGCCAGAATTGAAACAAAGAGTAATCCTTGGAAGAATGGGCTGTCAAATGTCCAGCACTGGAGCAAGTTCACTGTGACCATGCTCTACAACAGTTTAATAGGTAAAGTCCCATAAGGTGGCTTTCGTTCAAAATGTCACCAAGATGTTGTCTTTCTGACAAGTGTGACATTGGCTTTTGTGTTCTTATTGGTGTTCATCTTGTAATTCTTTCATAAATGCTATTTTTTCCTAATCTATTTTGTGTTCTTCAAATTGATCCACTCTTGAAGTAACTTTTGTAGGCTAACCAATCCTGGGAAGGTTCACAATGGTTCCATATGTACTCCTTTTGTGGATTTTGGCTCTCACTGAATGTTCCCCGATGTCCCAAACCTCAGGAATGGCTTTGCAACCCTTTCCAGACTGATAGATGTCATTGATTTGTTTTCACCGAAGCTATTAAATTTCCTCAGTCACGACACGATACTTTTTAAGGTCTTTTTGTCAACTGCATGTTGTCAAACAGGATGTTTGACAACTTAATTGTCATGCAAATGAGTGCACCCGATGAACTCATTTGCATGAGTGCATTGGCGTCATCATGACAGTTAAATGATTAAGAGATATTTTGATTGTACATTTAGCTAGTGCTGAGGGACTCATCTCTAGAAAGAGAGTGATTAATCAAAATTAATTCAACAAAGCAGATTATTATATTTGTACTTGGATTAGGCTAGTTTGGATAGATGTGTTCCCTTATTAAATGAAATAACCATTTATAGTTTAATGGTTATAGCACTGCAACCATTTACAGCACTATAACTCCTATAGGGCACCAGTTTAAAGACTTTTGTTTGCAATTAAGGTAAAGCAGCAGCAAATGTGGAGACTGGAAAATAGTCGGTGATTAAAACACAGGGACTATGTGACTATTTGCTTCAGACACGTACAGTAAAGATAATTTATAAGAGCGTGAATTAATCCACTTCTGCACTTAGAAACAAGAAAACTTGTTTCACAATAGCTCATCTGGACTTTATTGCAGGGGATTGTGGGGTCTCCTAAAAAATAACTCCCTGTCAATAAAATTCATAGGTGGCAGATGAGAAGAATTGGCTGTACGTCATAGGTGGAGTATTGGAAGACCTCAGCATTTTAAATTGTAGAAAAAAATTTAAAATCAGCCATGAAGTCGGATTGTTAGAGATTCAAATCTGAATTATTTAACAATGTGAGACTTTTTTGAGTAATGGCTTAGAGGGAAATTATCTTTTGCACAACTTTTATTGCACAGTGCGCAGTCAAGAATCCAGTGAAAATAAGACAGGTTACTTTTGGAAGAATAATAGTTTGCTGAATCAACAGCAGGGGGACACAGTGCTTTTCTCCTGATTGAAACCAGCTGCCAGTCATCTAGAACCATAATTTAAAACTTTGATCCATAACCCACAAATTACCACACAAGAAATCCACAACTGCCTCAGTCCAGATTTGCTCCATCACAGAAACAGAGATGCATTTGATCCGAGTGGAGAAGCGAAGACAAATAGTTTCACAAAAAAGCTTTTTTTTTTTTTTTGGCAGTTTCACTTCTCGGTGTTAAATGGTCCCTGACATGGCTAGACTCAGCTGGATGTTGTAATTCACACCTTTTTCATTTTTAATGAGTAATACACTCACTGATGTACCATCTTTGGCATTCAGCATAATGTGTGATATAATGAGACAGGATTCATGCACAGAATTTTACCTTTTATCTTTGATGAGCATTGCTCTCCCTTAGAAAGATACAAACATCTGTCCAGAGAGCATGCATGCTTTTCTCTGACAGTTCAGTCGGTCGTAAACAATGAGTTTATAGCATACATTTAAGAAAAATGAGTTCATCCCTTACCTTTTGCAGCCACAGTGTGTTGTTCTCCATTATGCTTTCCAGGTGCTGCAGTTTCTGATTCGACCATTCGCCATCCACGGGCGGTGAGTCTCTCTGCACAACACTCGCCCCGCCACGAGAACCCCCGTAATGTTCACCCTGCGACATGGACCCTCCGCTCTGACATCCATCCACCTCTGGAAGGACGAAGGTGTAGCTACACTGACCATGCTGGATGCGATGAAGTCTCTTTCTCTTCTCTGCACCTCCTCCTCCTCCACCACCAGTTCCTCCTTTTCTCTGGCTTCTTCCAGCTCCCGTTCGCTCTGTGCCTCCAACGCCAGCTCCATCACTGACTGTGGACCAGGTCCAAAGCAGCAGCAGCACCAGCAACCACCGGCTGAGATTCAGGCCTTTCATGACAATGCTTTCAATATTTTAAAGCGTTATTCCTTTAACAGGGTCAAGGCAAGATTGTTCACACTTTGACCCCAGTTCACCTTAGGAGGAAGCTTGCATAAGCCTCTGAATGTAACAGTGAAGCCATGAGTTCAGGTTTTCTGTTTCCTTCACAATGGTCTCTTCAGTTTTAAGATTTGTCTTCTCTTGCGGATCAAAAGAGCAGCAGAAAATGACACCTGTTGATCTTGGAGGTAGTTGCTAATTTCCTCCCCCACTGGATGGTGGTACAGATGCCCACCTCTGTTTACTTTTCCAACAGGAATCTTAGTTTGGTTTCTTGTGGTCAGTTTTCTCTCAGATGAATACATCCATCTGAATGATATCAGGTTCCTCAGGTTTTGTCTCCTGCTCTCATGAAAGCAAAAGTTGAATTTTCAGATCCAAACAGGAAGAAAAACAGGAGCTGAAGATAATGAGAAAACTAAGAAAAATTAAGTAGAAATGAAATTTTAAAAATGCAAGATTTAAAAAAATCTCTTAAGTATTCAAATATCCACAAACTAAACAAAACCTAATAAATGGTAAATATCTGGATTTTACTTCCACTCTTCTCTGGTGGCTGCAGTTTTAGAAGTGACTGAAGAGAATTACTTCTGCCCCCTTCTTATCTGGGAACGGCTGAAAAAAGAAAAGGGGGAAGGAGTGAGTGTCTCGGAGAGCGAGAGAGAAAAAGAGAGAGAGGAGGGGGGAGGAGTGAAACGATGGGGGACGTGAGGGAGGTCTATTAGAGTGCCCTCGAATTTGCAAGCCGAGAGGAAAGGAAGAGAAGAAGGAATGGGAAGGAGCCAGAAAAAAAGAGGGAGATTAACAGACTGAGAAAGAGGACAGAGAGAAAAGTAAAGAGAAAGACAGGCCGATAATACAAAGAACTGGAGCCTTAACTGTTGACACACAGAGGAAAGGCAGAGTCATTGATAGGAGAAACAGATCTAAAAGAGGTACTGTAGTTGCTGTAATCTTTCTCCTGTCTGATCTTTCACTTCTGAAGTAAATGCCAAGGCCTTCTATGGTCATTCACACTGACTCAAAGCTGGAGCTTTTGTCCTCAACACAGCTGTTCTCTGGGGCATCGTGGGGGATCAGCAGCTATGACGAACCATGTAGTCGTCAAAGTTCAGGTGAAAGAAGAAAAAATCTCTGTCATAGGATGCATCTCCTCGCTGCTTCTCATCCGTCCCGCTGTGCTTCCCTCTGCATGGAAATACATACAAAGATTAGTTCCAGATAGATGGCTCGGTCCCAGCCTTATGAAACCCAAGCTCTACATGTGAAGAGACAATACGGGTTGACAGAGTTTATTTGTGCGGTGATAAAATGTTCTGCAAAAATTAAATGACACAAATACAGAAAAATATCTGATGAAGGCCATGAGAGAAAAGATACTCTCATAGATTTTCACAAGGAGATATAATCCAAAAATGTGCCAGTAGTGACATTTTGAATTAGAGTTATAAAGGACTAAAATGAATGTTTCTGTTTTGAGATTCTGTTACTGGATCATCCTCTTCTGGTCACAGAGGAGTTGAAGATAAAAAGCTTTTCTAATCCTCTCCTCTTATTTATTTTGACAAAATGCCATTTTATTTTCATCTCGACCTGACCTCAGTCTACTGTTACCGCTGCTGCATACATCTTAATTTTTGCTGGACTGGGTCGCTCTCTTAATGTTAGTCAATTGGTCCCTCGGGAGTGAGCAGAAAGGTTACACAGTGGATGGCTTCTGCCCCAAACAGACATCATTCTCATGGGAACGGGCTGGACTGGGAGTCCAGGGTGCAGAGCGTTCTTTTTCTTAACACAGCAAAAGAACGCCAGAGAATACATGGTGTATGCACGTGGGACGCACATCTCCAGATATATAGATAAATTCACAAAATCAGCTTTCTTTTATGGCCATTAGAGGTCTAAGTGATAGAATTAAGCTTTGGGATGAGGTGAAGAGATGGAAGCATAAGAGAGAACCATGGACTCCGGGTACTTTCTGAAGAAGATTCCTCTAAAAATGATGAATAAATGTGACCCTACACTGATAACTGTAGTACAGATGATTTAATGTTTAGTACATAGTTTCTTTTTTTTTCATTGCTGAACAAATATTATTAAAGGTTTTATTTTCACACTTTCTAATATACCATACATGAGATTATGCTTCTGCAATTTGGCTAAATGTATTTTTGGGCTTCATTTCCTGACCCCCCACGTAGATACACTAAGGAAACTTGGGAAGGGATATGGTAAAAGGTTTATTTACAAAAAGACAAAAAATATTGTTCCATCATCAGTAGTTCGGCAGTTTTGTTCCAGGGTTGAAGCGAGCAAGAAGGGGCTAAATTAAGATCCTGTCTTTAGGTTGTGGAGGCATGCAAGAGAAAACTTGACCAAAACCAGAGCAGAAAATTTGAGATCCTGGACATGAAATAACACAGTATTTGGAGAGCAGGCAACCGCTGGAGATAAAGGAACTAAAATGGACAACCATGGAGCAGGTGAGTCACCAGGAGAGGAACAACTGAAGGATGTGGGCTTGGTGTGGAAATCAACATAAGATCCAACAACAAAAGCCTGATCATCAGACAAAGACTGACTGTTTGCAGACAGGTGTTTGCAATCTACACCAAGTCAGTCAAGCCCTCCAGCAGAGATCTTCTGTTGGGAAGAGTCTCAGACGAACTCACATCCACAAACATGATCATATTTGAGCTCTTAATACAACTACGAGAATTGGTAATAAATGTTTGTTCAGCAATGATTCTGATACAGGTTGCTGTATCAGAATCCTAGCTATCATTGTGTGAATGTTAATGAAATGTCAGATGGTTGGTAAGACTTGATTGACATGCTCTGAGATAGCTGTCCTCATCATTTCTCAGTGTTGGTGGTCTTTGTCATCTCATTTTTATTTCAGGAGTAACAATGTCATGAACCAGCCCTTTCACCTTTCTCCCATGGGAAACAGACAACGGAGATGAGGATATGTTTCTTAATCCAGGATTTAATTTTAACTATGGTTCTTTTTTTCTTTTCCTTTCTAAACTTAATCTCTGCCTTTTTTATCTGAATTCTTGCATCTCTCTTGTTGTTAGTTATAAATATATTTTGTCAAAGGCTGGAAATTTTGGTATCTGGTGCCAGTTTTTCAAATGCAAGTGTTCTGTTTCTTGTGAATAAATGTTTTATCTTCTGCATGAAGCCATGTGTTGGAAAAACAAGCCAAAATCCTACAGTTGATACACATTTTTCATTCTGGGAAAATATACTGACCAAATTTGTGAAGCCAGTGGAAAAAAATAAAGTAGATTTTTGCACGAGTGTTTTGTCTTGATTTACTTGGTCTTCATGATTTACTTTTTTTTAAAATTTCAAAGGATATTCTGCAATAATATTCCTCTCCAATTTAAACAATACAAAAAGGATTACTGCAGAAATCAGGCAAAAGTATTGAGGCACTGTATGATTAGTACGAGAATAAAAATGGAGAAACAAGAGACGAGAGATTTAGTTAAAAACTTACAGACAAACACAACGAGAGAGGACAGAAGAGAATCTCCTGTCTCAAGGTTTCCGATGGTAAATCTCAGAAGGAGAAAAAGACATTTGGCTCAGACGTAGATCAAGTTTGAATACAGCCTGTGGAATCCAACACATCCCCAAAGAGAAAAAAAAGGATGACATTGGAGATGTTCCACATTTCATGTTAACACTGAACATTTCTCTCTTTTGACAAACTTGAAACACAATTCTTAAAATGTGAAGTAAATTTTAGAAATGTATTCCCAGCTCACAGAATCTTACAAATACAGGCATATATTAGTGGTTCTGTGGTGACTGCTGGGTGGTTGGTGGCAAGTGAACCTTCAAATCAAATTCTGCTTTGGGTTTTTTATTCCACACTGAGCTGGCTCAAGCTACCAAAAAAGAGATGCACAACCTTTTTCTCACAGTGTTAGGTGTGCTGCACTTTTGATTAAACTCAGATGTTAGTGTTACAAAGGACTTATGTTTTTTTCCACTAATATCCACTGTGCAAAGTCTATTCTGACAGTTGAAATGATATAATACATAACACATATTTTTGTTAAGCAGAATAAAAAAAAATACGGAAAACTTCTGAAATATATATATTGACCAACAAAAATTATTACAATAAATGTGTTTGTATTGTTCTTTAACCAAACTTTTAAACAAACACATTTAACAAATTGTGCCAGTCTCAGATATGATATTTGAAGAACATCTGAATTTGTTTAAGAATACAAAATTAATTTCTGTTGTAACATTGTTGTAAAAATAAAGGAAAATGTGTTGCCACCAGCTAATTTTGTAAATATTTACTGACTTTTGTTCCCTTCTGTGTCATAATGTTGTCTTTGTGAGTCCATGTTGATTTTTAAAAAAGTATACTAAGTTAAAGACTTCTGTTTAAATCTTGCAGAAATTGTGAAAATATTTCTTTGTGATAATATCAGGAGAAAGGCACACCAGAATACATGTAATAATGCTAAAACATTGAGATCTAACATCCCCATTATCCTGACATAAGCTGTTCCAAAATGCTAAAGCAGTGAGGCAATTTGACTGTACTATCATTCACCACTATAACACAAGCTGCGTATAAAGACCTGATTACACAACGTAATTAAAAGAAGAAAAATACATAAATAGAAAACATGCAACATAAACATCCTACCTTGCATGAGATGGTTTAGTCCAATAAAAGTTTAGTTCAAGCTGATTTCAGTCATTTTCCTGTAGCATCAAAATAATTCTGCAACCGATTTCTGCCACCTTATGCAGCCTTTTAGCTGTCTTTCTTCAACTGTTATATAAGTGGGAAGGCGTGACCACATAGTATGCAGCCAAAGTCTCAAAGTTGCACAAAACAAGACCTCCAGATGGCTTTGGTTGTTAGGGCAATGCGCAAACGTGGCAACCAGTATAAAAGGAAAAGAGGACACAGCTAACTATCAACTGTATGTTAGAGCCAAGCACCTTTATTTGAAACCTGACTAAAAATAACCCACTAATGGGAAGATTTGCCAGACACAGTCATTGTGGCTGAATGCTTGCTCATATCTACAGACCATTCATGCATAAAAAAGCAAACATGGTTGGAGTCTTTCCCAACTATATAGAAGTTCTGTTCAGTGGAACTGCCACAGGATTTTAAATGTGAAACCTAAAGGTTTTTGTGGGTTCAACATCATATCCTTCAGATCCCTCAGGGAATCTCCATCAGTATGTAGTGTAGGTGAAGTATAGTAAACACTATATGTAAACACAGTCACTGTCAATCACTTTCAGCACCTCTGACATGGAATAAAATCAGAACCTGATGGTGTGACAGCATTTTGATGGATGAGGGCACGACCCTCCTTACACTTTTTAATACTCAGCACCTGCAAAAACACTTGTTTGGTTGTAACCTGAGAATATTTCACATAAACAAACTGAATGAATGGATGAAGGGATGACAGGATTAATGGATATTTTGTGCCTGTGCAGTAATAGACACATTTTTTTGAGGGCAGACACTTGATACTTTAAATAGACACTGTGTTATTTTCAAGGTAATCTTCAATGGATCATCTTGTTAATTTCCTGCAGTTTTGTACTTTTTCTTTTTTGGAAGCCAATGAGGTAACTAACTTTATTAGTATTAATACTGAACATTAAGCTACATAAAGCTGAATGGTAACTTGTTTTAGTTTTAGGTTAACTGGCCTATCAGCACATGTTTAATTGTCTCTTCTTTGGACCCAAATTGTATCTTAATTCGCTCCATTAATGATTGTTTAGACCTCAGTACCCCTAAACAGGATTAAGCAGGTATATAAAATAAAAGAATGAATTACAGGAAATATGCTTGATATGTCACGTCCTATCCATTTGTGGCCACTATGCAGTAGTTTCTCAAATTAACTCTCTAATCCTTTCTTTCTACTTTGAAAGGAGGCTACTGAAAATTCACACAGAAAAGGGATTACAGTAACATGTGAGGTCCACAAAAATTAAGGAATCTCTCTTAAATCTGTAGTAGCTTTTTACCCACTGAGGTTGATTAAAAATAAACAATCAAAATAAAATAATGTTTTTTGTGTGTGCATGGAAGTTAAATGCTTTTACAGCTTTGAGCATCAAAACATTAAGCTCTGACTTTTGGAGCAATTTTATCCAGGTCAAATGCAGCATGTTTTCTTTCTCTGCCTGGAAACCTCCTTTATTCTGGCACAACTTTATGCTTAAGTTTGAGGGCATCACTAGTATATGCAATGTGTTTTTATTTTAACAGCATTATAGATCTGTCATCTCTTAAGGTGATTTCTCCCAAAGGCGACACACAGCATTTCATCTCCTCCTTCTGGCAACTCATTTATATGAAACTGGAATTCAGACGCTGCAGATTTGATTTCCAGCAAGAAAGCTGTAAAAACAGATTGGTTTAAGATTTACTCATTCATTGTTATAGGAAAACAAATAATACTCTGGAGGGTTGTATATTTTTAAACATATAGATTTATTTCTTTTTCAACTTCTAGAAATATAATTTGATATCTTGGCAATATGGCTCTCAGCTGAGTGTGCAGAGTGCCATAAAAAGCCTTCTTTTAAGAAACTGTTTTTCCAGCAGGTATTCCTGTGGGTAGGTTATGAATTCAATTAAGATAGCCAAGTGTGCCACAGTTCAGTGTGTTAAGACTCCCACAGTGATATGATGGAGGAATTGCATTTATAGACAGAAGATCCATGGGAGAGATTAGAGAAATCTCTCAGTCTCAAAAGCAATTTTCAGAGCAGATTCGTACACATAAATGTATATTTGTAACTGTTGAAATGATCAGTAAGAAGTAGCAAAGCAAGGAAATGTTTAATCATTAATTCATTACCAAAGTAATTCTCTATAAGAATAAGATGGATTATTCATAATTCTGCTGTGTTTGCCAAACTATATGTGATTTGTTGTGTTGTATTGAAAGGATCCAAAATGCTTCTGGACAATCAGTCATATCTGTAAGGCTTTTTCCAACTATGGGAACAAGAATAAATAAATAAAACACATGAATTACTGTTCTTAAGGCATCTCAAGGTCAGACAAAGCAAAGCTTTTAAAGAACTGAGCATAAAAAAGAGAACTATAAATTTTCCAACTCCAGTCAAAGAACTCTGTTTACATGAGTATCATATATTAAAGACTTTGATAAGTTCAATGTTTCTTCCTCTAAGAGACTCAAGGAAAGACAAGAATTGTTAAAGGAAATGCACACTGATCTCTGCAGAAATTAACCACTGGGGGTCAGCATTTTAGCATAAAGAGCCGATATGAAATATTAATGACTGTCTACAGCTGAACATGTCCTAATGAATTCAATTTTTGCTCATTTAAACCTTTAAATATTACATTATCTCAGATTACACATTGTTTGTTACCTCTGTGTAATGTATCCGCATTTACAACAACTAAACTAGTTTTAATCAAAAATGTTTTACACATACAAATACAGATTTATTGATAAGCACAGATCTGTAAAGTAATTAGAAAATAAGTGCTTATTTTATTTTATTTTTTATTGCAGACACCTAATATCACACAAATATTTAAAATTCAACTTATTTGAATTTAATTTATTCAAATTTCACTTTCATCTTCAGAAATAGTTTTTAGCAAAGGCTTCATGGGTATGATTACTAGAATCCTTAATAATTTCTTTATATAAAAAAATCTTCAAATTATACTTTAGATTTTAAGATAAATGGGTTTCTAGGAACCTTTAATTAGTACACATGGCTTTATAAACTGCAAAGTAAATAAATAACACAAGAGGTAAATTTTTTGAAGCCACTGGTGTCGATATAGGACAAGGATACATATTTAGCTCGCAATGGTGAACTGGATGGTAGTTTAAAAGATTGAATAAAACTTGATCTTGCTCTCTATTAGATAACAGCAGCAATGGGTGTAATGAAGTCTCCAGAAGATCCATTAAAATCTACAAACATGACAGAAGGTGTGTAATAAATAAGTCTTTGTTTTTTTTATATATCATTTAACTGTGGTAACTGGTACAGGACCTTAAGAGCACTTCTACTAGGAGATTTCCTAGCACTTTAATTAACTTTGCAATTTAAGTATTAATGTACACATCATTAACAATTTGCACACATAAAGTTTTAATTATACATCTAATATTTGTTGAGGATTTTAACAACTGGCGTGTGTGTGGATATTTTTTGTGTGTTTTTACAACAGTATAAGATTAAAATATGAAATAGTTATGAAAAGTAAATGGTAAAACATATATGTTTATATTTATTAAAATGTATATATGTGTAGGAGGATCTAATTTGGTAAACTACATTTAAGTAAATAATCAATTAGTTCCTATACATCTGAGACTGTCTAAGGCTGCCATTTTCTCAATTTTAATTTTTTGGAAGGCCATCCACTTATTCTCTCAACTCTGCACCAAAACACCTCACAAGCAGTGTTAAGTTTTGGACTGTTTAGTTACTGTTTACAACACTTTTAGTAATATGAAAAATATTTGTCCCAATATTTTATTTTTTTTGTGCAGGGACTAAAATAAGGAAAATCTATGGTTTCTGTTGTATTATCCCAAAGTGCAAATCTCAGCCGACAGCTGGTAATTTTCATAAAGACATATTTTCTCTGTGTGTAGAGTCTATATTATACAATACGGGGAAAAAATAACCCTTCATGTTTCTCTTCAAAGGAAGAAAATGAGACAGGAATGATTTCAACAAGGGAGTTAAAGCTTAAAAATAGTGTTGAGAATTTAAATTAACATCTGTTTTTAGGAAAGCCTTAGCTGTTTAAAGATTCCAAAAGGAAGATTTCCCACCATTAGAGATTATAGTGTTTATACAACATTATCAGCTTCATTCTGACTGTATCACCAATGTCTTTCAAAAACCGATAAGAGTTAAAAATGACTTTTAGTGACCTGTATGAAATAAAACATGTCCAAAATGATTGTTAGTTATTTATTTATAAAATAGTTTAACACATATTTAACCAGTTTAATATCTTCTGGGTTTATTGGTAACTAATGACTGCCCAGGCACTGATCTGGGGGTGAGGTGCATGTGTGTTTGACAAGAACAGAGCAGAGTTTGTCAGAGGTCAAACTGAAGCCTTGGGTTACTGACAGGCTTTTAAATCCCTGAGTAAAAACACGACAGCTCCCCAAACTCCAGGCAAGATTAACCTTCATCAGTCAAACCTCACTACATGCTCTCTGACTCTTCAGAGGAATATTATGTGATGTATGTGCAGTAGACAAAGGCTGATACAAAACCTTTATTCATAAAGCATGCTTAAACATGCTAATGTTTAAATATAAACTCATTTGATTATTTCTCTGTACACCTGTGATTATTATTCTATCCACCATTTTAACTTTTAAAGGGGAAATATTATGTACTCCAGCAACATAGTCCCATTTTATAACACAATTAAGTAACTATTTTGACTTCAGTTGTTATAAAAGTGCTACATATATTAAATACTATGTAAAACAAATTGACTTTGTAATGTAACTCCTTGAAATTGGGCCTTTGTCTCTTTAAAAATTCCTGCCATTTCTGAAACTCCACCTTCAGGAAGTCATCATAACATTGTTCCTCTATTAACCCTTTAATAGTAAGTATTGCACTGAGAAGTAGCTCATATATTGAGCTCAGAAGGTGTGCAGTTCCACCAGGTGTTTGCTAATTGCTCCTGACTAGTCTGAAGGAGCTGATTGGGGGAGTCAAGGAGGAGGGTCACTCTCTAACAAGAAAGCGTGGAAATTGCAGCATCGAGGAGGAGCTGCGTCTCGAAGGTGGCGCTCGGTCCACCCAGGTGTTTTGCACAGCTGAACAGTTGCCATGGGAGATTCAAGAATTTCTCAAACATGGATGAAAGAATCAAAGCAACACTCCAAATGTGTTTTTGATGAGGGAATAACATTGGAACATGAACACAAAAAGTCAATTTTACATAATACTGACCCTTTAATATGTTTTTAGCAACTCCAAGTCTGCTCTGTCATATTTAATATGAAATCACAATCTTTTCTCTGCACTCAAGCCTTAGTGAAGTTATAATCTTTTCACATCTCCCTAATTTTGTGTCTCATCAGGTCCTATTGAGTGTTTTTACACACCTCATGCATGTTTATGAGAACAAGAGAAAAACAAATTCCTCAATTATTATTTAAAGTGAAAAAGAAATCCATAAAACAATTACATATTTAATCTCAAGGACATTTTAAACATAATCTTTTCTGAAGTTTTACTGATTCAGCACTGAAAATGTTCTGCTGTAAATATATAATAAATCACAATAGATTGAACCCTGGGTCTTATAAACACAAATCATCTCTGCATGTGTTTAAGCACTTGGTTTTGGTCAAAAAACTCCAAACTGTATGAAATTTCTATCCTATCTGTGTTTTCCTTTCAGATTAGCCAGTGGTCTCGCTGATGGCAAACATTGTATAAAAAACATAATCACACAATGGAGCCATCGGTCCGTGTTTGATTTGGAGCAGTTGATGTTATCAGACTCTAAAGCCACTGGCCAAAAGTCATTAGAGCTCTTTAACACAAGGCTGGTGTTTCACCCAGGCTACACACTCACATACACTTGCTAGAAACAATGATTTGTGCCATTAGTTTTCACAGACAGCTTGACATTGCAGAAAAAAGCCCAGTCAGCACAATCTGGTGGTGTATTTGGAGGTCAGTGTGAGGCTGTTTGTGTTCAAAGTGTGCATAACAGCAATACACTTTTATTAATTATTATTATTTCATTTCCCAGTGTTTGAAAATTAGCCTGCCTCAGTCATGTTGAGGAACAGTGTGATTTATCAATGCTTAAAATACTGAATTAAAAATTGTATTTAACATATGGACCAGATGGTTATTCAGTTGATTATTTGGTGCAGAACTATGGTGTGTGAAAAATGCAAGTAATTTTATTTAATAATATCCTCTTAACATATTTATTATTTTTCTTCTTTCTTCCTTTTACTTTTCAAAATAAATAAAAATAAATAAATTTGTGGGTCTTGATAATTATTTCAACATCTTTCCCATAAAAAATAAAAACATTAGACATTTGATGACACCATTAATACTTACTGTGTTACATTACAACCACAGACTTTGATTTACTTTTGAAGGATTTTATGCAGTAGATCAGCATAATGTGTCATGAGCCATGGTGGTGTAGGTGGTGAGGAAAACGCAGCAGGCTCGGGATGAGATGAGAAATGGTGGTTTAATGAAGTAAATCCAGAATTAACAGTCCCATATCATCCAAAATGCCGGCAGCACGACTGAGCTGAAGCCAGGGCTCGACGCCGGTAGCAACCGGTAAACGAAGGACGAAACAGACTGGGCACACGGAAACGGAATGACAGGACGCCAAGTGTGGCAAGAAACGACAAGGACCTGACAAAAACACAGAGACACAGGTGAGACTAAATACACAGGAGGTAATCAGGGAACAAGACACACCTGGGAACTAATCAAGGGGAGACAGGACAACACGGAGACACAGAGAACTCAAAACACATAGAAAATCACAGCTCCTAACATAATGTAGTTAATTGCAGTAGTCTCTTAATGGTCTCTTAAAATTTTCCCCAAAAAATCCAAGGATGTTTGTTGTTGCGTTGTTTTGTATCATTCAACCAAAATAAGTACATCAAATGTAATGTGATATAAACCCAAAAGGTACAAACTGAAAGTTGCAGAGGTTAAAAAATGTGAATTTTATGGATTATAATTTTTTTTTTATCCATCTATCTATAGTTTGACTTCATGCTTAATTTTAGTCTAGATCTGCTTCCTTTTTTCTCTAATAGGTTATTATGACTCACCAGACAAATTGCTGCGATGATAGTAAAGTTGCGGGTCATAAAAACATTTTATACTGAAGTAGTAGGCACCTGAACTAAAACAAAGGGGAATGAAAACCCAGAACACTGAGCTATTTATTAGAAAGAACAAGTAGAGCAGCGGAGTAAATTAGCAAATAAACATTTCAGTAGGATGTGGCTGGAGGGGAGATTTCCTGATCAAGAATGGTTAGAGCGTGCAACATTTCTATTTTGGTTTGGCAGCTTGAGCTTTATGCTGTGATTCTTGTGAGGATGTTTATGCATATGATGCATGGTATAATGTAGCCCAAAAAGACCAAAATAATGACTTCTCAAGTTTTCTGTCAGAAAATGAGCAAGAGAAATCATTAAACATGACAGCCTAATGAAAAATCTGCAACAACAAACAAAACAAAACATTAAAACTTTGAAATAGTAAGCAATAAAGAAAAAAAAACTTAGCTTAATATGCAAAGTTGTAGGTCATAAGGATGCATACATTTACAAAATAAAATTAACAAAAATAAAGAAAAAAATAATGTAGATAATTCTTGAAAAACAAATGTAGGTGAGAATGATTTTTTTTATTTAAGCGTGTTTTGATTTTTAGAGTTGATTTTCTTTAATCATTTCTTGTTCACTGTTGTAAAAGCTACAAAAATATATTTTTATTTATACACATGTTTTTGTGATTTGTTACTGTGTTAATTACTGATTTATTCAAACAACTTTTCTCCTTCAAAATAAAATGGCCTTCAATATGGACCAGCTCTTCAGAAGCACTGTCAGCTAAATGCAGACAAATAATCATAAACTTAAAATGTCTCTAGAATGAGAACAATACAAAGATTCCTCAATCATAAAGCTCCAGAAGAATATAGTGTTTACTCATTCCCTTTTTTTGACTGATGACAGATAAATAAAAAGCTATTTGCTAATTGTTCATATTAAGCTCACTTGTAAGAATCATACTCTGATTCTTACAAGTGATTAAGAAAATTTATAGTATAATTTTATTTGCTGCAAGTTTTTACAGTCTTTAGTTCGTTGTTGCAGCCTCGCTACAGCACCACCGCATAGAGAATAAAGGAAGGACATGGGTGGAGAAGTTGAAGATGCTTTAGACTGCATACTCAGGAAATGGTGGAAGAAGACTAGACATCATACAATTTCAACACGATAACAGTCCAGGACCTGCAAAATGAAGAACATCTTTCTGCTCATCATCCTAATTTCAGGTAAAATTTGGGTTCTCTTTTTCTCTGTTCTCCTTTTACATCTGAGGTAAAACTGTTGTTGCACAATTTTAGTTACTGTTTTCACATTCTTGAGGAAGCATTACACTTACAAGCATTACACTTACAGTCTCAGTCGAGCACCAGACCACAAAGGAAAACTAATAAGTCAAATCTATTGAATTGTATTTAATGTAACCAAACACAATTTCTGTTCATAACTTTTTAATCCACTGGCATTTGATTTCACATATAATTGGTAGTTTTGATTTTGCTTTAAAGTTTTCCTTTAGAATTTAGAAAGTATTGAAAAATTACACAAATCACAACAATTCTGTAGTGTTAAATTTGTTTCTTAGCTGATGACCTGCGTGGCATCGTCTGAACATTTTTATGTGTCTGATCTACAGATTTTGAGGCTTCAGTTGGAACAAAAGGATGCCTACAAAATGGGACTGAATTTACCTGCAAACTTCCAAACAATAAAAATGAGAAAATATTTATTTCCACAACTAACTCAGAGCAAAACAATCATAATGATGAATGTAAAGAAAGATTTAACTCCCTCCTGTTCCAATACAAAAGCAAAAACCGCAGTTTGACTGTAAAGTCAAAACGATACATTGGTAAAATAATAGAAGTAAAAGCAGGTAAACTACACTCAACTTTTAAATGGCAAAAATATTGTCAATAATTAACTGTATTTAAGTGTACAGTTTAAGACATGTATTTGCTGAATAAAATTTTGTCTGTTTTAAATATTTATCTTTCTGATTTGCAGACAGCTGTAACTCACCAGTTAAAACAGCTGAAGAGCACACAAAATGTCATTATCCAAATCAAAACTGGCCAACAATCCAGTTAAGGTGCAGGTCCAAGGATTTTGTCTGTAACAAAATTTCCCCACAATCTTCTCAAGTTTCAAACGGTGAATTCACAGAATCAATCCATAAAGAGTCTCCAAACAGTGCTGGTCTTTACTCATGTAAAATGGAGGAGAAAAACACAGAAAAACAGCAAGCTGAACTCATTCTATGGGTTACAGGTAAATAATACTCTTGTACCTACATTATGAAATTTCATTCAGTTAAGATAACCTAATTTTCTAAATCTTATTTTTTACAGATATTGTAACTTTCACAAAATCACCAGTTATTGGAGAGAACCTCGACTTCTTTTGCAAATATGATGACAAAGACCAAGACCTTACAGACAAATTTGTCTGTAAGGGAGAAGAGCCGACCAAATGTGAGGATGTCATAAGCACCAAAACTGCAGATGAAAACTCTAGGTTTACAGTGGAGAATAAGAAGAAAGGTAATATCACTATAACAATGAAAGACGTAAGCACCATAGACTCTGGTACATACTGGTGTGGAGCAAGAAAGAAGCGGCTGCAAATATTCATAAGCCGATTCTTCTTGGATGTAGGTGAGTCTAATCCTGATTTGAGCTGTTGTGGTATTATTGAAAAATGTATAATTGATTGCAAGGTCAATTTAATCATTATGATTATTTTTTTAGTTTCTCAGGTAAGAACCTTATTCTAATGACAGTTAGATGTATAAGCAAAGAAATGTTGGTGACGATATTGAGGTGTTTCTGAGCTGAAAGGGAGGAAATACAGGAAGTGGTTGTATTCAGCAGCCATTAATACAGGAAGCACAGGCACAGCATGTGGTTTAATGTGTTGATAACATTATCATTTCCTGTTGGCAAAGTACACTTGTGTTAAATCACAGATCTTTTAATTAATCACCAGACATACTTGTTTAGATGAAAAGACAGAATTATGTGTATCTATTTCTTTTTATGATTTATGGCATTCTAGGATGCACACTGCTGGCAGTACAGTGTTTTTGATTATAGTGTTTTCATTGTATTTAAATTTTCCTGTAATCAGACAGAAGTTGTGACAATTAGAAAAAAAAACATCCGTGATAGTCAGCATGAGAATATAACTGAAGAGTAATTTCTAAAAAGAGAAACTTTGAGTGTCAATCAAGCAACAGGATGCTTGATTGACATGGGGACAGTAATTGGTGATAAACAAAATCATGTTTTATCATCACTCTTCAACAGATTTATAGTTCAAAACCCTTTCACATGCATCATAATATATGGTTTTATCTCCATGCTTTTCATATCTAGTCACAACACCCACATCTCCTCCTACTTCAACTACATCTTCAAGTATTTTTGGTAAGATCACATCTTTACATCAAGACATTTATTTGCTGAACATGAGTAATGGGGCACAAGCATTTTTTGGTATTGATTATATGCATAGCTTTTTTTATTTGTTGTTGGGTTTTTTTAGTAACAGTATCCATATACTCTGCCTGTAGGAGAACATCATGCTTACCAACCTTTACAACATTTTTACTTTGTTTCTGTAAAATCTATTTTAGTTTCTTTAAAATTTGGGTAATCATGCTGAGACTGTTTCAAACAATGCCATTTCTTTCAGGTGGCTTGAGTTCGGGGGCGAAAACATCAATCATCATGATAGCAGTTGGAGGGTCGCTGATTCTTTTGGTGGTAGTTACGTTTTGTCTGTACAAACGTAAGAATTTACATCATTTACTGGCACAACATAAAATAAAGGTTCTCATACAGACAAAATTACATTTACAAACTGTAAATGCCATTATGAATCCTAATTCTAAAACATGGTGAATCGTGTCAAGATTCTCACCGCTTTTTGACAATGACAATAATTTTGAAAATAGAATTCAAAAAAACAATATTTCACCTGAAATTATTATTCCTGAACAGTCTGGAATAATATTTCCTTTCAGTCTAAAACTGGAAAACAAAATGAATTATGAAAAAAATTATGCTTGACAACAGCTTATTTTGTTAAAGCACTAACTCCAAAATCCTGTTATATGATTATTCACTAATTTACTGATTTTGCTGATCATGAAAATCATACTGTAAAATTATAATCGGCTTTGTGCAATAATGCCAACTGTGGCTACAATCCAGTAGCTGGTTACCATCATTGTGTGAATGTGAGTGTGACTAAGTGAATGACTGAATATAATGTTGAAGTGTTCTGGGAGCCTCTGGATTTGATAAAGTGCTGTTTACCGTTGTGTTTCTTATAGGATGTCTTTGTTCAGATAAAGCAGAAAACAAATCTGCAGAACAACATCCCACAGAGGTTAGTGTTTACATGGAAAGATATTGATGTATTTCATTTGTTTACTTTTTTAAGCCATATTACTATAGTGAAACGAGTTGATATTGAATATGCATTTTATTTAGACTAAATGGGGAAAAAAAAAAAAATTCAACATTTATTTCTTAAAGGACTGCATATATGAAGAGATACCAGATGGCCTGCAGACAAAAGTGGACAATGTCTATGCCACAGTCAACTTTTCACCTAACGACTCAGCTTCACTGCATTATTGTACTATCAATTTTCAAAGCGGTTCCACCAAAACCACTGATGGAGGAGCTCAGATCATGGAACCCTCCTCACCCTCTTGTCAGTATTCTTTCCTAAAGCTCAGCCAAAACTCAGGTTCCCTGAGTGATCCACCAACCAACTCTACAGGCGAACCGCTTTACTCAACAGTCAAGAAGTAATAATAGAAAATAAATAAATAAAAAACAAAGAAGTAAAAGATTGGGGGACTTAAGTTTTATTTGATCAGGGCAAACATTGTAAATACTTTCAAGCCGGAATCAGCTGATCTTTTAAAATATGGTACGTGACATCTGATGTGCAGTGCAATGATGGAGCTCAGTATTAAAGTTTGATTTCTCTGTTCTGTTAGATTTGTCATATCACAGAATGCATTGTGACATTATTTTACGTTTTTGACAATTGCACTTGAAGACCATCAGTAGTACAGGTGTATTATGCTTGTTGTTATGTGGTTTTATCTGTTTTGTATTTGGTTACTGTTCATATCATTTTTTTTGCTTGCTGCATTGTTTTTATACCAGAAACAAAAACACCTTTGCCAATGCATTTTATGAAACGGATACAGACAAATCGGAACCCTCAGTTTAGCTAATTTTTTGTTTAAATGCAGAGTTCTAAAATACGCATGAAATATATCACAAAACTGCAAGCTGAACACATCTGTCCACAGGCAATAGAAGGGTTAATGTCCTCTCGTATTTGTACAGCATGTACCGATAAGTCATGTCATCATTTACCCCTATGTGTTGGATACAATGGAAAAATTAATAAAATACGACAGCAATCTTACAGCAAAAATCTTACAGCAAAAATAATTTAATATCTTCTGTAATATTATTGTTGATAGTAGTAGGAGTAGCATTAGTAGGGGTATTTGTAATAGTATTCATTATAGTTGTAATCATTTTATTAGTGGTATTGTATGTTTTTCCTTCACTCATTCTGTTTCAGATTTTAATGTTGCAAAATAACAGAGCATCCACTATATGTGAGCTAGTTTAAAGTACTTGTTAATAATAATAATAAAAGCATTTAAATGTTTCATATGTATTTTTAAACAATGCTTAGGCACAGAAAATAAGCTACAAAGTTGTTGTCTTCATTCATTTTCATTGTTATATTTTAGGGTTAACGCTTCCATTCGGTTCTGTACTTTTATAAACTCTTATTAAAACAGACTTTTTGACAGAACATTGCCTCCAGAACTAATGAGATCTATTGATATGTAAATACACACAAGTTGTTTCAAACTATAATAGAAATTCAGAAAAAGCACAAGACCATGGAAATGAAAATCTTTTTTCTTGTCTTCTCAGTGATGACAGGTAAAAAACAATCTATTGGTTGGTTATTCCCATTAATATTCACTGTCATCAGTAATCTTACAAGTTTCTTAACATTCTGTTTGGCAGTTTTATTCTCTTGAGGTTTATGCTGTATTACACAGGGCCTGCAAGTGCCCTGTGTAATACACAGGCTGGTCAAATAAATTACATTTTCAATAATATTCTAATTTACTGGTTGTGACTGTATATAAGGATATGTACTCTCTACATATCTTGTGTTATATGCAAGTAGTTGATCAGCATAACAACTTAGTTCAATTTATGTTTAGCTTTATTTCATGTTCAGGGACCAAACTTCAACTCTTAAAAATGAAAATGATCATCATGCTTCAGATTTGACAGTGAACTTAACCAAGAGTCACTGCATTCTCGGTGGTGTGCTGCGGTTCCCAAAGAACCCTTTATCTATATCCTCTCATGTTTCTGAAAAGATCGTGACAATGTTAAAAGTCATGACGGAGGCCCAGATACCTCATTGAAACGGGGAAATTCAGCAGATCTTAATAAGGCCAGCAACCCTGAATAAACTTTCTACAAGAGCCGTAAGTTTAGTTTAAGTTTAGTTGAAATAATTTCTCTAATATCTCAGAGAAAATATCTTAGTTTGAGGATCCAGATTACAAGAATTAAATGATTGAAGATTTTATTATTTAATTTAGTATCTTTGTGAAACAGTTTTGCTGATGCATAGAAGCTGTTCATCTTGCAGTGGAGAATCAAGTTTTTGGAAAAGCTGCAAGTACAGAGTATACCTGTATTGTGAGTGCCACTCTGAAGTGGCAATCACTAGAGTAACTAGATTTCTGGTGGCTAGAGTACCCAGAAATTTAACTCAAATCAGAGTAGCAACACGGTATGATAATAATACTCTAGTAAAAAATAAAAAGTACAGTGCAGTAAGGGTATTTTCAAACCTGATAGTCCAGGAGACTTGGTTCAATTGAGGACCAAAACACTGCACTGTCACAAACAATCCAAATTAATTGAAAAACCAGCTCACCACCTCACATGTGTTGGCACTGCACGAAGAATTACCACAGGAAACAAGAAAACTTCAGAAGAAGATATGAGGGCAACTTCCTCCTTCACACACAAGATGTAAACAAAAATAGAGTAGCAACAAATGTTAGCGTTTAAATGGTTTCTCTTTTGTCTTTGGTAAAAGACAATGAGCAATTTCTCCCTCTAGTGTTAGACTCTTGCATTTGTTTTGATTCTATTGACCCAGAAAGCCCTGCTCTACAGTTCGCTTCTGGCTTTTGGAGCAGTTCTCCATTTTAATCAAACCAGGACATAGGTTTTTAGGTGGATCAGAGTTAGCTTTTTTGGTTCACGTCTACATCATTGTTTGATTGCACATTCACACCTCCCCAAATGAACTGTTCTTAATCTAGACAAACACACTAGAGTTTGATTAAAGCGAACTAACCAGGGCTGGTGGGAATTCACCCTTAGGGTGCATTTGAATCTCCTAAGCAGGAAAATAGGGTTCCAATGTCTGCATAGTGTAAAACCTAAGCAGGCTAAATAGGGATTTTGTGAATGCAGCCCTGTTTAGTCTGCTTACTGTTTGAGGCCTGTTGACTAAATGTATCAACAAACACTTACCAATGGAAATTTGTCACCCTCCCTCTCTGTCATGTTGACTTCACTTGTTGACACAACACTCTGTTAACATTTTTGAAATGCCTAAAAGGGAAAAGATAATGATTGACAATTGGTGTGCTAAAAGAGTAAATGTCTCCACCTCCAACCACTGAAGAATATTTTAAGTATTTCCTGACTCAAGTAGGCCACAGTCAAAAGACTGATTTAGATATAAAATACACACTGAATGAAGACATAGGAACTGTGGACAAATAAAATGATTTAAGTAGTGTTCTAATTCGACAAATCATAAACCACTATAACTCAGTGTGACCAAACTTCAAATGCCTCAGAGAACCACTCATCTCATCTTCGTCTTCATGCTGCATCTGACCCAGATTTTGCATCCAGGAAGCACCTAAATCAGACCTGACTTCTAGGTGGATAAAATTTTAACATCTGTGACTCCGGCTCAAGCCCTCCAACATGAAGAGCATCTTTCTACTTATCCTCTCACTAATAACAGGTAATTGAAAAGCTTCTAGTTGATTAAATTGCATGTCTTGCATCTTACATCTGATTTCAGACCATACTCATATAGGGTTTAGAAAAATATGGCATATTTATTGGTTATTATAAGTTTTCAGGCCAAGCTGCCTGTTTGCCCATTACAATGCAAGCTACTGAGTCCTTTCAACCTGAAAACACAGATTTTCTGCACTCCCTTTCCTTTAAAGTTCACTAAAAATACATTGTCATACGTATGATTTTAATCTTTGTAAGTTTTAAACTGAAATATTGAAATTGATTGAGGAAACCAGACTTACTACTTTTTATGTTGTCTGAATGAATAGTTCTCAAGGCTGTGAGTTTATCAAGCTTTCATTGCTTTCAGTGATTTTATTTTTCCTTTTGCTTTGATTTTGGCTGCTGTGTCATTGGTTTTTAGTCCAGTGCTTATACCGGACCATGGCAGCATATTGTACAGTATGTGCTTGATAGGTATGAACTGTGAACAAATGATCGAAGGATTTTATGTCACGATTGTAATACTACTTCCAGAAGAAGGTCTCTGAAGGTAAAGTAATAAAATCCAGAATAGAGCTGTTAGGATCATCTGCAAACAGTTCATTTCCAAAGATTACAGAAATGCATGGCTCCTTGCAAACTGAAAATGTGTGCATGGAAAAGGCCAGAATTATCATTTTGCATAGGGTTTGTACTGCTATTGTTTTATGTATTAATTTTGTGTTTCAACAAATTACAAAAGCCCTGAAAAGTGTTGCATATAAGCTTTAATTTAGACTGAGCGGACCAATATTTGCCATGTAATTACGTACTAATTTAACATTATTAAAGCTGCAGTATGTGACTTTTATAAAGAATAAGATTTTTGTGCATATTTGTCAAAACTGTCATGCTGAGCTCAATCTTTTTCCACTGGTTATCTGTTTCATACAATACTGTCACAACATTGTGATATTTTCAACAAATATATAAAACAATATATTTTTTAATAGTTACATACTGCAGCTTTAACACCGGGAGCTGGTTTGAAATAGTTCTCTGTGTTTCGTAGATAACTGGAGTCACATAAACTTACTCTTTCTTCTACAGGAACTGAGGCCTCAACAGAGATAAAAATATGTCTGGAAGGATGGATGGAAATGACATGGAAATACCCTTGTGATGAACGAAAATATGATAAACTCAAAGTAATTTTACCAACTAAAACCATACAGGTCAATCAGACAGACAAATGGGAAAAAAGTGGCAAATATTTTTTTTACCATGATACATTGGAAAAATATCTTAGACTAAAGGTATGGCCTTTTAACTCCAAGGACAATGGAACGTATGGATTTAATTGTGATGAAAACGCAAAAAAGAGTGAAGTAAAGATTGTTGGTAAGTGGCATTCCGTTGGAGTGAGTACCAGAGTAAAAAAAGTAAAAACATCTTACACTGCCATGTAGGCAGATATAATTTTCCAAAAGTAATTAACTCTCTGTCACATCATAAATCAGCAGGAACTTTTCACATATTTATTGAGGTTTGTTCTATTTACAGAAAAAACACACTGCAAGACACTCAATCAAACTGCTTACCGAACAGCTAAAACGACCATCAAATGTGATTATCCACATATGTATCTGTCCAAGACCAAGTTCATCTGCAAAGAAAACAACTTTACTTGTAAGAGTATCTTAACAACAAAATCATCTAAAAATTCAACAGGAAGATTCACCCTGACTCATACCAGCAGTGACTTCAATTTGTCAATTAGTCCTGTGTCCTTAAACGATGCTGGTGTTTATTGGTGTGGAGTGATAGAAAGCAATGGCAGTTACCAAGCTGGAATCTCAAAAATACAGCTGGAGGTTAAAAGTAAGTGAGTTACATATTTGTTTTTTCACTAATTATTGAACAAGGCTAAAACAACACTTATTTTCCACAGATATCACGATGTTCCCAAGATTGAGAACTCCAGGACAAGATTTAAAATATTATTGCAAATACGGAAGCAATTTCTCTAACCTGACAAAATGTATCTGTAAGGGAGAAAATCAAGATGAATGTCGGGATGTTGGAAGCACCACAAACAACATGAGTAGGAGGTTTATGATGAAGGACAACAAAATAAACAACACCATCACCATAGAAGTGAGAAATGTAACAGTAGCTGACTCTGGAACTTACTGGTGTGGAGCCAACAAGGACAACAGCAAAATATTTATTCACAAGTTAGCCTTGAAAGTAGGTGAGTCATTTTGTTCCTACCCTGATTCTGACAGCTTAGGTGTAGTTTGACAAATATGCAGAAACCAGAGCAGTAAGTAAAGTGGTGAGCATTTTCAGACATGGAATTAAGACACCAGACACTCCTAGACATTCCTAGATTACCTACTTTTATTGGTAATACGTCTAACACTGACCCACAAGTCTGTTTGTGCATTCCCATATATTTGAGTATTATAGAAAATATTTTTATCTGTAATTCATTAGTATGAGATTAATGCATGTCAAACATTTATTTATTTTCATTTGCTGATTATGGTTTGCTGTTAATTAAAACTAATATTGCATTTTTTGTTATCCCACACATCATTCTCGCTTAGATAACTCGGCAACTTTACCTGCAAATACATTTGGTAAGAGACTACTGTATTTTTTGTTTTTAAACTGCTTAATAATCAATTAATTTCTCTGTGTTGACGAGTGCTTGAAACAAGACTGTGTCTGTACATTGTAGGTGACATAAAGAAATTTCTGATCACTGGTACAGTTGTGGTGATACTTCTGCTTTGGACAACAACTTTGATCATTATATACAAACGTAAGCATGTTCATATTTATTTGAACAACAGAACACAAGCAATATTATTATATAAAACCACATTCTTACACTTTACATGTGTAGATTAAATCTAAAGAGCCACAATAGGAAGACCATTTTTGCTGATTTATCAGACATTAAATTGTTTCTTCTAAAAAGAAAGATTCTTAGATAATAGTTTTCTGTGTTCTCATTTATTTAATTTTTTGTACTCTTCTTTTTTTGAAAAGGAGATTCAAATACAAAAAACACAGGCCGCAGCGAAGCAGAATATCATCCAACAGAGGTTAGTTTTAAATTCTACACTTTCTGTGTTAAAGTGTTGTTGCACCAACACATAGATTTTGTTATGCCAGTAACCAGATTTATATTATTTCTCTGTTAGGAGCATTTCTATGAAGAAGTGACAGAGCATAAGACACTGGTGATTCCTACCTATGCCAACACTCCTACAAATGAGCCAGCCCTGCTGCCGTACTCTATTGTCAGCTTTCAAAGGACTTAAGAGAATAAGGCTGACACAGAAGTTCTGCCCCTTTAACCCACCTCTACTTTGTGCAGCTGAAGCTCAATCTTCCCAACTGATCAGCCATCCAGATCTACAGACCAACCCCTTTACTCAGCAGTTAAGAAGACAAATGCAAAATGAAAAATAAATAAATAAATAAAAAATAAATAAATAAAAATAATATACAGTATATATAGTGATATATATTATTATAGACAGACAGACAGACAGACAGACAGACAGACAGACAGGCAGACAGACAGACAGACAGACAGACAGACAGACAGACAGACAGACAGACAGACAGACAGACAGATAGATAGATAGATAGATAGATAGATAGATAGATAGATAGATAGATAGATAGATAGATATGTGTGTGTTTCACCCCTTAACTTTTTTTTCTGACCAGGAAGATGTTGAATCAATCGAGATCTAATTTGGCATTGTACATTTATGTGTTCTGATGTTTATAACTTGCTCATTTAAGATTCAGCTAATTGAAGATATTTTGCTTCAACTGGAAGTTATTTCCAGCTTCTTTTTACAACTGCTTAGTGTATTTTTATACAATTATAATCATAGGACTGCTTATATTTAGTTCTATTACTTCCTGGTTTAATGAAAAAAAAAAAAAAATCTTGGCTCCACAATACATCAGTATGTATAGTACATTGCTTTTTTATTACTGATTGAAATATATTTATCTGATTTGCTTCTTTTATTTATTTTTTGCATAAAGTCCTTCTTTATGTTAAAGATGAAAAAGTCACATCTCTACACTGAACAGTTATACCTTAATTTAATAAAAATTGTCATGATTACAGGAAAGATGAAATTGGGTGTGTTAGGGCATCAGATTCATTTGTTCCCTTTTCCTCCTCGGTGTGTTTTTCCTTTTTTCCTTCTGTGGTGTGAGGAGGCATCACCAGTCTGCGCTTCATGCTGACCCGAAGCACCTATTGCCCATCAAATGTCAAGATACAGCTTATAATAAGGCTGGTTCCTCCAACCACATCTCACCAGTTTGCCTAACAGTTTTCCACTGGCCACCAGCTATAAGTAAAACTCAAGTCTACTATTTGTCAGGTTTGCAAGATCAGCTAACTTTGTTTGTCATCTCAGGAATCTTGCTCTGCTTCAAGTATGCTAATAGATTCAATAATCCCCTACTGCAGTTTCTGCCCCCCTATAGTAAACCAAGACTGGTACTGTTATAATTAAAATCAGTCCAAACCTTCAGATGTCTGCCTGTCTTTCATAAAAGGGTGGAAAATACTGGATTCAGGAACTATTCAAACACAAGAATTTCTGGCCCTAATTTATTAAATGCTTGCCACATAGTGACACTCAAATCAATCCTCCACGATTGGCAAGACCAAAGAACTGTCAAAGGATGCCAGGATAGATATGACATCACCACAAGGTTGGATTTAATAAAACAATTTTTGTCTTGGCCACTTTCTAATTGTAACTTTTTAAAAATAAAAATAAAACTTTTCTGAAGCCCAGGTGCATCTACAAACACATTCAAGAGAAGAGGACATTAGGACGAGTTTCATTTGTTTCAATGACAATGCAGCATTCTCTCCAGGTCATAGAGTTCAAACTGGCGTATTTTCTGTCTAATAAAATTATAATTATATTCTTTGTAAGATGTTTGCTCTTTGTAAAATGGCACTTCTATAGTGAGGCTTAGTGAAAACATATTTAACTCAGTTTAAAATGTCTGAATGGCAGAGTTTATCATTTTAACTTAATGTGGAAAAAGCACTATTTTCAGAAGAATATATTTCAATATTTATTCAGAACACACTGACAGGATGTAATTAATAAGATCCAACAAGGCAGAAAAAAAAATTCACACAATAAACAAAGCATCAAATGTTAGATCAAACATTGGCCTGACGCTCTAAAAATACAAAAAAAACCCCAAAAAACAAAAAAAAACTGAAACTATTTTCTCTTCTAAGACACTTAAGGAGTGCTTAGCTCATATCCATGCTCTCTGTGGGGCATAAGCCCCCTGCCTCCCCTCCCTGGACACTCTGGTAGATGGACGCCATGTCAGCGTTGGATCTAATCTGGTTGGCAAATTCAGCCATGCTGGGACTTCTCTCCACCTCTGGCACAGCCAGCAGGGCGGCGACAGCGCGCATGGCTGAGCGCCGCAGTTCCTCCTGCTTCTCAAACTCCTGTTTTACAGAGCCGGCCTTTACCTGTAGATTGTAGGAGATGCCACAGAGTGTAACTCATGTTTGGTGGGCTATCTAGTTAAGCTTCAGGTCAATAAACTGGGTCAAATGCCTCATATTTCATTATTTCAGTAATAATTTCAAAATGTTTCAGTACTTTGGTGGTGCAGGTGGCTTTAAGAGGTTCCACCAGTCGGTCTAGTCTTTGGAGAACACCAGCAGGACACAAAGAAACCAGTCTGGCCAACATCAAAAAGGTCAACATCTACAGCCCAGAATAAACAGAAGTGATAGAAAAAAGGTGGTTTGTTCTTTAACGGTCCAGAAAGCTGAATTGATGTTTTCTTACATTCCATGAAGCAAGCTTGACATTTATTTGATGCAATTATTTCATTTTCAAATAATATTCCTGCTCACCCTGATATCATAGTGGTCTTTAAGTCCTTCCTCCACATGATCCAGAAACTGCAGGACATCCAGCCCCTCTAGGCAGCTGTCCAGCAGAGTGTACATACACTCAAATGCTGCTTTACGCACATCCAAACCATCATCCACCGTGTGTTTGAAGGGTCCCATCTCCACCTGCAGCACACATGCAAAGCATTACATTTGCACAGATTATCATTATTTGCAGAGTGTCCATCAGCTAGCACACCTCCCTTATGAGGTCCTTCCT
Organism: Xiphophorus couchianus; assembly: GCF_001444195.1. Taxonomy (NCBI): domain Eukaryota; kingdom Metazoa; phylum Chordata; class Actinopteri; order Cyprinodontiformes; family Poeciliidae; genus Xiphophorus; species Xiphophorus couchianus. The sequence continues at coordinate 8,878,474 of NC_040247.1, forward strand.
GATCTGGGTTTCCTTGTAAAGGTGAGGCAGGATTGTTCCCAGAAGGCCTTGGACCAGAGATGGTTTGTTATGAGCAGCAGAGTTAAACATAACCAAGGCGACACGGCGCACGTTGATGTCACTGTCCTGCAGGGTCTTCAGAAAATCACCTATCAGAGTAAAAGAAAGAATATCTTTGTATCACCATTAACAAAGTGTGGAACCCTCAACAAATATGGCAAAAAGCTGCTAATATACTAAAGAATGGTTTAGGTTTTCAAATTTAAAATAATCTATTTTTCTATACTCTTTTTGTCACAGTAGATTCACAAACATTAATGTGTCTCATTAGAAATTCATGGGACAGACCAAATAATAGTATTGCATATTGTAAAGTTGGAGAAAAACAGCACACAATTTTAAAAGTTTGTGAAAAGAAAAAAATCTATGCATACATTTGTATTTATCCAACTTGGCCTAAAGGTATGAAGCACCACCAACTACCTTTAGAAGTTACAAACTTAGTACATAAAATCCACCAGAGTAATTTAACCTCAGCATAAATGCAGCTGTTCCCTACTCGCCTTTTAAGGTCTGGTAAAGAACATAGGCAAACATGCACTATCAAAAAGACCAACGAATGCATCAGACAAGTCAGAGCCACTATTAGTCATACACTAAATATGATCTTTGTGTTAATGTGGCAGGAAGGTGGTCACTGTTTAAAAAAGATAAGAATTTCCTGCTGCAGCTTGCCACAAGTAGCAAAAAGGAAACAGTAAATGTGGATCTTATTGGCTTTCATGCAAAATGTTACATGTGGGTCAAAATGAAGACATTACCTATAATCCTAAACACAACACCCTCACCAGGAAACATGGTTCCTGGTGAGGTTATAATGCTGTTGTAATTCTTCCTACTTAGTAAAATCCACAACTTTGTATTGGTCTTTTACGTGAAAGCTAGGTAAATACATTGACGTTTGTAATTACAACACAACAAATGTAAAAAAAAGTTGAAGGACTATAAATATTTTTTGCAAAGTATGATGCTAATGAATGCTAATACAGAAACATCATGGTAGCTGAGTTCACCACTTTGGTGGCTAAAACTAAAAGAAAGTTGAGATTTACTGAAATATTTACTTGGAAAATCATCTGCGAATTAAAACAAATTGTGTATGGGTTGTGACAACAGACAACTACCTCAGTAGCCTGAGGCTTCAGTAAGCATATACTCATCACAGTATATACTCAAAGCAGCAGTATGTCTTGTTTTCTTTGTGCCCATCGGGCCTGTTTAATGTACCCAATCCTAGTTTGAGTACTTCTGAATCAGATACTCAAATGACATAAAGTTATATCACCAGAAACTATGGCTCATTGGAAAATAACTGAGGCTGTTCTGAGTGAGAACATGGTGCACTGAATTTGACGTTTCCCAGGAATGTTGAGGTTTGATTATCTTAAGCCCATTCACAAACGTTTTTATGAGCAATTATATAGCCAGTAAAACATTGTTGTAGAATTTATATTGAATATCTTTACTGAGAGTAAAGATTTACTGCTAATGCTGTTTTACCGATGCTGTCTTTCAGCAGTGAGTCTATGGGAGCTGGATGGTCAACAATGGTGAACTTTACAGCTGTCACCACCGTGCTGCGAGTCAGAGGAGAACCTGTAAGACAACAGGCATGAGTAGAGTGTTAAAACTTGATTCTATTTTATGAGGTGGATCAAGTTCTACAAGTTACCAAAAATAATTCTACAAATGAGAATTTAAAGTAATCCATTTTTAATATTACATTTCTGGGATCTGAACTAAAAGAACTGAGTTTAAACTCCATGGTTTTGCTGATATGAGCACAGAAACACTTCAGGAAAAATAGATTAAGAGAAATGTGTGTCCCAGTTGCCATGGACATTGCAGAGAGATAAAAATAAAGCTGGTTTGGTTATACTCAGGAAAGAATAAATGGCTTGCAACATGAATAAACTTTGTTTTTATTGTACCTAAATTCCATAAAACACTTTGTGTCTCCATTGGCCATTTGAAATGTGCTTTGATTATGTTTTATTAATAAGTGATACCAAGATGATTACCTTTTATTTATAAAGAGATTTTTGCTCTGGTTTTAACTGTGGGAGAAAGCATTATAACCTTTATCATTCAGCTAGGATATATTGGACTGATATGTTTCTTGATAATTATTTCATTAGTGCAGCTATTAAAGAACAAAAACACCACTTCAGATTCTTGAAAAGTGATAATTTCATCCTCTTTATCTTTCTATTCTATAAATGGGTAGAGCTCTTTATGATTCACACTAATTGCATTTCCATTAAAAATGTGTGCAAAACTTTGTTGATACTTTGCTATCAATTTCACAATTGCATTTTTTCCATAAAATAAGAGAAATAACACAAGTTGATGATCATGTGACCTGTGTGATGCGAAAAAAGTATTTGATTTACAGTTTTGTGAAACAAACCAATATCAGTACATATAAAAAAAAAACACCTCATCCTGGCAGCAAAACTTTTTATCAAAAAACTTTTTAATTGACATGTTCCCATTAAACTAATTTATTTTCAAAATGTCAAGTGGGGAGTGGAAATGCTGCTAGTGAGGTGTCTAAATGTCTAAATTTTATAGGTCAAAAAAGATCCAACATGATGAGCTAGGGAGAGAAAAAAAGAACTTTGCCCCCACTGTACCAGCTTTAAGTTGTTGTTTTAGTCTGGGCAGAAGTTGTGCAGGGTTGACAAAGGTCAGTTTTCCCAAACATTCAGCCACTAGGTTCCTGGTCCCCTCCTCCTGACTCTCACAGTGCTGAAACAGCAAAGCCCAGATCGACTCCACATGAGGTGAGAGACTGGAGGCTGGACATGCGCTGAGCAGAGAAAGAGAGAAAAAGCTTCAACAGAGATACCTCAAGGCCTCAAGGGACAAAACTTGCTTGGCTTATAAAACCTTTGACATAAAGTATATATATATGAACACCCACCTGATGACCTCTTTGAGGGAGTGAAGCAGCAGGTATTGTCTTCGTGGTTGAGCTGAGATCTCCTTCAACATGAAGGGCAGAAACTCATTTAGGCTGCCGACCGCCATGCCTCCTAAAGCGCAGGATGCCGCTGTTTTTATCTGGGAACACAGAAGGGATGATGCCTGAATGACTGTGAAGATAATCTGTGTTGGCATATTTTTACAACAACAAGCTGTGGCTTTAAGAAGAAACAGAGATGAAGTTGCTCAATGGGAATTTTTTTTTTTATTCAGTGTTTTCACTGAATATGTGAGCTCAACCTCAATCCAATGACTGTGAAATATTTTTTTGTTTTTCCTGTTCTTTTGCTTTATGCCGGTTTGGAAGAGCTATCAAGCTTATATTTTTTATTATTTGTGTCCTACCTCCTCGTTGGTTGAAGAGAAGGCCTCCAAGATGACTCCCTGAACCTCCTTACTCCCTGCCAGACCGCCGCTCCTCCCCACCTCCCCCAGACACAACAGAGACAGCACCCGAGCCGACTCTGGGGAGCTGGAGTTCTTCACCTGAGGGAAGAGAGAAGTGAGCTTTAGTGAGAAGTGAGACAAACACCGAGGATTACATCGTTAAGAATCAGTGGTACCATGTTTCACAAAAATAATAAGAAAGGGGCAGTGTTAATACTGTAGAAGGTATTAGTAAGATATCCATTTTTATTTGACACATTACAACCACAAGTGTCTGAGGATTTCACTGGGATTTTATGAGACAGACTAGAACAAATAGTATCTAATATCTTGAGAAAAACTTTTTCGATATAACTAAAAAGAAGAGTCACACACCTGCTGTATGAGGCTGGTCACAGTGCCAGGCATCTCTTTTGGAGAAGCAGAGGACAGAGCAGCCACACAGCGAGCCACAGAGCGGTAGGACTGTCTGTGCAGGACGTCCGCAGAGGACTTGGAGCTTTGAAATGGCTCCATAAGAGACTTCAGCAACTGACTGAAGAAGAGAGTAAAATATAGAAGTAAAAAGAAGAAGAAAGAAAAAGTATGATTAGATGTCTGTCCTTATGTACAAGTGTTGATACATCACAAATCACTACACAGTGCAATAACGCTGCTAAATGAAACATAATCTATATTATGTGGTATTAACAGTCATTGTAAAAAAAAGTAGACACTTTTGCAGTTCTAAGGTTTTATTTCTTAGGGGCACAACAAAATGATTGGGTTTTTCACAGAATCTAAAATGATGTGAATCTGACTTCAAATACACAAAAAAGTATGAGTTCAAACCACAGGATGTCCTTGCTGCTTTCTTTGTAATGAACAGGAAAGGTAGCCTTCAGATGTTGATCATCAACACCTCTAAAAAGCAGCAGTTTTGGGAAATCAGTTATCTGAAGCACATTCTGTACATCCATCATTCAGCATAAAAGTCTTCCCAAGAGTGGCAACTTCAGATAAACTTTGGGTTTATTTTATGTGTTGAAATAAACCCAAATAAGCTTTTGGGTTTATTTTAGTAAATAAACCCAAAAGCCCAAGACTCAACAGGCCAAAATAATATTAAATTTTAAAGTTAATTACAGTACAAATGGGAAAAAGGCTAAACATGTGCAGGTTGTGATGGAAAAGCATTTTTGGTTTCAAAACATAATAGCACTCCAACTTTAGTTTGCAAAGTTGCATCTGAAAGAATCCCAAGATTACAAGAACAGTGTCCTTGTCCATAATGAACAACTGCATGGTGCATGAAGAGCCTGCATAGCATATCAGCACCACAACCACATAAAGCATGGCGCTTGCGGGTGATGGCTGATGACACAAGTATCTATCCAATCATGACTTCCTCTGTTCATCCAGGGGGTGGAGCCTATCACCTGTCCATCCTATCCTTTCCCCTTACTGTTTTCTTTTTTGTTGTACGTTTAAAAAAAAAAAAAGCAAGTTTGAAATATTTAACTTCTATTTGATGTCATTTGCTTTGAAACGTTTCTCCTATTTTGTAACAGAAACAGACCTTGGAAAAAATTAGGAAATGGGTAACTTTGTAGTCATTGAGTCGATCATATGGGAAAGCTTTAAAGTGGGCGTTCTTACTTTTCAACGTGAGTGTAGTTAATTTAGATGTTAATGTCAGAATACTTTCATTATAGTCTAAAGCAATGCATATTGCTTGAGTTGGTTACATATATTTCAGAAGCATGGAAAGCTGGAATCAAAATTCCTCAACCTGGTCCTCTTCTTGCATCTTGTCGCTACAGATGAGAGCATTTTTATCTTTTTATCTGGAGTAGGTTGATGTCATTGGGAGGAAATACGTTCCACCTTTTTGTGTTGCACAAACAGAGACTGTTGCTGTCCTGTCATAACAGAGCCACTGATTAACACACAAGTTTTACAGAAGTCTTCAGAGCCTAATTGCATCTGACATGCCATCCTTATGTCACTGAAAATGTCCCCCAAGAGAAGCTGGAACCCTCCAACCAGCAGATCAGTTTTCCTTGCCACCACATAAGGCCAACAATTGAGGTAAGTTTAAGTGTAGGATATTTTATAGTCAGGTCATTTATCAGTTTTGGCACTGGTTAATGTTCTCCATACGTCAGCTTGGGACAACCTTAATTTTGACAAAGTTCCTGGAGAGCCACAGAAGGCATTATACGTCAATTTTACCAGACTCAGTATTACTGCCTGTGATTAGCGAAGTGATCTTTATCAACATAATTTGTGGAGTTCCCCTTGAAAACAGTAATCACATCATTATTGATTTCGTAGAATAACAAAGCGGGCCTGACTCAGTTGTGACTCAAGAGTGATGTCCACACACTGGAGACGTGATTTAATCTGGACCGGTGACGTGAGGGGAGCTCTGATCAAGTTTCACTGTTTTTATTTTCTGTAATATAATATAATAGCTTCTAATCAGCAAAGGAGAGTTTGACATTGTAGGTTTTGGAAGGTTTTCTCATTCCCTGATGAAATAACAGCTGTTTACAAGCCTGAGGGAAACACCAAATTTTTGCATGATTGTAATTTTATAGAGCTGGCAAAAAGATATATCCATTTGCAACGTCAGCTCTAAAATTACCTGATTCTTATCTGCAATTTTTAACCTTTGTTGGTCAACATCTCATTGGTTGCAAACTATTACCAGTTATTGGTCCTGAACGACTTTGCCATCAATCTGTTTTGACCCGAGTATGGCACTCTTAGTTTTCTAGATGTTGGGACAGTTGAGCTCACCAGCTTACCTGTAGCCCAGGTTTATAGACTTGCTCACCACCAGGGCTTGGAGGAAGTCCAGGATAGCCAGAAGTGCTCCACCCTGCAGCAATGGGGAGTGGACGAGCTTAAAGACTCCAGACAGCACAGATGAGCTGATTTTAGCCAGAGAGGAGGGGCAGGTTTTGGCCATGCAAGTTAACAAGGTAATGGACACCTAAACAGAGGAACGCATAAAGTACATAAAGCATTTTAACAGCAAAAAACAGCACCAGAAGTTTGGCCTAAAGTCATGCTTTATGGTTCAAATCCTGATTTTACTTTCTGTAGTTGGCAGTAGGTTTAGGTTTGTAGGTTTTACAGTGAAAATTAACTAGGAAGGCAACGACTCTCCACTATCATCATGGTGTCACCAAGATGCAGAGTCATAAATTAAAATTAGTTTTATAGTTGATATAAACACAACCTAGTAAAAATTTATCTATCAGTGTGGTTCAAGAATTCAACAGTAGTGAACAAGCAAGTCTGATTCAAGCAGTTCCTACTTTGCAACTTGCAGGACTTAAAGCTGCTAATACACAAAAGTAAACCTTTAGTATTGTGCTGAAGTCTGTTTCTAAATGGTTCATGGCTGTTTTGGCAGCAACGAACTGTTAAACAGGTGGCCATAATGCTATGTCTGATTGGTGTATTTTCACTGTGACAAATTAATCTCAAAAATGTTCAGTGACAAGTGATGCAAAGATTTTAGTGTTTTACAGATGGAAAAAAAATATCTGGTTTTAGAAAGAGCATTGTCGGTGTGAGTACCTGTGATACATGCATGTCGCTCTCATCCACCAGAGGAGGAATCTCACTTAACACAGGCTCCAGAGCAGCTGGCTTGATGCTGGCAGCATGATGGGTAACTAGCGCTGTGAGACACGCCAACGTGCTGAGCTTCAGAGTTCGCTGGTTTTTCCGCAAGAAAGAACCTAACACTGACAAAGCCTCCGGCAGGATGGATGTCATGTCAATCTGGAGGAGCGAGGAATGTTGCTTTCATATTTTAAAAGAAAGTCAAGTTTTATTTTTGTAAATTCATTAAGAAAAAGTTTCCTACTGAACCTTTAGTGGAGATGCAGAGATCAGGGTGAGGGTCTTCACTGCTGTCAGTCTTGTTATCTCATTTTTCAATCTGTCCAAAAAGATCCCCAAGACTCCCTGCAGCTCCGTCCCCAAGAGGTCGCCAAGATGACACACCATGTGACCCATACAGGAAATAGCTCTCTCTTTCACTTCCTGGTCAATGTCTGTTGCTTTGAGCCTCTTCATTGTTACTGAAAACACCTGGAGGAAAGAAGATTTAATAAAGAACAGGTGACAAAATAAAACACATCTGGAGCGAAACAACTGCTAACCAAAAGCAAATAAACAAAAGAACCAAAACAGGAACAAATAATAAATTAGAACAAAACAATGTAAACAACAACAAGCTTATCCAGTGAAAGAAAATAATCAGTGAAATGAGACAAAGCAAGGATAAATGTTTCTTTGATATTCTGGAGGAAGCAGAAACCTATTTTTTACTCAACACAAATAACACAGCTTTCCCAACTTATTTATGTAAGCATTTTAGATTTCCCTGTGTTTAAAGGTAAAACACAGAAGCATGGCAGATTCCTACAAGCAGGACAAGCAAAAAATATTTAAATGTTTGCTGTACATAAATCAAATTATTTTTATATCTTAAGTATTATATCTTTAAAGTAGACTAAACAGTATTTTTGGTAAACTGAAGCTGGTTTTCCTCTCCTAAAATAAACCAAAAAAAAAATTCCAACTCCAACAATGTACACTGAGTATAACATTTAAAAAAAAGGATATACCTCCTGAATGAAAGGCTTTGGGTCAAAACCTAAGGATGTGGTTGTCTGCCCCTGTGGCCTCATCACTTTGATTAACTGCTGAGTGACCAGCAGCGCCTCCGAGGTGATCTTATAGAAAGTGTCCTCAACGCATGTTAGGATGGCCGGCAGTAGTGTCTGCAGGAGCGAAAGAGAGGATAACTATGAAAACGTTGAGACGCCCAGACACCCGTTAATGGTTCAAGGTGATTTCCAAGACAACACCGAGATAACTGAGATTGTTCTGGCCAAACTTTATCACTTCCCACAAAATGCATGTCCACTGTTTTAGTTTAAAGTCTTCAGCGCAAAGCATTAAAGGAGGTTTGAACAACCTGCATGTGTGGCTGAAATGCTTGAGGATGGTGAGAGATGAGAAGAACGTGGAAGAACGAAAGAGCATCAATCCTCATGGTGGAGGAGGTGGATTTATCAGTCAGGGAAAAGACAATGCCTGGAAGAAGAAAAAAATCAGGAATTAAGAAAAAAAGAAAGCAAAGGAAAGTAAATTAAAGAGAAGGACTAAGAGATAGTTTCAGTGTGAAAAACTGAAAAAGAAAAAAAAGCTGACCTTGAATAAATTTGAGATTTATACCACATTAATAAAGATAATGGGTCAATGTCACAATGTACTGTATGTGTACCAGGTATAAGGACGGGTATATGCTCTTCCAAGGCTCCAGGTACTGTGTAGGCTAGCTCTGTGAGAAGACAGAAGCAGCCCTGTCGAGATTTAAGACTCTTCTCCTTTAACTGTTTATGGAGAGCCTTCACAATCACCGGCACCTGAACGGAGATGAAGACACATATTAAACATGAATATCTCAAAACAGGAGCCCATTTGCAAAGACACGGGTTTCCTTTCTTGACAAGAAGTGTAAAATGTTTTTTTTTGTTTCTAAAATACAGCACTTGTTGACCTCATTTAGTGACACCCCTGGTAAGGATGTGCAGTAGCATAATGTCAATCTAAAATATTAAAAATATAACACTTTGAAATCAAATTATTCATCAGGGATAGAAATCCCATGCTAGTAAAAAGTTGTTTTCAACAGTCACTGTGTGCTTTACATTTCCTAAATAATACACATGGCTAAAAAAAATAATTTCTACTTTACACTTTAAGTTCACTGCATTGCCTTCAAACATGTCTTTCTATTTCCTTTGGGCATCACATAGACTTCTTTTATTTTTCCATTTTTCACAATACAAAACAAATTTAAAACAACAACACGCTGTTCATGTACAGTAGATATTTGCTAAACTCCATAAATCTAAAAATAGCTACAGGAAGATGTAGCTATATTTAGCTTATAATGTGGATATTAACTCATTCATATCCACATTCAGGGTAATAATCGAATAAATGTGAAACAACTGGAACTATCAATTATCAGCTATCCAAGATTATCCTATCAGCAGCAGAGCATTAAAGTCAACAAAGTCCCTATAGCAACCATTAAACACTATCTATGTGCAACCAGTGTTTCCAAGGAAGTCTTTTTTTTGCCTTACCGTCACAACTGTAACCATGTGTGATTTTCTAAGTATTACTAAGCTTGTAACTAGAACAGTGTGATTTGATCAGATAATTTTAAGTTTGAGCTTTTCTGCATCAAACACACCAAATGAGGATGGTATAAAACAGTGGGGAAGAAAAACATTCTTGCCCACTGTTCACATAAAGAAGGAATACATTTGTGGATCTCAATTTTAAAAAAATTAAAGCTGTGTCCAAATTTCAATAAAAGTATGGGAATTTCAATTTTAACAATGTTTCATGCAATAATAAAAGATTCAGTTTTGGAGGCTTAATTTTTTCTTCTGTCCTCAGGTATTAACATCTGTTTTCAGCACCTCTTTTTTCAGCAAAGCGACCGTTGGTTCTTCTTCCTGGCTCGTTCCTGGCTCTGAACTGGCCGTAATGAGGCTGTGATGACTTGAACCGCCTCGTGTTTGCCTCAGGAGAGTGGAAAAAGCAGCAAAAACGTCAGCCTTCACGTTCTCCTCGCGCTCCTTGAATCGGGCCAGCAGAGCCGGGCAGATGGAGGAGTAAAAGGAGAGGAGAAGGTCTCTCCTCGTGCAGATCAACGCCTCCAGACACTTGATGGCGGAGCGGCGAACCTTCCAGCTCATGTCGTCGTCATCACTGTACTCATCATCTGATTCTGTGAGAAGTAAAACCAGGATACTCCTTCAGAGAATCATCAAGATTTATTCAAATTTATTTCAAATATGATGTTTTGACAGTGGTTAAACTGAGAACTGAAGTTTTGGACATTTTAACTTTTGATTAAAACTCAGATTTTTCTCTTTTTTGAAGACCCAAGTCAGAATCTTCATTTTTTTAATTTTGACATAAGAAACACAATTCATTAATTTATGTTGGTGAATATCAGATTTTGATATTTTTTAAATCTTAATGTTCTGCTCAAGAAAAACAGCAGATAAAAACCTGATAACAAACCTTCATCAGCTCCATCCTCTATGTCCATGCTGTCTTCATCTTCCTCGTTGTCATCATAGTTGTAGTTAGGGTCAAAGGTCATGAACTTCAGACAGAGCTTAGTCACCGTGGCAACATGAGGTGACATCTCCTTTGGACATCTAGTGAACAAACACAATGTGAGTACTAGACAAAAGTACACAATAAAGAGCAGCAAAATAGAATTATTTGCATCTTTATCCTTATCAACAGGTTACTTTGAAGTTTAGACCTTCTTGGCTAAATTTATACATTTCAGTTTCCAGTTATGTCCTCTAAATCCCAGTAAACAGTGTTATTTGTTTTATTTGAATTTATTACAGCTCAACTCTCAAAGCACGATCTTTTCAAAGAATAATAGCACTTTTACTTAATATAACACATCACCCTTAACATATCAACCCCATTGTAAAAGATGGCGGTGGCAGCATCATGTTCTGGAGATGCTGTTTTTCAACAAGAAAAGGGAAGCTGAGCAAAAGTGACAGGAGGAAAGATGTAGCCAAAAACAGAGCAACCCTGAAAGAAAACTTGTTGGTGATATTATTATTCATACAATACTATTGTCATATTTTTGAACTATGTTGTATTTAAGCATATAACTATTTCTTAAATGAGGGCAATGAACTAATGCACGGAGGACATTTTTCCGGAACATCTTTCTGAATAACACCTGTTTACAGATATCACAGTGTTTGACAGTTAGCTGTAATTAAAACGGAAGGATAAGGCAAACAAAAAATGCAAGCTCAAACAATTCAATGTAAACAAGTGAATGAAAAATGTTCAATAAAATTCATGTGATTGTTATAAAGAACTTTTACCAACAAACACCTAAAACTGTGACCCAACCAAAAGCGTTTTTGATGAGAGCCAAAGAATGCATCTTCTTCTAAACAGGTGATCAGGTTACTTTTCTAACCTGTGGTGCACTGAGGTGCACATACAGGCTTCACATTATCAGCCAGTTTGTTTGTTTGTGACTCTGTGTGTAATTTATTCTGTTCGTGGTGAGATTGTCTAAATTTCCCCAGATAATTAACCTGTCCAGTGGTTTGGGGTTAGGGTGGGGTGAATGTCTGATGAGGAGCATTAATGAATGGACAGGAAATGGGAGAAATTCAATATAATGTTTTCCTGAAGTGAAGGAAGCAACGTGTTTGTTTGTACCTTCGTATAAAGGCTTCAAAGGCCTGGAAGCAATACTCCCTCAGCTCATCGTCCTCCACACTGGTAAACTTCACCACCATTGGGATCAGTTTCTCTAAATGCTCTCCTGCAGAAAAACAGGAAAGAAATCTAAAGTTACAATAAATTGTGACACATCACTTCAATTTAAACAGTTATACCAGTCTATAAAATGTTTGTTATGAAAATACAAACCTGTTGCAGCAACCACAAAAGTTATGGTTGCAATGAGAGCAAGTATAAGTTTGCAAACCATAGCATCGTAGAACACCATAGAACTTGCATTGAACTTTCAATGCTTTCATGAAGTTCATACACTATGGAACCATTATACACCATAGAACTTGCATTGAACTTCCATTGCTTTCATTAAATTCACACACTATAGAACCATTATACACCATAGAACTTGCATTGAACTTTCATTGCAACATTTTAGGGACGGTTTTCGACAATTAGCTATTTTTGAATAGTAAAGGCTGCCAGAGCTACAAATGATTAATTTCTTTGTTTTGTGCAACCATAGTGTTATACCTGTGAGTGATATGGACTTTTTTAATTACACATTGTGGATGTGTAAATGTAATTGGCTGAACACGCATAACTACTTGCTAGATAAGCTACACTTTTGAATATGGGAAACAATGTCTATACATCCATTTCAATGAATAAATGTGAAAAAAGCGTGGTTTTTTTTTTTGGATGACATTGGGTATAGAGAGAGAGGAACACCAAAGAGGCTAGAACTCATTCAAAAGGACAAATATGTATACCTAAGCCAAAAAAACTAAAAGTGCTAAAACGGAGTCAGAAAATTAGATGTCATCATTATTTCATTTCTATTAGATTTTATAGGAACATACTGTTATAAATATGATGTTAACACATTTGAAACATACCCATTATAAAATTTCATTAAAAAAATCTAATTGTACCCTGAGAAAAGAGAAAATTTCTCACCAACTCGATGGCCGCCTTGCCGACTAACAGCTGCCAAGCACTGGATGTATGTTCTCATCAGTGATGTTTGCGGGTTCTTTGCCAGTTCTTTCAACAGGTGTTCAGTCAGCTGAGAGAAGAGGGCGGGGCTACAGCAGGGCACCAACTGGCCGAGAGCCAAGATGGAACGCTTCCTCACCGCCATTCTGGAGCTGGTAAGCTGGATGATGAAGGTAAAGAATAAACAGCTGAACAGACAAAGAAAGATTGATTTCAAGATAAAGCCTTCAAAATGGCTATAAAGTAGTCTTCCCAGTTTCAGCAGCAAACAACCTTACTTATGGTCCATATTATGAACGGCCACTACTCACAGAACACTTTATTTACATCTGTATTTGAGATATATATTTAGTGTACTGGAGTACAAGCTAATTTTAAATAAAAAATATTAATCAGTTTGTTCAGCACCTGAGGTTGCAACATTAAATTCAGTGAACCTTCTCCCCTTAGCACTTGAGTTACATGTACTCCAAGACAAAAGTGTAATACACCATCCAATGTGTTTTTATAGACTTTCAAATAGTTTTGTTTAGACACAATATGCTAAAAACCGCAATCTTATGCTGAGATAAAGACTATCTGATAGATTTTCAATTTCCAGTGTGGGTTGTTGTAAAAAGGCAACTGGGGACTCTCTCCTGTTGCAAAAATGTTTCAAAGTTACTGAGATCTTTTTGTATGTACAAGTGATCTTGTACAAACTCTTCTCTCAAAAGAAAGAGAAGTGGAGGAGTGTTGTGCGACGTATTTTTTGTTTGTTTTAAATACAAAAGGGCACATACATTGTGTTAAGGCAACAAGAAGATATTTCAAACTGTCTATTTCAAAAAAGACATAAGTTGGAGTCCAGCTCTAACCTCAGAGCATACTTGATCTCTTACATTCTTTATTTGAACAGTATGGCCTTTAATGTTAAACTCTTCTGGCTTATTTCCCAGTTTCCAAATGCTCTGATGCACAGCATTTAATTAGTTCCATGTTTTATATTTACTTTTGTTGTCCCTTTGTTGTGCATCAGACATTTTCTTTTTGCTTGTTTAAATTAAATCAGCACTACTGTGAACAAGTTCAGCCCCTGCACAAATTTGCAAATTGTTTGCAGTCATGATAATATAATTGAGATTTTACGACATACTCTACCACAAATTATTGAAATGTGTCAAGACAAATGTAAACATGTTCTACAAGGCTTCAGTTTACTCTTTAAATATCATCTAGTCCACCCAACTGCTGTCAGAAGTGACGTAATTAGTAAAAATAGATTCTTCCTGTCTGCAATATATCCCAATATGAATCTAGCTGTTTTGCAAAGGCTTTGACAGCGTCATTATGACAAAGCAACACATTAGAAATGTCAGGATAAACATTTTCAGAGGTTTAAATAAAGACAAAAATATAAAATAATATCCCAAGTTTTGCATATCACACAGAACGCTGTTTTATTGATAGTTTTCAAACAGAACAAGTATGGGCCAACGACAAGCCTGGCAAAAAAGCTGTAAACCAGAATTTTGCTATTTATCAGTGTTCTGAATTGTAAAGACATTTTCCACAAATCTAACCTATATGAAAGAATGGCATGAGACATTACAAAAAAAAATTTGTTCTGGTCAAACAATAACAAAGTCAACTTTTTGGCCTCTGTAGAAAATGCTATGTGGGGAGAAAATAAATTCTGCTCATTACCCTAAACACTGTCAAATACAGTCGTGGTAGCAACATGCTGTCAAATACAGTCGTGGTAGCAACATGCTTTTCTTCAGTAGTGACATGGACAATGACCAGAGTTGATGAAAAAATGTCTTGAGCTAAATACAAGACAATCCCTACAGAAAACTTGTTAAAGACTGCAGAATGGTCGATTACATAAAATTAATTATATTATTATGCATGGATGTTTTGTGGTACTTTTTTAAGAAGTTGTTTTTTAAATAACACTCCAATTAGAGTTTGTTTTCATCAGTTTGTTACCTGAGGCAGCAGGCTGGAGAGGAGAGAGCTGTGAAAACCAACCAGAGCGCCACCCAGCCTGCAGGGGAAAACAAAATGCTTAAAATACACAACAAATGCTTAAAATACTTTAGTTTATCTGTTTGTATCTGTGTCTGTCCATTTCTGTTCTGATAGCATCAAATATATCTAAGATACAGACAAGGTGCTTTGCAGGTGTGTGCTGCTAATGCACTGACCTATAATTGAAGAATAATTACCCTTAAGCAGTTGTTTGCCCCATACGTGGTCTTACTATAGTTAATGATATTTTGCCTCAACAGTTGCAACATACTTTCAATAACCTTTTACATACTACCTCATTTATTTGATTAACACCTCGTGTGATTTTTAAAAGAGACTTATATTTACCTTCCTAACATGTCACACAGAATGTCCAGAGCCTCTAACTGAACGGACACGTCTTCTTGTTTCCCCAGGGCACCAATCAGCTGAGAGGTAATCTTCTTACACACACTAGCTGTGAGACTCAAACCTGCCAACATCACGGAGAAATTTAGGATGAGGTATCATTCCTAAAATCAAAACACAAATCTCATGGACATTCATTCAAAATTTAACTCTTTATTGGCTCTTCTGGCGTACAGAAGAGCCAACCAGCCCTCACCTGAGGCAGACAGTGGCAGCTCAGCGATCACGGCCTTCAGTCCCATGCTGGAAATGTCTCTCAGCTGCTCCTTATCTGACGTCATGTTGGTACAGAGTATGTCCACCATAACCTCCACCTGAGGCTCCTTCACTTTACTCACCAGAGGGGCCAGACTAAAAGTCCAGAATATTGTACCTCAGTTTACAAAAGTTTGTTTTTAATGCAGACATATACATTTATATCTTATTTCATTGTTCCATTGAAATTAAAAGAGACTTCCAGTATACATGTTTGTCTATCCCAGATAAACAGTTTTTGGGTGTGATTTTTACTTCACACCCAAGTGAAGTAAAAATGTAAGTAAAAATCACTTACATTTTAATTAACTTTTAATAAGTTAATTAAAATGCAAATAAAATGAAAACATTCATCAAAAGAAGTCATATTAGTAAATGGATATTTTTCATCAGTAAGTAAATAGTGAATGAATTTCATATAACTGATGTATGAAAGCACTGGTTTATGTTTAAGTGAATGACTGTTCAACATATTCCACACCGTTTGAGGAATACATCTGTTGTAGGTTTTACCATTTTACAGCCAGGTTTTGCACCTCTCCGTTTTTGTCCTCCAGCAGTCTGAGCAGCATGTTTACCACCTTTCTCTCACTATCCTCATCCAGTTTAATGCTGTCTTTCTGCAGTTCCAACATCAGGTCATTGGTGGCCATAAACCTGGTTGCACAAACATACCATAGAGCAAATACAAACTCAAACACAGGTTCAAAAAGGGAGATTGTGTATTGTTAAAAGGGAGATTAAGACATAAATTTTATTGAAAGAATTATACAGTGAAATGCCAGTGAGAGTAAACCGACTAAGATAAAGCTATGCTGTATTTAGAGAAGACTAACACATTTGAAGCAATATTAACAAGTTATCAATTATTAGCAATGTTTTGTTCCATATTGTTTCCCTGATTAAATTGAAAGCAAACATTTCAAGTTTGCCAATAAAAGACAAGGAGTAAAGCCTTTATTTTTTACCATTAAATATCCACCATGACAGTTCTGTATTTTATGTATTTGATTTGACTTTTTTAAACATTTCTGGAAAACCTTAAGTTTTTTCCCCCTTATATTTAGTTAACTAACGGCATTACGAGACTTGGTAAATAATATGAGTTGTGTGAGCAACTTATAGAGTCGGTAAATATGAAAACAAAATCACAAACAAATAGGTTTTACTTTGGAAAGAGGTGGCATTCCCATGACATCAGTCAGACTAAATGTGTCATGTCACTTTCAGAGGGTGCTGACAAACTCTTACTTTACCTGAAATCTTTGTCAGTTGATGTCATTTTCTCCAACAAGCTGGAGATGTGGTACGAAACACTCGACATGGTGGTAATCTAACCGCTGACACCGTAGCTATGGAACTTATTACCTGTGGCAAAGCGGTGAAAGTGGAGCAAAAGATTTACCCTGACAACATGGCGAGGCTGGTGGGCTGAAGGGAGAGCAAACGGTCGGTGGAACCTGACACCTAGTGGGCAAAGATAAAAATAGACGATAAGTCAGAGTGTAGTGGTTTTTGTCGCCCCCATGTGGACTTAAAATGTATCACACCTAAGTCTTTCATGTGCAAGAATAGAAGAATTGTAGTATCTAGTTACTATAGTCGAATAGATTTTTCAGGTATCTGTACTTTACTTATGTGTTTATCTTTCTGGTGACTTTTTACTTTTACTCACAACATTTTAAGAGAAATACCTGTGCTTTCTTCTCACATTTTCACATATGTCTTGCTACTTTCATGATGAAAAAAAAAATAAAATAATGACGTGGAGTCATATCAAATTGGAGCAAAAGTGACCTTCCATGTTGTTGGCTTAAAGAACAATTAGGAACAAATTCGCTGTTTTTTATGCAATCTAAATTGTCCTGACCTGACTGAGATTTGAAGAAAAACTACATCATAGGTTTTTTTTGTTTGCTTTGTTTTTTTATTTCTATACCAACACATCTTGTGAGCAAAAGAAAACAAATAATGTATTTTGTATGACAAGTATTTTAGACTTTTTGTATTCTTGGAGGTAAATATTACTTTTTATACATTTCAAAACTTCATTTTTTTACTTTTACTTGAGGAAAACCTAGAGTTTTTTTTCATACTAGTATCTGTAGTTCTACTCAGTGGCTGTTTCTGGTGTGTGTGCGACATGGGCAACTGCCCAGGACAGCATCTTGTCAGAACGGTCGTCCGATGTTTAGCATTTAATATTATCCAGGATATTTAAGTTGGTTTTTTTTTTTATCTCTAATGCTTACCGGTATCCTTGATGTTCAACATTATTGCCAATGTTTATCGTATCTCGGATGTTTAACACTGTCCCTGAAATCAAGCGTTATCTCCAGAAAAGTTTCCTACTACGTTGAACTTTGGAGATAACATTAAACATCTAAGGCATGATGAACATCAGCAACATCCTTAAACATTAAGGACAATGTTAATTGGAGATAAAATAAAAAATTGGGGACAATGTTAAAGATTCTGGACGACGTTAAACATTGGAGATAACATTTGAGATAATATCAGTGATGGCGTTGTACCCGATGTTTAACATTGTTCTTTTTTCTGTCTTATCTCAAAGAAATCATCATGTCCAACCTCCATATTAAGAGATAATTTTCTAGGATTTTTCAGTTTTATTTATTTTTATTTTAGCAGACAGACAGATTGTGAGAACATCCCTGTAAAGAAATCAGAAATGGTCATGTAACTCCCAGGAGCTGAAGGGAACTAGGATGGATCAATGGAACCAGAATGAAGGGAACCAGGATGGATCAAGGGAATTATACGATGGATTCAGATTTAGCTTAGCGGTTCAGTTCGGACTGAAAGCAGCTTCACTTGAGGACAGCAGAGTTAATTTCTTGTTGTGAATTCTCTCCTCCAGCCTCCAGCGGCTCAGTGTGACGAAGCAACTCAAACTGTGAACAGGTGAGGTCGTTTTTAGGCTGTCTGATCTCAAACCTCCCCCATCAGCGGTGCCTCAGATGAGTAAGTCATAGGGACATGACGCCGACCCATGTGCCTCATTACTGATGGTACCGGAGTCTAATTGCATCAAGCTGCTGTGGAACACATGATGAAAGTCTCCCACTGCTCAGACAAATAAAAAGGAGAAACAAAAACACAGTTTAGAGATGAATTATTTTCAGCAGACTCTTTGTTGTGGAGATGGAAAATAAAAACCCAGCCAAGAAGAAGGAAGCTGCTCAGTGGAGGACCGGAGGGAAGATTCATCTTCTTCTGGTCCTAACAGGAAATAAAACACTGATAATTGCGTAAATGAAAAGATGTAATGCCAGAGACAAGCCAATCACAATAAGCAATATATCAGTTAATCACATGATGAATTAAAACAAGCTCAATTTCCATTTGCATGATCGTTTCTATTTTCTCTTTAAGCATAATGACAAAAGTATTCCATCTGGTGATTTGGTCTCAACTAGCAATTTTTGAAAGACTTTTTTTTCCCCCAGAGACTTCATAATTTGTTTAATTGATTTATATATTTTTTTTCTGTTGTTTTGTTTATTTATTTGGGATATCTGAAGCAAACAGGGCAAAGGTCAAGCTGTTGTATTTCTATTCCCCCTCAGTGTCCCACTAAATAAAAGAGAAAATAACCTTCAGTTTTAAGGTCTCTAGAGTGAAAAGTTAAACTCAGTTTCTCAGACGTTTCCAGACAAGGTAGAAACATTTGGGTCCTTTTCATCATCTGCTGTAGCTAAAAACACTCGGATATTTCTGCTCTGCTGTAAAGCTGGAGCGTCTGACTCCACAGGTACAAGACTCTAAGTAATAAAGTTTTATTTCTCTCTCAGCAGAGGAAGGATACCTTTTCCTAACAGGCAGCTTATGGGCTCTTCTTATGGGCTCTTTGCACATACCGCGCTGACCTCATATCCGCATGAGCGAAATGCGGCTCTCTTTCTTCCGCTTTGAGTTACCATGACAGCTAGAAAAGACAAAGTAGTATTTCAGAAGCAAATTAAGCAATACCATGAACATTGTTGTCTTCCAAATATAATGGGCTTTTTATGCTTTCATGGATTTCCAAACGATCCTGAATTAAAAAGACAACTGTTATTTTGAAA
Organism: Xiphophorus couchianus; assembly: GCF_001444195.1. Lineage (NCBI taxonomy): Eukaryota > Metazoa > Chordata > Actinopteri > Cyprinodontiformes > Poeciliidae > Xiphophorus > Xiphophorus couchianus. Next base: position 8,897,994 of record NC_040247.1, read on the forward strand.
ATCTACACTTGGCAAAAAAAAAAAAAAAAAGTAGTCAAAGTCCAAAAGACTTTGACTACTTTTGTCAAAGTGGTGGCTTGTAAATATTCGTCGCTACAAGTTAAAGCTAACGCTGCACAGCAAATTTTGCAGCCTTAGCTTCTTTAGCCTAAAACTACCGGGGGGAGACGGATGGTAAATAAAGAAGCTGTCCCTGTGTTATTTCCATGGAATCACTTCTGTATTCAGCCAGAAAGAGTTCATGGGAACGAGTGAGCAGACCAGAGCCAGACAGCCGAGCAACTGATCCGCCTGTACACACTGTAAACACCATACTATTTGAGTTCTTCACAAGAAGCATGCAAAAGTAATAAAACAAAATAACACGGAGACCTTGAGGAACACGGCCATATTTTTCTAGAAGCAAAAACTTTGAACCTAGACAGTGAGCTGAACTTGAACTCTGACACCAGTGCTGCCCCACTTTTAAGATATGGGGCTTGATGTGCTTCCTCATGCTTTGGAAGCAAAATGCCCGAACCGTAATCTCCCCCGTTACTTGGTCTCTGTTTGACATTAACGACAACAAACACACATAATATACTTGAAAATAAATACATAATAAGGTAAAAACATTGAATGGATTAAAATATTTAGATACTTAAATAGCACATTGTTATAAGAAAAATGTCTGAGAATATTCTCTACTAGCATAAGCTAAAGTTAATGTTAGTCACAAAGTTTTAAGAAAGTAAAACATACCTTCGTATCTGTGAATGCATAACGAGGCGTACATCTTAAAACCTTTCTCCAGTTTACTTGTTGGGGCTTCGGATCGAGGTGCATCATTAATTGTCACCTTGGGCAAGTCCTGCAAGCACCTAGAGTAAAATGCCATTTTCAATAAACAGGGGAGTCTTCAGAAACCATGAATTAAACACAGTTCATCATTAAAACTCAGAGCTTGTTAGTAAGCATAAATAACCAGAGACTCTGGATAATCTACTGAAGACACTTTTGTTCCAACCTGCTTCTGAGACTTGAGAGAACAAAATTGGTGTCAAACTTTTGTGCAGCAAAAATTTTCTTCTGAATCATCCATCCATCCATTCATTTTCTTACAGTCCTATCCCTCTGGGCTTGGGAGGGGTGTTGGTGCCTATCTCCAGTGTTTGTGAATCATTTTAAAGATATTAATAAATGTCTCCAAAGGTCAACCAGCCCCTCCCCATTTACAAATTATAATCAAGCAAACTGAGCAAAACCCCTAATTAGCTCCAAACACACACACACACTGTTCTGATACATTTTTAAGAAAATTGCCTGAAGCTCTGTCTTGTTAGGTGGAACCGTTCTCCGTCATTCGTTGTTCCACCCGGTAGGGAGGAAGGCGGGACTCCGTGGAAGCGGTTTCTGTACTTGTTGCCACGTCGGACTGTTGGGTGAACCTGGAGAATTAATTTGACATATACTTGAGTAAATATTTTTAGGAGGACTAAATAACAGTCATGGTGAGTTTGAGTACTTATAAACTTAGCTGCTGGTCAAACTGCTTCAGGACAACAATGATACTTATCATGAATAAGTACTGACGTCCTCGCATAGTTAGCAATTCGTTAGCACAGTGGCTAAAGAGAGGAGGCAAATCTCTCTGTGATTTGTGCTTAATTATGATCTTTTTGTGATTTAAAGGTTTCTGTTATTAACACAGTGGACACCTCGCATGAGGACATGATAGTGAGTATTTCATTTTTTTTTTCATTCCCGTAATATGTTGTTGTTGCTCGAAGCTAACATAAGGGGCTGGTGTTAAGAATTATCTTTATTGAAACGTTGTTTTATATGTTTTTGGCAATATACAGAAATGTATATTGCCCATTTATAACATTTATCTGTTTTTATCACTTATAAAATACGTGGGAGATGCACTTTGTAATCAAGAAAGCATCTAACAGTGATTATGAACATTTGTTTACTGTAAACGTTTATCAGAAGCACATTACTGTGTATATTAAGGTTATTATTGTATTTTACAGACATGTTTATTTGAGAAACATGAAACTGCAATTAATTTGTATACGAAAAATAGTCTTTTTATTACTTTTTATTTTAGATAGACACGTAGCAGCAAAAACACAGTGATTGTTATAATTACAGTATTCGCAGCATTTTTTGTAGATGTAGTTTAATTTTAATACTTAAGAAAATGTGCATCAGCTACATTTGGAAGTCAGCTTGAGTGTCAAAATAACATTCATCAAGAGTAATGGGTATCTCTGGCACTTTGTCAGGCATCTCATTTTAAAAAGAACTTCAAATCATGGGGAGTCACCGGACATCTTTGTAGTTTTGGAACCTCATATTTTTACAGCCTTTGTATGCCTCTGTACAAGTATGCAAAGACCCATGTCATATTTAATTTAATTCAATTTAAAAAGTAGTGAATTAGTACAAAAGGAAAATTAAAATAATTATTTAATAACTATCTACCAACAAAATGATTATAGTAACATAATGTTTTGCTTGCTTGTTTTTATTTTATTTTCTAATTATCTTTTAGTGCTTTGAATTACCCCACTGCTGAAATGTGCTATGCAAATAAAATTGTCCTGCAAAGTGGTGTTGAAGGGAGTCTGTTTTAAAACAGACTAATTTATGTTTTGGTTTGTATGATTAGCCTCGAAAGATACAGAATGTAGTTTAAGATACAGAATTGTCTTTGAAAATCCCAGAATCTGAAATTTGTTTTCTGATAAAAACTGGTACTCATTTCTTCAGTTTCATGTTTTGAGTTTTTCAGCTTGTGTCACTGGTAACCAATCATGAAACAGTGGAGCATTCCTGGTTGTGTTTGTTTCAGCACGATGCCCAGATGGATTACTATGGGACTCGGCTTGCCACCTGCTCCTCTGACCGCACCGTCAAGATCTTTGATGTCAGGAATGGAGGACAGATTCTGGTGGCAGATCTCAGGGGGTAAGAAACAGAACCAGGAGGACTAAATCAACAACAAGAAAAACTTTTACATACTGTCAAGATCCAAAAGTAAATAACAAGCAATATTTTTCCATTGTTCCTCTGGTCACAATTTATTCTTTTCTTTTATGCCATGTTGTTTTTTGTCATTTTAAAGGTTATATTCATTTATTGTATTCATTGTACTTAAGTGGAATTGAAGCCATTTCTTATGTTGAATTCCAATAATTGTTCTTTTTAGACACGAAGGCCCCGTGTGGCAAGTAGCGTGGGCTCACCCGATGTTTGGCAACATTCTGGCTTCTTGTTCTTATGACCGAAAAGTCATCATCTGGAAGGAGGAGAATGGAACCTGGGACAAGATGTACGAGTACACTGGACATGAATCGTCAGGTTGGTAGATAGCCTTGAATCTATTTTCCTCCTCCTGCTTAGCTGCTGATTCTGTGGAGAAGAAAACCAATCCTTGTCTGGCTGCAATGTTTTTGTTAATATTTGAACTACTGACCATTTGTTTCCCATAATGAATAACAAACTCAACAACAAGGTAGTTCATAAATTGAAGTGCAGGCATATATCAAGCGCATGTTTAATATAATCAGTAGCACTATGTAAAACTGTAAAAGTTTTAGCTCGTGTTAAAGCCATCTTCCTTTTTATTATAAAATAATACACATTTTCCATTTTGTATTGTAAATAAACTGTTTATTTTTTCCCAGTGGTCCTTATATGTTGCTGTTAAATGAATTTCAGCATTTTCCCACTTTTTTTAAGCATTCATCGCTTATTTTATTGGTCATGTGGCTTAGAGACTAAAACATCTCATTTATAGGGATCATACAGTTTGCATTTAGGAGTATTTCCTATCCCTTTAGAGCAACCTGTGTCCATATTTCATGACAGACTTCAGTCATCTAATGATGAATTGGTTCTGAGAGAATTTTCAACATTCTGTGAAGACGTTGATCTTGTTCTTTTCGCCATCCCTCTGTGTCCACAGTGAACTCTGTTTGCTGGGGTCCATATGAATTTGGTTTAATTCTGGCCTGTGGAAGCTCAGACGGGGCGATTTCTCTACTCACATTTACTGGAGATCAGCAGTGGGACGTCAAGAAGATTAGCAATGCACACACTGTGAGTCAAGTGGTAGAAGTAGTCTATGATTCCTGTCATTGTTTTGTTTATTTTTCTTTGCTGTTCATTTTGAGGAGTGCGTTTAGTGTAAATCTAAGGTGTATTTTTGCTGCAGATTGGCTGTAATGCAGTCAGTTGGGCTCCTGCTGTAGTCCCAGGCAGTCTGATCGATCAACCATCTGGACAGAAACCAAACTATGTCAAACGTTTCGTCTCTGGAGGCTGTGACAACCTGGTTAAACTCTGGAAGTGAGTCTCTGTTGTCCAACATTTCTGTAGTGATTATGCTTTTTGTTTAATTCTTATTTAAGTAGATAGTTTAATAGTGATTATAAGCCTTTTTTAAGATTCATGCTAAGCGTTTAAGTAATTTGTTTTTGCGCATTTATGATTTTCTTTTACATGCTAGTTCTTTCTGCAAGACAAAGAATGCAGAAATTTCATATTTGGTTAATTTTAAGCATTTTTTGTTACATAGTTAAACTTCCTTTAATATTTTACAAATGTATGTTCTGCTAGTAGACTTTCAACATCATTTTAAGGTAAATAACTAATAACTGGAAATTGTTATGTGAACAATTACCTTTTAGTCAAGTATTTATTTTTGCATCCACTTAAAAACCCAATATGTTATGCTTTAAGTGTGGCTTCCTCTATGCAGAGAGGAGGACGGTCAGTGGAAGGAGGACCAGAAGCTGGAGGCGCACAGTGATTGGGTGAGAGACGTTGGCTGGGCTCCTTCCATCGGTCTTCCCACCAGCACCATTGCTAGCTGCTCCCAGGTAAAGTTTTAAGGTGTAAATCCCTGTGGGTTTACTAGACTCATTTTCTAAAACATAGTTATTGTTTCTTTTATCCCTTATAAAACACTAAAGAGAATGTAGTACTTTGCTTTGCACTCAATTATTTACTTTTACCACCAGGTGGAGCCATAAAACTATAATGTTTTATAGGTGGTTGGTGGTTTAAAAAAGAAAAAAGTTATTGTATTAAGATTTTTCTTTTTATGGCCGGGCTAAATTAAGTATAACTGCTAATAGAGTGTAACCTATTGAATGAGTTTCATTGCTGTAGATACATTTTGAGTAAGTTAAAAATAATTATTGAAGGGGTTTCATCCTGTAAATGTAAACATCTGTTTCTTTATGTCACTTCCAGGACGGGCGTGTGTTTATTTGGACGTGTGACGACCCTGCTGGCAACACCTGGACGGTCAAACTGCTCCACAAGTTCAACGATGTGGTTTGGCACGTCAGCTGGTCCATTACCGGAAATATACTGGCAGTTTCTGGTGGAGACAACAAGGTAAAATATACCATCACGTTCTTAAGAGTCTTGATAAGTACAAATATAAATGTGGTTGAGATCTAAAAGCTGAAGGTAAAGATTTGTGTACCTTCTTGTGCCTGTAGGTGACACTGTGGAAGGAGTCCATGGACGGTCAATGGGCGTGTATTAGCGATGTCAGCAAAGGCCAGGGCGCCGTTTCCACCATTACAGACACTCAGCAGAATGAGCAGTGACAACCTTACAGCAAAGAGTACAGCTTTAAGAAATTGATTAACAAACATGCTGGACATTTGGACTGACAGCAAACTGCTGTCCAGAGTGACTGAGCTCAATCGGATCTGTTTTTGACTCTTGGATGTCTGCTAAGACAAGAAAAATGTTTCAACATGAGAAAGATTGAAGAATAAATGTTTTTTTTTTATGTTAAAAAATTCAACCATGGTTTAGAATTTGTTTTTGTAGCATTCACTCCAATCTCAGTATTTTAGTTTCACCAACTCACACCAATTCCTCCTGAAAGCTGGTCCAAATGAAACTTTAGTTGTAAAAATATTCTGCTTTTCCTATTCAATTAGCTCTTTTTTTTAAACATTCTACTTTCATCGCCAATAAATCATCAACCCCCAGGTGACATCAGCTTTCTTCAAAGCCTGTGTTAATCCACAGTCACTGTTGACTGATTCCTCCAAATAAGATCTGAGTTGAAAAGAAATATTCATGCATGTACATTTTTTTTTGCATTAGTTTTCCGATAATTCAGCTTCTTATCTCAGGCTGTGAACAGATCCCTGTGTTCTCAGACCGCCAAATTTAGGCTTAATCTCTTAGACTAAAAGCTGCTTCAATCAGTTTCAGATACAAGTTAACTGAATGTTGCACTTTGTCACCATTGAATGCAACATAATTCTAAACAGTTTGGTTTGTATGATTAGCCTCAAAACAATACAAAAAGTTTGGTTGTTTTACTTTTATGATTTCAGACAATAAATGGTGAGATTGTTTTTCACATTTGATGTAATTAAATAACTGTTAGTGTTAAAAATCTTATGTCTTTGCATTCTTTATGTTTATTATTAATCTAAAAATAAAATGTGAAAAACTAGATGTTTTTGTCAGCTGAAATGAAAATCATTTTTCTGCATTTATTCAGTCATCTTTTAATTTAGGCAACTAAATTCTTAGTTAAATTGATTTTTAGCAGAAAATGAAAACTGCAAAGCATTCTGAGTTTGTCCACTAGGCTAGAAGTGGTTGAATTTCGGCTTCTTTGCTGCAGTATTTCTTCCTGTCATTCTTCTTGGTCACTGACAGGAAGTCTGACTGATAAAGGGCCATCCCTGGAAGTCAGCTAAATGGATGTGGTCAACCTTTTAGCTGTGCAGTTTCATGTTGAAAATACTTGTCTCTTAAAAGTTTAAGTGTCTTTTGGTGTAGAAGTGCTTGGAAGAAGGTACTTGTAGGATATTTATTCTTTTACTTTCTTTTTTTAAAGGGATTTTATTTATCTGAATATGAAACTTCTGCAATAACATTCCATGTTAAGAAGTCAAAATGTCTGAAAATGTTAAAGAAGAAGAAAGCAACAAAATTGGTAATGAATTACCATTAATGAATTTTTAACTCTGTTTACAAACTGACAGCAGGTGGACGGTGTTCTAACTGATAGATCTCAGGTCACAAAAATTACACAAAGGGGAAAAAGAGGAAGTATTTGTTGTCTCTCACGTCCTGATGGATCTGCAGCTGCTTCACTTCCTCTTTTTTTTATCTGCTCTCTCATTCCTCTTTCAAAGCACCACTAAATGAATGAAACCATATTTTCAGAGGAAACTGCAACTTCAAATAAAGAACCTCTAATGAGGAACCTTTCCTCAGAGTCTCATGAGGAAGATTGGAGAATATTGTCATTGAAAAGAACTTTGCTCTTCCTGGAAAGTTACACAAACTCCAAATGTGGGAGTTTGTGTAAGTTTGTGGGAGTTAATTTAATCAAGCAGAATATTTCTTTCTGTGTTGAACTTTGGTCCCTCTGATCTGTGATGCAGAAAAGTGCCATGGTTCTAAATGCTTGCACAGAAGCAGGACGCTTGTTATTCATCTGATAAGATATATGCTGCTGGGCGTACAAAGGTTCATATGCTTTGAGGTTGTGGGCAACAGAGACACTTCCTGTATTACTGCAGAGTGAAGCGTCTGTGTGCAGACACATAACACTGCAACACTTCCAAAGTCGTCTGATTTATCTCCAACGGTAAGAACTTTCTTCTACTAAGTTCACAATCTTTTCCTTCCTTTACTAGTCAGTAATTAGTCAGTCATTTGGTGATGTTAGTTTCTTTTTAGAATCTATAAAATAAAACATCTTTTTGTTTCATTGCTTTTGACAGTGTTGAGACTGTGGAGTTGTGCTTCCATTCATTACTTCAATCAATTATTGTCATCCTTTTACTCCCACACATTGAAGAAAGAAACATCCAAATGCTGCATGAACAAACATTCATGCAAAACATGTCTGGCGGTTTAACTACATTTCTTATCTTCCCTTTTAATAAACATTCCATAAGAGTTATCAGTGAGCTACAGTTGGCAGCATTTCCAGCACATGACCCATTTCTTTGACTTGATGAAATATGCTTTGCCAAAATGTAGAGGACCTACTCTAAATTTGTCTTTTAAAAGTTTATTTTAGTTTAAGTGTTCACCACTTCGTTTTTGAAGCGCTTCCAAAAACGAAAGCGCTTCGTTCAAAGATGAAAGCGCTTCGGGACTTTGGACTTGACTACGTTTTTTTTGTTTTTTGTTTTTTTGCCAAGTGCAGATTTTCAAAATAAAGTCACCTCTAACCAACCCACAATTCACTCATAGATAAAAAGGCGTCAGTGCTTACAAGAGTGCAAGCAGTAGTTGACGAATTTAAGAATAATGGTCAATTTTCACTCGGTTCTTTTGTTCCTGTTTACAGATTTTCAGATACTGTTCTTTTGAGAAATTTTAAGGCCTGCCAGTGTTTTGACAACTGTCCTGTTTTTAAAAGGCTATACAAAGAGAAGCAACATTCATCTATCTGATCGGAGGTCCAATGTGAAGTGTGCGCAGTCAGGATATCTCATAGCACTTCCTGCTTCCCTCTGCTGACATGCTTTTGTGGAGATGTTGAATTCATATTACAACAGGACTTAAGCCTTGTGCACATTCCCAAACATCTAACTACTATTTTGGTTGGTCAGCAAATTGGCCCGACCCAAACCAAACTACAAACTAATCATCTCCATGATGAACTCATACTGAATTTCATGAAAAAGTGCCCCTTCCTAGTATTTAGTTCATATACTATTCAGTACATTGACATACTTTTCAGTAAATTACTATTTCTGCATCAAAAAATCAATTTTTGTGTTGGACTTTTTGAAACAATACTATAGGGATTTTTTGTTGTTTTCTGTTCACAGTGTCCTGTTAGTTGGGGTGTTTTGACCGTGTGAAACAGACAGTTGCTTTATACAACACAGTTGAGCCTAACCACATAGCTTCTCTGTGGTTATGTTCTTATTTCACCAAATTCCTCCTGCGTTTGTGACTTTTCTTTTTTTTTCATTTGTTTATTCATTTAAATTATCTTTTTTTGTTTCTAAACAGGTCAAAATGAAAGTCGCAGCCTTTAATGTGAAGAACTTGGGACATCAGAAAGTCACAGACAAAATGGTTTCCCAGCACCTTACTAAGGTAATAGAACTATTTTCATCTTTACAGCATTTAATAATGAGATATATGATGCAATGTAGACATATATTGTTTACCTGGTTTGTGTTTCTCCCAGATAATCTCTCAGTACAGTGTAATTGTGATACTCGAGGTGGTAGATAAAAGCGGCAAAGCCATGGAGACGTTGCTTAAAAAACTCAATTGTACTGCGTAAGTGTAAAGTACAAAATATCTTAGTGTAGACAATGGATAAAACCCTTGACATTCATAAAAGCATTATGTGTCATCATGATGTCTTCTTGTGTTGCATTTGATCCAACAGAGATCATCCGTATAAAATGATCTGCAGCTCCAGTCTGGGCAGAAACACCTACAAGGAGCAGTTTGTTTGTTTCTACAGGTGGGGAGAGATTTACTGCTAATAATGTAGAATTAAAAATTAAACGTTCAAGTCTCTGTTAAACTAATGTGTTATGCTTTGTTATGTTGAACAATGAATGACATAAGCAACTTCATGTGGTGAGGATTTAGAAACTCAAAATCTAACTTACATCGAAAGCAAACAACACTGTCTCTTTATAGAGGAGGCAATTTTGCTTATGTATTGTTAGAAATAGGACAGAAAGTAACAGCTGAAAGTAAATCTCCTCTTATTTATGGCTTAAAAATGTTTTTTCTCCCAAAGATTTGAGTAATAAAAAACCAACAATAGGTCAGATAATCATCAAACCTTTAAGCCAATGGGCTACAACATTTATCACTCCAACAAGCTACAGGAAGCTGAGACAATAATTCTCACAGATTCACCAAAACTGGACAATAACAGGTTTAAAAAAGCATCTCCTTGTTTAGCTGCACATTAAGATCGAAGGGTCACAATTGGGAGTAAAAAACATGAAAACATTGATGTATTCTACCATGTATCAATGTTTAAAGCTGCTGCTGGTGGTGCAGTAATGTGGGGTATTGCTTCCTGGCAAACTCTGGGCCCCATATTATTCAGTAAACTGAGTGTTATCCTCCAACCTTGCTGACCATGTCCATCCCTTGATGACTACAGTTTTCAGTCTTCTGGTGGGTTATTCTAGAAGGATAATGCATGATGCCACTTAGGTTAGGTCATCTCAAACTGATATTTTGAAAATACCACCAACATTAAACTCCAATGGCTTCCACAGTCAGCAGGCCTCAAGCTAATAAAACACCTTGAGAATGTTATGGATTCTGGGATCCTCATCTTAGACGTACATCTGACAAATCTTGACCAAAATGTTTGAGAGATGTTTCTGACGCCCTGTTAAATCTATGCTATAAACAATTAGTACAATTTCATGAAGTTTCTGTTGCACTCTGAGCGGTAAAAATCTACAAATCCCTCCAAAAATTTGACTTCTCATGTACTCAAAAAGCTTTAAAATCGTGTTCACAAAACAGTAACAAACTTTTTTATTCTTATTATTGTTTGTGTTTCAGAGAAGATGAGGTCAGTCTTACAGCTCAGTATCAGTATGAAGATAATCAGGTTGGAGATGTAGATGCCTTCGCAAGAGAGCCCTTCATCCTGCGCTTCAACTGTCCCTCCACAGGTGTGTGCTGTTCCACATTAATGAAACGTCAGATCACAGCGCACAAGTTAACATATAAATAATGAAACAGTTCATCAGACAATTTGCCAGGATATGATGACTGCTCTTTTTGCCAGTCTTCATATCCTACCTTTCAAGTCTTTATAATAGTTTAATTTAACTCATTCTATGATAGATATGTTGTAAAGGTCAAGATGAAACCCTTACTCTCACTACACTAAAAAATACAATATTATAGTTTTACTTAGAGGTTAGGTTATAAAATATTACAACATTATTCTCAGCTAAATTCTTTTAAATCATCAGCAACAACACAAGGTCATGGTTTCACTGCAGTCAAACCACTGTGGTTTATCTTTATAAGCCTGCAACATTTGCTTCATTCAAATCTGATGGTGTTTCATGAAAAATGTTCTTGTAATGAGCACTTCATAAAAGTCATACAGTAATGAATATACAGTATATGGTGCTGTGTTGCACCAGAGAGAGCAGTTTATCATTACTAAATATTACCATATGTTAGGTTTTTTTTTTCACAGTGAAATGACAGGGTTTCTACACAGTTTGGAAACATATGACATTTGACTAAATATTTTCCAAATGTGTATAAGTATGTATGAAGAGAATGAAAGCTACTTTTATGCACATACTTTGATTCCTATATTACTGCATACAATTATCATCCATCCATCCATCTGTCCGTCCAACCTGATATGTGTAGCAGTTTTTGCAGAGTAAATACTTTATGTATAACTGTTATAAATATATCTGCTACGAATGTATGGTCAAATGTTGTGTTTTATTTGGGGCTTAAAAGGACTGAGATCATGTGAACCAGGAGAAATTTTGACATGAAATATGTGAAAACACTGAACTGAGGCCTCTAATTTATTTTAAACCTAAAGATTTATTTGAGCTCACATCTATTTAGGTGCACTGTGGATATGGGCCTATGTTATTTGCTTTTACGTCCACTTTCAGTTGTAGAAGACCTGGTCCTGATTCCGGTCCACACCAAGCCAGAAGACTCAGTAAAGGAACTTGATGAGCTTTACGATGTGGTCGAAGCTGTTAGACAGAAGTGGGGAATTGATGTAAGTTGTTACATTTTTTTTATAAAGATATGCAACTTGAAAATTGGAAGGTAATATTAGAGTTTTTATTAATAGCTTTGCTAAATTCAGACAGAAGTTAATCATTTCAGCCATCTCTTCACTGTAAGTCAAAGGAGAAACTCTTCAAACACCAGGTGTCACTGTCTTGTTAAAAATGTGAGTGAGATGTTGGATAATGTGTTTGGTAAATCACTCATTGAGTAACACCATGATTTCTTTCATTTATTGTGGATCTTTTCTCTTATTACAAACAGTAAGAGGTCAGTGGGCTCTTTTTTAATGTCTTTTAACACTAAAGTAATTGAGAAGTAATGAAGGCAATCTTGGGGGAGCAGGATAAAAAGTAAAATTGCAGTTTTGCTTACAAACACTAACAATCATCACTACTCTAAATACTTGTGTACAGTAATGTGTGGTTTTGACTTTTATTTTTTTGTCCTTGGCAGAATATCATGATATTGGGGGACTTCAACGCAGATGGTCGATATCTTTCCAAGAAGAAAAAGGAATCAATCCGCATCTCTTCTGATCCCTTCTACTGGTTGATAGATGACGATGTTGACACCACGACTAGTAATAATAATGACCACACCTACGACAGGTGGGATACATGTTAGGTGTCAAGGACAAACATCTTTGTTTCTACAACATTAATGAAACAGCAGATTGTCACTTTTAACTTGAGGTTTAATGAGTCAGGACAAAATAAAAATTACTTTGTCTTGGAATTAGATAACGAGTTTACATCACAACATCAGTTTGTCATCAATACACACTGTGCACATTTTTAGCACACTTTGAATAAAAATAAATTCTTGATATTTAATTCCTAAATTGAATTAAATGAATTAAATTCAATAAATTGAAATAATCATCTTGCTTGAGAAGGATGTTTCAATATCCTTATTTCCAAATTTGTCTAAGCTTGTTGAAGTTTGCAGGTAGGTTACAGTAGTTAATTACCTGCCATGAGTTACCTTGACTTTTATACATTTTTTTATCTTGTCATTTTTGTTATAGATCCCCTCATTGTTATTTAGTATCGGACCCTGGTGACCTCTAGGATTGCACCCTGCCTCAATGCGTTAAACTTAGATCTTAAAAATAGTGTACTTTCTTCTTCACCTGACTGAATCTGCATGGTTGAATTTTATTCCCTCTAACAAATTATGAACTGCAAAACATGTCTACTGTTGCTTAAAGTACTATCTAATAATAGTATATGTAAATGTAAACGTGTAAAATGTCTTTGCATGTATGTTGAAAACTGCACCAATAAAATGCATTGTGATACTATCTTCTTCAAATAGGATTGTGGTGTATGGGGAAGAAATGCTGGCTGCCATTGTTCCTGACTCTGCAAAGTCTTTCAACTTTCAAGTGGAGTTTGGGCTGACAGATGAAGAAGTATGCTTTATTATTACCATTATTATTGTTTAGCAATGCTGCGTCTCAGAAAAATGGTTGACACTTTCAGACATTTTAGAGCACAGAATAGGTGCTAAGATTTATAATTTCATGTTTTTACTCTCCAAGGCTGGAAACATCAGTGATCATTATCCTGTGGAGGTGGAGCTGGAGACTGTCCAAACAGCAGCAAAACCAAAGAAGAAGGCTTTACCCCAAACAAGAAAAACATCCCCTAAAGGAAAAGGTCCAAAGAAAGGTATCATTTATTTTGTTGACAACAGAGACTTAGAAAATTTACTCTATATAATTTGATCAGTTCATCTTATTTAATGTATCTGGATAACTCTGCTCAACTCAAATTTGAATTTATTTGAATTTTCACCCCTGGAATTTTCTTCCAGGGTTGGAAGAAAATTCAAATAATTTCAATTTTTCCATTGCAGCCCTGGCTATATGGTTAGGGTTCCCCTGGTGAAAGGTGAACCCAGTTTGTAGTCTTTTAGAATTTTTTTTTTTTTTTTTGCCCAGGATTATCCTCCATTTACCTCAGTATCTTACTGTCATTCTGATTTGCTCCCCTTCCTCTGATGAATAAAAACATCCTCACAGAATGTTTGTCTGCCACCATTACTTTCCACCGTAGGCATATTGCTTTCAGGGTGTTAGTTTTCTACCCCACATAATCTTCAGCAGGTCTGGTAAAAAAAAAAAAAAGTTCAGTTTAACTTGCTGTATCTCCCACACTAGTTGTGGAAGAGGGATTTTTTGGCATGCTTTCAACAACTAAACAACATTGCCATTTTTCCACAAAGGCCAGGTTTATGGGTTACATTAACAAATTTCTTGTCCATGCATTCCCCCACCTGAACAATGAGCATCTGCAGCTCCTCAAGAGTAAGCAGGAGCCCTCAAGTTAATCTAATTGATGCTTAAAATATACACACTGGCTCTACACTGAAATCAATTGGTTGTACTGGATTTCATTTGGGGGCATTGTTAATGAGTACATACGCACAATACACAAAACTCACAGTTATATTCGTAAAAACTACTGTATTTTATCTTCCTTTTACTTTACAGGCATGCACTGAAAAGCACATTGAAGATATTAAAGTTTATGGTTTGTTGAGGACTAGAACTTTTGAGTGCATATCACTTTTTGTCATTTTTATATTTAATTAACTGTAAAATTCAGTCTTTGTTCATTTCAACCAACAGGATCAGAAAATACGACCAAGCCATCAGAATCCAAGACTTCAGGGGCAAAAAAGAGAAAAGAACAATCACTTGCATCTAAGACGGCAACAAAAAGGAGACGTTGAGCCACTTTAACCAGTCATTACCAAACTCATTGTTTATTATAGGTCTTTCTTCTTCTAGCCTATATTTTTGTGGAAAACTCAATGTCCAATAAAGAAAACAAATATAAGTCTACAACTTAATTCTCGGACTCAGATGAAACTTGATATTAAATAAAAAAATTCAGAAATTGAACTCATGAGTAAAATTTATTTTCATATATATATATATACTTTTTTTAAGAATAATGTAGAAAACCAAACACACATCTATTTCATAAAATGATCTTTATTTAGCTATTTTTATGTGTGTGTTTTTTAAGATGGGAATCCCTAAACTGAGACTGGAGAACAGAAGTTACTTTGTTTAGACCGGCGTTTCCCAATTCCGGTCCTCAGGCCTCCCTGCTCTGCATGTTTTAGATGTGCCTCTATTCCAGAGCAGCTGATTCAAATGATTGCATGACCATCAAGTGCTGCAGAAACCTGTTGATCACCCATATATTCAATCCAGGTGTGTAGCAGAAGGGAAACACCTAAAACATGCAGGGCAGGGAGGCCTGAGGACCGGAATTGGGAAACACTGGTTTAGACATTTTAGAGAATATATCCAGAAGTCATATATTCACACCATTTCACAGCACTTTTCAGTATAATGCCTTATCAGTGGGATATACTAACGTCAGACAACTTCAAGCCAGAAAATATGGCCCTTCCCGCATTCACAGCTGCCTAATTTCTAATCTGTCCAGCAGATCCATTTAAATGATTACAAATCTCCATAATTTTAAATACAAATAAATTTGTCTATTTTTACAAACAGTGTTTGAAATAAACTGAAATAAATCCTATTTAGCTTTATACAGAATTTTAGGTGTTTGAATTATAATAGAATTTTACATATTAATATAAAATAAATCACATTTTGTTTTGGACAGAATTTGAGATGTTTGAATAATAATAATACTAGAATTTTAAAGACTTGTTAGAAAGTTACCTAGCAACAAGCCAGGTAGGTGCTTTAACTTTTTTTGAAGTGTGTTCACAATTTTGCGATGTCTGAAGCGATCAACGCAAAAGGAAGCGTTCAAGACTGGATCTCAAAGGACCCCGGACAAAAACCACCAAGGTGAGTTGTACAAGTCACTTAAAAAATAAAACGAAGAAGAATTTAGCCCAGGTTTTACAATGGAGTACCGAACCGATACGAGACGCAATTTGTTCCGTACTAAATATCCGATAGACATCATAAACACTGAATGCATCAATAATGAACACAATAAAACACTGAAAATATTGAATCAAGCCAAATTGTCGGTTGTCATCAGGCAGCACGGTGGGCTGCCTGATGACAGACAACCCCGATCAGGAGAAACGTTGCAGAAATGTTGCAGGCACTAGGCCCCGTTTACACGACAGCAATTTCTGGAGAAAATGGAAGAGTTTTGTTGGGTTTGTACTGTACATTTACATGAAACCACCGAATGTTTTCTCTGACAACGGCACAGATTGAAAACGGGGTCCAGAGTGCAACGTACATCTGGAACGTACCGGTGTCCGTTGTCTTGTAAACAGAGTAAATGGATCTTTTCTGTCAGGGAATCCCTAGCTCATGCATAGTATGACGCAAAACATAGTTGCTTCCTACAATCCGCAGAAGAAGAAACTACTGACAATGCTGGTGTTATTATAATTCGTGTTTTCTCATCAGATACGGTTCCCTCAGCGTCTCTTCACCGCTCCGCACCGCCCAGGTAGCAAAATACGCGTGTGCTTGTTCAGCGCTCACAACAAGCACTCGCTTGTTAAGCGCTCTTATCTAGAGAACTACGGACACCGTGAAAGGTCAAACAACGTGTTTCAGCAAAGTTATCCCACTTTTTCCAACCGCACCCTAATCAGAGGCACATAGTGCGTGTTTTTCGTGGCGTGGCGAGAGCATTCCACGTTTTCGATGTGTACCGTTACTGTGTAAACAAAGACTGTAATTAGAATGTCTTCATGTAAATGTGTTAACCGAAACGAAACAAAAATTCCATTTTTGTTGGATCATTGTCATGTAAACAGGGACTAACTTACAACAACCAGGCTTTGGCAGAACCTTTTGTGTAATTCATTTAGAAATGCAGACCTTTTTGAGGAATATAGTTTTCATTGATCATATATATTTTTTTCTATTAGTGTGACTTGACCGTTGGATGATCTGACTTTCTTTCAAATCATAATACAGGCAGCAAATGTTACATTTATTTAACCTTTTTTTAAGCTATATGTGTGACCAGAGGTGATTAGAAAGTAGTTATATTTACTTGAGTAACTTTTTGAAAGACAAACAAACAAAGAAACAAACAAAAAAAAACTTTTAGGAGTAGTTTTCCTATGCCATAATTTTTACTTTTAATTGAGTAACATGAGTATGAAGTATTGCTACTTTTACTTATTTAAAATTTCAGAATGCTTTATTCACTGTGAGTGACTTCACTTTAAGCAGCAACCATCCCATGAGAATTAACGACCTGAACCATTGTGGTCATTGCCTCCAAGACGCCGTGGTGGGCGTCTCTTATTTTCATTTATGAAAGGTGGTAACCATACAGTTGACCTCTAAATTTAGAATACAGAAGTGGGAATTTTTTTTTTTTGTCATTTAAAACCAGAATTCTGTTTTATTCCTTTTTGTTGTTGTTTTTCTCCGCAAGTGTTATTGAAGATATTCTATTTTGTGATAGGTATGTACCCAAGCACCTGGCAACTATTCTGCTTGATCAGAAGCCAAACAAACAGGCTTGGAAGACGATGGGACCAGCAAAACTTGAATTGCCTTCTCCATCGAACTACCTCAAGAAAAACGCAAAGCGCCCCAAAGCTCCTGAGAGTAAGTTCCTCAAACAACTGCATGAGGATTTGCTTTTGTACTGTCAATATAACCCACCTGATATTTGCTTTTCTTTAGGGACAGGGACCGAAGGCATCCAGAAAACCAGTACTATCACTGCAGTAAGGCCACCGCTCCATGTACGGGCCAACTACCCACTGAGTCCAATCAAGAGGGATGTCATACAGACAGCTGATGTGAAGCCTAAGCCCTCTCATGTAGACTTTGCACAGACACACAAACAGCTTCTCCAAAGTGCTGGACTTAGCCCCAAATATGTCATGAAAAAGGTATTATTCTTCATCCTGTCACTTCACTCTGTGGAAAGTGTGGCTAATGCTGACAAGTCCTGGGCCATGAGTGCTATTTTTAACCTTTCTAACCTTTCAGTGACTGACCAACAGCACCTGGATGTTATCTACTTTATGAATTGAAAATGGAATAATATTCAGAATCTCCCTAAGTCCAACGATGCTGAACCAAGCTTATATTCCTGTTAACTGCTACATTTTCCATGTAGGAGCTCAGTTGAACATTTGAGCAAATTATAGGTGGACGTGAAGTTTCTTTTTCGTTCCTGCAGGATTTTGGTCAGGTACCCATGTACTTGCAGCAGCGCCGTGCAGCTGAACAGCAGGCTAGGGATGACCTGGAGAGACTTGAAAAGGAGAAGCAGGCCACACGACAAGTGTCAGAGGACGAGCGAAAAGCTGCCCTGGAGGTATGCTGCATTTGTTTTCTTTAACAACAGACATCTAACATCTAAAACCTCTGGTGAAGTAAATACAATTGGACAGAGAAAGTCAAAGAAATGTAAAGATAGAATAATGTCTGATGTCAAGTTCCCATGTTTGCATCTTCTTGTTAGGGCTTGAAGAAGAAATGGCATGAAGTGCATCATGAATATCAGGGCCTTCCTTTCATCCTATACACCCCATCGCAGAAAGCCCGCAAGATCCACATGGAGGAGCAACTGACTGAACTGGAGAAGCACATAAGACTGCTTGAAAAGTTCAAAACCATCTACATTTCTGATGCAGATGCCGGTGGATGTCCTTAACCCCTGAGACTCCAGATGTCATATTAAAAAAATAAAACGTTCCATGTTTATTTCAGGTTTTATCTGTGATCTTAAAAGCTTTTAAATTAATCTTATTTTATAGTTTTATTGCAGTGAAAACATTCATATATTGATATTCATTTTTACAATCAAGAAAAAAAAATTGCAAAAGAAAATTGTAATATATTTTCATAAAAGTATTTTAGTGAATTTAAACTTATTTCAGGGACCATTGTGGACTTTTTTGGTCATTAACAGAGGAGGTATTTTGTCCATGGGTATATTTTCTCTTTACAGAACCTCAGTTCAAAATTCAAACCATCCATCTTAGGGCTCCCAGTTCTCTTTATGCAAATCAACTTTCCCCTGCAGTTCCATCATCCAGCAGAGCTACTTCTTCCCCGATTCACAATTTTCAGACAACAACATGCAGACTCAGGATCTTCTAGTTGTGGGTTACAGAACAAAATGTTTGAAGCTCATAAAACCACAATGAGACCTTAAAAAGTATTTTTGAGTTTATAGTCCAGTTTTAGCATTAACAGAATGAAAAGCAAGCCTTTTCTCCTGAAAGGCAAAGAGAAGTTAAAAAATTCATATGCTGATCATTTAAGAACAAAAATAAAAGAAAGAAAATCTTCCAGTTTTTCTCCAGTGTTCAGCCAAAGGTGTGCTAATTTTTCTAAAGCTCGTTAGTTCAGTAAGCTCTCCAGATAGTTTTCAGATATACTGGGACAAGGCTTAGTGCAGCGATGCTTCACAGTCAAACAGCTGCTCTCGTTCAGGTTACTGTATACTGCTTCTATTAATTTGTACATTTACATAAAACGTATGGAATGCTTGTTTAATCTGACCCTTTTATTCCAAAATTAATTACTGAAAATAATCAGTCTAAAATTATGTCTATTCATGTTTGCATCAGGCTACTTTTGTTTTTTTAATTCACCAATGACGATATAGACATGAAAAAGACATGCAGTACTAAAATCTACTTTTAAATCATAATTTCACCATAACTCAACCTTAAACAATTAGTTTTTTCATAACAGAGGCTTTTATTTTGACTCAGAGAGAGCACCTTGTATGTAATATCGTTCTCTGGCTCCATCGCCAGATAGCCTGAAACTGAAGACTGCTGTTCATCAACCAGGGAAAAAGTTATTTGATCAGACAGAATAAATAAATAAATGAGGGTCACATATTTTCAACATTATCAGGTCAAACAAGGTGTTTTCACACAAAAACATCAGTTTATTAGAACTACTGGATTTTCTACAAAACTGTGAAGCTTTTGATCATAGTAGAAAAATAAAACAATACCCATCCACATCAAGAATGGAGCTTCATGGTACTCCTACAGTAGTTTCACTTGAATCTGTTGGTGTTTTCAGATCATTAGTTTGTTCATTATTATAACTCTCAGCTTCAAGTACACCAGCTACCCTGCCAGAGCCAGAACCAGCACAGCATCCACCATATCTAGGATCGACCAATAAGACAGCTCCTCTGATATGCTTTGCTGACCTGCAAGGTAAAACAACTTGTTTACTTTGCTTACTCATTTTTGAGCATACTTCAAAAAGTCATGCGTTCCCACCACGTCACAACTATTTCTCAACAGAACTGTGATATCAATGGGATAGGCTAACGTCAGACAACTGGCTCAAGCTGGAAAAAATTCAACCATACATCAGGTTTTGTGAGAACATGCGTGTGCACATGAATTTGCACAAATTTAACCTTGCTTTTATAAAAATACTCTCTATATATGCTTATTTACGAGACTCTTTTTGTATGACTACATTTAAAATGTCTTAATTGAGAGCAAAGTAGAATCAAAGTCAAATTCCTTGGTTGTGTGCATGAACTTGGCAAATGAAGCTGATCCTTAATGAGATACTTGTTTACTCGTTGTTTCCAGGAACAGAACTAAGTGAGAGGATGTAACATCTTGTTTCTATGTTCCCTGGCTCTGGAAAAGCTCCTTAAAAACCTGAAATGTCCAGAAGCTGTTGGCAGCAGGTTTCGATCAAGGATTTCTCATGAGCAGTTACTTTTCCAGATACTTTTCAGATTAATGCAATGATATTCTGGAGGAGTTGTTTCTTTGGAGGCTGCCTGACTCAAGAGTAGAGGGACAGATCCCAAACTATTTTGTGTTTGGGATGGTAGTGTGGGGCTATTCCCCACCACTGCAATGAAAAGTATTGTCAAAAAGGTTTTACTTAACTTAAATATAAGGCTTATATTTTTCTTCAGCAGCAGGCCTAGTTTGAAAACAATATTCTTGTCCACAATTAGATAGTGTGAGGGCCAGGGTCTGGACTTCCCTTCACCCCAGGACTGGTATAGCAGACCCACTAGCCCCCAGCCCTCTTTTGGTGGTCAAATGGGGGTAAAAATACTTATGCAAGGATAAGAGGTTTTAGTGTTTATGCTAAAACCGCTACCAATTTAAATAATTTCCCTGCTGGGATGAATAAAGTAATTCTATTCTATTCTAAATGCCTGTGTATTTGATCATGCTTGTGAAATACATTGATGTATTTGGCAAGCAACACTATAACTCTTTGTTTTGTTTAAGAAGGATTACAAAAATGTGTTTTCTCAAACATGGTTACAAATACATTTCAACATGCTTTAAGTCACTGTAAGTCATATCTCCTAGCTTCTTCTTAACATATGCAACAGGTGTGCTTTGATAACACTGTGAGAAAAACACAGGTGCATGATTGTTCTTGAACTAGCAAATGTGGATGTTTGCTTTTTGGTCTGGGAGTGGCAACATTTGAGTTTTACTGCTAAAAACAATTTTAGAAAACACAATATAATTAATTTTGTAATTGACAGGGCCCCAATTTATTTTTTATTTCTATGAAAGAAAATTGTGGAGGGCCCCCTGTCGGTCAGGGGCCCTTGGAATTGTCCTCACTATACGGCGCCCCTGCGAAGAGTTACACTTGGAATCAGACGGAAATTTGTGGGGAAAAACACAATAACGTTTTTTTCAGTAGTTTTATTTAATTTTGGCAACATACAGAGCAAACTGTTACTATCTGAGAAAATGTATCTGTTATCAAGCCTTAAGCCCCTTTTGCACTGCACAGCCAGACCCGGGCTGACCCGGGCCGGGTCGTTTTTGCATTAGCACTTCCAGCCCGGTACCATCCGGCTCCCTGGAACCCCGAGAGCTGCGGTTCCAATCGGGCCCGCCAGACAGGGTTGGTTTGGAGTTAGCAATTGATTGGTTCATTGGCTGCGGAGGCGGGACAAAGACCAAATTTCTGGGTCAGAAGAGCTCTAGACTTTCCCGATGTCTGTCATTTCAATATGCTCCATCAATAAATTCCCATCATAATCTATTCTTACCCTACACTGGGATTACAATCGCCTCTTCAGCCAAAGATTTTAATGGTAAATGTAAATAACATTTCTCCAACTGAACCGATTAGAAGTCGGCAAGGCTGTGAACGAGGGGATTTCCGCATCTGGCGTCGCTCCAGTGGGGAAATCCCACCAGCCACAGGGGGTAGTCCAGCTCAGAGACGACATTCAGATGAGATTTTTTATTTATTTATTTTTTTTCGTTAATTGTAAAGCTGAGGTAAATGTTTCCCTTTGCTCCTTCGCTCATGAGCGCATTCAGAAAGAGCGGGACGAGAGAACCAAGAGGGAAATTGTTCTGCGGTCGCTGGTTGTTCGCCTCGGTAGCTTTAGCAAGAATTCGATTTACGTGACGTATCCATCTCAATGCAAAACCACCAGGGCTATTGGACCAATGGGACCGGGTCGAACGGAGCCGGGCTGGGCCAGGCCGGACCCTGCAGTGAAAAAAGGTCTTTACTGTGGAGTTACAATAATCCACACCCTGGCATGAAACTATTATGCCAGGGTAATAGTTGGCATAATAGACACCAGGGCAGAGGGTGTCCCACATCAGGGCACCCTCTGCCCTGATGTGGGACTGGGGCAATATTAAATAATGTGAAAGTGTAAAACGTTTCGAAGAGATTTTCATCACACATTGGTATTTTTATCTTCTCTGCTGCAGGCTTTTATTTAACCCACGGCTATTAAAATTGTCTTCGTGACATGATGATCTAATTCTCTTGAGTAGATATTTTTGCTGAGTTAGCAGTACATATCCCAATATGACTCTATGAATGTGTAGCATTTTTACTTTCAAAAGCAGCAAAACATTACATGAAATAAAAATGATCATTAATCATTAGTCTTACTCTTAAACATATGCTGTGCAGGTAAAATACATTTTTACACAAAACTCTAGAGGGAATCTTTCGGTATTTCCTAGTAAGTAAAACTGTTACACCCAGTACCAACTATTCTTTGAATAAATGTACGGTAGTCTGTTCTTCCTGCTCTGACGATAACTGTGGGATCTGCACAGGTGGATGTAGGGTGACATTGGACACGTAATCTACAACACTATCACTATAAGCTGACCTGAGGGTATAAAAGAGCGTTGGACAGAGGTTACCAGGACAGAAAGTTTAAGGAGACTGCAGGTATGCTCAGGTTTCTTTTGTTGACCTCTCTTGCAGCCCTGGGTAAGTACCACCTATTCTGTTTTGAAGATTCTCCACAGAAGTCCCATATGGATTTAAATGTAATATTGTTATTTCTTTTGGATATCTGTTTTTTTTTTTTAGTTCTGGCTGAACCCCAGCCCAGGTACCTGGAGGATAATACTGGTGAGGGAAGAGTTGTGGGAGGAGAGGTGGCCAGACCTAACTCCTGGCCATGGCAGGTATACTTCAAACCCTTTCAGACCTTATAATTCATGTGTTGCAAACTTAACAAAACAATCACTACCATAAAGACAAGACAAAAAGGCCTAAAAGTAGCTTTAAAGTTATTTTAAACTACAAGAAAACATGCAAATTTCATGGAACTTGCTTGCTGATATTAAACATGTGAAATCTTCAGCATCAGATTTTAAACTGATCACATCTGCTCTATAACTCAAGTACACCAACTGATAAATGTAATGAAAGTATATTTCCCTTAAATCTTTCCCTAAAACAAGTCCAAGAATCATTACTGTCACTTTTTCTCAATCAAACCTGGACATTTTCCTTTGCATCTCCTCATCCTCATCAAGCGTTAGATCTTATTTTTAGGAAGTCTTTTTAAGACATTGGAGAAAAGGTTTGGGGTTTGCTTACTTGTGTTTGCAAAACTGTCTCTTGGCGTTTTTCAGATCTCCCTTCAGTACCAATCTGGAAGCTACTTCTACCACACCTGTGGAGGAACTCTCGTTAGGAGAGGATGGGTCATGACTGCTGCTCACTGTGTGGACAGGTGGGAGTCTTATGCATCATGGAAAAGCTGAAGAGAACAAAACCATGAGAAGCATCAATTTTCATAGACCTGAATATACTTTTGATATTGTCCGACTTACTAGAGATTCAGCTTCAAATAACTATTGATAGTTTTATTGTTTTATTTTTTTTAATTAGCTTGGATAAATATAACTGAAAGAAACATCTTGTCTCTTCTGCATGGGCAAAAGATCCATGACTTGGCGTGTCGTTCTTGGAGATCATGACATTAACAACCATGAGGGAAGGGAGCAGTACTTGAGCGTGAGCCAGGTCTACGTCCACCCTAACTGGAACTCCAACAATGTGGCTGGAGGGTTAGTAAGAATGTAGTCTCACCAGTTCTTAATGTGTTCAGGGCAAAAAAGACAGACCTACAGTATACATCAAATGCAACATGTTATTAAGTAATCTTGCACTTAAGTTTTAAAAACATGAAGAATTTTTGTAATTTGATGCTTACTTATTTATAATATTTTCCATGTAAAAATAATATTTTATGTTGTTTTCTTCTTTAGTTGTTACTATAACTTCTAGGGAAGTGCAACAATTAAGTAATTACCAGCATAACCGTTGAGAAAAAAAACGTTTTTTGTTGCTTAACTTCTGTTAAAAGATATGTGATGCCTATTTCTTGAACAATATGGTTTTAATGGATTTTAGAACAAAATAACATTTTGGCTAGGTGGTTTTATTGTTTTAAAAGAACAAAGAAATATGTTTCTTCATAGAGTTAAATTTTATTCACAACTCACCTTTCAAGAATCTTAAAAAAATGGCATTTGCTTCCTGCTTCTTGTAGTTACGACATTGCTCTGCTGCGTCTGTCCACTGACGCTGTCCTCAACAACTACGTCCAGCTGGGCGTTCTTCCTCCCTCCGGTCAGGTTCTGGCCCACAACCACCCCTGCTACATCTCTGGATGGGGACGCACTCAGAGTGAGTAACAAAATTTCACACTAACATGAGTAATATGGTGGACGTTCAGACAGGCTCTGATATGTTTGGCTGTTTTTCCCAGCTGGTGGTAACCTGTCTGCTCAGCTGAAGCAAGCCTACCTGCCTGTTGTTGATTACAACACCTGCTCCAGCAGCGGCTGGTGGGGCAGCACTGTGAAGAGCTCCATGGTCTGTGCTGGAGGTGGCAGCGACTCTGGTTGTCAGGTGAGCCAACCTCTTTTCAATAAAAAGTGGACAATCATGAGGTTCATAACGGCGTGCTGAGCTACAGAAAAGTATTGGCACAGACAGATGGCGATACATAATTAATTAACTGACTTTTTGTCAGCTTACACCCATAAACTTGTCACAGGTCAACACAAAATAGTGCATGATTGTGAGGTGGAAAATAAATAATGGATGGTTTTGCACACGCTCTCCATCTTTTAGTAACTTGAACAGAGCTCTGTGAGCATGCTGTATTTTTTAACGACCATTCCATGTTTTAAACTTCTCCTTATTACTTATTTCTTTAATTTTGTTGTTATAATAAAACAAAACATGAAAGTTCAAGGGGCGTGAATACTTTTCCAAGGCTGCAGGAATAATAAAAGAAATCAAAATGATGACATCCAGTTTTCATGACTGATTTTAAAAATATATAATTTTACTTATACAGGGTGATTCTGGTGGCCCCCTGAATTGCAGTGTCAACGGCCAGTGGGTGATCCACGGAGTGACCAGCTTTGTGTCTTCCCTTGGCTGCAACACCTACCAGAAACCCACCGTCTTTACCCGTGCTTCTGCTTACATCAGCTGGATGAACAGCGTTAGTATTTGATAACTCAAGAATTACATAGATTGTAATGGTTTGTGTTTGAACATTGCCACTGATCATTTGTATTTGTTTTTGTAGATCATGGGTTAAGAAGAGAAGCAATATATGTGGGAAAAAGGAGAACATTCTGGATTCTTTTCTCACTCCATCAAAATAAAAGTCATGAAAATGGCATCTAAATTGTCGTGTTTGGTCGAAGTTTTATGATGAAAAATAAATTAATGATCTGATTCCTGACTGAAAGAAAGAGAAAATCAGAGGTATATCTAATGAATTAAAGATTTAACAATTTAAGGGGAATCATTTTATTTTAAAGGCAATCTGTAAAAGGATATAGCAGTGAACCAAAAATAAAAGAGAGACGTGACAAATTAGCAAATTAATATACTGATAAAATGCATCTCATTTACAAACATTTGTTACAGTATTGGATACAGTTACACAATATGCAGCAAATACTGACTGTAAGGTTATCTCGTTTCCCAGAGATGACACACTTCCAGACCCCAACTATTTTTTATGACTTAAGTGTACTTTAAATTTCTCCTTGTCAGCCTTAGTTTTTTCCCAACAGTTATTCTGGCTTCTCTAAAATCCTCTCACATTTTACTGATTAGTCATTAAATTCACTACTTATTTTAATCCTCAAAATTCCTGTAATCTCAGCAGTGCTTAGCTTTTTATGCAAAAGCATGCTGCTCAGATAAAATGATAGAAAATAAACAAATACATTAATAAGTCCAGTTTTTTGGATGTTGTTGTGTTGTCTGCTCAGCAGGCTGGCCATGCACTTTCTTTTAACTTTCAGGACCTGCTGTTTACAAGAGGTCTCTCTTAATGCAAATAAAGTCCTGATCAAAATCTTTTTAAGTTTAGTCTCATGCTGCCACAGCGCCACCTGGTAACTGAAAACTGAACCACTAGTGGTGTATAGACAAACTGCTATACACCACTATAAGGATTGATAAGGAACTGTTATCAATCATAACACTTCAAAAACATCACTTTATTAATGAGATTTACAACAGAGTACTACTAAGCACATTTCCAGTTGTTTATCATGTTTCAAACTTTCAACATTAAACAAAATACAAATTGTGCAATTCTGTATCGTAAACATGCAGAATTTATGCAAATACCTGTGGTTTTGGTTTGAGTTTGCATGCATTCATGTTTGCATGTAGTTACAAATGCCAGAAGTATTTCTGAATAAGCCTCTGTGAACATCAAAGGCTAATGAAAATCCCCTATAAAGGAATGGCTGTACTGGATTGTGTAGAAAAATGACTAATTATTCTTTGATACTTATATTCATGATCCAACAGGCCATGTAAGAAAAATATAATTGTAAAATATAGAGATTAAAGTCAGTTAAAGCACTTTATTAACACATGTTTATAAATCACACAGAAAGTTTTAGCTTTAAATGGATATATAAGCGAAAAACATTGCGGGCAGGCTGATGCTGGATTGCAGCAGTATTAATTTGACATTTCCCTTAAATATTTTACTTGACACGTTTTGACAAAGTAAAAATACAATGGCTTAAACCAGGGGTCTCAAACTCCAGTCCTCGAGGGCCGCTGTCCTGCAGTTTTTAGATGTGCCACAGGTACAAGACACTGGAATGAAATGGCTTAATTACCTCCTCCTTGTGTAGATCAGTTCTCCAAGCCTTGCTAATGACCTAATTATTCTATTCAGGTGTGGTGCAGCAGAGGCACATCTAAATGTTGCAGGACTGCGGCCCTCGAGGACTGAAGTTTGAGATCCCTGGCTTACACCCTTGATATATTTGCTACAGTATTTCAGTAGTTCAAGTACATTCATTTAGTCAGGATTTTTTGGTTTGGTGCTTGGTTCAAGTTTAACAATGAGCTTCCACAAGTTCACATAATTTTCACAAACACGCTACTATTCTACTTTAAAGCTATCACACCATGCCCTCAATTGTATCCAGTTTTCGGGGATGTTCAGCCTCACCGTGTTGCATTTCCTGCTGTTTCCAGTCTTGGTATTCTCTTAGCATCTTCGCAACTTCTTCACGTCCAAACTGCATAGCATCATCAACTGCAAGGTTCCCCCACCTGCAGTGAAATTTAACAAATTATCTAGGAGAATGTTGCCAATTCAGACATAGATGGCATGTTTAAATGCTTGATAGCCTCCACGACATTAAGAATAAGGCAAAAGAAGAAGTAATTATTCAAACCTGTCTTGAACAAATGGATCAACTTTGCAGGTATCAATGAGGAACTTTACAACATCTACATGACCTGAGAACAAAAAGGTAGAAATAATTACACTTTCAGATTACGGCCAACCAAGTCATTTTTAAAAGTTCAGAATGGGCTTCATTTATTTGAGAAAAAAAATAATTTTGCATATGTTTTTTTCTGTATTTAAAAATATGATGAGACTACATATGGAAACTGACGTACAGTGACTCTGGGAAAAAGAAAGCACAAACAACGAAGCAGGTACACTGAATCCAGAAAGTATTCACAATGATTCAGTTTTTGTTTTTTGTTTTTTTACATGTTTTTTCTTATTTCTAGTATTTTTGATTATTATAGTTTACAGAAAACTTCAAATTCAATATCTTGGAAAATTTTAATATTTCATAAGATCAATTGCAAAAAGGTATTTTAAACAGAAATGTCAGACTTCTGAAAAAATGTCTATCGAATGAGTACTTGGTTGGGCACTGGCAAAGACAGATAGGTTGATGGATACCAGACAGCTGAACATTTCATTTCCAAAAATAACTAATGAGATCAGAGGTGATGGAGGAGCTCACCCTCTGCTGCAGCAATGTGTAGCGCTGTTCTGGAGTCGTAGTCTTTCAGATGCATGTTCATAGTTGAAAGGGCAAATCTGAAACATAAGTCATTTTGACTGTTCACTAGTTGTGTTTGATTACCAATAAATATTAAGAATAATTTAAGGGTATATAAACATGAGAATAAATGTTTGATCTACAACATTATTGGGATATTATGAATATCAGAAGGAAAATTGTTCTGGATCACTCCAATACAAAAAGTGTATTTGCTGTTTTCTGAAAGATTTCAAGGATCACAGTTTGGTTTGTGTTCATAAAGTTATAAAGGAAAACACATTTTATCCTTTTTAAAGAATATTAGCCCTTACTGCAGGGGGAGAGGTTATTTTTACTACGTTATTTTATTGACCTGTAATGATTACCACGCACATCAAAGCACAAAATAATGAAATGTACTACTTAATATTACAGTATATTATATTAAGTACGTTACCGATTGTTTATGCATTTAATAGCACCTATGATGAAGTTAATCAAGAGGTCTTCAAAATAAGTTCAACAATAAGCAAACCCTTGAAAAAACATATATCTAAGTGTAATTTATTGACCAAACAGCTATTGTGCAATAGTTACACAACTCTGCACTCACTGCCCTCTTTATCGTGTACTGTTGTAAAAGACTAATTACATACTTAGACATACATTTTGTGCATATGTCATTGTTATAAAAAAATATATTTATCTCCTTTTATTGTTTGTCATAATAAGCACTAAAATAAATATGGAACTACAACTGGTGGAAATCTATGCCAAGCAACATTGTTGTGTTATTATTCAGACCAGATGTAAAGAAACAGGACAAATAAAAGCCAATGCTTTGGGTACCTTCTCAGTGCTGACACATCCCCACTAAAGGCAGCAAACATTAAGTTGAAAACAGACTTGTTCTGAAAATACATTAGAGTTGCATGAACATAAAGTGATGTATCTAAACATAGAAATTACACACAGAACAAAAGCAGCCTACCCTGTCATCTCCATCCTGCCGGCGGGGGTCTTTCTTCTTTACAAAGTGCCTCAGGTTGTCGTAATTGTGAAAATTGAACTGTGAAACCAACTCCTACAGATGCAGAACAGAACAGGATTTTTTTATAGTCTTCAGGTCTAAAAGCTTGAGATTCCCCTATATTATAAATCTTAGCCTCTGTGACAATTTTTATGATAAACAATAAAGAAAGTCTTGAGTTATGGTCCCCTACATAATCTCAGAGATACAAGATTCTGCCCTTTGATCATTTATGTCTTATCAATTCAACCTTCAGCCAAAGTGTGTCTTCAAAGTGATAGCATATCTTAAAATTGCTAAAAGTAAACCTTGGGTAATATTCTGTCACAAAAAATAGTTTACTCTGCAATCATTCTAGGCCCAGGCAGAAATGAGGAAGATCATAGTTGGACCTTGATGTTCTTGATAATGACATAAGACGTTTGCACAAGAAGGGTTGTGTGGATTTAGCACATGTAAATTCAGCAACAGAAAATGTTCATCTTCTTGGCACAAACTAACCTAATACTTAATCTGCCAAACAACCACATTCTAACGCATTCTAACAACATGGTAACAATTACATTGTTCAGCGCATATACAAGCATGGTTGACACTGCTAAGAGATTCCTCCTGGCTATTATTGTTTGAAGCTGTGTAATTCTGCAGATAGCATCAAGACCACAGGGAGGAAACAGAGGAGCTTATATGTCTCATATTAAACAAGCATTGTTGTACTTGCCTGACAGAAGTGTATTCCCCGAACACTGTTCCCAACTCTGTCCAAAGGTGGAGACCAACACATCACTCCCATTACATTAGGGATCACCAGCAGTATTGCACCAGACACTCCGGATTTTGCAGGTAAGCCCACCTGGAAGAGGAGATCATGAATGGTTCAGCTGAACAACAATACATACTTTTAGCTGTTCTGTGCTAAGTCATACTAACATGAAAAGCCATCTGGCCAGAGAAGTCGTACATGCCACAGGAGTGCATGAGAGTCAACGTGTTTCTCACTGCCTCTGCACTCAAGACTCGCTCGCCTGTGATTGGACAGATCCCTCCATTAGCCAGAGTAGCAGCCATGACACTTCCTGATTCACAGGACACCTCAACGGAACAAAGCTGGAGGGAAAAGAGTCACTCAAGTCACAAATGATTCAACCTAAATAATTTCTATTTCAGTTCAACTCAATCTTAAATCATAGAGGAAGACGCACCACCTTTTTGATGAGAACAAAGAGTCTTACCTGGAAGTAAAAATCGAGGGCATCAATCATATCAGCTCCTGAAGGAAAACACTGGTGAATAAAACATAAAAATCAGAGCTTGACATTGTAATTCTACATAGCTTGTACAAATTGAAAGAAAATATCACCAAAACAAATGCAGAAGATAATACACTTAATGTGTTTTAGCAGACCTTCTTCTCTTTCATGTAGTAACCAATGGCAAAATTTCTGTCACCAGTTTCCTTTTCTGACTGAAACCTGAGAAAGACAAGCTGCAAGGGTCAATAATGGGTTATCAATAATGCATTTAAGAACTGAAAACATAAAGTGTGTAACAGAATAACTATTGGAGCATGCATACAAAGAGTCAAAACGTTTAGGTATGATGAACTCACGTGGCATTGCTAAATCCAACATATTCTTGGCCGGCCATCTTTTTCACAAACTCCATAACCTGGGAAACAAAAAATAATAATTTCTTCACATTAATACAACTATGAAAAACTAAATATTTGTGCCATAATTTTAAAATGATGGTTTCATAAGAAAGGGAAATTCAAGGCACATTACTTACATAGTCAAACTTTTCTGCCTTATTTGAAAGAGGCTGGAAATGAAGAAAAACTTTGATTGTAACAGTCAGTTTATTTATGACCTGCTACACATTATACATCATGAACAGCTTCATGAATATATTACTAATGGCATAATATACCACCCTGCTAACAGTTGGTGCAATAAAGGACACATAGGCAGCAATAGCTCAACTTTGGGTAATAGTTCAAACAGATATGGAGTTAGGAAAACTGCTCCATTTTAGATTTTCTGTTTTAAATATGTAAAATTAATCTTTAAGACATCAATGAAAATCATCTATATTCAGACAGTATATTTAGAAAATTATTTAAAAATATCATCGACACTGCAGACACTTATACCCTGCAGATTGACTCAGCAATCTGCAGGATATAAGCATTGCTTTTTGCTATTATTCAAATGTGTCCAGAGCAAATGTAATGTTTTCCAGATATTCATTTGAGATGTTCATTTGAAAGACCAGCAACAATAATTTAAATAACCATTGCTGTTTTTGTATCTCTAAAGCAGCAATTGATTTGTATTAGAAATAATTTTGTTTGTTGTTTGCACATGACCTACATGTGACTAGTAAAGTCAACATGTTCACCTTGATAAGAGAGCTGATCAAAATGGCTCCAGCATTCACCATGGGGTTGTGAGGCTTATCTAGATGATAGTCAAATGAGATAAACACAAAGTTAAATAAGAGTTCTGAGTGACAACTGGAAAAATATAAATAAATTAATGCTTAAATTTAAACCATGTACATGTACAGCATTATCATACACTGACAGAGTGATGAAGGTTTTTGTAGTGAAACAAGGTGGTGATGACCTGTTATGCATACCTTCCTCATCAAGAGAAAGAACATTGAACTTGTGTCCACTGGGCTCCATGCCAACATAGTTGTGAACCTTCTCTGTTCCAGATTCATGGACAGCGATGGCATACTGCAAGGGCTTCACACATGACTGCAGACAGAAGGGCTGCTTTGTGTCACCAACAGAGTGCCTGAAGAAAGAAGATGAAAAACACTCTCAAATATAGTTAATGTAGTTATTATAAATAAAAATATTTAATTAGCTAACTGGGGACATTTTTGAAGCTTTTTCTGGAGTTTTTGATTGCATTAAACCTATGACTACTTGTGTGCTGATGGTGCTTTGGTATGCGATGTCTGGGTCATCACCTTTACAGATATTTCCATTGCCTTTGATAATATGTTTGCTCAACACCTCAATTCTGGGCATATAAATGTTCAACATGTACCTTACTCTAAATGATATTTAGTAATAAGTCTAGTCTAAGTACTAAATGGTCAGCAAAAGTAAATGTAAATTATACCTCTGCCCATCAACTGTACATAAAGAAACACCCCATAATTCTGGACTGAACTTGGCCAGCTGAGGGATGTAGTCAGCAACCTGAAGCCACAGTTTAAAACAGAAAAGCAGAACATGGTAATGAAAGATGTAGGAGCTGTTAATGTAAAAATCTCAGTTGACAAATTTTAAGAGAATGGAGATAAACATGCTAAGTTTTGAATTTAAGATTTCAAACATCAACACTAAAGTCAGATTTTGATGAAATAAAAGGTCAAGCAAAATAAAATTACCTTCCCATCACTTTGTTCTTGCACTGTCTTGTAGATTTCATTAATTTTCTCTGCAAACACATCAAACTCAGGGATGATGAATTTTTTTCGGAAGGCCTGGATCAGCAGAACGATGTTGCCACCGACACATCTGAAAATGAAACATAACAAAGACAATAATGGCTAAAATTCAAATTAACTTCAATATTATATTTTCTAAATATGACAAGACATTACATACATAACATAAAACAAGCATTGAACATTATGACAATCTCTTGTTTGGTTAATTTAATATTTTTACAGAACAAACTAAAATGAACAATTTCAGCCTGGGGTAGAGTGGCAAATAATTTTGCAAATGGGCAAACAAATGCACCTCAGTGAGGTAGGACAAAGAATGAGAGGTGCAAATAACATATTAGATCACATGGCATAAATGTATTTATGGTACATTTCTCATTAAATTTTGAGGTACTTAAAAATACAACAGGATAAGTTAGCAGAGAGGTAATTATGCAGCATTACACAGACCATAAACCTGGTATTAAAATGGAATATTGGATTATTGCTTGTAGATCAGACTAATAATAGCTTGGTCTCATGGTTTCAGAAGCCTGGTGATGAATGGAAACAAAACACAATGAGGCTCTTAGTGTTGTGGTAAAGATACAATTGTGAAGAGCTTTAGAGGATCCTGCATCTATTTTGATGCTTTAAAAGATCATATGAATTTAAATTGAGGCTCAGCAAAAAACTGGATGCAGACCTTGTATTTAAAAGTTGGCCTGAGGTCCCAACTCTCATCAGAGCAAATGGAGGTACGACATGAAGTCTGGAAAGACTAATGCCTTAAAAATACAACAGTACTTGAATTGTGCTGATGAAGCCTGCTGACAGATTTCAAAGACAATGTTAACAAAATATTAACAAATTTCTCAATATAATTACAACTGGACCACTGCAACTTAAGTGGTAGAGCAGATTGACTGTCGGATCACTGACTTTTCCTGTCCTTGTGAATTAGATTATATTTTGTATGCTGCATTGGTGCACTCTATTTAGCACAATCTGGGAATGTATCTCTCTAATTCTGCTTTCAAGTTTGAGATGAAAATTCTGTAGGATACTAAATGCTAATATTATCTCACCTGTGGAAAAGGTCTCTATCCATCATCACCTCACCAACAGAGTCCGTCACAGCCTGTCGAAGCTTCTCCATGCACTCTCTGAGACGAGGGTCTGAGGGCTGAAGGCCAGTTTTTTTCAGGGCCTACAAACATAAAATCGGATTCAACCTTATCATCTCTCCCGATGCAATGTAAAATCCATATAATAGTATTTGTGTAATAAATTTTACCTGTTTCTAAAAGGCATATGGTATCAATGAATGTTTAATATGCAAAAAAAGCTATATTTACAGCATTAAAGTATGAAATGGGCACTTGGTCTCTTCCTTCGGTGATGGTGTAGAAAAGCATGTTTTCCACTCCAGAACTGGGAGATGTGGAATGCATGTTCCTGAAACGAAAAGTAAAGACTATAAGACAAAATATTCATATTGTCATATTTTCATTACTCAGAATAGAATAACCTTCACTGTCCTTTATAATCATATTATTACAATGAAATTAGGAAAGATTCTTAGCTGTTTTGTGCTTTGTAATAAATAAAAGTGAAAAAGATAGAATTTATATATAACATCTCTAGTATTAAATATAGTCATGTTTTTTTTTCCTCTTTTGGACTAAAATGAATTACATAAGATCTTGAGAGCAATGTTTATCCTAATATACCCAATTTGAAGTAATACAATAATTTATTTTAAGATTCTTCTCTATTCAGCAATTGATCAATTTCATTTGCTATAATAAATGAACCATAGCCTTCGACTCACTAACAGGTTATTTATCAACTGATAAAAAGTTAATATATAACCAACAAGTACCGAACAGGGGTACTTACATTTTATTATGGAAATGATCCGCGTGGGTGTAAGTTCGTCGCTGAAATGTAGTTGTTGAATTTCTGACCAAACAACATGCTGGATGTATGGAGAGAAAATTCCTCATCGTATTTGTATTTTTGGAAATAACTTGTAGAAGTTCTGACAGTCGCAGCGCTTTGAGGCAGTACATGGTTAAACGACAGCAACAAACGTGGAGCTCATAAGAGCAGCCGGGTTGGCTGAGAATGATCACCCTGTAAAGCCCCAGTTGATATGTCAAAGTCCTGCGGGGGTCACTGATTTCCCGACAACAGGAGTGCAAACACTGTGCTGCTTTCAGGTTGTGTCGGGATTTTTGCATGTCTGGCATTTGATAGTTAATTTTTCAGGATGTAGGTTACAAACAAGTCATCTGGGGTTTATCACACAGCTAGTTATATTTGTTTGAGCTAGTAGCTGAACAGAAATATAAACCTGTAAATAAAAATGATCGAACAAGTCGAGTAATTATCTAAATTTATTGTGAGATGTATCAATCAATCAATCAATCAATCAATCTTTATTTCAGACACAAAAGAGGTCCATAGTAAAACAAAAAGAATAAAAAAACAAAAAGAAACATGACAGTCACTGAGCCACAAATAAATGATGACGCCAATGTTTCCACAATCTTGAGAAAAATCTCGCTGTACTAAAAACAGGGTTTACTAAAATTGCTATTATATTATTGTATGACACGGGTAATCTACACATACATTTATACATGAGATTCCTGAGCGCAGCTGCACATGTGGGAACAGCGTTATGTGCAAACATGTGGCTGGCACTGCTCCATCTAGGCACTTTGAGTAGGAGCCTCAGGCCATCATTGTATGCCACATAAAGTTTGTGCAGGCTACTTTTTTTATATCTTCGCCATAGATGGGCTGTGTAAAATGAAGTACAGAAAACTTTAAAAAGAGCTACCTTCACAGAGGATGAACACATACCAAACTTTCTGATCAAAATATTAGCCTGTGCATACATCATGCAATACTGCCTACAAATGTCACGATCATCAGATAGGTCATCAGTTATGTAATGTCCCAGATATTTAATTTCATTGCATATATTGAGGACAATGCCAGATAAAGAGAAGTCAGGGGTTATCAGATGCTTATCTGCTCTACTTCTAACAATCATGACATTGCTTTTCTTAGCGTTATATTTGACATCAAAATCACATCCATATTGGGAGCAGACCCTTAGTAATTGTTGAAGGCCAGCACTATATGGGCATAAGATTACCAAATCATCCGCATACATTATGTGATTGATTGTGCGGTCACCAACTACACAGCCTGTTTTACAACAATTCAGGCGCTTTGATAGTTCATCCATATAGATGTTAAAAAGGTAAGGGGACAATATACTTCCCTGCCTTACTCCGTTACCAACATTAAACGAGTCAGACAATGAGTTACCCCATTTGGCATACATTAGTTGATGACCATACCAATAGACCATTATTCTAATTAGATATTTGGGTACACCTCTGCTTTCTAACTTGCAGAACAATTTTTGATGATTCACGCGATCAAATGCTTTAGAAGCATCAATAAAACACATAAATACTGTGGTGTTGCGCAAATTATACAAATCTAAAATCTCCTGTAGCACAAAAATACACATGTCTGTACCATGTTTGGGTTTAAAACCGAATTGATTATCAGAGGTCAAAAGAAACTCTTCCAGCCTATTTAGAAGGACTCTTTCAAAAACTTTCGACAAACTACTAGCTAAAGCTATGGGTCGGTAATTCTCCAAGGAGCTAATCTTACCCGCTTTGTCTTTAATAGTGGGTACCAGAATGACAGATAACATTGATTTAGGTAGCAGACCATGTACTAGACAGCCAGTGAAACACATAGAGAGTAATGCACAGAGTTTTTTACTTGCATTTTTCAAATGCTCAGTGGATATGTTATCCATCCCACAGGCCTTATTGTCTTTCAGTGTCATAATTGTATGATATATTTCTTGTGGGGATACAGTCACATTCTCATTACTGTGAATGCTTCCTATGTCAGAAATGTCACTTTTGACACAATTAAACAGCGCACTGTAGTGCTCTTTCCATAACTGAGTGATTTCTTTTACACCAGTAACACCATCAATAGTAGATGGAAGTGACGTTTTACAGTTATTTACTTTCTTTATTTCTTTCCAAAAGTCCTTAACATTATTATTTCCTAACTTTCTAGCAAGAGAGTCAGACCTCATAGTATTTTCACGTCTCCTTATGAATCTTAAAAAATGTTTAAAATTAGCATTTGCTTGTTTTTTGTATTCAAACAAGGGGCCATGTCTCTGTTTACCTGCATCAGCCCATGCTTTAAGAGCCCTTCTGGCCTCTGCATGATATTCTTTTACATAGTCGTTCCAACCCGGCTTGGTGCTATGCAAGATGGTTTTATGCAGTGGCTTGCTTGAGATAAGGAGGGATTTCACAACATTCTCATACAGAGTACATAACTCAGTACCATGTTGAGGGTCTTTACATTTCATATCACGGCATGAGATTGCTCCCTTTGGTAAGTATGTATTGCTGAACATGTCATTAGTTTGATAGCAATAATCTGATAGATCTTTTTCAGTCAAGTTATCCCATGCTATTTTTCCTGTACTTATATTATAGTCTACAGGCAAAACAGAAGGTATGCAATTCATGTTTACACATAAGGAGAATGGTATATGGTCAGTGGTGGCAAGGTCATAGTTGACACGAATTCCCAGAATGGAATCATGAGCATCAGCTGTACAGATACAATGATCTAACCAGGAAGTTGTATGCCATGATTCACTAATATAGGTGTAACTGTTGTTAGGCAAAAGTGCCTTACTAGAAAGAATTAAGGCATTACTGTGACAGAATTGCATTAAATGCGTAGCAAATGTAGAATGTTTATCTGTAACATCTGCATTTAAATCCCCCACAATAAAAAAACAAGTAGATAGATTATCTTGCATAAAAGACATAATAAAAGACAGTCTATTAAGAAATTCGTCTTCGTTTTGAGGACATTCATAAGGTGTGTATATGTTTAAAACAATAAAATGTTTGTCTCCACAAGTAAATTTCAGCCCTATGGCCCAATCCACACCCAGTCTAATCACATCAACCAGTTGATCATATTTTTTGTGCCATAATATTGCAACACCACCGGCTATCCTTCCCCGAATTATTCTGGTGCTAAGGTCGGTAGTGGATTCACCAGCGCCGTAAAAGTCTTTGTGTATGCAATTCAGCTTCTCCAGGTCCTGTTTAGCTAAGAATGTCTCCTGCACACACAGTATATCACAAGTCTCCAGTAATTTGTCCACCACAAGGCGACGCGCTCTGTCTGTTTCACTGTGTCCAACACGCAGACCTCGCGCATTATATGACACAATATTAATATCAGTCATTTATTTATCAGGATCTGCGTGGCCGTTGCTCATTTGCGGTGCTACAGATGCAGATACGTTGTCTTGCTGCAGTATACCAGTCTCTGACATATGAGCCAAACGGATGCTGTTATTTTTTGGTCTGCGCGCCTCAAAGTAGCGACGCACATACACACCCGATGGCCAGAGTTTAGGATCGTATACTTCTGCAACTTCCGAGCACTCTGCAGTTATATGAAACGAGCTAAATCGGTTACGCATCGAGTCTATCTTCCTGCATGTCACCGATTGGCCCAGTTTCTCAGTTAGATAGGCACTCAGAGTGTCAGCATCAAGGTCGGGAGAGAATTTCGTAGCAAAGACACTTACCAGCTTGGTTCTAACCACTGGGATGTTAGTCGCTGTGCCAGTGCCAATAATTCCTCCTTTGCGCTGCTCCCGCTTTTGTGTTCCATGTTCCAATGACACTGCTCCCTTCAAGGGTTTCTGGGGCTTCTGCTTCCCTTTCCTCAAAACAGTACTCCAAGCCGGAGACAGGACTTGTTGATTGGAGGCGTCTTCTGGTTGCTGCTGTTTAGCGTCTTTCCCACGTAGCTCTTCCAATTCCGCCTCAGCCTGCGTCGATCCATGCACGGGTTCATTAGCTCGACTGGATTCATGAGGTGGTTCAATATTCGTCAGCCGGCGCTCCAGATCCACCGTCGCTCGTCCAAGATTTTCACTCACAGTAGCCTGAGCTTCCATAGCTCCTCTTAGTACCGAGACTTCCTGGCTCAGACGCTCCATTCTACCAAGCAGGGCCGAGGCATCAATGTTGCCGAAACCAACAGGTGGAAGGTCGTCCAGGTAGTGCGAAACAAAACGGGGAATATTCTCACCACGCTCGTTTAACAACTTCAAACAATCCTTTACATTATTTACGTCTCTCTGCGCGCCCTTATGTTTGATGTTACGCTGCTTTGTTGGGCACAGTTCATACAGGAGTCGTTTGGATTCTTCAATCCAGTCAGATGAAAAATTGTTTGTAGCCAGTAAAACAATGTCATCGTGCGGCAGTGTTTTTATCTTAGCAGAGATAAAATGTAAAAACTCATCTTCCACAATCACTTTACCGCAGGTAGTGTTATAGACATCAGGTTTTGTCCGAGAAAAGGCATTGTCAAAACGATACGCTCCTGCTGTTGCTGCCGCCGCCGCCATTTTAGCTGCCGCCGCCCCAAAGTATCACATTACTTTGTATTGGTTTGTCATAGTGAAATATCATACATAAGGCATAAATTAAGCAACTTTTCATTTAGAAACATTTAAATCTTTATCTCTTACTTCATAATGTTCATTAAAAAGATAAAACATCACAAATAATCATAAATGGGATTTTAGTGGAGCTCAATAATTTGGCTTTGTTGTTCTTTCATGGGTGTCTGTGAACAAAGTATTTAGTAGTATTAATGTAGCATTTAGAGATTTAATGCAATTTTCATTTAGCTGCTTTGTTTGCCAAATACACTTGTTGATGTGGTTTGATCAAACGTGATCTTAAAATCAAGAAATTGGTTTGTTTCATAATTGTGTACAAGTTCAGACCAGTGTTGGGAACCGGGGTTTTGGTTTCTTTGTGGGATTTTTCTGTTTGCCTGCTGCTTCCCCCCTTCATCCACTAGATGATGACTAGAGGCTGCACACCTTGGAGGGCGTGCCCACTGACTCTGCCGGCACACCTGTGATTTTATTAAGATGTCTCTGGAGTTAATATAACTTTATTAGCTGTGATTGCTGAAAGTACCGGTACTCATACCTGCAAAATAACAAATTTAACAGAAATAACCCTAGACACAAAAAGCAATAAGTACCATTTTCTCTTTAAAGCATTAGGGTTAAACCAGTCTTAATTGATGAATTCCACAAATATACAAACTTGTATGGATATACTACTGTACAGTACAAAATGCATACAAGCACAATCTGATTATTAAATGGACAGTGTTCATTATGGACAGCAGGCTCTTCTGCATCAGACACAATGACATAACAAAGCTAAAAATTCTGAAGGCATTCTTCAAGTATTGATGAGTTACACACTCTTGGTAGGACGAGGTAGCACCAGCTTTAGTCCAATATCAACCACAAAGGAAGGCATGTAAGAGAGAGGGATCCAGAGAAGCTTAGCATCCCAGCCGGCGCTGTACCGAGTGCGTGGGTGAGCCGCAGTCAGAGCGTGCTCCATGCAGCTAGTCACCTTGGTGAGGTCTGAGTCACATACAGCATTCATGATCAAACGCTGGATCTTGATGTCTGGAAGAAAAAAAAGACACTCAAATGAAGGATAACTTTTTCTTATTCATTACTAGTGTTGCCCCAAACACTGTGCCGCTCTAGGCATCCACAAAAACAGCCACTGAACAGACGCATATGGTTTTAGCACACATTGCTAAAGACAGTAAAAAGCATAAAGCTTATTTCCTCTGTAAGTCTGCTTATACTTACAGTTATCCAGGTACTTCTCTCCATAGCTTGCTTTTACTTCGGGGCTGAGCTGATTCCAGAGACGGTGCAGCTCCCTCTCAATGGGATCAAGGTTGGTAACTTCTGTCTTGAAAAACCCTGGCTCAATGATGCACACTTTGATTCCAAAGTAACTTATATCTCTCCTGAAAATGGAAACCATACAAACTAGTAAAATATAATGCAGTTTTACATGCTTCAAGTTCATTTAAAGATTGGTAAATTACCCTTCCCTCTTTTATAGATTGAACTTTTAGTTTTGTGCTTTGATCATGACTAATCAATGGGAATTGACAGATCCTTTAAACTCTTTTCTAACACTGTTAAATTTTTCATAGCATAAAATGCATTCATTACTGTAATCAATCTATACATTCCTCATTCTGGGTTGTACATTCGAGAGAGCTACTACTACAAGCCAAAAACATAAGAGGGTTAGGTAAGGCTTGTCGTTTCAAAATGTTCTTTTCTCAGGTTACATCAAAAAATGAGTTATATAAATACTACTAGAAAATTAAAATTTTCTATCATCTAATAATTGGTAGTTTTATGTCTTGCAAATACTCTGTTGCTGTTTTACATGCACAAATACAGTCATCTTGTACATTTTTATTGCTCTACTCAGTTGCACATTTCCTTTAATCTGACTGCTATTTTTAATAACTGCCCAGCATTCTAATTTATTATATGTTGCAAATTCACCGTTACTGTCTTTTATTCTTATTTTTCTATTGTTGTACCTTTTTTTTTTTTTTTTTACCTCATTTTGAATATCAATACTTCCCTTTACTTTTGACTTGCTGCAGTACACTTGAATTTCCCCATTGTGGGACAATAAAGGATGTTTTTTTTTTCTATTCTATTGTTGGTTTTACCTCAGGCAGTCAGAGAAACTCTCCACTGCAAACTTGGAGATGCAGTATCCGCCACCATTTGCAGCCACCCTGCCGAGGACAGATGCCACATTTACAATACGTCCACGGGCCTTTTTAATGAGGGGCAGGAAGGTCATAGTCATGGCAATGACGCCATTAATGTTCACTTTCAGTGTGCTTTGGAAATCTTCCACTCGCATCCACTCTGAAGGACCCATGGGTAAGGAACGTCCAGCATTGTTCACAATGCCCCAAAGTCCTACAAAGAAAACAAAATTGAAAAGTTACAATTTCAAAACTGATTTCTCATATATTTATTGTGTGTTTTAATCTCACCTCTATTTCCAACCTCCTTCTTGGCCCACTCCATAGCTGCCTGGATGCTGCTCTGACTGGTCACATCCAGCAGGACCGTCTTAAGGTGAGGCCCTGTCACTCTTCTCAAATTATCAGCTCCCTTCTCTGTGAGACAGCCAGCCAGAACTCGAAAACCTCTACGGTCGAGCTTCTTGCACAGAAGGTTGCCAAACCCTGTGTCACAGCCAGTCACGAAGACATACTTGTCAGAAAGGTTCTCTATCTCCAGGCTGTCTCTGTACAGCCACACCAGAATCCACAACAAAGCAAAGGAAGCTGCAATGTAGTACGAAGCATTTTCTCTACAAAAAAAACAAGACATAACATCATGAAATTATGTCTTAATCTGTAATTTGCTCTTAGAACAAAATCTAAACCGTAAAAAAAATGTCTTGCGTTGTAATTTCTTACCCTAAAAGTTCGTATATATACTGTGTATTCATGTTGCCTTCAGGAGTTTGTTTTTGGCCTCGAAACTGCTCAAAAAACATTCTGCAAAAATGTTTAAAAAGTAAATAAAGCATAAATACAATGTTAATCATTTGAAATCCAAATTAACAGTATCCTTATAGGACTGGATTGTAGTGGAACAGTCTTGACAGCCACTGGATACAAGCAGTATGTTTACTAAGACTTGTTTTTAGTGCACGACCGTTTCGGTTGGTGTGGGCACATGAGGAATGTTTGTTTAATGCTCTTACAGAAGAAAGAAAGGAATTTGTAATGGTGCAAAACATAAGCAGGGGATTATTTTATTTTTAGATATAATTTCAATCTCCGTGATGGAGCTGCTTGGCTTATGGTAAAAAGCCAATTAATTTGCAGGCGTATCAGTTTGTAATACAACAGCAAAAGA
Source organism: Xiphophorus couchianus (assembly GCF_001444195.1). Classification (NCBI taxonomy): domain Eukaryota; kingdom Metazoa; phylum Chordata; class Actinopteri; order Cyprinodontiformes; family Poeciliidae; genus Xiphophorus; species Xiphophorus couchianus. Next base: position 8,940,740 of record NC_040247.1, read on the forward strand.
ACTTCTGCAGCTATCAAAAATACCATAGCAATTAAACACTGAATAAATACAATGACCACAAATTTATAGTAAGGAAAGGTAACAATTTGTATTAATTGCTTGTAAAATACTGTTTTCATACATAATTATTATTAATGCAATTCATTCAATTCAGAAATTTTTTATTCTTATTATTTAATTCAGATTGAGGGAATTATGTTATTGTCAACATTTCCAAGAATTTAAATCTAATTTATGAGCATGTTATTTCAAACAACTCTATCCCCTTACCTTTTCTTTCAGTATTTACTGGACAGTATTCAGAGGTTTTTCAAAGTAGGTAAAAAAAAAAAACACCTACCACTCAGCATCTAAAGTTCTATTCTATTCTATTTTGTTTAAAGACTGTTTTCGATATCATGTCATAAATGTACTTTGTGAGCTTTAGGCGACTTCAGTTCACAACATGCATTTAATAATTTGAAATGAAATAACAAGCATTTAATAATTCACTGCATTAATTCAGATTTGAGAGAATCAAAATAATTACAAAACTCTAAACCTACCTTATTATCTTATTGGTCAATGATGGATCTCCACAGTCAGCCCCTTTCCCTTTCCCTTTCTGTATATTCTTCTGATTCAGCTCACAGGGGCTAGTCAAAGACAAGCTTTATCCTTGAGGCTTATCCGTTAAGACATGCTCACTATTAGTAATCCTCAATCCGTAACTATTGCAATTGTTCTAAGGAAAAATGTGAGGGGTACAGGGCAGGAAAACTAAGCCCCAATGATTTTTTTTTTGCATGTACACCAAAGTATCAGAACAGTTTTTTTTAGTTTAGAACACAAAACTTAGAGCTTAGTTGTTCTCACACTTGGGTTTAAAAGTTTTAGGATTATGTAAAAAGTTATGACAAATACACTAGTCAGAGTATTTACTTTCAGGAGATTATTCAGTTCACCCACTTTAGAAACAGTTAAATGTATACTGTATAGCTTGAAATGATTGGTGTTTCGAACATAAAAGACTAAGAAGAAAACATTCACAAATACACAATAATGCATATCTATTTAATAAGAGAAAAAAAGAATCAGCAATAACCTGGTTGTGTAACTCTGCACACTTTTGGAATAATACCATGCCCTAAATTCCCTTTTGATTCAAAAACATTACTCAATATTCTTTAGGTATTAACTATGTGTTGGAAGTGAGGACATCTGATGTTCACAGTCCTCTTGAGGTGACCTCACAGATTTGTTTCCAGATATGGTTTTGAACAAAAGTTTGATTTGGATATATTCTTCCACTCACTGTGATGCTGAAAAATTAAATCAGCATCAAAGGTGAAGATGTCTTCTTCGCCATTGAAGAAGACATCTGAAGGTTTTGGGCAAAAAGATGACTGTAATTTAGAACTATTCATAAGCTTATTCAGTTTGACAAAAACAGTTTAATTTATAGAAACACCAAATCATGATGCTACCACCATGTCTTCCTTTGGTGTGTTCTTTTTCTTTAGAGATTTGTAGGGTTTTGCCTTGATGCCAAAAACAACTTTTGGTATTGATGCCCAAAAACATAATGTTCATCAGACCATTACACATTCACAAGACAAACTGTGAGAACATTTTTTCCAGGTCTACATGCTTTCTTGGGTAGAAAAAAAATCTTCTGTCTTGCCACCTCAGTCTAACACTGTAGATTATTGTCACCAACAGAAGAAAAATAGCAGGAACAAAAAATCCTGCAGTACCTTGCTGTCTTCTAGCAGGCCTCCCTACTTTATGCTTGGAAAAACATGCAGCTTTCTTAATTTGAAAAAAAAAAAAATAATAAATTCTGTATTCTTTGTAACATTTCTGCAAATTGTGGCTTTAGCAAAAATAATAAAAATGAGCAAACTTGGAACACCAGGGTTTAACTACAACAGATTTGTTTGCTTTTTAATTGGTTTGCACAGCATATGTCACAGTAAAGGTTTTAAATAATTTTTCGTTCTTAATTTTGTCCATAAAAAATTGAACGGGTGGTTATTAAATTTTATTGGGTGAGTGGTCCCAAAATTATGAAACAACAAACTAAGAAGTTGTACTATGAGTGTGGTAAATATTTATTTCCTAACCATTTCAGTCTCTGGAAAAACTTGGTTTATATCTACTTCTATATTTATAATACCACCCAAGTCTGGACTGCATGCAGATTCCAAAAATCACTGTTTGTTTGTGAAAGACAATTTATTTTGTTTCTAAAAAGAATTAAACAATGACTTGCTTGGCAGATAAACCAAACCTTACAATTTGTTTAGTGAAAAAGATATAGAACTGTAAAATTAAAACAAAGGCACGAAGGCTCATACTTGTGTGCTGGATTAAAAGTCTTAATTAGTTTCCAAATAGTGTTGTAACTACGTGAGTGTACACTGAACCCGGTTGTTCTAGGACATAACTTTTACGTCACACATTCCTCTGATTATCCAGTCATTGTAGTTTGTGGTTCCCATGGGTTTCTGTTACAAAACTTTGTAGAGAAACATCTAGGCTCTTTCCAGTGTTTCACTTTTGTAACAAATACATAACCATCAGTTAAGAGATTAAATACTTCCCAAGTCTTCCCACAATTTAGCTTTATTCTTTTCATCTTTCCTTCATCTACTTATTGTTGGCAAGAGAGAAGAATGAAAACACAACTTCAGGTATCATTATTTGTTTGTTTTATTGTTATGTACGATAACTGTCCATTTATCATAACTTGTCCAATAAAAAAAAACAAACAATTAATTTTGTTAAGCTACACATTTGAAAATTACCTTTACAACAACTGAAATTCAATCTTCACTCAAATCAGATGTGGATACAGGAGAGATGAGGTGCACATGTAAATATGTCATTAATTCTTTTAAAGAGATATTTTAAAGAATAACCTACCAGAAATTGTGTGGGGTCAAACCTTCTGCCTATTAAATACTTTCATTTTCTATCCTTCAAAAAAAAAAACTTACAAAGAAAAAGGAAATACTGTATCCTAATAAAATGTATTATTGAGCTTTTTGTGCGCACTCTTTCCAGTTTTGGAGCTAAAAACAAAACTTCACCAAAACTTCACCAGTGAAATACAGACAAATATTTTACAGACAAATATTTGTCTGTAAAATCTCACTCCACTCAGTGCATCCATGTATAGATTTATATTCAGGAACAAATGTACTGTAAAAACACATGATGATGCTTATGAGCACGTAGACTGAAGCTGCCCCTTGTGTACGTACTCCAGAGCTGTGGCGATTGTTCTCATGTCCATCTCGATGCTGCGGGCCCAGTTTTCAACATCTCCAATTTCCTGTTTGAGAGAGAAGAAAGTTAACAAGAACAAAAAAGTTGCCCCCAAAAAAACAGATCAGTAAACCCTGGGATAATTGAAAAGTTTGATATTCACCACTGTTAAAGCAACATCAATCTAGGAGGCAGATATCAGAGTAAAGGTACAAGTTTATTAAAACAATTGCAATTGGAGAAAGGTCATTCAACACACAGTGGTCATCAACACACGAGTGTCAAAAGAGTCTCTCTGGCTCCGTCGCCTCAGGAGCCTCCTCTTATACAGACTCGAACACGTAGCCAATGGAGAGATCATTAACCACACAAAGAAAGGAAAAAAACAATAAAGCAATAAGTACAGACAGTTTCTTCTTGACAATAGGGCATAGGTGACACACAGGTCATCTGATGGAAACATCTGCAGTCTCGAAGCGTTGACACCTTAACCACAAACACTTCTGAATATAACACTTTTATTGACCTTTTGTTGTACGCGGTTTACTTGCAGAATCAACAGTTTATTCTTAGATAGTTAAGTGAGAAAAACCCCTATCTATTGTCCTTTTGTTCAACTCACAAGTCTTGCACCGGTGCAGCTCAGGGGCCCCAATTAACGGTGGCTGCTGAGTGAGCTAAATTGTGGTCAGGAAGTTTCCTGTTAAAACAAGTCTCCAGAAAACAGACAACTTGTCACCCTTAAACCGCAGTAGGTGTCAGAAACTGTGACCTTTTAACACATCTAACATATAATAAAATGAAATGAGGAATAAATGAGTAATAAGATTAAATGAGTAATAAGATCAGTAAAACAATCAATAGTAAGGTAATCAATAAACACAAATAATAAAAGTAATCAATAAAAGTAAAAAGTAATTGATAATAAAAGTATTCAAAAGTATTCAAAACCTTTATGAAATCATAGTCATTAATAATTTACTTCAACACCACCATGGTACTTTTAATTAGAAAGTTGGAGAACCTTTGGCTTAGATAGTCCAGCATATTTAATTTATAAGGATCAGGCATCCAGTGTAAGGCTAAATGTACCAATGGCAGAATAATAATGAAATAAACATCTGGCAGTATAACTTACTTTCAATGCCTGATTGAATCCCTCCACCATGCTGATCCACTGAGCTGTTTGCTTGGAGAATTGGTTTGCCTGCACTTGGAGTGTCTTAACTTCATGGTCCAGTTTGCGTTGGTTTACATATGCTTGAGCAACACTGAAGAGAAAAAGGGCAAAATACTGAGTTTACTAGCTTTGTGCCTTTCATCCACCCACTGAGTCATTGACAGGGAAATGACAGTGGCTTAGCGATGATTACTTGGCTACTTTAGCTCCAACCATGATCCAAAAAAATTTATCTTTTTCATTAAGAACTAGTGTAACAACAGCCATTAAATTCTGCTCTCATTCTATAAACTGATTGTCTTGGTTTGTTCACATCTTTCACAATAGTAACAGCTATTTTTGTTTGAATTGTATGTGTGATCAATTATTTCAAGTCAAAAACTGAAACTGGCTCATGAAAGATTGTCATTATACTGTGAAAATCTAAAACAATCCTTGAATCTAAGCAACTTGTTATTGTTTTGTATGAGTGTCAGTAAAGAGGACAGTAAAGAGTTAATAAACCCCAATCATAGGAATGCAAAGTTGTTGTTTAAAGCTATAACCATGACTGTCTTTTAATAGATGTATGAACAAAGACATGAGGTAATTTTTCCTACCCAACGTTCAGGTGATCTACCAGGGCTTCAGTTAGACAGGTGGCAGCAGCGATCGCTTCACGTCTGCGTTTCTCTGTGAAACAAACAACAAAACATATAATCAACATTAAAGTCTGTACATTTGCGAGATTTGTTTTTAGCATGTGCTAGCATCACAGCTATCCAGCTTTCCTTACCCTGCAGCTCCTTCCGCTCATTTTGCTTCGCTTGATGCTCCTTCAGAAGGCGAGACAACATGTCGCTTGAGCAAAAGTTAGGGTTATTGTTATCTAAAGCCAATTCATTTAACAATTGTTATTATTGTAAGGGAAGGTAAGACCAAGGGATCAGAACGAGACCATGTAGCTTATCACGAGATTTCACTCTCGGATGTCTCACGTGAGCGTTTCCTTATACAATTATGCACAGTCTTACATGTAACGCCTTATTATTTTGATTTATTAAATTACATTAATGAAGAGTTGTTTTTATAAGCATGCTTAAAATTAAACGGCAATTCTTATTTAGTATTATTTGTTTTAAAAAAATGTGTGAAATGACGACATCAGCTTCGTATCGTCATTACCTTCTAAGTAAAAGCGTTCATGAATACAAGTAAGTTTTTTACTTGCATGTAAGAACGAAACATGATACGTTTTAGATTTTCAAAAAGAAACATAACCGGATATCAAGTTGAATTTTCAATTAATGTACGTACAATCGGTTTGGGTCGAAATTTTATTTATTTATTTGTTTGTGTATATTTTGTTTAGCGCTGCACTATTTTATTCTGAAAGGCATTAACCGGAAATGTGGAATTTAGCTAGTGTTACTGAAGTCCCTGTTAATGGCTGATATGTAACTGTCAACAATTCTGGGGTTGCTGAGACCGAAGCCCTTTTACGATCCATTACTCTCTGTGTTTCACAGGTAAAGATATTTGGTCTGGTTTGATTTAAAAGTTGTTTACTGAACAATCGGAGTAGCTTGAAAGCCCGGATCCTGGTAGCATTTGTAACGAAAGACAGTGCATGGTTAGCTTATCCTCTTTTCGGTCTAAACCTCTAAGCAAAGTTCCTGATGGTGGTTGAACTCACTAGGAAACGAGCAGATCGCAAGACATTTATAATTGATCTTAAATATATTTTAAACCATTTATTCCCTCTCAAGAGTCTGTTATTGTACCATGACAGTTGACTCACGATGGAAAGCAGCTATTAAGACACTGAACTCACCAACAATAAAACGATCGGGTATTTTGTTGAATCTAAAAAAAAATGTACTGCAATATAAAAGAAGAAATATTAGTGAAGGAAGGCTGAGTCAGACCTAATTAGACCGACTAGTTGATGATGGGATTTTCTGTTATGGAAGGGACTAGACGAGTTCTAGAAATAGACAAGATTAAACCAAGTCACCTTGTGAGGTGTATTGTGATGCATTTGAAATGAAGACGTTGAAGTAGTTGGCTACAAATCTATCTGCAGCAAACATCGTATTTTCCTTATCAATTGTGTATAAACATTTTATGATTCAGGGCTTTATTTTCCCAGCCTAATAAACCTAATCAAACTGTAGATTAGGTGCAATCAGGGTCCTGAATTTACACCTGTCGTCTCTGCTTCCAGGTTCATTTTTAAAGGCAACTTAGAATCAAATGTTATGGATGAACCATGAAGGCACAATTACAAGTCACAGGTAAGTTATTTCTTGGACAAATTTAAGAGCCACAAATAAACTTGAAGCCAAATATTCACCAACGCTATGAAAATTCTTGCTTTCTATGCAATCATATATAATAAATCTGACCAAACATTTGTTGCTTTAGGTTAGTTTGGATTGTTAAAAACTATTATATGGTAAATCAGAAAATCTCAAAAAATATTGTTCCTTATGTTACTTGATTTAAATTCAGTAGTTTACATATATTAAAATTACTATAACTTAAGCCCACTTGGGAAAGCCCAGATGATGGCTTTGTAAGCTTTTATTCACAACATCTAAGTAGCTCAATTGAGATAAAACTATTTGCTTCTATTGAACGAATCAAAGGATTCTAACATTTGGCTGATCATTTTAGTACATGATAATATACCTTTGTTTCATGAGGGCCTATTGGTTGTGGTGTTGGAAAATAAGCGAATGTAAATACTATTAATAATCTAATATTGAGTAGGTATTATGACACTAAATTTAGTCAGGATGTACAGGCTTAATTATACATGAAAAGAATAAACCTTTTACATAATAGATAGTAATAAAATTATTATTAATTTTAGCACTTGAAAATAAATCTGCCAGAGGTTGGTACAGTGAAGTGTTTAGTTGAGTGTTTGGCGCTCACATGATGATATTCATTTATGATGATGACAATAATAATAATAATAATAATTATAATAATTATACAATGATGTTCTAGTATGTTTTCCAATTACAACCTCTAAATCAGTATGATCATATGTACAAAAATTTACTTCCAATCTCTTTATAGTTCATGGTTGTGTTCCTCTTTCCAGTGCTTTCAGCTAAGCTAAAGGAAAACAAAAAGAACTGGTTTGGTCCCAGTCCGTACGTTGAGGTAGCTGTGGATGGCCAGTCAAAGAGAACAGAAAAATGCAACAACACCCACAGTCCCAAATGGAAGCAGGCCCTCACTGTGTGAGTACTGTTGTTGTTTGTTTCTGTGGCAGAAGTCAGTTTTTTACTAGCCGAAATACTAGAAATCAACTTGGGAATTGTTAATACATTTCTCACTAATTTAGTTCAAATAAATAATTATTGGATTATGCATAGATTTGATACAAAATAAGAACATATTTTAATGTTTAATGCACACATAATGTGCTTTTTAGACATGTATTTATATAATTGTGAAAACTGATGTAATCATAATAGAAGTTGTGGAATTCCAGTTTTTATTTCATTCTAGCTCTTATAAGTCAAAGATACAATTGTACAATTTGTAGCACATAAGTATCTGAGATGAACACAAGATGTCTGTAGGACAGGGGTGGGCAATCCTGGTCCTCGAGGGCCGGTGTCCTGCAAATCTTAGATGTCTCCCTGGTCCAACACACTTGAATCCAATAACTGAATCACCTCCTAAGTGCAGTCAGGTTCTCCAGAGTCCTGCTAATGACCTCATTATTTGACTCAGGTGTGCTGAAGTAGAGATGCATCTAAAAGTTGCAGGAGACCGGCCCTCGAGGCCTGGAGTTGCCCACCCCTGCTGTAGGATGTCCCTTCATAATAATAAGTAAAAAAATGATTTATGTTTTTACAATCTATTTTTAAGATATGGGTTTTATAATCCTAATTTGTAGATGCAGAAATGTGTACTGAGATACCTCCTACTTTAGAATTTCTGTTAAGAAGGATGCTCACTTATGGAACAACTTTAATCATATTATTTTGTTCAAAGTGAAATTACACATATTGTAACATGTGATAAAGTACACACTGGAAATAACAAAAAAAGGTTATAGTATAGTCATTTCTTTTATATTTGCATAATTCCTTTGATAGTTTCAGGCCAAAATGAAAACAAATTGATTATTGGCTCATTTATAATTAATTAGTCTTGAAAACTCAATTAGAACAGCTGAATCTAGAGCATGTTTAGAACATCTCAATCCCATAAAAATTCTTGAAGCTTAAACATCAACATGTTCTCAAGTTATACTCAGTCAAGGACTTCCCTGTTTGAGCTGCACTTAACATAATGGTGGTTAAGTGCAGCTCAAACAGCTGTGAGGCAAGCGCAGCTCTGAGGCTGGAAAGTCTGAGGCTGACTTTCCAGCCTCAGAGCTGTAAAGTCAGCCTCTTCTTCAGCACAGATTTTTACTAAATTTTGTGTCTGTGTTGCGTTCCTGCAGAATTGTGACTCCAGTCAGCAAACTCATCTTTCGTGTTTGGAGTCATCAGACACTGAAAGCAGATATTCTGCTGGGCATGGCCACTCTGGACATCGGCACGGTCCTCAAAGCCAATGATCTTAAATGTGAGTATACATTTGAAAATTTCTTCCACGTAACGTTGCTTTTTTAAAAAATTTTGTAAATATTGCACCTTTTTAAATTTCCTTTATTTGTCAGTGAAATTATGAATTTGTTGTAGGATCAGATGTTTTAAATGGAATTTGCATATGTTTTTACACTTGTTGAGTAAAGAGTTCAAATAAAATAAGATAAAATAAGTAGCTTCCCATTCCATGGAGCTACATTTCTGTTGCTAGTCTGTGGATGTTTTATCTGTTTTGCCAAGAACTGTATAGTTAAACGGTGCAGCACACTCTATAGAGGTTGTTCTCTCTTATTATAAAAAAGTGCATGCCTGTCTGTACTCGTATCAACATATTCTGTTGTGGTTTGATAACATTCACACACATTTTTTCATATTTCTGACCTTGTTCTTTTGTAAAAGTTTGGACTTAGAGGAACATTGTATGCTTTTTCTACTTTGATCTCTAAGTTTAAGTCTGAGTTTTGCTATCGTGTTGCTGTTGGAAGCATTTTCTTAACGATGTTATTTCTCCTAATCTCAGTGTGTGAGGTGGTGCAGACGCTGCAGCTATCCTTTGACAGAGACCCTCAGGATATTGTAGGGGACCTCTCAATCTGTCTGGACGGCATGCAGGTTGACCCGGAAGCCTTTGCTCTGGCAGAGAGAGAGCAAGGTAAGGCAAGCACAAACAAGGTCATGGCAGAAATAATGGAGAACTTCAACACTTCCTTTTTTGAATTAGAATGTCAATGCTATATTGGCTTTGTATAAATGATTAAACTGGTTTACTTTGCTTAATCCATCTAGAGCAGGGGTCTCAAACTCCAGGCCTCAAGGGCCGCTGACCGGCAACTTTTAAATGTGCCTCTGCTGCACCACACTTGAATAGAATAATTAGGTCATTAGCAAAGCTCTGGAGAACTTATCTACACAAGGAGGAGGCAATTAAGCCATTTCATTCCAGTGTTTTGTACCTGTGGCACATCTAAAAACTGCAGGACACCGGCCCTTGAGGACTGGAGTTTGACACCTGTGATCTAGAGGACTTTTGTCAAGGCTCAATTATCTGCATTACATTCATTTGCCTCCAGGGAGCAGTATAAGCATTTCATACATTCAGTTCGTAGAGGACAGCTTACACGAGCATTTAAAATGGCTCATTTAAAATGGCTTTTAATTTGACTGCCATGTAATATATGGGTGAAAAACATGGTTTTAAATTCAACTGTAATAGCACTATTAAACATTTTGAAAGTAAATCAGTATAAATATTATCAATGGCATAATATTACCTTGCCACCAGGGTAATATTATGAAATAGATCATTTCATTATCAGAAATGATCTAACATGGTCATACATAATGTTACAGTTTTCTTCTTTTTTTCTAGCTCCTCTTACAAATGGAAATGCAAAACAAAATGGCAACACAAGCAACAGGTCTTGTAAACTTTTACTTGAAAATCCAAACCTGGGTTTATTGTTTTGCCAGTTTTTCTCCAATAAGGTTCCAGATAATTTTTTCTTAAACTTGTACTTTTAGATCAAGCCGGGACACGTCTCCATCCAGTGACTCAGATGACTGGGTCATTGTACCCAATGGTCTTACTGTCAGCGATAGAGGTTCTCCCTCTCCGTCTGCAGAGGGCTCCACTTCCTCACGTCCTCCTAGGCCTGCCAGGCCACCGCCTCCTACGCCACGAAAACCTGCTGCCTCACCAAGTAGGAAAACACACAATTTCATATACTAAAGAGCTGCTAAAAATATGGATATCATATTTAAAGAAAGCAAATGACAGATAGTCTACTTTTAGATTTATTATTTTTTGTTGACTAACCAAGGGGGTATTAGACTCCAGTTAAAGAGAGTTTTGCAAAAACAATGAATGCCATATGCTATTCTTCCCTGCTCCTTATCATCATTGTGTCCCAGGCTCTTCCAGTAGTTCTTCCCCCAGTGAACTGAGTGAAGCACCAGCTTCTGATGGCTCCTCTCAGGCATCTGCAAGCGGAGGTTCAGACCAGCCCGATGACACAGGTGCACGAGCAGCAACGGCTGTTTCCTCACAGACGGCTTGTGCTCCCAAACCAGATGGCGCTGTAACAGCAGCTCCAGCTACAACAGCTACTCCCAGAGTCAACCCCATTAGCAACGCACCGCTGCCACCAGGGTAAGTAAGGAGCAACTTCCTGTTTTGGTACTATGTCTGTTGTGATTTTAAATAATTCAGCTCAATTGGATTTAAAATATTTTTTTCAATGGTACCAAATGATAACTTTTTTGTCAGCTAGGATCATATAGTTATACATAACTTAATAAACTTTAGGGTCTGTAGCCTTCATTGTTCCAGGATCTTAGGTTTGTAAGATTTTTTCTATTTCTATTTATTAACTGGAAATGCATCAGAATTTGTTTAATATAATTTTTATTGTATTATAGATGGGAGCAAAGGGTAGACCAGAATGGAAGAGTGTATTATGTGGACCACATTGAGAAAAGGACAACCTGGGACAGACCTGAGCCTCTGCCTACAGGGTACCATGCTTTATCCTTTATTTAATGAATCCTGAAATATCAGAATCTGCTTTATTGGTCATATTGTGTGCACAAACAAGGAATTTGACTTCAGTTTTCAACCAAACAGCAAATCCTAAGTATTTTTATTCTCATTTAAAATGGCTACAACCACGTATAGTTACACCTGGATTAAATTTTTTACATTTTTGCTTTTTGTTTCTTTTTTCCCCAGCTGGGAGCGGCGGGTCGACCCGATGGGTAGAGTATACTATGTTGACCACATAACACGAACCACAACATGGCAACGGCCCACTCAGGAGTCAGTCCGCAACTATGAGGAATGGCAGAACCAGCGCAGCCAGCTCCAGGGAGCAATGCACCAGTTTAACCAGAGGTTCATTTACGGGGTGAGAACAGTCAATTTGATTACTTTCACCTTCAGTTACGGATTGGTTTCTTTGCCTCAGGACTCTATAAACTGTATTAGTACAATTGCTAAATTGTGAGCCAAGCTGGGTGATCTAAGTTTTTCAAAGCAGACAAGACAGCATGGACCTTTTTATTATTATTATTTTATTCTCTTAAACAGGTTTTCTTATTTATTTATTACTTGTTTGTCTACTCAGATAAGCTAAAAACAAGTTTTGTTGTACCAATAAGTATATACCAATAAGGTAAAGATTAAGAATTTCAGTAAGATCAGTTTACTTATTTGTAAATCAGAATTATACTCTATGTTTCTATTTTATTAATAGAGACTATTAATTCATATTCTTTCTGGCTCAGCTGCAGGATCAGTTTGCAGCCACATCCACTAAAGAGTTCGACCCACTGGGACCGCTGCCACACGGCTGGGGTAAATATGTTTTCACAAGAATTCGCCTTAAAGATACTGAAGTCTTAGAAACATGATAAGGATCTGTTGAAGGAATGCATAGCTGTAAGTTGACATACATTTATGTACAAAATTTTTTTTGTTTTAGAGAAGAGAACAGACACCAACGGCAGAGTATATTTTGTTCATCATCCAACTCGAATGACACAGTGGGAGGACCCGAGGACACAGGGGTGAGTGCATATTGTATCATGTTATCTTGTGTTTTATGGCTGTGACTCTCTTTGGTAGCAACTGGATTCATTCCGTATCGCTGAAAAGCAGCAACATGCCAATGTGTTGCTCAATTTATGAGGACTACTTTGAAACTTGACGAAGGGAAACATTTTGGATCCTTCTTTTACAACTTTTAAAAAGTTGCTTTGCCATTGCATTTTAGGCAATGCAATGTTTTTCTTATTTTAAAAAAGGAATTTAATTATTTATTTATTTATTTACGGTTTTTGTGTATTTTCAATATAGCATAAAATCAACTTCAGTGGTTAAGTAGAAAATCTACAGAATATTCCAACTTAATTCATCCAAAAAATCGATTAATTGTCAGAATAATCGACTGACCATGTGAATAAATTTAAGCTTCACTGTAAAGCGTGCTTATTTTCTTATCCTGTGTGTTTGTGTGTTTTCTTTGCATGCTTTGCTCAGTCTTCTGAACGACAAACCCCTGCCTGAAGGGTGGGAGATGAGGTTCACTGTGGACCACATCCCCTACTTTGTAGACCACAACCGGAAAACGACGACCTACATCGACCCTCGGACAGGGAAATCTTCCTTGTAAGTTGGTTTTCATAACATTTAAAGTAATCCTGCTGGTAAAGGAGATCTACCACCAGGTCTTCCATTCTTGTCACAACAAAAATGTTTGTTGTCTCACTTTTACAGCGAGAATGGGCCACAGATCACCTATGTTCGGGATTTTAAAGCCAAAGTGCAATACTTCAGATTCTGGTGTCAGGTATGTTTACAAATCAGATTGTTAATTGATTTTGTCCTGCTTTACTATTTTTTAATGTATATTTTTACATTATTATTCAGAGATGAAAAAAGTTCTGCTGCATCTGAGAACACATGTGTGTCTTGTGTTTGTTCTTAGCAATTATCTATGCCTCAGCATATCAAGATTACTGTCTCCAGAAAAACTTTGTTTGAGGATTCATTTCAGCAGGTAAGATCTTGTCTTTTTGTCACGTTTTGAGGTATTCAGTGGGTCTTTTCTTGTTTGTACATGAATTATGTAAGTGAATTAATTTTCGGCCTTGCTTTCAAAGATCATGAGTTTTCACCCACAAGATTTGAGGCGGAGACTGTGGATAATTTTCCCTGGAGAGGAGGGCTTGGACTATGGAGGCGTAGCCAGGTAATCCCTCTGAAATTTTTAATGCAGGTGTGTCTTTTTTATGACTAATTGGGTGTGAAAAGTCTCACTTGCAAATTTTGTTGACAACACCCAATGTTGATGTAAAGTTGTGATGTAATATAAGCTTAGATGTTTTGTTGAAATCTTGATCATCAAGAAATTCTATCACTTCTTTTCATCACTTATGATTGCTAATATATTTTTGGAATTTGTGTTGATATTTTCAGAGAATGGTTCTTCTTGCTCTCCCATGAAGTGCTAAATCCCATGTACTGTTTGTTCGAGTACGCTGGAAAGGACAACTACTGTCTTCAGATTAACCCTGCTTCTTATATCAATCCGGATCATCTTAAATACTTTAAATTCATTGGCCGCTTCATTGCCATGGTACCCTTTTCTATTGGTTTTAAAATACATTTTTGGCTTAGTAAATTTGAATTTGCATGTCTTTCATTCAAAGTCACTAAATGTGTATTTTGTTTCTCTATTTTTTCCTCAGGCCTTGTTCCATGGAAAGTTTATTGACACGGGTTTCTCGCTGCCTTTCTACAAGCGCATTTTGAACAAACCGCTGGCTCTTAAAGACTTGGAGTCCATTGACCCCGAATTTTATAATTCACTCATTTGGATCAAGTAGGTAGTTCATGCATATAATGTGTGAGAGGTACAAGTGAACGTAATAATCTGGAAAACCATGGAATTTGTGTATTTTCCAGGTCTGGAAAAAGAAAATAGACTATGTGAAAGTATCTTTATTTCTAGATTATGTTTTATTCTATTGAGCAATGATGGCGCAGGTTTAACACCTGACCACAGTAAAAATGTCTGTTATAAATTCATAATGAGGTTTTATATTTATGGTTTAAAATGATATAAATAAGGTCTGATCACTATGGAGAAATTAGTCTGAACAATTAAAGGATTTTGGCATAAAGCTTATATGATCTTTATGCCAACCTAGATTTTCTGAAATAGTCAGTGGTCAAATAGTTTCGAAATTTAACTCTGTTGAATGTGAACCAAATAACACATTATTGTTTCATTCTGGATTTTCATACAGATATTGATTTTTAATATCTCCCAAGTTTTTGATTAACCAGCACATTTTTAACATTTGTTGGTTCTCATAATTAGTGAGGACAATTTGAGGTCACTACATGTTAATGTTCAGTCTATAAATTCTGATGATCTCCAGCTTAGTTTTCTGCAGGTAAGAAAATGATTAGCGTTGGTGTAACCTCTTAGAATTAGAAGCATGTTCTACTTCTGGCTGAAAAAAAAAAGCTACAACAATTGATCTATGCACTTAATACATAAACCTGGAAGTCTTAGCTAACAGGTCATGTATCAAGTTTTCCATTTTCTCTTTATGAGTTAGAGGTTCTACTGTACCACATGAGTTCACCCATCACATTTTATTGCTGTCCGTAAAACCTTAGAGAAACTGTGTTGCTACGGTTATTTAAACTGAATTGGTTAATAAAGTGGGTTTTATGTCTTGCAGGGACAATAACATAGAGGAATGCGGTCTGGAGATGTTCTTCTCTGTTGATAAGGAGATCCTGGGAGAGGTCAGCACTCATGAGCTGAAACCAGATGGAGGAAACATTCCAGTTACTGAAGACAACAAGGAGGAATACATCAGGTACAGCTGCATTTTTCCACTTCCTACTTACTAATTATGTTTTGCTGTTTTTACATCCTTGAAACTATAACAGTTATGAAAGTAGATTCATAACTGTTATACACCAACCTGTATAATTTTTTATACAGGTTGGTGGCAGAGTGGAGGCTGTCCAGAGGGGTGGAGGAGCAGACCCAGGCATTCTTTGAGGGCTTCAATGAAGTTCTTCCTCAGCAGTACCTTCAGTACTTTGATGCAAAGGAGTTGGAGGTACAAAGCTAATTGGGTGTTTTTCTCAGGGATCTTTAAAAAGCAGGTTGTTTTAAATGTGCTTGTCATCCATTGCTGATTAAAATAATATTATATTTTGCAGTATTTATTGTGATAACTGTAAAATTGACTGTAAAACAGTTTAAAATGTGTATTTTTTGGCATTTCTTTCTGAATACAGTCAGATTACCACAAACACAAATGCTGCCCTAAAAATAAAACTTGCCTAATATATACTTTAGACACTAGGTACATTAGGGGGAGCAGTTGCATACAATGATAGCATTTGATAAAATGTTCAAATATATTTGTCTTTATTGATTCTCTCATGTAATATATCTGCCATAATAGAAGATAAGGTAAAGCACTATTTCCTGCAACATAAACTTCAATTTGAATTTAGTTTGTCGTGATGGTGATGTGTTCAATGTATTCTATGTTTTGTTTTTAGGTAATGCTGTGTGGAATGCAGGAGATAGACCTGGTGGACTGGCAGAGAAACACAATTTATAGACATTATGCTAGGAGCAGCAAGCAGATCCTTTGGTTCTGGCAGGTTTGTTCTGAAAATAAATGTTCTGTTATTGTTATATTTGTTAATGTAACAAGGAATCAAATCTTCACAGGTTTTGGGTGGACCTAACCTTCATGCTTTTTCATTTAAAATAATATCCAGCAGCAAAAATTTCTGAACATTCATGTGTTGGAGCAGTTTGGAACATGATCTCCTTTCTTTTCTATAGTAAGATTAAGTCAAACTTAGCAAAACAGAAAATGTTTTAGAAAAAAAGGTACAGTTTGAGATTTATTTTCTCAGATTGATTGTAGTTTTCAGAAAGTGGGAGGTAAGGCTGACTGGCATGTATGCAAAGTATACACGCCAGTTTCATAATGTTTTAATTTGTTTTGGCATGTAAAGAGTAAAATATACTGTTAAAACGGCACTGGAAGTATGTGGTGCTGGAATTGTGCAAAAGTGCAGCAGAAATGTGCAAATCTATATCCATTTTTTTTATCTGAATGCATTTGGAAATATCTAACTAATTGGAACATAAATGACTTGTTTTGCAGTTTGTGAAGGAGATGGACAACGAAAAACGAATGAGACTCCTGCAGTTTGTCACTGGCACCTGCCGTCTTCCTGTGGGTGGCTTTGCTGATTTGATGGGTGCGTAAAATCCATACAGATGTATAAAACAGATGGTTTTATTTTGCACCGTCATGGGATTTTTCTCATACAATTTTATTGTGTGTGTATATAGGAAGCAATGGTCCACAAAAGTTTTGCATTGAGAAAGTGGGGAAAGAAAACTGGCTTCCACGAAGTCACACGTGGTGAGAATGTTGTTTTTTTTTTTTTTTTGCTCAAAATGAAGTCATATCATAAATGAATGGGCACCTCAGCTTTTCTTGTCACATGCAGTAAAAGGCAACAAAAAATGTCAGAAGAGTAACTATGACTCTGTTGTTTTTTCTATTTAGCTTCAATCGTCTGGATCTCCCTCCTTATAAAAGCTATGAGCAGCTGAAGGAGAAACTTATGTTTGCCATTGAGGAAACGGAAGGATTTGGGCAGGAATAATCATAACAGGAGTTCCTGATTTTCATCCCGATAAATGGATGCAACAGAAAATTGCTGACCTTGAATGAGCCGGATCCATTTTAGAAAGAAGCACTTTTAGCAGTTTCTCTCTGCAGCCTGGAAATGCTTTCACCATGGTAGATTCTGTCTGTCTCAATAGCATATTCACAAAAGATTACAAAATTGTTTCATAATAGGTTCATTATTTAACAAGGGATCTGTGAGTCTTCTACCTTGATGACCTGTTCCTCCCTGATCCACTTAATCTCACTTTGCTGCACAAAAAGACTAAAAAAAGAAACGCCTTTCTCACTCTGGCATGCCTGCACTTGCTGTATGTTGAGTAAGCGCAGTTTCTACACGTGGAGCACTGATTCTGCGCCACAGTCATTTAGAACCACTTTGTTGGGCTATGCACCCTGATAATGTACAAGGAAAGAAACTTGTCTGTACATTTTGACTCGTAATATGAAGATTAATTTCCTGACAGATAAAACAGTCCCTTTTGATTTGAGGTCATTGAGGTTTTGTTTTCTTTCTTTTGATGGAAGGTGGGATGAATGAATATTTTTCTAATAGGTGACTGATATGAATCCTGTAGCACATATACAGTTTTTTATTAACTTTGCTAAATGTGATGACTTTAATTGCAATAATACTTTCTTGTGTTGTGACAGGTTAATATGTTCAACTAGTTTGCACATGTTTTTGTGAGCATTGAGATTATGATTGCTATTAGAAGATGCTATTTTTAAGTGCAATAGTTTTGTAGAACACATAGTTTCGCCAATGTTGCATTCAAACAGGGCTTTGATTAGTTTTTCTAAGATTTAGTTTTTACCTTCAAGTTAAATCCCAGTACTACATGGAGATCTGTTGCATACTTTGAATTCTGTAAGGTTACTGTGGTTTGCTGTCCCATTATAGCTGCTACTGTTATATCTGCATTTTAGACCATAAATGTTTACCAAATGTTTCAGTCAGGAAGAAGTAAACTGTGAAGGCTGTGATAACGAAGCTGGTACTGATGACCCATTCAAACTGAGCGATAGTCGGTTCTCAGCTAGTTCTCAAGAGCCCAAGTTACATAACTGGAGCAGCGGTGTGTCAGATGGGTTCTGTTAAGCTTTGCAAACGGAGTGAATCCAAGAAAAGCTAAGATTTAAAATTCTACAGGTTTCATTTATTAAGTGACTGTTATTGCTTATGTGTAGTTGAAACCAGACATTTACACAGACATTTTCAAAAATATGTTTTATTAACCTCACAATTACATTACATCATACTAAAATAGTCCCAGAATAATTTGATTTTAAGATAATTGCTCACATTTTCTTCAAATTCAAAAGTTTTAATAGATTTTATTAGTATTTGGGATATTTTCCATTTGAATAGAATGACTTGAATGTGTTAGGTATTTTTTCACATGCTCCCCATAATAGTTTGCTGGAGTTTTGGTCCATTCCTCCCATCAGACCTGGTCTAACTGACTCTGTTATGCAATCTGCCTTGATCGCACAAAGTTTTTTTTAGCTCTGCCTACAATTTTCTCTATGGGATTGGATCAGGGCTTTGCGATGGCCATTCCAAAACATTGACTCACTTTTATTCTTTTGTAACTAATTCACTAACTAGGCTTAGGGTCATTGTCTGTATGGAAACACATGGTTTAACTTTCTGCCTGTCTTGAGATGTTTCTTTAATATTGCCACATGATCTTATTTTCTCATCTATTTTGTGAAGTGCACCAGTCCCTCCCACAGCAAAACATCCACATGATGCTAGCCCCCTGTACAACTGGGATTGTTTTCCTGGATTTTCAAGCTCTCCTCTGCTATGATCTGCATTATGGACAAACATTTCAGTGTTATTTTCATTTGACCACAATATATCAAAAATATTAACATATTTGGCTCTAGGTGCATTTGCAAAGTGTCTTTTTTTTTTACCTTTGGTATGACTTCTTCGCCGAGTCGCCTTACAGCTAACCTTGGTACATGTTTCACGATGTATAATCACACTCTCTTCCCAGATTCTGCCAGCATCTTTCCAAAACAAGTTTTGTTTTTTTTCTGGGGTTGATGTGCACATTTTGCTGTGAAACATGTTCGTCTATACGACACAAATCTTGTCCCCTTTGTAAATGTTAGCACAGCTCAACATTTTATAGTTGCCAATAATATTTTTTGAACAGATGAATAGGGTGGGAGTTATTCCAAGGATAAACCGGATTTGTGGAGGTCTGGCATTCTCTTCCTTTTACTTTGACTGATTTCTTTAGGTTATCCACACAGTGCGACTCAAGGAAACCTTGTGATTGAGGTTTACCTAAAAAAAAATATCCTATCAGATGCTTACAAGGCCGTGCTATTAATCACCTAGGTTTTACAAATTGTTTAAAGGTAATTTAAACTTAAATATATAAATCTTTAAGTCTTAAATGCATTAAGATTTAGTCTTAATGCATATAAACTGCTGAATTTGAAGGCCTTAATAAAAATTTATTTTAAACATTTTAATATGCTTGATTTTGCAAATAAAAAAGTGGTAATCTTATTTTTATCCTAAAACAAGAGGAGTTTAATTTGATTTAAATTCATACATCTGAGAATAAATATCTGGTTTCAACTACAAATACACTTAGTGAGTATAAAAAAGCTCATCCATCAATACATCTGGATTGCCCAAGAAGTGAAGAAAACTTAGTTTCACAGAACCCTAGTTTTATAGGGTGTGAGTTGCTCAGATTTCTACATTATAATTAAAGACTTTTACTAGAACAAGGCTATATAGAAAGGTAATTAGTAAAATTGTGAACCTTTAAATGTCAATGTTCTCCAAATTTCACAATAGCATCCACTGCATCCTCATGAATATTGCCACCCCTTGTAAAGATGTCAGGGGTGAGGGGGGGATAAAATAAAATTGCACTAGCGTTCTCACTGAAATACTTTTGGAAAATCTAGTTTTTAATTTCAGAACATTTAGTAAATGTATTGGGGGGGATATAACAAGTTTTAATAAGATCTTCAGTGCCACAGTTGGTATCTAATCATCAATGACTTCATGTTTACCAAGAGGATAATTATGTTGTAATACTAAAGTCTGATCTTCAAAAGTGGCGAAGGTAAGAGACCATACAATTTAATTAAGGTAGAAATTAGATTTATAAATCAGGAAAGCTGGAAAGAAAATAGCTACTCAGCTAGAATAATGATTTAAAAAAACACTCTTGAAATTACTGTGGTCTGTGTGAGCTTATACTACTGCTAAAAATAAATTGTGCAACTTTCTTTTTCTTTTTACATGCTTTCAAGGGGTGCCAATAATTGTGCAAGGTGTTGTACTTTAAGTTGTACTTCAACTTTCAGCTTTTATTTTTCTAAATATATAAAAAGATAATTATAAAAACTGAAAAAAAAAAAAGGTGTTTTGTCAATGAATCTGAATATAACCCTGTTTTTATTTTATCATTTAAAACTGCTACTGGTGTTACTGTTTGGGGTTCACTGGATTTTCTTTTTTTCAAATGTTTCTAACAATTTTCTATTTTAAGATTGTGGCACACAGGTTTAAATCTCACATTTACTGTGAAGGGAAAACAAGCAGTAAGCAGCTTTCCACATAGTTTCAGACTGATTTAAAATAATTATGTAGTAATGTCATTATTAGGAACCCTCCTAGCTTTACATTGGGGTCGTGCTGCAAATTGAAGACTGTGATTGTAATGTGTGTTCTACTTAAAAAATCAAAAAAAAAATCTATCTGCTGTTTCCCTTTAAGATCACTCATTAAAAACAAATAAGATTCTTGGATTTGAAGTGTGAATTTACTCCCATAAGCCATAGTTCATTATAGTTATTTTTTTACTATGCTTTATCTACATTCAAAAATTAGTTTTCCTTTGTTTACCTCTTAATGATTACTTATTGTATCCATTTCTTCTAATTATTTAACATTTTTTTGTGATGGATGTGAATCAGACCAACCACAACCTACAACTAGCTGGTGTTTAATATAATGTTTACCCGTGCTGTAAACACAAAGCTGGTTGATTTTGCTACTTGTCTCTCTGATCACCACTGTGTTCCAAATCATGGGACAGAAATCTGTAGAAATATGCAAACGTGTATCAGAGTTGTAATGACATTATTGTTGTAATCCACTGTCAGTTGTGTAATCACTATTTATTTCTTATCTATAACTTTTTGATAAGTGAAAGTCAGTGGGTTAATTCTATTTATCAATAATATGAATTGAATGTGCTGTTGACCAGAACTGATTAATAAAAACAAATGATCAGTAAAATTATTAAAATGCTAAAAGTGGGATCATTACTTTCTTGTTAACATCTCTCTTCTTGCTCCTCTTACAATGTCCTACGCAGAGCTTAACTGACCTGATGTTTGACCTTCATTCAATTCAAAAGGTGAATCTCACAGATTTTTACCTTGCAGCTAATTATTCCCAAAGTTCTGTTTTGCAGAAAATTTGAATATTATATAGATTGGAACAAAATAAAATTGATTGTTAACACAGGAATGTCAACATACTGAAAAGATTAAGGACAACTTAGAGAACCCAATTAACCTGATAGTCATGTTTTTGGACTGCAACTTTTAGATGTGCCTCTGCTGCACCACACCTGAATACAATAATTAGGTCATTAGCAAGGCTCTGGAGAACTGATCTACACAAGGAGGAGGTAATTAAGCCATTTGAGTCCAGTGTTTTGCACCTGTGGCACATCTAAAAACAGCAGGACACCGGCCCTTGAGGACTGGAGATTGGCACCTGTGATTTAGAGAAACCAATTAACCTGACAGATTTTGGACTGTCGTAAGTTGAAATTAAATGTAAAATTTGCCATGGAAATCAATTTGATTTGCGTTTATTTAAACGACAAATCATCATCATTATTTGAGCTCATTTAAAAGATTACACAAAGTCAAGTCGTTCAGAAAGGAGTGATTCAGGAACCAGTAGTTTGGGCATGGCTGGGGTCGATTTTCTGTGTGACACATGAGTCGCAACCTTTATTTGTGTCCCCTCTCGGTTCGATTGAAAGTCATGGCAGATCCTGACCTGATAAGAACTGTCCTGTACACGATCAATAACCTTTTACAACAGGAGAAATACAAAGCCGCCTTGGCTGTTGTGAAGGGATTCAGGAACGGAGCTGTGTGAGTAAAACACAAGCAGCTAGTTAGCTTAGCCGCGTTAGTTATACAGCTGCAGTCCTAACTGCGTTTAGTCATCAAGCCATTCATCTCATACGGAGTCGAAGATAATAAATTATGTTTGCAGTAGTAGTTACTGTTATTTCACTTAAAATCAGGTGTGTTTTAACTGAGTGAATCATGTTTGTTTTAGGTATGGAGCAAAGATCAGAGCACCACATGCCCTGGTCATGACATTTCTGTTTAGAAGTGGCAGGTCAGTCACTGATGTGAACATTTACTTCAATTACTTACAACGTTGTCTATTTTGGATGTGAACACATTGAATTTATTCCCATTGTAGCCTAAAAGACAAACTTCGAGCCATTTTGAAAGCCACATACACCCACTCCAGGAACCTGGCCTGCTTTGTGTTCACATACAAAGGACTGCAAGTCTTACAGCAAAAGATCCAAGGAAAGAGTCTCCAGTCCCACTCCTTCCTCGCTGCCTGTGTTGGAGGATGGCTGGTGTTTGGAGACAACAACAATATTAACAGTCAGGTAGAGTATGATGCTTTGTAGGTCAGGAGTGTCTGGGGGGAATAAAATTGTTAAAAACTGCTTAATAAAAGTTTCCTTAGCTGCCGTTCTGTGTTCACCTGTTTGGGTTCATAAAGCTTGTTCAAAAATGAAAAATCTATGTACAAATACCAACAGAATATGTTCCAACTTTAGACTTGGAGAGGAAAAATGTATTTAAGTCTTTTTATGAGGGAGAAAAAACATATTTAGTCTTTTTATTAACAAACACAAGTCCTAAAAAAATCATAGTTACTAATTCTAATGATACTTACCATAAAATGTTAAGATCTGACCATTAGTCCATCTCTGTGCATCTTGGACGTCTCGACAATCTGACTAGAATATGTACAGATTAGAAAACCTACTTCCTATGTCCTAAGCCCAGTGGGATGCACCCAGCTCACTCATGATTGTACTGACATAGACCAAACTTTGACTTGATTCTCTTATCTCTTTCCCCATCCTTTAAAGTTACTGATTTTATCTGTTTCCTGGGGCCGATTGATTTCCCGTGTTTTAACAGTTTCTTATTTTTTTATGTTATCACTTCAGATCAACATGTACCTGCTGTCCAGAATCCTATTCGCCTTGTCTCGACTGGCTGTCGAAAAAGGATTCATCCCTGCCCCCAAACAAGACCCTTTCCCACTCTTTGCCACGCTGGTGTGGGGAATCGTGTTGTGGTTGTTTGAGTATTACCCCCACACCCTTCAACCCTCCCTTCAGTCCTCCATGAATTATCTTTATCATGACAGCAACGTGTGGCATGACATCTCAGACTTCCTTGTTTATAATAAGCCAAGGATTGCTGGATCTTAGAAATGACACTTTACTGATTTCTTTAGTCTTTCTGATAATGATTGAATAAATATTTTTTTAATAATCAAACTTTTCTTGTTAATGGTTGCATTTTTAACTCTTGATATGACACTGTACTATGACATTTAATTAACCATTTTTACTTTATTTTGTGATATCTGTGGAATTTGATCATGATTGCAAAGCACTACGTTCATTTTCTGTTCACACTGTACCTTGTATGATATTTTTGGGGAAGTTTTGTCTAAGTCCAGAATTTGTTTAATTTTTAAATTTCAATAATAAAAGAAATATATTCATTTATGATCGTTGGTTATTTGTTAAGTTTTAGGAATAACATGTTTGATAAAAGATTTATGAGTAAAATACAAAGTATTACACATACACAATACTCTGTAATATACAGTGTATTGTACTGAAATTCAACAACCTGCTAAAATGAAAATTAAATAACCTGACTCAATCACAAATGGATGACCCCATTTATTTATTGAAAATAAACAAATGGGGTTTATTTTAGAAATCAGTGAAAAACTAAATTGATGAAAGACACACAATATGTTCAATGGGATAAAACCAAAATTATGTTTAAATGCCATTTTAAGGACCCTAAAAACACTAATTCTGAAATGATCTGTGCTTTAACTTTTACACATAAAGCATGTATTTGTGCAATAAATTTTTTGCAGCTTCTGACAATTTAGGATATTTTGGTCAAATATCAATACACCTAATTTATAACTAAAGGTTTTCAAGCTATTTTCTGCTGCTTATTTCAGGTCTCTAAAGTGATACCACAAAGTTTTCATTGAAGAACTTATCTTGATCCTGTGAGGTTCTTACTTTTTTTGCAAAGAAAATGTCTGTGTTTGGACATTCAAACTCCTATTGATATGACAAGATGGAGGTTCTCTCCAAGTGGTGGTTTGATTTTGTATTAGTTCTGACTCGAGGAACAATTTGTTCACCATGAATGATGCCTCGTAAGAAACCCCACAGGTCCGTCAGCTCGCACTACTTAAAGAAGTTTTTATCTAAGTGCCTTTAGGGAGCCTGGGATGTGGAATTCATTTTAAAGTGTTATTTCATTGTGTTGCTATATATGATATTGTGTAATGTGATTGTTATATATTTTAAATTCTCTGAAGTTTATGTACAGTATTTTATTTAGTTGAACTAAGTACTTGCCTTTTTACATATATATGTAACAATACAAGTATAAATATATATATATATATATATATGTATATATAAAAAATCCCCTTCTCACCCACCGTGGGTGGTTCTTATCCTCTGAGCTCGGGTCCTCTACCAGAAGCCTGGGAGCTTGAGGGTTCTGCGCAGTATCTTGGCTGTGCCAAGGACTGCACATTTCTGGACTGAGATGTCTGATGTTGTTCCTGGGATCTGTTGTAGCCATTGGTCCAGTTTGGGGGTGACTGCCCCGAGGGCCCCGATGACCACAGGCACCGCTGTGGTCTTCACCTTCCAGGCCCTCTCCAGTTCCTCCCTGAGGCCCTGGTATTTCTCTAGTTTCTCATGCTCCTTTTTCCTGATGTTGCAGTCGCTTGGTATTGCTACATCTACCACAACGGCTTCCCTCTGTTGTTTATCCACTACGACAATGTCTGGTTGGTTCGCCATTACCATTTTGTCTGTCTGGATCTGGAAGTCCCACAGGATCTTAGCTCTGGCGTTCTCCGTCACCTTTGGGGGTGTTTCCCACTTTGATCTCGGGGTTTCCAGTCCATATTCTGCACAGATGTTTCTGTACACTATGCCTGCAACTTGGTTATGTCGTTCCATGTACGCTTTCCATGCCAGTATCTTGCACCCTGCTGTTATGTGCTGGACTGTCTCAGGGGTCTGCTTGCACAACCTACACCTTGGGTCTTGTCTGGTGTGGTATATCTGGGCCTCTATTGCTCTGGTGTTTAGGGCCTGTTCCTGGGCGGCCAGGATGAGGGCCTCTGTGCTGTCCTTGAGTCCAGCTTTATCCAGCCATTGGTAGGATTTACTGATATCAGCCACTTGGGTTATTTGCTGGTGGTACATCCCATGTAGGGGCTTGTCCTCCCATGATGGTATCTCTGGCACGTCAACCTCCGTTCCCTGTTGTCTGAGATATTCACTGAGCACATTGTCTGTTGAGGCTTTGTCCCTGATGTATTTATGGATCTTAGTTGTTTCGTCCTGGACTGTGGTTCTCACACTCACTAGTCCTCTGCCTCCTTCCTTGCGGCTCGTGCACAGTCTCAGGGTGCTGGATTTGGGATGGAACCCTCCATGCATTGTTAGTAGTTTTCTAGTCTTAATATCTGTGGCTTTTATCTCCTCCTTTGGCCAGCTAATTATTCCAGCAGGGTATCTGATTACTGGCAGGGCATAGCTGTTTATCGCACGGATTTTGTTCTTGCCATTGAGCTGGCTTCTCAGGACTTGCCTTATTCGTTGGAGGTATTTAGCTGTGGCTCCTTTCCTTGTGACCTCATCGAGGTTGCCATTTGCTTGTGTATATATATATATACACAAGCATATATATATATATACACAAGCATATATATATATATATATATATATATATATATATATATATATATATATATATATATATACATTAGACATTAGACATTGTGCAAAGAGTGAAAGGATATTTAAATTTCAATTTGATAAACCCACATCTTCCATGATATATATATATATTCCATATATATATATATATATATATATATATACATTAGACATTAGACATTGTGCAAAGAGTGAAAGGATATTTAAATTTCAATTTGATAAACCCACATTTTCCATGATTCTCATGATGTTTAGACATAAACAAGCCCTCATAATACCAAATGTTCCCAACGACTGTGAACTCCTGCAGGCAGCATTCAAAAAATGGGTGTGCATTGGAACACACTTACTGAACAGATTTGTCTAGTGCCTGAAGGTGTGTCACGGTTGTACAGTATTTAATGAGGGGTGAAAAAAAAAACATCCTGTTTCAGCAAAACCTGTTCTGTATTTATCTTTAAAAGCCTGGATAATTGTTTTTGCAGCCTTGCACTAACCACTCTGTCATGTATCCAGCCTTAAAGTATCATTGGTTAAAAAAAGAAGTGCAAATAGTGTATTTTAAAATGTGCAAATAGTAATTATCTTCCTAAAACCTTCTTCTATTGATAGTAACAACTGCTTGCAGCTAAACTCAGACATAGCTAACACTTTATTGTCCCAGACTGTCATATCTGATATTAGACTTAACAATTAAACTTGAGATAACTCATTTGATTATGTAATCATATGTTATTATGATTATGATACTGTTATGGTCTGTTTAGCTGATATAATATGAAGGGGACTGGCTTGTCTCTGCTGTTAGACTACTGACTAAGTCAACAAAGGAACTCAAACACCCATTTTGAAGTGACTATAAAGTTCAGCCACAGTCGTAGGTTATTGAATCAGATCCTGTTTCACACTCTTTGCAGGACTGGATGTGACTGATTTTTCACCCAGACTGGGGAAATTACATCCCTTATTTCCCTCATAAGTTTGGACTCAGTGGATACAATTAGCACACACCTAGAGGCATTTTTTTCCAAGAAGTTGTATGGGTTTCTAAGATTCATGAATTCATGAATATTGTGTTTCTTGTATTGTACACTACTGTATATTTTACTTGGCTCCCTTTTGTAGAGGAATCGATGACATCCGTCTATGAAAAGGTGCTACATCATTTATTAATGAACTTTTGGAATTGATGTATTGGGTGAAAAAAGAATTCATCTCCAACTTCATCTTCCTAATGGACACCTGAAAGTTTTTAGTGAAAAAGAACGAGAATGCTCATAATTTCATCAAAATCAGTTCCATCTAAACTGCCTTAAATATTTCTATTCAGCGATTCTCAGTTCTGTTTCTGCGCCTTACTTAACTTCTGGAATCATGACCAAAAACTTCCAGTTTGCTGTTTTGTCTTTAGCTAACCACCATTAGTATGTGGATGTTTGATTAAACATCCGCATAATGTGGCTGAATGTGGTATAAAAGACTTTGGAATCCTCAGATTGTACAAATGCAGTCTGTGTAGCGTTTAGCATCACGTTTTTCAGCAAAGTTTTGTGAGATTTTAGTGTGACTTGGATGCTTCTTTTGGAAGAAAACACTTGTTGTGTAGGACACAACGAGTACATTCTGGAAACTGTTGCATCTCCTTTTACAACCTGATCACTGATTCAAAAATAGTTTGCCGCTACATTGAAGATTGCGTCAGCAGTTAAACTTGTCTTTTCATTGAACACAGGGAACATGTCCAAGTCATCAGAGGAATTTGGAACTTCATGTCTCAATCAAATTTTGTGTCACGGGTTGTTGTGGTTTGGCTGGCAATACTAATAGTGACACTGACGTCAGCAGAGCGTGAGATTGTATCGTTCCTTGTGTTTGACACAGAACTTGTACGATGTGTCTGACAGACGGGACGGCATGTACAATTTTACCATTAGGATTATTCTGCTCACCTGTGTCAGTTTAGTTAGGTTGATGTTTTTGACCTAGAAATGCATATATAAATGTTAGCAGTTCTATCAGTGCTATCAGATCTTCGAGGTTTTGTTAAAATAGAAAAAAATACTTGTGACATTAAAATGACTTATGACATTACACTAACTCATTGTAGCTCTTTAAAATACTGTTGTTAGTTTATGAGTCACTGAACAGCTTAGCAGCACGATACATTAAGACCACTCTGGTCTTCTGGTTCTGGTTCTGGTCTGCTCTGCGTATCCCAGAACCAGAGCCAAACATGGAGAAGCAGCATTCAGCTTATCCACCACAAATTTGGAACAAACGTCCAGAAAGTTGTAAAACAACCAAAACACTGAGTTCCTTAAAATCTAGACGAACCTCCTTTGATTTTTGTGTTTTTTCTCATATAAAGCACTTTGAACAGTTTTGTTGTATGTGCTATACAAATAAACTTGATTGATTAATTGAAAATTTGCTTTCTGTAAAAGTTAAAATTTATCAAAATAAAAATACAAACAAAAAACACAGTTTTGATAAAACTAAATCAAAGCAAGTAATAAAAACAGTTTGCCTCATTTTACCCGTTGAATATATAAAAAAGAAAACTCAATTATATGAAATGAGATCAGATATTTTGAGCAGTTATTAAGAAAAAGTATATGTGTATGTGGCAGAGACATTTCAAATTAGCCTACAAAAGTCTAGCATCTCATTTGCGATCTAATCAGAATTCCATTTTTTCTACAATATTATTTCATCGTTCAAATAGACATTCCTTAAGTTAAAACATCCAGTCATCTGTAGCTCCATATTTGGGGGCAAATTCACATCCAATGCGCCCGTCAATTGTAACACTATGTTTCATGTCACAGTAAGGTGATATTGAGACATAAGAATGGCATGACTTTGAGTTGACACTCATTGTTCAAAAATGCATCCCACCCTCTCAATGTGTGATTATCAGTACCAACTGCATCTCATGAATTAAACTTGTAAAACCAGTTTTACTTTTTTGTGTTTTTTATGGAGGGTAGTCATAGGCGTCACTGAACAATTACCTATAATCATACTCCCACGCTTGTGTTAAGCAATGTTCTTACATGATATTTTCCTCTCTAAAGATTGTGTTGATAGCACCATAAGAGTTAAGAAAATACTGAGTATGCATGACTGACTTTGTATTGTACATCCGGTTTGCAATGGATATCTAAAACTAACCACTAAAGTACACTAAATGGGCAGGACGGTCATAATAACTTACACTTTAGATTTTTAAAAACTGGAGCTGAGTTCGCAAGTTTGAATTCATTTTAAATTTTCTCTAATCCCCACAAGGTCAAAATTATACATGGCATTGACAAAGAGCTGTGTAAAGTTTGTAGAAGGAGTCAATATGAGACTTTAAATCCCAGGACACTAAAGTGTGGAGCATGGTGGTGCAGAATGCTGCCGTTTCCCTTAAAAGAAATTCAGAAAACATCTGGTTTTCTGATTGGAAGAGTCTATTGAGAGCAATCTGTCTAAACTAATCAGCAAAAATTAGTTTTAATTAATTTTCAGCTCATGGTAAAACGATTAGCAAATCTGTCAAGTATATTTCATTTAGGCAACATTTGTTTGCTTAAAGTCAATGTCTGCAGTGTGTCTCCCTTTTTTTTCCATGTTTGGGTGGAATTCACATGCTAACAGAGTTTACCCATCTCTTTATTCTCTACAGATAATGTACCAAATCATTACAATACTGAATTATCTTGCAGCAAATATGTAAATAAAGACTGCATGGTGAAACAGTTGGTAGCACTGTTGCCTTGCCGTAACAAAGTCCTGGGTTTGAAGTCTTTCTTCTTAGAGTTTGCATGTCCTTTCTGTGTGTACAGGGGTTCTCTCTGGGTACTCCTGCGTCCTCTCACAGTGTAAGAACATGACTGTCAGCTTAATTGGTCTTTCTAAATTTTTAAACTACATACCATAAACAAAAACATAATAATAAAAAAAATCCTAATTTAAATGATCATGTTTATTTATGTTTAATGTTTTAAGATCCAGATTAAAGCAGTTTATTGCTGCACCAAAAGTGGATTCTGTAATAAGCTATAATAGAAAAAAATCAGTTTTAATAATTTTTTGGAAGCATTGGTATATTTCACAAATTATCATCAGACCTTCAATTTTTACATCATTATATTAAACACGTCTCAAAAATAGCACACCTATGGTGTCAACAGGTATGTAAATGTGCATAACAAGACTTCACAAACCTAAAAAAAGTAAAATAAATTAAAGATGTTTGGTTCTCTTCACTTAACACAAACTCCTTTTCCTTAAGTCTCAGTGTACTGTAACCTTCGGAAACATTTCACACGAGCCAGACTACTAACGTAGCTCAATGTTCTTTTGTCAGATGGGTGAGTCTGTGTATTTTGCAAAGTGAAACTGTAAAAATGGCACACAACTGCGCAAAGGGGAGTGTCATGTTGTGGCTTGTTTTTGGTACTGCATGACCTGAAAGCCTTAGCAACAATCAAGGAAAACCAGCGCCCTTTCTTAATGTATCCAAGACATTTCTGGCAAGGGAGGAGCTAAGGTCTATATAATGGGAGAAAGCCTCTGCAGCAGCACATTGCATTGTTTCGAGACAAACAGACACATGGAAGGTGAGATTTGTCTGAAAAAAAAGCTCTCTCACTATTTCTCTTTTATTTCTGTTTTCAGGCTTCATTTATGGTGGTCATTAACTGACTTTTGTGGTTTTTGTTGCAGACTTTGGCATTCAGCATGTCAACCTGGAACTGTCTGAAAACCTGGAGCGACACAGGACGGATGGCTTCAGAAACTCTAAAGGACTGGTGGTGCGAAGAGGGACCCCATTTAATATCAGCGTCAAGCTAAAGGGTCGACTCTTCAACCCCCAGACGGATTCTCTGAGGATTAAAGTTACACTAGGTATTACTAGACTTATATTATAGACACTGAGTAAAAATCTGCTTTTGCAACAAGTTGGTAAAAACATAAAAAAAAAATCTTTCTGTGCTTTTATTTATCATTATTTTTTACTTTTTCTTTCTCAGGTCGTCTTTACGCAGTGATGCCAGTCACTTTCTCCGAAAAGCACCCGTCCACCCGCTGGAACGCCTACATCGACCCAAGCAACCTGAACCACCAGGAACTCTCCATCACCGTCTCCTCTCCTGCTTCTGCCCCAGTGGGATGCTACAAATTTCAGCTGTATGTGTTCACTCAAGATGTCCGGAAGAGTTTTGTGGTGGGAGATTTCATCCTACTCTGCAACCCTTGGTGCTCTGGTGAGTAGAGGTCAAAAGAATTGCTGCATTCAGAGTTTAATTTGGTTTACTTTTTCCTTTTTGGAAAAGACTGAATATTTTTCTGGTGCTGATGTTACAGTTGTAGAAGGTCAATCAAAACGGAACTTGCTATTTTTTACAAACATGTCTTTCTGAATAAGGCTTTGAAGGTGGCTTCCAATCAGCCATTAGCTTTGATTTTACTATTGAATCAGAGTTCTAATTAAATATATATTAGCTTTTTGAAATGAATAAAATTAGTAATTTCAAAGACAAGCACAGATCGTTATGAGTCTTAAGAGCTTACTCATATTTATTCTGAATAAAAAAAGAGACAGATTAGGACTCTAATAAAAAGTTTTCTGTTTTTCAGAGGATGCAGCTTATATTCCATTTGAGGACCAGAGGGAGGAATATGTCCTGAGTGACTCTGGATTGCTCTTTATGGGGACCCCAAACAACCTTGTCTCAAGACCCTGGTCCTTTGATCTGGTATGTAAGCTCTTCCCACCTATCAGAACATATTTATAACAGATTTTGAGCTAACTCAGAAATGGAATGCCTTTCACTACAGCTTGTGTTAACAAGCTGCAACATTCAGGAGCCTATAAAGTCTAATTTTTTATTACTTTTTTTCCCCTTCTCTGCACAGTATGAGCCTGGGGTTTTGGAAGCTTGTCTGGATCTGCTCAAAGTCAGCCCCCAGCATCAAACAAACAGGAAGAAGGACTACATGAACAGATCCAACCCTGTCTACATCAGCCGCGTTGTTTCTGCCATGGTGAGTGTAAACAGACCTCAGAAACAACACGGCAAAAAGTACAAAATAGGAACAAATCCCATCCAAACAGTGTCTCTTCTCACAGCTCGGTTTTATTATCCTAGCAGTGGAAAATAAAAAAAAAAACCCAACAGGTTTTATTATCACCTGGTTTTATTATAATTTGCATGATAAAACCAGGTGTGTGCAGAACTGAGACATTGTGTTTCTTGCAAAGAGTCACACATATCTTGGCAAGATCTCAGTTCAAAAGCGTCATAAGACACAGCACACTGTAATTATGGCTTTCATCAAGCCGCCACTGTCAGTCAAATTATCTTAGAACATTCTGTATGTCATTTCCACATTTGCTCATCGCTTTCAGGGGGTAAAGAGTCAGGTTGGCAATAAAAAATTATCTTGTGTTTTGACTTTAGATTAACTCTGAGGATGATCGTGGTGTGCTGAAAGGGAAATGGACTGGCGACTTCAAACAGGGTGTCAGTCCCTCAAAGTGGACAGGAAGTGGGGACATCTTGAGACTGTGGGTTAAGTCTGGTTACAGCCCAGTCAAGTACGGACAGTGCTGGGTGTTTGCAGCAGTCATGTGCACAGGTAATTATAGCCAATTGATAAAAAAGGACCTTCATATATTTTGTCTATGGACAAGAATGTTAAAATATTTTTGCCTGTCTGTAAATGTCTATGTTTTTATTACATCTTTCAGTCATGAGAGTTCTCGGCATTCCTTGCCGTGTCGTCACAAACTACAACTCCGCTCACGACACCAATGCCAACCTGGTGATTGAAGAGTACTACAGCGAAACAGGACAGAAGCTGAACCGCAGCAATGACAGCATATGGTCAGTTGTGATCAACATCTGGATATGTGTAAAAGTCCTTTCTCATCTTTCTACATTTTTTAATTAACCACCATAATGTTGGACCTTTTGAATAGGAACTTTCACGTGTGGGTGGAGTGCTGGATGAGTCGCAGTGATCTTGGGCCAGAGATGGATGGCTGGCAAGTTCTTGACCCAACCCCACAGGAAAGGAGTGGAGGTGTGTGAGAAGTTTTGCTTTTTTTTTTTTTTTTATTTCTTTTTCTGTGTTAAGGCTTTTCGAACTTTTACTTGAACTTTTCTTTCTTATCTTCCCTGTACAGGAGTGTTTTGCTGCGGACCAGCTCCAGTCAAAGGAATCAAGAATCAGCGTACAGACCTGATTTATGACATCCCATTTGTCTATGCTGAAGTGAACGCTGATGTGCACACGATCATCTTGTCCAGTCATGACCAGGTGGTCGGCTTCAGCAAAGACACAGA
Organism: Xiphophorus couchianus; assembly: GCF_001444195.1. Lineage (NCBI taxonomy): Eukaryota > Metazoa > Chordata > Actinopteri > Cyprinodontiformes > Poeciliidae > Xiphophorus > Xiphophorus couchianus. The sequence continues at coordinate 8,974,473 of NC_040247.1, forward strand.
GAAAATTGGATCCCTAATCTGCACAAAAGCCATCGGCTATCCTAGAGTGCAGAACATTACAGGAGACTACAAATGGATAAAAAGTAGGAATCCCAAACAAAACTTACAAGTACATTTCCACCGAAGCTAATCTTGTGAAATAGAATGATTCTAATCTACCTCTTTATTGCACTCTTTTACAAAACAGGTCCTACATCAACACTTTCATCAAAAAGCTCCACAATTTCAAATGACTCAACCCTACGCAGAGGTACATTTTAATTCTAGAGATTTCATTAGAGCTTAAAGTTAATTCTTTGAGGACAACATCTCAATTCACACTGGTTTTCTTCATTTTTTAGCTACTGCATCCAAGGGAGTGATGGTCTTCTTGACACTGGCTAAACATCCTGTTGCGGGGGAACCTGTCGTCTGCCTGGTGAAAATTATGAACAAGCAGAAAATACCCAAGATGATGAAAGTACATTTGAATGCTCAGGCAAAAGAGTACAACCACAGCCCCTCCGAAACCTTCTGGGACAAACACGGTGTCATCCAGCTGGCACCAATGGAAGGTAAATAGTCTACTCATCCCATTTACATATCTGTCCTTTTGGACTTGTTTTTTCTTTTGTCATCACAAAAAAAAAAAATAATAAATTGTCTATTGGCCCCTAAAATTGTACTTAAGTTTCATAATCAAAGTTGTAAAAATAAAATTAAAGAATAAAAAGTTGGTTTTTTTTACTGAAGAACAGCTCTATTTCCCAGCTCATCTCAAAGCTCTAAATTGGCTTCATATTTACCTTGTGAACAGTATCAAAATCTGATTATCACTACATGTTGTTCAACATTGTGCAAACCACATCCCTAATCTATTGTAGATAGATTTGCTGGTTATTTTTTATACACCCTCTTATTATTTCTTTGGCTTCTCCCTGTTTCCAGTTAAAGTCATCCAGGAGCATATCCTTCCAGCGCAGTATGAACACGTTGAGGGAGACAACCTCATCAACCTGGCAGTTGTCCTGGAGGACATGTCCACCAGTGAACGGGTGCTTGCCTCTGAGGAGTTCAACATTGCCAGCTCAGGCCTCACTATCCAGGTATTTATAATGTTCCCATCAAACATTTTGGCTTTTTAAAACCCTGAAGTTGCAGAGTACATTTTTGGTGAATTTTCTGAGTTTACCTACTGTTTATTTTCATGCAGGTTGCAGAGGAAAACGCCATTGTGCCAAACAAAGAGCTCACTGCCTTCGTGACTTTCACCAACCCGTTTTCTCACCCAGTCAGTGGATTATTGACTGTAGCTGGGGCCGGGCTAATTGCTGGCAAAGAGCAGTTCAGGTAGGATTCTGGTTTTGTTATTTTTAATGACTTGGTCATGTGGTGGGCTGCACAGTGGCGCAGTTGGTAGCACTGTTGCCTTGCAGCAAGAAGGTCCTGGGTTCGATTCCCGGCCGGGGTCTTTCTGCATGGAGTTTGCATGTTCTCCCTGTGCATGCGTGGGTTCTCTCCGGGTACTCCGGCTTCCTCCCACAGTCCAAAAACATGACTGTTAGGTTAATTGGTCTATCTAAGTTCTCCCTAGGTGTGTGTGTGTGTGAATGGTTGTTTGTCCTGTATGTCTTTGTGTTGCCCTGCGACAGTCTGGCGACCTGTCCAGGGTGTACCCCGCCTCCCGCCTGGAACGTAGCTGGAGGTAGGCACCAGCAACCCTCCCGACCCCATTAGGGACAAGGGTGAACAGACAATGGATGGATGGATGGATGGATGGTCATGTGGTGAATGCTTAACCTCATATGTCTGGCAGTACATTATAATATTAACAAAGGAGAGAATGTCGCACAAAGGAGTGTCATTGAAAACTACATTACAGAACTGCGTGTCTATTCTGAAGGAATGTGGGTGTGACTGATGTTTGAAAGAAGTCATAGAGAACAATATGCCAAAAATAAAAGAACCAAGCATTTAAACCTTCTGGTTTCAAACCTTTGCAAGCCATGTATTTAATATGGTGTTTCTTGTCTCTCTGCAGGATGCCCTCACTTCGTCCAGGAGGAAAAGCAACCCAGTCCATAACCTTAAACCCAAGCATGGCAGGTGAAAAGATGCTGCAAGCCAGTTTGTCGCTTTCAGACACTAGCATCACAATCAGAAGCTTCAAGATGGTCTCTGTAAACAGTATTTAGCTTGTGCAAAGCTTCCCACTTGTTTGTGTATTATAGTGAGTGAAAAAGATGTAAATATAATTTATTTTACTATTTATTTTTTGCTATTTCTGTATTTGTGGAATGCTAATAATGGTGTGTGAAAAATTCTTTTACACGTAGAACTTTGAAGTGAGATTTTTGTGACATTTGATTTATTTGAATAAAGAAATTATATGAAATATATGCAACATGTATTATATTTCTTCTGAAAACCTTACACTAAAACAGTATGCAGACATTTGTAGTTCCCCTGCTGTAACAATTTTTTTTCCCTAAAGAGGGAGACATTTCCTAAATTAATAAACTGGTCATTAAGTACAAGGCCAGTAATGCTTGTAATCTGGATTGCAACAATTAACATTTGGTGTTGTGATCTTTACCATCTTTATACACATTATTAACATTTCTAGAACATTGTCATAAAAGTTTTTTCTTGCTATTAAAAGAATAATCTGACATTTAAAATGCAGAATTTTAAAATGTTTCCAGTCTGCTAGAAAACTTTAAGCCAAAGTAGGATATCATACAAATCTATAAAATACTGAATGTTATTTAGTAATACTTATTCCACTTTTTGTGCAACCCATCTTGTAATAAAACACGTTAGTTAGAAATCTCAATTTCATAATTATTCCTATTTATCTAATATGAACATGTTTAATTGTATTAGAAATAAAACACAATTAAATGCTGAAACCACACATTTACATACACTACAGAAAATATGTAACTTTTATCACCTTTTCTGGTTTTGCTTTGTTAGAATTACTGTAAAATAACAAAATGCCAGATTCATGAGTGAGATTTCTTTTTTTTTTTGGAAAGTTTGTTTCCATGTTTTTGCACCATGTTCATCTCTGGAACACACTAATTTTATTTTGAAGTTTGAAATAGAAACAACTTTGATAATCCTAAATAGATTATTAACAGAGTATCTTTTAATTTAAAAAAAATCTCTTTTTTACACAGAGCATGCAAATATCTTATTTTAACTGTATATACAAATACGTCTAGTAAAAGTGGAATTTTTCTTGCCAGTCATCTCAGAACATGAAACAGCCATTTTACAAATAGAATAAAATATCTCAAGCTTCTATTATCTTTTGTACTATTTTAATGATTACGGTACAAGTAAAGAAAACCCAAAATGCTGCATCTCAGAATATTAGAATATTGCATCAGACAAATTAAAACTGGATGTTTAAATATGAATGCTAAAATGCATAGATACAGAACGCTGTGAGCAAACAGTGTCTTCAGCAATGACCTTTGGTGGTTTATCGTCCTTTTGAAAGGTGTCAATGACTGTCTTCTGGACATCTGTCTGGTCAGCAGTCCTCCCCATGATTGTGTACTGACCCAGAGTTAAGACTTTAAGGGCCAGAAAACCTTTGCAGGTGTTTTAAGTTAATTAGTTGATTGTGGTGTGACGCCACACTTTTCCAATAATGTCCCTTTTCACAGTAATCAAATTTTCTGAGACACTGAAATTTGGGTTTTCATTATCTGCAAGTCATAATCATCAAAAGTACAAGATGAATCTATATAATATGAACGTCACTTTCTGAGATGACTGGGATGGGATATTACACTTTTATTCAATATTGTACTTTTTTCAGATGTACTTGTATTTTGAATGGCGTTAAACATATTGTGCTTTGAACATAACCAGAATAAGCTAAGTTGTTCAGTTGTCAGTCAGAACTTTAAAAAATGAAAACTAGAACAAAGCTGTGATTAATGCATTTCTACTTTGCATAAATTTAATAAAAAATGTAATTTACACCAGTATCAATAATTTTTCTATATCTATCACTTATTGCTTTGTTTATTCCTTGATAGAGCAGCTTTGTGGAAAAAAGATGAAATTCCAACTCTATGATCCCCCCAAAATGCAATTAATTTATTTTTTTTAATCATTTCTACTTAAACTGTCAGAAGAAATGGACAATAAGGCATTATATACAAACCACGACTAAGCTCACAGGCTTTGTAATCAGCACATGCACAATCATAGCCATAACAGTTTATCTACATTACAAACAGGTTAATGGGAAATTAAAGCAGAAAGGAAATCAATTTACAACCCAGAATCAAATGTAAGTTGTCAACCAGCAGTCTAAAATACAGCATCTGCATGGCAACATCTTACAAGACATTTTTACAAGAACACAGCTCTAGCCTCAGTAAATGATTTTGTTTACACACACATACAAACTGTCATACTAACTTACTGTGTTGCAAATTTAAACCCATAATAAATAACCATCATTCTGGTGACAAATTGTAGACCATGTCTAAATATAAGAAAAACTATGATTTAACATGACATGACACGAACTAGCAACAATTTTAGTGGAAGTAAGCAGTTGTGTATTGCATAAAGTTTTCTTGGTCTAAAAATAGTATTGTCCAGAGGAATGATCTCTCCACATAGCAGGACAAGCTTGAAGAATCTAAACATTTCATCTATGTTGATTCTAATATTGAGTTCATTAAACAGAAAGTTAGAATTTGCATTCAGTGCAACAATTGGGACACAATTCCAAGAACTTGAGATGAAGTCAAAAAAAGAAAAAAAAAGTTGCTTTTCATATTTTGTTTAATACTTGCTGTACTAACCATGGTTCCCTGGGATTAGTTAAACTTTGGTCCCTTTTTTCTTCCACACAGTTTGATTGAAGCCCTTTTGACTTCATGTTTCCGTCCATTTATGCACTATGCTTCAAACTCTTCACTCTTCCACATGCCTGCTGTTAATGTCTCTGCTGCGGTGCTCAGCAATATTGACTCCACATTAGTCCCAACAGGCTGGTTCACAAATGCACTCAGAAATTAAAGAGCACAGATGTTGATAGCTGCTGCCCTCTAGAGGTAGTCCATCTCCAGTGCATGGCTCAAAGCCTCCAGATCTGCCCGACAAGACACCCTCCAGAATGGCATGTTCTTCTATTTACACAAACAAAACAGATTATTAGTGTGTAAAATTACAGCAGATGTCTCTTAGTAGTAAGTGATACTTCTGCAAATGCAGAGGAGTTGTTAAATATATAATATAGGTAGGGTAGGCCTTTGGACCACCCAAAGTTGGAAATATGCTGTCTGACTGATATCAATTCCTTATAACATTTTAACATCTTATTGTTAATATAAAAATCAGTCACAACAGCTTTGCAAACAGAGATTCTCATAGTGTACCAGATTTTATGAGGACCATTTTTCAGCAGTCAGACATAAAACAACAGACTGGATTATATGTACCTTTTTGGCTACGGTCTCCTCTTCGGCTCCATCTCCTATTACCACATAGACCGCTCTGCGACCAAACCTCTGAGATACACGCTCAAAGCAGCTCTCCTTTCCTTTAAAGAGGAAACATACATACATGTATCAAATAACAAAACTAAGTCTTTGAATAAAACAAAACAAAAAAGAAACTAATTTAGACTTAAAATATAGACGGTGTTACATCAACACATCTGTCTTGTCTTAGGGTAGTCGTTCCCAATCTCTTTTCCTGAGAGTTCTCCATCTTGAGGGTGGTGGGCATGGGGAGGGGCTCTTAGGAGAAATATGCTTCAGAATAATTTTTTATGTCTTCAGAACCGCGCTTCCTTTGAGAAGCAGGTTCTGGGTAAACTCAATAAAACAAGGGCTAATGTCCTCTCAGATCATGTTACAAATTAACGCAAAAAGTTGCTTGTGTGACATAATTTTATAACTTTTAACTTTTCTCTTCTGCAGTGTCTGACTCAGGATGCAGTATCTGTCATTCACTATGACTCACTATTTGCTCTGTTCTCAACCATAATAACCAGATATCTACATCATCTCAGTGTGTTGTAAATTTTAATATGCTAACAGTCTTTTTGGCATTGAAGCGCAGGCACTCCCAGAGCTTTCCAGGACCCCACTTAGGGATGCTGCTTCCCCCCTATGTTGGGAATCACTGCCTTAGGACATTGTTCTGCCCCCAAAAATGTTCCTCACCTGTCTTTGTTGCACTGTAAATGTTCTCTATTGGGAAGGCTGAGCCAAGACCGTAGAGTAACACCTTGGAGAGAGCAGGGATAAGTTGGGTGGTGGTCACCAACACATTCACACAGTTAGGCCTGAGGAAAGAATGGTGACAGTATTATAAAATGTCACATTTAGCAGTGATTCCTTACATTTCATATTGTAAGATTTATAAAATCAAAAACATCCCCCATTGGTGGAGCAGGAAAGGCTAACCTGGAGTTGATTAGAGCCAGGGCTTTTAGTGCTTGAGTCAGCCACAGGTCAGTGAGGACTTCCATCTCTCTCCTCAGCTGTAACCATTCCTCTCGCTTGGGACTGGCCAGCAGTCCTGAAAAACATGTCCAGTACAGCTTGAAACATATCTGCATGTATATACTGTATATTGCCTATAAAGTTGGAGTAATTTTCCTTTCAGACACTTAAAGTTGAATTGTCAATGTAAAATGTTAGAAACAGACTGAAGCAACAAATGTTTTAGAAGAAAAAGGACATTGATAAGCCTTCTGAAAAAGTTGAAATCACATAAAGTATTTTCTGTTCTGCACTGTTTCCAGCAAATATCCAAGGGTTACTTTTAAGCTCTACTATAATGACCACAGTGAATCTGATTACACATTTCATGTTATTAGTAATCTTTTTTTCATAGTGGAACTGCAAATCTTACTTAATATATTACATTGTGTTAATCTTTTCTCTTTTAATGTGTTGGAAAATCAAACACCAGGTAATTTTGAAGATAATTTAAATTACTACAACAGGTAGAAACACATGCTCACAAAGGTATCAAACAAAATGAGAGCATGACGGACCTCCAACATTATTTTTGTAAGTGTTGTAGATCTCCTTGACTCTGCGGTATCGGAAAGCCAGTTTCCTCATCCAGTCCACCCCTCCGTGGACCCCTGACCCCAGGCACAAAGATCCTGCTCCTGCTGGGCTCTGGAAGCCATCCGACCCAAAGTTGTAAGTGCTGCAGGTTTTCAATAAAGGGAACCGTCAGATCATCAAAAAAACAAACAAACAAACAAAAAAAACAATTCAAAAATACATTTTAGTTCACACACTTTTACTCGTTTCGCTTTTATTAATTTGTTAAGGTGAGTCCCTTTGAAATACTTCCATTCATTAAAGTTTTGTCAGTAGTGGTGATAAAATATGGTAGTCATTTGTCAATTTTAAGGAAGCATATATTACAAAGTAACTGGACATCTGTCAGGGTCAAGAGGTTACCTTTAAAATTGAAACGAGACCATCAATGAACGTTTGTCAGAAAAAAATATTATATGCACTAAATATTAAAATTATAAAATAAAAAAAAATAGCCATGTTTAATCAATTTTTTTAAAAAAACCATTGTTTTTGTATGTCATTAAACTGAAATAACCTTTTTTTTTTAAAAAGTGTCTCAAGTCGACATTTGTTGTGAATTGGCGCTATATAAATAAATTTAATTATTTTGCTTAGTCTGTTTTTCAAATTACTTACAAAAGTGCCCTGAAGTATTTACACATGATTATGTTGTTTAAAGAAAAAAATATTTTGATGAGAAATTACAGTGTTGGATAATCATGTGACATACTATACTGATAAGGAAGTACAATATACAAGTCACGGACAAGCTTGCAAATTTGAATACACATATTTACACAACCTATTCCTCGCTTCATCTCCTTTGTGGATTGTTGTTTTTTCACCTGGTGTATCTGGTTCACATGCCGCAAAGAAACTGGCAGTGTCCCACATCGAATCTCTTCAGGAAAACAAAAGAAATTTTACCTCAGGTCCTGTCCATTGTCATCTGATGCCACGTCATCAATATGAACCTGGTCACATTCCTGGGAAATAAGAACGAGAGCAGACATGTCAAGAGATCCATTTCAGAGTGTGTGACACGTCAAAGTTAAACAGATATTATCGTGGCAAAATAATGGTGTATCAGGCATAAACGTTTAAACACAGACATTAAAACCCATAATACAACCAATCAGTGTAGGTATTAAAACCAGTCCATTACTTTATTTTCTTACTGTCTTTGAGTTAAGATTGGTATGAAAGCAAAGCCACAAAAAGCAAACACTGCACAAGAAATGTCATATAACAAAGGCATATGAGAGCAAACGTCTGCTAAAAAATAATTTTTATGATATTGTCCAGAGTCCAACTTAAAGATCACAAAACCATCTTTCTTTCACATTCTGAAACGCTGCATACCTTGAATTTCTGAAACCTATACAATATACAGAATCCATGACTAGGTTGTAATTGTTATGAAATGACCCAGGACAGACAGGCTCTCCTATCACATTTCAGTCACCCAGACAGAGACACTACCTCATCCTCATTACGTTATTGCAGTTCTTGGTTCCCACTGGCTAGTCGCCATATCCCACTCAGGTGGTGTTGGCTTTATCAGAAAAGTTACTGGTGACCATTAAATGTAAATGACCACTGCAGTTTTGAATATGAACTAAGACTTAGAGAGAAAAAAAAAAATCTTAGTTCTTGATTAAAAGGACAATAGTAGCCATAGCTACTATTGTAAAGCTAGTACATAGTGTAGATAACCTTATAACAAAAAAGATTAACTTTATATCTTGTCTTGGGCTTAAGACTTGTCTTTGTTTTTCAGGATTACTATAATCATTATATTTAGTTGTTTTTTGTTTGTCTTCTATAATTTATAGTCACAAATAAATACACATTTTTTGTAGACGTTGATCTGTAACTACAGCAAAAGGGGTTTAATATAGTATTAAATCAAGTAGCCTGAATAGTGTTGCACTTTTCAAAATTGTATTTGTGAAAAACTATGAGCTACTATGAGCTATTAAATAAATCTTAAATAGAATACAATAAAGTGCATGAGATGTCAAAATAAATAAAATATTTAAAGATTCTGAATATGTTTGGGAAGATATTTTACCAATTTCTAATTCATACCAGAAATTCAGATTTTTAATGTCATTCTTTATCAAACAGTGAACTATACACATGTGACACCTGCGGCACTGTTGACACAAGTAAGTATATAATTGGATAATTGCCCCACTTGACAGCAGGAGCTGTTAGCCAGCTCCAAAGTACTGCTCAGGAGATTTACTCAGCCCCAACTATAAAAGAAGGAATGAAAACTGGGTTTGGAAACGGATTTGTTGGCTCCTTTCACTCTTCCACATTGCTTCTCCTCGTTTGACTAATTTTCCTCTTGGATGCCCAGACACACACCTGTAATTATGACGCAAAGTGTTCTTGTTCCCTTTGTCTGAGTCCCTCTTTAATCTTTTCCATTTTGTCAGAACAAGGGAGAGGAATGTGTTGAAAAACACATTTAGTGTTGAGTCTTTAGCATGTCCTAAAACAAATTTTTTTTATTTTGTTTGAGTCATTGCTTTGTGTTAATGCCTAGTTGCCTATATTAAATTAGTTGCACTTTAAGTAGGTATATTAGGTCTATTTGTGGGACAGTCTTTTGAGCAAATATGTCCAAATTATATTCTGGTTATATTGTTAATCCAGAGGTGTAAATTGTTTTGGAAAAATACTGTGAAAAAGAAATAAAAAACAAGATAGATGTGTAGAAGGATTTTCTTTTAAATCCATAAAAATACATTGCTACATTAAAACTTTTTCAAGCATTTAGTAAGAAAAGATTTTATGAAGAGTTTAATAAGTTCTTAACATGGCTTTTTCTAGCGCACTGGAAAAAAATTTGACAGTTAAAAAACTGTGAGATCTACTGTACACTGAACCTAATTTGAGGGTGGATAAGAAAGATTTTTGACTCAAGAAGGGCGGGCGTTTGCTGCTTAGTTTGCTTTGGATGAGAAAAAAAAATCTGCAACTTTCTCAGTTTTGAATTGTTCTTCATCTGTTTCTGATTTGCTTAACTTTTAGAACTCACCTCCAGGTCATTGAAAAAGAGTCTTGAGTCAGCTAGATTGAAGATCATTTCTTCCATCCACAAACCCAGAGACACTGCCTTTGATGAGTCCTGTTCAACAGACAAAAGGGGAAAAATTAATACTCCTGATATATAATCCTTCTATAAATCCTAGCATAATCTCATTGGGAAGACAGAAATTTCTTCCTTAAACCAAAATGATACTTTTTGTGTCACAATACATAGCATATATTACCTAAAAGAAATGTCTTATGGTGAGCTTTATTTATGTATTTATGTATTGTGATATGTTTTGTAAAAAAAATAAATAAATAAATAATAGGGGTTTGGAAACTACAAACATGCTTTGACCTTCTATGATAGTAGCAAAATAAGGATGTCAAATAAGCAGTTTACAAACTTTTAAATTATGTAAATAAGGTGAAAAAATCATAACTTGACTGTGAGATTGTTTGTCTAAGATATGTAAATAAATGTTCAGTTAAACTGAATTAGCAAACAGCATTACTCCTGCCATCATGTCAGTGTAGCCGCCTGTCTGTCTCTATTAACTTCCTGCTCATCAACTACACTGACAAACAGGTTTCAGGGGGAGAGAAGTGTCAATATTTTACTGTCAGTCATATCACCTGAAAACTTTTTCATTACTATTGATTTTCCGCTTTAGCTTTGTCTAGCAGACAGATAGTATTTATTTTCTCTTGTATCTGTTGGAACGCTTTCTCTGTGAGGGGCCGTTTAGGACAAAATTTACGTTTTGTCTCTCACACACTACCAAAAGGTCTCGCATACTCCAAAAAAATAGCCACGCACACTCCAAAAAATTACGTTTTGTCTCTCACACACTACCAAAAACTCTCGCATACTCCAAAAAAGTAGCCACGCACACTCCAAAAAATTACGTTTTGTCTCTCACACACTACCAAAAAGTCTCGCATACTCCAAAAAAGTAGCCACGCACACTCCAAAAAATTACGTTTTGTCTCTCACACACTACCAAAAACTCTAAATGAATCTGATTGATTGATTAAAAATAGCAAAATTGCTGTAGTACAATCTGTCCACTGGGTGCCAGTATTACAGGAATTATTAACCGGCGCCAACTAGTGCCGAAGAAGAAAGAGTTTGCTATACCGAACATGGCTAACTCTAATTGTTTAAAATGGCAGCTGCCTGACCAATTCTCTCTCGTTTCGAATTAGAGTTAGCCACCCAGTGGACAGATTGTACTACAGCAATTTTGCTATTTTTAATCAATCAATCAGATTCATTTATTTCTATAGCACATTTAATCTACAAGAAAGTTAAACGTTCTATATATATTTAAAAGCACAAATATACTAAGTAATAGAACATACAGTGAGTCAACAATCGAAACTTATAGTTTAGGATCTACGCATGCGCAGTTTGATCCAAAAATTATGCCCCGCCTCTTCCGTGACAACTCTCACACATTCAAAAAGAGTCTCGCTCTCACACATACATAAAACGAGTCTTAGTACTGTGTGTGTGTTCAACTTTAGTCTTGTGTATGTGAGAGATAAACGTCTGTGTGTGTGCGTGTGCGAGCTGTTAGCAGTGTATGTGAGCGAGAAAGTTAACGTTTGTGTGTATGTGCGCGAGCTGGTAGTAGTGTATGTGCGCGAGCTGGTAGTAGTGTATGTGCGCGAGCTGGTAGTAGTGTATGTGCGCGAGCTGGTAGTAGTGTATGTGAGCGAGAAAGTTAACGTTTGTGAATGTGTGTGTGACATTTTAGTAGTGTGTGTATACGCAATTTGAGTATTTTTTGAATGTGCGTGAGTAATTTTTGAGTGTGCGTGGCTATTTTTTTTGAGTATGCGTGAGTTTTTGGTAGTGTGTGAGAGACAAAATGTAATTTTTTTGAGTATGCGAGACTTTTTGGTAGTGTGTGAGAGACAAAACGTAATTTTTTGGAGTGTGCGTGGCTACCTTTTTGGAGTATGCGAGACGTTTTGGTAGTGTGTGAGAGACAAAACGTAATTTTTTGGAGTGTGCGTGGCTATTTTTTTGGAGTATGCGTGAGTTTTTGGTAGTGTGTGAGAGACAAAATGTAATTTTTTTGAGTATGCGAGACTTTTTGGTAGTGTGTGAGAGACAAAACGTAATTTTTTGGAGTGTGCGTGGCTACCTTTTTGGAGTATGCGAGACGTTTTGGTAGTGTGTGAGAGACAAAACGTAATTTTTTGGAGTGTGCGTGGCTATTTTTTTGGAGTATGCGAGACCTTTTGGTAGTGTGTGAGAGACAAAACGTAAATTTTGTCCTAAACGGCCCCTCATATTTCTCTGTCCACTAAAATGTTTTAATCTACTAAGTAAACATCAGATTAAGTTACAAAATAAAGAAAAAGGTGTTAGTTCTGTCTTTTCTATGAAAAGCTACGTAAGTGAAAATAGAAACATTTTTTACAGGCATAAACAGGGATTTTTCTAGTCTTGCCCACATTCATGCAATTCTACAGTAGGTACAACTCTAATGTAATGACAAAGGTTAAATGTAAATATACAGTGAGGTAAAAATAATCATTAGATATGTCTTGTTTTATCAATGTAATATATTTCTAATGAGGTATTAGAGCTGTCTGCAACAATCCATGTCATACACATTTAGAATAAGTCCATAAATTAAGAAATGCATCACAAAGTGGATTGACAAAGACAGTAAGTGCTGAACACTCAAAATAAGTAATGAAAGGCACAGAAAAACAAGGAAATTGCTGGAATTTTTCCGCACTGAGACGACAATCCGGGCCCCTATCAGTGCCATTTAACATAAACTAGTTAAGCCCCAGTTGTTAGACCATAACAATTCTTACCAGATAATCACTCAACATATTTTAGATATATTTATAAACTTTTAAAAGGTCTAGTGGTTACTATTTGGCAACAAGCCAAATATTTTAAAAACTTCCATTCACCATAAACCAGCTATGAACAAGTGCTCCTCACAAGATGACTTATTTACAGACATCAAAACTATAATGAGAAGAGCTGTTCAAGAGCCAACATCGACTTTCAGTGAGACTAAGACCTAGAAAAACAGGTCAAACCTTTCAGATAAAACAATAAGTAATTCAGTTGACTGCCGTGACCTTTATGCCTGTTAACTGCACAAGACTCCATTGCCAAAAAAAGCATGTTGAAGCTTGATTAAAGTTTGCTGCGAAACATTTGGAAAAGTCACTTTGGAGGAGGAATTGTACTGCACTTCAAAACTGCCATATCAACAGTGAAGTTTGCTGGTTTGAGTGCCATAGCGTAGGGCTGTTTCACAGCATAGTAAACAGGTAAGCCTTGTAAAATTGAAGGAAGAATTTAGAGGTGACCAGATACATTCTGAATCAGAAACTGAAGATGAAACAAGATGTGCAAATTCACATTTGCCAAGAAAGTAGACAGATTTTCCACGTATATCCCCTGCTATATCAAAGAAAGTAAAAACAATAAAAAAAAGTGGATCTAACATAGAGTAGTTAAGGTCACATCAGTTTACTTTATTATATGATAAAACAGCTTCAAAAATGTTTGAACATCTGCCCTCTAATCCTCATTTTGTTTGTTTTCCATACTGATGGCACAACACCAACTTCAGTTATTAGATTAATAAGCAAACAATTAATCCCTATCCACAGAAACCTATAAATCATAATCCAGAATCTGTCAGCATGGATGTGCTGTAATTCTATACTGCAAAAGCAGGTGTGTTAAGTTATGTGTGCCACATTGTTTTACTGGCAGCCCTGGCAGCGGGACAAGCCAGAAGGGAGAAGTGTCAGCCAAAGGTAAGCATCTCATTAAAGTATTTAGAGTGACAAGCCGGGGCTTTTTTCTGGTTTACAATTACAAGCCACAAGTAGGGTAAAAGATGACACAAACAGGGCAATTACAACACATCCCCCTCAGAAATGAATGTAATATAGAGCGACAGGGTGAAAAAAAGTTCAACAGGATCAATACTGAGACAGAGGAAGTTTTAGAAGAGGAAGAGGTCAAATATTTAACAAAGGTGGTTTTATGTTTGGATGAGAATTAAAGTCATAATTTATAATTGTCTAACTCTTCAAACAAGGCCTGCTACCCGAAGTCAGAATTGTTTTTTTCATTTATCATCATCATCATCATCATCATCATCATCATCATCATATTTTTACTCCAGACACCAAAAAGACCCATAGCAAAAGGATAAAACAAACAAAATAAGAAAAAGATAAAAAATAAACAAATAAATAAAAATAATACTCCTAAAACAGGGAAAGATACAAAAATCCCTTCACTTCTCACCACAAGTAGTTTGTCAATATGAAAGACAGCTGGGAGACTTGAATTCACATAGTGGAGGATAGGATGGGGTGTTGTATGATGAATGAGATAATAGATGAGATGATATTAAAGGTTCTCCAGTAACATTTGGCTCAACAAAAACAGCTGAAAACAGGCATCTTTCAGCCTGCCTCCCACGTATTTCCAAGAACAGGTCCCAGTTTTACCTTGAAAACCATCCATTTGTTCTCAAAATCTATTCACACTTATTCAGTCAGTGAAGTTATGAATAAGCAGAAACTGTATAAACTTGTCAAAAATGAATTAAACATGATATTGCTGTAAGATTAGAATGAATTTGGTGTTAATTATCGTTTTACAAGGTTTTAAAGAAGCCTCGGAGAACTGGGCTGTTTTCTCTGCTGTCACTCATTTAATTCCTCCGCTGCATGTCTGAGTTTTGATGTCAGAATCTGTCCAACAGAGCTCCCCTGGATCCAGCAGTGGGATGTTTGTGTGGTGGGAGGAATTTTTGGCACATGAGTCACATTTCAACACATCCGCAAGGCCCAACTAGCACTTTGCTTCTTCCTCACTCTGTCTCTCCAGACCCTTGCTGGGGCAGAGCAGAAAAGAAAAAGAAACATCGGCCTGCCAGGGAGCTTAAATGATCTGCAACACTGCTCTCAAACTCCCATCAGCCTTGTGTCAACCCGCAGGGGGACCGTGAGAATTCAAAACACGCCGCCTTTGCCAAAAACAAGAAATGCACCACTGTCCACCCCTTGTCAGCTGCCGGTCTCTTATGTAAAGGTCCTGCTGGCTGTCAATCACGCCGCGGGCTGTCAGTGTAGCCAAACAACCCCGCTGCATTATGAAAAGAAACAAGAGGGCAGAAGGCATAACATGGCCAGCGTGTGAAAATGTTCAGAGATGAAACCTAAAGGTTATGGACTTCAACCATTGTTCAAATAAGCAGGTGACTAGAGAGACAAAGGGAGTGTTTCGCAAAGTAGAACTCTGTGTTTACCGTGAAGAGTCTAAGCAAACAAACTGTCTGCTTGCTGTAATCACCTACTGTGGGGCTGGGATTTGTCACAGAGCATGACTCTTATGCTAGATGACAAAGTGACGGGTAGTCCTACCTTGCCAAACCGTGAGGAGAAAGTTCCAGTGAGGAGAGAATGGAAAATGATGATGGTTTCATCCAGATCCCAGATAAACACACGCTGAAGTGAAATAACAGATATGTTAACTGCATGGCAGTTTGTGTGTTGATGAAAGGGAGAAAGATAAATATTGTTTTTGAGAAATGCCAATAGTTTTGCTGTGAAAGCGGGTGTTTACCTCTATATCAGAGTCAAGAGGGGGAGCGGGTTCAATAACTCTTTTTCTTCCTCTCAACTTGCTGTCGGATCCCCTCCGTCCTGGGATTCCCTCTTCTTTACCCGGTGTTGGCGGACTGGGTGGTGGATTGTAATCTGCTAAATGAAAATAACCTTAAAATCTATAAGACTTTTTACACTTATTCCATATTTTTTTCTAACGGTTAGAATCTAATTAGTAGCCACATAAATAGTATTTGTTTTTAAGTATTACAATTATAACTGTTAGTTTTTATAACCTTGTTCGACAGACATGTCTAAATTTTTGCAGCAATTTTTTAAAGACTATGTTGACATGGTGATTTATTCAGAAAATGTTTTCTGAACATTTTCTGTCATGGTAAAACCACAAACTACAATGTATTTTATTGGTATATTATGTTAGAGCAACACCACATAATATACATAGAAATTACTCCTCCTTACTCCATGAACAATAATTGACATACATACTTTTACAACAGTGCTAGAGAAAAAGATTATCCAAAACTAACATCAATTACTTGCTTTTTCATAAGCAAAATCAGGATATTCTGCAATTATACTTACATTTAATTTCATATGGCAAGGACTTACAAAATGAAGTCCTTGTATTGTTGTGTTTTTATGATGTAAAGCATTTTAAAGTGCCTTGTTGCTGAAAGGTGCTATACCAATAAAACTTACTGTAATTTGATTTTTGATTTGACTTTTTTTGTCTTTTCAAAAGTAATTTACAACTTACACAAAAAAGTACATTTTGTGCTTCTAACCCTCTGTGCTGATGATATACACATTTATTGCTCAGTTAAGTACAACAATTAAACTGTCATCTCTATTTAAACGAATAACCAACAGGTGCATAAAAAGAATATTCATACACTCCTGCACAGTGCCAACCTGCAATCAGACAACAAGTCGGTGCTGATCTGTTCAGCATGGCCTCTGCAACATTTGAATTACTTCTGACCCTGCTTGAAATCAACATGTTTTTCTTGTGTTGACTGCTTTTGGTCTAATTAGATGATTCATTTTTAAAGTCAGTCATCCTTTCAGAGTTTCATGTTAAGTAATTATGCTTTTTGGCTAAATTAAGGTTGTTTTTAATGTGCCTTTATGTTTTCAAGGTGGCTTGTCTTTATTTTTGCAGTTTTCTGAAGCAATTAGTGAATCTTAAAATTGACAAGTGTAATATCAATGGTTGTTTTTTGGT
Source organism: Xiphophorus couchianus (assembly GCF_001444195.1). NCBI lineage: Eukaryota > Metazoa > Chordata > Actinopteri > Cyprinodontiformes > Poeciliidae > Xiphophorus > Xiphophorus couchianus. The sequence continues at coordinate 8,991,444 of NC_040247.1, forward strand.
CTGAAAAACTAGTTCACAGAAGAATGAATCAAGAAAGCAAAAAGAAGCAAAGACTTAGATCTTGAGAAGAAAATGACTCTTTACCTGTATGTGACTCTGGGCTGTGATTGGGCATCATAACTGGGTGCTCTGGGTGCTGATAGGATAAAGGAGCTGTGATTGCTGCAGGGCTGATGTTGCTGCTGGTTATGTAGGGACTGTTGTAGTGATGTGAATTATAATAGGGAGAGTACTGGCTCTGACTGTAGCTGGAATATGCAGAAAATTCCTGACAATGGAAACAAGAATTTTAATCGGTTACATCAAGTTGTAAAAAAAAAGATAAACGTTAACAATTAGTTAACAATTAATTAATCAATAATTATTACTAAGACTATTATTTCTTCAACAACACAGGAACTTCTTTGAATATAAACCTTCTTAAGGTAAATTACTCACTTGTTGGGTTGGGTTGAATGGGGTTGAACTTGAGATTGCATGAGTACCTTGAAAAATTCCAGATGAAATACCTGCACCTAAGAAGAAAATAAATGATATGAAATGAAAAAAGTGAAAGCTTCCGTTAATATGACGCAATTATAAATGTAAAAGTATGAGTGAGGCACTGGTAGTGTTTATTTCTTTTCCATCTTATGTAGAAGAATAAGGCTGTGATGTAACTGTCCTGCATCTGATCTGTATAGCTGTGTGCAGGAGGAAGTCGCTTTTGTTCTTTCCTTGGTGACAGCTCAGAGCTGCAGGAGCTTAGTCTGGGATTTATGACTGACATGGCAATACAGGTGGGAAAGTCTGCAGCTCCTGCGCTTCTTACTGCTGTGGGAATTTTCAAATAAGATCAAGCTAAAACAGGAATGCCTTCCTCCAAGCAATCTCCCCTCAACTCCAACATCCTGTTGAGTCTATATATATTGTTGTCAGGTTATTAACTTTTCTTATCTCCAGCCAACACCCTGTACAAAATCTTCACCTTTATTTTTTTACCCAGTCTGCTTAGTATGTGGCTGAATGTTCCAAACTTGAATCAAAACTAATTTGAATAAATACTGGAAATGGGCCCCTTTGAAACACATGAGCTATTGAACACAAAACAGATAGAAAAGAGAAAGAGCACTGTGTTGGGCATGTCATATGATGCAAACAAACATCCCCGAAGATTCAAATTTTATCAAAAGTCCAAAAGGTTGACGGCATAGTATTCATTCAAAAAGTACCTTTGTATGAGTGCAATTTCTCACTGAGTTTCAAGTTCAATGACTAGTAACTACAATATTGAATATTGTCTTATTAGAAATACATACAAGTATCACCAAATTTCAAGATATGATAATCTTGAAATTTAGACTTGCAGGTTTTTGTTCTGAAAACAAAAAGTTGGAAATAAACTGAACACATAGCTTCTAATGACATTTAGTTAAGTTATACAATGCAAATTGCATCAGTCCAGACTGAGGCATTTCAAAAAACACCAGGAATGTGAAACTCATCCAGATGTTTGAAAAAGTTCTCAAAGGGGCAATATTAATCAAGTAGCAATGTTACCTTCTGTTGTAATGAAAATCTCGTATACGTCAAACATAACTGAAAAGAAATTTGAATTTGCATTGTAACCATATCTTACACCTTGAAATTATCATCTCTTTAAGATGTTCCGACCCTTTCTGACACAATCCTCAGCATGTCATCACAACAATGCTTCTCCATAATGCCGTTTACATCCATTCTTAGGAGTGTTAGACTGAGAAATAGTTCATATGATAAGCTTAAAGAGTCCAGCATGGTCAGCCGAAGTCGAATAGTCGAAGAGTGGTCGTATGGTTGCGCGACGTTTGTTTTCACACACACCCTTCCATTTTAACATGTTTTGTCACATGCTAAAAATTAGCATCAATGCTAAGTTTAGCTAAAGTATAGTCAATAGCATCTGGAAAATCAAGAGCATGTTGACTAACATGGACTTACGCCATTCATTATGTTAAAATTAGTGTATAAGCTAAAATTAGTCAAAATGCTAATGTCAGCCTAAATGCTGTCAGAGGCATGTGGGGTATCACTAGCATGTTGTCTTACATTGGCTTCATCTATTCAGTATACTAAACATGTAAATAAGAAAAATAGCTAAAAGCTTTTTTAGGGAGAAGGCTAATCCTATTGCACTGCCTTGCTCTGCAACAAGTGGGGGGCAGTGAAATGCTAATGTTTGTGCTAATGTTAATGTGACCTGAGAGAAAATGTGTTAATGTAATGTACACTCTGCGTTTCGGCAGTTGGAAATTTCTCTCATTTTTAACTTTTTACGTTGCCATTTTTACACAAAACCCCAATAAAAGTAATAGCCCGGATGCCAAGATCGGTTTGCACGTTTTGATACCTTTTTTGTGGGTACGAGCCACATTAACGGTGACGGAATAATAATAAATATTAAAGAGATATTCTATTAGGTGTAGAACAATAGGTGCCTTCCATGCGTTGCATGGGAGGCCCCAATAATATGTTGGGTTTACTTGTGAGCTGGGATCTGTAATTAAAGTTAATTAGTGGGGACAGATCGAGATCGGAAACTACGTCTACAGGCTTGGGGATCAGGTCAGGTTGTATGTTTTAGGCCTTATCTAAACTTTAGAGTATAGTAAACACAGCACAGTGGATCTTCAGATCCCCTTTGACCAAAACTGAAGATATTTACTCAGCCTGCCTGCTCAAGTGGTCAAAAAGCAATTTAAAAGACCCAACATATTCACACCCAGCCTGCTGCCAGGGTACACAAGACACGTATGAACTGGCTCAGACATTGTAACATTTATATTCTTTTAAAACCAGCAGTAATTAGTTGCTTTTCTGTTCTAAATAAATATGATTATATAAAGTTTTTTGTCTATAGATTAAAGTTTTTGTATAAGTAGAATATATTGTCAAACTGTGGTACTTTTACTCAAGGTTATCATAACATAAAAGCCTTTTAGGTCATGATTCATTAGAGCTTTCTCTTGACTGCCACATATTTCCCAAGCCAAAAGGATGAAAAAAGAGACATTATGACTCAGGGGCAGAAATCTTCCCAGACAACACAACAGTCCCTTAAACTGACAACAAGAAAAATAGAGGAGTTCTTTCCAGTAAACACAGAAAAGCCTGCATTTGGTTTAGTTGTGTACACTGTATACAATACGTTTTTGGAAGGATTTTGTGTGACTGTGTGTGTGTGTATGTGTGTGCAGTATCTTTGTGTGTAGTTGTGTATTGTGTGCAGTATAATGGATGATGAAAACATTCTAAATACATCAACTATTTGAATGTTGTGGAAATATATTACCCTTTGAAGTTCACAGTAAATGATTTATACATAAGAATATTCAAACAAATTTATTTTGTTTAGGAACATTGTCCCTCAAAGTCCAATTACACTGTTAAAATTTTCTTTGTTGGTCTAACTGCAGTGCTTTAACAAAGCTGTGCAGTTTGTCAAAGGGTTCTTTCAAAAGCCTGTTTACACAAACATTTACATTCTTCTGTAATGTCTCACATCTGAATACTCCTTAAAAGAGAAAGTACAATAATACAAAAATCATGGATTGTCTTCAAAGGAATAAAAAATAACAGTTCAGGAGTTAGATCATGTCTGGAGAATGATTACGCGTGTCATTCATATTTAATGGCAAACAGTTTTATTAAACTTATCTCTTTAAAAGATCACATTTTAACACACAGCTTAACGTCCCTATAGAGTAAACAATGTTGTAAAGACAAGGAAGATAATCACTCACTGATGGAAGTGGAAGTTATATTAAAGCTTAGAGAAAAAGACAAACAAGGAAAAATGAAGAAAAAGCAGTATTGCAAGTAATTACTGACTTGGATCTTTAGAAATATTTGCATTTTCCCAGTCACATGAGCTGGATATCTCACAAAGTAACATCAATTTATTATTAAAAGTGTGAGAAGAAGGTTATTTATTTGGACAAGTGCGTAACTTTGTGTTACAAGTTGGTGGAGACGAGGAGGGACGGGGGAAAGAGGGTGGGACAACGAGGGGCGCTGATGTGCCCACAGTTACTGGATGATCTTTTCTTTTTTAGTGCTAAGAATAAAGCAAAAACTTACATGTGAATGCCAAACAGTCTTATTCAATAAATTAGTATATATGTCCTGTTCAGGCTTGTCAGATTAATAGTACCTTTAGAGAATAACCTATTAGCAGGTATTAAACTTACTATGAAATATAAATGTTAAAACATCTACCGTAATTAATCTATATAATGTCTTTCACTTGGTGATAGAATTACTAACAAAGGAACTTTTCACTCATATTTTAATTTATGGAATGAGTCTGTATTTGCCGAGTATATTTGCTTTAATATAGCAAATATTCAAGAAGCAAAAACCTTTTTTGGGTCTGGTTAGGGCAACTGGTGAGTATTGTGACCATCGATGTTACTGGATTCTATAAAATGTGGCTTAAAGCTGAGATGCTGATGTTTGGATATATAAAAATATATATTCTCTTTACTAATAAATCTATAAATAGTTTGGTTTCTGTCAGTTCTGTAAAAATACAAGAGAGAACAAAGTAAATTTCTCTTTTATATTGACCAATGATTTAATTTTACTTAATTGTCGCTGTAGGAGTCATGGTTTAAAATTTAACAAACTTTGGCTCCTATATGCTTTATGAAATATTTCATCCTATTTGATGATTGGTCTAAATATTGCCACTTTCAATCATGCAATTAGTACAGGGAAAAATGTAGAAAAATGGGTGATTGTATTATTTTTCCCAGTCTGTCAGCCTAACGTCACATGTAGACACGTTGCCATGGCAACCAATAACATCAGCCCCGGGAGCGCAGAGCAAAGATTACGTTCAAGTGCATCAAGAATTAACACTAAAAAACCCACAACATTTCCCACACAACAAAGTACGTAAAAACATTAAAGTGATCGCCTGAACACTAGCAGTGTTAAATTACACTCCTGATTATCTGTCAGAAAATGTGTGTAGTTCACCTTATTTTGTGTTAATTGAATCAAAATACTCCGAACTGCACAGCAAGAGTACATGATGATAAAAGTTAAGCTAGCATAACTAACCAACTCTCCACTTTCTTATATACACTTTTAATTAAAGCTTGACTAAAATAATTGTGTGCTTAATCATCAGTGGATAAATATTATTAGGCAATACAAAACTTAATTAATTTTTGGCCATACTTTTTATCCACTGACTGGAGGGTCAGCAGAAACCACCTGGTGTTATCACTGGTGATGATCTGCAATATTCACAATATGGATATTTTCATGGCACTTATGTTTAAAATGATTTTTATCTGAATAGCTTTAAATACATATAAAATTTTCTCTTAAATGAATAATCTCATTTTAAATTTTCAAAAATGCTTTGACAGCATTTGAAATAATCCATAATTTGATGCAACTTAAATAATGTTAACGTGTTTGAAACTTTGGTACTAAGGGCAACCCTGGTTAAGAAGTATTATTTTGGCTACAGCAATGAATTACTGACATTTCTTTTCAGTACTCTAAAGAAAGTGTTAATAAAGTTTCATTAGACGTTTAACATGACATAGTTTTCACGTTACCCCAACCCTGATTGGTTCATGTCTCCTCTCAAAGGTCCTTCAGAATGCACCTCAGGATCCAAACAGAAGATTTTCCCAACTAGATCAAAGAGGGCTTATAACCTTTGAGGATTTGGTTGAAATAAACAGTTTTGTTTGCATCATACAATAAGCCACTTTTGTCTGTTTTTGTGTAAAACTGTGCAAGACTCCATTTTTCCTCTGACCATTTTGAAGCATCACCAAATAACTTCTAAACGATCATCATCACTGCACAAAGCCTAAAATATCCATGTCTGGACATCTGGAATTTACAGTGACAGATTTAAACATTATGAGGGATGCAGAATAACATCAAAAGATAATCTGTTTATGGTACTTTAATATTTGTTCTTTCCTTTATCTCTTGCATACAATGGGAACAGCTTGTGTAGCGTCTGTAGCACTAGACCAGCTCACCCCTCCATAAAATGCCCCTTAACCTCTCCCCTGTCACACACAAGGTCAATTTCATGCTGGTTTCAAAGCCATAAAGTCGCACTGAGCAAGTCATGCTTTGGGCGCCGGGCGACTGAGGAATGTGTACAGCACAGTCGTTTGCACTCAATCACAGACACACACTGACATGCAGGGAACTGCACACCCTTCCAGGGCTGAAACATCTTTATCTAAGTACCTTTATCAGAAAGCACTTCTGCCCAGCTTTTGTTATGGCCATAAATATTGTGTTTTTTTTCCCCCATCTGCCTGCTTTTTTTCTTTGCTTCTGTGTGCACATAATATTCGGTCCTTCTTCCTTCAGAAAAACAGAAACAAACGATTGCATGCTGTGTTGTTGGTCTGAGTGGAGAAAGGGGGCCTGACCCCTAGAAAAGAGGAGGGGTGAATAGACTTTTGACGCCAGAAGTCCAGACCGCAGCTAATAGAGAACAGGTGTGGTGGTGAAGAAAAAAGAAGAGAGGAGAGGAGATAGAAGGAATACTACAGCAGCTATGGATGCTCCTGTAGTTAAATCAAATATGAGTTATAAAGGCTTTGCCTACAAGTGCATCAGAGGGCCTTCACATGCAGTGAATATATTGTTTTAAACTAACCATGTGTGTGTGAGTAGCTGTAGAGGCTTTGACTCGGAGGGGTGCTGCTGAAGTTTGAGTAGCCCAGGAGTCCTGTTTGTCCTGGAGAGTGACTCAAACCATCCTCTGTTTTGATGTCTAAAATAAAACAAACACAACATTTATGATATATTCAACATAAAACATATGGGCATCCACTATGGTAAAATAAGAGTTGAATCTATTGATCTCTGCTACCAATAGCCACCGTTTTACTATGGCCAAACAATTCCACCACTTGTTTTTGGAAGCTCAAACTATGACTAGTTATCTGGATGTGAAAAATCTAGACAACAAATTAGCCATGGTTCTTGCTTTTGTAAGTCAATAAAAAATTATGTGACCGTTTCTTGAATTAGACAACATTTCCACAAGGCAATAAACATTGCTTTACTGTTTTTCATTACAAGGCACAAGCTGAGGGTCCCACGACCCTCTGTGGGATTAAACAAAACATTTAGTCTTGAAAACCGGTGTCCAAACTTAGGCTATATCTTGCAACCAAATGCAACCAAATTTGCAAAAATACCAGAAATTTCAATAATTGGCCACCTATTCTCAACCTGCTTCTGCCGTAGGTTTCTTTAAGATAAGATGGAGATATTGCTCTCCATTGTCATCATATGCTTAGTGAGGATGAAAAAATGGTGCAAAAAACTACATATCGTTACAGTAAAGCAAACCTGAAAAGTTTGTTTTGCAAAGTACATTAAGATTGCATATTTGTAATTTGCTGCTTTACAAATAAACAACATGTAATCCTATAGGCCGATGAAAGCATGATACAACAACTAACATGTCCCAGGAAATCTGAAATGTCAGAATGCCAACAAGATGCCACAGGAACATCATAAAGGATCACACATTTTGTACAGCTGAGTTCAACTTCACCAAGGCCTGATTTACAGAGCCCCCCAGGGGACATGGGAATTTTTTTTCTTTTGAGTGCAAAACTTTTGCATTCCCTCGCAATAATCTACTGATCAGTTATGCAGCATAATTGAATACTGTAATCCCTTCTTACAGCGGCTGCCAAACTTTCTGCCTTAATACAAGGTTATGTAAGGTTTTTCCATGTATGTTAATATCTCCTTGTGAAATATCTGACATTTTATATCTTTTTCTTTATTATATTAAGGCACCACAAACCTAGGATATAAACAGAAACTTTCCGTAAGTAGGAAAGAAATAAAAATACATCCAAACTATTTGGACTATTTCTGAGTTATTATCACGGGTAATAAGTCATCTGACAGTTTTAATTGTGTCTCTGTTGTGTTCGTAGACTGAATGGTTTAAAGGACTTTCAGTGCCATTCCGTCATATACTTAACAGACATAAACATGCAGTAAAAAAAATTATTTTCAATCAGCGTTTTGCACCAAACAGTTAATAATAATAAACACGTTTTCACTGAGGCTCTGTAAGAGCCACATGAATGAAATAAGTAATTATTAATATGACAGGAGCAGGCGACTTTGACACTTGGGTGGTGGGTGTGTTGATGTGGGCGTGGCTGTCATCAAGTATGAATGGGAAGGTTTGTGGCTTTGTGTGTATGAGGAAACGGGTGAGCAGGGTGGTCAGTCCTTGCAAAGTTTGGAGCATGATAATCAAAATGGAATAAATTGATAATTGTGACTAGGCCTGTCACGATAGCAAATTTTGCTGAGCGATTAATTGTCTCAAAAATTATTGCGATAAACGATAATATTGTTTGAAGATCTTTTTACACTCATTTAATGGAAATGACGTAATAATGCATGCGATTTCCTGCCAAAGATAGATACGCTTTATTTTCAAAAGAACACTAAACACTGGAACTGATAAACAAACTAAAAAAAAACAACCAAAAACAAAAATAAAATGGATTCTCAGTCTCCATTAACAAAAAATTCACTTGGAAAAAAACAACTAAACAACATAAAGCCAAAGTGGAAATAAATACTGCATTCAACCAAAAGATTATGAAGTCTGTATACTATGTTGCCCTTCAGTAATAATTACATTTAAATAGAGAAGATGGGCATATCCACTACCTGATGCAATAATTCACACTACAGATTTTTTGCTCCTATTTTTCCCCTTACAACAATCTTAATACGTTGGTCTTTCTAAGATTGTGTGGTGTGTTACGGTAGATCGTCGTTGCCGCTCCGATCTAAATCAGGGATTTTCCCCGACTGGGAGCTTTAACGCAGCCTGTTGAATGTGACAGGTAGCCAATCAGAAAGCGCGGATTCTCCTCTGTGTTTTCTGAGGGGAAATTACGTCGGGGAATCCCAAACAGCTGACACGGCGCAACCCGAAGTCCAGCGGACATTGGAGATAATATGTGGAAACAACATTAATGTTTATTCAACATGCAAAGAATATAGAAATGACAAGAGGAGGAGTTGGAGCGAAATTGCTACCGCAGTTGATAAACCCGGTAACTTTTCAGCTGTTCTTCGTTAACGTGACGTAAATAGGTTATAATGATTTTCATTCAGTCAGGACTTTACGCTGACACTAGCCACATGCATTGCAGGTAGATTGTAGTAAAACATTGATTAATGCCTGGTTTTAAAATTAGTTCACTGGACTTGTAGCGATTATTTTGTGCCCATTGTTGGACACCACACGGCAGGAACGAACCCGATCGAACCGTTATACCTAGGATTTCTGTCAGCTAATGTGTGGTCTGTCAGGTTTTGAAAATGAGCCGACAATCGGCTGGCAGCTCTAAGATCGTGCAGTCTGCGCTGGACTTTACACTAAGGAAATGAGGAAGGGAGGAGTCGGTGGAGAGCACTGGAGTTGAGCCCTTTTTCATTCAGTCTCATTAGCTGAAAGAGAAAAAGGTCGGAAGAGACATAGTGCCGATAATTAAAATGACGTCGATAGATTTAAGTTATCGTACGATTAATCGATTTATCGTTTATCGTGACAGGCCTAATTGTGACAGAACAAAGAAGTGGTTTGGAGTTGATTGATATACGGACAGATGAGATTCCCCGAGTTAACCCAGTGCGGCCCTCTATCACCATTAGTTTGCCGTGTTTTATAATAAAAAAAGTGTTGATTATTATTAAGTCTTTGGTGCAGAAAACTGATTGAAAGTCGATTTATTCTTTGCATGTTTATGTCTGTTAAGGTTGAGATGGAACTGAACATGAAAATGGCCCTTTAAACCATTCAGACAACCAGCACAACAGAGACACAATCAAAACTGTCGGATGACTTATTATCCTGCGATAATAACTCAGACATAGTCCAAATTAGGATGTATTTTTATTTCTTTCCTACTTACGGAAAGTTTCTGTTTATATCATAGGTTTTTGGTGCCTTTCTATCTAAAGAAAAAGATGTAAAACGTCAGCTATTTCACAACGAGATATTAAAATTCATGGAAAAACCTTGCATAACCTTATATCAAAGCAGAAAGTATGGCGGCCCTGTAGGAAAGGCTTACAGTATTCAATTATGCAGCATGAACTGATCAGTACAGTATTGCGAGGCAAAACCTTTTGCGAGGGAATGCAAAAGTATTGCGAGGGAACGCAAAAGTTTTGCGAGGTAACGCAAAAGAAGAAAAATTCCCCATGTCCCCTGGAGGGCTCCGTACTGATTACCTTACTTAAATAGAACTTTTCTGACAACATGAAGTATCCTAATATATTTAAAAAAGAAACACACTATGCCCCCTTTCTACTGAAATTCAAAAACAGATACAAATTTAAATTACATATCTTAATTTAGAAAGAGTTAAAAAGCAATTTCAAAGCATTTGGGACTCTAGTGAATAAGAGTGAAACATTACCCACAAATTGAGAAAAAAAAACAAACCATCCCACCCAGGAGTGAGTGACTTACCAAAATTACTCTTAAAAGCACATCGATGACTCATCCAGGAGGTGATCAATTATGTCAGATTAACATCTAAAGAACTAAAGACCACAGTTGAGGTCAGCATTTATGATGCTGCAGTTATAAAGGTGGAATAAAGGTGGAAACCACTACTGAGCAAAAACAACAGAAATGTCTGTTCAAAGTTCTTCAAAATAAAAGCAACATTTTGGGGGAAAATATTCTGAGGACTGATGAAACAATAGTGGACATTTCCAGAAGATACTGAATTGACCTATCATTCAGTCTTTTATTACCCTTACAGCTGGCATCGCAGTGATAACCTTTTACAGCAATACATTTTTCAAACATAATACTGAGATTGTACTCACTGTAAGAGGGCATGCTGTAGCCTTGTGTGTGGTGTGTATAAGCTGTGTATGGTACTGCAGGTTGAAGGGCAGGGCTGTATTGAGTCTGACCGTATGCAGCCATGGCTTTGATCCTACAGGACAGAAGGCATAAAATAAGGTTGTTATAGCAAAACATTTGTTCTTGGGAAATGTAATTGTGGAGTGAAGAACTGTTCTCAGTAAAAAACAACAGACATAAATCTGAGCTCTTGCTTACCTCTAACTTTATAGAGCTTCTAAAAAGTACAAATACTGTTGGACTTGTCTCACAATCAAAATTCAAAATTTTTATTTTTTCATTTTAATCTACGTAAATGCGAGAAGACATGATGCACTGCATCATAAATCTATTTAAATTCAGTGTCAAATGTCACAACGGCTAATAGGTACAAAAGCTCTGAATTTGAAGTTGTCAATGAGAAGAGCTGTAAATCAAGTAAAATGGTCAGTTGAAAAAACCTCAAAACTTTTAATTAATAAAAAAGAAAAGTATGAAAAAATAAATATATGATTCTTTGGGTCTAAAAATAGTTACATTACATGCGCTAAAAAATCTCACTGATCAAAACTAAGGAAAAGTCTTAAGTAAATGTTCTTTTTTTTGGCAATGTAATTTACAATAAGGTCGCAAAACCTGTTTGATAACTTCAGGGACTTTCTGCTTTGTTCTTTTCCTTTTTGTCTCTTACCTGCTCCTATTGAGAGAGCCGTATCTTCTTTATCCTGTCACCCTCCTCTTAAATCAGGTTCCTCTGAGTATGTCAACTCTCCTGTGGAAACAATCAGGGCCCAAATATGGAGTTCACTGATCCTTGAAGACCTGCCTTCTGCTTTCATCAGATTTTTGGCAGCTAAAGAAAGAGAAAAAAAAAATCCATAAACACGAGGCAAAATGTGAAAGCATGGAACAAAAACGGGAGCTTAAATGCTATATTAGTGCGAAGAGATTTAGCAAATTTGGTTGCAGTCAAATTATAAATTATATAACGTTTCCTGGAAAATTGTTGATTTACGCTTCTGACTGGCACCTGTACTTTTGGCACCTTGAAAATATTCAGGCTGTCTACCCGCAGAAGGAACATAAACAACAAGAACAAAGCTGTGTTAACTGCCAAGTGACAGCACTGTGTGTTTTTTAATATGCTAGTCTCACTGGCGAACAGTAGAGCTTTGTTAAACAGAACAAGATAAGACGGGAGATTTTGTTTTATTTTCTGCCCTTCTCATTGTGGATTAAACTCACGGGAGGCTCTCTGTAAAATCTCATTAAAAATCTCTTTTTACTGAGATTCTAATTTACCGGATAATCCAAATATAAACTTCTTTAGATTTTTTTTATATATTAATTCAGCTTGTGATACAATTGTAATGAGAACTAGTCATACATCATGAATGAATTCCATATAAATTTTGCACTTTGAGTTTTGAATTGCTCTTTACTAGTAAATCATGAACATATGGAAAAAATAAGAACTAAAGGCATAAAACTGAATTAATTATGAATAATCTTTATCCTATACAGGCTCAAAGTTATGCACGCCAGCTGAAATATATGCACATATCCTCTAATTTTTGTAATAAATGGTAAAAAAAATTTATGTTAGCATGACAAGGACAAATCTTTGTAACTACTCATTTTCAACCATAATTGACTGTAGATGGTAATTACTCTTTGCCTGCATAAGGATTTGTTTGACTGAACCAAAGGATTGATTAAAATTCAAAACAATAAGAGTCCCAGTCCCAGAAAGTCCATGAGGATGTCATTAAAGAAGAAGACCAGAAAAAAATCCAAAAGACTATCCCTTTGCACAAAAAGAACATTGGTTAGGATTTTTAGGAGCAAAGCAGAAGTTATCAAGACTTAAGCCTTTAATGAAATGGAAATCCAGTGTGGTTGTCCATGGTAAAATGAGTTTTACATTGTCATAAAATAAAAGAGTGTCACCCAAGAAGCTTCAAAATTAACATCTTCAAACAAAATTTCCCACATGGACACACCAAATGCCTTCTTCAACACTGAGTAATGGATTAAAATTTATTTTGTCCAGAATCATTAGCTTCTGGTAATGTTTTCTTGTGGCTCTGCTGCACAAAGGAGTCTCTGACTTAGACAGTTAGAACAAGGTTTCTGCAAATCATGCATTGCATGTAAATATTTTCCCTAAAATGTACCACAACTACAATGTTTTGTCCCTTTTAAAATAAGATTTTGTTTTAGCCCTAATGAAAAAAGCACGTTGTTGGAAGTTAATGTTTCTTGAAAATGTAGAATATTCTACCAAAGTATTTAAATTTTTAATGTTAAAACAAAACTGTCACATTTAATTTGGGAATTCCATCAATATTCCATTTTCTTTACTTCTCCTCTTATTGCATTCAGCCTTACTTCTTCTTGTTGCAGTTGCCTTGGAGCCACTCTGTTGTAGCTATGCTGCAACTTTAACCTTGCTGAAAACATGACCAGATAGAGAGATGACAATTGTGAATTGTTATGGCAAAATGTTTTTAAAGAAAGGAAAACTGACAAAAGGTGGTATTTGAAAAAGACAAAAATAGATTTATGCATATTTTTCTTTTATTTTTAGTTTTATATAAAAAAAGAAGTGTTAAGTGTTAATATTAAGACCTGAGTGTATGTTAATTATCCAAAATCAGAAATTGTCCAAAACTTTTTTTAAAATAATTTTTCCATAAATCCTGGTATGATCTTTATCAGAGCAGACTTTGTTGCCCTACAAAATGACAATGATTGTGGGCAACGAACAATATAAGGTCAGTGCTTTGCACATCCTAGAACTTCTCTCAGATCAAAATTAAAATTTATTGTCATTTAGTCATTTCAAAATGGACACACATGCACATCTTCAAGAACTATATGTGTCACCACTGAGTCTCTTCCTTGTTCAGGGTGAGGCCCAAGAGCAGGGCGTCCAAGGCCATGGGAACTACAGGACACCGGAGGGGAGATGAGCAGAGCTCAGCAAAGCTGTGGAGAGCCGAGGTCTGAAACTAAAGCTAAAACAAACTCAGCGGGGCCACAGGGGGCCACAAGGCCACAAGGCCAGTTCCACCAGCTTCACCTGGGTTCCGGGGATCTGCTAGACTGCTGCTTCTTTCACGGATATCAAATTCTAGCTTTTATGTTGTGTGTTATGCATTAAGTGCAAATGAGAGTATAAACTCTTCAAAGAGCATTCTAATAAGTAAACTAATAATAAAAAAAGACTACGCACAACTAATGAGTTTTGAACACAGTTAAAAAATAGTTCATTGATGTTTTCACTGACCTCTAACATCTGAAGCCATGTGAGAATGTTATTGTGGGGATTCATGACATTCAATCATAATCTTGCATTTGTTTATCCGTAAGTAAATGTGGTAAAAAGGAAAAAAAAAACGTATCAAAGTTTTACAGGAGAAAACGAACATTTTCCACTTGCTACTTTTTTCAGGTTGGAAAAAACTGTATATTTTCATAAACTTAAGCATCTTTAATGGTTTATCTAATGATTGATGTAAGCACTCTGACATACTGTAGTCTCTTGGTTAAAAGGCATATATTTTTACTTTGATGAGTTTCTCTACTTCAACAGTTGAAGCAGAGAAGACATGTTAGTTCCCCATAACTAGGAATATCAAGTGCCCTCAGCAACCAAAGGGTTTTTTGTTTCACAATACATTTCATAGTGTTATAAATCCTCATTGTAAAAGTTATGCCCATTTCACCAATTTGTGCAAAACCTCCTGAGTGTAAACAGCAACTGCTGGTGGTATTAGATCAGTTTTGTAAGACAATCTGATAACCTAGAGCTACACAGTTAAGTCAAAAAGTGTTCATACCCCTGGCAGATTTACCAAAAGGTTTGTTTTTAATAAGAGACAAATATCTATCAAAACATAATAAAATCATGTCAAAAGAGTATATCTTTGAAAAAAGTATTAAAAATAGCCAGGTTAAAAATTCTCTATACCCTCCTTAATCAATGGAAAAATCTTCATTTGTATTTACAGCAATTAAAGCTTTCTTTTACTTCTTATCAGCTTTGCATGTTTCCACTGGTGTTTTCATGATTCCAAAATGTTAATGTTACTTTAACTTAGGGATAGGCACTATGGATGGAAAGCTTAATCACAATGTTTTGGAGTTTTTTAAAAACATTTCAAAAAACACGTTGTTAATTTTTTTCTTGGTAATAAGTTAGAATGGCAGGGACTAAATGTCACTGAAGTTAAGGTCCCACAAACAAATACTGCTCTAATAAAAATAATTTACACATTACTTAATATGGTGCTTCAGGACACAAGTGATATTAATTAGTTAGTGCAGGTTTAGCACCATACAATAACTGCATTTAATTTTTTTAAGAAAACATTTATTGCTGTTTTTATGGAACCAATAGAGAAAATAATTGTTCTAACAATCCTTTTAGTTGTTGAAGTTTCTAAACCTTATAATGTAGTTAATTGTCGCCATAATAAATATGAATCTAATGGCGCTAGAAATCATGTCACAATAACAATAAATGGTATGATGATCATCATCCCTACTTCCAGTCAAAACCTAAACATCCAGGGATCTAAATAATTTTGGGTTTAACTTTCTAACGCAAAGTGTGCTTTATTGGTTGCTAAATTACAAAACAACAACAACAACAACAAAACCTGATGGCGGTGCCCTTCTTATACATACAAATACTTTTTTTTTTTACATAATTTATTCATACCAGAATTATAAAACTGAGGAGCTGCCATCACTTGTCTGGTGGTTAGTAGTAAATAAATAAGCTTCAGTTGGCCTTTTCAATTATTCACACAAGTCAAGTTATATTCAATTCTATGTCTTTATCTTTATCTCACTAAGTATGCATTTATGATCTAAATATTTGAAATATGTTCCCATCTGTCTCAATGTGCCAAAAGAGTCATATTACACATTGTAATGTTAGTCTGATGGCCTGACCTTTATTGAAACAGTCAATCAACAGCCTGAAAAAGTGACTTGCCAGTCTATAATCATACCATATGGAACCCCACCTGGAGCCATTAATTTAGATGGTCAGTGTAAGTGCCTGGGGAAAAGCTGGAGGGGCTGAATCACTGTTGCACAGAGATGTCTCTTCTTAGAAGCTGGTAACAAGGAGGGCACTATCCATAGGACACTATTAAGTTTTTTTTGTTTTTTTTTTTTAGAGAGGGGGGGGGGGGGGGGGGCGTATGGTGCCATCTGCCGCTCTCTTTAGTCGTTACTGACACACAGCTGATACAGAGAAGGACAAGGGGAAACAAAAATGAGTGGAAAGACACATAGAAGAAACAATTCTACATCACTATGAATTTCATAAGATAGTGTAGAATAAAAGAATGAAAATTATTCAACAAGCAAACCAAAATAGAGGAGATTCACAGGTGTTTTATAGACAAAATAAAACACCTTTTTACTTTTTTTGAATAAGCTAAAAAAGTTTTAAAAAATGTGAACAGTAAAGTATACATAGATATTCATCAATCTTTCAATATAATATCAGAAGTAAAGAAACAATAAATCCAGTGAAACCCATTGTGTCCATGAGTCAGCCTATGTGTAATTAATCTCAGTATCAATCCCACTGTAGTACAGTATGAAGGTCTAAGACGTTTGTTAGAGAAAATGAGTAAACAAACATCAGGATGATAAAGAACACACCAAAAATATTAAGAACAGAGTTGTGGAGAATTTTAAAGCACAGTTATGTTTCAAAACAAATACAAGCTTCGAGCATCTCATAGAGAGTGCAATGCATAATCTGAAAATATGACACATCTGCAAACCTAAACTGACAGGCTAGACAAGAAGCTGGATGACCTGCAGAGAACCACAGATCAGGTGGGAGAATCTTTCATAAAAAGCTGCAAAAACTCCAGACTAAGGTGGTCATTGACCTACCAGCAGAAAAGCAATATAAAACAAAAGCACAGAGGTACAACGGAGTAATTAAGAGCATAGCAAGTTTATGTGTTAAAATAACCCAGTTAAAGTCCAGACTTAAATTTAATTGAAATACATTTTTTTGTGAAAAGTTACTAATGCTCTCAGGGCATGGTGAGAATGCTGCAATAATGGGTAAAAAATACGAGTGAGGAGCAGCTCTAATCATAACCATGTGCATTTCACTGCATAAATGTAATGATGTTTTTCATCTATGTCCTAACTAAACACTTCTTATTTCTAAACAAGTATACTTTAATGTCTGGAACCAAATACCATGTAATGTACACAAAATGGAAAGAACGCCAAAAACAACAGACAGTATGGCATAAATTTCAAAGTAAATTTTGAAACACCACCAATGAGGGACTGCGGCTTATTTTGTTTTAGGTATGTTTATGTAACCAGATACTGAAGCCTTCAAGTGTTCGTTTTAATGTGATGCAACAGTCTGAAGACAACACTGTGTTACATTATTTTAATGCTTATGAATATGTTTTACACCGTGACTTTGAATCAGTCAACTGCACTGGTTAAAAAAAATCTTTGAGTGCATGTCTGGAGTTTCTGAAGTGTGCACAAAAATGCTCCTCTAAAGCAGAGAGTATTTTCAAGCAAATGTTAATCTGTTGAAACTGAGCTTTGATTGTGTTTTGAATTATTCTGATACAGAGTGATTAAATGACAACTTTTTATGGCTGCTATGTCAAAACAGTAGATGTGTGCAAAATAGACCTAATTTATATTGACTGAGATACAATGTTTGCTTTAGCAGCTATAAAACTGGTAAACATGAGTGACCACTTAAGACCTTCATGACTGATAAATCCTTACTGAGAGGTTAAAAACCATAATTGCACAAACACACTCACACAAACCTGACTAACGCTCCCTAAATCTAGTCAACACGGACTACATTTAACAACAGACCAGAGCTCCTTTTCCAGAAACACAGGGATTCAACAACGGGGTCCAATTAATCTCTGGCAGCGGGGAAGCTGTTGTCGACTCAGTCTGCGCTCTGTAACTTTACCCTCAGGCCTGATGGACTTTTCTTTTCACTTGAGTGACTTCTGCAACAAGATGTATTCAGTCCCAGGACCCCCTCTCTGCATCTCTAAGTAACCAAAATCATCTGCTACAGAAATCTTTATCTCTATTTCTTAAGCAACCGTTATTTGATTGTTTTTAAATTCCCTTTAAAATACACTGCCTCCTATGAAAGAGGTCCATCTTCTATGTCCAAGAACAAGGACAAAGAGTATATTTTAAAAATGTCCCTGTTTAATATTGCAAAATTGTAGTGGGACCACCTACTCCATGGCCTAGACCCAGTCTCCCTCAGAATCAGTGCCCCGGGACGGAGGGTCAGGCAGAGAGACAGCTGGCAGACCTCCCACCAGCCTGTAGGAGAGGACTAGGCTGACCCCAGTCAGATGGTGGTCTGGCTCCCAGGTAACAAACATCTGGTCCAGAGATGGGAGGATGGTCAAACATGCGCTCGCACATTCAGAAGGGACACACGCCTGACTGCTCCTGCCTTCGCTAATGAACTCGCTCTCACACGCAGGGGCACACACACTCCACACTCGGGTTTATTAGTCATTAGGATGAAAAGGTTCTCCCTCAATCAGGCTCTTCTGCACAAGATGGCAACTGGCCGCCCTAGTTGCTAACAGCTGGTCAGACAGAACTAACTGGTAGGTGAGGCTCATAAGCTTTACAGACGGAGTGAGGTTCAATTACATCTTTTAAAGTAGAATTAATGAATAACTGACTTAGGGGAAAAGAGACAGGAAGAATGAAGTAGAGTGAGATTCATGATTGAAGATCGAGTAAGTTCATGGATAAAGAAGAACTGAAACTTAAGGTAGTTGATGGAAAGACTATCTTTAGAAAATACTAAAAAAAGAATTATTTGAGAAAATATTTTACTGCCAAAAAAAAATTATTTAGATAAAAAAGTAGAAACATTGTTATTTAAAGTGTTGCTTACAACGTGTGTGGCTTTACTATTTCCAAAATGAAATAAAGAGAGCAGTGATAAGTAATGGGAACAGCTGCTGTCTGCCCACAGCACAGGGTTTGTTTCACTCGCAGACCAGCAAGCACCACCACTGAGCCAGACCCAAAAGCTCTCTGGGGACTAACTGGATATAAAAAATGGGGGTGAGGATATTTCTATATTTATAGCAATAAATACAAAATTAAAAAGCTATTATAAGTCATGCACAGTTAGCCCATTTGATCAACCTTAACAACTTTTCCTCAACAGCTTTTCAACCACATTTAAACCTCAGTTAACATCTTCATGTACGTCTTAATGTTGTTTAAATGGAAAACGGTGTCTTTATGTATGTCTATTTAATAAAATGTTGCTAGGAGATGGGTTGTATTAAGTCATAAATGAAAGACCGTTTGATAAGTCAACACTTTCTTACAAGGCAAGTTAAAATCCTTTACTTTAATTTGATGTGCTGTTTGTTCAGAAATTGGCAGTACAGACTGGTTCCTCCATTTTTTTATTTCATAAACTACTTAAGAAAGACATGACTTCAAAGAGTAAAACAAAGATTATATGGAAGGAAAATTAAATACCAACTATATATTTAAAAAAGACATATAAAGAACAATTAAAAAGAAAATGTCATTATTTTTATTGACTGAAAAGTATGGTTATATCTTATTGTCTTTAGTGTTTGAATTAAATGTTGTATCAAGCAATCATTAAACATCTGACAAACTAGTTGCTTGTAGTAAATATATTTCTTTTATCATACATTCTGTACAAAGTGTTGTAACAGTCATGCAAATATGACCTCAATGTACCAAGTAAATGCTAATAACCACATCTACGCTGAGGTACATTTTCTCAACACTCATAATACTTGTTAAAGCTCAAAGACAGGAAATTAAACAATACTAAACTATCTGAGCTACTGCAGCAGCAGAAAAAAGCAAAGCTAAATGAGCAGCACGGCAGAAAAAAAGTAAATTATTTGGTTTAGCCTGAAAGTTCTTCTGTAACCTTGTATTCATGCAGGTACAATTGTTTGACTCCCGGCCAGTGAAACAAGGAAGGATGGAGAGAAAAAGGAAAAGAGAGAAGGATACACAGAAGCTGAGAGACATTAAGACGCGAGCAGCTGTGAAGGGGTATAATAAAATTGGGGCAGATAAAGTCAGGAAGAGCAGAACTTCCTATGAAAATATTTATCATTCCAGAAACGTTTGGCTACAGAGAGGTTTGGAATTAATTTGTGTTTTCTTAGGGGGGTACAGGGGCGGGGGGCCTTCAGTGTACAGGATGGGGAATTCTTCACATCCCAGGACTTTTTAGGCGGCTGCTTATTCACAATTTATCAGACCGGGTAATAAGAACCATGAAGCCTGAGGGGAGAGAAGAGGAGATCAACTGAGAAGGGCCTCGGGTCAGCCATCGAGAGGCAGTCCAGAAATGGGGCCTGGTGTTATTAAGAGAGGAACCACAGTGTTAAATCAAACACAGTCGAGCCCACACGTTCGGTATGTGGTCTGAGCACACCGCTCGGCAGCCTCCAGCAGACCCCTGGATGTTATTTGTGGGGCTTAAAATACAGGAGATTTAGTAGGATTTACAGCCCATTGAGAATAGAAACATGATATAGGTGCTATCTAAACTAATATTCTCTTTTTCTCTGAAGGTTTGCTTCAGATAATTGAAACTGACAAGAAAAGATGTGCGTTGACTCTGTAATGAAAAACCTACTCATTTCCAAAACCTACTTGGAAATGAGAGTGAAATTTCCAAGCATCATCCTCCGTACAATCTATTTACACATCTTTACTTACCAACAGGAATATATGCAAATAAAAACTTTTTTCTGAGGTCCATGAAAATGGATTAGCCCAGATTAAAAAAAAATTCTAATTACATAAATAATCAAGCAAAATAAAATAAAAAAGCTAAAATTTACCAGAAAATACAATTGCATTAAATATATCACAAAATGTATTTTCATAATGTCTTTCAAAGGATGGAACCAGGTTAATGGTTGCAGCTCTAACTCTTTAGTCGAAAAGAAAAATGAAGGAATGAGTGTTAAAAAAAAAAGGCAGAGAGAGACTTTTTGGTCTAAAGTCATGAAGGGGTCCTTGGAAAAAGAAAAAAAATGAATACCAGCTTTGAAAAATGCTGAAGTGTGGCTCCCCTAATTTCCTTTAATGACGGTCTCTGCATGGCTGCTGGAGGCCTGTCAGTGAATTGAATATAATCTTCTGTAGTTAGACAGAAAGTGTAGCACTGATTCAACCAGAACCAAGAAAAACAAAATGTTCAATTAAAAGCGAAGGCCCTTCACGCACTTTTACCCTGAATCTTTAAACAGCACGTTGGGAGACAAATAAACCGTTTGCTGATGGCCAGTTCCGAGTAACGACAAACGTAACTATGTTGTAACCTATGACAGTTTAATTAACACTATTATTATAATTAATAATATTTTATTTTATTACATTTTATTTTAAACTGAAAATATATTCAAGGTGCACAATGCGTTTATATGAAACATTTGGCATTAAAAATACAATACAGTTAGGCACGGATATAAAGTTTTTTAAAAATATATACTTTAACTGAAAACAAATATAGACAAAAATTCTTAGAGGCAATGTGACGTAATTTAAAAACAAGGCTTTGGCTATTTTAGGTTATTGTGTTTTATCAACATTTTTCTTTAAAAGAAAAGTTCAAATGTAAAATAATCCAACATCTTATACATATGTATGTAAATCAAGTTTTATGTCCTAAACGGAGATGAATTGGGCAAATCTTGCAACGCAGCATATTTTAAACGAGTAGCCTCGTGCTAAACCCGCTTTGAAATGTGTAAACGCAAACGCCAAATTAAACGACGACACTAACCCTCTGTATGAGAAAACAAATTAAGTATTTTTACACTCACCATTATTTATAGAGAATGCAAGAAAAATCCACCGGCCGTCAATCAGAGGAGCTGCCACTCCATGCCTGGAGGAGCTTCCCCGCAAACTTCTCCAAGCGTCCCAAAGTGAGCGCTCCCGTCGACTCGGAGCCCCTCAGCGTGTTTGAGGAGAGATTTAAAGAAATTAAAAAATAGTTGCTGTCGGTCTGCAGGTCCAGGTGACGGCTTTCTGCAGACACGCAGTCGGCATCGATCTTACTTCTTGCTCCTCTGCAGCTCCAGGAGGAGTGTTTGCTTTCCCGGCGGTGGGGAAGTGATGTTAAGTAAATGAGCGAAGATTTTTGGTTCCTCCTCCACCTCCTACTCGTCCTCCTCCCACTACTTCTGCATTGCACGCGGCTTGAATACGTGCTGTGTGTGCGGGCGCGTGCCCCCTTTTTGTCTGAGCCTCTATCTCCGCTTTAAATCTTTTGTTTGGTCAAGAGTTCCGTTCCTGTTTACACAGCGACCCTCTGATGCTCGAGACTATCTGTGTTTGTTGCAGATATGAAGATTTCCCACATTGCGCTTATAGTGACTCCAAGCTGTTCACAGCTTCATCAAGACGTTGTTGTCTTGGCTGCATTTTGTTTATAGTCTACTTTGCAGAATGCCCTAAAAAATTGTGACCCACTATATATATGCAGCTTGTTTCGCAATAATTAAGTTGTATTTAAGTTTATTTTACTAATCTTCGCAGTTACATTGATTTAATCGTCCTCTTTAACAATAAGAACATGTGCTTAATTTTCATCATTGTCACTAAAGACAAGCCAAAATCCCAATATAAATTTCATATCATCCCATTATTATACATTTTACAACACGGAACACAGAAAAATTGCTTTGTTATCCATAACAGAATTTAGAATTAGAATTTAGAATTTATTGCTGCACAATGAGATCAAAGTCAACTCCAGTAGTATGATAGTATCATAAAATAGTTTGGGTTTTACATGTACATTAGAATTATGAGTCCACATTCAGACAATAAAAATGAAATGATTAGAGCTGTTTTACGATTAAAATATATTTTCTGTAATATAAAAGAGGGTTTGGGGATGTAATGTTATTGGTATTATTTAGGTTTAAAAAATTATTATTTTAATATGTAACATTTTTAATATTTTTGCTGTTAATTAAATATCATATTTTTGTTATTTGAATGAATCAATGTTTGTGGCTCTTCTGTAAAAAGGCTTTGACATAATGTATGAAAGGTGCTGTAAAAATAAGCAGCTATCTCACTTACTGAATAACTTTGTTCTAGTTTACTTGATTAGCTTTTGATATTGTCACTTATTTCCTGTTGGAAAATGTGACTGAAACTTCAAGGTTAACAAAACAAGTCACATGGAAGCAACACCTGCTGAACAGGAAGTCAGTATTTGTCTCATGTCTGTTAGTGCAACCGCCATTTCCAGAGGTTCCCTTAAAACTGAGGAAATGTGGTTCAGGTGTGTCATCCTCTGTATGTGTGTGTTCATGTCTGCTTCATATGTGACTAGCATTTTTGCCATTGTCTCTGTGTATTTTCTGTAACTTGAGAGAGAGTGTTTCACAGCACAGAATCTTGATTTGGTAGGAAACAGGTCCTTTTTACCAGAAACAACAGGATGGTCTTGCTAAAGTAATCCCCACAGTCACAGACATGGGATACGTGAGGGCATGTGGGTGAAGATTCATACTATTTTACATCTGGGATGGTGCTGACATGACTGACCTTTTAATATAGGAGTCAATGACTTCCATGGATAATAAATATCTTATTATTTCCTTCAATTGTAGTTTGCTTTTTGTGATCAGAAAAGTAAAACAACCAAACTAAACTAAATGCTGAAACAATATTAACATTTTCTCTGAAATTTATTGTTGCATGGAGCTATGTTTTCATGTTAATTCTAATAAAAAAGTAGCCGAGCAGATTCATTGCAAAAGAAAAATATAATAAAAAATAGATAGTCAAATCTAGATAAAGAGTTACTTTCAGTTCAGAGGAATTGCCACCCACATCTTCAATTTTGTTGCTTCACGCTCCCCTGACCAGAATTTCTTTGGTTAAAATGTTGTTTTTAACAGTAGTTGTTTCAGGCACCCACAGGCATAAAGCAGGCTTGAACTTGTTTCATTTGGCACATAGGTAACACCACCAGTAGAAGTAGAAGGAAATAAATGTAGAAACCTGTAACTTCATAAACAAAAGAGATTTTTGTAGCACTGAACCATGTTGGCCTTTTGAGACTACTGTGAATAAACATCTGCCTCTTCTGATTTGGGTTTAATGATAGTGTTGATACACAAAGTAGGATTAGATTAGATACACTTTATTGTCCTCAACGTGCAATTAGCTTTGCAGACAGCAAGAATAAATGCAGATACATAAAAAAAACTATTGCAATAATAACACAATGATAAGATGTAATGTTTCAGTACAAGATTTGGCTCTACAGAGAGCACAGGAGAGGCAGAGTATATCTGTCTGGCCCTTAAAATAACATATGTTTCATAATTTAGTTTTATAATAAACCATTTTACACCTGAGGAATCCATTTAGTACATTGTGATAAAGTAACACATTAATCCTTTTACAAAACTATATCTGCAATGAAAGTAGGCTATGCTTTGGTTCTCACAAGTGTCTACCCTCTTTGCCCTAAGACAGGAAATGTTCAAATAAAATGTTTCCATAAACTACTCACTCCAATTTTTTAATAAAAATTGGACTTCAAGAGGCCAAAATGTTTAGTTTTAGGTTGCATCTTTAATTACCTTGTATTCTTTCTACCTGGATTTCATCAGGTGAAAATGCTATGTTAAATAATGTGAGTGGCTACAAAGCCTACTCAATGCACACAACTTATGGCACTAAATTTATTTCATTAAAGAGTGAGTAAATGCGTTTATCTTACAAGCCATAATGTTGCTATATCAGCTTTGTTCAGTACTTTGAATCAGTGTCTTTATGCTCTCATTAAATACACTCATTGGGATATGAGTGTATCCCAATGATACAATATTCAATATCTCAGACTAGCTGAGATATTGAAATCAAATATTACAGAAAAGACGGGGTTATGTTGGAAATAAATTTAAAAAAAGTTTACAAAAACAGCCCTTAAAATAAATCAGAGATCAGTAACTCTTTATTCAGTGAACATACAAAAATGACTTGTGTCTTATTTCCATTACACAAAGAACATCATAAAAATAAGAGGATTTGCAGCTGATATAGCCAAAGATCTATTTAAGATTGAATTTAATGGCTGTACAGCTACCAAGCAACTTTGTGCCAAATGTTATATTTAACATAAAAATATGGAACAAAGAAAAATAAAATAAAAACAAAGTGATATAATGTCACAAAAGGAAACAATAACAATAGCTTTGGAATGTACAGTATGCTCAGACATGAGCTGGACTGCTTTTGGTCCAAAAAGAGGGGAAGCAGGCCTGTAAATCCTTTTGAGAGGAATGTAAGGTGGAGAAATAAAACCCACCATTGTCTCTGTTTTCCTCCTTAGGTCTCAGCTATCTGCCTCTTCATCTGCTGACACACAATTACTGCCATTGTGTGTTGTTATTTCGCTAACTGTCCCACAGAGAGAAACATAGTTTGTTGAATGTCAGCAGAATTTAAAGTAAAATAAAAAAAATTAAAAAAAACATACATGTGGAAAAACCTTTTAAAAAAGCATCTTTATTTGAATTTTACTTTGTTTTATCATTGAGGGAACATTAAAAGTTTCACTCAAGTAAAAAAATACTTTCTAGTGCTAATGTCTGATAAAAGTAAGCTAAGTTCCAAGTACTGAATTGATTATTACTATGACAGCAACCAAATGTATTATGTACTAAGTACTTAAGGAGTACTTTAATCTGATATAATTTGTGAAATGATATAATCATGCAGTCAAAATGTAATATTATTGCAGGTACTGGTACTCTGAATATTAAAACTAAAATTTGAAAAAACAAATAGCATATGTGTTAGTTTTTAAGTATGTAGCAGTAAATGTAACTAGTTTCTACCTACCTCTGGTTATTCTTTCCAAAGAAAAGAATCTAGGCTTGGATGAAACCTTCCAAAGCTGCAGGAATATGCGTTATAGTCAGATAAAAGACAACTTTATGCCACATTTCCAAAATGTAGGTTTGGAACAAAACAACACTGCATATCAACAAAATAACATAATATTTATAGAGAAACATGGTGGTAGCGACATTATGGTCTGGGGTTACTTTTTTTAGATGGTGGGATTAAATTGTATTCAATTTGGAGCCAAGACAATTTGGAGTACATGCTCAGCATTTTTTACTAAAGAAGACTGAAGGCTAAAATTAATTAGCCAGACAATATATCATATTAAAGGTAGAAAGGGCATTAAAGTAATTAATCATTGTCCCATTCTTTCAACAGCAGTATCAACACCTTTCAGATCTACCATACTTGTAAATTTGGTTTTACCAAGCAGAAAACCAAAATAATAAATAAAGTAGAATTGGTAATGGAAGTAGTAAGCTGCAAAATGTATAATAAGGTTTTCTTCCCAACTGCTGCTTTTCCACCAGCCACCAGAAAAGTTGTTTGACGTGATCTAATGAGCACCATTCTCCTAAAATATAGAGGTGAAAGCAACCGTTTGACAGATTTGTCCACAACCCCAAGAATTCTTCAGTTTGCTTTGGGTCTGGCAACTGAATGCCACTGCATATGATTCACATCACTGTTGTATTCCTCACAACATTCAGGGGCCCCTCATGTCCTGGGTGGAAGCATCTGGATTTTCTTCTGTTTTCCATTTGTTCATTTAGACTTTTTTTTAGAAACCAAACTGTCCTTTGAAAATAATTCCTATGGTTGCTTTTTTCATTTTTGCTTGAGGAGGACGGAAAGTCATTTTGTCCTTTTTCTCTTAATTTCTCTAACGATGTCAAAAATATATCGAATAACTTTACATATATATTTCTACTAAGTGAAATTTGATTTTCAATGTAAAATGAGATAAGCTAAACTTGATGCAGTTATGCCAGTAGGCTTTATTATCTATTTGAAGGACAGTTCTCCATTTGTTTAAAAAAAAAAAACAAAACACACCCATTCTTCTAAAAACCTCTTCTCTCATCCAATTAGGCACTTAGACATTTTGGTCTCAAGTCCAAATGAGCAGGACTTGAGGCAATGACAATAAAATCAGTCATTCTCATTCACACGATGATTATGGCAAGTTATTAGATTGTAGACAAAGCTGACCTGGGTCAGTCTGACAGAGGCAAGGCAGCTACATTGCACCATCAGCCCTTCTAATCACCACCAGCAGGCAAAGTGGGTGAAGTGTCTTGCCCAAGGACTTCAGCCAGCGACTTACCAATTGCAGGATGAACTCCTAGCTTCACTGCCACCATTGTCCCATTATTTGTATCCCTTTACAAATATGTGGATATTTGATGAAAGCCTTTCTTCTAGGTATATATTGAACACTTGATAAAATAACTCAAGTATAGACTTGATCCTTGAGAAGTGGGTTGCATTTTATTTATTTTGTTAAAAAAAAACAAACTTGTTCAACCTTACTTTCTGAAAGTTTCTGACTATGTTCATATATGTTCATGTACATGTTCATGCTGGTTCTTCCTCACTGCTGTTTGATTATAAATTCATTTTACAGCACTTCACTTTGCAATTTGTCATTTGGCCATCTTTGAGCTTAAGGAGACAATAGCATGTATGCATTTAATGTGCAAAACTATATTGGCAAAAGGATTCAAATACCACCTTCAGACATTTAGTGTCATTTGTAGATCTGGAGCTAACTTCTCTTTAGTGTATTCAAATGTTTTTTAGATCATGGTAGAATTGTATTGTCTTATTTTCTCTTAATGCTTTGGCCTGTTTGGAAGAGAATAAAGGGCTGACGTTTGCCACTTGAAGCATTTTAGAACCCTGAGCCCTTAATATCACAAGCTGGAGGGTTTAAATAAATCTTCTTAAAATGTTTGATTTGATATGACAATGGTTCAGTTGTTGCTGTCATTTTTTATGTTTACACAAGAGATCAAAATAATATCACATCAGAAATTACAATGGATGATGCAACTACAAAATACATTTTAATGTAAAACTATCAAACAAAAAAAAGGCTTATATGCATTTGTGACATTTTTTCCAACCATAACGTAACACATAATATAAAATTTGACCTTAAAACAAATCTTTGGATGACTGTTATTTTGCCATTCTTGATGTGTACCAACGTTATAGGAATGTAAGTAAATGAGAATAAATCAAATCATCAGTGAATGTAACCTAGAAAGTAATTCAATGTGAGTGAGGACAGCAAAGGAAGTTAAATGACAACAAGTTTCAAACTTCATGAACTATTGTAAGTGTTCATCAACTGCCTGTGATGAACCTTCATTGTCATTATTTAGAAAAAATATATATTCTCAGACAGTGTAGTGTAGGCTGACTTACTGAAAAAAGAAGAGTAGTCAATGTGCAAGTTTTGAGTCTTTACTGAGAGAGCCAGAAAGAATATACACACACATACGCCTACACACATAATGCATTAATGCTGTCCAATTCTGTCCCGGCTGCTTTACACCCCTCCTCACCTTCCTCACAGGAATGTAGGAATGATTGCCTTAATTTTATACAGCACACAGCTTCCTTTGGTTCAATTTTCACCAACACCATAAAAAAAGAAGCAGTTGTAAGGTCACCAAGAACCCATCTGGTTTTGCCATTGCTGGTACTTTAATGACCAGGTAATAAAAGTTCAATTTGACAGAAATTACAACAGATGTTTCAGGCTGAAAGCCTCAGACATGTTGGTTTCCACTAGAGGATGAAACTCCAGCATGCAGAAGCTGCCCACTCGTCTGATATGCTGCATAAAATGTTTGTACAGCAAGAGAAAATGTATTTGGGAATAGTCCTCTAAAAATACAGTAAAATAGAAATAAAAATTAAATCTGTTGTTCAGCTATCTAGAGTTGTCCATGACAACACCACTTGTCATCTGGTGATTTAATTACAAGAGTCAGAAGGTGTGTATCGCTTCCCTTTTGCCACTGCTTGTTTCAATCTTCAGGTGTGGGAAAATGTTGTTCAATGTCACCTTTCTTATCTAACCCAGGAAGAATATAAAGTATATTAAACATTTAGGAGTGGCTCAATGAAAATGTGAAATTGATCACCCTAGGGGTAGGTATTCATTTGACTTTTCTAAATGTTTTCCCACGTGAAAAGTGCATACAGTTCCGCTCAATGTATTACATGTCATATCAGTCAACAAGATATTCACAAGGTGTCACTTGCATCTGTAACAATATTTGCCATTTATAACAGGAAACACCTGCAAAAATAAATTGTAAGAATATAAGACTAGAAATGTTTCTGAAAAACTGGTGCTGAGATGACGGCAGTTGCGATTGACAGTTGTTCTCCGTTCTCTTGATTTATAATTCCCCTATGAACCCAAATGAAGAAAAACCTCAAGCAGTCTCTCATATGATGGATGATCTCCTGAGAGAATTCCAGCACCTTTTGCTTTTTTAAACCCTCTAGCCACAACTGGAACAGACACACAAAACACACTTTCAAGTCTTCCATTTCCTGTGCACAAGCTCAGAGGTGAGATAGATTTGTTACTAGTTCCCACAAATAAGGGAAAGCGTCAGACCTTTAAAAAAAAAACCTGTCTTGGAAGCGTAGGGGATTTTTTTTCAACATTCTATTTGTCTCTCATTGTCAGATAAACACAAGGCAAGTTGAAAGTATTGCCTTACCATTTTGTCCATGTGACCACAGAAACAGGGTGAAATATTTTCACCACAATAGTAAGGCCTATTGTTTAATTCACAGTGAATGCTTTACAGCTTCCTGGTGATTACTGGGAAGTTACATTGCTGAGGGATGACAATGCTTCTCTGAATGTTTTTCTTTCAGGTAGTGGTTTTGTGGGAGCTTGCCTCATGTCAGTTAGAGTTTAAATATAAATATAAATCATTTACTTCATGACTGTCAATTGATAAGCTTTTTTTTGCATTTCAAGCAACAAATAAACCTTAACTTGGATGTTTCAAATAGGAGTATCTGTTGAATGGTTGTGCTGCTGGAAGGAGAGGTGACCAGATGAAACACAGTTGTCTGTATTTGGTGGTGTAATGCTATTTGTGAAGCCAATACAGGAAGCAGAAAACCCAACTTACACCAGTCTGTGTATGATCTCAAGGCTGATGAGCTTGCATGTAAAGAACCATGCCTGTAACCTAGATGGAAATGTGCAGACACAAAACCTTCTTGCAAGATAGAGAGAAAATGAGTAAGCCAGACAAAGACTAACTTTAGTAAAAGTTAAGAATTTCTTTGTCAAATTGCCAAGAAAAAAGAATAAAATAAAGATAAAAACAATCATAGTTAAGCTGTGGTATTTCTTCTCAGCTCAGTCGCTGTCAAGCCATGGCCCAATAAGTTTCTTTTTTTCTTTTTTCAAAACAATGTATTACTGAAATAAAAGATTTTTCCTAACTAAATTTACAGTTTGGGATCCAAATACTAATGGTTAATATAAATATCCAATTAGACACCGATGCTTTTGCTGCTGTTTCTAACTCATCCTCCTGCTTGTGGGCTCAATGTTGGTGCACAAGACGTAACAGACAGAATCTGGTTAAAGGATTTTCAAAATAAAAGATCCTCCAGACTCAACACATAAAACGGAAGTATTTAATTATTTCTTGTGCGGCCCGGTACCAATTGGTGTTAAAGAACACCATAAAAAAATTTCAAAATTTTTTTTTGTCATTTGTGAAAAACATAATTTCTTATGATGAACTTCAGTATCCTTAAATAAGGCAAATACTTTTTTGGGTAGTTTGTGTTTTCATACAATGATAAGTGATTATTTAAGACCTGTGGGGGATCTCATGATGCAATTTCTTGTCTATGTTGTGGTGGATATTCATGACTGGAAGACTGAAGGCAGTAAGATTTTATTACACAACCTGTATGTGCATGTCTGGGTTATTGCTGCACTTTTATTTGAAAGCAAGCAAACGTTTTAATCAACACCAACAAAAGGAAGTGAACTTTTGGAGGTCAACAGACACTATTTGCAAAGCAGCAAAAAACATTTGGGATTTAAGGATACTTATAATTTGGAAATAAATGGGAACAAGAATGAGACACAAGGGGAAGTCATGCCATGTTGTATTATGAAATCAACTAAAGATTGCAGATAATGTGACTCCTACAGATATGAGCATCCTATGTTTTTGACTAACTGAAGTAACTTCTGCATTTCTCAAAATTCATTTCAGTTTGCAGGTATTTCACAAAGACCCTTAAACAAACTGTAATATTTGGGATAAGAAATGAACAAAGCATATTTGACCTCAATTGAGACAATGCAAAGGGAATTGAGAAAATGTAAAACAAACAAACAAACAAAAAAAAAACAGCAAGGTTATAGAAACAAACCCAAACTTCTTTCATTTTTATTTTTGAGCGGTTTTGTTTCTTATAGTAAAATTGTAGGTCAAAAATAATCCTTAAACAGATGTTTTTGAATGCCTGCATTCATGAAACACTACCTTAAATCTCCTTGACTTGACGCAACCTGACGCATGCAGCATGCAGTTTTTCCTGCGTAGCGTGTTCAGGATACAAGTTCTGGCATATTTAAAATTAAGAAACTGTAAACACACGTTCCCATAGCCTGCTTTTTAAAAATTTTAAATGTAAAACTAACATATAAAATATTTCCACCTATTTTTAGATTCTAGAGCCATAAATAATTTAAATTATTTGTATGAGATCATAACATGGCTAAAGAACATTTGAATAACAATGGCAAAAGTCTTCTGGCATAGCTGTTAAAGTGTCTATGTAGCTGGACACATTTATGATTTATATTTAAATATAATAAATAATATTTAAGTCAGGCAACAACAGTCACGCTCCAAACAGTGGAGCAGTAAATATTGTAGACATTATCCAACCACTTGCTATTTGTTGGTTAACCTTTGCTATAGTTTTCAATTTGACTTCGTGTTTATGCTCATAAGGGAAATAGGTGGATATTTAATCAACCATGAGAGGGCATTTGTTTATTGATCAACAAAAAGAAATGAAGCAGAAACATAAATTGGATAAAAAATTTAAATGCTGAGGACAGATGGCAATATGATGGAAACTTGTTAAAGTTTGCTTGCTATACACAGGTGAGCTCTAAGCGCTCGACATATTTTTTTCATTTCTGTAAATTTACACTCGTTGAACCTCGCAGGCTCTCACATGCTCCTGTTCATCCCATTTTCTCTGTCAGCATTCCACAACAAAGAGTAAGGAAGAAAAAAACAAATATTTTCTTACCAGCTTTTCAGTGCAGCTTCTGTACTCTTCTTGTCTATAGTATCTATGTCAAGCTATTGCATATCAGCCTTGCTTTGCAGTGATGTAGAAAGATAAACTCTCTTAGCTAAGTAATGCTATCTAAGGGAATTAACACTGTAACACACATAATTTGCTTACAAGATAAGCCAGGCTACAACCGACTTTTTGAACATTTGGAAAAGTTCTGCATTATGCAGTTCTCACACACCATGTGTCAGTATTTGCATCCCACTATTACACCATTTAAAAGGGAGAGTGTACAGCTCACACATAAATGTCACCACATGATGAGCTGTACCAGATTATATCATAAGCTAATTCACATCTCCAGTCTCTTTTTCTTCTTTTGTCCCTTATCCTCTGTTTTCATTGTCTGCTTTGTATTTGGCACCTCTCTGGAAATGGGAGGTTTAGTTAGCATGGAGGAAAAGAAATCTGGCCTATATGCACACAAACTAATACCCTGGTGGGCAGGCTTCACAGTAAAGCATAGAGTGAAGCAGACTACAAAATACAGATTTAGCTATAAATGAGCTAAGAAACAAGCTGCCCTTTCGAGTACACCCCCCCCCCACACACACACACATATACAATATATATATATATATATATATATATATATATATATATATATATATATATATGTGCTGTATGTGGAAATTTGTTAGACTTTTCCCAAAATATTCTTAAGAATATGATATTCTAATAGCAATTTTGTCCAAAAAAATTATAGTGGGAAAAAATAAAACACAGGTGCCAGAAACTTTGTGAAAGAGCTCAACATTATATTTATAGAATATTATAACCAAAGTGTATTTTCTTGTAAGTTGAGGTTTTTATTAGTACCAACATTTCTCTTGCTTCAGTAGACTGTGTTGTCAGCCAATCTAAAGATAGCAGACTTGTTATTTACATTACAAATAACTTCTGTGCTCGCATTTATATCCACTGACTAATCGTTGTCAACTTTTCACCTTTACAAATGAAGAAAGGGAGTTCACACAACGTGGATATCATGTGATAGAAAAATGCTCTGAGAAGAGGAGACGCTTCCCAGCGTAACCAGCCCTGGGTGATGAAGACTGATACTACCTCGGGCTTGTTTTGTCTTTTTTTTCCATTGTGGATGAGACATAGAAGGGAGTGGTTGGAGAAGGAGGCCATCGGTGACCTTTCAGATTATCAGTTCAATGCCTGGGGTGAATGAGTGGGATGGAGTAAATGAAAGGAGAGGTGGGGACAGGTTGAGATAAAGGTAAAGAAGCAATGTGTTCATTTCCTTTCCACTCTGCTTCAGGCAGTGGATTTTCACCCAAGCCTCACCTTGGTGCACATTGTCTTGTCACTGCAAAGTGTGTGAAAACTCCGCCCATAACAATCGAAAGGCAGCAGGTAAAAAGCAAAGTTAAACTTTTGCACTCTATGACTAGGCTCACAACATTCTCTCACTGTTGATTGAGAAGAAAACAGACGCTTATGAATATGAGTATAATATAAATTCAAATAACTCTACATGTATATAACACATACAAAACAAAAAGGAAGTGCTGGAAATTTTTATTTGCATGAAGGGTTATGAAAAATCAACTGCTTGCATACAAGAAAATTCAGAATAAATTTTGTGAAATATAATCTTATTCAAATTTGTTATTTTATAGTTCATCCCACTGTATTCTCATTTAGCTAAGAACCATTCAATTTAACATGGGAGTTGTTTGATGACAACACAACCCTCTTTTCTCTATTAGAAACCTATTAGAAACAGTCCAGTTTTGCAAGACAGCTTTTTACATGAATTCTTCCTGTTTTGGTCTTTGTTTAGGCAATGTGTTGAATTGCCAGGTGTCATAAATAAGATCCTTTTTTAGAGTTTTCAGAAGAGAGTTTTAATAGGTTTAATATGATGTCACTGATGCTGGTCTTGGACTGTTTGATGAATTGCCCAAATTAAACAATCTAACCCTCATTCTTTTGGCTTTATAAACAATTCTTTTACTGGCTTTGGATGTAAGTCTGACATTGCCTTAGTAACCTCAATTGTGTAAGTACTTAAATATGAGGATGCAGCAAATGTTGTACGGTTTCAAACCAAACATTGGTCGAGGGCAGTTTGTCATCATGCCAGTTCAAAGCTCAAGCCCTCTGTGTCATTTTGAAAAACACATGAAAGGCATAATCACACTTGTCAGGGAGACACCACAAATTTTGAAAGAAAACTGGTCAGCAACTGTTACTCTGATCAAGTTTCACAAAGTCACTGTTTTGTTGCTGTTTGTATTTTTTTTAATGGTTGTCTAGAGTAAAAGCTGTTGATATGAAAAGTGAAGTTATATTTACACCTTTACATAAAACAAATTTTAAAAGGGATAGCCTGAAGATTTCTTTTCTCTCTCATTAAATTTAAATTAAGTTTTATTTGTTCTTCTCATTAAATTCTTATTGGATTTATCTATATCCAGTTGGCTGTGCTGTGTTTCCACTGAGTGGTGGGGCCAATGTGTTTATGGTCATGTCTGCGAGCGCTCGACAGGCACTGGAACACCACATACAACCGCCCATAATTAGAACAAGACTGTTTGACTTACTGCATTACCCTGTTATTACTCAAACTGAAGGACAAGACTTGGTTTGAAGAAGCCTGCGTAAAACTAAGGGAAAATTTAAGCTATCAAAATCAGATGGCTATTTATACTCGTAGCTGCCGGAAAAAAACTAGCATGAAACAAGTTTGCCACGTTCGACGGATGGATAAAAAATGTTTAATTCCCATGTTAACAGAGTGAAAGATTGATCTCATGAATAGATGTGCAGCATCACTGATCCATATTAGTGCAGATTGCTTGCATACATTATTAATGGCCTCGGGGGTCCCTCTTAAGATTCCAAAGACTTATCAATAATTCACAAATCTGATCGAAAACAGGCTTAGTATTGGCTGATTTAATTATCTCACAAGTAAGAAGGCTGGTAAAAGGCAACAGTCTTTCTATTAAGGTAATCATCTTATTGATAAACCACCAGGGAATAGAGGCAGCTGTTAGGCAAAAGAAAAGAAAAAAGTAATGGACACTAAGTGTTTTTTTCACCAATACTGTGACATACCATCCATTCCAACCACCCCCTCATCCACTTTGCACCATTAAGATGCAGTGATGGAGAAAACAAGTACCTACAGATTCAAACTGACAACATCTTGGCCTCAAGGAAACTTTTTTTAAACATTTGAACTTCTGTTAATTGTGCAACTTAATTAGTGCATTTATTGCAACCTTTTCCCTTTTTTGTATATATTTTAAGATTCTTTTAATCACCTTTACTGAGATAGGGGTCTTTTATTTTTCTGACTTTATGTACCTTGAAAAGAACGCTGGTGGAATTAAAGAGATTTCAACAGGCCTTAACAGTTCCTGAAGA
This sequence comes from Xiphophorus couchianus, assembly GCF_001444195.1. Classification (NCBI taxonomy): domain Eukaryota; kingdom Metazoa; phylum Chordata; class Actinopteri; order Cyprinodontiformes; family Poeciliidae; genus Xiphophorus; species Xiphophorus couchianus. Next base: position 9,027,109 of record NC_040247.1, read on the forward strand.
AACATGAGCACAGTGGAAGAGCTGATATTAAACCTGACTAGCTGTGCCAAGTGATAAAGCTTTGGTTCAGGCTGCAGGGCTGTGATAATGGGGCTTTTGGGAATTATAAAATAACTAATGGCTGCAGGGCTGTGTGCAGATCTCTGTGTGTGAACAATATTTCTGTATCTGAACTCTTACTAGTTTATGACTTAAACTTGTTACAGATTATTGTTGGGTTTCTTTTCTTATCACTGAATTCAGATGTTTTAAGAGTGCATGAACACTTTGCTTTTATCCTGAATTATGTGGCCATTTTCATACATATATTGTTTTAGATGGAGATAGAATTTCTACATTCCATCTAAAACAAATGAATTTATGAAATGCCTCATTATTTGCTAAATCCTCAGAGTGCAGACTGAAAAAAGTTTGATTATGCATTTTATATTTATGCTTAGGTAACAAATAACATCCAACAAGCTAATACAATATTGGTCTTCCTTTCACCCCAATAACACTGACACACTAAGGTATGAACTCTACTAGTCCCCGGGGTGTGCTGTGGTATCTGGCACAAACTCATATTAAGATTTTTTAAGTCCTTGAACTTGCCTGGCAGTGCCTCTATGGAGCTAACTTTTTGTTCAATGTATAATGATTGATTGGATTGGGATCTTGGAGCTCTGGAGGCAAAGTCAAAATCTCAATAGCATATCTATTGGATCTAATCCTTCCCTCTGGGGCACTCTTTACTGCTTATGTGCCTCAGTAAGCTTTGGCAGACGATGAATTGTTGTTAGCAAACATTTTTGATAGATATTGAAGATCAGGAGCACCCAACAAGAGCTGCAATTTTAGAGATGCTCTGACAGTTTTCTAGCATCCCAGTTTGGTGCTTGTCAAACCTACACAGGACCTTGCACTTGTCATTTTGCCTACAAATCTTGGAGTTCTGTGCATTCTCACTTGGTCAGGTTGGTCAGATGGTTGCCTCTTAAGCATATGTTTATGCAGCTCCACCTCCAAAAGAAGTCATCTGACAATGAAGGTTTAGAATTTGCTGGAGATTATAGCCAGTAAGAAATAAAATCTTTGGACATTAAATTAAATTAAATTAAATTAAATTAAATTGCTTGTTCCACTTAATTTAAACATTAAATTCAAAATCACCCCCATTGGCTTTAAAAATATAATATGAATTATGTGGTGGACTGCAGTCAAAAATGTTGTTATAAATGCTTTACCAGCAGGTGAAAATTACATTGAGAAATTCCATAGAAAAACATCCTGAGATGCGAAAGGTTAATGATTCTCCCAAAGCAATTGTATCCTGTTTGTTTTGACTCAGGTTACCATTTCCCTCATTCAATTTTTTTTATTACATTTAAAGTTTAGTCAGCGGGAATTGAGAAATTAGTGGATTAACATAAAAACTACTGTTAATCTTGATTAATTTACAGACCAGAAAACCAGAATCTGACCTTTATTATCACAGTATTTAGTATATCCGTGGTAAGAGTGTATATGGTGGTGCACTTGGTAGCACAGTAGGAAGGTGCCTGGGTTCAAATCCTGCCCTGGCATCTTTCTGCATTGAGTTTACTCTCCCTTTTGATACTCCTGCATGTGGAAAGGATTTGCAAATAGAGTAGATAATCTCAGTTTTGCAAAGTTTCATGAAAAGTTAACAGGAGTCCAGTTTATCATTTGTCCTACCTTTTTTTAACCGTTGAATTATATATGTGTTGCATATATCAATAGTACCTCAAAATTACAATATTGTTCACAGTAATTAAAATTCTGTCTGTTTGATTACCTCAATTATTGGCATCTCCAACCTAAACAACTTGCATTAAGAAGCCTTTTGCACTTTTTAAAAGAAGTTGTAATTCTGAGAAAATCCTGCAGTAAAATCCCAGATTTCACTATCCATCTTTGTTTTTATTATGCCTGTGTAAATACTGCAGTAGTCAGCACCTTTAAATGCAGCTACACGCTCAAGTTGCTCAAATAATCACTTTAATCTGATTCCTTTGTGTTTAAATTAAATTTCCAACTTTGTTGTAACTTGTGCTGAATGACAGGGCTTGCATGTCAAACCAACCAATTAGTAGTAATGTCTCAAAAGGCAAAGATTATTTGTAGATTCTATTCATTATTTTTGTTTTATTATGATGATTCAATATGTTGGTTAGTGTTTTGCATTCTAAAAAATTGTTCCTTTAGCACAAGTGCCATATTTTACAGAACAGAGAGTCCATATGTCCAAACCTCACTGAGGAATGTCTCTTAACTCTGTGAGCTTGGCACTTCATCTCAAGAGTGAAGCTCTAAACAGCTGCAGCATCACTTTCTCTCTGTGATGTAGCAAGGAAACCTGAGATGAGCTATTGATCAGACTTCCAGGTTGTTAGTGAACAGCTTGATGTCTCCATATTCACTTTATGACCCTAGCTGTCCTAGAAGAAGTGGGGGAGTGTTGAACGATTGATAAAATGGTGCCAGATAAATCTTCCCAGTAGAATTTAAACATTTAAACAAAGATCAGGTGTTTAAATTAATTTGCCTAACTTCACCAGTTTGAAAAGAAAAAAAAAAAATGTGGTCATCTTTTTAAAGATGTTTTTAACAATTTGATTTAGAACTACCACAAATTCTAGCACTGAAACCAACAACTTTAGTAATAAAATACAGGGAAAGCCTGGTTTAGCTTTCTCACTCTAATTATGAACATTCAGGGGATCTGATGTGCTGTGCTTGAGGCAAACCAGGCAGACTTAGATTTATTTTATGTCATAATGAATATCTGGCTCTCTGTCCCCAACATAATTTTACCAGCTTGTCACTTTGGTCTAAAGCCAGAGACATGCCTCTTCAGATTGGCCTACTCCTGGCTAAGAAATAGGAAAAAAGAGCAACTGAGACTGCTGAAAAGATAGGCATGGGGCAGCAGGGTGCTCAAGAAAAATATCTGAACACCATTTTGAAAAAAATGCCTCTTAAGCTGAGAAAACATAGAAGTTGAGGAGAAACAGCTGTGTGCACTGAAGCCTGGCATCCTCAGGATAAAAAACACAGGCAGTTAATAATAAAAATAATAAGCCTGCTGGGTTCCTAATAAAAGGGTCCTGATGAGACAATACAGTCAAGTGAAGGGCCCTCTGTGTATCCCTGGCTGCACACCCAACCCACCACAGGAAAAGAAAAATGGTCAGGTTTGGCAGAGACGGAGAGATGCTGCTGGCTCTTTTTATTGACTGTGAACAACAACTATAACACAGGTGAAAAAATTTGGCATAAAAAATCTGTCTTACTTTCTGCTACCAGCTTCTTTAGACTTTATCATATGAAAGTTGAAACAGAGCCAACAGCTGGACACATTCTGGACAGATTCTAACTTTAACTGTTTAACTTTGGTATTATGAGCGGGATGAAAATGTGTGTGTGAGTGTTTGTGTGCGTGGTTTGTTTTTCTGAGCTGAAAAAGGAATGCCAGGGAAACCCCAAACCACCCAGTTTGTCATCTTGTCCCATACCTTACTCATTTTTGCCTTCCCTGTCATCTGTCTCTTTCTCCCCTTTCGCTCGTTTTGCCATCTGGCCTCTGTGAACAGACGTCTGACAGAAGCACTCAGACAACTCAGCATTAATGTACCGCTCATTATTAATGGTGCTCCTTTTATGCTTTTAAATCCTGCTGCAAAAATTTCAGTGACAGTTTCAACACTAAAGACCTATAGAGAGGCCATAAATAAGATTGTTCTCAGAAGTCCTTTATATGCAAGTAATAACAACTAAAATAGAAATAAAGAAAAAACAACATTTGCTCCACTTCTTGAAAAAAGTGGAAAAAGTAAAGGAGGGAAGATGTCATATAGTTGAAGTGAAAGTCACTTAAAATATCTATATTTTTATTTATAAACATACCGTGTTGGTTATTTTGCTTAAAACAGAAAAAATAGGGTTGTCTTCAACTCTTACTACAGTAAAAAAAAAAAAACATTTTCAAATGAGAAAATTATATATTTCACCCATAGTCACAAAATGGTCTTCAAACCGTTAACTAAAATATGTCTATTTAATTATGTTATCACTTTTTATGTCAAATAGCTCAGAATGGTGTTTTCTTTTGGTTTGGTAATGCAGAAAACAAATTAATCCATGTCACTGTTGGCTTTTGAGAAATGCATCACCTCCTGATAACGTGGCTAATCCTGCAAATTCATTATATAAAGGTAAACTAACAATTGAAAAATTGTTGGTTTTGTTCTTGCTGTCTTCTCTGCCCCATGCCAATTTGAGATCAGGCAAGGCTCTTGACCTCAGTTGCCTACTTATATTTCTATCAATGTAAGAATGTATTAAATTGTGAATGTGACTAGGTGAATATCCCATTAGAGTAAAAACTCTTTGACTGACTAATTTGACTGAAAAAGCACTAAAGAAATTCAGTCCATTTTCCTAGTACTGGAGATAATGGATGCAATCACTGAATGGGAGGAAAACAAACACAGATTTGTGACATTTATTTTAATGTTACTAATAATATTGGCGTTTAGTTACGCAACTTTATGGACATTTTCATTCATGGCTGTTTTCACGTTTATTGCGCTGTTCATAATAATCTCGATGTTTGCAGTTTGTTGTAGCGCAACGCGAAGCTCGACGTCATTGACAGGTAATATATTAACAAACGCACAGCGGGGCAGATCAACCCGCGACTCATTAAATTTGATAGCGACTTTAGAGCCCAAAGAGGCTTATAATAATCGGACATGGTGACCGAAACTCAAGATAGTTCCTGTTTTTCCAGCAACAAAATGCGCATCTCCCTCCTCCCTCCATTGACATTTCTGTCGCTGCTGATACTGTCGTATAGAAACGGCGATCGCTCCCCAAGACGCACAGAGGACTGACTACTGGATTTGAAATGTTAGATTACTGGTTACTGAAAGAAGTGGTCCGACGTCAGTAACGCCTTACTGACTTCACTGTCTATGACTTAATTAGAGGGATTGCAAACTTCTTCTAGGTTGGTGTCTCCTTAAGAATACCCTAGGATGAGCTGGGGAGAGTTTGAGGAGAGATGGAAATGGCTGAATTTCCCTCCTGAACCTGTTCCTTCCATGTACAGTATAAGACAATGGACCTTACCAAGCTCCGCCCACAACCGACCTAGAAAATCCCACGTGGCCGCAAGTCTCACAAACAAATCCTCGAGGTGCTTTGTTTCTATGTAAACATGGCGTCTTCTACTTTGACTGATTCTCTGCAGTGTATTTCTGACTCGATTAGTGCATCATTTCATACAGTACACATTGCATATTGATATGTTTAGCTAACATAAGACTGTGTAGCAGACAGGCTTCAAGGTGTAGAAGTTGTATCAGTACAGCCATTATGCTGTTCTTAGTTAACGGAAGCGTGTGTTTGTGAGATGGCCAAGCACGTGGTAGCCGCTCTAAAAATAGAATGGGCATGAGCCAATGAAACGCGGCCCCTCTGGTAAGGTCCATGGAAAGATCACTCAGTTTTTGTTGAGAAATCTTAAGTCAATCTGCACATATTTAAATGTCATCAGGTTTTATTTATTTATTCATTTATTTGTATTCTATGGCATGGAAAAATACAAAAATATTTTTATACACCCATAGTTTGTTGATTGTCTTATTTTTTTGGTTGTAAGAATTTATAACAAAACTACATCCTTTATAGCATAAAGGATGTATTTTACTCTCTGCTCATTGTGTGAGAGAAATTTTGCCACTTATGTATAGGGAGAGGTAACTGAAAATGAAATGAAGAAGAGTGCATTACTAAAATAGTTTTTACTTAAGATATACACAGACAACATTTAGGTCAAGAAAGTTGTGTTTATTTGCTTTTTATACATATTAATTACCAAAACATAACAAATAAATTTATTGTACGATAAAATGACCAAATCAAGGCAGGTATATTTTGGTTATTTGCACATGACCCTGTTTTCCTTACCTCTGGTTTGTTCCTTGAGCAGCCAAACGTATGTTCAGTGATTTATGGAAAGACAAGAAGTCAAAATAAATGAGAGAAATACAGTATGAGACTATAAATCACCATCATCACAAGTAACTCAGAGATCAGCAATTGGCAGCCAAACCTTTGGTGGAGCCAAAAAGAAAATCCATAAAAAGGTAGAAAAAAGAGAACTGTGAGAAAAAGAACAGAGACAAAAAAAAGACCCAGTAAGATAATATTATTGTGATTAGTCATGCCATCCATACTCTTATAAAATTACCCCACATACGCTTATACACAACCAGTCAAGCAGAACCATAAATGGATATGCCAGTCTTTCTTCTCATTTATATCAATCAAAATGAGTATTATTTCTGGACAGATTTTATGTGTAGTATACAAAAGTATGCTTTATGCAAATACGGATAATATTCCACCAGCACATTTCTTTTTTATCTGGCAAAAGTCAAAATAGAATCTATCCATCCATCAAAAATTTTAAAAATTACATAATGCAAGTAATCTAGGGACACCAGATTGTAATAAGACATAAATATTTATGTTCTTTGCCAACTACAACATTGAAACACAGGAAAAATAATAAAGTGACTTATGTACTTCACAAAATTATTTCAAAGTCAAATTGCTTTGAACATTATTCAGGTGGCATGAGACTCAACATAAATTGCTTAAGAACTTGTAAAGTATATCGGTTAACCCTTGGTACAAAATATGCACACACACACGCATAAATTTATATATATATATATATATATATATATATATATATATATATATATATATATATATATATATATATATATATATCAAATATGTCTTAAAAAGAATTTACTTTGATATTTTACACCTTAAAATTGGACCTTTGTCTCTTTAAAAACTCCGGCTCTTTCTAAAACTCCGCCTCCAGGAAGTCATCAAGTTTCTCCATTTGTAACACTTTTACAATGTTTTATTTTTTTTACCAGCATTGCACTGAAACGTAGTTTGTATACTAAGCTCAGCAGATGCACAGTTCCACCAGGTGTTTGCTAATTGTTATTCAAAGGGTGAGTGGGGGAGTCACTGTGGAAGAGAAGCTTTTTGAGGCAGAACTTGTAAGCTTGGAAACTGCAACTCTGAGGAGGAGCTGTGTCCGTAGGCAGTGCTAGGGCCACCCAGACATTTTGCACAACTAAATGGTTGCCATGTGAGATAAAAGTATTTCTCAAACATGAATGAAATAATCAAGACAGCACTCTGGGTATATTCTTGATGCAAAGCTCAAAAAAGTTGATTTTACATAATACTGTCCATTTACAATCAAACTTGAAATAGCTTTGGGAGATCGTGAAAGATATTTTGTTTCATTCTAAAATAAATTTCCAGAGTGGATGTGCTAGTTGTAAGTGGGACTGTTGCACTTTCTGCCTCAGGCAGTAAACAAATTCAGTTAGAAATATGCAAAATCATGCCTTGAGGAGTAACGTCTAATTTACTCTTTATGTGTAAGCCTTTTCAGTCAAACATATAAAGAAAAGCACCTTATGCCAAAAGTTAAATTCATTATTTATTTTATTGCTTTCAATTTTACTCTAAAAAATTGACAAAACACCAATCACCCTTTAAACTCTCATGTATGAACCTTCTGTGACAAGTTTTCTATGTTGTTCAAATTTTAAGCTTTTTGTGATATATCAAATAACAAAAAAATTAAATACGCCAATCATATTAGCATAGCAGAATGTCTATCCCATCATTTCATCTAAATCTCAAATTTATTCTAGCTATGCAAGAACACATTCAGTACAGATTAATGCTATGTGTGTTTTAGTGAATTATCATAATTTGATGTTGCTTCATCATACAGCGACCAATCCTCAACCACAATGTTTGAGGTTAGTAAATAGACAAATTTTTGTTCTGTGTACAAAATCCCAATTGATCATCAGCTTCTGAAATATTCCCACCAGCTAGTTTACCACCAATAACCTTTTGAAGTCACTTAAATTTCCCTGTGACTTAATCAACTTAATTGTTCCCCATGCTAAAGCTGTTGTCCAAATAGAGAAGACAATCCTCCCCAACCTCACCTGCTGCTGCCAATCAGTCAGGGAATTAGTGATCCACTGGCAAGTGGAGGCTGACACTCTGAGCTTTTAGTGGACAATATCTTTGTTGATGATGTTGAAGGCTGATCTGGAGTCCATGAACAGGATCCTAGTTTAACATCCCAGGGTAGCTGAGGTATTGCACGACAAAGTGTCTTTCAAAGCTAACTATATCATCTGCTGACCTTCTTGGTCAGTAAGCAAACTATAGGCGACCCAGCTAGGTACCTGTGATGTTACTCAGATGCTTCATGACCACAGATGTCATAGTGACAGGACACAGTTATATGTTTCTGGGAGTCCAAGATGGAGGAATGCTTGAAACAGAAGGGAACCTCACACAGCTTTATAGACTTGTTGAAGAGCTGAGTAAAGATGGGGACCAGTTGGTCAACACAGGCTCACAGGAATGAGGGGGTGAAGTTGTCAGCTCCTGTAGCTTTCTTGGTCTTCTGACATTCACAGAGACTATTAACATCTTCCTTGGAGATCTTCAAACCATTCTGACTGTATGCAAACATTTGTAACACATACAAACACTGACTGTATGCAAACATATGATTCAGGGGGTCTGAGGAAAGGAAGGTGGTTAAGTTGTGGATGAGGTGTGAGTAAAAGCCTTTTAAACCTGTGGTAGAGGCTGTTAGGGTCATCTACCAAACATGGATTCTGCTCAGGGTGAGGGAAAGGTCTCCAGGTGTTAGCAAAATTTTCTTTTGAAACCACTCAAAACTAATGTTTTGAATGGTTTTTACCTTCTGCCCCAATCTTCTTGGTAAGTTTGTTGACCTGCTCATACAAGGCTTGGTCGCCTCTGCCCTAAGCCTCTTCCTTCAGCTGACACAGATTACTCAGATGGTAACTACGATTTATTGTTGTTTTATTGTGTGGAAGGTCAGCACATGTCCCCAGAAAACCTAGCCAAACATTTGCCTATGATCATGATTTATAGTGTATCCCCATTCTAAACTCAGAATCGACACTGGAAGCAGTGGGTTGTTTTTACAGCATCAAGAGAAATGACCAATATTGGTTGGTTTATATAAATCCACACCATACTGTAATGTTCCCACATAGCTAAGCATATTTCAAGCAAAATATATAAAGAAGATGTTAATGAAAAGAATTACAACTTCTCCATTCATCACACTACAGTTGAAAGGGAAGCTTTGTTCTACTGCAATGTAGGGATGAGCATTTTATGTACTGTAAACTGTGCTGTAAATTTTAAACACCTGTTGATTTTATTTGCTCCTGCTCATTTATATCTGTATTTGAGTGAAATCAATTGCTGTGAGAAAACATTTAAGAAGGGATGAAATTTCTTTATCGGACTGGTCTTGTTTACATTTTGCTAATTAACCTCAAGTTCAAGATCTGAAACCATGATTCAACTGTTTGATCTCATATGGTTTAATGTGGTGTGGTTCTCTTGTTGGAACTCCCTTAACTGACTTTTGTCTCAAAGCAACCAGAACCTGAACATATCTGAATAGGTACATGGTGTTTGTGATTTATGTGTGCAAGCACTCTTCATTGGTAACACATGCAAACACTGACTGTATGCAAACTTAAATCCTAACACACTCACAGAGGAGTGCACGCACACAACTTCCCTTGAGGTCCGTTTGATTGACAGTGCCTGCCCCAACTAGGGATTATGGTGGAAAATTGTGGGGTGGAGCGGGTGGTGTGTAGGGGAGGGGTGACAGGGTTTAAGGCCAGGGTGAGGGAGAGTGAGAAAGAGGGTCGGGGATTAGGCCCACTGAGCTTCATTAACCTGAATGTTTACATAAGCTGATCTCTCGCAACGAGACCCTTTTTCTTCCCACAAGTGTCCCCTTCAAGAATATACTGCCCCTTCCTGCATTTATTCAATACAAGTGAAGCAGCAGTTTATGTCCTGCAAGTGAGACATTTTTTCCTGCCTGCTGAAAATCTTTATATATCCAAAATGCTTAAATATTCAAAGGTTTTAATTAACATTCAAGAATTTCTCTAAGTTGTTCTGGTTTGGAATAAATTTTAAATACAAGGGATAATAATTAAAGAGTAAATCGGTCCACTGATTTTTTTTTTCTAAAAGAGATTTAAAAACACGTGCATTTTATGAAACTACTGCTTCTTTTTTCAGAGGTTTGTTGAATGTGGTATTGATGTCATGCAGATGGCATCCCTCTGAGAGACATGGATGTGTTAAGTGACTTTCTATTGTTAGCTCTTCAAAAGAACGGTGCTCAGAAAATAAAATTTCCTTTGTTTTTCTTTTTTTTTTTAAATCACAGTTTAACATTCCGGATTACAAAACCAATTGTCATATCAGGCAAAGATAATCTGAGGGATTTTAATTCTTTTTACTTAGTGAAATAAAAAAATAAAAATATCCAAAAATCCTGGGATCGTGTGCAAAGCAATTATTCTCCAAACCAAACAGATGACATGTTGACGTTTATTCTTCTTGGTGGACTTTTCTTGGCCATATTAAAAAAGTTTAAAGTATGAATATCCTGTTTAAGGTCATGCCATTGCATCTCAGTTAGATTTAACCCCAAACTTTGACAATGAAAAACATTTTTTGAACTTGTACAGGATATCTTGGTGGTTTACCTCGGATATTTCTCCTTCTACGTAAAACTCATGCTTAGGATTAAGGTCACACAAAATCCAGAGAGATTCACTCTCAGCATATCACAGAAAGCAGAATTCATGATCCCAATAAGCATGGTCAATCCTGAGGCAGGAAACTAGCCCCAGATCACTAACCTACCCTCACCTGTTGGTATAATGTCTATCTGAAATGTTGTGTAAGATGTAAAAGTATGAACACTTTTGCAAAAACAATCCATACTTATCTCGTTAGTCCACAAAATATTTTTCTCAAGGTTTTAGAGATCATCAAAATATTTTTTTTTGACAAAGACGAAATGGACTTTGTGTTCTTTTTAGTCAGAAGTGATTTACAACATGGAACTCCCCCACAAATACTATTTTTGCCCAGTCTCTTCATTATTTTTGAGGAATGAACACTGACCTTAACTGAGGCAAGTGAGGCCAGCAGTGCTTTAGATCTTGTTCTTCTGGCTCTTTTGTGACCTCTTGGATGAGTTGTCAATGTGCCCTTAAGTAATTTTGTTAGCCAACCACTTTTGAGAAGGTTGACCTCTGTTCCGTGTTTCCTCCATTTTTGGAAACAATCCCGTGGGAAGTTAAGCCACACCATTGGAGTGTCTTATACCTTCTTTTTGCACTGACTTTAATTGCTCAATACTTGGAAGTGTGGCCAGGATTTACTGAACAGCTTTGTTCACTTCCTCCACTGCCACTGCCAAAACTACAACACTTTATTATCTAGCAGTAATGTGACGGTATGACTTGAGTCTTTGGCAGTGAGAGATGTTCTTTGTGTTTTGCAACTTTGTTTGCTTACAATTTTCTATTTGCTTTCATCATGTGTGGCTCTGTGGGCAACCTGGCTGCAACGCTGATGCAGGCTTCATGCAGTGAGAGAGAAGCTCAAGACGTCACGATGTGCTCACTTTTTCTTGGTTTCTTCTGACTTTTTTCTTGTTTGTTGTTCTTGCTTGTTGTTAATAGATGACTGTTGTTGAGTGTTAGTGCACTGGCTTAATTGTTATAGAAGAGGATTTTATTTTTTTTTGTTTCCGCCAAAGCAACTGAAATACATTTTTTATCTTGATTGTTTGTTACATTTTCATTTTATTTTGTTCCTCTCTTACAGATAGAACACAAATGTTATTCATGCCCACAACCCTTGCAGTAAAAAAAGAAAAACTACACTTCTAATTCACATTTATATTTTAATTTTTTTATATTTTATTAATATAAAAATATATTCATAATTTATAATTATTCATGATTATAAATTATTTAGATATAATAATTTATATTATTATAAATATTAGAATAATATCATTGCAATGTTATATATATACAGTATATATTTATTTTATTTTATTTTTCTGTAAGAACATACTGCAGTTTTTACTTAATACAGGTGATTCAACTTCTGTTTGTTTTTAAAATCAAATATTTTACAAAGAACTTTTGAAAAGCTCTTTGAAAGGAACTCATCCTCAAGATTTGGCTCCTATCAAAGCGCCCACCATTACTATGTATAGGTAGACTAAAATTCTAAGCAGAAAATCAACATCGATCACCTACAACTACTTTTTCAGTTTGCTGATTGACCCAGTTTGAATTCAATTGGAGAAATCTTGCTCAATGGGAGAAATCCAAGCGAGAGCAACGGAGGGAGATGAGAATCAAACAGAACAGCTTAGGAAGGAATTGGCCAGGCTATTTTCAATGTATTGCAACATAATTTCATACTAAAACCCAAAGGAGTAAAGAGCCAGTATATTAGTGCCAATCATGAAGCAGACTTCAAACACATTAGCTTGTGCTTTCATTGCTTCTCTCCAAGGACCTATTTAAGGTGTCCAGAGCTGTGCCTAGGCTCCAAAGACAACACTGGAAGCTATTTGCTTCTCAGATTAAAGAGGCTGACTAAGATAGCTACCTGAGAGCAGTAGCAGTAGGACAAGCTCCAGAGGTTTCCCCCCAAAAGGGCAGTTAAGAGAACAGAACTGCCCATAATGTTTAGCATCTCCCACATGAGGTTGTTTTCTCTCTTCACTGAGGTGGAAAAGTAAATTAGCGATCACTCTGTGTCTGGCTCTGGCCGTGACAAACTGAAAATGGCGCGTTGACAGGCACAGGATTGCTTTCTTTCAAGAGCTGAAACTAAGGGGACATGGCTTGTGCCTAGATAAACACAAAGCCGTCCAGAACTCTTACTAAGACAAGCAGGTTGTGGCATGTATTTCAAAAGTGCAACAACATTGAATCGGCTGGCAGCTGAAAGTCTCTCTGCAAAACCCTCTTCTTTTTAGTGCCATGTGGGTCTGATTTTTCACCTTGAATGATTGTGAGTGCTGAGGAGGTTCACATTGAGTCCATGCCTGTTTGACAAGATGCTGATTCTAGAGACAGAAAAAACGGTAGAAGAAGGAAATGCTTTAGACGGAGAGAAAGAGACCAAGCCAACGAGAGCCAAATCATGTCTGCTTAGGACCAGCCGTCTATACAATCTTAAACAGGAAAGAGAATGTGGGGGAAAAGAAGGGGAATGAGATATTGGAGAGGGGTTCTGGGAGCAGAAGAGAGAAAAAAGTTTTTAAAGGGGACATCTGGCTTTGATTATGAGGGGGCAGTATGGACAAGCTTGGCTTTACTGCTTGTTTTGACTGGGCTTTTCAGGGGAAGTTGATGTTGTTTGTTTCCGAATTGCAAGTGGCTTCTTAATTGATGACTATAACTAGGGAGACAACACCTGAGTAAAGAAAAGACAGTTTTGAAATTACATTTGTCTCTTCCTAATAATAATTTCCTAACCATATATTTCTCCACAAAAAAATTTAAAGATCAGTATGGCAGACTTACTGCTCAATGTTCTGACCATACAAATGAGGAGGAACTGGAATCCAAACATTCTTATCTGTCAATTCTTTACTGACATATTGAGTGTGAGAGGAACCTCATGGCACAGCGTCCCGCACCACTGAGTATGAATAAACCATCAAGCACAGTGATTCAGGCCAAGCCAAACTTAGCACACAAGCAGAGCCAGACTTCATCTACAGAAATGTCTTTCCCTAGAGTCAGTTGCCCATCAACCAAAGTTAATGGCTTAAATAAACATCATCCAATGACTCCTCTCGCCACGAGTTTTAGTTGCTAGAGTTACATACATTTGTAAAGCAGAAGATACTGCAGGTTAGAGAGAATAAAGATGTACAGCAAGGTTTGGGAGGCTGGTTTGGAGAGAAATTGGAGACCACAAAAAGGCTGCTGGTTTTCTACAGGAGTGTAAGGTTGTGATGATGATGATTGGAAGCGATATCTGCTTCTTCTTCTATGTCAGACGTATAAATGTCAAGGGAGTTTGGGCCTAGGTTTCTGGCAAGAGAAAGGCGGAAGTCAGACAGGGACAAAAGACTGATTAAGACTGGCATAACTTCCTTCTGGATATTATCACAAAATGTATTTATTTTGTAGTAAAATCCTATAGAATTATGCAGCACTCTAAAAGCAATTTTACCATCCTCTAGTGTGTGGGTAGGAAGGTAAAATTGAGTCTGTGTTCAACCTTGTTGGAGACAGTTTAGATATTTTTAAACTCATTAATTACTGCTCTCACTGGACACGTTTATCTAGTAGATATTTTACTGCCATTCCTTAGCTCAGAATCAATAGATATCTTCCTTACTTTAATTAATAGTCCCTTTTTTTCCCTTACTTGTAAGAATGGAAAAGAGAAACAAGTCTCAATGTAAATGAATTTAATGGTCTATTAAGAGTAGTTTACTACACCACACTCTTACTCTGACCTATATTGTATTCTTTTGAAATAACTTTACTCTTACTGAAAACATTTTCCTGGAGCTCTACATGCCTCAGTTTACTTCACTGAATGAAGAATAAGCATGCCTTAACCAAGCATGCTCAAGGCAGATGCAGACACTCACCCAGTGAGTTTATAGTAAAGTGAGACTTTTTCTATGTACACAAGCTTACTTGCTGAAATGGTTTTTGTATATCTTTTCTATTTGACATGCATCATATGGCATTTAAAATGCAAATTCATACAGGTATGACTCCCACTCCCGCATGTCTATTTGTAAAGGTTAGACTGATCCTGCATGCAATTGTTTAAATGTTTTCCAATTGCTGGCAGTTGTTCATGACACATGTAATACCCCAGTTCAACTCTACGAAGCTTACCGGAAATTGCCTGCTCTATAAACAACCATCCTCCACTGTGAAGAGAGAAGTGCCGAGCTAAACAAGATGACGGTTAATGTTAATTCAATATTTGGAAGCCTGACTAACTCAGACTGAACAACTTTGTTCACCTCGTCCACTGCTATTGAATTGCAAGCGAACTACATTCTAAACCAGCGCAGAAAATCAGCATCATAATTCACAATTTCTTCTTCTATTCACTGATTGGCCCAGTAGAAATTCTACCGGAGGGAATTCAAATCAATGGGAGCATCACTCCACTTGGGTTGGTAAAGGGCTAGGCTGGGGTTGCCATCAGGGACGTGCCTGCCAATTGTGACTTAATATTCTAGAGGTTTTTGAAACGCTTCATTTTGCAAACACCAAAAAACATTTAGCTATTGCCAAAACAGCTAGATGTTTTTTTTTAGCACTGTTTTTAGAAACAGTAAAGATCCAAATGGAAGTACATGTGCAAAAATACAGTTTTGCATAATAGGTTCCCTTTAAGTTTTTTACATCATAACTTTTACTGTATATTAAAAAAAACTCCAATAAAATTCCAGTATGTAAATCATTCATATTCCTGAATGACTTACCTATTAGTTTTCCATCTATCTATTTGCATGTGATCACTCTGTTGAATTAAACTGGCTTTGAGACCATGAACTACTGACCACCACAGGTTAGAAGCAGCAGCAACACATTGTGTTCGAGAATTACTGAAACATTATCCACAGGACGGGAAACCAGCCGGGAAGAGGAGAGCCAGAGTAACTGGAGGATGTTCTCTCTGCTTATCAAACAGAAACTTAAGAAGATGTGTTCCAAGGGTGAGGAGAAAGGTGTTAAAGACAATATCTGTATCCTGACACTTTCCCCTCATACTCAGGGCCTTCTAATACAGCTTTTTGTTAGTGTGCATAAAACACATACGAAATAGAAAATACATACCCAGTCAGTAAGGATCACAAAGTTAACATGAAGCCAGTAAAAACATTATATTCTCACAACATGTTTTAATAAACAGATATAACTGGTTGTTGGATACAGTGTACTGTATTTTAATGTTTTATCAAATTAGAATGTGTTTTATTAAACTTACCACAAGGATTTAATTATGTTTTTAAGATAAAAGCTTTTGTGAAAAAAAATACTTGTTCAATGTGTTGCTGAAGAAATGTCAATAATATTTAAAAAAACAAAATTCCAATGAATTCTACAACATAAACATATGGGCATTTAAATTAGCCCTGATTCCGGCAATTAATATTCGGAGTGGTTGAAAATCAGAAATGTTAACAGTCATAACATCAGACAATAGTATCTTGAAATGATCATCACTTGGTCTTTTTCATTGTTTTGAGGGTTAAGATTGTTTTGCCTTGTAAACTGGATGCTGTTACGACATTTTCAGTGCACTGCCTGATCATTTTTAAAGGAAAGGGGTTGTTTGACACTAATGTACAATAGGAATAGCACAAGAGAGGTATAGCACAAAAAGGATTTAAAAAGCTGTTCGAATCTCAAGATATGAACTAGTTCTGTGACTATGACATACAATCAATTTTACATGGCTTTGGCTCTAGGTTTTTATTGCTCAACCATACTATTACATTTTTTCCTTCCTTGTCTATAGTATTGCTTAAATAGATTAAAGCTGTGTATCTTCCTACACTTGTAAGAAGATACACCACTGGATCATCCACTAAGCAAGGCCGCCACAATTTCATGAGCGTAGCCAATCGGAGATGAATAGGAAAGATGCGGTCCACTGGTGTGAAATTTAGCAATGAGACATTTAACTACATTACTCAAGGCTACCTTTTGCAGTCACTCTGTCTACATAGATAAAGTCGACTCACCGCCATATACTAATCTGTTGAAGGGGCAACAGAATGAACTAATTTCTGATTAGCTTAGCTAATAATTATTTCTCCACTTGGGGACACAGATGGACAGCTAAACTTTATGACCCTAATGGTTAGTTAATCTATAAATAAATATAGCAAATGATAAATGATACAACATGTTTTTAAATATGACAATGCATAGACATTTCATATGCATTGAAATGTCTATGCATCTCAATGCATAGACATTTCATGCATTGAAATGTCTATGCATTTCAATGCATGATTCAATGATTTTGTCTAGTCTATTTTGTCTAATAGACTAGACAAAATCATCAGGAAAGCTGGCTCTGTACTGGGACTAAGGCTGGAGTCCCTGGAAACTGTGGTGGAGAGGAGGACACTGAAGAAGGTTCTGTCTATTATGGACAATAAACAGCACCCTCTCCACAACATAGTGGACAGACAGCGGAGCACCTTCTCACATAGGCTGCTCCAGCTCCGCTGTAGTACGGACAGATACAGGAAATCCTTCCTGCCACATGCCATCTCACTGTACAATAAAAGCTAAATCATTGTTCTGCACTAATCAGTCCAATTTTGCACAACTGCACTGTGGCACACTTGCTGTACATATATTTACATATACATACTGTACCTACATTTTTTTAATCTTTGCAAGGACTGCTCTAAGTTGCTTTTTATATTGACAGCATGTTATATTTTATTTTATTTTTTTTATTTTGTCTACAATTGCTACTCAGTGGTGGTTGTTGTGTGTCTTGTCTCTATGCTGTAACTGCGAAGTAATTTCCCTGCTGGGATGAATAAAGTAATTCTATTCTATTCTATTCTATTCTATTCTATTCTATTCTATAGCAAGACAACAAAACACAAGATACCAACTAGAAACCAGTCCACAAAATCCTTTTTGTTGTCACTTCTTTGGATAATAAAAATATAAGATCAAAATAGATCTTATATAAAATAGGTATTGAAAAGGAAAGAAACAGGGACATTTCAAGAAAAAAAAGTCCTAGAATCACCCAGTCTTTCTTCCCATTTGCAGAAGTATTTCCCGGTGCGCAGGTGTTAGATGGTATCTGTCTCTGCTTTCAGTGTACCATGACATGTCAGGCTGTTCCCTGCCACGTTACGGTGCTGATCATTAAATGGATGTGTTTCAGTCATCTCCTGATTAAATATTTACCTTTACCAATGCTGATAGTGTCACCTTGGCAGAGTTGTTGGCATAGCTGCCTTGCAGTAGGAACATTCTGAGTTCAAATCTTAGCCTGCTTTTTATGTAGAGTTTTTGCATTTTCTCCTCATCCATTCCTTGGTTCTTGCCACACTCTGGCTGCCTCTCACGGTCTAAATCCATAGCTTCTAGATTAAATGATTGCTCTAGATATAAGATGACTTTAGGGGGAAATGTGTGCCTCCATGGTTGTGTGACCTGTGCGGTCTACATTACCCCGTGATTGACTGCAGATCTCTTCTCTCAACAACTTTTGAAGTTTTTATCTTGTCCTTCAGATTTCACCCCATCTGCTGCTTCATATTGCTCCTGCACACCTGCCTTGGATCGCCAGACATCTGTAAATGTATTTGTGGATCCATTTGCCTTCAATCTGACTTTCTTAAAACTAAAAGAAAGTTCAGCTTTTTTTAGGAGAAAAGCATTAAATAAAGTATAAACAACTTATCCAGCCCATAAATCCTCTTGCAGCTTCATATGCCTTTCATGTGATGGTACTCAATACAATTAAACATGCTTGAGTATGTTCATGTTGTTTCTCTTTTCTTATAATCAAAATGCAGTACTCAAGATTACTGTGCCTTTAATGTACTGTGCTATTTTTTTCTTTTTGCCTAAATATACAATCACAGAATCCATAACTAACCAAGAAGTTGGGTTGATAATGTAACCAATTTTGTCTAAATCTACAAAACACAAAATAGAGACCAAACCAACCAATAACAGGCCTGGTGGTTGTATCTCATAATTAAAACATTACTTTTACCATTGCATTTAAAATATGTGTATGACCATTATTACAGTGGAAATTGATTGAGGTATATATCAAGAAGGCTTAAATGAATGATTGTTTAAATAGATCAATGTATACTGTCTTCTATGTTTTGATAGGTCTTGTTAGAGTCTTGTAAATGCAAAGGTTTTTGATGTAGCAGGAGTAAGAAACAGAAACGAAGAGGTTAAATACATTATAACCCTCTCAGGTTTTATAATTCTAGTCAGATAAATTTATTGCTATGATTGCTTTTTGTTGATTAACATTTTAGTTAAAACATTTCAGATTTGTTGCTGATGAGCAGAGTGTTAAAGTGCTGATGCCTACAACCAGTATCTGTAAAGTCTAACATTGTAATCAAAGGTTGAGACAGATGTTATAGTTTAAAGATACATGTTGAGTTTTTTTATTATTTTAAAAATAATTTAAGTAACCTGTGTCGTGACACTGAACAAGATGTGAATGCTAGTTTTCCTTTTTTTTTTTTTTTAGAAAGATTTATATTAAAATGTACAGGTATAGATTTTAGAAAGAATTCTAAATAAGTTGGCTACATGGAGAGGCAGTCAGAGTGCATTATTATGTTGTGAATGTGCACAGTTTCTATGACTTTAATGATGACTAGAGTCTTTAGTATGTTGCGCAATATAAGCAATAAACTTATAATTTTACTATAGACAGTGAATATGCAATATTTATTAAGTCAGATCAAATTTACTATCAATTTGGGTGAAAGGTTTGCAAGTACTGAACTATATCTATGGGTTTCCTGGTAATACAAATTACCTAACTAGTTCATGTTTAATACATTCAGGTAATTTTAACAATTCAAACAGAAAATATGTGAGTAGTTTCTGTGTGTTTATGTAGAGATTAAATAGGCTTTCATTGTGGTTGCAACTTGAAATAAATAAATAAATAAATAAATAAATAAAACAGCCCATTTTAGATATAATTTGTAATTTAACAAAGTCGTAGACAAAGCTTTGACAGCTGCTTTTTTTCACTGTAATTTTACTGCCATGTTGTTTTACTAGTTTTTGGAGGGTTTAGTTTATGCAAGAGACAAAATGTGTTGAAGTGCATAAACAGACAACCGTAGTTGAGACTTGTGCCTGTCTGTCATTATCTCATCAACCCATCAGTCATCTAGAAGCACAACCCTATGGGGAATATTTCCCAATAGGCATGCAGCTGAACCCTTAAATCAGCTTTAATTGGGCTGCTAAGTAACGAGCAGGTCAGAAAGGTGTGGGAAAATGAGCCAAAAAACTTTCTTATGCACTGAGAACTAAATGAAAATAGCAGAAGTTGATGTAAATAAACTTGACCATATTGTTTTTTTCTTTTTTTAACTCAGATTGAACTGGAATCTATGCAGTTGACTTGAATGTATCAAAGTCAGTTACATGTGTTGAATTGTCTACATATTTCTGCATACAAACTGGATCAGTATATCTAATTGAGTGGGTTGAGACTACATTTGTAAATCAGCACTCTATAAATAAATGGTACTGAATTGAACATAACTGAAATTAACAGATTTTTATGGACATATTTAACTGTCCATGTCCACTCTTTTCTTTTTATTTATATATTTTCTTTTTGCCGTCCTAGCCAGCATCCTCCTATAAGAAAGTCACACAACATTTTTCAAAATTTAAAACATTATTTTCAGAAAAAAACACTTAAATATTTTTTCTCAAACTACTTTTATTGTGCTTTCCAAGCTCACACTGATAGTTTTTCCGAAAGTCTCCAGCTACATACTGACTAGATTCTACAAGGACACACCCAGCCCAGTAGCCCAATGTCTTCAGCTCTTGCTGATAGCTCTTTCAACTCCACTATGCAAATTTATTGACAGCTTTTAAAAATATTTACTGCCCCACTTCCTTTTCCCCTTGGGTTCTGAGCCTGTAATCTTCCTACCCATTCTCCAGATCATTTATCTAAACCGTTTCCACTTTCTCCGTTTTACTTTGCCCTCATCTGATGCTTTCACTTTCTAAAAGAAAGGATGCCTGCAGCATTTGCGAATGAGATAGACTTATAAAGGTGAACAGAATAAAGGGAGACAGAGAGAGAGCAATAAAAAAAAGGAGATTAGCTCCTTCCATACACTTCTTTTCCTTTTTAAAGTTAGAATTTACAACTGATTAGCCTCCACTGTAAAGTCTGGCCCCAGTTCGCAGGAGAAACGCTGCAAAACATTTATGCAAGGCCAGGCAAAAAGACCCTTATAAAAAACATGTGTTCCTCAAAGACCCTTCAGAGAGAAGTAAAACTTTGCAAATGGTTCTGTTTCAGCACATCATTGAAGAAAGTTTGCTTCTTGGAAGTGGCAACTTCTAACATTTGGAGGGTGAAAACCTAAGTGTTCACAAAAAAATATTTCAAATATCATTATTTTATAACTTTGAAAGAATACATAAACATTTTGAATGTGTTTTTCTTAACTTCACAAAGATCACATGACAAACAGCTTGCAACAACCTGGATAAGTTAACTCTTCTCTAGTTTATAGACTTTTAATGATTAAGATGAAACAGGCAACCCAAACGTCAGTAAAGTCTTTCCTACATCACTTTACAAAAGAAGAACACAAGCATGCCAGTTTTACCACAAGAAATAACAGATGATCCTCTTGATCATCTTAAGCAGGTCTGTGAGATAAAAACAACAGGCTATTACACATGGCACAGTCTTTGAATTTTAAATCCAGATGGATTTAGTTAATCCATCTGGGTTAGTTAATGGATTTATGTGACTAATAAACAATCCCATGATGATGGTTAATTTTGTTGAATATTTTATCTTGTCAGATGCAGTTTGTATTCAGCATTTTGTATGAAAATCTCTGAAATACTTCCACCACCCTTACATATGAGGGTATGTTTTTCTAATATCTCAAATAAATCAATCAAATGTACAATAAAATGACAGCAGAATTGTGAATAATTTTTTTTAAAATAACCTATTTCAAGATGAATAAATTCAGTCATTTCAGATTGTAGGCACTAGTATTTTGTTAAAGTGCTTTCAGCTGAAAAATGTACCATATTAAACAGAATAAAATGTTGAAAAGGCCATTTAGTTGTGTGTTTTGTCTGTAAGGTAACTAATATTTTCAGCAAAACAAATTGTAATCATTAGTCAAAATGGAAACCATCTAGAGGATGAAAGAAAATTATATAAACGTAAAATTATATGTGATCTATACACTAAAATTTTAGATCTATGACTTCTGACAACATTCTTAGGTTTAACAAATAAGATGGATTTTAATTCATTTTTTTTCTGGGAATTTAATAGCCATACATTTTGTGTTTACTCTTCTTTATTACAAATTCAAAATAATGAGTATTGTTTGCAGCTTGGTAAGAGTGGCAGACATTGTTTGTAAAGCCTCCTTTCCAACACCTTAGTCTTAATCTCCCAACACATATTATCTATCGGAGTCACATCATGACTTTGGCTGGGCCATTTCAAAATGTTAATATTTGTTTCCATTCAGAAGACATATGTTAGTAAAACAAAATTATAATAAAAAATATACTTTAAACCCATATAACACCAACATATGAAGTTGCACAAGTTTAAATGGTACCAATCACCAGGCACTGAAAAAAATTGGGAAAAGTATCCCTTTTCTCAGCAGCTTACTTGAATTAGATGCCAAAGGAGGAAGGGATGTTTTCTAGGGGTAAGGTTAATCATTGGAAATATGATTGAGATTAATATTGACTAATATTTATTTTTAATTTTAAAAATAAATTCCTGTTCTCTCAAAATCCCAACGTAGTTTTTTGTCTGACTCTTTGTGGATCTGATTTTGGACCTTAAAATTACTCCAATTTCTTCTCTTCACTGTAATTTGAGCATATTTGGATGAAAGAAAGTGAATAAGAGCATAAAGCTGTGAAAGTGTGAGCCAAGAATAATGTGCTTGAAAGAAGTGAGAAAAATTTATTGTTGTTAAAAACATATATAGAGGTAACAGCTGGAGTGGACTTGCAGGGCCAAAGCTACCGTTGCAGCCAGGCCTCAGCTGCTACGTGTGCTCAGTCTTCCCCACATACCCACAGAGTACACAAGGCAGCCACAGGTATGTCCCCATCACCCCAGGCCACAGCAGTCACAGCCAGGAGGCTGTCAGATCCTTTTGGGTACCCCGTCAAAGTTAATGGATTGTGACTGTGTGGTGCCAGAGCAAAGGCAATTCTTCCATTCATATACTTGCTGCTGATGTACGCAGACTTTCCTTACCCACTCCCAGCAACCAAAGAGGGACTCTGGACCACGTGTGTGTGAGTCTTTTCTGTTTGTACAGACTGTAAATCTCAGTATTTCAGCTGAGTGCGAGTGTATGGATCCATTTATCTGTTGGAGGGTTTTTGTCTGCGGGTGTTCAGATAGTTTTGCCTCAGTGGAAAACATAATCACTCAGCTAGTTGGCTGATGACTAAAACCTATCCAGGTGGACTATATGTGTGTGTGTGCTTGTTGCTGATGTGTGGGACTGTGTCTCAGTTCAGCTGGCCACATAAGGGTCCCAATGCCTCCAGAAATCTGTGGTAAATAAAACGATGAGCTGTGCACTTTAGTGCAGCTAGTGGGTCAAACATGTCATACAGTAGGATGGGGTTACAAGAGAAAATAACCTGCAATCATTTGCTGGAACAGACTTGGTAACATTGGGATAATTACCTTCTCTATTCAGTACAGTACTTTGTAGAAATGTTAAACCCCTTCAGTTCTGACTAAGCAGTGTTAAAAGGGGGCTACAGTATTATGTAAAATCAACTTTTTTCAGCCTTATGTCATGTTGCAATGTTTTTCCCTAATCTAAAGCAAGTCTGGAGTGTTGCTTTGATTCTTTCATGAATGTATGAGAAATCATTGAATTTCCCATAGGAAAAGTGGGTGCCTAAACGTTTGCTCTCACAAAGCCCCGCCTAATTCAACAAAACTCCTCCTTGAAGCTGCAGTCTCCAGCTGAGGTTCCTCCTCACAGAGCACCCCTCCCCCGCCTCTGCCCCTCTCAGCAGACACCTGGGGAAAATGTGCGTTTGGTGAGCCTCTCATATGAACTACTATCCAGCATGAACTGTTGTTAACAGCATAATGAGAAGCATTATTGTGATAAGGCGCAGAAGGCGGAGTGTCAGAAAGAGCAATAGATTCTTATAGTGACAATATCAAGGCATCAAATTGATAAACATAATTTTTATAGCAACTGAAGGTAGCATAGTTAATTGTGCTATAGAATGGCACTATGTGTCTGGAATACGACCACTTTAAAAAGAGATTTCCAGAGCTTTGGACATTTTGTAACTCAATGCTTCTTTACACATCTACACAACTTCATCTCTGACCTGTCTGGTGTTGTTCTTTGGACTGAGTGATGCTTCTGAAGAATTCAAATAGCTGCATTCACAGTAAAATTTTACTTTCTATATTTTTAATCTATTATTGTTACCTAGTTATGTGGTTTAGGTAAAGGAAATTGATAACGTTATATTTTGAAAACTACAATTAGTGTTTTCAGTGGCACTATCGCCCTACAATAAGAAGGTCCAGTGTTTGAATACTGCCTTTAGAGTTTTCATGTTTGTGTTGCTCTAACTTAAAATATTCAATTAAAAAATGTCGATTTTGTGAATATATGGTGACAAAATTGGAAAAGATTGAGGGACTGAGGTGAAGCGCGCAACCCATACCTCAGCCTTAGTCCTCTATTTGGGTCCTGGCCCTGTGATCTTTGACGCATGTGTTCCTCTTCTCTCACAATCTGCTTGTTTGTTTCAACACTGTCAAATAAAAGTCACTAGAGCAGAAAAGAAAAAACAAATCCTTAAAGAAAAATACTGACACATATGTTTGCACTGTAGTGCACTTAAAGTTGAGCAACGCAAGCAAAACTTGATTAGTGACCTATCTGTGATGTTTCAAAACTTAGTGTGGAACAGTCTAACAAAAATAATCTTTCTAATTTAGAGTTTAAATCGGATCATATAAGAATGACAAATAAAAACAAACCTTCTGTCTTGTTTCTTTTTTTAGAATCTATTGTCAGGACACAGAGAGACATTTACAAAACAATTACCTAGACATCAGCTCCAATGTGAGGTTAAGAATAAAGGTTGGACAGAGAGCTAGAGGATATAGAAACTTTAGTTTTGGGCATTGTTTCCAGTTGACATGAATTCAGCTATGTGAGTTTCAACATAAACAGAAAAGGAATGAGAAAATAATTGTGGCTGACGGCTTGTCAGTCTTCATGTTTTTGGTGATAGAGTTCTTTCCAGGGTTTGGGATTTCTCAGTATGTTATTTAAACTTTTGTATGTCTTAATGCATGTTGTTAGAGTTGAGAGAGTTTAGAAGTGTTAACTAGTTTAAATAAGCTTTCATTATTGTACGTTGTGATCTTTTCAGAAGAAATGCAGTGGTGAACAACTAAAGTTTTCAGTGCCCTACAATTTTGAGGTGTTTCCTGGATCCAACACACTGGAGTCAGATCAATGGGTCATTAAAAGGTTGCTGTAGATGTTACCGGCACCAGTATCAAGTGGCGCACAGGCAGAGGAATCCTGTGCAACCAAGATCTGTGGAACACAGAGGAAACAAATTGCTATGATGTTACTTTGGCAAGAGCTCGTTTATTCTGAGCCGCACATTTTCAATTAAAGAAAAACAAACAAATAATTAAATGAATAAAACAAAACATTCCATCTACAACACGTAGTAAACACCAGCGTTTGGCAGTTACAACTGTTTTTCTTAATCACCAACGTTTGGCAGTTACATCGGTTACAAAAGAGATCATACCTACCACAAAAAAATATGAGAAATAAAAATACTGCAACACTCCCCAAATACTAATATGGCTACAAGGCCCAAACACAACATTGACTTATTAGGCAATTTAAATAAATACATAAATAAATAAATAAATCCCAAAGGCTCCAACAACAAAAAGCAAGCCATCTACCGACACCAAAGCTCAGTACAAAATGTCCAAATTACACACACAAGTTACATGAAACACTACAAAACTAATCTTTTTTTGCATATTTACAAAACATTTAAAATAAGCTGTCTCTATGGGCTTATAAAAGTTGCCTTTTATCCTACATGTGGATCACAGAGGAAACAAATTGCTACGATGTTATTCTGGCAAGAGCTCGTTTATTCTGAGCCGCGCATGCCCAGAGCCAGAAAACCAATTCTCCCTGTTAGATCCACAGCGACTCGACAGCGCCCCCACTGGCAGGAAGCCGTATGCACACAGCACATGTCTATATGTCTACAAACACAACCTTCAAAGAATTAAACATATAAAGTAATATTTTGTGAAGTAAAATAAATGCTTTTGAAACTGTTCAACAAAATAAATTTGAAAAACAATTATGGTGTGAAGTTTATTACGTGTCCAAGAAATATTTGAAGAATTATGGGGTATGTCTCTAAAAGCTTAGTACATCTAGAGACTGAAATAATTATTCGTCCATCATTTTTCTGTAAAAATAGCTCAAATTTTGTCAGATTTTGAGATGTCAAGTTTTGGACAATGTATTCATTCAATTTATATAAACCTTGACTGGGCCGATCAAACATATAACTTCACTTTGATCAAAAGTATTCCACTGAAACTCATAATGCATGTTTAGGGTTGTTGTCCATCTGAAATATAAACCTCAAGTCTTAGAGCTTTTTCTAACTTCTATGCCATTTACTTTGGTTCAAATTAGTTAGTGTTATGTTAGGATTATTATTCAGAGCTTGTTTTATATGACAGAGCATTTTGAATGTAGCCAGGAGCTTTATTTTTAGTTTTCTTCTGACCAGAAGATCTTCCATATGCTTGCTTTGCTCACTACTTGATTTTTAAACAGATTTGTGAAATGCACCAGTGAAAGTTATTCTGTTGATAGATCCTCCCATCTGAGCTGTGGCTCTTTGCAGCTCCTTCCAAGTTGGATATTCATCTAACTTTGATGTCTTTGCTGATTCTCAGATAAATGGTCTCCTTGCCTGGAGTGTCAGTTTAGGTTGAAAAAAAATGTTTGAAAATGCTGTACCATTTTGTCACCATTTCACATTTTTAAACCAAAGCCAATTTGTTTAAAATTGGCTTTTGTTTTAAACGCTACGGTGGCCGACAGGTGCAAATGCGCAGCAAAAGAGAAAACATGCAAACAAACAAAAAACACGCGCACAAATTAAATGCGGCAAGCAAAAAGCGAATGAAATGCAGCAAACAAAAAGAGAGACGCAAACAAAAAAGAAGACACCCCCGAGTGAAATGCAGCAAACAAAAAGAGAGACGCAAACAAAAAAGAAGACACCCCCGAATGAAATGCAGCAAACAAAAAGAGAGACGCAAACAAAAAAGAAGACACCCCCGAATGAAATGCAGCAAACAAAAAGAGAGACGCAAACAAAAAAGAAGACATCCCCGAATGAAATGCAGCAAACAAAAAGAGAGACGCAAACAAAAAAGAAAACACCCCCGAATGAAATGCAGCAAACAAAAAGTGTTGAAAACGGAAGTGCTCCAGACCACTAGGGGGAGTCAAAGAAAATAGTATTCATTTCTATGGGACCAGATGCAAGATTCAGAGAAAGAAATTTGAAAGAAAGTAAAGGTACGTATTACTATATTTCTTTTCAGATACGCCGTCTTTTATAATATTATAGAATAACAGAATAATTTATGGGTAGCGTGATAGACTTTGTGTCAGTCATACCGTTCTGGGCTCGGTCTCGACTCTTTGACTCCCCCTAGTGGTCTGGAGCACTTCCGTTTTCAACACTTTTTGTTTGCTGCATTTCATTCGGGGGTGTCTTCTTTTTTGTTTGCGTCTCACTTTTTGTTTGCTGCATTTCATTCGGGGGTGTCTTCTTTTTTGTTTGCGTCTCTCTTTTTGTTTGCTGCATTTTATTCGCTTTTTGCTTGCCGCATTTAATTTGTGCGCGTGTTTTTTGTTTGTTTGCATGTTTTCTCTTTTGCTGCGCATTTGCACCTGTCGGCCACCGTAAAAGGCCAATTTTAAAACAAAACGGAAATTGTGATTGTGATTATAATGTCACAAAATATGCTACATTTTAAGTAGTATTTGTACGTTTGAGAGATATTCCTCTAAGTATTCTGTTGTAGCTATATTTTTACTCTGCTTGTTTTAGAGTTGCCACTTTAATCAGCTGCAAATTGGAATTCAACTCAGAAATTTTGGAGAACAGGAGTGATAGCGGTGCTGCTCATCAGAGTCATCTCTCATTATGGAAAGATTATGGTCTTCAGTCAATGGCAGAAATAAAGAAATACAATAGATGCCATCAGCAACAGTGTTCACCAGAAAACCGTAACTGACTGCAAAGTACGGTAGCTTGCAAGCTGTTCCTTTTTCCCAGTGGTTGGAGTCCAGGGTTGAACAATTTTATTAATATCACAGTAATCAAAATATTTTAATCTCAGTATTTTTGACCCAATTAACAGTGACACACACACATGCACGCCTACACGCATACACACACACACACATACATATATATATATATGTATATATATATACTATAGAAAAATAAAATATTGCAATAATAATAATAATAAACTTCCCCTTCTGTCTGCTTTGTTTACAAAGTTTACCTCAAGAAAGCTTCAAGAAAGAAAGATTCAGAGAGCTTGTGCTCAGTTAGCTACAGGGCGAGAGGATCTAGCTCTATTAACTTGTGCCAATGTAAACACAGCAATTCCTTCCCAATTAGAAACGCTAAATGCATTAGACTCGGTGCAATACCAAGGCCTTTTCATGCAATTAATGTGGCCTTAGTCTCCAGTTGCTGCTTGGAATGGCTGAGATGGTTAAGATGGATACAGTTTCAGTTGAAGGCCAGTCACTAGAAGTCTGATTGGGCTGGCTGGAGTCATCATGGAAGTATAAACATGAGGTCGGATGGGCGTTTGGTGGTTGGGGTTTTCTTTGGGTCAGCCATGGAACAAATCGTCCTATCGACTGACCTAACTTACTTACTGGGGAGCACTGGAATTTCTAAGAGAAGGGGGTAGCTCTGAGGAAACGGAAGCAGCATTTCAGCTGTGTAAATTAGATACAAAGGGGATATAATGAGGATAAGTCAATTCAACTTTGAACTGCAGTCACTATAAATCTGAAATGACACACCTATTTTGCAGTTAAACACTGAATTACATCAAATGTTGCCTTATTGCAAGATGTGTAAATATTCTAATGAATTACAACAAAATTTTAAATTGGGAAATGTTTTGTAACAGAATTTTAAGGCAAATATTTATTATATTGTGGAATTTTAATCATAATGGTATTTAAAGGCGCAGCATTGGGGAACATATTCAAGGGGATGACAAGATGGCAGCCACTAATCCTTTTGAGATGGCACATTAAAACCAAAAACCATAACAGAATTTTAATTTGTGTCATATACAGGGAGGAAGGGTGAATTAGTGGTCGAGTGATTAGTGCACAGTGACATTAAATTATTATTCAATAATTAGGTAAATAATGAGTGCAGGATGGTGTAAAGGTAAAACAAATGCAAATAAATAACAGATTAATTGATCAAATGAATATATGTAACAAAAAATAGGCTTGGGGGATTAAGTTAGGTTAGGTAATGCTTTATTAATCCACAGCAAATTATAATATTTATGGGGCCTCGATGCTGTCTTATTTGCACCACTGACCGGATATGTATCAATTGGGCTCCTATTTAGAAGACATCTAGTTGTAAAATCTTTTTTAACATTAATATAAAGTAAGTGTAGATGACATTATGCATATTTTGGCACTAACATGTAAAATAAAATGTTCAAAATGCCCATTTTAGCTTAAAGAAAAACTGCAACATAACAGTTGCAGGTGAAATAAATATCTATTTATATCTATTTATTTCACCAAGGTGAATGTCATGTCCAAATTATGACACAAGTGTGGCCTTCTTCAGGAAAAGACAGCAAGAGAAAACTGGGATTAACTGGTAACAACACAAAGGAAACAGAATACCATTGTTCCAAGCCTCCTTTGTCCAGCAGGCATTGTTCAGTGTGTGTTCCTGGTGTTGTTGATTTGCACATCAGCCTGGGGTGCTGTACTCTCTCAAAGATAGTTTGCTAACAGAGCTTTCACTCCATTGCCTCTAATGAAAATCCATACTAAACATTTAGCTCTGTGTGAGAAAGGGGGGAAATTCAATAAGACACATAACATAATTTATAAATTACAGGAAGAAGCAATCGAACCGACAGGCAAAATGCAGAGATGTTTCTTTGATTCTGCTTGCTAATTTTGGCACATTTTGAGGACAGAATCTAAACGCCCGAGTGAGAAGTGTGTGTGCGTGTGTGTGAGATGAGACCAAAACCTCATTTTCCCTTACAAAATGAAATCCAGCTTTGTTTTTCATTCAGTCTGTTCTTCCACAAAAATTATTAGTCATGCCGCCAGCAATGTCTCCACTGAGGTATTCCCCAAACTAATGGTCGCTCTTGGACAGCACCGTCGATAGTAAACTAATCTGCAGCCTGCGAGGCACAGGAAACAGATCTCATTAGCACTCATTGAACTATCTTCTAAGGAAACTTTCATCTTTAGACCACTCTGACAACAGGCCTGAAAGCCAGACTAATGTCACTTACTAGTTCTGAGTTTAATGGGTGCCTGAAAATGTCTCATAGATGGATGAGCAGTAAATGAGTGTAGTAACCTGAGTTATTTTTTTCCTTATGCATTCTTGCAGCAGTCAACACAGCTTAAGCAATAGTTTGAAGTGCTGTATATGGCTATATATAAAGTTTTCTTACTGTTTTAACTTATACAACATTTTAAGCACCTGAAATCAATTCTTTATGCATTTTGCTTTTGTGCATGCCATACTTTATTCAAACACATTTTCTTTTCAGTGTAAAACGCAAAATAAATATGTCTATAATATTCATTAATACCCTCAATAATAACCGTAGTATATGTACACTTATTTCGCACTTTGGAAATATAAAGCATCTGAAAATACATAAAGACCGCTCCATTATAATAGCTTTTGAAATGAACTCATAGTTGAAAAAAGAGCGCCGCACTGTGGCCAAAGAACAAACAAGCATCTGTAGAACTTAAAATTAGATGCCCACTTCATAGCGTCGTGTTCTCCACAGTGAACAGCTAAAATGCCATTTTTGTGTCCATTTTTAGTGGGTGGGTGCTGTGTCTTTTGTATGCAAGCCAGTTCTTTCGTACAATTTGCAACAAAGACAACAAATCCGGGTAGATTGTGACGATTTATGCATTTAGTACCACTAAGGGGCGATATTAAATAAATCTCACCTATCGCGAGATTTGAAGTTCTCTCCTCGTTTGTTTACAACCCGAGAACTTCCTGTTAGCTTTACTTCAGCTTTGTCCGTGTTTGCTAACAGCTTCAGTTTAGCTAAACGTCCGTTTTAAAGATGGGATGTGATGGTGGGACGATTCCAAAAAGACATGAGTTGGTGAAAGGACCAAAAAAAGTTGAAAAGGTTTGTGAGTGTTTCTTTATATTTCGTTTAAAATAGGGTGGCAGTCAGTGGCTCGCTAATGCTAACGGCTAAACTTGTTATACGCATGTAGTTATTTGTTGTTTTACCTAATTTAGAGACATTTTTTCTTATAGACATATTTATACTTGCAGAGTTAGTAGCAATTATATAAAGCTTACCTCTGGTGACACGTATTTGTGTTATTAACGAGCTAAAGACAAGACTAGTTACTTAACGTAGTAGCCTTTCTGATAACCCCAGGTTGACAAGAATGCTGAACTCGCTGCCAAGTGGAAGTACTGCGCCTTGAGCCAAGAAAAACTCAGGCGACCCATCGTTTCATGTGAACTGGGCAGGTAAGATGTTTTAATCAACACAAAATAATAATAATGATAAATTATATGTTATCGTAATGATACCCATGAGATTGGGCCCATTCAGTTTTACTTTGCATTCTTAAATTAATCTATTTAAATGACCTGAAATATTTGACGATGTTGTTTTCCAGACTTTATAACAAAGATGCTATCATTGAATACCTCCTGGATAAATCTGCTGAAAGACCAAACGCCGAGGCTGTTACGCACATCCGTGGGATTAAGGTATATTTATTGTAAAGTGGAAAAAATACATTTTGATGTTTAAGCTCAAATGACTTCGTCTGTTTATTTTATAACCTTTTGGGAATCATTCTGTCCTTGCAGGATATAAAGGAGCTCAACTTGACTGATAACCCTGAATGGGAGGGAGAGAGGAGAAATGCAAAAGGAGACAGATATGAGGACATCCACTGTGGCATGTTCATCTGTCCTGTTGTTGGCCTAGAGATGAATGGAAAGCACAGGTAATAAATAGTATTTTCTTTCCTTATACCTAAAATTGCATAATAAAGACCTGAAAAAAATGCCACACAATGTTTTCATGTAGGTTCAAAGTATATAATCTGGGGCAGGGCTGCATAATTTTATTGATTCTACCATACTCATCAATATTTTGTTTCCTCAGAAAGTAAAGATTTTTAATCCTCGAGTATTGACACATTAAATCCTACTTTGAGTTTTATGTCGAATCCACATATATTAAATGACATCTATCACACATGGCATTTTTTTACCCAGTTGCTCATGTACGTTAAAAATGACATGTAATGTAACAACCAGTTCCAATTATTTAAATAATGAAGTAGATAAATTACATTATCTAATACAATTGAATAAGACACAAAAGGTTCCATTTTTGCATAATCAAATACACAAAGCCACAGAATTAATATTTAAACAAAGTAAATGTATAACAAAAACAGCATTTTTTTACACCAGTATTACATCATCAGTTCAATTAAGTCAATCCAAGTCTGTGGAACAGTCACAAAATGTCATTAAAATCACTCTGTCCCTCTAAAATTTTTCAGAAAATCTTAAAAATGTATTGAATCTTATCAAGTCATATTGTTTGCTGAATATCATGATATATATTGTTTTGTGAGCAGAATATCACATATCGTATTGTATCGTGAGATTAGTGTAATCTAATCTCACGGACAAAGTCATCTAATCGCTAGATTAGATTACGATATCTAAACTATCACATATAGATTAGATATCGTATTGTATCGTGAGATTAGTGTATTGCTACATCCCTAATCTCGGGTATGTTCCTGTTGCAGATGGTATGCTAAAGATTTGTGTCCTTTAGAAATTCTGTTGCAACTCTTTGTTTTATATGTACTCATTATTCTTCCCAGACAGGTGCTGTTTTCTGGTACCTTAGGAATTCTGACATGTCGTGTAATTTTCAGTACTCCCATTACCGCATTTTTAAAAATACTGGCAAAGCTGTAAAGTTTTTAAAGTTAAAAAAACTGTACAATTATAACTTTACCAACACTAAAGTGAGGAATAATTTTAATATGTTGAAAGTCAACTACAATTGTATCCTTGATTATTAAAATGTTTTTTATCTGCTATGAGATGCAGTGATTGGTCAACAAAAACAAAATACAAGTTTACTTTGTTCATGAAAAAATCCTTAGATACTTGAGAAACTAGGAAAAAACTGAGAAAGCACTTATGCTCTATTTGTTTTCCTTTTAGGTTCTGCTACTTGCAGACCTGTGGTTGTGCGTTTTCAGACAGGGCCCTTAAGGAGATAAAGACTGAGATCTGCCATAAGGTAAGCATTTTAAAATATATATATATATATATATATATATATATATATATATATATATATTTACTATTGTTATTCTCCCTTTTTTGCTACTTACAAGTATTTTTTATGTCTTTGTGTGATTTCACATAACTGTTTAGTCAGTGAAATCTCAATGGCCCCTGGCTCACTGTTGATCGTATGTGGCTCATTATCTGGTGCCATCCTGGGTTCGACATAGCCTGGGTAGTTGATGGGAAGAGCACTGGTAATGACTTTTTGAAAAACTCAGACCTTAATCTGACAAAAAAAAAATTGTCTGTCCTCCTTTTTATTTTCTCTTCTCGTTTGTACTATGCAATGCACAAATTAAACACAGCACAAACACCCAATACCAACTACCAGGCATAGTGTTGGAGGGGGGATGATTTGGGCTTCCTTTGTTGTTATACATGACCTGTGTATGTGGAAGTCATTGGTGACAGTAAACCTATCTGTTTACAAAAGTACTCTACAGTAGAGAGAGAAACTATTAATGTGACATGTAACAGTTATGGGCTAAGCAGCTAACTGCAGCTACATAAGCAGCATCAGAAGAGTGGCCTTTAAGGAGCCTGAGGTGTGAAAAAAACAGGAGGCAGTGCTTTTTAGTTTTGGTGAATATATATTAAGTGATTTGAATAAAAAAAACATACAACTTAGCCACAATCAGCACTAACAGAATCCCGGTGACTGTCCAGGTAAACAATGCCAGTGATTCCAGCAATCAAATCAATAGGTTCAAAGATTTTTGGAGGAATTCTTGAGGAAGATGCCAACAGCAAGCCACAATCAGTGGAACAGGTGAGGATCTTTTACTGTGCACTGGAGGCGGGGCTTTAAATAAATTAGCAGAGTTTGGGCAACACAGGAAGTGGGCCCGCAAAAATAAAAGTCCTTTACTAATTGCGGGTTACAGACAGCATGATATGGGCTCTTTGCACCTCAGCTTCCGCGTTCGGGGAAAAGTGGCTCAATCTTTTCCGATCTATTGCAAAAGGCTCTTTACACTCGGTATTTGCAGGGCTTGTCCAAGGTAACAATTAATGATGTACATCGATCCGAAGCCCTGACAAGTAAACTGGAGAAAGGTTTTAAGATGTACGCCTCATTATACACAGATACGAAGGTGAGTTTTACTTTCTTTAAACTTTGTGGCTAACATTAGCTTTAGCTTATTCTAGACATTTTTCTTGTAAAAATGTGCTATTTAAGTATCTAAACATTTTTCATCATTCATTAACGGACAATGTTTTTACCTTGTTTTCAAGTATATTACGTGCGTTTATTGTCGTTAGTGTCAGAGACCAAGTAATGGGGGATTTTACGGTTCAGGCTTTTTGCTTCTGAAGCCTGAGGAACAACAAGCGCATAGCTTAACAGTAGAGCAGCTCTGGTGTCAGAGTTCTAGTTCAGCTGACTGTTCAGGTTCAGAGTTGTTGCTTTTAGAAAAATATGACCGTGTTCCTTAAGGTCTCTGTGTTATTTCGTTTTATTAGTTTTGCATGTTTCGTGTGAAGCAGGACGGTGTTTACAGCGGTGTTTACAGTGGTGTGTACAGGCGGATCAGTTGCTCGACTGTCTGGCTCTGGTCTGCTCTCTCGTTCCCATAAACGCTCTTTCAGGCTGAATACAGAAGTGATTTCATGGAAATAACACAGGAGGCTCCTTTACCTTCTTCTTTAGGCTGAAGAAGCTCATCCGGAGTGAAGTAAAGGCTGTAAACTTTGCTGTGCGGCGTTAGCTTTAACTGGTAGCGACGAATATTTACAAACCATCGTCTTCTTAATTCAGGACCGCTTGGAAATCCATGAAACCTTAAAAGCCCATTATATTAGGAAGACAACAATGTTCATAGTATTGTTTTATTTGCATCTGAAATAAGACTTTGTCTTTTCTAGCTGTCATGGTAACTCAAAGCCGAAAAAAGAGAGCCGCATTTGCGCATGCAGTTGTGACGTCAGCGCAGCAGGTGCAAAGAGCCCATTGGCTGAAACAGGTTCATCAGCAGATAAATGACCTGAAACAACAGCAAATCCACGACAGAATTACTGAAAATAACATAAATCAAGGTGTTATAATGGTCGAGTCAAAGACCAGACTTCTTGTAGTATGATCTGCAGATAGGTTTTCTTAAAAAGATGAAACCACATCTGATGTTGTGTAGAAAATGACAATTGTTGCTTTTGCTGCTAAAAGTGGCCCAATGAGCCAGCAAATAATTGGAGATGTACCAGTTGTTTCCCATGGTTGTAGTCGTTTCGTAGTTGCATTGTTCACATTTCCGCTTGACTTTTCTGACCCAATTGTAGCCACATGGGAATCTCTCAGCAATGGAATTAGAAGTTATTTTAGTTATTGACCTTTTAGTTTGACATAACTTCAAGGTTGTGGTTACAATTTCTCTAGGTTAGGCTACTTTTAGAAATAAGGCAGTAGATAAAAGCTGACCTCTTTTGGTGCCTCTGTTGAAGTAAAAGTATGTTGAAGACAGTTATGGTCTAGCTGTTTTGAGTTAGTCAAAAATAAGGCTAAGCTACCAAAAATAACTGTCTTTCTCATGAGAAACTGACCCTGATACAAGCTGGGACTTCAGCTCGTATGGGCTTGTGACACATTATCTTTTGGGGCTATCATGCTGGCTGACTGTAAAGGGTTTATTTTTAGATGTGCTTTTGCGTTCCATGGAGGAACATACTGTAGGAACATGTTAAAATGCTTGCTGGGAAATTTGGAGAATGCGAGAAAATGTTGAATGGTTAGCTAAAAATGTTTGACACGCATTTCTGTTCATTTTCAGTTTGTAGTTGTGTTGAAGAGTTTTTCTATTTGGACTTTAGGAGTGGAATATTAGAATTTTAGGCCTGAACATATAAGAAAAATAGCCCCGTTTCTCAGATTTATGTCCGATTTTTAGTTATTTCATACAATTTAATGACTAATAACTGTAGATCTTGCTTGGTATCTCAGTATTTGTATCTTGGAGCAGGACCACACCTAAACAATTCTTTGTGATATGAAGGTAGAATTGACCTCAGTACATTTCTACAGCTGTGTTTGATCTTTTAATTTCATGGTAAGACTTTCAGAGCTTTCACTTTTTAATAATAATCTAGCGCTTACCTTACATCACAGAAACAAATGTAGCGATAGTCAATGAACAGAATTAACAGAAAAAAACAATTTGTTCTAGAAGTTGAACGTTTCTTTTCACATTGTCTTTATTTTTTTTACATATATTTAATATTAAAACAATAAATTACTTTATAAAAAATTTCCCTTTTAAGCTGTACATAATATGAAATTATGGTTTTAAATAAATAACTAACTGTTTTTCAAACACTTTGTGTGACAAATATGTCAAAACAGTGTAGACAATGAATAATCGCAGGAAAATAAGAGTTTAATAAATAGTGCAGTTATGCTGCTCTCACAACTTAGGGCACTGGATTCACGTTTTGACATAGACAGGTAGGGAGACTCCATAGATTTATCAGCAAAATGATGTCAGCAGCGATTTCAACACTTCGGTTTCAGAAGTTAATTGAGTTATTGTGGGAGCATAGCAGCCATGATGGATTTATAGGAACAGTTGCCTGGTTCAGAACTTTGTTTCTGTGCCATTGCTCCAAACAGTCTAGTGCCTCTGGAAATGTATTAATCTCAAACTTATTGGCGAACATGCCCTTCTTCTCGATGATCCATGGAATGTCTTCTATCCCATAGACACAGATGTCCCGTGCATAATGCCCTGGAAAAAAAGAAGAAAAAAAAACATTTAAAGAAAAATCTGAACTGCACATATTTTTCTAAGTTTCACACCCAGTACTGTAAACCAGCATAATTTTACAGTCTTATACCTTTGCAACCATCATGTGTCTTTCCTTCTTGGTCCCTCCACTTGATTGCCCGGATAGCTCCTTCCCAACCTCCATCAATACGACTGCCTGGAGCTTCTGCATGCAACATGACAATGTGAACATGAACAGCTGTACCAAAATTACAGAAGTGTGTTTACAAACATGAGAAAAACATGAACCTTTACGTTAAAGCTTTAGTTTATATTCATACATCATCTCAGAAAAAATGTCACATTCTATTCCACAGAAAAACTTAAAGAAAAATGTAGCATATTTGTTATCACTCTTAAGAAAGTAAGGAAATTTAAATATAATTTACTTTTAAGTAAGATCAAAGCAATCTGTAATTTTGTATCCAAATACGTTTTTAATCTAACTCAAAATGAATTGTAGTGTAATAAATTATTGATCATTAACTGACAATTTTTAGATTTAAAAGTTTTATCTGACAGTAGAAAATATTTTTTTCATTTGTAAGTTTAAAAACTAAAACATTTATAATACTATTTAACCAAAAAAAAAGATTTCAATAAGACATCCTATGAGGATTTGATTTGTTTTTTTCACTGCTTATGTCATGCAGTCACAGTTCTGATTGCACAAGTATTTCCAAAACATTTGAATTTCTCTGCACTCTTAGAGACTTGTGGATGAGTCCACTTATGTAGTACTCAGTGATGTGATGCATGTATGACTAAAGGGAAGTCTGATTTCTCAAAGATATTCCTTTTCCTGACAAGTAATGGAATGAATTAACTGTTTTCTGTCAACAGCAACAGTCACAGCATCACAACGTCCAGCATAAACCTTTTTTAAAGTCCCTCCCAAAGTCTTTTGTGCAGAAATTGTGTCATACATCCTGGTAAAAATATTGAAAAGCAAGCGCACACCCTAGTTTTATGAGTTCTCTGTTTGTGTAGCCTGTTGGAACAGCAGCTTATCTACAGCAGAGAGGAAATGGATGAGCTCGTCAGGAAAGCCAGCTCTGTCCCCATGTGCCCCCTGGACCCAATGCAGGTGGCGGGAGACAAAAGGACTCTGGCTACAATTAAATAACATCACTGATGGCCAGTGACAGACTGTTGCATTCTAAGGCTGCATTCACACTGCAGCCTGAAGTGACCCTTTTGTAAAATCGAATGTTTTTGCCAGGTACGTTCACATTTTCACACATATGCGACCTGTATGTATTCTGCAGTCTGAACGGACAAACGACCTGAAAGTGTCCCGCATGCGCAGCAAAGGGCCCAATAGCTTCAGCGTTCTCAGTGCCAGGGTGAAATATTCTTTTGCTTGTCTCATCAGTTACTTGGTTGATGTGACATTCCAAATTTTACAAAGTGCTAACAATAAATGATGTAATGCTGTCTCACATTATGTGAACATAAGCTGTTTGATCCTGTTGAAATGTTTGGCACTTCTTGAGTTTCCTGTGTGGGTCATCCCTCTCAGCATTTTAAACTCATGTCAGTTAAACTCCTTAGATTTGTCCAATTGGATTAGATTGTGTGTGTCTGTTTGCACAAGCAGATTACCTTTTATGTGGTTGAGTGTCACAAAGTAGTGCTCATCTGGACTAAATGTGTCTTTGGACCACTCCAGGAAGTCATGGGCTATTTGGTTTTTCAGAACAAAGTCCACAAAATCTCTTGTGAGAGCATAGTATGCTGTTCCAAAATAAATTTTCAAATTGTGAGGAGGAGGAGGTTTTGTGTGTCTTGGCAGCCTTGGGACAACATGTGACCCTACAATCTCATGATGCTGGAATCGTGTTCTGTGCTTCATGGTGGCTGGCTGTTTGACTCCAGGTGTCATGTTTTTGTCCCTCCATTCATTGCTTTGCATATACTGCACCAGTTCCAGGTTGCTCATGGTTGGGAAATCTTGCCCACATAAATTTATTACTTTCCTCCAAGCTATCGGAGAGGCAGAGAGATCCTTCATGCAGTTCAAGTCAGCTTGCAAGCGTGAAAATCCTGCATATGTCACTTTTTCACTACGACTGGAGAGGAACACGTTATCAAAGCAACTGACGAGCTTTTGTACGGTTTCCTGGTACTCATTTGGAGCCTTGGCATCCACATGTATGCAGTAAACATTTTGTGGCATGTAGATAGCTCGAAGCATGCGAACAAAAATATCCAGCTCTTTGTGAATAGTGACAATGAAAGCCAGAGGATAGTTCTCTTCTTCATGACTCAGAGTTGCGTTGATAAAGTGTAGTTCCTTAGTCAAATTTGAACATTGTAGGTTGGTACTGTGTATATAACTTCCCACCTGTGGAAAGAAGACATACATATTCAGTTTCTTTACAGAGGTGGCATTGTATTTAATTGTTTTTAACAGTTCAGTTATTTAGAATGTACACTCACATTTTTGGGAAGTGCCAACCTGTTGTTCTGTTTCTCGTTCTGTGGATCAGGATTTATTATTTTACTTGTGTTCATTGTATTGCCCATTTTTTAATCATTTCTTTCTTTTATCGCCCTTATCAGACATGCTATTGTTGTATATACTGGTGCCAAGACGGGGCAAATCAATAAGCAAAGTACTGCTGAAATGTTATCAGTTGTCTGTAAATTTTTAACTGCTACCTTGACAAAATTAAGTTGAATGTAAAAGCTGTTGTGAACTTTATCAGTTAAAGAAAATACATACCTGACAGAAATTTTCTCTTTTCTCAATGCCAGCCAG
This sequence comes from Xiphophorus couchianus, assembly GCF_001444195.1. Classification (NCBI taxonomy): domain Eukaryota; kingdom Metazoa; phylum Chordata; class Actinopteri; order Cyprinodontiformes; family Poeciliidae; genus Xiphophorus; species Xiphophorus couchianus. The sequence goes on from NC_040247.1 coordinate 9,067,182, forward strand.
GGTGGGCTTACTTTCAGTGAGGAAAGGTCTGCTGCTTGTAGGTGTTCCCACTAGTTTAGTTCTACTCAGCCAATAAATGATTGAACACGCCACAACCCCCAGGCAGAACAGGAAGCTACATTTTCTGCCTCCAAGCTGGTGCATAATAGCCTTGTTTCACTCTTGTATTTCAGCACCACCACAGCTTATTCCTACGAAGAAACCCAGATTGGTTAGTTCCAGACAAATCTCTCTTTTGGGAATATCAAATAAGGTTAAACATGTAGGTCACATCTTATTGATGAAGCCACTTTTTAGTAGTCAAGTGTACAAAGTCTAGGGGCTAAAAGTGGATATCTGACATGCAACATATAAACTTTTTATTGGCCTTTTTCAGTTCCTTTTTCAGACTGTGAAAGAGTCTGGTCAACAGTACAGTATTATACATTTTGCATCCCATTATGTTAATTAAACTAATAACTACACAAACAAATAAATATTGTAAGTTGTACTTAACTGTGAAACAGAAGCAAAAAATAATGAAGCAGCTACTTTTCTGTTATAAAACACGTTTTTATGTGTCCCACTTTCTTTTGTAAGTCTGGACCACAAAAATGTCTTCCTGTATTGCAAGGCTTAACATTGATTCCTTAAACCTTGAAAAACATTAATTTTAATGGAGAAGAGCTACTTTCTTAAATAAAGTCTCTGGTCAGATGATGGGTGCATTCCCTTAAATAATAATACATTGTAAATAACTAATTTAATAAATTTATATAGGACTTTTCTAATCATATCAACCATGGAAAGCATTTTTACCCTATATCAACATTTACACAGCAGCACTAACAAGCACACACAATCATGTACCTACATACAGATCAGTAGACAACTTTGGGTTTAGTACCATGCCCAGCAGCACATCAATATGTGGCATGGGAAGTTAGAATCAAACCTAAAATATTCTTGTTACAAAACTCTTCACCCAAAGCCACAGTTGCATCTGTGGCTTACTTACAGCTAAGCCATTGTCAGAGGGGGATTATATGGTTTGGAAATATGTAGATTTTAACACTCATGTCTGTAGTTTTGGTATGCTCAACTGTTGGTAACACATGAATTGGTAGTTTTATTACATCATACAGCTAGCTTTTATTTCTTTTTCTAATTGCATGTGAATGCATAGTGGCTATGATATATAATTTTGTACGCTTAAATGATAAACATTTCATTACTTTCAATATTTGAGCAAACTCTAAATGACTATTACTTCCGTGCCCTTACTTTTTTGTGGATCTGTCAGAGTTTTTTTTAATTATTGTGGAAAAACGGTATGAATTTAAATGAAAACTTTACTTCTGTGTACACTTCAATGTTTTTGCATTGGTTATCTTGTAATCATTAGAAATGTATATAGAAGCTGTTGTCAGTCATTGTGAAATCTTGTGCTATCCTTAAGGTTGGAGCTATGAGGGTCCAGTAGTGCAAATAATTCTTCGCACTGATCATTCAAAGAAAGAGCAAAAAAAGTTCCACAAATGTATTTTATGCAACTATTATTCAGTAAGCTGTTGTGACATATATTGGAAAATGTTCTATCTTTCTTGTCTCTTTTACAGACTTGCCTAAATAAAGCTTAGAGGAAAAAAACTTCACATAAATGGGGCAATGGGTAAACATGGATGCTCCAGCTGATTGACAGAGTTGTTTTTACATATCTCATGTTCAAAGTGGCATAAAACCTCTGCCTGAACAAGCAAAGAGATTTTTTCACTCTTCTAAAATCATTCATGATGTACTAGAAAAAAAAATAAAAATGGCATGCTTTGTTGACTCCCATGCAGCACAAAAAAGGCACAATTCCCAGAGGGAAGTGATATGCTGAGGAAATATGTAGATTCTGTTCTGTTGAAATAATTTTCCCCAGTGGCCGTGTTGGTCTGTGGATTTGATAAAAGAAACAGCAGCTACTTGTATAGGAAATGCCTTACAGCTTTTCTTCCCGCCCTCAGATTGGGTGCTTTGAAAAAAAAAAAGTTTGCCTCACTGTTTTTTTTGTTTTTGCTTTGTCACAGTTAAAAAAGTTTCAAGTCATGTAAAAAGACAAAAAAACATCCAAGCCAAGCAACGCTAATGTAAAAATGTAATTGCCTTCCTCAATCATGAACATCTGAGCCCTAATGTGCCTCAGAGGAAATCAGCGGTCATGTTTCAAAAATAAAAATATAACTGGACTAAAATGGCTTTAATGGGAAAAAATAAGACTGAAAAAAAAAGAAAACACTGCCGATCAAAAAGAAGAAAAAGTCCCTTGTCCCGTTTCCCTAAATAAACATGTTCTAATCACTACGATCGTAAGCAGATATTTTCTGGACTGAGACAAAAGGGACATTTTTCGGGAAGGTATATGGTGACGTTTGAGAAAAAGAGCATCATACTGAAGGTCAAACACAGGGCTGAAATTGTGGTCGGGGTCTGCTTTGATGTTTCAGGAAAGCAGAGGAATTGCTGTAAATGAAAGCACGGTGAGTTCTGGTGAGTTCTGTTCACTACCAGAAAACCCTGAGGGACACTATCCAGTCCTCAGTTCATGACTTTAAGCTCATGCGTACTTGAGTCATATAGCAGTACAGTGATCCACCATTTTCACTTCTGAAGTCCTTAAGAATAAACAAACAATTTTGATGTTTATAGAGTGGCCCAGTCAAAGTCCAGGCTTAAATCCAATTAAGATTCTGTGCCATTACTCTATTTTATTATCAAAACCATTCCAATTTGTGTGCAATGAAACAATTCTGCAAAGAAGAGTGGGACAAAAATAAAACACTATTTGACACATATTCAAAACACTTGAGGACAGCTGTCACTACAAGCAGTTAATAGGTTGAGGGTTTCTTCTCTTCTTTTTTTTCTATGCTATGTCGGGTTTTAATAGCTTTTTATTCTTGGCGAATTTAAAAATTTGAAATCCACGTTTTGTATTTACATAGGTTGTCCTTGTCTTAGTGTAAAATTTGTTTGATATTCTTAAATATCAGAAACATCAACATGAAACAGCAGAAAACATTAAGGGACAAATACATCTGAACAGTGTAGTCTTTAGTTTTACAAGACAACTGTTCCACTTCCCTCACACTTTTATCTCAATTATTTCTATTCTGTGTATATCAAACTCTTAAATCATCATTTGTGTCAAAAACAAATTCAAAAACATGCTAATTTACCTCCAGTCGGCAGTTCAGTCTGTTGTCTCTATGAAGAAATAACGCTTTAAATCTTCAATCCTCTCAGGCTTCAATGCTCTTCAGAGCTGTCAGACTACAACCCGCACAGAGAAGTCCTCTCCACTAGCTCCATCAAGAAGAACAGCAGCAGAAATATGTACACTACTTCAGAGCTATATTTGGTTGTAAAGATTGCTTTGTTGTGCTCTGGTGCGGGGCTGAGTCCTCTGAGCTCCAGTGTCCAGTGTGTTATGCTCGAGTTGTACTCATTGCTGATTAGGTGGCTCCTCCTCATATCCCTGTGAGAAAAGGTTCATCCTTCCCTGGTTACCAGCAGTAACACAAAATTACACACGTGACATACAGGAACAGACTCACTCATTGCACTCTAAGGTTTTTTTCCACTCTCCTCCCACATATGGCTTCCTACTTGCTTGTACTTGTGTTTCTCTTCCTCCTTTCATTTTCCTCTGTTTTACCTCAACCCGTTTTGTCTGTCTCTTTGCTCTTTGCCCCTCCATGTGTAATTAGGTCGTATGTAATGAATCATCCACACAGCTCTTCCTGGTAAATACCAACCCTCTTGTTCTCCTTCCTGCAGATGATCAACTCTAACAAGTTCCTACTTGCCCTATTTGTTGATCTGATTTTAAAGTGCTTCGCTTTCCAGCGGTCTGCCTTCTGTGGTAATGGCAGCATGAGAGTTAATGACTTCAGAGCAACACGCACAGAGGTTGTTTGCTGCTTGGTCAGCTTCTGCGTATATCCCTCTTCTGTTGGATAGAGCACATGGCCAGAGTCCACACCCACAGTGGGGTATGATCGCACAATAGATCTCTTGCTGGTTGTTCCCCCTTTTAATATTTGTGGGTGTAATTTCCTTTTTATTACAAGGAAGTCATTTTTCTTGTTCTGTTCTTGTGGTACAGACATGTACACATGAAGGATTTTTGATCTCTGAAAATACTTTTGAGTGTAGCATGTTTTGTTTGTCATGTGAAAATGGGTACAAATTTGTTGCCAAAAAGGGTCTAAGCAGAAATTACATTTGCTAGCCATTGCAATGGCAGCAAAGCTTGAGAACTATGTAACTAAAGCTTCATTATTGTTGTGCCACTAGATTATGCAAAGCGCGTACAGTATTGTTTATAGTGTTTTTTTTTTTATATTTTATGGTAACACTTTATTGAAGGGGTGTGCATAAGACTGACATTTCAGTGTCATAAATATGACTTAACATCTGTCATGAACATGAGTAAGTCCTCATGAATGTTTGACTTTTGTCATGAAGTGTCGTTCTGTAAATAATGACACTTTTAATGCAAAGTTGGCACTTTTAATGGACTTTTAATGCAAATTTTAGTAGAACTTTGCATTAAAATTCTATTAAAACTTTAATGCAAATTAAAACTGCATCATTCGGTCATTATTGACCGAATGATGCAAAGTTTACACTATTTTAATGGAATTTTAATGACTTTTAGTGCAACTTTCCATTAAAAGTGGCATTATTTATCAAGTGACATTTCATGACAACAGTTGTAAACATTCATGGACTCATTCATGTTCATGACAGGTGTTATGTCATGTTTATGACAGTGTCATGTCAGTCTAATGCACACCCCTTCAAATAAAGTGTTACAGATGTTATTACATGTGTGGACAACTACGGTAATTGAATTTTCCTACATTCATTTCATTGTCTCATTACGTAAACTGAATACATCCTGAAAACATGTAAAAAGCCTCCCATATTTTGCTATTTGCCTCTTTTGTCTATCTAATCAGTGCCACATACCCCTCACACATTTTGTTGCAGATTTCCATTAATCATCCTAAACAAACAATTCATTTGCAAGACAAAGCAGGACCACATCTACTTGTTGGATGTGCTTCTCGAACTCATTTAACCCTGGCAGACCTACCTATTGGACCAGTATATGAATCAAACGTGCCCGTGTGAATTTTGTGAAAAATATTAAAATATTAAGACACTCGTAGTTTTTTGCTAAAGCAAATGCAGGTTATTCAATAGACAAACTTATTTTTTGGTTTCTGTTAAATTCAGCATAATTGCTCTTTGATGAAATCACATGTATTTTCAGTTGCATTCTTATAGAAAATTAAATACAGTCACTTAAACGCAAGTACGGTTCAGCCTAAAATTATTCTGCCCCTTGATAGATTTAGGTTTTTTGATGGAGATTTAGGTTTTGCTGATTGAAAGTAATATTAGTTTTATTTTAAGGTCGCTCAGCCACAAGCATGACTTCAGTCTGACAGCAAGTTTATGAAAGTAGCTAAAGATTAGGGTGGAAACAAGGAGGAGGCCTTCGTGACTCAAATGCTTTAAAAAGCTCATTACCAAAGAGAAATCATCAAAATACCATTGCAAAAGCCTGCAATAATCATAAAATTGGATTGTTTGATGCATACTGTTATGCCAATTACCTTTTTTTGTGCTGTCATTACGATATTTTTTCAGATCAATCACACTCCGATAACAAGTAATGTAGTATCCCAGTACTCAATGGAAAATAAGGGAAACATACTCCAGTACAAAATGGATACAAGTAGTAACAAACTTGTTCAGGAGACAACTGACAAATGAGATATATTTTATTTTCTAGCTACTGGGTGCCCCACCCCTTTTTTACTCCACCTTGGGCAACTGCCCATATCAAAAACCACCACTATACTGTATGAATGTTTTCAAAAAATGTTTAAGAAATTAGTTTATTATTTAAGAATTTTAAAATAAGTATTTATCAATATTCTTTATGTATATATATAAAATAAAATTCCCTTCTCACCCACCGTGGGTGGTTCTTATCCTCTGAGCTCGGGTGTTCTACCAGAGGCCTGGGAGCTTGAGGGTTCTGCGCAGTATCTTGGCTGTGCCAAGGACTGCACATTTCTGGACTGAGATGTCTGATGTTGTTCCTGGGATCTGTTGTAGCCATTGGTCCAGTTTGGGGGTGACTGCCCCGAGGGCCCCGATGACCACAGGCACCACTGTGGTCTTCACCTTCCAGGCCCCCTCCAGTTCCTCCCTGAGGCCCTGGTATTTCTCTAGTTTCTCGTGCTCCTTTTTCCTGATGTTGCAGTCGCTTGGTATTGCTACATCTACCACAACGGCTTTCCTCTGTTGTTTATCCACTACGACAATGTCTGGTTGGTTCGCCATTACCATTTTGTCTGTCTGGATCTGGAAGTCCCACAGGATCTTAGCTCTGGCGTTCTCCGCCACCTTTGGGGGTGTTTCCCACTTTGATCTCGGGGTTTCCAGTCCATATTCTGCCATATTAAATCCGTTTTCCATATTCATATATATATATATATATATATATATATATATATATACTGACGTATAATTGTTTCAGTTCCTTTTAATAGAAAAAGTTTTTGTTGAATGATAATCACTTAAAATTTTAGCGGTATGAATAATTTTGAGCTCACCTGCTCATTACAACAGTTTTAGGTTCTTGATTGGGACTATTTTAATCCTTTATATTAGTCAAAGATTTCAGTATTTTATCCAATTAGATTATCCATCTTTTGATTTTCTGTTGTCTTTTTTTTCTTTGTATGTTAATTGTGTTACTTTAAATTGTTTTTTTGCATTTCAGTGTGGGGATCCTTTTAAAGATGAAGACATAGTTGTGCTTAATGGCACAAAGGAGGAGGTCCAGAAGCTGAAGGAGAAGATGGAGGAGAAACGTGTCAAAGCAAAAACCAAGGTGAATTCTATTGTAAAAATTTATGAAGATGCATTGGAGTTTTTTCTGACCATATTGGTAGGCTTGCCATGATAACACATTTGTTCCATTAAGTATTGAGATAAATTACACCATTGTTGTTTTGAGACCATTTTCTACTAACATAATGATAACTACATAATAATGCAACTATACACCTGGGCCTGTCACAGTAATAGATATTATTGGACGATACATTTTCCAAGAAATTATTGCGATATACAATAATATTGTTTTGAGATCGTTTTCAAGTGATATGTTAGTAATGGCATAATAATTCAAGTTTGCCTTCTCAAAGACTAATAAAATAGATAAAACACAACGAAGGCCATTAATTAAATGGTTAATATGATGTCTCAAAATGGAAATTATGGAGCTAATTTTAATTTATTATGTGATTAATTGATTGATTAATGCAACAGGCTTATAGAGTATAGGGATAATTAGTTTATTTTGTAATCATAATCTTCTTGTCTTCTTTACAGAAATCAAAGAAGAGCAAGGCAGTTGAAACTGTCTCTGCACCACCAGAATCCAAAGGTCTGTTTAAAGCCCAATGGAGGCATTATATTATTCAAAAATTGATTTGCTTAAACAAAATTATACAGCTTATAAAAGCTGTTCCCCGTGATTTGGATATCACTTTGAATGGTGCAACCTGTCTATCACCAAGTTGTCTTTGAGCCTGATGACATTTATAGCTTATCGTGACCCCACAACTTGACTGAATATAACACAATTTGTTTATTCTAGAATGTTCTATCCTGGTCCTCAGCAGCCCTGAGTCTAAAGAATTACTTAATGAGCCATAAAGACTCACCATTAGGCCTACAAAACCTGTTCATCGCCTGTTTATTTAAATCAGGTGTGTTAGAGCAGGGGCATATGTAAAACTCTGACTGTATGTTCCAATAGTCAGGATTAGAAAACTCTGGTTTACTCCATGCAATAGATTCATTACTGTTCAATCCAAATTCACATCCAAAATACTTTATTGATTCTAAATAACTTCCTGTTACTTGAAGTAGACCTATCAAGTAATAGGTCTACTTGAAATTAAGTGTCAAGTAGACCTATTAATATTTCCAGTACTAAAAATTCTTTTGGGTTACTTTTTTTTCCAGCTAAGAACTTGATATATCATTACTGCATTGCAACATACTTTATGTATTAATTTTGCCTTAATACATAACGTAGGATTAGAATGAATAAATGCAAAAATAATAATAATGCTATTTTTAGTATAAAGAAACATTTATCATTTCTATACTAGAACGCCTCTCAGTAGTTGGTGGCTTCCTGTTTACAAAACACAATAGTTACTCAATGAGGATGCTTGTGTAACAAGGTATGCTTTAGAGGAGAGCCAACTACAGTGCCTTACAAAAGTATTCACCTCCCTTTGGCATTTTACTACCTCACAATCTGGAATTAAAATTGATTATTTCAGGGTTTGCATCATTTCGTTTGCAGAACAAGCACAATTAGAAACTCTGCTGACTTTTCTGTATACTACTACATCTGCTTTACTCATGGATTCACCTCTGCACAGCTGTAGTGGTTAAGGTTTGTAATAGGGCTGGAGAATAAATCAATAACAATATATATCGCAAGGGAGACATGATCAATATCAGTAGATAATACATTTGATTCAAAATTTAATCTATTGAATATTCTTTGAACTCCAATCCAGAACCATACAGCATTCTGGGAGATTTAGGCACATTTAAGACTTTAGCTGCTCAACCTCACAACCAACTAAGCCAAGTTAGTGGCATCAACTAACTTACTCACTCTTTGGTCTAGCAACAAGCTGGGTAAGGAGTAGTTTCAAATTCAACCTCAACTTCGGTTACATAGCAACAATCTGTTGAACAACTTTCACAGCAGCAGTTTCAGGTTTTGCTACCGTATCTCATAACTGCTTAAAAATAAAAAGCTGTGTGGAGTGAAAACTGTGGATAAAACAAGAAAGGTCACACCAGGCGTGCCGTGGTGGCGTAGGGGTTAGCGCGACCCATATTTGGAGGCCTTGAGTCCTCGACGCGGCCGTCGCGGGTTCGACTCCCGGACCCGGCGACATTTGCCGCATGTCTTCCCTCTCTCCTTCCCCATTCCTGTCAACCTACTTTCGTAAAAAGGGACACTAGAGCCCACAAAAAGACCCCCTGGAGGGGTAAAAAAAAAAAGAAAGGTCACACCATCAGTATGGCAGTATTTCAGATAACAAAAAGACTAATCAATAGTTATTGATATCGACTGATATGAAACACTAAAATTGTGATAAGTTTTTTAGGATTATTGTCCAGCCCTAGTTTCTAATCAGACCTTATTCTGTACTCCACACACTTGGGTTTTGCAGTTTCTAAGGGACACAGTCAATGTTGTCATTTCCTAAAGATGCTTTATTGATTCTCTTGTCCCTTATTTGGATGACAGTACCAGTTATTTTCTCGATAATCAGCCTTGTACTGTACAACTAACCTGGATCAGATTTTTTGATTTTTTATTTATTTATTTGATTTTCAAAACATACATTATATTTTAATTTTATTCATTTAATTCCATCTGTTCCTCTGAAAATAAATGATAATCTTAAGAGACTCATTGGTTAAATAATAACCTGTCTGTCTTTTAATTAATGACATTGTTTGGGAGTCATCTAATACAGTTCTTCCTATGGTAGTGCAGGGAGTATCTTAAGAATTATCTTAAATTATTCTCAAAAAATTATCTTAAATTTTTCTTTTTGATGTTGTTGACTGCATGTAGTTTAGACTCTATTTACATTTTGTTCTTTTTTTTTTCTTTAAACCTTATCTCCCTCTTTAATGCTACATTTTTGATTGGAAAAACACTAACTGATCCAACAGAAGGTAACCCTCTGTCTTACTTTGATCGAGTTGCATTATTTTACATTTAAAATATGTTTTCAGCTTATTTTTTTGTGGTTTGTCTTTGTAGTTACATTATCTGCTTGTGCTTGTGAAATAGCAGTTTTTTCAACAACTTAACCATATTGGGAAAATAAACTGTTCAGCCAATTCAGTTAGGAATTCTTTTTTTGTTTTACAAACAGTGTTACCTAGCAGACTGATTCAGACATGTTGTTTATCTGTCTCCCCTTCTCTCTATGTCTCTGTTTCTTTCTGTACTGCTGGAGGTACAACACTGCAAGCTTTAATTTAATAAGAAGTCATTTGCTGTGCAGTGAAGCTCAGAAATTACATTGGTTGAGCCTCAGAACTCTGCGTCCATGATAAAGAGATAGAGGAAAACACAGAATTATTTATTTCCAACATCACATATGATGAATCACATTTTAAATACAGTAGTTATAATTAAGGCTTAAACTAATAATTAGTTTAGTAATTCATTAATCTATTGATTATTTTGATGATCAACCAGATAAAAATTGACCCATTCTGCAGATTTTTCATTTGACCACTTCAGCTTCTTCTTTATACAATATTGGAAGTACATTAAAAGATGCAAATGAACAAACTATTAAGTCTATTTTTTAAATAAGAAAATAAACATTTATTGTGTAAAATGAAATAAAAACATTCCTTTAGCGTATGCCTGATTATTTGGAGCTAAGGAGGCATTTACAGCTAAAAAGTACTTCTAACATCAATATGTGAAAAGCTATACCTTTTCTGCCTTTTTGTTGATTATTATTTGACTGACCGATTAATAATTGGAGTCTCTATACTGTTTTGAGTCTCTGTACTCCAGTTAACGATTAATCAGTTACTAAATTAGTTGACAATTATTTCATTTTATTAATCTTTTCAGTCCTAGTTTAAATAAAATTAAGGAGTCTCAGAAACACCTGGAAGTAGCAAATGGTTTTGGTTTTTTTTGCATCAAAACAGTGGGTAATACACTTAACCACAAAAGCCATTGTGCACACTTTATGTGCAAGACTCAACTGCTGAAGAAAAACCAAGTTGATGTGTATTTAAAGATTACTGCCAAAGATTTAGACAAACTACTGAAATACTGGGAATACATGTTGACATTCTGATCATTGTCAAACTGGATATTTTTGGACCATACTTTCTAAAACTATGAGATTGTTGTCCATGAAAATAATTGCAGTTCAACAGTTTGTGAAATATTCAAATCAGCCTGTCTGGTGATGTTAAAAGCCACTTTTTCCTCCATGCTGATGCTTGGTTTGAACTTTCACAGATGAATGACAGCTGAATGTCAAAATGCATTGACCTGTTGGTATATAATTGGCTAAAGTAGACAAAAAATTGATGTACCCAGTAAAGTAACCAAGGAGAACAAGTCTAACTACATGTATGGCTATTTTATTTTCTTCTTTTAGCTTAAAAATACAGCTTAAATTTTCTGCACAGTTATGTATTTGGGAAAAAAAAGCTTTGGACTTTTCTGTCCAAACAATTTACATTCAAAATTATTTTGAGTGTGATTTTCTTGACTATGAAAGAAATGTTAAATGGCCCAAATAAAGGAGGAACTTCTCATGAGTCAGGTCATACTCTGCATTCTGAATCTTGGTGTGGTTTCCTGTTGATCTCTTATCTGACTAGAGAACAAGTAGCTAGCTGCAAAACAACAATTGCAGCCAGCAATTGTGTCTTAATTAACTTCTCCATCAACTTAAAAATCTAGCTCTTTGTTCTGCATGTATGAAAGTTATTGATCATTATAAATCAGATTGCAGCTCTTCTCTTTTTATGGATTTATTTGGTTTTCCCAGAGGTCTTCTATCTTCCTCCACTTATCAGAATCCCTATCTCCCTTTAAAACATGTGTTAAACAACACTACTGTCTGAATACAACAGTGCTTTTATGATATTGGACACAATGTGTTTCTGTGTCTTAATTATTTCTTTCCCACCCACAGAGGATGCCCAGTCTCCACCAGTAGATGTAGCTGGGAGGAAATCACAACAAAATGGAAACGAGAGCAGCCAATCAGGTGGATAAATGCAATTAACTGGAGGGCTTGGAGACTGAGCTTATGTTTAGACTGAATCAATGCTTACAAATGAAGTATTCTTTCAGTATTACTGCAAAAATCTCCCTACCTTGAAATTACAGGTAGACAAAACAAAACAAATGGTTTTGTCTGATTATACTTCTTCTGGTATCAGAAGTTTAAAGTCTTCATGATGACTTTAAAATTTTATTAAAATTTGTTTGTGTAGAAAACCTAACAAAACTTTATTTTTCAGATTTTCTTTTTTATAAATTTGTACTTTTGAGATATGAGTAAATGGAATTTTAGACTTATTTTGTAATACATATTGCTGCTTAGATTATGCTAAATTTTCATGAGTCCCATCCTTTTTGAATATCTTTTTGTCTACAACTGTACATATATATCTCTTTTATTTGCCATGCCTCACCCTGCTGCTGTGTCTTTCTCCCTCCCAGCTGTGGCCGGACCTTCTGGTGCCTCCAGCTCCACAAAATGCTCCAAATCTTTGGCAGCTTCTGCCACCAAGAGGTCTATCCAAGACATGGAGGAAAAGTCTGAGGCTTTCAAATCCCTCTTCACCACCCACAGCTCTGCTAAACGCTCTAAAGACCAGACATCCAACTGGGTCACTCACACACCTTATCACTTTTAACAGCTATTTCTCAGTGCAGAAAACATGTTATTTTGTTGTTTCTTTTCTTTTTTTTCCCTTTTTTTTTAAATTCATTAATTCAAATCCCTCATTATGTAAACACCACACACGCATCATTCAGCTGACCTTTAATAAAGTCACCAGTGTGCAAACTCATTCCCCGTTTACCTGTTCAGTTCCCAGTAGCACCTTGTTTACATGCTGTGAACATTTTGCGAACCCCTCCCTAAGCACTTTGACGTTGTTTTGTAACCTGATGTCCTAATGCAATTCCCTCATGTATTCCTCCATACCTCTGTATTTTCAGGCTGCTAGTTTGTCTCTGTCACCTCTTATCTCCTTTGTTTGTGCTCCGTACTACTGTGCCCTCATATCTAGGGTTTATCTCTTTAAATCCATATCTATATGGCTAAAGATTTAAAATCCTGATAGAAAACAATGTTGCGTTCAACTTCACTCTAACCGGAAAATAGTCTTTCATGTGACTTTGGAAAGTGGCTCATGCTGCCTTATGCTTTACTGCAAAAACTGACTTTATTGAAATACATTAGACTGCGCTGTTTTTGTCTTCAAAAGATTTGTAATTTGTAATTGCTCTTCAATTTGTTTAATTGTTCATTAAAAATAAGTTAAGAACATTATGGTACTTCAAAAATGATTTAAGCATATTAAAGCATCTGATGCATAAATGTACAGAAATTGAGAGCTGTGACATGATATGATAACTGGAAATTTATTTTGTCTAAGTCCTGATTTTTACTTTCAGGCATCAACAGGTTTAGTAATTAGTTTCTTCTTCAAATGACAACCTTCTTTATGTCCAGCCTTTGGACAGGAACTTTGCTCTGAAAAGTGAAAATCTGTTACATCTTTAACCCTCATCTCTGGGCAGTCTTTTCTTTTTTCCCTAATTTTCTTCTACCTTTTTGCAAATTAGCTATTTTATTGCATGAAGGCAACAGATGTCTCACTAATTATTTTTGTTTAATCAGATTCTGTTTTTGTTCTGCAATGATTTCCCCGTGCTCTGTGCTGTGCAGATTGGGAAATAAAATGCTTAATTTGTGTTTATTACATGTGTTGCATGTTTGGATTAAGGTTGTTTGCACCAGGCTGAAGCAACACCAAATTATAGTCTTGCACTTGAAAAAAAGTAGATAAAGCTTCTGTTCAATGACTTGCAAATTATATACTCTGGTTTATAGAAGTTTATAGAAAATACATTATTTTTCTAAACATTTATTTACCAAGTATTTTTTTCTATGCGGCAGATGATTTCACAAAGTCAGAACAGAAAGACTGTGTGTTCTGGAAAATTGTCTTGAATTTACCATTCATGAAATATGAGGCAAGCTTCACAACGTAAGCTTCCATACCTACAGGTACAAAGACATCTCTAATAGGGAGAATGATTCTGGTCAAAGAGTCAAGAAATTTATACAGTTAAAACAAAATGTCTTTGGTGCATCAAATAAAAAGACTCCTTTTTTTCTGTGTCTCAAGTTAAATCAGAAAAAACGTCTCTTTTTTAGCTCATTTATTAGTACCATTTGCTAAATGCCGCAATGAAATAGTAAGAAACTGTCAGATTTATATAGACAATCAGAAGTTGACATGCAGATTGATTACTATCTTGGTAAGCAATGAGAGGAATCCCAAATAATTGTGTCATGGCTTTTGAAACCTCTGATAGGTTAAGTTAACCTTTGAGTTAACTGGATGCACACCTGAAGCACACTGCTTCTTTGACACAATGAGAAAGTCAAGAGAAATCAGCCAAGATATCAGGGAGAGAATTATGGAGCTTCACAAGTTTGGGTCATCCTTGGGACCAATTTCCAAAATCTTGAAGGTGCTGTATTCATTTGTTATACACAAGTGATGGGGAAATCCAACCATTATACTGATCAAGACAGGCTTTGTGTCTCAACGATGAACATGTTTTGCTCTGAATTGTGCAAATCAACCCCAGAACAAAAGCCAAAGACCTTGTGAAGATGTTGGTTAAAGCTAGTATAAGACTGTCACTTTCCACACTAAAATGCGTCCATGGGCTGAAAGAACACTGAATGAAGAGGAAGCCTTTACTGGGGAAATATATCTATGTATGCACAATTTTGATTCTTGAAGACATTAATAAGTAACTATTTGACATTTGTTTTCTTTCTCATTGACATTTTCACATATTCAACAAGTTTGTACAATTGACTCACTCTCTTACTTGCTCTTTATTATTTCCACTGTTTCATCCGTCTGCCAGCCTTTATGTCTGCGGTGCCCTCTACACCCTGTTTCCAAAATAAAGCAAAGTTTATGCTCTCGTGGTTGGATATTAATAATGCCACAAAAAGATGGCATTATAAATCAGTTTATTTTAAATATGGATTTGAAATAATTGCACCTGGGTAAATTAATCAATTTTTAATATAAAGTAGCCTGAATGTCAACAGTAACAAAGCTTAGGCTATTTGTTATATGAGCATAGATTATTATAGTTCTTGCTTATATTAAATGACTTCCATGTATTCTATATTGAGACACACAAAGTCAGAATACACTAAAAAGAAAGTAAAACCATGGGGTTAAGGAATCGTCAACTACAATATGCAGCTTGTCCCATCCGGACTTTTAAAAATTATTGTTAATCTTTTTTTACAAATATTTTGCAGCACCCGTATAGAAATAATAGCTTAAAATAAAAGAAGGGTTTAACTTACATTAGAACTTTAAGCTTTCACAGATGAACAGGAACTAAAAAATGAAAACTTTAAAAAATGTAAAGTCAAAATGACGTAGATAATTTGTGTAATCTACTTTAATTTTATTACAATGTTATCTGACCTAAGAAATATGTCTTATTACTGATATTTTCCTGTGATTACACAAGACAAATTGTTAATCGCCTCGTTTTGTCTTTTACTGCCTATGTGGGGAGGGGGTGTTTAACTGATTTGAAATGATAAATGTTGGAATTACACTGCAAAAAAATATATATAGATGTATATAATTTAAATGTTCTGTCTTTTCTATCTAAATATCCATGTGACTGTATAATTCATAAATTCGTAACCAATTAATACTTGCAGTTCATATCAAACACCCCTAAATTGGAGCATACCATTAGTGAAGTAAACTGTTACAGTAGGAGGTGTCACATGGCCGCTTTCCTGTAGCTGCCAAGAATTACAGTTGTTCACTAAACTTAAGTGTAAGATGACGGATTACATGAATTTACTGACATGATTTTTTTATGAACTTTTTTGATAACAAACATTGACAAATGACTCCAGAGGCAAGCCCCTCTGTTGTTTCCTTTACGTCTGCTGCGACTATTTCTTACCAATCTTGTCATTCCGCACCCCGCAGCCTTCCGACTATATTTTATAAGAAATGAAAAGCTAAGTTCTTTTCAAGGTGGGTGTCTGCCCTCTCCCCTCCCCCACTGGGTTTTCTCACTCACTCTGAGCGCTGGAGCAAAGCGCGCTCTGCAGGAAGTGAGAAAATCTGTTGCTTAACCTGCCTCTGTGTCTGAGACACATGTTCACTCAGATCAAACTCAGAAGAATTGGCTCTTCCGCACGCCACGAAAACGAGCTATTTCTTGAAGAATAACGGAGCGTACAGTCGTGTTTCCATTTAAGTTGGCTTATATAGCTATTTATGGTGGTTTTGTGCAGTCCTAAAACACAATACAAAGAAATTGTGTAAAAAGATATAAATGCCCAGCTTACATTTGCAGTTATTAACCCACTAAGCAAAAAGGAAAAAAAATAAATAAATAAAATACTTTAACTTTAAGAGTGGAAGAGTACACAGACCTACAAACATTAATTAGTTGAGTTAATTTACAACTTGTGAGCTGCCCCTGTGACTCAAAAATTGGCCAATTAACAGGAAACAAATGTTTAGAACAGATTATTTGCCATTGTATTCATTAATCTGCAATGCTAATAATAAACACATGGTAGTATAGTAAATAGCCTAAATATTTCCTCACACCTATAAAAAAAACAAGAAGAGCACGAGATACAATCTAGGAACTACTTACATTGGTCACGAACGCGCATCTCAAAACTAGTCTGAAGCAGCCATACTATCAACACCTTGGTATTTGCATTCTTTTTTCACCAAAAGGTGGCGCCTCAGAACCATGTGACACTACGGAAATGGAACCTGGGTATTCCTACAGTCTTAAATCAAATGCCGATAAACTTAATAGTTTCATTTCTTTACAGTAATATGTGAACAAACAGCATTGTGGAGTCAAAAAATCACGCAAGATAAAATGGAGGAAAAATTTACAGCAAAGTTCAGTTGAAAAATAACATTTAAACACATCATCCAAGAAAGTGTAAATATCATCAAACCTACCAAGACGTAGCTGTCTACCTAAACTAACAGGACATTCAATGAAAGGAGAGAAGAATGTTGCATGTTATTTTGGACAGGTTATACTAAGATGTGAATTTCCCTCTGGAATCAGTAAAGTATATTCATTCATTAATCAGAGAAACAGCCAAGAGACCAACAAGGAGGACTACAAAGATCCACGAATCTGGTGGGGGAATCTGTTGACTTGGCAGTTATCACAACTTGTGACTAAATTTTGTGACTCAGATTTGTCACAAGCCATTGGACATATTTGAACTTTCTGCCCTCCTTCACAAGATGTTACATGTATTGGAAAACTAACCCAGTGGGCCATGGTGAAGGCAGAGTCATGCTGTGGTAGAGCCTTTTCTCAGAAGGGATGGGGAAGCTGTTAAGAGGTCATGGGGATACGGATGGAGAATAGAAAAATAATACTGATAGAAAGTCTGATGGAAGCTGTAAAAAGGCAGTTGGTCCTAACATTTAGCCAGAGCTGCTATGGTATGCATATATGTATGTATGTATACCTCTAAACCATATATCTATGCAAACATATATGGTTTAAAAGATGGAAGCATATCCATATGTTGTCCCAGTCAAACCTGAAATCTGAGGGAATCTATGGCATGGCTTGGACATTGATGTTCACAAAGGTTTCCTAACAAACTCTGCAACAAAAGGTGATTCCACAATGTAGTGTGGCACACATTTCAGATTTTAGATGTGTTTGTTTCCTGTCTCCTCACAGCAATACATGATTTATATTGGTCAGTAAAAACGTACGAGTTAAATACATACTAGTCTACATTGTAGTCTACAGTAGGATACATTGAACAAACCCTCAATATTGTAATGAGAGGATTGAACCACAAGATGGCAGCAGATGCATAGTCATGGCGCACAGTGGCGCTTGTGATTTAAGTCGGGCAACGTATGTATTAAAATCACGTTATTCGTGAATTTTTATAATTCATTTGTATACAAAGTGGTTTCGGTTTCTAAGCACAAAGTTGCACTATAAATGTTCTCCTTTTTATTTGCCTTTATTGAGATTTATTATATGCCTAAGTGGTACAAGTGCTGATCTAATGCCAGTTTAAGAATCATCACGGCTGAAGAAATAATGGGAAAAATAAAATACTTGATTTATTATACAAGATTTGTTTTATTTCAAACCATTTTGGCCTATTGTGGTCTTTCAACTGTCGAAGAAGCTTTGACTGGCGGGTTTGCCTTTCTAAAAAATAAATAAAAAAATACAAAATTCAACCAAAAATTGTGCTATATTTTTCAGTTTGTCGAGCCCGGATGTTTTTATTCATAAAGGTAGCACAACTATATTTTAATGGAAAAACATCATCCAATCTAAAAAAAAAAAAGCAAATTGGTTAATCCATCTTAGTTCCAATAAATACTTGAGTTATAATTAATCTTTTCAATCTAATAAAGTAGGTACTTTATTGCAAGCAGTTTTCATCCTACCTGCTTTCTGTGTGATCTGTATGGTGCTGATTGCATGTTGAGACCTTTTCTTTGTTGGTTTGGTAATTGTCTGCATGGTGCCTTTATAAAGAGACGCTCTCTAAATTAACCCAAATGAAATTTCAGTGAAAGTCAGATTTGTTGATGAGGCCGCAGCGTCATGGCAGGTCAGAACGCGGATCAGAGAGGTGCGCTCTTCTTCTCCTTTAACCAGATTTATCAATCACATTTTGAGCAACATTTTGAGAAACTTTGATGTATTCACTGGTTTTACTTGGGGAAAAAAAAAAACAAACAAAACATTTAGGTGGAGATCAGATAACAGCAACCATTCTTGCCCTTTAAAAAGCTTCAGTTGCCTTTGAAAGGAGATTCTTCTGGTCAGCCCGGGGCGATGTCATTTACGGGGGGAGGAATTACCTCATCCCAAAATTCCTCTCTTTTTCTCTCGTTTTCTTTTAATCCTCAACCTGTAAAACTTTGTTTTTACCTTTTTTTAATATGTTGAGACTGGTTTAAAAATCCGCTTTACATTTTTATAATCCCATTCCTAGATCCGCACATTATACTTTAGCATGTATCTTCAAAATTATCATTTTATTTTAGTCTTAGACTTCGTTTCCCACTTTCAAAAAATATTTTATTCCATAAGCCAAGAAAAGAAAAAAACACCTGCAGATTCCGTGGATGAGTGACATTTGATTTGTCCCACTCAGGTGTATCGGTTACACCGGCGCATGCGCACTGCACGATAATCAGGTGAAGTAAAACTCCATGGTTTCAGTCAGTCGCTGGGTCTCAGAGGGATTGCCGCAACTGGAGCCTTGCAGATGTCTGTGCTGGAGAGGATAGACTGGAGGGTGAGTTGATTCCTCCCCCTGTGTGCTTGTGTTTAGTTGGGTTTCTCTTACGACCGATTCCATTAAAAACAAAACTTGTTTTATGTTTATTGCCCTTTATCTGTTCAGACTGGATTCCTATTATTTTGTATTTTCCCCTTAATCACTGATTTGTAATCTTGTAGCGCTGTATGAGTTTCGGAAACACTTGTGGTTTAATAATAGTCAGAATCATGCAGAATCTGATTCGCTTGTATTAAAATGTTGATTTTAAAGCCTATCCGTTTTCAGCTACTACGTTTTCAAAATGTGTTTTTCATTTTGTTGCTAAGAGTTAAATTAAACCAATCACCTGACAGGACAGGCTCACTGGCATGTGTGGTATTTTTTTAATGTACCCGGGAACAGATCCAGTTCATCTTTACACCTGACATCAAATGAGTCAGATATCACTGTCATCATTATGCCAAGCTGCACTTTTCAGATTGTTCAAAGCATTATACAGTCCAGCCAAGCGTGACTAACTTCCCTCAGCAGGCCTGCTAAAGAGGATGATATTTAATCAACGTGCATTTTGTTTCTGCTTGGCATCACAACAAGCCAAGAAGCAACACGCTGGAAAAAAAAAAAGAATAAAAGAAGAGGATAATCCTCTGTCGCTCACGTCCTGTGGTTCCCATACTCACTGGAGAATCACAGCTTGGGTGGATAGACGCCACAGACTTTTTCACTACAGGACAAAAGGCTGTCCATTGTAGGCTTAGACGTCAAATTGTAGTAATTTCAGTAATAAATCGCTCCCGACTAAAGGACAGTGACGGAAACTAATGTCAAACTGTCAAAAATAAAACTCAAGTCAATCATGCAAATTACTGTTAAATTTAAAAATGAGGTTTCCTCTAAGATGTAAATGAATCTGTGAAAGAGTTGTTAGTTGAGATTCTTTGAGTTTCGAAAGCTTTTCGTTCTTTTTTTTTTTTTTTTGTTAAACATAAATAATCTGCTAAACTTTGGGGTTTGTTGTGGTTTGAAACGAGCACTTAACGACCACTGAGAAAAACCATAACATTAAAACCTCATTGACCTGTTTATAGAGTCGCCAGGCGTTCAAGCTGCTTTAGAGCTGACTTAGAAAACAATAAAATAAAACAGCATTTTCTGCGAGACAATAATAATAATAAAAAAGATATATTGGATTTTTCTCGGAATATAGTATTATAGTATTATAGTAGTATAGTAGTATAGTAGTATAGTAGTATAGTATAGTAGTAAGTTGTTAATAATTATCAAAATGATCTACATAACAGTAATAATAATAATTTTGGAAGACTATATGAAATCAAATAATTCAAAAATATTGTTGGAAAAAATATATCTCATATAACGCGGGGAATTTTTGGCTTGAAAATAGCAATTTTAACGGGGCGGGGACTAACTCCCAAAAACCAAACAGAGCGGCGTTTTTTAATTCCCATTTTGTCGGTTCCGGCCAGTAATCACCCTAGACATTAAACTAAATACGCCATTTTTAAGTTTTATCGATAGGAAACATGTTCAGCTACGGGTAAAATAAGCTGTTTTCTTTTAATGATAAGGGGATTTATTTCACAACGATTTACACCGGACCCAGTTGGTTTACAAGGACTGTAATCCAGAACATCTGGTTGTCTTTTCAAAAACACAAGACCTTCGGTTCAGGAACCCATTGCGTTTGAAGAGAAAACCAAAATCACAGGAAACCTAATTAGTTTTGTGGTAAGAAGCTGTATCCATCGCTGCACACAAAAAGTGATTTAGAAGTTTGGAGGGAGGGTTTCAATTTTTGACACCGACACAAGACGGCTGCACAGACGGACATGCCTCTGATTGGGCCATCTTCCCGCCAATCAGAGGTTGTTTTGTTCCACCCTGTCATCGGCATCCTTGTACAGGGTAACGCCCTCCCACAGTCGCTGTGCAGATATATCACAGAGCTAATTTTTTTTCCCGGCCCAATAGGATTGAACGTCTCTGTTTCGTCCAAAAGAGGGAGTCAAGTTTCTTATGCAGCAGTTTTGCCCACTTTCACAACACAACTCCAGAGCGCACTGACCGGAGAGAGAAAGGGGGGTGAGAAATATTGTTTGACGACTGTTTTCTCTCACAGTGGGTACGGAGGCTCATAGGCTCATAGCCTGTCTGCTGTGGGAGCGTCAGTCCGTGGGTCAGTTTGCCCTTGAGCCCTCACCTCACAACTTTGCTGTCTGTTTGCTGCAGCAGAAGAGCAATCGGGTTCATGATCTCAAGGGAGCTCCCATTTTTTCCACACCTGGATTAACCCAAGGCGACGTTTTCTTTTTCTTCCTCTTCTTCTTGCTTTCTCGTTATTTTTTTTTAGTTTATTTATTTTTATTTTTATTTTATTTTTTTGCAACGGAGAAACTCGGACAGAATGTTGTGGAAACTAGCTGACAACGTAAAATATGAAGAAGACTGTGAGGTGAGTTTAGATAATATACCGTCGTTCAAAACGAACTCGGAGTGAAGAGAAGGAAAAGTTGGGTTTTCGACAACACGAATTGTTGCGCGGGTTGATGTTTATTTCCATGTGCGAGTAGAAAAAAAGAGGAAAGCATGAAAAGGTCTGTAACGTTAACAAAGCAGGACGCATGTTTGGACAGGAATGCTGGGCAAAACGTATCCAAAGAATTTGCAACTTTGAAACTTTGTTGCAGTTATTAAAAATAAAATGTAATAAAGCTTTAAGAATATAATAATAATAATAATAATAATAATAATATGAAATAAAATATTTTGTTTTATAGTTATTATGGCAAGTGATTTAAAATACACCTTTATTTAAATAGGTAAAGAAAAATCCTATTACCAGTCCTAATGCGCACCCAACTGGTAATTATTTTTATTGGAAATCTTTCAAGAGATAAGGTATATGACACCTATAATTTCCTTAAGACATATATATCACCGTTTGCCCTGCAGTTGCCATCTCGCTCAGCTGTCTTGTCTTTTCCCTCTCAAAGGAAAGGCATGACGGCAACAGCAATGGGAACTCCCGGCTGCCTCACCTGCCAGCGGTCAGTCAGCACCTCTATAGCCCGTCTCCTTCCCTCTCACACTCGGCTGGTTCAGACTTCCAGCCCCCGTACTTTCCACCTCCGTACCAGCCCATCTCCTACCCCCAGTCCACCGACCCATACTCTCATCTCAGCGACCCGTTCAACATTAACTCCATACACCAGTCGCCTTCGTCGAACCAGCAGCAGCCGTCTTGGCCCGGCCGGCAAGGCCAGGACGGACTCGGGAGGAGCGGACTGGCGAGCCAAATCTTGGGCCTCGAGGGAGGCTCGTCCGGGGTGAGAAGAGAGGGGTTCCGGCGGCCGGAGCTGCTGCCCCCGCACAGCCTGGACTCTTCTGTTATTGGTGATAATATGGGAATTCATGACATGGGCCCTGGACTGGAAGACGTTCAGGTAAGAGAATTGCAACATGTAGCTACTTGACGGTATATTTTGGAGTTACTGAACATGAGGGAAGCAGGTTCTTAAACCCATTTGCATTTTTAAAAACCTTGTGGATTATTCTAAGAAATTAAAAAGTCACTGATTGATCATTTCTAAAATTTCAATTTTAGGTAATTTTCCATACTTTCTAAATTTACAATAATCCAGATTAAATATCATCTTCTTCACATTTTTCACTCAAATTTTGACTATAACGTTAAACCCTGTCAAATTAATCTAAGTTTACTCATTTATGTTGCATCAACAAAATATCCTTATCTATTTCTTTCTGTGTTTTTAATCAGCATGTAGATGACCACAGTATTATTATGCCAGATCAGACAGTCATCAAAAAAGGTAAGTTTTCCCAAAATCTTTAAAGTTAGAATAAAGAAAAGAGAGAAAGAATGAAAGTGAAAAAGAAAGAGTGCTCTTGTTTGAATTTGCTGCCTGGGGTACATTTGCCTTTGTCGTCTTTGTGCAGCCAATGCAGTAATTACTAACAGGAATGGGAAATTATACAACAAGAACTGTGTTTTTTCACTCTATATTCCAAAAAAATACCATGCTTCTGATGGCATGTCAGGGCACTCAGTGCACAGAAGGAGGCAGCTTTTTGTCTTTTATTTGTACTACTGCTCTGCACGATGATAATCCGCATGTAGCCACGAGATGCACTCATCTAAGCTTGACATGATCCTCCACCTATTCTGTTAGTGAAGGTGCTTGAATGGATCCATCAGTGGGAAAGGAGCTGATCCCTGCTTTCAAATTCGGAAGGCTGTAGCTGACATGATGGGAAAATTGAGCAATCTGGCAGCTGGGCAGTGTTGAGTAAGGAGCAGAGGAGGAAGGCGTTGAATCATCTTTCAAGCTCTTTATAGCAAATCTTTTCTGATCACGTTTTCAGGAATTTAGGAGTTGGTCTTGAATCTTGAATTGTGTTTGGCTGTTTGAAGGACCAGCTTCTGGTTGGGTGTGGTGTTTGGGTTGCACAGGAAGGACAGTCTGGTAATCCATTGGGGCACGAATCATGTTTTGAAACTTTTGCTGCTTTGACAACAGGGTCCAATAAAACTTCAGACAAACAGACAGACAGACAGACAGACAGACAGACAGACAGACAGACAGACAGATAGATAGATACCAAAATTACAAGCAGAAAGCTATTTATGCAGCAGAATAAAGCAGCCCATCTCCATGATGTTATGGAAATCAGTGATGGGTCATTATGTTGTTCCCATGCTGAAGGCTACGCCATAGGCAATCTATTTTCCCACTTGTAAACAATGGCATGTCATTCCCAGGCATGTGCCCCAGAGGAAGAAGTGAAACACCCATGTGACTCTGTGATTTCTGTCTCAGTATTAGGACTACGAGGTGGCAGGAACCTTGATCGCATACAGAGGACTTATTATCAGGGGGGCTTTCTTGCTGGTGAGGATGAAGATAGCTGTATTTTGTATTGTAGTGTGCTGTACTGTTTTTTGTTTGTCTGCAGACTGTCAGTCCTTTTGTGTTTGATTAAAATAAATCTTTATTTAATGTGATCAAAAACAAAGTTGTAAATA
Organism: Xiphophorus couchianus; assembly: GCF_001444195.1. Taxonomy (NCBI): domain Eukaryota; kingdom Metazoa; phylum Chordata; class Actinopteri; order Cyprinodontiformes; family Poeciliidae; genus Xiphophorus; species Xiphophorus couchianus. Next base: position 9,091,518 of record NC_040247.1, read on the forward strand.
TGTTTAGAAGAGAGCAGGTCCTTTACAAAGTAAGGGTTTAAATGAGGTTCAGCTTGTTTGTGGATACCTGTTTGTGGATGGTGTTTAAAATGAGGGCTAACCTTCAGGCATCCAGTGTTTCATGAACCATACAATATTTCGAAAGGTTCAAAAAAAATGTTTCTTGTAAACACTCATTCACCAAAGACTGGTTTCCTCGGAGCTGCTTAATCATACATACAGTACATACACACAGTCACACACGCACAGCTTCTTGTGATTACATGCAAAAAAACAGACATTCAAGGAAGGATTTAGAGCTTATGTACATACACTGGAAAAGGGCATATGCAAACAATCACTGTTGCCCAACCACAATTCTCTTTTTTGTGTTCATAATGTAGGTTTTTCCCTTTCTCTCCAGGCCCTGTCACATTACCGAAAGGCAACACGCTGGGCCTTCCCTTCCAGAAAGAGTCACTGCTGGGCATGGTATCAAATCCCACAGAGGTGTTCTGCTCCGTACCGGGCCGCCTTTCCTTGTTGAGCTCCACATCCAAGTACAAGGTTACTGTGGCTGAAGTCCAGAGGCGTTTGTCACCCCCGGAGTGCCTGAACGCATCACTCCTGGGAGGAGTTTTACGCAGGTCGAGGCTTAAATTCATTTATCATGACAGCTTGACTGGATTGAATATACATTTTTTTTCCCTTCTTGACCTGATTTTACTTTCAACCTTAAATGTTATATGTCTTCTATCTGTAAGTCATTATAAAAACCTTAGATATAAATCATAATAACACAATAGAATATTAGCCATAGCTCAAAGCTCAGTAGCTCATGGAAAATACTTTGTTTTTTAAAGTTCAGCTTGGCGTGTGCTCTTTTTATGTATTTTACAAGGCATTCCGTGTTCTAACATGTTAGTCTGAAAAGTGTGTGATTGTGTTTGCTGATGTTTGCATGATGTATAGTTTTATCTGCGCTATAGCAGTTGCTCTTTTGTCACAGATGTTACAGTGACAGTCTGTTGAAGAGGTGGGGTGGGGGTTACCATTTGTGCTTAACACCCCTGATCAGAGCAATTATTTTTGTCAAAGTGCATGTTTGCCACTTCCCATGTGCCTTTGTTAATGTTGACATACACAGCGCTTTTTATGTAGGTCAAATACTTAAGGGAGGGGGCTTGTAAGTACAGAAACCGGGGCTGAAGGGGAGTGCGTTGAGATGATGGGGGGGGTCGGGAGGATTTAGTCACACATGCCTCTCTAAAGATCTCTCACCCACAATATAGAGGGAGAGATGTCGGCCTGACCATGCAGAAAACTGACTCTGCCATGGCAAGTTAAGAGTATGAGAGCCTCTACAAATGCATGTTTGAGTGATGGATCTGTTTCATTTTTGAATCATTCGAATTTTTTTTTGTTTTTCTTTTAGATTAGGAGAAGCACTTTATATTTTAGAATATTAAACCTGGAGTGAGACCTTCTTTTCCATGATATTCCTGCACTACTAAAATTTCACACACTAATTATTTTCTTTTAATGTTCAATTTTCTTAAATAATTATCACCAAAACTCATAAAATAATAGAAAATACTATCAAATAGTATTGGTGAGATTTTTTTTCTTAAAATGAAATAATGTCCATCTAAAATCTGTTGCTGCTTTCAAGGATTTGGACTCAGTTTGTTTTTATGTCGTCCTGCAGAGCCAAGTCAAAAAATGGAGGTCGTTCTCTGCGAGAGAAGCTGGATAAAATTGGGCTTAATTTGCCTGCTGGAAGAAGGAAGGCGGCCAATGTCACTCTACTTACCTCACTTGTAGAAGGTATGACGCATCACTCGGTAGCATATCGTACCTTTCTGACTTTTACTGCATCTTACACCGGCTGGAATGCTGCTCAGATAGCGTGGGAATGTACGAGTGTCATTCTCCTCAGCATAGTGTGTTTTTATTAGAGCGCAATCATAAAACAATTCAAGCCGCCTGTCAATCAGCTTTGTTCTTGAGAGAGGTGTTTAAGTAGCTAGCAGTATGTATGAATTAGGTGATCTTTTGCATGGATGAGTAGCCTCTCCAGTTGGTCAAAATAAGAATAGAAGAAACGATTTGCCAATGGCAATTTTTTACTTTTGTCTTGAGCTGATAAAAACATGTCCATGAGGCATTCAGGCTTTATTCTCTAAGCTGTTCTTCTGTAAACAACTATCTGAATCCACCAAAAAGAAATGGACTGACAGACAACCTCTAACTAGCAAACTTCTCTCAGAAATAAGTCCTTCTCTGTTTAGTGTTGGAAGAGTAAAATCTATTTTTATATTTGGTTGTTACTGCTTAGTAAAAAATACTTATTTTGTTTTCAAAATCCCAAACAAGACAACACCAGTTTTTAATTACATACTCTGATTATTATTATTTTGTATTTTTTTTAATGCAAACCAGCCAAGATCCCCTCATACCAAGTTTTATTGGTGTAGTACTCTTTATGGCATGAGCAATAGGCAAGATAAAAATTTGTCACCTTGTATATGGCAGATGCATCTTGATAGGGTTAGACTTTCATATGATCACAGTATCACTTTCAAACCGCCTACCTGCCGCTGGCTGAAGCCGGATATTTTTTTTCCCTCTCTACATTCCCATTCATTTTTATAAATAGGCTAATGATTCTATGCAGGAGAATGACTGGAGGCCTGTTTTATTTCAAGACCTTCAAAGCTGAATTAAGCCTTGTTATGTTGTGTTCAGCTCTCCAGGAGGGCCAGCTGACCTTAAAGCTTGTGCTTCTGAACATCTGCCTGAATCCTGTTAGTTATGTGCAAGACTATCAAAAAAGCATAGCTTGAGGTGCTTTATGCCCTCAGTATTACCATTTATCCACATAAGCCCATTATGACAGTGCAAATCAAAGCAACCTCAAGATGGAAATAAACTTCTTCCATTGGCTTTGTTTTCCACAGGCAAGAGGTCTTAACACTAGCAATCATCCTCCAGGTTAACAGATTCTGTTTAGATGGCTTTCTTCCCAACAGGTTGAAATGTAGGGTTGGCAATACTATTGTGTGAATAGATAAATTATAGATCTTGATACATTTACAAGTCACATTTGAAAATTTGATATTATCATATAGTGTGAGATAGTAACATAAGAACAACACAAATGTAGTCGTAAAGAAATCATCAAAAATCCACATTTAGATGTCATGGTCATTGGACAACAGAATCGGAAACCAGTCATGAAAGAATAAAAGTGCTTATTTGATTTTTATTTCACATTTGAAACCTCATAGCTCTAGTTTAATTTATTTTTCAACAAGTAAATAAAAGCAGACAAATAATAATGTCAAAAATAAGCACTGATCTAACATTTGGATTAGTTTGGGCAAAGTGTTTAAGGAAAAAATATTTTTTACAAATTATTTTTCATTCCTAGCTCAGTGTGGAAAACACTCATCTTTACAATATGTTTGTAAATATATTACAGGGTGGCGCATATTCACTGTTCACTGGGACAGGGGGTACAAATATGAAATAAGCATATTTCCATGTCTCTTTGCCAGTAATTGTATGTTTGTTATTTAAAATCAGGAAAATAAAAACAAAAGTCTGACCCAATTTAAACTGTTGCTCATACATTTTGATCAAAGATGAGAAAATTTAATTAAATTTAATATTTCACATCTTCATTACTTGTGTCTTAAGAGTAAAGCCTTTCAACTTAGCATTCACAGACTAAGGAAAAGGTGTAATTCAGAACCATTGGAGGTAATATTTGGAAGTCTGCCGTTTTTGCTTATAGACTCTGTCCTCGTTGAACATAGCTTCTAAAAGAACTTAAATAGGTGTAAGAAAACATGACTCATGCCACCAAAGTGCATGTTAATCATGTTGAGCTCAGACCAGAAGAGCCACTGTTGTCACTTCTACCCGGTTTAGAATTCCAAACCCTAATTACTGCAGTTGTTTTGGAAGGAATGAGAGTAGCAGTCAGAGGGAATTGTTTTCTTTTCATCCAACTCTTTAAACAACAGTATGAACTTTTCCCTTCGTGTGCAAGAATATGGTGTGATTTTAGAGTAGGTTTTGGGGAGTTGTCTGGAAGAAGAAATGTCTTGTGTCTGGTGGTTTGAGCTAACAACAACTGATTTTTGATTTTTGTTTCCACAGGTGAAGCTGTTCATTTAGCAAGAGACTTTGGTTATGTATGCGAGACTGAGTTTCCTGCAAAGGCAATAGCTGAATACTTGGGCAGGCCCCATGTGGAGCGCAACGAGGTCAACTCTCGCAAGAACATGCTCCTCGCTGCTAAGTCAGTATTTCTAATTTGTGGTTTGCATCTTATTTGCACGCATTTATTCACTTGTAACAGAGTCAAGTTGCAACTTACCTTTTTTTTTTTTAGTTTTTCAAAGCCTGTTTTTGCTCTGTTATTTTGGCAGTAGAGCAGCTACCTTATTGAAACACCCACTGTGTTATCTATTGGGTCGGCTTTCAGGCCAAGTATATTATTGCATCTATCCTGACTGGTTTCTCTACCCTCAGGCAAATCTGCAAAGAATTTACTGACCTGCTCACACAGGACCGGTCACCGTTAGGAAACTCAAGGCCGGCGCCCATCTTGGAGCCTGGAATCCAGGGCTGCCTGACTCATTTCAGCCTCATCACTCATGGATTTGGTTCTCCAGCCATATGCGCTGCAATGACCTCCCTCCAGAACTACCTAAATGAGGCGCTCAAACAAGTGGACAAGATGTACTTGAGTTCTGGCAGTGAAACCCAGGGATCCTCGGAGAGCGGGAGCAAGTCCACTGACAAGATGGACAAGCACAGGAAATGAGAGCTCAAAAGGAGAAAACCTGAATTTCACAATCACAGAATACACTCATTCTTGCTGCCCTCTCCCTGTTTTGGACTTTTTGAAACTTATCTTTAGTATTACCATTTTGAGAGCTTATTTTGTATGTGGGTGTGTATGTGTGCTTCCAATGTAAATGCATATTTCTACAAAACTTTGGATTTGTCACAGATGGCTACACGTCGGTAAGTGCTGACTCCAAATAGGGAATTCTGTGGACTCGGCTTTTTGGGAGCTGCTTCTGTGATGGTTAAACATACCATCAAACAATAGCGATCCAGTTCCATAAAATTCCAACTCAACTACAGTTTTTTTAAAGGGGGATGGGAACAAGTGCATTCAGTTTTTTTTGTAGTGGACATCATCTTAAGATGAGTTGCAATGGCTGTGAATTCCACTCAGCACCCCTCTCCTTAACCTCCCCCTTCAGTCTGGAGGCAAATCCACTGATTTCCTGTGTCTCAATGGACCTGCAAAGGACAATTTTTAAGTGTGTGTGTGTGTGTGTGTGTGTGTGTGTGTGTTTATGTGTGAGAGACAGACAGAAAGGAAGAGACATAGCAAAAGAGTGAGATGCAAAAATACACTCTGCTGTCTTTGTTTTTGTATTATTATTATTATTTTGTACACCCCATTCTGACTCCAGTGTTATCATGCTTTGCTTAATGGGAGACATTTGAGTCTGGCAATAATTTTTCAGTCAGTGCTCATTTACAAATCAGAGACTTTAAAGATGCTACAAAAGACGCCTTGTAAGTGTTTGTGTGGATGACAGGCATTCACACAATTCTGTTCTCCAACATTAGTGTATAAAAGCATGAGGTAACATCAGCCAAATATCAATCTTACTATGAATGCGTGTCGTAAGAATGTGTGTACTTGTACATATTTCTTTCTTTTAAAATGTTTTTAACTAGACATTAAATTCAAAATGTCAAAACATAGAATTTTATTCAATTTGTTGTCCTGGAATGTAAATATATATTTTTTAATTTATGTTGTAATTTAATGGGTTTGTGTAAATAATAGCATCATTGAGGTATATGGTCTAACTTTTTACAGGATGTGTTAGAAACTTTTTTAAATGGGTTAGATTTTTTTCTCAAGTAGAGTTTAGGAAATGGGCATGATTTGCCTTTTTTGTTAAAGATGTAAAAAAAAAAACATGTTTCAAAGTTCCAGGATCAAATACAAATAAAAAATGAAAGCCTGAAGCCAGATCCGGTGTGCAAGTGATGTTGCCCAGATCACAGAAACACACATTTCCTTTTTTATGGCCTAGTTTCTCAGCAATAGTTCACAGAAAATGGTTAAGTCATGTGTTGGAAGATTTCCCTGTAGATAAACAGCCAAAGAAAATTCCCCCTACCAAACTAATGCGAACAGTAGTCATCATTATTTGCTCTCAGTTAGCTTCACAAATAGGCTGTGTAGCTCATTGAAGGCGTAGACCTCAACAGCGCATCATGTGAGGGACAAAGATGTGTTGTGGAGAGCAGGCAAACGACTTGTTTATTTTTGAACTAAGAAAATGGTTGATGGTGATTTTATCTGAAATTTTCTTGGCTTCTTGTTGCTCAGGTCGGCTCCCATGTTAATCTGGATTTCAAAAGTTACTTTTAAAGAAAGGCCCTCATTCTTAACTTTAATTTATTTCAGTAAATTAAAGTATATTGGCATGAATTTTTATAAATTGTGTTATATAAGACAAAAGGCATAGACAATGATGTACAGGTTCATCTCAATACATTAGAATGTTGTTGACAAGTTTTTTTATTATTATTTCAGTAATTCAGATCAAAAACAGAATTTAGTATATTCTGTAGATTCAATACACATAGACTAAACTGAATAAACCGAAACTGAAAACAGACTAAAATACTCAAAGTGTGTATTTTATGTTATTTTTTATAATTACAAAACACACCAAATGAAACCTCAAGTTCTCCTTCTGAAAATTATTTTTTACACAGCATTCTGTTTAAAAACAGAATGCGAGTCTAGTGAAAAGTATGTCCATGTAACGTGCCTGGTCAAGGCTCCTTCTCCAAGAGTCAAAGCAAATTTGTCTTTAGCAGTGCTTATGCCTATTGCTTGTCTACCTTTTTTTTCTCTCCTTTCACTAAACTACCTAAACTACTACCTATGGATGCATAACATATTAATGGATTATGACATAATATCTGTGCAATAAAAATAATTATTTAATTGGTATTATTCAAAGGCAAATATTCAAATGTCTGAAACAAAAATTTGTGCCAAGTTGGAGGCCGCAATTATCCAAATTAACAGAATAGAAGGCTTGAAATAAAACTCACTCAACGCAATAAATCTTTATAACGTCCTTTAACTTTTTGAATTGAGTTACTGAAAAAAACAACTCATTGCGATGACATTCTAATTATTGAGACGCACAGTCTCTAAAATCACATCAGCTGCAACTTTACTGGTTACATTGCATAAGTTCATTCTTTGTGTCAGAAAGTCATCTATGTTACACGTTGGTTTTTAAGCAAAAATTTAAACTAAAGCAACATAAAAATATTTGATACTTCAGCCACATGTTGCAAAAAGGTTTGCAATGTTGAAGGTTTTCCTGAGTTACAGTTTTAAGATACAGCAAACATGTATTGTCAAGCTAATGTGGCGCCTCTACTTTTCTACTCCGTTGTTGTTTCAGTGTACTGCTACAAGTTTCCCCATACTGTTGAGAGCACCTTTGATGTCTGTGAGAGACTGATGAAAAACTGTTGACAAGCTAGGATAGGAAACAAGGTTGCTTAATCATCACTTGCCCAGCCAGTCCACATTGAATCATATTGTCTGTCTCTATGTGTATCAGGAGCAGTTTGATAAATATCAGTGACAGACGCAAAGTGGACAAACTTCTATAATTGACTTTAGTAGGTGCTGCACCAAAGAAAAGTTGAAAACCTAAGACAGAATGCATGTGATCTGTTAATGTATTTATTTCTACTCTATTAATGATACCAATGCAGTATTGACAGAAGAAAAGCATTTTGTACTTAACTTAGAGAGCTATTTTCAAATTATATTACTTTTATTTTTGCAATGTTATTATTTTTATCTAGTTTTCCAGAAGTACGGCCATGGAGGTCAGTAGGAGAAACCAATTTTTGACAAAAAAACAAAAAACATGTCACACAGTAAAGAAGCAGCAGCAGTTGCACTTAGCTGTAACCCTTGCAGTAAGACAAGTATCAGCCTCTCCCCTCAGAAACCAGTCTAACCAGACCTGTCAACCTGAACCCAGTGGCTCAAAGCCCTCACAGCAGTTGACCTTAACTGCCTTCAGTTATTCATGTTATGCCGTATGCATGGGCCTGAAAGAGTAGATAATTGCAGGGAGAGCAGATGATGGTTCAAGCTATAGGCGGAGGAAGAAAAAAGCAGGACTGTTTGAACACAAGTTGAGTTAACACTTCCCTAAGTCAAAATGTCTTTTTGAACAGACAGAACTGATTGTTCGCCTTCTTATTAGTTGTCTTTCAGGCTGTCACTCAGTCACATAAGAGAGGTTTTGTTTTGGAAGACACACCAATTCCATTCACTTTCATCGTCTATCGTCTGCAAAGACAATCTTCCATCGGCAAGTTTGAAGGGCTAAAGCTGGCTAGAGCTGCCAAAGGAGCAGCCAATGTATACAGTTAAAACCTGTGATCATTGCCACCAAGTGAAAAAAGTTTTAGCTGCAAGCTGCAAGTGCACCTGTTTTCCATGTGCCATCCTTTTTCGTGTGATTTCTAAAACTTTGGCAACATGAAAACTAGTCAAACACTCTAAACTGTGAGCAAGGGTGAGCAATTCCCATATGACACACCTAAGGTAGCTGGGAACTGGAGACAAGCGTGAGCTTGTTGATCTCATTCACCACTTCTAAGAACAAAGAGAAGGACTCAGAAACCTCCTTAATTGGAGATATAACTGACATGCTAATGTAATCTTTACATTTCATTATGAAGGCCTTGGGCTACTTGTCAACTCCAGCTTCACTGAACTGTAGCTGTAGTTCAAGTTAGCTCTGACTGCATGACCTTTTAATGTAGGTCGTGGCAAGTCACATGATGAAGCTCAAAGGACAGAGGGAAAATGTGCCAAAATGGGAATAACTTGATGTCATGTCTAATTTTTTTTCAATTTTACCACATGATCTTGTGTTTCGTTAAACATTTTTCATTGTGATTTCAATCACCTCCAAACAAAACAATTCTGTGTCAATGCTTTTCCTCTTTCTTTTTGTAATAAATTTCAAAAGATTTACCCCAAATATTCCCAGATACTTTGCCGTTAACTTTTACCCTTCTCCGTTTAGTCAACCACTTCCTCTCAAGAAATGTGTTTGAAATCTGTTGTGCATTAAGGCTCGTTTGCAGTCAGACTAATCGCTCGCTTGCAGTTCCCAACCACCGAAACCACTTTATGAGTTAAACTATAGTCCTAACATCCCAAGTCATAAACGACAGTCAGAAAGATGACGGTAGTAGATTCTTATCTGTAAATCACCATTGGTTTTAAGCTTGCTCCTGGTTCTGTGAAGATAGAAAGCGTTTGTATCGCTTTGTAGATCTATAAACAATAGATTTCTTTTACTTGCATCACAAAATATGATTAAAGAGATCTCAACAAATTTACCAGTGTAGACAGGGTTTGGAATTTAATGCATTTTGGTCAGTAATGGAAAGAGTTGTAACTGCCAAGTTAAAAATATTTGAGCTGTTAAAAATAATAATTTATGTCTAAATTCAAATTTGTGCAATTAGGGGAAACATCATTATGTTTATAATTTATATAATGAACTTTAGGTAAAAACATCCATCTGTGCATCCTTCTATTGCCTATGCCTGCTTTTCTTTTTAGGGTCGCTGGACGGGTTGTGAGTCCATCAAGGGTCAGCACACACTCACTCATAGCTAAAAACAACATAGAAAAACCAATTGCCAAAAATGTTTTTGGATTGTGGGAGGAAGTCAGAGTATCTGGAGAGAACCCACACATGGAGAACATGCAAATACATAGAGGAAAACAGAATATTTTTGCTGCAAGGCAAAGGTGTTACCAACTGTGTCAATGTTCAGGCAAAATGACATTTTTTCTGTTGTTAATTTAATTTAGCAGTTTTTTTTTAATCACAATTGAAAATTGTTGTTGATTTCTATGGAAAGCTCTGGAATTGTAATTTGCCAGGTATGTTTTTTATGAAGTACAATAGACACTTTTCATGCTGGACTTGAGCCATTCATTGTTATAAAGCAGGTTGTGAACTTGTGGTTTTGTACAGGAACTGAATGTAAATAAACTTGGGTATGTGTTAAAAATAGGATATTCAGGAGTGTGTGTTATAAAGAGTAACAAAGTTTGCATTATGCTATCTGTGTGTGGTGGTGAAGAGAAATAAACAATATGACTTCCACCCAGTAGTCTGGCTCCTGTGCCCCATGTGACAGCTTTCTTCTTCAAAGCAGTGCTTTTAGGATTATTTTTTAACAATGTTCCAATTTAGGTCAGTTAAATTGAGGAAGTTGTGAAATGTGCAGTATAATTTAAACTTCACCTTAAGTCTTAAAAAAGGGTATTATTTAGATATCAAAACCCAGCATAAAGCAACAAAAATATACAATGCATTGTCTGGAAATTAGAGTGCTGTTGTTTTATGCCTCTTTGCCAGTTTTGGTCTTTTCTTTTGTGCTTTTTCTGGTCGGAAAAAAGGCCCTTCTTTCTAAGACAAATCGTTTGTCTCAGAAAAACAAGAGATTTTCTTTTTGAAAAGTTTTACACTGACCATGTGTCAATTCATTCCCATTTTCAGGATATTTTAAACCCGGTTGACAACCAAGGATTTAAATAGTAATGACATTCTCAATTTTGAAAGTATTGCTGATATGTATTCACTGTGTATACTTTATTGATGCTGTTTTGACTAAGTTTTTCAAATGTTTCCTGCTGCTACTAAACAGCTACAGGTAGAAGCTAGAGAACTAAAAAACATACCTTGCAGTGAAAATATTTTTCAAATCCGTCCATTATTATAACTTTTTTTTTTTATCAAATATGATAAACTCTTCAGTTAGTTAGCTTTAACTTAGCTAGTAATAGTTTCACACCCATAATTTCAAAACTAATATATTAAAGACCTGTGAACTTGTACTGTTTAAAACGTATTTTTTTGATACTGGCGAAACAGCAAGCCTTGACATGTTTGCAAAGTTGTTGCATCACACTGTAAGCAGCATAAATATCACTGCGCATGCAATCCAGAGTTACTAAAATAAATTAACTTTTCAAATATATTTAAATGTATTGAATGGGTCTGTAAATGCTTGCATTGTGATAATCCCTCCAAATGTCTTTGCTTTGCTGTATTGGTTAACTTGTTGCTGTAAATAGGTTTGTTTGTATTTCTTTAGAGTGGTTTACTGACAATAAACCCCCTCTTCAGTTATAGTAAATAGTTGGTATTAACACAATGTGCGGTATCCTACAATATTTAAAGAATATGATCAGTTTTACTTGTGTCCCGATAATACTATTCTTTTTAGTAAGTTCATTGAAAAGTAATTGCTGCATCCAAGTTTTAGCACCCCTATTCATTGCCAAGCTAGTGGATCTAAAAACTTTTATAGTTAATAAAACTGAAGTAACTGTGGTCAAACAACTTAAACTTTCAATTGTCACATAACACGCTACTTAGAATAATAATTATCCCCTTTCTAATTGGACTATGTTTTATTTAAACAGTAGAAGTTGAGTTAACTTTAATGTCAACAGCAAATCTCCATGGATGCCAAAAAAGACATTAGCAGTGGAGTGATTTATTGACTTTCCTCAACTAAACTTATTATTTTTGTTTTTTACATTTCTGGGGTGATTTGTATGAAAGTCAAGACTGGGTGGGGCTAGACATAAAGGGAATGTAGTCTAATTATGAGAGTATTAAGAAGCTGTGGCAGGGGGTGAGCTGTGCATGTTTATATGTGTGCCGTGCTTTGGGTAGAAGGGCAGGGGGTGGGGTTGAGAGGTACAGCCTAATCCCTGAGGAAAATGTGGAAGAAATTAATCTAAATTACAAGGATAAAGCTAGTCTGGAGTCTAGGTCTGGAAAGGATACAGAGGGAAAGGGAGGAGGGTGAGTGGGGTCGGGGTGAAGATCATTGCTCCTATTCTGCTCTGTATTCATGTTATTTTTTTCCTTTCTCTGGGAATGAGGTGGCCTGTTTTCTTTCCTTTCTGACTTGACACGCCTTCCTTCAACATCATATGTGTCAATTTTTTACCAATTACTCAGCACTGTAGTCACTATGAGTACCAAGAGGACTCCTCAGCAGAGACCTCCTCTCCTGGTGCTCTCTTCTCACAGACAACAGATGTCTTGGTTTCTCAGGGAACAATTGTACATTTGCTGGGCTCCTGCAAAAGACCCCCTTCCACCCTAACCCCACGCCTCAAAAAAAAAAAAAAAAGTATTTTCTCATAAAATGGACCCTACCACCTTAGGCAAACTGTAGAAAGCATGGCAGTGAACGAGGCTCTAATTTCCAACTACCAAATCAAACACGACTAGAATCAAAACACTGTCTTCCTCTTCATTCACCCTGAAACAAAGGCAGAAAAATGGCAACATATTGTTGTTGATGCTCATCCTATCTAATGAAAGGCATCTGACTTCTCCAACTCTAAAACACCATACAAGCAGTTCTTGTTCACTTTGGTTTTCAGTGCAGTAATTAGAACAAGCTGTTTGGGAAACGAACAGGCCTGTAAACACAAAATATACTGTATTTTACTCTCGGTGATGTTTACTGGTTTACCAAGGGCTAAATCATGAGCATAAGGGTTGGATAAAAAGACCCTGTACATGTGGTCTTATTGGTCACTCTGAAGTTTGCCTCCCCAAAATGTTTCCGTGGATCAAAAGACAATAGACAAGTCATGAGGAGAAAACAGTTACGGTACTCCTCTTAGTTGTTTTTGCTGTAAATGGGATTATGGCTTAGTCGAGGTTATTGATCTGTCTTTGTGTCCAGAATTCCACAGTTGGGATTTAATCATCTGTGGTCTACATATGGCTGATTCCCAAGGACAGAAAATTGAGGCTGTGTATGTGTGGCCTAAAAAACAGAGTGACAGGAGGAACTGAATCCAGTTGGTGGGTGGTGAAAGACAGAAACTTAGAAACCTGTGGCCATTGTTGTGTAGTATCTTTCTTAAATAATGTGCATTGTGTGTGCAATGCTGCTGGTCTATACCTTAAAAGTCATTAGGCCCTTTTGAAAAGTATGTATGTCATCAAAGTTCATATTTATCTGTATAAAAGAGAAGAGATTTCCTTTTGAAAAATTGCGTAATATCTGAACAAACCAAATTTGGTCTCTTTATTTGTTTAAATATCGGAGAATATTGTATCTTGTTTTAAATTTTAATATTAATATCAATATGGTTATTATTATATTCCTATATTGTCAAATAAATGTGGTGGGTGACACTTTTTGATCCAAAGCAAATTATTTTGCATGTTACTTCTAAAACTTTCTGAATAACCAGTACTTATTAGGCAAAATCAATGAATTTTCAATATTTATCTACAAGATAATTTGTACATCTTCTACTAACCAGATCCTCCCCATCCACCTCTTCACCCCTCAAACTAATATTCAGATACACATTTTAGGTTCATTTTAATTCTACTTAGCTCTGTTTCACTCATTTCAGTTTTACAAATAGACAGCATCATTCTGTTGGCTCATAATTAAATTATTTTATTTCTTTATCCCTGTAAGAGATTACATATTTTTAATTCAGTATCCAAATTATTCTGTAATGTTACATAGAAACATTTTTTCTCTTCTATTTTGATCATCATTAGTTATTAAATGCAAAATTATATGATGATTTCCATTTAGGTTTGTCAAATTAGTATTGAAGCTCAATTCCAAAGGTTTGTTTTTTTTTTTTGGTACCATAAATCATAAGATTAACTGGAGATTATAAACTGTGTTAAGTATTAGTGTGTGTTTGAAGAGTTGTTCATCTTGTGTGTCTCTATGTTGCTGTATGACGTACTGGAGACCTGCCAAGACGAGACCCGTCCTCTCACTTACTGACAGCTGCAGACGGGAACCTGCACCTGCACAACCCTGCACCCGATTAAACAGATATCAAAAATAAAGTAAATAAAAAACAGAAAACTGATCGCAGAACAAGAATGATCAAGGCTGGAAATATGGGAAAAAATGTAACTGTTCTAACACATATCTCATTTCCTTGATTTCACATTTGGCCATAACTGCATTTCACAAAGCATCTATTAAAATATAGTAGATAAGAATGGAGAATGTGACTTTTTAGGTGCTTTTGATATTAATATATACTAATAACAAAAAACATAATTATCTAACATAATTTAGTTGGATAATTGTTTTGTTAAAAGCAATTCACAATGCAAGTCCAAAACTGAATAACATCCACTGTTTAAACCTTTCCAAACTATGTTACAGTGGCCATAAAATCTGGGGTGCAGAAGTCTTTGCATAGCAGTTTTCTTGACAATAGAAAACTGCTATTAAAACCACAATCCTTTCCATCTAAATAAGAAGACAAAATTAAAAAATTCAGCTGGAGGTCTGTTAACGAGACATTTTGGTTACCTACTAAATGCATGTTCACCAACTGCTTGCATTTCACAGTGAAAACATTTGTGGCCAGAATCAAGAATGGTGACAGCTTTTACAGAGTTGGTAAGTGCATATGTGAAAGATGTAATAGAAAAATAGTTTGATGTGAAAGATCCCTAAACAGTCACCAGTGGTGAATAACTCTGGTGACCGGATTAATTGGATTACAAGTTTCTCAAACTTAATTTCATTAAATTTTAGTTAAAACTAGTATTTCCATTTGGTACCGTTTTATTTTATAATAAGATATATATAAAAAGATTTAGATAGAGAACAACAACAAAACAAAAGCTGTTAACCTTTTTTATTACAGATACTCTCTCATACACACCACATCTTTATGGTTCAGCTAAAGGTAAAACTCATTACTCTGGCCGACAGTCCCTAACCAGCTGTACTTAGTGGTTTAAGCTTTGGCCTCGGGCACTTCGACTTTTGACTAATAAAGATAGTGAAGCTTAAAAGGAGACATGAAGATATATGGGATCCTGGGGAAAGCAGAAAGGGGAGAGAATAGCAAAATAGACACAGTGTGAGAACAAGTCAAGACACAAAAATACAATTCAGGAAGCTGACATATTTTTCACAAGAAAAATATATATAATACACTAAAACTACCATACTACATGAATGTCATAACCACAGCGACTTAAGCATAGAAAACAGCCAACTGAAAAGATACATATCTACTGAAACAGGAGAAAATAGTAAACATGTGAAGCCGAGGCTGCACTGAATGGATTTCTTTGACAGCAAATGCTTCCAGTATGGAGTGAATCATTGTAAAACCGCATTCATTTCCTGCCTGTGTTTATCCGCAGAGGGATGAGATACAAAGCTGTCCAGACTTGTTTGCAGTGTGCAGGATAGGCTAAAGAGCGAGGAATATATGCTCTTCTCTGACAAAGAAAAGCCCACATTTAAGTAATGTCACACTTAACTGAAAAGAAGTTTGACAGGCCGCTTAATCCTACAAATTATAGCCAAAAATGAGTTACAGTAGCAGTATCAACTGATAGTAAAAAGAAATCTTTAAACTGCTCTGTTTGTCTTGCAAAATTTGAAAGAAGTACTCCTGAATGATTTAATCACAGAACAACAGTTTTCTACTTTACTCTTTCCTCCCTCGAAAGCAATTTATCTCAGCCGTGTTTGGCATATGGCAGCCACAAACTTGCATGCCTCAATTACGTTGGATGCTATTGTGTTAGAGAGAGGGGGAGAAAGGCAACGATGTTTACAGTACCTACCCATGGCATCCGGCCACAATGCAGTTGTTGCATAAAGAGGGAAGGGGGTGATGAAAGGTGTCAGTGTCCCTTGTCAGATCGGTGTACTTCTCCTTTAAACAACAGAAAGTGGGAAACAGTGGGAGGAGGAAAGTGACACAGCAAAGCTATTTTCTCCTCTGTTGTTAGACTTTTACAAGTGTTGGCGATTGAGCCAGAATTTAATGTAGCTTCTTGGATCTCTCAAGTCACAACATTCGACTGACTAGTTTTAAATACCGGAAACAGGGAAGAATGGTTAAAATTCTGTGAAGAATGCTGTAGTCCATACTCAGTGGCTTGTCTTTATACAGATACTTATCCATGAGACAGAAAAAAAGAAAAAGTGAGCGAGCAGATGACAGAGGGGTGTTTGTATATACACATGCACCTGCCCAACTGGGAAACAAAAAAGAGGGGAAGCAAAAGCGGTTTGACTGCTGTGGACAACGGTTCTGCTGATGCAACCACTGCTGAAAAGAGAGATCCCAGATGTCAGATATATGAGGGCGATAAAGCTCATATCTCAGCATGTTTATACTCAGAGAACTGCTGCTGTATACTATCTGATTGTTTGGTGAGAAACAGAGGTGTCTCTTGTAGAAAATCTTCCTGTTAATGGACACAGTGCTCTTTATTCAAAAATAACTGAAAGGCTTCACCTACTGTATGGAGGTCATAGTTGATGAAATGCATGATATCAAACTGAAATGATGGCCTTTTAGTTGTTTTACATGGACAGATAAGAACTGTAACCCTTGAAATCAAAGAAAGAAAACTAAACAAGATATACGATCTGAGAAGAATCACAATCGAAGCGTTTACCAGAGCACTTATGTTCAGTTCAGTGTATTTTCAAATGAGAGCACAACCACATTTCACGAGGCAAGACAAGAAAAAAAAAATATCCCTGCCATTATTCCAGTAATACTCCCACACATTTGCCTTACAGCTTTAGGTATCTTACATTTCAGCATCAGTTTTCTAAGAATCTAATACTGCAGCACATGCAATGTGATCTCAAGCTAAGCCAAGCCTCAACTTATTATGAACACATTTTTGGACACTGCGCGATATCAATCGACATTGCTACTTGAAGAATAGTACAGTCTAAGACAAATTTAGAATTAGCATTATTATACTAGTAATTGTTATAATATTATTCATAATAATGTGTGTTTAAATAATTTAAATAATATTAATTCTAATGTAGGTATGATTGTTTTATTAAGGTATCTTTTTTCTTTCTTACATTAAATTAAAAACAATGTTTTTCTATTTTAGGTCAATTAGAATTATCAAAATTGTTTATTTTTATTAAATGGCAGAATACTAAGAGAAATCTTTTTTTTTTTTTTTTTTTTTTTAGATTTTGTTTTTACTTTCTCCATATTGCGAAGTTCACATTATTTTGCTGAGAATATTTTCTTAAACATTTGGACATCATTACCTGAGCTGAAGTTGGAAGCCCTCCTTGTCTCAACCATAAGTTTTATCTCCCTTCACAGAAGACACTCTTTCAGATTGAACTTGGGTTGCTGACTGACACAGAATGTTAATATTAGATCCAGTCAAAAGAAACATGTTGGAAAAATAAAAAGACAATTACGTTAAATCTACATATTCCACTAGTATGAAGAATTTTAAGCTCCATGTACATGAAGCTGAGTATACTTTACACTCTTTATCACAATATACACAAGATGTCCAAAGTTTGAGCTTAACTTCTTAATATTTACATGACCAAACGAAAATATTTTGAATACTCCAACATGAAATAGATGAAACAGTGGGACAGCAATTCAATAGAATAATATTAAATGTTTTATATTTTGATATCCAGCAAGAGTTTCAAAATAGGAAATACTATATGGTCACAAAAAAAGGTAAAAGGAACTGATCAGCTATGCAATTCCGAAACTAGCCATTCAAGTTCACCTCCTCAAACTAATACTGACATTAATAATA
The DNA here is from genome assembly GCF_001444195.1 of Xiphophorus couchianus. NCBI lineage: Eukaryota > Metazoa > Chordata > Actinopteri > Cyprinodontiformes > Poeciliidae > Xiphophorus > Xiphophorus couchianus. Next base: position 9,109,277 of record NC_040247.1, read on the forward strand.
AATTTGAAACAGAATATTAAATTGGGTGGAGGGCAAACAAAAAGTGACAAATTTACACAGTATTTTAAAACTAACCAAAAACATTAATCTATTGTTTATATCCGCTTCTCCATGATTTTGGACTCTGGAAGGAAACAGGAGTACCAGGAGAGAATCCATACATGCACAGAGGAAGCATACACAGTCCACGCATAAAGACCCCAGACCAGGATTCAATTCAAGGGCAGTTTGTAGCAACAGTGCTACTAACAGCGACAATGTACAGATGCTAAAAGAGAGAATACATCAGAATGTTTTCAAAGATTGCCGTCTAATGAAAAATGTATAGTTCAAACACAAATTTATTTTAAAATTAAGACAACACATCTTTTCTGAACCAAACAAGAAATAGAACTTGTCAAAGATCCTTAGCAGCAAATACTTCTGCATATGTGTTTTTTATCTTTACATGCACGAATGAGTGTGAATAGGACCATGAGTGTTTGATTACAAAATTTTGTGTTGGTGTCGCTATGTATGCATGCATGAGCTCATGTCGATGTGTTTGCTTGTGTGTGTTAGCTTAGTTCTCATTTAGGTCTTTGTCCAAACAGACAAGCGTTGGTATCTAGTAGAAGGAAAAAAAAGTGCAGCTTGGGAGTATCAGTCTTGTTCTGACACGTCTCTTCATTTTTCTGCTGCACACAAACATGGCTGCACTCTCAGCCTGACAGTAGCAGCACTTGTGCCACCAAATGATCAGATTCACTCTGTTGCTATCTAAGCAAAGAATCTATGATCAGAAATCTTTAAACTTTGTGCAGCGCTTAAACAACCCAGAAGTTCAACTCAGAAATCCCAACATCCTTAATCAGTTGGTAAAATCCCCAAATTATTTCTCCAACATAAATTAGAGAAAAATAAGACCAACATTAAGATTATATGTACCAACCTTCCCAAAATGAGTGTCCTCATGAATAAGCTCCACCTCCTAGCCTCATGCAGACAAAAATAAAGTCACCATCAAATTCCATCATGATGTTGTAATGATGTATAATATATTTTTTGGACCCATCCTTTATGTTATCACTCATTGTTTTGATTGACTGTCAGATGCTCCATCAACCATGATGCCACCAGTTATGCCGTCTTGCGATTTTCTTGATATTTTTAACTGGAATAATTTACTCACGTGTCACTGGTCTTCGTATGATACTATTTTATGCGAGCATTAGCCTATTTTACCTTGGAGTGTAATTCATTTTTTCATGGAGTTTAAAATTATTCATGTATATTGAACTTTTTGTGTTAGCATTAAAATCATAAAGCTGTTTTATTTTATTTATGTATATTATATTTATGTATGTAATATATGTGAAAAGGTCAACAAAAGCAATGTACAGACCCATTCAATACATCGGAAAATCATTGAAAAGTTTAATTAAGTAACTCAACTTTCCAAGGGAAACACATTAAAATTACTTAAGCGTTGACAGATATCTTAAAGACGGACTGATTATATATACTTTATACATATTTATATATAGACCCCTGCATATGTATATGTATATACATTGCTCCCCTTTACCACAATACACCATGCATAACTCCTTTCAGTAAATTAAAAGAAAGCGTTACAACATTATATGTCCGACAGTTATTTTTCTTCAGGCAGTACTTTGAAAGAGAGGATGATCTAACCCTAAAACCCTTACTGTCCATATACATTTATAGTTAAATATAGTTCATCTGACCAATAAATTGTGAGCAGTTCTTAAATATTTGGGCTGTTTTAACATACATTTAAAAACATCTTTGAGTCTGTAAAATGTTATGTTTCCGTCTCATTTTGGCGGCTACTCAGTGACACTGTTACACAGTCTGCTGCCTGTGGAGCCACATGTCCTTGCTGACTTGTGATCAGATCCGATCCCACCAGCGCTTTGAAAAGTCAAAAATGGTTGAAATATTCTCTTTTTTTCCCCCACTGGCTCATGACCGAATCTTGCCAACTCTTTTTCTTCCATGCAATTAGTGTTCTGAAGAGATGCCATGATAGAGACGTTGATTCTCTCCGGGCAGAGCAGCAAAGGCAGTTCAGATCATGAGGTTAGATTTCCTCAGGGCTTCCCCACAGATGAATTATACCAGAGTATGAATTACAGTTCCACAAAATGTTGTGGTAGTGACACTATAAAGACCAGTGTAGGATTTAATTTAAAGTTTAATGCTGAATCAGACTGTGAAAGTATGTAACTAGACTGCACTGCATTCAGATGTAACATCTCAGTAGGGTAATGGTACATGGACTGTACTTATATGGCGCTTTCCAGAGGTGAGGAGTTGGACCCAAATGTTCAGACTTGTGACTTGACTCTTACTTTTACACCTTTGGGTCTTGAATTGAACTTAAATCTATTTTCCTGAAAATACTTGACATTTTGCAAAAAATCCAAATGTGCAAAATTTTCCAAATGTGCACACCACGTTAATATCTGAAACGTGGTGTGCACGTTTCAGATATTATTTGAAACGTGCACACCATTAATTTATTTTACTTATTTTAATGAATACCAATGGCCTTTCTCCACACTCTGTGTGTGCGAGTTGCAGTGCAGCAAGTTATTTTAGAATAATTTTTTTGGTACTTTGTACCTAGGTTGCATACTGTATATTTCAGCAATACAGATTAAAAAATATGATCTGTTATTTACATTTAACATATTATTGCAACATTGTTAAAAGAAAAAAAAGACTAGAAAGAACTTGAAATTCCAAGTTTAAGACTTGGGTTTTGACTCAACAGTTGCCTGTCTTGACTTGAGACTCATTAAATCTTGGATCAACTTAAAAGCTCTTAGATCAGTTATTCTCTCTCAATATATTCTAAGATTTTGGTGCATTCATCTTATTCCTATAACCTATGCTACTTTGCAGGAATTATGTTCGCAAGGTCTGGATCAACATTCCTATATGAACTCAAAGGGCCTCTAGCAGAGCATGATATTCAGTGATCAGTAATCACTAGTCATAACAAAAAAAAAACAACAAAAAACTTATGTTACTTCTGAAACTGTCAAGTTAAACCAGCAAATCTGATGACTCTGACAGTTTACACTATCTCCACCCAACCTGTGTGCACTTTACACAGAATCAAACACGCCCATTCCTTTCTTTGCTCAATCTCAGCCAACAAATCTACAAATAAACCCTGTTCAGGTGATAAACTCTCTTCAGAAACAAAGCTTCAGCTGAAAGCTTCCATCGAGGCACCACTGGTAAGAAACGTACAAAATTATTCAAAGTTTACATGACTGAAGCTAAAGCTTGATTCTTTTATGGAATATACGGTATTTGTCAAGTCTTTGGATACAGAATAATATGCACAGTTTACAATACAGCTAATTTAATTGTTTTGTTCAATGTAAAGTTAAAAGTAAAACATTAACAGCAAGATTTGGGTAAAAACTGCTTAGATACTTAAAGTTAAAAAAGAACTCATTGTTTGTGATGTTTAATATATCTCATCTGTTTGCAGGTTAGCAGCCTACGCAAGTTGCCTATTTATAGCAGCTGCTCATCCTGCACTGCTGGTGGTATTCAGCTAATAAGAAAAGAAAAGAATATTAAAGAAATGTGACTGAGTTAAATGGTTCTGTGTCTCTTTGGAAGAAACTAGCCTTTTAAGTGTGAACAGAAGCTGAAAAAACTTGAAAGAGTAAAACATTACCAGAAACTAAAGTTTTAATTAACAGACGCATTATGAATCCTTACAGAAGCGAGTCTTTTTTCTATCTTCCTGAGCTACTGGTGACCAGGGTAAAAAAAAATCCGCTGAATGAAGAAATAATCATGTTTCACTTTGGGTACATGCATTACTAAAATGAAAAGTTTTGATTTTTCTGATTTAAGGTGCAGTTGCAAAGAGCACAACAACAAATCATATTCGGTCATGTCCAAATGTGATTTGGAACTTGTTGGAAGGTGTATGATTACGCTCCCAAATGACACATGCAGAACAACGAAAATACAGTGTGTACAGACCTTTTTCTAAATAAACAGAGTTAAAATTGTAATTAGTTGAAAAAAAAAAGTGTTTTATTCTGTACTAATTTTGGTTTAAAGACCATTTCTCACCTAAAGACTTGATTCGTTTACCATTTTTTAACTCTCTTTCAGAGTGAAGCTTTAACAGAAACACTTGAGAGCTTATGAAATATTTCTCTAAGAATGTCAGACATTTGGGGAATCTATCCCCATTGTTAGTTATCTTGCAACAAAAATGCTAGTAAAGTGACTGTGGGGAATGTGTTCTGTCATTTCAGAAGGTTGTGTTTATCCCCCTTTTTTTGTAAAGATTGTAACAAGGCATAAGCGGGGCTCAATACAGTAACATAAGCAATTGTTCTTGCACATCAATAAACCACCTAAGAGTAAAATTTCTGTCAAGTTATGTAGCTAATAGTTATGTAATTGACTAAAGCATTTTTGCTATCTGTTCTTAAGAAATACACATGTACTCTGCAAAAAGATACGCTGTTTAAAACTGTGTTGTGTCATGCAGCTGAAAAAGCAATACAACTGCAACACTATTCCTCATGATGTCAAGATAAGTTTGTGAAAAGATCCACAAGATAGAATAACTGCTGCTAAACAAGGTTCATTTAATTCATATTTTCTGTCACGCTCTTTATTTTAATTTTTTTTCTGTTTTTATTTATTGATTTCAAAAAAGAAAGGTTAGGAATGTAACTAATCTCTTTTATCACAAATAGAAACATAAGATACAAGAAGCACATTATTAAAATGGTTCCTACACATTTATCATACAGTTTTACAGAAATGCTAATATTTTATTCTTTCTCATTAATAACACTGGGAGTACCAGGGTTTCGACCTCTCCCCTGAAGTCCCGAAAGAGGGTCAAAAGACTGACGATTCTGATGGCTCAAATTAACATCCCTTCTTCAATTGTAAAAGTGGCCATTGACCGTCAGGCCAGAAAGGAGGAGTGGAAAATCATGCAAAACTGCTTATAGGATGCTAGCTAAAATCCTTCAGGTCAGTCGGCCCATCTCTGGACTCCAAAGGTAGAAATACAAAATGGCCTTTCTCTGGTACTCCTAAAGTTTACATTTTTGAGTTTACTGTATTTTCACAGCCAAATACAATCATTTGAAGACATATAATTTATTTTATTTGGTTAACTTTTATACTCTATGTAACATGATCAAGATTTTTGTAAAACTGGGAGCTAAAAATAAATTTTTAACTAATTGATCATTTTACCAATGAAAGTGCTTGTAAGTGCATAAGATTATGCCCCGCACACTTGCCTGTCACTTGTTGCTGTAATTTCCTCACTGAGGAACAATAAAGGTTATTTTTACTCTATTTTATTACAAAACATGCAAATAAAACCAGAGTTTGATGTTTCAATGTAAATTAATGATGGATGATGGCAGGATTTTTATGCTATAAGTATTTGAATGTCAGGTTTATCAAACAGCAACTTATAACACACGTTCCAGAAACTACACTGATCAATCCTAGAGTTTTTTTTTTTTTTACAACATTTTTTCCCACATTTTATTTTATGCCTTAAGAAAATCAACATAAAGGACATAACGACATAAAGGATCATAATTCATGCGTGAAAGGGATAAAGTAATCCGGAAAACACAGCTGTCCCTGGTGCTCTGGACCAACACTTCCTTGTCTATGTCTTCCTGTGGCCAGCGACAGTTGAAACTGAAAAGCAGCTGTTGCCATTCATCACCTGCTGCATACACACACTCACAATTCCACACACACAGGTAAAGGTGAGTACAGCCAGCAACAAGCAAACATAGCTGGTAATTTCCCTCTGCTCAATCTGCTCTGTCACTCTACTCAAAGCAGAAGTGAAGCAGTGTGCTTTATAACACAAATACTTACATATACATGTCTGTGTCTTAATGTGTATGTGGGAGTGGGTGTGTGTGTGAGTATTTTGGGCTGGAGAGCTCCATGCACACGCATTTACATCCTCCGGGCATTGGGAGTCATCCTGGGAATATTTATCTTTGCTGGTAATCCAAAGAGGCAGCCAACCTCTAATCTGGCCCTCAGTTATTTTCTCTGAAATCTCTGAATGGGAGGGGGAAAAGGGATGATAGAAAAAAGGAAGAGGAAAGATAGTAAAGCCTGTGGGGAAGGATAAAATTCTCAGAAATTTTGGAAGATGGAAGAACAATCAATGGAAGAGACACTTCTCGTCTGGTTCAATGTCTGTTATGCCAATGTGGGATTTACAGGTGTTTCTGCACAGAACTTTTGAGATACACACATATAAGCAGGTCAAAAAGGGATGTCCATTGGCTAAGTGATGATATTTATTAAGGGGCCTTGTGTTTTGTGAATCTGCAGGGCAAAATGAGTAGGGGTGATGTAGGTGTGTGTGCTCCCTGTTTCTGGATGGAAGTGTGGAGCAGTGGCAGTGCCCTGCAGGCTGAGCTGGATCTCTCAGTGTGCGGGCTGATTCGAAGTGAATGGCAGCGTGCCGTGTGGCTCCATCGCGGCCAAATAACTTCTGACACTCCTCGCCTTGTTCTTTGATGTCTGAAGAAACAAGGCGACAAAGACACATAATGCCATACGTGGGACACCAACATTAATTTTGTCAATAACAACACACATGAAAACACTGTTTAAAACCCTAACATAAAGTACACAATTTGACAAGATGATTCAAATGGCAACCATAGTGCCTACTGGTGGTAAATTGAAAAAATATGATGCTCTGGTGTCTCACAAAGCAGGAGAATTAGAAATGGTCTATTCGCATCCTAATCTTAGCTAGTTAGCATTTTGAGAAAGAGACAATGATGGGAAAACACATCTGTAAAACAAACATGCCACGATTACATGAAATGTGGGCCTCACTGTGTATCCATCGTTTAATTGGTAAATTACACATGCACAAACTATTTGTCTGGCTGTCAGTGTGAAATCATTTTGGGTTTGTTTGATACCATGCAGTGTCACACACAGTCTACTTAAAGTTGCACTTGTCATTACCTGAGATAGAACAAGGCAATGGTTTTTCAAGTCCAAAATCAGCGCAGCCATCTACCAGAAAACCTTCAAACTCCTCAAACTTTCCACAAGCTTTATGGAGATTGTAATTCCATTTCCCTGCAGGACCTGGAACATGCGCATAAAGCACAACTACTTGCTTTAATGATGATAGCATCACTATGTTTCACTGGTCAGTAAATTCACCTGACATAATATGCTAAAGAAAAAGGCTGCTGCATACGACCTCAGACAGTCCTCAAGATAATTTGTTACTGCTGACACATTTTATGACAAAGAAGCAACAACAGAGTTTTAAGGGCAGAAATTAAAGCTATAGAAACCATTTTCTGTCATAGAAATCCTTCTTAGTTTAATAAGCTTGAGTTGTGGTTTTAGACAACCAATGGTGCACAAACCAGAGTCAAACCTCTTTTGTGGTTTATAAAGTGAAGACACCTGGTCTGGGAATCTTGTTTAACCACTGTCAGACATTTAGAAATTAATAAATTCATTACTAATACTTATTGTAGCCTCTCATTTTTGTCCATTAGTAAGGTTCAGCTGATGGTACGAGTTAAACATCATAACTGCAAGTAAATCTTACTTTTAATAGTAAAAAACAGAATAAAGTAAACCGTTTTTAAGGAGTTTTTGTTTGTATTTTTCCCCCTGATTTAAAGATGGATAAATAAACAAAACTTGAAATTACAAAAAGTTTTTCCATGTAACTGAATCCCCGTACACAGAGCATAGAATTAAAAACAGTGTTGCGGCTGGTGGTTGATGGTTGATTTATGGTGTGGCAGCGTGTCAGTGATGAGAACTCCAAGGTCGGCAGTCTGATTATTGTGTCACATTCACAACCTAGAAGGGCGAAGAAGGTTTTTGTGAGGGATCCAAACAATAGTTTTGCTTTTTTGATGGGCAATTTGGTGGTTTTGGATTAAGTTCAGTCTCAAGTTTCTCACTCACTTTTATACAAACATATTGTGCAACAGGCTTTGAAGCTAAATATAGTCAAGCTGTATATGATGTAATCCTGCCTGCTTAAACAGCAGTTACAAACTTTTGTGGAGAAAATGCACATTAGATCTTTACTAGGACACTTCTGCACTTTTACGCAGACTCTTAGAAAGTCAGTGTTTACGAAGCAGCTGAATCCATACCTGTTGGTTGTTTTACCAGCAGCGTCAAGGGGATTAGATGTGTGTGTATTCTCTTTCAGTCATCAAAATCTTTTAACTGTAATCACTGAACCTCTTCCCAAGCAGAAGATTTCACTGTCTTTCACTGCAGAAGATTTCACATGAAGTCTGTTCATGTGTGAAAGACAAACTTTGCTTATGGCAGTAACTCCCTGCTAAATTTAAACATACACTGGTTCAGTATCTGTGTGTGGGCCATGTATTTTGGTCCTATTGTGCCAGTGAATATGAAGTCATTTTTGATATTTTGAGTAGTAAACAGCAGCATGTTGTTTTAGAGAAATAGACTTTCGCACACTTACTCACAAAGCATCAGTAATACTACTTGCAATCCTTGGAGATATGGTTGGCAGGAGCATTGCTCTCTAATAAGGGCTCAAAAGTTAATGCTTTCCAAAACATGACCATGTTCCTTGTTCTGACAGCCAGTCCCTGAACAAAATGAAAAATGAGAATCCATGAACACTTTCCTCAGTCATAAAATCTCAGAACTGTTAGAGTACATGCACAAATAAATCTCTGGAATAGCAAGGGCGGAGAAAGTGAAAATGATTGTCAACTCATGTGAATTTACATTTGTGGAATCCATTTGAAATATGACATTGCTGTTGTTCCAGAAAAGAAGACTTTTGATGACGGTATTAATCTTCAATAATAAGTAATACATTTTTTTTGGCCTTTTCTATTGATGATTAAAATTGACATTAAACATTATGGAAAACTTCAAATTAGTTCATACAGAAGTTATTATTCAATTATAAACATCTGACTTAAATATTTACATTTAAATCAGAGGTAGCAGTAGACTTTTTCTTTGCCTGCCATTTGGTCTGAAAAAAAATCCAGTCACAATATATTTTTACTCGTCCAATTTTAAAATAATCAACTGCATCTAATTTCATTCAGTTTAATTAGTATTCAGTCTAAACTAGTAGCCGGATAATCAACATTGTGCCATCACACATCAAGCAGATGAATACATGTAACCTTTTCTCCGCAGACAAAAATCACTGACTGTGGCCCCATAAACAATAAAATGAAATAATAGAACTTAAATTATGAACAATTCACCTGCTTTACAATCTCACAACTTCCTCTTGATCCGCATTGAACTAAATTGTGCACCTCTAAATTGTGCTCAGTTAAATTTGTCAAGTGCTGCAAAGGTTATTGTCATGAGGTTTCAGACTTTTGCCTCGGACAGATGAGTCTCATGAGAGTTTTGATGTTGACCTGGAGGCTGAATCCATGCTCTGTTGCCACACGGGAGCCTGGAGTTACAAGTATCATTCAATCAATGTTTTGAAATCAGGGAACATTTTTCCAATTGAAGTGATCTGATATCAGTAAGACTGTGAACGAGGGGTTTCCCGAAGGTCTGGTTTCAATGGGGTAAATCCAGCAGGATGCCTTTGCTTTCACATTGTCTGGAAAGGTTTGTTTTTCTGCCTACTATTGCTTATTGCTTTTATGGAGAAACTAAAAGTAACCAAGTAAGGTGATATAAAGCACTCTTAAATTCTGTTTCCTTCTTCACTAACTTTTCTAAAACTCAAATAATCCCACTTTTTTTGCAGAAATCATAAAATAACCAAATCATATCGTGTGGAAACACACTGAAATATTTCAAACTCTTAATTTAACCCTGTGTAATCAACAAATTATGCAAGAATGATGTATGTGTTGTGGTGCAGCTAAGGGCAAATTACATTCTTGTCTCTTTTAGTGAGTATCACTAAGACAAACACTATACTTGACTGCCCTTCCCTCTGGCCCACTGTAACCCATCTCAGCAAAGCAGACAAAAGAGACAGAGTAGGACAGAATTGAGACAGAAGGCCTAAGCAGAAACTGAAGAAGGGGGAAAAACTTTCCAAGCAAAAAATACTATCCAATACCCCACCATTCAAATATAAAATAATGATCATAAATTGTTTCAAAAAATGAAAATAAACCTGGAATGTCTTCTTAAGAACAAAGTGGTTACAACATAATGGGAGACATGTGTTACTTTGAGGGATCATTTCTATTCTCTTGATATCATTGTCAAACACGCTCTGTCCCCCCACACTCACATATCCCTCCAGCCTTCTGTCCTTACCTCTCTCCCTCCTCTTCTACACTAAAAGCCCTTGGCTACACATACGAGCTCTGTGAGGATTAATTAACCAATTAGTAGTGGAGCCTTGGGAGATGTTTGGGGGTCCCTTTGTTGTCATTACACTCACATACACACATTGAGAGAAATGCTAGCTGCAGTTGGGCAGTGTTGTGAAAGCTTAGACTAGCTGGGAGATACATCACTAGCAGCAGCATCCATCCACTACCCCGAAGTGAATCAGTAGGTGAGTAACCTTTTAATTGAATTATCATTATGATCCTGATGTCCACTGTTTCTATGCTGCTAACCCCTCCCCTCACTTTCTTTATTTTCCTTTAGGTGCTGCCTAATTAAATTATAGATGGAGCTCTATAATACAAATTAAAAGACTCACCCTCCACACTCAAGCATATAATTATTTTCCTTACAGAGATCAATGTTTATTACATCACTCCACATAACAGGTTTGACATTATATCTGAAGGTAATACTTAAAATAAACATCCCTCTAACAAGTAATTATAACTTTTAACTGTCTGTGATTTGGAAAAATATATATGGGTAGATTATAGGATAAAGAATAAAAAAATAACGAAGCAAGAATTTAAATTGCAAAGTAAAAGATACAGCCACACTGTGACACATTTCTTTCAGGTTTTAAAGGTTGATATTTTTCCCCTGTTTTTTTTTTTTCTTATTTTCCCCAAACCTTTTTGCAAAAGACTGACAGAAGCAGCAATACTTTGAGACTGAGAGCCATGCAATACTGCAGTGCAGTATGCTGTGTGTCAGTGCTGAGTGGCCCGATTAGGACAACACAGCAGATGACCACAGACACAGCAGGGGAGGGAAGATGATGCTGAAGACAAGACAAGACAGCCTTCCCATCCCCCTTCCCCCTTCTTATCATTTCCTCATTGGTCTGCTCACTTGGCCAGCCATCAAAGCAGATCGCTATGCTAACACACAAAGGATGGTATGAGATATGTTCATTAAATGATTGTCTGACCTCTTGGTCAAGACATTTAACCTTTGTAGGACCTCGATGACAGACAAAGTCTCTGGTGCGTATCAACCCCCACAACACACTTATGTACTTAACAGGAGCCCCAGGGTTAAGTTATGAAGCTCTATTATGCAGTTTTCAAAGATTATGTCCAGGCCAATGCACATCTTATGGTACTATCAGCACTTTTAAAGCTGGTTTGTTTATGTCTTTTCCTAAATATACTTATTCTGTTATATGTTTTTTATACCTTAAAGCAATTTGAGGTTGTCAACTTTGCATCTACTGAGCAGGATATTTGTTTACAAAGACAGATGGCTTCAGTACATAGGCCTATGTTTCAGTCTTTTCATGCATGGTGTGGGTCCTTTTCTGCATTTTTCAACTGTTTCTCTGGCCTTCTATATGTACTCATATTCAATAAGGATAAATAATGGAACAGAAAGTAACTATTACATGTTGATACAACATAGCAAATAATAGTTAGAATCTGTGTAATTAATCTCAAAATTCCCAATGTATGTTTTTTTTTTTTTTTTTTCAAATTATTTTTTTAAATACCAACCATGGTATAAAAGGAGTTTCATTGTACTTTTATTCAACCAGCTGAGCTTTTGCTGTGAGCAGCAGTGGCTGGGGTAAAAAACTCAATTCAAGAGCTGTCTAGACCAAATCTAAATTAACTGGAAAAAGTGCTGTCTAAACACTGTATGCTGGATTCACTGGCTAGCCATAAAAAATAGGTCAGTTAAAGCTACAGATGTTTCTCTCAGCATAATTGCACAACTGAAAACAAGTAATAACTAAAACCTGCAATACAGAAACAATAGGTTTACAAATCATTCAACAAATTTTGGAATACAAAAGAATATAAAGTACTTACTGGAAAGCTTTTTTTTAGATTTTCTTGGGTGTATTTGAAATTCCATGTTGTTATAAAATATGAAGTTTCTTTTGTAAATGGTAACTGGTCCGACTTTATCAAGTCCAGAGGACCCTGAACCCATTTGCACTACATTCAGACATTCACTCATTCACACACACATTCATACTTTTATAAGTGGGTTATAAATAATTTTTGATTCATATGAAACTAGGTGTTCATCACCTACTCATACACATTCTGCTCAGAGAATACTTAATGGTTTTAAGTATGTAGGATCTTGTTCAGCTCATCAAGAATGGCACTGATAAATTGCAGTATTATTTTGTGATATCATCATTGTATTGGAGTTATGGGTGGAGCATGGTGACAGTGATGGCAACATACTGTATCCATGAACTGCAGACCATCGGCATGTAACGCTATCAATAATTAAAAGACTATTTCGGGTTAGGGCCAGGACTTTATTGTGTTAATTTTTAATATTGTATTAACGTATTGAACATTCACTTATCTTTTTTTTTTTTTTGCATGTTTTATTTTTACATACAAACATTACTGCCTGAATATAAAAATATCTTTAAATGTCTGGTTTTGTATGAATAGTATCATATTCCACAGGCCATTTCAAAAATCCTTCAATTACTTTTTTTAGAATAAGGAAATTAAACAAAATGTAACAGATCCGTGCAATAAACACAGACAATAGCATAAGTAATTAATAAATGAAAATATTTAAAGATACATTTTTCAGTTCCTTTAGCAATATCTCCTGTCCATCTGGTTGTGATCTCCTACTGAGTGTGTAAATACGGGGAAGAAAAAAAGTGAATGAGAGTGAAGGAAAGTAGCCGTTTTACTGCATCCTGGTACATCCTGTCTTAATGAGACCCCACTTCTCTCTCTTCCCATCTGTCCACAGCAGGATTGGCTGCAGAAGGCCTTCTATGTCGTAATGAACGCACCTTGAGTTTGTCTCGACACAAAACAATCTTATGTCAACATTATCCTCAGTACAGAGAAGGCTTGTCCGTTTTTAAGTTAGCATGTTGGATGTTTTTATCGCACCGTGTTTATTTGTTCATTTAGATACAAACAACATTTCCCTTCCATCCAATTTAATGCAACAGGAAGGAGACTGACTCATCCTTTCTTATCCACACCCCTTCTCTGATGACCCCTTTCCACGGTACAGTCTCATTAGTCTGAACTGGAGCGACTTGTTAACCCCACTAATCAAAATGGGAACAAGCATAAAAGAGCTGGAGAATTTACTGCAAGGTCCAAAACTTCAAAGAGACTGAGAAAAGGGGGGCATCACCCAGTAGACTTAGAGTATGTCTGGGCATGTGTGATTTTTTTTTTTTCAGAAAAAATGCTGATTAACTTGAATTAATTGGTTTTTGTAAAATAATTATGCATTTTAGTTTGTCCATTGTTTCTGACAAGAATAACACTTTATTCCCTGGTTATTTTCTTTTACAGTTTTGTATAGATAAAAATTTGACACTCAATGTTGAAGTTTAACTCTCTCAAACTACAAAATGAGTGAAAAACAATAGGCTGCATAACTGCAGATACTGTGTCTAATTCCCACAGTCTTCAAAATAATATATGTGCAACAGAAGCATGCTGCAGCGTGCCCTGCTTGTATCATACAGAAAGGGGTGCCAGCGCGTAACTGATAGCTACCACCTCAACAAGTCCTACTGCTGCTTTTAGGAAGTATTTATTTATAATAATCCGAAAAAGAGATCCAGGATTAGAGCATTAGTGTGCGGTCAAAATGTTCCATTTCTCTTTCACTTTAATCACAGCAGAAAATGTAACTGAATTCTGAAAAGTTTAAAAACTCTTAATCTTTATGCCTGTGACCCTTTTTCTCCTAGATAAAAGGCAAAAAAGACATTCTTTAACATTATTTCCTTCTATATAATAAAAATCAACATAACAAAATATATTGCAAATCTGAAAACATTATTGTTTCTATTTGAAAACTTTGAATATCAGTCAGCACCCTCCTCCTACATCTCCTTCAAATCTATGCACGTAACGGGGCGTGGCAGTCAACACTTGGCAAACTGCAAAATCCCAGAGGTGCAGAAAGCTACTTTGTCAAGTGGAACATGTAATCCATTTATTCAGTTCTGCATGTTTGTCTTTTGGAGCAGTTGCCTAACATACACTGTGCTTGTTTGTTTTGTGTCATTTCAAATGTCAGCAAAAAACTTCTCTTTTTATATTATTCAAACAAAGTGAGATACCATGGTTTGGTTAAGTTGTCCCAGACTGGGATTTGGCCCATTCCAGTTCATGGTCCACCACAATAGGTGGTATGAAATCTGTTAATACCAGCCCAGTTGTTAGCATCTAAACCCTTGAATGTTTGAGATAGAACCAGAGATAGACCAACAACTCTTCAAACACACTTAGAAGCTTCCCTAAAAAGTCCCGACTTATTTGTACAGGAGCTGATTGATAGAAATGTGAGTTCACATCAACACTAAGTTCATTTACAGTGCTGTGAAATAATAGATGCTCCTTCACAGATTCTTGCTGTAGCTTATTTGGGACATTTAAAGCTGCAGAATGTAACTTTTGCACAACTACCTTTATTAAATGTTTATTAAAAGTTTCACATGTTGTGACAGTAATATCAGACAAGTAATCTGTGAAAAGATACAGATCCACCACTGCCTCCCAGTGCTACCAATGCCATTTGAAGAAATGCACAGCTCCCAGTCAGTCAGAGACAGGGGGACTGTCTTAGTGCTGTCAATTAACCCTGTGTACACAAAACTAAATGTGCTAATAGCAGAGAAACAACTTACGGAAATACATTTATCTGCCGTCATCGGATGTCATGCTAACAAGCCTGAGCATTGACGCTAGACTCCGTTGTGGTGAACCACCTGCAGCACAGCAGAAAGAAAGGGGGAGGGTATAAATGTTTATGACAACATTTATCTCTCTACTATTCAAATGTATCAATCAGCATTACAACTTTTGCAACATTAATGTGAATTAAAAATGCTGATGCAAGTTAACATTGTTATAAGACTTATGTCTTGTTATGGACAACTTTTCATCTAGGGCACATTGGATTAATTTGTTCCTAAAAAATATGGTTTTGTGGCTAGCCTTATAGCCATTCAGGTTTTTTGTTGTGTGATTGTAAATATTGTTTTTCAAAACTTCCCTTGGATTGGACTTTTCTGTTTGTAGTTTGCATATTCTCTCTTGCATGCTCAGATTCTGTAGCCTTACTCCAGCTTCACTCCATAATCCAAAAATCTACACACTAGGTTAATCTGACACTTTTAAATCCCCCTTTGCTGTGAGTGTGTGCATGCATGCTGGTGTGTCCAAAGTGACTCTGTATTGTCCTCAACTCTGAGAAAAACAGAGCTTGTTTTAAATTAATTAATACAAACTTAGTTCCATTGATGAAAACACAAAATGGAAAAAAAAAAAACTTACCTACCTTAGATAGTCCCCCTAAAGCACAAAACCACATTATATGGACTGGTCAAACTTAGATCCATATATTATACACTTATTACATTTAGTTTAAACCATGGTTAGTGATTTCTTTTATTTAAAGGCATTTTTAAAAATTCCATCTTTTATTGTAAAGTATCGTAAAGACTTTTAGTGAAAGTTGCTTTCACTAAAATCTGGCCTTGTTTTATCACTACACCCCCAAGTAGCACCTTTAAAAAAAAAAAAACAATTATTATCATATTCTGTAAGACTAGCATGAGATTATATTTCATTGCTACATGCTGTCTCAATGAAACCACATGGGTTTAATACATTTCACTCATGTACCTTATCAGGTACGCTGCATTTGTTGAGATGAAGAAGTAGGAACCCTCACAGAAGACAGCCTCAGTGACTAAAGAGAATATGAAGCAAGGAAACATTTTTTACAGCCAACTCAGAGTCTTGTGACAGAACCAGTGTTCTTTGTATAAAGTATGTCTTGTTTTCAACACTTGTCATGACTGGGACAACATTTAAGTATGCTCACCTCACAGGCCATGCAGGCAGGCATGTTGTTTTTTAAGGTACATGAAGTCCTAAGCAGGTTATTGCTGCACTGGTTCAATAAGGGGGATTTTTTCCAAAAGCAAATGGCCTAAATGAATTGAAGTAATGCAGTAACTCTCCATGGGCTATGTAATAATGAGGACAATTAGAACAAAGAAAGTATAGAACATTAAGCCATTGAAGCAATAAACCTCTTTCCATCATGTCGTCTTTTTGCAGAAAAAAATAAATAAATAAATGGGGGTGGAGGGGCGAATCCTGTTATTGCACTTGTCACTTCGTGGCATGTCAAGAATGGCGAATGTATTCAAGCCCTTGGCAACGTGTGACCTTTTAGGGAAGCCCAAGCGCAGTTTCCCTAATTAACCCATCCTCTTCATGCACACAGACATTCGTGTCTACACACCATGACGCCTTCTTCATTAGACAGACATGGAGATCAACAGATTAGTTTAATCTGCATAAATGCAAATAGCCTACTTGAGTGTCTCATTGTAGGGAGATGGTTAACACAGATGACAAATGTGTGCTAAATAAATTAGGTAATAATTGCCTAAACTTTTGTTTTTGTTATTAAAAGTCATAACTAAGTTTCTGATAGGAAAAACTAAATATGTTCTAAATTGTATTTAAATGTCACATATGCATTAAAGTCCAAGTAAAGATTAAATAATTTAGGACAAAAGATTCTGAAGGTTCTTGTTTAGAGTCTAATTAGTACATTATAAACACACTCATTATTCTTGCAAATTAACCTAATTTGGTTGGGTTCTATCCGGCACTGAAACAGCCAGATAGATACGATGACAAGTCTGTGACAGAATCCAGGCGTGACAAACAGATCAGGACTGTGTCTTTCTGCAGTTCTGCACAAAATCAACCATGAAAAAACTGTCTTATTAGACATGCAAAATAACTTAACACATGCTTACTCTCATACGCTCCACCAATACAGTAAAAACAAAAGAAAGTAATCTTAATGAATATCTCCATTGAATCTGTTCAAATGAATGATGAGATTCTGACTTTTTTTTAACAGTACAGGCAAGATATATTATAGATGTAAAATTAAAAGATTCTTATATTATATGATATTTTGCAAAATTAACTAAAAAATAGTAAATAAGTTGTACTTGCTTGCCATTTTAGACAGATGTGAATTAACTGTATTCAGTGAATTGTGAAAATGTCACTGGCTGTATTAACTCACAGTCAGTTATACAAGGAAATGACACAAATTAAGATGTAAAATGCCATTGCAGACTTGGTGTAATTCTGAAGTCAACAAGGGTACTGACAAAACTGCACATTTATTGATTATGAATAAATAAATGCATAAATGATCCCATAATGTGTCACTCAAACCACAAATTCCTTTGATATTTAAAGATATTGGCCACAACATATCAAGATCACATAAACAACAACAAAAAAAGAATGTCATTAAAGTAGAAGTATTGACAAATTATCGGTATTTCATTCTGCTTCATCATGATGCACAATGAAAGGGATTATTGCTCTTAAAAATCTTTGATGTAATTTTTAATTGCTTTAAGCAGTTACAGTAAGACTTGAAGCAGCCCCTACTTAGCAGCTCCATTGCACATATTCCATTATCTGTAGCAGAGCCCTTCTTGCCTCCCTTTTAACAGCTCCCCCCCCCCCCCCCCCCCCCCCCCCCTCCCTTAGTTTTTAAAGGCATGTTTAAACAAACACAGCGCTTTTTGCATCCCCTGCCAGCTTCCCTTTGAGCACGCCACAGTGTGAAAAGGTGGAAGTGGGCTTTGACCGTTTGTTTGCCACAGCAGGGACAGGCAGCTCAGAGGGAAAAGAGTTAGTAAGGAGTAGTGTGTATGCTGACTGACTGCAGGACGGGCCTCCAGTGGATATGCGAGCTTTAGCAGCGTTACTCAGAGATTGAGTGGCAGCCATCCTGTCAGAAAATAGTCGTTCCTAGTTTGCGCTCATTAACCCTTTTGAAACTCAGGCTCTGGGATAAAAGAAGGTAGGGCAACCCCTTCTTCAAACACAAAGGAGAGTCTTCGTCAGTATGTGCATGCACAATGGGTGTCATAGTGTGATGGAAATGAAGCACTTGTCATGATCTGATGAATGGTCATCTCCTCCCGTGCTATGCTGTCTGATTTTTCATGCTATGATCACATAACTAGGGGAGCTGAGTGGAATAAGAGGATTGTCCCTAGCAGCTGAGACTGCATGTTTTTTTTTTTTTTTTTTTTTTTTACTGAAAATCAGAACTGGAAAACTGCTTGCATACTTTTGAGGCTCATGATACTATATGATATTATAATGTTTATTTTTGCCCAAACAACACCATTATTAGTTGTAAGTCATGATCTTCATGATTAATTTGGGAATAAGATGATTGTTGTTCCTGAATTTGTCAGCCTTCCTCCAGCACTTCCCTGTCCTCATCACATGCTAAGTGTGAAAAAAGCATGAAAACCCTGTGATCTCACATGACAACAACACAAACTGACATAACAAGCAGTGTCTGACACTTAAAAAGTGGCAGAAACAAGCCAATGATGTTTTCTTACAATTAATTTGGATCACAGAAATGACTGTATGCCATTATGAGAATCCAACACCAGACCATGTGCATGTAGAAACCAAGCAACCCTAATTAAAGCTGTTTGGTCATCATTTGTCATTGGAGCAGACTTTATGGAGTGTGAACAACCTCTCTCCACCCGACAAAGGCTTTTTTGCAGATCATGTTAAACAAGACAGACATGTCTGTGAGTTTCTTCTTTCTAGTCCTGTGGCAAATCTACTTTACCCACTTCATGAAGGAGCTACAGGCACTGTTTGCATTGTCCCTGCCCTGAGACAGAGCAGCTCTTCCAGACTACACTAAACTGGCTTGGCAGCCGGCGTGTGTGTGGTGCCAGGCTTGAGGGAGAGTAGGTGCGTGTGTGTGTGTGTGTGTTTCTGTCCATCTGTGCACATGAATACCCTTGACTTAAGTTTTCCTGTGGAGAGATGTAGCTCATCAGATGCTTTAAATCACAGTTTTTTGTATTCTTATGCTTTAGCAAAAACCATATACCAGCTTTAAGAGAACACAAGCAGGGCAGATGCATACTGCTACCCTCTTTTGGCACTCATCAGTTTGTAACTTGTGAAAAGCGCCAAACTGAGGATTGTAAGTGAGCAGGACACTCGTCACAGGTCCGCCCATGAAACTCAGTGACACCTGTCATCACAGCTTACTCTGAAGACCTGCTACCAACCACCTCCAGCCTTGCCTCACCGCTGCTAACGACAAATAGGGGGAGCGGAGAGAAGAGGGGAGGTGGTGTTGGGGGGGTCGGATTTATAGATCTTCTTCTTTCTCTGTTCTCTGTACTGGTAGCGAGGTTAGAGGGCATGGAGTAGGCTCGGAGAGGGGTAGGAGGGAAAGAGACGGGGAGATGAGGAAAGTCTGCCTGGTTAGCATTTGTCCTTCAGATGAGCATGCTTTTCTGGCCCTGTAGCTATAGCTCTCCTTCTCGCCTGACTGCATTCTCAGGACAAAATGCCTGTGTGGATGCATGTGTGTGAGACAGTCTACCAGTTTACCACAGGACAGTCAAGCTACTTAACAGCTATGTTTTCACTCCGGTAATGATTCTATTTACATGTTAACATCCCTTTCAAATGTTCTCCTCTGGATAGATCTGTTTCTTAATAGAAAGTTTAATTATATTAGCTATTATTTCACTCAAGGACGTGTTTATATTTTTTAAGATTTTTTTGGTTGACATCTTATAAGTGCTGTCTAAACAGTGCAAAAGTTTGAAAAATAGCAGAGAATTGAGAAAAGTGAGAAGAGAGAGAGAGAGAGAGAGAGAGAAAAAAAAACTTGTTTGGTTCAGAAACCATTTAACAACTTCCCCTGGAAATTGAAAGAGGAAATAGTTTTGGGCTGGATTGCAGTAGGGGGGAATGAAGCCCATATGAGGACCAGATGAAGAAAGTAAGCAGCCAAGGAGGACTGACAGTGGGTGAAAGAGAGAGGGGTGGGCTTTACGAGAGAGAGAGAGAAAGAGTCTTTTGATGTTCTTCATTTACATCTTACAACAAAACCAGAGGGAAAAACAAACTGAAATCTTTGTAAAACAGTGACTGAGGGAGATGGAAAGAAAAGAAAAGAGATGGGTCTGGGTGTTTATGAGGTCATTTACCACGCTTGTGTTTTCAACATTTTTTACCCACTCACATTTTTTCAGCTTTGTTCTCCACTAATTATTTCCATCCACTTGTGAGAATGTGTATGTTTCTGAGTTCATGTGTGTGTCCTTAGTTTTGTACAGCTCCATCTATTTGTGCAGTAATGGTGTGTAAGGCTCTGACACTATAAACACTATGTCTGATTCCTCTGTTGTAGAACCTCTCCATTTAATTTTCCTTTGAAACATACTTTACAATTTCTGGCCATTGGTTTGGGGATGAAACCCTGGACTGAGTGCAACCTTTGCCCCTACGGCATTACATCAGAAATTTAGAGAAGTGATTTAATGAAGGAGTTATAAAGGTATGCAATGCAGCATGTTTCATTAGAAATACACACACACACATTTATATGCATGACCAAATGTAATTGTAGGACATAATTTACTGCATGAAAAAAAAACAAAAAAACATCTATCTATTCTTTTAAGAGAACGGTCAAACGGGCATAATGATCAGAATCATAATGACTTCATTGGCCACGATTGTGTACATAAACTACAGTTTCACTCAAAAGTTTGTGTTAAGGAGACCAGTGCTGTTGGAGGGGCCACTGTGGGGAGGTGGGAGAGGACTCTCATTCCACCCCGACAAGATGCCTCCCTGGGCGGCTGCCCATGTTGCCCATATCATTAAACGCCACTGGTTGTCAAGGAATTTAATAACTTATGGTATTTTATTAACATGTAAAATGAAAAAAAAGTCTTAAATACAAATGACTCCCTGCCAGTAAAGCTAATTGGTAACACTCCAGGAAAATAATTAACATTTTTTTGAGAATTTAATTTGTGATAAAAGTCAATCACATCAATGCACATTAGTTGTTCTACCCAAAAATCATTCCAACTCGGAGTTAATAATTCTATGTTCACTGACGTTCTAATGTGTCCAAAGGACATAAAGCTCAGAACTGAAAATCGTGTGTAATTTTGGACATTTAAAATTTCCAGGAAATTACACAAGATGTGTTACAACTGCTCTCTTTCCACTTGAAGGTTAAACCAGAGGGAAAGCACCAAAGGAAGAACTGCTTTGATGTTGATGTTGAGTTGGATCAAAGTTTCCAATGGAAATACAGTTTTAATTAGGCTGATAGTACCGACAAATGAGGAAGTATTTAAAAGGTGTTCTGTCTTTTCCCTTACATTCATATTTTCTTATCTCTCATTCTGTGATAGAACCTATGTGGCGGTAATGTCTGTGAAACGTACAATGATATGGTTCTGGCTGAAAGTTTCCAAATCTCACCCTTTCACAGTGAAGCTTGGATTCTTCAGGCATTACTTGTGCAGCGATAGCAGTTTGGCATCCTGGCTGTTCTTAGATCAGAGTATGACTAATGCATGTGTTATGACACGCAGTGGTATTTACATATTCATTTGTGACATTAAGAATTCCTCCCCACTGCCTCAGGTGTTCCTGGAATCTATGTGGAACACTAAGAGGGCAGATCCCTATGTCCCTGCTAAGTGAACCTGACTGGGCAGACCAGCTGATAGTACATTTTAACCTCTTTTAGATGTTTCTTGATAGAAAGAAGATGTGTTTTCAGGGGAAAGAGGCTGGGTGTAGTCACATAGAGGACTCTTGGCTCTGAGTCACTCTGGCAGTGTCTTTAATAAGGGTGGAAAAGCTGCTGTGTTCTCATGCAAAGGCGAGCAGATACTTAGCCGGAGGTTTGCGGGGGGTCAACTGTGTTATATGGACCTACATCATAGAAGAGACATACATCTATGAACCCTGACAAGTACACAACTGAGAAGACAGATATTCTTTGATTTAATTTTAGCATTTAAATTTTTTCACAGCAATGCAGTGTAAAACATCACTTTGATGTGAGGATCACAAAGTTAATTTCTAAATATTGGACACATCTGCAAGACTGAAATGCCACTCAAGTCTAAATTACTAATGTGGTTTGCAAGAGAAACATAACATTGTTTGGTTATTGATTTTAACATCTAAAAACAGTGTCCCTTTTTTAATTAAGTTTGAGCATTTTCAAATTAGGCTCATGTGCAAACATGTGATCATGTGGAGTTTACATTCTCACAAATCCTAAATGTGATAATAATTTAAAACACAGGTAAAAATTATTGTAGCAAAATGTTGGACTTAGTAAAAGCATCTTTTAAATGTGGAAAAATATGTAAAACACATGTGCAAACTTTCAAAGTTTGTGGAACATTTTTCCATATATTTCAGATGGTTCAACACCATTTTGTTTCCATTTAGGAAAGAGTCCACTACACCCATAAAGGTGTAGTAAACACTACACACCTGCAGTCGCCTATACACCCCTACATGTGTCACTACACCTATAGTAGTGGCATGAAAGGATGAATCATTACATGTGAAATTCATGTTTGGTTTTTTTTTTTCTTTTTTCATCACAGTTAGAGGGTTATCTTAGCTGGCTCGTAGCCATACAAATTGACGACTTCTAGAATTAATTGTGTGACATGCTGCTTTAGATTAAAAATAAAGATAAAGACTAGTGGTGGGAGGTAACGAAGTACAAGTACTTCTTTACTGTACTTAAGTACAATTTTCGTGTATCTGTACTTTACTTAAGTAGATTTAATAATGGATACTTTCGACTTTCTACTTCACTACATTTCTACAAAACCGTCGCGTTACTTGTTACATGCACATTGCGCTTCCTTCCCCCTGCCCCCTTTAGAATGTGAAGTTCAGGGACTTAACGTGGCGCTGTAAAATCCAAGCAATAAAGCGACTTACTAATTACGTGTGTCTGTTGTCACCCATCGCCTCCCCCTTTCACTCGCACTCCGAGACATGCGCAGTGTTTTTCTCTGAGCGGGAGATGATGTCTGCCTGATTGTCAGTAATAGAATTCCGCTACACAAATCATCAAATATGGCGACATGTAAAATCAGCAGCGCTTCGTCAAACTTTGAGCGTCACTTGGAAAGGGAGGTTAAAGAAAGGTAAGGTACGTGATGTTAGCAAAGCTAGCTGTACAGAGACTCATATGTTGCATCTGCGATGAAAAAAAAGTTGTCACTCATGCGCTGAATTATGCGGAGGTGTACGGAGGTGTTGACTGAGGTGTCATATATATGGGACAACGCTGTGACCAAAGTCTGCTGCAGTGACATGTGGTCAGGGGAGGTATTATTTGAAAAATAATGTATAATAATAAAATAATTTATTTTGCTATTTTCATCCTGTGGTTTGTACTATAAAGTACTTATTTTTCATTTAGCTTAACCAATTCTGATTATGTTTTCTTCAAAATCACTGAATTTTTGCATTTTCCCAGCGAGCTGAGCCTCACCTTGGACTGCACAAACTCTCGCTAACTGCACTGGCTGCCATTATATGGGAGCATGTTCTTCCTGTCTGTACGTCGCCAATGAAATGGCTAAAAAACATTTAATATATGAACTGATTTTCCATAATTTAGCTTATGTATATAATGTACAGTGATTTTTGTCACCAACTGTGTGTGTAATGTGTTTCGTGTGCTGAGGAGCGATCATAAACGACAGAGAACAGATTTGAGGTGAGGCAGGCAGGTTTCTTGCCTCATGATCCCAGACATTGTGACTCCATAGAGTAAGAGACAGTAACGGCGAGCTAGTCATCCAGTAAAGTCAAGTGCAGCGATATATTTATGGTTTTCTCCTCTTACCAGAGCAATCACTTATTAATAATCTCAAAATAAACATTGAGCCTAAAACCAAACTACTGAATGTTCTGCTCTTTTTGTTGGAAATATTTCTGCGTTTTTTTTAGGGGTGTTGTCAGGTGCTATGGCAACGAGTCTATGCGTAGCTGTGCTGATACAGAGAGCGAGAAAGAAGTGGTTTTGAGTTGTCGGTTTTTCCCTTTGCCTGCGTTGTCCGCATGCGCAAAATTTCCTTATGTAAACGATAATATGCAGGGGGTCTATATTTGTAAATCTGATTATGATTAAGTCAGTGCCTCTGCACCTCACCGCACGTCACTGGTCTGCTATATAGTGATATAACATTCACGAATGATCCCATTCTTCTGGACGGATCTTTACTAAGTCCTATAGGACTGAAGCCTCACTGAGATCCGTTCTTTGTTCTTGTAATGCTCTGCGCAGACTGCAGTAGCTATTACTATTTTTATTTAGTTAAAAAATACATAGATTTATTTAACTGGAGAACAAATAAAACAAGAACGCAGAGCATGCTCATTGCTCTTTGATTGTTTTTGTCTCCTGTCATGGTGGCAGACATTGTGGTGGGAGAGAGGGTTAGAACGTAGACAGAAAACCAGGAATACAACCTGGTCTTGGTTTTTCTTGGTTTTTAATGAGAACTGGTGAAATAAATTTCAGTTCTGGTCCCAGTTCCCGAAAACGTGAATTTCAAAGCGGGGATGTTTTCAACATGCTTTCATGCTGAAGAGAGCCTGAGGGAGTAAAGAAACAATATGAACTGCCTGGCAGTATGCCAGAATCTCACTTTGGTGTAAGAGTTGTTATTGGATATGATTTTGAATGCATTATTAATATGTTGTAGAGGTTAGTAAATTTTAGTGTGTCTTGATCTTCTAAAGCTGGGGAAATGTACTGTTTATCTTGTGCTAAATGTAGTTGAAGATTTACACCAGTAAATATTATTGAAAATACCTGCATATATTTTAGCTGAACTGTGCAATGGCACACCAAACAGTTAAAAAATAATATAGTCACATACTACAACTGTGTGACTATTTGATAAAGGAAACCTAGAACATAAAAGCAGAAAATAACCAGTTGTAATTTCAATTAATATATTTTCCAAGGGATTTCCTGTCCAGCACCATTTGCTTCAGCAGCGGCAAATCAGATTTAAATGAACTGCCTATCACATGAAAACCGATACTTGAGACACGGATTGCAATTCTCAAAGATAACTGGATCTGTGTGTCAGTCACATCAGATCCCTTTGATATCCCGTATACAAATCCAAGAATGCTTCAGTTTGTTCCTGTGGCAGATGTTATTAAAACAGACCCAAGGGCATGCTTTTGGCCCATTCATTAGAAGATTTCATCAATTAACACACTCTGCAAGAATGCTTGGAAGTGGCTCAGAGCAATTGTCAAAGCCATACTTAACACTTCAGTTTTTATTATTATACATGTAGTACACTATTTAGATTACTTTAAAGAAATAAAGAAAACATCCACCATGCACGCAGTATATTTTTGATCAAACGTTTAGTAAACAAAAGTAGGTTCTGTAAATTCTGAAAGTACGTATATGTAACTAATGCACTTAGCTGTAGTACACTAAAAAACATACAGTGACAGGCAACATTAGTGAGTAGTCATTGGTTTGTGAAAAATACTGTAACACTAACAATATGCATGTATTTATTTATTCCTATTAGAAGCAAATATATATATATATATTGAAAGAAGTTCTGCTGTGGTGCCCTAAAGCTAAGAAACTGGAGAGAACTAGAGCCCTCCAGTGGTGGTAGTTGTCATGAATTTCAATATATTCATAGATTTGTGAACATCCATTATTTACAAGAAACTGTGTTTCTTTCTTTCTTTTTCTTTTCTTTCTTTCTTTTCCTTACCATTGTCATGTATACAAGTTTGGGAAGGGCTGCTATATGCAGAGAACATATCTGGCTAAGTGTTGGGTGTGGTAAGGTCAGAAAGATCACCATCTCCTTTAATTACCTTTCAGGCCTCCGATATTTTGACGCACCTACAAAAGCAAGTGTATAGTAGGTGGTTGGTGGGGGAGGTCTGTAATACAATAGGCAGGGTAAAGACTTGTGCAATGCTAAAGGAAAACAAAAATGCAAACCTACACTAAGCTCTCTGTAACACTGGAGGAATGACAACTATTTTTGTCAAATGTTTTACCGCAAGTCGCGCAATCAATATTCCGTCCAACTCTAAAGTTTAGGTCGGAAATAAAAAAAAAAGCACAGGTGTTGACTGTTAAAATGTTGTTGTTCACGTATTTAGAAAAATGTTGTGCTTTATGTAATTATCAGTCTACAAAATAACAAATAGAATCCTGCATCACATGTTTGTGTTTGATCGTCGCCTTGACAATAATTTACCAGCCAATTGTTTTTTAAGAAATAGTTCTTGATTTAGGAATCTTTTTGACATTTCATCATGTAACAAATTAGCAATCACTATTTTATTTCATATTCTCACTTTTGTTTTTTTTCCCTTGTCATCTAGAGGTTCGACTGTCAGTCAGCCACTTGAAGAGAACTCAGACCAACTGTAAGGATCGAAAAGGAACATCGAACACATTTCTACCTGAGTGGCCAACAGCTGTGAAATTCATTTTGAGCAAAATATGAATAGCCATTGTTGTATGCAAACTTTTAGAATCTTGGGTTGGTGTTTGTGTTGCAAAAAAAGCTGTCTTTTATATTATGCAAACTTTTATTTTGCATATACCCCCCAACCTGTTCCAATAAGAAAGCCAAGCTAAACAAGAAATGACAGACTGCAATTGAAATCAGGCACTTTCTTTGTCTTTGTGCAGAGTACTCATCTGGTAAGAATTGCTTTGAAATTTAGATACATCATTTGAAAATTAAAGAAAGCACAATGCAAGAAAGACTGCACTTGTGCAAGAAAACAATAGTGTCCTATGCAGAGTTTGGGATGATTTATTTAAAGGTTTTCTTCTGAGGGAGTTCCAGAATATGTGTCCAAAACTGGTCATGAAGCAGGAAGGAGGTGGGGTTTCACATTGTGTTTCAATAAGAAAGAGAAAGAAAAAACAGAGCAGCATACAAATATAAACCACAAAGAGGAAAACAAACCTATTTTTTTTTGTTTTCCGCTTCTTTCTTCTCTCTTCTTGAAAGACATCAAAATCTGCACTGTCAAACGTATGCATTCATCCAGATAGACCTCTCAGCTATGTTTATCATAAACAACATGACAGTGATCACAAAAGAGAAAAAAGCCCTGAAGTCAGGGATAACAAAGACCAAAATTCCTCCAAACAGAGCTTAAATTACCACTAAATGACAAGCAGAAATATATTAAGATTTCTTTTGAAAAAGGAAAATAAATTTGTTGGATTCTGTCGTTAGAATTCATAATTGCATAACAATTATGTTACATCACAATAAAATAAAGGACAAAAATTTATAAAATAGGAAATGTGGAAAAGCAACTAAACATGAATAAATTATAAGTACAGCTGGGCTGTAAGTCGTTGGGTGACAATCTATAGGGTGCTTCTGACTGACAGATTTACTACATTCAGTATAATCATGAGATTCGTACCACAAGTTTGATCTCTGTGTGAATCCTAAATCCCATCAAC
The DNA here is from genome assembly GCF_001444195.1 of Xiphophorus couchianus. NCBI lineage: Eukaryota > Metazoa > Chordata > Actinopteri > Cyprinodontiformes > Poeciliidae > Xiphophorus > Xiphophorus couchianus. Next base: position 9,137,102 of record NC_040247.1, read on the forward strand.
TTCAGCCGTTTTATCCCTCTAGTGATTGAAAGCATGTGCCTTGGGCAAAAAAAAGAAAAACGTGTGGAACTGGGTAAGAATCACTGAGAAGGCCAAGACATTAAAGTTTAATTTTGTTTTACAAATTAAACAGTGGCATTGCTCATGAGCACATTAAAAATAAGTATGCATATTTGTAAAGCTATGTGTGACTAGTAAGAACATTTTTTTATATTTTACACGTGTGAATGGCTGTTACCAGTTTTCTACCTCTGGCAGGAGTGCATTTTATGATATTACCTGTTTGTGTAGAAATGTTGCACAACATGGCATCTTACAAAACTGTGCTTTATGACTGTGAACCTTTTCATATTTTGTCATATAACAGCCACAAACTTCAACTTTAATTTGATTCTGTGTGATAAACCAAAAATAATTGTCAAGAGGAAGAAAAGCAACCATGTTTTTTGTTTGTTTTTTCAGAATAGATAATACCTGGTAAAACCTCCTTTTTCTGCAACCTTGGTTTTCTCTAAACACTGTGAAACGACAGACTTACAGTTTTGCTTATTCTGTTTTGAAATTCTGATTTTAGATATTTATACTTGAAATGGCAAGTTAAGATTTGTGAAGCTTATCATACTTAGTTGCTGCCCCTATTGGGCAGATTCTTGTGACGAGCCCCAAATAAAGCTGTTGTGACTTCATGACTTTGTTCGGACTATTTTGTCCACTTTCAAAAGTGTAGCATTAAATGAACCACTACAAAGTCATGCAGTCACCATGTGAAGTTGGAATATTTTATGTCACTTTGTATAACGTTATCAAGTTCTATTCTATTCTGTTTGCTAGTCACAGTAGGCAACAAGGTAGAAAGTTATTTTCAAATCACTGCATGTCTAATGAAAGAATGCATTTTTTTCCCCCAATATATTTTAATTAAGTCCCTAGGCTTACCACAGACTTTGTTAAAGAACATTGAAAATTGCTTTTAGCTATTTCAATTTTCCATGTCCTTTCTTCACTTGAACAGACAATGAAGAAACAGTTCTCCCTTAACTGAATCAGTCTCTGCTTGTAGTTAAAATAATTGTGATTTGAACGTACCTGCTTTAATTACAGTCAGCAGATTACTCTAAGAGCTGTTAATAGAGTACACTGGTATGCTTACCCACTTGTGTTCCTCTGAAAAAAAGCACAACTGGTGAAAAGCAAAAACCTGAGAAGGACAAAGAGTCAGGAGAAACAAAGAAAATGATTTACACCCCAAAGGCCTACTGCTGGTATCTATGACTGACTCGGTAATTAACTAACACAGAACTGAGCAGAGTTACTCACATTCTTTAGTACGGAGACAGAGAGATAACAACAACTTTAAAATCACCAACATGTTAAAACAGAGGGCAGTGGACATTTATTTGACAAAATACTTAGAAACTTGATTATTAAGCTTTTCTTTAATAGGTTACTTTTTTATATTTTTTGATTTTAAGACATGGCAAAAACTCTCTATGCCAGTTCACATTTAACATGTTTGAAATTCAGTGCAGCTAGGTCACAGCTGCACTGTGACCTAGCACAGTGCAGCTTCATGTTCATGATCTTCCAGATAAACTTTATGAAGTAAGTTTGGAGCTCCAGGATGAAATAACTCTGGTTCATTTTTCATGTTTCATCTCACAAAACCAAAAATATTTTATTTAAATGTTTGTTTGTACATGTTCCATTTGAAATTAAACTTTTAGACTTTGAGGAAGCTGGAAGTGGACACTTACATTTAGTTTGTAAACCGCTGAGATAGAGTGGGGCTAATAATACTCTTACCATATGTTGTAAAGTTTGATGTGAATGGACAAGAAAATGTGAAAGAAATTACAAACAATCAAAAAAAGAGTTAATTGTTGCTATTAAAGTTATGGAAATACAAAGTGTAAAAGCTGATCTAGTAAAAGCTGCATTATTTACTGTTGCAAAAAAATTGATTTGTACAGTATGTCATGTATTTCTTTCAGGTGTAAAATTATGACCAAAGGGGTGGAGTAGAGAACAAAGATTCAAAAATCAAGGTAGAAGAGGTGATAGTGACTCAACTGGTAAAGAGCATAGTGCTAACATTCTTGCAAATCTTGATAGGGATTCTCAAATAATATAAAATGGTTTATTTTCTTTGTAGTTTTTATTTTTTGTGCACAAAAAAGTAATTCTATTGAAAGCAAATTCAAAAGCAGAAATACTCAAAGACACAGATCGTCACACTTTGGGGATAAAAGGGCTTTGCAGCAAAAGGCCCCTTATTATTTGTGGACACCACAGCAGCAACATAGTACACAAGCATTTCCTTTATTTCATGTTTTGTACATTACCTTATGAGTGGGCAGATTCATTTAACAAGGTGACAAACCTGTTCATGTCAGTCTGTAAACAGTCCACATAGCATCCCAGTTAACCAAGTATTCACTATTCACTGCAACGTTTACTGTCTTTTTCATGACAATAATTAAGTTTGACCTAGCAAAAACACCTACCTTTTATTAAAAGCTCAAAATTTCCCTCAGGGGATTAAATACAGCTATTTTGAAACCGACAGTTGAAAGCCTCTTGCTCAACATTGGCACATTTCCAAAGATTTGATCCCATATCACAAATTAATTCCAAAATGATGAGTAATCATATGACCACTGTATAACTTAAATGTCCTAAGAGGTGTGCTGCTCAGCGCAGATTAGATGTAAAAACACACCCAGTATCAATACTACAAAAAAATTATAAAATCTTTTACTACTAGGCAGTTTTATGTGAAACAATAAAGTTACTCCAAAATTTCAGAAAGAGCTGAACTAACTAACTCAGTCTTCAGATATTTTTTTTTCTTTTTGAATAGGTGTGGCAGCCCTGCAGGTAGACAAGCAATTATACTGTACTGCTGCACTGCTTTCACAGAGGACCAACAGAGCAGGTGGGAAGTGGTAACTACTTGAGTTACGTTTTCACTTACAAATCACAACCTTCATGATGGGCTAATAACATTATTGCAAAACTACAAACTATAATGATAATGCACATGTTTATAACAGTTTGCTATCCATTTGTACAGAACATGTTATCTAAAGTTTAGATATACTTTTTCATCTTAGTCCTTATTTAGTTATTTCTTAAGATTTTAAGTTATTTATACTTTCTGACTGTACTTGTCAAGTGATTTGTTGTCAAATTATAACTTGTTTATTAAGGTGTTGCTAAACATCGTTTTGGTAATTGTCATTCCATACATTACTTGATATTCTGTTGCTTACCTCTTTTATTTTTAATATTGCTTTTCAATTAAATAACTGCACGTGCTGTTGATTATTACTAATACAATGACACATTTAATATCTGACCAGGGAACAATAAATGATAATTTGGTCACCAGTCTACATTCACATATCAATTACTTTCCTCTTTTTCTTTAGTTACTCAAATATAATCACTGCAACTTCAGAACAGACAGTGTTGCAAGAAGTCAGATTGAGACCATTTAACTTGGAGCTTAAAAAATAAAAACAGAAATTCAAATTTAAGAGATTCATTCTCATGGCTAGTGGGAAAGCAATTATTATTTTTCTTTTTACAAATATATGATGTTGCAGTAACATGTTAGCAGGATTAGTAAGCCTCCATTTTCTTTCATGTTCTTGGAAGAGCGCTTCACGACTTTGACACTGATGAATTGACTGAAAGGTCACTGGAGGCCATCTTTGAAATGTCACTCTGGGTTGACAGAGTGACATTTCAGTAATCATATGCATTATGTTTCTTTTCTCTGATGTTTGATGTATGAGTAAAAAGGGAGAAAATCATTGCTAAATTAATTTATGTTACCTAAAAATTTATTTTACTTGGGTTTTGTTTTGAAGTAACAATAATAATAATAATAATAATAATAATAACAACAAAAACTTAAACATTGTATTTATTCCACATAATTATCAGGGTAGCCATAGACTTCTTCAACTGCTCTGGCCAAAAATCAAGACTGTTAATTTGCTACTCATTAACATAGGATCAGAGCAGTGTCAGCTCTGATTCTAAAGCCCTCTTCTTTGCTTTCTGTGTTGAACTTATGTCACTCCTGAAACTGCAGCCAACGGCCTCATTGCCAGCCCATTAAAAGTTGCAACATTGATAAAAAAGACGTCTGATTTTGCAGCATTATGAAGTACCTGCCTCAAGCTTATTGGGTTCTTTGTAACACTGTTTTATTTACGATACTTTACTTCTACTCCCTCTTTTTACACTCTGTTATTTGGTGTGTGGCAGAGCGATTTATAGGTCCAAAAGTAAGAGGAAATTGTGGGAAAACCTTTTGTGCCAAAGTTAACAATACACATATTGCTCAAATAAAGTAGACAGATATGTAACTTTGCGGAGTTAGTCTAAATAACTATTCGGTTCCTCATTTGAACAGTATGTTCCTTCAACAGGAAATATTCAGAGCCTAGTCTAGTGTATTATTTCTCACTTCAATGCTCCAATTGTCTGACTGCAAGAAATTTTGCTCAAACAACTGAAGGACTTTCTGCAGAAGACTGGAGAACCAAAGGCTTGAGGGTGAGATACAGCTTAGGTAGACTCAACTGCTTTTTACCTTTGAACATCTTTGAAACTTCAAAGTAGTCATGTACTTGTACATTTTTGGAGGTGCTGTGGTGGCACAGGGGTTGAGTACGGCCTACATAGGCAGGCCTTGGTACTCGACACAGCTGTCGCAGGTTCAATTCTCGGCCTTGTGACCTTTGCCACATGTCTTCCCTCTCTGCCATTGCCCTACTTTCCTGTCATAGCACTTTCAAATAAAGGCCACTGGAGCCAAAAACACCTTTTAAAAAATTGTTTTGGAGTGGACCTGTGCACAAACAGGAGTTAGGCAGAATAATGTAAAACGCAGGACTGAAAAGTGCAAGAAGATTTCTAATTTTATTGAACTATATTAGAAAACAAAATTAAATCATAATCCTATAACCAAAGGATATTTTAAATCGTGTTTATTAAAGGATGTTACCACAGGATGTTACCATAAAATACTCATACTTCATAGTCAAGAACCCCATCCACAAAGTCCAAACACATCTGAGCTCACGTCAACAACATTAGCATTTTATATGAATCATTATTACTGGCAGTAACTGGCTTAATGTGTCAAAGGTTAAATTTTTAAATCAACTGTGCATGGACTTTCAAAGCTTTGGGTGTCATTTTGTTGAGAGACAGTAAAGAATCTGAATAATTAACATCTCACTCTTGACAAAAGATTCTTCTGGAACCAGGAACTGCTCAGACTGGTTCTGATAGTTAAACTCTGTCACTCCAACATCTACACAAGACAGCCGCTTTATGTCCATCTATGTGATGTTTTCGGCTGCTGTTTGATGTGTGATATTGTCTCTTTTTTTCATTTTTTTCAGCTGCACATTTGTGCAGCTTCTCTGTCAATCACATGTAACTTTTTTCAGTCTAAAATTATGTATCTTGTTTTTCAAAAACACAATTTGTTACAATTAGGACAAATATAAAAAAATTAAAATACAAATTTATAAGCCACTGTCAATGTTGCTTAGGAAGTAAAGTTGGAACTAAAATTTACTGATAACTAATTCAAATGGAACAAAAATCTTGAGCAATTATCTGAGAAGCTTTGAAGAGTGTAGTTTCAAAACAAGTTTTAAAACATTTAATTATTTGTATCAAGGAGTACAAATAATTAAATGAATTGATACATATTGCCCAAATGATGAACAATTCCTTAAACTCAAAAACCTATTCAGCAGATTTAGGTTTTAATGATGTATGAAAATGACATCATGATGGCATCTAGTGAGATATGCAAGCACACAATTATCTTCAATAGTAAAACAGCAAATCAGAGATTTTAGGTTTGCTTGGATACAGGTATAAACTTAACACAAGTTTAGTTTTAAATCAGTTCCATCTTAGCATCCCGTTTGCTAATCTCCCTTTTTTCTCCACACATTCTCTACCTACATCCTTAAAACCTCAGGCGTTCCTCCGTTTACTTTAGTAGGAAAATTTGGCCTATGTGTTTCTAATAAATCTGCAGGAGTTATGATGCCTTATCCAGGTGATTCATGAGCACGCTGACAGGTCAAATTGCTGGTGTTAATCTCTGGAACGACATGAATCGGCCCTGAGCCACCCGATTTCCCTGCAGGCACGGAGGAATGAGAAGAGGGGGGCGGAGCTGGAGCAGAAACTGCAGGTTTAACCCTATCACCTGCTGTATGATATCTGACATGCTGCAGGGTAGAGGCACAGATAAACTGCGTGCATGATGATGTGTGTAGATTTCAAAAGTTTGGATTGGCTGAAAATGTGGGTGGGTAAATGTCTACATGGTATTTGCAGTTGCATGGTGACAAAACCTAAACCAAATCACAATAGTTCAGATCAAATTCCTGAGAAAAGAAAATTTCTGCAGATTTTTCATCTAATTTCTGTAATGAATTTCCTTAATCACAGATGAGGATAAATCCGGCGTGTCGCATAATTATAAAGCTGACGGTATCAATGTGTCAGCCTGAACAACTAGAGAATATGACTACTATACATTGTTGCTGAACTATGTGAGAACAGGCATGGCAGTGCAACCCTCAAATACAACTTTATCCCAACCCTATAAAATAATGATGAAAACTTGAACAGATATTGATGGTTGTGGTCTGCATATCCTTTGTAAACTAAATTTTTTATCCATGGTATTTCTTGTATGACTTTTATTAAATGCTTTTTAATAATAAACACTGTTAGTGTTTTCATAAAAGGAGCCCATTTGAAAAATTACATAATTTCATCTTAGATTATGACAAAGGTATTTATTGGAAACTTGCGAGGTCACACCCTCATTAACCCATTAACTCAAGCTCGGGAAACAAATGTTTCAGATGTCCAGAAGACAATGATCAACACCCTTCACAAGGAGGGTAAGCCACAAAAGGTCATTGTTGAAGATACTAGTTGTTTACAGAGTTCTGGATCTAAGCATAGAAAATTGAGTGGAAAGAAAAAGCATTGTACAAAAAGGTGCACCCACTACAGGGAGAATTACAACCTTGAGAGTATTTTCAAGCAAAAGCTATTCCAGAAGAGCTAACACACACAAATACTAGACATTGGCTACAAATGTCACACTACCCATGTCAAGCCCCCCCGAAAAACAGACTACATCAAAAACCTCTTAATTGGCATAAGGAGAAAAGGAACTGGACTGCTACATAAGTGTTTTGAGACCCAATGCACCAGTTGGAGCCCTGTGTTACCACCTATGTGTGCTATGCCAATTTTGCAAACTTTGCACTGGGCTAGATACACATCACAAGATTAAAAATCAGACAGAGCGTGGATAGGTTGCATCGAGTGCATCAAGAGCACAGTTTTGAACACAAAATGTGAGAGGTGCGATCATAGTGGTTTAGTATCGTGGTGGCAGCATACCTGTAGTTTATCCATGTGTGGCCTGTGCACATCTGTGTGGCATGGTCATCATAAAAGAGCAAGCATACTGGAAATATGTTAGCCTAACCATGCCCATACCGGGTAGGCACTGATTTCGGAATTTATTGTAACATTCTAGATCAGGGGTGGGCAACTCCAGGCCTGGAGGGCCGGTCTCCTGCAACTTTTAGATGCGTCTCTACTTCAACACACCTGAGTCAAATAATGAGGTCATTAGCAGGACTCTGGAGAACTTGACTGAACTTAGGAGGTGATTCAGCTGTTGGATTCAGGTGTGTTGGACCAGGGAGACATCTAAGAGTTGCAGGACACCGGCCCTCGAGGACCAGGATTGCCCACCCCTGCTCTAGATGCAATGGTTACCACAAGAATGGCTTTCAGACACTATTCTGACTGCATCAAAAAGCATGTAACCAAACAGCTCAAAACAATTTAAAGAAGAAATAGAACAAAGCAAAAATATAATACTCCTAAGCTTCTTTAACATAAAGATCATTGTGAGCTGCACATCCTGTGGAATAGGCACATAGCTGGCAAAAAACAACAAAAAAACGTACCCTTAAATTAGTATGTTAGATGAATCCTGAAGTCTGAAGAAAGTTTCTAGTTTTTTCAGCTCGGTTTCAAAATGTATTCATGTTGCCATCAATCAACATGAATTCCCCATCCATCATGAATTGTGATGAGGAGGAACCATTGAAAGCACACTCTACAGCAGGGGTCTACAACTCCAGCCCTTGAAGGCTGTTGTACAACTTTTAGATGTGTCTCTGCTTCAACACACCTGACTTAGCAGGATTTAGCAGACCTCTGGAGAACTTGACTGCATACTGAGGAGATAATTCAGCCATTGGATTCAGGTGGTTTAGACCTGGGACACATCTAAATGCTGCAGGCCTCGAGGACTAGAGTTGCAAACCCATGCTCTACAAAACGACCTAACCTGCATCCAGATAGTGCAAACTAAGGCAGTTTTTGCACCAATGCATGACATAGCCTAAGGGAGCTAAGCTCAGAACCAAAACTGACTTTGGATGTTAATTGTGGGGTGGCTTCCTCTGGAGTGCTGCCCTAAAACCCGCCTATAATATACTGCATTGCTATAAAATTCAACATTCCTGTTCATTTTACAGCTTGAGGTTTAAGCTATAATATCTTGTGAGAAATTCTGGATGCAAATCAATAGCCACTTTTTGCCAGATCACAGGAGCTCATAAAAGGGTGAAAAGGTGCATAATCCACCTAATTCTATTTCAGAACTTGCTCTTGCACAGTGTGCACTTGTCTAAAACTGGAATCAAGGCAAGAGATAATTAACGTAGTGGAAAACAGTTTATTTACTCATAATTTTCAGATCCAACTCTGTTTGCTTTTATTCTGCCTTCATTTAGACCAGGGGTGTCCAAAGTCGGTCCTGGAGGGCCGCCATCCTGTGTGTTTTAGTTCTCTCCCTGGTTTAACGCACCTGGATCCAATGATGGCTCATTAGAGGCCTTAGGAGAACATTGACAAGCTGAGAAGGTTGTTACTACAACCAGGGAGAGAACAAAAACATGCAGGATGCCGGCCCTTGAGGACCGACTTTGGACACGCCTGATTTAGACAGTCATCGCCAATCTAGTTTTATTGAAAAGGAGATCTTGGCCTGACTTGATATACTTGATGCAGCCAGTATACAAACTGTCAATTTCCCTCTAGCATAAAATAATAGTGCAAGCTACAGTATTCTTCAGGACAGTTTCACACACCAAATCCCACCCCAGTTATTTTCAGTTTTACTTGACTTTAATTAAAGTTAATTGTTTTTGCAGTATTTCCCAGTATTTGCTGGGAAAAAGTGCTTTCCCTGCATGTTTTAGGTGTTCCCCCTCTGTCACACGCCTGGCTTTAATAAATGGGTAATTTCAGCAGCACTCCATATCATGTAGAGGAGATCACATAATCATTTGAATCAGGAGTTCTAGAATAGAGACACACATTCTCTACCCTGCATATAAAATATGTAGGGTAGCGGTCCCAGAAGACTGGAATTAAGAAACACAACTGTTTGTTAAGAATGTATGTTAAGAAACATACTAATCAGAAATGCATTACTTAGTAATCCATTACTCTAATGCCACCACTTGAGCTACAAGTTACTTGTTACTGTAACTGTGTGTTGCTATTTTTGTAATTTTCTTTTAAAAGACTTATTTGCATTACACATGAAACAAGACATGATTACAGCAAGAGGACAACTCACGTTAAGTGGAGCTAATTTTGCTGGATGGCGATGCAGAGATGCCACCCAGCAAAGGCAGTGCAAACACTCTCTGACTGTAATGGGTATGGAATTACTGCAGAGTCCTCTGTAGACACAAGAAGTGTAAATTGGGGGTAACCCCCAGTGTAAATTGGGGATAATCCAATTTCAAAGTATGCCGAACTCCCTTCTTGCAAAATACGTACCAGGCAGCTAGGAACAAAAGCATAAACAAGAATTAAGGGAGGAGAGAGATGCATGCTTTCTAGATGGAACCACTATCACCATTTGGGGGGAATTCAGCTAACTTTGACAATATTAACGTTCCTGTACACTTTGCTAGTGATAAGTTGTATCTAGCTTAAAAAAATGTAATTTGACAAAAAATGAACTATTTGAGTTTTAGTAAAGCACAGTCGAACACCTAGAGAAAACCTTACCAGGTGGTGTGCAGCAGAGCTACAACTAATACATGAGGTTACCCATCTCCCAAATAACAAAAGCTGGACTTTGGTACAAAACCAGTAAATGGTGAATGGCCTGTACTCGTACAGTGATTTATAAAGAACAGAGAACCCTTAATCACTCTACATTCAATCATTCACCCCTTCACTCACACATTCACATGCTGATAGTGATAATCTACATTGTGAAGTGTCTTGTTCAAGACATGACTGAGACTTCCTGAGTCACAGTCAAGAGTTTATTTTGTTTGTTTGTTTTTTTAACAAAGCAAGTATTTATCTTATGATAAGTCAAGAAAATGTTAACATATATATTTTTTACATTAAAATAAGACATTGAATTCTGATAGAAAGACATTTGTAACCATAAGTATAATACCATGAAAAAAATGAATATACACATATCTGGGAATTTACAAAAGAGCAGCAAACTAAGTAGAATTTTTAATCTAAAAAATACAGGGTTTGTCTTTGCTACATATAAACTCACTAAACCCAAATGTTTGCTTTCTAGCATCTGTTCCCTGGTAGTTGTGTTCTTATATTGACTTTCTTTATCTGCTGGCATAAGTCACATTAACATGTAATGAACTGATGTAATAATCACAGTTAGATTAGCACTCACCATTTACAAACCATTATAACAGACAAAACGAGGTGACGTTGCAGCATTATGAGTGTCCCTGCTGTATTAAATAGTTCTGCTTCTTTATGGTCAAAGAATTTAATGGAAATATTAACCAGCACTGAATGAGCTTATGTTTCACAAGTCTAGAAGCAGTTGTGTCTATTAGATTGATACGCTGATATGAATCTGGGGAAAAATGCATTCAGTAAGTGTCTTTGACATATTCAGTCAAATATACAGTATTTGACTGTATACATACAGTATACATACTGCAAATTGTATACATTTTATACAATATATAGAGAAGTTTCCTCATAAAAAAACAAGTAAAATTAAACTGACAACAGCGATTAACCTTTTTAAAATGCCAATTGATTTTACTTGGCTTCTTTTATTCTTAAAGTTACTCAAACTAATTTATTCACATTAAAAAGCATTTTCCACAAATTTTAACAACAAAACACTGAATATGCATACTTTTTCAGAAAACACATAACTCCTAATTTGATCTTTAGTCTGGAAATTTTGAGAAACCACAATTACCCTAGATCTGTCAAAAGTCAGGAATCTTGTTCAGCACTTAACCAGCGGAGCTTTGCTGGTGGAATAAATGTGGCAACACATTTGAAAAGGAATTTGCAGTGGTGAAATAGTTGGCCTTCTTGCCTGCCACGCGCAACTAGCATTTGAAAAGATGCAGGCTGTTTTCTTGAAATTTCTTTGCAACTTTTCCTTCTTTTGTGTGGGGAAATAAAGGCTTAAAGAAATCTGCAGAGGAATTGCTTGGTGACAGATGTCTGGATCAGTTTGGGATTGTTTTCTGTTAAAAGGAAGTTATTCTTCTTCACTGCTGTCTGATAAACTATGACCTCTGTATGCTTGGAAAAGGGAATTAAATTCGAGTTAATGCTTTTTTGCCATAATCAATAATTTCTCGCCCTGCGACAGACTGGCGACCTGTCCAGGGTGTACCCCGCCTCTCGCCTGGAACGTAGCTGGAGATGGGCACCAGCAACCCTCCCGACCCCATTAGGGACAAGGGTGAACAGAAAATGGATGGATGGATGGAATAATTTCTCTCAATACAATTTTAACCTGCACATCATTCATACAACACAACAGTGACAAATTCTATGTGCTGCAGTTTGTTTTATTGCCAACATAATGCTCAGAAATGTTAATGTAACACTTGAGCTGTTACTTTACATCAGAAATGTCTATGAGGTGGATGTCAATCCATCATTTACATGAACATGATGAGGTCTTCATTAGCAGAGTTCAGTGTCCCCACCTGTCATATTGGACACTGGGGTTTAATCCCTGGCAGGTATTGACTAAAACTTTTTTTTTTTTTTTTTTATGTTATTGTCATCAATCACAAATCAATTAGTTTAGCTTAAATTTTATTTAAAAACGGAACTTTTTAGACCACTGCCCTTTCAACATTGTGACTCGGATATTTATAAGTTGCTGAAAATCTGAATCTCATTTCTGTAATTTTTAAGTGTCACATTTAAGTTGTCACATTTATTGTCTATAACTGAGAATATGGTAGTTGTGGATAGTTGTTCAATCAAATAAAGTAATCATCCTTTTTTTTGACTGTTAAACACATTTTGTATTGAGAATAAAACTTTAGTTTTCTGTCAAATCACACTTAAACATTAACTTGGTTCCAGCCGTTCTAACTCAAGCTTTTTTCCAGCAGAAACTTTATTGTTTTATTTTTTTATGCTTTATTCTTTTCCACTGTTTTAAATCCTAAGTTTAAGATATTGGGGTCTTTGGTTGTTTTGTTTTTTCTGTGTTTTCATGGGTTTTCCTGGGTTTGTATTTTTGATCATTTCTTGTTTCTACTTGGCCTTAGTTATTCCTGTTTTTTAGACCCCTCTTTGTTTCGTATGTCTTACTTTAGATATTCTTAGTTGTTGTTTAGATTTGATCATGTTATTTGTTTGTCTTAGATTTATGATTTGCCTACCGAGTTATTTACTACCCCTTGCTTCTCCATGGTATCTCTTTCTCTCCCTCATCCCACCTTTTCTTCTCCCCTGACAGCTGCAGTATGATCCATTACCTTGTAATCAAGCTCCCAGTATTTAACTGCCTTCTCTACACTCACTCCTTGCTGGATTCTTCCATTACCTTCATGTAACCAGGTTATTGCTTTGTTCTTTCTTCCACTCCCAATAGGTTTTCTGTTTTGGTAACTTCTTGCCTGATTATATTTTTCATTAAAATATCAATCATCTATTCTCTGCCATGCCTATTCCGCATTATGGGTCCAATCATTACTACAAAAAAAAAAAGAATGAAAAAAAAGGCATAAGTCTTCAAAATGGTACTTTTGAGATCAGAGTTTGTTTATTTCCCTTTTAGTCACTATGCTTACATGCCATGCATAAGTGTAAAAAAAATAATAAATGTAAAAAATTACATAAAAATAGACACAGAAACATCCATGCCAGAATTTAATCCACAATAGTTATCTCTATGATGTTTTCAGAATTAAACACATAATGTCTGACTTTGCAATTCATGTTCTGTAGTTTAATCCATGATAACAAAATATATTTCCAACAGCAGACATACCTTCAATGAATCTGTGATGTGTCTTCCTGTGAAAGAATGGAGACAATGGAAATGTTTTAAACCAAAAGCATGGGCATCATTATGTAATGTAAACAACCATGGCATCAAAGCAGCGAACATCACGCACAGTTGTGGTTCATCTTTGTCTAGCAGTGAGAGCAACACTGGAACTTTATTCAATTGTTGCTGTTGTGCCATGTAGGCCACCCTGAAACATTTTCCACTGTGTCTTAAACTAAATTCTGAACAATGTCAGGTCAGTATAATGAGATGATGAGGAGCATCATCTTGTTATTAAGGTTGTAATAACAAAACATAGCAATTTAGCACTGAAGCAAAGATTTATTGTAACCATTTGTGAAACCTGCTATATACACAATATAAAAATATCCCTAACATTTTTGCTCACTGACTGATATTGCAAAACTATTCCTGTTTTTTGTCAGTAAGGCAGACAAATATTATTTCTATTTAGTTAATGCCAATGTAATGAGACATTCTTTTAATATTTTTTCTTCAAATTTACAACTTGACCTATTCTTTGGTTACTAGATCGTCTTTGAGAAAGCCCAAATGTTAAGTTTCTGATGGACTCTTTGAAAGCCAACCTGTGAATGTATTTTAAGGTAAGCCTCAAACACGTGGCTTACTTATATGAGATGATGGGAAGATTAAGAATAATCCGTCAACATATTTGGAAAAATGCTTCAGTTCTCCACAGCAAGTATGGAGACGATGAGCATTGGTCCAGCCATTATACCCTTCATCAGTGTTCATTTTGGAACCTGAGTTGAACTCTCATGTTCATGAAAATATGTCAGAACCTAAAACCACAATCTCATGTTTAAAGTGAAATGAGTTGAAAAGCCACTCTTCTAGGAAGGAGCCAGAGTAATATTTGCAAATGCGCACAGTCACAAATTCTTATTTGTTGGACCATGGCCTGTGGTCTGATCAAATGAAAATAACTTTTTGTGGCCATAGTTACTTTTGGAAGACAATATGGAAAGCTTGCAAGCCAAGAATAACATCCCAACTGTGAAGTAGAAGTAATGGAAGCATCACGTTTTGTAGGTGTTTTGCTGCAACAAGGTCTGAAGCACTTTACAAAATAAATGGTGTCATGAAAAAAAATATAAAAATCTTGAAGGAACATTCTGAACCATCAGCCAGGAAGTTAAAGCTTTGGCCTAAATATATTTTCCAAATGTATAATAACACTAGGCCGTAATATCAGTTCCCTAGAAAATTTGTGCTTAACTGGGAAGCAATGTTTTTAAAAGGCACTCTACAAAATTAAGTTATACCAGATATGCCTGAAACAATTGGCCAATTCCAGCAAACCATAAATAGAAGCTTTTTTTTGTTTGTTGTGAAATTAGACAAACTGTTTGACAGCTTGTGCAGTTTAAAAGTCAATTCTACCAAATATTTTGAAAATGTAAAGTAGGACATTCTTTTTATTTACTTCTAAATTTAAAGCAAGTAACAAATATATATTTTTAGTACTTTACTAGTCAAACATTTGATAGTGAATGTACAATCCTGTTTCAACTGTATTTCTAATTGAACAGTTTATATCTACAAAGGGAGACATACATTTTTATAGTGTCTGGTTATTTATATTGACAAAGAAGATGGAAAATAATACATATATAAAGATTGAAAACATTCCAATGTTGCGTTTTATGGATTACAACAAACCTAAGAGAGTAATTAATTGAAGCCCAGGCAAGTTAATAAGCATAATACTACATCTTTCCACTGAGCTAAGACCTAAGAAAAACATTGCAGTTCTTCTTATGGGTTGCCTTATGTAAACAGAGAAACTATGTCATGTGATGTTTTGCTAAACACTTACATGGTCATGCATATTTTAAATGTTTAAAATATAAATGACTGGTGTGGAGAATCAATATTGATTACTAGAAAATAATAATAAAAAAGGACTGGAACAATGTTGAAATAGTCATGAAGCAAAAAACACATTAAAACAATTTTTATATT
The DNA here is from genome assembly GCF_001444195.1 of Xiphophorus couchianus. NCBI lineage: Eukaryota > Metazoa > Chordata > Actinopteri > Cyprinodontiformes > Poeciliidae > Xiphophorus > Xiphophorus couchianus. Next base: position 9,152,523 of record NC_040247.1, read on the forward strand.
CATCTGTATAAATCCTAGCAGGTGAACATAAAAAAGAAAAAAAACATGACCTCTCTCCGATCTCGCTAGAATGCAGACATTTTTTACTTCCGTAAAGTGTGTGAATGTAATAAATGGTTTGATTAGAGGCATCATCTTAGACCAAAAAACGTCAGTTTCAGGGCTTACTGGAATATTGAAATGTAGAGCAGAAATGCCTTAAACCAATTTTGACCAAACCAAAAGATATTTAATGAGCAGTGTATTTATCTTAAGCTGGACAGCAACAACATTCTTTGTTAGTTTACTTTTGAAAAACTCTCAGTCCAATTATTTGGAATTGCCTGATTCTGATTAAAATTTAAATAAATAAATAAAAATTAAAAACATTAAAAAAAATCTTTATCAGCAAACCGACTGCGCAGAGAATTCTTGGTTCAGATACAAGCCTAAAAAAAATTGCTTAGGCCATCATTTTAGGACTGCCATGATGAAAATGGCCGTAAGCATGCCAATGCATATAAGAGATTTGGTTTTAATTAAGTTCCACTCTCGTGAATAATACTTTTATGCCATTTTCAAAAATAATCAATAAAAACATATAAAATAAATATTTTCAAGTAGGACCTAATTTTTCCACTGAATTCTCTAAAAAGGAATTAACAAGTTCTCAATGGCTTTGATGGACCATGCAAAATAATATCAAATAGGACACTGAAAGAAATTTTCCAAGATCCTGAAAGAGTTTTTAAATTTAAAATCTCATTTTGCATTTTTCAGATTTATTACTGAGATGCTTTTTAAGTTGTTGGCATACCTAGTGTTTGTCTTTTCATTTAACAGTAAACAGTGACATCTAGTGGCTACATAGGCAACCTAAATCTAAAGATTTAAATTTTGTGAAAAGTGCAACTTTTCTTTACTCATTTCAGAAAGTGAAACTCCTTTTTTTTCTTATAAATTTGGTTTAAACAAAAAATTAAACCCAACATTTTATCCCTCAGGAAATTCCATCATTAAAAGTATATTTTAAGCAAAAATGTAAGGCTTATGGAAAATATTCTATCTTAAAGTATTTGGTTGGGCATCTTTTTTAATGACTTACAGTATAAATGTTGCATGAAATGGAAACGATCATCATGTGGCACTGCTGAGGTGTAATGAAAGTTAATTTTCTCCTTAGTCCAGGAAAGAATCTTGTAGTCCACATATGAAGGATTTCTCTTTGCATTCCGATGAATCCAGCCTTAGTCTACTTCTTGTGAAGCTCCTCAGTGGATTTTGCTTGACAATCTCCTTAAGGCTGAGATTAAATCCCATTGCTGGTGAACCTTTACAATACTTTTTTGTCCAACTCAACTTTCTATGAATATATAGTTTCTGTGAACAATCATCTTCTTTGACAATGATATTTTAATAGTTACCGTTCTGAGGGTATCAAGGACTTCCTTCAGGACATCTGTCATATCAAAAATCTTTCCAGCAGCCTAATAATCCAGCCTGACATATCAATAGAATACATTTGCAGGTTTAGAGTTATTTAGCTTATTAGAGTGTGACAGCTGGAGCTTACAATGATGCAACACAAAATTTTAACTTTCTGACACACTGAATTTTGGGTTTTTAATTTTGTCTAAACCATAATTATGAAATTTATGAGTGATAAATTGTTCAAAATATCACTGTGTGTAATGAATCCTATCTATATATCTGTCTATAATATTGATAATTCACTATTGTCATACATTGTCATACATTGTCATACATCACAGCAAAGATTTTAAATATTTAAATCATTCACAATATTAATTTTTTAAACTGTACATGTACTCAAACTGATTATGTCATTGATTATTTTTTTCTCCTTCTGCTACAGTGAATGGCATACTTTGCATGTGAGGTTTCCCATGTGAATACTGTTTGCTAGCTACTTGTGTTTCCAAATTCTGTAAAAAAACAACAAAAAACAACAAAAACATAAAAAAACAAGTGTGGTAACAATATTGTAGTTTAATAATCAATAAATATAACATTCAGCAACTTACCAGAACATACCTTATGGCAATAGCAATGAACAGCCACATGATGGCAGCAGCATTATGATGTATAGAAACATAAATTAGCTCTAAATTTCTGTTTTATTCTTTCCAGACGGAAAAAAACCTCTATTGGTACGAGAGATGTTTATAAGTCACTTTTCCCAAATTAATTTTAATCTATTTTAGATGCATGAATTAAGTCTCAAAAATAAAAATTTATATTTCATCATCAAATCTTTGCTATCTAGTCTGCATTGCATTGCTTAGGATCTTGTGCTCCTCGTCCTCAAAGTATGACAAATATCTTCTAATCTTTTAACATGTATTAAAACATGGGGGAAAAAAACTGTTATCAGCTGCTTCATTTTGAAATTGATGAAGCACACCTTACTCCATTTGAAATATAAGTACACATTTGTTTTAAAAGACAGTATGATAGGAAAAGATGATCACTTTTTAAAGATGAATTTATTTATGGATTAAACAAAGCACCTTTTGAACTGTCTTTATTCTTGGTAAATTCTTATGTTCACATTGTCCACTATTTCACTACATACATTATGTGGCGCACATTCTCCACTATACTTGGAAATGAGGATTTTTATATTATCAATATACTATGTTCTAAATGTATCTTTAGAAAATGGCATAAACACGCCTGGTACACTATCAATTAAAACATAATGAGCAAAGTGCAATGTTATGTTGGATGTATAGAGAAAATGTTACATTTCTAAATTTTTAAGTATGGTGAGAGAATGCTTTTATTGCTTTCCCCCCCCTATTGATGCTGCATCTCAGCACCAACACCTGCACACAGATGGTGTTCTTTTTTTAACCATCTGTGAGATTTAAGTCCAAAAAGATGATCGATATCAGCAACTACACTACTTCTTTGCATCCAGATGGCAAGGTTGTTAAATTCTCTGAAGACTGCTGTCACAGCATAGCCCTTTCACTACCAAATGTTAACAAGGGTAATGTATATGGCTTGGGAAGCTTACTAGGCTGCACATTCTGTGCAGTTGTGGAATATAAAGGAAATATTGTGGGATTTTAAGAGCCTCTTGGGTTTAAGGCAACATATAAATAGCTCATGTTCTTCTACCTGCATTTGGTAATGTCTGCAAGTAGTTTAAAGTATGCAGTTTTTATATGTCGTGGACCATATGTCATGATCTGTTTACCGCAGCTGTGGCTTTGCTCATGGGATGGACCACACAAGGTTATTAGGTTTACATCATCATATTTGCTTTGAACCTTTTACTCTGTCCAGTTGAAGAAACTGATTTTATTGAAATCACTTTGGAAATCCTGTTTTTTTTCTTACATTGTTTTAAATTTACAGAAATTTACAGAAATTTCAAGCTTTAATTAATTTTATTAAGATATTTATTTCATCAAGTAACAACTCCTAAATACTGTTTTAAAATAAACATATGTGAAGCATTTATTAATATATACTTTACATTTTAAGTTGATGAAAGTGCTTTTGGGAACTTTAGATACTATTCCTGTTTCTCTAGGGTATAATATGACATGACACATGCCATTATTTTTCTTACTTTATGGTTCTTGAACTACTTTTTCAACTAACGTAGTTGCATTCTTCTGATCACTGTCCAGTTGGAAAACCCATCTATGCTCAAGCTTCAAATTTCTAGAGATGTTTTGAAATGTTGCTTTAGAACGCCAATATAATGTCTTTCCTTATTAAAATATCTATTTTGTGAACCACACTACTTTCTTGTGGAGCAAATGTGATGACGTTCTTTACAACCAAACATTTCAACTTTAGCTTTTTCAGAACAGAGGTCTTTGTCCCTGAGTGCATTTGGAAACTATAATCTAGCATTTTATGTTGCTTTTGGAATAATGACTTCGTTTTTGGCAGAATGGCCTTTTAGCCCATATCATTTCACTGTGGCTAATAACACTCTGAGAGCTTTAGTCAACATCTTCACAAGTTTTTTGTTTTTCTTTTGTTCTGGTGTTGATAAACACATTTCACGTTAAAACACATTCATTTTTGGGAGATAAAACTTGTCTCCTTCCTGACCAACATAATTAATTAGATTAAAATTCTTATGGTGAATATTTGGAGTGATGGTACTCATATGTGTACTAAAAATATTAGTACCAAACCAGTTCAACCCTGCACTATATAATGTTGCCTAATGCAATGTTGACAAAAAGTGACTCCAAAAGAAAACAGAGGACAAGCAGCTATTTGGCTGGAATTGAGCCCAAGCTTTATGCCACTGTTTAATCAACAGCAATAAAAGTATGTAAAGTAGCTCACTCGATACTGAACTTATTTACCCATCTGAATGAAGCAGAATGTAAACAATTCACATACTGGAATACATGTTCAAATGGCTACCTGTTGCAGCTAATCACTCCAAACTCCTTACATCATAAGGGGTACTAGTCCCTCATCTAAAACCCCTCTCATCCAGTTTGATGAGAGGGGTTTTTCTCAACATCTGTTCAGGCTGCATTTTGACACAGTTTATTCAACTCCATAAAGACAAAAAACCTCAAAAAACTTAATGGACACAAAAACCTCATCACCCCGATTCTTCTTTTTCCAGCCCATAGAAGCACAAAGTAGCAAAAGAAGTTGCATGTATTGCATCTTACATTTAGCCTTTCTCACCTTTCTTTTGTTTTTGTTTTGTTTCATCCTCTTTAAGTCTTCCAGCATCTATCTGAAGTGACCAAATGCCCATTTTTCATCAATTGAAATTTCTGGTGCAAAAACCACTGATGTGCAAACTGTGTGCTTCCACATGGGTAATGTTTTTCCTCCAGCTAGTGTTCAAGCTGTGCTGAATTGGGAAAACAGCTTTTAGCTATATAAATTAGTATGAGGAGTGATAAATTAGGTGTTAATAAATGTAGGTGTAAAGTTTTTAAAATTAAAAGTCTGCTATTGCAACAAGTCATTTGGAAATTGTTTGAAGGTTCTAAAATTTGTATTGTCTTTCTTTGTGGTTAACGACAATCAAAGAGTTTATCAAAATTCTGATAAATATGAAAGAAATGTATACTAAATAAAGACTGGCAAGCACACCAACCATTAACAAAATAAGAACAAATTCTATTCACATTTTTCTGAGAGCATCTTGTTTGCAATTGCTTTATTAAAATCTTGTGTTTTTCTCCTGAAATGATGTGTTTTCCAGGAAAGTAGTTTAATCTTTCTGTGACTTTTCTCTTGAAGCATTTTCTGAAATATTCTTTATTAGAAAAAAAAAATTTCTGCTTTTTTGCTTGTGTTGTATAGAAAATCAAGAATGGTGAGTGTGTTTATATCCTATGTTACACCCATTTTGATTGATCTCATTGTTTTGGATGTGTACTCCGTTTGCTTTCTTTTCTATGTTTTGTCAACACAGAATATTTTAAGTGTTATTTTTAAGTGTTTTATTTTCTTTTCTTTTTTGCTAATACATCAATTGATATGTCTATCTTTTTACTTTATATGGTGTTTTGCACATCAGTGATAAGATACTGAACAGCATCACCCACACCTTCAATCTGTAGACCACAGCAATCCTATTCAACATGTTCTTGAAATCAGTCACTCTTCACTTTGGAATATGCTGCGTTTTTCATAGCTGCAAACGTGTGATAAGAAAACATTGATTTGTTCCTTTTTTAAAACATTTTAAGATTGCGATGTAGGTTTTGACAAAGCAACTGTTTCAAGTTATCTCCTGTCAGGCAGCAGCTAAACTCTCAGATGGCACTGTCAGCTCCAAGTTGTTACACAAGCCAGAGAGACTGGCAAATGAACAGGTGGGATTGTCATATGTTTGCGAAGGAGTATGCTAAATGTTCTAACCATTTACCAAACACCTCAGACATTTTCCTCTCTGCAAAGTCCTCACTCTCTCCCTGCAGTGGTTGCACACTCCATCTGGGAGACAACACATGTTTTGTTACATGTCTCTCTGGCTGGACTGAAAAATGGGACTCTGCAATACACATTTAGCAGTTTGAGCTCCAAGATTGATGGCAAGCTACCAGTCACTGTGCTTGCTTGGTGGGAGAACTGAGGGGTTGTATTTGTTTATTTATTTTTTAGCTGTACTGTGATCTTGTTTTGAAAGGTTTAATTACTCCTCTTTCCACAGAAGTCAGTGTGTCATAACAGGTGACTGGGAAGATTGCAACTGGTTGCCTGGTAATTAAATCTTCATATTCCCTGTAGAATGCATTTTATTTACAAAATGCAAAATGGGGAGTTCATCACTGACATTTTGCTGTAGCTATAGAAACACTGAGCTTTGAGAAACTTTTAGATGAGTGTATGTCATGAAACGGTGCGGTGTTGAGGTGAGGCAGACGCTTGAGACCCAGGTAGAAATGAAAATGATGATTTTAATGACGGGAACACAGTCCAAACAACGAGCAGCAGGCAGATGGACACGACGACTAGACATTGACAACGACAAGGACCCGACGAGGAACAAGGAACACAGGTGGAGTTAAATACATGGGCGGGTAATCACAGAAACAAGACACACCTGGGAACAATCAAGGGGAGGACAGGACAACGAAGAGACTCAAGGACACAGAAAACTCTAAATAAACACAGAAAAACACAGATCCTGACAGTACCCCCCCCTCAAGGGCGGCTACCAGACGCCCACAAAAAAAAAAACACAACAAGGGTGGGCGGAGGGGCGCTGGACGGGAGGCCAGAGTCCAGAACAACAAAAAACAACCCACCATCGTGGGCGGAAACACAAGAAGGGCCAAGAGTCCATAAACAAACAAAAAACTACCCACAGGGTGGGCGGAGGCAAAGGAGGCGGGAACCACAGAGGTGGTCTGGCGGTCGTCCGCGGCGCTGGAGGTGGCAATGGGGAGTCCCGGGGGCCGCCCACAGACGGCGATGACGAGCCCCCCGAGGTAGGGTCTCGGTCGGAGCACAAGGGGTCTCGGTCGGAACGCTGGAGGTCAGGGTCTCGGGTGGAACGCTGGAGGTCAGGGTCTCGGGTGGAACGCTGGAGGTCAGGGTCTCGGGTGGAACGCTGGAGGTCAGGGTCTCGGTCGGAACGCTGGAAGTCTCGGTCTCGGTCGGAACGCTGGAAGTCTCGGTCTCGGTCGGAACGCTGGAAGTCTCGGTCTCGGGAGGAACGCTGGAAGTCTCGGTCTCGGGAGGAACGCAGGGGGTCTCGGGAGGAACGCAGGGGGTCTCGGGAGGAACGCAGGGGGTCTCGGGAGGAACGCAGGGGGTCTCGGGAGGAACGCAGGGGGTCTCGGTCTCGGGAGGAACGCAGGGTGCGCCGGCGGGTGCGCCGGCTGGAACGGCCTCGGGTGCGCCGGCTGGAACGGCCTCGGGTGCGCCGGCTGGAACGGCCTCGGGTGCGCCGGCTGGAACGGCCTCGGGTGCGCCGGCTGGAACGCCGGCTGACTTGGCCGGGGGTGCGCCGGCTGGAACGCCGGCTGACTTGGCCGGGGGTGCGCCGACCGGAACGCCGGCTGGAGTTGCTGGTCCCGGAACTGGAGCGGGATCTGGGCTGGCGGAGAAACTGTGCGGCTTGGGAGGCAGAGGTTCGCCAGCCATGACGGCTAGGGCCGCCTTACGCTCCCACTCTGCCTCCCTCTGCAACTCCACAAACCCCGGGTGCGGAAAGCGAGGAACCCAGTAGTCCAGCAGCAGTCCCAAGCGGATGGCGAAACCGAGGCGTCGGATGGCAGCGTACGGCTTGGCCATTGCCTCCTCGTACTCCCTGATCGTTTCAGTTAGCTCCTTTAACTCCTCTGGGTCCATGATGAAAAGTAAAAAATAGCGTGCCTCACCGTTCGGTCTGGTCGGGTCCTTCTGTCATGAAACGGTGCGGTGTTGAGGTGAGGCAGACGCTTGAGACCCAGGTAGAAATGAAAATGATGATTTTAATGATGGGAACACAGTCCAAACAACGAGCAGCAGGCAGATGGACACGACGACTAGACATTGACAACGACATACAAGGACCCGACGAGGAACAAGGAACACAGGTGGAGTTAAATACATGGGCGGGTAATCACAGAAACGAGACACACCTGGGAACAATCAAGGGGAGGACAGGACAACGAAGAGACTCAAGGACACAGAAAACTCTAAATAAACACAGAAAAACACAGATCCTGACAGTGTATAATTAACCAGCTTTAAGTATTGCACAATACTGTGACACCAAAGAGAAGTCGCCTACCTACACAAACAGGTAGCTCTCTGGAGTGGGAGGACTGACTTTACAAAAACAGTGTGGGGGCACAAAAAAAAAAGAGCTATTTAATTAGCAGGCCCTTGTGGGCCACTGCAGATGTGGAAACATTTGGTGAAGTTTGAGAAGAGTTACGATTATGACATGTAGTTAGATAACTGGATGGATTTTGCTCCAACAATATTTTGAGGACTCAACGTTACACTTTTAACAACTATGGTTGAAATTGGATATGGACATAAATTGTATAAACTGAAACAGCCAATCTTAAGTGACACAGGCTAAAACATTTTTTTTTTGTTTTTTTGATTGCTAAATATAAGAATGCATGGGATTTTTAAAGAGAGATTGTATTATCTGTAAATTAATTCAATAATTGGAGTCATTTTAAAGAACCTGCTATACAAATACAGTAGTTTCCTTGAGTAACATCATGAAGAAATTCTAAAGAAATTAGCTAAGATATCAGAAAGAGCAAAGTGCAACTTCACACAGCAGAAGGAATAGGCAGCATCAAATTTGTTTTAAAAAGTGCTTTAAATATGAGAAAGCCAATGTTTTGGAGTTTCCATCTCAAAGCCCTGAACTAAGGCCTATTGAATATCTTTGCAATGTCATACAGTTTAAATGGCGATTCTACCAAATGCTAAGAAAATGCATGTAAACATCTGATTTCAAAGAAAATTAACAAAAGATTCTCTCTCTCATTATTTTGGCCATTTAGCAGAGAGATAGATAGGTCATTCCAAATGACCTTAAACAGGAGAAATTCAGTCCGTCTCAATGTCAGACAGTGTATATAGATAGGAGGTTTTAACTTTACTACACAGATTTTCAAGAAGTATGAGCCTATAGTATAATGAAATGTTTCTCATGGTGTCTACATTAAATGAATGCTTTATATCTGCATAGTCAGACTTGTATTAGAAGATTGAGGAGCAAAAAGGTCTACTTTGCTGGACAGGTTTAAATCACTTATGTATTCTCACAGATACACACACATATTTTTTTTCTTTGTTTACATTTGTGAAAAGGAACAATATATTTAAATTTATAAAACTGAACATAATACAAATGTGAAAACAAACAAAAAGCAAACATTGAAATTAAATTAATAATTTCATTGGTCTCTCACTTCTCGCTTTTCTTTCTTTTCATTCTTTTGTTGCTCTCTCACAGTCTCACACACAAGCACATTTTAATCATGGACAGACATGACATCGGATCAGTGTGAGCATTTTCTACCTCATAAATGGAAATGACTCATCAGTCATTCATCTATCTTGGATGGCATTTTCCTTTCTTTCACTCAGGGGGGAATGAACTCCATTTGGCTGGAGACCCAGTTTCTCTGATGGTTCAGTCTAAAAGCCTATCGCCCAGAGGATATGTTTTGTGCTTCTGATAAGGCTATTCTTTGTGTTTGTGATTACTTTCTTGTTGTTTTGACATTCGACGCTGATATGGTATTCCTAATGGCTTGTTATTTTAGTTTTCAATTTAACTGACAGACTGTGTCTCTTTAATTGATATTTCCATAGAGACAGGTCGTCTCAGCCCCCAGAACTGAACCATCAAAGTGAGGAAGACAAAACTGCATATATTGTGCTTCTTTAGCTGAATGTCTGTCTCGGTGTCTGCTGGCGACCAGAGAACTCTTGTAACCCATTGCTTATTCATGCTCTCTAACACTTCAGAGAGCTTTACAAGAATAACAGATCAGATTCTCTTAGACTCAGGTATAATGTAGCCTCACAGCCTAAAAGCTGCATTACTGAAGGGGGCTCTTTCTCTGCTGTCACTACATCTCCTCTTAAATCTCAACAAAATCAATTATCTCTCTGTAACCAGGGAGCCTTGGCCCCTACATGGCTGCTGAATCCCATATGGAAATATAGATAGCAGGGGATTATAATATTGAAAATCTTATGAAGTGAGAGATCCCTTAGGAGAATTCCATTGTACAGTGTCTCTTGATACTACTTAGTATCCTTGGGTGAACTGACTTGGTGCCATTGCTCAGTAAATGGAAAAGTTAACTCACATTGCCAAGCCCTTATGGGGATTGTTATTTAAAATCTCTGCTAAACTGAGAAGCTGGAGCTGTGCTATCTCATTTCTACCCCTTTGTGATGTGACAAGTTCCTTCTTTGGGTGTCTTTACAATAGCAATTCGACAGGGGAAATGCATGTTAGTGAGAAAAAAAGTCCCCAGCAGAGGCCCATTGTGACAGCTTCTTGAGCTAGAGTCTGAAATGTCTTTTAAGGCATCTTATTCTGGCGTAGTTGCTCAATTCTCCAAAGCAGATGGGAGCTGGTAGATTGCCACTCAGATGGTGGACCACTGAGATTTCTTGCTAAGTTGTAAAGTTTGAACTTACTTGTAGTTCAGAAATACACAGGATGGGGAAGTAAAGGAGAGCAAGAGCCCTTGAGAAATGATGCGTCAAAAATTTTGCATGCATTTAAAAATTTTCTCTTCTTTCCATGTACGTAAAAAAGGCAATACTTTTCTAAAACATACTCATACAATAGACTGTGACTTTCAAATATCAGAAAGAGAGCTAAACATTTTTAACCAAGTTTTAAAGATGCTATTAAACTTAAGACATACGTGCATGGTTCTCTGCTTTTACTCATATTTTTAAGAACATGATTTTTATTTTTATTTTATTAAAAAACAATATCTACATGCATAACTCTCTTTCCTAAATCATTACAAAAATTAGTGAAAAAATATATTTGGCTCTATTTCATTTGCAAATGGGTAAGATTTCAAATTGTAGATGATGTTGGAACCTGTATTCTGTTTATGAATATGTGCAAGTCTGTTCTGCCTCACCTGTGCTACAGGTGCTGAACCTTCCCCTACATGAAACAGTTGACTGGACACAGCTGTTTCCACTCTGCTCATAAAGAAGACTGTAAAGCTTGTGAGATGTACTGAAGCCACCACCAAAAGGCTATAAGCCTTTATTTAAGATGCATATGTGGATTTCTTTCTTGCATAATAAATAATAGCTTGTATTCTCTTTTAGAATAATATTATATTTCACTTTGTTTATGCCCTCTGATCAGAAGATAGGAAATAAAGTCTGCTTTCCTTTTCTATTAAGCCAGGGATCATTTATCATTATTCTTTTCACCCTTTGCATTCACATTTAAGATGCAAAACTTAAGGATTGGTGAAGTTTTACTGCTCTTAAAGAAGTTGTGAGACAGTTATTTCAGAGCAAAGGGAAAAATAAATCTAATTCCATGCTGAAAGAGGGAACATTTCTGTAATTCAAAGTCAGCTTTCTATTGTATCACATAAGCATACACTTTGCAACCTTGACATAGTTGGCACAATAGTGATAATGTAAGGGAAGCACAAACACTGCACTATGCTATTGTAAATTTGAAGTCATTCAGCATATTTCATGTATTAGCAAAATCAAGGAGTCTGTGTACTTTGACATTTGTCCTTCAGAATTTAGCAGTAACAACAACAAAGCTGTCTTTTAGAAGAAAGAAAACAACAAGCAAAGGAACAAATGATTGTGTTTAGTAATTATAAAACCTGTTAAGCAAATTAAATTCTCAAAATAATTTATGTATATAAAGAAATACCCTCATCAAACACAAAGTGCATGGAAAGTAAAGGTCTAGGTGTGTTTTACACGAAATCTAATCTCTGGTGTTTACAGAACCAAAAAACAAGATACTTTATAATTGTTTAAGAACATTTTCTGAATATTGTAGACAGCATGGAAATAGATTTACAAACATCTGACACAATGTGCATAAATTGTGATGTGTCTGTGGTAATGCTACTTAAATTATTTAAATGTGGTGTCCATGTAAACTCTAAATTTTGACATTGCATATACCAATTTGTTAATGTGGTACCCTACAGGTGATATTCAACTAATCTTAATTTGCAGTGGTGATATTCTACATGAGTTAAATTATGCACTGGTTGCTGACATTTGTTGTGAAGCCATATTTACATTAACAAACAATCTGCATTTGTTAATTACTTGTGCCAAGTTTGTAGATAAAAACAAACTCAAAATACTTGTAAATTGTGAATCCTTAAATTTACAAACTACATTATTTGGTCAATTTTCTTTAAGATTAGAATTGAAAATATGCTAGGGAGCAAATGAGAAAAGATACTTATAATGGTAGTGAGGTACAAAATTTGAATTTAGAATATGATTATAAAGTACAGTAATCAGTCTTCATTAGATTAAAAGTACCTTTTGTAAAAAACAACATTTAGACAGGTATTAGACCTTTCACAAGCCAACATTTTTTAAACAGTTTATTTTATTGGTCAAATTGGTATAGTAAAGTTAAACAGCCACATAATCAGCTATAACTCAAGCAATGTTGCAGATGTTTTGTGTTATAGAACAGAAATGGGAACCTAATTACAAAAATTAGCTCCATTGTTACTTATTTTTTAATTGAATATTTAGATGGGTAAATGCTCATTTGCTCCATGCTAATGGAAAAGGCAATGGTCAGCTCAGTAATAGACAAATCACAGAAGGAAACACTAAATTATATAAAAAGAGGTTTCCAAAGTTTACAGTTCAAAAAAAAATTTGAACATATATATATATATATATACAGTATATATACTGTATATATACTGTATATACAGTATATATATACCACTGTACAACTACAGTATGTGTCACTAAGGAATAATATGATGTCTTTTAGTAAGTTCAGATTTGTGGAGGTTTTTTCATGTAGTTCTGCTCTTAGGCCTTATGTAATTTTGCTTAGTTTTGTATGAAACATGATTTCTCTTTAAAGGTGAAAATTAAAATCCACTTCACTCAAAATTTCGACAATAATGTTCTGCTTCTAACTCTGGCCACTTCTATGGCAACAGTGTTTTCATGCAGTTAACATAGAAATCTTGATCATAATAATATATATATAATATATATATATAAGATATATAATTTTACTTTCACACAGTCAGTAATATATTTTGCATGACAGTATAATGTTTTGTCTTAAGCTACAGGACCATCATGTAAACCTTGGTGACTAATATTAAATTTGCATCTCAATTTTCAGAAACCCTTTGTTAAAACATGATTTAGAAGAATAGACCATTGAATATGAAATGCAAATCTCCTACACAGAGGAAGATTCACTTTGTAAGATTATTAAAATGTCTCATGGTTGGTTGAATTGGTTCACTGCACATGTAAGCAGCATGAAATGAGCCCAATTTAAATGTGGTTTCAAGGGAACACAAGCTCAAATTATGATGGGCATATTTCTAAGGAATTAACAAATATAAAAAAGACTAGATAGAGCTGTAAAAAAGCAGACTCACCCTTGGGACTCCAAACTAGAACTACTAGTTTATAGAACTGAAATAATAAGCCGCTTCTACAGTCTGGGGGACACTGCCTTGAGTGTTCTGATGAAACAGCTGCCTTCAGCCGCCAAACTCTTTCTAGTTCTTCCCAGAACGCTAGGTATTTCTTCAGTTTCTCATGTTACTTTATCCTGATGTTTCCTTCATTTGGGATGGTCACATCTAACACATAAGTTGTCCTGAACTGCTTTTCAATTATCATAATCCCCTGTTGGTTGGCCATTACCATTTTGTCCGTTTGTATCAGGAAGTCCCATAGGATCCTAGCTTGGTCATTCCACATCACTTTGGAAGACAAGTTTGAACTTGGGGTCTCCAGCTTGTATTCCACAAGATGTTTTTATAGACTATACCAGCCACTTGGCAATGACATGCCATGTATTCCTTCCCTGCTAAAATCTTACACCTTGTTGTTTGATGCTAGATTCTTACTTTGTACAGTTTAGACCTGAAAGTTGCAGAGTGCTGTGGTAGACCTGGGTCTCAATTGCACTGGTGCTCAAGACCTGTTCCTTGCCATGGTCAGTGTTTCTGTGCTGCCCTTCATTGCAGTACTATAGTCATTATGGCTATAGGAGTGCCATACCACTGGCATACCAATGCAATACCACTTCTGCTATTTGTGTGTGATGAATGACAAGCAAGATTTTCCCTCCCATGACGGTTCCTTCAAATCCTTCTATTCCAGTTTACATTGTCTGAGACATTCACTAAGGACTTCATCCCTTGGAGCCATCTTCCTGTAATCTTGGAGTTGCGTATGTATACACAAACACCAATATGGCACTATCACAATCAAAGAAAAATGTTCATAAAGTAAGTTATTCAAACATGCCATATACAACTTATTGATCAGAATTTGTTATGTGTTTAATGTTTACACAAAAGGCCAATCCCAAAGGGACTTGGAGAGGATCCTGACTTGTGTGTCTTTTTCATAGAAGATGGATGCCTCTAGCTTTCAGCAACAGTTTGTGTTGACTTTATTTGAGGTAGACAGAGATGTAATACAAATCAAAAACTATGGGTAAATTATAGGATTGTTTACGGAGCAAAGGCTGATGGACAAAGTCTTTTTTTGATTATTTGCATTTTACCTGTAAATTTTGACTTCATTTTGAATGATTCTCATTGTGAATACTATATGTCTGCATGCATGTTCAGATCCAGAATAAATGAAGGGTATTAGCATGCAACTGGGGCCAAGTAACATTTTCAAACATAATGCTAAAGGGAGCTGCAGTGTCCCTGGTGGATGGTCTACACACCCCAACATGCATACTTCAGTGTAAGAGCACCAACACAGATGTTTCTAACCCGATCTCCCTGCAGAAAGAAAAATCTAAACTTTACACCGAGGACAAAACCACATATTTAAAATATAAAGCAGCAGTACAGGCACGTTATATCTGAGCTTCTCCAGAGATACAAAAGGTAATAAAATTGTTGGTGATATGTGCATATTTTTATGTAATAAAATCATGAAAAAATAAAGAAACTACCTACCAGTGACAAAAGAGAATATAAAACAACAAAAATTAGGGGGAAAAAAATCTTCAAATAATAATAGCTACAAACTTGTACATGTATCATAGTTATGCCCTACAAGAACGGACTAGATGTTCTTCTGCAATAATTCTAAAAGTCTACAGGAAGACACTTCGCCAACCGTCCAACAATAAAATAATAAGAAAAAAAGAACTTTAAGATTTGTTACCAGGAGGTGTTACAAAAGTAAAACAAGATACAAGGTAATGCAACATTTATTATTTTACCACCTCATGACGCATTAGAAGCTGAATGAATTTAGGATTATAGGTCAAAGGAATAAAAGGAACTCTATAAGAATGGAAATCCAATAACTTTTAGCAGGTTAAAGCTACTATTCTGCGTACCCTTCAACTCTTAAATATATATATTTTTTACCAGGGTTCGATTTAGATGCATGAATCCTTGTAGACAATACAAACACTTGGCTTCTGTCTTTTATTCCTTTGAAAATGTTCTAGCACTCTGCAAAAGCAGTCACACATCCACCCACTGCTTTTGAATTCTGCTCTGTGCATTTGCCCTTGAAAACAAGCCAAGATGATTCCTGCCTCTCTTTGTATGAAGTTATATTTTTTACTCTTAAAAATTATCCAGAGTGGACCTTTATAGAATGAGCCACAAGCAGAAAATGTAATACAACAATCACCTAATTCATGTGATTTTAATTAATGCCTACTTCTTACTTTGGATCACATTTAATCACTGAGTGTCTTTTCAAAATATTTCAACAGGATCTCAAATACTAGGTGGTGATTATTGAAAGCTGGTAGTCTCTTTTTTTAAAATTCAAACATTCAGACATGAAACACATAAAAAAAAACATCAAACATGAAATTTGCCTCTATGAGAAAGTTATTCTCAGGAATCACATGAAAAATTTCAGGACTTTTATTGAAGTACATTGTGATGGCATATTTATGTAGCAAACAAGACCTTAAATTTAAACAACTTCAAACAAGCTAATAGTCTGTACTTCAAATACCCACAGAGACTTTCCAAAAATCTACTTACTCCTATTTAAATGGCTGCAAGTTATTGTGAACCTTTTTTTACTGTGGACATGATGTTCTTTAGGTGATGCTCAGTGTTCAGCAACTGAGGCCAAAAACCTCGAGTTACTTTTCATTAGACCAGACCATTATGAAATGTTGAGGTTTTTCTTGTGAAGTGTCCCATCTTATTTATTTGCAACATGATATATAAATAATGCTTCAGAATCTTTTTGGCTTCCTCCTGACCATGTTTTTTTTTTTTGTATAATGAGAAGCTAATTTATAACCTCAAGTGATTGTGTTTGCTAAAGTAAGTAAATGTTGCTTATGCTTTGTAACCTGATTAGATTTTTTTGGCTTTTTACATTTCCCTCTTTAAAACTCTAATTTGGTATTTGGATAATACAGAATAAAAGTCAGATTATATTTTGGAAAGGGAAATCTCCAGAAATGCTAATTCATTGTCTCATGTCACATTAACAGGGGTGTACACACTGTTAATCAGTATTGAATATACAAAAAAAAAAAAAAAACTGATCAGATATGGGAGCTCATGCCCCCACACTCCCACCCCTCCCATAGACATGACTTTCAAATACCATCACTCTCATCAAATAGGCTTAAAGTATTTTGATATTCTTCATCGCATATTTAAAAGGGTGGCTATCGCTTGTTCCAATGCAACTAGACTGAAACTTTAAATGCATGTTAGCTTTCTTTTGTAAAAGAAATGTTTCTTTTACAAATGTGCACTATAAAAATATGACAACCTTTCAAAATGGTGGCCTTATTGGGAAGCAGGTTGTTTTGCAATTGTCATTGGACATGATTGACAGAAACATGAAGTGCTGTAGTCTTAAAGAGCACGGTGACATAGGTCATCATTCTATTTTAATCAGCCAGTGTTAATATTTCTAAATCTCGTTGGCTGTTTTCAGTGTCTCAGAGTTAAAAAAAAATTTATTTGAAGTTACACTGATCTGATATCCCAGGTCACTCTTTCATGGTCATCTGCACCTGCTCATTAGAGTGCTAAAGAATTCTCCACCAATGCCCACATGCAGCTTATGTGTTTGTGACTGGTTGTGCATGCTGACAGCAACAAAAGATTGCTGTTCAAAGAAACATGCCAAACACAAACACAACTGATAGGAAAAAAACATGGCTCAGAATGTGAGCAGCAGATAAATGCAAGAATTATTGTACAGTGTATTTCTCTTTTTTTCCTGTTTGGATAATAAATGTGTCAAAGACAAGAAGGAAACAAATACAGCAGTTTATTCTTTGTGAGAAACAACTGGATTCTTTGCATTTCTTTGCTCTTCCTCTTCTGTGTAGTCAGATGAAAAATCAGTTAAGGCTTCAAGAAAATATCTTACAAAACCAATATGGTGCTACTGATCCAAAAATGGTATGTTGTTGGAAATGGTACGATGTTGATGATATCTCAAGTGAGTTATTTTGTTTTTCTTTTTAGCATAGTGGTGGTGCAATTAAAGTTTTCAATTGAAATACAATGTTATATTGTATTTCATTATACAATGAAAAAAAATATCAAAAGAAAATTATATTTTTGCTATGGTTTATATTTAAAATCCTATATTGTTTGAATGTGGCATCTGACAACATACTGTGTCGCCCTATGTTCAAAGTATTTAATTCTCAAGACCATGCTTTGTATGGAGTGTCATCCTAAAATATCTAATCAGATCTTGATGGAGTGGAAAACAAAATTGTGAAAAGGAATTAAACCTAATTCATTAAAGTCACTGACCCAAGTAGAATTAACCAGTGGCCCGGAATAACCAAGTATGCATGAACCATCAAATATTAGCAAGGTGCTCACCGCTCTAAAGGTGTTACAAGGGGAAAAGGTTGAGACAACTCTAGTTTTTTTGCTCATGAATGAGAATAATAATGCGTTTGTCCTTTTTGTTCGACTTTCCCACTTCCAGAAAATATATATTAAATTATGTATTGTTCTAAGTTGTAAATGATAGCTGGTCAAGGTGGAAAGGTTTTGAGAATTATTTTTTGACTTATTATTGGTTAGTTAGCAAGTAAATATGGTAAGTTGGAGCAGTAGCATGCTAATGTTGAATTGTGTGCACAATGAATAACACGTGAGAGTGACAAGCAAATAACATATTGCACATTTTAAATGCACAAACACAAGAAGAGTACTTCACCAAGCATAAAATGACAAATGAGCTGCAGAACATATTTGGACTAAGATGCTAAAAAAGCACTAAAGCACATTAATTTTAATTTAATCAACTCAGAGACTTGCTGGAAGCTTATTATTCATTTACCTGTCATGGAGGGGTTAACATATTAGGACTTATCAGAGCTAAGGAAGTGTGTTGGTCCTCATATAAAAATGGCCATTAATATTACATCATATACAAAAATATAACAGGTTGTTTATAAAACAATGGAGAATGTTGAAATTGTATGTCAGCTTTTGCATCTTTCCTATACTGCTCTAACTGTGTGTTAATTGATGACCTTGCCACATCTGTCTGCTTAGCCAGTGAATGATCAACGTAATCGGCAAGATCATTATTAGCAAGATCAGTAGTTCATCCACTTCTATTCAATGCCATTCATCACATCAAGATTTAATTGGATTGCTAATTGATGTGTAGAAACCCATGTAATTGCACTAAAAGCCACTTTCAGCAAGCCTGCCATGCAGGAAAAGGGGAAAAAAGGTGGGGAGAATTGGTAGGTGAGGTGAGGGTGGCTGGAGGGCATGGAAACAAACTGTCTAACATAAGGTCATCATGTAAATGTAAACACCCTCTAAAATGTAATTGTATCACTGCAACACTTTAATGTAAAGCTATTTCCAAATTACAAATTTAAAGCACAGTTGCTTTCTTTTAATCTTAAGAGAAAAAAAATCAAAGATTATCTCCATTTTTATTGTAGTCTGTTAGAATTACACCAGCTAACTGATGGCATGCAGTTTAAATTAACATGGTCGATCAACCACATAATGGACCTCAATGAGACACCATTCAGACTGGAACTAAAGGATCCTTGATGTGGCAGCTAGATAAAACAGAAATCTAATCTCTATTAGGAAAAAAGTTCTTTTCATTACAGTCCCATACCCTTACTGAAACCACCCAAATTCAGAGAGAAAACATATAGTACTTAGCTTCTATAGTTTCTCTGTCATTTCTTCTGTTCATGACTGCTTGTAATATAGCAGACTTGTGTTTCCATGCAGTTTGATCATTTTTCATTCAATATATTGCGTTTTCTTTTCTCTTTTCAATTTTTTAAAACAAATCGTATGTGCACAATTACCTTTGTTGTCTTACATCCAAGTAAAGATATGATATTGGGTGGGCTCCATGTCGACTGGCATTAGTTGTCATCAGCTCAGTTGTATGGGATTTTGGAGGTCAGCCAAACACATTAACCTCTTTTTGGTGGGATGCTTAGGTGTTGCTGTTCATTCTTAGATTTATGTATTTTGATTATCTTGGTGTTTGACCATGTTCCCTGTGTTCACTGTGTTTAGTTGGTTTCCCTAATCCCAATGTTTGATTTGCATTTAGTCGGTGTCAGTTAGTGTGCGTACCATTCATCCCACAGTGAAGATTTCGGTTCACCATATAGGCATGATGTGTACACCGTTTCCAATGAAGTGGCAGCAGGGACACACTCAATAGTGTATCTGAAAATCAGGAAGACTTATTTTGACCGTATGATTGATATAAAAATAATGGGGTTGTTCAGTTTAGGGTTGTCTGAAAAACTATATCAACAGAATATATTTTATTTCATATTCTGTGTGTGAACTAGTAGTTTGTATAATACTTTTGCACATTTATATTGTCAGGGTTAAAAAGTTTTAATCAGACTGGGCCTATGGAAGTTTACTTCTTTAAGAAAACTACAGGCATTTTTTTTTCTATTTCGTGAGCAATACCATTAGTATTTCACTTTGTATGATAACTGTATAAATATTGTTGGAAAGATTGACGCACACAGAAGATACATAAAGAGAAGTAAACTTTGATGATCAGGTGTTACACAAAAGTCAAGATCGGCTTCTATGTTTAATCTGGGAAAAAGCACATTATCAAATATTTGCTGTGGCTGTGGATTTTGCTTTGTGTCAGTTTTCACCCAGTCACTCCTTGTCAGTGTCAGACTTAACAAGGCAAGCAAACTGCCCACAGCCAGCGGCCTGTCAGGTGCAGCATATCTGCACCTCATGGGGCAACAAAGTCAATCTGTGCTGACAAATGCTCACTGCTGCTCTGCCACTCTGGTCATACCCCAGACATGAGAGATGGACAAGAGAGGAAACCACCATTCTGTCAGACCAAATTAATACAAATCATCAGCGCAACTGATGAAGACCTATCAGAACAATGAGAAGTTGATGAACTAAAGAAAACATTTAAGTTGATACTTCTGTCTTGTTTTTTTGTCTTACCCTGTATTCTTTTTCTTTACATGCGTGGTGTTTTTTCAGAAATCATGGATGCAGTGAACAGAAGGGAATAGAGCATATACTGCACAAGGGGTAGTGCTTAAACTTGTCATTACCAACCAAAATTTTATACACACCCACACATTCCTTTTGAATATAGATACAACATTCAGAGTGAACCAGGGTAAAAATGACATCGTTATTTCCAGTTTGAATGATTGATGCACACTAAGCTTCCACTAAATAACCCATTATGCCATGGCAAATCAAAATAGTACCCCAAGTTCAGGTTTGCATACATCAGTTTAAAAGAAAAATACCAACCTCTTCAATATATTAAAAGTACAATAATAATAGAATAGTCATAAGATATTTTTTTTAATTTTCCTTTTTTTTAAAATAAGGTGTAATACTATTAAAAATCACATAGTCATTTAACTCTGGTTGTTAGAAGCAAAAACTGTACAGTAGTTTGCTTGTTTCTTCATTATAATTATTGTGGTGTTTTTAGAGTAAATGATGTTGTCTGTCAATTTTGTTACCAGTAAATAAATATGAATTAGAAGACTGACTTGTCCAGTTTTGTGAAACCAAAGGATGACTTTAGCAGACATGTTAATGATCTGAAAAAAGTGTGAGGGAAATGTCCAGGTGAGACACAACGTTTTCAAACATGACACTCCTGATGGTATGCTAAACAAAATTAAAATAAATTAAATCTCTCCAGTTTTTGCACACTTTCAAGGGCAGCAAAGAGTAGGTATGTGCCCAAGTAAAATTATGGCTCACTTTTTATTCATTAAATGAAAATATTATTAACCCTGTATTTCATGCAACCACAATTTGCTTGACCAAAATTTGGACTTTTAGTACCAGTGACATTACACTTTTGCACACCACACCAAAGTATTTTTGTCATACCTTTGTAATTTCAATTGTGTCTTGGGTTTTAAATGTTTTTGTATTTCTTAAGCCATAGAAGTGACCTGCCAAGCCTGGTTCTAGACACGGGGAGTAGAGGTTGTTTTAGTAGAGGGAAATGGCTGATAGGTGAGAAATGAACCAGACATAAATAGGTCTGCTGATGTATGTATTACGTGACTGATACATGACTTGAAATATCATTGCAATTGCCAAGATACTCAGAAGTTAACTCTGCTGAGGTTGACCTGGCTCACATTTTTGTGTTATGAGTCTTTATAAACTGAATTATGAAGTTTAATTGCAAAAGCTCTACTGGAACAAAGCAGCTAGCACCACATGTGAATGTGTCACAACTTTATAGCTGAAATTCCAGAGACGTGGTGCTAAGAAGGCAGAATCGCTCTGGGTGTATGATGTAATTGTCTCCTGAAAATTTGAATATTCTACTTAATGAGATATATTCAAACTTGGCGAGGTCCAAAATAGGTGGCAGAAATGAGTATTATTATTATTATTATTATTATTATTGGCAGTAGTTTTTTTATTATCATTATTTTGGTGTAGAAGCTCTGTTCCTTTCAAAACTTCTAAATAAATGATATGTAGTTAGTGTCTTCTTGGGAATTAAGTTCAAATATTTAAATGTCCAAAAACATGACCGTCAGTTTGATTGGTCTTTCTAAATTGGTGTGAGTGTGTGTGTGCATGGTTGTTTGTCCTGTCTGTCTCTGTGTTGCCCTGTGACAGACTGGCGACCTGTCCAGGGTGTACCCCGCCTCTCGCCCGGAACGTTAGCTGGAGATAGGCACCAGCACCTCCTGACCCCACTACGGACAAGGGTGTAAGAAAATGGACAGATGGATATTTAAATGTATCTTTGGAACTAAAGAAGCACATCATGAATGAACAGTTGTTTGCACTATTGCCTCTTAGCAATAAAGTACTGAGTTCAAATCTTGTCCATAACGTTTCTATTTGGAAAGAGTATATTTCATTCTGAATGGTTGCCTGTCATGGGTATCCATGTGTTGCTATGTGATGGACAATGTGGTTAGAGTGCATCCTGCTTCTTGCTCAAAAGTCACCAGAATGGTGGGATTGTCTGCAGGAACTATTTGCAACAACCCCTCCACCAACACTTTGTGTTAAAAAGTAACGCAGCAGCAAAGTACATTGTTATTTTTTTAAAGAAGATGAGTAGCTCCACGGGAGGAGTTTAAAAAAAAAAGTACAGTATAAATCAAATATTAATTGCCTGTTTAGGTATAATCTTGTATTAGCACCACACTGAGTGAGTTTTATATACCTTACAGTAAATTCATGTTTTTACCACTGAAATGGAAATATGTTGTATTTTCAGATCATTTCCTATATGACTCCAAATGTATAAATCTATAGATCAAGGAGACCCTTTTTTCTATTTAACAACGTTTTATTTTCAGGAACTCTGTGTTAGAGGGGTTGTATCAGTCATCTCTCAGATACCCCAGAGGTGTTTTATTAACTTTGAGAAATACTGTATGTGACCAGGTCATCACTTTCTTTTTATCTTATTGAGAAATTTGTGTGACTTTGACCTCTGGAAGAGAAGAGTCATTTTGTCAGCCAGTGTCTTGTCATATCCAAGTGTGACCTCTTCCAAACCTTTCTTGCTCCCACCATTCTTTGGTTCACTCTCAGGACTTAGTATTTACTGTGATACCTTGGATTAAGTTCAGGCCAAATATGTTGAACCTCAGATAAAATAAATCTTAGATGCCAAACATGCTGAACCTCAGCTAAAATAAATCTTAGGTGCCATATATGTTGAACCTCAGATAAAATAAATCTTAGATATGTTGTGCAATAACCAAGCTCAGCTGCAGATTATGGGGGTAATACAAAAAAATAGGCCCATCAAGGCTACTCAAATCAATATAACAAAAGCACTTCTAACTAGAGGTATTTAAAACTTATCTCGTCTTCTCTCATGAAAACCTCTGTATAATAACCTATTCTTACTCAATAGACATAACTACATAGTAGAGGTGGGACCAAGTCACTGTTTTGCAAGTCTCAAGTAAGTCGCAAGTCTTTGTTCTCAAGTCCAAGTCAAGTCTCAAGTAAAGATGGTCCAGTCAAGACAGGCAAAAGTCGAGTCAAATCTCAAGTCGGGAGCTTGGAATTTCAAGTCCTTTCGAGTAGTTTTTGTTTGTTTTTTTTTAAACAATGTTCCAATTACGCTAAATATAAATAATAGACCATGTGTTCTTTTTAAAATCAAACTCGCAATGCAATGCATTTATATATGAAAGATGTCGCAGCTCTAAGTTTTCAACTAATCACAGGTCCTTTGTATTCCTTTGT
The DNA here is from genome assembly GCF_001444195.1 of Xiphophorus couchianus. Classification (NCBI taxonomy): domain Eukaryota; kingdom Metazoa; phylum Chordata; class Actinopteri; order Cyprinodontiformes; family Poeciliidae; genus Xiphophorus; species Xiphophorus couchianus. Next base: position 9,176,426 of record NC_040247.1, read on the forward strand.
TGCTTCAAAGCCTTTTTCACAGCAACATTGGTGATTCCATCTGTCTGTCAAAATGATTGTCTTGGTGTTAGTTTTTAATATTTCTTAGCCTAACTGCAAACATAATGGTGGTAGTCATGGTTAAAAGTACATTGCACACCATTTATTCAGACTTCTACATAAAACGCATTTTTTTTATAATAATGTGGAAGGACTTCCTGCCAATTTATGTAGGTATACAATGAAGAAGAAAAGTTGGAAAGTCAAAGATTTCCTGGTTTAAATAATTGTTTTGGTTATACAGGCCTTTACTTACCAGTGAGGAGACATAAAAGAAGGTTGTGAGACAGGGGGAATATATTTAACTAATGCCAGGAGGCCAGGATTCAAACCTGTGACCACCACATAAGATGTGTCTTTGTTTCTGTGCCACGGCTGTGCCCAGTTTTAATCATGTTTTGAGTAAACTTTGGATGCATTTCCTCTAAATTCCTTTAATATTGTTGCCTCTTCACAAACTAAAAACATAAATGTACCATTAAATTGTTATTTCAAATCTCTGAGTGTGAGAATACAGTCTTGTTATAATAAATATCTTGCCAATCTTTTCAAGGTGTATCCCCAGTTTGATTATATCCTGAATGAATAAGAGTAAGGATATTCCAGTCACCCCCACACTACTCCCACAAGCCTTAACAGGATAAAATAGATTTTGAAAATAAGTGAACCAATGCACATAAGTGTTCTCACTTCTGATCTATGCTATATCACTAGTATAACAATAAAACAATCAAATTAAGATCCATACTCTGAATGTTTGCTTTTCCCTTCGGATAGATTTGATAGTGCTTAATCTCTTTGTTATCTGAACACATGTAGACTGCAAGAGGAGGCACTGAAATGGATTTTGCAACAGTCTGCTAGAAGATTGTTAGTGAGGAGAAAGGGTTGCTGTGACTTTGCATTCACAGTTTACATTAGTGCACACCTACTCATGCCATTCTCTAAGAGAAAAAGAAACAGCACACACAGAACATTCACTGTTCATGATGGGACTCTATATCCCCTCTCTCATCTTCTCCTTGCAAGTCTTGTCATACTTCCCTCTAGTTTTCATCTCTTAGACTGCCACATCCTTTTATTTTTGCTTTTGGTCAGCCTATCACTAATGTGACAGAGTGGGTCAATAGTTTGTGGTGCATTAACTGGATTACCACCAACTAATTAGCAAGGACCCTCTGCTCTTTTGATCCTGCGTCCTTGTGTTCTGGATGACTTCCCAGAGTTTGAAAGTAGCAGGGATGGAAAAGCAGCTTTCAACTACCGGTAATCCTTTGGCTCTGGCTGTGTGACCCTGGTTAGATCACCACATGCCTGTCAGGGGAAAGGTCTACCATTCATCTAGGACACCATACCTGGCAACTATGAGTGAGAGTCTGTGTAGATGTGTAGATGGAATGCGCTGATTATGCAGGGTCCGACATACAGAGTATTTCTAATTTCAGATCTGATGTGAGAATTGTGGTATAATTGCATTGTACAGCTACATGAAAATGGAAATCACACCTTGGGGAATTTATCTTGGATCTAATTGGTTTTTGTTATGACATGGACATATTTTGGATAGCATGGTGGCAAAATTAGTATCACTGTTGCCATGCAAACAAAAGGGTTCAAACTCTGGTCTTTCTGAATGGATGTTGCTTGTACTCCTCAGGCATGCATGGATTCTCCCCTGGTATTCTGGCTTCCTCCCACAGTCCAAAAGCATGACTGTTAGGTTAACTGTTATCTCAAATTTGCCCCAAAGTATGAGAGTGTGTCTGCATATTTGCAAGTTCTCTCTGTGTCGCCCTGTAGATGGACTGGCTACTTGCCCAGGGTGTGGCCCACCTAGACCACTGGAGATAGGGATTAGCCCCCCCCTATCTTCAGGACAAGAGGTTGTAGACAATGGATGAACACTTTTTTTACATCTTATGCTCTGAAGCTTCTGTTGATAATATTACAACTTGGACTCCTGTTCTACATCTGTGATTATATGTTATGGAATTTAGATTCCATAGAGACTGGACCTACGAGCTTAATCACGTCATGATATCCAGATGAATAAAGGTGAATATTTGATTTAGTATTGTGTATTGTTTAGTAAATCACCAAAAAGTGATTTTTACATAATACAAATGTAATCTCTTCAGTTTTAACACATTTCAGTCTGTGCTTGTCTATTGCACTGAAAAGAGAGAGGAGAAATGTGCTTAAAAACTGAATCCATCCGGATTCTCTTTCAATATTCTTCTTATCATGCAAGTAATACGTTTCCCCAGGTGAGAAAAGTGGTGGAATACAGGATAAAAGGGAGTAGAATTTTTCATTTTTTTCAAAGGCACATTGTATGCAGTACAAAAGGGCCAAACTGCACCATTTACAAAATCAGTTAAGCCTTGAGGGAAATCTGTTCGTGGATGACATTGAAGTTAAAAGTGCCCATGGAGGGGCTTCATTTCTCTGCAAATCATAGCCTACATTTCAGCAGTCTTTCTTTGTGCATGAATATGACTGGCAGTAAACACCTGATTTGAATGTTATTGGTCTATTAAAGGGCAACCAACAGCTGCTATTTCCCTCATTTATATGGCACATAGGGACTCTTGTCAACCCCCTTGTAGGCTCACCTATTATTACCAAAAGATTGCTTTCAGATTTTGTCAGCTCTCTATTTCTTAAAATTAGTAAAATAACAATTACTAGAACCCTGACCACAGCTACGAATAAATTAGTGCAGAACAGACAAACCCTTGAAATAATTTATTTTTAATTTCAAAACCTTGGTTGAGAACAATGAGAGGAATAGAGGACCATGTACAGATGTTTAGAATAAGAGGTTACCCAAACAGGAAATAGCACATTTGCTAGTAAAGTATAGCTAAACACAGTGAGAAAAGAAAAACATATAAAGAATATGGCTGTGACCAAAGCATTTGAATAATTAGCAAACAATGGGATGATACATTCAACTTTGTAGGCAAGATGATAAATAATATAAAGTTCTAAAGAGTCAGACACTACATTAATATATTTTTTAGGAAAATTTAAAAACCTAATTGTATTTTCACCTACAGTATGTCCCAAACAGATTAATGACACTTGCACATTTTTAGATCTGGTCACATTTCCACAATCTTCAATATACTTCATTTAATTATTTCAGAAAATCATTTTAGGATGAAAGAAAAAAAAATCAATATTTATCTTTCATTTTTACAAGAGCAATTAAGAAGTTTGACACATATTTATATTTATAGCCCCATGCTCTAATTGACTAATTCTGTGCTATTAATTGTCTTCAGAATTTAGTCTAATTAATAACTAAATTTCACCATAGTTTAATTCAGTTTCAGTACAAATTCAATTGTTCCATTGAGACCTTAGAGGTTGGTAAGAGAACACTAGCAATTGTCACCACAGCACATAGATTGCTTTCATGTTTGAGAGGTTGATGCAGCAATATCAAATATCTATACAATTAAATATTGTGTTTTGTGCAGCACTGTTGTGGCCCCAAATCACTTTTGCCATAGCACATTTTCTTTGATTCAGCGTTTTTCTGTCTGATTTTTACATTACATCATGGCTGAAACAATTGTTCAATGACTCAATTACAAAATAACCTCAAGGCAAAATCTTTATGCTTCATTTCATATAACTTTCATTCTTTTCACAGATCAGTCTTGTTTTTATTTTATTTTTTTGAATGTTTCTGTGATATGAATAATACATTACTAAATTGACTGCAATGGTGGGCTGCAATATTCACAGGCATGGGGCTGCTTGAAAAATGGTTGGGAATATCAGAAATAGCACACTTATTTTATTATGCAATTAACAGAGATTATCCGATAGATTTAGTTAAATAGTACATAACAACAGCGTTACCCTTTACATCATATTCTCTCCTTCTGATAATATCTTGCTAAGAAAATAAATGCTCAAATGAAATTGTTGATTGCAAGTAACAAAATGGTTTATGCACATTTGACTGTTGCTTATCGCTGAGTAACTTGAAACTATTGGAATATTAATATGATATATTGAAAGTTAAAATGCAGTGGCAAACAATTATGCAACAATGTAAATCGAAACAAAAGACTTTTTTCAAGACTTTGTGCAGTTTTTGTCTCGAATACTTCTATTATTCGTGCCCATACAGCCAGTGTATTGCATAATATTTCATGCTCCTCTTTCCACCCTAGCATATTAAGTCTACTGTAGAAGTAGCCAAGGCAATAATGATAGCATATAATTAGGGACTCATATCCCTTAGCTTCCTCCATAATTGCAGTCTCCATACCAGAAATCTCCATTTAAATGTTTCTCAATATGAGAGAAACTCATTAATTGTAGACAATAAGGATTAGGAATATGCAAAGCTTAACTGAAATGTGGGAGCTAAAACTGAATGAGGGTTTTCTGTTTTTCCATACCAGAGACATCCTCATCAACTCCACCTCCTTTCAGTGAGTCGGAGGAAGAATTGCATTTTGTTCCGGTGCAGATGTAGTTGGTATGTCTTTGTGCTCAGTAAAGAATCTGTTCATGGCTTTCTTAAACATTTATTGTTTAGTGTAAATGTCAAGTTTGATCACACAACTCTCTTGGTACTTCCCTTTTTAGTTTAAATTGGACATTATTTTACTCTTTAATGCAGCAATGAATTGTACAAATGTAACATCTTAGTTAAATTCCCTTCCATGTAGGAAGACCATGTCCAGTGTTGTATGAAACATGTTTGCACTTCACACTTTACCAGATCGCTTAGTACAACCTGTACTTCTCCAAAGATGGATGCTACCTGTATTGTAACTGTCCCAGAGAAAGACATTTGCTATGCTGAGTTTTTCTTTGGGATCGTTTCTCAATTAAATAAGTGGGGTGCCGCTGCAGTAGTGGCTGTAGATTAAAATGGGTGAATGATTAATCAGGAAAAACTCTATTACCATGACAGGAATTAATGTAGGAAGTGGTCGTGGCATGATGAATGAATAAATGAAACACGGACACAAAGAGGACAAAAGTTAGGGGAGAGAAAAAACGCTATACCAAGTCTACCATGACAAAACTAGTCAGCAAATCCCAGCACAAGTGTCCCCATATACCCTCAGGAGCTACTATTTCTTCATTTATTTACAGCTGTCTGCAGGAGCGCAAGCAGATAAACAACTGCAACTCTCCTGTGAGAGGCCAGTGCCCCTACCAGAGCCTCACCTAATGATTATGAAATGCATGATCAACTACATTGCAAACATTGCTTGGAAGAATACAGTGTGCATGCACATACACAAATCCAAAGCTGGCAACAAAAACTTCCCAGCTGTCTGGCTCTCAATTTCCACACTGACAAATATGCACACTCAGCCTTCCAGAAAGCCTCCCCCTTTCTATGGTGGAACTACCACTTTCCCCTTTTTCCCACTGAGTTATGCCAGCAACATCTGTCAGTTGGAAATATTTTATTTATTTACTTCTTCTTTTGTGAGCCCTTCAATCAAAAAAAAAAAAAAATGCTAGATAGAAAATTGCTTCAAAAAGAAGAATTGTTTGTTTGGATCATGGTAGATACCCTGTGGAACTCAAAATAATAGAAAAAAAATAATCTATGTCCTTTTAAACATAAAAACAAATAGAAAAAAAGCTATCACTCCAATACTACCATATTTTGATAATGAAAATATTTTTTGCAGTTTCAAGTGAGAAAAAGCATATTCCTTCATCTTTGAATATTTCTGCTTTGGTGTATTTTCAAAACCCACAATGCCAGATTTCAGTCTCAAGCACTGCAATGGAAAAGCTTCAAACACATATTTGTTCCATACCCTGGAGCTGCCTAGGCTGTTCCTAAACAAATTACTTTATAGTCCTCTACAGACCACAGTACGCTCGCATTGTACTCTGCCAATTCACAATATGGAATTGTTGTTCTTTCTGTTGCACAACTCCACATGGGATCGTGAACAATATTGGATTATGATGATAATCTAGAAGTCTGCTTTAGCATGCATTAAAGTCTGAGTTACAAAAACAGACTTGCAAATTGTTCAAAAAGATGAGCTAACTGCCATGAATTTGCTCTTGCCTCACTCTTCAAATTTAGAGACAGAATTTGGAAAATATGGACACTCTGCTAGGTTTGTTCTGAGTGAATCTGTGAAAGAAGACTATGCAGTTGTAGTCAAAAATATTGAACTAAAGGGCGTGGTGATTTGTATCAGAAAAAACTGCAGGCATCCGTTTAAATATGTGGCGTCCTTTTATTGTTGCTCAACTTACAATTCTTGATGCAACGAAACAAAAATGATCAGCAAATATCACACTTATTACTCCTTTTGATAATACACTTGCTAAACTATTGAACTACTGCAAGCTACTACAAAAAACACATGTTCTGCCACACTCTAGAAAGTTCCAACACATATAGGTAGGTTGATAGGTTGGCGTTGACCATGATTGACAGGCAGACCAGCCAATCGTTGTCCAGACAAGCCTACAAGGCAAAGTCCAACAAACTTGTGTTTTTTTCCACAAATATATTCATGGAAAATACATTTCTCATTAGATAAATCAAAACATGCAATTTGTTGTCATAAAAATAGACATCTTGAGGATTCTGACAACTCCAGAATGCATAAAATATTTTTGTGAATGAGTTGCATTGTTTTTTTTACTGATGAAAGCTACAGTAACTAGCTATTGTGACACTGACCATAATATTTATTAAGTATAGTTCTGGATGTAAAAGATACAAACAAATACATTTTGAAATCACCAAGTAAAAACATAACTTTTATTACTGGAAAATATGTCAGAGACTTTTCTTTTAGTGCCTGCAGTTCGAAAATTTAATTTAAAATTTAAGGACAATCTATTCATTTGATCAAATCCTGAAATTTGACCATATAAAGAAGTCACTTGATTAATCAGCTAAATATGCAGTACACATGCTGTAGGTACACATCAGAAATGTATAGGGACATTAAAAAAACAACTGAAGCAGATAAACAGAAGTCATAGGTCTAAACAACAACAAAAACACAACCAATACAAGTAATACATTTTGGTGAGTGTTTTGCTGCAGGAGAGCTGGTGCATTTCACAAAATATGTAGATAGCGTCATGAGGAAAGAACATTACACAGAAATGTTGAAACCACAGACCAATGTTCCAGTGTTTGTGTTCATTGTATGTACCATTGTCTTTGTACCCAGAGTTCTCTTAACAAAAAAACAATAATTTCATTGAGACATTTGTAACTAGAAAATAAATTTGAAACAAATGTATCTGTAATGTAAGATGTCTGTTCCTCTCCCTCTCTCTGCTGTTCATATTGCAGAAGCAAATCTGCACTATTGTAAAGTACAACCTTTTTTTTTCACAGCTCAATTAAAGAAATTCTGACAGGTGTTTTTGCCCTTATCCATTTTTACCATAATTCAGTTCTTCCTTCTGCATGCAGCAACTTCAGGTCTTGAAAAGAAGAGTTTCCAATGCTGTACCCATGAGGGATGCTAACTTCTCAAAAGTCTACTTATTATTTGCTTATTCTTGCAAAACAACGGTATTCACCAAATGCAAAAGTCCATTTTGCAGTGTTTCATAAAGCTTTACCAAAAACACAGTTTTAGCAAAGAATCAAAAACTAGAATGACTAATGTTTCAAGTCACACAGTCAAGGACATCTATGCAGACAGAACATAAATATTTAAAAACGCCATAAATGAACAATGACATCATCCTAAAAAGATTAGACCCAGTAGTGTACAAATTTGTATACATACAAAGAAACAAAATGTCCAAGAAAAATTTTGCTTTGTCATGAGATCAAAAACAGTTTACAACGGAATGGAGAAAACTGAACTTACAGATAAATATTTTTAAGGTCCCCCGACGGGCTTCTTAAACTCGCCTCTCCCATTCTAGGTTTGTTTACCTCAATGTCTATGGATGTCAAACTATTCCAGAGCTGCAGAAGAGACATTTGTGAAGGGAAGCAGCAAAACAGAGCCTTATTGATCATTCTTGTCCATGCTTTGGGAGTACTGAGCTGAAAATATCCAATGTGTATTGGATGAGTGCATCTTGACAGAGTGGCATAGGTCATGTAGCAATAACAGCACAATTTCTTTTGTTGGCCTGGATGCCTCCCATTGTTTGTATATAATACAGAATGTTTGAATAAGGTGTAATAAATAAAGTCATGGTCACATGGACACCTTTACCTCCGTACATTGGTAAGGTTTTATGTAGTTTGTTGTTGAGAGTGTCTGAAAATCTGAAGTTTGCAAAGTCGCACTAGGAAACATGTTTCTTTATACTGTGTAATGAAGAGATCTTCATTACTGGGACTATTTTACTGAAATCACTGTATTGCATTTTTAAAGTATTTTTGCACTTTATTAACAAGCACTTTATTTAGCACTGCATTTTAAGCATAGATTTGCACATCAGTAACAATTTGCACACAAGAAGTTTTAATTGTATTTATTGAGTATTTTTAGACATTAGCATGTAGCCTTTTGTTCTGGGCTCTGCACAGCTGCTCCTCATTGACGAGTGAGGTGGTTGCCTGTGGAGGGAGGATAATTGTTACTCGGAGCAATGAGCTACTAGTGGGTAAAACTGAGCAAATGTGTTGTGCATAATCTGTTGGGTGTGGAGTGCTAATGTAGAGTGACTCACCTGTCTTTTCTGTGTCCTCTCCAGGGTGTTTGGACAAATACTGCCCCGGGGGTCCAGACACCATATATAGTCTCCGGGAGAGGCCATTGAAAAGTGTGGGGGGGGGAATTGTTTATGGGTTTTGTGGTGTTTCATTTGGTGTAATAAAACATAAAATATTTATAAAAAGTAAATAGAAATGTTTATATTTAGTAAAAGGTATTTTAATTAAGTAAGTGGATATTGATGAATTGAGATTCCCCTGTGAATTAAAGGTGGTTTGATCCGTCACAGCTGGGACTATTTAAGACTGCAGTTTTCACCTGTGAAGTGTTGGTTGATGTTGTGTGAAGAATAAAACCACTGCTGTTTTCCACCTGACTCTGCCTCAACGCTTCATCGTCACTGTAAAATCCTACCGCGAATGGCTACCTTGTTACATACTGACTATAAGTTGCAAAAGAATTTGTTGTATATAATGTTTATGTTTACAAATAAAGCAAGGTAGCAGCTTGAAACAATTTATATTTTAGGAGTTGTCTCTGTTATGTATGCCTTAGCTTACACAAAAACAACCATCTCTTAAAAATTGAATTGACTGATTCAGCAGAAATATTGATTATGATTTCTGTTGTTTTGTCTGTGATTAAACATGCATGTTTCTTCCCGGTACACACAAAACCTTGAGGGCACTCTCCTAGTGGATATAGTGGCATTGTAACTGTGTGTCTGACTTTGGATCAATGAAAATAAACTAGCAGCCAATAACAGTAACCTCTTATACAGTCCGTGAAGAGCAAATTTTTCAAAAATGCTCATAGATAGACTTAAGATCTTATTATTTATTTACTAGACAGCTATATTATACTACAAAAGCTATCTAAAAGTTGTGATGAAGAAGTTAGATTTCCTCCTTGTGAAGATATAAAAATGTCTAAAACAACATTTTACAACTGGTTTTATATGTGTTGTTTCTTAAAATTTAAAGTAAATCATATTTAGGTGTGTCACATGTACTTGGTAGTACTGCAGGCCTAACAGCCCTAAAGGTTATGTCCTTTAAGACTTAAAATCTTAAAGGGCATTTTAGATAAACTTACTGTAAATGACAGCTGACAACGTCAACTACACTATCAGTGAGCAACAGATTTAAATTTTCTTTGCAATATCTGTGCAATGAGTACTTGTAAAACTTAATTCTGTATTTCTAGTATTACCTTCCCTATAATAATGTGGCATTTTATTCCCTCATATGGGAGATATTTTCCTCTGGATTATTTTTCCAGAGATTACATTTTGGATTAAATTTCTAGAAATGTAGGATATAAGCAGTGGTAGAGAAAGTACAAATACACAGACAAAAATGTACTCTAGTAAAAGTAAAAGTACCACATTCACATTTTTACTTGAGTAAAAGTAAAAAAGAACTGGCTTTTAAAAATACTTTAATATTAAAAGTAAAACTACTTGCTGAATGTATTACCTAATCGCCAATACAATACCATTAAGTGTACCTATCATATTTAATTTTAATATGTCAGAAATGTGCCATTTTAACGAACAATCCCATAGACAATACATGCTTTTATTGTGTTTACTCTGTGTAACATAGCTTAAACTTAGATATGTGATTCTATGCATCATAATTTCAGACGGAAACATCTCGTCTCCTGTCCTAACATAGCATGAACTTCACTTTTATGCCCCTAGTTGCATTTATTTTGAAAAAAATCCAACAGAAAGTGGATAGAAAGACGGTGGGTGGGGGAGGACATGCAGCCAAGGAGCCAAGTAGCAGTGTTGTAGTCAAGACCACCTCCCGAGACCAAGTCAAGACCAAGACCAGCACCCCGTGCTACATGACTCAATAAAATTAAGTGTACCTATCAAAATTGCTTCTCAAATTGATCTGAAAGATCCACTTTCCCATAAAAAACCTAGATATTAAATACTTAGAGCTGAAATAAATTTTACCAGTATCATTATCAATTCAAACTGTTCTTCATTCTGCTTTGTTTCCATCTCTGTGCCACAATCCGTGGAGGTCTCCTGCTATCCCTGAAACATAACTCCCTGGGTGGTTGCCCATATTGCCCATGTCAGAAACCACAACTCTCTGCACTATTAAACATAGCAATTAAGGCAATTAAGGCATTAACGGTAAACAACACTCAACTATGAGCACTGTCCAATGACCAACAAGCAATAAGTAACCAAGCAGCAGGAGCACCGTGACTGTTCTCATCCTGAAAACAGGTGACGAAAACAAACAAAGAGCAATGAGCATGCTCTGCTTTCTTGTGTTCTTGTTTTATTTATTCGCCAATTAAATAAATCTATATCTTTTTAAATAAAAATAATAATAATAGCTAATGCAGTGTACGCAGAGCATTATAAGAACAAAGAAAAAAGCGCAATGCGACTTGGATGTAACGAGTAACGCAAATGTTTTGTAGAAATGTAGTGAAGTAGAAAGTACAGATACTTACTGTAAAATGTAGTGGAGTAAAAATCGAAAGTATCCATTATTAAATCTATTTAAATACACCATCTTCCAAATTATTGAGCAAATTGGATTTAAGTGTCAAAGATTAAATTTTTTGTTGTGCTATTAAATTTATAGATGGTATTGTGTGTCAGGGCTCTTTGAATCACTATAATTAATTTCAGAGAGCTGGGTTGATTAGTCTGTCTCATGAGCTCAATTAAAGGAAATCTAGGATGTTCCACATGATTAAGCAGGCCACAGTTTTCAAGCAATATGAGAAAGAGAAAGGATCTCTGCTGATGAATTTGATTTGTCAGCAATTTGATTTATACTCTAATAGTTCATGACTTGGAAAATTATACTGACCATCATTTGCATTGACCATTTAAAAAAATCAGAGAAAATATCACTTGCATAATAATTTGGAACACGGTGTAAAGTACAGATACACGAAAATTGTACTTAAGTACAGTTACAAAGTACTTGTACTTCGTTACTTCCCACCACTGGATATAAGTTTTATAAGTCATGTGCATAATTTGTTATGGACATCTTCTATTGATGGAACATCATTTAATGTCATTTATTTAACTTAGTGAGATTGTGTTAATTTATGTTGGAATTTTATTTTGACCCACAAACATATCATCAAATGAGATGATTGCATCAAGTAAACACATCAGATACCTATATGACTATATTTCAGCAGTTGTGCCAAATAATAACTGGTACAAGAAAAACTTTATTATTAAAACATTATTTACATAATTGACAGTCATAGAGCTTTAAAGTTTTGTGAGTTCAATTAAGATTTTTTACATTTTGAGGAACTATGCAGACTAAGCTGCAAATAAGATCAATTACAAAAAAAAAAAAAAAACGTAATTCAATGAGGTTCTTAGCACAATCATACAGTTTGTCTAAAAATGTTGCTCAAGTGCAGCCAATGCAATCTTCAGACTCCAAAGCAGCTATTATTTTGCAAGGGAATCTTGAGTAGCTTAACATCTCAAATAGTTGATGGCAGCAAGCCTAAGATCAAAAGATTGGTTGATGTTTTGGACTTCAGAGACTTACAGCTGTTAACTGAGTACAATTTTCTCAAAGAGACCGTGTGAATAAATAACTAAATAAATAAAAATAAACTGCTTTGTATAAAGGAAATAGTGAAACATTTTAGCAGACTGGAAAAATATAATAATTAAAATGGATTTTTTTTTCAATATTCAACTGCAACTTTGATTAAAACAAGTTACCATGCAGACTCATTGTGTTTTGTAAATTTATACAAGGCTAGCTCAAATGTAACACAATAAATGGGATGAAAGCTCAATTCATCATTTGAAACTTTTCTTTAACAATTTTCTAAATGTCAGTATCAATGTCAATGGAAACTTTAATATTATTTTATTTTATTTTGAACTAAATATTTAATTTTTACTGTTGAAATTAATTAGTCAATATCACTTTTCATCAGAAAATATTTCTGACTCACTTAACCAAGTAGCCAATGACTACACAGCAATGACAGTTAACAGCAATGACAAGCATTTATAATAAATTACGTAGATGAATAATCACATAAATTGCAGAAATGACACATATGTTAAACCTAACTGAGTTCAAGATCTAAGAAGGAATATTAAATAGAACCCAATTCAGATTCTATGTCCATAATGTTCTTCAAGTGACAACTGATCTTAAGAAGAATGTGACAATTACCCTTACTTAGAGAAAAAGCTACTAACGTATATTGCTATTGATTTTTCATGATACATGAAACCATTCTTGAAGTAGTTCCCATTTCTCCATTTCCCTCCTGTGTTATTTGCATAATTTCTGAAACAATGGCATTTGGAATTTCAGTTGATTTAATTGCATTTCCTTGCAAAAAAAAAAAAAAATGAAAGCAAAGACTGCTGGAATACAATAATCCAATATGTGCTCCAAGAATGTGGATATGCCTTTCTAATACCATCTGATTATTTTTTGCTAAAAGGGCTTAAAATATATTCTTTGATGCAATAACACAATTTAAACCCCACTTCTTTTGTAGATGAGTCTGCAAACCTACCATTACATTTACACTGATTTTGACCGTATAATCGAGCTTCATTTTGAAAGCTGTGGGACATCCTGTAGAGTGACCTGCATGTTATCTCTCTAGCCCACATTTCTTGTGTCTACTGAGTATTTATGAAATGGAAGATGACTGCTGTGGCTCTGAAAGAGGACACACTATTAGTAGGAATGGTGATACAACACTTTTGACATGCACATAATTGTCTTTGGCATAATGTAGAATCATTTCAACCCAAAGTCAGGCTCATTCTCATTTCTGGCAAGTCAGAAGTTGGGTTAAATGGCAAAAAGAAAAGCTTTGATTAATTATGCTCTGTTAATATCACTGGGGAGCGAGACAGAGGATATTCAGCAGCTCTCAGAGTCACCATCATCAACAGTTTCTAGTAGTGTAGTCAAAGGATATCTATTCCTGATAGATGGCGTAACTTTTTAGTTGTAGCTCTTCTGGTTGAGGCTGGGTCTACATATCTTTGCATGCTTTCACACCTAAGGTCTTTAATCAGTTCACAACCTTGTTGCAGTTGTGTACATGTGATCACAGCCATTGCTGAGACTAGTTAGAGAAAGTGGTCTCTGTATAGTTCCAGTTCCAGTGGTTTGTTTGTTTATGTGATCCAACAGAAGGCTACACTGCAAGCTAGAGCCAAACACACTCCCATAGGCAGGCTTGTGTTGGATTGTGGGATGCACTAGAGAAAACAAACTAAACAAAATCTGCACATCAATTTTTAAAGCATAAGTCCCAATGCAACTTTCAAGACGTATTCCATTGATTATACTTACCGTATTTTCCGCACTACAAGGCGCACCTAAAAACCTTCAATTTTCTCAAAAGCCGAGAGTGCGCCTTATAATCCGGTGTGCCTTATATACGGACTGATATTGAGCCACAACAGGTCTCGCAACTACGGTAAGCAGCCGCCGACTTCATTTTCCCCCGTACAAGAAGAAGCTCGCAGTGCAAGCTGGGTTTTGTGTAAAGACCCCAAAATGGCTCCTATTAAGAGACACGCTTACGACGCAGAGTTTAAGCTCAAGGCGATCAGTCACGCAGTAGAACACGGGAATAGAGCAGCAGCGAGAGAATTTAACATGAACGAATCAATGGTGCGGAAGTGGATATACTGAATATTGTGATTGCACTAACGTTTGATTTACCGTAACAGTATCACACTTTCTTTTACGTGTTTATTGAATCGAAGAAAAGTTCCCCTCCACTATATGTTATACCTTGCAGTTGTTAAAAGATAAACTGTGTCACGAAAATACCACGTCACTTACTTTACCTCGGGGAAAATAATAAAACAGCTGTTTATTCATTTTGGGAATGAACGGAGTTTTCAGAACGCTTGTTTGTAATCTATTAATAAAGTTTGACTGACCTATCTGACTATTTTGTTGACATTCCCTTTAGCGCAGTTAAATCTAAGGGATGCATAACGTAACCCCAGCCTCTACTGTAGCGTCTATACTATGCACCTTATAATGCGGTGCATAGAATATTTTTTTCATAAAAAATATGAAAAAAGTTTTAAAATAGGCCATTCATTTAAGGTGCGCCTTATAATGTGGTGCGCCTTATAGTGTGGAAAATACGGTATATAAGTACATAAGTACATAAGAAATACTTCCGGGAAAAAGAAGTATTTCTTTGCATACTTTATGTTACAGAGGATTGCATACTTTATGTTACACATCATCCCACCCTTGACACATCTGACCAATAAACAGATTGACGTCTTTCTGATTTGTAGTGAGAAGTTCATGTTAACATTTTGAAAAACTCAACCACCAGAAAAAGATACAAGTTCACTCAACAATTGACTGGGACCAAAGTAAGCAAAGTATAAATGCAAAACAGTTAAAAGAGTTAAAAGGTACATGAGGTACGTATATGATTCACAATGGAATATTAAAAAAAATATATAGTTTTGGGTTAGGTCATCTGCTTATGTGTGCTCCAAAATTAACAAAATACAATTCTTAATATTATAAAACGTGCCATAAATGGTATTACGACCTTTTGTACTGGTTGTGACTGCAGGAACATATTGATACTTGGTGTTGAAGGTGGCTGTATAAATAATAATAATATTATGCATGAATATTCTTTCAGCTCATGTTTTCACAGGCAAAGAAGCCTTGTAGAGCAATGAAGCTATATTATTCAACATTACCCTGTCAATCAATGCTCTGGTTATCATTTTGTCTGAAGTGTCAGCACTACAGGAACATAATGGCCCTCATCTCTGCTTCTTAGTCTCTGATTTTTATGATTACACCCCTCACCCTACCCTTCTCGACATACAAATGCCATTTGCTTTTTTTGTGCTCCACAATAAACAAAATACCATTCTTTAAACAGGAGAACATCTTGACCTACTTGTGAAGACCCTGATCACTCTCTCATAAATCAAATGTCACTCTGCTATGGAAATTTTATCAGCTTTGTCTGGGGAAAGGAAAGCAGTCTGATACTGACAGTGATACTATTTTCCTTCCAGTACTGCTCACTCCAACACTAATGATTTCATAGGCTTAAGCCAACTTTAAATGGCCCACAGATATACCCACTAGTTGATACCTTATAAATATCATGGAATGCTGGCAGGAAGTCAGACAGTCTGAAAATAAACTGGTCTCCTTAATGCAACTAATGTTATCTACCCAGATATAATCTCCTCTACATAAATGCTGTCATACAGTGAGATATTTAAACATTTTAGCATTATTTAATGTACTATGCTATAGGTACTCATCAATGTGTGCTATTTATGCGTTGGTAAATGTTTCATACATTAAATAAACTGAGCACAGTAATAACATTAACAGTAAAGTCCAACAAGTTGTTGTGGGTTCAGCTGCCTTTTAAGAGAACCTTGCACACATGGGAGGCTATATTTCTGTATCAATAAACATCAACCGACACTATACATAGTTATTGACTTTCAGCTGGGACTGAAAAAGTACTCCAAGTCTTAAGAGTTATATCCTGAGATCCTTCAGCTATGTCAAAGGTTATGCCCTGAAGCAGGGCAAATAAATAGCAGCAAAAAAAAAAAAAAAAAAATAGAAATGAAGGCACATAATATAAATTCAAAGGCACAGATAATTAATAAATATTTATCCTAAAAGTTTGGTGTTACCCATTTAAAATAGGCATTTTAAGCAACTGTGATAAAGAAAGGTTTTTGGAAATCTTTAAATGTATTGTTACCATTTCATGCAGAACCTTATACTGGGTTATTTAATATTCAATACCTGTTTTATAATTTTATCTTAATCAGGTTCAATGCATGTTGTCTAACTGCATAGCCCAAATATTTGTCATTGGTTCTCAAGCTTCAAAGTTTCAGTGTCTTTTTTCTGATCCTGACTCAAAATCAATATTGATAAAAATAATAATAACAATAAAATAATGTATCACAAAGCTTTTCAGGTGGTGCAACGTGAAATGTATAATAGAAATCATTGTATCTCAGCAGTGTCTTTTTAAACAAATATAATTGAATCGCCCCTACTCTGTCTCAGCATCTAATTCACAAAATACAAAGCAATACTAACGGACCCACCTCAAAACTTTTGCAGGTTGCAAAATTTTGTAATATTAATGTTGATGTCCTGAGAGATAGGGTAGAGTAAACTAGTTTCAGGGAGACATTTTTTGCATCAGAAGGGTGTCACATTGAGGATGTATTTTTATTTTTATTATTTTTTTATATATTTAACGGGGTGTCTTTAAACTCTGAAAAAGAAAAATGTTCTTTACTTGACTGTCATTCCATCCTGACTATGGCGCTAAATAAATGATTCTGAGTGGAGCTGATCAAGGTCCTGAATCTTAATCATGTTCTGACAAATGAGTCAAGGACAGATGTTATTTACATAGCTAATTATCTTTTAGTCGCATCCTCTACCTTTGGATAGGAGATGCTTTATGGCAAAAAAATCCATTTGAAGTATTGTTTTTTGAATGGAAAACAGAAAAGAAAACGGAAAATGACTTAATCTTGACAACTTGCAGATTGCTGAAAAATCTAATAATGTCGGACATACATGACTGGAAAGAACAGTTCAGTTGTGTCCTTACTGACATGCCTGTTTTTCTGTTACAAAGTCAGAGTTGCAGCAGGTTGCCACTCTTCATTTGTCTCTTACTCCCCTGGGTCACAATTAAAATTAATTCTGAAGTGATGCTTATTAATGTGTCACTCTTATAGCATTTGAAAAGCTGAAACAATCATTGTGAATTTGCTATTTTTGACATGCAAGTAATTCAACTGACTCCCTGCTCCAAATGTAAAAATAAGATTTTATTTAAATGTGTAAAAACTTGACATTGTAAGACGTCAACATCTCTACTATTTTCTATGCAACTAGTTGATTGTTTGCTAGCTAAACTAGTTCTCTATGTGATGCAAAAGCAACCCTGGATGTCAGCATCTATGAGAAAACAAGTATTAATAAATTACATTACATTACATTAATAAATTAATTTAAGAACTATGTTAATGAGTGACACAATATAACCATAAATGCTTCAACATGAATGTACTCATTGGTAGAAATGTTTACAGGAGAATTGTGAACTCTATGGAGGCACATGTTCATTTTCTGTATTTACCTCTGTGTACAAAAGTTGTTTTTTTTGTTTGTTTGTTTTTTAGGTGTTTATCTAAAGTTGGCATTTTCATTTAAACAGGATTTTTAAACAGATTTATCTCAAAATATGATTCTGCTTTATGTTAAATTCTATTTGAAATATTTTTAAGTCACAAAATACAGTATGCATGTGTAAGTTTAGAATGCTTTTGGGATAATCAAACCATAAAGCATGCAATATGCTCCAGAATAAAAATGATCTAAACTTAACAGGCTTTGGTATTATGGTCTCATTTATCTGCCGGAGAGATTATAAATCAGATGATCGAAAATTCTTCATGGATTCTGTAGTCATCTCCTCATTACTGTAAGAAGTTGTGTTATGGAGATACAAAGGGAACATTGCATGATTTTCAAGTACAAAACATAAACAGTTCCTGTCCATCTTGGATGGAATTATGCATCATAACAAACAGAAACTGCTGCTCAAAAAATCCATCACTACAATAGCCACGATTTGGTTTGTTTCACTTGATTTGGGCAGGCTATTGAAGGTCACCATTCTCATTTCCATTTTGATTCAAGGCAATAAAAAGATACTCATTCTACAATTGAGCTCTTCTAAGTAATATCCATTTCTAATAGCTTTTTGGTTCAATAGCTGTTGTCTTGGGTTGTGATGATAAAAATCTGTCTTTTAGGAGTTACTTTTTAAGGATGTATTCAGGCCGGATAGTCTGGTAGACTCAGTTCGATTGGGGACTAACATTGCAACATTTGTTACATTTTCAGAACTCTCGTTTGCATTCACACTGCACTGTGTCAAACGAGTAAAACTAAACTTGTGAAAAACTTGTTTCTCCCGTTGCCTGTGTTGACGCTGCACCAAGAACTACTGAAGGAATCGACACAAAACCTCTGAAGAAGACCAGCGCAAGTTTCTTCTTCACAAAAAGTAAACAAAAACGGAGCAGTGTCAGATTTTAGCGGTTGTAGGATTTCTTCATTGATATACATTACTGGTTTGGACATCACCTGTTAGCTGCTAACGCTAGCGACGGTCCTGCAGACACCATTACTACGCGGTGAGTCTGTCCACTAAACGAGGGTGTTCCAATGCGGGATGAGTAGGAATCACAAAAATGAGCCTTTATTTCTTACCCGATTTCTATAAACATGGCTTAAATTAAAGCTGAGAAAATTGCTGATGTTTGTAAGTATTCTCCCTTGATATAAATCTACAAACAGTTTGGTTTCTATCAAGATTCAAGAGAGTACTAAGCAAATTCCTCCATCCTACGTGATGATTATGTTTAAACAAACGAGGCAATTAGTTCTGTTTTTGTCATTTATTAAAGGTTTAAAAATTGCAGCAGCTGCAGAGCGCCACAGCAATGGGACAATAAGCTGATAAAAAGTTGTAAAACAACTTCAAACCATTTATATTCTTCTTTTCCTTGCTTAGTGTTGGCACGCAAACCCGTTGATATGACAACCGACACAACATCTATGTTAACCCGCAAAGCAGAGAGTAATATATTGTCCAGAATGTCCTGCACTGTAGCTAACTTCCTGCTTTTGAAACTGTCTCTAGTCAGGTTGCATTCAGACAGGTTTTCTACCGTTTTAGAGTCCACTTCAATCGGACCGAGAGCTAGATTTTTAGGCAGATCAGAGTTCGGTTTTTAAGTCCATTTTGGAATTCAAATTTGCATTCAGACCTCCCCAAAAACTCGGGTTTTCTAGACAAACAGATTAGAGTCTGATTCAGGACTCTAATTCTGGGTTGGTCTGAATACACCCTAAAGCTCCAATGGCACAAGTATGAAGGTAGTAATTTAAAACCTGATCACACAAAATAATACTTCCTAAATCTTAAAGAGGACTAAGGACAAATTATGTAAAATCATTTCATAATATTATTCCCCCATCAAGAAATAATACCTGGCTTTGATGCTTTCACGCATGTTTGAGAAATCCTTTACACTTCTATGGCAAACATTCAGGGTGCAAAAACGCTTGCTTTCACTCAGTGCTGCCTTTTCCGTGGAGCTCCTCCCCAGAGTTGCTGTCTCCAAGCCAAGATCCCACTTTACAGAGCACCTCTCCCCGGTGATTCCCCCCCACTGAGGCCCCTCCAGACTAGTGGCAGGAGCAATTAGCTAGTCTGTCGAATTGCATATCTGATTAGCTCATCATAGGAACTATTTCTCAGTGCAACGCTGATAAGAATGTTGTTAAAGGCTTAATGGAGAAACATTTCTGTAATGATGTGCTGAGGGTGGAGTGTCATAGAGAGTAGGAGCTTCCAAAAGAGACAGGCGTTCAGTTTCAAGGCCTTAATTTGTGGAGTCATATTTCATTTAAGTCATGCTTGATATCTACAGCATTTTTATAACAAACTGAAAGTAACACAACACTTTATTGTGCTACAAAGTGACCATGTGTGTGTGTGGAAAATATATCATACTGCCCTTTAACCTACAGAAACTGAAAATATTTATTTGTCTTGTTTTGCAAGTAGAAGCAGAGTTAGTAGTAATTGAGCCCGAGGGCAAAACACAGGCATGAGGCTGCCCACAAACCTTGTTTGTACTTGTTTTTCAACTCATATTTATTTAACTTTTTGTTACTTTTTGATACAAAGAAGTGCCCCATGTGATTCACAGTTGCATGTTCTTTGCTGGTTTTTATTTTAGTTTACTTGAGTTACAGCTTTGGATGTTTGCACTCCATGGAATTACAGCAATGTATTTGTTTTCTCCTCTCTTCCAACATCAACATGGAAAACTACATTTCTACACTTCATTTTAAAATGAAGCAGGAGATAATAACTGGAGGAAGCCCAACACCGGAGCTGAAAGGTTTGCTTTGAGACAGGTTGATGATTCTCAAACGGAGTAGTATACAAGAAAAGACATGCCGAGGATAGACTTGACTTTGAATGAACGGATATTTTTGTGCAGAATTGGCAGTGCATGGATTTCATTTATAAGTAAAGGTAAGACAGCAATAACATGTTTTTGTTTAGTTTTTTTAATGAAATGTGCATATTGTGGGCTACAGTTTGTATGTCTAAAGAATTTAGTAAATTCATCAAAGAATAGAAGCGGTAGCTAACATACCACAGCAATCATTTATTAATAAAACATTAAGCCTAAAATATACTACTGCAACAGACTGAATGTTCTGTTCTGTGTGCAAAATTATTGAATATTGTTTTGGTGTTAAATCCTAAAACATGAAGTGGCATTGTTGTCAGTTGTCAGCTATGGCAACGAGTCTGTGTGTAGCTTGGCCGATACAGAGCGAGAAAGTGGTTTCGGTTTTTCCTTTTGCTGTGAATCACAGCACGAAATTAATACCTACATTTCCAAGTTTCACTGAGTTAACGCATCTATGGATGACATGTAAAAGAATAGTCTTTTTGCCCTCCAGCGTTGTATGCATGCGCAAAATTTCCATACATACACATATGCATGGTGTCTATATTTATAAATTGTAAGTCAGTGCCTCACAAGCTATGAACCTCACCGCATGTCACTGCTTTCTACCAAATACATTTTTTACTCTTGAGTCATTTCATGACTATCTTTTACTTTTAGTTGAGTAAATACCTGTTGACATAGTGCTACTATTACTTGAGTATTTTTGGGTACTCAACCCAACTCTGTGCACCTGGTATATTGAACCAGTAATAGATAAGAGATAAGATAAGATAAATCTTTATTGTCATTGTCACAAGGACAACGAAATTCAACCCAACATCTTCTTTTTTAATCCATGTATGCTGTCAAAATTTTAAAGTGAAGGGGGTGCAATCCTCATGCATTCATAATTTAAGCAATTTCAGGTACACCCTTCAAATATACACAATCAGCACATTTGACAAACAGTTAAAGATAAAAAGATATCCCCTTCATTGAGTTTGTTTTGAGTTTGTTATGTATTTTTAGGGGTTCCTGACATTTTGTTTCCACAGGCCAACTGCTGCCTTTGTCTGATTAGGTCTGCCTCAGTTGCCAAGTTGCAAACTATGACAAGTTAACAATGCAACTTTCAGCATTAGTCAGATGACAACTGCGACAAATGAGAAAATACTTCTGCATACAAAGAGAAGCACATGAATGTGTTTGTTTCATAAACAGGTAACATTTTATATGCAGACAACTACAAATGAATGTCTGAGTTAATTGTTGTAGTTTTGAATAATAACTTGAATATATTTGTGGGAACAGACCATTTTGAATTTTAAACATCTCACAACATAATTCCGGGCTTTGACTTCACAGAGATCTCTTGTGCAAATAATACTATTAAATTTATCTAGCCGAAGATGTAAACATGATAACAAAATGTTCTGGCAATATTTCTCAGTAAAAATAAGATAAATATGGTAACTCTCTTGTTTCAGATCTATCACTGGTTGACATTTGTGTTTTGAGAAGATTCACACATTTCATGCAATAAATCATGTGAAATGTTGTTTTCTAAAAAAAACATTGATTGAATTTGCAGTCCGTATAAGACAATAATAAATGTGCACTATGTTTGTTAGTATCATTTGTAATGAGTTATTGACTGCCAAGTATAAAGTATAATTGTAATGGAAATCAATGTATTAAATTAGGTCTCAAATTTCTAAAAGACTTTGCACATATTGCTTCCCTGTTCACTGCAGACATGTCATAGGAAGGGAATGATTTCTACAGGAATACAAAAGAACCACTGCAACTATTTAAAATAGTTTATTAAAATTAAATCAAATACCTGTGAGTTACATTTAGATGACTCACATTCACAAAAAATATACTTTATTACTATGTTAATTGCAAGTTAGATTACAGTAATCTGCTTTTATATTCTTGACAGTTGAATGAATGCAGTCTGTTGTTTTCATAATTTTTTCTACTGTATCCATTCCAGTTCCTTAATATTGATTGGATGATCTTATGTTAAGGAGAATAATAGATATGTAATTATTACTGTGAGGATAATACTTTCAGTGTTCACATGATATATAAATTAGAAATTAGAATTGTTATGAATACTAATATCCAACATGGATATTATGAGTGACATAATTCACAAAAAGGACAAAAAACTCTTGGGAAGATACATTTTCCACTAAATTGTGTTTTTTAAAAACATTCAGCTGAAAACAGATACTTAGATACACTGGTATACTTCTCAAAACAGATATGATGAGAAAATAATACTGCATGGAAATATTGAAGAAGCATCTCAAAACATCAAGCAGGAAGTTGAAGATATTTGACCCTAGTCTTTAACACTCACTAGAAAGGAAATGTATGCATATCTCTTGTGTTTGAAAAAAAAAAACCACACTGTTTAGGTAATTAACTTTCACAATATTCAGGCATTTATTAAATCTAATTAATTCTGTTAATCATAAATGAACCAAACACCCAATATTAAAATTGTAAGATTCAGTCAATCAATACATCAGCTGATTGCAATCATTTATTTATTCAATAAATAAATGCAAGTGTTCCTCCAATCTACAAAAAATCTGCAGATGCATTTTATTAATTTGTTTTAAAAATCAATTCATTTGAATATAAAATAACTTTACATGTGCTCTGTATATTTGCAAATTAAAGTGGTTTTGCTTGGTTTTGTTCATAACATTTTATTTTGTGTGTATGCTACACTTTCTACTGTTGTTTTTCATGTGTAAAGCATTTCAGGGTCAAATAACAGAGTAGCGTGTTAGTAGATTGCAAAGCTGTCTACAAGAGGACTGTAATTTAGGGCTGTTTGTACAAACCACACTTGACTTGAGTATTGCAGTTTATTCACAGTAAAATAAGCATCCACGTGTGAGCAAGTATATTTATCCAGCAAAAAGCAAGGGACATATAACAGAACATATTTTAAAACTCTAAAACTGGACTGCACATGCATAGACAAGGTCAAAAACTGCATTTATTAACTCGTTATTTTTAAAATGCTGTATTACAATTCAGACCTCTGGGAATTATACAATGAAGTACATTGGTATGGTGTGACATAGAGTTTGTTTATTCAACCAAAATTATCATGGGCTCATTTTTATTATTATTAGGTATTACAATAAGGAATATTTGTGACAAATTTACTTGACTGTAAAATCAAAGATGCATCTATTTTGCACATGTGAACTGTGCAATAGAGAAAATCTGTAGTCAGAAATGCCTCAGTTACATGACAGTTGCTTAAAATTAAGTTGGTCTTGGCAGGAAAAAACAATTATTTACATATCTTGTGGGGAAAGTAAAAAAAAAACAACACTCTCTTCAAGGACAGTATCACTGTTAGATTTCCATAAACCTCAAGACAGGCTTTGTGTTGCAACACAAAGGTTGATTGATTACTTCTAAATTTGTGTCGTCACAGTAGCACAAGTATTCCAGGCAATACCGCAGGTACCCTCCACTTGGCTAGGGGCAAGAATAACCAGCTGTCAAGCAACACAAAAATAATAATAATAAAGATTTTTCTTTAGCTTTCCTATTTTTCCATTTGAATTTTATTTACATAGTTCAATTTGTTCAACATTTTTTCACACTGCTGTGGCTCATGTACATGCAGAAACCCTTTCATTAGATATTCTCTAAGTAATTGCTAATTAATTCAATGAATTTGATTTTGTGCAAGTGCTTAAGTAACATTTGAGTCAAAAGATAACATTTGATACACTTAAATATTAGTTTTGGGAAGTTAACAATTCTACAGCATGCCAATATTTCTGTGCACATGCTGATGGATTTTTTCCCCCTGAAATTGTCTACAGAAATAATTATCATTTTGAATTCTCAGTTTGCAGAAGAAATAAGCTGCAAAGTAAAGGATAGAAGGCAGAAAGAGCCTTGTCACCCTGATTATCTTTTAATAGTAAGCTATTTAAAGTAGTCTTCTAACAGCTTCCTCAAATGTTATGCTATTTGTAACAATTTCAGTCTGCATCTTTGACTACTGGTTTTAATTTTATATTGAATCATATTTTTTTCTTTCTTAGTGTAGCTGAGATTAAATTCTAGATTAGCTAATATTTTCACAATATAATTTTAGTTATTCTGTAAACCAATACTCCAAGTATATTTTGATAAGGTACTAAAATTATAACATGCTATATATATATATTTTTATTTTTTTTATTTTACATTTTATCCAACATCCCTCACATGAACTCACACAAGATTCAAAATCAATATGTTAGATAAAGCTCAATGCAAAACTCTAAAGATTTTAAAAAATAACACCACATCATTTGCATGCACAAATGTTCAACTATTTCAGTGAACATATCAACTTTGGTACTTTGCTGTGTAGAAGAAACAGAAAAATACAGACATCTAAATTGACCTCCTGCCAGAATCAGTTTGAGTGCAGATTTTATTAATGTGACATATTTCTTTCATGGTCAATGAGAAATTCACTCTATTTTTATAGAGGCTTGGAAATTTGACCCAAACTGCTAAACTAAACAAATTAACAAAAAAACATACATTTAACAGTATAGCAGGAGAAACCCTGACTTTTAAATATGAACTTTTATGCATCAGCTCAATGTTATGCAGAAAAGTAAAATGAGGAGTCATCATCTAAGCCAGAGGCCTTGGCAGTTTGCAAAGCTCCTTTGTATACACAAAACTGCCCAAAAGTGCTGTTTTGTTTATACAAATGTGAGTTGTCTGAATGGTTTGATTACTCTTGGATATTGTTCTCACTTGGCAAAAGCATACATCTCCTCAAGAGACTTGCTGTTCCTGAACAAACTTTGAAAGCCTCTGCTTTACATCAGCAAAGCTGTGTACTTTTAGTGTTCTGGCAGGAGAGTATCAGTAAAGGTCAGGCAGGCTGCTTCTCACAAAAAGCGATTGAGATGGAAAGAAATATCTGTGTGATGTAGAGCTTCAGCTTCACAACAAAATCAACTTAAAGCAAAGGGGGAAAAAACAATAATAATTTTACATTTGATTATCAGGGTTTTGTGGGAATATTTTTGTTTTCATTCAAACATCTCAAAACAGTATGTTTATGTAAGCTCTGATACATAGCTATCTATGCAGCGCACAAATCAGCAATAGCTAAATAAAACAATTGTTTTTATGTAACTATGTACTGTGGCTGACAGGTACAGAGACGCAACAGTGAACCGTGCTGCAAACAGATGCAAATGCACAGCAACCAGCAAAATGGGCTGCAGACAAACAATTGATAGAAACTCCAAAACACACAAACACACACACATCAAAACAAATGCAACATAAAAAAATGTTGCAAACAAAAATGTTTCAATCACAGAAAATAGGAGCAAAAACCTACAATCAACAAAACAAATGCAAACAAAAACACATGCTACAACGACAGAAAAAAAAAAACGAAAGGGAAATTTCTGTAAAATAGCAAAAATAATAGCAAGTAATTTGCTCCATGAAACTGAAGTAATTCAGACCACTAAGGGAGTCTGAAGTAGGTAATATTACCTATGTAAATATGATACTATAACATTGTAAAACACTGTGTCTTTGAAAAAGACAAGAAGAATAGCACACCTATTCTTTCTTCCATATTTTTTTCTCTGAATTCCTCCTAGTGGTCTGCACCACTTCTGTTTTATGCAATGAGCAGCATTTCATTTTTGTTGCTGTTTGTGATATTTGCAGCATTTTCCGTTTTGCTTGTTCCTTGGGGCACTTTCTTTATATAATATAGGATGAAAACATTTAGAAATTGCTTTTTTTTCATAACTGCAGGGTTATTTCAAGATGCCATTGTTTGTATTTTCAATTCAGAAAGATATCACTCAGCTTGGGGGAGACTACAAAATAAGTGACTTTACAAACCGTATCAGTTCACATTCACAACCTAAGCTAAATCTATCATAAATTTGTAAGTCCAAAGGATGTCGAGGTACAGATGCTTCTCATAGCATTACTGGTTGAGCTCCAAAATCAGTCAAGTTCACCTTAAGATCCACTTTTCTTCACAGTCACAGGGAGGGAGCGAGGGGAAGAGGACGAACTGAGATGGTGAGAATTTGTCACCTATCCAGTTTTTCACACTTTTTGAAATAGGGTTGACAAACAGGCAAGAGCCATTTGTGAGCAGGCGGATTGTGACAGGATTTCTGTCAGGACTGGCAACTCTAATTAGAGAGCTAGAGCAGCCGAGCTTAGAGAGAGCAACCACTTAAGCTGGAAGGGTCAAAGGTTCAATAACACATTCACCAGCATACAATATATTACAGCCCAAATTATACAAGCAGAACAGCACTCAGTTCAAGCACAATAAAACATAACTTTTTAAGGCTCTATTGAATGTTCCAAGGTCATAAAAAGTTCATGACCTTCCAGTAACAGTTGTTTTGCAGTCTAAGCTCACAGGCCATTTGAGAGCACAGTTCATGCTGCAGTTTTAGCACTCAATAAGGGCTACTTTTGTAACTTTCTCTTCCAGGTACATAGTGTCTGGAAATTATTATTGTGAAATAATCATTTCAATAGGTTTTATTATCATAATCTGTTGTAAAATGTATTCTAGTACTAACCCTAACAACTCTGTCATGATCCCTCATGTAGACTGTCTAATGGCATTCAGTACATTAGTGGTATGTCACGTCATTCAGTGTATGCTGATGTAGCTCAACAGTCTGACCACATACAAAGAGAGAAACTTTTTTTTTAACCTTTGCTATCAGGAGATCATGACAACCTGGATAATTGACAGAAAATAAAACTGAATCCACATTTTTGTGAAGATTTGGGCTTTTAAGTGCTGCAGTCTTAAACTTATGATCAACTGAGGAAAACTCTTTCAGTTTAATATTTGTAATATTTTTTTACACTGACTTTTATTGTTTCAGTACCAAAACTTCTTTTTGCATTTTGAAGTTCTGCTTAGAACATTTTTAACTCTCCCGCAGTCCTAAGAGGTGTGGCGTGGTTACCACCTAGGCTTTTACCCTGTGTGTGTTTCCTGTGGGGTCGCACTGACCCCACATGAATTTTTACAAGTTTTTTTTGTTGTTGTTTGTATTTTTATTATTTTGGTAACTGGGAGCTGACGCCCCCATTGATTCCCTATTGTCTAACCCTGACATCTGCCTCGCTCTTCCTGAAGCTTTGAGCTAGGACTGCAGGAGGGTTAAGATCCAAAAATGCAAAGTGTAAATACTTGCCATTTTTCAAATAGTTTTAAAACTTTGATCAGGAGTGTGTATATGTACAGTATATCATCTAAAGAGAAAAAGCAACTGGAAAAGCTCCATATGATTCAAAAGGCAAATTTGACCCTGAGGCACTCTGCTAAATCTGGGGGATGTAATACCCCACTACACTTCCCTTGTCTCTCATCCCCCATCCACTACTACTCACTCACTTGGGCCTCCACCCATCCTCCTCTCACTCTCCAACAAACTAATATACTTTAAAGGCTGCCGCAGGCAAGGCCAGTTTACATATATCTAACTCGACAGGCGAGCCATGAGGAAACAAAACCAATGACCCGTATAGATCCATTCAAATGCAAGGATGAAGAAAATGAGACACTGTAAGTCTTTTTCCTCTATCTCCTAGACAGTTCTTGAATAATTTATCTTTTAAAATTTGTTGTTTTGTTTATTTCCACAATCACACTGTGTTTGTGAATGTACACCGTGTCTTCAACTCAGTTATCAACCTAGTGACATACATTCTAAAACCTGCTGATGACATTACGAGACATGGAAGGAAAGGTAAGATACATTAATTGAAAAGAAAACAATAAGTGTGCTATGAAAATTCTTAGAGAATTGCATACATATGGCATACAGCAAAATGGTGAGCTCCAAAAAAGTTAACACACTACCTAAGAAATATCAGTACAAATACTAGTTGAAAATAATCAAACTAACACTTGTACTGAAAAAAATACACCAGTTGTTAGTAATTAGGTAAAAGTGACAATATTTCAATCTGGAGAGACTCACACAGAGAAGAAAATAGCAGTTAAAAAGATTTAATGGTACAATTTCTTTGGCGCTCGGACCCAGCAGAAGACCGTGAGCCGAGGATCGCCGTGAGCAGGCGGTCTGCTCGGCGAGCTCGGGATAGTCTTCCCCCCCGGGACCGAAACTGGTGGTGGAGCGGAGCTTGGAGATGAAAAGCACAAGGGATCCTGGAGGACGACCCTCATGGTGAAGGTGGAGAAGGGGAGGAGGTGGGTCGAAGCACGGCTGACGAGCAGGAAGACCCCAGGGTAGCTTGGACCTTTGAAGGTGTCTTTGGACGACGATTGGCTGGAGCGGCGTGAAGCTCCGGTCCGGATTGGCTGCGGTCGGGCGTAGTGATTAGATGATGTGGTGAAGCTTGGTCGAGTCTCCCAGTTTGAATTTTCGCCAAGGCTCCATTATGCATTATATTGGAATTATTAGATAAGAAACATTTTACTAACTGGCATTTTATTTTTCTGTGAATATACAAGCATTTAGTAATTATGTTAAGACATGACTCTAATGTGTTGATTTGGGAGGGACTGGAATAAACTGGACCGTTTAAACCTGGATTTAAATCTGAATGAATGTGAAGATGTAGATTTAACTACCACTTGAAGTAGACTCAGTTAAAAAAGATGGTTTAAGGTAAAGTACATGTAGCTGCATTTCAAATGGACTATTTCCAACCATCTAAGATATGAATCTACCGACCACAGTAATATTCTTCATCAAAATGCAGGTATCCATTGGTAAGACTGATGAGTCCTAACAATACAGGTATTAAGACATATACACGTCATTACCCTATTGCTGAATCATTTGTACCTTTAATTTAGCCCATAATGAAGCCATTTTCAAAAAATTAAGAAGAGCTGATTTTAATCTAAATGTATAAAATTCCTTGAGTAGGTATGATTCCTTTTTGAGCTTTTCTCAGGTTTTGTCTTGTTACACCCAAGCTACAAGCAGCTGTGGATCTTCCAGGTCACTCCCCCTGCCCTCCCCCCCAAAAAATAAAGTAAAACTACATGTATTCATGATTTCATATAATAAATTCATAAATAAATACATTTATGTACTTATTACTAAATAAAATACATGTTTTCTAATTTACAAATTAGATGACTGCCAAAGGCCATTGTTTCACTGAATTGTATTTTTGGACAAGCCTGAATCAATATGAACACATTTTTATTTTTGAAAATGGTGTGTCTTTTTACTTTCACATCAAAATTATGTGTTTTATTGGTCTATATTAAATTCTAATAAAACAGATTGAAGTTTGTGCCTCTGGTATGTGTTTAAAAATGGTATGTGCACCATGACATGTGAATCAGTTTAAAGGGGATGAATAATTTTACAATCCACTTTAAAAATGAGCAAAATGCTGACACAAAACAAAGACAGCTTTATAGTTTTTACAGCATTTTTCTATACACCTGCACTTGTGAAAATGTTTTTTCTAACTATAACCACAAGAAGAACAACTGAAAGTGTGCTATCACTTACCAATTAGCTACATGCCAAATGTTGTAGGTTATATGTTAACAACTACCGTACTTTCATCTGCAGGGTATACACCCTACTACATTAGCAAAGGGTTAGCATAGCCGAGGGTTATGCTTTCAAGATATCATCATAATTAATGAAGTGAGAACACAGTCTTTCAAACAGTATCTGGTAGCACAGGTTTCTGAGCAGAGCTGGTTTGACAAATAGTTAATCTTTAATTTTATCTTTAATTAGAAGATGATTTGGGGAGAGACATTGTGGGTTAATTGCAGTTACATTCATTAAAATGCACAAATAGTGTAATAATTTTTGTTCCGTGTTGTTATCTCCACTCATATAGTGTAATTAATCAGTTTTACCTTTTATGACCTTTCCTCAAAGGTTTTTATTTGGACTTGCAGCTCCAGCCACTGGTGCCTGGTTGCACTTGATCTCCTGTTAATGTCTGTGCTTTGTCTCTGAGGTAATTGGCAAAACCTCCAGCACATAAACATTTATTTAATTGGGAGGATTGCAAACAACTTGTAAAGACATCTAAGGGAATAGAAAATCTGATTCCTACTCCTCTAAATCTTGCAAAAAAACATTACACCCTTTAAAATTAATTTAGAAAAAAAATAGCTCTGTTAATGCATCCACCATATTTTTTAATGATGTAATGTTAAACAAATAGTCAGGTGTCAGCTTTGACACGGTAAGCTGTTGCTTCAGTCAATAGACAGAGCTTTCAGATGACTTTAAACACAGCACTTTATTGTGATGAGAAAAATCTACCAGTTTTCACACTATCATTATTGAGCTAGTTTAATATTTGAGTATGTTTTTTTTAGCTTTGACCTCAAGGGAGTTTTATGAAAATTATGTTTTTCCTACATTGTGTTTATTAGAAAAGTCAACATAAAATGTTCAGTTTTCTTTTCTTTTCAGAGATCCAGTTACACCGACCTTCAGTCAAGACAAAAAAAAAAAATCATCTCAAACAACTCCTTAAAGAAAGATGATTGAGTAATTAAAAGAAGATTAAACATTCTATCCTCACTCTTTAATCCAAACCTCCCTGTCAGTATGATGTATTGTCACTGTAATGGAGTTAAGCTGGAAAGGTCTTTACCGTTACTTGTTAGAAGATCTACATATCAAGGCCTCTCATCATTAAGAAACAGTGAACAACTTTGCTGACAAGAAACAAAACTGGTGAGTCCATTTTGTAAGCTGCCTCACTCCCACGCACCATCTCAGAGCTTCCCACAACTTCTCCATAGGACTCAGATTGGGGCTTAGAGATAGCCACAGTAAAACACTGACTGTTTTCCTGAAACATTTTAGCTCTATGCTTATGGTTATTGTCCTATTAGAAGACCAATTTGTGCCCAAGCTTTTACTTCCTGACTGATGTCTTTAAATGTTGCTTCAGTATTTACAAATAACGTTTTTTTCCTCATGATATCATGTAATTTACGAAGAATACTAGTTCTTCCTACGGCAAAACAGCTCCACAACACGATGCTGCCACCTCACGGATGGCAGACACTTAAGATGGTGAAAGCATCCCAACCCGACAAGCCTCTTCCTGGTATCTTGGCTGATTTCGTTTGACTTTCCCATTTCATCAGACAAGAAAGCAGTGTGCTTAAGGTCTGTGCAGTCATCCACACGTGTAACTAAAAGTTTCTGGAAGCAAGCCCAACAGGTTTGACGCAAGTCATACATTTTAAAAGATAGTTATTCCTGATACTAACCATAACTTTTGAATTCAAGGAAAGTTACAAAATTGATTAAAATAACTTAAGCTTATTTCTAACTTGAACAGAAAAAGCACAAACAGAATTAGAAACAAACAAACAAATGAAAGGATTTTTGAAAGAGCCACGTCACGGTAGTATTTAAGTCATTCTGTTCTTTGTTTTTTTTTATTACAGTCTTTAAATAATGCAACCAGACATCCTCTCCATCATCCATAGAAGTTTTTTTGGGCATCTTAAAAGTGGCCTGACTCATTTCTTAATTGTGATTTACCAGTTTATGCTTTATTTTTGTGGCGG
This sequence comes from Xiphophorus couchianus, assembly GCF_001444195.1. NCBI lineage: Eukaryota > Metazoa > Chordata > Actinopteri > Cyprinodontiformes > Poeciliidae > Xiphophorus > Xiphophorus couchianus. The sequence goes on from NC_040247.1 coordinate 9,208,827, forward strand.
GGAAGGGGGGGACAAATTGCAAAATAATAATTTAAAACAAAACCTTTTATTTGTGAGGATGCTCATATCTGATAGTTTGAAAAAAAAAAAGAAAAGAAAGACACCTTCTGTGAAATTCAAAGAACCTGGCCGATTCTTAGTGTCTCTAAGGACACCTCCTATCTACAGGCAGGGATGATAACTTCTGCTTTAATGATCTTGTCTGGGTCATTCAAATTAGAGACCTGGAGGAAGGTAAATGAGAATGAATTGAGATATAATCCTCTAACACTGCAGACTTCATCAGCATGTGGCCAGAGATATATCTCTTTTAGAGGTTCTTTATGTGAGAAGGAGGAAGCTCTGCAATGACAACCCTATTATCTGTTTCTGTTCAAGGTTAAAGCCAGGAGATCTATAGAACTTAGAATTGAAAAATAGCTTATTTCTACACGAGCATAGGTTTTTATCATATCTCAAACTGTTATAGATGATCAGTGTCATTATGACTGATGACGTCTCACTCTTGATATTCAAAATGCAAGCATAAGGTGATGATGACTTTCATTTCCTCTGGAGATAGCATCTTTCTTTGTAGCATGCCCATGTGGATAAAAGGAACAAAGATTGAGGTAAAATCCAACCTAAGCCAAGGGCCCCGAGGTTAGGGCTAGAACAACCCCTATAATAAGTTGATAGTGGTAGAGAAGTAAATAAGTCAATTATTTATTAAAATGATCCTGCTTTTCACCAGATTGATCATGTGAACAGCATGATGTGTGTCTTTCTAATGTATGAATAATCATGGAACACAAACTAAACACTCAAAACCCAACATTCAGCCTTTCTGAACAATTCCCATTTGTGTTGCCAAAACCATAAACAATATCATTCTGGGTCGTGGTAAACATTAAAATTAAGTTGACAGCTAATTTTATTTATTTTAATTAAAATGTTCTCAGATCAGTTTATTCATATGCTTTCAATTTACACTGAAAATTGTCACTGTTTTCTCAGTTACCATATTTTTGATCAAAGAATAAACAATGTCTAGTTATAAATGTTCTATTACATTTTGTATCACAGTTACTTAGCATTAATCAACAGATAAAATGGCAAAAAAAGCTAATCTTAAAATATTTTAGGTAAGGTAATTTTATTTATATAGCACATTTTCAGCAACAAGGCAATTCAAAGTGCTTTAAATGTATTTTTATTAAGGCAGAATGCAAGTGCAATTTATTATCAATATCTAAATATATATTAGATACATTAAAGACATTTCACTTTTACCAGGATGTATAATTTATTATAGCTTTGTTTTCTTCTTTGTTAAAGCTTTAGAAAATAGTATCAGGTATAGGATGAACACAATGCATTTAGGTATACTGAGAGATATCTTTTGGTTTCTGGTTTCTTAATGCATGTTGACAGATAAAAGCAAAAGTAATGGAAATAACTGGGAGAGAAAGCGACATTAGTGTTTTCTAAGAGAGTGCATACACTATTGTCTAAAGTGTTCTCTCATTTATTATAGTTTTCTGTGAAGAAACCAGACCTTGTGTAGCACTTTCAAATGGTATATTTTGCCTAATATTTCAGCTTCCTAGCAGCGTGTGGTTGACCTTGTGTGATTCTCTGCTACATGATTCATTATACATTTTAAAAGGAGAAAAGGTTGCAGGGCAGCTATGTCAAGCAAACCCGCTCTGCATCTTTGAAGTCACAGTCTTCCACAAAATGGGGTCTGACATTTTCCTGCATACATAACAGTGGCTCATAATGACAGAACATGTGTCCATGGTCCTTCAGTCAGTCTCATACAGGCTTATACTAGGAGCACTTTAGTGTGGAGAACATGTGCCATCTTACACAATTGTTGCAATTGTGTAGGATGTAGCTTCCAATAATAACATCCCTTAATTTCATGTTATGCTTCACTATTCTTGCTGCGCTTATGAAGATGCATTTACTTGATGTGCCTATTGCTTTACAGTTAAATTGGCAGCTTATTCTATTATATTGTTTATTAGGCTAAAAACTGTTAATCCACTTGGGAGCATTGACACAGAACTTTGAGTCTTCATTCTCAGTTAGTTGATGTTCAAATATGCACAGACAGACAGACACACAGAAGGACGGATGGACGGACGGACAGATGCACAGACAGACAGACAGACAGACAGACAGACAGACAGACAGACAGACAGACAGACAGACAGATAGATAGATAGATAGATAGATGCTGTGACAGAATACTGTGGAACTCAAACCCCTCATCACAATATACTTTTACTATTCAAAACAGCAGTGCATAAAAAGTGGCACACATACTTACAGACATAACAGAATTTGATATTCCACAAAACTCTTTTGATTTCTTAATTTTTAGACTCACCAGATGTATTTATCAACTTACCAGCATAAATGTCAAGATTGTAAACAGTGTGACAGCAGCTTTTGAGAAAACTAAATCTGTATCATTGAAGTATTTTGAGTGGTTAAATGCACTGCTACCAAATGATTCATCTAGGACATGTAGTTGCCTTTCACATTTGGTGGCTCCACTGTGTGAGGAATCAAGTTTTTGGTTGTGAAATCCTACAGAATTATATAATATTGTAATATTTCTCAGTTTTCAGGCATGGTATTGGTCTTCACTTTTTTGCCTCAAGCTCTGGATTCTTCATTCATTTATTCATTGTCCAACGCTACACAGCATAGTAACTTAATTTTAGTTTTGGCTTGAGTCTGCATAAAGCAAATATTAAGATTATATATATATATATATATATATATATATATATATATAGGCATAAATGTTTAATAAAGTGACTGGCATGCTGTATCTAAGGACATTGTTGTTTCAAATATATTCAGCATCCTTTATAGACCTGTCATAATGCTAATGATGATGAATGCATTCTGGACTAGACATCCTTCGTAATCAAGGACAATTCTGATGTTTGTCACTGCTCTGTTCCACAATCTCTTGTCTGTACTCGCAACAAATAAATCTCATACTATAAACAATGGACTGTGTTTCATGCTGGTGAATGGTAATTGTCAATTATGCCAATCAAAATCCAATTGTCCATGCACAAATCTTCCATTATTGAATTTATATCTAATGTTCTCACCCAGACTTCCAGGCGCATTATGAGATTATATTATTGTCTGTCACAACACTTCCAACCTCCTGTGTAAAGCAGAAAATGACAATTACATAATTAAGACAGTTTCATTAATTACATCAAAGACCAAAGCTGATTTAGAATTAGGACTCCAAGTTATGACACAGATTATCCTGTCTGATAAGTGAGCACTTTGCATAGGTCATTATGAGCACCTTGGTACAGATTCTCAGAATTCACAGTCATGCCTCTGGCACTCTATCTCAATAAAAACATTTTTTTTTCTATTCATGCCACAAGCTTGTCAATAGGAGTGACTTTGTCAGTGGCATTGTCAAAAGTTTCAATGAGATCATTTTCTCAAAAATCATTCTTTATAAACAAGACATGCAGCACTCAGAAGCTGACAAGAGACCCGGGTTAGCAGGCTGTGGCCTAATCAGCCAAGCAGAAAAGTTATTCTTCTCTATTGTCTGCAGATGAAGCTTCCACCCACAAATCATGTTTAAACATTTATGCTAACAGAATGGAAAATACCACCAGATTTAAACTCTGTAACAACAGTGATATGACCATAGGTATGGACATGAAGTGTGCTGCAGAGGCTGAAGTCATTCTTCATTTTTAAGTATGTATGTGCAAACACTGTTCTCTGTATCAATTACTAAATACAAAAACTATGATTACATTTACATTTATTACAAGCATCAAAATTATGAGCTTCATCGGTCACATCTGACCAAAAGCTTTCACTGTGTCATTGTTCTAATCAAATTAACAAGTTAAACAGAATCAAACGAGAAATTATGAAAATACAAAAGTGCCACCAGCAGTAAAAAGTGTGCAAAATTTCAAGCTCACACCAATAAACAGTAATAAAACAGTAGATTTGTGCGTATGTTAGCAGTCTCCCTGTGTTTCATTGCAGAAGCAGTTCCCTTAAAAATCTTTCTTTCTTAAATGAATCTCTTTTAACAATTCCACAGAGCGAATAACCTGCATAAAGACACACTGGTTTATGAAGAGTAAGCTTTGCACCTTTTAATACTGCTTGATTGCCTTTTTATGAACATTACACACAAATAGACATCAATGTATTTGATATGTAGCCATATTTGTTTATCTTGTGTAGTTGACAGAACAGTTGCAGGACAAATATTACCTGGTAAATTAAATAAGTAGATTTTTACCAAATGATTAGTCTTAAGTTAATTTGTGAAACCATGTTTTCAGAAAGGTTATTTTGGGTTATATTGTTCAAATTGAACAAAGCAATAGAAAATATGCTGATAAGGCAAAACAAAAATAAATGTAGCACACACAAGTTATAAATATTTCAAATGGTTAAACATTATTTAGCTGCGTGGAAGGTTCTTGTTTTTTTCACATGCAGATGTTGAAGTTCTTTTAAAAGTGTAACCCTGCAGATATAGATCTTAATATTCAAGATCTGATATTCAAGTACTGAGAACTCGCATCTAAAGTGTACCCTGTGTATTAAAATATAGGCTTGCAGGAGATAATCTGATGAACGTAGAGCTGCATCCATCATTTCCAACATAAATGGAGAAGTGGAAGTGTTTTGTAATTTGGCATTTGAATACATTCGGGAGAAAATCACAGACTTAATTACTTTGCAAGATTACCCCTCTAAAACAGAACTGTATGAGACAGATTGCTGAGCTGATAGGGACCAAAAGGTGAAATGACAAATACCGTTTACTGCATTTGGCAATTCCAGACCCCATTTACGTTGCCAGTTCATCAGACAGAAACTCAATTTCTGATGGGTTTTTTTTTTCAAAAGCTTTGAATAGCAAGATGAAATCCTCAAAATTTATTTTAAAGACATTTTCTAATCCTTTTATATTACCTAATATATATTATCAGAGTTATCTAAAAGCACCTGGCCCACAGGTCAAGTATTCATTAACACGTAACATCTATTTTAATTATTTATTTTTTTACAGATTTAATCAAATAGATATTCTTAGTTCTTGTTCTGTACAATTAATTCATATTTCATTAATTTCAAAATTGTTTCATTGAGGGACGGGACATGTTATGCACTTAGTACAAAAAATGTCATTTAAATGTTTTATGCTTATTGTAAAAACTAGATATATAATCTATAATAATATATAATAATTTGAGTCATACCTGGGAAATTACCCTGGGTATTTTTGCCCATAATAATCCTGATTGAAGTCATTTCAAAGTCATTTTTGGGTTATTTAAAGTGTCTTCCCTGAAATGGGTGAGAGTAAATTTAACATTTTACATCTATTTAATGGTCATTTCCATTTGTTTCTACTCTATGATGACAAAACAACCATAATTAGCTTTTTATCCCAGGGAGTTTATGATTGATACAAAACTACACAAATATACTACTTCATTAGACATATGATAAGGCACCTGTGAGAACCTATGCATTGTCCCTTGACATTATTTAGAAGCAAAGTGCAACACTAGATAGGCCTTGTTAGCTCTGCTTGCCCGAAAGTATTGAATTGATTTTACCTCTGGGGCCCTCCCACCTCCTCTGCACACAATGCTTGGAGCAGCAACCAGCTACTTTAACAGTAATAGTGAAGGCACTCTAGTAGTAGGTGATATATAAATTGTATTATAGAGACAGTTTAGTGAAGGGCCCCAAGCGGGTTGTGAGGCTAACGTTTCCTAATTAAACAGACAGGTCTGGGGTGTCTACAGAGAAATAAAAAAATGCAAGTAAGAAAACAATGTAATGCGATTTTTATAGGTCCTATATTTTTTAAATTATTAAACGGCTGTCTCAACTCCCCAAAAAACTATTTCACATGAGTATTTATCACGAGTAGTAAAACAGTGAATGGAATTTAATGTATGACTTCTACAATAGGGATAATTTACTGTTTCTCTAAAATTTTGAAAGCTGTTGTTAGCATTCACTTATATTTATCTGTTTTTTGTTGTTTTTTGTCAATATCAGTTTTTACAGGACAGGAAATGTGCTGTATTTATACAAATCAGTCTTTCATATTGACTTTTGTGAAGTTGTGGGAGGCAGAGATTACAGGCTTAGCAAGGTCTCAAACCTTTCCAGGAGCACAGGGGATTATGAAGCAAAGATTCTGTCTTCTCTGAAAATAATAATAAAAAATTGTTTAGATATACATATATAAAACATATCCATTTATTTATATATATACATATATATATATAAATATCTGTACAGAAAACTTGGCTGCTACTGGCTGTACTGAAAGCAAATACCCCAGAGCAAATGAAATGTGAAAAAAATGGTCATTGCAACTGCTATGTGATCTTCTTAAATTCATTTTTGAAAGTGAAAAATAATGGTTCCTGAGGAGCATGCATCAGCAGAAATGATAAATGAATACATTACAAACATTTTGAGATTAACTTTTGCCATGTTTCATGCTAGAGTAAGATTAAGTACATTAGAACATACAATTATATATATATATATATATATATATATATATATATATATATATGTTACAAAGAACATAAGATAGTCTTTGTTGTTGTTAATTTTATTGCCGAGTGCTTTTACAAGGACGTGCCGTCCGGTTAAACTGTAAATATAGTTTAAAAAAAAAACATCAATACGTAGTATTGCAGAATTCAATAAACACAAACTTGGCTTGACTAACCAGTTATAAGGCCGTTTATTCTTAGAACACTTCGTCATATAATAAACATCGGCATTCATATATCACAGTGCAGCAAACACAGCTAGCATTTGGCTAATTAGCACTAGCAAATTCACCAAGCTCACGCTTAGAACAGATAACAAAAAACTCATCTCCCCACAGCTTACAGCATTAATAACTCACCACGTTGGGCAACACTCATGAACGCCAGTAGAATATGATGTTATTGTAGCTTCAGCTTGTTAGCTTCAGCTAACAGCAGTCTCGGTGCATTACTGGCCTGCCGTAAGTTTCTTCTCTTGTTTCACCTTCCCTCCACTACCACTCCACAACTACAGAGCCCCCTAGCGGAATGGGAGGAGTGAATCCAACTATATATATATATATATATATATATATCCATCCATCCATCCATTTTCTGTTCACCCTTTGTCCCTAATGGGGTCGGGAGGGTTGCTGGTGCCCATCTCCAGCTACGTTCCAGGCGGGAGGCGGGGTACGCCCTGGACAGGTCGCCAGTCTGTCGCAGGGCAACACAAAGACATACAGGACAAACAACCATTCACACACACACTCGCACCTAGGGAGAATTCAGATAGACCAATTAACCTAACAGTCATGTTTTTGGACTGTGGGAGGAAGCCGGAGTACCCGGAGAGAACCCACGCATGCACAGGGAGAACATGCAAACTCCATGCAGAAAGACCCCGGCCGGGAATCGAACCCAGGACCTTCTTGCTGCAAGGCAACAGTGCTACCAACTGCGCCACTGTGCAGCCTATATATATATATATATATATATATATATATATATATATATATATATTATTTTTACTTTTTTTTTCTTACAGAGCAACATAGCTCCCTAGAGGTTTGATGTTAGCAGCCAGTTACTTGGTGAGAAGAGTAATTCATTATACCCCTCTTTACTTTCATAGTATTCACATTATTTGAGACTGGTGGCTAACCTAACAAATATTATTGACAAACTGCTATTTATCATTAAATTCGTTTTATCTTTATACTCATAAGTCAAAATGAAAAAAATCCTGGAAGCATTTTAATAAAAACTAATAGGTCTAAATCAAGTTCAGTCTAGTTTATTGTTTTAATCCATTTCATTTTCACAATAATCAATTAATATGTGATCCAAAAACAAAGTCAGTTGGGAAGCAATTTGACTTTCTGTAAGGCAATGCAGAAACAAGCAAAGAAAATGCAAGATACCAAAATGATTTTCCTGTTTCCCTTTTTGAAAGATATTTTAAAAGTATCATGATTTCAATTAGGGTTAGGATACTATACAGATGATAACAGGAACCATTGTCATGAGAGCAAAACAAAAGAAATAACTTTATAATATATTCTTCTTGATACATATCAGTTTTTGAATTCAGAAAAAGGTTTTTAGGATGGTGGAGCTTCATTTGAGAAGGTCACATGTAAAAAGGAAAATCACGTTAAAAAGAAGCCTTTTTTTTATTTTTATTCAATTCTGGTAACTTTCTAAAGACGACCTCCTAAAGCCTGGAGGCCAAAGTCAATGATTCAGACTTTGCTCTTTCATAAGTCATCATGTCCAAAAGCAAAACTGTAAGGAGGCCTATGCTGTCACTGAAAATATTGTGTGAAAGAAGACAAGAGAGAGAGGGCAGAAATACTACTGTGTCCTTAATTCATTTCATTTGATAAAATAAGAAAAAAACTCAACAAATGCATTCATGTCCCTTTAGTAACTGCATAAAATATAAAGGAAGAACAATAAAATGTGTTAGCAAAGGGTTGGTGAGAAGGAGAATGCTTAACTCAGGGCCAGGGACAAAAGTCATTAGTTGCCTCTTTGAAACTCCCCAGCCTTCAAACACATACCTCTGTCTCTCTCTCTCTGCCTGTTCCCCCTGCTCTCACCCGTACTTCACTGATCACTGTTCGCCAAAGGTTTGGCTGGAATCTAAAACTATTACAGCTGCACAGCCTCTATGAGTAGCGAGCCTAAAAAGAAGTGACAACAATGTCTCAGGGGAAGGTTGGCAATAGAGGACAAATGGAAGTTCGGAAAAGCAGAGAAAATATTAAGGGAAGCAAAGGAGCAAGGAAGCAGAAAGAAGAAGAAAATTTAAATAACAAGATAAAAATATTAAAGATGAGCGAAGCAAAAAGGCAGATGTATATAGGGAGAATAAACTGTGAGGATGAGGGAAGCTCATTATTTGGTGTACTTTATTGTTTTTCTACTGAGCATATTTCATGCCAGCATTTTATGATAACTACTATAATAACCAGAAACATTGTGCAAGCAACAAAATCAGTATAAGGTTTATAACATAAATTAAAATTGTACTGTTCTACAAGAATCCATATTACCCAAAGATGACCATCATGCAACACTGCATGATGTAGTGCAAGCACACAGTATTGAAATTATGTGCAGGCACCATGGAAATAATATTAATGAAAACCAGGTCCCCTGCCTCGACATGGGCGAAACATGAATTCAGATAAGACTTTTGTCCGAACACCTGTGGTTTTGCTTCAGTATGAAGCAATTATCCTCCCTAATAATTGCTCTTATCAAGATATTGCTATACTTCTTGTCAGATGGAGTTAGGTTGTGTTTAGGTGACAAAACCTTCGTTATCAGCTACCACTTTAAGCAAAGTAGTGGCGATATCAAAAAACAGTAACAAACCGTGAATTGGATAAGTAACCTCAATCGAATTACTGGTTTGGAAATAATAACAATTTAGATTACTCATTACTCAGGGGTTAAAAGAGACTAATGGTTTACTAAGTAGCACTTTACCGGCATCACTGGTCTTAATTATATTAGAATACAGTCAAAATCAGTAGATAAAATGTCAACAAGTAAATGCTATCTGTCTAAGAACGTCCAACTCATTGCATCCAGCCTTTAGATGTACAGCTTCTCCTGAGCAAGTATGTGATGACAGTGTAAATATATATATGAACTGAAGGATCCTTTTCTTCACAGTCACAAATATAATTTCTCTACACATGCGATTTATGGGCCTTGCACAGAAGCGAATTGCTGATTACCATTGTTAGAAGAGTGCAGTGTCAACACGTTGTCACTTTCCAGTTGGTGTATGTCTTTTGGGCAATATTAATAGTGTTTATGTTAAAATCTTTCTCATTGGGATTGTACGGTAATAGAAACTAGCCTGGTAAAAAAACAGCCCCCTCTACTACACTTTGCTTCATACAGATGGTCTAGGTTCCAGGAAGAAAAGGTTGCTTTCTAGAGGAGAGGACTGTGTTGAGGTTTTAAATTTTACCCAACTGCTAATGTTTGCCTGTGACATATGTGTGCTAAGAAGCTTACCAGAAGTTGCCTGTACTGTACTGTCATCCACTGCAAAAATAGAAGTCTTGATCCGAACGAGAAGGCTTTTAATGTTAGTTCAATACTGTTAGAGTGGCTAACATGGACTGAACAACTTCATTGACTTCCTCCACTGCCATTGCTAAAACTACACACAGACTACTGTTCTAAATCTGTGCAGAAAATTGATGTGATCGTTCACAACTTCTCCTTCTTTTCATTGATTGGCCTGGTCAAAAATTGACAAGAGACAGTCGGAGTCAAGGGAGAATGCCCAGAGTGTACTTAAAGTGAGAATTTCTTTCAAGGGGAATTGCACAGGAAGGCAATGGCCAGGCCAAATAGACACTAAACCAACAACCAATCCTATTCCAAACAAATATGTTGCAACTTTTGTTTAAGGAAAACGTGTCTTTTATATATAATAAGAAAAATGATATAGATAATTTAACAAACAAACAAAATCTAGAACATTACATTTGTACAGGGATTAAAAATGCATTTCTGATTAAATTTACATGACCTTGTGCTGGACAAAACAACTGCAACAGAGGTTAATACAGCCTTCAAACAGAGATGTAGTATAGGGATGGATGACTTGGCTCAATCACTCTTGAAAGCTGCATAAAGAAGAAAGAAGTGTGAGATTGGCAGACAGTTAACCATGAAATTCACTTCCACTGACGTCTAGCAGGTTGCAATTTTCCAGAGAGATTGAGTTGAATCCTTTGCACTCATGTCACAAATTCATACATTCGTGTATGGTAGATTTAGAGGGCACATACAGTAGTTTGCAATGATAATCCCAGGTTACATGTGTTAACTAACTTCTGTTTGATTTTTTTGATTTCACTGAAATGGTGTATGGTGACTTTAATCTGACTTTACATCCAAAAGAACACCCCAAAACACTTAGCTGAAAGTAAGGACTGGGGGGAAATTTCCCCTGACCAAAGTCAGACTTGTAAAGGGCTACGACAAGGAAGGATGTTTTATTTAATTTGTAAAACAAGGTTATGTTTTTGTATCCACTGGTAATAAGAAAAAAAATGTTTTTTAGAGATAGATTTAAAGAGTGTGATTATTTCTTCAGAGTGAGTAAAATATTAAATGGGGTGCTTTAATTATTTATTCTCATGAGATAAACAGGAGACCAACATATATACACAGTATATATATATATATATATACATATATATATTTAGGTTCGAAAGGAAAATACCTATCATATATATATATATATATATATATATATATATATATATATATATATATATATATAAAATTTATTTATGATTATGGAACATAATCACAAATAATCATATGGGGACAATATGTTTCAAATGTTGCCCTGCGACAGACTGGCGACCTGTCCGGGGTGTACCCCGCCTCTCGCCCGGAACGTAGCTGGGGATGGGCACCAGCAACCCTCCCGACCCCATTGGGGACAAGGGTGAGCAGAAAGTGGATGGATGGATGGATGTTTCAAATGTGAAGTATGGAAGCCTGGTAATGTTTAAAGTTACATCTCAAAGTACATGGGTTAAACATGCAGTCCACCTTTGGCTGTAGAATTGTACTTTATTGTAGTGAAAGCAGACCTCATGTAAGTCTAAACTAGTATTGCTTTTTGTCTCCCTGCGTATTCCCAATTAGGATGGGATTCCTGTTGGGACGATGATCACTTTTGACAATCACTGCCTGAATCTTTGGGCCTCTTTACTTCACCAAGAGGTTTGGCCTTTTGGTGGTGTAGAACATGCATATATTTAGGAAATGTTGTAGCTGTTTGCAGATGTTTGCTGTCAGGATTTAAAGGGTTCATTGGCCTGCCCAGCAGTCTGGCAAGGGAGCAGTAGACTGGGTCACCGACGATGTTTAAATAAACAGGAAATGCATCAGCTTGCTTGAATTAGCACAAACTGCCAAAACAGAACTGTATGTAGTCACTTATAAAGTTGAAAAGAAACAAGCAGATAATGAAATGTAGAGAAAGGGGTGGGAGATAATGGCTATACTACTGCTCTCTCACCCAATTCAGTATTCCCTGCAGCGTGAATTAACATTTTATATTCAGAGCTGTATGTGTGTTGCCCCTGCTCTGCTGAGGGCTTAGTGATCTCTCATAAACTTGGCAAGCTCTGTAGGATTCTGCACTGGCATTTATAATTAGCCAGCCACATCCCCATTGCCTTTGGGAGACAGACAATATGTTATTATATTATTATCATATTAAAAAAAAACAATAAAATCAATATTCTCCATTGCTAAAAATATGGTACAAATATATTCTCCCTTTGAAAAAAATAGTTGTGATTTATAAACCTATAAACAGTAATGTAAATCAGGAGCTATCTAATTATTTTGTGAACTTGTTCAAAAATATCTGTCAATTCATCTAGCTGTTCTGATAAACAACTTATTTTTTTTATTATTATTATTATTATTATTATTATTACTTATCCTCTTTCTGGCTCATAGAACACCCCTTTCCCACATCTTCCCCACACAGATCCACCAGACTAGCAGCAATTAGTAAATGCCTGGTGAAGTGCATATTTACTAAGCTCATCATACAAACTACTTCTCAGTCCAACATAATCAATGAGACAAAGTGTACATGGATGAATGAGTGTTAAGCTTCTCTCAGTGAACAGAACAGGACGTTTATTTTGATGATTTTCATCAAAAGTGTCTTTGTAATGTTGCAGCTAGCTTAACAGCACCAAAATGTCAAAAGTAAGTTAGTTTTATTTTGTTTCCTAAATGACTCGAAGTGATTTAGCACAGTGCTCTTTTGGGGAGACATTTATGTGGGAATCACTGAGAAGCTGCAGCTATCATGAACATTTTATGAGCCTGGTTATTATCCACCACTGTCACAGGCTAACAATCAAGCACATTCTTCCACATAAATACAAGCACAGCAGGTCATCACCTGTCAGTGCTGCAGCCTGTTCCTCACATACTGTCTTCTTTTCATTCTTTGATAGAGACAAAATATTAAAAAACTGCTACAATAGATAAAGTCTCAGACCAAGAATCCAAGTCAAGTCTTTAGGGCACAAGTCTAGGTCAAGTCTGAGGTGTTTCATGTTTGCGACTTAAGTCCAGACAGAGACTCAAACCCAAGTCACAATTTCTGACTTTCTCTGACAACCTTTAGTCTGGCTGTTATGTTTTTCTTACAGAGCATATGTTTCCTACTTGAATGAACCCAATGAAAGCTGAACTTGTGCAGTCTCTTTCTGATTACACAGGCATACACTTTCACATCAACAGTAGCAGAGAGTTGTTGCAGGTCCCATGACGACATTTCAAGGATTTTGTTAACTTCTTTTTTCACCTTGTGGTCCACTTTCAGGGTGATTTTTTTTTTTTTTTTTTTCTGGACAGCCAGACCTCAGCACATTGGCAGTTGTTTTGAATGCCCTCCACTTGTAGACTATATTCCATATAGTGCAACAGTTATTTCAATTTCTTTTGGGACCACATTAAAACCCTTACTAGACTCAATAAGGGATTTACTGAGATAGAAGCTGTTAGAAGGAAGGACGGAAGCTGTTGCTGCCTTCTATTTGCAGGCCCCAGACAGCTATTTAAATCTTACTGCAGTGTTCACTCTCACTTCATCTTCAGCAAAGTACCAAACTAAATGTCTGGGTTTTAAACATGATACATTTTCTTCAAAATGCTGAGTAGCAGCTTTCTCATACACTTGATATACTTCAATGCCTGAGTTTAGCCATGTTAAGTGGGGGTAACATGGGGATGTCCTAATGTAGTCCTCACAAGAAAAGAGTATCTTCTTGTACTTTATAAACATTTTTAAAAGTTCTACTTCTTGGTCTGTATTTTTTAACTATATAGATTTTTTAGTAATAAATAAACATAATTAAATGCCCATGTGATCACACAAAACATTTTTCCTGCAGTCCGACTTAAAATATGACCAAACTTTTTTTTTGTTTTAGAATTTTAAGGCACACCTCAAACAAGTCTTCACTCTGTGACATTATGGGAAAATACAATTAAATAAATAAATCATTCAGGAAGGTGACAGGTCTTGTTGTTCCACAAATTAATGTTTTTTAGTACTTACATACTTTAGATCAACATTAGATTATTTTTCTTCTCTTGCTCTTTCCTTTGGTTTGTTATTTTGTTTCATTTTAAATCCTTTAAAGCACTTTGCATTGCCTTGTTGCTGAAAATGTTCTATATAAATAAAATGACCTTTACCTTTTATTAAAAAACCAAACAAAAAATAGTTCATATCAACTACAGAATGAAAGGAAATACCTTGTGAAGATGCTGATTGAAGTTGGAAAGAGTGTCATTTTCCATAGTGAACAATCCCTGAACAGACATTAAAGACATTAAATGGTATGCAGAGTGGAAGAACCTATTACTCTAAGCACAGCATAGCAAGTCAGATTGCAATATACAAATACACCTATGGACAAAAACTGTAATTGTTAGCTGTCTTTTGGACTGATGAAGCATTTTTTTGGCCATACTGACTATTGATAGATTTGGAGGGAGAATGGGGAAAGCTTCCAAGCCTGAGAAAACAATCCCAACTGAGGTATGGGGTGAAAGCATCATATTAAGGGATTGTTTTACTACGCAAAATAGGACACATCCAATCAAGAGAATCCTAGAAATCTTACAACAATCTGCCAGGAAGTTAAAGATGCAAAGCAAATGTACATTACAAGTGAATACTGACCCAACAGTATTTTCTACTGTATTATCTAGATGGATGGATGGATGGATGGAAGTTATGTATATAAGCAAGCATGTGTCAGTATTATTTTCTCTCATTTATATTACATGATAAACATTTGCATTGTTTAATAATTAATCTCATTGATGGTGTAACTCATTATATTGGAAGATCTTCAAATTTGTATCCTTCACGATGAAGAGTTTTATTGAGACCCTGTTCTCTTGATTGTAATGTGCTCATAAAATGGGCAAGTTTGGCATATGTGACCATATCCAGCAGAGCCACGTACACAATTTGTAGTCTTCCTTTGTTTTGTTGAAACACTGACTCTGTGGGGGCTTTGCTCTTTTGATGGCTGTGCACAGAGCAGGAGGACAGAGAGGCAATGAGAGGCTGGTCACCTTGCAGGATTCTTTCAGGGAAGGACTTAATGACATGCTCCATATCGCAAACATTGTTAGGAACAAACAAGCCCTGCATCAATGATCGTGAAGATAATTGCTCCCCAATTTGCATAAGAAATGTTGTCAAACCAATTGGGGTCCTGTGCAAATAAGGATGTACATAGTGCGACAATGATGTGTAATGAAAGGTGAAGAGTTACTGATAGTTAGCCGCTGACCTTAAAAAATGCCAATCAAATGTTATGTTCTTATCAGAGGGCAAAGAGAGCATGGAGGGAGTGGAGCTGTGTAAATGAGGAAAGTCGAATCTAGAGTTGTACTTTTTAACTAACTTTTAGTATATTCCCGACTTTAATGAATAATGTCATTGCCATGAATCTAGGTTGTACATCATCATTTCTTCAGTAACTTTAAGAAACAACACTGAACTTTATAATCAACTGAGATGGCAACCTTATATTTCTTGTTTCCAAAACTAATTTAATTTTCAGTCTATTATCACCCATAAAGAAACAACCCAAGTACTTGTAAAATAGAAGACCCCATCTACCCACCACCCCACCCAGGATTTACCTTTGTTCTATTTCATAAACTCACTGTAATTGATTCAGGACTGCCTCTCTGCAGCTGGAATCAATCTATCATCGGTGCTGCCTGTGCACTGTGTAATACAACTGCTGGTTAGCCATCCTGCATACCTGTTTGTGGTTGCTTTCCTCCATGTGTCATTCCCTGTTTGAAAGACAGATTGTATTGGCCTCCTCTCAACACAAAAAACCACAACTCTGTGCTGTATCATAACAAGCTGTAAATGAACTCAAATGCTGCCAACAATAGAAAAGCATATTGGATTTGACATGAGCATGATCCTTTTCTCATTATATGTTTCTTCTAATCTCTAGTTCTTTTATACAATGGTCAAGTTGCTATGCAGGGATGTATTTTTATGGAACTATGGGATTATTTCACCATCACACCTGTTTGGCAGTTTGCTAAGTGGCTGCTGTATGTTACATTAAACTCTTGCTGTAAAAATCACTTTTATACCACTATATAAAAAGTATTAGTGTGAATTAAATCTTGACTGCTTACCTGTTTAATCTACAATGATCAGCAACATTGGTTATTAATCAAACAGGGCTGTTTTCCAGGGCTGTTTTAGAAATTCTCCCCCTAAGCATGTCCTTAGAAAGAAGCAAAATCAAGAAGTCTTCTCTCAGCAGTGGCCAATGTTTGTTTTGTTTGTTCTGCCAGTGAAAAACCTTTATATACATGAAGTCCCTGAACCTGTCTCTGTAATTCAATGTCCAATATTGAGTGTGTTAATAGTTAGGGACATGTACAGATAGACAGAGGTGGGGCTAGAGTGTTTCCCTTTTTCCCTGTGGACAAAGAACTGCCCTTCTAAGATTGTTTTTTTTATTTTGTTTTATTTTTACAGTGTATAGTATCTGGCCCAAAGTAGCATTTCTGGATTTGCCCCATGTTACCCACGGTTTTGTAATTTTGACCTGCAAGCCTCTGCCATTTCGTGAAGCGGACAGCTGGATTTAGAGCACTGCTCACTCGCACTTGAACAATTCTTGCATACTATATAGCATGCAATGTTTTAGCTGTACATTCTATATGGAGAAAAGTCTTAGCTATGTGAGCATATAGCTAAAAACTAGGTGAGCATATAGGTTATTTAACTTTGTGTATCGGTATGAAGCACATCATATTTGGTGTGATGTTTGTGTCACACTGATACTCAAAGTTTTCTGTCTTTAAATGAATGAATGCATTATTATCAAAAATACTTACTCAACTTTTGGAATCTTGTTAGAAACTCTGAAATCATTTTCCCTACACAGGGAGTCTCACACACGTGGGCCACGTGCGTGGGCCAATACACGCCCACGCACACGCCCAATGCCCACGCATGCCCGCACATGTGCTTTTTCTGTATGTAAATAGCTAAAAACTAGGCTTGTAGTCTTCCAGAGTCTCTCGTGCAAAATGTTTTTTGTCTTTAACAAAGTAATGAAATCTCCCTTTATAAAACTTTGTTCACTTGCAAGCTGCATGGTTTAAGCTGCATGGCTGTGAATTTGTGACATCAGCTGTTTCACCTCAATATATCTAAATCCTATTTACGTGTACAATTTTGTTGTAATTTTGTCTAAAAATATATGAGTTCTTCAACTTGACGTTTTAGGACCAGTGCAGTTCTTATGCATATATATTCAATTTCTAAACATTCTATACATGCAATGGGTCTGCCTTTGTTTTTTCAGCAATGTCATTAAGTGTTGCCGCTTCGGGGCGTATAATGAGTTTTGCTTCATGTTGGGTGCTGGCAATGAATGCTGAGATGCTGTTATTAAATGACTAGATCAGGTACTACAAAGCCATTGCATCATTGCATCATGTCGGCCTGCAGACAGTGTGCCTACAGGCTGTTTAAAATATGTCTACACTTGTGAATCTTTTAGTCCAGGAGTTTGATGCACATATGTTTTTTTATCAGCTGAATTCCACACGCTATCTCTGTTTATGGAGTTTCCTCATTGAATCTTTGACACTGAATTCTGTTTGCTTTTCTCAATTGATGATGTGTTAAGTTTTTTGTTATTTTTACTCAAAGTCTACATTTTTATATTAGTGCTATGCTTTGAATACACTCAATTGTTGTTTTGAAAAGATAACAACATAATATCCTTGCTATCGTCTTATGATCTGAAATAGAAGGATAAGACATCTAAAGGATCATTGCCGACTGAAAATGCTTCTTCTGCTTCGTTTCTCCTGGCTGTGGCATTTCTTCCAGCTTTCACGTCTAACTCACTCTATCATAATGCTAGACATGTCAATCAGAGCTATGCGACAGAACACTCATCTCCCAAGGAGATTATCTGTCATCAGAGGATGGAGAAACTTGAAAATCCCCCTTTCCTTCCACTGCTCCAATTGAGGGCTTGAGGAGTAGCCTATCTCCTCCTCAGTGATTAAAGTGGGAGATTGAGTGTGTTTGCGGAGCACACAGAGAGGCTCATTACAATGCACTAGCATGTTGTTGGAAATAGCTCTAGCCAGGAGCTGTAATCCAGAATGTGCTTAATGAGGGGCCACCCACCCTCTTCATGGGTCTAAGGAGTCAGACAAACCTGAAGAGCAGAACGAGAGGGAGAAGCAGAAAGAGAAACAACTTTTCCACCAAGATGTCACTCTTCACAGCGTTTGAAAAATTATAATAATATGGCTCACTGCTGACATTTAAGCCTTTCCGTCCTCTACTGCCTCTATTTAAATGGAATTCATGTCAGATAGTTGTTCAAAGAAAAAAAAAATCATAAAATATGGATAGAGTTACAGGAGCAAGATTGCTTTTAAACAAAGATAATGCAGGACAAGAAACCTAAAGATAGGTTATGGTGATAAAGTGATGCAATATGACAATTTATTGATGCTCAGGCATCATTGAGCTCCCTGTACATTTTGGATCTAAAATACTGAACTACTGAGTTTGATCTTAGAAGTGTGCTTGCAAAGTAAGCCTTCAGTTGTTGTCGAGTTCACTGTAATGTGCAAAAATAGTGTGTTTGCCATCAATGTTTGAATAAAGTTCCACTCACAGTAATGCAAAGGCTCAACACAAATAGCACCTCAAGGACTGGGCTTTCTTGCTGTAAATATTCAGCTTAGAACACAGAAAAGTCAAATAAGTAGTCATCATAAAACATCATTTTCCAGAGGTGTGACCAAGTCACTGTGTTGCAAGTCTCAAGTAAGTCTCAAGTCTCTGTCCTCAAGTCCGAGTCAAGTCTCAAGTAAAGACAGGCAAAAGTCGAGTCAAGTCTCAAGTCAGGAACCTTTAATTTCAAGTCATTTCGAGTCGTTTTTATTATTATTTTTTTTATAATTTGCAATTATACATAAAATTCAAATAATAGACCATTTGTTCGTTTTAAAATATGTATGTATCTCAAATGATAGAACATGTGTAGCTGAACACAAAGTATAAAAAATATTTTTAAATTGGACCACTTTATTGCCCAGTTCTGTTAAACTTGATATTCAATAAAAAAAGACGAAAATGCTGACATTTCCACAGCACAATACAAAGAACCATAACAGCAGTTTTTTCCTCTTTTCTCTGACCTGTCAAAACAATATATTGTCAATATAATTTCCCAACGTAGATGTCTTCAAATACACCAACCATCCTTAGATGATACTAGACCCGGCTCATCATCATGATGGGACAGAGAGACTCTGTTCCCTGTGTTCAGGTCCAGAATCTGCTTTCTGTTCCGGAGCCCCGCTCACTATCCACCGGCTTCCTGAGCTAACACGGTGCACATTATTTGTGGAGGCATTTGAAGGACCGGATTTATGGTAAATAATCACCAATTTAACCCGGAGTACACATGCTAACACGAAGTTAGCTAAAGTCAACTATCTTACAGCAAAAGAAAAGCGCCACCTACCGATCTTTGTGAAGCTTCAAATGCCGGACAAAGTTGGACGTCGTGGCATCTCCATCCGATATTCTCTTCTTGCATGTTTTACAAGTTGCAGTTCGTTTTTTAGTCAAAAGTTCATAACCTACGTAGCCAAAAGAAATTACTCGCGGAAGCATATTCGAGCGGTTATTTCGTATTTCGTTCCCTGAGCTCTGCAGCTTTGCCGCGTTTTTTTAAACGTCCAAATCCTGTTAATTTGATTGGTTGTGCTGCAGCTACGTACACATACATACATAAGGAGAGAGGAAAACCATAGTGACGGTCTGCGCATATTGATACGGAATGAGTGACATTAATTAATGACGCCACTTTATAAATAATGTGTTTTAAATTTTAAGACTTTGAGTAAAAAATATCAAGTCTTTTCAAGTAAACAGCTTCAAGTCGAGTCAAGTCCCAAGTCAATGGCATGAAAGTCAAAGTCAAGTCCGAGTCTGTGAGCATTTTTTCAAGTCAAGTCTCAAGTCGTGATTTTAACGACTCGAGTCTGACTCGAGTCCAAGTCATGTGACTCGAGTCCCCACCTCTGTCATTTTCCTTAAGAGCTTCTTTTAAGAATGATGCAAGGTTTTATTAGCATTTAGATTTGAAACATGCTCATACAACTGAATTCCCGTTGCTCCAGTTAGTGTAATTTGGCAACTTCCTTGAAGCAGTGATTGGGAATGTTTTCCAGTTTTTTCACTGAAAGTACCAATAAATATCAATAAACTTAAAAATGTGATTAAATGTATCATTTGACTATGAGCAGTCAAGTGATACAACTCACAATTTGTTATGTGACTGTTGTTCAAACTAAGCATGTTACACATTTTTTCAAGAACTGTATTTATGTTTGTGGAACCATTCAGTCAAAGTTATCAAAAAAAAAAGTTCTTATTGTGACTGTTATCGTCATCACAATAGTGCCACAAAATATTATGGTAAAACTTGAAATCCATATTGTTAGCTTTGTAGTTACCATGAGCAACAAAAATGTTATAGTTGCAGTGTTTGCAGCCCTTCATTCCACATTTCTGAGTGTTGAATTTAGAAAAAAATTATATCATTGTATATCTTTTCTATTAACCAATTATATTTTCTTTTAATGTTAGCCTAGTCTAGCGGTCTTGGATGGTTTGCCTATCAATTGTAGGGCTACCCGACAGAAACACATGAGTACGGCACATGCTGCACTCTGAACCCCAAAATATATGCAATTTCCACAAAGGATGGACAGTAATAATATTCCAGTTAAATTTAATTTATATATCATATCTATCATAAAATTTTTACCTGACAAGGGCAAGAACTAAGACAGTTTAAATAATTGACCAAAAAAATGACAAATATTTTCATGGACAAAATTTCTAGGTGCAGCCAACGTGCTGAGGGGATCCATTTTGGTGGCCTTAGGATCGCATCTCTGCTTATTGCGGATGATGTGGTCCTATTGGCTTCATCACGTCGTGATCTGCAACTCTCGCTGGAGCGGTTAGCAGCCGAGTGTGAAGCGGCCAGGATGAGGATCAGTGCCTCCAAATCTGAGGCCATGGTCTTGAGCAGGAAAAGGTAGAGATCGGGGGGGTCCTGCCCCAAGTGAGGAGTATAAGTATCTTGGGATCTTGTTCACGACTGAGAGAAGGAGGGAGCAGGAGATTGACAGGCGGATTGGCGCAGCATCTGCCGTGAAGCAGGGGCTATACCGGTGTGTCGTGGTGAAGAGAGATCTGACTCAAAAAGTGAAGCTCTCGATTTACCAGTCGATCTACCTTCCCACCTTCATCTATGGTCATGAGCTTTGGGTCATGACTGAAAGAACAAGATCGCAGATACAAGCGGCCGAAATGGGTTTTCTCTGAAGGGTGTCTGGGCTCTCCCTTAGAGATAGGGTGAGAAGCTCAGACATTCGGGAGGGACTCAGAGTAGAGCCGCTGCTCCTTCACGTCGAGGACAGCCAGTTGAGGTGGCTCGGGCATCTGGTCAGGATGCCTCCTGTACGCCTCCCTGGTGAGGTGTTCCGGGCACGTCCCACTGGGAGGAGGACCCGGGGAATGCTGGAGGGACTATGTATCTCGGCTGTCCTGGGAATACTTTGGGATTCCCCCGGAGGAGCTGGAAGAAGTGGCTGGGGAGAGGAAAGTCAGGGCCTCCCTTCTGAAGTTGCTACCCCCGCGACCTGACCCCGGATAAAGCAGAAGATGGATGGATGGATGGATGCTAACCACAATTACATCTTTAAAAAAATTTCTTCAGATTAAAATTGAAAATAATCTAAGAATTTATTTTTCAAAGTTCACAATTTTTAAATTAAAAAAAAAAAAAAGACAAGAAAATCAAATGAAATCTTATTCAAAACAAAAGAGAACATTATCAGAGGATCATAAAATATTGTGGTACAGGTAAACATCTCATCATCTCTAAACTTTGTCTCTTGCAACCTTTTTGGAGAACCATTTCCCAACATGCAGCGTTTCAGAAGTTTAGTGAAATTAGCTCAGTTCTCCAGAACCATAAAATCACAGTGGGACAAAAGAAGGTGGGGTGGAGAAGGAGTGGCTGGTGGCCAGATGCCAGATTAAACTCTCCTGAGAGGACCATGGGCACTGGGCAAAAATATCTCAGCCAGAGCTTTGTTGTGATACATCAAATTCATAACCCTATTTTTACTCTTCTATAAATCTTAGTGAGAAAAAACCTAAATGACCAGGGACTGTGTAGGCTCTGCTTTGCAAGGAACATGGAAGCTGTCTCTCTGTACTCTGTTAGGTAATGACGCTCTAATGACCATTGTTTATTTTTGCTGTCGCAGAGTTCCCTTGAATCTAATCTATAACAGACTGGTTGAGCTAAATTAAAGTATCATTTAGAAAAATACTGACAAAATGAAAGAATAGCAACAAGAAAGAGGGTAAAGGTGAGGTGCATTCCCATGCTTTGCTAATTGCACTTATTTGCACTTATCATAGCAATTACTGTGAATATAAATGCAGCAGTAGGGTTAGAGAATGTTGCAGGTAAGTGTCTCGGGTGACGTTGTGGTAAAAGATGGAGTTGGCACCATTTCACATGCTGGGGGTTGTAATGCAATAATTCAAAGAATTTAATCTTGGTTATACCTTGGATGTCATACTGCAATGAATTCCTGCTCTGCAGCAGATGATCCATCAGTACGCCATAAAAAATCCATTTGCATTATAAAGGAACAGCTTCTCCAACACCTCAAGAACAGCAGTAAACTAATGATACATTGCCACTCTGTAAGTGGTCAGTCGCCTTCAGAGAACATAATTACTAGCAGTATTTGTGGGGCTCAAAGTGCTTTATGTTGAAAATTGTAGATTTAATTAGCAGTTACTAACAGAAAAAAAAATAGAAGACATATCAATAATCATGCATGCATTAAGGGAATTGTTTCTGTTATATGGAAGTCACGATTATGGAGTATATTGAGATCAGAATGCGGTTTAGGCAAGTAAATATCACTTATTTACTTCAGTCTTATTACTGGTTATCTGAGGCCAGTTGCAAAAGTTTCCTAACTTTATTAGCTGTCAAAGTTACTTAGGAAATATTGTTTAAATAAAATTGCTTGGATTTGATCAATTTACTTCTAACTTTTAGAAGAAAACCTTTCTCTTTCTGGACATGAAAATAGTTAATGGTCTGTTTATCTCTGTTACTGGAGCATGAAGAAAAGCACTACATTCACACTCCCCAGTGGCTTTAATATAAATTAATGATGTACAAACCCTGGTAATTAATTGTGCAGCCCACATGCACTTTCTCACACTACCAGCTTACTAGGCAAAGGGCAAAAACTGCAAATGCTTGTTGTGTGTACACTTCATAATTAGATTTACAATGTGACGACAACTAGAAGCAACAACAAGACTATGAAACATTAGCCACTACTATTTCTAAAACTCAACTACAACCAGCAAAATAAAAACAAGTATAATCATAAATAATTGTAAATGTAGCTTCTTTGCTTTCAGAAGTTAAATAATACATGTTGGAAATGGCAGTGGCAGGGACAATGTTCAGGGTAGGTAGAAGGTTTGATTGTCAATTTACTTTAAGTTTATTTTTTACCATATTGAGTATGAAACACAATAGGCCTGACTACTCAGAACCTTATCTGATACAGTCTAGGCCCCAAAATAAGGAAACAGATATTTCTAGTAGTCTGTCCTCTGAGAGTGCTAAAAGCGGAACATATATCGATACCTATCGATTTACAGATACACTTACATCCTTTTATGCAATTCTCAGAAATTGAATATTATTTTATTCATGACAGTGTGTAAATTGTTAGTCTTGTCAAATGGCATATAAGTAAAGTTTATGTAAAATTTGGACTGAATCCTTAACGGAAAGTCTTGATACTCTGTAATCTGTGCATCAGCTTTAGATTTGTGCAGCTTTGCCCTGTCAAAATGATGGAAAACCAACCAAGAAAAAATAATAGTGAATTGAATAGTACATGACAGCCTTCAGATTGTATCTAAACATTAACCTAAGAATTTTTTTTTGTCATAATAGCTATGTGTCATTGTTCCTACAATCAGAATCCTATTTGATTAAAGTTTCTTCAGACTGTAAGTGGAATATATGTTGCATAATAATTAGAGGTTATCACTCCCGTGTAATAGTGGAAGGTTAAAGCTAAAATTTAACAAAAATTATAGACTTAGGTCTTCCTTTTAGTCAGACACAAACAGCTCTGATATTGAAGATGGAACCATAGTTTGCTTCAATTTTCTGGCACTTTCCTGGCAAGCATGATAATGCAAGCATGATAATTCACCTGTCAGTGTTGCACAATGGCACAATTTCAATGTAAAATCAACTAATTGTAAAGGGTTTGTAGATATAAAGGCTTTACTAAAATGTATATTGTCAGCTATATAATAAATCACATCAAGTCATGATTGTGATTTATCTTCTTATGTACATGTCATCTGATATTCTTAAGACTCTTTCTTGTAGGCCACATATTCAACTGCCCTCTAACAACATATTACCTCCAAACACTTTTTGTCAAACCATAAGTCAAAGGGGATAACACTTCAATAAAATGGTTTTACAGTGCATATGTGATCCACAAAAGGTCTCACCTTTATTCGGGAGCACCACATCGGCGTGCTTAAAAGCCCTAGGCAAAGAGGCTTGTTAAGCAGAAGCCAAGCATCAGGATTTGGCAGCATTTCTTCTTGGCTGAGGCTAAGGCTACCAATACAATAAACACAGTTCATGTACAAATATGTCTCAGCAACAAACCACTTGACATTTTATATAAACTCACTTGTGCAAATTACCATTGTTTGAAGGACAGTTTTTATTTAAAAATGTAAGCCTTTATTGGGAAACTTTGACATTTACACCATCTAAAATGTGAAACTTTTACATACCAAGTTACATAAAATATATGATTTTCTACAGGTCATCATTACATCTCCCTTTTTACTGTAAAAAAATACATGTAAATTAGAAAGTGTAGAAAAATTGAGTACATCCTCAGAACTTAAAAAGACAAGTAGCTCCATACAGACATGAGCATGTCCATAAAACCAGAAGTTTTGGTAGTGTGCTGCTTGGGAGCATTTATGAGTGAGTTAACCCACTTTCAGGTAGGAAAGGCAGCAGCAATTATATTGGAGCATATAGTTTTTTACATTTCATCAACTGTAAAAAAAACAAAAACAGTCTTGCATTACATGTGAGAGGACACTTCTTTCAAAAATATGAAAACATTTAAGTTGCTGGCAAATTTCCAGAAGACTTAATGACAAACCAAGGTCAGCCCTCTGACACCTTCCCCCATCAGACAGAAAAACAAAAAAAGAAAAACATGGAGTTGGTGTATGGCTATATACGTATAACTTTGTATTAAAAAGAAATGTTTTAATACTTGATTGAAGTAGCTCTAAAAGTGGTGTAAGGGGATGCATTAAATTAAGTTTAATTAGGACAAGACCAAAAGAATGTTGTTTGGCAATCATTAACAACGTTGAAAACGAATTTTGCAGCAATCAGCATGAAAGTCTACCTTAGTCTACCTGTTAAGAAAGACCATTTAGTGGATACCTGGATTTGATCTGCTGCCAATAGACCTGCTCACCTTGCATGCACAGAATGCTTCTAATGTGTTTCCCATCAATTAACATTTCTGCTCCTCTAACAAACAGTCAGGTGAGAACAAAACTTGTTTTCTTTTTGTTGGGGGGAATTGTTTTTCTTTCTGTACCATGGCATACAAGAGTGAATGTATTGCATTTTTCCAGGGCTACATCCTTTTGCAAGCACACCTGAGTGAATTGATTACAAATGACTAATGCTACATGTAACAGGGCACTTAAACTGTTTGTTTTATTGAGTTTGAAAACACATCCTCCCACATTCATGGCAATGACGTTAGGCTTGTTTGAAGTATTTGCAATGTGGTCCTCATTATTTTTCACACAAAACGAGTACAGATCAAAAAGTGGAGAACAGAAGGGATTGTAAGGACTCATGAGAATGAGCAATAACCTTGCCAATGGCATTCATTGTATGAGTGTGTGTCATGAGTGTGTATCGGTATTTGTGTGTGGAGCATCAGTTTGCTTGGAGTAGACATATACTAGGCCAGCTGAGACAGCTTGTACACACCCCAGCATCTGGTTGGTCCCATGTAGACACACTTAAACACACGCCTACTTGCAAACACACATTTATTCTTCAAAGCAGGCCCATATTTACTGAGTATGCATCCATGAGGAGAGGAGAAGCAACCTTGTTGAAAGACAGTCTAGGCTTTCACCAAAGAGACGGTAAACTCTTTGGTTGTAGTAATTATGTTAGTGAAGGTTGAAAAACAGCAGTAAATCCAACAACAGCTTTTGGTAAACATGTCAAACTCTGTGTTTGGATGATTTTCATTAAAAAATCATCAAAGCTAATTCAAGACAGAGAAATAAGAGATAAAACTGAACAGATAAAATGAAACAAATTAAACTAAAAAACTAATTTGAAATGTTTCATCTTTGAATGGCTTGCCTCAGAGGAGCTCCTGCAAAATGTAATAGTACAGGAAAGTTAAAGTAATGATTTAATTTCTTCATAGTTTCACAGATTTGAAATAAGTAGGATCCACTATATGGTTGTAAATATTACATGAGTCAGGTCATTGAGAGAGTAATTGGCTTTTAGAGTTGGCTGATAGTGCTCTACCATCCTTGCTGAGATTTATAATGTTGACTTACTGTACAAGACACAGAAGGTAATCACTGACACAGTTTGTCCCAAAGTGCAATCTATCTCTCACCCTCCAGCATTAGAAAAGGAGTGCAATTCTTTAAGGGCAAACAGGTGTCAACCTCAATCAACTTGGAATTCTTAATACATAAAAAGGTCCAACTGGAGAAAAAAAGAAAGTAAGGATTCATCTGTTAAAATTAGATCAAGGCAAATCCAAAGCTTGATTCTAAATGCATTTTTTTTGTCTTTCCATTTGATCTCTGCTAATTCATCTTCAAGTCTCCCCACTCGTTCTCTCTAGGTTTTGTTGGAATTAAATTGATTTGCATAATGAAAGACGATCAAATTTGCAGTGCAGAAGTAAAATAGAAATAAAAAAAGGACTTTCCTCTGAGGGCGAATGGGGTAGGAGCCACATGAGAAAGGGAGAGTTGAAAGAAAGAAACAATAAAATGCAATTATACAGCTTCAATAAACCCATAATTCCAGCACGTACAAAAATACCCAGATAGGCGGTTCATATTATTTCATTTGACAAAGCTGTAAAGGCTCATTCATAGCTGCACATGCCTCACAAAGCCACAAATGGTCTAATCATTTTATTTTTTTCTTTTGAAGGGAATTAGTATGTTGCTAGCCCTTGTGACTGTCTTCACTTTCTAGGTGTTATTACTAATTACATTTCTGCTATGATGGTAATGCTCAGCAATCTCCAACAAAGAAACTCATCTAATTATTCAGTGTTGTATATATCAGGACAGGGTGCCATTCTGAGGTGGTGGAATTATTTTATTTCCAGCACCTTTGTGTTCTGATGTTTATGAAATGTTGATATCTACCAAATGTTAATATGAATCCCAAAAAGAAAGAGAAAATGAGACATAAATTAGCCTTCTATTAGTGTATCCAAAGTAACTAAACTAGCTTTGCCTTAAACTTTGCTTTGAGAAATAAATTTTTCTTATATTGATTTTTTTTTTATTAGAAAAAAAAGAAAAATAAAGATGCTTCATTCTTTGTAAAGTCATTTTCAAGAATCACCAGCCTAACAAACATATCCTAGACACAGAAGCAGGTAAATATCTTCTCTTTGCTTCATGTAACAGCTTGGCTTGGCAAAACTGAAAGGATTTCCTAATTATTTCTTTACTAATTAACAGCCATTTTTAACCAGTTTCTAAAAATGTTACAAAACACAAAATCCTGTTTCATTCAAAATTGTAAAGTGTAAAGGTAACTTTTAATTTGATAAGTAAAAAGGCAAACCATAGAAACATAGCTCACAAGATGAATAGCTCATTCATGAAAATAGAAAAGGGGCTTAACTAAGGTTTACCTACTGCTCTGGTTCACCTGTGCCAACATATTTTTCTCCAAAAAGAGTACTTTAATGAGACAAAATGATAATCTTTGCACATTTAATTTTGTTTTTATATTTTCTCCAGCCTTAAACAATTTATATAAACATGTACCAAGCATGTTTATTGTAAATGTGTTATAAAAGACCTATTGTGTTATAAAAGACCTATTTACAGAAAGGAAATTGGATTTATTACAGTTTCTATTTATTAATGTTTTAAATGTCTTAAAGTTTTAAAGCTATTTAAACTGTTGTTTTACTTAACATGAGACAGCTCAGCAAGTGCATTCAAGGCTTTTGTTTTGTTTCCTTCGTCTCATTCCTTGTGTGTCCTGTGTTTGGATCCTCTTTTCAGCCACCATCCTCTTACATCATGACAAACAGTTCTATTGCCAGACCCTTAAGTGTCTAAAATATTTATAAATCATAATTTATTCAGGTGAAATGTAGGTTTAAATTTTAAAATGCTTAGAGGAGGCTTTTAGTGCCAACACATCTGGAGGCTGCACAGTGGCGCAGTTGGTAGCACTGTTGCCTTGCAGCAAGAAGGTCCTGGGTTCGATTCCCGGCCGGGGTCTTTCTGCATGGAGTTTGCATGTTCTCCCTGTGCATGCGTGGGTTCTCTCCGGGTACTCCGGCTTCCTCCCACAGTCCAAAAACATGACTGTCAGGTCAATTGGTTTCTCTAAATTCTCCCTAGGTGTGAGTGTGTGTGTGCATGGTTGTTTGTCCTGTATGTCTCTGTGTTGCCCTGCGACAGACTGGCGACCTGTCCAGGGTGTACCCCGCCTCTCGCCCGGAACGTAGCTGGAGATGGGCACCAGCAACCCTCCCGACCCCATTAGGGACAAGGGTGAACAGAAAATGGATGGATGGATGGACATCTGGAGACAACAACAACACTAAAGAGCCATCAAGAAGGTTTACTCAGAGCTTTGTGTTTCAGGCAAATCCCTTAACTGTACTTTCCATCAACACACAGCCACATATTAGTGTATTAAAATTCGCTGAGTTAGTAAAATTTTAAGACTGCACACATAATATATGAAACAAAAAAATGATATGCTACTAAAAAATATTCAGAAATTGTTTACGGAACGGAATGAGAGATGTGATAACAAGGATATTTAACTTAAAACAACCATGTACTGTATAAATGCTATTAAAAAGTATGTGTCTCTCTGTTGCTGGCTTTAAGCTTTTGAATAGTTTGGCAAAAGACTTCAAACTAAGTAATATCATGAAAAAGTATAAAATGAATTAAAACATAAAATGATTAGAAGCTATTAAGGAAATTGAACATTTGAAATCTAATTAAAACCTTTGTGGTGGTGATTTACTTTTTAATCGTTTTGTTTTTTGTTCCTCTCAGGGCCAGGGACCTGTCCAGGTGGACAGCTATCCTGTCCATCTATCCCACCTCTCGTCCGTTGACAAATGGAGATAGGCACCAGCACTGTCGCGATAAGCATGTTAGATAATGGATGGATGGGTTTTTGATTCTTTTTCTTCTTCTTCTCGTGTTTGTATTCAATTCATGATTCTGTGTGTTGTTAATATACTAAAGCTATGAAGAGTGAAACCGCTTTATTTTAATGAACAAGTAAGAATAGGCTCTTATATCTTATGACGTTTAATATTTGACTTTTTTTGAATCTCATTGAATGCAGTAGGAATACTTATAGACTTTTAAGAAATGTTATTATTATTGTCTGTCTTTGGCAACAGTTGTCCATCTAATCTTACCCCTTCTCATTGCATCCAAGTGTACTAAACAATTATTATTTTGTTTTTAGTTTTTGTGTTTGTGTGTTTATTTAAATGTAGTTGACTACTTATCCACTTTCCCACTCCTAAAGACAAAAGGTCATAATTAAGAAAAAAATGTGCTAAACAGGCAGATTATTACAAAACCATTTTTAGTGATCTGTGTGTAATTGCTAGTGTCAAGAAAATCCGAGCTCATCCCACTTCCCCATGCTGGAGATTTTAGTTTAACAGTAATAATAAATAAAGTTATCTTTAAAATGAATCACTCAAGTGACATCAAGGCCCAACAGTAGACTTAAGTGTCAATAAAGTTAGTTTAACAGTAATAATAAATAAAGTTATCTTTAAAATGAATCACTCAAGTGACATCAAGGCCCAACAGTAGACTTAAGTGTCAATAAAATAAATCTAGTTGTGTGTGTTGTTTTTGTCTCATGCAAACTTTGCTTTAATTCTACTTTTTTCTATCTAATCATAAGAAATCATAGTCAGTCAGAGAGAGTCATTAAACAGGAAAAGCAGGTTTCCTGGAAAAAGAGGAAGTTTCTAGCCTGCAGATTTATAAAAATAGCTGAGACTACTTCTTAGTTTAAAGCATGAAAGTTTTAAAGAATGAAATCTAAACATTATTAGTAATTGGATAAGATTCAAAGTAAAATACTTATATTAATATTGGTTTAATTGTAATAATACTTACACTTACATTTGTGAGAACACTTACAAGAAAAACAAGTAACTGTAACTTTGGTATTATATAATTAGAATCATGGATTATTCTTGGTTTCTTTTCAGAAAAACATCTGTAATAACTCACATTAAGATTATAATAAATATAATTAATAAGTTATAGTTATAAAATTATAAATGAATGCTAAATCAGAGAAGCTAAAGAAAATAAATGTGATATAAATGTGATTTTGACATTGAACTTGAAATGGTGTAAAAGGTTATAAAACTGCAATTAAACATCACTGATATGTTGGAGGTAGATGGTAGGTAAAAGGTTGTGCAGGCAAGGGACACAGGAGGTTGAGCAACCCTGAGACATTGGCACAGACATCAGGAAATGTCTGTAAGACAGTGATGGATATGAGATCATCTGTCTAAGCAGACAGCAGGCGCACCAAGGGGGTGGATGAACCCTATATAAGGTGAGTGCAAAAGAGGAACCGTTCGTTGGATCCTCCGGGCAGCTTCGAGCCAAGATCGAGATGGACAAAGAACTCTGCAGCTGAAGAAGAGCCGGGGCCACGGAGCCGGAGACTGTCCTGCACATGGAGACCAACCCGTCTGGCCCACAATCTGTGGCTTCGAATCGCACTTCTCTCATCGGCTGGGTTCTGACCCCAAAGACAAAGATGAAGACAAAGACAAGGAAGAAGAACTGGTGCCTTTTTTCCTGCCAGCACCAAGTCCTGTGTGACCTCAGCATCCATGCGGAGAGGAAGCTCATCAGACCTGCGGAGATCCTGGCCTTCGCCGATCAACATCTTCCTCCTGCTGCCACACCTTCTTCATCATCAAGCCAGGTCTGGGGTTCGAAACGCCAAACTCCGTCCGTCTCTCTCAAAGGTTCCCTTTTTTAGTTCTCAGTGTCAGCAGTAGGGAAAGATAGACTAGATGATTGATTTTACTTATTTGATTATTTCTGCTACTGAATTAAGCTGTACTGACCCTTGCAAAACTGCCTTACTAATAAAATATTTAGCATAAAGAAAATCTAAAGATGTTGTGGACATTCAGTTAATGAGTCACATTAAAGTTCTTTGATGGTTGTAAAATAGCTGTGATGTTTGATTCTGGAGAGGAAAAAGTGGAAAATGTTTTTAGGTTGCTGGTAGCCCATATTTAAAACCTCATCCTTGGGACTCGCCCGAGTCACTAAAACCTACCTGGTTCAATAACAAATGCAAGTTGTAAAATAGAGAACGAGCGACCGTTAACAGGTGTGCTCTGTGAAACTAGTTGGCTGTAGGCTGCTCAGTCTGGCTAATTCACAGGGGGAAGAAGGGTGGGACACCTGGATGTAGGCCGTCAGATAACCAGGCGAATCGTTTCTCGAAACCAGCTTAAACAGAGTTTACTTCAGTTCTGGACAGGGTAAATCCCAGCAGATTTAGGAAACTCAACGGACCCGTTAGACGGAGAGCTGGTAGCACATCTCCCCTCTCAGAAGAGGAAGTACGAGAGTGAGAGAGTAGAGACAGAAAGGAGGGGGGGGGGGTGTTGCGCAACAACAAGTGGCGCCCAACGTGGGGCCCAGTCCAACGGAGTAGGAGGGCCCTATGGCCAAGTTAGTAAAAACAGATGTGAGGATCTGAATAGCTCACTTGGCTTGTTAACTCTTAAGGAATAGAGTTAATGGTGACTGATAAGGCCGTCAGTCACAACCCTTGCAGTAACTGTATGGCATACAGGTGAGGGAAGGCTCCTACTGAGGATAAATGACCGGATCCAGACAGTGAAGCTAGTAGCCAACATAGTCTAGACCCATCCCTGCTCGAAGGCTAAAGAGAGGCTTTGGGGGATAGACAACTTGAACCGACAGAGAGACGGAGTGATGGATGATCACTTCGAGGAGGAAAATCTGGGGAAGAAACCGGAGGAAGCCGGCCGTCCAGATCGTTTGGAAAAGGAGGAGACCTCAACAGAACTGCATCAGCTTCTACACAGCTACTGTGACTCAGACCTGAAGCAAGTGGGGAAGTTGGTTCCAAGAATGAGGAACTGAAACATCAACCCCTGACAAAGGAAAGCTGGCTCACTCTTGCTGGAGTGGTTCGTGATGTAATGCTGACCAGACCAGCCAGCAACCATGCAGAGGAGACGGAGAAAGGTGTCATCAGCCGACGATGGATGAGCAAGCACACCGCGTCCTCCACTGCAGCCATCGAGAAGACATCCGGCAACAGAGGAACAAACACCAGCAGCTGACATCATCACACAGACGCAGACATGGTTAAAGACATCCTGCTGGACCCGGAGCTTGAAATTGGGCCAGCACAACCCACCAGTAAGAAACGACCGCAAGAGACATCTGAGAAGCCAGAACAACCGGAATGGACAATCTACACCGATGGATCCAGAAAGGGGTCCGACCAGTCGGCATACTGGGGATTTATTCTGAAGCAGGATGGCAGAGAGAAATGCCGTCAGAAAGGAAAAGCTCCCGGTAGTGCTCAAGCCGGAGAAGTAACGGCAGTACTGGAAGGATTGCTGGAGCTGGTGAAAAGGAAAATCAAGAGTGCCAGGTTAGTAACTGACAGTTACTACTGTGCTCAGGCCCTTAGAGAGGACTTGGCCATTTGGGAAGAAAATGGTTTCGAGACTGCAAAGGGCAAGCCCGTGGCACACAAAGATTTGTGGAAAAAGATTGCTGAGCTAAAAATGCAGTTGGAGATAGAAGTTGAGCATCAAAGAGCACACACGCATGAGGGAGCTCATTGGCGTGGGAATGATGAAGTGGACTGTTATGTCCAACAAAGGAAGATCGTCTTTGTCGGTACCGAGAAGTGGGACAGAACACCTAAGGACAGGTGGTCCTAGAGTAGCACGGGGAGCAGGTAGTACGGTGCGTGCATAAGGCCCTCGAATATGCAGGCGTGCTACACCCCCGTGAAGAACTGAGCAAGCAGGACTGCTGGATGTCCCTTCAGCCCATCCGATGCAGCTGTGTGACTTTGAGGTATGTGGTCGATACGCAGGGCACCCAGGGCAGCGGATGGAAGGTTTGTTCATCAAGAGCACAGTCCCATGGGGTTCAGTCTGCATGGATGTAGCAGAGCCAATGGGATAACAGGAAAGAGAGGTGAGAAGTACCTCTTGGTGCTGATGGACACAGTGACAACTGCTAGAAGAGCAGGTCTTCCCCTGCAGAGGAACTCCGTTCACGTCACAGAAAGCAGGGAGGCGAAGACACTTCTCCTTTTTGCTTAGAGAAGGAAAAGGGAAGTTGCAGCTTGAAGTGTCACTGAAAACAGGGCAGAGAGTTTGGATTAAAGCTCAAGATCGGCCTGCATCTACGGTGATCAAGCTGAGATTCAACGCCCGAGATTTTGTAAAGTAAGTACTGAACTTCAACACAGTACTACTGATGAAGAAAGGGGTCCATGAGGAAGCAGTGCTCAAGCCAGTTCTTAGCTACAGCGAACCAGAACATTACAAGAAGATGGCCAGAGAATCAAGCACCATGCCATCCTATATTAGACTGGCCACTATTACAGGAAGGTTGCCGTTCAAAGAACAACTTCAAGGCTTTGGACTGGGAGGGCCGTGAAGAAATTGGATTATGCTAAAGAAGAACTCCTGTCACAACCTGATGGATTAAAATGGAAAAGGATCATGATTACGGATAAAGCGTCATGATGCTTATGCTTTTTGCTTTGCTCTGCTGAACAGCCAGAAAAGTTTTTTTTTTGAGGCCTTCTGTCTCAGCCCATCTTCCCTAAAGAACCATTCCACATCCTGAAGAACCGACAGTTCATCCAGCGAAGGTTCCTGTAGAAGAATCAGAGCGATCCAAGTTTTCTTCGACATTCATCACCTCATGGGGGAAATCAAAACTCCAAAGAGGGGGTGTCAAGAGAAGTGGAGTTTTGATGACTACACTGAGCCCTCTGTGAAAACTGAGGATGAAGAATCTGCATCTTCACATCCCAGACGAACTTCTTCTCTTTCTAGGGGATGAGGACGGCGAACTGCAGGAGGGTGATGGACTCCCAGCATGTGAAAGGTCTGACCTCGTGGAGGGGGTGTCAAGAAAATCCGAGCTCATCCCACTTCCCCATGCTGGAGATTTTAGTTTAACAGTAATAATAAATAAAGTTATCTTTAAAATGAATCACTCAAGTGACATCAAGGCCCAACAGTAGACTTAAGTGTCAATAAAGTTAGTTTAACAGTAATAATAAATAAAGTTATCTTTAAAATGAATCACTCAAGTGACATCAAGGCCCAACAGTAGACTTAAGTGTCAATAAAATAAATCTAGTTGTGTGTGTTGTTTTTGTCTCATGCAAACTTTGCTTTAATTCTACTTTTTTCTATCTAATCATAAGAAATCATAGTCAGTCAGAGAGAGTCATTAAACAGGAAAAGCAGGTTTCCTGGAAAAAGAGGAAGTTTCTAGCCTGCAGATTTATAAAAATAGCTGAGACTACTTCTTAGTTTAAAGCATGAAAGTTTTAAAGAATGAAATCTAAACATTATTAGTAATTGGATAAGATTCAAAGTAAAATACTTATATTAATATTGGTTTAATTGTAATAATACTTACACTTACATTTGTGAGAACACTTACAAGAAAAACAAGTAACTGTAACTTTGGTATTATATAATTAGAATCATGGATTATTCTTGGTTTCTTTTCAGAAAAACATCTGTAATAACTCACATTAAGATTATAATAAATATAATTAATAAGTTATAGTTATAAAATTATAAATGAATGCTAAATCAGAGAAGCTAAAGAAAATAAATGTGATATAAATGTGATTTTGACATTGAACTTGAAATGGTGTAAAAGGTTATAAAACTGCAATTAAACATCACTGATATGTTGGAGGTAGATGGTAGGTAAAAGGTTGTGCAGGCAAGGGACACAGGAGGTTGAGCAACCCTGAGACATTGGCACAGACATCAGGAAATGTCTGTAAGACAGTGATGGATATGAGATCATCTGTCTAAGCAGACAGCAGGCGCACCAAGGGGGTGGATGAACCCTATATAAGGTGAGTGCAAAAGAGGAACCGTTCGTTGGATCCTCCGGGCAGCTTCGAGCCAAGATCGAGATGGACAAAGAACTCTGCAGCTGAAGAAGAGCCGGGGCCACGGAGCCGGAGACTGTCCTGCACATGGAGACCAACCCGTCTGGCCCACAATCTGTGGCTTCGAATCGCACTTCTCTCATCGGCTGGGTTCTGACCCCAAAGACAAAGATGAAGACAAAGACAAGGAAGAAGAACTGGTGCCTTTTTTCCTGCCAGCACCAAGTCCTGTGTGACCTCAGCATCCATGCGGAGAGGAAGCTCATCAGACCTGCGGAGATCCTGGCCTTCGCCGATCAACATCTTCCTCCTGCTGCCACACCTTCTTCATCATCAAGCCAGGTCTGGGGTTCGAAACGCCAAACTCCGTCCGTCTCTCTCAAAGGTTCCCTTTTTTAGTTCTCAGTGTCAGCAGTAGGGAAAGATAGACTAGATGATTGATTTTACTTATTTGATTATTTCTGCTACTGAATTAAGCTGTACTGACCCTTGCAAAACTGCCTTACTAATAAAATATTTAGCATAAAGAAAATCTAAAGATGTTGTGGACATTCAGTTAATGAGTCACATTAAAGTTCTTTGATGGTTGTAAAATAGCTGTGATGTTTGATTCTGGAGAGGAAAAAGTGGAAAATGTTTTTAGGTTGCTGGTAGCCCATATTTAAAACCTCATCCTTGGGACTCGCCCGAGTCACTAAAACCTACCTGGTTCAATAACAAATGCAAGTTGTAAAATAGAGAACGAGCGACCGTTAACAGGTGTGCTCTGTGAAACTAGTTGGCTGTAGGCTGCTCAGTCTGGCTAATTCACAGGGGGAAGAAGGGTGGGACACCTGGATGTAGGCCGTCAGATAACCAGGCGAATCGTTTCTCGAAACCAGCTTAAACAGAGTTTACTTCAGTTCTGGACAGGGTAAATCCCAGCAGATTTAGGAAACTCAACGGACCCGTTAGACGGAGAGCTGGTAGCACATCTCCCCTCTCAGAAGAGGAAGTACGAGAGTGAGAGAGTAGAGACAGAAAGGAGGGGGGGGGGTGTTGCGCAACAACACTAGTTACCACATAACACCAAGAAACCAAACTACCTTTACCACAGCTTCTTAAATGGGAATATTTAAAGATCTGTATTTCACCCCGATCCTTATGAAACTTTTTACACTTTGTCACACAAACACCTTAAAACAGATAGAAAAACCTGTCAGAATGACAAAAAACATTGCTGCACAAAGTATCAAACTTTCCAGAAGGACAAGGACATGGAAAACTTAGAACAAAGAGAGATAAGTCTCGTTTTGACAAGCACTTAAGTTCAAGTAGTTACTGTGATAGCAAATTTTTATGTGGGGGAGTTGTGATGTCTATAGGGACTAAAAGTGAGAAACATCAAACCACAAAAACAAACAATAGTATAAAGAGGCTGGCATAAAACAACTGATTCCTAGTAGGAAAAGCAGTACACATGTGGCAGCATCAAGTGATGTTGCATGGTTGAAATCTTTAAGTTGTTTTTAACCATGCTCAGATTATAAAGGAGAAATCTGTGTTGGATAACATACTTCAGTTTTCACAATTATCAGTACCCTTGGTGTATTTGTAAAAAAAAAAAAAAGTCTTTAAACTAAATTAATCTTTTATTGCAGCAGCATTGTCTCAGACTTAGCAATTTGGAAGAAATCAACCAGATTTAGATTGTAGTGGAATCCATTCTTTTAGAGCTTGAGAAGAAAGGTTGAGTCTTAGGTGGAAGGCCTGTCGTAAATGGCAAGAGGTCAAGAATCAAACCTTGAACAGCTGTGTTGAAAACTACAGCTTTCCATCTATTGTGTGCCTGCTTTACTACTGAACCATGTGGCATCCCAGCCAGGCATTAATTTGAATGCATTTATTAAAGTAGAAGAAAAATCAATTGTAAAATCTATTTTCTTTTATATAAGACATGTATTGATGTTCAAAAGTAAGGAAACTACAAGAACTGTGTCAAACAAGGCTGGATGGGGACAGGGCTTCTTTGATAGTGAGCGGGATTGTAAAATCAGTAGAATTACAGCACTAAATATTACAGAAAACTACATGGAAGTTGAAAAATCTCCATGACACCAACTTACTAATAAGATTAAACATATCTTTACCAGGGTTGCGGGGGCATGGGTTAATACTTGGTCAGTATATGCTGTGTGTGAATCAATAAATAATTAATGAATTGCAAACTTTAATTTAGATTTTGCCACCTACAAAGGACACCTGGGTTGTTCCCTGACTGTAAAGAAAACTATTTATCCTTCACTGTGTTAGTGCAAAACCTCTCATCCTCCAGTGTGTCTTTTCCTGGCAGGCTAAACCTTCAAGAAACAGAAGGATTAACTGATCCTTTTGCTTTTAACAACTATGGAGCTAAAACAATCTACACAAGATGCACAAAAGAAACAGCAAACCCAAAATCAATAACACTATATTAATTTCTTAGATGCCTGCATGTGTTAGTGCCAGTGATGCTTTACTGCAGAAGTGCTAAATTACTTTCTGTTTTCCTGAGCACTAATTCATAATTTGTGCTCATGCAAACAGGGCTTCTTTGAATGCTAGCAGAAGTTTTCTGCTCAAAGCCAATAGCAGATTTACTACAGAGCCTATGCTTATTTTTCTTTGATTTTTGGAGGGGGGTTAGGAGGGACTGGTAGGTATGTGGAACAGAAGTCCTCTCTTTTGTGTTTTAAAGGCTTTCCTAAGGAGGTTAATCATCAGTCAGCTTGCTTATTTAGTACTTCTCAGTCAAAGAATTAGCAGGTTTAATAACATAATAACATAACATAATAGGTACGTAAAAGATCATGGAAGGTTAGAAGTGTAAAATTTAAAACACAATCTCATCAATTTCCCATGCATTTGTAATGCAAACCAGGGCCATGTCTGTCATGTAGCTGCCTCAGGCCTCAGCCCCCCTGTCTCCTTGCACTGGGGAAGTGATTTACAATTTAGATGCATGTAATAATTTGATGCCTTTATTCTTTCTTCATTGTGTTTGATCTTACGGACCTGTCTTCATTTTAAACTTTTTGTTGTAAATGTAACTTAACACAAACTTATGTTTTTTCTTCATGTTTTTATTTTATTTTCCTAAAACAAAGTGAACATTTTAGCAAACAATTGCTAAATTAGTAAAATAACAACAAAGAAGTAAAATACTTTCACCCAGCTTTAAGTAAAATACTTGTCAGTGCGTTAAAAACAAGTAATTTTATGATTAAAGGACACACTAAAAATCTCTGTCAGAGTGCAGTTTTTATAAAGACTCAATGGCCCTTGCAGTATAACAGTCATCTTATTTTAACATTTGGGCTTTTCAGTGAACAGTATTTGTTTTTTGATGTAGGCAAAGTTTGTTTAAGCGGCCTCTCTTAATCAAAACAGGTTTTTTTTGACCTGCTAAAAGTCAGCTTTTTTTTTATTATGCCTTGAAACTAAATGTTATGCAGCTATTAGGCAACATATGATTGATATTTCCTGGAGTTCACATTTACGTCCCCCTCCCACCACCAATGTTTAATCAATTGTCATTACCAAGTCAAGTACAAAGAGAAGAGAAGCGAAGATTTAATGTGCTCTCCACTATCCCCTCGAGAACTGTCAATCACCAAAGCTCTATCTGCATAACTAATGGCCATCTTCTTATTGCCCTTGGAATTTGGGGGAGGATGTTCTGACTGATGGCAACACACTTCATGTTCACATGTGTAGGTCATCACTAAGGAATGACATGTTCCTTGACAGTGATAGAGGTGATGCTCTTTTACAACTGAAGAATATGAGCACAGCTGGGAACTTTCTGCTTCTTTTGAAAAAAACTGATATTTTATAGAATTAGACACATGACATGAGGTTCACTCAGCAAGATGGCTCTCTTATGTTTCTTGTATTTATATCCAGTCCTTCTGACTTTGAAGCTCATGATGATCTACAAAGTCTATGGCCACAAGCCTGTAGCTTTTGTCAGTCAGAAAACGCTGAAGGGATAGGGACAACAGTGAATAAATGCATGCCAAACCCTTTCTTCCAAAAGACACACATATCATTAGGGCACGTATGCAGTACAACAAAATGGCAATATTGTTGAAGAAATGCAAGGGGTGATCCAAAGTGTAAAGTCAGTCTAAATTGCTTTCAAATTATAAATTTAATGCAGTGTTCCACCTATAATTTTTAGTTTTTGAGTTCCAAGTCAAAACAATTCACTGAAATGTTTTTCAGCTGTTCTTTACTTAGAAATGTGAATGTTTTTTTTTCTCCAAAACTCAAAATCAAATACAGTAAAAAGTACACTTACATCTAGCCCAATGAATCATTTATTTGCAGGTTAGATTTGTCACAACTCACCAAATCAGTCACATAGCTTGCAAAAGACACTATGTTTTTTTTTAATCTTTCACATTTCATCAAATTAATCTAAGTATTTTATTAGGATCTTATAACAGATTAAATGTAATGTATGGTTGTGAAAAGAAAGGATGATTATGTGAAAAGAAATACAATTATGAATAATTGTATTTCCAATTAAACTTTGCTAGTCTGATGCCCCTAAATAAAATCCATTGCAAATGCCTTCGGAAGTCTTCTAATTTGTAAAATGAGGCTACATGTGTCTGTTTTAAATTTTGTATAAATTCAACTGTTCTGTGAAGTCCTCATATCACTGAACAAACAGAAAGATTAATATTTAAGAAGCCAGCAAATATGTCAGATGTAAAATTGCTGAGAACTTTAAAGCAAGTTAATATTGTTAAAATAACTTCAACATTGTTCATATCAACCTTACATACCTGAAATAGATATAAAAATATGGCACAAATATAAAAACTTTTGTCAGATGTGACAAAATTGGATGTTCAACATGCAAAAGGCAATTTTGTGACAAATAAGTAATTTTCCACCCTAAATTGTAAAACATACTACTGGCACCATCATCTTGTAGGCTTACTTTTCTTCAGCTAGAACAAGGAAGATTGTAACAGTTGATGGGGTGGGAGACGGATGGAGCTTTAACCCTCCTGCAGCCTTACAGTGATGATCAGAAGGAGCACAACAGATGTCATGATCGGACAACATGATATCTGCATCTATTTAGTCCTTTATAATGTAAATAGAAGAATTTAGATTTCTAAGTGCTTCAAACTGACAATTTGATGAGGTGTCCAGTCAAAGTGTCACTTCCCAAAACCGCACACACAAAACAAAAAAGGCATTGAAAAAGCACACGTGGGGTCAGTGCCACCCACTGGGACTGCGCACAGGGTAAACAGCTTGAAGGATTCAATGGACCACGTCTCTTAGGACTGCAGGAGGGATTAATGGGGTCATTCTGAAAGAAAACTTAAGAGGTTGCAAAATATATTACTGGAGCTTTTCCATAGGAATATTATTAAACATATATTCAAAGTTATAATGAAATGGTATATTCACAGCAAAATTTTATATTCAGGAGTTAGAAAGACAAAATCCAGGCCTAAAGCCAATTCATAATGAATGGCAGAATTTAAACTAATCTCACAATTAATCCAAAGTGACTGTTAATGTGTGATTAAAACAAATATGAATTGTATTAATTTTACTTCAAACTATGCAATTTTTTGTGTTTTCTGTCTCAATAAATCCAAATAAAATCATACATACATCAAGTTTCTAATGATAACTTCACATAAATGGGGAAACAATTCAGTAGTACAAATACATACTCTGTAGTAAAATGGTTGCTAAAATGTACTTCCTTAAAACATAGAAAGTATATTGTTTTATGAATTGCTATTAAGTTAGAATAATAAAACAAGAATAACAATTCAACTGCAACAATGTTAAATGAAGATGTTTATCTTAGAAAAAATTAAAGCATAAATGTTCTGCTGTTTTTTTCCCGACAAAACAGTTTACTTGAAGAAGAGTATTATCAGGTGAACATGAATCCCATTTACTGTCTTACAGGCCATTTTAAAATCAGATGAAATTAACTTTGTATGCTTTGGCATTCTCTAGTGACTTTGACAATTACAGTGGTTTGGCAGAAGACAGTCATGAGGGAGATGTGCTGAGTAGAAATTCTTTGTTTGGCTGGATCCTCTCATATGGTGCGTTTGTTTCAACCTAAAACTACTCTTTCTATCTATCCCTGGTGTAAATAAAAACAAGCTCTGCAAATATTCATAATTCAGGAAATGTCTTCAGAAAGCAATTCACACACAACAACTGTTAACACGGGGGCTCTATTCACTTTATCACTGGCGTCTCATTTAATGAGAAATTTACAGTCAATACACCACTGCACACATTTTGGTTTACAAAAAAGTTAAATATTTATTGGTCTTTTTCTTTTTTATAATTTTTCCATACATTTGCAATTTAAGGTAAACATGGAATAACTTGGGATAAAAGGTTGATGTGATCCAATCTGATCATGTGTTAC
Organism: Xiphophorus couchianus; assembly: GCF_001444195.1. Classification (NCBI taxonomy): domain Eukaryota; kingdom Metazoa; phylum Chordata; class Actinopteri; order Cyprinodontiformes; family Poeciliidae; genus Xiphophorus; species Xiphophorus couchianus. The sequence goes on from NC_040247.1 coordinate 9,251,150, forward strand.
CACAACCTCCCCAAGCCCAATGAAAACAACCCAACAATTAATAAAATAAAATAAAACACTTTGATTATAAAATGGAATCAACATATTTTACACACTCACACAAAAAATATGAAATAACTTCTGGCTGTTTTTGTCACAAAGTTGACCACCAACCAGCTTCATAAAACAGTCATTTGTTTTTTATTTTTTTGTGAAACCCTGCAGCAGTTTGTGCCTTTTTGCCCCACAAATGGCTGCAGAGAAAGTAGGAAAAAGACACTGTTAACACACAATTGTCCTCACTTTCTCACCTTCAAAATTTATCTTTTAATAAACCACAAAAAAATATGTTTGTTTGTTTCTTTTTTTCAGGCTGAAACATCCAGACTGCATTCTTTCTGTTTTATCTTTCTCTTCAGTGGGTTATTGTACAAAACTTATCAAAGAAAATAAAACATTTTTCCAGTGTGTAATTTTTAGATGGCCCACTTATTACTTCGGTACTTGTGTTTTGTGTAATGATCTGGCACTGCTGCTCTTTCTTCTCCTTTAGTGAAGTCATTCTCCAATAATTTGTATTCAACACTAAGAGTTACCATCGTATGAATAAATAAATAAATAAAAATAAATAAATATACGAATATTCCTTTTTTTTAAATATGTCATTCAAACAGTGCACTTCCATATTACTAAGTTTTACCCAAGTAATAATGATTCTCGTCACTCTCAGCGTCATATAGAAGCTTTAACTAAAGAGCTGCATGTTGGGTGCAGAAAATAATCCCTTTACAAACAAACAAAAAAAATTTACTAAATAGCACTTTTTATGCCCCCATTTTTTTAGCCTAAAAATATTTCAAGAAAAATCACAACAAAAGTTTAAAATCAATGTCGTCTCAGAGCTCAAAGTCTACATTGGAGAATTTCCAAAGTGAGATGAAGAGGTTGCACTCTGACTGAAATGAGCACAGAAGGTTAGCTCTGATGATTTTAGTAGAGTGCCAGAGGGTGAGGAGACAGATAAAACGAGGGAAAAGGAGTGTTTAACTGTCTCTCTGTAGATAAGAAACTGTGCTAGGATGCTTCCTCCTCAGTCTTTCCTGGAGCGTAGTAGCCTGCCAGTTGCCTAAAGCGTGGCCCCCAGTCGCTGAGGTAGGAGAAATCCAGCTCAGATGTGGTGGACAGTGTGTGGATTGAACTGAGTGAAAGCGCAGGTGAACTGGTGCCCTCAAAGGCGTATGTCTGGAATGAGTCATATGGCGGCACTGACAAATCAGCATCAGCCTGCTCCACCTTCTTTCGTATGTAGCCTTTGAAAAGTGAGAAGTCTGTTGCTGCTGCCATAGCTCCGTCCACCCCACCTCCCACTCTGTTTGCCTGTATCCACTGAGGCAATGAGCGGATGTCCGGTCCAGAGTCACAGCTTTTGGCCTCTGGGAAGTCATAGAGGTTTCTCAGTGCGCTCATGTCATATGCCTGAGTGTCCTGCTCCCCTCCGCCTTCGTCATTGTATTTGATGACGTTATCTCTCATGTCCTCCTCGTCCTCTGCCATCCTTTGGCCTTTCCTGTGGCGTTTAAGGGTGAGGATCAGCAAGACAAGAACTGAAGATGGTAGAAAGCAAAAGAAGATACTGCTTTATTAAAGCTTTGAAATTATATATTTACAGATATAAAATCTTCAAAATACTTTCAATAGCAGAAAAACATAAAAAAATGATGCAGGGTTACGTTGAACTCATTTTAAAAGCTTAATGTACAAGATATTGACAGTGATATGCTCTGTAAAATATGAATCAGTGTTAGTTTAAAAAGCTAAAACATTAGAATATAAGTTCTCATCATTTTCTCAAAAATGTAAACTCCAATGATGACAACTTGTGATGCAAAAAATATGACAAAATATGTTTATCAAATTTTCTCCTTGGATGATAGTTTTGAAACTATTTAAACTTTGTACCTATTCTTTCTATAACTTTGATTTATCCTACCTGAACGTAATGTATGATCAAGTTTTCCATTTCAAATACATGAGCATTGATTTTTCACATCTTTGATAGCCTTACAAAAATCAGCTACAAAAAGCCCTAATGGTGCCCGATACCACATCAATACTCATTCAAGTCTAATAAAATCAAGATGCTTGGGTTTTAAACTTGGAAATGTAAGCATTCAGCAAAAGAGGCAATATGTCAGAGACATAAGTTCGAGCAAAAGAAAAAGATGGATTAGGACACAAAAAAGCTTCAAAAGAGAACTAAGGCTTAATGTCTGTTGCTGAAGATAAAGAACTTTATTTTCTGATTATTTTTGATTGATGCATAAAAAATAAATTTTTTGATTAGATATCTACACTTACAGTGCCTTGAAAAAGTATTTGTCCTCACACAAATTCCTTATTTCTTGGCTTTTTTTGTCAGTTAAACTATGATAAATATCAAACATAACTTAATATCTGACAAAGATAAATACAAAATGTGGTTTGATGATCATTTAATTTATAATTACATAATTAATTTATAATTAAATTTCCCCTAACACCATATACTGATTGAACATCGCTTGGTGGCAACAACTTCTATCAAGTTCTTGTGATATTTTTCAATGAACTGAGATATTTTGACCCAAGCCATTTTGAAGAACAGCATTTTATAAGGCAAATTTGTGGCAATACTGGCATTTATTACACAACAAGAAGAGCAGAGTGAGAAGAGGAAGACATGCAGCAAATGGGCCAGGGCCAGGAATTGAGACAGTTGTGTTGAGGACAGTAGCCTCTGAGTATGATGCAACTGTTCTACCACTGAGTCATGTGGTACATCAAGAAAAACTACTTTAATTCAGCCACAATAGAGGATTTTTGCTTTGGATCTTTAATCCTGCAAAGGTAAGGTGCAAAACCAAAGTCTGGACAGAGAACAGAATTCATGGTTCCATAAATCACAGGAAATCCTGCAGGTTCTGAAGAGACGGAGGAAAACTAGACCAGCACAATCCCACCAACATGTTCATCAGTTTCTGGTATTCTATTTGGTCTTGTCAGTCCAAAGAATATTTCAGAAATGTTTGGCTCATCATGATGGTTTTTAGGAAACATTACATGGGCATTTGTGTTTATCTTAGATTGCAATGGTTTTCACTATGGATCTCTACAGTTATGTTTTTTTTTTTTTTTGCCTTTTCTTTTTCTTACTGCTAATTGACTTCAAATTCAGATTATCTTTATTTTCATTCAACAAAACAACACTGACTGATTCTCTGACCTTAAATGTCTTCTCCCAACATGTTATCTGACCACAAAACAACGATAAGCAAACACAAACAAATTAATAAAATAAACAAATTAAAAAATGTTGAAATATATATATATATATATATATATATATATATATTTTTTTTTTTTTTTATCTCATTTTTAGTTTTAAGTTGAAAAAAACTCACTCTTACCCTATAAAATAGTATTGTGGGTGGACAACATCAGTGTTACTAGCACAGTCAGATATATCAGGAGGCTGTGTTTTTTTTATTCTCCTCTGCATTGTACAGTTTGAAATATGCCGTAATATTTTACAGCCCAGTACTTTCAGAATATTAAACAGTACTAAAAATATACAAACCTATAAGTGTCTCTCATATCTACTGGTGTTGAAAAAGCACCACCACTTTAGAAGTCAAGTCTGGTTTTAGCTCAGCGATGTCCCACAAATCCATGTAAACCAGACAAACATTCCAGGAGCACACTTGCAAATATAAATAATCTGTCATGCTTCCTTCAAAACCAACATTAAGCAGGAAGATACAGAAGGAAAAGAGACAAAAATCTGCTTAACAAGAAAAAAACAGTGCTGTGCTCTAAATAGGTTGACTAAGAGCTATGTTATCGAGTAAATGCATTTACAATTGCTTCATTCAGTCCTTTTTTAAAGAAATTACTAAGCACAATAAGCTTCAACTGGGTCCTACACTGTCTTTATTGAAACATATCGACATAGTATGTTAAATGGAGATTGCTCTTAAACAGCACTGATGAACAAATGGTGACAAATGCATTCAAATAAAAACTATCCAATTAATATCTTATGATTTGAGTGGCACTAAAAATTTATACATACCCATTATTGATGGAACCTGACTTAATGTCGAGTTTTGATTGTTGATTCTATGTTGCATTGTGTTTCTGTGTTTGATATGATGTAAAGCACTTTGAAATGCCTTGCTGCTAAAATGTGCTATACAAATAAAATTTGATTTGATTTGATTTTGATAAGGGTAAATAAAAAAAGGAGAAACCCCATTTGAATTTACAACAATGATCGCTAATAGATAGTTGACTTTAGATAGCTTGGTAGTAAAAATAAAACTCTAAACCCCTTTCACTTAGCACCATTGACATGCTGTCAAGTAAATTATTTAAATGATGCAATGGTCATTTTGAGTAACATATCTTTAACATTATTTTGCATATTTCACTGTAATTTAAACAATATTTATTATAGGCAATAAGTCAATTACATGAACTGTTTACAAATAGATCACAGTTTTGTTGGGGTTTCACAAATAATTGTCAAACTGAAAGAAAATTGAGAGCTACTGCAAAATTATTGCAGAATTTTAGACTTGATACAAGTCGGAGTTCAATTCAAGTAGGAAAAATAAAAGTAAATTAACTTGCAATCCATATCAGTTTTTGATATTGTTTATGAATTTGTAATTTGTGCAGACATATCACAATAATCTTCGGCAGCTTACATAGATCCAAACAAATATTCATTGTTACTTAAGAGTGTTTTTTAGTTCTAAAATATAATTTAGAAAATAAGACATCTTAGTCTGTCAGCTTGTTTTATAGCTAGGAGTCAGCTATTGGCTGTGACACCACAAAACCACCAATGCAATGTGTAACTTTTCCTAAATTAAACTGGCACAGAGGGAAGCTGCTTAAAAAAACACAAGCAGAGAGTTATTTAGATTTAGTTAAAAGTAGACCCCATGAATCTTTAAGAACAGTTAACAGCGTGCCAAAATCAACAAGCTATCAGAAATTTAAAAAAGAGAATTTTCTGTTATAGTGGGGGTTGTTGGTTTGCCTGTCACGACAGCCATCTGTTTGCTATAAAATATGACTACATTCTTTTATTGCCACACTAGGTATTATTATTGGTCCTTCATGAAGTATGTACATGTAAATCACACATAACACAGATAACTACATTTTGTATGCATAGAAAGCACCCTGTGGGCAGATGGTTTCTTTTAAAATGGTCTCTGATTGAACTATTCTCCTCTTAACAAAGGGCAAATAATACAAAAAAAAAGCTTTAAAATAATTTCCATTGTGTCCTTTTTCTATTATCTGTAACTGTCTGAATTTATTGCATGTGTCCTGAAAGTAAGACTAAAATATATCCCTTTGCAACTGTAAATCTCTTGCCAGAGTAAGAAGCTCTTTATGATCAACAATGGATTTTATATGGAATCTATGACTGATAACGTTGTTCTCCACTCACATTGTTTTGCTGGGGATCATTGGGGAAGCAGCATTTGTTATCATTGTCTTATTCTTCTCTTCAATGAATGGAGCAAATTAATTGCCGTGAGGTCTAAAAAAAAATCAGTTTTCTTTTTTTTTTGTATTTTGCGGTGCATACTTCCATGCATACTAAACAAGTACTAAGACAGAAATCCACCGTATTGAGAGAAGTGAGTGAGAGAGAAAAATGCCCCAATCTGAGCTCTTTTCTTGTACCAGATTTATAAATTTAGTTAAAGAATCTGTGGTGATATGGGACAGTCTAATAAAAAGACAAAAACCTGTCAGACCTGTCACTCACTTTTAGGTGTGCAGATGCCTGGATGGTGAAACTCTGCAAGCCTATTTACCTTGACAATTAGCACACCTTTGAAAATGTCAATAAACACCATGTACAGAATTTACTCTTGCTGGAAGCTCATGTACCTGTGTTTAGCCGTCTCCTATACATACAAAGCTGATACCCATGTGTACAGATGTTGTGATAAGTGTTCCTGACAAGACAGTTAATTTCCCCTTGGGCTGCGCTGGTTGCCCTCACGCGGGAGTTCATCACAAGCAGATGGGAGGTAATTGGAATGGATGCAAGCAGATGCTGCGACGCAATGAAATGGATTCATCACATCAGGCCTATATAAGAGCTGATGGAGGGACTGTTTGTTTGTACGGTAATTAGGCAGAAATTTGTTTTCATTTTTCTCATCATCCTGCAATTGATGCAATAGAGGTAGTCCAGCCTCCAGAGTAAGAGAGTGTTGGCCAGTTAATTAGTCATTGTGTGCACAGCAAGAGACCATGCATGCATGTGTGCAAGAAAAAAAACAATGTGAAAACAATAATAGACCATAAAATAAATAGATTGCATTGCTGTTAAGAGGGTTTTGAAGAGGGCTGCATGCTCAAGCAGTTCGCAGTTTGACGCACGAGGTACAGTAACTAAGTAACTAGAAAAGTGTTGGAGGCTATTTTTGAGATAATAAGATTAGGCTACTGTTAGTCAGCTAAACAAGTTGTTCAATGCTTTGATAAGAAAAAAAGTATTATGTTAGGTATTTCTATTTTCTACTATCATGGTGGCTAGAAGTTGACAGAAAATTTATTAACTCTTGTAACAGGAATGAATATGGATACATTTCAGTATAAAAACAAAACACATATTGCCTGATTTTCTAAAGGTTTGCATGTGGATTTGCATTAGCAAAATGATGCAGGCATAATAATCTAGCATGTTTGCCTTCATGAATGTGTAAAACAGACCATCTGAAATCGCAAAATACTCTGAGGATTAGCAAATATTACCACCTGTGGTGTGATTTATTAAACTTGAACCAGATTGCCCGATGCTGTTTATGCATCTATATCTAGCACATTTGAAAACCAGGTGTAAACTGCCACAAACAAATGTCCATGATCATTTGCCAATCAGAAGGCATAGATGCAATGACAAAAGACAATGCTTGTCAAATATTTAGAATATTTCAAGAATGTAAAATATAAATCCTAAAAAAATGTTTAAAAATAGCCTTCAGCAATGTCAATTATTACCAAATAATTCCAGTGTACCATCACTTTATGGTAGCACACTACTATGTCTTGATACTCTGCAGAATAGTGTGTATATACTGTAGTCTGCTGCATATTCCACAAATTGTGCAGACAAAGGATGTCTGTGTGGGACAAATGAATACAGCCGGACTGCAGACATTGTTTATGCAGTTAAGCCAAAAGAAAACAAATACCACGATTAGATTTAACAAATTAAATGCCACCAGAGACCGGAAAACCATTACAGAGCCAAAGAAATACTGAAAATAAAACAAATACTGGGCGTGCCGTGGTGGCGGAGGGGTTAGCGCGACCCACATTCAGAGGCAACGTAGCCTCGACGCGGCTGTCGCAGGTTCGACTCCCGGACCCGACGACGTTTACCTCATGCCTTCCCCCCTCTCCTTCCCCTTTTCCTGTCAGCCTACTTTGAAAAAGGGACACTAGAGCCCACAAAAAGACCCCTTGCGGGGCGATAAAAAAAAATAAATAAAACAAATATAAAAGAAATGTCCCATGCGAAAGAAAAATGTCCCGTCCCCCCTCCTTCACCTCTGAAACTTCCTTTACAGTATTATATGAGGTAGATTCATGTTATATCATGTCATGTTAGATTCATGTGATTCATGTTAAAAAAATAAAATAAAACAAATATAAAAGAAATGTCCCATGCGAAAGAAAAATGTCCCGTCCCCCCTCCTTCACCTCTGAAACTTCCTTTACAGTATTATATGAGGTAGATTCATGTTATATCATGTCATGTTAGATTCATGTGATTCATGTTAAAAAAATTAAATAAAACAAATATAAAAGAAATGTCCCATGCGAAAGAAAAATGTCCCGTCCCCCCTCCTTCACCTCTGAAACTTCCTTTACAGTATTATATGAGGTAGATTCATGTTATATCATGTCATGTTAGATTCATGTGATTCATGTTAAAAAAATAAAATAAAACAAATATAAAAGAAATGTCCCATGCGAAAGAAAAATGTCCCGTCCCCCCTCCTTCACCTCTGAAACTTCCTTTACAGTATTATATGAGGTAGATTCATGTTATATCATGTCATGTTAGATTCATGTGATTCATGTTAAAAAAATTAAATAAAACAAATATAAAAGAAATGTCCCATGCGAAAGAAAAATGTCCCGTCCCCCCTCCTTCACCTCTGAAACTTCCTTTACAGTATTATATGAGGTAGATTCATGTTATAATACATCATTCTGTGCAATCTGCACCACTTTTCAACATGCAATCATTTGCACATGAAATCTTTGGAGATTGTGTACATCTTAATGCACCCATAGTGTACATGTTTTGTTACCAAGTACAGCATAAAAATCATCTGTTCTTTCACAAAGTCTTGCTCTTTCCTAGGGTGAAGTATTAGTTTTCACCTTATGCTGATGATGGGCCCATGTTTTGCACAACACTAAAACCATGACTCATTGGAGAGAGTTTTTATGCCCATAAGGTTGCTTCAGATTTGCAGATAACAGACTTGTTGAGGCTTTAAAACCGTAATGAATAAGTGACGCTCTGCTTTTCAAGTTCACTGTTTTATTAATGGAGACACTTTTAATAGCGTTCATTAGAGAAGCTCTTAAATGAAAAGAGAACAATGCAAGTCATAGTTAAAGCAACATCATGTCACGTCATCCATCATTCACTCTCTGCACTGTATAAACTTTGTAGAGTCACAAAGCAGAGACAGAACACTCTGACATTATTGTTGCTTCTTGCTGTCAGTAAAGAGTGCAATGCAAAGACTTACAGTAGAGGTGGGGGCCACTAAGAGGCCAACTCATAAATTTTTTAAATATTTCAATATCAGCCAGCTTTGGTATTTGAGAGTGTAAGCATGTATATTACCATACTGGTCTATATATAAAAAAAATCTAAACTTGTCTGGAGAGATTTGACTATGTAAAGCTTCCCATGCAGAGGGACACAAGTGCTGAGGCAGCACTTTGCCTGTTTTTGCTCTCTAACCTTCCTGCACTTCACTTTCATCCATTCTATTTCTGCCTGTGTTCCATGGATCAAAGTGGCTTCATATCAATCATAAAACCAGGTAGAATTTGCACTCCCCTGTTAAACAAAAGCCTCTTTGTCATAAAAAGCAGATACAAAATGTCTGACATGAACATGATGGTAAGATCAAAAGTGTATTGTATTTTGATGTCATGAATCTCAGTATTTCTGCCAGTGCCTGCGCTAATATACTGGTAAAATATGGATACCTTTTAAAAATAATCAACTCATTAAAATGCACTTGGCCACATGATTTTTGAGAAAAAGACTTTAAACCTCAGATTTTTCTCCAGAACATCCTGGGCTTCAGTTATAATTTCTGTTGGGTCAACTGAAGTTGACCTCTGGTGTTACCCCAAAAAAGGCAAAACTAATGAATTCAAAACACAATACTTTTATAAGGATCTCTTTATTTATATATCTCTCAGACTAATTTAAATTTAGTAATTATCCATGAGGACATTTATCTGCTTACCTATTAGTATGAGCATGCAGACCAGTAGTGCTATAAGAGCCCCAGGGCTAAGAGCTGCACTCATTACATAGGCTGTTGCATTGCAGGTCTGGATGGCTCCCTCTGCATTTAGAGAGAAAGAGAAAAAATAAGCATTTGCTGGAACATATTTGACACTGGTGTTAAGTCAATTAAATGGACAGCCACTAACTTTTCAAAAAGCAAAAACATTTCTTTCACCATGTCCATATTTACAGATTTGAAACCTGTGTAAGAGGCCGTTTGTTGGCAGATTTTATTGATGTGTTGTTTTGCTTTCCATAAATATAGACTCAGAAGAAATGTTTGCTAAGCAAAACAATGACACGTTGACCTTTTCATTGCACCACTGCTGCTGCCAAGGGTGACAGTGATGTTAATGTTAGTAATGGTGCTACCCCCGCAGTGGCTCTCACCTGTGTCGCAGCCACAAACATGGATGGTCAGGGTGCCCGTTGAGCTGAGGGAGGGAGGTCCGCTGTCAACAACAAGAATGGGCAGGAAGTACACATTCTGTTCATGGCGGTTAAAGCTTGACTTCTGGGTACGGATGCCAGCTGTGTTGTCTTGATGTGGGATGCGATTTAGTCAGGGGTGTGTCGAGGTCAGACAGATAAGATAAAGCAGAGAATTACACATGAATCACTGTATGTTAGAAGAACCTCTCATGCTCATCCCAGTGAGTCATTTTCTTTTCTGTTGTAGACTTAAAACCTTTGAATATAGATGATAGCTTAATAGTGCTTAGCAAATAGACACACAGTACTTACATATGTGCAGCAGTGATTGTAATAAGAAAAAAATCCCAATCCAGACCTAGATCAGTTAAATATTTCCATGATATTGTGTGGTGCTGGTTGACATGTAGATAGGTGTAAGATCCCTACACATATCTACACATCCCTACACATCTCTAACTCTAAATTCACTTTTAGAGAATTTAGACTGTCTAAGAGTGACATTTGGGGGAATTTTTGTTTTTAAATTTTCCTAGCCTTTCTCCTCAATGTGCATGATTGCAAGATAAACTTTATTATTTCACTGAATATAAGTTTGGATAAGTTTAGCATAGCAATTTCACAATAGTAATCTGATATTTGACAACGACCATATACCTGCCTTAATTAAATGGCATGTTCTTTTTCCTTTTCCATTTGGAAGATTGGCTTTTGAAATTGTATCAAATCATATATATGTAGGGAAAAATAAAATACATAAAATAGTTCTTACTTCCTGCATAATTTTATCAACCTAAAAAGTGATTTCATAAAAAGTATTTTTTTTTTGCTTGTTTGTTTTTCTAAGACAAAGCCAATACCATTTTTTAAAAAAGCATTTCAAGGCTTCATCAAGGCTGCCAAAAACTGAGGAGGGTACAAGATCATGAATACATTAGCTAAATAAAAAGCAGAATAGAAATTGAAAGCGACCACTACTGTTTGCAATTAAACTTTACAGGTGTGTGTATATGAGGACTCTGCATGAACCTTAGATAAATCCAACACAATATAAAAAATGAGGCTTTGAAAAAAAGAGTCATGGTGAGTCACGGAAAGATTCGTTTAGAGGATAGAAAGTAATCCGTCTCCCAGAACATTTATCAGTGTTCCTTGTCACCCGAGAACTTCTCTGGCACATGCAGAGCAAATTTTATATCATCATTTATGTTCAGAGGTTTGTCCTTTTGACTTTCACACAACATTATGTTTTATAGATCTCTAACTTAAAAATAAGACAAGTGAATATATTGAAAGCGACCTTTCTATAACCACTTTTAAAATATAAAGTTTATTTTTCAGTTGAAATTAATGATAAATTTCAACTGAACAAAAATAACTAATCCACAAAACTACCAAATCACTTTACCAGAGCTTTATCACTAAAATTTTTTTAACCTTGTATCATTAGATTTCATAATATTTTTATCCAAGCATGACACATGATGTTCACACATATCTAGAAAGAAATGGCTGGCAGTGCATCATATAGCAGAAAACTTTATACGGTGAGATTAGGGGTTTCCTCTACGGACTGGCAGCAAGACTTCAAAGAGTTTCGCAACATGGGAAAAATGCCTTGTCATCATTGTCTGTCAAGGCCTGGAGACAGAACGCAATGTGAGGGCATGAAGAGCAAGAGACGAAGTGACAGATTGAAAGTGACAGTTTGACAAATGTGTCCATGAAAAAAGACAGTAGAGTGGAAAAAAAGAGAGGTAGGCGGATTTAAAGTATGTGTGGTGCTTTGTTTGCCTTAACCACTTTATATGTTTACACAATACTGCTGGCTGGTTTCATCACAAATAGCATGTATATGAATGTTCGTTTTTGTATGCAAATGTATTTGGTGGTATGTACAAATGGAATAGTTTACACGTTATGATTACTCTACTCTTATCTAGTCATTTACATGCACTCTAACCTCAAAAACAAATTAAAACAGGAATTAAACTGACATTAAAAAGTGTATTTCGGTGGTTACTTTATTGTGTTTCATGTACTTGTTTACAAAAAAAAAAAATTAGAGTTTAGGGAGTCAAAAAGAAAAATACTTTTTTACTTATTCATTGCTCATCCAAATAGCATATGCATAACCAGTAGAATATGTGCACATGTCCTGAATAGAGGCATGAGTTATGCACCTTTCCATTCAAATGCACATGCATGGTTCAGCAGGAGACCCTTCTGCCTTGACACAGTGACATTTCCCTGGCTTGGAATGCTCCCCTGACATTTTCCTGGTGTCAGATCAATCTTGATTTACCCAGATGTCACATTTACTTAGATACACATCCCTAAATGAAGGATCTGCAAGCGTGCATGCAAAAACACTGACAAGTATGAAAAAAGTAATTTTCCTGACAAAGCAAACTTATTGCCAGTGTGCACACTGAATTTTTTATCCCTTTTCTAGGAACACGTCAATGCTAACTGTAATACAATTGCCATGGCAACTGAAAAAACATAATCTGCTTAAAAATTGTTTCTAAAATAAATCTCTTGTATTTAAAAAAATATGTACTCAAGCAGTTAGTGCTCAGCTTTATGCCATAAGACCATTTTTTTATTTTGTTGTCCAAGCATACTAAGTTTAATTTATCCAGTAATATCACTTCATAAAAAGTAAAAAAAGAATAAAATAAATAGTAATTACCAATGATATTTGTCATGAAAGTAACGTCCCAAAGCGCTATCTAGTTTCCGTGTTAATCCCAGCTATTATTATGAGCTACAGCTATAAAGTCAGTGCTTTTACCTGGATCTTGTATTTAGGTTCAAGAGTTTTATTTTAAAGTAAGACAGGAAATAGTTATCTGGTTGTATGATAGAGTCAGTCTTTAAGTATAGAGTGACAATTTCCAGGAGGAATTTTGGTAGTTGGCAAAGAAAAGAAAGTTATAAATTGATAGACAATAGGAATGATTTGCAAGCACTATGAAAATACTGCGACTGATGAGATGTTAGCTTCTAATGATGGTGGAATCTGTTTAATAGTATCCGATTGGCTAGGATGACCATATCGTGATTTAAAAAAAAAAAATAAAAAGGACAATAGGCCACATCTTAAAACATTTCTAACAATTTTTAACATATCTGTATCAGTCTGATGAGTAAAACTGGGCTGTTATAAACAACCACTGTTTATTTCCATCTTGTTGCCCTTTGTGTATGTGTTTCAGGAGAAGAGCGGGTTGACTATGTAGTATCTGTTTGGTCATGTGACAGTGACAGAAATATGGCTCGGGGTGTTTAACTGGAGCAAAAAAGCAATGGATGTGATGTGGAATGCACAGTGTGGAATGCATTGGAAAATACATAGTGTAAAATATACATATGACATTGGAAAAACTTGGTAGATATCGCCATGGCAGAAGTATTGATATTGGATGTTGCATCAGTCCAAATTTTCTTATCAGCACGTCCTTGATGATTGCTCTTCTCAGAAATAATAGCTCTCCTTTCAAATCAACCTGGACAAAAAGATTATTCTTAATTCCCCCAAACCAACCCAAAAAAGCCTTGCAAATTGCATCAAATTTGACTCTGTTGCAAATCCCACATCCTGCGCTGTTTTTCTTTTATCGTAGAAATAATGACGAGTTTTAGAAATACGTTAAGGGTTACCTTTTGGTGTTTATTTGAATGATGTATCAAGGTTGTAATCCAATTTTAACATTTCCATTACTTTTGGACAAATTTAGAGGTCTTATTTTTTATGACATCCACCCAGATCCAGAACATTTCTCTCTTTTAGTTTGACTGACAATGTACACATTTTGAATGGCTCCGCTCACACCAAATATGCCCCTAACTTCCTCAAAGAATATTTATTTTTTACTATTAAAGGTTTGACATCTCATTATGATGACAGTTGTAGTTTTTAAAAAATAAGTGAGACGATATTGTCCATCTTACCTTTGACATCCCACAAGGTGAAGTGACGACTGCTGGCAGCCTCTGATGGTAGTGTGAAGAAAAAACGATGTCCAGCTTGTGGTTCATCTCTATCCACTACGCTGATGGTGTGAATTAACTAAGGGCAGAGAAGCAGCAAGGAAAAAAAAAAATAAGAGGACAAGAAAGAAAGGTTAGATTTTCTACTCAGATCTTGTCAATGGGAACAAAAAAAGGCATTTAAAATCACTTTGCGTTTCAAATGCCTTTTTCACCAGGGAGGGAACGAGGTGGCATGAGATGCAACAGACCGAAAAGGCTTGCTGTGAAATAGTGGCTCAAAAGGGCCATAGTCACAAAGAGATTAAAACTTCTTTTGCCTGAGAATTGACACAGCATTTTGAAAAATGCCCTAGTGTTGGGAAGTATCATACAATGCAGTTGTGAAAAAAAGGACACATCCTCTGTGGGGTTGGCACAATTGCTATAAGAAAAATAGAAGTCATGATCAAGATAAGCAGAACAGGAACAATGCACCAAGGCTATTGGTGGGTGTAATGCAATAATACTGATTCACATAAAAAAAAAAAAAAAGATGTAATTTTGCGAGCTTCATGAGGAAACAATGAGATAAGGTAGGATTCAAAGCAAGCTGAATAGACATCAAACATCCCCTGGAGATGTTTACCCCTTAGCGCACAGCATTCAGGGACAATTCGTCTTCCTCTCAAACTATTACTCTGCAGCCAGAATCAAACCTCAAGTTGATCAATTTTATTTTCGCACCACATTGGTCTGCTTTGTTTTCTTTCCCACCACATAATATATAAAACCACAGTTTTAATATTTTGATTTCTTTCATTTAATGCATACTTATTGCAATCCAGATTACTTGAATAATATACAAGATTACTGACATTTAACCAATAATTACCCAAATGATCTATTTTCTAAAGGACATTTCTATGTAAAGTAAGAGGAAAAACAAATGTATATTTTTGCTTAGTTTATTAATTGCACTAGTCAAACATTTCCCTGTGGTTGGATAATACTTACAAATAATGCCAATGTTCTTCCATCTCCTCTACCTATTTATTTTTTATACCAGCTTTGTTCTGTTCAAGGTCGTTGTGGTGGGGGGACGAAGCCTATCAAAGCAATTACATGGACAATGAATAAAAGCCACTCCATACAAGAAAACAAAACAAAACCAACTAAATCTAACCATAAATGTATCCTTCTAAATAGCAGTCATGTTCTTGACAACAGAGATGTTGAAGCATCTAGTTAACCATTGACCTCATTCCTCCAACAAACCATTAGCCGCTAACACTAATGTTGACATCTGATATGATGCTTCCTCCCCGCTCTAAATTAAAAGGCTATTTCACAGTAATTTAAACAGGTCTGGACTGTATTTTATTATCTCTACGGCAGTTAACAATAAAAGACTCAAACTCTGAACCAGATAATCTTGCATTGAAAATGAAGACTCTGAAATGAGACTCTTATTCTATTTGTGAAATCACATTGAAATGCTATTTGGAAGAATAAATGTGAAGTCTACTGCAATAAGAGATCAATCAGTTAATCAAGTTTATTGCACATTTCATTAACAAGGCAGTTCAAAGTGCTATACATTATAAAACACAAAAATACAAAGTCATAAAAAATGCCATTCAATTATTGAGAAAACCAGTAACAAACATAACATTTTGATGAGTGCCATCATCAAAATCATCAATACACATCAAATATGTTGGTCAATGTTCCATTTATTATTGTTGAAAAGCATCTCTAAATGAATGGGTTTGTAATCTTCATTTAAAGGAACAGAAGTTTATTCCAGATTTCTGGTACATAGAAGCTGAATGCTGCTGGTCTGCAAGGTTGATACAAAAACAGCAGATCTTTAATATATTGTGGTGGCAAGTCGTTCAGTGACTTAGCACTGTGACAGTGACTTAGCACTGAACGACTTAGCACAAGTCGTTAGTCTGACAGTTAGACAGACTAACTGTCAGACTGTTAGTTCTGAGAGTGAACTAATAGTCACTGTCAGACACTAAAACAAAAAAAGTTTTTTGTGGTGTTTTTTTCTTACTTCCAGCCTCCTGGGCCCCAAGCCCTCAGGCACCAGTCAGGAGCAGCATCAGGTTGAGCAAGAGGGACCAACAAACAATGACGCACCTTCACCCTATTTGCCACAGATGCTGCTCCACCACCCCCAGCATCATCCACATGCCTACTCCACACAGAGATGGCAGCATTCCTGGTGCCAACACCTAAACACTCGCCCACCACCTCCAACTTCAAGGTTCACTCTCATTACGAAACGTATTTAATTACTGGAGATCGGATCAATACAGATGAATTCTGTTAGTTTTTCTTACAAGCATATATTCTCTGTATAAAAAGAGTTTCATCACAATTGTTTAAAATAACTTTTATATTTAAACTCATTGGCATTGGCTTCTTGGTGATGCCAGAAGCATGTGGGATTTTGTCATTTCCATTATGAACTTTTGTGATGTTACCAAACAGTCACAGTGATGGGCAGACTGTTATATGCTCTCATCCAAACTTCATGGCCAGGCAAGCAGTCTCAAAGTGCATGCAGATAGGTGTCATAAACCCATGTGGAGCATGGGGGATTTTATATTGCTACGCCAATTTAAAGTTTGATTGATTTGAGAAGAGATGTACTATGTTTTCTTTTACTTTTATTTTATTAAAGTAAAAAAAGAAGGAGGGAACGATATGATATTCTCATTATGAAACCTCTTGTCAAATCTCAAACAAATAAGTTATTAAATAAAAAATAAAAAAAATCTAACAGAAAGCCTGGAAACAGATTTCTATAACTGAGTTTCCCAAATCGGTTATTTGGAAAACTACTGCTAAGTTCTGACAACACATTTAACTTTTTTTTATTGCAAAATTTATGACCTTCATCCTGGTCATCAAAGTCATTGAATTTTCTTCAACTGAACTTCAGTGCATTCTCCTTTAATTATAGTTCTGATGTGTCACGGTAAAAGCAGGTATTATCAGACCTAAATCCTTTATTACTTCTCTATATGTGAACTGACTCCTAAACAATCAAATTCTTAACTACGGCCATTCTGAAGCCCAAAATGTCCTTTAATGGTATGGTTACGATCCTATTTATGTTTATGTGAAAGCCGCCTTTGTGCCTTGCACACCACTAAATTATGAGAACGAATGTAGCCTA
The DNA here is from genome assembly GCF_001444195.1 of Xiphophorus couchianus. Taxonomy (NCBI): domain Eukaryota; kingdom Metazoa; phylum Chordata; class Actinopteri; order Cyprinodontiformes; family Poeciliidae; genus Xiphophorus; species Xiphophorus couchianus. Next base: position 9,268,357 of record NC_040247.1, read on the forward strand.
GGTATTACTGGGTCTGAGCTGATTACAGTCACACTTCCAGGACACAGTTGTACCTTTACAATAAATGGCTTCTGAGCGCTAACACTGCATCACAGACACACAACAGGCTTAGTCATACCCATGGCTCAAGGAGGCTATTTGGGATAATGTGGCTTAGTTTGTAATTACAAATTCTGCGGCATAACTTCATGGTAAATGATACGGCGTCTTAATGGTGCACTGCGAAGAAGCATGTGATGCATTCAAGAAATGCACAGACACCTGCATCCTCAGCTACAATTAAAAAAGCTGTGTCCCCTGCTGTTATTAGCTGTTAGAGGCACTCACTGTGACTTTTTGATGATGGACCGGACAACCATTCTGGATGTTTCCAGAATGGACACATTACCAGTCTATCCCTGGTAATCAGAACATTTCAAATCTGGGAACTATTCCAACTGACTGTAATTTATACAGTGTGATAGCTTCCATTTGTACTGTAGAGTTTCAATATAACAGGAAAATCCAAACACATTTAATATTTTCCATCTGTAAACATATATTCTGTTCTATGAACATAAAGGAGATAGTATCTTGTTTACCACCTGATTGTGCACCACAGAATTGACCATTTTACTAATTTTATTACTTTAACTTTAACATCCTGAAAGCACCTCCAACATTGTTAAATGCTACAATGCTTATTCTATATGTTGAAATGGGTGTCAAAATAGAGAGGCTTTAACTTTATTGGTTTCTAGTGATGTTATGATTTTATTGTCAAGTTCTGTTAGGTTTAATTTGCTGTGCGATCCCCACTTGAAAAGGATAGGTCTCTACTGTGAAACAAAACTGGATTTCAGTTAAGGAGTCTTCATTTTGGTTAGTCCATCTTAATTTTCATAATTTTTAGTAGTCCAACCACATAGGTGAAAAACCTCAAAACAAACAGAAACACATCTATTACAATCTGAAATTAACAAGATAAATACACTGTGAAATTAACAAGATAAATTTCCACCCATTTAAACCATTTAATCCTAAAGTGTAATAAATAGCAAATGTTTTATAATAAAATTCAACGCCAATAAATAAATTAGCATATTTAACAACATTTAATTTCATAGTCAAACATCCTAACCAACATTTTTTTTCACTTTCTACTTCAACCAATAAACACCAAGTGTATTGTCTTGTCTTTTTTTTCCTTTTTCTTTTCAATAATATTAACTCTCAAACAATCAATCCAAGTCCATGTTTATGAGTAACAGTATTGTAAGCTTACCGGCTGCCCTTCACAGTTTTTTAGAAACTTTTGCACAGTTTCAGTTTACGTGCTACCAGGATTGTTTGCTTTCATGCTGTGGCACTTCAAAACCAGGAGTGCCAGGTCAGTCACCCCTTAAGTACCTACACTCTGATTGGTAGGAGAATGAATCCACCTGGTTCTCATCACTCCAGCAGAGAAAAAAGATGCAGCAGAGGGGTTTGACAGAGGGGAGTGGCTTGCTGGCAGTTTGTCAGAACATTTATAATTACTCATTTATCAACCATACTCGTATTGCTAACATGGAAAAGGAGGGATAACTTTCTTATTTGTTATTTTAAAGCCACTGGGGCATTTTGGCAAATCACACATCAAATTGCTCTTGATTAAAGTTGCTTTTCCCCATGTTTTTCTGACCTGAGTGCAGGTCAAACACAGGGCGTTGGCAGGAATTATCAATAAATTGCATATTTGCATAAACCGCATAAAGGCTTACTGCTTTTTTGCTTATTGATGTTGTATTTTACAACATTCATCTTACTGGCAGTAGTCACCAAGGTTTCTCTGTCTTATTTGACATTATCTGTTATCTTATTTCATTGACTTCACACATCTTGCAACCTTGTTTCTATCCATTTCTTTTATTGGGTTAACTAAATTTATGTACCACAAAATATAGTTACAGGGTTTGCAAACCATTTCAAACAAATATAAGACACACAGGCTGCACAGTGGCGCAGTTGGTAGCACTGTTGCCTTGCAGCAAGAAGGTCCTGGGTTCGATTCCCGGCCGGGGTCTTTCTGCATGGAGTTTGCATGTTCTCCCTGTGCATGCGTGGGTTCTCTCCGGGTACTCCGGCTTCCTCCCACAGTCCAAAAACATGACTGTTAGGTTAATTGGTCTATCTAAATTCTCCCTAGGTGTGAGTGTGTGTGTGTGAATGGTTGTTTGTCCTGTATGTCTTTGTGTTGCCCTGCGACAGACTGGCGACCTGTCCAGGGTGAACCCCGCCTCCCGCCTGGAACGTAGCTGGAGATAGGCACCAGCAACCCTCCCAACCCCATTAGGGACAAAGGGTGAACAGAAAATGGATGGATGGATAAGACACACACAGCTCAGGTTTAGTGTTGACATAAATCTACATTCACCATCATTACTGAGATAAGTCATTCCTTACTTAATCAAATACCACCATCCATTTACAAATACTTTAAACTTTAGGGCGATAACCCATTCACCGTCACTGCTAATTATGCCATACTTTGTTGGACCAGAAATATGAGAAATAAATCCAATCATTATGTAAAATGAGTCTCTGCACAAAATGAGTTGTGCATGTGTGGAATGTTACTTCAGCAGGTGCTGTTTTGTCCCAGATTTCTGCCCTTTAACTGGAGAAAACCTAAATAATTTTGATTCTTCTCCAGCTGACAGTCCTTGATTGTGTGAACAGCAGAAAACAAAATTGGCAGAGACATGAATGCAAAGGCAAGATGAATAAAAATGTTATGTTTTTTATGATTTAGAAGCTTTCCTGGAGAGAGAAGAGAAGACGTACAACAGTCACTATAAATAATTATTGAAAAGTTATGTAAAGAAAAAAAAACCCTAGGTACAAATATTCAGAGAAATATGCCTTGATTAACATTCTCACATTCATTGATACCAATAGCGTAAAAGAGAAAAAGAATACCTTTTCTCAAGCGGAATTGAACCCCAGTGTCTCACCTGAGAGGTGAGACACTGGGGTGTCTCAGGTGAGGAAATAAGGGGGAAATTAAATTAGGCACCTCTCAGAGGTGACCTCTGCTATACAGTATCAGGTTAGGTGCTACAGTAACATTCCTGTCAGAATCCCGTTGGCTTTAAAATAGTGCAACTCAAAGAATGTCCTTGTTAAGTCATATGAGCGATGTGTGGGCTGAAATTTCAGAGATATACTGACTGTGCCAAAAAACAGTAATGTTCAAAGATATATTAATCCGGGAATGATAAAACATCTAATCATGGTGTGATCACTCACTTCTGAGTTAGATTTCTGCAGAGTATATGCTCTCCATCATCTCCCCCAGAAAAGGACATGCCAGTTCTGACACTTTCCTTAGGCCAGGTCTCAGCAAAACCAGAGGGCAAACTCAGGATTTGCTTAAACAATCCTCTTACCAAGCAAGGTTGGTTCACGGAGTAAGTTGTGGAAGTACGTTGACTGAGGATAACGGCTGTCTGGCTTTCTGAAACTGAAAACCCAAGATATGCACATAGTTACTCCAAAATTTAATAAGGGTCTTCACTGATCCTGCTTTCAGAACAAGGGCCATGGAGTAATTGCTATTTGCTTTTTCCCTTTATCTCTTTTTTTAATGTAGTCTATCTGAGCGGTCCAAATGATGGTTATAAAACCAAGAGTTTAAAGAAAAAAAGGTTTATAAGAAGTTTGCAATACCACATTTGTCACTTAGTTAAATAACATCAATAGACTGTAGTTGTACTGGTTTCACAGTTAACAGACTGTAAATCAAATTGTCCAAACTAAACATTAGATCAACAAAAGAAGGATCAACAAAACAAACCATGGAGATCTTAGGGAAAAAAAGAGAAACCTAAAATGACAAAGTAATTATTTAAAAGGACAGCAGGTTTGTTTTGTGAAAGAAATTAATCTTCAACACATCAGGTGTTTGAATATTCATCCAAGAGTTGTTTGTGTATGTGCACTCAAGCAAAAATGACAAACAAAAAAACGTAAAGTAGAATATACTACATGTCTACTCATCCACAAAAATGTCTGAAAAATACAGTAGAGTGGGCTGTGAAAAATGCAAAACCAGAATTGATCTTTTTTTCACAGCGGCCTTTGAAGCCCTGTCATTGGCATGTATTGTTTTTTAGTTTAAAAGTAAAAGAATAATGAGCAAGGCTAAAAGAAAAAAAAAACGTGTATGCAAAAAAGTTAGCAACTAAGAGGAAATCTACGTTTTTTTAAGAAAAATATGAACACCGATTGAGTTGTTGCAAGAGAACCATGATCTGCTCTCTGTTACGTGCCCTCAGCGGGGGACTCTAAGGGAGCATCGCAGAGTGAGTGAAAACTGAGCGCTGAGACAGAGAAAAACGAGCACGAAGGAAAGTGACTGTGTGGGAGTTTATCGAGTGCCAACTGAAGCTCCCTCTAGCAAAAATCACCTAATTAGATTTCTATCTCGCTATACCCTTTCTTGACCCCCTTAAATCTCTTGCATCTTTGGAAAGCTAGAGGGGAAGACTTTCCCAAAAGTGGAGCCCATTTGCACTGGATGTGTCTGAAAGGTGAAGGTTGTGAGAAGGAGGCATCTTTCTTATTCACAGTCAAAATCAGCAAACCAGAAAGGTAATGAATACCTGAATAAATAAAAAATAAACATGAAACAACCTAAAATGTGCTGGGAGGCTCATCACTGAAAGCAGAATTCTTCCATTACTTTGAAGGGTGAAAATTCTTATTATTGTGCCCTTCGGATAATTAAACTGTTTTTTTTTTTTTTTTTCTTTTTTCATGGCTCTGGGGCACACAGGAGATTCACAGCAATAACAATAAATGTGGTTGTTGCCAAAGTTCAAACGTGTCCAAGCTTGTTTTACCTGAGGATAAGAGATTAACATTTTCTTGACATTATTCATACCAATAACATGCCAATAACAATATGATTTATAAAAGCATAAAACAAGCTGCATTGTAAATACTGTATGTTTTACTAAGGTCTTTGAATACTAGTTAAGAAGATCTCATACAGAAGGTTGTAGGTAGTTAAAAGTAACTTCTTCCAGTCAGTCTGTATGGCTGAGTTATTTTTATTTGAAGAGTATTAAAGTCTCAAACTACTGCATCTCTATCTGTTGGTGTTTGTCCCATTTCATGGTAAGTTATGATTTGGTTCTGACTTGCATAAATCTCGCACACATTGCTTCTTGTACATTGTATCGTCTCAGCTCACATAGGGCCACCATGACAAGCATCCACAGTGCTGTAGCACCATTGTAGAAAATGATTTAGCAAACACTTTATTCTAAATTTACAAGTGAAGAGGAGATTAAAATAATTAGTGTACTGAATCAGTTTGTTGCAGGCTTTTAGAATAAAAAGGCTTTATTATAATTGGGTGCTGGTAGTAAAAACAAAGCTCTAAAGAGCTCTCAACTATGTCAAAAAGCAACTTTAAAATGCAAACTTACAGAATCATTAAAAATCCTTTTGAATACTGGTAATTTTAACAAAATTTCACAAAATATTAGTGGGACAGTAAGGTCCTCCAACCAAAAATTACATAAAGATGACAAAAATAATCTAAATAACTGCAATAGCAAAACAGTTTTAATTGCTATAATGGCAATACAATTTTATATATATATTAGATGAAATTAAGATTCTCTTTCACTTTGCATTTTCCTTTTTTCTTCTCACACATATCATGTCTAGTTAAAAACAGACTTCATCGAATGAAGACAATTTTAAATATAAAACTGCCAGGGGTAAATATAATTTTTGGCTTTACAGTACATAAAGGGGAACTATACATTTGCTGAAAAAGGGCATGTCTGAACTTTTAAGCCATGGGTTTGGCAACATGGCATAAAAGTGCTGCGCAACACTGGTGGGCGGAAAGAGCTTGATTGCTGAAAGGAAGACATCACAGTGACTGGCAGCTAATTTTGTTTTTACAGACTAGGAATATGAAAACATCAACTAAATGGTATCATACAACACCAGAGGCATATGTCCCAAAATATTATCATTCAAGCCATGTTGTCTTTGAGTGCAAAAACATACTTCAAGAAGCTGTGAGGATACAGTGATGCATCTGCAAGTTACGCTGTCATCCATTTTCTGAATTGTGGATAACTTAACTCACCTTACAGAAGTTCAACTTAATTCCCTAAAGAAAATAATTCTACCTTTTGCAGTTAAGATGCCATGAGAAATAATTTCCACAGTCCCTCAGTGTCTATAAAAACAATGTTCTAAATATTTTCCTTCAAATATTTAGAAAGAAAAATAGGAAAAAGCTGCTTTTTAACCGCCTATTCACAAAAGATACATATCGGAATCTACAATGGTGTAGACTTTTGCTGCTTGTTTTATCATCACTCTTGTTGCTTTCAAAGGGAACTGTTGAACTTGTTTTCAAAGTAACACTTGCTCCTAGCATCAGACATTACTGTGTCTAATGTATTATGGCAAATAATCCAAATGACACCTCTTGCATGTATGAGAGCTGCTATAGGTGTTTAAAAAAATAGCATTTCTGATGTCATGGGAATGAGAACATGTTGTGCTTTTAAGGAGCAACGTGGGTGTTCATGGTTTTAGTCTCTTAATAAAAGTGGGGAGGGCAAACTCTTTCCAGGGCAGGGACACAAAGGCACTAACCTGGAAGTAAAGCCAAAGCACTATAAAGCTTTTAATGTAGAATCTCAGATTAAAGCATGCATACATAGGAAGTCCAGCAATTAACTTAAAAATAGCAAAAAATAGTTTATAACAGTTACCCAATTAGTTAAATAAACAACAAAAAATCCAATATGGTAATCACCATAGACATAGCATTTATGGTGACCAAATAAATGCTATGTCTTTGCATTTCTTTTCTTTAGAAAATATTTGAACACTCTTGGTGTGGCTCAGTACTGTCCTGCTGTGTTAAGAAGCTGTTATTGTGATATGTTGTTGTAGCTTAAAGTGGCAATAGGTAAACAGAAATGCTTTGGTATTAACTCTAAAAAGTGTATTTGGGCTGTAGTTTAAATTTCGTTGTTCTTGTGACAATGACAATAAAGATTTATCTCTTATCTTAGTTTATGTTATGGACTTATTACGTTAATCTCACTTAATTCTTTTGGTTTAGATATGACAACTTACATTTTTGTGTTGAATTGAAGTAAAAGTTACAAATTTTACCTAAAAGGAAATTTTTACTTTGACTTTACTTGAAACAATTACGTTCAATGTGTGTTCGTATTCTATGTCTAACGTTATGATGCAAGCTTCACCAGGGACAGAGACAGATCCTGTACTGACCAGGGTGCTGTAAGGAGGCCATAGTCCTTGACACGGCTGTCACAGATGTGATTCCCGACCTGATGACCTTTGATGCATGTCTTCTCCCACTTTCATAACCCACTTTCCACATATACATATATACACACTACTGATACAAATGAATACTGGTACAGCTTTCATCTAGGCGTGAAATCTGCTATTGTATCTGACCGTCTTAAATATTTTAGAGACAACAAAAGGACGAGGCATTTGGTGAGTAGGACAAATGACTCATACAGTCTCTTACACATGGAAGAATGTCTAGCAAGTCCGGAAGTTAGACAGTGTTTTTGTTGTCTGATTTGTTGTAACTTTACTATATATACCCAATGTGTCATTTTTGTTTTTCTATGTCTTCTCCATGTATATGAGGTGAGTATCATCAGTGTGTGTGTATGTTTCAACCTTAACATTTAACTATGTCTCCCGGGGGTTGGAGGTTGGCGGTGCTGTGGCTAAACTGAGGTGATTTGTCGCAGTGACCCAATCCATCAGCTGAGACAACACGGTGAAGTTGACAGGCCACTGTTACCCAAGGCCATTCTTTGTCCAAACAGCCCTTTTTTGTTCACATTGCACTATATGATATCTGTCCCTTTGTATTTTGTCAGGAAAATACCACAGGATCAGGAATGGGTTGACCGTGGAAATTGTAATTCACATTTAATAAAGACAAAACTACAGAATTTAGGAGAGATTTTAAGTCAAATCAGAATTTGCCACTATGGAAACTGTTAATTCTGCTTACTTTGAACATGCTTACAAAGCTATGAGATAAATTAAAAACTATTTTCATTCTTAAGATGGTTGGGGATGCCTGCATCATTTCCCATCACAAGTAAGGAAAAAGTATTTATACTGCTCTATCTGTCTTTGTCATGTAAATATATTCATCAAGGCCTAAGAAGCACAGTATGTATGTTCCATTGTCCCAGGTTGAGCAGAGTTCACAATGAAAACATGTTTAACCCATGTCATTTAGTTATTTTGCTCCTACCTAACCCCTCTCTGCCCCCTTGTGTATTTTCCTTCTAAACACAAACATGATTGTGTTGCCAGCCCTCAAATAGGATCAAACACAACCGCAGTAAAAAGGTTTAGGTAAATCTGATTTTCTCTGTGGTTCCACTAAAAGCAAGAGCTGAGCCAGAAATCCGACACTTTGTTAACAAAAGTGAGAGATAACACAGCACAAAACAGGCAGCAATGGAGCAACCCTTTTTAGCTTAGTAAACCAGGGTTTGATCTGATATATCAAGAGTGTGACAGCAAAGGATGTGTGAGTGCGGTAGGTGTTCTTGCAAGCCTTTATTATACTGTATGTCTCTACAGAGACAGGTATTGAAATGCAACAAGGGATAAAAAATAAAATAGATATCTGTCTCATTGTTATACCGACAGCCAAGTTGGACTGTCTATGAAAAATAATTACTGCTTACCTATAATTAGTAAGAACAAAGTCAGGCAATCAATCATGTACAGTGAATCACGGCTCAAACTAGATTTCAGCCTTTCCTTGGAAAAAAAAAACAACTAGTGTCCACTCCTCTTATTGAAAGTTTTGCATCTTAAGCTTAAGCTGGTCAATTACTATTGGTCCATTTACATAATTCCAGGTGGTCTGTGTGCTAAATTAATCTTAAACTAACAGTGAATAAAGCAACCACAACCTGTTCTTAACTCAGATGCAGCAACTGACTAGCATGCACATTCTGTGAGTCCAGAGGGAAATGCATTAGGCAAAGGAGGGGTGCACACCAGCATCTGCTAATTCCAGGTAAAAGTAAATTTGACTTAATTATAGCCATTTCTGAAAGCTGCTGGTTTTTTCAAGCTTGCAAATTGATCAACAACATACAAGGGAACTAGAACAAAACGAATCTCATTGTACACTAACAACATCTCTCTGTTGATGTACATACCCCAAGGCTATTCTTTTGGCAGCTTTTTTTGTTACTGAACAAACAATTGCATCTTTGCTAACTGTAGACATCAAAGAACTACAGCATTTCAGACAACAACCCTTTAGTTCAATGCAACCTTTGAATTTTGATATCTAAATTACAGGTAAAGTAAAAGTCTAATCAAAATTCTTGCAAGTGGGTACTGTATTTATGTTCTGTAAAATGGTGTGTACATATGACATTCTGGTGGTTTAACTAGAAATACTGCAAATTATATTATAATGTAGTTCTCTGAAACAGAATAAAGGTACAGGCCATTTGCCATAACAATGATCCAAAAGGCTTTTTTTTTTTCTTTTGAGGGGAATTGTTGCAACCCTTTTTGCTTAAAATAGCTAAGGGTTGTCCTACAGGTTTCACAGTTGAAAAATCCACAACCAAATGGTAAGTGGTAACCACTGTGTGATCATCCACAACTCAGCTATGCAAAATGTACAAATGAAAGTATGATGTTAATAAAATAAAATGAATAAAATGTAATTTATTGGGTAAGCATTTTCACCATTTAATTTAAATGAATTTATTCATTTATTTACCAGGGACAAAGTATATAAATGTAGAGGACAACAAGTCTGTCACTTGAGCACCAAGAGTACATAGCTACAGCTAATTCGCAACTCCAGTCACTGACTGAGCATTTCAATACATGGAAATACATGCAACATATAAATCAATAAATAATAAACATACATACATTTCCTGCCTACATATTCATATAGTACATGGTAAAAAAGCACCAAAGGATCAACAAAAGTGTACATATGAATTTTTTAATGTCATAGTTTAATGTTTGTATTGTTTGTTCATAATAACACCATGAAATATGTTCCTGCCTTTACCTCTCTAGTGAGCGCAAAAGAAAATGTAATTTTCTTTTTAGCAGGAAGACTAATCATCTCGTTGTGATTAGGAGATGAAGGTTAATGTGGGATTTTGCAGATGGGGAAAGGAGCTGGGAGTGGGAGAGATCAGACCAGACAGTGCTCAGCTGAGGCTCAGACTGGCAGTATAGCAGAGGCACAAGGGGGCTATAAGTGGTTAAGAGCCTATGGATCAATGAGAGGAGAGGCCTGAGCCTCATTACACATGTAAATGCAGCTTCCAACATGGGGGCCCTGCTTTAAAGTCTCGTTGTTTTAATTATTCCTTTGCTCTGCCCATGATAATTGGGTCTAACTCTGCCAAAGGTCTGTTGGCGGCGGTGTAAGGTGAATAAAACTCCCTAACTACTTCGTCCATTTTTTAATCGTTATCAACTGAAAGACCTGGACCTCTATATGATTGGAAGGCAGCAGCACCTTCTGTCTTGGTTATCCAGACAGGCCTGTCCAATCAATCATCACTGTTTGGTTGGTACATGGTAAAACGGCCCTTTGCCCTAAACTTATTAATAATTTTGGGCTTTTAAGATGCCACGGTGGTTTTCTATTTGTTTATGTTGTGGGAAATAAACAAGTGAATTGAGTTTTAATTTTATAGCCTAAAGAACACACTTTTATCAAACAGAATTTTACACATTACAAAGTAAACCTTTATAATGGAATAATCTCATATTCATTTAAATACTATTTCCAAGAATATTTTCTACAAAGCAAATACCTGCAAATCCTTGCAAGGTCATGTTGATTGTTTAACTGGTTCATGTTCAGAATAATTTTTCTTGTTCTGTGTAAGATTTTTTACTCCAAATGTTTGCAAAAATGCTTTACAAATGCAAAAATATACACAAGTTTAGAGACAAACAGAAGTGAATTACTTATTTTTCATTAGAATTTCTAACAAAGAAAAGAAATGCAACACTGATTCATGCTCTTGTGCCAATTAAACATATGGAAATCCTCATATGTTTTCAGTTATGTTAAACTTATGCTTAAAAAAATCAGGATATTACTTGTGCTTATGTGACAAATCCCTTGAAATCTACAGCTTTTCATTTTAAGACTCAAATATTTTAACAATGTGTCACTTTCATTCAATAGGGAAGGCAGAGAACAGAATGAAAGATGTGAAACTCCAGAGACTTGACATGCTAGAAATGTTAGAAACTATTTCTAGTATTTTTCATATGTCCGGACTAACAAGTAAGGTTGATGACAAACAAATGTAGTCCTATAAAGACCCTTGCTAGATAATATGTCATAGTGTAATGAAATCCATCTCAAGTCATTGAAAAAAAAATTATGTTTTGTCAAAAGTTAAAATACTTAACATAGATTAAATACTTTCTTTTAGTTAAAACTTAGTTTAGGAGTATGCAAACACATGCAAAAAAGATATGTATTTTTCTTTCTATATATGCATTTGTCTGTTTTTTTATTTTATTTTACAAGATATCTATTATATTAAAAATGAAAAAAAAATGTCACAAATACCTGGTATTTTAACCTAAGTGGCTAAACTTTTGAGAGCAAGTGTTCCGTGCCAACTGTGAATGTGTTTTTCAGTGTTGTGTTTTTTTTGATATTGGGCAATTCATATATATTTAGCAGATATTTTTTGTTTTAAAAAATAGTAACAATCATACCTGGCCTGGCTTGGCATCTTCACATATAGCAGCTTCATATGGTGTAGCCAGTTCAGGAGGATTGTCATTTACATCCAGGATCCGAATACTAATGGCTGAAAAGGACGCCATTGTGTGGTTATCTGTAGAAAAGCAAAACAGAAAGTATTTAGACGTGGGAATTCTTCACTGCACCAATTCAGAACAAATATCAAGTCAAAAAGCTGCAAGACTAGAAGGTCCAATTCTTACCTAAATACAGTATTCATAAACATTATGACAAATGGTGTGATGGTGAAATTGCAATGCAGTAGAGTCAAGGTCAGCAAAGAAAATAATGGCAGTGAGGAACAGGTCACTTGCTATGAGTCATTCACTTTAAAAGCAAGCCCTTCTCCTGAGCAAGTATTTGGTGACAATGGGAAGAAATTGTTTTTAACAGGAAGAAATATCCAATGGAACAACGCTCAGTATTAGTGTTGTGTTGATAAATGCATAAGAAAATACACCAAAAAGACAGAAACAAAAGTCCTGGAGTACCGAGACCAAATCAGTAAATTAGAATATTGTTAAATAGTTAATTTAGTTTAGTAATTCAGTAAGCAAAACAAATTACATTACTATGCACAGACTGATTTTTTTATTTCTGTTTTCCACCTACATTCAAAATATGACAAAGATTAAAATCAGACTAATAAAATCAGCCTTTAAACTGTAGTAAAGCAATATTATAATGTATTTAATGGGATTAATAGTAGTCCTTTGTTCTTTAATAAAAACTGTCAGATCAAGATGTTATTACTTGTTATTTACTGAGTCTAAAACCTCACCTGTTTAAAGTTGTCTTTGATCAATAATAAGTGTAGCATTGATCAATATATTTGATGTATATTTGCTTGATGATTTTGATGATGGCATTAGGCAAAATGAAATGTTTATTGCTATTTCATAATTGGTTGCTGTGTTATATTTTTATGATGTGAAGCACTTTGAACTGCCTTGTTGAAATGTACTACATAAATAAACTCGACTTGACTTAAACATTTGGAATACTGAAATGTGAGCTTAATGAAAAGTATGTTTAATACCTGCATAGGTTGTTATTTTCAAAAGCTATTTTTAATCTGACTAACAAGTCTCATCAGAATACCTGCTCTAATCTATTGAGTGTGTCACATTTGGTGCATAGAATTCAGTTATCATTTTACAAATTTTTTGAGAATCTCACTTAAAATCCTAATAAGTAAATAAAGGAAGTTCAGATGCAAGTTACTTCCTAACTTGCATCTGTAACTTTTGATGCAAGACAGGAAACTTGCATAAAATAGTATTGATTACAACATGGATTATTTTTAAATAACTAACTAAAGTGTCTGTACACCATTCTTTACCAATGCTTTATGTATGTAAATGTAACCTAATAGTTTTTTTTAGTTGTTGTTTTTACCTCATGGAGGCCATTATCCTCTGATGCAGTGATCATTTTGAAACTGAAAATTCTGCCAATTCTGAACACACAACTGCACCTTAGCTTGCTGCACTCATGCCAAAATTGACAAAAGACAGTAGCTTTAAAATACTGCCAACATGCTGATTTAGCAGCATTTTAGTAGTAGAATGCACTATGCATAAGGCATAACACTGTATTAATAGATATATTTATCAATGACTTTTCAAAAGCCAGTATTAATGAGATAACACAGAGATGTGTATATAACTATTTTTTTGCAAGGAAGTGACCAGTTAGTTTAGCATTGTGCCAAAGTGCTGAATAACAATTTCAGGCAGTGTTGATTGATATAAAAATGGTAAAAAGGGTACCTTTTCATCTCTGTATCTCTGCCATGGATGACGCAATTTCTGTACTATGTAATGGCCTGGGTGCAAGTAAGTGCACCCTAAAAATGACAAAATAATGCACTTTACTCCAGAATTTTTGTGTTCTTACTAGATATATATGCACTCCAAAAACAATTTTCTTAATGGATTAAAATGTGAATGAAAAAATTAAGAAGATGTATAATTACCACAATTAGGACTCACTTCAAATTAGCAACATTTTTGTTTGAGTCTTAATTCTCATTCTTAATGATATGATAATATTTGATATAGTTTCAGTCATGCTCACAAAGCACTGTGTACAATAAGGACAGAAGCCGGAGGGCCACTGAATGTGTCTATGTGTTTTGTGTGGGCATATGTGAAAGTACAAGTTTGTATACAAAAAAAAAATAGAGTCAGAGAACATTATGTGGGAGCTTAATGAACGATCTGGTTGCTTGCAGCGCTGGTGTGGGTATCCTGGTTAATTAGAATACACAGCCCAGGAATAAATAATGCACAACTAACACAATTGAGCGGCACCCCACAGAAAAGGCAGCAACAGCTTACCCATGGATAAAAATAATCCACACAAACGTCTACTGCTAGAAGTATCACATTGGATGTATAAAATTTGCTTAACATTAGTAGGGAGTCAAGTGCAACAAACTCAAATAATAATACAAATTGGTTGTTTACAGAAAAATAAGACAAAAATAAATATGCCAGACTACTTGAGAATAAAGCGTGGCTTGATGCACCAAACACAATAAAGCAAAGCAATTAGACTTAGCGTGCTGGAGAGGGGTTTTCAAGCTCTCACTCGCTGTCTCACCTCAAAAATCTAACTATGTATAATACAAGATTTGACAAATAAGTTTGTGCAAACTAGTTTATGTTGGACAGAAACATAAATACTCTTTGAGTACCAGTGCCAAACAGCTCTATTCTTCTGTTTCTGCTTCTATTAAGGTTCTTAGTATACAATTCAGTAAATGTCAAAATGTTCACCCTCTAGATTTGAACTTGAAGAGATCCAAACAGATTTACTGAAACAAAATGGACCATCTAGCATTAAAACTAAAAAAAAAAAATCTGTAAAACAGGTTAATTCATGTGAACAAAGTGGTACTGTTCCAAATCTGTCTTCAGATATAGGGGCAAAAAAATAATAATACAAGGGTTTCAACAGCCTATTGGCATGCTCTGTATCTTTGCCACACAGACCAGCTGTCGAGAATCATACGGTGGAAACGTCTCTCAGGCACTGCATTATGCTGACATTACTTCAAGAAGACAGATAGAGGATGTGAGCGGGTGTGTCTCTCTTTGCATGCGAGTAGGCGTCTGGGGTGTTATAGAGCTTGTGACCAAATGGTTCAACGTAGCTGGAGGAAATTGTTTGGTTTAAAGTGTCACTTTTGTCAGGAGCAAAAAATGAAGATACAAATGTACTAGACTGTGCCTGAGTTTGGTCTCTCCATTGAGCCAAGGCAGACAAACTGCGTGCAAAATATCGGTGGGAATTTATTTATTAATTTTCTGTGTGGAGTGAACACAGAAAATGTGGAAGAAGGAGAAACCTATGTTTCCTATATGTCAGACTCATAATAAATCACAAGACACATACAAAAATTGTCAAAATTTGTACACATCTTTACCTTTGGATAAAAACAAAGCAAAAAAGAGAGACACAAACATTAACCTATGCACAAACTACTATTTCTAATGAAATAACATTCTAAATGTATGCTTCAACATTCTCACTTCAGATTAACTCCACTGAGGTTGTTTTAATACACTTTACAAAGTACTCTACTCATATGTAGTGATGCAACATTTTTGGTTGGAGAGCCAACAGTAATTCTATGTATAACTACCTTTGATGTTTGAATCGCTTAAATTAACAGGTGAGCCCACAGTCAGTGAGGCACTAACAGCACTACAACATTTGGCATATTGGTCAGGCTTTGTGTCTTAGAGAAACAAAAGGCTAAAATAAATTTTCCAGTGTATAACATTCCTTATAAAAGTACTGTTACCACTAAATGTGTTTACATTTGATCATACTGCATGACAAACTTCAATATTTTTTGTGACAGACAACATGACACAAGGGAGCAAAGGAGCAAAATCTACAGATTAGAAACCTCATGTAGTCATTTCTTATTTCTGAACATATGAAGCACCCTAAAATGAACATCTCAGAGTTGGTAAGAGTTGCTCCATCATAAAAGAATCCAAATGAAACATTAAAATTTGCAGACTAACACGTGAACACATTTAACTACATTCCATGTGAAACACCATGCCAGTGAAAGTGTCAAGTTTTTTCTTTACTGAGGAAATTACACAAACATTCCTACATTTGTCTAACAGCTAAGTGTCAGACAGGAATGTTGGACTATTAGTCTGACGAGTGGTACTTACGGCGATCACAATCAATATTTTAGTTTTATAGTTGAAAATATTGAAGTTTTATTTATTATTGGAGTTTTGGTTTAGGGGCCCAGAACAATTTATTTCTAAGATATTTTTTGCCTATGCTTAGCAAAATAAAAATCATTGCCTCTGACCAACTATTTGGTGCATAAACCTAACAAAATATTAATCAAAGTGCTAAAATATCAGCCAAACCTTAACCTGCTACTATACACAATGATTGATAATGCATGTTACTAATTAATTAATTGGTCAGTATGTCATGTTTATTGTTTGAGTGTAATTTGATTTGATATTCAGCCTTCCTTGTTAATCTATATCTTTGCTTTAACTGTTGCTGCTGGGAAACATTCACATAAGTTTGTTTTAAAAGAGGAGACTAATTTTTACCTAACCAGTTACAAATAAGAGGCTACAAAATGCAACAATCAGTTATATGATAAAACACCCCGCAGTAAATAAACAGTATTAACTGTATTTTTGTTCATCTGTGAACAATTATTCAGTTCTTTTGAACAATCAAGAGTTATTGTTCTTCGCTATTGTCTCTTAATTGCAGAGGATAAATCAAAGTGTGGCAGTCAATATCTCTCACAACAGGAAACCAGCGATGGATTAGCTAATTAAACTTAAAATTGTGTTCTTATCTAAAAATGTTACATTAAGATTGTATTTTTTTGCTTGATAGTAACATGCTTTCATAACAGAGAAAGTTATTCTATTAATTTAACAACATAGTGGTTACAATGACTTGTGCAGCTGATTGTACTTAACATAGATACATAGCAATGAAATTAATTAAGAGAGCTCTAAATTAGTCATAACCCTATACCTGACCTTTGTTGATTATGCTAACATGGTGAATATTTGAAAAGCTCAAGCAGAAGACTGCTTCACAATATTGTAAGATGCAGTAATAACATGTAATAACATCTTGATCTCACAGTTTTTATTAAACAACAAAGGACTACTATTAATCCCATTAAATACATTATAATATTGCTTTACTACAATTTAAATCAATAACTTTATTGCATAAATAAATACATATAACCAATTTAAAAGACTTGAAAAACAAATTCTTTGTAATTCTACAACTGTATTTTTTTTAAATATGCTTTATGGGATCCCTATTTTTATTCCTATTACCTACTTTTAGCATATGAATAGTATGGCTATGCCCAAATATATGACTGAGTAATAACAAAAATACACTTCTCTGATTTTGTATCATTAGGTATTCACATGTTTGTTGACAGGTGCTTTGCAATGCAATACAATGCTCATTCAAGTGTGACAAATTAAACTCTGTTGTGCATTAGGCTACCTGCAAACAGTAAGATCCCCTTATCTGCTCTTTATTACTAAATTTAATCTAATTTTGCTTCCATGTTTAATTTCACCTATGCATTTGCATATATTTTGCATATAAAACTGTTTTGCTTTTCAGTTTAATGTTCCTTTTATATTTCACGTCCCTGAACCTCTTTATCTTCCTTCAACGTGTTCCCAACAGTGTGTGATTCATTTGGACATACAAGGGATAATGTTCAAACATTCTAAGAGTCAAAAGGTCTGCATGTGTTTGCCAGACAGCAAATGTAGGGAAATTATGCAATGGTAAACATCTTTTCCATGCAATAGAGCAAGAGATAAAGACTTTCAGCATCTTCGGTATGTTTTTGCCCTCAGGGTGAAGCCCTTTTTTCCACCTACCTGTCTAGGTGAAAAAGCAGTTTTGCAAGGTGGTATCATACTCGCTATCAGTTCTCGAAAATTATATGTCACTCCAACTTAACCTGGTACATTTCTATAGAGGAGACTGCCAAGAAACTTGAGTACTCAGCTAGTGACAGTGTATTAAACGCTTCTCTTGTACTCGGAAGGTACTGCACTCCGTACATGGAAGACAAGCATTATACAGATGAGAGGTTGTTTCATCTTTCATTGTACCAGTGTCTGCAGACATAGCTGAAGACTATTAATTGGGTAAAGTTGAAGACATGCTGTGTTTGCAAATGTTTAGAATTAGCAGGATATGTGTTTGAATTTTAACAAAAGTAACTTTCCTAAGACTACATGCACGAGACATTTAGTTCACTTTTAGGGTACACTTTAACCTTAAGATTCACAGAATATGAACTGTCAGGAAGCTGTTTTCTCTTGTGCAATACTGATATACGCACAATAAAGAAGTTCAAAGGTCTATAATGGACTGGAATAATTGAGGGTAATGCCACAAATAAGACTTTAACAATGTCTTCAAACAACTTGACCTTGTGGCTCTCTTAGTCCTAAAAGAGAATAAAATAATTATGGTTAAAATGAAGATAGTTGTTTAAATGCTCCAAGTAGCCTCTTTTAAATAATAAACAGTCAAAACCTCTTCCAATTTCCATCTCTCTTGTGACCTTATTTTTTCTTTGTGTCTATGTTTTCCCCTTTCTTTCTCTTGCCTGTCTGTGTGTCTGAGCTCTCCAGACTTTGTGAGCTAACAGGCGATAAAGAAACATACTGGGTGGGCATTCTAATGCCACTGACCAGAGACTTTGTCTATGTAGATGTTTCTGTGGTTGTCAGTGCAAGAAGCTTTATCTTTCGAGCGCAGGCATGTGTTTATGTCTAACACTGAAAGGTGCTGGGCAGCATTAAATGTTCAATTACCATTTAAATGTGCCTACGCCATAGTGTCATGCACAAAAAGAAACCAATTAGTCCAGGAGGAATCAAACTGCTTAGGTTTTGCCTAAACATTTGTGTAGGGTAACACTACATTCAATTTAGTTTTGGTTGTAGTGATTATTAAAGAAATGAGATTGTGGGGAGAAACACAGCAGGAACAAATATAAAGATTTTTTTAATTTTGTCTTGTTTATGGCATTGTTTCCTTTGTCCCTCTCAGTGTGATGTAAAATCTCTGTCAGATGCAGAATCCAATCTATTCAGCCATCACTACAATCCCAAAATCACTCCATCTGAATAAGATTGAAAAAGAGGTCTTATCCATTTTCAAGTTTTCTTCTAATGGCATAGTAATAACTTTCCTGCTATACAAGTTATTACATTCTTTATTTCTCTACTATGACAAACACCCATTGAGATGAAAAAAGAAATGTTCTCCAATCATTTTTAGTATTGTGTTTTGTAAGCTGAAAGAGTAAAATGATTACTTTATTTTCCCACTAGAATAAAAAAAAAAATCAAGTGCATGGATCACTACACCAACAGCTAAGATGTCCCTCATGAGTACATCAAGAGCTTTGATTTAAAAGACAATTAGCATACCATACAAGTGCTATGTTATTTATACAACCACATACTGTACATCACTGGTGTGTTGATTTGATTATAAGCAAGCACAATCACGACATGGTCATCTACATGTGTCCATTTAGATCTACATCTACATGGTCATCTACAGTATATATGCTCCTGTAGATGACCATATTACCATATTATCTGTAATATGGTCATCATTACTTATGATGACCATATTTTTGAGAAACTAAAACTTTATCTAGTACAGATTAAAGACAATGTTTATAATTTGCGTTTGTGGCTCATAACAGTGTAAACATTTCATCAAAAGGAGTCCAAGCATATGTTGAAAGAACATATATGTCCATATGTTCAATATGTTACATTGCATCTCAACTGTTACTACTTTAGTAATAATGTAGTTTAGTAATAATGTCAATGAAATTTCAACTTATTATAAACTAAATTGTGTCCCAATAATGTAAAGGTTTAATTTCAGAATTTTTTGTCATTTCATTAGATAAGTGCATATGTGTCTAATATGACAAATAGACAAAAATCCATCTTTAATCATATTGTAGCTTATGAAAATAATTCATGACATGTTTTATTATCATTTTCATCTTTTACAAATTTCTGATTTGGCATTGGTGATTAATGGTGATTAACAATCAGTGTTATAAAGATGCATAAAACAGAAATTCATGTACCTGCTTCTACAGCCTTCACAGTGATGTTGTGCCAACCTGCCGTCTCTCGGTCCAAAATCTTCCCTAACGTAATGGCACCAGACTCAGCATCAATATGGAAGATCATGTCCTGATCTGTTGTCGGATCAATGGAAAACCTGATATATCAAAAATAAATAAATAAACAAAGACATAAAATAAAATATAGAGATTTAAAAGAAATTGTGCAACACATTTCTCATATGTTTTAAGTTTCTATTATTTACTTATTTTTGGGATTTCCTAAAAGATCGAAAATAAAAGTGATATAGTCCTTAAAATGAATAATCTCAAATTCATTATGCTTAGAACTGGTTTCTATGGTTGTTCTACTCAATTAGTTAAAGGTGATACAATATAATGCATAGACAAACAATAAATGCTCTTCTAAATATGCTTAATATTATATAATTTTGTTTAAAAAAAACTATATTAAAGAATCAAAAATATAAGGCTGTCCTTAAAAGTCAATAATCCAGCTAAAATGTTGGTCAAAATGCAGAAAATTGGCTAATGCAGCATTGATAACGTAATAAGATCCATGAGGCCATATAGTCACACTTTCTGAGAGAGGCCCAAAATATAAAAGTTTCATTGTGCACTCTGGGCAAACCATAAATGGATGTTTCCTTCTATGGGGTACTGGCTCCTCTTAGAAAAGTGGTGAGTAAACAAAAAAATGCTGAAAGGTTTCTTTGTTCTTAGTTCTTCTCCCCAAAAGCACACACACACACCCTGCATGCAGGCTGACAAAGATGTGCCCATGTAGATGGCTTTCTTGGGCACCCATAAAGTAAAAATAAAGAACTACAAGCTCTAACAGTCCTTATGGCTTCTGTCAGCCAGAATCCCTATGGTTTCATTAGAACAGAAGCTAGGTGATGCAGATATGAAACAAAATGTAATCGTAAGGCAGTGCGAGATAAAAACACGACTTTGACTCTTAAATAGATCATAAAAAAAGAAGTGTTAACAGAATAATTTCTGTTTGTGTACAAATTGTACTTATACTTATAAATATCAATTCATGAAAATAGACAGAAAATTTTTGCTTTGCTCTCATAATGTAGCTAATGAAAAATAATGTGGTGGCACATTCTGACACAGCAAAGAAAACATTGCAATATACTTTTAAGTTAATATGCACTGAAATATCTAAATATGTAAAATATTTCATCTTAATCATTCCACCTTCAACTTTGCTTCATACATAAAGATGTTAACTAAAGGCATAAGCTCCAAACCTTAGAACTATCAGGTTGCACTGATAGGTGAACCCTTTTTTTTGTTTGTTTTGTTTTTCTATGTAGGAGCTGGAGCAGAGACACGCAGAAAAGCTGCAGATCTGAACTTCTTTCTTCGACCACATGAAAGAACAACACAGAAGAATTTTATTTACAGGATTCAAGATTTGCCAGCTAATATGCTAAAGACAAACATCATGGTGGGTAATTCCATGATAAAGTTTATGTAAAAGACAACAAATTGTAGCAACAGTCATAGGTATTAAAGGAGGGGATGTTATGTAAAAATTACATTTTTGAGCTCTATGTCATGTTATGCTATTCCCTCTACAAAAACATTTCTGGAGAGTTGATTTAATTCTTCTATGCATGTTTGAGAGATCCTTGATTCTCCGGGGGCACCCATTCGGAGTGCATAAACACTTGCTCTCACAATGTGTTGCATATTTCCACAAAATTCCTCCTTGGAGTTGCGGTCTCCAGCTGAGCTTCTCCTCCCCTGTGCCTTCCCCACTGGAGATAGGTATAAGCTCATTATACAAACTACTCTCAGTTCAACACTTCTAATAACGGTTGTCTTTACAATATAATTCTACACATAGAACACAGTTAAGGCCAGAAGCGTACCCCGAATAAAAGAGTAAATTCACTAACTCCGCTCCCAGAATCACAGGTTCCCAAAGTGACGTGACAGAAGGCAAGTCATTGCAAAACAATTTACTTTCCACATGTCTGAGTTATTTACCACGCTTCGTAAGTAATTTTTTCTGAGATGGTTTATATAACTATTATTTTGAGTTGAGACCCAGTATGATGCCACATTGCTTGGTGATAGCATATTTAGCTTAGCACGCCGAATGTTCGTTTAATTCATCTACATAGACACTCTGTTAAAACATACAGTAGTTAAGTTTACATAGGACTATTTCCAGATTTACAATAAACAATATTACAAGCAAGAAAATGCCTGTCTGACCTATGTCATAAAAATACATCCCACAATAAGTTTAGCTGCTGCATTCTTCATGGAGAGAGCAATCAAGTGTGTTGTGACTTTTACTCAGTAAAATTGGTTGCACCTACATTTGAAGAACACCAGTGTATATATATCATGTTGTAAGGCAAGTGCAAACTATTTATTTTAACTGTGCAGTAAAAGTGCTGCTATATTTTAAAGTGACTAGTTTTTCACAATGTTCCCTCTTGGAAAAAGACTGAGGTCTAGTTATGTGTCTGTATATCAAAGCAAAAGGGATAAGATAGTTCTTACCAGAAGAACAGGCTGGGCTGAATTGCTACCGTGTTTAGAGCTCTATAGTGAGATAATATGTTTCTGTCTACAATAGTAATTATTTGCTATTTTCTACAACTACAAAAGTCTATAACGGTGGTCTTGTTGAAGCAAGCCCTTCAAGCAATAACCAATAAAACACTGCCCTCTAGACGGATTATTGTTTTGAGTATAAACGTGATGGCCGCCTAATCCCAAAGAGCAGGTTCTGTAACTTGCAAACCTCTAATGATTTAATTAATAGTTTACAGTTTTTTCTTTCCAACACATGAGCTCACAGGTGTACTCATTATCCAAATACATTCAGCTAGAGCTATTTTAACAGTACCATCGTGTGGTGTTCTATAATACATGGAACATTGGATGTCATGCATTTTTAATCAAGGTGATGCTTAGGGACCTGTGTGTTGGTTTATGTTGTATTAATAAGACTGTTATAGTTTTATCTACAGCCTCTCCTCACATTGCAATTACAGTTCAAAGCACATAGAAACCAAAGATATTGGTGTACTTTTCAATAGATAAAAACGTTGCCTGTATTTTCACTTTATTATAATGAGAAATTAAAAACGAGTTGTTGGTTTTTTTTCAGAAATCAAGCATATTTGTATTCATAATAATTCCATCCAATAAATTACATTTCTTTAAATGGAACCTATAAAATTTTTAACAGGCAGAAACCTTGACACACAAAAACCCTATTTTTGTGTGTCAGCTAAGGACAGCTGATTTTTTATTTCTATAACAACATAGGTCTACAAAACAAATTATTTTAGAAGGCTGTTTAGAAAATGTAGTATGTGAAATTGGGTGTTGGGATTTCGAAAAGAAGCAGTTACTGTTTGTATATTTTTGATTTTTATTTTTTAAGGTCAGAGTTGAAAATACAAGAACACCCCTTAAATTAGAATTCTGGGAAAGTAAGTGGTTTTCCAGCAGCCTCAGGTTTGCTACACAATATGGCTGCAGCAGGTAGTAGATATAAACTATTTCATGGCACTTAAGATGTTAAAGAAGCAGAATTATGTTCATTCTAGGCATATAATGTCATTTTATGGCACAATCAAGTAACTTCCAGGTTGACAAGGTTAGTAGTGTAGAAACTATCAAAACACACGAGGTCTATCAAGCAATTCAAGAACTGTCTGTAAATAAATCTATAGGAATGGATCTTATTTCAGCTGAACATCTCAAATTTGCCAGTTCAAGGGTCGTCCCTCTTCTTGCCTTGTGTTTTACTGGTTTTATTATGCATGACTTTATCCCTGAATCCTTAATGAATGTTCTTTTACTTCCTGTGATTAAAAACAAAGCTGGTAAAATTGGCAGCTCTGATAACTATAGACCTATAGCCCTAGCTAGCACACTGTCTAAAGTCTTTGAATTAATTCTTTTGCCAAAATTTGCAAAGATAGTTATGTCCTCTGACAATCAATTTGGGTTCAAATCCAAACATGGCACTGATATGTGTATATTTAGCCTTAAAGAACTACTGAAAAATTATAACAGCAAAAATTCTACAGTTTTTCTGTGCTTTTTAGACGCCACTAAGGCTTTTGATCGTGTAAATCATAGAAAATTATTTTTAAAATTGTGCAAAGCTGGGGTTCCTAAGTATATAGTAAGATGTCTGTCCTACTGGTATGCTAATCAAACTATGCAGGTGAAATGGGACAACTGTGTGTCTGCATCCTTTCATGTCAGCAATGGCGTCAGACAAGGAAGCATTTTATCTCCTATGTTTAATTTTTATATGAATGACCTCTGTAAGCAGCTAAACCTGTGTAGAACTGGCTGCATGGTTGGTGATACTATTATTAATCATTTAATGTATGCAGATGACTTAGTGGTTTTTAGTCCAAGTTCAACTGGTCTTCAGGAACTCCTTAATGTCTGTTCAGAATATGGTGAATTACTTGATGTCAAATTCAACCCATCAAAAAGTATCATTTTGATCTGTCGCACTAAGGAGGACAAAAATAGAGTATTTCCTAATTTCAAATTGTCTGGGATTTTAGTGAATGTCTCTAGTGAAGTAAAATATCTTGGCCATGTGTTGACAGACCGTCTGTCTGATGATGAGGACATTTACCGTCAGGTTTGAATGTTATACACTCAGGCAAACATCCTTGTCCGTAAGTTTGGATTCTGTTCTGATGAAGTGAAACTGAACTTGTTTAGATCATATTGTACATCACTGTATTCTGCACATTTGTGGTGCAATTTTAAAAAAGCCAGTCTTCAAAGATTGAAGGTGGCTTATAATGATGCACTGAGACTCTTGTTAAATAAACCCAGATGGACCTGTGTCAGTGAACTGTTTGTATCTGCTCGTGTCAGCACTTTGATGGCAGTTTTAAGAAAGCTTATGTATAAATTTATTTGTCGGTTAAACGAGTCTAATAATAGAATTATAATACTGTTGACTAATATCAAATATAGTGCAGTTAAATACTCATCTATACTCTGGAGACACTGGTATGATTCCCTTCTGAATAGCTAGGAGTCGTTTTATTTTATTTTTATCGTACTTTTTATTTTTTTTATTTTATTGTATTTGTTCTCTTTTGTATGTAATCTGGACTCTGAGTCTGTAATAAAATCTATAATAACTAATCAGTAACTCGCTGTTACCGTTAACTGTTATAAAAATGCTGTATATATCAAACGTAACGTAACGCAATATAACACCTTGAATTTCTCTCTCTTTCAGACTCCTGCTCTTTCAGACTCTCCGCCTTCAGGGCGTCATCACAGCATTCCTCTGTCAAGCATTTGACAACATTTTAACCAATGTTTCACTGAGAAGTAGTTCCTGTGATGAGCTCTGCAGAGGCAAAGTTCCAACTGGTGTTTTCCAATTTCTGCTACCGCTAGTCTGAAGGAGCTGAGTAGAGGAGTCATGGGGGACGCCTGCTGTGTAATGCAGAAGCTCTGCTTGGGGACTGCAGCTCCAGGGAGGAGCTTCGTCAAAATGGCTGTGCTCGGTTACACCACTTGTTTTCAGGATTGCTACCAGGGGAGATTAAAAGATTTCTCAAACATGCATGAAATAATCATAGGAACAATAATAACAATATGACTCGATGTGAAGCTCCAAAAAGCCAATTTTACAAAATACCATCCCTGTAAAACAAGTTAAGCACACTGTACAGTACTATACAACTCAAATTTCCAAACCTGTTTCATTAGTATTGGAAAACATAAAATTGAGAGAAATACATTATAATCAGCTTGTATCAATAATTATAGATAGAACCACAACAAACAGCAATTCCCATCAGTTTTACAACTTGCAACTAGGACACACTCAGCTTATGTGTAGCATAATTCCTGTATCTATACAGCAACTTCTGAGACAAATCTAACGAAATTCTATTCTACCCTATTTAACGTTACACATCTCCCTCCAGGAGGTGTGTTTCTGGGACAGAATGGATGACCAAACAGATTTAACTGTCTCTGATGCTCAAGCGCAAGCATTTGAAATTAAGTTGTAGAAACAAGAGATAACACTCTAATATATTGACCTTAGGAAAATTTAAAAAATCAGTCCCAAAGAATGAATGGGTGTTCAGACATGTGCATGAAAAAATTGTACTTTAATTTATTAGAGGGAATCTCCAGGGTACAGAACTAAGTCAATAAAACACAAGTGAATTGTGAAAAAAGTCTAAAAAACTTCTGTACATTACTCAGTCCTTTATGTATTAAATGTAGGGAGAATTCATCAAGCTAGGGGAGAATTATCTCTTTCATACCTCACAGGTTTGTTCATCACATCTGGATCCCTGGCCGTAACAACGCCAATGAGAGATCCAACTTTAGCATCCTCCTGGACTTCCATGACAGCACCTTCCGCTGGTAGAAAGATGGGTGGCTCATCAATATCCCACACAGTCACTTTAACGATTGTCTGATCTCGGAAAGAGCCCAGGTCAACAAAGCGAGAATCAACGTGTTTATTTACTGCCTCCACAATAACACTGTGGATCCTCTTGCTCTCGAAGTTCAGCGGCTGACAAAAAAAACAAAAACAAAAAAAATGCATGTTCAACACATCAAAATTTATTGTTACAAAGAAATGTTCTTTCAAATACTGATTGGCTGCAATCCACATTTGTTAGCACCTATTAGTAAAGTTGTGCAAAAGGCTTAAAATAAATTAGTCTTTT
This sequence comes from Xiphophorus couchianus, assembly GCF_001444195.1. Taxonomy (NCBI): domain Eukaryota; kingdom Metazoa; phylum Chordata; class Actinopteri; order Cyprinodontiformes; family Poeciliidae; genus Xiphophorus; species Xiphophorus couchianus. Next base: position 9,295,103 of record NC_040247.1, read on the forward strand.
ATTGAAGCAAAACAATGTCAAAATATATTTTTTTTAAATACATGTGACTTATTTTTATTATGTCTTCAGATTTTATGTCATAAAAATAACTTTAACAAAATCACTACAGGTGTGTTTCTGTCAATAAGAAAGCACTTAGTATTCTACTATAACATTTTACAAGATCGGAGCATACAGAGGGATCTTTGACCATACAGAATCTCACAGATTGTTTACAGCCTTGTACCTTTCTTATGCCCCCCCTCTTCTTAGCAAACCAAAAATTTTCTATAGGACTTAAGTCTGTGATTTGCTAAATTAAGAAGGCCAGGTATTGATACTGTATCTGTTGAACCATTTCTTTGCTAGTTTTCCCATATGTTTTAAATTGTTACAGGGCTGAAAGAATCATTGGACCATCTAATTCCCACACTTTCAGTTGATCTTTTAATATTAATAAAAAAGTAATGAAGTTAATCCAGTCTATCCATTTTCTAAACCTGCCTATCCTTGAACGGTACCGGGGGGCTAGCGTCTATCTTCAGCAGTCACTGGGTGAGAGGCAGAGTAAATCCTGAACAGGTCAACAAAGATAACCAGGAACAAAACAACCATGCACACACATGCCCACACGCACCCACGCCTACACCAAAAGACAATTCCAAGAGACCTGTTGACCTAACAGTCATGTTTTTGGACTTTGAGAGGAAGCTGGAGTTCCCTGAAAGTGCCCATGTATGCAGAGGAAGAACATGAACGTGACAAAGTCATGGAAAGTTAATATACCTGATCCTGATGCAGAAAAATAAAAGTGAATTAAACCATATTGTTCTAAAATTAAATGCAATATGCTGATTGGGAGCACATACCTACTTCAAAGATATCACAGGTATAGATGTTTCATAAAATCGCCAACATTACCTGGACCCACATTACCAATGTTTTTAAAAACTTTATTCCCACATGACAGCACAATTATCCAAGTTGAAAAAAAAAAAACAAAGAAAAAAAAAAACTTTACACTTACTTTAAATGTCAAATTTTAAAAAATATGTGAAAACCTTTGCTATTGCATACAAGATCATTTATTTGAAAGCCTTTACACATCTTCACCAGGGATGGTGGCACTGTAATTTTTATACAGGAATTAGCATAGATTCCAAGACTGTTGGTGGCACTGTGCCAGTAGTGTGGGGAAAAGGAAGACTGTTTTTACCCCTGTTAAGGTATTTGACCATTGCTTACAGCTCATTTTTTGCCTTTAGGTAATGCTCATGGCAACAAATCTAATCTAGTTCAAAGTTAATGGTTTAATAGCAAAAAATCCCTGAAGTAAGCATATTTTACCCTTTATAACTGATACTGCTTCATAATGTATTGAACACAGTCTGGGCTTTTTTCATGATTCACTGGAACATGTAGTTTCCCATTATCCTTTCTAGAGATAATCACTTTCCTACTAATTCAATAATATCAGTAAGTTGCTTTTCTTTTATTCATGTGAAGATAATGTGTACTTTGTGTATATTATTAATAACATTAGACACAAGATTTAAAAGCAACATGGTGGTTGCTGTTTATGTCTAATGACTGCAAATCTTACTTCGTCCTCTCCCAGTACAAAACCATTCTTGCAAATAATGAATAATAAGACATTACAAAAAAATCATCCTACATGGTATTGTTAGCAGAAACTACAATAGGCAGAAATATCACTAGAATGTGAATAAAATCATGTTCCTATGTAATATAGTCTATAAATAAGACATATTACAACTAATAGGTATTTTCTCATTAATTTTACTAGCACACATGAAAAATGCCTACATCATGTTCCTTTCATTTAAAATAAAACCAGTAGTAAACAGAAACACTGCAGCAGAACTGCTTTAATTCAGATGTACCTTTTTGATGGAGACAACAGCTTCCTGTGTTTCAACATCTGTAGTGACCTTGAAGAGATCTCCTTCGTCAATGATCAGATAGCTCATATCTGTGTTCTCCCCCATGTCTGCATCAGTAGCAATGACGCGCCCAACCGGTGTCCCCACAGCTGCCCCTTCTGACACCGAAAACTGGTACATCTCTGGTAGAGGGAGGAGGTGGCCGGAGGGAGAAAGCATATACATCTCGTATTGATGGCATTATATAAAACACCACAAAAAAGAATGAAGGTGCAAATGTTATGCAGAAATGAAGAGGAAAGCACCAGAATTAGAAGAGTTTGATAGTCATAGGCAGGCTATCAAGAGTAGTTGGTGGAGGGAGTAAATAGCTTTAATAAATAAGAAAAATGACTGAGAAAAGAAAGAAAATAGCAATACATACCAATGATACCAATGACATGTTAAGACATGCAAATTTTGGTTAATAACATCCATCTTAAAGCTTTATTTAGCTTAGGCATTTTTTTTACCAGTCCTATATATTTTCCATTTGGTATTATAAAATAATTGCTTCAGAGTGTGCTTTTATATTTTGCCAGACTAAACCCAATAATTCTGCTAAAATGTCAGGAGTGTGCAATAAAAATGTATAATTTCTTCCACTGATCATTATGAACTAGATAAACAGCAGGAAGATGAAATATGATTGTTACAGGAACAGAAGACATCTGAGATCTTACATACATCATACTGTATGTCATCCTTTTGTGTAACTGATTTATAGAACTGTATTCCAGATTCTGTTTCCCAACATTCAGCAGTGGAGGCACTATAAGTCTGCAGGGCTTATCACTCTGACTGAGTAAATATGATTTACTGAGATGAAAAAAGTGATTCATACACAAATATGAAAAGGTGTGTGAATACATATCACTCACTGTCAAATAGACTGCTTGCACATTGGCCTAATCAAATGTAATACTATTTATAGGGTTAAAGTGCTAGTTTATCTAAAAAAATTTAATGCAAAATAAATTAAATAATATCCAGAAAGAAAAGTACAATGTTTTGGTAAATGCATTTTCTTTCCTTTAAGGATGAGACATATACAGTATTAGAAAAGTGAATTGCTTCTACAAATGTACACGTCTATAAAAATATGATGTGTATTTTTATACACATCATATCATATAATGATGTGCATAAAATAGTATTTTTATAATGAATAGTATAACAATATGATTTACCAATAGACTCATAGATTTTTTATTAAAAATATGGAATGACAACATTTTGAGAGCACATTCAGATAATGCCACTAAAATTCTATCAGCATTATAGGAGATTACAAAGTACAGTAGTTTTAAAGTATGAAGTAGAGAGAAAATGATTAATGGTTTTCAATTGTGTTTAAAAATAAAGCCTCTTTTATTATAAGCCCTTAACATAATCCAGTATTTACTTCAGTCTGTTAGTAGGACTATTATTAGTTGTGCTCTCTTCATACAAGTAAGCCGTAAATTATTCACTGTTGATTTTTGAAAAAGATATGAATGATAAATGCAAATACTTTAATACATTATTTGATTATCTTTTCTCTTTCTTCTCCAACAAGGAAAAAAATCCATATCTTTGCCAGAATTATGAATAATTTTGGACTTAACTGTGTGTGAGAAAGAAGAAAAATTTAAAATAAAAATAAAAAAGAGTAGTAGTACTAGGGGTGTTTGCCAAAAGCTATGTAGTAGACACAGCAAACATGTGAAAGAACACAGTCTGGTCAGATTAGACTGAAATTAAACTTTTGGCCAAGATGAGAAAATCTGTGTTGAGAGAAACTAACAGTGCTCTTCATCCTGAACACTCACAACCAAATACCAATAAGATTTGGGAGAGGTTTCACAAAATAGGAAATAGTTCAAGGGGTATTTTGCAAGGTCTTGTACATGACATGTTTTAAAAAAATATATAGATAAATAAGCAGTTATGCCGATCAGTTCTCCACCATTGTTATGACACCTTTTTGTGGGGCTGAAATGGCCCATAAATTTAATTTAAGCGATTTTTCCCAGGCCCCTCATGAAACTACCTATTGGTGTCAATGGCCTGCAGGTTTTCACATTGTCTTTTTATTATGCTCTCATTTCTCTCTCCAGAGAAAAGTCAGTCAGCTATTTCCAACTGCTTTCTTTTCTCCTCCTACACGACCATCTCTTTTAAAGTCTAAAGTAAGAGAATGTGCGGGAAACACTCACTCTGTGGAAAGCGTGGTGGGTTGTCATTAACGTCTGTGATCACTATGGTCACCGTGGTGGAGCCGGAGAGACCACCCATTTGTCCTGCCATGTCTGTTGCCTTGACGACCAACTCATAACGATCCTGTGTCTCGCGGTCCAAATCTGCCACTGCTGTCATGATTATTCCTAATGATTGAGAGAGATTGAAAGCAAAAGACAGAGGGATAAGTTGAATAGTTAGTCAATGAGGCCAGAAAGGGTTACATTAGTTGTTAGCTTAAGCAGTAACATGTTATAGTGTTTTTTTTTGTTTGTTTTTTTTTGGGGGGTGGGGGGGGGTCAGTCTGAGTATCCATTTCTATTCAATTGTGTATTAAAAGATGTAAACATCAGACCCAAAAATATTTAAAGTTTCTAAGAGCATGAAATGAAGTTCCCAAAAAATTAGGGTTGTGTATCTGTACTGTTGTTATTAGCTAGTCATCATTTAGCTAACAATACCTGTATACACCCTGTGCATGCAAAATGATAATAAAGTCAGTCTAAGTCTAAGTCTATCCAACAGCATTACTCAACTCAGTCGGTTAGTTTGGGGAAAAAACTGTGCAAAGTTCTTTGCGTTTTGCTGGTTTGCTGCCATGATTCTAACAGCTCCTGCGTAACTCTGCACAGCAGCAGCAAGTCTCTGTCACTGCCGCACAGGTGTAAATCCAGCGCGAGCGTCTCAAGGTTCATGTTGCATTTGTACGCGGCTCGGAAAAACAGGTTGCGACGTGTTAACAAAGGATTAAACAGTTTTAACTGCTGAAAAAGGTGACACGGATATGGGAAGTGCGGAAACCCCTACTGTATCAAATATTACAGTATTTGATACAGCAGGGTATCAAACTACTGTATCAAGTAGTTTGATACCCTACTACTTGAGGGTATCAAGTATATGTTATTCCTATACAGAGAGTTATAGGAATAACAGAGAGTTGGCTACTCTAAGGTAAAAACAACAAACAGCTTCCAGTCCAGGGGGGGCACAGCTGACTCTGTGGGCGGGTAATGCCCTCCAATGCCCACCGGCCGGGCATGCTGTATGCAAATAGGTTGCTTACATTTTTTTTAAAATTAGTTGCATAGGCAACATGCAAAATATAAATAAAGCAAACCAGATTTTTCCAAAAATAATATGTAGTTGCATTTCATTCAAGCTGCAGTATATAACATTAATAAAAAATATGTTTTCTCTTTATTTATTAAAGCTCTCACCATGTTGAGACGGTTTGTTATGAGACAGATATTCTGTGAAAAGATTAATCTCCTCCACCTCCTCCCCTGAGCAACTATTGCTAGCTAAAGTAATACAACGTTCAGGCCAAAAACAACCAATCAGATCTAGGAGGAGGGTGTTAGCGCTGTCAATCAACCTCACTCACTGCTGTGCTAAAGGGAGAGAAACAACTTTTTGTTACAGGAAAACTGTTTATCTGCCATAATAGCTATGCTAGCTAGACTTAGCATTCACAACAGGCTGTTTTAGCTGCAGCATAGCACAGAGCAAGGGGGAGGAAGGATGAGCAGCCACATGAGACTGTGATTAATAATCACAATCTCATGTGATTGTGATTATCACACGAGATTATGACAGTCAGAAGCCTTCTGCTTCTCACTGGTTGTTTCTAGATAGCACTGGGAGAAGGCAGAGACAATAAATTTTTCAGAGATTATCTCTCATGCCATACTTTCACCAGTTTTAACCAATATGTAAAAATATATATTTTTTATAAAAGTTACATACTGCAGCTTTAATTTCACCAAGGAGAAGACGGGTCTGGAGGGAAGTCGTAACATATCTGTAATTTAAATGCAAGTTAAGGTAAACGGCTGTCTTTTTATTTAACCTGCTTTCTCTACAACAATAATTTAAAATTTGAATGTGGAACCTGGACATGTAAAGCTGATGTACTAAATGTACTTTTATTTCTAAGTAGGTATGTGAGGAATTTGTTTCTTTGATTTTTAAGGGGTACCTTTTTAGTTTAATAAAGAAGTATTAATGAATGTATTACTTGTAAAAAAACTACACTGTTCATAAATTGGCTTATAACTATAAAGTTTGGAAATGCAGGACATGTAATGTAGTTCTGTTGTTGGTTTGAACCTAGATTTGAGGGCAGGGAGTTTTCTTGTGGCTGTGTGATCTTAAGTGAGGTGTGAAAATGGTTTTGTGCTTTTGCACTCAGTTGATGCAAAGACTTGCTGAAGAATATATTCATGTGGAGCCTACTCATGTAAATTTGTTTTACTGAATGTTTTTATTATTTTTTTTAAAAACAGAACAATCCTGAGCCACCAGCTGCAAAAGCTGCTTCTGCTCATCTGCTCCTTGTCAATGCATAACAATGCAGTGTCTCTGTCAAAATTACGGCGCAAATGAGACCTGCTTCATATAGAAAAAAACCCATCTATTTCCGATGCAATTTATTTCATCATGCTCCAGCAATTAATTAACCTTGATCAAAAATATTGGCATTAATTTTTTGTCTACAAAAATGTGATGTACAACAGAAAAATCAAGAACAAGTTCCCAAAGCAGAAATTTCTGAGGAAATCATCAGTTTTGATTATTGGAAAATAAGAAGTCATGAAGAAACCATTCTAGTTCTTTTAAAGGGGTCTTTAAAATGTTAACTTTATTTTTACTGTTTTGCAGTGTGGGGGAAACCCACATACCATCTTTGATTGGCTGGTCTTTCGCTATTGATCTCGGTCAATAAGCTGCTGATTTGAATAGAAGATATAACTATCAAACACAACATTAGAAGCTAAGAGAGAAGAAAAGAGAATTTTCCAGTTGGTATACTGTTGTGCAGCTGCAAACTTTCTCCAGAGTTTATGTACAAAGGATTCTTTAGTAACAGAAAGAGAGCAGCAGATAATAGGACCACTTAGATAACCGGATGCACTTTAAGTCTGCAGGAAAACTTTTCAGTTTTTCATGGAGTGACTTTCAGAACTTGTTCTGTTTTCTAAACACAATTATTATACATAGCACTAAATATTATTTTGTGAAATGTACTTAAAACTTATGTGATGGATTTGAAAGGCTTTGTTGTCCATCGCATGGTTAAGTCTGTTCCACTGCACTCTACATGGAACCTGTCACATGAAGCGTGAAATTCTGCATGACACTTTCGGCACACAGATCAGGGTCTGCCCAGCCCTGCACTGTGTCACTGCGGCTGGGTTGAGTACGCTATGACAGTGACCGGGTGGGTCTTGTCTCAGACAGCATTCAGATGTGGGCAAAATCCATGTACCAGTCACCAGATCCACATCACACTCAGAGGAGATGACTGCACATGCACCAGTTCTGCACTATGCTGGGATCATGACCCTCCCTGACACCTGGAAAAATCTCTGATCCAGTTCAGGTCAGGGTCAATTCGGCCAAAAAATGAAATAAGAATTCTGTATCTGTGCCACATTTGGGCCAAATACAATATACCACTTGTGTGATTAGGCATGATTTAATGACACTGAAGTTCAGGGTTCACAAATGACCCCATGACAAAGGCTCACAAGACAGAAGCTCATAGTTTTATTGAAACAAGAGACAAAAGCTTAAAACTTATAAGCCATAACCATATAAGCCAAACCATATACACCAGTCAAAAGAAAAGAAAAGGTGTCTACACACATTTCCAATAACATCTGTTGACAGTCAATGCTGTGGTGTGGGGCTATAACAAAGTAATGTGTATGAACAGCATTAATTAACATCCCTGGGTATCTCATAATAGGAACATGTCAACATTCAAATGGCAATATCTTCTTCAGTTTATTCAGTTCTTTATGTTTGACATCTTTAGAAAACTTAGAATCCACACTTTCATAATCTGTAAATAACGTGTTCCTGGTTTTGTCATGGTCAGTCACAAGTGCTGAAGCAGCTCAGTTATTCTTCAGATGAGCTGAATGGGAGAGGGCTTGTCACATTTGGTGCTCTGCCCATAAACCATTTTATGGCTTAGTTGTAATAAAATGAATAATATATATGGATAGAATAAAAGCATGGCAATTCCATCCTGAATAGCATTACAACTCTTCTGTGGTGGTAAGAGCACCCTTAGCCTAGGAAGTTAATATCCAGAAAGCATGTAAGGAATATAGTGTACTTTTTTAATACTGGGGAAGCATTTAAGGCCAGCCTGTGCAGTGGTGTGATGTTAGAACTGGTTCCTTAAAAGGTTGGGTCTCTGCTGGAGGATTTCTATGAGGAGTTTGAATGTTCTCCTTGTGCATGCGTGGGTTTTCTCAGGATACTTCTCCTCCTACAGTCCAAAACTATGCATGTTAATTTAAGATTTTAAAATGACCTATGGTGTGAGTTTGTGTGTACAGTTGATGACATCTATGTGTGTCTGTCCTGTAGTCAACTAACACCATCTCCTTGATGTACTCCAACCCTTCACCACTGACAGGACAGCACAGATTTGCATGCAGAAAAGATAAGTGAGGGTGAGCTGAGTTTTAGATAGGAGTCTAAGCCAGAACATTTTTTTTATTGTTGTTGGGGAGGGGGGAATACACTCTGCCATGCAACTAGCTGACGGCAGCCACCTTTAGTGCTGGGCCATGTTCCTACTACTACTTAAGATAAAGTACATGCAGTAGTATAACTTAGAAGAAACAAATCATGGTTCTTTTTTTTTTCTTCAATTGTCTGTTTTCATCAGAGAAACTGAGAGTCTAATTCCATGTTCTTACAGCTGTTCTGCAGTTTGGGCTTTTACAGCCAATATAAAAATTGAAAAGAGGCTGTTTTAAGACTGAGATGTCAGCTTCCCTTTTATGGCTGTCACAGTACCATTACTTTGGCCTCTGTGCATAGAAACTGATGATCCATACACAGTGTATTGCTGCATTCACATTTTCATAGGCAGTGCCATTTTGCTTTGATGTTGCTGCAGACAAATGCGGCATAGACAAAACTGAGATAACTCATTTACCTCTAAAAAAAAATCGAATATAAACAGAGCGTCTTTTTTCCTTTTTATGAGGTTTCTTGTCTTTCAGTGTGTTGAAAAAAATGGAAGATTCATACAGCAATACTTTCCTTGTATGAATATTGACCTTCATTTTGCCCATTATCCTGTCTCTTAATAGCAAGCAACTTTTTAGTCGTGTGTGTAAATGATGCGACGAAGTGGAATGGTAGTTGTGAACAGGGAAGTGGAACAAACCATCCAGTCTTCCAGCTTATCCCACCAAGGTAGAGTCATTTATCATCCAGGCACCCAGGTGGACCAAATCAAAGTAGTGGACACCAAAAAAGGAATCATTAAGACTTCAGAGCGTTCCCCTCGGGAGAGTATTCTAAAGTAGAACCATGCAAAGTTTCAACTGCAAGTCTGTATAGGCCATGTTATAATGATCTATAAGTTCCAGTTCTCAAGGGAAATGGCAAATTTTCCATATATAGACATGATGAAATGTTTCATCAACTGAAAATAAATGCAGAAATATAGTCAGTAATATAGAATAGTAGACGTCAGTGTAATCTTAATGTTTACTTAAACCAATCAGCTTAAAGCATTTTTTAAGGTTTTACATAGTCCTTATCTCCAAGCAATAAGAGGGGTCTGTGCAATGGTCATATACTTGTATATTTTGTTGGAGTTTTGTAAATTTACTTATTTCTGTTATTCTATTGTCTGTGTCATTCATTTGCATTTTATTATTCTGAGTATGATGCCATTACAAGTGAATTTATCACTGTGGGATCAATACAGTTCAAGTCTAGTACAGTATCTCAAACAAGCTGCTTAAATAATTAATTTCTAAAGTTCAAATGAAATTTAGATTTACAAAAAACAAAGCGTTGGACTTCCAAGGTGTATTTAATGGAGCATTATTTGAAGATAAAGTTTGTAGGAGATAAAGTCGAAAAATTGGGAGTATAGGACTCCAGCAACTTTCAAGTCTAGAATGCTTAAAACTGTGACAGAGGCAAACTTTCAGAGTTGGAGTTTTTCCCATACATCTACAACTGAGGACAGAAAAATAATGTGTTAATTTTATGCCAGCTGAAATGTGGGACACACTTTCAAAATACCTCTTTGTTTATATTTTCAATAAACTGATTTTGTTTTTCAACAAACTCTTGGGGATTGTCAATATGTTTATTGTGCAAATTTGAGATTAGTCATTTTTTTGTCAGTGAGTTCACCCTTAGAACTCTCCCATGTATGCCATTTTTAAATTTATTTTATTTATTTTTTTTCTCATTGTTGAAGCATGAATACTGACCTCAAATATGGAAAGTGAGGCCATAGTTGCTTTAGATGTTTGTGGTTCTTTTCTAACCTCCTGAATAAGTCATTTAAGTGCCCTCAATGTAACTTTGGAAGGCTGATGACTCCTGGGAAGCTTTTACGGCTCTTACTGTTTGTTGGAGTCTCAAAGCCTTAAAATGGCTTTGTAACTCTTTCTGGACTGACAGATATCAATGACTTTGTTTCTGACCTGTTCTTAAACATGTTTTCTTTTATTCAAGTGAAAATTATCTTGTTTATAACCTTTATGCCAATTTGATATTGTCTAACAGGTTCGATTTAAGCACTGTCCTGAACCCACTAGTCTACCAGTAAAGCAGGCCCTGGTGTGGGTAGATAAACTGAACCAAAGAAATTTGAATAATGACAATTAATTTGTCACTTAACAACAGTCAAGTTTTTTTTGGGTAGCTTTTTCTTCCAATACATCTTATTATTTGAAAACATATTTTCAATAAACACAGATTATTATTGTTTGAGTTTAAAATTAGTTTGAGATTATATATAAACATATATATTATATAAACATTAAAGACAAAAAGCAAAAACAGATGAATTTCATACAGATGCAAATAATTTTACACTCCATATCTAACAATTGACACGTATGGTGTTACGTTTTGCAAAATTTACACAGCATGGTATTACTAGTCACTGGAATGGACCTTCTTGGCAAGAATTGTATAGCAATACACAACCAGTTGATTTCATGGTTTAGGCTATGATCTTGAACATTTTGGTCTGTGAAAATTAAGCTGATACTTAAGAACCCAGCACAGGAAAAAAATAAATAAATAAATAAAAAGCAGATTTTGGAGTTTCTTCTTACCAGTATGTCTATCAACAGTGAAGAACTTTTCTCCATCCAGTACACTGTAAACCACTCTTGCACTGCTGCCGTATGTAGGGTCGTCAGCGTCTGAAGCAGTAACCTTCATGACAGACGTTCCTGTAGAAGACAGACAGCATAATGTAAAAATAAAAATGGCAATGGAGGCTCCAGAGCCAGAAACCCACTAGGGACTAGTCCTGAATCATAAATCAGTGCAGGCTAGAGTCAAACTTGTTTTAGATTTGTCTTTGTGAGGACAAATGGAGGCTTGAGAACTTTTGAACACACTGGTGAAGTAGAGCTGTTCAACATAGACAGATATGGTTTAGGCTTAGTTTGGTTTAAGTCAATGTTTGGTGGAAAATTTATGGTTAAGCAAAAGTTGATAGCTAAAAGGTGATCTATTCATATAAATAAAAAGTCATGTGTTTAATTTTGTAAACCTACCAGCATTTGCATTCATACTTATTTCATACTTCTGATATCAATACATTTGTGGGTTATGATAGGAGTAAACAAATTCAGCCTTTCTGCACATAATTTCCCTTACAAGTATTTTGAAGTTTCAAATTACCTTTTCACAATGCATGTGCATGTGAACCACAACATTACTACGATTTTTTTTTCTTTTCATCTGCACAGACGGCCTCACAGAGGACAGCAAACATGGAGTTTTCTGTCAACATCTTCAAAGACTCTCACAAGCTTCACAGATCTGGATCAAACAACATCTGATTACCAGCACTTAGGCAAAAAAAGCAGAATTTTTTGTACAAGACATCAGGGTGTGTGGCGTAGTTTTTTTTTTTTTCCCCCCCCATCATTATTTTACACTCATTGCGATATTTTTGTCTCCAGTGTGCATGCACAAGCCTCTGGCAACAGATACGCAGGCACATCGTCCCATTTAGTCACACATTTTAGTTAAATCTCAGCCCAGAGCTTTGTAAACTTTAGGTTCCTAATTAGAATGGTAAGAAATGACTGCATATTTGTTTCCCATCTGAGCACATTTTTTTTTGCCTCTAAATATATTTGTAAAAGAAAAATGAGGGTAAAAAGAGGTAAAAAGGAAGATGTTTAGAGACGTCACAGGTCTTAAAGGACACAGAGTCCGTCTCTGTCTCCAATCATCTGGCCAATTCTATGGGTAATTACTGGCAGCTGGTGTTGTCCAATAAAGGTCACCATTGTAGCCCGTCTTAGAGCCCTGTCATGCTACTGTCCAGCTACATAATGACCATATGCTAATGATGCTAATTAGCAGGAAGTGTCAGAGCACTGTTTGTTTCCTGTCATTGAATGGAGTTCCTAAGGGGACTAGGGGGAAGGGGCACTGGATTACCATTAAGGTCAAGCAAGCCATTAAATCACATGCCTTGGATTACCACTCCAAGGTGCCTTCTGAACCACCTTTTTGTACCCTACTGTATGTAAAACGGCGCTTGCCAGTTTGCATGTTGCTTTGCATTAACTTTTTGGCCTGTATTGCCAAATGCGTTGTGAAAGCTTCAGTAAAATGTGGATTCACTTGCAGAATTAATTTAAAATATTACTCATAAATATGCTGGTAAAAGGTTTTAATATGCATTTGAACCATAAATTATTTAAAAAAATAATGTAGCATTCCAGTTGAGAGATTAGGGAGGTATCATATTTTAATGGAAATATGAGACTGTAAAAGGTAAGGTATTTTCAATTCTGGCAAAAACCATAAATGTATCTCTTTTCTACTCTGCTGATTATTCTGCCCATGCTGCTATGGGTCTAGCAAAGCCATTTTATTCATAGGATTACTTGCTTATCTTAATTTTCCCAGGTAACACTCAGTTAGACATCGAGCTGTTTCTGGGTACTGCTGGCAGCAGCGTCAGATGGTATGAGGGAACTATAGAAATGTAAATGTTTCTTTGATGTGTTTATATTAACTGGAGAAAGAAATGAGTTTGGCTCTTGGATTCTTATTTAGTTTTAGGGTTCAAGAAAATTTTATGCAGGGAAAGTCATTACTTAGAGAATCTGCTGGCAGCACTAATGGAATTTTAAGTGTTTATGAACTTGTATGAACTAATTCAAAATATATATATTTTTTACATATGGTGACTATACATACAGAAGGGAAACACATCTATTTTGGGGTTCACTATTTAAATGTAGGCTTTTCTCACAGCAGTAATAGAAATTATTTCTCTGAGATAAAGCAATGTGTATTCAAACTATAATGATTTAAATAAACCACAAACAAAACAGGGATTTCTTTTTTCGAGATGAATACACAGATGTTTTGGTTGATGTTTTTTCTTCTTTTGGTTCAGGTACGACAAAGTAAAAATAGTAACTGACTGTACATCATTGGAAATGTGATGAGGGATGCATTTTTACATTAAGGTCTTTAATTAGTGAACATTGATGGAAAACATACATGCAATCCATTTATGATTTGCAACACCAATGTTAAGAGACAAGCCAAATACCACTTGTGTGATTTCTTTAAGAATTTAATATTGAATCATAGTATCATTGTATGTTTTTCTAAACAAAATGGTCCCCTTAGTTGCCTACAAAGCAAACCAAGATTTTGGGAACAATACTGGTGTTCACTGACTTTCCCAAAGCGATTTTGGAGGAAAACGACAGATTATATATGCCTGACTCAATACATGTCCAATCACGATAAGCTTGGTCAGTCAAATGTGTGTTAACCTAAAATTAAGGCATTTTTAAGTGAAACATTGCAGGTCTTCATTTTTTGACCATTCTGAGAAAATATATTCCACTTAAAAAAACATATGCATTTAGTCCAGTGTTACTGTGAAGTGAAACTTCAATGTGCAGCCTGCAAATATTTTTATTATTTGTGAGCATATCACCAGTCTTTCTCAAGGCCAACACACTCGCAGACCGCCATGCACCATTACACACAATGTTCAATTTGAAAAAAGAAATAAAATAGTTGTCCTAACATGTAAGCTAGTCGACCTTTGGATGGTAGGAGGAAAGCACACAGAGAGCACAGTAGGGTCTACAGGAAAGACTCAGAAGGAACCCTCCCAGATCACAGAACTAATATCTGCAGCACAGGAATAGCTAAACTTTGGGATCCTTTTTATAATCAGAAATTATTAAAACTCTGTCTAGTTACAGACAACAAAATATGCAATTTTGTAACAGGTAAGGACCATTAAGTAAACCAAGATGGTTTAGAAATGTATCACACCATGATTTCCCTCAGCAGGAAGGACTAGACAGGGTTGCAATGGCTCTTTGCTGTGCAGCATTAATGAGGGTACAGCTTTGTTATTCATTAAATGTCCTAGCATAGTGGGTAAGTAATTGGGGGACAAATTCTTCACTAATCTCAACTTCTATCCACATTCTTTGTTAATATTTCTATAATTGTATCATGTATTTCTGTAAAGTGCTTACATCTCCCAAGGGTGGGTGGGATTAACATAAATTTAAACACAGTAAAGGAGCTAACAGTTTGCATAATTATTGTTTTTTGCAGTTTTGAAACCTTTCTAATATATCTTGTTTTCTTGAATTCAAAATTATTTCAACAGTTATGAAATGTCTTTGCTAGAATTTACAGCAGGGAAGCAGCAAATGTGTGTGTGAATGTGGGGTGTTTTTTTTTCCAGATATGTATTAATACTATATCTTTTATAGTATTTTTTATGAGTAGTGCAAATAATATTCAAGTAAAAAAAAGCTAATCATATGACGTGACAATACACAAGGAGGAGGGTTGCTTCTGGGGTGTGGAGGATTCATTGGGGGATTAGTGACAATGGCTATATAGTCAGATTTATGCATGAGTTTGGTTTAATGGTATCAACACAGGCTGTCGGAATGGCTTCCCACACCATTTCAGCACTCTGGGAGAGATGGTTCAATTACTGCAAAGGGAGCAGGAGGAGTGAACCACGTGTGAGACACTAGACTGACAGCTATTTAAGAGGCAGCCTCGTAAAAGAGATTTGTGCCTATCTCAGCTGGTGCGATACTGGTACAGGCTTCAATGGAGGGGTCTAACTACTGCAACAGTGAGCCGCTCTCTTGCCTCGACCCACCTTAATCTGCAGGACTGAGTGCTCCCTGCCCGCATTATGGATCATTTAGTAAAGCCATAAAAGCTGAGATGTTTTCACATGAAAAGTTATTCCTTTACTACTTCAAATCTGATTCATTTCTCTCTCATCCACATAAATGCCCCAGGAAAGGGATGACAGAGGGAGTAAGGCAGAGAAAGATGGGTGAGAGTGAATGAGGTTTAAGGAAAAGAAAAATCTGTGATGTCATAACAGCCAGTGGCCTGCTTACATTGATCCTCTTTCAGTTCTCAACAAGGATTTAGGGATATTTTTCATCTCTGTTGAATGATATTGTAAATCTAATCTTTGTTTGCTTCTGAACCTGTGTCTTTTAATAGATCAGATCATGGCTTGTCTTGCAAAACAGTGTTCTGAGCCAGTGTGGCACACCAGCTTTAATTTGTTGCATTTTGTTATTTTGGGTGTTTCTGTGTGGGATTAAATAATAAAAAAGTATTATCCATGAACACAAAATCAAAAACACAAAAGCCAGCATATAACTTTTTCCATTTATAACTTCTCAACCCACTCTGCATGTGTGTTTTATGTTGAAAAGTCCAGTATACTGTTTGGAAAAGATTGCCGGTGCTTCTGTGCTATATCACAGTTCTATAAAAATGTTTCAATCTTGTGTATAACAATTGCAGATCTATTATGCTGCTGCTTTTTCTTTAAGGTTGGACAATTTTACATACTGAATCCCATATCACCACTTTGTTGCTTATCCTCTTCCCTAAAGATGTAAAAGCATGACCTTGCCTGCTGAGATCAGCCAAAATCAATCATGTCAGGCAGTGCGGTTGAGTGCATATTTGTGCATGTTGCTAGTCATATACATAAAGGTAGCTGGGAGGATATATTGATTGTAACTTTCCTGCATTGCTGCAGTCCTTTCTCTTGTGGTAACAGTGTTTGGAAATACCTCCTCTGTTGTTAGTATGACAAGGGTTTATTATTGTAATATTCGTTCTGTGGAACCAATCAAAGCCAAAGAAGCAAGAACAGTGATTATTACATAAACTCTCCTTTGGAATCTCTGCATTACATGAAGAGGGATTGGGGCATCTCTTATGGTAATTATACAATGGTGTAGGATAAAGGTCAGGAGATCAAGAGCATACAAAGTAAAGCAAAGACTTAGTTGGTCTGTCTTGTATTTTGTAATCTGAGTCTTAAACGCTGAGTGCTTACAAAAACAATTTTTGAGTGTGGAGTCATATTTAAAAGGAATTATTGTCAGTTGTAAATGTGGTCTATAAATTATGAGGGATCTCAGGTATATTGCCTTGCATCAATTTCTTGATTAATCATGAAGTATTCATATATCAAAATATAAGTTGGGCAAATACATTTTGTGTGCATGTACGAATCCAAGCACAGTTTCTTTAAACATCCCCAATAAATACGGAATTATGATTTGAATGTGTGATTAGACATGTTGTGTGCAGTTACAGAAACTCTTTAACATAGTTTGATAAATGAGCTTAAGGATATAAAATGTTGAGTAACGTTTGAAACAATAGTGATTTTCAGTAATTCATAGCAATTATCACAAAAAGTGGAGAACTGTTAATTTATCTTCTTTGGACAATTTGACTTGTCAGTCAGTGTGACCTGAAGTTTAAGGCCAAGGCACAGATGTTATGTATAGCTCTGCCACTCAACGGGTCTGAAGTAATTTATGATGGAACCCGCATCAATCACAGAATTATCCTGTGGATTTCTTTTTACACCATGAGCAGTTCACTTAGTTACATTCTTATCCAACCCCAATGGAGAAAGAAAAAAAAAAAAAAAACGACGTCTCAGAGACTAAATGGTTTCATACCCGAGAAAATGTGCTATAGTACTTTATCAGTCAGCTCACATAAAAAAAGAAAAAAACTGATTGATGAATGTCTTAGTATGCAAGTTGTAACACAGTGTAATAGTGATTTTAAATTGGAAAAGGCCTGTCTTTATTACTTCAATATTAGCAGGCCGTGAGGAGCATATAAGCTATTGCTTTAGGGTGCCACTGCCAATAATGTATCTGCACTATATGTGCCAGAACTAAAAACTCAATTATTTCACTGCCTAATGCAACTTTTGTAATGATCAGACCCATGGCATACAGTTTACTTTACCCACTGTTTTTTATTTTATCATTTTATTTTAAAGCCTAGCTCAAAGCTGCATGAATATTTAAGTCTTACTAAAGATGGCAAACAAAAGGAGAAAAAAGGTAGATCAAATTTAATATTAATGAGAAAGCCTTGAGAAGCACAAACCTTAGTTCAACATCTCATTAAGTATGAACTACTCTGCATTTGCATCTAAGGATCATATCAAAGATAAAGAAATGCACAAAAATCTTCTCGCTATGTTTAAAATATGTCATTCATTTAAAACAAAAAAAATGGACAAATAAAATTTTGTTCAGGAGTCTCTCTATCAATTAAACTCACTGTGGTGATAAAAAAAAACACTATTATCTTTGTATTTCTGCGTTTTTAAGCAGAAGTCTCAATTTTTGGGTCAAAACTGAAACATGGGACCGTTAATGTTTTTTTTTTCCACCTTTCCAAAAAGAACTGAGTATAGTTTGTCTATCTCAAGAAAGTAAATCAAGAGATCGATGCTGCCATGCTGTTCCTTTCATAATATGTTGTGTTGTTTTTGTGCTAAACCCAACTTTAAGCCAAGGTTACATGTTTTCTTTGGAAAAAATAGATTATATTGTTCAACCCTACTCCTTAGTTCAGACAAAAAGAGAGTACAGGAAACTATGACTACATGCAGAACTCAACCAGTACGAACTAAGAATTCCTGCATTACTTCCATGTTCTTTGTAGTCTTCCTGACCAGTGTGAATCTTGTCTTTATCAGTCCTTAGTTGTGGTAAGGTTTGTTTTCATATTCTTTTAAAATACGAATCACTGCCTTCACTGTGATATGATATTGGCTGTGAAATTTTAATACCCTTTTCTTTACTGATACCTGTGTACACTTTGATCCTCATGAGCCCCTTTGATCCATAGTATTAGCATGATGCTCAGGAGGAGAGCGGCAAATGTCACTGTCAGACAGCGAGGAAGTGGGAGTTGTCCCAAGAGACCATCATTTCCCAAAACCACACAAAAAGAAAAATCTCATAAAAGCACATGTACAGAATAAAAAAACTTGTGAGGTTCAAATGACCCCATCTCTTAATACTGCAGGAAGATTGAACTCTATGCATGCTATTGTTTTAGCTAACATTGTCTAGAATGTCCCATTTATGCTGCTGAACTTTTTTTTTAAAGAATAATCAAATTGCCTATAGTTCATGACAGCTGATACTGAAACTTGATTTCAGTTGATTTTCACAGATGACAAATTCAACATGGAAAAATGTCAAACATTTTTATCTTAGATAAACCTGGTATTTTAAAAAGGAATGTTTTGACTTTCTATATCCACTGTATGTAATTTTTTTTAGAATGCCAGAGCAAAAAACTTGCAGATGGGGCGTGCTGTGGTGGCGTAGGGGTTAGCGCGACCTGTATTTGGAGGCCTTGAGTCCTCGACGCGGCTGCCGCGGGTTCGACTCCTGGACCCGACGACATTTGCCGCATGTCTTCCCCCCTCTCCTTCCCTGTTTCCTGTCAGCCTACTATCACATAAGGGACACTAGAGCCCACAAAAGATTTTTGGAATCAAATTGACATTTAGCAGCTGTTTCAATTTAGTTTCACTGAAGTAACTCGTAGCAATTTTCCATAAAATATATTTTACACATATGTTTTAAGGTATCATGATGTTAAGTGCAGCAGTTTTGAATCTTTCTGCATAAAGATGGCAAAGATACAGTAAGTTATATTTATATCAACTGTATATTGTTCACACTAAACATAAATCCTTCTAACACTAAAAGTTATGGAACTTTTTAATTTTGCATCTTCTCCTAGTATGTGGCATTAAGTAGCCTTCATAATGCAGTTGGGTCCAAAGGGATGGCTCAGGGCTTTTTGCCAAAGATAGATTGGATCTTATTCATAATAGAAGAATGGGTGTTTAAATGGACAGACATGTACTCTTACCATTATCCCATAAATGAAAATGAGGCAACATTAACTTTTAACATTGTGGATGATTTGCATTAATGATGGATCCATTATTTGAAATTAAATAAGAATTGAACAGACATAGAAATAAAACCATTAAGTTGTAAGTAAGCAACCATTATTCAAAATATTCAGCAATGGATATATTTTGATATTGTAATATGATTCAACTGTGATCTTTAAATATATAACACAAATGTAAATGTAACAAAGTGGTAAAATGTTGGGTCAAAAGCACTATTAGGGGTAACTTTAGATCACATATTTGACACAACAGTAGATTATTTAAATTAAAGAAAGATCTCTGATACTCCTCCCATTTCTTGGTCCTTCATTCAGGCAGTGGTTACAATAATCCACTGAAGAATTGAACACTGCTTTTAAGCTCATACTTTGTTGGATTCCACTAATTAATTGTAAGCACTCATTTATCCTGCAGCAGTAATCAGCATAAATTTTTTTCTGGTTGTTGAATTGATGAATAGCAAAAATATAAAAAATGTAATACTTCAGAATAAATCCCACTGGATCTTAGTTTCTTGTTGAGAAATAAAAACATATCAAACTGAGAAAGGTTACTTCTTGCAAATAACAAATCTTACTGTAAATCACCAAATCACCTTCATCTACATATTACACTGTTTGCAACTGTCATTAAACATTTAAAAATATGTTAATAAGTTAAATAAAAATGAACCAAACCAAAAAAAAGTTCTTAGCAACCCCTATCTTTTTGTTTTTGAGAATATTCTAGTTTTTCTTAGGTCAATGAAGGCATTCCCCTAACTCACCAAAACAACCAAAATGCTAACCTCCTAATGTGACTTTGCTGAGCTAATAATGAGGGGTTAAGGGTGAAAGGAAACTGGTCAAAGTCTGTATTGCAGATTTAAGTTTTAACCAGGGAATCTTATCTCATGTGGATAACATTGCTGCACATTACTTACTCTATCCTGGTAACGCAGAGTGAAAACATAATGCACACAATTGTTATTTATGTAAAAATGCTGAACAGGCAGATAGTCATAGAGACAGGAAGCCTGTGAGAAAAAGGGACAAGCAGAATCGAGGGCTTTGACGCCATGACTAAGAATGGCATAGGAAGACATGACAGGAGTGATAAGTAAAGATGAATATGCCCTAGGCAGCTGACTGTTGATTACTTTCCTACCATTAGAGCCTTGTGTGTTTCAAGACAATTTGCCTATACAGTTGGCAGTAAAACAGCATAGTGTGCAAATCCCTGGTGTGGCTAATGCTCGCAACCTGCTTCAAATCACAGCATAAAATGCAACCCTGCTTCACATCACAGGAGCCGTGTTCAAAATTACATTATAAAAAACTGCTGATTCCAACGCGGTTTCAAGCATATCCTGGGTTCATGCAAGAAAAGAACAAAATCATAAATACACAACATGCTACTAAGCCTTTACACCCTCCTCATTTCACAAAGTCAAAAATTATCTGCAAACGCACAAAACAAACTACAAAAACACTGACAACTGGAATAAATTATAAAGAAACTGTGGATGATGCTAAGACATTCGCTAACTGTAAGTAAGTTTATTAATAAATCACAATAAAACCATTACACCTTAAGAATGCACATTTTCCTTTATGAAGGCAAAACCATGTTCACAGTTTACCGTTATGTCAACGTGAAAATATTTTTTCTTCACTGTTTTCAAAAGAAATATTAACCCACTTTGTTTTTGGAAAACAGAATAACATTACAGACTGAATATCATCAAACTGGTCTAAACTGGCGATTCTGGTCCACCATCCGGCGTCTCAGGGGGGGGAAGCGGTGCAGCACCAACACTGTTTATAGTGGGGATGGTGTGCTGCTGACCTCTACTCGGGACGTTGTGGGCCGGTGGGCAGAGTACTTCGAAGACCTCCTCAATCCCACCAACATGCCTTCCACTGAGGAAGCGGAGCCTGGGGACTCTGGGTTGGGCTCTCCAATCTCTGGGGGCGAGGTCGCCGAGGTGGTTAAAAAGCTCCTCGGTGGCAAGGCCCCGGGGGTGGATGAGATCCGCCCGGAGTTCCTTAAGGCTCTGGATGTTGTAGGGTTGTGTTGGTTGACGCGACTCTGCAATATCGCATGGACATCGGGGGCAGTTCCCCTGGATTGGCAGACTGGGGTGGTGGTTCCCCTGTTCAAAAAGGGGGACCGGAGGGTGTGCTCCAATTATAGAGGGGTCACACTCTTAAGCCTCCCTGGCAAGGTCTATTCAGGGGTCCTGGAGAGGAGGGTCCGTCGGATAGTCGAACCTCGGATTCAGGAAGAGCAGTGTGGTTTTCGTCCTGGTCGTGGAACACTGGACCAGCTCTACACCCTCAGCAGGGTCCTGGAGGGTGCATGGGAGTTCGCCCAACCAGTCTACATGTGTTTTGTGGACTTGGAGAAGGCGTTCGACCGTGTCCCTCGGGGAGCCCTGTGGGGGGTTCTCCGGGAGTATGGGGTACCGGGCCCTTTGATACGGGCTGTCAGGTCCCTGTATGACCGGTGTCAGAGTCTGGTCCGCATTGCCGGCAGTAAGTCGGGCTCGTTTCCGGTGAGAGTTGGACTCCGCCAGGGCTGCCCTTTGTCACCGATTCTGTTCATCACTTTCATGGACAGAATTTCTAGGCGCAGCCAAGGTGTTGAGGGGATCCGATTTGGTGGCCTCAGGATCTCATCTCTGCTTTTCGCAGACGATGTGGTCCTTTTGGCTTCATCAGATCGTGATCTGCAGCTCTCGCTGGATCGGTTCGCAGCCGAGTGTGAAGCGGCCAGGATGGGGATCAGTGCCTCCAAATCCAAGGCCATGGTCTTGAGCCGGAAAAGGGTAGAGTGCCTTCTCCGGGTCAGGGGGGGTGTCCTGCCCCAAGTGGAGGAGTTTAAGTATCTCGGGATCTTGTTCACGAATGGGGGAAGAAGGGAGCGGGAGATCGACAGGCGGATTGGCGCAGCGTCTGCTGTCAAGCGGGCGCTGTACCGGTCCGTCGTGGTGAAGAGAGAGCTGAGCCAAAAAGCGAAGCTCTCGATTTACCGGTCGATCTACGTTCCCACCCTCATCTATGGTCATGAGCTTTGGGTCATGACCGAAAGAACGAGATCGCGGATACAAGCGGCCGAAATGGGTTTTCTCCGTAGGGTGGCTGGGCTCTCCCTTAGAGATAGGG
Source organism: Xiphophorus couchianus (assembly GCF_001444195.1). Lineage (NCBI taxonomy): Eukaryota > Metazoa > Chordata > Actinopteri > Cyprinodontiformes > Poeciliidae > Xiphophorus > Xiphophorus couchianus. The sequence continues at coordinate 9,317,713 of NC_040247.1, forward strand.
TGAGAAGCTCAGTCATCCGGGAGGGACTCAGAGTAGAGCCGCTGCTCCTTCACATCGAGAGGAGCCAGTTGAGGTGGCTTGGGCATCTGGTCAGGATGCCTCCTGGACGCCTCCCTGGTGAGGTGTTCCGGGCACGTCCCACCGGGAGGAGGCCCCGGGGAAGACCCAGGACACGCTGGAGGGACTATGTCTCTCGGCTGGCCTGGGAACGCCTCGGGATTCCCCCAGAGGAGCTGGAAGAAGTGGCTGGGGAGAGGGAAGTCTGGGCCTCCCTTCTGAAGCTGCTACCCCCGCGACCCGACCTCGGATAAGCGGAAGAAGATGGATGGATGGATGGATGGATGGATGGTCTAAACTGCTGTTTTTGGGTCTTTTATTTTAAAAGACTAAATAGTTTTTCAACAATTTTACCTGAATCAGTATAGAAATCAGAAGGATTGCACTCATATTCATCAACGTTACCAATCTTTACTGCAGGCACAGCAACACTGCTCATGGGTTTTGAATTGTCTTTTGTGAGGAAAAGTATCACTATTTCACAATTGCCAGTATGGCAAAATGCCATACTGGTCCTCCTAAATACAACATTAGGTAGTCAGTCAGAGTCTCCTTTTCAACACCACAGACTTCCCCAAGCTGGGAAGTGTCATCCCTCAATAGTGGACCGTCTGGTCCCCCTTTTTAAGCATTTGGTCCACCATGATGACTTGCCTCTCCACAAGGCAAATCATCACTAAGAGAAGTGGTAGTAAAACTTGTCTAGCCAGGAATTTGTTCTTTTTCTTGTTCACTTCTTTTATTGTCTTTGTCCTTGTGACTTTATTGTAGACATGTCAAAAAAGAAAGAAAAAAAAACATCACTGGCTTTACTGATGTTCAGTAATGCAGAACTGAAGCAAAGAGGGGCAGGGCAGAAGAATGCTTGACTAAGCACTTAATGTTATCTCATTAGTTGAATACAGCACAATCATGTTTAAAACATGAACTGCACACCTATTTAGTGCGTAATTTGACTGAAGCGAGACAGGGTCAAACAAAGGTGGTAGGGTCATGGCAATTAAAAGTGCATTAACTGCTATTAACTAAGCAAAGCCTCTGTTAGTCCATGTTTCTTTTTTGCAACAGGCCTGCTTTTGTCTGCTGAAAGTGGACTGCATAGTTTCCAGAACTATGATCTTCTTACTTCCTTTTATTTTTATTTCACCTATTTTTCTTACCTTTTACTTGGCCTATCTTATTGCCTCTCTCTCTCAGTCATACTCACTCTTCCACCCCATTCAGTTTTACAGCACACTGTAGGCAGAAAATGCCCATGGTTTGGATCATGCTGAGGAAGCAAGAATTAATTCCAATCAGGCTTGAATAGGGTAAGACTCATTCCATTTTGCAGCACTCCTGTAGTCATTCAAACAAAAAAGTGCCCCCTGTTTACCGAACCTCTACTGCATGTGAATAAACACAGACACACACACACCCACACACGCCGTGTCAAGCACAACATGCTGATCACACATGGTTTTGTGATATCGCTTGGCAGCCAAATAGAATTTTGTTTATTAAACATCAGCTGTTTTTGACATTAATGCCATGCTAATGAAGCCTCATACACCCTACTTTCACCTTTCTTTTCCATTCCACTGAGAATTTTAGGCAGCCATGGGGTTCTGCTAATAAGGTTGCTAACAATAAAAACACGTTTGTCAGGATTAGCAGTATTGTGTCACTGTTAAAAGCTTTAGCAGTGGGATTTACTGTCACAATCATTTGCTTTTCTCCGGCACCTCTCTTGTACTTTATGTACCTCCTCCGAACCCTATTGCTCAACATCATTTTCCTAAAAAACATTTCTTTTGTCAGAACAAACCCCAAATCTCATCGGGTTTTTCATCTTTGCTTCTTTTACTTACCAGCTCTGTTACACTAATTTTCAGTTTCATTCTTGCCAACAGATTGAAGCTGTATATCACTTTGCACAGTTTACTTAAATTCAATTTTACTTTCTAACATGTCCTCTGCTTTGATGTTCAATTATACTGTAGGAGGAACTGTGTCATCTAGAGACCTTTCAGGCTTTCTTTGATCAAAAGAAGTAGCATTACAGTATACACACCTCTAATGCAGAGTTTAAATAGAAGTTATATAACCAAACTCTCTATACACCACAGACAGCTTGAAGCCATTCCGTGTTCAAAGACTCAAATATCTTATTCAGAGGACACTTACCTAACTGCGCAGCAAGATGTGTAGCTTACCTGTAGGTGACAGTTCTGCCACACTGCCGATGTAGGGGCCTTCCAAGAATTGGGGCTCACTGTCATTGATGTCCTGGACCTTGATGACAAACTCAGACTCTGGTTCTAGAGGGGCATTGGTGAGACGGTCTCGGGCCTGAGCTCGAAGCGTGTAAAAAGCCTTCTCCTCTCGGTCCAGTCTCTCTGTAGCATGTATGTCCCCTGTAAGCTCGTCGATAATGAAGATGGACCCTGCCCCCTCTCCTGAAATGGTGTACTTGATATTGCCCTCACCTTCATCTGAGTCTGTATGGATCTGAAATTGGATACAGATGTAATGCAATGCAAATTAAGGCTTAAAACAGGATAAACCCTACAGAGTTTGTTTTACTGCAACACCACAATGTCAAAGAAGTTTAGTTATTTACTTATTTAAATAAATAACCATAAATAGGACAGCATAAAAACAAAAACACCACATCAGATAGAGCAGACTCAATGGTTTTGTTTGCTGTTACAAAGTTTATTGATGTTTGCAAGTGTTTTTATATTATATACATGCAGTATATATACAGTATATACTGTATATATACAGTTGGATTGTGTTTACTGCTAACCAACACATTTACTCATGATCTGATCGTAATTCATTTACCCATTAATTAATTTGTCCTTTTCTGTATTTTATTTCATGTACACATATTGTTATTTCACACCATCTTGCTTCTGTCTAAGCATATATGTAACCCGTCATTTACTACTTTATATGAGTTTGCTTTTTTCTGTTGTTAAGTACTGTCTCATTTACAACTTGACTATAATCTTATTTCCTGAATATTTGTTACATCATATTTTAATCTATTGTAATTCTGATTCCTGTTGGAACCTGTGGCCAGAATGTGACCCCTGAACAACAACAAAAAAAGAACTCTGACTAACCTCCAGTTGATATTTATAGCAATCAAATAACTCCCATTCCTTACAGTAACCTCTAAGTTGATGACAACATTACTTTGATTTATTAGTTGTCAATGCTGGTACAAAATGTCTACATGGTACTTATGAATTGATTTATCACTGATAAGAAAAATGGAAACATGAAATAGCAAACTGACAAGCACACACATATTAGATCACTAAGGCAGTGATAGTAAAAATGTAGGGTGTACATGGATTGATGAAGATCTCTGGAATAAAGAGCTAGGTGAATTTATTTTGTTGAACTGCAGCATATTTAAGTCATGCAGTCTCGCTGTAGAGCACATTTTAATCTGAAAGTATCTAACATAACCTGTCAACTGTTTGATTTAAGACATCTATGTAACAGTCAAATGCTGTTTGATTATAAATGGTGTGTGCTCTATGAATCTCTCTTATGCTCTTGTGGTGAAAAGTAGTGCTAAAACATGTCATATAAGCCAAATTATATCCCAGTACAGCTAAAAAATATATATCATGAAAAAGTACATTTTTCCACTCATTTCATTAAACTAAGCTCATATAATAGATTCATCAAACATACAGTTACATATTTCAAGCATTTATTTTTAATGAGTATGACTTTGACATAATGAAAATTCAAAATTCAGTATCTCAGAAAATTTCAATAACGTGAGTAAATCATATAAACAATAAGTCTAGGGAAAAGCATGATAGGAAACTCTGCATTAACATATAGTTTAGCTATAAAAAACCTTGAGAAGATGGTCAAGGTGATCCGTTCAAAAATCTGCATAAGTTCATAAGGAGTGAACCAAGGCTGGAGAAAGAGCATCAAGAACAACTGTGCACCAACGAACTCATGCATATAAATCAAGTGAGATAAAAGATGGAAATATATGAAAAATTTAATAAGAATACAAAGCTCTAATTTAATTATCTGTGTGGTATTGACAGTTAATACATAAAATGGTCAACTTAAATTTTGGTACAGCTACTGCAAAGGTTTGGTCAACTTTATATTTCCAACTGGATCTGTTTTTAAAATGTGTTAAACTCTTCCATATATTAACATCATATTTGTACAGATAAATCAGCAAGAATTGAGATTAAAGTTTATTTTTCCTTTGAGGAATAGTTGCTGTAAAGTTTACATTTACAACTGCTAAAATATTTTTGCAAGGAGCTTTTTTGATTAGCTTGTGGCCTGTCTGGTTGCAAACACCAGGCAGACTGTTAGATTGTTTGTCAAACAAATTACATTTAGTCATCAAATGAGGCTAAAGGAAATTAGAATGCAGTAGGTCTTTCATCAATTCCCTTATCTTTTTCTCTAAATGGAACTGTATATTTAGGTCTGCTTCCCCTTCTTTTTACAAACTGTCATCATAGTACCTGATGAAGACTCTCTTTTAATTCAAATTTACACCTCTCTTATACAATACACCCTTCACAGGATGTGACTCTCATATTAGGAAATCAAAGTCTGTTCAAAGATTGTAAAAGGAAGAGACAGAGGTGCTAGGGCTGAAAAGTGAACCTAACTGACTTCCAATAAATCAGAGTTGTTCCTCCTTGTGATTTCAAGACATTCCAGTAGTGGTAAGAGGAGCATCAGTCCCTCATCCCAACATCCCCTTTGGCTCTTTAGTGGGCACTTTGGACATGCTTTTTTCTCACTCTCATTCACCTTCTATCTGTAATCATAATTCAAAGCTGTCTTTGCAATGTAACTATAGTTCAATCCGCTGAGGAAACCTTGGGAGAAGGGAAATTGCCCTGTCCTCCTGGTTAATATTTTATAAAGACTTAATTAAACACAGACCTCTAATACCCTTGCAGGGATTTTCATTTAGTATTTGTCATAAAACTGCAAAATAACGCATGCCTATACCCTGATATTGCCTCCCTCATCCATTTTCTCCCACATTCTTTTGTCTGTCTGTTTTTGCCCTCTCTCACCAATGTGAATCATCTGGAAGAAAAATACAAGAACAGTCAGGGAAAAATATACTGCTGGGTACTTTGAGGTATCAATATTTCAGTTAGGATAATAAAAAAGTTTCATTGGTCCAGACTCTGAGAAATATCCAATAAAAGTGAGCTTACTCCTTCATCGCAGGTTTTTTTTTTCTTCCAGACACTCACTCTTACTCAGCCTTTGTTTTTCTAAATTAGATTGTGTGGAAATGTGTGTGCATTTGGGATATGTTCTCATTAAATGTTGATCCACTTGCACAAGTACTAGAACACTAGAACTATGGAAACATCATTCTACCTACACATACATATGTGCTCCAAGTCACACATACACACGACCTACTGTGCTTGCTCATTCACAGACCCCCCCACACAAGTAAAAACATTGTGGGTTTTCCTTTCTCCTGGATTAATTTCCACCTTCAGGCTTTCTATACCCATCTTTCTCTCAGTGTATCCTCCTTGGTGTGATTCAAGCTGGTAGACTGAAAAAAAAACTAAGTTAACTTAGCTAAAGTGTACTTTGAGTACCAAAGGTCAGAATGAGAGTGCAAGTCCCTTGCACTGCAAAAACATAACCTGGGGTGCAAATATGAACTAAATAATTAAACAGAAAAATATATATATATCAACCTTTCCTTATGCCTATCAAAGCACAAGTGTAAACTTATGTTTATTTCCAATACTTTACATAAAGTTAAAATGTTTTTCCCTCACTAACCATCAATAAATCAAATGACATATTTTGTGTTTTAGCTTCAGATTAACCTGGCCATTTCCTTCTTAAGCAATTTTGCTTCAAATGTCAAATATATTCAACATTTGAAGGTAAAAAGGGTGCCTAGTAAACTCTTCACTGATTCTACAAAATGCTTTAACCCACATTCATGTAGTGCAGGTTGAATAGAACACAGAGAGAAGTGTGATTATACTGCTTGAATCCTTGAAAGAAGCACTTAAGCTTTGTTTTCCAACAGAGTCGGTTTAGGATGCTGTTGTATTCTGATTCACTCACTTCAGCAACACAGACCTCCCACCCTAACTTGATCTAACCGTTTCTTCCATCTTATTAGGATCCCACATTTCCACTCAAACACTGTGACTAACAAGAGACACTCTTTCTTCCTCTCTAGCCTGCCTGTCTTCAGCAAATGTGTGTAGGGCCACCGGACTTATCTGAAACAAAGGGCTACAGGTCCAGATTAAGTCGGCGCTTGAGTGTCCTGCACAGAATAGATTTGTGTGATTCTACAAAATTGCACCAACCATAGTGAAAAGAATACTCCCAAGGTGGGAAGGCTACTCTATCTTGTTACAATACCAATGTAATCCACCTAATTCGTCTTTCCTCAGTGAATTTAAAGCATATGCTTGGAGATACTGGAGTCGCCACAAATAAATGAGCAAATGGTGAGCTCTTTATAAGACCCATTGTCGTTGGTGTTAAACTTGCAATAACGTTTAGGATTTAGTGAAAACAGTCATTTCAAGCCAATAGGTACCATTGTAGTGATTGTGTCATTTTGTTTCTCCAAAATGTTTAACATTACATCCCCTGCTGTCACCTGAAACACTCCAGAAAATTACAGGTATCAACCTTCATAGCCACCGAACAAAAAGATCAGTTTGCAAAACTGAATGGTTGTGTATCTAAGAGCATTGTCCATCACACCAAATCACTGCAGTGGGCCTTAGCTCACAATTTACAACATAAACAACAAGCATCCTGGAGTCCAGCTGTCATCTGCAGATGTAGAGTTATTTGGGGACACATAAGCTTCTGAGCGGTAGGAAATGCTAAACTAATTTCTGGCATAATGTTGGATGAGGTGCTTTTACAACCTTTTTTTAATTAGAGCTGAGTAAAAAATAACCAACAAACTATTAAAAAGAGATAAAGGGATGCAGATATCAGGAGGCCACTTGAAACAGTCAAAATTAGAAAATGGTAAATAGGGCTGTTTACAGGAATCTATACAGACTCATTTAAAGTTTTTTGACCTGTCACTAAAATGTAAATGTAATAAAACTTCCCAGTGGGAAATCCACTGAGATAACAGTATGAAAATCAGTGTGTCAAAAAAAAGACTGAGCAGAATAAGAGGGCTGCCTCACAGCTGGAGTTCACTTTTTATCACTCCAGAGCTTATTATGCAAATAAGAAAGTTGCACTAGTATCTAAACATACTGGTCAACACTTAACATGCACTACTGAACCTGCTATTCAAAGAGTAGTGTAAGTTAAGTGTCAGCTTTGTCCCAACAAATGTTGTCCTGGAAGCCCTTTTTGCTGTCAGTTTTTGCTCTCTAAAAAAATTATGTAACTTCAACTTATTAATATCATTTGATTCTTTATTCTGCTCTGCACTAATCAGTCCAATTTTGCACAACTGCACTGTGGCACACTTGCTGTACATATATTTACATATACATACTGTATCTGCATTTTTTGAATCTTTGCAAGGACTGCTCTAAGTTGCTTTTTATATTGACAGCATGTTATATTTTATTTTTATTTTTATTTTGTCTACAATTGCTACTCAGTGGTGGTTGTTGTGTGTCTTGTCTCTATGCTGCTGTAACTGCGAAATAATTTCCCTGCTGGGATGAATAAAGTAATTCTATTCTATTCTATTTATACTGATACAATAAATATTTTTTGAGGGGGTCAAAAATTATGACCCCCAGTTAAGTTTATTGGCAGTGTTAAAATAAATTAAACCATGTATAACCAACCAAGCAATCATGTGAAAGGCTCTAAGCCACTCAGGGGTGACCAAGGTTGTTGATAGCCTAACATGATCACTTTTGGGTCATAAAAACTGAGACTGAAAATGCTGAGGATTTCTAGTCTCAGCATTTTTTTTTGCTTGCAGAAGTTGATGCTTTTTTGTTAGGACAAAAACATTAGATTACAATAAAATTCTACTGCCAAATCGAGTAAAGTAGACTAGCAATGCATTTGTGGAGCTGGGTTTTACATTTGCAAAGGGAAGGTACTGAATCTTTACTTTATTGAGGGTTTTAAATTGGGAGCAAATTGGCTGTCTTATATTTAAGTCTGTGTAATCAGTAGCAGGTCTGCCACATTTCACCGCAGCTTGTCAAGCTCTCTGATCTTAACAGCTTTAAAGTGTTAACAAGGTGACTGTATCAGAGATGGGCCTAGTAGAAGACAGCTATGAAAAGGAAAAGTACATACAACATGAGACAGAGACAAAGCTCAAGATGAGAGTAGTGAATAAATGACTGCCACAGCGGTGGGAAGGAAAGAAAATGAAGACAGTTGAAAAAATGTAAATGAATTGCTGGAAGACTAGGGAAACTGAAAATCATAGGGAGACTGAAAAAAGTAGGTCTAGAGATGGAAACCAGCGACATGACAAAGCAACACTGTGTTTGAAATGAGTGAAACAAATAGGTAATGTTTTTTCCTTTCAAACCAATAAAATAATCCTCAGTTGTTTCTCAGGTTATCCATTTTTGAAGTTGTTTTAAAGTGCATTTAGGTTTATTGGTCTCTCTCTAAATTTTCCATAGGGATGAGTGTGTTTGTGTGTTCCTTGTGTCTCTGTGTTACTCTGATGGACTCAAGCTCAAAGTTGATTCAGTCCAGTCCGCAATCTGATTTAAAAATAATGTCAAGTGGGTACATACGTAAGCAAAGCTTTATTTCCATAGTACCATTCAAGATAAAGAAGTGCTTTACAATAAATTAATTGAAGCCTAAAAGACAACAATGCATAAAAAACAAGAACAAATAAGAAGTTGTTTTAAAAATATGTTTTTGCTTACTTTTAAAATAACCCCCAAAGTCCACTCTGATCTCATGCACAGAAAATGAGAGTTTCAGAGTCTGGGCTCACTAGAAATGATCTTTCTTCTTCTGTTTTCAACTTGGAATGGAGCACCATCAGCAAGCCCTGATCACATGACCTCAGGGATCTGCCAGGGACAAATAGGTGCAGAAATCCTCTGAAATAAACTAGCACCTGTCAGTGAAGAGCTCCCCAAATCAGTAAAAAAGAAAAAAGAAATCTTGAAGTGCCATCTGAAATAAACCAAAAGCTGAGTTACATCAAGATTGGAGTCACGTGTGAAAACAATGAGGATTTTGTTAGAAGCCTTATGAAGAAAACATGTGAATACTCTATTGCAGTGATGTAAACATAATCAAAATGATGTATTTCCAGTTCAGAATGTGACACATAGTTTGGAAATAACAGAAACAAGAAAACCAGATATTTGACATGTGAATCCAAAGTTTAAAAAAAAGTGGACGATTATTATTCCAATTTGAGTCATATTATATTAAATTTTTAATTTTTAATATGAGGGCCTCCCACCTGAACTGATCATATGTATATTCAGTGATGTGCACAAAGAAGTAATGCCTTACTTTAATCCAATTACATTTTTTAAAGTAATGAGTGAAGAAAGGGATTATTATTGCAAAAAAGTAATTAAATTCCTCTTACCTTGTGAGCATCTCATGACAATCACACAATATAGGCGTACAACTTCAGTGGTAACAGACAGGAGTTTAGATCAACAACAGATAACATGGAGTGTGGGAGAATGCAGCAGGACTATGCAGCGTTTAATGCTTGGAAATACTGAAATTTGTGTGACTCAGAGACAAAAACATTAGTGTCCACTGTATGTTTGCGTGGGAAGAAAACGTATCTTCAACAAAAAACTCCACTTCAAATCTGATCAAGCGCCTAGCAAGCCTCAGAAACCCCCAGGTCCACCAACTGACTTGACTGATGCGGCTACCATATCTAATTCCACTGGGCTAACCTCCGACAGCCCCTCTCCTGCTAAACAGGTGAAAATAGATTTTTGAGATTCATCATTACTCCTCACTATGCTTCATCAATTAATAAAATATGCATGTTAATAATTCAGAGGACAGTAAGGAGAGATTGATTTAAATTATTTATCTTATCACTATATTTTTAAATCTATTCTTACAAAGGAGTCCAAACACAAACATAATTGTATTTTATATGGTGGAATTTGTAGAAATATAGTTTGACAGAAGAGAGACTTGGTTTTCTTGAATTACAACATGATGCAAAAAGATTAAACAGAAGATCTTACATAACAACCAACCTCCTAAACCCCCCTTAAATAGTTGAAAATGGACTCAATTCTCTCTTTTTACGACATAATTAGTTGCCTAGGCCAACCTGATACACCAGAATCTATTTAGGTGACTTAAGCATTTTTGTTGTTTTTACATTCTTTGTAAAATGACCTTGAATGCTATGAAAGGTGCTTCTGATTGAAATTTTATATAATTATTATTCTAAAACATTGTACAATACCAATTAAATGTTGAACACTTAAGAGTCTCATTTTTCTCTTTTCACATACTCTTTATTTTTATTACATGTGGCTGTGAGAAATTTAAGACACTCTGTCATTTTATACACCAGCAAAAATAGGACTGTAGCCAAAATCAGAGCCATAAAAGTTATACTCCATAAATCAGTCTTTTATTATTCAGAAATAAGTAGAATTTTCAGTCAGTATAAGATATGATTCCATCTGTTTCAGCAGGCTCAGATATTGAAAATGGAACACAAAGGAAACTTGAACATTGATTGCAGAGGCTGTCTTAGTCTGTTCCTGCTTAGACAAAATAAGGAAATCCATGCCAGATACATGCATCAACATCAGAGTGCTGGAAGGACATAAAGGCCTTTTGAAACTGTGTACAAAAAGCTTGAACTATGCTCCTTTTTGTTGCAGGAACATAAAAGAAAATATGGGTCTATCATATTCTGCCCATCTTGCACAGATACAGGCAAAGAATAGTTTAATCTTTCACAACGTTTATCAAAATAGAAGAAAAAGCCACAAGAGAAGTGGAATGGGTTGACTATTTAAGATTATCTATGGTCTCCAGCACTTAAACATGAAAATTGTATTGTAACAACCACTTAGTTATTTTTATTTTTTTATTATTAAAAATGACAGCTAAAAACTGTCATACCTGATCAACTGTTTTTCATAGTTTAAATCATACTGCACTGTTGATTCTTAAAAAGATTGCATTAGGATTCCGCAGTCTGATCCGAAATACAGTAGTGCAATTTTCTAAACAATTGTCATTTGGGTCTTTGATGTGACCCAACTATTGTGAGCAAAAGAGTCATTCATTCAGAGCAAGGCATGCTGATTTTGCATTTTGCAAGGCTAAACTTTGGCAATCACAACATATTTTTTGTGCATAGCAGGCAAAGCTATGTTTTCACTATGCAGAATGTTTTGTTGACCAAATGAATTTGGATTTTCTTCTTACAATCTAGACATTTTTTACCCACATTTTCACATCAGCGGAGAAATGCTGCTGCATCCTCTGGTCTGTCTGTGTCACGTGACCTGCTCTTTGTACTATGTTCAGTTTCCCCAGACAGCCCTCTGTGAGGGAAGAGAGGTGTGAATAATCCAGCTGTTTTCAAATTTTATGACATTCACTGATAAGAGCTAAATTTATGAAGCAGAGAAACAACTTTTTCCATTAATTTTGTCCACACTTGATTAACCAACAATGTTAAATTAATTTTTTTAGCAAATGTAAAACCAACCAAAGTTTACCAAAGAGCTGCATAATTCCAAACCTATAACTGGAAATTTCAAACCAGGAATTGGAACCGCATTAAAATATGCTATGAACCCATCATCAACAAATTATATTAAAACAGAGAGCAAACATACTGGTGACTAAAAGCAATCAGTGTAAAAGCAGTGAGGAGGAGCAAAACATTGGATCTTTGAACATTGTGTCTATATCTGAACAGTCAGATAGCTTCACGAACTAGAGACAAAGCTCTGTCTGTTTTCGGTGACATGTTGTCAGAATCCTAGAGAAATGTTTTTTAACTTAGGTAACCTATGTTGGAGTGTTGCAAACTACTGGGACCATTTCCCTAGAAACATCCAGATCTGGCTTTGGTTGGACCTGTGCAGAGGTGTAAATCACCTACTTTATAACAACATTGATTTGTTTGGATGATCATACAATGTTTGCCAATATCACAAAGTATGATACTTAGTGATTTTACTTCAATGTAATTCACAAATTTGCAATCAACAAAATGTAACAACATACACCTCTCTAACACAATCACTTGAATTTATATCAACTCACAAGAAACAACTAAAATAGTATTTGACCATTTTCTTTTTAAGCTCTTACAGGCATGGAGCACTCAAAAAACCATGTCAAAATTACATAAATAAAGACATAGGTTAAACTTCATAATATGCATTAATATTTACATTTTCCATAAATGAAATTGAATAATTAATTATTAGATCAGTATATCAATATAGATCAATGCCTTATTACACCCCTCCTATATAAACAAGAAATTGCTTAAATGGATTATGCAGGAGCAACGTGAAGTAGTCCCAAAGATCTGAAAAATCAACACGTCACGTCAGAATCTAAGAAACAACAAAATCCAAAGTTATTTCTAAAGCATCAGTGAGTGCCATTATACATGAAAGGAGAAAACATAACAGGGCTGAGTCTTCTTAGGGGCATCCGGTCTTTCCAAAATTACTCCAAGAGCACACAAATGACTCATCCAGGGGAACTAAGAAGAACAAAGAACATAATCTAAAGTTTTGTAGGCTTCCATGGCTTTAGCTAAACAGTGTCATCATGACTAAACAATGAGAAGGAAACTTGTCAAAAATTTTGTAAATATTGGAATGCTACAACAACAAAACCTGTGAAATAACAACAAAAGGGGAAGCTTTGCATCTTGCTACACCATGGGTAAAAATAACAGCATCCCAGAAAAATAGCATTTCTTCTAAAGTCGATATGGTATTGGTAATGTGATGAATGATTTGTAGCGTAGCTACTATCAAACAAGGGAGGCACTTTTTTATATAAGATGAAGTTGGTTTTACTTTTTTCCATTATTAAGTAAAATGATCAATTACATATATATATATATATATATATATATATATATATATATATATATATATATATATATATATATATATATAGTATTAACTTGGGTAATTTCAACCTTATAAAATGTGCTTGTTTATCTTAAACATTTAACAATGGCAATAAAGGAAAAAAAATAGAAATCTGAAAGATGCATCTTACAATTAGAATTGTTCAATAATATTCACTTTATTTAAGATTCAGACTAGTGCTAAGTATATGTAGATGCCCACACAAAGTGACTTGGCTTGGTAGAGGGGTCAGAAAATTCTTATTTGGGCATTCCTACCCTGAACACAAGTGGTCCTCTGAATTATGTTTATTATATTTGTCTAATGGTGTACAGAAATTCCAAAAAGACCTAAAAATAGATACAAAATTACCCAAAGCGGCAAACAACTTAAATGACCAAATGTTGCATGACTAAAATTCACAAACTGAAACAAACTATTTATGGAAATATTTTTGGTGTAGTTCTGCTGTTGTTATTTTTGCATCTTTAAGGCTTTTTGGTTCAGTCTTTAATCCAGTAGATCTTGAAAAGTGCACGTCATTGTGGGTATCTTTTTTTCCCTCCCAGTGTAATATTACCATGTAAAATCTATTGTCTTTTTTATTGCATCAACTACTGGCTACAATAGATTTTGGCTGCACAATTCCATGGGGAAACATTGTGTGGTTAAAGAGAAATGCAAAAATACACAAAAACACAATGCTTAACATTATTAAATATTTAAATTGTGTTTAAAAAATCTGAGAGCCAGTGAATGCGCATGTATGTCTGTCTATGAATGAGTGTGATTTTCACACGATCACCTTAACACTCATACAGACCATTAACAGTGAAGGCAGTGGCCACTGCTCCAGTTACATGAAGTGCGATAATAATCTTACTAATAAAATCAGCTCTATTCTCCTGCTGTGACAGTCCCATAAGATGCCATAAGCAGTTTTGCATCATTGCCTTCCTTGGCACACAAGTCTGTAGTGAATCACAAGTATGTGCATGAGGCTCAAGCCTTTCTGTCTCGCATCCGCAGTTTTTCCTCTTCCTACATTCTTCTGCTTATGTATCATTCACTTCTGTTCTGTCAGTGCTGCCTGTTGGCCATGTTGTTGGTCTAGCCAGCAGGAACACATCAGAGATCACAACAGCAGACAAGTAATGACCAAAGGATAATTATTTTGTAACACCGTGCCCTGCATGCTGCAGCGAACATCCCCATTCATTTGTAAGAATGGAGAGATCAATATATGCAGATGTAATATTAGCTGGTCAACTGCCATGTCTAAATCATTAGGAACAAGGGGATCACATGATTGATGTGTGTGTGACTCATCGCTGAGTCTCATTCTGTCTACCCTAATGTTTCTTCTTTTCACATCACGTCCTGTATAAAGCAATTGAATCGCACACACTGTCCAGTCTCATCAGCTCATGAGATTCATTTGAGAAGCAGCAGATAAATTGGATGTGAATGGGGAGAAGGCAAAAAGAAGGCAAAATATCCCCAAATGTACAGTAGACATCAAACTAAACTGATTGAAAATAATTTAATCAATGATTTTACTTTCATTCCAAAAGTACCATTTAGTGATCACAAATATATTTGACATTTTGCTCAGGAAAAGCATATTCCTGGAATTGTCATAACTGTGGAAGACTAATTTATTAAGAAATACCTTCAGGAAAGGGTTACCCAGTAATTCTTTTTGTCAGCTCTCAGCACAATTATGAATGGACTTATAAAACTATGAGAATTACAAAAATATATATATAAGCTTAGAGGAAAATAACAAATGTAGAAGTAATAAAAAGCATTGGTATAGTCAAATGACTGAAATGTGGTAGATTATAAACATGTGTTTTAAAAATGTAAAACTTGTTTTACTTATTAAAACTTAAGAGGAATTCAGCTTCTTGAAGCACCAGAACTCTTTTTGAGATAAAGGTACTTACTGCATTTTATATAGGAGGCCCTAATAGTTATACACTTCTTAAAAACCTAATATTAAAGTCATTTGAAAAAGTGGTTTATTTTGTTCATCATGCTACAGTTTAGCTCAAAAGTGGTTCAAGATTTCTTTTATGATTTCATAAACAGGCCACTAGAGTGCGACCAATTTTGTTGGAAATGCGACTAGTGCACCCACACATTTGAGTAAAAATACAGGAAATGATTAAAGTCTATTCAGTCATTCTTTCTTTAATTTATCCATTTAATAATTTTATAATAATTAGTTTTTAGGTTAAAATTTTAGCTCACTAAAGGAGTTAAAGCTTTTTTTTTTTCTGAATTTTACCTGTCTTGTAAAATTCCACTTCAAATGAACTTAATGTTTACCAGACTGTTAATTAATCACTTACAAGTCAATGTTGTCTTTATAAACAATGATAAATAAATAATAAACCTGTTGAATGGCAATGTTAGGTGTGATGTGGTTGAAAATTTGGGAACAACTAATTTTTTTGCTGGTGCACCTAAGTAATAAAATATAGGTGTGCTAGTGCAACAAGTCTAGAGCCCTGTTATGTCTTGTTACCATTTACTTTGGGATCACCTGACTTCAAATAGCTGTGGAGTAGTTTGAAACCTTGAAAAGCAAAATGTTCTTTGAAGAATGTAAAAAACAGATTAAGATGCAGTTTCATAACAGACTGCTCAAGCAGATCATCTTTGAAAAGCTTTTCATGTGAGGTATGAGGAGTTAAACAAGAGCTAAATTTTTTAACAGCAAGGAGATCAGAGATCAAGACTTTTGTTTATGAAAAAAATGCGAATAAAATGTGAACAATGCCTTAATTTCACAACAAGTAGGTCTGGTAAATGGATTTTTTTCCCTAGTTGAATTTAAACTTCTTGAACAAGGTGAGCTTTGTGATGAATGGGCAAACTGTTTATGGGGCAGCATGTCCTCTTCACCATTAGTGAGCCTAAAACAATGTGATTTATCAAAACACTTGAAGGGGAAGTTGTTGTCAAATAACTATTCCTATTTACTGGGATTGCACACTATAGAGCAATTACGCACTTTAGATGTTAGATAAGCAAGAACTTGGAAAATCAAACTGACACCATAAGTAGTAAAAAACTTTTTGCTAAAGCACAGTGATAACAGTTGCCTCAGTTTTGATCTAACAGTTTTCAAACTTTTACAAGAGACTAGTGAAAAAATACATTTGCAACAGCTTTCTAGTTGGTGAATTTATTTCCTTGTACCTACTGTAGATTGCATGCTCATCAGACTTAACTGCATCATCCAGAGTGCATAATCCTGAGAGTGTAAGTTTAGATTTTCAGGTCTACAGCTGGAAAGTGAATGAATTATTTAGAATGTTCAGTCTACATTTGTGATTTTATATCCACAAGAGTTGGCTTTCTCAAGTTTACTTAAATGTTGTTAGTACTGTTGAATTCAAGTGCATCTTAGATTCAACAATCAGCATCTTTCTCAGACATTAACTCTGAGATGATGTTGATTTTAAAACCTAATATATTATGTTCCCCTACTGTGTATCAGCATCCAACAGTACGGTGAACAGAAATATTCAAGTTCAACTAATTACAAGGAATATGTATGTGTGTGTTGTTACAAATGCTGAATCTGTGTTTATTTTTACTTTACCTTGATGTAAGCACCAAAAGCAGGCAACTCAGTGTTGGTAACATGGCAGCACTGTCTTATACTACATGCTACACACTAGAGAGACATGCTTTGAAAATACGAATTTTTACTTTTAAACAAGAAATTTAACTCTGTTTATTTGTAAAACAGCAGTTCAGTTCTGTGCAGAAAAATGTTAACTTTTTTGTCAATGAGCTGGTTTGAAAGTGTAATATCACAGACTTTGACATAAGAAGTTGTGCTTTTTATCCTACAATCATAACTGTTTCATCTAAAAGGATTGGTTTATTACCAGAGAGATAAAAGAATAAAGTTGAGACTAAAAAAAAACAACATATATACAGAACATATTCCATTACATCGTCTTCCAAGTAGCCAGGGTTGGGCACGGGTGGACAGCAGCCTAAGATAATTATTATTTATTTTATGTTATTTAAGGTAGTCAACCATCAGACTGGTGAAAAGTGCTATTACGTCAATTCAGCTTTAAAGTGTTATATGAACCCCTGGTCATTCATGTAACTTGTTTAGAAATGTGGATCGTGAACACTGACATTGGTATCTGGGATGTCTGTGCTTGCTGTAACACGTCTTGCATTAAGGTGGCATTTTAGGCTAGAATATGAATGAATGATGAATTACTGAATAAATGATTATACTTTATTGGTGATAATTGACCAATATCACCAAATAGTTTCGATGATAGGCCAGCTGTTTTTCGCACAACATTCACACAACAATAGTCTTTTCCAGCGTCCCATTGTTTTGTGAAGCAAAAAATCAACCCTTGATTACAAAGAAATGGCTACCATCACTGCAACACTGGTTTGTGCATTATATTTATGGATGTACCAGACACGCACAAATACAAGCTTCTGGCCGGAATCTTTGTATGTAAAAAGTAATGTGATTCAATTTGGATTTAATACCATGAAAAACTACAATTCCTGGAAGAGATTTAATCAATTTTTATGAATTATACAGGGAACGGTATTGGGATTTGTCAAAATGATCAAGAATTTATCAACTGCTCTTACTTGGGAAAAACAAACAAAAACAAAACAAATCATCTGTATCCAGCCTGATTCAAAAATATCTTGTTTTGTCTTATAAAAATGCTGAACTTCTTAAGAGGTGTATTTCGAATTGAATTAAATAATAATACTTTGTATTTTGAATTGTATAAAGAAACGTAAACTGAGTGCTCATTATATTTTGTGACAGAGAAAACCTCTTGCTAATAGTTTACTCACCCAGACAACATGAACATGCAGAAATATTCCTATTTTTAAATTAATGTTAACTAGGTCCTAAGGCACACTTATTCAGCATAACTAACCCTAAGCCTGGCGTATTAATTTCATGAGACATTTATGTCAAGTGAAATAAATGTCTTACCTTTCCTACATATAGTGGCTCTGTGCCCGTGTACTCCTCCACCACAAAAAACTGGTTCCACACCCATCCTCTCTTTACTCTTTCAAGCGATGAGGGTTCTTCTTGTTGTTCACTCCCTCCTGAGTTTGTGCCACTAGTCCTTGAGGCCTCAGACCACTTAAAACAACAGCAGCTCAAAAGACCCAGTGCTGCCAATAGTGTCCACGGTCCTGCTGTCCAAAGGGGAACCATGTTGTTGGGAAAAAGAAAAAAAGAAATTGGCAAGTGTCTACATGTAAAATCAAAGATGCAGACACAAAAGATTTTTCACTCGTAGTTATATACAAAAAACAAGTCCACCAGGGCAAAATCAAAATGTCTTGTTGAAAGAACTTGAAAGTTAATCCATGGGATCACAAATCAATCTGAAGTTATCTGCTGAATACAAGGGCAGGTCGTGGAGCATATTGGGTTTGTACCGCCCGGTGAGAGCATGTTTGTATCGTCACATGGCCAGTCAATTTGATTCTTCAGACTACCTCCCCTGCCCTCTCACTGAGATTCTAGTATTTTTTTTAAAATAGAATCTGTAGCAGTGAAACGAATGGATTAAGGAATACCTTTAAAAGATTTGATGGTGTCAGAAATAACAGATTTGACAAGACTTGCTCACTAATCAGTTGCAAAATTATGGGAGAAAAAGGTTGTAGGGGCATTGAAAAGCATGTTGCTGAAGAACAACATTGATGTTTTCCATCCATTCTTCACTCTCCTGCCTCCAACAGCACTTGTAGACATTTCACATCCAGTCGGCACCGTGAGGGGATTCAATACCACACTGGTAGTTTAGAGTCCTGGAAAAATTCCCAGATTAAATTTATTCTGAAAAGGAAATCTTTTTTTTTACAGTTCAGTCCCTTGAATAGTTCTAACTGTTTTTTACTGGCAGAAGCAGAAGTCTTGAACTGTGAAAAGGCCAGCTGATTTTACTGTTGGTGATTACATTTGATCTTGGATGGCTTTGACCTTCAGAGCAATCCACTGGTTTGAAGAGCTCATCCTTTAAAGGTCCTGTGTAATTATTTTGTCCATTATGACAGCTCTATCAGTAATCCGAAGCCAGGAAAGGAATCTGTAAAACAGAAAAGACAAAAAGATGTTGACCTGGATCATTTGCTACAGCCTAGACTGAATCTGAGCATGTTGAAAAATCAATACGTTTGACAAATGTGAAGGAAACTTGTTCAATATATTGTCAAAATGCAGTTTTAAGAGCATACATATTGCATAAATAAAATACTACATCAATCAATCTTCAATCATATTATTGCCACTGACCAGTAAATATCACTGCCTAATTTTCTAGTCAAATCAAGTCAAGTTTATTTGTATAGCACATTTCTGCAACAAGGCACTTCAAAGGGCTTTACATCATAAAAACATGATGTTGTTTCATAATTCACCAATTATGAAGCAAACAATAAGCATTCTACAGTTCTCTTCTTGGTAAAAACTGCCTTTCACATCTTGTGAGTGTGAAGTGCACATACAGCACTCTGACTGCTAAGATACTGGCCAATCTAGACTAGGGTTCCACAAATCCAAGCGTTGAGGGATATAACCCTGCGGCTTTAGATGTGTCCCTGGTTCAACACACCTCAATCAGATGGTTTAATTACCTCCTCAGGTCTCCATAGTCCTGCTAGTGACCTGATTATTTGACCCAGGTGTGTTGAAGCACAGTCACATCTAAAACCTGCAGGACACCAGCCCTCGAGGCCTGGAGCTGACAGTCCTTGATTTAGACATTTATTTTCATGCCTTTTTAGGCATAATTTTTTACAGAAAAACCAACATGAATATGAGCAGCCTGTGGCACTGCTGATGTGCGAAGGAAGCCCAGGTTGCTGGTGTCATTCATATTGCTCTTAGCAATGCCTTATTTGGTTTCTGTAGTTTTCAGGTCAGGCAGGTTTGCTGTTCAATCATGTACAGTAAAATCATAGTCTAAAAACCAATTGCAGAGATTATTGGCAGTTTGTGCATGTGCCAAGACATTTTAGAAAATTAAATTAGCATCTACATAAACTTGTTAATTGGATTTGGTTTTCTCTACACTCTCCCTCCAGACCCTGGGATCTTGATTTCCAAATTGAATCAAAAATTACTTTTTTTTATTTGATGAGAATACTTTTCATTTCTAGTATACCCATATCAAAAACTTATATTTTCATTGGTTCAAACTGGCTTAACAAAAAGCATAGTATATACACATAGTATATTATGTCTTAGATGTATTGAGGCACTGAGTGCAGTTACAGTTTGTGATTTGTCAATCTCCCAAACTTATAAAATAAAGGTTTGTGGCCTACCGGCTAGGCTTTGCTGCCTGATGCAACTGTACCAGTGCCTTTTTGCATGTGCGCACTCCTGAACTGCTCTATGGGCATAAAGGGGTAATCAGCTGGGGACGAACAGTCCTTAATGTTACGGACCTTTAATGCTTCGCTCCATTTTACGATAAAAAGCACTTTGAACTGCCACGTTGCTGAAATGTGCAATACCAATAAATTTGATTGATTGACTGATCAATTGATTAACCCCAGTACATTTGCTAGTGCAATGGCATCCCCTGCTGATGTCATAAGTCTTATTTACCCCACAATTCCTATCCTTCCTCCTTAGCCACTTCCAACATTTTCCCTTTTCTGCCTTTATGGTGTTCTGACACCCTCCCCTCCTGTGCATCTCAAGTCACGGATCAGATGAAGAATCCGACAAAGCCCCAACATTTCACCCCAGCAGGTTACATGACGACTTTACTTTTTGCAAATCATTCCGAATAACATGTGAATGGGATTGATTTACAAAACCTTCAAGGCTGAATTTATTCCTGTTGCTTGTGTAGATATTTCTACCGCATTTTCTCCCCATCATTAAGCTTTCCTTTATACTGTTATATTGCACTTTATGCAACTTTCTCTAGCAATTAGTTTGCGTGACCAGTCCTTCTTGTGTAGTTAGTCCCTGATTGTCAATAACACAACAGTCAAATCTTGCATATTAATTTTAATGTGGGCACATTTGTATTTTAAAACAAGAAAAGATAAATAAAATCAAACCAAAATGAGTTTTCTGTTTTAAATTTAGCTGGAAGTCATAATCATTCAAATTAACAAAAATAACCATTTACTATACATAATTTAATGTGTAACAGATTTATATAAAATATGAGTTTTACTTTTTTAGTTAGGTCACTGTTCTATAATATTTTAAATTATTGCTATGCACCTTAATTTTGGTTCACTTAAACTTAACTTATTTTTTTTTACTGTATCAGAATCATAAAAACATATAACTTATTTTTTCAGTTTTCCTCTTACTTCAGTGTTCCTAAATCCCCAAACCTAACAAGTCTTGGTGAGTTTATGATTTTCAAGGGTAAGCAGTGATTTGATGAATGTTATATTCAACAGTTTGAATTTTAATTCTAAGATGAAGGGTTGAGCAGGAGATCCCAGCTGGGAGAATTGCAAAGACAAACCAAGAGGTCAGTTTTCATCACACACAGAACCAAAAGCGTCTGTCTGTCTTTAATCTGACTGCAGCTTTGACCTCAACTAGCTGATTAAATGGATGAGAGAACACTAATTGGATAACAGTATTAATCAATTAATTCCATCCATTGAGGCTACATCTCCCTAATACTTCAGACAAACACAGGAGGGAACAAAAGGATGTGATATACTTTATTGCTGTTAAACATGCACAGACTAGAGACACAAATGTAAAGTTGACTCATTACAGACCCATTATTCAAAAGATAGGCATCTAAAGGTGAAAGACAAAGTAAAAACAAGAACAAAAAAACACAAAAAAAGAAGAGTTTTGTGAGAAACAAGAAAATGAAACACACTGTTCTGTAGTCTGAAACTGGGATTAATAGTCTCTGAAAGGTTCAAAGACAAAAGTCTAATGACAAAAAAGGAGAAGAAATAATAACATTTAAAATGTCTGAGGTCTTACAATCCAAAGAAAGGAATATTGCAACACAGGCTGAAGAAAAGTTCCTCCGGCCTGCAGGTGGTTTAACCTATTGTATTTCTGTAGGCACCTCTAATCTCACTCTCCCTCTGCCCTGCTAGTAAGCTTGGAGCTTCCGGAAATAATTCCTTCTCAGACTGTTGGTCAAGGCAATGTCCGTGGTATTGGAAACTAACTGCTCTAAGGCTGTCCAGTCTCCAGAGCAAACAATTCAGAAGAAACCTAAGCAGCTCAGACGTCTTAACTCTTCACTGCAGCACAGTTGTTACTCTTAGAGTTGTGTGTAATGCTTGTATCCTACAACAAGAATTTAAATTACAGTGACAGAACCATTGTTTCAGTAGGAATTTTAAAATTAACAAAAGGATTACACAAAGATGTTTGCTGTATTTTGCAGGTAAAATAAAAATAAGTAGATTACAACTGATATTTCAACAGATTCTGACAGGGCTATAGAAAGTAAACCATCTATTAGCGATTTAGGTATTTTAATAAAATAAACTTTGTGAATTTATCAGTATTGTAAAAGCACTGGATTGTAAGATCTAATACATTACAAGCCTAGGATATTTCACATGTAAACGGGCCTTGTTTAAAAATTCTGTGTTAAGGATTTTAAGATTATAACTTAGAGATTAGATAAAGTACAACAGGGTGGAAAGCTTCACCCTGTGGAGGATTTCCTGATAATCTGATGCAGGACAACCATAATCCTAAAGATTTTCCATCCTTTGCTTTTGCACCCATGATCTTTGGGGAGAAAAGCTTCTAATGCAAGATTTAAAAGGGAAATGGACATTGAACAGAAATTGATTTGAGAAGCTCTTAGATTCTCCTTTAATATTCAACACACGCTTTTTGAGTTTAATCTTGTACTAAAAGATTACTCACCTCACTTCCATTCACCAATAGCTGTTCAAAATATGTTAACGTGTAGGTGGATTTTGATCCAATTTATATTTTGTAGAAATTATGGTAACGTTCAACAAAAACTCTTGTGAACTAAAATTACTTTCCTATAATGTTTACTGTTTAAACAACATTGAAGTCTCAATGGCATATCTACATTTAGTGTATTACCCTGCAGTTGTGTTTAGATTATGTAAAAATCTGAATAATAAAACTGAAAACATGAAATAAATCCTTCTTTTTGAACTGTGTCACAACAACTGTGCAATGTTCAGAGCGCCCTGAGAAAATAACAGGCCCTTCTCACCATCACAAGTAACTTCCATTACGAAGAGGAATTTGGCTGTTGTTAAAGATCATCATCAAGCCTTTCTTCCAATCTGAAAGTTTATTATTCAATATTTAACACATGGAATATTTACTGCAATCTGATCAAGAACTGCACAGTATTCTTATTCTGGAAATGTAGGATAAGGAAAGACTTTAACTCTTCAACTTCTCGGCCAGCTAAGAAAGGTTGGTGTCCATTATAATTCGGTACTTTCACCTGTCCACGATATCAGCAAATCCTTGTGGTCTTCTTGTAGACAAGATAAATTATTATAATTCTACACTGAATTGAGCTCAGCAACATTGGCTGTGATGGTAAGAAAAAGTAAGTTCTCACATTTGGAAGTTTCATGACTCACAATTGCTTTCTGTCAACACTGTGACTGTTTGTTGATCAGGGGACATTCGATCACAGGGCATCTACCTGCTGTATTGCCTCCAGCAAAAGAAGTGAAAAACCCTCGGGTTAGAAAACTATTCCACCAGTGTCCATCATTTTCTCAGAAACAATAGGTAGCTAACGAGGAGCATGTTTCCTTACCACTAACCCTCAGCAGGGTGCCCACAACATTGTGGAATACAGTTTGAATGTACAGAAACAAAGGAAAAGCCAATAAAATAAATAGTGCATATCAAGTAGATTCTATTATCATTTGGCGAGATCTTTAATCATTTGGGAAATTATACTGAAATGACATGTACAAATATGACATACTTTAAATGTAAATTTGTGACAACTATTTACATTTTTTTTTTTTGCTGTGTGGTATATTGAGGATCTTTAGCATAGTTCTATTTTGGAAAGGTGTTAAAAAAATAATGCTAAACGTTTAAGTTTATCATATTTTTCAGGTCAAAAAATTCTGCACCCATGTCTTTGCAATTAATGACAAGTCAGAATAGAGAGCTCTAAAAAATGCAATTTCAACTAGATGCGTCATTGGAGTCAATTGATGTACATAAGTTCAAATTAAGGTTTAAGATCCATATGCATTTAGTCAGAGAAAAAGAAATGACTCCCTTCTGGCATAATGAATGACACTCGCTGAAAAAAGTAATAAAGAAAACTCATCTAAACTTCCAAGCTTGACATACTGATCCAAAGTGCTTTTTTAAGTTCCCAATTAACTCTGGTAGAAATATGGAGAGATAACTTCAAAGAAATAAAAGCATACTGTTTATTCCTCAGTGCCTCCAGGAACATACAGCATTAGGAGAATATAACTAACTCATTCTTGCCTATATAAACCACTGCTGTTCCATTACAGTAGACTATGTAATTGTGCCACTTTGAATTTATTAATTTCTATGAAAATAAATTGCCTTCTTTATCAAAAGTTATTGATTATAAAGTAAAAAAAAATAGCATATAAAAGCAAAGTTTGCTTAAATAGGTTTGCTTAAAATACTTTGCAAAAGTGTCCATAGATTTTACATTTCTAAAGATGTTGTGAAAATCCTGGAAGAATGTCTGTTGAAGCCATCATTAGCGAGAAAATAAAACCTAAGAGACAGCCAGAGCTACAATATCTTACAATAGCCTAATTAAGATCCACATCTAAATCCAACTAAGAATCTTAAGCAAGACTTGATTTTTGGTTCAGAAACCTCACTATTTAGTTTTGCTAAGATCCGTGTACAAAAATCTATCTCTCTTCACCTGTTTGCAAATCTCTTGTAGAACCAAAATGTGAAAGACGCAGTTCTTCAAAGTACTTAGGGAAGTTGTATAAAAATACATTCTCACATGTAAATATGAGTTAGATGGATGCAAGGTACATGGTTATTTTGTTTTTACAAAAACTTTAGATTACATATTTATCTTACTAAATCTGTCTCTTTCCTCAATCTCTTTCCTGCCCCTCTTCGAGTCCTTCTCCAGTCCAAGGCTATTGGCAAGCCCTGTGCAGCCATTCGTGACCTATTAGAGTGCTGGATGGATCCTAGAGCATGGCTGCAGCCTCTCATCAGTGGGCATGCCCTGAGCAAGCCCTTTGACAGCTGGCAGCGGACAGACGACAGCCAAGCAAGACTTATCACTGCAAACTGATAGGCATAGAGCCAATGACCAGCAGACAGCCTTCTCTGTCTCTGACACACTCCCTCATAAATGCGCTCACACATGCACACAGTCACAGACACACAGTCACAGACATGCAATCATGGTGTGTAATGTGTTTGTATCGTGAACATTTTTTTGAAGGTGAAGGTAGATAAACATGTATTTGTTTCTTTGCATTTGTTTTTTGCTGGCTGCAAATGTATTAATTTATAAATGTATCTTGATAAATGTATAAATAAATTTATCTTGATGTTGAGAGAAACGGAACTTGAATTTTGCACCCAAATTTAAGCTTGTATAAATGACCAGCAATTACAAAAATAACTAATAAACAGGCCATATTGCTGATGGCACAACTTGAACAACCTACACTGTACCTATTGTTTTACACAAGACATGAATATATGCTGTAATTCATGGAAAGGAAAAAAAAAGGTAGCAACCAGGGCCAAAAGGATGGATGCAACACTGTCGTACGGTTGTAGTAATGACAGCTGCTGCAAAAAGGAGTACAAGGGGCACACTGGAGATTTTCTGCAAAGCAAGAAAGCATGTGGAAATGGCTTCAGACTGAAAAAATGAAAAAGTTTTATTTGTGTGTGTGTGTAGTGTAATGTGATTATGTGAGTTTTGTCTAAAAACATTCCTGCCGTGATGAGTGAAGGTGTCAGGCCAAAGCGGAAGCAGGAGAATGGAAACTGCACTGCAGTGAAGCAATTTAATACAAAAAAAGAAAACTTACAAAAACATGAGAAGACCAGGGCATGTGGTATGGTCAGCATAACAAAAGAAACTAGCAGGGAACAATAGAAATCAGGGAGCTTAAATATAAAGGAGATTTGATCGATGAAATGGGAACCTGGTGAGTCTAATCATGGGATTGCTTACCACCTTTTAGAGGAGAATAAACAGGGAAACTGAGGTAGGTGACCAAGAAACAGATCATACACATCCAGCTGGACAAGACACAAAATTATTGTTAAGGAAATATGGATATTGTTGAGTGTTTAATATGGCTAATCTCATGCCATGTGCGTTTAAGAGATAAACATTCCTATTTGGACAAATGTTAAGCAGAGATAAACATTCTCCTGGCAAGGCTGTAACTTAGAGCAGCCATAAAATGCTATGCTCTTGAAAGGCTTTAAATTAGTAGGCCATAAAGAATATCTTCCCCTGCTTAGAGGTCAGAGGTTGGGGGTTTGCCAGGGGCTCTGAGCTGCATCTGGAGTTGATCACAGATTTCGAATCTTGGATACATCTATGTTTAATTTCGGATACACCTTTTAAATAGTGTTCGTGATAAGGCAAAGATTCAAATCTTGGGAGATGTTGAGTCCAAAGGAGTAAAATAGGTTTTGTGAAATTAACTTATAACTTTAACAACTAAAATGACTCTTGAGTTTTGTCATTAAAACTTAGGGGAAGGTTTACGTTTTTCCAAGGTGGCTCTCAGTTGGTCAAAGGAGGAACGCCTTCGTTGCATAAATTAAAATACGGAAACACCTCTTTGGTATAAGATGATGTGTAAAGAGAAAGAGAGAGAGTTTTTTCCATCTTTTCTCCACGTGGGCGCCTTTGTCTGTCTTTGTGTTCGTTTGTCTTCCCCTTGTGTGTTTTTATTTTATTTTTATGAGAAAATGCATATCTCTGTACCTCTGCAGCTTTGTTAACTGATTCATGCGTTGCTTTGTATGAATTAAACTCTGTGATCTGTGACGTCAACACGCCGTGTTTAGTTTCGTTTTACAGCTGCCCGCTGCTCGCCGAGAGGATCCAGGGCTTTTAAGGAAGAGACGAGCCAAACGTTTTGTTCAAAGTTTTAATAAATAATTCTTCCTTTACATTATCTACAAACAAAAAAGGGAAAAAAACTAAAACAAACTTAAGAGAATTAACAAATGAACAGTAATTAATAAGAAAATAAATAAAAAGCAATGAACAACAGGAAACAAACTAAATATGGCCAAATCTTACTAACACACACACACGCACACACACAAAAAACATTGCTAGCTTGTTGCTTTTAGTTACATGCGGCTAAAACAGCGGCTAACAAGAAAGTGCACCTACTGAGATGATTAAGAACACGGCTGACAAAACAACTAACTGAGCAGTGGATCATTTGATTTTGTCTCCAGTTTTTTTTTTGCTTTTCTTCACTCGGATAAACTTGATATCTTTGCTTCACCGCTCTGCCATTAACCCTCTGTTCTCTTTGCCATGCTTTCTCTTATCTATGTGGATAAGAGAAAGATAAGATGCAAGTTCAGAGAGTTGTGTGAAGTACATGTATGAGCTCTGTGGATCACTTAGCAAAAAATAGCAGACTTCTACGTTGGTTTTTTTGTGTTTTTGTATATAATTTTCAACTCAGTTTAAAAAATAAGTCTTAGTAGTGATTTGTACTGTTTCCCAGTGACTTGTAACTACATCAGATCAAAGTTGTTTCATTTTAGGCAGTGCCAGTTACTGCAAACAGAGACTTTGTGGCAGTGACAGAAGCTTGCAGTGCAGGGAGCTAAATACTGCTCATCAGATTGCTAAATGTACTGAAAGAAAAGATCAGGAAGATGGCCAGAAATTGCTGTAGTGTGGTTTTTTTTTTAAAGGAGAAGAATCCATGTGACTGTAAAAAACCATGTCTTTCTTCCGATGCAAAGAAGTGCAGAATTTACTGTTTGAACTGTAATTTCAAAGACTTTATCCCTATAAGAAAAAAATAAATAAATAAGATGATGTTAAGCACTAGAGTCCCAGAAAATGTAGTAACTTTAAAAAGGATGTCTTTTTGAGCCATCTAACACAAGCTGTTTAGAATCAAACAATTGACTTCGACTTTGTTGGCTCTTGGGTGCTTAAGATATGTATCTATATCTTCTTGTTCCATTATGTTCTTCTGCTAATATTCTGTCGTGTGTAATTTGTGAGTCTTGCTTAAGTGAATTTCGCACTTTTACAATGTGGATTGATTTTGGCTTTAAAATTCTAAATTTGGCCAAAGAACTAAGGAGGGTGAGAAAAGTGATTACGTTTTGATTCCCTTACAATTAGCCATGGAAACATCAATTTGTTAAATTTATGTTTTCCGGATACATCGATTATGATTTTAATTTTTCAAAATGGTAAACACAAATTTCATGCAATGCAAGAAGATATGCTGTATATTCATACAGTCATGTGAAAATATCTTATGACAGCTTGAATATTTTCCTAGCATATTTGGCCATTCATCCACTGTCTATACTCGCTTATGCTTGCAGGATCATGGAGGGACAGGTCTCTACTCCTAGCAGTCATTGGGCAAGAGGCAAGGTACACCCCTCACAAGTTTAGTTTTCATGAGGGATGTGAAATGGAGAATCATTTGCTGTTGAAGAACAATGTGAAAACAACAATTTAGAAGGAAACATTTTACAGATATTAAGCCTGGAACAAATTATTTGGTCTCTAGAACAAAGTACAGTCCATCCTAGTGACCTATGTTCACCTTAAACCATCAGTAGATCCACACAACATAGAAACTCAACATGTCTGAAATATGTGCCAATAATGGCATCCATTTCACAGTAAATTATTTGTTATAGATTGTGGGTGCAGTTCAAATTGTTAAAGTTGCTGTATGTAACTTTTATAAACAATAAGTTTCTACATATTTGCTAAAACTGTCCCTGTGTCCTGATAGTATAGTGTAAGACACATAATCTGTGAAAAAAATCAAATCCTCTGCCTCCTCCCTGTGGTCCTACAGTCTTCTGTAGAAATACGCAGCTGAGCTAGAAACAACCAATCAGAGCCAGGAGGAGGGTCTTAATGCTGTCAAGAACCAATCAGAGCCAGAAGGAGGGTCTTAACACTGTATACCCTAGTATAGTCAAGCCTCAGATGTCATTACTTTGATGAGAAGTAAGGCAGCCAACATAATTGTAAACTGTAGTTTCAGTCACAAAATAGACATTCAATTTTCCTCTATTCAAAAATTAAACTACAAAAATCCAAAAGTGTAACTTAAAGGTGCCAATTTTGCTTACAAATAAATTTGTCACACAGATGTAATAAAATGTTATGATTTAATCATGGTAAAATTTATGATTTTTTCCTTTTTTATGCAGAAATCTTGTTATAATTTATAGTCTAAATTTTTCACAGATCTTAGTTTGGATTGAAGGCAGCTTAAAGAGCTTCTTGTATGAATGACCTTTCTTCCTAGAATTCTGAGAAGAGTACAAAACATGAATGCATAAACAGATGCAAACAATTGGAAATACATATTCTAACAAAGCACATACAGAAAATGTGTGCCACCTTAAGTATAACCAACTGACTTTGGTTATACTTAAGCTTGAGCCTCACATACTCATATGTACACACACAGCTATACGTCTCAGAAACACAAAATCTCCCTTCTTTATGTCTGTTTTTACTTCATAGTCATGACATTTGTAGTCTTCGTTTTTTTATGTTAAACATTTTGTTTTTTTGTCTATTCTGACATTAGTTTCTCTTCTGTCTGGATTCTGTTATATTAGCCCCTTTAAATTGTATTTGTGAGTTTCTATTTTACGACTTGCAAAAAACTCAACATTCCTGTTTTAAGTCAGCCCACAGCTTTGGCAACACAACACTGAGATTTGTCAAATTTGCCCCGTGTTGACTGTAACCTCTGAATTAATCAACACATCCTCAACTGGGAAAAATAATGAACAATCTTGCATAAAGTGGATATTTAGAATTATCCACTCAAACCAGAAACTGACATTCCAAGCATAAGCAGGCTACACTATAAAATAAAATAAAATGTTCAAGGTAACTGTTTCAGATGATCTGAAGACATATCTTACGACTCCACACAGCATGCTGCTGACACTATATCCAGTGTCGCTCTGCACAACATAAACAAGAATGAGCCTCTCTTCTTAGCATATGCATAACTGTCCGCAATGATGTAGAACAGACTCATATATGACATGATATAATACAGCTTTATACCTTTTCATGATGTCCAGTTACAGTCAGACTCCAAATACAACCATTTCTGCTCTTATACTAATGGTATATAAATAAGAGATTAATACTATATGAAGCTAGTTTTGTGACTGTCACAGTGTGTGAAGTGAGTGACTGCAAGGACTACTACTTCACTTTTCTGAGTGATTGCTGTATAATCAGAAAAAATAAGGATAACTATGTCACTACCAATGATGCCACCTTTCATTTCATCTGGTGCCTCTTCTAGATGTGTCAGCTTTTCGCAAGTCAATTTATTTACATACCCATTTTTGTTCCGCATGTTTACAAAAGTACATCCGAATGTCACCTTTTTTGTTGACTAACTATCCTTTATTTTAGTCATTATATGCTCAACTCTTTTTAATCAATATTTTCTGTTATATTCATGTGTGAATTCATGAAGTGGCCAAGGCCGTTAGTGGCTCACATGTGTCTAGATGTGACTCAGTTGTTACAGTTGTACCCTGAGGGATTCCTTCGGTTGTTCAAGGGGAAGGGATATGGACAAGACTGGGTAGACTTATCAAACCTGTTAACAGGTTGATTCAGACAATGTCCCCACAACGAGTTAAGATTTTGTGATTCAAGGGCCATTTATTTTGTTATATGTGTAATTTATTTATTTTTCTTCTTTATTGGGACTTCTTTCACTGAGGTCTGGTCATAATTTTATTTAGGTTGTCCATTGCACTGGACACATTTGGGTGATTTTGGGTGTACTCTATGATAGATGTGTAAGTGGCATGTCTTCTATTGTGAGGTGGGGACTTAGCTACCCCACAACTCCCCTAATTCTTCAATGAATAGCTCTTTGCTGGTCAACCATTTTGGTCTTGTATGGAGGGTATACTTGGGTTACATGTATTGTTATGGTCAGATTTGTAAGTTTTTGTTTTTTGTGTGTTTATTTGTTGGTGTTGTCTTATTCTGTTTGTTTTGTTTTTGTTTTTCTTTGTTATTTGGGTAACTTGCCCGCAATCTAGTGTAAAACAGTGGGGGTGAGTGTAGCAGTGTGATGTTATTACACTAGATTGTCAAGTGATAAGCTGTTAAGGTAAGAAATCATATGAGCACCGGCAGCTTTTATTTTGAAAAGTGGACAGATCCATTGCAAAACAACGGGTAACTTCCTGTTTCAAAATTATTATTTTTATTCAAATTTAATGTGTTACGAATGAAAATGTGACACATAAATTCTGCATATTTTTATGTATTACCACATACTGTAAATTATATTTATTGTTGAACATATTGAGTTTGTGGATAATTATTTTGAGTGTCAGTTCAAGGTTTAAAAAGACAAATTAACGGATCATACCATTACAGTCTGTGAAGGGTTTTCCCACGCTCTCTGTCACTTTTTCTGTTCGATTCTGTGGGAGAAGGTGTGAAGTTTTGCTTTCTGTTTTCAATAAGTGTATTTTAAGCATAATAAATGACAGTTTGATTACTGTTCTTGTAAAATATGGTGCTTTGAAGCACTTAAACTTTGTTAAACAGTGATAGAACTGTGTTAGCAGCTATTTAGCTGCTCTTATGCTACATAAGAGCCGCTTATGTAGCATAAGCTACATAAGAGCCTAATGAAATGCTACATCCATGTGCTGAAAATAGTATTGTTCGTGGATAAACAAGCGCTGTGGAACACTGTGATGAAAAAGTCTGTTTTTGAATATAGAATTTATATTTTCTGCTATTTGAATGCAAGTATGTGATGTTTCATTACTTTTGGTGTGAGATTATTTTGTTTATTTTTTTTTCTTATTCATGTACTGTTTAAGATTATTATGCTCATGTTTGGGCTTAGTTATCAATTATTGTTGCAATTATTTTTATTTTGTAAGGTAAATGTGTTATTTTACACAAGTCACACATGCTCTTTCTGTTCGGATTCTGTGGGAGAAGGTGCTGTGGAACACTGATGAGAAAAAGCCTGTTTTTGACTACTATTTTCTGCTATTTGAATGCAGGAGCATTAAAAGTGCCTTCAGATCAGCTGCTGTCTGGCTGTTATTTCCCACAAGACACAGCGAAGAATCAACTACGCTACACTGAAACTACGCTCAGATTCAAGTAAATTTCTTTCCACCCCCGCAAAAGAATAAGTGACAACCCTGGCTGAACCTGTCATTAGGAAACATTACAGCTTTGTTATCTAACAGCAGAATCTCTGTTCAGATGCTATGGAGACAAATATAAAGAAAAGTTGAATAAATGTAAAACAAATTATTGCTATGTGAGAAGAGAAGTTTAGATTTGGCATTTAATAACCGGTGGTTAACACATGGCTCCCCTGAGCCCACTGATTCGCGGCAGTCTATCTGTGCCTCAGATTGATTTGTGCAATGAGTGATTTTGTATTTGCTTAAAATCATCCTCTGCAACATACATATACATACACAAACACATTATACAGACACTGTAACACACTTAGACTGCAGATAGCGAGCCATACATGATTCTGTCTTTCCTGCCAGAATCTGCCATCAGATGGATGAAAGCTGCCATCAAAAGCTGGGCCCACAAGGAGTTCAAATAGTCTGCTTAGTCAAGTGAACCCAACACCAGAGTCCAGTTCCTCAACCATGCTTATTAAATAGCCAATTTTTGTCATTTGCAATCCGATTTGTTATAATCACATTGCTCATCATACCCGTGTCATGTAACACTCAGCTGAAAAGAATAAAAAATATACAAGTTGTGCAAGAGAAAACATGTCAGTTTCTATAAATTGCTGATGTTGCAGTGATGAAGTTTTAATAGCTAGAGGAAGAAAAAAACGGCAAAAAATAGGTACCGAAAAAAAAGACCTTCAGCACAGAAGCAGTTAGGTTGCCATGAAAGCAACTCTAGAAATAATGTAAACATTCAACGACGTAAATGAGTCATAAAAGACAAGCAAGCATTTAAAAATAAATAAAAAAATTATCTACTGCACATAACAATCTTCAATAAAATTCACTAGTACATTAATTATTGATGTTAGTAACCTTTCAGTTTTGTAGTGATGTACTGTATTTTATCAAGAAAACAGGTATTTTCTAAGCCTAAACTCATAATATTCACTATAGTGATGTAGTGTTTTATAAAGAAAATAGATATTTTGTGTAAGCCAAAACTCATAGTATTCAAATGTCATCCTCCCATTGCTGAAGAGAATAACGCAGCTGTCATGTTATACTTGTCCAAACATTATTTTCTCTAGTCAAACCTCCACTATGCAAACATTCAACTCATTTACCTCATGTGAATTAATCAGACCCTCTTTAGTTTACCAAGGATTTGAACTAGATTCTTCTCGTCCTCCAGACATTATATTCTCCATCGGCGGCATGCTAGCTAGACTTTGCTCCTGTTGAGGTGTCTCTATCTCTCCTTTTTCTCTGTATTCACAACTGGACTCTTTATTTTGAATCTTAAACTGTGTGTTGTATTGGCAAGTCGATGGTATGCAGCCATGCATGACTTTAGAGAACAAAATCTGCATTGACACAAGGAACTGTCTGGAGAATGGGTGCTGCCTTGAATTAGAGTGCTCTGTTTGCTTATGGTTTGTAATGAGAGGTGACATATTGTCAGTGGCTTGCTAAAGCTTGTTTTCTAATTACACTAATTGCTGCTTTTCCACCCCCATCTCTTCCTTCATTTCTTTTTTCTATTCTTCTTCTCTTCACCCCTGATCCCCCACCATCTAAAACCAGTACTGCTGTTCGTCTTCAAAACTGAAAAGCTTCCACCTACATACCAAGATGGGCCTGCACCCACACTCTTTTTTAAGTAATCTCTGTGTCCAATCATTTCCATAGATTTATTTTTCAGACTTCCCTTTCTTTGCCTTATCTTGTCTATCGTTTTATTCTCCTTTCTCTCCCTGCTGACTTGTTTCTCAGCCCATATATGACACAATGTCCACTAGTACTGCAGAGACCCAAATGCCTGGGCTGCCAAGTGCACAATTACTAAATCGCTCATCTCACGGGTGGCATCTCACGGGTGGCTATCCCCGGCCTTTGGAGAGGGAGAAAAACTAGTAAGAGAGGTAGCATAGGAGTGAACCACATAAAACCAGGGATTGACTGGGCTAAGAGCCTGAACTGACTTGCTCCTCTGTGACTTCATGCATGTTTTTTTTTTTTTTTTTACTTACACGCATGTGCATGCCTATGTCAGCTGAAAACAGGTGACGGCCGAGGTAGCTGACAGCTGTCAGTGCTCATGGGCGGAGAATGGTGGAGGAGCGGTGCTGTCTGTCAAGGCACTGCTCTGCCTCTGCCCTTAGCTCCAGGCTGAATATGTGGGACCCTCTGAGGATAACAAGAGACCACTCGTGCCTTTCGGAGCGGCTTCTGTCTAATGCTAATACAAAACCAAGCGGGTCAGATGGACTGCCATAGTACCAACTAGATTTGAGTCCATCAGAAGAAATGTGTCGGGGCTGTTTGCACCCTTTTTAATGAAAGGAGGCTAGACGCATCATGCAGCAGCAGTGCATGATTGCACTCCAAGGCCGGAGGCTGGAAGTGAGGTTGATGTAGATTACATAAATCATTAATTTATGCTTCTGAACAAAAAATATTAAGGAAAGAAAAACAAGACACCTAATTATGCTGTGCCATGGAAACTATGTTTTGACAAATAAGAAAAAAAAAATAAAAAAATGTGTTTTTACCTGGTATTTTGCTTGTTTGCTTTTAATAAAAGACTACTATTTCCCTAGAGTTATATCATCATATCATCATCTTGCATTATGCTTTGCTTATCATTTACCCTTTTCATGTTTTATATATTTTTCTAAGTATGTGTTGGTATTTTATCTACTTTGGACCTCAATTTGATCAGACCCCAGCAGCTTTGTTTACAATTATGTTACATGCAACCTCAAATATTAAAGTGTATTCAGAAGAATAATCATTAAAGGAGAACTTCAGGGGTAGCATATAATGGCATATTTATCACAATACCAATCCAAAAAAGCTCAGATACCGCAGAACAGTACAGAAATAATATCCA
Source organism: Xiphophorus couchianus (assembly GCF_001444195.1). Lineage (NCBI taxonomy): Eukaryota > Metazoa > Chordata > Actinopteri > Cyprinodontiformes > Poeciliidae > Xiphophorus > Xiphophorus couchianus. The sequence continues at coordinate 9,353,213 of NC_040247.1, forward strand.
GTCATCATACCTCTTGGGTTCTTGCACATTTTCTTTCATGTTATTGTCATAAACTTCAACATGTGTTCTTATTTTAAGTGATATACCCATCAAGTATAGCTCATACCTGTAGAGGGAAAAGAAAACTATCCATGTTTCAACATTATTGTAGAACTAAAAATCTGAATATTAGAAACCATTTTCCTTTCATATTAAATTCCAGCAAAACACAAATCCAATAATTTGCACCAGAAAAAAATTCTATTTAAAATAGTCTCTGCATATTATAGAAAATAAGACTATTAAAACAGTTGTGCTTTGTGAAGAGTGAAGGAAATCCAGAGCTGAATACTTTCTCTGCGTGTCGAACAGCAACATAGCCACAGTTTTCTTCTCAGCATGTTTCATTTTTGTGGGTGGAAAACTCTCACTAGGTGGCCATACATCCTGACGCTGTGTGCTGTGTGGTGCACTCACCCATACGATTCCCATTAGGCCAGACTGTGGTCAGAGGGGATCGAACCTGAATCTGTGTTTCTTCTTACCCTTCACAACTCTAATGGTAGAGTGTTTATGTGTTTGTGTTATTAAAGTTGTTGTGCGAGGAGTTCTTTGAATCAATCTCTTTCAAAACTCCGGGAGGTACAAAGCAAAAGTTGGAACCAAACATAAACATCTAAGAACTGCTAGCAAGCTATATTGATTAGCCCTGTTATTCTCTCTGATGTTGCCAGTTAGGATAACCTCTTTAGAGATAAAAACCAACAAAACTAATCTGTCACACAGTACATGCCCTCAGAGTAGTGCAAGTATATGCAAGTTGATGCAAGATGACATCTTAGTTGCTGTGTTTGGAGGCACAATAGGAAATGACATGCCTGCTTTCGCATTAAGGGAGATGAACATGTTATTTGCAGAAAGGTCAAGCCTCCAAGCCTGAGGACAGGTTGTATAACTGCAGTAATTATTATGTAGCTGCTCAAGAATTAGAAGGAATTTCATGTCAAATGTCAACAGCCGGAACACAGGCTGTTTGAGTCCTCATCAGTTGGCTTTCAAAGGTCAATGTTGACCTAAGTTACATGGGCAAAGTATTTCCTTAAACTTTGTTCCTTACAGCTACACATTAGAGCAGTTGTTAGCATGAGAGTCTGGGTTCTACCCTAGTTAGGGCCCTATGTGTGGCATTTGCATGTTCCCCATAAATGGTTCTGGTTATCTCTGTTTACTCTGGCTTTCACTCTGAAATATATACAGTTTAGTTAACTTAGGTATTCTAAATGACTCAGAGTTGTGATCATATGTCTGTGTGTTTCCATAGTTTTTTTTTTCTGTGTCTGTTACCAAGCAGTTAAAAAGAAACTGTTAGAAAGCAATACGGAAGCAGAGTTGGAATATGTAGAAAGTTAATAGAATGTTTTTCACAACTACTCGGTGACTTACAATGTAGCAATTAACCAAACATGGCAATCCAATTTTTCAAAAACAATATCAGACAATGGAAAACAAAAAATAATTCAAATATTATTTTTCTTATTTAACCTTCATTTGCCTAGGACAATGTCACTGAGATTAAGAACTTCTTTTCAGTGGAGTTCATGAACCTTGTTCACCACTTATCACAGTTTAACAAAACCACTTTCCATCATTTCCACAAGCATACTTACACATTTAAAACATAAAGGATGTGCACAAGACAATAAGATCTGCTAGAACTAAGTACTTTTAATCAACTGTTAACCAAAAACATGCTACAGGATAGACTGGGACAGTTTGGGATTTCTGGGAATGTTAACTCACATCTCAAAGACAAAAAATAAAAATAAAAAGAAACTTTTCAAACACTGGTAATAATATGTCAAAATTTTACGATTTACACTATATAAAACCACAAGGGTAAATTCTGAGTTCCAAATTTCTTGATATTCACATTCTTCCATTTGGTAGTGTCATGAGAAGAAAGGATGATAATTACCATGGAAAGTCTGATGACATACATCTATTGACTGCTGTAGATAGGCCCAAGCATTCAACTCAATTACCTATTTATTAAATTATATAGAATAGACTAGAATATATTAGAGAAGAATCTATTAGACTAGATAATAATAACAAGATCATTATTGTTAATTAACAAGTACAGACCATGTATCAAATGTAAAAAACAAAAAAAAACTTCTTCAACCCTTTACACTTATTTTTTTTGAAATCTTGAAAATTACCTCTGAAAAAACTATACTTTTAAAGAATATCTTTTTAAAAATTATAGTTGCAGTTACACCTACAAGCCATCCTCAGCCAGTGGGGTGTTCATTAAACCTGAATTAAGTTGAGTCCATGTTAAGGAGATGCAGCCTCGGCTATTTTAGAGAGCTGGAAGCAATGAATATAGAGTGTGCAGAAATCAGCCGACAGCAACTGATTTCACATAATAGCCACTTCACAGGACACACCTCCTCATCATCTCAGTGAGAGCCTTTTCCAAAATCAATAGCTGGCTGAACATTCATTTCTTCAAAGTTACACACACAGACTGAAAGGCATAGTGTTCCGATGTCTCTCTGCAGCATACGTGGACACACACAGGCAAACTGATGCTAGAACCATTATCTGGGAAAGCCAGCTTTTAGAGTGTCCTAGATGTTGTAATAGCTTTTCTGAAGTCCACTAGATATTTTTGGCTGCATGCTACCAGTTTGTAACTGCCCTCAAAAGAAATATATAGGGACAAGCTTTATGACACAGAGGTAGAGACTTCCATGTTGTCCCAAAAGACAAAAAGAGCAAAAGTTATTGAACAAAATCATAGATCACAGTCATAACTATACTCTTCTGGCAAAGATCTTTACGTTGCCTCCTTTTATTTCTGCTGAAAATGTCTTATGAGTTTGTGAGAACAAGAGTTGACACTTTATTGGGCTGAAACACAAATAAAACAAATTGCTTTAGTGCCAGATACAAGAGAATTTTCTCTCAAAGCCCAGCAGCAATACAGATGGGATGCTAGGGATAGTTTATTTTGTATGTGTTTCAGGTTTAGGTTTAGAGACTTTGGAAAAAAATTGCTACATTTTTCATGTTACTGTTATGACGTGACATGGAAGGTTAATTTAAAATAATTTAATGTTGAACATACCTTTCTACCTCGCAATTGCTAATTGCTCTGTTCTATATATAGTTAATCTAAATCATAGAACCTGAAGTTGGAATTGCACACTAATACTGATTTTTGAAATATATGTAGATTATTTATTATTTGTTTGCTAATTAACTCAACATATTCAGAATCTCTGTTAAAAATTTCTGAAAATCTTGAACAAGGAAAAGCATCTTCTTAAATGTCATTGCTTAGTATAATAAGCAATAGTAAGCAATGACTGTAAATAGTATAAATAGTAGAACATATTTATATTTTCAAAATATCTATTTCTATTTTTTCAAATAACCCTAACCATAGTAACAAATAGCAATAGAACATATGCCAAGTACTTTTCAAGTATGGGTGTAAGTATGGCTTTGTGATCCTTACAAATGTTATTCTTAAATCTGCCCATCAAATATTAACAAACTAAGTGGAATACTGTGTTGCAATTCCAGTCCAGAAATTGTGTCAAAAGCAGCGAATAATAAAGAGCAAAATAGCTGTCCTCCTTTTTAATTATTCCAAATTCATATTCAGTTCAATGACAGAGATTTGCTGGTTTTCCTCACATACCTTTCTAACTAGTTGGGTAAACTTAAGATAATAAGCAAGAGCCATACAGATTGAGTTTAAAATCCTTTGTTAAGGTCATTTCTAATCATTAGATAAAAACGCAGCCTATAAAATGTTATTCACTGTTGGTATTTTGTAAACCTACAGAGACATCTTAAAAGTATTGCTTAAAAGATATTTCCTTCCATTTAGAGTATCTGTTATGGTGATATTATGTGACTCATCCCAAAACACCAATTTCACTGCCTGGACATTTTTTTTTCTCTGAAGACAACATGACTGGCAGGCTCATTATCCTATCCCCATTACGATATTGCCTAATCAATCTATTCATTGTGTTCTTCTGGTGGCAGAAAAGGCCAGCTTTTGCATTAAAATCGGCACAATGCTGCAGGATGCATTCCAAGGAGAGAAGAGGAGAGTGGATGAGTGTTAGGTTTCAATTTGCAGCTGAGTAAAGTAATCGCATTTGCTGGCGAATTGATCAATATTAATCAAGATGTTATCGAGAAGAGTTGCGTTCAACTTTCCTTCTTTGTCTAATTCAAACTGGCATTAAAGTACATGTCCCAAATGGCACAAATGGTAACATAGAATAGACATCAGATAAAAAAACATGGTTGTTGAAAAAATGGGAAGGGAAAAACATTTCTGAACACCAAAAGGTTTTTGTTTTCCTTCCTAAAGGAAGCGCTGTTAATACTAAACTATACAATCCAATAGGTAGAGTTCAGTGGGAAAATGACAGCTGCCCATATAAGCTGCAATGTCCCACACTCCACTGTGAGGTAAATCACACCTTTGAAGTCAGCTCATACACTGCCTGCTGAGGATGCCGGGCGACCATCAACACGCTGTGAGCTCTCAGCATTATGATCGCAACCATTTAGATGGCACTGAAGTTATTATTACTGTCATAAAAAGAACAATGTCCATCAGAAGTAAATCAAAATCCCGGCATGGGACCAGAGGTGATATACAAAGGGGACAATTGTGGTGCTAGTGAAAGTGTGAGGTTTAAATTCAACAGAATTAACTTCTTAGATTATGGCCATGAATGCAAATACTATTTGTCACAGCATATCAATAAAAAACAGATGTCAAAAATGGATTGGTCTCAGAATTGAATTTTTGTTAAAATCAAAAGTCTAAGACTGAACAAATACATGTGGAAAATAAAAATAGATAACTTTACAACTACATTAAGAGCTAAAATGATTTACTGCTAGAGAACAAAGGGCCTTTGCACTTTAAATTATTAGGACATTTATAATTAACAAAAATACTCAATGGAATTTGCACTCTAAGATCCCCAGAAATCAGCAAAAATAATGGCTAAATTGGGATGTGAATGTTTGGGTAATTAATGTGCAAACTAAAGGTCAAATTTGACACTTGCTGAAGCTTTAGTCATCCAAATAAAAACCTTGTCAGAATGAGGATTACAATGCTAAATAATTCCCTGCTGATTATATTAATCTGTTGAGAAATGGTTCATTGCTTTGATTAACCGACTGCAAACAAGATTGTTTATTCTGGACTATCCCATCCAGTTATTGTAAACACACAACATGCTAATTAAAAAAAATAATCAATACATTATCTTAGGTGAAAATTGGTGACCTTTACAAAATACATCAAACACTGCGAGGAATCTACACATAATCGACACTGGAACAAGATTAGTATTGATCGCAATAAGTGAATAGACCTACATTAAAACAAGCTAAAAGGGCAAGATGAATGTCCAGATGAATGTTGGTGGTGCATTAACATTCGTTTACAAACATTTACCAGAAGAATACACAATGTGAGGAGACTTTGTGTTTATGTATGTTGAGATTTAATATCCACAGAATCCTCTAACAATATATTCCCAACCCCACTACTCTGTGCTTGCTTTTATATGCAAATGTGTATAAATTACACAAACCATTGTTTTCATAAAAATCATTAATATTTTAGAAACACAAAACATAAGAAAACTGTGTTGAAATTCCCTTACCTTTTGTGGAATTCTATTTGATTTTCTATATGTAGACACAAACGAACAACAAAAATGCCAACAGTTAAAAAAGCTCCAGGGCCCAGTTGACCTATTGCACTGCTTTCCCTGTTTACAGTACACTTACTTTTATATGAGTTTATGTGTCTGAGGCATGAAATGAAGCTGTAGCTAATGGGCACCCAGCATTGTAAGGGAATAGTGTGAAAATGTAGTACATGGGGACAACTTAGTAATAACAAATTTCCAAACAGTTTTGCAAAACCTCCAGCAGCGTTACAGATGACAGTGAAATTCCCAATACTGTGTAAAGGCAATTGAGCACACCCCTTAGCAGAGAGTGGAGGATTCTCTACATTATGTAGCCATAATAACCAGAGGTCTAAAAATAAGTCTTTTTTGGAGATGTTGACATTTTTAAGATGATAATTTTATCTGAACTGTTTGAACTCAGTGGCCTAATTAGGGATGGCTTTGGACTGCTTTAAAAAATTACCTGAATGCAGCAAATTGTCAATGTTTAGAGCAGGCTTTAGAGTAGGTTTACAGTTGCCTGTTTTACTTTAGTTGGAATGATAAAATTGCTATTTGCTAAATGCCAGAAAAATAGATTTATTTGACATTTTTTAATTGCTTTTTTTCCTAAATAAGCTCATATACACAAGTATCACTTTGCATTTAAACACATTGAGAACATTCAAATGATAATGTCATAGCTTTGTAAAGTTCTCATTAATTCACAGTAAATGTGGTTCAGCAACAACAAATTCATTGTCTATATGTCATAGAAATTGATAAATAGCAAGGAAAAGTTTAGTCTTAATTCATAGAGGGAGGGGAACTAATTATACTTTCATCTATTCCATCTACTCGAGCTGCACATTGGCACAGTTTGTAGCACTGTTGCCTTGCAGCAAGAAGGTCCTGGGTTTGATTCCCAACCCAGGGAATCTGCGTGGAGTTTGCATGTTCTCCCTGTGCATGCGTGGGTTCTCTCCAGGTACTCTGGCTTCCTCCCTCAGTCCAAAAACATGACTGTTAGGTTAATTGGTCTCTCTAAATTCTCCCTAGGTGTGAGTGTGTGCATGGTTGTTTGTCCTGTCTGTCTCTGTGTTGCCCTGCGACAGACTGGCGACCTGTCCAGGGTGTACCCCGCCTCTCGCCCAAAATCTTCAGGCGAGAGGCTGCTGGTGCCTATTTTATTTTAGGCACCAACACCCCTCCTGACCCCAATATATCAGGAGGGCTGTACAGAAAATGGTTGGATGTTATGTTTCATCTGCTGTACTAACTGTACATTACATTTTAAGCCACAAGTGTCAAACTCCAGTCCTGGAGGGCCACTGTCCTGCAATGTTTAGATGTGCCTCTGCTGCAGCACACCTGAACAGAGTAATTAGGTCATTAGGAAGGCTCTGGAGCTAATCAAGCCATTTCATTCCAGTGTTTTGTACCTGTGGCACATGCAAAAACTGCAGACCCTTGAGGACTGGAGTTTGACACCCCTGTTTTAAACTGAAAAAAACCCCAAAATGAAGCACAAAATGAAGCAATGGCAAAGGCATTGACAGAATTAAACTAAAAGCTAGATAAAGTACTCATGTTTGCAAACACTTATTAGGAGAACACAGAAAAAGTATAGACTATGCCTCAATACCACATCAAGGAGAGGACAATTACAGAGTGCATCCGTGTCAGCTTTCAAACCCCACTTCCTTTCATTTTTCTTAATTACCAGGCAAATATTCTCTCTTCCTCTGCTTCATTAGCTACTTTGTTGAGCGTTGAGTGATGTCAAAGAGATGATGGAGGGACAGAGCGGTGAAGCAAGAGAAGGAAATCATATCACCAAGAGCTCTTGTCTTCTTTCTGAGATTACCGTCCCTTGAGAAGGCCTTCGAAATGCTGCCAGCCACTATAACTCAACCAACAACAAAATGACTACAAATTATGGTTTTGATGGGTGACCCGCTCCTGCTTGGCAAAGTTAAAGGAACACTAGGGCATTATAAATTTTACTGGGTTATCTCCCCTTACCAGGCGCCTCTTTCACTGTGGGATAAAAATGTCTTATATTGGGACTTATCCTTTGTTTTGGATGAGGAATATAAACATCACAACAAGGCTAAATGCAAGACAAATGAAAAGGCAGCCCACCCAAAACACTCAGACTACAGAACGTGTTGATATTGAAAAACTTTGTCATGTCTCAATAATGAAAAAAAATGTCAGTAATCAACTCATCAAAACAAATGCAATAAAATGAAAATGGTTATTTTAATTAATCAGCTGTTTGTCTAAAAATACAAAACCATTATCTGTAATGCATTCTGAAAAAGTTATCATATTTAGATTGATTCATGCTTGGAATCAGTTCACTTATGTCTGCCTCATTGTCTCCAAGTCTTCTTGTCTGTCTGAGACTTTTTTGTATGCTCCTTTTGATTTTTCAACTAAGCATCTCTCTCTCTCTTCCTCACTCTGCACTGCGTTCCCAAACTGTGCAGTAAAATTGTTATTCCCAAGTCATTATCTTATTTGTGCGTCTCCACTCAGCTGTAAATCCTCTAGGTATTCCTTTCTATTCTCTATTAACTCTACCGCAGTCAGGCTTCGGCTGCCAATCACAAAACACTGCTGAGGGAGAAAAGAGGAGCCGACACAAGGACAAGGGCATAAAGACGCCAGAACACAGAAACCTAGGCAAAAAATACCAGAGAAAAAGTAAGTCAGGGTGGATTAATTGCTGCAGTTATAAAAAGAACAAAGTAACATGAAAAAAACATTGAAAGATACAAAGATTAAAAGGCTTTTAGGGCTAATAGAGGCTAAATCAGTGTCCAACTATGGTTGATGGCTGGGTTTACTTGCTTCTGGGGAAATGGCTGGAAAAGGAGATAATTCTTTTTTTTTTTTTCTATATGTCTGTGGTAAAGATAGGAAAATGAATACTGGAAACACACAGAACATGCTGCACTAATTGGAGCCAGAATAAACCAAGGCATTGAACAAAATAAGAACTTAAACATGCAAAACATTTGAAGAAATATTGTAATATAATACAAGTAGTACAAGTGGATGTGAAAATAAACATTTATCGGCATGAGGCAACACACACCTGAGCCAAGGTAGTATTAATGAAATGTTTACAGAATGATCTTAGTCTCAGTAATGAAGCCCCTGCTGAGAAAATCATATCATTTAGTTGCAAGTGTACACAAAATCAAGATAACAGGAACTGTTAAAACAGTTAAATGCCATAAAATGCATTAACCAAATATGTTTAATCAGCTGGCAATTAAAACATAATTTCAGCTGTTTAGCTAATGCCTAATATTGATAAATAACCATCTTATCATTCAACTACCACTTCATTTAAAAACCATTATATTTTTTAATCTACAGCAAAAGTCTCTCATAAAAAAATTAACTCTCAAAATAATTATGTTTGTCTCTAATATCATAGTCACTTTACATTGTGTCTAAGATTTGTCTGCAACTTGATTTCATTGTGTTCTTATGAAGAAAAACAATACTCCATAGCAATATCAGGATTAGGGGTTTCTTTGTGGAAAAGAGAAGTGGTTGTCCTTTGTGGTAGATGTTCAACATAATAGGAATACCTGTAATATTCTTTTGCCACTCACTCCAGAAGTAATCCTACTCAAAGCCACTCATTAATCCCTAAATATCCAACTATTTATGCCAGTGACCTAAGTGAAATCCAGATCCAGAAATCAATTATTTTTTTTATGATTTGACTTTATTTGCTAATGCCTTTCAGAAAGTTATGTGAAATGAAGAACTTTTATCTGCCTGTTCTCTTTAGTTAATCCATCTGGAGTTATGCAAACACATAACTCCGGCACTATATCACACCTACACTATATCATATGTATTTTACATAATAGACCAATATATAATTGTGAAATGCAAGGAAATGATGAAGGCTCTGTCTTTTTGAGGCACTTTGTGTTTTTATCTGTGAAAAGTGTGACAAATTCTAAAGGTAAAGCTTTCCACTTTTAAACTAAAAAATGTACTATTTGTATTAAGCCCCCTTGAGTGAATACACGGTAGAAGCACTTTCTGATGCAGTTACACTTGCAGGTCATTGACACATGCCTCTATTAGATTTTCTGATCAATAGAGTGAAATATTTGCATGTTCTTCTTTTCAGAAAATATGACGTTTTGTTAGAATGTGTGGAAAGCGTCTGGAAACAAAAGTTTTCAAGGTTTGCCACAGATTCGCAGTAGAATATGCTTTGATCGAAATCAAAGCATATTTGATTTAGAGTGTGAACTCTTGCCCTAGTCTGAAGAACATCATGATGTTGTCACCATTATGTTTCACAATAAAAACAATGTCTTCAGGTTGATCTGTCGGGTCAGGTTGGTGCTACCTGACCAAAGGAAATATCTTGAGGTATTCTTGCAATAATGATTTGTGAAACACATAACTGATAGTTGCCATATCTACAAATTTTCCCACCTGAATTGTAAATCTTTAAAGCTCCTCCAGATATATCATGGGTCTCTTGGCTGGCTTTCTCAGCCAGTAAGTCAAGGTGAATGCCCTGGTCTTAAGAAGATTTTTCAGTCTGGCCATACTATTCTTGTTTTTGATCAAATATTAAATGATCAAATCCTTCTTTAAACTGTGTGTCATTCAATTTAATTCAAAAATACATTACTGATCCCAAAGGGAAATTAAAGGCATATTTATTCAAGGTCCACCAAAGAGTTGCTGTAGATGGTGATGACTGTAAGCAGGAAAAATCTGTTGTAGCAGTCTGTTTTAAAGTGAATTTGAAGAAAACTCTGCCTGAAGACACTATGGCAGTCATTTACTGTCCATAATTTTCTTGACACTTCATCATTTTTGACAATAAATGTAGGACATAATCCACAGTCATTGAGTTGTCTTTACCTTTTCTCCCAAACACTCTCTCTTGGTGTATCTTTTGCTCCATTATGCAAAAAGTACACTATGATGTCCCCATGACAAATGACACCATGTGCACTTCTGTGTATCATTTCTTACTATGGATAATAGTTTCTAAAATTTAAATTAGCAATGCTGATTGTTCCACTGCAGTATTATGTAAACTTAAAAACCTCCCTGATTCTAACCACATTAATGCTCTGAAGGCACAAGTAATTGGAGCCCAAGGCCAAGAGATCAAACCTGAAACATCCTACAGTTTGTCAACAAAACAGACAGGTGTAGATTTTTTATTTTCCTTTTCCTTTCATTTGGGTATAAGTGAAAACACTGTACAAACAATGGAAAGATTAATTAAAATAATACCTGCTTTAGATTGCAATAATTAATTTTACTTTGTATATCTGTAAAGCAACTTTTATCTGGTTCAACACCTCCTAATGCACAGAGGTTTTACTGATAAAGACCTAATATTTAATAATTCAATCAATCAATTTTATTTATAAATCACCCTTCATACTAAAAGCAGCTCAGAGTGCTGTACAGATCAATAAAACAAACAACCCACCCCACATGGAAAAACCTTGTATAGAAAATGCACAAACTACACAGAAATTATCCAAATCTGGAAATGGAGTTAAAAAGATGGGTCTTGAGTCTGCTTTTAAAGACAACATTTCCTGCGGCCCTCAGATTCTCTGGCAGATTGTTCCACAAACGGGGGCCATCATTATTAATTATTTAATTTTGCTTTGGGCTCAAAGTGTTTTTAAATTTTAGTGATTCAGGTTGAGATATTCACTAGCATCCCCCCTGACCCCAAAGGGATAAGGGTATAAGAAGATGGATGGATGGATGGATGGAGGTGTGGTGGACTTTGCAGAAATCAAAAAGTTGCTGGACACCTGAGAAAATGCCATTTTTCCTTGATTATGTTTTTTCCAGAACTTCCTTCTCTAAACATGGCAAATATGCTTAGCTGCAATAAAGCACCACCCCTCTGTTAAAGTGGCCCACACAGACATCCTGCCTTTGTACAGCAGGTGACTATTTACCCTTTCATGACTACCTTGGGAAAAATGCATAATTTGCTAGCTATTTAAACACAGAGTTAGAACTTTTGCTTTCGTAACACACATTCGCACATGGTGTCACAGATTTTGTCTCCTGCTGTCTGACGTGACACAGAAAGCCGAGTCTGTACTGCTCTCACAGAGTGAGGAGGTGGTACTTGTTTGTTCTCTTTGTCTATCTCAGATTGGTAAACACAACCTGTGTCTGTGCTCTGCATTAGAATCATCCGGGGAGCCTGCTCAGCCCTGTCTGCTAGGATTAATCCTTAACAGGTCAAGGTCAGTAACATTACAACAATGCCAGGCCGGTAATAAGCATGTCTGAAGATTTTGAAAGCTCTAATTTAATTCCTAAAGTGTAATGTGAAGCGGCTGAGGGATGGAAGGTGGTGGAGAAAATGGTGAGAGGCAAAGAGGAATAGAGATAGACAAGAGGTGAAGCAACCAAGCAGCTAAAGTGACAGTTTTCTGCCACAGGACCTCATCACGGCACTGCTGATGGTTTTCCTCTCTAACCTAACCGGCACATCCGAATGTAGCAATCAACTTTATTAGAGAACTAACTAAGGCATTAGAGAAGAGGACACAAGCAATCAGTGTACTCTAAGTTCATCATGAAGCCATGCCAAAATAACGTGTTGCAATTTGGGCGTTTCTGCTTCAGAGAAAACACATATGTGGGACAGCACTAGACACATAGAAGAAACTGTTACATCTCATAAAACTTTTGTTCTACCTTATTTGTTGTTGTTTCTACAAATCATGATGGCCTCACATTTCCTGACAGGTCAGAGATGTTAGTATTTATTGCACCTGGAAATTGAAAATCTGTTGCCACGTTTTTGAACATTTCTTTTCATTTTTTTGATGGTAGATAAATATATCAGATAGTAGTGCAGATAAATGAAGGTGGCTGCCAAGACTATATTTGTTTGCACTCTCTCTCTCTCAAACTACAATAACATGTTGTAAAACCTAAAAAAGTTCTTTCTTGTAATTAAATTAATATTTTTGTTCTGTCTGTATTTACAAATCCAGTTAGATTTAACTTTGTACAAATATGCCCATATGCCGAGTTATTTTTCAAGTTCAAAATTATTTGTATGAAATTACTTTATTAACAAAAGTGGATTTTCTTTCTCCTATATCTTTCATTTTGCAATTATTTGTTGGTGGATTTCACTCAAGTTTGCTTTCTGGATCTCAGTCACATTTTCTATCTCAGATGCAACAACCATTTCATTCTTTGCAATCATTGTTCACACACACCTTGTAATTTCTGTTCGTGCCTTGCTAAAAATTTATTCTCAGTCCTAAATTACTATCTGCAATCTTGAGAATAATAGGCAGGCTAATCAGCTCAAATGAACAATCTTAATATGAAGACAGGCCCTGAAAGTGTTCAGGTGTTTGTTGAGTGTACAGGTCGACTTTCCTATCAAAGCCTGAGAGTGCTTGGCTGCTTTTGAATACACTTACGACACACCTGACAGAATCCCCTTGTTGCACAATTTAGTGGGACATGTAATTAATGTGATCAATTATTGTTGATTATAAGGAAAGATAATTAATGCCCAACTAATGTGGCCAGTAGCTGCCCTCATTTGTAGCTTGGAGGTTAGATTTCCACACTTGGTAAGGTAATTTAATTATCAATGGCAAACTGCAAAACCTTCTCTAGGTAAGCAGGATATATTAAATCTTTTTGTCAGAGCTTCTTTAACATACATTTTGAATATTATGTACTGAACAAATTGTACTTACAAAGCATCCAATAATATAGCAAAACTGATGACTAAGACAACAAACTGTGGAGACAAATACAAATGATCAGCATGAAGGATTTAACAGAATCAACATGGATGTTTTATGTCTAAAATCACATCTACTACTGTTTTTATGTATTTGATTTAATTTTCATCACATAAAACAGCCAGAAAAAACCCAACTTCTTTACATCATAGCATGCCATTTTTACTCGTTTTATCACCGTCACAATTGTTATTGTTGTACTCTGTTAATTTACATTAAACTTTACATAAAGAGTAATGTCATTTGTGTTTGTTTGATTATTTTTGTTGTTAAAAGTACTTGCTCACAATATTTTTCATTTAATTTAACAGTGTTTACTTTCCTTTAAATGGTAGCCCATTTGTAAGGAAAATACATGTGCCAGTTGAGCAGTAAACCTGAGTATAAATGTTGTGCTAATGTAAAACCCAGCAAATCCTTTCTGCCACAGTTAAACAGCTTGTAGTGCTCTTGACTCTTGTTTGGATTGGATGACTGATGTTTGAAGAGATAAAACATATTGGCAATTTATCAATGTATTCATTAAACAATCCCTTGGCTTCAGAAGTGTGTGGGGGAACCATAGACAACAAACCACAGGCTGGTCATTGGCTTGATCACACATTGCTACAGGATGGCATACTATTCTTGAACCAGAATTTGTTGCAAGACTAGGTAATGTGGTCGTCTTGGACATTTTTGCATAAACAGCATGCCGTAGGTTATTCCATTGGGATTGGGATAGAGACTGCAGGCACATCATTCCCCTCCATGATTAAGTTCTGGAGGTGGTTACTCTTTGGGGGCAAAGAGTAACTCTGTCATCTTGGAGGACAGAGTTGGGAAATGGAATCACCACTGGTTGCAAAATTTCATTGATCTCTCTCTGCTTTGAGATTGCACAGATGTCACCTGACATCATGACACTGTCTTACCCAAAAGATCAGCATTGGCACAACCTACATATCCAACTTTACTGCTCAACCCATAAGTACATTTTCACAACAAATTTGACAGCCGTAAGGGCAAATAAAAAGGCTACCGAACAGTGTAAGACTTACTGCCCAAAAGGAACAACAGCTGCTGTAATCCTCAGGTGATTCATTCCTCTAAATATTACTCAAGAATAAAAATAAAATTGATAATGGAGAAAAGGCTGTTTGTAATTTTTGAGTATTTATTCCATTTGTTGTCATAATGGATCAATATTTTGTGGGTGTTGGAAATAAAAGTAAAAACAGTCTTAGTTGGGCCATTATGTTGGCCTTGTTAATTCTTATAAGATGCAGTGATAATTTTCTAATAATTAAATTATACTGTATATAGCTTTCACTGTTTTCCAGCATTTCTTCAAAATGTTGGAGAAAATATTGCACATTGTTTGTGAATCAAATTTGTAAATGATGTGAATTTATAAAATACAATTATTTTAATGTTTAATTTCTGTAAAAAATAAGGCTAATTAAATAGACAAAACAGAATAAAGGACAAAGGCAAACCATCAATAGATCTATACCCGTAATGATGTGTCTAACCACAGAATAAACTACTCCCGCGGGGGGCCAGCTGGTCGTTTCATTTTAGGACCACACGTGCACTGCAGTAGCAAACATTTATCACATAGCAATGGGATGTTATGGACTCTGAGAGAAAAGAGCAATGTGGATCACACATGATACACACACACGCGCGCACGCACGCACCCCAACACACGCAGGTTTACACAAGGACACACTTGCTACAAAAGCTGATGCATGAAAAACAAACCCACACACATACACTGTAAGGCCTCAAACTAATGCCTGTGTACTTTATTCTTTTTCTTGCTCACTCACAGACTCCAACCCAAGGGCCAGAGCGAGTTAAAGGGAAAAAAATAGTCACAGCTGCTAGCCATATAATGATAACCTGCTGCCTTAATAGCCCTCCAACTAACAGTAGGGTGCTGGGGGGCTTGTCACCGAAACAATAGCAGAGAAATTTTCTTTGGTCACACTCTGTCACAAGGTAAATATTTGAATTGGGACATTAATAAAGTCATACAATTTTGCAAAAGCTTAAAGATGTATTTAACTTTTCATATGCTAAACTCATTACTTGATACCCCGTACTTAACGAGTTGCTTTGCATTTCGTCATATAGGATCACTGCCTTTATTTCTTCAAGCATTCCATAATTACCCCTAGGAAATGAAATAATTTTTGAAACAGTAAAGGCTTAAGGGTATTCATTAAATTAGAATATGTGATAAGAAGAGACTTCTTAGATTAAAAGTACCTTTTGAAAATGACAACCTTTAAGAAGGTATTGAGCATACCCTTCACTAAGCTTACATTTCTGTTTATTTTTTTTTGCATAAGACTTATTTATGCTTATGTAATACTCTAATCTTAAATGTTATGTTTTCATTAACTGTAAGTCGAAAATTAATATATTTAACAAAAATAAGGCTTTCAAACATCCATTTGTGTGTAATTAATCTATACAATGTGTTTCTAAAATAAATATGCTTTTCAATAACATTCTAATTTATTCAATGAGTCTTTATAAACAAGGTTAAGCACAAAAATTCAAAATACAGACAAAAATTACTCATAAGAGAATAGCCAATATTTCATAATAATGTAAAGATTGTGTCAGCAGACATTATAATGAAAATAAACAATATATATAAAATCTTTCTCCCAAAAATTATTTACGTTGTTGCTGTCGAACTGATATAGGTAGGCTTTAAACCGATGTTGACAACATGCAATTCTTTTTGCTGCTGAAAGTGAAATATAGCAATGCAATATTAATACCTTACATCATTAATGTATTTCCCTTGTGCAGAAAATGATCCCCTTACACAAATCCTTTTTGAAAGAATTTTTTTAAAAGCATCTTTGGAATGTGAGCATTAGCTTTGCACATTCTTATGACACATAACAGTTGTTATACCAGCTACTTTATGGGCATGGTAATTGCTCCCAGCTCAAAGACTTGTAGACACCTGCCATGATTTTTTTGGGAGGGGTAGAGATAAAATAAGTCTCCTTTAATGAGAATCTAATTTGTGCTGAGCTTAAATACTCATGCTTATGAAACACAATTTATCTGCTGCAGGGATTAGACCATGTAGACATTTGAGTTAAATTCCACTTTTCATGCATTTCAATTTCTGTAGTGTGAACAACTAAAGTCCTAATGTTACAAGTGTGCAATGTGTCACACTGAACCTAATCAGTGGCATATATTATCTTATTGCTAACAACTGTTCCACTAAAGATCAATAAAATATGCTTAAATCTTTCAGGCTGGGTTAAACAAGAGTTCAAAACATTTCTTCTATCCGTGTGTTTTAAGTCTCCTGGGCAGTGATCTAGGTTCTGATAAGAGGACAGAATAATGAATTTTTATCAAACAAGCTTCTACTTTAGAGGCTTCCTGAGATAGCAGAGATGTAGAAGACTTGTGCTTGAATATATCAAGCATAAAAAGTAGCCAGTTAATGATGAATGAAAACTGCTGCTTAATTAGGTGATTTAAGTTGCTAACATAAAGTAAATATGACATATAGAAATACAGTCACAGCACACGTTCAGTTGATTTGAAAGCCTTTTATACTCTGATTTCTTCCCAAATGTTTTCTTTAGAATTGCATACAAGAGGATAAAATTCAAGAATTTGAAAAACTATGAGGCACAATTGAGAAAAGAACAGAAAAATGAATTGAAAAGGGGAATTTCTCCTTTTTTAGAAGCAAAATAATGGTGAAATAAGACAAGTGCCACTTATTCAAATACAAAAAGAAGCAGGAAAAAAAGACAAGAGCCAGAGGCCTGGAGAAAGATTCAGAGGCATCGGCTCAGTGATCATTTGTGTCCCATACTTTACCCTTGTGCCACAGGACTCAATCAAATTCTCCTCATTCTTGCCCATGCATTACCTTAGCAAGCAGAGACCTCCTTTCACTCCCTCAATTAAATGCCCACCCGCACATAATTAACGACTGTTTTGTCCACAGATCAATAATGGGCCTGTTCATTAAAAGTCCCTTTGCCTCCTCAAAGATCCCTTAGCTCAGTTCACCGTCACATCTGAGGAGGTGACTGTGCTTAAAAGAATTCACATTCAGGTTTTATGTCTGTGGCTTGTACATGGTAGCAAAGTAAGTCAAAGAGGTGATGAAAGCTCAAAATAGATGAAAATCCTTTGAAATAAAATCTAAGTTCTAATGGGAACTCTAAATGCAATAATCATGGCTGAGCTCGTTGCCATCTTATTCATCCCGTACAATCATTTATTAACTGTATAATACCAGTGGGACTGAATTATGTTCAGTTTGTGAAGAATTTCATTCAACATATCCTTCCTTTGAGGTAGAATTAAAAAAATGTTTTAATGTAAGTAGCAAAATACATTTATCATGCATAAAATTATGATCATGTATTTAAATTTTTGTTAGCTCTCCCTTTTGTTGGTAAAACAGCCCCGATCCATTGAGACTTCACTAAATCCCTGAAGGAGTGTCATGACTCTGATGTGAACAGGAGATCACTTAACCCTCCCGCAATCTTAAGAGACGTGGTCAATCTGACCCCATAAGCTATATACCCTGTGCAGGGTCCAGTGGGGTCACACTGACCCCGCATGCATGTTTACAAGTATTTATTTATTTTTGTTTTGTGGTTTCGGGAGCATCTGCTGTGCTCCTTCTGAATGTCATGCTATGATCTCTGGAGGGCTAAAGTGCTTGTGTGAAGTTGCTATGACTAAAATTTCCCGTAACTGTATTAGACAGACATCTTATCATTGTGAGCTTGTAAAAAAGTAAATATAACGCCAGATCGGTGACAACCACCTTAGTCAAATCAGACTCATTCCTCCTCCTGTACAGTCCAATGAGTTCCTTCTCGTGTGCAAATGTGACCACCCCATCTAAACTGTTCAATAACAGCAAAATCTCTCCTTGAATCAATCATTTCCAGCATAGGAAAGTAGCTTACAAACCTGTGCCAAAATGTGACACAGGCTTGTATCACATTTCGCTATAAGCCTGACCTATGGTCAGCATAGGTAGGTGCCTATGACCATTTCACGTGGGATGTAGGTGTGAAGATGCTTTGACCCAGTCCTATAGACATCTCTGCCTGGCCATTGTCAAACCTTTCTGCTTTTAAGGATAATAACCATCAGTGATATTAATTTCAGGTCTCATTGGCATATTATATTCACAAACTTCCCCAAATCAATCCTGTAGTCTATGACAACCACCAGTGTTTGTAGATGCAAAAACCAAAATGTCTACCTGTTATTTCTTAGAAAATAAAGATCAATAAACAACAAGAGGAGTTGGTTTTGTTAAAGTCCACCTTACTGCCAGCCACCTGTCAGAACTAAAACACCAAATGATTGGACCAAACATTGGTTCAATCTGGAGGATACACAGAACAAATATACACCCAAACACATATTTTTTCCCACTTTAATGATTAGTGTATGCTATGCTATTGCCTCTCACCTCTCCCATCTGTCACCGAATCACAGCATCTCTGGAGATGGATAACAGGGTTTAAACACACAGCAGTCTCATACTTGGCAATGTTTTTATTGTGTTTTTATTGTGTTTTTATCAGCCACAATCTTAGATTGACAGTATGACATTAGGTAGCTTTATTTTGCACTACTGCAACCAGAAACCAGTGGACATTTTCAAATGTATCTTAGTAGTTTCAGGTTTTATTGTTGTAACTTTTTTTTTTTTTTTTACCCTAAACTCACTTAGAACCCTGCTGTAAGATTGTTCAAGCAAAGAAACTGGCCGTGTAGTCTTAATAAAGGGCACATCTTAAATGTAATTTTCCTTCAAAAATTTTATTGGATGAATGGATTTAAAACATCTCTATTTGTGATGTTTTTAATCTATGTATTTCTGCATACTGTGTACTTTGTTCACTTTAGAATCTTTCTTCATGGCAGGCAAAAAAATAAATACACACAAAGGCTGAATTAAATTGGTAAACATCTAAAAAACATGAGGTGTTTTATGAGAGCTACCTGTAATATTCCAACCAAATTTTCCAGAGCCAATTCAGAATCCTTCAATCCATGGTCAGTCTTGCTACAGATGGATTCCCTTGAGTAACATCTAGCATTCTCTAAGCACTGGGCATCCCCCCATTCACTTCCTTGCTCATAAGCTGGTGTAAAAATGCCCCTTTGAAACAACTCCGCAATGGATTCCTCATTCAATGAAAATCTGTCTATTTTTTAGTAATGTACAAAACACTGTCACATAAGTTTGCTCTGTCTGTTTCTTTAAACTGATGAATGTGGCAGAATGGCTTTGAATTCCCCAGCTCCCAATGCTATGATGTGTGCCAATCTCTTGGATTATGAGACATATGGAGGCGTGTGAGCACACAACCATGAGCAAATAAATTCCGGAAGTCTAACATAGTTATACAGACAAGCCTCACACAGAGCGGAATTGGAACAAGCTAATAAAGGCAAGACCATATTCACATGCTAAATAATGGCATACTTTAAAAGGAGGCACAAAATACATTATCTGAAGTAAACTGAGAAATAGACTTCTAAAAGCCTATAAGATATTCTCCAATCCTGCAGCACATGCATTTTGGCTTATTATTAATATTTTAATTTTAAGTAGTTAATCCGGATCTCGACTTGTCATGCCTCAGAGATTTTCTAGTCTAAAGCAAACTATTCCTAAAGATTAAATTTTAATGTTTACTTACTGATACACATTTATAATGGATATAGAAATAAATTAAACAGATACATCACCATATTCTGCTAGATAGTTTAATATAAAAAAAACCTGCAACTACAATAAAACAACAGTATTTCTCAATTTCAAGCTTATTTACTGATGCACTATGAACAATGTTAAAGCTGGTGCTGCAGTTTGACCATACAGATATGTTACACAAAGAATGAAAACAGAGGGACATCAAATTATTCCCCTTCACTAGACAGTAAGTCTACAGCTGTCTGTCATGTGGCCTGGAAACTATACCAGGTCAGCATAAGTGTAGAAAGTTCTAGTGATCAAAGCTTGTGTGTACATGAAGTACTCTCAGTGTGCTCAGTAAGTCTGGTTTTGATCAGTGCTGAAGGATTAAAAGGAAGTAATACCTCATCCTGGCTTGGTACCAGTGACATACTTTTACCCAACTCCAACTCTTTGAACTGTCGCTCCTGTCTGGGTGAAGGAAAAGCACAATAATTTCTTTTTAAACAGCTTTGTATCCATTGGCTTATAGTTTTAAGGTCTAATTATTTACCTTCTTCTTTTTTTCCCCCCTAATTCATAACAGAATATTGTATAAATACAAGATTCCGAAAAAATAATGTATTAGAATTTTTGAGATCAAAGTTATTTTGTCCTGTCCAAAAACCAAAAACAATAACTAAGTACTTGCATAAATAGTGCATAAATATGAGTAACACATGTAAACAAAGCAGCATCTTTAAAGACATGTAGGCTAATATACATTATAAAACTAAATTAATATGGTTGTTTTCAGTAGATTTGTTTGCAATGTTATGTTATACATGCTTGTATAAAGGTCATATATATTTACGTAAAGTTAGGTACTTTATATGTTTTAGTTCAGAAGAAAGTTGTTCGTCATTTCTGAACAGCTACTCAGATATTTTTAAGTATTTTCAATGGCACTGGTACATAATAAAGCATGGTTTAGGATGCTAAAATGGCTTTTCCTTGAGCCAGGTATTTTTACTCTGGGCACCATATTTGCAATGAAATGTGTTTTTCTATTTCTTTGATGCATCTCTTGTACCCAGAGCTACGAATTTTAAATGAGGTATTTTTATTCATGGTGGTGCTATGCTTGGTTTTTAACTGTTAGCTACAGACTCAAAAGCAAGAAGCACTGGCCTTTTTTTCCCTCTAATATTTTTCCACGTCTTTCATTGCAAAACATTATTTGGTGTTTTCAATTTAGAATTCTCCACAAGGCTGAGATTTATTCCTGATGGATGGACATCGACAAATCCTATGGATTCTTCTAGATACATACATGCAAAAATACAAGCAGCTGGAAAATATTTGCACTTCCCCCACCGGATCTATCAGATTATGCCATGCAGTACATTCAATTACATACGAGAGCAGATGGTGTAAACAAAATCAAACATGCATAATCTTGAGATTGGATCCTTCAGTTAGATATTAACTCTGATAGTCAAAGGCCTGACACAGGACCAGACATATTAAGAGGAGTTTGTGGAGCCAGCGAGCTTACTGACTCAGGGGTTTTCAAAAGTGGGGTAATCCAGGGGAATGGATACATGCATGACAAGTAAAATTACACACACTCTTTCTCTCTTCTCCTCCTCCCTCTATTTCTCTTTCGCTCTCGCTCACACACACACAAACAAAAATGTTTATCCCATGTGTCGCATCAACAAACTTTTTTATTTTCTCATGCCAATTTAGATTACCCAGGATAGAATGCCGTCACACAAATGAGTTCTGAATGCAATGGAATAATTTCATAATTTGATTTAAAAATTAAAGGCTTTTAAGACCTGCCTAAAATGCATACAGTAAAACTTTGTTGTAATTCCTGGACTATTGCACATACCTGAATTTAAGCAGCACCCACTAACTTGGAAAAGAAGAAAACATGCATATGTTTATCACACTTGCCTATAAGTTGCAGGTGTCCACATTGTGGGTCCCTGAAATGCTTCCCTTGAATTTTATTTTATTTTTTAAATGTGTTATATTTACTTGACTCATTTTTTCTCTCTCTTTACTATTAACCAGAATTGCGCAGTGAAACAAAATAAAAACTGTGGTCCTTCAAACAGTTCAATCTCATCGAAACCAAAAAGAGTAGAAATAAAGCAAATGTTTCTTCACCTCCTTCTCCTCTGGATGTCACAGGACGTGAGTCCAGGAACCGGCAGGAGAAGAGTTGTCTACAAGTAGCTAGCCTTTGTTTCTCCTTTTTTATTATTTAATGTAATTTGTAATAAATAGGCTATGGAGCCATATGTGTACGTGTGTGTGAATGCTTTGCATTGTGCACATAGCCTTGTGTGGGTTAGATATGCTGTTTAACTGAAGTTATTATTTTTGGACCTAAAGAGGAACGATCTAGAGTCAATGAACAGCTTCAGTTATTATAACTGAAAACCAGCGATCAGGCCCGAAACCTGGGAGTAGTGATGGACTCTGACCTGAACCTCCAGAGCCACATAAAGACAGTTACAAAGTCGGCCTTCTATCACCTGAAGAACATTTCCAGGATTAAAGGACTGATGTCTCAGCCAGATCTAGAGAAGCTCATCCATGCATTCATCTTCAGTCGTATTGATTATTGCAACAGCGTCTTCACAGGTCTGTCCAACAAATCAATCAAACAGCTGCAGCTGATCCAGAATGCTGCTGCTCGCGTTCTCACTAAAACCAGGAAGATAGAGCACATAACACCAGTTTTAAAGTCCCTACACTGGCTCCCTGTAGCTCAAAGAATAAACTTTAAAATACTGTTGTTAGTTTATAAATCACTGAACGGCTCAGCACCACAATACATTAAAGATCTGCTGTTGTTGTATCAACCTTCCAGACCTCTCAGGTCTTCCGGTTCTGGTCTGCTCTGCATCCCCAGAACCAGAACCAAACGAGGAGAAGCAGCTTTCAGCATCTATGCACCACAAATTTGGAACAAACTTCCAGAAAACTGTAAAACAGCTGAAACACTGACTTCTTTTAAATCTCAACTAAAAACCCACCTGTTTAGAATTGTATTTGAAATGTAATCAATTACAAATTTATGGATGGAACTTGACTTAATGCTTTGTTTTGATTATTGATTCTATATTGCATTGTGTTTCTGTGTTTGTAATGATGTAAAGCACTTTGAAATGTCTTGCTGCTGAAATGTGCTATACAAATAAAATTTGATTGATTGATTGATTAATTTATGTGCGCCAAACACATTATGCTCACATAGTATATTTGTGTGGTCAGGAACTGACTGTCAGGTGAACAGTACAATGTTGCTGATTCTGTGTGCCATGTGCATCATGCACAAGTGGCTTGCATTTGTGTGGCTGAGGTACATTGTGCTGATTTTGTGCGCTAATAGTTTGTATTCGTGTGTTCTCTGCTATAATGTCCTGCAGTTATCCCTGGCCCCATACGCTCTTCCTTAGTCTCTCTTTTGTTTTCTTTCTCAATGTCACTTATGTTTCGCTATTGAGTTTGTGCTTCATCACTCAGCAGTCAACCTTTTTGAAATCCATTGGTAAAAAGCCAAATATTAGCCGCAAAGCAGTGTTCAAAGTACGTGAAAATAGGAGCTTGTAGTTTGGAAATTACGCTAATCTCTATGAAGAGGATTTTTTGTTTATTTCTATCAGGCCTAGATCTATGAGTCTAGAAGAGCAATAATCGTGTGGCCTGTCATTTGTTTCTATATGCTACGCAATAAAAAGTTTTAAAGTTGTAACACCAACTGATCAATGTAACAACAAACCTATGCTACTCTGCTTTTGAGAGATTAAGGCATGCATAAAAATACATAACAGCCAAATTTAGATGAAATAGTCTGCTGGTCAGATTAGTAATGTTTTTCCTGTCACCCTTTATCCCTTAAGTACTCCATGGACCATGCTGTATGCAAATAACAGACTCACCGTTCCTCAGCCAGATGACCTTGCTGCCACTCTGCGTGAATGATGACTCTCAGGTCCTTCAGCTTGTCTGTACATTGTCATTCAGCATTACTCCTGCTCCAACACTCTTCTTCAACTTCTAAAAAGATAAATAAAACATACCCTGGGGTGAACTTCTTTGTTTTTTGGGGGGTTTCTTTTTTTCTCAGTTAAAGCGAATAAATTCCCCAGTTAGATTTTAATGGGAAAGTTAAGGAGCAGGTGAGCGGATGGAGGAGGGAAGGGGGGAGGCAATCTGCTAATGGAATGAGTAGAAAAATGGTGGGATGAAAAGGGATAATAAAATTGGTGAGAAAAAAAGACACCTTAGATCTGTCTGGAGAAAATAAGCGTGAGTTATAGGGCTGGTTGTAAAGTGGTTTAAACAAACACAATCATTAACTGCTTTCCTCATCTGCAATACAGGGTTGAGAGGGGGATGCTTCAGAATGGATATGAATGAGATAGAGGTGGAGTCTGCAGTCTTCATTTAATTACCCCCCATTATTCCCCTTTACACACACACCCACTGCCATCCCCATCCTCCCAGCCCCTTATACAAAGGATCCCTTGAGATTGCATTGTCACTGTTTGACTGTTAATTAATATCTAACTTAAGTCTAATCACAAAACTTTTGTCCTAATGATGATATTTAAAAAGACTCCACGGTCACACAGCTGCGTTGTGAGTCTAGATTATAGGCCAGAAACTCTGTAAGCAAGATGAAACTCAGGGATTTGGGTCTTTTAATTTAGTGGAACATGATTTATCTCCCGACTAGCTGGAATAGAGGTCATTTTAACAGGGTATGTTTGTATAGCTGACGGATGCAGATCCCTTATAAGGAACAAGTGCCCAAGATGTAACTTTAAACAAGTTGTTGCACATAAAGGATCATCTTGATCACACTAGTGATTATTAAAACATTTCAAAAGTGCATGCCATTTTGCATCACCATTCGTAAATGTCCATGATCAAATGAAATAGTTTTCTGCCTCTTTTAAAGTAGGCTATGTATTATCTACTGTCATGTCGCAAGAGAAGAAAAGGCCCTTTTTAAAATCACTGGAAATTGCATTAAAGGGTGTACGTGTTATTATATAGAGCAGGATCATTTATTGCCTAAAATAACAGGTCAAGTATCAACATTAAAGACAATTTTAGCACCAAGGTTGCTTGACTCCCCCTGTTTTCGCCCCAAATAATGTTTTTAGTTGTTAAACAAATTTTTCAGTAAACAAATGTCTAGAATTATGAGAGTTTAAGTAAAAGAGTAAATAAAATTACTGCAAAAACAAAAAATATATATATTTTGGAGATCTCTGCTGAGCAGCTCTGGGCTCTAATGTTTTAAGAAGGTTTTGGAGGAATAGTGCAGCTTCTTTGCAGGGTCTGAAATTCTTTAAGTTTTAAACCCGTTTGTCATCTTGCTCATTTTTTTTCCCCTATTTTTAGCTGTTGTGATATTATGAACACATTTTTTGCATTTCATGGCTTGTTTACTCTTTTTAATCCAATATAAAGTAGGAAGAAGGTCTGAAAGTTACAGCATGTAACTGATATTTTTTTTTTACATATCTTTTGAAAGTGTGACTATGTTGTGACATTTTAGGGTATGAGGCAGATAATCTGTGTGGAGGAGTGCAATCTCTTCATTGATTATCTGTCTCATATTATACTGTCATGACACAGACATAGTTTTAATAAATATGTAAAAAAGCATATTCTTTATAAAAGTTACATACTGCAAATTTAGAGAGCATTTATTTTGTGTGGTTACCTCAATAAATCAATCTATTAACTCAATTGCTTGGTTTATGTTTATTTGTGCAGCATTTTGTTTACTGATTATTGTTCGTTTTTACCATCATCATATTTTATTTTATGTTGTTTTGTAGGTTCTGTATTATTTAACTCCTAAAATAAAATAAGACATAAAAAACACTTCTTTGTTATTCCAACCCTGAAACATCCAAAACACAAACATACAAAGTAAAAAAAAAAATAATAAGTTTTTGCTATTTTAGAATGTTGGTGTTGCAAAACGTGGTATGTGTGCACCTGGCCATAAGGAAATTGAGTGCATTTTTGTGGAGAATTAAGTCCTGTCTTGACTTTCAAGTAGGTATGTTACTTTTGTTCTTTTCCCATTTTGTAAAATCTGTGTGCATCAGGATGAAGGTGCAAAATACTGTGTAATACTGTGTCAGGATTGGGTAAATAACTTTTCCCCCATATGTCTTTCTTTATTTTATTTTTAAAGCCAGATGTTCACTTAGGTTTATTAGACTATGATTGATCAAGTAATAATTAATTAGAAAGTGAGTTGAGATGCTGTCAGTCCAACAGTCTAGCATTTGGAGGGAGAATATCTTAATCAGTTTAGACAGAATGCTTTCATAGCATCCCCCAAAATATCCAATGTTATTTTTGAATTGTTGTACTATTTGGCCATTATGTGTGATATATGCTGTATCTCAGAGTTGGGACACTTATATGACATAAATGTTGACATGTCCATGACATATGTTATAGATAGGCTTTGCTGGTGATCATCTTAGCAGCCAGTGACTTAAAAAACTACATAAGCAAGTAAATAAAATAGTTTTGTTCTATATAATGCTCTGGATCCCTTCAGGGTTGATTGTTCACAAAAGAATGTGTCCTAAAATGAAGAACATAATAGAAAACCCTGACCACCTACTTTATGTGACTATGATACAACAGATTTTCTTCAGACTGAGGTTTCATCAGAGACACTGTAATACAGAGCCCTACAGGATATCTTTCCTACCCACAGGCATCATGATCTGAAACCACTCTGACGAAGCTTATGTAGACAAAAAAAAGGCAAGTTTGCCTAGTACTATTGTCAATCCAATCACGATGTACTCCTTGGAGGAGGTACATACTGAAGACCCAGGAGAAGGTGATTCAATCACTGTGGCAGAGGCCTGAGAAAAGACAGGACACCAGGTGTGAATAATATGTGGCCTGAAATGCTGAAGAATCTGGACATTGTGACTAAAATGGTAGTCCCGACTTAGAGAAAAAAAAAAACAAGAAGAAGCAGGACAGGAGAATGTGTGCGACGACCTATTGAGAATCAGACTTTTTAGATTCTCTGAGAAAGTTTACTCAGGGGTGTTAGAAAGAGAGACTCTGACTGACAATAAAATCTTGGAATTGAGAAGAGGAATATGGGTTTTGTCCTGGCTGTAAAAAATGCGATCAGTTTGTCTTCTTTCACAGAATTGCTAAAGGGCTCACATGAGTACGCTTCTCTAGTCTACATGTGCTTTGTGGACCTGGAGGAAGCTTGCGACTACATTCCACAAAGTATGTTGTATAGGGTGCATGATTATAGAAAATCTGGTTGGCTTTCAGGAATTTCTGAAATCAAACTTGTACTTATTTTGCTGTCAATACAACATCTTTCAAATTCTGTGTCCCACAATACAAAAATACTCTAGATTACATTTATTGAATTAATACTGTACAACCTCTGAGATCACATGACAGGGTCCTCTCTGCAACATCCATCTCAAATCCCATGCAGCTTTTCCACCTCCCAGTGTGTATATTTTTGCTGCATATTGAGACTCGGAGGGTGTTTTACACTGATTCCCAAGAGGTAAAAGTCTATTTATACAGGATCTTAAAACAGGGTAGTCTAACTCATCCAACATCCCAACCCCACCCTTACAGCAGCAGCAGCTTAAGGTGGCAAACGTTGACACACAACCACATGATAGTCCAATCTAATCTTTTAATCGCTTCAGTTACTTCATGTCTCCGGGTGAGATGGGCCAAGCTAGGGGTAAGGATGAAATATCTTGTGCAGAAATATGATACAATCCTGGAACACATGAGGAAAAACACACACATACTCACGCCTACACACCGTGCCACTCCACCCCACCCCCAGAGTGTTATGGCGAAGTCCCATGTATCTGTGGGTATTAACAGATCAGCACTGAGCAGCCGCCACCCTGCTTTTAAGTCTTTTCTTGAGGTAGTGCTTCTGAAGCCTTCTGCAGAGGAGGATAAATGTGCAGCAATCCCCCAGGCCCAGTGCCTCCTCAACCCTACTCACTTCTGTCTTTGCTGTGCCCTCCTTCTCTTCCATTCCTCACTTATCCCCACTTTCCTTCAGTTCCTCATTATTTCTATCCCACTTCTTTTGCTAAGGATTTCATGCTTTCTGGTAGTCTCTTTGTTAGTACCTTTCCTTTGCTATTTCTGTGTCTCTTTATCCTTTTTTTCCCTTTGGTTTTGTGTCTTTGCCATGCTTGATTCTTTGCCCTCATATTTTCTTTCACTCAACCTCAGTAATGAACTAGACTTGAAGCTCATCACCAAAAAGGGGAAAAATTACAAGTTACAAAACCTTACATCCATGACCAAAGGCTGAATTCAGGGACTTATGGCTTACCATTCAATCAACACTCAGATTCCAGATATATTGCCCTCTAAATATTAAGTAAAAAAATCGCTACAGATGAAAATTAGCCTTTCCATTGCAAATTAACAGCCATCTCATTCAACTCAGCACTTCTCTTTTCGCAGTGGGTTGTATACAGCAGAGACAATTTCCGTTAAGCTTCATAATGTCAAGATGGAGCATTATATCTGTTACAGCCAAAAGTTAGCGATTGGGTAAAATTGAAAATGTCAATATTACCCTCCACTAATCAATTGTTCCTCAATAACTGAGGGTTCAAACTTTGTATGAAGCAAAGCTAGATGAAATTTTATTGGTTATACAAATTTCTTTTGGTCCCAATGATTAGTGATTATCAAATTTATGTAAATGAGCAAATATAGAACATGTACCTAATGTAGCAACACACGACAGTAAATTGCAAAATGCAAAATGAATTCAATTTTAATCACATTGCATGTCACAACGATAAGTACATAGAGCCTGATCACAAATTTATGAGCACAAGGGATGACTAATTCCTACAGTGGTGAAAACAAGAGTATACTGCAAATTTAAATGTGCTTTTGTTTGTGTCATTCGCTTTGACAAGTCAAAGATTCAATGTGAGGTGCATGAAAAGGTTTAGTGCTCAACTTGAACATCATGAGACACTTTTTCTTTTGTGTCTAACCATCAAGATTTTAACCTGAAATGTTTTTCTTTCGTTTGGATGTTTCTTGCCACTGTAATTATTGTGAAGACAATAAAATCAATATTTAGGCAGTGAGGTTGGTATATCGGCATATTATTTATTTATTTAGTGTGAAGTGACATTTATTTTAAATGAAGTAGATGCTTTGCACCAATTTGTTAATACCTACTTCAAACTTCATCATGAATTTGTCCTTGAGCTGTGTGGTGTGGCTGGCGCTTGTCTTTAATTATATTGATTGTTCACTAGTATTTTGTAACAATTATACTGAAATTGAGTGAACTCATTTGAGTAATTGGGTGACATTTGAAGACAATTTATAAAGGTGGATTTTATTTAGGGGTATTAACAAGAATAGGGCTGAATGTCAATGTATGCTACACTTTTCAGGGTTTTACTTGGAAAAAGTTTAGAAAACCATTTACCGTTTTCTCTTCATATGCACTACTTCATGTTGACACAATACATAAATTTGCTATGAAATTCATTCAAGTTCAAAGGATATGAATACTTTTGGATGGTACTGTATAGTGAGGGGTCCCAAATGATTCTGCAATCAAGGAAATAACTGAGAGACAATTAGTTATTTTGACATTGATATTCTACCAAAACAAGGACAAAATTAGCTTATTATATGTAGTTTCAACAATTACACCATCTATGCAGAAAGTGCACTAATGATGGTGCACCATCTATGCACCATCATTGGTTTCTCATTTCTTTGAGAAACCAATGAGAGTTTATGTGATTTATTTATTTACAAAATAGAATAACTACTGTGCTTGACATGGTCAAGGTTACTGCGAACAGAAAAAAACAGTAAAAATTGAGGTATTTTTAAATGTAATCCTTATCAAAAACAAGAGATTTTGTTTGTGACATGCACACATACAAGTAATCGTTTTGCAATTCCAGTTCAAAAAATTGATAAATAAACTTGAAGACAGACAGACAGTCAGGCAGAAGAAGGAAGGCTAAGTAGGTTGAATCCAAATTAAGCTGATCAGAGCTCACTGTGAGATAATCTAGTTATGTGCATAAAGGACTTCCCCATGGCTATAAACACATCAAGTTATGACTCAATGTGTGTGGATTTGTGTGTGATCGCATGTATATATGCAAATGTTGTAAAACAAAGCATGTGCAAACTGTTTTCTAATGAGTAATGTTTGTATCTATATATCCATATTCAAATATATCCATAGACTAAGTCTCAAAACTTGTCCAGCTAAAATCTCTGTTTTCTGCTCTACTTGCTCACACTCAGAAAGGAAATCTGACTTCAGCAGGTGACTTAAAGGACAGACGTTTATTTGTAAGGCAAAACTATGCTGATAAGTTAAGCTACCAAATTTGGGTTAGGTTACAACTGAACAGTACACAATACAACTCAACATTTTAGGGCCACAACAGAGATTTGAACTCTTAACTGCTAATGTCAGAAATTTGTGTGGAAAGACATAATTACTCAATTGGAGTTATGTGGAAATGCAACGCCAGATTGAATACCCAAGAGGGCTCCACTGTAGACAGAAAATTACAAAAAAGCTAAACTGAAATTTGAAAAGATGCTTGTTGAGAAGCCCTAAATGTTCCATTAGCTCTTTGTCTACCAGAAGAAAAATAAAACTTTTAAAGAAAAGAAAACTCTACCAATGGTGAAACATGGAGGGGGCTGTTTGATTTTGAGGATTTCTTTGTTGCATTCGGCACAGGAAACCTGACGTTCATCTTGGTATAAAACATAGAGCATAAAACATGTCTGGAAGCTCAGCATCCGTCACAGATCATAAGCCTTCTAAAAAAATACATGAGGCTGTTTTTAAATCCTACTTATTAATCCAGAAAATAACCATATTTATCATCAATGCAAAGACCTAATAATTGCAATTTGCAGACGACATCTCTCACAACCAAAAAAAGTGAGCCACATTGGCTTCTGGCAAATGTTGATATCTCATTGAGTCCAGCGATCTAGTTAGTGTAATGGAGGGCAAACCAATGACTTAATATCTATATTAAAGGCAAACCTTTAACACAGACATTAAAATTCTATCTACAAATAAAACATAGTTATTCCAAATCAAAACTAAGCAACAACAATTTAACAAAAACCCAAACCCGTTTGCATATTCACAGATCCTTGCATATTAACTAAGGTCACCTCGCCACATTACTGTATTCATGTAAACTCTCTGACAAGGCCTGGTGATGAGAAAATGTTCTATTCAAGCATAATTGTCTTGCCTCCAATGAATACACAAATAGTGTACAAGGAGATGAACAAAGTCATCATCGTGAAGATGACCTTTAAAACAGTTACTGTACATTTGCTAAGAAATATTACAAGTGACAATGAATCCATTTTCTTTAGAGTCAGTAAATACCCTTATATTTATCTAATGGTAAGAATGCATACTTGTACTATAGGGAATTGGGATTTCTGAATTCAATCAAGGAAGTTAAATAGTTATGCACACAGGGCTATAAAGAACAGGGCTTCAGTGCAGAAAGACAGACTTATATCACTGAATGAGAAGCATTTGGTCAGTACAGATGCAACAGCTAAATAGGATTAACTCTGTTTTGGATCAATTAAAATGGCACATTTATGTGATAAGTTTATATGAGAACAACATAAAACATAGTATATTCTAATGCCAATTTTTCATTTAATTCCAAAGATAAAAAAAAAAAAACCTGACTTAGAATATGTACTCCATATTCAGAAATCTGAGTGATTTTACATTTCTGCTTTCATTGTAATGTGTCTTGTAGGTCTAGCTCCCACTTACTGAGACTTGCCCAGCGTCCTCTATAGGAACCTAGTGCCATTAGGTAAAGGCATCCCCATTTTATATATGATTGCAGACCAACTTAAACTCCAGATAGACACAGAAGATTCCCTAGATATGTAGGCACGTTCAAGCAATCAGACTTAAAATACTGTAACTTTAGCATGCAGGAAATGTGGCAATAAACTTTTTGAAACCTGTGCACTATTACCTCCTCTGCCACTGCAAGAGCAATGCTCATTAGAGTTCTACTTAAGCCTCAGTGAGATGTGGTTAATCTGAATTTGCTTAAATGAAAAAGCATTTTAAATGGTGCAATGAATGTGGAATAATTGAAGTTAATAGCACATGAAGGTTTAGAAAGACCAGCCTCCTTGATGAAGAAAAATTTGTGCAGTGTTTAAAGCTGATAAGTAAACAACTAGAGTTCAGTTAAGAGGTTGATGGCCTGGAAAAAGCAACACCTTTCAACCCTCTGTGAAAGGCAGTCAAACTGATGATATGTCAGAATGGCCTTCCAGTTTGTTTATCTGCAAAGGTTCTTTTCTTTGTCTCTCCCCTTCCATCTTTGTCTCCCTGTCTACATGACTGTCTGTCTTCCTCAACTGTCTGAAAATTGAAGACTGGAGAAAGAACAGCCCACAAACGGCTTTTCAAAAACAGTAGAATGACAATGGGGCTGTTAAAGCCACTTGGCCTTCCAAATGCTCATCCTATTGACATTATTGATTTTCCTTTCTGTTAGCAACTCTCATAGCCCTCCAGAAAAGAGACTATTCACTTTGCCCCATGGTGATGGTCAGCAAAGTCAGTTTCAATAGATACGACACAAACCATACTGAACACACATGCCCCCACAGACACATCCTTGTACTTCTATACAGACTGGGGACTTTGTACTGACTACCATTCATTTTAGGAACTGAATTTATGCCTAATACAGACATTGTTACTAAGCCTAACTATTACTAGTCTATTCCTAACCCTAACTTTAACCAAAACCTAATTCACACCATACTTCTAAAGCTAACTAGTAGAGAACAAAAGACCTGCAAAAAGAAGGACCAGTAAAAGGTTCTCACTTTCCTCAAATGACCTCCCTTTGTTAGTAAATACTGTGAAAGTGGTCCTCTATAAGTACACACACACACACACTGCCAAGGACCGAAATAGATTCATGTTCAAACGCAGTGGGGACCAAAGTCCAAACTTCAAACTCTTCTACTATGATGTTCTGCCAGTCAAAGGAGAGAAGAGCTTTCTCCAAGCGCAGCAAATATCTTGTCCTTTTGCCTGTCTTCCTTTTTCACTTATTTTTTTCATGGCAGCCTGAGGCTCTGACCTTGTTTAATGTCCTCCACCTGACTGGCCACTCAAGCAATTCTTCCCACTTAATGAGAGAATGTCACTTGTTAGCCTGTGCCATTAGCCCTACCTTCAGTCCCTAAATCCACCTGACATATCATGCGAGCTCTGTACAAAATAGTGCTATACTGACAACTGAAAAAGAAAATAAAACCAAACATGGTGAAACAAAGTAGCACACTTAAACCAGAGCTCTAATTCAGCTGAATCCACTTGCATAATTTTAAATGAGGCTGTTTTTGTTCTTGAAGCCTAAAGAAAGTGGAAAGAAATGTATGAGAAAGAGTATTTGTCAGGATGAAATGGATTTTTAGGAGAAACTATTTATTAAATCAGATAAATGTCATTCATGTCATTAGTTACCATATAGTTTTTCTAAGGTTTGATACAATATCCTGTCAAAAAAAAAAAAGAGAACAAGAGTGAGATGACAAGTCTTACACTATAACACTTCAATCAGCTGAAGAGAATGTCAAAATAATGCAGTCGTTAACAGTTTCTCCTTTTCACATTAGAGCATTGGGTTTTAAATGTCAAAGCACTTCTGTTTTTTTCTGGGTTTTCTGGTTTTCCCTCAGCCCTATAGTAAATCAGCCTAACATCAATCTGATATGGATGTAAATACAATCTCCATGTTTCCGTGGATAACAGTGATCACAGATGTGGAACTTTAATTAATTGGCTGTTTTGCCATACTTTATCTTTGAAATGTTGCTTTAATTCCACAAAATGATTAGAAAAGATGAAAAGCAGCTGGACCAGATGTTTAGAGAACTTTTTACTGCTTTATATTTTCTTCTTCCTAATCCTGTGATTTGCCAAGATGCTGGCAAAAGCAAATTCATCTGCTTTGGTGCCATGTCTTGAGTTATAGTTGAAAGATAACCAAAAATCTTAGACACATCCACAAATGGATGTGTGGAAAGTGCATTAATGATGAAGTTTGTGGGAAACGATGAGCATATTTAACTGCATGACCTTACTAACATCATAAGTAATTTCAGTTTTAATCTTTGGTTTTAGTGTAGCTTAAGCTTGTTAATGGCAAAACCATAAGTTCACAGAGAAAACTGTTTGAGATTGTAGGTGAAACTTCTTCAAATTTGTAGATTTGGGCATTTTTACTGTAAAAATGCACAAACTGTTTTTAAATACAGTTGTATTTTTTCTTTTAATGGATCAGTGGTAAATGTTTTTGTAATGAGTCTGTGGTAGGAATAAATGACTTAAAATAAATAATTACACTTTGATGATTGTATACTGTTTTAGACCTTCAAAATAATATTTTTTAAAGATTCTATTCTATAACCAGAACAATTTCTAACAACAATTTGGCAAATAACTAGGGGCATAGACAACACGTTGTGAACATTTCTAACTTGGACACATTCTAAAAGTCTGTCTTTCTAGTTAGACTTCACCTCCCTTGAATTTGAGTAACAGAAAGCAATGTCAATGAAGCTCTCCTTGACATTAAAGACATCACATATCAGCTCTGAGAAGCTTTTAACTTCTCAGAGTAACAAGTACAGACATAAAAATATTTTTTTCAACCACAAACTCAGGTCTTAAAAAATGATTTTGGGAAATGATTTTGGTATGGTGACCTTTAATTGGTATGGTGACCAATGTTTTTATTATCCAAACAAAAACATTGTTTAGAATTAAACCAAATAAGCACATATTGCTCATGTAGTCTAAAAAAGATGTATTGTATAACATCTTTCAGACAGTCCCAAAGATTCATCCATTTTCTAACTTAGAGCTATCATTTGTGCACACATTGCACAACAAAAGAAACATGTCTGATGAGTGACATCTATTCAAGATCCTCAAAAAAACGTTTTGTAACAACAGCAGACACATAGTATTTTGACTCTCAAGAGCTTTTATCTTAAACAGCTGGAGTCTTAAAGAAAAAAGAATCTTAACATAAATATGAATTTGGATGAAAAGAATGGAGCTAAGATTGTTGGGATTTTGGTTTTGCTTAAAAATGTCATAAGGTGTAGTTTTAAAGTAGGACCCAAATGCAAGAGCAGCAGAAGCAGAGAGTTAATGATGAATGTTTAATATAAAAAATGATTAACAAAACTTACAAGAATCACAGTGAGCCAGGGTAGAAACAAAAAGTAATCCACAGTAAAAAGAGCCACAAAGGATATACAAAAGTAGACAGGGAAGGAAAGCAGTGAGGAGAGACTGAGAAAGAAGCGCTTAAATACTGGGAGGTTTGATGCAAAAACAATGAAACTGGGTTGATTAGCTAACTGATTGCAGGTGTGAGGGAGGAGAGCAGAAGGCAGACAGAGGAGAAGGGAAACAGAGAGAGGGGGGCAAAACAGAGCACACAGGGGATTAGAAAATGTATCTAGCAGTAAACCAAACTAAACATATTAAAACTGGAGTAACTAGACACAAGAAATAAACATACTGAGATAGAATAATTAAGAAAGCACTGAACTGAAGATAAGCAGGAACAAGACTGTTTTAACCAAACTAAGGAACACAAAATAATAATGAAAATATAATCAAATCAAACTACACAACAGCCTAAAATCCTAACAAAAACTTTTTCTGTTTTGTCATGCCAGAGCCAATAAATTTGGTCTATTTTATGAAATTTGATGTCATAGTTTGCATTTTATTGTACAAAAACATATATATATATATATATATATATATATTTGGACACACCTTTTAATTCAATGAGTTTCCTTTATCTTCATGGTTATTGACATTGTAGATTCACACTGAAGGCATCAAAACTATGAATAACACATGTGGAAATATGCACTAAACAAAAAAGTGTAAAACAACTGAAAATACCCCTTATATTCTAGTTTCTTCAAAGTAGCTACCATTTGCTGTGATTACTGCTTTGCACACACTGCATTTTCTTGATGAGCTTCAAGAGGTAGTCACCTGAAATGGTTTTCACTTCATAGGTGTGCCCTGTCAGGTTAATAAGTGGGATTTCTTGCCTTATAAATAGTCATGAAAATAAAGAAAACTCATTGAATTAGAAAGGTGTGTCCAAACTTTTGGTCTGTACTGTATATCCAGGCAGGATTAAATAAAGAAGCTGCTTCTGTAATGTAAATGGAGATGGAAAGAAGAAGAAAACAATCAGGCAACCAAAGGATTATTGAGAGGAACTCAATTATTAAATTACTCTGTGTATTTCTGTTTTTTTGTTTCTCTAGTGCACTGCTAAAAAATGTCTCTGTCCCATGAGAGGTGACCTGCATTTGTAGTGTGCTCCCCCTTTAACTTAGCTGTAAGCTATTCTCACCTGTCAGATCAGTGCCAGGATTTGTGTTTACATGTGGAGGTGGGTGGGCGGGCGGGCGCGTGCGTGCGTGTGTTTGCCCAGGTTAATATGTTAGTGTTTGTGGGTATAGATATTGGTAAGTCTTTGTCATAGGATTTGTGTACACATGTTGGAATATTTGTTATTTTTATACAAACAGAAAAGTAATTTTCTCAACTCTGCCGAATGCCCAAAGCCATTCCAATCAAGGTTTAAGTTCTTAGCTTTGAATGCTTTTCTTTCACGTTGTATTTTTGCACAGATACACACACGTATTCACATAAATAAATTGAACATCTGTGCAAGTGCATTTGAGAATATAAATATGTTTATAACTACTGCATAAAACAGTAAAATGAATGAATGAACCACAGTAAAACTGTAAAACACTGGAATTTAAGTATTTCACTTTTTTACTGCCAAAGTTATACAGTGATATTCAATAAATTAGACGTAGTACGTATGCATTAAGTACACTTCTCATTAAGCTCACATTTCTATATTGATTAGTTTGATGAAACATTTTTATATTAATGTTGTGTTTTTATTATCTGTAAGCAGTTAGTCATAATTATCAGAAATAAAGGCTTCTAAACTTTATTGTGTCTAATTATCAAAAATTAACAAATGTGTTTCACCAAATTGAGTTATTGAAATAAATGACTTCAATAATATACATATTTATTGAATAATGCAGATTTATTAAAAAATAATAATAATAATAATAATAAAGAGTAAAGTCCAATACATAAAGCCACAATATGTTTTGGATGAGTGGGTTGTGCATGACTGTGTCCCACTAAAGATTTTAGGTCAACTTTGATTTCTTCCAGTCAATTAAAAATAACATCGCTTGGCAGTTACCTGATATCACCTTCTCCCAGCATTTCAATTAAATTTACATGACTTAAGAATCATTCCCTTCACAGTCTGTGTACTCCTGCCAGTGTGGTGTATCTTCTTATCCCCCTAAAAAAAGCTCATAGCCACAACTGCAAAAGATAAGACATGTTTGATTTGGTGGTAAATATTTCTGCAGTTAGCAATGACTCTAGAAGTCCAAAGCTTACTAAATTATTCTTCATGAATTATTTACATACACATATCCAAGAACTTTTCACTGTGCAAGAAATATTCCCATATATAATTTTGCAACAGTGATAGTTTTTTATTGCACAGACTAAACATGCAGAGGATAAAATTTGCTTACAGTAACTTTCTATCATAAGAAGATTTCAGCCTGGTTGAATCGACAATGGTAGTCTGCAAGATAGAGTTTAAGGATGAAGATGTTTTTTTTGTTTGTTTTTGGGGGGGGTTGTCCAAATGATAACAGAGTTGGCTACCTGAATGGCTGCTTTTTTTGTCTAGCTGAAGAGACAGAATTTTTGCTATTAAATGCAACCATGTGTGTAGTTCATTTTAGAGGAGAGGATTAGAAACTTTGAGATTTGATGGATTTCAAGATAGAATGTAGACTGAAAAATTGCGTTGGATTAGTGGTGGATAAGAGCTTACACCATGTAGGTGCAATGTCTGTCACCATTAGAATCAGACTGTCAACACATAAGTAGGACAGTGAGTTAAGTGATTAAATAAATAATATATAGGTATACATTGCCTTTTTAGCTTTATCTATGTTCCAAAAAGCCATTTACTCATAAAATAATAATAAAAAAAATAACAGAAAAGTACGGTTTGAATACTGGCTGTCAGGTAGAGTGTGAAACCCAAAATCCTCTAATTGGAAGAGGACTAATGGAGAGGCTGAAAGAAAAAAACATTTCAAGCATATGCTGTTTATTAATAGCTGTTCCTCTGCCTGTTGAGCTGTACCTCAACACTACCGGCAAGTAGAGTAAATTCTTAGAATAGTATGTTAAACGCCATGGTGGACAAGATAATCTGGGTTAATAGCACAAGCAGTTTTTAAGTTATTTCTTTTTAAGGGAAAAAGCTATTCAGACCAAACTGTCCATATATTGTACAAAATATTGTAACTTAAATCAAATAACTAGTGGTCACATCATTGGCATCAAAAACTGCTAGCAAGCATTTCCAATAAGATAATTGTTTTTTTAAAACCAACAGTCCTCTTTGTGGACTTGTTTTTAATCCAAGGTAACTAAAGAGCTTTTCAAGCATGAACAGCCATTTAACGTCATAAAATATAATTTCAGTAAGATTAAAGTGCAGACATCGCATAGGCCACTCTAACACCTTCTCTTTTTTGCCCTTTGGAGGAGCATTGACTGCAAGTTTTCTTTGTAGTTTATTAGATAGTGTCATATTTAATAAATGAGACAAAGCACTTCAATGAAGTTTGTTTACCAGATAAAATATACCTCTTGAAAACAACTCTTTTTAATATAATGTTTTATATAGTGCCGTGTTTGTGTTTTTGGATGTGTTCAGGGCACACAGAAAATTAAAGGCAGCCTATGAGCAAAGTTACACTACAGGTGCACAAATGATTAATCTGCTTAATCAATTAAAATCACTCTATTCTGGCTGACCAGAAAAGGCGCACATGTTCTTATTGCAAAGGAACATTTTTGAGGAAAGTCTGTGTTCTAAGTAAAGAAAAGATATCGAAATATACAGAATATATAGATTCTTTTACCAGCTCAGGAACAATACAAATAAAGTGAGTAATTCATTTCCTGTGCCTTATGCGTTTATCTTAAGTTGTTTTTGTTTTTGTACTGCTGTTACAACACTGAATTATTTGCGAAAGTGCTATAAAGTTTATTATTGTTGCTGTTAAATAGCATACAAGGATGGTGTCAGCTGTGGCTATGGTGTTGTAAAAGATAGAAGGAGTGAAAAAGGAGGAAGAGATTGACATAGAGGTTTAGGAAGAGATAGAAAAGAAGGAGAAACAAGAGAGTGGATCAGCAAACATCAAAAGAAGAGTGCCAGGTATTGGTGAAGTGTGCCTGACTGAGTTGGCATTCCGTATTTCCTTAGTATTATATTAACCTCTAAAGATCAAAGGAAACAATGACTGCATGAGAATTTCTTTGTCATTGTGTCCCAGAGAAACGACAAAAAATATTAAATACATGCTTCATTTACCAAGATTATGTTTAACAAACAGGAGAACTGCACTTGTGTTCAATTATAGTATAGTATAATGTGATAGAGTGTTAAAAAAATATATTCCTAGGGTTTAAGAATAATTGTCTTTGACAGAATAAGAAGAGTCTAAATAGAAAGGACATTTCAACAGCTTGTCTGAAAGTGAAAAAAAAGCAGAGAATCTAAGCATTGTTTTGAATTGCAGAAAACCGAAATTTAATTAGCAAATTCTCCTTAACAGGTTATGCACTTGAAACAGTTTACTTTTTTAATCATTTTACTAATGATTTCTCTATAAAAGCAGGAAAAAATAAAATTCAGAGCCAGGTCATCAGTGTCGATGCTTCTTTAAACCACCAGAGAAAAACATGTTGAAGTTTATAAAGTTGTCAAATATATCCTATGCATGTGGACTGGTAAATGCTGCAGCATGTTGTGTTTATTTGTCAGGAGAATATGTGAGGTAACCAAACCTATTAAAGTTACTGGAAATTAGAATTGGCAAACTTGTTTCTTAAATTCTAGAAATAATAACAAGCCTAGACGTTATAAAAAAAGTCACCAAAGGCGCTTTCACACTGAGGTACAAGTAAATCCAAATGAATTTGTTAAATATTTGATTGATAATTTGGTTCAGGAAGGCAGTACAGCTACATTGTCAACCTGACACTGTACGCTGTATAATGATGTGTCGAATGATGATTAAGCGTTTATGGACAAGCCATTTTAGAGTCAAAGGTCTTTAGCCTTGCATCCAGTAAACAAAAACATCCACCAACCAAAAGTCCGCCTGCCTTGTCTTGGCAGTTGAAGAGCAAATCTCCGCCGCTTTTTTTCTTTTTAGGCTTAGCCAAGAGACTGTGCGTTGAAGAATACCGTTATCCCTGCATACCGCCTTGC
This sequence comes from Xiphophorus couchianus, assembly GCF_001444195.1. Lineage (NCBI taxonomy): Eukaryota > Metazoa > Chordata > Actinopteri > Cyprinodontiformes > Poeciliidae > Xiphophorus > Xiphophorus couchianus. The sequence continues at coordinate 9,394,014 of NC_040247.1, forward strand.
AGGTTTTACAGATACGTCATTTTCTAACAACAAGGGTTCCCATGATAGCTTTCTGCTTTGAGTAGCAATTAATGTCCTTTCTTGCTCACTGGTTTGTCAAATGAATTAATCTGAAGCAAGGCAATAAATAAAAGGAGGCAACTAAAGAAAGGAAAGGTAAGGGGGAGGAAAGGAAAAAGAGAAGGAAAAGGAAAAGAAAGGAAAGAAAGAAAGAAGCGGATTCAATGTATTACAACGGTCCATTTGTAAATATAAAACACAATTGCAAACTGATAGATCTGCAGAGAGAAATGTATATACGGAGAGAAATGTGAATATGGGATTTCTAAGTAGATGTATTTGCCCTGAAATGCTTACACTGACTGCAGGATTTGTTTATATGTAAACGACTTCATTGTTATCTGAATAAATAGTTTTGAAAATTTCACCCAGATTTTAATTGCTTGAAGGATCAAAGAAAATGTGCCGCATTACTAAGGATTTTTTTGAGGAACAGGAAAGCAGCTGCCCATGGGATGTATCGAGCAAAGAAGATAAACATGCATCCCAAGAACTCAACATCTCTTTGGGTAATTATAAAGGACCTTAGGGCCTCTTTGTCTATTGGAAATGAGGAACACATCATGTACATGCAAAAAAAACAGCCTCTTGGATCATTAGTTTCCATATCTTAACAAAGAATAACTATTACACTACTTATGTTGTTGTGCAACGACTTCACATTCCACTGATCTCCTACAATTAAGTCAAGAAAGAGCTGGCATGCAGAAATAAGGCAGTAACGACCTGCCTTACGGTTCTGCTTATTATGGGGGAAAAATTACATTGAAAAAGGATTTACAGGTAAGAATTGTAAAGTTCAATAATATAGCAGACACTGTAGAGAAAATACTCAATGAGGTGGTCATTTTTCTTCTGGTGAAATTCATACTAGTTGTTGGTAACAGCCAAAGTGAGCTAAACATATGTGACATGCCACTCCAAAAGTAGGAAAATGTTGCCAGTGGACAAATAGAGAAAAAGAAGAAAACCACCAATTTCTGGAGAAATAGTTATTTTCAACTTTTGCTAAATATGCTGGCTGAAGTAATGAAGAAACCAAGCCGTGATAGAAGTAGCAGTTTCAGAGGTTTTGAAATAGTAAGCTTTGTCTTTAAATTTAGCTTGTTTACAGAGTAATTTGAGTCAGCAGAACATTTAAGCTTCGGTGTGGATGAACCCACAGCAGATCAACAAACCCTGTTTGAATTCTGTTTACAACACTGTTGTTGTTGGCTTTGGCCAATAAGCTGGGTAAAGAATGGCTGCCTAAATAAGTACTTTCAGTTTGGGTTATTAAACAAAGACAGATCAAGTTGAACATGATGCCAATTAGGATACTGTCATAGACCCGCAAACTTTCTCTAAAATTCATGCACAATGTTTGGATTTTCTTTCCATAAATCTTCAAAGGAATTTAAGTGAGGTGATAGGTTGGATTTTTCTAGCACCCTTATTTGTTTTTCCACTACACCAATTGCGTTTTTCATGGCTTCTGCTTGGGACCTTACCTTTCTCAAAAATCCGCCCTAGTTTCATCTTAATTTTTCTAGCCGACTTCAAGACAGCCCCACACAATGATGTTCTGATCACCACTTTATAGTTCATGTGTTGTTTTTGGAGTGATGTGCAGTGAATTCCATCCACTGAACATAGTGGATTAACTCTGCAATTCAGAGTTAATTCTGATCATATCTGAGCACAATGAATATTTTCAGTATTAAACTGACTTTTCCAAAGGTTCTATAGGAAACTTTCTTTTTTGCAGCATGGTGCAGTGAGCAGGTATAGACATCATTGTGGTTGGATGCATAGCTTTTTTTCATTTTGGAAAACTAAATAAACTAGTTCCAGATCTTTCTGGCTGTGTTTTGACCACTTCCCTTGGATCTTGGACAACTCTGCTGATTACTTTTTGACCCCGCCTTCAGAAGTATTGAGAGGAGAATCTGCCCGTGGCTTGTTTATGATAAAATTATGTTCTCTCCACGTCCAGATTATGGCCTCTAAGGTTTTCACTGGAACATAAAGTCTATCCAGTTTCATCAATATGTTTTCCAATGATAAGGTTGCATAGGTCTTTGGAGAATGCTTTTCTTTCACTAATCATGAAATGCTTCTTGTGGTAATGAGAAATTATTTCATAGGCCAATCAATTAAGTCCAAATCAGCATATATTATTTGACTAAAATGTTACAGAACTGCTTACTAAATATCAACAAATGTCAGGAATTTTGTTGTCTTTCAACACCTTTATACAGCTTTGTTTATATATTTTTTCAATGCTTACTGTATGTGTCTTTATTACATAAAACTTAACTGACCTACTTGTTTTGATTACTTAATGTGAATTTCATGCCAATCAGTCCATTACAAACATATTTTTGGAAAAAATTTTAATATTTACTTTTCTCTCTGTAATTCATTTAAAAAATATATGCTCCTGACAATACATAGCTTGCTTTATGTATGACTTCCTTTGCCATTTGAGAATAGTAAATTATTCATCCAAAACACTTTTGAAACATAACAGCAGCAAAGGTTTCCAAATAGTTACTGTGATTTTAACTTACTTCAATGCTATTGTTGCCAAGGCAATTAGCCTCTTGTTCGGTATAGCACTTGGCTTCAGTTCACTGTCACTTTCTGTCTGATGGGCTGAATGGAGCCTTGTTACTGTTACACATCTACATAGCCCTGACAGAGACAAGGCACTAATATGGCCTTGCTGTTTTTATCTGAACATTTAACATCCACAGTGAAAGCTGTTAGACTTTGACACCATTTAGTTAGAAGCACCTAGCACGCATTTTGAGCTTGACTTGATCTCTTATCAAAACAAAAACAGACGAAAAAAATAATTGAAGAAAATAAGCCAGTTGAACAGAACAAAAACCATCCCCACCCCTTTTGATCTAACCATCACCAGCACTACTCTACTCTACCTGTCTTGCAATAGTCAGTCACCCCCACCTTTACCTGAACCTGACATTTCCCAGGGGGCATTAAACTCACTGGCCCTGTTTGATTTAGGCAGGTCGGATGTCAGTGTTCACTACAAGCCCATGGTGAACCATGAATAATGGATCTACCACGGGTCTGGGTCTCCCTGGGACTTCCAGCTGCCCCCTTCCCTCTCTGCAGCTGTGACTGGAATAGTCAATATTCCATTAACAAGCAATGATTCATAAAAGTACTAGCGACAAGACACAAGGAGCAGAAAAACATGTTCCGGGTGGGGGGCAAAAAATGACTCTTCTTTATGAATCTTGATAACAAATATGTTTACGTCAATAATCTAATGTCAGAGACAGAAAAATTACAATTAAACAAAGAGAAATTGGGCTATGTTCTTAAAGGGGCAGTATTATGTTTTTGGGAAACATGATACAATGTAGTGCTATTTTACACAATCGAGTAACAATGTTACCTTCAGTTGTTATAAAATGCTGTATATTTGAAATAAATTTGACTTAGTAAATGGTTTGAAATTTGGACTCTGTCCTTTAAAGAAAATCCTGCTCTTTCCGACACTCCATCATCATGAAGTCATCACAACATTGCTCCTCTATTAAGCTTTTAGCAATGTTTTTAACAGGATTGCACTGAGAAATGGCTCAGCAGATGTTCCACCAGGTGTTTGCTAATTGCTACTACCTGAAGGAACTGAGTGGGGCAGTAGTGGGGAAGTCGCAGGAGAACATAAAGCTCAGAGGAGGAGCTTTGTCTTTGAGGGCGGTGCTGGGTTCCACCAATCATTTTGCACAGCTGAATAGTTGCCACTGAAGATTGAAGGATTTCTTAAAATTTCATGAAATAATCAAGGCAACACTCCAAGTATGTTTCTAATGAGGGAATAATATAAGATGATGTACAGCTCAAAAAAGTCAATTTCACATAATACTGCCTTTTCAAGAGGAGAGGTTTGGTGAGTCTTTTCAATGTAACATTTGGTTCAAAAAGAAAAAACATTTTCAGAACATAAATATTTCCAGATTAAAGTATTTTGGTCATAATATGAAAGATCTGCCTTTATTTTTTTATGTCCCAGTGGATCTCATTGATCCAATTGTGCTCATTCATGAACCTTTACAAAGAAATTCTAAAAAGAAGTGTAAATGTAAATTGTACTGTTGGAGTCTAATGATTTGTGATGCTACCTCTCCTGAAAGAAAGACCCAATGCTTTCACCTGTCATTTTCTTCACAACACTTCTCCCGCTTTTTATCTTTTCTCTCCTGAGGGACCATCTTGGAAATACTAAAGTTGTTCATGACAAAGCATTTATTTGAAAAGCAAGGGACAGTATTATGAAAAATACTAAAGTGTAATGTACTAACATTTTTCATGTCACAGCATTTATTGGAAAAGCAAGGAACAGTATTCCAAATAATTTTGCCTCACTTCAACCTGGTCCCACAGAGATGCATGACTGCAGTTAAAATAAAAAACAAAATCATTATCAGTAATAATGTCACTGCTCAGGGAAAGCTTTTGTCATAATGTGAAAGAAAAAGAACATGGCAGCGAAGATGTCTGGCTATAGATGGAGAAAGTTATCATTTAAGATCAGGCATGGTCTAAGCTCTTGCAATTTTTTACATTTCAAACTGTGTTTATCTTATTCACTGAAAAGGAATGTGTTACATCTGTTAACAGCAGTTTGTAAACTAAACAGCATGTATTGTAAATACATACATAATATCATTACATAAATAAAACAACGCAAAACTGTGAGATATTGGTCATGTTAGTTATGCTTTTTTACAAACTTTATAGAAGATATTCTATAAATAACAAAAATATGTGTTCCTATGCATTAAACATTACCATAGATTATCTTTAATACCAATTTCAGCAATCTCCTCTTTGGCAGCGAAACGTTTAAGTGCAGTGTGAAAATCTGTATCAGTATGATATTTGAGGGCATAACTATGCCTTCCTCGTTTTCTGCCATTTTCATGTCTTATATTATCACCTTCCTAAAGTAATAACTTAAGCCACCGTTTTGCCAAATATGACATTGGCAAAAAAAATTAAATAATAATAATAAAGTAAATGAATATATCACCACCTCTTTCTTTCCAAAAGATGTTTTAGGCAAATAAAAAAAAGAAGAAAAAAACTTTTGGCAAAAAATTACTTTGGCCATTATTTTAGGAAGGTGACAATGTGTAGAAAAATGATCAGCATGAAAAATGAGATTGTTTCTACATTTTACTTCTGTTGCTGAAGGGGAAACAAAGATGTTTCCCCTGAGATAACTTTAAGCAGTGACGTGCGGTGAGGTTCATAGTCGGTGCTAATTTCGTGCTGTGCACCACAGCAAAGGGAAAAACAATTAAAGTATAACTCAAAACCACTTCTTTCTCGATCTCTGTATCAGCGCAGTTACTGACAACAATGCCACAAAAAAAAAAAAAAAACACTGAAATATTTCCCACACGCCCTGCGACAGACTGGCGACCTGTCCAGGGCGTACCCCGCCTCCCGCCTGGAACGTAGCTGGAGATGGGCACCAGCAACCCTCCCGACCCCATTAGGGACAAGGGTGAACAGACAGTGGATGGATGGATGGATATTTCCCACACAAAGAGCAGAACATTCCGTCTGTGGCAGTAGTATGGTTTTAGGCTTAATGTTTATTTTGTGATTATTAATAAGCGATTGCTGTGATAAGAGGAGAAAACCATAAATATATCGCTCCACTTGACTTGACTGTATTGCTAGCTCGCTGTTACTGTCTCTTACTCTGCAGTTGTGGAGTCACAATGTCTGGGATCATGAGCGCCCCCTGCCATGAGGCAAGAAAATTGCCTGTCTAACCTCGAATCTGTTCTCTGCCGTTTATGAGCGCTCCTCATCACATGAAACACGTTACACACACAGTTGGTGACAAAAAGCACTGCATTATATACATAACCTATATTATGGAAAATCAGTTCTGACCAATCAATATGTTACTTCCAGTGGATAAATTTCCCTCTGTGTCACCAGTGGATTCCCAGTATTCATGGTAGCTCGGGACCACAGCTGGCTTTGAACAGCTAAAATCTGTAAATACTTGAGATCCCTCTGAAAACTTATTACTTATAACTACCTATTTTATTAGTTCAAACACCAAATACACCTCAGTGCAATAATATGCACCTTAGAAGTAGAAGCTATCTTGGCACCACCGAAGAAGCTAATGTCACTAGATTTTCTTTATCTTATATCGTGGGGGCATCGTCAATCGGCACTTGGAAAATACATGGTGCTCCTGTATTTGTTGCTTTGCAAACACCAGCCAATATCATGTCAAGTTGCATTGGGCCTACGTATTTCAGCTTCCCAAGCTCCATTCTCTTCTTTAACTGCTCCAGATTGAAAAAAATACATTTTTAGAAACATTAAAATGGGACATCATGAAAAATCCACATTTTGAGCTCATCCCCTTTGACTCATTCATGCATGTTTGAGGAATCCTTGAATCTCCCATGGCATCAAGGCATCCACCCATTTGGGGGTGGATCTCTGGCTCTCCCTACTTTAGGTTGCTGCCCAAACCCAAATAAATGCAAGAAAATGGACGGACAAACAGATGGATGGAAAAGCATCTTAAAAGAACCACTTTGCTTTTTTTTTTTTTTTTAAATGTTATCTCTTTCTTTAAAGGCGAGTATTTTTTGTTTGTTTTGTTTTTGCATCATATTCACTTAACAATTACAACTGTGCCTAAACCATTTCTAACACTGCAGTGGAAAAAAATACTGTACCTGTATTTAGAGATTAAGATAAATGTTTTTCAGACTAGTTTACAGAATCTTTCAGAAGCACATACACTGGCATGCACAAACAAATGCAGATACAGTGTCAGGAATTCATTTCTGAGACTAAATATAAAGCCAGCCTTGTCATATAATTCCCCATGAGTTTTCAGGTAGGAAGACAAAAGCTCATATGGCTCTGTTAAATTACATTTTTAAAAATGATGTCGCAGTGGAGGAAAAGGTAGGATAAAAGGCAAAAATTATGTTTCTCAACATTAGTCTTGAGCTTCAGCACATCTGAAGTACAATATCTATTTTTAAGTTTGTAGAAGTATGAGAAGGTGGCCTACAGAATTTTAAACTGGGTTGATTTAACAGGGAGACTTCATGTTGTAACTATAAAGGAATACAATAAAACATTGTACTTCTGCTTTGTTTGTATTACCATATTAAAGCTGATACAGTACACAGAAGTGATAAGAAACTCCAGATTCCAGATAAACTACTTTTACAAACTACAAGTATGTAAGGGCAACAGAGGGGGCATTAGGAGTGAAAATGTTTCATTTTTTTAGATATCTTATTAGTATCAAACATTGCTCTGACATTTTGCAGATTTCTGTCAAGGTTCTTCTTGAAAATGAGATCTCAATCTCAAATGAGTTTTACCTGATTAAATACAGGACATAATTAAAAAATGCATTAATTAGTTCAGAAAATGCTGAAACAATAAAGAAACAGATGTTTTCTTTTTTATAAATACTTTAGAGCTACTGTAAAAGTTTTTGTTTCAAACCTACTTTGGAAGTTAAAAGTTAGGTCAGGTAGATTGAAAATGTCAGCTGCCAGTTCTGCTGTTTGTTTACTGAGTTGCTATTGAATGACAGTATAAAACCCATGATATGCTTCAACTACAAAGGAGGGGAAAAATCAGTCCTGTGACTTCTGAGGCAAAATGATGGCTTTTCTGACTGACAGACTTTGTAAACTTGACAGGATTTACTGAAATCCAAAGCAAACTGTGATGTGGCAGTGTTTGTCACTGCTGCATTCAATGGGAAAGAAAGCTGGTCTTTCTATGGGAGAAAAAATGAAGGCTAACTAATTAAATTATTAGAAAATTAAAATGCAGTAAATGAAAAAATAAAACAACAGAAAAATAAAATGCTGACTGGGCAACTAAAGGTTTGAGATCTTACCTTTCTTTTTCTTCTGTACAATCCTAATTGGCTGCATAAGCAAACTGGCAAAGGAAGTGGGACACCATGAACTACAACCTGTCATTTAAAATGGAGGCAAGACATTTTATGGTTTAGTGGCAAATGTTCTATCAATACGAGCTAAAACAGCTCCAAGCATAATTGTTCTGTTTATCAGTTCCATTACAGACCTTCTAGAGGCATCAAGCCATGGCAATAAATAAGCCCAGGTACTGTGAAGTTACAGTGCAATACCCCCATCTCACTTGATAGATCTCTAATAAACAGTGCATCCTTCACAAAGTGAATTATGCTATCTATTTCAATCTCTTCCACAACACAACATCTCCCACACCAAAGCAATTACCAAGAGAGCTGATACACTTCACTGCCAAAGCCATAATTTATGCCCCTATAATACCTCTACCTCTAAGTGTTTAATGTGAGTTTTTTATTTATTTCATTAATTTATCTGGCTGTTAATGTAGCTATTTTGTTATAAATTAAAATTTGATCAATATCAAATGGAAACATTAGTAAGATTATGATAAATTTAACCAGAAACAGAGACCCCAAAAAAGTAAATAATACAATCATGCAGAAGCAGTATAAAAAGAGAAGGTCAATGAGTTTTTTTCTTAAAATTTGTATTATCAGATTACAGGTAGATATTCACTAAATGACTGCAAACAATTGCATGGCTTTTATTCAAACAGAAAATATCTTTAAGAAAATCCGTGTACACATTTAAACTTAGATGCTTTCTACAACAATATTGTAAAAAGCAGAGTCGCAGTTCACTCTTTGCACCATATCTAAAACTGTTTGTAGAGATTTAAACATACTTTCTAGAATATGTATATACATTAAATATATTTTTATTATTATTATTGTACCTGTGTACCCTTTACTGTGTGTAGTGTGTCCGTACTGTGCATCTTATGTGCATGGATTTAAATACCACATGGCATAATTTTTCTAAAAATATTTATTTGTTACATCTTTTTCTCATTAATTTTTATTTTAATGATTCACCCTTCTATCTAGTTCACTTGAGATTGAAAATATTTGTCTTTTTATATTAGCCACAGTCTACATCTCAGTTAAGCCAGGATTAACAAAGAAAGACAGTAATCACTACAATAGTCCAACACATCTGACAGGAATTAAAGGTTATGTTAAACCAACTAAATCATGAAATGCACTGACTATTGTATTTAATTTGTCAAATATACCAAAGTTTGAATCTAATTAAACTCTTTTTTGTCTTGATCTGGTAATGTATATTAGTCTTCAGTGATTCTACTTTGTTCAAATTATTAAATCTTAATTTTACAAAACATCTGTGACAAACTAAGACAATACCCGATGGAAGGCAGAGAAAACGCTATAGACATAACTAGAGCACAACTGACACCTGCCAAAGCCCCTCTTTTTCTGCAGTAATAAAAAAAACTTTTCCAATAATTAGTTATGACTCTCATTGTTAGCCTTCTGATTGTAAGCAGCAAATAACAATGATACAAAAAATAGCTTATAAAACTACAAACAAAAAGACTGAAAAGCAAGGACATGATCAGGTAAAAAGAACCATGACAACACTTAATATCATTGTTGGTAAATTCAGGTTTCCCTGATTTTCCAATCATAGCTCAAGCTTTGAGCCAAACCAATGAATGTTGCGAACTGGGACGGCTTCCCAATCCTCTAGCTCAGAAGTATTGTTGTCTCTTGGGTATTATCTTACAAAGCCCATTATGCTGCCGAAAAGAAAAAGGAGACAGAGGCCCAGAAGTGTAGTTAGTCTAGCATGCACGGCTACATGCACACACAACACACACTGGCACATGCATGCATAGTAGTTTAATCTTTGCAAAGATGTGTATTATCAGTACAAATCCCTGTGTGCGTTCCAGGTTACTGATATGCATGCAGCTGTGCAACATTAAAAACAGACATGACATCTTCATACCATAAATTTGTCTGTGACAGATAATGCAAGCATGGCAAATTCACAAATGTGTAAACAATGTGTGGAAACCCCAAACTCTACCATTAAATATACCTCATTCAGCTGGTACAGCCATGATGACTGGTGGTTTTAGAAACATGGGTCAACATTCTGTCAGCATGGTGGGCTGATTTCTGTATTCACAAAATAATCTGCATGAGTTGTGTAGCACACAGAGGTGACTTTTAACCTCATTTAACTCATCTGGCAACTCCCTCAGAAACATCAATGCAGATGGAATCTGCAAACTATATATTTTTAATAACCTTGTAATACTCATAGCTTATCTGAATGGCTGTCAAAAAGTGAGAGTCCTTCAAATATCAGTATCATTATGTTGTTAATGAAATAAATCAGAAAATTAATTATAACCTATGGTTTTCAACTTTAAAGAGTGATTAATGTGTGGAATCCTGACTCATGAACTTCTCTTTTAATTCAGTAGAATAATTACATGTTTGAATCCTTGAATGTGAGAAAAAAGTAAGGAGATACTTTTACTTAAATGATAGTGTTGACATTTTTTGATATCCTTGAGTTGTATGGTTTAATAAAATTGAGTATTGGCTGTGTATCATTATAAATTGCTTGCATTGTCTCAAGTTTACTTCTGCTTGGCAGCAACTCCTCTCCTGTAATCTCTGGCGTGATACTTAATCACCTTGTTGAGATTTGATTGTGCTTTTTGTTCAAACTGCACATTTAACATGTTACTTTTTTGTTTTTTCTTCATACTGTGGAAGTGTCCTTGTCACTATTGAAATAATTTTAAATTGTTTATTTATTTATTTTACAAGTGGTGTTTGACATTCTGGCATCTCTTGAATTTTGGAAGAAATAGAAATGCTAATATTGTTTTGTCAATGTAATTTTTTTTGTCTAACTCGAGTCTAGCTGAAAAAGCTCAAAAATGAACAGCAAAATCAATCTTAAATCTGTACTTCATTGTTATGACTCAAAGCAGCAGCTCAGTGGTCATTACACCAACAAATGGTGGTTCAAGTCCAGAAGACTGGGATTTTAGTAAAGATAGACAAAAAAAGCAAAACTGATTGATTGAGGGAAAGTCCTTAATCAATCAGACTTTTAAAAACTTCCAGTTTAGGTGAGCACGAGTTAGGCGGCAAGATTACAACAAAATATGAATCTATACCTTCAGGAACAACATACTCACATCAAGAACAGGCAAATTCTACACACAAAAAATAACTAGACAGAGCTGCACACTATATTTCATCTAGTTGAAAAGCTTCAACTCCAACATCTCAGCTCAGACACTGTGAATCAGATACAGATAGAAGGAAAAGAGGGAGAATTAGGAGATAATCATGAGAAATGTCAAAGATGAGATCGAGAAAGACTGAGAGCTCAGGAAAGGGGTAGTAAGCTCGTCAAAAAATAAAGGGAGAGGCAGAGGAGAGAATGGGGAAAATAACACTCACTGTTATTTTATAACATAAAATTACAGAAAAATAGTTCTAATGGAAAGAAACAAAATTTTTATCTCAAAATAGTAAATAGTAAAGTTCTGCAAATTTAATGGTCACCTGGATGGAAAATCTGCTAAAATATCCGTCAATCTCTTTTAAGTTAAACTTAATGTGACTTTTCAACAAACTTACTATTTTTATTCATATTAATTTATACCATTCCAATTCCTATATGCACAGCAAAATTACAGAGTAAGCTACTGAGTACAAAAGTAAATGTACGTTTTACATAAGCTGCAGACTGTCTGATTCCAAGAAAACCATAGGTGTTGATGAAAGTCCTTTCAATTTTTAATAATATAGCTTTTTTCACTGTGCAGGGCTATTATTTAATTGTATTACATTAGGACTTATTGCAGTTCTTTTGCTTTTTCCATTCAAAATGAAGAAAATGAGTCATAACTTTGTATTATTGGCTATCTGTCTTTGAAGTGTAGCTGGAGGACTTTAGTTCTCTGCTGACAACTTAATTGATGAATTCTTGATGATAATCATCCCAGATCTCCAATGCTCACTGACCCTGGGGCACACAGGGGATCCTTAAAGGAGTCATATGAACAAATCCGTTTCTTGCACAAATTTCTGCAGGAAAATACCTTTAAGACCAATAAGTGTTTTATTTTAAAACGTGAACTTCCTACTCTCCAATTCAAATTCAAAAATGCTTTATGAAGAAGAAATATGCTGTAAATATACTATCCTATGCTTGTGGATCTTACATGTTTATATGTGTGCTTGCTGGTGCATGTCTGTGCATATTTTGTTAAACCAAAAGTGTAAACATGCTTTAAATGCTAATACTATTAGCAAAAGCATAGATATTCTCCCAAGACTGTGTTCCTAATACATAATTTAGCAAACACATAAAAACTTAAGAAGTGTATCTTTTTTTGGAGTCTGTCTATGAAAGGCTGTGGATGGTGGTACAAGAAAACAGCATCAGAAAATATTTTCTAAAACCAAACCATGCACTTATACCTAAAACGTTCAATCTTCTACCACTTTTCAAAGAGACCGAACAGTAATCTCTGCAACATATACTTTAAAATGGCATCATTTTCCCAAAAAGCTGAGAGAAATTGTTTCCAGCTCCATTGGTTGAGTATCATGTAAGACACAATTATTTAAAGATTCAGTTTCCATCTCTCAGCTGCAAGGTGCCCAAAGAGTCATACTTGGAAAACAACTTGGTTCCACTCTGAAGGAGTCCCTAAAAGGACTGTAATAAGTGTTATTACTTTGCCTGGAGGAAATCATACCCATGCAGTCTGCAGACACATTTCTTAAAGCTCCCACTTACCACACACCTCTTGCTCTTTTTCAGTTTGGATATGACACAACTGTCATAGATTATATTACTGCAAGATTTAGTGTAATCTTTTTTTTTTTATGGCTTTTGTATCTCAGGTGAACTATTTAACTTTATTTTAGGCCAGTGGTCGCAAATAATTGTCATGGCAGGTCATATTTATATGACAGTGCATCTGCTAAACATCCTAAAACATCTTTAACAGTTACACCATTCATGCTGTAAATGGCAGGATGAGCAACAAACATGTGACTCACCCACAGTGGGATGACTTCTGTAAGAAAACAATGGTAGGACTGATGTTGCAGAATAGATTTGAGGTGCATAGTCATACAGAGCAGTATCAATTCAGCTACAGTGACATCTTTGTAGCATGGACGGGTTTTTATCTTGGTAGCTTTTGACAACATTTTCAACTTACATTTGCAAAATGAAAATGCTAGATGACACTTAGCACTTATGTTGATGAGACTAGTAAACAAACTACTGTAGAGCTAAAAAAATAAGCATTGTCTTTCAATATTTCTTGTTAGTGATTAAGTAGTCAAATGTGTCTGTAGTGCAGGGAAATTGGTATAAAAGGGATGGAGGCAAATTTTTGCGCCAGTTTGAGACAATGAACGAGATGATCCAGCATAATTCGATAACACTGACAGAAATGGCGTTGTTCACTTCCTCCTCTGCCGTTGCCAAACTACAGGTCGCTTTGCAATTCTATAACAGCGCAAAAAAAAACAAATATTATCATTCACAACGTCTTCTGTTATAAGATTATTCTGGCTGAAATTAAACTGGAGAAATCCAGTTCAATGGGAGAAAGCCGAAACGTATCCCTGAAGGGAGTTTAGAATCGAGCAGAATTGTGTAGGAAGGAAATGGCAAGGCTCAGACCAACCGCTGCTCATCAACTCTTGAGTGATCTTGTTTTAGAGGTAATATTGAAGAGCAAGCCATAAATTGGTATTTTTCTCATTCATCTGATGCATTACTACTTCTATTGAGGGTCAGAGTGTGCCAGAGCTCATCTAAGCACAGACTGCAGGCTGCAGTAGAAAAAGGAAAAAATATCTTTGATGAGTTGCCAGTTCACTGTTTGATCGACATAGACAGACATTACTATTAATATTCATATCAATGGACAGTCTGCTCTGTCTAATCAGTCCAAAAAGCAAATTAACAACAATTTTAACAACAAAGCAGCAATGTCTCACCTTTTGTGTTGCATGAATTCCAATTACATGCAAATACTCGTTTTCCCTTCTTCATACCACCGTGATGCAGATTCAACTGCAAAAATGTTTTATGTCTCTTTCTGAAAAGAATTCCACTTTTAAGTCACTGAACCAAATAAACTTATCAAATAAGCAGTTGCGATTAAAATTTTTCTGGTCTAGTTAGCAGGCCATCTGAACTATAGAATGCTTTCAATTAGGGCTGTACCTGAATCACTCTAAGTCTTTAAAACTGACAACCTATCATAAATCTAATTTCAAAGAAGCTCATCAATGAGTATCTATAGTCTAAAAAAAGGTTGCCTTAAACTGCTTGCACAAAATAGGAGATGAGGCACAAGCTTAAAAAAACATGACATTCCCTGTCAAACTGAATAAAACTCATATGTACTGATATTACAGCCACTTGCTGAGCAAATAAGAAACTGAACTAGTAGTGAGAGTATACTGTTTACTTATTAAAATGATCTTGGCTGCCTGCATTCACACTGGTTGCATGAATAAATCTGCAAACTATCTGAGAACTGCAAACAAAACGTTACAAAAACGTACTATTTTCCACATCTCTTCTAATCCTTTGTTCAGTTTAATCTCAACTATATATATATATGTGTGTGCCTGCGTGTTCATGCATGTGCGCATGAAAGCGTATATGTGTAGTGAGTCACTGCATTAGTGTGTCTCAATTCATATCAAATATATCAACCTCAAAACGTGGATGACTCCCTACCTTGGCAGCCTTCATCCCTCTAAATCCGACATTGATGCAGAAATACACCACCGCATCAACTCTGCCAGTGGGGTTATGCCAGACTTAGAGGAAGAGTCTTTGTGAACCGTGACATCCAGGTGAAAAACTGCCTGTTTACAAAGCAGTTGTTCTTCGCACTCCAGTGCAGAAGGTACAAACATAGGCTGGCAGAGGAAGAATGAATGTAGATTGTGTACATATGGATTCCATCATAAGAGATAAAACTGATGTCGCCAGGAGAACACACATCTTAAAGCCACCCTCAAAGAACAGGTTATTAAATATCTTTCAACCATTATTGGCAATATTCTGTACATTAAGGGTAAGGTGTCCATTCCACTTGCTGACAGGTTCTTTTGATGTAGAATGTTTTTATTTTTATTTTTTTTAGCTTTACCACTTACAAGACTTGTGATTTCGAAGCACAAAAAGGTTTTGCTTTCCTAATTCCCATCGGAATATACAAGACAGAGGTCATTTACTCTTACTATCATGCAATAATAAGAAAGTGAAGTCATTTCCATGAGAACACACATCTATAGGCCTGCATAATAGTCTTTTATCTTCCTTCCAAAAACAAAAATTTTATTTAGAATGCATGCATACTCTCAGCTCAATTGTGCTCCATTGGCTTCAAATGGCTTTAGAGAATGTTCCCATATCAACAGATTTTACTTCATCAAATGGACAGATGGACTCAGCAGCTGTGTGTATGTTGTTAGAGTTCCTTCTCTCTTGTTGCTTATTTCTTCCTACTTTTTCTGGATTGGGGATTTTGCTAGACTACAGGATTTGCCGGGTGTAAAAATCTAACAAGAGCTGCTTGGCCTTTCTGACAACAAGACTTTTACACTGTTTCCAAATAAAAAAATAATGAAGGCATTGAGTTGATAAGCCATATCTATACAAACAAAGGGGAGTTTATTGGTGGCAAAGTGGCTCTCAGTTTCCCAAAAATGTGAATTGGACAATAAATATTTGAAGTGCCAGTTTCTACAACAGAAAAATACTGTTTATTGCAAAAAATTTATCACCTTTTTTTTTAAAAATAAAATTTAAAATAATTGTATATTTAAAGCTGTCAGAGCAAACGCTTATTTTACAAAACAACCTATTATGTTGACTATATTTAATGAAGACTTGGAATACCAGTGTATTTTTTATTTAACAAAGCCACGTATTCTTCTCTTTCTCATTTTTGTGCTCTGAACATATACATACACTTTATATTTCAAAGCCTGGCATGATACAACTGCAATGTTCAATTTATTTTATTGGGATTTGTGTGATACACCAATGCAGAGTAGCGCATAATTATGAAAAAGCAGTAAACTTTTACAATAATTAACAGATAAAAGCATGAACAATTGTAAAAGTACCCTTCTACCAAATCCACCTGTGTGTAATTTGATTTACAGTGTGATTAGAGCTGCTTTGTATGATTATATTACTGAACATGCAGCACCACAAAGACCAGGCAGGTAAATTATAAAAGAAGTGGAGAGGTTTCAATATCCCCTATCAAGAGGAGCCAGTTGCAGTGGATGGATTTTACTATAAAATCACAGCTGCTGGTATTTTACAGTAAATTAGAGACCTTTTTTCTTTTTACATTCTCCTGAACACCTCCCTAGTATGAAGAAAACTAATAATATAGTGTACATAGCAATGAACACACCATTTCTTCTGTAAAATATGGTGGCGGCATCATGCTGTGGGGTTGTTTTAGTTTCGGAGGAAAAGAGAAACTAGCTAGAGTGCATTGAAAATAAGTGAAGATAGTTGGCAATGAAGGAAAAAACTTGTTAGAGGCAAAGACTGGGTATTGGGGTGGAGGTTCAGTCTGTCTAGTTGATGTCCTTCTTGCAAAACAAACTGCCAGAGTTACAAAAGAATAGCTTAGATCAAAGCACAATCATGGGGTTGTGTCTTGTTTGAGAATTGCCAAGTAAAAGTCCAAACATAAATCCAATTGAGAATCTGTGGCAAGACTTAAAAGATTATGTTCACAGACACTTTGCATCCACTCTAGCAGAATTTCAGCTACTTTACAAAGAATAAGTAGACTTTTCAATACCTACATGTGTGGTAGACATATAACAATAGGCCTGCATCAATAACTGCAGCAAAAGGTGATTCTACAAAGTATTGATTCCAAGGCATGAATACAAAAATACACCACACATTGAAAAATTCTATCAGTATAAAAAGTCCATCTGTGCTTTATCTTCCTTGTATTTTACAATTTGAAGCTACTTTATATCTGACTAGCCCATTTCTTCAAAGGGAACTGTGATAACAATTTCTAAAAATGCAGTTTAATCTAAAAAGGAAAACAAAAATGCATGTTTTTGAACAAAGATACTGGCAAATTGTTTCATCAAAGAATTGCCTGAAACCTTCACCTTGAAATAAGCACAAACAGTGCTGAAAAATCAACCATGGAGCCTGTCCACCACCTTGATCTCTCTGTCTCCTCCCACCTGGTGATTCTATCATAAAGCTCCAGTACTAATACAGTTGATGCAGTTTCTGCCCTTAGGTGGTAATAAAGTGACTATAGGGGCCGATCGTTTCTGACCGCCGACATGACAGCAGGTGTGAGGAGTGTGACAGCGACAATGTGTATTTATGTGTGTCTCTGAGACAGAGAGGAAGAGATAGGAAGAGTATGATAAGCATGAGAATGAAGTAGTCGCCTCACCACAAATCCAGATCAATTAGTTGGCCTAATCACTCCCCTCGCGGTTAGCCGTAAAAATCCTCAGGTCTGCCCTTCTCACATTTCATCTTTACTGCCATATCTCTGTAATCTATCAACCCTCTTTCTCTTTCCAGCTTGTGTCATTTCTTCTCTCTTTTCTTCTCTGCTCCGGGATCTGTCCAAGTCATCTCTCCTTTAACACCACATTTATGCAGCAGCTTGGTAAACGGTAATCAATGTCTCACAATGGTGCACTGTTTCATCTAAACGATTTCTCATGGAGGCTGTGCGCGAATGTGTATATGTGTATGACGGAGAGGGCAAAAAAGAAATATAGGCAGACAGGATAAAAACAACAAAAAGGGAGAGATATGCTTTTTACAGTGCTCTCCCAAGCTTTTTATGCATGTAAACTTTTATGTTTTGCATTTATGAGATGTGAAGATTAAAACGTGTGAAGAAGAAAAAAAATGCTTGCCTGGATTTGGCACCAACTCCAAAATCCCACAGTAATGCGTTTGCTTTAGGTACATAAATCACAATCAGGCTGGACTGCCATCTGGGTTACTGCTACATGGCCCTTGTAATGTACCCGCTAGTTAGTCCACCACATGAATAAATGAAGAGGGCGGGATGCAAAGCAGATACATACATAAAATACATTAAAAGACGGGACAAAGAAAGCACCTTTTGTAAGGGAATTTGGTTGGTGAATTCATGAATCAGCTAATGGCTTAAAGGTTATGCTGATCCAACAAGCAGTCCACTGACAGGTCATTTGATTCAGTGATTATCCTATATTGCAATGTTCGCTTGAAAATCTTGAGTCATCAAGTGGATGTTACATTGACATGCTCCACTCACTTTTTTTTTTTTGCGGACTAAACATTTTCTCACAGACAGAAACAGTGAAGTCACCCTAAAACCTTTTAGTTGTGTAGCAGGAAAACAAGTCTGTGAGATGTGCCACAAGAAACTTGATCAATGGACTCCTCATTACCACAACAAACTTTTGCACAAAAAGGTAATATGTCTTTTTGAAAAAATGTATATGCTTATTTAGCTGACAAGCAACTATTGCTCAGTTATATTTCAAATGTCACTGAATTTAATCTAAAAATGAACATCCCAGTAAAATCTTTGCACTTTTTCTCTTTTGTGAATGACAGACAAAGCAGTCTTGATTAATGTTATAAATTGGGTTAATAAACTGAAATTTGAAATAGTTTGACTAAACCAATGATGTGAACTACAACAACTTTTAACGTAATTAGTTGCAGTGCATTTTATTATTTTATTTTGAAAATAAGTTGATTTTACGCAGACAGTAATGGTCTGTACTAGAGCTGCACCAACCCGATATTAATATCTGTATCGGCACCGATATTGATCTGGTAATGGTGACAATGTGCCCAATCCATAAGAGCAGATCGATTCAAAGAGTAGCAATGTAACACGTTCATGAGTTATTTGATTCTTTTCAACGGCTCTTTGCCATGAATGGTAGAACTTGAGTCTCAGTGAGATCACAATTAGCCCGGACTTCCATCAGGGTTACTGCTACATCGCCCTTGTAATGTATATGTTAAAGACATTAAAAGACAAGGTAAAGAAAGCACCTTTTGCAAGGTGTCTTTTTTTTTATGACTTAGCTTGCTTATAGCGCCCGGCCACGTCAACAGTTATTTTTATTTTTATTTCATTTAAAATGATTCAATCAAGAATAAATACAATAGAAAAATACAATTGATAGAAATGGTACAGAAGAAATTTTTAGATTTCATGGTACACAAGAGATTTTTTTTTGTTTCTGTATTTTTACAATATTAATTCTTCCTTTGTCCTAGTTTATTATTTATTTTACATCTAACAATCCTAAGTGCACTTTCTGGACCATTTGATAGAATTGCAAATGGTCCATAATTTGTTGCAGTTTATTTTTGCATATTTGACCAAAGCAGTTACCCTATTGTTTTTGTTTCTTTATAATTATTTTGCATTGACTGTTACACTCCAAATTGAACTGACTGAACAAAGTGTTGCTTTTACATGTTTGATCAAGCTTGTGAAGCTATTGGTGTATTTAAGTGTGCCATACTGGTGCAGAGTTAGCAAATAAATTTGTTAATCAGTACGTTTATGTGTGTTTTAGAAAAATGAAATATTTTACGTCATGTCAGCACTATTTTTTCTGTATCAGCTGATACTAAGTCTAAGTTTTCTGTATTGGTATCAGAAGTGAAAAAAAGTAGATTGGCGCATCCATAGTTTGTACAGATAAATAAATATTATAACGTTTCAATTAAGAACTATTGCTTCAGAGCATGTGAAAAACACTTAAGCTTTTGTGTTCCTTTAAAATATTTCAAAAAGAAGTTTATTTTATTTCACAATGTACACTCTGGATATTTATTTTGTTATCCAGATTCAATAAAGTTCACAGTCCTCAACAAGATTTTTTTTCTACTTGATGGATTCCTGGAAAGACATGTGTATTTGGAGAATACAGCATTGATGGGCTGCTGCGGTATCACACATTTTTATCACTTCTTCCACACACCAATTAGCTCAAGGTAAGTGGTTAACAGATATGCGCAAGATCTCGTGAACACCAACAAGTCAAACCCCGACAGTCTATGAATACACAGAGTTACAGTCAGTTACAAGGGACGCTCTTAAGTAGAATAAAGTTAAGAACTAATATCATGCCCTCAGCTAACGTTACCGAGTAATATCCAAGCTCCAAGTGTATTATAATCCCACATTGGCAAAATCATTGAAACCAAAGAAACATGCAGCGGTAAATACGGATTATCAGTTCATTAATGCACAACAATATTCTTTTTTTCCTCAGACCATATATCAGACCAAATATCAACCTGAGATGAAAAAGAGTTGTTCTGTCATCCAATTTAAACAGAAAGTAGTCTACAACAAAATTAAAGAATGCATATATACAGTCACTTAAACAGAAAAAGCTGCAATCCATCATCATAAAATGTTTTTAAAATTTCCTGAAAGAAATGTACATTTTTAGTGATTCCAGAAACAAGAAAAAAGCTGCTCCTCATGGTGATTTGATTTATGAATAGCCAATAGTCCAATTTGAGTAAATGGTAATGTGAATAAAAAAGAAGAAAACAGGCAACAACATGTAGTCCCTGTTTTGTGTTAAAAAATGAGTATATCCATAAAAGCTAATCATTACAAGACTTTCATTGTGTTTTAAGGCAAGTCCATCACACTATCTTACGATCACACTGTCTGCTTTTATGTCGGGATCTATTTAACTGCATGGCCTTAGAGCACAGTGGCACACATCCAACTTCCCCAAACGCATCCTGTTGGCGCATCAAGTGGCTGCAGTCTTTAGAAAGCAGCTTTACCGAGCAGAAGGCGCGTCTCTTCGTTTCACTACAATTTTCCTCGGAAAATAAATAAATAAAATACTGTTTTTGTGTAGTTCCATCCTGCACAGGTACAAACAGCTGAGAATTCCAAATGCAACTGACGAGGTTGCTTTTTCTTTCTTTCTTTCTTTTTTTCTCCTTCTTTTTTCTAAAGTTATTGAGGCTGAAATTTGAGATGGACACACAGATTTGCTTCTGGAACCTAGTTGCAAAAATGTTATCATAAAATATGCCTTTCGTATTTACGAATGAACACATCAACAGTCATGGAATAACAAGGATAAGTCATCAGAGAGCATTTCCTGCTTTAGTACAAGAGGTCATTTATCGCTTAAATTATGCGCAGCACTCATTACAGAACTAACCAAACGTTAAATGAGTTACAAGTGGCAACAAGTTAGCGGGTGTAGCTCTTCAGCCATGAAAAAAAAAGATGTTAAGCACTCGATATGATGCCAAGGATTTCATCCTACCGCACAGGTTCAACTATCAGCACACAAAAACCGAGAAAATGAATGCAACCCTTTTCTATTTTCAAAATATTACGGGTTTTTTTTTTTCGGGTTTTTTTGCTGCAGAAATGCAACAAATCAGCACCGAAAAGCACGGTGCAAGTCCATATGTGGGTTACAAGAGCATGCCAACACGCTATGAACTTTATCATTTAATTTCAGCATCCTAAAACTCTTACCTTTGATGCGTTGTGGAGGAGAAACAAACGCTTTTTGACTTGACGCTCTGCAGCGGGACGGAAGTGATCGGTATTTAACTTCTCTCTCCTCTCAGGCATCCAACCTATGCGACTCCACGGGAGATGGGAATAAGAGGGACAGGCAGTTCTGTGCGCCCTGTCTGCTACCGTGCAGCTCATCTGGAGTCTCCGCTCCTACAAGCGCAGGGTAAAGGAACTAGGGAAAAAGACCTGCTGTCGGCACGACGCGGCGTGGAAAGCCCCTGGTGGTGGTGGAAGGAAGCAACAAATGAGATGGACGAGAGAGAAGAAAAGCAGAGGTGGGGTGAAGAGGGGAATCATCAGAACCATTACGTATAGAGTAAATAACAAGGAAAGGGCATTTTGTTTAGTCCATCACGGAAATGTTTGATAAATCACGTCTTCTTTCATCTACCTTTTTTAAAAAAAATGCTTTTTTCTTCTGAAAAAAGAACAAACAAAAAAAGATTTGTGGACAAGGTCCTGATAAATTTGCTATAATGTTATGGAAGTTTTGCATTGTGTGCCTTTCGTAAGGGCACAGAGAGATCAGAATTATTGGTGTTCTTGTCCATTCATATGGCAAAAACAAAGTCCAAACACTGGCTGCATAAAAAAAATGTTGCAGTTTCCACTTCTTATTCAAAGACATCTCTTCTATCCCCAGAATGACTTATATCCACTGTAAAAAGTTCAAGGAACAGTAAAGATCTTGACTGTCTTTGACACCTTTCTAGTATGTTGTTGAAAGCAACAAAAGGAGCATGGTTTCCAGTTACAATAATAAAACGCTGCAGCATTTCTATGATCTCAAATACTTAATGGGTATGCTTGAAATTTATAGTGAGGGGGAAAAAATTGTGTACTTGCAAGTGTGGTTGCTTTGATGAGGTGGTTTACCTATTTAATCATGGAGTGTGTTTGCATGCGTGGGCGTGAGTGTGTTTGTGTATATGAGAAATGCTGTCGGTGACAACGGACTGGAAAGAACCGGAGTGAGAAAAGCTAAGACAGAGGAAGGGAAGTCCAACTACAGATTACACACCATCACACAGAGTCTCTGAAGCTCAGTCAGTGAGGTTAGGAAGGTTAGGAAGCTGATGTACCAACAAGGATTTAAAAGCTAGTCACCATAAGCTGAACACAGGGAGGTGAAAATAGAAGAACAGAGATTTAAAGGGAAAAAAACGGCAAAGAGGAGGCAAGGTTTTTTTTTTTTTAGGGGTAAAAGAAATGTTTTTATCTAAATCCCATGCAACAACCTCAAAATGGCAGACAGTCCTAGTAAATAGCCGAATTTGAAGTCACATCATTGTCTTCTGCTTATCTGTGATTGGATCGCAGAAGTAATATATCTTGAACATTGTGGCTCCCAGTTTCTACATTTCCATATCAGTGGGATACCCCCTGAAAACTTTCAAAGGCAAATATCCAGGAGGTAATCTGATCAGATGCCCAGACCACCTCAGCTAATTCATTTAAGAGTAAAGGAAGAGATACTTTACTCCTGCCTTCACACTATTTTTTTTTTCAGGGGTGAGCGCAGTCAACTTACATAAGGAGCTAATTTCAGATGGCTGTGAAGTAAAATCAGAAGAATAAGAGAAGGTAAAAGAGAAGAAAAGGAAAAAATTAAGTGAAAAGAGAAGGGGAAAAAATCAATAAATTAAGAAAATACATGCACTACGTAGCTGTAAAAAATGGACAATCATTAAAAAAAACATGGCGGTTGTACTACACTGACCATAAAAAGGAACGGACAATGACGGAATAATTAGAAGCGGCAGACAAGGTAACGAAAAGCAAAGTGGAGTTTGGTGTCACATTTGAACAGTGCTCTGCTGGTGTGGTGGGCCTGTACGGAGCCAGATACATCTATAAACAAGAGGAGAGGGAGCCAGTAAGACTGTATTATTGTGAAATCGCACTGCTGGACTGCCTACATTCTGGATTAGCTTTAGCCTAGCCACAGGCTCGTTAATACTTGTGATGTCGGCTAAATCTGAATTTAAATACTATGTGAAATTTAGCTTTTAATTGGTGATATGATTTTTATGGTTTGAATGATTTTTGTATTGTGATTTTTAACTGATGGATTTGATGACGTTAAGAGTGGAACTAATTATTAGTTAAGCATTAAATAATTTAAACTAGGTAAAATAATAACTAGAAAGTATAATTATTGTAAAATAAACATCTGTGGTTAATATCAAAAAGTTAACTTTTGAAATGAAAATATTCATTTGAAATGTTGTGCTTTAAAGTTAAAGAACTTAAATTAGTTATTTTGTTCTTTGACTTTGTGGGTTGATTCACAGTGGTTTGTATTATTTTTGTGGTTTGCTTAGTATTTCCTTTGCAGTCGTAGTAAAATTAACAACGGTGTTGTCTTTTGGACTTCATCCATAAAGGTAAAGGTACATCAACCAGCAAACTTCACTTTCTGACTCAGCTCTTTGTTCTTGATAGCTGTAAGAGCAGAGTAGCTGCCATATTATTGCACCTGATGCCCTATTGCATTTATGGGTCTGCTTCTCCGTATAGTCATCACTTGTGCTTGTTTCACAAGTGATCACATTTTTTTTTTGTAAACTTTTTTTAGTG
This sequence comes from Xiphophorus couchianus, assembly GCF_001444195.1. Taxonomy (NCBI): domain Eukaryota; kingdom Metazoa; phylum Chordata; class Actinopteri; order Cyprinodontiformes; family Poeciliidae; genus Xiphophorus; species Xiphophorus couchianus. The sequence continues at coordinate 9,418,227 of NC_040247.1, forward strand.
ATACTATGATTATCTGAAAATAAATGAAATTGTTTATTTAGACAGGTAAAGTTTACTTCTGAAATGTCTAACTTTCTACATTAACTTAAAATTCTTTAATGGTGCAACTTATCTCATGAACCTAGATTTCCTTTCTTTTTCCAAGTCTGTTGCTTAAAAAGAAAAAAAAAGAAAAACAATTGTTTTGTCATGTTACCAAAAAGTTGAACTTATAAACATTTTTGCTACATAATGATATTTTCCCTTGTTTTTAAGTGTTCACAGTATATCTCAGTGTGCTGGGCATCCCAGGCCATTTTACATTGCCAGCTCTGTGGGTGAAAGTGCTGACTAAGGATCCGGTCTCTTGAATTTAAAATTTTTCTTCAGTAGCATGGTGTTGAAGCACTGCCCCATGCCTATTGCTCAATCCTTAATGGGATCTATAGGCCTGCAGCTATAAACATAAATATCTGTAAAAATCGTACTTCAAGGTGCGACCACCCACAGATCAATACATGTCAATGAGAAAGAGAGGGCGAGGAGGAAAAAAAAGGGCTGTGGGATGTTTTGAATTAGAAAAAAAACATCTACAAGTGTTAACCACAATGTTATTAAGACCTACCTAGATGAACATATCTTAAGTATTAAAATGTCGTAGACAAGTTTAACTCCAGTATGTTTTGAAAATTGCTTACTGAAAGATTTGGTTTCCTATTTGTAAATATATATTATCTTTTAAATAATAATGTAATCATCACATTTTAACAATATGATGGATACATTGTTAAAATCAAATTTTTTGTGTTTTCATGAAACTAATGAACGTCATGTCCATAATCAAATGAAGAAAATATATTGTAGTCTCAAGACAAGCATTTTAGTTTTAACTTGTTTTATGTTCTTATGTAAATAGGCAGATTAATCTTACCTTGACTAGTAATTTAAAGCTATATGAGCAACAGAGAGGTTGAAAAGCTGTCATTTTTTTGTAAAATCTCAGCTGTAATATGAGATTTAAAAATAGTGCATAACATGTGTTTAGCTGTATGTGCTCAAATAGCAGACTGTGAATTTTGTTGAGGAATAAAACTTCAAACGTTTGCTATGTATTTACATGTTTGTGTTCAGCTAGATGCATGTTTTACACCAGGACAAGTCCCGAAACAGCACAGTGCATAATTTCCCATTTTAAACAGAAGAAGCATATATGAAATCTGCTCATAAATCTGTATTGGTATTGCTTGACATTGGTTGTCACAAAAGAGGGTGGGGGGGGGGGGGGGGGGGGACTTTACATTTGTCAAAGAGAAAATCTTGAAACAAGTTTTTGAAATGTCTTTATTTAAGTCTGAAAAACTAGGAAAGACTCAATTCAACATGGACAGCTCCACTTTCTAAAATAACTCGTTCTAAACTGATCCAAAAATCAGCACCTTGGAAAGTTACTCATTTTCCTGCAGTTGACTGCAGAGATTTTTTTCAAAGGAGACTCAATTGCAGAACTCCAACCACAAGCTCCTCCAAACATCCCCAACTGCAGTACCCAACTCCCAACCCCCAGACAATTCCTCATTTCATCAAAAGAATTAAGAGAAGTGCTGCTTTGAAACTGATCCTATATCAGCCCCCTGGGCATATTCCCATCTTTTCAAAATGAAAAAGCAACTTTAAAGCTGATTCCATATCTGCAACATAGGCTGCATAAGGTATTCATACAGGCTGAATTCACCAAACAGAATTGATTTATTTAGGAACCATAGAGCTGTAAGAAATGATAGTACTGCTTCTATTCCCCCCATTGTGGTCCCTCAGGGTGGCCACTGTGTGAGAAAAAAAAAGTTTGAAAGCAATTTTCAAAAACTAACTACATACATTTCCACTTCTCTTTTAAAATGTCATTGGGAAGCTGAGTAAATAGGTAATATCTACGTACACAAGACATGACAAGTAATGTTAGGGTTACATCTCAATGTCCATACTTTATGAGGGTTGAAGGAAATAAATCAAACCTGCTATATTAGTATACAAAAGTATTCATACCCCTGAACTTTTTATTTCTGTCACTTTAGAACCAAAAGTTATATTTGGTTGTAAATAATATAATAGGACAGTGACATAACATATGGTCAGTGTCCTGCTATGACCCTCTACCTCAATCTCTAGTTTTTTTTTGTTTGTTTTTTTGTTTGTTTTGTTTTTTGGCAAGTGTTAGGAAGTGTTTAAAATTGCCCTGACAGTTGGGGTGGATGGCCATATGTGTGGTAGGAATGAGGTTGTACCATATGCTCTCTATGTATCTCTGATGTTTACCTGAACTCTTCCCTCTAAGATATCCAGAGCTAGGGACGTTGTGTTTTTGTCTTACTCTTTTTGAACTGTCTCTATAGTTAATCCCGGACTTGACTGCTCTGTTGCTTAGTTTTCATGAAATGTCACACAAAATTCCAAAAGTCCATTGGGTTTTTGTTGTAAAATGACAAAAAATGAAAAGGTTTGAGGTATAGAAATACTTTTTAAAGGCACTGTATCTCTAAACTAGAATACAATTTTTGCAATTGGTTCTAGAACACTGAACAATCAAGTGACAAAATGAGTTGCACAAAGTTCTGATGCAAAATTGGTAGAAGGCAATTTGCAGAAAAAACCCCACTGAAAAATAAAGTAGTTAGAATACAAACTGAACACATTAATGCCCAGCAGACAAAAAATAAAAATCAATTAATAAGGCCATGTGAATAAAAGCTCCTGAAGTAGAAGACACCAGGCTTCAGAAACTTGAGCTTTTGTTTCCCAAGAAAACAACAGTGCAGACCAAAGACATTGCTGTTTTCATCTAATAAAGACTTGTCTGTGCTGTGTGTCAAATTAGAGCAGCTTTGACTCATTGAAGGTTCACTTTGGCCATTGCAGGGCCATTTCAATTCAATTTAATTTAATCCAATAAACTTCATTTATCCCTGTGGGCATGTTTTCATGGTGGATAAAAATATATTAAAACAACACACTGGAAATGAATATAAAGAGTGACCAATTCACAAAACGCTCAGCCCCACAGAGTCACAAATACCTGCTTTGAACAACTAAACATTACAACTATAAGTGATTAGTTTTTATTAATCTTTCAAACCATACAGGCTCAGTTAGGGTTACAGAATAGTTTAAATCATGACAAAGCAACAGAAAATACTTCACATGAAAACACATTTGTGATCATCAAGTATAAACAATAGGTCAAAAATGTAACAGTTGGCAAAGAATTATTATTTTATTTATTTTTTTTCTGAATGCCTGCAAAGACAACTTCAAACCTCAGCAATGTTCTTCTGCCTACTGTGGTTTTAATCACATTCTTTCAGATCCAGCTTTACATGCAATGGAGAATTCTTTTCAGCAATGTTGAAGTGAGCCTTAGAATCTAGCTTTAAATCACCTTCCATGCATACACTTCTCTGTTTCGAGCTTCAGAGACGAGCAGGCATCCATATCATCACTACTTTCCATACAGTTTTTCAGGCAAGTTTATTTTTCTCTGCATTTGTTCTCTCTCAATCATGTTGCATCACCAGGTAAGAGGGGGACTAAATTCAGCAATGCTTGTAGCTAGAACAAACATACTCACTAAAAACAAATATAGACTCACCATTACTTCTGTGCTTAGCTTTGCATCACTAGTTGAGGGATCTTCATTATCATAAACACATGCCCCAATATTAGTGGTCACGTTTTTATAAAATCATATTTAAGCAATGTTTTGATGCATGTATAAAATTATTGAAGCTTAAGCAAAAAGTCAAAATAAAGGGCCTGACGTACTGATCAACTTAGTTTAGCTTTGCAGAAAGTCTGCAGTGAGCCTCCAAATTTTCAGTCTCAAATTTTTGCCAAAATTGACTATGTATTGGGAACATGTTTTTTTGGAACTAATTCAAAAACTACAATAATTCCTTTTCCTCATAAATATTATTGATCATTTAGCTCCTGTTCCTTTTATAAAATGATTAGCATTCAAACCAGCATGTGCACATGGAACAGGAAGTCTTGGCCTGGTTATCCTTCATTCATTATCTGGATGTGTGCTGGCAGCGCTGGAATCCCCCAAACATCGGCTGCTGTCCCCAGACACTACATCATCAGATGAAAACAGATGGGCTTCCAAGGCAAATCTGCAAAAGAATAAAAAAATAAAATAAATAGTGCCCATTATGGTGGAAAAAATACTGCAAAATTAATGTATGATTACTTGTGTCCTGCATGGATACATGTCTGAAGTATTACAATTTCTTGCAAAATTTTGTTTCTTGCAAAATGTGACACGTTCTGTGCTATGTTCAAGCACTGTAACTTCCTATACTACACTCAAAAAGTAACCAAATCAGGTTCCCAATAAAATCTAGTTTGTAAGTTACTGTCAGAGACGGTTGAGTTCAACAAACAAATATAGTGTGCATGATCTCCTGGAAGCTGTACCATCAGCTTTGTGAGCTTGTCTTTCATCTATAACCATAGCAGACTCTTTGAGAATATAGGGATGCACAAATATTTGAAATACTAATAACTCTTTTTATTCATTTTTTATGCTAATCTTTGCAATCGGACTGGTACACACTGGACAGATTTTCCATCAGTCACAGGTCCACAAGGCAACACTGAGAAATGTAAGAAAAACATGCATGCGCATACTGAAATCTAAGGCCAAAGTACTGTGACAAGTTAACCTTTCATGCATATTTCTAGATTCAAGAAAGTCAAAGTTCCAGAGAAACACCAATAATAAGAACAAGACAACTCTATGCAAAAAGGGTCAAGTTGGAATTCAAAATCCAAATGTTACTGCAAACAACTATTTCCCCATCTAGCCCTACAAGCAAATAAAAAAACAACCTCACACTGTATTCGACATAAAATAGGACAGTGTGACAATGGAAAATAAATATGTGCTAGAGGACTGTTCAATAATCCTGAGGAAAATAAACAGAAAACAACTGCAAATTACTGTTTAAGAAAAGGCGGCTTCAAGCTGTTGAGTTACTAAAAAATCATATGATCAGGTGAAAAAGAGAAAAACATTTTGCTGTCAAAGCCACAGCAGTTTGTCTTCTCAGATCCTAAACACTGACAGTGTGTTGTTAAAAGAAAAGGTAATGGATCACAGCAACATAAAACACCAAAGCTCAATTCAACAGCTTGAAACAAAGCTTTGAAGCTCCATGATAGGAAATGAGAAAATCTGAGCAACAGTTACATGATGCAAAGTCAACAGCAATGAAAGGAGAAATATTTAATGATAAACAGTGTGTTGTGTGACAAAAAATATAAAAATACAGACGAAAACAAAAAGCAGAAAGTCAAAGTAAAACCCTAATAATTACAAGAGCTGTCAAAATGCCTCAGTTTATAAACAATCCTAAAGAAATAGAGTGTTGATTAGTAAAAATAAGTAGAGTGTAAATAGAAAATCTCATATTTTTGCTGTCTGAGAAGTCATAATAATAGGCTTTTGATCCAAACACATTACATGCTTGTTTGTGATACAATTTGAATTGTAGGTCAATCTAGCAGCATAATGGATGTAGCAGGGAGTTTAATCAAATATTTTACAAAAGGGAACACAAGACTATTATCTGTAAGAATCTATTTTACAAAACAGCAAGCACAGACATTTTATGGGAAAAGCACAATTGTGCAGAAAATGGTGCAGGATCCTAAAATTAAGATATTCACTTACTTTGTTTCACCCCATCTGTAGCTGAGGCTTCTCACCTCTTTGACAGACTTCCAAAGTACACTAGCTCTGATCCAGCTGTTCATCCTCACCAGCATAAAAGGGAGAAAAGACTATCAGATATCAGTGAGACTGCCGTTGCCCAAAGCTAGATCAAAATCCACCCGAAGCTGTTGCAAAGTACCGTGGCTTGATAATCTTTGCTGATTTGATCCTATCTACTAGCAGGCAGAAGAACCCCCTTCAAAGAAACCCAGATAGTTGAGTGACTGAAACTATCGGCAGACTCTGTGTTGCAGGAACTCTTTACCATATATAATTTCCAAACAAGAAAAGACAGTAGAAAAGCAGAAAGTAAAAGAGAAGTGATTGAAGCTCACCCTAATATTTTTAAACCATGCTTAGGAAGCTTGTAACTACTGTATATGACAGAAAAAGTGTTTTTTTCCTCAAAATATTTAATCCTACATTGCCACAGTGGTGAGGCAGCAACAAAACTCTTTCGGTGCTAAACAGTCCTGGAGACCTAAAAATAGTCTTTCATATTTGCCACATTAATCTCTCTCTGTGCCCCCCAGAGACATTATATTGGAGGCTAAAATCCAGTTATTTTCCTAAAGAGAGTTTTTCAAGTCATACAGTATTACCAAGGCATTGCATTACATTCTGTATGTGTGTGCAAACAGAAGGGTTTGTTCATAATGCAGAGGCAATTTATAGCATAGGCATGTTTTTCACCAAGATCTTAAGTATGTATGAGGATGAAATATTAGCGTTTAGTGTTCCTAAAACAATTTCACTGCAGAGCTGTGGCTTATAAATGGAGAAAGCGCAATAATCTACAGCAGCCCTCTCTTTGGCTTGTGCATATTGTTAGGCTTTTATATGTCCGTGTAACATTTATGCATAACTAGATGGATCCAAAACAGTGGTTGTTTCTGTTTTTTATCACCCCCATTGTACTTTGGAAGAATAAACTTTTTTTCTCAGAAAGTTAGAAAGTCCACATTTTTGAACACATCATTCACCTACAAGGACTCAAGGTTATAATCCTGAATCTCAAAGATGTCCATGTGTTGGAATGATGAAGCACTCTGAATAGAGTATAAGTCAATGCCTGTCAAGAATACTTACTTAACAGGGGAAACGACAAAGTGGAGTGAAGATTGTAGAAAAAAAATTGGCATATTCATTCTTGTGACTGACTCACTTTTTTCTTTTCCATGCAAGACACATTTATATGTACTTGTTTATTTATTCTTAGTCTGTTTTTTAAACAAAGTGTTATTACAGTTAAACACACCATGCTTTAAGTTTTGTATCTGATGTTACAGTTGTTTTTACACATTGTCGGCTCAAATATAAAAACTAGCAGGCTATCAGAAAAGGTGGAAAATGGGAAACATATCGCTTATATGCATACCGAAAAAAGTGATCAAAGCTTCAACATTAGTTTTGTTTTTCATGTTAATATATCTTAATTATTGCTCTTAATTTTACTGTCATCTTAAGCAATATTATTGCTCATGAAAGTTCAAATATAGAAATTGCATGGTAAGAATTTGAGTAATTTTCAGATCATAGCTTTAACAGTGCTTTTTGTTATGTGTTGCCCTTCTTTAAAATTCTCCATAGCTGTAGCCATAAGATGTCAAATATAAGGTATACTTTATTGAGCCCAGAATTGGAAAATGATGTGTGTTCCTTGGTTTATATGTTACTGTTCACAAATGTCACTAAACCCATCAGGTCTGCACAGAAAACTGAGATTGAGTTAAACATTGGTGAACTCTATTCACCAAAAAATGACGTCTAATGGTAATAGATTACACAGCATCATATTTAGGACTGTCAGTGTGAAATGGGCTAAAAAAAATTCAAGCACAGTTTCCAGATTGACATTCATGAAAGATTTTGAAATCAGTTAATCTTTTTGTTTCTATTTCAAAATCATGCATTATTTGACTTATGCAGTTGTACAAAATCTTAATAAAAAACTAACTGTAGTTGTACCATGACAAAATTAAAACAAATAAAAAGTTGAACAGACATAATTACCTTTGAGAAACACTGCATACTTAGGCTTGACAGTGCCCTATTAAGTCCAATTCAGTAAAGCAAAAACATTTTATTTATCTAATTTTCTTACAAACCTAATTTGTTCACTGGCTATGTAATGTGATTTTGAAATAGAAGCAACCGTTATGCACAAATCTGATATTATTTGGCATCTGCTGTGGTGTGTGTCTGTGTGTGTTTGTGAATATACATTCTAATGTTTATGTGTAGGAGACGAGATGAAAAAGTCAGAATGTCTTGTATGGTTTGCCTCTAGATTTTCAAGTTTTAGAAGCACATTGGAGGCAGCAGCTGACCTTAAACTGTTGCCTTCTCAAATCGAATCCAATAACTCTACCTGGTTGCTGACTGTAGGATGTAGCTGTTAGCGTTTAAATTGATGCTGGTCACCCAGGGGCCTCAGAAACAAAAAAGCCCCCAAAAGTGTCAGAACTAACCTCTCCAGTAGGTTTAAAAAAACACTTTCAGTGGCATGAAAACAGGAGCTTCACATAAAGCTGCACAAACCAGCAACATATCCCTGAGTCCTTCTGATTGTGTTTATTAGATTTCAAAAGCAACATTTTAGTTTCACTGGTTTTTTATACTACTGAAATATCTGACTTTGTTTAAAGAGGGGGAAAAAAATCCACCAAAGAAGAAAAATGTACTGGTTGCCAAGCAACATTGTTATATTTCCTTCACTTGGGTTTATCTGTGACAGTTTGGTGTTTTTCAGTATTAGTGTGAAAGTCTTCAGAAGCTCAGGAATTGAACATCTTCATCCACTGATGTTCATCTCTGATATGTTTGAATATATGATAACTGAGGGATCTGGACTGGAAGAAGAGCAGTAAATCCTGTGAACACTGTGACCTTTAAGTGACTCCTTTAAATTTTGCTACATTGACAATTGGTGTACAACACTGTCCCCTTTGCACTATTAATTTATTAAAATATGTATTTATAGAGCTAAGAGACAAATGATCCCAGTCTCTGCTGCTTTGATCAACTGTAAGGTGTAAAATCCTCTATGAGCAGCGAAAGGCCTCTGCCACGTGTTTGCTGTGTTACAAAGGTGTGTCTTTTGATTTGATCACAAGATCACAGTGAGCTCTGAATGAAATGCATGATTCCTGCCTTTCCCACAGAGGGGTGTACTTTGGCAGGAACTCCTTTCTTTATGCGCTTCGGCTCATGATCAGTCATTCACATGTTCACAGCTATCCAACAGTTAGACATGACTAAGCAACCTGACAAATAACCAAAGCAGGGGGACGTTCCTGAAAAAGGCTGGGGTGTTTTAGAAAATGTGCTGTTAATTAAATATAATTGTTTTATTTTACTCTCAAGGTTGCTAAGGAGACATGTACAAAATTTAGGACCATCCATATAAACAAAGATAGATAAATATTTTTAAAATAATTCAACAAATGTAATTTTACAAAACCTTGCAGACTGAAGACACTCTTGATTTTTAGGACCCATTGACATAATCATTATTTATTATATTATATTATATTTTATATTATTATAGGCCTTAACTTCTTGTCTGTTCAAAATAAAATAAAATAAAAAAGTACATTTAAATATGAACTCATGAATGTTTGTTTTATTTTAGGTCTTTGGAGCTGAATTTCCATTAGCAAAGAAAATTGAGAGCCATCTTTTCAATACTCCACAATTAAATAAAATACTAACCTTGACCTCTTTTTCAATCATTTGGTTTTTGTGCTTGTTTTTAGGAGTAGTTCATGTAGTACACACAGTTGTCGTAGCCTGTAGCATTTTTTGGGGAAAAAAAAGCTATAGTAAATAGCATTTAATCCAGCTGCAGTGTTCAAAGGTCTTCTTTCAGAATTAAAGCAATTTTTTTCAGGCACATCTGAGGATTGACTGGTTTTCTGAGACAGTTAAATAAGTTTGCTGTGTGCCAATTTAACAGCTGAGAAGTAAAAAGTTTTTATTGAAGTTGTTTTGATGGCAGTAGTGATAGTATTACAGAAATTCAAGTTATAAACTCCTGAAGAAAGTATATTTTTGTGCTTTGATGAAAAAGTTTGGATTTTTTTCATTCTTATTTTATTTATTATTTCTAATTAAAACCTTTAATGAAGCATATAAATGCTTCTCTCACTACTGCTCATTGGTTCCCTTTACTGAACACACTATACAAGACATATGGCAACATAGACCAGATAAGCCAGCTGCTTCCTTCATGTCACAGAATGACCTTCAGGCCTTAAAATGGCTGCCATGCTGTGATTCCCCTGTCAGCTGAGCCAAGAATCAGAATGGTGAAAAACATGCTGTAGGTAAAGAGTCAACTCCAGTCCATTGATAAAACTAAGTCTATCAGTCTATCAATACCTATGCCCTGCCGATCATGAGATTCCCTGCCTGAATGCCATCATGACTAAAGGAGAAGATAAAAGCCATAGATATCAAGACAAAGAGGCTCCTCACAAATCTAGTATCCTGTGAAGGAAGGAAGGTCTAGTGACCGCGAAGATGCCCTTCATTGATTGATTTATCTACTAAATGACTGTCTCAGGCACCAGAAACCCAGTGTGCCCAAGCAAAAACCAGAAAGAAGCATCATAGAAAGACAAGTCGCTGCATGACACGTACTGATCGAACAACTGAACATGTGGCTGATATCGAGAAATCCTATCAATGGCTAGAATACATAAATAAATAGAATTAATGGAAAGCATTTATTGTCATTACACTGAAATAGAATACGATTACAATGCAACTCAATGGTACACAGTAACACATTAAAAGAATGTAAAAGACATTAACACTCACACCACATAGAATACCTTGTCCTTTCAGGATAAAATGTCAAAGTAAATAGAATCAGTGGTAGGATCAGGGGTAGGTTGGACTGAAGAACAATACAGAGGCTCCACTTGCAGCAGCACAATAACAGGCACTGAGCATAAAAGCAAGATGTTGACCCACTCCAGACAAGATGCCCCTGAAACAGTCCAACATACACATGCACCTTTGCTTAAATATTTCACCTTGTCCATTTACTTTCATATGATTTACAGCAGACTGCATTCTGTGCATTGATTACATGTTTATATAACATTGTAATTGACCCATTCTGATAACTGCATGATTATGGAAATATTGCTGTTATGCCTCTGACAGGGACCTCATCATAATACGGTACTAAGAACAGATATGATTGAGAAAAATAGCACAGTTAAATTAAAATTGTGATAAATTTAATACAAGGAAGGACCAAAAATTTATTGAACACCATAGTTATATCTTATTTTGATTTAATAGTGATTGTAAGTCATTTTAATAATTTGCCCATCTCTCGATACAGATTTTTTATATAAGCTGAACAATTTTCATACATTTAAACCTTTAACTACTCTATCTAAAGCAGAGATTAAAATGGTCTTAAAACATTTACAGCCTTTAGGCATTTAGGTGTTCAGGCCAGTGAAGCAGTTCTTATCAGTTGTAGTGAATTGTGACATAAAAAGTCATTATCCAATCCAAGCTATTGCCCATTTTCCAAGGTTTTTTGAACATTTGCGTGAAATCATATATAAGAGAAAAATGATGGCCAGGCAGTTTTCACATTTCACTTCCAACAAGTCATGCTTCAGTATTATGTGGTAATTACAGCCACAGTTCACCTCTATTGGTTTATTCATAAACTCTAATTCTCAAATAGTAGGGATTAATTTCATTTTCTCAGCTTTAAGGGAAACTTGGATCTATGACATTTGTCTTTTGTGGCAACAGGAATAGAATTAAAAACTTCAAAAGTCACAAACATTAATATTGGCTGGTATAATTGAAATTTACTATTTAAACATCATTCAATAAGTTAAAATGAATTTCAGTTAAAGTAAAAACAAAAACAAATTGAGATCTCTAAACCATTTACATATATACTTACCATAAATGGATTGTTGTTTTTTATGTAAACTTGCTAAAAGCTAACTGTGCAATAAACGTACTTGCAGTGCTTTTACAGACCTGCCTCTAAAACTGGCTTGTTATGACATTAATGTTAATGGTGGTGACTCAGAATGTGCTGACTGCAGATCTGCAGATCTTAGGTGGATCAATACAGACTGCACATATGTAAATGTAGTCATTAAATCTTTTTTCAGTTGGATGTCTGGCTTCAGGGAGTATGCAATAACCAGTGACAGTCATGAGAGACAAATTATTTCAACCTTGAGAAGTTAAGAAGGTCTCCCTTTTGGTTTTGCGGGACATGAGGTCTCATTCTTTGATCTAGACATGCAAAGCGTGCTCACATGAATCTTTAGGGTGGATAAGGGAAGTTAAACATACAAGAATATCTGCACATGCTGAATGCAAATGTAGTGTCATCCCGCTCACATTATCCACAGTAACGGCATCAGCATAACTTGCACGCTAAATGCTCATATATAAAGGTGGAAATGGGCACAGCCACATGAGAACATTTAATCAGAAAGCAAAGTAGTATCCCTGAAGCCTAAACAATGCGTACCTATGCAGATTGCTCCATAAATTGTCTTTCTATTAATGTGTTTGACCTCAGGTACAATATTTTCTGCTTTGTTTTCCATCGTCTGATAGTCAGAGCTTGAAGTGAGAAAAATTGGGGACATGTGCTGAAGTGGAAATGTTGACTGCACTGCACTACCTGACCTCAATTACTTTCCCTGTAGATAAGATAAGCCTGTTTTGATAGATAATTCAACTTCTTCTGAAAACAATGTGGGAAATTATGAGTCAAGTGGCTTTTGTCCCTGTGACTTTTTCCTCCAGTATCTCAGTATGTTGTGGTATGTTTTCAGTACAAAAACCGGACACATCCTCGTCATGTTTTTTTCGTGTGTTCGTTTTTGTTTTGTTTGTTGGCATTTCATACTTGGCCTTTTTTATCTTTTCATCCTTTATGGTATAAAAATAACCACCTAGTATGGATAAGATTATGCTTGCTTTTGGGGAATTTCATACTTCCATTGACAACCACTGATAAGTAATTATCCCTTGTATATTGATGTAATGTTAGGAAGGCCAAACAATATATAGGTAACCTAAATGGGGATAATGAGCATCAATTGCTCAAATAGGGATAATGAGCATCAATGGCAAAAAATGGAAGCTTTATCAACAAGTAACAAAAGAAATACATTGGTTAAGTAAAAAGGTTAAGAGGTATGGGGCAAAATAATTGTGGTAACAAAACTAAGGACGTATTGGGGGTTGGGCAATTATGACAGTTGGAGAAAGCCCAGAACCATTAAAATGAAAAGTGGATCCAGTATGGTCCTTGGTATGTGTTGAATATTCATCAAGTGGCATGACTGTCTGTTGGTTTGATATGGGAAATGGAGACAAATTACATGACAATTCACTTTATTGGGTTAGCAACAGTTTAAATGTGTATTATATGCACTGAATGCTTGATTTTTTTTTTTTTTTAAATTGAGAAACAACAACAAAAATGTTCAATCAAATTAGCCAAGATGTAGTTATTTATATAATTCTATGTGGAGCTATCTTGTGAGGATATGACTAATCACGCTCCAAGATTTCAAAATTATCAGTTGATCATGAAAAGCAGAGAAATGATAAAAAATTATAGCTGAAGTAGTTTTGGTCCTAGATTGTATGGTGTACAGTCACATGGCAAAGACAACACACCAAACTCAAATAGATTACACACACATTTCAATGCCAGATGGGAAATTTCACAAAACCTCTCCAGATCAATCGTGAGTTCAGAGTGAACAAACATGACAGATGAGGAAGACGCATGAATGATAGTTTTGGGACTATTTTTAACAGACAAAGATGTTTTGTCTTCTGTATTTTGGTTTTCCCTCTGTGTCTCCATCATCTCGCTCTGATTTGTAACACGTCACATTCAACAGGCCCTATACCTATTGGGCCAAGGCAATCCAACATGTTAAAAATTCCCAAGTTACAGGCGGAGTAATCTTGACGTCGTTCCGAGTGTACTAGATCACTCTTAACACACCACACACAACAGGAATATCTCCTAAGATTCTCTGTAGAGCCATCACGATAATCTGTGTATCCTTAAGATTGTTGGAAGAGGAATATTGGATCCAAAATTGACATAAAAATCTCACCATGTGAACCAGGCACTAGCATCCTCATTTCAAAACAAAGATTCATTTTCCAACTAGTTTTCTGGTATCTCATGTTATAAAACTGCCATGCTACAGAAACTCAGAACACATTTGCTTTGTATATTTTCAATACTCTACGGCACATACACACAAAGGTATGTTGTGTATATATTTGTTTGTAAATATGACTTTAAAATTAGTAACATCCAAATTATAGTGCAGTTTAATGTGTATAGTTAAGAGGAAATGAAGTTAGTTCTCTGTGGTGCGTAAGGCTGTACTTTTTCCTTTTGCCAGAATAAATAGAATTCTAAAAAATGTATTTCGAAGGTGTGTGCAGTCAGCAATATTTTTTCCTGGCTGCTTCCTGGTTCTTTAAGAGTGCAGGTTCACAAGGGAAGGTAGAGCTACCCCCGAGATTTTTTTCACCTGTGCTGACTGTCTATTGCAGTCTTTTCCTGTCCTGGCACGCAGCTGTTGAGAACCAGATTTGATGTGCACAGGGCAGACTCAGTGAATGTAGTACTGAAATTGTGTCAGGCATTGCTAACTTCTTTGCTGAGAAAGTAATTTCCTGACATAGCCCTGTTCAAAATGAGTCCAAGCACTTTTTAAATGATGTTCTTATATTGGGCCTTAATAGGTACAGTTTTCAGGTATCTCCTATAGACATTATCTCTACAGGCTTTGTGTCTCCCTAGCTGTTCAATCTTTCATTGCAGACTCTTTGCCATCTTGGATAGAGCGAGTGATCTTTGGTTATGTGAAAATCTGAAGAGTTTGACAGTTGGGTCCTTGGAGGTAGACTCCTTGGTGTAGAGTGATAAGAGCAGTGGACACAGGGACACATCCCTGTGGGGTAAAAGGGCTGACGGCCAGATGTGATTTCCCCAGGCCTCACATGCTGTTCTCTGCCTGTCAAAACTCTTGTGAATCAATGACAGACGACTTATGCTATACTGGTAGTCACTTCCTTTACTCTGTGGCATACGTTTATATCAGATGTTTTTGTCTGAAAATTAGCAGATATTATCATCATTACATGACATTATAAATTATTTTGCTTTCCTCATCAAAATAGAACATTCTTCTTATGATCCTATTATTAACCTGTGTTATAAAATCTTAAGGTTTTCAGCTGAAAGAGCTCAGAGGACCCCTATAAATTCATTTTTGTGCTCCAAGTAAACACACAAAATTTCTTTCAAACATTGTTTACTTTTTTAGTCTTGAAAAATGGCAATGGAAGCCTTTGTAGACAACTTGAGATGTAAAAAGTAGCTTGTCGTGCTGATCTTTGAGTTTCTATTACTTGTCAGCAGAATAGATAAAAAACGTAGATAAAAAAACAAATCATACTGCCTCTTTTTTTCAGAGTAAAGGTGTGTGTGAATGAATAACATGTTTTCTTAACCAGACACTTTGTAGATTTTTTTTTTTCTGAAATCTTATTTTCTTTCTGTCCTCTGTTACCTATGAATACTCAATGCAGAGTTTATTTCTTGAAGGATAAACTTGCACTTGTAATATTAGATTTTGCTTTTCCTCTGATTGAAAAAAGCAAGCTTTCAAGAGAATTTATGTTTGCAAATTTCTCCTATTTGCAATTCCCTCTGAATTTCAGATGGAAAAAAACAACACCCAGACATTGGCACAGCAGACAGATTTCAACACACATGAAGGATAGGCAGAGCAAAAGTGCTGAAAATTCAGCATCAACATAATGCTCCACTGTGGATATTAATTCCCTTTACCCGGGCTCATATTTTTCAAGAAAATTAATTCTGCTGACTGATTTACTTTTGTAAAAATCTAATAGTATGCCACTACTATGCTTACTCGTCTGGAACTGATGGGGAAAAGAAAATATAAATTGAGAACTCCTTACCATGTGGACTGATATTTAATAGAGATTGAAATTCATTCTCATTTTTATTAATACAAACCTTTCTTTAATTTTAATAGCAGGCTTTATACCTGGAGAATGAAATAAAAGGGAGTGATGAAAGAAGGATCATTAGGATATCATTAGAAAAATGACATAAAGTCAAATAAATGCCAATAAATACAATGGTATCCCACTGGTACCATGTCAAAGTGACATTTTCTGAAATAACGATCTTACTAAATGATTCCAATGTGAAAACATGTGCCATGAAATACTGTTGGCCTTTTCACCTGAGCTATATGGGTGACATTTCTCCTTTCAACTCTAAGAAGCATAGTGAAACCATGATGTCTATTTGTTTTTTAGCAGAACCAGCATTCCACTATATTTTACACAGTTTGCAAGATGGAGAGGACATTTTAAAAACAAGCCGTTTCTGGTTTGTCACTCTCACACGCCCACAGACTGCATGTTCCAGCCTCAGCTCCGTCTGACAGCATTGAATCTATTCTCTGTCCTCTGAATAGGCAGAAGCCCATACATTAAAGAGAGACTCAATCAGTTTTTTTTTTTATTTATTTATATACACTTTCTGTTGTGTAATATGTCTTTGTTATGTTTTTAGTTTTTGTACTTTTCCAGACTAAACAAAATGTTTTTACAAATTTGAGAAAAGCAAATGCTCACACAAAGAACAGACATGAGCAGAGAACAAGGTTATGCCTTTCATAACAAGTGGTGTATTTGTGATGTTTTGAAGATCGTAGCTTGTAGACTTTTCTTTATAATTTTTGCAACACATTTAAGTAATATGACATTCCCAAACTTAAACATAGAGGGGAAAACACAGAAAAAGTATCACTTTTGTTTCACCAATTTGTAAAACATTTTTGTTGTGAAAATGTGTTGTTCCATGTAACATATCTTAGTAGAATTAAATTCAGTGACAGCAGATTTAAATCTATATATTTTATTAAGAATCTTTCTGCTGACATCATAAAGCACACCTCCCTTCTGTTTGACCTCAACAGTGACTTGGAAAGAACTGTTTCCAAAGTCATTGCCGCTTATCTCATAAATCTGTTCTTCATTTGGCTGTTAAATATTTAAAAAGCAAATTATGCCAAAAGATGAACAGTAAATGATACATATTAAAAGAAAATATAAAAACTGTGATATTTAGAATACATATAGTTACCTGATTATAAAGATTTTGAGATACTTTTGTATTTCATTATAATCTGTTCAGTGATAATTCTATATTTTTTTTATTAGTGCCTTAAGTGTTTGGATTATCTGACTTCTTTTCCAGTAATTAAAAAGGAAGCAGACAAATACTGTTCAATGTAATTAACAATTTGTCCAAGCTCTATGTGTGACTGAAACCTGTTTAGAATTTTTCAAACTACATCTTTTCTAGAAAAATTATTTTTTGTAGTATTTTTAGTATTTTATTGTATCATACCTTTTACTTTTAATCTTATTATAAAGCCATGGTAGGCAGCCTTATTCCCCATTGTATCAAATTGGGTGTGTTGGTCTACCATATGAAATCCAGATAAAGTACTTTGAAGTTTGTAGTTTTAAAAAAAATGTTAAAGGGATATGACAACTTTAACCAGGTACTGTACTTCATTAGAAGGAATAGTTTTATAATGCTTTAGGGAAAGACAATCTTCCATGCATATTAGAAGGACAGAGGATGTACCCACTTCATCTATTTCTCTCTGAATTTTAAATGGACATTTTTATACCTTCAATTGTCTTTATTACACTTGAGCACTCCAGTTTCCCAACATGTTTTTACCCTTCACGGATCTCAGACTCTGAAGAAGAGAGCCTTTTAAGTGCTTCCCTTCTGAGTTGAAATGCGTTTACACCTAAGACACTTCTCTTCACCCTGCAATCAAAGATGGTTTCCCAGTGTGCAGCACCCAAATGGGAAGCTTTTGTTGTGCGTATTTTTATGTGAAACCTAAATTGTAACTACACTAAATGGTTTAAAACTGGACTTTGTTCAACACATGAACATTATCAACAGAGTTTTGACTTTGGCGGGGGGTTTTTACTCATGAGTAAGTGTTTTTAAGTGCTCAGCTTTATGTAAGTATCTGGAGGATAGGCTTACAACACTGCTTTGATATAATCTTTGAGTTATTTTTAAGTTTCGCACATGCATAGCACATTCTTCCATGTACAAACACACGCTTGACAGTATCAGGTCTGCTGAAAGAGTGTTTACTCCTAAAAACCCTACTTTCTTCCTCAGCTCAAATATTTAGGGTGAGATTCTCAAAAACTCTTTTGAATTGAAGTAATTGGCTTGTGTTTAAATTGAAATTTCATAGGCAGTAGATTTCCACACAGAGCTGGGAGGCTCAAAGAAGGACATTCCTTTGGCTTTACTGATGTGAGGTATATGTGCGTGCACAGACATGTGTCCAGCTTGATTAGTATTCTATCAGTAGAGCCATATGAAAGTGTCATCTCCCTCTTTTTCAAGTCACCCCACCCACTCATCTCTGCTGCTCCCTTGCTCGGTTCCCTTTCTATTCAAAGGTCCAGAGTGTGCCCTGTGGGCAGCTATTAATGAGGAACTTTGTGGTGAGTCTTATTAAACCTTAATGACACACAGCCACCTGTCTGGATTTCAATGCAAGTAGGGCTCAGTCATCAACACAGAGAATCTCTAATCTGTGGATCGAAAAGAAGGTCCCCTGCCAAGGTAGGTCTCTCTGTGATCTTCCACATGTTTCCAGTGAAGCAGGGAGTTTTGAAGTCAAATTTAAAGTTTTTTATTTTTCTACACAGCCTATCATCTTATTTGCCTTCCCAGGTTATAAGATGCACAAATGGAGAACAGGCATTTCTTCGTGTCATCCAAGTAGTTAAAGATATACGTTTATGAGTGGCCATATTTAGCTATTCACAACATATGACACGTGGCATCTCTATCTGCATATCTTATAGATCAACATAGGGGAAAAGTTGTAGTTTAAATGCAAGAATAATGAGAGAGATTTCTTTCAGACAATTCTATTACTTTGTTCAAATTCAAATGTTTGAACATATCACTTAGACTTGCATACTGCCTGACCTGGGTGACATTGGCCATGTAGTTTGAATGGTAAACATTTTGTCAAGAAAATCCGAGCTCATCCCACTTCCCCATGCTGGAGATTTTAGTTTAACAGTAATAATAAATAAAGTTATCTTTAAAATGAATCACTCAAGTGACATCAAGGCCCAACAGTAGACTTAAGTGTCAATAAAGTTAGTTTAACAGTAATAATAAATAAAATTATCTTTAAAATGAATCACTCAAGTGACATCTAGGCCCAACAGTAGACTTAAGTGTCAATAAAATAAATCTAGTTGTGTGTGTTGTTTTTGTCTCATGCAAACTTTGCTTTAATTCTACTTTTTTCTATCTAATCATAAGAAATCATAGTCAGTCAGAGAGAGTCATTAAACAGGAAAAGCAGGTTTCCTGGAAAAAGAGGAAGTTTCCAGCCTGCAGATTTATAAAAATAGCTGAGACTATTTTAAAGCATGAAAGTTTTAAAAAATTAAATCTAAACATTTTGAGTAATTTGATAAGATTCAAAGTAAAATACTTATATTAATATTGATTTACTTGTAATAATACTTACACTTATATTTGTGGGAACTACAAGAAAAACAAGTAACTGTAACTTTAGTAGTAAATAATTAGAATCATGTATTATTCTTGGTTTCTTTTCAGAAAAACATCTGTAATAACTCACATTAAGATTATAATAAGAGTAACTAATAAGTTATGGTTATAAAATCATAAATGAATGATAGATCAGAGAAGCTGAAGAAAATAAATGTGATATAAGTTATGGTTATAAAATTATAAATGAATGCTAAATCAGAGAAGCTAAAGAAAATAAATGTGATATAAATGTGATTTTGACATTGAACTTGAAATGGTGTAAAAGGTTGTAAAACTGCAATTAAACATCACTGATATGTTGGAGGTAGATGGTAGGTGAAAGGTGACAGGAAGGGAAAAAGGGGAACTAACAGGAGAGCAGAGATGATCAGCACCTTATATGGAAACAGGAGGTTGAGCAGCCCTGAGACATTGGCACAGACATCATGACATGATGTCTCTTAAGACAGTGACGGATATGAGATCATCTGTCTAAGCAGACAGATGAACCCTATATAAGGTGGGTGCAAAAGAGGAACCTTTCGTTGGATCCTCCGGGCAGCTTCGAGCCAAGATCGAGATGGACAAAGAACTCTGCAGCTGAAGAAGAGCCGGGGCCACGGAGCCGGAGACTGTCCTGCACATGGAGACCAACCCGTCTGGCCCACAATCTGTGGCTTCGAATCGCACTTCTCTCATCGGCTGGGTTCTGACCCCAAAGACAAAGATGAAGACAAAGACAAGGAAGAAGAACTGGTGCCTTTTTTCCTGCCAGCACCAAGTCCTGTGTGACCTCAGCATCCATGCGGAGAGGAGGCTCATCAGACCTGCGGAGATCCTGGCCTTCGCCGATCAACATCTTCCTCCTGCTGCCACACCTTCTTCGTCGTCGTGCCAGGTCTGGGGTTCGAAACGCCAAACTCCGTCCGTCTCGCTCAAAGGTTTCCTTTTTTAGTTCTCAGTGTCAGCAGTAGGGAAAGATAGACTAGATGATTGATTTTACTTATTTGATTATTTCTGCTACTGAATTAAGCTGTACTGACCCTTGCAAAAATGCCTTACTAATAAAATATTTAGCATAAAGAAAATCTAAAGATGTTGTGGACATTCAGTTAATGAGTCGCCTTAAAGTTCTTTGATGGTTGTAAAATAGCTGTGATGTTTGATTCTGGAGAGGAAGAGGTGGAAAATGTTTTTAGGTTGCTGGTAGCCCATATTTAAAACCTCATCCTTGGGACTCGCCCGAGTCACTAAAACCTACCTGGTTCAATAACAAATGCAAGTTGTAAAATAGAGAACGAGCGACCGTTAACAGGTGTGCTCTGTGAAACTAGTTGGCTGTAGGCTGCTCAGTCTGGCTAATTCACAGGGGGAAGAAGGGTGGGACACCTGGATGTAGGCCGTCAGATAACCAGGCGAATCGTTTCTCGAAACCAGCTTAAACAGAGTTTACTTCAGTTCTGGACAGGGTAAATCCCAGCAGATTTAGGAAACTCAACGTACCCGTTAGACGGAGAGCTGGTAGCACATCTCCCCTCTCAGAAGAGGAAGTATGAGAGTGAGAGAGTAGAGACAGAAAGGAGGGGGGGGGTGTTGCGCAACAACAATTTTTATTAGCAGTATCTTTCCACAAGAAAGGGGTTCAGAATAACTTACAAAAGTTATTTCAGTTGAAATAAAAAATACTTTATTAATTCCACAGGGAAGTCAAATGTTTCTCAGACAGTACAGTTTTCTTGAAAGAGTTGTTGTAGATGCTGATGGCTATGGGCAGGAAGAATCACATGGGCATAAAGCTGGTTAAGTGTATGATTGTTGTAATGCCAATAAGGGTTTTTGCATTGATAATTGAGGAGAGTGTAAGTAGTTTTCAGCTTTAGAAATAAAGTATATAAGTACAGAGGCTTTTTTGTTTCATAAGTTATACTTTTATTTCCATTCTTTTAATATCATATTTCCCTGAAATTTTTTTAAAAACTTTGTCATTTAATGAAATGCCAGTAGTATAAATACATTTAAGTTGATGTGTAGTTTGGTGCAGGCCTACATTGAACAATCTTTGACTTGGCAAGGATTCTAATTAACGTAACCAGAAGCTTGTACATTCGTTAGGTTAAAGTTACTGATGTGATGATTTCTTGTTAATTTGAGAAAAAACCATTTGCCTTATTCTGGAGGTCTCATGAAGGTGCTATAAAACATAACATTTATGTCTGAAATAAAAAATATGCAGGAATTATTAGTAAAACTGTATTTCATCTGGACCTTTCTGAAACCTGAAACTGAAATGATTAAAACTAAACCTCCCCAAGTACTTCATTAGAGATCTACTCATGACTTACAAGATAATGACTGGTTTTCAGTGCTACTCTTCATGATAAAGCGCTACACTCGTATTTGTCCAGTTATTTTTATGTTTTCTGTCAGTCAGTGCATTGAGTGCCACAGTCTTATCTCAGCAGCCCTTTGCTATGCTGTCAAGCTTTTTCATCCAGTCCCCTTAGTCTTTCTGATGTATGCTCGATGTCAAGGCCTAAACTACAACCTATTAGTGGTGATGAATGGTCACAATGACTGCTGTCTTCTTGTGGTTGTTGCAGCTCAAACGTGTCGTTAATATAATATATTATGTTAGCAGTACAAGCAATGAACAGAAAAGATAATCCAAACATGTAGTTAAAGAGCTTTTTATTTAACACTTACAAGGTGCCAGTTTCGCTCACCCCGTTAGACAGTTCGCAGATTAAAAACCACTCTGGTCTAGTTAGTTATTTGAAAAGCATTTCATCTGCTGAGCAGGACAGATTAGTCCAGAACTATTCTCAGGTGCATTTCTCTGTTACGGTGATCATTTTATCTTTGTTAAAATTACATTCAAACAAAGAATTAACAGAAAATGTTATACACTTTATCATGCTTTTTAGTACTATCAGAGTGCAATTTAAGGAAAATACACTAAAAACGTTGAGGTTGATGCTAATATAATGTTCCCAGGGTGAGGATCAAACAAAATAAAAATTAAAAGATTTCTCACGACATGAGCTTCGCGGTAAAACATGTATTGTGGTTTTAGATTATGAGAACAGTACCACTGCTTTCAGTGATAAAGTGATTTTCCCCTTAAGGACCATGTCAATTAATTCGACTTGAAAAACTCAGCAACAATACCCGTATTGGGACTTGAAGGTAAGATAAGAAGTTTTGAGGCGAGGGCAGCATGGAGAATGGAGAAGCATTGCAAAGCTTTCTTCACAACCTGGAGCCTTTTGCATGGTTAATTAAAGGAAATTAAAAGAATTGCCAAACTCACAGATTGACCTGAAATATTTAAAACATGCAGATTTACTTTGAACCAAAACAATCAATGAAAAAATAATGTAACATTAAAACCAACTGTTTGAAGCATAGAAAACCCCTCAAAATCAGTGACAAGATTTTGAATTCTTCACAGAAAGTCCAGGGTGATGTAATTTTGATGTAAATGGCCAGGCAACAAGGGAAAGTATTTTTTTTTATTAACTTTATAGTTCATATTAACATGTTTGTTTTTAATTATTAGCCATGCAAAAAAGTAGCTTTTTGACACGACTCGTGTTCTGAGGTGTCATTTCCAGGGATTCTGTCTGACGGATGCACTTTGATGAAAACAATCTTTCCATGTGACAAAAGCTTGCTCCATCTGCACAAAGAGCTTCTCTATCTACTCTGAAGAATACACTCCGTTTCAAACATCAGATGTTAAAATAGATGGTCCCTGTCCTCTACATATGGGGAACTGATGCCATATCTGAACCCAATAGCAAAGACGTGGTTTGCTGGCATAACTCCACTTATGCATGTTGGTATGTGTACACTGGTTTAATGTAACGGTCATCTGTTTTACATGACAAAAACTTTGAAATTTTTAGATCAGTTGCAGTGGTGTTTCAGAACATATTGCAAAAGACTTAAAAGTTAAAATAGTTTAAAAACATCTTAATTTTTCAGAGACTGCAACAGTTTGGCTTCTCAAGGCTTTTGTAATCAAAGACAATCTTTCTGTATAAAGATGGAAGGCTTTTTTAAACCCTATATTTAAAAAGACAGTATTTAGGATTATATTCTAACAAAACAATTACTGACTCACCAGAAGACTCAACTATTGAGGCATCTCAACACAAGACAGCTGTGCAACTCATCTAAAAGTAAGCATTTCCATTAACCTATCAGATTACATGCTATTCAGGAAAACAGAGGGTTCAAAATTCTATAAGCATGAACTATTTGACATGTTTTCAGAAACTACTTTGTTCTAAACCTATTCATCGTTTCATGCTACTTTCACATAGTACATAACAAAAACCTTTTTGGCTTTGGCAATTTTTAGATGTTTTTTTGGTCATTTTTTTAATTAACTTTTCATCTTTTAAAATATACAAAAGCAGACCCAAAACATACATATGTGGTAAAAAGTGGCACTAAATGAGAAATAATACAGTGAACTCTTTACTTTTTGATCTGACAATTGACCCCATATTTGATTTAATTTTATCTGGATTTATCTTAGGAATTAACAGTTCTCTGTGATGAGTTTAATCCATTCTTCGGTCTGAGGCTTATGGGAACCTTTCCAATTCCTCAGTCTTGCAGCCACCCACCACAAATCCAAGAATTTTTTTAGATCCTCCCTGAGGTATGAGACATTTATCTCCCAAAAGACTCACTTAGGATGATTTAAGTATTTATAGGCCAGTCCATTTTTTTCAAATTTACAGTGATCTCCATCCAAAAAGGAAACACAGAGGGGCCATTAATATATCTACTAGTGTCCTTGCCACATTTTCTACATTTGAAGGCTTTGAGTAATTTTGTGATTTTTTTTCTAGATAGGTTTGAGTCAGTTCAGTCGGAATCCAACTTACTCTACTGTGAAACAAAGCATGATCATGGTGTGCCAGGAGAAAAAAAAAAATACACATTTCCGGTGATATGTATTTGTGTGGGCAGCCCAAATGTGCTGCAACATCATGTTTCAGGGTAAAATAAGAGGAATGCTGTGGATTGGATATAACACGCGGCATCATGAAAGCCTCAGGGGAGTTTGGACAGGGGCACAGACAATGACACATCTGTGACCTTTATCTTTTTCAAACAAAAATGAATCACTGCAGCATCCTACACTGACATGATGAAAAGTAATAGTGCAAGGCGATACACTTATCCTGTTTAAAATATTCTATTTGATTATGTAGGATAGCTGAGATGTCACACAAAAACCTGGAGATATGAGGTGAAGTCTAAGACGATTCAAATTATTTATTTATATATATATATATATATATATATATATAAACGTTGCATGTTAGGTTAACTGACCCAGCTATATGTTTCCTTAGGAGTGTGTGAGTGCATCATTGTTTATCTTCTATCTGTTTTGTCATGTGACTGCTGGAGATAGGCACCAACTTTGTATCTCTATTTTTGTATTAGATGGATGGATGGTAATTTGTTTGTCGCTTTTTTAATAATATAAGTGTCTAATTGAAAAATAATACTGTGATATATAAAATAAGTAATCACAAAAAGAGTATTAACTTAAAATCTTACAGAAAAAAAAACAATGTATGATAACAATTGTAGGGTTGACTTTTCTGATGTTATATTAGAAAAAAAATTCTTACTGCACATTTCAAAATCTAGACATTTAAAAGCTTTTTGGCCTCTCCACAAAGGTTGCATTTCATAAATAAACCAAATAGCCTTCTCCTTTCATGTTTCAGGTTTTCCTCTTTATACTTGACATGCATCAGATGAAAAATAAATTTAAGTGGTTGAAAGCGTAAATTAACCCATTTGCCCATCTCTGTTGCTTCCACTTCAAACTGCTAAATCAGTCTTCCCTGAAGGATTTTTTCCTATTTGATAAGAGGTCTATTGGAGTGCATTGCCCAGAGCTACCTGTGATTCACACCTTATCTCTTCTTGCTTTTTCATGGACAAAATGCTCATAATATACCAAATTTTTGCTTTACACAACATATGCTGTTCCATGTAGTTTTCACAGTACTAAATTCTTGCCATGGTTCCACAATGGCATCTGGTTGTAAAAGTCAGGAAGCCCCATTGTATATGCTATAAACTTTCCTCCTGTAATTTAATTTATTTAGTAGCAATTAATAAGCCACTGTTGAAGAAGGGACAAATGAATCAGTAACTATACAACAATATCTATTAGATTGATAGACAGATCTTTTTGTGAGAATATTTTTAAAAAGTATCATACAAGGCTTAAGCTTTGCAACCAAATGTGGACTATCATAAGTAGTACCCCTCTGCCTTTCCTATAATGGAACCTATTAAACATGAACCACTGTTAAATTATTCATAAGTCCTGTGAGAAGCCATAGGCTACTTCATCAGTCAGTCGCCCCACACTAGATTAGTGTGGTGAATTTAAATACCTCACACTGTGGTGTGGCCTTTCATCAGTCAGATCTGTGATATTAACCATATACTGTAAAGGATGGCTGGTCCCACAGGGTTTTAAAGGTGAAGACAAGGTGGGAGTGCTGTAATACCAGTGAGGGTTGTAACACAGTGGTTCAAATGGAATCCATTTGGAAAATATAAAATCTTTTCTTATAGCAATGCGAGTCAGATTTTGTGCCCAGCACCACCAGCTTATCCAGAATTACTGAATTATGGCTTCAAGAGGACCAAAAGGATTTAGGTCACAGGTTAAACTCAATTATCTGAATTATTTTTTGGCCTGTTTTATTTATTTTATGGCAGACTAAAACTGCAAATTGGATAGCTGTGCACAACCGCATGCTCTTCTCTGCCTACTGATGGAAACATTCAGAGTTTAATGACTTCTAACCTTGTTACCTTGGTTTTCTTTTGAACTGGTTGTACTGTCATGGTGAGTGGTGGTGAAGGACTGAAGCAGTAACAGGACATCAGCAAAAGCTTTAAAGAAGGTTGCATATTTAATAAACAGATGACAATAATCGGCATCCAAGGAGCACAGGAACCAGAGATAACAACAGATGATCAGCCAACAAGTGAGCAGGGGAAACAGACTTTAATACAATATCGAAGAAAACAAGCAGAAGAAAACAAGCAGATGCGATTCATGGAACTTGGTTGCTTTTCTACCAGTTCATTGGTTTAGAGGCACAACAATCACAATGCAATTGCCTTTTTAAGAAAAGAGGCTACTTTTTAAAAATATATTCTAAAAATAAGAACTGATAAATAAATACCACACCTCCTGGTGGTCTTGGCTTATCAGCAGCAGGAATATCTCAATTATTTGTACAGTTGAGCAATATTGGCAGCATTATAGTAATAAACTCTCATGCACAGGTGACAGGTTGTACATATATTTAGCATAGACTTGGTTAAACAGCTTGCATTTTTCAAAATCTGAACTCTTATAAAGTGTTATTTTTCAAGTAAAGCCTCTATCTAAGATCTGAACCTTTCTCAGTTTGCATAATTCTGACCTCAGGAGAAAATTTTAGACACTCCAAAAAACCTTACTATAAAAATAGAAACTATCCATTAACAAATCCATCTTGTAGTTGTAAAGTAAATGCTTTGCTTCTTTATAAGTCACCCTTTAACCCCCACTACAAGCTGCAAAAATTGTGGACAGTGTTTATTTGACCCTGTTATAGTATCTTGTGGCCAGCAAAAAAAACTTTTGTGTTGCAATTTTCTGGGCCTTCAGGACAAACGGATGAGTTTGCATCGCTTTTAACCTCAGTTACCTCCGTTTGTCTTTTAAAGCACTACCCTATCGGTGACCTAAAGCATGTCTAACTAAATGGTGGGGAAACTATTAGCAAGAGAAAGACCAATGCCTAATTATTTATGAAGACAATTATCCCCCAGGAGTAGTTTCAATATGTCTATGCTTCTGTGTGTGAGAGACTAGCAGTCAGAGAAAGACTGAAAAAGAAAGCTCAGATTGTGTAAAATGTGCACAAATACAGCTTTTGAAAGGAGTCTGAGAGCCAATGAGGCCACGCTGCTGTCTAACGCAAAAACATAGGTCTCTTTATTTGGGTCTCAATTATTCAATGAGAAAGCACCCTCCCCCTCATGAGTACAGAGCTGATATTGGACTCTACATTACCTTCCGACAGGGGAATAGTGGGACTGCAGTACATTCCACCTGAGAGGCTTTTCTGGGACCAGGCACCGGCTGTGCCCCTAATGACATCATCTATTTCTCTGGGCCTCCTGGAACACAATTATGGTGATTTACAATTTATTCACATCTGTTGTTGTGTTGAATTCTTTTGTACTCGTTTCAGCTGTTCCGAGCTGTGATCTACTTCTCTGCTCCAGTGGTACAGTGAGTAGCCTTTGGTGGATCAGCAAATACCACGTTAAAATGTGTTGAACATCAGCATGCAGTTGAACATTTGTCAAATCACATACAGAACCACCTGTGTTGACCCCCATCTGTACTGTACTCATGGTCTAAATAGTCAGAATTGGACAAATACCGTTAGTGAAGCTCTCAACACATCTGTCACTTCAAATGAGCTGCTGCTGAACAGCAATTATTGTGAATTACAAAAATTTAATTAAATATATTGAGTCAGACAGATGTCATGCACGATAACCTTCCATGAGCAGCCTGCAATATGATGAAAGTGGATAATTCTCCAGCTCAGTGTTAAATGATTATATTGATTTTAAATGTCACAGGCATAGCAGTATTTGGAACACTGTCATAAATGTTAACATATAGACTAAGTAGACATTCACAAATAAACATTCAATTTGATCTAGTTTAAGAGAAAGAGAGGTATTTGAAATCTGTATTTTTGGGGACTGATTCCAACAAATATCACAACAATTAAAATACATTTATTGGGAAGGTTTAATTTTATCATTTTAATTTTATATTAATTTAATTTGAATCTTTCTAGTGTAATGCCTTTGTTAACATTTTGGTTACAATTCTCACATTTACTTAACATTAATTTGTTTACATGATCAGATTGACTTGACTACCAGTTCATATTTTGGTTTAGAAATCGCAAACGTGCCTCAAGATGACATTTGTTGTAAGCTATTTAAATAAAAGGATCTGAATAAAATTTTATCTGGACTTTCTTTCTTTTTAGATATGC
Organism: Xiphophorus couchianus; assembly: GCF_001444195.1. Classification (NCBI taxonomy): domain Eukaryota; kingdom Metazoa; phylum Chordata; class Actinopteri; order Cyprinodontiformes; family Poeciliidae; genus Xiphophorus; species Xiphophorus couchianus. The sequence goes on from NC_040247.1 coordinate 9,446,818, forward strand.
AAGTCAAAAGTCAGACATTTTGATTTCCAACAATTCAGTTGTGAATTTTGACTTTTTCTCTTCCCTTTTTGTTTACTTTTGTGGTTTTAACCAGAGAAAAAAGCGAAGAATAAAATTGCAGGGAAATGAGCAAAGAATTCAATGTCCTTTCCATTTCCTTGAATCTTTACTCAATTATGAACACAATCTCTTGTTTGGAAATTTTCTTGTTTTTCCGTCAGTCATATGTAACACATGAAGCAAAAATGAAGTAAAATATCCAATATTTACTTGTATTAGAATAATCCTTCAATGGGAAAATTCAGGCTGACACACAAGAACATAGCAATAAAAATAAAGTAGGACACTATATTTTAGATTACCTGTAAACTTACACTCAATTGTCACTCTGTCACCTGGATTTTCGCTACACTAAATTGCAGATTGCAATAACTCAAAGCTTCCCCAAAAATTCCAAAATGTGTATATCATCTGGTTGCCACTTGGTAAAACTTTATTTCTTTAACCTTTATTTTATCAGCATAAAAATCCATTGAGATTAAAAACCTGTTGTAAATCACCTTGGCCACCATTTGCAATATGACATACCTCATGAACATGCTTAATAAATGAAAGAGAATTTCTTATCCTGTTTATCACGCATACTAAAGTCACAGACTGTGCACACATCACAGAGGCTTCCACCATCATCTAGTTCATATTAGCAAAGTATGCACTTGTCACTCACTGGCATGAGTGACAAGTTAAAAGAAAGTCTTAAAAGAAGTGATGCAACTTAAAAATTCAGATGGCTATATTGAGGGAAGGTGGACGTTTTGAGGTTTCAAGGTAAAGGGAGGTTTATTAATGAGCAACGAATAATCTGAGGATGAACCTTATTAAGTAGAATTTAGTTTTTTCACTTAATGCTTGTTTTTTTTATAGGAAGTTGTTAAACCGGTATGATGATTAGTATACTGCAGTTGCCAAGACTGACTTGAGGAAATTAAGAACCAAAGAGATAGAGACAAATTTTAATTTTGTCTGTAGACCTACTCCAAACCAAAAATTAACAATACAGAGGCGAGATGGGCGTAAACTTCCTGTATCACAGTGAAAATGTAATGCAAGAATATCTCACAATTAAAGTGGCTAGAGTATTGCTTTATCTACCAGCACCTTTACTTAAAAGAAATCCTGCTAAAGTGAAACAAAAATGTGAATGTGGTTGGAATGACAGTTCTTTTCAGCTGTTTCTTTTGCATAATTGAAAAGTTATTCACCACTAAATCATCATAGAGCACATCAGAAGCATTAGCATATAATCTTTGAGTTTTACCATAAAGTGTAAACTAAGCACAGTTCTCATGGAAATTTTAATTCAGCGTACTGCATTTTTTTGTGTCTGTAAATCTCACCGTGAATGGAATATTTCTTTACATACACTGCAATGACATGAGTCTATGCAAACACCCCAGCTGCACACTTCAAAGAGCAGCATTGGTACAGCTCAGCAGGGAAGGGAATCAGGCCCCAAAGAGACCATGGAAAAAAATAAAAAAGCAGCCTACCATTTTCGATGCTCAGCCAGTTTGACAGAGGTTATGCTTCTCATCTTCTTTCTCTCCCTCTAAACTTTCTGCCATCCTCCCAAAAGCTAGAAATTAAAGATTACAGATTATCTTTGATATTCGTCCTGCACCTTGGGCAAGTTGAGTCCAATTAAACTTTTTTGGAAGACGTCGTAGAATTATAAAATTATGCTCTGCATTAAAGCTTATATGAAGGTCTACCTGTTCAGGTAAAATGTAGATTAAAAAGCCTACACAACACAGCAACGTTTATAACAGGTGAAAGGCACAAGTTTAAATCCAATTCAAATGTTTTTTTTTTGTGAAACGATAGATGAAGTGTGCCAATAGAAGAGACTTTAAGACACAATGAAACAAAATTACCTATTTCCCACAGAGGGTTAGACTGCTTCTTATCACCGGAATGAGAAAAAAGTGGTCAAATTCAACATGTCAGGTAAAGGCTACATTCACAATATGTTTATTATTATTTATTTTTTTACAGAGGGATTGAATTGGACAGTTAAGAAATGTTGTGGAATAGCTCCAGAAGGAAAAACTTTCCAAACCTAACTTAACATATTTCACAAGTTGACTCTGGTACATATACTGTACTTTCTATTACTTTTTGGCAGTTCTTTCCTTTTACATTTGACAGTACTGAATTTGGTATGCACATTGAACACCAAGCATTTGTTTGGTAAGAAAACAATAACACCAAACAACCAATAATGTTTAACATTGAATAATGTTTAACATTGAATAACATTGAATCACATAATACGTGAAATGTTGTCACAGTTGCTATGATTCAAAGACATGACAGTCACATACCTTAATAGAGCAATGCACCTTAAGAGAAAGCATTATGGCTTTTCAGTAGCATAAAACAGGTTGTGCGCTTTAAATTTAATTTAAAGGTGTCAGATAGTAGAGAGCAAAATAGACCCACCACTATTTTCACATTATTATACAGAATAAATAAATAAGATAAAATTATATTTCATTTTTCTTCCACTTCTCAGGTATACTTTGTGCTGGTATGCTCTATTAAATTGCACTAAAAGAGTTCAACGGTTATTTGACAGTAAGCTTTGAGTTGAGTTCTACACAATGTTCATTCTGAATATTTGCTCACATATGCACAAAACTTTTTTTCTCTCACCTACTTCACTTTTGATCATTCATGTGACAAGTCTTGTCATCTAGAAGCTTTCAGAGTAGTTCCACCTTAACCACAGCTGTTAAGTGACAAATATTCTGGAAACGAGCTATAAAGCAAAGAGCACCACTAAACTAAAACACTTTAATTAAACGTCTCACATTGGAGCTCGGGAAGTCTGGAGGTAAGCTATATTTTTCTTTAAACAGGCATTCAAGGTACATTATGAAAGTCAATTAGCTTGTTGCAGGCAGATATTAATGTAATTTATATTTTTCAGATAATCCTAAAGACAAGGGTGTGAACCGAGTAGCACATGAAGTGCTGATCATGTAGTCTTTAAAATGGTTATTAATCCTGTATGAGGCGAATATGAATAATAATCACAAAATCTCTACTAGTCCCTGCTTAGCACTTTCAGGTATGGCACATCTACACACAGTTAACCTACATTCAGGTAATACAACTACTAAATTATGTATTTAAAAGAAACTAATATTGTCAAAAATGATAAACTTTCTTTATAGTGTGTGTGTAGATAACGCAGGAGGATGCAGTTCTTACACTACTGAAATAGTGCTCTGAAAGCATCTGATAAATGTTTTCTGGGGTTTAGAGAAAAGCAGCATATAACACAGTAATCTATAAATATTGACTTTAGTGGTGAATGGGGACATGCTGACTGATTGTCTAGTATCCTTTTTTGTGGATCTTAAGACATTTATGGTTGCATTCTTTATATAAAATGTGACAGTTGAACATTAATAAGTGCAATTTTTGTCAGCATAAGATTTTTGTCTTGTTCTGAGTGTCAGGGACCCTCTGCATGCAAATCTTACTTGCTCATATGTGCCCACTGAGAATAATCGTAGGATGATGGACGATCATTGTACCTGTGATTAGGGACACGGTTCCAGGGATGCTTTGTCACCTTCACTTGAGCAGGAATGCCATCAATGCCTGAGGCAAGTCTGAAAAACACATAAAATATAATTGGAATAGAGGTCAGGAAGCCAACTTTAAAGATTATGTTATTACAATTTCCTCTACATATGTTTGAGAATTAACTGACAACCTGATGGAAAGATTTTTACTGAGTGAGCAGATGAAAATTAAGTATCCACTTTGGCAGGACACGTTGTTGTTTCTGGAGAGCAGTTAATTCCTTGATCAAATCAGTGACAAGATATACTCTTTAACTACTTGGCTTGAGGCAGGTCTAACAGACATGCTGTTCTGGAAACAAGAGGTTGTTGGCCATCAGCACAGCATGCTTTTTCTCAGCCCTGGAGCAATTCAGCTCCCCGACTGCTGCCAAAAGTGAAGAAATATCTGGTTGGAGTGTTTTGCTAAAAATCCATGGAACTAAATGTTTCACCAAACATTTAGAAGTAGTCAAAATTAGGGTTTGGTCAGAGTAAAATATGAAAGCATAATCAGACAAATTCATGTAAAGCATGAATACATCTCAAGCGAATATCTAACTGAATGTCCGTCCAATCTGAATTGCAAACTATTAACACAACCTCCTACCCCCAAATTTCCCTGATGTGTGATTGCTGGACTTCGAGTGAGTGATTAAAATGCAGCTGCATGGCTCTCAAGGTGGGTTTTCATTAGTAGAGGTAAATAATTTTCTTCCTTTATTATCTGTGGACTGAACGGTGTGGGGCTTTTGATCACTGCAAAATTGGGTATGGTGAAAAAAAAAAAAAGCTGTGAAAGGGATGAATAAAAAACACCAGTTTTAATATCTTTAAACAGGCAACTCCACAGACAACCATCATTCCTTTTACCAGTTAACACATATACTTATTGTTTATGTTGCCTAAGATTAAAAGCATTGCCATGAATTTGATTACTAAAAAAATATTAAAACCTTGTTTATGATCAACTCCCTTGCATTTTATTGCATTGCATTTTATGCATGTACAGGTATTATGGAAAATCAATTTTTGCATCCATCCTTAAGAATAAAAAAGAAAATGTCTGTTAATATCTGTTCCCTTTTCCTGGTTAATCCTGACAGAAAAAGCCAAAAGGATAATCACCAGGCAGAGAAAAACAATCACTGTCAAGCAAGTACAATTAGTATTAATAACATATGGGCTTTCTACCTGTAACAATGGAGCTGCCATTATACATAATGTTCTCTGCCTATCTTGGCAGAGAGAAGCAAGGAGGGAATGGGACACTGTGATCTGGTGAATAAGAGAAAAAAGCCAGGGCAATCATGGCTGGCTCACAACATTAAAACCTTTTATAGATTTCTCCATGCTGCCATTTTCTGATGAGAGGGACATTTTCAATGGGTTGTGATTGCTACTGTCAGAAGATCAAGGCTCGCTGGTAGATGGAGGGTTTGAGAGCCACTGCTGATGGAAGGGAACAGAGAAAAACTCCATTTTGATCGTCATCGCACTTCTACTTTATATTCATTGTGTCTCTTTCAGCCTGAATCTCTTGCGTTCTTCCTATCTGTGTGTGACTGTATGGAATAATAGAGCTGACGCGTTTAAACCTGTTAACACTCAAAGTGTGGGTCAAAACAATAAATTGTTCTGCAAAAGTGACATTAGAATGATGATTTGCTGAATATATCAGGTGTTTATTCTTTTTCACAAGTTGCGCATGTGAATCCAATAAGGAAATGAGTTCTTTATAGAACACATTTAACTCTAATGCCAACGATTCTTTGACTGTTTGTGAATGAATAATTTTCTTTTCAGTGGTTTCATTTTAACAATTTAAATGAGTAACTGCCTAAAATTGAACCAAAACTTAACAATGATATAGTCAAGCTATTTATTTAAAATGAAACCTCCTGATAAAAACAGGCACAATATATGCAAGACTAGATGTGCACCAGGAAAAAAAACATTTACCCTTACAGAAGAAAAATATGGAAAATTCAAAAAGGTTTTTTTTTTCTTACTTTATTTTTTTGCCTCAAGCTGAAGTGTCATCTTGAAATATACGACTGTTCAATAAATCCTTGTGCCTTTGTGTATCTGCCTTGTGGTTCTATGGTATAAAAGTTACCGTAGATATACTGAACAAAAATAAAAACGCCCCATGTCAAATTGTTCCCATGTGGAGTTAACAACTGTAAATGAGTCCATTTTATTGTACGAAAGTAATATTTCGCTTGATTTGTGTATCATTTTTAATCCAACTTGCTGTCAGTGAGCATTACTTAGTGAGTTGTTTTTTTACTCAGTGCATGGGTGGGGCATGTCCAGTGGGTGATCAGACAAAATGAGCAACAACTGGACAATCCTTGGACTGGAGACAATAAAAGGCCACCGGAAAATGTCAAACTTCGGCACAAGTCATAATGCCTCAGATGTCGCACGTTATGATGGAGCGTGCCATTGGCATGTTGGATGCAGGGATGTCCACCAGAGCAGTAGCTGCACAGTTCAATGTCCATTATCGGACCATAGGCAGTTTAAGAGTTTGTTTCCAACAAACTGTCACTACTGCAAATCGACCTCGTCGGCCACTTGTGACCACTCCAGCACAGGATTGCCACATCCAGCTCGTCCATCTGCGGGATCAGCTAAGACCAGTGACACACACAGCTGATGAGACTATTGGTCTGCACAACAGACGCATCACACCTCAGACTGTCCGCAACAATGCCGATTTGAAGATCAGTAATTACTGAAAATATACTTTGAGTTTCTCTATATATTATGTAACCCAAATGTTCATAAAACTCTTATTTTTTGACATGGTTCATTTATATTTTTATTCAGTTTAGACAGAGAAAGAAATTGAATACATTACAGACCAAAAGTTTGGACACAACTGTGTGTCCAATCTTTTGGTCTGTACTCTATACAGACCAAAAGTTTGGACACACTTTCTCATTGAATTCAATGAGAAGGTGTGTCCAAACTTTTGGTCTGTACTGTATATCCCAGCATTAAACAGGCAACAATCCTGAGCCACATCCAATGGTCATCACCAGCCCCATCCTATTACCAACAGCAACCCTGCACTCACACTTGAGTTAGCGTTTACAATCAACCTACCTTCAAATTTTGAGATTACTGAATGAAACTACAACATAACCCACCTAAGTGTAGCCTCCAAACAGAAAAGCCAAACCCAATTAGCTAAATTAGCTACATGATCTAGGAATCATTTTGTGGAAGGCCTCAGTTTAGCATCTTGCATTACCATAATGATTTTCAGTCTAAAAGTTTACCTTAAGAAATAATTCCTTCCAGAAACAACTAGCAAAAGATCTGTTAGTTGGGCTATATTGTTTTCTGTTACTGCTCCATTTTCTCCTCAACGTGATTGCTTCCATGATGCAAACATCCACAGAAAGTCTCCCTACTCTGTAATTTCTTCATGCCTACCGATTTTGATACAGTGGATACACTTCATGCATTAACGCCACCTCACAATCCTCTTTGCACACAAAAAGCACATCTTTGTATTGTTCTGTAACGCTGCCTAGGTTGCTCAGGTCAGAGGGTCATGTCATCCATGTCCAAACTGAGACTGGTTAGATTGTTTGTGAGGCAGAACAATGTTCATTTGATTAGTGCTACGTTCACCCATATTTGACTGAAAAAAAGACAATGTGTAACCCATTGTAATGTATATATTGTCAATAATATTGGCAACATACAACATGCATGTATATGTGTGTATATATATGTTGCCAATAATATTGCCAATATTATTTTTGCACACTCTAGTGGCTCTTGCATTCCTATAAAGATGAAGACATTTAGCAGACTGCTACTTTAACATGAATGTAGTTTGTTATAACCAAGAAATAAATTGGCAAATGTACGTATGGTTAACCTTGTCCTGAAATTCTCTGGCTGCCACTTATAAGCCTTCTGACATTCCCTGTTTATACTCAGTTTGTGAGATCAAAGTTCCTTTTTCAACTTCATTCAGCATCCGCTGTCAAACAGTCAACTGCTCCTACAGCTCAGACACCACACTTGAAGCAAGAACCAGACTTTTATCTTGTCGCCATCTATTATTGGACTAGAGAGAAATTGCTCTATCTTCTTTAAGTGGTTGTAGTTTGCTATCTGCTTATTAACACTTTTCTATTACTGCAGACAATAGATAAATCTTTATTAACTTTGATGTAGATTTTATGGGAGGAAAAAAAAAGACTCCTGACTGTGGAGTTCTCCAGTCCAGAGAAAAAGCAGAATATTTAATAGGGGTTTGTCTTTAATCAAATCCATGTCAGATTTAATTTAAAGAATTCATGTCTGGTTTGGAAAATAAACAAATAAAAAAAGAAGTCTAGATGGATTTTGTTGTTTATAATTCATAGATAAAAACATAACTACATGAAATCCAAATTTTGCAGACTGGTATGTTTTTATTTACAGTATGTTGTGGATATTTCTATTCAAAGATTTATAATTTTGATAACTAGAATCATCTGTCCACTTTATGTGCATGTGGAAAAAGCAATGTAGGCTTAGTGAGGACAGTTACACACAAGGAATTATAATAATAATACAGCTTATGTAATAAAATAGAAGCAGACATATTTCCATTTCCGTTTTTACAAAAAAAGGGGACAAATGTCTAACTTATAAGTTAAGTCAAGTAAGGTCACCTTAATTCAGTAAGAGAGAAAAAAAACATTACTAATGCATTCAATGCTGCAAAAATGAAAGCTTGTTCCTGTTTTATTGACCCTTTGCAACTAAGTCACTTAATCATTCGAGACCCCATGATGGACATCGGAAGGGAGGGAAAAATTGTTTTCCAATGTTGCTTTTTTATTACAGTTTCTTCGTGGCTTCTACTTGTTCGAGTCAAGCTAATTTGTCTGTGAACGTAACACGCCCGGTTGGGGCTCATAGACGGTGGGTTTTTTAAAAGTTGGAAACAGCTAGCTCAGAAACCTCCTTTCTCTTTACGTGTTGATCAAATCACCGACTTTTCCGGAATTCACACCACATGATTTATGTCACCATGTCATAAACGGCGTTTCCCCTTACACCGGAGCAGCCTTAAAAACGTACAAAAGACAAGATGCTAACCGTTTTGTTTTTGTTTGTTTTTTTCGTACATGCTAGGCTACATGACGGTGTGGCATTGTTTCCATAGTTACTAATGGTTAGATGTGTACTTGCTCCATAATGCCACATTTCATAACTTTCTAAAAATACTTATAAAGTATATGAACGTTAGTCTTCTTACCTTGTAAAAACGTATCCGTTGCAAATCCGCGATTACACCGAGGGCTGCCACTCATGACTGACAGATTCTATCCATGCTGCTTTCCTCATTAAAAATTACACGATAAAATGACATCTTTGGTTTGCGTCCTTGTCTGTTTGAGCAGCCGACCGTGCAGCATCATATGACCATTTTTAATGCGAAATCAGCTTAATAAAAGCAATAGTAGGCTACAACTACACATTTTTTGACAGGCTTTACGGGAGCATAGGTTGTTTTCAAGTCACTGTCATGGCGGAGTGAGCGGAGTTTCGAAGGGAGTGACGTCACGTGCAAAGGGTCAATATGAAATGTTTAAGCATAGACATGAACGAGTCCTACGTTACGTCACCGCCATCTTGTATGTGGCAGGCCTACGTCCTGTGCTGTGTGGGCTTGTTTCAACCGTTTTACAATACAAACTGGATTCATTGGCATTACCTTTCACAGGTAAGGATGAAAGAGCAGAATTACTCGAATTTGCAGCCAGAAACTCGCTTCTAAACAACCCAGAAATATTTCCTATGTAGCTAAATTGCCCCAAAGTAACCACTGATTGTTAGCGTAGCTAACGTTTTCATACTGTTATCTAATGAGAGCAAGAGAAACTGCTGTTACAGGGGCCGTGCATTAAAGACCAGGGGATTTTGTGACGAAAGGTCAGTCAGGATCAGAGCTGGAGCTGCTGTTCTTCTGTTTCACAGCTCAGTTGACAGTTTCACATTGTTGGTATTTAGCTATGCTATAAAGATGCTACGAGTCAGAGCCCCAGCATGCTGAAAATGTCTTTTTTTTCTGAACGTGAAGGAAAAATATATGTATTTTCTATTACACTTTTGGATAATTTCTCTTTTATTCTCGACTTTAGCCTGTGTAACAGGACGTCTCAGAAGTCGTTGGGAGTTCTCCCAGTGAGACCAGCAGACAGAAGCCCTGCCTGTGGCCAGTGTTCCCAGTGTAATAGTAAACACATAATAAATAAATGTGTTTTATTCTTTTACTTTTGTGTATTTTTAAATATCTAAATCTGAAGTATTAGTGTATTAATACAGCTTATGTAATGAAATAAAAATATTTTACTCTTTTAGAATTATTTTCACTCGTTGCTGTCAATAGCAGAGTTGGCATCATACTGTAATAATTTTTTTTTCCTGGAAAAAAGTCAGAAAAATATGGAGTTTAATGTTTGACAATGACTGATTTATCAGTCATTTATCAATAATATCTAAAAATTAAATACAAGAAAATATTTTTTTCTTGTCTTGTGTAAAGGAAGAATTATTTATTAAAACTTTGAACAAAACGTTTGGCTCGTCTCTTCCTTAAAAGCCCTGGATCCTCTCGGCGAGCAGCGGGCAGCTGTAAAACGAAACTAAACACGGCGTGTTGACGTCACAGATCACAGAGTTTAATTCATACAAAGCAACGCATGAATCAGTTAACAAAGCTGCAGAGGTACAGAGATATGCATTTTATCACAAAATAACAACAGACAAAGACAAACACGAAACACAAAGACAGACAAAGGCGCCCACGTGGAGAAAAGATGGAAAAAAAACTCTCTCTCTTTCTCTTTACACGTCATCTTATACCAAAGAGGTGTTTCCGTATTTTAATTTATGCAACGAAGGCGTTCCTCCTTTGACCAACTGAGAGCCACCTTGGAAAAACGTAAACCTTCCCCTAAGTTTTAATGACAAAACTCAAGAGTCATTTTAGTTGTTAAAGTTATAAGTTAATTTCACAAAACCTATCTTGCTCCTCTGCAGTCAGCTTCTCCAAAGATTTGAATCTTTGCCTTATCACAAACAATATTTAAAAGGTGTATCCGAAATTAAACAGATGTTTCCAAGATTCGAAATCTGTGATCAACTCCAGATGCAGCTCAGAGCCCCTGGGAAACCCCCAACCTCTGACCTCTAAGCAGGGGAAGATATTCTTTATGGCCTACTAATTTAAAGCCTTTCAAGAGCATAGTATTTTATGGCTGCTCTAAGTTACAGCCTTGCCAGGAGAATGTTTATCTCTGCTTAACATTTGTCCAAATAGGAATGTTTATCTCTTAAACGCACATGGCATGAGATTAGCCATATTAAACACTCAACAATATCCATATTTCCTTAACACTTGAAACATTAAATGTACATTAAATTATTTAATCATGTAAATATGTTATTTAATAAAACACTGTAAAAGTATGTGCCTGTTCATCAGTGTTAATATAAAAATCTGAATCATTTATATCAAATAAAAACATTGTGCTCTTTATTCAGAAATCCCCAAAAACAATTAAATAATCACATCAAAAATTAGAAACCCTGTTTTTAGTAATTTCTTTGATTACCAAATATATTAGTGTTTTTGAGAAATTGTGTGAAAGAAAGGTATTGATTTAAAGTACTTTGTAGAATGGCACTTTTTGAAGTTCGGTCAATTTACTTGTATTAGCTTACTGGCACATAGACCACATTCAATATAGCAGACGCTGTGATGCATCGCAGCAATGGGCCGATCCGCTCTGAGGCGTCTACGTATTCATGTCTATATGTTTAAGAAGCTGTTAGGATAACAGTCAATCAATATGTTGTTGCAATGTGGAAATTTTATTTATTTAAAAAGCCTTCAACAATGATTATGAAGAAAGGCTTTTAAGTTGCTATATTTACATTTTTAATGATGTTGGTTTTGATCTAGTGGGCTGCACAGTGGCGCAGTTGGTAGCACTGTTGCCTTGCAGCAAGAAGGTCCTGGGTTCGATTCCCGGCCGGGGTCTTTCTGCATGGAGTTTGCGTGTTCTCCCTGTGCATGCGTGGGTTCTCTCCGGGTACTCCGGCTTCCTCCCACAGTCCCAAAAACATGACTGTCAGGTCAATTGGTTTCTCTAAATTCTCCCTAGGTGTGAGTGTGTGTGTGAATGGTTGTTTGTCCTGTATGTCTCTGTGTTGCCCTGCGACAGACTGGCGACCTGTCCGGGGTGTACCCCGCCTCTCGCCCGGAAAGTAGCTGGAGATAGGCACCAGCAACCCTCCCGACCCCATTAGGGACAAGGGTGAACAGAAAATGGATGGATGGATGGGTTTTGATCTAGGGAGTGAATAATTGTGAAATTAAAAAAAAAAAAAAAACACCTGTCCAACTATTTGACTCAAACATTATTTACATGTTCTGTCTGTTTCTGTGTTGCCCTGCGACAGACTGGCGACCTGTCCAGGGTGTACCTCTCTTTTCGCCCGGAACGTTAGCTGGAGATGGGCACCAGCACCCCTCCCGATCCCTCTAAGGGACAAGGGTGTACAGAAAATGGATGGATTATTTACATGCTCGGGAATACGTTGCTGCAATACTGTGACAATAGCTGAATTACTAGCTTGTTTGAAAGTTCTGTTGAATAGCATTTCCAGACAGTGTTTTCTGTTTGTGAAAAAAATGCATTCATTTCGTTAAAGGAACTAATGAGAATAGGATTTAATGAGTTGGGATTGAGAATGTGTTAAATCTTTTGTAACAGTGGCTCTAGTATGTAAAGGCAATTTTAACCCTTGTCCACACAGGCATCACTCTGGAGGATGTTAGAAAAAAAAACAACTGCATTTCAACAGGTTCATGGAATCTTTTGATTTAGCATTTTGCAGTCACAAAGAAGGGTCTTAAAATCCTGATAACAAGGTACTTCGGTGGCATATTATCCCACAGTTATTTTTTGTCACTAATGCAAATGTGGTCTCTTATCAAAGCCCATGGGGGCTACTGAAGTAGTAGAGTTGATCTACCCAGCTGGAGAAAAAGAGCAAAGGTCAGACAATCCCATTGGCCAAGTTTCTCTTATCACACTGCACCTTGGGAAGGAAACTACCCAGAGGACTAAGATGTAAAGCAGTTCAAATAGTAAGAATGATGTTCCTCAGAGGACTTCTCCACTTTTTAAGACAGTGATGTCACTGACTTAAAAAACTAAAAGAGGAATGAAGTACATAGCATCATTCAAATACAATTTTAGAGCTTATAAGACCCAGACAGGTTTGCAGTACAGTGTTTTCCAGCAGGAATTATGCTGCTTTAGATTTTGTCACATTACAGCCACACATTTCTGGTTCTCAAAGTTGAAACAATTCTTAGCAGTGTTTACAGCAGGTATGATATTAACTGTTGATAATTTGTTTGAACCCCACTTCAAAAACGTCTAAAGATATAGTTAAGGAGTCTGACACCTGCAAACATCAAGCCATGGTATTTTACGCTGACAGGTAGATGCCACCTTATTTTGTTTCTTTGCTTTTTGTCTCTGTAAAAGTTCCCAGCCAAGTTCCTGAATAAACAAAACAGCATAACAGTCATGAAAGCTGTTTTCATAATCCTTTCGGCTCACACTGGGGACTATTGGAGCGGTGTCTTGCAACATCTGGCTACAGCTTAACCTTTCCCTTCTGCACCCAGGAGCCCAAGGGCACACAGCACTTCATACCCACTCACATCTACACGCACACCCACACGCCCCAAGGGTGTGATGCACACTGACTACAAAGTGATTTTACACTGTGACTGTTAGCTGTGCCACACTGTCTGTGTGTGCGTGTACATCTGATGACGGTACACAGTCTGTGTAGTGATGCCAGTCGTGAGACTGCAGGCCGTCACAGGCAGGGCTGTATGCCGCCTGATAGTCCAGCAGCATTCCCAATACCCTCCTGTTCAGTCCAGTCCAGGAACCAGAACACAGCCACTGCTGCCCACTGGCAGCAGTTGTTGAGAAATCTCATGTCCACGAGTTCAAGGGTGTCAAAATGGGTACCACTTCAGTTGAACAACTTATGTTGATGTTTTCTTTACCATGACAGCTGACATTACCTTTATATTTATTTGTATTTTAATTTCATTTTCCAAACAGTGAAGTTTAATCAAGTATTGTATAAAAGACATTATTTTGTTTGCCGGTTTGTGCACGTTTTACATTTCAAAGGTTGCACAACGAAGAAATTTCTGCAGCTTAGGGACAAAATGCAACCATTGAAAATCACAAAGACCTCTATAAAAATGCCCCAGAGAAAAAAAATCATAAGTGCCTTTGCTGGACTTCTAGAAGCAGCAAAAATAAGGAGTGACTTCAAGCTAAAACTGTTCTCACTGTTTCCTGTCTCAGTATGTAGATTTGGCTTATCTAAACATAGTTTTTGCATTGATCCAAACATAAAATAAATGGACCACATTGTGTGTAACATCAAGTCCTGGCACTTATTTCAGGTATGTGTATTGGTTTCGATGTTACTTATTTCATATACGTAGTGCATGCTTATCTCGATCAAATCTGTTGAATTTTCAGTGTTATTGGAGCATTGCATATAATTTCTCAAATTTGTTTTTAATTATTTGGAAATAAATAACTATTATATGAAATAAACAGAAAGTAGGTGAGATTATTGCAGATGGAAGTGGTCTGATCACTAAGCAAGTTAATCTCCAACAGCATAGAAAGTGTGTGTGCATAGTGTAGCATGACACTAAGCACCAAGCATGTAATTGAATCATTGCTATAACATTTGAGTTGATCTTAGAAATATCCTGGCATGGTTTATACTTGACATCTCAGAAGTTACATGATCTTATTGGGAAATCTTTTCCCATATTCAGTGGCGGCATGGCTTAACTGGCATTCAAACTGTTTTTAATACAGTGTCACAGCATCTTAATATGTCTTTGAAATTCTGAGAGGATATTGAACAGTGTGACAGAGGTATTGGATTTGACCAAAATGAGCAGATTTACCTATTCTAGAAATCTCATTATTATTTTTTGTGCTATTTGTTTCAGATATTTTATCTGCAAAGTCCAGAGCAGCAGGCGGATTTTGAAGAATGACATAATTGGTTGTTTCATGCTGCTCGACCACTGCTCCTTCACACTCTGCAGTGCTTTTAAATAATCAATACACCCTCTGGTGTAATGCATTCAATACACCTTGAGGACCAAATCACACGTAAGGCTTACTCTTAAGATTTTTAAAAAGGCAGGAAATAGAGGTGGAGAAATGTTAGCTCTGCTATAGAATGTTTTTCATCATACTATTGATCATGTAAATTAGGGAATAATTTTACAAAGAAATACATGAATGTGTGGGACAGAGGTTTTGCAAGACTTTTTTGTTATCCTCCATTTTGACTGATGCGATAAAAAAAATCATAATCAATTCTTATCTGTCATTTATTTTAAATTAATGACATTCAATTGCTATTGATTTTTATTAAGTGTAACTAATATGCAACCCGAAAAAGTGAATAGAGAATCCATTACATATCAAGCCTGAACGCACAGTCTCACAACTTCCTCCTGGTCCGCATGAACCTGAATTGCACACCTACTTGTGCGTAATCAAATGTCTCAGGGTTTTGATGTTGTTCTGGAGGATAAATCTGTGTTCTGCTGCCTGCTTTAGAGAATAATTGCAAGTTCCATTTCAGTCAAACTCTTGATATCAGGGATAATTTCTCCAGCTAAATTGATTAGAAGTCAGGACGACTCTCTGAATGTGAGGTTTTATGATCCCATAAGGTCGCCATCAGGAGAAAATCCCGCAACATGTGCTCCTGGTTCAGAAGCCTCCTATCCATAGCTCTTTTGGTGATCTGTCAGTTCCCAGATAGTGAGATGCATTTAGTTCAGTATCCAGGCTAGAGACAATACGAATATGGGAATTTTTTCCCAATGTACTGAAGGTGTAAAGTTGGAAATGTCTACGCTTCTGCACCTATTGGTAAGGGATATGAATTGTAATCTGGGAAAATGACATAAGGCCTTTCAATTTTTCCATCACCGTTTAAGAAAAAACAACAGTCAAATTCATAAAGGGAAAGATGCTGGTGGTAAATTCTGGGTGATAATAAAACCAAGGCACAATCATAATCAGCAAGTGAAACATCACTGGGGCTGCACCATACTGATGAGATCAGCGCTACTTTAAAGTAATCTGGAATCTCATTATACAGTGAAGCTGCCACACTATGCAGAACACACCTAAATGGTTTAGAGATTAAGAGAATCATTCCTATCACATGCATAGTGGAAATGAGCTGCATCTCAAGCCATAAGTACAATGTATGATTTTTTTGTTTGTTTTTTGGGGAGTGATAAATGAAAGCAACATTTTTACCTCTGACTGTGTATTTTTCCATTTCTGTTTTCCAATTTTCATACTGACTCGTGAAAGCAGAATCAGTTGTCCTACTCTAAGTGATGTTATGCCAAAATACTCTTCTACAGGCTGTCATTTTTTGTTCTGTGGTTTTATCTGTTCCAAAGCAAGCTGAAGACGTTTACTCAGCTCAAAGCAAGACAAGAGTACAGAACCAACAGAGACAAATGTCTCAGTTTAGAAGGATTGCTGACAGATCAGGAGTTTTCCCTATTGGAATAGGCTTAGAACTGCAGAAATGTATGTGGCTCCTTACTTTTGCTCCAAGTCAAGCTTTCACAGCTTAGTTCTGAATTATGTATTATGTCAACATAAAATTTACCTTGAAAACCTTGAAAACTGTTTAAAATTAGGATAAGAGCATTAAGTTATTTTCTAAATTTCATAAATCACATAATGAACAGTTCTAGATAGAGAGTAATGTAAAGCACAGTGCCTTGCATGAATTAATGCATTCATTCAACTCAGGTAGGCAAACAATTTCTACATGGTTTTCTTTATCGCAAGCAAAAACAAAGCATAGATTAAATAAACAGACCAACATAAAGAGCAAGAAAAAGCAAAGCTGGAAAGATACATGCAGAAAAAGTAAAAAATAAATAAAAAATTGAGACCAGCTCTCCAGTCCATTACAATAAACAGAGCAATTAGGAATTCAGCATCTTCCACACACAGAAACACAGACACTAGCTGAGTAAATTTAGTTCAAGAATTCAATCCAGTGTCAATGACATAGTCATGAAGGTGAATTCATCATAAAGAAGATGGACCTTTTGCTAAGCTATCAAAAGAGGAGGAAAGGATTCCCACAAAACTACATACTCTGAGGGGATTTTCATTAAGCCCATGTCAATTAAATTTGAGGGCACATCATTTCCTGGGTTGATGGTTGGAAGCAACAGCAAAATCCTACAGCATTCACATGGGAAAGGCAGTCATGTAAAAGACAAAGTCTCACACCACTTCCTGTCAGAAAGTCATGGTCAACTTCTGACATGAATGCAAATGTGAGCTCAATAAAGAGGCACATTGAGCCAGCAGGAAACATTGTGTTACTTAGAATTAGGTCCCAGGCATTGTTTTGAATGGAGGTTTTACCTTTTTAATATACTGTGGTGGAAAATTATTATAAGTTAACATCTGCTGATCATGTTATATGAAATTAATGGTGTCTCCTGCAAAATCATTGTGACTAACTCAGATTACCTGCATGCATTACTTATGGACACATTCTTTTCTAATGAGCATCAAACAGCATCAGTGTTTATTTATTATACTATCTCTTCACTTTCCTCATTTGCTCTGTATTTTATGTTCCTTTAGCCCTGTAGGCTCTACAGTTGATGGTTCTATTTTTAGGTTAAAGGGCAATTTGGCTTTTCCAGTGTCAATGTTAATGCTATTTTTTTCTTTTATAAAATTACCCTAAAATTTTATAGCAGCACTAAAATGAAGAGGGTTGGATTAAGAATTAATCCAAGATTTTATTTGTTTGCCTGTTTTCCTCTTATAGATAGTTGCCAGGTGAAAACTGCTTCTTTTCTCTATTATTTGCAGCATACACCTTAAAGTGGCAGTATCTAACTTCTATAAAAATATATATTTTTCACATATGTGTTGAAACTGGCACTATGAGACATATAACCCGTGACAAAAATCTCAGACAGTGAGAACCAAAAGGTTGTGTTTCTCTTTATGCTGTGTATGTAAACACCTGTTCAATTGTGTGTAAAAGGACAGAATTCAACATTAAGGTGAGCCTACACCTTGATAATTGCTGAAGCATGCAGTCATGCTATGTGCTTTTTATTCAAGACTTGACCACAGTGTTTTAATCCTGAATTATTGCAAATGGTCATAATCCCTCGAGTGATGAAGGTGACACGTTAATCTATTTGGAAAAGTGCACACCTAAATAGAAGGAAAAAAACCATAAAGCACCATGAACTTCATGTGGTGTTACTTAACTATAATTAACAAAAAAACAAACCATTTCTTTTGAAAAAATAGTCTTTTCAAAACTGTAAAAAAAAAAAAAAACAGAGTTCAACTTTTCACCAAATGTGAAATAAGGACAAATTGAAAAGGACAATTTAATCACAGTTATCATGTTTTGTGGGCAGAATAAAAACATTAAAGAATTTGTAAAACTTCCTTCAAAGGTTCCTTTATCTTCTTAAGGTTTTCTTTTGTCCTTATCACTTTTGTTCTTCTGTTGTAAAAGTGTGTTTTGATCTACAGCCTTGTAGATTAACCATTCCCTCCTCCCTAACCAATTCTTGCCCTATTTGTGGTTAATGAAATACCTTTTTTGTTTGAACAGAAAAAAAGTCAAAGATGAATCAAAGCACAGACATGATATGAATCTGACAAACAAAATGGTGCAAATAACAGAAATCTTGAAGTAAGTGCTGCCGCTCAATAATTAAACTAGTAGAAATTAAATGTTTGAAAATCTCACCAGTTTTAAAAACCGTGTTCATCCGATGGTTTGGTTATTCAACGGTAGTTTTCTTTTCTCAACCTTGATGTTTTAAAAAATGGTCTGATTTATACTTCTTTTGAGAAAGTACTAAGCAAAAAAAATATGGTGAGTTCCATTTTGCCAATTTTTCTCTTCATAAGAGGTTTCAAAGACTGGAAAATATGGCCCTGAGCGGGCAATCACACGGCATTCTCAAAGGTGACCTGAAGGAGGATAAAAAGAACTGGTGCCCAACGCTTTACATCTCACAGCTCTTAAAATGGCAGGCATGCACAAAAGTTTTCTAGAACGTAGCAGAAGCCCGTACATAATTAAGAAATGGGGTTTATGACAATCTTATTATTAAACCCGGATATCATGTGTACTTAAATTTAACCTGGTTATTAAAAATCTAGCTCAGATGTCTTAGTTTCTCTTTCTAAATCTCAAAAACAAAGCTTCAGAGCACAAGGTCATTCCATATTCACAACCCAAGCACATATTAAGTAAAGTAAAATATATACACCAAGGTAAATGGCTGTAAAAAAATAGAAAATTAAAAAATAAAACAATCCATAAACTGGTATTTTCATATCCTTGAGTCTTCATCAGGCTTTTTCAAATGCACAATCCCAAACTTGTGTTTGAGTTTATAAGTAAACACTTTAAAATTAAAATGCAGCATTTGACATAATGTTTTGTCAGAGTACCAATTATATATCTTGGAGGCTTCTTCCAGATCCACTGGAGGTATTGGCCTAAACACTACAATTGACTGACTTTTCTTAATAAATGAAACAAATTTTGAAAATTGTCTTAGCGGAAGGCAAAATGGTTGCAAAAGGAAATTTGCACACAGGGATGTCTTGTTGCTGTAAGCTGTTGTTTGACTTCTTCTTCCTGTTTTTTTTTTTTTTCTTTTCTTTTTGTGCCCAATCAGAGAGCAGAGCACAACTTGTCTTTGTGTTTGGAAGTTATGAGTGACAATTTACTCAGAATTTGCTCAGTCTCAAAATAGTAGGTTTGTGTGTTTTGTTTTCTGCAAAGGTAGATGATGATTCTTTCCTGGTGGGAATCCTCATGGAGCCTGTCCTTTGAACAGTCCTTTATAAACTAAGTTGGCCATTTCATTCACTAACAAGCCAGGCAATCTAACTGAGTGTTATGACATTTTGAAAGCCTATAAATGTTAGTGTGAGATAATGGGACTGTCATAGTTAAGATGTAAAAATTACTATTTTCTCCCCTAGTCGTTTTGTAAGCTCTTCAGGGATAGAAGTGGGATTGCCTTTTGTCTTCATTCAGCACCTTATACTTAGAGGTGTCTCTCCTTTATTACAGCCCAGATACTTGTGCTGTGTGCTACAATATCTCAGGTGTATCATAGTCATAAGGTTTTGCGTCTACAATATTGGACCACTGTTGCTGAGATAGGCATCCACTGTAAAGCTGCCTCTGACTGTTCCCCAGGTTGCCGTTTTGAAAAATAAAAATCTCAATAATTTACATTTTAACTTGTACTGAAAGAGAGAGACCATTAAGAGACCCCCAGGCAGAGTTGCTTCTAGGTTACACTTCCAGAAAGATTTTTACTGGCTCTGCTTGGCTGCATGTGCCAGATATCTTCAACAGCCGCAGTGTAGCATATAAAAAAGAAATGATAATTAACCAAATAAGCAATTTGCCAAGGGATGCAGTCATAATAAAATTATCCCATGCGGGAGCAATTTTTCAACTAACAGCAGGGCCAAGCTAAGCTCTTTAGTGTGGTGTCAGAATTTACAGTATTTTACCTTCTAAATTGTCTGGCATGTCTGAAAAAATTACGTCTATGTGTTGCCCATCCATCTGTCCATTCATCCTTTCTTTCTTCTTGAGAGTGCTTTCTAACTTCAAATAGACTTTATACATAAATAGTATGAGTTCAGCTAATCTTAGTTAAAAACTGGTATTTCACTTTGAAGACATTCATTAAAAAATACCCTGAAATTTCCCCTAATTTTGTCCTAAATCACTAGGATTTATGACTCGGATTAATTTAGGGCAAGCACCTGCAGCAAATCTGCACTGAAAACAACAGAAGCCTTTGGCTATAAATTACAGTGCCATCCAAAAGGATTTAAAACTGCTGCAACATGAAAATTCAACATTCTCAAGTTGTAAACAAGAATTCAAAATAGCCTAACAAGAACAAAATGTGTGTGAAACCATCATTTCTCTCAGCAAACTTCTTAGTTGAGGACAAATGAGAAACTCTTGAATATTTGTAAGGATAGATTGCTCCATTATCATCTAGCTGCCATGTAATGAAAATACAGTAGGTGTAAACCAACGCTTAACTTAATGGCTCAGTGCTGATGCTCTAATTGTGAAAGTAATATCTTAAAAGCCACACAAACTTACAAGAAAATCAATACTAATCTCTTCCAACGGAACTCCCATCTTGGTGAGACTTTTTGCAGCATTTAGAGTATTTTTGGAGTAACTTTATGGCTGTTGTCAAAATTATTGTGCAAAAATTAGAAATCATTTTTCTTTATGCCCTCATATATTTTTTTTAATATGTGGAGTCCACAAATGATAATTCTCTGTCCAATTAGATAATTTATTATCTAATCAACTCAATGTGGGTTTGAAGGGGTAAAATTATCGCTCCACTGAAACTGAACAAAAGATGTTAGAAAATATGTTTTTAAATTACTACCAAAAAAAAATAGCCCTCAAAGAAACCCTTTCAGTCTCTTGCCACCTCACAGCTCTCTTAAGAATTTTTACCTTATGTGAGTGTGCACATTTTTGAGTCTGGATGCATGCGTGTGTGGGTGAGAGGGAGAATGGAGTAATGCGAGTAAGGGGATGGGTACTATATTGTCATAAGAAACACAACATAAATTTATTTGTAATCCTTTTTCCTTTTATTTTTTTCTTCTTGTGACCTCTGTCTTTAAAACTGCCAGAAAAGAACCTAGTAAAAATGCTTTGGTTATGACATATTCCTCTTAACTGCATTGTATGCCAAGGGTGTGCTTTGATAGCAGTTAATCTCTGAAGAGCTATGCTGGTAACATCTGTCTTTGAGGATTATTGTGTGGTAAATGGCATGAAAAGTGGTCTAAAGGCAATGATTTATTATAATATGGAAGATGTGCCAAACATTGCACAAAACAAAAACATTTCTCTTAGGCTTATAAGACTTCAGTTCATTGAAGTGAATTGTTGAATTATTGACGTCATATCCCAGAAAATAAAAATAAAAATCTAGATTCCTCAGTATATTGTTACATTGTGCAAACTCTGCTGTCAGCAAACAATTTAAATCATGTACTGCGCAATGAATCAGACCAAAGACTTCCAATATAGTTGCTTAATATGATTAATATGGAGATATTTCACACGAGTTTAATTTGCTATAATCCATACCCATATCTGATCTGATATTAAAGGTTTCACAATTATTGTTAAAATATTTGATTTTATAGACCTTACATCTTGACGTCCATTTTTATTTTTTACCTTGTAGTATTTGTTAAACAAAAAGAACATTCTTTGCATCATGTGTTTTATATACCCTGCCTTTGGCAGATGGAGGTAGATCTCTAGACTCTGCAAGAACAAGCAAGTTAACTAGATGGATGATCTTTACTGTTTTAAAATTAGTGTGTGGCCATCTCCAGCTACAGTTGAAGTGTTGGAATGTTTGTAATCTGGAGGACTCAGATGTATGCTGACACAATAAAAAAAAATAAAAAACTTTTAAGAAGCATTTTTTTTAAATTTCCAAAACCCTGTGAAGAGTTTGAAGGCCTTTCTTCTTAAAAGAAGATTTTTCAAAGGCTGAAAACATTCTATACAGTTACCAATCTTCCCAGAGGTTGGCACAGTAAATATTAAAGTAGAGGTATTATGTAATATCAACTTTTTTGAGATTTGTATCATGTTATAATGTCATTCCCTCATCATAATCATATGTGCAGTGTTGCTTTGATTCTTTCACGCATGTTTAAAGAAAGTTTTAAATCTCTCATTGCAGTCATTTGCTTAAGCATTTGCTCTGATAAAGCGCCATCTTTTTCACAAATCTCCTCTCTGGGGCTGCAGTCTCCAGCTCAGTTTCTACTAATATCCTTCAGTGTGATCATCAACACAGTACTGTAGGAGCACTGTTTGTGGGCTAAAATTAAATAAATAAATAAAAAAATAAAAATACTATTACAGAAACAACAGCAAGATTCGTTTTGTGTAACACCTCACTGCTATTGTTCAGAACATGTATTTTGAAGCAAAAAAGCATTAAGCAAAATATGTTTTTTCTGACTTAAATAGTAAGTCAGAAAATTGTTATCTGTTATCTGCATAACAGATAATTGGAATTCTGATGTATTATGATAGAAAAAAATATATTGAAGAAAGGTTGTTTCCAACTATTATCTGCACAGCACATTTTAACTTCACAATGGGAAACCCACAAAGCATTACTGACAGGGTGCAACTGCAGCAGACAAAGTGGCATTGATTTTAATAACTTTAATGTACTTAAAGTTTACAATTGAGTGCTGCTGGAAAATGCAAGTATAAAGCTGAGTCTCAGTATAGGCTGATACTTTAATGCTAACTGAATCCACTGAGTGTGATGTGTATTTGGGGCTCATGTAGTTTGATGGGGATATCTCTAATTGAAACAATATGTCAATACCAATTAAGTTAGGTTTAAAGAATTGAAGTTAAAGGTACATATCTACAATTTAAGATAACATAAATTACAGACCATATAGTCCCTAAAAAGTACATAATTCATGATCACCATTTTTTTGGACAAAAAAATGACCAGAAAAACCTTGTAATGTCAAAGTGAAAACAGATTTCTAAAAAAGAATGTCTAAATCCTCTTTTTTTAAGAATGTAGTTGATCTGTGTTCATTTAGATCAGTCACTTCAAAGGGTTTGAATTTATCAGTCACGTGTTTTATGTTGAATATTTGCATTTAATTGTCAGTTTTCACTTTTACATTAAAGAAGGCATTAATTTCTTGTGTCATAAAAACCTACTTTTTTATTGATTTGTCAATCAATTAAAGGGTAAAACATCCAAGGGGGTAAGCACTTTTATAGTCACCATGTGTCATGTAAGAAGTAAAACTTCATATATTGAAACAACAGACTTATTTCACACAGGTTCCGAAGGTTAGGCGTCTTTAGACAGGGCTTAACACTTTGGACAACGGTCTAATTAAATGTTACCTGACTGAATACAGAGGGATATCTAACAACAGTGGGCTTAACAATTTATAGAAGTAGATTGTCCATGGTCAAAAAATAAAACATCTAAAATAATCCAAAGCTGCATGGAAACTCTGTGAAGTGAATCAGTTGATCTGTTTCTTCAGTATTGATTTCCCTCACAGGATTTCTTTGCAGCTCTTATAAAGGTTTACAAATAAAACCATTTTATATATAAAGTACATGCTCATTGCAGTCATTTGCCTACGCAGGTATTTTATTATTGTGGCATCAGTGAATAAATTAAATGAAAGGCTGAATCAATTCAAAATTATGTATTGCACTGAATTGTACAGACATTTTAATTTTACATTGCATTACTCAACAGGTTTAATTTTATCAACCCAGGCCCTTGTTTTGCACTTTGCTTCTTATCCTTCAAAACTCCTCCTATGGTTCGCTGATTGGCCCAACTCGGACTGCTATTCTGCTGAGCTTATATTAACTACTTTTCAGTCCAAAGCTCCTAAGAGCTTGGCATTGGCAATGTTTGGCATTGTGGAGGAACACTATTGTGACTAAGTCCTGAAAGAAGCATGACAGAAAAAGCAAGAGTTTCTTAAAGAGACAGATGCCAGGTTAAAGGCTCAAATTGGAAAGTCAAACTTATTTTAAGCTATCTTTGATATATAAAACATTTTATACCAACTGAAGATAGCAGTTACTTGATTATGTTACAAAATGGCACTATGTGCCTGGAAAATACATAGCACTTTTTAAAATATTTCTCATTTAAATGATTCTGTGTTGTCTTAGATGTAGATTTTCAGAAGAGCATTTTTTTTGCCCTGGATCAAACAGGGTACAGGACACCCTGTTCTGGTGTGAGAAACTTTAGGCCCAAAGACCGTTCCTCCTTTGAATCTCACTTCTATCTTCCGCCCACTTTTGCCTCCTTAAATTACCCTTTGGTATTGGAACTCCAAATTAAACTGTAATTTATTCTTAAAATGCCAGAGAACAATCAAGTAAGCCTTTGATAAACCTTTAATAAGTTTAGTTTTAAATGCTCAAAATCTTTTCACTTCTTTGAATGTGTAAAGGAACTGTTCTATTCATCCAAGATTCATCCTTCAGACAAATTCATGATTGAGTATGTAATAAAGTCTAAATAAGACCATTGTTTTACTTACATCAATAAAGCAACGCATCAATCTGTCACATTTACATGTCAAAACAATTGTTATTACAGCAGTGATGTTTTTTTTGAAGTTATTCGAAAGTCCTTTAATTTTGTCAATATTTATGAACGATTTTTGTGATGTTCAAAACAAGAATAAGAGCAAGAGCAAAACCTTTTTCAGAGCTTAACGATAACTCAGCTTGCTTTCATAGGACCACAAACATGAAATAGAGGTTGAAGAATCCCCCTCTCCCTTTAAACGAGAGCAAGCAGAGTAGTATGGATGGCCATGTCAATACAACTAGCTCCTTGTTTTATGGGCATAACAGCCTCCCATCCATCCTTAGCTTACAGGTTATTGATTACAGCAGGCGCAACATCATGTGAATTCTATTTGTGCCATTGACTGTGATGTATTGTAAAAGCATAACTACCCATTAAATCTTTTTTTTTTTTGAAGTCCAGGAAAATCTTACAGTGCCTTTGTACTATCTTCAATAAGACTATTTATTTAATTCTCAATTTACAACACAAAGAGCTGCAGAAAGCATTTATGCAGAGGGTATTACAGATTACATTTTAAGCATAAAATGCAAGAAAAATGTATCAAAATGTATCATTTTTAAAGTCCTACAGCGCTAAGCCACCACACTGTCATTAATGTGCAAAATATATTTAAATTAGAACTAATTGTAGACAACAGACAATTTGTACAGTAGGTAGAGCTCCTAACACATCTGATCTTCTCTTATAAAAATATCCTACATAGATAATGCTGCATCACATTTTCTGTGAAACTGATTTGCATGCCTGCAAATGGAATTAATATACTACATTCATCTAAAGTCTATGGGCCCACTAAAAGCCAAGACATTTTCTGGTGAACATCTTTTAAGGTATATATATATATATATATATATATATATATATATATATATATATATATATATATATATATATATATACATACAGTATATATACAGTATATATGAAATCTTTTTTTATATTTTGTAACCAAACACATGCACATGACCTACTAAAGCAACAGTTGGCCATTCTTTGGATACTTTTTCTTGGTACCTTTTTCTGGGGGCGATGTGAGGTGGAGGAGGGGTGACAAGAAGACCATTTGCCAGCACTGTGGCATAGTTGCACATTCAGCAGCAACACAAAACCATGCACCAATAATTCACAACATACACAGATGCATCATCATGTCAACTAAGTCCCACACCCAGTGAAAAATATGCCACTGGAGGTGTAGAATCATTAAATATACTGCACTGCATGTGCATACATGCATACTATTAACATCTGCCAGTCTGCAACCCCGCCCCCACACCCCTGAAAAGCAAACAACCTGCAAGAGAGCAAACAGATTTCCATACATCTGCACACATCATTGTAATGCCACGCGATGCCGGGCAGCCAGATGGCAGCGGGCGGCTGCATCCGAACATGAGAGATCAGGTTTTGAACCATAGCTCCTTCCTGTCTCACTAAGAATGGCAACATGGAGGCTCATGGGAAATCTCAGAGGCAATGGGGGCAGGCGAGTTTCTCATGAGGTTAGGAGCAGACCACCTGTGCCTGTGGGGTGAACAAACGGAGGCAGCAAGAGTGCATGTGGGTGCCTGTGTGGGTGGGTGCCTTTGTATGTGTGGGTTTGTTATATAAGGGGGAGAACGGAGTGATGGATGAGAAGATCTTACAGAATGTGGGAATACAGCCAACAAAACAGGAAATAAAATGATCTTTCTTTTTATTTATGCAGAGGACAGCAAGAAAATACAAGCAGAATTAAGATGACTTTTTTTTACACTTTTCTGTGCACAGCATGTTTTTGAGTGCACTACATCTCATGAGATTAACACACAAGAGTTATCCACTACATTAAGAACTGCTGAATAAATTTAACAGGAAGCTATTTGATGTTAAGTCCAAGGGGGCTCTATGGTTCAAGGACCGCAGAGATTTATAATGTTATCAAGTGAGCAGGAGGTGTGTCTCACTTAATATTTGCGTATTCATGGAAGTAAGAGGTAATTTGGCACAACACACTCACACGCACAAGCTTAAACACATTCAGCAAATGCTTCATTAAACTGCATCCATCATCCCAAAAGACCCATGCCTTTCTGTGGAAGCTTATCTCAGAGTAAAGATGGAGACCCTTCAGGGAGATGAGAACAGAGGGGAAAGAGAAGAGGAGTTGGCATAGAAGAGTGAAGTTACCAGAAAGTGATGGTGTAGATGTTGAAAGAGAAGGAAGAGTGGCGAAGCAGGGAATAGGGACTTTAATCCAGCCAGTAAGAATAAGAGGAAAAAATATAACAGGGATATTTGAGATACTGGACCTTAAGCGACTTTCTGTCAGTCTCTTTAGCCTATCCCGTTTCTTTTATTTGGTGGTTTAAGTGGGAAGATTAGAGCTGTGAATCACAAATGTAAATCAGCTGGCGGGAAGATCAAATGCTTTTAGCTTATTTTGCCCTTCGGTCTGCACACCAGCCTCTTATCAGAGCAGGATTTTTTATATTTCTCACTCAGTAAACCCTGGGAGAATAAAAAGGAGAGTTCTGCAGACTCCAGGAGACTCTAAATATGGCAAACTTTCTTCTTCTCCTCCACAGCTAAACTTTAACCTCAGACTTAAAAGGATGTTATGAGAATCTAAAAAATTAATATTGATATATTTAGCCATGGTGAATGTTTAGTTCTCCTTGTGAGCACAGTGTAGATATTAGTTATCAGTTATTTGTCTTTAAGATACTGGCAGAGGTGGCAGAGTGCAAAATAATACCATAACATAAATGATTGCATAAATATCCACTCCTTTGAGTCAGCATTTAGTAAATGCATCTTTGGCTGTAATCACAGGGACAGAGTTTGTGTGATTAGGTCTCAATCAGCTTGCACATCCGGACGCTGCAATTTTACTCCATTATTCCTCGCAAAACTTTTCAAGCTCTGTCAAGTTGTGTGGGGATCAGCTGTGCACATCATTTTCAAGTCCAGCTACAATCTCTCTATGGGACTGAGGTCTGAGTTTTTACTCAACCGCTCCAGAGCATCCACCTTGCTGTCTTCAAACCATTTCTGTATACCTTTAGCTGGATGCTCCAGGTTGTTTTCTTGCTGGAAAATAAATGTTCTCAGAACCTGGAGTTCTCTGGCAGATGGAAATACATTCTTCTCCAGAATTTCCTGATATTTTGCTGACTTAATTTTACCTTCTAGTTTTACAAGCCTTCCATGGCTGAGAAGTGTCCCCACAGCATTATGCTGCTACCATTGTGCTTCACAGTGGTCTGTTTGCAGTGATGTCCACCAGATTTTGGTGACCACCAAACATATCTTCTTGTTTGAACACTTTCCCAAAATGTTTTGACTGGCAAATCACCTGTTGCATGCAGAGTCTCTCCATCTCAGCTGCTGAAGTTTATAACTCCTTTGGAGTAGTCATAGGTCTCCTGGTGGTCTCTCTCACACTGGTCACACTACTTTCTCGGTCACTCAGTTTGTGAGGACAGACTGATCGAGGCAGATTTACACATGTGGCATTTTCCTTATATTTCTCAATGGTATAGACATCCCATGCAGTTCAATGATATTTAATTGAATTGCATGGGATGCTTAGTGCCATAGAGATGTTTTGTATCCATCCCCTGACTGTTTTATTGTTTTGCCGAGAGTCTTCTTTTGTCTTCATGCTGTAATGGGAACCAGGAGTACTGATTAACCAGTGAACAGACCTTCTAGACACAGGTGTTTTATGCTACAGTCATTTGAAACACAGGCACTCAGATACCCTCTATGCCACTATTTGTGAGACTGCAACACCAATTGACTGGACCTCTGCTGTGGAAGGTCAGCCACTTAAAATTGGGGGTACATATATTAATGCATATTTTTATTTAATTGTCGTTTTATCAAAGTCAGGACATGAAGGTATTCAAACCTGCATGTCCCCAAAATACCATTAAAAATTAAGGTAACACTTTATTTGACAGGGTGTACATAAAATTGGCATGACACTGTCATAAACATGACATAACACCTGTCATGAACATGAAGGAGTCTTTATGAATGTCTATGACTGTTGTCATGAAGTGTCATTCGGTAAATAATGACATTTTTAATACAAAGTTGCTCTAAAGGTTGCATTGAAAGTCCATTAAAATGGTCAACTTTGCACTAAAGTGTCATTGTTTGCAAAATCATGCAAAGTTGGGACTTTTAATGCAACTTTTAAATCAACTTTGCATTAAAAGTCTCATTATTTACCCACTGACACTTCATGACAACAGTCATAACCATTCATAAAGACTCATTCATGTTCATGACAGGTGTTATGTCATGTTTATGACAGTGTCATGTCAGTCTTATCCACACCCCGTCAAATAAAGTGTTACTGAAAATTTGAATATTACCTTTAAAAATTAGGCCAATTTAAAAAAAAGGGAGTTAATATAGAATTACCTATTCCCTATTTGACAGTGTACAGATTAAATGCTTGAAAATAGCAGGGAAATATTAAAGCTAGAGAACATTTGTAGAGCCAAGCATTAGTAAAAGTTTGGCAATTTTTAATTTTTAAAGTATCTTTCTCAAGCATAAACATCTTCCTTGAACATACACATATGCATGCAGTTAGAAATAAGCACATTTTAAAATAGTTGCAGGTTTACTTTTGGGTTCTGGTTTGGTTTCTCTATACAAGCACAGCTTAGGTTGTATATTAAAGCAGTTGCCTTCTTTCTGCCTGGATGGTTCTTTGAATGTAGTCTGCAGCATACATATTATTTTTTAGTTCCTCTTCAGGAACAATGTAATGGGATGGACCTGCACCTTTGGATCCTTCTTGTGTGTTTCCACTTGTCTTCAGTAGTTAATTTAATCTCACTTGTGCCCATTTGGCACCACAGGAGGTTCCAGCGTTGTATCACAAAGTAATGATTTGCCAGGATCATTTTTGGTGGCATGAAAGGACACATATTCAAGAAAAAATACAAAAAGAAGTACAAATGGGTTACAGTTGGCTACTGATTTTCAGAATCTTTTCAGAAAAGCATTTCTAAATTTCCAATTAGTTAGATATGTCAGGCCTGCTGTCAGAGTCTTAAGTTATGGGGTGGGACGTTATCCATTTGTTCTCTAAGGGGGCACAGCTATCCTGCACATTCAAAACCCAGTACAATTGCAGTATTTTACAATACATATGTTAGAAATCCATATGGCAGGATATAAAAAACAAAAAGGCTGAATGTGTTCTATTTTTGTTAAGTGTGGTTAAATATATCTTTTTTCATCCAGGTAACCTTAACTATTTTTTTTAAATTCTGAATGTTTACATTTCATAGAAATTGGTTTATGTTTCTCAATAATCTAACAGTGCCCTATTTAAACATACACAAACAAATTATGGAAAGAAAATAAAATCTAAAGTCTTGTGTCAGTTGACAAGTTTGTTTTTAGTCTGTACGATTTCTTTGGACACAGATCCACCAGGTCAAGTAAAAGCAATATCACAAGGTGAGCTGTCATTTCTGAGAGTGGTGTGAGCACACCTATTTCATATGTTGTGTCCAATGGAACCTTTTCCCTCTGGCTGTTCCTGAATATACTTTATGGAAGACTAACAATAGGTCAGAGACAGGATTTATTTTACCAAATTTGGCATTTTTTAATGAAGTGATGCATAGCAAATAATTTACCTAAACACTTCTGTGGTTATTATGTCCACTGTTCAAATGAAATCTTCATTCTGGTATGGAGCACATTTAGAAGAACATTAACTTGGACCAAAAAACATCTGCCACTTATTATTTTAGAAGCAAACAAAGCATATTTTTTGTCTTTTTTTCCTGCACATTTGCAACACTTTAAAAACTGAAAAAGAACAGTGCCTTCACATCTTTAATCTCTCCCATTCTTACTCTTAAATTGGGAGATGAGAAGTTACAACAGGCATGTCCAAAGTCCGGCCCGGGGGCCAATCACGGCCCGCGGTCAGATTTCATACGGCCCGCAGCTTCGGTTTTATAATGTATTATTTATGGCCCGCCTGCACTGTCAAACAGAATAAATAAATCATAAAACTTGAAACTGTAATTCCTCCTTTCACCAAATGGTGGCAGCACCACTTTAATACTATCAGTCTGCCTCCGTGCAGCGAACCCCTCTCCACTCATTTCTGCCATGGCCACTGCAAAGAAAACGAGGAAAGTTTACAGTGAGGGCCGCCGCTTTCAAGAGAGATGGGAATTACAATACTTCTTTTCTGAAAATCAAGGCAATTGTGCTTCTCTAATTTGTGAGACGGTTGCCTTGTTTAAGGATTTCAACGCAAAAGGACACTACCAGACTAAACATGCTAACACATACAACAAGCTAACAGGAAGTGACCGTGCTGAAAAAGTGAAGCAGCTCCAAGCTGGACTGGCATCACAACAGCGATTCTTCACACGGGCCTGTGAGTCAAAAGAAAATACCACCAAAGCAAGCTACGAAGTTAATGTTAATAGCTAAACATGGCAAACCTTTTACTGAAGGTACATTTATCAAAGACTGTGTTATGAAAATGGTGGAGAACATTTTGCCCTGAGAAGAAGCAAGAATTTGAGAAAAATGTTTGCCTGGCAGTAACAGTGTGGCACTGAGAGTTGAGGACATGAAACTGAGTATTTTGAACGGCAACGTCTGTCACTATCAGCAGTGAAGAGCCAATCGAACATTTATGCACCTGGATTTATGGCACTTATTTTTATTAAACTCTTGAGTAAGATTTGGTTATGAACCTGTAGATATTGTAAATGACGAGCAAAATTCACTTGTTTTAAGATTTAATAATAACAGACAACTTTGCATTACTTATAACTCCTGTTTAAAATGTTCTTGAGGCAAAGATATTTTTAAACTCATGTAAATTTAAGGTATTTCATACAGTTTGTTCAATGTTATCTGACTCTCCAGATATGAAAGAAAGGCAGAATTTGGGTTTTTAGAGTTGTTCTCATTTGCCTGAGTGGCTTATATATATATTTTTTTTGTCATTTGAAAAATAAAGATAATTGTGATAATGAAAATTGTGTATTTGCATGAAACTTTTGTAGTTAAAAAATGTCCAGGGCATGCCGTGGTGGCGTAGGGCGACCCGTATTTGGAGGCCTTCAGTCCTCGACGCGGCCGTCGCGGGTTGATTCCCGGACCCGATGACATTTGCCTCATGTCTTCCCCCCTCTCCTTCCCTGTTTCCTGTCAGCCTCCTGTCACATAAGGGACACTAGAGCCCACAAAAGACCCCCTGGAGGGGTAAAAAAAAAAAAAAATCAAAAAATTGGCCCCCGGGCATCTTCACTTGATCAAATCTGGCCCTCTTTGCAAAAAGTTTGGACACCCTTGAGTTACAACCTTTTGATTGTCTTTTACTAAGTTAAAGTTGTGGCAGACAATTTTAAAATAATCTGTGCAAGAAGCTTCTATCTGCAGATATACATCTCTCAGTCAGAAACATCCAATCAGAGCTAGAAAGAGAGTCTTAGTATTTTCAGTCACACTTGTGTACAAGCTGCTCACACCTTCCCCTTTTTCCTGTAACAATGGTTTTTCCTCCACCTTTTGGGGCAACTGCAGCACCTACTTGAGCCATGCTGAGAAAAAAAAAATCCTCAATGGGGTTAAGAAATGAAGATAAGGGTGGGAGGAACTCCATCACTATTGCCTGATGATTTTAGAACAATGGAGACTCCCTATATAAGATATATACTTACCACTTGATAGTTTATGAGCTGCACCTTTGAGCTATTTTAGAAAACTGGTTGATCGTTGGTTCCCACGCCAGATGAGAGTGAGCATAGCAATTGTCAGAATGAATAAATACACACTTTGGTCCTCATATTCAGCAGATAACAGTTCTTTCCCTTTGTTCACATATTTTGCTGCAGTCAAAAAAAAAGATGCCTTGTGAGAATCCCTGCCTCACCCTCCTTTTTAAATTTTAAATAATAAATGATTCCTCCTTCCTGAACCTCTACTGTGGGTCAAAGCCTGATATATGGAAGCCCCCGGGGGACATGTGGAAATAATAGCTTGGTCCAAGCCTGCACAAATAGGAGGTGAGTAGAGGCATAGAATGTTAACATCTTTTGACATCTCAAACAGAAAAACAAGGCACTGACATTTAAGCCATTGTAAACTGGAAACCGAGACAGTTCATGCTAAAAGAAAGGAGAGACTACAACATGGAAATACAGGTCAGAGCTCTTACCATGATACTATTTCTTGTTAAACTTTGGGCAAGCAGTGAGATGTTTTTACAACCACTAATCACCTCCTCTAAATATTGAATTTCTGTTCAATTGTTCCCTCTTTGCATAGTGTGGGCCAATTAATCCAACTTGACTGCTCCCACTTTGAGTGCTAATTCGAATAATGGGATTGTGACTGAACCTAACAGAAGGTGGGTCATCATGCTATTGCCAGGGGATAGAAGTTGTGCATAAAATACATCTTGTATATGTATGTACATTGCTTAGGTGCAATTTTGTTTGCCCTTTTTCCAAAATAACCACTTTCAAATCTTGAAGATGCTTTTCATGCACTATGATATTCAGTTCTTTCCATAGACATCAACTTGACATTTTAGCAGCTTTATTTTCTCGCTCTGAAACCAGTTGCGTTTCCTTTTTCTGTTACTCTGAAATCATTGTCTGATTGAAATATCAACACATGTTTCACGCCCAGATTCTGACATGGAATGTTCCAGTAAGTTTCTCTTTGAATCTTTCCTTCAGTTACATGAGTCCCTCAGTATCACTTCCTGTTGGGGCAACATGTTCTTCTCATCTCCAAGCATCAGTGCTTTGTACAGTGCCATTTTTCCTCTACACAAAGTGTGTGAAATGACATTCCAAAGAGACATTCACTTCCAGTTTCTGACCAGGGTAGTCTTTCAGTATTTCCGAAGCTTGTCCAAACTTTGGCAGAAGACTATAAATAAGCTTTATTTTCTTTGTCAGTAGAGTCTCATGTGCTTCACTGGATCCAATAGTCATTGCTTTCAGGTTTTCCTACAGGCCCTTACTTCTTGGACAATTCTTTTCATATTATTTTCAGATTTCCTCATCAGATCTCTTTCGAAGAAACTCTTGCTGTAGCTGGTTTATAGTTAAATGATGTTCTTTCCACTTCTAGATTATGAACCTAATGATGTCTGAAAACAATCAGTATGCTTTGCAACAATAAGTCTGCAAAGCTCTTGAGAGAGCCCTTTGCTTGAAGATGCTTGGTAATAAGAGACATTTTCACTGGTATGAAATCGAACTCAACCAGCTAATATCCATTCACACTAAGAAGGGAATGATTTTTTTTTCTCATTTACTAAACAGTTTCAGCATTTTGTTGGCTAATTTGTTTTAATTTTTCTGTATATGTGACTTACCTTATCGACATCTTTTGTGAGTTTCATGTCCAGAAATGTTTAATGAAATATATGCTTGTGTTCAATACTTATCACTGTTGCATAAGGCGTCAGTTAAAGTCACTATAATTAAAAATTACATAACTTTGATGTTTGTATGTCAAATGTGTTCTTTTGAAATTTATAATGTAAAATATATGTTAATCTCTGCAGGAAAAGCGAAACAAATCTCCACTATGTCTTCCTTCTATGTGGTCAGTTCAGCAACCAAACACATCCTTCCCTCAGTGAACTTCAACGTTCAGAGGCCATTGCTCGAGGATCTGCAAAGCGGCTGAAAGTGTTTCAAAAATACGGAGACAAAAGGCAAGCAAAAGTGAGCAATTTAATGTTGGCTGCTTTGTGAAGGACCTCACAGCCCACACAGCAATATTCAGAGGGCTAAAACACAAGCCAGGATTACGCTTATCAAGCATCAACTGTTTGGTCGCACAGACAAAGGCTTATTGCTGTGGGACAACTTAATGGCCTGTGGCTGAGTGCAAAGAGTGCCTCTTATAACAGAGAAAGAAGAGCTGCGGGTGAAAATAGGGAGGAGGGGGCCACAGCAGCACAATCACTACTTTCGATAATGATGAGAGCAAATGAAGGGATGAGCAGTTAGGGTTTGTTGAGTGGTATTATCTCTTTGGACCATAATGAAAAAGAAGCAGCACATGAACCATAGAGTGAGAGACAGAACAATGGAAATCCCTCATCATCCAGGGGTCCCTGCAAGTTTTCAGAGCTAATAATAGCTGTGTGGATAAAAAGTCAGCTGGAAGCTTGCTATGAAGTATTGAGATATTGTTGGCATGTCAGCAACACACTACAAACAACACAAGGAGCTCTTGAACTTGGGTTACAAATGGTAGCTAAAAGTGGTGCAAACCTTAGGAATCTTTGGAAACTGGTGACTGTCTTGCTTTCATTTAAATTATTTTTCATCTAAATTAACTTTTCCTCCAGACTTCAAATTTCTAACCTCTTTAAAGCTATTTTATCACTTTCCCTGTTTTCTTTTGAAGTTTATTTCATGTACCTTTTGAAGTTTGGCACTGAAACAACTTTATTTAGAAGTCTTTGTTTCACTTTTCAGTTCTACAGAGACATTTTCATGCTCATTAGAGGGTGCCTCACGTTGTTTTATAAAGAGTTAAAGGAAAAGTGTGTTGAATTTATTTACATCTGTTTTCATAGCTGCAAACAACTTAATCCTCACAATTTCTTGTATTCCTCACCTTGCATTTGTTTTTCACAAGAACAGTGGGAGGTTGTTGAGGACCCAAATGCAAGCAAAAGGAGGCTGTGGAACAAAAATAAAGCTGTTTAAATATATAAAACCCCAACTCATAAAAACAAAGTCCAAGGTTTTAAAATATGAACTGACTATCATGAAGAAATAATTAAATAAACAAAAACAGAAACATGGTGGGAAGGACAGACTGCACATGATTGAGGAGTTCCAACCGTGTAGAGGAGATGAAGGCAAGGCAAGGCAAGTTTATTTATATAGCACTTTAAAACAGTACCACTGACCAAAGTGCTGTACAATCACAAAATTAAACAAATAAAAACAAAATTAAAACACATCAAAACCAACAATGCAGTGACGTAAAACACTCTATATAATACATAAACATACCCAGATAAATACAGAAAAGCAGCATCTCAAACCGAATCAAAGGCCAACCGAAAAAGGTAAGTCTTAAGAGCAGATTTAAAAATTGCTAAAGAGGGGGCCTGTTTTACCAACATAGGTAAAGAATTCCAAAGTTTGGGAGCTGCAACAGCAAACGCCCTGTCTCCTCTCTGCCTCCTGGAAGTCCTCGGCACCTCCAGGTTCATTTGGCTCGCTGATCTAAGAGCTCGAGGAGGACAGTGTATATGTAGCAGCTCAGAGAGATAGGAGGGAGCAAGGCCATTTAAAGATTTAAATACAAATAAAAGAATCTTAAAATGCACTCTGAAATGTACTGGCAGCCAGTGCAGAGAATATAAAATCGGGGTAACATGTTCTCTCTTCCGCGATCCAGTTAAGAGCCGAGCAGCCGCATTCTGGACCAGCTGAAGACGGGACAAAGAAGACTGGCTGACACCCACATATAAGGAGTTACAGTAATCCAGTCGTGTTGTAAAAAAAGCATGGATTAATATTTCAAAATAATCCACTGGTACCATATTCCTAATCTTAGCAAGCCGCCTCAAATGGAAAAAGCTCGTTTTCACAACGGCACTGATTTGTTTATCCAACTTAAAATTTGCGTCCATTACAAAGCCCAAATTTGTAACAAATGGCTTTACGTAATGTGATAGCGGACCCAAATCCACAGGAGTGGACTTGCAGGTAGTACCAGGGTCAAAAATAATAACTTCCGTCTTTCTTTCATTAAAATTCAAAAAATTCAGAGCCATCCAAGTTTTTATGTCATCAAGGCACTCCATTAAAATTGGTACTGTATTGACTCCCTTACGATTGAGGGGCACATAAATTTGTGTATCATCCGCATAGCAATGAAAAGCAATATTATGTTTCCTAAATATTGACCCAAGGGGAAGCAAATATAAAGAAAACAAAAGAGGTCCAAGTATCGAGCCCTGCGGTACTCCACACAATAAAGGAGCAGTCGATGATCTAAAATCATCTATGTCAACACAGAAAGACCTATCCGTCAAATACGACCTAAGCCACACTAAGACTGTGCCTTTGAGACCTACATAATGCTCTAAACGGGAAAGTAAAACATCATGGTCCACCGTGTCAAAGGCTGCAGTCAAATCTAAAAGAACTAAAATCACTGGATCTCCAGCATCAGTAGCCAAAAGGATATCATTAAACACCCTCAACAATGCAGATTCGGTGCTGTGTAAAGTTTTAAAACCAGACTGAAAATCCTCAAGAATATTATTTACATCGAGATAGGCCTTTAATTGATTATAAACAACTTTCTCTAAAATTTTAGACATAAATGGAAGCTTTGAAATAGGCCTAAAATTAGATAACAGAAAAGGGTCTAAGCCAGGTTTTTTGATCAGCGGTTGAACTAATGCCTGTTTAAAAGGTTTTGGAACCACACCAGTGATCAGGCTACTATTTATAATAGCCGTAATAGAAATCCCTAAAACAGGAAGAACCTCTTTAAAAAGTCGTGGGGGTAAAATGTCAGCTGCAGAACCTGAGGCCTTAAGATGACCTACAGTCTCATGTATTAAAGACAAAGTAACAGGTTCAAACTGAGACAAAGCAGTGGAGCATTTGACAGCAACTGAAGGGTCAGAAGCTGAACACATAATATTGGCCCTAACACCAGCCACTTTGTCCTCGAAAAAAACGCGAAATTTCTCACATACCTCCAGAGATGGCTCAAAGCCCGTATAATGCGGAACATTCAAAACGCTATCAACAATATGAAATAATAAGCGAGGCTTGTGACGATTAAGTAAAATTATATTTGACAAGTGCTCCCGTTTGGTGTCTTTCACTATTAGCTGATATCGATGCCAGGAATCCTTCAACAGCTGGAACGACACCTGTAACTTGTCTTTTTTCCACTTTCGCTCAAGACAAAAACAATGAAAACTGGAGAGTTTGCATAGGGAAGAGTGGAGAATAACCTAACATAATAATAATAATAATAATAATAATAATCCTGGTTTGGGTGCTTTACAATCACCACGCATGTCAAGTAGCATTTTTGTCGACCTGAATTTTATTTTATTTTAAATATTTGAGATATGTTCCATACAAAAAAAATCTGTGAATATGCAAATTTTCCCTGAATTATTTGAGGTTACATTCCACAGGGGAATCCACAAATAGGTGAATCTGCAAATACTGTATTTCTAAAAGGCTCAAATTACATCATATTTTTATTTCTAATGGTAACTAATATCCTGTTTGGAACTGAAGGTGTGAGGCATTTGCTCATGCTATAAAATATGACCTAAGATCATGACTCTTTGGGGTAACCCTGTTTTAT
Organism: Xiphophorus couchianus; assembly: GCF_001444195.1. Classification (NCBI taxonomy): domain Eukaryota; kingdom Metazoa; phylum Chordata; class Actinopteri; order Cyprinodontiformes; family Poeciliidae; genus Xiphophorus; species Xiphophorus couchianus. The sequence goes on from NC_040247.1 coordinate 9,485,236, forward strand.
ACTCCACCATTACATTAAAAAAGTATTATTTATTTATTTCTTGCACAGTTGACATACTGTATATTGTCAACTGTGGATTATTGTCAATCTATGAAGGTTAAAAAAAATACTGCAATGGCACTGAGAATTTTCTTTCTTTGTAATATATAAACATAACAGCTCATTTTTGTCAGATGCAAACACAATAAATCTAGATAACTGTGTAAGAGGCAAACATTTTGGTTTTATTGTAATGCACTTGGTGCTTTTGTTGTCAATAACTTCCAGTTAGCAGTTATAACATCCCACCACATTTTATATCTGTTGTTTTCATTTCTGCCTCTCCCTGCAGACAAGAAAGATCTCATAAACATCCACCTACCAGGAAAACCTAAATGGAATCATGTTTCAACTATGTTGATCTCATAAGGTATGTTCAAGGACATTATTGATGAAGTTATAAGATTTCTTGTATGTGCACGTCTCAGGTTCAGTGGCAATTCTGTGAAAAACAGTATTGCTCTACATAACAGTATTGCATAAAATATGCAAGACACTTTGTATAGCTTGCAAGGCGCCTTGTCATTAGTAGTTTGGTATAGTCAGAAAGCATGATAATTGTGGTTCAGCTGATTGTATTTTATAAGATATTCAATCCCATTGCTTCATTTTGGAATATAGCCAAATTCATGTATTACATTTATCCTAGGATCAACATTACTCTGAATTCACCTATGTATTCTTCTAACAACCTAGGCGTGCTTCCAAATCCATCAGATATGGTCCCTCTTTGAAATCCATTCAAAACTGCAGTCTATGCAAATCCTCTTCCTCTCTTTTTTCTGTCAGTCTTATTTCTATAATCCTCAGGTCTATCTGTAGTATGCTCTCTCTGAATTTGTAAGTGCCACTTTCTCTCTTCTCCATATACTCTTCTGACTGGCAGTGGTTGCCAATGGAGCTGAAGAATGCTGAGAGAAGGACAATGAATTTGATACTGTTGCGGTGAGAACTCTGCATAGGTCATGGCCATGAATGTTAGAGGGTGTACTGATCAACACTGAGTACAAATATAAAGAATAAGGTTTAGAAATGTGAATTTCTTTATACTGAGACTACATTCAGACTCAAATTATCTCCTGATTATGATATTAAGACCAGAAGAAATTATAAGAAATTGCATTTCATTCAGGAGGATAATAACCGTAGTGTAAATCGAATAAAATAGATTAGGCCAATTATTGAAAACTTAAAGAGATTGTACATGAGTTGATCAAAAGTCCAAGATCATAACTGTAAGATGTCTTATATATGTCTAAGTTTGGCTTTGTGTCATTTTTAATCAAGCATTTATATTTTCATGAACTCCTCATGATAAAGAAAAAAAGACTTTCTGTCTTTATGTGACAGGGATGCACGAGTAACTCCCTTTGCAATAAGCTATTGATATTGAGGTTTGATATGGTAAGATAGTTATTTTAAATTTATTAAAATACCCTGATCCAATTGTGTTTTGGATCCAAAACAGAACTGAAAAGAGGAAGCTTATGAAAATGCTCTTCACTTCTTTTGGGCAAAACAGCTAAACTGTTTAAGATCTTAAAATCAAATAAAATACTTAAAATGTTGCTGATGATTTCCTGTAAACTGCTGAAATCATCTCAATAGAAGTGTTATGACCTGACTCGTGAGCCGTAACAAAAGCCAGAGAAACACGGCCATCAAATAAAGAATATGTTCTTTATTGAACAACCCAAACAAATGAACAGAGCCAAACAGCGACAAGCGGGTATCCCCTTAGGTGGTCAATGGCATCTCTGAAGTCAGTAATAACCGAAGAAGTTCTGCAAAAGAAAAGAAAGGTCAAACAAACGAAACATAACCAGAACAGGGTGGCCAGACAGGTAAGGGAAGGGCCACCTCTGCAGAGCCTTATCCGGGTAGAGAAGCCGACTCCCTTTTATAGCAATGACGCGCTGGTCCTGGCGAATCCTGGTCCCGCCCACTCTGCTCCACCTCAGGACAAAACACAATAACTGACGGATCCCTCCACGTTAAGTGGAGGGGGACGTCACAAGAAGACATAAAAAGTCTTATTCATAATACCAGTTGAAATGTTGGTGACCTTCCAGACAACACTGCTGATCTTACTAGACTCTCTACCTGAATGTTTCCTAAAATAGTGTACATCTGGTCTTGGGTTTATTACAGTTTCCTTCCTTATGTCTACACTCTTATTGACACTGGAAATGGGTTAAACAAAGCATGCACAGCACAGTACATCCATATTATTGCAAAGCCACATACACAAATGAAAACTGATTAATTGTAAGTTTGTGCACACCAGTTTTCAAACTAAGGGAACATTTGCAGTCTTGTGTTTTTTTTCTCATGTACCCTTGAGGGGTTACAGCAACTTGTTTGCGGTTATCACAAAAGCAAACTAAATGAAGTTAAAATATATATAAAAATATTAACATGTTGTTAGAATGCAATAAGCAAAATAGATATGACGGGCAAATATGAGATAATGAAATTAAAAGCTTGTCTCAGTGCAAAGTCACACAAAAAGCTATTTTAAAACAAGGCCCCTCTCAGGGGGGCCCCCTCTCAGATTCCAGATTAAATCTTCAAGTCCTGATATGTGGATATATGGAGTTGATGTGTAACTTTCGTATAAAGTCTTTAATTTAATCTTTTTATAGATCTAGGTAGAAATACACACACACACACAAAAACTCAAGTACATGTATATTTTCACATAATGAGAAAAGTAAGCTTGACTCAAAGTAGCACTATGTCATTCTGGTATGAGACAGATAATCTGTGAATAAGTCCAACCGTATGGACCTGCTGTCATCTGAACAAATAAACCGCTCCATCAGAAACAACTAATCAGAGCCAGGAGAAGCCCTCCTCACAACCTCCCCCTTGCTCTCTGCTATGCTACAGCTGGTTTCCTACAACAGAGGCTGCCCTGAATGCTCAGGCTAGTTAGCATGGCCACCAATGACAGCAAATAAATGGCTTGCCTGGAACCGTAAGTTATTTCTCCACCATTAACACATTTTCTCGTTGACAGCAATATGGCATTCCTCCTGGTTATGATTGGTTGTTTATGCCTCAAGAGCAAGGCAGAGCATTTTTTCAGGTACCTCAGGGAAGGGGAGGAGACGCTCAATATTTCCACAGATTATCTGTCTTATACTATATTGTCACAACATGGCGACAGTTTTAACGAATATGTAAAAACATATTTGTTGGGAAGTGAACCGGGGTTTTTGGTCCTCTTTTGTGGGGGTTTTCTGTTGCCTTGTCCCTGGACCAATTGGTACCGGGCCGCGGAAGAAATAATTAAATACTTCCTTCTCGGCGCGCAACCGAGACGGAAGTCTGTGCAAATTGTTGTTAAATAATAAGGAGATTATTCAGTGGTTTTCTCATATACTAATAAGCAGAATGGATATTCACAAGGCTAACACAGGTAAGTAGTTGTCAGTTTTTGTTGCAAATATGCAATGAACCAAAACCTTCCCAAAAACAAGCCATTACTCTGTATATTGATATTCCATTTTTAGTTCAAATTCTAATGTTTCTTCTTTGTTGGATCGTGGCCCCTGACTCTTAGGTAAAAATCCTTACATGCACAACAGCAAAGACAAAAGAACCAACAAAGCATTGCATAACACAATGTAGTTCCACACAGAAACACTCAAAGGGAGGCAGGTTGATCAGCCATGCTTGATTTGTGTTTGTTCCCAACGTGACAGACTTTCCTGTGGAGTCTGTGGCAGCTGAATACTAAAGAGGCAGAAAGGCTGTGATCTGGAGAAGGCGCATAGGTCTAAGTCACCTCCTCAGAGACACCAGGTGCTTCGACGAACAAGGGAAGAAACACAGACTTAGACGTTATTCATTGATACCGCCAACTGAGCTAAAGAGTTTCAAATGGGGGGGAATTACAGGATCAATAGTGTGATTAGCAGAGGCCTTGTAGCTATAGTGCGTTGTTGGCAATCCATTGCATCATGCTAAACCCAGGGGACAGGACAGCTGCTGCTCTTTCCAAGCATGAGAGCCTGAGGAGGAGGAGAGATAGGTGAGAAAGAGACTGAAGCAAGTCAAACTAGTGAAACCAGCAAGGCAAAGCATTTAAATCAGATGAACAGAAGATGTTTGCCCAAAAACTCTTTTAGTGTTCACAACTTCTTGTGATTCTGATGTTTATTTAATCTAAGGTTTAATGCTAAAATTGCCTGTTGCTATAAAGGGCTATTCAATTAAAAAATAGACAAATGTCATTTATGTCTGTGATCTACTTAACCATTAGTACAACATAATGCAACTGGGTTTAGGACAGTCTTCTTCTTTACTCTCATCACCCTGATCATTACCTGAGTAAGATCCTTCTTTTTATTTATGAAGAAAAAATGCATGGATTCTAAAACACAAATGTTGGAATTCTTTATGGAAAAGCTCAGTATGATTCAAAAATACATTTCTAACTGAGGTGATCAAGCAATGTGCTGAATCATTTCACTGTATTTTAACAATTTTAAGATGTGCTTCAGAAATATCAACAAGCTCCTTTGAGAAATGTCATGCTGAACATCACTGTTCCCTCATACAGTGTTAGAGTTTTGTGGAGCACCTTAGGATTTCCTATGTAAAGAGCAGTTTCTTTAAGGATACAATTTTCTCTTTCTCTATGTCACTTTTGTGACAGTGTTCTGTGGATAACCGTCATTTGATGCAAAGGTATGCAAATTGCTTACACCTGCTTAACTTGACAGGCAGTTGTGCAGTGGCATATAATTAGTGCTATATGCTTTTATAAATGATATGCTGAGATGGAGTAGACTGGGCAGCAAATGATGTGAAAACGTTTTGAGCCAGCAGTGGGATCAGAGACACTGTAATTTAGGGTGAGTGTGCAAGTAAGTAACATAAGCATATTCATCATTATGTTAGCTGTAATCAATGCGAAGTCAAAATATAATTGTGTTAATGCAATAATGACACAAAATAAAAGATTTCACATTAAAGCTCGTATGTATATACGTTAAAAATATCGCTATGTCCTGACAGTAGAATATGACTGAGAAAATTAAGCTTCCCTGCCTCCTCCCTTGCAAGTGGTCTTACTGCCACTTGCAAAAATACCCTACAACACGGCACCATGTGCAAACAACCAATCATAGCCAGCAGGAGTGTCTTTGTACTGTCAGTCACAATTGTGTAGGTACTGCTCACATCATTTTTCTCTCAGAGTGCCCAACCAGCATTCAAAATGCAGATACCGCTGTGCTGCCGCTGTGGTAATGGCAGAGAAATATCAAATTTACTGGGAAACTGCTAATTTCCTGACTGTCACCTGCTCAAGACAGGTAAACAAAATGCAGCAGAGCACAAGATGGTATGACTTGTAAGATGTCCATCCATCCATCCATTGTCTGTTCACCCTTGTCCCTAATGGGGTCGGGAGGGTTGCTGGTGCCTATCTCCAGCTACGTTCCAGGCGGGAGGCGGGGTACGCCCTGGACAGGTCGCCAGTCTGTCACAGGGCACTTGTAAGATGTGCTTGTTCAAATTTTCTATGTTTTTTCAAAATTCTCTACTGCAGTTTTAACTGGGCTGCATCAATAGATCAGTTAACACTACTGTCTTATAGCAGAAAGGTGATGAGTTTGAAACCAGGCCAAAGCCTTTCTTCATGAAGTCTGTGTTCTCTCTCGGTACTCTTCTTCACAGAGTCCAAAGGCATCCATCTGTATGCATGCATATGAGTGCATGCGTAGGCGTGTGAAGGCGTGCACGTGCATGTGTGTGTTTGAGCTTCTGTTTGTCCTGCCTGTCTTTGTATTGCTCTGTGATAGACTGTTGACCTGTCCTTGGTGTTTCCAACATTTCTCTCACTGACTGCTGAGGAGAGCTACACCAGCCACTCTGCAGTCCTACAAGAATTAAGTGGGTAGAGAAAATGGACTTTCATAATGCCAAAAATATTGGATTTTTGACATTCAAACAACTGCACATAGATTTAAAAAGAATTGTTTGGGAAGTTGAACATATTTTATTCATGGATCTCCAAGCATAAATAATGCTAGGTGAATCAAAGGTGAATCAAACATCTGCATTCACTTAGATTGCAGTTGCAAAGTAGTGTTCCAACAAAGAGAACAGGTCCAGGAACAGCTTCCCTTAATAGGTTGTTGCTTGAAACATTTATGAGAAGGATGATAAGGCTGGACAAATCCATGCAAAGGCCAGTTTTAATAACTGTGTTGCATGGGAAACTACTTGATGGAAAACTGTGTTTACAGTAATGTGTTTTCTGACAGATTAGTGTAAACACACTGAGCTGATGAAGCTGAGAGTCGGCGCCATCTTGTGAACAAAATGGAGTCAAATTGACAGAAAACTTTTAGAAATACAGAAACTTGTATGCTACATCAATACGGAAATAGAAAGACTTTGAGGGAACAAAAAATATGTTGGAGGAAATAACTCAGACTCTGTAAAGATAAAATACTCTGCTGAGCAAAGTGGAAATACCTCAGGGAACATTTGAAATGAGAATTGTTGGAAGTCAGTATGCTATAAAATCTCAACCGTCCTTGGACAGTTTGTGCGGAGTTTGCACGCCTGACAGAAAACCTACAGTTTTCCTGAGTATGTAGGAGCCTTCAGAGTTGGTTGTCACCAATTTTCTTAGTTTACAAAAGTGAAAGTAGACTATTAATGTTACAATGAAAAGTGTAAAGAAATCCAAAATATTTTTTCTTCTGGCTTAAAGCTAACTCTTTAATCATATATATTAAACCATTTTCTAACTTCGCAAACTTTACAGGTAATTTTTTTATTTTTTATAAAATTTTAATTATATGATGTCCTAGTTCAGTGAGGTGCTGGATCCAAATACTGGGACATGGCAGACAGAAGCATTAACAGGGGAATCTATTGAAAGTAAAAATATTAAGCTACAAGTCGAAAAATATTGGTAGCAAAAAGGAGAGGTGAAGCAACAAACTATTACGGCACATGGAAAGTAAAAGTGTTTGAGTAAGCAGACATAGCAACAGGTGAAGGAAGAGGTAAAGGAAATCTATCAGAGTTATGAGAAGAACTAAGAAGAAATTAATGAAAACTAGGAGCCATCCTGGGGTGGTGATTGTAAGTTGTAATACAGATATATTACTATATGAGACGTCAACTGTGAGAGTGTGGAAGACTAGAGGCAACTGAAGAAATGTTTCAGAGGAGATGACAACATATTTTTGTGAAATAGCATTTTAGGTTGTGTTCCAGGTACCATAGGTGGTGGTGTGCACTTTAAAATGAAAACGTAATCTGCCACTAAAGACATCCATCCATCCATTTTCCGTTCACCCTTGTCCCTAATGGGGTCGGGAGGGTTGCTGGTGCCTATCTCCAGCTACATTCCGGGCGAGAGGCGGGGTACACCCCGGACAGGTCGCCAGTCTGTCGCAGGGCACCACTAAAGACATGAAAATAAAAAAAATGACTGAATTCATACAAGAAAATATAGGTAACCAAAGAAGAACCACTGCATTACAAATCGACCCCAAGAGAGATTCAACCTCAAAATATAAGGACTCACTCAGAGTACAAAACAAACACAAAATGAGCAAATCAGCAAGTGAGCCATATAATCACTACTATAAACAGTTTGCAATATGTTGTATTTTATATTTTAAAGAGAAAATTTGAGATCCCTCTCCAGTAGAAAAAGTAATTTCCACAATGTTTCGCACATACTGTATATTTACACTGAAAGTAAAATCATTGTAGTTTTTTTAGATTCCACATTGCTGCATTGCTGGTATTTGCTAGGTATTCTCTGAACCAAGCTGCTGAAAAATGTAGTTTGTCATGTTGCACCTGTCCTGGCTGAGAGTGCCAAAAAGTCCTATAAGACACAAAGTGTGCAGTAATCAATTTGTATGCAGTATAGGACTTCTATGAATTGAAAGAATGGATGAGGAGAATAAACATGATGGTAAATTAGTTTTAATTAAAGCTTCTCACTCTCCCTTGTAAATTAAAAAAAATTGTTGCCTCTGATGCATGTTGTTTTCATGTGAATCATCTGTATGTACAATTGTTATGTTCCGGGGTTCTGGCTGCATGGTGGGAGTTCCTGTGCACCCTTATTACCTTTTACCACCAGATGGCGACAGGTTCCGGTTGGAGTGCGGTGCATTATTATCCGCAGCTGTTCGTGATCATCTTCATCAGCGGCGCAGACTTAAGGAGTTGGCCGCCAGTCCAGCGTCGCCTGAGTGTTAGCCAGTCACGGTACCTCTGAGCCCCCTGAGCCCGTCTCTGTGTTTCTAGTTGTCTTGAACATTCTAGTAATTATCTTTGTTTACTCCGTTGCCTTTTAGGTGATCCTTTGATGAGATCCCGGTTGAATTCCTGGTTTATGAACCACCCTCGTGACGCCGTGGAAAGTATCCACAGGTTGCCCGAGTTCCCAGACTCACCTCTCCGTTGTTTTGCAATTATCTCCTGGACCCCACGGCTGGCGGCCGTACCACTCCTCCGTCTCTCCGCTGCACCCGAGCCTACCTGTCCGCTGCCCGCCGCACTCCTCCGTTGTTCTTGGACCCACCAAGAACCGAGACCCCGGACATACTTTGTTTCCCCTCCAAGACTCCGTTCATCTGCAACAAGTAAGATCAGCCTGTTTTTCCCAGAAAGATTTCCTTTCTTCCCACGACCCCTGAACTCACCACTCTGCTCTTTCCTCGTAGTGAACCATTGTTGCCGTCACTGTCTTTGCCCCTGGACCAGACCATCCTGATTCTCGCTGATAATGTGTGATCATTATTAAATCATTTAACACTGATCCTACCTCTCCTGTCTTGTGTTCTGCATGTGGGCTTGTTAAAAACTACCATCATGACAGAACACTCAGGCCAACAAATCAGCCCAGCAGACGCAATCCGGAGAGCCTTAGCCGAACAACAATCTACATTGCAAACTCATGAAAACGCATTAAGAGAGTTAAGTAGAATCCAAACTGAAACGAACCAACAACTGTCTGAATTAACCCGTTTCCTTCGAGGTTCAGCCCCTCAAACTTCTCCTCCAGATCCCGCTCCAGCTTCTGACTCAGCTCTAGCTTCAAACCCAGCTCCGGAGATCCAATCCACGTTTTCTGAGGTCCGTCCACCTACACCCGAAAGATTCACAGGTGACCGGAGAAAATGTAATGGTTTTCTCCTTCAATGCTCGATAATGTTCAATCACTCCCCGAGAAGCTTCCCTTACGACAGCTCCAAGATTGCATACGTCCTGTCCTCGTTGTCGGGAAAAGCTTTGTTATGGGCCGAAGCTCGTTTCCCAGATCCAGCACGCTATGGCTGTTCATTTGATGAATTCATAAAAGAGTTCAGACAGGTGTTTTGTCAAGATGCTGACCAGTCATTTAATTCCAGAGAGTTGTGGAATATTAAACAAGGAAATAGAACTGTGGCGGAATTTTCCGTTGATTTCCGCATCAAGGCTGCAGCGACAGGCTGGAACCCAGCCGCGCTTAAGAGCGCATATTATAACGCGTTAAATGAAAACATTAAGGATGAGCTGGCTACTTTTGAAGAACCTAGGACCCTAGAGGAATTAATTAGCCAGACCATCCGACTGGATCACAGAATCCGGTCCCGAAGGAGAGATTGGGGTCGTAGGAGCCAACCATTTAGACACCTCGGTGGCTCCGCTTCCCCCTCGGCAGTTTCTCCGCCCCGAGCCTTTCAGGAACCCGAGCCCATGCAGTTAGGTCGGACTCGCCTGACTCCTGAGGAGCGCCAGCGGCGCAATTCAGCCCGCCTTTGTATTTATTGTGGTTCCCCGGGTCATTTTCTGGCCAACTGTCCGATTCGTTTAAACCTCCCGGTCCGCCCGTAGCAGCGAGGAGGTTGGCGGACCATCCCAGCGAAAGAGACTCTCCTCGCTTACTGTTGCCCGCAACCATTTTGATTCAGACCCAGTCATTTTCTTTATCCGCCCTAGTCGACTCTGGTTGCGAACAAGATTTGATCGACGACTCCCTGGTGAAACAGATGAAAATAGAGACCGAACCACTACCTGTTCCACTGCGAGTCACAGCATTAGATGGAAAAACGCTGCCACACTGCAGATAGAAATAAGCGCCTGGCTGACCAGAAGAGAAGACCAGCACCCATATACGTCCCAGGTCAACAGGTTTGGCTTTCTTCACGTGACATTCCGCTCAAATCCATTTCCAAGAAGCTCTCTCCCCGATACATTGGTCCCTTCCCCATTGAAACCATAATCAGTCCGTCTGCTGTCCGTCTCCGTCTGCCCGCCTCCCTCCGCGTCCACCCCACCTTCCATGTGTCCCAGATCAAACCTGTCCAGACCAGCACGCTCATAAATCTTTAGTGTCAGGTTCAATGAGGCATAGGCACTTTCCACCTTTATCAAACTCCAAAATTAAGACACCTTTTAGACAACTTTTAGAGCCAAACACTAAATGACTTTGGCCTTGGAAACCCAGGGAATAAGCTTCAGAGTGAGTGCATCAGACATTTTCATATGTATATATATATATAACTTTTTTGGGGGTCTAGTTTGGCTTCAGAACCATGCTTCCATTTGACTGCCAAAGTAAAATCTCAAACAAACAACGCTAAAACACAAGTTCATGACATTACATTAACTATAAAAAATATCCTTGATGGGTCCAAACAGAGAGCGGTTTTACACCTCAGCAAATTTGCACCACTGTGGACAAGCACATATTTAAAGTGCTGAAGCATAGAAGCTAAGCTCCACTTAAATTGCACACCAGCAACGCTCTCTCCCCTACCCTGTCAGTATGGCACTATAGCATCGCCAGTGTACCTCAATTCACTCCAGTCTTTATGCATTTAGTGCTGCTGTCTCTGTCTCACTGACTGAATTTCATTATAGCGTACTATTACACAAGCAGGCTGCTGGGCTGGCCTCGGGATGAGAGGACCAATCAATACAGTCAGTGTGTGCCCCCTCTAATCTCTGTCGCCTGTGTCAGTTTGGCTATCTGTAATAGATCTTAAGGATTAAGGGGACCCTTCTTAAGACACTTCTTCACTGAGCACTGGCCGGTCAGCAGAACCCATAGGGGGTAGCCCCAGTCAACCTCATCCACTCCTTATGCAGCATGAGCTACATAAGAAATGCCGGGAAAATGGTAAAAGTGGCATACTAACATAAAGAGGAGGAGATGAGAAAACATGAACAAGGTTATGCCACTATTGATGGGGGTGGAGGAGGGCAAAAGAGCAGCTGTGACACAGAGTGACAGCCAAAGAGGAGGGGATAGGACGTCAGAGTGCAGAAAAACTGTGGATAAACAGAGAGTGAAGCGAAGTGCAGCAAATAAAGATAGAGGAAGAGGAAGGGAGAGAGATGAGCAGAAAGGAGGATAAGCAGCAGGCAGCAAACGCAAGAGCCTATGTAATTTCTCTAATCCTCCTGGCATTTATACTTTCACCAGACAGATAATAAAAATGAAAAATAAAATGGAAAACCTTCACCCTCAGACTGGGCACAGGATTTTTTAATCTGTTGCACTGCTTAACTTTTTTCCCCCTTCTTCCACAATGCCTCAGTGACTCTGTGCTGAGTCAGCAGAATTCTATTTGGGATATTACTTCATGTCAAGGCAGATGGCAGAGGTGACTCAGTACAGGCTTGCTACATTAATGACAACAGACAGACGTGTGGATAAATGGAAAGATATTATTCAAGCCCCTTTAGTAAATGAGTTTTTTGAGGGGACTGGGGTTAAAATAAACTAACTAGAATTTTAATATCTTAACATAACTATGGTTACAAATGGTTTCTCATAATAAAAAACAAAATGCTACTTTTACTATTGTAGTCTCAACGTTTTATTCGGCCAGTGCATGGCAAGTGTCTTGGATTTGTCATAGCAACATCTCCATTTTCCTGTTAGGCTCTGCTGCAGAAGTAATGCATACTGTTGCTATACCCAGCATTTTGGTACTCCAGTTTCTTAGTATTCTTGTGTTTGCATCCTGCAATTACCTTTTTCCAATCCCACCAGATATTGTCAGTCAAGTTCAAGCAAGATGAGTACATGATAACAACTTTTCAGTTGCTTGTCTGACACCAAGCATAGGAAAGTTTCAACTTGCTTATAGGTGTCATGTCATTTTGTCCCAGATTTTCTGATCTTTGACTGAATCTAACTGTCCCTGTACGTTTTTAGAGACAGAGGAAGCAAAGCAGCTCTAGAGCATTACTGAGCCACTGGCATAATCTCCTGAGAGAGAGAGAGAGATAGAAAGAAATAAAAAAATCCTGGAAAGTGACATATTTTATGTATTGAACTTGTTCATCTCTTTACTTTAAGATCCTTTTTATGCCTGAATGATTGATAGGTCAGGGTAAAGTGGTTTAAAAGGGACAGCTGCTTGACTGAAAATAACTATAGTTAAATAGAGAACTAAAAACAAAGTTCAACCAACCTTCAGCAAACCAGGAATCATGTAGATCAAGATTTAGATGCAAATTATAATGCAATCTGACTTCTCTGAAGCCAAATATAGAAAGAGTTGGTACTTTGCAGTGTTTTGGTTTGGGGTTTGTCAGGTGTGACCAGCCCAAATTATTTTTAACACAGTTTTATGCAAAGGGAATTTAGTCTTTATGCTTACAGCTTGTATTAATCTTCTAAAAAATTTGTTGACATGTTCATTAATAATTTGCTAACTATTCAAGAGAAAGTTAATATTTTCAACTTCTTGTGAGGATTTAAATTCAGCTGTGTGCCGTGCCAATGGATCAAAAGGGCTTTTCCCTGTTGAGGGAAAAATTAAGATGAGAGAAAATTGAAGTACTTTTTAGGTGGTACATAAAGCCCTTCACAGCTACTTCTGGACTCAAACAAATGTGGCCCTCTTTTTTTCTAAGCACATCACAATTAACCCAGAGTACAAGGAGGTCAGAAAGAAGTTATTTCAGTCATTTTCTGCTGTTTCTACACCTCTGATGATGCCAGTGCCCTTAAATCTTCTTGAATACCCTTTGAGTGATTGGATGAGCAGAGAGCCAAATTAATGTGGGTGTATCTGGCCGCAGGCATGCAAATCTAATTGGAAAGAATAAATGCATTTAAGGTAAATGTACTCATTAGAATTTCATTCATATAAACTAGATGAAAAGCTGCAGCACTACACTCCATATTGTTCTGACCAAAATATATATAAAAAAATTCACAAGTAATGCAGTCATACTGAAAAAAGTAATTTGCTTATTTTTCAGATATTTGTCTGATTTGAGTAATTGTTTTTCTTCTGCAGTGCAAGTTGCTCTCATCTCCAAAAACAGAGTACTCAGCAAAAGAGCAGAACATTTCATCCAAAGTTTAATTTAGGGCACACTTTAAACTTAGACATCATTTTAACTAAAACAAGAAGGTGGAGGCCCTATTAAAGTAATTTTTCTAGGGCCAAGATCATCATATTTTAAAGCCATAAAAAATTATTTTTAAAGCAATAAAAGATAATAAAATAACAACCAATCAATTGTTCTTCAAAGCTTACACTTAATTTTAAAAGTACTTTTTAACAATATAAAGGCCTTAGGCACATCTCTCTTAATAATATGAAATAAGAACCATATATGGACATTGATGTGTAATCTGGATCAACAGATATGCAACAGTGACTTTGACTTGAAATTCAAGCTGGAGAATATGCTGGGGATATATACTGTCATGCACAGATGCCTGAGTTTGACATTCAAAACTACTTGACAAAAACCTAATGTCTATGGAGTAACAAAATGTGACATTATTTCCACCTTCAAATTATTTTCTATTGCAAATGCTTTAAGTTAACACACAATGGTTACACAAGACAAAAAGTACAAAAAATAAGCATTGAGTTCAATGATTAAGTAAACTAAATGTAGCACTACAACTTGTACTATAAAATTTTTAAAATTCAGGGAAAGATTTTCAACTTTCCCAGAACCACTCTTTTCACCCTTTAAAGTCATGTTGATTTGGTCACATAAAAACAATTTCACTGAGTTCAGGGATGATGTTGACAAAAGCAAAATTCGCAGCTTTGAATTAAAATAAGCAAGAAAGTCACATCACATTTTTTAAATCTTTCAATACAACTGGAATCTAATAGGAACAGTATGTCACCTTGATGGTGTTCCAGTAGCGATCAGGAGAGTGCAAGCTTCTTGTCCCTGTGAGGGCTGTACTGTCACTAAAAGCCCTGACAGAGTTTGTTTTTTTCATGACTTTTGCCCCCATTTTGCTGTTGCAGCATAATGCCTTTACAGCTATCCAAATCAGTCCTATCCAGCTATCCAGTTTGTTTATCCAGGGAGTAGAAAGATTTTCAATTCTAAGATTGAAGTTCATACTACCATCATGGATGTTAAATAATTCACTGCTCTTCTTTCTGTAACAGTAGCCACCCAGTGAAAGTAAAGAAAGCCCACTGCTTTCCATTGACAGAAGGTTTTTAGGGTATGCTCTGAGGCTTTTCTCATCTCTTCATTCAAGCTCTGTAGTCTTCTTTTATTCTGATTATGAGGAATAAATTCTAAACCACTTCCAACTCATGAAGCTCCATCAGGTGCTTATAAATAACTTCCAATTGGTCAATCATCCTTGGGTCATGCAGGTTTTCTAAGGGTGCATTCACACCAGCCCTCCTTAATCTGCATTAATCAAACTGTAGATCATTTGCCTAGGAAGTCTGCTACAGTTGGTTAGGAGTGCAATCAAACTCTGCTGCGGACCAACAAAGCTAACACTGGTCCACCTAAAAACTTAGATCATGGTTTGGTTCAACCAAACTAGTGTGGTTCAAATACATATGTAAACATCAAACGGACCACAGACTGCTCCAAAAGCAGGAAGTGGACTACATCACCGGGTATTCTTATTTATATAACCCAAAGAAATTACTCATAGTTAAAATGTGAAAATGTAACAAATAGGAGTTTCTTTTGCATTGGAGAGGACATTGTATGATCATCCCCTGCTCTCTGTCATTCTTTTATTTATATGACATATGAGTTAAACAAAATGCAATTGGCTGAAATATATATCTATAACGTCATTGACTGACTGACCTGAAATGGTCAGAAAATTATATTCTCCGTGGTCTTATATGTCACAAATACATATTGAAAGAAATTTCATTTTGAAGAAGTCATGAGTTTATGAGAAATTCAAAACAGAAACTGTCATTTTCTGTTTTGAAAATGACAGTATAGTACAGTTGCAGAATGGAAATGTACATATTTTGCAGAGTTTGGCCTTCACTTCTGAAATGCTCAGACACATCCAGTATGAACAGTACCGGTTGAGGTGCATGCTATTTGGCAAGAGAAATTAGTCTAGAAGATGTTTTCCAATCCTAGACTGAGGTTGAATATTTAGATTTTCTGGCGAGACTGAGTGCTCAGTTGTGATGGGTGAGCTAACACTTTGGAGTTCAGCAGCTGAAAGTATCCATGAGCTTTATTGAAAGCATTTCATCCTGATTAGCTGTAACAAATCAGTGAAAAGTCAGATGCACACAATACTTCCAATTCCACACATTCCTTCCTAAATTAAAAAAGGCTTTCTGACTGTGCATTTGCACACCTATATTTGACATGATCTGAATCACTGCTATCCTAGACATCTAGACAAATATGATGCAATATAGCACATTTGTTTGCCTCAACATATGTTGTCATATCAAATTGTTTTTAAACAGAAAGAAAACATAATTTTAAAAATCTCTATAGCTTAGCCATCAACATAACTCCAGCGGTATTCAGTTTTGCCATTATGTTGACAGTTTGCAATTTAACCACATGATTTTTTTAAAGGATGCCTTGGAATATTAGCCTCAAAGCTGGGCCACCATGAACAATGAACCAAGACACACATATCAAATCTTGTCTGTTGTAGCTGAAAGTTGAAAAAATGGGCTAAATGTGTTCAGCGGTCAAGCTGACTACTATGAGTACAACAAGGTACTTTCTCCCTTCTATGGATTGAAATGACAAAGCACAAACAGAAATTTCATATGACTTTGATTTAATATTACACATAAACATTATACTTCTGCAATTTCCACTCTTTGATAAATGAGCAGCAGCTTTTCTTCAATTTGAGCTCAGAGTTTGTTGAGGAAGAAGATGTCTGACTTTTGTTTATGGAATTTTTCTTTGGATGTTTTCTTTGATTTTTCCCAACTCCAAGTTGCATGTTTACAAAAACTGTTTGACAGGAGGGTGTGTTTTCTGTAAAGGATGATGGAAAGATCTGTCACACTTTTAATCTGAATTAACCTAACTCCAAAAATCCTTATTTTGGCCAGAAAGTAGGCTTGCTGAAGTGCATCTTGAGCTTCTGTGAGAGCACTGGGAGATGGCCACTATCGCTGGCATCATGTTCAACTGCTGAGAGTAATTGCAGAAGTCATTATCAGGGCCTCCTCACATTAACTATGAGATTGACAGCTAGAGGTTGATCTAGGTAGATGGCTCCAATTTCCAGAAAACATTGTAATCACTTGTAGGCCAGATCAGTTTGAGTGACAGAAACTGCAAAGCAAGTGTTAATGTTGGTATAGACTGTTCCCTGAGAAGAGCGATGGAGGTGGCCCTTGAGAGGAAGAGGGCAAGATAGAAGGAGCTGGTAGACAAATGCCAAATCAAGAGGTGGAGGACCTGGTGCTATCCTACGGAGGTGGTAACACACAAGCTACTGATCTGGAAATGTTGGCGACCCAGCCAGTGTCAGATCAACTCTGACTTAGTCACCTGGGAGCGTATGTGATGTTGTGAGATTTAAAACACTCAATGATCCTAGAGTACATCACTGACGACATGTCTGAGTGGCACGGTAGGTGCACCTTACAAACAAATCATTACTTATTTGTCCACAGGAATATCTCCTTTAAAAAATGTTTCAATTGTGTCTAGTGTCATTGAACAGTCACTAGTCCTGGAACAATGCAGGGTGCAATAACAAAAGTTTGGATAACTGCTGAAACACAATATATCCCAAGACTCTACGCAGTGTGTTAATTAAGCACTGTGGGATTGGGCTCAAACACTGGACCTAAAATAACACAACATGTAATTACAGTAAACTGGAGGTAAAATATTATTTGTGACAACAGCCTGCCATGTTGTTAAATTATGCTGGAATAAATACATACTCAAACTTCCATTTTCACAGTTGCTGTAAGCATACATATAAAAATGTTCCATGCAATGTCACAAGTCAATACATTTACAGTCAAATGAGTTGCTTGGTGTCCTGGAAGCTGTAGTCAGCTATTCAATTTTTGGTTTTGCAGATCAGAGAAAATTATGCCCCTTGTGGTCTAAAAGTCAAGTACTTATTGGCAGCCATTCAGCAGGCTGCCATGTGATATTTTTTAGTGAGAAATGCATTTCAAATGAGCACTCCCAGTTCCAAATGAATGACTGTCAGTTTGCAGGTAAAAAATGTAGCTGATTTAACTTGTTTGCTGCCTCCATAATGATGTAATTAGTATGGGATAAAGGATATTTACGATATCCTATATATACTGTTTCTTTATCTTTTTTTAAGCCCATTACAGTAGACTCTCAAAATGTAATTTTGAAATAAAGTGAATTAATTAAAAGCTTGGTCTGTTAAGATGAGATGTTAAAACTTTACATTTATTTGAACAATCCATCAACCTACATTGTCAATTATAAGATTCAAGTATTTCATATGGGTCTGTTTTTGGGCATGCAGTCTCTTCTGACATCTGTTGGAGCAGCAGAAACTGAACAAGGTGATAAACAAGGCAGTTTTTGGAAATGCTCTGGAGCTGGAGCAGAGTTTCATTAGTCAGATCCACAGAAAAAAAAAACAGGCAAGTAAGACTTTTGAAAGAAACTTGAATAGTTTAAGATACAAAAATAGTCCTCTGGGATTAATAAAGTTTTGAATTAAATTACTCCTTTTTATTTTATATTTTTACTCTATAACCAAAATTATCTTATGTTATAAAGAGGACTTCATAATGGGAACCCAGCAAACTATTTTGGCTTAGCTTTGGTTAAAAAACTAAATAAAAATACAAAATAAATACAAAAACATTGAGTGGTTTGAGTGTTATTTTCCAGACTGCAATCAGTCAATTCCCCCCTACTGGACATCAGATGAAATGCAGCATAAAGGCACTCGGATGGATTGTAATTTACAGCTGTACTGTGTATTTTTGTTATATGTTCATATTGGGCTGTGAAGCAAAGAATAAGCATCTTATTGCATTCTTTAATTTAATTTTATTCATACATCTCTTATTTCAAATACACATTTATTAAAATATGTGCCTTCCATTTGTGTCAGTTCTACTTTTCATTTACACTTGCATTAAAGTAGATTATGTTATGACAACTAATGCAGTAAAACCTGCAGCTTTGTCTGCCCTAATACTGTTTCTTTGAATAAAAGTGGCTCAATAAACTTGGCCTTTCACAGATGATCTCCACAGGTCAACAAAAAGCTGAGGGGGAAGTAAGAGTGTCAGTCTGTGCTCACACAAATTCCTCTTCAGCTTTGCTGGCAGCTTCAGTTGTGTTGGGTTTGTGCCTAGGGGGAAGTACATCTTTGCTTAATGTCTTCCCTCGATGGAGCAGGAAGATAGTTTGTTTTACTCCTGTCATGGCCAGTTGGGGCTGTGCTCGATGTTGAGATGCCATAACACATAGCGATAATAATATAGTGATGGTAATAGCAATAAAACACCTTTGTCACACCACTCAGGCACATTAAAGTAGAATGGATTAGCCTGGGTATTATTTTTCCTTTTTTTGGCCATACTTCATTGCTTCTCTGCACTAAGCCAGGCTCATTGCATATTCTGCAACACGCATATGGTCTTGCATTAAAAATTTGGAGGTAAATCCAGAGTTATGAAGCAGCAAGAGCAGCACTTGGAGGCCCAGTGCAGCAAAACAACTTAATGTCAGTCACTAATCTAGTTGCAGGTGTTCATAGAAGCAGAGCTCAATTAAAGCAAATTGGCTTCCACACAGTTATTTAAATTAGTTTAGAATCAAACCCCCATAAACTAAATATGCTTACCTTGGCAAACCCCCCTTTCCCCCTCACTTACCAAGACACTGTCGAGAAGGGAGGAGCTGAAATAAAAATGAATTGACATTTAAATCAGTCTGGAATGTGAGCAAAAATGTGATCAGGGTCTGTACTCTCCCTGCTGCCTTAATCAAAGCTTGGATATGATGACACCCACTCCATACGGAGGTTCCTGGCTAGTATCTCAAGAGAACCCCAAGGTAATAAGGTATTAAATCACTACCCACACTGCAATTAGACATCAATTAAAAGCACCAGCAGTATCCTATCCAGATGGACTTTAAAACTTTTTTCAAGACTTCTAAACTTCATTTAGAAGTCTTGTCCTTAATGGATCACTGACCATTAAGGACAATCTTTTAATCTTAAGAAACTGGCAGAATCTGGGCATCGAGCATGTTACCATCAAGATCTACACTCTTAAAACTACTATGTGAAAAACAGTCCAGGTTGAGTAATTTATGGAATGTATAGAGTTCTGGAATGGTTCAAAGCAACAGTCTTGGGTTATGAATTTCAAAATATGGGTTAATTTGTATCATGTATAACTAAATTATTATACATAAATAACTCATAACTTTGATTAAAAGTTCTTTTATCCTCATGAAATAGCAAGGATGGGGTTAGGTTACAATGGGAAAGAGAACACCCTGGACAGAGCAATATACCCATAGACCCACACATAAAAGGTCTTTCAGAGCAGCTAATAGACTTAACATTGCACGTGAAATGCAAGAGAAAGCTTAGGGGAAGGTAATGGACCTAAATATAGCTGTTTAGAGCTTTATTTTGATTGATTTTTATTTTGATTATTAAAGTGTTGCACAATTTTGTATACTTTGGGCAGACAGTTTAGCACTTCTCATTTAGAATATTTATAGATCAGGCCATTAGCTAAAATGTTGCTGTTATATCAACAGACTCTTTCTCTTGTGTGCACTAAGATTATTAACACATGCCATTATTTTATTATGTATAATTATATAAGACATTTTACTATTTTTCAGTTCTGTTTTCATCCTTTGGAAAGGTTTTACTGAAGGTACAGTATATCAAAATGGAAAAAAAAACAACTTTATTTTCCCACTGAAATACTGTAAAACAAAATTGGAAGTGCCATCCTGAGATCAAAGCCAGGTACTTGTAGTTGGAAATGGTGGTCAGTGAAAAATGAGTCTCTCCTCTACCACTACAAACTGGGTCACTATTTTTGACTAAAACTGTCTAACTTCTGTCCAGACGGAATGAACCCAGCATTCTGGGTAAAGAAATAAGCCAGAGTTTAGAACAAAAGACTACATTTTGCTGCTTTGTGATGACTAGTACATTCTTTACTTCATCCCACTGTTATTTAAAGTAAGCTTAGAGGTGAGGAAGCATGGTCTTCATTGCCAAAGTGATGAGGCGTGGTGATCTCAGGATCCAGCAGGTCTCAAAATCTTAACAGGAAAATGGCATGTTTTCTTGTCAAGCTTGAATGAATAATACAACCTGCAGTAGCAAATAATCAAATCACTTTAAAACCCATTGAATTGCACGTGCTTCTGTTGAAATATGAATTTTAATTCAGTTGTCCATGTTATGAATGTTCCCCAATGAATAATTTGTCTTTGCACAGCCAAGGCTGTAAAAGTATGAAGGAAGACTGACAATGTAGTCGAATCTGACAACTTGAAACTGAAATGTCACGCTTACTTCTTTTCTTTTCAATTCATTTTTGTTTACTTGCTTTAACCTTCTCTTACATTTTATCTCCCATTCACTTTGTTTTTCTTTGGATATTGATTTTTCTCCTTTTGTCTGCTTGAATATCTCTCACCACAACAAATTCACTGGTCCAGTGGAGAGGAGGATCAGTCAAAGTACTCTATTCACATCATATCAAATCTGGCTTATTTTCTCTTCATATCATCTCTCTCAAACTCTGGACTTCTTCCCTATATTGCCAGAGTCTCTTGTGGCCTGAAAACAGATCAGTCAATCATACTACTACATCCCCTGCCCTCCCAATCTCTCTATTTTGCCAATGATTTTATCTCAGTCTCTGCAGACTCTGTCTTCTGAATGCCGGTGTGCCTATAGTTTCTGCTTGTTTTGTTTGTATGTCTCTTTGTGTGGCTCGCAGTGTCTCTCTGTTTAAGTTGATCAGAGGATCAGTCAAATCCAGTGGGAAATGAACAGTGTGTTAACAGGCCAAAGCACCTGTGGGAACGATGACCACAGCCAACACAGGAGGCCAATTGTGTCTAAATGATGTCCACTGTTGGTTATGAAGGAAAAATAAAACAAGAGATCTGTGCAGTCAGAAACTAGCTCCTGAGGTTGCAGACAAATTTAGGAGAAAATTACAGCCGGTGGGAGTGTTGTGATATTTAATGAAGCTGTGATTGCTGTCTTTTCTTTCATCACAACTTGTGTTGAGCAAAGTTTTAGTTCCAAGAATAGTAGTGGCCCCAAACGAAGCTCCAGGTCGAATCAGAGCTTGTTGAATTATTGTGCTTACTAGAAAAAAAGAAGTGCAATGTGCTGTGCAGACTTCAAAGCACATATCTTGAAAGAGCAGTTTTTGTCTGAAATGATAAGATGAGATAAGGGAAGCTGCAATTGGTAAACTTATTTAAAGAAAACATCTAATTCCCTTCATTTGTAAAACATATCTTATAATTTTCATGCCGAGCCGAGCTGCAATTATTGCAGCGCAATAACTAAGTTAAAAGATAACTTCTCTGGAGGACAACCATGTAAACAACCTCTCATTTATAATTTAACATAGAGACATGGTTCGTAGCACATGAAGAAGCTTCAAGGTATTGCATGATACAAGAAGCTAATGTTTTTGTAACTTTGCTTCAGATCTTTTGGCAAACCAAAGGACAAAAAAGAAAAAAGAAAAAAAAAACAAAGTTGTTGTTTTATTTAGCTACAGTAAGACATATCAAATGCAGTTTCTGTTACAAAGAAAACTGGGCTGCAAACTGCTGTGCTGATAAAAATCCTCTAAGAGAAAATTAATGAGCAATTTTCTGATAGTAGAAACCTATTATCCTTAGCCAGCAAAATACCAACATTTCAGTTTATACATTGGTGATTTTTTTCCACAAAGAAAGCAGTACAGACCATTTTCACCTTTGGCTGAAACCTTCGATGAAAACAAGTGAAACTGACAAAATCTAAAATAGTTGGAAAGGAAATTATTACTTTATTTATTTATCTTTTAATAATTTAGTACCATGGCAACATGATTAAAAACATAAACACAAAATTGATAAAAGACATGAATGCACCACTAGAAGTAGAGAATCTGGTGGTTATGTAACACAGACATAACTTTTCTTATTAGTCCTTGAAAATTTGACTTTTAAAAAGTTTTATAAAGAAACTTTTTTTTCTGTTTGTTCTCATGTTTACATATAACCTTAAAGATTGTTTTCTGGCCATTGTCAATACTTTAGGTTGTCAAAAGAGACACACTTTATAACTTTTAGCCATCCATTTGAGAATACGTTTATGCATACATTAACTTGTTATTCAGACTGAGCTGAACCGTTTTACCAGCCACTGTTATTTCCCAATGTGATCAGGAAACAGAAAGAAATGCATAGTGGAAACCATATTATATTTTCACGTTACTGCATAAAGTTATATTCAACTCATTTTTGCCACAGCTTGATAATAAGTGACACTAAAAAAAAAAATCCTGTTTTAGGTCAGTTACAATTAACCCAAATTATTTACAGTATATCTCCTGTAAGCCAGAATAATGGGAGAGAATGTTTTTTGTTTTTGAAACATACGTAATAGAGTAGTAATGGTGCACAAAAATCTCTGGTTTGATATGTACTTAGATTTTAGCTTTAGGAAAGAAAACCGAATAAAAATAAGTGGGATTTGTTTTTTTATAACTTCAATCTGAATTAACTTTATTTTAAGTGTGATGGAAACCAGGGGTTCCATCCCTAATAAATGATGATTGGTATTATATTATGTTTAATTTATTTAGAGAACAAGTGCTTTATTTCAGTTCTTTATTTCAGTTACATTGTGACATTTAGTTAATCATTCTTTCAGGCTGAGGGACTGGCCATCCTTCCTGTACAGGGGAGAATGTGTGGGAAATGTCCATTTGTTTCTGATGTTCTGTTCTATTGGTTTAATTTGAGGCTAATTGTTTGAGTACTTACCTCTCTGGGTGTGTCTCCTCAGCAGGGTGGAGCAGCAAAGGGAGATAAATGTTCCAAGTGCTGCTAAAAAGCTCCTGGAGCATAGGGGTAATATTCTGAGGAGTTATATTAAGTTAAATTTATTATTTGACTGATCTTATTTTAGTCCTAAAGATTTGCATGCATGTAAATATTTATTGGTACCATTTATTGTTTTGTTAGGTTTGTGTAAATAATGCTTTTTTTTTTTGTTAGTTTTTATCACCCCTTTACCTGGTATGAGTGTTGGAATTGCCCAAAGTATAAAAGCCGGCTTCTTCGTCTGTGAAAATTGGTGTTGGTGTGATCTGCAGCTTCAAATAAAGCTACCACGACTGCATTTTGTTGCCTTGCCTCCTTCCTAAACACAGAGCCTCTGCCGGTCAAAGTGACAGTAAGGTGTTTTAAGTGTAACAATAAGAACTGACTGGAAATTTGGTTGGATTGTTTTTAGTGAATAAAATTATTCTTGTGTGGGTGCCCCAAAATGGCTCTCAAGGACTCGTGTGGTTTCTGCAGCCTCAGGGCAGAACTCCAGAGTCAGTACCTGGGTACCCCTGGGTACTTGGCCTTTACTGGATTCCTGTTGCCACTTGGTCTCCCTCCAGACAAGCTCCAGTTCTGGGTGGTTGTGGCTTAGCAAGAAAGATTCTTAAAAAACATAATTATTGTGACTATATTAAAAGCAGGAACAAGCCTCCCTTGTGGCATTTTGAGTTATTTACACTTTTTTTCAATCCAAAGAAGGCCCACTACAGCCTATGCCTAGTTTGTTTAACCTGCATTTAACTGTATCTCATCAACCAACTCTACTACCTTGTCTCTGTTGTAATGGCTTTCTTCTTGCCATTTACATGAAGGCTGGATTTGTGAATACATCAGTAAAAGACGGCCAGTCAACACATTCTCCCTTCTGAGCTGTGAGCACAACTCCTGCAGACTTACCCTGGGCCTTTCGGCTTCTTCTCAGAATAACACAATTCTGTAGGTACAGAGCAAGTTTGCAGTTCTGTCATTTCCTTTTGATTTTTACAGAATTTAAGAATGCTCGAAAGAATGATCAAAACTTAGAATTGTTTATATAAGTTATCATGAGTTTCATTTAGAAATATTGAATGCTCATCACACTTTTCAGTTTATTATTTACAAAATGGTTTTGAAAATGTATAATTTTCCTTTCAAATTTTTCTACTTAGCACATACAATTCTGAGAAAATTAATATAACCTTTTGGTTGTGACATGAGAAAATGTAAAAAAAAAAAATAAAGTACGGTATAACAATTTTACCAAAGGACAAACATTATGAGTGCGTTCCTAATGGTGCTTTTTCATATCTCAAAATTCTGTTATTTCACTTTTTAAAAAAAAAGTATAATGTGAATCCTACCTATTTTGCTTTAAAATTGTAGATTTAGAGTAACTTGATAGTTATTATTGGAGAAGCACACCCATGGACACTGACAGCAGCATATTTAAGGCCACATGGCATGATAAATGAGTCAGTCCACCTTGTAGGATATTACCCTTTTCCTCCAGCGTCGCCTTTCATCCAGCTTTCCTTCAACTCTGTGCTTGAACACTATAAATACTAAAAGAGTGGCCAGCTTTTAAAGTTTATTCACTGTTAACGCTACCCTGACAGAACATTTTTGTTGTCCCCCACCTTCAGATAGCAAAGTTTGCACCAGAGCTGTGCCTGTGACAGGGACACATTCATCATATAATAAAGTGATGCAAGCTGGTACAAGACACCAAAATGAAACTCAGCGAATATGAGTCGTGCATAGTGAAGAGGAACGGTAGTTATTTCAGGGTTATTTCTTTGGCTTCATTGCCAATGATATCGAGGCAAAGACACAAATGTTTTACCCCTTGTTGGAACTAGTTCACGGAAATATTGGAAAAAGGATGAAGAAAAAATTACTCTTGTTGGGAATTGCGTTACCTACATCTCAGAAAATAATTTTTATTCAAGAACATAATACATAGAAAAGAAAACAGAAATCACATGAATCATTTTTTTTTCATATGAACAAACATGCTTAACAACTCCTCTATGGATAATTTTTTTGTTGTACAGTATTCTGCTGCCACCTATTGTTTGGGTACATGACAGATGTTACTGACATAATAAAAATCATCCTTTACACTCCGGCATTAAATGTTTCATTCATCTCTTTTTAAGCAACTTATATAGATGCATATTCTTAAAACAAAACAACTTGTGATTTTGCAGGAGCAAATGTTAAAATGCTACCCCATTTCACCTTAATGCTACCGTGGCATTTTAACCTTAATTTCTTTCGGTTAAAAAAATTAAAACCTAAAGACATATTTTTTTCAGAAATAAATTCTATGCAAGAGTAATGTTAGATTGTGAATTATTCATTGACTTTTGTGAAGACTATTTACTACCTTATCTAACATAGATCTTAATACAAGTATTAAGTTTTTCTCATTTGGGCAAATGCAATATCTGAAGTTTACGTCACTGCTTTTTAGAAGGCAAGTGGGTCAAAGTTGAGTAGATTATTAGCTTCAGACCAGGCAGTATGCTGGGAGCCATCCATTTCTGTGGCAACTGTGTTGCCACTGTCCAATGTATGGTTTTCTCCACCAATAGATGCTTTGCAGTCAGGACATTTTGCTCTCTGATTAGCTCCTCCACACTCTGTAATGACATAGACATGACCATTGGGACATTTGTTCCAGTGGCCTGGAGGCATTTGCATTGCTGAGACGATCATCTTTCGCTCTTCCTCACTGATCCCTAAGCCTGTGGCTGGAAATTTTTCATCCAGACTCTTCAGGGCTTCTTTCACATTTAGCTGATCTTGATCAGTGAACTGGCCAGGCATTTCCAAGGCATGTCTGATTTCTTGAACTTCAGACTGCATTTTCCTCATCTGGTCTTTTGTGTCTGCAATGTGACAGCGGACATTGAGTTCAGCCAGTAAGTTGAGTCTCTGTAGCTCTCTCTGCAAATCAAAGACTTGTTGATCTGTGAACTTCTGGCTTGTGTTATTGAGCCACGACATGAACTGATTGACACACTGTCGAAACTTGGAACCATCTGTGAATAACATTTTTCCTTTTTCAACTTTTAGAAGTTTTGCAATTCTTATCAGAAAATCAATCTTGTTCTCCAGGATCCACAGATCACTTGCCGTGAGGTAAGTTTTTTCAAGGTTTTTTTGGATCTCCTTATCCTCCTTTGGCATATATATTTGACAAATGTTCAGATTTTCAACCCACTGATTTTTAAGAATCCTTCTTTTTTCCTCAATATCAGACTCTCTTCCATTTATTTTCTTCTTTACCATCTCTATCTCAGCCAGACTGCGGTTGACATGTGATCCATAGCGCAGATTCTTACGTATTGGAGTTTTACACCTGGGACATTCTTTTAGCTTTATTGCTACCTGCTGTTCTTCAGGTCCCTGGTTGACTTCAGACATCCACTGGTCCATAGCTGTGGATTCAAAGATGTGTCCACAGTCCTCCAGCTGAATAAACCGAGCACCGGGTTCATCTTCAGTGCCAAAGAAAATCTCTGCGACGTCATCATGGTCGCATAGGCGACATTTGGTTGGACATTTGTCTCCGCAAAGACCAATGCATGGGTGGCTACAATTTAGGGTCTTTTTACAAGGTTCAGTGCATGGTGGACGATCGCATGGCTCGTGGCAAAGCTTACTGCAACTTTGGTGAGGGCATTGCCAGTTACAGGGCTCAATGCAAGGAGCACATGATTGCCCACACTCCCTCATACACTTACTGTGAACACAGCAGTTCTCACAGGGTTTCTGACAGGGTGGGCAATCACGGGTACAAGGTTCTGTACACTTGTGAGAGCAGATCAGAAGACGTTCACATCGTCGAGGGCAGGGGGCGTGGAAGCGCCCCTGGTAACACTTGCTACACGTACCGCGACAGTCATGCCCACATTTTAACTGGTGCTTACATGGTACCCTGCATTCAGGCTGCTCTTTGCTTGATTTGTAAAAGCATGGCCCTGGCTGGTTGTGTCCACAACGAAGCTTTAATGGGACTGTCACTATGCACCTAGTGCTGCAAGAGCTTCCGCAGACTGAATCGCAGTGATGTCCACAGGGAAGCAGCTTCTGGCAAGGCTTCTCACATATAAATGTCCCTGGATCCTGGTGGCAAGGAACCATTTGTGTGTGCTGACACTGAGGTATGATCTTCTCAACCTTCACCAGACATTTCTTTGGACATTTTTCATGACATGTGAGTGTGCACCTGTGTCCCTCATCACATAAGATCTTCTCACACTTCTTCGTACATTTAAACTCCTTGTGCTCTGGGTCATAAGGATGACAGGCTCTAGTACAAACATGGCCACAATCCAAACGAAACTCGCAAGGTTGGGTGCATCCCCCCTCAGGTGCATCATTGAAATCACCCGCGTTAGAAGCCTTGATCTGTCGATTTGGATGATTCTGGCAGCACAGCGTCAGAGCTCTCCCAATCTGCTCCTTCTCCCTCAAGGTGTGGAAGATGTTGCTCCACAGTTCAACTCTGCTAAGGATCTCACTGTTGCCAATACAGTAAAGTCCTTTCTTAGCACGTGACAAAGCTACACAGACCCGATTGGGAATGTTCAAAAAGCCAACTTTTCCTCGTGGGTTGCTACGTACAAGAGACAACAAAATAATGTCATTTTCTTCGCCCTGATACTTGTCTACCACATGTACTTTGACCCCCGAGAAGTCACTGGCAGGCATTTGTTTCCGCAAGCAGTGAAGCTGGCCGGTATAGGTTGTAAGTATTGTGATTTGTTCTGGTTTGTACTCTTGGAGGAGGAGGTACCGACACAGAGCAACAACAAACTTTGCCTCATGAATATTCTGATGGCTTCTTCCATCTTTGATCTCTTCCTCTAGGTGGTTGTGTTCCAAAAAGAATAGATTTGTGTTCAGGCCCTGTTAAATTAAAAGCAAAGCAAATTTTATGATACAACCCAGTATACAGCACATTGCATGTCAGTTTCACTCAACTTAAAATTGTAGAAAATGCCTAAAAATTACAGATATCTTTATTCATGAGGATGAGAGATCATATGTTTATGGGTTCAACTAAGCATAAATATTAATGCAAGTGAAAAATGCTTCAGTACCTTGATGTTTTCATACTCAAATACAGAGGGATGGTTCTCCAATGCAGAGTAAATGTGTGGGGTCAGAAGACGAGCAATATCCGGCCTCATACGATGCTGAAGAACAAAATACAAACAAAAATTAAGATCACACTGCAACTGGTATTGAAAACTGTTTCAAAATCAAGTTCAGCTAGCTTTTTTCAGCTAGTTTTTTGTTTCATTTACATCAGAAATGAGATAATAAAGTGAGAAAAACAAACCTGATAGTTGAGTCTCACGTATGGCAGTCCCATGTTCACCAGTCTCTCAAACATAGACATTTCCAGGTTGAAGTTTTTAGCAAGCTCAAAAACTGTGGCACTGGGTCTCAGCTAGAAAAAGATAAAGAAAATAACTTGTAAATTTTTTCTTGAACACTTTTTAGTTCCTGATATTTCAAGGGTTTTTCTATATCTTTCCTACTTAGATTTTAGTTAAACTTGACAAGTTCTGTATTATTTCCATTCATATATCTCCTCTTGATCTACTTATCAAATTTAAGACTTTTTTTTCAGTGGGCTCTGTTCCACATTTAATTTATTTTTCATCCCATTATCACTACTTATATTTTATATTTGATATATACAGATATTTTAGAGTTTGTCTGAAGCCAAATATAATTTTATGTTTTACTTTATTGATTTGTTTTTTGTTAAAATACATTTTTAAAGTAGAATTTAAATATTTTTACCATTCTTATTTTTTCACTCCATTCCTTGTTCATAGTAATGATTGCCTTAAGATTTAGAGTTTATAAGACAATTATAAATCATTTGTCAAATCCATTTTTTTTATTTTTACGTAGTATTGTGTTTCTCGCATGATTGTTAAATTATCTGTTTTCTTGTGCCTTTGTATTTTTGTTTTACAGATTTTTGTTGGCACCAATGGCCTTTATTTGACAATAATCTGACAGGAAAGGGGCAGAGAGAAGGGAGAAAAAACATGTAGCAAAGGAAGAAAGAACGGGAGTCGAAGTCTGGATGAACACATTGAGGTCTGTAGCCTCTGTATGGGGTGTCTGCTCTAACCACTAAGCCATGCAATGTCCCGTGCCTTTGTTTTTTCTGAGAACTATTCTTTGAATAAAATTGGATCAATTTATCTGATTGCTTAAACTGATTTTGTTTAAATCAAGTTAAGCCTCTCGTGTCAGCTGTGATAAGATCCGCATGAACAATTTTATTTACTCAGCTGGCATCTTCAGTTGAACCTTACACATAACTCCATCCATCCATAACTTTTATAATTGGTCGATCACATTACATCGTTTACGTGGTTTTTAGTGAGGACTTGTTTGAAGCTTTCTGAATACAAGTGAAAAGATCACTAATCCTAGAGTTGATATTATTAGTATTTTGTGTGTTGGATTGACAGCAAAAGCAATATAAAAAGTATTAAAGTGTATTTCAACTCTTTCTTTTCTCCGCTGTTTTGCCTGTGAGTGTTAATCTAAGTGTCTGTATAAGCAATCGCAACCTAATTTAGCTAGAGGACAGCGTGTGATTGTGCCAGTACAGTATGTGGGAGGGGTGTGGAGGAGGCAAGACAAATTCTAGTAAAAATGTGAAGCATTGTGTTCTGCTCGATTCAACACCAAACCTGTGATTAATGAATAGCACAACAATGCCAAAACTTATTTTACTGGGAAAGTGTGAGCCAGCTACTTCCATTACATGCATGGATTCAGGTTTGGTTTCTGCAAAACCAAGAGTCCAAACACAAAGTTGCAGATGATGTCAGATAGTTTAAACCCATGGACAGAGAAGATTAACTCCAATTCGGAAAAAAAATATATCCATGAATAAACTGGGTAATATATGCAAGTATTGGTTTACAGCCGACTGAAGTTACACAGCAAGATGAGATCTGGACAGAATAGTTAGACGTGATAGAACTGTGTGTAGTTGTGATCACATGCCACAGATTGCTAGACAGGCTGCCTGTCCATATGTGCTTGGCAGGCCTTGACAAGTTGTTGTATAATAGTCTACCGATGTCCAGAATATCACTCCTCACAAATCTCTTCTGTCTCCAGTAACGGTTTGCTCAATTTTCTTTTCTTTTTTTTTCCACTGGAATTTCATTTCTGACATATCCTCAAGGAACAAAGAACATAGGGAGCAGAGCAAACACAGTAAGTCATTTACAGCAATGCCATGAATAAAAATTTTATCCAGACATCTAAGTGGGACAACTTTAATTATGTAACAGCACCTTGGTAAAACTGTGCATCAGCAAATACAATTCTGTGGCGGTGAGATTAATTAGAAACAAGATCACTAATTGTTTGGGAAATTGCTTGTACCTGCTGGTGGTCTCCAATGAGGATGAGGTGTTGGCAGGCTTTGCTCAGTGTAGTGATGGTGTGGGCTTCCAGAACCTCTGCAGCCTCTTCAACAATCACAAGACACGGACGTACTTCCTGCAGAGCTTTACGGAACTTGGCTGCCCCAGTTGTTGTCATGCCAATAACCTAGAATGAAAATTGTTTAAGCCTGTTAAATCACACAGCTAAACAGAATTAACTTCTGTGGTCATAAAAACATTTATTTCGATAACCTTCATATGGTGTGTCAGCATTTCTACAGAAGAAACGTGTTTCAGCTATTTCACAATCAAGTGGTTCTGTACCGTTGCTTCCCTGAGGACATGAAGGTTCTCCTGTCGTTTAACATCAGCCATTCTGTCCACTGCATTTTGATATGCCTCCTCAGACTCCAAGGCTTTGGTACGGACGTCTATTCTGTAGCGCGAAATCCACAAGCTGCAAACACAGGTAAACACAATATAAAACATCTGAAAACATTAAACTTTCAAGTTGTACCAGTGTTCAATGTGTTAGTTAAAATAATATGGCTATTTTTTGAACTACTAGGGATTCCTGCAGTTTAATTTAGATTATACAAAAAGGCAACAAAGTACACTGCTTAATTTAAGAAGATAAATAATAATGATGCCAAGTTTTTAAAATAGTTATGTATAATATTTAAAAATAAAAAGATAGTTATTTTGTACTTTTTGTATGAGATTTCGATACTGAAAGAAAAATGTTAAGAGAAACATCAGAAGCCATTTTAGTATTCATAGTTCATAGAATGATGTTTATTTTTAGCTGAATTAAAACATCAGAACACAAAATTACAGAAATGATGCAGGAACATAATAACTGTTTTGAAGGAGTTCATATCAAACCAAAGATGACTTGATACCACTGACAATTACTGAAGAAACTGAAAAATAGGAGATCCAGGATATTGTAATTATGGACAAAAATATTTACAATATCAACAACTTCACAAATATCAAGATTTAGGGAGATAAACTTTGGAATACAAGAAGTACTTATTTTTCTTCTGACTGAGGGAGATTTAAAATGGTATGAGAAATGTCTAAGTTTGCTGTACAACAAGCTAAAAAAAAAAAAAAAAAACAGGTATCAAAAAGAAATCCAAATGGGAGTAAAATTATGTATTGAAGCAGGTACAAATGAATAAGCTTTTGATTTTCAAAAGACTGCCCAGAAAAGTCATTTTTGATGATTAAAGCTGTAAATTATCTTTTGTTAGGTTTTCTGTCCTCCTGGATTGTATTTGTTAGTAATGAGGAAGTAGGTTAGACACATTTAAATAAGCATCTGATCCTCCCTAAGCCTTTTCATTCATTCCATTATACATACCTAAATAATGGACACATAATGATGATACAGTAATAATATTTATTATAAGATGACTGAATTCAAATCCTGTTAATTGTTAATAATAATACATATTTTTTTCAGGCTCACTTTAGTTGCTTTTTAACTAAATACTTACCACAGAAGATCAGGTCAATAGATTTTGAAAGCAAACTATAGAGGTAGCTTGTAGCCGTTTTTTGTCTACATAAAAAAGTGTTCACTGTTTGTAATTAAAAATGAAAATCAAAAAATGAAAACAGAAGATGTGATCCCTGTTCATTGTTTTTGTGAATAATTCCAAATCAATCCACTGGGAATCATATCAACTTGAACTATGAAATGTGGCCTTGATGAAAAGTTAGACTATGACTATGCAATTAAGTCGGGTTGTTTCTTTTATAC
The DNA here is from genome assembly GCF_001444195.1 of Xiphophorus couchianus. Classification (NCBI taxonomy): domain Eukaryota; kingdom Metazoa; phylum Chordata; class Actinopteri; order Cyprinodontiformes; family Poeciliidae; genus Xiphophorus; species Xiphophorus couchianus. Next base: position 9,517,816 of record NC_040247.1, read on the forward strand.
TGTAAAAACTAGTTGCAATGTGGGCAAAAATCATTGTATAAGAATAAAATATTTTTTAATGGATTATGCATGGATTTTATGCACTCTCAATTACAAAAAAATAGTAGTTAAACAATTACAAAATAATGCGGGATTTAATGAGCATTATGACCCCAAAGTCATTTTTTCTTAATAATTAAAAGCTTGCCAAGTTACAACTTGAATCTGTGGGATCATTTTTTTTACATATTATTTGACTTAATTATACACTCTGGGAACATAATTCTTCCACACGTTTGGTCAGAAAGTAATGGAAGCAAAGCTGGACATTGAACAAATTGAAAGAGAGGGCAGTTAAAATAAAAATAAATAAATAAACAATTACAGAAACAGGTGATTAAAAATAAATAAAGTTACATGGTGAACAAAAGAAATTTAATTAGAAATGTAGATTTACCGGTAAAGTCTCCATCTGTCTTTCAGATTAAGACTCCAAACGTCAAAAACATTCTCCTCCTGTTGGTCAGTCATAGCCGAGCTCTTCCCAAGCTCGTATCTGACTTTTTGCTTCATCTTTTTCCTGTGGTGCTTTTGCACCTGGACAGATAAGGAGAGGGTAAACTTTTATCATCATACTTTCAGTTCATTACAGTTAAGTTATTAACTTGATTCTGTGGCTGTTTTTATCGATTAACTGAAATAGCATTGTGATGAACAGTTTCAAAAGCTATAGCTAATAACTTTGAAGAGATGAAATTACACATAGGAATCTTCTTGACAGAGGGAAACCTATTTGGAGTACTTGGAATAATAAAGTTGCTCGAGTAAATCATGCTACAACAGTAATTTCCATTAATGACCACACTTAAATGATGTACTCAATTAAAGCAAATAAACTTTAAAATTAAACATAATGATTAGTTTACAGCTTGAAGAATGATGGTTAAACTCTTAAGAAATCCTTTGAGTGGTTTGTAACTGCTGGGATTGCTAGAGAGCAGGATAGCACATACAATAATGCACACCTCTAAAGCATGCGAAAGGGTTCATACCTATGCTAATTGCTTTTTTTATTGTTTTTTTTTTCCATTGGGCAATATATTTTACATATAAAGCCACAGTTGGGTATGTTTTTGTTGTTATTTTTTATTTATTTTTAATTAATTTGATTTATTATGCTGTAAAACTTAAAACAGTACAACGTTAAGAATTACCTGGCTATTTGATTGATTTTTTTACATTTTTGTTAATGAATAAAGAAGTATGAGAAGACCTAGCCAATGCCTTTATAGATTATTGTAAATTGAAAAAACAAAAATAAATAAAAAACAAAAATATAAAGAAAAGAGTTTACCTTTTTTAACTGAAAATCTTAGTTATCAAGCAGAGATAGGCGACTTTCACTCAGACAGCACTTTGTAAAATCTTGTAAGAATGAGAACAGCTGATATATCACTACTGGGTCGCAGGTCTCCTGTATTCTAATTAAACAGTCACTACCTTCTTATACTCAATGTTTCTCACAAAGAATGTAGGATCAAACATTTCTGGTTTGAATCAGTGGCATTGTAACTCAGAGGATGTTGACAAGACCTTGAACATAGGGGAGGGCTTCATTCTTATCTCTAAACCCGCCCTAAGTTCCAGCAGAATGAAAATACAATGAACTTCACATAAATGGAGTCACTCCTACAAGAGGCTTTTTTTCAAAGAGAAGATCCTTTCAAAATACCACTAACAAGAACGCAACCCATGGGTAACCATGGGAAGAAATTGATAATGCTTAAAAAACAAGGATATATGCCCATAGCTAAAAATAAAACATGTTTAAATGACTGGAGTTGTTTTGATATTTTGACTTCCCAGTGTACCTGCTGTACCTGAATGCAGCATGAGCAGCTGTTTGGGCTGATTGGATGCTACAGGAAGCCATTTAGACATCAGCAGATTTTTGCAGTATCTGCAATGCTTACATTGAGGTCAGGTGAGAAAATCGGTAGAGCGTACAATACCGGTATAGAGTGAATGGTAGAGCGTACCCTGTAATGTACAGTACAGACCGAAAGTTTGGACACACCTTCTAGTTCAATGGGTTTTCTTTATTTTCATAACTATTTATAAGGCAAGAAATACCACTTATTAACCTGACAGGGCACACCTATGAAGTGAAAACCATTTCAGGTGACTACCTCTTGAAGCTCATCAAGAAAATGCAGAGTGTGTGCAAAGCAGTAATCACAGCAAAAGGTTGCTACTTTCAAGAAACTAGAATATAAGGGGTATTTTCAATTGTTTTACACTTTTTTGTTTAGTGCATATTTCCACATGTGTTATTCATAGTTTTGATGCCTTCAGTGTGAATCTACAATGCCAATAGTCATGAAAATAAAGGAAACTCATTGAATTAAAAGGTGTGTCCAAACTTTTGGTCTGTACTGTATATTATAATAAATGTATATATACAGTATATGTACGGTATGCATGTATGGCATTGTTACCTGCCATTCTTCTTCTTTCTGCTCAGCCCTTATGTCGACGTTGTCCAGGTTCATAGCCAGCATCAGTTCTTCCACTTCCCTGACATCCTCCTCCATGTTCCTTTTCTTCTTGTCATCTCTGCCAGCTCTGGGACCAATTGTCCAGCCATCTTCAATCATCCGCTCTGCTTGGATCAACTCAGCCTCTTCTTCAATTTCAATGAGGTCTTCTTCCTCCTCCACTACTTCCTCTGCTATACAGGATACAATAATAACATATTGGATGAGAATCAGGAAAACAATATTCGGTTTGGGCAGCAACGTAATGCTATAAAATAATAGGTATTTATTAATGACTTATATTGCTGAACAAAGCAGTATAATGCAAATGACAAGGCTCCACCACAAAAGTACTTAAAGAGCAAGAGAAAACTGTTATAAATTAAAAATATTATAAACATATATTTTCATATTTATGTGTTGTATATTTTATTATGCAGACATTGTCAGATTTCCCAGCTTACTTATTTTGTTTTGCTGTCAAACAGAATTCTTCTGATGCCTTTATGATCATTTTAATATTATGGAACTCAGATAGATTTAATTTAGCAGGTTGTAATGCCAGTTACCAAAAACCTATATACTATTTTCACAGTTTAAAAGATCTACCTTCATTTCCATTTGCAGTCTCTGGCTCCCTCTGCTGGAAGTGAGTCGATCCCAAACCCAACCACTCTATCATCAGATTGGGGGTCTTTTTACTCCACATCTCAAAGCCGTCCTCCATCTGCAAATCATTACAAGAAAGACATTTGTAACTCATTCTCATATGGGTTTCCAGTTTGTTTCAGTTTTCACACGAGTAAAAGAAAAACAACAACAACAAAAGTTTTCACTTTCTATTGACTCACAGGCGGGGAGTTGAGATTCATCCAATGTCTTTCTAACATAAATCTCTGGAGGAAGGTTTCACGCATCACACCTTTGAGAGAACACTCTAACTTCAAGCTTTGGCTTTTGATTACTATTTCCTCTTCACACAGTTGCCTGTAGATCTTTAAAAATAAATAAGAAGTACAAATTATTGCAAAAAATAACAAAAATCAACAACAACTAAAATATGTTATTTCTTTAGCTCAATCGCCATACCTCCTCACACAACAGTTCAGAGGATATTTGAAAACTCACCTGATTGTATGCAGTACGAAGGTGTGTCGGTAGCGTGCGTTTGAAATGTTGTGAGTGGCTCAGCTCACGCAGATTAAACTTTTTCAGAATCTCACTGTTGCTGCGACTTCCTACTCGCACAATGCCATCCTTCAGAAATTTGTGAATTCCTAAGGTGCAAAGGCTAACCAGATGAATTATTCTTAAACATTGTTTGACCTAAGGTGTGATTCAAATGTCAATTTCTCATTGATTATTATTATTATTTTTTTTAGAAATAAATGTCAAGTATATTTGCATTATTTTATTTGTTATATTGACATTAGTCTTTACAGGTAGATTTAAGCAGTCTGGAAAAATATATCTGAATCCATTATGACTGCTTACCTTCTAGGAATTGATCCAGAGCATGGTTAGTATAGCATACAACCAGCATTGGAGCTGAATGGAGGTGGTTCCACAGATCCTTATTGGTCAACAGAGCCTGAGCAATCTTTAGGCCAACATAGGTTTTTCCTGAAAGGAAGAAAAGACACAGAATGCACCAATTTAGATACACGATTGTGTTTCAGTATTAATTAGCACAGCAAAGCAGCATCCTGAGAACAACTTCTGTAACAAGAATGTAGCATTTTTTCCAGTAAGATAAAACCAGAGCCTTTATTGGATTTTTTTGTTTGTTTTTTTTTTTTGGTTTATACAAAACCAGCTAATTAAGTCCTAGAATTAAAAAAATGGCTGTATAGATTATGGCTCAAGCAAAATGTTTTAGGTTTCTCACCAGTGCCAGGTGGTCCTTGTATGATTGCCAACTCCTTGGTGAGGGCAAGCTGAAAGGCTTTCATCTGAGATTCATCCAAGCCCAATACTTCCATGTCAGGCCAGGCATCTACATTCAGGCTGTTGAAGGGCCTTATGCTGTTCTTGTGTTCAGGTTTGGCAACATGTGAGAGGTCATAAACACCCTGTCTTCGTAGGTATGCTGGTGGTCGCACATCAGTTGAACACTCCACAATGTATCTGAAAGCAAGCACATCCATATTAACTGGATAATGCTAAGAGACTGGCTCATTTGAAATATTAGGCCTTTTGGTATGTGTAGCAAGATGTTGTAAATTTTCTATAAATCTGTTGTTAAGAGAAGAGTCTCCTTTGCAGCTATCAGTTTGGGTAGCAGCTTAAGAACAATGATTTTAAAAGTTAAACAAGGGACTATTCAGGAGATTATTGTGCTAAGAAGGATTCTTCATAAAATGAAAAGCAACACCGATAAGCCTAAGCATTCCTCTTAGTCTCCTTTAAATCTGCTAGAGCATAGACCACAAAAGGAGATCCATCTTGACCACAACTATAACCCTTCTATGAAAGCAATAGCTACTAAAACACTTTAGCACTCATTTAAAAATATGCTCTTATTGTTAGTTCTCTCACTTTGTTTATCTGCAGGTGCAGTATTGGCTAATTTTAAGTAATATTATTCATCTATCTTAGGTTTTAGAGTTCTTTCCCAGGAGAAAGTTGTAATTACTAAACATGTAATATACTGAAATGGAGGATTAAATTGGTTTGTGAGAAAAGCTATTTAGTGATATGTCCCCCAAATGGTTCAAAGATTTGTTTGCACTCAAAGACTTAAACAATAAAGTCCATATACCATCCAGAGAACTAATGGATATTTATACATTTAACATGAAATAGTAGTGATGTTTGCAAAAAAACAGATAAATAGGCTGAATTGAAAAAGCCTTTGCTCTTGTAAGCTCTTGTAATTTAAGAATTACAACGGCCAATGCATTTAATACCTGGGGGGCAAGCAACATTATATGATTTCATATGTCATAGAGGTCAACATATGTTGTAACTGATGTGGTAGTTAATACATTGAATCACAATTATCATTACACCATCAAGGTGTGCAATTTCAAATGTGCAAAAAAATGGTTGGATGCAACTCTGTTTGCAAATGGTATTTTCAACCACTTTAATGAACTTCTAGTGTTATTTATGCTCATACCTTATATAGATCCTAGAGCCCAAGATACAATGGGCTATTACACTCTCCAGTGGTATAGAGTGGTATAGTTTGTATGATGGAAAGAAAGTTATGAATGGGGAAAATTTGTGTAATCAGATGTTATAGAATAAAACTGCAATGTAAAGTTTTCTTATTACTGTACAATCCTAGCTAGTAGAGTTGTTGAATACATAGCTGAACCAAGACTATTACAGAAGCTTTTTAAATTTAAGATGGTATTAAATTCCATTTAAAAGGTTTGCAAACAACAGCTTTCACAAAGTTTCAGGTTACATTCAGGGCACTTGAGAACTAGTCTTACCAAAGAGTTAATTTGCAAAGCATGACAAATGTACTTTCTTCTTCATGTAACATTCTCAAACATATTCCACGTATCCTAGCTGCTTTAAAAGTACAATGGAATTCAAAACTCTTCCACATACACAAACAGCATTACCTCTGAAAGGGCAAATCATCCTCAGTCTGCTCCTGTAAGCCTTCCAAAACATACCGATAAGCCTCAAAGTATGCAGTTGTCTCAACCATCAGAAACAACTGATTTGTCTGTTAACAATAACAACAAAGAAGACATGATGTAGTATATCTATATTACAGATACTAACCCAGTGTGTGTGTGTGTGTGTATATATATATACAGAAGTATATATGGCAAGTTATGTTGTTCCTAGTGTATTTCTGCCTCACCTGTATTCTGGCCAACTTCACCCTACTTTCCTCTGTAAAGGTAATCTGGACCTGCCCTTTCTCCAAGTATTTTGGATCCCGATCGGACACTGTGGCAAACAAGAAGCTCTCAAAGTTGTCATATGACAGACAGACCAGGGAACCAAAGATCAGCCTCTTAGAGTTCTGCCAGCGCACAAACTGCAAGAACAAAAATAAAAGCATTTTTAACAGCCTTGTTTATAAATGTCTTCATTTTGGTGTGAGATTGATGAAATCTATCCAGAGCCTCACCTTAAGTGGCTGAACATCAAACTGGACAATGTAAGCGAGACCAGTCTGTGTGCACTTGGGCACCACTAGGTGTGTAGCAAAATACACATGAATGTCATCAAAGTGCTTCATCTTCAATGGGTTATCGTTCCTTCCCATGGCCATCTGGTTCTGGAGCAACTGTTGAATTCCCTCACGAAGCGGTCGCACAAAGTCCTCTCTAAGCAGCCGGAAGTGTGTATCGAGGTAAAGGTGGGTGTTTGTGTATCTTTGGGAAGTAAGATTAGGTCTGAGAAATGGTTTGTGGTTCTGATGGAACTCCTCAGGAGTTGGGTAGAGTGGTATGTTTCTGAAATCTTCCTGTTCTTCACCTGTGGCAGAAATGTAAGCACTTAAACACAGAGAAATATTTTGCAGCTAATCATGTGACTAGAAATATCTTAAGGAGGCCTTACCTTCGTTATCATCAGCATTAGTCAGAAGACCATAAGTGTCCTTGTCTGTACGGAGGGTACCTTTCCTCGATCTCTCCTGGAGATGAGCTATTAGACCCCTGAGATTTTCCATTTTTTCCTCTAATTTAGGCAGAAAGTCTACACCTGATGCCCTCAGGGTGTTTATAGAGGCTTGGAGCAAAGTCACTAACATATTCACTTTATTGACAGAGCTTGCGGGGAAGATACTAAGCACCTAACAAGCATAGATGATAAACAGTTTATTAGGTAACAGTATTTTATTCTGTTAAATACACTGGAGAATTTCCTATTGCTAAAAATGATTTTTCTTAAGCAAGTGGCACATTGTTTCAAGCAATAGTTACCTCTAAAAGAATGGCTGTGATGTATTCCATATGCTGTGGGAATTGTGCTCTGCGGGTCTGGTTGGAGTCAGACATCATGTCTCCCACATAGTGAAGCAGGGTGATGCTTAAGAACTTTGACTCTTTTATGATGTCAGCCAGGTGCTGCAGGGTGCCTCTGTCTGTCCTTGAAGTGAAGGCTTTGCTCACCACCAAGCAGATTAGTTGGACAAGGTCTGGTCTCATTGGTGTCTCACCAAGCAGCACTCGAAAGCCAGGATTTGAGGAGAGCGTAATGGCCACAACAGAGGGTTCCTGTTTGGAGAGGTCTTCCAGTGTTTTATAACCCAGTTTACGGGGACTTGGATCTGTCCCATCTCTGCCTTCCCTTCTGACTCCATTGTGTCCTCCTCTCCTTGCACCTGTTCCTGCTGCCTCTGCTCTCATTACTTGTCTTTCATCACCACCTGGCTGTTCATTTCTGCCTCCTCCTAGTCTCAGCCTTTCAGCACCTCCCCTTCTCCCTCTCTCTAACCCTCCCCCTCTCCCTCTCCCTCCTCCTCTCGTTCCTCCTCTCGTTCCTCCTCTCGCTCCTCCTCTCGCTCCTCCTCTCGCTCCTCCTCTCTGTCTGTCTACATCTCTTTGACTGGGCCCCTGACTTTGTGCTCTTCTTCTGGCCTCTTGCTCTCTCACTCTGTCTCCCTGCAGCCCTCCTCGTCCTCGTCCTCTTTGTCCATCTCCATTTTCATATTGGCCATTTTCATATTGACCTTAGAGAAGAAGAATAATAACATAGTGAATGTTTTTTTTCTTTTTACAATTAACAGGGGTCTATGCATCATGCATTGCAAACATGTTCATTCTCCCTGAATCTCTCATTAACCTACAAGCATAGAACACAATTTTGAAACAGATGGAAAATACAGTTTTCAATAATATTCTCTATAATCAGAAAATGTAGGCATGTACAGTATTTGTATTAATCCTCTTTTACTCTGATACTCATAAATCAAACTGTATGGAACAAAATCTAATTACCTGATGAAATCTACTTTTTTATCACTAAGACTGTTCCGTATAGACCTCAAAGATTTGTTAGAGTATAAGCAATAAAGTATCATAACAATCAAAATACCCTAATGATTTGACAGATAAAGTTGTGAAGAAGTTTTAAGCCTTGTAAAACACTATCTAGAGCAGGAGTGCCCAAAGTTGGTCCTCGAGGGCCAGCATTCTGCATGTTTTAGTTCTCTCCCTGGTTTATGATGGCTCGTTAGAAGGCCTAAGAAGAACATTGACATGCTGAAAAGGTTGTTACTACCACCAGGGATGGAAATAAAATATGCAGGATGCCGGCCCTCGAGGACCGACTTTGGGCACCCCTGATCTAGAGCTTTCAACATCTCACAGAGCACTGCACAATTCATCACATCAACCTGGAAAGAATATAATACAACTGTAAACCTACTAACAAAACAACAACAACAAGGACCACCAAGGCCTATGGTGGCTTTGGAGGAGTGGCCCAAATCCACATCTCAGGTGGGAGAATTTATTGACAAGCGGACTAATATGTGCACACTCCATAAATATTGCCTTAATGACTAAAGAGCAAGAAGAAAGCTGCTGTTAAAAGAAGGCCACGCAATATCTCATTTGCAGTTTGCCATAGGGAAAACAACAAACATGTGGTAGATCAGGTGTGACTAATAATTAACTTTATGGCCTTCATGCAAAACTCAATGTGAGCAAAAAAAACCACATTGATTGTGACTCTAATTGCACCATTCTCCACTGAGAATGGTGTGATCACTACATCAGACTGTTGTGATGTTTGTTTTTTCGACAAGGAAAGGCAGATGGGTCAGAGGCGATGGACAGCTGGATGGAGGTAAACACAGGGAAATCTTGAAAATAAAAAAAACTCTCAACAAGATGACAGCACGCGTAGAGCCTGAATTGCAATGAAACAGTTAAGAGCAATCCGTGGCAATGTGTTAGAATAGTCCAGTCAAAGTCCAGGCTTAAGACCAATTGAGAATCTGTGCAAAAGCAATAAAACTGATGGTGACGGACTTTACACATTGAATATGACTAAATTTTGCAACTATAAATGAGCCAACCATATCAGAGTAAAATATTTTGGAAACCACATATTGTTTTCCAACGACTCCACACTACTTTGAGTTTGAACATTAAAATCCAAATAGATACTTTAAAGTTTGTGCTTTTAACAAGACAAAATGTGAAATTCTTGAGGGAGTGTTAATAGTGCTTCAATGCACTGCACTGTATGTGTTATTCTGACAGGTATATTGATGGAAATAACTAACCATTATGAGTCCCTCTTCTGCCTGACCTAAAAGTCAGCTTTTCCATGGTATTTCATGTGGTAGTTGTTGATTTCTATGCAGGTTGTACAGGATATTTCTGAAACAGAAAATAAAGTGGAAACAGATATGAACACCACATCCAAGTGAATATCTAAAAACAATGAAATACCTGAGCATGCCCAAAAGTAAAACTCAAAGAAATACAGATAACATGTGTTTTTTCACTCTCAGAATCAACAGGAATTTGAAAGGTCAAAATAATGTGGCAGTCAGATAAGATAATTCAGATAACTTGCTTTAATAGGAAATTAAAGCAAACTTTCTAATAGCTTGTCCTTCTCAGTTACCTGGGAGTTGTAATCGGCAACAGGCTGGACTGGGCGTCTAACACTGACGCTGTGTGCAAGAAGGGGATGAGCAGACTCTATTTTTTAAGGAAGCTGAGATCCTTCAATGTGTGCAGCAAGATGTTGGAGACCTTTTATCACAGTGTTGTTGCTGGTGCCATCTTCTTTGCTGCTGTGTGTTGGGGAAGCAGCATCAGAGTCAGCGACTCTAATAGACTGGACAAAATCATCAGGGAAGCTGGCTCTGTACTGGGACTAAGGCTGGAGTCCCTGGAAACTGTGGTGGAGAGGAGGACACTGAAGAAGGTTCTGTCTATTATGGACAATAAACAGCACCCTCTCCACAACATAGTGGACAGACAGCGGAGCACCTTCTCACATAGGCTGCTCCAGCTCCGCTGTAGTACGGACAGATACAGGAAATCCTTCCTGCCACATGCCATCTCACTGTACAATAAAAGCTAAATCATTGTTCTGGACTAATCAGTCCAATTTTGCACAACTGCACTGTGGCACACTTGCTGTACATATATTTACATATTGTATCTGCATTTTTTTTAAATCTTTGCAAGGACTGCTCTAAGTTGCTTTTTATATTAACAGCATTTTATATTTTATTTTTATTTTATCTACAACTACTACTCAGTGGTAGTTGTTATTGTGTCTTGTCTCTATGCTGTAACTGTGAAGTAATTTCCCTGCTGGGATGAATAAAGTATTTCTATTCTATTCTATTATTAGAGCAAAATGCATGTGTATATTTCAGTCCCGCACAATACTGAAGTAATTAAAATCAATCTAAAAGGTCTTTGCAGAACATTTTCTTTGCAATAATTTCAATTTGAATCCTTGTGCTGAATTAATATGAACTTCAGTCAGAGGAAAGTGCGCCCTCTTTAGGAGTCACTTCATTTTCGCATTGGCGTAAGTTTCCTTTCTCTCGAAACGGCGATGACTTTGACAACAACAAAGCATGTTATGTTAGCAACCCCCAGCACAAACGTCTCCCCAAATAAGTATTAACTTAACAATCTATATGTATTAATAAAGAACCAACCTCAGTTCTTGGTATACCTGTGACTGAGTTTAGGATATTACTTTATACCGAAAATGAAATGAAACATTTATTAAGTGATAATTTAGAAATATTTCCAATAGATGTACAGAATACAATTAAAATTACTCACCTTTATTCAAATGTCCTCAATAATACATTACAGTACTATAATACTGAAGTTGTCGAAATGTAAAAAGGTTCAGTCAGCTCTGCCGGTCGCTAGACGTCCAATATCTGACTGCGCCAGCTGTCGGAGGCTTTATAAATACGGTTTAGTTTCTGTTTTCGTTTCATCAGAACTACACCACGCCTAGAAGTCACTGCAGGGGAAGAAACTGTGACTCATCTGAGTCAAATGGTACTGACTGGATCCTGGTGACTGACTGGTTGAAAGTTTGTAGAAATGCTGGAGTTAGTCCATTTTGACATAGGCTGGAGATAGTCCAAATGGCCTGAAGGATTGCTTTTGTTCTGTAAATAAAAAAGGCCATTACCTTATAAGTACCCTGGTAATGGCCTCAACGCATCTCACAGTTGCACAATTGTTCCTTAGACTTAGACTTCGACTTAGACTGGATAATGCAGCACAACATCATGGATCAGCTGCAAAAGGTCACATCTCTCCAAAAACACTTCATGTATGCTTCAAAACTAGACTGAAGAGCATTACCTACAGGAGATCTGATCTCCTGTTGGTATCATAGATACCCACCCCCAACATGGACTATTCACACTCCTTTTTTGATTATTAAGACGACGGAATTTCTAGAGAAGCTGCGGTGGACTCTGCTGACCTGTTTATCTCAAACTGGTGCTATTTACAGAATGATTGTAATTTTATTTTAGAATAAGCATCGTAAAACATCCATAAATTTGCAATGTGACATTTGAGGATACGAAATGTAAAATAAAACCTACAAAAAGACTTTCCTTGCTGCAATTTTACACTTATCCTTATTGTCACTGTAGCCGGAGAGCAGAGCAGCGGTCCTTTATTTAACATCACAAAGTTGAGCTTCTGAACATGACTAAGCCCTGGTCTTGCAGCAGGTGGTCTGGAGTTTTTGTATGTTTTTCATATGCTAATTTACATGATCAGTCATTACATGGCTTGATCAGTTTGCCCTTGATTTAATATTGCTCCTCCCCTTTGTCCAACAAAGATATCCGCTCCAAATGCACAGTATAGATAAAATGAATGTAAGGATGAATTTCGCCCAGAAGTCACGAGCACACATTTCCCAGCATTATCAGTCTTGCAGTAGAGGAAGTGATCTGCACTGAGATCCTCGAAGCATGAAAATCTGATAATCTCATCTGGTTGAATAACACCACGGGGATAGAGAAACAGAGTACGGCAGAAACTGTTTCTGAGGAAACTGAAACAAACATCACTTCCTGTTGACATTCTCACAACAATGAGCTGTGAGTGTTGAGATCCTGCACCTTGTGTCACTTTAGCAGCAACATAACTGAGAATAGGGTCCTGCAGATTTAGAGGAACTAAGTGCATTTAGTTTCTCTAAATAATGGAGGAACTAGCGATGCTCCACTCTGAGTTTTTGTTTTGGTGTCACTGCAGGAACATTGCCAGAAACTCCTCACAACGTCGGGCCAATGGTACCACAACATCCGGGCCAATGGTACCACAACATCAAAAACGAAACCAGTAGACTGTTGCATAACTTCCTGCTACAAGATTCTAAAGTTACCATCTCTTTACTAGACAATCTATTATTTACATGCCAACTGAAATGCAGTTTGTCACCGAAGAACAACATGTGATGGCTAGTGTTCCTATGTGTTTTCCTATGCTGTTATCAAATAATAATAATACAAAAATCTACTTCCTAAAACAAATAAAGATTTTTATGGTGAAAATCTATGGTGAAATTACATTCAGGGTAAGGAAACTGATTATGTGTTTTTGTCATGTTTTTAATAATCTTCCACTTTTAAATGACTTTACTTGCATTCTATTACAGCAAACCCTTGATCAGTCTTTGAGAGCAAAGTATGGATATCAGAAGAATTAGGCATTTTTGTTTGTTTGTTTTGTATTTAGTTGTGGCCTTATTTTGCATAACATGTAATGGAACTGAAATACATTCGTTTTGTTTTGAAAAAAAAGAGAACGCTCTCCGCCCTACTTTTAGCTGGGTCATTCGCCGGCTGACTGGTAAGGAGCTGACTCCGCCACTCAGCTGGAGCAGACGTCATCATTCAGTCTTAGCAGGGAAGCTAACGCTGATGCAGATCACTTCCGCCAGTGTAAAAATGTAGCTGTTTCTGCGGTTCTTACGTTATATTCCTTTCAGCCAGCGGTCTAAAGAACTGATGGCTCTTTTAGTGGAAGTATCGTTTATAGAACCCGACCAGTGCGGTGCCAGCTTGGTTACTAGCTAACACAATAGCAAGACTGTCAGGGGCCGTGTCTTTATGAAGGCTACCGTTGCTAATTAAAACAACGGCTATCTTACTACAGCAGGCATAAGAACTGTAACAGGGGGTTAGTCAGCCGAGAAATGTCAAGAGATGATTTGCAATAAGAACTCACCAAGAAGAGCGAAATGAGGACGAGTAGAAGTGATCGCTCGTCGTCGCCGATGAATGGAAGGCAAGGTACGTGGAAAACAGTGCATCATGTAAAGTTTATTAAAAGACTGCCAGGTTGCGACTACTCACGAAAGCAATCATCGGTTTCATAACTTTTTAAAACGTAATCTCTCAATTCTGCTTGCAGTTTTTTACTATTGATTTTTAACTGTAGCGTTGAGAATATACATTTCCCCCCCCCTGGTAGACTGGGAAACCAAACGGAAACGGAAAATTGCAGACATCACCCAGGCCCTGAGTGTGGATCCAGTGGACATAGCAACGCTGAGGAGGATGGCAATCAGCGAGGGGGGACTGCTGACTGATGAGATTCGCTGTCAGGTTTGGCCCTGGCTCCTCAACATCCCCCCTCACCTTTTGGATCAAGAACCTGGTACCGTTTCTTGCGTAGCTCTTTATTTTTTATATATATACAAATGCATATAAAAAGCAATTTTGGATATATATATATATATATATATTTTTTTTTTCCCTGCATCTGAACAAACTTCCGCTTTTTTTAATTTAGCATGATGGCAGTTATTTTCACACTCTGATCAGGTGCAACTTCTCCTCGCATACACTGTTTGCTAATGGCAATTTGTCCTGTCCAGAAAAAGTAGAACGGGAAAACAATAAAGATTACAACCAGGTCTTGCTGGATGTTCAGCGTTCTCTACGAAGGTTTCCACCTGGTGAGTAGTTTGCATAACAAACTGCTGTTATTCACTTCTTTGCAGTATGTCCAACATGTGAGGTGCTTTTATTAGGAAGATGTCATAATCTCATGCAAATTACTGTTAAGGTGCTGGAAATTCTTGGTTTTTATATTAAAGAGACAAGACGTTTTATTCCTATTAATTTAGAGTATCATATTAGAATTTGATTGTGGGATGCTGCAAAGGTTTTCAAAATTTTATATTCTGCTAAATAAATAAAATAAACATTCTCTTGAAATTAATGCAGTCTTACAAACTTTTGACCCTTTCTTGCTGACCTGAAGGGTTCAGCTGGCAGTCAACACTGATGTCGTTTTTATTGGATGCACTTTGCACTACAAAAGAAATTGTCAAGCCCTCTCACAAGTGATTTTCCAAGTAAGAACTGGTTGTGAAATACTGTGCTTATGTTAGTTGGTCTTGCAGAGGATTGTCTAATATCCACCAGTCTGAGTTTGTGGCATTGTTGATCACATACCAAACTTTAATATCTGTCATTAGTTGTATTTGTTGGTATGCAAGTGAAAGTTTCATTTTTAAATAAGAATGTGTCTTCAAGTAAATGTATTAATATAGCACCCGCTCACAACAATGTTGTCTCAAGGCACGTTTACAAAAAAAACTGATTTAATCAATGGTACAGTCAAATTCCAAGTCAATTACATACATTTCAAATTGATCCTAGTTAATAAACTAAGTTTTTATTTATGAACAGTCCTGTTTAGATTAAGTTGTTTTTTCAGCATTAAAGTTAATACGCTTCATTTTTTATGCAGCCTCAAAACCCATTTCAAAAATGCAATTTTTTATTATATAAATAGAATATTATTAAAACATATTTGTTTCTCTTAAAAAATTGCTGATAAAAGTCAGCTTTAACAGATTTTGACTGGTCTGTTGCCCTGATGTTTTAAATATATTAAGATATTAAAAAGCAGCAAGACTGAAAACGTATAACGGCAACATTTTATCTTCAATGCGCTTCTGCAGGTATGCCAGATGAGCAGAGAGAGGGTCTTCAGGAAGAACTAATTGACATAATCCTGAGAGTTCTGCAACGTAATCCCCAGCTGCACTATTACCAGGGATACCATGACATTGTTGTCACCTTTTTGTTAGTCGTGGGGGAGCGCCTGGCAACTGTTCTAGTGGAAAAACTCTCCACACATCACCTCAGGTACATGCCAAAAGCAAATTGGTCAGCAGTTTGTCTTCTGTTAAGTTTATCTTTTAAGGTTAGATTAGACTTAAATCTGAATTCTTTGTTTTGGCCTCTATCACAGGGACTTCATGGACCCCACCATGGACAACACAAAACACATTCTTAACTATCTGATGCCTATTATTGAAAGGGTCAACCCTGAGGTGCAGGACTTCATGCAGCAGTAGGATTCCTTGTTATTTTATACACAGCTATGATTGATGATGCTGGCTCTGGTAGATATTCAAAAAGCAAAATCCTCCAAAACGTTCATGTTATATAAAGAAGGATGGGCAGAAAGAGAAGGACGATGCATGCGCCACTTAAGAGAAAAGAAAACATGGAGAATGTATACACTTCACTTTAGACAGGCACAACAGTTTTGCAGGGACATAAATCTATAAGCATTGAATGGAATTTTGCAATCCCTGAATATTAATTCTTATTGACATGTTCTGTTGTGAAAAATCCAGAAGCAATGTTCTATTTTTCAAAAAAAGTTCACATAAATATTACACATTAATATACAGAGACATTGCAGATAAAATATTTTAAATGCAGTCTCTGCGCTCTTTAACAGAACACTGATCCTATTATGATAGCTTAACTTTGGACTGTAAGCAGCACGTCATTAAGTCCTTTGCTTGGCGCGCTGATTCCATTGATGGCCTTTTGAACTGACTTGCTCTGTCTGGTCTCCTCATGTAACCTAAGATTTCTCATCATATCTTAGTTTTTTTTTTTTTAAATGAATGTATGAATATAATTGGTAAAACAAATTAGTGCAGGGGTGCCCAAAGTCTGTCCCCGAGGGCCAGCATTCTGCATGTTTTAGTTCCCTCCCTGATGGTACCAACAACCTTTTCAGCATGTCAGTGTTCTTCTTAAGCCTTCTAACGAGTCATCATTTGATCCAGGTGCGTTAAACCAGGGAGAGAACTAAAACATGGAGGATGCCGGCCCTTGAGGACCAACTTTCGGCACTCCTGAATTAGTGGTTAAGAAGCTGTGAATTATCTCAGGCTTGTTTGTAAGTTAATCTCATTGTAAGTCTGTTATTAATTCTCAGGGCTGAAGTGGGCACAGTCTTTGCTCTCAGCTGGCTGATAACCTGGTTTGGCCATGTGCTCTCTGATTTCCGTCATGTTGTACGGTTGTATGACTTTTTCCTGGCCTGCCATCCACTGATGCCAATCTATTTTGCGGCTGTGGTAAGTTTCCTCTCATGTCTACTTAATTGAATATTTCATCAGAGAAAATATTTTTGATACAGAAATATGAAAGAAATAGGAATGTACTGTACAGTATATGCACTCAGTACTTAGTTTGGGTTGTTATGTATGCATTACTACAACTATGCAGCGTGGCATGAAGGTAGTCTGCCAGTACTGCTGAGGTTTTATTGCTATTTTTTTTCTTGTTTCTCTTTTCTCATCACATTTTTTCCTTCCACTTAACTTTCCACTATTATTCTTAGGTACAGCAATTACTTTTCGCATCTTATCACTCATGTTTAAGATGTCAGTGGTTGTCTGCTGAACAACTGTCAGATTCGCCGTCTTCTCCAGGATTTTGTAGGAATTTGGGATATTCTAATTTGATAAACATATATTTTTTATTAGGAATAAGCCATAAACTACATACACTTACAAGGGAAAAAAATTCTACTCTACTGAGATGCTGCTGTGGCTTAATCAGATTTACAAATTAGCACATCTTTGATAGAAAGAGAAATAGTCGAATGCCGATGTGATTGATCCCTTAGGAGTAGGGTCACTTTAGCTGTGTCACATCTTGATGTTCGACATGTTTTTTTTTGTTGTTGTTTTTTCCTCGAGATTGCAACTAGTTTGGCAAGCCCGATTTTTCTCTGAAATGTTCCAGCTTGTTGCGCCCCTGACAGCAGACTCTTTCACTCAATGACACTCACAGTAAATGCTTACACTTGTCATGATGGCCCTTGAGAAATGGGTGTGTTATTTGTTGCAGATTGTGCTGCACAGGGAGGAGGAGGTGTTGGACTGTGAATGTGATATGGCAATGGTCCATCACCTGCTGTCTCAGATTCCCCAGGATCTGCCATACGAGACACTGATAAGCCGAGCTGGAGACCTCTTTGTCCAGTTTCCTCCCTCTGAACTGGCCAGAGAGGCAGCTGCACATGAAAGGTACTTAAGTCCTTAGGACTGATGCTTGTAAACACGTTACCCTTACAGGCTGTTTGTGCCATCTTTTATTTCTTTCCCTCGCATCGCCTTTTAATATAAAGCACAAATAAAATTTTCCTTTGCTTTTCACCAACAAGCGTAACTTACTGTTCTTCTATTAACTTCTTCAATGTCCTTTTTTTCTCCCCCCTTTTCCATCTCTATTTTCCTCCTAAGCATGGCGACTTCTACCTTTAAGGACTTTGAGCTTGCATCTACTCAGCAACGGCCGGACACAGTTCTCCGTCGCAGACGCAGACAAAAGCAGGGTTCTCCAGAGAGCTCGACAGCGAGCCCTGTCATGACTGTGGCACAGCCTTCAACTGCCCGACGCTTCGTCAGATTGGCAGTCATGGGTCTGACTGTGGCTTTAGGGGCAGCAGCTCTTGCTGTGGTTAACACAGCTCTGGAGTGGGCCCCCAAGCTGGACTTGTTTCCTTGAACTATCCTAAAACCAACATGACATCTTTTTTCTCCTTGACTGGTGGATCCTTTCCTAGAACCCTCTGAACATTTTTGGAGTCTAACACTGTCTGGAGAGTGGTAACTAAGCTGAACATCTTAACACTCCTCTGTTGTCGTCAAGGATGCGACCAAACATCCCGCTCTGAGAGGAGTTCATAAGTCTGTGGCACTTTTGAATCCTTAAAAGGGCGTGTAGGTTTAAAAGCTGCTGGCGCTCCTAAATGAAGAAATTCTCCATGTTAAAATGAAGAAAATATTTCCAAGAACTGTTGTTAATTGTGTCATAATTAAAGTTTATTTATATTTTGTAATAGGATGTCTGATTTAGTGTTTCGCTCACTGAGATTTATGCTGAAAGCCTGACTCACTACACTTGAAACTCGCTGCCAAGAATGAGAGAATGTGTGTTTGTGTGCATGTGTGTGTTTGATTGCAACTCATTTGTTATACGCATTTTATACCTGTACTGAGACCAACTTGAGGATCCCCTGTATTTAAACAACTGTAAAATTTGAGGGATGTCAGTAATTTGACTGGAACATGAAGCCATTTTAGGGTCATAATTTTATGGGTTTTAGTTTCTTCTCTCTGATTGTTTTTCAGTTGTAGAATTTGGATCTTTTTCTGTAAAGGGAGCATCTTCTAGAAATGTCAATCTTCATCGTGCATTTTAATTGAGGACTGTGGCTAAGATGATCTATTTTTCATATAAAAATGAGTACAAATGGGTATAAGCAAAGTAGTCTAATTAACATACGTCAATAATTTTAATGAAGGTTAACTTTGGAATCATAGAAATGGCTTTTACAATCTGGAAATAAACAGTGACTTAGCAAAGTCACCCAAATACTTAGTAAAACAGTCTTTAAAATGGTTCCTCTGAGACATGCCCTATAATAGCTATTCAGTCTTCTGTCTCTCTTTTTTTCTGGTTAAGTGTACACTAAGGAGAATAAATCTTTGCAAGGTCTCTTTAAATCCTCTGTAAATAAGGTTAATTTCTTAAAGTGGCTAGAGCAATCAAGCTGGTCTACCTGTAAAGTGCCACCCTTGTTCTTTGTAATGGAATAAAATGCTCGAATCATGTTGCAGAAATGCAGATGACAAAATCATAGCACATTTAGATCCTGACCAGAACAGCATTTTAATCCCTACATTTAAGCTTTGTACTATATTGACTGAATTACATCTGTCCAACTTTATTAGAGAAAGCTTACACACTTGATAACTTTTTTTTGCAGAACGCAGTATTGCATTTTAAATCGTAACCAGCGGAGCAGCACACTTTGCTATTAAGAAGGATTTACATTTAAAGTAGCTATAAAGCAAACATTAAGCTTTGGTTAAGATCTTAGAACCATTGTTGTTCTGCCTATGATCTCTAAGAGGATTCTTTTGATATCTCTTGGAAAGTCTGGCTATGAGCAGTATGCTGCTCTTTGGCTATGGGTCTGAAACTTGCTTAAGTGTGTGCCTGAACACAGAAGGGTGTGACAAATATATGCCAAATTATAGGCAGACTGTACTGACATTTCAAAAATGGCTTATGCCTGGAAAAAAAATACTACCTGCCTGATCTCTGGTTTGTCAGAACAGATTTTCTTCTGATTTCTGGTATGTCATTTCACTTTCCGTAAGCTTTATTTAAACACATGACACTTGGTAAATTTTGTTTCTGAGTGTACAATGCATTCATGCTGTCCAACCTTTTCTATTCCCCTTTTTAAATAGTGAGTCTCCATGGTTTGGAAATCACATAAAAACTTGTCTTAACAGAAAATTAGAATGTTTTTTTTTTCTTTAATTATAAAAATTATGGTTGCAGAGTAATGAGTCACCTACATACTTATGATGGCATATTGTTCTTTTAATTAAGTTTCAGTAAATCAACTTACAAGAGAACTCAACATTTATCACTCTGTATCTGCATTGTATTTAAAAGATTAAGAACCCATATTATGAACCACAACTGGAAATGGCTCTAAATTCCTAAATCATACTGAAGGTGACCTGACACAAATGAATCTCTTCATGAAAACACCTGGTGATCAATATCACAAAGGATCACTTGGTTACATAAGATGCCACTCAGTGGAATTTATTTTTATTGCACTAAATGATGTATCTGCCTTTTGATTATTTTGTTATAATAAAACTGGTATACTAATGTTAAGTTGTACTATAGATTGATAATAAACTTGAGTGAAAGTGTTTGCTATATTTGTTTGAATTCTTTATTCAGTTAAAATATATGCTTCTTTGATGCTGGAATAGTTTTTCATTTTAAAACTTGTAGAGCATGCAACGTTTTAAAAGTTTTGTTTATTTTAGATAGTTGTGCAGCATCATTTCAAAACAAAAGTAATCTCAGGGCCCTTATGCTAAAAGTCCACAAGTTTAATTTACTAATACAAATGAAAAGAGTTGTGAACGGTCAGAAATAGTGAAGTATGCTTAAAGATCTTTTCTGATTAGATTAATACCACCCTATGTTCTACTGGAGTCTAAGAGTAGTTGAACGATACTAGATTCTAGCAAGATTATAAACCTAGTTGGTCATAATATTGTCATACACCTTCATTGCACTGATTTGTCTCACAATATGTGAATCTGACCTCCAAATAAGAGAGGCTTCTGCACCTTGCTGTAGAAGGAGACTCCACAAATGTTTGAATAAGACTACGATTTTTTTTTCTCTCAGCATGCCATTGTATGCAGAAATATTTTATAGCACAGTGCTGTGCACATATATTTGCAATGAAAACCATACATTAAACAAATCTCTATTTTTAAATTATTCACAAATGTTTTTATTGCAAATTGTACATATATCACAATGTTGTGAAATGCTACTTGTGTGTGTTTATCCATATTACTAAATATTATTTTCTTTGATAGTGAGACCAACCTATGTTGCAGCTGATTGAACTTAAAATCTTCCGTAATCTCTGAACAAACATGCACAATTAGGAGGTGTGTGTGCTTCTCTTCCTCTTGAGCTCTCTAGTCCCACCTGATAAATTTTAAGCATATCAGGTTGTTTTGAGCTTGCATTTTGATGCATTCGTAACCTTGTTCAAATTCTCTGACTGAACCAAAGTTGTGCAAGCTCATCCACATTCTGCATTTATTTCTCATTTTCAATGTCATTAAGCAGGTATAGTGTAATGTAAAGTGGACCTATGTGTGAATCTGAGTTTATAAGCCTCTGTGAGTGTGATCAAAGTTCAATTTACAACAAACACATTTTTCAAGTGATTCCAGTTTTATTGGAATTAGAGTACATATTCTGCAGTATATTTGTTTTCAATATAAACTTGGCAAGGCATATTTAGATGTTGGAAAATGTCTTTGGAAGTTGTAAGGCAGCACAATTCTGCAGTACAGCTGCAAGAGCACAAAACTTTTATAATTATAACAACATTTTTGTAAGGTAATCTAATTACTTGAAAATCCTAAGTCTTTGTAAAAATACAATGATACAATGACTTTAAATTTCAATTATTGAATGTGTGCTTCCTGCCTGAGTAAAGAGATCTAAATCACCGTCAAAGTAAACATCAAGACCAACACCTAAAGATACAGATCACATAATGCAATACATTTTATCCTGCACTTATTCAGGAGTGAACACTTAAGATGAAGAAATTCTTATACATTTTCATTACTTCCTTCTCCCCAAGAGCATTAAAATAAGGAGATTTACATTTTAAAAAATGCAATTAATGTAAACAGTACACACAGCATCCTTCACCCTATTCTGAACAGAAGACTGAATAATCCTAACAATTCCCGAAAAATTGTGTAGTCGGCAAAACGGAACAACATACATGAATTACAGCTTCAAAATACTTTGATCTCAGTTAAACTTTGATTGCATCACGTTGGTTCCCGTAATTGCAGTCTTCATTGTTCAATTATTCTGGTGCTTTTTTGAGAAGTGCTGAGTTGGAAAGTGACAAAGAGAAGTTATTGAATTGTTAAGACATAGTTACAAATTACCTTGGAGAAACATAAAGGGAGGTTCATATATTGAAGCTGTTTAGGTGTTATGGCTTTTTCTTTTAGTTTTGTTAGACAGCACAAACTCACTAGTTGATCAAAGGGACTGCATTGAAAGAACCTGGAGATTAGATATAACATGACTTTATCACCAGATTTATCACAAGAACTCTGAGGTATTTTTTCCTAGAGTTGACAGTGTGACATCTTTAGTTGTAGATATATGTAAAAATTACATTTTCTCCTATTTTGGCTAATGTGCTATCAAGGTTTACACATGAGTGTAAAATGTAATGTGTTCAAGAGTTTAATGCATTAGATTCTTAATACAATCGAAACAGTTCACAGTGATAGAGCGGATTGTTGAGCTTATGAGTTTGTTTGCCTCAGTGACAGTTTTGGCAATTGGGATGACAAGGTTGATTGTTGACCCGACATTTACAGCCACCGGATGTATCGCCAGCTCCCTGCAAAAAGAAAAAAAAAAAAGAGTTAGTGCATAACTCAAACAACACCAACACAGTCCTTTCTTTTAATATTGAACTACACAAGTTTGTGTAGTTTCATTTTCTTATGTATTGTGCAATGATATTTACTTTTGGTCCCCATCGGGCTTGTTTGGTGACCCAGCAGATTTCCGTCTTGCACATCAGACAACAGATCCAATCGCAGCCATCCTTTTTCTGGACAATGATGTCACACCGTGGGCATTTCATGGCTTCTCCATTCTGCAGCATGTTCTACAGTCACAGTATTATGCAACACTCAATAAAGCCCAAACAAAAAACATAAGACATGTACTAAATGCCACTTTCTAAAGTTTTGTATCACAAGCGTTTCTGACACAATAGCCAAATTGTGTGGATTAAGTGAAATTACACACAATGTGGAGGACTGAATTAATCATCAAATATTCATCCAACTTAACAAAGACCAATAGTTCAAAATGAGAAAATATAATAGTAGAATATTCCACCCCAAAAACTGAACATCTTGCCCCAAAAATTGCAATATTGCTCACTATCGTGGCGTATTGGATGTGTTAGTTTTAGTCTGTGTATGTGCAGTCATGATTAGAAATTTTTAATCTTGAAAACAGACTGAAACATATTTCTCTCTGTTTGCAAGTACTTTTTCAAAGCACTGCACATTCAAATAAGATTTTGAAAGTGATTAAAAATAGCTATAAAAAAAAACAACAACAAAAATAACAGTTACCACACTCAGCTCTAGGCTATCCTACCTCCAGCATCTGCTTTGTCTTCTGAGCTGCTTCATCGTTCTCTGCTCGGATGCGCAGGTCGTCCTGGTAGTCCTTGCAATTCATGTCTTTGTGGATGGCCTAAAACAAAGTTAGCAAAATCAATTATTTATTATACTTTTAATATTACAATGTATAAAAAAAAAGATTTATTATTCCTCTGAGTCAAAATTTACTCGGCAGAGAATGCAATTGGTCTCATTGCAGAGGTCGCAGGGGAACTCGTTGACATCATCCTCATAGACGCACCACCCTCGACAGTTGGGGGTCTGGCAGTGAAAACTGTGCTCAGAGCGACTCTCTGCAATGCTCAAGCGCAGCTCCAAAAATCGCTGGTGCTCCTCCTCTGTGAGCAGCTGACCAAGGAATTGCAGCAGAATTACAGGTTACGTATTTCCCCAGGATAAAAGAAGATCAATTAGAAATTACATGGCGCACTAACACTTGAGCAAACGTCTAAAGCTGCGTGTGCTTTGCAACAATGATTATTCCAAGTGTGGGTTATGACTGCAGCAGCAATGTTACTAAATTTAGATTCAATAATTTGTTGAAAAGTTGAAACAGAGCTCCTTATTTATTATAAATAGTTTACATGCGTCATTGGGTTTTCTGCATTTAATGTTTTTTAGCTCACCTCTTTAATTTCTCGATCCAATAACTTGCTCTCGCAATCCGTATCTGCACAAGATACCTCCGCATCCTGGCTGTTTATGACTGTCCCTTTAAGACACTCCCTGAAGGAAGACAACATGTTCAATTGTTCAATTCAAACATTCTGTGATTTTAGTAGTCTGTTTTTACCTCTTAAGCTACAAAAAAAAAGTAATTTCTAACCTGCAGAAGGTGTGCAGACATTCTCTGAGCACAACCCCATCCCCTGGCTCCAGAGTAGAGAAACAGATGGGGCAATCTGTTTCTGTGGTGTTAGTGATGAGGTTGTGGTCATCTGTGGCCAACAGGTACAAATAGTTCTGCTCACGTTCCAGCTGCTGAGCCTTCATTACAAGATCAAAGAGGAGAAGGTGAACAAAACATGGATTTAGATCAGCAAGTACACGTAATTTATATCAACCATTACCGTCGCAATTTACTTGATTTAACAAAAGTTAACTGGCTGTAATTCAGACCAGTTAGTCCCTTTAAATCATATAGTGGGTATTGCTTAGACTGTTAATCAGCATTGCGTACCTGTTCATATTGCAGTAAAGCCAGCTGTTCTTGCTGAATGCGTAAGACTTCGTCCTGGTCTGGCTGATAGACATCTGGTACCTCATAGTCCTGAGGTCTTTCCGCTCCACATATCTCACAGCCGGGGCGTGTTGGTTTGTTGAGAAAAGTGCACATTGTGCAGGCCCAGCCCAACTAAACACAAATACACAAAATAACTCCACTGCTAAAAATTTAATAAGGGTTAGCATATCCAAAATAATTTCAGAATTTGTCTCGTCATTAGATCATTCTCAGAATGACGAAAACGTCACTTTAAGCAAGATTCAAATGTAGTTTCTTTGGGAAATTAATACAGACTTTACATGGGCATGGAATTAATTCATTTTAGGATTTTGATGGGTATTTTTAAGCTACCCATCAAATTTATCAGATTGCTTAGTTGAATTGAAGTTGAATTTATTGTGGATCTAACCTAATTCAAACAGGATCAAAATTATAAAGGCAGGTGCAAAAATCAACCAAAAAAAACCAAAACAAAACCAAAAAAACTTTATTAATACCTTATTTAAAAATGTTCTACTGGTCTTTTGGAATAATTCTGACATATTTTACCACTCTTTTCCTGGACTGGGAGGTTTCTTGACATGGATGTGACTTTTGATCATATTTACCAACTCATTAATAAGCTTGAGGTCAGGGTTTAAATGTTTGCCTTGGTTTAGTCTGAAACAAATTTTCATGTGTATCTAGCATCACTAGAATATTCAGGAAGAACCAAAGATCAAGGCTTAAGTAAGTAAACTTGAAACTGCAAGAACTCCAGGCTCCCCGATTACAGAGAAGCAAGTTCCACATTACTGCTGATTTTTTCCAACTAAGAAATCTTTGCTTCAAAATCAGAAACTTTGAGCTTCAGCTCGGCTGAAGCTTGCAGCTGCCCAAATGGACAAGCTGAAAGCCTCACAAAGAAGATTTTCATGGCTAGCCAACTGGCTATTTGACCACAATTACAACTGCATTGTACAACTTAGATGGAAATAAATAGGGCTACCTTTAAATTACTACCCATTACCCTAAATAAATTATAATGATTGAAACGTAGAAACTACTGTATGTTCTAAGAGAATAAAGATTACATACAAATATAAAAAATGGAGTAGAAACAATAAAGTAGCATAACAGTGGGTTTCTGAAATGGCTTTCATAAAAGCCCTGAACTCGAGCCTTCTTGGACTGTGCTTAAAAGTCAGGCTTGTGCAAGAAAACCATCTGAATTAAGTTAAGAATCAGCCAAAATGATCCCAAATTTTTTGTTGATAACTTCAAAGAGTAGTGTAGTCAATGTCCAACTTGCAAAGCGATGTTTGTTAAATATTAGTAGGGCTGAATGTGTATCTGGTTGAGCCCGTATGTGTTTAAATAAGGTTAATCAGAAAAAGCATGGTTGAGTTAAATATTAAATTGTTAGTATTATGTCAATCATGTCCATGAACTGTGTATGTAAAAGTTTCAACAGAAGTGTATTTGTCAGTCATTATCAAGCCTATGATTTTTACATTATCTACGTTCTCACCTGAGGTTTAGGAGCAGGTTTGGGAGGAGTCACGTTTTTAGGAGGAACAGGAGGAGGAACTGTTTTGTCGCCACTGCCTACGCCTCTAGGGCAAAGCTGCAATGACGGCAAAGATTCCACTATACCTAAAGACAGAAATTCAGTGTAAGTCAAAGCACAAAGAAATTCAAGCTATGTCTTTTTTTTTAGCAAAAATTTTTCTTCTTCTTGTTTAATTACTTGACGGAAGTCTCCACAGAAACTGCATACATAGTTTGCCATTCCAATCAATAACCAAAAGCTAGAAAAGATCAGTGATGCACCTATAATTTACCTGTTTGGCCACATTATTGTCAACACCACTGACAAAAAAAAGAAATTTCATTAACAATAAGACACCATTTTCTATAAATGCGGTACCGACCAGCTATGCGCTGTTGTTCCTGATCCTGATTGTGTTGCTGCCGTGTAAGCTGGGCTGCATTGGCAGAGAGGATAAACAGGAAAGCCTGATCTCCGCTGTTGCGGATGCCGTGGCTGTATAATGTCTCTTGATCTTGGGCCAAGCGTTTACCGATTACCCAGCGCTGGAGTGTAGGGTGGAACCCAAAGTCCTGACTGATCTGGAAATGTCAAAAAAAAAAAAAAAAAACTGCATGAAATGTAGAAAAACAAAATAAATGTGAATGGAAAGATACAATGATGTCAGGTAAAATATGGAATTGTGATACTATATTGGTTACGATTAATACATTTATTTCAGACTTTTTGATTCATTACACTGTGTCCATTTTTTTCTTTTAGCTATAGCATGTCCAGCAAGGTCAGTTTCAGACCATTCAACAGGCTAAGTATATTACTGG
Organism: Xiphophorus couchianus; assembly: GCF_001444195.1. NCBI lineage: Eukaryota > Metazoa > Chordata > Actinopteri > Cyprinodontiformes > Poeciliidae > Xiphophorus > Xiphophorus couchianus. The sequence goes on from NC_040247.1 coordinate 9,544,981, forward strand.
TACGCATAATGTGAATGCATAGCACTTAGAACAGGGGTGTCAAACTCCAGTCCTCAAGAGCCACTGTCCTGCAACTTTTAGATGTGCCTCTGCTGCACCACAGCTAAATAGAATAATTAGGTCATTAAGGCTCTGGAGAACTTGTCTACACAAGGAGGAGGTAATTAAGCCATTTCATTCCAGTGTTTTGTACCTGTGGTACATCTAAGTACTGCAGGACAGCGGCCCTTGAGGACTGGAGTTTGACACCCGTGACTTAGAATATGATATTTAACCAAATACTGCATCTGCTTCTATTACAATACTGCAAACACTGATACTGTGATGATGGATTTGAGTATATATGTTGTTTTCAAATCAGAATGGTGTGGCATGCATTTGTATTCAGTCCTATACAAATGCATGCCACAAAATCCAGTGCAACTAGTACCCAGTAGAGAGTGCTTTTGGGTAATTTAACTCAGCATAGATCCAGGTGTTCTATGAAGGCTTCAGAAGTTTAATGGAGGACATCAGTATCATGAGGACAAGAAGGTCACCAGATACATTAGGAGTAAAGTTGTGAAGAAATTTTAAGATCAGCCACGAGGCCTGGTGTAACTCTGGAGAAGCTGGAGAGAAATCCACAACTTGGGTGGAAAAATCTGGGGATAGGGTAGTTATCAGTGGTGCCTTGCATAAATCTGACCTGCATTGAAAAGTGATAATAGGAGAGGCATTACTGATTGAAAGCCATACAATGCTCTGATTGCAGTTTGCCATAAATGATGGAGGAGACAGAAAACAAGGAAGTAGGATGCTCTGGTCAGATGAGACCAAAATTTAACCTTTTAAGCCAAAACATGACAGGTATGGGAGGAAAACTATTTCACACCAGCTTAAACACACTATCCTCACTGTGAAACATCATAGTGGTGGAAGCATCCAGCAGGTAGAGTGGCTGGTTTAAGTCGATTAGAAAATGGATGGAACTAAATACAGTAAAACTGTCAGAAGCTCCATAAGACTTAAGACAAGGTATTTCACTAAAAGCAGTTCTGGCTTAAACATAAGGACAGACCTGGAAACACTAAAGCTCAGTATCCAAACTTAAACCTTACCAACTTAATTAATAATCTGTAGAAAAGTTGAAAATTGCTGTTCAGATGTTCCCCATCCAGAGAGCTTAGGCTATTTTGCAATGAATATGCAAAATCCAAGTCTCTTGAGCTTTAAAGCTATTATGAACACATCCAAAAAGACATCCAACTGAAATAGTTGCAGAATTCAGTTCTCCTCTGAGGACTGATTCAGCCTGATGTCACAACCCTGCTTTGCTTTACCCTATCACATAATAATACCGGGGTATAGGTTGCATTGAGACAATTAACAAAATACCTCAAGAAATATGAATGCCATGCAGCATTGTGTAGATCATATGGTAATATTGCTATGTTTTTGTGCAGTCTTGGACTACTGCAGTTAAAAAAATAATAAGGAAAAAGCTTTACTGCACCTTATCTTTTACTTCTGCAATTGTCATGCCAGTGGAAACAATAAGGGTTACTGGGATATAGTCTTCTGACTCCGCATCCTGTACACCAACCATCAATCTACAAACAAGAAAACAGCATACTCTATGAGATGAATGTAATTTTCTATCTATTTAGTGTTATTGAAATATGTTTTTTTTCTTTGTCCAATTACAGAGAAAACACAAGGCAAGGCATGATGTTAATATCCAAATTAAATTCTAAGAACAAGCAATAAAGTTAATGTCCTTTGCCTGAACTCCTGCAGCCCCCACCTGAAGGAGTCCTGAGGGTAGACATGGCTCTTGATGTTGACTGACACTTCAACAGAGAGCTGGGAAAGTTTCTTGCACAGCTCAGCTGCCTCTTCAGAGTCTCCACTGCTGATGGCTTCACCCAAGGAGAGGGCCAGCGCCTCTGCTGCAGGATCAGGAAGAGTTTAACACGTTACGTGACTGATTTATGTTTAAATGAGTTTCTGAAATATGGCTTTGTCCAAATGTTCTCTGTGAGCATAGGTTTCACTTTCACATCCCTTCATGAACACTGCCTAAAAAATTTTTAAAAAGCTGAATATGTAAGGGCTGGCTAAGCTATAGAGATCAGTTTGTAGCGACTGATTTGTCATACTTACGCAAACTGCAGTGGAAATAAGTAGATAATCATAAACTGACACCAAGCAAGGACAGCAACAACACGGAGAGTAAGAATTTAAATAAATCAAGATTTAAATAAACAAAGGAAAATCAAAACAAAACTCACCTTCTTTTATGTTCCCTTTGGGTGAAATTTCAGAAGCCATTATTGTCCCCCAGACGCCAGGTAACGCATGAATGACGCACACTTCACAAGCCGAACAGAAACTTATAAATAGTGTCCAACCTTAAGAGTTTGAGTTGTTGCTGTTAGCTCCGCGTCCAAAGTCTCCTCCACTTATCCACTTTCAGGTCACAGAGGAAGCAAATATAAGGGGGTTACATGAGTAGCTTTCTGCCTGATTTTGAGTTTATGACGATCTTACTTCTAAGCGCTTGTCATCTGAACGGAAAGTGAAACTGGATCAAATTCAGGAAGAGGATATTTAAAGGGATCTGCCTTTCTCCCACGGATCACTCTTTAAGCTCTCTCTTTGGTTTGAGTTTTTATTATAAAGACAGTAATAACAACAACAGAACTTCAAAACCGTACAGACAATGAAAGCAGAACCTGTGTTATGTTATTTACATTAGATTTAAAAAAAAAAAAGAAAGTCAAAGCAATGATACCAAAAATCCAGCAGATGGCAGCATCCTTCTAAATTGGAAAGTACTGGACAACAATTGCTGAACTTTTATATTGTATAATAAATGAAGGTAAAACAAAACAACAACAACAACAACAACAACAACAAAAAAAAAACGTTAAAAGGATTGAGATGCAGCTATGATCGCAAAAAAATTTTGAAAATTATAGAGATTAAATTATGGCATAAAATGATACATTTTGAGGAAAAATTGAAAACTCAAAATGAAAACAAACCGATAAAGCAAGCAAAATTCTTTTTGGTATTTTGAGAAATACCAAAAAGGGATGTTAAGGAAACCACAAACCTAGGTATACATATTGTTGGAATTTTATATTGTTCAATGCAATGTTATTCACTTATTTTGTTGTCTTTTTTAATAAAACCGGAACAAATTTGTTATATTTTATAAGGATATTCCCTTTAGTTACAACTGCAAGTGCACATCGTGAGAATGAAATGTTTCAACAGTCCTCTGCAAAGTAATCTCGGTCACATTTCTTAAGTGATTCACATGCTTGTTCCTCCTTATTTTTTATGTGTTTATGTGTATCAATGTACTAACGTGATTTTGTATTTTTACCTTTAAGGACCCATTGGTCAGGTCATGTGTTTGTCTGTTATATAAAGTCCCAATACAATGATGTTCATGGTTATGTGAAAAGTTCAAGGTTCCTAAAATATACTGCTCAAAAAAATAAAGGGAACACTTTAAGTGTTAAACACCTGTTTAAGTGTTCCCTTTATTTTTTTGAGCAGTGTACATTTTCAAAACAATCTGTGATTGAGCTTAACTTTTTCAAAAGAAGAGAAAACCAGGAGGGTATTTGCTTTGGGTTTTTTTTGTCTTTTCTTTTTTCCAATTATTTTTTCTACTGAAGATATCAAATCCAGATGCACGGCGCACTTAAGCTGGCCAATCACCGCGGCTCCAGCAGGAGGGGCTGGCGACTCATTTCGCCGGCTCATCTCAAAGTTGCAGAGCATCCTTTAGTCCCCGCCTGCCTCTCTGTCTGACTCCTCTCTTAACTGCCCGTTCTTCCGCCGCTGCATCTCCTCCACTTCTCTCCAGCCTGCGAGACTTTTTACTGAAGCCTTCACCCCGTTAAAGAAGTGCGTCTCGAAGCGTTTGGAAAGATGTTAGCTTGCGCCGAGATGATCACCATGTGCCTGCAGTCGGCCAAACAGAAGCATCTTCGGGCTCAGCAGCAACAGCAGCCGCTGCACAGCTCCGGACAGGGGCTTACTATCTTTCACGATGTAAGTGGAGATTTACTCGAGAACAGTAAAAAGTCAATTTTTTTGCACCATGTTCCATGCTTTCTAATTTGTAGTAGAGTTATATATATATATATATATATATATATATATATATATATATATATATGTAAATAGAAACAGGAGGGTCTTGTATGGGTGTGTGCGCGAGCGTCTGTGTGTTATTTTAAATAGGAAGGAAGGAAGAGCTGCAGCTGCTGCCTCTGCATGATAAATTAAGCTCTCAGTTGGACAGTTTTAGGGGCTGCTGGAGGTTCTCCCCTTTTGACACGGTCACACTTGTGCTTTCTGCAGGGCTTTACCCAAATTACCTCAAAATGAAGTTGCTTAAGTTATAAACTATGTTTCATAAAATTCTTTTGAGAAGAAGTTTTCTGACCAAATCTAATGGTTGCCTGGAGGATGTTGTCATATGTTCAATGCTATACAATCATCACCTGAAGAGCTTAGACCTGTTTCTGCTCTTCCCAGGAGCCCTCAGCTAAAGCCATGCACAGACATGGTCATAGACAATCCTGCTTCAAATGCTGCTTAAACAAATATTGCCTGCTGCCAGATTAACCTGCAATGCTGCCATAGAAACCGTCTATCTTGTTAAAGGTTTTCGGGCCAGGGATGTTTCCAGATTTGAACTCTTAGTGACTGACAGCTTTGAGACGAGTCTATCATTATGACATCACCCATGGCAGCTTTTGGACAGTCACAGTACGTATCAGGCATTTTCATCTCTGTAAATTGGATGACATCAGCTTCTTTTAGTCCTCTGTGATTTAATTATCTCTGGAGGTTGAGTCTGCTGGATGTGTCGCTGATAAAACATTGTGCTTGAAGTGTTTGACATCAGCTTGTGAAGGTTATAATGCAAAACAAAAAACATGAAAATATCTTAATTCTCCACTGAAAATTAGATTTATTGGCAAAGTATACAAACTAGCAAATAAAGTTAGCGCTATTACATTGGTCTACATACCTCTGATTAAAAGATTTCTTATAATCCAACACAAAGTGCCACTTTTAATGACTGCTGCAGTCCCAACTTTATTCAACCCTTTCCAAATAAGGGGCTTGGTGGAGCATCCTTCTGTTAGGACTTGCTGCAAATGCATTGCCAAACCTAAGCTTCTGGCAGCATTTGTGGAAAGTCTTATCAAATCTTCATGGGCAAAGGTCTCCGGGTCATTATTTTTCTCATATTCATTTGTATGTTGCTGTTCAAGTCATGCAACTATGATTGCCCAGTCGAGTTGCTACCAGGACATCCTCTTATAGTCCACCAGGCCTTACTGATGGACAATAAAGAATGCCCTGTTGCAAGGGTCGTTGATGTTCAAGCTTCAGCTTCCTCACAGACAGCATGTCATTTTCTTGTTGGGTTTTCTGATACTTGATTGAATTAATCTTGCCTTCGACACTACACAGATTTCTAGTGCCAGGGAAAGCAAAACAGCACCAGAACTGGTTATTGGGTGGAAGTGATGTAATACTGGGAGTTATGAAATGGAACCCTTTATTGTTTACTATGTACCTTATTGTGGAAGCTGAAACCTTAGTAGATGCCCCCACAAAGTCTTGCTTCAAGTCTGTTGCAGTCAGTCAGAGGGTTGTGACCACTTGCTTTCTAAGGAATCTGGTAACTGGCATCAAAACTTCTTTTTCCCCCACATCCAGGTGATGTAGCAACTGTTTCTTTAATTTGCAACCTATGCTTTCAACCTTTCAGAACATGCCAGGTCCCTACTATCTTTAGGATCCCAATGCTCTCTGACCCTTCTGGAGAATTAGCTTGACTCTGTGAGGCTATTTCACTGTTCTTTTTTGAGTTATTGCAAAAAAACAATAAACACCCAAAAACTGCTGTAATTGTCTTGGTTTTGATCATAATATTTCCTTGTTCCTAGCTTAGCCCATCTTATTTGTTGTAGGGTTTGATGCATTCATTTCTAATGGTGTGCTTTTTTGTGACAAGAAACAATTTCTCTAGAGTGGAAATATTTTTGACTGTTGGGTACCCAATTATTTTAAATTAACCACAGTCATATTTTGATTCGAGAGAGGGTTTTTGCTTTGAAAGCATATTGTGCAGTCTCTTGCTGTTGTACCTATCAAATTGCTCACTGTGAGACAGACTCTCACCTGACGGTTATATATGCTGAGGGTATAATTCCTTTTATCCCTTGAGTAAAAGCAGCAAAAAAGTCTCTGGTGATGAATTATTGTTATAATTCATTTTTACTGAAGCCTTCATTCCGATAAAGAAGTGCGTCTCGAAGCACTTCTTTATCGAACAAATCCAACATGTTTGGATTTGTTGTGAGGGTGACAAACTTTTTTTTTTTTGCTACTGGGAATGATTGAACCACAGAACATACTGGTGTAAATGAAGGGAAAAATTAAACACGTTTTCCCCAGAAAGCATTTTGATTGTGAGGATGATTGACTCTGTATTACACAAATATTTATTCCCCCAAATAAAAATGTGATAAGAGCATCTGCAGTAGGTCCATGGTGAGTCCTAATTACAGGATAATGAGCAATTACTAATGTCAAGGATGCAAGAATTATAGCATCTCAGAGATCATGCTTAGCTTCAAAAATGCCATATTTGAAGGCCAGAAACAATGAATGATTCTGGTGTGCGTAGGCTGTTTAGTCATTCTTAATCATTCTCTGCATCAAGAGGTTTGTTTCTGAGGTTTGCTGCAGATTGCCATCTCTTTTTTCCCCTCACTTGTCCTTCACATCCCTTTCCTACCCCCTTCTGATGTTCATCTTTCCTGCTGTGCTGGAGAAACAGTAAAACTATTACAGTTGGCGATTTTTCATGGTAGTTTAGGAGCATATCAGTCACGGAGTCCTTGTTATAATCACTTTTTGCTCAGAACTGTTTATTTTTCATAAGCCATGTACAGACAGAAGAACCTGTGAGAAGCCGCTGTCTTAATTCCTGCCACCATGGCATCAAACCAGCAGCGCGCTGGGAAGCAGGTCTGACCTTTTCCTGGGTTTGCTGTAAATGATGCAGTATCTACTTCTGACACTGGAAAGCCCAAAGACACAGGCCACAACAAACAAGTTTAAAGGGTCCTGTTCTGCACTTAATTGAGCAGGAGAAAGCAACACTTTGATGATATAAAGAAAAAAAAACTATCAATCAAATCAATCAATCAAATTTTATTTGTATAGGACATTTCAGCAGCAAGGCATTTCAAAGTGCTTTACATCATTACAAACGCAGAAACACAATGCAAGATAGAATCAACAATCAAAACACAGCATTAAGTCAAGTTCCATCAATAAATTTGTAATTGATTACATTTCAAATACAATTCTAAACAGGTGGGTTTTTAATCGAGATTTAAAGGAAGTCAGTGTTTCAGCTGTTTTACAGTTTTCTGGAAGTTTGTTCCAAATTTGTGGTGCATAGATGCTGAAAGCTGCTTCTCCTCGTTTGGTTCTGGTTCTGGGGATGCAGAGCAGACCAGAACCGGAAGACCTGAGAGGTCTGGAAGGTTGATACAACAACAGCAGATCTTTAATGTATTGTGGTGCTGAGCCGTTCAGTGATTTGTAAACTAACAACAGTATTTAAAAGTCTATTCTTTGAGCTACAGGGAGCCAGTGGAGGGACTTTAAAACTGGTGTTATGTGCTCTATCTTACTGGTTGCAGAATGCTGCTGCAAGCAGCAGCATTCTGGATCAGCTGCAGCTGTTTAATTGATTTGTTGGACAGACCTGTGAAGACGCTGTTGCAATAATCAATATGACTGAAGATGAACGCATGGATGAGTTTCTCTAGATCTGGCTGAGACATTAGTCCTTTAATCCTGGAAATGTTCTTCAGGTGATAGAAGGCCAACTTTGTAACTGTCTATATGTGGCTCTGGAGGTTCAGGTCAGAGTCCATCACTACTCCTAGGTTTCGAGAAGAGAAAAAAATTATTCACACACCAGAACTGGATGCCCAAAGGAAAAGTACTTAAAGTTATGTAATAACTGAAGAGGGATCACATTATCATGCCACTGTGTTGTTTAAACAATAACTTTGATTAAATAAAAGAGAGCTGCTTTGAAGGCACCTTTCTGTCTAGACAGATAAGTAAAAAATAGTGAGATTAGTGTGTTGGGAAGAGGTTGTAAATTACCTGAATCTTGTTATAAGTCAGGAATTGACATACGAAGGGCAGAAGTGCAGAGTTTGAGCTTGTTGACCTATAGAGAGTGAAAGAGAAGTGCAGGTTTGGCAGTTATTAATAACTTACAGGTCATGCCTGGCATGCTTGACAGGCATGACCTCTGGCATAATCAATAGCTGAGAAAATATCAAATGCACTGTGATCTGTATAGTCAGAATGTTTGGAGCAAGACCTCTTCTAAATGAACTGGTCTGATGGTATAAGATCATTGAAAGCATTGTCTCATTTATTTATGACAGTCCTGCTCTACTTCTTCAATCTTAACTGAAGTACAATCTCATTTGCAGTGATATAAAATCACTGCAAATGAGACAGGCATGACCTCTGGCATAAGATTTTAGAGCAACATAGCTTGTTTTTATTTTTTGTGATGATCTTAAATTTAATCACAGGAATAAATTAATCGCTATATTTATTTATTTATTTTTTTTATGTTTTTGTTTCTTCTTGAATATTTTCCCCTCATAGTGCCTATTGCACTGTGGTCATTGCTTTCAATTCTGTTTTCTGCACCATATAGTTTAAACAAGCGCAAAGACAGTATCAAACTCATTTGGAAACAAAATGAAAACTGATTTATGTAGATCTTTGAAAGGAAGCTAGACTCACTGGTGACCTGGATACCGACTGACTAATTTGAAAATTGGATGCACACATGCTGAAAAAATTCAGAAAATTGAGAGAAAAATCACAGGGAGCCTTTGGCTGAAGGGACAATGACAAAATGGGTAGGGAGGGGAAATTAAGCAACAGATGACTGAAACTGACTAAATTCAACATGGGCAGCATCAGTTGTTGTTCCCAAGGCTTTTCTGTAAGCAGCTACCTAACACCTTTTACAAGATCAGGAATGAGGCATATTGTTAGTCTTCTTTTGGGAGCCAATAAGTGGCTTTCCCAGAGTTGGTGACTCATCTGTTCTGGAGCCGTTTGGCTGATTTGTGCTGATATGTGTCAAGCAAGTTTGTTCAATCTTTAAAAAGCCTTACTTATTCAGATACTGCAATGGGTGGAGGTGTTTAAAGAAGAGGATATTATACATTTCATGGAACATTACATTTGTTTATGTATTTATAGTGCAAATTCACTCTCCTGGCAAGACTCAGCATTTTATTGAATACACCTTTCTAGTCCTCATTTGGACCCCCTTTTTGCCTTCAGAACTTCCTTAATTATTTGATATAAATTCAACATTTGGACATAATAGCAAAAAAAAAAAATTACTTTTAAAGACATGGACTTTAAAAAAAAATAATGCATTGTATTATTATTTTGTTCTTATTTATTCTGGCCAAACAAAACAGGACAATGTGGTTGACAGAGTAATTATTTCTTTTGGCATGTGCTTCTTCAAACTGAACTGGCCTTGGTATTCTATGAATTCCTCTCTGATCCCCAGCAGAGGCTTTAGCCCAAAGGTAACTGCAGAAGTCAGCAGACAAGAGAGGCAAAAATAACTTCGCCACCATGCTAATATTTGCTATTTATAAGTCAACTAGAAAAAAAATCCCAATGCTAAAATCCTAGGAGTTGGGGCACTGCATTATTACTGTTGCCAAATTGGACAAGCTTTGGCCAATAAGTCAAACTTTTATGCTGGAACAAAAACAACAGTCCAGACAAATAGCATAGTCATGTTGGAACTGTAGCTCTGCTTAACTATGCATAGATAGATGCAATAATCGCTGCCAATCTCTGACCAGCAAAAGAGAGGTTACATTGACAGTCTCTTTTTAGTAACAAATATCTTGAAAGACTAAGTGTATGCAAATATCACTCAGTTCTGCCTTACTCTAAGTATAAATCCATGCATAAATGGACCTTGAAAGTAAAAAACAAAGGCATTCAAAAAATGTTTTTTATGTGCATGTTCTATGATTTTTTAAGATGACAGATCTCTTTAAGTGACACTCATTCTACTCTTTAAAAAGCCTTTTTTTCTGTTACAAAAACAGCTCTCAACTGAAGGATTGCACACGCTGCTGCTAATTATAAGCATTGCATCACTGAGTCCCCCAATGGGAACAGAGTGAAGAGAAACTAAGGCATCTGGAATACAATTACATATACTTTTAGACAGTTACTTACTTAGATTACATACACTGTGCAAGACTGTTTTATTTACAAGGTTATTTCTTAATTCAGAAAATCCCCCAAAATAGTACATCATATGGTTACTAACATTAAGATATTAAATTAAGAAGAATAGAAACAAAATGACAATCTCCCAGATCATGATATTACCAATATGCAGGTCCCTTTCGGTTTGTTTTGTGGAAAATACCAAAGAAATTCTGATACTCAACTACATTTAGTTAAAGTAAAAATGTAAATATTGTATTAATCATCCTTTTGTGAATGTGATCTGGATTTTCACAAACAATTTCAGTATATTTCACTCTTTACATTGATGATATTATGAAATATGAAAGAGCAGTAAAACAGAGACTGTGTTGGCTGCTACAGCTTCCCAGTTGCCAGTGAAATATAAGCAGTTTACTAATATTATTGAAGAGTTTGTCGCCATAATAAGTCATGGAGTCCTTTAGAAATAAATGATAAAGCTACAAAGGATCAAAGGGTAAAGCAGTGCTAAGACATTACATAATTTTAAGTTAATATATGAAGAGATTATATTGTATGGCCTAAATGAATTGTTGCATGTTTTTTAAGAGCTTTGATTCAATGTGGAGGATTCTTAGTAAAATGTGATGACAATTTTACAGTAACAATAAGAAGGATAATCTGATATTTTTTGTCAAAAACACCATTTGTCTATTAACATTTGAGTCAGACAGTAGCACAGTCCGCAGACAGAAAAGCGTCTGACTTCACCAACACTTCCTTTGGACCTTTTTCAAAGCTAACAATTTGGAGTTCCACCTCAGAAAAAACACATTTGTGTAATTGGTAAAACCAATGATGCCGCTGTTGAATTTATTTGTAACACTTGAGGAAACAGTGTGCACGGTCTCATGGTTCCGGAACTGACATACAGCCTGTGTTCTTCCAGTATACAAGTGCTTTTGTAACCATGTGGCATTTGCTCTAAGAAGCAGAAGGCTTACTTACGGTATCTAAAGCATACACTGTATGTATAGAATAATAACATGTCCAATTATCAAATTCCCCTGGCTAAAGCTACTCTTTTATATTAAAATGTATGCCTGCAGCATGTGAGAACAGAGGGCTGTGTTTCTGACAGGCTAGTCTGCTGTAAAAAGAACCTGCAGGGATATGTGCTGGCACCATTCCTGTTCCCCCTCTACAGTGCAGACTTCTCCCTGAACTCCCCAGGCTACCATCTACAAAAGTTTTGTGATAACTTTGCCATAGATAGCTTCATCATCGGTGAGGAGAACTCAGTACAGCCAGTGGACACAGAACTTGTGGACTCCTGCCACCTTAAGGGAGCCTAAAGGAGCTTGTGATAGATTTCTGCAGGCACAGACCCAACACACTGACAGGTGAACATCTATGGAAGGGTTATGGAATCCTTCCATAGATGCATCTTATATAAAATCTCAACACTGATCCTCTTTGGGGTGCATAGTGTGCACCTGAAGCCCTTTTTTTGACTTTTTGGTGGCACCAGCCTTCTTATATGGTGTATTACAGTGGAGCAGCAGCTTATGTACATTTGAGAGGACGTTGATAGATAAGCTCGCATAAAGACCAGCTCTCTGAGCTAGGTTGCCTCTTTGACTTAGTTCAGGTGGTGGGAGTCATAAAGAGATTGCTGTTGAAAAATGTATCCCATCCCATACTTGAAGCTATTGCGGAAATGAGAGCTGCATCAGTGACAAACAGCTACATCCAGGTGCACAAAGGAGCATTCTCACAGATCCTTCTTCCCAGCAGCTGTTGCACTCAATTACTATAATTTCTCCCAATTAACTCAAATGTAATGTTTTTTTTATATCCCTGCTGTTATTTCAACAGTTTTCCCAGGTGGTAAAGTACTGCTGCATTTTGTGCGAGGTTGAATATGAGCAGTTAAGGCTGAGGCACCAGCAGGACAAAAGCAAACGGCCCCTTTGCTGCACTGTGGCCTTGTGCTGCCCCTGAAATGACTGTTTACTCTAGATGCGATGATTGTTAGTCCCATTTTAAGCAAGATTCTCCGTTTCAGCTGCCATTGCCATTAAATATGACTCACTCACTCTCACACATTCACATGCACAGTCATTATAAAAGCTTATGTAAATGTTCCTATTTTGGAAATTCTTCTAATGAATGCATAAATGATTTAGATGTTTAAATGGCAAATTTTTTGTCGATATCAAACATTGCATTATATTTTTCCAGATTATTTATAACTGTTTAGTGGACAAATTCCTTATAGGGCCTTGACTAAAACTAATGGCTTTATCCTTTCTGCTTTTTCAGATTTTCCGCAGAGCTGACAAAAATGGTGAGTAAATATGCTTAGTGAGGATTTGAATTGCCTCAATTGCTTTTGGAGATGTTTAATCTGTGAGATAGCTTCAGTGATAAGTTGGAGAAAAACAAGCAGTTTGCATGAATGACACACAGAAACTTTTTTTATTCATCTCATGCTTCAATCAGCTATCTAATCCAATTAAAATTTAGCTAAGGCTGTGGATTTAAGCCTATAGTGGAAAAAATTGAAGCATTGTCTCATAAAATAAAATACCTCCAGATGTGTTTATAGAATATTAATCTATTAATCTAATATATAATTTTGCTGCAGAAAGTAGATGGCATATTTAGCGTTCTTTTCAGATTCTTCATGCTAAATCCAGTGATGTAGTTTTACTATGCACCCCCCCCCCCCCCCACACACACACACACACACATATAATTTACTCCAAGCCTTGCCTCCAGTCTCACTCTGCTGTTACCACAACCTAAAAAAATTCTAATCTTATGTCCAGCCAGCCTAAAACTGTAAGCTGTCTCCATCTAGACACCCGCTTGAACATTTTCTGGAGGCGTCTCTGGCAAAATCTGGTGCTACTTAATGTCAAATCCCATGCTGAGATCAAAATAAATATTAAACATCGTAAAAGCTTTTACCCAACCAAAGATCCTTCAGTAAGTTTTTAAGACAGCACTTTTTGCACAGCTTACAGACCTGACATTTTACTTTCTTGCAATCACATCAAAGTGTACAGAAGTTTCCTATAGCAACCATTTTGTCTCAGTAAACATCTCAGTAAACAATTATTTCACTGCTTTACATCATAAGTCTGAGAGTTTTCGTGAAATAACATTACTTTTTGTTATATCGTTTTCTCACACTTTTAAATTGTTTTCCATGAAATTGCATTTACTGAACACAATAGATCACAGTAAATTGCATTAACTTGTTTGTTTGTTATTGGGTCATGCACTTTATATATTTTTTCTTGCTTTGATATGTGATGCATGAGATATCAAATCAGACTATGACTAAATCAGGAGAAATTGTGGCATCATTTTTATCTTAGCATTCAGTTTAAATAGGTAGACTAATCTCTTGCTGCAATAAGAGCCATTCTGTTTCCCATGCTTTTGTTGTGCAATATTGGCTCACCCAGAAAGATATTTATTCATCTCTAATAACTGATGAAATAGGGTGCCAAAGCAAATCAAGGGGAGGGAAGTGTAGCCGTCATCACGGGACATTGTTTTGTTCACACTTCAAAGAGTCTGTAATCATTGTGCCTCTAAACAACAATTGCTTCTCGACAGTATTAGCAATGTTTAAGAAAGACATCCTGAATGATACATTACTCTAATTCTTTCAAATAAAAATACATTCAATGTTCGATTTTTTATTATAGTGAACTCAGCAGAGATGACTGTCATTTCTAAACCAGCTGCACAAAAAGAAAAGGGAAGGAGGACCATAAATGCTAAAAGAAAAACACACAAAAAATGTACCGTCCTACATTCAGTGGTCTATATTCCTCAGTATTAAATACGACTGGGAATAGGCTAAAAATATAATGTAAAAGAAAATGATTGACTTTGTTTTCCCTCAAAACTGTGATCCAATCAACTATCTGTGAGATTGACAGATTTGTTTGTTTGTGGTTCTTGAATATGCTTTTTTTTAGTATTGAAGAAACTGCATGCATAACTTTTGTGAGCCCATAAGAAGAAGATGTTGATATGTTACAATAATTTTGCAAAAAAATTGAGATACAATTAAGTTCCTCCTCTTTAGGTAATAGAATGGTCTTAATTTTCTATATTATGCTTCATTTTTTTATCAGTTCATGCATAATATATATTTTAAAATTTTTGTTCAGAATTATGGAAAGTAAAACTTTACCAGCAACTACGTTTGCAGAGGGGGCAGCTGTTGAGAGCATGCAACTCAGTAAACAGCATCTGTCACAGCCTATCATTCAACACACTCACTCGTTAATTCAAGTAATTTATTTGCATACCAGTTCAGTAATTGATTTAGCTTTAGTACTAATATGACGTATGTTATTGTTTGTAAATTAACTACTTTAAAGGATTCTCAGTATAAGAATCTCATAGATTCCTGACCAGAGAATCAGCTTTCATCAGTCAATGTTCAGCCCAAAATTATTAAATGGTCAAGGATCAGTAAACTGATATAGTTTTAAGATTTTTTGCATCCTTGTGCTCTCAAGCAGGTAGTAGGGCTCAACAGACAGATATATATGACAGCTGAAATTTATTCTCACCTCATATTTTCTCTTATCTGAAGAAAAATGGCCAGTCAGCTTCAGACCACAAGTATAAAAGATTGCTGAAAACAGAATGTAAAAGTAGCACACGGCTGTAAGTGAGGCTTTGGAAAGTAAAAATTTGCCTCAGATTTTCTAACAGATGGGCTTGTGAAACACCCCAAGTAGGACATTGATGCTAAGAATACCAGTAATAGCTTGAGTATGCAGAGATCCATAGAAGCTTACCATAACAAAACCAAAGCCATCTCTCTTAGCAATGCTGGTTGCTACTGAAGCATTTGTGGGGAATTTATAAACCACTTAGGAGAGCCTGCATTGGGACTAACCTTTGAAGGGATACCAGCGTGGCCTACTTTGTGCCCTACTTTGCAGGACATCACAACTTTCTTATTTTGTTTCTTGTTTACTCTAAACATTTTGAGACATTTTAACTTTAGGAGTGCAAATGCCACACAAGGACTCTGCTTAAAAACCAACAGAGCATTGCAGATTCCTGTTTTGGATTATTACTAGGATGCTTAGATGGTGCTTCATATAGATTTTGCACAGCTGTGATGCACAGTGAAAACTCCCAGCCACATTCATAATCAGAGCATCTTTGACTGTTTTAAAAAAGACTGCTATACCATTTTTTTTTTTACTTTAAGTTAATATGAATTTTGATATTTAGTTCTATGTCTGATTTTTTTTTAAATTCCTTGACCAATCTTCTCCATCCTAACTCAAATTGAGAATGTTTGCTTCTTAGGAAGCCTTGTGTTGTAGATGCATAAATAAATATCACATTCAGTGGAGGGTGATAATGACCTCAACATGACAAAAGCCATGTTGAGGTCTGCCTGTGAGTGTTTTTGGACCGGGTGAACTCATGTGTCAATGGGTCACGCATGAATGATTTATTCATTTCAAGGCATCAGCTGGCATTTGAAATGTGAATCTGTTCCCTGCCCGAATCTGCTTTAACCAGATTTAATATGATGGAAGCAAAGAACATTTTAGTGAACTTATCTTTTTCAGTATTTAAAAATAATTTTAGTTCTTCTATTTGGGCTGTTATAGAAGAAATACAGAATTTCATCTGGATGTGACAACTGAATACTACATCAAGTACAAAGATTATTTGATTTAACTGAAAATAATTTTCAAAATCTTTATTTATGTACTGTAATCTGAGATTCTCTGCTACTTTTGGACCTTCCTTCCAAATGTCATTTAAGATCATGTAATTATATGGCCAGTTTCATTGTGGATGGTGACACTCTTCAGTTGTTATCCTCAAGCATATTTAAAAGCATGATTTTTCCTCAGGTTGATACGGACATTTCTCACCAGAACATATTCACAATCCACTTTTTATTCCAGTTTAATTGCTGTACCCTGGCAGAAGGCTTGTACCAAATCATAGACTTATAAAAAAAAGACTAATTCTGAAGAGTGGTGCTTTTACATATTTTCCTTACTGGAAACCTCCCCCTTTTGACATATGAAGACATATATCCTAGAACTGTCAAGGGTTCCTGTGAGTGTCACTTTTGAGAATCCTGCTGTCTGTCTGTCTTGGCACTCCAAATATAGGAGTCTTTCCAAATATGACACAAGGTGAGACATGTGGAGAGATCTTTGGTTTCACAGTCTGTAAGCCACAGTACAGATGGTGTAAAGATATAAGTAATGAGCACAAGCTGTGCATAAATAGTGGCAAAAAAAAAGCTAGACAGGGAAGTTAGAAAGTAATGTGTGAAAGTATTCTACTGAAAATGTCCAGTGCTAAATATTTATCTAAGAAGGAGGGGCTTTGAGAAAGCCCCTCCAGTGTTTTTGCTGAGATTTCTTTATGTTAATATAATTTTCTGTTCAACACTGTCAAGTTCATTTTTGGTTTATTTTGACTCTAATCTTGAGATGTTCTTTACTCACAATGATTAACAGAGAATCCAACTCCCACTGGCGTAATTCCAAGTGCTTGAGTGTCATTGCTGAGTACTGCTTGCTGCAGACACAATCTGTTCATCTCTACTAATTCGTAAGGCTTAAAAATCTCTCATAGTTTTTCACCGGTATAAGCTTACTCTTGGCCACCCTGATTTGTTTGTACTAGCAGAGAGATTGATAGTTTGCTCACGAAGGAGCTCTTCTTCACAGATGACAATCCAGCCATTCATCCTCTGCTATTGATTTTTCGGTGCAATGTCTGCCACAACAAACTGTGCTCACAATTAACTAGCTGAAGTAGGAAATAATTCCAAACTGCTGAACAAGTATCTTTTTTCATATTCTATATATTATATTAATAGTTGCATATCATTTATCAATAACTTTCTGTGGCCTTGTGCAGTTTTGTGCAAGACCACAGAAATAAATGTTTTGATTCATTAAAATGTGATGAGTGGTATGTTGACAAGTCTAGAATACAGTGAAAAGTGTTCTTACAAGATTTTCCAAGTGACTGATTTATTCCCTCAGACCTGAATTAGTTAATTGTTACAAAAACATGTAGATATTAGATACTTAGGGCAGCAGAGCCACAACTTCATAGAAAATGTAAAGTTAAATGGAAATAAGAAGACACATTAAGTCTGAAATCAATTGGGAAAAGGAACCATCTTGTGGCAGGTTAGGAAACCTTGAGTAATTCTGTCATAAATCTGTTCCTTCACTTCTTTTCAGATGATGGCAAGTTGTCATTTGAGGAGTTCAATGCTTACTTTGCTGATGGGATCCTGACAACTGAAGAGCTTCAGGAACTTTTTTACTCCATAGACGGACGACAGAATAAGTGAGTGTTTATTTAGGTTTTAGTTACTTGAAGAAGAATATAATGAGGAGACATTATCAAATTTGGTCTTTCATCAAGTTATCAGTTGCAGGTCAAACAAAATACATTTGGAGAGAAGTTTTTAGTAAATAAAATGGCCCCTGAAACCAGACTTCATAAAGTAACAGTTCACATCCTCTGAATATAAATATCATTAAATGCACCAG
This sequence comes from Xiphophorus couchianus, assembly GCF_001444195.1. Taxonomy (NCBI): domain Eukaryota; kingdom Metazoa; phylum Chordata; class Actinopteri; order Cyprinodontiformes; family Poeciliidae; genus Xiphophorus; species Xiphophorus couchianus. The sequence continues at coordinate 9,562,902 of NC_040247.1, forward strand.
GAACATCAAAAAACTCAATCAGTTTGACCAGCCTGAGGGTTTCTGTGGAAGTCCATGCTTCGTAGTGGAAATTTAACTCGCCCCAGCTGCTAATGAAAAAAAAAATCCTGTTATTGGGTCTTTTAGAAAGTCTTTATTGGCATTATGTTTTATCTTTTTTATAAGCTTATCTTCTTAATATTTTTTGCAGATTAAGAATTTGCCTTTATGAGGAAACCACATTCTTACAAAATGCTAATTTTCCAATCTCATTGTTAAATTATGTGCTTAAGCCCAGGCAGAAAGACAAAATGATAGTCCAATAAACAGCAATCAGACTGATTTGATGAGATTTTGTTACGCTGACTTAGCAAGGACTTTTTCATTATTGAGAATCACTGGGGTATTGAGCCGCAGTAGAAGCTCACCACAGTTTTTTCCTCACCCTTTCTCTTTGAAGCAGCTGGCATGAGATTTGCTTCAATGGCAGATTAAATGTATTGTGTCCTGCAAAATATTGCCAGAAAAAGTTAATTACTTGGTGATGGTAAAAATCTTTAACAAAATAATTTACAATTTTAGGTAATGAAGCTATATTCAGTGTGATGGTAAACACTCTCTCAACATCAGGCAATAACTGGCTTGATTTTCCACTAAGCAATGAAAATAACCCTTAACACTCCATTAAAGCAAAAGGTTAATGTTCTGAGCTGTACAGTACAGTGCTGTTGTTTTAAATTGTGACACCAAAAGCTGTTTACAGCACCCAGTGTGATGACATCTTCTAAACAAAGATAAAGGGATTTCCCTACAGTGTGTTAAATATAAAAAGGAAATATAAAAGAAAGCAATATCACAGCTGAATGCATGAGTATTTCTGAAAAACAGATTTACAAGAAAGACATATTCACAATTTCTAAGGACAAATGCTGTACAATCTTCCATGTCTGTCAAAAAACTATAGGATTTGCAAACTCATATGATCTTTTCTTTGTAGTTTTAATGCAATCTTCATGTGTTCTTTAGGATAGCTGTGCAATATTACCATTTATAAAACGCAACAAAAAATCTCAAGGAATTAAGTGCAACAACTCTTTGCATATGCCTAATTAACTCTTCTCATTTTTCTCCTCTTACATTTTGCCCTGCAGCAATCTGGACACTGACAAGTTATCAGGTTGGCAACAAAGTACATTGTCTGTTTTAAGTACTGAATTTTTGTCAAACTTCTGTTTCTTTCAAGATTATGACCATATGCATTTTGATGTCTCATAATGTCATCAGGCAAGATCTTGAATCTGCAAATTAAAGCAGGTTTTATGTGCCTTTAAAAGACTTGAGCAGCTTTTTCAAAAATAAAGAAGTTTATTTATGTCCACTCCTTCAATTTTTTACTGTTGAAATCACTAATAATGTCCCCTATTGAACTCCTAACCATTGGATAACCATTTACCTACACTAAATCTGAAAGCAATTGTCCTCTTTTGTCATCTTTGAAAGGATTGTGTGCCCTGAATAAAGCTAAGAAATGGGGCACGCAGACGGGTAAACACCAGTTTTGCCCAGAATAAAACTTCTGCATAATTGATCAAATGGGAATGGCTTACTTTCCATTTGACGTCAAGGGAGGTTGACTGTTTTCCACATCAGAGGCCAACTTTTGTCGCAGACCAAGTTTTATAAACATTTAGCATTTATTGAGCAAGAACTCATTTGACGATTTGGAGAGACAGTGTTAGCAGGAATGAGCAAAAATGTTTGAGACCTAAGATCCATTAACCTTGGATCAGTGTTAACTATGTGTTGAACTATATGCTGAATAAAATTAGACTTTTTATTAAGACAAGTGCCATTTAATTTCACATTTGATCAATTGTTTCAGCTTGTTAAAGATTTTTTTAAAATGTTTTTCCTTTAAGAAAATTTTTACAAAAAATTGTGTAGGAGCTTTCTTCCTTAAATTTGTATGCATCATCCTTCATGTCCGCTATTAGGGATTTCAGTCATTTAAACACGGCCAACAATTTTAAAATTGCCAGTTCTTCTTACATCAACATTTCTATTGAACTGTATTATGAATCTCACTAGTCATGGTTTAACTTCTTTAGAATCTTAGAACATGTAGGAGCATTACTTATTCATTTGTCTTTCACTGCAATAACTGTTCAAATATTTATTCTTCTTTTCTCTATTAGATTATTTTTTTGAGCACCTCGGAGAATATGTAAATGTTCTCTCAGCTCTGGAGAGCCTGAACATTGCCATTTTAAAAGCAATGGATAAAACTAAAGAGGTAAGATTTCCGCACATTGCATGAAAAACTTTATCTATGTATTTGTTCATGTTAAGAAAAGTTGGATGTGTGATATTTTCTCTGGAATTAACCAGGAAGTTCAGTGCTGTGAAAAAGTACACCTACTTCTGTTTTTGCCTTTTTGTTTTTGCTGGTCAAAAACAACGCAAAGGTCCACTTCACGTTCGGAAAAATAGCCCAAAAATACACATGACCCTAGACTTTCAGCAGTGGACTGATGAAACAAAATACATTTATTTTTGAAAGGTGTGTGTCCAGTTACATGTGGTGTGAAACTAATTGCAGAAAAATCATGTCATACACAGTAATGATAATGTTTGAGGCTGCTTTTCTGCTTCTGAACCTGGAAAATGTTCCTTAGTTGATGGAACCATGAATTTTGAAGTACATTTGGCAAATCCACTACTGAATGACTTAAAAATACCAAAAACAAAACTTTTGGTGTGGCTTAGTCTAAGTTTGAACTTGAATCTGATCAAAATGCTGTGGTTTGACCGCTTACCTATTGTTCATGCTCCACTATCCAATGTGAGGATTTCTTCTCTGCAGTGAAGAATGGGCATAAAAAAATTCTCCACAGCAGTGAAAAAGACTCTTTACAATTTATCCTAAATACTTGATGTCCATTGTTCTCACCAGGTACAATCAGTTACTAGGTTTAGAGGTGTCATCACTTTTACATGGTGCCATATGCCTTGACATGATTCAAGTACCATGCTGAATGTATATCTCCTGAATACACTCTTAGATTTTCAGAGCAATCACATGAACTTCTTCATTATACATAGACCAAGTCATTCCTTCAGTGCATAAAATAGAAAAAGAAAAATAGATTTCTTATTTTATCATAGCAAGTTTATATTGCATTAAATGTTCCAGCACTATTATGTAGCCAGGTCTGGTTTCCTGACCTTCGCCTTCTGCCCCCTGCTCATCTGGGAAACATTTCCAGATCCTCTCCTCTCCCTCCTCTGCAGCTGAGCCACTTCTGACTTCTCTGCTGTTGAAACTGCTGTTCATCTTGCTGCAGATGGACAAAGATGGTGATTAGTATAACAGCCAGTGGCTGCCACTCAATCTGCTCCCTTTACTTCAAAGGTTCCACTGTGTTCAGTCCAGAGTATATGCAGATTAGGATTCCACCAGTGACTACATTTTTCCACGGCAGATGAGCTGCTCTAAGAAAGCTGCTTTGTAGCTGAGAGTTAAATAAAATGTTCCCATATGCGAAACTGCCACCAAACCAACAGATAGTTCATTTAACTTAGTCAAAAACACCATGTTGTTTAACATTTGATGCAAAAATGTAACCCTTTTCTTAATATATAAATGTTAATATTACTATTACTTGTCTAACTTTATACAGTGTTTTTTTTAATCAGTAGCATAAGACTCACATATATTTTTGAAAAGGTAAATGCAGTTTTTAAACATATTATGTTTAGGAACGTAATGCCTTATGTATGAACTCTTTCCATCAGTCATTACATAAAGTATATCAAGAAGTACAGGACTTGGTGCTTGTCATTGGAGCTTATTACATCACTTTTAAGCCACTGCCAAAGGCTGTGTCAACTTTACCTGGATCCAGAATCAGAAATACATTGATGCAAATTTTAATAATGCCATTGTTTTTTTGGGGGGGGGTTTAACTTTGGCTAAAGACTGAATAGTAAATATTAGAGAAAATACTATAAATATGAACCAAAATAAAATCTTAGAGAATAAGAAAATAAAAATAGGACCTGATTTAATATTGATCTAGGTAGTTTCCAATAGTTAGAAACATCCGATTTCTGTTTGGTTTCTGTAGTCAGAACAATTGAGCAGAGTTTGAACTGCTTGAATGACATCTATGTTAACTGTTTTGCAAAACGGTGAGGGAAAATGTGCCAAATGAATGAGACATAATTTTTAAGAGGTGTCTTCTGCTCTGTTGAGAAAGTAACAATGAAAACTGAGTGCATCCCAGTTCCTTTAAGCAGGTCAAAGCACTCAAGAAAAACTGTATTATAAACCAGGTTGAGGAGTACCGGTATATGTATAGATATCCAAAGCTATTAGAATATTCTGTTTAGATTAGGCTTGTAAAGGCTTTAAACATCTATATGCAATTAATCTAAACATTGTTTTTAACATTTTGATTTGAGTTACCAAAATAAGTCAACTTCTCAATAATATTCAGATTTATTCAGTGGGTCTGTATATATGTAACTCTATCCTTATTAGAACCAAAATGATCTAGGACAGTCAACTTAAATCTCAGTGTGCAAACATTTTCCTTTTTTATTCTGCAAGAATGACAATTCAATCTCTTAACTGAATTGATTGAAGCTACTTTGAGAGAACAATCTTAAATCGGGGATTTGAATTACATGCATGTTAAATGAGAAGGAGGGAAAGGATTTGTTCTGAAACATTATGCATCCTGTCTTAATTAGATCGCCTTTCTCCACTGTTCTTGCTCCTGCTAAGGTGAGGCAATCCTCAAAGGATTGTTCAGTCCTAGTTAGCAGCTGTGGTCTGTTATTGCTCTGGACTGATAATCCCAAGATGCTTATTCTGCAGAGATTACAAATCAGTCTCACCGTTTTGGCAAACAGCTCTGCAGCATTGCTTCAAGAGTCCTCTGGGAATATCTAATCACATTCATGTTTGGAGACTCAAGCAGCAATAATAACTCCTGTTTAAGTTCTTTCTCCCTGGAATCTGAATACACAGGTCAGAATACCTTAGTGTATCCATTAACCCAGTTAACTACAATGTATTTGCTCTAGAGCTTGGATGCATTTTGATGTTGAAATCTGTCTTTGTCTCAGGAGTACCAAGGTGCCAGTGTGTTGGGTCAGTTTGTCACCAGGTTCATGCTAAGAGAGACATCCAGTCAGCTGTTTTCCCTACAGAGCTCCCTTCAGTGTGCCATGGAGGCTGTGGAGGAGCAGAGCAGCCCCGCTCCGTGAGTTCTGCAATATGGCTCCACTTATATCTGCTTATGTCTTATTTGTGGGGTCTGTTTTAACCATTTGCAACACATTGTCCACACAGTAGCGAAAACAATATTTTTATAAGCACCTTCCTGAAAAGCAAGGTTCTTTTTACTTGCAAAAAAAAATTTGGTTTCCCCTTTTCTGACTAAAAATTAGGCATTAAACCTTCTGCTTAATGTGCAAAAGAATTGCTTGATGTGGGAGAGCAGACTGAGCATAGCCCTCTTCTGACCTTGTCAAAAACCCTTAAACCCTGTGTGCTCCCTGTACAGAATAAGAACCACTGGAGAATGATAATGATTATAATCAGAGGGGTATAGGAGCAGATCAGTAAAAGATTCACTGCACTCCAGAACTACTAATAAGCTCTAAAATACAAAAAAAAAAAAACATTGACAATGAAGTCTTTTTAGTGATTTTCTAAATTAAAAAAGATAATTAATTTACTTGTAGCAACAAGATTTTTTCTTTCAAACAGAACAAATTTTGTTATCAAAATGCTTTAAATTTGAGTTATTTTGATTTCTTTTTAATAATCTATTGAATTTAAAAATGTTTAAACGCCACCATTTCTTTCAGTAATTTTTATACTTTTATAAAATTGTCCTTTTATCAAAGGCTATTTTTATTTATTTTTTTTTAAATCAAGGTGTGAGATTATACTACAGCAAATAGTCATGAATTTATATTTATCGACTGCCAGGCTCTTTTTACATTTTGTATATAAATAGTAAGCGTCTGCCTGTTGAACTGTGGTTTTCTTGGCTCAGCAGAACTCTGCTCATCCCTCTGGGTGCCACACTGGTATTATTGGAAATAGCAAACCGATTATAGCCAAGGTGAATTATAGAGAGGAGAGACCAGGAGGCAGAGAAGGAGCTAAAGCAGAATGGATGACAAAGCATTCACCACAGATTCACACAGATAAATAACACAACAATGAGTTCAAAAGAGAAAAGAAGAACCACCAGAGAGACTGTAAAAGCAACAAATACCAGTTCACAACTTTGAGCTGATGGTAGACAGTGTGCAATTTTCAGAAACAAAGGTAAAGAAAAATTAAGACAGGTATAGAAACTTCTTTCCGTATGTTGACTGGTAGATTTGTGGCTTTTCCTGTGGCCTTTGGATTGCAGGTTCTCAGCAGGAGAATCTCCTGGCAATATGCTCCCTCTGCGCCGTCAGCAGGATGCTGAATACACACACATGAAATTACCAGCATGCACAAAGGTCCAACAAAGGAAAGCAAAATGGGAACACTATAACAAAGCCTCACAAATGTGCAGAGGTGTTTTTGTTTTCACCTGCAGAGAAATACACAAATGAAATTATAGCATTCACACTCATTTGTTATAAAGTGTGAGTGTTTAAAATTTCACATTGTAAGTGCCTTTGACACATATTTTTCACTGCGTCCAACACACATTCCCAGTTATACTGAAATGTGTCTGTATAAGTGTGATAATTTGAGCTTGGAAGAGCACTTCACAAAGTTTTCTATTCTGTCCACTCACTGTTCATCTCTCACTCTTGAATTGCATATTAACCTATCCTCCCTCTTGATTTCTCTCCGCTATCGTTCTCTCCACATTGCTCTCATACTTCTTTTCCCAGTCTCCTCATTTAGCCCCTAATTTCATTCTATATCAGCTTCTCCTTGCTCCCTTGTGACTACCTCTGTCTGCCATATCTTTAGTTTGTTTCCTCTACAATCCTCTGACAGTTGCTGTCTTTCTCTCTGATGTTTGTCTCCCTGGGTCTCCAATCGCTGTCATGCCAGGAGGGAGGTAAAGGCTCCTGAGCTGACAGTGGTACAGAAAAATGGCAGGCGGTGTGGTCGTAGGGTCCATAACAACCTGTGTGTGTCTTCATCAGATCCCTGCACTGGGATGCCAAACACAGGTAAAGAGAATATATAATTAGACTTTTTATATTTAAACATATGAGGTAATCCAAGTCAAATGGACATTTACTCAACTTTTTCAGTTTTTTTTTTCCCCTTCAAAGGTTATATTCATATATATGTCTTTATATTGAGTCTCATTTGTTTCTTATTAAATATTAATCCTTATCACACTGTTTATCTTTACCCCTCAATCTTCTATCTGATACTTGTGTGGGTTTCAGCCTCAAGTACCGGTAACATTTTTTTGTATTTTATTTATCTTGTTTAAAATTGGGTTTAATGTTCAAAACTACTAATAGCGCTAGGAATCACTAAAACAATAAGACAAGCTGACAGTCAGAGTGTGATTCTTAATGGAGAGTTTTTCTTGAAATCCATTTTTTTCCTGTCTCTTGTGTATTACTTTGACACATGCCACCCACTCAAACATGGTTGCTGACCAAGCACACTGTTCAAGAATGTAGAAGTCCCTAATGGCAGCTGCCTGTTTTGGCACAATAAAGGGAACTGTCACTCTGACAAACTGGTTTATAAAAGGTTTTAGTCGCACAGCAACAAAATAAAGATTAATTTTGCCTCACAATCTACATTATGTTGAACTGACTGGCACATTCACCCAGCTATTTGCAAGTGCTAAATATTTGCTAAGCTGAAATTGCTTGTTCTTTTAATTCTAAAATTAGACAATAATGCCACCAAGCAAACAGCCTTTCAGAGCACTGATGCAGCTTGTCAACATTTGAAGGAAGCATTATTCATGCATTTAGAGGACAGCTGGGCCATATTTATGCATGAATACCCCTGCATTTGTCAGTTTTAGCCAGAGCAAAAAAAAACTCATGTATGCTGGTGAATTTTCACATAATATAATTCATTTTAATCACACAAACTGTAATCTAAAAGGATCCTCCTCTCTGAAGATTTGGAATAAATTGCTCTTTAATGGCTGCAGTTTCTTTAAACCCTCTCTGGTTGTCCGATAAGAGGAATACAGAGTTTTACTGATGCAATGGTGGAATCCATAATCTATCTGATTAGTTGGAAAGACAGAAACCTGCTTATTAGAGAATTATTGTTTGTGGATTTTAAAGCATGAACTAGATACTTGTTTAATTGATTAATTGGTCCATCGATTGTCTACAGGTGCCAACATAGAAGATGAAGAAAACTGGTGCTCTCAGATCAACCGACTGCAGCAACTTTTGGATAAACTGGAGTGTCAGGTATGGTGCAAAGATTTATTTATTTTTTGTCGTGTCCTTCTTTAATATTCACCACTTTATTATTTATCTTTTTGACTCTATGACTTTAAATCTCATCCATGAACTTGTATGTCTATAATTCTCTGTTGTGTCTTTAAGACTTAAATTCCTCTTCATCAAGCCATCGTAATCCAATTACAGAGTTGAGACACGAACAACATCCAAGCTATGTAGATTTATGCATGAAAATCGACATCATACAGTGGCTGGTTCTGTTAGCAGTCACTTTAGAGATAACAATTATATTAAACACTCTGGGCTAAAGAGAAGGCAAAGGCAGTTAAAATTTGTTTCCCTGTACTTCAATGCAAAAGGTCAATGACAGTTTATCCATAATTGCTGAGGGCAGAAAGCTTTCATGTTGCATCAGTGAAAAAAAAAAAAATCCCACAGTTCATCTATTCTTCAAAGTGTACCTGCAGATATGTTCTGTTCATATTTGCTTGTTTTCTTTTTGAACTTTGCTTCAAACATTGTGGAGCAGCAAATTCATTTCAAGCATTAATTAGCTTTCTGAATATGCCTTGGTGACCCCCTGCTGTTAAGATTATATATATTTTCCTCATATATATATTTTTTTTCATTAATAGAAAAAATCACATATTATTTTACCAGCAGAGAATCATCAGAGCAAGTTCTTTCTTTAATTTCAATAGTGACTCCGAAAACAAGTCTTAAGTTTATTCTGCATATCTTCACAGAGCAGTGTCTGAAGAATTGGGCTGTATGTTTTATTTCTCTCTGGGTTCAGAATATATTTGGGGGGGAGGGGAGTGGGTGCTGTTTCAAATGGAGCGCTGCAGATCTGTGGTTCTGTCAAACAACAAGCGCAGTCACCTCTCCTGCTCTCATGCCGTGGCCAATTCTCACCACACATCCCCGAGCCTCTTTCACGCTCTCCTGCTCTTTCTTCTTCCCTCTGTCTGCTCTTCCCTTTATTAACTTTGGTTACTTCCACCTTTTGAGGCTCATTCTTTTTCCTCCTTTCAGTCGCTCTGAAAGCATTTTTTTTTGCTCTCTCCATCCATCTGTTTTGTCAAACCAGAGGGACTCAGAGTGCAATATCAAAGCAATTCATAACCTGCAGGATATTCAGAGTGCAATATCCATCCCTGCACCTCAACGCCGACATCATCAGCACGTACTGCCTGTCTATCTCTGTTTGCTGCTTTCTCAATTATAACACAATGAGTTTATGACCTGAAAGAGAAAAGGCTGGCTCTATGTTTTCACTTTGATTTGGTTTTATGATAAGCAATTTCTATATAGAAAAGAGTATTAAAAAACTGGTTGCCAAACTGAAAAAGAATCTATGCTTTCAACATGTTTTTCATTACAGAAGTCCTATCTCATTTCCAAACAGTGTGTTTGTGACTGACTCATCACATTTTAGTTCTGCTGTTTTGAACATTTTGAGTACGGTAGTCATTTCTAATGACTCAATGTTGCCATTGTTATTTTTCTATGATAAACCATATTTTACATTCAGAGGCTTTAGAAAAACTGGAACAAACTACACAGAGAAAATCATCAGATCATAAACACATGATTAATATTATGTAAAAATGGACACATACAAATATAGAAATATTGTCATGAAATTTATGTTTATAAGTTCATAATTTAGAATTCCTGGAATTTCTATAATTAACTTTTGTTTAAACATGGACATACTGTATAGCATTTGGAATATAAATAATTCAAAGTGGAAAATGATGAAAATTAAATTAAGCTGCGTGTAGATTTTCTATTTTTAAGTAGACATGGACTCTCGTGCAACAACGCATCTCCAATCCTCTGATATTGCACACTTTTGCTCAGCCAACAGGTCTTCCCCATATATCTTACTTTCCTGTTTTAGGGTCCCAAGTTGGAGCCACTCAAGGAGGATACGCTCGCCAGCACATACAAGTCTGTAAGTGAGCACTGTCATCTGGAACACAAACATATAAAAATAAAGTTTCATTTTTCTGTTGTTTGGTGTTGTTTTATTTATTTATTTAAATTGTACAACATGTCACTCTAGTAGTCATGAAATCTTGAAAAAAACTTTATATTGTAAGTGATTTTTATTTTTTTAGACAAACAGAAGCAGTTAAAGCTTAAACCCAGATATTTACTTGGTGTAACCTACTTCAAAATTTCTGTTACTTTTTTAAAATTTTTTATTCCTGTGCTCATAATTTTAGGTCTAAAAAGCTATATAAAACTAGCCATGTTTTATTTGGAGTTTAGGAGCAAAAACCAAAACTAGTTACTTTCCGCCCTTAAGAATATGACTGTAAAATTATTTCTGATGTGCTCACATGCTCTGTTAAGCAAATAGACATAAAATGATAAACACACAGAAGCACTACAGCTGTGAATACATTGTGTTTGCCTGTTCTTTAGAAGGTTTTTAAAGTTCACATAAAAAGAATTCCCAGTGATGAACTGACACAATATTTCCTTCTGTGAACTGGTACAATTTCAGTCAGGAAATAAATAAATATAAGCCATGTAGATTAAACTTTAATCAAAGTATATATTAAAATGTGATATTTATAATCTGTATTTTTTTTCAATGCAACAAATATAAATGTAGGTACACTGTTGCAAAGAGGGTTTGACATAGAAGGTAGGTTTTTGTTGAGATTTAGACCTCGTGGCTGGACTTTGAAATCTTCTTTTCAAAAGCTGATATTTCAAGGACTTTCTCATAAGGAGCATCCCCTCGCTCTCATATATGTTTCCCTACCCTTCTTGACATGATTGGAAATTTAAGGTCTTACACTCCTCCTTTTTACTTTTTCTCTCTGTGCTCACATTTGTCTGAGCTTTTGAGATGGCAGTGATATTCACAACAAAACATGAGAAGCTTTATAATGAGCCAGCACTGAAATTTTCTCTCAGTGATCAAAGTCCAGTCTCAGCTCAATGTTTCTTTTCAAAGTTCTCAAGAGTTCTCACACATTCAAATCAATCTGTCTTGCCACATCACTCTCAGAATGGATTACTGATACATTTTCAAAAGCTCTGAAATCTTGTGAAATTATTACAAGGCACATTGTGGGAGATCAGCTTAAACTTTTCCTGTTTGAATTTCATTGACCTTATCACCAGAAAGGTAGATGCCTTTTTCAGTGTTTTTCCTTTTTTTAAAGTTCAGATATTAGTGGACATGAGTGCAAATTAACTCTAAATCTTATTTAAACAATTTCTGGCATGTTTTTTGTTTAGTGACACATAAAACATGTGATTTATCATTTGCTACTAAACCCACTGATACTATGTTCCCTTCCAGGTTGCTGGATTTGCTCATTTTGTAATGTGATATATGTTTATTTGTTTGTTATTAAAAGTTTAGTTATTACCACATAACCTGTATTAGCATTATAACTGTGTTGTAATAAATCACCAAGAATAGAACATTTTATAACTCCGATCTTAAGTGTTTTATTTAGGAATTAGGAAGGGTTTCCATCTGCCCACATATATAGAGAAGAAATTGTGTGCCTTCTCTTACACATGTTTTTGTTTTACTTTAGTCATTTCAGGAGCACCTATTCCTTAATGTATTACCTTGTCCCTGAATCTCACCATTGTCTATAAATGTTTTTTATAGACCCTTGTCCATTTTCAATGAATCATTTCAAAACATCATCTGGACATGCTCCAGAAGGTGAAGTCTCACTAAATCATCAGTACCCGCAAATGTGCCGTGTGAAAATCAGATCCATGCTCGCAAGGATCCATTCTCCAAAGTACACACAGAGTTCTGTTTTCATCACATTCTCCCTTCTGTTTCTTGTCTCACTGCCAACAGAACATCCTGCTAGTTCAGAGGCAGATGTCCGTGATAGACGATGAACTAGATAACTTCCGGAAAGTTCTCAACAGCTACATCGATGCCACTTCAGCTCACTCTGACAACTTGCAGTGAGTATCTTGCTTGCTTCTAAATCAATCGTTTTAAACACAGCTTCTGATTTTGCTACAGAAGCAGCTTTAAAATTCTTGCATAATGCTGAATAAGCAGTTGACATTGCCAGAGGTCCCAAAGACGGATGTATATAAAAAGAGATTTATTCTACTATTAACTGATTAATTTTCTTAGGATGAGATATAGTATCTTTGAGAGTGCACACATATGCAGTCTTTTGATATGTCAAAAATTAGATGATGATAAACATTTTTCCACATCATTGTTGTCTTTATCTCATTCAATTCAACTGAAAAGAAATAAGAAATAAAATCATCAAGATGCATAAGTGTATACACTTGCAAGTTATAGGGATTTTTTTGGTATAAAAATTTTGCTTTTCACTTGATTTACGTAGAATATACTGTATATCACATTATATGTGGAAAGTTTTTAAAAAACGTTTAATGGTCTAATTTTTTTATATGACAGAAATTGGCAGATAAAAGTATCTTAGTTTACAAATGATTCTGTATACTTCAGAACTGTACAGATCTCCAACTGATTTTTTATACAAATGTTTTCCATTTCAGTTGATGTCTTGCCTTTTACATTATCTGCAGCAAGCTAATCTCTCTTCCAAGATGAAAAACTTTTTCCTTGCAACTTCCTTTTTTGTTATTTTCTGCTTTTTGACCCACTCTACTCTTTTCCTCCAGTGTGTCTGTTCAGAAGAACCCGGGAAAGTCGTGTTACATAATGTATGAGTTCTGGCAAGACCGCATCTCCTGGATGAGGTTAGTACAGTGTACATAAGCATGTTTGTGCTTGTGTGTGTGTGTGCGTGTGTGTGTGACAGAGCGAGAGTGTTTGTGTTTTTGCAATAGATATTGGCTCGTAATTTGGCACCGCTAATTTCTTGATGGAAATGTTCCTTCGCCAGAGAGGATGAACAGATGGCCAATCACTCTGTTCTCACACAAACTCAAACACACAAACAGTCACAAAGGTGATCCTTAAATGGTGCTAAATGGTGTCAATAGATATATAACAGATAACATTGATGTGTTGAACTTTGATGCATATTTAATTAAGTTACTTGCAAACAGGCTTTTACCAGTGCTTTATCTTTTTGATGTCATTGTAGCTATCTTCAGACCAACAGCAGCAAAGATTTCCAACGCTGTATCATTGACATAATGGAGGATGCTGAGATAGTTTCTACCATGTTGCTACCAGGTCTGTGACATTTCCTGAAAGTGATTGTATGTTATTTAAAATATCTTTGAAAGCTTTTTTCGCTTTTAATTGGATAGATTTGCTTGGACATGACTATATACATAAAATCTGTGTACAATGGGCCTCATTTCTCAACTGATGTTCATATGGGTATAGGAATTATCCAGCCCATTCTCACTCCCTACTCGTCATATATTTACGCATCGGACGGTCCGTCCTCGTCGCATATTGACGCGCAGGGTACCCTTTTGCGTCAATATGTGACGCGAGGTGTTTTACACTATGCCTTACCGTAATTTTTGCCCTAAACCTAACCAAATCGTCGGATTTTGAAGTGTCGGCAGCGGTTGCGAGAACCCTTCGCTTCAATAATCCACATAAAACATGTGACCTACCCAAATCGTCAACATGTGACGCTGAAGGACCCTGCCCAAGTCGTCACATATTGACGCAAAGGGGGTACCCTTCACGTCAATATGTGACGCATGGTCAGAAATCGTCCCATCTCGTCAATATATGACGAGTTGGGAGTGAGAATGTGTTGAATTATCAGATAACAAGTTCAGTGTGTGATTCGCAGACTAGCCTATTCCAGCATACAAACAATAGATTGTGGATAAATCCTATCGGTTGAAAGAAAAACATTTAAATACCATCCTGGCAGTGGTACATACCACTCTATTCATTTATACTTTGGTGACCTGCTCCAAAAATAGGTAATAAGATTTTAAAGAAGCAGCATTGCAACAGAACAATAGACAAATACTGAACCTGAATCGTACTTGTCATACAAACTCATTTAAACGTCTTTGTAATATCTTATTTTAAAAGCAAACTCTCCAGAAATAAATATTTATTATTCGCCTAGTAGAACAATTGGATAAAGTCATACTTCTTTCTGACATCCTGAGCTCATTAGGGTTGGGAACACTAAGTGTAAAGACAACTGGCCCTTGCAAAATGGTGAAGGTGTATACTTTATTATGGACAAATATGGTCAGATACAGCTTGATTTTCTCTGCTGCTCCACAAGACCTCACTGACACAATCCTGTGTACACAGCCTACAGCCTGGCATGACAATTAAACTTATTCTGGACTCGCAGTCCAATTGATGTAGTGTGACATGAGCATGAAAATGTTTGAGCACCCATTGTTCCACTGCACAGCAGAGAGGGCATACACAGCAACATATAAAATAAAATTTTACAATAGATTATCCAGGCTTGAGGACGCCTCGAGTCGTTAAAAACAATCAACCACAGGTTCTGTAAAGACTTAGGATCGCTTTGGGAACATTTCGCACCCACTTTAACATATAATGAGTTATGATAATCTCTTTTGACAGTTTACTGTCTTCCCGCTGAAAATATATCACAGTTATAAGAAGTTAATAAGAGTTGACCCTCCCAAGGGGAGATCCATAGAAATATGATCTAGTATGAAGTCCTTAGAAAATAAGGAATGCTAACATTTTAAAGACCTTGAAAAGAAATTTTCAAGTTTTACTGTTCTGTAAAATTAAGAAAACAAATGCTGAAAGAGCATTAGATTCACATAAGAATTAGATTCAACAAAGTCACACTGGAGGCATTATGTGCTTGGATGAATACACAGGATATTTTTTATATTAATGTCCATATATAGTATGACAACCCAAACGGATGAAATATCAGACATTTACCTTTCCCCTTTTAATTATACTCTCCAATGTAAACATGATCTGTTAACACTGCTTTGGGTGACTTCAAGACATATAAAACAGCCCTGAAACCTCTGATGATAGTTTTTCTTCTGAGACATGGTGACATTTCTATGTGCTTATTGGTATGACTCATATGTCCAGTGCTGTCATGTAAGGTTCTTTTAAAGTGATTCCACATTAGACTCCAGCTCTAGTTTTCAGAGAGAAGAAGCTAGCCGCTCTGTCTTCATTATCAGCTAATTTGCTCATTACTTCTTAGATCAGTCACATTTCTGGTGCTTTCAGAGTTGCTTCCCACCATGCAAGCAGGGTTGTTTTTCCTCCTGTGTGTCCAGCACTAACTCTATTGAAGTGAATTTTTTAAAAAAATAAATAAAAAAACAAGATGCCTGAATAACAAAATTAATATAGCTGTAAATATTCTCCCTAATTTAGTCAACTCTGTTTATGCACAGAGCTAAGTGAAGTATGTTGTACAAGTGTTGAAGAAAACTTTAAACAAACACATCTGTTTAAAAAACAACTGATGTCAACCCTAAATTGAGTAATTTGATTTTTTTCCCCCTACATTTCCTGAAGAAGAAAAATAAGTTGACACCAGTATTTATAACCCTTTAAACTTTTACATTTTGTGGAAATGTTTAAAGTAGGATTAGTTTTTGAAACAAGCTGTGGCGCAACAGTAAACACGATTTCTACCTAAACTCACACACTGAGTATTTCTGAGTAGGGGATTCCCATGGCAACATCTGGAGGAGATGCAGAAAGGCACAACTCAAGTGGGAGAATGGATAGAAATCACAAACAGTTATTCATGTCCTCCACACATCTGACTGAAGAAAAAGTAGCAGGAAGAAAACCATAAGAAGCCCAGGGCAATATTGTGCTCTTGTTTGTAGTAGCACATTTTTCAGACTGTTATGTGCCAAACATTTTGAAAACAATGTAGTATTTTCCTTCTGCTTCAAACTTGAGAGTCACCACTTAAATGGAGATTGTGGTTGTCATACAAAAAATATTAATATGAATACTTAATACTTTCACAAGCAATTTAATAAAAGACAGACTATCTTTGGCTGTCATACTTTCATATGGGGCTACCTCACCATCAGTTAATTAACACAAAAGTACTTTGATAAGATGCCAATGATGTATTAAGGTAAAGCAATAAAATAATTTTGAAAATCTGTGGTATTCGAATACCAAACAGCAACATAGATAATTATAATAACAAATAAATAACTTAAAGAACAGCATGAGAGATATTTTCAAAAACAAACATATTTTTTCAGTTTTATATAACTTCCGACTGTGCTAAGTAGAGATGCTTCCCTCTTGATTTGGTATGATGAGATCATAACAATAAGGCCCTTCATTTTTAAATGGTGGCGTGGTTTTTATTTTGTTTTTGATCTAAATGTTTCATTGGAATCTTGCAAACTTCTCATTTATTATTAATTTACCTTGAAGAAAACACTTTTGTCCTAACAAAACTTATAATTTACTGCATTCTGGAACAACAAACTCAAACATCTCTCCACATTCTAATATTTTTTTAAAATTAATTATATTTGGCAAACTGACTTCTACATGACTGCACTCTGCTCATTATCACATCATTGACTTCACAGTAACCAGAGTAGCATGATTCACAGCGAGCCCAGGCCACTGCCGTGACTCTCCCATCTTGACATTTGATTAACTTGTCGTTGGCGAGACTGAACTCCATGTACCTATGTCTTAGTTAACGTGTCTACCTCTGGTAATCAACATCACCATTGGGTGATGTTGATTTAGCTGCGTGGGTGGTGTAAGTTTTGCCAGTTGCTAGGTTACTTTACGTGGTTGTTTACTTCCACATCTGTGATTTCCCCATGTATGGATGCTGACTGCTTCAAGCATAAACTCAATAGTCTTGCACCTTCCAGGGTACAGTAAGAACAACAAACATTATATTATGAAATTCTAAACAATGTAAAACCATTTTTTTTCAAGTGGCTATTAAACAAACATCAGTGAGATATTCATTACAGCTGCATTCTTTCGATGAATTTGTTGTTACGCTACATCAGAAAGATATTTGGTTGCCAAGGATTCTTGTGCTCACTGTGAGGAAGAGAGAGGCTGGTATATTTATCCACATCACAAAGGTAGGACCAGATCAACTCTGTGGTCAGTAATAGAAAAATAAATACACTGTGTTCCAAATTATTATGCAAGTGATATTTTCTCAGATTTTCTTAAATGGTCAATGCAAATGATGGTCAGTATAATTTTCAAGTCATGAACTAATACAGTATAAATCAAATTTTGCTGAACAAAGCTACCCATGAGAACAGTATTTTTTTTCAAAAATAGCTCACCAGACAAACTAATCAACCCAGCTCTCTGAAATTAATTATAGTGATTCAAAGAGCCCTGACACACAATACCATCTATTTATTTAATAGCACAACAAAAAATTTAATCTTTCTGACACTTAAATCCAATTTGCATAATAGTTTGGAACACGGTGTAAAACACACCTTTGTGATGCTCTTGGGAGGAGCTGCAAGATATTCCGTCTTGATTTGAAAGATCTAAACTCTGCCTTCATGAGAGAGGAGCTGTATACCAACCAGCCTTTGTGATATTTTGTTGTTGTTGATTACCAATTCTAATTTTAAATCTTCAATTATAGATCATATATTGGATTTTTTTTCCAGGTGCAGAATTCACAAACTAATTTATTTGAAGAAGAGATTAAAAGGCCCAATAAACTAGTTGCAAATCTCACATGTTGAATGTGTCCTTTATTTCAAAAAATACTTTACGCTGACTTTTTAAAAGCATTTCAATCTCCTATTGTTGCCAGATGACTTTGTGTGTTTGGAAACAATTTTCCTCTATAAAGTGCTATTTTTTATTGTGTAAGTTCTGGGAACTGAAAGTCTCCTTTGCCTACATTAAATGAAACCTTTACAGCTTCTAAATAGTAATACTTACTTTTTAACACACCGCTCTTATGTAGAAATCCAAATTAGGTCCAGTGGGTTTTGCTGTGTACCACTGCTCTGTACCATCATTAATATGCATTAAAATTAGGAGAATAATTGAGGAAAGCTCTTGGGAACTAACTAACAAAAATTATTCTGAGACTGTACACTCAAATGGTGACCTATGAACACATATTAGCTCATTGTATCTATTTGAAATTCACTTGAAAGTACTGTGAAGTATACATTTTCAGAACTGACAACATAGATTTTTTTATGTGTATATACACTTTAATGTATAATCACTTGTCACTGTTATCATTTAACTGTCAAAGATTTAATTAAGAACCTAAGCTGGAAAATTGTTGCTGTTGCTTAATGAAATGTAAACTAGATGATTGATTAGCCAATTAGATTAATGGGTCGTACCGGTGATGTAAACACAAGTTGTACAACATAGTTTTGTTCCATGCCTGGATCTAACTTTCTGTTTCTGTATATATGTTTCTTCAGCTTCCTGGTGGATTATGACTAACAATTGAATCTGGAATGTCACATCGACTACCTACATGGTCTCACCAAGAAAGACACACTGGCACATCAGTCCCACCTACCCACATGCACTCTAACACACACGCGCAAAGCAAAAGCATTTTTATGTTTTAAAGCACAAGAAAGAAAAAAAAGCCCTATCTGCACATTTTCGGCTGCTTTCTCTAATGTTCCAGTCTTCAGCCGTACATTATTTTTGCCACTTACATCCAAAGGCATATCTGCATTCAGTGGCCTGTAAACTCAAGTGTAACTGGCTCTCTGCAATTGAAAAGCAATTTAATGATTTCATAACCCTTCTCCTTTGCCATATGGCCACCTTTCTCCTGCAGTGTTTGCCTGATATATTATTCCAAACAAGAACAAGCTACAACACAGGGAGAGATGGAACACTATTTAGTATGAAAACCCGTCTTGCAATGTAATATGTGTACGTATGAAGATCTTTTCAAACACTAAACACATATTTAATGAATACTATGTGGAGATAAAGGACAGTTGCATCTTAAACATGCATGCCGATGTGGCTTCCTCCCACTGTACATGATGTAAGATATTGCTGCTTTCATTTATCTAACCTGCTGTTATTTGCACAGAATGCCAAACAAGCTGTTGATATAGTTGCTATACTCTATCTACTCCTAACTATACTAGTCTTCGCGTACTCTATTATTTAACCTTCAACTGTCCATATGAGTCATATTCTGTCTTAAAATGAAAAAAATATATATTTAAAATGCAAAAAAATATATTTACAAATGTGCATATAAACAAGATGAAATGCTAAGATTGCACTGTATTGTTGAGTTAAACAAAGCAACAAATATATCATGTATTTATTTTGATCATGGTGGACCTTACTGTATCTGTATATACAGACTTCTTGAACTGTACTGTATGAGTCCCCCTTTATTTGATTTAGAAATCTACAAAGTGAAACGACTGAAATGCTACTTTAATAAAAGTATTAAAATTTCAAGATGTTTTCTGAAAAGAATTAAAAAGGTTTTCACCCTAATTTTGTCTGTGATGTTGGCTGTGACACATTAATAGTGCACTGTTTGTTGAACTATTAATGGACTTTGGAGATTTTCCACATTCCTTATTATTTTAGTCTAATCGTTGTACTTCAGATCACAATAATAGTAATCTCTATTAAAATATATAAGTGAAAAAAAATACAATTCAAATCTAGTTCAATGTGGTGAAATACAATCCAATCAGAAGACAACAATATTTTCAAATCACTGACAATTTAAAAATAAAATTGATTTACCAAAGCAAAAACGATAGAATAGTCCACTATATCAGCCATAACCTCTCCAAGGCAGAATTTGATATTGTGTTGCAGCTTTGCTTTACATCATAACAGAAAGAGATGGTATTCAAAAATAAAGCTCCAAAGATCTCAATCCACCTATCTTCCTTTGCTCCAACACAAAACTAATTCAAGAGAGTTAAGAACTATGAAAATGATTTGAGTTTGTTTTCATTGCATATTGCTGGAGACTGACAATATTCGAAGACAGTGATTGCAATTCTGAGTGAAAAAAAATCAAATATGTTTTTGCACTGATAAAGGTTCCCACTTAGGATACCTGAAAATGAAAATGAATACCTGATTCCATAACCGACTTTCTTTAAAAAAATCTAATAATAATCTCTAGGGATTACATATTGAGAATTAAAATATAATTCCCAGCGATAATTGGAAATTAAGTTAATACTTAAATAAGGAAGATAAAGATGCAACAAGATCATGACATCAAGGCAAATATAAGTGAAGCAGTTGAACACTTTATATTACGCACACTTAGTCCCAATTCACATGCACTATTCCTATGGGGATCAAATCAAAAGCAATACACAAGACTTGATGTTTGCCTAATTACTCGCCCTAACCCTAATTTCCTCACAATTAAATCTATTTGGCCTGCATTTTTTTTTTTTTTGTCAGTATACCAAAAAGCACCTTCAATGAGCAAAATAGTTCTTTGTATCAAACTATTTTTAATAGTTTTGATCTGTTAATTGTGTGGTGCCATATACTCATAAACATATATAAATTAAAATAAAGTAGTGTAACAACATCCTTTGGCAAATCAAGTTTTTGACCAACCCATAACTAATATATTTCTGCTACCACTGCGGGCAGCTATACAACATATTGTTTACAAACTGCCATGAAATGCCTGAAAAATACTTGTTCTGCCAGGTTCCAGGGAAATATAGCCGAGCATTAGACTGAGATGGTAAAGTCCTTAGCTAAAGAGAGAAGTGTGGGAAACCAAATAGGTCTCAATGAATCTGTGGGCGAACTACCCAGTGTCTCAAATCAAGAATATCATATCTCAATTATTGCTGAGATATCAGTAGCTCCAGCATTGGGCCATATTTCACATCTTTCTCTTAACATCACACTCAAGTTCAGAATTTTCCAGTTGCAAATTGGAAAACAAGTGATCTTTGCTCATTTTATGGTGCTAATTGGTACTTGCACTACAAGCTGATGACATTGTTTTTTAAACAATATATTTTATTTGTTTCAACACTAAAGAAACATGTTAATAGAAGTTTCAGAGAATTACAAGTTTTGTAAGTGCAAAACAACATGTTACAATCTTCAATGAATTTCATTTGTGATTTTGATACTTCACATTGAAGTCGAGATTGCTCAGAGATCAGCAAGCTGTTTCTAAGTCAATCAGCTGACACTGAAAAAAAAATCTCTATTTTCTTGGACCACAACACAAAGGCTTGGTTACAAACTAATTATCCAGATTTGTTGATGTCGTTGGAGCTTTGCTGACACATGTGGAGAGAACAAGTACTCACAATGCTGAGCAAAATGAGAGTAGTTTTACTCTGTCAGCTTTGTTGCATGATCTTCTTTAGTAAAGATGTCAGTGGCTCTGTTTGATAACTTTTTTTACATATGGTGAATTCATCATTCATCTCAAGTGCAATCTATCTTTGTTTATTTTTGTTAATGTATAAATATGATGCACTCTACTTAGAACAGGCATGTCCAAAGTCCGGCCCGGGGGCCAATCACGGCCCGCGGTCAGATTTCATACGGCCCGCAGCTTCGGTTTTATAATGTATTATTTATGGCCCGCCTGCACTGTCAAACAGAATAAATAAATCATAAAACTTGAAACTGTAATTCCTCCTTTCACCAAATGGTGGCAGCACCACTTTAATACTATCAGTCTGCCTCCGTGCAGCGAACCCCTCTCCACTCATTTCTGCCATGGCCACTGCAAAGAAAACGAGGAAAGTTTACAGTGAGGGCCGCCGCTTTCAAGAGAGATGGGAATTACAATACTTCTTTTCTGAAAATCAAGGCAATTGTGCTTCTCTAATTTGTGAGACGGTTGCCTTGTTTAAGGATTTCAACGCAAAAGGACACTACCAGACTAAACATGCTAACACATACAACAAGCTAACAGGAAGTGACCGTGCTGAAAAAGTGAAGCAGCTCCAAGCTGGACTGGCATCACAACAGCGATTCTTCACGCGGGCCTGTGAGTCAAAAGAAAATACCACCAAAGCAAGCTACGAAGTTAATGTTAATAGCTAAACATGGCAAACCTTTTACTGAAGGTACATTTATCAAAGACTGTGTTATGAAAATGGTGGAGAACATTTTGCCCTGAGAAGAAGCAAGAATTTGAGAAAAATGTTTGCCTGGCAGTAACAGTGTGGCACTGAGAGTTGAGGACATGAAACTGAGTATTTTGAACGGCAACGTCTGTCACTATCAGCAGTGAAGAGCCAATCGAACATTTATGCACCTGGATTTATGGCACTTATTTTTATTAAACTCTTGAGTAAGATTTGGTTATGAACCTGTAGATATTGTAAATGACGAGCAAAATTCACTTGTTTTAAGATTTAATAATAACAGACAACTTTGCATTACTTATAACTCCTGTTTAAAATGTTCTTGAGGCAAAGATATTTTTAAACTCATGTAAATTTAAGGTATTTCATACAGTTTGTTCAATGTTATCTGACTCTCCAGATATGAAAGAAAGGCAGAATTTGGGTTTTTAGAGTTGTTCTCATTTGCCTGAGTGGCTTATATATATATTTTTTTTGTCATTTGAAAAATAAAGATAATTGTGATAATGAAAATTGTGTATTTGCATGAAACTTTTGTAGTTAAAAAATGTCCAGGGCGTGCCGTGGTGGCGTAGGGCGACCCGTACTTGGAGGCCTTCAGTCCTCGACGCGGCCGTCGCGGGTTGATTCCCGGACCCGATGACATTTGCCTCATGTCTTCCCCCCTCTCCTTCCCTGTTTCCTGTCAGCCTCCTGTCACATAAGGGACACTAGAGCCCACAAAAGACCCCCTGGAGGGGTAAAAAAAAAAAAAAATCAAAAAATTGGCCCCCGGGCATCTTCACTTGATCAAATCTGGCCCTCTTTGCAAAATGTTTGGACACCCTTGACTTAGAATAACCAGTAAAAAATTTGTTCTATGAGCTGCAGTTATCCAAGCAAGAAAGCATATTCTAGATTTTGTTTTTTACTAAAATGATGCTGTCTTTGTATCTTCATAATTGAGACAATGTAGCAACTTGGGGAATATATGAATGAGAAATATGAGTAAGAGTGAAATGAAAGAAAGGTGATACTAAAAGGGAGATGCATCTTTTATCTCCATATTATTAGAGTACACAAGAAACAATCCAAATTTGTTATAAATTTAGTTCAAGGTTTGCCAAGAAAAAGCAGAAAAAAAAAACGAACTAACCTCACACCCTGCGAAATATCTGGCTTTTCACCTCTGTCAATGTTTGCTGACTCCACAGCTCCCTTTTGGCACAAGAGACGCGAACTCAAAAATAGCAAGGGAAATGTAGAACTGAAAAGGAAAAACAACACACAAAACAAAGGTCACATCACAGAAAAAATATCAACTACACACCCAACAAAGAAAGCTCACAAGACCTTTGCAAAGGCAGGTGTAATCAGACTCCAATGAAAACATACACAGATAACAGATGAGTAATGCGTCACTCGTAGACCAATTTGTGATGAAGACTTCCTTCACTTTGTATTTACGAGAACAGCAGTAGAAGACAACCACAGGTAAAACTCTGTAGGTACATTGTGGTAAAGTGTACCAAGAGAAAGAGCTATGATTTTTTTGTTTGTTTGTTTGTTTTGCCCACTTACATACTTGATTTCTTCTTTTTCCCTTTTTGTCACATATGTTTCACATCACCAATTTCTTTTTTTAATCAGTCAAAGAAAATCTGCAAAGATAGCACAAAAGCAGTTTCTAAAAATATATATTTTATGTATTAAAGGAAAACAGCTATCCAAACCAACAGTGAAAGTTTGCAATAACAATGAGTATGTTTGATCCACAAATAAGTTGCACTGAAACTTCTTATTGATCTCCTGCCCTTAAGGTAAGTCATCAGTAATTTGTTTGGTTTTTATTATGTACTGTGCTGTTTAGTAAAGGCAACTTTGGATTGCTGTCTAAATCAGACTGGATGTTCCTGCTGCTCCAAGATTATCACCCTACGGAGAAGTTTGGTTTTTTTAACTTTTTTCAGGTGCCTTTTAATTTTAATCATATTGATTAAGATACGACTGTAAATTAACTTCAGACTGTTACATTTACACAATTATGGTTGTTTAACACTTTGAGAACACTTTAATCCACTGATAAACAGAATTGGACATTTCTCATAGGTGCAATGCCAGTGCAAATGACATTGCACTGACATGTGTGCAGTGAGAATTGTGATGTTTGTATTGTTACCTCAACTATGGTGACACAAAGATTTCATTTGAACTGCATGCTGTACCCTTCTTTGTGCCTCGGCTGTGAGAGCAGAACAAGCTCTGAATTTCAATGAAGGTCCTCTTTCATCCACACAGTGAGTTTGTTATGATGAAAATGCATAATACTAAAGCTGCTCAAATGTTTTGCTCAAATTTGCAATTACTCACAAACAGTGTGCACAGGAAATGGACAGGCAAATAATTACACTGATTGGCATGGCAAGACTACTTGATGGCATAATTAATACAAGCTACTAAAATCCACGCACCTCCTCTCTCAGACTGGCTTTTGGCTCAGCAGAATACATCCACCCATCCATCCATTTCCTGTTCACCCTTGTCCCTAATGGGGTCGGGAGGTGCTGGTGCCCATCTCCAGCTACGTTCCGGGCGAGAGGCGGGGTTCACCCTGGACAGGTCGCCAGTCTGTCGCAGGGCCAGCAGAATACATACAAGGAAAAAATTAGACTCTGTAATTGTGTCCACAGGTTTTAGAAAGCTAAATCGATTCCAAGAAACACAGGACTGTGAATGAGGAATATGTTGTTTTTTTTTAATTAAGAATATCAAAGGAAATAAATAATTACTTTTAAGGATCATAAAATATTTAATATCAAGTTCTGCATGTCAGAGACATAGTGTTGTGAAAAGGATTTGTTCCTTTGCAAATTTTTGGGGGTTTTGCTTAAATGTTTCAGATCATCAAACAAATGCTATTATCTTAAAAAGACGAGTAGGATGAAATGAAAAAAAATATGATTTCATTTATAAGGGAAATATAAGCTATCCAAACCAGACTTACTCTATTTGAAAATGTAATTGATCCACTCATCAGGTACTAACTGGGATTAACTACATTCTTTGAAAAGCTGAGTTTAATTTCTCTTGCCACATCCAGGCATGATTACTGCCTGACATAAAGAGTAAAAAATTATTTAACCATGAACTATCTGACAGAATTAAGTAGGATAAAATGATGTTAAAAAGCAACCTATGTTCCTATATAAAAGGAATTAAAGAACAGATGAGAAAGAAAGTCAGTGAAATCCATCAGTCTGAAAAGGGTTGCAAGGCCATTTCTAAAGCTCCAGCTAACCACAGAGACATTAACTAAAAATAGAGAAAACAAGGAACAATGGGGAATCTTTCAGGGTATGACCTACCAAAATTATTTTAACAACTCATCTAGCATGTCACAAGCAACAAAAAAAGCAGAGAACAACTTCTAAAGCACATGAGGCCTGACTTAATCATCGCTAGTTAAGGTGATGATTTAACAATTAGAAATCATCCTGTCTAAAATAGCATCCACAGCATAGTTACAGGGACGATATTTACAGTCTCCAAGGCTATTGGGAAAATATCCTGCAGAATGATGACACGAAGATGAATCTTACTGAAGGTGTCCACCCTGTTGTATTTAATAAACAAATAGCATGGTATTTCAGAAAAAAGAATTTCTGACAGACAAAACTTTACTAGAAATTCCAGAACCTGATTGTCCAGCCAACAATCCCGTCCTGACCTTAAGCTGAAACAAACTTGAGTTATGCAATTACAAATGACTTTTTTTAAGTGGTCTCATCAGTCTTGTCACAAATTGTTATTGTTAAACAAGCCATTCTATTTCAAAAACTGCCCAACATGGCTGAATATTAAAATAAATCACAACACTGAAATTTCAACACTTAAATAATATCAGCGTTTTGTTTTCTATGTATAAACTTTCTACTCTTATCTTTTGTTCAAATTCCAAATGCATTTTTTCCAGTTGCATTATTAGAACACCTATCCAGTAACTCAAAGTTGATTTACAGTTACTGCATTAAATGCTGCTGCAAAAAACAAACAAACAAAAATAACCTCAAAAACACTGGTTTAGTTCCTATGCATATTTAAAACTTGATTTAACATTATGGAAAACTGCATTGTGTTTTTCTTATGATGGTAAGATTACAACTCAAAATTCAAACCAGTCTGGATGTTTTCCAATATCCAGACTGTAGATACAGTTTCACCTGATTTATTATCTGTGCTGCAGATATAGCAGGGATTGACTCAGTCTTTACTCCATTTTTATGAAGTAAAGCAGGGGCTTTGTGTGTTGTGCTAGAGGAGAGATGGGTGAAACCACTGTGGAATGTATTATTCTCTGAGGGTACTGACTCTAGAGGTTTTGATTTTCATTGAAATTCTAATTTCTGAAAGAATATACCTCCTTTCTTTTTTGGTCCCACACAGTTATGAACGGATGGGCATCTGATGTTGAATTTTAATTAAGCTATTCTTTATTTCTTGGTTTAATATCTTACATTTCATTACTGTGTTTTTTTTCTTCTTCTTTGAGTTAGAAAAGAGACAGGTATGAATAGCCAAGGTTACCCTGCCTTGCTTATATCAAATCACAGACTTCTCAAAACACCAACAAAAAGGTTCTCTGCACCGTCCCTCTAGGTAACAGAGAGAGAGAGAGAAAGCATAAGCACTTTTTTCTTCCACGTTCAGGTAGGTGTCCTTGACCGTGACACATGAAAACACAGGACATCACTTCAGTAAGCCAACACACAGGGTGACCCAACTGCATCTGGTGTGCTATTACATTCTCAGCAAGCCATTTTTTTTATTCTAACCTCATCAAACTGGTAAATGTTCTGATGTTGAATAAGTAAGAGAAGCTTGAAAAACAAAGCAAAAGTTGAGCGAGGTACACAAAAATAATCTCAATGTTCAGATGAAGTCAGATATTAAGCCATCAGTATTTGAAGATGATATAAAATTAAAGATTATTTGTTTCTTTGCAGAGATAATACAGGTCCGCTTTGTTTTCCTGGTGTGACTCTAAAGGCAGAGGTCAAAGGTGAGAAAAGCAACAGCTGTTGTCTTGTTCCATGCCTCAGTATCTGTATTTTTGTAAAGTCGGAGCCTCAGTTGTGTGGGAGGTGACATGCTTAGAGGGCATCTTGTGTCTGAAATACTGAGTCACTTGTCCTTGCTGGTTTACAGACTCATACAGACAGAGGCTTGGCTGTATTGGTATTAAAATACATTACTTTCCTACAACTATTCCATTTGAAATTGTATAGTTTACATCTGTATGTGGTGTGAATGTTGCTTTTTATATCTTTTCTTTGAAATAAAGGACATAAAAGTTTCATGTAGCTGCTGCTCCAGGTTATAAAAGGCTCCTGTCAAATAAGATTTGTTAATTTTGTCCTGGGTGAAGTAGGGTGAGATATGAAGCAGACTTTCATCATCTCAAGAGGATTTAATGTCATATGAAGTCCTAACAGGAAAATCTCTTCCTTTCCTCTCTGTGACAGATCCTGGCATACTATCAGATAGTGAGTGCTGACAGTGATAGTGACAGTGCAATAAAATATGCCAAGAGAAAGGCATACTGGCTCTTCTCTGATGTGAGATTATGACGTAAGTGAGGCAAATTGACTACTTTTGACTGTCTTGACAGCTGACATTAAAAAAAAGATCAGCTTTGAGATGTAATGATGAAAACCCATGGATTTTATTCAGCGTTATAAAGTTTAAATCATTAAAAAGTTGATAATTCTCATATTATTTACAATGCCGATGTGACAATATGAAGAAAAAGAAAAGTTACCATGGTAAACATATGCCTGCTAAAAACATCAGAGACTGCTGTTCTTCTACTGGAGGAAAGCTTTTGGTGCACGTAGATTCTATGAGACTCTGTGGGTGGCAAGATTGGTTTTCAACCAGATATTTGCTGAGAACTATGCAGACATGCATCTTGTTTCATCCCAGCAATGACAGCGGAGCCCGAAGACGGAAAGTGGAGGACAGATGGGAATGTTGGTGTACCTCAAACAGATGAGAGAAAGAAGAAAAACACAATGAAGGACATAATGCGATGTCACATGAGAGAAGTATTACTCCAGATGGAAGGACAGACAGACGGACGGACGGACAAATAGATCAAAAGAAAACAAAGATAGCTACATTTCTTAAGTTGTTGGCAAAAAAACAAAACAAAAAAAAAACAACCAAACAAAAAGTACTTCCATGTTAAGTTTTGGGTGGTAGACTCTTGACTTAAAATCATTTTATTCTGTGATCATGTATTATCCTTCAACGTTCAAACAGCTTCTGCCTGGAGATATTTTACCTTTAATTGTTGATGTCAAGTCTGACGAATGTGCTAGAAAAACAACTGTAAGTAAAGTCTTTTTATTTATTTTTTATCTTGCTGGACTTTGATACGTGTTCACCAGTGTCCCCCTCAGGTTGGCTGAAGAAACGTTTCTTTTCCTGGAAACTGCCAGCTCCTGATCTAGCCGACTTCAGAGGCCCATGTGGAAACATGAAAAAGAACCATCAAAATCCCAAGTCAGAACCAGGACTGATCACTGGGCTAGATATGGATGTGATCTTTTTTTTGTTTGTTTGTTGTATGCTTTGCCTTGATCATCTAAATTTCAATACTTTACTCAGCATCACTCAGGAATTAAAAATAAAAGTACTAAAGATGGTTCAAAGTTAAAGAATTCATAGATATTTTGTAGAATAGTCTACATTTGTTTTTGACGGTATTTTTTTCTGACCACACAATCTTTGGCTTTTAGACACAACCCCATTATTTGAGATTTTCACATCATTTATATTTATCTCTGTTTTTAAGAAAAGGTTTTACTGCTATGTGGGCAAGGAATGACTCAAACCATGAACCAATTACTTGCCACCACAGAACAAAGTAAACTAAGAATACACAAGATAGAAACAGAAAAGCTTTAAAACCACATCATTTTCTGTCTTTTCTCTTTGAAATGACTCATTCCTTTAGCCTCTCAGTCGTGATACCGTAGGAACATAGAAAGTACATGAGAAAAAGAGGACAAGGAATGAAATGAAAGAAAGAGGTGAAAAGGGAGAGACTTGTTTTATACAGTGCTGCTGGTATGCATATTTTTAGCCATCAATTTATTAGAAGCCCTGAAAACAAGGACACACTGAAGTCTCTTCAGTGGCTCTTTCTTTTACAAGATGCTAGGGCAAAACGTGATGCAAAATAAAATTGTGGGAATATTTTTTGTATAAAGAACTAAATGTAGCCCACCACAATGTGAGATGAACACATTGTTTTCTGACGGCTCTTCCGGTGTGATCAGTCTTTTGGCACAATAGCAATGAATTCAAAATTGGCAATGCAAAGGGAAACAAGCAAACAAAAGAGAGGCCACAAAGAAGTGAGAGCAATTCCACATTGGCCAAAGGAGACTCACAATCCTCTGCTACAATTATGCCCAGAGAATAGATGAGTCACAATTCATTTTTTGTTCACTTATGATCAACATCACTTCATGTTCTTTGTCCAGACAGCAGTGGTGACTTTAATGTGTTGTTGAAATGCTAAAGGTTGTGCTTGATGATGCAAAATAATTCTGAAATATTTTATTTTGAAGACATAGTTTACTTACAAGGTCTTTCATGGTATGGACCAGTGGAGACATAAGGTGGGATGATGGTAGGTAACCCAAGTCAGAAAAATTTAAATAAGTATCATTTTAGCTTAAGTTTGTGAAGGCTCACAATTCTGGGTATGTCTCCAAATGGGGCTTGAACTTATGGTCAGGTATGTTGTTCTGGAAATTCAGGGAGACAAGATAAGTAGAAAGAAATCTACCAAAGTACACAAAAGGGGAGCTTTGATTATTTGTATATAGCATAACCATCTGGAGCTGAGTCACCAGTTTACATATCTTTTTTTTGTGGAGATTGCTATTATATCATTGTACTCTAGGCCAGTGGTTCTCAAATGGGGGTACGCGTACCCCTGGGGGTACGTGGAGGTACTGCAGGGGGTACGTGAAGCTTTTCAAAATATCTTTAAAAAATCAGTAGGCTCCTCATAATAAGTCTTGGGAAAAATTATTTTGTAAAAAGTTCAATAAAATATAAATGTGTGTTCATGCACTGAATTTTATATTCAGTATTTACAGGGTATTTACAGCACTGTACCTCTTTTTTATTCCAAAAATGCTTTGCCCGTGTCAGGGGGTACTTGAGTAAAAATATATTTTTAAGGGGGTACATCACTGAAAAAAGTTTGAGACCCACTGCTCTAGGCAGTAGGCAGCAGCTGAGCAGTCCTGCCCTCAGGTGATCAAAAAGGAGGTGGTGATAGGAGAAAACAGGAAACCACCAACTGGGACATTAAGTAAAAAACAGAAAGCACAACCAATGGTTTTTGTGATTATGTGGATGTTCTGTACATGCAATGAAAATTGTAGAAAGGAAAGGTTAAAATAAAAAGTCCTATGAGCAAAGCAGGATGACATATTTTTTTCATTCTTATTTAACAGCACCTGACTTTTATCGATGCTATGATCTATATAAAAGCAAATTTAAATGAACACTAAGGCTAATAACTATCACCACAATAACTGTCTGTCAACATGGTTGTCATATGGCAAAGAAAAAGGAAAATCATATACAACTCCTCTACTTTTACAGCTGTGACTCAATGCACTGTTCTAACTTCCTATAACAGCTAACAGTATTCCACCGCTAAGGTTACTTATCTCTATAGTTACTTTTGTGTTATGTCCTCCAACCGTCACCGTCTCTGCAGGCCAATCCTTCTCACAGTGATAATCTCCTCTATTTTCATTCTTGTTGGAGTGTATCACTAATAAGTTTAACTTTGTTTGAACATCCAGTAGAGCAGTAATTACCCAAGAGATATTTTTCTTGCATGACAAGGGAAAAAATGTTATTGCAGATCAAAAGAAAATTGTTCTAAAGGGCAACTTTTATCCTGTGATGCAATATCTCCAGTGGAGTAGACTACAATGTGAGTCATGTACTATTCAAATCAGTTGAGTGTTTTAGCACATTTTGTTATAAAACAACAAAACACTCCACCAAAGCCATTAAAATGTATCATTTTGACAATTTGTTAGGCCAAAAAAATATTTAGTTTACCATTTTAGACAATTATTTCTATTTGAAGGAGGATGTAAAAGCTTAATTGAATTGCTGTCAGTGCCCTTTAGGTCTAAGACATTTAATGCATGTATGTTTTGGAAATGTAATTTTGTTTTATATGTTTGTGAGCAAATCATTTGAAATGATGGCTGAAAATTTTAAAGTAATTCAGAAGTCATAAAGCATGTTTTGCACTTTCTATATTCAAATTGAAAGGTGTCTGTTTGGCAAAGTTAACAGTAACACTGTCATCGTGTTTATTATTGCAACCACTGAAAAGAAAATGCTTTAATTTTCTTTGATGGCAATTTCCATTAGGATACCCTTAGCTTGATGTGCCTTCATCCTCAGCACATAGCCTTTACTGCCACCTTGTGGTATTTTTCCATGTTACATACATTGACACTTGCCACTTTGTACAATAAATAACAATACATCTTCTCACCACAAACCGTGTTATTGTAATTAAGAGCTACACTAATATTTATGGAAATATATAAATAATTGCCTGGAAATAATCTTTACCCCCTCGGAGTTAACTGCTTTGCCAAGAACGTCCTCACTTTGTTCTAATGGAATTCAGAAGTGTCTCTTGCATATTTAATTAGCAGTCATTAAATTATTCACAACAATAAGAGGACAAAAGACTGCAAAATTTAGAGATTGACTTAAGCTCTCGCTGGAATACTCCCCGTGTGTAATCCTGCTGCTATCATCTCACACATTGTAGAAGATTTAAAAAAAATTTTTAAGAAATCTGCTCAAACAAATTTATTTTTACAAGAGGATATACAAGAAGACATTTATGTTCAAGTATTGTTGAAAATGTACTTTCTTGTCAGAAGATTCTAAAACCACTGAAAATGTTGCATACTGCTTAAAGAATGCGGAGGATGAAATGTTTGTGAAACATTTTACACTTCACAATTTAAATGTTATTCTTTTTATTCTGAAAAAATTTTATTTTAAAATTGATACCAACAAAAATGTCAAATTATAAGCAAGATGCATATTTATTACTTAAATCAATAAAATTTCTATATTATTTAGGTTAGTTAGAATTGCGTAAACTATTTGATTTCAGTTCCTTAGTTTTCTAGGAACTGAGATTGATTCTTTTTGACCTGACAAAACAACCTATGGTATGTAAAATGGAAAACAAATCAAAATAGAGGAGCAAAGTCTGCTGTTGGCACATCCTTTTCTATTTTATTACCTCCTTAAGATGCTCTAAGGCTCACTAAAAGACTATCTCACTTACCCTTAAAAGTTTGTCATGTTAAGAGCTCTCTTAAAGCCTAAGGTGCTCTTTGAATGACTTTTATTTTACTGATGTTAAAGTCTAAAAAAATCTTAGAATTCCAGGAATTCAAAGTCACTAAGAGTTACATTTTGCCTTAGAAATTTTTGAGATTTTTTTCTTTAGTGGTCTGTTCTCTTAGTTTTTGAGCTTTCCATCAATCTGCTACTTTGCTCCTTTCCACAGTTGTTGCCTACCATTGATTTCCTTCTGCCTGCACTTTCACTCAACTGCTTTCCATTTTCATCAGATTAGCTGGTTTCTCTGTCACTTCCTTCTCTTATTCAGTACTTAAGCTCTTCAGTTTGTTTAATTCCTCACTGGCTCCTTCCATGAGGTTACCATTGTGGCAGGTCTTTGCTCCAAGTTGTGATTCCAGGAGTTATTTTGAGTCTAAGTTTTCTTTTGATTTTTTTCTCATTTATGACTTTGACAGCCAGAGGCTTCACAAACAATCCTAAAACAAAACTGAATAAAGCTACCTTAATGTTAAAAGCATTAATTTATGATGGAGATTATTTGGATATTCCTGACTCTTTTTTTATTGGCTGAAATGCCTCTCCTAGAGAACTTTAACATTTTTTTCCAGCTCAGATTTTTCTTATGAGTGAACCACGTTTGTGTAAATTTGCACTTACAGAAAAATTAGACATATTGAAAATGTAATCTCTAGACATTGGGGGTTTCAATTTCTGCCGATGCGCTGGCATAGACTTTGTGTAAAAATGCGTGACTATAAATTTAATGCGTGGCAAGATTAAAAAAACAAAAAACACAACCGCAAAAAACAATAGCATGAGAATATGCTACTATATATTCATCAGCTAAATTATTGGGCCAGGCTTTAAGCTCATTAGGTTTACCTTTATTACATTCCTTACTCAGAATAAAGAGACACAAATTAATTAAGCAATTCTGAAGTAGCTCTACTTCTTTATTCCATACTTCATGTCAAGATAAGTTTTTCATATGAAGTTATGCATCATAACAA
Organism: Xiphophorus couchianus; assembly: GCF_001444195.1. Taxonomy (NCBI): domain Eukaryota; kingdom Metazoa; phylum Chordata; class Actinopteri; order Cyprinodontiformes; family Poeciliidae; genus Xiphophorus; species Xiphophorus couchianus. The sequence goes on from NC_040247.1 coordinate 9,596,780, forward strand.
GAGAACATGTTCATAGAATGAAGGAAGGGGGGAACTGTGGCTCAAAATAAAGGGTTTCTCTCATAATCTTCTTTACAAAGTCATCTTACAACAAACAAAAACAGGGATAGCTCAAGTGTAACAGCAGAGTAGGATAAATCAAAGGTTATCACTAAAATTAAGTCCAACTGTGAGAACGGAAGAAGAAGAATGATTTTTGTACACAAATACTCCTGAGATTTTCTGTGAGACAGAGCTGTCACTGTGATACACAGATCAGTGACACTTTTCTCTTTGTGGTTATGTCATAACTAAGCTAAGTAAAATCCATAACGATAATGATTTTAATCTTCTGATGCACTGATGAAAGATTTTGCAGTGACCCTGATGACATGAACAAGTACCAAAATGAAAGTGTAACAATAATGAAAGTCATGGCTGAAAAGTTTCTGACGATCAGGAATGACACAAAGTGATTTCCCAGTTTAATGTTAGAATTTTATATTCCTAAAAGACATTTATGGGCCATGGAAATGACTTTCTTTTCTCCAGAAAACTCTGGTGATGAAAAAAACTGCTTGAAATACCTGAACACTTTATTTTAATATTGCTTTAACAAAAATAATCATATGCTTTACAATATTCACTGACAACACGACATTTGACTCATTCACACGTATGAAAAACTGACAAGTTGGTGAGCAAATATTTACGTATAGAGAGGAGCTGCAGTGACTGCATTCAGGTGGCTGGCTGTCAGATTTTTTTTACTAAACAACAAAGACAGACTCTTCAGGGCTGGTACTTTTATACTGTTTACATTTACCTACCTTCTCATCTTAGTTTTACACATAGAAACAGTGACATTGTATAGTGGGTGGGAGAGTTATATGCCTTCCTTTAAAAACTTCCTCTCTTGTGATCAATTATCAAATTTTTTTCCAGCACAGATCCTGGATTTGGGGTTTTGGACCAGAAAGACGTTTCCATCTGTTATGGAGATCTGTTCATCCAATGACTGCATGCTAAACAAGTCTCTTTGTTCTTCGCCAAAGCTAAAGTCCCAGTTGACGCATCACTCACAACAGTCATCCATAATCTGTCTTTATATATCTGCCAAAGTATGATGAAAAATCTGTTATCCTAACTTAACCCACAAATAGTTTCCTCATGCTGCTGATTCAACTCTTCCCCAACAACAAAGAGGGCAATCGTTGTGTTAAGCTCTGAAGTCCTCTGTATCCTTAATGTCCATTGGTCTCAGAGGCTGAGGCAGGGGTGGAGGGAGTGGAGGACCGAGAAGCAACTGAAGCCTTTTCGCCACCTGGACTGGAGGCCGAAGGCATATTGTCGGGAGCTTTGACCCCGGCTACGCTGACAGGAGACATCCCGGCTGCAGCCGCTGTGGTCACGGCAGCGACCCTGTTTGCAGTGATGGCAGAGACTGGTTTAGGCTGAGCTTGAAGTCCTGGGCTGCAGATGAGGTGATGCCTTTCCCAGTCTTTGTGCTGGCAGAAGGAGCCACAATAGCGAGCGGCGTTGCAGCCGCTGCACGTCTCGCTAGCTTTACGGCCACAGTTCCAGCAACACTAAAAATGCAAGAAAAGAAGCAAAACAAATAAGTTGTGATGAGTGTTAAACTATGCTGACATGCAATGCAGTTTTCAGTTCCACTTTATTCTTCACTAAGCTTCTCATGAAACGGTGTGTGGGTAGAAGAAACAAACACAACCTAGACAATCAGTTCATTGGCTGCCTGGATTATGAGGGAGTTTTTGCATTCAGAAGAAAAAAAACTATGGAAAACTAGCAAATAAAAGGGGTAAAAATCATAATTTAATAACACTTTTTTTTCTAAATTTGTGTTGTCCTGATTCAAGATTTTGAGCTCTTCACCATTTGCTTCGGAAGGATTCCTTTCTGAGTGATTGACAGTTCATCACTGCGTCACCTACCAACTCTTCGCTCTAGTTACAACATATAAATCTAAGTTTTGGATGAACACAATTAGCCCGTCTAATTTATAAAAGACAGTCCTTTATATAAACGTTAGTGTTTGAGACATTCATTATGCCTTTTTAATATTCTCACAATCAGTCTCCGCACGGAGAACATAGAAAAAGTTAGTTGACTTAGAATTTAAAAAATCTCTCCCATCTCATAGTAACTTAGCTAATGGTTTATTCATAAAGATAAATTATGAGTTTCAAAGCTGCAGTTATCAATTTAGGCATTCAGTTAGATTTAAATTGTAAACTCCTGTTGGATTTTGATTTGAAGTAATCTTTTAAGTTGATCGCCATGCTTGGTTGGACAGGAAGTAGCATTAACATTTTGGGGTTCCTTTGAACCCAGTGTGTGGTTGGAGCTAATGATTATAGAGATTACAAGGAGGCATTCCAATCTCAAAGACTGGGAGGTAATTACTAAATATACATCAGCAAATCAGCAAAAATACCTGTAGATACATGCAAAAATCTGATAAGCAATCATAAGAAGGATTTGATTGTATAACCATAAATGCTTAACTTTAAATCTAAATCTGCCAGGAAGGTGAATATTTTTGGACTGCATATTCAGCACCTTTAAGATTAATACAACTTTCACTTATGTACTTTTCAGTTACTTTAGTAGAATATCTAGAATATTTACATAGAAAGCAAGTGATGCATTAATTTCCAGTTGATTAATCCCAAATTGGTAACATTATTTTTGCACAGTACATTTTTTTAATGCTGATAATATTCACAATAGCTTTCACTGTAACCATGCAAGCCTGGTGTTTAATATTTAATATTTAACACTGTGATACTGAGGGCAGAATCTCTCTAGGAACATAACTCTGATCTCTGCTCACCTCACTTGAATCCTCCTGTTCATTGATGACCATGATGGCATCCTCTTGAGCCTTCCTCTTCGCCTCGGCTAGAGTCTTCTCCATTTTTGCTCTCTCTGCAGCGATCATCTCAAAAGCTTTCTGCTCGGCCTCTGCCACTGCCTTCTGAACCTCATCCATGGCCTGACGCTTCACTTCATTCACTGCCTCCTCTGTACATGAAGGACGACAAGTGTTCAGAGTTTACTTCCCTTCATGAGCTCAACATACAGCGGTCTAAGACTCTTAGTAGATAAGTTGTAATATGTTCTGAAAGTAGTAATCTTTGTAAAGAGGCCTGAATAATTTCTATGAGTGAAATTTTTACCAGCTTTCCTCCAGATCTCGTCAGTGACATATGCTGAACCTGGCCGTGGACCAAAGTCCCGCTGGGAGTCTGTGGGAAAGGTAGAAACAGTGAATAAGCACCTGTTAAAATAAAAAATACATTGACTTTTTAAGATAACAAAAACCTGACTGACAGGACAATCAATGTTAAAGGTGTGTAGAAAGAAAGTCCTCAGAGCTATACACTGATGGTTTCTTTTTCATCAAGTCGTTAATTTAGTCACTGATGCAAACATGTCTGCATATTTAAGACACACAGCCAACATAATTGTTGGTTGTCAGATTCTTGGACTGATCCGGGATCTGACAGCGTTAGAAAGGAATGTGTTTGGCTTGGAGGAAAAAGCAGACCAACAAGCTGTGTAAATATTCAGACTGTTCCCTCAAATTTCACTCCCTATATCTCAACACACTTCTCTCTCCAGCTTCCTCTTTCCCTTGTTTCTCTCATCCCTTTTCCCCTTACTTCTTTCTTCTCTTTCCCTTCCTTTCCATCCTCTCTCTTCCAACAAGCCTTCATACACCCCCTCTACTACGACCCGAGCCCAGGTGAGCAGGCAGGCTTTCCGGCTGTGGGTCCAGATGGTGCGCTGGCGAGTCAGCCAGCTCTAGGTCTCTGAGCCTGCAGGACAGCAGGACGGCCCTTCTGTGGCCGATATGGCCGAGGCCAGTCCTGGCACCTGTTTGTGACTATGGAGCAGCAGGGAGATGGCAAGGCTGGCACACAGAGAGAACACTGCCAGTACACAGCAGACTGGGGGCCTAACTGTAGAAGGACTCACACTGACATCTGAATTCATGGGTGTAGCTCTATTTATGGCCACTAGATGATGTAAAGAGCATAATGCAGAAATGAGTTTTGCCATAATAGTTTAATGTTAACTCTAATTTTGAATGTCAAAATGAGAAAGTGTCATAATTTTCTGAAAACATTTGGAAGAAGCTTGTAATAATTTCTAACATAATTTTTCTGTTTTAGTCACTTTAATTTTTTAAGGATCCAAGCTAACTCATATTTCTTTTATTGGTATTCTTAGCTACTTTTTGTGGATTTATTCACCAGAAAGTTTGAGAATACTTTGATAGGCAAAGCAAGAAGAGTTCAACATTCAAAACAAAAACTTGCAGTGAACAAATAGCAATTTATTTAGTTTCATATTTACACAAAAAAAGACATTTTCAGGGCAACATGTCAAAACAGGGAAAATTTGTGTGCATGAATAAATAAAAGTATAAAGGTTCAGAGAAAATCATTTATTTAATCACAAAAGCAATGGAAAAATTTGTGGAAAATAGCAACAGGCAACAATCATAAAAAGAGAACAAATGACTCACGCTGACACAATTGACCTGAAATTACAGTACAAAAAGAACCTTACCTGACTCTGCAGAGAGCGGACTGTGTGTTTTGGAAAACGGAGTGGAGCCCGAGCCTCCTTTGCGAGGATCTTCCTGCTCGCTAGAACGTCGTCTCCAGTAGTTCAGTTCCTCTCGATCCGACTCCTGGCAGCGTCTCAGCACGCTTACTGACCTCCTTGTTTTTTCCACCATGTCCACGATGCAGTTCAGCACCTAGAAGATGAAGAAGATGCGATACTTTCAAAGTCCAAGTTTGCTTTCAGGCATAGCTTATTGACATTCTCAAAATAAATATTCTTCGATGCCCATTCTGAATGTGAAAAGGAACTCATATGCTAATTGACAACAACTCATTTTCAAATATTTAACCAATATAATATTGAAATAAAAAAACAAACATTTGAAGACACTTTTGTTCCATGGAAAATTGAAAGCTAATTGTCCAAGTGGTTTATAAGTGAACTCCCTCATAACCAACTTGCTAGCATTAACATTGTATAAACTTGACTCAATTTCCATCCATCTATTCTCATCCATTATCTTCTGTGTTGTGTCACAGGGACAGCAGTCCAAGCAGAGAAGCCAAGATTTTCCTCTCCCCACTTGGGCCAGCTCCTCTGGCGTTCCCACGACAGCTGAGAAACATAGTCCCTCCTGCGTGTCGTGGGTCTCACCAGGGAAGCGTCCAGGAGGTTTCCTAATCAGATGCTTGAGCGTTAGCTCTGCTCTGATCCCAGCTTATCCACACTATAATTCTTTTAAGAATTATATCAATATAATGACAGGATTCTGTCAATGCTAAAAATATAGGGTTATTTCTATTTACAATGTGTATATTATATTTTATTTGGTTTGCAATAGGTCATTTAATCTGCAGCCATAAAAGTAAGTGATTAAACAGTAATTTAAACGTCTATGTGTATACACACAGAAACAGAAAAATCGCTTTAATGATCTGATAAACTAAATAGACTTACAGTGTCCAATGCCTAGTTCATAGGTACTTGGACTGCTTTTGTTGGTAATCAGAAAGTTTTAGTGTCAGGTAACTATGAACAAATAACTAATATAAGACTATTTATAAACAATAGGAAAGAATGTTGAGTTGTTAAAAAAAAAATTTATTTTTGGGGGGATTTTTGCTTTTGAAAATTTTACCAGTACAAAGTGAAGTTGATGAGAGTGAATCAACAAGTATTGATGACTTTGGCTTACACTTACCTCTGAAAATAAAAACTGCATCAGGGAATAACATTTATTCAACCTCAACTGTGTTTCAGTTCTAGGTTTGAAAACCAGTAGGATCTACTGTATCCTTCAAATCCCAGCATGCATACATTTGTACTTCCAAGCACTGCAGCGATGTATTCATTAAATGATAAGGTACTCTGTTAAAGATTTAATGAAATAAAAATGTAATTGGTTCAAATAAATACAGAATATCTTTTATTTCTACTGTTCCCATTGTACTACTGCTTCAAAATGTCTTCCACTGTGGTGATACTAGCAGTACCAAAGGGCTGCTGGCATTTGATAAAGGGTAATTTCAACAATTAAAACCTAAATTTACAGCTAACAAACACCTTGCCAGCCCTTAAACATTTTATTCATTAGCCTTTGCTGAAAAATATATTTACACCTAATGTAGCTTTCATGTCGGAAGTGTCACTCTAATTTATTTTTACTGTCAAGATTGTGAAAACTGAAACATTTCTTCTCAGGACCTTAGTAAAACAAATTACATTCCTGCTATATCACAAACCATTAACAGCAGTGGTGCCTGCCTGCAGACTTACATGATCCAGATGCCTCCATTCATCAGCCCACTCTCTGTCTGTCAGTCTGTGGTCCACTGGCTCCTCACGATAGCCTCCGTTAGTGCCTGATTAGAACACACACAAGAGAGATAGCGCACTGATGTGATTAACATTCCTTTGAATGAAGGATTAGTCACAAGTGACAATGAGTGAGTGAAAGATATGAAATATCACAAAAAATATACACTTTTAGATTGTTCGTTCATCATGAATACATGTCAGAGCAAAAAAAAAAAAAAATCTCTCCAGTACCAACTGTGCTCAAAAGCCAAAATATTGATATACATATATTCAACCAAAATGGAAGTTCATAAAATATCGAGCCTGACAGCAACAATTTGAGGTTACCGCTTTGAGAGAAAAAAAAAAAAGAGGCATGGGACAGTGAGCAACAAAGGTGGAGTGAAAGGGAAAACCTATGATGCAAAACAGACCCTTAGCACGCAGAGCCTGCACACATCTGGAAGTCAGCTGTCAACCACACACACAAACAGACACACACAGTACTCCCACAGTACCTCCCCTTCTGTAGCTCACGGCATTCCAACAGGGAGACACTCAGGCTGAGTGGAGTGGCTCCACTCCTAAACACAACCAGCCGCTCTGACACTTGCTGTGGATCCCTGTGTCCCACATACACACAGGGATGTGTTTCCCATCGTAGCTCAACTTAGGCAATATCTAATTATACACTGAAGAGAAATAACAGTTTGCACACATGGGGCAGAGCTCTTGCAGAAGCCAAAAAACATCTTGAACCCATGTCCACAAACATAGGAACTGCATTAAAACACACATGCACAGCATACAAAGATGGAAATCACCATCTCTTCAATATGAGTTTTTCAAAAAACAAAAAGGCAACAAGACAAAAGATGAACACACAAACTTAAACACAAACACAAGCACACACACTCTTGCCTTCCCAAAAATCTTCCCAACTTCTGGATCTCATCAGCGTTCATCAGTTCAAAGCTACGACTGGGGGGGGACTGATGTGTTTATCCTTGTGTGTGTGTGCTTGTGAGTTAAGTGGCGGCAGGCGGGTAGGAGGCTGTCAGACAGACTAAAGGCCTCGTAAACACGGCACCTCTACCCTGAATACATAGGTGTGTATGTGCTGTTGCATGTATGTCTGTGTGTGTGAGAGCTACTGCTGTTTCCACTAAGTGCTGACAAGCTCCAAATGGAGGGGCAGATATACACCAGAGTAGAACCAAACTCCCTATGCCTGGACAGTACAGCTCTGTTTATACACATATCTGGATTCCAGAGATATACCAAGATTTTAAACAAACACATAGACCACCCATTACTGAGTACAGATTACAATATGATATGTATGTGTTTCTGTTTTAGTGGCGATTTTCAAAATGCATGTTTAGCTACTTGCAGGAGCTAAACAGAAGGAAGGAGGACTGTTTTCTACATTTTCCTGATTATAGCAAAGTGATTTATTAAATCAATATATGCCTGCATGACTGTCTAATAGATTTAAAGAAGCAGTGTCCACATTTGTAGAAAAAGTACACAAAATATTGATGTTTCATATTTTTGGTAAACTAATTAAAACTATGTCAATGTGAAAAATGTCAATTTAGCTTTATCTATTCACTCAATTTATCTATGTGCTTCAGTCAAAATATGGTTCAATGTGACAAAAAGGAATGTACACTTGTTAAAAGCAACTTTCCAATGCTCTTGTTCCTTCAGTGACTTGTTTACTTTATCATATGAACAGACGTATTAATATTCAGTTGCAGCAATGTTTGGGCTTAATTGGGTTTATTGTTGTTGATTGTCTTTTATCCAAATTGATATCTATATAGCCAGTCATATAAAAACCTTAAAATTGCATAGCTTGGTCTGCAACAACAGTGTCTGTCTCCACTGATCCTCATGAAATATAAGACTGTTGTTGAGAGACAGTAAGGAGTTTCATTCAGTCACAAGCTGACACACTTTAAAAGCATTTTAAAGCTGGCACACACTGTACCTTTAATGCTCTCAAGGAGAAATGTTTCAAAGCACCGCGACAAGTACCACAAGTTCAATGTCTATCACCTACCAGGGAGTCGTGGCCTGTCCTTAAGTTCACGAATCTCCAGGATACGTTGGCTGTGCTCTCGGTGTAAGAGGTGTGGAGCTGCTATGTCATCCAAGGCATAGTGTTGCAAGGGAGGAGGAGTTGGGTGAAGCTGGGCAGTGAGGGGCAGCGGATGGGCAGGACTGTGTCGTGGAGCGGGGCTGATGGTGCAAATCCGTTTTGCTGCAGGCTCCATTGCTACTGGAGGACGTTCATGGAAGCCGTTCTCCTTTGCCCTAAACCCAAGAAAGTGGTTCTCAAGTAAACACATCTCTCTACATGCTACTAAAGGTAGAGCTTCATTTTAAAAGAATACATGCTAATGTTATTTAACCTGCTGGGGCTGTGTCGTTTTGTCCCTGTCTCAGGAGGTTCCATCAGCAACTCAGAGGAGTCTGGAGAGGAAGTCATGGTGGTGCTTAGCAGGAGGTGCTCATGCTGTGACAAGTACTGAGCTGGGGTCTGCTTGGCTGCTCGTGCACAGTGGAGCAACTCCCTCTGCAGCAGTGGAAGGTTTGCCTATAAAATATACAATAATATTGTTTTAAATTAGTCCACTGGCCTTGACAGTAACACAGTTAAGGCCTGATTAATGGAAACCACATCTACTCAAACTCAAAGCCATACAAGATGAAATTCTTGCATCACCAAAAGAGTCAGATTTCAAAAAGTGTATGGGAGACTACAACAGCATCATATGGGTTTGTTTTAATAGAAAGTGTGGGAAAAATATCAATGGTACTAATTTATGAGCAGAAAAATAACTGTAAAATAACTGGATACACTACAACGCATCAGTTTACAGAACAAGATAACATGAATTTGGCCAAGGAGTTTTCGTAAAGAATTGGCACCAGAGAGAGGAAACAAAGAACAGGGAGCGCGACGTCTTGAGGTTTGGCTGTATAGCTGGCTTTGGGTGTTGTTCTGTGGCTGCCTCCATAGTGCCTGTGGCTTTCCTAATTCAAATAAAAAATGGCAGCACTACCACTGATGATGATTGCTAACCTCCCACGCAGCAGGAGTGATAAGCACACTTAGACTGTGTTGGTTACGGTAAAACTATGTATGATGGTACCAAGGCTTCAAAACATTTCAAAACAATTGATGTAAAAACTCCAGTTCTTTATCCTCCCTTGCACTGTCCATTTTTACATCCACATGTACATATTTATCCGTGTCTGTCTGTTGAATCTTTCCATCTTGCTTTTGTTCCCTGTATTTCCCTAATTGGGAACAGACTCCAGTGTGTTTGCAATTACACCACTTCCTCACCCCCACTGCTCCCTCTTCTTGAGCAACCAAATAAATAACCATTGCCTTCTCATTTTATGACTGACCTCATCCTATCACAGAGCACTCCCAAATGGTATTTAAAGTTTTTTTTTTAAACTGCACCTCTTTCCCTTTGAATATGACATCTTTGTTGAAGTTGAAGTTCATGAGATCTCCTGCACCCCAAACCTGAAAGATCCTCAACAAAGCCCCTGTGCCTATCTATCAGGATTTTCTACATCCCTTCTTCCCCTGAGGCCCCCAGAAAGCAGACACATGTGCTGCATGTAGGGGCTCTCTGAGGTTCAGTGAGGCGGATGCTAGTTTGGCGGCGCCTTGAAAGCTGAATGCTCTTTTAAAAAGGGACAGCGGCTCCATATGGCGCAGTACAGACCATAAAAATAGACGGGAACACTTTATGAGCATGTTTCACACTTCCGAATTCCCACTTTTCCCTGTCTCCTCCTGAGCCACCTCTTTCTCTTTTCCCTGTTTACAGAATTTACCCCATCAGCCCCATCTCTTGCAAAGCTCTCAAAGAGTTGGAATAACATTTAGGAGGGAGACAACTCCTCTGTAGTAAATTAGTAGAAGACAGAGAACAGAGAATTCTCCTTTCTGGAAGACAGATGGAGGGATTCCAAAGGTAAGTCAGAAATGTGTGTGGAGAAAAAGAGATTTCAAGTGTTTAAAGAACAGCACTACAACTGACTTAAGATTTATGGGCTGCTTTGCTGAGGGGAGCTTTTAAAAGGTATACTGTTGCAAACTCACTAGGTACAAAGAGCCTCAAGAGGCTGTTTGACAAAAACTCATCTGCTACTTGTCAAGTCAGAGATGAAGTCCTGATTGGTTTAAACCATTAACGAGGAAATTTATACAGTCATCAATACTACACAAAAAGGTGGCTATTGATTGTTACACTGTATCCTGGGAAGTTATTTTTTTTTCTTGTATTGTTCAGAACAATTTCAAACTGGGTTTTCTTGAGGTAGTTAATTTGACAGCATGGAGTAAAATAGGCTGACTTTACGTTACTTAACTGAAAAAGACAATAAAGCTGCTGCCTGCAACCAAACCTGGAAATAATCTGACAGAAAGTCAGGAGGGGGAAGGTATGTTTACCTTGAGAAAAGGAATAACAAAGGGCCGCAAGGGAAAGTTGGTGGCCTCCTGAAGCCTTGAGTGAAACTCCTCAATGGTAACTGTTGAGTTCTAGGAGAAAGGCAGAGTTAAGTATAGGAAAACAGTGAACAGATGAATTTCTACAAAATGCTGCCTTTTTCCTTCTCTTTAACATCAAAGGATTTACCACAAGGGCCAGAACTAGGCTTCTGACGCTGTCTCCGATCTCGGGAGAAATGTCGTTGCCAAACTGCTGCAGCGTCGTCAGGAAACGTTTCAGCTTGCTCAGCTGGCGAGCCCCACAGGTGGCCGGCAGCTGTTGATTAGCCAGCGATGAAGATGAAGAAGAAGATGGTCCATTGCTGTAACGCTGTGGTGGTGATGGCACCGCGTTCAGCGTTGGTGGGGAATGATGATTCCCATTTGTCACTTGGGAGGAGAGGTGAAGTAAAAATAAGCTCCGATAAGTGGTTCCAGATGCTCTAAAATTATTTGTGTTACTAAGCCTTCTTTCTAAGTCTGGACTAGCCGTTCTACTTTAAGAATATAAATCAGGTTTGAGGGGGAAATGACAAGCCAACTTGAAGCGACAACTGACTAAGAATGCATAGAGATTTTGGAAGTTTTCTTACATGCTGTGGTGGAAAAAGAGGCCGGACGAGGGCCACTGGGGTTGACAGAAGGCAGGGGTGGCATTGTGGAGCTGGCGCTGCTGCTGGGGGCTGATCTGGAATGAGTCTTAGCATCCACAGGCGAACCGGGCATGGCAGGACTCTTCTTCTCTCTACTGTCTGTGGAAGGACAGCAAGAGGTCACTTATGGGTCAGAGCCTAATTAAAAAATGTGCTCTTGAATTAAGACAATTTTTTCAACAAGATATTCAAAATTAACTTATATGTCCAGTAGATACAAAGATGTAGTGTACATAATTGGATACTGAACACTCAGAAAACTGCAATATCAGACTTCAGCTAAAACCGTCTCAGTGGACAGCTCAAAGGAAAGAGAGTATTGATGCAAACAAGAAAACAAAAAGTCTAGTTCACCTATTAGCTCACTATTTATATTAATGCAATGGATTCAAGTGTTTAGGTCTGGAGGTTCCACCACTGAACAACACACCCACACACGCACACGCACGCCTACACACCTCAACCCACTTCACATCATACAACACATACTGCCAGGGCACCAACCACCCTGCCCCCATCAAAGAACCAGATGTCTAAAGTTTAGCCCCTCACTCTCACCCATTCAGATCAATAGCAGAAGAAATGCTGAAGAAGTCTATTGTGTGGGAGTAGAATGCCCCCTCATTGAGAACCCCACTAAACAGTGTGTGTGGGGGGATTAAAGAAAGAGCCTAGAAATGTGGAGAGAAAGGGACGGAGCCATTTCACGCTTTACTAACAAGATCGGCAAAGCTTTTGAATGTTAAACCCAACTTCTCAATATGCTATTGACTGTGAATAAGACCACCAGATAAGGGTTTTGCAGAGAGTGTAACAGGGGGCGTGGTTGTGGTTGGAGAGGGGGGTATGTGGGATCAGAAGCTGTCTTTGTCTCGAAGAGATCCATGAAGCCCGGGTCCTGTCTCCCTTTAGAGTGGATCAGACTTTTCTAACTGCTTCAAGAATTGACAATTAATAGACAAGCAGGGTCTCATGGGTCACAGGTCAAAGGAGAGCAGCTTTTAAAAAGTGGTTTCATGGTTTTAGGGCTTCAGCTTCAATAGCACTCTTTATAAGTTTTTCACAGCTATAAACTCTTGATAGCCTTGAGCTATAGCTTTCCAGTTTATAAAGGGTTAAGTTGAAAGGGGTTTATCTGTCAAAAGCAAAACCTAAAAGCCTTTAATAAACATGGTATAAAATCATGCAAAATTGCTAGCTAGAAGGATCAACGAAATTTCAAATTGAGATACTCTGAATATATTTCATGCAACCTTGCTAAACTCTTAACATTACTCGTAGCCCTGTTTATCTTTTTGTGTCCTATCTGCAAACTCTCTGTCTGACAGTCTGGGTCATACAGCTTTGACTGTTCATCTTTCGTTTTCCAGTCCTCCTCAACCTCTATTTCCCCTCCATCTTTCCTTGTTCTCTCAGCTCAGCCCTCTGGCCTGCCTGCCATCGCTCCACCTGTTCACCGACACAGGGGGCAGGAAGGAGGGATCTACGCAGACATTTGGATTGCCATATCCACCACATGCACGGTTTGCCAGCACACCGCAGGAAGCAGCCTGCGGCAAGAAAGCATGTGCACGCACGCACACACCGGTTCCAAAGCCCTGCACACTCTGTCCGTATGGCCAGGAAATTAGACTGACATCTCAATAACAGAATCAACGGGGCATATGGCCTTAGTGTCAACATTGTTATTGTGTAAACAATTTTCTACAACAGACATCCAATATTGTCTCCTAGCTTGCAGTAAAAGTTATCTTTTGCAATTTGCAATTTTTTTCTGAAAAAAAACCCCAAATTTTTTATTAAGATTAAATATTCTTACAAATGGCTAACAACTTTTGATGGACATGCCTTTATAATGCCAAAGAAAATAAACACAAGTTTTTAGTGACCTATCTTTTAAGGGAGCTAGGAAATGAGGTTGCAGCTGTGTTCACGCAATCTTAAGAGATGGTAGTGTCTGTCGTGAGCCAGAGGTAATGGCCTAAACAGGAGACCTCAGGTGTGTGTGCATGTATTGCTGTCAGCCCACAGAGAATTGCCTCTGCTTGTCAATTAGACTACGCACATAGCTGGATGACTTCATCTGGATTGCAAGCACCTGAGGTCTGTCGTATACGGACGTAGGACTTTCAGAGGGGAGGCAGCTGTCACTGCAACCACAAAACACACAAGCGCCGAGTGCGTAAAGTGGTCTAATGTTAACTCAGGTGAATATTGGCTCAAAGGAGGATGTGGGGTGTTTGGTCTAAATGCCACCTGTCATCCTTGCGCTAATGGAATAAAGGAAAGGTACATACAACTGCTAAACACACATGGACAAGGGCATAATAAAATGCATTTTGAAAAAAAAGGGGACATAATTTAAAGTAATTTCATAGCATATATAACCGAAACTAAGATTTATGGCTATTGTAAACAAAACATTTTCCTTTTCTCCTCCCACTCCTTGCTGCTCTTCTCTCCCTTGCCTATTTAGAGATAAATATAAATTATATTTTCTTTCTATATCAACTGCTATTGGAGGTATGGAAAAGCAAAAACACATCTATGGTGATGTCTGTTGCTAGCCAGGTGTTCCTTGTTTGTTCAGCTTCAGGTGACACTCGTCTGCATTAAAACATTCAGCCGGTGTTAATTGCCTCTGCTTCCACAGGCGATGACTCAAAATGAGGCTAAAACTGAGAAAGAGAAAGCAATTATCTTTGTTGAACTACAATATGGAGTGAATGTGCTGAAATCAAGAAAACAAGAAGAAAATGCTACAAAAACCTTCACTTATTCCATGTCAAATAAGAGGGTGCATAACCTATTATGCGTGGATAAACATAAATCATGCCTGGACATATATAAATGCATATGTTCAGCGCTAGTGTGTATCTTGCTCTGGGTTTAACTCTGAAGACTAAACTCCAGAGGCTGGCAGCTGTGAGGTGTTGGCCTGCTGAGCACTCTGCTATCTCTGTCCTGTCAAATAGATGAGGTGAGAGAAGATGCAACACATACAGGGCTAATTTATCACTGGGAATAAAAATAAAGACATTTTAGCATGTGGAATGGAAGGATACTTTATGGCTTCAGATTAACAATCACAAACACATGCACACCATAGTAATGAGTTAAAGTTTAAACTTGTGGCATTACTGTAAAATCAAGTTTGACATCAGGAGTTTGGCTTGAAAATCAGGGACTTTTTAGTGGAGTGACTTAGAAAGTAACTGAGTAAACAAAACATTAAAGTACACAGGTAGCATCATCCAAGCAAAAGCTTTAGAGCATGTTTACTGGATAATGAAAGGTAGCAAAAAATAGCTATCCAAGTTAGATTTGTACTCAGAGAGAATTTTTCAATCTGGAAGACTGTTAAGCAATATTTCTCAGGACATGCTTCCATTAGATAAGGGATATAATTGGTTTGACTGCGAAAGTTTAGTGGATGTTGCAACCTAATTTTAGACATCAGGATGTAGCTGCATTTAGTCAAAAGTACCAGTAAATGCTTTATACCCAAGGGGGCAGCTATAACTAATAAGACTACCTATCACATACTGAACCTAGAAGCGGACATACTATAACTTAATGAGATTACTTGTTTTTGTACATGTTAGAATTCAGGTTGTAATACATGACAAATCTATGATTTATACCATCCCCACAAAAAGCATGATGTGACAGCATGGACAATCGATGTTGATGGGAAGATGGAGAAAATACAGAACAATCATGGAAAAGTCATGAAGCTGGGTATTAAGAATTGTTAACTGAAATGTTATAATGTTTGATGTTTCCATCTTTGAGTGACACAAACAGCATAAATATAGATTTGTATTGTCTTCTTTTCAACTCATCTCTGAAAATTGAATTTTTCAGATAAATGAAATGACTGTGCTCCTTTATAGAGAATGAAATGCCATAATTTTAACCTAATTGGTGCTCTCTTGTATTTTTACATTGATTATTGGTTGTGTTTTGATATTTTATTTTTGATTATAAATACTAAATTGTCTTAAGCAAAACTTGAAATACCCATACTTAAACCAATGGCTATGACTAAATGATGCATGACCCTGTGTTAGGTTTTCACAGTATAATGTCCGTCTATCCATCCATCCATCCATCCACCCATCTATCTCCACTTCACGCTGCTGACCATCAGCATTTAGCAGCAAGAGAGGGAGGAGTAGAGCTATAGCACTCTGCTACATACAGTTTGAGAAATCTCCTTGTCTGGCACTTTTTTGAGCATTAAAAAACTTTGAACTGCATAAGGGCACATGGAAAATGCTTGCAATTTTGAAACCGTGGAACATCTTGATACTGCTGACTGGCTCATGGCTAGATTCAACAGGAAAGTGGCATCTGTTGTTCAAATTATAACTTGAAATAAGAGAGCAAGACTCGAAGACTTTAGAACACTGGCTACTAAACTTTACAGTGAGCATGAAATCTATCAAGAAAACCCATATTGTCTCTCTGATATTATTCAACACCAACCATATATTTATACTGAGAATAACTGATGAAATATTCTATATGTGTTGCACAGAATTGATAAAATCAAATAATTTTCTTCTTTAAAATTCTGGTTATTTATTTCTCTTTGTTCGATGCTTGGACCTCGCATAATATGCTATGAAAAAGAAAATCAACCAAAAGCACAGACAGCAGCGATTGATTTGAACATTAACCAGGCTTTCTTTCCTCCTCCTGTACCATATGGATCTAATCGGCCAAGAGCAAGCCAGCTGGGACCTCCAACAGTCACCTGTGAGGGAGGGGGGAAGGCATAAGGGGCTGCTGAAGTCTCCTCCTCCAGGCCAAGGCAGCCCCAGACGACATCCATCCATACACATATAAATACACATCTCTGCCTTGCTATCAACGGAGAGAAGCAAAGAAGGCGGAGGGGCACAGAGAGGGGGAGGGGTGGCACGAGGCAGCTGAATGCGAGCGAGTGGACTTAAATGCTGGGGAGACAAAGGCTGCACCTGGTCCCCGTCCGTCCACGCACACAGTCACAATACAGCACACATCTGTTCCTCTATCCTGCGCTCCCTGCTGACCTTCACCCACACACACACATATGCACAAAGAGGCAGCAACACAATCACATCCATTAAAAATAATTCAACAGTGCGTGCATGATCCCCCAAATGTCAATTGTTGTAACCTAGAAGATAAATAACAGGTTAAATAGCTTGGTGTTAAAACATCTCTAAAACGTGTGTCCTTGGTTACTTTACTGAGTTCAAGCTACGTCTCCCTTGGGACAGCACGACTTCTCAGCCATTCAAAGTTGAGCCAAACTTAAAACTTACAAACACAATTTTTAAATTAGAAACATATAAAGTGAAACAGGAAAACTTTTTTTTTCCTGAATTTTTGCGTATGTTCCAAAACAGTTATGTGTAGTTTCCTAAAAACTAAAAGGTTTTACTGTGGTATCACAGCGAAACCTTTTAAGACCTTGACAGAGTTTAAACCCAGCTCTGACAGGAACGAAGAAATTAGTCATCAATTTAAAGGCGCCAGAGCTGGCGAAGGGAGGATTTGAACTGTGAGGTAAAGACGGAGGATGGGAGGGAATAACAAGGCAAAAAAAATACTGTTTTCATTTGGTTTCATCAGGAAGACAAGCCTGGTTGTCAGACTCAGAGCCAGGCTGTTTTTCTTGGCTCTCATTACCACCTTCCAGGCCTGTAGACTACATATTTGGATAAAACCCAATGTCAACACTCTGTGAGGAAGGCGAGCGACTGGGGAGGTGGCAAGGTTGACAGTAAGAGGGAAGCAAAAAAAGAAGTGTATACAGTGACAGAAATGGGAGGAATGGACAACTATAGAAGATAATAAACAGATCTGAAAAAAACAGGGCTGTCATGTATGCATGTGAAAAAGTAATATCCCTGAAATAAATTCCTCACATGTCCCTGTGACAGAGTAATGCTGGGAGAAGCCCTTGCATAACCTTTTTTCTCAGTGAGATAATTACAAAAACACTGCTGTAATCCAGCATGCCACATAGGGGGAAAAAGAACCCATGGATGGAAATGTACTTAGTGGCAAACTGAAAAAGAAAACGTAAGAGGGGACGGCAAGGCAGACAGACGCTGTCCATAAAACTGAGAATGAGCAATAAAAAGAGGTTTGGTGATGTGATCCTGGAGGGAGCGGGAGGTTTGGCAGATGTTGGACACATAGTGTCCACGTGGATGTGAAGTCATGTAGCTGGGCTAAGAATGATGGGACAGCATCTGAATGTACTAACCTACAGAATCTATAATTTGGGATTTGTGATTAGATCAGCTATTGGAAAAAAAATGCAATCGGAATTAGTCACCATCTGATAATAACAATAAACTGATATGATTTGTAGGTCCTCAAAACAGACACTATGATGATCAAGATTGTTACTTTTGCTGTTCAAACAATTTTTCCACTTTCGGTTTCATGAAAGCATTGATAAAGGTTTTCATTTTTCAAAATATCCTTCATTTTATTATGTACAATACAGGCCTAATGTACTATCTATTCTAGTGTAGTAAAATACCTTATCGAAAGCTTTTTTTCAAGCATAATGTGTATGTTTGATTCAGTATTGATGCGTAGCCAAAATATATGGCAACTGTAGTTTTTTGTATTATTAGAATTTTTAGAATAATTGAAAAGGTTTCAAATTTGAGCTAAATCATAAAGAAATAATTGTGAACCTGTTAAGCTGGTAGAGTTAAGGAGCTGAAAATAGGTGCCATTTAACAAGACTTGTTTGCCATCAATTGATTTTGGAGGACAGTTGCCACTCAGTAACAAATTTTTAAATTTTTAAAGCCTGTCTGGGTCATGTGTAAACACTTCTGCTCAAATTTAAACAGCAATCTAACAAGGACATTTCAAATTGATCAACTAAGCTCTCAGACCTACTCAAAATCAGCAGATTATCTGTCCATCTGGACAACAAATCTTGCTGTCTATGACTGGCTAGCTCCTGGTTCATGTGTTATAATCCAGGTGATAAACTAGAAAATATTTAAATCTTACAATAATGTTGGTTTACTGACCATTTTCTTCTGCACATTTCAAATACATCAAGCAAATATCAGGAAAATTCCTGATTATGTACATGCCTTTGTGTTTCTGGATGACTGGGGTGAGTGTCTCCTGAATCTTGTAAACACAGATCATAAACCTAACCTGCTACCAAATAAATGCTGCTTTTTCTCTAAGGCAATAGTAATACACCAACTGATCAAGTCTGTTGCAGGAGTCCATAAAACAAAGTGCAAGCCCCAGACACGAGGAAACAAAGCTAACAATAGGGCTGGCCTGTATTACACCAGGTGTGACAGGCTTTAAGAGCCCAGTTGACTGACTGGGCTCAGGTCCAACCAGATGTTGCTATCAGCACGCGCCACTGCCACACTGGAGACTTGAGAGAATTTTTATTTGAGTGGGACAAATGCTCCAACAAGGTAAGTCTACAGTACCAGACTTAAACAAAGAATTGATCCTGATTTAACACAGTCTAGCTCTGGTGATGCAATGAATTAAAGCAAGGCAGAATAGCACAGTTGGTTCACAGAGTACATAAACAAAGCTGTGGGTAAGCCCAGAGCCCAGCTGTATGGAAGAGCAGTGCTCAACAACCACTCAGAGAGACAGATAAGTAAAACAAAGAGGCCAGCTGTGCTCAGAACAATGTGAAGAATGAGACACTAAGAACAGTGGAGGATGAGTATGTTTCTGTTTCGAATGAGTTTAGGTGCCTTTGCTGCATAATGCTGGGGGATTACCTACAATTTCTTTATAAATGTCTCAAAACACATCAAAAAGAGGGATATATTAAAGCGTGAAAACACTGCTTACAGAATCTTAGAAAAGACAAAAGTTTTGTGTTTAAATGGTAAATCATAGGAGGTAAGAAGAGCCTATGAAATGTAACTTTTTATGTTTAGACTTTCTCACAATGATATGGGTCAAAAGAAGGTTGGAGAAATTAATGACTTCAGCAAGCAATTCATGGTTAAAGACAACACCACCAATTTCTTCTCAACCGATGCACCTTGCAACTTAGCTGACACTTTTTTAGTTCTTCTGAGCATGAACAATGATGTTATTGGTTTTGTTTCATCAAACATATTTGGAAAATGCTGACTATATATGTATTTTTATTAGTACTCCATTGCATTATGGCTGTATTCTTTGCATTGTAGGGATTTTAAGAGTGGATCTAACATCATTACAGAAACATGGCACCATATACAAAAACCTTACCATGTTAATGTGACAGTTACTTTGGACTTTGATTGTATAGCTATGACTGGCTAGCTCATATAGACAGTATGAACCCTGTCACACCTCTTATCAATCAACCATTGAATGGAACTCATTCCCCAGCCTTTTAGGCTTCTTAAACCATACAAGACCAGTAAATAAAAGTTTTGCATTGGGTCATCGAGCAAATATCTTGGAAAAGTGAAGGGTCAGTAAGCCCATCCGATGAACCCACTGATCATACACTTTAGATAAAGAAAAATAATTAAATATTAGAGGAAGGAGAAAGAGGGAAATTTTAACGCTGACAGACTCATGTGCACCTCTCTATATTAACCAAAACATATAGCTTTTTACCAGTTCCCATGTTGAAACATTTCAAGTACTTTTATACAAGGAGTTTATGCTAAAATCATAAATGTATGGAAGCTTATCATTGTAAGCTTTCACACACGTTCCGTTCAAATGCACAACCTCTTGCTGAGCCCTGGGGCAACATATCACCGCCCTTGCCAATGGAACTAATAGAGCACTTCCTGCAGCAAACTCCACAAGCAGCTGCTCTGTTCTGTGTGCGTACATGATGAAACTCAGAGAGAGGGGGCTATCTGTCACAAATTCTTTAGAGCAACTGGGCAGGGGTCATCATGCTCTTATTCTCCATTTATTCCAACACATTTAGCAAAGAAACGCACAGCAGGGATTGAGGTCAAAAAGATAAAAAAGGTGAAGAAAGCTATAAGACAAGTAACCTTGTAGTCTCAGCAGACACAATATTTGCAGTACACCTGGTTCACAGATGGAGGAACACTTGCTACCTAACTCAAACATGAGCTTATCATGGGCTAGATAAGAAACTTCAAAGCAATGCAAGTCTGTAACAGAGACTACAGTGGCCTGGCAGGTAAAAATAAGGTTTCTGAATAAAAATAAAAATAATTAGAATGGCCTCCATGCATTTTCAGACTCACTACAGAACAGAGCCTGCTGCCAGGAATATGATAAAATCCAGAAGACCAGACAGGGGTCTCTGCTCTGAGGCTGTGCAGCCGACAGTTAGTCGCTCCTATCTCCCTGACGGCCTGGCCAAGTCTGGAATGACACTGCCCAGGTCCCTTTTTCTTTTCTCTGTCTGTTTCTTTCCCACAACAAGCCTGTCTGATTGACCTGAAAAAAACCCAAAAAAACAGGAAGATGCTTTCTTGAGCATGGAGGTGTACCTGGGTAACATTGAGAGATAAAACAATGGTGCAACACTTGCATTTGCTCCCACATCCCATTAATGTCACAGTGCCACGTTTAGACCGAGTATGAAAGTCATACGGAGCAGTTTCCCTCCTCTTCCCATATGCCCGGGATACTGTACAACAGATGCACATCTTTTCTTTACCTAGTTTCTTCTGCTCTGCTTGTCATGTGGAAGAATTAATTGCTTTCTGGTTAAATGACAGCTGAGGATGAGGCAGATAAGACATCACAAAATTACTGTTTTGATTCAATTTTCAAAAAGTGAAAGAAAGAATAAACATATAGAACATAAGAGAAAAAAACACAAAAAGTAAATTGTTCATTGTGCAATACATTAAAATGTAGCTGTTTTTTTCTTGAAATCTTGCTGAATTAAAATGTATTATATTCTGCAAGTTCAGTGCAGAAAATTAGTCTTCTGAACTTCAGAAAGATCATTTTATGTAATAATTAATGTTATTCACCATATGGCAGCAAAAGCTGTGCACAAGTTAAGAAAGCCTCCCTCATACCTGAGTCGACAAGGATGAAGAGATAAAGAGGAGAGGATGATGTGCCATCTGTACAGTACAGACCAGCTTTGGGAATTAGGACTGAACACACATACACGCACACCCCCACACACAAAGTGAACTATTTGCCAGCGAACAAACTCTCACTTACTTTCCTACTGAGACAAATTAATATTA
The DNA here is from genome assembly GCF_001444195.1 of Xiphophorus couchianus. Taxonomy (NCBI): domain Eukaryota; kingdom Metazoa; phylum Chordata; class Actinopteri; order Cyprinodontiformes; family Poeciliidae; genus Xiphophorus; species Xiphophorus couchianus. The sequence continues at coordinate 9,618,541 of NC_040247.1, forward strand.
TAAATACACACCATAGCAACACAAAAGTAAACTGGAATCACTTGCTCCTACCTCCACTCTAGTAGAGTCCACTCTTCAGTCCTTGAAGAAAGTCAGCTGCAGCGGCAGAGTTTTCTTGTCCTCTGCTTTTTGTCCTCTTTTGTGACTCCACGCCTTCATATGTCAGGCATGTGTTTGCATTCCCACATATGTGAGCTCCAGCGTAGTGAAGGCCAAAGCCAGAGACACAGATGGCACCCAGATGGAGATGGATAACCGAGTAGACCAGCAAACACAGGACTCTACAAATGCAAATACTCTCGCTTACTTCCCTTCTGTCCTTGAGATTTTTATATTTCTCATGAAAAGCTCTCTGTCACTGTCTATTTCTGTTACACAGTCTGTTGTACTAAGTTACTCTCTCTGATGGAGTCCCTGAATATGCCTCCTCTCTCACGCTGGCTCACTCAAGCTCTGAGCTTCCTATCCTCTCACTCTGTGCCTTTCAGCTCAAGCTCCTCCCCACTTTTCCCACATGCTATTCTCTCCCCTGCTTTCATGGGTTGAGTGCTCCAGCGACGTCACAAACTGCCTCCCACTGAGCCCCACCTCCTACTCTCCACATGGATTCTGGCCAATCCTCCAATGCAGACTGGCCCCATTCAACCTGCATTCACCGGCGATGGACCCCGCAATTAACATAACTAATTGCTTTGGCACCTAAAGCCTAAACAAGATGCTGTGCCAAAGGGAGACAATCATAGGCGTGTGTGTATGCATATGCATCTGCATATGCGTTAGGGCGGGTCTTTTCTAGTCCTGTTCCCTTCTACCCTCCCCTCTATCCTATTGAGAAAAGTACAGATCTCCCTTTAAAGAGTTTTTATGCCGCCCATGCAGTCCCCTTTCTTAAGATGACGTTCTCTTTTGTCTCTGTAATGCATCAACTCAGCTTTGATTCGCCAGCCAGAGCAAAAGGGGGGACACTCAAGCACAAACGAGTAATTCTGCTCCCTATTCACTGCTCTCTGTCTTTGCTAAGTTAAACTTAAATCTCCAACTGATTTATGCTTGGCTTTTTGCACAAGTGGCAGACACAATGTGGGTCAAGATAATAGTCCCTGGTGGAGACTCTAAAACACCAATGCTTCTGCAAATTTCCCACTTCAGAAGTTCTGTATTTTATTTTTATTAGACTGTAATTTTGAGATTTTTATAGCAGTCCTTATTCTGGGCATTTGTGCATAAAAATACTTAGCTGAGGTTTAATATTTGCATGTTCCCCTCAGCGTGGGCTGTCAGAGAATGCTTCAAGTGAAAGAGTTCAGGTATTTAGTTGCTTGTTCAAGAGTGACGGTAAGATGAAAAGGGAGATGGATAGATGGATTTGGATTTGACTGTGATGTGAGAACCAGAACCAGGATTTGATTGAGAGGCCACATTTCCTTTCTGGTCAGTTGCCCCAGAGTGACCTTGAGAGTTTTGCTGAGGAAAGAATATCTGAGTTTTTCTAGACCTGTAAACCCTGGGAAAAAAAGACAATTTATGGATGGATGCAGAAAGGGAGGAAGAAGGTTGGGACAGACAGAGGGATGGATGACATTTAACCCTACTGATCATTTGAGCCCTTCACCATTCATAGTTTTGCAATTCTAGTAGTTTTTCATTACTTTTTGGGCACATTTTTTGCTATTCAACACAAGACCTGTTTTAATGACTATTAACATAAACTGGAGAAAATTCAAGATAATTTTCTCTGTTCTAGTCAAACTGCTTGACCAAAACCAAAATAAATGGGAATTCAATGTCATACAATTTCTTTGATCAAAATTTACAATATAATTCATTTACACAGGAGATCTGAATGTTGTTGATCATGTATCTTTATATTCATGAAAACATCTGACGACAATAAAAACATTATGTAATATAAGCTCATTAGTATCTCATGGTTTTTTGACATGCATGAAATTAAGCAAGTATGTATAACATGGGGGAAGCATAATATAAGTAAGTTGTGATACTATTGAAAGAAAAACTGATAACATCAATTATGAAAGCACAGGTTTTACTGGTTTATACTGATTTCAATCAATCACAAAGTAATTTATTGTTCGTTTTTTATTTGCACAGGTTTGTAGCAGTCTGCATTTGACAGAATATTCATCAATAACAATCACTGCCTCTCTTCTCATAGGTCTGCTCCATTCAGTGTGCATCTGGTCAGTCAGCAGGCTCAGAGAGAGGGCCAGGTGGCTGAGAGGGGGAGTAAGAAAGAGGGTGAAAAGATGGGAAATCACAGACGGCCTAGCATCTGTAGATATGTACGGTAACCAACATGCTATTTGAGCATGTAGAAGGCGGAAATCAGGCCTCAGTGACAGACAAATCTACCGTTAGAGCAGTTTCGATTTATGCACTAAAGTTCTGCTATTTGTAAGACAAAATTACAATTAGCAACATAAACAATACTCATGAAAGACATAATACTTCAAATTCTCAGATTTGAGTGAAGCATGGAAATTCTCATAGCTTTCATGGTGAATATGTGATATTTGCTGCTTTCTAAAAATTATTTCATTTGGCAACACAACCAATGTGGTTTACTGAATGTTCTTATTTGATGGACACAGCTTTAGATGACCACTCACATGATAAACATTCATAGCTACAAATATGACATCTAAGACAATTTCCTGCTTAAAAAAATAAATTCAAACAAAAAGAAGATTTATTCCTTTTTACATCTCTACTTCAAAAAATAGTAAAATAATACTAGGACTGATTAAATGACCAAAGCGTCTCATGCATGCCATAAGAAGCTTTGGTCTACTTGGCCTACACTGAGGTCTAAATAAAGTTGTGTGCAGGCAAAGAAAGCTTAAAATGGCTTTCAAACACAAGAAATGACAAACATTGTACCAACTATACTCTTTGATTCTCCATGTTAAAACTCTTTGTCTTAATCTTACTGATTTGGTAATACGTTTATAGATAATAATATTACATATTATAAATGTAATGTCTGCACTTTATGTTCTTCAGTACAATTCAAAATCATTTGGGTGGTGCAATTTGGGTATTGATTTATCAGCTACTTCTCTACACTTGAACTTTGATGAATGAATAGAAAATAAGTTTAATTAACTGTATTGTTTATACAATATTTAGTACTAAGCATTGTTAATGTGACACTTTAAATGCTGCTGAAGTCATCTCCTGGCATGACTTGTCTAGCATATTTTTTTTTTTGTCTTTGCTGAACAAACCTGCTCTGGCACCCCGGCTGTGTCTCTCTGGCCCTGCTTTAGAACTTGAAAGCTGGTTTTCTTCACATGTGGCATAAGTTAAATAGAACATGTAGTACAACATCAGGGCCTTTTAAATTCAGTTCTGCTGTTGATTTCTGATTACTGATGTGTTCTATGGTGAGGAATTAATAACATCACATTCTGTCATCTGTAATCAAGACATTTAGCTAGGGTGCTTTGGTAGCAGCCATGTAAGAAAAGAATAACAATACATTAAATTGGAGAACACAATCAAAACGAAACAAAACAAAACAAAAACCTTTGTAATAAGGTATATGATTGGGTAATGAATACAGGCATGCTGCATACATTCATACCGAATGACTTCTTTTACTGTAAAGGCATAAGCCGCATACAGCTGTTTGCCATTGTGTGCATGTGTGTGAAAGATAAGGCGTGAGAGAGGGCGAGAACTAGAAAGTATGCAGCATCTGTGAGTGTTCACACGCTCCCTGTCCAAACTTCCAGTTTCATAAAAGTAAACAGAAGGCTTTTATTGTGGAAGACATGGGGATTTTATGATAAGTGAATAAATAAGCAGTCTTTCAAACATGATAAAATTAAAATTCTACTCTACTACATCTTGTTTCTTCATTTACATGCTGTTGAGCTTGTTAAATGAATGGCACTTATTTGAAAAGAACAAGAACATCCATTGCTCTTTCATTAAGTTAAACATCTAAGAGTTAACATTTTAAGACAGTATGGTACAAACAACTTCAATTGGATTGAATCTCATAGTGACATTGTTAGAAAACAAAATCTAATCATCATGGTCGTGTTAATGTAGGCTATATATTGTGGTTGACCGAATGTAGTCTTAGGTATGTTTTATGTATTAAACGGAGATAATATGGAGAACATCTTCACAATTACAGAAAACTCAATTAACAGAAGTCTGTTAGTGTACAGCAGGGGTCCTGAAACTATTGAATATGTTCCTGGTCCCACACATCTGAATCAACTGGCTGAATTACCTCCTCAGTGTGCAGTCAAAGAGGTCATTATTTGACATAATATTCATATAATTCATATTATTTGACTCAGGTATATTGAGTCAAATAATGTGTCCTGTACATCTAAAATGTACAGGACACAACACCTCAATGCCTGCTCTAAAGAAATATCACAATAATAGTGTCTAGGACGTTGGTCCAGTCTTTAGAGAAACAAACTAGTAGTAGTAGTAGTAGCAACATTATACATTAAAATGTTCACTGACTTTAATGCCCTATTTTCCAACACACACTGTCTAACTAGTGCCTGCCTTGTATCACTGTCAATTGCTCAGTGGATAGCAGTAAACTTTTTGGAAACTTTCTTTTTATTGTTTAAAATAGCAAGTAGCTTTGAATACAGTGAGTAAAAATAAATAAATACACCCACCAGAAACTCTGCCGGATTCCTTAGTACTGTTGAATTCATTTTCATATGGCAATGTGACTAACACATGGTGAGACAATTTTGTTTTCATCACTCTGAAAGTTTGAAATGGTAACCTTGGCGACTGAATTTCAATGGAATATTTAAGGCTGTAAAAACATGGCAAATATCTTTATTAGGTAAAGAATGAATTTCCAGCTTTTTTTTGCCACTAGTCAGTTCTCTTAATGTTTAACACTTTTCAGTCTTAAATAATATTAAATTAAACAATACCAGGTTTATAGTATTATATACAGTATGTCTTGAATGTAAGACGGGTTTATTCAGCTATTGCCGTGATTTGCAAAACCATTATTACCTTTTTAACTTTTTTACGTTTTTTACAAAGTAGTGCATAATTTTGAAGTGGAAGAAAATATATTTTTTAAATCAATCAAATAAATACAGTATATTGTGGCATAGATGAAAACATCTTCACATTTTTATACCAGCATAAAATCAAGTTCAACCAATTCCTTTCAAGAGTCACATAATTATCAAGCAGAGTGCAACAAATTGTAATTTAATCTCAGTATAAATACAGCTGTGAAGACTCTAGTGATTTCTTAGAAAACAGTAACGAAGAAACACCATCATGAAGGCCAAGGAATACACCAGATATGTCAAAGGAAATAATAATAAATAAAACATATCTATATCTGTATATATATACATATATATACTGTAGGTAGATATATAAAGATATGGTTTTACAATATGTTTTATTTATTATTATTTTCCATGTTGCATATATATATGCAACATGGAAAATCTTGTATATTTTTCAATGAGATGCCATACTCAATCTTAAGATTGAAGGAGTATGGCACAAACCCACCAAGACATAGCCTTGGAAAAGAGAGCATTAAACAACAGAAGCAGCCAAGAGGCAATCAGTAACCCTAGCTGCAGAGATTCACTGCTGAGGTGGGAGAATCTGTTGTCACCAAAACAAAATGGACCAAAATAAAACTTTGTGTGGTGGAAAACACACACTGAAAAAACACCTTCCCAAACCATGAATCATCATGTTATGGACATGTTTTTCATCTGCAGGGCATGGAAGTTTGACAAAACAGAAAACAAGTTGGACAGTTGGACTTACAGTATATACCTGTAAGAAAATGAGGCAGCAAAATGTTCACCTTTCAGCAAGACCATCCCTGAGATTTAGGTGTTATGCAAAAAAGAAATGGCAAAATGTCTTTGTCTCCATTTCTACAATACTGTTAGAGACATAACTCAAAAGAGTTATCAGCTGAGTTAATTTGGTTCTACAAATTAGCTCAGAGGAAAACCATTACCATCATATATTCCTTTATGTCAGACTATCACAAAAAAAGACTAAAATGAATTACATTAAATTCTAAAATGTGAGAATGTCACAAAGTTCAACTGGTAAAAATACTTTTCCCTGATATTGTGAGTTATTCAAGGTTTAAATGAGACTTAGCTGCTTTTCTTTCTATTTTTTTAGCCTCTGACAATCTATGGCTAAAATGTCTTTATGGCAGATGGTTGAATCTAAAAGCAAAATTGTTTCATGTGCTACCGCAAATTAAGTGACATATCTGTCTCACCTGAATCCATAGCAGAAGAAGAGTAAATGACTTACGAGATTGGACTGTACAGTGACAGGGATGAGTAATGTCATCTGAGAGTATCTGCAGCAACCAACACATTACAACGGAAAATATTGGGTCAAAAGGACCCTTTAAATACTCACATGCACAGATGTTTTTACTTTGAGTCTATTTGTTTTAGGTAATTATCCTTGTTGCTGCTACTTTACCCACCAAACCTTATTATTGCTGCCCCCATTTTCTGGATATATTACCAACATATTTCCCGTCCTCTTTCTTCTTCCCCACTTTAGGGTCATTTTGATCAGTGTTCAGACTCTTGATGTTTTCTAATCTGATGCAGCAATAGATTTTTGTCTCTGATCTTACATGACCCTATTTTCCATTACATCTTCTAGAGCACATTTATCTAATAGGGACACGTCATTTTCCAAGTTCACATCTGTCTGGCGGATCGTTTACTGTAAAAATTCTGAATCTTTCAGATCAAACAAGATGGTTTGTGGTGATAATTAGGGGTGAAGTGAGGGCTTTTTTTCTTTCGTTGTGCAGCTTCTGACAAAAAATAGGTCATGCGAAAACAGATAGCGGCTTCTGTTTACTGGATGTGTTGGTTCTGGTAAGTGAAAATTAAAGAGAACAATGAAGTTCCCAGAAAATCCCACCCGTAAACATGTTTTAAAAACACAATCTCGAAAACCCAAGAAAGTTAGGGAAAAAAACATCAAACTTACATGTTTTATGCACTTTAGGTGGAATTGCATTTAATAAGGCCCTAACCTTATTAGGGCTTTTTGGGGCAAAGCTTTTCATTCAGTGTCTTTATTGTTAAAAAAACGTTTTCTACTGAACAAGACTGCAATCATTAGTATGTCTACCTTCTCATATTAGCTGATGGTTAAATCATTAACCACCACTAACCATCAACTAACATTCTAAGAATAATTTTTCAGATTAAAAAGTACCTTTTAAAACGGTAACGTTTAAGCAGGCAATAGTTAGTTTTTGGGCATTTAATATCCTAAATGTTGATGTTTCCAAATCACCCTAATTAACACAATTAAATGCTTAAAAACATCAGTTAGTTTGTAATTAATCTTTCAATGTGTTTCACTTTATGACTGTGTGTGTATATGTATATTTATATGGATGTGCCTCCTGATAGTCTCAGCTTACTGTAGTGTTTGTTTTATAGCATGCTGCTATTAGCTCTTGCATATATTTTACAGACATAAAATAACACTCTAACCACCAACTTTGTGGGTCAAACCAGCCAAAGTTCCAAACAGAAATATTTCTATTGATTTCTGTCCTCCTGTGGTCTAAAATATTGGCTTTGGAGGGCCTTAGTATAGGCAAAGAGTCTTAGTGGCTTTCAGTAAATACTTGGAGCACACTCCAAACCAAACACATCAGTCTTCTGCAAAGTAGTACCACTTTATCTTACTATTACTGTACTCTTACTGTACAAATGCATACATACAAAAACACCATATTTTTCCAACACTGCTGCTTGTTATACTTGACCAAACTAAGTATGACAAGCATACAAGCATGAGTAAATAAAAGCATTATTAAGTCAGTTAATAATCCTCTCATGAGTGTTATAGACTGTGGGAGGTTTGTCCATGTACAGCTTCTTAAAGACATATCTGATTTTAGCAAAAGCAGCCTGTAGATAAACACAAACATTTCTCTACAATCCAAATATTTTCTAACTTTCCTTCTTCCCTAGAGGGTCGGAATGAGTGGACACCTATCTCCAGCTATAAATAAGCAAGACAAGTCGATTCTCTGACATACTGGCAGCCAATCACAGGGCAAAACGGACACACAGAACAGAGAACCACGCACACACAAACGCGCATCAAAACAATTCAGAGTGAGCACTTCAGGTAGCATGCATGGTTTTGAACTTGGAGGAAGAGAACATTGCTAATAGCTGTGACATTATGAACTATGCTTAAACAGTGAAAATGGTCCTGTGAAATTTTTTTTTCTTGTTTTCAGCTAATTACTTTTGTCTGAATTTCATGTTCTTGATAGTAACTGTATTTGTTTCAGAAAACTAAAATTTAGGCAGAAAAAACATACTGTGAAAAAAGAGAGGAAGCTGAAGTACCCAGAGAGAATGCACACATGCCCACTCCATGCAGAAATTTGTGATTTCAACCCAGAACCTTGTTGCTGTAAGGGAACAACTATGCCATTGTGCAGCCAAATTCACAGATGTAATCTTTTAGATATCAGCTTAATTAAATATCTATATGTAGTATAAAAAATTAAAAAAGTTCCAAGTGACAGGAAAGAAGAAATTCAATAGGACTGTAGAAAATCAGTGGAACAGTTCTCGGGCTATAGACAACTGTCATCTACTACAGGCCAAAAGTTTAAAACCAAGGCTAATACAGGCCACATATTAACTCACTTAATAATGCTTTTATGAATTTTATAGATTGTGGGAGGTTTGTCCATGTATTGCTTCCAAATCTTTGGCTTTCAGTGTATTTCTTCAGATAGGTGTTACAGATATAGGAATTATATCACACTGACACAATTCCACTTCCACTGAGTATTCTACTTAAAACTGGAGACAGTGGTGATTTGGTTATTTGTGTAATTTGCTGTGGTCAGAGATACAGCTAATCACCAAGATCAACATACTTTTCATCATTTCATGTATCCAAGTTGTAAAGGAACATGTTATTGACACTGTATGGTACTACTATATCACTGACTTAAATAATATAAACTAGATGTCTATTATGTGCTAGAAACCATTAACTTTCCTGCATAAATTTGATTTTTTTTTTCAACTTGTGTTTAAGTGCATCATAACATCATTATCTAACCACTGTTCAACTTCATGTAAGCAGTACCAAATTTTGTTGTTGGCTTTTGTGGTCAAATGAGTCTAATTAACTATCGAGTTATTAATCACAGAACACGAATGTCAAATACATGTCCTTACATAACAATGAATTAGTATGACATTATGTAGCAATACATTTTTATGCTGAAGTCTATGCCTTCACTGCAACATTTTCCACTGATCACCAAAATACTGACACAGTATTATGTTGTAGAATTTGGCTGATAGTGAGTTATCAAGGCACCACAAGTATTTTTTGCTGTGGGAATGTATTCCCAAAGGAGTGCGCTTCCCACTGTGAAGCGCATGTATAAACAAACAACAGCAGAGAAAGTCCAGACACAGTGCTCTGCACATTCTCCAGAGCTTTTCTAGTGTTCATAACAGATTCAACAGTGCAGGGATCAGTGTGATAGAATTGATTTAGCTTCTGTGTGAATTTTGTGATAGTAGTCACTCGACTAATGTATAATTCTGCATTGCTAAGACTAGCATAGCAATAAAGTGCAATGCTTAGTGGTATTAACTAAAGGAATCAAAACTAAATCATTAAACAATTGTTTGAAATTCCATTTAGTAGTCAGTAACTGACAGAATAAAACATCAGGATCAAAGCAATTGCAAACTTTCATATGTGTTCAATCATGTTAATTTCTGTCAAGATGCATAGTTTAGGTTTGCAGCAACACTTTCATTGTTTAAAGTGTTTTATTAGTTTGGAAAATGCTTTCAGTTCAAAGCCTCAAATTCCCACAAGACTCATTCAAAGCTCATCCCAAAGACATTAGGAACAAATGAGTGGCTGCTCAGGGGGTCCCACGGTGCTCTTACACAAAACAACCACTGACTGGTACTTTACCCCCCCCCCTGACATCTCGCAAGCAGAAACACGCCTCACCCCCGCCTCACCCCCATAGTCTACCAACCTGCCCTCACCCCATTCTGTCCTCCTACTATTGTGCCCTCCTTTTCAGTCATCCCCATATCACCCATAACAAATGAGTCCCGTATTTAATTCTCTCTCCTCCTCTTTCTCTGTCCCCCTCCTTTCTTCCAATTTCCCTGTCTCTTACTCTCTCCCTCTTTTCCTCCTTCACTCGGTGCCGATGAAAGGCAGGCATTGAGCCGGCAGTGGCATTCCAAAACCTCAGGCCTCGGCTCCAGTGTGTCTGGCTATTCAACACTGCTGGGAGCCATTAGTTTAAGTAAAGCCTGACCCGCCTACTCACCCACGAAAAACCATCAGATCTCCTATTACACTCTGCACATGGAGGGAAGACACACGGGTGCTCTTTGGGTGCAACAAGTGGGTTTTTATATGCAAGCCAAATGAATAGATGAGCAAATATAAGAAATGGGAAAAGCATGTATGAAAGTGAGATGGAGAGTGAGTGAGAAAGTGTTAGTGTGTCGGCATGAGAAAGTGGCTGCATGTGTGCTTAAAATTTATGAGCGGTGGGTCACACGCTCACTTGGCTGCATCTTCCTTAAGTTTCCACACAGCAAAGCCAAGCGCTTAGCCAGACGCCAAATCCTCCTCACCAATAACTCCGCTTAAACGATTATCAACAACCACTCACTTTTCAAAGTCTCTGCAGCCGCTCCCTCATTTAACTTATGTAGCAGATACATTGTCCAGGATATCCATCCACAAGGCTCACAGTTAAACCCTTGATTGCCGCAATTTTGCTAAGTGGAAAATGATACTGCAGACTAGAGATTGCTCTGCATTGCCAGCTTCACCCAATTGACGGCACATAAACATAAATAGTTCTCATAAACAGCTCCATGTTTGGTAGACGTCGTGTGTTAAAACAGTTTATACTCAGTAAGAAGCTGACAAGCCCACACACAGATATTACACAACTAGAGAGTGACTGAAACTGCCATTAATTTAATAACAACAAGGTTTGTTTAAGAGACATTTACGCTCCATTTTTGTTTACATTTGGGTTCAACAACAAATGTGACTTTGCTAGTAGTTTTAAAAGTTACAATCATTTAAATTAAGCTGTTGTCAAACTGAGAAAAGGTTTACTCAGTTTCAATCTTTCTTAGAGAAAGATTCTGTCATTACATTTACAGTAATTAGTAATCTTTCTATAATTACATTTACTCAGTTAAATTTACTTGAGCATCTATTTGGACAACTACGAGGAGTTTTAATATACAGTACTTGATCATTTCACCTGAGTAATATTATTATGAAGTGTCACTAATTCAATACTCTACTCAGTGCAAATAAATTCACTGAATGAATAAAAGTACAAGTTTTATTACTTATGTATAAAAGCTGTTGAACATCTTGACTTTGAATCACGTGTTCATGTACTACTTAGCTGAGTAACTAATTTATGAACTCTTCTCTCTCTTTTGTGGCACTTTGGCTTTATGTTTTATAGATGTATTGAGTCTTTTTCTGTTTTTGGATATTTTTGAAACCACAATAAAAATACATTGACCTAAATTCATGGATGTTTTGGGATACAAAGCTTCCTCTTTGGGGTAATACATCACACTGAGTTGCTTCAATAAAGCAGCTGCCAGCTGACGGAAAGAAGGAAAGTTGCCTTCAGTGAAAGGTGTCAAAAACCACCAATGTTTTCATGTCACTTTACACTGTTTCCTCTTGCCTGATCTGAAAAGGTTCCTGCTTCCATAAGTCAATTCTGTTCACACCTTCCACCTCTCTTTTCCTCTGCCTGAGGCTACAGGAGCAGCTGTGTTGTTCTCTTCCCCGGCAAAAGCCACACCTGCGATCTGCAGGTGGTTCTGCTGGCAGCAGACTCAGGAACACCTGGCCAGGCAGAGATAGAGCCTCGAGGCTTTATGTTTTGCATGCATGTGTGTGTGTATACGTAAGTGGGCGGGGGTGGGTCTGTGTGTGTGTGTAAAGTAAAGAGTTTTGGGGATTTCTGAAGGTTTCAATTGAAGCTGAAGGAAGATAACGGCTGGTTTTGCTCCCACACGCCCACACACATATTCAGGGACATGTGTTGGCATTTCCCAAGGTTAGGCCTCAGGGATGTTTGGACTTGTCAGTATGTCACAGAACAATCCTTAAACAGCAGCTACAGAGAAATGGTGGCAGAGTGTGTAGGTATTTGCAATTTTACTTGTTCTCTCCTTCATCTGGAGACACAACAAACCTTGTCGAAGAAGAAATCTTTCACCTGCTTATTGTTACAGAGTCAGTCCTTCAAAGTGAACAACAAAGCACTTTGGAAGCACCTGCCTTTTTTTGTACTTTGCATACTCACTGCTGGCATGACATCTTGCTATAGCACTCTCCTTAGACAAACAAGTAAAGACAACAAGCTGAGACCAGCTGGGAACAAGATACATAAACAACAGCACCTAGAACACCATCCATGCTGAGAGCAAGAGCAGGCAGTGTGCGCAATGCATGTTTGTTTGTGGAAAGAGAAGAGAGCAGACTTTCTTGTCTCTGACAGCAAAAGCCCAGCAGGGGTGAAATAAGAGAGGGGACAGATGAGGTGAACTTGACTAAAGTCATAAAACTCACAAGTGACATAGGAGAGGAAGAAGAGTGGTATTGGATTTAGTGAGAAGTCTCTGAAAAAATTTTGTTTGGGTGTCAAATTTATCAACAAGACCAGACATCATCTCCATTTACGTATTTGTTATGATGTGGAGGACTTTTCTGTCAGTCACAATGCTGGAGTGCTTGTTGCATGTGCTTTCCATAACAGCTACATACAGTATGTAAGAACTCAAAATTGGTGATAATTTCAGTTTTTTTCTTACATATATCTCATTAACAATTCTATAAAAGTATAAAGAGAAGCAGAAAGCTGAACAAGGATAGCTCTTTTGAAATGGTGTCATATTGTCTACATCTTGTCCGACATGGCTCTGAGACTTCTCGCACTGACTCCTCAATAATAACTCATACACAGCTGGAAGTCGGCTTTCCTCTCCTCGATGACAGGCCAGCTGCAGTAATACTAGTGTGGCCGCCAAGACAGACAAGTATAAATTTGGAAAGATGAATAAAGGGACAAGGAAAAGGAGAGGGAAGAGAAATATAAAGTGGGAGTACTAGGGACAAAGGAGAAAAATGGATGGAGGGAGGCAGAAACATGAGACAGAAACAGGAGGTGAGAAAGAAGCACTGGAGTAACCCTGGAAAGCGTGTAGAAAAGGGTAACCAATGCTAACTCCTCTTTGTCTGGGCCAAATGGGAAATGAGAAAGAGGTGAAAGGCGTGAGAAATAGGAACAGAGGAACGGGCATTTAAAGAGCAGGTTTCTTTGAAACACTCTTTTTATTTTCCCTTAAACAACATGAGCAAATAAATGCCTGCACACAGCCAACAGATTTGCCACCAACCAATCCCAACAAATATACATGCTTTCTTTTTCCATGATGATCGAAATGAAACACTTTTAACAGATGAACACACAAAAGAAGCTTTAATCCCTCTTTGTCGAATGCTTTAAAAGCCATATGACAAATATGCAAAACCACTCTCAAATCCTGCAGGCCGCCTTTTCAGAACATTCAAATGTGTCAAAGCAATGTTTACGCTACTCAGAGACACCTGAATGCATGGGTCGTGGCAGCGGCAGACAGCATAACAAAATGACAGTGTTAACAACTCTCAGAAGCCACGCTGAGATCTGCAAACCAGTGTGAAAAGCACAGCTGGGTTATCTTTCAGAGGGGGCAGACGAGCAGGGAATGCTCTAATGTCATCTGTCTCCTGCATGACTGGTGTTTCTGAACTTTGCAATTGCGGGCCGATCACATCTGGATCCTATCCTTGCAGCCGTGCTGCACAGTACTGCAAAGCAACAAGAAACAGCTGTGCAAAACTGGCTTCATTTAGCCTCACATTTCTACTGACAGTTAATTCCTTCACTCTCATTCTTTCATTGGTTTGGTCCTTTGACTGTTTGGTCACTTCTTTCTTTTCCAAATTTAAGCTTAGTTTTAGCTTGATATACTGTCAAAGTAATACACATAGGAGAGCATATTATATTACATTAGAAAGAGACACTTGGACAGCAAGTCTTAAAAATATTCAACATAAAAGAGAATGTTATTTATTTTAAAATATGCATTCTGCTGTGTGAAGTATTTTTGGATGAGTATTGAACAACAGGAGATCGGGTCATTGCATCATCTTCAACATATCGTACGTTTTGAAATGTTTTTATCAGACTTTCTTTGGATGCCAAAAGAAACAAGCCTTCACAGGACATTTTGTACAAATTGTCTGTGAATTGAGGATGTTTCATACCTGATTTGACACTTAAGGCCTCATGTACACACAACACCATTGCGGTGCAATATTTCTTGCACAAGTCAGCATGTATAAAAATGAATGTGGCATGAAAGTTTGCGTAAATATACACAAATTATTTACCTGCCATAAAAAATTGTGCAGCCACACAAACTTTTTTTGTTGACAATAGCACATGGCAACAAATCTCCCCTAAATACAGTGAAATGTCACAAACATTCAGTGTTAACTTAAGGAAATCTCAAGAGTTAAGGCAAAGAAATAGGTAAGGACACTGCTTTTAACTGTTTTAATAACTGTTTAATAACATCATCTATGGGTAATAAAGATTGTTATAATTTCTCTATTCCAAATCATGTTGCCTTTATTTTAAAATTGTGTAACCTAATTCTACAGGTTACACACTTCTCAAAGCTGGAAAGCTAAACATATCTAAAAAGCTATGCAATATACTTCTTAAGAATAATTTAGAATAGGCTAAATATGATAATGGCAGGTCAAAGCTTTAAAAGAATTACACATTTGGTAAAGGGGCAAATTCAAACCAGATCCAATAAATAGTGCTTGAATTATGCTGTACATTTTTACTTTACCACAGGATTGAACAAGGTCAGGCAAAGTTACTACATGAATACTATTGCTGCATATTGTGACAACAATTTTCCACACCCTTTTCTTTCTTTTCCCCCCCATCACAATGTGTAGTCCACTTACTGAAGCTTTAGTCACTAAAAATATACATCAAGTGTAGGAATATAAATAGCCACCAGGCAAAATATATTATTGGCATGCAGCATTTGCAAGGATGTTACTTGAAATATAGTACCCTACTAAATGTTGCATTCAGGATTTGCAATATTGCATGAATTGAGGAAGGCTGCAATTCAATACAATGTGCATCTCTAATTTCCCATAAATTCATTAGTGCCTCCAGTGTTTACTGCTCAAGATTCATAATATTCATTGAGGTGTGATTTAAAATGGAACTAAAATCTTTGCTCTAGTTGATGCTTTAGGCAGGGCAAGTTTAATTTTATAGCCCCACTCCTACACTAGATAATGCAAAAGGCATTACTGGAATCGCAAAGGAACAAACAACAACATGAATGTCTAAATAAGGACTTAAAAACTTTTAACTAAAACCGTAATATACAAAACCTAAGCCCGATCCAGCCATTCAGCACACTGAACAAAACTTTACTTGAGTTCTAAATAAAAATATATGTTTCAACTTGTCCATCCACACTTACTCTTGACTCAGCTAGACTGCAGAATGAAATTCGTCTCAAATCAATCCCACAGTAGAAAATGGGACCCAGATTTTAGGTAGAGGAGCCGATCTGATGAGCTTGATGAGCAAATCTGGAAGGTTCTGCAGTCATTGTAGCCCTGGGGCTTGAGTAAAACACTAACAGGTGGTAGTGATGGTGGAAAAGACCCACGCATAGACCAGAGGGAGTGAGAAGGAGACTGGGCTCCCAGCCTGACACGCACAAACTCACAGCCAAAGGCACACATTTTATGAAAACACGGCCAAACTCATGCATGACACATAGCCATGCATAAAGGCGAACAGGGAAAACAAATTCAACTTATCTGCACATTGTCCACATGCATACAAACACATACTCCTCCTTACAAACAGCCGGTGAAAACAAAAAAAACAGTGCAACAGTGACTCAGAATAGATCTGAAACACCTCTTTACATCTGATGGGAAAATTCTTCCACATGGCAAAACACAAAAAGGCCCACGTCTGGCAACGATAGCAGCCCTCTCAAGCCAAAACCAATTAAGACTCTAATGCAAACCTGCAGGGGCCCTTTTGTCGTTTATTTCCCCATTTAATGTCAGCAGATTGGAATCCGAGTCTACAACCCACCCCAAAGAAAAGAAGAAGGCAAAAGGAAAAATTATTGGGGCTTCCAAATTGTCCACATGTTTTTGAGTACAGCTAATTGAATCAAGGGGGAATGGAACTGATTGACTTGTGTAGTAATGTTGAGGCTGCGAGGCCCTCTAACACATTTTCTCCTAGTGAGCGCAGAGGATTCATGCTTCCCAGCAGTCTATTCGGCTTTCTGCGTTGAATTACTCAGACGAAATCAAAATTATAGTAAAAGAGAAGAATACGCATATTTGATCTGTTGTGATTCATAGTTGGAAACAATGTTTCCAAAGACTGGAGTTGGTCTTTATAGTTCTAGATTGCAGCTCACATTGCTGCTTTCTGCTGGCCATTGCATCGTCATCTTCATCATCATCATCATCATCATCATCATGATCATCTCTCTAAAGGTAAAACAGTGGTTCAGTAAGCGGTTTCATCTGCAGCAATGGCCACTTAAGGCTTTGACCCCACTAAAACTGAAAAATTCACAACTTTTTAAATTCTGAATTTATCCCCTATTGCTGGTTAAACAAAGACTGTAACATTTTGCTCCACTTCCCATTTGTACACACCAAAAATCTATTTTTGCTAAACATATTTAGCCCATCAACACTTACACTTAGCTGACAATAATGTGCTCACACCAACTTCAAGCCCCCAGGCCTTGCTGACCTCACTTGTGTCCCAGGACTGTACTATTGACCCCTGATGGAAAACAGGCAAACACTGAGAAAAAAACATTCCCCTGGCATCAAGCATCAGCTCCAGCCTGGTTTCACACCGCCTGGTGTTTTTGTCTTGAAAGGCTGTAAACTCCAGATGGTGGAAAGGAAAAAAAACTTAGCCTGGTGGATTAAGGGCTCCAAATCCTCAATTGAAAAGACACATAGACCACAAGCTGCTATTCAGTCAAATAGGAACACAATAGCTGTAGTGTGAGGGCTATATAAGGGATAATGCTTATAATAGAGTATGTGTTATGCATAGTTTATTCTTGGTACTTAATAGGTCGTAATGAGCGTAAGATCTTTGCAGACAAAGGGATATCAAGTTTTTTTTGCCCATTATACTCACTTGTTATGAGATGAATGCAACATTTTAAACGTTTTTGTTTCTTTTTTGATAGATTTCCCTGTGGGAGATATTTCTGAAAATAATAGACCTTTCCGAACACAATATGAAATGTATTCTAATTGTGCTATATTTTCATTACCAAGCTGGAAAATGTATCTCTTAAACACAGATGGTGGCTCCTGATTCCTGGAAATATTGAGACTAAGAACATAAATCATTGATTGAAATTCTACACATCAAATCTGTAGCAAATAATTATTAAATGGTCATCTAAATGCTTTAATTTGTTCTAAATCAAAGAAAATAATGAACCGTTACTCACAAGTTGTAGCGCTCTGCATTCCAACCATGCCTTTGTTTGTTTGTGAAGCTCTTGTTCAGTGCTTTTTCTCTTCTCGCTTTCTCTCTTTGGCTGGGCTGCCCTGGCATAAACAGTCTCTGAAGCACTTTTTCTTTAAAGTAACAGATAGAGCCCCACCCCAGTCTAACAGAAACATTTTAGTTCTATTAATGATTAGGTTTTAGATGTAGATAAAAAAAAATTTCAAAAGCAAAAGATAATATTTGTGTGGTCAAAAATTAACTGTAACCGGTTTTGATGAGAGCTTATAATGCCCTTATACAGCAGACCAATGATGTGTCTGTCATGATTCCCTCAGCGTGGCAGCAACTCAATAATCCTCTCATCAGACTGCCTTCAGCAAAGTCATTTATAACCTTAACTTGTTGTTATATTGATTTTAATATTCATGGTCTAAAACTATATCTAAAAATTCCTCAACAAACTGTCCATTTTACTGCAATTGTTGTATATGATTTAAAAGTTGTCAAACCCATACAGAAAAATCTGTGTTACCACTTTAAATTGTTAACTGCTTAATAATTAAGTTTAACCAAAAGAGAAAAAAAGTGGTGTATCATCTGTTGCTGTTGACAATGAGCCAGAACCCTAAAGCCCACACAGTTGGACTGGATCTGGATTCCATCCAGAGTCTCACGTGTTATTCTTCTTTACAAGCATAATATTTGGATGCTGGCAAAGAACACTGTGAGCTGTAGCACCCAAGATACACAAGCACACAAACACCCGTCCACAGTGCTATCTCTCCATCCTCCCCTCCTACAGCCACCCACATATGCCACATGCTCCTGTCCTCCCCCTCCTCCTCTTCCCTCCAGCTCCCCCCACCCTCCACTCCTGCCAGGCTGCCACCTGCTATCTGCAGCATGCCGCACAGCTGCTCTGCTACAATAACAAATTAAGATCCACCGTGGCAGGGAGAAGTCATTACCTAACACTCCGGCAGGGGAAGAAATGAGGAGCTATCAGCTACCACCTTTGTATGTCTCCCTCCCGAAAATCATCCAGAGTTCAATGAGATGTGTCAGTCAATATGAGTGTATGCAATTGGCATGTATATTTCTTCTCTTCATTACTCTTAAGCATACATTTCATCCCTTTAGATCACAGATGTCAAACTCCAGTCCTCAAGGGCCGGTGTCCTACAGTTTTTAGATGTGCCACAGATACAAAACACTGGAATGAAATGGCTTAATTACCTCCTTCTTGTGTAGATAAGTTCTCCAGAGCCTTGCTAATGACCTAATTATTCTATTCAAGTGTGGTGCAGCAGAGGCACATCTAAAAGTTGCAGGACACCGACCCTTGAGGCCTGGAGTTTGACACCCCTGCTTTAGATGACTCTGTATTCAAAAATTACAAAGTTACAGCATACATTGAAGATACTGTAAGTTACTCTTATGGAAGTTGTAGTTCTTGCAGAGAATGACAAGCACTTTCAAAATAATTGTTTCTAAAGTATGTTTAAAGAGATTGTCAAAAAATGTTTTAAAGATTGTAATATTTAATAGGTCCAGGTTGCTTAGCTTTGGCCAGTCATTTCCTAGAGTTAAAAGTCCTGAGATTATCTCAACAAATAAAACTTCATTTAATATGGCTGTTTTTATTATGGTGCTCACAAGAGTTAAAAATTGTTGAATAAAATAGATAAAGAAGCAATTGTTGCCATTGTTTGTGTTGTCATGTTCTTGTTAAAATACCCCAAACAGTGTCAGTTTAGAAAATGTAGTTTCCTTGTTTTAGGAATGTTAACTACATACTAAGAAATATATTAAACTTTCTTTATTGATCAGGTTGAAATTTTTACATTTTGACTACTGTATGTTTCCAGAGGAAGTGGAACTAGGGATTGTGTCCAATGAGATGTCAACTAGCAGGTGTGTCCTTTTAATGGAGGATTACAGAAAAGACAACCATCTTTCATGTAAATAATTGTGAATAACTTACACAGGCAATATTTTTGTTAAGACATTTCACCCTGATAATGTTTTACTGGAAATCTTTAAAAAATATGTAGTTTTGCTTATTAGTTCCTATAACTTTTCTAATTTAACTTAACAGCACGAAGAATGAAGTATAGGCAAACATACTAAGTAATTTATTGGAAAAATTTGTTGTAACAACATAACTCCTTTTGTCAAGTAGCTCTTTGACAGGTTAACAAAGAAATGACTTGTCAGTTAGCAGGAGGCTAAAGTCAACGAAGTAACAGGCTCAGATGATGGTGGGATTTTCAGTGGCCATTATGGTCCCTCTGTGTGACAGCTGGCCATTGCCCCCCTTTGTTGCCTTTCAGCGTCTTTGTCACAGTCTCTTTAATCACACCAGCAGGGCTGTTACACAGCAAATAAGCTGACCTGACCTACGAGATGATTGAATGACAATTAAAATGTGTAATCCACCGAGGTGTCACAAAATTTCTTATGTGTACCAAACCAATTCTCTTTCACCTAATAATTTCAACTATTAGCTGGAATCACTCCTCAAGTAGCTTTTCATGTGTAAGACCTTAACCATGTCAAAGCTTTACCAGCTTCTTTCATTCTCCATACTGTGGTTTTTCAACCTGCATGTCTGTAAGAAAATAGTTTTTGAGACTTCTAAAGAGATCAAGACGCTTTGGAAACTTTTTGATTCTTGATGCAGATGTGGCTACAATATAGTCGCTTATCATAATCAGTGTGAATGTGTGCATGAATGAGTTAATGACTGAATGTAGTGTAAAACACTTTCTGGTCCTCTGAACTAGATAAAGCACTATACTTGTACAGGTCATTTATCATTTACCTTTCTATACCTGCAGACCTCTTTATGAGGTCCTGTTCTATTGCTGGTAGACACAAATATTGATTTTGTCAATCACATAGGAGACATTTGGGTATCTAAGTGTGATGAGGATGGCTTGTTGAAATCCAAAACAGAGGAATAATAAATAATAGTGATTTAAGTGACATAAAACCAGATAATCTGGTTTGAATATGTTGGCAACTGTGATTAACTGCGATTTTCATGAACAGCCATCTCTTTGGTTGATAGAGACTGAATGAAAAAGTGAAAAGATTCTGTTTCAAGGCAGTTGTTTCAAGGAAAATGCCTTGTTTGTATTTGAAGTCAAACAGGAATGGGCAAACTAGTTTGAGATGACAGAAGACCAACTGTAACTCGAATAACCACAAAATACAACCAAAATATGTGGAATACTATCTCTGAACACACATGTCAAACCTTGAAGCAGATGGGATACCGACTCTAGAGATCACAATGGATGCTCCTCCTGTCAACTAAGAACAGGAAACTGAGTCTGCAGAGCACACAGGTCCAACAAAATTGGCCAAAAAATATTGTTAACATGTCTGGTTTGATGAATCTCAAATTTAGCTTTAACATTCTGATAATAAGGTAAGCATTTAATGTAATGGACCAAATAGAAAATACACATCATTAGTGTTTAGGTCAGTTGTATACTATAAAAATGCTTCACTTAGTGAAAGTATTGAACAGTGGGATGAAATGTTATGCTGATGAACCTCAGTAATATTTATCCTTAAATCCTGACCAATACAATCTGTCAATTAGACTACAGGCCTGTCCTGAAGGAATATCTAATCAAATAATTAGAAGCCTTGATGAATTCTAATTCTTTGATTTTTAATTACAGTCTTTCTGAATGGAGTTGGCATAATCTCACCAGCCATGCATGCATGGGTTCTCTCTGGATACTCAAAGTTCAAAAATGACTTTTGGTTAACTGTTTTTTCTCAATTGCCATTAGATGTGAGTGTGTGATGAACTGACCTGAGAGCCTGGCGACATGTCCGGCGTGTTCGCAGCCTCTAACCCGTTGACACCTGGAGATAGGCATTAACTCCCTTGTTGCCCTGCACAGAGAATGTATGGATGGATGGAAAATAAATTATTAAAAAATGTTTCAGCTCATCCAAAATAATGCAGCAAGATTACTAATAAGAATTTAAAGATGAGGTCATCTTCCTCCAGTTCTTATTTCTCTTCACTGGCTCCCTAGTAAATGAAGAGTAGAAGCTACATTGGGCACCCAACCAAGCACTTCATTCCTGAAATTCAGTTGTAAAATTAAAATGGGATTCAATTTTCCTTGAGGCTACATTTAAGACTAGCCTTGAGGTATTTCTTTTGAAAAAGCTAATAGTCGAATAGTAATAGGTTATCCTAAATTATCTAGTAGTTATGCTGCTATCGACTTAGGCTACTGGATATGTGGCCACTATTTCTCACTATGATGTGTTCTACTGCTACTCTTCATCAGCACAGCTGTTGCTGAGCTGCCAATAACTTCATGTTCTCTTTATATAGACTGATACATGTCACATTTTTCTGTATCTTGGATGTGCAGCTCACAAATCTGCCACAACTGTGTGAAGTTATCATGTTCACATAGAATATTAGGTCCACATTTTGGGGGTTTATGAGTTTTAGTGTAATACCTGAAAGTATTTCAGTATGGGTGATACATGCAAATAAATGAAATAAATCAACAAGTGAATTGAATGGTTGTTTGTTTTTGATTATTGCCACAATTGTTGCTACAATTTGATGAGTCTTGTGGTTGTACTGCAATTCGAGTCCGTAGGTGTGCAAAGTTAAAAATCTCATTGTGTTGTAGAGTGCAAGATCAATAAATGCTCTGTCATCATAAGAACCCTAAGTGTTCATTCACTGGATACAGGAGCACAAGGCATCATCTAAGTGTCAGTCAGCAACCCATGGATGGCTTAGGTTATTTTTCTTTTCTTTTTTTTTTTTGGTGGTTAAGAGCAATTCACAACTAAAATCTGTGTGACTTGTTTCTGACATCTTGTTGAATCTATGTCATGAGGAATTAAGGCCTCTTTGAATACAAATTCCAGTGGTTGAGTGTAACAGTTGTTTAATAAGTTAGATATCAGCTGAGAAAGATGCGTGGGAATAGACAATGTGAGAAGGATTTTTTTGTTAAATTGATTTGCATCTAGAGTCAATGTTAAATCATTTGATGTTTTCTCAACCATTTAGACCAGGGGTCTCAAACTCCCGTCCTCGAGGGTCACAGTCCTGCAACTTTTAGATGTGCCTCTGCTGCACCATACCTGAATAGAATAATTACATCATTAGCAAGGCTGGGAGAACTGATCTACACAAGAAGGAGGGAATTAAGCCATTTCATTCCAGTGTTTTGTACCTGTGGCACATCTAAAACCTGTAGGACAGCGGCACTTGAGGACTGGAGTTTGAGACCCCTGATTTAGACACACTGTAGAGAACAAGCTCCAACATTAACCCCACACATGTAAAACTCACCTTTAGCAAAAACTGCCTTAGTGTGCATTGACAATGCAAACAATACCTTGCAAAGAAACCATGAATAAATGAACCAGTGTCACTCATTTATGTTGCACGACGGTGCTCACATCATCGCTGCACACTGGATGACCTGACAGATTTTAAATCCCCATGTGGGAATGCTTTCTCCAATTGTTTATTTTTTCACTTCGACGTACAAAGTCAAGCGAGGGCAAGTCATTAGCCAGGACTGTTTACCCTACTTTCCCAGCAGTCATGCCATCTGCGTTTGCTCTGTAGGTTGCATAAGGCCTGGCAGATATGACACCTCCGCAAAACCTGTTTCTTTTTAGCCATTGTTTCTTTCTTTCTAATATTATCCCTTTTCTCTGTGCGCCTTCCTTACTGTCCCTTCTGTTGTTTTTTGAAAGTTTCCAGGTTCTCAACGATCATCTTTTCATTGTCTGTCTACTTTTAAAGCTTTCACATTTCTGAAATTTCTCAATTAGATACTCCTCTCCTCCATCCCCTCCACATCTCTCCTTTTCCGTCCTGTTCTCTCTCTCAGTCATCCCCGACAGCTGACAGACCAGACCCTGCCTGGTGGTGACACTTCACCCACACTGACACACTCCGACCTGAGCCAGATCACTCGTCCATGTGGGAGCCAGAGCCAGGGCCAAGGCCAGGGTGGAGGATGAGATTGGGAAGAGGGGGTTCGATACTGAGGCCAGCAAGATGGCCCTAGTCATCATAATCATTCATTGCCTGCTGTTCTTTCTGTCCCTGTACTCCTCCCACTCCTCATGCTTTTTTGTCTTTCTCATGTCAGGGCCACAAGGCACGCGTATCAGCTGAGCGCAGGACGGTCAGAGTCAACGGGGTCAGGTGGCAGACGCCTGGTTAATTCTCCTGGGGCTGCAAACGCTCACGTCAGCTCATGCAAACGGACACTGAAATTGTACAGATAAAGATGAACCCGCCTGCAATCGCGTCAACACATATGCCCAGTTTTCCTCAAGTGGGACTGCAGATCAGGAGCGATATTATTAGAGAGGACTAAATTGTTGGAGGATGGGACGTCTGTGTCAAGCAGATAGATCAGCATAAAGTAGGAGGAGGGGAAGATTATGAAGACATGAGCAGATGGAGAGAGAGATTGCCCTATTATGTAGATCCTTCCACCCTCATCCCTGTCCCCTCTCCGCCGCTTGGATCCCTCATGCATATCTACCTTTACATTATTCAGAAGGATATAATGAGTAACCGAAGACTGCTGCGGTTAAAAACGTGGTCACAGGGCGATTTGGATGGCAGAAGGTGGGCCACAGGTGTACACGTCTGAGACTGATTCGTCAGTTTGACCTCTCATTATCACCCTTCAAATTCTCCTTCATTATTGTCCAGTATCCCCGAGTGTCCGGGAGGCAGTCTGTTCCCTGAACACTGTCATTCATATTTTTAGAATTAATTCTGCAATTGTTTCATCCAGTTATTGCGATGCCTATCTGTTTTTCTGTTTTCAATTTTGCCATTTATTTGTTTTTGGCCCTGCTTAACATGTCCTTCCTTGTTTTACAAGCTTTTTTCAAATCTATCAGAATGTTTTAAATGATTATCCTCAACATGATTTACAATTACATCAACATTTTGAAACTTCAGCCTCTAGCCGTCACTTTTATTCCTTTTTCACAGATTTCTTTCATTTGAAATGAATAAAAAAGTCAAACTCTGACTGAAGTTTTGCGGAAACTTGCTATCACATCTCCGCTAGTCTGTATTCCTTTTATTCGTTATCAGCTCATCCATCTAGCCAGCAGGCTTGAGGATGAGAGGTCTGGTCTGTTGTTACAGAAGAACAGGTGGGGCAAGCTAAACAGTCAGGACAGGCTTGACATACACACACACACACACACACACACACACACACACGCGCGCAAGCAAGCTATGGAGAGGAAGGAAGGGGGAGAGGGAGGACGGGTGGCGGGCAGTCAGCCGCTCAGACACTAGCCCATATGGTAGACCTCTGGAGCTTGTTGCCTTCACAGATAAGGGAAGGATGGATGGAGCAGAGATGTTTGGAGGATGGCTTAGGGAAGCAGGAGGGGAGGTTGAAACTAATCAGCAGGCCACTCCAACTGTCCACTGTCTTTGGGGAGCTTAGACATGCATACATGTGGCTGATTGAACTGAGACTGTGGAAAAAACAAGTGGGGGGTTGTACCGAACCATAGTGCTTTCAGATTGACTGTCCTAATTTCTTGTATTGTTGCAAAAATACATTATATTTCTGTTTTATTCGCAAATAAGTATTTATGATTGAATGCAGAACATAGGTACTTCAGTCTTTCTTTAATTATTTCAGACTCAATAAGCTAGAAAATATGAACAGATAACTAAAGCATATGTAAAGTCTAAGATTATCTCTAATGATTCTTCATAAGAAACATATATATAAAATAAATGCATTTGTTTAATATACCAATGTATTAATTAATTTATTAAATGAATTTTTAAATCCATAAGGACTAAGGTGATATCAACTATTTTTTTTTTATTAAATCAAAGTTGCCACGTGCCATCTGTTTATGGCTCTCTGATCTACAATCGAAACATTAAACTGAAAAAACATTGTACATTAAAATGATTAAGAAAACATTTTCTTAGTCCTATGTTAATTGTATTTCCATTGTTGTTCTCTATAATTTTGTGCATGTTGCATTTATGCTCTTCTTACTCCACTTATCAAAGTCTGAGCTTTGACATCAAGGCATTCTTTGCAGGTAGGTTCAAAGGATCAAATAAAAAATAACAATTCAAATACAAGAGTGCTTATTGGACAAAAAGATAGATTTTTTGAGGAGGCAAAACTATTTTATACTGCACAATTGTGAAATATTCTTATTGAAATACATTACACTTTCGTTATCCCTGAAATGTTCTCATTTTGACACCTATATATGCAAAAAAAAGCATTTGTAATGAGGTATTAAAAAGCTAACGTTGATATTAACAGGGTGTTTAAGTCAAGTTAAAATTTTCAATAGTAAATGTTTTAATTTAGATGTTTTCAAGTGATTATTTAGAAGAACTAAGAGCAAATAACTTATCTCTTCCTTAAAAATGTTTTCCCCTGTCATCCAAAATGTTTTTTTTAGCTCTGATAGTGGGCTGGAAATTCCCTATTTAAAAGTCAGAACTAGAATAATCACAATATGTAGAATAGATTGTCTTCAAGAAGCAAGACAGAATTCCAGATATCTTCTACTTAAGCACTTAGGAGTATATCTAATAACCTTACACTACCACTGCCAAACACCTAAAGAAAACCCCTTAAGGTCTAAATCCCTGCACAATACTTAAGACTTAAGGCAGGTGATGTTTAGCATAACTAAAATAACATAACAATTAAAATTGGGACCATGCTTTCTTTCGAGAGGACCACCAATCTTTTTAGCAAAAAGAAAAAATAAAAATAAAACACATTCTAGCATGACTGAATGTTAGGGCAACTTTTTTTATGTACACAATTTTTAAAAAAAAATCTTCATAAAGGTTTTTAAAGCACTTCAAGCCAAGCCAGTGTGAAAGACAAACCACTCACATCACAAAGTAATAGACTGACAGATGTATAGACAACAGTTCAAATGGTCAAACCGTTTGTCCGGATGTGAAACAGCATTAAATAGATGCAGTGTTAAAGTCAAGCGCTGGTGTCAATGCCTTTTTTATTTGCTACTGAACTATTTATTGTGTGTTTAAGGTTTGTGGGGGTACATACAAATGATGAAAAAAAAATATGAAACAAACCCACAATTAAATGGTGTATATAAAAAGCAGAAAATAATAGCAAATGTTTGGAACTTTTTGACTTAATGTTATATTGCCACTAGAGGGCATAGCAGCAGTCTAACCTATGTTGAACACATTATTAAATACTCTTATTACTGCAAATAATAGTCAAGATTAAGTCTTGATTTAATCAAAGACGCAACTTCTAAAATACTTCTATCAATTTTATAAAGATATATTTGCAATTTGTGTACTACTTTTTTTGTAAATTCCAAACACTTAATCTAACTCCTGTTTTGAGTTGCTTAAGTCCTAACAAGCTTCATCACCTTTAAATAATATATAACTATATATATATATATATATATACATCTCACTGACATTTGCATTAAAGTGACTATTTACAGGCTTAATCATAAATAAAACTATTTCTGTATTTGTCTGTCATTATTGTAATGGACAAATATAGAGACTTTTGTCCCTTTTAATCTGAATGACTGCTATGTTCAGCAAAAAAGTGTTTTCTCTGGTAGGGTCCTTCTGGTTGCTTTCATTAAGTTTCAAAATAATATTGTATTACAACAATCTTGGATTGTACAAAAATTCAATTAATTTATCATTCTGTTAACTAATGTTACCTTTGTTCTTGTTTTTGGCCATAAAGAAACCCAACTATTCAAAGCACCACAAGCCAACACTTAAGTGCACTTTTTAGTTTAAATAATATGGCCCTTTAACCACTAGAGGGAGACAAAAGATTGAGAAAAATGTGTACAGCCTGGTCTGTCTCAAAAATGTTTAAGGAACAGTACAGTTTGAATAAATAAAATAAAAATGGTAAAGGTCAACCTGATTGTGAAGGTATTATTCTAACAGATGGGCTCCTGTAAGCCATCTGCAAATGTTTAAAGCAATTTTCAGTCAGTGAGCCAAACTTGTTTTCTTTTAGTGAGCAATTGACTTCAAACCGGCCCACCCAGAAGTGTGCTTTCTAATATTAGTTACTGGAACCTCATTGCTGTTTCACCTGCTGTGAAGCAGATGCAACTCAGACTGCCACACATGTACACAAATTCAGCTGAAGTGCTAGGAGATCACTTGCAGATGCAAAAGAGTATTGAAACGGTGGGCCGCTTCATCAGTTTGTATCAGTGCCTCATGTTTGTTTTCAACTGTGCACAATTAAGTGGGCCTCTGCTGAATCACTGTAATGTTGCAAGACTTAGCAATGTGAAGTAGGACTCTAGAACCCAGGACAATTGACTTGGTAAGGGCTTATTAAAGACTGAGTTTTAACATCTAAAAGAATCCTATTTTTTGTTGTTCATTACAAGTTGTTTTTGAATAACTAACCACAAAACAAACCTTTGTTTGTGACAGTTTCTGAACTTCTAAGGAATTTTCAATGATAAATGTTTTCCATAAGTATGCCTTTTTTGACCAATCACAATAGACTCTTGACTGTTTATTGCTGTTCACTAAACATGTTGCCCACATGGATTCCATTCATTTTGTTGATTGTGAGCAAATCCTTTATACTTCACAGTTCAAACAACCTTTCACTAAACAACTGCTCAGCAACTGTTCTGCTTCTTACTCACAAAACACCAATAAAAGAGTGTTGGTTGGCGTAATGTCATTGAATATGGAAGCATTAAAAGTGACTCTAACACAAAAGGCTAAAGCAACCTATATATATATATATTTATGCAGCACTTGATGATTCACATTAAACACAACTGTTCACTCTATGTATTGATTATTACTATTATTATTTTATGATATGAGCTTTTCTAACTGAAAACACTGCTGACCATGGAATAAAATCCCAATAAATTCACCCTTGGATGGAATAATAATCAGTAAATCTAGGACAGTATGTTAAAGAACATCTGTTCAATATAGAATAATCCAATTCAGGTTTGATCAGTTGATGTCATTTGATTTTTAAACTAGTGATGATAAAACACCAACAATTAATTAAGCTCTGAATTAAAACCTTCAAATCAAAAATTACCTTCAGCATGAGTAGCCAGCTGCACTGTAAAACAACAATTACAGTTGGTTTACAATGCAGCTGTAAACCAAAGTTGCTTACAGTTTAGGCATCACAGTGGGGTGAACATGCAAATAGGCAATAAACCTGTTTACACAATTTCTTTTACGCAAAGTCTTTTTCAAAGACTTGTGGCACTCTCTAGACTGTACCCAGCTTATGGCTGGGTAATGAGCCATAAGCCAATAACTCTTTATGTGAATCCAACATCTTTGAGCGCAAATGGCACACATTTAACTAAAACAGTGAAAAGGGCTAAGATCAAATAAATTAACGACAGAATGGATTCACATTTAATTGAGGGTAACGAACCAAACAGCTCTTCGAACTTTGTTAACTCTTTTTGCAATTGTAGCAGTGTGAGATTACTCCTTACTAATAGAGAAAGAGGAGGTGAAATCAGTGCTTCTTTACGGTGGGGTGTGCGTGTCTACATGCCCCCTACCCCAGCCCCCCACCCCCTCTTTACAGGACTGCCAGCCCGTCTAGAGTTATTCCAGGAATGCGTTGAACATGGCTGCCGCGATGAAGGCGCAGAAAACGGGACTGCTGGAACTTCGATTGACCGTGGACCGCTGGATCCGTGTGCTGGCCACTCTTTCCGAGGACACTCTCACCGTAAACCCCGGTGAGGGAGCCGAGGAGCCCGCGAAGCCCAACCCGAGTCCCGCAGGTGCGGTCAACGGAGACCCTCCGAACCTCAGCTCGTCCCCGGTCCCTGAAACCATCACCAACGTGAAGCGCACCGTTCGAGTGACCAAACAAGATGTGGGAGGACTTGGAATTAGTATCAAAGGTAGGGTAATTTTAAGAGAAGACTTTCGTAATAGGCGGTGAATTACTGTCAGTAAGTTTGACTTGGAGTTTGAGAGCATTCAGTAACGACGACGAACACAGCAGCCAGCCTTCAAACTCACTTTAACTTCTAAATACATACACAAGTCACACTTGTAGGAGTTTTCAAGCACAGCTACTCTTTTGCGTTACAAGTTAAGCTATATTTGCAAGTATTCGTGTGCGAAGAAATATGACAGCAGTGATTTTTCTTAAGCCGTGACTCACCTAGACAGAGGAACCATTTCAGTATCCCAGAGTCACATGGGAGCAGGTCCTGGAACGTCGGGCTGGATCAGGGATCCGCAACCTATACAATCTGAGGATGCATGTTTACCCTAATTTTCCAATGACTTAGTCTTTGAGGTAAAACAAATGCATGGATGTGCAGGTTCTAACCTGCTGATCTATCAGCTGCTGATATCAGCTACGAAATCTAAACACACCTCTCAGCAACATTCTTTTTTTATAAGCATACTTCTTTGGGTGTCTATTTTTTCAGAATGACTTGATTTTCAGAATGAGTTGATTGAACTCTTTTTGTTGCCTCAAAAGCCTAGTTTTTTCAAATACTTGAGCAGTGTTTCCCCCCTGCTTTTCTGTCTGCAATTTGTAAAACGTTGATTATTGTTTCCTTTAAATGAACAAAAAGATAGAAGCAGCTGCACAGACTACTGATGCACATCATGGTTACATCAATGTTGCATCTTTAACTTTTCTGTCAGGTAAGACTGACCTCTCTACATCTTGCAAGTCAAGCTGGCATTCTTGTCTCTTGTAGTGCCATGTTGCCGATAAAAACCTTTCAATCATCCTTTTTCTTCGATCTGCATTATCTTTGAGACAAGATCACTATGAGAAGAAGAATTAAGGAGTGAACTTTGGAAGACAATGTAAATGGTCAAATAATAGACTAAATAAATCAATTAATAGCATAAAAAATTAAAACGAGCTCAACAATTTTCCATTTATTTTGAATACTTAAGAAGTCTTCCAGTTCTAGTGTTAAATATTCATTAGTTTTTGAAGTTAATTGATCTTTGTTAATCTCTTCTTGCATTATTATGCTATTAACATTGCATTACTTGAAAATGGTTTCTAAACAACAATATTATCATTTATCACAACAACTTATATGACAATTTATTGTTCAGCAATAAATTGTCCCATTTTATGGTCTGTCACTTATTGTGACAGACCTAATCTGAATTGTATTTCCTGGAAGTTAGCATCTTATAAATATAACACTCTCAAAAACAATAAGAATAAGAAAAGGACCAGATGTTTAATATATGTGTTTTATTGCAAGTTTATTGCAACTTTGTACTATTTAGCACAAAACTGTTATTTTGCACTAAATAACAGTTTAATATATTCAGTGTCTTTGTCTGTGATTTGTTTGTGCCAGGAAACTTTAAGTAGTGGTGTGTGCAGTAGTCTAACAATGCAGTAAATGTGTGATAAGAAATGTTTTACTTTTATCTTGACTGTACGCAGTATGTGTTTAAACTTGCATTGGAGTAAGCTACTACTTCTTCCTCTTGCAAACTTTATGCTCACAGGTACCGGTAATCATTTGACTGCTGAGTGTCGGTTGAGGCACAGGGTCTACTTGATGGATTGTTGTAAACGTGCGCTATTGTCGTGCTGCAGAAATGGTTCATTATTGTGAAAATGCTCATTTATTCCCCTCTACTTTTGTCAGCAACAACGGAACAAAGCTGGGCCCTAATGACATAAATGCCATTTCCGTCTTTTCAGAAATGGGTGGTTATGAAAATGAGACAGCATGTTATTAAGATGAAGTCAGAGCTGGCAGCCTGTTGCCTTGACATTGTTGTGATGCTGGCTGCTCCAACGCAAAGAAGAAAAAAAAGTGCAGCAAAGTTGCGCAAAGAGCCTGCTGCAGATTAGATGGGGCATGGAATAAGCCAAAGAAGTGAAATGAGAAAGAACATCGGGAAAGGTGTCAGACTGAAGCAGGGAAATGCAAATGAAAGAGGGCAGAAGTTGTTGTGGGTTAGCTGACACCACATTGTGAACAGCTGAGTGGAGCAGTCCGCAGCAGTCAGTTGTCATTGGCCTGAGATGAAAGCTATGTGGCTGGGAGTGGAGTACTCCACTGGTGTTAATTTTAGGGAGCCCACCCCAGTTTGCAGAAGAGAACTGAGGCAACCTTTACTCGCATGTCTAAATTTAAGAGGGGAGGCTGGGAAGCTAGACTTCTGGTCTCTGGATCAGGCCACTTTTCTTAGTGAGAAAAAATGTTTCTGCTGACCTTTAAAGGGATTTTTTTTCTGTTGCTGTAAGCTTCTCATGTTCAGGGCTAGGGGTTTCCCAAAATAAGATGCAACAGAACATAAAAACTAAGCCAAAGTCATAATCATCATTAAAAAAAAAACTATCCTAGTCATTGTTTTAGTGACCTTGAAGAAAACAATGGCTGCTTCATAATATTTGGAAATGCTGTCTTAAACCCATTGTTTGATGGTTTTTTTTTTTTTTTTTGCTTTTCATTAGCACTGTAAGAAACTTGTCCAATAAAGTTGAAAGTGCTGACTATGCAACAGTTGTGACAGGAGTACTCTCCCAACAAGCGCGCTGTTAGCACGAAATTACCTAATTAGGCCCATGTCAGTACTGTGCATGTCAGTACAGTTCAATTACCTGTCATGAGTAGCTCCAGTAACTCCACCTTATCTCCACAACTGCCACCCACCTGTCAGCTGACTGACAGGTCGCCAGCCAGAAGGCGCTGAAGTATTTGATATGAAAAGTTATAGAAAGGAAAGCAATAACATGCAAAGTGGATAAATGTGGTGCTCATAATAATGATTATTTTCACTGAAATATGTCAAAGCTGTTTATTCACCAGTCATGTCAGTAAATTATATTTAAGACTAGAGAAAAACATCAAAGTACATGACAAGAGGATACAAATGAATGACAAAGCTGGGAAAAGGTTAAAGTGTAAACAGTGCCATTGAAACAGAAGATTTCTTACAGATTTCTTTGGCACACTTGTATGTTTCAGATAGTCAAACAAAATTTTTTAATAGAAAAAAGTTATCACACCTGACCATATACAAAAAAGTAGTTGACCCTCTTTTTAAATCAAAACTATAACTGATTAACATTTTGTTTTGTACAGATGAGTAAAATGTCAGTAGCCACATGCACATGAAGTGGGCATGGAAATATTACTCATCATAGCCTGATTTAATTCAAGGACTAATGTCAAATAAAGTAATGGATTTTCATACGCTTGAAGGAGTGCACTGCCATTTTTAAGGTTTTAGTACTATAGCAAAGAACAGGAAGAGCTATTGAATAAAATGCCGAAAATACAACGTAAAACTGTTGAAGCTTTCCAGGATGAGTCAGCCTAACAACTTTTCTCCAAAAGCACACTGACAACTTATCAAGGATGTCACAAAATGATTCGCTGCCAAAGGGTGGCACTACCTGTTATTACATTTAGAGGCAATTACTTACTTTTGATATCTGCATTCTGTATTAATTCAGGTCTCTGATATTACAATTATTTTGAAAATCTAAACCTTTTGACCAAAACAAAGTAAAATTTGTGAGAATACTTTACAACAATTTACCTCATGCTGCCTTTCACCTTTATTTACCTTAGCTACTGTTTTATTGTAACCTGCATTCATTTTACAGCTGTTGTAAAATTATTTTGACACAAATGACACTGCCTTGTCACTCTGATACTTCTTACACTGTTATCTTCTTGCTGACTCAAAGGAGCAAGACTCGGTTTTCCTACTTGTCCAGAGAGGGAAGGAGAAGTGCAACTGGTAAAGTGCTGTGATTAGCACTCTAGTAGCATAAGATGGACCAAAGTCATGTCAGCTTTAATAAATGTCAAAGTTCACCTGCTGTTTCTGAGTCAGTTTGCCCCTTAGTCTATTTGTACCCCCTTTTTGCACTTATACTTAGCCATTTTATCCAAGTTTACTTCCATTTTGAACCAGAAAAAAGCAAACCAAAACTATGCCTACTTATTTTCATAGTTAAATTTATTAAAAAGATAGATACATTATAAAAAGTTCAAAATCCATGCATAGTTAATTTAAATGTATTTTGTTTTCTTCAAATTTTGCAGCACACTCTTTCCATTCGAGTGTTCTTATTTAACCAGTTGACCAATATAAAATATGAGAGATTATCAAATTATGTCTAGGTTACATTTTGCTAGTATGTAATATTTACAAACTGTGAGTCACATAAGCACATTTGTTCACAGAAGACAATGAAAGAAAATTCCATTAAACCAATGCTCATGCAAGTGTAACCACTACTTAATTTAATTAGCAATAAATTCAGTAGGAAAGTTACTTTTGTTCTAGGGTCACACAGGAGGATGATAAGCATAAAAGTTTTAACAACTCAAGTTTATTTTTCTTTCCCCACAAAAAAATAATAATCCAGGTAACACTAATTACCTTAATAAAATTAAGGTATAAAACTTAAATTGTCCACCCTTATATAAAAATATCAAATTAATATATAGAAAATTGAGGGTAGTTTTTTTTAAACAGTAGCTTTAAAGCTTATTTCAACAAAAGAAATTACATATTCCAGTTAGTCCTTCAATATAACAGTTCAATCAGTCAGTTCAGTCAATGTGCACATAAGTTGTCCGTTATGAAAATGTTCATGATCAAATAGTTTGTGGAATAAAAAAAAAGATTTGGGGGCCCCCTTTTTGTTCAATAAGCTTATCTGTTGTCCACGCAAAATATCCAGATCCAGCAGCACCAGGCCCTCCGTCTTTCCAGGCTTCAGTCCGAGTCACAAAGATGGCGGCGGATCCCTCCTGCTTCTGGAACCACTGGCTCGTTCAGGTATCGGTCGTCCCAAAAAAAAAAAAAACCTGCATGCAGAGCGTTAACCGATCATGCAGGTATACGGAAATCATAGAAATCTTTCAATTACTTCTCAGTGAAAATCAAATTAGCGTTTAAAATAAACCAAAAACGTTCAGTAATAAAGAAATTACTTAATAAACATCACTTCATCATAAACAGTCTCATTTCACAGAGCTATGCTACTTACAGAGCGACACTTTATACTCCGGTTGGTTTTTTTTCCCAGTTCGAAAAACACTGAGCAACGTTAGCTCCAGCTAGGTAGCCATTCTGCGTAAGTAAGCAGCTGAAAATAAAACAACAGACTCACCGGAGAACTCTCAGAACAGAATGTACATTATCCAGTTCAAAATAAACAGATTTCTCTCATATCACAGCAGCACTTATGCGTAGTAACTTCTCTACTTCTGCTGAAATGTGGTTAATCTGCCATCTTTTTTCTTCTTCCCTCTTCTTTACTCTTCTTCTCGTACCGACACAGGAGAAATGTGGGTCTAGTGCCCTCTACAGGACATTCTAAGAACTAACAAACAAACACATTAAACATACAGACAGATCAGCATAGTTTATGGGGGTTACACTAGACTAATGCTAGTATTAAATAATATTAGTATTAATAACTTTAAATTCCTACATATTTACGGTTTTGTGCAGTGGTAGTAGACCTCTGATCCTGAAATGTTTCTATGTAATGATAGGAGATTATAGGGCTCTGTAATTTAGAAAAGATAGGTGGTGCAAAAAGGGTCAAAGGTAATTTCAAGGTAAGTGAAGCTTCTTATGAAAGGAACGTGTTCAAATTTTAATATTTCAGTTGGCCGAGACAGCTTTGATTGGGGTGAAAGGTCAGAAATGTGGGTGCCAGGCAATTTAAATTTTAAAGCCTTGCATGTAACATTTCCATTGCCATTACGAAAGTACGTGCTGCAGTCGTGGGTTTAATCTGTTAAATTACCTTTTAGTTGTATTTAAGATTTAAACATTTTAGCAAGATGTTTTCGTTACTGTGTTTTCAGTTATTTTTTTGTGAATTTCAACCTGTTTTGTTGCTATGATTTCAATTTTCAAGTGGTATGATGATACAGTCACTTTCAAGCCATGAAATATCTTTTAAGCAGAATAAGAAAGCAGTTTTTTTATCTTTATTTTTAGTTGGCTTAGGACTGTGTAACTCTCCCCTCTCATTTGGCACTAGCCCAAAATGTTCCCACACTGCAGCTGTGAAGTGCTTCTTTTAAACATGGACCATCTGGTCCAACAGTATTGTTTCATACTTTTGCTGTTGGGGTGTAGCAGTCAAAGGGAAGAACTGTTCTGGGGGAATGTGAATCCATACTTGCAAGTCTTCCTTGTTTCCTACAACAGTTCTATGGCATGCATCAGTATGTGCCTCTAGTCGTAATCTAGCTGTAGATATGAGTGTTGGTCTTTTTTAGTTCTGATATTATCTTAACCTGTCTATCTAGTCCTGGTGTCCCTAGGTTTTTGTTTGTGCCTCCCAGTTTTTGTGGCACAGCTTCATGCTTTAATCCAGAAAAAAACAAATTACAAAAAATTTACCTCAGCCTATTCTGTTGATGTGCGTGAAAGTTTTTATGTATTGCAATATTTAATTTTAACATGAATTTTCTCTTTTGATTTTGATTCTGATTCATTGTGGTTTTGAGCTTGTGTGAAGGAGCTGTGCCCTCCCCAACTATTAACTGCCCACAAGTATTGTGGTTGAACAAAGCAATAAAAAGGATCAGGTACTAGTATGAAAAATAGAAAAAATAAGAAAACATAAAGAGATTTGGCGGGAGGCCTATTAAGATTACAGTGCTATGAGTATTTGCCCTTTGCAATTTTACTGTTTTAGTTTCTTTTCATAACTACAAGTTTAAGATGGTCAATTATGTTATGATTATCAAAGATAACCTCGGTAAATATGAAAAGCAGTTTTGAAATCATTAGGTTACTTTTAAAAAAAGAAAAGTGATCCAAACCAACTTTGCCCGAGGTGGTAAAAGTAATTGCCCCCTCGCCCTGGTAACTGGTTGTGCCACTGTTGGTGGCAGTAACTGCTGTTGGTGGCAGTAACTGCTGTAAAGCATGTGTCATAACATTTCTCCATGTCTTTTACATGGAGAAATCTTGGCTATACTCTTGCAGATTTTATTCAGCAACACTAAAGGTGTTTGAATGACCAGTTTAAGGTTGGATTAAGGTCCGGACTACATCAAACCATTATTTTGGCTTCCTTGAGCCATTCAGAGGCAGATTTGGTGGTGTTCTTTGGACCATTGTTTTGTTGAAAAACCCAAGTGTTTAATGTCATGACTCAATGGCTGAACATGCTCATTTAGTTGTTTTTTTTTTGTATCAGAATTTACGATTCCATCAAAACGTTTTTTCACACTATTATATATGAAAGCTTGTCTTTGTTGAAGCAAAATCTATAGACAGAAGGGGTGATTTAAAAGTTTTGCACTGCAGTCTGTGGAATAAATTGAAAGGAATAACCCTGAAGACACAACCTCTTCAAGATGTATTAAAAAATGTATGGAATCTAATCCCCCTTTTTAGATTATTTTTTACTAGCTGGAAGGCTGGACTGCCATCTCACATTAATAGTGACATTTCTTGTGAAGAGTGGCAGCCCACAGCAACAAGTAGATACACTGACGTACTACCTGACCTTCGCTTAATGACAGAGAGAAAAAGAGGGAGAGGGTGCGATAGGAAGCTGCTGAAATTAGTACATTGGGAGTAATTGCTACTAAATGTCTGTCTTTGTGTGCTTTTAACCGCAGTTCACGTACATACCCTTAATTTAGAGGCTTAAATATGAGGAGTACAGCAGTCAGAGTAATAGCAGTTGTGGGATGGGGCTTAATTTAGAATTTCAGCTTCTAACTTCACACTCATGATCCTTGTTTTGTGACTTAACAACTAAGCCCTCTGACATTTTGTCACCTTCACTGTTAATTGCTAAGGACATTTTAAAATTTGTACATTCACTTTTTTAACTAGATCGTGTAATTTGAAAGGGTTTGAATAGAATATAATAATTCTGTTCAAGTTTTTATTAGTTGCACTGTGCCAAAGTTAATGTGCAGTTACTCGAAGTATTCCTGAATTATTTTAAAAATGAAGTAACAATACGTCCTCTCTTTTCTCACACAGGTGGAAAGGAAAATAAAATGCCCATCCTCATTTCAAAAATTTTTAAAGGCCTTGCAGCTGACCAGACAGAGGCGCTTTACGTCGGGGATGCCATATTGTCTGTCAATGGTTTTGACTTACGAGAGGCCACGCACGACGAGGCTGTGCAGGCACTAAAAAAAACTGGCAAAGAAGTCATCCTTGAAGGTAACATGTTTTTCATTCACAGACAGAAAAAAATAACGTAAACAAGTCTTTGACTCAGCTTCTTTTTTGCTTTGCCATTTCTTTTGCTTTGAAGCATACTGAGAAGAGACAAAAGAGTACTCTGGAATAACTGCAACACATTTTTGAGTAGGGCCTTATCCATCAGAATACTGAATTTTCAGAGACAATTCTTTATGTCATTTTTAGAAAGATCCCCATATTATTCTTTCCAGAAATGTCTTTGCTTAATTGAAAGGCCAAAGCACACTTCTATGGTCTTAAAACCCCTCCAATCTCAAAAAAGTTTTTTGGTCAGAGTAACTACCTGACGAAAAGCATTGACTACATGACTAGAACACTAGAAGTCTACTTTGGTCTTGACCTAACTTATATAGCCTATAGCTTCAGCCTACAGGGTCAAGTCATCTAGATTTATACTAAATGAAGGCCACAAGAGATTTTCCACTGCATGTAAAATGTCTCGACCCTTATCCGGAGCATTATTAATCATTCTTTTCCATCTCCACCTCTTTACCTTCTAAAGAATCTGCAACAAGGTTCCAGAAATATATTAGTGGCAGTCAGAATCTGAATGCATGGTACCTAAACGATTAGCTAAGATTTATTGCAGTCCAAGCAGTTCCTCGCAACACGCATATTGCATACGGTGATTATGGTAGCAATAAATGTGCAATTTATACAGTGCTACACTGTAGTGATGTCAATCTAGTTCAATTCAGTATGTAAGAATGGAGAGCTATCAGCTTACCATGTCACAGCGTTTTCAGTTGGTGAACTTTTATTGTGGGCCAGCATTAGTGTGCAGACAAGACACAGTTAGAGCTCCTGTCAGCAGAAATCAGTAGAAATCCTCCTACGTTACATGTTCACAGTCAGGCAGAAAAGTGTTGATATCAGACGTCTCAGCTGGCACTGCTCTCTGATCCGTAGTGTCAGGAATCATTTCATGGGTTTCCCTTCCCCCTCAGAGGACCTGATAGTGGAGTGAAGAGAGAAAAGAAGCTTGGAGGCTAACTGAGGCCTCCAAGCTGTATGAGTGTTTGAACCCAGATCCATTTTTTTTCTTCTTTTTTGATGTTTTGATATGTCTGTCTGACCTGGAGATGACAGGTTTACCTGATGCCTATCGATAAACTGAGATTTGGGTGGATTTTATTTTTTTTGGCATAGTATAAGAATTGGAGAAATAACATTCTTTGCTTTATACCTTGTAGGCCTTTGACCTTTCCAAGTGCAACTTTGAAGATTTGGTAACTATTTTATCTCTACTAGACAATCACAAAAATATGTAAAAGTTCAGGTTCAGCGTTCTACTTTGCTCTTTGGCATTTTATCAAGATTTTCAGAATCTAACTCATTCTTGGCACCACAGCAGTGTTAAAGGTCAGATCTTTTTTTATGTGTCAGCAACAAACAACTACTACTGCTGCCCTCCAGGCAATTGTCAGTGCTATGTGAAATTCCGAATACAGGCGGACGTTGACTGAGTTGAAGGTGAAACTTCTTCCATCACATTAAAATATCTGGGAAGTGTGAACAGTAGCACTTAAACATGCCTGATAAGTGCTTTCAGGAAGATACATTAGCCTCGCTGGTTTGGTGCTTTTGGCAGGAGACAAAAAATGCAATAAACATATATTAATTCAACTTTTACAGCAATTCATGCAGTGGAAAGAAGTTGAGCTCTCTGTCTCTCTCATATTATATGAATTGTGATCTTTTCCTAATAGATGTTTCATTCTGTCACTGTGTTACATTCATAGGGTCTGAGCTGTCTGTTTGCATCACTTTGAAATATTGCAGGGAGATATTTTGTGAGGTTTCAGGTTTCCCAACTCCACATATGTGACACAGCTGGAAGTAGTTTAACCATTGTGCACTATTGAGTTTTTCTAAATCATGTGATTTCAATGTGCCTCGTGGTTGCTTAGCAGCCAGAAGAGCAAGGAAAGGGCAGTACTGACCAGCTCTCAGGTGTAATGCGAATGTTTGTGAACTTTTTTACCATTTGCATTTTTTTTGGTTCGAAAGAACAACAGCTAGCATCCCTTTTGACCTTAATGTCACACCTTCTATCAAAATGGCGATGGAATAATCAATGTGTGTGTAAGAGAGGGGACATGGGAGGGTCAGATAAATATAACAGACAAAATGAAACCATAAAAGCACAGCTGCCTCCATTTCCGCCCAGCAATTGTGTACTGCCCTACTCTGTGTGTGTGTGTGTGTGTGTGTGTGTGCGTAGGCGTTGGGTGTGTGTGTGTGTGGTTATATGTGACTGTGAGGACACATGTTCTGTGTCCATGCTATGTATGTGTGCTTTTGCTTCTAGTTCAACTTTTTGTCTTCATTAAACCTTTTCTTCAGTTGAAGAAAAATGAGAAAAACTATAGGGAGAATAGCTTCACATCTCACAATTTTT
Source organism: Xiphophorus couchianus (assembly GCF_001444195.1). NCBI lineage: Eukaryota > Metazoa > Chordata > Actinopteri > Cyprinodontiformes > Poeciliidae > Xiphophorus > Xiphophorus couchianus. Next base: position 9,658,966 of record NC_040247.1, read on the forward strand.
CATCTAACCTTTTGAGGAGTTCACTCCATCAGTTCGCCAGCCAAGACAAAACTTGTTTGTCTTGTGCACACACTTAAATCCACAGTAACAGAGCAATAAAACTGTGCATGTGCCCATGTGTGCATGAAATGCATAGAAGGGAGCTCTGGGATACTTGTACAATGCCCATAGGAAATATTCACCTCCTTGTATATTTGACCCTTTTTGCTGCTTTTACAAATCAGTGATGATCAACAAAATTAGGATTTTGTGACTTTGGCATTTTTAAAGTGATTTAGAAATCTAGCTAATTTGTGCTAGTAGCTTCACAATTAGTGAAATACACATAACCTAATTGCAGTAAGTGTGTCTTAAGTAATTGCAGTATAAAGACGTGGGTGTCTATAAGTAATCAGCATTGCTAGCTACTATTACAACATGAACACAAAAGAAGCAAATCAGAGAAAATGTTATTGAAAAGTATATGTTTTCAATATCATTCCCAAGAAGGAAATATACAATTAAAAAAAGAGGACTGGAAGACTGTAGTAAGTGTGAATATCAGGGTCCAAGTTGAGTTTTTCTATGCACTCTTTAATGTTTGTGCTTGATTGATGTCCATGTGTCCCATCCTTCCACCTTCTGGAACACAATATTTTGTAGCACATGAATAATTTAGCATTCTCTTGCCAAATTAATGGACAAAATGAAAAGCACCTACTTAGTAAAGTGACCTTAGCTACTATAACAAATCTAAAAGGACAGCCAGGAAGAAAATGAGACAAGTCATGCCAAATTTTATTTTCCCCTCTAAATCATTGGCCTTTTCCATGCTTGTTGTGCTGAGTCAGAAATCAAGTCAAGAAAGCATTAGAACTGAGTCAGCAGAAAACAAGGAGTTTTTCGTAAGTTTGATCGTAGCACTTTGAAAAAGATATTCATATTACTTGAAATGTTTCTCATTTTACCATGTTAAAATTGACTTAATTGCACACTTTGTGTATTGCATACACAAGTAGTGCATAATTGATAATTGAACACATTGTGTTCAATTTGTATACATAAATGCCTTGTCTAGTGATGGTCAGTATTAGTTTTCCAAACATGACCTTTTTTGAATTTTTATGGGTTTCTTCTTGCTAGTCTTCCATAAATATGAGATTTGTTGAGGTCCAAGTGTGTAGTCTAGTAATATTCCAACATGTTCTCCCAAAATTGCCCTTTTGGCTGCTTTTCTGATTAGTGTGCTGCTTGTCTGGCCTGAATATCTAGGTTGATGATCAAATCTCCAATACTCCTTCCACTTTCAGATGACGACTTGAACAGTAGCCCACTAGATATTTAACTTTTGGCATGTTGTTACCGCCTTAAGCTTCTCAACAACTTGACTCCTGAATTATATACTGGTCTAAACATGTGTTCTCTAATTGCAAAATTTGTGGTGTTTGCTAATGTTGCAAGTCTCTCACAGAAACTTGGAATATATAATGCAAGAAATTACCCTTGAAGTAAAATTTTGAAAAAGTTCACTCCTATAGATAAGATATCTATCTATAGGAACTTGGAAGAGAGACAGAATTTGCATCATTTGCAAGTCTATACAAGAAAGGTTAAAGCATTTATTGTAAATCACACATTGACTTCGATGTTATTGCTGGGTTTAGAATCATATTAGCACATGGTGCAGATATTATCCTAAATTCAATGCTCTTTACAGAAGGATTTACATGAACCTTTGGAGAAACATAATTCATAGTGTGTCTGTACAACTATGAGATTTGCACAAGAGAGAGCAATAGGTAAACTGTGAGAAAGAGCAAGTTTCCCCTGACAAGACCTTTGTGGACTTTCTGGTACATGCTGTCATGTTCATTAAATTCCTTGTGTTCAGGCTCAGGGTACATACACACACAAGGATTAGATAGATTTAGCTAAGGAAACTCTTTGGCCACAGTGTTCCTCTTGCTTAGCATATTTGGGGAGGGAGTGATTTGTAAGACATTGTCCCCAATGTCACCTTTAAATAGTAAAATTGTCTAAAAGGGGTTTGTTCCAAAATATGAATGCAACCTTTTGAAAACACGCCGATTTAAAGAAAGATACAAATTTCAAGGCTGAGGTCAGCTCTGCCTTAAAGCTAGTTTCTTATCTCAAGGATTCTCAGTCTTTAACATGCAGTCAACATATTAAAGATTGTTATTTTTTTCAGTTGACAATTTTTAGCCATACAGATTCAACTGTAGCAGTTTTTCCAGTAACCAAAAGATTGATTTTTGTTGGGGTCAACTTCTATCACGTCATCTGCGGATGTTCTATTTAAATTGTCCTCTCATGATCAATTTGGAAACTGTATTGTACTGTACTGAATTATTAAAATGCATCTCTTTACATGAAATGTCTGTTGACATAAAATATGCGAATTTATATTTAATATCGTATTAGATATAATCGTCAATCATCCCTAAAATAGTAACAATGTGTTGAAACCAACCAACTGTGAGCACTTATTACAAGTTAGAGCACCATTCAGGAGCCTTAAGAACAACACACATTAGTTTTGTCAGATACACTTTAAGAAATGTACAACCCTTTAGTTTTCTATCAAAAAAAAAACAACAAAAAAACACTGTATCTGTTGGTTGGCATCCAACTTACCAAGACCAGGCACTGAGCAATCCTTTTTGAACCTCTTCCCTTGAGAAGAGTTCACTCTTCTATTAAACCTCTCCGAGGCTGGAGTCTACTATCATGTCCTGGCTTGGTGCATTTCAGCTTGACTTGTCCAATGTGTGTTAGAGGCACCAGTTGATGTGCGTTAATTGAAAATATGCCCTGTGGCACCCATGATGTTCGCTCCCCATCTGTAGTGAGATTGCATTTAAATGATTTCACTTGTGTTGGTCTGGGATGCTTTGTCAGCTAACGAGTAAGGCATATTCTACCTCTCTGCCTTACATAGAGTTTCATGTCTTCATCTAATTCATTACCTGACTCTATTATGAAAACTAGTGCCTCTATAACAGATGAAGTGGAATTTTGTGTAATGTGCTGTGTACGATAATGGAATAAATGCACAATGGTATTGATTCGTGATCCTTTATCTAATAAAAGTGAAGGCCTTCTCTATCAAGGTAGGGATTGTTTATCCTGGCAGAGTAAAATAGAAAGCAGTATGATGATTCCATTATACCTACTTTAAAATTAACTATAAAAATAAACATTTAAACATACAGAAATTTAAATAATAAATCTTTGTTTCTGTTAAGAGAACAATTAAATATTTCTGGCAGATTCAGAGTGTAGGCAGAGTTTGAATTACTTTTTACTAGAACTACTATTTGTTATCTACAAATCAGGCTCTTCAAGGACATGTGTGAATATAGCCCTTAAAAAGAAGATACATACTTTAGAGTCTTTTTAAAGTAAGGCCAGCAGAGAGATATATTCTCACCCTATCTTCATGTACTGATTCAAATATGGCTAATTGAGTGATTTATGGAATATAATGAATTCAGGGACTCAAGTTTGAAGCTACACATACAGTATGCTGCTGGCTAAGTCTGTAGTATTCATTTTCTGTCAAAAGTTCATTTTATACAAATTCAGATTTTCGTACAGCAGCAATGTATGCCTCACTCCTGCTATCTGTTCATACATATCATCTGAATAAAAGAGACTGTCCTCATGTATGTTAGCATATTTGGTTGTACATTCATTTGCACTCTTACATTTTGCTTCACGTTGTGGTTCAAATCCAGAGGATTTTTGTTTATCTGACCTGTCAGAGGTCAGATAAACAGAACACAGCACAAGTGAGATTTTCTTAATTTACAGTTTTTGACTGGAAACTCTCAAGTAGTTGTTTTTGTTGATTTTTTTTTAGATTTGCAGAGTACCGTATGTGTTTGTGTAAATTGGTTTATCTGTTGATCTGGTGGGGGGAGGTAGAAGCAGCATCGCCCTGATGTTTGAAATTATATTCCCAGATTCCCTGTAGTCTCTTTATCTCTTGCTGCTGGTAGGTTCAGGAATGCAAAACTTTTTCTGTACATTTTCTTCAAAAGAATGTGTGATTTAATCAAGTCTGATAGCCTTTCTTGTTAAAGACTGTTCTGGAAGACTCCAGATACAGGCAGGAGAGGCTAGCTGATTGCAGAACAGTAAAAAACTTCAAATATTTCTTCGTATAAAAGAAAAGCTTGACAAAAACAAAACAAAAAAAAACTAAACAGTACATGTCACTACGTATACAGAGGCTCACATAATGATATAATGTAATTTATATGAAAGACTGTACCATGTAATACAGTGGCTTACAAAAGCATTTAGACATCTTGAGCATTTTCTCACTTTGTGAAAAGATTATGATGCTTGGTTTTCTAGACTGATAATGAATAAAGAATCTTAAAAGTATGGCATGCATAAAACCTTACTGTATCAACACTTTGTAGATACAGCTTTTTCTGCATTCATGGCAGAAAGTCTTTAGGTGCATGTCTGCCTGCTGTGCACATTAAATTTCTTTCCCTTTTTTTCTTTACAAAATAGCTCAAGGTCACATTAATGTGAGCATCTGTGGAGATTTATCTTTAACTCTTGTCACAGATTTCAACTTGATTTAAATCTTCACCTTGTCTGGGCCAAGGATATACTTTGATCTACACCCTTCTTTTTGTAGTACTGTGCCTGTTATTGAGTTTTGTCTGGCTGAAAGGTGAACCTAAACCCCATTCTTTTAAAATTGATAACAGGTTATTTTTCCAGGATTCCTGTTACTAACTGTTCAACTCTGTCCAGCTTCCCCGTTCTTGCTCCAGAAGTTCATCCCCACAACATGATGGGGCCATCATCATACTGTATGGTTGGAATGCTGTTCTTAGAATAATCTCCAGTGTCAGCTTTTGTTGCAGGGGTAGTGAAAGCTAAATCATTTGTCTCAACTAAGCAGAGTGTCCACTATATTTCTTGTTTAAAACTGCAAATATGATTTACAGCTTTTTTCAATTACTTTTTTATGGCATTGTTTGAGTTGGCAAGCTTGCAATTGTACCATATTCTTTGCATCTATAGATGCAAAGAATATATGCAAAGAATATGCAGGTACTTGATGCTTAAACTTCTTAACAACTTAATTCATTCCTGACCTCTGCAGGAGGTGTGCAGGTGTTGAATGTTTACCTGTCGGGTGACTTTTAAAGGCTTTTGGTAATACTGGATATTTAACATCATCAGAATAAATGCAGCTGAACACAAACACCTGCAACACTGTTCTTTTTTTAAACATTTAAATGTATTGTTTTGCTCCCTCTTCATAATATTGTACTGACCTAAATTGGTCTATTACACAAACTTCAAATAAAATAGACTGAAGTTTGTGGTTGTAAAGTGAATAAATTAGAAAAAGTTCAATAGTTATAAACATTTTAACAAGGAGCTTTAGTGTTAAGGTTGGACCTTAGAAAGTCATGAAGGACTAGTTGGTAAATAAATGCAGCAAAACTGAGTATTGTATGTTTTTTAAATTATTTCCTTTGTGGATAAGGAAGCAAAATGTAATGTATGAATCCAGTCAGTGCTGAAAACAAGACCTTCTACATAATTGCTCTGTGTAAATTCTGCCTTTTGCATTAAAATGACAGTATGACTGCTTTCCTGTGGAAAAGCAGAACCAGATTCATGTATATATTTTATATGATAATTAGTCTTTCTGGCTCTTCCTTTTGCGATAATATAATTATTACCTTTAAAACTCTCCTCAGTCCTCACTTCCACATCTCCTGAGAACCGCTAACGGTTGGATAATTTTCCTTGCATTCTCTTTGCTCCTTCCTCGGCTCTTTGAGTGACATACATAACAGGAGAGAAATTAAAGTGTGCGGGGGTGGGCGGGTGTGTGTGTGTGTGTGATTTAAAGTGTTTTGTAGTCTATTTTGGAGAAGTGCCTGTAGACCAGTCCATTGAACGAACTGGCTTGAATTCATTTTGAACAATCCAATTTTTACTATACTTGTCATGATTATATTTAAAGAACAGAATGAGCTTTCATTTCTTTTGATGAATTACATTTTTATGAATTTATTGATATGTAATGTGGGCATGGAAAGACCATCAAAACTCACAAAAAATGTAACTACAAATTATCAGCTTTGGGAAACTTGTGTTATATAAAACTTGTGATGGTTATTTGATGCTGCACATTTTCACTACAATATGTTTGGCATCTGAATATATTGTTTTCTACTAATGTATACGGATCTCTTTAATTTTGTATAGGTAAACCATATTATAGACTTTAATATGTGGTTGTTGCCTGGATACAATATGGTGTGTGCTTTTAAAAATCAATCTGACAATTTCCTAGAAGTAATTTCCACCTGCCACGATGACCATCTAGTCTAGTCTAGACTCATTTTCTTGGTGGAAACTTCTTTTTTCTCTGTCAAATTATTGAAAAAAATATATGAAGCTGTGTTGGTTGTGTTAAAATTGGTAAAATCATGTCAGGGGAACGTGTTTTGCTTCAAGCATACTGAGAGTGTATTACTCTTTTTTAAATGGTCTTTTGTATGTTTTTTATTTATCACATAGTTTGATGTGACAAGAGCAATAACTATAGGAATTCCTGCTGTAAAATGTTCAACCTTATGCACACAAAGCTTTGTTTCTTTATTTTTGTAGAACAACAAACTCAGTGTGCTCACATTCAGATGTGGAGCGATTAACCCATAAAATACCACAACTTATTAAATTACAATTTTCCCCTCGGGCCATTCTACAGTGTTTGGCTGTTAGTTATCTTAATGAGGCCCCAAGTGAACCCCTCTGCCCCAATCCTGGGCCTCTGATAAACTGGTGGCCAACGCTTACTTCCACTCTGACTCACATTCAACTCAACTGTCTCAGTATTCTGCAGCAGCATGTGCATGCACTGGAGATAGAAGGCAGCTTTCCTTTGCTGTAACTTTTTCAAACTTTACTTTTTAACTGGTTAACTGTTCTCCCTTTCTTCTATACAATTTAAATTTGATATGGAAATGATGTTCCTAATTTGTAATCAGCATTACTTCTTTTGGGTCCCACTGAAAAATACTTACAAATGTACAAAAGGAGAATAGTTTTTCTTCATTTTTGGAACCAAATGGAAAGAGAATGCTGCAAAAAAAGTGAAACTGTCTGAAGCTGAATCTTTTTTTCTGCTCTGTTCTTGTCCTCTGCATATCCTGTCCAAGTTTCCTTCATTTTCACTTTCTTGAATTAGGATAATTAACTCTCCTGACACACTATGCAAAGTAATCAAATCTCTGCTTTGGCACTATATGAATTAGCCTAAAAGTCTAATTCACTGGTCTCTGCCCTCTTTCTCTTTCTCACACCACACCCCCACAATGCCCCCCAACTCATCCCCTCTCAAAGGTTGGCATTTATCCCTCATTCTAATTAGTTGGGCTGCAGGATTGATGTATGATGTTCTTATCTAAATCATACAGAAAAGAGGAAATGTCCACTGGATGACTGGCAGAAAGACACCCAAAGAGATATATATTCATAAGAATAACAAAGGGGATACCAACAGCTGGCATATGCCCAAATGCCCAAACTTCTCAGATAAGCAGCATTAATTGAGTTATTTACAGATTCTGAAAGTGTGAATTCCAAACTTTCTAATGATGCCAAACAAATAGAAAAATAAAGATGAAGAAGATATGATTATTTGAATGCTAACATTCTGCAAACAAGCTTTGTGAAAACAGTCCTCAAAGGTTGTTCTGTTACCTGATGAGCTCTCTGGGGATGTTAACAAAGGCTGTTCATTGACGTTGTTAACCCCAGTCCCCGGTATTAACTGTGAGCAGGTATGATTGAGAATTTGGCAGATAAAAGCAACAATTTGCCTGGTTTGTCTTGTTTTAGATATATACATTTTTTAGAAGTTTCAGCATTTGTCCCATTTACCAATAATGGTGTGAGCTTCTGTCTTGTTTCATATCATATCATTAGAGCCACAGCAGTGCAGAGATCTGTGTACCTGTGTTATACTGTATGTGTCCTAATTGCGTATTAAAAACAATAAAAGTTTCCCCCACCTTCCTGAAGCAGCTCAGATTTAATCTGAAAACAAGCTGAATTCAAATACAAGGTTGACTGTTTTAAAATTTCTCAAACTGGCATTCAAAGCATGGGTTGGTTTCTTTATAACTTCAACTAGTATTTTGCCAAAAAACAGCAATCACTATTTTTTCAGAAGTTAGTCGGTATTCATCCTCGCTCTCCATTTATGCTGTGGTGACTTGTTCCTGGTTTTGCAATGCCACATCACAAATATCCAGTAAATCTGTTATGCTCTGTGTTTTTCTGTGTATTTATTTTGAGTTTCTGTCTGAGTCTCCCTGCTGTCCTGTCTTACCCTTTGATTGCTTGCTGTTGTGTCTCGTTTCCTTGATTACTCCCTGTGTATTTAACCCCACCTGTGTTCCTGGGTCCTTATCTCATTTGGCGTCTGTTCTGCTGTGTGTCTGGTCAGTCCATTTGTGTTCTCTGTTGCTACCTATGTTGAGCCTCAGCTTCCGCTCAGCAGTGGTGCCAGGGATTTGAACTTGTGTGATCATTGTTGTGTTCTGTTTTCTTGGATTATTCCTCATTAAAAACCTTTATTACTCATCTTACCTGGGTCTTCAAGCATCTGCCTCACCACCACCTCACAACACATCATGACAAAATACATGGCTGTTTGGCTATGTTGATTTAACACAACATAGATGTTTCAACACAGTGCAATAAGCACCAATAATAGTTTCATTTCTTGCATTGCTAATAAAGGTGAATCTATTTGCATTTACACTGAGTTCTACTGATTAAAATTGTCATATACCACTATAGGCTAAAGTTTTTAAGTAATCAAAATGGCTTTCTGTTGTTCCTTATTCCATAATATCTTTGCTTTGTGTGGTGCTTGAACCACACATAACCAAGAACTGATTATAGTTCTGATTGCAGCTAAAAGTAGCTGCAACAAAAATAGGTTAATATTGAAGGTGTCAGATTTATTAAATATCCATGTTGCATCAGACTTTCTCAGCAAACAAACATTTATATTTACACATATAAATACTTTTGTTACTGGCTTTCAATCTGTCCAATACAAAGTAAAAAATGATCAAAATACATGCTTATAATTGCTAGGCTTACAGAGCTAATATATAGATGCTGTTTTTCTACTGACCTCAGTTGATAAGTATTCTCTTGTTTTGTACAGTTATTTATGTTCTTATTTTGGCCCCAGACATCTTGCCTTAGAGATGTGACATTGGGTCATTCTGTTCCTGACATACATTACAGAGCCAACAACATGCTTCTGAGATCGTTGGCTGGACTTTGAAATTCCATCCACTCCCACAGTAACCAGTGGTGGGAGAAGAAACGGCTGGTGTTCATCTTTATTGTGCTGACTGTTGTACAAGAAGCCAGCACCTCTTTCTGACCATCGAAATAAAAAATGTGTAAAAAGAAATAGTCCAACAAGTTGATGTTGTTCTGGTTAGAGAGCAAAGGGTTTAAAGACTGCAGAAATTATGCAGCCAATGAAGAACAGTGCATCCTTGAGATTGAAAAAAGATTTGTTTTGGTTTGCAAAATGTTGCATAGCTGTAATGGCTGTAATAGTACTGAATATGCACATGTTTTAGGGATTTTAGCTTAAGGTCTTTAGTGGTTTTAATCTATTTGGTACTTGGTGTTGCAGATTGGGGACTAATTTAAAAAATCACTATGGATTTTGATATGTTTAGTTGCATTAGAAAAAATATATGTATTTTTGGTTGTTCAACAGAAACCAGGCTTTTAAAATAAGCCAAGCTAAAAAAAAAAAAATCTGGTAATTTGGTGAATTGTTTTTAAACTTACATTGCTAAAAAAAAATCTTTATAGTTTTTTTTGATGTTAACTGTAATAGTGGAGAACCGAGCAGGAAAAGATTAGTAACATACCTTGCATAGGAAGGCAAGAAACTCCTTGACTCTCACACAGTACAAAAGTAGTTTCGTTGGCTGCCAGATAAGCTAAGTAATAACAGTTCCATCTCAGCTAATTTTAGCTCTGTATTGAATGTGTCACCACTGGTATTCACTGCAACATTTCTGGCTGAGTTTGGCTGGGTATTCTGCATGCCTGCTTTTTCCATCTTAGTTTTCACATTCTGATTTAATATATATAATTTTTTTCCAGTCTTAATTTTTTTGGGGTGAATTACACTACCTTAATCTTGGAATCATTACATTTGTCTGTTTCTTTTTGTGTATAGTAGGTCTTAACTCAAAGTTTTTGAATATGACCTTAATGCATATCATGTAGAATTTCAACAACTCAAGAAATTTCTTTTTAGTTTAATGCCAAACACTTGATAGAAATACATGTCACCTTTCGTCTTTTACAAATATTGGACACGTTCACTTGTTTCTTCTGCTGTGTTTTTTTACCATCAATTTAGGAACTAATGACAACTGTGACACCATTTAGCGTCCACTGACTCAGTTTAAGCTCACATTTTTAATGGCCTCTCGAGAGTCTAGATTGCCTGATGGAAATTTGGTCATCTGCACCTGCCTGCCATTGTCTGTCAAGACACACTGCAGATATTCACTGATCTACTGCAGTTTAAGTACTGCCACTTAAGGTTTGCTGCCACTCTCATTGTAAAATGTAGTAGCTACAAAGAAAATACTGAATCCTCAGCTTCTATTCTAAATATATATTTTAGCTATATGTCTTATTTGAAGCTTTAACTTCTTAAACTTAAGTCAAACACCAAATATATCTTAATGCATTAATACACAAAGTGGACAGTTTACAAACTGAAAAATTGTTCCCTAAGTTAGGCTAAATTGAAAACTATGTTTGAGTGATAAACTGTGGTTCACCTGAGTCAAAAATTATTTTAATTTGGTTGACAAAGATGTTTAAGCAGTTCATATTAAAACAAGTGGATGAGGATGGAAACTTTGGGAAACTTGTTGTAGCAAAGGTTTTTATAGACTACTTGATTGATGTTAATTTCTCTTGTTTGCAGCAACTCAAAATAAATTAAAATATTTTTCTACATGTGTTTGCAGCAAAGACTAAGATATTTACAGACCTTTCACCTCACTGTTGGTGGTTAAAAAGCTAGCTATATGCTTCTGGAAATTGACCCTGAAAGTTTGATAGAACTTTGCTCCATCTCTTCAGGTAGAATACATTTTTATGTATATGTATATATATATTATTTTAGGTCCAAAGCTAAGCTGCTATTTTAGGCTACAGTCTGGACTTGGGCTTGGTCTGCCCAAATTATTGAGAGTGTTTTCCGAAACCACTTTTCATGGCAGCTGGTTTGTGCTCTTTTTAGAATGCATAGGTTTCTGGAAACTCTTATTGTGTTAGTTTTCTCTTCTGTTTTTTATTCTTCTTCATTGTTTGTATTTCTCTGTGGTAAATGCATTTTGCAAACTTTTTAAACATAGCAAAAAGTTGTTGCACTAAGTTGTAATGCTTACAACTAAGTGTGCAAGTGAGACTTGTGAAATACATCATGAAACATGTTTTTTTTTGGGGGGGGGGGTGAAGATTTGTCAAAGAAACAAATCTGCCTTTATTTCATGCACCTGTTGTTTATTGAGAAGCTAATGCCTCAATTATGTTTTAAAAACAACACAAACTTTACTGTTGAATTATCAGCTTTTTGTTAAAATCTTGTTTAAAGAGGCCATTTAAGAAAAAAATCTTATAATAAAATTTGCATACTGACAATGGAAAATCTAGTTTATCCACTCCATGTTGTCCACTGCTGTAGTTGTTATTGGCCAGAGGCAGGCCACACTCAGAAGCCTTATCAATATGCAAATAGGACAAATAACATTGCATGCTCAGACTTATTCCAAAGGTCAGTGTAGTGAGTTACTATTTTTTTGGACTGTGAGTGAACAAAGTTTACAGATACTGTACATGCGTATGGGGAAGGTGCAAAATCCACGCAGAAAAACCCAGTTTCAAATTTAAGACCTTTTTTGGTGAGATCACTGGTCTATATAGGGAGATGAATACAAATGCAGAGCACACTTTTTTGATTTTTATTTGTAAAAAAAAATTTGTAATTGCATGAGTGAATTATTGTTTGTCTTATGTTAACTTGCGATGGATGGGCAAAAAGGATGCACCTCTCCCTGCTCAATGACCAAAGAAGTTCCATCTTCATTTAATCAGATCTGAGGATGTAGGATTGATGTCACCAGTCACAAACTGATAGGTGGTGATGATTATGACGATCTTTTGTGATATATTCAACTTTAGGCAAAGATTTAAGCAATCCAATTTCTTTTTTCATTCTTATTTCCATATTTTTACCTAGTGCAATGAGATTGAGTAGATAAATATTGAATGACCTCAGTGCAGAAACAAGAAGCAGTTGCCTTTCTCATGGTACGAATATAAGTGTGCTGGCACAGGAACTAATGGAAAGAAGCTCATTTCCATGAAGTATTATGTATGCAAGTTGTCAGCTACTTCAAGAAGTGTTGACATTAGTTGCTGACTGCTTGATACATGCTCCCAGTCTACACATGCCTAATTAGTAGGAATTTGTCTAGAGATGTCTTGTTCTGTTTACAATGTTTATTTTGCTCAGTTTAATTGAGTCTTGTAAATAATTAAGAAAAATTTGAGATAATGAAAATAATAATAAAAAGAAAATATTTTTATTGTACTGCTAAATGATGACAAGGAAAATACTCATAGAGAGAATTATGATTTGCTAACTTTTACTATTTTATTCTTTGAGAAGCCTACACTAAAAGGATTAGTTTCAAAATTGAAAAATCACAATTTTGTATGAATTTTATGTTTAAGTTTTTTAGTGGACCATTGATAAACAAAATCCTTTAAAATCAGCGAGACAGGAAATTATTCCACAACCAAAGGAGGAAAAGGAGTAATCTTTTTCAATTATTCTTTGTGCATTTTAGTGGAAGTAATGATTTTTTCTTCTTCCTTTTTTATAACATAATTCTCAGCTGTGAGTGGGTAGACAGAAACTAAGATCAGCGACAGAATGAGCATCTAGAACATTATTATTAAGGAAGAATAGATTTCCAAAAGAAGAGTCACAGACTCAATGATACTGAGCATTGTCTTAGGAGGAGTTACTGTCAGTTACATTTTTTTTCTCCTCAGTCTATTCCTTATATCATCAGATATGAGTTGCAGTTTCTGAATTCCTATGATCAGTTTTAAAAAGATTTTTAGATAAGTTCTTACTTGTCAGTTTAAGATTAGAAAACCTTTAGTCATTTTTGACATGTTATGGTAGTTAAGTCAATATATCACTCCATTCAGAATGAGTTGATGTGACTAGACTTGAATATTAATATACATTTACAAGCTTTATTTTAAGATAATTGCCAAAATATATTATTACTTCATGTGAACTGTTACAAATTAAATAATTTTGAATAATTAGTTAATTTATTCATTCGTAGAGCAGATCTAAAAATACAGTTGCTGTACAACTGAAATATAAGCAACTGCAGCACAATGAAATAAAAGTAATCGGATTATCAATAAAACATAAAGAGCTTTAAAAGAAAAAAAAAACATTATTCAATTTATTGAACCAGAATATCACAATCAAACAGAGCAGAAAGGTTGTTTAAAGAGATTCTGAAATTATGAGCAATTCATAATCACATCTCACAACCCAACATTTTTATAGATAATTTTGGAACTGAGGAGGTTTACAGTATTTTTCAATATAATAGTCACAGCACACAGCTGACTGACCAAAGACTTAGTTAGGTATGAGACTGTGACATAAACCTTAAAGCAACAACTAGCCATGCCTATTCTTATTCAATTGCACTGATCAACTCTTCCCACAATTTTTCCATCTCATTGTAATTCACAGTCATTTATTTGTGCAGTACATTGTTTGAGCAGCCAGTGGGAAGAATACCTTCGATGAGTTACATGAATGCAAGTCTAAAACCGAGAATGAACACAATTGTTCTCCCAAACTGCTGAGGTAGGCTAATTGGCATACAGCAGTAGGTGAAATGAAAGCTGTTTGGATTATGCAAAAAGCCGTTTTTCCCCTGCATTGTTGATTTAAGGATGCGATCCCAAGAGCTTTCAGCAACCTCTTCATGTTTTTGTTTGATTATTTTGTAAGGATTTCCTGATAATGTTTTTGTCCCCACCAGAGATCCAGGTCGTTTAACGTTGAATACCTGCTTATTCCAAAAGTAACATAACACTTGCAATTTGTTACTCCACAAGTCTGCCAACACCACAAATCATAGCTAAATGTAGGGTGATATCAAACATAACCACATAAGTATGTCTAAGTCAAAGAGATGGGCCTTTTTAAAAATTGATTACAAAATTGAGTTTGAGATTTAAAAAAAAGATACAGTATACTGATTAACAAATAGATGTATAACTGGCTTGTCACACACTATTTTAACACAGGAAGGCCCCTTCTGTCTGCTCTTGTCCAGCGCTGTGACTCCTCTGCTTGCCCTCTGACTGCTTGCCTCTTGTACTGTGCACGAAGAGCACTTCACACTTCCCTAGTGAAACCAGAGCCTTACCTTCAGCCTCCTGACTTGCCATGTCCTTTGGGCTATTTTTACTCAAGCAGAGGCTACAATTGCTGAACCCATACCACAGCCTGCTGAGCTGGAGCTGCACTATGGTGGTGGTGGTGTGTAGGTGTATCTGCATGGGTGTGTGGCTGAACTAATTGTAACAAAGTGTGTCTATAGAATTGCTCCTAAACTGAATTTGCTTGTACTTAGTGATCATGAGATATAGTCTCACGAGAAACATAAACTACCTACGAATTAAAGAATTTAAAGGTACCTGAAGCATTTTTCAAATTATGTTATCATCCAAAAACTGACTCATGAGTATAGTCATATATTATGTAAATATATCAATTAACTTACTCACATTGACTAAACAACACGCGTTCAGCAATTGACTGATCAGTCAGTCAATTGATCTCTCAATTGACTGACTAATAGTTAAGTGAATATCTTGAATCAGCTAAAAGGTCACATGGGATGGGGATTCATCATTATTTGCCTCTGATCAGGTTATCACAAAACCATAACAACTTTTAGGTATAAGGCATGATTGAAACCTGTGGTCTCGTGAAATCTATTTGCATCATCAGAATGTCAAGATGACCTGAAAGGGGATTTAAGTTGAGGACAAAGCTCATCCTGCGCTGCCCCTCTAATCGCTTGGCAAGCTATTACAGCTGGCTTACCCATGTATCACACTTTGTGCTGGGGTTCTTTATCCCACCCTCTTGAAATTCATCCATATTCATCTTATTTTTTTTACCAAATCGCTTCTTTTTTAGAGCTCTGTTTTATTGCAACCATCTCATTTATTGATTTTTACAAACCTTTTCATCCTATTCATTCTACACATCTCTCTTTTATGGCCTCTTTTCTCCTGCTTGTACCCAAACCACAAGTGACAATTAAATTTGTTTTAACAACACTCAGTTCTTTCAATAGTTTAGTCTTGTTCCCTATAATATCCATTGTTTTTATTATTTGTAATTCATACTTTTCTGTCTTTCACGGCGCCATCTGGAGGGGTTTACCATGTCATTTGCTGACCGTGTCAAACAGTTATTCAGCAGACCTCTCTTATTCTCTCTTCTCTTTGGTTGAGACAGTGGACTTATATTGTTGTGATGTGGTCCGTGCTAGTGAAATCAGATTAAGTCAATGAACCGGCTGTGTCTGTTCTCAAAGGGTAATTGATTGTTCAGCTGTGGAACACAAGCAAGAAGATAAAATCACAAAACAAACTCAAACCAACAGTGAGGTGTTAAAAAGTGTTCTACTATGCAGGTACCTGCAGTGTGAAGTATATATTGCTAAGAAAATATATTCCCCGCTTACAGTTTTCTTATTTTTTGTCATAAATATGCGTTTTATATCTTTAAACAGATTTTAATATTGACAATAATAATAAACTTCACTGACCACAAATGTGGAAATTTGCCTTTAGCTTCAGATGGTGGTTGAAAACTCTCACAATATGTGATATAAAGGATTGCTACAAAATCATAAAGTTTCAAACCAACAACAGGCACAGCTTCTGATCTGAATAGTTGAGTAGCTGTCGTGTTCTGTGTTTTCTGTGTGTTAATTTCGAGTTTTCTGTGTCCTTGAGTCTCTTCGTTGTCCTGTCCTCCCCTTGATTGTTCCCAGGTGTGTCTCGTTCTGTGATTACCCGCTGTGTATTTAACTCCACCTGTGTTCCTTGTTCCTTGTCGGGTCCTTGTCAATTCGTTGTCAATGTGTGCGCTACCTGTTGCTGGACTTATTTATCATTAAAATCATCATAATTCATCTTACCTGGGTCCGCTGCGTCTGCCTCACCGCACCATCTCGTGACAGTAGCATTATTACACTTGGGGGGGGGGAATGTAAGTAATCTTGGTTGCATTTACTGCCCTGTTTTGCTTTCCCCAAATACAGGGGTGACTTAATTAACCCACAATTTGTTGGGTCTTTTCGTTTTGACTGTCATTTATATACATTTCCCAGTAGATAGACCAGAAGAACCTGAGTAAATACAAAAGGCAACAGTGGATTTTTTTGGAAGATGTGTGTCACAAAAAAACCCAAATATGGTTATGGTTGTATTGGGTTGCTTTGCTGCTTCACGACGTCCAGCAGAAGGTCCTGAGGGAGATTATCCTAATGTGGGTATTGGAAAACAATCTATGGAGGCAGTAGGGC
Source organism: Xiphophorus couchianus (assembly GCF_001444195.1). NCBI lineage: Eukaryota > Metazoa > Chordata > Actinopteri > Cyprinodontiformes > Poeciliidae > Xiphophorus > Xiphophorus couchianus. The sequence goes on from NC_040247.1 coordinate 9,675,738, forward strand.
AAAACCTCCTCCACATCTATATTTGTCAACCTAAACCAGGATTATTCAACCCCAGTCTTTACTTCAGCACACCTGAATTAAATAATTAGAACTTGACTGAATACTGAGGAGTTAGTCAAGCCATTTAATTCAGGTGTGTTGGACCAGGGACACATCTAAATGTTGCTGAACACCAGGCCTTGAGGATTAGTGTTGAATACCCTGATTTAAAGCATTTAATGAGGCCACAAAATGCAAAAAAAACCCCAAAAAACAGAAGAGATTTGTCAGCCATCAAAGTCTTTATACCGCACATGGATCTGTATTTCCCCCTATGCATATGGTTTTCTCTGCTTTGGTTTTCCCTAGGATTTTAGCTTAACTGACTCTAAAAAGGTGTAAAGTGACTGCAGCCTTTTGGCACCTGTCCACTGGAGTGAATAATCTTGGGTGTAGAGTGTTGAGATCCTTGTTATTGCTCCTGTCCCTATGGTCCATGACTTCCCCAAAAGAACCAGCTGTGCTTGGTGACCCATGGCATTGTGCTGGTGTACAACTAAAGTGAATTGCATACCAGTTATCCTTCCACCTGGTGCTCAAGGAATGTCCTCCTCCAGAATTATGAGAAAGGAGAAAATTAAGATAAAACCAACTACTTTTCATTATGTTTAAGTTGTTTTTACACATGAAGCTGCAATGAGTCTGCTATGAGTTGTCAAAAATGGGCTTAGAGACTATTTAAAACAGCTCCTAAGTGTGGTACTTTTTAGTTTGTAACAAACCTGAAGGATCCATTTTGGAAAAAAATCTTTATCGTTTCGTTTTGCAGTGCTTCATCTTGCTCACTACCCAATTCTCCCTCTCCCTGGCTCTTTTACAGTGAAATACATCAAGGACATGTCTGCATTTTTTAAAAGCGCCGGTTCCCCTGGAGCAAACCTCCCTTGGGATTCTCCCCCCTCTACACCTCAGAGGAGCAATGAGGTCTTCCCCATCGAGGTGAAAGAGCCTCGCATCATCCCACTGAGGATGTGCCAGGTGTCGCGGAAAGAGTGCCCCCCAGACACAGAGAACAGGTACTACATGTTAGACATCTATCACTTAAATGTCATGTTTAATTCAGTTAATATATTTCTCAGAACCAAGCTGAGGCTGAATGACAAGTTACAAAATTACTTTGAAAGATTATCGCAAAAGGGATTTTTTTTTTTATGTCTTACTTTGATATTCTCTTTAATATGTGAAACTTCCTCTTCAGCCTGAAGCTTTGCTCTCTTTGAGGTTTTTCTTATTTTTTTAACAGGCCCTTTTTTCCATTTTCTTTCCTCCCTCCCCCGCCTCCTTTAATCACACTTGCCAGGTATTTCGAGGTGATTTCATCCAACAGAAAGAACTCGATGTTCCTGCGGGCAAAAGACCCAGCCATGGCTCAGTCGTGGTACAATGCCATCCAAGCTGCTGCTGCCAGCCTTTTACCACAAGTGAAGGAGGAGATGAAGAGCATGCAACCTGGCATGGATGTCAAACATTTGGGCTGGCTTACAGAGCAGGTATGGAAGGATACTGGGGTACATGGGAAAAGAGTCAAAGGACTTGCTCTTCTTTTCTAAATTTTTTAATTGTATTTTTTGTACTCAGTTACCCTTTTTACTCTCTAGGCTCAGTTTTCTCAATATACTTGTTGGTTGTGGAAAACTCTTAGATTCTCCACATTTGAGACAAGCTAGCAAAAAAAACAGTAAGACTTATCTTAAAGTCTTAAATTTTAAGATACAGTAAGTCTGAAACTTTAAGATAAGTTTGAAAATTTCAAAAACTTGATGTTTTCATCAAATGTCATAAATACAGTGCCTTTTAACAGTAATTAAATTCCTTCACGTTATTCACAATAATGTAAATAATGAAATGTTCCTCAACTCTGATACTGCATCGCCATTCACATGTGGTAAAGACAAAACTAGTTACATAACCAGATTAGCAGTTTTCTTCAAAAAACAGCTTGTTGATAGCATCATTTACCATTTAAAGAGTTTACTGAGGCGGTTGGTTCACTGACAGCTCCTCCAGGACCTCATACTCCTGCAGATCAAAATAGATCTGATAGAAAAGAACTTGGTGTCCCCGAATATTGTGAGCTTAACCCTCAGTGCCGTATCTGCCATCAAAGTAATTTTGATGCACTGCTTTTTTTACAGAGATACATATCTTTTGGGTTGCCTGCACAATTCACCAGAATATGTGTTTTAAAATTAAAAAACATATTTTTCTGTGTTTTTACAAGTAATTTGCTATTAGTAGTAATTTACTACTAGCAATTTAATAGTAAATTACTACTAAATTACCACTACTGCAACCAATATTAGCCTGCTACTACAGCAATTAATAGCAGAAAATATTTTAATTTAAAAATAGATGCAGCCCCTCAAATCTGTAAAATATTTTGTCCTTTTATAGTCAGATGCCTGTCTTGGGTTAAACCTTTCCTTTCTGGGTGTGACTTGGAAACAGTGATTCATGAGTTAGAAGGTCACACGGATCAACATCTGCAACAAATTTATGTGATGTTTGAAAAAAAAACAATAGAAGGTAGTAAAAGTGGTTTTAACCCTTTTTTAACATATTGACTATACAGTCTTCCATGAGTGGGTCTTTTTGGACCCGTATTTAAGTGTTTAAATCAATGTGTTTTTATGCTACCTTTGTCATTTTGATTCAAAATAATGCTTAATATGATACTTTCTGCTGTGTTTTATTTCACACAAGAATTATTTCATGTTTGAAATATTTTCATTTTAGCTTTTTTGAGCATTTTTAGAAGAAATTGTAGAACATTTGTGATGATTTGTAAAACATTTTTAAAACGAAATGACAACAGCAATTTTACGGCAGCAATGTTGGAACAATGTCAGTGTCCATTATGTGTGTGCGTGTGTGTGGGATAGAAAGAGCACATTTCTTGAAACTAGCTAGCTAACCATGCTAGCTAACATTACTGTCTGTATTCTATTGTGCTGTGTGTATAATGCATGTGAGGGTGTGTATGTATGTGCATTTTTTTATCCATCCATCCACCCATCTTTTTCCATTTATCCAGGGTCAGGTTGCGGGGTCAGCAGCCTAAGAAGGGAGGCCCACAGTTTGCTCTCCCCAGCCACTTGTTCCAACTCCTCCGGAGTAAACCCAACTCGTTCCTAGGCCAGTTGAGAAACATAGTCCCTCCAGCGTGTCCTGGGTCTTCCCCGGGGGCCTTTATTTTTTGAGACAATAAAAGAAAGAACATTGACCACATTGATCAACAGGTTTCGCATGTCATTCAACACATTTTCTCTTGGTTTTCTTATCCAGGGTGTCAGACACACACAGAGAGACACAAGCACAGGCGCTATATTTTATGCACAATAAAATATAGGCAGGAATGTTAGCCAGCTTGATTAGATAACTAGTATTGGCTAACTTCAAAGAAGGCTAATAGGTTGATTTGTGACAATAACACCGTCACAGCACTGATGATCGACACACACACACACCCCTTTGTGAGGTAAAAATAAAGATAATAATTATATGTAAAAGTTCTTGCTTTGTAAAATATTATTATTCAGGGGTGAGACTTAGGATTCAGTGTGTGTGGTTCACAAAAAAATGTTTTCCTGACAGTCACAGTTGGTAAGAAACAAAGATTCCCATTAAATTCCATAGAAAATGAATGCGGCTCCTTTTGGACCCACTCACGGAAGAATGGGGTAGTAATATAAAACATGCTATTTCTTTAAATGTATAAAAGGTAAATTTAACATTTTAATTGCATGATATCAATAACATGTTTACATGTTAGAACAATAACATGTTGAGGAATACCTGGAATATGAAGTGATGAAAACTTTTCATAAGATAAGATTTATTTGTCGTCATCAACAGATTACAACGAGATTGAGATTTGCTCGACTCGAGTTAAGATGCAGATCTTTTCATTACAAAGATATTGCAAAAAGATGACCTCACCGGGTCCAAAAGGACCCATTTATGCATCAAGGTGTTCAGTTTAACTTAAGGATTGCTGTATGTACCCTGAAAGAGTGAGAGGCATTTAATTTCAGTCTGATATAATTGTCTGTGTGTGCAGATGTCCCAGGGTCCAGAGAAACCTCTCTTTGCAGTGTTGTCAGAGAAGGACCTGCTTCTGTATTCCTCCTTTCCTGAGAGCAAAGAGAGCCTAAGGAACCCCACCAAGAGTCACACCCTCATCACAACCAGGTTAAAATTCTAATTTCTTTACATCAGAGGTGCCCAGAGTGCATCGTGGTGGCTCTTGGTTCAAATTTGTTGCCCTTATGCAGATGTTTGGTAGAGATGGAGACATCTTTTTAATACATAGCTTGAAATTTAAATGTTCTATTTAAGCACATATTTAAATAGAAAATGTTGGGTCCATCGCAGTGTTTGTCTTTCATTTTAATGACATAGTAAATTGAGCCACAGACATCCAGCAGCTTTTACAGCAGAGATTTCTGAGCTTAGACCAATATCCCATTCAATTTAAGAGAATAAAGTTTTTTTATGTTTCAGATCTATAATAATTTACTGACCCCTTTTCAACAAAAATCTCACTTCTTTTCTCATTATATTGTATGTTAAGTTTAACATTGAGCTGATAAAAATGTATAAATCCTTCACAAAAATTATGTTTGTGTTTAAAAATGTATTTTTTGTGACCAGTTGGTACCCTCAACTTGCTGATTTTGACCCATGTGGCAGAAACCTTAGAATTTTCTTCTCTTCATACATCGCACACACCAAATCCTCACTTTTAAAAGTAACTGTCATACATACACTTTGTGCCTCGCCCTGATCAGTTTGTTTTTTTTCTCCACTGGTTTGTGAGCTCATGCTCACACTTTCCATAACTGAACCACTGAACAGTTTGTGTCATAACTTCCATAGCTTTAGTTGGAAAACATTAGTCCTCATAGGAGCTATGAGTCATGTATGTTTCCGTCACTCTCTCTGCTGTGGATTCTGCACCTTGTTTTCCACATAGGTAGCAGTTTCATCTTTAACCACAGTCTATCCTATAATTCCTAATTGCAATCTTTTCAGCCACATTCTGGTGATATTTTCTTCTTTCTCCCCAAAGGCTGGTCCACTCTGGTCCTGGAAAAAGTTCCTCTCTATTGGACTCTGAGTTGTCATTCGGCTTGCGTTCAGGCACCAAGCAGGGCGTAGAGACTCATGTGTTCAGAGTGGACACTGCCAAGGAGCTGTCCACGTGGACTCATCTGTTGGTCGAGGGTTGCCACAATGCTGCAGAACTCATCAAGGAGGTCACAGCAGGTAAAAAGATCCAAAATACCATATCAATGTCTGTTTTTATAGTTGCTAAGTAAAGAGCAGTCGCTGATCTCTTCTAAAGTAAAAATATAACACTGCTGTGGGTTTGAAATTCATTGATTTGGTTCTTACATTAACATATCACAGTTAAATTGTATTTCTTACTTTGTTAAGGTTTCATAAAGCATCTTCACTGCTCTAGTCTAAGTATGTTACTGACTTATTGAACAGTGCCCTAATGCACACTCAGCACATTGCATTCAATCACTAGATAGAGTAGTATCATTACACTGCCATCTGGTGGTAATATTAGGTGGTACAGAAAGACATGGATTTTGAATTAATCTAAATTAACGTTTACATCAAGTAAAGTTTAGAGAAATTTTGATTTCATGGGAGTAAAAAGCTTGAATGCTTCTTTTGTCATGTCAGCATATTAAGGCGTCACAGTCCAAAAAGACTACAGGAAAGATTTAAATCTCTGTCCAGTATTAACATTCCCTCAACTTGGTCAGGTTTTAAACTATCTTTTTGTGTGTGTGCAGCCTGTAGTTGGAATGGAAAAGAGTGCATGCTGGGAGTCCACATTGACGACGGCTTCACGCTATTCACAGATGAAATGGGTGTCAGGAAAAATATTCTCCTCCAGCAGCCTTTTGAGCGCCTCCGAATGTCCTCAGATGATGGAGTCCGTATGATGTTTCTCGACTTTGGAGGCCCGGAGGCTGAAATTGTAAGAAACACTTTATAGGTTGTATTAAATAATTACTAACAAAAAATTTTCTGTGTGTGGGAGGATATATTGAATGTGTCGAACATGAAAGCAGGACTGTGATTGGGGACAGTCTGGTGAATTGATTAGCACAGACATGGAAAAGTTGCGCATATCAAAGGAATTGTCCTTTTGTGTGCAAGGAAGCAACAAGGTTAATAAAAAAAAAACATACAAAAAGAGACAGATTTTTTTTAGTAAAATATATCTAGAAATTAATCATAATCACTCAGAAAAATATGTCAGTTCAAAATATGTAAGTTCTCCAACTAATGTATTCACCAGCATTTAGGGGATGTATATAAGAAGAAAAATGTTACTTGTTTAAAAATATCTACAGTCAGAGTAACAACTAAAAGTTTAAAACTGTTTACAAGGATTAAAGTTTGTCTTTGCTCAATCAGCAGAGATTGTAAAGAAGATAAAACATCTCCAAACTCTTAACAAACTGCTCCAAAGAGCATGTTGGAGTCAAGTCACCATCACAACTATAAGATCTGATCTGTATCCAGGGGCCTTGAAAAGCAGCTCTCCTGTCCTACCATCACGAACATACTGTATCTTTAACATATGCGGCGAACTTTTGTCAAATGAGACTTAGAGTTAGATTAAACATTAGGCCAAAATTCTCTGTAGATTTGTGTAGAGTAAAACAAGGGACAAATATGTGGAATAGCACTCCATGGCTAAAAGTTTGTATGGTGGACTACTGTATATGTAATGCAGTAGACCTGTTTTTCATCCAAAGATCCTGGGAGTCTTAGATATCATCTATCAAGTTTGGTATGGAACTCAAACTTGGTTGTCAGTTGGACAGTGATTCAAAACATACACTATAACTGAATCAAGACATCCATCCATCCATTGTCTCTAGAGTTTAAGTTTAGCTGCGACTTTAAACATATATTTTTGTTTTTTGGTAGTAGATGGATAAAGGATCAATGTTAACCATTGTATTTCATGAAGTCCTATAAAGGACTATCAATATACAAACACCCTGATTTATTCTCATCTCTCTCTGCTCTTAGAAACTGGACCTTCGCTGCTGCCCAAAGACCTTAGTGTTCATCATCCACTCTTTCCTTTCTGCTAAGGTCAAGCGACTTGGCCTCCTGGCATGATAAAGGCCAGCTATCCATAACATCAAAATAGGAATATTCAGTGAAACACACACCAGCCCCAGAAGACCTTCAACAAAAGAGCCGGGGAAGTGAAGCTGATAGGCTCATTTTTCAGCCGTTAAGCCTTATCGTTTTTGGTCAGGCTCTCTCGTCTTTAAAAAAAAAAATGAAGAGAAAACTGGAACACTGATGGACTTTTTTTTATTATTGTAGTTAGATAAAAGATGTTTTTACAGATACTTCAGGTCAGCAATCATGTAAGGGGTCTATATCTGTCAAAGCTGTCTAAATAGGTCAGGCCACTTCATGATGGGAAACTGTAAGAATGTGACAGCCAGTTTCTTAATGTTTTTAAGCTTACCGTCACAACCATCTTTTTCTTCAGTTTGATTTTATGAGTCACAGCAGGCTTTTGTCATAAGCATCTTTTCATCTTTCAATCCCTGCTTCATGAACATCTTGATTGATGTTGGACAAACATTTTTCAGTATCAGAGGAGTGACAGATTGACGTGGCTGATTGTAACATGATCAATAGCCTGTGCTGAACAGAGAACAGCTAAACCGACATGCTGTTTGCTCAAAGTTTTTCATCAACCTATTGGATTTAGTTCTCTTTTTTAGCAATGTGGTATGGTCTATAAAAAGAAATAAGCATGTCTTTGTAATGTTACAAGCTGAAAATCGAATGACTCTTCTTTAAATAAAAGAGATTGCAACCTTTAATCCCAGTGGTAAAAAGAAGCTAATATTAATGCAACAGTAACTTTTATTTATATTCAGGAAAGACAGATTTTATGTCACATATTCAAAATTTATTTTATTAGTTTGAATTAAAGATATAAAAATGTGTTTACATCCTAAAGTGTGTGATTATTTTATTCATCAATGTTAACTTTTTTGTAGTTTGGGGCCTTCTCTAATATCAAATATCTAGACACTAAAAACACATATAGTAATATATGTTCTAAAACCTGTTTGCTCAAGAAAATTAATGTATTGTATATTATTTAAACAAAGGTGTGCCTTGCAAGGTTGTTTGTATATAAACATGTAATAAACTTTGTTAACTTTTATTTATTGATGCATTTGCCTTTGTAATTTACAGGCTTCTCTACTCTTTTTGGAGATACTTACAAAATAATTCTTACTTGCTGGCTCTCGGATTTTGTCACATTACATCCACAATCTTCAAATGTGTTTTATTTGGATTTTATTGAACCATCACACAGTAACACATAACTGTGAAGTGGAAGAAAAGTGGTGTAAAGTGTGTTTTTTGGGGGGTGGGGTTTACGTCTCCAAAGACTTTCAACAACTGACTCATTCTCTGCTAGATTTTTGCTACAAAGCAACTCAAGCTTAATCAGATTGGATGGAGATCTTTTAGGAATGTCAATTTTCTAATGTTCCTATAACTGTTCTCCTAGATTTAAGTCTGGACTATGACTGGGCCTTTCCAACCAGTCAATATGCCTTGATGTGAACCTTTCCATTGCAGATCTTACTGTATGTTTAGGGTCATTATTCTGCCAGAAGGTAACTCTCCGCTAAAGTCTCAAGTCTGTTGCAGCTTCAAACAGGGTTTTTTTCAGAATTGTACTGTATTTTTGCTCCATTTGTCATACCATTAACTCTAAAAGGTATGCCCATACCATGATCCTGCCATCACCATGTTGGTTGTTTCAGGGTGATATGCGGTGTTCCAACATGCACGGCATTCTGCATTCAGACCAAAAAGAGATTATCACATAAAATCCCCTAAAACACACTGAACTTTGTGGTTTCATTATGCCAAAATGTGAAGATATATGAAGGGTATGAAAACATTTAAATGTACCATAGAAGTGAGTTTTTACATCAAAATATTTCAGTCAGGTTTTTCGGTGGTGCTTCAAGCAGCAGATCTTGATGTTTTTATTTAAGTCCCAGTTGGTGCTCTGTTCATTTCACTAAAGTCCAGACAGATCTGTAGAATGGACAGAGCACAGCAATGATGACTATGACAATGTGATGCTTAAGTCAGCAGGGTTGGTAATTGGAACAGTTAGACCTGCTGCTAGCCAGTGTAAAAAGGAGCAAACAAAGACTGTGCTCTCATGTGCTTTTTATTGCCATTAAGCAGTGTTATCAGTAAGGTGCAGATGCTGTGTCAGTCTTTGTGTGTACTTAAAAAAAAAAAAAAACGCCTGTTTCCGTTTGTGTGTGCCACAATAGCAAATACAAGCAGGGTAGTATAGTAATAACAGCACAGGCTGGATAACAAATCAGAATACAGTGTTCATATTTGATCATGTCCCCTATTCATTTCTCCCCCACCCTCTTGTTGAAATGTTGTCATAGTAACAGCAGGGCACACTCATCCTCACGGCATCCAGCTCTTTTTCACTGAACTATGGTTTTGCTCTTGAAATTGCCAATCAGCCCCTCAGATTCACTTGGTATGAAGGGAGGAGACAATGTGAATATATTTTGATTAACGGGAGTGGAAGGGTACTTTGGACGGAGATGAAGGGAAGAAAAATATAGCAAAATATGATGTTCATTGGGGGAGAAGGAGCAAAGATGTTGCATAAAATTGCACAAATGCTGGGATCTTTTTTTGTTGAATTCTGGAAAGCTAGTCATATATTTCTAACTAAGACTGACAACATATTTTCTAATTGGCAATGACAGACTTTAGATAAAACCTCTGCATGAAAAAACTTCACATGTAGACAGAAATTTTAAAAAATATGTTCATAGGCTGGAAATAATATTGTTGATATTTATCAATAATGTAAAGCATTCATGTGTTTTATGACCTTGCAATGCCTCTTATTGTTCAACCCATTTATTGTTTCAAAGTGTGACACATTGTTTTCATGGAATTGTCATTGAGATTAGATATGCATTGTTAACTTCATTACGTTATGGTTACATAAATGTGTTCAATAACAACATTTGCTTATCCAGTAGCTTGCCACCACCAGAGTGTAAATATATGTGTGAAAATGTGAATGAGTGAATGTAGTGTAGTTACCATGTCTTAAACCGAAATTGAACATATCCTCAAACAGATACAGACATAAATGTGTGAAACAGATCACTGTAAAAGAACCACCAAAACATTCAAAAATGTAAATAAATGTAAATAAAATCTCAAGAAATTAATGAGCAAATATAGTGTAGAGTACATAGAATAAGCAGTATAAAGTACACTCTACTGTAAAAGAGACTGAGGCAACAGCTGAGACTGTTTCTAGTTCTCAGAAAAAGAATCTGCCCCTCAAAGTTCTCATAATATTATGACTGCTGTCAACACTTATGGTCTATTTTCATACTTACGCTTCTAAGATTCACTTTTTGTTTTCCCAGGACCAGATTAGACAATTTCATTATAAAATGTTGTGTATTATATTTATAAACAACATATCTTTGATCTCATTAACTCATGAAAATCTGATCAATGTGCTGTATTTGCATATCTTTTGCTTTTCTTCTGGGCTTATTGCACACATTTCACACCAAAACATGTTTGTCTCGGGATGTAGAACTGTCTCCTGGTATAACTGTGGAAGCTTCAGTGATTTGAAGATTGTTCCCAAGGATTAATCACAGATCCTAGGGTTGGACAATAAATCAATAACAATATATATTGTGATAGACATTTGATCACTATTAATAGATAATAAATCTGATGGAATATTTGACATTCAACATTTAGAATATGTGATCAATGGAGATCGCTGAACTCCAATCCAGAACCATGCAGCATTCTGGTAGATGTAGGCAGCAGAAAGACTTTAGTTGCTCAAACTCTCACATGAGCTAAGCGAGGTGGGTGGCATCAACTAACTCACACGCTCTTTGGTTACCTAGCAACAACTGCTTGAGAAACTTGCACAGTAGCAGATTCAGGTTTCGCCACCGTTTCTCATGACTTCTTAAAAATAAACAATGACATAGAATGAAAACTGGATAAAACCGAAAAGATCACACATACACATGTATATTTAAACTAGAAAATGAATCAATAATTATCTATTGACAATCATGAATATCATATCATCCAGCCCTAGGAGATCCACAACTGTTTTGCTGACTTCTTACCAGAATTTTCCATGATGTCACACAAGGCAGCAGTTTCATTGAGGTGCTGTGTGGAAACACCTCCACAATTGTGCTTCCATTATAATCAAATATTGTAAATTTTTCTATCAGAAGCTTCCAAAGCTTGAATTAAAATAAAGTGAAAAGAATCTCTCAGATGCTTTCACATATTTTTTTCTTATTTGGTATTTGAAATAATTTTAATAATCCTAACTTATTAAAAACTGGACAGGTTTTAGATTGATTTAACATCAGAAGTGCAGTGTGAAAAGAAAATAAAGGTTGTGTGTACTTTGGTAACATATGTGGACACTTGGGTTTTTCACCCAAAATTACACAGATGTTTAATATGTTTACAGATTGGAAATTACATATGAATACTCTGAAACATCCATGATTTTTTATGTTCTGTTGTTGTTTTACTCGATTTACTCTAAAACCATTAATTTTACCACATCTACAATTTTGGCTAAAACAGTTAAGTGGTTCATTTTCATTACTAACATTTTATAATTAATTAAATATAACTAATATAAATGTGTAGCCTTTTTCAACTGTTTAAATATGTTAAGACTCGAACAAAGATCTGCCAATGGCTAAAAAGAATGTGACTATTTCACCAAACTTGACAGAATATTTGTGTAGGCATGATATTTATAACACTGCATAAATGATCAACTGCAAACTTCACCATTTAAACTTCATTTAGGAAGAGTGGGATAAAATGTATCCACAGAGTAATCTCAGGCAGTTGACAAGTTAAGTTATGTCCCCATAAATGCAGTTCCACAAGCTATAAAATCATGGGAACAAAGCCTTTTGTTTTGTTATGATAGAAAAGCACACAATTTGTAAGTATTTAGTCGTCTAATTCACGTTGAAAAAACATTCATATTTACCGTAGATTTTTAATAAGCACTCATTCATAAAATGCTTCAGTTGATATAAACTTTACACATCTTTATATCATCATGACTATACAGTAGGCTGAACTGGTGCAACACATTATATGTATAGCTAGCAGGTGGCAGTAGAGTATCAGGTATGGGAGGAAAAGTGCTGCTGCTAGGTTTTACAGACAGTAGGGGTCTCTGTGTCTCCACAATGAATATTTTTAAAGACAGTGGTGGTGTTGAAAAGAGAAAAGAGACTGAGAACATTACAGCATTGATTGGTTCTGACCAAATCCCGAGCAGGACATCCCACAATATCCCTAACTGTATCCCGCCTTCCCAACACCCTCTCCACAAACACAAAAGAACAAGAGAAAGGAAAGCGGACAAGAGATTAATACCGAGGCTCTCTCTGAGCAATTCATATTAAAACTGGAGAAGCATGTTATCTATTTTCTCACACTCATCCATTGTGCTCCTTTTCCGGAGAGGCATTCGAGCCGAAGCAGGATTCAACATGAATCAAATGGGACCTTTAAGGAACTGCGCAATAGTGACAACACTTAGTACAATGAGAAAACATTTCAGACTCACACAAAATCCACAGGAACAAACTGCAATCACTCCTGTATCACTTTCTCAATAGAACCATGTCAAATCTGTACAGAAGGGATGGGCTGAGGCTGCTGCTGAATCCTGTGTCATTGGAAAGTCATTCTTCCAAGCTTAATCAATCTAGGTTGTTTGATTCAATTCAAACTCCCTCCTAGGCAGAAGAGGGGAGAGGAAAAGCAAAGCAGAAAATGAGAGTCGACTTGACTCTCTAACTTTGACAAGGATTCTCACCATCTTTTGTCTACTTTCGTTCTCACTTTTTCTCTCATCGTCTGCCTGCAGGCAGGAATTATAGCTGCTCATTTCATGCTAAGCCATAGTTTGATTTATTTATTTATTTTCCAGTCACCACTATTTTTTTTAAATGTTATTACTGCTGTATGTCTTAAAGACTAGGTTAAGGTTATTAAATATTCCAAAGCGAATAGTATTTCCTCTCAAGTAAGCTCCTTGGAAATATTCCATCAGGGTACCCTTTTATTCTTTCCAAATGTAGTTATGAATTTTAAAGTAGACTTGTATTACTTGGGGAGAGAGACGTGTGATCAGAATACAGAACAAAGACTACATTGGACTTTCTTCTTCTTGGAACATCGGAAAGGAGACAGGAAAGGATAAAGAGAAGAAATTGTGTTTAGTTTGGCTAATTTGGCTAATCCTATTTTTTTCCCTCTTTCTTCAATTTACTACAATTATGTTTAGTCAAATTCTCTTCACAGTCCTAAGTAAGTAAGCTGTAGTTTTGTTTTAAATATAGATTTACTTTATTCCGTAGCAATGCTGATACAGTTTTTAATAGGCAATCAAATTCAGTACCATCAGCCATCCTTCCCCTCCCTGACTGATTTTTTTTTTATTTTTTAGTATTCATGAGCATATGCTACTGTGTGAAGTCCCCTGTCAATAAATATGCACAGTCTTAATTGTTCCCATCATAATTAGACTACAATTCTGTTCTTTTTGGCTCAGGTGTGTGTCAAAGCTCTTTCTTTTGTCTGCGGCTTGGCACCTCTAATGATTTCCATGACAATCGTTTGAGTGAGTGAGCAAGTGAGAAAGGGAGAGAGACAGAGAGCAAAAGAGAGAGAGAGGAGGTGAGAAACAGTTGCTGGAATAAAGCCCCTTTCTCAATCTGAATAGCTTATTAATAGAGCTGGTCCTGGGCAAACAGATGGCAGCTGCCAAAAAACAAACACAGAAATCACAGAAATGAAAAACCCTAATTCAATTAAGTGGGAAGCATTCCTCTCTGCAGCGGTTATTGAGCAGTTTCCTTTAATTTGATAATCCATTTTCAAAAGAAATAGATGAAAAATGTGCTTCCACCCCATCCCCTGAAAACTCTCCTGTATTTTTATCTGAAGCTGACAAGCAGAGAATGCAGAGGCCGCAGGCTGCATGTATGTGGATGTTGGGGAAAAAGGGATTTAAGTCATTACATGGCTCATAATTAACAAATGTAATTAAACTTACTAATGAAGATTTAAAATGGAGCAGTAATGTGAATTAGTGTTTCAGATTAAAACAGTCCATATGGATAAGTGAGCTCAGTTCTGTAGTAATTACTTAGCAGAATATCTGTTATTATGACTGAAATCAGTAGTCTTTTCTATAATTTCTATCAGTATTTTGTCAAATTAGATTTGCTCTAGTAACAAAACGACAGTGTAATGGTTTAAGAAAAAAAACTAACTGTTATTGTTGTCTGTTCTGGTTAGTGTGCATAATTTGACAAGGCACATAAAAGTAATTCAATTCGCGTCACTAGACATAGTGTAATGTTCCTGTTATGTATGCATTTCAGTGGGCGGGTTTGGATTTACCAGGGCTCAAGCTATGTGAAAAGAAGTATATTGAAGAAGAAATGTAAGGTTTATAGCAAATTAATGTGTCACTCAGAGATCAATGGAAGAAAGATTCTTCTTCTTGCATAAAAACTCAAAATAACTTAATCTTCTTGTTCAGTATTCAAAATAAACTTTGCGTATTGTTTAAAAACCTTGCAAAACCTTAATGATATTTTATTAAATTGTTTGAGAATTTAAATCAACAAATGCCTATGTCAATACAGGCAAATCAAAAAGCAGAGCAGTGTTACAAATAATTTGACAAAAGAAAGCCAAGATTTTATTTATTTTCATAACTGGCATAAATGGAACCAGTATTTAGACCTACTTTATATGCCATAAAACACTATATTCAGAGGAATCCATGTTGACTTGGATTTAACTTCAAGCTTTACATCTCAATTTAAATATAAAAAAAAATTACTTGTTTCTTGTTAAAATTCAAACAACCAATACAAACTGTAACTTTACTAAACTCGTTACCCTTTTCCTCACAACTGAGACCAAGGCCAAAACAATGTTTCCAAAAATAATTTTCTCGGATGTTGGCCAAACCAAAATAGATTGAAAAATGTTAAATAAAAACAAAACAAGAAAAATCTTATTCATCTTCTCATTTGCTCTTGCTGCAAATGATCACCTAGCCTGTCACATTCTGAGGGGATCCACTACAACGTTGACAAAACAGAAGTAAAACACTTTCATCACATTCGCTCTTGCAACCTAGTTTTCACAGTGTAACCTTCATCAGGATTTGTATGGAGGCACCTGGAGCTCTCCGTGAATGACTTTCACCAGGATGATTTTTTTTTTCTTCTTCAAATTTAATCCCAAGTTAGAATTCAATCCTCATTTTTCACTCGCTCCATGCCTTTGAAGTCAATTTCTCTAAAACCGGTGAGACTGATTGAAAACACTTTGGAGTGATAGAAAGTATCATTACTTAGAAGAGACACAGACAGGGATAAAACTAAACCAAAGAGAGGGAAAACACTCAGGTAGATTTGATTCTAATGAATGCAGATGCATCTGACGAAAATAAATGTCCCATGGGAGGAAAAAAGAAGACCTAAATAGAAGATGAGGGGCTTTAAAGATGAAGCAATTTATTGGATTTGAAATATGAAAATTACAATCATGCACCAAGCATTCTGGATTCTGCAGGTACATAAACACTGTAATTGATGAGGAAGGAAAACTACTTGAGCATGACATACAATCTTGTTTGTTTGCACTTTAACTTTGGGAGAGCTCAAACCTAAATCAGAAATGAAAGATTTTATTTTTGTCATATTTTTCAAAGCAATAACAAAATATGAAACAATTTTCAGAGAAAAATATAGTTGGAGTCTATCAGAGTTGGCTTGTGAGAATACTGGATAATTCTTTTATAAAAAAAATAACGCTATATTTTTTCTCGTTTTTTAATTACCAGTAGTTATTTTATGCTCTTTACACATTTGCTTAACAGTGGCAAAACTCATTATGATTAATGTGCATAATATGTTTTAATACATGAAAATAAAGGTAAAAATAAACACTAACAATGATGATTTTCAATTATCAACTGTAAACTGAATGTGGAACAAGATCTCTAACTCGTCATGTATGGAAAGCTTTCCCCAGATTGTATTGAAGTCATACAATCTTCAATGTATGACTTACCAATATTGTTCATTTGCTGGAGATGGTTTTTTAGTTTCAGTAATCAAGAAATTGTTGCAGACGATCCAAGAGGTCAAAACCCTGATTGTACGTTCAAGTAGTCTCTTGTGTCTTATACCAGTTAGGAGCAGTCCTTGCCTCGATTTCCCATTCTGGCCATTTTTAGCAAAGACAATCTTCCCTGCTTTTCAGGAGAATAAAAACAGGGACAACAAAGGTATTTTTTACACGCAAACAATTGACAGATACTGTCCTTTTTAAAAGTGAGGTCAGGCTCTTTCCAGCAGACACTTGACAACATAATTTTTCATTGCTATGAGTGAGACATTTTGGTACTTTATCAAATTGCGAGCTCTTTTTCATATATTTTTCTAGAAGTGTGGACCTTTCACACACTGGACAGTGATTACATTTTTCGGTGTTTTCTATATTTCAAAAAAAATATTGAAGAACATCTAATCAGCACTGTTTCAAATAGTGTCTCTTGAATTCAAAGTAATGTGAGTGCGACTGATATGTTATGTTTGCTGTATATTGGCAAAGCTTGTTCCACAGCTTGGTTGCTATGGTACTGATTTTTAAGAACAAGGACCTTTTTTGCCAGCCAAATGGTAGGACTGTCTATTATACAACATGCCAACATGCTGCACTACATTCAGTTGAATCTGTTCCCAATCTGATCTTCAGGCTAATTCAAACACTGTTACATGCCATATGCATGACAGAGACGAATACCTAACTTCCTAAGTAACTACAATGTTATCTCATAACAACTTTTAAATCCCAGACATCTGGAGCAGAACCTCATTTCAATAACATAACCGTTTGTTTCACAAACTCTCTCCATCACGCAGTTATCAGAGGATCTGAGGTGCAGCATGTGTGGGCGATATTGCTCAAACAGAACAGCTGTGGTGTTTAACAAACATCTAAAATGACTACGTATGGCTGGTCGTGTTTCTGTGGCTCGACTCTGAGGTGATCCAGTGCATAACGAGACCTGCCTTTCACAGACGACTGAAGGGGGTTATGAGAAAATGGTTATATGTGTGGTTCTCGTTTTGACTCATCTGTACTTCATGTCAAGATTTAAGAACTGCTGAGGTGTGAGAAAAAGTGTGGCTTCTTTATTTTAGCTCTTAGTCAAAAGGTTTTCAGTGGGGATGAGGACACATGTCCCATAAAGACGCCAGGCAAATATGAGGGGTCATGTGAGGAACGAGGGTGGGGGGACTAACTTCTGATTAAGAAGTTTATCTTTGTGTCACCATTGTTTTAATGCCCAGATCCACAACCTAGCAATCAGCAAGAAATTCAAAAACATTGAATTTATTTACAGCTTGGTCTTCCTACAGAGGAAACTGACATCATGGTATATAAACATCCTATAAAATATGTCACAAAAATAGCCAAACTCGGATATGTTTGGCTAACAATATTTGTACTGAGAAATCTTTGCACATGTTGCATCAGAAATCTGACTCTAAACACACACTTTATACAATCTTTGAACTCATCTTACACTGTTGATAGTTTGATATTGAGAAATTTAAATTTGGTTTAATGGAGTCATAGAGAGAAATTCTCCATCACCCGATGTTTCACAATGATTCACAATGATTCACATGGAGAATTATAAGCAGAGAAGAAAAAGAGCTACGTTCTGACTGTTGCATGAAGGTGCAGCAACAAGTTTGTACGTTATTTGTTAGCTCTATCACTAAAACAGGAAATTGGTTTTGTTTGGCCACCGCACGTAGCAAATAATGGTTTTCAAAGTTTACATTGCAGGTACCTTGGATTACGTCAATATCTACAAGTGTGAAACCACAGTGCTGCTTGCCACACGGCACGACCCTGCGGATAGATTTTATTGTGTTCTGTTTGTTTGCTACATTATTTGGTGAATGTGCACAAGGACTGTAAAACTACTCCAATAAATAATTAATTACTGTTTGTTCTTTTAAAAAGGGGGTTTCCACCAATTCATTGTCATTATTTTTTTTTATCTCATAATCCTGTAATGATTATGATCAATTTGTTAATACCATACAAAAAAGGTATTAATTGCAATCAGAGTGAATGCGTCTGGATCATTCGATGAGAAATTGATAAATTATGTGCTGTACAGTCAGCAGAAAAAAGAAACCTTAACTGATTCCGAAGACAAAGCGAAACTCGTTTCTTGTCAAAACCGCCCACATTTCCTGCCGTTTGTTTCTCTGTTGCGCCATCAAAGTTGCAACTGGAAGATTTTGGGTGAATGCGACAGCTTCGGTGCATTTAGAGTTCACAACATGTAGTTGAGTTAGGTTTAACAATTTAAACACTGATCACCTAAAATCAACATTTATCTGTGCTAATAATAAAGTCTTGCAGATAATAGAAATACTACTCCTACTACTAACAGAAAATAGTTGGGTATGTCTTTTTCTCTTGTATAAATATTGCGCTGATGGTCACAGTCAGTTTGTGATCTTAAGCTCAAGCGTATGATCTGGCAGCCTGTTTTCAAGAAACAGGCTGCTTATTCTTGAAAATCCTCAAATGTGGTGGGCTTAAAACAATTCAAGAATAATGGAATAGCTTTCCTAATGATATAAAAGTATTTTTGCTTGATGGCAGTTATTGTCAACAAGGTTATAACAACAAGATCAATATAATGGCTACTTGTGTTTTTACATAGGGGCAATATGGGTTAGATATGTAACTACTTTCTCACGATATCTGAAATCATTTGAAAAATATGTTCTATTTTTTTTCCTCTGGTCATATAAAATATAAAAAATTTTTAAGTGATCTACAATATTGAGGCGTGTCAAAAACAATACAAATCCATTAGGGATTTATTTTACTGCCCAGTGGATAGATATTGCATACATTAACTACACTTGTAATAGAAATGTCCAGATTTGACCAGTCTAAATAATGTGTTTCTCCTACTCGAGCTAATGTGGTGCTTTTTGCAAGTCTTCCAGTTTTCAGAAATAGAAGTAAAAGCTTCCATGAATCCCAAATTGTCGTAAATGACCTTTGCACCATGTACAGATGTCACATAGTGCAGTCTGAACCACACAGTTCAGGTTTAATGGGGATATTTTACAGTTTAAACTAGGGACAACCAATTGCAGTGCAGATACCTTAAAAACGGTGATAAAGTTCTTTAGTGCCAAATTGGAAGCTGAAAGTGAGTCAAACTTTAGTGTCATTAGCTAGTTAAAGTGTGTGTCAGCATTTTCCTACTGACATGCACATGCGCAACACAGTATGCACCCACTACCCACTGACTAGATATGCTAAAAAGGAATAGAAAACCTGTTTAGAAAAACTGGCTGATGACATTTAACTGCTTTTAAGTGCTCATGGCACCCACAAGCTATGCACCCCTGAACACTTACATTTTCCATCAATATTAATTAAAGACTAGCGACACAATGTTTTTGGCTCTTAATGCTGCTCTACACATTCATAAATGTGATAATAAATCCAAACCAGTGTGTAAAAAATGTATGGACTTGGATAGAAATGTGTTGCATGTGCTTTAGATTTAGTATTGCACCTTTAGACAGATAACATGTTTTTATTATTGTAATCCACTAAATCAATCTACATAAAGTTATGTAAACTAAAATGGTCAGTGTTTGACAGGATCACATTGAAAACCACAACCATAAATTGCCTCTTTTTCACTACCGTTGGCCTCCTGACTTCAACTTGGGGATGAGGAATAGGATGAAAAGTGCTGACAAGAGTATCAAAATGATGCTGTCCCTTTGCAGTATTTATGACAGAATGACTATAGACAGTAAACGTCTAATGGAAGAGTGTGCTCGATTTATATTTTTGTAAAATAAGGGAGATCTCATTGTCACAATGCTGTTTTTGTAAGCACAAAGCTCAGGAACAGAGATTACGCTACGCAAAGAAAACACACACTTAGTTTCATATAGGATGATATTCATTTATGTACACAAAAGGCACAGGGCCAAGACTGTGTGGCTGCACCCAAACTCCCTCTTATCTGACACTGCATTAAGAATGTATGACTGTGATTTTCGTATAATGTGTGTCATATCACAAAGTGGCAGGTTTCCCAATTGTCCAATAATGATCTAGTTGCCAATTCAATGCCACCGTAGAAGAAACGGCAGGCAGGCATTAAATGAATAAAACATTGAATGTGAGGATCGTGACAGTTTCATTTCAATCTCTTCTAGACTTCTTTCATGAAGTCTCTAAGAAGATGTGTTTGCAATTGGGGTAAAATCAGCACTTGGACGGTTGCCTGAGTTTGTATGCGCATTGGATTTTTTTTCCCCGTACTCTTTATCTCACACTAGACGCCTACGATGCACTACTTTCACAAGCAAAAGCAAAACGTCTCCTTGCATCTGCTCCTCTGTTCGTTGAGATAGTTTACTGGCAATATCCATGCTGGCTGGTGCTCACTGTAGCCATCCATGGTTAATTAGCTAATGCCACTGGGGCTAAATATAAATACGGGAAACAAAACATGTGACCCCTCTAAAGTGTGGATATAAAGTGCAGAAGAGAGAGTTGGGGGTGTTTCTCTGCTTTTATGATAGCTATTATAAAATCTTCAACAAAAGGTGTGATCGTCTAATTGGAGAAAACGACAGAAGATGAAAATATGTCCATGGGGAAATGAAATGACATGTGTCAAGCTCACTTTTTGAACTTTTTTCTTTATTATGCAGGTCTGAAATAAAAGAAGCATTATGACAGAAAGTGATGCTGCTGGCAAGGAAAGAAAAAGAAGGCAGCATCCAAAATATATAAAAAAAATAACTAAATAATCATCCTTGTGATCGTCATCATCATTATTTATCAAACCAAAGCAGAGAATAATAAAATAAGAATAAAAATACACCTCCATTGTAAGAAGCAAAATTGATCTCATTTCTTTTATAAATAAGAAAACCTGTCAAACAGCTGATGGGTAACTAGCAAAAAAAGGAACAATGTAGGAATAACCATTTCAAATATTTATCATTACTTGTTTTACAAATAATATAACTACAGTTGGCAGTTTTTTTTTGTTTGTTTTGTATTTTTTTTACACAACTTAAAATGTTATTGTGTTGCAGCGACTAGAACTGAAATTCTGCTACACAAAAAGAGATAAAAACGAGATGTCTTTGTCAGCAAAATGCATTTTCCGTTAATCACACAAGAGTTAAAAACACAACCAAACACGAACCAGAAACTTATAAAAATTACTTGTGATGTGTATGTTCACGTTGCAGGTCCCCCCCTCCCCCTCCTGGGTGGTGAGGAGACAACATGGATACATTGGTCAGACAGCTAAACAAAAGAAGGGAGGGGTGATTATTTTGAGGCATTAATCCCACCCCCTACTTTCCTCTCTGAAACTTTACATCTCATTTTATCTCACAGCATTTCTTTTCCATCTCTGTGCTCTCTGTCTCTCACCTTGCTTTTTCTGTTTAATGGTCTGCAGGACATATATTGTATATTCGGTCTGAATTTTGTCTGAATAAAACAACAACACACGAGTGAGCACAGATTTAATGTGAGAGTGAAAGTGTGAAATACTCCTCCGAAATCCAGCTGCACGGGATTGTTAAATTCACAGGAAAGACTCAAACACAGAGAGAGTCACACTTACTAGTCCTCTGGTCGCACACACTCATACCACGCCATGAATGGGGTACATTCTAACGTCCTGACGTACTCACACACATACATTAACATACATGTACTTTTAGAGGAACAAATCTATTTGGACTTATAATTCCCAATTTGATTCCACAAAAGTGATATTTACAATCACACTGTGACAGCTCAGTAGACCTCTACAGGTCTTTATTAATAATAAAAAAGATTTGCTTTGTTTTTCTGTCTCATTCCCCACCAAGCCTTTAATCTTCTGGCCCATAAGCACAGCTACCATAACATCAAGGCCTATGCTCAACATACTAGGAGTTAATATTTCTCTATGATACAGGGCTTACTAGGAAAAATGCAAAAAAAGAGAGAGAGAAACAAAATAGCCAGCAAGAAATAAATAAGACAGAAACACCAACAAAAGCAAAGAAAACTACAAAAATAGGGTGGAAAAAAGGAGGAACACTTATTTTTTTCTACTTAAAGCTGAATGGGATCCCTAAGGGGTCTTTTTGATGGTGACACACAAGAGGAGCACTCCACAGCCCAGATCAGAGAGGGCTCAGGCATATAACTGAGGAGGCATGGAGGAGGAGGATGAGAAGGAGGAGAATGAGGAAGAAGAGGAGGAGGAAGAGAAGGAAAAGGGGGGAGGGATTTTATAAGTGCTTGGCAAATTTAAACAGCAAGAAGACTGTTAATACAATAAGTGGTACAGACAGTAGTCATCTAGTCAAAAAACTGGTCACAAACTCTAGAAACTGCAAGAAATAATAATTACATTAACAATGAAAAATAAACAGGTTGATGATAACAGTTTCAGGAATCTGAATGTGTTTGTGTGTGGCTGTATGTAAAGTGTACACATGATGTGAGAGGAAGGAGGTCGGGGCTGGGTGAGGAGAACAGAGCGGGATGAGAATAGACTCCTCGGTGTCGTCATTTGTCAGCAAAGGATAATCTTCAGTTTCAGGTGAGGTAGAGGGGCTTGTCCCTGCCTATCATGCTTCCACTGTAACACAAGAACAAAAAAAAAAAAGAAAAGAAATTAAACAAACAAAAATTTGCTGACTTTATTAACAAAAATAAAACATCAAAAGAATGTAAAAATACTTTTTTGTCTTGTTATCATGGACTTGGTTGTTTTACTTTTAGCTTAAGTTTAAGCTTTAGAATTAAATAAAACATCGGATTTCATGAGCATAAAAAAAGTATGGATTTTAAATCTGCTATGAAGAAGCAGAGCTTCAATCTCTGTCAATATACAAATGTTGAGGTTATAAATATCTCTTTATATTAGTTTTTAGTTTTTCTTTTGTCTTAAAATCTTCACTTGGTCTTACAACTCTCAACCCTTATACAATAAAATCCGAGGCCAACCTCAAACATGTTTGCAAATTGTATGCTTAATGTAAATCGTAATAAGTTACAATATCATTAATTTATTTCAGTAATTCAATTCAAAAAGGGAAACACGTCACACTTATACTGCAATCTGCTGGGTTTCCTTGGAGAGAAAACTTTTTAAACTAATTGAACTAATTGAGCTAAACTTAATGCACTGTTTGATAGCTAGGATCAATAAACCCAGTGATAGAAAGCTCAACAGGTGCTAGTACTTTTGGCAGTTAGAGAACAGGCTAAGTGTTGTTGGAAAGTAAAATCATCTCCATAAATCTTGTTAGAAAAGGAAAGCTGGAAGTCATCTTTTTTTTCCCTGGTAGATCTCAGGTTTCAAGATGAGACACAGGGAAACAACACTTGTAGCCAACGTCTTGGATGTGTCTGTGTGGTGGCTGCTAATGCTGACTGCTGTCCAAATCCTTGAATAGGATTTGCTTCACAATCCTCAGCTTGGGGCTAGCCCTGATTGTTTGCACCTCCTTCTACAATACTTTTTTCTTCTTTCTATTAAAAAATTCTTCATCATCCTTTGTGAAGTTCCAGGTTCTTTGAGAATCTCACCTTATTCTCCTTGTGGAGAGTGTAAAGTCAGTTCCATGCATGTGTAGTTCAACTCCAGTCATCAGTTGTTGGAGACTGAATTAGCACATTACCTACTTCTACAATCCACAAATTACTCAAATATTTGATTCGGGTTTTTGAGGTGGATACAGCTCTAAGTGTTGGAGGTCTCTTTTATTTGCTTTTATGGAACATTCTAATTTTCTGAAAAACTAAACATTATGTTTTCATTAAGCTGTAAGCAATAGCTATGAAATTAAGAGAAATACACAAGTGAAATAAGTCACTGTGTGTTATGAGTCTATATAATATGAAAGTTTTCATTTTTTGAGTTGAATTATTGTATTACATTTTCAATATTTTTTTGTTTTTTTTGTTGCAATGTATCTGTATTTTTAACAGACTCGGTTTTACAACTTGTCCTATAGTTCAATAATCTGACACAAAACATGAATCAACTTAAGTATTTCTAATAAACGATGCTAAGCCATAGTATAAAACATGTCCGTGAAGTGGATCGTTGTAAGACTATAACTTTGATCAATTACTGTGTATACACTGACCTGCAGTGGTTGCCGCACTCCCGATTGCAGTATTCTCCATCCCACTCATGGGTCTGAGCCACTCCAGGACCGGGCCCAGAGCCAGGAGCTCCTGGTGACTGGGAACCCCCAATGCTCTTCTGGTACTCTGACTGGAGGTGGGAAAAACCCTAAAGGAGATAATTCACAAAAAATTAAGCAAAACCCCTGAGCAGAGATCTCATTACACTCATCATCAGATTTGTCTCAGTTTATTTCTGTACCTGCTGTCCTGGAGGTGGGGAGTGAAGAGAGGCCTGTAGCCCCATCTGGTGAGAGATGATTGGCTGGGACTGGACCTGCTGCATTCGGATGGGCTGGTTGAGGAGTGAGCTCTGGTGCAGGGAGAGCTGCTGGTGGGGGTGAAGCGGCGGGCTGATCTGGAAGGAGGAAGGTGGGGAGGCACTAATGCTGGGCAGCATTGGGGATTGGCTGAGGGTCTGTGACAGAGTGTGGCGTGGGGCGTGGCCTGCATAGCTCTGCAGGTCGGTTAGAGGGAAGGCCCCGGGTCCCAGGTATGGCGATGACGGCTGTGGGGGAGGTGGCACACTGTACAGCGAGTTGGTTGGCATCATATGTGGAGAGGCCTGGCTCGTTTGGGCAGTTTTATTCTCCCCAGGGTCGTTATACGTCTAAAAGCAAAACAGGACAAACCAAAACACAGTAATTAATCTCATTGCAAAAGAATTTAACAGATTAATCAGACTTTATTTGATTAAACATAATTTGCTGTGGATACTGCTTTACAAATGTGTAACTACAAAGTTTATCCCCCTGACTATTTTGATGCTATCATTACATTTGCAATCTGTTATCATAACTTAGCGGCAGCTAAGTTAAGATACAAAAACTATTATATATGTATATTAGTGTGTGTGTAGCTGATGCAGAAACAAATGCCAAAAAAGCTGTGATGTAAACAGAATTTGCTCAGCTTTGTGCCAAGCTTCAAACAGATTAATGACTAAAACTGGGGATTCTTGATTTCCTTTATAAAAAGCTGGATTTAATTCTATAAGGATGTTTACCACTGTGTTACATCACAACATCTTTAAACAGGAGTGTTGTAAGCCATAAAGAATTTAAACTGTTAATCGTTTATTTGAAAAGAGCAGAGAAGAACTGAGAAAAGAAAAGACGAGTACTTTTTTTAACATAGATTTCTTAAATCTTTTTCATTAAAGTGTTTAATGAGAAAATAAAACTGGCAAAAATCTATTTCAGAAGATCATAATTTTTCAGTTAATAAAAAATAAAATGGGAAATTGGGCACACAATACTGATTGGAGCATCCCTTCATTCAAGGGCATTTAATTAGTCTAATTTTAGTTTATTCATAAGATGCAAAGGAGATATCAACATGTAAATAGCAGCGGATAACACTGAGTTTCCTTTGTGTTTAGTTCAGCTACCTCTGCGTTATTCACCTTCCCTCAGTCTTTGTGTTTTGCTCTCCACAGCTGTTACAAATTTCTGGATTAGCTCACCTGTATCCAATACCCTTCTCCTTGCCTCATTATGTATAAGCTCACTGGTTTTCATTACTTGTTGCTGGTTCATTCTGTTATGCCGCCCAAGCTCCGTGTCCTGCTCTGCCTTTGATCCCCCCTGTAAGTTCTTTTGTTATCTCATTATTAAAACTCTACTTATTTCAGTCACCATCAGTCCTTGCGTTTGGGTCCTTCATTAATCACATAATGACATTTTTACCTTAAATTAAAGAGCTTAGAGTATGTTAACTTGTGTCCACTCTTGTTATTTCTTCATCTTCTATTTATTCATTAACTCCACCCACCCATCCGCCCACCACTGCATTCATCTACATCTATAAACATTCACTCAGCAGGTCTCTCAGTCTCCCTTTCTTTCCCTGGGGAAGATGCACCTGCATGTATGAAGCACAAGGATTCTTTCTCATTAACTGTCAGACTTACTAGAATGATGTGTGGTGGTCTGTTATTTAGTAATGGCTCCCATCCAGCCAGCCAAATCCCTCAAATAATCAATGGAACGATATGAAGGCGCAGATAAAGCAGGGGGACAGGAACATTTGCAGGGGTCAAGTGGAAAATGAAATAAGGAAGAAATGAGGTGAAGGGAGAAGGGGAAGAGTGAGATGACGGATTTGATTTGTTGGAGCTCATTTTTAAGTGTATAGTCAAAGAGGGTGTATTACAGTAGATGGAGTGGAGATGGTTTATGCTAAAAGACATTTTATCTTTTAAACTTTTTTTTAATTTTAATTTTCAGACACAAGGGAAGGGCCAATGGTATTTAGAGGTGCAATCAAACTTTTTGTTCTTTTCTTCTTACATAAACTGACAAATGTCACAAAACAAAAGGGCAACAGGTGCACACACAGGATGTAAATCCTTCAAATGATCCTCCAATTACCTCCAATTCCACCCACCCCAATTCACTCTGAAAAGACTCCTTCATCTGTAATTAAAAAAAAAAAAATAAGAGAGTCATTTTGAAGGATGAGGCTCAGTCCTGCATTCAGATTGGCTCCTCCTGAACGAGAGAGCGAAGGTTTGCAGGTTTATTTTTGTCTGTCAGATTTTTTTTTCTTTTGACTCTCAAACTACCATCATATGGCATCAATCAAGCCTCTGCATAGGATACCCTGAATGTGTAATCGCACTAGAGACAAGAGATGAGAATAGTCTTTTGAGTAGAAAGTATGGCACAGTGAAGAGGCTGATGAATTAACTATTCATGCCTTAATCAAGGTGCTTGTTTTCTGCACATGAGCGTGAGAGGAAGTGTGGCCTCCCATTCGGGGGAGGAGGGCTAGAGAGGGCGAGTAGGAGGAGCTTGGCATATGCTAATGTAATTTAGATCTCAATATGTAGAACAATGTGGGGACAGATATGAAATGAAGTTGAAACAGTGCTACAACTGCTTTTAAGCTTCATACATGAGCTCTCTCTTTTTGCACAAACATGATCAGTCAAAAAATGGTAATGGTCTGGACTTAAACTGCTTCAAAGAGAGGGCAGTGGATGTGAGCAAACCTCAGCCAACACATTAGCAGCCCACCGGGGAGGAACCAAGCACCAGGAGGACGACAAATGACAGGTAATGTCCACTCCTGCTCTTACACATGCACGCTGATGAGCAGGCACGCAGACGTGCACTATTACTTTTTATTTCTCCCCAGGTTACAAATTGAGGTGTGTTTCAGGCCTAATTTCCCCTGTTTTCTTTGGAGCACACACACAGCCTTTCTCTTTTACCTCCACTCATAAATACATTTACATATTGACATGATAACATTGAAACATGCATTGTTATTCAACTCAATCATAATGCATATATACAGTATGTCTACATGAAGAAGTACTAAACCATCTTTGCTGTTAGTTGACCTTTTTTTTGGAATGAGAGAGGAATTCTGTCTAATTTATCATCCCTTATATTGCAGCTGACCCATGTATATCAAACATGTGACCCCCACTGTTACCTTGGAAACCAGACTGGCTCTGTAGGCGGCCAGGGCTTTCAGGTACTCCTTCTTAGCAGCCTCTGTTTTCCTCTTGTAGCTCTGCAGGAACAAACACAACAACAACAATGTTTGATTACAAGCCGATACTAAAGGTTGCAATGACCCTCCGTTTCACACTGACTGATGCGGATGAGATTCGGGGAGTCAGGGCTGAGATGGAAAAAATAAAACAAAAAAACATTTCACATAAATTTGCCGCACAATTATCAGGTCAAGGAGATTTTTGCCCATCTGCATGATGCAGATGTATTCAAACCATTTGCTTCTTGAAAATCCAATTCAGCTCAAAATGAAATGTCAAGAAAGATTCTGCACAATAACATAAAAATAGAAGTTAAACGAGGAGCGAAAGCCTGTTTGTCGCTCTGCGCGCTTCTTTTTCAGTGTTCTTCTCTATTAAGGCTGTTGCTCATCTCTTAATCAGAGCTGATGTCGCAGCAAATCACTCAGATGTGAGAGAGAGAGAAAAAAAATAAAAGAACTCAAAACAGCTTTAGCAAAAAGGCAATCTTGAACTGTCTGAATGAACCTCAAATGATGCGTTGAGACAGGGAATTCAAGTTAATGTCATCACATGTCACTCACGGCCTGTGTGCAGCTGCTGCTGCCTTTTTCATGCAGCAAAAGAAAGTGTCAGAAAGTCCACCCTCAAATCAATAGAAAAGACTCAGATCTCAGCATTTTAATATGAAGGAGGGCACTCTTCTTTGCGTGAGTGAATGCAGCGGGTAATTACTGATCCTCTATGAGATACTGTCAGTGGCTACATGGGCAGGGTCATCTCTTCTCAGAGAGGTGGGGTAGAATAACCATTAAGCATTCATGGGTTGCCAAGTGAGCATAGGCTGGCAGCCGCTGACGCACGCACTCAATAAACAAACAAGCAAACAAGCAAGACAGCAAACAAAGCGGGATGAAGCCGGATACAATCTCTTGCTCAAACAGCTGATGTTTATCCTCTCACTCATCCATATTTACAATATTATCATTATTACCTTGATATACAGCAGCATCCAAAAGTATTAATTCCCCTGTTTTCACATTTTGTCATGTTATACCAACACCTTCCAGAGAACAGTTCAGTTGTAAGGAAATGAAGCGTAAACTATAGGCAGTAATCGAAAAGTCAGCCAAGAATCGCAAGCTAACTCTGGAGGGGTTGCAGAAATCCACAGCTTAGGTAAGAGAATCTGTTGTTGGGAAAATATTTTGTTGTGTGCTTCACAATTGTAGCCTTGGTGGTAAGAAGAAGTCATGGTTGAAAGAAAGCTGTACGAGTTCTTTTAAAGTTGCCATACCCAAATAAGCCACATAGAAGCCATAGTGGACAAAGATGCTAAAGGGAGATCAAAAATGAACCTTTTGGCCTACCTGCAAAATAATCATGCAAAGTAACACTGCCTATCAGAATTAATCAAATAATGAACATGGTGGTGGCAGTATTATGCTGATGTAATGGAAAAGAGCTAGAAGATAAAAAAGGGAAAATTTTAGAATAAACTCATTCATGGGCTCCAAAGGATATGAGTCTAGTGAAAGTTCTCTTAGACATGTTGCACTGGTTTTACACAGCACTGAGCCTGGAGGGGAGGGAACTTCATACCACACTTCTGTTTTCTGTAAACTTCTGTAAACCATGTATCATTTTCCTTCCGCTTCACAGCTATGCACTAATTTGTGCTGTTTTATCAAGCAAAATCCTCATGCAATACATTAAAGTGTGTTGTAATGCAGCACAATGTGAAAAAAATGTCTGCAAGGCAATAAATGTCTATACATTATGCAGCAAGCATAGAAAAATACTGTCAATTTTCCTAAAGTTTTCAAAATCATTTCTTAAGTCACTCTTTGCATCTTATAGACTAAAAGTCTTTGCTTTTATTAACTCAAACTACTCCCAGCAGCCTTAATTTCAAATTAATTTAACACCGCTAATGATCTATGCAACGACAGATACTTTCGAGCAAATTACTATGCCTAAGGATGTCTAATTATTCCAAAGTGAGTGGATTCATTAGTGGTTGAAGCCGTCAAAGGCTGCAGGTCAGTATGAATTAAAAATAACAAAGCTGCAAGGAGGGATAGCATATGCCTCCAACGTAATCCCAGCACAGAGGTGTCCCATCTGAATTAGCCCCCTAATTGTACCTTAATGAATTGTTCTTGTTTGATAACCAGTTAATTACAGGAGACAATAACCCTGCGCCCTGCTGACACCGATGGGAATGATTACCCTGCGAACGTAAAACCAAATAATCGGTGAGAAACAGAAGTAAGGGTGGGGATGGTGGCAACCAAGGATAAAATGAAAGACATACTAAGTAGTAATGGAGGGGAGATTTGTTAGAGGTGTAAAGAGGGGAGAGGAAAAAAAAACTAACATAATAAAAGTGTACAAAATCTGAGCCTAAACAAGGAGTTTAATATCCAAACATGCAGCTTAAATTAATTGGCAGTCTGTTTTTGTTTTTTTGCTTTTTTTTTGGTCTCTGACCTTTCAAAAGCACACAAATCCAAAACATGGACTCAATTAAATAAAGCTAAGGTTTCCCCTCACTCCTACGCAAATCCATTATCATTACCGCCCTTTTCACTGTTGTAAAAACTGAAAATTGATCTTAATCTCAAATAACAAAAACAAGAAAAGTGTTCTTTTATGTTTCTGGGGCAACATTAACATGTAGGCAGCTTGAGGAATAACGCAGCCCAAATAACCCATTGATCTTACACTTTAAAGCACAGGTCATTGGAACCTGCATAACTAGAAAAAAATATAATGAAAAAGAAAAAAAAAATGAACATAAACATGTCTTTGTTACGCTGTACTGTTGGATAACACAGGGGAAGTAGAAGAAACATAATGAAGATCAACAAACGGGATAACAAGCAAAAAGCAAATGATAACAGTGAAAAAGTGTTGATCTTGTCCAACTCAAAGGTCTAAAACGTGCTTCCTTTATTGCATTTATGTGAATTTTTGCTGCATGGTATGTTTGAGAAGCGCTATAGATAATTGGAAACAGGAGCTCTGATCTAGTTAAAACAAACCTGTGTGTAGGGGAAGGGTTGTGTTTACATTCTGGTGTTCCTGCAAGGCTCCAGAGGGTCTGACTGAGACATTAAAGAATACACCTCAACAGTGATGATGTGACGACCGCATGTTGGAAGGAAAAGCATAGTGGTGTGTATGTAAACAGATCAGGAACAGTTAACTATAAAATTGAAGCTGTATGCTGAAAATGTTTTCAGGAATGAGAAATTGGCATGAACAGCTTTCCTTACAGATGCAATTTACGAGAGTTACAGCAAAGAAGATATGTTTTTGTAGTTATGGACCTTTGAGGAGACATTTTAAGGACTTTATTAAGTGTTATTCATACCCTTTGAATTTTTGGGGGGATTTTTTGCTACCATTAACTTCTGTACATTATTTGGCGTTCATTTGGTAGATGCACACAAACTAATGTTATATTGGAAATTGGAAGGAAAATGCTAGATCCTTTTCTTTATAATTGAAAACGTTAAAGACGGCAATGAAGCACTCAACACCCATGGTAACTCTCAAGGAGCTGCAGAGTTCATCTGCTCAGGTGTGAGAATCTGTCAACAGGGCATATGTTAATTTTGCTCTCCACAAATGTTGTGTTTACGAAAGAGCCGAAAAAATCATTGTTAAAAAGTTCATTTTGCAGGTTGCAACAAGACATGAGGAATACACAGCAACATATGGAAGAAGTCTATCTGCTCATAGGAAACCAAACCTGAATCTTTTAGCTTACAAGCAAAAATTTTAATGCTGCAATACACATTGAACATAACCATCTCAATGTGAAATATGGTAGTGGCAGCCTCATGCACATTGTTTACTTCAGCAAAGATAAAAGCTCTCTGCGTTGATAAAAATCTAATCGGGCTGAGGTTGAGATATTTTGCAGAGCTGTAGCTGTGATGAAATGTGGTTGTTAAACCGTTTTAGCTCAAGAGAGCTGACAACATGCTCAACATACTTCTTACCTTTTTATTTGAAAATAAATTTAAAGTAATAACACATTGAAAGCATAATTTTCCATCCACTTCAGAATTACATGCTGCTTTTGTGTTGGGCTATTTCATGAAGTTGTCAAGATAAATGACAGTGGTAGTCTATTGTATTAATTAAAGCAATCACGGGGTTATTGCCCAGACAGAGTGCTACATTTCATTCGATAATGAATCATTAACTCAAGTTAATTATGTGTCCTGTGAGTTGACACGTCTGATTAAACACGTGATGCAGAAATAAAGAAATTAGCTGTAGAGTGGCACACTAAATGGGACAATTTTGCTGCTGTACTACTAGTTTGTTAGTTGTGTTCCTGTTTTCCTGGTTCCACTGTGAAGGACAAATGCATGTGAAATGTGTAAGAGGGAAACAGAAAATTTAAACAGTGAAAAAAATTGCCAGACGACAAAGGGTTAAGAAGCACAAACAATAACATTTCTGGAGCAGATGTCCTTGAGGGAAAACCAAGGACGAGGCAATTGCTAATCTTGTATTCCCAGCATGATCAAATCACCAGGCAACAGATATAAATAAAAGGACAGGAAATGAGGAATTCACATTCAAGGGTGTCAGCGGCGAAATGAAGATTCATGGTGAAGAGCCCCGGTGAAGGTGGCAAAAATTAACTACAAATAAAAGGGACAGCCGGCCTCCAAAGTCCGGCGTATAAAGCAGGTTCGGACGGGAAAGAAAAAGACACATGCTGGAGAGGGGCGCTGCAGAGAATGGGCTGCACTTTGTCATGGAGACAGGTGCTTTTATTTGACACCCAATAGGCTGTGCCTCTGACTGGATATTCTAAAAATATGAGTCTGCGCACGATCATCAGACTGTCTCATTTTCCGTTCATTTCACACTATCATTTGTTACCACAAAACACACAGAAACCTATTCAGCTCTGTTGGTCTGGAATGTTTGAATGAAATTGAAACTGTGCTCCATTGTGGGAATCAATAAACTGCAGTAAATGTTAAGGCGGTTTCATACGCACAGGTCGGGGTGTAATAAAACCAAATTTAGCTGATTACATCTACACCGCTGATGGCTAAAAACAATGTTTCACTTCCTTCAATAATCACATTTAATTCTGTACTGATTGTGAATGTGTAATCCAAAAGTAAACATATGAAACAAGAACTAAAAGCTTTTCAAACGTGACTGTAAATAAATAAATGTGTCACGTCTCGCTGTCATCCAAGCTGTTTTAATGCAAAGCCTATAAAATCTTTTTAATCTGTACAAATGCTGTTTGTTTGTACTACTTCAAAACTACATTTTCTTGCATAGGTTTATCACACAGCAAACAAATAAGAAGCTCAAAGACATGTTAATAAGGATGCTTATGAAGAAGAAAGAAAGTGTACCGTAAGCTTTGTAGCCGTAAGCTGAATCTCTTTGATTCAGTGATAGCAGTGACTGGTTAACAAGTAAAAATGTATATTTTGTGGGAACAAGCTGCAATGTTTATCTAATTTTATCTGCTAGATAAACCAGTGTTTTTGTTTCACCATATCTAAAAGTTCACTTTAAAGTTTTCACATTTTCAGTTTACAACTTACAACCACAAACTGTTGTATAGTGAAAGAAAAATTATACAAGTATTAAAATTTATTGCACAAAGAAAAATCTGAAGTGATTAAACAGCTTTAAAAACGATCGAGAACCACAAAATTCATTGCCCTCCTACAATCCTACCAAGACAAGATGTTTGTATGAAGAGTGATGGTGTGTGGTGGAAAACTATCACTGAACATCATGTGGCCTGAACACACCACAGTATGAAATTCCGTGTGTGTGAAATGTGAAACAAGGCATCCAAAGCATTGTACCTTTGAATCCAATTTACTCAACTGAACATGTGTGTTTTTGTGTACCTGTTTCTGCTCCTCTCCCAGTCCATCCCACATGGAGGCGACTATCTTGGAAACATCTCCAAAGGTTGCGTTTGGATTCTGTCCTTTGATGGCTGCCTGGGTGTCTCTGAAGAACAAAGCGTAGGCTGACACCGGCTTGGTCGGCTCATTAGGGTCCTTCTTCTTCTTCTTCTTTTGGGGCTTGGGCTTGGGCTTCATCATCTCTGAAGATGGCCGTTTCTCACCCGTCATCTGGAAGACAATCAGTGCACACACAACACAGAAACGGCTTATTGATACTGAAGTTGGTTTTAGAATTTACATGTACAAAGAAAAAAAAAACTTCACCAAATGAATAATTGTAAATGTGATGAATGCCTGTAACACTGGGTCCTGGTGAAGCGTGTAAACTTAATTAACTCTATAATTTGATTGCTCAGTTCAATAACCAACATTTGGATATTGCAGCAATGTTTCACTGACAGAAACACTTTCACAAGTTGACAGAAATTGTCTTTCTTCTCTCCTAGAGCACTTTGTCAGAAATATCATGTGCTAGTTGAATTTATCAGACCTTTTCAAATCTTTATTTTGCAGTTGCTCAGCAAGTCATAAATTCAGACTTTTCATGCCTGGGCTGAAGGGAATTTTAAATCGTCTGATGTATCTGCCCTGGCTTTGATGTGGTCTCAGAATGAATTGGAGAGAGCAAATGGAATTACTTACTGATAGAAGAGATGGTAATCATTTTTATTCACATGCGCCCTGTGAAGCCCGGCAGAGATGTATAGGCCTAGAAATATATTTTTTAAACCAAAGCATCCCCCATTTACTTATACTGTATCACTACGAACTGCCGGCTAAAAAGAGATGAATCTGAAACATTGATGAGGTGGCAAAGTCAGTTATATACTCATCTGCATTCCTCCTGATGAAAACTGAGCAGTAAAAATGGATTGTGGCCACGATGCATAAACAGGATCAGGCTAAATATCTGCTGTTGTTAAAAGACATTTCAACAAAAGCAGAATTTAGAGTCAGACTTTAAACCTGAACATGACTAAAGAAGCGGCAGAGATCTGAACTGGTAAGATGTGTATGATTTTCCGACAAAAATGTTATTCAAATACCAAAAAAAATAGGAAACCTCACTGAGTATTCGGTTCTTCATAGAGAAATGTTTATGCATTGATATTTAATCAATTTTACCTCTGAAAAAAATATATATTCACAGATGATCAACACATTGTGCATTGTATTACTCTTTACAGAAAATATTTTTTAGCTGAGCAAAAAGTTAGAACACCCTACCATTTCATAGCTGTCCTAAAGATCTCAGCTTTGACTCAGTCAGGGACTTTCCATTTGTTATTTCTCAGCTAACTTCTACATCAGCTTGAATTTTCTGACAGAATGTTTTTAAGTTTTTCTCAAGCACCCTTTGATGCAAAGTAGAATAGTATGATGGTGAGATCGCCAGATCCTGCCGTTCCCAAACCATGACATGCCCACCTCTATGCCTCACAGTTTGTGTAACTATCTTTTCCTGGCATTCTGTGTTTGGTTTATGTAAAACATGTAACTTGTTCTGGTGTCTGTATAAGTAGATTTTATTCTAATTTCGCCAAAAAAGCATGATTCCAGAAGTCTTGACTTTGGATGTTGTTTTGTTTTTTTGCTTGTTTTTTTTTCTGGCAAATTTTAAATTGGTCTTATTTTCCTTAGAGGGCAAAAGTTTCTGTGTTGCACACCTCCTATAAAAGTTAAACTTGTGCACTCCCTTTTTGATTTATAAAGAGTGTGTTTTCAACATTCAAAAAAACCAACCAAACGTGGCAAGACACTGAACTTAGTACTAAACTACCAAGCAATTACACACATTAGAGTGGTGTAATAATTTTAACTCCAGCACCAGCAAAATTATCAAAAACTCAAAAATAATTCTGAATTCCTCCAAAGTGCTACTATGCTGTCCATTAAACCATATCAGACAAGTCCCTGCCTCTACTAAAGAAGCCACATCAGTACCTTTGAATGAGGATCTGTCTCCTCCTCCTGATTGGAGCTTGAAGGAGAGGGTGTGGCTGATTTACTCCCAGGAGGCGAGGGGGAACCATGAGGCAGTGCGCTCCGGCTGACCTGAGGGTTTAGCTGAGACAGTGCGCTCATGGGGTTGGGCAGTATCGGAGGTGAGCTGTTTATCATGGGGTGGTTACGGGCAGGATCGTAATGAGCGCCGTCAGGGTGCTGGTGATGGTGTTGCTGTTGGTGGTGGTGCAAAGCCATCTCCTGCATCTGGGATGAGAGAAGAACACCAGCTTTACTATCTTCTCTGCTCAGAGCAATAAATGTTGCCAATTAGCCAAATGTGCAAATATTTTTAGGTGGAGATGACATTTTTGATGTGATATAGTCTGCATAATGTTTGGGGGAAAAAAAAGAAACGCTCACGGGACTAATGTAGACTTGAACCCTTTAATATGTACTAGCACATTCTAAAATTTTGAAACTTTTCCTTAAGGTTTCCTTATTTTGGGGGGCAAAATGATCTAGCACTGTCCAAGGGTCTGAAATGTTATTTTCTATGGGTCGTTGAATGAAACAGAATGTACTAATGAGTCACATAGTATCAAAGTATCTATTATCCTCTATAAAACAATTATCTAGTTTCAAGAAACACATAGAACAAATTCTTATTGAAACAGCATCACACATACCCGTTAATGCTGAAGCTTCCTGCTAGACCAAAAAAACTAACTTATTTTTGATTTCTCACTCGACTTGTTGGTTTCTGTGCCTGTTTTCTATTATTTCGGTTCCTCACATTGCTTTATCTTACTGTTTTTGTGGCATCTACATTTGATCTTCAAAAGTTTGGTGTTTTGCATCAACATATCAAAGCGGTTAATCAAGGGTCTAAATCTAATTTGATATTAGGTGCAGTTAACACAGGAATGTTGTTAATTTGAGTTGTATGACATTCAATGAAAGATGTCAGAACTCTTTTTATAAGTAGTCAGGTAGTGTCAGCTTAGAAAGTCAAGCCAAAAGCCATGAGAAAATCCATTCCAAACCGTACAATTATACAGGTTGAAACTCACTTCAGGTAGACCTGTGGTGAGGCAGAACCACTGCTGAACTAGCACTTTGTAAAGAAAACATTGGCCATCCTGCTAGTGGTGGAAAAGAAGACTTCCTTGCACTTAATATCGCAGCAATTTGTTCATGATTTGCAGCTGAAGCCTACCACCGCCATCTTGCTTAGAATGAGCTTCTTTACGTTCCTTTAAGTTTTATTCTGATTCCTCCTCTTTTTGAATCAGTTAATAAGTATGTTTTAGAACATGTCAGAAGATTGTATTGAAAGAATCTTTTTTTTTTTGTAGCGTTAAAGGGATCAAGAACTGAGCAGTTAGCATCTTTAGCTTGTTGACTGACATAATAACAGCCAAATCCCATCACTGAAAATATTTCTCAACAGTAAACAGAAATATTTCAGTGCTACTATAAGTTTTTGTTTCACCAAACTTAACTTCTCTGGCAATAGTGCTTTCTTGGCAGTAGTTCTGTTTCAACTACTGTAAACACTGGCTCTGTTCTACTGGTTCTATGTCAGTATTAACTTGAAACCAGTCCAGGAAAAAAACACATTTTTAAATATCCCAGGATATATGCCACAGGATATATGCCACAATAGACGTTCAGAGGTGCACGATTTACAGGGTGGGCTCATGGAGATTAATACACACTTTAAATATGAGTTGTTTTTGCTTTTGATTTGTAAAATTTATGACAATAAAACATTTAAACATCTACCTTCAATAATCATAAAAAGTAGATCTGCAAAAATATCACAATAACAATGCATGCCATTTCCTAATCCCAATGGACTGCTTAGATGAAATATTTGGTAGGGCATATTTTAAGTGCCATGAATGCTAATTTGTCCAGCAAATAATATTCTAACCTGCTGGGTAGACTTCACTTGCCCTCAATCCTCACACTAGATATAAATACATTGTTTTCTGGCCAAGATATTAAAGCTCAAAAGGACTGGTGGGACATTGTGATGAAGAAAAAATAATAAAAGCTTCAACTTTTTTTTTTCTCAATCGTAATTGATAATCAAGATCAGGATCAGAATACGCAGTAACAATATTAATAATAATAGATAGATATTATGATTTACATATGTATATATATTAACCATCTGCATGCACTGCAATCCTCTACCAAGAGTCAAAAACATTTTCTTTGTGATGTAATGATGCTGCTCCAAGCTACGTCTTTGGATGTGGAAAGTAAAAGCCATTCTGTAATAGGATCAGTAAAGAACAGGCTTTAGTACCAGTTTTGGTTAAATAACGTAACCACTTGGGTGGAAACACCTGACATTTTAGTAAAAGTTAAATGATGCTGAAACTACAAAAATGGGAAGTAAATAGAAGCATATATTAAAATATAGGTTTTCCAGTCTTTTAATGTCTAGTTTAAGCTATTCAGTTTCTTTTCTCACCACAATGAGTCACTCAGTGAATTGTATCCTAAGCGAATTGTGAATGTTATTCTATTTGACGACGTATCCCTTAAAATGAAATGTAATTTTTGAAGCCATTCTCTTTTACTTTCATTCCTGCTTATTTCCGATGACCTCTTGAGGGAATAAATGCAGCAGTTCTCAGACTTAATTGGTTATGAAGAAGGACTTCAGTTCCTGCAGCTGAAAACGAATTCTTGAGAAGCCAGAGCTCTCAGCACCTGGTGAAGCAATCACTGAGCCAATGATATTGATCAACAACCCTATCAGCCCCCTGTAGGTACATTATGCTCACCGTGTGCAGTGAAGTAAGAAAAAATTACTTAGTGCCACGTCAAACAACACCTTTTTCGTAATAACTCGAATCACAAATAGAAGCAAAAGTGGTGCTCACAGCTGGAGAGAGAGCCCTGCATGAAGAACACCCTGCAATAATTACAGAGTCAGGTTCTCGCAAAGTTCTGGTCTTGGCTATCTTTAATCGCCAATAATAACCAGATCAAAAGCTCCTCTTCAAGATTCATGCGGACATAACATGAGCACTGTGCAAAGGATGCTTTTAATGCAGGCATAAATGGGAATGTTTGGCAATTTACAGATCAGAAAGTGATGAGCTTGCATTTGTTAGATCTTTTAAACATTTATGAGTTAAATAATACATAACACATTAATGCAGTGCTAAAAAGATCAAATTGAAAGGGCCTGAGCATATGAGGTCTTGATAAACACGAGCTGACGTTCAGAGATGAAGGCTTGGTTCTCTAATCATAATTGGTCCCAGAAGATTGCTAGAATAAAAATGGACTACAAAGTAATGTTGTGCACTTCTCTGGCCTGCTTTGAAAACTCATAATATTCACACTACATTAGATTCTGCATTTGCCTCAGCAGCTGCTCACAAAAGCCAGCCCTGAACAAAGACATTCCTTTTGCATTTCAAATAACCAAGCTGTAACCTCCCCCATCCACGGAAATCTCAGACTTCCAATCTAATCTAAAACATCATTACTACACTACTGAAAATGTGAGAAAATAGTGATGGCAAAATAAGTTGTTCTAAAAACCAAGGAGAACGAAAGAAATGGATGGAAAAGAAGGAACACAATCTATTAATTTTTCATTTCCATGGACTTGGAAGGATTCTCCCTACCCAAGAAATACTGAAAAAAAACAAAAACAAACAAACAAACAAAAGAAAAAACAATTAATCAAACAAGAATCGCCTATCATTGCTATGGCAGATGCATTTCCATAGCAACAGCCTCCTAGCAAAATTGTCACCCTTTAATCTGAGTCAGACCGTGTTTAATATAAACAAGAAAGAGGCATGCAAAGCAGTTCAGGAAAAGGAGAGCAATGCTGTATGTTGAAAAAATTAGTATCTGGATACAAATATAAAAAACAACAATAAAAGACATATGGCACAATAGACAAAAATCTGTTATTTTTCTCTTGTGGATGCAATATCAGAAATTATTTTAACTAAATAAACAACTTCATCTTTTACATTATAACTTTTCATTGATTTTATGTGTGTGGCTTCAGTTGTTGTGGTAAATTTGCATGTTTTGATTCTTATTTCATGAAGTCATTGTAATCTAAAAAATAAGTAAATAAGTTATTTCAACACAACTGCATAGCTATTTAAAAATATCGTAGTGTCAAAAACCAACTTTAAGTCATATTACTGAATTCTTGCCTCTTGCTCAAAGTACTGTCACCATAATAATTTATTTCTTATAATAATTCCAGTGTTATTTTTGCAGCTGAGTGCTTTAATTGGTGCTTTCACCTGTATGAGGAAGAAAAAGCAAGAGGTTATCACACAGTGGCAACAAACCTGGGCTAAATAAAACTGGCTGCAGACGGCTGTGCAAATATTATGAAAGAATCTGATAAAGGTTGCCGGTTGCCATAGGTACTGTATGCTAATTCCTAATGGTGTCTTTCAAATTGCAAGGTAAAAGTGCACAAAGAACAACTGTATTGAATTCGTCTTTGCTCTTTTTATTAACTGCTGGTAACATTACATCGAAAACAGGAGGGTAGCTGTGACTTCTAAATTGCAGCATTTTTAGCAAACAAGAAAATGATACTTATTTGAGTAGGCAACATCCAAAATGCTGGATTCTTATCACTAGAAGTGAAGACAAGCAGACAAAGTTGTTATAAGGTTTAAAGGTAACTCAAGGATCTGGTAAATTAATTGTATTAATATACCAGAGTTTGGTATTTTCTCCTGTTATAGAGCTGATGGTGCTAGCAGTCAGCCAGCTGTGTATGTTAGCAAATAAAGACAAGCAATGAATTTATTCCAAATAACAGGGTATATTTGATGTTATTGCAAACATGTGACATTCACAAAATCCCAGTTTACATCCATCTTAGTGTATATGAGGCAGACTGATAAGTCATAATTGATGAGACAAACATCAGGAAGCCTGAAATAACGTAACTCTAGGTAAAAGGGTGATTTGGAAACAATATCAACTTTCTAGTGCTCTGGTGGGAAAGTGTACACGTTTATTACCAGAAAATATGATCTTGGATGCTGTGGATTTAATTATTTTCAGTTTGAGTTGTTTTAAATATTTAAAACCAGATAAGACAAGCTGGTGTTCATACTTACGTTTATTTCTTTTAATTTTGTTTACATTTTTCTGTAAAAATAGATATTACCTCTTTTAAAATTATCTGGTGCCTCCATGGTGTTTTAACTGACACTTAAAATTTTTCTACTTAGTACATGAGACAGGAATAGATTTTGAACACTAGATTTACTGATCTGATCATTTAGTGGCCACTGCATTTTTTTGTTTTTTTTTAACAATAGGATTATGATATATTTGCTCTTAGAACAATTTATTGTAACATGTGTATTTTCATTTAATATTATTTATCAGAATCAATAAGAATGTGATATTTTCTTCTGGCCAATATCAGACACAATAAAAAAAATAAAACCTAAAGTAGAGAAAAGTATGCGACAGACTGGCGACCTGTCCAGGGTGTACCCCGCCGCTTCTATTGCTCTCAATATCAATAGCAATAGTGCTATTGATGTCATGTTTATATATATATATATATATATATATATATATATATATATATATATATATATATATATATATATATGCATATGCATATATAAGCCTTTCCAAAGTCAGAAATGGGACAATTGGGTTTTACTTTTGGTGACAGGCAGCCAGGAAAAGCCAAAGTGTGATGTAAAGCCAGGAAACTCGGTGTGAGCTTGTTCCTCTGCCTTCGTTACGCCTGTCATGTCTGTATTCACATCTTGTACATCATAGTCAAATGGGAGTCAAATAACAAAGGCTTTCCAATTATGTGTAGCACAATATGTGAGAGATGGAATATCACAAAGGCATTGTTCCCCCTCTGCTCCTGCTGACCCTACCTTCGAAATAGTTTCATGGCCACTCCAATTGCATGCACCATTTGATTTGGCTAAAGGGATTTGACCACCAGCACTGAGATGTAAGAAGAAAGGAAGAAAGTCCTATATACAGCTATAAGAAAAGAAGGAGAATTATGCTCCACAGTTGAGCACAGCAACTGAACTCTGGGATTTACCTACTAATGTTATTATCCATTTACCATCACTTTGACAATGCAGATAAGAGTATGCAAATTTATTTCACTGGCATCATCACAAAACTAGTCCATTATGCTATTGATTCTGTAAATCTTAATACAATAGATATAAAAAAAATGATTGAGTGCTTTAAAGATATGAAGAGAATTTACCTTCGAATTTTAAGTTATAGATAAAAATATAAAAATGATGAAGCATTTTGTCCTCAGATGTTCTTTGATATTTGTCTAATTTGGTTTTCAAAGAGAAATCACCTGCTGACTCTTTTAATCAGCAGTATCAGAAATTTCCTTGTCCCGTCCTGCCCTGTTTGAATAAGCTGCACAGTGATCGATGCCTCTGTGACTCCAAAGACTTCCTCTCCTACTCACTGCTTGACTGGAGCCATCTTGTTTGGAGTGATGGCTCACTCACACAGGTTCACGGCTGCTATTGTAAAATCAGCCAGCGTTTAATTGAAACAAATGACTATAATAATAGAACATTATCCCTGCAGGCACCCGGCCATGACAGCTTTAATTAGAGGCGCGTTCAAGACTGATCCTTCAAAAGCACAGCCGGTGCGCAACAAGGTGGTAAACACGCCTTTAGGTTGGGAACAGACCCGGCTCCTTGCAGCCCTCAAAGCTACTTCTCATTTACCCCGAGGGCAAAGCACTAACAACTCTGTTCCTCAAAGAGCCTTCAAGCCTCCCACCTCTCCTTCCTCCTTCTCGCTTCCTTTCTGTGTCTCTTTCTCTCTTCTATCATGCGTGTCTTTGGTTTATCAAGCTTATGGATGCCCTGGAGGGTCATTTACACAAGCTGAGGAGAATTAATAAGAGAGTGGATTCATGAATCATACACTGCTTATGTATGAAAGCAAAGGCAAAGCGCTGTGTCGGCCTTCTTGTGACATCAGACAGATGCTAAGTAAGGAGATATGATGAACAGTGGATGCCTGATGTTTCAAACAGAAAAATATAAGCGTATAAGTGATGTTGTTTTAAGCAAAGCACTGAAATTTTTTTTATTGTACAGTATTTATTTGAACAGAGCTCTCTTTGTGTTGTCAAAACAAATTACTTTGATCATTTCAGTAACAACTCTATATAATATTCCAAGTCACATTTATAAGCCACATGTTTCTCTACTTTCTCTGCTCAGCTGAGATTACAAAATTATTCTACATGGAAAACAGCAACAACTTAAATGTAAGCTACTCTAAAAGATAATAATTTGTAGAAATCACAAATTATTTGTGATTTGTAATTTGTAAAAATCACAAATGTACAAATTTTACTTTTAAAGGTTAGGATTACACAAAACAAAACAATTCAGATATCATAATCACAATAATAAGATTCCAAAGTCAGTACGCAAAATGGTCTCAGAACATGAAGATGTTCCGTTCTACTTTTGGTTTAATATGTCTTTTATAACAGAAAACAAGCTGTTTTTGTCCAGAGAAGAGTTGGATAACCCACATAAATCTAAAACCTGGAACATATACATAGTGTACTATAAGTAGACTAGCACTTGAGTACTGTTCAGTACAAGTATTGCTAATAAATGAGATAACTAACTGAGCTGTGGTCATATTGACAAAATAGACCACTCAAAAGCCATCAGTATTTTTTATAACAATGTTTTATATTTCTTACAACAGTTATAGCAAATATGTGTTATTAGTGAGTATCT
This sequence comes from Xiphophorus couchianus, assembly GCF_001444195.1. Taxonomy (NCBI): domain Eukaryota; kingdom Metazoa; phylum Chordata; class Actinopteri; order Cyprinodontiformes; family Poeciliidae; genus Xiphophorus; species Xiphophorus couchianus. The sequence goes on from NC_040247.1 coordinate 9,719,477, forward strand.
TTAAATATATTCAGGTATCTGTAGATCTTTTAAAATCCCTCTGTTTTATGTTTGGTGAACAACAGTAGAATTATTATTCCAACTGTGAGTCAACGTTATTAAATTTTGCCAATATTTTACTTGCACTGACTGAAGTACTTGGCTTTATTAAAAATGTCAAACATGCCGTGCTCTATATAAGATAAGGAAACTCCTATATTGCAAAACATAAACTTAAGAGCTATTTTATGAATTAGATGTTTTTAATAATTTTCTTCCATATTATTTTAGCCATTCAGATTAAATGACTGTTATTGTTACTGTTCAGGATTTATTCTAAAACGGAAAAGTGATATATCTCACACAAAAATAAAATAAAATAATCTATTTCAAATAGATCAGATAGAAAATTTAACCAGTTTAAACACAGGATTGAGTCTAAAAACAAAATTACGGGCGACAGTGTTATAATAGCACAGGAGGAATAATTTGAAGAAAGAAGTTGCTGTTTTTTGTGAGAACTGTGAGCTCCTTAAACATTTTTCAGAGTGAATCTTTGGCAGTGAAAAAAGCAGAGGTTGATTTGCAGATAGTAATGTCATGATGTCCCCCTTGGCACCATCCTCCATGTTCCTCATTACCAATAATGTGAGATAGAACCTCCTTTACTTTTATCCCCCCGGCCCCCTCCAATCCCTTCCACTATCACCCCTAGTTTTCTTTCTTGTTCCTCAGTTCCACCCCTCTCTCTTTTTCTCTCTTGTGGTCCCTTTTTCTCCCCCTTTCTTGCTCCCTCTCCGCCCGGGTGTGTCTCTGAGCTCACCTCACAAAGCACAGCGTCAGAGAATCAGAGCCTTGGCTGACATGACATGTAGGAGATGGTTGTGAGGAGCGGCGGGGACACACACTCATGACAGCAGAAGGCAAGGCTCCTCCACTGCCACTAATGAGACTCCTGACTGCCGTGTCAAACACACGGGGTGTGCGTGCGTGTGTGTGTGCTCAGGGCACCAGGAAAAATGCAGAAGTAATGAACACAAAACAACAAAGAGCACACATATTTATGAAACAGCACACAGTATTCTATATGCCATGCAATTAAAGGTCATGTCAAAGTAATATGTGTATGTAAAAAACACACTCACCGAGAATTTCACACATCTGACAGGGGCCATCTTCACCTTATCATCAAGATTTGAACTATTGTAGCAGCAAAATGCCAAATAAATCAACCACTGACTACTGTGACCATTAAAAGAACCAACCTGTAAGACAGACTTGTTTAACAGGTTTTCCTTGATTTATTTTTTTCTCCATATCTATAATAACAACAGGAAACACTAAGATCACTTTCTAAGGTCTCAGAATAGTTGCTTGTAACACAAAAAGTCGACATGAAGTCATAATGGAACTTTTCTCTTTAATCTTGTGAAAATTTTGGCATAGTTTCTCACGCTTAAGACATCTTTAAACTACATTCTGTGCTCTTCTGTGACAAAACATCTGTGGTCCCCAAATTCAGCCCGCACTCTAAGCAAATAAACCAAGTGTCTTTTTAATCACCCTGCCTCAAGCCACTCCTGTGCACGTTAACCAACCAGAGTGGCGGCGTTGTTTTGAAGTGGTAGCTGGTGGCACAGCAGGAGGTGAGGCGGGGAGGGAGAGGCGTCCCAGAGCGAGAAGACACAGCTCTCCTCCACCACTGTGGCTGAACACTCCTGCCACCAGAGGCAGAATAAGCTGATGGATGACTGAGACGGGGCACGGTGCAATATGGACACGATTTCATGCCATGATAAATCTCAGCGGGGGTGCGTGGCTAAGTGTAATATAAAATTCCTTATCTTTGTATCAGCTTCTCATAACACTGTCTATCTACTGTGACTGGAGCTGTGTTTTCTTTAGCTTCTGTTCTCTGCTTGAATACCACTGTTGATTACATCTACTGTGGATAAAGTCACAGGAAAAAAAAAAAAAAAAGATAGCTCATATTTTACTCTTCTGCTTCAGAAATATGATTACAAAGTGCCACTTGGGAGATGCTACTGTTCGTATTTTGATCACGGTGAAAAGCGAGATTATAATAAAAGATTTTATTTGCAAAAAAAACTGGTTCTCTTAAAAACGCCTCCAGAGTGAATAAAATGAAATAACATCACTTTTTAAAATTTTTTTAATTAACAGGCAGAAATTAAGTCACCTTATCCTTTGATAATATTAATGTTAATTGACCTTATCAAGGTAGAGAAAATAGACAAGTTGTCATTCAAGCATGCAATAAAAAATCCCTTTAAAATGGTGAAATTGGAAAGTAACCTCTACTTCTTTTAAAATATTTCTTAATATACAACTACAGTTTCATATCACATTGCCAGAGAAATAAGGCACTTTCTCCCAGGAGATGAGAAAAGAATTGAATTTTTCCTTATCGGTCATCTATTTTTCTGCAGAATGCTATTACTTGCTGCCTGCCGTTGCCAAGCAACAGGAAATATTAATAGGACCTTTTATTAGCTCGGCTTTACCCGTGGAGTACTAAAATGAGAAAGTGGAAAACATGAATGTGTTACATAAATCTTTGAACCTTTCAGGATTTGCACAAGTCTCTGTTTGTCCAGTGATTTATAGCGCTGATGGTTCATTTATGGGAGAGGGAGGTGTGAAATACCAAAATGGAACATTAACCTGAGGGACAATTTGAAAATAAACAATCACATAAAAAGTGGAGGGGGAAAAAAGGAAGGAAACCAGTTTAAAGAGAAACCATCCTCTCTCCTGGCTGATGATTTCAAGAGGCCATCAAACAAGCAAAAGGGATTTTTGTTCCACTAGAAGCATTGATCATTCAAAATCATCTACGCCCGAATAAACATTGGAATAAGTAATACAAGTCCCATTCTATCACTGGGCTTGTTGAACTGTGGTGAAAAGCGACAGACGTTCCATCAAGTTTTATTTTTTTTTTCAGCCCCTTTAATCCCTTTTAAAAATGCCTGAAAATGAAGGTCTTTCAGAGGAGAAATAGGTTTTCTTCATCTGAATGGGGGGTACAGTATAAGCTCCAAAGAGCAGAAAGTCTTAAAAGACTATTTTAAAGTTCATATTGGCAAGAACTGTAAACACATTTAACGGCAGGACTTTCAAAATGTCATATTTTATACAAAGTTAGAATTACAGAGATTTTCTTCTTCCTTGAAAGCATCGTTACTAAAGCATCTCCTTTTGTTCCAGGTTTACACAGAAAACCAGCAGGTGTACAGTCGGAGATAATACGCTAGCTGGGAGCATCCGTCGGCGAGCGAACACATTAAAACACACCTCTACTCTCTTATCATTTATTCATCCCAGCTTGTCTGTGACAAGTTCAGTTGACATTGCAGCTCATATTTCATTCACACAGGCTTGGGGAGCGAGCACCTGCCAGGAGCACTTAATACCTTGTGAGGAAAAACAAAAGCATGAGACAAAAACACAGGCTTCCGTCCAAGTTAACATGACAGTCGGGGTGGGATTACTACTTGATAATTAACCTCAGTAGCTGAGGATAGGGAGCTTGTTTGGAAATTATTACTCTAAAATGTTGTAACAAAAGAAATTAGGAGAATGGATTTGAATATGAATGCAGCCAGCAGCTCTTTAGCAATACACTGACCAATATTCTGCTAAATTTACATTTTATATTCAAGAAAAACTTGAGATGATGATGAGATAATACTTTTGATGGAGCTAGGGTTGTTCATGCATATAGCTCTTTCTCCTCTTACTCTGCTATTATGCATAACATTACCTTCCTGATTATACATTCATCATCTGTTACATATTCAAAACATCACACTCAAGCCAGTCTGATGATGGCTCCTTCTGAATGAAGCACAAAAAACTTCATCAAAGATAATTTATTCCAGCTGCTAGCATTTTAAAACACCATATAGGCCTTTTCAGCTTAAATATATTTTAGGCATACAGGTGTGAGGCTCACATAGAACAAAGTTTTTCAGCCAATGTATAAACAGTTTTGCTTTCTGCAAGTTCAGGTGTATTTGAAAGTGACTACAATGTGGCCACTTTGATCGCAAGTCCAAAAAATTATTCACCGCTAGCAACAGAGATGTGTATCTGTTCTGGGGCTGCATTGATAAGATCAATGGAACCTGAGCAAGGCTATTAAATTTCTAATGTGTTTTGGAACTTGTAGATGCTATGACAGTCAGGGCATTAATGGAGAGAAGCAGGGAGAGGCTTTGCCAAGTGCAGTGGAGCATCAGAGAAAAAGGGCTCTCTCAAAGAGATCAAGTTAGTCCAGGGGCAATTTCAGACCACAACACAATAACTAGCAGAAATGACAATGAGCACTGAAAATGTACTCCTTACACAATTAGGAAAGTGGTTAATTATGTCTTTCATGTTGTGACTAGAGGAAAAAAAACACTTTCAATTAACTTCCTCTATGAATGAGTGGATTAAACCAAGAAAATCTATTTTTCCTATGAACACTACAAGCACTAGAGGAACAGTTTAGCAAACATTGTGTCGAATATTTGTATAGATCTGACTAACTAATGGTTTCGTGCACTAACTAAAAGATAACAATAGCCAACTTGTTCTTATAAAGAAGTGACCAACAAAACCAACATTTTGAAGAACCTTAATGCATTAATTTGAAGTATAAACAAATTAATAAATAAATAAGCTTAATTTTATGTTGATGCAGATATTGCTGCTGATATAAACTATTTTCAGGTTTTCCCTTTTTTAATATTTTAATAAATTGTGTCTGAGTAACTGTTGGACATCAGTGATTGACAGCAACTATATCATACCATCTTCCTTTTCTCTTCTTGACTCTACTGAAATGGATTTAATGTTGCATTGAACTCTGGGGTCAAGTGTCACAAGTTCTTTGCAGTTGTTGCAGTTTTACATTTTTGTACTTTTGCATGTTTTCATGCATGCATTTTCTGCAGGTACTCCAGTTTTATTACACAATTGAAAACATACATGACAGGTTAATTGGCAACTTTCAGCCCTAAGGTTATTAGCCTTGTTAATTTCTAAGATGAAGTGTGACTGATAACTGAGTCACTCTGCAAAGCTGAGTCGGATCAAGCAAATACAGAACACAGATGGATGAAATAAAATTAATTTATAGTTATATGGTAATAAGGCTTAGAAAAGAATTATGATTAAAGAGAATTTGGGTGGCAGGACCATTTGTCCTGCACTATAATGCATTTTTAGGTTGGATCTTTAGCTAAAAAGCCAGACCCTGCCCCTGCTCTGACCCGTCAAGACCTGTACAGTGGTAGGCTAATCAAAAAAAGTAAAAAAACCTGCAAATGCGGCATGCTAATTCAGTGATGTTTCTACAATACTAAGAGTGGGTCAAAAATCTATAATTAGATAAATTCTACTTTGATTTTAGCTAAAAAAAACAAGTCTGTAATGCTTAGTTTATACCACTTGGTAAAAAATTGCCTAGCTATAGAAACCCATCACACTGCATTCAGTTCTTAAATTAGCAGTAACTCCTTCTTCTGAGCAAGTATGTGATGACTTTAGAAATTAATAACCAACTCTGAGGAACTGCCTGATTCAACATTACATGCAGTGGGAATTCAACATCACAAGCCCATCTTTGCTGATGGTAATATATAACATAACATTTTCTTAGGAAACCATGGCAATTAAAATTGTACTTTGTCCAACTCTACAAAATTTAACTGAGTTTGGTGCCGGCCTGATTTATTTAACATATAGTGTTCTCGTTTGATGATTGTGTTTTGCAAATTTAACTGAACTGATGCCAACACATCTGAAACAGACCAACATAAAACCATATTTCAGTTAAACATCCCCATTAGCCCTTCAGCAGACATAATCTTGTCTGGGATTCTGTCTGCTATTGTCTAATGACTTTGCTTCCGGAGGCAACAGATGATTGGTTGGTGCTTCAGTGCAGTCTGCCACTATCTAGATAGTGAATCACAAATAAGTGGACAAAAGCATCAGTGTGGGTGAATTTGAAGAATCCAACAGAGTGATCTGAAAGACAGATAACAACCTGTTGTTTTTAAGTTCTTCTTTGGGAAGCTATTTGTCTCCACACAGATTATTTACCTCTATATCAGAGAAGGCTCAAATATGGTTAGTTAAAAATACCTCACTTTCAGCTTACTAAACTTAACAGGACTAACATATTCAATCAAACCACACAATAAAATTAAAAAGAAAGTATGGAGAAAAAGAATAAAAATGTCTTAAGAAAAAGTCTTTTGCTCCCCAGTAAATGACTACTCGATGTGTAGCTTTAGTGGTGCTAGGTTTTCCTTTAACTGTTTTCAAGGTCTTTTTTTATTTAAGGAGTGGTTTTCACAGAGTCCCTAGGTCCCTAAAATAATGTTATGAAATGAATCATCCATCCATCAATTCATCTTTGACAAGCTTAGAAATGTTTCAGAATCATCTTGCAGCTCTAAAATTCCTGTTTTACTTCTGTCAATATGGTTTATCTTTGCCATGTTTTTGTAAATGCATCGAAACTAATGGGAACAAATTGTGTCTTTGTATCAGTCTGCCAGTAACAAAGCACCCAAAAAAATAACCGATCAAGCAAAGCCACTTATCAATTCTTACCAAAAGCCCTGTGATTATGATCAAAATGCTACTTTGTCTGAATCCTTGGGTTTATACAATCAGGCTATTTATTAAATGTTTATATTGTTGCACTTGTATTGGAGTACTTTCAAATATCTGCATACTACAATCCAAATGGAGCCACATTTAGAAAAAAAAACAGCAGCTTTCAGCTTTTCGTTGAGATCGAATAACCTCATTTCACTCAACTGAATTATCTGTAAAATATCTAATAATGAAATCCAAGAGGTACAGAAAATTGGAGCTATATGCTCATTTTGAATAAGAGTTACCTTTTTTTATTCTTCTTTACAATTTGTACTTGCTTTTCTAGCCACAATCTCAACCACCCCCACCCAATCCCACCGTGTCACCCCCAACCTCTCCTCTCCTCATCTAACTCTATTGCACTCTTTTCATTGCCCAGCTCACGTATTGAATCTGCTTGATGAAAACAGATCTCACTGCAGCACCACAATAGAATGGCTGATGCAGGAAAGATGAACCCTAATGGATTTTTTTTTTCAATGTGCTCAAGATTGAATATAAGGCCTGACCTCCAGATGTAGTGGATCCATTTCAACGGCAGAGATATTGTTTATAGTGAAGACAAAGAAATGTATAAATAAACATACTTGGACACTCGCATAAAAGTACAATGTCAACACAAGAAGCAGATATTTTGCATGGTGTACTTTTATGCAACCTAAACAGGCAAAAAAAATTTGAATTAACCAACACTATTTATCCGCCCATGTCAAGTGAGGAATTCATAATGATACCATCTCATGTTTGAACTGCAGAGTTTGCTTAATTACTCTGTTCAACAGAGTGTGACAAGGTGAGGCACCAATTTAATAGACACTCGGTTCTCAGCACAAATGAAACTCCGCTACGGTTTGGTAGTTTTTGCCAGACAGAGTATTTGATTTAGAGAGAGTTTGCTTTATATGCTCCTTTTTTCAGGGTGAAGTTGAAGCAGGGCACTAAAAGGATCGCTATGCCTCTTTTAGAGAAAGTTGAAATGAAAAGATTTTTTTAAGTTTATTTTATGAATGCATAAAAATGTTTTATACATATATACTGTATATATATATATATATATATATATATATATATATATATATATATATATATATATATATATATATGGAGAGTATAGAAGCCTCCACACATAATAATGGTGCCCCCTCTATATGTCACCATGGGGATGATATGTGATATGTGTTACTTTTCTGAAGTCAGTTTGCAAGTAGGATACTTCCCAATTTCAGACGACAAACTGAACGGTGCTCTGTGAGATGTACTCTGAAGCTTTTTGAGGATGTTTTTTTTTCACCGACCTTGGTTCACAAATCTCTGAGCAATTTGCAAACCATCTCCATCTATACTGTGATTAAATTACACACAAGATCTCTGTCAAATAATTTAGGGCTGAAACGATTCCTCGGGTGATTCGAGTACTTCGATTTTTAAAATTCTTCAGGGAAAATTTATCTGCCTCAAAGCTTCATTAAATTATATTTTATTATTTAGCGCACCATGTTCCAGCCGGGTTATTACTTGCGTTGCACAGCGCTCTCACTTCCGCCTAAGTTGTTGATGAAAGCTAAGTGTTGGCAGCATAAGGTCCAATTTTCAAGTTCGGCCTGGGAGGATTTTAATGATCGGTGATGTCCGGGTCTTTGTCGTTTTTCGGGGGACCAATAAGCATCCTTAAAATGACTGGCGCGATGCCTGGAGTACGGTAGTCTTTTCTCCTCCCGAAGCTGCTGCCTGGTGGCAGTTCAGAGCGAACAGTGAGGAAGAGCGTTGAAGGTGTATTTAAACAGGTGAGCAGAAAGACTGAACACTGCGGGCGGCTGTGCATTAGGTAATTAACCTAAGCGTAGTTTTACGGACGAACCGGAAATTTTATTTAATATCATCCCAGTCTCAACAAATGGGTGGTGAAGTGCATCATGGCGGCACGTAGTTGGTAGACGTTTCTGTGTGTGACAAACAAAGGTGTCAAATCCCGTCGCTAACATAAACACAAAAGCTATAAATGACACATCAAGGTGAGAGTTCATCTATTAAATTGACTGAAGATGAATGCATACACAAAAAGCTGGAGTGTAGACATTTTTTAGTATTTGTGAGCCTGCCTCTTTATTATTAAATTGAATATAATTTCAGATTTTTGTAAACCTTTCTTCAGGTGAACTTAGAAAGGGCCAAATGAAAATATAAATATACTGTTTTCTTTCATCTTAACAATTACCGTATGTGCTGCTTTGCTTTAGTTTCGTACTTGCAAATCTAAAAATGTACACTGTTTAAAAGAGTAACGTGGCACTTTCAGAACCTAATTTAAACTGGGCAAAGCATTCAGTCTTGTCTCCAAAAATAATCTTTATATGATCCAGGGTTATCAAAACAGTACTCACAAGAAATAACCCTTGCAATTGGAGATTATTTGTTCAAATTTCTGTTCGATATGTTGTGCTCGCTGCACATTTGGAATCTCATGCATTTTTATTGTTTAGCCGTCTGTATTCAGCGCCATGAAAACCGAAGCGTGGTTCTTTCTAGCACAAACAAACACACACTGATGGTGGAGTGAAAGACTGGCCAATCAAGCAACGTCTCCTCAGTAAAGGTCATGACCAAAATGTGAAATGAATATAAAGATAGATGACAAGTGAAGCTAATACATCAGGGGAATATTCCTGCAATATATATAATGCATAAGATGTTTGCATTTGAGATCTTTATCAAGATCTATTTCAACTGCTGTTTACCCCTCTCCCCTCTGTTTGTGATGAACATGATACATCACACTTGACCTTGATATGCATCTGTGTATGTCTACAGTATACTGTATAAAACAGATACTCTTATCTGCTTCATAAACTTACAAAACACTCTGGGAATCTCTGATAATTGTAATGATAAAAACCAATGAGAAACAGCTATTATCCAAAATGCTTAGAGGAATTTATAAAAATTACGAAAAAGGCACAGCTGGCAGAAACTATTTCTGTGCCAGTTTATGATATTTCTGTCATTATCCAGTAAATTACAAGGGCATGCATTCCTTTACCTTAAGACTCCACATAAGAGGAATATATTTTTTTTATGTTAACATGGTTTACCATGTAATTTGTTTGGGATCTCAGTGCTGCAATCAATAAAAAACATCAATGCCTTCTGCTTCCAAATGGATGTATTCAGATCTGACACTGTCAAACTTAAGAGGAACAATTTTTAGTCAAACTCTTACCTATTTGCTGCACAGTGACAAACAAAAGAATAATCTGAATAACTTGAACTTCAAATTCACCTTCAAATTCAACCATAAATCACATATTTAATGCTGCAATATAGGAATAAAGACAGCAGCATGTGCCTTTACATTTCATACTTAAACCTTCTACAGATTGTTGTACTGCTCTGATAGAAACCTGCTTCTTGCAGCAGTTCCCACAAAAGCAATTACGGTTTTGAGATGCTAATTTGCAGACGAGCATTTTTTTGTGTGTGTGTTTGGAGCTGAGGGAGTAATCAGCATGTATTCATGTTTGAAGGCTTGACAGATTGACCGATGCATGCCGTCGAGGCAGATATGATGCTGATGGATTTACCCACAATCCTTTTCTCCATGCATTACAGCTGACAAGGCAGCCCCTGAACAATCATCTGTTCCCTCCACTTGGCCTACGTCTACTTGTCTTGAAAATTACATTAACGTTTTTGGAACATGATCTGTTTCACTATAGAAATCATTCATCAACATCAATATCATTCAAACATTAATCATTACAAAACTTCACATGTTTTTGTTTGCTTTTAAATGTTGAAGGTGCTGGTGTTCTGTGAACTTCAGATTACAAAGAATAAAGTAAATGTACTTTAAATTTACTTAATTCTAAAGTAAATTTGCTTTTTACAAATAAAAGTTAATGAAATTAAAAATTAGAGGGTTTTTTTAAATTATTAAATAGGCTCAAGCATCTGTAGGTAATACTCTTATTCAGCTTTGCACTGGATCCTACCAAAGCCCACTATTGGATGCAAAATCAAATTTACTCACCGAGGGCATTTGACTGGAGACAAGGTGGCCTTCCTGTGCCAACATGTTCGACATCATGAGCGTTGGCAGCTCAGTGTACGAGTATGGGTTGATGAGCCCATTGTGTGGCAGCGAATGACAGAGGTAGCCCGTAGAGTCATGCTCCATCAGGTGAAGAAGAGGTGGCTCGGGGTGGTTGGGTGGAGTGATTGGTGGGATCTCATAGTCTTCGTCCCCAGTCCCGTTTCCACTTGAGCTGCCGCCTCCCCCGCCTCCTCCCCCGCCGCTGCCTGTCTGGCCTGTGTAGCTCTGATAGGATGGATAAACATAGCAAGAAATAGAAGGAGAAAACAATCATGTGATCAAATAGAGTCATACGAAACTTAAGAGAAGATTTCAAATTTTCTAAAGCAAGAGATGGTCATCTGAGACATTTGATGGCTATCCCTATAACAGAAAAATATGCCACATGGTAAAAAGTGGAGAATAAGTTTTTAACCAAATGTGGTGTAGTTGTTTCAAAGAGAGAAAAGACAACAAATATATATCCTTAAGACATATATTGTGATACATCAAGTACCATAATACTAAATTATTTTAATTTACAAATTTAATTTAGTGTTTTGTTTCTTGAAAAAAAAAAAGAAATAAAACAAATTTTTTCAACCAAACATCAAACATCTAATTTTAGATGCAAACATGGAGCGCCTGACCTTGGTGATAAAGAAAACCAATGCATGTGTTAGCTGCTGCTCAAACACTATAAGTCCAATCAGATCGGAGTCCTGCACAGAGCAGGAAGAAAAGAAAAATAGCAGGGAAATTCAACGGGGAATGAAAAGCAATTTTGTCTGAGACGATCCAACTTGACTCCCATTGTAATGACTGAGTCAAATTAATCATCACAAATAATATTCTGGTGTCAGCCATTCAAGGGGTTTTTAATAGAATTTTTATGATTCATGTCTAGCGGTATACATCAAACAGTCAGTTCTGCAACATTTCTGAAATCAATTCAATATCATCTTTGTGTAGGCTGTCATCCTCGGCAGCAGAGTGGTCATTTATCTCTCAAACAGATACTTTTGGAAAATAAGGACCATGAAGAGATAGGAAAAGGAGAGAGGATACAGGGTACATTTTTTCTTGTTTTGCTCAATATTGTTTCAGAATGAATGGGGGAAAAACATATTTTTTGGCAAGTAGCATAAAAAATTTTAAAACTGCAAAGAGGCTTCCTGGTTAGAATAAGGAAAGGGTAAAGTATAAACACATTCATGCATACCAGAAATGCAAACAGAACTGAGTCCTAATTTATCCTGTTTTGTTCTCTGTCTTTTTTGCATTTTGCATTCTGATATTCATTCCGTGTACAGTACCAAGACAAAGTATTTTTTTTCTGAGTTGGCAGTATGTCACACTTTCAGATCATCTGAGTAAATGCAAGTTCAGTTTTCAAATGAAAATTCTATATTTTTAAGTGGAAAAATCTCCCTAAACTCACCCATCCCTATTCTACAGATCTCAGTTTAGTGTTTGTGAAATTAAAGTCAGCTTCCCAGAGAGTGCTTTTAATCGCAGGCAATAAATAATTGAATTCCAGTTAAACAAATATGCAGAGAATTTTGTTTTTACCCAAATGTTTCATAACACACACAAATAAAAAACATCAAGAATTTATTGTTCTTCCCTTAATCTGATTTACTTGGTCCTAAAATAGACTGAAAGCAAGCTTCTATAAATTTACTGGACTGTCCTTTAAAGACAGATGTGTCTGTAAACCTTTGGGAATGCTGTTATTGTGTGGCCTAATGGACAAGAAAACAAACATTTCCTGAGATTCAATTCCCCTCATAATTGTTGGAAGGAAACTAAATTGTCTGCTGTAAACACTGTTTATATTGTGTGAATTGACTCCCTCGTGTGTGTCCCCCTTTTAGCCACCGTTTACTCATATGTTCGCTGTGTGAGAGCACCAGGTAATCTAAAGGAAAATCATGTTGAGTCATCACAAAGCATGTTCATCAAACTGTTGTTTTTCCCTCATCCTTTATTAATAAATGGCAGAGGTCTGGAACGATATTTTCGGTGGGTCTCTTGTCTGCTGCATTTCATTGTGCAAACAGGATGAGGAGTGTTGATGTGTCATGTGTTACATCGCTGTGACGGTTCATCTAGTGCCCTTGATGATAAAATGTAAATACCAAGGACATTCCCAGTTGGATTGTGGCAAGATAAATTATTCATTATGCCACTGTTCAGAATGAAATTGCAAGCACAAAACTACATGTACAGTTTGGTTTGTGTATACTTTAGTCTTCTTTAAAAGTCAAATCCACACAAAGGCAATTCAAATAGTGTTTCACATGGCATGTTTTTGGAAACAAATGTTTTTCTTTCTTTTGATATTCCTCAGAGTTTAATTATAAAGCAAACACTTTGTCTAAAAGCGTCACTACACAGATTTTAATCCAACACAGAAACATCTTTTATTAACCTCATCTGCTCCTTGCAAGACACTATAGGGAACATTGTTTCCAACGCACAGTATGCTGTCTGCACAGCGAGAGAAACACAATCTGCAACGATTTAATTAAGACACAGATCTCTCGACTGTAAGTGTTGCATACCAGCACACCTTTCATTTCGAGAGAAACAGATGAATAGACAGTTGGTCTGGGACTGAGAGAGGAAAAAAACATTGATTGGGGAGCTTTCCAGCTTGTCTTTTACTTGGCACAGATCTCCAACTCCCTCTGTAACACTGCCTGAGTACTCAAGGCCTTCTGGAGATGATATTGACTGTGGCTAATGGCTCATTATCTCTATATTCTTCTTCTTATTAGATTATTGTTGTGGTGCCTGTAGAAATCAGGATTTAGGACATCATCCAGTTCATATTAAATTGTATATCCATTAAAAAAATGTTCCACTGTCAAATATAATTAATTTGCATGATAAAAAGATGAATGCCTTTTTATGGAAGTAAGAAACATAATCTTGGTCTGCTGTTGTTGCATTGTGAACTGTAAATATGAGGCAATAAACCAGTCTGACGGAAGACAAAATGATCAGTCATTTAAATCTCTTTTTTTCACTTTTGGGGGATTTCGATAATAAAAAAATAACTTGCCAAGATAGTACAGTAAAGCAGATTGCAATGAGTGACCTAGGTTTTTACCTTTGCAAAAGTAGTTAATGACTAGAGTCGTTGCTAGCCATTAGGGTGCACTAACCACAAATGCTTAGGGCACCCAGAACTTCTTCAAATTAAGTAGCACATTATTTTACATTAATGGAATTTAACACTGCTCAAAGTAAATCATTTTTGAAGCAGAACAGATATGACAGGATGAACGAAAGATAATTTCTCATGTTGCTTTTGTACTTCTCATTTTTCATGTTTTTCATTTTATCAGCAGAGTTAATTTTCTGAGCCCTCCTTCCATATGTTTGCAGTGTTGTCTATGTGGCTCATGGCACAAAACTATGACCTGTATCTAAAACCTGTAAAAAAAAAAAAAGGGGGTTTCATTCATTAATGGCACTCTTCTTTATACTCTTTCATAAAGGCCAGATTAGTGGAATTTAGACAATTAGCTCCCCTGTTAATATGTCATCCCACTTGAATACGACTCCTTTAGAGATACCGTGGGCTCCTCTAATACTCTTCTCCTTTAGGCTGTCGATTTAGGTGGACACCAATGTTTTTGTAGACTTGCAATTGTGGCAGACTCTTCAAATTATTTTGTGAAGGATTGAGAAGTGATTTGTTGAGATGTCCAAAGCTGCTTTATCACCTAATCCTGCCTTAAATTTTTCCACAACATTAGATGTGGCCTATCTGGAGATTTTATGTTCTGTAGACTTCACAATATGGTTTATTCACTAATGTTCCCTAAGAACCTTTATTGGGGTATACGCAACTGTATATATAGTGAAAACAGATGACACAAAGGTGAACTCTATTAATGAATTAATGAATGGACTCGGAATAGCTGCACAGACATTTATTTAGGGATATCAGAGTAACTACACCCCTTTTTTCATATTTATATTTTTTAAACATCTTTGAAAACAATGCATTACTTTGTATTGCACTAAAATGTCAAAACTTGGTACAATGTAGACAAGGTTTAAGGGGTATGAATTCTTCTGTAACACAATGTATTTTAACTCAAGATTGGAACACTGAATGTTTTTATATAGTGGAAAATGAGTCAGCAAAAGAGTTTAAGAGCTCCATATTCACACCTGGTTCTTATTTTCTACAGAGAAAAAGAGCTTAGAGTCGTCCCAGGGGTAGAAAAGACAACTAGAAGGAATATGATGACAGATCTGTCTTACAACTAATGTGCACTTATCTGCCTATTGGAGTGCTTTGTCACACTGGTGATTTATGCCAGAAATCTCTCCCTCACAACACCACCATTTCCATCACCTTCGACACCCTTCGTTCCAACACTTTTCCATTTCCACTATGCAGCCCTCTGCACTCAGAGTAAAGACCTGTTATCTCATCTTCCCATGTGATTGTAAAGAAAACTGTTGATTTATGTTTGGAATGATTTATAAAAGCTTTCATCATTTTTATTCATTTCATTCATTCTTCTCAAGCAAGACTACAGTTTACATTTGTGAATTATCCTGTTTACAACAGATCTTGCTTGCAAGACAAATAGTTGTTGTCTGACGACAAAGATCTTCAAATTTAAACAGCATTGAGCTCTTTGCGTTTTGTTTTTGTTACTCCTTTTCTTCATCATCTCTCTCCTTATCTATCCATCTCTTCTGTCCATCATCTCAGGCTTAATTAAAGCCATAGCTCTTCCTCTACTACAATACCAAGTTAGAGGGTATCAACACACCATAGAGCCCAACAAATGGGAGGGGGAGAATGCCGAGGATCCAGTTGCAGCCATCCTACACCTCAATTTTTTCCTCTTCTCTCAGCTGGCCTAACACTGGCCAGTTTTTTCTCCTTTAAATCCAAGCCAGTTTTGGTCCACGCACAGCATCTAGCCTGACCCCGATTACCCAACTGTCACCATACCTTCCTGTCAACAAATCTCACTCTCAAATAGCCAAATTGTATTATTTATCTGTCACTATTTTGCGGTTTGAAAAAAAGAGCACTGGTGAAAGGGATGTCCTGTGAAAATGTGGATTGGGAAAGAGAAAGGTGAAACAGAAAGGGAGATAGGTTGGTGGCATGTACTCATTCAAGAACATAAAGCCCAGCGGGAGTGAAAATATGGAGGGAATGGAGTGTGTAATTGCTGTCAAAAGCTGAAAATGGCCTCATTCACCCCCAGATACTCAGCTGATTACTAACTAATAATCATTAACTAAAACCAGCCTTTATAATTGCATGTACCTCCCTACCCCACCTTTCCTTTCATGTTTCCTTTCCTCGTTCTCCCCTGTGTATCCTATTCCCAGTACTCGTCTCACTTGTCAGTCGGGGTCAAGAGGTCATCTCCATCTGATCGCGTGTCAGAACAGATTACAATCAGAGCTTTTGTGCGATGTCATATTTCATTATGCATTTGACTCATCTCCCAGGTCCAAGGGTCAGTGTGATTTGATTGGATGACAGAAATGATATAATTTGTGTTTAACCCTAGGCTGTACGAGGTTCTGAGTGGTGTACTAATGCATTTTGCAAAGACGGGGCAGGCCCTCTCCACGAGCGACTAATTTGAAGTGGCAAACCGCAGAGTTGAAGGAGAGCCAGAGCTGTTGCACAACATGCCGAGGTTATAAGGGAGGCTTTATCAAATAATAAACACAACCTCCCTCTTACTCCCTGCTTCACGCATGCTTTCTCTCTAAATCTGCAAGTTGATGCAAGTGACTAAATATTAGCTGCCTTCACTGACAAAACTCTTCCTTTTATTCCTATTTTTTTTCTTTTTACTCCACTTGGGTATATTGAAAATATGTCATAGGCTCTCTTTGCTCTTTTTGTCTTTTCGTTTGCCTCTCCTCCACCCCCTCTCGCCAGTCGCACTTAATTCTGTTAGCTGCAACAACTGCACTGCTATCACGTTTTTAGAGCAAGATTAGGCTCTCCACCAAACTGATGTAAAAGTTTGTATGGACATTTAATGAGGCAGCGTGTCAACAGACAAGATTTCAGATTGTCGTGGTTGTGAGGACATGCAGATGCAGCGATATCAGTGACAATCATGATCTCCTCCAATGTGGTTGGGGGAGAAAGGTAAAAACATGGGTGCTCAGGTTTCTCAATAGTGATCCAGAGTCAGAGTGATGCCAATGCTGATACTGCTGAGTATGGTGGAGGAGGAGGAGGAGGAGGAGGAGGAGGGGGTGAGCAGAGAGAGAGAGAGGAGAAGAGAGAGCAGAAAATAAGGGGGGAGTGGGGGAAAGAGACATATCCAATATTTCAAATGAGGACCATAATCAAACTTATTGCCTGACAGGGTGAATCTAGAATTACAGTGTTGCTTTGGCAAAAATAGAGTATTGTTTCTCCTCTGTCTCTTCCTGTTGGGAGCAACCATGCCTTGTTAATGGGGGGAAGCCTTTTAAACCTTGCTCAATGCCTGTTCTGCAATGCTAAATAGCAGCTACTGATATTGCTGATTTATGAGTTGACAGAAGTACAACAAGGCCAACAAACAGCAGCTGGTAAGCTCGACTGCACAGTTGTCGTCTGTCCGTGCCCCCCGTTAGAAATTACCATTAGTGTGTGGACAATTGTGCCACTGTGTGTGAATGACAAAAGTAATTATTGTTATAAGAAGAAGTAAATGGACAAAAACAGCAGAATAAAGAGTGGTGGATGAGTACCGACTGACTGTCACAATGTTCAAAATGACAAAGGGAGTGCTGATGGCGCAGTCATCCAAACAAACATGCATTATTCTAGTAATTGTTAGGATCCTGTCACCCTCAAATAACACTGCTCATAACTCTAGCCCAGGAGAAAAAGGGTGTAAAAGAGCTTGTGGATGGAGAAAGTGGTTCCAGTCTGTGCATTTATGGTGAATGTGTCTTTGTGCAATTACTTCTCAATGTTTTCGCTCTCATACCTACTTTTCTCAAATAAAATCCAGTTTTAAGATAGTGCATCCTGTCTGTGCATCGGGGTGTACGGGCATGTGTGTGTGTGGGTGTGTGTGTGTGTGTGTGTGGCTGTGATGTCAGCTCTTCTTGTGTGCCTGCTTCAGAGTCAATGAGGCTGTGTATCAGTGGCTGGCACAGCTGGTGGGAGCAGGAGACTAACATCTGGACCCTCGCACTCCTGGTGCCATTGTTAATAAGAGGCTGGTTGTGAGTGGAGGGGAACGGAGGAGACAGCTCTCGAGTGTCAATGAACATCCCTGTCTCTTACTGGTTCTATGCTGCAACTTGCACTTCATGTGTCACAATAAAGGTTCCACACTGAGCTCGGAACAGAGATGTGGAACATTTATATCTGGATAAAGGTGTTTTTCTTTTTTTTTTTGCAAACCATGCAGTGACATTCATTAGGTCATTTAGGAATTTATGTTGACAAATTTATTTAAAGATCTCTAGCATTTTTTCCAATATAATTTTTGTTTTGCTTTTGGTTTTAGTAACATTTAGTACTGAAACAGTTGGTGCAGATTTGTACGATAATTGTATAATAACAAACAAATTTTTCCAACTTGCAAAATCACCTGATGCTATCTGAATAGGTGAAAATAAGTTTAAATACTTGCTCAAGTAACAGTAATTGAAATGTTTTGGGTCTGTATGATAAAAGAAATGTGTTATGATAATCTCAGGCCATTCGAGTTGTAATCTTCCAATCAGGTGTGAGATGGCATGTTTTTTTTATTCTTGTAAGAGTGTGCACAAAAATGCTACAAAATCAAATCCTTTTTATGATTTTGCTCTGTATATTTTTACCAGACAGAACTAACAAATTTCTTTGTTATTAGATGATTTATTGCATTTTTTTGAACATTTTAATATTAATGCATGAGAAGGAGTGTATTAAAAGATGGAACATCATATTTTTTCTATCCAGAGTTCAGATACTAAACAAAGGTTCTCTACCACCATATTCTTTTTAACGTACATACAGATATACAGTCACTTGAGGAAGTATTCACACCTCTTTGTAGTGAAGCCTCTAGAAAGTCTGGTGCAATCAATTACCTTGAGAAGTCGCATGTTTAGTGAAATGTGTGTAATCTAAGTATCACATGATCTGTCAGTATTTATACAACTGTTTTGAAAGGCCCCAGAGGCTCCAACACACCCACTAGCCAAACAATACCATGACGACCAAGGAAACCTCCAAACAAGTCAGAGACAAAGTTATTTAAAAGTACAAATGGGGAAATGTGTAAATACACTGGAATGGCCCAGTCAAAGCCTAGACCTCAATCCAATTTAGAATCTGTGGTTAGACTTGAAGATTGCTGTTCAGCAACTGAAACCATTTAACTTGAAGGAGATGAAACAATTTTGCCTTGAGAAATGGACAAAATCTCAGTGTCAAGACATGACAAGATAATAGAAACTCATCCAAAGTGGCTTGCAGCTGTAATTGCTGCAAAAAGTGGTTCTACACTGTACTGAATTAGAGGGGTGGACAGTTATGCACACCAAAGGTTTCTGTTATTTCATCCTATGTGTTGTTTGCTTTACAATAGAAAGAAAATTAAATGTTCAAAGTTGTAGGCATATTCTGTAAGTGAACACTAAAATAATCCATTTTATGAACATCAAACAAGTGGGTATAGGGGCTATATAAAATGCACTATGTACATGTACTTCTCTTTTTGCAAATGAAAATAACTGAAGATTTGCCTTACTTCCTCTGTTGCATTTAAGCTAGAAGCAAGTCTAAGACAGTTATTGTTTAACTCTGATATTTCAGCATTTAATTGTTCAATCTTTTCATTGTATTCACACTAATTAAACTTTGATATAAATAATTAAATTCAAAATCTGCACACCATTGCTGTCATCATTAAAAGATGGAACATCATAATGTGTTAGCACTCTCATTCAAAGAAAACCCCCATGCCAATGTTGGCTGTCTTGGAAACATGCGAGCATGTGGTACTTTTACTAAGGCGTAGAATTAAATAGATGTCTAACTCCTATGAGGTACATCACACCTCACCTTTTCTACATGATGGGCTGCTTTAATACCAAGTTCTAAATATTTTTTTAATGTGTAAAACAGTACAATTCATTGGCTCCAAGCCCCAACACCTCTGCTTCATGCTGTTCAACTATTTTATTAGGGGAATTTATATAACCTAATTTGAATTGGATCAAAACTGAGAAAATAAATCAACATGAATTGTTAAGTCTGTGTAGTTTTCACACCTTAAAAATACTGCATTAAAATTAAATAAACATTGTGTGGCCGAGTGTAATGCTCTAATACCCTCTAGGTTGTTTTTTCCACAGCAATTAAGGAAAAACTATTCAAGACAAACTAGGAGGGTTTGCTTTTCCAAAGAAATTGAAACCATCTGATGCAGTGAATTTGCTCAATATAACGTGTGCAGTATATTTTATCTCTTTTATGAAACTCTGGCATTCAGTCTGGAAAAGAGTGAAAGGTTGGTCTCTCGTCATTTTATGGAAAGGGTCAAAAAGCTTCCACAAACACATTAAGGGGCCATTAGTTTTATCTGTTCACCTCAGGCAACAAGGGGTAGAGACGGCAAAGCTAACCTTACACAAATATACATACCTACATTTATTTACACACTGCTCTAATGGGGGTGTGTTCCAATAAGGGCACTTTTAAACAGGGTAGAAGCATTTAAGATGAAGAGTTTCCAAATGGCTGTTAAAATGCAACGGTGGAAAGAGCTTTCCATCATTCTGCTGCTGCGACAAATATGCTAGCACATCTTTTTGCTTTGTCTCTGCTCAACGCTTCGTCAGCGAACAGGCTATAGAAATATTCTGGCAGGCTGCTCTTTGTTTTCATTTTCACAAAAGATGTAGTGCGGGAGTGAAAGAAGGCGGAAAGAGGGGGGAGCGAGGTAACGGAGGAGGAAGGTAAAGGGATGTTGATGGAGGTTGGAGGAACATGTAGGAAAATAAATGGAAGGATTAAAGTGAGGGGGGAAGATTGTGAACAGAGGTTAAAGGGAGGTGTGGAAGAAAGGATGGAGGATGACTGAAAGTTTGGAGTGACGAATATGAAGAGAGGGCAAGTGGAAGGGAATGGGGTGGAGTTTACCATTCCAGTACCTCCTATAATGTAAAACACCACAAGGAAGCTGTAAATCAGACTAATGTGACTAAGCTGTAATTCAGACCAGCAGGGCCATGGCGTGAGCGCAGGGACCCTCGAACGGCAGGAGTTTACAAAATGCCAGTGCTCTGCTTTAATCAGCGTAACAGTCAAAAGATACTGTCTCCTCCAATCAGCTGGCTTCCTGTCAGTCACACCCGACTAAACCTGACCAATCAGGCTTCATCGAGCTCCCAAACCTGCTAGCTGAACTTTGGGCCGTGGCCAAACGAGAGAATTACTCATCCAAACAGGAAAGGTGGAATGGCTCTTTAATTCAGAGCACAGAGGGAGGAGGTGATAGATTTGTCAAAAGGTTAAACATAAAAGACTCTGAGATCATGTTCTACAACAGCTCATCAAAAACATATGAGAGATGAGAGATGCCAGGGAGTGCAGGACATAATTAAATTCATAAAAACAGAATT
The DNA here is from genome assembly GCF_001444195.1 of Xiphophorus couchianus. Classification (NCBI taxonomy): domain Eukaryota; kingdom Metazoa; phylum Chordata; class Actinopteri; order Cyprinodontiformes; family Poeciliidae; genus Xiphophorus; species Xiphophorus couchianus. The sequence goes on from NC_040247.1 coordinate 9,740,835, forward strand.
TCAAGAAGGTGGGCACATGAACAATGTGATATATCGGTTCAAATCTGCTAGCAAGAGGTTTCACACTACTAAATCTGTCAGTAATGGCAAGATGAACAGAATCAGTAGCCCAGTCTTTCAGCTTGAGTCAGAAATCTAATTATAATCAGGTGTTTACTTCATTTTAAAAAACAAAACTTTCCACCAATTGTTCTATTTCTCTCACAAGCTGTAAAAACCCTTTTCAGATGGAATTACAACTCACAAGTGCCATAATCTTTCTTCAAACGACTTCCAAAAAACGTCCAGATGAAGCACAAATATTGTTTTTAAAATTGGTGGATAGAAAATGCCTCATCATACAGACCTTTTATCATTTTATGCAAAGGGATAGAAGAGCAATGCATTATCTCAGAAGTGAGAGAAAAATGTAAATGTACTCCACTTTGTCACTTCTCATCCAGCGGGCTGCTTTAACTGAGCAATCCATAATATTTCAGTTTTGATGATCATAAAATGGCCACGGCTCAATGATCCTGCGGAGCTGGATTTGACTCTGGAAGTGTTGTAGTATGACTGTATTGACTGGGCTGCACGCACTCACACACCCACCACAAACACACTGTGCATGTTAAAACCACATGCAGCGTCTTGGCAGCAAAGACACTAAGCAGCAGCCAATCAATAAAACCTTGTTACGCTAATTGCGAGATCATAATCTCCGTTTCTACTTCTGCTGAATATCCAAACAGTCACTCCATTAGTCGAATTATTCCCCTGTGCAGTTTCTCCGTCTCTACCATCCCCCCACCCCATCTCCTGGTTTTCACCATTCGTTTCTCCCTCTTTTTTTTTGTGGCATATTTCTCTCAAACAGCAGTTCTGCTAAATTAATTCATAAGTCAGGGAGAACGACATCAAAAGAGAGCATTGTCAAGGTAAAGTGCTGATGAAGTTTCTTTTGCTGCACTGTAGAGGTATGAGAAGGCATCTCCACAGTGCACATCTTTGATCGTAGCGATGTGTGCTATTCTGCTTAAAATCAGCAGCAGGAATTTATATTGCTGTCAAAAAGTGTTTGCTCCCTTACAAATGTATTTGCTGTGTCGTCACACTTAAATGTTTCACATCATCAAACAAGTTTTATAATCAGACAAAGATAACCTGAGCAAATATATTTATTTCTTTTTTTTTTTGCCATTTAAAGGGGAACTTGTTTGCATTAGATGTTTGTCATGCTGCACAATCCATGTGTGCTTGAACTTAGGGTCACAGACAAAAAGCTAAGCATTTTCTGCTGAATTTTCTGTTAGCGTGAAATTCATGGTTCCATCAGTTATGAAAATGCAAAGCAGCCCCACATCATCACACTACTGCTATCACCACGTTTGACTGTAGGTGTAATTTTTGTGTCCCAAAATGTTACTTCTATAACTTTTAAGAAGTCTCACAATGAATCCACAGATTTTTTTGCTCTGTTTCTTACTGTTAAATCATGAACCCTAACCTTAATTGAGGCAAGTGAGACGTGAAACAACTTATATGTTGCTCTAGGTTCTTTTGTGAATTACTGGATGAGGTGTCAATAGACACCTCACCTCATCATAGACAAGTTTACCACTGTTCCAAATTTCTCCATTTGTGGTTAATGTATTTCAAAATGGTTCTCTTGAGTCTGAAAGCAATAGAAATGGCTTTGTAATATTTTCCAGAGAGATGGATGTTAAAGAATTTACTTGTCATGCATTGTGGAATTTAAGTGTCTTCTTCATTCTGAGTCTGGCAGTAAAGTGTGCACAGGAAAAATCAGCTTTATTAACCCAGATTGTCTGTGTCTAGTACTAAAAATTTCTTGACAATCTGATCAAAAGAGCGAAAATATATGAAATCTGTAAGGTATTGATCTATTTTCTGTTGTTTTAATGTCATCACAACAGAGGAAATCGGCACTAGACCTTCTAATCGCTGGTTACTAGCTTTGCAATGCTGCTTCGGCTGGTTAGTCAGTTACCACAGGGGCAGACAAAGAGCTTGTTGATGCCAAGAACAGGGTTCGCGGTCTTGTCATTGAATCAGTAACACTTTGTCACTCTAATAAGGCAGGGGCGGTGGGGGGGTTAGAAAATGAAACAATACAGAGGACTACAGAGTCAGAAAACGATGCTCATGGGAACATCGATATGACAATAGCACTGACCCCATTTTCCTGTTACTCATCAGCAGATCATACCCATCTAAGCGTTATTTCATGTGGTTTCTTCAGCAAATTCACCCAACAGCACCAAACGTATAACCTATATCAAGTCATTTTATGTATAGAAAGAGCTATATAACAGGTGAGTGACATTAAAGAGAACAATTGCATGTAGCAACCTAAGCTAGATACAGACAGACAAGCACTTTCATAAAGTTTCAGAGCAGAACCACTGACCCAAATACATTTAAATGCAATGGGCGGTATGAGAAGGAAATGGAGATATAGAGAGGGAAGAAGCCAAAGAGGGGGAGTCAGAAATGATGGTGGAAAAAAAGATACAAAAAAGTAAAGAGAGATAATAAAGCAGTGAGCAGAGAAAAATCAGCTTTAGGCAATATGATTTGTTTTCATTCAAGAATGAATATATTGAGAATAATGTGGCAACAGTGTGGATTTGTTAAAAAAAATCCACTTTGAAATAAAAATCAGCCCCGCAGCATTTGTGTCTCTTTGTCTCCAACACCAAAAGTACATTTTATCTCACAACTAGCTAAAAAATATGAGCATATACTTCTTAATATATTTTTGATTTGGCAAACCTCCAGGCATTTAAAAATGATAACCTGACCTAATATACTTTTCAATCAACTTGAAAGGTTTGTATTAAGAGAAACAGACACCAATCACATCAGTCATATGGCTGCCCTGTCCTTCATTTAATATAAGATATGAAAGCGTTTTAATTTGCATTGTGGTGGGTGAAGACATTGTGAAGACATTTTTTTCTCTAATTGAAACTTAATCATCAGGCATTCTGTTCAACATACAAGTACATTTTTTGTACCATTACTGAACAATTACTTAAGGTGACCACATTTTTTATTTATTTTTACATAATTATCTCCAAAATTCTTTGCAGTGGGGTGAAGCAAACACAGAGCGGATTACCCAGTGACATAAGCAAGCTTTGGAAATTATTTAGGTCTCTATAATAATTCCCTGGCCACCATACAAGATTTAGATATTTATTTCACTTTCTAATTCAGATTATATTAAAGATATTGTGGTGACTCTAACTTGTGAAGGCATACGAGTGCAAAAGAAGGGTGGGCTCCTCCAAAATAAATTTAGCTTTGGGCTTTGCACTATTAAGTTTTTTTCTTTCATAACGATTTCCAGAATATTCATTTGTGTTTTTATTCCTTCTTGCATTATTTGACAATTCAAAGTAAAGCTTTTTGACATAAGTGTCATGAAAATATGTTGCAAAGCATAACATTGCAGACATGCTGTGGCACATTCTGGTTTAAGGACAGAAACAAGTTGAACACTACTCTATTCTCTTACACCACAGCAAATTGAATATTTACAAGTAACTGTACAAGAAATATATATATATTTTTTTATTTTTTCAACAAAATTTACAGAATAACAGCACTGAGTAGTAGTTGTGGAATTTGGATTTGTTAGTTCTCTGTCACTTTCAGTATGCAAATAAACATTCCTAGGGTTTTTATTTTGTTCGAAAAGTTTAAACTACTTTGGTAACATCATTATAGCAAAGAAGGAGGAGCTCAGTGATTATTTTTGTATTTTCCTGGGTTTTGTTGTAAGAGATTGTGCATCCACCCTTAAGGCCTCCCTGATTTGAGCTGTCAGACGGAAGAAGAGGCTAAACTTGGTGAAGCAGAGAAAAGAGCAAGGCACATGTCAAATACGAGAAGATCTTGAGTAAACAAAGTATAACACGGACCAAAACAAAATCGTCTTTCATCCCATCACAGCCTTTCCTGTTGTTTCACTCTCCGTCTTTTTCTCTCTTGCCACTATAAACATTAAATGTCAGTTTTCCCAAATGTTCTATTCGGGCCATTCCACATTATTAATAAAAAGCTACTTTTAATCAGGTAATCAGGAATCTAATGAGATGAAATATAATGGGTGGTAAGCGGTAACTTTTTCATGCTTTTGTAGAAAAGTCAATCATCTACTTGGAAAGGGCCAAAAATAAATGAAAATCATTTTAGCAGACACATGTTCTTAAAGTCATGAAAGTGAATTCATAGTCAGAAAACCAGACAGAATTAGCATTGTTGTATGTCACTCTGAGTTGCGAGCCAAACAAAAGCATTCAGACATTCACAAAAATTGAAGAAGCATAACAGAAACACAACCACTGTGGTCTACAGGTTGACTTCTAATAATTGCAATTGACAGGGACAAATTCTCTGCTTCCCTGTGTTTGTCAGATGGGCTTACTCCCAAACTCCACAAATCCTCCTGTCCAAACACAACCATATGGTTTCCCAGCTGTTCATGACCAGCTGTGCTACAGTATTTCTGGAAATGTTGCCACGTCCTGTTGCACTCCCCCTCCATTCCAACTCACTAAATCTCCTGCAATGAGGCCAGAACAATTTCCATGCTGGCTTGTGAATCAAAGTAAAAAATAGGGTCAGTATAATTGAAAGACAGGAAAAATAGAGAATTTACATTATTATATTTTTTCTTAGTAAGAACTCTGTGAAAGTTCCTTTTGTTTGAAAAGCAGTGATGAGTATGAAGCAATAAAATATATGCATTTATCTAAATGTTTACATTCTTCAAAATCACATGTATTGATGTGTTTCAACCAAACTTTTGGCTACTCCTTGCTTCATTTGACCTATGACATGAGATAAGTTAAAATTCTTAGGAGAATTAGTTACATGTTTATAATATGAGAGCCAGACAATAAATGTTATTCCCCACCTACTTACTAATTGGTGAAGATGGAACATCTTTTACTTGACACCATGTTGTGTTTTTTCCAACATGTTCTTAAAGGTACCTAAATATTTATCTAAAAACTTCATCTTACTATGAAGTTGTGGGGTTTTTTTAACCACAAGATGATCCAAAATAGGAAATTTGTTCAAATTGATTATCAGGTTAAGTAGGAGTAAAGCAATATAAACTCACGTGGTTTGGAGGGAGGAACTCGTGGTTGTTTTCATTCATGTACATGTTTTCACCATCAAACTGAAAGAGAAAGAAAAAAATTGTTCAAGAACATAAATTTCAGTCAGTCACTGGAAATACTAAACACTGTAACACCACAGCCTAATGTCTGCAAGTCCTCAGCTTATAGACCCCAATGCTCTGGTGGATGTCAATAATTACAGTTCATTAGAGCCATGTATAATTAGGCCCTGCCAACGCTTGTGTAACTCACACTCTTCGTCTCTGCTTGCCCACAGCTTGAGTGTGTGCATTTCTGCATAAATACTCGCACACCTAACTGCTGTGATTCCCAGGGTGTCACAAGGCAACAAAGGGCCAGTGGAGTGATAATCACAACAGTGAAAGCTCAACGCTCACTGCTGCAGCATGTCGAGTCAGTGAGTCAGAAACTCGGTCAGTCACCTATTCTTGTAAGGGAGTTCCATATTAAATCATGCAAATTTATGGTGTGCTTCTTTTGCTGCCATATTAGCATTTAGCAGATATAAGCATCCCTACATGCTTATTGACAATTAAACTAGTAAGAAGTAAAGATTGTATTTTTTACATCCAGCATCATATTTGCGCCATCATTGCTACTATATGGACTTCCGGATATGCACTACCTCAGCCGCAGACTCTGCAGACTCATAGAGTGACTTATGGGCAACGCTTATGTAAAGTATGTAAATAGCATTTGACAAGAAGGTCAGTCAGGTCGTTGACCCATATACTGATGGTTTGTGATACCAGGCAGTCTGCTAGAACTTCTGGGAACCTTCTTTTCCTTTTAGACAAATGTTTAAAATAATCTCTGAACAGTAGGAGGGCGGCTTATTTTTTCCTAAAATTCTGCATTTGTAACATAGTACTGCAAATGTATTAAATTTAAACCAAACATAAGTAAAATATTCCAATGCATATTAGTTGTACACTACACAAAGTGTAGTGTACAACTAATATGCAGAGTGGTTTAGATAAAACATATTTATGTGGTAGAATCAGAAGCAAAACATCTACAGCTGTCTCCCTAAAGAACCGCAGTAAGAAGTGGTTATGTAAAGTATTGACTCAGGAGGCTGCTAAATGCAAATACCCACCACAACTTTCATCAATTTATTAAAAAACGTGAAACCCACATATTGTTTTATCCCACACTATAATTATGCACTACTTTATGTTGGCCTTACGCATAAAATGTCTTAAAATAATCTGACAATCTAAGAATAATCCCAAAATTCACTGTATGTATTTATTAAGGATGGAAACTGTTAAATTATTCAGCTTGTGACCATAATTATAATACATGAAATTAATCAATTTATCCAATCCATGACACAGATGATAGCTAGGCACAAACTGTTGCTTCTGCCAGCCATTCCAAACAGCTACCCAGCTGATGAGATGCCATGCAGACTCAAAGAGGTGAGAAATGTCAGAGAAAAAAAGACAGTGTAGTTGTCTATTTCAAATCTTAGCGATTCCAATCTTAGGAATCCTATAATAGATGACAATCTGAGAAAGGCAATAATATATTCTTAATGGTGAACTATTATTTAAGTGGGAGGTGAAGTAGGTAAAGACAGTGCAGGTATAAGGGGGGATGAGGAGGGAGAGAACAAATAATAGAGTTAGCAGAGATCATGAATAAGAGAAACCAAGGAGGGGAGGAAAACGGCTGTAACAGCAGCAGTGACGATAGAGCCTATGGTTGTTCGAGCTGTAGAGTGATTAACACTGGGGTCAGAGCCAGAGACCGCAGCTTGAAAGAAACAGCCATTTAAACGCACACACACGCACACACACGTTTGGAGACCTTTCCTGCCTCTCCTTCTGATACTATTTGGTTGTAGCCCTTTATGAGAAAACAAAACACACCTCAAGACAGCTTGTAGAGGCTGAGATGAATGGTGCTACTGCAGGGTAAAATAACTGGATAGATATGTGCCTTCAGGAAGACATTTGTCAAGCTTTGTGCATGGACAGAAAACACAGGAAGGAAATCTTTTATGTACAATTACCTTCATGTAATAAATGAACATGCAAAAATTTTCATGGGTAAAATATGATTTTTTTCTGCATTGTCTTCATTTCTTAATTTGTCTTGCATTTTTATGTCTACTTTGAAAATGACACAATCCCAACAGCTTCAGTAAAAATGGCAATTACTGTTAAAATGATGCATTTCAAAGCACAACAATGTCATTCAACCTCTGATGGAGCTGTTACTTTGAGGGGAGTGATTTCTGTTAAACAGCACTATTAGTTATTAGAAAGACTAATCATTGTATTCTTCTATGGAAATGAAAATGATTGTCTTTATGACTCCTGGCAAATGATTTTACATAATGTCCTAATCTGAAAAATATGTTGGTGTCTTAGAAAAGGTTATTTTCACACCTGTGAACCAGATCTCGATTGGCAAAATAGGCTAAGCATGAAGCAATTAAACAGGGTGTCAAAGTTTAATCTGGTTTGCAGCGGTGCTTCTGCAGCACAAAGGGAGGGAGTCACAGAGGAGAAGACTAGTTAGAATAACAAACAGCTTTTATATCAAGGGGAAAGGTAAAAATTATTATTTTCTGCCTATATGTGGTTCAAAAAAGGTTCAATTAATCTAAATGTTCTTTGCACATGCTGTGAAGGGGATGGAAGAGGTGATCTGAGCTAGGGATAGCCAACACCAACCTTAAAATGTCATCACAATATTTTTTATGGTATTTACTTTAATTGTGATAAAAGAGACAATGGAATCCAGCACAGATTTTTTGGGTCAACACATCTCTAACAGTGTGCAGTTTTGGCAGAAGAGGGCAGTTTGGTCCTTAGGAGCCAATGTCCTGCATGCTTTAGATGTGTCCCATTCCAACACATCTGAATCAAACTCAGCGCCGAGTCCCAGACAAAAAATATAAAGTTTATTCAGTGGGACTTCCATGCTAAAACAAAAAAGGTAAATAAATTATAACCTACCAGCCATACAGTCACAGTGAGCTGTGACTATCCCCCCATGCCTGGCCATGAACTAAATATAGTTCACGAATATATTCGTGGCCAGACAGAACATGAGGGTTTATGTAGATCGCTGCTAATGGTTGACCTACATTGAACCTGAATCCAGCTTCCTACAACGACTCAACATTAACATACAACTCCAGCATGAATTTGGGTTTACAGAAGCTAAATAAATCATTTACCGGGAGATCCAAGCTCATAGAAATAACATGGGCTAGTTTGTTGTTAGCGATAGCATTGGTATCATAGACTAATTACTTAAAATAGCACAACTCACTACTCACCCGGTAGAAACAAGTCGACAGCCATTTAATGCTTCTTTTGATCCTAAATGATTGGCCCAACCTGAAACTAAATGATTGTATTCTCCAGGCTTGTTTTGAAAACTTTCTTCTCGCTCGTCCTCTAGTATGAGGTCTGTAGCACCAGATAGATAGTTATGTTGATCACATCGATGCTGGGTAAATCCTCAAGATTATATGAGAAGTATTTTTTACCGAGATAATACGGATCATATCCCAAATATAAGAGTATTTTTTTTCAAAATGCCTCATCCGTTTCAGCCTATTTAGGGCATTAGCGTACTCATTGTGATCAATTTTGCTTTGTTTTGAACCGGAGAAATCCACTTCCGGACCTCCATCTGAATTTTGCGCGTCATCCAGGTCACGTGTCTGCAACCCAGACGATTGATGGCTGAATGCCCCCTGTGATTATGCCCCTTATCAAACTGACAATAGAAAACAAGCTTTAGCGATCCTAATAGGGTATGTTAATATAATCAAACAGAGGCTATTGTTAGTATTGCAGGATGACTAATTGTCCAACTCCTGTGTTGGATTCACTCATCCCATTCCGCTAGGGGGCTCTGTAGTTGCTTTGCATTGGTGCGGGAGGGGAGGTGAAACAAGAGAAGAAACTTACGGTAGGCCAGTAATGCACTGAGACTGCCGTTAGCTGAAGCTAACAAGCTGGAAATAACATCCTACTGGCGTTCATGAGTGTTGCCCAACGTGGTGAGTTATTAATGCTGTAAGCTGTGGGGAGATGAGTTTTTGTTATCTGTTCTAAGCGTGAGCTTGGTGAATTTGCTAGAGCTAATTAGCCAAATGCTAGCTGTGTTTGCTGCACTGTGATATTTGAATGCCGATGTTTATTATATTACGAAGTTTTCTAAGAGTAAACTTTGCCTTTTAACCGGTTAGTCAAGTCAAGCCTAGCTCCTAAATCTATGTTTAAGTTTGTGTTTATTGAATATTGCAATACTAAGTATTGATGTTTGTTTTTACTTTATTTACAGTTTAACCGGTCGGCGTGTAAAAGCACTGGGCAATAAAATTAAAAACAGCAACAACAACAACGGCTATCTTATGTTCTTTGTAACATCCAGTTTAAAGGATGTTAGAAAATGCACATCTACAGTTAAATGGAAGTAAAAGTTAGATCATTTAAAGTTAAAAGATGTGTATGTGAACAGCACAAAGACCCCACAAATTCCCATCATTAAGACAACACTGACAAGAGGTGTCAATTTGCCATCCTCTGTACAAGGTGAATAATGATGGCATCATGGTACGGATACATTTCTCTTGCTAAACTCTTGTATTTACTACATAAAGTGATCATTGACTACTTTTAATACATTAACATACCTGAAGATACCATGTTGCCTAAATGCCCCTGAAATGGGTATTACATGATGACAATGACCCCAAGCGCATCTGTAAGCAAGCAGCATATTGGCTCCAAACAACAAGACTGGCCAGTTAAATCCCAGCCTTTGATCCAGAATAAGACATACAAGGGTAAGGCAAAACCAAGAGAAGCAGAAGAATCATGCAATATTGTCCAGTCGTCCTGGACAGGAAAACAAATTAGTTACGTAAAAAATACTTTTTATTTATAAAAGTGACAGACTGCAGCTTTAAAGTGATCAGGAATCTAAAAGCTGCTGTCAGGTTTCCGGTCAACGTCATGTTGACATGAAGTTAGTCAACTTCATGTAAAACAGATGAGAAGAAGTTCTCAGAACGAGTGGTTATCCAGAAATGACTAGCTTGGTGATTCACAGGAAAAGTAAATCTTTAATCATCGGTATGTTTATACAGCAAATTTATTCCTTGTTCATCTTTTTCTTTTCGGAATGACAATTTTTTTTTCATGTTTTGGAAAAAAACTGGTATTTGAATGCATTTAAAAATTAAAAATAAAACTTGTATAGATTTTGATTTTTGCTCAGCATTATTTATTCACAGTCTGATTACTTTACCCTTTCTTTGTTAGCTAGCAATCTGCTGGAAAATAAACCAACACAGTAAACAGCTGTTTTACAATTATTAGTTGTCTCAACCTATAAGAGAAGCTGATTAATAGGTTCACTAAAGTTTTATATTCTATGTAAACAAAAACTGGATTTTTTTTTTTTAAATAAATGAACTTTATTCAAGTGTACAGTCCCAAGGCATACTTCTCTTGAATTTCTACATGGTTTTATCTATTACTGATACTGCTAGCATCTGATCCAGAATTCTCATGTAAACCTGTTGGGGTCATTTAATAACATGGGAAACAACTAAATTATAAAGAGATATGTGATGGAAAGACATTTTAGGGCATTAATTAGAAAAAAATGTTAAAATAGGGGAAGAGTAAAAAAATAAAAGTCTATTTTCTGTTAATATGTAGCTCTTTCACCCCAAGTCAGTGTGTTCAGTGTGAGTATTTAGGCAGACCTATGACATAAAAAAGAAAGGTTCATAAGAGAAAAGAAAGCATGTTGTGTCTCTCCATGTTTGCCTTCCTGAGGGTTTGAGGTCATTAATCATGGTCAAATCTACAGCAAAACAATTGAGCAAAGGAAAACAGAGATGGGGGAGGGGTGAAGTTGGTGGACGTGGAGGCGGAGTAGGTGAGAAGGGGTGAGATGAAGGAGAGTGAAAGACAGTGAGGAGTTTTGAAATAGATTGCAGCCTGGAAACAAAAAGGTGGAAAGAAGGTCTGAGGAGCTGATGAAGTTGACACCAGACAGGTTTAGTGTGGCAAAAGCCCAAATAGAGAGAGGAAGAAATTTGGTAAAGGGAGAACAGGAGCAACAAAATGAAATCAAAGAACTGCTACAAATATCTTTCCGTCAAGCCAAGCCAATGTCAGTTTGATACAGGAAGTACACAGAGTCACTGAGGTTGTAGAACAGTTGACTAGATCATATCAGATATATAGAGCTCTCCATGCTTTCACTGAGACACACACTTTCAGATTATTATGCCTTTATCCATTCACTGAAAAATTCTCAGTGAACTCAAACCAATCTGTGAAGTATTTTGGAAATGACCTTTTATTTTCAAAATATGCTCCACACTGGGTGGTTTTTTTTCTACTCAGTGCACAGGAAACATTTGAAATATGTTTAAATTCCTAATGTAAGTCACCTGGATATACAAGTGTAGCATGCATCTTTTATGTCAATAGTTTAATATTTAAAATAAAATAATAAAACATTGTTATATATTAGCTCTTCTAATTATGCCAATAATATTGTCACTATTTTAGATAAGGTAATGATCTATTTATCTTCCAATTTTAGCCTTATTGTCTGGTCTGAGTGATGTTGTAGTGAGTAATGTTTGTTGCAACATTGAATCAGGAGAACAATATTTTATGTTTCCTTGTACTTTCTATTAATGCTTGAAAAGACAAAGTTCCACATGACTTGTCTTTGATAATATTCAAAAATTCAGCTTGGTTATGAACAAGTGGTTGTGCTTGTATATACAACATTTATATTATAATCATTGATGGAAACCTTGAGTTAGTGAAGCAAGCCAAACCCTAATATAATCACCACTGTTTATTAATTGAAAAAAGCATATTGTAATGAAATGCTACCTTTCATTTCTAAACCACTTTTAAATTAAACTAAAACATTGTTAGAGTGACACCCTTGTCCACTAAACAATACTTTGTCCATGTACTCACATATCTATCCAAAAAGTACTTTTTGGACAGCAGTGGCTTTCCTCTTACAAGGCCATCGTTGTTGTGCATAGCATAGTTGCAACACTTGTGTTGTTATATAATGTCTAAAGCATGTGCTGTGGATTTTAAACTTCTACCGTTGAAAATTCTTTAGAAAAAACACAATCCTCCCCGACCTCCAATTGTAATCTTCAATGTCTAATTTCAAATAAAGATTAACTGGTTTTGGCATATTTTTACTACTCTCAGACTTTTTCCAACAAAAAAAGCAATTAGTTTCATACATGTTGCCTTGTTTGTTCAATTGGCCTTCCTTTGCTTCCATTTTTAAGTCTAATGAAGTTTTATTGTATAATGCTGAGCAGTGTATATAATTTTAAAGAGAAGCAACACTAACCATGTACATTAGGGATTTTTTTCTTTTTTGGTTGTGTACTAAGTGTTCTCTGCATTTTTGTGACTGTGTGTTCAAAGCACTGACTTTACAAAACCAAATATTTTCCCTATATTTATGAGCCTGGAATGAATCCCAAAACGATTAAATTCAAAAACCCATGACATGAACATAAAATGGGAGCATAACTCAAAACATTTTAAACCCCCACAGACTGTCTTGATTATTTAACATTCCTTCCTTAAAATGTTGTACCCTGACAACTTGCTATAGGACCTCTGTGTATGTGCTGACTAAATTCCTCTTAATTTGATCAGATAAAACTATACTGGAAATGTTTTTTTTTTATTGGCATGCTAAATTTGTTTTGTATGAATGTGTCATTTTATCAAGAAACTAAATAAAATTAAAAAAAATGCAACTTATTTTATACATCTTTTGAACCAATACAAAAAAAAATGAATATACTTGGTGTTACTTGGATATCACTGCTCCTCTAATCTGTGGAGGCTTAATGTTGGAACTCACCTGGATGAATATGCCATCTCTCTAGAGTAGATTGGATGGGTTGGGTTAATGCCTAATTGACTCAGAAAAGTCATATTCATATAAATTTTTGACCAAATCTATGATCTTACAGACCACAAGTTTGCTTTGCATTCTGTGCTGTAGTGCTGCTAACAGTACTGATTTGGAGAAGAGGATTTTCTCATAAGGTTGATGTGAATCCAGCTGTTTTTTGCTATATGAACTGACTACCAAATCACAGCGGCTAGGGATGTTTCAGATTTAAAGAAAGATGAGGCAGGAGAGGCGTGGAGAGGAGGACTTAAACCTCCTCCTCAAATCTTTTTCATGGTAGCAGCCCACCCCTCCCCGGCTTTTTCAGCCCACCGTAACTAATCGCATGTCAGTCAATGTGGCGATGGAAAGAGGCAGCAGTCAAAATACCTGTGTCAGGACTGTGGTCATTAGAGCATTCAATGACTCATAGACAGGCACACAGACAGAGAGAGACAAACACGCATACACACGCCAACAGACTGAAGCAAAGGACAGAGAGAGTGGGGGATGGTTAGCAATAAAGCAGATATGGTTTGCATGAGGGCATAAATTTGCTCTTGCATATGTAGTCTCCCTTTATGTGTTGCTAATATGCATACATGTTTGCATACTATATAACTACAGCTTGAGAATATGTTAAAGGATCTGGATTTGTACATGTTTCATTCTGGCCAATGTGTCTCTGTCATGCATCCTGAATAATAACCCTCACATACACACACACACATACACACAATGCACTGATTCCAGTGTGATAAAGATAACAAAGTTAGACCTTCCATAATATTTATTTTCCCATAACAGACCAAGTCTGCCACGCCCGGTCAAATAACTCCATGCAGATGAAATATGGTCTTCATTACCTTTAAACCTCAACACAGAAACTAGCGAGGGGAAACAGAATTGCCCTTCTTTCTCGACTGAAAGAGCACAAAATGAATTGGAGCAGCTATGATTTCTTTTTGCATCGCCATGACAAATGTACCAAAATGGAGTGAGCGAGGAAAAAAGAGAACGATAGTGACACATGAAAGAGACACAAAAGGGCATAGAAGACAAAGAACTAGAATTTTATATGCATATATATATATATACACACATATATATATACGTGTGTGTGTGTAAGCTAAATTTGTGCTTGACTTTAAGATCCACAATGAGAAGAAATGAATTAAGGTGTTTAGTTGAGGATCATGTTAAACCACGCAACGGAATGAGTCCCAAAGGAAGTCTGTTCCCTCTCTGGCTTATGATGGGCTTAATTGCATCTATCAGGTTCTAGATATAACATTAATCTTGGGTTTATTGGTCAGCTTTATGGTCCTGTCAATCATGCTGAGGGACTTTAAGAGGGAGACCGCTCTTCCAAACTGCACCTTAAAATAATGCATGTCAGATTACAACGCAACAATGGTAGCGAAGGGTGAGAGGTGAAAGGGAAAACATGCACATATATTTAAAAAAATGTACATCAGCAAGCTGAAAGAACATTGTGTCTGTGAGTGACTCAGTGATTCTGAGTTGTTTTGATTTGATGCTGGACTATCATTTTGTTTTTTTTAATGCATGGTTCATTGGGCTAAAAGCACACACACTTCCCCCACCTCTGACCCCCAAAGCTCTTGGTAGGTGTAGGATTTCAGATGGCCACATAATCGCACCATTGTGCCCCTGTAAACACAATGAAAACAAAGCTCACACATTGCTGACATTCAACTCTGCTCACTCTGCCTAACCTTGACTTACAGCACAGCTCAAGTGGAACATAGATATGGATATTCAAACAACACATAACATATGACAAATAAGACAGCAAAGCATTTTTTAATAAATCAACATGGACAAAAAATGTAAGAATATTTTAAATAAAGCTTATCGTTAGAAGCAAATGAAATCTGTCCCGTACCTGACTTTTCTTTAGGTTGTGGTCCTTCCTGATTACTTAAACCAGCACACTTCTCATCACATGTGGGCCTGAAAACTCTGTCTGGTCGTTCCATTAAATCTATTAAATCCACTTGCATTATAGCATAGTGCTTATAGCGCACAATAGGAGCCTTTCAAGGGCAGTCCCCGAGGATGCCAACAAAGAGGTCTCTCTTTTAGAGACAAGTAAACTAATTCATAAAAAGCCAAGCATTCTTTTTTTTCTGTAAGTGTGTGTACCTACTCCAACATACTCACAATTTATAATTTTACAGAGCAAAATATTGTTGGTGGAAATAGAGAGATACTTTGCTACAACTGTATAGCAGTAGTCATTAGTGTTACACACACACACTCACCACATACATAAAGTAGAACTAAAGTATTTTCCTTAATTATACTTGCAATAAAATACCAAAACATCCAAGCACCAGACATCCATCAATGTTTTTTCTTATGGTTAACTGAAATTGTCCAATTCTTTCAAAATGTGAGGATTGACAGTCCCCATTGGACATAGGACAAAACTGTATATATATATATATATATATATATATATATATATATATATATTCAATCTAATTTAGATCGAATGCTAAATTAGGATTAAAGATTGTGCAGTGAATAATTAACACTTTATCTTCAGATAAAACATTCTCACAATGATGAATCTTATTTTTTTATTATTATAGAATGAAAGGTAAATCTAGATCTTTAGATATATATATATATATATATATATATATATATATATATATATATATATATATATATATGAAGCATTTTCAGAACTCATAGAACTGGTTCAATAGTCAGAATCAGAAACTTCAGCACTTTGTCTTCACTCAAAATAAAGTTCACTTTAATGTTCTTAAAGTAATCTTGTCAAAAATATTCATGAAAAACGTTTTTCAAGAAATACAGAATATTTCAAACAAAATTGCATTCTTGATTTTATCTATTCAAATCTCAATCATTGTCTTGGTTCATCCTACTGAAGTGAAGGAAAGCTTTCAAGCTTCGTGGTCTGTTTTCACTACAAAAACCCAATCTGGTAAGCATAAGTACAGTAATTTGAAAGAACACGATTCTTCACCAGAAGAAATAGAAAAAAAGAATCTCTCTTTCTGCATTTGAAAACTCAACATGTATTTAAATCTAAATGCAGCAACCAAGCGCTGTCTTCGTCTGTCAGTGGGCCTCGAAATAATTTGCTGTTCTTTCATTCGCTGCCATGCTGACTTCACATCCAGCCTCTGCCACTAGCATTCAGGCAGAATTTTCTATTACCAATCTAATTGCACATTCCACCCTGACAAGAGCTCATTAAACCTTAATTATACACATGTTGTTTTCTACAAACATCTCCATTTGGGTCTCTCTGCCTTGTAATTGTTCAGCAGGGACAAGCAGTTGAGATTTTTTGCAGACTGAGACTGGAAAAAAAGAGTTAGAGAGGAAAGGAGTGAGAGAAAGAAGCAAGAAAAAAAAACCAGAGAGAAAGAGAGGAGTGTCTGGAAGTAGGTCATACCTCTCCATAAACAAGGCATGGTTTCTAAAATAATATACCCATCCAGTGGAAGTAATGCCAAACAACTGAGTGAATGTGGAGCTCATGTAATATTTACAGAGCACTAATACATAGATGGCAGGTCTTTTTCTCAGCCCCTCCACCCTCCAGCCTCACCGTCCTATTCCAAAGTCAGAGGTTTTTCTTCTTGTTTTTCATCTGCTTTTGCCATTTGAATTTCAGAGAAAGACAACTAAACTCATACATCAAGCAGGGAGGGGTGCTAGTAAGTGTTAAGATGTTGAGTTTCCCTTCTCACTTGTTTGCCGCCCCTCTGCACCAACCACTGCGCCCCACACTGTTTCCTCCACATTGGCTATGGCTCTGATGTTTTACACATATTTGTTACATTTTAGAGAGAGGAGAGTGTAGGTCTTAATCCAGACACTTTGCAGCATGGGCATTGGTATAATACGGTGTGGAAGCTGTGATTTAAAAAAAATAATTCTTTAAACTCCAGCAGGTGCTGGGAGGACAGCAACTAGTGTTGTCCATGGGTTCAGACTGTTCACATTCAGCCTGAGTATTTCTATAAGTAGTAAAGACTTTGTCAATATTGTTGGAGATAAAAATGAAAAGGATTTGCATTAAACTAAAAAGCTAAATGTGCATCAGTTCGAACAGAGTGACTTCACTTCTTATATTATAATACTTCAAAAATTGACTATGACCCAGGAAAACACTATGAAGTTGTGAACCAAAGACGATGCAGGCACCTCATTTGTCGAGCTGTTCTAATCAGGCTTTACTTAGCCGGCACCAACTTCTAGTTTTATTTGAGGTTTGATTCAAAAAGAGAGGTAGTGGTTTTAAATTTGAAAGACAATACAGAAAAATAAAATGTATGCTCATTTATGAAGCAAGGGGTGGAGAGCAATATCCCAGTGCAGATAACAAGCAACAGGCAGGCTATTGAAAATATATTTTTTAATTAAAAATTAGGAAAATCAAAAACTTAAGCCCAGGAAATAAATTAATTAATTAATAACAGCAGGAACACAAGATGTTGGCAGCAACAGGAGAATCTGGCCAAGACCTGACTAACTGAGATAGGTTTAGGACAGAGAAATGATTAGTAAACAAGGAACATGTGATTAATTAGTAACCAGGGACATCTGTGAGGAAAGGCAAATCGATGAAGCTGAACTCGGGAATTGAGCCGAACTGAGGGAGTAGGAAAGCAGAAACACAAGAAGTAATTCAAATTCAACTCAAAATGTGACAAAGAATCACAAAAAAGGAACACAAGGAGAACAAAGACTTCAAGTAAAAATAAATGTTCAAAATAAAACATAAACTTAGGTGTAGAGAGAACTGGAACTGAAGATTGTAGCTCGGTAAAGAGCTTACAAACATATCTAACACCACAGAGCAGAACAAAAACAAAGAATCCAAAAAACATGAAATTAACTAAATTTGGAAAACAAGAGACAACCTAACAAAAAAAACTTCAAAGTTTATGATGATTTATGCATAAAGGAGAATCCCTGAGCTTTAGCTCATTTTATTAAACTTCAAAAAGTTTTGTGAAATTCTGCTGGTACCTGTGAAACCTGTCATGTCTCCTGCTCCTTTACCTCGCTTTTATGCAGCAACTATTCATTAATGACTGTGGAAATGAACTTGTCTCTTTAGGTATTCCATCTTTTTAAGTTTCCAAATTCCAAATTTCCAATTTACAAATTCAAGATTAATCATAATCAATGACTGCATGGCTTAAACCCACTGGTACCTTCTAAAGTTTAGGTGGTGACAATGTCCCTAGTTTGGCAGATTTTACATAGAGCTTATTAGAAACAAGCAATATATACTCTGAATCTGAAATTTGTCTATGTAAAAAATATTATGTAGTAAGAAAGTGTAGCAATTCTTGAAATTTCAACATGCAGCCAATGCCATGATCACAAAATAGTGTTTATTAAAAGTAGCACTTTGAGCCTCTAGTTTGTGCTTTTGTCATGGCAATGTGCTGTTTTGTTAACACTCCATAATTTGCTTCTCTTTTTCTCTCACTTTGCAAAGATTAGTGTCGCTCTAAGACACATAAAGCCAAGCTTTTAGTTAGAAAAGAAGAGTTTACCAAATTTTAAATGTGCTAGCTGGTACATTATTAAAGTCGGTTGCATCAAAACAGATCCCTGGGGTGATGGCTATTGTCTAGATCAGGGGTCCCCAAACTTTCTCCTGTGAGGGCCACATAACTTGTCCCTTCTCTGATGGGGGGCCGGGGTCATTTTGTAACAGAAAAAGTGTGACGATTGTAAGAGTGCTAAACATAAAAATGTATTGTTTATCAGAAAGCACAATCAAATAACATTTTCTGGATTCTTCAGAGAACAAAAGTCAGGAAATAACACTATTTATGAAATAAATAATAACCAAATAACACTGGGTTCTCCACATAAAAAAAAAAGGGTTAGGGTCAATTATATGCATGTATAAAATAGTTACTAACTAATAGTTAATAATAAATAAAGTTCATTACTAAGGAACATTTTATTGCAAAAGTCCAACTTATCAAATAAAAATGCACATATATGAAAATACTCTGGTATTGTTCAGGGGGCCGGACCAAATGTGGAGGCGGGCCGCATCTGGCCTGCGGGCCGTAGTTTGGGGACCACTGGTCTAGATAATAATAATAATAATATTATTATGATAATGTCTGGCAATACTTGGCTTTATTTATTTAGAGTTCAAATAGCTTGTGATAACAAATAAAACACTTTTTGTTAAACAATGTTATATCTGCAAAGATCCCATTACAGTTCATTAGTTACTGGTGAATTGTTTGCTGTGTTTTCAATAGTGTGAAAATATATCTTTCCAAACACAAAGTTTAAATCTTCTGTAATCATTTAAAATCTGCAGCCAAATAAATCTTTTCTAAAAGTCAGATTTCTCTGCAGAATTTACATCCATTACAGCTAAAAACTCAGATGCATATATCAGCTTTTGGTGGCATGAAATGAGATGTCATTGCAAAAACTGCACCATGTCACTGCCACTTAACAGCCAAAAAGAAATAAGTGTCCACGCTCAGTATCTCAGTCATCACTATGGACCTTCTCAGCCTGTCACTGTTGACACATACTGCATGCATCATTGATACCCATCCAGCAGCTGGAAATAAATAGGCTGCTGTCAGATCCTCCCTGCTCCGAAACATGTAATATTACAATTATTAATAGTATTTTTATACAATGCACAGTTTTACAATTTCTTTCCAGTGGGCTGGTTAAAATATTCCAGTTTTAGCACAGATGCAGTGAACATCAGTCAATTCCCACTAACATCAAATACAATAGCTCTGCAGAATGATGTGAGTCATGTTAGGATAAACAAACATGACATATTAAACAAGAAAATTAGTTGCTCTTAATACTCCTCCATATTAAATCAGGAAAACACTAATTAGAACAACCTGCGCCTGATCCTGACTGATTCACCCCTGCTCTCAGGCTCTTTTTGTGAGTGTGTGTTTGTGTCTGTCACATTCTTCTCCTGCTGCCGCCTTAATAGGCACTGTCTTAGATATCGTTACAGAATAGTGCTCATGCAATATTAATATCACACCAAAATATGGAAGCTCAAGCCCCCTCTCTGACTCTGACTCCCTACATAATTGACTATGCAAGGCTCCAAATCAGCTTGGAGAAAGAGAAAAAGACATGTAGAGAGACAAAGGAGCATGGAGAGAGAGAGAGATGTAAAAAAAAAAAAAAAACAGTTCTGAAACGATGCTGTCATCTTTGTGTTCCAGCAGATTCTGAACCTTCACCCTTCTGTGCTACAGTCAAGGGAGGAGAACTAAACAACAGGAACAGCTAGAGAAGCAGTTCAAACAATTTGGTTTTCTACAAAGAATTCACAATCAGGTAAAGTAAAACCCTCCCTCCCCCATCAAGCATGTTTAATAATTAGTTTCATCACCTCAGACCCCCATTGCATCATCTGGAGTTTAAACCAACTTTGTGTTCTGACTTTACCATTTAAAACTCTTGTGTTTCTGTGATTAAGAAAGATTCCAAACACTTGCACATACCATATATGGTGCTATGATACCTTCCTAACTCTGCAGAGTTGAAATACTTTTAAACAGTAGATTGTTTTTATTGTATTCAAATCAATGTGCTCTGTATCTACAGTGCCCAAGAAGTGTGAACATCCCTTGATGTGTCACCAGCTACACAAATTGCAACCACTTTCCACAATGTATTTATTTAATTACTATGACAATTCAAAGCAATGTAGAACAAAATTACAAACTGTAATGGAAAATATGCAGTATGTGTTTTACTTTTTTTTTTTTTTTTAGCAAATGAAAACCTAAGAGAAAGAATGCTGAGTGATGCCCTGAACACACCATGGCAGAGGCAGCATCATGCTGTGGGAATGCACTTCTACTGGAAAGTCAAAATGAGATTTTCAAAGTCAATGAGATCCACAAAAGACTTAAGATTGCTGATTGCTGGTTTAACTTCCAACAGGAAGTTAAACCACTGGCTGTCTAATCTCTGGCTGTATCTCATACAGCCAGAGATACAATGGGGGGATTTATAGCCACACACATTTATTTGTTAAAATTACTCAAAGTCCAGGTCTTAATATTTGACGAGGCCTAAAAAAAATCCAAATCTACCCAAATTTCAATTACTTTGCAAAGAAAAATGCGCAAACATTTATGTCATTATTTCAAAAATATTAGTCTGTTGTGCTTGGACTTACAGATTTCTGCATTATAATACCAATATTTCATAGACTAAGAAAAAGTTTAAAGAGCAAAAAATCACTAAATATAGTAAATGTTTTTTACTTAATAAAACTATTATAACAGGCTTGTTGAACAGTCAAGTTGAATTCTTATCAGTCATGCTGCTGGTAACTTGGTAATTGTAGTTTTAAAATTATGCTTTTGAAACTGTAAATACGTCCAAACAATGGATTTTATCTTTTTTATAAGCAAAATAAAGGTTTAGAAGTCACTGAAGCAGGTAGGGCAGACCCAAAGTTGCTCTCCTGGATCCGGCAGTCAGACACCTTTACTCTTCCTCTGGGATCTCATTTAAAGAAATTTAAACAGGAATAGTTTGACAGAAACTTCACTTTTAAAGTCTTGAAACACCTTCATACGTAGTAACTGCCCCATAACTAGTAAACATTGTGTACAAAGTATTGCACACTTATTAGTCTGAAATGTTTCTATTCTGATAAAGAATTTAATCCAAAGCCACTCATACAGCAGAACAACTCCCTTTCTGCACGGATCACAGCAGAGCCGTGGAGATCATGGCCTCTGGGCTGAACATTTTAGAAAGTAAACTATAGACACTTAGCGCTGTAATAGATGTTAAAAGAGAGAAAAGCAAAGGTTGCGGGGGCAGAACCGGAGGTTGGGGGGTTTTGGGTTATATGGAGGTGGGCAGTGCACCTTGACAGGAAACACAGAGGTGAAAAGCAGGAGTTAGAGGTTAGTTTGACAGAGAGAGAAGAAGTGGTGTTGGTGGTGAGGGGGGTAAGTGGGGAGTTAGCTGCTGCGGAAGTGCCAAGCCCACTTTTAACTGAACTGAATGTAGTGAGTGGTGGAGATGAAGTGAGGGGAGGGGGCACAGAGATAGAAATCAGGGAAAATAAAAGGGGTGTGCAGGGGGGGGAGAAGGAAGAAAAGGAAGGGTGAGGAGGGCGGTGTGGGGTGAAGGGGGGCAGGGACCTACTGCACCTTGACACTTGCTCTTACCGCAGCACCTGATAAGTGCAATGGAAAAACGTCTGGTTTCCTCCTGCATGTTAAGTGGTTTATATTCTCCTCCTCTCCATACAGCCCTGTAGCTACAGTGTGCTACTGTACAGACTCTTACACACAGGTAATAACAGACAAAAGGAAATGACAGATAACCAAAGGGGGGTGTGAGGAAGAAAATAGCACACATTGTCTCCTTTTGCAAATCTGCACAAAAGATGTAATCTTTAAGTTCTGAACTGTAAAGCAGACAATTTAGACGTGTTTGTTGCCTTGCACAAATGTTTTTTGTTTTTTCTTAACCAATAAGTTCATTTCACAAACAGCTCCTACATTCAGTTTTAGATGCAGTATAATTTGCACAAGAGAGTATCAGACCAGGGTAGATTTATATCTTCACTGCCTCACGCATGCCCTGACAAGGAGCTCATTCCCATGATTTGTAAGTAGGTCTCTTCACTGAAAAGCATTAACAATATTCACTTTAGATAACATATGATTCCAGCCCCTGTGAGAGGGTAGCTTTCTTAGAAATGCTTTGTTAGCAATCTCTCTCTCTCTCTCTCTCTCTCTCTCTCTTGATAAATGATTTAGGACATGTGGCCAGAGACATCAATATAATCTTGGTTGTAATTAAAGGTGCACACCAACAATATTATATTGCTTTATTTTAACTTTGCCTGTCTTCTCACTCTCTCTCCCTCTCGCTCTCACTCTCTCTCATATTCCCTCCCCCCTTGACTCACCCACTCTTCCTCTCGCTGAGCCCTGGAGCACCCAGGAGATAATTCAAAAAGCACTTGCATGGAGTGAAACATGAAAAAACGGAGGAAATTAAATTCTCTCTTTTTGCTCTATTGTTCTTTCATTTTCTCTCCTTTGTTACATAAATGCATAAAAGCAACGCTAAAAGATTTTTTTTTTTTTTACATATTTAAAAGAAGTGAAAGAGAGGTTTCACAAACAAAGTAGGCTGACTACTGCAGCACTTTGTCAAAGTCAAAGAGTTGCAAGTGCAGCAACTTCAATAAACTTAATCATTTTTTCTAGTATCCTTGTGAACACTTATGTATTAGAATAACTGAAAATGAGACGTTGATGTTCAAATAGTGCTGTTATAACACAAATATTTTGCAAAACACCAGAAATTATGAAAAAATAACTATGCTTTTTCTACATTCACATCTCCTTAGAATTTGCACCACAAACAGGTTTGAGGTAACAGAAATTTATTCAGAAAGCTCTTCCATCCTTTTACGTTGTGAATGATGGTAATTAAAAGCAATTCATCATCTACCGAAAAAGGTCTTTTTTGAAATGTTACAACACAAACTGTACGGAAACTATGTTACAAAATATATGGAATTAATTAGACACTAGTTATGAAGTGGTAACATGACACAGAGAAGACCATTCAGGGGGAATGTGAGCATAGTAACAGGGACTACCCTGCTGCAAGATAAGGAATATCCAAGTATCCAAAACCAGTCATTCCCCTTGGACATTTTTAACCAACCACAAACTTTTTGGGGCTTTATGTGAGAAACCAACTCTAAGTAGTGCATAATTGTGTAATTGTTTTTTTTATGCAAAAAGAAATATGGCATGAATTCCATTTCCAGCCCTTCTCAGTCAATACTTTGTAAACCACATCTTGTTTAAATTACAGCTGTCATTTTGGGGTATGTCTCTTCCAGATTCTCCAGACTGATTTTTTTAACCAATTATTTTGTGCAAAAGAAAAGAGAAACAAAACTTAAGAGTAGACAGCAATGTTCAAGTTTTGATTGTGCCATTTTGGGCTTTGTTCTAAACCATTCAGTTGTAGCTCTGGTTTTATGTTTAGGGTAATTATCCTGTAAATCCCTACTCCTGTCACAAAGGTCTTTTTTTAGCCTTCACATTTTTATTACAGGATTTCCATGTATTTTGCTCACTCAATCTTCTCACCAACTCTGATCAGCTTTCTTGTCTCTAGCAAAGAAAATCCCTGTTTGACAATGCTTGAAAATTGATGCTTCACAGATGCTTTTTGTTCAGTCTGTGTGAGCCAGAGCTATCCAGAAAAGAAGAATGGCCTAAAATGTATGTCTCTATATATGCCTGGAGGTCAGAGACATGTAAAGACTTGTCGCTATAATTGCAGCGAAAGGTGGCTCTACAAAGTATTGGCTCTGGGTAGTTGAGAATTTTATGTGTATAAAATCTATAATTTTCCTTACAATTCATAAGTATGCACTACTTTGTATTGGTCTCTCTCATCAAATTCCACTATACAGTATTTAATTTTGTGCGCGTAACATAGCAAAATATGAAAAGTTTTTGCAAAGTGCTGTTTGGATGTTTTCCACTGTGCTGCAATAATTTGCTCTTTGCTGGCTGGTATTTAAATATTGGTGATTCAGACACTTCCCATCTAAGAGCAATATTTCCAAATTAAAACTTTCAATACTTTTATTCACACTTTTTAAACCCAGCACACCCTTTTAAATTGCTAGGACCATTGTGCTGCATTAGGTGATATTTATGTTAACATGAGACCAATGGGTGGAGAGGGTGCAGAGGTGTGATGGAGGGGTGGGTTGGGGTGAGAAAGATGAATCATACCCCAGTAGAGGGCAGCCTCTTGCCATCAGGGTTTGGGCGCATGGGCAGGGAACTGTAGAGCCTCACGCCTCTGTCTGCAGCAGCGTATCTGTTCTGTAGAAGCAGAAAAAGAACAATTTTAGTAAATTTTCTGAATTTTTAAGCAGAATCTAAAAAATGATTGTTAAACTATTTTTATTTACAAAGTCAGTTTTCTTTCTTTTTTTTTTTTAATCAAACTAGGTATGATGAAATCTCACAGCTCAGTCCTATTAGTTGTTTATGAAGAGTTTGCTTCTTAGATTTTCACCAAGTCCAAAAGCCTCCACGTTGGCTATATGCTAAATCCACTCAGATCATGGCGATCTCCCATACATAACTGCATACGTTTAGCCCATGCAGTGGCACTAATTTCACTAAGCTGTTGTGTTTTTGGTAGCTGGGCCCCACTATGTTTTCTATATATTTCACAACCCATAATTAGAGTGAAGGGGGTTTTAGTTCTCCTGGCTCCTCCCTGCACTTCCACATGTGGAGTTTCTGCCATAAAACTCAGCCTAAAGAATTGGGGCAAAAGGCCCTCTCTTGTTTTAAAGCTAATGATTTTGAAGAAAAAAAATAGAAAAGGACAAAATACAATGTTTCCTGCTAGGAAAAGATGTGGTTAGCTCAGCAGGGTTGACAGCGAGGACCACAGCCACAGCGTGAGCACCTCCCAGGATTCACTTCAAATCTCACCTCCTTTATCACGTTTCTTTGTCATTATCTCGCTCCTCACTTCCCTCTCAAATATGAGCACCTCACTGCACCTCCGAGACTCCTTGATATTCTGTTATTCTCACATTATCTTCACTCCTTCTCAACTGCTTTCACCTGATTTGCAGTACATCAGTGTCCTTTTATGTACGTTAATTGACAAAAATTAGACGTTTCTTTTCCTCTCAGGGGACAGTTTTAGCTTCTGTTTGCTGCTTGGTTAAAACAAACACTGAAAATGTGTTTTCCGCTGCTGATCAAAACAAGTTGGGAAATAATGTGCACAAACAAAAAACAGGTAATCAATTTAGAACAATGTTTTCATTTTTATTTTAAGTCATACATGCATCACTTCTGCTCTCCCCTTTTCAAAAGATTCACCTCACTTCACATAACACACCCAGTTTTTGGGCACAAAAGCCAAAAGAAACTGAACACATTTGCATGTTTCAAATAAATGAAACGTGTTCACATATTTTAACAGCTAAGTGAGACAAACAGCTTTGAGCTGACTATTTTGACCTTGCCTTTCACTTCTGATCAATCACGTGACACGCTTAAGCACCTCTACTGTGCAAAAGAAAGTATGACAGGATACAGCTTTTAAAGTAAAATGACAAAAAACCACAGATGTACTGTAGATAGTGTCTAAAGTGTCTAATGTAAAACAACTACCACAAAGCCACACAGTAATGTATGTAAAGGGTGGGGTAACACACCATGTATGAAAGAAGTTCATAACACAGCCAGTAAGATTATAATGTATAGTGCATAATTACTATTCTCTGCACATTAGTTAACTGACTTCAGTTTAGAATAAAAAAAAGTTGCATATATTTTTTCTAAGTATCTTTAGATTTGTGAAGTAGTTAGGGCCAGGCCTTTTTAAATTTTAATTTAATGTAATTCTAATTATTTATTTGTGAATTTATTCATTATGTTTAAATGAAAATGTTTTTGTAATAGTTCCTTTGTTAAGTGATGACTATACGTTAGCTGAATTCTGAAAAAATAAAACTTTATTGGCCCACTCCAGCATTGCCCTATGTAGGTTATAACACAAAGGGCATGCATTGTGCCCTATTTTGATTTCCTATGTTCATTATGAAATGAAAAACACATGAGTAAGCAGCAGTGATATGGGTTGCATAATGATGACACAGCATTATTAAATACAACCCTGCAAGGTTCCTACAAGCAATTAAGTAAAGGTAGTAAAGCTGTTTTTTGAACTAATGGCTGTTTTCCCTGAACGTATTATTAGTCTTATGTTGAAACTAAAAAATTCAAATTATCTGATGCACATTTAAAGCTTTGAACAAGGTATATTGTAGCCGATCTCTTGGCTTCCCTGTTTCTTTTTGGAACCTTGTTAGTTACCTTGTCAGAAATGACTAAATGAACGCCTCACAGAATAGCCACTTTAACCAACAGAGGCCACAGTGAGTGAATGTTTGATATTTTTCCAGTGTGCCAGCCTAATCTAGCCCTGTGGCATGCTGCATTACAGGGCTAATAACAGCTGTCTGTGGCCTGGAGGAGACACAAGCAGGCCTGGCTGTGCTAACTGGCCCTGACAGACTCATTAGGAGTCCTGGCAACCAGAACAGCAATGGCCAAACTCCCTTGCATTTCCTCACTGGCTCACTAGAGTTCACAAGTGCAAGAAGCACTGTTTGGAACACTTGTTCTCTGATGCTTTCTTTTGTTTTTGAGGCCTCACTTCAGTGGCTCTCGCCCCGTGCCACCTCTCTTTCAGTTTTTTGACTTACTTTTTTCCTGCTTCTGTAATAATTCTGCCAAACCGCGGCTCTAAGTCGTTTGCCATCTTCACTTGACTTCATGCTCCGTCTAACCCCTCTTTCTTTTCTTAGGCTAGCGCACCCCCAGTATGGCTCTAACTAAAATAGAGTAGCTCTGAGAGTTCACTTGTTGCTCTAAGTGTAGAAGTAAATTTGCACATGAATAAATAACTGACCTGCTTTTCTGACAAGCATTAGTGATCTGTGACAGGAAGATGCAGCACCACACCAGGAAGGTGCGGGCATCCTCTGAACTTTGTGTTACATACTGTAACTGGGCCTGTATGAGACGATGAGGGACTTCCCCAGGCAGACGGTGAAAGCAAACAATCGTCCTCCGAACCGGCGGAGGCCGAGTCAATCAGACAATAAACACAAGGAGCCAATCAGAGTTGTCTGAACACAGAGGCTGTTAACAATGGAGGGAGGGATACACATTGCTGCCAGACCCCAGCCATGTGACAATATTTTATGGCTTAGCAAGTTTACATGACAGCAATTATTCTGATGCACAGAATAATTCATCAAAATGAAAGATGAAAGAATGAAAGATTTTAATTTTGTATAAAAAAAATTTCTTTCATTTGTTTATGTAAAAAAATGAAAGATTTCAAATAAATTATTTATCCAAGAGTTTATTTTGCGTGGCCATATTTCAAACATATTGTTTTCATTACTCTATCAATATAAATGAGTGAATAATGGCTTTGTTTGCCTTAGGTTTTTCAGGTATTTACTTATTTTTTTACTTTTACTGTAAAACTGTCTTTATATTAAGTTTCCAAGCAACATACAGTGTGTTGTTTAGATGTAGACATGTACAGAGAAATCAGCTGATAACTACAATCATTTTATTTTTAGCTCATTAGAAAGTGAAAATTTTCTTTCGCCCATCAGTGAACTCAACAAACCAAATAGCTACAGTAGCAGGAACCACTATGCTATTAAGTGTGAAATCTTTACAGTAAAGATGACTCAAAGTTAGCAAATGTAATTCTCAGTTAAGTGTTTAAGAATGATGCCAGAGAAAACACAGAAATGTATGAAACTATTTTAAAGGAAGACATAGTTTGTAGAACACTTCCATGGTTCATTGGTTATTGTTCTTAATAGGAAATAGGAATTGTCACAAATTGGTATAAGCAGTTTTTGTAAATCTTCAGCTTTACAAAAACTGAAGACTGGAAATTGTACACAAAGTTTTGATCAGTCCATCTTCATGTGGGTGTTAGATAACTTAAAAATGTTTTTATTCCATCACATTTCCACAAAAAATATTTATACAGCCACCCAAAAAGAAAAGCTCTTTTCTCTAACAAACCATAATTACTTTAACAGCAAATTTTCCTTGAATCAACTGCTTGCTAAAAGCACATAGGGTGGTGCCATACATTTTCTCAATAAAAATCAAGATGGGCTCTGCCTTTTTATATGCTGGGCTGTTAGGGCACCGTAAAGCCAAAAGGCGCAGCTGTGGGGTTATAGTTACCTGCTGTAATGCTAGCTGTTGCATGTTATATTATTTACACAGATCTGGTCTTAATGGAACACATGTGCGACTGAGGCCAACATTCTTCCCAGATTAGCTGAAAGGCTGCACTCATCACACGCTGGCAATGAGAGGAATGCAGGTTCCAGACAGAGTTATAGGGAAACACTATGACCACCATATAGCACTCATCGGTGGCATATGATGCTCTCAATCTATCCACACACAGTGAATGCACACCAAATATGTGTGTACCGTAGACATTCTAAGAATGGTATTTCTACCTGAACTGTACAATGCCTGCATAATAACATTAAATATTACACACAGAAATAAAAGTTGTTTTACTTGTTACTGCCTCTAAACATGCTCTTGCTAAGAGATCTGCAGATATTAAGTAATGAGCTCAGCATCACAAACATGCATCAGTCGATATTCTAGCTGTGTGGTCCGACAGTCAATAACAGACTGTGAATCACTTTTTCAGTGGTCTATACAAACTTATAGTTGCTTTAATCAAAGGGGTGCAGATGCATACTGCTACATTGGTTTACATATTGCATTCTGATGAATCACTACTCCTTACATATTTAGTAATAAGTGTGATATAGTTTAATCTGACGAGAAATGATGCATGATATTCTAATATGCTTTGCATCTGGGGTATTTACATTTGACTGAATAATTATATTCCACAAAAGATGTATAGGCATCAGGATTCAAAAGGTTGTATTTACACCTAAATCCTAGTAGAACGTCCTTTGATACTTTTTAGGCTTCTGTGTTTTATGTAACCAACTCTTCTTTACAGAGTGTTAGGGGGGATTTACACACACTGTTTGATGTTAATTTTCCTACACTATCTCTGCTAATCTCTGTGGATTAGAGCCTCTAGAATGTGAAGTGCAAAAATGCTGCTTGTTTCAAAGGGATATTTTGAATTATGCCAGAAAAATGAACTATTGAAAAATTATGACTCAAGCTTCTAACACAGAAATATAAAAATGCTCGTATTTTTAAGCAACATGTATAAGATCACAACAACTACTTTTGGACATTAAAAATGAAGTAGTATGTTGTCTGTCATTCAGATTCAATGAAGTGCTTTACTTCAAAGAACTGCTGCACTGTGGAAAACACATCTCTTTATGCGTGAAAGAGATGTCAACTGTGGCCAAAGCAGCTCAAGCGTAACCAGAACATGAAGCCAGGGGCCACCTGCCTCGGGCCAATACTGACACTTAAACTACTGGTCATACTGCTGGAAATATCCAACAAACATCAGTATTATACATTCTATTTATAGCAAGATCTACTGTAGTATTTCAGCAACTTTAATCCACCTGCAGACAAGTCAGTACACATGCACACATTTTTGGTAAGTAATTATATAATAACCATTTCATCTGAAATTGAATTGTATTCATCTTTGCTCTGCTGTTATATAAACCTTTCTCTTGTCTTCTTTTGTTTGCTTGTATTTTCGGATCCTCTGATCCTCCTAACTCCACCCTTCCTCTTGTTGCTGTATCTTGTGTTTACATTTCTCCAATAGTTTCTCTTCCATTAGTCAACACAGATCCCAGGTACAAAGCTGCAGATTTTTCACACTTCCATCAACCATGAAAACATTGATATTTTAGTAATAGCAGTTTATCTGATAACAAAAACAGGACGATTTTACCTAAAAGGAAACTGCTGAGTATACTGAACATAAAGTACTGTATCTTTTTATGATATTCGCTGTCCTTACTTTTTGACTTAGTGTTTTTTCTCAAACTTTCATAACACTGTGTTGCTTTTGGTTCAGTCCAAGAATTTTTCTTATGCTTCTTTCTGACTTGGATTCATGTCTCCAGTCGCACTGCTTGGTGACAGATTCGGTATCTCCTGAACAACAATGCAAAGCTTGACTGCATGTGGTGGAAAGCAGGTGTGATAGAAAATTCAACAGTGCTTTTTAAAATGTACCAAAATATTATGCGGTCCACAGATAGTGGGATATATTTTACATCTCCACAGAGAAATGCTGAATAAAAGCCAGGAATTTATTCATCTTTTTTCTTTTTTTTTTTTAAATCGGAAATAAAGTAATTTGGTTTCATCTAGTAAAGCTGAACGCAAGAGAAAAACTCAAAAGACCTTTCTCTAGAGTCCAGCCTTTGGCAAGGATAATATGAATTAAAATAACTCCTGATGGTAGAAATGTGTTTGCTCTCTGTTCAGTCACCTTCTCTCTTTTGCAGACACACACCTGCCCTTTGCATTAAGTTTGACACAAAACCAGGAAAGATGGAGTGCATTAATAAGGTACAGTCAGTGCCCTTGTTTTGCCCGACACATAGAAGGAGAAGAAACTTTTCATTTTCTTTTATCTCCCTCTATCATTTTAAGCCCCTCATCTTTACAAGCTTGTTTTCTGAAGACCAAACAAATATGGCAGAACAATACAACTTGTACCAACAGCTGACAAGCAGAGGCTCCTCTTGTGTTCTGGCAAGATAAAGTCTGTTACAAGCTGAAAGCAGATGGTTGAGAAAAGCTTTAACTAAGAGAAAAAACGGAGGATTTTGTGTTTCTTTTTTTATGTCATTAGCCGTACATGGAAAGTCAAGGACACAAAAATAAGATGGATCCCCCCCCCCTAAATTAATCAGTGTCATTGAGGAGAGTGAAACTAACAGATGTTAAGTTTTTATGCAAGGGGAAATCTATGGGAGTTAGTGTAATGATCATAAAAATAATACTAAATTCTTATAACATAAATGTTATTGATCTGAGAAAAGAAGCTGAATTTATTGCAGGATAACAATGATGATTTGATGAAACTGTTGCAGGCCTTTATCAAAAAGCAGAGGTCAAATAGTCTTGGATTTATCATCAGTGGGGTCATTGTTAAATATCTCAGTTTGTTTTTCATTCTTACAATTCCTTTGATTGGCTATCCAAGAACTCAGCATTTTATTTCATACTGCAAACCTGGCAGAAATAACGATTATAACTCCTAAATCTTTAATGTTTTTCTTAAAATCATGACAAATTGTATTGGTGCGTTTTTTATTTATTATTGTAATGAACACCATGATTATGTTTTTGCATTTATTCTTACAGACAACATGCAAATGAGAGAAACCTGGGGAACTAATGTGTTGCTTTAAACAGAATTATCTTTGACATTTTAAGTCCCAGAAATAAAGGGTCTTCCTTAATAAATACAAATTTTATGAAACAGTTGTTTCTCTGATTGCAAATGTGTCTTATTTTAATAAATATAAACAGCAGGTTCCAGATATAATCAGTATCTTTACAGCAAACAAAGCAAGTCCCCTTTGCAGGCATAACTAAAGATTCAACTACATAGTGAGAAAGATGGAGAAATACAGTCCTAAAAAGCCATTACAGAAAGGGGGTGCAATGGAGGAGTAGGAGGCCAGAAAAGAGGAAAAGATAGAGAGATAAAGAGAAAGAGTTGAGAGTTGATATGCTGACTACAGGCAGTTGATTTGGTTTCAGAGAGCATTGTTACGGTGCTTTGAATTAATGCCTCCCAAAGAGTCCAATTGTGATTCTTGGGACGTGCTGACAGAATATTTGACAGCCGAGGGTGAGCTGCTGATCTCAGCCGAATCCTCTGTTCTCACTGTGTGCATGTGTGCCTGCTTCATAGCTTACACATCCATACACCTGCACATGTCCAGATGCATGTGTATGACAGAAAACCAATCAACAAGAAAATTTAATGGTAATGTAAAAAATGATCAGCTAAGGTTTAACTCACAGAGAGATGCAAATTACCTCAGTATGTAAGGACGGATTTTCGTAGCACGTTCACTAAATCATGATGGAAAAGTTTGACCAGCAGTTTTCCCTGTTTTGTCTGTCTTCCTCTCCCTGTAGGAAACAAGTTACCCCTCTGGGTTGCTGAATAAACAATAAAAAAGAAATAAACAAGCCTGGTGCTTTGTTACAGTGTATGGAGGAAAAGAGACACTCTATCAAAAATAAACCTGCACAATGCAATGGACTGTAAAGGTTTATAACATGTATTATACATGCCTATGGTAATACATAAAATAGTAATTCCCACATTGGCCATTGATGGCACTGTTGTGCCTCTGTATCTACGTCCATTTTTTTAATCCCACAGTGTTGTTATTCAAGTGATCGTGCATGGTACTAAAAAGCACTTAGTGAATGTTTTTCCAGTGCTTTCGTACCCCATAACCTGTTACATGCAGACAAATATGATGACAAGTTCTGAGCATATTATTTCCTTTAAAAGGATTTCATAAACAGCCAGATGTAGAAAAATGTAATAGTGTAAATAACTGTCCTTACATTTTGTCATTATTGTAAAAAAAAAAATAATTTGACTTAATTTGGCACCTGGAAGATTTGGACATGCGTTCTTTGAAACTGATGCTAGTCATTGTTTTTTTGAATGTTAGACAATGACATCAGCTACGTATGTAATGCTTGAATAACAGAAGAAACCTTAGCAGTCTTGCAATTGCTTATTAAAATGGCCATGAAATACTGCAACAAAACATAAAGGAATACTGATTGGTTTGCTGATATTTTACTGTCACAGTTTTTACAAAATCTAAAAGAATCATAAAATTACCAGAACAGGAGGCCACACTCACTAACACTTTATCTGTTTTTGTTCTTTAGCTTTGTGAAACAGCGGCAATAGCCGTTTAAAGTAGTAGTCAATTTATGATCAATACAGTAAGTTGATGTAAAGGTAACTTTGTGTTGCTGTGCTCATATACTATGAAGTAAGAAAAGTGTCTCATTTGTAAATTGGGTCAACCAGAAAACCTCATTTGATTGTCTGTGGGTTTTGCTGATTTATGATGGTTATTGGCCATAAAAATATTTTGCTACTGGTCTTCATTATCTTTCCACTTTTGAAATCTCAGCCACAGAGCTAAATGCCTGCTCGGTGTTATTTATGATTTGAGATCACATAAGATATCACCCTGGAAAGTAAATCTTACCCTGAAAGGTCTTAAAGTTTCATACTTATCTACATCAGCACTGAAAACTACATGATGACACACATCACATGTAATGTGTCCATGATAAATAACTATTTAATTTGTTTTTATAGACAGATATGTTCCCCTTTTTACTTTTTGTGTTTTTATTGATGTACTGCTAGTTTAAAATTATTGCAGTCAGGATGTAGTATGTGCACTATGCAGTGGCATTTGGTGCATAATGGTGATCTGGGCGATCCCCTTTGTGCAATTCCCCCAAGCCATTTGCACCCAGAATGGCCAACTCCCAGGTCTCTACTCAAACATAAATAACACATTACTGTAGTAAATAATTTGTTTAAGTAAATTAGTTTTTTTAGATGATTAAAAAACATTTAGAAATCAAAGTGATTTATATAACTTTATGTTCCTTTTTGACTTATACAGAAAGATTAGCTTCAACTGCAGTTTACCTTAACTTGATCTAGAAACCATCGGTTATGCTGTTCAACTTTGTTGATTTTCCACTGAATGTCTGTATGTTGTCTTTGACTACCCTGGCCACTCAATAACTGCAAATGCTCCGAAGAAAGGAAACAGTAGCTCTGAGAACGTATCATTAGTTGTATTATTTTATTCAAACTTAGTATAAATTGGCAATCTATCGAACGGGACACTGCTAAGACTTAACAGGTACTCATGGCATTGCTCATTAGAGGAATCTCAAGTGAAAACATAGGTCGGTCTTGAATACTAATGAAACAAAAACACTTATGTGCCTTTTGTCTGGCTTTGTAATGATGACTTTAAAATACTGGTTAATTATAAATGTACATAATTAGAAAAACAAATTGCATTTGCAGTTAAATCTTAAAAACAAAACATAGAAGGAAAAAAAGAAATACATAAAAAATCTTTGGAATATTGGTCTTAACATTCCGCTTAACAGTTTTCTTTAAGGCTTGGAACTTAAAGACATAAAGACTGATACAGTTAAAGTGATCAGTCTTTGCTCTGTAAAAGTGCAAGAAAAAACAATATTTAAGACGGAATTAAACACAATCATCAGACTGCTTCAATCAGCGTAGAGAGAAATTAATCAGCGTTGTTATTATAATCATCTTGATGATTTTCAGTAAAATTGTGATTTTTTTAAAGCATCTTTAATGTATCTAATGGCTGTTTTTCCTGCATTTGTAAATACTGTATTTTAGACTGCAATCCTTAAATCACCCCTAGTTTAGATTTAGCTGATTACTAGCGATCAGTGGGCGTTTTGTCTGGAAGATGTCAAGAGGGAACTTGATGCTTCAATCAAACTCAGAACTCGAGACTTTTCACCACAAGGAAAGTCCAAGTATATATCAGGTAACAGAAAATGACCCAAGTTTTGATTTTAGGTGTGTCACACTGATGACAAAGTATGAGAAATCTATTGTGACATCAGTGCCAGGTGACTCATAGTTATAGTTTATATTAAGCTCACCTCTTTTCTCCCCTATGAAATGTTTCTTCTGTTAATTTTAGAACTTTCCTCACCACAATATCTGGTGAAGTGTGATGCTGAAGAAATCATATTAATCTTTAAATATAGGTTCACGGGATCCCATGGAGAAATATAAGACATTTTTATAAGCCTTGCTGTAATCTTGAGAAATATTTTATATTCCTATTGCTGAAAAAAAAGAAACTAAATCCAGACAATACCTGAAATAAACTGGATAAGCAAAAAAGAAAGAAGAGAAGCAGATATGAGACTCAAAACCAGCTGAAGAGTAAAATTGTGATGCAGGTGTTGATTTTGTGGATGAGTACTTCTCATCCAGCTGCTTCTCGCTAGGCCTCTTCTTCTTCTTCTTCGTTTACCTCTGCTTATCCATTCACAGCCCCTCTCCACCTTACTGTCTCTCTTCCTCTGCCTTTACATATTTCTCTCAATCTTGAGAGCTCTGGCTCACCCTAATTAGAAATTCCCCCTCCGACCAACTGAAATTGAATTGCCCATCATTTGCATAATGATAGCTTACTGGGCTGACGGCCGATTTACCATGAGATGAAATGTAGCAATCACTTAAGAGAGTGACCATGGGGGAGTGCGGGTAAAAGGGGCACATGAGGAGAAAAGGAGAAGAGTGAGAAAGTAGGGATGAAATGAGATCGCCAAGAAAGAGAAAGGAAAGGAAAAGCAAAGAGGAAGAATGGTAGAAATTTGACAGGTATTTAGGTTATTGTCTCCCACAGCAGTAATGCTGGAGGGAGTCAGTGTCCTCAATTTGAAAGCAAGGTGACACAACAAGGACACATAAGGACACTTACTGTCATGATGTTTGCCTTTAAAATCCAAATTTTTACTCTAAATGATCATATTCCGCACAGAAATATAATTCTTAAAGTCTTTCTTTAGCTTTTCCTTTTATCTAATGTTTT
Organism: Xiphophorus couchianus; assembly: GCF_001444195.1. Taxonomy (NCBI): domain Eukaryota; kingdom Metazoa; phylum Chordata; class Actinopteri; order Cyprinodontiformes; family Poeciliidae; genus Xiphophorus; species Xiphophorus couchianus. Next base: position 9,777,222 of record NC_040247.1, read on the forward strand.
AGTTCAGGCTCTCCCTGAAGATTTTACCTGCCAAAGCCGGGATTAAAGTAAAGCATATTTTTAAGTATATATTTAAAAAAAATAAAATGTTCACATAGTACAAAGGGATAGTTCAGATTTTCCTCAAGTGGGGTCTCTGCTAGTTGTTATTAGTAGTCAGTGTCACACTTACGTTATAAAGTTCGATTTGGAGAAACAGAGATAAGTTCTTATTACAGAGTCAATCTGAAAGCTAAACAAAGAGATAATATCATATAATTTTAATTTCATAAACTGGTAAACTATCATCAAATTTGCATTAGATGGTTATTTACTGAGAAGGCTGTGTTGTTTTAGTCGGTGGTCCATTTCTAATAATGCTCCATGTAAAATGCATTATGATTTAACTATTCCATCTTGTTTAAAAAGTAATGCTTGTCTAAAAATGAATCGAGTGCTGCTACATACTCTGATATTTTAGTTTACAGGCATTGTTTTTGCATGAAATGTTTAACACACAATGTTCTACCATGAATGTTTCACGTGAAACACATTCTCCAAATATCTACTGGCTAATAGTTTTGTTCGTAAATAATAACTGCTTGATCCAAATGTAAAAAAAAAAAAATAATCTTTACAAGATACTATTTGTTTTAACTATCATAAAAAAGAAAAAAAAATCAACAGAGATGGTTTATTGTCCTTGGGGAACTCAGTGAAGTTTGAATATGGAAATCAAAGTGTGAACGCAAGTATGAATTGGTGACTGTGACTTGTAACATAGATATTTTGAGTAATGACTAAAAAAGTACTACATGACTGTCTAATCATTTATAATAAAACATATGTGTTTTAGGATTAGTCCTGATCTGAAAAAGTTTTTTTTTTTTTTGCTGTTTCATTAATTTAGCTGTGCTCTATTCTTAGCTTCTTGAGCAGAGGTTGGTGAACGCTGACTCTCCTCCTACACATCAGGAACTCCCTTCCCGCCCTCAGTTTATAAGAAGTGGCCACATTGTCAACTGTGTACTTGACAATGAATGCCACATCTGATGAACCACTGCGTCCCCAGGTACAAATTACTGTAATCAATGATATGATAATCATCTTGTTAGCTTCCCTCCTTCAGGCCATCAATCTCACGTTCCACTACATGCCTGAAAATTTGATTTGTAAAAAATCCTGATAAATGTTGTGTCAGTGATGTCATGCAACTGTGTTCAAATTCAATAAATTAGCATGATCAGTGTGCTAAAGTGACAGTGAGGAAGCACAGGCTTAGCTCTCAATTCTTTAACTTTTTACTGAGGGCCCTGTTTATAGAATTTGCTTATTCATTTGAGTAAGTGGGCCATATTTTTCTGTAAGAATCAGAACGATCATGTTGGAAGCTCTGCCTCCAGTCTGATAAGGCCACTGTTTATTGTCTAACTTCCACTCTCTAACCTGAAGAACCTCACACTCACAGACACGGTACTTTCCACTACTTTGCCATTACTTCAGCATGTGCATAAGTTTGTGGGTGTGTGTGTGTGTATGTGTATGTCTGCGTGCATAAATGTGTGTCTGCGTGACAAAGCCCTCGTGCATGCTGTGGTCCCTGCATTTCATCACGAGTCCTGACCTAATTAAAATGTCCTGTCAATGCTAAATAACTGACAAGTCATCGCAAAACTTGCACAAACACAGGCACACACTGAGCGGCGCTCGCATCACTCATTGCCTCAATTATTTATTCAATTCTTCAATCTCCTCTTCCTCTGTCCATCTCTGTATAAGTGTTCTGTGATCACATGTCGCATGTCGAAGTCAGTTGCCCAGACAGGACGGAGTTAAGTCCCTTATCTCTCCTCCCCAGAAGAAATTCCTACTAGAGGCCTCGCTCTGCTGGTTTCCTGCCTTCTTGCCCAATGCCCTATTTTTACTCATTGGGGCTCTAGAATACCAGGGGCAGCTTTTTCCTTGTCACTAACATATTTCCTGCCATTCTCAGCCTGACATTTCGCCCCTCTGCACGCTTCACTCAGATCGTTCCCCCCTCTTTATGGGTCATAACCTTTCAGTCGGGGACCGTTCATATTCAAATGTACCTGCCGACACCGGAGCTGCTGAGAGCGCTGAGATCACTGGGGTTGGACTTTTTTTTTAAAAGAAAAAATCCTGTTCACTGGTTTTTAACATCAGCTTTCAGAAGGTGTTAATTTCAGATCTCTATGCGAGCTGCCAGAGACAATCAGTTCCACTCTTTTTGTTGCTGTCAGGCCAACTAAAGCATGTGATGATTCATGCAGAAGACGAATATTACGTAGCTCTTTCTCTTTGCTTTGGATTATTTTTAATTTTAAAGGTTCTGATTCTACAGAACATTGCCTTTAATAGTTTTCGCATCCCCTGAACTTCAAAGTATTAGTTTTTTAAGTGTTTTTATGTCTATTAATCCTAAAAACTGTTGTAGTTTCATCCCCATTTACTCCCATAACCCTAAGCACAAAGAGTGCAACAAGTTGTCTTCAGAAATTACCTAAACAAAGAAAAATTAAGCTGTGAGTAATTTATTCCAGTGATAAAAACATGTGTTCTGTGAAAGCCTTGGATGTTTGCTAGAGAACATTTGTGAAGAAAAGTAAGAAGAAAGCATGTTGCAATTGATCACAACCCCTTTAGAGCAAATAGCAAACAAACTTTGAAGAAGTTCTTCTGATCAGATGAAGCCAAAACTTAACTTTTTCACCATACATTTTTATAAGCCTGAAAATAATATCCATGTTAGCAAAAATGGTGACAGCTGATCTTCTTTTGCTTCACAATGTAACATCATTCAAATACACTACAGTCTGTGGTTGTAAGGTGACAAAATGTGAAACCTTCCAAAAGGTATGAATACCTTATCAAGGTACTCTAACATTTGGCATCACCACAATCTTTACAGGCTGATTCAGATTGTGAAAGCTATAAAATCAAGTCAAATAAACTGTAAGCAACTTAAGAAACTAAATAAGCTCACATGATCCATTTAAGTTATTTCAGAATGTGAAGTCAGAGAATTTAGATAAGAAGAGCAAATGTAAGCTCAGAGAATGCAAAGGAAGACATAATATTGGTGACGGGCTCTTACAGGAGCTTCCATCCTATTCATACTCCAACATGGTCAAAGACAGATGGATCAATGCTTGGTAAAAACCACAAATGGCACATAAAGTGAACACACTTAGCTACAGAGTTTCTTTCTCATCAAGGTCTGAATTCGCCTTTGAATGGAGTTCAGCTCTCAATAGAAAACATTCAGGCTGCTACAGAGGAGAAAAAAAAGGTACATTGTCTAATTTCCAAAGCTGCTTCTCAACAAAAAAGTGATATTGACTTTCAAGATGAAAACACATTGAATTCTCATTCATATGTACAGTAATAAATGTGCTGATTTTCATTCTGCTGAGTGTGATATCATGAATATGAGACGATGGACACCTGCGCTTGCTTCACACTTCATAGTGTACTGCTTTAGTTTTTTTTGTCCTATTACTGAGTACGTTTGTGAATATCAATATTATTTTCCTGTAGGGGGTAAATTGCATTGAATAGTTGCCAGGCTGCAGGAAGAGAGAGACTGCTCAGTTGACTAAAAGAGCTATTCTCCATTTTATCTCTCAATCAGTGTACTTGTGTGAGTGTGTGCCTGAACGCCGTCCTGCGGCCGTGTGTGTCCCTGTACGAGCAAACGTGGGCTTCATTTTGACGAGAAGCAGATCGAGTTGGAGCTTGCTGCATGACCAAAGCCATGAAGAAGAGAAAAAAAGTTCACAATATGCAGACTGATGCAGCCAGACTTCAGCAGGATGCAAGAACTGTAATCAAACCATAAATCATAAATCACTGGGGTTACAACCCACTTCTCCCTTTGGTTGGCTTGTCTTATTGCTTACCATCCCTGATAGCCTTAGTGATACATCAACACAGATTTCTATAGACACAAGGTTCTCAAACAGTGGCAAAACTATAATTGTTGATACTCGGATTGCTTTGACCTGCAGTTAGAGGAAATTTGATGTTAAAATATATACATGGTAAATAAAAAAATACATATTGAACTGTGATATAGGACCAACAAGCCTCTGTCATAAACAAGCCAAATGATTAGCTTAAGCAAAACAGGAGTTTGACTTTAAACAGGAACTACTCAAAAATTATTGGAGAGTATTTTAAGACTCCAACTTTAAATTGAAGCAGATAACAGGGTACCAAAAAGTGTTAGCGACTGTTTAAATTAAAAACACAGATCAGGAAATAACATCATACTCAACTTAAAGATGTTCTTGTAGCTGGTGAGAAAACCAGTGGGATATGCTAAAAGCCATATACAATAACTCAGTTAGCAAAATAAGCTAACAATAGTGCATTTCTTTGCATTTTATTTAATCAAATTCACAAAAAGCAAAGAGTCAAACCTAAAAAACGTTAGACGCTCCTGGATTAGAATATCTCACACCAATTACAGATTAAAACACATTGTAATTCATGAAACATTTAATCACTTTTGATTTGTTTTATTTTGGGGATGACAATATTATGTATTGTCTCATTTCATGATCTGAATGTGTTACCAATTTACCTACTCGTAATAGATAAATATTCATATTGAGGCATTTTATATTCAGGAGCTCATTAGATATTATTTATTTATTTTTTTAAATAATTTTCAGATCAATGTTTTTACTGGAGCCAAACAAGAAATCTAAAAGAACAGAGCAATGTCTATTTGCTTTTGTCCAGTACTCACAATGACAGGCAGTCCATATTTGCCAGGACTAAGACTTTCATAGTGAGCCACCTGGTGTGCTATAATATCGAGAGAACAGTGGTGTCATTGTGAAGTAGCTGTGTGATATCAAGTAGAGTGACCCATTTAGAGCCCTGCTACAGAGCTGACATGCAACTGTTATGCCCAGGACATCTGGAAGACCAGTGAAGCTCAGCCTACTGAAATCCAGAGAGAGAGGGGAAAAAAGCACCTGACATGGTCATGGATGTTTCGCACACTCACCTATAAGTCCTATTTAGAGGAAAGGGCTGTAAAGTGGCACTGATACTGCTGAGGATCTGTTACTGTGCACGGTGAGTAATTTGGAAATGATCCAAGCGTTATCTAAAGCTTTTCTGGTCATCTTGAGCAGAATTTAAAGGACAGGAATCAGCTCAGCAACAAAATGTGTAGCAAGAGATTTTTATTGAGATTAAATTGTTTCATCTCATTGTTTAAAGTGCAATTTCTTTCTAAGTAGCTTCAAAAAACAAACAACCATGCCTTGCAATGTCCAAAAGGAGAGTGCAATACATGTTTTGCAAAATAACTGAAGTAGGAGAAACCAACCGCTTGAGGTAAAAGAAGAAAAAAAAAATAAAAGAAGAAATGCTGTTTATTGTGCACAATGGTGTCAAAAGCGACTTAGAGATGTGTCCAATGTAGCTGCAGGTTTGCACACTGTATAAGGAATACATGAATGCATAATCAGAGGCCAAAATGAGCCAAGCAAAGCACACTGAGCAAATCCCTCAAGGGAGAGGAAATTATTTAGAGTAGACGAGGACACAACTCATAATAATATTTGGAACGAAAACTTTTTTCCCTTTTTTATAATATAAAATCCTTGCTTTGACTGCAAAATCATAACAACTCTACACCAAGAAAGCATGCTTTAAAGAGAAAATGGGGATTTTAAACTCAAAGCCTTGCTTTCATATCATGGCCTGAAGTAATTTAACAGCAAATCTGCTTTCCTGTTCTGTTTAGGACATTTCAAGCTCGCACGTGAGCATGCACCAAGACAAAATCTGTGAATGTGTGACCTGAAATCAGATATGAACAAAACGATGGCTAAATTTAAGCCTTTGTATTCACTACAGCTTGCACAATACTGAAAGACTTTTTGCAGCTCAGACAATAATTCTGTATCTGGAGGTAATTCATTCTCGTATCAAGAGGCTTTTGGCAGCAAAGATTGAATCATCAGCCCTTGTTTCATTTTCCATGTAATTAAATCAGCTATTGAAAAAACACAATGCAAGCTGGCATGTGATTTAGGGAAAATTAGCATTTTTAATCACAGTACATTACTTTAATAACTCAATAAATCTGAGGCAGCTGGAGCATCTGAGAATGTTGTCACAGCTACTTAGTTCTGCATTTGCAACTAATACAGGCTGATGAGAATCACAATGAGAGAGTGAAAGTGTCAGAGAAAGGGAGGAAAGAAGGAAAGCGAGTCAGAGAGGAGGAGAACCCATGGAGATGGAAACAAAAGCATGCCAGGTGAAAAACATGGCTTAGCTGAGGCAGGAAGGAAGACATAACTGAACCATGTTTGGCACAGAAAGAGGTGGGGGCTTGGCACTTGTCTCCCCTCTTCCAGCTAATAACAGTTAATCCCCAATTAGCTCATCCATCACCTCTGTCATACATGAGACCTGCTTACCCCTTGTGTTGCTTTGTTGCTCTGCTTTGTTTGTGCAGCTTAGCGATGACTGTTGTCAGGGACACAAAACAAGTCTGAGTAACTACAGAAAATCTCATTTAATTATACAGGATTTCAAGAAACAAGGATAAGTACAGCAAAATGCAATTAAAGTGCAAACATCTCCACATTTTAAAGCCAGTTTATAAAGTGGTAAACCAGAGCAGGAAGACGCGGAGTCCTGTAAGTGAGAGCAAAACGAGAAAAAAACAGCAACTATAAAGTGTGGAAAACTGGACTTGCTTTAAAGTTGGGCAGAACGATGGTTTACTGTTTATGTTCTCCAGTCTACATTTTAACCACACCACTCTTTTAATTAAGAAGTTCCTGAGTCATCCAAAACATTGACTATTTTTAGGTCATTTAACAGAGTGCAGTATAAATTAAGCATTTATCAACGTGTAACTATAAATGATATTGATCTCCACTGCATGCTGGACTTGATGCTGCTGATTTTATCCGATGATCAGGTCAAATACACCGAGTTTCTCACAGGAACAGTTCCTTACAAAAACATTCAGAATTCATGTTACAACCACAAGCTTGAATGTGTCAGCACACACTGACATGTAATTAATGAATTACTAAACAACTTAATGTTATTTTTAGTTGTTTTTTGTGCTAATTAAAATCAGAAAAGTATGGTGGTAGATGTGTTTTGAGTCAATAGTTTGTTAAACATTATTGGCTACAAACGCAGCTCCAAGTCTTGCTTAAGTGCTTTATGCCTCTACCAGTTTTGCATATAAAGAAACCAAATTTCTCTGGGCATTTATAGTTGCAGAATAGCTCATATTTAGTCAAGACAGGATTGTGAGTAGATGTGAACAGCTAACAAATTTTATTACATACACATGAACTTTGACTCTCCCATTCTAACAAATGGATATCTCCTGGGCAAAAGCATGGATTTGTGACTCTGACTGTTTGTTTAGGGCAGTTGTTCAACAGAAAGGTGTCTCTTTACCCAAAACCCAAGTCTCCCTGCCTAGAACATATTTGCCATTTATTTAGCTCCATCAATCTTCACATTAACCCCGACCAGTTACTTCTCCCTGCTGAATATAAGCCTCCCCATAGCATGATGCTGTAATAACAGGTTTCATGGGGGCAGTGCATTTAAAGATGAGCAGTGTTAGTGTTCCCCCTAACATTCCATTCTACACAAGTTTCAATTTTGGTCTCATCTGCCCAGAGTCATTTCTTCTACACAGTTGGTTTCTACTTCACTTGTCACATCCTACAAATGAGACTTTGTCCCTTTTTTTCATCCATAATAACTTTCTTCTTGCTACTCTTCTAGAAAGTATCTTTGTAACACATTTAATTGTGGAAAATAATGTAGTTATGATGATATTGTACAGGGTGATATGATTAGGAAATTAAACGTATATTTCTTACCCTTTTCTAATACTTAATCAGAATATTTTGATAAATTTAACAATTAAGACTATATGAAACAAGAAAAACTTTATATCTGACATGCTTAATGAAGCATATTACCTTTAACTATTGTTTGACATGAGTAGAAAACGTTTAATCATTTATCTTAACTGATGACAGCACAAGTTTTATTGATTAATTAGCTGGAGTCCAGTTGGTGAAAAATCACCTCACCTTGATTTGACTCTGGCTTATAAACTGTTGGTGATCACCCAATCTTCCTCTTCCCTTTTGCTACACCCAGTTATTTTGGTGTCTATCTTTAGTTTAGTTCCCCCTGTAGTTACATAAGACATTTATTTTTAGGCATAAATCACGGGTGACCTCCCCCTTTTCTCCAAACTTCAGCCAGGTTGTTAATATAAGCATTCAGTAAAGCACACAAACTATTTCAGTTGCAGATCTCTTAATGATAATAGCATATACCTAACTGCATAACCAGCTTAGATGACTAAGCGGCTTATAATGATCTATCTTGACAAAAAGAAATATGTTATTTATTGTGTGATCAAGAAATTAACTTTGGTGTCACTTCGGGACAATGTTCCCTTTAATCTAGTGACGATAACAGTAATTGCCAGCAGGTGCATGACTACAAATGAAAGTGAGAGCTGGTAACATGACAGCACGTGCATGCTTGTCAAGGGTGTTTATCCGCATGTGCAAATTGTGGTATACATCAACTTTATTTGCTTTTATCTCTACTTTAAGGTTTGCAGAATTGCTCAATTTCTATCTTTCAGTCTTTCTTTCTGACAAAGATTTATCACGCTATCTCTTCACCTCCTCTTCCCTTTTGACACTCTCTTGCATTTTTGTAGCTGCTTGCACAATTACAGAGCTGCAACTGAAAACACACATTGTTTGAATGCTTAACCGTGAATCTCCTGAGTATGGATTAACACCTAAATGGTGGACTGGAAAACAACATTTAAAGACATTATAATTTGAATGCTTATTTGAATTTACTAATTAATAACTTATGGTGCCACCTCACATTTTTGTGGTTCTTGCTTCTGTCAATGTAGGCCCAATAAGAAGGCTTGTTTGCACTAATACACTGGATTAAGCCTCTACCAGTCATCTGTACAACATGAGAACACACATGCAGGCTGGAGCGACCGCAAACCCACAAACAGTCATTAGCACTGCAGTTGTAGACCCAACTAATTAGCTCATCATCATCTCAGCACCTCTCTGCCTCGCCTCATGGATCTGGTTTCAAAGATTTCCTAAAGAGTCATAACACAGTTAAACATTATGAGACTGGACTTGCAGGCATATTTCAACTGAGTCTTAGGAGGAAGAGGTGGTGAAACACAAAATTTGCCGTTTCTCATATCGATTGCTTGAGTACCCCTAAAACAGCCCCATAAGAGTTGATTTGACAGGACACGTACAAGAAAAAGCTATTATGACGCCAGAAAACACCGGTTAACTATAGTAAGCATGGTGCCGCTGGACAGCTCGATCCATTTGCAGGTCCAGCAATGATAGAATAGAGGCAGCTGGATTGGTCTGATACCACCCAGGAAACACAAAACAAACATAACATTTATGGGGCTTTTTAGATCTGTCAGTTCCTTAGTCTCCCTTGTTATTAGATTTTTGAGACTCACTTACTGTACATAGGTCAAGCAAAACGGAGCTGAATTCAATGCAAAAGCCACAAAACAATTGAGTGGAAACTTAAACAGAATACTTAAATTTTTCAGGATGTTTTTTTGAAAAGTTTCAAGAAGTTCTAAAAGAATTTTGCTTGAAACCCTCAAAAGTTTGTTTCTGTTGATCATTATCCTCCTGTCACAATATCAACTGTCACATACATGATTTAATCACCAGACAAACCAGGCTCCTTGAATATTCTTCATATGTCCAAAAATATCATACAGCATGCATTCTTCTGCCTAAGAATCAATGCAACAACTGATTGAATGCAATAGTAATAACCCATCTATACCATTACTTAACCTCGTATAACACTGCGTAAATCCTCTGCCTGTGCTGGCGAAGACTCGCTTACCTCAAAAAGGCGGATACTTAAAACTAGACAAGAGACGAACAACATAACCGACTTTCTGGAAAAAATTAGCTCATAATAGGATCGCTATGAAACGCTGAACTTTCATCGTCATTTGAGTCTTAGAATGTCTGAAGAAAAATTTGAACTAGACGGTGTCAAGTCAAAAGTAACATCTATAATCCATGCACAAATTTCACATTCTTTATTCCAATACATTGACACTATTTAAAGCTGTGACCTACATACCAAATTTTCTAGTGTTAAGACATTCACGTTTTCTTCAATATGCCAACACATATAGCTACATAACTAAGAACAGTTTTACAAAAGTAAAAAAAAATATTTTTGCATTATTAGTACTAGTCAAAAGTTTGTATTGGTATAAAATTCCTTGTTGAAAAACAAATAGTATTCTTAAATAAATCTAGTGTGTTTCATTTAAAGCTCGGTTGTAATTTTTGTCAGAACATTGACTCTGCCCTGTTAGTAACAATACTTGGGTACATGTGTTCTTTTTTCCTGTATAAACTGGTTACTGTGAGATGCAACAGAGCAGATTTTAAAAAGATACACACTATAAGATGACTATAACTCCTTCTGCAGTTTAATACACAAAAAGGGCGTAACAACTGGAGGTTTGCATGTGACTGCATATAAATATTATTATACAGTCAGAATCACCAGCACAGTCTCTTAGTTTGTAATATGGCAAATCCAGCAAAATGACAGAGAAGCCAATCTACAGTTTATAACTCAACCACACATCGATAATAGAAAAAATAGATTACAGTAAATCCATGGTTCAAAAGCTACATACCTTTGAAATGTCAGAGGGGAAACCACAGCGGATAACTCATCTCAAAACTCATTTCAGCTGCACAATGCAAGCTGTATTACAAATATTCAACAGTCTACTATTCCCCGCAGGTATTTTTTAGCAAAACACTATACATTTTCATTTGAGATGAGAGGGAAAAAAATGCTTTTTTTTTAACTGGCAAGCAGCCAAAGCAATTTAATTACATTCCAAATGGGCACGCAATCTTCGCACAGCTACCAGCTCCTCTTGTATTTCTCAAACTTCAACAGCCCCCCTTGACTTTCTCTGAGTAATTGGAATCTTCCACTCTTCCACCCTTGTCATTATGCAGAGCAGCAGAAAGTACAAAAAAAACAAAAACAAAAAAGAAGGAACAAGGAGATCTGGCAATCACAGTTAGAGGCTTAAGGCAGTTTGTAACTTCATCAGCGTATCTTGATTCAGTTTCTCTAAAGTCAATTAAAATACTATTAGATGATGTGTACCTGGAAAGGCAAGTTTTCTCTGAAAAAAGAAACCACCACTGATTAGCTACCACTAAAATGAGCAAAGCTGTTAGAAAGGTTACCACTTTCTTCTTCAAATTCATTCTTCCTTCTGCAAAGAAAAACTAATTAATTCACCACAAACAAACTGCAATGCATCTGCACTTGAAAGATATGAAACATTGCAAAGACGTTTGTGGTGCAAAGAAGGTTCAAATTTACCATGAAAACATAACTCCACATAACATTTAAATTTTTAAAAAAACATTCATAAATAATTCTATTTAAAATTTTTATTAAATATTTTTTCAATGTGCAATTTATATCCCAGTTTAAAATGAAACATAAAAACATGCTTTTTACAACCTTTTTTTCTTTTTTTTTGATGCAAAAACACTTTGCAATCTCAGAGGAGCCCTCCCATTTACCCGCTGGGTAATTATGGTATGGATGGGAAAATAAATTACCTATCCATGACTGACAGTATGTTTGGATGTCTGTTTACAGTTCAGCCCAGAATGAAAGTTCAGACATGACAAAAATTCCAAGCAAAAGTTCAAATCTATCATATCATCTTATGTTTGCCTCACAGAGGTCTAATAAATATCTTTGATGTTCCAAAACCTGAAGAAAATTAAGAAAAGGCAAATCAACATCCAGTTTAGGAGACAATAAACATAAAATGGCTTAAAACATCAATATCTATCACTGTTCATATGCTCTTACACGGCCTGCTGCTCAGCTCTGCTCTCTTTCACTGTCACTGAAACAGTCTGAGAGCCGTGCCACATGCCAATGCCTTTGTGTGGAAGATTAAGTGAAACCAGGAGTGCCAGCAATGCTGTGTTTGCACAGCGAAGCCGCTCAAATTCAGCTGCATCCATATATCACATACCAGTCAGCATACCAAAGGCCTAGAAAGACAGCTACTGTGGTATGAATATTTGCAATATCAAGTGTAATATCAATAATATGCAAATAAATAAATAAAAAATTAAAATAAAAAAAACCAAAGGGCAGTTAAATGCATAGAGAGGCACTTCTTCTTGTCATCACTTACATGGGAATAGAATTCTTGGAAAGTAAAACTCAGCTACAGTGAGGATATTGCGAACAAAGCCCAAATGTGCCAGAGGTAGTTTACAAGACTGAGGCAAAGAGGGGCCTAAGGGGACTGTGGGTTTGTAGTGATAGGGAGGGGAGTCTCACATACACACTTACACACATGCACACACACTTTGCTAAGGGCACAGAAACAAACAACAGAGCACCAATCCGTGGTGACCCAACCAGCAAACTTAACTCCCTGTACAACCATGAACTAACTCAGTTATGGCATATTTACAAGAAAAACATGTGGAGAAAAAGCCAAGCTTACGCAAAAAAGAAAAAAAAAAACATAAAACAGAGATAAATCGGAAGAAAACTGCTCTCTTTTCTTAAAAGCAGTCTGACGAAACCTTAAAGCCCAAAAGTGATTCCGAATTAATCAATTACACTTTCAATGAAAGGGTAATTACTGAACATCAAACTTTAAGGTACAGTAATCTGTGGGCTGCGCTGTTGCTGCTGCACAACACGATAACATTTCTGTGGTCTATGTGCTCACATGTGCACTTGTGTTTATTTATGGTAAAGTAGTGCAGGCATGTTTGCATCTGCATGCAAAACAGTGTGTGTGTCTACCTGCGAGGGGGCATGTGCATTGGAGAGTATAAACTCAGTGGTCCTGCAGTCTTTGAATGTGGATCTGAACCAGCCGTCTCTAGAGCTGTTTGCACAGGACATGCCTCAGGAAGTTAAGACAACTGCTCATGTTTGCCCTGGCTTGCGGGCCTTCCATAATACACTCAACAGCTGCAATCTTTAACATTGCTTTTGTAAATGTTTCCTCTGCAACCTGTTTTAAATTACAGCTTTTTCAGAATGCCTAACAGAAGGATTAATGTGCTCACAAATTAACAGGTTGCAACGTTGCAGCTCCAGTACTGCCTTGCAGAAGTATCTATATCTCTGTTTTTCCCATGTTGTCACATTACAACCGCAAACTTCGACCCATTCTTGGGAACTTTTGCTCATTGACCAATAGATGGGAATGCAAAATTGCACACTGAAAAAAGCTACATGGTTTACACATTTGTTCATGACAAAAAATGTGGAAAGTCTGTCATGTTTATGGAGTTAACCCTTTTGATTCATTTACCCCTAAATAAAACCCGGTGCAATCATCCATCAATTTTTTACTCCCATTTAATCCTTCAATATTGCTGCCTGGTTCCAGTGGTCAATGGGAAGCAGGTGGGGTGCAGGCTAGACATGTCACACAGAGACATGCTGGACAATCACTTACACACACACAAACTGAAGGTAACATTGTGTTTGGACTGTGGTGGTAAGGCAAACTACATAGAAAGATATCACTGGTACAAGTGATGCAAACTCCATGCTGAAATACCGATAGGTGGGATTTGAACAAAGACACTTCTTGCTGCAATGTAACAATTACGAACTGTCTTTAAAAGACACTTAGAGAATAGAGCTAATTTGCAGACATGATGGTCCATCCAAACATAAAGGCCAGAAGAGCAAAGCCTTAATTAGAGAAAAAGCGAATGTTAACTTTGGAGGTGCTGCAGAGATCTGCACCTCACGTCAAAGAATCTGGAGACAAGATCAAAATTATTATATAATTTACTATTATGAGAGCACTTCATAAATTATAACACTGATGAATTAGTGGCAGAATCTGAATCACTGAAAGAAAACCAAAAGGCTTGTTTGAGTGATGTAGGGGACACTGGGCACATGTGAACGAAGGTACTTTGGTCAGAGGATTAAATAAATGTAAGCCTTTTGACCTACACGCATATGCTGTGTGAAACCAAATTCACAATGTCTTATAAGAAAAAAATGTTACTCAATTCAGACAGTGTTAAATTAATGTTTATTTATCTTTAATTCATTCAAATTGAGCAAAATCCTAAATAAATACATGGAGGTTTGTGTTGTAAAAAAGTTCAAAGTGTATTAAAACTTTTTCAAGGCAATGAGAGTATACTCTACAGTTCTAATGTTTGTGCATCATTATATATAAATAATTTTCAGATAGTTGAGTCTTTAACCAGGCCTTGCTAATGTTCTCACAAATCCTGTCTCTTACATGCCGTCAAAAGCTAATTTCTTAAGAGCACAACCTGTCAACAACCTGACCTGTCAAGGTTTTCAAAAATCCCTTTAGAAACGCCTCTCTTCCACTGATTTTTTTCTTTGCCAAAGCTTGTTCTAGATTGAACCTTTACTCAAAAAATAACAAAATAAAAAAACAAAGTAGTCCAGACACGTAAAATATCACCCATACGTTTCTCAAGGAGATGAACCAAGGAAAAAATGTTGGATAAAGTGTTTCCTCTTTGCACAAATACAAACTATTGAAGTGTAAAAAGATAAGCTCCATCTGTGCTTATTTGAAATGTTAATTTAGTTTTCTCATGCACTGGTTCTGTTAATTTATGTAGCAAAGCTGGCTTTACACACAGATCTACCAAGGCCAATAACAGCATTCTTAATCTCCAGCATCAAGCACAATCACTTTGTGGTCTACTTGTTTATGAATGACACCAAGCAATTATTCTGATGAAGATCAGTTTTCTTTCTTGCTTGGGGACTGCAGCTGAAAATGGTTTGTCTTTGCTGCCTCCATGTTGGCATGCTGATACCTTAATTATAAAATAACAGTAGCAATAAAATGTTACTGTATGATGATTTGGAACATGCAGTTAACAGTTAGGCTTCTAAAACTGTTGCAAAAAGAGTGAAGTGCGCACTTCCTGACCTACAGACTAAACCACACGCACGTGGATGCAGCTAAATGTCAGCAACAACAATATATAAAGCTACACAACACAACGTAAAAATAGTTTGAAAATTAACAACAACATTGACTACTTGTGAAAACTGAGACAATTGCCAATAAATCTTTGCATGTTGAACATGCTGATTTCATAAGATGCATGCTGGACTATTATATTTTGTTCACATGCGCGATAGAAATAATAATATTAACCCTCTGTGCATAACAAAATATTTGTTTATCTGACAAGCCATCAGGTCGACAAGAAGTGAATCAATGCTTGTATTTTTTCATATTTCAGTAGTGATGGAAAGCAGATGAATCTGCTCTGAAACGCTACTGTAGCAGTGAGAAAAAATACAGTCAGTATTCCCTTTTCATCAGCAGACACAGTGCAGAGCAGTGCAGAAAAATGGTTAAATAAATCAGATAAAGCAGATATTTCTCTCTCTCTCCATCTCTTGCTCTCTCGCTTTTTTTCTCTCCCTTGCTCTCATACACATACACACACATTCTTCAGTGAAATCCATCAATCAGCATTTCATGCAGTTTGGGTTTGAACCACACCAAATGCACTAAAACAATAAACGCCTGTCTTTCAAGTTGCTATCTGGACTGGAACACATCTGGTGGCAATGCTCACTTTGGTTTCCACATTGCTGTATGACATTACAGACTCAATGGCAGAATGAAAAATAAAGTACCCCTAAAAATCTTTTTTTTTTTTTTTTTAGTTTCCCTCTGGCGTCTACCCCTTTGCCTTCTTTTTCTCGCTATCTTAATGCACACACCAGATCTACTTCCCCCTCTCGGCTCTAACCAACTAACCTCTCAAACACTATTCCCCCGGCCCATCCCCCAACCAATCAAGAAGTGAATATAAAACAGCACAAGGAAACTGGGCTGCATGAGGGAGGTGGTAGAGGAGAAGGCAGACAGACAGGAGAGAGAAGACGGCAAGTCAAGGCGAATGCTGCTGAGGAACCACTGGCCTCCTGAGGTGAGGACAGTTTAAACAGCCTTGGCTCGCTGGACTCGACCTCACACAAATCACAAGTGTGTGAAACACACACCCAACATCCAGCTGAGCAGCCAGGAGCCAAAAGCCGATAGTAACATTTGGGCTTCAAGGAGCTGTGATGAAAATTAGGGTTAATGTGATTTAATGAGGGGCGTGAGCCGGGCCGAGGTTGGACTGCTTCAACTCTTGATCAATGTCAAATTTGGAATTACTCTGACACCTTGTGATGTGGTGATGCTCCACTGTGGCTTACAGTTTGCTGTGCTCTCTGCAAAGCTGGGAACCTGCAATAATTTTCAGTCTAAAAAAAGACTGGCAATTTCTGGTAAATAACAAGTCACGTGACAGATTATAGTGTGAAAACAGAGATGACTGTCACAGCTGCAATACATCACACCCTCTCTGCTAGAAACAGTTTTAAAAATGTATTGTCATAATTTAATTCTTGGTATCTCATTTAACAAGACATCAACAAAAATAAATAGTCTCTAAGGACTTTGGTGATTAAATTGCAAACCAAGGAGGGTAAACCATAGACTCTATTTTCAGTCATTTTGTGACTTATGACCCTCCACCTTTACCAGCTCTGAGCCATTGAGTCTGGTCTCGATAGTAAGGTGCAGAGCAAAGTGATGGGACTGCAGCAGAGCATAGCTTGTTACTTTCACTGTAAACTGCATGGTAAACTCAAGTCCACGGCCATTAATTCTTGTTATGAACAACAGAATCAATCACTATTTTTTCTCTAAGCTGATATTTGTCAGCAAAATGTCACAGCTGCAGATGGAAATGGCAACATTTGGTCTATTTTTATACGCAGGTATTGACGAACATTTATGAACATAGTCTCCGGCAAATAGTTGAAACCTTGAGACCACCTCTAAAAATGATTATTACTGCCAATTTTAATATATTAGGTTATTTCACAGACCAAATAAACCTTAATATTACTACTACTGTAAAAGCAAACATAGACAATCCTCCTTATTTCTGCTCTTGGGCATATAGCCACTCAGCACCAAGGAAGATAAATGACACTCCTGGGTTGGTTCTTTTGCAACACCAGCTAATAATGTGTCAGGTAGCATTGTACCTAGGTATTTTAGCTTCCCGAGATACATTTTCCATAAATGTTTAAAAAAAATCCCTGAATAGTGAAATTTTCCATGAATGATTTGGAGTTACATTCCTCAGAAAAAATCAGCAAATTAATCTATGAGTATTATTAGCCTCTTTTTTAGCCAGCTGTCCAGCAGTATGCAGCAAGAAATGGGGGAGGGGCATCCAAAGAAAACTCCCGCTTTCTCTAGAATCTCATTAGAAGGACTGGATAATATAGGAAGAATGTCAGAAGAGTTTAGCAGTAATAAAACTGCAACTTTTAAAAACTTTAATGTACTACTAACTGGCCTACGCCTTGTTGCAGCTGCAAAATGAAAACAGATGTGGCAACATTTGAAATTATTTCTATATGTAACAATGTAGTGCAAGAAACATAAACTAAAAGGCATGTTTTGCATGATTTCAGTAAATAATCTCTGACATCTTTAACTCCATTATGTATTTAAGAATAAATTTCAACTCAAAAAAATTTGACCACTTTTACTGTAATGGTTTGTAACAAAAACCCCACAAGCTCCACTGCACCAGAGAACAGCACTGTAGCTACTTATCATTAACTCAGAGACACAATCAGCCCTGGGCGATCCAGCTTCCCTGCATAACCTTTTGACATTGCTGCTGGGAAGGTAAATGTGAGAAAGAAGTTAGACACTGAGAGGGGATGAAGTGAGGAGACATGATTATGAGTTGTGCCAGAAAGTGGTATGATGAAAAAAAGTAAGAGAACAAAAATAAGATGATTGTTACACTGGTATAGTTATTTTTACGAAGAGAAAATGTCTATTTCATGTCTCCACTCTAGGTTATTTGTTCTGAGTTAACTGTCTGGAACTGGATAAGAACAATAAACTCAGAGAGTCCCCAGTTCCAGCCACTTGGGTTGCATTTGGTGTGCAGTGGAGGCATGCATGGGTTAACATTTCCAGAGTGAGAACAGCGGGGATACTGCAGCTCGGACTGGCCAGTCAGCAGAATGTTATGAATGGCAACAATGAAAAAAAAAACCAAAGTCCATGTTGTCGACCCAAGAATGCTTGCCTCCATGTAATTAACTCCTCTCTGTGTACAGAATGAGGTACTACAGAAATAACTTATTTTTTCTGTGTCTATTACGATCATGTTTCTGAGAGAGAGAGAAAAAATCACATTCTCAGAATTTAATATGGATTTTTTTTTCTTATTTTTTTGCCTGGCCATACTTTGAAGTATCCCATGACTAATACAATGATTTGGACGGCATTTGAAATGGAACACACCACTTTGGAAGGGGTTTTACGTGCGCTGCTTTTGAATGGACACACATCAGCAGATTGTTTCTGTTCTGATGAAAAAGCAAAATGTTAAATCTATAGATGAGTGTTAAAACTCATTTGCTGCATTTCAGCAATGATGTGCAGTGCTGAAAATAAACACACTGATGCGGTCCTTCAAATAAAAACTCAAGCAAAGGTATATAAATAACATAAAGTAAGTTGGAACAGATGGCTGCTATGCAAAGAAAAACATCTGCAACCCATTGGATTATAAACCTACAGAATAACTACAGTGTAATTACATGAGAGGCTCTCTCTTGGGCACTGTGCAATTAGAGTGGAGAGGGACGAGGAGAAAGTGGAACATCTACAGCAATCTATCTAACTTCATTTCACCAGAGTGATTCTGCCCGAGGGTATGCACAAGTCATAATGCATTTGACAAATAGTCTCCCGCTAAAAACAGGCATTTGCGAAGAAGTGGCCTTCAGCGCTGGTATACACAGCTGAGTGTGTGCTGAGCAAACAAGCCTCCCACTCAGTGAGGGAAAAGATACAGAGAGGCTTCAAAAAGATTAGGAGAAATCTTGGGTGAAAAGTAAAGATGACTCATGGTTGATTGTGCAAGTGCAGGACAATGCGAGCAGGATAGAGTTGAGAAGAGCAACAGAGCCGTTGGGCTCCTAGCCATACACAAATCGATTCTCTTCTCATGTGTCTTTTTTTGCATTGCTTTGAACAGTGAATGCATAGGTTGTTTGTATGAGAAGAGAAAAGACTTGATCTCTCCATGATTGTATTATCTTTTTATATAAATACTTGTATATTGACAAAGTATTACTTTCTTTCCCTGCAACAATTTCAGATATAAAGTTAACTGACATCAGAGATACACCAATTAATTGCACAAAGGCTGAAATAAGCCATTTTTTCTTAATAAAGTTCTATTTTACTAATTTGAATGGTAACAAAGCAAAGCACTGTCATCGCCTCAGGGCATGACATCAACCAAGAGCATAAAGATTAGGTACATAATTACTCTGATGGATAAATGAGGAACATATTGCAGTTCCTTAATTTTCTATTGAATTCAAAACTACTACCTCTCTGAGGGAACTGCAGCACTTTTCCTATTTTCTATGTTGTAGTTCTTATATTATTATTAATATTGGTATAAGCAGCTCAGGCAAAAAAAAAAACCTTAAAAAAAACATCTGCCAATTCAACATTTTTAGCACAGAATATAGTTGCCTATTTTCTCCATCCTTATTTATTTGAAGAAACTAGGTTAACCAACTGAAAGAACAATCCACTTACTGCAACTCAACATGATACCTTTGATGGAAGTAAAATGTATTGCATGGCTGTGTTTTTTAATGGGTGGTTTCATTTTTGTGATTGTTTAACGTCCAATTGTGAGCAGAGCCTTATTCAAAATTCACTGCACATTTTGCATTTGTGGTCCTCAATCATTATGTCAGAGTGATCCATACTCCTGGCACACATCAATCAACCATCAGCTTGAATGCGGCCAATCAGCTCAAACTGGTTTCAGCTTTCTTTACATTGGTTCCCTATTAACTCCTTCAACACTCAAAAACAGTACATGAATGTATATATATATATATATATACTGTACTTCTATGCAGCAAACAACTCAAGTCTTCCACAAAATGATTTTATGCAACAAGAAACAGGAAGTGACTGTGTTTTGATACATGGATTATTTCAGTTAGTACAATGCACACTTCCTGATTTGTGCCTTGACATACTGGGCTATTATTGGTTTTTACACCTTCCATGAAGATGTAAAATATGATCCATCAGTGAACAAATAGTTGTAATGTAGCAAAACATACAATGAAAACACATTTTTATAACCATCACAAGCCTGCTTGTAGCTGAGGTATGCTTAACAAGAGAGTAGCTCTAAAAATAAATTCACCACATAAGTGAAAAAAAAGTTCCTGCATCATTTTATAAGTTATGTGTAATAACAAGAGTACAGTTGCAATAATGTGCTACTTTACATCTTAGTCACAGGTGTTGCCTTAGTCATGACAGTGCTATATGTCTTTCTGTGGGCTCTGTTCTTGCTGTATAATAACAACCAGGACAGTTCACTATGTTAAAAGTATAAATCTTCTTACATAGCACCAGGCTTCACTGAAAACATAAATATACAGTATCTGCCAAAATAATGAAGTTATAAACACAAGTTATAAACACAAACTTTAATATATGTTGCAGTAAATTTTGTTGCATTAGACCACAAACTGGAAGGGAAATTATACACTGTTTTTCAAATTTTGTGAACATATAAGAAATGTCAGGAAATGAAAATGACATTTGGATTATAAAACAATATTCCAAGCTTTGAGCTTCTAAAAATCACACAACCAAAACATGGAATGAGTAAAGCATAGCTGAAACCTATCAAAACAAAGATCATACTGGCAGGCAGTGCAAGGAGAGCAATAATCAGACAATGGTGACTCAGGAGGAGTTGGAGAGATCAACAAGCTCAGAAAGGAGAATTTGTTCACAGGTCAACTATCTATCAAATTCAGCCACTATGGATGAGTGACAAGACTGTCAAATTGTTAAAAGTCAAACTTTTTCACTTCTGTAATTTGATAAATGCAAAGTATCTGACAGACCATTTTCTAAAAACAATAATATTAATAATAATCTGCTATATACAAATGAGTTTATATATAGCAAAAAGCTTTTTTTAATGGAAAACTCAGTTTTTGAAGAAGAACTTATATGGATTATCACCCTGAACATACTATCCACCCTGTTACACAAGTTGGATGACAACATCACACTTTGAGGTGCTTTTCTCCAGCAGGGACAAGAAAGCTAGTGAGTGTTGATGGAAAGGTAAATAAAGCCAAGTAAAAGTCAATCCAGGAGGAAAACCTGTTATATGACACAGATTTTCCTGTGAGTGGGTCATAGTTTTATCTTTGAGCAGGACCAGGACCTTAAACATGCAGTCAGTCCCTCAATAGCCTGGCCTAGATCCAAATCTAAAACAGAATTCATGCCAAAGCTTGAAGACTAATATTCGCAAAGTAAATACAAAAACAGGCCACACTTTTCAGATTTTTTCTTTTTTTTAAACAGAAAATTATACATATAATTTTCATTCCCTCACGAATGTAGACTATAATATGGTGGTCTATCACATACAATTCCAATAAAATACACTTTTCTAGTTGCTATGTCACAAAACATGAAACGGTTCCACAAGTATTGACACTTTGCAAGTCACTGTATAACTGCTGCTAGACTTTGCATAACCACTTTAAGAGCATGTCTTCCACATTTACTCGGATAAACCTACCTGAATGTTGAAATTTAAAAATAAGTCAAACGTTCATTCAGGTAACAAGTATTAAATACATTTTTGATGTTTTATCCCAGTGAAGGGTAGGTTTATATTGCTATTTAATGACTGAGGCTGGCATTATAGATGGTAAGGAAGTGTCAGTAATCCGCTCATAATAGTTTGTAAAGTAATCAAAAACCTCTTCACCATGAGTGTTTGTGTGTGGATGACAGAATGCAACTGTATGTATCCAGGCAGGTGACCATGTGTATGAACAGGGGGGATTAACAATCCAAATATTGCACTGTGCTATAATGTTTCACATGTATCACCTTGTCGTCAGCAAATGTTAACGGCCTGCTGACTTCCCCCCAGGTCCTAGGGCAAGCAAATTCTTATGAATGGCTATGGATATCTCTCCCCAGAATACATTTTAATAGCTGTTTGCACAAGTTTTACCTTGACCACAAAATTGAAGGAGCCTTTAAGTGGCTTTTACTTCTGGGTTTGGTGTGCATGTATGTTTGTTTTTTGTATGGATAATACTTAGCAAATTATTTAGTTTCACAAACTACAATCAGAAAAATTCAGAAAAGGACCTAGGAAAAATTTATGTAACTTTTTAATGGAGGAAAAAAAATCTTTTTTCTTGAGCTTAAGTTGAATATCTTGTGTAAAATCTGTTTATTTTGAGACGTTTTGAAATTGTTGACAACATAAATACAAAAGCTTGATTTAAAAGGAAAATATTGATGTAAAAATTTCAGTGTTGGCCGCTTAAATTGGGTCGTCTCTTTAAAAACATTAACCACTGCTCTTTTGTTTTTCTGCTAAAGTTCTAATAATCATATGCAAGAATGTGCTAATAGATTTCAGCTTAAAAAAGCCGTGCAGCTGTAACCTTGGGTCTTTTTATACGGCTCAGATGCAAAAAAAAATACCACGTTTCGAAATGTTGGTAACTGTTTATTACTGTGCGCAAATCATTGCCATCTGCGAACTCGTTTGTGGCAGATATGAGTATAATTTACGCAACTGAGTGAGATAATTTATAATCATTCAGGGAAGTTTTCAAGCTAAATAATATCCGTTAAAATGCAATCTCACACACATTCAATGTTTTGTTCAGTTTGATCAGAGAAGCAGTGCCCGAAAGAGAGCGGTGCGCTCCAACTCTGCTTCCATGGCACAACAGTGATATACTAAAGACGACATTAAAACAAACTCCAGATGAAGAAAAATGCATGAGCGCGATCTCAGAGCAGGTGTCAAAGACAGCAAATATGAAATGGAAAAAAAAAAGTTTAATAAAAGCTTGCTGCAGCTGCGGATTCATGGCATGTTTATCCCCAGGGAAACAAAAGTGCAGCGCAAGCCCAACCTCAATGCCCAGTGCCTTATTACACAGCCATGTGTAACCAATGCACGTTTGCGCGCTTGCACTTGAAATTGACACATCTCAGTCGACTTTAGTAGAGTTAATTGTTTACCTTGTTGGAATGATAATAGTCCAGCCCGGAGTCAGTCGGTAACGTACATGAACCCACGCTGGAAGGGGGAGCTGGATAAAATCTTACGTCCATCTCAAAGAGCGCAAAACTGACGGCATGAAAGCGTAGCTCCAAAGGAAAAAAAACTGTGCAATGTCTCTCTCTCCTGCACACTCTCAAACACACGCGCACACACACGCCGTCTCTCACCCTTCTGTGTTGTGTGTCAAACCGGGCAAAAAGTACGACAAGTGGAAGAAAAAGGATTCTCTCCAGACGTTCAGTTTCTATATCCGTTCTACAGATACTTCAGCACTATATGGACATTCAGCACAATGATGCTGCACGATATCTAACATCCCTATAAAGTTCACTTAGGGAGACGGAGGAATTGATGGGAGCGTCGCCGCCACAGTGGTCTCAGAAACTAAGAAGCAGGACATTTAGTGAAGTTGTTGGAGCCGAACCGAGCCGGGTGGTGCTGCAGGTACAGATGCAGGAATGAAATTGTCAGCGGTCGCTCCCAAAGCGCCCGTTCTCCCTTCCAGCTTTCCAGACGCTCTGAAGCTTCGTCATGTGGGAGCGCTCTAATGCTCTTTACGCATCCATGCGTTCCCTTCCACTCAACTGCTACTCGGCTGCGACCTCTATCGGTCAGAGGGGGGAAGAAACATAGTGAGCATGAGCGGATTGATTGAATGTTTAGGATGGACAAAAAAATTGGCTTTCAATTTCTAGGATGGGACAATGTTTGCTAAGTCCTGGAAAAAGCTATCTTAATGCAATTTATCGCTGGTCTCAGTCTAAACAGACTGATTTAAAGACTTTTACTCAGCTTCTTTCATGCTGAATAATTGACTCTAAAATGTCTTTATCACCTGTACTCCAATAATTACTTAAATCTAAAAGGCAAACAATGAAAATGTGCTTAGATGAAGCTAATGTTATGAAGCTGAATATTTCTACTTTAATGTGTACCCAGTATCCAGCAGTTTAAAAATTAAATTGCAATCTTACAATAACTTTACTTGGGCTTGTTTTTCTTTTTGCCATGCAAAAGAATTCACATCCCTTTCACATTCTGACCTTTTAAACCCAATCGTCAGTGTATTTTATTGGGTTCTTATGCAATATACCAACATAGTGTTGTGCATTATAATTACGTGAAACAAATTTTGTCATCATCTGTGGTCATCTTCCCTTCTAAAGAAAAGTACACCCCCATGCCACTGCCACTACCATGTTTCACCATACAGATGTGTTCATTTAAGTTCAGTGTTAGTTTACAGCAAAAGATAGTCTTTTACATATAGGCCAAGAATTTCAAATTATTGAAATTCATCTCAACCCAAGATGAACCTCATGTTTCCAAAATGTCTCTGTTTAAACCACGAGTGCTGCAGAATGCAAGTAAAGACACAAGGGACCAAATGTTGCATTTTAAATCAAACCAGTTGTGATACAAACATGTGTAGTGACGTACACCAAAAGGACCAATCATGTATTTTTGAATATATATATTACAAAGGTAAGCTTAAATAGACATTCATAACAATAAAATTACATATTTATTAAAAAGCATGACCCTTTAAAAATAGAAAAAAAATTCCCAAAAGAAAAACATTATGTATATTTCCAAACCAAAATATTAAAACGTGTTATGCAGTCGTATCAAAATCTATTATGTTACATGTTCATATTTTGTTTACCACAAATAGAGAACACGAGGCTCTTGCAAAGTTCTGTTTGATACATTGTTTTAAACATTTTTGCCTTACAGCTATTTTGTAAATGTTCCTTATGCTTGTTCTTTTGTTGTGTGACAGCAGGCAGCAGAATGCTTGCTGAGAAGAGACGCGATAGCTTAGATAATATGCTTTGCAACTCTGCTTCAATTTTGACCCTTGCGCACACAATCACATTTACACACCTGGATGATTACAAAACACACTCACACAGCGGCCAGCACAACAGGAAGTGCACACAGAACAATGTCCAACCAGAGTTGCAGAAAGGTATTGAAAGGAAAAATATAACCTCACTCCCAGAGAAAAGTGTCTCACACTGGGTTTAAGAATAGGTTGGTGTTATTTACTCAGTCATTTTTGTCTTTAAAGTGTTTTTGCACAGCAGAGCTACATGTTAGTTACACACTCATGACAAAATTTGTGTGTGTGGCGGTGGGCGTGTGCATGTGGGTGTGCATGCGGGTATGTAGGGTTGTGCGTTTTTCTCTTCCTCTGCTTTTGGTCCATGCTTTGGCTTTGGCTCTGTGTGATAGTGTGTATGTGTTAACCAAACTGCCATTGTCATCCCAGTGGGCGACTTGTTGGCCCCCTCAGGACTCAGCCTCGGTGGATGTTGCTATTACACGGCGTGGTGGCTTTGGCCTTGGGATGTAAACCTGCTTTAATGCAAAGCACAGATGGGTTGCACCATGGGCTTGCTGTTGTGGTCCACCATCAGCTGCCAGTTCAGGCTATCGTACCTCCAAGCTCATAAGGTTAACCATCACAAGGACACTGATTTCTTCTCTCTCTTTTTTTGCCTATGATTCGCTGTTTGAGTGACTCTTTACTGTCTGTCACTTTCTGTCACAGTGTCACTTGTCCAACCAACCTCCCTCTCTTCCTCTTTCTCCTTCTGTGTTACTGCAGAAGACACAGTACACAGGGGTATTTGGCACATGTAGACTTGTGGCTTCATTGGAAAGGAATGTGTTTAGTTTTGTGGAGTTTTGAACACTGGCCAGTGACAGAAGAAATTGTGCCATGTCGAAAGAAAATTGTGGATCAAAAACTTGCAAATAAAAGAGCCCTAGTTACAGGGAAAAAGATACAGTCAGCAGCAAGAAGATGATACACAGATGCAATGACTTATTAGACAACAATACAGTTATCATGGCTATAGAAGGAATGTGACAGGCAGAGTCTATAGTCTATAAGTCTATAGAACATTTTCCAATGTCTTATGCAAGTTATATTATTTAGAGTTCTCTCAATGAATACTATCATCTGTTCAAAGTTATTAGAGGAAAAACTGTTTTTATTGTAATGGAAAGCGTCTCTGCTATGTCATTAGAAAAGAAATGGAAACTATGCAGCATTATTTCCTGTTAACTGTTATTACTCTGCCACTAATTAGATGATGCCAGCAAGAGCTGACTTTATAAGAAACTTTATATTACTTTACCCTAAAATATGATTTTCATGTGTAGAGAAATTATGATTAATGGGAATTGCACACAGAGTAAGAATAGATAAAAGCATATTTATTTTTACAAAAGCAAATTATTCTTTTGAGAAGCAACCACTCTTTGAATTCAAGATTGTGTGTCTTCAACAAACCTTACATTTACTCATACACCAAGTACAAGCGTTCCTGTTTCCTGTTCTGTCATTACAGCACAAATGTGTTAATATTCCCCTCACAGACTTAAATTTATATTTTTTTAAACCAGAAATTCTGTTGTTGAAAGGCTATGAAATATAAATCTGTCAACGATAATAAAGTGATATAAAACTTGAACAATCTGATTATTAAAAAAAAAACTATCTTGTAAAAATATATTTATACCGTTATAAGTTTTTATTTGAAATATCTTAATTGGCATTACAGCAAACAAATCCTTCTGACCAGGGTTTTTTTGATTGTTTCCGTTTTCACAGAGTTGCCCTTGAGGTGCTTCTGTCATTTAAGTTTAAAAGGTATCATCAACATACAATAGCATATAAATATTTTCAAATATTCCTTTGAACGTTTTCACTTTTCATCTTGCTGCAACCACAAATTTAAATTGATTTGACTAGGTTCCTTGGGATAAAACAACACAAAGTTTTGCATGTGAAGTGAAAATAAGTGGCATTGGTATTCCCCTTTATTCTGATACCTCTAAATAAAATTCACAATTGCCAGTTACCCAATTAGTAAATTGAGTCCAACTGTGTGTAATTTAGGTTGTTCTGTGAATCCCCCAACAATTTGTTGGAAAACATTAGTAAACAAAAAGTATTATGAAGACCAAGAAACACACCAGACAGGCCAGGGGCAAAGTTTAAAGCAGATTTAGGTCATAAAATGATCCCAAGCTTTGAACATCTCAGGGAATTCTACTCAATCCATATTCCAAAAATGAAAAGAGTATAGCAAAGCTAACAAACCATGGCCTCCATCTAAAATAGGGATTGAAAGCAATAATCAGAAAAGCAGCCAAGAGGCCGTGCTAAATCAGGCAGCTGTGTGGAAGAGTAGCAAGAAAGCTAGGAAAAATATTGATGAAAGAAAGTGTCAAGAAGTGATGTTTACAGTTTGCCAGAAACCATAGAGGGAACGCTGCAAAGTTTTCTGCTCACATGAGAAATACTGTGTGGTGAAAAAATTAAAAAGTCAACTGAAAAACATCATCCCCATTACAAAACAAGTAGGCTGCATCATGTTAGGGAGATGCTTTATGTTTTTCTGTAGATAGTGGGATGTTGGTCTGAGATAATAGAAAGAGATATGGAGCTATGTACTGAGAAATTCTCCTACAGCATACTGACCCTAAAGTCACAGCATATGTTAGGATAGCCCAGTTGAGGCACTGGTTGGCTAGAGTGTGTGCATCATGTAGGCTGCAGTGCTTGATGCTGTTGTCCAGGGCTTGATTCCGATCTTGGGCCATTTGCTGCTGGTCTTTCCTTTCGCTATCCTCACTAGTTTCTGTCCATTTACTGCTCAATAAAGGCCACTTGGAACTTAAAAATAAGCTTCTAAATATCCCCTTGTTAAAATTCAGAACTAAATCTGAATAGGAATCTGACATGGGAATTTTTGTCTCAAGATGTGCAAAGCAAGACATCCAAAAAGACTTTCAGGTTTAATTGCAACAAAAGCAGCTTCTACAAAGGATTAACTCAGGGAGCTGAATACAGATCCATAGGGTATTTTAGGGTTTTATTTGTAAGAATAGATAAATATTAATATATCCCAATAAGTTACACTGAAGTTTAAAGTTGTGACTTTGCAAAATATGAAAGTCCCCAACAAGCTCTCCCTTCTGGTCTCACTAAGTTATATCTATTTATCTGAATTTTTATTTACAACAAAGCCACCAAAATTACCACTCATGCAGCAGCAACGTACCTCAGTGATGACTGATTTTCCATATAAACTCAGTAAAATTACAAACATAAAGAACCTTGGTTAATTTATGATCTACAATATCTCAGGGAACAAATAGAGCTTAGTCTGGGAGTAGTCATTAACAGGGAAAAGGGGACCTATTTGTCACCAGCAATAAAATTGCAGGAAAGGTACTGGAACAATAATCGAAAGGAAACAAAGTGACAATCTGTTTAAAACAGGAAGCACAGGTTCAGTGTGCTGTGAACCCATTAGCCCACCCCACTCTCATTCTAATAGTTGTGCTGTTTTTGGGATTGCGACTAACCTGAAAAACCAGATCGTTTGACACACCAAACCATCTGGGAAGTCATCTGCAGAAACAGCTTAAAAAAATGAAGAGATTTTTAGAAAAATTCTTGGCAGGTGATTGGATGAACCATCTGTGCAGCATCTATACTAGCTAGGACAGTTGGTAACTCAAAGTATTTCAGAAAAAATTCTTCTTCAAAATGATCAAAAATATGAAAAAGAAAAAGAGATGCATCCATATCAGCGAAGCTTTCTACTATAAACTGAATTCATCCATACTTCAGAGGTTTTGATTCCCCCCTCCTTTGTATGAAGAAGAGCACATTAGGTTACTCTCTCATCTGTAACAAACAAGCAACAAATGAGTTATGCAAGTGCTATTTAATGTCATTATAATAAGAGCTTCAGTTCCCTGCTAGTTATGGGAAGTGAAGCTGTCAAGGTGTGGTTTTGTCAAAAATACAAGATGTTTGTTGTTGAGCACTTTAAATAAAAAATTAATGTTTAAAAAAACTCAAAGCTCTCAGTTTTGTAAAATCCCACCAGGACTTTCATGAATCAACTTCTCTCTTTTCAAACAAGGTCAGTATTGTCTATTTTTGTTTTATACCTTTTGGAATATAAATTTTAAGCCGTATTTCTTTATTTTGTTTAGCATTCTCTTTGGTAATGCAACTGCATTGCCTTGATCCACAGATAGTTATTCCATATAAGGCTGTCCTGAGCACTGCAAACATAGAACTGATGGTAAACAGGAAATAGTTCAATAGGTCCACTTGAGCAGAGAGATGACTCATTAATGACCTGAATTTAAACAAAAAAAGCACACCGTGTTTTTCATGTTACACAGAAGAAACCTGTTTGTAGGAAAAATAATAAAAATAATAAAACACTCGGAAACAGTTCATGCTAAAATAAGATTCACCCTGCTTTGATTTGTGTCATTTGTGTTCTGTGGATCACTTTGTTAAAGAGAAGCCTGTGAACAGGCTTTTTAAATGCCTCTATGGATGACTTTGCCTTTGACTTTGCCTCTCATACAATGAATTTCACTTTATACCAATTTAGGCTGCATCAGAGTGGTGCAGAGGTGATTAATTTTCCACTTTCACATTTCCACTCAGCTCCAGCAACATGAATATAAGCCCATCCAGGTCGGTAATTTGGCTTTTTTCTCCATAACCATGTACGTAAAATGATGTCTGTTTATCTTTTCCAAACTACGCAGGTACGATCATAAACAGAGGATGGCAAAATTAATTTAAATAGGCCACAACTGTCAGGAAAAACAACACAAATGATGACATGAGGGGCTAGTGAGATAGTATTCTGGGTATCAAGGTACCATTATTGCTCCAGATCCGACCACCTACGTCTCAGTACATTTGTGTTGTTTCAATCTTCCTTGCTTTTCATCATAGATAAAACTAAAAGACAGTTGTGCAAAGTGACATTTCTGTATTTTCTTAATTTCAAAAGTCAGGTAGAGTTCTGGTCAGATGTGTACATACTCTAATTATTGATAGGAATTAAATTGGGTCTACTAGTAATGGATTAAAATGGTTCTTTTCACAGGGTAGATTGATAGATTGCTTCAAGAAGTAACAATTACAACATTCATTGTGAATTTGTATAATCCACACAAGAAAAAAATTAATCATAAATGCTCAAACATATACATCCTACCCCAAAATCATTTAAATAAATGATGCTGAGAAAGTTGTACCTTGACTCCACACTTCTAAATGCACACATGGCCTGTCTTCTTGTTAGAATGTGTGGAGTTTATTTTTTGGTTTCCTAGCAGAGACCTGGCCTTTGACCATCATTCACATTTTTTCCTAAGGTTGAGGTTAAGGCTTTCAGAGCAGCTTTAATAAAACCTTCCTAAACTGGCTTTGATCTGGGTTTGGAATCAATGTGTGACTGGAATATACAGACACAGTTGTCATAGTCTTAAAGATCCTGAAACAACAGTACCACAGTCAACAGTGAAGCAGTTTAGTATTTACCAAGAAAAAAAAAACTGCTTCAAAATCATTCTTGATGCTTGTCTGAAATCTGCAGATGCCGACATGAACAAAAGTAATGCTTTCTGAAGAAAGGCTTCATGGTTAGATGAGTAAAAGGTTGACTTATTTGGGTTCAGAAACTAAAGCGATGTTTGGAGATGAAAAAGCTGCAATATGTAACTTTTACAATGTCTCTGTGTCGTGACTCGATAATATGAGACAGATTATTTGTGAAAAGATTGAGGTCCTCCACCTCCTCGCAGTGCTCCTATTGCTATCTGCAGAAATACATTGCTCCCAGTCAAAAACAACCAATCAGAGCCAGGAGGTAGGTCTTAGCACTGTCAGTAATGCTCATGTGCTCTGCTCAATGTTCTAATGGCGGAGAAACAACTTACCATTTCAGAAAAACTGTCTATCTGCTGTCATTGGTGGCCATGCTTACTAACCTGAGCATTCATGGCAGACTCCATTTTGGGGAACTATCTGTAGACTAGCAGAGAGCAATGGGTACCGTGTGAGCAGTGTGTACACAAGCATGATCAACAGCGCTAAGACCCTCCTCCGATTGGTTCTGACCAAACAGAATGACAGATGACAGTAGGACCACAAAGAGGAGACAGAGGAGCTTGAGTTTTTTCTTTTTTTTTTTTTTACAGATTATCTGTTGCATGCCATACTGTCACAACATGTCAACAGTTTTAATCAAGATGTAAAAAACATATTTTCTGTAAAAGTTATGTACTACAGTATTAAGGAAAGGCTTTTAAAGCTAAGAACACTGTACTAGCTGTCATGCAAGGCGGTGGTAAAATCATGTTGAGAGTTTTTTTGGGAGTCAGTGGCGGTGGTGGATTCATTGTACAAGTGGATGGAACAGTGAAGAAGGCAGTTAACTCTTCTTGAACTTAATCATGATTCAGTTTCACTTCAAATCTACTGCTTGACTGGAAGTGTTACAACACAAGGACACAAAGCAGTTTCAACTGTTTTGAAAATGAAGTGACCATGGCTAAAGTTGAGTGCTTGCCAGAAAATCAACTAATTTCAACAAACTCTGACTGGTATAAATACAGTATATTGACAAAATCCTGTTGAAGTCTACCAAAGCAGGTATCTAAGGTGCAAGTTTTTGGGGGACGTAGGGCACTTATCATGTAGATTTGGGAAAATCTATAGCAAAATTCAAACTTATGCCCTACATTATTTATATAAAAGCTATTTGAGCTCCATGTTGTTTCAATGGTCTACACTGAAAGGAACAAAATGTAGTATGAAATTACTGTTGATAATTCGATGTATGCATGCTTCTGTCATGAACTGTATGAGTAACACTTCAAATGGCTAACAATGAGAGAGTTACCAGACAGGTGCGAAAATAAACTTTATGGTTGTTCCAAAATAACAACAATTGTGTAATTAAAAACACTTTGCAGAATTTGCAGTTCTGTTCATTAAAGCCCAGTTTAGTCTTGTATTAAACCCTGTGTGAATAAATTGTGTGTGAAAGAGTCTGTGAGGCTGTGGCAGGCACACCACAAAGGGCTTTTTACTGTTGAACCTTTGCTAACCTTTTCTGGCAACTGACATTCAATAATGAGACTATGTTGTCTCTTGTTCCTTTGGACAATCGTCCATTGAAACAAATGTCATTCATGGACTATGTTCCACCCTCTGCATGACCCTTTTCCATATTTGTGATTAGCTGAAGTTGATTTTCTCTAAATGAAAACCAACCACATTCATTATTTATTGTTGATTTTGAATGTATTTTTCTTAGACTATAAAGCATATGTTGCCAATGATCCTGCTAAATATAAACGTTGTGTTTTATGGTATATATTGCTTATGTGACATGTATTTCAACAAAATCCCACTCTTTGTAATTTGAATCTAACACTCTAACGCAACCAAATATAAAGCAGTGGACATTTTCTGTTTTACTGTTACAAATCAATCCAACATCTCATGTTTTAGAGTACTTTTAATTACAGAAATGGTAATTTTAACTCATGTTTTTCAAATCCATTACGCCTTCTTTTTTCCATACCTCTCTTGAATAAACCCTCCTCTTTATCATCCTCTCATTCCCCGACCTTCTACTTATGTTGCACATGAGAAATAAGAGGGGGGATGGGGCTGAAGATGAATGAAACAGAGAGTGGGGAATGAAAGGGAGTTGGAGGGGAAAAAGAGAAGAGAGCAAGATTGGGGAAAAATGCCCTTTGACTGGATTTAAAAAGTCTGTGGCATTTCATTTTCAGAGAGAGGGGAGCTTCATCTCCTTCAGATCCTTTAAGGGCCAACCTAATTGATTAATGTTTCCATCTCATTGCAAAATGAAGGGGAGGGGAAGGCGACTTAACTGGAGCCTTTCACAATCTAAAGTCTTAAAACAGAACCAACACAAAGACAGACGATGACAGAATGAAAGACAAAGTGATGAAATAAAGTCTAAAATTCCAGTGCATGAGTAAAATATGTTGAAGGTCAAAATTGCCACAAGAGTACTCTCGACATAGAGGAAGAGTGTCATGTTTGAACCACCATACAACATGATCTTTTTGTAATTAAATAACTCATTCATTGTGGCAAATGATGCATGTGGTTTCACAAAAATGCTGTGTGTTTCAGCTCCTCTCATGGCATACAGGCAATTACTGGATTTAAAAATTAAATTTAAGAAAATCTACCATCTAGCATTTCTGTTCATATTCATAACTTGATAATTTAATGCTTTGAAGAGGTGATGCACTTCCTGATAAGGAAAAAGTATCACATTTTCCGCTTAATGACACAGACCTATGCCAATTTTAAGCTTTTTTTACTTATGACCTGAGGTTGGAGGAACAGAAAGATGATTGCAGTGAAACAGAATTCATGGAAATTCATGGGAATTCACAGTCACCTAAAATTATGGAGTTGTGCACATGCAGTTGCAACCTGATCAACCTGGTGAGAACAAAATTCTCTGAATTTTCTCACTGAAAATGTAATGTGATTACCTGCCCTTTTTACATGTTTCTGACAGCAGCATGAAAATATTTAGATATCGTTGAGCCCGTGAGCGTTTTCCAGTCACAAAACAAAACCAGCGGAGAGAAGCCAAAACAGTAGTGACCTTTCCCCAACATGGTATATTAAATATGAAAGGTCAGCTCAGATTGTGGGGGAGGGTAGCAGTGGAGTCTTGCACTGAGCAGACACAGACAAAATACTGTAATATCTACCAGGCAAATCCCAGTGGTTTCCTTCAGAGGTCATTTGAATGTGAAGGGAAAAAGGCAAAAACAGAAGTCAGAGAAACACACTTCAGCAATGTTTCTTGTCTGCTCTTGAATTTGAGATCTGCACTCCACACTGCAATACAGTAGACTGGCTATTTTCATAAACCCTTAATAATCCCTCCACTCTTCTTGCATGCCTGTGCTAACATCTGTTCCACTTTTGGAGTCAGAAATATTGTAATTTAATATAATTTGTGGTTATTTGTTAACCGTAAAATGCAACCTCTGCAATAATGGCCATAAAAATGATTTCCATTCACTGTAATTAACGCCCTGTCATATAATTCAGTCCTCTGAAAAGAGAGTCGGCTATTTAACTGCCAATCCCTCCATTCAGTGTTGGAATGCAAAACAAAACAAAACAAAATTATCACTTTTTTATGATTGTAGATGCCTTTTCAATCAGAATTAAAGTCATTTACAAGAGGGAGACATCTGTGTCCTCATCAATGTAGTATTTAAAATGGATAGCACATAGAGAATGTATATTTAGATGTAAATCAGTCAAGTTACGTTTTTCTTAATTTAGATTTAGCATCTGTTTTAAAAACACTGGTTTCACTACAAGGGCTCTGATCCAAATCCAGAAAATTTGTTCAATAAGAGAGAGAGGAGTATAAAAACACCTTGAAATTTACACACAGGGGTAAATACAGATATGCTGCCAGTTGTGCAATTTAGCGTGACTTATGGTTTATGTCCATCACTTGAGATGAATAGTACATTTTGAATGTAATAAAATGGGTAATATTATTGACACAATATATTGGCACAGAATAACACTTCAGCTAATTACATGTGGAAAGGTTTTTTGTAATAAAATAAATAATACATTTTGACAAAATGTGAAAATGTAATGGTGTGTGAATATTTTGCAAGGTGCTGTAAATACTGAACATGGTCTACTGAAAGGAAATGCTAAATGCATAGCTCCAAAAAAAGATCAAAGCAGTTCAGTTACTCTGTGGAACCCCTTCTGCTGTGACCTAGTTTCTTAAGGTCAGATTAAACCTACCCTGTAAATGAAAATAATTTATTACAAATGCTAAATTGACTGCTTTTAGGTTGTTTTGTCAGTACAGAGTTTAATATTTTGAAACTTATTTTGGAATAGTTGCAAAGTGAAAAGTTTCAAGAAGTTTGAAGAGGTGGTTATGCTTCCCAATAACACTAATAACTGTCAAATACTTCACATAACAAACTATAAACTGTTGCTAATGAGTATCAGCTCATCCTGTTAAAGCTGCTTTTCATAGCATATGCCTACTTTTGAGAAGTTAGGTGATTCAAAAGTGCTTTTTTTGTGTCTGTTCTCATGACAGTATAATCACAATTTTAACATAAATCACATACACATCATCGAAACTTGATAAACAACATTTAATCACTAAACCACAAACTGGTTTCATGTGGGTTTTGCAATAGAACAGAGTGTTACATATTTTCTAATATCTTTGAGTTATAAAAACCATCAGATATGATTTCTATTTAGAGGCATATTCATAAGTCAAGGACAAATGATGTTCTGGAACTGGTATTGTGATTGTCTATAATTGTCTACAACAAGCAAATAACCCAATTGGTTCCAACTTTTAATTTGTCAGACTTTGATTCAAATTTAATTTTGCCAAGAATTTGAAAAAATAAGAAAGATCTGGGTAGGAGAAAGAATAGACCGACTTTACAAATAATTATTTTGGTATTCAGTGATGATCAGAAAGGTTTGTTAGCTCATGCTCAAAAATCTATCGGCCATCTGGAGAGTTTAGATTTGTTGCCTAGCCGACCTGTGACTCAGGCAGCGAGCCAGTTTGATATAACATGATATTTAAAATACCATACTGTGTCCTGATTTGACGAACAGCATTTGAAAGCTTTTTGGAAGTAAAAAATTAGACACAGATTGAAAGGGAAAAATTGTCACAAAATAATGTGTTTAAATTATGGATAAAACAAGAGAGACAGAGATGGAGTAGAAGTGTCAATTCTGAATCAAGTGTTCCTCTATTACTACCATTACTGGAGCATTATGGTTAAACTTTACAAGAAAAGGATAGTTCAGATCTTTTGAAGAAATTTTATTTGCTGTTGTTATGTTATGTGCTGCAGTGAGTAAAATTAAATCTGATGCTACACCTCAAGCCACATTTGCTCCAGTATCCAAAAATTGTTTTTACATGAGTCCAGTTGTGGAAACATTGAATTCACATAGCAGCCATTAGATATCATGGCCTGTCAAGTGAAAGTATATTTTTTTTCCTTTTCTTTTTGGGATAAAATTTTTCAGATGTGTTAAGTATTTCATTTTCTTTCCACATTGATTGTTCACATAATGGAGCTAACCATCTGTTGACTAACTGAATTGGCCAATATTAACTTAGTTGGGCAAGGTTTCTTGATCTGTTTTTCTAGAAATATTCCTGCATTCAGCCCTCCTGTTAGTAGCTGGGAGTCCTTGAGAAGAAACATAACAGGGAGTTTGATCATCCAATCAGTAATGGACTTTAATTAGCATGACAGCTGTCATATTAGCTAAACAAGATAATAAATTAATGGATGCTTTTTCTGAAGTAGACCAAATTTGTTTCAAAATGTATTGCTATACTCTAAAAAGTGTATTTAGGCAGTAGTTCATGTTATGGACTAATTGACATTAATCACACTAAATTCTTTTTGTTTAGTAATATCAACTTACTTTTTATGTTGAATTAATTTTTATCTTAAAGGAACTTTTTACTTTGACTTTATTTGAAATAATTAAGTATTCTAGGTCTGATGTCACGATGCAAGCTTCAGTAGTGACATATCCTGTACTGACTGAGGTGCTGTGCTGGTAGGGGTAGAGCACAACCAACATACGGAGGCCTTAGTCCTTGACACGGCCATTGCAGGTAAAATTTTTGGCCTGATAACATTTGCAGCATGTCTTCCTCCACCCACTTTCCTGTTTAAATGCTCTCAAATACCAACTTAAGCAATTCAATTACGTTGGTTCAACTATTTTCATATTTCAGTGCATAGTCGTGTTCTTTCATGAATGAGGCTGTGTTCCTGTATAAGTGTTATTTAGATTTTTCCATTGAATGAAACACAGCAGTCATATTTATAGTTTAACAGCTTTAATATAAAAAACCCAGTATTTTATGTTGCAATTATTTTTGGAATTGTTTTCAAGGCTTTTTAAACTTCTAAATGAATAAAATAAAATAATTTAAGAGTGACAGAAGAAATTGTATAGCAGAGTAATATAAAACCTATCCATTTGTATTTTTTTATTTTTTGTTAATGGACAATACATATTGATGAACAAAATATAAATATGCAAGATTGTAGCCAGGGCTAATCTCCATCTCTAGTCCTTATGTCTTCAAGTTGATTGAGTGGTCTCAGCTGCAGAATCAACAGAATAATATCACTAGTGTTGAAATCAACAAGTTTTTTTTTTTTTAACTATTATAGGGATAGAAAACTTATTTCCTAAAATAAATATTGATTTGGGAAGATCAATGACACTTCTTACCAAATGTTGAATGTCCTTTGATAATACAAGGTGGATATAACCACACATTCTAATCACCGTTTCTCAAGCTTTCCAACGTTATTTTTACAAAACTCAATTTTATGAGGCAAAGTTATACAGAAGTTTAATTTTAATGTGTTTTGACACATCTACAAGTTACTTTTGTTCTGTTCATTAAATCTCATCTTGCGGTTCCATTAGTCAAAAATGATTCTCTTTAGATAAAATACTTTTTTTGCTGCCTTTGTGGAATTGAAAACATTAATTATGAACATCTGAAGAACCTGAATAATCTTGATTTTCATTTCTCTGTATCTCACTTGTGACAGGAAGCATTTGCAACTGCAGCACATCACTTTAATTGTGGAGAAACCAGCGCCTTAGCAATACTAATCTCATGCAATATAATCAAGGGCACTTTCTCACTGATTTTCTGAAAGCAGTTCCCAACAGCACAAAAGATGTATCTTGGATTTTAGATAAGTGGAAAGAGGAGAGGATCTACAGATTTATACCATCTTGTAAAGTTACATAAGCCACTCTAGGCTCATGACATACTTAAATAAGCAAGGTTATGTAACAGCTCTATAACTGCACTTTACAATTGAGTTGCAAAGCAAGTTAGGTACGAGCACAGGAATTTACAAGTGAAGCAAAACATTGTACCAGATTCCTGGTTTTGTTCTCTGTGTGCATTAAGCAGTGTTTTCACATAAAAATAAAGCTACAGCTGTAAAGTATTCTCCCTCACCCCCCTACTGCTGGTGACTCACAGGAAGTTAAAGGGAAAAGTGAAAAATAAGTCAGAGCTGAACCAACACAAAGCGTGCATGTGCATTGGGACACATACAGACAATGCCCTGAGCATAAAAGAGGGACACAGATATCACTGCCTTTGCTGTGTACCCATCTATTAAAAGCAGAGGGTTACAGAGGGTGTGGTCGTGAGAGGCAGAAGTTATTTATCACAGTTCCATGGTACTGCGGCCCCTTATAAATTCAGAGCAGTGCCTGCTATGAGTAAACCCTTTCATAGACTCATTAATATTTGACAAAAAGCATGGCTTTTTTATTAGATGCACAATTTTACCATTTCTTTTCCCTGGCCTGATGTGAGTCTATTGCCACAGTGCATTACATGGTTTTGCTCTTATCTTACTCGGTTCAGTCACATAAATTCATGGATCTCATTTTCCTCCTTCAGCATGATTGGCATCTACAAAAAGGAAGTGTTTTTCTCATCTCCACAGTCAAAAGTGTTTTGTCCGCCTTTATTGTTACAGTATTTACAAGCATGTCTAATTTGTTTTAACCTCATTTTCATTTGTATTGCTGTGCAGTGTTTGAGATTTTATTTTTCCATCAAAGTTCATGGAAAAGTAAAACCGAAGACAACGGAATCAAATCAACAGCATATTTTTACAAAATGCACAATAGCACAGTTGGTAGCACTGTCACCATGCAGCAAGAAAGTCTTGGGTTCACATCCAGGGTTTCAGTCTTTCTGTATGAAATTTGCTTGGAGTTTCTCCCCGTGCACGTATGGGTTCCTTCGGAGTTTCCTGACTTCCTCCCACAGTCCAAAAGCGTCACTCTTAGGTTGATTGTTTACTTTAAATTGCACAAGACTGACTGGTATGAGAAATACAAGGTAAATCAAGATGGTCTCAAATAAACTACTTTAAAACATCACAGTTTAGAAGCGGATTTTTGCTTCTCTCCTTTCCCTTTCAGTTAAGTTGCGCAGTTTTTACTGCCACACCTCTCTGATCTCCAAAGTCTGACTTTTTTTTTGTTTTTTTTGCTTTATGTGTCAAGAACATTTTGTTGTGACAGTTTCACCAAACACCTTTTTTATAGACACCCCACCCAAAAATAACTAAACTGTCTCTGGAGAGAAATCAATAGATGCTGTTTTGTTTGTGTCAGTATCACATTTGGTTTTGAAAGTGTTGTGATACCACATTGTTTGCTAGAGGGGAAGTACAGAGGGTGGGTGGATAGGCCAAAAAAAGACTAGAATTTCACTTTGAAAACTTCTGATAATTTTTTGTTAAATGACCTTGGTTAAAACCCACATATGGAAATTTGAACGTTTTTGAAGTCTTAGGTTTTGTTATCTTGCAACCTTGCCCAGTTTTTGTAAGGTGGTGTAAACATTCCTGTGAGTGGGAAATGACATATGTAGACATACAGTTAAAACTAAATGTTAGCATACAGTTTTAATGCCTTACATACTTTAGGATTTCAAAAGAATTCAGACTAGATAATTACTAGAATGAAAGAGATTTATTTGGAATTTTTTTACTACTTTGAATGCACAATTTTACATCTATTTTCATACTGTTTGATAAAATTACCTACAAATCTGTATGAGTTGGGTGACAAGCTTTTTGAAATATTTTCTTGGAGTTTTTGGTCCACTCCTCAGGACTGAATTTGTTTACTTGAATTATCTTTTCACTTTGCTTCTGAGTGAATAGATTTCACTCAAAAACAATTCAGATGTCAGCAAAGAAATCTCATAATGAAACATGAGTTCAGAATAAATAAACTTGACTGATGAGAAAGAAGCAATGGCGATAGTTTGTCCACTGGCCATTACAGTTGTTTTGTCTTCTGTGTTTTTGATTCCCCTCCGTTTTTCCATAACCTCACTTTCTGATTGTCAGCACACTGAACAGGCTGTGTGTTTTTTTCTCCTCGGAGAACACTCCACACTCTCTGATATCAGGTCAAGACAATGCTTAAAATCCGACGTCCATTTGAGACGACTAGATCACTCTTTAACACACCACATACAGCAGAAAAATCTCATGAGATTATTTATAGAGGCATCATGATAATCAGAGCATCCTTAATATTGCCAAAAAGGGAAGATTGGGTCAAAAATTAACATTTTCATCTTGCTGTTTCAGCCAGACTGTAGAGGCATTTCAGTCCATTGGCATGATTGTCACAAAGTCTTTTATGTGTGTTCTTGGACTGACATACATAACTCATACCAAAATAATCTCAATTGCCTCTTCCCAGAGGGTCAAAACAGTTTGAATAGCTATTGTTTTTCCTCTTAATCAATAAATTATTATTTGAAAACTGCTTCTTGTGTTAACTCAGTTTGTCTTTATTGAATTTAGTTTGAGCTAAATATTTTCTATTTTAGGTCAATAGTGATTGACCTAAAATAAGAAATGATTCATCTTATTTAATATCAGATCATACCTATTCATCCACTGTATATATCTTAAAGTTTTAAACTCTGTCTATAATAAATGTCTAGGTCCCTACAGCTTTATAATACATACATAAAGCTTTATAATGCATATATAGTATATATATATATATATATATATATATATATATATATATATATATATATATATATATATATATATATATATACTTTTTAAGGATACTTCTTGGCAAATATAATAAAATATTAATTTAAACACCATAGATGTGTCAATATTTTCAATGCAATTTGCACTCATAATGATGCACTATGTATTGAACTATCTTCACAAACTCACTATTAAATGCGCATCATGATAGTATTTGCTACTTTTCAGATTTTTTGCAAACTTGAGTACATACTCTATTAATTTCATGCATTTGTAATAGCAGATTGCTAACATAAGAATATGGGCATAATTAAAATCTATATGATAATTAATTCACTGACATAAAGGATCCAAGACAATCAGGATAAACCTGATTAAAATAATAAGTAGGCCACCACATTTTTAATCCACAAAATGTGATGGAAGATACTGTACTTCCATAACATTGTAAACTAACAATGACAAAAAGGTTCTAAGATGATCAATTATAAAATAAAAGTTTCACTCCCAAAACATTGCTAAATCACTTCTCATGAGCAAAAGCATTTTCTCAGTGGTGAACAAAGCAACTCAAAATCAAACTCATGCTCATATCTCGCCTTCAAAAGGCTCACTGTAACAGTTGCTTTCAGTCTATTATTCCTATCCATAATGTGCACAGGTGCAGCCTAATTCAATTGGAAGATCCTGCCGTGGCTGTACACAAATAACTTGTCTCCATGTTACCAGTAAAGCTGTTGTCATGGAGATGACAAGGCTTACATAAGCTCAAATGTATTTATGTACAAAACAAGTGTATTGTCTTCTTTGTGCTCATTTCATTATTTCATGTTTATACCCACATAGTTTAAATGTAAATTGATTTTTTTGCCTGTCTTTTTCAGACATGCACAGCAGAAAGCATTGTATTGTTTTCAAAATGGTTAGCAAGGTATTAAGTATCTGCTCTCAGGCAGAGACATTTTATGCCATCTGCAAAAGTTGATAACGGTCGTCTGCATTTCCCCTTCGGTATCACTTTCATCTGTATCACTGTGACTTGCTGAGCTACAGCTTTGATATTAAAAGCTCAGATGTCTGGTTTCATAAAAAACAATGAGATGATAAGAAACCTTACCTTTCAGCCAGATATGCACCAGTAATGGAAAAAGTCTTTAGGACCAAGGGGGAGGTTTCTTCATTCACCTAACCTTTACCCTCCCGTCTGCTTCTGGATCCAGCGCCTAGCAGCTTTCAGCACAGGATTAAACAGTTATTGAGAGAGAAGTGGCTTGATTGACAAGTGAAGGTTTCCTCCCTTGTCAGAAGGACCTCTCTTTCTGCCTCACCTTTTTCTTCCTAGCGCTCACCATTCACACTGTAGCATGACTTGAACAACTTCTGAATTCCTTCTGCTGTGAAATACAAGTAAAACTTCGAGAGCCCAACAATTCACACTGGCTGTCTAAAATGACTATTGTTCATGAAATGTGGGAGAAAATTCATAAATAAACTATCAGTAATGTGTTATTCTCTTCCTTTGCCATTTCTATAATGGCCTTGACACAAGGCCTATTTCACCGTGACCATGTCCGGTCTGCGTCAGTGCAGTCTGTAGCAGTCACTCAGCTTAAATGAGGGAATTTTCAGCCTTAGTAAGATATGTAGGAGTGTGTACTTACTGTACATTTATTTTAAGCCTTTAACTGTAATCAGTAGAGAATGAATGCTGGTGGTGAGTATCAAAACTACTTCAAACAAAAAGTTTTAACCAGCTCTGTTCAGTTATGATTTTCTTTGGAGAGCCCCTACAATCACATGCACAGCACTTTGTTTTGAAGTCAGATTAAGCAACATTAAATGAAGGTTCTAAACCATCCATCCATCCATCCATCTTCTTCCGCTTATCCGAGGTCGGGTCGCGGGGGTAGCAGTTTCAGAAGGGAGGCCCAGACTTCCCTCTCCCCAGCCACTTCTTCCAGCTCCTCCGGGGGAATCCCGAGGCGTTCCCAGGCCAGCCGAGAGACATAGTCCCTCCAGCGTGTCCTGGGTCTTCCCCGGGGCCTCCTCCCGGTGGGACGTGCCCGGAACACCTCACCAGGGAGGCGTCCAGGAGGCATCCTGACCAGATGCCCAAGCCACCTCAACTGGCTCCTCTCGATGTGAAGGAGCAGCGGCTCTACTCTGAGTCCCTCCCGGATGACTGAGCTTCTCACCCTATCTCTAAGGGAGAGCCCAGACACCCTTCAGAGAAAACCCATTTCGGCCGCTTGTATCCGCGATCTCGTTCTTTCGGTCATGACCCAAAGCTCATGACCATAGATGAGGGTGGGAACGTAGATCGACCGGTAAATCGAGAGCTTCGCTTTTTGGCTCAGCTCTCTCTTCACCACGACGGACCGGTACAGCGCCCGCTTGACAGCAGACGCTGCGCCAATCCGCCTGTCGATCTCCCGCTCCCTTCTTCCCCCATTCGTGAACAAGATCCCGAGATACTTAAACTCCTCCACTTGGGGCAGGACACCCCCCCTGACCCGGAGAAGGCACTCTACCCTTTTCCGGCTCAAGACCATGGCCTCGGATTTGGAGGCACTGATCCCCATCCCGGCCGCTTCACACTCGGCTGCGAACCGATCCAGCGAGAGCTGCAGATCACGATCTGATGAAGCCAAAAGGACCACATCGTCTAAACCAATTATTTTAACAGCTTAATACATAAATCAGTTGAAGAATCCTTCAAAAGTCAATTTGAACTTTGTATGATCTTCCTACCTGTTTTGCCATCTCTATTTCAAAAAAGACCAAAACAACATCTTTCTACTTCTCCACATTAACATTTATTTAGCATCTACCATAAAACATCTGGCCTGTCCTTGTGGTATCCTGGATGTAAATGTCTTCCTTGTTACCTTTATGAAAGAAACCCTGCTATTTCAGAATAAATTCGATCCTACTTTTTTCCAAACTAACATCTTTGAAGTTCTTAATTGAGTAATTCATGCCTAATCTCCATATTAGAGAACAACAGGTTCTGTCTACCTATGTAAGTATATATGTATCTACTAATAATGTTTTTACTAGAACATGATACAGACA
This sequence comes from Xiphophorus couchianus, assembly GCF_001444195.1. Lineage (NCBI taxonomy): Eukaryota > Metazoa > Chordata > Actinopteri > Cyprinodontiformes > Poeciliidae > Xiphophorus > Xiphophorus couchianus. Next base: position 9,821,201 of record NC_040247.1, read on the forward strand.
TTCTAAAATAGTCAATACTTGGTTGCTTGTTCCTCATTTTTTCATTATTGGCCTGACATGAAACTGCTCAGCTGCAATCTGTCAGTTGCTGAGACGCTGAAGCGGACTGCTGTTGCCCCATCTGCATTTTCGGGTTACATGTAAAAGTGGCTCATTCAAATCATGTTTCCAAATTCTAAAAAGGCTTTCTCCACATGTTTTTGAAATAAGAAACCTATTAAGCAACAATGGAAAAAGTTAGCATATATTAATAAAATTTGTACGGTGACTCTGGGAATTTTTCTAGTAACAGAACTTAAAATTAACTACAATATTTATAAAATGTTAAAAAAGTCAACTGTAACCTCAAATGTAACCTGCTGTTAGAGGAATTGACTTCCTCCAATACCAGCTTCACTTTATAAAATCTCTATAATTTTTAGTCACATCTAATACCTTCTGGCAGTATGGGCACATGCTTTTCAAATAAAATATGCATCCATAATATGATCAAGGTCTTACAAATTGTGGTTAAGAAGTCAATTTATTCGAGCCCTTTTCATGTCTGAAAAATATATAATTGAATTTTGAAAGTTTTTTTTTTTTTTTCTCTCTCTTTTTTATTTTACCCCTCCAGGGGGTCTTTTGTGGGCTCTAGTGTCCCTTATATAACAGTAGGCTGACAGGAAAGGGGGAAGGAAAAGACATGCGGCAAATATCGTTGGGTCCGGGAGTCGAACCCGCGACGGCCGCGTCGAGGACTCAAGGCCTCCAAATATGGGTCGCGCTAACCCCTACGCCACCACGGCACGCCCGAATTTTGAAAGTTTAACTGATTTCTGTTTATTTTATTCTTTAAATACTTAAGCTAGAAAATACTCCACTGCAGAATTGCATTTAAACAGTCAACATTCTCCATCATAGGAACCATCATTCAAAATATGCCCAGTGAAATAAAACTCATTAGAGACTATGAAACCTTTACCTCTAAAGCATTGGCTATAATTAAGCAAGATTTTACCCACCCTAACACTTATGCCTCTTTTAATGGAGTCAGATTTTTCAGGCTCAGATGAATGCACTGGTGTGCATTTGCACATTCAATTATTCATGTGATATTGGTCCTTTACTGCTAAAAGTTTCCTAATGTTATACTGTTTTTATGTTTTTATGGCTAGATTCCCCCATCAGGAACTGGAGTAGCAAATTAGAAAATTTGGTATATATTCTGTGTGCAGAACATGTGTACTTAAAGTTCACTGTATAACTCCTTAGTTTCTGATAAATAAAGTACAAAATAATAGCAATGATTCTGCCACGTTTAAAGCTGGGCTGTCTTCCTATTGCTGCACTGCCCCCCCATCAGTGACCTAATACAAGCGCTCTGTATTTCAAAAATTCCTGAATTTCTAAAATAAAATTAATAAAATAAGAGTAAATGTTACACTGGGAATGTTATGTATTTAATCAATTTATTTTGCATAATTTGTTTATACCGTGTTTTGAACTTCTTTAGTTTTTGTTTCCCTCTGTAAATTCCTTAGGATACCAAGATGTTTTTGAAACATCTTGGTATCCTACTTTTCCTTGAAATTTTGAAAACATTTAAGGATTAACATTTTGATTTATGATTATTTTAACATGTTTTAAACTGTGTGCTTGAGTTATGGGGTATTATGATGTTTATGTTTTCATTGAAATTTTGTCTTCATTTTAACATTGCGGTGAGCCTTTTCTTTGGGTTTCCGAGTTGCTTTCTCCCCCTTTTACAAAGTGTTGTTATCCTATTGGCCACACAAACAGATGAAACATAAAAGGTAATAAAATCCTTCGTATTCTGAAGTAATGAGTTACGTTGACTTGACAAAGGCTCTGCCAAAGATATTTTGTAGGAAAACGGAGGAAAAGAGATGAGATAAAATGTCAAATCTGATGTGTTCACTTGCAATGCAAGCTTTGCAGGCATAAATTAAGATGCAGTTATGTTTCAGCATGTCAAGTCCTGCTTTTCTTAAAACTTGACAGTTTAAAATAAAGAGAAAAATGGTTCAAAAAGAAAGTAATGGTCATCTTAAAGACTCTGTCAGATAGTGGAGAGAAGCAGGCTTTCTATCAATAGGAATGGACAAAGTGTTAGAACATAAATTTTAGAACTGGACTTGTCTTCCTGTCTTTCTTAGCCATTTAGACGCACCTGTCCACAGTCAGAGCCTGTTAGAAGATTTACTGTTGGTCGGGGAATTTGTTGCTGAGCGATGCATCAGGGGTTGTCATATAAAATCTAAGCACTTTCCCCTGACTAATTTAATCACAGACTTTTATGGAGGCATCAGCTAACACAGAGAAAGGCAGAGTGAAAGACTATAATTGGCGTTCTTTCATTAAAAGTAATATATGGAATATGTGGTATAATTACACCAGTTGGGTAATGGCCTATGAACGACTGAAATGCTAACATGTGGTGATGGGTTTGATGCATGTTCATCACGGGGGAATTTGCACCGTATTGACACGTGACTTTCCTTGGGTGGTATGTCAGTTGTGCTTGTCAGACATTAAGTTGTGTGGTTTTCAAAACCTACCGACTCATTGTGACCATCCAACAAGGTGAAATGACTGAAAACCTGGCCTTCCCAATAAATGAAACTTAGCAGAAATAGTCAATTATGAGTAATTTGTGTGGGTGATGTCTAAGTTAAACTCTACCATCATTAAAGGGCTTTTGAACAGTCTGGAAACCCTCTTATGCAATTGAGCCGGTTAAATAGAAACTGTTTTTTCCTTTGCAGTTTGTTGGCTGCTTTCATTTCACCATCTGCTTGACAAGAGATGTGACAGATTTTTTTTTCTATTGTGTCCTACTTCAAACATTAAAGACTCAACAAGAGAGATGTGCAAGTAACATTGCTAACTGTCATTCTCAGAAATGTTATGCTCCATATTACAAGCTGCAATTTTAATGAAGGAAAACCAATTTAAAGAATCACAACAAATGATAGCACACATAACTCATAATGATAATCATCATGCATGTTAAAATGAATATAGTCTTAATTTTAATTTATATTTTGATCTTTTATTTTTAAAACATAGGCTGTGGGTTGTTATTGGGGTTAAAACGTATCACTTCAGGTTATTATTACTTTTATCTCCCATAAATGCACACATTCTAACACTTCTTTCTTGGCATCATCTGGCTAATTTATTTTGAAACTACAGTTACTTCTTCATGACATATTGCACATTAAATAGTAAGTGTGTGTTTATGCAGATACAAAAATAATTATTTGCTGTAAACCTGGCAGTTTCCGGATGGCATGGAAGCTGACACTTTGCAGGCAACATACTTACCATACCCTGGGCCTTTCCAAACACATCAACCCTCTCATTTCTCAGTTTCCTTGTTTAACCAATAAGAAAAATATGCTTCTTTGTAAAATTTAAGTGTATAGGCGTGCTGGCGTGCATGGAGGTGTATGTGTATCTGATACAGTGTAAGGACCATTTTCCTGATACTGGACTGACTGCTCTTTATGGGGCAAAATAAATGGAAGTCAATGCAAAGAAATATATACAGTGTGTGTTTTTTGCTTGTAGAGGATACTGCAAGGATGCAACCAGGATAGAAGCAACACTAAGCAAGCTGGGGCAAAATAACTGAGGACAAAAAAGGGGCAAAAGAAAAATTAAGAGCAGGGGCACCCAAGTTCAACCCTTGAGAGTTGCTAGCTTGTACCTTTCCCATCTCCAAAAGCATCTGCATCAAATGGCTTAATGTCCTCATATGCAATTCCCTGATTGCTTTAAACCTGATAGCAATCCAGTCAATTGATGCTAATGTCCTGAAGACAGGATACACCAAAATGTTGACACAAAAGCTCTCAAGGACTTGACTTGAATATCCCTCAATTATTCAAGTCAAGGAGCTAGAGGGATATAGAACTAGCAGAATATTAGAAAATACAACAGATCATGACGCCATTCCTCAACACCGAATGTCTTCAAAAAGGTCATTTTAAATTTTCAAAATATGACTTGTTAACTTTTAATTAACACAAAACCTCTTACAGATCATATTGAGTGTATCACCAGTAATAAAAAAAATAGTTTTATAACAAAGGTCGGATTTTCTCAATTTGTAGATTTAATATGCTGCTGTGATCTAACGTCAGACAGAAAGGCAAAAACCAAAGAATACTGTTGATATGTACACTCAAATTTTCCATCATCTTCTTCGTCATAAAATGTTACTTGAAACAAGATGCAAGCTGTGAGAGGGTTTGCATTTGTGTTACTGGGACAGAGAAGGGGCGAACATGAGAAAGAGAACAAAACTGAGGAGGACGACGTTCCACAACCCACCAACAAACGCAATGTGACAAGATGGTTACTTTCTCCCTCTGCTGTGACAGTTAATTCTGGACAAGGAAAAATGTCAAAAATGTTTAGCTGCGCTTGAGCGAAGTTAATTACAGAGCCCTAGGCAACTCAAACTAGGGCTGCTAATGGCCCTGACTCACAGATAAAGCTCCATTTACCAAAACTGTTTTAAAGCTACTAATCTGATTTACTTAGAATCAAATGTTTTGGCAGCAGCTGTTAGATTTTTACTGTTAGGTTTAGACTCACAGCACATAGCTGTCTAACTTTATTTTACCTGTTTTCAAGTGTTTTTATAATGTTTTCTCACTCAGTGTTGCATTTTGAGCATGCATGAGAGACACAACTGTATTTGTGCAAGAAACTATAGTCTCAGCTCCAGTTTGACATTCATGCTCCAAACTGCCACCCTTTGACATTTAGACCCTCTGACCACCTACAAAACAGTCACTTTCTTTCTTTGTCTTTGCTTCTGCATCTACCACTCGGTGTCTTTTTCTCTTTCCTTCCTCTGAGGTCAGCGAACCACACTGTTAGTGTTTTCAATCCGCTCTTACACGTCTTTGTGGTTGCTTCATTTCCTTCCAACAGGTCTCTCTAGTGCTGTTGCACTGACACGCAAAAGCCTATAAAGAATCAAGACATCAGGGGCCTAAGCAAAGACAAGTCAGTCCTAGAGATCATGACCCCAGAGTTGGCCACTGAAATGAGCAATAGTAGAAAACTCAGTAAATTACCAGGGTGGTGTTCCACTCACTGTAATTATGTTATCTGTAGCTTGAACTTGTGAAGCAAAATTAGTCAGCCAAATTTTTTGCTGACACATCTGCTGAATTATTGTATTTTTCTTTCTTACGGATGTGATAATAGACATAGACTTAGACTGACTTTATTGTGATTTTGCATGCACAGGGTGTATACAGAACGAAATTTCGTTGCATATGGCTCAGGACAGTGTTTTGAGCTTCCAATGTTGTGAGGTTATTCCAGAATAAAATAAAATACAGTATAAAATATGAATATAAATATGAATATAAAATATAAAGTGCAGGACTGACAGTAAAATGGAAGTTACTTAGCTATGTATATGTGCAAGGTATGAAGTGGAGACCAGTTTTTGAGTGCAGTCCAGTAAAGAGTTCAGCAGTCTGATGGCAAGTGGGAAAAAGCTGTTTCGGAACCTGGTGGACCTGCACCGGATGCTGCGGAACCTCTTTCCAGAGGGCAGCAGGGAGAACAGTCCATGGTCGGGGTGTGAGGGGTCACTGACGATGTTTCGGCCTCGGGACACGCAGCGCTGGGATGAAATGTCCTGAATGGAGGGAAGGGGGGCCCCGATGATCCTCTCTGCTGTCCGCACCACTCTCCTCACGTTCTTCCAGTCGGAGGCACTGCAGCCTCCACACCACACAGAGAGGCAGCTGGTCAGAATGCTCTCTATGGTGCTTCTGTAGAACGTCTTGAGGATGGGCGGGGCAGGTGTGCTCTTCTCATCCTCCGCAGGAAATACAAGCGTTTCTGTGCCCTCTTGACCAGAGACGTGGTGTTCACAGTCCAGGTGAGGTCGTTTGTGATGTGCACCCCCAGGAATTTGGTGCTGCTGATCACCTCCACAGCCGAGCTGTTGATGAGCAGTGGAGCGTGGCTGGGCCGGTTCTTCCTGAAGTCGACGATCATCTCCTTCGTCTTGTCAACGTTCAGGATCAGGCTGTTGTCTCTGCACCAGTCCACCAGCTGCTCCACTTCCTCTCTGTAGTCCAGGTCGTTGTCATCTCTGATGAGGCCCACCACCGTTGTGTCGTCCGCGAACTTCACGATGTGATTGGTGGCGAACCTGGGGACGCAGTCGTGTGTCATCAGAGTGAACAGCAGAGGGCTCAGGACGCAGCCCTGAGGGGAGCCTATGGAAATTGAGGAATTTGAGGAAAAACGCTGGAGATTAGGAAAAAAATGGATACTCATGATTTTGTCTTCCAAATTTTAAAACAATTTAATATCTTGTTTGTATATTTTTAGTGTGAATATGAAGATACTTAAAAGGGGAGTACAGAACTTTTATATAAAATATAATTTTTATACATTTGTTAAAACTGTCACCATGTTGTGTATGTTATGACACAATCTGTGAAAAGACTGATATTTTTCTCCTCCTTTCAGAACTACTATTGGCGTCTGAAAAATGCACAGCTTCTGACTAAAGACAACCAGTCAGAGCCAGGAGGAGTGTCTTAGCACTGTCTAGCAATCTCGTGCTCAAAATGTGATATCCGCTATCATCAGTGGCCATGCCAACTACCTTGAGCATTCATGACAGGCTGTGCTAGGTGAAGACATGGAGCCTTTATAAGTTATTTTTATTTTTCACCTTGACCAATAAGCATTCAAAGAGAAAATCTCAAACAATATATGTCTGTTTAAACCTAAAACTTGATTTGCTTTGGAAGCTTTTCCAACATGGCACCTTTTCCATGTGCCATTTTGTTTCTGGGTGTTGGTGGATGGCATTTTTACTTTATATCTTCAGAACATTGCAGCCACAGTCTGGCAGCCACAGTCAACTATATTCATACACTTGCGGTGCACATTTGCTTTTTGAATGAATATGGCTGTCAGCCTTGTAAATACCATAACAAAAGAACACACTCCTTTGCATTGTGTTTCACTTTGCTTCAGCATCACGCGCTCACCACCCCTTGACTAATTTTGTGTTTGAATCAAAAACAAAAGCTTTTTGAATCTCCTCACAGGCCCGTGGTGGCTTTACAGCACATCTAACTATGCTAATTTGCTCTTGCATGATTATTTTGACCAATTAGAATCAGAAAAAGAGGAGTTAGCGAGGTGTTAAAGATTAATTAGTCATAAAAATGTTTATTAGTCTCCAAATTTAATCTAACAGAATACAATGAGATTACTGGGACAAATTAGTTATGTGTAGCATTCTTAATCATCTTGGCTGCAGAAGGAGTAATGACTGTCACCACTTACAATGTGCTATATCCACTTACACTGCTGTACTTCACAGTTAGAAAACACCCTTCCTTATCATTCTTCCTCATAAATGGAGCTGTAACTCATATATTATTTTCCTTATTGATGAGCTAAAATCATACAAATCATATACAAATGAATTCCTTCAAATTATACTTTTCATAATTTAAAATAACAAAACAACATCAACAATACCTGCACCAGAATCTTATGGTGAATTAGCTGTGACAGCATTTTTACTTCTGCTGCGCTGCACTAGTAATTAAAATATTGCATTGCACTGATTTGCATTATGTGAGCAGTGTGGGAAACTGCATCTTTCAGTGTAGTTGATTGCACTGGTGATAAAAAGGGAAAAAAAGAGTGTGTTACAGCACTAAAGAGCATGTGGGTGTTTTCTCACATTTTGTAGAATCATGCAGTAAAATAACACTAGGAGTGGTTTCATGCTGAGCAAAATCTGGATCCATAAAGCACAATAATTAGCCACAAAAAGGTGAGTGCAGATGAAAGCATTGCAAATTACATATCTTATTTTGGCAAGGAAAAAACTTTAGATCTTTGTTATCAATCTCCTTATTGACAAAATAAAGAGCTAAAGTTTTGTTGCTTTGTTCCAAAGAACAGGCCCTTGGCATGTATGTCTCATAAAAGAGTGGAGGTGAAACATGAAACCTGCAGAAATCACACATCAGTGTTTTTTTCACATAACAGTCTAAGAAGGTAACAGTTTTATCAATAGAAAAGTTAGATGGTTTTTACCCATAAACCTTTCCTATATGTTGATCTGTTTGTTACTGCTTGCCCTACTATATAGGAAAATGCACCACAAGCATATTTAGAAGAAAATTGGTTTGCATGTTGACAGTAGTGTGAGACAGAAACACTGCTTAACAGAAAAAAAAAAAAAAAGTAGTTTGTTGTTAGAGTATTGTAGTTTGAAAAGGTAATAAGATTTTTGCTTCTTTATGGATACTGCTAGCCTGGTAAAAACCAGTTTTACACTCATCTGAGTGTTCTAATGTCATTTGTTCTAATGTGTGACAATGGTGTCATGAGACCTGAGTTCTAAAATGTCCACTGTACTACTACAAGTGTAAAGTCCCAGTTCGACACTATGAAGCTTCCCAAAAATTCCCTGCTTTTCTGTTTGCTTCCATTTTTCAATCTAAACATTCCATGTTTAGATTTTGTAGGCTTGTGGAAAAGCAGACTGATTGATTCTCAACCAAACTGGTTTTCAAGCAAAAGTCTGGTGAGTGTTGAAATGAAGGGAATGAAAGAAAACTAAACCATTCACAACATTGTAAGAAAACTTTCCAGGGAGAAAATTCAATACAACACATTATTATTTTACTCAGCATAATTTAGTTTAATTGTATAACACCATTTCACAACAAAATTATCAAAATACCTTTCAAGACTAATTTAACCAGTTAATAGAAATCAAGCACTATCCAATTATATGGACAAATTCATATTCAGTTACCAAATATGGGTAGTAACTAGCTAAAGTTAGCCACTAGCATTTGTTTACTAGCATTCATTTGAGTATATATAGTACATATTTTTAAAACATACTTTAAGGAGTAGTTGCATGGGATTTTTTACTTCTGCTTGATCAATGTCATTTTTAAGTAATGCTCTTACCGTATTTTCCGCACTATAAGGCGCACCTAAAAACCTTCAATTTTCTCAAAAGCCGACAGTGCGCCTTATAATCCGGTGCGCCTTATAAATGGACCAATATTGAGCCACAACAGGTCTCGCAAATACGGTAAGCAGCCGCCGACTTCATTTTCCCCCGTGGAAGAAGAAACGGGAAAGCAGACGCCGACTTTATTTTCCCCGTAGAGGAAGAAACGGAGAAAAGCAGACGCCAACTTCATTTCCCCCGTAGAAGAAGAAACGGAGGAAAGCAGACGCCAACTTCATTTCCCCCGTAGAAGAAGAAACGGGAAAGCAGACGCCAACTTCATTTTCCCCGTAGAAGAAGAAACGGGAAAGCAGACGCCGATGCAGCCAGCAGTGCAAGCTGGGTTTTGTGTAAAGACCCCAAAATGGCTCCTATTAAGAGACACGCTTACAACGCAGAGTTTAAGCTCAAGGCGATCAGTCACACAGTAGAACACGGGAATGGGCTCTTTGCACCTGCTGCGCTGACGTCACAACCGCAAGCGCAAATGCGGCTCTCTTTTTTCGCTTTGAGTTACCATGACAGCTAGAAAAGACAAAGTCTTATTTCAGACGCAAATAAAACAATACTATGAACATTGCTGTCTTCCTAATATAATGGGCTTTTAAGTTTTCATGGATTTCCAAACGATCCTGAATTAAGAAGACGGTGGCTTGTAAATATTCGTGCTACCAGTTAAAGCTAATGCAGCACAGCAAAGTTTACAGCCTTCACTTCACTCCGGATCAACTTCTTCAGCCTAAAGCAGAAGGTAAAGGAGCTTTCTGTGTTATTTCCATGGAATCACTTCTGTATTCAGCCTGAAAGAGTTTATGGGAACCAGAGAGCAGACCAGAGCCTGACAGCCGAGCTACTGATCCGCCTGTACAAACCGCTGTGAACACCGTCCTGCTTCACAAGAAGCATGCAAAACTAATAAAGCGAAGTAACACGGAAACCTTAAGGAACACGGCCATATTTTTCTAAAAGCAACAACTCTTAACCTGAACAGTCAGCTGAACTAGAACTCCGACACCAGAGCTAATGTTAAGCTATGGGCTTGTTGTTCCTCAGGCTTCAGAAGCAAAAAGCCTGAACCGTAAATTCCCCGTTACTTGGTCTCTGACACTAACGACAATAAACCACGTAATATACTTGAACATAAGGTAAAAACATTGTCCGTTAATGAATGATGAAAAATGTTTAGATACTTAAATAGCACATTTTTACAAGAAAAATGTCCGGCATAAGCTAAAGCTAATGTTAGCCACAAAGTTTAAAGAAAGTAAAACTCACCTTCGTATCTGTGTATAACAAGGCGAACCTGTTAAAACCTTTCTCCAGATTATTGTCGGGGCTTCGGCTTGATGTACATCATTAAGCTGAGGTGCAAAGAGCCCATAGAGCAGCAGCGAGAGAATTTAACATGAACAATCAATGGTGCGGAAGTGGAGGAAGCAACAGCTGTTCATTTTGGGAATGAACGGAGTTTTCAGAACGCTGGTTTGTAATCTATTAATAAAGTTTGACTGACCTATCTGACTATTTTGTTGACATTCCCTTTATCGCAGTTCCATCTAAGGGATGCATAACGTAACCCCAGCCTCTACTGTAGCGTCTTGCCTTATATATGAAAAAAGTTTTAAAATAGGCCATTCATTGAAGGTGCGCCTTATAATGCGGTGCGCCTTATATATGAAAAAAGTTTTAAAATAGGCCATTCATTGAAGGTGCGCCTTATAATGCGGTGCGCCTTATAGTGCGGAAAATACGGTACTTGTTTAGAGAAGAAGAGCACCACAAGTGTACAAAACAGACTGAGCTTACAATTTATGAAAGAGATTTTTTGTTTGTATTCAAGATCCATTGTTCTAATGTTATTTTCTATCTGCTGAGCCTGCAGAGTCAAGTAAATATGTAGTTCAAAGTACTTTCTTTGTTCTGACACAATACTTACCTTAAGTATTGGGTTCAAAACCTTTACATTATAAAAAAATTTAATTTGGAAATGTTTCTTTCTTCAGCCCAAATTTGTTATTTTGTGATGTTGTTACTAATCATCTTATCTTGAATGTGAACAAAATAAACAAGATGATTGTAGATTTCAAAAGAAACAGGGTTAGGGCAAATCCTATTTTCATCACAGGAAAAGAAGCAACAGTGGTTGAGGAACACAAATACCTCGGTGTTCATTTGGACAAGAGACCGGACTGGAGACTCAACAGCTAAGCCATATGTAAATTGGATTTAAGTGTCATAAAGATTAAATTTTTTGTTGTGCTATTAAATGTATAGATGGTATTGTGTTTCAGGGCTCTTTGAATCACTATAATTAATTTCAGAGAGCTGGGTTGATTAGTTTGTCTGGTGAGCTCAATTAAAGGAAATCTACTTAAGAAGGATGTTCCACATTATTAAGCAGGCCACAGGTTTCAAGCAATATGGGAAAGAGAAAGGATCTTTCTGCTGACGAAACTCATCAGATAGTGTAGGGCCGTATGACGAGGTATGAAAACATTAGATATTTAATGAAAACTGAAGTGGTATTGTACTGTGAAGAGATTTGTGGCAGATTCAGAACAAAGATGGGTTTGTACAGATAAAGGCATAATCAGGAAGGTTTCTGTTAGACAAATTAATCGGATTAAGAGAGCAGCTGTTAAAATTCCCTTACAAAGCAGCAAACAGTTATTTGAAGCTGCTGTTGCCTCTGGAGCCTCAAGGTGGAGGATCCTCCAGAGGCTTCCGGTGCATGAACCTACTATTCGGCCACCCCTAACCAGAGGTCACAAGCAGAAACGGTCGCAGTGGGCCCAGTCGTACATGAAGATTAATTTTCAAACAGATTTGTCCACTGATGACTGCTGTGCAACCCTGGATGGTCCAGATGGACGCAGTAGTGGATTGGTGGTGAATGGCCACCACATCCCAACACGGTTGTGATGTCAGCAAGGAGGTGGTGGAGTCATTTTTTGGGCCGAAATCATGGGGAGAGAATCATTGGTCGGCCCCTTCAGAGTCCCTAAAGGTGTGAAAATGACCTCAGCAAAGTATATGGACTTTCTGACTGATCACTTTCTTTCATAGTTCAAAAGGAAGAGCCGTACCTTCTATAGCAAAATCATCTTCATGCATGACAATGCACCATCTCATGCTGCAAGGAATACCACTGTATCATTTGCTGCTATGGGCATTAAAGGGGAGAAACTCATGGTGTGGTCATCATCCTCCTCTGACCTCAACCCTATTGAGAACCTTTGGAGTTTCCTCAAGCAGAAGATCTGAGGGTAAAATGCAGTTCATATCAAAACAGCAGCTCTGGGAAGGTTTTCTGGTATCCTGCAAAGAAATTCAAGCAGAAACTATCTATAAACTCACAAGTTCAATGGATGCAAGAATTGTGCAGGTGATATCAAAGAAGGGGTCCTATGTTAACATGTAACTTGGTCTGTTAAGATGTTTTTGATTGAAATAGCGTTTGAATTTAGTATATGTGACCATTTAATGCTGCACATTCAAAGAATGACTGTTTGCAGTTCTTTATAATCCATAAAATGTTTAGAAAATCTGCTGTGCATAATAATTTGGAACAGTGCATTTTGAGTTTTTTATTTTTGAAAAAATTATTGTTCTCATGGGGATCTTTGTTCAGTAAAACTTGATTTATACTGTAATAGTTCATGACTGACCATCATTTGCATTGACTATTTAAGAAAATCTGAGAAAATATCACTTGCATAATAATTTGGAACATGGTGTACACAAAGGGACAAACAGGCTGTACAGTACATCTTGTTGAAGCGTAGGTCCTTCAGCAAAATATTGCAGATCTTCTATAAGTCTGTTGTTGAGAGTGTGATCTTTTCTTCCATCATTTGGTGAGTTAGCAGCATCAGAACCAGTGATTTAAAACAGCTAAACAACTTGATAAAGAAGGCATGTTCAGTTCTTTGGGTTACTCTGGAACCTCTAAAGGTTGTGGTGCAAATAAAATGTTTTAATTAAATCAAGAAAATTGTGGACAACCTTGAGCATCCTCTTCATGACACTGTCATACAACAACAGTGTTGTTGTAAAGGCTTCAGCAGATTCGTTGCAATACAGACCGCTGGAGTAGGTCCTTCATGCCCACAGTCTTCAACATCTACAACTCTTTGAAGAACCTTGAATAATAAGAGTTACAACATATCATTTCCCTTTGGGATCAATAAAGTATTTTTGAATTGAATTTATAAACATTAGCAGAGGCCAAACAATAACAAAATCAATATGCTAACTGGTGAATTATATTATTTTCAACATATGCATTTGACTAGACAAAACATAATATATAAACAAGTTCTTAGCTCAGAATCTTAGTTCAGAATTTTTAAGTGCTGAACTCTGAAAACGAATCAGTTTATCTTAAACAGGCCAAAATGTACTCAGATTTGGCTGTTGTTGAGAATGAATTGGCATAATATTGGTGGGTGACAATATAGACCTAATGATGCATGTTGTCATTGCTCTTTCTACATTTTATGATGAAAAACTTGCACAAATGTTTAAGCATTACAAAATTGTACGAAATCCATTTCTTTGTTCAAATAGAGCAGCAAAATGCTTTGGGAAAATGTGGCAAATAACTGCTTTTGAACATCTCCCAGTCTATTTGTAAATCTACTCGTGGCACACAGATCCCATAGCAGAAGCAACTTATTCTAATCAAAGAGAAATACAGGTACAGCTCACTCACAAATCATTGAAAACATTCTGATTCCTTTTCAGTTTTTGTAACTTGTACAAAATTTCTTTCAGCAGAAATGATATAGGACAGCAATAATGTCCAGCACTAATTTAATACCTCATTACCATAAGCTTGCTGCAATGCATGCATAATAAATAGTTGTATCTTTTACATGGCTCAGGCATATGGTTGGGAGACTGGATTCTCTTCAAACTGCACCAAATTTGCATGATAGGATGTGAGAGTTGGATGGATTTGGGGATTATATGAAACACAGTTTTCATTTTCAGTTCATTGTACTTAGAAGAGGTATCACATTTACACAGATGGCAAGGAATTTGGAAATGCACATCCTCTATGATTCTCAAAATGTGCAGGAGAAGAAAAAAAGCCACTTCAAAGACTTTATACTCTTTACTGTTTTTTTTTTCATGCTCTGCTCTGCTCTCTAACACTTTTTTAATGGGCTACAGCTTTGTGCAGCTTAAATGGGGCAGATCATTATTGTTATTAATCTTTAAACCACATGGTCACAGCTTCATGATATGTTTTCATGTTCCTGAAGCCTTCCAGAACAGTCATGCTGTTTATTATCTTTAGATTTTTGGAAGGTCAGCTTGAGGAAGATATGTATTACTGCACAGATGACTGGCAATGCCTTCTCATTGCATAGCCTCTGTTTTGGTGCTTGAAGAAAACGATACGTTTTATTGCCAAGATGGGTTACAAAAAATGGTGGATGTTGTGTGCTTGTATATATAAATGTATATATGCAGTTCTTACAAAAATTACAGAAATTAATTTATATTACATCCTAAGCAGTCTCATTTAATGGGATACTTTTCAAAATGCTGCTCACATTTTAAATCATCTTGCAAGAGGTTTTGAAAAGATAGCAATAATATTTCATTAGCGCAAGCAAAGGAAAACTCGATTAGCTCAGAGTCTCTTCACATAGATTTTATCTCAAGTCTTGAAGAGCGTGATCTTTGGGTTGCCCCAGATTTTAGTTTCATGTTTAAAGACTCCCACAATTATGAGCGCTAACCTCCCTCACTTCTGCTGTCAATTTGAATTTGTGTTTTTCCCTCTAAAATCTGATTCAATTTTTGACCAGTACAAACACCAATGGCCAGTGAATGTTGATTTACAGTGATGTCAGGATCGGGGGAGCAGTTTTTTTTTTGTTCAAATGTAATTAAAGACAGATTTTTTTTGTTATTACCTCTTGCAAGATACCTTTGTAATTTCAAATCTTGTGTTTGAATAATTTTGAGCCTAACTGTAACGCTGTATGAAATAGCTTAATGACTTTCTCACTATTTCTTTCATGAAATTGCAGATGTAGAATATAACTGCAAGTAGCTTGTGCTGAGTGTTTAGCAGGCTAAAAGGCTATTAATAACCTTACTAAATAAACTCATTCTTATATGTAACCTAATTAAAACAACTACTTGAAATATACCATGGTACACAAGTTAACTATCTTACCATTTCATATGTGAAAGGTTTAGAGACGTCTGATTAGGCTGTCAAATGGTTCCAAATGTCTAACTGTGAGGAATGAAGAAGCTCCCTAGTCTCTTCACTAACCCTAGAAACTGGGTCACAGCTTAAACAAAACAATTGGATAAAAATCCCCTTCAGTTTTAGAGTATACTGATATCAAGCTCTATGATATTTTATTTGACTCTACATATGAAACACAAGACAGACTTAAAATTCAAGCAACAAATGTCACTTAGTCCAAAAACTTGGACAAAGACCCACTTTTACACAAATACGGTAAATGTAAGAGATAGTAGGTTCCAAGATAATAAAAGCACAACAAAACGTAACTAGTGAACTTCCTCTGATTTTGACTGAACCATTTTGCGAGGCCTTATGCCACTATCGTGGGTTTTAAATGAGCATTACAGCAATTATTAAGGAAAACTGTTTGGTTTTATTTTAAACCCAAATGTGCTGTGTTGGAGATTTTGTGTTACTATCAGACAAAAGAGATTTAGTTTTAGTTCACACTATATAGTGATTGTATATCTTAAATTCAATAACAACTCAATAGTACAAATCATGTCACAGTTTCCAAATTTTCACGACTCGCATTTAAATTTAAGGTTATTCTTTCTTCCATGTAAACTGAAAATCCAACAATCACTGCGCACAGCAGTTGACTCTGCTTTTTTCTCTATCTGTGTCACCTTTTTTCACATATTATAATCAGTGTTGAGCTTGAGCTTCAAGCTCTCTAAAATTAGTTTGTTTGTGACTCATCTTTGAAACCATCCCATAAAGGTTGGGTGATTCTCAACAGCACTAACTGTAATCAGTCGTGTTGAATATGATGGCGGACTCAAACCACAGAGACCTAAGTGTCGTTGTGTTCTTTCACCTTCTAGTTTAATAAACTTTGTGAATGATACATTCATTAAGATATTGATAGTTTTAAAATGAGGGTTACCACATCACTACACCGCTACATTCAGCAACTAGTGTGACTGTTGTGAGGTTTATAACTTCATAAAGACATTTATCCTATTAGAGGAGAGCTACAACTCAGTGTGTCAGTTAAAAGTCATTGTGGCCAGCTAAGAAATAGATGTTCAAAATGATCTAATTGACTTTCTCTCGAAATGTGCATTGGTCTTTATGGTTTAGAAAATGCTAAATTCAGTTTACTTCCTTGTTCCTCGACCTTTTTGATAATGCTACAAAAAATCACTTGTCAGACATCCTAGTCTTTGAGTCCAATTATGACTAATCTAGATCCCAAACAAATTTTAACCTAGAAACAAAATTATAAGATAAGTAAGATCTACGTTTGGAATTCTATGCCTTTACAGCTGCTGTGCATACTGTAGTGACAGTCAAACTGATATTTAGAATAGAATAGAATAGAAGTACTTTATTCATCCCAGCAGGGAAATTACTTCGCAGTTACAGCATAGGGACAAGACAAGACACAATAACAACATCTGGGTGTTGAGTCTGGAGTTTGGCTGTGGCAAAGCTGATGACGTCACAGGCCACCGCTGCATCAGCTGATGGGGGAATGTAAACAGCGATCAAAATGGCGGACGTAAACTCCCTCGGTAAATAACACGGCCTCATTCCCACAGCCAGAAGTTCAATGTCCGGGCTACAAATCTGTTCCATCACGTTAACATGACCGGGATTACACCACCTTTCACTCTCATAAAGTGCAATCCCGCTGCCCCTCTTCTTCCGACTCTTGGAATAGTCCCTGTCCCCACGCACCAAGGAAAATCCAGGGACCTCCTCGCTGTAGTCCGGAATAAGCGAGTGCAGCCAGGTTTCCGTGAAGCAGAGATACTGCACTCCCAGTACTCCTTCTGGATCCTAACCAGCGCCGTGAGTTCGTCTGTCCTATTTCCCAAAGACCTCACGTTCCCCACGATAATCGCCAGTATCGCTGGCCTGCGCCGTCTCCTCTTCTACCTCCATTTAACTCCAGACCCGCAGCCCCGTCGTCTCCTCCGTAACTCCTCCGGGACCACAGGCCCGTCTCCGGGCAGCAGCAGAGGCCCACACAGCGCAATCTGCCGTTCACGCGAGCAAACAATGCCGCTACTCCGCTCAGCGAGGTTCTCATCAACCAAGAGTATAAAAAGTAGCAGAAGAACGCGGAGAACATCGACAGAACCACATCCAGCCATTGTGGAAAGCCCAACTGATGATCCATGGGTTCTTCAAGCACGGATCCTTAATCGGTTACAGCAAATATACACAGACAAACACACACGACGGGAGCTGCGTCTGCAGGCAGCCAGCTGCGCCAGCGCCATCTTGACGAGATATCCGCCATCTTGACGATCCGTAGCTGCTTGGCATAGTTCTGCTCTATGTCCAGCCTCTCCTTAACAAACTTTGCATAGCGCTCAAGGAAGTCAATCCCCCACTGAGTGTGTTTGTCCAGATTCTCCAACTGGTCCCAGAGCTCCGTTCCCCAACTCATGGCGGACACCTCCGTGTGACATTTATCACATATTGAGAGCATTTCCTTTCTTATATCCTGTTATTGGTTGTACACAAATTCATATGAGAAATCTTTGGTATTGCCCTTTCACTACACATGCAAACCAAACAAATACAGTTTATTTTAAACCTGAATGTAAGCAGAAAATTTACAGGGTCTACAGGGTCAGTCTGTTTTCATATTTTCTACAAGGTCATTCTGTTTTCATATTTTTATTCCTTTTACAAGTGAATAATGATCAACAAAATGTAACCTTTTTTTTACAAAGGAAAAAAAATCCCTAAAACTCTTATTTAATATCAAAGTGAAAACTGATTACTGATGTTGGGTTGCTTGGGGATCAGCTATGGACAGCCCTGTTCAAGACATTCGCAAAATTTCTCTTGAATTGAGGCCTGGGGTTCGACTAGGCCACTACTTGTCTTCAAACCATTTCTGTGAGGCTTTAGCGGTATGCTTCGGGTGTTTGTCTTGCTGGAAAACAAATGTTATCTGTAGCCCTGGTTCAGCTAAAGATGGAAACTACTTGTCCTGCAGGATTTCCCTATATTTTGCTGCATTCATTTGACCTTCCTACCTTATAAGCCTTCCAGGGGCTGTTGGTGAGAAGCATTCTCACAACAGGACACTGAAAAAGTAAAATCTTTTGCAGTATCCTGCTATCTCCTGGTCAAAAGTCCAGGAGAGTGTGTTTCTGATGATGTGCAGTGTTTGGTGTCTGCCATAGTGTCTTGTCTGAAATATATTACATTTTTCACAAAATGTGTTAAAGTCTTTATGCTTTAGCATAGCAGAAGAGGTTCTATATAATACCTAAGCTGATTTTTTAAGTTCTTGTTTTAGTGCTGGGGATCTGCTTGTCCTCATAGATTTATTAAGAAAAATGTTGAAATGCTACTTATTAAACTCTGAGTCTGTCAAGAAGGAAGTCATTTTTCTGCGGCATGCTTGCCTTCTGATGTGGTCAAACAGCATGCAAAAAAAAGAACACGCCTTTTCTGAAAATGAAGTGTTTTGAGAGAAATGACTTGTGGAGGGAGAGTCCCTTAATGGAGACAAGTAATATAAACTCAGTGAGAGAAAGTAGTGTGGGAGACAGGGAGCAGTTTCATAAAGTTTGACTTTTTCCATCAGCAGAGACCACCAAATGCACAGTTGACAAACGGCCAGTCAAAAATCATGCACTTGTTCAGCGCACCGGATAACTCAAACTGAACTTTACAAGTCATTCAAACCACATTGTATCCACATTTCTGCTTAGGTTACATTAAAATGCTTCACTGATATTTAGTAGAACTAATGTGAAGCATTGTCAGTATTCCTAAATACTATAAAATACATTTTTGCTTAAACCCGGTCTGAAAAATAAGCACTGTCTGCATAAACACATATTTTTGTGGCCAGTTTTATTCAGAGAAAAGCAGGTATTTTCAAGTCTTGGAAAAAAAACATCCTCTCAAGTTATAATGAGAGAAAGAAATGCAGTGCATTTAAGTGAAAACCCTGTTTAATTATGAATGATTAGAGGACTCTTAAAAGCTTTGAGAGTGAAGAGAAAGAAACTACATAAACAGAACATGAAGTCCAGAATGGCTGGATGGATACCAGATGTGAAATTGTAAATGAACCTTAAGTATACAGGTGAGTGCAGAATGATGAGGGATATTGCTTCTGCATGGCTGGACACTAGCTGACCGTGCACAGGGTCTACCACAGTATATGCTAAGGTAGTAGCTCTTGTATGCAGGTTTATAACAATGTTAACTATGCATTACTTTTGCAGTTTCATTTATTTAATAGTTAACCAAAGGCCTATTTGACAAAGGATTATGGATAAACATTTTTCAAGGGTTATGTACAGTATGATCAAATTATAGGGAGGAATTTTGTAACTCGATGTGCAGTCATCTAAAGGCGGCTGGTAATGGACCTGTGTTGATATTTATCAATATGAGTGATGCAGTGCAAATCTGAAAATATAATGCAATTTGAAGCTACATTTCTGGGCTGGGTTACAAAGCAGAAGTCATTTAGGAATATGATTTCACATAAAAATACTTTCACCGAGACATTGCAAGCTATAACTTTTGCAGACCTGTCTTGCTCCCTTTTCCTTTCCTCTCTGAATCGTCTTTTTTTCCTGCCCCACTATTCCTTCCCTGTCAGTAGCATCATGCATGTTTTCACCTCTAAAGTGATTGTACCTGATTTATATGACAGGCCTTTAACCCTGCATGTTCTTGTCCATCAGCATCAGGCAGAAAACACCCAAGGGCACGAGTGAGCAGGACCAAATCTGGTTCTCTGTCATTCACTGACTGTAACCTCCAACTAGAATGCACTCCTACAAATCACATTTATTCCTGAATGTTTCGGTGATGTGAGTATATCTATCTATCTATCTTTAAGTTGAGAACTGCTACTATGCGATATCAACAACACATCTCTAAATGAGAGTAGCAATTTGTCTGAAGAGTGTATGCATGTTTGATTATGTAAATTCTGGAACTAGAAGATACAGCTGCTTCAGGCTTATAATAAAGATGAATCCATGAAGATTGTGTTTCTAGTAAACTTTTTGTGTGACTAACTTACAAATTGTATTGTAGATATTTTACGAAATTAACAAATCAGCTTTCACTTATGTAGACATTATTTTCTAAAGTACTTACATAAAAACAACATTGATTCACCACTGAATTGTCTCCACCTGCAGACAGTTGAAGACGCTATAGTTTAATGGTTTCATAGTCCAATTGCTCCCCTTTGTGGACTTTAGTTGTATAGCAAGTCACAATGAACAACTGTTGTCAACAAGTATTAGGGATTACTGTCCAGCAAATATCAGGTTTGAGAATTACTCTTAAAACTTCTGGCTTTCAAACAGTCACTAAAGTGTAATGATTAAATATTGCATTGATATAAAGTTAAATTACAAATCAGACTCTATGTTAATAATATACTTTGTAAGTCAGTTCTTACTATAAAAAGTAACTGATTTTAAAAGAGACTCTTCTATACAATAAAAATAAACTCTTTCCTCCATTTAATGTATTATATAAATATATTTCTATAAATATATTATTCAGGCTTTACCAAAGATAATATATGGTTGTTTAAAAGAAGGTACTGTTTTAGTTACATGTTATTTTGCTTCATGTTGTTACAAAAGTTGTCTAAAAACACTAGGCTAATGATGTAAATGTCATCTGTGAAACCAACCATAGTTGTGATAATATTTCTAGTTTATTTTTTTAGTATATTAATCATTTGATAAAAAAAAAAAATCCTCTTTTTTGGGTTGGTGTGATCATATAATAAGCAATGTCAATGAACTGAAAAAAAGAATTGTGAGGACAATTAGACATTGAAGTTGGTTTTCTCTGAGGGTAAAATTATACATTCAAACTCATTAATATTTGGTTCACTGTTTATCAGTAAATTACAGAAAAACTTTCAGATTTTGCCCTAATTCTGGCTTGGTAAAATATCAATCCAGATTTATTCCAGAATCGTGTTGATGGCTACAGAAGCATTGATTCCTCTGCAACGTTTATCCAGATATTAGAGGGGTTATTTAATTGTGTGGATTAAAGAAAATCAACAGAAATTTCCAACTTCTGTGACAAATTTCTTGTTTTTAAAATTTGTTTAAGTTGGTTGTTCTATAATCATTCCAACTCATTAAAAAAAAACAAAGAAACACAAAGCCCAAAATGGATATTACATTCATGACCATCATGGTGTATCAAAACTTCTGGATGGCCCTTTAACTTGTTCAGTTAAATTCTTCACACAAGAGGCATTGACTTGAAAATGTTTTACAGAATTTTATTTTATTTCCGGAAATTGATTTCGCAACTACAAAATAAAAGCAGTTTGGCTTCGATGGTCACGTGACGCCACTGTTTACAGACATCCGGAGAAACATGGAGGACACCATTGGCAGTAATCCCCCATCTCTCGGATTTTTAGAGAAATTGAAGTCTTGGCTCTCCTGGTCATGGACTTACGTATGCTTCGTTTGGTTCGGCATGGTGCTGATTATGGTATATGTCGTGTGGAGTCCGCTGAAACTGCAGGAAACTCTTACTTCAGGTAAATTATTGCAGTTTGATGCTAGCTGCTGTTAGCCTTCGGGTTTGTAGCTTTTATCTCAGCAGCCGTTATTTTGACAGCTCGTTGTTTGTGTGGTCTGTACACGAACAAAGATGGTCTTTTGTGCGGAATTTGTCTGTTTAGTTACATTATATCATGTGATAGTTAACATTTTTCCCATTCTTAATGGATATTTAATTATTTTATGATTATGCTCTTTACATTAGTCGGTTAAATTAGCTAAATAGCGTCAAATGCGACAGCGGATATTTTATTGTCATATAAATGCAAAAAAGTAGTTATGTTTGAACTTTCATTTATTGTCATATTGAGAAACGGCACGGAAAACCACATTTATGTAGTTTAGGTTGCACAAATCTGACTGCTCTACTTCATGTTTGTCTTTCAGCTTCAGTGTTTCTGAACACTCTCACTCCTAAATTCTACGTGGCTCTCACCGGAACTTCTTCCCTTATCTCTGGACTTATCCTTGTAAGTTTCCAACTCGACTATAAAGCTTTTTATTTATGCTATCTCGGTACTAACTTTTCACTCACTGAAGGATACACCATCGCCAACCAAAGGGCTTTTGTTCTGCACATCTTTAGTGGGTATAAAAAGAAACAACCCTATTAAAGAGATTAAGACTTTGTTTTTTTTCTGGAACACACTGTCTTTCCACCTTCCTTTGTCAGGTGGAAAGTGCTAATAGCTTGAAAATAATTTTGTGCATATCTTATCAATGACACCTTTGGGCAAATTGACTCTGGCGGTGCTTTGGGAGCTGTCAGTGGACCTTGACTTTGACTTTAAAATGCAACTTCAGAAAATATCAAGAAAAACCAAACTGAGCAGGTGAACTTTATTTAGGGTTGACCATAAACACTTTAAATGATGGTAAATTTCTGCATCCTGGCAGGTGTTGAATGTTATGGTTAATTGTGAACAAAGGAGTGTGTGCACTTCTACAGAACCACATTTAAATTTTTAGGACTTTTTTTTTAACTTGACCAAGACTTTTAATAACTACTGTGGATGCATGTCTGTAATAAAATTCCAATTTCAAAACATGATCCCTTAATGAAAGTTCTAGGATAGTTTCATTTAGTCAAAACAATTATAAAAGTATTTTATTCTGTCTGAATTTAACTCTTTAAACACTTGTCAATATTTTTTTAAACAATTTTCTAATTGTTTAAAAAGCTCTATTTAAGAAAAGCCAAAAATGAAGTTTTGTTTTCGGGTCAACATAATGACTCACAAATGTTCAATTTCTTATTACATATTTTGGTACATTGCTATTTCTCTTTAACTCCTCATCTACCACCTTCTATTTGTGTCTTTTTGAATTTATTTAAACATAAGTATTTTTAATTGATTGTTTTGCATTGTTAAGATTTAGAATTATTGGCATGCTCTCTAATGTTAGCATTTATAATGGCATACGATTATAATAACTATTGCTTTGTAATTGTTTCTCGTCAATGTTTTTTTTACTTGGAACAGATTTTTGAGTGGTGGTATTTTCGCAAATATGGCACGTCATTTATTGAGCAAGTATCTGTGAGCCACCTGCGTCCTCTGCTGGGTGGTGTGGAGAGCAGCTCGTCGACTGGTCTCTTCTCATCAGTTAATGGAGAGGCAGATTCCAGACCCAGTGTTTCTGGTAAGTAAATATGAGCTTCATGTATTTAAAAGCAGTAGGAATCTTAGTACTCCATGTGCTGACAAGTTGTCCTGCTTTTGGTAGATTGCAAGGTCTGGAGAAATCCTTTAAACCTTTTCAGAGGAGCAGAATACAACAGGTATGTATGACAATAACTAGCTGCTGTTTTAACATTTTTCTAGAAAATTATAATTCATGACAGAAACCACATTTTATTAAATATATTATTTATGAGTGAGAAATTGTACTTATTTTGTTACATTTCTGATGAAATATATACATACTACAGGTACACCTGGGTGACAGGGAAGGAACCTTTGACCTACTACGATATGAACCTTTCTGCTCAAGATCATCAGACCTTTTTTACTGGAGATACTCAACAGTTAAGGCCAGAGGATGCAGGTTTGTTAGACTTTACTTCTAACTCATTGTTAAATAACCCTCTCTGCTCAAATTATAAAAAATAATAATTCTAAAGCAGGTCTCAGGGCCATGAGAATAAACCTTAGCTCATTATATCCCCATAGTGATGCAGAAGGCATGGAGAGAGAGAAATCCTCAGGCCAGGATCAGAGCTGCTTACCAGGCCATAGAAATGAACCATGAGTAAGTTCTACTTTTACACATCTGCCAATCATGTCCCAGATCATGCTACTGAAACTTCAAAAACCACTACATAAATCCATACTTTTTAGGGATTTACATTAGTATTTGACCTGTGAATCACCTGTCAAAGCTATGGAAGAGAAAATGTGTACATTTTAAACACTTGATTGGTGATAACCTATCACTAATAACAGTACAAGGTTGTTGTGAGACACACAGATGTGTCATAGGAGCTTGTTTGCATGTCTGATGAATCATCTTGAATATATGTTTTTTCCCCTTCTTATAAATTATGCCATTTTACATTGGTTACATCTGCAAAAAACAGTAGTTTCTAGTTGTCAAATTCAAAAGAGATATTTTGGGTGTTTTTTGTTCATTTTTGTGCATGTGCAGATGTGCCGCTGCATACGTGCTACTAGCAGAAGAGGAAGCCACAACCATCACAGAAGCTGAACGCCTCTTTAGAAAAGCACTGAGTTTTGGTAAGGATGGGCACGACTGAACAGTGATTCCTGAAATCCAAAAGCTGATCAATTAAAATGCAAGTCCACAAAGTTGGTGAAGATACTCAGCAAACTAATTGTCTATGGTAATGGATGTAGTTAAGTGTAATGTAAAATTCTGCATGCTCTTTTACAACACCAGATCTCAAATGTGTATAGTATTGACTTTAATCTGCAGTTGGTTCGTTATTTCTGTGAAGAGTTGTGCCATTATATATTGCTGTAACTTAGATCTCTGCTAATTAGCAGCTTCTTCTATATTCGTTCCGTTTACTTGATACATATTTTAATCCTACTTGTGTTCCGAATTTTTTAACACTTCTTTAATACTACATATATCTTCTTTGCAACCTACAGCTGGGAAAGATATCAATCTACTGGTTTACATTAAACGCAGACTGGCCATGTGTGCACGCAAACTGGGCCGGATTAAAGAAGCAGTAAAAATGATGAGAGATGTGAGTTTCTCTCAAACAAACTTATATCTGTCCAATTTTTTTTATATATATACAAAATAAATTTCAGAATATGTAGTGTTAATATGATTTAAAATCTCATTTCAGTTAATGAAAGAGTTCCCATTGTTGGGAATGCTAAATATACATGAAAATCTCTTGGAGGCACTATTGGAGCTTCAGGCGTACGCTGATGTCCAAGCAGTCCTCGCAAAATATGATGGTAAGACTAAACGGAATGTTGAAAATTTTGCAAGTAGTCGTAGAAAGTAGCTCAGATGTCGCAATAATTGTACAACATCCACAAAACTATTTCTGCTTTATTTTAGATATTAGTTTGCCAAAATCTGCCACTATCTGCTACACATCTGCGCTGCTGAAAGCACGGGCAGTTTCAGATAAGTATGTTCCTATTTGTCTTAACTAAGTAGTTGCTAATCTTGTAAATCATCTACTGTCCATATCATTTAAACCTACTGTCTGTGACTTTTTTTCAGGTTTTCTCCAGAAGCAGCATCAAGACGAGGGCTGAGTACAGCAGAGATGAATGCTGTGGAGGCGATACACAGAGCTGTTGAGTTCAATCCACATGTGCCAAAGGTCAGTAATAAGTATAAGATGGACCTCATGAAAGCTTTACATCAATGTAATATGTGATATTTAACTATAAAATAATGGTTTGGACTTAATAGTTTAGTAACTCATCCTACTTATAAACCCTAAATAAAAAGAAGTACCCCCTGACAATTTGATATTTTGAAATACCTGAAACATTTTCAATAACAATATTTATTTTTTTTAATCATCAGATGGAACAATAAGTGAAGCAATCAAGATCACTGTTTGCAGATAACAGTGTTGACATACTGCTGACTCACCAGCAGATGTCAGTGTGGGTCATTGTACCTAAAATCTCAGCATATTCTCAGTTCAGACAAGCCTTGTTGAACTCTTTGGCATATCTGTTCTTAATTTTTTTTATTTCATGCTTGCTTAACAATGCTTTGAAACGGTGTATGGTTTTCTTTTCTTAAGTGTACTGTTTAAAAAAATATCATAGGATAACAGAAGAGAGTAGTTAGTTTTGCTGGCTTTACATTGAACCGAAGGATCACGAAATTGTACCTGAAAGCCTCTTTTAAATCTTACATCAGTTACATGTTTTTGATTAAATATCACAGAAACATTCACAGTCACACATCCTCGTGTTCTAAAGAGGAGCGAGAGAGAATCTGTGTGTTAGTTTGTATGAATCTTAGTGACAACAACAATAATTTGGATCCATGCTTTGTGTTTGTTTATTTGGAGATCCAATGGCTACTCTTCCTGTGTTTCACATCACTTTCGTTTTAAAGTGAGAATCCTCATCGTCCTCCCCTGTCCTGGGAAGGAGGATGAGGAGAGATGGTGGGAGTCACCATCTCTCCTCTCAACACATACCCTCATTTTGCTTTCTTATCTTCCTATCTTCCCTTGCCCCATCTTCATCCAAAACTGAGCACACTTTTCATCATGATATATTTGAGCATTCAACATTTACTTTTTGACCCGGAATTCTGGGTCCCTCTCTCTCATATAAGAATGTATGGTATGAAAATGCAAACACTGAAAAGTGGGGGCAGGGTGTTGTTTTGAGCTGTCTGCAACGTCTGATGGATGAGTGCACCTGTAACTCTGCCCTTTGTAGAAATGTTCTCATCTCTTGAGCTACAAAAGATGCCTTGTAACTATTCTGTCTGACATGTAGTCCCCTTTCAGTTTCTGATCCAAAACACTCTAATCACACATTAGTCACTTCTAGAAAACTCATTTGAAATTGATTTAAAAATCAATGAGTCTTGAAAAACTCATGCAAATGTAAATACATTTGTTTTGTCGTAATTACATTTCTTGCGTAAAATAATCCACAAAAATAATTTATATTAAACTTAAAACAACTATATTAACAAATAAACGGATATTGATGTTTTATTGTTTTTTTTCCAACAGTAGGAGTAAAGCCCTAATTTACCAAAGAATGGGTCCTTTTTGTTGTGGCAACTGTGGCTCAGAAGGGATGGTAGTCATCTCACAATCTGAAAATTGTGGGTATGAATTCAGATTTCTTGATGTGTCCCTGTACAAGACACTTAACTCAAAGTTGTCTAATAATTTGCTTATCGGCATGTGAATAGATGAATCTGGCCCTAATGTGAAGCAAGTGAACTGTATGAGCAGAAAAGCCTTATATGATTTCAGTTTAGCATTTGTTATTTTGATCAAAGTGTATTTTTGTGTCCTTACTGTTCAGATCTAATTTACAGGGAAACACTGCTTACAAAAGCAGACTTTACAAAAGCAGACCTGTGATGCATTTAGGATGCATCACAGGTGACTTAATAACAACCTGTTCTGGTTTCAATATCAGAGCTGCTGTGAAGTAAAGCAAACAAATTAGAGGGGCTTTTCTTTTTTGTTTTTTCAAAAATGAAAAGAAAGGTACATTTTGCATGCACATGTACCGTATGTCTGAAAGGAAAAGAAACTGGTAAATGCCTTTCCCCTATTTCCAACAGTTGGATATGCACAGCCCCCAGCTACAGCATCAACACTCATATGGTCAAGTGGGGCTGCTCAACACATCAGTATGTTTATACTGGATAGATTTCCAGGTGTGAATTTATGTAACCAGGTATCAAACGGTGCTTATGATTTCACAATGAAACAAAATTAATTAATTTTCAGCATTTCTAAAGAGACCAGGGGAAATTAAGACAGCTGTTTTAGTAAACCTAATGATGCAAATTTTTAATAAGCATCATAGCAATTTTATCTTTTTAAATAATTGTGTTCTCATTGATTAGGTATAGCATAGTGTACACTAATATAATACATTACAACTGATGGCAGGATTACTAGAAACAAATATTTTTAATTCTATTACATCTTTTTGGATTATATTTCTTAAAAAGAAATTGACCTTTGAGAGTATCCTAAAAGATAAAAAAATTGGCCAAGAGCCCATCTGTAGTTGTGATTGTTGACACGTCTGGTGGTTAGAATCAGCTTGGTGCCCTAACTAGATGTTTTTAAAGAAGTCTTGTGGTGAATAAATTCATGAAGGACAAAGTGGTTTATATATGATGAGTGTGTTTGAGTTCGTTCAGGCTTGTCAAAACCAGTAAAAAGTTCACACACGTAATCTTTAGCCACATACAATTCGGTGTGTGGCTAAACGCTGTCATCCTCATGCACAGCTGCTTTCCCTTTTTCTTCTCAGGTTTTCTATCTTGCCTCAAGTTCTCCCTTGTCGGTTTCTATTTTGTTCTCCTCCTCTTCTTGTCGTTTTCTATTAATCTTCATTTCTTTTTTCCATCTGTGTGCCGATTCTATTTAGCCAATGTATGAACTGGTATTTCGGAAACTCGACAGTTTTGTAAATGGTTGCAGAGCCAACTACATGTCCCTGCTACCTTGATCTGCTTTACATTTACATTTACAACTCCATTTGGCAATCCACATTAATTTTTAAGCTTGCAGGGTTATCCAATCCCCCCACCCCCTTTTTTTTTTTTTTTTTTGCTAGTTTACTTCAACAGCAGTTTTTCATCGCACTATACTTTGGTCAATGTTCTCTGATCTAGATTGCTTGTCAGAGCTAGAAATATGGACTTTTCATGTTGCCACCAAAATAGGCTATTCAGTTTGTAAATTGAGACACAGAAACAGGATTAAGTTAGTTTGAAACAAAGATGCACAAGGTTTGATTTTGGCAGCAAAAATGGAGCAGCTATAGAGATTGCCATGTAGTTTCAGATTTATCTACAAGGTTTCTGGTATTTTACCTTCCTGTAGTAAAATTGGCTAAAGCTGTATGCTAATGAGTTTTTTTTTTTAATTTCAAGTTTCAAAAATGCATGCCCATCAATCATACAGCAACTACAAAGCTGATGTCGTTGTTGCTTGTATGTCAGAGGCAAAAAGAGCCACAGAAGAAAATCAGACAGGGGCTTATGGGTCATGTTCTGGGCTTATGAGTGCCCCAGGATAAAAGGAGAACACATGAAACTCAATCTCTTCATCAAAGAGGCGGCTGGGACTAAAGAGCCAGACCTCAGAACAGGGTGGTGGTGGTGGGGTGTGTGACTAAGGTGTCACCAAGTCTAATGCCATGGCATGTGAGGAAGAACAGCTGAGCGGCTCTCTAAATGGTTAATCTTAAAACACAGAAGAGGCAGGTCTGTGTGTCTGCTGTATACTCTCCGCTTGTTATCAACAACACTTCAGTATGGATAAAGACAGAAGTAAAGCTGGGAACAAAACTTACTTCTCTTTTTCAAGTAGATTATGTTACAGAAAGATTTTGCATTTGCTGACCTCTCCTTCCTTCCTCTAAAGGGTTGTTTCTGTCTGTGGGTTTCAAAATTTATTTTGTAGTGGTTATTTAAGACACAAATATGCAAAATAGATTTTTATTTTTAAATGGATTTTTCTTTATGCTTTTTGACCTTTTGTCAATGGATGAATGCAGCCTACATTTCTGATGAACGATTTTTTATGAATAGCAACTCCTCATATTGAAGAGATTTCAAAATCTGCCTTAACACAATTTCCTGTCTTACCATGTTTATTGGTGAATTAAAACTACATGCTATTTGGGTCAAAGTTTCAGAAAATTAAATGACTTTTATGGGGTTTCTCATATTTTAAGTATGTGTATTATGTTTGTAAATGAGATATGGATTTAATGTAGGCAACACTTTTCTGTTCATGTTGATCAAAGCGCTTTACATTTAAGCCAGATTCACCCAATCCTACTTACAAACCCACACAAATAACTCACCTTTTATGATTAACTAATTATCTAGGATAAAGGTACAATCAGTTGATTGAATCAAAATGTAGACCAGGTTGACATTAGTTCAAGAGTTCAGCATGCAGAGAAACATGCACAGTCAGTGCAGACTGAATGCCTGCATAAGATTCACATAGGATGAGGTCATGTCATAAATGGGATATTGTTGTGAAATTTTGGTACTTGGGTAATTTTTTTTCCCAGATTGTATCTATGATATTTATGGGATTTTATGGCATGTATGATATTTATGACATCAGCATAGTTGCTATGCTGATATCATATTTTGGCAAGTCCAAATAGTTTTTTGGCAGTCTGGCTTTGCTGTAATTCAAATTGTGTATGCTTGCCATGTCAAATGCTAGGCAATGCTTGAACATTATTACTTAAAGCCATGGTTTTTTTTATTTGTCATTGAAACACAAAACAGATGTATAATAGAGGGAGAGCATATTTGTTTCCAGTGCTTTAATGAAGACAACAAAAAAACATTTCATAGCAATGTTTGAAAACTGTCTTATGTTCATGCTACACATTCTTATTGATTCTTTCACATCCATGTGAAAGACTAAAACAGCATAGAGAACACGAGTGGTTGTATACCTTGTGTGACTGTCAAACTGAGAGAAATGAAAAGAGAAGTTGTAGAAAGAGGAGGATGAGCCTGGTCTGACTGGGCAGGCTGCGATCCAGGGGGCGAGGGGTGAAGCAGCATGGTCAGGCTGGTTGGCTGAGCCTCTGACCATGGAGGGGATTAGACAGGATTAACTCTGGGCCAACCTTCCCAAAGTGTCAGTCTGAGATCCAGAGCTCTGTGATGCTGGCCGCCTGGGAATCCAGCCCAGGGGGCCCCCAGCCTTGCACAGGGGTTTTGTTCTGCAGACTCCCTTGCTACACTTGGCACCACAGAGGTAAATTATAGAGTGGCAGGTTCATCATAGTGCAGCTAATAGTGACTTCCTTAACATTGCATAATTTAACTAATATATATGACAGAAAAACATAAAAAAACATTAAACAAAACACCTTTACTTGTATTTCAAGAAGCTTGTCATCTGTTATTTCAGGCAGACTGCCTGTTTTGTCAGCTGTTATCAACTCAGTGGTCAAAACTAAGTCACTGAACAAACTTGCAGTTGGTAAAGAATAGGGGGCTGATCTGGGCATGTTACACATTCATAAAATGAACAATAACAGAAAGCTTGGGAACACCCCAGCCTCTCCCCTCTCTACAATTGCAAAACAAGGCTCTCAAAAATACCTCACAAATACTTCACATGATGAAAATATATTTTCAGTCTGCAGGGAGTTTAGCGGGACGAGTTGCTCAATTCGATTCAGGCAAGTACTGACTGAGAAACTATTAGTGGAATAAAAGTAAACTACTGAAACTACATAAAAAGTATTTCAGATTTTTAAAATGTTTAAGCTTTTTAAATAGATACAATATTACACCACATCAAATACATTGATGCATTCATTTGAAAACAAGGTTGTACAACTTTAATTTATAATTGGGTTGAAATATGCACTTCCTGTGTTCACATAAAATACATAGGTGATGTTTCCAAATGCTTTATCTTTTTCCTGCCTTTTTATATCAGTTTTGTTTTCTTGAAACAAATGTCTATTTTTTATGTATGGTGATTGTGGCATCATGCTGTAGGAAGGCTTTTACTCTGAGAAAATTGGTAGAATTAGTGAGAAGATGGATTTAGCTAAATAGACTTATGGGGTAAAAAAAACCTAAATCTTTTGTTAGCTGCAAAAGATTTAAGGCTGTGTCAAAGGTATGGCCAGAGTTGCAATACGATGGATAGATCAAAGCATATTATTTTGCTTAGACAGCCTAGTTAAAGTACAGATTTAAATCCAATTATGAATCTGTCACAATTCTTAAGAATTAATATTTACAGATATTATGTATCCAATCTGACTGACCTTAAGCAGTTTTACCAAAACAAACTTACAAAGTTTTAAGTCTTAATATGTTAAAATTTAGTAGAGATGTTCCCCAGAAGCACTCAAAACAAAAGGCCAAATACAAATATACGCCACACTTTTCAGCTCCTTACTTGTAATACTTTTTAAAATGATGTATAGTTTTCCTTCCACTTCATATTTCCACTTCACATTACTTTTTGTTGGTCTATCTCATAAAATACAAATAAGGTACATTGGTGCTTTGGACAAAATGGGGCAATGTTCAATAGGTATTGGTTTTTTGCAAAGCATCATATGACTCTGACTTGTGCTCAAACCCCAAAACGAATTGGAGACCATGCAAGACAAACATTTAACATTATCATAATTTTTTTTATTTCCCCATTTATAGTACTTGTTAGAGATGAAGAGCCTGATTCTGCCTCCAGAGCACATCTTAAAGAGGGGGGACAGTGAGGCAGTAGCATACGCTTTCTTCCACCTTCAACACTGGAAGAGAGCAGAAGGAGCCTTAAACCTGCTACACTGCACCTGGGAGGGCAGTATGTATCACGTTTTGTATTCTTGTTTTACTGCTATCTAATTCTATGAAATATGTCCTTTTTTCTTTGTCACATTTTTTTCATATTTTCCTAATGTCTTGGATAAATCTTTGTTATAACCAGTGTCTGTCATTTCAGCCTTCCGGATAATTCCATACCCCTTGGAAAAGGGCCACCTATTTTACCCCTACCCAGGATGCACAGAAACAGCAGACAGAGAACTGCTCCCCTGTACGTTTCAGCAGCTTCAGCCTGGTCTAGAAGGGTTTATCTTCTCTTTATAACAACTTTCTGGGTGTCTTTTTCTCTTATTTTTGTTCCAGCTTTTCATGAGGTGTCTGTATACCCAAAGAAAGAGCTTCCCTTCTTCATACTCTTCACAGCAGGTCTTTGCTCTTTCACTGCCATGCTGGCCATGCTCACACATCAGTTTCCTGAGCTCATGGGTGTTTTTGCCAAAGCAGTAAGTATTGTCACTGCATAACTCTGTCATATTACGAACATCTATTGATATTGATTTTAAATGTTTTAAATTAATTATTTAGAAGTTAGTCAGTTATCTTTTGCTAATTTATGGGCTTTTTGTTGAAAATACATGACTTTCAGCTTCTGTCTTCAATGTCTGCCAGTACCATAAGCTTCACGGCAGCCTAACCTTTAAAGGTTATAAATGTGTGAATGGGTTCCTATTACAGTTATTTGTTACAGAAATGTTAACTGTTTTTAACCACACTCTGAACCCTGGGGTAATCTTTTGTTTATGGTTGACTTGTTTATTATGTCTGACTACATAGACTCTTTGGGCCTTCCTTCGTCACAGAAACAAGGCCATAGAGAACATGTCGTGCTCTTTGCTTTGTTTCGTTAAAACTCGAGGGCAGAGTTTTACTTAACACCCAGTGTGCCTGGTTTGTGTAATGATCTTTTAGAAAGCATGAAACTGTTAAACTGAGGAATTCAGAGGTTAGCTTTGCGTTCTGAGGAGAAACAGATTTTAGTAAAGCTGCTGCTATGACTGCAGAGTTGTATTACAGTCTGCAGGTTTTATTATTTATGGGTATCTGTCATGCATAATAAGTTGAATTAATTTATATTATTAAATTGGATTGGCTTTACAAGATGATTTACTGTTTTATTTAAATTATTGATGTGTCAAACGCATCAATCAAACTTACGTAGCTTAATCATGAATGCAACGTCCATCAGCAACTCTTCAAGATACTGCAATTTTATTAGAAAATGTTCAGTGCTTTTCCAGGGCCTTTTATGGACTCAGTTTTATTTTTCTCTTT
The DNA here is from genome assembly GCF_001444195.1 of Xiphophorus couchianus. Taxonomy (NCBI): domain Eukaryota; kingdom Metazoa; phylum Chordata; class Actinopteri; order Cyprinodontiformes; family Poeciliidae; genus Xiphophorus; species Xiphophorus couchianus. The sequence goes on from NC_040247.1 coordinate 9,854,895, forward strand.
TTCATTTTTATTCCTAAACCAGCTTTTATATAAAGAGACCCCTTTACAAGTATGAATGGATTTTGAATTAAAGGGGGTTATTATGTATTTAACACATAGTACCCTTCTTTAGCACAATCATGCAAATATGTTACCTTCAACTGCTATGAAAATGGTGTATATATCAAACATAACTTGATTAGAAATTTGACTTCACACCATAGGTGTATCCGAAGCCTTGATATTGTCTCTTTAAGAGCATTCCGACACTCTACCTTCAACACGTCGTCACAACAATGCTTTTCCATGATACCTTTTGCAAGCTTTCTCAAGAGCTCAGCAGATGCAGTTTCACCAGTTGTTTGCTAATTGCTGCTGCAACTAGTCAGTGGGGGAGGTGCTGGGGAGGGGTGATCTGTGTGGTGGAAGCTCAGCTGTTGACTGAAGCTCCAAGGTGGAGTTCTGTGGAAATAGGCAGCACATTGTGTGAGCCCCTCGGATTTACAGGGGTTTAGGAACATCTAAAAGGTTGCCACGGGAGATTCAAGGATTCTTCAAACATGCATGAATGAGTCAAAAACAATACCTCGGGAAAGACATTATAACATGATATATAGGTCTTCTATATTGTCCTTCCCTAGTCTGAATTATGAAGCATGCTCCCCACATGTTGACTTTTTTTTTTTTGTATTTCTTTGCCTTTGATTAAAAAAAGTGGGCCCTACCCCTTAACTCTGTTCATATTCAGCCTTTTTTTTCAGAACCAAAAAAGTTAAGGAACACTTAGGTTACGTTACTTATTTATTTAAAAGTACAGAACAGGAAGCATGAATTTAAATGGTTGATAAAGATGTAGTTGTCACTTCATCTGTTCTGAAGTCTGACCATTAGTGTCATTACAAATAGAGCTGTTTTGGCCTAAGTCTTGCCTGATTATCTATGCATAATAAGTTAAATATATTTTGGTATTCCTTGACATAAAATCCGAGGATCTTTTTGGTGCGATGAATTAAGGCTTTGTGTTGCTTTTTCTTTACTTTCAGTTCTTCAGCACACTCTTTGCACCGCTGGGCTTCTTTGCAGACAAAATGGAAAACTTCATGCCGTCCAGTTTTTGGCACCAGCTGACTCGGATTTGACCTCATCTCTGTCTCACTCAGTCATTCACGTGTACACGCACACACACACACACTTAATGAAAACACATAAACACCAATCTCACTCAAAATTCTTGGACAAAAAGTGTTTGCTCTCCTGTCTTCAGCATTACTGTCCACTTGCTGCATTGTTACTGATTATATTGGCCGGGGTTGTATCAACACAGCAAAAACACTTCTTAGATGCTCTCCAACATGCTTTTAGCTAACAGAGGTTTTCCAAGAACTGATTTGGTGAATACCACTTGCAACTAATTATTCTGTCATGTTGTTTGTATTAGTAAATTCAGGCATTTTCAGTTTTCATCAGAAAGCTACTGTTAAAATGAAATGATTAAGATCTGCATCTCTAATGCCTATTAATCATTAAGTTTGTGTCTATAAAAAGTCATAAAGGAAACTATAATTTCTCATATGATGCATCTTCTCAGATGTGCCATATAATTTATCACTCTCCCTTCTTTTTAAGTTAAAAATGTACATGTCAAGCACTCAGTAGCTGATGTAAAAATAGACACATTCCTGAAAATACAACTCTTTAAATTACTGAGAACTGAAACCTAAGACTTATTCATCCACAAAGACTTTTAAATTAAGTCTCATTTAAAAAGAAAATTGAACTTGTTGAACAATTATTACATTGTCAGAACTAATTTGTCCAGTTGTAAATTATACTGACAAATCTTCACTTTGAGAGCATTTCCATAAGAACCATTATTGAAATAAAGTGCCTTTGTTAGTATTTTATGCCACTGAACACATCTAGTTTGATTACAAATGATTCCTTAAAAATATAAACAGAACTAATAATTATTCTGTTGTTAAAGGGTTTAATGAACTGACAAACTTTGCAATGGCTTACTAATCCTTTGTATGCCCTTTAAAATTGATTGTCCATCCTTTAGCTACACCAGTTTGTGTGCAGAGTTGCGGGGATCTGGGGCCTATCGCCAATGGCCATTAAGTGGGAGGCGAGGTAAACCCTGAACACAAATTGATCAAATGTATGGTAACTGGTGACTATGTTTCATTCCAAGCTGATTTTTAAAAGTTGATGACAAAATATCTGTATTATACTACTGAAATAAAGCAAGGCATGCTGAGGACAGGAGAATGTGTTCACAACTATAATTACCTTTCAATGGGTTTGACAGCAAAAACCTACAATAAATGTCTCTTCCCTCTCATGTGTGATGTTTCTTTTTTTCTATATATACTGAAGTTGAATGAGCTCCCCTATCGATGAAAAAACTCCTACCACATGATGCTTCCTCCTCAATATGTCACTTTAGAGATGATGTGTTCAGGCTGAAACCTTTTCTAGTTAATTCCTAATTTGAGTAACAAGAATATCCCAAACAAAGAGCACATTTGTATGTTTAATGCATGGGGTTCAGTGAAAACATTGTTGAGTTGTAAAGGTTTTTCAGGATGAATGACAATTCTTTCTTCTGACAGTAAACAATCCACATAAACTTCTGTGCCCTTGGGGCAGATTTAGCTCTGAGATGTTGTTAAACTGAGATGCTGATTTGATATAACTTTGTTGGCAGATAATTATTTTGATGCCATTCTTGTTGTATGTACAGACTTCAACTGGGATCACATGTGGTGGAGGACAAAGCACCACACAAATGGTTTTAAGTATGAGTAATAGTTTAGTGTTGTTTCTTTACTGTTGGCACAATTTAGCCAATTAATCAATAAATCAAGACATTAAGCTTCATTATTTTGTCCTCTGAATGCCACAGTCATAAAGCTAAAGTATCAAAGGAGCTTTGTATCCTTAAGGATACCATAAGGTCTTTATTGGTAATAAAAGAAGTGTGACTTAGTATAAAATCAGTCAAATATTTCTAGATGACCTTTGCAAATGTAAATTGCATCTAAAATAGTAAATAGACTGAACTTGTATAGCATTTTCCAGTCATTGTGACCACTCAAAGCGCTTTACACTAGAGTCACATTCATACACCGATACGCAGATTGGTAGACAACTTGGGGTTAAGTGCCTTGCCCAGTAGCACATCGACATGTGGCAAAAGGAAGCTGGAACTGAACCTACAACCTTCTGATCACAAGACTACTTTACTCACAGAGACACAGACAAAGTATACAGACTTGTCAGGTATACTTCAAGACCTTTCCCCTATTTCCTCCTGGCCCAAAGCTTCACTTGGACAAAAGAATCTGGCCTCAGTCCAACCTGAACAATTTCATCATCAGATAAAATTAATTTTGCTGAATGACAAAATACCTAAATTTAAAATGTCTTCATTAAGATATTCAAAAGCTGAACTTTTAATACAGATCAGTGCAAACCCAGGAGCGTTTTTAATTAGTCAGAAGTTATTGCTTACAACTTTCACCTTTCTAATCTGTAAGAGAAACGAACCCACCTCAGACTACTAAAGAAATTGAAAACAGACTATTTTACTTGTAATTGACTTTTGACTTGGTGTATCATTTGGCTTTGTTTAAAGCACTTTCTCTTGGCTGTTGTTCACATTGCGTGGTCTTGAAACAATTTCTTCATTTTTAATGTTCGTAGCTTGTTGTCAAATTCATTTAGATCCATAAACCCTTCTAAAGACTTGTGTTTGAGAAGGCCTAACACTGCTGCTTTACCAGATGTTAGGCTGTCATATTTAAGATCTTGAGCCATTACAATGGTTTTTGTAATGTTTTGGCTCATTTCCTGAAAGTTGTAAGTCCTCAAGGAGCAGTATGAGACTAAGTGCTTGTGCACTGGGCTAAAAGCACAGTTGCATAGACAAGATTATAATGAGCATTACAAAAGTTTCATATGCAACAACTTAAAAGATCTGAAAAGTCTGGTTTACATAACCATTGAGCTCAATTTAATCTGATGCCTTTAATTTCTGTGAAATGGTCTTTCATAAGGTAGCTAATTAGTAAATAGAGTACCCCCATGTGTCATTTGATCTCAGTATAAATACCTGACACCTGAGAGTTTTGTTGAACTAACAGTATCATAAAGACCAGTAAAATAAGCTGGCAGGATCATGCTGTGGGAACGCATGTCAGGGAAGCTCATTACAGGGAGGGTGGACGGTGCTAAATGCGCAACAATCCTGGAAGAAAACCAGTTAGTTACTTCTTCACTTAAAAAGGAGTCATCAGATGTCCTTTTTGAAGTTTTCAGTTCATGCTCCTCTTGAAGGAGACTCCCAAAGCAGTACCTGCGTCTGAGGACAAATGTGATCCTACAGTCATGGGAGTACAATGTGGCCTCATAGAGTAGACTGAAGGGTTTGGCCATGGAGAGGTATGCATCTTCTGATCTGTTACGTCTGCAACCCAATCTCAGACAAGACAATGGTTGGATGGATAGAAATATTATAATTTATTTATTTCAGAATTCTGTTTACATATAGAGGTAACATGAAAGGTATGTGCTACATTATATCAGTAGTACCCTTGTAATTTTCCTGTATCAGATAAATTTGAGTTGGTTGGGAGCTACTTGCAAAAAATGTTTAATGGTAAGCAGTTTTATAATTAATAATAAAACAAGTTCTTTCCAATTTTGGAAATGGACCAGTTTTCAGTCTATTCTACTGTCCTGAACAGCAATTAATCCCAGAATCTATTGCTTCACATTTTGTCATTATTTAAGGCAGCCTTAAATGCATGAACATTGAAAACTACTCGACACCAACTTCTCTAGCGTTTAAACTTACTCAGCTTTGGAACTGTAATAAGCCACTGATGACAAATCCATTCTTCATAAAGTACTGACAGTTCATAAGGTTCGTCACAAACTGTCTTAAGATGAGATCACCATTGTTTTCTCAAATGAGTCTTAATAACTGGATAAAAAAAGAAATCTTAATTTCCGCCAAAAACATAGTCTTTCAGAGTCTCTTGTCTTTAACATCCCTGATAATTGTTAACAAGAAATTCCCTCAAACAAAAAAGAAACAACTTTTTGGCCACTCGCTGAAATCACCTTCCCACTACTTACTCAGGATTGGATAAGGCTCTGGCAACATATGACCCTGAATTATTAATCAATTACAATATCTCTGAAAGGCAATACTGTCTAAACATGATTTTTGTTGTAAGATAAAATTATCGGTTTTACTGCCCCCATGTAAGCTATTTTGCCAACCAATACATTTCCAATTCTCAGATATCTAGACTAAAAACAACAACATGCATGTCTATCGTCAATTATAAATGAGACATTGTCAGCAGCACTTTTCTTCTGTTACTTTAGATCCGGTATTTCTGTTATTATGGCTATGTCTCCCATCTTCAGATAAGAATGCATTGTGTCAAAGATCTAAATATAATAGTTTTATAATATATTCAACCATTTAATAACAAAAGTGTCATAAATGGTCTTGTTGTAAACTGTTCAATGCACTTCTTTTCCAGTTTCTTTCCTCCTCTCAAGGTTTAGGAGGTCCTTGCATGGAGAAGGATCAAAGCATCAAACGACAAAGCCTTTGCAGTCACAAGATCCCACTTATAGGAATCTTTAGAGCAAGTCCTTGAGCCTATTCCGGCTGTTTTTGGCCATGCCTTTTTGCTAAGTTATGTCCAACCAATCGGGCCTCTTGTGCGGTTTGCAGGTGTGAATGTCCACTACGTCCTCACAGTCTTTGCACTCCACTGCGCAGCACCACTTGAACTTGCATTCACACTTGGTAACACGTTTGACGCGCATGGTGTCGTAGCCTCGTCCACAGCACATGACCTCACAGCCATCTGTGCCTCTTGAGGACTTGTTGCACACTCTGCCAGCTGTCCCCAAAGAGCCTGTGATGAGAAGAGAATAAATGCCTGATTTGTCATAATGACCAAATAATTTAGAAACTTTGAACTGAAGGAGGTTACATTAAATAGTTTCCACTGATCATTAGTTTTTCTGCAGAAGAAAGCACTCAATAGTACTCCAATTCTCTTCAAAGTGGGATCTTTCTGACTGCATATGAGATATTGAACAGATAACTATAACCCCATTTGAAGAAAACTCGATTGTTCCTTATGTGTGATGAAAATACAACTTCACATTTCAGAATGTTTTATGTGACAAAATATTCACAAAACCCTGAACACCAAGACCCAGCATGCATCCTACACCTGTCTGTGACTGGTGTGGTTAATGAGAAGGAAAGTTATAGTAAACAATTCAACATATTAATTAGCCACATGCTTTAACAGTGTTACCCAAAAAAGTGTTTCATAAACGTCAATGTTTTTTGAAAAAGAAAAGCCTTGTTCAGTGTACAGTTATCAAACTCTGGACTGACCAGTGTATATTTTACAGACACAAAAAAATACACTTGTGTCTGTATATCATATGTCATCAACATGCTGCATTGCATAGCGATATATAAATATATATTTTTTTGCAAAGATTTCATTCTGCATAATACAGGGGGGCAACAATTTCTTATTGACCGGACATGCTCAAAAAACAATATTAATTTGGTCAGGGCACAACTGACAGACCTGTGCCTGGGCTACTTCCAAGCGGTCCCACCATCCAGATATGGAACATCATCGTATCAAAAACCATGACTAAATGTAACATACCTCAGCATAGATCTCACAATTTATTTATTATGGAATTGTTGGCATTCCACAAAATAAAATGTTTAAAAACTACTTAACAAGTAATCCTGCCAGTTGGCCAAACCAAAATACCACTTTTCCCTCACTATTCCAGAAGGTTCAGTCTACCAGGCAGAATAGTTTCAGATTGTGGTCATATACTAAAGTGGAAAATCTTAGCATCAGATAGGTAAGGTAAGTCAACGACCACTATTAAGTTAACTTTTTTTTTACAAGGTAAGACAGCATGTCCCTTTGAGTCAAAGTGCAACCAAGCTAAATGCTGGAAGGAGCAGAGGAATTTGTAAAATCAGTGCCATCACGTCCCCTGCACATGCTAACCTCATCTAATCTGCTAACAGTGAACTCCGTCACGGTCTACTGAAGGGGATGGATCTGACAACCAGGCAAAGCAAACATCAGGAATTAAAGGAGATGTGAGAGGTCAAATTATTGAACTTTAAGCTGTGGAGGAATTCAAGACTTGAGAGGATGGATTTCTACCCATTTTTTTTTTAAGTAGTGCATGATTCACCATCTGTTTGTCATTTTTCAAAACAGTGTTTCAAAGAAAATCTAGATTATGTTTTTTCCCTATGTTTTAAAGAAATACCAAAGGTCCAGGGAAATCTTTTTTTCAAGCTTTTCAGATCCTCATTGCTTTAAGAATATGCATAAACAGACATAGCTAGAATATGAGCAACGCATGTCACATTCCTTGGAGTAAGGTCTTTCTGAACCAGACACTTCACAAGTGTCTTACCTGGGCTAAGGAGAAAAGAAACTAGACTGTTGCGAGCCTCAATATCCTCTTTTCAAATGGATGTTGCATTTCGTTGTATATTGCCTAAACTGCACACTAAATGGATATATATTTCAGTAGGCTAGACATTTCCATAAAAAGTCATATTTTTCTTATTGGCTTTTTGTAATATTCAGATTTTCTGAGAAATTCTCCACAGTCAGGTGAAGCTTTTAGTTTTTATAAGCTGCAAGCCATATTAATAGAATAAAATTACCATTTTATATATCACTCTGATTAATATGAGTTTCAGTTTTTGAATTGATTTTCTGAAATAAATTCATGATCCCCAAAGTATGAGACTTTAATATCACAGTATACAGTTGTTTTAAATCAATTTGGCCATTTTGAACCAACCTTTTCAAAAATTGTTCATCAAAAACAACTTGCAATAAATTGTAACTCATTTACTTACCTGCCATCCGGTCCCTGACACAGTAATCTGGGGAGTTCTCCACATACACCAGTTCATTCTTGGTGGTTCCCTGGAAGTCCCTGTCAGCCACCCTAAAGCCAGTCCCATCCTGGTTCATCGTCACTTCAATGGCCGTGTTGTACTTCTTCCGAAGGTAGTCCCCGGTTCGCCTGAAGTCAGACATAGCCAGCCAACAGGTTCTCAGAGAACAGGAACCACTGACCCCGTGACACTTGCACTCCAGCTTCATAAAGCGCTTCACTGCCTAGAGCATGGGTCAGAGGTGACAGGGTGTTAAGCTGTTGATGTTGCCGGCTGGTGTAATCAGCTCTGCTGTTAACTCTATTTAGAACTGAATTTATATCCTAAATGTAATCGTTTAAGATCACATTTAGGATCTTAAAAGATCAATAAACTCTGTATCTTACTCTTAGTCTGCAGTCGTAAATATATAAACACAGTATTTCCTACATTCTCATTAAGGAGGTTAGGTTGTGGAATATTTGTGATTTTGGACATAATTTCAACTATTTTTATCAAGCCATGTGACAAATTGTTAGTTATCTTAATAGTCAATCATAATCAAGAATGTGTTATAAAAAATGACTACAGTATATGTGAAGGAATTTTGCAACTATTAAACAAAATAAGCAATTGACAACTCTAACTTTTAAATAATAATCATTTTGTCCCTTTCACTTATTTTCATATACAAGTACCGGTACATGTCCAGTTTTTTATGCTAATTTCCTAAAGTGAAACTCGTATAATTTATAGATCCATCACACATTGAGTGAACTTTTTCCAACTTTTATTTCTTGCATTTTTGTTTGTTATGGCTTATCTATCATACAAACTCAGAATTTGGTGTCTTATAAAAAATGAATATTGTGGAAAAGTCCAATATTTGACATTCATGATGGTACAACCTAATCAGCTAATAAACTCAAAGCAACAAAACTCTAAATGATCTCTTTCTAGGTCAGTAAGTTGTACAGTCATGGGCAAGACTACTAACCTGTCAGATATTCGGGAGACATTCATTGACACCCTCAACAAGGAGAATAAGCCACAAACAAAAAAAAATCATTGCTAAAGAAACTGGTTGTTCACAGAGTTATGAAGAAAAAGGTGCATCAGCAATAAAAATAATTGCAGACAGAGCTTCACAAGGAATGAATTGAGGCTAGAGTCAGCACATTCAGACCTTATGCATTGTGGGTAACAGACATGGGCAACAGATGTCTCATTTCTCATGTCAAGCCATTCCTCAACTAGAGAATACATCAGACATCTCATACTTGCTGAGCTGAAGAGAAAAAGAACTGAACATTTGTTAAGTGGTTGAAAGTCCTCTTTTCAGATAAATGTAAGAGGTGAATTTCATTTTGAAATCAAGGTCCCAGAGTCTGGAGAATCCACATTGCTGTTTAGTGTAAAGTTTCCACAGACAATGATGATTTGCCGTGCTTTATCATCTGCTAGTTTTGGTCCATTGTCTTTGAATTCCACAGTTAACAGCTATCTACTTGCATATTTTAGGGTGCTTCATGTTTTTTTCTGATGACAAGCTTTATGGAGATGCTGATTTAATTTTCCAGAAAGACTTGGCACCTGCACCCACTGTTGAGGTATGGTACCTTTGACAGTGGTTTAATGACCAGGGTGTTACTTTGCTTGATTGACTAACAAACTTGACTTACCTGAAGCCCATGAAAAAATATTGAATTATTTCACAGTATTCAAAGTATTTGACTTGTCTCAAAACACAATTAGGAAACGTAATTTATTTTCTGACTTGCATCAAAAGTTGTAATTCTAAAATTAGATCTGCTGCTGCTCACCATCCGACCGCATCGGTTGTTGTGGAGGTTCATCAGCGCTCGCGCATCCTTCACCATCTTTTCTCTAGCATCCACGAAGGCCTTGGCAAATTTGATGCCATAGTTGATGTTATCGCTACAGCCACCCCAGTCAAAGTAGCCCTTGTCGTCTCTTGCTTGACCCCGCTTGAGACTGTCACAGTTGCAGATTTTAAGATCGCCCTGACTGCAGGCCCTTGTAATGGCGTAGACCACTCCAGCTGAAGAAATGGCGTAAACAAATGCTGCTTCTCTGCTGCCTGTATGGAGAAACATATCTGAGCGTTAGAGAAAAAGACAGCACTTTTTATTTGATTGTCTTAAATGTCCTTTTTAATACCCTAACTCACCTTTAGTCATTTTGTTCTACTTTAGGATTTGAATTACTTAGTATTTAGTTTGAAATACAGGAACCTTTTGTCTGTATATTTTAAGTAGGAGTGCATTATCAGTCCATTTGTTCTAGATGGACCAGACAAAGTTGTGGCAACAGTGTCATGCCAAACAATTTTCCTTTTACTTTTTTTTCTGTTTTCTTTTTTGTTTTGTTTTGTTTTGGGGGTTTTTTTTCAATTTGAACAGACGTGGGGCTTTCTGGGTCTCTGAACTGTGTTTTCATTTCAGACAAGAGGAGATTCTGGGGGTTATTTGGTCTGGCTGTTCCACCCTCCTCCTGTTCTCATTCCTGCTCACGCAATGAGGCAAAGCACAGGCGATATGTCAGGGAGTGAAGCTTTGTCTGGCTGCCAGATACATCTACCCAAATATTTACATCTTCTATTACTGTTTATACATCACCAGTGTGGATCTCTCAATCTGCTTCTTGTTTTTGGAGAACATTCACTTTCCCAATCTTCTTTCATTCCAGAGATGGAAAAATACCCCCACAACACTTTCTCCTTCTGTTTGTATTCCAGGATAAAGTTGATTTAGAGTTTATTCTTTACTCATGCGGCTTTTCTGATGAAAAGGAACTCAAGCGTCAACTACATAAGCAGCCACTGTCGCACAGCAGCAGGCTGAGAAAAATCTCAGACTCACTTTGCAACATCACCCTGCCAAACACAGTGTGATCGCGGTCCAGCGTGCTGCAGTTCCAGCGGTGGTATCTGAACTGGTGCTGGCACTCTTTGATCCACTCGTTGGCCCCCTCGCTAATGGACTGCATCAGGTCCGGGTGCCGCTGGCAGAGCTGCCGCTGCTTGTTCACCAGGCCGGGAATGTTGTCACAGATCACCCGAGCACCCAGTGCTCCGATGTACCTGGGGACACAGACGATGCAAATGAAAAGTGAGCACAGTGTTTTATCAGGGTGACACTTGTCACTTTGCGATTGTTGCTGCAGATTAACTTTTGCTTTCTCCTTATTTTTTGAGTTGGCTAAGACAACAATGTTTGGATGTTGGGTTACAAAACTATTCATATATTTTATATGATGTAAAAATCTAATGGAAAGCAATCTGCCTAACAAACTTATGAGGCACTTAAATGTCTGATGGGTGGCTGGACACATTACTCATATTTAAGAAATATGATCTGTTTATATCAAAGTTTTCTATCCCAAGAAATAACACAGAAGTCTCATTATGAATAAATTTGATCAGGTCAAATGTTTTCAAACTCCAGCTTACAGGTTTAATTTCTAGCAATTAAACTTGTACTCTTATGTAATACAGCACCTGCCACATTTTTGGAAATCCTGGGGAAGCTACATGAAAGGCATAAGAATAAATTCATATTTTATTGCATTCGAGTAATCTTACACTGAAAGAACAAAAATCATTGAAAATTCTAACCTTTGAATGCATTCATTCAATTGAGAAAATTATTCCAACATTGTGAAATAATTGTTTAGACAAAATCACTGGTGTCAGAATAAGTTTTTCATCATCTGTTCCCATGATCTGATGTCTCACTTGTTTTAGCAACACTTCAAAATGGGAAAGATTAGAAAATATACCAAGCAAGCCAAATGTATGTATCTTCATAAATCAGGAAATGACTACAAGAAGCAAGCCTAAATTTTCTAATCTCTTTATTAAAATGTTTAAAGCAACTCAAGCCATGACGAACAATGAAGAGTTATATCCTAGGGTGACAGAGTCGCTATTTTAGCAATTTACTGCCAGGCTGTTTCGTACATTTTACCAGGGGTGCTGTATATGTGCATGTAGATAATGCACTTAACTACATAAGTCTTTCACAGGATGAAGTGAGTTTGGAAGAAGAAAAAACTATTGATTCTTCCACTAATTATGTTCTCAATTCACTTTGCTATATAAAGTGTTTGATTTTATACAGCTATATTTTATTTTAGCAAAAGTTTAAACTGAATTATGAACATGCAAACTTGAATGTCAAGATAAAAAGTAAAAATGTTCATTGTTTAAGTTTGTTTGTTGTTTGATATGATTGGATGTTCAGGCAGCTATGGGAAACTCCAACTGAAAAAGAGCAACAAAAAAGGAAAAATAAAAGAAAAACAAATTCACATAAAAATGTTTGACTTCCTATTAATAATTTTGCTTTCTGTTTATTATCCCTGAGTTTGTCAGCAGCCCATAAGAGTATGGATCAAATGGTGGCATTGTTGGTGGGCTTCACTTGAACAAGAGGGCAGCCATCTCCAGTATAAGTGAGAGCTCAGATCAACCATATGGCCGCACTACGTACCCCTCTCCTCTCTCTCCCTGTTTTGGCCCCTTTAAGCTCTGTTCTCCTTCCGGATATCATCCTGATGCTTAATCGCAGCCCCATTTGTGTCGCCGGGCCACTGAAACAGAAACAGACCAAGCGGGCTGTTTCCACTCCTGTTATGGCTGTACTTTCCCATTCTGACCGTGACAATCTGCCAGAGCAATAAAACGAAACAGAGGCACGACTTATGCTTATTGTGTTTATATTGTATGATGTACAGAAAGAGCCCCGAGTGTTTCCAAGAGGACACAGAGAACAAGAAAGTGGGGAGCTATTCCTATAGGGAGACTTATGGTGATCATCTTAATTACTTTAGTTGTTAAAACAACAGCAAGCAGATACTGGCAAAAAATAAAACTGACTAAAGTGTCTGTTCATGCAAACAGACACTGTGTCTGTTTGCATGAAACTGAGAACAGAACAGTTTGTTGTACCTGTACTTTATCATTCAGCATTTTTTAACTGTGACACTATTAAAAAAGGAATATAGAAGTATCACTAAAATAACAGGAAAGAGATTAGGAAAGCTAAAAGCTCATGAAATTCCATTTTCTTGCAGGTGTAATTTCAGGGTAGATTGGATTAAAGGTGCTGGTTATTCTCCAGGATTTTTTTTTCTTCTTTTGAGGGCATTTAAAATCCATAAGAGAAATCTTCAAGGGGCATTCACTCATGCACCACTGCCTGCACCTGCTACCTATACTCTGAGCTTGAGCGGTGGATAGGGGAACCTCTCTTCACACCATTAATCTTCAGAACGCTGCTGCAGGGAATATCTCAGTGTGAAGTGACATGCAGAAGAATAACATAAACACACATCCAAGACATTTCTATACAAAGTCAAAGATCTTTTAAAGACATGGGAGAGTGTACATATATAGATAAAGTAGATGAACTAGAATAGTTTTAGTAGCTAATCAATGGAAATTCACACACAAAGTTATATATATATATAGTATTTATTTGATATAATAGATTATTTGGCCTTTACATAGCACCATACAGAGATGTTTCTGACACAATGTTATGTTATGTCCATAATACAACCTATATAATCCTGGGGACGACTGATGACTTCACAGTTATCCAGCAGACAGTCCACAAGGAGAGTAAGCTTCAAAAGATCATTGCTAAAGAAGCTGACTGTTAACAGAGGGCTGTGTCCAAGCACACTGATGGAAAGTTGTGTGGAAGGGAAATTGTGTAATAGAGAATGATGCATGAGTAACAGGAACCTTTCGGAGAATTGTGAAACAAAGCCATGCCACACCACAAGGGAGATTCACAAGGTGTGGGCTACAGCCGACGTCTGGTTTCAGGAGTCAGGATGTAGGCTATAACTGTGTCAATCATCTTAGGCCATGCCTGAACCTGAAACAACATCCAAAGCACCGTACATGAACTGAGGAGAAAAAGGACAAAGCTGTTGTTCCGTGGTCAAAAAACAATTTTCTGATTGAAGATTGTTTTGCATTTCATTCGGAAATCCAAGTCTTTACATGCTTGTCCTAGCAGAATCTTGTCACTGAGCAGCTCTCTACAAGGAAATTTGACAATACTTGGACTTGGCACCTTACCCTGCCTAATGACTACAGTATCACTGTGCTTGATTGACCAGAACTTTTCTTTGACATTTGTTGTCCTTATTCAATATTTAAATTTGATGATAAACTGAATTTTAGGTTTTTATTAGCTGCAGCCCATAATCATGTGTGCCATGAGAGTTTTAATTTGAAATTGAATTACTCAAAAAAATAACTTTAATTTATTTTTACTTTAATTTACAGGGATGTGAATAAATTCCCCCTCAACCCATCTCCCCCCCAAAAAGATAAATCAAAAAATTTTGCAGCAGCTACATTAAATTTGTATTTTACATGTCCAGTTACATAAGTTCAAAAATAATGCTTCAAGATCTCACTCACCACCACGATGAATCAACTCTGGGTGTGAAAATGAGTAGGAGCAGAATAAAAATGGGCTTGGCATGATGTTGCCTCTTTGACCCATTTCTAATCGCCATCGCACTGCTGTTGCCTGATATGCTCCTGGTGTTCATTGGGGAAATCATAACTCCTCTTCTCATGTGTTGGTAAAAGACGTACAGTCAGATGTGAAAGTCCCCGGTGACTGTCCGCCGTCCATCATCGGCGGATAAAAAGAATTTCACAACGAGGAAAAAGTGGTTTCACTCTCCATTAGCTTTCCAAAGACTATAATTAGAGCGAAGTTTGGATCAGCACATCTGTAACCACCTTCATTGGCACTAGAGATTGATCGTAATGTGTGATATTAAGTGCGCCGTCGCCAATATATGGGATTAGGTTTAGTTCCCCGGTTGCGCCTCAAGATGAAGCTCAGAAAAGTTGGAGGGACTCAAAATCGACAGACTCAACTAATAACACAGTCCAGTGGGATGAATATCTGAAACTGGGACAGATCCAGTGCTCGCCTTTCCACCAGCAGCCGGGAAAGAAGATGCGCTCAGAGAGGCGCAGCGTTCTGCTTTGGTGCGTCAGCTGTGCGCCACCCCTCACTTCTTCCCTCACCCTGCCCTGACTTCAAAAATTACAAACAGCGGTTGTAAATTTGATTTGAACTGAAAATCATTTTAAAGTGTGATGAACTTTAGCAAACAAAATTCTGTTTTCAACACAAACTTTGTATGTCATGAGGTGCGGTGTGAGGTGGAGTGGCAGACGCTGAGGATCCAGGTGAAAAAACGGAGTTTAATGATGAAAATGTCTGAATATCCAAAACAGTAAAAAAAAAAAAAAAAAAAAAAAAAAAAAAGAAAAAAACCCTGTCAGCACAGCAGAGCGGGAAAACAAAGCTCAGCACTGGTAGCACAGGTTACCGGAGGACAGGAAGACAGACTGGTGTAGGCTATACGACAGATCATAATCCGATTCGAGATCCATTTCTTCCAGCAGCAGCGGAGATGGCAGGATCTCTACGTCCCTGTAGAGATCCGGCTGAGCCAGCTCCAACTGCTGCTGGATCCATACCTCCTGGTCCTGCTGAGCCATGAGCTGCTTCCTCACCTCGGTCTGGTCGGGTCCTTCTGTCATGAGCTGTGGTGTTGGTGGTGAGGCAGGCGCTTGAGACCCAGGTAGAAATGGAAATGGTGATTTTAATGGTGAGAATAGGTAAATAGAAATCCAAAAAAGTCCAAAACCCCAGCAGCTACACAGGTAGCAACGTAGCAAACGAATGGACTGACATCACTCACTGAGGACATTAGACGAGGACCCGACAAAGACACAGACACACAGGTGACACTAAATCAATCAATCAATCAATCAAATTTTATTTGTATGGCACATTTCAGCAGCAAGGCATTTCAAAGTGCTTTACATCATTACAAACACAGAAACACAATGCAACATAGAATCAACAATCAAAACACAGCATAAATACACAGGAGGTAATCAGGGAACTAGACACACCTGGGAGTAATGGAGGGGAGATAGGACAATGAAGAGACTCAAGGACACCGAAAACTCAGAAATAAACACAGAAAAACACAGATCACGACACTGTAAGCATCCTTCCACAGATTGAATAGTTCCCAGACTTTTAAGCATATTTTTTGTGTTTTCTTTTCTTGTCATTTTTGTTTTGTTTTGTTTTTTCACCTTCCTAGCTTTTGGTGTTTCGGGCTACCTCTGTATTATCAGAATCAAAATCAGGCAATGAAAAGCAGTTGTTAATTATTCCTCTCATTGTATTGTACAAATGTGTTTATCAGGAAAATAGTGTAAAAATAATATACAGCCTTATGCATAACGCCACACAGCTAAAGCAGTTCTCAGTAATTTGAGAAAATATGGGACAAAACAAACATTCAGAAAACCAGAAGTTTCTCCAAAATGAACGAAGAGACAGTTGCTCTTTAGTGGATCAGCCACTAAAGATACCGATAGCAATAATGAAGGAGTTGCAGGACTTTCTGCCAAGCACTGGTTTTGTTGTCCATGTGACAAAAATATTATGTTAGATCCACTTTGATGCACGGAATGAAATCTGTCTTTACCTTCACCATTCCAGCAGACACTGGAGGATTTTGAGGCAAAAACTGTTCCTCTTCAGCTCAGTGTTTAGATGATTAATTAAAGTTCTAATGAAAATGAAAAGAAGATAAACCATTATCATTAAAACAAAAAAGCTTTAGCTATTTTATATATATCTAGGATTTTTGAGGGTGCTGTTTTTTGACAAACTGTTAAATTCCTTGTAATCCTTCTTTCATAAATAGTGGTATTGGGGAATCTGCCTGGCGCATGTGAGGCTAAATTTAGGTTATTTCAGAAAGGATATGTTTTATTTTCACCATGACTGCAATTCCACAGGAGTTGATTTCTAACAATCACTTTGCTTAAAACCTTGTGTTTTATACTACTGCACCCATATGGAAGTGTTTATTTGCATTAATGGCATAACAGCTCAGACTATGTGCCAAGCCTTAATTTTAAGCTAATTTCTTTCACGAAAGCAAAAGCTTCTAAATATATTTTCCTGAAGAGAGAGGAAAGGATACTTAAACCAAAATTAAGAATTTTCTGGCCCTTAAACAGAGAAACTTTACAAGTGAGCAGAATTGACAGAAATAAAAATCTGAATCTTTCACTTAAGTCAAAGGTCAGACCTAAATTGGTTATTTAAATTTACAGTTCTAAAACACAAATGTGGCATCTTAGGTGTCCCTTGGCACACTTTATCTCTGTCATTTCTTTTCTTGTTCAGTTTTTCCCATGTTTGGTCTTATGCCCATAATAGCCTCTCTATGTTAGAAAATGATTAATAAGTCAATGAAGATGCCTCCATGCCGTGTGCTGCAGGGAGAGGGGAGTAAAATATCCTCCCCTTAGTTCCAAGCACTTGAACCTCTCTTGTAATGCCACCAGAGTGCATGTTTGTAGTTCAGCTCATATCAACAGTCCCAGTCCAGAGACGGGTTTGTCTGGAATCATCTGACCCACCTCAAGGACATTTTCAGCTCATGTCCCCGAGACTTCAGTGAGTCACTTAAGTATACGTGACAGGTAGAGATAGGCCCAGAGAAGAGATACGACGTTCCTGCTGTGTGCAGATGAAGTGCAAGAGGTCATTTTAATCAGTGCAAATCCATGGGTGTTAGTGCTGGATCTAGGTAAAGGTCAATAACAATGCAGCTGCCTAAAAATACTTCAGCTCAGACAGCCACTGCAATAAGGCTGATCTGCGAGCTTGGATGTAGTTATGAAATACGTTACCATACAATCCAAAAATTCTTTATTCTAAAACAAAGGCCCATCATGCATTCTATGCAGTGCAGTCACCAAGCATGCTCTTTCTGTTGCCCAGCTGTTTGTCCTTCTTTGGTAGTCAGAGCTAGATCTGGAGCCAAAAAGGGATCCTCATTACATGTGACCCCTGCTTTCTTTACCCTGGGACGAGCTATGGATTTTACAGTGACAACTCTATAACAAATTGCTTTACAGGCAGCAGGTGATGGTGGCCATACCACTCATCATCCAGCCCACCCTCTACTGGTGACTCGCTTTGAGCCAGCTCCAGCTGTGGTCTTTAAAGGGCCATGTGTGGGGTCCTTGCTCCTATTCTGGACCCATTAAATCCCTGGAGATAAATTTAGATTGAAACAGACAAAAAGAAGAAAATTGATAGGGTAAAATAATGACAAATAGTTATCATATCTTACAAGTCAAGAGAAGCGACAGCATCAAGTTCATAGAGAAAACATTTGTAGGGTATTCTGTTCTTCCTTGAGGCAAGTCTTTAAAAAGAAGGCTGTAAATTTATGGTTTAACTCCTGACAGGTTATGTGCTCCCTGCTTGACCTCAGTTCCACAACATGGAACTGCAGATATGTGGTCAGCTTGATGTTGTAGAGCAAGTCAGCATTTGGGAAATCTACACTAAACAAATATGTGTCTGCAGCAGTCATTTTCAAGTTCAACTTCATTTATTTATGGATCTACACATTCATGCCCCCTAAATCTTCCATATTTTCACCTGTTATAACCACAAACCTCATAATATTTTATTAGGATTTCATGCAAGAGAGACACAAAGTAATTTATACTGGTGAAGTGGAGGGAAATTTTTATCTTTTTCAATTTCATTTACTCCTACAAGTCCTTTAATATATCCTCCTGAGACCCAGCAATACATTTTTGTCCTCTGTGGAGGACATAGGTTTTTTTGTTCATAACTCTGAAACCATACATGCCACTGTGTTAAATCCTGTTGGTCCTTAGAGAGGACATCCTGGGCCTCAAAATGTGTTCATATTTGCCACAAGAGAGTCCCGATGTCCTCTCCAAAGGACATACTGTAATAAATAAATAAGAACATGTTTTGAAACTTTTTCAATTGTAGTGATGTTTTTTCACTCCAAAGAGTCATGTAGTGAAAAAAAAAAAAAAATTCAAAAACTTTTTTTTTTCTGGGTCTCAGGAGAAAAATATGACAAAGTGTCTTGCACTTTGTCATATTTATAAACAGAAGTTTTTGTCTTTGTGTTTTGTAGCTTCTAACTGGAGTTCTTCCAGCCTTGGATTCATTGGTTACTTTGGATTCCATTTTTGAATGATGGCTTAAGCAGTGCTCCATGTGAAGCTTACGACATTGCTTTACAATCTAAACCTGCTTTTAACTTCTCCACAATTTGACTTCTGGCCTGTCTGCTGTTTGTTCAATCATGGCCTCTAAAATTACAAGCAGGTGGACAATATTTAATAACTATAGAACTTTTGAAGGCAATTACACTGTATCTTATATAGTATTATTATATAGTGGTATCAAAGTAGGTGGCCTGATACTTATAATACATACACTATTTTTCACATTTTGAATCAATCTTTATTACCTTTCCTCTATTTTACAATCATATGGCAGCTACTCTGTCATAAAATCTTTATTAAATATATTGAAGTTATGTGAGAAAACTCTGCGACAGACTGGCGACCTGTCCAGGGTGTACCCCGCCTCTCGCCCGGAACGTAGCTGGAGATGGGCACCAGCAACCCTCCCGACCCCATTAGGGACAAGGGTGAACAGAAAATGGATGGATGGATGGATGTGAGAAAACCTTAAACATTAAGTTCCATCAAACTTTTGTTGGACTTCACTGTAAAGTGTTTCATCACAAGCTTGTATCTTTTTATCGTATTTTGACTCTAGAATGTTCAAACTAACCACAGAATATCTCTTCTTTATTTATTATTCTCTTGCTTTCTTGTAGATTCTTGCTATTGGGTAACACATGTCTGCGGTATTTCACTTTTGTGAACAAAAGCCTCTATTTGTGCTTCAATATTGCACCCTAACAAATATGTAAACGAATATTTATTAATGGTCACTAACTGTTGTATGCAAACAGACTTCATGTGAAATACAAAATTTTCTGAGATGTTCAACGAGAAGTTCTTACAGCTTGTCACTTTCCGACGGCGGCACTGCGTTGAAAGGAAGGGAGGCAAGGCAACAAGGTATGGTGGAAAGAGCTTTATTGGTGCTGCAGGTCACCAGTACACCGACACCCATTTCTTACCGAGAAGCACAGCAGCTGGCTTTATCCCCGGGGATTCTTCCACCCACACCAGGTGAAGGGGTGACAAACAATAAATAATTTACAAACCCAACACAAAATAAATGGTACAAATAAATATTTACATGCATGCAAAGTAGAAATGAACTAATCCTAAAGTCAATCAAGAAATTAAATCAAACTTAATATAACTTCAGAACATGACCCTCCTTGTACACACGGTATGCTCCACCCTCCTAAGGAGACACACCAGAAAAGTAAAACTCAATTAACCCAACACAAACAAACTGAAATAAAGAAATGAAACTAAAAGTACTTGTTTTGTAAATAAATATCAATAGTCAATAGGGATGGAGTCCCTGGTCTCCATCACACAGCTCATCAGTGTGAGCTTGTGTTTACAGAGGCCCGAGAAGCTGAGAAGATGAGGCTTTACAGAACGACTAGGCGTGCCTGTTCTGGATTTAGGATGCAGCTTTTCTGTCCTACACTGGAATGTTAATTAGGTGAGCTGAATGAAAGAGAGGTGACCCGTTCCGTTAACCAGCTAACCCTTTTCCCCAAGAGCCAGGAGGGGGATTCAATGTGTCGGAAAAGCCAAGTCAGCAAGTGCCTGTGTGGGTGTGTGTGAAGGAGACACAGAAACAATATGTGCTCTGACATTGCTGACTAATCTTCTCTTAATTTTCTTTTCTTAAGTAGCTTCACTTTTCACAGCGTACCACACAAGCACTGTTTACTGATTGAAGCAACATCGGGTATTAAACAAAATAACATTTCTGTCCACTTGTAAAATTTCACAACTTTTCCATGCAAACAAAAAGCTGCTTTTGATGTTTGAAGTAAAAGAAGGATTTCAAACAGGAAAATTGACTGTGCAGCTGACTGTGCCATGCTGAAACATTCAACTGAACTCAAATATGTACACTCAACAAAAATATAAACGCACCACTTTTGTTTTTGCTCCCATTTTTCATGAGATGGACTCAAAGATCTAAAATTCATTCCAGATAAACAATATTACCATTTCTTTCAAATGTCCACAAATCTGTCTAAATGCTTGATAGTGAGCACTTCTGCTTTGCTGAGATAATCCATCCCACCTCACAGGTGTGCCACATCAAAATGCTGATCTGACATGATTAGTGCACAGGTGTACCTTATACTGCCCACAATAAAAGACCACTCTGAAATGTGCTTTTTTTTTTTTGCTTTATTGGGGGTCTGGGGACTCAGAATCAGTCAGTAGCTGGTGTGACCGCCATTTGCCTCATGCAGTGCAACACATCTTCTTCGCATAGAGTTTATCAGATTGTCAATTGTGGCCTGTGGAATGTTGGTCCACTCCTCTTCAATGGCTGTGCGAAGTTGCTGGATATTAGTGGGACCTGGTACACGCTTTCATATACGCCAGTCAAGCACATCCCAAACATGCTCAATGGGTGACATGTCCGGTGAGTATGCTGGCCATGCAAGAACTGGGACATTTTCAGCTTCCAAGAATTGTGTACAGATCCTTGCAACATGGGGCCGTACATTATCTTGCTGAAACATGAGGTGACGTTCATGGATATATGGCACAACAATGGGCCTCAGGATCTCATCACGGTATCTCTGTGCATTCAAAATACCATCAATAAAATGCACCTGTGTTCTTCGTCCATAACAGATGCCTGCCCATACCATAACCCCACCACCACCATGGGCCACTCGATCCACAACATTGGCATCAGCAAAGCGCTCACCCACACGACGCCACACACGCTGTCTGCCATCTGCCCTGAACAATATAAACCGAGATTCATCCGTGAAGAGAACACCTCTCCAACGTGCCGGACGCCATCGAATGTGAGCATTTGCCCACTCAAGTCTGTTATGGCGACGATCTGGAGTCAGGTTAAGACCCCGATGAGGACGACGAGCATGCAGTTGAGCTTCCCTGAGATGGTTTCTGACAGTTTGTGCAGAAATTCTTTGGCTATGCAAACCAATTGTTTCAGCAGCTGTCTGAGTGGCTGGTCTCAGACAATCTTGGAGGTGAACTGCAGGATGTGGAGGTCCTGGGCTGGTGTGGTTACACGTGGTCTGCTGTTGTAAGGCTGGTTGGATGTACTGCCATATTCTCTGAAACGCCTTTGGAGACGGCTTATGGTGGAGAAATGAACATTCAATGCACGAGCAACAGATCTGGTTGACATTCCTGCTGTCAGCATGCCAATTGCACGCTCCCTCAATGCTTCCGACATCTGTGGCATTTTGCTGAGACAAAACTGCGCATTTCAGAGTGGCCTTTTATTGTGGGCAGTATAAGGTACACCTGAGCACTAATCATGTCAGATCAGCATCTTGATGTGGCACACCTGTGAGGTGGGATGGATTATCTCAGCAAAGCAGAAGTGCTCACTATCAAACATTTAGACAGATTTGTGGACATTTGAAAGAAATGGTAATATTGTTTAACTGGAATGAATTTCCAGTTAAACAAAGGGCTGCACAGTGGCGCAGTTGGTAGCACTGTTGCCTTGCAGCAAGAAGGTCCTGGGTTCGATTCCCGGCCGGGGTCTTTCTGCATGGAGTTTGCATGTTCTCCCTGTGCATGCGTGGGTTCTCTCCGGGTACTCCGGCTTCCTCCCATAGTCCAAAAACATGACTGTCAGGTCAATTGGTTTCTCTAAATTCTCCCTAGGTGTGAGTGTGTGTGTGCATGGTTGTTTGTCCTGTATGTCTCTGTGTTGCCCTGCGACAGACTGGCGACCTGTCCAGGGTGTACCCCGCCTCTCGCCCGGAACGTAGCTGGAGATGGGCACCAGCAACCCTCCCGACCCCATTAGGGACAAGGGTGACCAGAAAATGGATGGATGGATGGATGGATGGAATGAATTTTAGATCTTTGAGTCCATCTCATGAAAAATGAGAGCAAAAATAAAAGTGTTGCATTTATATTTTTGTTGAGTGTATTACTCTCCAGCTTATGTTAAGAGTAAAACTCATTGGATCAAGACAAACAACTCAGTATACATACTGAATTCTTTGTAAAATAACATGTCATGTAAATATGTAAAATATAAGTAAAATGTAATTCTAAGAAAACTAAAGGAATAGTGTTGCATTATGATGAAAAAAGTCAACCGAACAAAAACATATGAAACAGTGGCCTCTGGCGGAATTTCAAGGACAGTGCAACTTTGCAACTATTGCTAATAGTCATTAAAGAGATAAGCAACTTGTTCCACCTTAAAAATAGAAAAAAAATAACACATTAATTTATTTTTATTGCCCACTTTGTCCTATTCAATGTTTCCTAACTTCCAGATTCAGCGTCTATCCCAGCTGTCATAAGGACAGACCCAGTGGACCAATCATCAGGCCATCACAACTCCAATGCCCAGGTAAAGAATTAAAGTACTTATAAATTCTGTACAAAAGAGGCCATAATGGTTTAACACATCAGACTGTTGTTGTTTTATGGAATATACACAAACCTTATAAGGTTGTCAATTACAACATACACACTTTAACTTTGAGAGTAGTTTATTAAATATGTCACTTTTCAACCAGCATGTAAAGCATGTGATAAAGGCAGAAATAATCAACATGGCAGAAGAACCCTGATACTAATTATAGCAAAGGTTTATAGTTAAGTAATGCAGGATTCCGCTAATGACAAAGGCATAACATTCAACTTTAAAATCTCTTCCAACAGTAACTGCATGTAATCATTCTCTTTGATAAACATCACTACGCAAAGAGAATATCAAAGAATCAATGTAGATGTCATGTATGATTAATAGACTCTGAAACATTCATAACTTTTAATACTAAGACTGTACAATAAAATAAGACTTGGTAGCACATAAACGTCTGTAAAACTTGTAGTATTCAATGATGATTTTTTTTTATACATTAACCAGCAAAACACTTCAGACTCATGTACGGGGATCGAATGAGAGCTCATTAGTGTGGATGTACTTTTTTTTTAGATGTTAGACTTTACTTCTTTATTGCCACCTAAAATGGTGCCTCTGTTGATGTTTAAACTACATTTAATAAATACATATAACAATATGAGAGGGATTTTTGTTAAAGAACTAATATAAATTCTGACTTGTGTAAGTCTCAGTTATAACCATTAGATGATCCCGCAATTAAGTATCTGAAGGCTGAACAATGGGTTAATTTGATGAAACCACCATGTCGAGTTCTTTGACGCCCTCCTGGTTTGAGCTGAGGCCACAGCTACCGGACAGGGGGCTCTCTGAGAAATGGCTGCCAGATTTTGGAACGGCTGCTGGAGAAAGCGGAGCCTGGGCCAGACCGGGTTTCTTTGGAGGAATAGGCGGGGGGTTTCCCCTTTCCACCCTGGAGATGGTTGGTGATCGGACCCCCTGTGGAACTGCCCCTGTGGCCCTCCCAGTGGCAGGAGACAGGGGTGCTGCAAGGCTACGGTAGTCTGTACCAAACGGGGAGTTATTTGGTGTGCCCTGTTTCATCGACCCGCTCTGCTGGACGGAGGTAAACCGGGACAGAACCTGAGTGACTGTGCTCCGGGCCATTTGCTTGACTGGGCTGGCCTCAGGAGACGAGCTGCTGGTCACAGGGGAGAGCTCTTTTGGTGAGAGCAAGGGGACAGGTTGAGCAGGCTGGAATTGTGAATCCGGCTCAAAGGAACTCTGGAACTTGTGCCACGCAGCATGGAAACGCTGGTTGATCCCAGCCTGATATGGAGACTGGTATCCTCCCTGGCTCACACTGCCTGTGGTGCGTTTGGCAAGAACAGGCGAAGTGCATGGCGAGGAACGAGACTGAGGCGTAAACACTGCACCGGAGTAAGAAAGCGATGTTTGCGTCTCATTTCCATTCTGACAGGACGTCTTCTCTGCATGTATGCTTGATATATGAAACCCATTGGCCTCCCCTGGACAGTAAGATCGAGGCTTTGGCTGTTCAGATGCATGGTCTTCTTCAATGTCCTCAACCTTAATGCTGTCCACTGATAAGCTTCCTGCAGGAACCTTTCTAACCCGATCTCTTCCTGTTGCCTCATTTGAAGAGGCAAAGACTTCTTGCACTTCTTCCAGCTTCCTCTTCAGCTCTTCCACCTTATCATAAATTAAATTCATTGCATGAGATGAAGTAATTTAATGAAAGTACTCCACCACAAGGTACAGTTTGTCAAAGTGTTCACACCTGTTGTTGTAGATCGGAGCAATGAGCTTCTTCCTTCTTCAGCCGCGAGCGAAGCTGTTCCCGTTCTGTGTCGAACTCAGCAAGCTGCTCCTCCACCCTTGCCTCCATCCTCAGGGCTCGCATCCTTTCCTCGTCCAGCTCCTTTTGCAGAGTCTGACAGGCATCTTTTTCCTAATTATATAAAGCCAACTGTTTATAACAGAATCAAAAGGATGAGGTACTTGGATTCAAAATGTTAGGACCTTGTCAAGTTTGCGGTTCAGCTCCGTCAGGCGGTGACCCTCCTCCAGAGCCCTGGCACTCGCCCACTTGCACTCTTTAGCCAGAGCACAGGAGAGCTGCTTGTGCTGAGCCCGTTCTTCTTCGAGCTGCTCAGTAATCCGTCTCTGCTCCTTTTCCAGACGGCGGACCTGACTCCGCTCAAATTCCAGCTGCAAGCGAAGACAGTTTCATGCCATCAAGAAACAGTCATTAGTTGGAAGACATTTTGTTTCCTGTCTATAACCCAGCTCATATTGTAAAAAATTCAGTCAGTCATTCAGTTTCTGGCTGAGGCAAATGTCTTTGAAACAAAGCACCTGTTGTTGTAAGCGCTCTCTCTCCTTTTCCAGGATGTAGGTGACATCATCTCCCTCTGCTGTGTCCTCAGCATGCCTCCTCTTTTCCTCCTCCAGGTCTGCAATAACCTAAAGCAAACACAAAATAGAACAAAAAGTCATCCTGAACTAGGCATCTACGTCTTGTGGCTCCAGAGTTGCAGAGTGACTCGTTGTACCTTCCACACGGCTCTTCATAACTTTGGATAAAATTGATAAATTATAGACTAATGTTTTTAAAGAGGAATATAACGAATGCAAGTTTTTTACAGATTTTTAAATTTTGTTCTATTATATAATAACTGAGTAACATTGATTGAAATGTCCTACTGTAGAAACTCATCAAAAATTATGAGATGTCCTTCTTCAAAGGTCAGGTAACATTTGTGGCTCGAAATGAGTTTTACGAAGCTGGACTGAGGGCAAAAATGGCTCTTTGGATTGTAAAGGTTGTAGGTCCCTGTTATGGGGCAATTTAATATTCTCAAGATATGAAACCTGTTTCTCAAAACCTGTTGTTGTAAACGCTTTCAAAAAACCTTAAAATAATCTAATTACTTTTCGTTAATATGGAACAGTACAATTATTTTTTACAACTGCTAATTAACCCATTTATTAATCAAGATATAAAGAATATTATTTTTTATTTGGATACCAGGGATTACCGGTACTTTAAACTGAGAATAAATATTTGCTAAAATAAAAGTCTGAGCAGGTTTTATTACACAAAATTATAAACGTTCAGTTAAGTTTCACTGGTTAATTACAGTAGTTGGGCTATCTCCTGAGGTAGCTAGCCTGCAGTTTGCTGCTTAACAGACATGTCAGTAAACTAATAAACCTTTGGTTTGAAATAGCAGAACTTTAAGAGGAATGCTACATAGTTCCTTTTATTTTTTGCAGCTGGAAACATTTACATCTGAATTTGTCAACTGACTGGCAGGAAGTTCACAGCAACATGTAGGGACACAGCTCTCCTACATGCTCCACATAGCCTGAGCTATTTCTGGTCACTCCATTTGTGTCTCTCTGACATCTCATTAATACCTGGTACATTAGTGTCACAAATTTCCCACAAACCATCACATAGCTGAAGTGACATATATGAACCACTGATATTTGTTAATGCATCTGAACCCAGGATTGTATTGGAAAACCTGTGCTGCCATCTAATGATTGGCTATACACATGATTGTGTTATACACAATTAAACCTAATTTTACTCATTTTCCTACTTAAAATGAGAAGGAATTATTAATGTGTATGATATACACATTAACAATCTCTAATTAATTTATAATCAGTTTGGTGTTAAAAAGACAAATAATGTTTTGTATACCACTGTAAATAAATTCAGGCAGTAAAGGCTTAAAAGCAAAGGTTTGACAAAAGGTTTTAGGATTTTAGCCCATGCCTGCCAGTGAGTTTGGTTGACTGCATCAAAAAGTAAAATTGATCTTGCTTCAAAACACTGTATATATTATGAAGTGCAAGTGCCCCAGATACTAAATAAAAATATCTGCCATTTACTCAAGTTAGGTTTTGAATCCAAAATGAATATTTTATTCTGTTTCACTCAGCCTGTTATGAACACCTTTTGAATGTGTGTGCTGAAAACATAAATGTGTATTTAATCATGTTCCTAAAAACCCAACAGACTGTGATGGAAGTGAGATTTAATTTAATAGATTTGAAAATGTTGCAGTTAAATGAACAGGTTCATCAATCTTTTTATTTGTGTGGGAAACAAATCCATTATCACATCACACATAAGCTTACACTGCTTTCACACAGATTTTTGTTTGAAATAGAAATAACCACCAGTGCTCTATTTGTTTTAGTTTTTACATCAGTTACTTGGTTTGAATCTCTTAAAATACCAAGTATTGGAGCTCACCCTCCTGTGCCTGCTCTCAGCTGCAGCCAGCTGGGCCAGCATCTTCTCTTGCATCTTCCTGCAGTGGCTCACCACCAGTTTGAGAACCACCAGAGGGTTGGAGGTGGGGGAGGAGTGACCAGGTTCCTTATTTGGGCCCCCAACAATTTCATTGTCTCTCTGCAAGGCGTGGAAGGGGTCACTGAGGTTGTACCTACCATAGCGCTCCTGGATGAACAGCTCCTTACATTGGGCCTGAGGAGAAGACAAAAAGAGGAGTCAGACTTTTATTTGCAGAGATTTAGTAACTCGGTCATGCTGTGTGATTCTACTCTTAGGCTCTTGTATCTCAGACCCAGAGGGAAGATTTAAACTGCATATGTAAACTTTTAAACACATGCTGGAGGAAATCCACAAAGCGTTGCAATCTCTTCCTTTTTAGCAGATGTTTTGCTCACACTTTACTTAATCTCTGCACTGGATTCACAAAGCAGATGGCACTACTAAATATTTACACACAAAAAAAAACGCCTTTAAAGTTCAGGAAATGGGAGTAACGTGCACCTATTTCTGTGTCAGGTCAATGTTGTCTTCTCTTCAGCCACACTCATTGGAAAAATGTTTTAGGGTTTCATTGTTTAAATTAACAGAGAACTGCAGGTCATGTAGAAGGTTTCTCCTAAACTTTTAAGAACATCTGTCAGGTGGAATCACATCAGAATGACGTTTCTACATTCAAAAGTGATGCTAAAAATTGTAAAAAAATAAAAAAATGGTGTAACAATTAGCCATTTTAAGTGAGTCATTCTAATTGTAGTGCATGTGATTGTAAAATCCTTAGATAGTGTTTTACAAGCATGCTAAACCAGCCTGTAATTAAATCCAAATAAAAAAAAGAAATACTTGTATATTGTTTATGCGCGTAGTTAGCAAGTAGACTTGGCTCAAGTTGCTGGGTGTTGTCTGTGTGCTCACAATCTTATCCATTCCAACATCTGTTGGAATGTTTTGTATTACAAGGTTTTATTCTGCATTTCAAAAAGCATCTGCATGATTTTAAGCACAATTTAGACATTTAATTTAACTAGAAATTAGCACCTCACTGAATAGATTAGGAATTACAAAGACAAACTGTGATATGATAAAAATCTAAACTACAGTCAAGGAAAACATCATATGTAAATTCTAAGAAATGTACAAGTGAAAAAGATAATTAAAAATAATACTACAGGCGTGTTGTATTTGATGCAATAACAGAATATTTACAAGAATATAACGCAGGTATTTAAGCAACTAAATTAGGTTCTGTGATAGAAAGTCTGATAGCTGCTGGGAGAAAATTCTTCCTTGTGTAAAACCTCTGTGCTTTTCCCAAAATTCAACCAGCATGACAGTTTTTTCCCCTTATTACTAAAATTTTTTATCACTAAAATGTTTTACAGGCTTTCATTAGATGGTGTATTTTTCATGCAACTCCATAACACAAATAGCTCAATAATTTAAAATAGTGTTTTATGATGTAATGTTATTTGCTTTTGCTGTAATCTATACTAATATGCATAAGTATAGGTGGCTATTTCATGCATAATTCATAACTTAAATGTTGTCAAAATATATCAGCACAGAGAGACGCCAAGTGCTTATTAGTAGTGGTGCTATGTTAGAATCAAATCTGCATTTAGCATGAGAGTGCATTAAAAACTCAAGTTTTTTAATGCATTTATTACCTGCAAATAGCTTAATCAGGTTGTTTTCCCAGTGTTGGGAAATTTCAATTAACTCATCTCGGACTGAGTTTTAGCAATTTCTGTGACTGATATCTAACCCGTGTTCAGCACAGTTTTATCCACAACGATTACATCAATGGAGTTGTTTTAGAATAATAATTCACACAACTTTATGAATCTGTTTAGTGCTGACATTATGCATTACACTGAAAGTGTCCGAGAAGCTACTAAATAAATTAGTAGTTGCCAGATTAATCAAAATCTTCAGACTGCAAAACTGCATGACATACTTATTAACCTCTTCCAAGTGAATTTTATTTGATAATTTAAAAAATCCAGTTATCACTTGAAGTTAACAGAAACTGCTGTTGCTTTGCTTTCATTAAAACAGGAAATAAAATTCTGCATTCTGCACGGCATGATCACCATCTCAAATGACTTAACAGATCTAAAACAGCAGATAATGGAGGAGGAACAGAGAGAGGAAACACTTCAAAAACACAAGAAAAATGGTGCTGAGTGGAGGAAGGAGCAACAGATGGTGTGAGTCTGTCTATCTTTAGCAGGACAGCTGCTCCGCACTGGCCTTTGTCCAAGGTAGACCTGCTGTCTGTTTAATTCATGACAAAAAAAGAGATAATGGCGGCGAGACTTTTCAAGTTCAGCAGATGCCTTTAGGCCCACTGTGAAAAGGGGGGGCTGGCGTGTGAGTGAGGAGAGAAAGATGGTTTAGGCCAGCAGAAGAGCTATATCTTGGTGAGATTTCAACAAAGCAGGATCAGGAGATTAGAGAAAACACTATATCCTGCTTGACAGAGGGAATCGCAGAGTTCCAAAAGAATGATACCAGGCTGACATTAGAAATTAACCTTAAGTCAAGAAGAATTTAGATACATTTCTGCATTGTAATATTTACCCTCTCAGTTCTTTAACTGAATGTTTTTTACCCACCAACCTACTTTTTTCTCTCTTTAATAAAGGATTGTTTACGGTGGACTCATTCTACACAATCCTCTAGACTTCACTGCAATTCATTAGCTGAAAACACAATTATGCCAGGAGTCGGTGAGGAATTAAAATGACACACTAAAAAATAATTTGACTTAATGTGGATGTGTCACTATAGAACAAAACCCACTTGTATCAGTGCCTTCATTAAATTATAAAAAATTTAGAGTGCACATTGTGACTGAGAAGTGCTCAGCAGATGCCAGTTCTACCAGGTGTTTGCTAATTGCTGCCGCCGCTAGTCTGGAGGAGCTTAGCAGAGAAGGTTCAGAAGTTCAACTTGGAGACTGCAGCTTTTGGCTTGTAGGCAGCACTTTGTGAAAGCAAGCACTAAGGCAACCCTGTATGGCTGCCATGGGAAATTCAAGGTTTCCTCAAACATGTTTGAAAATAATTAAAGCAACA
The DNA here is from genome assembly GCF_001444195.1 of Xiphophorus couchianus. Lineage (NCBI taxonomy): Eukaryota > Metazoa > Chordata > Actinopteri > Cyprinodontiformes > Poeciliidae > Xiphophorus > Xiphophorus couchianus. The sequence continues at coordinate 9,885,744 of NC_040247.1, forward strand.
CTCTAAATATCTTTTTAATGATGAAGTTGCATTATAACATAACAAATAGCTAAAGAAAATTCTATTTTACATAATGTCCCACATTTAAGGGTTTTGCACACATCTTTATCAGGGGTGCTGCTGTTCTGTAAATCAAATGAGATGTAAACTTGAGCCAAAACCCTGCTTTATGACTTTTGCTTTGAAACTTAAAAGGTCCAGTCAAATCAGATTAAAATGAATTACCAGAAACTCAGTGAAGCTATGTGAGCTCTGGTGATTAATGGGAAGTGCAGGGAGGGATGATGAATTAGCGCTGACATATAACCAAAGTTCAAGACAGATCAGAAGGTTTAGGCTTGTCATTTCCTACATCATCAGTATTGGCTCATTCAGCACAGGAAGAGCAGAGCACGGCCCGGAGGCTTTGCTGCCGTTTTTGAACTGGTCTGTCAAGGATGGTGTGAAGGCGGCTCAAACGGCAGAGAGGGGTGAAGCAGGAAAACACACTGCACCCAGGAGTATTCAAAAATGCCTCTCACATGTGAGCATTAAAGAAAGCCACATGACCACTCAGAACCTCAGTAACTGGATTACGTGCTATTCAGGGCAGGACTCCTAGATGTTAAAATGCAAATGTTGACTTATACAAAAAAATTAGCTAATAATGGTTCAGTGTCACTGATGAAAGTTTAATACAGGACTGTTATTCCTAAAGTCAAGTAACCTGGCAACAGGCTACTCCTTCTTCCTGGTAGTGACTGTCTAATGTGTCACTTTACAGTTAGAGCTAACTATTTTTTAAATATCTTCGCAAACCCTACTGTACTTCTCCTGTCACCTTTCTCAGTTCTCCTTCAGTGCAAAGATAGCTGTGCAGCTAAACAACACAAAGAAATGCTGCATTTTCTTCACACGAACCCTCCATTTTCAGAAAGTGGTGCTCAGGCATAAAAAAAACAAAACACTGGTTTCAGGAAACTTTCCCCAATGCCACCTAACACTTAGCATTCACGATTATAATTTTATTACATCATACAGTAAAACACCCATACGCTTTCAGTTCTGCATCACAGTCTAGCCTCATTATTCATGCTTTGTTTGTTGGCTTCAGTTCTTGGCAACATCGGCGTGTCTGTATATGGCAAGCCACAGCTGTACCGTTTCCAGCTTATCTTTTGCCGACACATGCCTGGAATCCTTCAGATGTGAAACGGTGGGAACAAGATCTGTGTAAAACAAAAAGAGAGGCTGACCAGGATGCATTTATAGTCTACAGTCCAAGATATTGCAGTAGCTGTTTTTTCAAGCTGATAAATAGTCCCTCATGCCAGTGTTTGTATTTTGTATTCTCTGCAGGAGAAAGGCTAAACTGCTGTGTAGTAGCAACTCCAGATAAAAAGGCAATTAATTTCTCATTGATGACACTCAATCTAATCAGCAGATGAATCTCAGACCTAGACACACAATTCGTATTTCTACTTCAACACTAGCTTTTCAGCAAAACAGACGGCAAAGCTATTTGAAGTAGCTCTGCTTGGAAACTGCAGTCAACCACACCATGAGAATTTGACGGTTAATTAAAGGCTCATTTTCATTTTTGAGTCTCATTTGGACCTAAAAAGTTATTTTTTCCCAAAACCAAAATGACTGCTGGATCACCACAGAGTTTTGAGTGCCAAATATAAGCATTGCCAAACACTTCCTTCCTCTTGAAAGTCACACTTTGTAAAGCAGCTGTAGAAGTGAGTCACAGGGGGGGGGGACACAGCAGATAGTTAGAATGCCATTGATAGCTCTGCACAATTAAATTTAGAGAACCGTCAAAAGAAAAAAGCTACAAAAAAAGCAGAAAGGCAAAACTCATATTGGTTCATATCTCATATCCCACACTTCACCATGGGAAAAAGCACTGATAATGTGTAGATAAAAACTTGTGGGTTTTATTTTTTTAGCCAGATAGAGAAAAGGGCTGTAAATGAAAACACACACAAATGAGTTTGATGACAAATTTACTAAAAATAAATCTATCCTACACTGTGTTACTACCATAGTGATCTATGTTTATTTTAAATATTTCTCATGTGATACTGACAAGGATATGACACATCCACAATGACTCAGATAAGCATGCCTAGACCAACTTCTCATACAGTTGTTTGGTGTGTTAACATCTTTTGATAAGTCTACATGAAGTTAAATGCAATGCTTTTCAATGATATTTTATCTTATTTTCAAATATCATTTAATATACAAAAATATAAATTTCAACTTGAGGATGTTGCTAAAAACTGAAATGATTATCAAAATCATTGATACTTTTTGGGAATAATGGGAAAATCTTAATAAAATAGACTACCACTGAAAAATTTATTTATTTTCAAATGTAAATCCAAAACGTCCATTTATTACAAAAACATAGAATAGAACAGAAATGTGTTTTGTTGTCCCACACTGGAGTCGTGTCTGAGGGATGTACTTCCAGCCTTTAATTATGTTAATTATGATGATTTATGGATTGAAGATAATGAAATCCAAAAATTCAGTATCGTAAAAAATTAGAATATGACATAAGGCAATTTAGAAAACCTGTATAGAAATACCATGTTATGGTATTTGCCATGTTATGGACTGCACAATCATGTGAAACATTTTTGACTTTGCCCTAAAGCAGACAGTCACTGATACACTTCATGAGTAGAGTACGCCACACAGGTAAGAAGCTGGTTGTTCACAGAGTGCTACATCAAAGAAAATCATCGGAGAGTTGAGTGTAAAAATGTTTGGTGAAAAGATGGTGCACAAGTAACAGTGAGAGCCTCTGATTAGAAAACATTGTGATAATTCACAATTGGACTGCAGCCTCAGGATCAGCTGTTTCTTCCTTCGTTTACTATACATTTTGCTTTTCAATGAGAAATAAAGGTCTCATAGTTTGGAGAAAGAATAGATAAGCAAGGTTGCTTGAAGTTCAGTGTGACGGTTCCACAGTCAGTAATGAATTGGGGATCCATGTAATCTGCTGGCGTTGATCCTCTGTGTTTTACCAAGACCAAAGTCTGAGCAGCCACGTACCAGTAAATTGCAGAGAAATTCATGCTTTATGGATCTGATTTCATTTTCCACTAGGACACTGGCCAAAAAACTGAGGATCAATGAAGTTAGAAAAAAGGAAGATAAGGGACACCAGAAAAAACAATGAAGACAAGCTGAAGGTCATTATTCTTCTGTTTCTTCCACAGAGTCAAAGGCTGATTGCAGATGATGGTACCAATACTGGATTTTTATTTAGTTTGAAATTGGAAACATCGAAATACAGGAGTTTTCAAAATTTCATATATAACCCAAAGTAAATTCCTTCTCCTTCCCCTACATACCCTACCTTTAATACAAGGTAGGACTCCATCCATCAGTTTAGGCTGATAAAAACATCTGCAACTCTATGAAGCTCAACGAATTAGTTGTGCAACTGGCATGACTCAAGAAAAAGGTTTTTTGTCCATTCATTGTATCTGTATTTCAACAGCTTAGTAAATTAATACTTATCAAAAAGTATTTCCCTAAGGGTTCACATAAGTCCAGTTCACGTAAGTCCATTTATTCACTCTGGCCCTCGCTCACATTAGGTCATCAGATACCTACTGAGATATAACTTCTCTTGCCTTATATGTCAGATCACAGGGGAAGTGAAGGAATGAGGTGCAGACACAAACACAAAACATTCGGCAGCGCTTTCTCTGCTCTAATTGCTGCAAAACCTGGATGTTAATCATGAGAACTGAGACTCCGGCATTGTTTACTTGTTTCATAAGTGCAGATCTCACCTTTTTTCAAAGCTGCTGCATAATCAAGATATGCAACAGTTTATCTTGATGGTTATGGGAGTTACATTTTTAACCTGCTTCAGGAAATGACAGCACTTTCTGTCAGTTTTCTGTTATGGCAAACACAAGCCAAGATTCTGGTTTTGAGTTTTTAGATAATAACTTTTTGACAACTTGACACTCCTTAATGGTTGTCCAAATCCTCTTACATGGAACAATAATTTTCACTCCCAGCAAATCCTTCAATCACCTCCTTTGTCCGCAATTGACACGGAGGACTACAAACCTGGACAATGCAACTCCTATCATGTTGAATATGGTGGTTACTTGCAGGTGGAGGTGATCACTTATGGTAATTTACAGAGACCCATTCCCGCAAAGAAGAAAACTGGAGTCAAACCACCACATGTAAAAAGCTACCCCAGGGCTTTTACAGAGCTGCTCAATCCCCTCACTGCAAGACACAAGATTTCACTTTGCCAAAATGTCTGTTTACTCTCTGTCATGGTTGAGGAAACCTCACTCTGCTCTGTATATTCTGAAAAAGTTTATCTAAAAAAAAAAATCCAAAGAATGCTTAGTCAATATGCCAAGTACTCACATCCAGGGCACTTAATTAGGTGAGATTATGATGAGACAGACATTTAAAGGAAAAATACATTATGAGCTGTGAAGGATTTTACTATTCAATTATTGTTACCTTTAGAGCTTCAATGACAACATCCCGAGCCTGCAGCTCTCCTTCCAGGATGCTAAAGAGCATCAGCAACTCCGGCTTGCTCAGGCTCTCCATGTTCACTTTGGTCTGTTGAGAAAAAAGACAGAACAAAATGATCTAGACCAGGCATATATGGCAGTTGAGCAAAATATTAAACAAGTCTAAAACAGGAAACACAGAAAAGCCCATAATCCTTTCTCATCAGTTTTCTCATTGTGACTGTACAACAATTTTTCAGGTATATAGTTTTTTTTTCTTTATATTAAGCCCTTTGTTTTCCACTTCCCAGAAATCAGACATCGAGGCAGACATCTAATCTCTTCCACGTATTTATGAGCCTTCAGTGGACATGTCGTTATTATCTTCCAATGAAGTAATTTTCTAAAGTAGAGCAAGGAAGATTTTATTTAATAAATGACAAACAAAACCTTGATATTTTAGGTTTAGTTTACAGGAAGACTTAAATTAAGCTTCGCCAAATTAAAACACCACAAGTGGAATCTGATCTATCTGCAACCGATACTGGTTGCAGACAAATCAGATTCAAACTTTTCCACTTTCATTTACCCATTCAGGTCCAAAAGTCATCGAACTGATGAAGTCGCAGAACTTTAAAATATCTTTTTGTTTTGCCAAGAGTTCAAACCCTAATGGGTGCTGTGACAGTTATTTTAGAGTTGGAAATGAGAAGTAGCCCCTTTGTAGAGTCTCTGTGCTTTAATCTCCCAGCTGTGTTGGTTCTGTTGACAAGCCCCGCGGTGTCTACATCTCCAGCATCCAGCCGCACTCTGCCCAAGTAAAAACATGCGGGCCTCGCTTTGAAACGAGATCAAAGCTGTCCATGTTACTACACTAAACATCATTTTCTTATGAGACTCATCGTGTGGGTTAGACCTCCACCCCACTGACTGACTGACTACTTAATAACACACATCCACTGCTGTTGGAATAACAGAAATACCATTTAAGTGGCTGAAGCATCTGAAAAATCTCCCAGTTTGCTTAAAGGCTGTGATCCATGAATGGATTAGGATTCTGCTTTGAGCAATCTGTGGTAACCATAACTGAGTTTTATGATGTCTAAAAGGAGAGGTTGTTGAGTTTTAACACAGGTTTATGAAAAAAGAAGTCATGATGAACTAAAAGTCAAAATATATTCAAAATGATCTCCTCTTAGCACTGTCCCTTACAAAAGGATTTATACTCTGAAGATTTTCACCTTTCACATTACAACTAAAAATTCAAGCATATTTTACTTGCAATTATATGGTAAACCAACATAAAATATTACATAAGGGTCAAGTGGAGGGAGAATGACAGAATAAAATTCATGATGTGTTTTGGTTTGTAGCCTAACTAAATCAATACTTTACAGAACCACATTTTGATAGATTTAACAGTTGAAGGTTTGGAATAAGTCAGTCCCAGATTTGCTCATATAGAAGTGAAACGGTTTGCCAAGTGCTCTGTGAAATACAGTGTAGCCAAATTGAATGGAGATCTTCTGTGAACATCAAGTTTTAAGGTCCTGTAACAGATTTGCATCAGCATTTAGGTCTGGAAATTGACTGGCTCATTATAACACCTGAACTTGTGCCTGGTTCTGTCTAATTCTTTTGCTTTTTTTTAAAATTTTGTCTATTACTTATGGAGTTTTTGGTTTTAGGAGATAATTGTTGCTAAAACTTTGCCAGAAATGTAAAGCATTCCATTCCAGCTCTGACTCTTTGCTTAGAGTTGTTGTTCTGCTTGAAGATGAACCTATGAACCAGTATCGAGTCTTTGGGAGCCTCCAACAGGTTTTCTTACAGGATCACCCTTAATTAAGCTTTGTTCATCATCCCATCAACTCTGCACACATTATCTGTTCCCAATTAACCCTTTTTAAGAAAAGTAAAATCATACCATTCCCATACTGGGATGGTATGATTTTAAATATAGGACAAAACAATCCATCGTGTTCTCACTAGAGCACATCCTTCTACGTTTTTGGTGTTTTCCCTTTATGGATTGTAGTCAGCTCCAAAATTAATTTCTCATAACTTTCTTTCAGCAGTGGATTTAGTTTTTCTTCTATAATAGCTGTCCACTTGAGCAGTGGATCCCTGCAGCTCATTTGGGGTTACTATAGGTCTTGTTTCATTTATGGGTAGTAAAGCAAAGATCTAAGGGTTGAATACAAAGAAACAAATGTGTCCTTTTCCTTTTACATAAAAATTATATCCAAATACGTGCTTTCTACTCCACGACATAATCAAAAAATACAATAAAGTTTGTGTTTGAAACACCACAACAATCTAAAAGGGCCACGGGTTATGAATACTTTTGCAAGGTGCCTTAACTAACTGTATCCAGCACATTTTTCTGCAAAGCAGTGAGCAGAAGCTAGAAGAAGAAAAACCACAAGCAGCATCTGTTTGAGAAGTTTTTAGTCCCCCTTTGCAGCAGCACTCTGTGGCTAGACCACCAGTGTAAAACGCTAATTAAACTCCAGCATATACTTGCCCTCCTTTAGTTTTTGCTTTACAGGCCTGCTTGCTAATTTCATAGGCCACCATAATCACTGTGAGAAGTCTGTGCTGTGCACGTTTTGCGAGAAGTGTCTGGGCTTGCCAAGGCCTGCATGCGCCATCGTGCTTGGCGTCACTTTTTAACGTATCACAACTGTTTCCCTGAGAGAGGAGCAGTTAACCATGACATATACAAAGATGATGGCATGGGAAATACAAATACTTCTACATGTCCTGCAAAGCTTCACGTCGGACGACAACAGCCCATTTGTATTACCTGTAAAGCCGTAAATATCTTTGTAAAACATGAACCAGCTTTCACTGTGAAATATATATGTGAAGACCAAGCAGACTCTGGGTTTGAGTGTAGCTGCTGGTGGTTGTAAAATATAGGGGCAAAGAAAGAAAATCCTTTCTCCTAATCCAATCAAAGTCCATTAACTATTCCCCTTTTTAGTCTCGAAGAGGTTATAAGCTCTTAAGCTCAGGCTGAATGGCAGGAAAAGCCTTCCTGCCAATACATTAAGCAATCTGGAGTGCACTCACATCTTTTCTTTAAGAATAATCAAGATAGCAAAGTGGTTAACAGTGTTCATTTGTGCACAAAAAATATTTCTTCTTATTTTTCAAGTGACTTATCTGAAAAGAAACAAGAGAATAAGAAAAAAAAAAAACATTTGCACAAATATCTCAGACTATGCAGCCGTAAGATGGGGGGGTCAGCTGAGGGGAAACAGAGCAGGAGAGGTCTGCTGCTTTTCCTTTTCCCTCACCAACAGATGCAGCATGTCTGGATACTAAATTGGATTTATTAGCCAACCCAATTTTTATACAGGCCACAATCTTGCCTTACTCGGCTTTCTACCTAATTCAACGCAGCTTTACTCGTAAAATAAAAACGATAAATAAAATAAATGTGTCTGCTTCTCAGTTAATTAAGGATTATTTAACAACTGGAGTCGCTGCAAAGTAAAATCTTTGCGCGCATCCACTGAGATCAACAGGCAATCTGACTGATGAGGTAAAAACTAGGCTCATAAGGAAATAAAATGTTTCAAAGTAAGAAGAAAAACTTCTAACTACTTTTTTGTCAAACGATTTGGCCACTAGGCTCGAGTGAATCTTTTCTTCTTTTCTTTCTACTCTCACGTGAAACAACCAGCGCGATCAAAAGTCGAAGGTTTTCTTCATGTAGTCAACAGAAACCACTTGTCATTTTCACTTCTTACCTTCATGTGTCTTTCAAGGACGTTTCTAAACTCCAGCATGAACTTTTTCTTCTGTCAGACGATTTGTTTCCCTTGATTTGCGTCCCCGGATCCCGACGCAGCGGAGCACTGGAAGGCCAAGTGACTTCTAGAAGAGCAGCTTAACCAACCAATAGGAAAGCAGCGGACTCGCGCTCTGGCCAATGAAAAATGTGGTAATGGGAATATAGGAGGAGCGGAATAAATTCCGCCTGTTCGAGTTTTGGTCGGATTTCTTTGTTTGGATTTTTTTAGGTTGCAGTACCAGCCTCTTAAAGGGTCTCAGAGAGACTCTCAAATAGCTTTAAAGACTGAAGAAAAGTTTTACTGGGGAGCCAGAATGTTATAGAGTGGAAACTTTAGATCCCGCATTCCAAATAATCTCCATAACAATGGTCCATAATTGTAAATTAATGGTCGATGTCTGTTGTAGTAACAGATAACATAACGTTGCCTAGGTCTCATGTCTGTGTTCACTAATGTCAGTAGTTATTTGGTTGTTTTATTTTGCATGCTCAAAACAGTTTTAACCCAAATGTGCTATCAGTGTAATGAGTAAAAGGTTTTTAAAGATTATACCAAAATCTGTAGAAGCATAGCATTATATGAAAAAAGTTAGAACTCCCTAATAAAAGTTTTCAAGATGAAACTGATCTGTTTAGATCATACTAAAGAAAGATTTTCCCTACTAATGTAATCAACACTGGGTGTGATTCTGGGGCATATATGCAAAAATAGACAATCAAATGTGCTGAGCAACACAAAAACCCTTGTTCATTATAGAGGCATCTTTTATAAATATAAACTCATATTTTTAAGATTTGAGCCAGGGGTGTACCAAGGGTGTATGAAGCCAAGGGAAGATTTTCATTTGAGGGCTCATTCCAGCTAAACTCGTAGAAAATATGCTGCTTTTACTTTTCTCTGAAGTTCAAGCTTAGATCTGAAAATGACATTAATACCTTACTTGAGCGTGTTCCCATTACCTCAAAAAACCGTAGAATTGTTAATTGTTAACTGTCATTAGCAATACATACCATAAAATGCTTATTTTTCCCCATTCAAGCATTACTGAAATTTTGATTGTGCATTATTGCATGTCACTGCAGTTGAAAATATCAGAAGTTCTAATAAATAAATTATACTGGCAGCAGCTAATAAAGTTTAAGAGATTGTGTTGGAAATGTTTCATAATGTCAACAATGTGTTAGGAATGTAACAAACCTGTTAAATACACCCCTGTCTTCTGACGTAAGGAGTCTAAAACCAAGAAATTAGTCCTCATTTCTGTAAAACACATTTTTTCAGACATTTCCAATATCTGAGTAGCAACATAAAGTTACCAAGGACAACACACATGTTTTTCTAGGTGTTTTATCTCTGAAAATACACTGCATTGTGTCAATTGCCCACAGTATTCTTTCTGTAATACATAACAACTACCAGTAGAGTGCAATGCTCACATAAGTTAGCTGGTACAATTACTTTTACAGTTACTTTGTCATTACACACACAATAAGTGAGGGACAAAAGCTGGATTCATGCACTGCTGTCAAAATGACTTCCTGGACAAAAAACCGGCTTTTTAAAGCACTGTTTAATAGCATGGTTCAATGACGTAAGAGGAAATCTCAGTTGAATTTTAGCTTTGCCATGTAATTAGAAAATTGTACCGCTACACAGAAAGGCCTCTGTGTTTTTTGATTATTTTGTCCTCCTTTTTCATCCTTTCTTTCATCTTGAGGGTGTACAGAGAGCAAAGTCAGAGGATTGTCCCTCCTGATAGGCTGCTGCTGCTTGCCGCTTCTTCAGCACTAATAAGAGTCTCTATTTCAGGCTCCTCAATTAAGCAGCTCTGCTCAGCCTGCTGACTGGCTGCTGTGGAGAATCAATGTCCTTACATTCACTGTCCCATGTCCTTGTCTCCCTTTCAAACAGGTTCCACTGCGAACCTGTTTGAACAAGGTTTTCCATTTAGTTCAGTTTGAAATAGTTGTTAAAGCTTGTTGCTTAAAGAACCAAGAATGATTTTTCTTCATTTTGGACTTTATAATTAAGATGAGAAGGCTGTGTGGAAAATGGAAATGGCAGGGCTATCTCTTAGAATTGAAAATTGGTTTTGTAAGAAGTGATATGAAAGTGTAATTTGCTTCAATATTGCAGGTTTGGTGTCCCTCTTTGAGATGTGCTTGAATTCTGCTTCTGCAATCATGAAAACACAGATTTTCCAACATCAATCTGTTGGTTGCCATAAGGCAACCAACAGATTGTTGTATTGGTGATCTGTTTACTTGAACCTTGTAGTTTGTGGAATACCATTTAATTAGCTTTTGAATAGGCAGATTGTAACAGTTGGATAAGGAATTTTGTAGCATGGTTACTAGACACCTTTTGAAACAATGACTCGTGCTAGTTTTAAACTGGACTTTTCTAACTTCCTGCAGGAGATAGCTGTGCTGAAGTGGTAATTCTATCTTGTATTTGATCAAGAAACATCATCCATTAATTTTCTTCTGCTGATCTGATGCAAAAGTAACAGGTTCAGTAGGAAAATCTACACTTCCCTTTGCACATGTCCTCTAGCTCACTTTATTTATTAACCTTTATTTCTTCAGGAAAATTCAACTGAGGTTAAAGATCTAAGAAAATCCACTCTTGGTGATCCCAAGGTGTTCTCAGTCAAATGGGAATATGTAGTATAAGTGAGTTCATAGGTCAGTCCCAATGGCTTCTCCCAGAAGAATAAATTCAGAAAGCCTTTGACCATAATACATATCTGGCGAGTTTACATACATGAGTTTGAGGTGAAGCAGATGAGCGAGCAAGCTAAGAGCAGATCAGAGTACTTTTCTTTTCTTGAGATCAATTGTCCTCCATCCAACTAAGATGCCCAGGCTTCAACAACAAGTGTATAAAAAATCTAATTGAGAAAATCCAAAGCAAGATGAGAAAAATATGGTTTCAATTTAAAAAAAATATATATCTTTTTTTTCTTTCTTTGAAATAGAGTTTCTTCCCAACTTTTTCTAATGTTCTTGTGGCTTCTATTGTGCAGAATGTCATAATTCGTGTGAGCAAAGCAGATTGATAGCTTATTATGCCCACAACTTTCTGCCTGCCTTGTTTATATGCAAGGTAAAGTTTTTAACATTTCTCACTTTCATAATTTAAAAAAGTTATATGTTCCTTTATCAAAAACTGTTGGCAAAAGAAGCACAAACGTCAGTTTTTACAAACATCTACAGTATATATTAATATACAAACCCTCAAATGTTGTTGTTTTGTTATTTCTGTCTTATTTAACAACCATAAAGCTACACACACAAACTTGTACAAGATAAATAAAAGTCTTCAACTATGTGTGACAGTTACAGTAGTTTTGATTAACTGAAACATTTAGGACAACAAAGAAAAAAACTAGAAGGAAATTTGTAAGGGGGAAACATTTTTCACAGCAATTCATAAGACCCACATAAACTCCTACAGTTTTACAAATCCTCCTGGGAAGAAAAACCTATAGACTGTTTGTTACTCTGGTTTATCTTAAGGTTTTCTATTACTTTGGTTCACTCAAAACTTTTTCCAGCTCTTCTTCATCTCTTTTAACATTATCTCTGACTGTGAAGTCCACAGATTTTCTTTTTCATAAAGCTGTCCTGGGTTTAGGTGAGTGTCTGAAACCAGTTCAAAAGAGAATATCAGTACATTGCCACACCAAGCTCAGGGAATTCTATAAAAGGATATTTAAGGTTGGGGAAAAACACAGCTTAAATCATAAAGAAAATCTTTCCTGTGGGATATTATTTCATCAGCTGTGATAGTTCCAGGTTCCATCATGAGCACACATTAAAAAAAAAGTTCTCCCAGACCTGCAACAATCACAGTTAACCCCAAACATCTGGGACCCTGGTCTAAATAATGAATGAGTCAACTACAAAACTTCAATCTGTCTTACTTCTGTGGTATTATTCCCTGCTTAAGTAGTGTGCCAAATGAATATTTCATCTCTATTTCACACCTGGCACTCCATCATCGAAGTCAGACAGAGTGTGGATGTGACACACCTTAGTGGCACAGACATGATCAGAGAGAAGAATGGAAAGAGGGAGCTGTAAATATAGCATCAGAGTCCTGGCAGGAGCCGGCGACAATCTCGAACCTAATCTGAGGCAGTTATCAGCATCTGTTGCCTGGCACCCAGTTCAGTGGAGGTTTTAGTTATTCATCTATTGCTCCATATCTGTCAGGTTTTTTGCATCCGATTCCCCATGCAGAAGATGTATTCAAAAGTGTGGGTGGATGTAGCCTTTCAAAACCCCCTAAGTGAGTCAGTCAGTCAGTCACTGTTACACTTGTCTTCTTTGCTCAGCAGATCTGATTGCATGAAGAGATTAAAGGTTTGAACATTGATTAGTTTTGCCAATGTGTGGAAAATAGTATATGTAAATTGTCTGAGTCTGACCTTGAAGTAGTCCTGATTAATCATTTTCATCTGACCAGTGGGTTTCTGTGTCCTGAAGCATGATAAATTTGTCTAGTTTTACCTATAAAGTTTTTTTTGTTTGTTTTATTATTATTATTTTTTATCATGTGGGAGCAGATGAATGGAACGTTTATTGTCCCAACATTGCTTTATTATTTATGTTGTTTATTAACTTGAAATACTCTCAGCTTTTCAAGAACACTGTCCCTGATCCAGCTCTTGGAGAAAAATAAACTAAATCAATCACAGTTTAGGTTTTGTTTTAAAAATAATAAAAATAGATATTACAAAATGCTATATTTGATCTGTTGAACATTGTGATAGCAACTTTATTAGGTACATCTATCTCTGAATACACAGAACACTGAACTGCAAAGTAGACTGGATACAGCAGCAGAAGATGAGTCTCACATTTCCACATTGTAGATGTGTAGTAAAAAAAAATACAGTTCTTTTTATTACTTTATTAATATTTTTTATTAAGAATAATTATTTCTAGCATCTTGTTGAATCTATAACATGGAGGAATTAAACAGTTAAAAGGCAAAACACAGGTCCTATCAGGTACTATTAATGTGTATCTAATAATATGGCCAGTGAGTCTATAAGTGTATGCTGAAGAAAAAAAAAATCTCTAAAATAAATGAAAGGGTTCAAAATATTGGAGATAAAGTATATGGAAGTATATGAAATGAATTAACTATTACAACAAACTTGAAATCTAGACAAACTCAAATGTGTAAATCTTTGTACTCATTTAGCCTCAATTCACTGAGCAATAAAATTAAGTATAGAAAACAATATTCTTTATTTGTCAGATTTCCAAGATAATGTGTCACAGCTGACAGATCACCCTTCAAATCACTCAAAACACAAAGATTTGTTTTCTATTTTCTTCCCAATAAATGAAAAGTCAGTTGATTTGAGACAAAGACTGTGTCCTGGGAATGTTGTGTGATATGTTTTGTTTTAATGGAAAAAGTGTCCTACATTTTTAATGTTGAGGTGTGCATGTATTATAGAAATAATTAACACATTCATTCTCCCAAGGTCTTTTATCAGCAGAAGTTTTTGGAACTTGTCTGTTTCCATATCACAGAAAATAGTTTCAGTTTTCATATAATCAGGCTTTCAGATCTTTGCTGTCCTTGGTTTAGGCTGAGTTTTTTAATATCTAAAATTCAATTCTCATCTCTGGTCATTTTTTTTAGAATGGTACAAGAAAACATTCTGTTTTTAAATTGACTATGCTTCATTGTTACAACACCATCCTAAAGGTGTTACCACTTCAGTTGTTTCAGCTGAAAGTCGTCTTGTTGGTGCCATGTTTCCTGTCAATAAACTAGATGTTGCAGCTCAGTGACACCTGTAAGCAACATGTTATCATTTGCATATTTCAAATTGTGCGCTTGTTTGAGAAGTGATGATTGCAAGCTCATTCTGTACCCATTTATCACAGTTGGCTAATTTCATATTATTTCTTAACTTGAACTTTTTCACCCCTGGAATAATTGTGTGGGGGCAGAATAGTCTCATTTTTAAAGGAAAACATTTTGCATCATATCTTGAGTATTTTCCCTAGAGTTATGATTTAATGTCTTTGTCAGGATTTTTCTTTCTTCTTGTGAATGAGCTGACAAAAAAAAAATCCCGCCACAAATCACAGGTTTACCTGAGAAGAAGAGGGAGTAACAAGTTGATCATGGTAGGTGTGATTTACAAGTATCCTTGTCATTTGAACCAGACAAAACCAGGCTTGTTTCTATCAAGGCAAATCAGTGTTATTAATTTCGATGTCCACAAAGAGTGTATTTTTTTAAATCAAGACGTAAAAGGAACAAACTAAATAATTACAAGGCATGAATAATTTTCCAGTCTGAGATGAATGCACCTTAGCTTGTTGCTAAAGGTTTATTTATTCTTTTTTTTAAGCTAAATAAAACATTCCTCTGTTTTATGACTACTCCAAACAAGCAACTCATAAACATGGAAATTTGATCTATTATCTAATTTAAAATATTTCTGCTGAAAATAGATGCACTCAACCAGAAAAAGACAATATTTACAATATTTCAACAACAAAAATATAAAGCATAAATAGAGCAAGTTACTGTAGCATTCCATATATCAACTAATACTCAAGAACCATATTTAAATCAACATAAGCCTTGTGCATATCTGTGCTGGAAGATGCTGGGTGTTTACACAGGCAGCCGTCCAGGCCAAATTCACCAGATAGCAAAATTATGAATGGTAATTTAATCACATAATGGCTTTTACGCTCTCCAAAAGTCAAATTTCTTGTGTCTGCTCCTCTCTAACAAGGATGCTGGATGAATTTTAATGAAGGGGGCGTCAGTGCAATTGTTTTATTCCAGTTAAGACAACTGTGTTTATGACTGGTGGAAAATGATATTCAACAGATTCAATATAATAATTCAAAGGGGAAAGTGCATGGATTTGCACAACCTTAATGAACACTGTTAAGCAACAGAATTTGATTATCTACTTAGTGTTTATAATAGGAGAATTACTGGATATTAATAGTGGTCCTTTAAGCTATTCTGCACCCACAGATCATTGAAGTTTATCTGCTGAACCTAACAAGATATTCAAAAAGATATAGTGATATTTATTAAAGAAAAAAGCCAGTATGGAAGTTTTGAAGGTGGCTATATGACAACAAACTTGGAAAATATTGCTTTTACACACCTTAGTGGATAAAAATAAACACAAATCCAACATGACATTTCTTTTTTCAGTCATTTGCTCAATCCTGCACAGACTCATGTTTGTTCCCAAAGATGATTTGTTGCTGTACAGTCTGGAAGGTTTAGCAGTCCTTAAAATCAGCCTTCACACCTGAAGCTTATCTGAAATTATTAGTTGAAGCTAACTCACATGTTGCTGTGCTGTGAAACGAGCTGTAGAACCTTGAAATTAAATCCATAGATGTGCTGAAAACATGGAAACTCAGGCAGAAAGACCTCAGCCCACCTTCTTGCTGTGAGGCACTGAGCAGTTGTTTGTTGAATACATCAAACCTCTCGACATGTTCGAACAGATATAAACACAGATGAAAACAAGTCTCACATTTAAAGATTGTATTAGCATATTCATATAAATGTAAAACACAAAATGTGCATTGAATGTAGGTGGAGCACTGAAGGTTTAGGACATTGTTAATGTGTTTGTCACAGTCATAAGCTTTCATTGATGGACTATGAATGATAGAAACCCAGTGCCCGGCATTAAATTTAAACATGTTATATGCTCCTCCACTAAACTGACCTTCATGTGCTTTCCTTCAGCCTCCTTGTAGAACTCAGTAATTGACAATTTGCTAAGCTCGGCCCCCTTAATCACTGCTGTTCTGCCTGTCAGTCTTCTATTCTTGCAAAAGCAGATATGCAATTTACAGCAGCAACAGGGGGATGATTTAAATTCTTTGTAATTCTGTTTAGTAGAGCACAATTGGATGTGTAAAATTGCCATTGCACGCTAAGAAAACCCTGCAAAGGTTAGGAGCTTTTAGTGAATAGTTAAATTAGATTAAAGTGAAAAATTATTTTGTAAACCAAAATGGAAAGGAATTTGCTGCTCGAAGTGAACAAGTGCAAGAAAACTGCCCTTCAACTTGTCCAGTGTTCTCCTTTGACAATAGAGGCTTCTATACAGTCCTTATAGAGCCAACAATTATGTTTGCAAGGAAAATTATACTTTTGACTGTGTGGCTGAATAATAAGTCATTTGTTAAATATTTCTACATAAGAACCACAGCGGGTTTTCCCAGTCCAGATGTTTGTCCAGGTGACCAGCTATGTATGTTTATATCTTTGCCACTTCCTCTTCAAGAAAACAACTGTTTTATATTTGCTCCCACTTGTTAACAATGATAATTTAATGTAACTCAAGAATCTCAGCAAATTATCTAGGGAGATCCCTCGGTTTTTGTCTCCTTTAAGTGAGAAGCAGCTTATCCAAATACAGTTTTACATGCTTTAGAACAAAAACATTTAATTCAATCTGACTAAGTTAATTTGAATAGCACAGCCTTACAATCATTGTTGTCTTGCAAAATGAATTCATTAATTTCATTCCCAAAGAGAATGAATTTATACATTTATTCATATCAATGACACACCATATCCACAAGTGGAAGAACACAAATTCATTTAAAAAAACCATCGCCTTCTGGGTACCACACACTAGATTTCACCCATACCGTACATTTTTTCCCACTCATTGCACTAGACTTACATGTCAATGTAAATATTTTTGACAGATGTCCATTAGACAGCAACCTAAAACACTGTTGCTGTTATTTTGAAGGTTTGAAAAAAAAACAATGTTGTTGTGGTGTGGGGCTGTTCTTCAACAAATGGTATTGGCAGATTTCTTGTAATCAAAGGATGGATGAATAGAGAAATGTAGAATTTGTAGCACGAATCTAAAGATGAATTGAAAGGAGATTTTTCTTTGAGACAATGATACCAAACGTACAGCCATGGGAATTTTCTATTGTTTCCGGAGGAAAAAAATAAAGCTGCTAAAATGACCCATGCCAATTGTCTGACTGGAATCCAACTGAAAAATTTATTGAAAAATCTAAGTGAACAGAAGACTTCCCCAGGACCTTCAAGATTTGAAGACAGTTGCCTAAATAGTTAATACATTCTGTGTGGCAAATACTCATTCCGTCTGTCGTCCATGCACCACACATGAGCGGTTTCTTTGTATGTGCAGAAACATTGGTTATCACTGATGTCAGAGGTGAATTTTTATTGTTGGTAGCCCCAACAAAAATATTTTTACTAAGGAAAATAATTGACATTCCATCACTCATTTCCCTGCTATTTACAACATGCAATTTTTGAAAGACAACAGAACATATATCAGTAAAGATGCATGGTTTCTAAGAGGCACAATATCATAGAAAGTTATTTATGTGCAGCGTGAGACTTCATAACGTAAAAAGGCTGACAGTGAATCCTAACGGCAGAAAATAACTTAGATCATCCTGTGTCAAACTACAAAGCCAAACAGTGTGGGAGCACATTGATGAGTTCACATAAAAGCCTGTAGTATTGATTGTGCTTCAGTAGTGGTCTTTCATAGACATATACAAAAGATAGATGCCCAGCTTTCATTATCCAAAACACAAACAGAATAACATATGAATCCAAACTATTGTGAAGTGATAAAGTTGGCTAAAACGGGAGACGTAAAATAGGTCTACTGTTGATTAACATCATTACACTGTGTCAGGATCTGTGTTTTTCTGTGTATTTATTTAGAGTTTTCTGTGTCCCTGAGTCTTCGTGTTGTCCTGTCTTCCCCTTGATTGTTTCCCAGGTGTGTCTCATTTCTGTGATTACCCTCCGGTGTATTTAATGTCACCTGTATCTCAGCGTCTCTGTCGGGTCCTTGTCAATGTGTTCCTGTCAATGCATGTAGCCTGTTGCTACCAGTGCTGAGCCCTAGCCTCCTGCTCTACTGTGCTGCCAGGTTTTGTGGACTTTTGGAATTATTTAAGTCTATTTTCATCATTAAACTTCCATCATTCATCTCATCTGGGTTTGCTGCATCTCCCTCACCGCTTCCACCACAACAGTTCATGACACACTGTTTGTTGTGCAGCTAGCTACTTGTTAAAGCCAGGCACTTGCAGAGATCATTTTGAACCTCTCAGGCTTTAAATAGCAAAGCAAATAAATTAACATAAACACACACAACAAATTAATTACTGTGTGAAATTCATAACAGCACACAAACACATTTAAATGAATTCAAGGGAAGAAGAAATTATCATAGACAAAGTTTTACTTGGCTTTAAAACTCTTTTTTTAACTAATTTTTGATCTCTAAATGAACCCATAGAGCGCAGGTGTATGAAACAGAAAGCAAGCAATTATACATTAAAGCTGTAATGTTAATGCACTCTAAAGCAGCTCTGTCAATATTATTTGTTGATGGCAACACTCAGAGGTTTTTGGTTGATAATGGTGACCAAAGATATTTTAAATCATTTTAAGTACATAATATGCCATATAATAATAACATGTTTGTCCTTAAAGCAAAAATAAATCCATGTATCTGAACTTCAATGTCTCCTGAATGCCAACATTCAAAAGAAACAAACAAGTATTTTCCTGTCTGAAAATAGAGGAGAAAATGTGTGGCATTGTGAGCAACAGACCTTGTGCAGAAGGTGAAACTGAACTATTTCTTACACAGTTTTGTCTTGTGTAGTTACACTGAAAATTCCAAGACAAACTGAACAGAAGACGAGGCATTTCAAAAATCATGCTTCAATGCTGTTCAGAGAAACCGCAGAACCACACAACTAGCCATTGTAAATTACTACTTCACTTTGAAATTTTATCAAGGGAGCTTTAAATACTGCCAATACCCATTCATGCATCAAAAACAAATTACTGCATCTTTATGGGTTTTTTTTCTTGTGTACCAATTCAAACTGCCCAAGCAGACTTACTGCAAGGCCACCTTACCAGGCACTCACAAACAGACTCTTTACAAATTTGTGCTGCATAACTTTGTGAAAATACAAAGACATAAAAGCACATTGTTTTGTATATATAAAAAGATAATTATCTGACACAGAGCAATGTGCAGAGGCATAATGACAGGACACCAGATTTTATGTCATAGAGGCAATGTTAACATTAAGCCATGTTATTTAAGCAATTTTATGCAACATGGAAAATCAGTTGTTTAAAGCATAATACTTTTCAGGATAATCTTCATTTCAAAAGGACAACTACTTAAAAAAGGTACTGCGATTTCGTTTGATTGTTTTTCTATTTATTTTAGGTCAGATTACAGTAATAATTCCTGTGAGTTATCAAAAAACAATGAAAAAGGCTGAGAAGTTATATAGAAAAAACATACTAGCTCTAACCTTTTCATCAGAAGACAACCTTGATGATGGAATGACTGGAATGCCAGAAAGTTGAGTGGAAAGCCAATGAAGAGGCAGAAAAACAAAAGAATGCTAAATCAAAGTAACTGGACACACAAGGTAGAGCATGAACTCTGTCTCTGTGGCCAGTCAGTTATGGGTCAGTGGCAGTGTCACTCACAAAGAGATTTGAGGTTTGCTATGTTTTGATGACATTTAGGTGATATTTTCACAGACAAAGTTAATTTCACCTTTAAAGCTGCCTACATTCTCTGAACATGATGTTGTCTAAGAACATTGTCACTCTATTCCAACGGAGAGATTAAGTTTAAGTGTTTTGAAGTTTCAGTAGATTTGCAATCTTAAAAACAAAACCTTAAAACTTTCTGTGGCTCATCTTAGTTTTAAAGTGGTGGTACATGTTTGGTGGGGGAAAATTAATTATGCCCTTTGTCTCCCTTTGAATGTAGCTATTTCAGTTAGCTTTAGAAAGAAGATATGGTATGCAGAGTTTAACATGTACACTCTAGTTTTGTTTTTGCTCTGTTACTTTCTCTTTGTTTGTCTTCCTATATGCTATTGAAGACTTTGGATGATGCAATATTGAGCTTACAAATATAATAATACAAGCATGAATGAGACTGTGGTTTACTGACTTAGCTTATGTTATTTGTAGAATTTTCTGGACTTGCATTTTCAAGACACAGCTCTGATAGGGTTGTGCCGACAAGACTGATTGTTACCTTTTATCAGTGGTGAAACTGGACCTTCTCTTGAATCACCAAAATTGGTTGAAGGACAATTGCTCTGAAGAAAAGAAACAGTGTTGTTGGGCTGGAATATTGATTGTTTTTGTTGACTATACATCCATTCATTATCCAACACATTTATACTTGTGGAGTGCGAGGGGTGATGGTGCCTATTTCCAGCGGTCAACAGCCAGTCCATTGCTGGGCAACACAGAGACAAACAGGACACACAATCATGCACACACAGAGACTCACACCTAATGAGACTTTAGAGAGACCAATTAACCTAACAGTCGTGTTTTTGGACTGTGAGAGGAAGCC
The DNA here is from genome assembly GCF_001444195.1 of Xiphophorus couchianus. Taxonomy (NCBI): domain Eukaryota; kingdom Metazoa; phylum Chordata; class Actinopteri; order Cyprinodontiformes; family Poeciliidae; genus Xiphophorus; species Xiphophorus couchianus. Next base: position 9,906,497 of record NC_040247.1, read on the forward strand.
GGAATACCCAGAAAAAGCCATGCATGCACAGAGAGAACACGCAAAAAGACTCCAGGCCGGGATTTGAACCTACGACCTTCTTGCTTCAAGTTAAGAGTGCTACCAACTGTGCCCCCATTGCAGCCCTTTTGAAAACTAATGCAAATAAAATGTATGCCCTCCATAGGGCCAGATTTTTTTTTTTTTTTTCAAAGCTAATGTTTATTTGTTGTGTAAGGAGATCTCCTGGTACAGAAGAAGAGACTGACAAAAGAAATAATAAATCTCTTCAAATTATGTTTCCTCATCCCTGGAAAACAAAATTGATGCCATTAGACCAGTGAGACCATGAAAATTTGCTTCCACAAAATATGATTTAATCTCTGAACTTCTACAAGATGAAGGAAAAAAATCTGATGCTGGTGGGTTTTATTTTACACCTAATAATTAATCTCACATCTTGAATATAATTCAAATATTTATGTGTTGCTTAAAGAACAACTCTCTTTCCAGATACATCTTACCTTTACTATCACGAAGCACCGTTACACAGGCTTAATGGTTCCAATATTCTTGGGTATTAATATACCTTATTTCATAAAACACTGTCACTAACCTTATTCTGGAGCTTTCATTTCCAATTAAATTAGATTTGTGTGAAATATGATTAAGTACAAAAAAATTTCAATCACTGGATTCATTGTTGGCTGAGTCCAATTTTCTCCCAGGCTTGCAACGTGATTGATATGAGAAAAATGTGTTATCTGAATGCTTACAGACATTTTGTATTTCCTTTATGGCCCTCTGCTATTATAGGACACTTATATATGTTTGAAACAAATCTGCTTGGAAAACTTTTTTTGAGTTTTCGAACATTTCACAGCATCAGTTGTGATGGATTTTCCAAAAAGGTTTTATGAAATGGCCAGAAAAATGCATTGAACAGCAAAACAATGGTCTGTTCCTAAGATTAAAAAAGGCCATTGCACCAAAAACACCCAATGCCAAGCAGAAATATAAAAAACAATCCACTTGAACTGGTCTGATTGTGCTGTTGAACCACTCTGTCTGGTCAGCGATAATCACAAAACAGGTGGTAAACGCTGCACTATATGTGTAGTCACAGCCTGCCATTTCACATCAAAGCCAGAATTACCTGTCTCACCTGAAAAGTCAGATGGTGTTTATTTGAGTTCTGCTTCAGATCACATGGATTGTGTTCAAAGCACATGCTTTGCTAAGATTTTATTGTCTTTGTTGTTTAACAAATTAGGAAATAAACGCATTTAAAAGAACTACTTTACCTTATAATTTCTCCCCATTAACCACCCATAAAATATAATGCATCCATGCTTGTACTTTACAGTTGGGATGACATTTTTAGGCTTTAAGCTTTTTCCTCCATGTATAATGATACGCACATCTAACACCAAGAAAACTTTCATGTGTGAAATACAGAACTGAGTTCTTTTCTGAATGGTGTCATGTCTGGGCATCCACATGCTGTTTATATTTACATAAGCTGTAGCTATTTGAACAGATGATGTTGGCCCATTCATTCATCTGAAAATTTTACCTGAAACTTGTAAAAGTCTGCAATTCTTTTCCTAATACCCTCAATGAGAAACAAGTGGGTTTTTGGGAACAGGTTAGACTGTATTTTAAATTAATCTGTGTAAAGCTGCGTTTTATTCAGTAACTTTAGTGCACAGTTTCTCCATTGTGGCAGGTTTGCATGGCTGTGACCCTGCTGTGTATTAAATATTAATGTTTCATGTGTATTTTGTCTTCAAAATCTACCATGAAAATATCTGCTTTAATTACAGGAAATTAATTAAAATTCTGAAAGAACAAAGTTGAATGAACCTCACTTTAAAGGAGACATTAAGCAGTAAAACCTCAGTCATTATGACAAATGAATTGGTTGTTGTTGATTATAGAAGTTACAAATAAAGCAGTTGAAGTTATGCTTTCTCTTGTACCTTCTTTGTGCTGCACATTAACAACCAACTTGCTTCTCTGCTTTAAAACCTTGAAAATATTCTGTTTTCTCAGAGGACTTTATGCTGTAATTGAAATGTAGAGAACAAAAGTTTTGCTTTACAAAGCCATGGAAAACGCATGGGATGGCGACAAAGAAATAACCCTGAACGTTTTTGATATACTAATCAAACTTCATTATCTAAAACATCCTAGTGGAAAGAAAATTAATTAATTTCAATTGCAGATGTACAGTGATAGAAAGTTATTTCATATTCTTATGGACCATATTCTTATGGACCATTCTTGTGGACTATAAATTATCTTTGAGAGAAAAAAATCCAACTCCATGTCACCACAGTCCCTCACATTTTGACTTGGTGCTGCAGATAATAAATAATTTTAAGAAAGTTTATGTAATCTAATTTGATATCTATGTTATTCTTTTCCTTCAAAAAGGATCTGGAAACAGATTTCTGTATATATTGTATTTTGTGATGCCAAATAAAGTTCTTTTAAACCCACTATGACTTGACGCAAGTAAGATTTAATTTCCCAAGACTAAAAAGCCTTCTGGGTCTGCATGAGTGAATTATGAATGCAATTAAATTATTTGCATCTGCAATGATTTATCAAAAAATTGTCAGCTTTCCTGTTCACATATCTGCTAATGTGGTTTGTTTTGAAGGATTAAATGTCATTTGTGTTCAAAAGCTTGTCCATTCTATTTTCATATGCTAGATTTTTTCCAGAAACCTGACATTGTTTAATATTATTAAACATTGAAGGAAATATTAAAAAATATCCTTGGAGAAGTGTTTTAAAAATTTTGGGAACATTTTAAAGTTCATCATCTAAAATTAACAATACAACATTGACAGCTTTGGAAAATCTTTCTGATTTTGTTAAGTTCTCAGTAAACCAGAATAAAATGAGGAGATAAACAACAAAGCAAGACAAAAAAAAAACATTAAAAGAAATTCCAATGTATTAGTTCATGAAGATAAACATGATAATTATGTAAGCTTGTTTGTTTTTTTCCTGGTGTCCCATATCAAGTCTCTAACTCAGTGATGGACATGATCATCGGCCCACCGCACTAACTGGGAAAATACCTCAACCTATTTAAGTGTTAGTATAGAACTGTATCAAGTAACATTTTATATGAGCACAAGCTTATTAATTCATTTTGTATGAATATTCTGCCCCTTCTCTTTTTGTTTTCTTTTCAAATCATTTTCTCAAGTGAGGTGAGGTTTTGTTTTATTGTCTTTGTTGTTTAACAAATTAGGAAATAAACGCATTTAAAAGAACTACTTTACCTTATAATTTCTCCCCATTAAGAGTGTTTCAATTTTCGAAATCTAATGCATTTTGAATGTTTGGAAACCTTTCTGTCACAAAAGCTGTAAAAAATGTCTATGGCACACAGAAAGGTATGGCATTTTGAGGTGAAGTGCTTAAAAAACTCACAGCATAAAAGAATTGTTCTGTTGCAGCCGGTGACGGCAATATAAAAATTTCACGCTTCGTTGTTTCAGCATACTTTTGGCTGCATCCACTAATTGTCTTTGTCTTTGTGTCAATGGAAAGGAGGGCAGGCAGTCATGTAAGAATAAATGTTGAGGAAGTGTGAATTTGTGAGTCATGACTGCTGCTTTAATGAAATGGTGTCAGAGTGGGTTTATGCATCAACCGACAAACACTTCTTCCATGAAAGAACAAATCGTTGCACTGCAGCAAAGACTCAGATTTAAAGGGGAAAAATATACCTAACATTTTTCAACTACTTAGTGAGATGATTTCATGTATAAAAATAAAAACAAAAAGTTAGCAAAAGGAGAACCTAAACAAAGACTTATTTGATTCATACTTTATTAAAACGTTACAAAACTTTATCCAAACATCAGAACGTACTGAAGTCCATCAATACCCTGCCTGTCTGCACACTGAGGGCACACAGCCTCGCTTTCTCTCCCCCTTTATTTCTCCTACGTCTGCTGGCCACACACAAGGCCCTCCATTCAAAGACCCTCCTCATCCAGCCACAGTGGTCCCCTGAGGTGCCTCTGTATACACTGACATGCCTGGGATTGAAGTGTGAGATTGAAGGAGGCTCATCGCATCTTCCTCGCTGCTGACTGGGCTCTACAGGGTTTCCTTTGATTCCTACTCCCCACTTGGTTCAAAGACTCACAATGAAGGCCTGTTTTAGAAGTTATATGAGGAATTGAATATTAAATTCTGGTTAAAGCTTATGCTTTTTTCTTATAAAGAGAAAGAAGCTAAAAACTACATTTGGACCCCTGCCGTGCTTCAGCAACTGCTTAAAAGAAACTTTAGAATGTCAGATATTTTCAACCAGATCTCTCATCAGAAAAGAAAATGACCACTAAGTGCTGCATTGCCTACACATAGCAATGCGAAGAGGAGAAAAATTTTGAAATTGTCTTTAGATCTGGGATTGATGTTTCACAGCTGGTACAGCTTAATTAGAATTTGTTTCTGTTACAGAGCCATGCAAAGGTAATTATATTCCTTGAACTTCTTTCACATTTTAATACGTTGACCCTAAAATTGAGTCTATTTTATCTGGATTGTATTGTATGTACTAAACTAACACAAATTAGTGCAATAATGTGAGACCAAAATGAAAACATGGTTTTATTTTTAGTTTTTTACAAGTAAAAACCTCAAAAATGTGGCAAAGTATCCAGATTTAGGTCTGAATTTGAATGTGAAATTCACTCATCATACATCAACTCTAACCAGCTTTTCCTTCCCTGCCTCCCCACAGCATAATACTGCCACATAATGCTGTTTGATGCTGGGATTTTTAAGGTGGTGTGTAGTGTTCATTTTTCACCAGGAATAGGATTTGTTCCATTTTTTTTTCCTTTTGGTTGATCAGAACACAATTTTTTTTCCCCTACATGACTTGTATCAAACTGCACAGGATTTTTTTATGGTTGTCTCTTAGTATTGACTTTAGTCTCACCACTCTTCTATATGAAGGGGAGATTTGAATGCATGACTAATGGTTGCCCTGTCAACAGATCCTTTTGATAAATCCTAGCTATGTATTTCTTTTACAACTGCTGTCTCAACTACATTACTGTTTTTTTATAATATTGCAACAGTTTTGCTTTTTACATAAAAAAAATTAGAGTACCTATTTTTTAAGTCGGTAATAACTGGGAGTGATTTGTATTAGGAGCTGTAAAACAAATAAGGAACCAGGAATCTGTCAGCACTGTTTAAGCACATTTTAAGTGACACATACATGATTAGAAGTAAGCCTAGCAGAAAACTTATGCCATGGCCAATGCAATGTGCACAAACAGGAACAGCTGTCCTAGCAAGGTTGTGATCTGCAGGGAATGAGTCTGTGTTAATGGCTGTTCCTGGAATTGTATGCTATGAAACAGGATTAGTGATTAGAAACAACCCAACAAGCATTGGTAGCAAATAAACGCTGTTGGTATCCATCCATCCATTTTCTGTTCACCCTTGTCCCTAATGGGGTCGGGAGGGCTGCCGGTGCCTATCTCCAGCTACGTTCCGGGCGGGAGGCGGGGTTCACCCCGGACAGGTCGCCAGTCTGTCGTAGGGCAACACAAAGACATACAGGACAAACAACCATTCACACACACACTCACACCTAGGGAGAATTTTAGATAGACCAATTAACCTAACAGTCATGTTTTTGGACTGTGGGAGGAAGCCGGAGTACCCGGAGAGAACCCACGCATGCACAGGGAGAACATGCAAACTCCATGCAGAAAGACCCCGGGCCGGGAATCGAACCCAGGACCTTCTTGCTGCAAGGCAACAGTGCTACCAACTGCGCCACTGAGCAGCCCGCTGTTGGTAATTAACATGAAATAGAAAATGTAGTAAATTAGATGAACTTAGTACATAAAATAACGTACGTGAAAGCAACATATGTATGTAAATATAAATGAATATTTAAATCTAATTATATATCAGTAATAAATGTATTACTGCTATCGATGACTTGTCCCCATGATTCTCCTCTATGCTCCAGTTCTTTCCCAGCAAGCCTGTTTATTTTCTTGCCTTGCACTTAGACATGAGCTCCTCATTTGGCCTTGTTTGTTCCAGTTCCTTAATAAAACTAATAAACATCTGCCTGGCACAGTCTCTGCACATTTTGCAGGGACATTGTTACAATGGGCTTGTCATATTGACATCACAATCAATCAATCAAATTTTATTTGTATAGCACATTTCAGCAGCAAGGCAATTCAAAGTGGTTTACATCAAACACAGAAACACAATGCAACATAGAATCAACAATGAAAACACAGCATTAAGTCAAGTTCCATCATTAAATTTGTAATAGATTACGTTTCAAATACAATTCCAAACAGGTGGGTTTTTAGTCGAGATTTAAAGGAAGTCAGTGTTTCAGCTGTTTTACAGTTTTCTGGAAGTTTGTTCCAAATTTGTGGTGTATAGATTCTGAATGCTGCTTCTCCTCGCTTGGTTCTGGTTCTGGGGATGCAGAGCAGACCAGAACTGAAAGACCTGAGAGGTCTGGAAGGTTGATACAACAACAGCAGATCTTTAATGTATTGTGGTGCTAAGCCGTTCAGTGATTTGTAAACTAACAACAGTATTTTAAAGTCTATTCTTTGAGCTATAGGGAGCCAGTGTAGGGACTTTAAAACTGGTGTTATGTGCTCTATCTTCCTGGTTTTAGTGAGAACGCGAGCAACAGCGTTCTGGATCAGCGCATTGATGAGTTTCTCTAGATCTGGCTGAGACATAAGTCCTTTAATCCTGGAAATGTTCTTCAGGTGATAGAAGGCCAACTTTGTAACTGTCTTTATGTGGCTCTGGAGGTTCAGGTCAGAGTCCATCACTACTCCCAGGTTTCGGGCCTGATAGCTGGTTTTCAGTTGTAATAACTGAAGCTGTGCATTGACTCTAGATCGTTCCTCTTTAGGTCCAAAAATAATAACGTCAGTTTTGTTTCTGTTCAGCTGGAGAAAGTTTTGGCACATCCACACATTTATCTGTTCTAAGCATCTGTTCAGTGATTAGATGGGTTCTGAGTCACCTGGTGACATCGTAATGTAGAGCTGTGTGTCATCTGCATAGTTATGGTAGCTAATATTATTTCCTGTTATAACCTGAGCTAGTGGGAGCATATAAATATTGAATAAGAGGGGTCCCAGGATTGAACTTTGGGGTACCCCACATGTGACCTTTGACCTCTTTGATGAGAAGTTTCCAATTGAAACAAAGAAATCGCTGTTCTTTATGTAAGATTCAAACCATTTAAGCACTGGACCGGAGCGTCATGGTTGACAGTGTCGAAAGCTGCACTGAGGTCCAACAGAACCAGCACTGTGGTTCTCCTACAGTCCATATTTATACGGATATCATTGAACACTTTTACGAGGTCAGTCTCTGTGCTGTGGTGAGCAAGTAAACCAGACTGGAAGAAGTCAAAGCAGTTGGTTATCATTAGGAAGCTATTTAACTGTTTACACACAGGTTGGAGATCAGCCTGTAATTTTGCAGTAATGATTTGTCCAGATTGTTATTTTTTATCAGTGGTTTGATTACTGCTGTTTTCAAAGCCTGGGGGAAAACGCCTGATGAGAGCGATGACTTTACTATTTGGATCAGATCATTAGCAATAACAGGCAGGGCTTTCTTAAAGAAATGTGTGGGTAGGACATCCAGACAGCAGGAACTTGAGCTTAGTTGACTTATAATTTCTATAACTTGCACCCCCTCCAACTGTTCAGCTGATGATCTTCAGTTAATTGATCATTTCCTCATCTCCTTTTAAATTTCCCTTTGTCTCGCCATAACAAAGTTTCCACAACTTATCTCATTTCAGAATATTAAGGATTTCAATATGGATACCATCTCTTTTTAAATTCTCTGATTCCACATGCTCCTCCACTCAACTTGAAAGTGAATCTCAATATAATGACTGCCTAAATAACTTTCTGACCTGACTTGCTACTAAAACTTGGTCTGTTACTTTCTCCAAATCTGGTTTACCCCTGAAATCTGTCTATGAGAGCTCAATGCACTACTAATAATGAACAACTAGAACTACTCCAAAAGAAAACTGTACTAGCAATTTATAAAGAGGTATGTAATACTCACCTGGTAGATTATAACAAATTAAATTCTCAAAGGAAATCCTCTTACTATTCCCATTTCATCTGTTCCAGAGTTCAATATTTTCCATTCTCAGGTTGCCTTTACCCTGCACTTTTCAACAAACCCTTATATTACTAAAATACAGGTTTTTAATAAGAAAGGCCACAAGATTAAATCATTTTACTCTCCTAAAATATCACCTTGCTTTCCTTTGAGATCTTCCCTTTTTGTTAGCCATTTTCCAGTGTTCAACTTCCAAGCATCTCTAATATCTCTGACATCATCCATAAGAATAAGTCTACCACTTGCGAACCTGATCTAATCCCAATAGCCCTGGTCAAACCCTGCCTTCATGCTATTCTTCTCTACATAAGTGCCATCATTCACTTCTCGTTTACTTCTGGAATCATTCCCACTCTTAAAATAATGTCACTCCCAGTTCCGGTTCAAATCTTTTTGGGACCCAAAGCATATTTTCATATTTTCCATACCAACATGTCAACACCCTATGCTTCATCATTCCTAAGCTACTCTAGAAAGTGTGTAACATACCTGCTGTCATTAGCATAATTTGTAATTAGCTTACATCTTATTACATATTATAACACATCATGGCTACTGATGTTACCTTTGTAGGAGCAGCTAACAAAGGAAATTGGATTTTGAAGTGCAGGGTGGTATTTAAGTGTTCCTTATTATTTAAATTATTTGTTTGTAGCATCAGCTACAAATACTGAATTTACAGTAAATTAAAAAGTTTAATTATACATTCACAATAGAGGTAGGATGAAACAAAAGGAAGAGGTAAACTTAGTATTTGTGTACCAAGTATAAAAAGAATATAGAAATCATTTTTCCATGTTTAATAGCATTTAGCTTGTACTATTTAGTATTTTGTTGTTTTTTTTAAAAAGCTCTGATCACTCCTATATAGAAGACACCTGGCTCAGATCCCAACAATTACAACAGTCTTTGCTCCATATCTAACCTATTTTTTCTCTTCAAAGTACTCAAAACATAATTGCCTCTTAAGTTTACTTCAATTTAACACGCAATAACCAGATGAAAAATTCTTGTCTGATTTTCGTTCACCGCCTCAGTACTGAAAATGCCCTCAGATAAATGATAAAAATCATCTTTGATACAATTTCTTACTGCATCCTTCTCCACTGATTATCTTTGCTTGATATCATCCATACTCTCCTTGACAGGTTTCATTCTTACATTGCTGGTTTGTTCATCTCAAGTCCTTTAGTTCCCATCCTTCCACTGTTGCAACCGGAGTGCCTCATGGCTCTGTCCTGGGAAACCTGCTCTTTGTGATTTACCTTCCTCCTCTAGGAAATATTTTCTAGTATTCTATTTCACTACCGTGCAGATGACATTTATCTCTATCATTCTTCTAAACCAAATTCCCCACTCTCACCTTCTTTCCTTTCTCCGTTTATCTGAAATACAATCTGGGTTTACCTCCAACTTTTTTAACTGAATAACAGCAAAAGTGAGACCCTCTTTGTAGAAATTAAATCTGTATTATTCAAGCTGACAGTGTTTCCCTTTAATCAACTTGATGGTTCTACACTCTCCCCTTCTCCTCAGGTTAGGAGTCAGTGTGTCATCCTCAACAACACTCTACTGTTCACCTCGCAAAACAACAGTACTAGTTCTGCTTTTTTCCATCTCCGCATTATTAAAGCTCTACGTCCCTCCTTTTTCCTCAAACTCCACATCTAGTCTTCTTGTCCATAACCTTGTCACCTCCTGCAACAACTACAGCAGCTCTCTTTTCTTTGGTCTTCCTCAAAAATCCCTCCATAAGCTTCAGGTCATATAGAATTCAGCTGCTTGCATTATTACTGAAACACATCTTTTCACCACATCACCCCAGTCTTACTGTAGCTCCACTGGCTCCCTGTAAAATTCAGAATACAATTCAAAATTCTACATTCAAGATTATTCATAACCTTGCTCCTCCCTATGTTCTGCTCTTCATATTTCTACCTCCTCCCACAGGCTTAGATCTTCCGCCTCTCTTCATTTCACTATTGCTTCTGTTTGTCTTAGTATCGTGGGATACAGAACTTTTCCACTTTGCTCCCAAACTCTTGAATTCTCTCCCTCTAAACATTAGCTACACCGATTCTCTACCTCTGTTCCAATCAGAACTCAAAACCTACAATATCTGTTTAAGATTGCTTACTCACTGTAATTACATACCTTTGCAATTGTTAATGTTTACCGTTATTAATTAACCTTTTTTGTTACGTTGCTTGATCTGTACAGTGCCCTTAGTGCTTTGAAAAGCACTTCTAAATGAAATGTATTAATATTATTATTTATGACTCATTCATAACTTTACACAGAAGAAATCACTGAAGGCCCAACTTGCCTCAGTTTAGTTAAGTGTTCATGATTCTGCAATAACAATGGGACTGGGCAAAATAAATATCCATGGTAGAGATCTAAGTAAGCAATGGGCTGCCCTGGATCCTGCAGAACACATCTGGATAATCCCCAAGACTTATGGGAAATGTTTCACATGATAACTTGATTTTCTTCAACAGATGAAAAAACTAAAACAAGCTAGCTCTTGTCACTTTTCTGGGACTACAGTGGCTTTTACCTGCCAGGTTCTTTCTAGGCTTTATCTGACCCCGTGGTATTTTTAAAGTTTCTCATGTTCCTTTCTCCTGATGTTTCCATCTTTTAGATTGGCCACATTGATCACAACAGCTGTCTTCTGTTGCTTATTGATCACAATGTTTGGTTGGTTTTCCATTACCATTTAGTCCTTCTGAATTTGGAAATCCCACAAATTCTCTTTGTCATTCTCTGCCACCTTGGCCAACACATTCCCTTGGCAGGTGAATCCCACTTAGTCTGAAAAACACCTGCTCAAATAATTATAAACAAATATATATTTTATAAACACATATGTATTATATATAACAGCTGAATAAAATAGCAATCTGTATCTGGGGTTCTGTTTACTCCTGGTTACAAAGTGTTGCCTGAAGTGAGTCTCATAGATCAGATGCAGCAGAGGATTTCTAGTGTTAACTATCATTATCTTACAGACCTCTCAAGAACCCCTCTGCCTTTTAAGATAGACAACATCAAAGCAAAGGGAAATAAATGAATCCATAGCATTTTAAAGTATTTCAGTGTTAGTAGATGTACAGGAAAAAATGCAGATCTTAAGCTTGGGAAAAACAAGATACTTGCATAGAGCTTCAACATTAATCACTTATATTGCCCCCTTAAACATGTTTGTTTATTTTTTATAGTTATACAGTCAGAAAAAAGGAAGAATGAAGAGAAATGGATAAATTGTATTTTCAGTCCATATGACACAAGATGAACCACCAATTATTTAAACAAAATTTAAAGTTCCCTGAATATTGGTAAATAAAAATATATATACAGTATATATTGGCTATTTATTGAGTATTCAGCTTAGCAGAGGCTCATCAGCACCCTGAAACACTGGATATTTAACTCTGAATTAATGTAGCTTATTTAGTTATTTCTAATGTAACATGTCCGAAAAGCAACAGTATGGTGTTGGAGTAGCTTTGAGTGACAGGTTGGTCTGTCTGAGATGAGTAAAATGAGGCAGAGAGGAGAAGCAGGACTCACACGGAGCTGCCTCAGTGAGCGAGGCGGGCATTGTACTCTGAGCAGGAGAGAAGGAGGCGCGCTGCTCCTCTCCATCACATTTCACTTTCCAAACACTGACGGCAGAACAAAGGAGCCACCATGTAGAGTCCACCAGGTAACACTCGCATTATCTCGGACCAGACCGTTTCTTCTTTGAGTGATCCAAGCACTGATTGCTCCGCTTCGGAAACGTGTCCACGGGAGTTTATCGATCCATCCATCCTGGAGGAGACGCGCTGCTCGTTGGATGGAGGCGGGCTCCTGCTCTCTCTCTCTCTGACACCTGCGGACTCGGTGTTCATTAAAACTCTCATGTTTCGACTTTGAAGGGAGTTCATCTCCTTTTTGGTGAGTACGTTTATTTTTGAAAATCAACATTTTTAAATATTTATATTTCAGACGAGCAAATTTTGAAATAGTTTGACAAGTTATTTGTTTGAGTCTGAAAATGCGTTTTTAGTCAAAGGAAAATGCAGAAATTGATTTGACTGATCTAAAATGCATTTCAGTCTAATATAGATCGGTGCCGAATTAAAAATGTAAGCACCCAATAAACATGTTGCGGCTTGTTTAAATCTTCAGCAGGTTCCCCTGTTCGTATTCAACAGGTTTGATTCAGTTCCCTATTCTGCGCTGCTAAATAGTAATGGTGCAGCTATGGGCTGATAGGTTGATATTTATTAGTTTAAATTTTGCTGAGCTGATTAAATTTTGCTGAAATTTTGAGTGATTGAGAGAACTATATTTGTAGTTCCTTGTCTTGGAAGCCGAAGCTGCTATAGTAGTAAAACAAGACTTTGATTAGGACACCTTATCTCGACTCTTGACGTTTAGCTGCGATTCAGACAAAGAGATTATATGCTAGAAACTGAATTAATCGTGTCAATCCATTTCTGAAAAAAAAGAAAAGAAATCAAACAAAAGCCTTCATTGTATGTTAGGTCCCTGTAATGTGACACATGTGCATCAATTGACGAGGATGCAATTGAGAAGTTTAAAAAAAAAAACTTTTTTATATAATTTATGCAAACAGTAAAACTCTTATAGCGTATGAGTTTCATATGATAAAAAGATTCTAAACATGTGAAGCACAATGAGTTACTGTTTTTGCAGCTGTGAATGTGAAATTTCACCTATTTTGATAAAACAAGCTTTTGAAAATCATCTAGTTCTGTCATGGTCACTGATCAGAAACATCTTAATATTTCTGAACTAATCTTATGTCATCACAAACCTACACAATATCAGATTACTAATGGTAGGTAATTAGTTATCATGGTTAATGTGGTTTCAAATGCTTATAAAATTTCATTTTATTAATTTTTCAGAGCATTAGAATTGTAGATGTATGTCATGGTGGGTCCGTACAGTACAAACCTTTTCTGTTAGATTTGAACAAAAGTGTGCTGAGTGGTCAGACATTTTATAGAGTGAACTGATTTTAAGCTCAGTATAAAGCTTCGCAGCAGCAAGCTTTGACCGGCAAACATCATTTTCTCAGCTGTGCAGCTGCTGATTTTTACCTTTTTTTGTTTCTTTTCTTCTGTACAAATGTTCTTTAGATGCCAGTTCTTTTTGAGAGCAGTCACATCTAAGGAAGCCTTTGTCCAACTTTCTGCTTCGTAATGGCAACCGGAGTAGCTGCATGGCTTCCTTTTGCCAGGGCTGCGGCCATTGGCTGGATGCCTGTGGCCAACTGTCCCATGCCCATTGCTCCGAGAGACAACAGCAGAAAACAAGATGAGCTGATAATCCTTAATGTCAGCGGACGACGCTTTCAAACATGGAGAACAACTTTGGATCGATATCCCGACACTCTACTGGGCAGCTCAGAGAAGGACTTCTTCTACAATGAGGAAACAAAGGAGTACTTTTTTGATCGAGACCCTGATGCCTTCAGGAGCATCCTTAACTTTTACCGAACAGGAAAGCTCCACTACCCCCGTCATGAGTGTATCTCGGCCTATGACGAGGAGTTGACATTCTTTGGAATCATACCTGAGATCATAGGTGACTGCTGCTATGAAGAGTACAAGGACAGAAAGAGGGAGAACTTGGAGCGGCTGCAGGATGACCAGGAGGAAAACAAAGATCTGAAGCAGCCCAACTTGAACTTCAGAGAGACTATGTGGCGTGCCTTTGAGAATCCCCACACCTCCACCTTGGCTCTGGTCTTCTACTATGTCACCGGCTTCTTCATTGCCATCTCGGTCATCACCAATGTGGTGGAGACTGTCCCCTGTGGTACTACCACCAACCAAAAAGACATGCCATGTGGTGAACGTTACACCGTGGCGTTCTTCTGCATAGACACTGCATGCGTCATGATATTCACGGTAGAGTACCTGCTGCGCCTGTTTGCTGCGCCCAGCCGTTACCGCTTCATGCGCTCTGTGATGAGCATTATCGACGTGGTGGCCATCTTGCCATATTACATTGGCCTTGTGATGACCAACAACGAGGACGTGAGTGGCGCCTTTGTGACTCTGCGAGTTTTCCGAGTGTTTCGCATTTTCAAGTTTTCCCGCCACTCCCAGGGGCTTCGAATCCTGGGCTATACATTGAAGAGCTGTGCCTCAGAGCTGGGCTTTCTCCTCTTCTCGCTCACCATGGCCATCATCATCTTTGCTACGGTCATGTTTTATGCAGAGAAGGGCTCCAGCTCCAGCAAGTTTACCAGCATCCCAGCTTCGTTCTGGTACACCATTGTCACCATGACCACATTAGGGTAAGTAGAACACAGTATTTACAAATCATATTACTATTTATGAGTTAAATAAACTCACTAGATGAGTTTGTTTTGAGTTTTTGACTGACTGAATTATTTATGAAAACCAGTTTGACTTTTAAATGAGTGCTGAGGCAGCCTGCCTCTGTACTTCAGTACTATACAGTACAGCTTATTTATGAGTGCCAGTGTGTGTTTTCTGGAGTAGTTTAGCATGCATCAGTCAGGATACACACTTGTGGTGTTTGTTTTATTTAATCAGACAATGATTGAATACTCTCTAAACATTCTTATAATGAAAAAATCCTACTAAAGCTGGTGTTAAGATTTATCAGATGAGACCCCAAGATGTTCTTTGGCTTCAGTTGTTTGATCTGGAAACAAGTTTTATATCTGAAGATGAAGTGAAAGACTCATGCAGAAGGATTCTATATTTTGTGGTGAAATATTATCTTTTGCTGCAGCATTTTGTGCAAAGCTGGTTTCTGTGTAAGCTGCTCCACTGTATTACAAAGTGAGAGTTCTCCTCTGTATGTCTGAAGGTGGTGTCCCTTGAGAAATGCTCGGTCACCTTCATAATGATTTCTCACTGCTCCTAATCGCTCCCTCATGCTCACTCAGAATCTATGACATAAATGGCAAGGTGAATTTATAGTTCATTTAAAGGGTTTCTGTAGTTTGACTCAGAAGAAGGAAAGGATTTGAACAGAAATTATAATTTCCTAAAGAATCAATTGTTCACTCTAGCATTGTGGAAAATGTAAACAGAGATAAAAATGCCATGACACTCTTGCAACTCATTTCAGAGTTCCAAATGGCTTAAATGAGTGCAAGAAATTGTTATTTTTATTTACTGAGTCATGAAAAAAGTCTTGAGATTTACAATATCAAACACAAAAGTCTTTCTGTCTAATCTAAGCATCCCAAAGTTCAATCCTTTACATAGGTACACATTCAGAACACAAAAATGCAAACAATTAGACAAAAATAAGTTGTGTGTTGCATGTCTGGTCATTAGCATAACCATCAGTTGCATCAGGTGATGTATAAATAAAACTTGCTCACTTACTTTCTAATTGAAATCCAAACATATTATTATTGGCATTATATACTGGTGCTTTGAACATCCTTGTGGACACTGAATGCTGGAGCCTATTCCATGACTGTGGGACAGAATACTTTAATGCTTTGAATGCATCAACTCAGTACAAGTGCTACTTCTTCACAAACATCCCACCAGCCATTACTGGTGTATTTGATTCCATTAATACCTGTTACTACATGTTCTACAAGTAAGAGCATAATTTGGAAGTACTTTGTCTGCATATTGAAGTCAAAGTTGTGGCCAGTTATGCTTAATTTAGTTAATTAGATGTTAAATCTCATTTGTATCTGTGGCATGTACTGCATTCAAGTTAACAAACTGTTCTTAATGTACAATCTGTTTGATGACACAAACACTAGTAATTGCAGTTTCTTTTTAAATTACTAGTTTAATCTGTAAATTATGAGAAAAAAAACAATTTCTACATTTATCTAAAATAAATGTAGAACAATTTTATGTTTGAGGGGCCAAATTCTGTCCCTCTCCAACTACCATGTTCTATTTAGCCCACCATCAGCAGCCATGACCATAGATAACCAGCTTGTTAGTGCACAAGATTAGTTTAAAGTGCATGAGTTCAACATCACTCTTCTTGGAAATTAAATTTCTCACTCCCCATGGACTTTTCAATTTAACCAAAGGTCACGTTGTGACACATGGCTTTTAAGAACGTGAAACAAATGGTTAGATTTCTAATTCTAACTAACCATTTCTTGCCATTTGATACTACAAGGTTTAATTTAATATTTATGAGAGTGCTCAGTAGCTTTTTAAAATTGTAGAACTTATTAATAACTGGGGTGTAATTTACATTTCTTGCTGGGGGATAAAGCTGCATGTTGCACTATGGCAGCAGACACTTAGATGAAAACAAACAGAGAATGAATATAAGAAAAACGCCAAAAATTTTACAGGAGCCTCTTAAAAATTTATGAGATTTTCTTTAACTCAGAAAAATATTGATCTTATTCCTCTTTTTGTGCGAGTCTTGTCAAATTGCAGAGTGTATTTTATTAAGAGAAGAAAACGAAGAGCTTCGCTTGCTCTGACTCACATGTACGAATAACCAAGGTCGGCTGGGGTACCTTGTTGGAACAAAAAAAACACTTATGAGGATAAAATAGGAGAGAGAAACTGCATACTCTGGCAAGATCATTATAACACCAACAGAACATTGAGAATGGTTGTTTGCTGCTGCATGGAGCCTCAAAGTATTGTTAACATATTTTTTAGAAAAAAGGAGAGAGATGGCTTTCTTAGGTGTTCATTATAAAAAATGAGCTGCACTGAGACTTCTGGACAGGACAATGTGTGGGCTGTCACACTCCATTTTATTTGACCCATAACAAGATACAAAATGATTTGATGGTCAGTGTGTTTTTTTTTCCTTTTTTCTGAGCCAAGTATATTCTTTCTGTTAGGATGACATGTATCACTGGCAGACCTGAAACTCTCTTCTCTTCTATCAATTATTTTCGACTTGTGGAAAATGTCTTTCACTTCTTTACATGTGCTCAGTGTGTCAATTTTGTTTCTTTTGTACAGATCAAAAACAAAAACAAAAAAAACCTATTGAAAAGCTGGACGTGTGACCAAAATAGCTCTTATTAGTTTGTGTAATGTGTTTGAGCTGAACAGGTTGCCTGACCCTGATGTGTGCGTATGTGTGGTGTATTGCAAGTGTTATCTTTTGTATCATAGATACAAAAAGACAGAAATGCCAAGGTGAAAGCATTATGTAAATTTTAAACCTGAACAATGTGTTTTGAGCACAGAGCCATTATGTGAGACACACAAAAGGCAGCAGCACTGGGAGTCGACAGCTTGGACAATACAATCCTCATCACCAACCAAGGACACAGCTATCACAAATACTTTAAACTCATACATGTTTAAATGTGATGCAGCTGTTGTGTTTGTGCTGCAGTTTAACAGAATTTATCATCAAAATCTAATACACGATTACTTTGAAAAAATAAAGTCATAATTCATTGTAAACAATTATGAACCTTGCAGACAAAATGTATTTAAAAGAAAGACAGATGCCATGCTCTGGTGTAGATAGCTGCTCAGGACCAGGGGTGAGAAATGGATCTCCAAACACTCTGCTGTTTTATCTATAACAGCAGAGTGTCTCCTTCTATCTTCTTCCAGAGTGTGATTCAGTTTTAAAATTGAACAGAGACTTCACACGTCAAAATCTTCTCCACTTCAAGCAGTGCTATGATCTCTTTCCCAGCACACTTTGGCAGAATCTGGCAATTGCTTTGGTAAACTTGGTTCATGCTCTCTCGCTCAGTCATTCTGCCCCTGTGGTTTCAGAGTTTGATCTCTACTTCATTTTTAAGATGTTTACAGAACTTCTTTCTTCCAATTTTCTCAAAACCTGGGGCTGTTGGCACCAACTCTGACCTCAAAATCTGATATGAATTAATAGAGATTGCAGTTGAAGTCTGTGCACCGTATATTTACATCTCTGTCGATCCACATCTTATGGAATCTCCCACACTTACAGCAGTAATAAACATCTGTTGGTTGCCACATATTGCTGCTTGTTATTGGTTTGCACTGTGGATGATAGTCAAAACCTATTAGTGTGGTTAATTGGCTAATCCTATTTGCTACGTCCATCTAGAAAACAATCAAAATGGTTTTGAGGTTATTCTCTCGAGGTGGGTGTGTGTTTGAGGTTTTGAGGTTAATGGAACATGGCATTAAAGGAGATAAATACTTAACCTTGTTATTTCATGTTGTCAGTCAGATTCACCTCATGACTAAATGAGTTATGGTCAAGCACTGGTCAGACATCACATAAGATTGCGACTTTGTGTTGGTGTTTCAGACATACAGCAACACCTACTGAGGTTCTTCTCTTGTGTCCTGTGGTGGATTTCAGTGAGTGATAACAAAAGAAAAGTAAAGACATGACATCAGCCATGGACAGTTGTAATGTCTGACTTGTACATTTTACTTTGAATCTTTTTAATGTGTATGTATAAGTTTGTAATACATTTTATTTTCTTGGCTACATTCAGCGGTATAAGTATAAAAATAAACTGCAGAGTCAACCTTGTTGATCTTTCTGTTTTACATCCTGTTTTGCTTTGCATGTCTATCTTAAAGCAATCTTAGAACATGGACACACCTGACATAGGTTGTCACTTACCTTGTTAACATGTAATAAGATCCATAAGGCTAATAACAGCAAGGACAAATTCTCCTTTAGGAAGCTTTTACTCTACAAATAAAAAGCCAAAATTGCCTGTCTGGGAATTTTTATCTGGCAAGCACAAAAGATTGTTAGCCTTTAATGTCAGTTTTCAAAGAGCGAGGGAAAAGAGAGCGATTGATAAGAAAAAAAGTACCATTTTAACATTTTGCCAGACATCAGAATCTTGTGCTGATGTCACAAGATCAGCACAAGATGATCTTGTTCATACACAGAATATGTTTCTTTCCACCAGAAAGAAGCATATTCTTCTTATGCTTCTTTCCCCCTTGAAAGAAGCATTTTCTGTGTAACTTATGATCCATTAAACTACCTACATTTTACTAAATTAAAATCCATTTAATTGCTTTTAACCTAGAAAGATATGCGCTGCTTGATCCCTTTCAGGCTTTTTAGTGTGCATGTAATTACAAAAGCAAGTAAACAGTATGTTACCTCTGAAAAGGCTCAGTGGTCTGCATTGTATTTTCCCGTCAATCCTTTCACTTGCTGTTGAAACACATGCTCAGATGATCTGTCAATGCACATAAAATCCATGAAGGACATTTTTTATATGATGATTGAAGCTTTTTATCCCATTTAGACTCAAAACAAGCTCCTCTAGATAATGTTTTTGTGATCTCTGAGTGAAAAAAAAATTAGAAATCTCAAGTTGAAGTCATGATTTCTTTTGCCATGTGCAGATTGTAATACAATTCATCAATGTTAGCTCAAACATTAACTTGGAATTTTGACTGTTTTTAATTAATTTTATGGTGTTACTTTTTATTATATTTAAGAAAAACAAAATCGCTAAAATTCAAGTATTTCAAATGACCTTTGCCAGAAATTACTTGTTGAACATATGAACATAGTTTTTTCATGGGGGAATATAATTGTTGTCGCACCTGGTTGACTTTACAATAATTTGAAACTAAAAGATATAAATCAAGACAAACATCAAAAAAGTGTGAGAATTTATCAAACAAATGGGAACTCTACATTAAATTTAATTATTTTATAACAGTCGTATCCCAGCAAAAACACCTTTGCAGAGGGATGCCTTTCTAATTCTTGAAACTAAATGCATGAGCCTCAAACACAATCTTTAGAACAACAAGCAGAGGCAGTGCCCTGAATTATCATGCACAAACGTACTTTTTTCTTGAGAGTAAAAAAATGTGAAGGAAAAATCTGATTCCTCAGTGTGTACATTTACACACAGATTTGTAATACTTTCTGAGACAAATTTAAATTCAGATTAAATTAGCTATCCAGAAGTTTGTGGATTTTTACATTCTCTACATGCTCTGAAAAATCTGGACTAGTGTGAGTTCTGTAAAAGTAATGAGGAAGAAAATAATGTTGGGGATATGTGCGGGCACCGGTCTGTTTGGCCTCTGCAGCGGGAGGTGGGTGTGTGTTTGTCTTCCTGGGGCGGCTGCTGCCTCCCAGAGTCATGTCCGCCTGCCCTTTGTTGCTCCTGGGTGCTGAATGGTACAGGCTTTTTATTGTTCTAACCTCTCTAACAACTGTGTTGCCTCTAAGTGACAAACTTGCTCACAAACACCCACACCTACTTCTACACGTACCCTCAAACACCTACGCACACTCGCATCTACACACCCACGCACCTGCACACCAACAAGCAAGGTGATTGAAGGTCATACAAACACAAGTTGCTGTTACAGCAATGTGGATGCAGTCTAGATTTAATAAATTTTAATAAAATCTGGCACATGTAGGCAAGTAGATTCTCTATATCTGTGGTCCCCAACCGTGGTCCTCGGGGCCCAGTGTCCTGCATGTTTTATATGTGTCCGAATCTCTGGCACAACTGATTCAAAAATTTGTGTTAACTCCTTAGCCTGCTTTCTGTTGCTGCAGATGCCTTTTAATCACCTATTCATTTAAGTCAGGTGTGCAGCAGTAGGGAAGCAAGTAAAACATGAAGGACAGGGCTGAGGACCTCTGCTCTGTATGGAATGCCTGGAAAGAAAAGAAAATCATTGTATAGATACTGCTTCCTTTTTGCTTTCCTTCTTTCTCTCCTTTCTCTCTTATCCTTATATTCTACATCTCCTGTGACTGTCCTTAGTTTGCTTTTCTTTGTGTCCTACATCCCTTCACTCCTTCACTGCAGGTCTCATTCCTTGTGTCCATGACTTTTTCCTTTCTTCCTCCCTTGCTTGTGTTCTACCATTTTTCACCAACGTTTGATTTTGTCCTTGTTTCTTGTTTTCTTACCACCATCCTTTACAGTAATAATTTGAGTTTGACAGAATGTTTCTTTGGACTGGAAGGAATTTTAATGTTTTGGAATAGCCCAGCTAGAATCCCCACATGAATAGAAAGATATTTCTAATGTATAAATAATTAATTTCTGAACTGACTCTTGATAGTGGGCTGGGAAATTGCACATGCATGGAGAAATTATTTTGGAAAAAAGGCAATTCACAGCTGCTGTTGTACATGCAAATCTGGGACTTCAGGAAGAAAAGGCTGGGATTCCCTGGTGTTGTTCATGTAGATATTACTGGATTGAATGAGAAAATATTTATTGGAGAACTTGAGTATTAAATATTTAAAAGGTGGTTCCTAGTAGGTTTAAACCTACAGTGAAAAAAATGTACTTTGTAGAAGAAAAGTATTTTTTTTAAACCTCAAAATAAAACTTGACTTCAAAATCAAGGAACTCACCTCTACATGCTTGTCACTTTTTATCACACTGCCAAGCAAACATTAAGAAAAGTGTTGGTTTGTGTTTAGGCAGCAGGGGAATATAAACTCTGCAGTAGCTGACATAATGAAAGCATGTAAATACAGACTGCATGACAAAGCTGTTAAAACTCAAAACTCAACACAAAATCACTTTTTTAATTTAAGATCTGCTTTTCAACTTAATGAAAACAGTTGGAAATCACTTAAGTGAAATCTGGGCCTATTGCCTTTATCAGAACACTTATAAATATGAAGGCTTACCCTTGATGTGCCTCCTTTAGTCTAATAAGTTGTCAGTCTGTTGTGCAACATCCATCCATCATTTTCTGTACACCCTTGTCCCTTAGAGAGGTCGGGAGGGGTGCTGGTGCCTATCTCCAGCTAACATTCCGGGCGAGAGGCGGGGTACACCCCGGACAGGTCGCCAGTCTGTCTCAGTGTTATGCAACAGTAATAGTAAAAATCATTCAACATCTAAAGTTACATTTACGCTCACACACAATGATTTCCCCTGATCATGTCTGGACTTCTTGACCTGCCTCTGTGTCTCTTCTCAGTGTCTGTATGAGCCTAAGCGGCGCAGCGCAGCAGCAGCTCTGGTAATGGGCAGCAGCTGAGGGAGCTGAGGGGGAGGGAGAAGGAATGTCTGACTCTGTAATCAGCCTCTTTCACTATCCAGGAAAAAGGGTGTTAAATCAACCTCAGGTGGTTGATAAAAAGACCAAGATTCAATCTCAGCGAGGTCCGCTCTCCCAGGCTGCCTGCCGACGCCAGCGCTGTCGGAGCCATCCGGATACACGGTCGCTGGCATGATGAGGACAGGATCTGATGATGAGGAAGGAGAAAAACCTCTCTCACTCTCTCTTACTGTCTTGTTCTCCCTATTCTCCCCCTCGTCCCCTGTGAGTCTTCCAGTGGAGAAGCTATTTTTAGAAAGCTGACTTCATGTGTGAAAGGGAGTTAGCAGTTTCTGCTATAATCTGATGCATGATCCAGACACAAAAGATGACAGTGGTCATTTTTACCTGCATTACAGGTGCACTAAAAACAAAGGTTCAGTGGCAGTCTGCAGTCTCTCCCAACTCTCTCACACCTCTAAAAACATTATTAACCCAATAATGAGAGAAATATTAATGAGGTGTGCATTGAAATCCAACTCCGGTGTTATAATTAGAGTTATTCTCCCAGTTGTGGAGTCCTGGTCCTGGACGAAGGCTTGTTCTGTAGCAGTAAGTGAGAGAAAATGTTGTTATGCATGTAGGTCATGTTCCCATCTCTGCCTTAATCAGTGGCTATATATAATCTGCTTCTTTCTTCAGAGAGACTTTTAGCACTCTCCGCTCTGCGTTCTCTCCTCAACATCTCTATTAGACGAAGTGGACTGGGCCCAGGGGCCGGAGGCAAGGGAGAGAAGTCAGACGAGTTGGGCTTCAGGTTCACAGAAGTTCTGTGCACGGTGCAGCGATGGTTAGACTCGCCATCACACAGTTTACTTTCATAAGCAGGTAAAAGTGGTCAGAATCTGTCTTACTTGTCAATAGCAAACAGATGTCAGACCTTTTAAGCAACACAAATGTGGTCCTGAATCAGGTACATATCACATTTAAAGTATCCTAAGCCTGAAAGGTCATGTTACATTTTATGGGATGTATACTTCAACGATTGTGACACACAGTATTGCACTGGAAGAAGTTGCAAGATCAAACCTAAACAGAGTGGGGAATTAAGTATGGCAGATGTTGTGACTGGTGCAATTATTATCTGTTTAATAATTGCAGTATTACCTTGTTTAGAGCTGCAAGTTCCTGCTCTGTCTCTCCTAAAGACACTTGCATGGGATGTTGCTTCTTACTAAATTTGTTTTTAAATAAAAGTCTTAAACAGTATTAAACATTGTAATTCAGTGTTGATCTTGTAGAGGTAGCCATAATTTTGTGAGCTCTAACTGCACAAAAACTTTACAATTTATATTTTAGGAGTAGAAGGACTACAGTGGATTAACATTCTATTAATAGTATTTTTCTAATGAAAAAAAAATCATTTTATTATGTTCAATAAGAATATGTTTGTTTCCTTGTTTTAATTATATGGATAAAAAAAACATGTTTGCTTCTAGTTGTATTTCAGTTTGTTTGATTTTAGAAGCTTTATTCAGGAACAAATCTAAAATTGTTCTTTGTTTTATCTTAAATTTTGCACTGGTTTGTTTTATTCAACCCCTTTTTGATAAGAAGCATTGCTAGCTGCATTCTCAGCTCATCATTCATGAAGGTAAAAGAAGTGATTAAAACACAACAGAACCAAACACTTTTAGCAACTGAGTCTGTTTTTTTTAATTTTTCAGATGAACACATTTAAAGTGGGGGGTTTTGTTTTCATTTTCTGTGTTGCGCCTTATTATAAATGGAGCAGATAGTTAGTGTGTTATCCTTTGATATGCTCACAAGGTAAACAAATCATTACATTCTGGTATCTCATTGCTGGCAGTTGTATTTACAGTTAATAATGGATTCTTGGTAACATTAGTGAAGCGTTGGATAACATTCAGGCTACTAATTAATTTTGGAATAGCATGCATCGTTTTGTTAATAATTCAGGTTCCTTGTGCCAAGCTGAAGTAGAACTGGAAAGCAGCGCAGTGTTTTGTAAGTGGTAATGTTCTTTCACACAAATCATCAGAGGTTACAGATTGTGGTGGTTTTCTATAAGCAGCCAGCTTTCAGATGGAATTAATGGGGTATTTTGTCGTGTTGCTGAACCCCATGGGGTCAAAGTGAGTGCAGGGAGTTGGAAATTAGAAATATTCTTGCCTTTATCGGGCCAAGACGCTTTTGGAGCCAATTTCCCAACCCGGGGCTCCTTAATAGAAACCTTTTTAATGATAGCTTTGGAATTTAATTTAGCTCCAACACAGGTTCATTTAACACCTAAACTAATTTAAAAGGAATTAAATGCGCAAAGGTGTCTGGGAAGCTTAATGACCTCAGCTCTCTCCGGGTGTTTCTTATGTGGTTGCTGTAAAGTGACCAAACCTTTATGCCAGTTTGCCATGTAGACAACATGTACCTTATGCCAAAACACATAAATAACCAATTAATATGCTCATCTTTAAATGGATGGTGGAGTAACTGCCTAATAATGCAACAACACTGTGTTTGCGTTTGCGCAGCATGTCAGATGCAGCAGTGTTTGTGTCAGTTCATTGTCAAGGTGAATCATCAGCACAGCTTGTGAATGAAAAATGAAGACACTTCTTCAAATAATCAAACTGGGTTGATTCTGCTGGAAGTGTGGCATATTTATAGGAGGACAGTCACACTGACAAGCTGAGATAGCAGTGCAAAGAGTCTTGCACTCACCTGTCTCAGTTTTCAATGTTATCTTTCAGGCAAAAGGATTTCAGCAAACACGTACTTCGTGGACCTCTGAATCATCAGTATCATTTAATTATACCATTTAAGTACCTTCTTTTGTGTAGGTATTAATTGGACTTTAATTTCACCAGTAGGAGCTTTAATTAATCTGCATTGTGTGAAAATTCTTTTATGGTAACTTTAAAAATTAGGAGCATAATGTGTTTAAAGGGGTATATTATGCAAAATTGACTTCTTTGAACTTTCTAGTTAGGGTTGCCTTAATGCCTGCACCTGCAATGCTCCACCCATGTCCCCAAAGCTCTGCCTTTGGGTTTAAGTATCCAGCTGTGCCCAGAGAGCATCCACCCTCTTCCCCCACAAATCCTTCAGACTAGCAGCAGCAGCAATTAGCAGGCTGCTCAGAGCTCCAAAGAACAGTTGTAAACGGTTTTATTGAGGAGCTTCTTAGCTTCTTCTTTATTGAGAAGCACTGTTGTGATGATGTGCTGAAGAGAATGTCTGAAAGTATAGGAGGTCCTTCAAGAGTCAGAGGCCAATTTCAAGGAGTCAGATAAAACTATAACCTGAAGTCACATATTTAAAAGTTATTTTTGATTTATGCACCATTTTCATAACAACTAAATTAAACATAGTTAATTGATTTTGCTATGAAGAGCCACTGTGTGTACTGTAAACCCAAATTTTCTTTTACATAAGTCAAGCTGTTATTACTAGTCTTGTCATTATTTTGCAAAAAGCAAAACAAAATGTGCATTGTAAACTACTCAAAACCAGTATTTGCTGTATTAATGGCTCTGAGCTGAGGCAACTCAGTGAACACCTGACTGGTGAGCCAGTAGGTGGGAGTAATGCTTTTTTGAGTTGTTTGCCAACACAAAGAAAAAGAAGAATCGGTGAACTCAGTGTTTCTTCTGACATTGTTGGCTGCAGAGGTCACCTGCTAATTGTGTTTATTCTGTAGCATTACAATAATTCCTGGTGTTATAGCTGTGAATTTTGCTTGGTAGTTCAGCTGTGTTACTTTGTTCAATTCTGTTTGTTCTTTTTTTTAACCCACCTTATTTGATTTATGCGGAGCCTGTGGGGGATCATAGGGAATTTGTTTTCTTTTACATTCCCTCTCTAAATTTATATGTTATCTTGACAAAGCTGTGCATTTTGTAAAAGTGGCGTGAATGTCAGCATAAATTGCATTTCATACTATTCTGTTCTGTTATTATTCATGGCGGTCTGTTGAAATTCAGTAATTTGATTCACTTATGAAAACTGTTGTTGTGGAATAGCTGACGTCCCTGACATAATCTGGGTCTTCTTTTAGGGCTCACATATAAACTCAGAAATATCCTACTGTTCATTGTTTGGCATTAATGTTCACATTTTTCACATGATCAGATGTTTACACAACTTTACATTTAAAATTTTACTATTGCATTAAAAAAAACAAATTGATTATATTTACATTTAATAAGTCTAATAAATATGATAAATAAATACTGATAAACATGGAAACCAAATACTTTGTTTCCCATGATAAACATGAGTAATGATTTCTAATAAACATGAGTTACAATGACTGAGAAAACATGAATAATGGTTGAGATCATCAGTTTTTAAAACCTTGAGTTCCTTAATAATGGGTTATCTTGGACACAAGACTTTATGTAAACAGAGCTTGATTTGTTTGGTTTTTGATTTTGTAAAAACGAGAACATGCCAGGGCAATCACATACCATGTGCAGCTTTAGTAATGATTACTAATTTGGGTTTATAGTGTGCCTGGAAAACCATAATAATTCAAAATAAGTCAAATACTGGTGCTTTATAATTTTAGTTGACCAGATAAATTGTGTGATAATTTCACACTTAGCTTTGGAGATGCATTCCCAAATAATCATCCATCATTATATATGATTATATTATATATCATTATATCATGATTATATTGTGTTTGTCAATGATATAAATTTTCATGTAAGGTGCATAAGCAACTGAATAATTCAGCCATGTGGAGCTAGTTCACCAATGAGTCCCAGTACAACCCTTTGTATCAAGCCAGCATTCTGTCAGAATGTGCCTTGCTAAATGTTGTAAATATGGTTGTATAAACTTGGCATCCTTCTCCACCACATGTCGAAGTTTACTTGGGAAACCACTGAATAACAAGTTGCCTACCAATCTGTGTATTGGTTTTACAAAGTTTTTATTTTTCCACACAAGCTGCAAACAAAACATGTTACAGGCTAAATGATCAAAGGCATCGCTCAAAACAGAGCGGAGGCGATCTAATACCTGCTTGAAGTTTCTGCAAACTTTCTAATGTGGATCCGCAACAGAGCAAGATCTGAGTGATTCCTTTTTGTAGCTGTATTTACTAAGTCAGATGTCCCTTATAAATCAATGATGAAGCTGAAAAATGTTTTAGATGAGGTGTTGATTTAACATTATTGCAGCTTTATAAAACCAAGTTATCCCTGTTTTAGAGCAGAGAAAGGTGGAATAGTTTGCAATAACAGTGTTATTGCAAACGTTGTAATGTGAATGAAATATGCTGAATTGTGTGTTCACATCTGAAGTGTTCATAGTATAAATAAAGCAATGCTTGTTATTTTTTAAATTAGAAAACTATTTTTAGATTCAATGAAGAGGATATTCGGGGTTGTTATAATGGTTCAGAATTTTTTTGATTTTATGAAAAATCCTTAGCACCATCATCTCCAGTTCTTCCAGAATAGAATAACCCTTCTCTGTCAAGTTGATTAGCTTTTTAATGTTTTGGCTCCTTGTCTGATGCTACTACCTCAACAGATGGTGGCAGAAGAGATTTCGATCTTCACAACAGACTAATAGGATATAGGTATTTAATTTTGATAAAAAAATTATGGGGCCCTATAAAATGCCACTTACTGAAGACAAGCAAAAGCATTTTTTTCCCTTTCTATGTATTATATTTGTCTCTGGGTAATGGTAACTTTAACCTCAGATACTTAAATGGTACTCTGTCTTGATGCATCTTAGGTTCAGTGTTTCTTTCCCTTGTGTGTAAAAACTACTTTAAGCATTTAAGGACAGACTAATTGGGTTAGTCAAAATTAAATTTACATTTCTTTAAAAATGAGAGTTTCTTCAAATGTTTTATTGTCAAAAAATAGGACAGCTTAAGTCACAAACAATTGAAGACTTAAAGTACAGCTTTATAAACTTGTATGTTAAACAAATTTAATTAAAATCATCATCAGTGGCTGTTTCAGATCTTCTATCTCATCAAGAAATCAGAGTTGAACTGTTGAACATTAAGGCTGAGAACTCCTGTTCAGCAAACTTCACTCATGCTGAGAATGTTGCAAATGAAAGCAGAATGAAGTGATTAGTGTATTCTCTCTGAACAATTGTGCAACTTTGTTAGTGTGTTTTATAATTGGGTCAAAATAATCACTTACATTTAAGTTTTTAACTGACGTGATCAAAGAGAGGTTTTGATTTTTTTTTATTTGTTTTTGTTTGTTTATTTAACTGGATATCAGTGTGTCAAAAGGAGTCTTTTAGACTGGAAATTTATTTTTTTTAAAAACAACATAAGAACTCCCATACATAGTTACACTCATGAGGACACATACTATCAAAAAACATAATAAATGCTTGACTTTTTTTGTAATGTTTTCTGCTGCATCTTAAGTTACAAAAGAAGAAAACTGAACCTTCTGTGTCTGACCTAGAAAACAACCAGCAAGCCAGACTTGGATCTCAGGGGTCTAGGAGGGGCACACTTAACATCAAACAAAGCAAAATAAATGTTTATATGAACCTGTTAATGGGTTCAGAATGTTTTATAAAGGATAAATGTGTCAAATAACAGGTTTATAGATAAACATTAGCTTGACACTTATGTTTGGTATTTTGTAGCATCTAGTCGGTAAAATCATTTCCATAAATTGTATCAAGTGTTTAAGAAGTTTTTTTGTGCAAATTTTATCTTTACTATTTTTGAAAACTGTCAAAAACATGACAGTAATCAGGCATTAAAACAATTTTTGGAAACAAGTGTGTTATAAAAATATGTTGTCTTCTTACCTCCTGTGTCATAAAAACAGTGTGAAGACAACTGGGTTGAATTTTTGTTTCATGTCAGCTCACTTAAAACCATCTCTGCTTTAATCAGGCGCTGCCAGTGTCTCTGATCGTTCTCCACATCAAGCACACAGAGTTTCCCTTGTGTGTAGAAGTCAATATTTCTGTAAAAACAAGCAGTTTTGTTTATTTATACCCACTCTTCTAAGGAGAGAGCTGATTCATATGTCTAGTTGTCAGGAGAGAATAAGTGGGACTCCCAGGACAGATCCCTGGTATATCCCAGTCTTATTTTGCACCTAAGTTTATGTTTCTATGTTTAATATTTTCTCTAAGAGTATAAAAAAGCACTTTGTATTTTTCACTCTTTACAGTTAGTCACTCACATTAACCAAAAATATAGTTGAGTGCTAGAACATCAATTGTCAATATACTATATGTTTGGCAATTGAAAATCTGTGACTTACCAAAATAGCAATGGTTGGCTTCGTACATGACCACCTTGCTAAAGTTTTTGATATAATTATTTTTATGGTAAGGTCCAACAAGTAAAAGCGTTACTTTTTAGATCAATCAGGAGTCGGTTAAAAGTTTTGACTTATCTTTCAGTTTATATTTATAGTTATTCACTGACGATGCAATTGAATCGCACAACTGCCACTGTAGTTTCCTCATCTGTGGTGTGGGGTGTTATTTACAAAGACATGCATACATTTTAAAACGAACTGTACAACAGGTTAAAATCAAAAGCTGTTTCCAAGCAGACAATTCCAGATGTATGGAACTGCGCATAGGCATGAATCCAAGTACATTTCCTGTGTCATCATAATCAAAGTTGAACATAGCACACAAGGGCATAACAGATTCCTTGCTTGAAAGAGCCACATTTAAAGATGCAAATAAATGTGAAATACTCGTCATGTGTGATTCTTGTCTTGCA
Organism: Xiphophorus couchianus; assembly: GCF_001444195.1. Lineage (NCBI taxonomy): Eukaryota > Metazoa > Chordata > Actinopteri > Cyprinodontiformes > Poeciliidae > Xiphophorus > Xiphophorus couchianus. The sequence continues at coordinate 9,936,410 of NC_040247.1, forward strand.
GAGAAAAAAAAACCCAAACCATAATGGTTTGTTGGAGTTGCTCCAAAATGAAAAGTGTATTGCACACACTATTAGTGTGAATGAAAATGCTGCAGGAAAACAGTGAAGTTGGTGTTCAAACTTTATAAGTGTTCATTGAGATAACATATGTAAACAAAGAGCCTGTCAGGGGCTGAGGAAATACTCTGAAACTGTAGTTTAACCAGTAAAAACCAAACTAATCCATAGAGATACACTTATAGCCTTAGTGTGTATGTGGGGACACAGATGCCTATTTGTTAAACTAGTTCTAATGCACTAAAATGTTAGTTATTCAAATTTGTGCATCTGATTTTTCTACTATTTATCACATCTTTGATTCAAACCCTAATGTTTAAGTATTACTAGGTTTAGTGAACATCTAGAATTTAAGAAAAACTTATATTAAAATTTTCCATTTACAATTATAATGTCCTACCAATGTGGCAAAAGTAGGAAATAGGAAGATATTCTACAGTATGGCAGAAAAGCACAACATTGTACAGTAGTGAGAAAAAAAGAGAAAAAATAGCCAGTCAGCAATGAAGAGAGAAGATGCAATGCTATCTGGGGTAGTTTTCAACACACTATCTTAAGATGTTTGTATCCAGACACAAAGAAGCACCTTGAATGACATGAGATGCTCTGTGCACAGAAAGAGACTGTTATTTTTAGATGCTCGACCCTTATCTCACCACACAGCTGGCAAAAGATTTGGCACGGAGAAAGGTAAAGAAAATGTACTAATAACCTTCAATGTGCTGTGAAGGAGGATTCAGATAGGAAAAGTGAAACGGTGTCTGAGAGCACAGCCAAGGTTAATTGCATGTGCCTTGAAAATGAAATGTGAGTGTTGTGGCCTTTTATTGGGTTCATCATTCCAAAAATAATATCTTTGGTCTTATTTTATGTTCTGAGTTTGTTTTTCTCAGTTGTTGCTGTGTTTGGTCCTCCAGGCCACAGTTTTCACACCTGTAGTAATGTAATAAAAAAGAGGAGATTCTTAAAGTTTTTAGTTCTTTATCATGAATTATTCAGAAACTTATCTGATGTTATTATTAATTTATTTATGGACAAGAAAGTGATGTAATTGCACGTAACCACAAAATAATTTTGTTTTACTCATGAAACAAAAGATAATAAATAAAAGACATCTTTTAGCTGATGATAGTCATCCCCTTTGAATTGAAGAGAATGACTATAATTTCTTTACCTTTTTTGATTTTACCTTAACTTTTATTTTCACTTCAACGGTCTCAAGGACACCAATGAAAGTGTGTGGGATTTAAACTGGGTAAGCCAACTTAAAATACTCAATAATATTGTTTTCAACACATGTCTTTTATGTGACATGATTTTACAACTGATTTATTACTACCCAGAAATTAATTTTCTTTAGATAACATTACACAGATGGTTTTAAGAGGTCTTTTATTTCAGTTCTGTGTGTTTCGTGATGATGCTTGATTCCTTTACTTACCCTTCTCAACCTACATATTGCATGGTACCAGATTCTGAGTTCTTATGGATTTTTTGTTGTTTGTCCACTGCTGATTTGGTCAAGTTTGGCCTTACCTTTTTCACTTTCACTTCCATACTCGAGTAGTAACTTTGGTTTTCTTTAAAATATATGTACTTTTTTATTAACCTTATCTTTTTAGAAGTGTAAGCCCCTGTCTGCTTCGGTGTACTCTGCTCCAGAGCTGAACAACTGAATAGGAGAAGCAAAAGAAAATAAACTTATTTGTGCCATTCAATCTGAAGATGTTCAGAATAAATGTGCATCAATGTATCCCTGCCTTAGCAACAGTCTGAGTCTCCTATTTAATACTGAAATATTAGAGCCTAGCTAACATTATATATTAATAACACCAGCGCACATGTTTATGCTTTCCATCACCAGTGTTGGAAATGTGCCTTTAGGCTACCATCTCATGTTTTCTATTTACTCTCACATAAAAGTTGCAATTTATATGCAGGCAGTGTCCGGCAGACATGAGAAAAGTCTAAGTGTTGGTTTTTCTAAAATCATGAGAAGAAAGCTTATCCTTAAAAGTCATAAAAGTTTTTCTTTGACTGCAATTCATTTTAGAAGCGAGATATATTCTCCTATGCAAATCTAAGGTTAGTTTTAATACAGGAAAGATTAACTGTTCCTCTTCAATTGTCTTTACTAAATTGCCTTCTGCTGTACAAATAAAACCACCTATAAATGATAAAATCCAACTGAAGGTGGCTTACTGATATTAGCAAAAAAAATCTAAATGTATTCCAGAAAATGAAAAAACTAATCATCAACCTTTCTATCTGTAATCCTACAGATTCTGTGATGAAAGTAAGGGATGCTGTTGAAAAATATTCAATAGGTGTTTTATATTGTCATAGTTGTTATAATTGTTATCTGTTCTCTAGCTATTGGTTGGGGTCAGTTAAAGTAAATATTTCATGAATAGTTTATGTATAAAGACGTTGCTATTAATGGACCTCATCAAAAAAGATTACTAGCAACCTGCAAAAAAGCCCACACTCCTTTAACTTTTTCAAATTTGGTAATGTTGTAAACACAAACATCAGTGTATCTTTTGGGATTTAATTGATAGACCAATGCAAAACATTATTCAATTGTGATACAGAAGAAAAATGATACATAAAAACCTGAAAAGTGTGCCATGCATTTATATTTACTCTTTTGCCCTTTTCAATCCTAAAATCCAATGTTTCTATCTAGCATGTTTTTAATGTCAGTATAAATGAAACTGTTATGTGAAGACCTCAAACGTTTTTCAGAGAACAGTAAGGAACAAACAGCATTGTAAAGATACAGGAACACAGCAGACAAGTGATGGATAAAGTCTGGGTGAAGTTTAAAGTAGATTATGAAACTACATATCAAGTTTTGAACATCTCACAAAGTTTTCCATTCATCATTAGAAAATGGAAAGCATTTGAGCAACTGAAATTCTAGACGTGGCTATAAAAATAAAAGGCCAAGCAAGAAGAGCACTCATTTAAGAAGCAACCAACAAACCCATTGTAATCCTGGAAGAGCTGCAGACATTCATAACCTGGGTAGAAGAATTTGTTGTCAGAAATCTCTTTATGGAAGACTAGCCAGCCTGATGAATTATTGAGAGAAAGCCAAAAGAAGTTCCAGTTTGCCACAGGCCATGTATGTTACAGATGAGACTTAGATAGCCTCTTCATGCCATTTATGTCAGTTCATCCATAAGAAGTTAGTTCTAAATTCAGTTCAACCTGGAGAAAATTAATTAATTCAGGCTCATAGTTCATTACCTAAACAATCTGAAGTTCACCACGCCAACATGAACTAGTTCTCTTCCATTTATTATATTTTGTCCTAAGTCAAATTTAAAACCATATATATAGATGTATATTTTGACATGCCTTACATCTGTTTTGTTTTTTTTCTAATAAGCCATCCGTTAATATTCTTACATTTAAAGTGAGGCTCATAGTATTATGGCCAAGTACAAAGTGAGGAAAGAAACATAAATGATCAATATCAGGTCCTAACAAACACTGCAAAAACAGCCAGAGTGTATTGACCTGAGTCTGCTGCCCAAGTACAAAGACAGAGCAGCCGTCACTTGCAACTTGGAGGCAAAATATTGTGTTGTTTTCCTGCATGGAAAATCCGAAGTTTGCTACTGAAAAAAGATGTTTATATATTGTTTTAATTCCAAACTCAAATGCTGCAGAATAACATCAAGGTGACCTGTTCTCACTTAAAGTTCATAATGTAAGAAACAACATGAATTCAAAGCGTAACACTAGCTGAGACGGAATTTTAACTTTCTAGCCTAAAAGCAAAAACTTATGTGTGATGGGAAATGAATATCCTGAACACCCCGTCCTCCCTGATAAAATGGTGGTGGCAGCATCATACTAATAGAAAGCTTTGTTTTCAGTAGGACAGGAATACTTATCAGATTTGTTAGGAAAGTGGATGGAGAAAAAAAAAAAAAAACTCATCAAGGCTCCATAAGATGGCATTGCTCAGAAGCAGAATGTGTTTATTGTCAATGTACATGTGCTTGTATCACTATACAAATAAAGACGTTTGTGATTGTTACTTCACAAAAAGGTGAGAATGTTAATTGTTACTGTTATTCTATTTTGAACCTCAGAATCCATCATCTTTGGAAAGAATCAGAGTGATAGTAGCATCATGTTTGAAAGATATATTTTATTTCTGTTTTCTCAAACTGTTCACAATTGATGGAACAGTTAATGCTGTTTAAGACTGGCCCATTTCTCAAGAAAAATATTACTTTCAGCCTCTTGGGGAATTTGGAGCGGACAGAAGCTCACCTTTCAGCTTGACAACGGCTCTTAAAAAGCTGTCAAAGCAGCAGCAGTGCAGCAGCGAGATGAACAAGTTTGCAAAGACACATCCAAAGAGATATGAGACTAGTTGTTTGAAAGAGGGGCTGAAAAAAATTGTTGAACTTGAAGATGAAAGCTTCCAGGGAGGGAGAAGGAGAGTTATTGAAGAATTTGTCCAAGCTCAAGCTGAGAGCAAGCAAAGAGGTGTACAGGGAAAAGCTGGAGGGCAATCTCCAGCAGAATAACATGCAGGGTGTATGGTCAGGGATGAAGAAGATCACAGCTTTCAAGGTTAAGGGGGATTAGGGTTATAGAAACTTAGGCAGAGTTAGTAAGGCTTGTTTGTGCTCACTATTCTTATTTCCTGCAGCAAGGGAAACCAGAAACTCAACACCTTCTTCAGTTTGCTGTTTCACCTCAGTCATAGACCACCACAACCTCCTTAAGTGCTATGAAACACTGAAACCCCTTATGCCTCATCATCCCAACTGTCTGTCTTCAGCAGTCAGGTAAAAAAGCAGCAGTGAAGAACAACGCTGCAGGCAAAGATGGTGTAAGCCCAGGGTTGTTGAAATGTTACAGACATCTGGGATTAAACTGTAATCCCAGTGGTTACTTCCTTAGCGTACAATTGAGTCTGAGAAGGTTATAGTGCCTTGGGAGAAGCCTTGTCTTGTTATGGTAACTAAATCCTTGCAAGTAGACCCTCAATAGGTTTTGCTAACTTGACCCACAAGAGAAGTTCTGAAAAGTATGTTTTAGTCTTGTCAAAGTAACAAATAAGCATGTTGCATTGTTGGTTTACAATAAGTAATTTTCCACTTTTCCTCAATCTTGCTCTGTTTTTGAAATTCCTCTCAAGATTGTATTCCCGTGGTTTGATTTTGTTTCCAGTCAGAATTTCTAGAAAATAGAAGTGTATGTGTTCACAGCTGCCTGGATCATTGACCACCTCACAACAGACCACAGTTTGTGAGATTGACAAGTTGTCTGCCTGAGCAGATGGTTAGCAGCAGGAGCACTGCTGAAGGCTGCACTCTATTCCTACTCATCTTGTACACTTCATCCTTCCAGAAAAACTCTGAGTACAAATATCAGTAGAGATACTGGAATAACTTTGCAATTGTTAAGTCTGTCTGTGATTGGCAAAACTTTATATTTAGGGAGCCAGTGAAAGATTTGGTGGTGTTATAGGGAAAAAACTGCTTGATTTTGAAAATCAACAATATAAAAAAGATGATGAACTTTAAAAGGGGAAAGAATTACTTAAGCAATTTTTGCATTCAAAAAGAAGTTGAGGAGGAGGTTAAAAAGATATTTGGGTGTCCCGGTGGCTAACCATGATTTGAGGTGCAGCTCAGAGGCTGTAAGAGGGGCAGGGAGAATCTGACTTTTTGGCTTAGAGTCAAAATTACAGCTAGATGGAGTATTTCTCCTCTAAATCTGTAGTGGAGAAGGCCCTTTTAAGCTTCAGCTTTCAGCATAGTGGTTTTCAGTTTCTTCAGGTTATTAAAAAGAGTTTTTCTTACAAAATTATTACAGGTGTTATTTGAAATATTTAGATGTATGCACTTGTACATCTCGTAGTACTCATAACATTTTCTCTATTCTGAAGGGTTTGTTTTTCTTGTATGTTTTTGAAGGAAGGAGGCTGTAAGGTTTTTATAGGGTATATTTATGTATGTGCATTTAGGTAAGACCTACATATATCTATGTATGCATGTGTAAGTATACATATGTACAAGTATAATGTTAACAATAACAAAAGTATGCTAATTGTTGATAGTGTAGAAGTCAGATGTCTGAATTGACGTAATGCCTAACGTCACAAACTGCAGTTATTAAGGCTGGCCATAAAAGGCCAGGAAGAACACAGTCAGACTACCTGACCTGATTTTTCTGTTTAATGTCTCCAGCTGTGTTTAATAAAAAAAAGTCTGAGTCAAAAGTGGAGCCAGTGGTGACAGTGCAACATGTACAGGAAGAGGAAAGGCACAGCAAAACGGCACAGATAGGTTTCCTAGATTGCTGCTGTGTATGATAAAGTCAAATGGTTAGTGTTCATTACCTCTAACATAATGTTGGACTGAAGAGTAAATGATGTTCGAGGTTGATTTGATGTTAGTGTTGTGAGTCGTAAATCATTTCATGGAAAAATTACTTAGAAATGCTGTCTCATACATTGATGTTTTGCAATTGTTTAATTTGTATGATTTAGTTGAGTGGTAAGGGGTTTATTTCTCTGCAGATGTACTGAACAGATAAACATGTTTGATTTTCTGTCATGTTGTGCTACTTCCTTTTTTTTAGTTGACACATCTTTAAATGTTTTTTTCACAACTTTATTGATAAGAATAATTATAGCCTCACAATTTCATACTCCTTTTACTGTCAAAGTTAAATTTTTCTATTTTCTAAATGCCACAATCATAGGAGTCAGCAATATTAGAGAACAGTTATTATTATTATTATTATTATTATTTTTTTTTTTTTTTTTTTTTCTAAGTCAAAAGTTTCAATACAGTAAGACTGATATGGTTTCAAACAATTTGGGAATGCCCATATGACATGTAGTGGCTTTGTTAGCTTCTGGTCATTAATTCAATCTGTTCAAACAAACTTGGTGAAATACAAACGTTAAGTGAATTTCCAGCCAATATACTGTTAAGGAAGGAAGTGAGTGTCATGTCCCCAAGGTTGACATGTTTTGATGTGAAATATATGCATCAACCCTAGAAAAAAAGACCTTGTGTAGATGCTGGTGGGGAGGAGAAAGTCATTATCCACGGTGAAACAAGTTATCCACTGATATAGGCTTAAAAACCAATCAGTGAGGAAGAAGTCATTACTTCAAAAGCAATACATAAAGCCAAATTGCAGTGTGCAAATCTGCTCAAGGACAAAGTCCTCTAGTTTTGGAGCCATGTTCAGTAGTCGTAGTATTAGCCCGCCTCTTAGATGGAGATAAGCACCAGCGTCCCACAACACCGTGGAGGGTAAAACATGTTCAGATGAATGTTCAGTAGACTAATGAAGCTAAGATTTAGGTTGTTGACTATATATCTGAAGAAAAATTGGGAAAATAAATATTTGTATTATATTAATCAATTAAAACATTGCTTTCACAGACTGAATGTTTTCTCATATTTAATTAAAATTGTCTTTCACACCATGAAGGATTTGTTGAATGTTGAGCGTCACTTACATTAGACAGCCCCCAGAACCTCCACAGCTGCATTGAGTGTTTGATTAAAGTGTGACGTACTTATAGAGCTCTGTCCTCTATCTGCCTATGTTCCACATCTCCTCAAAGTTTCATAAAATATGCCAAAATCATTCTTCTATAATCTTGTTGAGGCAACCCCCCCCCCAAAAAAAAGACAGACACAAGCCATAGAAAATGTACTTGTGCCTTGTCTCTCGCCTTGAGAGATGAGTAAACAGAGTCATTGCTTTTCTAACAGGGTCTAACCACCCATGAAAGGCTCCATTCAGAATCATTATCCTGCCAAGGAGTGGACACGTCAACATGACACATCTCAGCTGAAGTGAATCAGCTGCTCTGGATGCCAATTATGCAGACATCTCAGGGCTAAGGTGACCGTTGTGTGGAGCTCTATGAAGGCTCTGATGGATTGATATCCACACTTCAAAATGGTTGATTCAGTTTCAAAAGTACATATTGTAGCTGAATAATAAAGCCTTAGGAATGGAGAAGTCTTTTGAACAACTTTGTCAATCAGAATAGCCTTATAACTTTAATGTTATAAACATGTTTCTTTGTGTATCCTGCTTAATTATTTACTGTCAATGTTTAATATGCAATGCATAAGTAATTTTATGCTTAGGTTAAACCCAGTAGTTTCTCAGCAGCACCATCATGTTAATCTTCAGTAGCTCACATAAACAAGAGGTCTACAGTTCCTGCAGAATATGCAGCTTTATTCTTTCTCAGATGAGAAAACACAGAAAATGCTGTATGTTTTATTCTAGGGATGCATATTTAAAACCTATTCTTTTGGAAAAAATCTTTTAAATGACTGCATTTTGAATATTCAAAATTGCATGTTTCTTCATCACTGATTTCTGCTCATTTTAGGTTGCTTCACAACCTCAGCAAACTTTTTTAAATTCTATTTTACATTACACAGCTTTCTTCGGTTACTCTGCATTTTCAGAACCACATGAAATGAAAGGTGACTTGGAAAAAAAGACACAGAAAATAAATGCTTGGTTGAAGTAATTGAAAGACTGAGAGCATAAAATGAGACATGATCGCTAAATGTGACCAACTAGGGAAATCAGCTAAGCAAATTGCACCATCAAATTTGTTTTTTAGGATCTTCCTGCTTTCTAAGCACTTTATAATAAGCAGCAGCTTGGTTGGACAGATTGGTTTTACTCTGAAGAGCATAATCATTTGTGCAGTGAGTGACCAATATATCAATTTCAACACCACACAGGCAATAAAATAAAACAGGTTGTTGTGCATTATGGACTTTTGTTTCGCTGCATAGAGCTGTATAGTTGTGATGGATGTGAAACAGAATGGCTGCATAAATCAATTATAAATATCAATTCTTTTACAATAATGGCTGTTGCATAAGCTATACGGTCATTCTACATGTGAATGAAAAATTGTTTATATTGATTTAAAACATTCAGAAATAAATCATTCATTCAACTGTTCATCGCTTACTACGATTTGGTTCTTATCAAAACTTAAATTGAATGGATTGTACTTTCAAGTGGAAAATCTTTAATAACAGCAGCATTAAGATATCTCTCTTTCTCAGTAACTATTTTCACTTTAATGTTAATGCACAGGCGTATTCCTTTTTTGTGTTAAAGGTTGCAAATGACAATTGTATAAGACCAGATTGTTGCTTTTTAATCGGTCACAGACATGGAAACCAGGTCGCTTAATCTGACTGTATTCTTCTTTTCTCATGGTGCCAATTGAAAAACACCAGCCTGCTGTGCTTCCCAACAAATTAAAATGGATAAAAATGGATGGTACATTTTGACAAAAAGCTATCCTACACATCAATGTTTCCTTCCATGGAGCTCACCCATGTTTTCTGTATATAGGATGTTTGTAGCAAAAGTGCTTATTACGTCGGTTTTCTGTTCTGCCAAGAAGTGGATAAAAATCCATCCCCGCATGCACCCATGAGTTGTCTGCCACTTATCCAAGATTGAGTCTCAGATAATAACGTCTTCATTCTGCACAGTAACACTCTGTAGCTCATTATAGGGTAACCCCAAAGTGTTCTCTAGCCAGAAGTGATATATGGGCTCTTCAGATCAGGGTCTCCTTCCATTCAGGCAAATCTGGAAAACCTACAAAGGGAGGCCCAAAGGCACATGCTACCCAGATGTGTGGGTCACCTCACACACCTTGTTTTGAAAGCTATTCCCTGAAGCAGAACAACCACAATAAAATACTGATGGGTTTGGATACTTAGCTACATGGGTGTTCAAATTCCTTACTTGTATTTTAGGATTTGATTTTATACTGTAAAAATAAGTAAAAAAAGCTATTTTACTGTTGCTTGTATGTGGAATAACATTTAAACTGTATAAACTAATTTAATTTATCATTAATTAGTTTATCATTTACTAGCAAAAGCAAACAAAATCCATTTTACTACACTCTTCCATGAATCCAACACCGTCATCATCTTATAGTTTAGTTAAATCTGATTTGCTCTCATCTTATTAAATTAAATGCAGTTAATTTTATCACTCTTCAAATTCTAATCAATACATTTGAAATTGTTGTGTTATGGTTGCTCTGATGCATCTTATAAAAACAGAACAAGACTGCACCCAATTTGAAATTTTCACTAAAGTCAGGAGAACTGATCAATGTTACATGTACTGGTATTCCTCTACGACACAGGTGTCAAACTCCAGTCCTCAAGGACCGGTGTCCTGTAGTTTTTAGATGTACCACAGGTACAAAACACTGGAATGAAATGGCTTAATTACCTCCTCCTTGTGTAGATCAATTCTCCAGAGCCTTGCTAATGACTTAATTATTCTATTCAGGTGTGGTGCAGCAGAGGCACATCTAAAAGTTGCAGGACAGTGGCCCTTGAGGACTCGAGTTTGACACCCCTGCTCTATAATAAACCAACAGAGCTAAAAACTTAAGGCTGAAATTTCTTTTTACTGTAGAAACTATAAACCTATATAGTAAGTGGCATGTGTCAATTAAATTCTCTATACAGTCACTAATGATGGTTAAAAAAAAAGCATACAATTAATATGAACATATTTGTGATTCGTTTTGAAATTGACGTTGAATTTTTTCATTATTTGGTATAGAAAAAGTTAGTTTTTTTTACTGTTATTGGTACACTAGACTGGGTTTTGACTAGGCATCCTATAATTCTGTGTTAAATTTAAAAAACTTTGCAACTGAATGAATAACTGAGGATATTTGTTTTTAACAGTACATTTTATTGTCACTTGACATGAGCAATCTTTGAATGTTGTGAATTCAAACAAGTCTGTTAATTTCTCCATGCAAATCATTTATGTTGACAGGAAATATGAACTTAGGAGAAGGTTAAACCAGGAAATTATTGAAGTCCGAAATGTACTAACTTCGTACCTGAGCTATTTATTTCTGCAGATTTCTATCCACTATGTCCAAGTTCCGACAATGTAAACAGTCCCAGAAAACTTGTCCTGTGGTTGTTGGCAATCGCTCCTGCAGTGTAATTACACCTATAAGAAAAAGTGTATAATTAACACCACCTGCATCTTTTATCTGCTTCATTAAAAAAACCCTTGAAAGTAATAAAAGTAAATAAATGCTGTTTACATACATTCCAGCAAATGAGCAAAAGTCCATTTGATGGGGACCATGGATATAGTATATGATATGATGATATAAGTAATTAGTTATGATTAACATTCCTGAGATAAAGTTCAGTTTTAAATGTCCCTTTTTTGCATTGTACTTAGCATATAGTTTTGTTTTTACTTTTTGTGAACTCAAAGGGTTTCACTTTTAACAGAATATTTTGTTGAAAACTCTGCTAAACATTTTAAAATATATAGTTCAGGATCACTTCTGTCTCACAATGCTGTTCTGTTAATAGAATTACAGATCTGTAAATCAAAAATGCTGTGACAGCAGGACTTCTTCAGCCTTTTAATCTTCACATTTACATGGGTCTGATTGCAAATCGTTGTGTCTTGTGTTAGTGTTAGTTTTCCAGGAAACATGAAAGGTCAAAAAATGTAATTTTTGTCTTATCTAACCACAGCACATTTTTCTAAATAATGCTGTCATTTACATGTCTTCTGGAAAACTGCAAAAATTACTTATATATACTTATATACATCGGTACACTTTACAATAAAATCTTAGCCATTCGTGCATAGCGTGCACAGTCAGTATGGCTCACAGAATATGCACAGTGCTCCCAAAATATGTGGGAACCTTAACTCTAATTAGATTTGTAGTTCCATGACAAAACGTGAAAGAGTTCAAGGTGTATGTCTCTGTCTAATTCCTTCCTGAATCTAAAGCTTCTTGGAAAGATGAGGAAATAAATACTACACTAATTCCTCATCTCCTTGTGGAGATCTTAGTTTCTTTAAAAGTCAGTGTTGGTTATTTGTTGCTTTACATGGGAGCCTTATACTGTACTTTGTGAAGAGCTGAATGTCAGAGTTAATGTGTCTCTAAGTGTCAGTTGCTCCATCTTTTCACCTATTTGCTCTGTGACTTTGCCACATGAGTGTGTCATTATGATTTTTATTTTATTTTTTTCCCCAGAGTTGATGCATTATTAGATGGAGTAAAATTGGGAATTAATGTAGAAGAGATGTGGGAGGGAGAAAATGACAGAAAGATGGAGACAGAGACTTTTGGTTAGAAGTATAATAAGTCCTTTTGGAAGCTTCTTTTTTTCATTGTGCTCCAGTGGTTATTCTGTGGATGAGTAACACAACCATCAACCACTTATTCATTAATACAAAAAATATCCTGCTGTTTCTCATCACTGGGTGCAGGTGCTTCAGTATCTGTAAACCACAGATGTTTTGAAGCACAGAGGAAAGATAATGTATTCACATATCACTCTGATTTAATTAATATTGGTAAGACATGCAGAGAAAAACACCTTCACTTTTGAGCTCTGACTCTATGAAACTCAATATTATTGGCTTATTAGATTCATAAAATCAAGTCAAAAACTAGGCAGGAAAATCTTTATGGAGAAATAAGCCGGTAGAAGCTTCGACCGGTTTCTGTAAAATTCCACGTATGTTTGCTAATTTCTTTTTCAGAAAGGACAATGGTATTTGTTTTGGCATTGAAGATAACTGAGCCAAAATGACCAAAGTGACAATGCTTTCCAGAAAAAGCACAAAGCAAAACAGCCCATCTATTGTATTGAAGACAGTGGAGGAACACATTCCTGACAGCTCAAGGGAACAAAACATTACTCTGCCACTTCATTTGAGGAGACAAAGACAGAAGGGGAACAGCCAAAGGAGACTATTTAAAAGGAATCAGCTTGTCTCTATGGTGACTCTTCACACTGAGCAGCTGCATTGTTTCCTTCTTTAGAGTCTTTCTGGTTAGATGATATACCAGTATTTTTAAGAGGGAACTACTGATAATTCAGGAGTCACAGTAAAAACCATTAATACCCAAAATGCACTGATCTACCCTGATTTAATGAAGACTTGTGCTTGTTAACATAAATAGTGAATCAGCCAATCACGTAGCAGTAGCTCAATGCATTTGCCCTCTTGATATAGTGAAGATGGCTTGAAAAAGTTCAAATTGAGCATCAGAAGCTAGAAGCAAAAGCCAGATGGCAAAGATTTTTCTTCCCTAAAAAGTCATCTAAAAATGATAGATTCCTCTTTGTATATTAAGAATAGTTCTTCTCCTTAACTAAAATTCTCTTATCTTAACGTTCCCTAAGCACCAACAGCTTTCAGTTTTCATAAGGAGAAATATCCAAAGAAAGTAAAGACTCTATCAAGATGTCTGAGACATGACGGAAATGCAAAGCAAACTTTAAAGTATGGAATCACCTTTTCTCCTGCTGTATTTGTAACAGTTCAGACAAATGCATCACCATCAAGAACTGCAGTTTATGAGAACTGCTATACTTCTAAGGCTTTAAAAATACTGAACTTCCTTTGTGCTCAAGTTATTATTCCACAAGAAATAACCAACCGGATTAGAAGTTCTGTGCACCAGACATGGAGAAATCTGTAAAGTATTGCCCAATTTTATATATAAAGGACTAACACTTCTTCCCTGCAGAAATTGTTTGCCACATGTATAGCACCTTGAATAAAATGACCTTTGACATAAAACGGACATTTCATTACCACGTTACTATAGTCTTAGGAGAGTCTATGCCCTCTAACAGAATTGATTTAGAGGCATTTTAAAGGTCAAATAGCTACAAACTGTAGAGATTGTTTGAATGCCATTCGATAGCTGCAACCCTCAGTGTCTACACACAACTTAACGATCTCCGCTTTCAAGGTCACAGACAGCTGGTGTCTGTCTCCAGTGGTCATTGAGCAAGAGGCAGCCAACTCCCTGGACAGGTCACTAGTCCATTACAGGGCATCTTAGGACTAACAGCCATGCATACATTCACATATAGGAGCAATTTCGAGAAACCAGTTAATCTAAGAGCTATGCTTTAAGACTGAACATGCAAACGCCATGTGAAAAAATCTTAATTCAGGATTCGAACCCAGGACCTTCTTGATGGAAGTGTGCCACTGTACAACCCCTTCTTAAATAATGTTAAATTAATTTAACTAATGATGTGCTTTTATTGACTCTGTCATCTTTGAATCACCATAAAATCAGACTGTATATAAGGCATCAACATTTATGTAATTGTACAGTACAGCATAGATCACATGAATAAATGAAACTTATGACATCCGCTAACCCACTTTAGCTGTTCTGCATGCTTAGAAAAACTGGAAATTTTGTCATCTTAATGTTCCCACTTGAATACTGAAATCAGTAAATGATATAATCTCGATTGCTTAAAAGAAATGATGTAAAATATGTAAATTACTGCTTTCTGGACATCTGTTCAGTCAGCAGTCTTACCCATGATTGTGTAGCCTACTCACACAGAGTGAGGACTGCTTAAAGGCTCAGGAAAAGTTTGAAAGTTTTTCAGTCTAACAGCTGATTAGGATGAAACACCATGCATTTCAATCAGTTACCCCTATGACAACATTCTAATGTTCTGACACACTAATCTTTGGGTTTTCATTATATGTAAGCCATGATCATTAAAATGACAAGAAAGGCTTGGAATACATTACTATGTGTAAGGATTCCATATAATATATGAGTTTCACTTTCTGAGATGATTGACAAGAACTATTGCAGTTTTGCTTAATACTTCATTTTTGTAGATGTACTAGTAAAGGCTTTCAAATATTTGTCTGTGTGTAATCTACTACATGTAATGTTTCACTTGATGAAACATATAATGTTTCATCAATGTGTTTTGGAGACACATTAAATACTGTTTCATCAAGAGTATATTATTATTTAAAGTGATAAAGTTCCTGAAATATACAGGCTTTTAGGTAATATTCTAATTTATTGAATGGGTCTGCACATGTAAAATATAACAAAAGACTGCTACAGGTAAAAGGTTTTGCTACTCACTGTTACTCAGCCTAAGCATTTAAAAAATCTTGGTACTTTACCCGAGAAGCTGGAAAAACTAACATTTAGTCATTTTCTTTTATGCGGAAAATGAATATGACTTTGAGTGCTCAACTTCACACCTACCAACAATACCGGTAAATAAATGGTAAATGCACCAGAAAGTTTTAGCTCTTTCTTGCCTTGTGATCACTCTAAACACTCAAAAACTACATTAATCCATTCACACACACACATGCACCCCTACAACTCCTTTTAGTCAATACAATACTTTCTCTACATCAGTAGACCCACACACTAAAAAATGTGGTGTACTGTGGTCTATGGTGGTTTAAGGTATATCACCCTTAAACCACCATAGCATAATATGAAACATATTGGTGGCAGCAAAATTCTGTGAGAAAGCTTTTTTTCAACAGTGACAGTAGAGCTGGTTGAGAGGAAGATTGATGCATTAGATACAAGGCAATCCTGAAAAGAAATTAACTGTTAGAGACTGCACAATACGAGACTGAAGCGGAGATTAAACTTCATACCTAAAACTAAAAGAAATGTACAATAGAATTGTTTGGATAAAATCATATTCGTGAAAATCTTATATTTACTCAGGAAAAGCACAATATAAATGTACACTAAAGTTAATTAAGTTTTTAACATAAAACCATGTATATTTCTGCTTCACAATTATGCACTACTTTTTGTTGATAAATAACATAAAAACCCATTATAATTCACTGAAGTTTGAGATTACATTTTGACAAAATGTGATAAAAGTTCAAGGGTGAAAAATACATATTGAAGGCACTGTAATATATTCTTAATGCAACATGTGTCCAAATTTAACTTGATGTTATTTTTCTTGAGAAATAAGATGCATGCAGAGGTACCTAATATTTTAAATTACAGGAGCCATTCAGGGACGGTATTAATGATTGTGTTTACATGTCAGCATCAGTGATAAATATCTACACCTGTGCTACCAGGTGGCATCCTGGAGGGTCTGCACTCACAGCTTCATAAATAACGTAATTATTGATTAATGTTTTCTTAGAAACCCATACTTCTAATTGTGAACATTCCTTTGAATACAGATTCAGTTAAGAGTGAAAATATGTCTATATATCATAAAAAAAACTCATTAAATGAATAGTATGACAGATGCCAACAGGTTTTAGGCATTTTTTCTGCTCTGCCTTCAGACAGATGTAGTTCAGGGCTTTTTGTGTATGCTGAATACTGAATATTCCTCCATTATTTTAGGGTTAAGGATGTAAATTATTTTTCAGATAAAGCATGTCAGTTGTTCTCAAACCAGAATCCACAGTTCTTCTGCAGCTCATTATTGTTGAAAACATAAACATGCATAACACCCTTCCAGTGTGATCTTACAGACAAAGAAAAAATAAACAGAGCAAATTGGTCATAAAGTGTAATGGAACAAAGAAGAGATAAAATACAATCAGGGTTTACAACTAATGATGGTAGAAAGCACTGCAACAGCAATTTCAGCTAATTAAATTAGGTTTTAAAAACACAATAAAGGACAAATAAAACAGTGCTTGACTGAAATTGATAAAGAGCAGATAGAGTTGACTACTAGCCCGAATGTTTATTTCTTGCTCAAAGGTTGTGTTACATCCCAACTCAGATAAGCTGTGCTGAGATAACAACACTGCAAATAACATAAACCCAAGTCAGTCCAAAGTCTTGAGGTCTAAAGTAAAATTTGATTTGGGCAAGATCATAACTGAGTAGCCATCATCATCATTTAGTTTGCATTATGTATTTTTTTTACATTTACTATTCTTTATTTTTATCACATTATGCACTTTTAACTGGTGAGACAGCAATGCATTGCTTAGACAATATGTCATTCAGTTTATATTATTTATTAAAGAAATAACAGTTTGGAGAAAGAGTATTTGAAAGTGAAACTTTAGCACAAGTGTATTTAGTTGATCTCTCAATTCACAACAGACTTGGATGAGTTGGCATACAAACAACTGAGATGAATATTTCTAGAAAATAGATTGTTCCTGACAACACTTTATTCTCAAGGATCTGAACAACAGGTTGGCCCAGCCAGAAATTTTCCTATTTGCGACATCTTCCTCACTCACAGTATGACAAGTTTCAACACTGCACTAACATAACAGATCCAGCAGAAAACCATATACACACCTTATAAACTGAGCAAATAAGAAAATTAATCCAACCAGATTTCAGCTACTCTAATCCACCACATTACCCATAAGTCCTTGAGACCACACCACCTGCAATGCTAAAGTTTTCTTACATAAATATATGGTGTCTTATATTTATGCAGTTGAATTGTGCATAACATGAGACCCCAAGCAGAGAATTATCGAGCAAAAGATTTATCTCAGATCAAAACTCTTTGTGCACAAAAAAAGAGAGAATGTGTTAACGTGACTAGTTTTGGGATAATATGTTGTAAAATTTATAACTAAAAATAAAATAATTTATTTGGTAAAAGATCCCTTTTCTAGAGTCCCCCATCTAACAAGATATTCCTGAGATCCGTACATAAAATTATTCTTTTGTGCTCCTTGCCACTGAATGACTTAGTTTTACAACATCTGTTACAGGAAAGGAAAAGCAGCTTTTAGTATTCATGCCTTTCAGTGCTATGGAGCACACTTCCTCAGTATTTGAGGCTTAAAACATTGTGCACTTTAAATGAAGAACAGAAACACCAGCTACTGCTTTCTGGTAAATTATGCATGTTGTCTTTATGGTAATCTATGACCATTTTTTTCCCTGATTTTATATTGCATTATATTCAGTGTATGTATTGTTTTTGCCCTGTTTTTACATTTCTTTTTGTCTTACATGAATAGCACATATTTGTAAACTTGATGTATGTTCTACTTGTCTCAACATAATCTTTATAACTACAATTTATAGTCTAAGGTAAATCACAGCCAAAACAAACATTGCATTGGGTACAATATTTTTTCTGTAATCCAAGGTTAAGAAGAGTTTCTGTGTGTCTCTGTAATTCAGGGGGGTTTTGTGTTAAGTACTTCAATAACCCATTTGAACATTAAATATGTAGGTCTCAAGGTTGCTGAAGTATTGAAGAAGGACTAAGAAGTCTCCTCTATGGTTTGCCTTGAGTCCTGTATGGGGGAACATATTTAACCATTGTGGTAGCAGCATCATGTTGAGGGGATGTTTTTTTCTTCTTCTCCTTCTTCTTTTTTTTGTGGCAAACGATAAAAGAATGATGTTCTCAGAACCTCCTAATCTGATGCTGTTGAGCTATTTTGTTTTTAAAGAAGGAAATAATGCTCTAGATACTCAAAGTTAAACTAAATATATCCCAAAACACTTGCCATTGTAACTTCTGTGAAAGGTGGTTCCTTGAAGGAATGAATTGACAAAAAAATATATTAAATGATTTAAAAATTGCTGAAACCAAAACAATTTAAAAACTATTAATGAAAAGATAACCTACACAAAGGTACAACATTTTTTCATCAACATACCTCGCTGGTATTAATTAAAAGACTGCAGATAAATAGGCCATCTGTTAAAGTGAGTTTAACTCTTTGGTTCTGCAGCACACATGTGCCATCATGCTGTTAAAAGAAGGCTTCAGTTCCCTGAGCTGCAGGCAGAAGCTGAGCCAGATGAGAGCCTGATCACACTGCTCTGTGGCCCTCCGGGAGCCTCCATGAGGTCTGAGTTCAGTGTGGTCTGATTTTAATGTGCATTCATCCTTGAATCCTTAAACTGTGTGCAGTCAGAATTCACAAACTCCATGTAATCACATCAAATGTGAAACTAGGTTCCTAATCGCGTTTTCTCTTACTTGTGCTTCCTGTAATTTCACACAGCTGCATGAGCTTTAAATGTGTCCAAAGCTGCAAAAGGTGTTCAGCTTAATACATGATTGATAAGAACAGTTTAAACATCTCCAATATTTTCTCCTGAATGCTTGTAAGGAAACCACTGTGTTCTAAGCAGAGGTTGGTAGTTTAGCCAAAGATTGAACCCAAGTAAAAATAGCATCACTTCAATATATAGCTTTACTCAAAAATAAGTAAGAAATAGTTTACCATGAAATGCATACCAGGAAAGTTTGATAATTCTAATTTCAGAATCAATTTTTATTTCCTTACTTCTGAATAGAAGCCAAGCTGAATTTTAAATTGTATAGCATCTTGAAACTGATGTTCTAAATCTCATTATTTTGCTGCATGCAAATATGCAAATTCAATGTGTATTCATTCTTAGACTTAAGAATGAAATCTAAGAATGAAGTTTAAAGTTTAATAACATTTAAACTTTGTATATTTTGTGTGTACAAAATATAGACAAAGAATGTTTGACAGTTTATTATAGTAACATACTGTACATACTCATTTCAAACTGCGTGCATTGTAGTTTGATACAGTTTCATGGGTACAATTTACAGTGGATCTGACAGAGACTGAAGAGAAAATGTAAAAATACTTTTGCTTTTTCATGAATGATCAACATCCAGCTCAATAGCTTAAAACACCTCTATCCATTCTCTGTTAGAGTAAAAAATATTTCATTAGAATCAAGAACGTGACCTTGACAGATTATTATAAATCAGTAAAATGCCTTCAAAAGGTGTCCACACATAACCTCACGTATTGAAATTAGTTGACTCTTCAAAGGTAACAAAGTTTTCACACAGAAAGCAGAACAGCAAAGGAAAATAAGATGCTTCAGCTTCAGAACAACCTGAACAACATGAAGTACGCATTTATTGTGACTCTTTCTATGGCTTTACATTTTTCACCAAAGATTGAAATACATTTTTATGTTTGTTCAGATATAAAAAACTTTCCAATTGCCAAATCTTTTATATGCTCAGTAATGGTGAAGGAACTGATCACATTGCATTAAGTTGACGTATAGTAACATTAACAAAGACTATTGTGTATTCATAGAGTGGAAAGAAAATGACTCATGGTTTTCATGTTTTTACTAAGAAAAATCTGAAAATTTGAATTTGTATTCAGGCCTTTTAACTCAATACTCTGTAGAACCACATTTTGCTGCAATAACAGGTTTAAATCTTTTGGGGTATTTTTCTATATCTAGGCAAAATTCATTTTCTGCTCCTTTGCAAAATAACTCAAGCTCAGTCAAATTGGGTGGATACTTTCAGTTAATAAATGTTTTTCCAAGGCTTGGCACAGATTGTTAAGTTTTTGGATTTAAGTTTGGGCTTTAACTGAGCCATCTACTTCCATCCCCAGTCTCAAGTCATTTGCATCCTCTAACTGGTTTAGTCTCAAAGTTGTTCTGTTCCAGCTGCATCCATCTTCCCATCATAACTGACCAAGCTCAATGTCCGTGCTGAAAAAAAAAGTTTCCACAACACGATAATGCAACTGTCATGTTTAACAATGCGGGTAGTGTCTTTATATTGATGCATGGTGTAGTATTAATTTTCTGCCACATGTAGCATTTCTATTGTAAGCCAGGAAGTTCAATATTGGAAGAGTCTCCCATGAGCCAGAATTTTGTGAATAATTCTGTCCTTGCCTGGCCTGTCGGTTTTGTTGGACAGTCATGCTTTGGTATGCTTGGAGCTTTACTGTTTCCCTTTTGGATGATGATAATTTTAACAGTTTTGTGCGAGATATTGCAAACTCAATATGATATGTTAAAATTTGGTTGAAACATGACAAGTTAAAAAGTTAAATACTTTTGCAAGACATTGCATTTGCAGTTAGACTGACTGATTATGGCAATTTTATCTTTGAATATTTAAATATTTAGAGGGAAGTAAAGGTGCAACAGATCTCTTTATGAAGGGACAAATTATTAGGATCAATGTGAAATTAAATTCAGGACAGAAATGGTTTTATCTAGCTTTTTGATTTCATAGTCTGTGGAAATCAAATGTAATTAGTTTCTACTAAATTAAAAAGAAAACTGTGTTCTTATAAAAATTGATTGAATAGCGTAAGATCAGGTTGACTGTATGACAACAGTTTTTATTATAACCAAATCATCTTTTTTGTTTGTTTGTTTTGTTTATGCTAATGCCTTCATTGTCAATGCTTCAATACTTTTGTTGTTGAAGCCTTCGTGGTTTCCCATTGTGGTGCAAAACTGAGGGTATTTTTAATAACATTTAAACTAAAACTATATTAAAAGAAGTTGTTTCTCTGAGAAATGCAACTTCATGGATGCTAAAAGTCCACAGATTAATGTTGGTATTAGGGTTGAAACGATTCCTCGAGTGATTTGAGTACCTCAAAGCTTTGTTAAGTTATATTTTATTATTTAATGCACCGTGTTCCGGCCGGGTCACTGCTTGAGCTGCACAGCGCTCTCACTTCCGCCTGAGTTGTTGACGAAAGCTAAGTGTTAGCAGCATAACGTCCTGTTTTCAAGTTCGGCCTGGGAGGATTTTATTGGTCTTTGTCGTTTTTGGGTGGACCAATAACCATCCTTAAAATGACTGGCGCGACTCCTGGAGTATGGTAGCCTTTCTCCTCCCGGAACTGCTGCCTGGTGGCGGTTCACAGCGAACAGCGAGGAAGAGCGCTGCAGGTGTATTTACAGGTGAATGGATAGATTGAACACTGCAGGCGGCTCCGCATTAGTAAGTGTAGCTTTACTGACAAACCGGAAAATTTATTTCATATCATCCCGGTCTCAACAAATGGGGTTTCGGAGCACATCATGGTGGCACGTAGTTGGTAGATGTGTTTCTGTGCGTGACGAACGAAGGTGTCAAATTCTGTCACTAACATGAACACAAAAGCTATAAATGTCTGGGCAAGGTGAGAGTTCATCTATTAAATTGACTTAAGATGAATGCATAAACGAAAACCTTGAGTATAGGCATTTTTTATAAGCCAATTTGTGAGCCTGCGTCTTTATTACTAAATTGAATATAATTTCAGATTTTTGTATAACTTTTCTTCAGGTTAACTTAGAAAGTGAGCTATCATTACTACAAGTCAATTTTCTAAACTACAGAAAAATTATTGTTACGGAAGCTCAAATGTGAAAAATTGAATTGATGCTGATATGTGATAGTACTACAGCTATTATGTTAGATTTACCAATGTTTTATTTGATCTTTTATTTATCCAATTACCTGATTTATCGTAAGAATAATCGGTAGATAACTCGATTACTAAAATATTCGTTTACGACAGCCGTAGTCGGTATTAACAGATTCCCAAAAGAAGTGGACTGATAAAACAAAATTGAAAGAATTTTTAATTTTGACTTCTATGTCCTCTGTACATTGTGTTCTCAGATCTATTTCTTTTTCCCTGTGCATACAAGAAAAGAAAAGTTCATCCTGTACTCTCTGTCCAATCTAGCTTTGATCTCCGGGCGCTGTGATGCTTTGTTTTCACACGTCCAGCAGTGGAAGAGGCACCACTAAGTGGCTGAATGTAATTGGTGGAGTCTTCAGTGCCTCCACTCGCGCTGCATTCGATCTTGCTCTTGACTGCTGACAGCTGGACACAAAAGACGCCCGCAGACAGCAAAACAAAGGTGATTTGTAGATTACAGAGCCTTGTTGCAGGTGAATTGCACTCAGTGCCAACATTTAGTGACAAAGGTTGAATGAGTTATTTGATTTCAGTATTGTCGACGTGTCTATAGATGGAAAACAAGTCAACAAATGCAACATTTAACAGCTGGTTATGTAATTCCATTTCAGCAACATTAAGAACTTTACGTTGTGTCATGAGCACTGGCTTTAAATTAGTGGCTTCCCACTTATTTAAATTAGATTTTGAGTTACTTATCTAGAGCATTCATTATTCTGAGCTGCGATTGAAATTCCAAAATTTTGAATTTACAGCCTTAACTTCCCACCCACGCACTCATACAATATATGTTAAACAAAGCAATTGTTATATCATCCTGTTTTAAAGTTTTTAAAATGGCAGTGTTACAAAACTACCCAGTGTTTAAAGGTGTAAAATACGCTGCACTTAATGTTAAAAATATTTGTCATGGTACAAAAGCAGTTTGATGATTCTGATTTGAATCTAGCTATCATGAACTATCATGAACATCTCAAATGTGCTTTCTTAGATTAAAATCGGGTAAATGTGAAGACTACAAAAATGTATTTACTATGAAAATCCCACTAGATACAGTTCCAAAATATTCAGATCATCCAGTCTAGATAATATCACACAGATCTACTTTATTTTTGGTACTTAATGGTTTGAACTTCAGAAACAGACATTGAATGGTCTGAAAACAAGTGGAAGGTTTTCATTGTGTGTATGTATGGATGAATGACTGAATGTGATGTAAAAAAAAAAAAAAGCACCTTGGAGTCCTTGGACTTGATAAAGAGCTATGTTAAAGCAGGCCATTCACCATACATGCAATGAATGGTACCATGGTATAGTTTCTCAACTTTACAGTGTTTATTTTAGTCATTGTTGGATATACAGTATTTAATATCTATAACCTGTAGTAGGTTCATGGCTCCCAGAAACACTGCACCATTCAAGTGTAAGAACAGTTGTGTTTGTTTTTCAGATCCATCTTTCAGAAACCATCAACAACATTTTGAGACAAATACTTGGAAACAGGTTACATTTTTTTACAGCTGCATTAAGTGCACAAAATATATCTCTCCCTTTCTCTAAAGCACATCCTGCTCTCCCCGACCACACCTATGTTTGGGAGTTAATCTTTCTGTAGTCTGCGTACCACTAAAGGTTGCGGTCACGCTGAAAGGTCGGGAGCTCAGGCCTCAAAGCCTGAGTGAAATGTGAGGGTATGTTGGGCTATAAACTCTCCTGCAGAGAACCACGGTGGGTGGAGGGCTTTGAATAGAACAAGCACGTTCTGTTCTCTCACACCAACACCAGCACCCAGGAGATGAAAGCTGGGGGATGATAGAAGACACATTGAATGAGGGGGAGTATAGAGCTTCAGAAGAATGGATAACGGCACATTTTTGATGTGCCCTGCCTTTGGTTTTATTTTTAACTGTGAGGAAATGCCTTGCATACACATATACAACCTTTTCCTTATTTTGTTGAGACATTAAAATGCATGGATTTTTTTCTTTTTTACCGGTACTCTATTTGGGTCCCATGATTTCTCTGTTTGACTTCAATAAGATTCCAGCTATTTTAGGACTGATTTACCCCCATATTTTGTTATTCTGCTCTCAGTATTTTAACCTGACCAGTTTTACAGTTTGCTTACTCAATTGAATATAGATCTAAACCTCAGCCTTTTCTTTCTTCTTTTTTATTTTATTTTTTTTATTGGCTTTAGTGGCCTTTATTTGATAGTGAATTGACAGGAAAGTGGGTAATGAGAGAACGGGGAAGACATGCCGTAAAGGTCACCAGGTCAGGAATTGAACCTGTGACAGCCATGTCGGACTAAGGCCTCCATACATGGGTTGTGCTTAACCCCACAGCACACACACTTCATCCATTTCTAAAGACAAAACCAAAGCTGTTTTGACACATAACAGACAACTTATCTTTTTTTTTTCAGTTGATGTTATTTACCATGATATAAATTGTATTTTATGGACTTTGAAAACTGCTGAATAAATACTCAACAATTTCCTGAACAGATATACCCAATTCAGTCAATTCAAAAAAATGCAAAGAACAAATGTTTCAGTGTTCACAAATCATAGTCATGCACTTTTTTTCCTTAACATGCAACATGTTATTCTTTTTTCTTGTGCTCCTTTTTCTACATTTTCCTTCCACTCAACTTTCCAATATTATTCTTATATACACACTTATTTGAACTGCCATCTTCTTTAGCATTAATTGTTTGCGACTTACCAAATAGTCTCTGCTGGACAACTATAAATTCAACAGCTTTAAACACAAGATAAATAAACACCTGAAATATACCCAGTTTTTTAACTGAATTACAGAAACAAATTGACTTTTTGATGATATTCAATTTTATTGAGATGTACCTGTATGTCAAAGATTTTGCCACATAATAATTAATACCACAGTCTGCATTTTCTTCTTTTCTTTCATGTTCTTGGAGGCTACATTCACCAAAGACTTATGAAATAGCATGGGACAAGTAAGTTCTGTAAACCTGAGAAGGTCTGAGCCTGTATTTGTTTGAACCATGGATCAGATCATCTTTCCCTGTTGAGTCCTTCCCATTTCCATGTTATTACATACTGGTCACATTTCTTCTAGCAGATGGAGGGGCTTAAAGGAAAGACTGGGGGATTGAGTGATGAGACTGGAAGATAAAGAGACTGAAATGAAATACAAGGTGAGAGACAAAGTCAAGACATGGTAAAATTCACACAGCTGAGTTTTCACATAATGTAAAGACACCATTAAAAGTGACTTGAGATGTGTTTGGGGAAAAAAAAAAAGTTTCATGTAACCAAAAATGGTAAGTAGTAATTTCCTGTGACCGAGATTCCCTACATTATCCCCCTCACTGAAAATGTCAAAAATAATTTATTCAGGTAGCTATGGGATGCTTAGCTGCCTAATATTTAAAACCTATCACATCTGAGCAGCTGTTTGCTCCAGGCCAGCAGAGTAAATAGTGTTTGTTTAAAGTCTTACCATGTAGAGCGATATGCACAAACAAAAATTAATAGTCTCTGAATTACTTAATGTAAACCTAAAATTGATAGCAAAGTTCTTGTTCTGCTGTCACTGAGCTTGCTTATGTTTTTCTTCTATGTATAAGAAATATCAGCTGAAAAAAGTCATGTTGTTGCACTAATGTAGGTGTTTTTCACATTTTTCATTCAAGAAAAGTCTGAACTTCAACTTTTCTAATTCACTTTTTCTTGCTAAGAGAAACTAGTAATTTTGTCATTTGTTTTGGCCATGAAAGTGGAACTTGTTTTTACATGCTTTTCAAAATTAAAATGTTTGATTTGAAGGACACCAATGAAACCTTCACTCTTTATTATTTGGTTTAATTAAAAGTTTTCATAATTAATCCCTTGAATTTTAAAGAAAAAGTGTTCCAATAGCTTTCTAACTAACTTTGTTTGAAAATCCAAAATTGAACATTTTCTGCCTTGAATGGTACACTGCTCAAACTCAAAATTCTGCATCCTCAAAAATATGCGCTGCTCTCACAAAAAAATGTATTTTTACATTAAGGTTTAACGCATCTTGCTCAGATATTTTCTCCAAATATTTGCCTCTTTCTCTGAATATTTTTAGCACTATAAAAACAAATGATTAAAATAACAGCAGTGCCTTTTTTGGGTGCACTTGTTTAACTCACCAACTTCTTAAACAGTGTGCATGACTAAGTGTTTTAAGCAAAAATATTAATTAGATGAAACATGTGTAACTTCTGGCAGCTTGCTGTCCTAGGTGCTATGCATGAATGAATCCAGTAAGTGATGTAAACAGGAATGAAAGAATAGTTGTTTAAAAGGCATTTAAGTTAAGTGCATAAATATAGTTTCAAGGTAGAACACAAACATAATTATAAGGGTAAGTTGTACAATGTTTGAGGCAGAAGTTAAGAACTCAATATACGAACAAGGATCTTACTTTATTATCTGCTTGATCTACATTGTACAAAGTCTGCATAGAGGGATCTTAAGACTTAACCTGAAGGGGAAATTGCTGCGGCTCAGTAGATTCCTATATGCTTAATGAAACACTGAGAGAATAACATTATCTTAAAAACTCTAAGAACATGTTATTATAGAAAGCCGCCATCATTAACTTTATATGGGTGCACAGTTTTAGGTGTTGGAAGACTAACTCCTGTTTTCGCTGTCAGGAGAATGAGTTTGACACCAAATTCACCTGTAGTGTTTGTCAGTCCAGCCGTGTAAAATCCATTTTTCTGGCAGAAATACACCACTGCAAAGAAGAGAAAATTTTATTCTGTAAGAAGATTAGAAAACGTCTATATCACCGTGTCTCTGCTCTTAAAAACAAAACACAAGTGTAAGCTGACACATCAGTGCACATCAGACAGGAGTACTGTGACAGTGATTGAAAGGTCTTTTTCCGCAGCTTCATGAGCTTCGAACAGTGAGTGGAGACAGTTGAAAAAGCAGCCAGAGGGTGTTTCAGTGCTTTAGTGGCTGTAGATGATGTAGAGGTTGTCTGTGTGGTTGCAGCAGATGAGGATGCTAAGCAAGAAAAGGTTTAAAATTTTTTAGCTCATTAGTTCTATCCAAACTCCCATCAGTGAGAGCTTTACCTTTGTACTGATGATCACTTCAAAAATAATACAGCAGAGCTTATAGGTGACATTAACACTCATAATAATCACACCTCATAATATAAAAGAATGCACTGAGTTCGACTAATGAACTGATTCTCTTTTGGTCTTCACGCCAGACAAAAACAAATGGGAGCTTATTAATTTTAATTGTATTGATTTTGATCTTTAAAAAAACAAATGAAAGGTCTTGAGCAAATTATATTAACTATAAGGTCAGGACAAAACTTACCAGGGGAAAGAAAAAGAGAGGAATTGTTGCAACACTGTTTCTAAAGTTTAAATCTCATACAGAAATCAGTGAAGGACATTTTCAGAAAAGAGAATGGGATACAATTTTGACCAACCAGAATGGTTCAGGTTGGTAAAAACATACAGTCCATATATAAATATATATAAGCCATAATAGAAAACATTTAGCAAAGTTTAAAAAAAATAATTCTAGCGCATTCAGAGTCCTTATCTCAAGGCTTTGTAGAGGTGGATATTAAACAGTGACAATTTAAAAAAATAAGTTGAGATGAGATCCAGGCAAATGCAGTTAAACACTGTTTCAGAATACTAATATGTTTTTTAGTTTTCACTTTTTATTCACAACCTCTGTTTTTCCTGAATGTTCAAAGTATGGAAGGGAACCGACTCTGTTCATCAGCCTGCCATAATTTAGTCAGCCTACGGGTATGCTTTACTGAACCAATAAGGAAAATCAAAGTTCCTGTAGCTGGGATACTCTAATTAGAAACATCAGAGGCAAGAAAGTCATTGGAGTTTTGAATGAGCTGAGCAGATAGCTCAGGGTTAGGCATGTGTCTTTATTAAGCTGCAATAGTAGAAAGTAGCTGAAATATATAGCAGAGGAACATTGCTGCTGACATCCTAGAAATATCTTTATATGTATACATATTAAGAAACAAACTTTTATACATTCTCTAGGGGATAATGTGCTTTAGAAGTATTTTGCATTTTGGTTTGGAATGATGTATGATTTTTTTCATATTCTGGACCAAATTAGGGAATCCAAAAGTCAAATCTATTTTTTTTATTTAATGGAACAAAAACAGTGGTTTTGTTTCATTAAACTGAACAAAACCAGTTTGAAAAAAATATTACATAAAAATACCTTTTCTGTAGAGTCATTGCTTGATTGCTGTTTGTAATTAGCTGTGAATTGTCCCTTATAAAAAGTGGCAAAACAGTGTATGCTGTTATCATTTAATTAGATTCCATCTTTCTCTCCAGACCTTAATTATATCTCATTAAACCAAATCTTTCCTGGCTTGCTGACTTTTGCTTGTGTGGCTTATAGAATAAAGAGTGTGTCCTAAAGAATCCTGTCGATAAGCTTGATTTTCCCTGCAGGCCTCTTCAGGACTAAGATTGCAGGTGAAGCGTGGTTGAGTCTGGTGGCCGCAGTGGCATAATAAGAGAATCATTTCAAATGGGAGTGGACCCACTAGCTTCATGTCAAACCTCTGACCTTATGACACACTGATGGCAGCACTATCAGCGTTCTCAAGTCAAAGTGTGTCCTGGCTTGACTGGGGGCTTTCAAACAAAAGGAAAGGTCCACTCTCCAGCTGAACTATTGTCAGCAGCTGTAACATCCAATCAACATCCCCTTTGTACCAATAAATAGCCTCCAGGCACCTTGCAGATAGGAATGGTAATGCATTTGTTGCTGCATTAGGGCACCTTTATGGGCAGAACTTCAGTCACCTCCAAATTGTGTTCAGGCCCAGCTGCACTGGAGGCTTATACAGTGAAAAATATTGTGCAGCTTTTAGACTGCTCTTTAAATCTACTATTTACTAATGTTAGGCTGTCAAAGAAAACCATAAAATTACATTTACTGCTGGAAAGAATATGAGGAACAGGAAAGGAAGGAGTCAATTAGAAAGCAAAAGCAGGGGCTCATAAAAAATTTATGTGAAGTTGCAGTCCTTGTTTTCTTAAAACTGACCTAACTACAATGCAACAAAGGCATTTGTCCTCATAATTTGCTTATTGTGACAGGCAAACTAAATAAACTGACATTTTAGATTTCCTGTTCATGAGTCCTATATACTTAAAGTACCAAGTTATCCACAAGAAACATAACTGAGGATCTTCAATCATAAGATGAGAAAAATTAACAGTTTACCATTTTAATACCACTTACCATAGAGTTCCACATCCTGAACCCCCAAACCTGTGCATGATGCTGATTAATGTAAGTTCAGATTTTGCTTATTGTCTCCAGAGAGAGGCTGATCTTTATGATGGAGGCCTATAAAACCACCAAAAATAGAGAAGCGCTGCAGATTTAAATGGGTTATTTGAAACAACATTTCAACCCTTTGTTGTGTTCTAATTCATAGTGTTATCCTGTTGTGGTCTAAGTGAGTCATCCCAAGTCTCGGCCTCGTGAGTCCTGCCACTGTGGCACAATATGGCAAGATCATTAATGAGACTGCAGGAGTGCATCTTTTAAGGATTAGACAAGTGCAAGAAGTAAATGATTGTCTTCATGCTGAAGTACTTATTTTATTAATTCGCTATGATTTAGTCATGCTCTAACAGGCCATGAAGGTTGCAAAGAGATTAGAAAGGTGTTTTTATTTTATTACATAGTGGCACTTTTAAGGTACTTTCTTAGAATATTTTATTAAAGTTGAATTCCTCATTTCTGACCACAAGCAATAAAGTATAGTCAAGAAAATCTCTAAATGTACCCAGACATCTTACATGTGTAAATACCTACAAGTGCACAAGCTATCTCAGCTGTGCCTACGTTTTTAATCATTTACTCAGTCAGGACAGGAAAATAGATTTTATGTAAAAAAGTCTTTGGAGGATGAGCGTCTTATGTGGTTTGAATCGTAGGATATTTTGAATAAATATGCATTTTTCTTGCGGTTCTGTGATGTATTAGGTTACTTATTGCCCCTCATAGAAATAGAACAGATTAATATGAATTTCATGCCTTACTGTGATTTAATTTGGAGTCATTATGTCTTATGATGAAATGGGGAAATGCTTTTGGTTAAGTTAAATTGCCTTAATTTAAAAAATAAGTGGCACAAATTTTTTGTTTCTTTCAGGTAGAGTCCAGAGTGGTTGTTTACCATAGGTGATTTTAGGATAACTGATCTACTAGTTTTAGTAAATGGTCAAATGTATCTACTGTTTTGAAGGTGCCATTAGTTTATTTCTGGTGTATAATATAAAGGCAATGTGTCCTTTCTGAATGACACCTGTACTGCAGGGTGCATTTTAGGCCAATTTTGCTCACCACGCTGCCTCACAAATATCACAACTAGCCTTTGCTATCCCTCCTGCCTTTGTGTGGACTCCTGAAGTGGGATGCCTCTCCTCTTGAGTGATACAACAGTAGCTCCTTGGGTCTCTTGAGTCTTTCAGGCAGCCTACTTTCTCACGTAACCTACTTAGGAGGCTTTTTAAAAAGATCCCAGAGAAAGCTTTTTCATTTCTTTTCTCATTTCATGCTTTCTAATGGAGCAAGATGGAAAGACAGCTGACTGGAGGATAAGGGGTATACAGTAAATATAGGTGGACACGTGTGGAGGATGTCAGCACAGGTGTGTGACTGGATTACCACTGAACTGTGTGCTAACAAATTGAGGTCTGGCATAAGCTGTTAAAAAGTTGGAATAGTGAGCAGGTGGTTCTCCATTTATAGTTTGTTCTACAAGTTCAGTCATCACAAAAAAATAAAAATACATACACAGCATAGTTTTTACAGTTCAAACTAAATTATACTTTCATAAAGCATAATTTGACATTTTTAACTGTTGTTCCTGATAGGTTTATTTTAATTCCTATCTAGCAAAGATTCAGACCAGTCAATTGTCTTTTCTGCAGAAATGAGGGAAGATCCGAGACGCGACGAATCGCTGTAAAACACTGTCTGGGATCAACTCTGCCAGATCTTTCTCTGCATTTGGCTTTATTAGAAAATACAAGGAAGGAGGTTGGGCCTTCTCACATAGTCACACAAAGAATTTGACCAATGACCTTTTTCCACAGGGTGTCCTGAAACCTTCTGTGGACATGCCCTTAAAAGGGCATGGCTGACCACAATATTAAGGAGGAAATTTATTAGGTTAGCTTAAAATTTGGAAAAAGCATGGCTCTCTTTTCCTCCTGTTAGCCCGGGTCCCGAGCGGATGTCGTCACGGTTGGAAGACAGACGGCGAGGCTCGATGACGTCACAGAGATACAGAGTTTAATTCAATAGAAAACACCATATGAATTTAACAAGAAACTTCAGAGTACAAAGAAGTACATTCTTTACCTGAGACAAAAGAATTAAAAGAAAAGAACAAAGGCGCCTTTGGAGACAGCTGTTGCTTAAAAGCAAAACAGGGCAGTTGTCTGAATTCTTATTGTTGCGCATTCCCTTTTCTAGTGAAGGCGTTTCTCTTTGTTAATATATGCAAATAGGGCGTACCCCTGTATTGACCAACCAAGAGCTACCCTGGAAAAAACTTAGACCTTCCCCTGAGTTTTAATGACAAATATCAAGAGTCATTTTAGTTATTAAAGTTATAAGTTATTTTCACAAAACCTATCTTGCTCCTCTGCAGTCAGCTTCTCCAAAGATTTGAATCTTTGCCTTATCACAAACAATAATGAGATAGAAGTCTTTTTCAACCTGTGAAACATAACATTCAAATCATTCCCTTTTGATTCCGATATTGTCATAGTTAGTACATTTTCAAATACATTCCATTTACTAGATTAGTACTTGTAGCTTGGGTAATATACTTTAATCTAACACACTATTGCTACCAATATTAAAAAGGTGTATCAGAAATTAAACCTAAGTGTTTCCAAGATTCCTAAGCTGTGATCAACTCCAGATGCAACTCTGAGCTCCTGGGAAACCCCCGACCTCTGACCTGTGAGCCGAGGAAGATATTCTTTATGGCCTACTAATTTAAAGCCTTTCAAGAGCATAGTATTTTATGGCTGCTCTAAATTACAGCCTTGCCAGGAGACTGTTTATCTCTGACCTTTTACCTTGCCTCAGCTTATCCTTTGTCCAAATAGGAATGTTGATCTACTTAAACGCACATGGCATTAGCTTAACTATATTAAACAATCAAAAAATAGCCATATTTCCTTAACAACAACTAATCAATTACAGATGGAGCTGATAACACAGGAATGTGCAAAGTCTCTAGCCTCCAGGCAAACATCCTACAAATGGTTAATAATGTTTCACAGAAGAAAAAGAAGTCAAGTAACATCAAACAAAATAATAATATGAAAACATAACCTTTCAAATAAACTCACAAGTAAATGAACTTAGATAATTATTCTAACAGTTCCATTATGTTTGATATTAAGCAATTTGCTTCATTTCCTACAACAGCCTGATTTTGAAATCATGGTTCTCAACACGAATCCAAAACGTTACTGTGATTTATACACAGCAACAACTGAGACACACATCCTTCATGGTTGGAAGAGAGCAGTAGAGCAACAAACAGGAAACACTGGTACCAAATGTTTGTACTGAGCTCTCTATGGTAAATTATTCCCAACAAGCCAACACCAAACAATCGTTAAAGGCGTCATCACATAAAAGATAAGAAATGTCTTATCTACACCGCTGAATTACTGAAATTCTGCTATATAGATTTTATAACCATGATGAGCTTTAATAAAATCTAATTTTATTTATGAAAATGTAATTTTAATAAACCCAAGACATGTAAATTAAAGATAGTTTGCTTCATTTATCAAAATTGACCTTAGATTTGGGTGGCTTAATGACTGCAGGACAAGCTCCTTATATGAATTATGGAACTGTGTCTGTGCTGGTCAATCCTAGCATAAGGAAAAACGTGAAACTGAAAAAACTGTCCTGCAATTATTGTTATTATTGTTTCAGTGGGCTTGCCCACAAAATTTGTAACATGGCAACATGGCAGTACAAAAGATGCTAAATGAGAAAGACTATTCTCAGATTTTAAAGTGATGCCATCACAATAAAAGATTATTCACAGAAACACATTGAAAACATGAAATAAAGTTTCTCACATTTATAAAGTCTCTGCACATGCTTTTGTGCCTGAAAACAATCCTGTCTCCACAATCTCCAAACAATTCCTTTGATTTCATGCTTGGTGTTTGCGTTCTGACATGCACTGTCATTTATGGGGTCTTATATAGGTGTGTGTCTTTGCAAATCTAGTCCAATCAGTTGGATTTACCACAAGTGAAGTCGATTTAATTGTAGAAATATATCGAGGACAATCAGTGGAGATAGTTAAAGTTTGAGCTTCATAGCAAAGGTTGTGAATACTTACATAATGTAGTTTTGTGGTTTTGTACACTGGAAAACACTCAAGAATCTTTTTTCCACATTGTCATAATGGAGGCATTTTTGAGTACTATTTTGGAGAAAGACATTGATCTGATATAATTTGGAACAAGGCTGCAATGTAGCAAAATGTGGAAAAGTGAAATGCTGTAAATACTTTCCAGATGCACTGTAATAAGACACAACATGCACGTTTTCACAGTCTGAGGAAGGCACAGGAAATCCAAAATTAAGCAATAACAAAATTTAATAGTCTTCCTACAGGCTTTTGCTCAATTAAAATTCATACTGGATATATTATCTTTGTGAGATCATGGTGTAAATAATTGTACCACTGCACTGTCTGATGTTGCCTTTAAAAAATAATTGTGGATCAAAATTCCCCGCATGAACAACCAACCTATGAGGCCATTTTAAAGAAGGACTGGCTCTGCTATCACATTAGGTTTAATTTGTAACCATGGTGAAATGATTCTCTCAATAAATATCTCTGAGATCTGAGAGTACTTTAACATGTTGATATTGGATTGAGTGGGGTTCACTCTCAGAGCAGCTTTTTGTTTTTCTACTGCACGTTCAGTCAAGAATCAGTTTTATGAGAAAAAATAATTCAATATAATGTTTTCTTTTTATAAACCTAAAATGCTTATCAATGGTGAGAAATAGTACTGCAGAAAGGACACTCTGCTTTTCTGCTTTGTAATTGGAATGGGCTAGAGCTCAATTTAAGTGAACTGGAGGAGTCCACATTTCTTAACTGGAGTAACACACAACACAGCTTTTTTAAAAACTTTGTTCAGTATCAATATTTTGACATTCTAAATGCTCTTAAATTTGACCTACTTAAAAAAGAATCTAAGTAATTTGTTGGCATGATCCACTATCCAACTGCATAGTCAGTGCAGAGTTTGTAGCTGCAGTGCTGCAGCTCATTTACAGAATACCAGATTGGCCCATTAGGGAGAGAATGACAGGACAGGACTTCCTGCTTATTAATTGGCACATTTTCATTTCCTTGCCCCTGATATGACACAGGAGGCAAGTTCCCCAGACCCTCTGCTAATTGTGTGGCATTCAGTCACATCATAGTTGGAGAAAATTCAAGCACAAACTATCAAGAACCTTAGCTCCTTCTTTTTAGACACACCTCTGGTAATGGTGATTAAGGTCAATGGGAACAGAAACAGAATTGAAGCAGACATGAGAAACTAATTGGTTCTGGGTGAAATCTTTGACTGCAATTATGGCAGTCTTATCCAACATAGAAACCTCCTGATGTCACAATCTCTGATGTTCACAGTGAGCATCAATCTGTACCAGCATGGCTCTGGGAAGATAATTTCTAACTGTGGAAACATTCCTTGTGTTTATGAGCCAAATGTAGAATAGAACTGCTATTCCTAATGTTCATCTAGCTGCTATTTGCAGCTTCATTCTGTATTATGATTACGCTTTAACTGTAATCATGATAAACCAATACAGCCCATCATAGTTTCCCACTGCCTAGATATCAAGTTTCAACCAATGGCATAGTGGTAACGTGTGGTAAATGCCTTTCATGTTCACAAGCAAACAGAGACTTGTCTTGTTGAAAAAGATGATTATAAGGACTGCTATCACAAACAAACAGCTGGAAAACCTTAATGGTGTTCCAGACACTGATCTTCTGCGAGCTAAAACAAAAAAGTGATCCTAAATGCCTTAATCATTTAGTATTGTGGCTACCAACTGCTTTTTCAAGCAGTCTGGCCAGAAATGAGACTCCTGGTCTGGCAGAAAAACAGTAGAGTGGTGAGATATTTCTGGCACTCCTTAATAGTTACCTTTCAACTAGAACCTTCTGTCAAACAGATTCAGCCAACCTTTAATGTCAAGTCCCTATTGAATACACTACGCATAAATTTAACATCTCTGACCACTTTGATGTGAATGACATCAAGGTGGACTGCTTGTTTAACGACTTGGAACCCCATAAATTATCTGTCAGACTTTACAGAAAATGTAAGTCATAATTACCCTCTGATAAGCTTTGAAAAGACATGTGTTTGTCATCCAATTTACCCACGTAATTTTACTTCACAACTTGGACTAGACTCCCGATTGAAGTCAATAGAAGGACATGTATCACTCTTGTTTTCACGTCTCACTGGTTACCAGTGAATTTTTACCACTAGGTGTAAAAACTAGGTGTTAACTTTCACAGCTTTTCATGGTCAAGTTCCTGATAAAACATCAGACTTGTAAATACTTACCCAGGAACTCCGACCTTCTGGTCAGCCAAACCGTAGCTAGACTTGGTTCCTCAAACTGATTTTAAAACCCATGGACATTGTTCCTTTAAAGCTGTTCCACCTTAAATGTACAAACTACTTCCCTTGTCTTTTTGCAATATTGACATACATGGGCCTTTCAGAAAGCAGCAGACTTTTTGCTCGTTTTTTATATCTTTATTATTTACTTACTGATCAAACAAGTTAGATTATTTTTTGAAGTGAATATTCTACCTGAATGAAATGATAAAAGGACATAACCACAATTATGATGTTTCACACAGAAATGATTTAAAATATTGGCACATTCATGCATTAGCTTTTTATTAAAATATTGAGTCTTTGCAAGAATTTAATGAGTTTTACTCCATATTTCATCATGAAATATTTCTAACATTCAGAATTTTCATCATTAGGGTCTTATTAGCATGTTTGCTATTCCCTGTAGTCATGTGATGTAGCTTACATTCTATTCACCATAAGAAAGATTGTGATTTGGAGCACAGCCATATGAATGATATAGGAAAAGAAGCTCATTATTTTTACAGAGGTTTAGCATGGTTAGTGCTTTGTTATGGTGGTATTTTGTTTAATCACAGTCTGAAAAATTAGATATAAATCCTTTTACATGGCTCACCAATAATATGCTATTGTTTCTGAATGTTCTGCTGCAAATGTCACTGCATCTCTGCAGCAGACTGGCACACAAAAAACAAATATGAATTTCCTGTCACATCCTCAGGATGGTATGCTTCATTACGTCTGATGATTGTGTAGCTGAAATTGTCAATGAAACACATCTGAAAGAATGGAGAGACTCTATGAAGAAGCATGCGCAACCATGACTGGAAAGAGGTACAGAACAGAGAAGGATGATTCAGAGTTAGGCTCCATCTGGGAGGAGCGGAAATTGGAAATGCATGTACTTTTTGTGTCCTTTTAATGTTCCTTTACTACTCGAGTCAGCAGAGGGAAATGGAAAGCTTGTCACATTCTGGTTCTGCTTGAGGTCTCCTCATGTTAAAAGGAAGTTCTCTTTACCGCCAACGTATTTAGAATAAAAGTTTGGAGAAACTTTTGACCAGCGTCCATCCACTGGTTTCTTTTGCAATTGTGAGAGACATATAGATGCTTTTAAAAGCATTCACTATCTTTCATTCCATCACCAATGTGACCTAAGTAGTGTATAACTGGACTAGAAGGAATGCATGAATGGTCTTCAAAATAAAAATCATATCAATTTAAATCAGAAAAGTATATGTAACTATGTATATAGTTACATATAACTAAAAGTAACCTTTTAGTTACTTTCATTTGATTTTGTCCCGTTGGATCTCCCTGAATTTGTCTTCGTCTATCTTCCTTTTAACTTTGACCAAACTGCTGAAGAATTACATTTCCATATCATGAAACTGCCAGTCCTGTTCTTCCCTGTACAGATGGTCTATATTACCTCCTTTCAAAAAGACCTGCTTTGATATTTTTCACCTTATCTGATCTTCCCAGTTGAGATATGAATTGCTGCAGCTTCTCCAGAGTTATCACAAGCCACCTAGCTTCCTTTCTGGTTCAAGCTCTGTCTGCCACATCTGTTTTTGAAGGTTAAAATAACTCTGTCATACGTTTTCCATTTTCAGATAATGAATTGAACAGCGCCTCATCAGATGTTCAGAGCTGGGAGATGGTTTTGTAACCTGACTGTCCTTCAAACCTCTCTAAATAGGTGGACTATTTACTATGTAGGTGGCATCTGAAGGTAGTTGATTGCAAAAGAATTTAGTGGTATTTTTATTTACAAATGTTGGAAAGCAAGTACTGCAATGGACTGGCGACTGGGTGTACCAATGGAGATAGGCACCAGTCTCCCTACAACTCTGCTAGTGCAATTTTGGAGCATAATAATTTTGTTGTTTTACTGAGTTTATTCCCACAAACAGGCCTTATTTTTGTGGCTGAGCCCATGCATAACAATGTCTCACCAGGTGGATCCAGAGCCAGAAGAGGGCCAGGCTGGACTCACTGGCAGAAACTGTGGGTCATCCTGGTGTGTAGTGGAACAAATTGATTTCAAAACAAACTTCTGGGATGAGCTTGTAAGCCGGTGAGAAAAGACACTGAAATTGTCTCCTGCAGAGGCTGCTGACATCAAGGTTAAGCACTCTGATATGGAACAGTTGGAAACCATCGTTGCTGGAGCACAACTGCAACCATTTTGAGTGAAAAACAACATAATTAGACAAGAGGGAAGACAAACAGGAGGTGTTCTGTGAGCATTTGGAGCTGCTACTGTAGGTTTGAGACCAGTCTATTGCTGAGAATCACTCTTTAAAAATAACTGATCAGGCATGAAAAGTTGGCTTTAATGATCAGGGCCCTACTTGTCAAAAAAACTATATTCAGCTGTCTTTTTTTACTCTTTGACCTTTTTGGTGATACAGAATTTCCTCTCCACTGCGTTCTTGACACAATGAGAATCTTGACAGATAAAACCAATTCAGTAGTGACTTCTGAGCTTCTTAAAAGCTTCTACCTGCCCAGACAAGAGTTTTCTCTGACTTTCTATTTTTAAGATGTTTTTTTTGGCATAAAGCTCCACTGAATAAGCTGTATAATCGCTTGACTTACAAGCCTCCTGTTTTCGCACCCCTTAAACTGAAGAGAGGGGGGATTAAAACAAACACAGCCTTCTGTCCTCGCTTTGTAAATATTTGCAAGATAAATTATAGGCGGTTGATCAAATCCTCTTTCCAATGGGATTTTCATGCAAATGATGCAAATCATCATTACTTACATAAAGCAGTTAAGTAGACCAAAAATGTATGAGATCTTGCAACTTCTCTTTCAATTACTTACTCAAACTGAAAAAAGTCAGTTAAATATTACACTATAAAGTATAAAGTCTTGTTCAAAAACCACACCATTTTGGTTTGACTTTTTTCCTGTTATCTTTTCTAAT
The DNA here is from genome assembly GCF_001444195.1 of Xiphophorus couchianus. Lineage (NCBI taxonomy): Eukaryota > Metazoa > Chordata > Actinopteri > Cyprinodontiformes > Poeciliidae > Xiphophorus > Xiphophorus couchianus. The sequence continues at coordinate 9,975,244 of NC_040247.1, forward strand.
CGTCTTTATAATAAAACATAAATTGTTAATTAATATTAAAGCACTAAGACAAAAAATAATTTTCCAGGTTTGCTAGTGCAAGCTAATGATAGAGAAAAAAGACTGCAACATATAAACAAACTACAGGAAACAGACAATTAAAAAGTCAAGTTACTTTAGAAATGTAGTTTATTATGTGTAACCATAGTTATATTTGTCCCACTAACATTTAAAGACTATTTGCCAACAGATTAAATGGTTCAGTAAGATTAACCATTTAATCTGTTGGCAAATGTAAAGCAAGCAAATAATTATGCTAAAACATTAGAATATATGTTTCCGTTTATTTATTGTAGGGACTGAAATCTTTATGCATATCTATGACTTCATGTGATCGAAATGCATCAAGTGCATTTCTATTACCCTCCCTACACCAAACCAAAGGGACACCTCCTATATTCTTTGAGAAAAATTTTGATATAGCAGAAAGGTTGTATGCTTCAAGCAGCAGTGACTCAGAAAACTGAAGTTTTATTATGAAGCGACGGAGATGTGACCACAGGGTTAGTTGTTATTGTTGCCGAGCCTGACTCCAGGCTGCAAGATGATGAGACAAATGATTCCATAGTTTGCTCTCTCTTCTCTGTCAGCTGATGAAAGATGACATTCTCTAAGATGTCTCCCTGGCTTTTTCTCTGTAATATTGTTTGACATTTCTTATGCCTTAAAATGTGTCACACATCATTATGGCTGTGATTTTAGGAAATGCAATATGTTTCTCTTTGCAGCAACATGATTTTCAAATAAATAACATTGCAGAAATGTTTTTGTGCAGTGAAACAAACCACATGATTATTTTTTGTGATTGAATTAGTTCCAGCACAAAATTATTATCACCTCTTGCTCTTTTAAGGTCCATCCCCTCATTAACAGAGTTGATAACCTGCTCTGTGAAACATTGTTGCACAATGCTAATCAAAAGTCCAGTTCTTCAGACATTGAAACATATATATATATATATATATATATATATATATATATATATATATATATATATATATATACAGTACATGTATATGCGTGTGTAGGGGTGTGTGTGTGTAATTTTTTTTCTTAATAGTTATTGATGTTTTCATTTAAATATACTGATGAAGAGAAATTATCTGACTGAATATTCCAACATATTCTCAGATGTAATATCTCAGATATAATTTCTAAAAACACAGCTTTCAGATGTTAATGGTGTTCTGTAGCAGTGACTTTACTTATTACTGGTTGTGTTTGCCAGACAAAGACATAGAAAGTGTTAAAGGTGAAGTGGGTGCAATATACCTGGTATTTTGGTTAATTACTTGGGCAAATGTGGAATATCTACCATGATAATAACACACCATGCCATTCTGTTGCATGAGCAAAGTGTTTTAGTGTTGCACCAATAACTTCTCTCCCAAATGTGTTGTTCACAGTCCTAATGCTTAACGATCCCTAACGCAGCTGGTAGAACAATGGAGACTATGATTAAAATACAGATTTAATCCATAAATTTGATTTAATCCATAGCAAAATTAGATATTATTCTGCCATGAGCAAATGATAATGGCAGAATAACCGAAAGCTACCTCAGATCGGATTTATTATAACTGTGTCCATATTGTAATCTTACTGCAGTTTTAGGATTGTCATAATTTGCTATTTTGGATTATGAGGTGTAGACAAACTTGGCAGCTGTTATATCTATGGAGATCTTTTATCTCCATAGATACACATTTGGGGATAGAAAAACAACACAGTATTGATTTTGACAGTTAAAAGTCTAACATTTTGCACCTGCTGAGACTATGAGCTGCTGTCCCAGTATGCAAAGAGAGAATTTAAAATGTTATTTGCCATTCGTGTAAATGCATTTTAATGTTTTTATTTATCTATATCTTCTATTTCCTCAAAACTCATTGCATGTTAAACACAAATTATGTTAGTATGGTATTCATTTGCTTAGAACCTTCTACACTATTTATGTAGTCATTCAACAAAACTCAAAGCTGAAATTAGCATGAGAATGTATTTAAATTTGCATCTACACATAATGGTAGAGATTAATTCCGAGAAAAAGTGACAACTGCAAGGTGAAATGTCATAAAGTTATAAACTTTCTCACACAGTAGTGTAATTAATAAAGAAGGATGTTAGGAGGGAGCATCTCCTAACAGTTATTGGATTTCCCTTATTGTTTGTTAACCTTTTCTAATTAGTATACAGATAAGCTGTATAAATAGGACAGATAAAAAACAGATGTTCAGTGAAATGTCAAGAGAACTGTTAAATAGTGCACTGACATGAACATAGCAACATAGCTGGAGAGGAGAAAAAAATGAAAGGAAAATAACAAAAGGCACCTAACAAGTTTGAACATCGTATTCATTCAGTCATGCTTTTCTGTTTTTGTCTTATGCTTGTTTTTCTGTTAATTAAATAAATCTTTGCTCCTGATTCCACATCAATGGGAGCAACCTGGTCCTGAAAGGAATGAGTTCAGTATCAAATAAAACAAACTCAGTGCCATGGAATCACAATAATCAGACTTGATAATTAAATTCAGATTTATTGGAGACAGACTTAAGCACATATGAGTCAAGACTGCTAAAATTGAATTACTGCTGCAATTCAGAACACATAAACCTGTGATCACGAGACCAACCATAGGACACAACAAGAGTTTCACTTTAGATTATTTATCATTCATTGGCTTGACTCAAGCTGTCATTTTTAATTTATTTTATTTGTTTATTTTTTGTAAAAATGTATTCCATTTAATATAAAGCTATGCAAAGTTTTACTTTACTTGAAAAAATACTGTGTGATATGTATGTTTGTACTTAAAGTCTCTTGTTTGTGCTTTTGTTTATGACTCACTTGAAAACTTTACAGGCTCAAAAACAACAAAAAAATGTTTGTTGGGTCACAATATAAAAAATCAAACAAGAGCAGAGACTACCTGCAAAAAGAGACAGAACCTCATGCCAACTTATCACATGAAGCAATTTCAAAAAATCACAATTACGTTTATCGTACACGATACTGACACAAAACCTTCTGAAAGAGAAGTGTTGAATTATTATTACTTATTTTTATTTATACTTTTGGGGCAAATCTAAATATAAATTAAGATTTATTTTCTTTATACTAAAAGAGTCTGCACAAGGTTAGATTTTGATGGAGTAAAGCAAAGGGCAAAAACCTACCATACATACAGTATTGCCCTTGGACCACATTTGCATATGTTATTATTCATGAGTGCTTTCATTACAAAGGTCTCTGTTGTCCATCTGTTGCAATTCATTATAAACTAACAGGCCACAAATAGGTAACAGTTTATAACATTTTCTCAAGTGTTTTTGATCAAGCATTGGCTGTTTGATGAAATAGAAATTATACTTTTCCCATGAATTTGAAATCAGTTTTAGCGATTTATACACATGCTCTGTACATTTGCAAAGCTTCATGCCTCGTTAAGTTTGGTCACATACACATGTTTGGTGTTTGGTACTACAAGTCTGCAAAATGTTGTTATTGTGCTTACATAATCTGCCTTGAACCTTTGTGGCCTGCAATGTGATGCTTGAATCACTGTTGATTGACGTCATTGTAGATTCAATTGTGGAGTTTGGTGAATGCCAGTCCTCTCTAAAAGGTACTTGAACATTTGGTCAAACAATACAAGCCAGCTCATTGAAAACACTAAAAGGCTTGCTGACCAATGGTAACTATTAGTTTTGGAACAAATCCAAAGTATTTGGATAGGATTTTGTTTGTTATCTACTGTGTATGTGTCTCATTCAGAGAGAAAATCGCCTTAAAATTTTCTTTATCTATTGTACTTCTTTTAAAATACAGAGGTACTAGATTTTTTATATCTACCAAAGATCCTGATCGGCATATTCTAAGATTTTTGTATTCATCCTATGACAATATTTTAAAGGTATTAATATATCAGCTAGAAGCTTTTAGACTTTCCAGCTGAAACTAGCAGTGGCATTACATTCTACTCCTAGATTAAATCTAACTCTAAACGGCAGTAAAGCAGTAGCTAGATAAAAAAAGATGGATGCTTCAACTTATAGTGTTTGCTTTATTATGTGTAGCTCTTAGAGCTTACTGATAATGCACTCCTTCCTTTTTAAACAAAATACTGAGATCATTGTTATTTTTTATCTTTAGTTTAAGCATCTAATCAATTTGATAATTTAATTTCAAATTAGAAATATAGCAATATATTTTTTTGATGTCTGTAAATGTATTTGATTGTGATGTTAAATTCTGAATACTAAATACTCCCAAAATAATAAAAAAACAATGTTTTTAACTACTAATAAAATTGTACTTGACTAAGAATTAATCTGCTAAGGCATTTTGTCCTTATAATTTATTGTGGATGCAGTATTTTACATTTTGTGGCAGATTTGGACTTACTTTATAAAAGCTGAGCCCAGATCTTCTCAATATTATATATTTAAATATTTAATCATATTATTCTGAATAATTAAATTTTAAGTTATGCAACCCAACATGGAAGAAAAATTGTTTATCAAATGAACATATGTGACCCATGTTCAGAAATAAATATTTTTATTTTCTTTCCAATCTTGTCAATGACACATTACGATGAGAATACAAAGTCTGACTGAACTCCACATTAAGTATTAAAAGCTTTGCTTCTCTGGGACACAGAAATGTCCCCTTACTGAGAGTTGGGATGGTTGGACATCCCCATCATGTCTATGTTTGCATATACATTTTTTAACAAATCAAGCATCTGGAACTTGTTTCCAAAAATCAACTAGACATTTGCAGATACACAATTTTCTAATATCTCGTCTGAATTTTTTTTTTTCATGATATGACTTTCAAAATACATCCACAGGGATGGCTGAAATTAACTCAAATGTTAATTTCAGGCACATTAAAAAACAATTATCCCTGATGCTAACAAATCTATGTAAACTTGAATTTGAAGAAAGTTAAATAATAAATGTTAAAAAAAAGTTTTTTGCAAGTTTCTAAGCATTTAGTAAATATAATTAAGTTTGGTAATTTTACCTCACATAAAATAAGAGAATTTTGGTCCCATTTACATCCAGGTAGTGAAAAGAAAAAGGTATTTGGTGTGTGTAAAATTTGGTTTCAACTGTATGTTTAAATATAAGAAAAAAACTAAGAAGAGCAGCGTTGCAGACAAATGCCTAACTTGTGTTAAAGTTATTTGTTACTCCCTCAGTTTTGTCATTTTCTGACCTCCTTTTTAACTCTCATTGGTGAACCTTAAACTAATCTGCTCCTCTAACTAGAAAGTGAAAAAGAGTACTTGGTTGACCGTCTTGTCCTGGGGGACTGCAGGTGCACAGTTGTAGAGCTGATTTTCAGACACACTGTCTGACCTTTGTTTATTCTAAGGAGAGGAAGCAGGGGATGGGGTGATAACAACGAAAACCAGAGGGGGAATGAAGGAAAACAGGGGTGAAATGGGATTAAACAGAAAAGAAACAGCAAGAAACAATCTGATGTCTGTTATTACACTGAAAGGCATATGAGAGATGTGGGATATGAGTTTGTGTGACCTGCTGCCACTGGAAAGAAAGCACCATCCATCATAACCTGTGTGAGCTCCTGTTAAAATTAGAGGCCGGGCTACATCAGCAGGGGACAGCTAACACGAAGGGCAAACTAACCTGCCACTGAGGGCTGCTGAAAGTGGTCTAAACTACTGAGAGTTTATTTTAAAAAAGGATAAATAAAACAAGTTAAATTAAGGTTCAATGTTGCTGAGAGGATGATGTATGAGAGAGACAACCAGCTTTGAAAAGGCTGTAAACTGTAAGTGTGAATATTTGTTAACCTTTATTTTACCCTACAAAAACACACAGAGCATGCATTGTATTTTTCAACTATCTGCTTTATATTCATTCCCATGTGCAGACATGCTGCAAGGTAACGCCAACATCCTCTCCTGTGACACAGTTCTTACAGCTTTCCTTTGCTCAGCTGTGGTTTGCCCACTTTAAACAAAACAACAATTTCAGTTATGATGTCTTAGATGTAGTTTTACATTTTACACTTCACAAAAATCAGTGTATATGTTGTCGCTTACCCATTTTGCAGACACTGTCTCCGAGACAGCTTTTTTAATTTCCAACGAAAACCCTGTAAGCTATTAAAACAAAGACATAAGTTGATGTATCTGATTACGGTAATCCTTATGGCATACTCTGATTTTTTTTAGTGTATGCTTTTAAAAGATTTATCATGTCGCAATCCAGCACTACACCCCGGGTAATACTTGAGTGATGGTCTGTCTTTGTCTTTTTGTCCCCTGGGTAAATGTTGTCGATTTCATGGATTTAATGTCAAACATTTAGTAGTATGTAGTTTTAGAACTTATTTTGGAATTATTCAACTGAAGGATAAACTGGATAATATAAAAACATAATACTGTTATGTTCCAGTTAGGTCAATGGTAGAATCTTCCAGTGGCTTCTATGAAGCTGACAGAAGGCAGAACTCGCATCCAGGAGCAGCGAATATGTCTAAGCATAAAGACATTCAACCTTACGACTAAATCATTACATTTTTATCGCTTTGAACACATTTGTTCATTAGACCACCTATTTTATGCAGCAAGTTTTAAAATATGTCTCTTTAAATAAAGCAGTGTGATTTAAACTGCAGTACTACCACTTTTACCTCATTAATTTGAGCTAATGCTTTTAAGGTTCAGTTTTTACCAAAGTTAGCAGCACTCAGCTACTAATGTGTTGTTCTCCCAATTTTAATTCAACATGATTGGCTACAGACACGTGAATGGCAGATATTTTGCAGCAAAGTTGTTTCATTGTTAACTGAAACATATTTATTTAGTAATATAGAGTATGAATTATTTTCTGGAGAGATAAATTGCAGCATAACATTTTTTAACACTCCCAAAATATGAACTGACAAAACGGGGAGAAAAAATGTTAATAGGAAAATTGTAGAGATTCTAACATCCCTGACGAAGTTAGAACCTTCAGGGATGGAAGGTGCATGGAGAGGGTCAAAGGTGAAAACTCCAGAATCACTCTAAGTGCTAGGAAACAACTTTATTTGAAGACCAACTTTATTTGTTTCAGCTTGTGGCAATAAGATTGTTTCCTCATATTTTGAGTGTTGCTGAATTCTTCACCCTGACTGAATTACTATAGAATTGAAATTGAAACTCTTGTGCTAAACTAATGAAGATATAGATCTTTCCTCAGATTCCATGGAGATTATAACTCATAATGTAGTTAAAGCATTTTTATTTTGAAGAATTAAAATAATATATCAGGTTATCTGAATAAAATGCTTGAAAATCTGTGATATTGAATGTGATATTGTGCTCGTGTTTTGTTTGCATTGTGAGTGTGTTTCTTGTTTCCAGAAGGGAGACAGACTGTGACCATATTACTTGAACATAATAATCTCCTATTTAAAAAACATGCATATGTTGGTGCAAACTGTACAACCCAGAAATGATACATCTGCAAAATGTCTTTCAGAACTCAATTGCAGCTTTAAACGGAGTACTGACTTCGAGCGAATAGAACATGGAGCAGCATTTCCACTCATTTCTGCTCACGAGCATCAATCTGTCGTCCAAATACAGAACAAGATGATTTTCATCAAGGTGACTATGTATTCTGTGGAGGAGCAGAACTTACTGTTGTTTTTTTAGTTCTGTCTTGACTAACGTGTCAGGAGTATTTGTCTGAAAAGGTCAAAACCTGTGCAAAATAATACATATGTTTTACCATGCTAGGGTTCAACATGTCTTTTTTTTCTTTGTAGTGTATTTAGTTGTGGTAGAAGCTTTGTTTAGCGCATGATGTCCAAGACAAATTTTCCTCATGGGGACAATAAGCTATACATTTATCATCTATCTATCATAAACCTGAGGATTTTGTTTGTTAGTCTCATAGTTAAAATTACACATATAGATAAAAAAAAGAAATATTTCTGTTTATATATATATATGATCTGTGAATGTGTTACATATTTCAATGGTCTGTAGGGTTTTGTTATGACAAATAGGTCAGAAAAGTACTGGGGATAGACCTTCAAAATCGAAACCGTCTCAAACTCATAAACTGTTTTGCATTCCTGCCCATGAGTGCAGTCTCATAACTTATGATTCAAATTAGAATTTGTTCTCAGAAAACCCCACTGCATTAGGTGCTGGGATAATTCAGCCTTTGTAGTCTGAAATGAAAATGTGGAGCGGGAAATTGTGTTCGCAGTGTAATTGTGTGGTGGCATGTTTTATGCAAATTTGGCAACAAGAAAACAGTAAACTTAGATTTTAACTGAAAGATAAAAAATGTTGATAAAAGTTATTTTTATATTAAAGAGATGTGATAAGATTCCAAGGCCACAAGTGGCTTCGGTGTTTGTGTCTGTGATGGTATTATCAGGTATTATGCATTTAATCTTCAACATGGCTGCCTGTCTGGAAATTGATAGAAATTGATGGATTGAGGTTGCATTTTCTGTTACTGCTGCTTTCGTTGTTCCTTTCTTGTACCTCTGATGAGGAGAAACAGCATGAATTTCTGTTATCTGCATTAGCAGAGACAGAGCCCACTATGTGAGGATGTGTTGCCCCTGCACTGTAATACTGCTTTTTATATCAGCTTAGATACAAAGAGTTTTCTGATTTCTCATCATTTCTGTGCTCAGAGAAAAAAGACACAAAGTATAATCACTTCTGTCTGTGAGAAGGAGGGATGGAAAGACACCGAATTTGTATGAAGCCATAAATCTATAGGATTGTGAAAACATATTCCATGCTCTTTTGTCTTTGCTTTTTTTGTCACACTTAAGAAAAACATCCAAACAAACCAACTTAGCCCTAAGTGGAAAAAAAAAAAACTTATATTAAACCTATCTAACAACACAAACTAGACTAAAACAATTCAGAAAGCAACCTGTTATGACCAGAACTAAACAAATTAAAAAACATAAAAAAGTACTCAAATCCAGACTGAAAAGGGTTACAAACTCATTTCTTTGAGGCTTTGAAACTCCTGCAAAGAACAGCAAGAGCCATTATCCACAAGTGGAGAAAACGTGGAACATAGTTGAACCCTCCCAGGAGTGATAGGCCTACCAGAATTACTCCAGTTCATCCATGACTCATACTTGAGGTCACCAAATAACCCAGAGCAACATCTACTGCACTGCAAGCCTCACTTACCTTAGTTAAGGTCAGCGCCTGGTCTCCTTTTATTTGTTCAACAATAAGAACGAAGCTGAGTAGAAATGTCATCAATGGGAGAGTTCTTTGGTGAAATAAACCCTGACCAAAAGAAACACAAAGGCCTGTTTTTCATTTGCATACAAACATTTTGGGAAATTTTTCTTTTATTTTTGAGGAGACTAAAGCATAATCTTTCTCAAAGAGTCTGTCCCATTTCATCTGGTATAAAACTAACATAGCATTTCAGTATAAGAACATCATAACAACAGCGGTCAATATGGTGGTGTAGATCTAGGTCTAGAGACAGACAGACAGACAGACAGACAGATAGAAATTCTGCTCTCTACTAGAAATCTTGAAGGATAATATCTAAATTTTTGTTTTTGACCCTTCTGCTTAAACCCATTTGTGTTGAGCAGAAGAAGAATGATCATCAACAAAAGTGGAGTGGTCTAGTCAAATTCCAGACTTAAATCCAACTAAAGTGCTGTAAAGTTACCATAAGTGGGCTGATCATGATCAACAACTCTCCATGTGGCTACTTTAAAAGATTTCTGTAAACAAGACCCATCCAAACATTTCAAAGTAAAATACTTATTAATTATTGCAAATGCTTGATGGCAATTGTTGCTGCCATGGGTGGCAAAACCAGTTATTAGTTAGGGGCAATTGCTTTTTCACCTTTGCCCAAGTTTGTTTGGAAGGATTTTTTTTCTTTTACTCAATTAAATCTACATGTGATATTTACTTAATTTATCTTTGTGCAACAATAAAATTTATTGGTTAACTGATAAACAAAAACAGAAGTAATCTGAGAGGGACAAAACACTTCCTTCACATCTTTGTACGTGCTTTAAATTGAATTCTTCTCATTTCCCTTTAGCTACGGAGACATGGTCCCGAAGACAATTGCTGGAAAGATCTTTGGCTCCATCTGCTCCCTGAGCGGCGTGCTGGTGATTGCTCTTCCCGTCCCTGTCATCGTGTCCAACTTTAGCCGCATCTACCACCAGAACCAGCGGGCAGACAAACGTCGAGCTCAGAAGGTGAAGCTTACTGTCTTTAAAAATTGTACGCAGGCATGTTACCTAATTTGAAGGGAAGGCAGGTTGTGAATTTTAGAAAGCCTAAAGGATCGGGATGAAATATCTACTGAGCTCATAAGATTAAATGGAAGATTGAGATTTTTTTTTGTATAAACATTGTGTCTTTAAAAACAAATCACAAACGTCAGTACTTCAGAATAATTCAGTATTGTCTGTACAACTTCAGTGACTGCAAATTAGTTTGTTGCTTGTCACATGGAAACTAATTTAAAAGCCTTACACATGTATAATTCCTTTCTTTCAGACACATAGACAGATGCACACTTTAGTTCGAAGTGCTAAATATTACTCAGCCACTCACCACAGTTCCCCTGTAGGCTTGACCTTTCCACAAGGCTAGATAAGAGTGCTATTAAGTTGGGGAGCGGCCACTGGTAGCTAATTGACAAGAGGAATGTCTGATTTGTATCCACATTAATGAATGTTCTGATTTGAACCTCTTCAAACATAATGCACTGACCTCTCCTACATCTCAATAATGTGAAGGTGAACTGAGCCTGTGGTTCCCAACAGGGTAATTTATTGGTTCTTTAGCATAGAAATTGAAATGGTATATGAACGCCACAACATGTTTTTAATTATATATTTCTGATAATTACAGTCAGTAAGTGATACATTCCATTAATTGACAGAGGAGATTCTAATAAATAAGCGTTCACTTCATCCTGCTCTTTTTCAAACAGAAAAGTAGCAGTAAGATTATTATTTTGTTCTCGGTTAAGTATGCACATGTTTACTCTTATCCTACAGGTTACTTGTTTTTCACTAGTTTGAAATAAAAAAAATGCATGGGTAAATAAATAAGGCTCAACTCAAAGTATAATTCATCTCACTGGCAGCGAAGATGAAGGGAAGAGATCAGAAAACACACAAATGTTAATATTTTTCAAATTCATGAACACAAATATTCATATTTGTTTTCTGTAATAACTATAAGCAATGTTTATTGACAAGCAAAATAAGAGCAAGGTAGTGCACTCCTCTATAGTACGGTTAAGTCTAGCCAGGTTAAATTATTGTACAATATATCACCCTGAGCAGTGAGCAATGTTCTACACAGATCCCCAATGTATTCCCTCATGCTGCTGGTGAAGGCCTTGGGGCTGAGATTGATGGAGGAGGACCAGCATGGGCGCTTCTAGACAGGGGCCAGTGTCCCTGTAACAACTGGTGATGGACCCTGTACTGAAGATATAATACTAAATCAATTTCCTATGAATATATGTTCCAGCAGAGAAATTGAAAATAATTGGTCGCGCGGACATTCTGAATTTAACAGTGTTTTTAGCAATGAATTAAGTAGTTGCACTTTGAGCTTCAGTTCAGTTATGATCACAGTTTTCATCTGCTAAATCATTAGTCTGCAACTAGCTCTTTGGCTCACTTGACATGTTAAACAATGTAATATTGCCCCTTTTATTTTTCTTGTCTTTATTTGTTTTGTTTGACTTTATTTTCCCTCTAGAGCACTGAGAAAAACATGAAGCATGAGTCACTCATCTGGAGTGCTCTCTGTTTTCTCTTGTGACCGTGTACTTATCTGGTAAATGCTCACAACTTCAAAATGTTAACAGGTCACTAACAAATTTCTAGATTTTTATAAGCTGCTTTTATTCACACATGAGCAAACACTCCCCTCCCATGTCATCTGTATTTTGTCTGCGTCACGATTTAAAGAAACAGACTGAGGACAGAAAAGAGGGAGGGGGGGGAGAGCTAACTCTGTTTGTCTTTTTCTCTGTCCTCCATTTCTGCAGCTCTCCTGGTCTTTCCATCCTCTCTAAGTTTAATTTTTCTTCATTCTTTTATAACAACTCTACTTCAGGCACCTTTTACAATTATGTACTCGTCTAGAAATTTTACTTCACAAAAAGCTCTTTTCACATACAGTAGTAATTGTTGTCTTTCTTTCAGAAAATTTCAAATTGAGCTTAATGACAGTGATTGTCTGCTAACTGTGACAGTGCGTGATTTAGTGCACAGCATATTATCCTTTCTTCATATTTAGCAGCCTCCTGAGGACCTAACTGCCCATGAAAACAAACCCTGATATTTGGTCTTAATTTACCAATAAGTAAAAAGATCTTGCAGAAAGGCTTCTTCTTTTATTCATGCATAAATCAGTCGTGCAGCACTCACCATCAGAGTGATGGTGAGTGTCGAAGCAGTAAATGGATTGAGGTCACGCTCCTAATGGGACAACAAAGTCAAGTGGAGCTACACTGCAACCTGGCAGGTTGTTGAGCAGGAGAAAAAATAATAATAATAAAAAGACAGGAGACGTGAGAGCAAACCGAGAAGACTACAGGATAAAGAAAGGAAGAGGAAGGAAGTTGAAAAAGAGCAAAAAACAGGACACAGAGAGGACAAAGAAATCACACAAAGTATGACGGAGAGCCATTAGACTGGCTCAAGAGAAGAGAAAATAGAGTAGTTCTAAGTAAGAGGTCAGCATTTCCAAAGGCAGCAGTCTAGATGCCTGACTTCAGGTCTGCGATTGGTGATAATGGAGCTGAAAGTTCAGGCTTTTTCTGTTCGGTCAACCAAATCAAGTATTATCACCTAAATCGACATACAGAATCTCACCTTTAGCAGATTGTATACTGATTTATGTAAAATAACCTTTTCAGCCATGAATATCTTCATGATCAATCAATCATGTGGCATTTATACTCAGAGACAGAAAAACAACTTAAAGCATACATTTAAATTATGCTATTATGGTTGTCTGGTGAGAGAGGCTGCCTTTTTATTTGATTAGAGGTCAGACAAAATGATGATGAATTGTGATCAATAAACAACATCAATTAAATGAGATCTAGTTAAAAAATAATAATAATAACCCAGAGCACTTTATGTAGATAAGTGTCAAATCTACAGAAAGTAATTAAACATTAATTGTTACCACAATAAATAGAATTTAATTTGATAAACAACATTACATACAACGTATAATAAACTAGCCTGTGTGTTATTAAAGCTGGATGTACAGACTTTCATTAAAATCAGTAAGACACAATGATTATTTACTGTAATAAGCCACAGCTTTATTTTGAATATTCAAAATCCTGTGGTTGAAATATTTCCATGGATATATAAAAGTAACATTTCTCTTGAAGTATTTTTTTGTCAGTTCCCAAGGTGTTTGAAAAAGTGCTTAGGACTGACTAACATTCTAGATTAGGAATCATTTTTACCTTAGCTAAAATGTTATGCTTATGTAAGATATTTTTTGTTTTGTTTTGTTTTCCCAATTTTACAAACCATTTGAGGTTTATTTTGTCTTTTGGGAATTTAAAGACTCTTACTCATTGAGATTTTGAGAAAATCTATCTGTTGGGTTATATAAAAAATAAATGTTCATTTTACAATTGGAAAATAAATCAGGCATATTGGACAGTGGACTACATTGATGCTTCTATAATACCCATTCAGGGACTTTATATGACACATTCATGCCTCAATTCTTCAGGCTGCCTTTGAACTTTCTTCAGATGTTTATTAGGAAGGTTTTCCTTCTGCGATCACTGGTTCAGTAGGCGCTCAGAAAAACATCAGTACAGTCAAATCCAGACATTTCACACTTACGCATCAGAGTTAATTTTTATTTCATAATATTTCTCTTTTTAGTTTCAGGCGATGCTTTTGATCAAAAAAAAAAACAGTCTGCAAAACACGCAGTTTTCACTTTCAACATCATATGCTTTTAGCTTAGTGAACAAAGAAAGAATGATTCATCCTGCATCATTCCGTTATTTTCACATGTCATGCACGCAGAAACACACTATCAGTATTATTACATCTCATGTTGCAGCTTTCCACACATCTTCACAGAATCCAGAGTTTGACTGGCAACTTTTGAAGCATCCAAACTTATTTCATTACTTTTGATTCACGTCTTGGAAGAAGAAATTGCTCCGTCTGTCTCCCACTTTCAAAATACGTTTATAGTGGAACGAGGGGGCAAGCAGGACAAGGTTAAAGAAATCACTCAACTCATGTGTCCACGAGCTGGGGAGGAAGTCACCCTAATATCCTCTTCATTTTAAAAAATGTTGCACACTATTCCTTTCTCATTTCCTGTCTGTCTCCTTTGCTTTGTTCTGTTATCGCATCAGCACTTTAAAACAGGTTTATCTTCTGGACTCAGAACCAGGAAGGTCTATGCAAAAAGTTAAACACAATGCATATTTGTCTCCCCTTAAGAATCAAAGTAATATGTTTGAATGTGGAGAAAAATAAAATCAATTTGTGATGTCCTCATCAGCAGATGGAGTCGGATATTTAAATATTTTAAGCACCACACCAAGTGTGTAGACGTGTCTTTTTCTTGTCATTTCCTCCTTAAGATAAATAGTCTGCTAGCATCAGGAAATAAAGATAACCTAGAATATATAGAATAGAATATATATTGTGAATCAAACAAGATTGATTTTTTTTTAATTCCCCAAAGCTTTGTGGTTGCTTGTTAGCTTCACAAAAACAATCTGAGAAATTGTAAATTGCTCCAAAAGTGCAAAAAATGAATTAAATCAAGTCAAAGTTCCAATCTCCACTCAGACTTGCTACCTGATGCAGCACAGATGGAGCTCCAGCTTTCCTAATGTCAAACTGAGTGGAACCGGGGGTTTTGATGAGGACTTTTTTAGCAGCACTTAGTTTGCAAATTTTCAAAAATTGTAAGACTTGGTCATAAATTGCTGCAAAATATATGTCATGGCTCATCACCAACAGAAGCTTTTCAAGCTTTGGTGCATATACATAATCAACAACAAATTATGTGCCGCTCTTCTGGTTTGGATTACAGAATCTGTTTCGCATCAGTATTTGCTGAGCTCCAAAAACTAACAATGAATGTTCCTACTCTAAATGCTTTTGTGTGGTTTTTGTTTTCTCTCATTTTTATACTCGAATAACATTGATGGATGAATCTTTTATAGGATTTTAAATTTATTATGTCATTTACAAGTGGTACTTATGTGCTATCATAGTCCATCTGCATATGTGGCCACAGAAAACTCTCTAAGGGTCCAAGTGTGGATTAACTAGCCTAACTATGCCAGTACTGTTGATCAAACTTAATTGAAGACAGGCCCCACTGATTTTTAAACCATGTTCATCTGTTTCATTTTCCCAGGCAAATATCTCAAAGTTTTATTATCTTGTGATTAATAATCACTTTTAGTTTCTTGCAGTGGAGAAATACTATATCTCTTAATTTTGAGAAAACCACTAGAAGTTGTTCTTGGCTAATCTATGTCTCACTGAAACAAACAATATAAAGCCAAACCAATTTAAAACGTTGATGCACTGTTTCCTGGTAATAATCCTGGTCCAAATTTTTATTCCTTTCTAAGCCCTCATGAAAACATTCCCTATGAATATAAAGCAGATTAAGGCTGGGTATTGAATTGGCACATGATATATTGCCATCAAAACACAACATTATCAATAAAATAAGACAATAATAGCAGAAAGTAAGAATGATTGTCTAAATCTATGGAACAAGAGATTTTTTTCTTTCCTGTCTGTCTCCTTTGCTTTGTTCTGGTGTCACATCAGCATTTTGAAACAGGTTTATCTTCTGGTAAATCTATTGATATGACAGACTCAAAATGACAAACTTTTAATGTTGGGATTTCTTCAAACATTTTCAATAAGAGGACAGAAACAAAAGTAATAAAATACACTCACAGTGCCTTGAAAATGTATTTCTTCCCATGAAACCTTTTCACATTTTATCAAATGACAAACACTAACTTCAGTTTATTTCACTGAGATTTGGAGGCCTTAGTCCTCTACGCGGACGTCGCGGGTTTGACTCCCGGTCCCGACGACCTTTGCCGCATGTCTTCCCTCCTTCCTGTCTGCCTACTGACAGGAAATACAAAGCCGAGCCACTAGCGCCGCAAAAACTCTTCGGAGAAAAAAATGGAAAAAAAAATATATTACATGATTAAAAAACAGAAGGAAAACAATAGATAGTTTTCGTGTCATTTAACAACTGAAAATCTAAAAAATCTGGTGTGAATTTGTTTTCAACCCCATTTACTCTGGTTTCTCTAAGTAAAATTTAGTGCTAATACAGCATTTGAAGTAATTTCAGTTCTTCCTCATAGAGGGGTTTTGAGAGCTACTTTGCTGTAATTTTTAGATTCATCCCTTCTCCGTCTCATACGTATCAAATGGCGGAATTCCCTTATCAGCACGTCATTCAGCTCTGATGAGGCCCGGTAACGAGCAATTCATTTAATTCTGGTATGCTCACTGAGGAATGCAAAGTTTCAGGATAGTAGCTCTGAAAGACTTGAGTTGGGAAATCCTAGTTTTGAGCATTAATGGGTCATATCACAATCTCAGTGAATATCAAATTTGGACTTTCACTCTGAGATTATCATTTGAGGTAGACTATTGTACTCTTAATGAAATTGTCATCTGAGAACTGCTTTTTGTTTTCACTCAGGCTAGTTTTGTCTAATGAGAAAATTTGATGATCTGAACCATTTAATTCAAAATCAAATCTTTCTAGGGATCTCTTCCATAGAAGAGGAGAACCTGGTCAAAACTAATGGACGCATTGTTTTTGCTTCAATCGGGGCTAAAACCATAAATCTTCTTGCTGACAAAGTTAGAAGTTGTTAGTTGTTAGAAGTTGCAGAATATTAATTTGATGAAAATATAATTAGGAAAATTAATGCTTCTTTTTCAGCTTCAAGCTATGCCTTCAATTTAAGGCTGTATTTTCATAGGCTGACCTCAGTCATTGAAGTTTTGCATTTCAGACGTTTGAGACGATTTTCAGTGGCAGCACTTTGCTATAACTTAGTGAAATCCCAAACCACATCCCATTCAAAAATTATTTAGAGTTTGCCGTGTGAGGGAACTTTCTTTTTCTCTCTTTTGCTTGCACAAAGACATTCTCTAAAACTCATTTTGGATAAGCCAGTCCTCAGGACCCAACATCACTCCTACTCTTGTGGTTTTAATGGAAGTTAATCCCTGCTGCAAGGTCTCTCTGTCTGTAGAAAAGTGAAAAGTAGCAAAAGGATGCTGTTACAGCAACATAAAAATGTCCATGGACTCAAAAGGAAATGCTCAGCAATCCCATATGGATGAATTATGTTTGATACCACATACTTTCTGAAAGATGTTAGTGAGCATTCCCCTCCAGACACAATACACTGCAGAGACAGCTTTCATCTCATTGAAAGAAGAAAAACCCCAACGAAAAGCAAGCAGCACTTCTTGGATAGCTGTGAAAATTACTATGCAGTTTTAGTGAATACTTGCCAGACTCTTTTCATTAAATAAAGGCTTAGTCATCTTCCAGCAACCTCCTGCCCACCTTGTCTGACAATCTGACCTCCTTCTCTTCCCACTTCCAGAAAGCCAGGCTGGCCAGGATAAGAATAGCCAAGTCTGGCAGCGCCAACGCCTTCCTCCAGAGCAAGCACAACGGACTCCTCAACGAACTGCTGGAGCTGACGGTGAGAAAACCTCCGATGCTCTTTGACACAGAAACAGAAAGAAAGAAAAAGGCATTTTCAGATGTTTTCATTAAAACTGATGTGCTGTGCCAGCTGATTGTATTTCCATTTTATACATTAATATTATTGTTCCTGGTTAAACAACCCTCTGCTAATTATTTCAGTCCATTGCAACTCAATCGCTTGGAGGCAACAGCTTCACATATGAACTACAAACACATACAGAAGCAAAACACCAACAATTATTGCCACAATTAACCAAAGAGTAATTTAAAAGTAATTTAGAGGCTATAAAAGAGCAGCAGAATCAGAAGTCATTAAATTCTTGTCGTCAAACTGGGCTTGGCTGATAGTAAGGGAGTTATGTGTATAATCCTCTGCGGTCTGTGTTATCGGCATAATCACACTGAGTGCCTTTCCTTGTTGTCTTTCAGAGAGTTGATTTAATTCCCTTGTGTGGAACTATGAGAATAGGATCTGTTTTGTACTGCTTGTTGAGGAGCTCTTGATGATAATTAAATGATTAGCGCAATAAAAGGTTATAGGAAATGTGAAAATAAATCTGTGACTGAACATGGTGATCCTGGAAAATGTGGAGCTTTTGTTTAGACCCTATGCTTTCCTGAAACGTGAGCACTCTGCTTTTCCAGACTCGGGTAAAAAGATCCTTTGGTGTTAACTATTTTCAAAAGAGCTATTAGCTTGTCAGTCATAATTTACAGTGTTGTTTCCAAAATGTTCACCACGATTACAGCCTGCTCTGAGAAAGAATGAACCAACAACCAGAAGGAAAGAAAAAACTGCTTCTTCCTGTGAGCCAGAAGAATGAAGAAACACTGTAGCTTGAAGACAGTACACTGTTTTAATATTTGTTTATTTTGTTGATGGTAAAACTAACAAGAAAAACTTCCACCATGAATTTGCAACCAGGATGCTGTGCAAAATGTTTGAGCTAAGAGTGGGCGTCTGGTTTGGCTGTGTTTTATTTTATTTTAACAAATAAAATCTGTAAACTGTGGCATGTATTTGCATTCAACTCTCCTTATGATGATAATCCTGAATAAAATCCACTAATAGCAACTACTAAAGTTAAGTAAACCTTAGAAAGCATGCAGAAGGCTTTGTGTAGAAAAAGACCAACACTGCAAATCACCCAGAACACATCCTCCTCATCATCATCATCATGAAATATGCTGGTGACATTATCATGCTTTGGGAAAGCTGGACAGAGTTGATGGCAAGATGGATGGAGCTAAATAAAATTAAATGCTAGAAAAAAGCCTTTACAAATCTGCAAATGACTTGAGATTGGGGCTGAGGTTCACTGTAAAGTAGGACACCAACCCTGAACATACATTGATACAGGTTAGATCAAAAAATATTAATAGTTTGAATGGCCCAGTCAAAGCTCTGACATAAAACCAATTGGAAACCTGTAGCAAGATTTGAAACTGTTGTTCAAAGTTGTTCTCTATCCAACCTGACTGAGAAGATGTTCAGCTGTAATCACAGCAGACGGTGATTTGGAAGAACCGTCCAAATCACCTTCTGATTTGGACATGAATACATGTACAGGTTGTACCCCGCCTCTTAACCATGCAAGGACAAACAGGTACTGAATTGGCAGGGAAAAGCAGAATGAAGTGGTCAAAATAGTTACTGTACATGATGTTGTTTATTTATTTTGGTCACTTTTAACTTTTCCATACACGAGTACAAAAAGAAAAAATTTGCAATGTTGAAAAAACAAACAAAAAAAACCCACAGAAAATGGAGAAAAAAAATAAATAAATAAAAAAAGATACAACTAATACAGAAAAATAAACAATATTTAAATTCCTGTGAATGGCAAGATCACCAAAGTGTGACTGAAAAAAGTGTAGAAAGAAGTATAATTTTATTATATCTTCACTTTGTTATACATGCAGCATCATGAAAGTCAAAACAGCTGAATCTTTCCTGTACATTTTTTGAAAATACAAAGGAATTTCTGCAGAGTTTGTAAACAAACTGATACAAGAAAATATACAATCACAATCAAACCTTATTATATATGTTTAGCAATTTATTTTTATACATTTTTTATTTATAAGGAATGAAAAACAAAGTTTTAACTTCTCACTACAATTATTCCACACATAAATCCCTCTAACTGAAGTTTTGTAATTTTTGTCCTGATCTTTAGTTTTTAAACAAACCCAGTTTGTTTCTTTAAATTCAAATCACTTCTGTATACACTTTTGAAGGAGTTTAATGACAGTAAAGAAGTTCTGAAAGTTTTTAAGCTGTCAAACTATTTCTTCCATATGCTTTTAAATGCATCGGTATCCACCTGCACATATCAGGCAACCTGTTTTTTGGTACAGCAGATGTTCATCCCTGCTCCTTTCCACTTTCCATTCTTAGCTTTAAAAAAAACTCACAACCACCATGAAAAAAAAAATGTGTTTGGTAATGCATGAGCAAATTGCCCATATCCTTCCCATCCAGTGCATCACTCCTGCTTTCAGTGACATACTCTGTGATTTGCAGATGGCCACCAAAATCCATTTGGATCTAATCGAGTCCAGTGTGAAAGCTCCTGGGTGTCTGGAAGTGGTTGGAATTATCATATAAATGCCATCTGTGAGTGCTGAGCAAACCAGCCCATCCCTCTGTGTGGGTCTGTGATGTGGCTGCCAGCGTCCTGGTGCATCAAATTACAGTGGTGTCACCGCTGACAGTCAGTCAGTGGCGCTTCATGGGTCTGGGGTAAAAGTGAGGGTGGAATATATGACAAAATGACTGGTTCTCTCACAGCTTATAGTTAGATTAGAAGTTCACAGCAGGTCTGTTCGCATTCGGGTAATTTCATACTTTGACAGCCGTTTATTGGTTACACAAATCAGGAGCTCGTTTTCACAGAGGGGGATTTATCGATTATGCTGTCAGGCTGGATGATGACCTCTCTAGGAGGCCATTACAGCTTCATCCATTTGAATGCTGATACCATAATATTTGCTTTTCATATCGAAGTGACACAGTTGCCTTTGTGTTCACATTTTGAGCCTGGCTGCTGATGGATCAAATGCTACAGGCATGTTTGTTTCGGAGCTAGTTCAAATGGCTCTGTTCATTATGATGGATGTTTTTTTTTTTGTTTGTTTTGGAAGCAGGCAGATCATTGTGATGTTTCAGGGAAGCAAAGAGGAGTAGTGATTAGATACTTTAAGAGCTGCAATCATTTTGCTGATCTAATGTTAACCAAACATGTTCCCTGTTTGTCTCAATTAGAGATGAAAGCAGAAACTCCTTTTTGGTGAAACTCCTTTGTTTATTCATCTCTTTACTTTACTAATTCTTAAAGTTACCTCTGAATTATGAAAGGTAGTGCCCATTTAAAAAAATTTTAAGTGTGTAATTTTGACCAGTTTAAGACAGTTATCCTATTTCGGGCAACTGTTGACCAGAGTCAAAAGTTTGTTGAACCACCTTTTTCTGCAATCTTATCTTCATTTTCATCTCTGCCAGTTTTGTATACGTAGAGACTAACATTTTATCTCCATAGATCTTTGCAAATTAGCCTAAATTCAGCTTTAATATGTATGTACTCTTGAAATACAAATCTTTGTTGAAGCCCTCTTTATTTACAATTCTTTGGACCAACTATTATCTGTCCTTAAGACCCAATGCAACAACGTTGCAGAAGCAAATATGGAATCACTTTAAGCTTTTTATTACTCTTTTTTGTTGTTTTTATGGTATATATTGTACTTTGAAAGATAATCTTAAACCCTCAGGGCAACTAAGCGCATCACCTTGTGGTTGAGTTAGTTAGCAAAGGTTTACCATAAATGGGAAAAAACAGTCACTTATCCAGTTACTGTGTATTAAATTAAATTCATGAATTTTCACAATTGTATAAATAATGCAAAAAGATGGCCAATTTTATAAAATATTTAATCAAATTTAATTAGATATTTGTTTGTTTGTTTGTCTCCTGCAGCAAGCTATAGCTGATTATTCAATGCTCAGATGCCTGTTAGTTAAAGAGTTGAGAATAACTTGGTTTGTCCTTTGTAACACACACACACGCAAGCACACGCCCACATAAACAAACAAATACAGGAAGATGAAAAGCTTTATTATTCGTTGTCAGCAGGTTGTAAACAGTTAATGAAAGTACCATGAATGACATTTCTTCTGTGAAGCTAGTTTTGTGTTTACTTTTTTGGATTCTTCTTTTTCAGAAAGAAAATTATTTTCCCTTCAGCCATCATTTGGGACTTTATTTGAAGTTATATTTTTACTCCTGTTCAACAAGAACAAGGATGATAAACAAACAGTTGATAGATAGGATGATCACCGCTTGGTTAACTTGACTGCCAAACTGAACAGATCATAAAAATAAAATAAACCTGTACTTCACCAGCATTCACAGTGGGACTTTTGAGCAGATGCGGCACTCAGTCCAGCACAAATAGTTTCCATTCTAGTTAAATAAAATGAAAACAGTAGACAGTGGAAATCCAAACAGTTTCCAGCAAAAGGTATTATCCTTTTCCCATGATCTGGATTATATTGCAGATGGAGAGCCTAACTTTAAACCTTTGTGTTTAGAGGACAGCGCCACAAATCATCATTTGATCAGAAATAGTTTTGTTCTGCAGCCCACATCACTGTATTGTTCATGTTCCTGGAATGTGAGTAAGAGTCCTTGGACTGCAAAGCCTCCTACCCAAATCCTCCTGAGTAACAATGCAAGCTGCAAGGAGATAATTAATTTATTTTCTCTTTTCATTTTTTGCCAAATCTAATTACTTTGAGGCTAAGCTTTATTAGAGATGCTGACTCAAAAACAAGTGCTGTTTGGAGAAATTTCCATCAGCCGTTCCAACAGTTATTTTCCTCTCTTTTAGATATCAATAACTATTCAGCTGAATGCAACATCTAATAACACTCAGTGGGAACATCAATAATTTAGTGAGAAAGCTCTCAATAACACGTTTTTAGAATTAATGCCTTTTGTTCAACAAAATAAAAGTGGAAATTGTTTTGATGGGTTTTTTTAAAGTAACTGGACCACGGGAAGCACAGTGTTAAGTATTAAAAAATACTAAAAAAAAAGTAATATTTATGGCAAAGCATCAATTCCTATCAAGCAGAAAAGTAATTATTTACATCAGCACAGTTATTGCTCATTATTTTAAAAAAAAGTTAAACAGATTAAAGGAATCAAAGAAAGCATAATTTTCCTTTCTACATATTTTTGATTAAGTAATTATTAAAACCTCTTCTTAGGAACATTATCCAGACTGTGGCATATTATTTGACTCATTTTGATAAGATAACTGTCTGTGTGTTGTTACTCAGGGTTCGGAAGAAGATGAGCAGAAGCTGATAAAATCCATCTCCCTGTTAAAGAGCCAACACCACCACCTGCTGCGCTGTCTGGAGAAAACTACAGTGAGAATGCCTCTCTGTTTTACTTTAAACACTCACTCAAGTGTTTATTCACACCTTGTTCAGTAACAGGTTGTTAAATAATTAAGCTGGAAGTACATATTTATTTTAAAAAAATAGAAGGCATACAGTTCAGCTGCACAGCAGACTTTTCTCGCTGTGACAGTCGATGAACAGTTTTTGTTCATGTAATGGTACCTTGTTGGAAGTGTTGACATTGACGCTGGGAGCGTTGATCTAAAAAAAAGACTTCAGGGAGTTTTGCTTCTGTTAGATACGTCTATCACTTTGACAGTACAGTTAACCCACTCACTGAGTCTGAGTGTCGAAGTCAGTCAGAAGCAGAAAAGAAAGTGCTGGCAGAAATACTGCCAAACTTCTAAATTTTTACGTCAGTTTGACAGTGAACATGTGACACAGCGAGGTTGTCGGAAAAGAAAAAGTGGTAGGAACTTATGCTGTGCAGCGAGAAATGTGTGTAATATGCATGTTATCAGTGGTTACTGGGGGAAAATAATAGAAAACCAACAAAGCTTTTTAATTCAGGATTTCTTTAGCTGGGGAAGCCACATAAGATGTACGCCAATTTACCTATTGTGATAGCAGAGGTAGTCTGGAGTCCTCCCTTAATTAAATCTGGAGAGTAAATGACAGAAACGAACTGGAAGAGGCCACAGGTCTCTTATACTAAAATTCAGCATCTGTCAGGTAGTAGTTGCTATCTTTATTACTTTTACAAACCACATTTTAAAACATTAAACAATGACGTAAAAAAATATTTTCCCCTTTAGAAATTTGTTCTGTTTTTGCCATTTTAATGCTTCACATCATTAAGCACATTCTGATATCCAACAACTGCCCATGTAAATAGAAAATGCAGTGCTGAATTTACAATTTTTCTTATTAACATAAATAGTTTCCCCAAACCAGCCTAGAGTGAATATAATGCCACTCGTTAAATAATGAATTAGATATCATTAATGTGATTAACCACATTTTTGTGATGTCAGCTTAATTTTCCATAACCTATAGACTTGTCATAATCGAAGGAATCATTAATGATGTTCTCTAGCAAAAAATTCTAAGAGAGAATATAAGGCCATAGCCAGAAAGTCACATTCTGGATGAAAGCCACAAGATGATTGTGGAGCAGCCTATTCAAAGTCCAGATAAAAAATCTCATAGATACTTTGGCCTAAGTTGAAATTTGCTGTTCATGCTCAAAGTGTAGCTGAATTAAAACAATTCTGCAGCCATTATCCAGTGCAAAGGATTGCAGGTGACCAAGAGTGACACAAACAAAAACAGAAGAAATCTGTAAGGGGGCAAACACTTTTTACACTTTATGTCAAACAGCCAAAATAATAAGCTAAAAATATTTTAGAGGAGAGTCATTCTAAAAGTTTCCCTTTGAAAATAAACTACATATAACATTGTGCTCTGTTTTGTTTTTTTCTGGAACCGTTGTGTCTTTTTCAGGCCCATGAGTTTGTGGATGAGCAGGTGTACGAGCAGAACTGTTTGGAAACAGCATTGCAGACCTATCCATCACACAGTTCCTCAATAGCCAGCCACGACAGTCCTGCGGTAACCTGCTGCGGCGCTAGTGGAAAGAAAAATACTCCACTGCCCAATGCCAACCTGCCCCTTGCAAACCCAGTCCCATCACACCGGGGCCCCCTGCAGGAGCTCAGCGCTCTTCACATACAGAGCGCTGACCCACTATCACACACAAGCAGGTGAAATTGAGCAGAAAAAGCTTGAAAGTGTCAGCAGGGTTTTAGGTCTGAGGATGTTGAGTCAACTGTGTCACTTGTGGTAACTGGCCATGAAGACCTCACTTTCATAAATTTGAGGTTGATTTTTTTAATTCACTCCATTAATTTTATGCAACAACATTAATTGTTGTTGCGTAACAATGTTGTTAATGTTATTAACATTAAGTGTTAATTAACATTAACACTAACAAATTATTGGAAAGTTGCATAGATAATACATATTGCAAAGAGATGCTAAATTGAGAACATTAGTAAGAGACTTTTTAAATATTTGAAAATCTGTAATTTATTAATGTTGGAGTTGTGACAGAACTTATGTGTCAGTGTTAACATTTATTTGTGCCTTTAATTTTATAGAATAGGTTTAGAGTGCCATTAATTTTATAAACAGGTTTTATATTGAACATAAATGCATATCTGGGTAGGTGAAAGAATGAATATTAGGTCTTCAATCCAAAAAGATAAGCGAAGGGTTGTAATTGCAAGACAACCCACTAGGGGACACTGTTTAGCTGCTTATAATGCAACCTTAATTAATGTTGATTCTAAAGCATCTGGAAACAACAGCACCTTGAAAATAGGAAAATAGAAAATACGACGTTCTCCTAATATGAGAGGCGGGATTTGCTTAAAAATATATATTATTTAACCTTCATGTTACCAGTATAAAACCTCATTGGGATTAAAAATGTATTTTTCAACAAAAAAGAGATTTTACGTGAAGCAGCAATAAATACGACACAAAAGGTTATACACATAAAAGAATTGACAGGCTATGAAAGACAAATAAACATCTTTGAATCCACCTCAAGAACTTTAAGTTTGGATGGAAAAAACACTTGATGAGATAAATTCAACAAGCAGTTGAAAATTTTACATATATATTATATGACTATCTATACCAAGTTTATGTGAGTTTTTAGGGGTTTTTTTTATTTATCAAACACATTACATTTAAAGTTCAATAAAAATTAAAACTTTAACTCTAACTGAACACTGCAACAGTCACTCATGGTCTCTTTTTCTTTCTTCTCTAAAAGCCGCTCAAACCTCAATCTGAGAACTGATGAGAGCAAAAGGATCAACTGCAAAAGCGGCCGCATCACCACGGCCATCATCAGCCTCCCTACGCCTCCCGCTTTGGCCCCTGACGCCGACGGCCTCCACGGGCCGCCGCAGAGAAGGCCGCCGCCACCTCTGGGTCACCCGGCGGCTCCCAGCATCCAGACCACAACAAGCTCTGCTGGTACCAACATCGTCAAAGTCTCAGCTTTGTGATTCCCAGCCAGGCTGATGTCACTCAGCAGGAGGCAGAGAAGGGACAGAGGAGGTAACACAACAGCTGTTGTTGAATGCACTGTGTCCCCTGCTCACAGGGACGGTGATCAAAGAGCTGTGCTCCAGAACTGAGGAGAAATCACTCGTGGACTTTAGAAATTTGAACTGAGAATGTCACACTTGTCATTTTGTGTATGTACTGTAGATACGGAGAGACTTGCTGCATTTCTAATAGTTTCTTAAATCAGATGTCTTACTGGTAAAAAAAAAAAAAAAAGAAGAACAAAAGATGTGCAGTTAGAGCCTCAACACAGGCTGACACAAGCTAAGTTTAAAATGAAATCATCACAATGATATTTGCTGACTTTAAATATTAAAGACAGATAAAGATGTTGATTGTGTTTATTGTAATTTTATTGCTCTTGTTTGTGCTTTGTGTTGTTGTGTTAAAGTACTTTTGGCCTCAAAGATGTATTAGAAGTTTTCTTTATTCTTTCAATTCACATTCCCCATGGCTGCTGACTGTTTTCGTTGCCTTGGATTGAACTCTAAATTTTTCAAACTCAAGGGAATGTCTAAGAAAGTCTTACAGTATCCATTGATGGGGAAAAACTGTTCATTTTTCATTTTAAACTAATTTTACAAAGATAATGGGAGTAAATATGAAAAGCAATTGCCACCTTGGCAGCAACAACTGCTATTAAGCTTTGAGTCTTTTACATCGCTGTGGAGAAGCTTCAACCTGTTGTTCATTTAAGAAATATTTTAATTTAACTACACTGGAGCATCTCAATTGGATTTAAGTTTGGATTTTGACTAGGACACACAAAAGCTTTTTTTGTTGGGGTTTTTTTTTAAAATACAGCTCTAGAGTGAGACTGAGCTTAAGGCTGGATAATTTTCTGAAAGAAAATATTTTTTTTACATCCATTACGGCAAGTCAGTGAGGTCTTGAAGTGGCACAGAAGAAGCTGAAGAAATCCATAAAAGGGACAACACCTTTCCTCAACAGCATAGCTCTTTTTAATGAAAGTTTTATATATTTTTAAGAAAAGGTTTGAGGTGGATACTGGGCACAAACATTTTAAAGTTTTATATTGCTGTGGTTGCAATTAGTCATTCAAGTAAACACTGCAGTTATAAAATAACTAATGGTGTATGAAGTTTTGAGAGAGAACCACATGTTTATGTGGTTTATACCCTTACAATATCATTTTAACAAATATTTCAAATTCAGATTACAGATCTATTAATATCATCCAACTTAAATAATAAAAAAAAACAATTTCTAAAACTTTTAAAAGGAAATTATGGACATTAAAAGGTTCATTATTACTTCTGTAGGATTTTTTTTCAGCACCTTACAACAAGCAGGTTTATATCATAAACAGACAAGAACATCCACCAGAAACATTCAGCCTCTTTATTATTTCACTTTTGCAGTGACACAAAGGATGCATTTTGTGACTTCAGCATTTCTTTTGTTACATGTTTCTCTAATGTGCTAAAAACTTGAGAAGCTGTTAAGTTTTAAGACTATACACAGAGTAGCTGTTCAGTTCTCTCTCTCTCATGCTGGATATCTAATTCTGGTCAAAGTCATGACTATTAATGAAGTATTCTTGACTAATTAGTGCTTAGATTTTATTTCACATTGATGTTTTTTTTGCTATCGAGCCATTTACATTCTGGGCTTTGTGCTCCATCATGCTTTAGAATGCAGAGATCACCAAAATGTGCCTGGGCTGCTGGAGAAATTAGTCATGGAGGACATTTTAATAATATTCTTTATTCATGATAGTACTTTCAGGAGGTTTGGAAGAAAGTCCACTTCCCTGGGTGGCAAGCGCCCACACGAATGGATCGTCAAGATGCTTCCATGTCGGCACAATACAGTAATTGTCTTGACTCTCATTGAGCTTACAAGTTTCCCAAATAATTTGTAGCAGTAGTAGGTACTACTGTGTAAAGATCCACTTACCCACACTTGCTGATGGTATTTGAGGAGCTCTTCGCTGGTGGCAGCATATTTTCATAGCACACCTCCAAAGAGGAGATGGTTCTGGTGCTTTTGGACACTCATGAATGTCCTGAAGTCTTCTTGATTACTAGTGCACTTCTCACACTACAGTTTCAGAAAATATTTCTTTCAATTTATTTCAACTACATGTAGCAATATTTTAAGGCAGAGGAATGAAGGAACATGCTATTTGTTGGAGGTAACAATTGGTAACACAATAAGACAATGGTTTCAATCACTCATCTTCCCCTCTTCTGTCGCAATCATGCTATTGATTAGACTGATCAGAGAATTACAGGTCTGTCATAAGTTTACGCATGCTCACAAGATGACTGTTCATCACAAACGCTGAACATTTGTGTCACTGCAAGAACCTTTTGCCATGCAAAACTATAACATAAATGTTTATGTTAAAGCCCAATGTGTTATTTTCTGGTTTAGGTTAGGATTTTTTTCCTTCTATAGCATCTGAACAGCTAAAAGATTGAACTTGAAATCTTACAGAAGAATGAACAACTAGGAAAGAGGAGACTCAAGTTAAAATTCACTCCTTGCCTTCACTTCGTTTTTCTTTAATTTCAACTTGTTAATAAGAAATTCTCCAAGTGCAGCAGATTAAAGATATCAATGCTGGTTATGCTGCAAAAAGCCAATAAATAACTCTGGAGGATTGAGAATTTGTTTTAACAATATGAAACATATAAAGAGACTGATTTATAATCCGAAGGATGAAAGCATAGAAGTATTACAACACAGGAAGAAAATGACTGAAAACTCCTGGATTGTTCCATATCAACATGCTGCATAATGATGATCATTTGAGCTGTTGTATAAACTAATTTGTGAATATTTGCCAATTGTGATGCAGTTATTTGTTTCAAAAAGTGTGTTAATTCACCTTCAAGTTTGCTTGGTTTGCAGTAGAAAATGCTGCTTGAATTATTTAATGTATTGAATCAATCATGACGTAAAAGTGTTTTTGCAGTGTTGGTGTAGTTTATGTTAATTTTCTGCGTTCCGCCGCATCATAGATAAAATTTGTGCCAAAATTGACCACTTTTCTATCTTCTGTAAAAAAGAAAAAAACAAAGCAAAGTTCGTCTGCCACTTTGAACAATATTAAAAGTCCTTTAAATATGTTTTTTCTTGACATTGTTAATGTTTAAAATATTAAGTGTCAGTTGAGTCATGACATTTATAAACAATCACAACTGGAACAAAATCTTCATATTAAGGCTTTTTGTAACATCTTGCATCACTTTCAACAGTTTAAGGGGAAAGTGCCGTCCTCATGTTAAAGTGACTAATATTATTCATCCTTCTCTGATAGATTAACCTTTAAACACATCATTTGGTCACTTTTTAAAAGTCTTGGCACTCCTGTTTGTGTTTTTCTCATAATTTTTCCTTTCAAACTTAACTTTTCTGTCCTTTTGGTGTGTATACAAAATTGTGTCTGTTTGTTTGTTTGTTTGTTTGTTTGTTATAACAGCTTTGAAGTGCCAGAGAAAAATTAAAATCTGTCACAGAAATCAAACCTCGATTTTCTTCGCCTGTCACATTCTTTCAGCAATTCACAGAGCTTGATATAGTGGAATTATATTTTTTCACTGTCATTTATGATTGAAGTTGATAATCCTACCCAAATAAAAACTTTACTTGTGTTCTGACTTTGATGAGTGCAAAAAATAAATCCAGCTTATCTATTCTAGAAGAGATCCTGTTCAAATTTATTTATCGTCAGCTCTATCAACATGCAACATGTAAAATAAACAGGATAGGGGGGAAAAATTACTTTCACTTTTACTACAACTGCTGATCGTGATAATTTCTTTTTGTTTAATTTTATTTTTTAAATGTAGGTTTGAAGAGGGAGAACTCCTGCTATATCTGGTGACTGGATAAATTGTTTATGTCGTCCTTAAAATCAAATGAAAAAATCTCAATTTATTCAAGTTCATTACCTGTCACAAACAAAGCTGGATGAGGACTTTAGTTTATTGTAAAGCTTTTTACACATCCTTACCAGAGGTGAAAATTAAGGATGACTAACACTCTCCGGAAACAGAGCAGATGAACTTACAAACAGAAGAAAACTGTAACTGCAGTAACTCATACCTGGTGATATGATGCACCAGGTGCGAGGCACGTTATGTTTCTGAAACTCTTTCATGTGTTGAACCAGGTGTATTGACTATGCACTCTCTCCACCACATGTGTGACTCCAATGATCTCTTTGCAGCCTAAACCCTGTTATTAGTGGCTGTCTGGCAGACATCATCACACGCAGGAGGAGATGACTCAAACACAGAGTTAGGTCAGCTAAGAGGCAAACACGCACATGACAGGCTGCTTTAAACAAATCAGTTTTATTACTAAGGAGAAGCAGCTCAAGGAGCACGTCAGATAGAGAAAACATGGTGTTCTGTTTTAGTCATTTGCTGTATAATCTGTCATTATGTACACATAATGTAAAAATAAGTTTGATAACCGGAAAAAAAAATGTGGAATGTAATTTGTTTTGATCTTTATGTGTTTCATGTTGAATAGTCTAAATATGTTTGCTTTATGATTTAACTGTTCTGTCTCAAGTTATATTAGAATTTATTCAAGATAAAATTATAAAACCATTTGTTTACCAGCAAACATCTGTCCTTTGACATAATTGTTGGAAAATTACATTTCTGTAAGGGTTATAAGAGGGATGGACATGTAACCAGCTTTAGTTTTAAAGATTGGACTTAAAAGTAAGTAAGTTTACGCTAAAAACTGGAACAGTTTGCTTATTGTTAGCTCTGTAGTGAGTAAAATAAACCTTTAGATGGCAGCACAGTAACAGCTTTGGTAGAAAGAACCATTCATATTGTTGACATTGATACTGTTAACTGATTGGAGTTAACAACTTATACCTGATTCCACAGAATCAAATCTGAAAACTTTGCAATTTATATTTCAAATTCAGAAGAGTATATAACAAGGCAATAATCAATCAGAAGGAATTCTGGAAATTAGTAATAAAAAATAAAAGAGTTGCATAGATCTTTTTCAAAACATTACCAGACAAACTTTATTTTCTTTAAACTTAAATTATGTATTACACAAATAATCGCAATTACAAACCCTCTCACTACAATGTGGTAGGCCTTTATGTGGGAAACATCTCTAAAGAAGCCAGTCAGCCCTCAAAGCTAAAAGATCTCAAACTTTTCTCTGTCTGATCTGTGAGCTCTATACTGTAGTGTGGTTTTGTTCCTGGTAAGATAAATCAATCATAACAAATCAAATTTACAGTGCTTTAAAGGTAAAATGTACACTTTTGTTTTTCTTTTACATAGCAATTGGTGAATTATGTGGTAATGGAATAAGAACAAAAGGCCTGTCAGTTTGTCCGTTCTGTTGTGCATTTCTACCTGTGTTTTCACCTGTCAGACATTATGTCATTACAGTATTTCATACTCATGTCCAAAGTATGATCATACGTCATCATGTCCATAGAGGATATACAGTATATATATATATATATATATATATATATATATATATATATATAGTTTTGTTTTTTTTACAAAACTTTTTCTATTATCTAACTCTGTTTCTTTACATCATTTTTTTGAATAATTAAATCAGGAATCACTTATGACGAATCTCAAAATTAACTTCTCAAACTGATCAGTTTGTCAGCATGGAGTGATTTACTTTTGCTAAATGCATTATACTCAGAGCTGATACCAATCACATTAATAGTGAAGAAACCAGTAACTACAGGTTTTAAATTTCTTTTTTAGTTTTGTTAGGTAGGGTAGGTGTACAAAGGTATAATGACTTAAAAATCCAGACTCTCCTCCAACAGTCTGGTTCCACTGTAAAGTATAATTAAACTTTGACGATTCTTAATCCAGTTTTGGCCTGAACACAAAAATCTTACTCTGAATGAGTCACAATAAGGATTATAAAGTAATCTCAAGTCAGACAGTTGCTGCTGCTGCTCACTCTGTCCCGGTATCAACGCTGAGCGATCTGAAAGCATGTTTCCTTATCCAGGGCGGTGGACACGCTGACAGCTGGGAGGAAGTGAAGGGGAAAGATCCTGGACAAGAAACAGCTGCAGGTTGGGGTCTCAGTTAGGCTGAATCTACTCTGTGAATCACAGTGAAACTTGTCTGAAGAGACAACGCTGAGATGTGTCACCATCTCAGCGTTGACTTAAAACTGAGGTCAGGCTTGGTGTTTTCTTTAACACCTTCAGCGTTTATTTTTGAAGGGGATGAACTTTTAATACCAGTCTGCAAATGGGAGAAAAGACCTTTGATAAACAAGAAATTAAAAATACTTCCGTTTTCTGTGTCATTCAACTGACAGACATTGAATGTTTGATTACCTGAGGGTCATTATAGTTCAAGACCTTTGCTTAAATAAACACTTATTCAATTTTGTTTCATCAACAGTTTATTTTTGACCCTTTAGCTCAGGGGAAAAGGGAAACTAGTAGTTTAGAAGAAAATTGTTATCTGAAATATGCTGTAAACATTGTTCACATCTTTCTCTTGTAATAGTTCCTGAAGGAATTGGGTTCAAAGTTAGAATAAATAAAGTGGAAAAAATGCTTCCTGTTTCTGGAAGACTGTGCTTTCCTGCAGCTTTGCAGTAAATAGGTTATGTGCTTATCACAGTCTCATTCTATTCACCTGCATAGATCACACCTCTTTTCTCTATAAGCTACTTTTATTTTTCTAGAAAGCTTGTTCCTTGTTTCTCCAGCTTCTATCTAAAAGGGTCACTATTTTGTTTAAACTTTAGTGATATCTTTATCTATTTTTAATATCCTAATAATTATCATTAGGACAGCCTTGTGATTATAAAAAGTTGCTAACCACAAATAAAATGGCATGGACCCAGTTTAATGCAGAGAAAGATGTCAGTTTTAAGACCTTTAAATGTTTACAGAATCAAAATCAGTCATAGCTGTTGTATTTATTCCCCATCTGCAGAGCAGATTCAGGACGTCTTTATTGGTTGGTCCATCTGGATCATTGGGCTGAATTTTAAAACTTACAGATGACGAAAGTCAGGACAGGAGGGCTGAAAGCTGAAAGTATCCCTCATTAAGTGTTCTTTAGTTCTCCAGTGAAACTTCATTCAGTATTTTACTTTAAGGGGGCACATAAAATGGACACACCATGCAGCAAATCGTGAATTCTTTAACAAAACTGAAAAATAAGATAAGAAATGAGGGGCAGAGTAATCATTATAGAATATTTTAGTGTGAAGTGTAGTGCTTTGCAAAAGGATTCACACCCAGAACACATAGTTATATTTAATAATGTAAAAAAATTTACATATGTAGATATGTATTGGTGTTAATACTACAGAACCACATTGCTTTGATTTCAGCTCAAATCTTTTGAGAAATGTCTCTTCCATCTTTACACACCTAGAAACTTAACTTTTCATCCAATTCCCATTTGGATTTAGATTTAGACTTTCACTGAGCTTTGCTTAAACATAAATATACTTTAATATAATGACAATGAAGAGATTAATGATAATAAATATGTCAATATTCTGACAGGTTTTCTTCCAAGATTATTTTGTGCTTAGTTGCATCCATCTTCCTATGAGATCTGACCATATTCTCCTTCCTTGCTAAAGAATAGCAGTTATGTTCATTATGATGCTTTTCCACTTACAGCAAATGTAAATATGACATTTAGAATATTATGTCAGACCCATAAAACCTGACTGTATTCTGTATAAAAATGATTGTATTCTGTCTGCCCTATTTGATTTGTTTTAAACTGTAAATTGAATTTCTCATGGCTTTTAGCCAACAATTGTTTTCCTCTTGACACTTTTCCAAAGAGAAGAAGAGATTCATAATCATTATTAAATTCACCCACCTGAGCTGTGAATCTCTGCTGCTCCTCCAGAGTTACCTCGGGTTTCAGATGAAAAGAGGGTTTTAATGTTTGCATGGCAGTGTATTTTACCTGGTTGGATTATTTAGGCATTTTTTTCCTCTCAGCATTTTTCAGGGTAAACCGGACAGGTCATCTCTTTGAGATGTTTAATAGGGAAGAATTAATATGCTGCCAATCTTTTCAGCTGACTGGGTGAAGATAAACATCTTCCAGACTGCCCGTCCTGCATATACAATTCTTTCTTCCCCGCCAATAAAATCTCAAATCCAAGCCAGTGAAATAAAAGCTCCAGGATCAGGTGTTTCCCTTTAGAGTCTGCAGAGGAGGTGGCCAGGAAACTGTCCCTATAGCTCCTTTTATGACACAGTTATTCGGGAAACATCCTCCTTTAATTTCCTACACCAACAGAGTCAGCAGAATCTGTAAATCTATAATTACATAGCACATTTATATTTGATTAAAATATCTCCAGAGGTTTTGATTTTTCTACTTAAAGCTCCCTAAAATCTGTATAAGCTACAGCGGATAAATCCGCTCGCCAATGATAAATGATGGATTTCTGGCTCATCCTGGTTTGAATGAGATTCGCTCTGCTCTCAGAGGCTCTCTCGTTGGAGGAAACTGGATGGGTAACGTAAGCGGCTGTCTTGAATGGTAAAATATGAGAGGAGGAGGAGAAACAGAAACAGGAGATACACAGAGACTGGCAGAGGGAGACCGTCAGCTTTATAGCAGGAGAGGAGGAACGGACCATCGTAGCCATAACACGGACGGACCTCATTATCATTTTTTTGGAGTAAACACATTTTCGTCATCAGCGGCCATCGCGTCATTACGCACATTCCTCAGCAGGATTTGCGCATTTTTTAATTCCAGACAGTCCGCTGCTGATTTCAAATATCTCTGCACAGGGAAATAGCTCCTCAGACATGTCCGAGCATTTTATCTGACTCTTATAAACTAAAAATAACAAAAATAAGTCAAATGGAAGAGCAGAACTCCAAACCGGAATCCAGAAACATGGACGCGTGTCTGAGAAGACTCAAGCAGGAACTGGTAGGTTCTGGTTAATACACCTCTGGTGTTTTTTAATTTTTCACAAATGAGCTATTTTAACTTACATGTAATCAAAAAGACGTGACAATTTCATCATTTGTCTTTAAACCATAATTTGAGATTAAATATGTTTGCCTTGTTGCAGACTGTATCCTGGAACAGTCCTGAATATCAAACTCTTGTGCTTCTTTGGCTGCTGTTGTTTTTATTTGATTTAGCATGCGCGATTAATGCATGTAGGCTTTATGAATGCATTAACCTGCATGCTTAAGGCATTGAGAACATCAGAGACATGTGCACACATCCCTGCTCATTGTCTGCACATCTGGGGCAGATGTTTCAAGCCCTAATGAGCTCAACGTTGCCCCTTCTTCCCTATCAGCAGGAGTCGTTTTTACTCTGCAAGGGTTTATAAATTCTTGAATGTTTAAAATATGTTTCATGCTGTTCACACATGTTCTAGTAAATGTGATTGATTTTCTGCGAGTTCAGAGGTGTGAGTAAAACTGCCAGTCGTGTTGAGTTTCATCACAACCTCATGTCCTGATTTGAATTTATTAGACTCCATTATTCAATGTGTTAACATCTGTCCACCGGCGACCAGACGTGTTTGATCTCAGCTCGAGTTTTGCTAACTCTTTCCTCTTTTTGATATGAAAATCTGTGAGGGGAACCCTTGCGTCCAGAATCATCTGGCAGGGACGTGATGTGGAGTCAGATTCAAAGGAGCATTAACTGGCACAGATTTAATTTGGAATCCACTTCAAAGCAAAGACAGATTTTTTTTCTCTTTCTCCTCTTGGGTCGGCCACCAGCCTGCTGAAAATCCTTGGATGGCTGTGTGTGTGTTTTTTTTTGTTTGTTTTTTTTTTAAGTTTAATCTTCTTTACTGGCGGCTCCAAATTAGTCCCACGTCTGTGAAGTGGCACTTGAGGTGGCGCTGATGCCAGAATGAAGTGTCGTGTCATTGCTGTCGCATCCCAGTTTGGTAACATTGTGGAAAAAGTGTTGTGCCATGCAGAGTATCAAATGAGAAGAACAGAGAACAGATGCCGGTTAAAAACCAAGGCAGTGTCCCCAGTAAGCAGACCATGAGGGGTGCAATCTGTTGTTCAGAAAATAAAGGGTGTCCATGCCAGGTTTGGCAGTGTTTCCTCCACAGCGACTGGTCTCCATCTAATACTCAAACGAGAAGGAATCTATGCTCTGACTGCAAAATAGGCGTCAAAAAATCTGATAACAGACTTACAGCTCACATGGATAGTGAATTATTGCACTGCACAACTGTTATGCAACATTAAAGCATTATACATTTACTTTACACATTTTGGCAAGTTATTGCAAATTCCTTGCCAGTTATACCTCTGTTACCTCATGCTGATCCGTCTGGATCCACTACCCTGTATGTTTTTGAAGATTCCCTGTTTACCTGAGAAGGTTAGGGACACACCTGAAGCACGCTGGTTCCTGACTAGGCGTGAAACCAGAAAGGAGTTTTTGATTTGGACAAAATTCACCACTAAATGATATGCCTCTCAGCTTGATTACTTTCTGGTTCTTTCAAAACAGTTTCATTTGATTGTACTGCAATACAAGAGTATCATCTCTTATGCTGAGGAAGTCAATGTAGTTTATTTCTCAATAAGGGGGTTTCACAATTTAAGGAAGCACCCAGTTAATCAGACTGAATGGTCATTTAGTTTCAACTCATTACTGATTCTCCCTTTATACTCTCTTTTTAATGTGGAGGGGGGAGGGGGGAGTTGTTGTCAGCAGTAAGCAGCAGGGAGTGATATATCCATCCTGGAAAACATTAAGTAAAATCCAAGAACAAATTGCTGTAATATTTTCAACTATCTGCACAGCAACCTGTGTTCAGTTCATTTCTGTCCACATAA
The DNA here is from genome assembly GCF_001444195.1 of Xiphophorus couchianus. Classification (NCBI taxonomy): domain Eukaryota; kingdom Metazoa; phylum Chordata; class Actinopteri; order Cyprinodontiformes; family Poeciliidae; genus Xiphophorus; species Xiphophorus couchianus. Next base: position 10,012,471 of record NC_040247.1, read on the forward strand.
CAATACAAAACCATACAGTTCAGGTGATCATGTAATGTTAATTGATAAATGTTATATATGTGTGGAAACATAGATTTTATTGAGTGACTGACTATACATCCTGTATAGGCATATTGTGTGAAACTGAATGGAAATAGCAAGAAAGCGTGAACACAAACATATCAAAGTTTAGTCAAAGTGGACTAAACTTTGACTAACATGGACAAATACCTTTGTCCATGTGTTTCTGAACTCAATTAGTATTTATGTTTAATAAATTCGGCATAGACCAAAGCAGCTATTAATAAGCTTTTTTTTTTTTTCATTATTGAGCAGGTACATTGATCTCTTCTGCCATGCTGTAAAGTCAGCATAGTAAAGTCTGCAGTTTCAAATACCAGATTTAAATGTGAGAATGGCATTTAAAGTCCTGCTGAACCCTGTGAAACTCACAGCTTTAGCTTTAGATAAAAGCGCTTTAATGTTGTAAAGGGTCAGCAGTACCAGTCTGTGTAGGTCAGAGTCAGGTCATCCTCAGACATCTGACCCTAACACCGACAGGGTTTACAGCTATTTTTTTCCTAACTTCTTGGCTCAATCAAGCTGCCAACAACCTTTTTCTTACAAATCCATTTTCTAGTCAGGAATGTGTCATCGTCTTTCTTCTTTCTTCTTGAGAAAAGTCTGTCAACATCACTTTGTTCTTTAAAACTAGGCTCTTATTCATTGTGCAGACAGCAATGAAATATTTTCATGCATGAATCATGATTCTTATAGCAGACAAAGTGTCATTAAAAAAATAAAGCGTAAGCCCTTCCTGCCTACTCTAAGGTAAAAATACAAACACTGACATATTTTTGACTCATGTTGTCTAAACGTGGGGTTTATACCTGTCTAACAACGTTACTGAAGACACCAAAACACAAACCGCAGCTTTCCACTATCAGCACTGCTGTGGTAGATTTATATTCATTATCATCTTTTTTCCTGTAATGCCTTAGGGGAATTTCTAAGCCAACTATCACCGGAATTCAACACCAAAGCCAACAAACACAAAGTCGTTAATCTAAGAGAAACTCCAGCAGAAAACCTGTGGAACCTTCTGGAAAGTTTCACCTTTCCTACGTTTGGGCGTGGAATCAGAAAACATTTCACAAAGCAAGGTAGTGGTTTAACTCTAAGCCCGTTTGTTTTGTTCCTCCCTCGTGGCTCCTGTTCTGCCTTTCCTTCCCCTCGGCTAAAATTGGCCCAGCTCTCTGTGGCAGCTGTGAAGTTTGCCTGGGTGATCATTGTGTTTGAGATGGAACCACAAGCCTGTAACAAAGCATGTTTATCACTGCGGGCCAGCGTACATAACCTGTTTTTTTTATGGCTCACAAATTTGAATGGCCATACCCAAGACGTGCCACAGTTCAGCTCTTTTTCTTGAGGGAGTTGAGTGGATAATTATGCTGCTGCTGTGGCCACACATGGTGCATAATTAAGTCCAGTTCGTCCTTCTTTCATTTCTTGTGGTTTCTGATGTCATTGAGGTTTAGTGCAGTATTCCTTGTACACGTTTGAATCACCATACTGCTTAATACTGGCCTGCAGAAAATCTAAAATTGTTCAGTTATTAAGTTGGAAGCACTGCATGATCACGTAAAGCAACCATAATTAAAGAAAAAGCAGTGAACGTGAAGAAATATTTGAACTTATTTGAAGCTGTGTGTCTGATTTGCAGATAAAAGAAACCCCTGTAATATTTGCATCTGCTTTAGTTCTTTTTTTTGTCTTCAAAACCTCTGGGAATGTAGCAGCTAAACCTCCCTCTTGTTCTTAGGTCTGTAGTATTGTCCGCTCTTTGATACAATTGGGTTTAACTGAGATTTCGTGCTGCAGGACAAAACAATAAATGTGAATGGAAAAATCAACTGAATCAGTAAAGTCGTGGAGTAACTAAAATATTTGTAGTTTAAAATGATAATTCAAGGTTTGTAAAGAGAGTTTTAGACTTGTCTCACTCTAAGGTGGTCCTTATGCTAAAAAATGTAAATTGTTCTATCTTTGTGTTTTTGACACAGATGATGAAGGTCTAATAAATCTTAGATTGGATTATAAATCATCCCTTTTCAAAGTAGTATCTAGTTCAAATGTGACCAGTTCATATATTTTGAGATTTAACCTACAGATAATCCAGTAAAATCCAGATTAGTTTAAAAAATGTAAATCTTTAAAGTCACCAACTCCAGCTGCAGTAAACGGCACTTATTTCTTACAGTGCTATTACTGTACACAGCACAGCAGGATGCCTCCTTCCCACTGACTGCACATACAAATGAGCCATAGAGAACTTGTAACTTTTTTCGAGTGCCTGCGGTGCTCCCCTTAAGCCTTGACACCATTTGCAGTGAATCATACTTTCCCCCACTACTGCAAAATACTTTGTTAGTGAAAGTAGGAAGGCAAAGGCAAGGCGATTATTCATTCATAAGCTGATAAAGAGCAATCATACTGAAAAAGAAATGTCTACGGCAGTCTATCGAGCAAAAATGTTACAGTGGCCGAATGAACGGCATTTGTTTTCTCACTACCTTACTTTTCTACTCTGATTACTCTGGCCTGAAATGCTTTACATGTTCTATTCTGAGTGTTTGTTTTACACATAAAGATCTCTGTCGGCACACAACCTTCTACCTCTGCATCCAAAGTAAAACATCAACTTCTCTAAGCAATCGCCCACGGCAAAACATGACGATGGTTGAAATGTTATAGAATAGCGTTTGCATTGAAACCCAAGTAGTTTAAAGATGGCAGAATTCCCCTTTGATCTTGATCTCTGAATTTTATTTTGCAAACATGGATTATTATTTTGAAAAAATGCCAACAATACTTTCTGGTTCAGTTAACATGCTAAATTCTTTGCATCAAATCTTCTAAAAATATTTAACTGTCCCTTAAAATCTTCAAAGAAGTATCACAAAGTAAAAGAAAATAACATATTTCCAGGATTTGTCTCTTCATTTGATTTTAAAGGAGTGTTACAAAGGTATTTGTATAATGACACAAAATAACAGACATCAAATACTTTGTATATTTGCGAATATAATTTTTTTTTATGCTGGCCCATTTAGTACAAATTGAACAGCTGTAATAGCTTCCTAACATCTGGAAAAGTGAAGCTTTTCATCCTGAAGTCATCAGCAGTCACAGCCATGCTCTTCAGAAAGTGCTTCTGTGATTTTGCACTCCTTTTGATGTGAGTGGGGGCTGAGGAATTTTACAGCCCACACACACATCTCTGACGTCAACTGATGCGCCATCAAAGGTCTACGTAGGGACTAATGCTTCCAGTAAAGATTTGTAGCCAAGAAGACAACAGCTAGAGTCCCACTCTGTCCCTGCTCCCCACATATTATCTGCCAAAGAGGATGATACGGATCCTAATCATCGCCAGCCTCCCACAGCAGCAGCATCACTTCTGATGCTATAAATGAGCTCTCACAGGAAACAAGTCATTAAACCACCTCCCTGTTTCTGAGAACACCGTCACAGAGTCTAAGTGTTGGGCGGCAGGTTCTAGATGCAATTTTAGATTGGGTCTGAACTGATTTATTTTAAAGGGATAGTTGTTGTGACTTTTAGCTTCCCTTTGGTTGCTTTGGTACTATAGTTTCTAGAGTGGAGGTGTTCACTGCTTTAAAAAGCTACAGTTTAAAAATGCATCAGGATGAACCTGTCCCAGTTACTGTGGATAGATCCCCAGATAAACATTGAGTTGAGTTACATCAAATCAACATGAATGTTTTTGGTTTGTTTTATAAAGGTTAAAACTGTACTTAAATTGAATATCAAACATGTAATTGATTATATTAGTGAGGTGCAAGATTAAAATGATGCATAATCAGCACCTACTAAGACAAAAGCAGGCTCTGAAGAAGGTTTGCAATGTCTGCTTTTGCTAAGATTATATTTATGTTTTACTTACAGAGCTTTTCAGAATTTCTTCCTCTATAATTTTCTCTGTGATACTTGGCTGTAGCTACTATTTTTACATCAGGTAAATGAATGGGATCAAAAGGAATAACAGCTAAGGCTTCAGCTTTGTGTATGATTAGGCACCTGTTAGAAGGTGGGACGTATTTGGCACCAATTTAACATCTTGCCCTCAAACTTGATGTGCTAGAAGCAAGAAAAATGAGAACGCATAAGGACTCTGACAAGAGTGAAGCTGGGATAAATAGATGACTGCAGAGCATTTCTAAAAGTAAAGTATCTATAAAAGTGGCCCAAGGAAGGAAAAAGTGTAGAAGCAGCAATACCAAGGCTCTTCGATGATTGTGAAAATGTTGACTGGGTTTGAACTCCCCAGTCTTCTAATTGAGCATTTGTGTCAGAAACTGGTTGAAATCTTTTTGAAACTACAAGAAGTAAATATTTAAAATAAAAATAAAAATTCTTTGTTCAACGCTCACTCCCAGCAGATATTCATGGATAAAAATATCATCGATTCCTAACTAAAATTTGTCATGACATTGTGCAAGAGGCATTTATGTCCTATGTTCTGTTGCTCAAATGATTCATGCTGGTTTCTGTCCTGACTGATGCCCCTGAGGGCATTTTCACCAGAGTCACTCTAAAAGCCTTCATCACCAAAAAGGCATTCATTATCCTGAGCACAGTAATTTATTTTATTTCACTGAATGTTGTTCAGCTCTGCTGCTGTGCTTCATCATCATCATAACCTCAGGCCCTTCCACAGCCACAGAGACCTTCTCTGTATCCCGCAGACGGACAGTCCATTCCTGTTTATGACCCACACAGCCTTGCCATTCATTTTTTAATTTTGGTTGGATCTGGAGGGAGGGTTGAGCGCATTAAATATGCGGTTGCTGGTCAGCTCCTTTCAAACATGAAGACCTATTTGGGGCTGATGACCTTGGCCTCTGTTTACCCACCCTACAGTCAATAGCAGGCAACAGCAGTAAAAAGTCTCTATTTTGAAGCCAAAAACAAAAATTCTGATTCCACATCTGTATATTTTTCATTCTGTTTTCCACTAACACCATATCGGTGAATTTTCATTCTGGTTTAAAGAGAAGACACAGAGTTCACTGAAATGGGACAAGCTTGAGCATGTTTGGAGCTCAGTATGGGAGGAAGAGTATTGCTTTATTTATACTTCCTGCATTCATACCAAATGCAGGAATTTGATGCATCTGTACATATATTCCAACTTTCTTACCAAAAACACAATAAAGATGAGACTGTTTTCTTAGATAAAATGGCTCAGAAGTTCTTAATAAGCTTTCATTCTGCACTAATTTGACTCTGGCGGCCTTTGTCCTTAAACACTGAAGCATTTTGCTCTTGATTGGCAATTATGTGCGCTTGGTCGACTCCACTGCAGCCAGAAGAAAAACGTGGGGGTTGACTGGCTTGACTGGGCTTCTAAAAAGAGATCTTCTCATTGAAATATATGCTTGATGGATTAAATCACTGAAATACTTGGAGGCTTAAGCACATAAAGAACTCTTAGCTAAACTTTGCAAGGCTGTCTTAATGATGCAGGCATTTCTGGGTGAGATTTCCTGCAGCCCAATTTCATTCCACTTCTCTTATTTAATAAGCTTTGACAGATTCCTGCATCTTTTTCTACTACAGCAACTTCTGTAGGTTGTGTCAGGTCTTCTATGTCTTGTTCCTAATAGGCCCCTTAGCTGATTCACACATTGTAATCATAAGGGCTTCTGAAAATGTGTGTGACATTCATGCCAAAACTGGAAACTGCTGCAGGATATTATTCTAAAGTTGCCTTTTTAGCCTCTTGAGCAAATATCCGAATGCAGGTTGAAAAGTCTGACATATTTGGGCCAGAAAGTTCAGCTCTGAAATGGCAGCAGAGGAGCGCCCAGAGTTAGTCAGCATAATGGGGCTTAGTTTTCTATTTGCTCCCCAGAGTTCAGCATGAATCATTAATATTCCCTGAGAATAGAGCTGCCAGTAAACAAAGGCTGTGTTTTTGTAGGTAATGCTTGCATTTTGGGGATAATGCTATGGCTGTATGGGAATGTTCCAGATTGCACTTTCAAACAGGAGAGGTTATTTTAGTCTGCCTGACAACAGTTGGCTTTTGAGGTAATATTTCCAAAACAGATTTAATAAATTGAAGTGGTTTCACCGGCAGCTCAGAGTTCAGTAATCCCTGCTCCCTGTATAAACTTTACTAAAGCCCCGTTTCTGCCTCGGATCCAACTGAACGGAGCTGTTTCTGTCATCTTGTGTTTCGTCTTGTTGATGTTTGATGTGGAGTAAAGTAAACCATGATAATCTGCTGATTCCCTGCCTCTCCCAGGACACAGACAATTACGGCAAATGAAGTCAGCCATATGTAGAAGGCATAGAGACAAGAGACAGTCTGACAGTGCTAATTACATGTACCTTTACTGTTTGATTCAGAGAGCCAGCAGGAAGCTGGGAGTCTTTTATTCCCAGCATGTGCATTAATGGCCTTATTATCTGATCTTTCAGGTGTTTCATGCACCCACTCATGTGTCATATGCCAGAGGGCAGGCAGAGTGTTTAAACCGGGTCTTTACATTGTTTAAGTGTCAAGCTGAGGTTAAATAACAAGAAGATTTACATGCTTATTACAGGTTTTAAAATGTACACAACAATGATTATAATGATAGTAATTTTTCTAACTTTTCTGGTACAGGCTTCTTTTCTCTTTTTCACAAAGCTATTTTAAATTGATAATATTCATGGTTCATAAATAATAAACTCAGTTGCTGTCAACTTGCTGGTAAAATTAGCAAAATGTGTGGCAGCATTTTTTGAACCCAGAAGAATAAACACAAATGAGTTGTGAGAAAACAAGAAATCCTTGCTCAATTTGAAAATTAAAATGAAATGTCGATATTTTTTAAATCTAACGTCATACTGTTTATGTCGTCATTCTGCAAGATGGAGGTAAGATTACAGATCTATAGTTATAAAACTAACTAACTGTCATGAAGCGGTGCGGTGTGAGGTGGTGAGGCAGACGCTTGAGACCCAGGTAGAAATGAAAATGATGATTTTAATGACGGGAACACAGTCCAAACAACGAGCAGCAGGCAGATGGACACGACGACTAGACATTGACAACGACATACAACGACAAGGACCCGACGAGGAACAAGGAACACAGGTGGAGTTAAATACATGGGCGGGTAATCACAGAAACGAGACACACCTGGGAACAATCAAGGGGAGGACAGGACAACGAAGAGACTCAAGGACACAGAAAACTCTAAATAAACACAGAAAAACACAGATCCTGACAGTACCCCCCCCTCAAGGGCGGCTACCAGACGCCCACAAAAAAAAACACAACAAGGGTGGGCGGAGGGGCGCTGGACGGGGGGCCAGAGTCCAGAAAAACAAAAAACAACCCACCATCGTGGGCGGAAACACAAGAAGGGCCAAGAGTCCATAAACAAACAAAAAACTACCCACAGGGTGGGCGGAGGCAAAGGAGGCGGGAACCACAGAGGTGGTCTGGCGGTCGTCCGCGGGAACCACGGAGGCGGTCCGGCGGCCGTCCGCGGCGCTGGAGGCGGGAACCACGGAGGCGGTCCGGCGGCCGTCCGCGGCGCTGGAGGCGGGAACCACGGAGGCGGTCCGGCGGCCGTCCGCGGCGCTGGAGGCGGGAACCACGGAGGCGGGACCCCCGGAGGCGGTCCAGCGGCCGTTCGCGGCGCTGGAGGTGGCAATGGGGAGTCCCGGGGGCCGCCCACAGACGGCGATGACGAGCCCCCCGAGGTAGGGTCTCGGTCGGAGCACAAGGGGTCTCGGTCGGAGCGCTGGAGGTCAGGGTCTCGGTCGGAGCGCTGGAGGTCAGGGTCTCGGTCGGAACGCTGGAGGTCAGGGTCTCGGTCGGAACGCTGGAGGTCAGAGTCTCGGTCGGAACGCTGGGAGTCTCGGTCGGAACGCTGGGAGTCTCGGTCAGAACGCTGGGAGTCTCGGGAGGAACGCAGGGGGTCTCGGTCTCGGGAGGAACGCAGGGGGTCTCGGTCTCGGGAGGAACGCAGGGGGTCTCGGTCTCGGGAGGAACGCAGGGGGTCTCGGGAGGAACGCAGGGGGTCTCGGGAGGAACGCAGGGGGTCTCGGTCTCGGGAGGAACGCAGGGGGTCTTGGTCTCGGGTGCGCCGGCAGGAACGCCGGCTGGAACGGCCTCCGGTGCGCCGGCAGGAACGCCGGCTGGAACGGCCTCCGGTGCGCCGGCAGGAACGCCGGCTGGAACGGCCTCCGGTGCGCCGGCAGGAACGCCGGCTGGAACGGCCTCCGGTGCGCCAGCTGGAACGCCGGCTGGAACGGCCTTGCTTGGGTGCGCCGGCTGGAACGGCCTCGGGTGCGCCGGCTGGAACGCCGGCTGATTCGGCCTCGGGTGCGCCGGCTGGAACGCCGGCTGATTCGGCCTCGGGTGCGCCGGCTGGAACGCCGGCTGACTTGGCCGGGGGTGCGCCGACCGGAACGCCGGCTGACTTGGCCGGGGGTGCGCCGACCGGAACGCCGGCTGGAGTTGCTGGTCCCGGAACTGGAGCGGGATCTGGGCTGGCGGAGAAACTGTGCGGCTTGGGAGGCAGAGGTTCGCCAGCCATGACGGCTAGGGCCGCCTTACGCTCCCACTCTGCCTCCCTCTGCAACTCCACAAACCCCGGGTGCGGAAAGCGAGGAACCCAGTAGTCCAGCAGCAGTCCCAAGCGGATGGCGAAACCGAGGCGTCGGATGGCAGCGTACGGCTTGGCCATTGCCTCCTCGTACTCCCTGATCGTTTCAGTTAGCTCCTTTAACTCCTCTGGGTCCATGATGAAAAGTAAAAAATAGCGTGCCTCACCGTTCGGTCTGGTCGGGTCCTTCTGTCATGAAGCGGTGCGGTGTGAGGTGGTGAGGCAGACGCTTGAGACCCAGGTAGAAATGAAAATGATGATTTTAATGACGGGAACACAGTCCAAACAACGAGCAGCAGGCAGATGGACACGACGACTAGACATTGACAACGACATACAACGACAAGGACCCGACGAGGAACAAGGAACACAGGTGGAGTTAAATACATGGGCGGGTAATCACAGAAACGAGACACACCTGGGAACAATCAAGGGGAGGACAGGACAACGAAGAGACTCAAGGACACAGAAAACTCTAAATAAACACAGAAAAACACAGATCCTGACACTAACTTATGGATGAGGTAACTTTATGACAACTTTTTACATTTTTTAAGTTATTTTCTCATTTTCCTATTAAATTTGAAGCTATAACACCGTCCGCCTCTCCCTCTCTCCATGTCCTTAAGGTTTTTCTCTTTCTTTAAACTCTGTCAATAGCAGTCTGGTGTTGTTGTCCCTATATTACCCCCCTACCACATCCCCTGGTGTTCTTATGGTGTCATCCATAATTGAATCCATCAACAGTTTTCCCTTGAACATCCAAACATATGGTGAGGTATCCTTTCCCATCAGCCCCACCTGTCTCTGTTGCTGATCACCCGACTGACTCTCACCACCCCTCTCACTTGCTGTCGCTGTTCCACCCTATCTCATTGTCAATCCATTTCTGCCTGACTGATCACCACCTCCATCGCCCTCTGAATGGGGATTATAGTCTAGACGGGCAGAGCTGATTGGCTGTGAAGCCCAATGGTGTCTCTGTTTTGAATGGGGATGACTATATATGGGGGCAGACTGATCAGTTTGAATGGTGAGCAACACTGACTGACTGACAGAGGTGTAGGCTGACTGGGCTATCTGTATTTGCTGTTTGGTGAGGTAAGGTGGTGTTTTTGTGTTTTTCTAAGCTTAAGTTTAGAATTTGTTCAGCCACTTGCATTCACAATACCTACTTACCTCAGATATCTGTCAGTTATAGTAATTACTTTGGCAGTTTGGTTGATGCAGATGACAGTTTGTAGGCATGCTTCCGAAGTTTCACATAAACTTTTCCCACACAGTTTGGCATGTTGTTGCAATTCTTTGCATGCTTGCCTTCTTCTTCCCATCAACTTTTTATTATTTTTAATAAGTGGGGTATGACTGCCTGCAGGCTGAGTCATCATCAAGTTGCTACTTTCGGCAGTGCATGCATGTTCACAATGTTAGGATAAACCTGTTGTGTCAACAGTTTAAGGGAAAATTCGAACTCGCTGAGGAAGTTTGTAGAATCTCGTGCTTGCAAGTTAAGACACAGGTCAGAGTGTTGCCTTTGGGCTTTTTTTATCTGCCTTCAGGAGAAGGCAGTTAGTCTAAGTCACATGGCAGAAGCACATGAGAGCAGGAAGAGTCAGAGAAGGATAAAAGTATATTAGTGCTGGATTAGAGGGAACAAAGGTGGCTCAAATTAGCAAGCGGATATGTGGTTAAACAGATGGAAGGAGAGAAAAAGAAAATGAAGATAAAGAAACTGAGGAAAAACAAAGAAACTGCTGCGTTTTGCAGCTGTCACTGGTTGGGTCCTCTCATACGGAGGCCATATGGGATATTGTCATCCAAAACTAGGTCACATGACCACACATTTTAACTGGAAATGAGGAGCACTGGGTTGATCTGGTGGTTTCAAAACATTATACTCTTAGAATTTAATAAGTATGTTTATAATGTCTAACACCTTTTTTATGCTTATTGATTAAAATCAGAGCATGTCTTTTTTTTACCTCTACTTTTACTCTGTAAGATAGTCAAAATATTTATATGCCTTGAACCTTTTTAGATTTTGTCACATTGCAGGAATGTTCAATGTCCAATGCAAAGTATCCTATAATAGTGATAGGACAATCTAAACCATAGCTCCAGCTGTATGTCTAGAGTTGCTGTACAATAGTATTACATTTCTGACAGATCCTTACTTACTTGAGCAAACCAGTGGTTTGCTCAAACCATACCATCGACCCACCATTGTTAGTCAGCTTCCCTGTCAAAGAAGAGATTGCCAAAGATGACCATGGCTTATGTGTGAATTGGTGCTGAGGTTTGTCATCGTAATGTGACAAAATGAGAAAAGGTTAAAGAGGTAGAAATCATTTGCCAAGGCTCTGTAACTACTAAAAGTTGAAGTAAAGTCTTTTCTGTTTTTAACCTCAACATAATTTCTTCTTTGCTCTCTTTTCTTGCAGCTGTCTATGAGAGAAGCTGGAGATGGCCTCCACGCTCAGATGAATTCAATGATGGGAGCTCTCCAAGAACTCAAGCTCCTTCAGGTCCAGACAGCGCTGGAAAGCCTAGACATTTCAGGACGCCCGATTAACCGGGGAATTCCATATCCTGCTTCAACTACCACTCAGCTATCAGCTGCATCAGCTTTGGGTCTAAGTGAAAAGCACGAGTCCGTCCAAAGACCAACCATGCCAGAGGAACCCAGCACCAGTCCAGTGCCAAGTCTGAGGCTGTCCTTGGACAGTAGAAACTCCTTAAGTAGGAATGATCAGACCTCATCAAGAAACAGAAGCAGCATGGGATTCTTTTCTTCTTCAGCTTCCAGTCTGGAGAGTGAGAGTGAGAGTCAGAGTGAGAACGAAAGTCAAAGAAGTGGTGCAAGTGCAAGAAGTGAAAACAACATTGAGTCAATACCCAAAAGGTGGTCTGGCTACACTGCCCCTCAGGTAGACTTTTACGGACCAATGGTGGGAAACCCACCGCCAGAGCTATACCCTCATTCCCAGGCTCCTCGTCATGCTCAGGTGGTGGATCTGCCTGGGATCCTGTACAGCCTCTCCAAAGAGGGACCTTCTTTGGACAGTGACTACTCCCAGGACAGCGCAGACGATGCCAGCGACTGGACATCATCGCTCATGAGCCGCAGCCGCAACCGTCAGCCCCTGGTGCTGGGCGACAATGTATTTGCAGACCTTGTAGGCAACTGGCTTGACCTGCCTGAGGTGGAGAGAGAACAAGGAGAACAAGAGGCAAGGAGGAAGAAAAGAGACCAAAGGACAACAGAAGGAGGAGAGGATAGACCCGACACACCAGCCCACCCTCTTCGCCTCAGCCGCTCGCAGGAAATCTGCAAGAAGTTCTCGCTTACCACAAACATCTTCAAGAAGTTCCTGCGCAGCGTTCGGCCCGACAGGGACAAACTCCTCAAAGAGAGGCCTGGATGGATGGCTCCAGAGATGTCTGAGGGTGACCTTTTCAAAAGGCCTAAGAAAGCGGCTCCTAAGGTGTCAAAAAGCAGCTTTTATCTGCCCTTCTGGGCAAACGGACAGCAGGGCAAAGGCAGGCCATGTCCGCATCTAGCCGAAGCCGAAAGAAAACAGCAACAGTACCAGCCCTTCCCCCAGTTCTACCAGCAACCATTCCCAGGAATTTATCTAGACAGGAGGCAGCCAGAGATGGGTCTGGAGAAAAGGCAACCCTTGTTTGACTATAACACAGCTGTGTGGGTCTAACAGCGAGTCTCGGGCCAAAAGGCTGCCAATGTTGCCAGACTGACTAGGAGACAGGTGCTGGGGGTACGAGCGGCTCTGATGGAAGGAGTGAATGGATGGATGAATAAGAGGCTGGGGTATAATTACATCTTTCAGAAATGATCTGGTACACTTCCAACACCTCCAGCACATGTTCCTCTTGCAACTCAGAGATTATCAGGTCCAACAGTGAGTCTCGAACATTTTGTATGACAATCTGAGAACCTTGTGTTCTGAGTGACTGAAAATGTGCTGCAGTGTGTCTGAGTCTTTTTCAGGATTTATGCTCAAGTTTTGTATTTTTCAGATGTCTTCACACGTGTGCACACAGATTGTCTGGTTGTCCCAGAAGATGGTACTTTTGACATAAACATCCTTCTCAGAATGTCACCAGAAACTTTATAAAAACTACAACAGACATTTTTTCATTGTTACACTCTCTGACATGACTCACATTACTTCTTTGTATCTATATATAGCGACCACCAGGCGTCAAATTGCATTGTTACAGTTTCCATATGTGAAGCTGTTTACAGCTTCAACTGAATGCACTGCCACTAAAGAGTCCTGAGCTTCCTTTTGTTTCCAAAAAGGCTTTGGAAAGTCAGGTTTAACTGGACCAGCCTCGTTTACACTGCTCAGGAATTAAAAACTGAAAAAATACAAGTAGACTCTGCCACACTTCAATCAGTCTCAAATATAAGTTAGTAAACTCTTCCTTGGATCTACCTTTGCTCAGACAGACAAATATGGTGCATGTTCAATTCAAAGCCTGCACTAAATAAATGCTGTTGAGCTTGATTTCATAATGGACAGAATCACTTTTCTTTTCAGTTTTGCTGACAGCGTTGTTTCACAGTAAGGGGGTGGAGGTAAAAGATGGCACAGCCAATTGTGAACATTGACTAACCGGCGGCCATCTGGTACCCGGTTGTTATTGAAAGCATGTCTGTAGCTTGAAAAAGTTGCAGAACAAGCTTGTTTAATCCCAAAGCTTCATGAATAATCGGGATTATAATGGTGGTGTTACATGTTGCATACATGCTGAACTGTAACAGAGCTGAAATAATAGATGGTTGGAAAAATTGACCAGCAGTCATTAAAGCGAGTTGAGGTTAATTTACCTGATGTATAGATATTTGTACATAGCTGTCACCAAACAAACAGCAGCAATAAGCACTTACTGTAATATGCCATTGCATGATTTTCATTATTCTGTGCAGATATGAATATTTAATGTACGGTCACAACATTGCATGTAAAGAATGCCACAGTACTCGGATTTATAGATATTACTTTTCATAAATAGCATCAACAGCTTTTTTCACAACCCCCCTCAGGATTACAGACCACACTGCCCACTCTCACTCACAACACTCTGCTGATAATGGAGGACCACTGTTATGCAAGGACAATCTGATGTTCTTTACTTATTGTAGGAGAATATTTTATTTCTGTGTGTCTTAAATGAGGTAACAGACAAACCATTTCAGCCAGCAGGAATTAGGCCTCAGAGGTCTTTTGAGTGTCTTGGCCAGAAGATCCATATGGCGTATAGTCTCGGTATTCAGGTCAATACATTCTGCTCATTCAGAGGGTCCAACACTCACACAGACACATACAGATTTAGCCAAAACAAGACACAGCAGTCTGAAATGTTAAATCACTCAGTTTGTCTTTGTAATTGGAACATTTATTTCTTTTTGGTAAAATGTTCTTCCATGTAATTTTTTGTGATATTGTTGGTATTTTTCACCGGGGTTCTGCAAACCGTTTATAGTGTTTATGTGTCCTGTGTGCTGTAAATCTGTCACTGACTTTCATAAATTAAATCTGCTTTACAGAAATAAATGTTTCTCTATGCTTTTACTTTTTTGCTTAGAGAGAATTACGACAGTACAACTAAAAGTAACCTACGCTCTCGTCTGAGGTATTTTCAGCAATTTCACACAATTACTACAAATACAAATACGGCAAGATAAAAAAAATTATATTGTTTGTTTTTCCCATGTCTTTTAATATTATGACAACCAGGAAAGAAATTATATAAACTAACATTTATTTAATTACATGTTAGAATTCCTTACAGAAGCGAAGACTTTTTAATGACTTTTTAAATGCCTTTTCAGTTTTGCAGTCAATCATTATTTTGTTATGCATGGCTGGAGATCAACAATGCTGTTCAGGTTTACAAAACATAACTGCCAGGTTTGGGTTGGGACAATACAATGGATGAGATCAACATTACATAATTTCACTGTGGTAAAAGTTTTACGTTTGAGATCAAATTTAATGCTGCAGTCAGTGCAAGAACAATACATATTACATTAAACACCTGCAAAAAAATGTTTTCAAGACTAAGGGTGAAAATATTAAATCATACAGTAAATTTATTGTTTTCACACACAGTTTATATTTACAATTTTACAGTTTCTTGATAAAGTATTGCCATGTATTTAGCTCAATCTTCCCGTAAACTCTGACCAACTTCTCTGTCCCTCCTGACCAAAAGTACTTCCACACAAATGAGTCTGCCACTACCTTGTTTCACCATTGAGCATGTTAAACATGCTATGTGGCAAAATGCAAACAGGATTCCTTAAGATTCTCTTTCAACAATGAATTTATTCATGATATTTTTCCACAAAGGCCACATTTGTCAAAAATCAAGTTACAAATTCTCCTCCCTGAGCTGAGAATCTACAACATTTACAAAGTTTAATGAAGATCTTGGGTGTTCCCCTGATTAATGCCCTAGAGCTAATATTTAATTCAAGTTTTGCAAAGATTCCTTCTGCACATCAGTTAAAAAATATGTGCATATTTTTGTGATCTATCCTGGAAAAGCTCACATTTCCAAAGATCTAATGTGAAATCCTGACAAATTTCCTGCTATCTGCAGCTCTTAGCCTGTGTCCGCTCTGCAGAACGACGCTGCTGCGTGACTAACAGGTTCATCGCAAGTAAAAGCCAGCATGTCAGTCACAGGCCTAGCATCAACTCTGTACTAGACTGATTCTAAATCTGTCCCACAACCCCATCAGTCACTTTAATAAATAAAACAGCAACATGAACTTTGCAGCCTGGCAGTTCATTACAGCCACTTCATGACATCCAATCCTGAAGATGCTTTTTACGGGATAAACATCAAACCACATCAGTCAGTTTATATTTCTACGCTGAGCACTTTGTCAAAACAAGACATGGCACTACAAAGATCATGAGATTAGAACAGAAGAGCCTAACTTCATGGGTTTAACTTCATCTGCAGATTAATTAATTCTGGGTTCTTTCAGAACATTTACAATCCATTTGTTTAATTTTTTTTCTTGTAAAAATATATTACAATTTGGGCAATTTACTCTTGTTTTTTCTCAAACAGTTATGTTTTGGTGTGAGAGATATATGTCTATCTTTATAGGGTCACAATCATCAAACACTGGAGTGGAAGAAAAACATGTCTTCTTCAGTTTATAGACTATTCATGCAGCTTTAAAGATCAAAAGATGGGCCTGCTGTGGTGGCATAGGGGATAGCGCGACCCACATCTGCCTTGAGTCCGCGACGCGGCCGTCGCAGGTTCGATTCCTGGACCTGGCGATATTTACCGCAGGTCTTCCCCCCTTTCCTGTCAGCCTACCTTCATATAAGGGACACTAGAGCCCACAAAAGACCCTCTGGAGGGGAGAAAAAAGATCAAAAGACAAAACAATGTACAGATACAAATTTATACATTTGTCAGGTATAATAAGAGTTTGTGTATACCAGAAGGCAATAATTTATATATAAGAAGAAGAAGAAGTAAAATTAGGGACAAGCTTATTTTAATAGCAAGGACTTGTGACACATTAAAATTGTTTGATTACTAGCCATCCTTACAGCCAAACACATTCAAATAGAGCTTAGAAATCGTATGTGGCGTTATAAAAAGATTTCCCAGTTTTCCCTCTGTTTCCTGGAAGATTTAAATGATTTATATAACTCTGCTAACAGGTCAATGAGCATTTTGGATACAAAAAAAAAAGACACCGGCTTCATGTGGATTGGGATAATTATAATCTCTTCTGTGCTCTCCACAACAGCTGTGAATGTACACTGGTCTCCTATGGCTCAGTTTCCCCAGGGATCCCAGCAGTGGACGCTGTCTGGCCACATCCTCCTCCTGCTCTTCCCTCCCTCCGTCCCTCCTCTCCGAGGGCCCAGATTGTCAGCTGTCACACTCCCACAAACTCACAACTCTGTACTCCCTTTCACAAATCTGGGGCACACATAATTCCTGAACGCAGCAGAGCCACAACTTTAAAAGTCAGAAAGTCAGAAAGTCTGCAGCTTTGCGAAGCATTAAGACAGGGTCATGGCTTGACTCAGAATCTGCTTGGGTTCACAGCCTGGTTAAAATGTGTAATGTTTACAGGAAAACAAAGGATCTCTGTATTAGTAAAGGAAGCTGATAAGGGACTGTGGTGTTTGAACATGCACTTTTGAATCCTACTGCAGGCTAAATTCCTGCTCAGTGCTCATCTTTCAATAAACCCTCAGCTGTGCAGCCGCAGGGCTCTGTCTTGGCCCTCAGGAATGCACTCACGTTTCACTTTTTATAATCGGCGGCAGCTAAAATTCCACAATCGTCACCCAGTGCAGCTTTCTGCAGGTTCCCACAAGAAACACGAGACCACTTCATATGTGCACGCTCAGCAGCCAGGCTAAAACTGTGCAGAAACCAGAGGTCATGTGTAGTCACACATGAACACCCCCCACAGACATTTAGAAATGAAAGACTACATCTTAAAGCCACAAAGCAGAGACAGATTTGTCCGGGAGATAAATGCAAGAGTTAAATCCAAGGAGAATTATTTGGGATTTAACATCTGGCTGCTCTGCAGTGAAGCACCATTAGTCTCGCACTCAGTTAGTCTGCTAATGTATAAAAAGCGCAACAGCACAAACATAAGATAGTGTTACATTAAACATGATTATCCCTGGCTCATGAGAAGATGAAAAGCAGAGGTGTTACAGGACAAAAAATAAAGCACAAGATACCATTTTCATTGGTTAACAGTGTCTCTTTTTCTCTAGCAACACAATGTTTCATTTTTGAATTACTTGCAGTGATGAAATAAATGATAAAACAGGTTTTAAGGAGCTTAGATGAGATTCTTGAGGGGTAAAAACTTCTGAAGTGGTACAGAAAGACTGAAGGTGGCTTTAACAGCAGTAAAACTGGTTTTATATGTCTTAGATTAATTAAAGTCAGGGTTCAAATCGTCCATCTTTATTGCCGAGCTGCAGCAATAAAAAGTGTTCCAGAGTTGTTTGCCGGAACAGTGTTGATATTTTGACTGTTGTTTATGATTTATTGCAAATACAATCTTATCGAATGATCTCTGTGAGCGGAAAAAGCTTCCTAACGTCAAAGTCTGATTCCGGCAGTACTGAATTTTTTAATTTGACAGAACGAACCGCCAATTTTCTTTTATTTTTATTTTTTGAAGTCAAGACTGCAGCACAGAGCTCCCTGCAGACCACCCTCCTCTGAAGCTGCGTGTGATTGATGTCTTTAGGTCCTCTGACAGGTGAACCTAGCAGACAGAAATGTTTCCACGCTTTGATCTTCTCCCTGGCAGCCAGTCTTTTCTCAATCCAAGGAATTCAAGCGTGCTTGTACAAATGTGGTTAGACGTACCTGCAGCTGACTGACAGAAGTGCCGTTAGGCTGTTGTTTCAGGGCTCTCAGCGCTCTGCCTCCTGCTGTTCTGCATGGGGGGTGAAAACAGAAACACTGACAGGCTGATCCCTCTGCTTATTGTATAGCATGGATTAAGATTATTCAAAACATCAAACATTAAAGGGGCTGTCTGTGGAAAAAAGAGATAAAAGTAATTTTTAAAACATCAACACATTTTCACACAAAGTAAAAGAAAAATAATTTTTTAAAGAATGGAAATACAAGGAAATAATTAGATATTTCAAAAATAGCTCAGTCCTCTATAGTTAATTAATGTCCAACATCTGTTCTTCGCCCTATAGAAAACAGCTCCCCATATATAAATATAGGAATCTAGAAAAAATACCCTATTTTCATAAATTATACTTACTTTGTTACAGTACATCCTGCCACACAGTTCATCATTCGAACTACAATTTAATTTCCATGTATTTTATTAGAATTTGACTATTGAAGTAACTTGAACACTCTACTAAGGAGTATTGGTCCCTGAAAACTAGGGCTGAGTACCATTGGTTTAGACCAAAGCATTATTTGGTATTAGTTGCAATGGCCAAGTCAAAGTTCAGTCCTAAATGTTATGGAGGAACTGTGGCGAGACATCCAGATGTACAATGCTGGTAGAGACACAACCCAAAAAATGTTCTGTAAAATTGCAGTAAAAGACTGTTACAGTCTTTTACAGAACATTTGTGTATATGTATATAATTTATCCTTATACTTGTTGATCAATTTTTTGATGGCTACGAAAACTTTTGCTAGCCCACAGTATCTAAAGCATGCAGTGCTTTTTACATCTTTCTTTGTAACCTCTTCCTGCTACATCCAGTTTTAAATCCCAGGTGGTTGCTAAAGTTGGAGCTGCTGATACCTGCTGTGATAGGTGGAAATACCAACCACACTACAGTGTAACAGCGAGCAGAAATGACAGCAATAAATTAACTTGTTCTAGTTGAGTCAACAGCACACAGCATGAAGCCTGTGGCCTCCCACACTGACAGAAACACAACATTTCATTATCCTTGTGCAGATTCGGGAGCTCAGCTCGAAGCAGCTACTTTAAATCGGAGCACCTGCGGAGCCGCAGCACAGATTTCTTCCCTCAACTGTGTCAGATAATTTGGCATCCTTAACAAGGAGCTGGTTTTACTCCTGCCAGTCAGAGGGAAATATCCCTCCATCCACAATGTAGCATTTAATCAGACTGGAGGTGACCCAGGAGACGGCTATGAGGCCACAGTCTCAAATTCATTTTCATGACACTCCTCCAATTCTTTTTTTTAAAGCCTTCTGACAATAAATAATTGAACCTTGTACCTTTTAGCCAATCTTATCTCGGCAGGTCACTGCTATCATGAAATGCTTAGTTGTACAAACATCCATTGAAACATAAGCGCAGAGATTGAGTACACACATTGCCCTCTTCTCTTCCATCTTCTCTATTAATTTCACACACTTACAAAGAGAAGAAGAAGACGAGAGAGCACCTCAGGGGCTCTGTTATCATTAAGTCATAAACTGTAACCCAGTGGGGGCTTTTCCTCATCATTAATCCAGATTAAACCCAAATCTCTAGTTTTGACTCACACTCACACTGTTATTTAAGATTGCATGCTGCTGCTCAACACAAGTAGCAGCAGTCAGTTTATCTGGGTTACGCTAATATAAATGAGTTTTACCTGCATATTTTAACATATGCATGTAAATCTAATTTATAGTTTACATACTCAGATGTGCTCTTTAAGCTATTTAGTTTTAATTTTATCTCATCTGTTTGACATTTCAATCAGTCCCAGTGAACTTGGCCAACCAGACTGTCCTTGCTGTCTCTCCACATCCACATCTGTCACCTTCCTCCAGGCAGTTTTTAAAGAAAGTAGTTGGAAGAAGAGAAGCCGGATGTCAAAAATTGCTCCTTCAGTTAATGTGTTTCCCATCTGAAGGTCTGAGGAAGAAAGACAGTCATTTCCTTTGGTGTATCCAAAATAGGAAACTGCTGCATGGTTTTATTATTGGAGCTTAAACTTTGCAAGAGATAAAATTTGTTTTTAAAATAAAAACTAATTACCAATTCTACATTCTTCCAAACACTCTGCGATCTATATTATAAACTTGAAAATAATATAAACACACAGAAAGTTGCTGCGCAGCAGTCAGCTAATGCCTTAATATCCTGCATATAACTTTTTATTGTCTTTGTAATAAACTGCAGCAAAAGCTACAGTTTTTTGCTGCAGTTAAGGACATCCTGGATTTAAGGAAGTCCTTAAATGGGGTTCGAAGGGTTCAAATCCTGACCTTCAGACTCTTACTGCTGCTCTTCACTTTCTCCCTGTTTTCTGTCTAATTATACCTAATGAAGCCCATCAGCCCCATACAATCATAGAAATGCTTAAACTCTACCAGTGATTTCTGTAAAAAAGAAAAAGCTGTTACTTTAAAATTTCCTAATTATTTTTTCTATTTCAATAAACATGGCTGCTTATTTCTATTTGTTACTGCTGCCATGTTCAATTCTTTATATGAAGATTATTACACAAAATTCTGACATTTCCTCTCAAAACATAACCCATACCATAGTATTAATTAAACATAAAGAAGCCAAAGTCATCAAAAGTCTAATAGCTACAGCAGCACATAATATAAATGTTTTAGGACATTCATCTGCATTTCAGCACAAATTGCATTCAGCAAGGTTTAAAATAAACTACCTCCGTTTTTTTTATCGCCTTGTTCTCTTTGTGCTTTTAAGGAAGAGACTCATTGAACTCATTTCTGTTTCTGCCAAGTTTCATTCCTGCAATTTTTTAGTCCAGAAGATACTTCCTCCACACATGGAGCTGGAACATTGGGCATGAATTTTCTGCCAACTTTCTGAAAGGAAAACCATTATTATTTTTCCTCAAAGCATTTGTGGTTTGAAAATGAAATATGTTTTTGACAGGGACATCAACTAACTGCAGTGTGTAAATCTAGTGTGAGCTACCCTGGTAAGAGTGACTCAGCACTTTCACTCACAGTGACCCAGATTCATGCAGCCTCCTGCATCAGAATCTGGCCTCTACTACAGATGTGATTGCAATAAATAATAGAAGAAAAAAACTCTTGACTTATAAATGAGCAAAGGAGAAAGGGATTTCCATACTTTTACAGGACCATGAAATAAACTTCTCCACTACTATGTCTTTTTCTTCTCTGCTGTCACTGACTCGCTGCCTCAGTCTTTCCATCCAATTTATTTGAAATGTCTACCTAAATCTTCCATTGAATTCTCTTTACCTTTCTGTGTCTGTTTTCTCAGACCATTCTGCCCACACAGTCGGCCCAAGTCAAAACAAAACACTCAGAATATCTCTGCTGAAGCCTGATGAGCTCTGGAAGTTACGGCTGAAATGTCACGGCCAATCGGCCACTAACTCTCAGCACATCTATTCCTGTTGATTTTAAACAGAAAATAAGATTAGACTTATAGCAAAAACAAAACTGCAGAGTGAAATGTGACATAAGTGTTGTATCCAAATGTTTTATAGAAAAAAATATACCAAATCAGGGGAGGATAGAAGAAACATAAAAGCATAAATACATGTTTTTGTGTTCTAAACAAGTACATACAAGATAATGCCACTTTTAAATTTCTCTCTCTTTCGGTCTTTCTCCCTGTCTTTCTCTCTTTCTATCTCTCTCCACTCTGCATTGTAATATTGAAATGTAATGCAATACACTCTTTCAGGGAAGTGGCTATAAATAATCAATGATTCTATAAATACACTTGTATGGGAAATGCAACTGAATTTTTTATTTACTTGTTTTAGCTTTTTAAAGTTTGATCTTCCTCTTGCGAGATGGATGAAGATGGAGGTTGAAAGGAGGTTACAGTTTAGTATATCAGTAGACATCCACTAAACAATCACTAAGCAACATTGGTGCTACACATCCTACAAAAATTAAAGAAAACTTGCGACGATTCAGTTTTTATAACCAACATTTCTTCGGGGTTTTTTGCTATTTTATAGTACATGCCAAGGTTTGAGGCTTTTATCTTTATCAGAAATGCTACTTTACTAAAAGCCCTATTGAGGAAAACATCTCGTTTCAGTTTTGCTTTTATGAGTGCCTTAGTTTACTTATGGCATAAAAAGTAACACAAAGTCTTTCTGTTTACTTTTTATTTTACATTTTGTCACATTACAACCAAAAATCAATAAAGCATTTTATTAAAATTTTATGTTACACATAAAACATAATTGCAAAGTGGATGGGAACTGATATATTTTTTTTATGTTTTAGAAGAAAAACGCTTGAAAAGTTTGTCTTTATATGCACTCTATCTGCCTTTAATTTGGATTATAGAACTACTTCAAATGTGTCAAGTTGTGGCCTTCAAAGCAAGGAGAGCATTGCTAAGGGAATCAATCAAGAAGCCAATGGTTACTGTGGAGGAGCTGCAGAGATCAACAGTGGATAGGACAGCTATCAGTCCAAAATTCTGCAGCAGGGACAGTTGTTTGGTAAATGGAGGAAGCTAAGTGTAGGATGATCCTGAAGGAAAACCTGGTAGAGGAAGAAAAAGGTTTGTGGCTAACGTATGAGAAAAATAACCTTAAACGTACAGTCAGAGCTGTTTTGCAGAGAAGAATAGGTTGTTCCACAAAGCCTGTACTTAGTGGGAATACAAATTCACGCCACCTTAGTCAGATTATTATTTAAATATAAATTAAAAGGATAGCTCTTTTTATCATTTGCATGGCCCCGTGTAACATTGCTTTATTTTCCTAAATCATTAAGACAATGTGCTTAAGCATTAATTTCCCAGCAGTTTCTATGTATGTGAGACCTACTGGATTCTGTTTGTTATCCTAAGCTCTTTGTCCTCAGTGATTCAAAATAAAGCCGTCCTTGCAGACAGAAGCAGCAGAGAGTCAGGCTGAGCGATATTGCCAATTCAAGCTTTGTGTTGCATCACCAGAGAACATGCGAAATAGTCTGATATGTTTTAACTTCCCTAAAAATGAAGGAGTTGACACCGTGCCATCTTTAGACTTTGACTCCTTTTGCTCACAGAAGTCTACTTAGTTTAAGAGGAATTTGCAAGCAGACGGAGGAGGACAGGAAGGGAAGAATCAGGAGCTTATCTGCCCTTTATATTAGCCTGAATGTGAGGAAGAAGAGGAAGGAGAACGGGGAGAAGTGATGGAATGAGATGAGACATTTACTACAATCCCTGGGGAAGAGCAGCAGGACACAGACGCATGATGAGTAGTGTGTGACTGTAACTTTACGCCATTTTAAATATTGTAATGACTTTATTAACTAAAATTCAGACACTATATCTAGAACCAAAGACAGCTTTTTTTGGGGAAAGATTCTGCATGCTTTCACACACAACATCAACATGTTCATCATGCATAAAAATGGCCTTTACATGACCTTTTCCAGACTCTGTAATTAGTTCCCCATCGTATAGTTTAAATTAAAGATGCAAGTTTCAACTTTAACCCTTGGGAAGCAGCTCAGCATGGTTCCCTTTGCCCAAAGTCGGAGCAGATTTTGTGGTCTGGCAATTAGAGAGCGTCAAGTGCGGTGAACCGGAAACTAGGATCAGAACCGGCTCCAGCTGGAGAGGACGCTCAAAATATCACTGTGGTCCAGCCTCCCTGCTGACTGGTCTAGCAAATTCAAAATAAGGTTACATCTGAAGCGCTCCAGGACTGGATCAGTTCTACTCTATCATGTGGTCAAAATGTGGTGTAAAGGCAGAAAATTCTTTTAGAAAGCATTTCTGGCTTCCTTTGACAAATGTGGAAGAATTTGTTTGAAGTGGTAAATAAAAGGTCAAGTAGCAGCCTTTTCATTTATATAAAAAAGCATACATTTATGTAAAATTATTACTAACTTGATTCAGGATTTTGTTTCACACACGTTTGAGTCATTACAGTTCAGAAACTACTAAAAATCAGAAACTACTAAAATAATTATGAATCTTCAAAATTCTGTTTCATCCTTGAGAACAATTTCCAGGTACCTGAAGATGTTATCTGTCCAAACTATTGAACCCCTAACAGCCTGGGGGATTTCTGTGTTCTTGACATTTTGATACAAAGTGAACCTAAAGTCTGTATCACAAGATACAGCCAGCATCTTTACAAGATGCTGGCTGTACAAGATGCTGGCTGTAAGACAGTCACATTACCCAGAACAAAACAAACTCTGTGCCAAAACATGGGGTGAAAGGCCAATCTGCAAAGAAGAAGCCGTTATTCCACAAGTTGCATGAAATACACAATTATAGTTTTAAAATGCACTCATGACTAGGATCTGGTCGGATGAAACTCAGATTGGAGGAGTTGCCCAAAATGCTACATCATCACAGCTGGAATGGAAAAGCGGTAAGACTGCAAGCATGGAAACACTATTGCAGTATGGTGGTGGCAGCATTATGTTGTGTGAACTGGCGCACTTCACAAAACTGATGGCATTATTAGGAAAGATCATTATGTCTAAACATTGAAGAAGTTGAGTTTGAATGGCCTTTACAGTCTGACATGCCACTTGTATTTTATTATTTTTCCAAAAAAAAATGTCCAAAAAAAATATGGATTGCTTTAAAAAAAGATCCAATGAATATTATGTTCAACAGTAAAGATTGTAAAATATTCTGCTCTTGTTCTTTCAAATGGTTCTTGTAATTTGCTAATCAAATCCAAGTCTATGTCCACATTAAGACATTGGACTATCTTAAGTGGTTTATGTAATGCTTCAGGTTTTTGGATAAATTTTTCCTTTATTTTTCATGAACCTTTATGTAAATAGCAAAGTAATTTTAATATGATTATTCTTAAACAACAACAAAATGTACCACAGACTTTATTAAATGCATTCAGATGATTATCAGACATTTAATTAATTACTAGAAAAACTAAAGAACATCTTAAGAATTTGTGTCACAGTCATCTCCAAATAACTTTGAGGTACATTTAAAGTACTTTGAGTAGTTCATATATGTTTGTATGTATTATTTGTTGCCTCTTCACTTTTGGACAGCAAAGTTCTCTGGTTACATTAAAAAATAAATGTTCTACATTTGTAGCAGAGTTTTAAATGTTTGATGTACATCATACATGACGAGCTGCCAACACAATCCTCCATAAATCAAGAAAACATGAATAAAGTGGGGTGTGGACCTACACAGAGGGATTACAGTTTTTGCATTATATATTTACATTGTCTTTTACACAAGACTGCAACTCCTGCATTCGTCAGAGGAACAGAAACAAGAACTGTCGTGCATAGATTCTCCATCTTCACTAGTGATGTTCATAATATCAGAAACTAGAACCAATGCCAACCAAAACTGAGAGAGAAAAACTTTCCACCCTCAGCATTCACCACAGAGCTTAGACACAGACTCTCAACTTTGCATAATTATCTTTATACAGCCAATTTACCTAATCACTCTAACTAGAGAATTGCAAGTACACAGAGTATTTAAAAACTCTCCACATATATTCAGTCATCACAAATAGTTCTTTCAGTCTCTTTTTTCATATTATATTCATTATGTATAAATATTTCTAGTGCTTTTGTTTGTTTGAAAAGTCTTTTCAAGCTTAAAAAAGTCCTTCCATGAATATTTTTCATTGGCTGTTGTGTCTTTAAGCTCCATCTTGAAAGTTCACCACAGCTGCACCGATCAAACATTAATCCTTCTACTTCTTCTGTTTGCTCACCACAACAAAATCCTCTTCCCTCGGCACATGAATATGCAGAAAGACCTTAGCCATTCATGAGGAATGTGAAGGCAAACTGGGGCACGTTGCAGTGCTGGCTTAAAGCCGCTGTTGTGTAGACTTACATCACATCAGCTCTGGGTGCAGAAAGGCACACTAACCCATTAGGCTCCAATCTCTGTAGTATTTTTATATATATATATTTCTTCTGTGTCACAGCTTACTCTTCTGTGTCATGGCAGCGGTTCCCAGATGGGTGGATGGGTGAGTGTGTGTTTGAGAGCAGAGATGTTACTCCGTCTGCCAGTGGAGGAGCAGCTTGATATCTAACACTGCGTAACAGTGACAGGACTTTTCAAAACAACTTCCCAAACATATTAAATAAAGCTGACCTTCTCAGAGGTTTATTCTTATTGAACACTATCAACTCCCAAAAGAATGAGAACACAATATACATTGTACAATTTATATAATTTTTATTGTTATTAATATTTTTAAACAAGTAATAAATGCCTGAGTATGTGTAAGAACAAACATCTACACTCAGGTTGATGGCTTTGTGAAGCTGAGCTACAACAGAAAGACATTTTAGCTGTAAGCAAATGCTGGCACTTTAACATTAAGGCATAAACAGGCTTCGGTAGCCAAGTTTGGCGTGTTCATTATTCAATTTTGGTAGTGGAAACAAGTCCAGACTTCTGCTGGTCTAAAATCTATCTCTACCCACGAGAGCATTGTCCGATAAAAACAAACAGGAAACTCCTCTTAAAATATGTCACTAAAACAAAACATTCTTCACCATAAAACACTCAAGAGCTACTCAGTGAGAGTTGGCAATAAACTGCAATGAGAGAAAAAAAAATGTAATCACGCATCAAACAGAAAATTAAGGTCAGTTACGAGCTCTGCACAAAGGAAGCATCACAGAACTCTAATGCTGTGTGACTGGCTCACAGGAAAAATGTTACTCACTTATTTTCTGCTTTGCTTTTTGCCTGTTAGTATTTATATCTCGGTCACAAACGTGCTTTTTTTCAATCAGCTGTAGGTCTCTTCTACCCTTTTGAGCAAGAAAATCGGTCAGGCAGTCTGTGTTGTTGCTCATGGCCAGATTTACAATGTTTTCTGCTTTTGTTGTTGCCACCAGGAACATAAAACAGTTTCTCAAAAAATCAAATTAATAAGTTTAAATTTCAAAGTTTAACATGTACTGGAGAGGCAGTAATGTTGATGATTTAGTTATTTAATGGCATAATAACATCAAAATCAGGAAACTATAGTCATAATATTAAGTTTCAGTGTTTCCAATGTTTAATTGCATTTTATTTGTTCCTGCAAATCACAGTCCTTTGAGATCTAACTACTTACCTACTTAGTTTACCTCTACTAGCATAGTAAATATTGATCTGTCAAAATTTTTATAATTTTGGCATTTGAAAGCTTTCAGAAGTTGTGGTGTAAATATGTGTATATTTATTACTTATTAATTCAAAACGCAGCATTTTCTCTTAGTGAATTTTTATACGTTGCACATATAAAGAGAAGCTTCAAGATTTTTGGGACCACCTGACATTATGTCTGATTAGCATAAAGCCATATTTTGAGATTTAAAAAACGTGGCTTTATGTTTAGTTTTCCTGAACATTAAGTATTTGATGGAACAAAAAGAACAAGTGTTCAAACTTAAAATTATCTCCTTATACCAATATATCACCATAAATTTAAAGAGAGGCAAATAAAGCTCTAGATATATACATCTCCAATCCATCTGCAGCAGCACATTTTAACAAATGTGCAGGAAGGTGTGTGTTTGTGTGTCCCTATGCTTCCAGCTAAGGTCAGTGTGTGTATTACGAGCAGGATCCAGCCACTGGGGATTTAAGACAGTGTAACAGACTGTCTTGCTGGTTTTATGAACCAGATACTCCTCAGGGCCACATGTAAACACAGCAGCTTGTTTTCGGCAGAAACAGCCCCTTAAGACGACTGACTTCAAGACTTCACCAGTTAAAATTTGTTCAAAAATTTGTTTAAAACCAAAGCAAATTAATGTAACTTTTTAAAATTTTGGCTTTTTTTTTCTGATTAATTTCTCTTAACCTTCTCTCTGAAGGTTATTTTGATTACAGTGTGTCATTTTTGTTTTCATGAGAAAAACTGTATAAGCCTTCAGAGCCCTTTAGCTGTCAGGCTGGCTCATGGCAACATATAAGTACTAAATTCCACACCTGAGCGCAAAAACAGCCCACTGAATGAATGAAGCTATGTAAACAGCTTCTTGAGGGATTGCATGGGAAAAAGCATAAATATTTGTGCTCTTCAAGCCTGAGTGAATTCAGCAGGAGATAAAAAAACATGTTAAGAGAAAGTGTTTTTCAAACTCTTTCCTGCTAACCTTTTAATTATTTTCAACTCGCTGTGAAAACTGTCGACACATCTAAATGCATCCAGCACTGACATCATCCTATGTTCATCGCAGACACACTCATCATTCTCAATGTGTTATAATTAAATAATATAATTTCTTCAGCTTAATATTTTGTACATCTTGTGCATTTGTATGTGGAAAAAGCTGAGAGTTGATCTGTCCTTTGTTTACTTTCTTGTGTGTTATATTTAGATGTGTTGGCAGATGGAGCGTTCCAGCTCATGTCTGGTCTTCTCTAACCCCAGAGAATAAATCTGAGGAGACTGCAGCACAAGGTGCACAGAGGACATGTGACAGTCTATAAAAAATAGAAAAAGTTGCTGTGGATGCTCCCATCCCCCCATCTGCACTCCTCTAACCCTGACTATCTGAATTAAATGGGCCTTGTCGCCTCCTCGCAGCTACAGCTGAGCTGTGACGCTGTTTAATGAATGACAGATGCACACAGAATCCCAACCAGAGTGTCCAAAGTGGCACACACTCTTACAAAAATGTGCCATATTTAGCCGGTTTTAGGCCCTAAACAGTTACATGGTAAAATAAAAAGTGAAAATATATAATTTGTTACGTGGAACTTGGCAGAAAACTTTACAGTCTCTTCTGAAGAGTTATATGTAATGCCTATGTTCAAGATTTCACTAATTATGTTGCAAGGAAACCACCAAACACGACCAGACAGAAAAGAAATAACAGTCCTTTGGACTCAAACATCTTGACACACAGGTCATCAATTAGATTCAGAAAAAGTCTCAAATTCTTTTCACTGCTTGCAAGTTCCTCTTCCATTAAACTCATTGAACATATTCCCATAGGTGAGGTAACAGCCAAGCCGGGCCTGTTTGTGTTTATTTACGAAGCAGACACTCAGACCATAAATGCTAAACCCAGAGGCTCAGAGAATATGACGAGGGCTCTACAGTATGTACTTCTTTGTTTTTCATCCAAACCTCTTTCATGTTCACTCAAGTTATTCTTTAACAAGGCGAGCGCCAAATGACCGTGGTTATTCTGGCAAAGACTCAACATTTTTCAAGAACCGGATGGCGCATCACTCTATTTCAGGATTTAGGCTCTCTGTCAGTAATGATGCACCCAGCAGCGATTTATTTTATTTATTTATTTTTTTGTGCTGTGAAGATGTTAACAGATGAGTTTTAAACACCAGAACATCTTCAACAGACAGATGTGCACTCTCTGAAAGGTGAGTTCAAATGCACAAATAGCCCAAGAATAGAAATAGAATAATCTTTTATGGTTATCACAGTTAATTTTTGTCTTTCTAAGCATGAAGAAAATGCTGTGCAACCACAGAGCACAAACCACAAATGCTCAGGTTTTCCCTAATTTTGCTTTCACATGATTTGCTTTCCTAAAAGATTCCACATAACTTGCACACCACAATAGTAACTGGCTAAATTCTTACTGAAGGCTTTGGAAATTGTAGTCCAACATTCTGAGGAAGGACTTCAGAAGGACTTTTAATGATGTGGGAAACTACTATGTGCTTTCAGGAAGAACAGAGCTCGTGGGTTTGAAACCTTGAAAAGAAATATCCTGGAAAGAAAAGAGCGCTGCCCTAAACGGTTTTCATGAAGACTCAGACAAATACAGACACAACTTGAACCAATAAAATATTTAGCTTGATCAAGTCAATGGGAATCCTGACCAACATGTAGAGATTTAGTTGCATAAATTGTTTTGTTTCAATTGTTCAATTTGCTATACATCTTACTAATTTGGGGTAAAATTTCTGCACCCACATACCCTCAAGACATCTAATCAAATCACCAGATATGAGAGTCTCCCAGTCTGGACAAGCAGAACCACTGTTGAAGCAAAAAAGTCAACTTCCCTCCAGCCAAGAGAGACAGAACTAGCTCTCTTTTCCTGGTCTGTCATGGTGGATGTGGTTTTGTTAAGCAGACAGATAAAAGGTAGTTCTAAAACTTTTACTTCCTCATCTTTTTCTATTTTTTTCTCTTCAGATTTAGTAGATATGATTATTTAATATTAGGTCACAATTCCCTTTCTTTAAACACCCAAATAACTTATAAACATTTGATAAATCTCTTTGCTTAAGTTTTTTTATACAGATTGTTAGCTGATACAGAACTATTAATGTTTAATAATACATAATGTCTAAGCAATTTTGTTTATGAAAATAATATTGATGGTCATTATTAATGTCCAAATGATTTGATGTGAATGCATTACTTTGAAAATGGCTGTAGGTTAAAAGTTAGCTAGGCTCACTTATTTACCTTTGGCCATTTTTTGGCTGTAAAAATTTACACTGATTGCTTATTAATCAGTCACTAAGTGCTTTGTGTCCTTCTGTAGACATTAATTTCCATCCAACCATTTACAGCTTTTCAAACATGCAAAACATCAGAGTTAACCATCAGTGAAATGAGACCAGAACACACTGACTATGGATGAGTTCAGGTCTCTGGCTGTGTGTGAGTGCAGTCAGATGGAATAAATGAACACATTAGATTAGCTACAGCCAGCACAGGTCCAATAACTCATCATTATAGGATAAAGATATGATAGGTGCAGACAGATTGACAGCAACCCCTGAAGCTCAACTCAGCCTCTGTCAACATTCAAGTAACCCAAAATAAGCAGCAAGCTTACCTGAAGCTCCCCCACATGCACACACACACCCCACACACTCATGCATCACAGCAGGGATCTCTACAGTTGTTATATGCCCAGTGAGCGGCTCTGATGTCAGCAGGTTGGCTCCGTGAAAGCAGATTTTTTTTGTGCAGTGTGTCCAAGTGTTCAGATTGCATACTGGGCTCTAACATCAAAGTTGGATGTTGAACATTAGGTGAGAACTACAGAGGGACAGTTGCTTCCAATAACACCATAATCAGTGTTATGCAACCTCTTGCACTAGCATTGCATCAGGTTCTGTAAATCTAAGTGATATAAGTTTAACTGTTGCAGTATGTTATGTAAAAACTGTAGTCTTGTTCATCTTAAAAACACTTGACTCTATTTTGACTTTCTGTACAGTTTTCTAACTGGGCATACTCACTTAACTGAGAGAATTTCATGTTTTAAGATTTTGTTTGTTTTGTACAGGCTACATAAGTATTAGTTTAGGAATTGAGGAATGGTGGCTGCAGACTCCCTAGTGGTTATTGAACATAGCAGCAATGTATTTTCTAATGAGCTGAGTGCTAAATACAACAAAGCACAAAAAATAACTAAAAAAATAGCCATATAACTTATTGTCATGAGAACAAAACAGCATATGTTATGGTTGTAGTACAGCTAATGGTTATAGAATGTTATAGAAAAGTATCATTTCAGGGTGAGTTTCCATTGTCTTAGATCTAAGGCATGTTAAATTTCAACATGA
Organism: Xiphophorus couchianus; assembly: GCF_001444195.1. Lineage (NCBI taxonomy): Eukaryota > Metazoa > Chordata > Actinopteri > Cyprinodontiformes > Poeciliidae > Xiphophorus > Xiphophorus couchianus. The sequence goes on from NC_040247.1 coordinate 10,044,127, forward strand.
AATCTTGTTTCCAACTTCAAAATGTACAAAACCAAATTTAGACCATGACTTATGAAGAGTATTTTATCAACCTTTTTCTTGTTTTTCATTTAGAGGAAAGCAGAAACCCACCAATAATTCTAAATAATGTGGTCAGTTGGCATTGTAGAGAGTATTCACTATTCATGAGAATATTCATCATGCTGCCCTCTGACAATGTAGCACAATCTTGCAGCACGAAGGTCCCATGTTTCAATCCCAGCTTGGGGTCTTTCTGCGTTATTGAATTTCTGGGTTTTCTCCTGGAACTCCAGCTTCCTCCTACAGACCAAAACATGACTGTAAATCACCCTCGAGTCAGAGTTTGTGTGCATAGATACTTGTGCTGCATGAGTTTTTGTTGGCTGAACTGCCTCTGGGCCAATGACCAATTGAAATAGGAACCACCAATCCCCCTAATTGGGCCTTGTAAAGGTAAATGCCCTTGAAAACATATCTGACTAGTGTTCCTGCCAGTCCTCCTAGTTTATTAGCCCTGAGCTAGAAAACAAAAGTCATTTTAATTAGTATTTTTGTCTCACCTAAACGTTTGCTTTAGAGGAACATTCTAAAAGTAAAACAGCATGTTTTCTACATACAGGTAACAACCATACGGGTTTGGATCTTTGTTTCTCCTATAATTCTGTTTTTCATTAAAAAAACACCAGGACACAATGGCCTGCCAGCTACTGCTGGAAATACATGCTAAGAAAAGGCGTAATGCTCTTATGATGATCGCGTCTGGAAAAATCTCACTGGTTTAAGGTCAGTACAAATTAAAGTGTGTTTGCTGTTGAGCAAATAGCCTCAGCTGGCAGTTGCAATATTCTCAGATTAATTGTGAATTATAACCTTGATAACAAAAAGAAAGGAACTTACAGGACAAATCTTTAACCAATCATACCCAGAATGTAGCATGCACCTCTACTGGTAATTTTTGCTCTTATTTCACCAAACGTACAGTGTATCTAATAGCAAACGGAAAGTCTGTGTGTGTCAGCAGTTACAGCTCAAAATGATTTCTCACTGAGAGCAGACTGTGAAACCCAGCCAGTACAAAACATTAAGCACATTTTGCAAAAGCAGTAAATTTCATCACAAAGTACAGGCTAGAAGAAGAAAATGAAAAAACAATCAAATCATCCAGCTCAAATAGTCTACCTTATGTAAAGCTGGATCTGAATTTAGATCAGCCCAGGGAAGCCCACACAATCCAGAGAAGATATTCATTACAGCAACAAACTCCCATGTCAGCAGAACAGCTACAAAGAGAAGGCAGCAATCTCTAGTGGATCTGATTTCATGCTTCACGTTGCATTTCCCAGCTTGGAGAATCCATTTTATCCCAGCCCCCCACTCTTATTTTTCCCATTGTCCCACACAGCTTTACTCCCTCTCACATAAACCCAAAACGTGACTGTGTGAAGTTGGTAACTCACAGGTGGATGGACATCTGCTCTATTAGATACTAAGGGAGAGGATATTGAGTTTCATTTTCAGACGAGAGCTGCCTTCTCCAGAGAGAGGATCCCCTTAATGTGTGTTCATTCTCAGGAAAAATACCCTGCCCTGAAAAATGGGGGTTTTACTCCAGTGTCAAAGAACTGTGCAGCTGTGACTCTAGTTCAAGATGGATAATGGCAAGTTAATGAGCAAGAGGAGCTGCAGACCTGCAGGATGCAGCCTTTATACTCTCTGTCACTTCAATTTCCCCAGTGTTATTTTAAGGCCAGTTTGTGTTGGTTGCTTCAGGATCCTTTTAGGGTTATTATTGTCGAATCCTTTGAGCGCATGCTACAGCTGCTTGTAATACTCCATACCTGTATACTGAATTCTAACATGAATTTAATTATCTTAATTTTGAAACATGTTCCAACCAACCATTTCCACTTTCCATATTATGTGCAGCAATAAAACATGCCATTCAAAACTGCCATGAAAAAAAATAAATAAATTAACCATCCATTAGTTTTCCATTGTGTCACAGCAGCTGAGAGCAACAAGACAAAGAAAATCCTGGAGTCAGGCCTTGGAGCAAATTGAAAATAAAATATCACTATCCCCTTTCTAATGAGCAGGCACATAGGCATAAAGCATCAAAGCACCTGCACACATGCACAAATTATACTGCAGACATGTGGGAGACAGTGACCAGAAGGGAGAATGAGGTAATGGTGAAAAAGCTTCGAGTGAGGAACGGCTCCTTTAACGAGAGCTATTGACATTCTCTGATGATGAGAGACAGGAGACACAGCTGGGCACAGTAAGACAATGCTGATTGTTATTAAAAGTTAAAATTTAATAATATGGTACAAAATTGGACAGCTAATCACAGGAGGGAAAATAGTAGTTTATTGTACAAAAATAGAAAATGATCATATTTCACAAAGAAGACGAAACCTGGTGGTCAGACTGCGAGAATTCAATTATAGAGCAATCAATAAAAATAGAAATAACAATACAGAGATGAGAAATCTGAGAAAATGATAGGACGGGGACAGAGAGCATGGATAGCAGGGAATCAATTTTATTTCATTACAAAAGTCTTACTGCTTATCAAAATTTAATGTATGTACTGGGGCATTTTTTTTCCCTAATTCTAATGTTTTTGATGCGATCAATCACATTGTGGCTTTGTGTTGCTGTGTTCTGTCAGTTCAGCTCCAACTGAAATGTCAATTCTAATTTCTTTATTTACATATAGCATTACTACCAAATGTCAGATTCGTACTGAACTTTATATTATGGTGTCTGCAAGGATTTGGTGAAGCAGTGAAAAGTGCAAATGGAAAACCTTTATCCACAGCATGCTTTTTTACATGTATACCACAAGCTTCACAACTGAACACTAGGATGCTGATTTCAAAAAAAAATACCATACATATAGTTATTCTTATGCCAATTTTCAGAGAATGACAAATAAACAGAAATGTTGTACTTAAAGATGAATAGAGGAGCTCAAGACCCATGAACTCAAGATTTCCAATAAACCAGGAAGTAAAAACAAGCCAATGAACCCTCAGGGGCATTCGACATGTTTGATGTTGAAATCTCAGTTTCTTCCTATTTATTTTGCAGGAGTGCATGGCATGGCAATATAAACACAGTACTTTCTGGGGATGTCAAAAAGACAACAGGGAAAAAAGCATTCTCAGCATTACAGCATTTACTTGCTGTGATCTATAATTTGTGTAACTGGAAGGATTTTTCACTGTTGAAGCTCTGTGGGGAGCTATCACAATTCACAGCTTGATAAATGTACATCTTTTTGCAACCCAAGTCAGAAGAAAATCCTCCACTTCTGCATTGCTTATTAAAACATTGCATTTAACAATCTTCCTTAGGGGGAAAGTGGTAGCATTAATAATTCCTAAAGCAAATATAAAGCATAACATTTTAAGTAAATGTTACAGGATTTAAACATTTACGGCCCTCATTTCAGAGAGGAGATACTCCTGTCTAGAATTAACAAGTTATTCGACTTTTTTCACGTCACAAAGGTATACTTTTACCTTTAACAAAAACTTTATATGATCTTGAGCAGATAATGACACCCTGTCATGAAGGTTGATGTGCCCTGAGTCATTTTTTATGAAGTGTCACTGTGATCCATCAGCTCAGTTTGTCTCAGTCAGACACACAGAGCTGCTGAAACCAAAGAGTAATTGACTGGAACTCAAGCCAACAGATGCAGGACGGTCCCTGAAGATCAGCTGCCAGTCAGGCTTTTAAACACATTACCATTGATTTTTCAGCCTGCTGTTATCATCACATACTGTACAGGCTAAAAGTCAGAGAGCTACACTGAATGGAGCTACTTTACCCTGAACTTAAGCAGTTGTTTCATGTAAGATTAGAAAGAACAGTCATTTAAAAGCAATACCTGTGTATTAAAGTCAAGTAAATAAATTATGGTGCTTTAAATATCAGTAAATAGTTGATTTCTTTGGTTGGGGTTTTTTTGTGTGTCACAGGAAATCAGATTTTTCCATTCAGTTTTATCTGCTTTGTCCATTTGGACACAACTCCATTTATTACAACATTACTGACAAAAATCTTTGGTGACTAAATGCAACCATTTTTTATTTTGATTGATTATTTCCAACTAAGATCAAACTTGCTCACTTCAGAGACATATACTGAATGTTTCATTTAAAGCCACTGATATAATTTATTCTAGAAAACACAAGTGAAGCAATATGTTAAAGTCCTATATGTCCTGAACTTCATCTTATATACTCACTACTCACTAGAAAGGCAATAAGCTCCACCAGCTCTGCATAAATATTCATTAAATAGCCACTCCAGCCCTTTCAAAAGATCAAAAGAGAAGAGGAACTTACCTCTCTTCTATCCCTTGCCTTTTTCTAACTTGAAGTACTGATATTTCAATGATAAATTGGAAACTTTGATTAAATAAACTATGCAGATGAGAATGAAAGACACTGATGAAATGTACTTCAGTGGAGAAAGGCTGAAGGGTTGGGCCTTTTATTCCAATATTTCAACATTTGTCCAACATACTGGTGAGAATCAGCTGAAAGCAGTGTCATATTGTTGTTTAATGTTGTTGCCATGAAAATCAAGAATCTTAAACAAATAAAAGATGTTTGATCCCCTTGTTTGAGCTTTTATTGCACCAAACAGCCCAGATTGCACTGACTCTCATTCAAGCCATTGTAGCTACAATAATTGTCTAAAATAATCTTTGTAGATGGTAAATATCAATAATAGAATCATAAGCAGTCCTTCAAACTTTTGAAGCAGTTCAATTAAGATATAAAGTGTTACTTTTCTAAATTCCTATAGCAGTTTGCTCTGCTACAGTTTTAATGCTAGCTTGTATGCCAATAAAAAAATACATTTCATTATTAGCTTTGCTGTTTTACCTCTAACTCCACCACAGAGAGCTTTTGTTTTCTGAAGATATGTAATGCTATTTTGATCATTGTCTGAGTTGGTGATAAGTCTGATTGCTATTTACATTCGACACCCAAAGGGTAAGCTGTAACCATGGAAGGTCCTTATTTCCTGGCATAATGCTAATAAAAATAAAAAAGATATTAGGAAAGACTGAATAATCAATTTCTTCTTTAAGAAGGTTGGTGGCTGTGAAGAAGGTAGAAATAGAATAAGCATCTTGTGGTTTGATACACTAAAACCACACAAGGCATTATGTTCGAATGTAGCCAAATTCATATCTACAAATAAATTTGTAAATATTCATTTGAACAAAAATATCCATATTTGTGGGAACTGAAATATCCTAAATGTTATGTGGTTTGTTTGTTTTTTTCAAATCTATTTATTTTTTGCATTTTGATGATTAAAACAATTTAGAAGAAGTTCTGTAAACACTTTGTTGTTTGTGTGTAATTCATTCCCACTGTCAGTCAGCAGCATTGGCCCAAACACAGAAGCACCTGCATAAATAAAGCTCCATGCAGACAGTGAGAACACCACAGGGTGTCTTTATACTGCCTCAAATGATGGGCTCTGAACTAAACTTAGAAGCACACTTGTGGCCAAACACAAAGGACATATAAATAGAAAAACTGTGTGTCCCTGTGTGTAAATAAAGAAAGAGATTGGGCAGCTTGGCTTCCTGTAGAAATCCAGATGGAGCTGGGTTTGAAAAATAGCTTCTTGCTGCTATGCAAATTTAAAGTAAAGCCACAGAGAAAAGTATCCAGTTGATGAGGGAACAAAACAAAGGAGGCATGATGCACATGAAGGTAATATTATAACAATGCAGCCACGATATCATCACTTCTGAGTCAAAGTCCAGCTCCAAAGTGTCTGTTTTATGAATGTTATAAAATAATTAAATAAGTGAAAATCAATACAGCATCAGAGCACGTCATGAAAATAAATAAATTACAGGCAGGAAATGGCGCAGGATGATTCCTCAGAGGGAAGCCGTAACTTTGCACTCCAACCTGTTAATATTCCCCCGACAATGGAGATCATGTTCACTCCCTCTCCACAAAATCCATTAGACACAAACCTTATCCCAGTCAATCATTTCCCCACACAGCACCAGTCTGTTAATTGATCTGGCAAAGGGAAATGTAAAGTGTGTGTGTTCAGGAGTTATGGCGTGCATAATGGAATGACAATCCTGAAGAAATATTTAATCTCTTATAATGTGTTTGCAAACCGTGAATGAGTGAGAGCTCGCTGTTGTTTGCAGTCCTTTAAGATGCTGTCTGAAACCTCTTAGAGGTTTGACTCATTGACTTATTTATCTTTTTGTGTAGCTTTAAGATGTGTGACATGTTTATTTTGTCACATTAAAACCAGAAAGTTTAACATATTATATTTCAATTTCATATGATAGACCAACACAAAGGAATGTAAAATTGTAAAGTGAAATGAAAATGAAATAAGTGTGGCAAGCATTAGTCGTCAAACATACTTAGCAGGTCTGTCTCTATAAGCTTTGCACATCTACAGCCTGAAATGTTCACCTGTTCTTCTGTAAAATTATTCAAGCTCTGTCAAGTTTATTGAGCACCTGCGAACATAAATTTTCTAGTCAAACAGGTTTTTCCTCCTCTATTTAGCTCCATCCATCTTCCTATCAACTCTCATGAGCTTGCAAATCCCCACTAAAGAAAAGTATCCCTGCAGCCAGTCATTTATCACTGTTCAGATGGCATGTTCACAGTGAATACATCAGTTTTTCTCCACACAGTGTTTCGCATGATCTCATCTAAACAGAACACGTTCTTTTCTTTCTCTATGCCAAACATTAACCAGAATTTCTTATTTTTCTTTCAGTTGTAGTTTTTAGTTGTTTTTCTTTTTTTTTGCCAGTCTCCCATGCAGTCTAGCAGAACTGACAGCTGTCCAGTCAGCAGATTTTGCCACCTGAGCTGTGAATATCAGGAGTTCCTCCAGAGCTACCATGGTTACTGAAGCTGCTACTGAGATTAACACATAGGTGGATTTTGTTTACATTTTTTTTACTATTGCAGGTTATTAGCTGCACTGTATTTTAATAAGAAATATCAAAGTAGAAGGGGAAGAAAACAAAAGTGTGAAGTTTGTGATTGCAAGAAAATACCAAACCAATTAACAGTGGTAATTAAATGTAATTGTAATTTTGCAAGGTCCAGTAGAGCAATGTCTCATTCCTAATCACCAACAACTGCATTGCTTCCTTTTCTGGTTTAATTCAAGTTATTTGATACCAAATTCAGTGAAAATATTTCATTTTTAACCAAATACTACACTACACAATTGTTCAAGATGCTGTGTGCAGAGTATAGAAAAAAAAAAGATTGATTATGCCTGCTATGTTTTTTTTTTTTTTTAGCAATACTGTAGTATCTAAATTCCCAAATATTTTTATAATCAACCTTCATCACACTTTACACAATTTTAATACAAGGTCTGCTGTAAAACAGCAATGCTGGATAAAAGTCTGTTATTTTTAGAGGGATAAAAATAATGGAACAAATACTTTTAAAAGAGTCCTTTGATTGTTTTATCATATAAAGTGTTGCACATTTATAAATCAATTAATATGTTGCATTATTAATGATACATTAAGTCTGTTTTTGTTTATTATGTGCACCCCAGTAAGAGTAGCCACTGTCATGGTGATGGTTAATGGTGATCCTAATAAACAAACAAACGATATAGTCTGCTGTCATGTCGGATGCAAGGCCTGACGAGAAAACAGAAAACCCTCAATCAAGACCACTTTAAAGCTGTAGCTGCAAAGAAGTGTGGCTGCGTACAGTACATAGAGAAAATGGTCACACTTCACAAATCCCAAAGAAAACACTTTGATCCAAATCCAGCAGGTACAAACAGCCGTCCTACGTTTCCAAGGGGACCTGGAGAAGCTGAAGAAACCCCAGGAGGATGACAGCAGGGATTTCTTTTTTTTTTTTTGTCACCAGGAGGTAAATGAAAGCAGAGGTGATTTTTGTATTACTCTGCTTCTCATCCACTAAAGGGATTATGGGACTGATCAAGGCTGTAGTGTATGTGAGAAGAGTCAAAAACAAGAAGAAAAATATGAGTCACACTCTCTAATCTCTTCCCCTCCATCCTCACCCATGGATTTTAAGCCTCCTTCTTTGCTTTTACACACATGTCCCCCTCAAAGAAATAAGGAGCTTAAATGATGCAGCACTTTCTTCCCGTTCCTAAGTGCCTGTGCCTCTGGCCTGCAGGCTGCTTTTTTGTGCCTTTCTCTGTTTATAAGATATTAATGTGGCAGGATCCAAGCAAGGGTCCAAGCCAGGAGCTTGTATCAAATATAAATAAAAAAGAGACAATGATTTACCATCTTTCATATCAATTCCTAATTAAAACTGAGAAAAGTTATTGATTCTTCACAAATTGATGCTCCTTTTACCTTTGATGCCGACAGATTTGGAGCAGCACTCCCCGAGCCTCTCATTAGCATGAACATTTAAAAAGCATCCATAAGAAAAAAAGTCACAAACACACTGAAAGATTGAAAGAATAAATGCTACAACACCAACATGCTACTATGTGGCAAAACTATTTTAAAGGAAAAAAATCACAGATAATCAGATGTTGAATGGCTAAGATTCTTGAAATAAAATGTCCTCATGAACCCTTCTGATAATCATGTTTCAGCCAATTCCTTTTGGCTGGCTGAATGGGAGTCAAAGTATTGAAGTGGCCAATATGACTAGGAAAGTACTAAATATCTCTAGTCGACAGTGAGTATACTAACTTTATATGTGTTCTACATATTTTATATAATACTCTAGCAAAAAGTAATTTCAAATATTGAAGAAGATGAAAAATGGATTCATTGTTTTCTTTTTTTACAAATATCATTCTGAAGTCTGGCATTCATTTCCATTCAGTCCCGTTTCCTCAGGTATCCTTACATAAATTGTAGTGAGGTAAACTACGTTTTAAATATCACCCAAAATTCATCATTTGGAAATGGAAAATGTCGTGCACAAATACAAACAAAGACACTGGCTTACATGTAGTGTTGAGACTCCAAACCAGGCAAGTAAAAAAATTAAATAAAATCAGTCAAGAGTCAAGAGGTTCCAAATGACAATGATAGAGCTGCAGTGATATAAAATGTTTGTTGCTTATATGCAAAAAACTAAATGTGAGGTTGAAAACTAAGTGCACAGCAATAAAAGTATGAACCATGGTGAGAATCATGCTGTAGGGATGACTCTCTTCAGTAGGGACAAGGAAACTGGTCAGAATCGATGAGTAAAGTTAAATCCAGGTTAATTCTGGAGAAAAGAAAGTGGCAGCAAAAGCCTGGGGCAAGATACCATCTTCTATTAGGACAAGTTGAAACATGCAGCTATAGTAAGATGTACAACATCAAATAGTATTCATGAATTAGTCAAAGTCTAAATTAATGTGCGTAGATGCTCTCCATCCAATTTGACTGAACTTGAGCTATTTTACAAAAAAGAATGGAAAGAACTTTCACCCTTCAGCGGACAAAGCTACTAAACCTATGACCCAAAAATACCTGCAGCTCTAACTGCAGCAAAAGGTGGAACATTTCCTGTTCCAATACCTGAAACAAAAGAAATAAAAAAGGATCTATATGATTAGAAATATTTGGAGACTTGATTTTATATGCTTACATTTGAGTAAAAACAGACTTAAAAAAATCAAAAACTGCAGGTTTGCCATGTTTAAGACACTTCAGCTCCGTATTTACCTGCAGGATGAGGTCTTTTTAGAGATTTTCTTCTCTACAAAGAAGAAAATCTCTCATCTCCTCATCCAGCTCTAAAGGGAGACCAGATATCTTTAAGAGTGCTGTCTTTTGAAAGCAACAAAGCATTTTATACTTATTGAGGCAACTGTCGATTAAACTTACAGATTTTGTATTATCTTAAATTAGTCCACCGATTCCTTTATTTTAGGTTTTATTTCCTTCCTTTTTCTTATGACATTTAAATCTTTTTTCGATGTTTTAAAATCATCCGTTCCTTCCCCTATATAAAAGCACATTTATGTTGAGATACTGACACCTAGCGGCCATTTTGATAAATTAAATACAGGGTTTTTATTCTGCCAATTACTTAATTTCAGTTTCCTGTGTGCAATCAATACAGTAATTTACTAAAACCAACAAAGAACCCTCATATTTCACCCATCTCTTCTGGCCAACTTCAGACACACTTAATCCCACTTCTCTTAAATAAATCAAATGGTCTTGGAATAAAAGTTTAATTCACAAAAATACATTGACCAGTATAATGAAAATGTACTAAAATGTATTTTAATAATCCATAAAAGCTGGAACATTGTCGACAGAAAAACACAGAAGCATTAGAGTTGGTTTAGTATAATATATTTCAGCTTCAAGAGACATAGAAATCAATTCTTATTTTTCCCCATATTTCTTCTATAAAAGACCCATTTTTCTGGCGCATTATTATGCAAAAAAAATGGCATCAGAATATATTATGGGAGCTATGAAATCCCAGTGACAGAGTATAAAATTAAGTCACATCAGAGAGAGATATTTGCAGAAGAGAAGTCCATGAACAACAGGGCGAACAAAGAAAAAAAATTATATTAAAAAATAATAATACATATTATGGACCTTGATCTAGTATCACCAACATGACAGGCATGGAGAATAGGTGTATGGCTATAAAAAAATTCTCACTTTTCCACTTGATTTCACTTGAACATCTACACGTAATAACTGATGCATTTTTTTCATGCTTCTTTCTGAAGAATATTTATAATCATACAACTAAAGAGATCATCTTCCATGTCTTTCAAATACAATATTGATATTGAAAATAAGATGAAAAATACTGAATCCAAATACTAACTTTGACTTTCTTCTCAACAACTGTCATTTTCAGAAATGAAAATAAGGGGCTCATGGACACTTTGCTTTTTTTTTTTTTTCCATTAACTTTCAGAGGTTCTGCTGCGTTTTTACATCATCATCAGTTTGTGGCTCTGTTTGATGCAGAAGTGGAGGCTGTCCGTTCAGGGTTCACACTGAGACACAAAGGGATGTCCTCACAGTCGAGAGACAAGAGTCTTCTTTCTTCTCTCCCCCTCTCTAACTGTCTTTCTCTTTACTCTCTTGTAGGTCATCCTTGGCTTTGATAGGAGCAGTTCAGTCAGCTGATTCACCGTTTATGGCTGATGGAGGAAGGGGGTCTGGGGCGGGGCTGTTGGAATGCTGGCACGTTCCAATCAGGGCAACAGTTCTTCATTACAGCATTTCTGCAAGACAGCATCCATCATGAATGACAACAAAAACTCCAACCTGCTGGTGCCCTCTGATGGCCGTTAAATGACATTACATCTACATGCACAATCAGCTATTTAATAGGAGTGTTGGACATTATGTACATTTTGATACAAGATGAGAATTTTCTCTTCAATTTCAATTTTCAAGTCTGAATTTTAGCACTATTGTTCAGAAAAAATATTTTCTAAACCCAAAAAGTTGCTACGATAAAGAAATCAGTTATTTAGACCTAAATATGATGTCACTAAATATTTGTTCCTTATGTCGGAGTATAGCATCGCATCTAGCCAGAGGTGATCAAATAAACAATGGCGTACGCAAGGAAACCAATCAACTCTGATGAAGCTGCATTATGTAACTTTTCCAAAATATTTTTTATTGCATATTTCTTAAAACTGTCACTATGTTGTGTAATACAAGACGTAATAGAGCACCTCAGTCTCCTTGCTGTGGTCCGACTGCCATCTGCAGAATTATACCGCTCGGTCACAAACAATCAATCAGAGGCAGGAGGAGGGTCTTAGCACAGTTGGTCACATTTGTGTACACGCCGCTCACACCCTCCCCTTTCTCTCTGCTATGCTACAACTAGTTCCTCACCAGAGCCTGTTACAAATGTTCAGGCTAGCTAGCATAGCCACCAATAACCAAAATAAGCAGTTTTTCTGCAACAATAATTTGTTCTCTGCCATTAGCATATTTAGCATCACATACACAAGGTTGATTGACAGCACTAAGACCTTCCTCCAGGCTCTGACTGGTTGTTTATGACCAGGAGCGGGGCATTTTTTCAGATGACAAACTGCAGATGCTCTACTTTGTAATGCAATAGGAAGCAAGTAGAAACAGTTTCTATTCTGTTTTTAAACTTTTGACCAGCTGCTGTGGTTTAAAACTAAAGGTGATACCAGTTGATATTCATAGAGGGCTGCTTTAGATGCTGGACTAGAACTTTTATCGGGAGATATTGCTGTTCTGACATTCATTTTCTTACAATATAAAAAAATTGAATCAAAATTATCTACATCCTTTGAAGTGTTTCTCTGGTGGGGAAGTTTATTTAAATCATCTCAGTGTGTAAAAGACTAGATAGTCTTGCATTTAATTAAATGCAAGCTTTTACTCAAGCTTTTTAAGCTTTTTTTACTCAAAATCACAAAACAGGCACCACAGTGTTAAAAAAAATGGCAAATAACTCCTAGATATTAAAATTAGCCTAAAGAAAAAGGCCTTCTCCAATCGTTTCCTCTCAGAAAGATTAAGGGTATGTCCAGATTTGGAAGATATGCAGTTTTAGCAAAGCAAAAGTCCAACTAGCACCACTGAAAGAAGTAAATCAATTTACCACTGAGTTTCTCAGTGAATGCAACTCACGGTTCAGAGCAAATAAAGTCAGCAAAGCCACAAAAGTGAAAAGTTTCATTAATTCTGCTTTTTCTCTGCGGCTGCCACTGTAACCTCTCTATCGATTGCACTGCATTGTGAAGAGTGGAACAGCGAACCTAAAATCCCATTAGTGCTGGTTCACTGGGTTGACCAGTATGCGAGCCGCGCCGGATGGGGGTGCAGACATCGCCCAGGGGGGGAAACCAACTGAGGCCCCATTCTCAAACACTGTGGACTTCCAACTGACCAAAACAGATGGATACAGACGAGGAACTCAGTGGGGGGTGCCGTGTGCCCAATGTCTGGGGTGACTACAATGATAGCTGTTCGTTAAAAAAAAACATCCAGTTTATCAGAGATGATAAAGATTTACTCCCACATTCTGAAAGCTACAGTAGCTGGAGAAAGCAGATGTAAAAACACTCGGCTGAGGTTTGTTGATCTGCCAACATTGAGGTTTTCCTCTGACAACACTGAGCTAACTGTGTAAACAGATTATAAAACTCTCTAAGGGGGTTCACATGCAGAACAGTGAAAAACGTCCGGTGTTCTAGGAAGCACAAAGCAAAACTTGTAATATCTAACAAAAAGCCATGACAATGAAACTAACTATTTTTAATTCTTACTTCTCCAATTTGACATTGCTTTTATTTAAACCACAGCTTTAATCATAGATACAATGCAACAAGTTACAGCGGTTTATTGTGTGATTCAGAGATTTTCTTATGCGTTTTAGAATTAGCAAGATATGATTTTTGGCTAAATATTTTGTGGAATAAACATTTAGCATCATGTTAGTAAATAATTCCACAAACAATATGTCACTCTGTAAATATAGTACATAAGGAGAAGGTTGGAACTTCATATTTCTGCTCTGCTAAAACCAGTTTTTGTTGTTTTCTTCTCTAATGATATTGTATATCTGTCTGGGGTTGTTATGATAGATATGCAGCTGTAATTTAACAATGTTTAAGAGTTATCCAGCTATGCATTTGATATTGTAGTGTCTTTGATGAGCCATGTTTTTTCATGCACTAGTAAGACTGATTCACAAAACATTTTTTTCAGCTCAAAATGTTCCTTAAAAAGCACATTTAAAAAATCTAGTATTAAATTCTACATTAGTCACAAGTAGTAAGATAAAAATGCAGAGAACACATTTAAAAAAATTAAACCGATGTACAGAGGGGTGAAAGACAAAATGAAAATATGGGATTAATACTAGTTTTTCCAAGACACATAACTGTCGCACAAAGCATAAGTTTTCCAGATTTTCTGGTTAATTAGCCAAACTATGAGATTGGTTGTGGATACCTCCAAGCCTGTCACAAAACCGAATTTTGCTGGACAGTAAGTTGACCCAGTAATTGTTAGGGCAATGTGTGAGACTAACTGGTAGTCCACCATAACAGGTAAAGGAGATGGGGTTTGGGTTTGGGGTAGGCAGAACAGATACGTTTAGCTTAAAAACGGAGAAAACTCTAGACACTCCAGAGCTTTCTCTGGCATTTTAATAAGATGAGTTTAAGCCAAAAACGTTCTCGTGCCAATTTCAAACAGATACAAAAGCATTTTTCCGACAAACATCTGTGACAAGTTAAGAGGCAGTTTAATAGCAGTTTTACTCTCTGAACTTGTTACTCTCATTAAAGTGAACACTTTAGTGCCAAGTGAGCAGAAGTCTCAAAGGGCTTCAGTATAAACTACAAACATAAGTTAAGAAGCATCAAAACAAAAATATTGTTACTTTCAACTTCACAAATTAAGCCCATCTAACTCATTCAAAAATCGCTGGGCTAAAATTGTATGTTCGTTCACGTTAACACCTCTATTTTAGTTCCTTAAATCTGACACCGTTATGCTATTGGCTAAAGACTACAATTTAAACAAGAAATGTTTAGGCCATGAACAAAGATTTAAATGAAACAACATTCAACATAATTTGTTCTAAGAATGTTGAACCCATCATGCTTCACTGCCACCAGTATTTGCAACCACTGAGGCCCCAACTCTGTTACATCCAAATGAGGCTGGTCCACATCAAACCACACAAAAGAGTCCTTCAAAAGATTAAAGGTAACAGCACTGGCTGAAGAAAACCTTCTACACTGCAGTGGAAACATTCCTACTATGACTTACAAAATAGCAACTAATGAGTTTTATTGAGAACTTCTTGGTTAAATTTAAAATTAAACATGGGAAACATTTTTTTATGTTTTCCCACACAACATAGAACTAAAAAAATCTAAACCATTTCTTAAAAATTACAAAGCATGCATTTAAATCATGCTCAAAATAAACAAGACAAAATAAATAGGTTAGATTTTATGGTGTGTTGATTCCAATTTAGGTCTAAACTGGTCAACATTTCTGCAATTTAAAAGGCAAAACAAGCAGATATTTCATTGGTATTATTAGTAATGCAAAGATTGAGCATTTACTGAGTGAAGACCTTTATTTACAAGTTATCAGATACAGAAGAAAATCCTTTTAATGCAAGTATACTTTAATGAACCTGTTTAAGATCACTTACAGATGTAGAAGCCTTAAAATATGCAAAACAACTTCTGTTTTTTGTATGTGGAAAGAAAGTTTCATTATAAAAACAAAAGTGATAAACGAAAGTAAGAAGGCTGATTAATTCACATTGCTTGATTTCTTACTTCCACATTTATCCACATCCGGCCAGACAGAAAAAATAAAATCTGCCAGTCAATCTGGTTCATATTTTCTGTGAAATGACATGATGACTGATCAGGATTTCCTTTAACATGACCGGCTGCTGCAGTCTGCTGAGGTTTGCATTTTAAAATAAGCAAACTTACTCTGACTCAATGTTTCAACAGAAAAGTAAATGCTAATGAAAGCTTTTTTATTTTTTACACATTTGAAAAGGAATGACCCAAGGTTTGAAAATATTTACTGAGAAACTGAAGCGTGAGAAATGCAGACGTTTAAAGGCAAACGCGTCAGAGAATAAATCACTGAGGATTAGCAGTTTTGTTGTCAGAAAAACTGTTCTGTTCAGAGGGGACAACTATTATTAACCCACATTTTATCACAAAACAAGCTCATGACTATAAGAAGACTGCTTAAAAGATAAATAAATCACCAAGGAGTCAAAGAACAGGTGCTGTTGACAACTCGTCTGTTCATTTGCATCTGTTGATTTTGTTTTTTAGAAAAGTATACACATTTGACACATTAAGCCTTTGTTGTACTCTCTGCTACCAACAGGAGGCGATCACTCTATGATCTCTATTAAATTTGTGTCCAAACATTGAGAAGGAGCGGTTGCCGTTTACACAACTCATTTGTGCAATTCAAATTAATTTAAATTGAGTTAGTTGCAGCACAGAAACCTCAAAGACACAATGATGAATGATTAACTAGAACTGATGCAATCAGCAATCATGTGATAGTAGAGGATGGTCTGAACCATGGAACTATATTTAACTTCACATATTTGACTATGAATCACAACATTGTTAAGATTTTAAGTAAAAGAAAAAAAGGCATCTTCTGATTGTACACACACACACACACACACACACTCCCACGCCCACTCACCTGGCTCAGACCTGCTGCAGGGGCCGAGGAGGGCTTTAAAGCAGGACACAGTTGGATTTCTTTTTTGCCTTCTTCTTTTCCACGGGTGTTTTCCTATTTATCTGTCTGACCAGGTCATAGAAGATCTGAAAGAGAAAAAAAAACAAAAACAAATAAAAATAAGCTTGGTTCCATTGGTAAACATCTCCATCAGTCAGAGCAATCCTGGGAAACGGCTGTACGTTTAAGGCATGACATGAAGCTTCATTATTAAAACATAAAATTAAATAATCATTGAAGCTTTGTTAAGATCAGAAACATTGAGTCAGATTTTAAAATCATGGGTGCTTATGACAACAAAATAAAATCTTCAGCATCTTTCTGATTATTATATAGTGATTTAAGAGGTGATCTGATGTTGGACAGACTCCTGAAGCAGAAAAACCTATACAATGTGCATATTCCACAGATCTCAGCACAACTACAGCAACAAAGGAATTGTTGTGCTAATGCTGCCACACTGTTGTCTGAACAGAAAGTCCACAACTATCCGTCAGCCCACACAGCAGCTGGGCAAACTGATTCCTTCACAAACAGCTTTCTAACTGCTGAAGTCAAGGTAGGCTTTCTTTAGATGACTGTTTATTGTAAAACGAGACAAGCAAAGCAAAAATTTGATTGCAAGGTCTTGATCTGTGTTTTAATATTTATAATAACTGATATTACATCCATCACAGACAATCCTTACAGGTGCATCACTATAAAGTCCATGCTTTGTGAATCAGTTTCAAACCATGCAAGGTTGTCACCACTTTTTTTGTAGTACACTTTTCCTTCCACTCAACTTTCTACCAGTATTTTTAACCCAACTGCCAGCTGCTTTATTAATGACCTTTAGTAGCTTGCCCTCCTTGTGGGGAGAGCCAATAACTGTCTGCTCAACAACTGGCAAGTCAGCAGTCTGACTACATGGGCCATGACATAACCTTGCTTTCTAATCGCTTGAAGTATACAAGCTGTAATATAATGAATGTCACTTTTTTAATTGCATCACTAACAGACTTTGGTATAAATAAAGTAACCTAACTAAAATAAAAAGGTAAATTGTTGATATTCTGATTTACTGAGGTACATATGTAATAGTTTCTCATGACAAAAATAGAAAATACAAGCAAACGGTTTTTTAGCCAAGATTAATTAACATCACAAATGTTTGAGTACATGTATGATGACTAAACATAGGACTTAGTCTGTAGTCAAACATAGACCTTTCAAATTGAAATTGGTTTATTTCTAGAGAACAGCTACAGCAATAAAATCTGTAAGCATTGACAATATTTTTTGCAAATCCCTAAGCAATAACTACAACATTTTGGAAAATGTGTGCCACTAGGAAATGTTTGCAGTGCTCAGTTCTTTGTTTTCGTGTACTCACATCAAGGACGTTGATCTTTGACTTAGCAGAGGACTCTAAAAAGGCACAGTTGTTCCACTGTCTGGCCAGGTTCTGGCCCTGCTCCTTCCCCACAACGCGTTCGTCTTCCAAGTCGCACTTGTTCCCTACAAGAATCATCGGCACCTAGGAGAGAGACGATGATGCCCATTAACTTGTGTTATCAATAGGCTTAGAGATTTTTAAGTTACTTTATTCTTAACATCTCATTCTGTCTGGAGAGCTGCTTGTTTTTCTCCATTTATTCTGTTCAAGTCCGTCCTTCAACAGCCCGGTTTGAGATTTATTGGCAATATTTATGCATTTTTAATGACAACCTGTTGATCTGAAAATATGACCCAAGGTTCTTGTTCTGCAAGGACAACTGCACTACATCATGAATAATATAAATTCACTCACATCACAGCTTTATTTATAAATGCATCTTGGGGGAAGAAGAGGTTCGATACAGGATCCAAAATGGAAAGAATGTGCTTTACAAGACTTGAAGCACGTTAGAACACAACTTGATAAGGTCGATATGAAGGCCGACCACAAATATATCTAACACTTTACTAGTGTTAGTTCTAATTCCGTGGGAAGCAATCTAAAGCCTTTTGTCACAACTAAAAAAAGAGCAAAAGCGGCAGACAGTCATTATTATTATTTGAAATTAATGGTTTTCTTTTATCACTGCTGAACAAAACTACACAAATTAGTGTCTGTATGAAAAGCCAGCTTAGCAATGGGTGGGTGAGGGGAGCAATGCATAAAGATGGAGAAGACTGCTGTTTTTGGCATGTTCCCTGCTCTCATTAAAATAAACTGTACAAATTGTATTATGGAAAGTTTTTGGAATTTTTGAAGCCTCTAATATGGATGTTGACAGGTATATTTGTTAAAAATAAAAAATTTATAAATTTTACATTTTCACAACTTTTCTTCTCTGATTCAGAATCAAATAAAGAGAAAGCCAATAAGTCATTAGTGAAAGCAACTTCATAAAGTTCAAAAACTTTTTTAGGCTACTACCGTAATTGCTTTTAGTTTTGTTTCTCTGAGGAAAAATGCTAAGAAATTCAGCTGAATGTGGAATCTCCCAGATGAGCAGCCTTTCCTTCTTTTTACATTTAAATGTGCTTGCAAGAACTAAAAAAAAAAAAAGGTTGGAAAGGAAGAGCAAACATTACAGGCAGATACTGGGAACAGTGCGGGAGTCGGGATGCGTCTCATCCTGCCTGATGTTTCCTGACTGGCTATCTAGGGAGAACGCAGGCCCGGAGGAAGCCGAGGCAGCTCCGCCCAGCAGGGATAACATCGCTTTCCTTCCTGAATGCTTTCAAACACTTCAGCTGGATTCCATGCTCCAGCTGCTCTCTGGAACTATGGGATAGTGTAGGAATATTTTGTCTGATTTTTTTCCTACGTTAAACTTTGATTAAAGCACCAATGGTACCACTGTGTGAGCAGAAAAACATTCATCCTTTGGGTTTGGGAAAAGACATCAGCTTCTGTTACACAGTTCACAGGATATTTCTGTTTGTGCTCCAGTTTCGCAAACAATCAGCAGCACATGAGGCGCCAATAAAATCAGCTGAGGAAATCTATTTCTGGTTGATACATAGAAAAAAAATAATCAGCCTGGGAAATCCTGCCATGACTACTTTCTTCTGGTGTAGAAATAGCACACAGACATGTTCGGAGGAGATTTATAAAAAACAGGTTAGCATCTTAACATGAAGTTGAGAAGTTCCCCAATTTCTACACCGAGATGCATCACATGACAATGTAAAACTAGGCAATTAATTTATACTCCTCCTTTCTAACTATTCTGAGCAGGCGACAGGAAGCCTAGATGTTTAGATTAACCGTGCAGAGGTTGCTCCTTGATGCTTGATATCCAAACAAGCCCTCACGCCGGACTGCTGAGCAACATTTCCCCCCTGGGTCCTGAGAGAACCAGAGGTATGCCCTCCCAAGAGGGATTAAAACGAAACTGTGTGGAAGGGATGGAGGTTTGCAGAAAAGGGGAAAGAAAATGTCTAGCATCAGCAGAACAGAAGCCCACATTAGACTAATTGAAGAATTCACAAAAGCCACAGAAAATCTGTTCAGATGCCGTCAACATGCTAGAGACAGGTCCTGTCTAACAGAGAATGGCATGCTAAACAGTGGGCTGCAACAAGTCACAAGTATTGAGTTAGAAGTCACACAAGCAGAGCTGGAGATGGCCTGGAGAAGTCATAAGACCTCTCTTACATAACAGCTGCGAAAGGAAGTAGAAAGAAGCCAGCTTTTATCACGCTGGTGACCGCTCACTTCATTTTTCACTTCTGTTGAATTAGCTCTGCTACAGAGGAGGAATGCAACCTCGCTTTGTTCAAGGCACGTTTGTAAAAAGCTCTTATTTGAGCTTGGCAATAAACGTATGTGTACATTTTTGCCATCTTTGAAGTAAATGGTGCGTGGCGGAGCTGAAAATAAGAACAGCTGCTGCAGCAACCACATACTTTGCCTTCACTCTGCAACAGCATAGAAGCTTTGTCTAAATGAGAATAATCCTGACTTTTTGGGGGTGATTACAAGAAAATATGCTGAACATTTCCTTTGGTCATGCATTCCTAACTGGTGATAAACAGATGTCACAGCTATCATAGGTAAAAGCTTAAATCACCTTTGATATGAGTGGACAAAACACTTAGATAAGTCTGAAACTGGAGGAGTTTATATTACCAGAAATAAGATGTTGAACTGCTTTCCTGTGAGTTGAGGAGCCACCAATCCTGTGATCCATCTGTTAGCCCGAGGCTAGCCTTCTTTCCAAAACCACAAACTACTAATGAAGCACCACAGCCTCACAATCCTGTGTGATTCTGATGAGATGGGGCTTTCTCGGCACATCATCTCTAACAGTTCAATCACCCAGAGTGCCAAACCACAGTATGACCACAGGGAAAAAGGGGGAGGGAGAATAACAAGTAATAGGCTAAAGGGAGAATGTAGAAAATTAAAATAAAATGTGAAAACACAAAGAACTCTGGCAGAGATGTAGAAGAGACAGGAGCAACAAAAGGTGCAAAGCTTGGGCTATAGATGGGTCAAGGGAGAGACGGATAGAGAGAATGGGGAGAGAGCAAGAAAGGGGGTTATGATAACATTCGTTCCCTCCAAAGATCGCCAAAAAAGGGCATCTTAGATCCTGCTGACGCATTATCTGCTCCACCAGAAAGGGGACGGAGGGCTTACTCACTGCAACCGCCTCGAAATTTGCCAGATATACTGAGAGATGGAAATGTTCTGCTGACAAACAAAAAATTAGAAAAATAATGACAAAATATCTTTGTTTTGGGTTTTTTTCTCCTCTCGGTTACACACCCAAGCTATGGGGGAGGCTTGAAAGCAAATGAACACAGAACACTATATGGCAAAGTGAGGAGGAAGAATAGCTATGGGAGACAGAAATAAACTTTTTCAGGACTTTCCCTTTAGTGACCATCAGCATTTTTGCTCTTTGTTAAACACTGTCCAACTCATCCAACTATAAATAGAACCGTCTGTGCAGCCGACCCTGGGGACCTGGGACACTTGAGATGTAACACTAGAGAAACTGGGAGAGTTCATGTAAGAATCAGTGCAAGCTTGCGATATACTCACATCCTCTGTGTCCTTTACTCGTAGAATTTGTTCTCTCAGGTCTTGGAGGTCATTGAAGGTAGACTGTGCTGTGATGGAATATACCAGAGCAAAGCCTTGGCCGTTTTTCATGTACAAGTCCCTCATTGCTGTGAACTGTTCCTGTATGAGGAAAAAAAGCAAAGAAAGAAAGGCCATGAGCTCAAAACACAGAATTTATAAGGAGTCACTCGAAATACAGTTCACGTGTCAACATTTTCCTGACAAGACCAAAGTCAGATTTGAATGACCTGCTCTGGATCTTTACACAAAATGTAATTCTCTGCCAGTTCCATTTTATACATATTTAAAAGCAGAAAAAACTAAACTAAATAGCATTTCTTAGTTGAACAGATGTGCCTAGTTTAAAAGTTTTGTGATAAATGAAATCTTTGGTTTATGGACTGTTTGTCAGATTAAACAATATGCAATTTTAAAGTTCTCAGTATTCAATGGTCAAAGGAATTTATATGTAACAACTTTTCAGTTAAGAATGTGCATCAAGAGTAAAATGTAAAAACTCCCAAACTAGAGGAGATCTAAAAGAGAGTACAATTTCTTGGTTCTTGTTGAGTAAATACAGACTTCAAATTAGAAACCACTCAGCCAGATGTTCATCTTCAGAACAGTCCGGTGTCTGTACACACCAGTATTAAGATTTATTGGACTATTAAAAGTTGAGGGTTGTTTGCCTAAAGCAGTCCAACAACCATTTGTATTCTAGATGTTCATTAAAATATCTGACATAATTTTCTCTGGTCTAGCATTTTTTACAAATCCACAGTCTAGCAAAACCTTCCTTTAAAGTTAAAGTTCTGTACAAATGTATCTTTTTAATTACTTTCTATTACATGTTCAATAAATTGTTTCAGTACTTAAAGCAGAGATGGTTGTTGATTGGAAGAAAGTCAACTTACTGTGCCGGCTGTGTCGAGAATTTCAAGCATACATTGCTGCCCGTCTACCTCCACTTGCTGTGGTAACAGAAAACATAGCAACAGTGTAAGCTTCATTTGGGATCACTTAGTGCATTCACTGTTTAAACAGGCATACAGTTCATCAACTCAAAGAGGGCTGAAAACAAGCCACTAAAGGCCATCAAAGAAACAGAGGAGGCATCACATCAAGGTGATGTGAACCTGCAGAACAGATGCAAACAATCAGCCCAACCTAAGCTCCTCAGGAGACTCACCTTTCTGTACGAGTCTTCTATTGTAGGGTCATATTTTTCCACAAAGATTCCCTGTACAAACTGAACTGTCTGTTAAGAGAAGACACAAAAACAAAGTCAAATCAGTATGTTATCACAACTCCATAGGACGGCTGGAAGGAGCTCCTGAATGTGGGAGTTGCTTGAATCATGATATTTTCAGAGAAACAATCAAATTACAGGTGTGTTAGCTTTACCAACATGTATATATAAAGACTAAACCTGGTCCTTTGAGGAAGGTTGACATCCTCGAGTTAACCAGGTTCACCTGTTAGCATCCTAATCCAGGCAGTTCAGAGGATTAACCCTACTGACACCTGGTTGAAGCTAGCTAAGCACACGACATTTTACAGACATGGATGTTCTCAAAAAACATGGAGGGAAACTGTGTTCAGTTAACTTTATGTAGATCCAAATAACGTTTAAGATTAGCCTAGCTGTTTTATTTCAGTCAACAAGACACTTAAATGTATGCAAATAAAGTCAGAAAACAAGAAAGAAAAGCAAAATGTAATTTTCCTTCTAGCCATACAGGATCTCCACCACACTCTTTTAAAAGTCAGTCAAAATAGCTTGCTGTTTTATTAGCAAGTCTTTAAGGAAGCACCCTGCAGTGGAGTTAGAGGTTGGATAGACAGGAAGGAGACCAGGAGGACACACTTACCAAAGCGGACTTGCCCACACCTCCAGAGCCTAAAACCACTAGCTTGTATTCACGCATGGCGGGATTGCTTCACTGGTGAGCCCAACAGTCTGCAGTTGAGAAGCAAAAATGGGACACAAAAAAGAAGAAAATGTTAAATATGGAGAGAACTAAACAAAGGAAGAAGGTTTATACACACACAACATAAAATATCTGTTCTGTGAGTTTTTCTATTCCCGAGAGCAGAGATTCTAGTCATTCCTGGAAGTTATGGACAAAAAAAAACAAAACAATGGAGGGAACACCCAAAAGTGGAGCTGCATCGGGGTGGAGGAGGTGAAGACTATGTGATCCTTCCCTAACACAAACCAGCTGTGGTGAATATGAGTTAAAGGGGGTGGGGGGTTGGGATCCTTGGAGGAGATGACACACAGATCAGGCAGATATTCCTCCAAATGACACAATCATCTGGCGCTCACATACTGAAATACACCCTGCTGTCAGAAATGTTAGTCGTCTACACATTTCTGGACTGACAGGATAATATGGCATCTGTCTCCCGTGTGCGTTAAAAGAAACCAGCTGAGGGAAGTGGAATCTAAGATTGGAGGAAATTGTGAAATCACCAAAATACCCCTTTAAGGGACGGACTGGCTTGATGTCACTGGCTCACAGCAGAGTGAGAATCAGCCAACTAGGTCAGCACAAGTCTGGTTACAGAGACACGGAGAGGCTGAGCCCTGGTTCAGTAACTGGGCGAAGCTGGGATTTCTGATTCCTCATCTCTGCTGTGGCTATAGATTTAAAAAAAAAAAAGAACAATAGTAGTAGTTATTTTCCAACACCTAATCTTTTACAAAATTCTAAACTTTATTACAAAAATCTAAAAATGTTGGGGCGACACTATACAGCACTGTGAAAAAGTATTTGCTCCTTTAAAGATTTTTTCTTATTGCTTTTTTGTTGCATTTCAGATAAGACAGTTTTCAATAAATCAGACAAACATGAATAAGACTAGAAAATATTGTTTTCAAAACTGTTTTTACTTGTTTTAGTGTATATTGAAACATCTATCCTAAGCGGTCTTTGTAATAAGCAACAATGAGCCTTCACAATGCTGTGGAAGAGTTTTAGAGCACTGTTAGACAAATTGTTTTAATTTGGCCGAACAGCAGGGTTTTCCAGCAAGAAAGGTCTGTTTAATGGTCAGATTCAAGTCTGACCATTAAGTCTAACCTTTGACTAGGTCAATCCAAAACCTATATTCTTGGTTCTTTGAGCTATTAAGAATTGTACTCGCTGACATGAATCAGTTCTCACATTCTCATTCTTCTGTAAGGAAGTGAGTGAATGGTTTGAACTATTAAGGCAAGTCGCCCAGGTCCTAAACCAGCAGGGCTTCCCCATCAATCACACTACATTCATGTTTGACTATAGTTGTGTATTATCTTTTTTAACCACTGTGTTAACTTTAAGCAGGACTTAACATGACACAAACCTGACTTTGTTTCATCTATTATTGAATGTATGTAGATCAAAAGGAACAATGTGTTGGTTCTTGAAGTATTTTAACAAACTTACTGTTGTCAGAAAACTTATATTCAAGTGATTCCGTGATGCTTCAGGTCTGGCAGCAACACAATGTGTTTGGCAGCAGACACTGAACACTGGTTTGGATAAATTTTTCCCCTTTTCTTTATTAAATTATCATTTGCAGACTGCACTTTGTGTTTATTTCTCTTTCACAAAACTAGACATTTTCATGTTTTTCTTTCTTTTTTTTTTTTTTTTTAAACAATGTATTGGCTGAATATTCAATAAGACACCAAGGAAAAGCTCTCTCGTTACAGATAAAAATGACAGTGCTGAAAACCCAGAACCGTTATCTCATGTAGAGACAAACCTCAGTTAAGCAGACCAGGTCAGGTCATCTGCATTAAAACTTGCTATAAAAATCAGAAAGTAGCTTGTGTTAAAAATCCTGCTTCAAAAACAGCCACGTTTCCACAGTTTATAATCAATGCCTTTTTGCATCAAAAGCTAATCATAACCCATTCTGGAGCAAAGATCATCCCCTCCTACACTGTTCTTGCTGCAGCAAACGCCATCTAAATTCCCAGCGGGGGGCAAAAACGACTAAGGACCTCCATCTTCAATCACAAGCAGTGACCATGTGGGATATGAAGCTGGAACTGTGAATAATTCATATTCTCTAATCCTCAATGCATAAAGAGAAGTTCTCCTTGAACGATTAGGGAGGAGCAGCTGGATGGAGAAACAGGCATTTCATACACAGAGCAGACATACACACTGCTGCTCTTTGATGTAAACTCTCCCGCTCAGAGTCAAGTGTGTGCACAGCGTCACATTTACAAATGTCATAAAGGCAATGTCAGTCTGAGATTTAGGCTATGATTCACTTGTCAGTTATCTGCATGTCACGGTTCTTGTTTTAAGGCTGCAGACTGACCCTTGTTAAGACAGATGATGTCAGGGGTCTCCTTGGTGACGGATTATAATACGACAACGTCAGAGGCTGTCAAGGAGGATGCCTGCTCCCCATAAGAGTGCACCTAAACTAAACATGTTATTTTATTTAAATATCCTTGACATTGAAACTAAAGTGAAGTCTAATGTTTGAATGGACTTGGTTTGCAAACTGTGAATGTGCTTAAATGGAAATAACTATTTGGCCTGAGCGATCGGTCGTATGGGGTGCTTGACACCACAGGACTATTTTTCTGAGATGTGAGAATATATTTAAATGGAGACTGTATTTTCTACTAATTCAGGCTGCTACAATAGAGAGAGAGACTTTAACAGGTAGAGGTCATTTCGCTACACTGCCTTTGTTTCTGGATATGAAAAGCAGCTTCAGCAAATCATTTGGTTGATTTGGTGAAAAAAAAATTCCCCAGGTACTGACTGAAATAGATAACAGGATGTCTTAAATTATAGCAAAGCTGTTCCGCTTTATTCTTTGGAGCTTTTAACCCCTCTCTGCTATCCAGCATGCAAGATCTGGAAATGCTTGCAGGCTTTAGGAATCTCAGAGTTGAGGTAGGCATCTACATTATTTTGGGATAACACAAGGAGACTACTGTTTACAATTAGCAAAGCTAACTATGCTAATTTTAAATGAAGAATGCAAAGAAACTGTTTAAAATCCATCATCCTTAAAAGGTTGCATCTTAACCTGGCACAGAAGCACAGCAGGCAAACCCATTCAGTTTGAAATAAAATATTACTACTGAGATAATTTGTGTGGATGGAAAGGGGAGTTTTATTCGTAAAACCCCCTTTTTTTAACATCTGCTCTATCATACACAGGATGCAACACACGTAGAACCAATGCACCAATCATCATGCCAGAGATCACAATCATCACATTTTGCCTGATGAGGTCAAATACAGATAAAATTTTAATTTCCTGTTCAATAAATTAATCAAAATAAGGAGTTCTTTTTCATTTTTGGTCTATGAATACATTATCCAAGAGCATACATAACCTATGATGAAATTACTTAAATTCAGTGAAATCACACAAATGTTTAGGTAAGTGAGTGATGATGAAAAAAATCTTTTTTTCTATTTCTGATCAAAAAATAAGCCAAAAATCATACCTCAGGTAAAATCTCAAATCAGTATTGACCATAAAAAGGTTGTAAAAAGCCTGATTGGTACTTTGTCCACTCCCAATATAAATATTTAACAACCTCATGGCAGTGATGCTAAAAATAAATATTTTGAATGCCATTAATTATATTAAACGATAAACAAAATGGGCTAAAGAAATATATTGGTAAGTAAGAGCTTCACAAAAACTGAAGACTGACCACCAATTCCTGATTAATGCATGTTCTTCTAATATAGAGATTTAATTTGACTCCTGTCTATTCCATTTTATTTCAGTCTTGGGATTACTTTTGATTTTAACTCAAACTGAAATGATTCCCAATGTAAAAATGTAGCTCAATATTTGGTTTAGATAACGGAGAGTAACCTCGGGTCAAACAGATTAATCTCTCTGTGAACTTAAATCTCACAGACTGTAGTTGCTCTTTACTCTGGATTATAAAGAGCTCCCTGTTAAATGTTAAGTCAATATTTCTGAAAGAAGAACTGATATTGATGTGACCATTCCTTATACATAATTTTATGCTTACTCTGGTAAAAAATACAACCAAAAAAAAAAAGAAAAATTGTAACCCGGGTGTCAGATTCAAAAGCCACTTCTTCCTCTTGTTACTATTGTCTCTGTGTTAAAACAGTTTAGAGAGAAACTAAGGCTACGTCTCGACTTTTGATATGAACATGATTATGCAGCTTAGGAACAGAAATTAATCTGAGAGGAAAAGATCATGAAGTAGGAAATACGTTCAAGTAGCTGACCTTGAAGTGTGATGCGATACCTTAATTAACTCAACTTTATATTCATCTAGCTTTTCTCTAGAGCCCACCTAAGTTAAATCCGTCCTTCAACACAGAGAAACAAAGCCATTGGAGAGCTCTTCTTCTGTAGCTTCATCTGCATAAAAACATTCATACCAGGAAAACCGTCACACAAAACGCTCAACTCTTTCATCTGCCTGCTGGGACCGTCTCACCACACACAAACACACACGGAGCCATTTAAGGACAACAGCTTTTCAAACCAAATCTCTCTCTTCAGTAACCTCAATGACACACTGTCATCTCCAACAAAACAAACACAGTATAGCCGTTCCTCCGCTCTAGTAGTAACCCCAGCAAATAAGGAGCGAGGGAAAGCCGCGTGTCATAGAAAACGCTCTCCACCGAGACGCCACTGCATCAACTCACCCAGCTGGAGCTAAGGGTATGTGTCCATCTAGGGTTTGAAACTGGATTAGGTGGCGCTGGTAGCAAGAGTCTCGACAACATTCAGGAGGAGACTCTGTGACTTAACTCTTAACATTCAGGAGCAGCTATTTCCGGGTGCACTGAGGCCCATCAGACCGTAAGGAAGCTGTCAGTGTGACTGACTCAGCAGGATGGGATGAGTGGCAGCTGTCCTCTGCATCTCCTCTACAGAGCTGATGGTGGAAATGTAGGCATCCGCTGCAGACAACTCCTGTGTGAAAATGCTAACCTGGTAACCCACATGCCACAACAAGGGGCATAGCCGATGAGAAAAAAAATTATTTTCAGGGTTGACTTAGTAGCTGCAGCTGTAGAGAAGAGCGTAGTTACTTGTTACTACCACAAACACCACAGTTCACATCGCTGGTTCAAACAGAGCTAAAAACACAAAATTAATTGGATTAAACAGAACAAAAATGATCAATTACTGAATTATGATTAAGCTGACAGAATACCAACATATTCATTTTTAGCAATCTAAGAATGTAGTGTTGTTTCAAACATCACTTTAAAATGTTAGTCTTTTTTTCCAATGGATCTACTCTGATCAGTGATCGGACAACATTCTTCTGTTTTTTGTGCTGTAATACTTGGAAGAAATACGGGGATTGGTCAAAATAACAGTCAAAAAAAGCCTGAAATCTCTGCATCTCTACAAGTGCTCAAAGTCACCAATAATGTTTTTTAACGATATAGGTGTGCACAATATAGATTGAGAAAATATCATTAGTGCAATGTGAGTGTGTGCAATATTTATATCACAAAAGACAGTGGAGTGAAAAAATCCTTTTGGCCAATATTCAAGTGTTGTGAACTTGCATTTTGCATGACAAAGTAATATTTAGTCAGTTGGATAAAGTCCCACAGCAACAGATGCCAGACACAAACAACATTTCCCAAAATGCTAAAGGTCGCAGAGTGATGGAAGCACAGGAGAAAGAGAAGGGTGAAAATAGGAACATTTCACCTCATATTGTTGCAATATTTACCAATATAATCACCACAGCAATAGTTTCTAATACTATTCAGCTTTATTATACTATTTAGTCCATAAGTAACTGAGCCTTTTAATTGGAATTAAAGCAAATTAACTCAACTCTGTGTCTAATTTACTCTAATTACTTGCATTGTTCTTTCTTATAAAAATCCCCAGGAAGGAGAGAATTTACAAGCCAATAAAATACACCAGTTAACACCAGAGGTAAAGCAGCTCTGAAAGAAGAAATGCTGTGCTTTCAAAATAGCGGCAAATTCAGGTAGATTATCTTTGCACATAAAACATCTAAATTCAGGAAACACATACATCTGACTAACGATGTGTTTCTGATCTCCCCCTAAAACTGAAGGACTAAATTACTCATTCTGCACATGCATTTAAAATATTGTGATAAAGCAACTTGTGTTTTTCCTTCAGATCCACTATGTAAGAATGACTCAGAGCAAAACAGCACCTAGTCACCAGAGAACTTTGCTGTGGCATGATTATGACAAAAGGTTTGTAACTGTCAACTGAATGCATCTGAGTGTCTGGGGCACTGACCTGTAACCACATCCTCTTTCCAAAGCACAAGAAGTTTCATGCAGAAAGGATGGAAAAGAAGTAGCTATCAGCTAAAATAACTCTCAGTCAATGTTCCTGTGCAAGACCAAGACGGCAGGTACAAGAAGGGAGATAGATGGCATATACTTTAGGGTAAAAGATATGAGATACAGAATGTAGGGAAACTAAGATTTTGAAACAAAAAGTTTACACTTTCTCTCACTAAAGGTTTACACGGAAGTCATCGTGGATCTTGTTTCAACCTCTACCAACAGGCCGCTTCCCAGAGAGATCTGCTTTACAGGCTAATATGTGATACAGCTGACATGCCTGTGTGCTTACAATTTCACAGTAACGTGCACACCTTTCCTGTTTCACATTACTGTCGCCGCTGCTAAGACACCTAGCAACAGACCGACACAAACCGTGGGGTCGGACAAGAGAAAGCCGCTGCAGCGCTTGAGTTGTCTCACTGTGACTACCTAATTTGCTTACGGCTCCGGCATATGCTTATCACTCCAGGTCATGCTAAATCCCTGCAATCTGTGGCTCTGACAACACCATAGAGCAGTAGCCAACACAACGACAACACATGATTAGTAGAGGTGGACCAACTGATCACTAGAGCCAACTTACAGTGCTGCTCTCATGCAAGGTTCGTCTTGAAAAAGAGGCTGCAGATCCCATCTGGTTCCTTACTATTAGGTTATTATTATTAGGAAGATTTGTGTCTCTTCATAAAACAATAATTAGTCACCACCTCACTTGAGCACAGTGAATAAATTAAAAGCCAGGCACATCTCTGGACAGCTAAATGTTGTTTTGCCTACTGGGGGGCTTTGGTCTACCAAAAAGGAAGTTAACCCTAATATTAAGCAAATCTTTAAAGAAACCTGTGAAACAGCAAGACCATAATTCTTAACTGTAATAACCTTTCATTTAAGAAATGAGACAGAAAATATTACTTATAAAGGAAAACGTGTAAAAGTCTTATTATTTTGTCTGCCCACAGCATCCAATTTGCTGATTCTGCAGATCAGATCGCCCTTATTTAATTCAATCAAAGAATAATTTCACCGCTTACAGATTAGATTCATCTGAAAAGCTGCTTAAGTTTGCTTTTCTACATCAAAGAAAAACTAGATTTCTATCATTTAATTTTGAGTATCCAACTTGGTAAATTTGCTTTATAAGTTCATTATATTTTATGAAATCTACGTGATGCAGGTACCATTGTGAAAGTATTTTTTCTGCCATTATCCCAGTGATGCTAG
Source organism: Xiphophorus couchianus (assembly GCF_001444195.1). Taxonomy (NCBI): domain Eukaryota; kingdom Metazoa; phylum Chordata; class Actinopteri; order Cyprinodontiformes; family Poeciliidae; genus Xiphophorus; species Xiphophorus couchianus. The sequence goes on from NC_040247.1 coordinate 10,074,992, forward strand.
TCAATTAGATGTTGGCTGACACCAAACAAATATGCTTTGTAAATCCCTCAAGCTCGGCGGCATTGGCCGCCGAAAAACACCAATCGGTCGATTTATTTAACCATAAAATTAATCAAATTCTGTTTAACTCGTAAGCCTGCTTACAGCTAAATCCTACCCAACACTACAAATCTTCAATCTGGGTAATTAAGGACAACATCTGTTTACGGGCAATCTAGATTGAGGCAAGCAATCAGCCTAAGTCCCGTTATGAAGCTTGTTAGCGAAATGCCGCTAACTAGCCAGCTTAACTGACTGCTGCTCACACCGTTAGCTGCGGCTCGTTAGCAGCCGAGCTAACCAGCCGACACATTCCTTTCCTCTGAGTGTTACCAAAACACAGCCAAGCCTGTCAGAAATGTCCGGCGCCCGAGCTCGTTTAGTAATTCAAACGTCAACCAAACATAGGAGGTTGTTAATCAAACCGAAATGCTCTACATTTCCCCAGAAAATGACATAAACCGATAGCTAACGTTACCTGCCCTTCCGCTTGGCCTTGACTAAAATGGGGAGTGCTCACTCCGGTTTTTACTTGAAGACAATTCTTCTCTCTTAGCCCCCGACAAAATGAAACAAGCGCAGCGCACTTCGCTTTATCGTGTCCGCTCCTGCAAACGTCCTCGCCGCGCTCTCCGTCGCGACTTATCTGACCGCTTATTTGACCACGTAGTAAAGTTTGGCAGCGCAACTCACCGTCTCTGGCTCGCTGTCTCTCGCCGCTCCGCAAGTGTCAGTTCGTGAGTTCTCCTCCAGCGGCGGCGGCGTCTGAGAGCGCAGGCAGCGGACGTCACCCGGACCGTTTCTCGTTTTTTTTTAAAGGGCATGACACATGGGCCGACACGAATACACACAATAACTCAGTCATTTTTAGACACATGTGAAAACATTGAGTGTGCATGACCTCTCTTTTACTTTTGTTTAGCGTGCACAGATCAGCCCTGTTTAGAAAACAGGATAGGATTTGTTACTTTATTTATGTTTTTATTATTATTATTACCTACCTAATAATAAAATAGCCAGGTATGTGTTGTGTGGTCTGAATATTACTTGTGAACAACTCTAGTAAGTATGAAAAAAACATGGAACTGCAACTGTCAAACACATGGATGGCAGTGTCATGCTAAGGGGTATAAAGCAGATAGAAGGAAGACAAACCTGCATGTTTTGTGTAGCTAATCTCTAGAGAATTTGCTGAGAACTCAATTTAAGGTTTTAAAAACCGATAAGCAAATAAAAAAAAAAAGTACAAACTGCATGGTGGTGGCAGAATCATGATGAAGCTATGTTTCTCTGCCAGTGATGCTGGTGAATTATCCAAAGCAGGTGGAAATTTTAACCCTGTTGGGTGTTCCCACTTGACAATGGTCCGAAATATACACCAAACTGGTTTTGGAAGGGATCTGCGTAAAAATCTGTTTAAACTCGCTGAGGTTTCAATCAATGAAACAAAAAAACATAAAAGAAGAAAGTCTAAAAAAAAAATCCAATGGTAAAATGGTGTCAATTACATTTAATGAAGCTAAATCCTCTCTTATGCATATGCACTTTTAGCTAAGCAGGATTTCTTTTTCTTTTTTTTTGCAGAAGCTATGTCCTTAAAATATATTGACATCACATTATTTGTTTTATTTTTAGTCGTGGGAAATACCAATACACATTTTTCAGAACTAGTGTGAAATGATGTTTGGTTATCCAGTTGAAATACAGCAAGTATCAGCAGTCTCAGGTCTTTTCTTTACGGTAAACATTTACTTTTTCTAAACAGACAGTGTGTTTTGAAAATATTTATAGCCCTAAAACTGCTTACATTTTCTCAAATTATAACCACAAACCTCAATGTAGTTTGCTGTGATTTTTTTTCCCCTGATAGACCAACAGACACATACTTATAAAAAGAAGGGAGAATGACACATTTTTCAGTTTTTATAAATAATATTCTGGGAAGTGTGTCATGCACACTTTAGTGTATAATTTTGCTTCCACTTCACTGAAACACATAGTTTATGTTAGTCTATCTTTTACGATACATCAAAATTAATGGATTTAAAATGACAAAATATCAAGAAGTTCAAGCTATATTTGTATTTTTGCTTGGCACTGTACTTGTACTCTTTGCAATGCTGTTAGGCAAAATTAATGCCCATTTATATTTCAAAAACTAATTTAGAAGATATTTTGATTCAAAATTTCTTGATTCTAGATATTTTTTAAATACCATCAAACACGTTGTGGTTTTCAATGCTTAATGGACGTCCTTCCTTTAATCATGAGCCAGTTTATCTTCTCATGACAAAAATACATCTTCTACAAGTAAAAATTTGCACAACAAATTCACAATAGGTTTTTCTGCTTTTGATGATTCAGAGACTAACCAACATCCTTTAACATCCGCTTTTCGAAATGTCCTTCACATGCAAAATGCAGGACTACAACCACGCAAAAATGCAGGTGAAGTGCTCCCTCATGTGTCACTTGTACAACTTTAACGAGAAAGCTGCCCAGTTGGGAAAAAGAGAAATTTTGGTCTTGGTGCTTTTAGAAGAGTTCCCTCTAGTGGATAAACTGAAACCTGCCAAGGCAGCAGGCCAAAATATTAACATGTTACAACTGAATCTTGACCCAAAACTGAATGGTACAGCAAACATTTAACAATTAATATCTTTATTGTACCATTGTACAATCTGTTATACAGATTTAATACATTACACATCAATCCCTTGCTTGAGTTGCTCTCTTGAAATGAACTGCCGGTGCCATTCTTTACCCTTAGCAGTATTTCTCGCACTGTGTTGAATGGAAAAAGTACTATCACAGAAAACAGAACAATTTGATATAACTCTTTACAATCTAAAACAAATAATTCACCCAAAAACAAACTACTTCAGAAATGGATCTGTTTCTGAAAGAAGTTTCCTTATTTTACCGAATAAAAGAGGAAGGCCAGCACAGAGTTGCTGGCCAACTCAAGCATATGACATAAAAGGCAAAAAAAAAAAACTGACATAAATGAATACAAGCCAAACTTCTTTTACGTTTTAGAAATGTCATTATGTTTCATGTGTGACGTGTTTTTCTGAGATTCAACACCATCACAGCTCGTCTGTAAGGATATGTATGTCACACCAAAGCAGAAAGTGCATCTCATTGTCACAAATAAACAGCTTTCACCCCAAAGCTGTTCCGAGCAACACAGATGCATGTGAAAAGGCTGAGAATGGCAAAAGGCAGATCTGTACATCTCATAAAAGAAAAAAAATGAAGATGAGTTCTGTCCTTCGCTCCCCGTAACAGATCATGAGGTCATGACAGTGGGTATAGTTTTTAACAGAAAAATAAGATGACAGTCTGCACCTTCATCTCTTCTTTTTATCTTCAGCAAGGAATTTTAAAAAATCTAGTGGATAAAAGAGGGGAGTGCGGCCCTCTCACTGATATTGTCTGTAGTCCCCAAAGGGAGAGGTGGGAATGGGAGCAGAAGAAGGTTCCTCGGCAAACTGGGGTCCTGAGGAGGAAAAACAAACATAAATATGAGAGCAATGTGGAAGCCGATCGGAAGTTTGAAACAACAAACATCAGACGTTTGAGCACACTGCATGTCAAAACCGTTCGCATCGCACTATCACATGATTGTTTCACTCTGTACTCTGGATATTGGAAATTAAAAAAAGAAAAAGGGATTAACCTATTTTAGCCTAAATTTCTTTTTCAAATTCTGATTGATAAAGTATATTTAATTTCCCATTTTCAAAACTGCTGTTATTTGAAATATATGTATATATCATTACTGTGAAATAATACTCATCAAGTTTGGAAACATGCTACAGCTATAATCAATATTTGTCTAATGACACAGTTGCTTTATTTCATTTTTAAAGTTGGTATAAAAAAAGAGGTTGTAAAATCAAAATTCTAAACTTACAAACCCTTTTACTAACAAAAAAAATCACTTTCTTTAATCCAGAACTGTAATTCTTCTTTTTGAAAATTTATTCAGACAGAAAATGTTATTTTTAAATACACAGTGATAGTATGTGTCACTATCAACAATAACCATATCTTTTTCAAAAGTTCTTTGTGAAAATTTGTCAAAGAAGTTAACTCATGTTTTGTCTCCCCTCCAATTTCTAATACTGTCATAACCTTACACTATTGCTGGAATAATTCAACCTTAGTTTTTTGGGTTTGTCAACTCCTACAGTGTTATCAATGTTTTAACCCCCACCAAATAAATCAAATATTTGGTTGGCCGGCATTTTATGTCCCTGGATTAAATTAGAACATTGAACATAATTCTAATAATAAACCTGTTGTTAATAACATCTGTTTCCATTTGCCTAGAGACGAGAGATTGTTTTGTTTGAGCCCTATCAGCAGGAAGGGACGTTACTAACTCTGTTACAGTAAAGTAAACATACACGTCAGGTGATGAGCAACCAGAAGTAAAGCTGGCTTACAGTCAACATTTTTTCCTTTGCCAAATCAAACAACATCCTTCATATTTAGCTCAAGCAAGCTGAAGTGATTCTAAAGTTCACATCAAAATAATCAGATAATCAAAATAATCTTTCAGAAGGGCATTTTAGTTAGAATACAGACGCTTATATTCAGGTATTTTCACATCTAAAACTTGATTTTACACACAATGTTAAACAATGTTGGAGAGCTAATGAAAAAAGCACTTTTAACAATTTACTCACCAGTTGGGAACTGTGCAGAAGCAAACCTTGTAAGTAAGATTCCAGCACCTTCTATCAAAGCCAGCAGAATACCGCCCATCGCTGCTGAGCCCACCATGGCTACTGGTCCATCTGTGGGCACAAGAAACAGCTTTAACACAAGAAACTTGTAGTTCAGAATGAAAAAAATAATAATTAAATATAAAATTAAAAGCAAAATAAAAAAATCTGACATTTTTAAAACGTCCGCTTAATGTACTCACTTCTGGCAGCGAGGATCGCACCCGTCATGGCCCCACTTGTTATTGAATTCCAGGGATCCTCTTTGCCTCGCACTTTTACTAAACCACAGTCAATCATGGAGAAGAGGCCTCCCCACACTGCAAAGCTACCTGAAAAACACAGACACACAAAAGAATAGAGAGAAAACTGAAGGCATTGACTGACTGTTTACATGATTGCAACTGATTGCAGCAAAAAGCAAAACCTTAAAGTACTTTAGACCACAGGACAATGAGGTCAGTTAAGAAAAGCTGAACTGTAAATGTGTTAGTGATAAAAAGGGAACTAGATTGCAGACAATGTTTGTAAAAGAACAACTTGTTTTGGGGTATTTATTCTTACCTCCTAGTTGTGGAGCTCGGGTCTTGATGGAAGTTAAGCTCCCCCTCATTCTGTGGCTCATCCCCTGCAAACAAGAGCACCAATAGCATTGATTAGTGGAAACCGATTCTCAGCTCATATTGGTAAAAACTAAAAGATGGAAAAACAGAACTTTATAAGTGGAATGACCATGTTTCAATTCAAATAAACACAGACCAAGGCCCCATTCATAAATCATAGTATCCTTGAACAAGTCTCAGAGCCACAAGGCCAGTGTGTTTAATGCCAGTGCTGGCTTTTTGAAAGTGTGTGATTAAGAAAAAGTCTGTAACATACTGTGGCTTGGTAACTCACCGAAGGTGCATTTCTGAAACCTTTCACTGCCTGAAATATTCCTCCTCCAATGGCTCCCATGGTGAAAGCTCCACCACAGTCGTCCACAATTCTCCAGGGGCTGAAAGAAGGAAAGAAAGTAAGTAATATAACAAATATAAAATATCTTGAGTCTGAAGTCACATTTAAAAAATATCTGAGATGCTGTTTGTGTGTCAGTTACATAAAGACACTCTGGGGAATATGATTAAAAATATCAACAGCATAATCTCACCATTCTATCAAATTAAAATGCATGAAAATTAAACCATTTACATGAGCAGCCTACAATAATTCTTACATTTCTGATTTCAAGGTTTCCAGGCATAACATCCAAGATGACTACAATAACAGTGGCTAAATACAGACAACACCGACTGCTGCACAACTATAGGAAATTACGCTACAGCAATTTTATTGTTAAATGCAATTATTTAACAATAACAACAGGGCAATAATGTGCAAAAAGCTTGAGTCAAATTTTTGCTCTTCCTCTTTCTAAAACAATCTTAAGCAAAATTCCTTCAAAATTGCTTCACAAACACTAGTTTGATTTAATTTCAATCCACAGAGAACAGAATGGTCAACTTAGGGAAGATTCATTCTGTATTATTTTTTTCTTTATAGCATATATGTATTTTGTTATATTTAAATAATTTAAAAATACTTATCAAACCTCCCTCAAATTAAAAAAGAACACTGTAGATATTACAGATAAACCTCTCTTAAATTATCATGTCCTATTTAAGTAAAGAATGTTTATTCATAAAGAATCCTAAGCCACAAAGCCCAGAGGCTACAAGCAGCCAAAGGTTCATTTAAAAGATGACATATAATCAGGAGCCTAACTATTTAGAGCCCTGTAGGCGATGCCCTTAATGATTTTGTTTAAAGAACAAGAGAAAAGTAAATACAAATTTTTTAAAAATCTCTGTGCTATTGTTTGATTGGAGCATTTTATTTTACCAGTAGAATTTAAAATAATTATTGATTCGCAATAAATAACACAGGCAGCTGATTAGAAATGCCAATATCTCCTTAAGGTGATATAAGCTAAGGGGACTTCTATCACCTTAAATGTTCGAGTCAATCTAACGCGAACATTTAATGTGACGTTAAGCTTTTTAATTCTAAACTAGTAGCTATAAACTGTAACCATAGAGGAAAAATAAGTATAAAATTCAAAACGATCGTTTCCATTTTAAAAGCTTAAGAAAATAAACCTTTAACTCATCGGACATGCTTTGATAAGTAGTTTTTGTCACAACTATGATTACATTTCTCTACATAAAGGTGATCTAAAAACTCTACGACGCCAAATCCGGATTTAAACCTCCCTTTACATGTACATTCAAGTCAAGCATACACCGAAAAATAAACCTGTTACATTGTGTCGTAATCGTGGATAGTTAGCATGGAGATGGCTAGCTAACCGGTCTAACAGCTCAATCAACAATAACTGAAATATTACCCCCAACAGCAACTTTTATATTAGCGGTAACAAGAAAAAGCCGACGATGTGCAGTTTCTTGTTCACATTCTGTTACTCTTTAGTCACTAAATGTTTTACAGTGACATGTGGGCGAAAAAGCCGACAAGGTCACTAACAACGTGATTCTAGCCATGAAACCTGATGTTAGCGCACTCATCCTATTCATTTGCTATGGGGTGTTAGCATTACAGCTAATGTTAGCCAGCTTACCGATGCTGATTAGATGTTTCAAATATCCTACAGACGGTAACATTGTCGACAACAATAGACACCGAACAAGATCCCTATTCAAATTTAAGCAACTACCGTGTTTTTTTTAGCTGACGTTACTAAAACAGTGTTTTTGTTGTTTTAAAACTCACCATGGTTCTCTAGCATACTCCTCCATTTTGTTCTTTCGATGTTCCCCCCTGACGTAAGTTCTCCTTCGTCTTTTTTCTATTTTGATTGGGTAATCGCAAACCAACTTTGAAATTGAATACTGCCCTCTATCGAGTAAATGTGTATATAGTCAGGTTTACTCTGCAGTTTACAACTCAGAAAAATGGAAAATTGTGCAAGTTAATATTTTTTGTTACTAATTTCAGAAAGTGTATCTCAGTAATACAGATTAATGAAATATAGTTAATTCAATTCAAAAATAATTTATTTATTCCAAAGGGAAATTCGTATCATATACCTCATATTATCTCAGTATCTTCAAAGAGTTGTAGATTGTGATATTTTTCAGCAAAAAAAACATAAAACAGTATTTAATGGAAACAGGGACTCATCAGATATATGCTATTTTTTCACCAAATAGCATATCTCTGAAATTAGTGACTATTATTCTCCATTTGTAAAAACTGTTGGAGCCTTTTCTATATAAGATTTTTAAAGAAATTCACACACAATGTGTTTTTATTGCAGATTACAAGTAAGACAGTGACTCAAGAGCTGTTTTAAAGTAGAATCTTTGTTATATCTTTACTTTGCATCTGAATGATTTATAGGTGAGATTTCAATTGAAAGAATGTGAACAAAAATATTCATCACTTTAAAAGATTTGTATTTAAACTGGTTTTCATTGGTCAGTCCATAATATAAGCATAATTAAATTCTGGCATCTGCTTACCTTGGCAATCATGTCTATTATCAGGATTTATACTGCTGAAAGTAATTCAAACATTAAAAAAGCACTGCAGAGGTGAGAAGGTTCAACAACTTAATGTTAACCAGATCTATTCTCACTGTATCAGTTTGAAAAGCTACTCTATTTGATCCAGCAGGCATATCATCAATGCTTTCATGCATTTCCTATTTTTTTAAACTCATTTTAGCAGTGTAGAAGGTCAGTTAGATAAGCACGATGCATGTTTTTACACATAATCAGCTATTTGCTTATTGTTCATATCAATTTTCAAGTGTTTTACAAAGCATAAATGTGACTTGCAAAGTCGAACCTCAATTAGTTACATCTATGTAACATTGTGGTTATAGCTACATTTTTTCCACCCCTTTTAAATGACTATATTTTCTGGAACCCCCTCTGCTGGCTATGAGTCAGTAAGCTCAACATTTTCATTCCTTCCCCTTTTTTCCTCCATCCGATATGAGCGTTGCTGGTCAGAGGAGCAGCCACAGCCCAGACACACAGCTGGCCTGCTGCCCACTATTAGAAAGGGGGAAAGGAATGGTTCTAAGGAGCGAGCCCTCATTGAGAGATGACCAAATACGGTCAATTCATGGATACAGAGGCTGAGGCAGGGTTTGGAGAGATAAACTGAGCTGTTGTTGCTGCTGTTCCCCTCTGCTCCTCCAAGCCCTCTGGATGACGGTCACCATTTCAGACAATTTAGATGGAAAATAATTCATGCTGTTTATATGACAGGTACAATCAGCAAGATAAGGAGCAAATGTCATGCATTAGTGTTTGGCAATTTACAGATGATATGAAGAGTGTTACAGACACGTTGTAAATATGTTTAAAGACCAATACTGCAGACTATGTGTTTGCTTTATATAAAGAAGGGGGAAAAAGATTGATTTTGTTCTGCTACCAGCTTTTAAAACAATGCAGTAAATTTAAAGAGTTGTGAAGTCATTTCAAGCACAGAGCAATAACATTGATGCTATCACCCTCAAGGCTGTAGCTCTCCATTTCACACTTGTGGAAAAAACCTCACTGGTCTCCAAACAACGAATATGTGGAACAAGGTGGCCATCATACAGAGTTGATGAGAACATGGTTGGAGCTAAATACTGGTCAATCCTGGAAGAAAAAGTTTCAGAGGATTCATATGACTTCAGAATAGCAACAGTAGCTCATAAAGCCAGTTACATTGGAATGGCTGAGATAAACATGTTTTAGAATGGTCTAAGTCCAGACCCAAATCCAATTGAGAATGTGTAGGAAGATTTAAAATGTGATATTCAACTATTTTTCCAACACATCCAACTTAGAACATGTTCAAACATTAGTCTCCACTTCCACAAAGATACATTGGACTCTCAAACATATTCACTTAGATATTTGGATATAAAGAAATGGCATGCTTTTTATATTTTCCTTTATGAAAAAAGTCATTTGACTTATGAATCTAGCACTATGAGTTGCTCTGTCTCCTAATTTTATGTAGCATCAAAGTCTGTTCTTGTTGTGATGTGACAAAATATAAATCCAAGGTTTTGCAATATGTGGATTCATGCAGACTAAAAAACAGCTCAAATGTATCAAACACTTAACACAAAATTCATTCATATTTATTTCATACATCAGGCAGACATAATTTTACACTCACAAACATACCAGGATCTTTTAATAAAGGCATACAGGCTCTGTCAAAGACACATATGTAAAGAAACGCGTGTGTTTATCTTCAGATAGCTCTGATTTTAGCTCGCCACATAGTGTCAAGTTCTGCTCAGGCTGATATTTAGATTAAAATTTAAACCAGTAAAAGGTTAAGACATGAAGCAGTATTAAAAGAAAGTTTAGTCAGATAACAAAACAGCCAGGCTAGAATGATTCTCTGTAAAATATATCAGATACTATAGGACCATTCACTCTGTCTGATAAATGGCAATATGCAATTATTTCCATTGTAAAAATCCCTCATTATGTTTCAGGATTTCTCTGGACTGTCTGAGATGTTTAAAAAAAGACATGACACCAAAAATAAAACGGTGTTCATGATCTTGTTTTGTTCGGTTTTGTTTCGGTACTCAGATTTGCTAAAGTTTGGTTCTGTGTTTGTTAATTCCCTGATATTTCCACCCAGTTGAACACACCTACAGCTGTGGGGCCTCCACTAATAAATAAGGGGTCAAATTAATGTTCAGTACATCAGTGATAAACTTTTGTTTAAGCAATACATTTATAGTTATTTGAAACTAAACTCATCCCATGCTCCCACCTCACTCAACTTAACTCATATACAGTGGATCAAATAGAGGTTTACAGAGCCTTCTTCAAATACACTGGATTTATTTTTAAAAAAGAGACCATAATGAATCAGTTCAAAATATTTACTACCTTTAATGTGACATGTTACCATATATCTGTGTTAGGGAGTACATTCGCTAAATGACAGCATTTTCCTCAAAAAAGCCATGTGGTCTTATGGGACTATCTGGAGTCCCCGAAACTTTAAGAGAAAATGTTTTAAGGTCTGATAAATTATAGCCTCACAGCATGGTGACATATCAGTGTGAGGAGATCAACATTACGCAGATATTGCAGTTTTGCCAAAATATGTCTTAAGCAATTATGCTATGAGGCTAATAAAATGGGCCTCAATTTCTAGAGATCAATTTCTCCGGAAAATTCTGCAAGCTCACCTCAAGAGGGCTGTGGACAATCTGGTAGATCATTAAAATGTTGCAATGGAGGTGGACAGCTTGATGCAAAATATTGATAATATCGATACCAAGTCGGTGTAAGTATTGGCTCGGTAACATGATAAGATCAATATTTTAGTTTTAGATTCCCTCTTGAAATGTTTGTATTGTAATTTGTCAACTCCAACTCAAAAATTATTTTGTTTCGATTTGCTCTCAATTTATCATTTCTTGAATTGTATTTAGCAAAATAAATAAAAAAAGTTGTTTATGTATTGTTTTTGTTTAGTTTGTACTTATTTAGTATTTTGTAGACATCTATAAACGTGATCCATATTCTGTCCAAAGTTTGATTTCATTTTATTTGTAAAGGTTATGTCACAATAAAAGTGGAAAACAATTTGAAATGATTTTTCATTGTTTTCTTATTTTTCTACAAAAAGGTACAATTTCAATAAGGCTGTGTAAACCTGTGATATCCACTGCACACACCAACATGTTATATGATCAGCTTCATATTATATAGTGCAAAAAAAAGCATCAATATGAACTGAAAAGGCAACATTTCATGGCACTGTCTGTAGAGACTTGCATCACTTGTTCTCCACAGAGTCCATTTGGTCCAGTGTTTGGGGGGAGAAATCTCAAAGAGGGCAAAAAGCTCACATTTCCCCCTCCTTCCTGATGCACTGTTCTTCATCAAGGACTTTTATCTCCTGTGATGAGATGTGTGTTCTCCCTTTCTTTTTGTTCTCTGAATTTTACATCAAGAAGTGTTACTGCAGCCATTTTGGTACTGGCACCTGTGGGGAGAATAAGATGTGAGTCTATCTGAATGAGATGATCTGTCTATAAATACGTCACACTGCTCCTACCTTCTTTAGCTGCTTGATGTTGGTTCCTCTGATCGAGGCTAGCAGTTGGTCCCTTGAGTTCTTGCCACCAGAGGAGCGGTCTCCATCCATCATGGGAGGTGGAGGAGGAGGCGGTCCACCACCTGGAGGAGGAGGAGGAGGTGGAGGAGCAGAACCTCCAGCTCGTTTTTTGAGAGTCAGCTTAGGGGAAGGCATGGGCGAAGGAATTGGAGAGGGTTTTGGGGAAGACTTTGGCGAACTCTTCAAAGACCCTCCACCTCCTGTTTTGGGTACCTCGAGGGTCCCTTTTTTCTCACCGTTGGCCTGAGCCTGCTTCTGCTCCTGCAGGCGCCTCTGTCTCTGTCTGTCCATGTTGCGGCTCAGGATGTTGGTGGTGGTCATCCTCGGCCCTGCCAACTCAAAGTGGTAGCCCAGTTTGAGCAGTGTGGTGTTGTCCTTCAGGATCTTGATCATCTCCATCTCAGTCTTCCCGCCGCATATGTGGCGCTGGTTCTGAAATCGAAGCTCCGTCAGCGTGGCGTTGTAGTGCAGTGACTGGATCAGAGATAGGATGCCCTTGCCGGTGAGATGGTTGGAGTCCAGGTTAATGCTGGTGATGGTCTTGTTGCTACGCAGCATGGCGGCGATGGCGTAAGCCACGTGGTCGTCTGCTCGACAGTTGGCCAACGCAAACGTCTTCACGTGGGTGTTGCTGTGCAAGCCCTGTGCAAACTCGATGAGTGTTTTTGCCTTGATGACCTCTGAGTTGTTGACGTTGAGTTCGGTGAGGGAGGGGTCGTTGCTACGGACTTGCTCCATCAGCTCATCGAACATGCTCGAGTCTTCATCTTCCTCTTCCTCCCGCTTGGTCTTGCTGCTTGGGCTGTTTTTGGCCACACAGTTTCCAAGTTTTGGTTTTTCCTCTGCATTGATAAGTCTTTCTTTAGTGTCATCGTTTTCCCTTTTCTCCTCGGCTTTCATATCAGTGCTGATCTTTCTGTCTTTCTCTTTCACATGGTCACTGTGGTTAACCAGCTCTTCCCTGTCTGTTCTGATTTCTGCCTTGTTCTGTGTCAACTGCTCCTCAGATTTGTCGGCTAGCTTGTTGGCTTCAGGCTTGTTTTTACCTTCTGCTTGTTTAGTCTCTTGGGATTGGATCTCAGGTACTTTGGCCTGTTTCTCAACCATTTTCGAGACAAGCCCCTGTGTCCGGATGTTCTCGGATTTTCGTTCCCTTTCCTTTCCCACATCCTTCTCGCTCTTTTCACGCAGCCTTGAGATGATATCTTTGGTTTTACTATCATCTCTTTTCCTGCAGTCCTCTCTCTTTTCCTTCTCTTTGTTCTCATCTTTTTTTTCCTGTAATTTGGAGATCATCTCCTTTGTCTTGCTTCCTGTGCTTTCTCTGTTTTCCCTCCTGTCTTTTGATCTGTAATCCTCACATTTCTCTTTCTCATTCAGATCCTCCTTTGCATCACTTTCAACCTTCCTGCTGTATCTACTCGAACGCCAGCTTCGCTCTTCCTTCACACTTTCACATTCTTTGCTGTTTCTGTCCTCCATCTTGGCATCTCTGTCAGTCGTCACACTAGACCGTCTTCGTACTCCTACTTTCGTATCATCGTCGCCTTCCTGGCTGAGGCCCATCTTCCTCAGGTATTCCTGCTTCCGGCTCTCTTTCTTTGGTTCTCCCTGCAGAAGGATGAACAGTGAGTGCAAAGGAAGTAATTGCACAATATGTCACTGATTTAGAGTTTGAGGTTGCATTTGCAGTCCCCAGTAAATTAATTTAAAGTTTTTGACCTTTAAAAACTTTAAATTAAGTTGTCATAATGCTACTACAAACTTCAATGTATTTTAACTGGATTTTATGCAATGAACCGACACAAAGTGAAGTGTTTTTTAAACAAATAAAAGTCTGGAACAAGTAGCATGCATACGCATTGAGCCAATACTTTTTGAAGAACGTATCAGGTTTTCTTGTAGAACAGTCTTGTATTTAGCTCCTAACATCTTCCTTGCTGAAGGAAAGAACACTCATAACATAATGCTACCGCCACCTTTTGTCACCATGGTGACGGTGTGTTCAGGTTGATGTATCTTGTCAGTTTTTCTCCACACACAGTGCGGCAGAAAGTTAAATTACAGTCTAATCCAGATGGACCTCTTCTGATTTTTTATATTTACCTTTGAGGTCTGGGTAAATGCAAACAGGATTTCTTAAGACTTCCTCAAACAGTAACTTTGTCACATAAAGTAAAATATTATTATTAATAGAATAGTTGTCCAAACTTGAGCTGTGTACCTCTGCCGTCAGTTACTGCTGTTGACTTCTCAGATCATTACACGCCTTTCCTGAGCGTCAGTTTAAGCGGATGTTGATATCTTTGTAACTTTACAGTTTTTGCCCATTTTTCTTTTGCATTTCACAACTTTTCTAGACAGATGTGTCCTTTATTCTTAATGATGATGTTTGTTAATTAGAGTTCTTCAAGAAATCTTTGAGACCTTCAGAGAACACATGAATTTATACAATTATCTGACACAAATTGGCACCATTTACCAATTAGGTAATGTCTTAAGATTGAAGTGGAATTAGCTTAGGGGTATCAGAGTATGGAGAAACAATAGCTCAAGCATTGGACATTTTATTATTTTATCTAAAAAAATATAAAGAACTTGGAACCTACAGTACAACCAATACAGGACAGTCTACAAGTCAGGTGGGGAACATAGCATACATTTGGAAGGAAATGCTCTGTTTCACCTGCTCTTCCAATTTCTCGACTCCTCACATAAAGTACCTTGATGCAAAACAATATATGTGGAGTAAGAATGCACTGATTGCAGCTGTCTGGCCGATCACCAATCTATTAAAAGCCCATACCTGCCGATTCCGATTTTGGCTGATGCTAATTTTGAAATGTTGCTAAATGCAGCAAGAAAGTCGCTGAATTGGTAGCAGTGAGGTGACTATTGTTAACTGCAAATGTACAGACATGACCTGGTTGGTGGGTTTGTCTGTCAACCCTCTCTCAAGGGAGAGACAAAGAGGACAGTGGTTGATTTTTAGACCTTTGCCAAGGAGGATAAGAACGGTGGATAAGACAGGCTTCACATGTAAGTATTTGCCAATCACAGATCTCCCAAGACGAAAGAAATCAAGGCTGATATAATGGTGCACCACTAATTTGGAGGTAACCTAACCCTGCATATTGAAGCATGGTGGTGGCAGCATCACTTTTCTGAACTGGGTCAGAGAATCAGGTAAGAGTTGTTGGGACAATGGATGATGATGATAAATACACAAGAAAAATGGAAGAAACTGAAGATTTGAAACTGGGTTTCCTCCTTTCAATGACCATAAACATAAAACCAGTGGTATGTCACAACTATGCACCACCTTGTGTTGACTCTTCACATACAATCCCAATAAAAACTGTGAAGTATTTGGTTGAAATGCAACAAAATGCAAAAAGGTTCATGGAGTATATATTTGTCAGGCACTATTTCCCACTCAGTGCACACACTTTGCAAGATGGTCAGTTGTGGGTCTCTTTTAAAGCTGCTCTCCATCCACACACTCCTTCAAACCCAGGGGGATGTGTTTCAACTCAGCAAAAGAACAGGGAAGCAATTTTGTACAGTGCAGGAACATGTTTGAAGCCAGTAGCTTGCTAAGTGCTTGATTTGTGAGCCTCCAACTGCTTTGCTGCGTGCGGTCGCGGCCCTGGCAGACGTGTCCTTAAAAGGCAGCGAGCGTAGGAGCAATCAAGCGAGGAATTCCATCAGGCTGGGATTAAGAAGCTCCACAGTGTCACAGACTGGAGAGCTTCTTCTCTAAATACACAGACTGACAGAAATGCTGCTCTTCAACCTTCTGTAGCTGTCAAAAACATTTGTGGCTGTCAGGAAAAGAACTTTCTCAGGGTCTGCTCTTCTGGTCATGGCTATGATAAAGGAGCGCAGTGTGGATGCAAACGAGCCTCAGAGGAGGAAACAGTTTTTCCTGGCACACAGGTCACCTTGGGGAGATCACTATTTTTGAGTTGATGGACTCAGGACACACAAGCCCCAGCTGTCTCAAGATTAGTGACCGTTGGAACTCCATCTTACTGTAAACATTGCCTAAATTAAACCAATCTACCTTGAAATTTAAATTCACATTGGATAATTTGAAAGTTTTCACTTCCCTCCTACCTCAAATGACTGCTCTCTCTGACCAAGCCTCCCTCTGGGGTCGCTTCGTTTCGTCGAGTCCTGGACGTTATTGCTCAGAGCTGGGTGGCTTTCCCCCTGGGTGGCGATGATCTTCCCGTCTTCTGGTCTGATGTCTGGAACACTCATCAGGTCCTTGTCCAGCTCCTCCATCTCCTCAGGGGAGAGAGTGGAGAGCAGGTTGTCCAGATCTGGGTCCTCACTGACCTGCCGACCTGTGCAGGTCAGTCCCCTCACCTTTCGCCTGGACATCTCTGGCCTGGAGTTTTCCAGAATAACTTAATGCACCAGAGGGTAAACCTTGTACTCTTTGGTCAGGATGGTGCTCTTCTACAATAGTCCAATGTGTCCTGCTGGATCCTGATCACCAAAAAGCCAGCAAAGGCATCAATCCTGCACTCACAGTGCTGCAGTGAGGGGTACCAGTGATAGACTGCAAGAGGCTCCCATCATCAAAGCAGACTGTGAGACTGGGACATTCTTCGAAATCCAGTTAAAGTGCATGTCCATATTTAGTTCAGGGTACACTCTCCTTTAAAGGTAATGGGATGGGCTGGAGTTTACAGAGCCGACTCTAGGACTTCCTATTACACAGTTTCTGTTTACACAGGAGACCAGTCACTGTTTATTTAAGTTGATTTTAACATTAATTTCATAGTTTCATTTGGGCCATTTGTCTAAAACTGATACTGGATGCGTATGGATAGAATCTACAGCTTAGTCTAATGATAAGACTTTAGCTTAAATCCAGCTGGAAGATAAATCCAACTCATATGATCGACTGATTGTTTTTACTGATTTGTATTTTCTACCAGCTTTTTGAGGATGTTTTTACATATCTCCGAGAAACTGTGTATTTGCAATGACAATGGGTTCCAAGCAAGCAATTTGTAATTGTGAATTTTAAAGCAGCTCAAAGATTCTAATAAAACATTGTTTTCTACTATCTAATGATTTTTTTCAAACTCTTGTAGTTAAACTGAGCATGTGCTTTTCAGGGACGTATGTCCATAAATTGGCATTAAAACGATTAAAATTTTATTCAAAATTAGGGGCTCCTGAGATTTAAAGCAGGTGTGTATTTATGGGAGTTATTTGCTCAGAATTGACACATCTTGTGTGACTGCAGGGCAACATGGACACCTACTGGCCAATCGTGTGCCAGTACACAATAATCCCGTTTTCAGGTCTCATAAAAGCAAGTTCAGCAAACAAAATCCTAAGAATAAAAAGTCCACAACACACTGTCATGTTTTACAATCCAAAGTTAAAGTTTTTATTAATAGAAATAATTTATTTTCATTTCATTTATGTTACAGTGTCATACTGTCCATACGGCAAGAGACAAATGCCATAGACATGTCATTTCTCCATCTACAAATCAGTTTCATTAAAACACACTCATGGAGTTGGTTTAGAAGCAAAAACAAACATTAACATTATTGAGCAAGAATTTTATTAAACCACTTATGAAAGGAACAGAGAAAATCCCAGTGTTCTCAAGTTTCAACAAATCTGTACAGTTGGACACAGAAGTTGGTAATTTACACTAAAAAGAGTAGTGCTGGGTTTTCTCTAGTTCACAGAGAAGATCAACACTGAGATAAGATACAGAATAAATCTCAGACGGTCATCTAATTTGATCAGCTGTGTTTTCTAAATGCATTTACTACAAATCTAACTAAATACAGCCAGGGAGTCATCTGCAGGGGCAACGGGAAGCTTAACGTAAAAAATCTGAACATAACTAATGAACAGCTTGGCATTTTAGAAGATCTTTTGTTAAATCCAGACGTGAGAAGTCATATAATTTTAGGTGGGAAAACGTAGTTATTAACTCAAAGTATTGCATATCCTTTGCTGCTGATTTAATTAACATGTATTTGCAAGAGGTGAGTCAATGTCATTGGCCTGTTTACCTCTCAGCTTGTCATAATTCTGCCTAACAGCTGCAGTAACTGTATCTGTGTCTCAATTATGTCTCTGCTGTGTGATAGAAATTAAATTGTCATGTGTTACTGTATATCCCAGAATACTTAGCAGCAGTTATCCTTTATCCTATTTTCAGTTTTGTAGAATTCATCACTACACAATAAAATAACGGAGTACAAAGCAAAAAAGCCAGTTTTTGTGTTTAAAACCCATTAATACAACTTTTGCATTGCATATATTTTTTAGATAATTTCCTAAACTTCTTAAATTTTACTTTCACTCAGGTAATTTCTGGGTATTGCTATTACTAAGAGTTTTTAAATAAATCTTCTAATTTGAACTAGGAAAGAAATAAATGTTACAAGCAGATAAATAGGATTTTCAAAAATACCAAGATAACCCTTTCAAGTATAAATGCACCAATCAGTCAATCAGATTTCCTTTAATGGACTCTGATTGGAGGTGGTGGTCTCCAAATGCATACATTTTGATGCACTTACTTTGAGCTAAAAAAAACAAACAAAAAACACTAAAGTCCATCCGTGCTTGATGCATGGATGGACATAATCTCACCTCCTTAATTCTATAATGAATTCTAAAGTTCTAATTCTTTCAAGAAACCTTCAGTACATCTATTTTTAAATTATGTGTTCTTGTCCTTACAATACAAGAGAAACACAATCAAATTTGAAATCAGCAGCTTAGACCTCAAAGAAAAGTAGAGCACAGTTCCGCGCAGAAAAAGCCTGATCAATGCATCTCTACTTGGAAGAACTTTATTTTGGCTCTGTAGCCGAGTCCAGATGGAACGGAGTCATTCACAGTAAGAGGTAACCTCAATAATGACAAACACTCAACAAAAAAGTCCTCTGTTACAATAACACTACACTGTTTTAAAACAACTTGTTACAATATTAAACCAAGGGACAGTTTTACAAAATATGCAATTAATATTCTCTCTTTTTCTTCTTCATGTGTTATTAATGTTAAGTGTAGACTGTTAAAATTGAAACAGTAGAATGCCCGCAACTACATAAATTACAGAAAATAAAAATGCAACATTTGCAGTTTTCCTGCCTGGCAGTGTGTCTAATATTAAAGTTTATTTTAAACCATAAAAAACAGCTGAGGAGGAGAGCTAATCCTAACTGAGGAAGCACAATGATGCCAAGATGGCATCACTTACAACATGTCCAGAAGTATTTGCACGACTCGTATATCAAAACAGATGAAGCTGAGTTTGAACTAACAGGTGAAAGAAAGTTTTTTTTTTTTTTTCAAATAAAATTTATCATCAATACATGCATCTCATTTGCCTTTTTTTTTTTTTTTTTTTACCTCAGCCCCAGATGCAGTGAAACATAAACACAAATGGAAAGATGCTAAACTTCAGGATCTGGATAAAATACTTGTTAAACAGAATCACAGCAGTTTCTTTAAATTTAACAAACATGAGAAAAGTTACACATTTTTTCCCTTTGACACTTAAAAGAGTGCATCACAGGTCATGTTCTTCAACTTTGGTTTTCTGTAAGCCAGGGAGAACTGTCTTCTAGTGACACTTAGGGCAAAACTCAAAATGTCTCGACAGATTCTCCGTTAATTTTATGACATGGAAAAAAAATAATCGGCAAAAGGAAATCTGAATTCAGATTGCGGAACTGAATACGACTTACATTACTACTTTGGAAACATAGGACGACGCTGCAAACAAACAGTAAACAAAGTAAAGATTAAAGTGCCTCCTTTCCTCCTCCGCATTGAAACCACTCCCTGTTGAGCTGTAGGTTTATTTTAACGGGTGCGTTAGACTGCCTTCTCCTTTCCAAACAGTCATTTCTCTCAGCTGTGTTTTTGTGTGAAGATGAGCTCATCAGTGTCCAGGATACTGAGGTGGAGAGTAAGGTGGCGGGGCTGAAAAAATAAGAAAATCATATGAGTAAAAAACAAAAACAACACAGCACTTGGTCGACAGCTTTAGTTGTTTTTAGTCTTTGAAGAAAAGCGTTAAAGGAAAAGGACTTGAGTCGGGAAGAATGACAGGGTGACAGATCAGTCTCAGTAAAACGGTGAAATGTCGCCATGTAAGGAAGACAAACCTGAACACTAGCAGGTTAGAATCTGAACCATCAAACAGACAATTTTTTAAGATGAAAACAATTACATAAAATTTTCGAACACAAACTTTTTAATTTGTGAATCCGACATTGCTGCTAAATTAACAATTATAGTGACTTTATGTTGAGGGCTTTGTCAATAAGGCTGAGTTTTGGAAAAAAGATGTTTAGGGATGTCATAATACATTTTGCTGGACGATAAATTGTCCCAGTGATTCTAGCAATAAACAATAATATTGTTCCAAGACCATTTTCAAGTAATATATTGATAATGGCATATTATTAGCCCTCTCAAATATTTATAAACTTTAATTTTATGAGAAACACTTAACACTGGTAATGGAGGATATTTTAAATATTCAAAATTAAACAAGTAAAAATAATAAATAAAACAGAAATTTAAAAAAACACAAAATTATGATGTCTCTGTAAACAAAATTGCTATTCAAAACATGTTAAACATCAGAATGGAAATTACTGAACTCATTTTAATTTTTCATTGCTTTTGCAAAAGGCTTTAAGACGCTCTGTGAAAATGTCACAAATTTAACCCATTTTCAACTTGCTAGGCATTGACCAGCGACCCGGCTGTCAAGCACGCAAAAAAAATTTTTTTATTTATTTTTCTCATCAGTGAACGCATCACACCAAATGTTACCAGGCTGCAATGGCAACCACAGTTTGTTGCGTGGGTTGTTACTGGCTGAAGAAGACTCAACTTACTGTCCTTTTGAATAATCAACCCTTCTCTTCACTGGACAAGTTAGATTTGAGTATGTTGAACATCTCAGAGTTACTGATTTACATTCTTAAGAATATTCCCACAGAATCCGATGCTCCTGTTTTGCTCACATTTTTGAGCATCATTAATTACACAAAATTTAAAAGCCTTTGATTTAAAAGAACTTAAAAGTTGTGGACAGAAATGTTCGAATGCGTTTTACCTTGGCTGTATGCCGGATCTATTGATTGTGATGGATAAGGTCCTGGATGCATCATTGGGTAATGAACAGGCATGCCATGATACTGAGGCGCCATAGGATAGCCTGCACGTGGATACTCTGAAGGCCCAAGAGGTTTTCCAAACGCGTCGTGCATCGGCTCCACAGGGTAGCTGGCCATGGGGATGTGTTGGGCTGGGGGGCAAAAATGGAAAAAAAAAACAAAACAAAAAAACCACAGTTATTAAATAAAATTTTCTCACATGGAGGTAAATATTTAAGGTCTTACCATCATATGGTGTCCTGCCTCTCTGCTGCCTCCTTTGGTAGAGGTAACAGCAGGAGCACATGAAGCAGCAAACCATGGTGGCAATGATGGCCACGAACAGCAGAATGGACGACGCGATGCCGATTAAAGTGCTGGGACTGAGGAGAAAGGAGGAAAAACAGCAGGGAGCTTAAGTTTCAAAGTGCTCCACTTCTCACTTTGATCACACCGTCCTCATGATGTTCCTGATCTGCTGCCTGTCTGAGTAGATTAAAGAAGAGATGACAGGCGCCTTCATTCACACACACAGCCGTCACACAACTGCCCCCGACTTTAAGGCTCAGTAAACGACGTAAACTGCCCCGAATTTCATCTCAGCCTCCGACGCTCACTGATCTGATTCCCAGCAGGGTGAAAACTGCAGGTTGTGATGGAACGGTTCCAGAAGTGAACAGGAAAGCTGCTGTGCTGCAGCCACTCAGGTACACAGCGGATCAATCCAGCGTTACCACAGTCCCTCACATGGGACTTTAGTAGTGAAAGTACAAAAAGGCCTTTTACTGTATGATAAACTGTCCCAGAAGTTATTGCGATAAATGATAATATTGTTGTTTTGAGATAATTTTCAAGTAATGCATTGATAGAGGCTTTATAATGCAAGTTCACCCTCTCAACCACCAACAAACTGTAATTTTGTACAATAACAAAACACTGTACAACTTATGACAATATTAAATTGTCATAAGTTGTACCTTGTGGAAGACATTTTAAATATCCAAAAACAAAACATAACCAAAAACAACTAAAAATAGGGGGGTGAGGGCAAAACCACAAATAAAATGGATTATGAAATCCGTGTAAAAGATTTGCCCTTCAAAAGATATTAATCATATGAATTAATTTCCAAATGTTTTGCTGTGCACCTTTGGGCTACTAAAATAATATAAAACTATATATATCAAAAATAAAATTTCTTGTAACCGTTTTTTATTTTTATCTTCTCAAAAACAAACTACACATGTTTTACTGAACTGTGTTCTGATTTCATGACCCAAATCAGGTCTGAGTAAAGGTTGCTTGATGTTTGTGGTTTGATTTACTGCTAAATTAATATGAATGCACAAGTCTTGTTATTGGAGTTGTTTTCTGCCTAAATTTGTCTCTTTCAAGACAATTTTACTTGTAAAATGTTTCAAGTAAACTTTAGACACCACTGAGCTGAAGAAAATACGCTGCAGCTGTTTTATGTCATTTGTCTAAATACAGATAGGGTTTTAGAGTTACTGGAATCATATTTATTAGTATCACAACTGTTATTGCTTTGCAGGTGCTGTTTATTTTCTGCAAACACAAGAAAAAAATGGTTCATCTTTCAGGCAAGGTCATTTTTGTGAAAATATCTAAACAAAATAAATACCTGCTTCCTTAAAGAGAATTACAAAAGTTAAAAAAAGTTCCTGGAACATCAACAAATAGACCACAGTGTTGACTAAATTATTAATAAGTAATTAAATTACAACCCTGCTGCAGCAGGCGTCCCTACCTGAACTGGAACAGCATGCAGCGTTTCTGTTCCCGCTCTGTGATCATCTTGAAGGGATCCATGCAGCAGTAACGCCGGTGGCAGTTGCCACAGCAGGATGAGAGGAGAGGACAGTCGAAGCCATTGTGCCAGGTGCCATTTTTATCCACATACCACAGACAGTCCTCGTTCCCACTGACTGCGAAACGACAGCAACAGCGAGGCATGAGGCGAAATGACACAACACGCGGTTTGTTCCAATCACAGCGGGGGATCGTCCATGTGCATTTTACAGAATTCATTTTGTTCTGCCTCCAAAACCAAAAGAAATAAATGTTTTAAACAACAGCTGATGTGTCTCTCTTGCTTTTATTAGCAGGAGCTGCAGTGCATTATTCAACACTTTCCTTTGGAAGGGTCTGAAATCTGATTCAGGCTTAAGTAACTTAAGTTATCTAGAACGCAGCAAACGAAACTGTTTAAAAATAATACAATCAATTGAAAGTTGTCCTTTCCAAATTGTTCTCCCATAAAAAATAGCTGAATTAAGTTTGGTCAGACAAGATAGCAAAGTAATATAATTTAAAGACCAGAAAGGATATTAGTGTAGTACAAAAACATGTGTATTTTGCATTCCTTGTTCATGTGAGTGATTTTATACTTCTATCATGTTCAAAATAAATAAATGAATAAATAAGGATTGAGCTTTTGGCATTTTCCATGGGGACAAAAATATCTAAGTATTGAGTATTAAATGAATGTATGATTAAATAAAACAAACTTTATGTGGCAGTTGAAATTAATTTATTATGCATTAATTATCAAGTTACACATTAACAGGGAATTAAAATTGATCCTGTAGACCTTTTAAAGACCAGACACCTCTCAAACAAAATTTAAGGCACAATTCAATCCCAGCATGCCGCAGCAGTCGTAGATCCTCAGTGCTTTATATATTTACTTTCATGTCACTCCTGTAACTCTTGGAGAGAACAGGAATGTAATGTAAAGCATCTCCAATCTTAAAAATAATGTTATATTGACGAAATGAAGTCAGGAGTTGTTTTAGCTAACAGCTGTAAGGATCAGAAGTTGAGACACTCATTAACTTGTTTCTTCAACCTGGTGAGACTAAATTTGGACGATGACCTTTAGCTTCTCGCCTCAACAACAACAGCAACAACAAAAAAATCTATCCACTTTGACACACAATTTTAATAAAGTAAAAATACTGTGGCTGATCTGCAACATGTAGCCTATAAACATATTGTATGCTTGTTTCATACATTATAGGCATAAAACTTAATTAAAGCACTAAAATCTGCAGCAAATACTGCCAATACAAAGGGAGAAATATTCTGTTTTGAGGTTGTTTACAAGCGGTGCAGCTGAAAGCTGTAGTTGGAGGCTAGAAATGCACCAATCAGGCCTTTTAAACGGCCGATAACTGAGCTTTGATTTGAACTTTTAATTTGCTTTCTAAAACTACAAACTATGCAAACACATCTATAAAAACTTTATTAATTCATTACAGGGGAAAAAGCACATAGCCTATGGTTATTTGACATCGTGGTAGCTTTGAATCCCTCCAAAAATACTCTCCAATGTTATCCTCAATATATTATAATGTAGTTAAACTTAATGGCAATAGGTAAAATATTCCCAGCAAATGGTCACACAATCAGTTGTATCAAGTCATTTTCCTGGAAAAAATGTGTACACCTGAGCAAGCATGAGGGAACAGTAGAGAGAAATGACTGTCTTTTAACAAGACAAGATCATTAGGCTATCTAAAACAACTACCAAATAAAAAAATAAACCAAAAACAAATTTATTGGTAGAATTCAACAATAAAAAAGTGGGAGTTTTTTTATGCATTTAATGAAACTAAAAGCAAAAAACAAAAACAACAGATTATTATCATCAAGAGGTAAAGCAGATTAAATATTTTTGATTAAATATTTAATCAAATGTTTTTTTGTTTTTCTTCAACTGATATATGCATTTTTATAGTGTCCATACGCATATAAAAAATCACTCCAACAATGTGAGCATTTTAGCTTTGCATTTGTCTCCCAAAGTTAATTGCCACCAAGTCAATTAACGTGTTACTATAATTTCAAAATAACATAATGCAAAAACGAGCAGCTAAATGTAATTGGCATTTTCAACGGTATTATTGTGCAGTTATATAAGGTTATCTCACTAGAAGAGACAATCTGATGTCAGATGTCAGATTGAAACTTTTCATTATGATGATTGTCACAAACATTAAAAATATATCCTATTAAGTCATTGTAGAGTAGGCGCTATAAAATAAAACCTGTAAAGACTGGATGAGTCCATGTTAGTGGTTAGCAGGTAAGCTAGACAACGGCCATATAGGAGTTACCATTAGCTAACGGTGCGGCCTGTACACAAAGCTTATAATCTTACCCGGAGAAGTGTAGGAGACGACGGCGAGCAGCGCCAAAGTCACCGAAATGGGGGACATTTTGCCCGCCGGAAAGACCATTTCCATCGTGAAATTGTGTGGAGCTGGATGTCTTAGTAAACAGCTACGGAGTTCTTCTGTAGAACCCCACAAAGACAGCCGCGGCTAGCGGTCGGTCTCAGGCATAATCCAGGATCGTTTGGGAGCTCAGCATGTGAGACGGGACGGAGTTGAACGCTGGTGATTTATCCATGTAAACGTCGCATCGCGATGGTGACGCTGTTCCCCCAGGAGCAGTCGGACGCTGCCTTCGCGGTCTGCATGAAAAAAACAAACAAAAAAACGTTTAAATCACCCTTTATCAGGACATTTAGTATGAATAAAGCTATAATGTCTCAGAAAAACTTTATAATACAATATATTTACAGATATAACGTTTGTGCAAAAACCGGACCTCCCAGGCAATGTATTTAGCAAATAATGTTAAATGGGTACGTGTAGCTTACGACTTCGAGCTATCCTGAACGCATCTTCTCTTTTCTCACCCCGTCCTCACGGATGATTTAGCGGTCTAATTTTTACCTTCACAACACCCTCTTTCTTGTGAAGCCAAACAATATAAACTGTCAAAAGTATGGGATAAAGACAAATAAAGAATTCAATGAAAAACATGGTGCCAGATGACACCTTTTTGATTGTGTAACTATTGATCAAAAGGAGTTGAAGGGGTTGTATCATATATATATATTGCTGCACCATGGCAATGCAACATTGACAAACCAAGTAATTTTTTTAATGACCATTTGAAATGCTCCAAAAAACTGTTAAAACAGCTAGAAACACCATAAAATGTAATTGTATTCAGTCAACTGCATATTTTTCCAGATAGACGTTTACAAAATTCAGAGTCTAACACATTAAAAAACTCGTAATAATCTCCTGCTAAGAACTTTTATTTAGAAATATTTTTATTCTAAACTTCAATAGATACAATGAAATGACAAGGCATTGATTCAAAATGGCAACAGTGTGAATTCCCCAATTCCCACCAAACCCCGAGATATGACAGCTGGTTTAAGAGCTTTGCATTTCCTGTCAAACAGTCACTGTTTTTCTGGAATATAAGGCCACCAGAGACTCCCCCACTAAAATGTTAGTTTTCCTTCGGCCAGTGTAAAGTCTTTCGGAAAAAATTACCATGTTGCATTTCCACTGCTGATAGAAACACAAATACGATAGGTTAAATTACAAACAGTCGGCCCAGATATTGAGATTCATTAGTCCTTCTGTCCCTTTTCTTGTCCAGACTGAAGATCTTCAAGAGTATGTTTGACCTTTTACGATGAGACTTGTCCAACCTCTTAGCGTCGGCAAGGTCCTTCATCTCATCATTCACATGAAGTAAAAAAAGGAAGTCAAAGTTAAATGCACAAGTTCTTTTCCAAGTTGTGCCCCTCCTGCCTCTATCAAGCTTTGTCCTTCTGTCCTTTCACTTGGTCTTAAATTCATCATGAGTGACGTCACAGGGCGATAGAGGGACATTTCAGGGTGGTGATGGAAGATGAGTTGGAGTATCAAACAGCACGTCTACAGGCCTATAGACTGCAGGGTTTGTCTCTCAGCGTTGTTGAGGTGGTTCGAGAACATGCTGTAGCATGGCTGCTGAGCAAACTGTGTCAGAAAGTCCGTCAGGTAAGCCTGAGGAGAGAAAGAGTGGAGTATTAAGAAAAATCTTTAAAAATGGTTCTAAATAACTATTAATTCAGTTGGGGTTTTTTAAAACCTATGCACAAGAAAAAAAATTCTGTTAAAAAAAATTTTTAATTTTGAAATTTTGTCTTGGTAGATTTAAATTTCCAGAATTTTCAGTCAATTTAAATGGGCTGTTTCAAAGTGTAAATACTAAAGTCCACTATGAATCACTGGTAGACACTTTTTACTGTGGTAAAAATTAAATATTTTAATCAGAAAAGATAATCTCTAGATGGCTGGACGACAGGTTAGACAAGTAGACAGAAACATATAAATTATAGGTGCACTGATCCACTTTTTTCACTCCTGATATCGATACAGATATCTGAGGTTTAGAATCGGCCGATACTGATCCAATAGAGATAAACAGAGCTGAATTGATGTACAACATTCTTTTTTTTAAAAAATACAGACATAGTGTACTGAATTACAAAATTATTTGATGACTCTCCACCAGAACAGCACAATTAAATACATCAATAGCTTCACAAACTTAGTCAAACATGTAAAAACAACAACTTAAATTTTTTCAGTCAGTGCAAATAGGAATATAACAGTCAATGGAAAATAAATGATAAAGAAAAGATACTGACAAGAACAACATGTGTGCTATCTTGGTCAAATGTGTAAAAACAAACAGCAAAAAAACTTTCAAACGATTCAGAAAGTTCAATTAGGCATTCTAAAGATAATGTAAAATAAATAATAAAGCAAGAATTCGTTCAGAACATAGCATACAATTATACTGAATAGATTTGTGCTTATGGATCAGGCTCATTCTCACAAACACCCAATCTGGATTTTCTTTTTCAATATCGGAACCGATGCAAATACTAATACCGGATTGAAGCGTCTCTTATACAAATTAACTGTATTAAAAAGTGAGCATGTACCTGCAGATCGATCTGATAAATGGGGTCTTTCAATGCGTCTGGATCATCTTCCTCATCATCCTCATAATAATCGTCATCTGTCAAAATAATGCGAGTATTAAAAATGTAAATTCAGGTAAAACCAAGGCACTCAAAAGAAATACTTTACCATATTTATTAGATGAAATGAGATCAGAGAGCAGTTGCCCTGCTAATCCTTCATCCTCCTCATCATCCTCTCCCTCCCCGTCCTCCTGGTCGTCCCACATGCCGCTGGAATCTGAGACAGAAACAGAAAACGGTCGTGCAGATTTTACTGGGAAAAATGTTGTAACATAAAACTCTAAACACTGTTTTTATTTTCAGTAGAGGTTTGACTATTTTCATTGCTACTCCTCACCTTGACTCCAGTCAACAGCGTTCGCCCTGCTGGCGTTCGCTTCCACCACCGTCGATAACTCGTTGATGATCAGTTTAAAGATTTTCACAAGTAAAGGAATGTTCGTCCAGCGTTCTGGGTCTATAAAAATCAACCATCAAAAACAAATATATAATAAGACAACAAAAAATTAATTTACTACCTTCCAAAACTAAAAATATGTGCAACAAAAATTAAAATTTATTGTCCCTCAACTTTCTCAATAGTTTAGATTTACTTTTGGCAGATTTGGAGCGAGTGCGAATGCCATCTTCAGGGTTGTAGATTTCTTCTCCCTTAACCATGATGTCCTGAAGTCGCTTGTCGTCAGCGTTTATGCCATGCTGCAGAAGTTTGCACAGCGCCACAGTGCTGCACGGATAAAAGCACATAGATGGAGACAGTTTGAGGAAGGCAAGGGGAGATAAGGGAAGTCCCAGCACACTTAAACCCAAAACATATGTAAGAAAAGAAAGTCGTCTGACCTGACTTTACCCTCATACTGTCCGTAGAAAAGATGCTGCCTGCTCATCCACTCCGTCATAACGAATTCCAAGGCAGGTTTTCCCGTCGGTCCTGGCAGACTGCACAGAAACTCCAGCAGAGGGTCCAGCTGGGAGTGGACCAGGTGGGCAAACACCATGATGAGAGACTGCAGGATGAGAAGGGAGACAGATCAGGAAATAAGGCAACTACAAGAAAAAAAACAGTGAATGTCTACCAATATAGATGCATCTCAATTAATGAGAAAATGGCCAAAAGTTGTTTTTTCAGTAATTCAATACAGGGAGTGAAAGATTTACTGCAAACAGAGGAATATTTCTGTCCAATACATGGATATACAGTACTTCACAGTAAGATAATTCTGAACCAAAAATATGCTTACTGTAACATTTTACATTTTGTCTGAGCAACACTATTTTTGGTTTTACTTTCTATCAGCCATAACAATCAAGATTTTAAAAATGCTTGCAATATAATGCTCTGTGTGTAATCAACCTATATAAGTTTCGGCTTTTGAGCTGAACTGCTGGAATTCTGATTTATTGACATTAGCCTGTCTTTCCATCTCTGCTCCCTACCTGCATGACGCTCAGAGCCTCGGCTTGCTGCATTTTGCTCAGAATGGCTCTGAGGATGTGATCCAGCTGGTCCCCGAGCTCCGTTCCAGCCCGAGAGATCAGAGTGGATACCAGCCGTCCCACGAAGACCGCCGTGGACTCAGAGGTCCGGGGGTCCAGCAGCTGGTTGACCACCTGCATGACGTACCACAGGCCGCTGTTGCCCTGCTCGTCCCTCCACTGGGCAATCTGCTCCAGGGCGACAGAGACATACGCTCGCAGGCACTCGCCTCCGTTCTGGCAAGATGGAAAGAAACATGAGAAAATTCCCTGATTACTCATCGCTTCAACTTCTAATACCAGAATTCAAAAAGTCAAAATTAAGACCTTTTAATCCCACCTTAAATGAAATCTAAGACCAAAAAAACGAAAAATATCAGGAATGGTTGGAGGATCCTGCTGTATTAAAATCAAGCATTGCAAAAATGTATATTTTCTGGATTTGTTTGTGTTTTTGCTGGCAGCTTTGTCCTTTTCACACCACAGTTGGCTCTTTACATCCTCAACACCCACAGTGTCAAGTTTGTTTTGCACAAAATGCACGTAGCCTTGAATGGACTGACAATATGAGTGAGAGAGTAGTGAAAACAAACGTCGTCCAGGCAACTGGTGATAAATTTGCATTTACCCGTAATAGAGCAAAAAAGCTCACTGTCTAGCTATCAAGTCTATTAGCAGTTAGTTACACGTAGCCTCAACTGCCTCAAGTCTCAGAACGTACTGATGACAAGCTCTACGTGCAACTCAAATTTTTGCTTGAAAAAAAAAACTACATATATTTGAATATATGAAGCTTTTATTACCTGCATTATTGTGTGGTCATCAGTTCGTAAGGTACACTGAGCTACCACAGGAAAGGCCTGACACACCAACAGCTCTGATAGAGGGGGCTTTGTGTTTCGGACCACTGTGGCCAGAATGTCTATTGATGTCTGCAGAGACAAAGAAATAAGTGAGTGCAACTCCAAATAATCAAAACATCAAAAGAACCAAACAAGACATTTGCTTAACACAACCTCTGCAGGTAAATAATATTAATGATATGTTGCACTTACAGCACAGAGTCCAGAGGGGATCTTATCAGGTGGAGCCTGCATGATGCTGATTAGTGTGGGAATGAGTCGCATCTGCATGGGGCCCTGACAGCCTTCGATTTGAGCCAGCTCCTTAAAGATGTCCTGAGCCAGGGAGGCTACCACGGGGTCTGACGGGGAAAGACAAGAAAAGGTCACTTCTAAAAGATTAAAGCCTTAAATAGAGATTAAAATTGAGTGTACTGGAGATAAAGTTGGGTTAATAGGAAGAAGGTATTTCAAGAAGTGATTCTGGTCACAGGAGCTGCAGAAGTACCATTGTTATATTTGAGGAAAATGGCGATTGTGAGGGGGCAGATTTTGTTCTCGGCGCTGGTGGTGAAGGCCGGGTCCACGGTGCAGACGATGCATAGCGTCTCCATGACGAGTGTGAGCACCTCTGAGCTGAATTGGGCAGCGAGCTGAACCAGTCCCTCCAGTATGCTGGGGAGGAAAGGCTGAAGGATGTGTGTGCTCTCCGACAGCTTCAACTGGTCACAGTAACTAAAAAAACAACAAAAAACAGCAAGGCATGAATAAAAATGTACATAGTTCATAGATTTCAATTTCTTTCCACTTCCCAACAATGCTCTACCATGTATTGGTCCATCACATTAAAAGCCCTGTGAATTACATAAGAGATTAGAATCCTGATATGATATATATACTTGTACAAGGTCCAGTAAGAGATGGTAAATGGACATTATCAGGAGCTCATCCAAAGCTAAACCACAGCAAACAGTGAGCTCACCCCCAGATGGCCCGGACCGCCGAGATGCGGACGGATGGAGGCTGGCTGTCATGGAGACCGCTGACTGTGGCCTGGAGAAACTGCTGGATGAGTTCAGGAGACATGGCTGCAGTGAAACGACTGGCCGCCCACAGAGCGCGGCCCAGAAGGAACGGGGATGC
Organism: Xiphophorus couchianus; assembly: GCF_001444195.1. Taxonomy (NCBI): domain Eukaryota; kingdom Metazoa; phylum Chordata; class Actinopteri; order Cyprinodontiformes; family Poeciliidae; genus Xiphophorus; species Xiphophorus couchianus. The sequence goes on from NC_040247.1 coordinate 10,106,427, forward strand.
AGCTGAGGAGCAAGAAAACAAAAGACAAAAAAATCAAAACAAAAAAAAAAAAACAACTTTAGGGAGCACATTAGTTGATCCAAGTTATTTCTTTTCTTTTTGACAGAGCAACAAGTTATTTTCTTGTTAACATTAAACAAAGGGGTAAAAAAAAAAACAATAGCAAAATAGGAAAATGATCTAAAACAAGAAAATGTTTAATACAATTTAATATTGAACAATGACAAGAATGTTATGCCTCTTTTTGTGTCTGCACATATCTGACTCTCTCACCGGTGAGATTAAGATCAGCCAGGATGACGCCGGCCAGAAAACCGTGCATGTCAAACTGAATCCGACCGTTCTTCACGTTCTCAGTAATGATGGTCTTGACTGAACCGAGGGCCAACATGCAGGCCTCATGAATCTTCCACCTAGTTAGGAAAAAAAAAAAAAAAACAGAACATATGAACAACAAATTCCCTTACTCTACCTGAATGCAATGACTTGAATACATTTCATAACTAAAAGCCATTTGAGTCACTGTTCTCCCCTCACCAGTGCTCACTGCCACTGTTTTTAGCTTGTTCTGCCTCCTGGAGGTGTCTGGTTGCAGCTGCTGCCAGCGCTGCTGCACTTTCATTCTGGAACTCTGCAGCTACAGCCTGCAACAACAAGTGAGCCTTTAGCACCATCACACACACACAAACACACACACGGCAGGAGATGGATGAGACGGCAGGAGATGGATGAGTTTTGAGAGAGCAACTCAAAATGTTCTCTTGTGGGGTAGCAACTACAATAATTTTATTAATTGATTATTCTATCGATTCATTGGGTAAAGTAAATTGGCACATTTTGCATGTAATCACTTATATGCTAATATTAGAAATAGCTTTCAAAAATACATTTCAAAGGTATTTCTAATAATATTTTTGTTTTTAAAATAAAAACATTTTATTGCTGAAATGTAACAACATAGCATTTTTGGTTTACACTTTATCATTTGCAGCTTAAAAAAAACAAACTTCAGTATACAAAAAGTTCAACCCATTCTACTCGACTTAACTTCAAAACAATGTAGGATTCATCTGTTGATTATTTTTTGGATTAACCAATTAATAATTGGATCACAAAAGGTGCTAAGGAGATTTTTAAAAATTATTTATTCTTACACAACCAGGTGAAGTTAAAACTATGCCACTTGAGGAGTGTCAGGTAGAACATACCAACAAAAAAAGTATTTTAAAATCTGAAATGCATGATCTATATACAGTATTTTTGTGCAGTTTTAGCTTAATTACAGCTCAGACTATGTTGTTCTTTCAGCAAAATTGCCTTTTTAGAGTTTGTATACTACAGTTAATGATTCATTTATTACTAAATTAATTGATGACTGTTTCAATAATCAATTAATCACAATTAATTGTTTCAGTCCTACGCAGAATAGTTTAACTCATACGTGAGAAACAGAAGTCAAGAGAAATGCAACAAACATCTATTTTTTGTCCATAATCTGAGTATAATTTGTTCCTATGGACAGGCTGAACTGCAGCTGACCACCGCTGACCACAAGCTCTTTGTTTTATGTGAAGCTCACCAGCAGTAGGTCCTGAGCAGAGATCCGGACAGAGTAGGAGAAAGTGTCATCATCCTCATCCTCTACAAACTGCTGAGGGTTTGCCGTCCAAACTTTGACCTAATCATAGAAAGCGCCGTACAGTCAAGACACAATGATTTCTCACAGGATCTGGCAGAATTACATGTCGGTGGTTCCTCACCTGGTCCTCTGTGATCTGCATGTACAGGATGATGTAGTAGATGAGCTCTGGCAGAGCTTTCCGCACTGTGCTCTTGAACTTGTTGTTCTCCAGAAGCGTGTGGACAAACTCAAAGATGCTGAACACCAGATTCTCAAAGCCCAAAACTTCTCCTGGAAAAAATAGTACAAGATAAAAACGTTGATATAGAATTACTGGTGAAGGGAGGAAATAGGGAAACATAAAGAATAGACTGGAGGATGTGGATTTTGCTAACCGTCTGAGTCAACAGGGTCGTCCACTTCCTCAGTGTAGTTGACTTCAGTTCTTACATAAGTGAATTAAAAACTAAGGACTAACAAACTGAAAAAATATTTATCTTTTAGATGTTTTGATTTTAAAATTTAAAATAATAATAATAAAAAAAGCACAGATTTATTAGCAGAAAAACTATAACCAGTAATTAACATAGATCTGGTGATGTGAGGGATATAAAGCTGCACTTTCAGTCAGTGTATTCCAGACGATGGGTAATATTTGCTGCATAGACGAAACCATCGGTTTGGGGAAGTTCTTCACTAAAGCCGTTACTGCCTGTGAAAAAAACAAAACAAAACAAAAAAGCAGCTTAAACCCTATGGTAAGAACATAAAACAAAAAAATGTGAAAATATCTTTCTTGTAGCCTTTACAAACATCTGTAACAAAGAGGTTTCCATTCTCAACCTCTCACCTTCAGGACTTCCATCTTGAGACCGCTGTCAGACGAGGGTCCATCAGGCATCTGCAGAGCCTGCACAAACGCTTCTGTAAACTGCTGCACCACCGGGAAGATCAATGCTTTAGCAGCACCCTAAATATAAATACACAGAGTTATCATCAGTCACAAATAAATATGTATCTGAAAAAAAGTAAGGCTGCAACAAATGATTATAAGAATAACTGATTATTCTGACAATCGCATTAAAAAATAACTGGCAGAGTCTGAAGATTTTCCTTTTGATAGAATATTGTAAATATTTTAAAAAATGCAAATAATCTAATAATTTATTTTATAAATTTATTTATTTATTAGAAAGTAAGCATGTTACTGCCTAAAATGGAATAACATTCCTTAAGTGAATACTTGATCATTTGTAGCAAAGGAAGCATCTGCAGCTAAAGAAAATACTTTTAACATAAACATGTAAAGAAAAAACTCAGGTGTTTTTGCTTGACGCGATGAAATGAAACAAAGGGCTAATCCGTTAATTTTTTTTGACAAACCAATTAATAATTGGATTGCTAAAGATACTTAATAGAAGATTTTTTTTAAACAGAATTTGGACCAGGTGAAGCTAAAACTCCCATTTAAGGAGATCTGGGTTGAACATATTTATAGACGGGGTTTTTTTCTTAAATGCAAAATGTATCTATTTTTTATACTGTTTTGGCTTAATAACTGCTGTGACTTTCAGAAAAAACAAAAACAAAGAAACTGGGTTGATTGAAATATTTGCCACAAGAATGTTTTAAAAATACTAAGAAAGAAAAATTCTAAAACATGATGCATAATGGAAATCATATTTTGTTTCATGAATCAGACAGGTGTTGATGTGAAACTGGCTTCACCTTTTCAAGCTCTTCAATAGCACAGATGAGGTTTGCACATGTGGTGAAGATCTCCACTGCTCTGGAACGGGTACGGATGCTGTAAACCTGAAATTATTAGCAAACATGAGGGAGAAGTACCGTACCGCACAGAGAAAAGTATAAGATCCTTAAGTTAGAAAGGATCTTATGCTTTCTAACTTAAGGAAAGCATTGGTTATTGGCAGGTGATCATTTTTTTTAGCTTATTGGTTCCATAAATAAAATTGATAATACAGCTTCAGCACCTCAGCCATGGTAAAGATCTTGTACATCTCAGGTAGGATGACTGGAGCCACCAGAGGCATCTGAGTGTCTGTCACCTCGCGAGTGAACTCTGGAAAGGAGGGCATTCAAAATAAAATTCAAACTAAAGAAAAAATTATTAGTTTCTAAATGCAGCCTCAGTTTTGGAATTTCACTATTACAAATAATGTATATGAGCTTGATTAGCAACACCTATCCAATGATAGGCTCTCCAAATACTTGGTTTCATCATTAAAACATATTTTGCATAGATTGAAGTCTGACAAAAGAGAAAAAAATATAAAATAAGTGAATAGACAAATAAACATAAAGTCCAAACACAATAAAATCAGCCTGAAGAGATTAACAGACCACTGAAATTTTACACTAAACCAAGCTGTGACTGTCTAAAGAATTTTTTTAAAGATACCTGTGAGGACCCTCATGGCTCCATGAACTGCGTTCACTTCTCCACTGACCAGCATCTCCATCAGCAGGGTGAAGAGCTGTGGCCACGCCTCAGGCCAGTCCCAGTGGGCGATGGCTGACACAGCGTAGGCGACACTGGAGCGGACCTTGCTGATGGACTCGCGCAGGCCGCTGGGCAGCAGCTCCCTGATGGCAGCTTTAGCCTGATGGGACAAGATGAGAGGAGATGGGCTTGACAAGATCTGGCTTTAAATCACTCAGGAGTCCGATTTTAATGTAATACTTTGAGATATCTTTAAGAATCATCGCCGCAGGCTTCTGATGTGGATGAGTGGGCTGAAACTAGTCTGAAGAACATTAATCCATCTTTGAACGTTTACCTGATCTGTGGTTTCAGGAGGCCTGAACTTCTCTGAATGGGCGCACCAGTGAGTCTCCACATACTGCTTCAGGATGACAGATGCTAACTGCAAACACAAACCCAATATGTGTTAACCTGAAAAAGTTCCCATACGGGGAAACAGAAACAACAAATCAGTATCAGCATGACAAACAGAATACAAGACTTGATTTTAATATATGAACTTTCCATGCATGTGGAACGAAATACATGCGTCTTCTCCTTATTTCTTAGTTGTACTCACTTGACGGATGGCGAGCGCTCCCTGAGGGTCAACTGTAAGTTCTGCCAGATGGACACCAAACTCTGGAATATAAAAACATCAATTATGCTGGTAAGATTGACTTCTTATAAATAAGACCAAATTAGTTTCAAACCATGTCAAACAGGAAATGTAGTAAGTAGAAGGTCAAACAGACAATGATATTTAAGAAGTTTCCATTTACACAAATGCAGAAAATGTAACTTATTGAACACTGCGCCCACTAAATAACATCCCACTGCAGCAACAAGGACCTGCTTTGACACCAAGATTAATTATCATTTCAAAATACCAACTAAAATTGAATTCTGTGAAGCTTAAAGTGGCAGAAATAAATAACAGGTTTTATAGAGATTTAAACATGGTGAGATTTTTTATGAGCATTTGTACAAAAATTAAGGACGGGCACCATTTGCCACTACTTGGTTAATCACTAAAATCAGTACCTAAAAGCAGCAATCTGCAATCTGTGGCTCTGTGAATCTTCTACAATGGCTCTTAATAACTTTTGTTAAAGTAATAACAAACAAACTAATGTTTTCAACTACAGGTAATATAACAATTGCAAGTTTTTAACAGTTTTTCCTGAAATATTTGCATTGAATGTCCACACTGATACCACTAATATGTTTTACTTTTGTTTTTCTTGTCATTAGGTTGGAATCTATGTGCTTTTAGGTTTCACATCATTTTAAGTCCAACCGAGAAAAAATAAACATCCTTTTCATGCAAAATTTTGTTTTTATTTTATTTTATTTTAAATAAAAATTGAAAAAAAGTGTTTTGTTAAAAGTGACACCAAATTTACTACTAGAATACATCTAAAATGATGTTTCTTTTTCCCTTTCTTTTTCAAAACGTCAGATGAGAACTGCAGCTTTAAACTGCTTTTCTCTAGGCTAACCTGAGAGGAGAAAAGGCTCGTCAGGTTGTAAAGGTTGCAGAGCCGACTCGACTGATTCCAACCTGGCATGGCAAGCATGCAGAACGAGAGAAAAATGCACAATTCAGGATGAGTATGAACCTCATCAGCTCCACCTCTAGCTGGCTTTCACCAAGTGACATCAGGCGCCAGAAGACAATGTTAGTGCTGACAGTCCTGCAGAGCTGCGGCCTCAGAGAGAGAGGCCTGCGGAAAGGGTCGGCGCTGCTGCAGCGCCCGCTCAATTAACTTTTCAGCAGCAGCACGATTACTGCTGGACAATAGAAGGTCAGATGGAGAGCGTTAGCTACTGACCATGAAACACTTACTCTACAGATGATGACAAATCTGTTGGCATCCCTGAAACAGATGGGTAAAATGCTTTAAAATAGAAATCACTTTATAATCTCACATTGAGACTAATTTTAGTAACTAACAGCAGATTTTGTCCAGAAAAATGTGTTTTAACAAAAAAAAAAAAAGACTGTGATACCATTACCAGTGGTTGTGTTTTGCACCAAATACTTGAAGTGGGTTTGATGTCATACAAATACATATATCAAAACACCTCGTGTACACTGTAACAGGCACGGTGGGAGCCCTGTTATGCTGTAGGCTTGTTCCTCTTCCAGATAAAGGAAGATTATTTAAGTAGATGAATTCATGAAGTCATAAATATTATAAATAAAACCGGTAAACTGAAAAACAGGTTTTTGTAAAAATTAAACATTCATTAAGGTTGTGTAGCTCAAGGAGAAAATTAAGGAATAATTTGTCACCAATTAAAGCAGGAAACATTCATCAGAAAAGCTGGAACAACTTCACCTCTCCTGTTACAATGACACATTTAAAACATGTGATCTCACTGGTGAAGCATCTGAATTAGGACTCAGATGTTGCTTTTGCAGGAAGCTGGGAGCTTCAGATGCGGGATATTTGGGAAACTCCCCCCTTCCACTGGAAGCTGGGGAAATCTGTCAAATGGATCTAAATGGCTAATTTAGACCCTGACTGACCACTAACTGAAAACGAGATGCTTTGGGTGTTAAGCAGCTGTTTTATGGATTATAGAATTGCTTGAACACGTTAGTTAAGTCACCATATAACAAATACCAACTAAAACTTTGCTTATTTTAAGCGCTGACCATTCTTTTGATTTAATAATTCAGCCCGAGCTCCAGTGAACCACAGCCACAGATTCTACATGTGACGACACTGAAGTTAGCCTCTGAATCGCATCTTCATCCGCTACACTTCAGTAAAAAATGATTTCACATTTAATCAATCTGGACCACTTTTGAGGTCAAAATGATAATAAATTTTAAAAAATAATACAAAATATTGAGCAAAATTCCTCCACAATGCCATATAATTTCAACTACTTTGAGTATTTATAAAATCTTTAACACATTCGTAAAATCTCAAATATGCGATTTCAATTTATTTTTTGGCATTTAAACTAACTTAGCAGTTAGTCAAATGGTGATTTGACAAGTCCGGCAAAAATTGAATTATTCTGCACAGATTACAGGTTACTAAAACATAATTTGGTGTGAGGAACCCATTATTTTATTTGTTTGTTTTTTCTTTTACTTTTGACATTTAAACCACCTTACATAAAGTGTAGCCCCTGTTGAAAACTATAATAATGTAAATGCCCCATCATATTTGAAACCAAATGTTCTACACTGACCAAAGATTTGTTTTTTGGGATTTGCAAAACCTTTACTCTATTTTTAGAACACAAAAAGGGAAATTAAATGCCTTTAGATTAGAGTTAGATAATTACATTTTGTGGGTTGAAAGCTGGAAAGTATGGAAAAAACTGCTATTAACCAGTCTCTTAAAATGTGGAATATGGTTAATAAAAGTTTCACAAAAACATAAGGTTACGTTTTCAAGTAATTATAATCAGTTCAGTCCGTTTGAAAAGAAGATTACCATTTTATATTACTTCAGATGTTTTAAATAAATAAAAAAGGTTCAGAGCCCTTAAACCCTTTATTGAAAGCTCCAAACTGGATACCAACTTCAGCCTCGCTCACATGTGCCGTATCTAACTCTCAAGCTAGGGTCGCGCTAATGATTACATTGTAACAACACTAGCTGTGGGCTGTTTCAATCTGTTAGGCTAAAAACAACTACGATCACAACGAGTCCTAGAAATAACTAGCATATTTACAAGCTCTTAGACCAATTTAGTCCTTAATAACTTCTACTAACATGGCCTAACATTAGCTGCCTGGAAGAGTCCGTCCAGTTAGCTTAGTTCACTGAAGAAAAGAATAAACCAGCACCCAGCATAACGAAAGAAGCTACAACACTTAAATGTTAAACATTGGTGTAGTTTATAATCCGGCCACTTCTCACCTTCTGTCACCTCCAGCACTTTGATCTGCTCTTCAGCGGCGGCGCGCACTTCTTGCACCGGAGACAGGATGGCCGTGAGCGTCTCAATCAGAGCCTCCTTCAATCCCTGCTGGACGGGTCCGACAGCCGGGACGGCCCGACCGTCACCCGCTGCACTCATACCTGCTATGTCTAGGCTCGCAGCCCGCTATGGAGAGTTCAGCTACCCGGGTAGGAGCGGAGCCAAAGAGCCACGGCCACCGAGCGCGCCAATGCATGGAAAAGTAGAGGCGGGGCTTTGCTGGAGGAAACATTATTCAGTCGTTCCGTTTTTTGGATGCGCTTTTGAGCTACAGCGCCCTCTACCGGAGCGGTTGACGAGGAGCTTTAGAAAAGCAGTATTTTTATACAGTTTTAGTTAATAAAATATCTGGAAAGTATAAGTCACACGCAAAATGGTAGTCCACACATAAACCTTTAGTAAAAACTTTAAAACGTATACCTTTTTAATAGTTGTTTTGTATACTCTATAACTGTGTGTCTTTTGGCCAAGTCTCTCTTGAACAAGAGATTTTATTTCAAGGAATTCCTGGTGAAATAATGGTTAAATAAAAAATATATAAACTGGTTGAGAAAAAACCACTAACGTTGACTTTTTTTCTACTTATTGAACCAAAATTGAAGTCTCAAAACAAATAGACCGCAGATTTGTCCAATTGATTTCACAAATGTGAATATAGCAATTGATCAAAAGTGCTTTAGTTATTATACATCACTCCTACGGGCTGCTTAGAACAGGAGGAAAGATGAACGTTGCTCTTTTAATACAATAGGTGGTGCTATGCTGCAGAATCACCGGATCTCTGCTTAATGCATTTTATGCTGCCAGAAAAGGCCTGATCTGATGTTTTTTGAAGCAGCTAAACTCATATTTTCAGACCTCTTGATGGTTTCCTATTATAAAAGAGAAAGAATAAACTGAGGATTGAACTAACATAAATGATCTTCATCAGCTTCCAGACTTATGGATGTGACAAAGAAAGGACTTACTGAAAGATTAGTTTGAGGCAAAAATATGAAGGAAAGACAATACCTTCAAACAATGGGCCAGGGACTAAAATTTGAAAATACAAATATGTGACCATCCTCTTTTTCTTTTTCCAATCTTATCCAGATTTCGAAAATATTGAAATCAAATATCAAACTTTTTCAAAAGTAAATGGTGAATTGAGTCTCAAAAGCTAGCCAGATGATTTAGCATTGTGTTGGTTTGAAACAAGTCATATAATAATTAATATTACAGCACTTTAATGTTTGTCATCTGAAGTTTGAGCTCTTCTAGAGCCGTCTTTACCTGATGAAAGACAACTGGATTATTGATCCGAACAGATTCTGATCAAAGTGCAACAAGAAGCAGCAGTTCAGTGATTTCTTCTATTCACAGTAATTGTTTATGATCCTCATTTCAGAAAAATGTGGCCGATAAAGTAGCAAGATAAAATCGGACTTCTGGTTTAGTTCCTGGTCATGCAGTTAAAACTACAGCAATATAGAAATGCATAAAAATTTTAATTTGATTCAGCTTTACAAAATATTTTTTAAACTAGACCAATTACTGTAATTTACTTTTTACTTAGTGTCTACATAGATTTTTTTAAAGGGGTATTCATGATTTTATGTGCAATCTGACTTGGTGTTTAAGTGATGATTGTGTTTATTTTTAGATTTGTGCTTTCCTATCCTATTTTTTGCTGCTCCTTGGCAGAGTAGATATTGTCTCTTCCAGAGTTTTCCTTTTATAAACAATTTCTTTAACGGAACCTACAAACTGAGAATATGAATGGATGAAAAGAAAAATTAGATGATAGCTAGCTGGATGGGTGATTGATAAAGGGACAAACAGCTAGCTAAGCTAGATGAATGAATGATTTTCTTAATTTTAAAACTTAAAAACAGAAAATGGGGTCCTTTAAAAAATTCCTGAACTTGATATTAATCAAAAATAAGGGGTCTTTTTTAAAGAATCGTGTTATATTGGAGGATCTAAACAAGTCTCATCTAGCTCTGAGGATTGTAAAAGTTGCAGACCTCTGGACTAAGTGAACAATGCATGACATTTCTAAATAGACAAATGGATAGCAGGAACCTCTACACAACAGGATAAGTGTGTAATGACGCAAATATTTCTCCCATAATCATGTTCTTTTTCCATATTTACCCATGTGAGGAAATAAAACCCTAAATCAGAACCAAACGGGTCCAGATTGAGTAGGAACTCTGCAACTAGAACGCACCGCAACCTCCATAAAATTGGATTTTACTAAAACTGCTTTAGCCTTTGTGTGACTGTAATGTGGACTGAACCAAACACTAAAATAACTGTTTTAGAGGCAAAGAACAGTTTGTTTTATGTAAAAAAAAAAAAAAAAAAACTTTTCCCACTTGATATGTCCCTCTCCCTCAAAAGAGTTAAAAACTAAGAAACAAAAAATTAATACCAACCTGGGCACCAGCTCAGGTGTACCGCAAATCCAATCCTATATATATATATATATATATATATAAATAAAATTGTGTTAAGAGTCAGTATTGTCACTACACAGCATTAAAGTGGTGTGTCTGATTTTTCTTTTTTCAATTTTTTAAAATTCCTATTATATAAACCAGAGAGGAGTCAAAGAAGAACAAAAATAATCAATGAACAAACAAAATGTGGAAAAACAATGTAAATAACCAACAGACGAAAGGCCTCCTCCCCGACAGAACACTCCTCCCCATTCGCATCTCGCTCAGCGGCGGCAGCGGGACGGAGGGTCGGGTGAGCTGGTCCGGACGTGGTGGCACCGACCCGTCCAGATGTACAGCGCAGTGAAACATAACTTACATGTTTAGCTCATTTTTCACACGTACAGTCGTGATCAAGGCACAGGGATCTTCTACAAGTTATTTTCTTTTCTTCAATAAAGTTGTACAAAATAATACATTTTACAGTCTGTACAAGAATAATAGTCCAGCAGTAAATAAAAAGACAGACGCACTTAGAGCCGGGCAGGGAGGAGGAAGAGGAGGTGACAGAACAAGACAAGGGGAGAAGAAGGAGGGAGCTGACGATGAGGATCATCTGTGTGTGTGTATATGAGTGTGTGTGCCCAGTTATAAAACGTTGCATCCAGTCTCTGCAAATCTTTAAGGTCATGATTTTCTGTTGCCGTTTATCCTCAATAAGTCAAACCTGTTCTTTATTTTCCACGTTAAATAGTTGACAAATAGCAGCAGAGGTAAATAGGGACAAAGATGTAGAGTAACATGTTGGTGCATGAGTGTGTGCGTGTGTGTGGGATGGGGGGGTTAAATGGTGCACAAAGGCAGATCTCACACACTGTGTACACCGACAAACAACATGGGGTAAAAACTAACAAAAACTTAAAACTTGAATTGTGTTATTACAGGAATATATAATATTTATATTTATATGTATTTATATATATATACATATTTATATACACACATATATAAATATCTATATATATAGCTTGGATTTTTTTTTGCACTGCATTAAGTTCATTGGTATGCATGATTCTTATGCATCGTATGATATTTTTTGTTTGCTTGTGTTTCCTTGACTAGTTTCTTGATGAGCAGTCCATGAGAGCAGCGTGGCTTCATCTCAGAGTCACTCTCACGTCCGCAGGCAGCCATTAATCAATTAGTCTGTCCATGCCGGGCACAGGAGAAAATAAAACAAAACAAAACAAAAAAAATCAAACAGGTGACAGCCACTCCTCTGTTTCAGCTTGCCACCATCTGAGTCCATCTGTTCTCTTCAGCACGCGGTGAATAAACTCCTGCATGTGAGCAGATTCCCCCCTCTGCTAACTATTAGAGCAAGAGGCTGGAGAGGGTCATGATTATTCAATATTCAAGGGTCTGAATGTCTTATTCTGTAGTGCATGTGTACCTGTGAGAGGGTGGTCGTATAAATGAGAGGCGGACAGTCGATGGTAAAGAGTCTTCCCACTTTTCCGTGGTTATGTGTTGGATTACCAGGAGGATCAGGTGGAGGAAAGGAGAGGTCAGGCTTATCGGTCGTTTAGGTGAATTTGGTAATAGTGAAGAAGTGATTGGCTAACTGGTCGTAGTGAGGCGGGTGGTCGTTGGGTAAGTAGGGCGGGCCTGGCGAAGCTGCGCATCACAAGAGCTCGTACTGCCGTAGGTGCATCCTCTGTATGATGTCCCGACAGTCACTGAAGACGCGCCGGATGTTTTCAGTGTCGACGGCGCAGGTGAAGTGCGGGTAACAGTAATGCCGTCCGTCCCCACTGGCTGTGCTGATCCTCTGAAGACATACAGGAAAGATGAGGATAGTAGTGATGAATCTTGAGAGCCCACACACAGAAATGCAACGGGCTTTCCGATAAAACAATCTTCTGTTTGCAAAAGTAAGATGCAAACCGAAGCATTTTAACTATTTAATTTACAACTTTGTTAAATTTTTTTCACGTTTTACTGTGTTAAGTTGGGCTGATTTACAAGCTTAAGAAAATGCACTGCACTAAAATCTAAAATCATTAAAAGTAGGTCACATGTTTTCAGAAAAAGTTTTACATTAAACACCAGAAGAAAAGTAAACCTAATTATATAAAAAGATTATTATTTTCTACTAAGATTTTAATTGCCAAATATTTGTTTGATGCAGTTATGACCATCATAACTGTTTATTCGCTTTGGTACACATTCATCTTTCAATCCTATTTAACTGAAACGCTACTAGAGAACATTCAAACAGTTTTTAAATACATGCTTATTTAGAATAAGACTTGACATTTTAAACAGTAAAATAAAATGTTTCCGTTTTAGTGTCTTGTTCGTGAGAGATGGTGGGATTGAAAGAGAGATGGACCGATACATTTGGACTTCGTCTGCTGTAATAAGCAAAAAGTGATAAAATGGAATTCTCTATGGAAAGTAACCTGGAGCACATGCAGTAGCTTTATCTAAGAACAAAAATACAATAGAATTATTTTACTTGTCAATCATAAGGTTTTGTGAATAAATTAGAAATTGGTTGTTTAAAGTGCTAAAAAAAAAAAAAAAACCCCGTCACCAAGAAAACGACCTTTGCACGAACCAAAAACTCATCCCGTATGAAGTACTTTGCTCTGGTCACCCTGGGATCCTCTCCTGGTTCTGGTATTGCTGTTGAAAAGGAAGAAATACAGTCAACCTTTCACATATGGAGCACACACACCTTCACTTATTAAAACCATCCGTTTTGTTTCAGAGAAGATATTTTAACATGAAAATTTAAAGTAAATCTCAACATTTAGTGGGTATCATTATCACTGGAACAGAGCTCAACACGTACAGATAAACATAAAATGCAGGTCAGACGTCTGACTAAAGGTTTGGTAACTCACCATCATCAGGCGTAGTGTAGCGTGCAAATTCTCCAAAATACTCCTCGATTTTAGATTTTCCCGCCAAAACCTTCTCAGCTAGAAGATCCTGTTTGTTCAGGAAGAGGATTACCGAAATTGTCCGTAGCCACCTGTGGAGAAAAATTATGAAATCTGGAATTAGATTAGACAAAAAATGTATTCATGAAAAAAACAATGAAGTCATAAGTAATAGTGTCTACAAGAATTTTACTTTGTGTATTGAAAGAACTGAGTAGATCAACACAGTTAAAGAGAGAATTTGCTTGTTTTACATTTACTATTTACTGAATCTAGTAAAACAAAAATCCGCTGGACCTGTTGTTCCAAATGTTCTTGAACAGATTTAGCGCTTCCTGTAGTCTGTTGGTATGATTGTCTTCTCTGATCACCATGTTGTAGCTGCTACTTGCTACCACAAAGATGATGGCCGTCACATCTGGACAAGAGTTAAAAAAACAGACGTTAAGGGAAAAAAAAATCATGTTTCCGTTCTCAACCATAATTTCCAAAACACATTTATAGCACATGTTCAGATATTAGTGCCTGTATGTAATAAAACTATGTCAAACTAAATAGTAAATTTTATCTGAATAATAATCTTCATTTGGTCAAAAGCAGTAAAGTTGACATCTAACCATTAAAACACTGGATCCATTTTCGGCGTTCATCCCTCTGACCTCCGACGTCAAACATACTGCGACACAGGAAGTTAAAATTTCATTTGAATCAGGTGATAATAAAAGGTTTTATAATAAAGGCTTTTGATAATAAATAAGCATTTGTACCGTAAATATTACGTAAGTCATTTTTATTGTGACTATAACCTTAATCACCTAATACAAACTTACTGGAAATTCACTTTGTCGATTTGAAACCTGGTTTCAAAGATCCCAGACGTCAGAACTCTGCATCTCAATAGGTCCTGAAAGAGAGGAGGAAAAGCAAACTGTAAATATAGGAGACTTTTATTAAACAGTCTTTGTTTTGCATGAACTAAACTGGTGGGAAAAAAGCGTTTCCAACAATATCTTTTCCCCTTTGAACAAAAACGAGACTTAAGACTTTGGAGCTTTATTCAACTTTAGGAAAAAGCATGAATGGATGGTTTCTCCTCTTTTAAATGTTATATTTTATTGATATGATTATTACCTGTCTTCAAAAAGTAAAACAATAATAAATAAGAAGCATTAAATAAAAGCAGACAAAAATAATTTACAGGACAAGTTCTCATTGAAGTCATGGTTAAATACAAGCTGAAAGTAATTTAAAAAGGTTTCTGTTAAACTAGTTTACAAATTAGCATGTCTGATTTCAGAGGCGATCAAACTGACTTCTACACCTTAATGACAAATAAAATGTGGAATATCAAATAAGTGAGTGCTTATATAGTTGTCCCATTTAAAGTGACTGACCTAATTCAACACAGGTCCAGCCAAATGGAGCTAGTATTTTCATAATGAGTGGAATAGAAATCACCTGAGACAGTGACCGTCTCATTTAGCAGAAATAGGCTTTCACTTTAAAGTTTTTTTTTCAGCTTTTGTTATTTATTTTTTTGCAAATTTTTGTGTCAAAAGGCCCAATTTTGTTAATAATGATTAATTATTAAAAGCAATAAAAAGAGTGAAAAATCCAATGGGTGAATATTTTAATAGTCACATAATAGGAAGAAATGACCTTTCAGATCTACTCTTAAATTTGTCTGTGTTGTGGATGTTGTTGCTTTTTGACATATTTGCCTACCTCTTGTGGTCGGAAAGGTTTTCTAAATGATTGCTTGATTTCACAAATATGACAAACAACAAATCTGGACTAAAAACTGAAATATAAATGCGGTTGATTGATAAATGTATTATTTAATAATGGGAGTGAATACTTTTTCTACACTGGACCAGGTTGTTTCAGGCTTTCATGCACTTAAATGGTAATAGTTTTTTGGGGTTTTTTAAGGTTGAAATGGTCTGATGAAGATTTATTTAATAATATGAAACATTTACGTGTGACAAAATAAAATAAAAAAATTAATCTGTACTTGTTCACTACTAAGCAATACACAAATGAAGTGACATTAAGGGGAAGTGAAGTTATTAGTAATGAAAACAAATGATTGGAAAGTGACACACAATAGTGAGCAAGTAGAGCTAGTGTGCTCAGTACCCGTGCACACAAAATAAAGCAACTAATTAAATAACTCGTTTCCTCGTTGAGTTCTGTAAATAAGGTGCATGATTGATGTTTGTGGAAAATCTGGTACATCTTACCTGATCCGTGGGGGTGTAGTCGTTCTGCCTCACCACATCAATCCTGTCTAAGAAGCTGCAAACAGAACAAATAAAAACAATCAGAACTGAACTTTTACACAAACCTATTGACACACAAAGACAGCTGTGTATGTTTCTATGATTACAATTCCCCACATGTCCTGCTATTGCACGACCAACACGTACAAAGTCTGTGTACAGTCAATAGTGAAAGCATGGGAACAATTGGAGCGGCTGTGACTGAGCGGCCACAAGGGGGCGCTGTGTTTGAAGCTGCTGTGAGATTAGAGGCAGCCAGTCTGAGTCACCAGCAGCAGTTGGCTCTGTCAGACCAGAGGAGCCTCGTCAATGGAGCTGCTGTAGTAGTACATGAGTACAGGAGGAGGAGTGTGGATTTGTGTGTGTGTGGAATCGGCTATGTGTATGTGCGTGGGTGGGTATGCAAGCCCACAGCACATTCAGATTTGCAGACTGCCCACCCAAAGGCATGTTAATTGTTTTGCTGCACTGAGTGATAGTGCTGTCGCTTTTCAAGGTGCGAGTCGCTCTCGCGCTTTCTGGATGGCTGAATCAGAGTCAGCTGCTTTGAGGTGTTTGCTCCATCGAGTCAGGGCCGTGAGGGGAGTGAGGAAACACTGAGGTCAGTTCAGATATACTGAGAGCAAATCTTTAAACTGTTGTGGCAACAAACTCCCCTCCTAAAAAAAGAGAAATCAGTGTGCAAAGAATCAATCAACAGGCTACTAAACTGAATGTGTGTGTTTTAAAGGAATCATTTACAGGCAAATTGAGGAAAACACAATAATGAACAGCAGCGAGGAGAATATATACTATTATATATAAGAAGGACTACTCCGTCTTTCTCATGTACTATTTTTTGTTAAAATCTATATAAAAAAATAATAATCAAAGGATTAAGTCAAATTAAGCAATAATAATTTAAGGCACAAGGCACTCAGACATACAGTCTGCACGTTTCCATGTCTGAAGTTGCAAGAAGTCTCAAGTTTACAATAAAGTCTGGCCATCATGCAGAGTTGTGCTTCTCAACTGGCTGTAATGTCACACTTCATTAAGATGAAAAACATTTCAGGAAAGACATGCGATAATGGATAACAAAAAGCTGAAGTAGTGACTTGAATCAAAAGAAATAAACATATTAATCACATTTCTACAGCAAAAGCATTAAAAATACAGTAGAGTTCTAAGAAAAAATACAAATGTATTAACCCTTGTAAGTTGCTTGGGTCTGTGGGACCAGTTTTTACTTTTATTATAGCAAAGAAAATACAACTACCGATTTTTTCAAACTGAGACTCATTGGCCTTGATTCCGATATTTTCTACGAAGAACATAATTCAAAAAAAAAATCTGATGACCGCCACCATATGTTACGGAGTGAAGGCTTCTTCAATCACCACAGAGGCTTGGATATCTTTTGCTGAACATTTTTGTTCAGTTTTTTTTTTTTTACAAAAAACAGCATAAGGCAACAGCTGTTCGTAACCTAGCAACCGAAATTAACAGAAGGCAAGACAGTGACAAAAGACAGAACCAGATCCTGTTAAGCATTCTTCAAAATAAAAGACTTCTTCTATCCAAATAAATAATGCCTTGCACTTAAATATGTTTCACTTGATCCTTTGTAATTATATACCAGTGGTTCCCAAAGATTTTCTGGGTCCCCCTATGGATTACAATTAACAAAAAACAAAAAAGAAAAAATAAATCAACTGGGCACAGACATCGTTCAACCAGACATAAACCTATACACATATTTTGTTTTCAAACTCCACTGAAGTTTATTTCACACTTCAGGTTGCAGGTTGTGGGAACCTGCAACACTTCAGGTTCCCACACTTTGGGGACCACTGTTATATACAATCATGTTAAATTCAGTTAATAATAATCATCATGTAAATTATGCTTAACATGTAATTGGAAATCAGTCACTTATCATGCAAATTATACTCAACTTATAAGTGTAAAGAAGTCACAACATCATACAAACCTCCTACACATTTACGTTACACTCGGGATGTTCGGGTACAAAAACCCAGACCTGATAAAACTGTACACCTTCGTGGCGTGCTTCTTTCTAGGCCTGTTTGTGTGTGGGGGTGTCTGTTTGTGAGGAGAGGCGAATGGGTTCGTGTGTGTGTGTGTATATATATATATATATATATATATATATATATATATATACTAAATATAGTAGATCATTATAACCATTTTCACCAATATAGGGAGGTCATTTGTAGAAACAGAAAACATTTTCCTGATCTTCATTTCTTTCAATTGTACTGAACTCTACCAGTTAAGTTTGAGGTATAGCATGAACAAAACATTGGTAAAGGTTAGAATTAGGAATATACTTGTAGGTTAGGGTTGTGGAAAATGTCTGGGTTTGGCATAAATGTAGTTACTAAAATGAATGGAAGTCTGTGCAAAGCCCTTGGACTAATAGAGGTGCAAGGATGTTTGTGTGAATTTTGTTACTGCACCATAACATTAAAACACTGTTGCAACATGCAGGTGCCAGATGCTTCACAACAGACAAATACCCATTCTTAGCCAACTTGGTGCCCGTATGCATGCAACTTGTGTTCTTTTGGGTTAAAATTTCCAATAAAAGTACAAAAAAGATAGAAAAAAAGGTTATCATAAAGCCTTATAGATTAATTTAAAGATAAGCATATATGTTTACGTATATTGAATAGAAATTTGGTCCTTTTTTAAAATGCACGTTTTTGTCATACAGCCAACATGAAAGAGTGAAATTTTTTCCTAAAATGTTTTCTTTTAAATGTAAAAGGCAGTAAACAGTCATATTTGCTGCTTACATAGTACAATTTGAGTTCATCAATAATATGATACAGTTCATGAAGATATTCTGTGAGACAAATAGTACCAAATCATTTCATTTTCTGTCCACCTTTGTCAAGGAACATTAACCCTAAACTCTCTAAATCCTGTTTGTTTGCATTAAAGTAATTTCAAAAAGAATCAGAAATTAACAAAATCATAATCAGCAAATTAGATAGAAAGACAGAAATCAATATTGTTCATTTAATTCCATGATTGGTGCAGCTCTCTAATAATAAATGCTTTAAGTGAGACAATATGCTAATTAGGTAACAGTTTCCTTACAGTATTTGTGCTGCTGCCTCATTTATTGAAATATATTTCTGTTTTATTTGTCTTTGGGCTTATATATTTTAAATGAAGTCATATTTTCCTATGGTAAAATTAAAGCCCTTTTCAAATTTTTCCCTCAGCACACTTCAGAGATGAAAACAAAAAATATTAACTAAAAAGAACTTCTAATCACTACTAAATTATTTCATTTGTTACAGTTATTAATGTCTTGTATTTTACATTATACAAGAACAAAGTAAACTAAAATATAAATGTTATTTCTCTCACACACCATATGCACCTAAACAAAACACAAATTTAACTAAATAAATCACCCAATTTCAATAACTTTCTTCAATGTACAAAATATAAGACCATCTTTATTTCAATTAAACAGATTAATAAGTTGTTTGCCATTAGGAATAATAAATATTTATTACAATGAAACAATCCAAACAAATCCTGTGATGGTAAATGACATTCCTGCTCAAACTGAGTGCTTAACACAATATAAAAAGAATGTTACAAAGAAAATCTCTAAAATAATGTTCTTGCTAAGTTTTCTGACATTTAGCAACAGAAATAATTTTGATGAATCTAACTAACCTAAATTAAGAGATGTTTGGTCTGATTTAACTTCAGAAAGTAAAGGACATTTTTGTTTTTTATTAGGTGTATAAAAATCCGGTTTTAACTGTAAATAATGTTTTCCAAATTTAAACTTTTAATCAAATGTTGGATTGCACTTTATTACAAAACTATGCCGTTTGAATGTCAAGCACTTACAAGGATTTTATATAGAAATCAAGCACTTCCCAAACTTTAAAAACAACAATTGAAATCCAAGATTTCTAGAATTTCAAGAACCTGTATGAACTCTGAAAATAAAACCAAAAACTCAATTGGAAGATTTACCCAGGTGGTATCAATTTGCAGAGACTATATTTCTGGAAACAGTTTTTATAGTAAAAAGTAGCTCAATAGAAAAAAGAAAAACCTGCAAGAATTAACAAAAAAGAAGTTTGGAAGAAAATTTGTATTTACTAAAAACAGGCAGCTGACACAGGAAGATTTCCCTCCTTGTTTGACTCTAGACCCACTGGATTTGTTGACGACTAGAAAGGTGGGAAGGTAGTTTGGAGCTGCCTCCTTGAGATCAGGTATGTAAGTTCCCCTCTGAGATAAGCAGGAATGTGGCAGTCAGGGGTGAAATGTGACATTAGGGCAGCAGGTAACCCACAGAGCAGAGCGGGGAGGGAGTGGGAATGCAGAAGCTGAAATACTGGACGGGTTACTGGACCAACCATGAGACGGTGAGTTCAGAAAGAGGATGCAACTGAGAGACAGCGGAAGAATAAAAGAGAACAAATGTGCAGAACACACACTAAAGCTGCTTATCAGGCAGTCAGTCAGGTACCGCTGGCTCTCTGCAGAGATACGAGGCTCAGCTGCTCCCACACAGAAGTGGAGAACCGTGTGGAGCCGGGCCGCTTCACATCCACTGCCTAATCCCCTGCAATCATCCAACTCTGCCTTCCCCGAACAGTCGCCTCCTGAGCTCCCAGCGACATAAATACGCTGGATGTGACAGAACCTGAACACTACAGTCGCTCCAATCATGACGGAGTTAACATGGCCTCCCGAGCCAAACTCGTGTTTATATGCGGCTCTGTTCTGAGGCGTCGGCACTCCCAGCACAAACACACTGCTCGGTTTTTAGCAGTTCTCCCTATTAATAGGACAAGTGCCAATAATAACCGCGTCTAGTAAGTTGAACTGAATAAAAGTGGCTGCCCCCAGTAACAGAGAGGTCTGCGGTGTTATGTATAACCTGCCAGGGTTATTCTGGGGTAGCAGACAGGCCAACTTAAACCATGGAAATACACACAGGACACTCGTCTAGACAGCAAAAATAGCACAATATTTACAACAAAAGATAACAGCTGGTATTTTAGTCATTTTGTTGCTAATTTGAAGGTGAGACAGCTGAAAAGGGAGTATTTCGTAGAAAGCTAAATTTAAATGATACAAACCTATTTTTAAACATTCCGTGTGGTGTTTTTTTTCTGATATTTTCTGTTTTTGCTACTGTATTATAAAAAGTGGATGCAAAAAACTGAAGCTTGAATAATTACAAAAAGAAAACTTAAACAGCCGTTTTTAAGTTCTTTATGTTTTTAGTTAACCAGGAATGGACTGCTGTCAAAATATTTCCAAAACAGCCGCATCTTTCAAGTGGATCCACTTTGCATTTTTAAGTTCTGTTTAAATTTTTTACTTCCACATTTGACCAAAACCGCAGAGATCTTTACGTGCTGAAAAGCAGCAGCAGCAAAGCTGATAACGCTCCCAAAATGCATTTAACTTATTAAAGAGGGAGAATCAGGACTAAGGATTACTCAGGTTACGACCAGACCATCAGCTCAAGATGGGATTTTACTACTTTGTGCTGCTGCTGTTGGCCAAAACACTACTTTCATGGAAAAATAATTTTTTTCTTAATTTACTTTAAAAGCGTTAAATCTTTTTTAAATAAAAAAAAACTGCTTTTGCAAAACCAAACTGCATAAGAAAAGGTTAACTAATTTTAAAAATGTCATCTAAAGGAAAATGTTAATAGAAATTTAGGAAAACCATTTTAATTACATTCAAAAATGTACTTTCTTGTAATTTTATTAGACAAAGTTTCTCTCAGAGTGTATGATTCAGCGTGACACAAGCGCAAAACATCTGGAAAACGTTGCCGGATCTGAGCTGCTGCGCGGTCCGCTGTGTGACAAGCAGGCGGACTCACACACAGGCAGGTTCGCGGGCAGGACTGTGTCCGTGAAAAGCTCCTCTTTCCACATCTGCCCCAAACTATTTACATTTTCTGGCTTTTTAAAAGTTTAACAAGGCATCGCTTAAATATTTGCAACATTTCCCTCTGAAAAACAAAAGAGCTTAATTTGTTTCACAATACTTCTGTCAACTACAATGAGCTGAATTAGCTTTTTGCATGTATCTTAGTCTAGCTGTTTATTTAACTGGTTAACGTTTACATACTCATTCATTGTGTACCATTTACTTTTTTGAATTACAGAATAAGCTAAAATGGTTTTAAATCCAACAAAGCACAGAATTTCTTATAGCATTTATCACACAAAATTAGAGGTTTAATTATTGCCCAAACATATGCCATCTCTTTATAACACCAAAAGTTAAAATGGGTATGAATCTAAACTAAAGTACAATTTGTTCACTTTATTTCTAATCTGTAATGGATTTAATTTCTTTCTATTTTTTTTAAACATATTTACTATCAATACTTGATAGTAGAAACATGGATAGTAATTGACAAAAAATAAGAAGTTTATGTCCTTAAAAACTAAAAGGCTTTCAAACTTGGTACGCTTCAAAAACACACATTTCTGCACAGATCAAAACTAAAACGCACGTCTAAAGAGCGTCAAGTCCAGTCAGAAAATGGTCTTGGCGCTTCCTGTAGGAGTGGGGAGAAAAGACTGAGCATGGCCTGAAGAGGGGAGCGATTCCAGGGGCTTTACGGCCTCTTTGTACATCAATGCCTCAACCTGAGAGGCAACGCAACCAAAGGCTTCACCAGCCGACCCCAATTCTCACACACAAACCGTATCCTGTGAAAGGGCGAGCGGGAGAAAGACGAGGAAAGAAAGGAGAGAGAAGGCTGTGTCTGACATTACAGCGCTGCTCCAAAAATAGCTCCCTGGCGCCCTGGCCTCCAGCTTGGTTGTCATGGTGACAGAACCACAGGCACTAAAAATAGAAACGGCTCCAAATCCTGTGCAGCTGGAGAGAGACAGAGAGAGAGAGAGAGAGACAGAAAGAAAGATAAAAAGAAGGAGAAGAAGGAAAAGACCAAGCTACAGGGGAGGAAGACAAGAAGAAAAGAAAGAAAGAAGGAGGGACAGGAGAGAGAGAAAGAGACAGAGGAGGAAATACAGTGAGAAACAACGAGGTACAGAGAGAGAGAACCATGCCTGGAATGGAGTGGGTTAGCGAGAAGAGAAGAGAAAAAGAGCACAAGATGTATGGGGGGGGGAAAAAACCCCAAAAAGATTTAATGTACATCTGAAAATTAGAAAAAGAAAGCTAAGAGGAACTGAGAGCGATGAGAAACTAAAAATAACTATAAATAAGATGTGAAACATGAAGAAAATGAAGGACAAATGCAAACTTGCAACATTTAAAAAAGAGAGATGAAAAGTAGTAAAGATGGAAAGATTAAAGAAGTTTACAAAATAAAATCAAGATAAAAACTTGAAATTTGGTAACATACAAGAATAATTAATATATGTTTGAAAACTAACAGCAAGTTAGGAAATAACGTTTAAAAAAAGCTGAAGTGAGTTAGTGGAAAGCCAAGAATAACATAAAACAACTGCGGAAGGAATAAGCCGGGACAGCAGCAATGTGGTGAAACTATGGCAGAAAAGTTTCCAAAAGTGTTCGCCTCAAACATCTCCACGTTTAACTCTACTTCTGCTCCACATCTGCTAACACTGTCACATCTCTCAAACACACCTGAGCTTATTACACAGCTACACCGCACCAACTTCAGCTGCAGTCCCATCCCCACTAGTCCGAGACTCAACACGTCCATTTTCTGTCCCACCACATGCAGCTGTGAGGGAGAGAATCAGCGGGGAGGAAGGACAGAGTGAAGAGGAGAAGAGGGACATCGGGGGGAAAACGCCGACGGCGCGTTGCCGCCGCAACACGACTTCAATGAGCAGATAACTAACTCAGCCAAGACGCCCCGCCAGCGTCCAAACCTAGCTAATAATTCCTCCTTTTATTCAAGCTCCATGTATTATATTTAAAAAAAACTTTAATAAAAAAAATGTTGCAGTTAAACATTTTTAACTATACTGTTATAACAAGATCAAAAGCAAAATAAAACTATTTTCTGTTAAAGTTTCAGAAAAGTTCATACTACAAATCTCTTTAGTCAAAAGCCTCAAAAAGCTTTTTTTTGTTATTTAAAAATAATTTATTTCAGCGCACAATAAATGAAATACATAAGCAAGTCAGAATGCTTTAATAGTTTATAGTGTTTGTCCCATGTATTCTAGTGTTTATTTATACATCGACATTAAACTGAATAATTTAAAATGTCATCCTAGTTTGTTGTTTTTTTTAGTTTATTATGTGAAACAAATATTTTTCAGAATTATTTTATATAATTAAGCAAATTTCAGTTTAGTGTCAAGAAATGAATGATGACACATTTTAGGTTATATCCATATATCTATTTTATATTAATTTTTTATGTTGGATGTTTTTTTTTCATTTTGTGGGTTTCTTGTTTTTGATGTATAGCACTTTGAGCTGCTCTTAGTGTGAAGGGTGCTTTATAAATAAAATTAATTGATTTCCTCCTATATAACTGCACATGTGCAGTATGCATTTTTAATGATCAAATGTCACAAGAGTCATAAAAATCAAATGTATGTACAAATTGGGCCTCTGAGGCTACACTAATTATTGTAAATTTATCTCGTTTTATTTGTCCCCCATATTTAAAGTACAAGCCTATTATGAACCAACATTTTCAGAAGTATTTTCTATAACATATACAACCGTATTAAAGTGTTTCTACTTCAACATGTTGACTAAAGTTCTCTAACAAACTTTCACTGTACAGATATATTTGTACTGATACTATAGACATGTGGACTACATTTACTAATTTGGATACTTCTGAAGGCATTGGTTGCTATGGATTATTGTGACAACAATAAATCAAAACAATAAATGATAATACGATAAATGCCCAAACCTACTCTGAATTTTACTTAATGGGATCAGAGTAAAGTCCACAAAAATTATAGATGAATGTCACTGTTTTGAAAATTTGACATCATCTTATTTTCACCTCATTGTTATGTAGTACTTTGTGTCGGCCTATCACATAAAATCTCAATAAAGCACATACATACCAAAAAGGGGTCTGAATACTTTTGTAAGGTACTATGTTTGTTACTTTAAAAGCCAAATCCAAAGATAGGGACAAGAAGTCGTTAAAGATTGCCCCGTTTGTCTTATGCTAATAATTCTCAAAACCCATCAGGTAAACATGGTGACACTCTCCCAGAGAATAAAATGGTTCAATGTTTTGTGCAGCTTTGTCTGCTGCTCCAAATATATCTCCTGTCTGCGGCAGGTCAGCAGCATCCCATGATGTGCTTGCTTTTCAAAAGCTCCTTTAGGACCCCATGTGTTAGCATTTATTTCCTTTGTTTGCTTCTCACTTCAGCCACAAATGTCTTCCCTTTCTTCTCATTTAAAACAGAACAGCTCAGAATTTGGCTATGAAGCAGTCAGACAGAAATGAACGAGAAAGATTGATGACATCGCACAAAAGAGACGTGCAGTCAGGTTTGACTGGAAACAGAGGCGGCACGTCTGGCACCGTCTCAAGTTAACTAAATCTGCCAACCAGCGAATCATGCTCATGAGGTGAAACGCCATTATGACTTGCTTTTTTATTCCAACAAGCTAAGAAATAGTAATATGTGCTGGGGCTTTTTCAAATCTCATGACGAGGAATACTCTCATTTCTAAAGCCACTATCGCCATTTTCTAAAGGCAATGCTGATGCAAAGGATGTTTATCTGACTTATTCATATTTCTGAAAGCCAAAAAAAAGCTTTTTAAACAAGAACACATAGACTTTATTGAATAAAAGCACGGAGACTGTTTTGGTCAGAGATTGACTTGCAATCAGGCCTCGTTTCGGAGTTAAAACAAACCCATGCCTGAGTCTTGTCACGCTCTTTGGACCTTGGATGTGAACTGGGTACATTGACAGCAACTGAACTCAACACATCCTCGTGAAATCAAGGGCAACACTATCCTTGCAACAACACCATTCAAGATGATGCCATATAACATGGTTTGCTAAAGAAAAAATATTCAACAAGATCACACAGGAGGATGACTGAGCAAAAAGGCAGCCAGGGAAGCTTCAGTGACTTCCTCTTCAGCACACAGATGAAAAAGCATCACAACTCATTCAACTTCTCCCTTTTTTTCCTCCATTTTTTATTATGGCATAAAGTGGGCGATGTCATTCACCTTTTATAAACAAAAAAAGGAGGGTGGGGGGATGACTTTGTCTGGTGCTGATTCAGGGTTGACATTTCCATTTAATGCTAACAACCTTCATCAATAATGCTGAAGTTGTCTCCCTCCTAACACACTCGCTCATTCTTTCTCCTTCTGCAGCCTGCCTGGGTTAAAAATAGCTCTTCCCTCTCTTTTTCTCCGCTTCTCCGTTTACATAAGCATACGGAGGGGGGAGGGGAGCACTTCCGGTCTGGCCACCCAGCCCAGCATCTGATCCATAACGAGGAGAGGAGAGGAGAGAGGAGAAGAAGAGTAGAGAAGAGAAGGAATGAGGAGAAGAGAGGACATGAGAGGAGAGTCTGATTATTACCTCCTTTTCAGTCCTTTGCTCTGTCAACTGCCCTAAACTTTCTCAGCTATCACATCTCTGAAGGCCAGTAAACAGTAAACCAACAGACACCTGTAGCCAAGCATGCAACATGTCAGGGACACACAAAAACATGCATTTTTCCCCCAAGTCTAATGCTACGTTCACACAGGCTAATGCGACTCAGCCCACTTTATTTCCCCCATGTGTGACTCATATCAGACTTTTTCACTAGGGATGCACCGATCCACTATTTTCCACTTCTGATACCGATGCAAATATCTGAAGTCAACAGATACCGATTTGATACAGACAAACAGCTGCATTGGTTTAAAACATTTCTTTTTGTTAAACAGACAAAAATGCAATGAATGACAAATTTCTGTGATAACTCAGCACCAGTACACACTTAAATATATCAATAGCTTCACAAGTTCGGTCCAACATGTATATCAACAACTTTAATTTGTTAAGTCAGTTCACTTGGAAGTATAACAGCCAATGTAAAATAAATAATAAGGAAACTTTCTAGGTTTATTAATAACAAAGGCTCAAACTAGCAATGCATCTTCCAGCTACTTACCGGTAAGTAAAATTTCCTAAAGAACTGGATATTAGGGCTGGTGTTAGAGCTCCACAACTTAAGGAAAATATTTAATTTAACTGTAAATTACGTTACTGATAACAATTTATCCACATTTTCCACTCAGGGTTCTTTCTTTCGTAATCCTAATGAAGGCAACAAGCTAAAATGCATTGATTTGCTAATAAAGTTTGTTCCCCCAGTATTTTGGGTGCTGTGGAAGTCTTCACCTAACCAAGCTTCTTACTCTGTTTTACACAATGTCAACATGACTCTGAGCTTTGGCATCTCAGCCACTAAAGATATACATCTGGTGGGTACACTAAGGGAAATTAGAGCCTGAATGCCTTACACTTTAAATATAACATCCTAGCTAATATTAAACCCAAGCAGACCATTGCATTTGCAATATTGTGATGAGGATTCAACTGCGATTCAACATACCATGCAACTTAAATTTCTGCCAAATGAAAGTGATTACTTTGATATTTAAAATTGGTCATAACACCGACTGGTGCATCTCAAGTTCAGGAAATGTCATCTGATCAGTTCAGGTCATCCCTACTGCATGACAAATTCAGCAATTTCCTTTGTTGAAATAAAAAAAAAAAGCCCTGCAATCTTTTAATAATTAGAAAACAACCCAGTGGACACATACTTCCTTTAAGGACCAACTAAACAAGTCTGTAGTCTAAAATAAAAAAATTGCCAACTAATATCTACAAAATATGAATGAATTATTGAACTGGAAGTCAAGTGAAGCCAAGTTGCATCACTCAACAAAAAGGCAGATGTTTATATGTTTTCAATATTACTGAAAGAGATGCTAAACCAACTAAAATAAAGAAATGCAATACATCACTCACCAAAATAACTGTGTTCTTTAAATGCATGCCATAGTATTGTACAGAATCACACAGACACTAGCAGGAAACAGGAACGTTTTTCAAACTCTTCTCTGCACACATACTACTGCGCTTCATCATTTCAAACTAAAAGTTCAGGTTGTACAACACGCTCGTATGATGCCAGTCTTACTGTCAACAACCTGAAGCCATGCAGCATGAACTCGTCAGTTACATGAAAGAAAAATGTAACTTGTTTGCCAGCAAAGAAGTGTAACGTAGCACACAGCAGTGAGGAAGCTGAAAATGCTTTCCATCAAGGAAGACATATTCAAAAACTTAAAACCCACAAACTAACTTCATTTATGTCAACTTTCACTTATTCCATTCAGATCTGTTGTTTATAGTCAGACAAGTTGCTCAGTCCAGGTTTGTTCACTCCTGCACCAATACGTACCCACATTTCCTGTTGCTATTTCCCACTCATATACTTATTGTTTATCATTTTATTTTTCTGCATAATTAGGTATTTTGGTATACTAAATAGATACGGAGTCAAAAACGTATCCAATTTCACAGCCAATTAAATTTAATGAAATAAAATTTTCAAAACTTTTTATTGGTGTCTTTTTATTTATTATAATTCTGATTCCTGTTTGAGGAAATTAACTCTATTGGAATATGACACTTCTCCTTAAAACAAAAACAACACTTTGTGACCTGCTGATATAATTTGCTAGACTCATATAATACAATTGCTTTATAGCAGATTATGAGCCAATATTGTCAAGGCAGATACGAAACATCCCTCTATCAGGTACAAGTTGCAGAAACATATGACCAAACATATGTCACAGATTTTTGTGAATAGCCAAATTTTGCATAACATTTTTATCTAAAATGTTCACAAGAAAACTTCATTTAGGAAGCTGAAATACCAAGACGCAATAATATTTCTTGACATACATGCAAAGCAGCCAATCTAGAAGAGCCATTCATTTTCTTTGGTGCCAATTGGCTGCAAATCTAATGCATATTAAGTTATCTTTGATGTTAGTACTTTTTAAATAGGCAGTGATAAATATTTTTAGAAGGATCTGAAGATGATGTGACCCAGCAAGCCAAGTTACAATGCATGGATAAAACACATTAAATTAGAAACAGCAAGAACCGATCAAATGGGATCAGCCACCAATCTTTGTTGTTTTACATCAGCCATCCAAGATGAGTTTAGCAAATGGCTAATCTGTTAATTAACACAAACAGACAAGCAGCATCAGAGCCATTTCCCTGCAATAATATACCACTGACAATGTACAAAGGCAGCATGTAAAAAAACAACAGCAACACAACAAAAATCTAAAGAATTAGAGACGGTTCAAAGGAGGGAAACTATGATCCAGCAACACACTTCTGTCATGGTAGCCTCAATGCTGCATTCAGTGTCACTACAGAGCAAAGTGCTGCTTTTAATGTCATTAAGAAGCCATTTCCATTTAGTGTTAGAAACGAATGGCTAATTATATGCTCATTTAAGAGCTGTTTTGACCTAATTTTACCTCTGTATGATTACAAGAAATGTGTATTAACTTTGTAAATAAAATGACTTTCTGCAGTAAAAAAAAAAGTAAAAAATATATTCAGGTTACAAGTCATGGAATTACAGTATTCTATGCCAAAAAAATTGCTAAAAAGTCTATTTTTTTATTAGAACATTGGTTTAAAAAAAAATCTGTCTTCATGTTGAAAATAAAAACAATTTGAGCATAAGTATAACCAAAAGTTGGTTCAATTTGAGCTGAGCAAAACAGTTGAGCATTTCTAAAATCCACAATAGCTTATTCTGCTGTTGACTTGTTTCGTATCTTTTATTCCAATGGATGACAAAAGGACAAAAACATGACTTATTTGTTGGAGAATCCTACACAACAAGAACAGCCTGCCACTTCCACCTGAAGCTGGTCACCAGCTTGGTCACACACTACTGTCTGATAGAATCCCATTTCTCAACCTGCATTTGTAGTCAAGTCAGCCAATGTGGCTGTGCTGGTCATTTAAGCACAAAGAGCGCACCCGGGCTAATCCCACAAATGTTCAATGGGGGTGAGGTCAGGACTGCAGGCAGGCCATTCCACCCTCTACATTCCCAAATTCTGGTGGTAATCCCTGATAAAGCATGCTCTATGGGGGCAAGTATCAACATCTTGGAGGATGAAAGTCTGTCATTATCAATGGAGGTATGGAAGCTCAACCCAATATTTCTCTGCACCTAATTTGCCTTCAGTGACGAAAACTCCCAACTCAAAGAGATGAGGCATCACACTGCCTCCAAAAAAAGCTGCATGACATTGGCTGAAAATATTTTTTCTGGTTGTGACACACATACTGACGTCTGCTTATCAACCTGTAAATCCATTTTCTTTACAAAGAAGCATTATTGGAACATAGGAACATAATAAAAAACACAAATTCCTTTAATTACCTTGTTATGTATAGGTAGTATAGCAACATTTCAATTTACATGCAATAATTGCCTGTAGATTTAGAAAATGGTCCACAAAATGTATCCTTGAAGATGCAGATGGGTCAATTAACAGCAGCAAAGGTTTGCAGGAGGGAGAAAGAAAGAAAAAAAAAAAGACTGAAAAAAAGGACTTACTACTGGGCGCAGTCGATGAGCTGATATTCGTTGGATCTTTCCCAGCATGCCCGCACACCTTCATCATGCCAGAGAGTCTTTGTGTGGTCATAAAACTCCTGAAAGCACAAATATGGGTCTGAGACAAAAGACTTTTGACTTGTACGTGTAAAGTATCTGAGTAAATACAGTTCTCAGCAACTAAAACATGAGGTGACAACCTGAGACAATAACGGTTGCAACCATTAAAAAAATGATTGCAATAAATTTACTGAAATTTTGAAAAGTATCAAACACTGGTTTGAAGACATTATTTGTCATCTTATGTGGAAATAGGACAATTTTGGGCTTAAGTAGGAAAAACTACATTCATCTATGAAGGCAATGGTTAAATGTAACCCAGCTGAGAAAATAATTGCAAGGTTTACAATAAAACGCATTTGCACAGGGCTGCTTTATGTAGTTTATGAGTCCCATGCTTATAACTGTATTTCTCGTCTGCTCCTTTATAGGTGAAAGAGTTTATGGACAGATGGCGGGAGGCAAGATACACTCCCTAGCTAACTTTGGATTTTAAAGTCGGCTTGGAGAGAAGCAGCAGATGAGCAGGCTCTGGCAGCGGCAGGAAACAGAGCGGTTCACCGGGTTCATGAAGAAACGGGGAGCTTTGTACTGACAAAAGGCTTGGCTGTCACTACAGAGGCCTATCTCTACAATCTGCTGTTGGTCAGTCGAGCAAAAATAAGCCATTATGAGCCATACAGTTAATCAGTATACTCTGCTAAGCAACAGAAAATAAACATCTCATGATAAAATTTAAATAAAGTAAAAAAAAAAATTTGACAAGTTTAAAATGATAATTTGTCATTTTATTTGTTCTAAAGCTTATGGATGTGTGATAAATACTGCTTATTGCCCTAATAAGCAGTAGAAGCAGTGGGGGAAAAAACAATAGAGAGATGATCAGACTTTCTGAACACCTCAACATACAACTGAAACCAGATATTTACATATATTGCATACAAAAACCTAACCATTTCTTTATTGCTGTCTGATCAGTTCAGAGTGAATTGTGGACCTCCGCATGTCTAGTTCTTCACTATGTTCAATTGCCAGATGCCTGAAGGCGCCATGTTCATTCGCTGAATCAATTATATGGACCTATAAACATAACTGAAATGTCCAGTCATTATATTACGCAGAAAATGGAAAGGCTGTGTCTCTTATAAACAAACGGGTTTTTGAGTTAAATTTGTGCATCAACACCAGAAGAAAAGCAAAAGATCATGTGAAGATGCAGGTTTTCGGCTGGTCGGTGTGTGTCAGTATCATTATCCAGAGCAAAACGAGTCCTGTACCCACACGGACTGAAAGGACAGTGAGAGGAAGAACTATTACTCCAAAAGCAACAACAAAAAGTCAGATTAAAGTTTGTAAATGCTTTAAGGGGCAATGGTCTTAAATTCTGGACAGACGTCCTACAACTTAACAAAACTACAATTCATGATTTATTTTTAATTGTACTTAAAGCAGTGATGCAAACAGATAGCTTTTTTCTTTCTTCCAGTGAAATAAAAATTACTTAAATGCTTATGAGTATAAAAAAAAGTTAAAGAGAGAGAGAGCATTAATTCAGATTTAATACTCCCTAAGTGGTAAGAAGGTGTTTGAAATACTCTTAAAGTTTGATGATTTATAAAACACAATGAAGAGATAATGATACTAACTAGAATAAAACTATCTAAAGACCAGTGAGAAAATAAAATGTTGTATTTAACATTTTGTTGTATCACTAACATTTTTGTATTTTCAGGTTTTTTCATTCTTTCAGAAAGTATTAATATTCACACATAGTTACTTGAACAAATTTTTCAAAAACCTTCGATTTATTACAGTAAATTACAATTACATTTTCAATAATACTCTGAAAAACATTTATTATAAGTGGCAGAAGATGAAGCTATATTTTGTTTCAACCAGAAATCAAGTGATCAGTAAGTCCAAACCTTTTTATTGTGCATTATCAAAGAATAAAAATTACCACAAAGATTAGTAACTCAGAAATGTATGAACATTTCTAAATAAAGGCCTTATGATGCAAAAACTTACTTTTTTGAATACCTTGTACTTCTGTGTGATCACACCACAAATCTAGGCTATTTTAACAATGCTACATCCCTCAGAAAGATGTTTCAATGCTTTGAATTTACAGAGTTAGTAAGAATTTACAGAGTTGGTGCAATTTGCTTGAGGAATTAAAGGGACCCAAAATCCTGTTTATATAGCTTAAAGCAATAATAT
The DNA here is from genome assembly GCF_001444195.1 of Xiphophorus couchianus. Taxonomy (NCBI): domain Eukaryota; kingdom Metazoa; phylum Chordata; class Actinopteri; order Cyprinodontiformes; family Poeciliidae; genus Xiphophorus; species Xiphophorus couchianus. The sequence goes on from NC_040247.1 coordinate 10,139,062, forward strand.
GGTCAAAATGCTTGTTTGCTCACGTACACACGAGCCTTAAAACTCAGTTGCTGTACAGTAGTAGTAAAATAACACACCTAATCTCTTCTGGATGACCTACATTAGTGATAGTGTCCCATTCTCTTATAAATGACGTTCTAGATGCTGCCATGTCAGTTCCTCTAAACAGCAACAGACATTTTCTCCCGACTTGAGTTTCTACAGGATAGCCATATGTCTCTATAAGCATGTATCTGATCCAACCCAGTTTGCTACATTTTGCGCTAATTTCATTTTCTTTGCTTTGACTGACGATGCTCTCTGTAAAATAAAGTGCTATGATAATTCTAATATGTTTAATCTCAGTTTTGATGTGACTTGTTGATAATTTACTGTAGTTCTAAAGGTTCATAAAATTGGCATTTTGCTTTGATTGTAACTTTTGATACCTGATGTTTCAGCTGCTCTCTAGACAACTCTCCCTTAAATCAAAAGGTATCTGGTAGGACAGCAGGTCACATGACCCAGTCAGAAGGGGAAACCTCAGCAGCCAATACAGTGTCACTTTCATTTTGAACATCACTGTAAAAGGACAAAAACACTTAGTGTGAAGAAAAATCCAGATTCATAATAATAACAAAATAACACGCACGGCCTGTGCAACAGCTTTATGAGCCGTGCGCACAAAGACAGTTCACAATTTTAAATCCTTGCAAATTCTCTTCCCACATCTCACTGTGGGTGCAATGGACATAAAAACCACAAGACTCCAACAACAAAAACAAGTGATGAGAGTCAAGTTTTGTCAGAAACTCTGATACAACCATTTAAAAGTGACATAATTGGCACCCCTGCAATGTAATAGGTAATTGATCATTGTGACATTTCTACTTTTATGCTCTTTAAAAAAGAAATTATGAACACACCTTCAATTATCTTTGTCAAGAATCTGTGTTTTTTAAACGACCCTCTATATTTCTTACAACCAACTCAAAGTTTACTGACTTTGTTGCTGTACAAAATGTACCATGTCAGAGTTTTGACTGTACACACACATGCAAGACCTGTCTGTGCTGTTTCTCTTCCTGATAATTTTCAGAAGCATTTAAATCTGTGATTGCATTATTTTGTATACAGAGAAGGATCTAGAGCCAAGAAGAAAATGAGTAATTATCAGTCCAAAATATGGATCATCTCCACAAGCTAAATTTATGAAGGCATAGCATGTTTCTTTGGATTTACCAGAGAAACAATATCAAATTCCTGCAGATGAGCACATTAACTATCAAGGTTATTGATTAGACTGAAAGCTTCCAAGGAAATAAAGGATTACAAATATGTGAAAGAGCTACCATGCTTCAGGCTTTCCTCTCTCCCACCCCTGCTGAAGGCAGAGCCAACCAGTTTAACTGGTTTCCAGAATGCCCTCTGGCCAAAAGCAAGGGAGAACAGGAAGAGGAGTTTACAGATGAGAAGGAGGTGGAGGAGCTGGGCCTATCAGAGTTTCTGATTCATTCTCTTCCCTCAATAGCCACAAAGTCATTTTGATCATTAACACCACTGACAGCAATCCAACAACGTTAGTAGAGTGATCATCTTTATACCTGCTATGATCATCAATGCTAAAATGATAAAAGAAAAATACTTCTAGTTCTAGTCCTCCTTCCAGCTGGTCCACAGCAAAAGTCTGCTGACCAACTGACAAATGGCAGAGGGGAGAGTCAGGGTGAGATAGGCAAACATAATAAATTTGCCATGACGTAACAGAGGCAATATCAGGAAACTTCCTTTTGCTTACGTACAAACACGCTCACTCTTCACCAGAAGCTCAGTTGTAAATGACAAAAATATACGAGAAAGAAGCCGGTCGCTTAAAGGTGAAGCAGACATGCTTGGAAAAATAATAAAAAATAAAAAATACAAGGAAGACATTAAAATAAACCTCATAAAAAACAGCGATAAAACTATGTGTCAGTTTTACCATTTCCTATTGTCACTTGTTCCGTTTTACCTGTATGAGATATTTGATTTTTTGATACAGTTATCCAGAAGTGAAGATATTTTTTGAGAATGAATGAAAGTTTACGATTACCATCTAGAAAGTGAACATATGGCTCAACAGTGGAACCTGAAAGCTGAGGGCTCCTCAGGTGAGTCCCTCGGAGTCCTTGTGTCTCCGTAACCTCCGTCCCTCTGGACATATTTAAGTTTATTAGAGATAATCAGCAGCTTGGATCTCTCAGGTGAGAGGCTCATTCAGCTGAAAGCCTCCCATGTGGAAGCAAAACTGCTAATTACTGAAGCACCACACAAACAAAAGGTGTGAGACGTTTACCTACAGCACAACCAGGCAGAACAGCTGCAGAATTCAGCAGTGAAGACCTGATACTCTAGACTTTGTTTCTACATGTTAATATCTTGCATACACTAAAACTTTGTTTGTGAAAAATAATGTTTCCGTAACATTACAGTTATAAATTGCCACCTGAAAGTACCTTAGAAATAGCCCTACAGCAATTTTGACATTTCACGCCCTGAGTGAGGTCTCGGAAAGCTATTAACTTTTCAGCTGTAAGCATTCAGCCACAGATGTGTTTTTAAAGGTTTTTAAAGATTTTTAAGAGGTACTCGTCCTCATATCATCTATATAGATACCAGACGCCACAATTATGGACTAGCTCTGCCCTGCTCTTTTTTCCCCATTGTGTATCTCAAGCTGGCAGAACAATTTTAGTCGTCACATGCTAGCGCTTTCAGGTTTTAGCCTCAGTCTCTTCAGCCTCTGATGGCTGCTCCAATATCATAAGAAGTTGTGAGAGTAGAAAAAGCAGAAACAGGTTGATTTAGGTAATTTACAAACATTTCATTGCAGGCATGACATAATTCAGTTGGCTACAAAATGAACATGCTAAATGTGCATTTGGTTATATGTGGAACAAGCTGTGCCATCAACATGGCAGAACTGCGGTTTAAAATGCAGGTTGGGGAAGCTGAACTAAAAAGACACAATGCTACTTGACAGGTTACTGTTTGGCGTTTGCAAAGCAGGCAATTCATTTTCCTTGTCATTGATTGGCTGTGCCCCAAAGAGCAGGAATAAGAAAAACTTTTAATATTAGCTTCTTCAGTAGCATCAAAATGTTTCCACTGTGCTTATGAATGAATATTAAACATATATTTGGAATATAAGCTATTAAGGTAGGCAATTATAAGCATTGCTAGAAGGTGAACCAAAGTATTTGCAGATTTGAACGATTTTTTTATTCAGATTATCTGACATCAAAATGTGTTTGTTATTTTGAAACATTTATTAAACCTGACAAAAATGCAAAAACAGAATAAATCTGTATCTTTACTTTAGTAAATCTGCGTCAAATGTTTTGCTTAATTTAGCAACAAAACAAAGTCTAACAAATGAGAATTAGTTTCATCAGGTAGCCCTAGAAAGACTGCCATTAGACGATATGCTAATTTAGAAAGTTTACCAACTTACTGAAGGAAAATCAAAGTCCTTCTGGTTTACTAGGCTCAGGACGTAATTGATCCAGGACTGGTTTGCAGGACATGCTAACTGGCATGGAGGCGTGAGTGTGTTCATGGCAGCCACAATGGTCTGGACGGAGAGAGCAGAAGAAAGACAGTAAATCAGAGCTGCTTTACACTGTGATACAACACACACATTACATATGATCCATGTGAATCTCACACAGAAAAGAGTAATTTCTTACCTCTATAGCTTCTTTTATGTTGTTTTTGATATCATGAATTTTCTGTTTTTTCTCTCTGTGCCAAACAAAGAATACATTTGAGCTTTTAGTTATGTTTCTACAAAAGCATCACACACGAAGACCTCAGCATGTTCAGAAGGTTAGCCAGATAATTAAGACAACTGGCCTTTTTATTACATGGTAATAAAACTTCATCACCTTAAAATATGGAAATTTAAGTGCTACACAATATTTTTTTTTCTGCAAAACCAGCAGCTTGAAAGGAAAAATTGTCCCAAACTGACTGTAAAATGATGTTTGGCTTCTTTTTATATTACTGCCAGCAGGATTCAGTGTGAATGTGCTGCATAATATAAAGTTCTGCTGGATCTCCTCACCAGCCTGAAGGTAAATTATACCTGACATCAGTGTTATGGCTGCCCCAGACGCACAGACACTTATTCTGCTGAGCAAGAGCAACCCCTGAATTTTGTGTTTGCTGACATGAAATGAGAACAGCAAAACTTGGCCTTAATTTTGACAGCCACATTTATTAAAAAAAAAAAAACCCACAAAAACAAGCAGATTGAAGGGAGATATTTGAGGAGACTATTACTACATCTTTTAAGGTGGTTTTAAACTGCTTTTTAAATTATAAACACTAAGTGGGCCCAAAGAGTCACTTTTATATATTGCTAAACAAACAGTGAGTTTATGTAATATATGACGACTATAAGCTTTGATTTTGTCCTGAAATGCCACCATGCACAGGAAAAAAAAGAAGAAAGTATTACATTTTTGGTTCAGTTTTTAACAAGTTATTTATTTTTTAATTTTCTAATTAGAACTGAATGATGAATTATGAACAATACGTTTCTTTAATTTTTAAATGAAATTACTGAATAATTGCTGTTGAAAGGAAAATACCTATCATACATTTAAATCATTCAATTACCTATTCGTTGTCCTAAAATGTACATAAAAGGGTTCAAAGCCTGGTATATGTCTTTGTTAACATTTTCAGTTTATTTGACATGTAAAGGTCTTCAATATGGCAGTCTACATCTTTTTATGTTGCATATTTCTCATTACTTGAATGCATTTTGTCTGATTTAAGTTGGTGACCGCTGCATTTAACCTTTTGTAGGTTTAACAGACAGTATATGAGAGTTTCACTTTTTTGTTTTCTTTGTAAATCCTCCCACATAGTCGGTTTGAAAGGTTTCCTATTTATTCTGTTAATGTTGCTATCATTGCACCACTATGTTTCCTTTCAAATGTTGAGAAGTGTTTCTTATGTGCTTCCTGATAATTCAGACCACTAAGACAATTTGTGGAAGTTTTAACATCTTAGTTTCTATCAAAATGTGCCTTTACTTTTGGCATGTCTGTTTGTTTGTGTTACTCTTTTGATTATTTTTAAATAATAAAACTAACCTATAATGTTGCCTAATTTGAAGACCCTAATCCAACGGCAAAAAAAATGCATGAAATGGGCACTAAAATTGACCCAACTTGGAGGGTCAGTGGTGCCATTGCACCAGGATATCTGGGTTCAACGTGACCTGAAAACAACCACATGATGATGCTTCCACCCCCAAAAGAAACTATTTCTAGAAAAAAAACAGTTTTAGGAACTTCACAAAACAAGGTTGGCTGATCAGCAACCAGGGAGAATATGTATCAATGAAAACATGAAACAAACTAAATAAATGTTTCATCCATGAAGTTAAAAACCCTAAAAAATTTAATAAAGCAATTTTCCTTCCAGTTTTATTTGTAAGAAAAAAATAAAACACACTCACATACACAAACAAATTGTCCAGAAAATGAAGAACCTGCAGCTTAAAAGAAGGCAACAATTTACTTCAAATTCTGGCCTAAAAAAATTCTAAAATTGGTTAAACATAGAGACTAATTATTGTGGCAACCAGTTTCCAGTCTCTGGTTTCTTTATTTCTTGTTCAAATCTATATCATAAATTTATAACTCTCCCTGCTGTGTAAATCTTGATTATTGTCATTATTAGCATCATATTGTGTACCAACATTGAGTCTTGTACTGATGTGTTGCTACTATTACCTAATAGTACTTAGTTATGGCACGTTCACTGATCAGATAAAGATTGTATTTTTGACTTACCAGTCACAATCCTTTAAGTTAAAAAGCTATACAGCAAGCCTCATGCTCACCGGTCAGTTTACTGGTGTATTTATAGTTTAAGATAAAACATTTTCTTAATAAACAGAAGTTATTAATATCTACACTGAGACAGCATCATGTGAAAACTGATCCAAATACTTCAACAATACCTGCTGTTAGAAGTTGATTCAATTTCATCAATAGTTGATTTGATCAGAAGTGTTCTGAGTCAAAAACACGTTGAAAGTTTGATTATTTATGTGTAAACTAAATTATTACTACATTACAAAAAACCATAACACACCTTAAATAATATTTTATACTGAATAATTATTGACTAATACAAGTCTAAAATATACAGAATCTCGTGTCTGCCAAACAGATTTCCTGTAGTTTTGCAGTACTGCTTGTAGTCAGTGTGATGAATGTTTCACTTTTTTATTCCAGAGAGAAAATGAATTCACACAAAAATTATCAAAATCTTTGATTAAATTGTATCCAAAGGTGTGATACAATTTGGACAGAGAGAAAAGGAACAACACTTACTCTGCATTGAAGCCATTCACATGCAATATTCGCATCTGCTTGACTATTGTACTTTTCCCAGATTCTCCGGCACCTGGGAGTGAAGGCAGAACAGTGTTAGGAGAAAAGAAAGCAGAACTGCACATCAAAAAACAACTAACAAATCCACAATGCATGGATAAAACAAGATTTGATGCCCTGATGGAAAATCAGATCAAAAACTAATGTTTAAGATTTCACATTTAAATGATATGAACTTCAGGGTTTTGTTTCTCAAAGTTGACCCTAAATCTCTGTCCTCCATTTTAACAGATGTACTGCATGTTAGACACGAGAACGGCTGACATGACAAGAAAACCTGATAAAAACAAATACAAAAAGCCCAATTATTTTTCAAGTAACTCTCTCTCATACTTGTCACCTCCAATAAAGGAAATCCTTCAAGTGTGAATAATTTACCCGTTTAAATATCAGGATAACTAAACTCAATAAACTAAAGAAGTAAAAGTAAACTACTTAAAGCATTCACTATTTCCCATTAAAAATATTTTATGGCACCAGAACTACATGCCATGTAAAACTCTTTTCCTACTTGGACCAGACTCTAACCTCAACCACCTTCAACCATTTCTTTATTTATTTTTTTTTTTTAAAAATCAGTAATGCTGTATTAAATTAAAGCTTAACAGCCAATACAACATCATTTCATTGTCAGATTTTTGTTTGCTTTGTGGCAAATTGTTACTTAAGAAAAAAAGAAATCTATCCCCCCCCCCAGAAAAAAGCTCGTCTCTGGTGACATCACATAAGGCAAAAGGCAATTCGTTTGAGTTCTTGCTAATATGACAACTTGTATTTTCTTATTTTTCCTCTTTAATAGCACACTTTTGTTCAGTATTTTCATTTAGAGGTGTTTACTAAAGCCAGCTGATCAGTGTGCATGAGAGATATCTGGAGGAACAGAGAACTTTCAGAGTTAATTTCAGCTGTGCTTATTATAGGAGCCTCAGCATCCAAAACAAGGTCAGAGAAAATCATACATAAACCAATAGTATTTCTGAATCTCAGTCAGGACACTGACCATGAATTTGGCATCAAAAATAGCCCAACGTGTTTCCTAGGAAGCCAACAACATCCCTAAAGTGCTATTTAGAGGTGTAATGTGTGTGTGCACAAATCTGGGATCAGTTTCAGATTAAAACGAGCCCGACAGACGTTTCAGGGAAGCTACTAATCCTAATGGTAATCCTAATTTGCACTCCGAGGTTTAACAGGATACTAGTCTTCAATGTGAAGACACAAATGTTAAAAGCCAAAAATAGCTAAACTGTCAATCACAGACGTTCTCCCCCTATTTTTGAGCACCTCACTTGATAAGAAAGCCAAAGTGAAGGCATCCAGAATGCTAACTGTTAACACAAACACACCAGATCGCAAGTGGTATCTGGAAAGGAGAGAACGCCTGTGAGCGGCCTCCCGGTCTCTGCGTGGTGCCTGAGCGTGCTGCCTTCACACAGATGGTGGTGCCTGTTCTCCTGTCTCTCACATGTTCAGTAATCAGGCTCCATAATGACCCCCAGAATGCAGGCCAGCCGGATTTTTTTTCCTCCAAGAGCTCTGTGTCAAAACACTAAACTGGTGGCGTGAGATTGTATCAAACGCATCATTTTGTTTATGCCTTGCAGAAGAGTTTCTAGAGCATTTTTTCCTGGTACAAAAGCAACAATTATTGGAACATATTTTAGTCAGAAAAATCACCTACCTAATAGAAGAAGTCGATGAGTTGCCCGGTATATCTGTTTGTCTTTTTGCAGCTGCCTTTCTATCTTTTTGTTCGCCTCCCTCTGAGCCTTCTCCTCATTTCGTTGGTCTTCAGTCTTACTATTCCCAAGACAGCCCATCTTCCCAATATATATATAAAAAAAAAAACAGACAAAAAAAAAATCCAGTTATGGGCTCAAAGAGGGTTGTAAGGTGCGTGGATGGCTAGATGCTTTTAAGAATAATAAATTCTTGATCTGGACCACCAGAGGAACACCTGGCTCAAAATTGGTGGCCTCTATGTTCCCCCAGCAGAAGCAGATGTCGGGTAGTAGACTTCGCCGAGGCGTTTTATTATGGATGTGGGTTTTTACTGGAAAACCATCAGCCGAGAGAGATCAGAAGTGGAGCAAACGATCCCGCCCTCTCAAACACTTGATTCCCGTGTTTTTCACTGTAAATCCGCAATGAAGTCATCAACACTGATATGAGACTGGATGTGGAATTTCCAGCTTTCTGGCTGCTCATGAATGAATCTCTGCGCCCCAGATTCCTTCAAGGCGTATGGATCTCAAACACCGGCCTTTGCTTTTTTTTTGTTATATTTTTTATAGTGATGATACAACTATTTTTATATTTTCCCAGCAAATGTCCCCTCAGGAGCCCATCTTCGGCGGATAGCTCCCACTGCCATTCAATCCATTTCAAACAGACTTCTGTTTTCTTCAGTCTCTCTTTCTTAATTATTCTTGTTTAAAAATATATATTTAGGTTTATTAACCGAACTGACTGCAATTCAGTTTCAAATAAACAGAGGAACATTAGAAGGCGAGAGGGAGAGAAATTTAAAAAATAAATATTTCCTCTTAAAATGACGGCATGTGAAACATCAGGCTTCACCGGGGCTTCTTCCAAAATCTCTCACATTTTATTTTAATCAGGAAGGTTCCCAGCAACCTTATTGGTGATATCCTGTGCCAAAAATTCAGTCCTGTCTTCGGTCAATAGATGCGGGTGTCTGTCTTTTTTTAAGGAGGGTTTGACCAACAAAAAAAAAAAAAAAATAGAAAAGGAAAAAGGCCCGTAGTCCGTCCTTTTTCTCTCCGTAGCGTTAATTTGTGTTTCTCCTCACATCGGAAATCTTCTCCGACCGAGCACAGGCAGCTCTCGGCAGCTGGCTGTCCGTCTCCGCGACCAAATATCCGGGCGATATTCGTGGAAATCCTCCGCTGTGTCCCCCGTTTTGGCGGAAGCAGCAGCAGGAGCACAGTCCGCTGTCAAGTCTCTTGTCTTTTTGTATTCCCTTTGAATCCGTACGGCAGATAATGGTTACATGTGCATGATACATGAACATACCGCGGTGGGGTTTTTTCACTCACTTCATCCAAACGGAGACAGGCAGTTGCTTTCGGCGCCGATAGCCCGCGGCCGCTCCGTTGAGCCGGTCTGGTGGGTGAGAGTTGCTCCGTTCGCGGTGTTTCTCTGAATTATTTTTGCCCCCGTTTTTTTTCTCGGAGAATTGTACATTGAGATAGATAGCGCTGAAGAGGTGGGGTGGGGCAAACGGCTCTCACGGAACCCTGGGAATGAAGCAGCGGTGTCAAGTTTTCCATGCCAACCGGCTTTTTTTCCGGTTGAACCTTTCACAATAAATGCAAAAAAAAGCACTACTTTAGCAAAATGCCTGCAAATGTCTTCAAGTCTAGCGGTATATTTTAATTCCCTTCATTTTGTGCTTCAGATGTGTCAGCTGAACAGAAAACACGTTCTTTAAAGATTTTCATATTTAGGAAATGTTCTAAAATATTCTAACAGTTTAAATCCTAGTGTCAGAAAGATAAAGTTTGGAGATATATTTTTTTATTTGGTTTTTAGAAAACAAATAAAAAACTATTTTCCTCCCCCCATTCCAAGTGTAAACTTTTTTTTTGTTTTGCTTTGTTATATAAGGACTGTTTTATCAAAGTCTGAGAGAAAAATCAGCAACAGCATTGTTTTTGATTAGTTTTTATTTTTTTAATCAAAAGTCAATTCTCGCCTAAGGTAACTGGTATATTTACAATACTTATATTACTTATATATTCACAAAGTTGAAACCAACAGTTTTGAGTCATTTCAATAAAAATTTAAACGACTCAGATTACGAGTTGATGTATTTTAAATTAATCTCTACAAAACATGTCAAAGGCCCTGTTCAGTTTGAGTCATAATTCTCAAATTTTGGAACAAGTAGGCAGGTAGAACCTAGGATGTCTTGAGTGATTCTGAGAAGAAATTGTGGTTTTAAATAGGCCCATTTACACATACATACAACCCAATTAATTGTGATATACAACTAATAAAAGCACCAAGAGCCATTAAGAGTTGTTCAAGCACAAGAACCTTTCTGTTTGCAAACATTTACAATTACACTGGCTACAACTGTATAAAAGAAACATTAAAAATGTTTATTTCAGCATTGTTATGAAAAAAAAGTTGTTCCAGAAGTATGTTTTTTTGTTTGTTTGTTTTTTGTGGTGCACAAAGAGTTGACCTCTTAATTGAATTGCTGTCAATAAATTATTCTATTCTTATTTATTTATTTATTTATTTATTTATTTATTTATTTATTTATTTATTTATTTATTTTAACGAGAGGTTTGATGCTTTTAATTTGAATGGCAAACCAGGGTTCTTGATTTCCGTTTTTCTGCCACTTGACTCTGGTCTTTAAAGCAGCGTCTGTCTTTGGTTGGATCACATGATTGCCCGGAGCGTCAAGAAGCAGAGCTACAGAAGGGGAGAGGCGCCCTCTTTGAAGCAAAAATGATTATCAGCCTAACCATCGTCCATGAATAACTGAAAGATTATTGATTAGGTTATAAAAATCACTCCAAACACATAAAAAGATTATATGCTCTATGCAGAATAATAGCTGTAACTTTTAAGCAATTGCAGCTTTAGAAAGTTGGTCAAAAGCATGGCTTTGGATTTCAAAAATCACACAATAGACCATATTACTAATATGAAGGTAGAACATATATTAGCAATTAGTTTCAATAAATCTCTCAAAAGCTATAAACTTCGATTTGTTGTGCAAAGTCTAAACCAATCACCAGAAAATTAGCAATAGAATGCGTAATTACTCAATAGATAGTTAATAGTTCTAGAATAAAGATTTAAAAGAATAGTTCAGGTTTCCTGAGGTTCTATAAAGAGGCTATGAGAGGTCACAATTTTAATTGTACTGGACAAAAGACAAAAGAAGACTTACACTTTGTGAAAACATATTTTATCCCAAAAATATCTTGTTTGTTTTTCAAATATTATTTTTTTAATCTTTACTTTGGTGTAAAAAAAAGTAGAAGAACTTGTTAAATTTGTCACATTAGACAATATAGTAATAATATATTTTTTTGGTTTAAATTGGCTTACTTTTGAGTCTTACAGAATATCAAGTTTTTGTCATGTGAAAACAATGCATTATAAGTCATTTTCAACCTTTTTCTATTTATATTCTGTACACGTCTATCTTTAAAATAAGCAGCATCTTTTGAAGCACTTTCTGATTCAACTTTTTAAGCTAAAGCTCAAACGTTTAACTCAGATTCCACTGGACCTTAACAACCCCTCAACCCCAATGTTCTGCAAAGCTTTGAATAGGTCTGAATGCTTTCATTAGAAAAAAGTTTAATAACTTAAAATTGTGTTTCCTAGTTTTTAGATTCAACGCACACGTGGAATGCAAACATTACTTGCAAGAAATTTCAGCAGCTCCTTTAGTGCCTCTTTGCATCTCAGACTAGTGTCTTCAAAACAATTCATTCCAATTCAATTCAATTAAATTCAAAAATGCTTTTCTGATCCCAAAAGGAAATTAAATAATTCTCATCTATTTTCTAATATCACCTTTCTCTCACATTGTTTCTGAAAGGCATCAGTAACAATTATTCCCATTATTGATACCTGCCTTGATTGTACTACTGTGTAAATATACCATGGAATTTTTGTTACCCTTCTTCTGACTGGTACCTTTGACTAAATAGATCATATTAATCATCTTGGTCAGCTAACTATGACTTTAGCTAATGGATGTAAATGAACAAATGCCTGGAAAATGAGATCAACTAATCAAATCAGAGAACTCTATGTTAAAAAAATTTAACTACCTCTTTGAAATAACGAATGATTTTGCAGCTCTAAAATAATGTGTACCAAAATAAGAAGCCATCATCAATAATACTCTTTTTTTGTACCAGAGCAGATGATTTACAAGATAAAATAACAACAATATCGTTAACTATTATCTACTCCAACAGTCTTGCCCATTTTTAGTTTTAAGGTGGGTTGCATCCTTCAACTTTCCAATGAGATTCCTTGAAAGAAATTTAGATATCACAACAGTGCAGCATCCTTTCTCACCTGGTAGTGATCGGGGTATTTAAATCCCTTTAAATCTTTAAATTAATGAATTTAATTAATCCCTTTAAATCTGACATGCACACACATAAACACAGATTCCATCATGATTCATGATCAAACACAGCAGACAAACTGACACACACACACACAAACAAACTTCGTCCATAAATGCGTCAAAAGGCTCAGGGCAAAACACATAAAGGTCATCGGTGACAACTAAATGCTGCTGTGGCTCTTTAATGAACCCCAACAGACAACATAGGGTGGAACTAATGACTGGAATCAGAGAAGTTATAAGATGAATCCCAGGATTTAAAATGGTCATCTCTCTTCAGCTCAATTCAGAGCGATACATTTTTTTTTCTCTCAGTCACGTGAATTTGGTTCATATAGTTTTTTTCACCATGACAGTGTTTCTCAGATGGATAAATATTTCAAAAATAAGTTCAAAGAGCTAAACTTCATGCAAACTCTTCACCATGATCAGATGTCAAGGATAGCCCTAAAAGCAGGACAGATACATTTCAATCTGCTGTGGAAAAGTTTTCCCCTCTTCTGACTTATTCTGTTTTTACTTTTTTTTAATCACACTTAAATATTTCAGAAGATCAAATGAATTTTAACCTTAGACAATTATAATTTAAGTAAATGGAAAAAACAGTTTGCAAATGATAATTCAATGTATTAATGAATTTGTAGCAAGGCACAGACAGTCAAGTTAAAAACTACTCTAGAACTTTAAAAATAATCAGTTCGACTTGAAATATGAATTACTTTAAAATTATATAAAGACTCTCAGGTGTGAACTTGTGAAGTGTAATAGCCGCCTTTATCCTCTAGATGGTACCATCCGTCATAATCTTACCATTTATCAGCAACACTAGACCATAGAGAAGTACATAAGTTCCTTTTTAGTGTTTTTGAATAGAAACTTGATTATTTTATCTAGACTATAATAGATACCAAAATACATTGCTACATAATTACATATGTGGGACTAAGTTTAACTTGGGGATCCTATGTGGTTACTTATAGACGCAATGAACACTGAGCTATGATATGAGCCACCTTATTTCATCTGTACTAAACTTCCTTCCTGTCTTTGATCGGTTGCAGATTTTAGATATATAAGAAGATTCTGTATTTAGTAATACAGCATTTTCTGTCTTCTACAGCTATATAAATTTACAGATAAGGTTTAGCCAAAACATCATTATTTAATATAGCTTAATATCCATGTGGAACCCACCTTAGTGGTAAAATACCATTTCAGACTTTTATATATTCACAGTTTTCAATGAATACATAGATGAACCATATAACCTATTTTGTAAAGACACCAAACTGATTCATCCCTCAGGTTTACTGGCCTTGTGTCCTCTTGAAGGTTTTACAGTTTGAACAGCTTAATAAGTATCAATATATAATGTATAAAATAAATTTTAAAAAATGAAAAATCTATTTAAAATCAGCCTGCAAGACTGCTGCTCCTTGAAAAATCACAAAAAACTGTACCTCGGATGCAATAACCAATAGGACATAGACATTTGCGCAGCAGAATATTTAGTTTTCAGTGTGAATTCCGGGTCTTTCGCATTTTTTTTAAACAGAGGACTTCCTTATGTCACTGATTACATCACTTCTGGTCCCATATATAAGACAGAGGAGAGCACTGAGGACTATCTCGGACCCTCAGCTGTTCTGTGGACTGTCTCTCAATCACCATGCGTGAAATCGTACATCTGCAAATTGGACAATGTGGCAACCAGATCGGCTCCAAGGTAATACAAAGAAATAATTATTAAATTATCACCTCCATAAAATATGATATGTATCAAAAGACCTACATCAAAAACTCTTGGTTAATTTTGGGAACATGATATACTGGCAGAGTTATAAGAATAATAATTACTGTTAATACATTTTGTGAAACCATGTTTAAAGTAGTCTAAAACTGCGTGTATTTTTTATTCTTGTGGTGAATATTTTGAGTTGTGCGCTGTCACTCACTGTGTGTGACACAGGGTGTTCCGTGTCAAGCTCTTAGTTGAAAGATAAGGACCAAAGTAGAACTGACATGGGTGGGACATTTTTATCATGGCTAACACAAAATAAAAGCGGGGAAGAACAAAATGATAAAAATTGGTAACACATGCTGCTTTTTAACATTTTAGGCTGTAGTAGTCTTATAACAGTCAGGTTACCTCCGGTCTAAAAATCCGTTTTACATTATGTACATTCAATGTTCTGTATCTAGCTTATATAAAAGCATGAGACAAATAGATAACTGCTTATTTCAGCTCAATAATGAATTAGTTGATGCCTAACATACTGTGCAAAACTTTTAAAGAATCTTGATTTCCCAGTACTTTGCATCTTATGAGTTTTTTTAACTGAAATGATTGGCAGCCAAAATACTAAGAACTTTTAAGAGACTTAAGGAGAAACTTGGTATTTGGAAGGAAAATAGGAAGAAATGGGAAACAATTCAAAACTTTTTGCAGATGGATACTGACTAGATGATTTATTTATAGGCACATATACAGTAAATAGTCTCCTTAAGTGCAATACAGTACAGTCAGGTTTTAAACATTACAATTTAAAGTGGAGCTTAAATACTGTATAAAGAGGATCTTTTAGGAAACAACTTACTACGGGTGTTGTATTGATAATTTTCTTCTGTTTTAGTTCTGGGAAGTTATCAGTGAAGAACATGGGATAAATGCAACAGGCCTCTACGAAGGAGACAGCAACATACAACTGGAGAGGCTCAACGTCTACTTTAATGAGGCACACGGTACCAGAAGAGTTCATTTGCTTGCTCAGGCTTATTCAAATACTTAACCACGAATATTGTGTATTGAGCTCAGCTGTCTGTGACTTATTTTGTTTTTTAGCATAAGCCTGGGCATTAAATCACTGAAAGGTATTGATTGAAAATGCCCATTCCCAGCTATGTTTTCAAAACTTATTGATTCTGTTTGTAGGTGGTAAATATGTCCCCAGGGCGTTGCTTGTGGACCTGGAGCCCGGCACTATGGACAGTGTCAGAGGAAGTCGCATTGGTGCTCTTTTTAGACCAGACAATTTCATCCACGGTGAGGCCAACTGAGAAAAAAACCACAATATTCATGTTATTAAATTCTTCATGATGGTGGCGATCCAGGAGTTTGTCCTGCGATCGGTAGGGTTGTTAGTTTGATCTCCACTCTGTCTGCCTCTGTCATTGTGTCTTTGGGTGGTGGTCAGAAGGCTCAGAGGTGTAGAGACATAATTTAACCCTGTCAGTTTAACTGGAGTAATTTCTGTACAGACATTAACTTACCAGTTAATTAACTACTATACCAGTTAATTTCTCTACTGGTATAGTAGAGAAACTGGTATAGTAGAGAAATTAACTATAATTTCTCTACTATACCAGTAGTATAGTAGAGAAATTAACTGGTAAGAAATTAACTTACCAGTTAATTTCTCTACAGAAATTAACTGTAATCTATTGTAATAGATTACAATAGATTTGTAATCTATTGTGGATAAATAACCTTACTTCTATAAATCTGGTGGTGCAGGGAACTCAGGAGCTGGAAACAACTGGGCAAAGGGCCACTACACAGAGGGAGCGGAGTTGGTGGAGCATGTCATGGACCGGGTCAGGAACGAGAGTGAAAGCTGTGATTGCCTCCAAGGCTTTCAGCTGGTTCACTCGCTGGGGGGAGGCACAGGCTCCGGCATGGGTACCCTCCTCATCAATAAGATCAGAGAGGACTACCCAGACCGTATCATGAATACCTTTAGCATCATGCCTTCTCCTAAAGTCTCAGACACAGTGGTGGAGCCTTATAATGCTACACTCTCTGTGCATCAGCTCTTAGAGAACACAGACGAGACTTTCTGCATTGACAACGAGGCCCTTTATGACATCTGTTTCCGTACCCTAAAATTGACCACACCGACTTATGGGGATCTCAACCACTTAGTCTCCTTGACTATGAGCGGGGTCACAACCTCTCTCAGATTTCCAGGACAGCTCAATGCTGACCTGAGGAAGCTGGCTGTCAACATGGTGCCCTTCCCTCGTCTCCACTTCTTCATGCCAGGCTTCGCCCCACTGACACCTCGGGGTAGCCAGCAATACAGAGCTCTCACTGTACCTGAACTTACCCAGCAGATGTTCGATGCCCGCAACATGATGGCGGCATGTGACCCACGGCGAGGGCGCTACCTCACAGTAGCTGGTGTCTTTCGAGGTAGGATGTCCACCAAAGAGGTGGATGAGCAGATGCTCGCAATGCAACAGAAAAACAGTGCCTATTTTGTCGATTGGATCCCCCATAATGTAAAGGTGGCTGTGTGTGACATCCCTCCTCGAGGCCTAAAAATGGCTTCCACATTCATCGGAAACAACACAGCAATTCAGGAGATATTCCGTCGGGTGGGCGAGCAGTTCTCCCTCATGTTCAGACGGAAGGCTTTCCTCCACTGGTACACAGGAGAGGGTATGGATGAAATGGAGTTCACAGAGGCTGAGAGTAACCTCAACGACCTGGTGGCAGAGTACCAGCAGTACCAAGATGCAACTGCTGATCTAGATTGGGAAGCAGAAGAAGAAGAAGAGGAAGGACCCTCGTCTGCAGGGATCACAGAGGTTCAGTCTCGGACGGAAACCAAACTGGAAACAGTGGTAGAAACCAACAAAGAAACTGTAGATGAGTAGTGTGGATGGGGTATACAGCTTCACACAGAAGGACTCTTTGGGCAAGAATTGAAATGATGTATGTATAGTGAATTTCTTTGGAAACAATGTTTTATGTTAACCTGTTTTACTTGTATTTTTTTTATTCATTTTATTTTTATTTTCACCTTTTACTGGATTCAAGGCTTTGATGACTATGTTTGGGGCTTTTGATCTTTTGAAAACATCTTTCAGCAGTTATTTGAAATAAATATCTTAGACATGTAATGCCAACAGCAGACCCATGACTAACTAGGCAGCTTTGCCTTTTAGATGACCTGTGAATGCTTCAGATGTAGTGTATATAGAAGGTGATTTAAAGGAGGCTTCTGTCAGGGAATTTCAGCCCAGGCTCCTCCAGAAGACAGATGGGTCATAGTATTAAAAAATATAATCACAAGATTGACTAATAGAGCTAATTAATGCTAAGCACTTACTTTTATTATTGTATAAACTGTTGGAAACTTTGAGTTGGGAGATTGGAAGAACAGTAAAAAATTCAGTAATCTTATCAGCACAATCAATGAGCTTTAATTCAGCATGTTGCAGTTTGCATTTCTGTTTCTCACAGGCGAAGTCATTCAGCAAAGCAATAAGCCATAGTGAAACATTATATAACAATTATACCATTCACCCTTTTTGTCGTTTGACTTGTCATCATGTCTAGAGGTGCACATCATGGTACAGTTTATAGTAAACAACTACTTCATGGGTGCAATAGAGGTCAAAGCAGAAAACCAATAAGACTCGATTCAGCTATTTGGTCTTGTATAAATGTCTTTGTGTTTGTGGTACTATTGTAAAATGAAACCCGTGGCTCACTGATTAAAAGTAATTATAATATGTATTAATTTATGACGAGTGAATAATATAGCATTCTTTCTTCTCATTCCATGGGCTGTATTATATTTTAATGCATTTATAAAAAAAAACTATTAAGTGGAAAAAAGAAGCATGCATTTTGACTATGTTAGACTATGTCAGCCCTGTATGTAAAGGTACTTTTGAAATAATGCAGACAATGTTTTTGTATTTTTAAACAAATGTTATAACTGATTTATTTCTCTTTGAAATATTGGATTTATTTGTACATGTTTAAATGAATTATATTTTCAGCATTTCTGTGTAATCCATAACTTTAAACAAAGATTATATTGATGTTTAAACAATGATTTGTTTTTGTGTATGGGACATGTATTAAAAGCTTTTTCAAAACCCTGTCCCCTGACAGCAGGTTTCATTAATTGAAGTTGAACTGAGGCAAACTGTGGCACTGGAAAGTACTCTGATACCACACAACCCGTGATACTGTTCAAGGCTGTCAGACTGTTTCCTCCCACTTGCACAAGTCTGGTGCCCTGCGATTACGCATAACTTGGACAGAGCATGTTCACTTCTAGATAAGCACACTTGACTTTCAGATGCCCCTGCACTCTGCAGTACAGTTGACTGAACTCTTGTACAGTACTGTGACAAATTAGAGATTATGTGTAATATAGGTCACAGTGCCAACAGACATATCAAAGTTTTTTTTTCGGGACAGGTTATAAGGTCAAGAGAAGGTCAAGCAGCAACATATATAACGTGAAATGAATATTTAACAAAACATTTTCAATGAAAGTCAATATGCTTAGGTGTTCAGACAGACATAAGGAGTATTTAAATGTTTACAATAATACAGGAAAATATACATTTATTTATAGAACTTAAGTAAAAGTATTAAATATTACAGTGGCAGATACTCCTGACGTATTGACTAGAAATGTCATATGTGGCACAAAGATGATAACCATGTCATGGGGGTCCAAACCTATATTTGTGGGTCAAAGAAAATTTGTATAAATAACAACATTTAATTTCCCTCTGGGATTAATAAAGTATTTTTGAATTGAATTGGAAAAAAAAGACAAACACATCTATCACAAAACAGACAATTATTCCAACATTTAAAAAGCTCGAGGTAAGATAAGACTGGGCAGTTATATAATATGCCAGAAAAAATATTTTAAAACATTTTAATTTTTTTCTGCATTTGATGTCAAAATATCTAAACAACCAATCAAACAATTCTGTAATAGAAAATATAATAAATTCATCAGATATCCAGAAATGCTGGGGGACTTAATATTATGCCATATCTGGCAGAGAGTGTTTATTTAAGTTTAAGTGAAAAACATGGCATATTTCGATTTTGCATCATTACTCAAGAGGCGGAAATGCGTAATGAACTCATGTGACTGCGGCTGCGCTGGTATGGGGTGGAAGGATTCTTCATTCACTTCATGTGCTGCTTTCTTACATCTGTCAGTGTGACCGTCTTCCTACCAGTTCGACTGCTGCTTCATAGCCTTTGCTGCTTACTATTAAATCATGAAGATCTGGACCTCGGAGCACATATTCAAGTAAGCGCAGATTTCATCCATTCAGGCAATGTGTGTTCCGTTTGCTGGTTGCAGATTTAAACCGACTTTCCTGACCGGAGCTTTTATTAACGTTGATTTTCTTTTTATTTTGATTGTGTAATATACCATATGCAAAGTTAGACCACTGAACATTGTTTTTAAAAGCCATGTTGCTATATATAAACTCTGGTTTCTTTTGTTATAACATGTTCGAGCGTATCAAGTACACTGATATAGTGTACCGTAATTGCTTTGGTTTTAATAACACTAAAATACTTAAAAGATTCTTAAAGCGGCCAAGAAATTGAATAAAACTGACCATAAAACGTTGTCATTGACTAGTCTCTGCAGTTTTTCGGCTTGCATAACTCGCCGGTCAGATCCGAGCAGCCCCTTTAACCTTTCCCCTACATTCTTCCGTACGTGCTGTCGTAATTGCACACGTCACTGAATAACGACGGCGTGTTCACGTGTCTCCATGGAAACGTCTGTGTTCTGCTGCTGCTAGCTAGCAGTTCTCCCCGTCGCTCTTTGAAAAGTAATATCACATTTTAAGCATTTTTTTGCGTTTAACTTAACAAATTATTTTTTTCTTAAGTTATCAAAGCTGGAGCTGCTTAATTCAGCTTTATTCTTTATATTTTAGTCATGTTATAATTATATATCCCCGCCTCTCGCCCGTAACGTTAGCTGGAGATAGGCACCAGCACCACTGAATGGATCAATGGATAATTACCGTATGTATTGAGGAGTAAAGCACTCTAATGAGTGCTTATCTGTAAGTTCAAATATATTTTTTAAAGAAGGCTTTAGTTAAATGCCGATATTATAGAAAACTGTAACTGTAAGGTAAATTAAATGAAATATAATTCAATTTAAAATTAACCCTCTGCACTTTTGAAGCTACAGTATGAGCTACAAACAATGAAGAAATAAGAGCTTCTTTAGTGTTTTGCTATTTAACCTTGAGAGTAAATGTAGTTAATAAGAGGAAACAATTGCCATTTGTAGGAATAGGAATTTGTTTAACTGTTAATTGTAGCATTTAGGTAAATGTATAATTGTGAATAAAATGATTCACTCAACTCTGTAATGCTGTGTAAAATGGTAGTTTTGTGGGTGTGACTTTTATTTATCAAATTCTGTATTTTTGTTGCTTTTGCCCCCACAGCCATCCTTGGGAGATGGTGACCAAGGCTGCTATGCAGAAGTATCCAAATCCCATGAATCCCAGTGTGTTTGGAGTGGATGTACTAGACCGAAACATTGACCAACAGGGCCGCCTCCACAGTCAAAGGCTGCTCAGCACAGAGTGGGGCCTACCGTCCATTGTAAAATCTGTGAGTGTCAAAACCCGAACACATAATCTTTCTAGATTCTGAGCTCAGACTGTTCAATGAATGTCTTCTAGACAGTGATGGAAAACAATGTGATATTTGTATTAAAAGTCGTGTAAAAATGGATAAAATGGATTACAAAAATCCAGATACGTCCATCACATGGTTAACTTTCCATGCTCGTATCTGACCTTAACATGCAAGGCTTTTCTGTCCAGTAATAGTAACAGACATGGGTTCTTGTTGGAGCCACAGCTAGTTCATGGCGGTGTGCCACAGCTCGTGCTGTACGGGACATGGTGGTCCCATATCCATCATTGCTCAGATGTGATCCCTGACACCGTGTGATGTAACTTTCCATCTGTGTGTCAGCTCGGTCAGAACCAGAGGTGACTTGAAAGCAGAGCAGTGACGGAGCCCTCTGGAATTGCACAACGTGTAATTTGAACTCTTCCAATGGGAACCGTGATTCACTGAACTCTGTAATCCAAACTCTGGAACGATGAGGTTGCAGAAAACTGATACTGTGCCATTCCAGCTGTCTGAGATTGTTTTATGTCAGCATTTTCTGACAACTCTTGGTTAGATGTATGAGGATATGTCTGTTCTCTCTAGTAATACTATGATTCTGTTTTTTTTAAGACCAAAAAAAAGTTTTGCTGCCTGATTTTATAGTTTATTTACACATTATTGAATTAGTAAAACACTTCTGTGCTTCTTGTGTGTATAAACTTCATGTTTCATATTTTGAGTTTTGGCACCTTTTTGAAGGCTCTTTGGGAGCTGTGGCTTATAATCCCAGTATCTTTTAGAGTGTAAAAATCAGCTTTTATTTATCTTTAGCAAAGTCTATGATGGTATTATGTGAGGGTTTTCCCTATAGTTTAAAGAATTAAAAAAATCTAATTTCTAATGTTTGGACTAAAGTGAAACGTTACTAAATCAACGTGGTGTCATAATTTCTATTTCTGAGCAACAGTACATATTTGAATAACACATTTGTATTAATTCAGCTATGAGGTATTATAAATTGAAGTTAAATCAGTGTTTTTTGAATTATATCATTATATTTTATTCAAAATACAGTGACATAATAGGTGTTAAATAATTTTTAAGGGGATTTTATGAAGTAGTCAAGAAAAACAAATCAATAAGTGTATGATGTTTGTAAATTTTAGCCTGGTTGTAAAATGTCTTCTTCTTGTTCCTTTAGCTCATCGGAAATGTACGAACGTGCACCTACATTCAGGAGAGCTCGATTGTGGATCCCAAGGAGAAAATGTTTGAACTTCAATCTTCAAATGTGAGTAATAAGAACAACGTTTTCTTTTGAATGCTTGGTTAGATTTCCTGTAGAGTTTGGGATTTCAAGGTCTGCCAAAGATATTGAATGTCATTCCAGGAGTTAATATTGGCTAGAGTGAAAGCATTAAAGGCTTCTTTTGTTGTTGTTCTTTCCCATTTGATGACAAGCAGTGACAAAGCATATTGTGTTTGGGGTTGTGTCAGTCTTAAACAGACACACCCAGTTTAGGTAGAGTTTGTGTTACTTTCATCCGGATGAGCTCAGACTGTTCAATGACATGATTCTCAGAATGAAGTTGTACTTGTAATACAAGTCTTCTTGAAGTTTCAAGAAGAATTGTTAAGAGCTTTAGGGAGACTTGTCTAACTTTTTCCAACTTTAGGTGTGGAAATTACCCCATAAGCTGCACATACTTCAAGCATTAACTAAAACGAATTCTTGATGCTTCTTCTTCAGATCACCTTCACAAACATGGTGTCTGTGGATGAAAAGTTAACCTACAAACCACATCCTGAAGATCCAGAGAAGTATGTTTCTTGTTACTCGCTCAGCACAGTTGGTCAAAAACTTGTCAGTTTTTCTTTTTGCATTGTGAATTCTGATGTATTAAAATTTCTCTCTGATTTCTTTCAAATCATCATTCTTTTTAGGACAATATTGACTCAAGAAGCTATCATCTCAGTGAAAGGCATCAGTCTCAGCAGTTACCTGGAGGGGGTAATGGCCAACACCATTTCAACCAATGCTGGAAAGGTAAAACACTTATTTTAGGCCTGATGCAAAATATGAATCTATGACTTCCCAATTTGAAATCAGGTTCCTTTTAATTTTGAAACCAGATTTCAAAGGGGGAATTTTGTTTGTTTTGTTTACAAGTACCTGAAAAGCATTTTATACCTAATGTTAACATATGGAAATGGATTAAGATTTTTTGCTTTCTGAAACTACCTGAATTTCATTTAAAATTCCAAATGGAGAGCAAAAAATAACTTAAAGCACTGTTACACCCTGTTTTGAAATTACCACAAAAAGAACAAAGTTACTGCAGCCGCATTTAATACTTTTTTTGGCGCAGTTAAGCCACAAAACGATGCATTTTCTCTTTCTTTGTATTTTATTTTGCATTAGACAATTTTGATGTCTGATGCAACATTCAGAGTTCGTACTAACTGCAAACATTAGGGGACTGAACAGCCCTCTTAAATTGTTCTTAAAGTGCAAACATTAGCTATGCAGGAAATGACTAGTAGTTTAATTGTCTTACATTTTGATTCAACATGAAGTGCTGTTTTTTAAAAAACAATCATTAAAATTGATTGAGTTTAGGTTTTCAAGTTATTGGACTATAATCTGTCCCTGTAGGTTTTCTTCTCACATGCAGGCTTTGTGAAATGGCTGCATGTGCAATGGCTGCAAATACCCACTTTATGTGAGTTACATTTTACTGAATTCCTAACAAAATTAATGACTTAAATAGAAAGGAATTTGCAAGGTTGGGCAATGTGCCATGTTATCTAAAGACTGAATGTTGGAACAGTCACAATAACATTCTTCGTATGTCTTTGTTAGTTGCTGTCTTCTTACAAAGTTCTGCTATGAGCACGATCGCTATTGCCTCATGCTTTAGACATTCTGTAACATTTATAACTTTCATCATTCTGTGATTTAAAAAAAAAAAAAAATTCTAAGTTTTGTCAACAAATTTTTATATATGTTTATCCTTGCTCAGGGCCGTGAAGCCATGGAGTGGGTTATAAGAAGGCTGAACACAGAGATCGAGGAGCTGGCTGCCACTGCGCGAGGGACCATACGAACCCCAATGGCTGCTGCAGTCACAGAGAAATGACACCTGCCTCACTAGTTTAGAGACTGTACATCGAGACCACCAGCCTCCCTTTATGATGCTCTGGTGCTGATTTGGTGCTCTGGGCTTTCTGTAGTGTTCAAAGGGTACACTCGTAAACTTTACCATCTACATTAGATGTATTTAAAGCAGCAGACTGCAGCATGAATTGGTTCTGAAGAGACTTTCCAGGGCAGCACAGCACTGATGTGGGCGACAGATGGAGAAACATGCGGCACACTCAGGGACAGATTTAAACACTACTGACAGGAGCAACTGGCTGAACCAGAAACACAAGAAAAAGTGCCAAAGCATACCTTGCTTTTTGTCCAGTCTCTCTCACACCTATCTTTGCCAGATGTGCTTTTGCGGCAGATATCAGAATGTCATCGACTGTCCTAGTTTCAGCTTCCTACAAAGATGAACTGTAAAGAGGGGCAGTTCTTATTGAAATCCAGAAAAGACTGTAGGTGCTTACATTGACCTGTGATGGCAGAAAACTACTTGTGAAAGTGTCATTAAAATTATGTTTATGAACAAAAGTTGGAGTAAATAAGGAGGTTAAAGGGTCAGAAACCCTCTCAACACTTTTCTGTGGGACCTCAGCAATACTGGGACTCTGTACTGGGCACCATGTGCAAGCCTGATTCTAACTGTATTTAATAACTTGTTATAAATGTTTGTCTTATGAGGGGATCAAACTTGCCATATTTATTACTTTGAGTTGATGTGAAGATCCTTTCCAATGTGACATCAGGAGCAATCTTTTGTTGGTGTATTTAAGTGTCTTCTGTCATAAAATTGATTCATGACCCTTTTATATATGTTTTTAAACTGTTAGTTATTTATTTAGTTTCTTCTAAAGAGAGTTGTGGATTTTTTTGTCTATTAATAATGTGATAATAAATTTCTTTATTTAAAAACCTCAATTTGTGCTCTTTGTGTGGTGCCTGAATGAGTGAGCTGTAAAAATTGTTTTACTTTGTGTCAATTCTTCAAATTAGAAATCTGGATTATAAGGAGGCCTGGATATTTGAAATATTTTTTCTTTTCCTCTGGAAAGTTTAAAGCAATTGAACAGGTCTTGATTCTTATTAGGGTTTAGAGTTTTTAGGGTTTAAAAGTGAAACTTGTATAGACAGATTTATATAGAGGTGTTAATTTTGACAACAACTTAAAGCTTTTCAAATCCTTTAATTGAATTTATGAGAAAATTGAAATGCTCAGTAAGACAAATTTCAAAAATGAACTTGATTACAGAAACATTCTCTCATGGCCTACACAGCTTATAGGAGTATTGCTGACTTGACAGTCACTAATGTCCTTCACAAGGAGGGTAATTTACTAGGGGTCAAAACTCAAGAAACGGGCTATTCACAAAATGTTTTATTCAAGCATTTTAAATGGAAAGTAGAGTCAAAAGAAGAGTTAGGGATGCAAGGAGCTGATATCTTCTGTTGCTGGTCCACTACTATGTCATATCAACTTCAAAGTCAGAGCAGTCATCGACAAAGTTTTATAGAACTTCCTAGATGGTTGATTTTATTTTGTAGTAGGACTAAATTGGTACCTACCCTCTCTGCCAAAAGTAACAATGCCAAGTATAATGACCATGGTATGACTGTCTGACTGACCTGCAAAAATTGTCCAGGATGATGCAACAATCCATGTAAAAGGGGCCCTGACCAGTAATGAGTGCTTGTTTCTGTATTAACATGATTTATTTTTCAATTTTTCATCTTGTAATATTGCAGTTTCCTAAAAAAAATAATTTTGGTTTCTAAATTGAAATAAATAATGGACTATATCACAGGTTGACAAATCTATACAAAAGTTTAACTTTTAGAGCAGAACTACTGAAATAAGTTACAATTTTGACAATAGCTATGTGTTATTTTTAGTTTTGTATTCTGTTAGTGTCCTCACATGGTTTATTATGAAAAAGATTCCAATATTTTACATAAAACATAAAAAACCACATAAAATATCCCAGTTTGTTTGAGTTCATAAGAGTTCTTGTTTATAAAACTCAAACTCTACTCACATATTAATGGTTTAACATCAAGTCAATTTATGTAATATTAACAGTCCAGTGAAGTGAGAACTTTGACCTTATTAAAATTTATTGGATCAATTTATATTCTGAAAGATGATATCTTATCTTCGTCATAGGGCTATTTGCTGACACCAAGCGGCCAAATTAGGGACTTGCAACTTCCTCTTGGGAAGAAACCAACGGTGAAGAACACAATATCAGTTTAAGTTTAGTTAGAAGGGTGAACAAACATTGAGTTTTTAAATGTAGGCTTATAGACATAATAAAGATATTTATGTGTGGATCCACATGCTTGGTTTTAGAATAGGGCTTTCAATTAAGCCTCAGGGCATTGCATTGCCGTCTCGTATTTGGAAGATTCCTTTGGAAGTCATAATGACGTATCGCCCTACCCGTTTAGCATCCTGCATCAGCCAATGAAAATCAAGCTTATCGCATCCCTGCAGCCTATCAGCAGCTGGGGTTCATTTAAAGGTTTGGAACCGAGGCACATTTGAAATCAAACAGGCTGCGTTTAAACGACGTGTTCTCTCTCAGCTATCAATTGCGCTTTGTGTTTTGTGGATTTAGCTCTCTTGCTAGTTTTCCCTCTCTATAACACAAATTACAAAGGCTGTTATTTTATTTTGTTAGTAAAGCTTATCGTATTTTAGCGTTCTTTTACGTGTTCCTTGTTTATGTAGCTCAAACAGAAGCTACCGTTAGCTGGTCGATGTAGCTGCTAAGTAGCCTGGGTAGGGTTACCTGGTTTAAAGCTATTTTTATTCTGCACAACAGCCTGTTGCGGTTGCTTTCGGAGACTGTGCAATAATACATTTAGGTAAGTAACGATGGCATGCTTAAAAGGTATTCTGTGAATCGTGTTTTCAGCGTTTGCCGCTAAGCTAGCATCACAAAGATGGCTGCTGTGCCTACTTAAATTATATAATAGGGTTTAGGGTTATTGTATAATAAAATTAAAGGCGCTAGATTATTTAATTGGTGTTTCTAATAATTTGTTAATCAAACCATCTCTTTTCTTAACAGATCATGGAGTCTTCCGCATCGTTCAAAGTGGTAAAGTGCATGAAACCCCAAAGGCCAGAATTAATGGTAATGCCTAGCATTTCAATGATATTTAAGCTGCTTAATGGGAAATATGGTATAGTAGATTATTTGGCTTTATGTGAGTTGTATTAAAGGACACTATGTGTTTAATCTCCAGATATAAACGATGTGGAATAATTTGACAGGTTCCTGTCATTGAAAATATTAAATCTGTTTATCTTCCAAGTAGGGGTGTGCAATGTGGGTCTAAAGTTGTTTTATTTATTATAACGACTGACTAGAAAACAAATACAATTTCTTCAGTCTTTAAATTCTTTTTTTCTTTTCAAAAGATAACAAAAAATGTCACAGCGATCGTAGCTAAATACACAGATACTGCTCTAAAAAGACCTGCATTTTTAAATGGGTTTTCTTTGGGACTCTATTTACGTAAAGAATAGGGGGTTTTAATCGCTTAATTGTTCACACTAACCACATTTAATTGTGTACTTAAGCTTATTGATTTGAATACAATCATTTTTGTTTTGATTGCAGTCAAACAGCAATGGACCGAAGCGGGTTCCTGTGTCTTACCATTCACAAGCCATTCAAAAGTCCGTAGTCACACCGACTCAGCATCAGCGGGTTCTGGGCATGTTGAATGGGCCGCAGCGTATCCAGCGGCCCGTTAGCCAGCAGAACCCAGTACCTCATGTCTCTGTAGCTGTCAAGCACCCTCCTCCTGCTGACCAGAATGTAAACCCAGCCACTGTGAAACTAGCTCCAGCACCACAGCCAAAACCCGTTTCCCAGCATAACCAGCCAGCTGGCCACTCGGACTCGACCAAGCCTCCGTCGGAACCAGCAAAGCAGGAGAAGCCGCAGAGTGAGTGCATCACTGAGCTGGAGCAGGGAATGTCAGAGTTTTAAATGAATACTAAAATACTTATTTGCTGTTTTAGCCAAACCTGCCAAGGACAGTCAGGCCTCGTCATCAAAGTATGTAAAATCTTAATACTTTTCATGCATTATGCAGTTTTAAAATGAGACGAGAGCTACATCCCGTTTTCAAACAGGAAACCGTGGAGCCTGGAAAATTTTGAGATTGGCCGTCCTTTGGGAAAGGGCAAGTTTGGCAACGTCTACCTGGCTAGAGAGCGCCAGACCAAATTCATCTTGGCCCTGAAGGTTCTCTTCAAGAAGCAGCTGGAGAAGGCGGGGGTAGAGCACCAGCTGAGGAGAGAAGTCGAGATCCAGTCTCATCTAAGGTACAATGTGCTTATAATAAAATGTCAACCTACAGGTTGATTAAAACAGTTAAGCAGAATGGTTTATATACATTTTCACACGCTTTATTGCACAAATCACCAGTTTTATCTTAAAATGCATTTCTTCTCGCATTAGTTTCTCTGTTTTTAAGTTGTCCACAGAACTTTGAATTGTGTTCTGAATATATATTTTTTTTCTGCAGACATCCCAACATCCTTCGCCTCTATGGCTATTTCCACGATGCTTTTCGTGTGTATCTCATCCTGGAATATGCACCCAGAGGAGAGCTGTATGGCGAGCTGCAGCGCTGTGGGAGTTTCTCTGAGGACAGATCTGCAACAGTAACTGTCCCAATTTACCAGCCAGTGACCATTTTAAACATAACTCTCATGTGGTCTAGTTAAAGCTCACAGATGTGACACTTTTTTTTTTTTTTTTTTTTTCTTTTGTTGTTTTTAGTACATCATGGAACTGGCAGATGCGCTCCACTACTGTCATACCAAGAATGTGATTCACAGAGACATCAAACCAGAGAACCTGTTGCTGGGAAGTAATGGGGAGCTGAAGATTGCTGATTTTGGTTGGTCTGTTCACACTCCATCTTCCAGGTATGTGCATGTTGACATGTCTTGGCATGCTCTGTAGTCATTTCAGATCTGACATTCTGTTTTTCTTCCCATACAGGAGGTCCACCCTGTGTGGAACTCTAGACTACCTTCCCCCAGAGATGATTGAGGGCAAAACTCACGATGAGAAGGTGGACCTGTGGAGTCTGGGGGTCCTATGCTACGAGTTTCTTGTTGGAAAACCTCCATTTGAAGCAAAAACTCACGATGAAACCTACCGCAAGATTTCAAGGGTAAGAATTCTGATGATGTGGATTTTGTGTAAAATACACGCAATTATTCAACTCCTAAATTTTGCAGGGGTTTTAGGGTAAAGACAGTAATACAAATATTTGAGCTTTTTGGAGCACACAGATCCAAAATAAAAATCTTTTAGGTGTACAAACCATCTAATATGTTTATTTTTTATTTATTGACGTAGGTGGAGTACAATTACCCTCCACGTGGGTCCATTAGTGCTGGCGCTAAAGACTTGGTGGCCAAGTTGCTGAAGCACAATCCCATGCAGAGGTTGCCCATTGAAGGAGTCCTCTCCCACCCCTGGGTGCACCAGTGCTCCACCAAGAAGCCCACTACTTTGAACAGTGAAGCGTCCAGTGAGTGACTGCACTCCCAACAGCTGGCTGTGCCTACACAGTTCTGCAGAACATCAACATGCAGCTGATTTTTCACAGTCCGCTTCTTCTGCTTCGACTCAAAAGATTTTCACAAGGAGGATTTTTTTTTTTTGTCTGCAGATACTTGAGCCACTTTGTCACCCTTTATCCTGAGTTTCTTCTCAATGGCATTGTTTTGCCTGTAAATATTTCACTGTTTTTAGTAATTATGAAAAAATTTCTCAAGCTTTTGGGAGATGTTGTTACTTGAAATGGGAATACATTTTCTCCTATCCGATTTACATGTAGAAGTGGAAACATTTTGTTAATCAATGAGATGTTTGTTGCAGGCCTTGTAGTTTCCAGGACTTGCATTTGCTGATCAAATTCAAGTATAGTTGTAACCAGAAGCACCCAGCAGAGGGCGCCAGACAACCACTGAAACTCAGTTTGTTTTTAATTTTAAATACCATATTGAATTGTAATTGTGTTTGTACAAGTTGGTTTATTTTTTAAGATAAAATTGGGAGAAGCCTTTTTCATGTTTTCAAAATGGAAATAAAAACAAATCTACATAATGAAAGATGGTTTCAGAGGATTTTACTAAGTGCTTTTTAGTTTTATTGGGGGGCTGCTGAGGAGTGAGGCTAAAGCAAACTACTGTATGTTCATGGTCTTAACACATTTAACTGGCACAGGAAAACATTCCTGTTTTTCATCTGTTTTCTTTGCACAAGTGTAGCATTTTCATGTTAAATATTTGTCGGTACAGCATCACCGCATGCAGTCTAGAATAATTCCACTTTAGGTGGACTGATCATTTTTTTGATGGAAGATGCAGTACCTCTGCAGGAAAAAAATAATTTTCCTGCAAAGGTACTGCAGGAAAATGATTAAAAACCAGCACTTCTTGATGCACATTATGAATCAGTTTCAGATTTCAATTTATCTCTGGGCCTTTCCAATGCTAATATTCTACTAATTTAAGTCATTCTATTGTTGATTTGGGTACTTGCACTCACTGTGGTACTGGGAAAAGAATATTTTTGCAATTTTATTGCAGATTTTTTATATATACATTTTTAATTTTTTGGCTAAACCTGGGTGCCATTTAGAGGTATTTATAATGTCATCAACCTTGTCAAGCATCTTAGTTCCATAAAAAGAAAAGTGCTCTCCTTTGCAGAAATGTTTTAATTCAGTTACCTTGGAGAATTTTCAAGTATGAACAGCATGTTTGAAATCATGCAGGCTGTGGGTAGACCAGTCCTAAGGTTTATTTTGTTTTTGGTCATTCATAGGTGGCATTGCTGCTGTGTGTTGGTTTACTCTCCTGCAGAACCAAAGTGATTGGGTTTAAGGTTCTGCAACTGCAGGATTTACTGGTAGAGATCAAACATGATTCCATCAACTATGAAAAGTTGTCCAGTGCTTAAGAAACCAAAGCAGTCAGAAAACAAAATTACCACCACCACCGTGTTAAATCATGAGGCAATTTCTTCCCCCCCCCCCAAGGTGGAATCTTAGTGTAATTATTTTTTTAAATCATCTAAAATATATTTAATTTTATCTTCATCCAATATTGAAATTTTCTTGATGGCCTGAAACATTCAAGCGTGACAAAAAAGCACAAGAAGGAATGGACAAATACTTTTTTTTATAGTACACTTTCGTGATTTGTATACTTGACTAACCGCCGTTGTCTCGGTTTGTGCGTTTAATCTCTCTGTCCAGTAGGTGTCTCCCTACGAAAATTTGGAGAATTAAAGGAGAACGTATAAAGTGAAATGACTGCTATAAATCTGGGATTTTCTGTCATTTGGGTGCGCAGACTGTAATAATACATGATTTAAAAATTTATCTTACAGTTTATATAATTAAATGCTTTGAGGGCTTTATTTGCATATTTTACCTAAGTCATTTCCCCCCTTTCGGATTTTCTGAACATTTTCATAAAAGAAGAGGACTATCGGATCGCTCTAAATACAGAAAGAAGTACGAGTCTGTTTGTTTATTTATACCCTTCTTTTGCATGTGAACAGGCTCTTAAATCTGCAAGACGGAGCCCATCTGGTCGTTAGATTCGTTTGCAGTTGCCGTGATTTCCTGACTTCTCCAAATGAAGCCACCCGGAAATAAATGAACGGCTCGTCCAGATGTTACCCGCATGCTCAGGAGGGAATCAACAGACTGGACTAAAAGGAAGGCCTGATGCCCGCCTGCAGCAGAAAACTGTTCAAGCGCAAACATGCTTGCTCTTAAGTTCTCCAAAGACACGAATGTAGAGTGAGAAGAAGACCAATTTACGGCTCGAGTCAAAATAAACTTAGAAACTCTCTTTTTAAAAAATCTAATAAAAAAAAAAAAAAGACTCCTACCATCACCATCATTTTCTGTGTTTTATTATAGAGGAAAAAAAAATACATGTTCTGATCGTTCTTCTTTTACATAAAACCACACACATTTTTTACAATATAATTTCACTTATTTCTTTATTCTTTAATATTAATTTCACGATATATGATCACCACTTTTGAGATATACATTCCATCTTTTTGAAACCACAATAACACACTACACATACGGGGATTTTTTTAATAACATTTCCACAGGACCCATTGGATTGCACAGAATGAAAAATGTATGCACATTTTCCTCTTTGATAATCTGACTTGTATTAATTATGGTTTTCATTTTTTAAAATATTTTTAGACATCGAAATTTTTAAAACTGGAGCGTATCAAATTAATTTTCATAAACAGGCCATGTGTGGATCTAGATGCGTTATTTTTAAATTCGGTTTGCAGTTTTAGTTCGGAGCTCCCATGTTGAGAGAAAACGGGGCTGGATGGAGGGAGGCCACTAGATGGAAAGAAGTTAAGATGGAACTTTGTTATTGCGTGTCGATAAGCTCAGAAACAAAAATGAGGAGTCTTGTGGAGGGGAAAAGGCCTGTCAAAGCATCAACACGTCCACGCCACTGAACCAGAACACTTAACTTTTGTTTGTATCTATGTCCCATTTTCTGTAGTTTGTATCATACATTCAATGCATAGTTTGTACAGTTGCTCTCTTCTATTTGATGTTTTTATTATCAGTGATATCCTGATTATTTTTCTATTAAAAAAACAAAAACGTTGTTCGACTTTGATGCAGATTGTAAAATATCGGATTATATATATGGATATATATATATATATATATATATATATATATATATATATATATGGATATATATATATATATATATATATATATCCACTTTTTTTCCTCCGGCTTGTTTTGGGCTTTAACACCACAGTCAACCCCTGCAGTCACGTTGCAGTTTAAACTAAATTTAATCACTTTTATTTCTTTCTTTCTTTCTTTCTCCAAGCCTCTCAAACTCGATCGTTGCGATCTCATGTGGGGAAGAAGCACCGCAAGAGCGACACGAGCGTCTGCCCTCTTTTTGCAACTTTTCTTAAGGTCAATGTTGTAAACGTTCACTCCACTGGAAAATATGTTTGTGTTTCTTTTGTTCGCGTATGTATACAACACGTATCGACTGGGCGGACGCGTTAGACTCCCTCGCTGCTGTTAGACTCGTGTGTGTAAAATACATGAGAGATAGCGCGCAAATGTGTGTACGTGTGTTCAGTGCGCGCTTTTACGCATGAATCAAGCAGAGGGGGAAGGAGCGCACGCCGCTTAGTGTTTGTGTGTTTTTAATGTTTTCACTAAATGGGAATTTGCAGTTAACGAGTACAGGTGCATCTCAATAAACTAAAATATGACCGAAAAACCAATTTATTTCAGCAAAATAAAAGTGAAACATATTTTATAGATTAGTTACAGGCGGTGAGACGTCGCTGTTTCAAGCGTCTATTGCGTCTATAAGGTTTACAGTAAACGGAAACCTCACATTCAGTTTCTGAGAAAGTTTGAATTTTACATAAGACCAGATGAAAAGAGGATTTTAAACCACAAATATTCTCAAAGGCGTTTAGCTCAGGAGAGTTTGCAGGCCAGTCAAGCATAGTGACACAATGGTCAATAAAGTGAAGCATGAGATTATCTAAGCTTTCCTGGTAGAAGGTCTGATTCTGGACCTGAAAAACACAACACCAGCAGATGACAAGAATCCGCAAATCTTCACTGGATGTGAAAAATTTTCCTCTGGACTTCAAACAACTCGGATGCGGAGCTTGTAAACTAGTCTTCCACAGTCTTGGGCTTGGGTTGATTTCTAAATTAAATTGAAAATTAACTTTTATTTCTGGCAAGAGAAGTTTGAATCACTTAGACCAGTTGCTTTTATTCTTACCTTAATCAAGACAATTCTGACATTGACTCCAGCTGTGATCCATGCCCTGGATAGTTCTGTGTGTGGTGGCTCTAGAAGCTCTGACTTTAACTGCAGTCCACGCCTCGCAAACTTTAGCATGCCTTGTTGACATATGTTGACCTAGATTCTGACTCATCCAGGAGATGACCATTTAAAGTGCTCAAGCAACTGGGTATTTTCTCTAATTCTTTTTTTCTTCCACAGTTTTTCCTTCCACTCAACTTTCCACCTTCAAACAGCACCTTGTGGACAACCATCTTCTTTAGTAATGAATTTTTTCTGGGTTGCTCTTCTTGCTCAGGGTGCCAGTGACTGTCTGATGAACAGTTTTCAAGTTATCACCCTTGTCTTGAAAACTGCTATGGTGATGATATCACATATTTGTATCAACATTGATCTCTTTATTGATCTATGGAATATTTTCCTTCTTAAAGTAACTGAACTTGGGGTTTTGACTTTGTATAGGCAAAATTACTAGAAAATAAACTTGGAAAATGTGCCACTGTATGCAATGAATACATATGAGTTTCACTTTTTAAACTGAATTAGTAAAATAAATTTGCTTTATGATTCTATTCTAATTTATTGAGATGCATCCGTCCTCCAATGACTCGTCTCTATTCTTCTATGTTATATTTGAAAGCCTCTATGAGCCCCTCCATGGAGTGGATGAAACCGGATATGCTGCATATACCGCCTATTACAAAGATGGAGACGTCAAAGAACACCTGGTGCCACTGAAGCTTTCTCCATAAGAGCTTGAGGTGGAAGATGCTGGGAAGCAGAAAGCAGAGCCCGGCACCCGTCAGGCTGCCGGTGAGGCCCATGAGCAGGGCGAAGTGCGGCACATAGATCGCCATGAGCAAGGTGAACACCACTAGTATACATCGGAGAGTCAGTCCCCAGGACTTTAGGCGTCCATCGCCTCCGTAGCAGTCCGGAAAGAAGGCGCGGCCCCCGTCCTGGAAGAAGGTTTTCTCCAACACCTCCACGGCGGCGAAAAAGGGCAGCGGGTAGGACAGCAAAGCTTTGGCCACCAGGAAGAGGTTGACCACGGCTCGGATAGTTGGTGGCAGGTTGTCTGTGATCACCTCCTTGGTTTCATCTGCCCAGGTCAGGTAGGCCACCAGGGCGAACAGGCCCTTGAGGATACAGGCAGCGATGTGAGTCCATTTCATCATGCAGTGGAACTCGCTGGGTTTCTGCATGTTCCCCTCCAGGGACGGCAGGAAGATCTGCGAGGTGTAGCTGAACACGATAATTCCAATGGAGATGGGGAACTTCTTGACATCGATGTAAAACTTGACCTTGTCCCAGGCCCAGTCCCTCGCCCTGGATAGGCAGTAGGCGATCACCAGGACGTTGATGACGAAATGCGCCATTGTGCACAACAAGCTGAACTTGGAGACGGCTTTCAGGTTCTTGAGGAAGGCGCAGGGGAGCAGAGCGGCGGTGGCAATGATGGCCCAAGACTTCTGGGAGATGGGCATGTTGGGGAAACTGTTGTACATGAGATTCCCGCTGACGACCACGTACAGAATACAGGTCATCACCAGCTCTATGATCTGAGCTACATTCACGACGTGACCGCCCAGCGTTGGGAACCTGGGCGCGCAGCAGGCGTTGGCAATGTCCACATAGGAGTCCCTCACACGGACAAGCTGCCCGTCTTCGTCCTCCTCGTACAGGCAGGCGATGAGGATTTTCCCCGTGTAGCAGCACACCACGGCGGCGAAAATAATGAGAAAGAGTCCGAGGTATCCTCCATGCAGGATGGCGTAGGGCAAGCCCAGAACGAACATCCCCTGGGAACAGAAAGTACAAAAACATTGGCTGGTTGTACAGAGCGGACCATCAGGTGCGCATCCAGAAAGTTTGGCTGTGGTGAACAGATGGGGGCAGTTATATTGTTTTGGGGTGGCTACACTAAAACCAAAAGTAACATGAGAACTTTAGGAAGTTTTTTTGTTGGTGCTTAGCTAAGGTGGACAAACAAACAAATAAATAGATAAATATATATTCTGATGCTAATGTTTTTCTTTTTAAATGGCCTGCAGTCTGTAAATAATTATTTTTAAATACCTGTATACAAACTAAATTGGCTGATTTTGTCATGTTGGCCATCATACCATGATGCCACTATTATTTTTTTAATGTTAAGTGATTCCTGCGTTTTAGAAGACAGTATCAGGAATAAATTACAGACATTCAAGAAAAGACAGAGAAATACAACAGATTTATATAAATTACATAAATAAACAATTAAATAGCAATTTATTGAATTTTTTTTTTTCTTCTCTTAAATTTTCCCAAGTCATTAATATTACTCAGGAAGTGACATCACTGCCATTCTATTAAGGGCTCCAGCAGGGAGGCACTCAAGACCCCTGGAATACTTGCACAGAATATAAATCTCAAAACTTTGGATTTGTAGTTTTATCTATCCAAAAGGAGCCTACATTTAAGAGACCAAAGGACAAACATTGATTAGATTATACACTCATTTATTTGTAACAATGTGCATCATGTTTATCTCTTCTTTGAATGTCTGTCAGCTGATTTTTGCTACTTGAAAGTATGAGCTGAATGATTACGTTGTTTAAAAAAATGATAAGGAAGATCAAGATTGTTTAATTTCTTTTTGCGAAATATAAATTTCAAGTTCTAAATAATACTCTTTTAGATGTGTTTAGTGTCTGCTTTCTTTGGTGTGCCATCCCAAGATTATCATCAGCCTGTCTGGACCCCATTCAGAACTTTGTGAATGTACCTCTGCTGTAAAAAAAGGAGAAGGTTTCTAATTCATAATAGTATTTTAAAGTTTATAAATATATATGTTTTTCTTTTGCTGCTTGGAAGAGCAATACATTAAACAAATAAACATCTCTATAAAATTTCCTTATTCTTTTTATTAATATAACAACATGAAATTGCAGAAGCGAGAGTCAAGCAAAAACGTATTCAGTGACAAAGTTAATTTAATAGTTGTTTACTGTTCCTGTAAACCACGAGACAATACTTAGAGGTGCTGTGATGGCTGGTGGGCAACGGGGCTAACTGGCCTAATTAAAGCATCTATAGGGCCCCATGCTATCTTAGGCCGGCCCTGTCCGCTTGCAGCGTGTTTATGTGCGGCTGCACAGCGTGACTACACAGAAGTTGTCATGTTTTTCATGTTGTGGGTTTTCCACATGGCTTTGAGCGCATCCGCCCGCCTCTGACGTCATCGCAGACTGGAGGAGACACACTCTGACGTCAGTCCATGACCACAGCATAAAAAGGAACTGCGTGGATGGAGGAATTTTTGTCGCATAGCCCCCTACAGCAGTGCGCACTCACGAGTCTCTACTCCTAATTTCTGCAGCTTTTTGTCTCTCAATGAGGCGTGTTTTTTTTTTTTATAATTTATTTTATTCAATAAAATTGTGATTTTCCTTGTAGAATCCCCCCACTTTTCTGTTAAGTTTTAAATGCTGTAATTGGTCCTTACTTTTGATTTCCAACAGGACAATATACTCGTTTTGGCATATAAAAAAAGAAAGACTTGAACCTGTTTGCCTTATTGGTCTGCAGAATTATCAGGATCGTACATCATAGACAGTTGAAATTACTACAGACAAAGAATGTGTGTTGAGGGGAGGGGAGGGTTAACGGTGCTAGGACATCATATACCTTTCACTTTTATTAATGCATGAGCCGATTCTAAATCAATGCCCTCTTCTAATAATTATTAAAACGCCACAATTAATAAAAATCACTAATTTATTAAAATTATAAATTATTTTTTGTTTTCTTTTCCTCTTAATCTCCTTTCAGGTGTGCATTATTCTCATATTTCATAGCCACACCACGGGCGGTTTAACCAATTAGAACCGAGTCTTTACCTGGATTGCGTTCGTGACGTTCCAGCCCGCTTCCCAGGCGGTGATTTTTGGTTTAACTTCGGACAACTCGTTGTTCGAGCCCCCGTCCTTGGAGGCAGAGTGCGGCGGACCGGTGCCGTCTCTCTGGTAGTGGCTGTCCCCCTCCAGCCCGCCGCCGTCTCCGCCGCCCTCTCCTCCGATCTCGTCGGAGGACAGAATGTCCATCTGCATGCCCTGACGGTGGTCGTAATCCAGGTCGTCGCAGGAGGCAAAGCCCAGAGCCTCCTCGTCCGTGGCGGCCTGGAAGCCCATCCTGGCGAACATCCCGCTCACCTTTGCCGTGGATTTGTTGGACACAGCCGTGGCTGCGTTTGACAGTTTATTAGATATCTTGCCTCTTATTAACGTCGCCATTTTTCCTCCTCTGTTGACTCTAAACTGTCCACTGACTAATTAGATGTTTTTTCTTCCTTTTCCCCCCACTCAATGAAAAATGAGGCTACTGTGTTCTGCAGCTCCTTAATCTCAGCATGAGATAAAGCCAAAGGGAAAAGCGCAAGTTTGGCTTCAAGACACGACGGTTTTCAGTTGCTATCTCCACTTCTTGTTGTGTGTGCGGCTGATGCTCTTGACTATCCCCAGGTTCATGTCACCTTCAGACGTCGCTGCTTCGTTTCTGCATCCTGGTGCTGCGATCTGACGCTCGACGAATGTAAGCGCACCTTTTCAGTCTCCGAGGCGCTGTGCGCAAAAGCTTTACGCACGACCAAAAAGAGAGAAAAAAAAAAACTGGAAAAGAAAAAGAAAAAAAAAAGTCAAGCCACAGGTTCCTGCGGGGACTGTGTTGTGGGTTCTTTATTTTAGGGGGTAGCTATAAGGTGGCAGGCAGCTTTCCCCAGGAGTTCAGGTGCCTCTACTGATGCCAATGCGGTACCGTGGAGCCCGGGGAGGGGGAGGCAGGGACGAGACACGTGTCCTCATCCGCCTGCCAATGCAAAGCACGTCTCCAGCCCTCCCAGTGCCCCACCAGGAGAAAACGGGAGAGATTTGCTGCATTTCTAGGGGAGGTGCTTGCTGCACCCCGACCCGCTCTCCCCCAACCTAGAATCTATTATGCCTCATCCTAACATCCAATGGCATTCCGAGGGCCTCAAATCTTGCATAACTTTACGAGTATAAAGGGGGGTAGGAATGTGAAGAAACCCGACTCTTTGGAGCAGAAAATATTACACAGAAATCTAGAAGCTTTTCAGTTTTAAAACTGTAAAATTTTCCAAATTTATCTTCAGCGAAGAGGAGAGAGAAGCATCAATGGGATTATTCTGGACCGCGTCGATCTGCGTTAGGTTTGTTGATGCTCGAAGGGGATTTCTCTTTTGTTTCTGGTGAAATTTTAGGGGGAAAAAAATCAGAATGGCAGTTTCAGTTTGAAAGAAGAATATTTTCAATGAATGGAAACTTTGTCTTCTTTCGTTTCAGGGAGCATGCAGGTCTGAAGTACCTGCAAAAAATGTTCCAGCTTCGGAGGAACAAACCCCAACCACCATGTTGCTTAGACAATTTGAGTTGAGGAATGTAAAATTTCGTCCTGATTCGAGATAGATTTGCCTTCTCTCTGTCTCCTTCTCTGTCTTTTAGAATCATTATTTATTAGTTTATTTAAAAAAAAATCGCATTCCAAAAAGGCCAGTTTCGTGTTCTTAATGCAAAACAAAAATAAAAATAATAATAATAAATGGTTTCTTTCTGATTTTAAAAGATGTGACAAAACACTCTCGTAATTCCATTCATTGGAATATGCATTCATGGAGCTGCTGTGTAACACAGACCCACATTCCTGTAATCATTTCGCAGGCGGTGCCTTGTCAGTAGTACTTTGTGTTCTCTGTATCCTCAGACTGCCTTCAGGCTGCAGAATCACAGAGTCTCACCAGGACACCAAGCTGCGGCCTATTCGACTCGATGCGCCACTTCAGCCTGTAGTAACACAGACTAACCTGCATCTGCTACAACCCTGCTGTTCTTTATACTTGGTAAAAATAACAAATTGTCACATTTAAATCTCCGATTCTGGCATAAAATACAAGTCTGAGAAAAAGCTTTTTTCTTTCTTTTTTTTTTTTTTAGCTTTTTTTTTAAGCCTTTCTAAATTGTTCCGTCCTGGTTAGATCAAAGCAAACAATGCTGTCTAACAATATGTTTTGATACATTGGTCTCCATGAAACTTCTCGACTAAAATGTTGTTTTAAGTTCAACATAATTTTATATTTTAAGGATAGAATAAACGCACAAAAGCCAAGCTGCTCCTCCGACGCATCCAGGCTACCGGGGCAGCATTATCAGGCCTGTGCATCACCAGTAAAACCCTACAAATACAAGGCCAATAAATCGCTCGCTCTGCTTTGTCCGTCCTGTCCTTTGTGTGCGCGAACGTGTGTGTGTGTTTTTCCGCTACGTGGGAACGAAAATGGCTGCTGCTTTGAATGAAAGAGTTAATGACGGAGCTGTTATCAGCGGGCTGCAGACCTGCTCAGATCTGCGCTCTGAGCTGATGGAGTGCGCTGCAGGATGAAAAGAGCAGCTCTGACACCACCAGCCCGCAGGTCACAGAGCTTCCCAGCACCCACTGTAGTAGTAGTGGTGGTGGTAATATAATAATAATAATAATAATAATAATAATAATAATAATAATAATAATAACAGATTTTTGTGAAAATACACAAATTCACGACCTTAGACATTTCAGATTGTGCAGAGGTGATGCACATTGCCAAAACTTGTTGTAAACGGTGTAAGGAATAAATGCTTCCTGCAGTTCATCACCCACGCCGGGTGTCACCGAAGGTTCAGGGTGCCAAGTCCCGGAGGATCCATCCATGTCAGCATAAATATGACCAATCACAGCCCCTTATCGCTACTGTCAGGTGTGTTTGACCCACATGTCCGGTGGTGATACAGACGGGAATCCGGAATACTATGTTTTGTACAGGATTTGTGGTCAAATCTATTTTCTCTGGGGTCCGACAGGCACATCTCCCCCTCTTCTTCCCCCCCTCCTCCTCAATTTCAGCTCCCTGGCTCTCTTTTTTCGCATTACACACATGGGTGAGCTGGCACAAGGTTCTCCGCTCTCTTGCAATGGCTCCCTCCCCATCCTCCACACGACTCCCGCAGCGCTCCCCTCCGCCCCCAACGTTTCCCCAAAATTCACAAAATAATTTTCGATTTCTGGCCGCATTTCCCTTTTGAATAAGCCGCTTTAAAACACAGACCAGAGCAAAATAAAAGGAAAACATGCATTACACAGGCCTTTTTTTCGGTAGATAATGGCTTTGTTCCCATGACTTCCCCGACTAATTTCGCTCATGTCTCTTTCCATTCCAGACATTGAAAGATTTCTCTAAGATAAGGTAATAACAAGGTGATCTCTGTGCGTAAAAGCGAGAAGAGACTTAGGGGTGTGTGTTATATAGAATGCACACAAGACTGAGACAACAAAAGAGGAGCTGAGCAAAATGAAATGCACCAACAAAGCGATGCAGTCGCTTTTTTTTTTTTTTTATTGGAAACTGCACCACATTATGTGCCATTTAACCCATGATCACCTGTCTGTCTTTCTGCTGCTGCGCCCATCCATCAGCTCAGCGAGGCAGAAAACACAGTCAACGCTCCTGAATTGAGAGGGGGACGCTGAAAAGGCACTCTGCGCTCTCTGGGGAGCGCAGAGGAGGGGAAATTAGCCAACATCAGGCCTAATCAGAGGACCTCAGAGTCCATTAACATTTGCATCACAATCACAGGTACAGCGACGGGCGCTGTTTGCACTGAGCTCATTTCAGTTGTTTCAGAAATATGCAAGCGCGGACTGATATTCAGCACCTTGGACAGAGTCTGGTTGCGCCAGTGATGAGAAAAATCAAGTAGGTTTAGAGGTTCATTGTGAAGCGTATTGTAATAACTGATACGATTTACGGAATTAATTGATTACTTATTTTATTGTTCCTTACTTTGGTGATTATCCACTGACCTGCAAACCTGGATTGAGATATATAAAAATATCTATTCTATTCTATTCTATTCTATTTTTCTCGAAGAAACTGAAAAAGCTGTCATTCCAGTACAATCAGTGGTCTTTAATAGTTTCAATACAACGTTTAATTTGTTCCCAATGAACAGAAAATTGTTCAAAGTAGGTCTGAACATTAGATTCTATATGAACTA
This sequence comes from Xiphophorus couchianus, assembly GCF_001444195.1. Taxonomy (NCBI): domain Eukaryota; kingdom Metazoa; phylum Chordata; class Actinopteri; order Cyprinodontiformes; family Poeciliidae; genus Xiphophorus; species Xiphophorus couchianus. Next base: position 10,181,181 of record NC_040247.1, read on the forward strand.
AATTGCAATTTATCGTTGAACCTCTAAAAAACAACTACTCAAAGCTATGCTGAGTCTGTGTGACAGCGACGTTTAAAAAGAAACAGAATCTTTTATCTATACGTGTCCATGGAGTTGCCTACCCACCGCATTCCCGCTGGCGCTGTTAAAGAAGACTGCAGTTTTAGACATATGCAGACACATTTTTCGTCTCATCCAATCACTGTAGGTGCCGCAAAGTCATCAGATCATCACAGCCACCGCCCACTTCCACAAAGAGACAAATCCAGGTGGCCCGCAGTGGTAAAACCACTAAGAGCCTTTTCATTACTCCTAATGCGTCTGTTTAATGGCTCATTATGGACTCCCGAGAGGGTTCCTGGAGAGGGGTTTGAATTAGTCCTGCACGGTGGCTTCTGTCTGCCCAACAATGACACATAACGGGTGAAATTCTTCTACTCTAAATCAATCAATCTATCTATCTATCTATCTATCTATCTATCTATCTATCTATCTATCTATCTATCTATCTATCTATCTATCTATCTATCTATCTATCTATCTATCTATCTATCTATCTATCTATCTATCTATCTATCTATCTATCTATCTATCTATCTATCTATCTATCTATCTATCTAGTGAGTTTATCATTCCTTTGAAACGCTCCCCAGGCGCCGTTTTGCTGTTAACCCACAGTGACTCTGCTCTCTCCATCAACCTTTCTTGTCCTCTTTCCCGGGTCCGCTCTCCTGCTGCGACACATTAACATTGTAATTGCCTTTTTTTGAGCACAATAAACGGAGCCGGTCCGCTGGGACCCGCATGGCCCCGGGAGCTGGCACACAGTCTTGCCATCGATTTTTCACACTCACCGCTTCTCACCGCCGCCATCGCTGTTGGGGAAAAGAAAGAAAGAAATCCGAGCCGTCAACAAACACAGACCTGATCTGAACATGCATGATGTGTTTGTCTCCGGGTTTCTGTAGAACAGCTGACGCCTGCCCGCAGGCAAGTCTGATGAAATGTTTCGAGAAACAGAGCTAATTGTTTTTTAAGTGCTGCATTCAAAGACTCAAATGTTCATTACCATGCCCTGCTATTATCAGGCCTAATTTGGAAATGCACGTATGTTACAACAAAATATCGACGTTTCCTGTGTTGACCAGGGATTTAGGTGATGCTAAATAATCAATACCCATCACATTTGATCTACCCCACTTCCAAGAACTCCTTACTGTATTTACACTCTGAGGTCAACACAGGGAGGGTGTTTGTACATGTGTGAGCAGAGAGCAGAGTCAATGGAGGAGCAGACCTTAGAGGCTGCTCTCCTGATGTTTAACAGTTTTGTTCTCATTAAAGTTTGATGTCATTAAAAGAAGTGACATCTTGTCGGCTCTCACAGGGATTCTGTGCCTGATAATCTTGATTTATAAGCCTGCAGCTATAGAGTCCGTCTGTACCATTTTACACTGCACATTTTAACAAGTTAGTCTTTAAAAAGTCTGAGTCAGTTCATACCTTTTGTAAATTCTCTTGGCACTTTCCTCAGAGTCCGCACCTGTCCTCCGTCAGTAATCACTCTCCCCAGTTCTCATACTCTCTATTTTCAGTCTTCTCTTCAGTATTTAGCTCTCCATGCTTGATTGATTAAACTTCTACCATTTCAATAATTCTCAGCCACATTCAATACACTGAGTTAAGAATTTGCAACTGATTAAACCAAATGTGAAGAAGGAATATCATTGTTATCTCTTGACATCGATCTTAAACAAAACAAGTCATCAATAATACAGTATATGTTACAATATTTATGTTGAAATAATTACATTTTTGCTAAATTAACCAGAATATTGAATTTTATTTCCAACAATAAAGTATGCAGTGTCAACAAATTAATGAGTAAAATAATAATAATAATTATATATATATCTATATATATATAGATATATATATATGGACCCTCAGAGATTCTTGAAAGGTTTTGTTTTACATACCAATACCTTTCAAGAATCTCTGTGGGTACATTTAAAAAGAACATATCTCTGTATAACATGCTTTCACCGATTCTCTTTATATTTCTAAACATATACATGTGCTTCTTCTGGCAGAAGTTGTTTATTTTTTTAATTAAAGGATGAAACACGTTTAGTGGAGCAATACAGGGAATCTCTTTCATAGAAATAACGGCAAGTCTTTGTTTAGTCCAGCACATGCATCACTGTGTTTTTATTAGTGTAACCCCTCCATTTCCTCTCCCCATCCAGCCTGAATGATTCATTGAAATGCACATCTTGTTTGCAATTGACTACGTTCACAACCTGCTGAAAGCTTTTTGTTCTGCTGCTGTGATGTCGGCGGGGCCTTCAAACGGCTCTGCTTTAATTGAAAGTCGCAGCACTCACGGTGAGTGCTCAGAGCTTAATAAAGGCAACCGCTGACCACATTGCACACAGGTTTATGAATAAAAACCACCTTTACTTGTGAAAATGCATTTTTTTCCCTCCTCCACGTCAGTCCTCCTCCCCCCACAGTCGAACTGTGCAGCCACTCTGGGCTTGTCATTAACTGCTATTGTCAGCAGCACAATCAAGAGCAGGAGGGGAAAAAATACTCTGGCACTTATCATGAGCTCAGACACACAAAAACACACACAGAGACACACAAACAATACGCTACGCACACAGAGAATAGATGTTACTATTGATTTCTTGGCTGATGTGTGAAACGCTGCACAAATACAGAAGCCATGCAGACTCCAAAAGGTGCTTCTGTCCTTGAAGAGCTATAATCGTTCAGCTTCAGACTATTGCAATAGGTCAGTATCATCATATGTGAAATGTGATTAAAATGTCCAGTGACAAAGCGTAGTCCTAGAATATGGTTGGATTAGTTCCTTTTCCTGTTTGAGCTGTTTTTGTCCGTCAGTTCTATGATAGTATTAATATTTAAAACATTTGTTTTAAAACAGGAGAGGGAGGAACCATGAACTGTGACAGCACAGTTGCACAAATGGAATTAGGGTTTGATATATACTTTATTTTTTAAAATCAACATTTGTCTTTGTGAGGCTAGCCCAAAATATTGTGCTGCACTTTACCTATTTTTTTGCTAACTGGTCTATTCCTATGTAGCGTACCCCTTTAACTTCTTCAGACTGTTTTCAAATGTCAAAAAAATGATGAAGAATATCTCTCTGAACTAGTCTTTTGCTGTAAATTATTGTGCTTCCTACAGAAATGAAGTCTGTTCTCAATGTTTAAATGGCTTTTCTTTGTTTCTTTCTTGTCTGTGGTACCAAAAGATTTTATTAGATGCATTTTGACCCAACCTCACCCACTTCTAACCAGATTCTGTTGATGTTACACAAACTCTGCAATGGTGACGTCCTGATTCAGTAAAGTATCCCCTCAGGAGGACATATTTTGATGGTTAGTAGAGACTCTTTGATGTCCTGAAACATTCTTCACTGGAACTGAACCTTTCATGTTGAAATGATTGATTATCCATTGAACTGATGGGTCAGGTACAATACGCTCTGCAGCAGTTTCTCTTTATGTGAGGCAATTTTGATGGAAAAGTGTTTAAAATCTTGGACAATGTCTCCAACAGCTTTTCACACATTGCCATCTGAAATGATAAAATAGCTCAGTAAGATTTGATTGATTTTATGTGTACATACAATTATAAAGTCTTTGGAAAATATTAGTTAGTTTAAGTTTAAAATTTTCACCATGCACTGTATCTTACAGTCCCAAAAAGTTTATTTTTAGTCCCCTTTGACCAAATTGTCATCTTCCACATGTTTTCTTTATTCTCTACACAGCTTGTGAAAAACTGCTGATGAGATCTTTTTTGGCCAATGTCCTTCTTCTTGCCAGTCGTCCACATGGGACAAATTTGTGCTTGTCTGTTAGCAACTTTTCCGCAACATCATCCAGACAGGTCTGGTGTTGGAAACCAGATGAACTGGACATAATTTTATGTAAGGTTGATTCACTCCAGATTGATATGTACATAAACAAAATAAATGTAATTTTTTTTAGTAATTATACAGTAGTTTAATCTTATGTTGGGCTAATACCTGCTACTAGTTAAGACAAGGCAAAGGATAAGAGGTGCAAATGAATAAAAAATATATATTTATGCCTTAAAATATGACTCAGACTCAAATAGCAGATTTAGAAAAAAAATAAACACAGAGTAAATACTGGTTTTATTCTTCTTCACTGACACGTTAGAGGTCATTTTGTCCTGCTGTTTCCCGTCTATGTTCTGCGATAGCAAGCTAGTTCCTAAAGCGCGGCAGCAGTAGAACGTCCCGTACAAACCTGTCAATAAACGGAACCTCTCAGGTTCAAATCAACTCCGTCCCTCAGGCCTTCCCTGTGTGAGAGCCGCCTGACTACAATCCACTGCCAATCGCTTTCTGCTCTCCCTCATGTACAATTTCAGAAGAACAATGAGAAACACATGCATGACTGCAGAAGGCAATCTGGATACACACACACATACACACCTACGAGATGCACACACAAACACGCATTCTCCTACATCCAAGGTCGCAACAATATTTTTCCCAGGTTATGTTCCCAGATAAAACATATTGTATGCCTGAGGGAAATCTGAGAAATGTAAAGAAAGAGGCTGATTTCGCCGATAACTGCAAACTGTGATATGCAAATCAGGTCGGCTACATTCCTGGTGCTATTTTTCTCCAGGTCGTCTATCTTCGAGGTTTGACAGAAACACAAATCAGCTCCTGTCAGCTTCCTCCCGCCTCTCCAAACACAGCATTCGCTTTAGGTCTCCAGGGAACAGTTGAATGATTTTAGTTCATATCACATTGAGTATTGTATTACATACTCAATGTAATGCAGTACTCAATGTTGACCACATTGAGCATTCATATAGTTTCATGGAGATGAGCAACTTTAATGTCTTCATATTCTTATTGATTGTCTATGCCATTAATTCCATCTGAAGCACAGATGCTAACCCTCTAGAGAGCTGAAAACCTCACACATCACGAAGAAGAGATTTCTTTTATTTTCAGAATTAACATTTTCTGAAAGAATGAACATGGATATTTTAACAGATTATAGGGGATTCAAATAAAAATAAAAATCTAATCCAAACCAATTAAGTTTTACCCACAACTATCTGCAAAAAAAGACCAATTCAAACCTCCATGATTTTAATTTAAGAGAAGACATTGAAATTGGAACAACTGGACAAGGAAAGCCCAAAGTTTCAACGTTGCCGGGACGATCCGTCAGCTTTCAGTATCAAACTCATTGTGCGAATGCTTTACTGATGGGCTGTTTATTCTCTCTGAGTCAACTTGCAGCAAGGTTCTGATACATCTGCCTCTCCCTTTTAAAGAGTACATTCACAGCTGGTTTGTTCTGGCGGTGGTTTTGGACGTCCTGCTCATGGTTTGAAAAAGAGCTGCACATTTGTATAGAAATATCCAGAATTGGTTACACAGAAGAAACTTTTAACCACAACATTTCATCTCAACTGCGTCTTTCATAAAAGAGTGAGAACAAACTTTTGCATAGAGTTTTTTAAAATGTAGAATTAGATTTATTGATGTGTAAAGTGGGGGAATATTGTCTTTAAATTGCTTTGTTTACATTGTTTTAAAAACAGGAACGCCTTCCTCCTGCTGCCCATCCTGCAGCAGCAGATATTCCTGTAATTCAATCTTAAATGTAGTTTATCGCATTTCCATCATCATCTGAAATGTTTCTCACCCACTGGTGGATGAAGATACCATCTCTATTGTGTGCTTCTGTTTAGTAGAGATAAACAGCAAACAATATTAAACAGCTCCATATCTGCTCCTTACCCTTTCTCTCCTCACACACAAGCCAGCTATTGCCCTCAATGCTGCCTCACTTTTCATTTCATTCCACAATCTCTCCTCCTCTTTGTGTGTAGAGTTTACTCACTGTGTGTTTTTAAAAAAAAAAAATCTCATTCATGGCAGTAAACTGCACCTCTCTCCTGAATTTTGTGGAAAACACCACAGATGTTGGTTTGAACAGGACAGGGACAGACAGCAACAACATTCAAGTCTGCAGTGAGGGTCATCACAGAAAAGGTAATCAGAGCTGACCTTTCCTGCATCCAGGACTTGTACAGCTCTAGGGTCATGAAAAGGGCAACATCTCTTCAGACCCCACATATCCTGGACATAAACTGCTTAGACTTTTACCTCACTTTTTGGAGTTTACAGTTCTTTTTTTTTTTGCCTATAAGTGAACATTTATTAGTCAGGTTAAAAGTTGAACGGTAGTGCAGGCTGATTCAAAATGAAAAGTGGAAAAAGAATGAAATACTTAAACAATGTAAGTGGCTCACCTAAGGAATTCTATTTTTCACACTATGCAGAATATTTCTGTTTCAATCACAAGATTTGATATGTGTTTATCATAAAAAAAGGTTTTACACTCTGCTATTTTCTGACCTAATTGTGCAAGTGATCTGAAGTTACTACCTGGACTCATTACTAAATGGTAATCTACTGTACATCAGAATGTTTCTGTCTTTGAAATATTTTTGATATTATTGCTGGTCTCCACAACTCTTCCTCTTTAAAGTCTTTATGAGTATTCCCAGAGGCTCTTCCTCTGCTTGTCTCTGGTTTTCTGAATCCTCCAACATTGACCCAAGAAAATTAGTTTTAATTGTTACAACAGCTGCATCTCCATTGTATATTTCTAAATGACCAAAATGAATTCATGGCATCCCCCTTCATTCTCTTCGTTTCTTTTTTACCCTCCTCCCCTCCGCTTTCTGTCAGCGTTCTCCAGCAGCTGCTGCATTCATCGGGGTGAAAGGAGCAAGAAAAGTTCGAGTGCAGTTTTCTGGATTAGCTAATGATAAGTGCAGCTCTTTTTCAGGAGAAAACAACAGCGTTACACTGGCCGCTGCATAGTGCCCACATTTCATGTGGTATTAATTTCTTGACATATAAACTTAACTTCAGAGATCGCAATTTATTTATAATTTGAGCTGTTTCACAAACTTTACTTTTAACAATGCTCCTTTAATTTTTTTTTTACAAACCTACCAATCTTGACCTCAGATCAAAAAGAGACAGAGCTGATAACATTTTTAAATCATTTTTTTTCCATTTCCTTAAATGTATAACTCAGCAGAAGGTACATTTTTTTGATTTTATGAAACTTTGACAAAGCCTCAAATTTCATCCAGTTAAAGATGACAAAAACCATATAAAGCAAGACCAAAGAAAAGATGTAATATTTCTGTGAAGAATATATTTTTTTGATGTGCAAACTTCCTTTTAATTTGTTAAAAACATTATTTCTTAAATTAAAGCACAAATATGTTTAATGAAGCTTTAGGTTCATAGCATTAAAATTGATTTTATTTAAAGGGTCATAAAAAGCAACAATGAATGGTCCTTCATGATTAAATTTGCTCATTTAAATGTGTGTTTGCAGCAAATTTGTCTGGAGAAGTCAGAACCTTCGCTCCTCCGACTTCCTCCTCTCTGCCGCTTTTCATCCTGCAGCACAGTGTGTTTAGATTGCAGCCCTGATGCTCCCGTCTGCAGTCAGAGGGGGAGGAAAAACAACAGATGATTCACTGATGTGAGATGATTACACAACTGTTGGCATTTTATTCTGCTTCAGACCGAGCGCGTGTCTCTGATGGCTGAATTCCTGCTCATGTGGGAATCATGAGCGCCCACCCACGGATAATGCACCTGCATCCCTCAGTGGGGGAGCTAGAGGAAGAAGTGCAGGCTGCAGCACAGTGCAGAGACATGCAGGCATGTCACTGATTTTTCCATCCCAGCAGTCACAGAATGAATGCCAGTGCTGGAGATGTATCCTCTTGTATGAAAACAGAATTTTAACTACTTTTTAAAAAAAGCTGTTCGTGTCTGATTTGTGTTTCCATGAGTCCATTTTGTAATGTAACTTCAGTCCCTCAATTCATAAACCCTCACAGCTGGAGCACATTCATCTAATTAGACTCGCCTGTTGATTCTACCAATCATTCCTTGCAGCATCGCTCTCTTATTTATTCATTTGTCACCAGATTCTCTTGTTGTCACCATGATGTTCTCACACTTTCTGTCCCTCCTGTAGCTCTTTTGTTCTGCTGGCTAAATCATTCTCAATTTCTGTAAGTTTTCAAACTTTCAAATTATTATTCCTACAACTTCTCTTTGGGTCCTACATCAACTCAATTTATTACACCAACATAGCAGCTTGAAAGTAGCTGGTAAGATGAGGATCTCAATCTACTGATAAAAAAGCATCTATGATTTCTTTTATTGAGCCTCTAAATCCTACATTAGCCATTGCAAATCTCTTCAGATTTATAACACTACGGGTTTGTTGTAATATGAAAGGAAATCATGGGTGCTTTTTTTTCAGTAGATCAGATTCTCATCTTATCAGCTATTATCAAGCTGCTATGTCAATGTGATAAATTGAGTTGATGTAGGATCCAAAGAGACGATGTCGGAAAAATTATTTGAAAGTTTGAAAACTTAAAATTCATGCACATCTTTTAACTCAGTAGAGTGTAAAGTTTGCGTTATTTTCACTGTTATCCAAAATGAAATTAGTGTAGAGCCATAAAGCCAACTTGGGAAGTGAAATAAAAGATTTTGCGCTTTGGGTAAATTTTCAAAATATGCTCTTTATTTTATTTTAATAATAAAAACAGTTTTCTTTTTTTCAGTTTTGCACAAACTACATAAAACTTTTGAAACAAAAATCAAAACACAAAAACACTTTCTTGGTTAGAAAAGGGACAACTGAGTCCATGTACAAACAGTAAATCAGTGATGTAAGAACAATGAACAATATCCCCAAATCCCACGTCTCTCTTACTGTCACTTTATATATAAATTTCATGGAGGTATTGCATAAAACAGATTAAAACCTGAGGTCCAAAACGTGACTATTTAAGTTATGTTGTGTATGAAGTGAATCACTACCTGAGAAAATAGCCACATGATTCAGTAAAACCATTACACCAAGGCTGTGCACTTTGTCTATAAACATAAACTTGACTTCAGTTGCAATTTGAACTGATTGAACATGCTAACACAGCAACTGGTAGAAACATTTTCTATTTCAGGATGCCCAGCTGACTGGGCAGACTTTACAACAGCCACTTCTCCTTCATCAGCATGTAGCTAAACTAGACTAAGTCCATTTTTGCAGCAATCCCCCTGAGTATGCATGCAGCGACAGTGGAAAGGAAAACTCCTGTTTAACAGAAAAAAAACCTCCAGAAGAACCTGACTCAGTGCGACCATTTGCAGTCAACAGAAACACAGAGACCACAGAAATACTGAACCAGGTGAACTTTCTGTCTTAAAGAGAAAATCTAGATTTATTTGAAGCAACACTTCTTTTTTGGTGAACTCACCAAGAATGGATATTATATTTTTCAAAAAGCTTTTCAATATTTAAACAAGGATGTAGTGGAATCTGTCGTTTGGGGTTTTTAGAGCATGGTGAGGGACAGGTTCAAACACAGAAACCCTTGAATTGTTATGAAAAAAAAACATGCATCTGAATTATTTCATGCTTTAATTTGTAATAATAATAATAATAATTTTCAAAGGGTGTAATATAAATCTAGCTACAGTTGATTTTTGTGAGTGGTTCACAATCAAAATCATTCAAATTTAATGTCAACATGATAAAGACAGGATGTTTTTAACCAGAAAAACAGTAAATTCTGTAAACTTTGCACATGTAAGACTAATTACAGTCTACTAAATATATCTTCATAAGATATTCAGACTCAGACTGAAAAACTAACCGCTGCAAACAGTTGAGATGGATATTATGTCATTATCTGTAGCTCAGATTCGTTGCGGTCTTCCACTTTAGATCATCTCAGATCCGTTCTGTTCTGTTGCAGAGCTTTCGGATATTACTTCCGCCTCAGGAAGTGGCGCGTCTCTCTGCTCCACCGTGTGAAGAGGTGTCTGGGGAAAGTGGACACGAGGTCGCAGGCGAGCGCCACATCGGGGCATCGAGCTCCAGCCGAGTGGGAATTTATGTTGATTTTCATGCTTGGCTAAGCCTGTTTTGCCAGCTGCCATTTATGCTCAGACATTTATTCTGAATGAGCAACTATGTGTGTGTATTACTCTCTATATATCTGCGTGTGTGGGGGCGTGTGCGTGTGTGTGTCCTATTTTGGCCAGATGAATGTAGGATACATCTTGGAATAGATACAGGGTCGTTTTGTAGCAGAATATTTTCATCTGAACTGCCTTATAGACAAAATCAAACTCAGATTTTCTGCATTTAACAGCAAACATACACACAAACAGATGCACAGCAGTGTTTTTCTTTACATTCACATGGCTTCAAAAGAAAAGTGGAGAGCTTTTTCCTTTCCTGCAAAACGTAATTCAGCTTGGAGTCTAATTCATATTATTACTGAAATTGCCTCAAATTTGTTGCCATGGCAGTTTTTCTTTCGTCTCTCTTTTAAGCTTTGTGCCTCCTCAGTGGCCGATGATTAGAGCCGACAGCGGCTAGAAGGAGCCTGGGTGTGTGTGCGTGTGGGGGTGTGTGTGGGGGGTGTTTGTGCGTGTGAATGGGAGGACAGATAGGCTCTGAGGCAGTGACCTGGTAATAGTGAACGTATCCACAGGCCATATTCCAAGATAGTTGCCATGGTCACAAAAATTGGGAGGCAGAGCAATGAGAGAGGAGTGTGAATGTTTTTTTCTTTTGTGTGTGTGTGTGTGTCTGATGTCTCATGTCTACAGACACAGAGAGACACAGCGAGAGACAAAGAAAGAATCAGAGAAAGGGAATGATTGACGTTGAGAGGAGGAGGCTTGATGTAACACTGCAGACTAGCAGCAGGGAATGGTATTACATTACCAGATGCTGAGCTCTGCTCACAAAGACTCAATTTAACTTGCAACTTTAAGTAATAGCAACAAAACTTTTGTTACTGCTTTGCTATCACCAGTACTATTTAGCTTGTGTGTAATTACAGAGGAATGATAATCCAGAAAAAAACCTAAATGACAACATACAGTCCTTACAAAGGTTTAAAAATCAGTAATTAACCTCACAGGAGCAACATCCAGTTGCTGCCTTCCTTTTGGTTGTACCAGAAGTTCTTTTTCTGCTTTTCAAATATCTACGGTCGTATAATTGCACATCTGTTTGCAGGTATTTTCATTTGTGAGTATAAATGTTGACTTATCCTAACCTGTTCTAGGAAGCACAGTAAGTTTGACATCATCATGTTAACTCAGATCTGTTTTAGCAATGGAGCAATAGGATACTTTTTTGAAAAAAACATATTTTAAGATTTCTTATGATGATTGTAATGTTGAGACAGGTAAAAGCCTCTGTCTTAACAAAAACACAGAAAAAGTTTACATTTTTCCTCGAACCTCTAAATCTGCAGGCAACACTGAAAGTTACACTGACTAATGGAGCAGAGCTGCTGTTTCTTCATAATTATCTTCAGATCCTGCCTCCTCTTTCACTGTGAGGAAAACACATTTGTTTTCCCACCGTCTCAAGGTGTATTTAAATCCATCACTGACAGACTGCTATGGCAAAGATGATTAATGACATCATAAAGGAGGATATTATTGACGGGACATTCTCGTGTTGTAGACCAGGCAGGATGTTAATTTTACTCTTACAAAGTGGCATCACACATACAGTACATATATCACTATGCTAGGACTTTATAATAGAAATTATTCAAAACAATGTTCATGTCTACTTGAGGTTCTCAGAGTTGATGTAATTGTGCCTGAAAATTGCAACAGAGAAAGTAAGATGTTTACCTCATGCAGCTTCAGAGCTGGTTAAGTGTTGATCATCACCGAAGCTGCTTCTGGACTGAGAGTGAGATCTATCAGACTAACCTTCACTTAACATCTCACATTATTTTACTGTAAAAAAAATAAAAGTTCATCAGCTTTCTCATATTTGAAGTTTTAATAGTCATTCAATCAAAGAAAAATGATTTTGTCTGACACAAACCATCCCTTCAGTTTATGACTGAATAAAATGTGAACATTTTACCAACATTTTTCTGACTTCCAGCCTTGTCACATTTTATGATCCTAGAACCCAAAACTTTAACACATTTTAAAGCTGTTTTAGTCTGTCAGTAAATCTGCAGCCCTCATAATGTGATAACATAATTAATCAGTTGATTATGTTCACCTGAACTGCTGGACTCTGCTGCTCTCCTTCAGCACCGTAACTTGGTGGAGCTGCGGGATAATAGTTTTCTCGTAACTTTCCTGTTGAAATAGTTTTTTGAAAACATTTCAAGAGGTTATATATTTCTTGAGCTCCCCAACTCCACTTGAATTTTCTTGCAAAAACATTGGAAGTACAGTATGTATCTAAGCTAAAGGGTAAATATTAATCTTTAACGTTAATACGTCTCTGGGAAATGGTAAGAATTTTCAACTATAGTTTTTTTTTTGTTTTTTGGATTCTGAAATTTTAACTTGAAGCTGTAAAACGACATACTAAAAATGATTTTGCATTTTTTTTACTCTACTTTCTAATGTTTGCTAAGCCTCCTTATAGGAAGATGTGAGCCAGTCAGTGATATGATTCCTATGTTTTGTCAGTTTTTGCATACAGTCACAAGTTATTTTTATTTTGGTGCTTAATTAAACCTAAATGTAATATATGATTTATTTGATCTAATTTTTGTTTGCTTTACTTCAAAAGCTGAATGCTTGTTTTCCTGTCTTCTGTCCCAGCCTGCCTGTAGCTGAATGAAGACCCCTGTCCATTCTGTCTGCTACAACAAAGCATCATCATCATCATTATCATCATCAAACCATGGGGTTTCCCCCCGCCATGACTCCCACACACAGACTCTAACCTCCGGCACGGTGCTGTCGTCTCTACTACTGTCCATCCACATCTCCCAACCTCCTGAAGATGCGGTCAGGAAAAGCCCCCCAAGAGGAGAAGGGGGCGTTACTGTGTGTGTGTTTCTTTACACTCATGTTGAAAATAATGAGACAGCCGAGACGATGAAGAGGTGAGTGTGGAGAGGATGTGGTTCTTCAGGAGATTTGATTAGAATTTCTGTTAAAAAAAGACCTGGAAATTTTAAAGACAGAGTTGCAGCTTCTGATGTTAGTTTTTCTTTTCTTGTGCTTTCTCAGTTCCGTTCCTGTTTTCTCTCTATTTTCTTTTCTCTGTTCTTTTCCTTTTATATTTATGCTAATTTTTGTCCTTTTCAATCTTCCTTTTCTCTTGGATTTTCCAAACTTTATATTCTTTTATTTCTGCTTGTTCTATTTCACAAGAACTACTTTTTAGTTCCCCATCTTGATTTTCCTTCTTTTCCTTTATGTGTCTCTTCTTTTCTCCTCTTCTCTTTTCTCTCCTTTTGTTTTCCTTTCTTTTATTTTTTTCTTATGTTTCTGTTCTTCCCTGTTCTTTCCTTTTTGTTCTCTCCCATTGTTCCTTTCTACTATTCTTTCTACTCTTTCATGGCTTTTTCTCTCTTGTCTTTCCCTTTCATTTTTGAATGAAGTAGTTCCAATAAAAATATAGAGAAACAGTAACAACAAAATAAAACTCATGTAACTTTGGAGGGTTTGGAGTGGGTGTGTTTGATGAGTAATCAAGTTGTAGGACTGTCAGAGTACTGATGCATTTGCTGTGTGTGTGTGTGTGTTGGGGGGGAGCATTGGTCCAGAGTCATGAGTCATGTTGAGCCCTCCTCTTCCTCCTCATCCTCCTCTTCCTCCTTCCGTTAGTGGCATTTTTGAAAAGAGGAAGGCTGAACCAACATGCCGCTTCAGGCTAAAAGCTGTCTATTGTCACTGTGCTGTAGTGATAAGGTGTGTGTGTGTGTGTGTCAGAGTGATGCGCCGGCATGCAAAAACACACATAACCCATTCAATTCTTCTTTTGAAGTGTGAAGGCATCGCTTTGTGCCTACTTAGTCAGATTTGTTCGACGTGAGACAGACTGTCACTATGAATGTCACTGGTTCATGTTCACAAAGACAGATGGAGCATCTGTCTTTGTGAACATGAACCAGTGTGTGTGTTTGTGATTACTGCAAAATACTATAAAACCCAGGATGCAGTTGCAGATTTTGAGGCGCTTTCTGTTACTGTCAGTATATCTTCTGATGGAATAATTACCTCCAATTAAATATCAAATTTGGAGCAAAAGTTCAGATCACCTCCAGTCTCCAGTCATGTTGTTGAAAATGACAGTATGTGTCATTTCTAACAATATGGATGTGGAGTCAACAAAGGTATTTTCTGCTACATAAAATTGTTTTTGTTCATACTGTAGACAATGACAGATGCTGCTGCTGGTTTCATGTTAAAAATGTAAATTTATTACTTTTTGGTCAGATTTAACTAAATGCAGAATTTATTTGACAGGATCACTCAGGATTATCGGCTCCGGAAACAATCTCCTTCCAGCATATTAGCACTGATGGATACCGAGAGATAAAAACAACCTTTTTCCATGCAATCATTTTATCTTTAATTATGTGTTTTATTAAATGACACTTTTTATATGTAAATGGGATTATATTAAACTACATACATATTGCAGGTTTATTTAAAACTGTGCTGCATTTAATTTGGGTCTTTTCTTGCAAAACATAAAGGCCAAAGTGGCTATTTGAATATCTTTGATGTTCCTTTTCAGCGTGTGTCTTCCTCACACAGATTCACAATCATCTCTCTGCCTGTCTGCAGGAGCGATAGCACTCTCTTCATTACGCGCTTCATTAATCTCAATGCTAATTGATTCTGCGAGGGCCTTTCAGACTGAGGGCCAAGTCATGTCTTTCCCCATTGATTGTGTGTGGGTGTGTGTGTGTGTGTGCGTGTGCACCTGCTGGTTCCTGGAGAGACACATCCTGACAGAAAAGCCTCTCCTGGCTGTCTGTCTGCCCTCAAGTGTGGCACTGATATGCTTTGAGGGCCGCAGGCCTGCCTGGGAGACAAGTAGAACAAGAAAAACACCAACAGAACAGACCCAGAGGAGAATTTACGGGAAATAAAAACACAAAACGTGGATGAAAGGCAGTTGGCATATTGTATGTTTGAACTGGCTGGATAAAACAAGGGATGCTGGAGCGGTTAAATGATCCATGTTCTGTTGCTAGGAGACACTGGGGCTGGATGGTGGAGATAAACGCTGGTGGTGGATCCACCCCTGGCAGGGAGGAGAACGCGGGTAGGAGTCAGGCGGAGGCAGGGGGCAAGAAAAAGAGACTGGTTCTGTAAGGGAGGGTGGGAGTCACGAAACGGAGGCTTCGTCAGCCATGGTGGACGGGTTTGTACCCCCCACTTATTCCCCATCCATGCCTTATCTCTCTTTATCTGTCATTTGCTAAAGTTGACCACTTTATTCACCCAGATGTGGGTTAAACTGTCTTTTAAAATTCAGAATATAAATATAAAACAACATTTTGCAAGGTCTATGGTCAGTTGTGCTAAATACATTTTTGTCCCCAGACCGTATTGATGTTTGTTTAAAACAAGCCACCACTGATGTTCTGTCTGATTTCAATACGATAAAATTTCATATTCATAAGTGGAGGTTTTTGGCAAGTGCCCAGAGCGGCATTAGAAAGAGGCACATACAATCAGAGGATAAATAAAAAGTATCTCTCTCTTTTCAGATGTGTATTGAACAAGTTTTGAAATGCTTTCATGCATGTGGATTCACTGGGAAGTTTGCACCTCCTTGTTACTTTACAATATGGTGTCTATTCTGTTTCAGCTTCACACAGTTCACAACCAACAAGCCTGTTGCCCAGACGTTGTGTGTCCCCACCAGCTCTACCTGTTAACCTCCTCATGGCTGTTTCCATGACGTAAACATGAACAGATACTGATACCGCCTGTGAAGATGTAATTTCTTGAAATTTCCTGTTTGCACATGGCTAAACATAGCACTGAGGCGGTTCTAGCTAGTTTGATTGAAATCACCAATCACCTCCTAAAGCCTAAAAATATTAAACAACTAGGAAATTCTCTTCAATGTGGGAGGGGGAACCACTGTGCAGACTAGCCTGGTAACCTGCTCACTCTAATGCCAACACATGACAACTCCTCACCCACTGCACATGAAAAAAATGCAATAAAAACCTTTTATTTAATACTTGCCCATGTGATCACCCAACCCCCTAATGGCATCCTGTGCAACTGGATTAAAACTTTGAGAGTAATACCAGAAAAAACCCCCATAGAAACTAAACACCAATTAACATTTTATCCTTCATAACAGACTAATAGAAACATTCAAAATTGGAGAAGGAAACTATAAAGACTTTATTTTTAACTCTTTTCCTCAGAGACGGCACTCTGCCACCACAGGAAGAGGCTTCTTCTCAAAACGTTATCCCCCATCAATCCGGTCAGCAGCGATACAAAGAGACAGAGAAGAAGAGCTTCCTCCGTCACATGTGAGGTAGGTAAGTGGTGAAGCTCTCGGCTCACGTGGTGATTAGCTATGAATGGGATACTGCTGTCTGATTGGTGGAGAGAGCCGGGGGTCAGGCGCTCTGCCAGCAGTTCATACAAGGCTGCTGATTGCTATTCATCCACTGATTACAGTAATTTAAATCTGCAGCAGGCCGAAGGGGGCTGCGTCTGGCAGGCTGGCTGCCGAAGCTGGATGCAATTTGGTTTGCTTTCAATAAGGCAAAAGAAAGAACGCAACATGCAAGGAGGGAGAACATGAACACACCTGTAAAATAAACGCCTAGAGATATTGTTTATTTCATATGTAAAACTTACAGCGGTAAGGATGAAGCTGAATTATGCAATCATTTTGGTTCTTTTGTCTTCCTGGTTCATGCATGGACAGCCTGAGACCTTGAATAATCAAAGTTGATGAAGCAGTTAGTCACAATGTTCTTTTTCCAGGAGCGCTCCTGATGATTAATCAGAGACCTGAGCAGCTCTGGCTGCTCCACCCGCAAACACATTACAAGGTTAATTTCTCTATTGATTAGAGAAGAAGAATAAACCAATACTTCACTCTAAATCTTCTTTGTTTTCACACATGCATGTTTTTCTGTTTTCTCTGGAGGTACAAATGCAACTCTGGTTGATGAATTAGGCTTCTACTGATATCATCTTCTTACCATACCCCTTCACTTATAATGAAAAAATAAATCATGTTTAGCACAGCATTAGGCTCACATTTATTGCCAAAAATCGAACAGTTTTCAAAAGTTTTTCTTTCTACAGAAAAGTATTTTCACAGACAAGTTAAAAACAATGTTAAGAGTTTAAATATACATTCAGACGTCTGCTGGTGGACGTCTAGGATTTACACCAGAAATCGGCAAAAAGTTCATTACATTTTCTGCTAGTAATACTGTCTCAGAGCTTCTTTCATACATACACACACACACACACACACACACACACACACCTACACACACACACATACACACACACACACACACACACACACACACACACACACACACACACACACAGACACATTCATGTATATACAAAGACAAAAAGAGTTTCCTGTACTGAGAAGAGGTGACACCACTTTGTGGTTTGTCCATGCCATTCAGCAGAAGGCCATCCCATCAGTTCGCTTTGTGCCGAAGCGACGGACTGTGCCTGGGCGGACCCGGCAACTGGTCCGTTGGACATGTGTAATGAAGCCCGACACACACACACACACACGTATACACACACAAACAGAGTGCTGTTGTTGAGTCTATGTTGGGGGAAGAATTTATAACACCCATTTATTACCCTCTGCTTTATCAGAGAGATGCGATTCCTCTGTGCGTTTCTGATGCAGTCATTATGGTCCATTATGGGGAGCTGACAGAGATGAAGCAGAGGGCGTTGATGGATTTTGGTGCAGGGGCCTGCTGTCACTACCACGTTTATCGAGTGCAGCCTGAGAGACACCCCCCCCGTACAAAATGGCCGCGGCGCCACAACATGGCTCCTGCTGCAATAACAATTACCTTCTGACGATCGGCACAAAATGTTAAAACATTCATCTGCTGCTTGTGTGTGTTTGGAAAAGCTTCAGGAAGCGACAGTCCTGCTTCTCATCACGGCACAGTGTGCATATTTACACAGAAAAAGCATTCAACTTACAGCTTTAAAGAGATCTGTTAAAAAAGTATGAAAGATACCAGTCTGGGCCAGCTTTCCTCAAGTATCTCTATCTAACACAATACTCACAATGAAGCAACAACTGTATTACAATCATATAAATAATATTCATAATAATAATAATAATAGTGTCAGTGTGCCTTAAGAGTCACGTCGGCACCATTTTTCTTCATTCATGCAGTCAAAAATGACAAATGAAGACCAGCTTCAGCGTGTCCTTAACAACTCCCTTTTGAGGTGCAAAATCTGTCACCAAACACATCGATGAGGCAAAATCCTTTTTAGGTCCAAAGTAGAGCCAGCTTCATGGATAAAAGGTGTCAGTTCAGTCAGTTCCTCTCTTTTAATGCCACAGATCAAAAAAGGAGCTGAGAAATACAAGTGATCGATGAGGCTAATTAACTAATTGATCTGGATGATTCTTGAGAGCATTTCATAGTTATCTTCTTCTGCCCTCCATCTTTAGCATTTTCTCATCCTGCTTGGCATGAGGAAATAAAGACACAGGGGTTTTCTGTTTCTAAATCATGAACAACTACAGGTAATACTGAGGGATCTCTTATTTCTCTGACATAATCTAAATTATTATTACCTTTTTGCAGGAGCAGAACAATAAAGTCAATTGATACAGTAGAGATGCACCAGTCAGACTTTTCCTGGTGTGGCAGGTTTTCTTTTTTTTTTTTACAGAGAAACTGAAACTGACAAAATGAAGGAATGACAAGATTATCTTCATGTAAGCATCAAAACATATCTCCTCTTTCATGTATGATTTTTATTCTATAATCTCAAAAAGGAACATGAACAGTTTTGCTGTTAATTAACACATTTATGGATGAAAAATAGGAGAATTTCTTAGTTTGATGCATTAAATGAAATGGAGGGGAAATAATAGCTCCCCTCCAATAATAGCTGACTGAAGAAAAATTGTCAGATTTAGCTCTCAGACTGAATTATTGGTGCATCTCTAGTAATAAAGGCATTATGGGTTTTTCTGTTTGTAAAATTTTACCTCCATCTGCTGGAAGGTTTTTTTTTGTACTGCCTTTCTTTTAAATATTCACCTTAACTAAATACTAACACATCTTGGGTGTTTTTGTTTAAAATATATACAGAAGACCCCTACATCCTTGTATTCCCTTTGGAGTAAAGCCACAAAAACGTGTATGTGGAGCAGAAGCTGGTATGAGGTGAAGTTGAGGCGAGTGGAGGGCTCAGGATAGCCAGAGGTTCTCTGCATCCCCATCTGTTCGCCTGTAGCTGGAGATGACTGCTTCAGAGAAAATACGTCAAAGCCAACTGTCCGGCTACTCCCTCCGTCTCTTCGCTGTTCCGTTTTGTTTTCTGTCCAGCAGGTTCTCCGCTTGAAGTAATGAGTCATGTTAGCAGCTTTTTGCTTGCAGCAGTGCAGCAACCAATGAAATGATCGTCCAAAGAAAGGAAAGAGGAGGAGAAGATGGAGCGCAGCGAAGTGAAAGGCAGAGAGGGAGACAAAAAGCAGGGATCAGAATTTCTCAGCTCTGCTCCAGGCAGATAAATGCTTCTGTCGGCTCCATCTGTCCCCCTTCCTGCTTGTTGCTCAGAGGAAGAGCAGGAGCTGTGAGGAGCTTTTAAGAAGAGGTCTTCATCTCTCCTCTGAAATCTGTTCCTCGATCTGTCCATCAGTTGTCCAGCAGGCTCCGTGTCACTGCCCTCTGCCTCCATTGGGCTTCGTTTTGATGACCCATTCTCCTCCAGGGTTACTGTTGTACAGATCCAGGAGATGCGTCTCGGTGTCCAAACAGTGCTCTCCTGTAGATAAACACAAACTTCACTTACTACAAATTAGAGTTTGCAGCAAACTTCATAGCTGTCTGAATTTGCAGACAGCTGAACTGTCACTACTATGAAAAAAAGAAAGTTATTTAGTTTAGATTGTAGGTCTAGCATCTTCAGTAACAAAAAAAAGTCATTTATTTTTTCTTTCAAGTGAGTCCAAACAATACAATTTAAAGATTTTTCTGATGCAATAAAACCGACAAAAAAAAAACATTCTCTGTTGCACAGATAACACTTATGGGAATGCACAGACATGCCTATAAGCATTTATCTGCTCTGATGACTGCAGATGCACACTTCATGTCTCTTTATCTCCTGAACAATTCACCTTGTAACTCTCATCAGCTCAGTGAGCAGAAAGACATGCAAATGTCAGTGCTACTCTTAATCTGAGCAAAAAAAACAACAAAAAAACAACTCACCAATATTCCCTCCTACTTCATACAGGGCACAGTCTGGGTATCCCACTGAGCCGTTTCTGTTAACAGAAAACAATTATGTAAAGTGTTATATAATGCATACAAGTTAAATTCTTACAGAAATCATCAGGTGGCAGACATGATAATGACTGAGCACAAGACACAAAAATAATCTAAATTTTAACAGGAAGATTTAGATTCTAGTTCATGTTTCAGAGCTCGATGACTTCAGAGTGTAATTTAAAATCTAAATAAGCCTCATACCTTTGCATTTTCCCCTTTCCATTTTCTGGGCTGCGGAGGAACTGGCGGTAAAACTGGGCGAGCAGGTCCGAGGTCCTGCAGTTAATGTTGAGCTGGAACTCCATCGTGCCATTCACCAGATCTCCCACCTGGATTTTTATAGTACGACGTGGCTAAAGAACAGAAACAAATATTTATCTCGGATGGAACATTGGAGTACAACCTAAACGTTGTAAGGGATTCAGATGGTTATACAATGTTTTAAAATCAACAGAGCTGCTAAACAAGCTCACCTCTGAGTTTTTCTCTGGTTTTTCTCTGCTGTCCGGCTGGATCTTTCTCAGCAGGTTCTTGAACTGATAGCGACGGTTACTGTTCTCATTTAGCCGACGCACCTGGCTCATGAGGAAGTTAGGGACCTGAGGAGAGAAGGGCAACATGAATCAGCATTCCTAGAAATAAACACTGTATGAAGATTACAAACACTTTGTCTACATTTAAAAAGAAGTCCACCTAGGCTTAATCCAAGGCTCCATTTTATTTTCCACTTTTACTAACAACAATGTAGAGAACCAATCTACAGAAAAAGTGCTTCTTTATGCAGATGACATCACACTTCTACTCTGAGGAAGTTTATAGACAAGCTTCACACTGCCTTCCATCTGCTGCAGAAACAGGTTTCTGTTAATATATAGGATATTCCTAGTTATATGAAAGTGAAATAAAATGCCAAATATAAACTAAAACTTTTCTCAAGAATTGTAAGCTTTAAAACAGCTTGTAGCATTTATAATCCTATTACAAACTACGCTGGTGTAATCACACTGGACAACCGGTGTGTCATGGCTAATGTAAATAATTCTTCTTACCGTCCAGAGGAGGTCTTGGTAACGAATGAGAAGCCTCATCACATCAGCTGCTTTCTCCGCCTGTCCTTTCTCTACCCCATCTGTCAGTCGGCTTGGGACGGCCTTATGGAGGAAGAGGTTTGGAGCCATGATGGTTGCCACAGCCCACAGGTTCATCCTGTTCTTCTTCTCTCTGTTGACCACCTTACTGAGGAACTCCAGCAGGGCCTGACAGAAGCGAAACATAAATGAGCCCAATTAAATGAGGCAGGGATGATGTTACAGTGAACTGTTTAGGAGAAGGAATCCTATCAACTCTGCTAAACTGGTTTGTTAAGGCTTAAGTTATTTTCAGCTGCTTCAAGTGGAGTTGAAGTGGTTGGTGCAGGTGGTTTTTGTGCTCCTCTCATTTGCTATACGTAAAATTGACTACACAGCTGGATTAGTAAAAGCTGGTCACGACAGATGTAAAACATTATATAACAGAGTGTTATATAATGTTTTACGTTTAAAACGGACATTATAAAACATGCTTTGGTTAAATGGGTCATGTTTCTGCCAAAAACACTGCAGTGGGTTACAGCCAGCATACTTATTATTTACTGTTAAAAGTTCACATTGCGGTCATTGACTAAAATGAACATTGAGACTGTTTGACTCCCTACAGACACTCCATTATTGTTGCAAACACAACGTTCAAATTAGGAACTTTACAAGTTATCAAATGTAAAAAGGAGGGTAGGTCTGGACAAACAGGGAAACAGGTAATCGGTATATTTTTGTTGAATACTGAGATTGTACAAATGTATGCCACACTGCATATTTTTACTCATACAAAAACAATTTAAATGGATGGATTAATCTTTTACACAAGTGAAATAAATTCCTCAAATAGAAAAAAGTTCCTTAAGTCTATTTACTTTGTCTATACCTCTCCAGACCCATCTCCCTGTCTATCAAGCTAGATGCTGTGACAGCACCAAACTAATATCTCAAAAGAACGACACTTGAATGAACAAATGTTATGTGTTTTTCTTTGTGAAGTCATCAATCAAAGTCTTCAGGAGTTGTGATGTGTTTACCTTCAGTGTGCTCCTGTTGGGCTCAGGGAGCAGCAGGATGAGCAGGTTCAACATGTGCAGTTTCTGCCTCAGTTCTGTGATGTCTGGAGAACAAAACAACATGGTAAGAAAGACTGAACAAACACACACACACACACACACACACACACACACACACACACACACACACACACACACACACACACACACACACGCACACACACACACACACACACACACACACCTACACACACACACACACACACACCTACACACACACACACACACACACACACACACACACACACACACACACACACTGCCCAGGCACTGCTCATTTCCTCTGTGTTTGACTAAGAGTAATGGGATGTCCAGAGATTAATGGCATTGTGACCGGCAGCCATTAGGATTGTTAGCTTATGTCTTTGTGGTCACGAGTCATTTATCACTTACACTGATCCTGCTTACAAACCACAGTTCAGCTGCCATTAGTCAGATGAAATTAATATTAATCTGGTTTTTTTTTTATTAAAGTTAAACCCCTGTGGAAAAAAAAGCTGAATTTTGAAGATGCTGTGCATTTTTGTATTTGTGGGGAACTGGATATATTTTAAAGATATCAACTTGTTCATCTTAAGATTGATTTCTAAGCTGAAACAGAAAAGATAAGGACTACAAAGGATCGCCATCACAATAAAGGAGAGGCAAGTGATTACAAAAACCCAGACCAGAAGTCAGGAAATGTGGCCATCAGATTATTGTGCGGGTAAGTGAAAGAAGAAATATTGCATATCATTATATTATACAGTAACATATGAGACACTATCAAATAAAATAAGTGTTTGCTTTTTCTGGTACTGTTCACTATCTTAAAAGGAACATAATATGAATTACAAATATGCAACAGACCCAGTAAGATCTGCTGATTAAAGCCCACTGACCTCTGACGGCGCTGAAGGTGTTGAGGTATTCTGCAGTGAGCAGCGGGTCAGGAAGCTCTCGGATAAACTTCTTCAAGAGGGCAGCAGCATCATTTGGACTCACTTCATCCCAGTTGAAACGGCCTTTGTAAAAATTGGCCTCCAGATTCTGCTGTAGCAGCTGCAGACAGCGAGTGATATCAGCATCATAAAAACACAAAATATGAAAATAAACAGAGAAGTGTAGGTAAAGTAGGTAAAGTTATGTCTTGCAAATCTATGTGCTCTGTGTTTTTCCTGTTTTTGGTTTAATTGCTTTAAATAGAAAAAAAGTTTACTGTCTTATTTGATTTCTCTTATATAAAAACTGTCTTTTAATATCTAGTTTTGAAAACTCTTCTAAAATGGCAATGACTTTAGTTAAGTGGAATACCACATTATTTTTATGTAGTTGTGAAGGTTCATAAAGAGCAGTCTTCAAACAGGGACAATATCATATATTGAGTTTAGTCGATGATGTGTAGTACAAATGAAAAATTCTATAATTAATAAATGTATCAAAGACAGCATTGTTTTCAAATCCACTTTTAGGTTATCAGTCATTCTTGGTAATTCTCTCTTTCAGTGATTTAGTGTCAATTGGCGCCCTCTGGTGGCTGGTCTCATTTAACTGCTGTATTATAATAGAGAGAATAAGTACAGGATGGTAAAGGGCCACTTGGCTGCAGCTGCTAAATAGAGTATAATTGATTCTGTCTTACTGGGCCTTGTTACGGTAAATGTCAGATGTAGTTAATCTTTAAAAAACCAATTGACATTCAAGCATTTTTGACATTTCATAGTGTCAAGAAAATCCGAGCTCATCCCACTTCCCCATGCTGGAGATTTTAGTTTAACAGTAATAATAAATAAAGTTATCTTTAAAATGAATCACTCAAGTGACATCAAGGCCCAACAGTAGACTTAAGTGTCAATAAAGTTAGTTTAACAGTAATAATAAATAAAGTTATCTTTAAAATGAATCACTCAAGTGATATCAAGGCCCAACAGTAGACTTAAGTGTCAATAAAATAAATCTGGTTGTGTGTGTTGTTTTTGTCTCATGCAAACTTTGCTTTAATTCTACATTTTTCTATCTAATCATAAGAAATCATAGTCAGTCAGAGAGATTCATGAAACAAGAAAAGCAGGTTTCCTGGAAAAAGAGGAAGTTTCCAGCCTGCAGATTTATAAAAATAGCTGAGACTATTTTAAAGCATGAAAGTTTTAAAAAATTAAATCTAAACATTATTAGTAATTTGATAAGATTCAAAGTAAAATACTTATATGAATATTGGTTTACTTGTAATAATACACTTATATTTGTGGGAACTACAAGAAAAACAAGTAACTGTAACTTTAGTAGTAAATAATTAGAATCATGTATTATTCTTGGTTTCTTTTCAGAAAAACATCTGTAATAACTCACATTAAGATTATAATAAGAATAATTAATAAGTTATGGTTATAAAATCATAAATGAAGCTAAAGAAAATAAATGTGATATAAATGTGATTTTGACATTAAACTTGAAATGGTGTAAAAAGGTGTAACTGCAATTAAACATCACTGATATGTTGGAGGTAGAGAGTAGGTGAAAGGTTGTGCAGGCAAGGGACACAGGAGGTTGAGCAACCCTGAGACATTGGCACAGACATCAGGAAATGTCTGTAAGACAGTGATGGATATGAGATCATCTGTCTAAGCAGACAGCAGGCGCACCAGGGGGGTGGATGAACCCTATATAAGGTGGGTGCAAAAGAGGAACCTTTTGTTGGATCCTCCGGGCAGCTTCGAGCCAAGATCGAGATGGACAAAGAACTCTGCAGCTGAAGAAGAGCCGGGGCCACGGAGCCGGAGACTGTCCTGCACATGGAGACCAACCCGTCTGGCCCACAATCTGTGGCTTCGAATCGCACTTCTCTCATCGGCTGGGTTCTGACCCCAAAGACAAAGATGAAGACAAAGACAAGGAAGAAGAACTGGTGCCTTTTTTCCTGCCAGCACCAAGTCCTGTGTGACCTCAGCATCCATGCGGAGAAGAAGCTCATCGGACCTGCGGAGATCCTGGCCTTCGCCGATCAACATCTTCCTCCTGCTGCCACACCTTCTTCATCATCAAGCCAGGTCTGGGGTTCGAAACGCCAAACTCCGTCCGTCTCTCTCAAAGGTTCCCTTTTTTAGTTCTCAGTATCAGCAGTAGGGAAAGATAGACTAGATGACTGATTTTACTTATTTGATTATTTCTGCTACTGAATTAAGCTGTACTGACCCTTGCAAAAATGCCTTACTAATAAAATATTTAGCATAAAGAAAATCTAAAAGATGTTGTGGACATTCAGTTAATGAGTCACCTTAAAGTTCTTTGATGGTTGTAAAATAGCTGTGATGTTTGATTCTGGAGAGGAAGAAGTGGAAAATGTTTTTAGGTTGCTGGTAGCCCATATTTAAAACCTCATCCTTGGGACTCGACCGAGTCACTAAAACCTACCTGGTTCAATAACAAATGCAAGTTGCAAAATAGAGAACGAGCGACCGTTAACAGGTGTGCTCTGTGAAACTAGTTGGCTGTAGGCTGCTCAGTCTGGCTAATTCACAGGGGGAAGAAGGGTGGGACACCTGGATGTAGGCCGTCAGATAACCAGGCGAATCGTTTCTCGAAACCAGCTTAAACAGAGTTTACTTCAGTTCTGGACAGGGTAAATCCCAGCAGATTTAGGAAACTCAACGGACCCGTTAGACGGAGAGCTGGTAGCACATCTCCCCTCTCAGAAGAGGAAGTACGAGAGTGAGAGAGTAGAGACAGAAAGGAGGGGGGGGGTGTTGCGCAACAACAATAGAAATAATCAGTATTCTGACAACCATGAGAGTCACTTCATGGATAAGATCTTGTACCTTTATCCTGGATTGAGATCCTGGAACCCGCAGGATCCCCTCTGAATCGACTCCTTTCTTTTCCAGAAACGACAGCAGCTGCACAAAGAAACATCAGCAGAACCAGACATCAAAATTTGTGAATCTCCTGCTCACCTCTACTGGTTAGAGTCAGTAACTGCCTCTACAGACAGGGTGTGGTCAAACCACTAAATGTACAGAGATCACTTGGATTTTTAAAGTTTTCTGGTTCATTTGTGTGCCCGTAGAGGCAAATTGCTTCCAAAATTATTCCTTTACAAAGCAACAAAGGAAAAAGCGGAGTTATGCATGAACAGCAGACGGACACATACCGTGTGCAGGAAGAGAGGAATTGAGGTGATTGGTTTGATTTTCTGATCAGTTTCCAGCAGCGTGGCCAGTGGTACCCCAAACAGTGGGCTCTCTGTAACAGATTGAAACATCAACCATGAGATTCGTACAAAAAACTTAGTCCAAAACAACTGAAGAAAAGAGTGAGCTGGGTTTTCTCTTATATATTATTACTTTTCATATTTAGTAACTATCTTTACTAAAAGTAAACAAATTTCTAACTAAAAACGCAAAGATTTTATCTTTAAACAAAGAAATGATAAAACCTATCTATAGAGTCAGTTTCAATATTTGTTTCTTGTGAGCATTAAATTCAGCAGAGCTGTCACACCTGCGATTTTCCTTTTTCCAGTTTTGTGCCTTTTAACCTCTAGCTCCAAGAGGTCGCAGAGTGCCGTCATGTCGATAAGAGCCAACTGACGAACCTTCTTCATGTCAGCGAGGGAGAGATCTTGAATACGAGTTACTCCGAGGCGACACTTAGGGCAGATCACCCGCTATGGGCATTAAAGTGGACGCAAAGAAAGAAAAATAAAAATTGAGACAGAGAAAGCATAAACAATGCATAAAAAATAAGAAATGACAAGAAGAGAGGAATACAGTCATATTAAACACCATCAGTTAATCAAAGCCCATAACTCGGCTCTTGCTCAGAGGAAATCTATTTAGCCTGAAATAGAAAAACATAAATCCGCTGGACTCTGACGCAACAACTCTTCCTTTGTTTTCCGCAAATTTCTTAAGATCTTAACCTCATTATCTAATCCTGGCCGGGGGTGGATTAAAAATGACTTGCAGCAATATTCGTGAATATTATTGTCAAATTTGCATAAGAATTTAAACCCTTTATGATTCAAAATCCCATTTATCCAAGCTGGGAATGTAGCCCAGAGTAATTTCTGTAAAAATGAATACAATTCTTCAATACATTTAGTAGCGACTAGTGAGTTCTAGTTTAGCTAAACAGACACAAATAGATTTTGAAGTAAACAAGAACATACAAATCTTAAACTATAGGTTTTTGACTGGGACATAGTAAAAATTCTGACTGAGTTTAAATTTTAAAATGTTAATATATTAACACTAAGCACAAAAATAGTAGCTCTCCCAGTTAAACCATTAACGTAAAAAAGCTCAAACATACATTTAATAAATTAAATTAATTTGCACAAAATTGGTTTAAAATCTCCATTCTGATGTTATATATTATATAGTTATATTATATTATATATTATATAGTTTTTTATTGATTTTAAAACAGGGTTTTCAGTGGAAAATCCAGTTATAGAGCCAGTGAAAACAGTGCAGTAGTACATAATGGTATAATGTGCTAATGTTAATTACTTTTTAAATAGTTTCTTTCAAAACACAGGTCTCAGCCTGGCTAAAAGCCATTAGGTACTTGTCATGATTTCCAGTTGACATTTTACTTTAAAGTATTTGATTTTCTTACATTTAATTGGAGCAGGTAAATTTTCCAGACGGAAATGGCATGTTAAAAAGACTTCCTTAAAAGAAAAGGATTCCAAAGAAAATAAAAAGCAAGCTCACAGGCAGGGTGCCATCTTCTTTCCGGTATGGGATGTTGTTCAGTGGAAAATTGGCCTGCTTAATGAAAATCACGGCTTGTTCACAGTAAGCAATGTCAGTGATGAGGAATTCCTCTTTAGGGGCAGCCCGCTGATGCTCCGGTGTCACTGCTAAACACACAAACATGCTGGTTTATTATTTTAGTGAAGGAGGTCTGCTGCAGTAATGTCTGAAAGGAAAAATACCCAGAATGCATGTGTGATGCAAGGGTGTACAAGGAAGGAGAATTCATCATACAAAAACAACAAAGTGTACGAGATAAGAAGTATGAACTATATATCAGTCATTTTTTATAATAAATTGATTGTATAATAATTAAAGTATTTTTTGCCCATCACAGGGGCACAAAACCTTGAAAGGTAAAACATGGATTAATGTGAACCAGTAAAATCAGAAGACCTTAAGTTCACTGAAATGTTTCAGGAAGCTCTAAATAATTTGTAAGACATCTGCATCATGGTACATCCTTTTGAATGGATTATATATCTTCTTTTTTCCCCTTCAACTGATTATAATTGTTCTTACCTGAGAAAGGCATTTTGGCAACTGATGCCATACTGTTCTGAGGAAGGTCTTTGCTGTTCTGAGACTCTGGCAGCAGGGCCTGGAGGGACAGAGGTTTGACTTACTACAAAAATCCTTCATCCACAGTTTTAAATATCAATTTTGTATTACTTGATTTGCTGCAGGGAAGTAAATGCACACAGGAATACAGGGTGTTTCCTTTGATAAAGCACTGATAATGATCTGAGGAACATGGTTCCTGTCCTTCTGTCGAATAGAAAGCCCAGAGGACAAAGAGTGGCCTTTACATGTGATTTGCCTTTATTGTTATAGGTCAGTCTTGGTGTACAGAACAAAACACTGGAGTAAAAAGTCTCTGATGCTTCACAATTAATGATAAAATTAGATGCATGATTTCTTTTCAGCTTGTTTTTTGTGTTAGTGCCTATGACACAAAGAGGCTTTCTTGTGCCATAAATCTAAAAGCTTTGATGTCATTCTTTTCATAGTAATGCTGAAAATAGACATTGGTGTGAGTGCTTTAATGTGGAGTACAGAATAAGTAAAAAAAAAAAAAAGCCGTTCCAGCTGTTTGATGCTCTCTGCGTTGTTACCTGAGCAATGGGGGAGCTGAAGATGTCCCGAACGTCTCTGGGCGGCAGCTTGTTCTTTTTGCGGCGGGATAACGTGTAGGAATCCAGGCGACGCTGAACAGCTTCTGCCTGCGTCCGGGTCAGAGTGGAAAGCAGCACGGCCTTGTCTACATCCTCGCTGTCCTCACTGATAAGGGTCGATAAACCAGCATCGGCCAGCCACTGCTCCTCCTGTTCCCCCTCTAAAACACGAAGACAAAGAAGGCACGGCGATGTAAATACGTTCCAAAAGAAATGGATATGAGGAGGATGAAGAAATGTTTGAGCATGAAGAATATTAGGCACTGTACAGTATGAGATTCCAGAAAACAATTTAACTGGTGTTATTTAAAACAGACATGCAACTATTATTCCTGCAGCCGCATGAATACAACATACTTATTCTAACTATTGTTATAATGCTATCTAAAACAAATGTTTGAGTTAAGCAAAAATATAGTACAAACTCCTGCTAAAAGTAGTATTCGTTTTCAAATAAACATACTTACCGTACAGAAAATTACACCTTTCTGTCATTTGGCTCTTTAAAGAGTAATGTAAATAAAGCAAGCCAATATTAGCTGGTTAATTAGTTGACTCTCTGGTTGGCTACACAACCTCCAGTTGGTGGCTTACACCTACCGTTTCAAAACTTTAATAGGAGTGATTGTTGGCACTCCCATTGTTTCTAAACCAGGACATGTCTATGTTTGGGATATCAGAATACAGATAAACAGCCAACTGTCTTGTAAGTGTTTCCAGCACCTCATTCTAAAAGCATTTAAAACTACTAAAAGCATTGAATACTAGAAACAGGAAGACTATTTATGCTATGAATTAGTGAATGGAAAAGGGGTATGATTATATAAGTTAAACTTCATTATACTCCTTTTCAGATTTAAAGTCACCGAATAAGTGGTGCATTTACATGTATTTGAGAATGTAAATTTGATAGTAAGGTATTGTATTTGCACTTGGAAACATGAAAGTCTTTATTATTATTATTATGTTTTGTTGGTGAAATGTCTGTCTGAAATAAATTATCATCATCATCACCAAAACTACTGAAACAGCATAAAAATGTTAGTCCTTTTGAAAATGTAACTGTTTAAATGAGCACACATTATGCAACAGGATGATGCCAAAAGTTCCTCAGACAACTTGACCAATTAGCATTATACACCTTATTTCACTGGTTTGTATTATACTTTTGAACTTTATAAGTTAACTGAAATTAATCAATTTAAATTAAAATCTTTGTAAACAGGTAACTGGCCTGTGCCTACTTTATACAAGTACACATCATGTAAACTTTATGTAAAATGTCTCCAAATAGTGAGAATAAACACTTTGTCTTTTTGCAAAATAATTTAAGAATCCAGCATCAAACTGTTCATGGATTCTTTGAAACTAGTAATATGTAAATAGGAAGTTGTCTTGAACTCTAAACACAGTCTATACAAAGTAGTTTAACCTCAGTTAAAATACTAACTGAGTGTTTTTGTGAAGTAGGTTAACTTAGTAGTAATCAATAAAAACATAACATCAAAAGAATAAATTGAAAGCCAAAAAATGGGTCTAATCATTTGAATAGATAATATAAATTTACATGAATTAAATTAGCATTTGTGACTGGCCGTTTGTCCTCTGCTCGAATGCTCCTTTTCTTCAGTGTGTTTGATAGTGTTCATTACTGATATGAGGCAAACATCCTGTTACGTTGCCATGGTAAATGCACAATATGGAGGCTCAGAGGATCTCAGAAAGACTATTTCGTTACAATGCTGACAAATAAAAAAAATATCCTTCTTCTCCTCTTCCTCTCCATCCTTAAGGGGACTGCAGCAGAATCACAGTGATTACCTTCTGACTGTCTGGAGTCTCTCCTGGTGGGGTCGAGATCCGGCTCGCCACACCCCTGTCGGATGGTCTCAACCTCGCTCCAGAACGATTCCAGGCACAGTTTATCCGGCTGCTCCTGCTCCTGCTCCTGTGCTGCTGGTGAGATTTTGCTGCGAGTGTGCTCAGCGGCTGCCTGGTCCTGCGGGCTGGCCCAGGGCTCCACGCTCATCTCGGTGGGACTGGGATCTCTGGTGCAGACATACACACACGTAAAGAAGTCACACGCATGCATGCAAACAAATGAGCTGAGACACCAAGGCACATAAAAACACAAAGAAAATGAAAGAGATAGAGGCGGAGAAGAGAAGATGGATTAGTCTGGAGAGACCAGAAAGATGGAGAGACAAAAGGTAGGAGCGGAGAGAGGAGAGAGATGGCGAGAGCGGACACAAAGGGGGATCTCTATTGTTCTTGCAAAATGTGGCTTGGAGGAAAAGTACCACAAAAATCCACTAGATGTCACTGTAACAACATGAAATCGCCTTCCTTAAGGTCACACCCTCCATCTTACACACATATTTTCCCACAACAGAAGCTGTAATAATATAAGCTGAAACCTGTAATTAGGATTTGTAGACACATAATTTGCTTAAAAGTGTCTTGTTTTAATAAATGCACTGCTAAAGTAAGGGTCTTTTCAAAAGCATCCCACCAGCAATGGGGCAGACTTCCAGGCATTAAAATGTGACCTCCTGATCAGACACAGGAAATGGTCTGCTGATTCACTCTGCTGATGCGCCACTCAGTCAGTCACTCTTTGATTCAGCAAATCTCAGGCAACAGTCCAAACCATAGTGTTTCTGAGAAGCAATGCAATTACAGCTATGTCTGGAATGAGAGGCAGAGAATAACTGGCATACTTTCTATTGTGTTCTTAGGACGATCCGCATACATTTCAACAACAGCTGCAAGTGAACCAAAGCAAGATGCAAGATGCAATCAAGTTAGTTAAATCAGTTTCATGGTGGCAGAAATGGAGGGGGGGAAGATACTTTGAGCTTGAGTTTCAACAGAATTAAATTTTCAATAAAACGTTTGTTAGATATCAAAGTAATGATGAATAGGCTAACAGAACCAACAATGCTAAGCCTGCTTTATATATTATAAATAAGGCTATTTTCTAGTAAAAACAAAAAGCTGCTATTTTTCCTTTACTTTAAACTGAAGTTATTAGGAAGTCAGTCAAGTCAGCAAATGGACTATGATATAGTAAAATTTTTGAGCAGGTTTTATCTCATCAGCCAATGAAAACACCCCCCACACAATGAGCTGACTAAAAGTAACTAAACAGCAATCAGATTTGCAGCTTGAGAAGCACAATTGAAGTGTACAAGATACTCAACCTTGATTAACTTTTAGCAGTAAGGCATTCAGTAAGCATTTCATAAGCCACTATGATTGCATTACAAACCTCTCACTTTTGAGAAAATGCTAACTACTAGAATTTTCTATCAGCAATAAGCAGATTTTAACTTTTTCAGCCAAAGAGAAACTTTAGTCATAACTATGATAATAAAGTCACACAATTCAATCTGATCGTATCTATTAAAAAAAAAAAAAAAAATTAAGTAAAAGATAAAAAAAACTCAAGTTTTGTTTAAGCCACCTTTAAAGGCAGTACAAACATGATGCAGTTTTCATGAACCGGATTTGTAGCAATTACACTGACCTAGCTAATTAATTTAAGTAATTATTTCAAGAACTATTCAATTTGTAATGCTCTGATTGTTAATTAAATTAATCAACAATCATAGCATTAAAATAAATTAATTGAAAGGAAAATGTATCTGTTTACCTCTTTTTAAAAATAAATCTATATTACATTTGTAACTTCAATTTTTTAAGAAATAATAATCATTCCAGCTGTTCAGTTTATTTTTATGCTATTTTTAGACACTATTGTTCTCTTTACAATAAGTAAAGATGACCAGCAGAAACGCAGTCACATTCTTTACTCTTAAATAACATTGCATGATTAAATGATTGCATGATTAAAATGTTAGACACATTGTAGGACACATGATTAAATTGTTAGACACATAGTCATAAGTAATTATAATCCAAAATTAAATCTAGATTTAAATGACACTGCTAATTAATGTTTTCCCAACTTTGATCACAATTCCTGCAATAGTTAGGCTAAAAATAGAGTATATTTCTTAGTGTATAAAAGAAAATAACCTCTGAAGTCATTATGTAACAACAACTTGTCATCTATTTAAGTACATGACTGGATAAAACAGAGTACACAATTTAAATTTTGAACATTACAGCTTTCTTCTCATGTTGCACTTCTTTTGCTTCATGTCACATCTTCCCAGCTATCATCTATGCAACTTCACTTGTATAACAGAGATTCACCAAACCAAACACATGTATAATTTTGGCCTAACATTTTTCAGAAATAACTCTCCTTAGAACACCCACCTGGCTTTTTTTTTGCTGCTTGTCTTCTTCGCGTGCTTTTTTTCCCACATGCTATGAGTTAGCCCAAGCTTGAAACTATTTAACCTGGTGTGTGAAAACTGCATCTTGGGCTCCATTCTGCTCAGCACTACCTCCTCTTTGCCTCCCATGTCCACACGGCCAAAGCAATCCGGGAATTACAATCTCTGTACAAAATCTAGCTGTATCCAGCGTCGCTGACCGGGCACCATGTGAGAGTGATGTACATCTGTCAGTGGTTCGGGTTCCTTTGAGCTGTAGTATGAAGTGATGCAGACTGGAATGCAATAGAGCGAGTGTCGAGGCTCCTACCATGAAAACATTCACACCTGTCCCTTCCCCCTGCCACTTTTGAGTGGAAACACACCCTCTCTGGTTCGCTCTCTGGTTCAAACTGGAATCTGTAACCTGCCTCCCTATAAACTCTGTGACTGGAGCACAACAAAGACAAGCCTTGTTTCACTCTAATGACCACAAACTATCTCAAAACAAGGATGAAAACTGACAGACTTAATGTTCGGCATTTCAAGAAGGTTTTTAGTCTTTCTCAGTGACAGCTTTTCATGAGCTCATTCATCAAGGGAACAATGCCTTACTTTATGTTATCAGTTGTATTAATCAAAAAGATCAAAATATGAAGTCAGAGGACTTAAAAACCTTTTAATAATTTTAAACTTTTCATTGAGAAATGTCTAATCAACATTAACAATCCACATACCTAAAGGGTGACACCTAACCATGGTATGAGTTGAATCAAACTGTTACCTTATATGCAGACAGACACAAAATGTACTAAGTCTATGATCTCATGGCAAATATTCTTGCTCAATCTCATACCTGAAACTAAATAAACAACTGACAAATGTCTCCAAGGTTGCAGAATGTCCAGGTGATGTATGTAAATAACTATGAAGCCGTTAGAGGTACATTTGCAAGGAAAAGTTTCTCAAGTTCCACAAGTACTACAGGTCTGTCAACACTGCCTGAGAGAATACTGCTGTTCCCGGTAACATCACCAAGCCACTGACTTTTCACTGGTTATCTGGTATTTTCCATTCTTAGTATTACTGCTCAAAATTTTCCAACGTCAGTAAACAAACACCTTTAAAGCAGAAACTGAAAACATGGGGAAATATTCCAGAGACATAGACCTCGGATAAAGTCAGGTCTGTTATCTGTGATTTACAAAGATAAAAAGACACAAAAAACTTAAGACTGGGGAAGAGGTTAACCTTCCAATCAGACTTAAATATACAGCTACAGTGTTATAGGTACAGTGGAAGGGTTTATATCAATTTAATTCATGTGACTTAAACTTGTAATTCACAGACGTCTTTCATTTTGTTTTACTGAGCTTGAAATTTTTTGTAAAAAAGAATGTTCCCAACAGCCAGTCAGTCAGAGGTGGTTCTACAAGGTGTTGACTCTAGGGAGAAAAATACACTTGCATGCCAAACATGCCAGATTTTTGAAACTTTTGAAACTCTTCTGTAAGAGCTGTAACAAATAAAAACATAAAAACACTGAGCTAAACTTCAGGCGCTCTAGCAGCAAATTAAACCAACATATAAATCTATATCGACATGAGCCACAAAACAAAGCACATGTTCCACGCCAACTAAAAAAACGGACTACTGAAAATGTCAGAGTGTTTGGGATTGTTTCTAGCTGAATGGACCTTGCAGAAACACAAAGAATCAACAGGAAGCCATGCACTCAGAGAAGAATGGACATACATAACGTTGTCCATCTTCCTACTTGGAGCAGTGAGTAATAACAAAAGGTAACCACAACAAACAGCTAATTTCATGGACTGCAATAAACAACATGCAAAAGCAGCTTGTCTAGAAGACTAAGATTAGTGGATGAATTTCAAACAAAGCCTCTTAATTTTGAGAGAATATAACAATTAAAACTACAAAAACAAGATTAACAAAATGTTTATCCTCAACTCTTGACAGCATATGTACGCTCCGGTCAATTGTGTAGAACCACAAACACAGAGTGACTGATTTTTTATGGATCACAAACATGAAAGCAGTCTTACATACACTTCAATAAAGGTTCCCCTCCAAAAAATTGTTTTTTCTAACTTTAATAACAGAGACAATGAAACCAAAGCCCTGTCCAAGTAATTCCTAATCTAAATCTGGTTGTTAGACCACAAAAGCACATTATGCCTGATCCTACCTGGCTTTTGCCCGCCAGAGGGTTTTCCCTGCGAGCAGCAGCAGAGCCGCCGAGCCACTTTTTCCCCATGGCATCCTGCAGTTGTCCCCCCAGATTGTTGAAAACTGGAGGAAACAGCAGCTGCCTGCCCTTGGCAAGCTGTTTCCTTGTAATCTCTTCTATGTGCAAACACTTTAGAACAAGGACAGTCTGCTTGTGCTGGCAGGCACGTCACTACATCATATCCTGAAGCAGGAAAGGAGGTCTACAAGGGGTGCTGGAAAAGGGAGAAAAACTAAGTAGCTGACTTGATGATGCGCAAAGAGAAACGGAGGGAAATAATCGATGACTGATAATGGGGGTGGAAATTCAGTAGATCGAACAGAGTAGTAACCCTTTAAAGGTCCCTTTTCTGTTTTTCCAGGCTACTTATGTATTTCCAGCTCTATGCTTCATCAAGAGGAATATGTGTATAAAAAATATTTCTATATCCAAGCCAGTTGCCAGTGTTAGGACACTTCCAAGTAAAAACAAAAACAAAAAAAAAACTGAGGTTCCAAAACATGTTATCACAATTAAAGTGCTTTTAATGAAATGCCAAAAAAAGTGCTGACATGATTGAAGCTTGCTCCAGGTGTTGGAAGCATAGTGTTGCTGCGCTTGTTGCTGGGCATTGCCTGTCAAATGTCTAAATGAAGACTCCAACACTTTCTTTTCTTACAAAAAAGCATTTGTCTGTTCATAAAAAATTCCAGATTTCCTGAAAAACTCAAGGAGTACAGCGCATCACTCTCAGTATGATACTGCCATTTAAAAACTGCAGTTAGTGAGCTACTGCCACTTTGTCTATTCAACAGCCCATCACGTGATCTCTATCTGAGCCAATATCCCAACAACATAGTTAGCTAACATCAGTTAGTTAACTGATGAAAGAGCAGACTGACAAAACTATCACATTCTGCACAGGAAGCTAATTTTTATAACTGTATTGAACTATTAGACTATAAATTAACTTAAGGTCATATGCCAAATGGTACAAATGACAACATTATATAATGTAATAAGCCACAATTATTTATACTGTTGCTAAAATAACCTATTGATTTTATGTTGTAAGTAAAAGGTGTTAGGTGTTATTTTTAAATGTATTTCTGGGGTTTAACATACAGTCCACTTCTTACTGATGCATTCACTTATATAGTTTAATACAAACACAGTAAATTATGACACTATTCCTTTACATATCTGCTACTGTTTAGTGTTTAAAGGTTTCTTTAGAAACGTCAAGTCATTTCAAACAATTAGTGATAGAGGGCTGCATGGAGGCACTGTTGATTCAAACCTGACATGTTCAGGGTTCAGATCTCAGCTGGGGTCTTTCTGTGATTTTGAATGTTTACCTGGTACATTTCCTCTAGAAACTCCAGAAGTTTTCTTCAGCGTAAGACATTTGTTATGTTATTATTGACTCTAGAATTCCCCTTTGTAAAGAATGTATTTGTGTTCACTCTTGCTTGTCTGAGTTGGCCCTGAAATGGAGTATCTTGCTGTTCAGGATGTACAGTACCTGCTTCTCACTCTTTGACTATGAACATAGACATATGCCTAGAACAGGATATAATAACCTATATCTATATATATATATATATATATATATATATATATATATATATAGGTATATACTGTATATATAGATCTATATATATGCACAAAGAACACAAAAAATTCCTCTAAAAAAATCGTTTTGTATATTCAGTTCAATGTTCATGACAAGCTAATCATTTCATGATATTTTCTACTTTTTTAGGTAACTTTATAACTGTGACTGAATGACACAGCAATAATAGTCACAAATACTACTGTCAGAAAAAAAATCTTATCATGATGAGAAATTTATCACAATAAATGATACAATGAATGCCCCCTCCTAATACAAAACATTGCATCATTTGAAATGTTAAATGCTAACTCCATGCATAAGCCGGAGTTTCTGACAGAATAATCCTGAACAAAAATTCCACAGTTTCATCATGGTATGCACACAAACATTTTTAAAAATATGTGTAAAATGATGTAGCTGCTTGTATTTTAATTAGCCAGAATGTATGTTCAGGTAGCTTGCTCTACCTGCTTAATAGAAATGGAGTTCAAAACTTGCCATTGTAGTTTTAAAACATTAATTAATACCAGTGCTGGGTGTTTCCAAAGAGCCAAATATGTTTGGTAAGTGAATGAAAAATGTTGTAACCTTATTTTACCTGGCTGACTGGCAGTACACAACAAGAGGTGGAAGGTGTTGCACCGTGTTAGTCTTTGCACTACAAAGTTAAAAAAAATCATCAGTCACTCAGACCACTTTTATATTCTAGGTGTTTTTTTTACAACCATCAATATCATGTCATCTCTGCTGCAAACTGAGGGACATCTGATAGGACTGATAAACCTGTTTGTCATCTTGGTACTTTCCCAATGACCAGATCAGCACAGATTATATGGACTACAAGGATGCCTCTTGGAACACTGCCATTCTCACCAGGTCCTTCAGCCTAAACTAATTTACTACTTACTTCATCTAAGGCCCATCCTTCAATCAATTTGACAAATCTCCATTTTATTTGCAATATATTGTTTCTGTCTGTGTTTAAGTATTACTGGTCAGCGACAGGCAGAAGTAGCCTCCTTTATTAGTCAAAATATCAATGCTATACCTCTATTTTAAACAAAGTTTTAATTCTTTACTGTACTACTACATCAAGACATGACATTTTCTCGCCTTTCACAAATGTCCAAAAAAATTTTCCCCCTTTTTCTTGGATTTTCTCTGACTGTCATTTCTGACCTGGCAGGCCCTTCTGCCCTTATCTGACAATCCTTCTTAGCTCACAAAGACGTTCAGA
Source organism: Xiphophorus couchianus (assembly GCF_001444195.1). NCBI lineage: Eukaryota > Metazoa > Chordata > Actinopteri > Cyprinodontiformes > Poeciliidae > Xiphophorus > Xiphophorus couchianus. The sequence goes on from NC_040247.1 coordinate 10,220,062, forward strand.
GAGAAAGTAGAGAATACCTCCAGATGCTCACAAAGACGTTCAGAGAGAAAGTAGAGTGTAGGACGTGAGGGCACATCCTCACATTACCCTGCAGATGGCATGTGACAGCTCACTCAGTCTCGTGGCCCTGCTCATCCGCCTCTTGGCAAGCAGGGCCTTTGTGGAATTAAAGGGAAGGAGAGTAGACTAACAAGCAATAGAGATCACAAAAAAGATCAATGTTATCAAAGATAACTATAGTATGGTTCAAGAACTGGAAGGATGTGACCACAAGAAGACAAAAAATGTCCTCAAAACCCATTTATCCACTTTTCTGTCAACTTTGCTCTTTGATCTGTTTTTAAGATCATCAAACAAATTGCATTATTGGACAAATATAAACTGAGGAAATATAGAAAAAGGTTTTCTAACAATGATTTCATTAAATGAAGGTAGAACACAGGGTGAAAATAGCTATGCAAACCAACCCGTCCCTATGTGAAAAAGTAATAGCCTTATAAAACTAATAACTGGATAGTGCCACAACAACAACTGCTGTCAACTGGTTACAGTAATTTGCAGTAAATATTTTACCTCAGCCTGAAATAATTTAGGCTCACTGTCTACTGAGTTATTTCTATTCGACCACATTGAAAAAGTCATGCAGTAGCATCTCAATCAGGTTGAAGAGACCACTACAAAATCTTTTCCAGAACCAATCAAAGGTGTTGTGTTGTTTTTGGTCAGCAGTTATTTTAGCTATTCTCCTACTGGTGTCATTTTGCCTGGTCTGCCTTGTTTTTGAATAATGAAGACAACCCTAGATAAAGCAGGTGAGGTTGGCAGGGCATTAGATGTACTGGATTCTTTTGTGACCTTCTGAATAAGTCGTCAATGCATTATTGGATTATTTTGTTAAGACAGGCATTCCTGGGAATTACTGTCAAAGTGTTCTCCATTAATGGATCATTTCTCTCACTTTGGTTTGCAGGAGCCCAAAAGTCTTAGAAATGGATTTGTAACCCTGACTTATAGAAGTTGATGATTTTGTTTTTTCTTATACTTGCTTTCCACACTGGGTCAGGTTGATTTGGATGTCTTTATTTGCTTAATAAATTAAATTTGAATTTGAAAGCAGCTTTTTAAAATTTACTCTGGTGGTCCTTATATGAAATAAAATGTGATGATCTGAAAAATCTTAGTATGACAGAAAAAAAAGCTAAATCAAATATCTGTAACAAGGCAAATAATTCTTAAAGATTATTTTCAATACCAATTCTATGCTTTTTATTTTTGTGATTTAGGCCAGCAATTATGTATTTTATTCTTAAAAACTGGTTTCTATGCATGTACCAAACTACAGCAGTAATGCATCATATTAAGAGCATGGCTGAACACCTCCAGATGGTCTGATTAGCAAGTGAATGGTGACACAGTGAGAATGATGACCAAATGTCACTTTTTATGCAAATTGCTTGTTTACACATCAGTGTACAGTAAATGCTTGCTCACAAATATAAAAAACTCACTGAGACAGATAAAATGTGAGAAATGAAATTATAAAATTAATTGAACTGATACAAGAAAGCTTTTCATCAGACAGCCAAAGCAAACAGAAAATATTAGAAAATTGAATGTTGTGAATTCCTGGTGAAGTCATGAGTATGAGACTCTTGATGGGACGCACAAGATGTTTCTGATGCATACGTACTCAAAGATAACACTCAGTTGCAGGAAGTTATTTTCTGGAACACGCCCACAATGATATGCGTGTGTCCTTGGATCATTTTTTACGACAGTAAAGTTTTGCACATTGATTCATTCATCCAGGCGAAGTAGTTGAACTTGTTCTGGAAGCACAGAGGGGAACTGTAATGAAGAAAAGCTTGGTTCATATAAACAAACCGATTTTACATTGAACATGTTGCAACGTGAAGCTCAACATTTTATCTTATTTTATTTAGCCAAGTCCCATCAAACACTGTCACCTGTGGTTAATGTCTTTCAAACAAAGACAGATTAAACACACACTACATACTACAAATCCAGATCTGATTCTTGGTTCTTTAGCTCGGTTTTGTCAGACCTCAGCTAGGAATCTTGGTTTTACTTTTGATAGCTGTTTAAAGCTAGATGAACAAGTTAGCTCTGTCGTTAAATTAAGTTTTTATCACCTACGGATTTTAGCAAAAGTTAAATCTTACTTTTGTTTTAAGGACTTTGAAGGACTTATCTATGCCTTCATTACAACTCGTTTGGATTATTGCAATTCTTTATATAGTGGCATGGATAAATCACAGATGCAGTGACTTCAAATGATCCAGAATGCAGCAGCACGGCTTCTTACAGGAACCAAGAGGCATGACCATATAAGGCCTATACTGGCCTCTATACACTGGCTGCCCGTCTTTTATCGAATAGATTTTAAGACTCTTTTATTAACTTATAAAGTTTTAAATGGGTTAGCCTCCCCTCCCACCCCATATCTTCCGTACCTTTTAAAATTTCAGTCTGTGTATAGAACCCTACTATCAAATAATCAGCTATTATTGACAGTTCCTCGAACTCGACTTAAGAGGAAAGGAGATCGGGCTTTTTCTGTTGTTGCTCCTACTCTATGGAACAATTTACCTTTCCAGATTAGATCTGCCAACTGCCTGGATCATTTTAAAACGCTTCTCAAAATTCATTTTTATTCTTTGGCATTTATTTGAAGTAGTGTTTTGAAACTCCGTTTTTATCAGTTTGTGTTATTGTGGTTCTTGTACAGCACTTCGGTGCAGTTTTACACCCGTTTTTAAAGTGCTATATAAATGAAATTGACATTGACATTGACATTGACATCTTGTTCTAAGTTACAGTTTGTATTTCTGGTCTGATAACAAAGTTATTCAGGCCAGGTTGGTTTCTGGTCTGATGGCATCAACTCCTGTCTCAACACTTGATTAGGAATTTCCTCCATTTTTAGTGTTGAGCTTTATTCCTGTTCTATATTCTAACAACTTATAGTTTAACAATAAAGTCATGCAAATAAACAGCGGATGAGCATGTTCTCTTGAAATCTTACACCTCCATGGTAATATCAACAAACGATCGGAACAGGTTCAGGCTTGTGTAGCCCAATTTCTCGTACTGATCAAGACAATAATAACTTCCTTGAAACATATCTCTTACAGTACATTCTTCCACAAACTCTGAAAGTCATCTGTCAACACCCTTTGAATGCCTTTACATCTAAAAAAGCAAGCTCTGAAATCTTGTATTCTCTATGCTTTAATTATGTTTTGATTTAGCTTCATCTTCTGATTTTAAAGTAGTCTTAGTATTGCATTATTTTATGCTTCTTACGACTCTCTTCCACTATTGTTTTCTAAATTTGCTCAGTTAAATGTTTTCATTTCAATATGTTTAGAGATAAAGGCAACCCACTTCCTGACTTTGGTTATGAATGTTTATATTATATTGACGTTCTCATATAATATAATATATCATATTTTTGGAATTACTTATTTTAGTAGCAACATTTTCTGTTTTGCAGAACAATATTAAAAATGCCACCCAAGGAGTTTTTAGGTTTTAGGTAAGTCAATACATTTTCAACCCACACCATCTAAATTTAGTCTAAAGAAAAATTGTTAAAGTTTTCCTGTAAAGTTAGGTTGTTTCTCCACCACTGGCACATTTGCAGCAAACCAGCAATATTGAACAATATTGGTAATGTTAAGACACTCATCCTGGCTCTGATTGATTGGGACTGGAAGCAGTGTATTTCTGGAGATGGCAGTAGGACCAGAATGAGGAAGTATCGATGTTTTATTTATTTTTTTACAGCTTTTCTGTCTCGTATTATACTGTCAAGACATAGTGACAGCTTTTACTAATACGTAAAAAACATATTTTTGTAAAAGTTACCTCCTTTAAGAGGGTGTAGAACATAGATAGAAACCCAACAACAATCCAAGGTAACTCGTTTTGAGATTCCTGTTGCTTACTTGTTCTGTGGTCTGTGATATTACATGTATTTAGATTTGGATATGTGCCCCAGGCAGTTTTCCTGTATATTATTTCTGTTTATTCCGGCCTTTTTTCCTTAGCTGCAGCACATTATTTTAATTATACATACCTGATCCACGCTTCAGCAATCAACCTCCACTATAAGTGCCAGCAACTACTGGACAAATGCTTCTGCTACCAGGCCTGCTACATTATTCTCATATTGCTTTGAGGTTTGATTTAAGTCTGTAAATTGCATTTATTTTTGTATTAAATAGCCAATAAGTATGAGATAGCCTCATTCCTGCTCAGATTTTTGCCCAAATTCAACATTTTAAAACAAATATTTTGTAAATATAAACTAAAGATTATCAGTTCAAATACCTTAAAAAACTTGTGAAATTAAGCTGCAAAATTAGGTACTAACTGTACTAACAGAATCTACTCCTAATTGACAGGATTTGTGAACAAACACTCTAAAAGTTATTTGGGATGCAACTGGGTGATATATATTTTTTTAAATTGTGAAATGTTCAGGCTTCCCCCAAAGCTACCTCCCTCATTATGCCCTGGTAATGAGCCATACTGTCCACGTCAAAAAGCCCAACTAACAGATGGATCTGTCAATGTGTCTCTCTTCTGCAAACAGATTGCCCCTTGTGTCAATAAAAACAAAAACAACTGTCTCCACGTAAATACCTTCACAGGAGTATCGCAGAAGTTGCCTGACTGAGCTTTGCTGGGCTTAAGGTACTAATGACAGCTGGGCAACCTTCTCCTCTCGTGCCATATGGAGTTAAAGTAGATTACAACAACTCAGTGATTTGCGATGACTTTTGTTGTTTTTAGTTTTTGAAGCACACACCATTTGCCCTCTCTGTTCAGATACACTAATGGTTTTTAAAAACAAGTAGCAGTTTTCTAATTTAATGATTTGTATACTTAGTGTAACAAGTGTGGGTTAAGAAATGTTAAATGAAAGGACAAATTAATTTTAAAATGACTGCTAAGAGCAGGCCATCATTAGTTGCAGTCATTTATAACTACTTAAAAATAGTCAATATGAAATATGCATAGTCTTGTTGCTAAGGTTATTAATGCTGTTATGCCCTTGTATTTAGTTCATTAACCAAGTGTACTTCAATTAGTTGTAGTAGCAGGTTACAATGACATTTTGCTAGTGAAATGTCTGGAAAGCACTCCCTTAATTTACTAGCAATAATGTTTCTTGCAACGTGATCCAGCCTGTGTAACGGGTACTAAGTGGCCAAAGTGTGGGACCTAAAACCACTCAGTTTTAAGGCAGTTTAGAAGTGATATCTTTATACAGCACAGGTGTAGAATCAGACCACAGTTAAGTTACAAAATAAAGGAAGCTAAAATTAAAATATACTGAAAGCATTGGGAAAAATGACACAGACATTGTCCTTCTGAAGCATCAAAACATGCATACCTACTACCATCAAAATAAAACAAAAGATAATTCAAAAATATTAAGAAAAAAATAGAATACTTAAAAGTTGCTTTCCTTGCATATATTTAAAAACATAGACTATAGGAAATATGAAATTAAAAAAATACTAATTTTAGAGAGTTCAATTTATTAGTCAAATATAATGTCACAACATTTTTTCTGCTGCTGAACCCACTCACTCCTGTAAAGATGCACGTGCAGGCGCAAAAACGCCCCTAGCAACAAATCAAATCTTTACATCCTAGCAACCACAAACGCTTAGAGAGCAGCACGATGGAAAACGGTCAAATTAGCCCAACAACAAAAACATTTAGTCCATCTTAAACTACCAACAACTAACAGAACAACATGCAACGTTGAAATAATAACTTAACTATGAAAAATGCATGCTAAAACACATTGAGAACTATAAATAAGAAGCTTCTATATGCCAGCTTACTTACATGGAAAAACACCGTCTTCTCAAACGGTGAGTGAAGACTCGACTGAGCGTGAAGAGAAACGTTTTCCATGAGGTTTAACAACAGAGACGAGTCCTGCAGAGAGCCGTGACAGCAGCCAGATGGACGTGAAAGGAGATGAGAAAGCTTTCTGCTCTCCACTAACAACATCTCCTGATCCTTCTCGCCTTTACGTCTGACGTCACTCAGAACGCCGGGCTCCATAGCAGTATTCTGTTAATTTACTAATTTTGTCGCGTGCGGTTAAAAAACTAAATGAAATAATTTTTTTTTACTTGTTAGCACTGTAATACAGCATACACCACAGTCTGGCAAAAAAACAACAAAAAAAACTTAAATAAATTAAACTGATACGTTGTTTTCTTTCTCCTTTTTCCTCTGTACAAACACCACTTGCAGTTATAATGAGTGTCAAGAAGAAAAAAAGTCACCACAGACTTATAATTAGTAGAGTACACAGCAAGCACAGAGCAAAGGTGTGAATGAGTCAGATGAGCTAAAGCGAATCATGTAGTGGCAGCATCATGCTGTGGGGTCATAAACCAAGGACAGGGGAGCTAGTGTTGTTCTGAAGTTGGATGGAGTTAAGCACATGGAAGTGAATACAAATAGTTGCCAATATCTTTAAAATTTTTAATTTATAAAATGAAAAATTATACAAACCTAACCTGGCTAAAATGTGTTCTGAGTAATTTATTTGTATTAGTCTGAGAGCAGAAAAGACCATCATTAATCCAAAATAACCAAATAGACCAGTGCATCAAAAGTAATGTTTTGGCTATAGTGTCTCAGTGTTCTTTTAACTTAAGTTGATAAATGTCACACAGTGGATGTGGAACTGCGAATCGAAAAGAGAGCAAAAAGAATAAAAATGCCAAAAATAACCATATTGAAGTATTTCAGCTTTCTTCATATTTGAAATCATTTAATGCCTAAAGTAAAACTATTATGTGGCTTTACAATGGAATGCACCGTTTGCCTTGCAGCAAGGAGGTCCTTGCTTTGTATCAGGGTTCATTCTGCATGGAGTTTGCATGTTCTCCTCATGCATATAACATTTGGTCAATTAAACTTTTACTTCATTTATTCAGTTTTTTTCCTTATTCTTGATTCACTGGTAAAGCTTTACGTTTAATTCATTTTACATTAATCTGTGCTGCTCTATGCAGCAGACTCTGAAGAAAGGATTCTGTTGGTGTCAGCCATCTCACCGGACATTTATCACACTGAATATATGTTAGTAGAACATGTACAATATGGTTTAAGCAAATTAAGCCCCGATTTTATCTCTGTGACTACAAAGCTTGAGCATTTCACTGTAAAATGAAAACATTTGAATGACCTTTGATGATACAGTGGTATATAACTGTATCAGTACTCCTACTGATAATATAACAGGAAGGTGGTTAGAAGATTTGCAAACAGTACGTCAAATTCAGTGCATCAGTGTAGAGCTGTGTCTTTGTGTTGCATGTAAAGATAGAATGATAATAATGCAATTCACAGTAGCTTTGAATCAAGTGAAGAACAACTTTTAATTCAGCTAAACGTGGAGCTGAAAGCACAGTGTCAGTTCCCACTTAAAATCTGAATGTCAATGTGGGAAAATGTAAGGCCTGCTCACAGAAAAATGAACAAAAATAAAAATGATTTGCAAATGGAGTTTCATCCTTTCATGGAGTTCATGAGTTGCAGGAATATTTAGATCATTCCAGGAACTGTCTTGCATGTTATTAACATTTTGTCTGACTTACGAGTTTGCTAATGATCAGGGGCAGATTATCTTTAAACAATGTATTCCTATGTCTGATTCACACTGAGATTAATGTTTCTTTAATATGATTATATAAAAAAACATAATTTATTTTTTAGTCATGAGAGATTTATGACTCAAGTCAAGAATTGCAGTTGACAAATGCTGATGTTGGATAAAGGTGAGACCACTAGACTATTGTCTATTAGAACACAAATAGAATAGACAAAATGTAAAATATTCTGAACCTGGGTGTTCATTACCTCACACAAAAATAATATCCACTGATATACTCTGACTCTATTTGAGTCAGAGTATTGTGCCCTGGGATCTGTTTCACTTCTTCAATGAGTATACCACTCATCATGGAAACATGTTCATGCACCTGTGATGCCTGTTGGGCAGACGTCTCATTCCTAACATACTCCAAAGCTCACAGTGACTCTTCAGTACCTCCTAGACATTGTGACGTTTTGCAGCTGTTAGGTGGAAAGAGATTCCTCCTGGACAGATAAATTCCCTCTGACATCCTGTTTTTGTTGTCACAGCCTTCTCACAGAGGGTCTTGTTAGCTACAGTTCATGTATGTGTGTGTTTGAGATAGGCATACAAAAAAATAACTCAACAAGTAAAGATCACAGAAGGCCAGAAAAGCATCCCACTCTTTTCCTGCCATTGTTTCATCCCACTGACCCTCAAGAGGTTCCTTTTTGCTACGCCTCCTGAAAATCTATATGGCAAGCCAGTGTAGCATACAATAACACGACAATGGTATTCCTAATGACCATTTTAGATATCAAAAATGAAATTGTTCCCAAAATATATTAGTTATTTCCAGTCAGAATTCCAGGTACCCCTGCTTCAGTGTTTTAAGTTAAATTCAAAACAATTTCAGATACCCTGGATACTATTTCCTGTACTCAAAATCAATATTTCAGGCACCTAACATGTTGCTTGGCTTTAAATACCAATGAAAACATCTGAAAAATATGTTCATTTTGAATATTTAACTTATGATTTGTAGACATACAAAATGGAAATTTCTTCTGATAAATTTAACAAATCAAATGTCCTTGATATCTGAAACTTCACAAGTTTGGTGCCCCTTCACCAAACTTGTGAAGGGGCATGTAGCACATGACAACTCATCCCAACCTCCTTTTATTTCATCTCACTAAAGGAACTATTTATCTCACATGCACTCATGACAGCTACATTTCAGTTTATTTTTCTCGTAAAGTATTATAAAAATACTCAAATCTCACACATAATGTGATTTAGTTGGGCATTATTTCTTTGCTCAGAAAAGCCTTTCTTTTTACTAATATATTATGACTTAGCTTGCCATAGATTTCAGCTTGCATTCCCTCCTACGACAGCTGTGTGTTGCCATGGAAGTGGAGAACATGCCTGCAGATGATGGCATCCCCTGCAGGGAGGCACTTCTGTAAGATGGAATACAGAAATCCCACATTGAATACATAATGGTTTCAATGTGGGATTGAAACCATTAATAAAACAACAAGGAGAGATTAAGTGTGTGGGGTCACACTTCATCTCCTGGTTAATCTCTTGGTTGATAATGTGTAGCTTTATTGTTGCAGCTCACTGGTTTACATCTGTGTATGCACTGGAATGTTCTGACATGTGTCATCATAAAACCAAGATGTCAGCTGACTGAAAACCTACCTGAAATATTCAGTTCAACCCGTGCTCATAGTCAGGCTCTTTAACAGTCAAGTTCTAAAACTCAATAAATCACCAATATGTCACAATCAGGAAAACAGTGGGTCATTTGCAGTGCTGCAAAATTGCCAATGCTTGATTATGTGTGCTTTAAGTTGTATTTTTAAATTCCTTAAACTCTTCAGTTTTGCACCAGTCAATCCAGGAAATGGTCCAGACATCTGTCATCTTGCTCATGCTGTCTCATGTGATTATTGCATGTTTATGGTTGGAAAATATTTTTTTGAAGACTGTAACAAACTGCCAACAGGTAATAAAAGCTACTTTTGTTTGGAAATATGAATTACTCATCACTGCCTCACTGTAAATTGCAGAGCAGAAATAAATGCATCCAGGTAAAATCTCTAACAGCTTATCATTCATTCACTTTAGATTTTTTTGAAGCTGAAAGTTTACAAGCAAGAGGTTTACCAAGAGAAGGGCGCTTACATAAATATGCACACAATAGATGTTATTCAAGTTGTGCAAGCAATCCTTGCTATATTTGACTAAATCTTTTTTTCATTCAGAGTAATATCCTGCAGTGGGATTAACCCTGATTTGAATTGGGCACAAAGTGCATTGGTGGGATGTGACCTCAGCAGCTCGGGGTATGTTGACATTTGAAAAGGGAATTATATGATTTCACAGTGATGTAGAAAAGAATAATGAACCAGTCCAATAGAATTTAGACTGCTTCTATGAACTCATGAGATACCATTAGTACACAGTGAGTTCCTTTCTGAAACCTTATTTTCTTTTTATTTTAAGGTGAAATCTTTAACTACATGTTGCAAGATAATACATAAGAGGGGGAGAACACCTAAAACAATGTATTTTAAGACATGGTTGCAAGGTAAAACAGAAAATGTTTTTGAAAGATGATTTATTGACATTTTTCTGAAAATAGGAAATACATCAACACTTCTCCTTCATTTAGCTGCTCCTAAAATTATAAATATTTGAATTCGATAAACAATTTTTATGCTCTAATGTTTTCGACTTCACAGGCTGTGAATACAATTCATATTAAACGTGGCTCATGCTGAAGTAAAAGCTAAATGTGATCATTTAGCTTTTTTTTTTTTAGCATTTAGCATTTAGCTACTTGCATTGATGCCACAGTCTGCTGTATATTCTAATTTCTAGTTTTTTTCTTTTGTCCAATAGCTTACTCAAGAGGCAGCTCAGTGGTTGCTAGGCAAAAACTGGGCGACACACTGTAATAATCAGTACAACTTTACAATTTTTGTTACTGTGTTGTAACGTCACACTTGCGCCCTCTTCTGTCTCAGTGTGTATCCTGCAGTTGATATCTAACCCCTGGTTTGTAATTTTTATTAAAAAAAAGAAAAAGAAAAAAGAAAGGGCCTCAAATGTTAGTATCGCCAGATCAGACAGAAAAAACAATAGCATTATTTGCATCACACTTTAAAATGACATGAACAGACGACCTGGGTCGAGTTTTATAAAGCAAACAAACAAAATGTAAAATTTTCTGCGTGTAATTTCACCATAACTCCAGCAGAGAGAGTCATTCCTTCACTTTGTGCTGGTGACAGTGTATATAAAGATAGGTTAAAACACACACAGACACACACACACCCACACACACACACATATACATCATATACATATATGTGTGTGCATAATGTACATGTATATGTATATATATATATATTCCAGCAACAACAAAAGTAACTCTTGACTACAGTGAAAATGGCACACTGAAAGCACTGCATTTTGGAGAACGTCAAACTCTCTGACTCTGGTGTTTGTTTTTTGTTTGTGATAAAAGAATCTGTACTGAAATAGTTTCAGCACAGATATATATATATATATATATATATATATATATATATATATATATATATATATATATATATATATATATATATATATATATTAAAAGCCAGTTGGATAAACTAAAGAACTCATAGCGAGCATTTTCCACTTTATGAAGACAACTTTTTTCTATAAAATAATTTCTCTCTTTCAAGCTCAGAAGCGGGGGACGTTCTCAAAGCTTTATTGAGCTTTGGAACAACCCAAACTCCATCTAAAGTTTGATATTATTCTAAAAGATAATTCAGTGCACAAACTTTTGAAAGTGTATTGCTACATTTTTGAACACTGAAGTAAAAAGTGGATAATCTTAGTAGTCTGCAAATACTTTTGATATTAATGATATGTTTTAAGTAACTGTATTATCTGCACAGGAAGCACAGGAAAAATGGAAGGCTGGTGTTAGTAAGAAAAAAACATCACAGCATAATGTGGTTTACAGTAAAACATTTCTAAGGAGAATAAAACTAAAATATTCTCCAGAGATGCAATGTTGTTCCTTGCAGCGTGACACGTGGTACATGGATAATCACTGCCTCTGCAACACGATGAAGAGGCACTGAAACGCTCTTTAAGTGGCAGAATCTGAATGCGGCACACTGAATACATACAGCCTGCAGGTAGTGAAGAAGAGCAATTCTCCAGTTGTGCTGCTCATTTGAAGTTTAAGCTTTTATATTGTTATACAGTCTTATATCTCTCTGCATGACTATCTTTGTATGCCAACAACATACTGATGTTTCTAGAGAAAATGCTCACAGTATAGTGTAATACTGAGATCCCTGTGCTCAGGAAAATATACAGAATGTTTTTAATAAAATTATCTTTGACAGCTAGATGAATCAAAGTATTAAAGTCAATTACTGTGCAGCATTACAGGAAATAAATTCATTACGTTTTTCCACATTAATTTATAAATGGATAAAGTTTTAATTCAGAGATGTGCAGTTCATAGAGTAAACTGCATGTATATCTAAATAATTGTAAAATCAAGTCCAAAACAGCAACAGCATAAAGCAAATGCCTTTTTACACTTTCATAAACATTTGCTCACAACCACATCCTTCTTACTACTAAACATACTTGCATAAATACATAGAAATATAGATATATGTATTTAAGATAATTTGTGTATACAAAATGTATATACCTCTATATTCAGATATCTACATACTGAAACTTATTGTACATATAAACTCCAGAGGACAGTTAACTGACGTTTATCCACCTGCCTGTAAAGTGAATATTGCATTTTTGTCACGAGTTTTGAATTGGGTCATATTTGAGCACGGCCGATGATTCTAGGCTCCATATCATTATTTTATTTCATATACAGAAATTTTTCAAGTTTATATGGAGAAAAGGCTTTTTAGAAAATATCTCTCCCTGAAGAAGTTTCACATTTTCATTCTCTATGAACAAATAATATTCGAACATTTACAAGGAAGATATTTTTCGTGGCTTTGATAATTATTGCTGCAGATTATTTTATGAATTTTACTGTACATATCTGGATAATTTGAATCTCAGTTTATTCTTTTTTTCATTCAGGCTATTTTTGTTTCTTTCGGTATTGTTGTCCTTTATTTGTTGAAGGTTTGTTTTTCATTTATTACTGATTAGGACTCTTTTTAAAAGATTTTGATTTTGATTAAACTTTTGCCTGGATAAATAATAAATATAACCAAAAGAGAAATCAATTATTCTCCAGGCACATTCAGTTTGGCACATTCACAGTTAAATGTTGAAGCCTCTCTACTAAAAAAAACAAAAAAAACAAAAACTCTTCTGCCTGCAGAAAATAGTCCCCCCATTGGAGCTAAATGACAAAGTGTGCCATTTGCAGCTGTCAAATTTGCATCGTGACAGCTCAGACACTAATGTGCTCTTAAAGTATATAAAGCAGAAAAGAGCTTTCTCACATAAAACAGAAGCTTTTATGTTTATTACGATTAACTTAGTTGGTTATTTTGATTGTTGTGCAGAACTGGGCACAAAAATCTTGTTGGTACAACCTGCATTTTAGGTTTTAATGAATTACGATGCGCAACATTTTACCTATATTTTCAAATTAAAATCAGTTTTCTTATGTTTGGTTACATGACCTGGCTAACTGATGAGAAAATATACACAGTCTATATCATGTTTGTACATGCCTTTATATTCTAAACAAACCCATAAGAATAAGGTTAGTAAAACATGGAGGTGATTGCTGGTCATCAATTACACCTGATCCAATCAAGCTCACACAGCCCATATCTGAGGAGGCTGCCTAGTTTGTGTTTTCATTATGAAAATGAATTTTGTTATTTGTCTTTTCTTTTCTTGCCTTTTCCTTTTTTTCCTTTTCCAGCTTTATGAATAAGTTCAAAATACAAAGTCATGGTTTACAGCCGTATGATTTGCTTTTGGTGGATGGTGCAGAAAAACAGCAAAGGTACAGTGCCAACATTTTCATCATGCATAATCAAATGTAAATACACAGATATATGCATTCAGGATTTGTACATAATAAAATAAAATATCATTCATAACTTTTTGAATGAAGCTATGAATGATAATACAAATACACTGTTAAAAATTGCAAAACAAAAAAAACAACAAAAAACCCCACCTTGAAAACAAACAAACAAAAAACCAAAAACTTAGATTTCTCCCAGGCTGTGTAGTTTTGATTCCGATGGGCCTCAGCCTCTTAGCAGTTGGGAGAAGATCAAGCAGCTCTTCCCATATAGTGGGGGGTCAACCTAAGTCTTTCTTTGCTGTCATAAAGTCTTAGTTACAAGTCCCATAAGAAAGGCAGATTGGATCCAGCTGAACTACATGGAGCATCCTTTTGTCTTTGACATTTGCAGCAGTAGACTCGACAGTGATAGATGAGGATGGGATGGACTCAATGATGGCTGCTAAAAAGTGCACAGTAATTTTATTTTTCAGGTGGAATTTTTTGCAGCTTCTTGAAAATACATCCTCTGGTGTGGTTTTTTTTCCTCTTTTTTTGGACAAAGGGGCTGAAGTCCAAAGATGAAGTCCTGAATGATCCCAGTATTCAACAGTCTCCAGTGAGGAGTTCCTGACAAAGGTAGAATCATAAGGATCTAAGTTCTTCTTAAATTATCAGTTACTTTCACTTGTTGACTACATAAAGCTCCAGATTGTGCCAACCTTCATATGTAGGCAGACATATTCCCACCTGACAAGAACTTTAGGTGAAACATCAGTGAAATTCAGGCATTTAAATAACTAGAAGTGCTTGTATTCAGCAAGGGTCTCAAAGTCCAGTCCCCAGGAGCTGATGTCTTGCAGCTACTGAATGTGTCTGTGCCACAACATAACTAAATCCAGTAATTAGAACACCTGCAGGAACCCATAGAACTGGACTGCATGATGTGGAAGTAATTTAGTCATCTGATTCTGGTGTGTTGGACCAGGATCACATTTAAAAGTTACAGGACACAGACCCTTGGGGACTGGATTTTAAGACCTGGGTTAAGTACTAGGTAACCAGAATTGAGAGAAATGAGTAAATGGTTTTCAATGCAGTTAAATCTAGCATAAATATTTTCACAGAAAAACTTTGTGACTCCATGAGCAAAGTGGGAATTAGGTGGGACTAATTAATAGATAGAGATAAGCTGTGAAGAATGGGGAGCTGAAATAAAAAACAGAGAATCTGAAGAAAAATAAACACACAGAAAGCAGAAAAGATAAGTAGAATGTAATTTAACAAAACAATGACTTAAACTATTAAAACTAAACAAACAGCAAATATACTCAAAACAATTTTGATTCTAGACCTATGCTAATAAAATACTTCAATATTTTATTGAAGTATAAAACTGCATGTGGGAAGATACACTGAATATTGATTCCTGGATCAAAATATTTATTAAAGAATAAAAAAAGTTGAGGTCTCTCAATAAAGGGAGCTTTTAGTGCTGCGTAGTGAAAACAGAAAAGCGGCCATTTGTTCACTTGGTATGTAAGACATGCTGTATGCCATAGTCAGGGGTCTCAAACTCCAGTCCACGAGGGCCGCAGTCCTGCAACTTTTAGATGTGCCTCTGCTGCACCACACCTGAACAGAATAATTAGGTCATTAAGGCTCTGGAAAACTGATCTACACAAGGAGGAGGTCATTAAGTCATTTCATTCCAGTACCCGTGGCACATCTACAAACTGCAGGACTGCGGCCCTCGAGGACTGGAGTTTGAGACCCCTGCCATAGACGATGACGCCATAACATTTTCAATCAGCAACATATTACACTAAACCAGGACCAATGCCCATTTGGAAAAAAGGGAATTGTAAATGCATGTCAGTACTGCAGTTTATAGGCCATCCATCCATCACACTGCTCACCAATAAACTTTGTGCAGAAAAATCAATAGAAATTGTTGGCATCAAAATGTTAAGCAGTGCAATGCATAAATACCAATGCTTAGTCAAATTAATTTATATTATAGCATTAAAAATAAAACATTAGTTTGAGGAAACTGCTTTAGAGCTGAGCCAAATAAAAGGTGATGTAAACACTGCCTAATATTAGGTGGATAGTTTAAACAAGTTTAAGTCCCAACCACTTACTATTGCAAAAAATGACTTCATACATGTGCTGAGATGAGACTACACCACTGGACCTGCAGTCAATCTATAATAAATAATCAATAGGGCCACAAAAAAAAGCAATTAGGACAATGGAAACCTCTTCAAACTCTGTAGTGTTGAATTATAAACTAATCTGAAACAATTAAACTTAATTAGGCTGCTGATCTCCCAAATCACAGTAATACCATGTTGCTTCAATGAAAATCTCAAGTTCCCTTTGTGTGAAATCGTGTCAAGGCACTGAAACCTCAGACTTCTCTTTGCTTTAGAAGAAGCAGGTTGAAGTAAGTGGGAGCACCTTTAAAATGAGCAGCGTGCTCAAATGTAGTTTACATAAGGAATGATGGTCTCAGTGATTGATGTGTAGTTGATCTTAAAAAGATAAAGGAAGAAAAGAGCCTGCATCATCTTCATGGGGTCATTAGTACCTTTAAGCTTTTCCACGACAACTACTTGAGCTCATACATTTTGGTACTTGGAGGCTACAAAGGCTGAGAGAAAGACTGAAGAGTGGATTTTTACAGATGTGTATCATAGAATTAAAGTTAAAGTTATCACAGAATTAAAGTTAATTACCGTAATTAAAGTTAATCTCTCATAAAAAGCCCCTGAAACAGAAGTTCTGCAGCATTGTGGCAACTTTTTATCTCAGTCCTCTCTTTGTTCACCTGAGTGTTCAATATATTCCCCTTTAAAAGTTCATTTCATAACTTTGTGGTGATTTTGATCAAGCACGTGAGCAGGAGCAAAATCAGCCAACCTTAAGATTTAAGGAGATATTATTATTTCTTAAAAATAATTACTTTCTTTCTGGGAAGATAGAAATGAGTCTGATCATTGGAGTGAAATGATCAGTTAATCATAGGATGTTGATTAAAAAAAATGGGGAGAAGCAACACCAGGAAGGTAACTAGTTTGAAAAATTAGCACATTACGTATTTATACCCATTATTCCCACTTTTCTCCAATTATTCTGATGTTTGTGTGGTGGTGTCCACTGGTGTTTGAGCAAAACAAGGCAAAGTTATATGACTTCTGTTTAGGATTTAAAAATCTCAAATAAATATCTTCTACTTCAAATCTTTATGCTGACATAAACCAAATATTTCCTGCTCCTGGAGAGAAGTGGGCCAAGTGCAAATCCATGAAATATGTAGGAAGTAAAGTCTTGAACCTGCAGACCACTTCCAACTGCTCTGGGACCTTGGGAATTGGGTTTAGGAGGAGATGGTAAACACATATGAACAATTATGTTACTCCATCAATTGTTATAGCTGACCTATATACACCTTAACTCACACAGTGAGGGACGGGAGAACTTTTTTTGTTATTTTTTCTGTGTGCTGAATAAAATGCTCATGTTTAATTTTCTGAGACTGAGATTCATAGATATCTGACATTGTGGAGTCATCCTTCAAAGTCTTTTTAGGACCTTCATTTAGTCCTCAGACAGACACTTCTGATATATTCGTCTCTACAGAGCTGCATGAAGTCACTAAATGATTAATAATCAAGAGAGAAAGGGAGGAAGAGGCCAGTTATGCCGCCTCAGAGAGTATAAAAATTTTATTGTTTGTAGATCAAAGATCATTCTTTCCAATGAAAACTTCATCTTAGCAGAAGGTAGGTCTGGACTGTTAAGCCCTGGAGTATTATCAGATGGACTTTCTGTAAGAAATTTACAGCAGAAATGAAAGAAAATTAAACTACGCCATCTGAAGTTTTTGCAGCATATCTGTGATTTTATCTGCCTACTTTGTAAAATGACAATGAAATAAGTACATTTACTATACCCTCAAAGCATCTTTAAATAAAAAACACAGCTGAGCAATATATGATTTTTATATGTGATCCACAGCCTTAGACTGATGAGTGTTTGATATATTACCAGTAAGAGAATGTAAATGGGGGGGAAGTCCATTTAAAATAAAATACTTATAAAGGAAAATACATATATAAGTAAAAGGACAGTTCTAAAAGTGGGAGAACATTTCCCAATACTAAAAATTGCCCTATTTTCCTTTGCGACAACCAGTTTGATGCATTTAATTGTCATATTTTGTTTGATGGTAAATCGTCTTTAAGAAAAATAAAATGAAAGCAACAACAGAATTGCAAACTTTATACCGGCACATCAAACTGAAAGCAGTTTGACTTCCCAACAATCGTAACAGCTGCATCCTGCTATCTGTGGCGTACCATGGAGGAGTTAATCAGAGAGTTCTCCAGCCAGTTACTTATTAAAATGTTTTGCAACACTCTTGGCTTCAAGCTAACGTTGTTTTGTTCTCATATGTTCCATTTGAACTTAAAGTCAGAGCATGTAAGTTAATAGTTGGAAAAACACCTTGAACACCTCCCAAATGATGACATTCCAACATCCCCCAGTCCCCAAATTTATCTGTATGATGCTACACTGTTTCCTATCTTGATAGATATACAGATGTTTTGAAAAGTACATGGTTTGAGTAGCTATATTTGAGGAAATTCCATAATCCACACATTTCTAAACTGTCTGAGGCTCTAACGTATCTGTTGTCAGTTTTTTTTTTGTTTGTAAAATTGCTGTCAAATTTTGCATTAAAACAGATCATCATCATTTCAGGTTTTTTAAACTTTATATGCAGCCACACCCTACTCATCTACAGTCTGATAACTTTAAGTGCAAAAGAGATTAAATCACCCATGTATTTTTGACAGCCTTCTGTGGTAAGACATGGAGTATATCCTGCAGTCAAAGTAATATTTTATAATATTTATTTGGATCACATTTTTCAGGCTTTGTTTATTAAATATCTGTGAATTTTACAAACTCCCCCTGAATTTGACTTTCAGAGTAAACACACACACCTCTCTCTAGACACTGCTGTGAAAGCAGTGGTCAGTCAGCTACATTCAATTTGTAGTAGGAACTTGAGAAATTTGACTTCTGACTCAAACAAGTCAACTGGAACAGCCTCCCTGAAGTCAAACTACTCACTTGGAAAGTCTGAGAATTTTTCAAATGCTGACTTTAAGATCTTGTGTAGCTGCTCTTCACATCAACAACAGAACACTGCGGTTGAAAGATGTTTATTTTACGACACACACTTATAAGAGTACATCTAAAATCAATGCTACGTGTAGCGCCTGCAGCTCTAAACTGTCTGAAAAGTGAAAAGTGGTGTTTGCATGTGGAAGTAGCTTAAAAATTGTGCTTGTCAGAGGTAAAACAAACAATGGCAACTTGGATTTCACCATGTTGGAATCCCAACGTTTTTGCCTAAGTTAACTGGAATGTTACTCTGGGATTCAACTTCTGCGGTAAATGGGATGTTGCATTAAACACATCAATAGTTTTGTTTCCAATCCCAAAACTCAGAAAAAACATCCAGGTCGGTAAAAATGTAATTACTCTGACCCTAACTATTTTTAAAATTGCATCCTGTCAGTATAAATGCGTTTTTGTAATTATTATTGTTTTATTTTCAAACCTAAACACAAAGAAGTAATTACAAAAAAGACTGTGTGAGTTTTTTCTTCCTGGGTCTCTCTGAGGGGTGTGTGGCCCCTCTAGGTGCGCTCCTGCATGTCTCTGGAGCTGCAGCCGCTCCTCAGTCTCCTCCTCCCTCTCAGCCCCGCCCCCTAGGAGTGACTTGAAACGAGGAGAGGCAGAGACCCTGCAGACACGCACACACACACGCCGACACACACACGCGTACACACTCTGAGCTTCTTTTTTTTTTTTTTTTTTTTTTTTGGTCAGCAATACCGTGTCTTCTCTAACGGGACAAGTTTAACCCTGGTGGATAACGCCGTCCTTTCGGCTCGTCCAATGTGAACATCTTCACCCGGACTGAGGTAAGTGCAGAAATTCAAACATGCTGCCAGTTTTTTTTGTTTTTTTTTTCAAGGGGGTGAGCTGCGGACTGGTTTATAACTGAGGGAAGAAGCTGTGGTTTTTTTTCCCTTTCTCTCTAGAGGAAGGCAGGCTGGAAGAGGGAGGCATGTCCGGCTTGTTGGAAACAGTTTCGGATAGCTCACTTTGTCGTCCTTCGTGGGTAAACAAACGGTTTATCAACCTGTAGTTAAGCCGGAGAAAAGCGCCGCTTCCGCTGCCTGTTACATTCAGCGGCACGGTCTGAGATTAGCAGAGCGGCTCTTACATCTCCTCCTTCATACTGCCACTACGCCACTGTACTGTTACACATGGCTCTGTCTGCAACAACTACAATATTTCCCCTGATGCTGTGAAGCTCTGGATTGCTGGGACGGGTAAACGCTGTTTGAAATGTTTGGAGCTGCACAAATAGTTCACTTTTTAAGATGCTGACCGCTCATCAGCTGGATGTTTGTTTTGTTTGGTTTTAAATTTCAAATCTTCAACGGGGGAGCAGAGTCGGGACAAACACTCCAAGTTGAATCTAATTCCTAGTGTTATCTATGATTTTACTGCTTTAAGCTATATTATTTTTTGTTTCAAACTTTATGATTTGGAATAAAAAGCTAGCCCTAAAAGCTACTGTAAGTTGCTTTTGAGAACTTAGTATGAGAAGCACCAATCATATCGAGCAATCCTCCTTGGCCGCCTCTGATTGGTGATCAGCTGGTCAAATGCTAAAATAAAAAAAAAGTCCCAATTCTTACTCATTATATTCTGTCTATAGCGTCTTGCAATCTCATACGTTTTTCAAGTTTAATACAAATCTGAGAAAGACTATGAAGAGCTGCAGGGCGTTTAATGTTGTGACGATGAAATTGGTTGCATTTAGCCCACATTTCCCTAATTTCTCTTTTGTTTCTGTCATTATGATATTGCACTACACATCAAGATCGTGGTTTGTTAGGATCTGGATTTTTTTTTTAATCATTGCTTTTGAAAGTCAGAGAGATTTCAAACTGCTGAAACATTTTTAAGGCATGCAAACTAAAGATGCACGATTTGAAAATGCTAACCATGTGTACATGGCACATCCAAACTCTCCTTTGTGATTGTCATATTGATATTTGATAACCTATACAGTTCTACTTAAATGGAAATAATCCTGTAATCTTCTTATTTTCTGATGGACTCAAAACTGCATTTTTTAAGTAGCTGTTGTACAATTTGCTTTTTTTTTTGGCATTCTGTTTTAATAAAAACAGTAATTAGAGTCAAGTAATTGCTGAATCACAACTATCATTGCAATGTTAGTGTGTGGAATATCACAATGGACACAAACAACTAGTTTGATCCATTTTGTGGTACACTATTATATTTCATGTGCTGTGCATTGAATCACTGCTTTGCCAATAACATATTTGGCCATCTGGATGGATAGTTCTTGTCCTTTGTGTCTATCCTCCTAATCTACAGCTTAGTGACTGAGATGCTTCAACAAACGTTGACATAAATTGAGTGAAGAGTTTAAGTCTGTCATTATCTCTCAACATGACCTTCAGTGTCTTTCTACCTTATTTCTAATGGTTAGTTGTCTAAAGTTTCTGCTCTTGCGACACATGATTGAACATCATAGGGTTTAGTGTTTTGATTTTCTTGAAATAAAGATTCAACAGAAAAGTTTCCGAAGAAAACAGCATCTATCTACACGTCAAATAAAAAAGGCACTCACTGTGCATCATCACAAAGAGCTAACTTCTTCTGCAGAGGATAAGTGTCTGTGTCTGGCTGGTTTGTGTGACAGACCCTTTTTGGCTGTATTTTAAAGCTGCATCTCTTTAAATGCTGGCTGCTGAAAGAGACTTGCATCAGTTTGTTTCTAGAAACAAGATGTGAGACAAACAAGTTTGAAAAACAATGTGAAAAGAACGGAAAGTGTTCATTTTTACAGTCAGTGATGGTGTATCCCCAGTACTCTGGTAAGTAGTTTTACCACTCTACAAACCAGCAACCTTAAGCATGCCTCTTAAGGGTCCAACCTGACAGAGAGTTATGACATGCAGGTTATGTCATGAAAACCTCAGACAGCCAACTTCAGGGCTGTAGAAGCTATTTAAACTTAATATAGGCTCAATAAAAAAGGTTTAAATGCAGTGAGAAACTACAGGCAGCCATTTCAATGAAATCACTATAGGACTGATTTCAGTTTTAAGAGCAGCGATTAAAACTAAATGAATGGATGATTTAATGTCTGTAACATTGCCCTTTTTATTTCACATTTTAGTCGACCATAAAGCTGAATAAGGCCCTATAAAATGTTCCTACCTCAATTTGTTTCTATGCAAAGTAATTTTTTCTGTTATTTAAAGCATAACCATGAAAAAGGGAGTATTTAAATAAAAATTTCTGTGTGACCTCTAAATATTGGAACACATTCTTCAGTTTTTTAGCCATTGCATACAATCTGTGGACGTTTTCACTGATCAAAACAATTTATTTTGTTTTAGAAATTACACATATAAATGTTAGACTTTTGTTTTTTTTTATTTGTCTTAAATCAAAGATACTTGCAGGAGTGCTGGAATGGTTGCTTTTGCAGTTTATTTGATGTTGCATGCAGACTTAAATCCAGTTGATATTTGAATAACAGAAGTTGTGCAACTGTGGGTGGGAAGTTGGTTGCTCTAATTATCCTGTCATCTTGAAAACATTGCGGTAGAACAGCATTTCTAGGGCTAAATAAAATTTCCTTGTCCAGCTTGCACCCTAGTGCCTGCAGGTTACCAACTGGAACACTGAATCAAAGCAGGAAATCTGTTTGAATTAATTCATCTGATATTTAATTGTTTATACCTTTTAAATCGTTTGCCTGTTCCAGTTGAACGGAAAATTTTAACATTTTCAAAACCTGCAACATAATTCTTTCAGCACTGCAAGTTCTTCTGATTGTCTTTTAAATAGTGAACTTCTGTATCTTGCTCTGTTCTCTGTTCACTCCCCAGCATTCATGAAATATCCTGAACTTACTGTTCCCCTTCATGTAGATTCAGTTAAGACAGGTGGCAGGCCTTCCTGGCTTTCGTGGCCTTTTAAATCTTTGATGCATTAAGCCGTTCTCATTGCTCTCCCTGTAATTTCTCTTAGCATCTGCACCAGCTGTTGGTTCTTGTTGGAGAAAGAGGCCTGCAGTCTGCCAGCATATTTACTGAGCAAATGTGTTGCATTGATGATTGACATTGATGCATGCAAACATACCTGAAATGTCCCACAGACTCACAAAACAATGTATGAAGACTTATGGTTTACGGCTGCATTAATCTTTTTCTGCTGTCAAAAATGTGCTTTGTGTTTTCATGCTCAAGGGTTTCGGGTTTATTTACTGTATGGTCTGTTTTCAGTGCACCTTTGACTTTGATATATGAAGCTCTAATTGCAAAGGCAACAAAATAAACTATTTCTTATTTTAGCTTGAACACTGCATATGTCTGAAATGCAAGCTAATGTTGAAGCAGATCTTGTCCTGCGTAAATAAAGTTGGCAAATTGGTTTAAATTTTATTGTATTAATTAATTAATCACAATAATAAAATTTTTGTCTAACCATTACTAATTATTAGAAATTGTGTTTTCTATAATTAAGCTTTATTTATTCAAACAATTTCTTTAAAATTATCAGTTCCCCTCCTGCTCCATACAGAAGCTGTTTCAGACTTTCATCCAAATATATAATATGTCTTCAGCAAATAGGGACAATTTTAGAGCAATAGGTACTCTACATGTATCACTTATGTAAAAAATAAAAAGTTTTGGGACCAGAACAAAACCTTGTGGGACACCACAGGAAACTTTTAGTAGATCAATCAACTTTATTTTTCTAAACATGTTCATATCTGTTATTAAACTGATTGTTCATGAATAATGTGAAAATGTTTGTTAAATCATTTTGGTTTTTATAAATTTGCATGACTATTCAGGGTTCCCCCCGGTGCATTATAAGCCTGGCGGGCCACCAGGCTTAGCATTGTTTATTTCTTTAGATTTTTTTTATATGTTTGCATTTTTTAAGACTTTATAATTAATCTTCCAATAAAACAATATTATCAAATGATATTTTCAAATTTCCTGTCAACTTTAAACATTTTTTAATTCAAAAACGGGCTGCTGAATGAATGACTGCTGAGCACCCCAACTACCAGGCTTAGTAAGTTTTCTGGAGGAAACCCTGCAATTAGCATATTTACGTATGTTTTTATATTAAAAGAAAAATCAGCAGATAATTATTTTGACCGTTATGCAGGCCCTGACTTTAAACTAAAATAGAGCACCATAATTCCTCAGGCATTTAGATTTGGTAAGAGTGCATATGGTTTTTAACTCAGGCACAGTTTTTAAAGAGCCTCCTGTGGTTTTTGGGGGTTGTGGCAACATTCAAAAAATGAATGCCTGCTTGTGTAAGAAAACTAAAATTGATATTGTGCTGATGGTGACTTTCTTTCTCCAAGTCATTTAAACCCTGATTCAGTCTTTCCGAAATGGATTCAAAGTAGTTTTTTATTATTTTTCACACTTTTCAAAACTTAACATTAAAATACAATCTTAATATCTTTTTATTACACTGAGACTTTCCTCCAGACTTCATGTGGCAGATGCTGTGATCAGGTCTTCTGGTTCTGGTCTGCTCTGCATCCCCAGAACTAAACAAGGAGAAGCAGTTTCAGCTTCTATGCACCACAAATCTGGAACAAACGTCCAGAAAACTGTAAAACAGCGGAAACACTAACTTCCTTTAAATTTCGACTAAAAACCCACCTGTTTAGAGTTACTTTTGAAAAATAATCAATTACGAATTTAATGATGGCACTTGACTTAATGTAATGTTTTGATTGTTGATTCTATGTTGCATGACTTTGTGTTTTTGTGTTTATGATGTAAAGCACTTTGAAATGCCTTGCTGCTGAAATGTGCTATACAAATAAAATTTGATTTTGATTTGCTTTGATTTAAAGCTGTAAATCATTAGTCTTTCTAAACTATTTTGTAATGACAGAATTAGATTCCTCTGAGTGTCTGAGTGAGCAGCCTCTGATCTCTGAGGAGCTCCACTGCTCTCCTTCACTACTCCCTCTTCACTGATAAGCTTCCTCCGTAATATATTCTCTGTAGTTTTGTAGCCTGATGTGTGATGTAGCCTCTGTAGTGATGTTAAATTATTCCAACATGGTGATTTGGCTGTAGCTTATAAAATATTGAAACAGAAGTATCCCCAGAGACACAGCAAAAGACATCGGCCAGTCTTTGAATACGACTGGATGTTTAACAGGCTAGTTAAAGAAGTGAAAATAAGTGCACAAACATTTGTTTGTTCCTTTGTAGGATTTGCAAAATCTTTTCCTTGACCTCCTGCTGCTTAAAAGGTCTTTTTTATCAGGGCCTGCAACCAATATGTTTGCACGCTATTGAAAAGAGATTATAGTAGATCAGCAGTCTGATTAGAGACAGCGATGAGGCACAGACTTGCTAATCTGGGGTGTTAGTACAGAGACGGGCAAATCTCAGGACAGTTACTAAGGTCTAAGAGGATCCAAAAATGCACAGCTTGGTAATTTCTGATATGGTTAATTTGTCTTTAACTTTGATGGTTTATTGAAAGAGTGCTTTTTGTTTAGTTTCTTTAATTTGTGTATGTCTGCAATGTTTTCATGTAGCAGTCTTTGTGCTAGCCAGATTTTTAATTGGTAATATTTCTAACTTTTCATTGCAAAACATCGTAATCTGTCAAAATTGGAGGACGTTTCATGCTGACTGTCTTTTTCAGCAGATCTGAAAGATTCTCTGCTGGATTTACTTCTAGAGTCAGGCTAAGCCTTCATCAAACTATAATTTTCTTCTGTAGAAGCTATTTCATTGTTGATTTGGTTTTATGCTTTGACTCACTGGGCTGCTGAAAAAATAAAATCCATCCACCTGATGATTTTTCAGTGGGAAATTGGCAGGAAGTCATTGCTTCATTGTGGATTTAGGATTGTTGTGATGATGGAGTGTTGTACAAACAGACATACCTTTTAGAGTTGTTGAAATTCAGTTGCATCTCACAATTCTCCCTAGAGCTTTTGGGAGAATCTCTAAATCTGATTAAAAAATAAATTTTTTTTTTGATGGTTTCTTTGGAAGAATGTTCTATTGGGCAAAGATTGTCTGTTGTCATATGCATGGCTTAATTTAAACTTACCAAAAACTCTTCCAGCTTTTTCATTGTTGCTGTTGGCTTTTTGGCAGTCTGTCTGACCACTTTCTGTTTTGTCTTTTAACCAATTCTGAGAAATTACAAATTTCAGTAATTCCTTCTTGTCTGAAAATCATATATTTACATACTTCATATAAAAAGGCACATTTTTGTTTTTACTTTTGACTAACCTCCTTGTATTTTAAGTCTGTTGTGTTTACCAACATCACATATTATCCCATATTTCATTTATTTGCTAAATAAGCTGTTTGGTTTCTTTAATGTATGTATGTCTGCACAAATTAAAGAGGAATGAAGAAGACAATTCTTCGTGATGATGCTTTGGCCTTGTAAGCTTCTGGTGAGTAATTCACAGCAGACAAATGAAGTGATTTGAGTCCAATAGAAAATTTGTGGACAGAACTGTAAATGTTAAGCAAACTTTTGCTAGAATATTGTGGAAAGATACTCAATATGTTTTTGCCAAATCCTTTTTTGTATCATTCTCCTGATTGATACTTTTGTTTAATAAGACCCATTTGATAATTTTCAACATCTACCCATGACTTTGGTTTTATTTAAATAATACAGATGAACTAAAGTTAAAACTATGATAGCTGTATTTTAATTAGATACACTGCAAATGATGGCAGGTCTGTGATCCCAAGCAGATTGATGCTCAAAAGGTGAAGAACTTGTTCTAGACCTTCAGTCTTGCTCTTCTCTTGAGTTCACCAAGCACCTTGGATGGTGCAATCTATGGATATTCACCTTACATCCAAGTTCAACTGGTAGTAAAGATGCCTCTATCAAACAGCATCAAATATAACAGTAATAGAGGTGTTAGCTTTCCTACAGCAAAATCACCCATACAGTGAGTCTCTAAAAAAGGCCCTAAATTTGCCTCGAGTGACTTTCGATGCTCTGCTGCACTCCCTGAGCTGCTCTGCTGAGAAAAGTGTCTGACACGTCTCTCTAATTGGTGGTTCACTTTGACTTCCAGCTCCACATCCCTGTCCAGGGTGGATTGAATTGTATTCAGTCTCTTGTCACCATCTGCCTAATATTCTATAAAGCAAAGATTTACTTCATGAGCCCATTGCTTACTGTTGCTTTTTCTTTTCTAAATATGCAGACTTGGAAAGTCTTAAGAGTTGTAGCTTAGCGTGCAGGAAATCTGTAAAATCCCAACCTCAGCATACTTAAGATGAAACTTTTTCTTACAAGAGTATGTATCAGCTCTATGTCAACCTCCATTTTTTGCATACTCACATCCGTGCAAAACTCGGTTGGTCTCCAATTATGGCAAAAATGAAACTTTGATTCATGCATAATCATTGTCCTCAGTGCATCAAAGTGTTTCGTACTGACCTGGCGCTATGTGTACAGCTCAATGTGTGTTTCTGCTGCAGAGAGTGGGCCACCAGTGGGAGTCAGCGAAGCGAGGTAGTGAAGAGGAAGTGACTTCATGGAGATTGTGGCTTGCAGTCTTTGTTCAGGAAGGTGTTTGACTGTGGGGGGATTGAAAAGGTTTTTTCCTCACATTGTGTAGAGGACAGACAGTCTGGCTTAGCTTGGTGTTACTACATTGAATTTATGATAAATACAGAAGAAAACTTTCTGAAGTATTGTATTCAGGCTGCTTTAAGCATAATGTATAGTTAAATCATTGTGCATTAAGGCTCTCTTCTCCTGATGAGCAGACTGCCTCTTATCTAGATGAACACAGCTGTTGAGCTTCAAAGGCAAAATTCATCCAGGAGTGAGTGTGTTGTGTGTCTCTGTGTGTGCTTTTTGATAGAGATGGGCCCTTTAATGTCAGGTTTGCTCTGTCTTGCCTCACTGTCTGCACCATGCATGCATTGGTATAAAACTGACCGCATGCTCCATTGCCTGGTTGTGCCTGGCTGTGCCGAGGCTGCTGTTGCAATGCGTGTGTTTCTGTAAGGTTTTTTGTGGTTTGTGCTCTCGTGATGCTACTTCTTTGTAAACCATGTATACTCCTTGTTTGAGCTAAGAAGCTCCTGCCTGTTTGCCTTTTGCCTTGTTTTTAAGCTTTGCTCAATGCTTATTTTCCCCTTGCACACACCCCTCACAGATGCACGTTGTTAACCATAAAACTCTGCTAGGCTTCTGAGTCCTGGTCTGTGACAGCTGTTGCTTCCCAAATCTTATTTTACGTTTCAAATTTTTATGATTGGGAACACATTCATGTGTACCTTTCCTGTTGAAAACAAACATGTTTTATAGAGTATCAGTGTTTACATCTATACACACTCTACCTGTATCCGTGGAGGTTTCTGCTTTGATCTGAAAAAAAGGAAAAAATAATGTGCCAGCCGACCATAAATACAGAGCTGTGGTTATTTTTTCAGTATTTTGGTTTAGTCCCACACAAATTTGGTCCACTTTATTTTTGTCCTGTTTATAAAGGACCTCTGTAAAATGCATGTCAACATTTTTAAACACGAATGACAGCATTGGATTCCTTAAAGGAAACCATTTTTGACATTATAGCCCCTCTTAAGAAACAATATTATCTAGCTTATCGAGGTGTTTTAAACTAATTGTGCCTGACCTTCATTTTTGTTTTAATATAGATAGCCACTCTTCTACAGTCATGCCTGCCAGATAACATCACCTCTCTTCCTCATATATCACTAATAACTTCTAACAGGATGACTGTTTATTATATTCCAGTTCAGAAAGGAAAGGAAAGAAAACTGCTAAAGTTTATATCAGCAGGTCAAAGCTTTACAAAATCTGCTGCAGATTTCTAATTTTGTTGATTGTTTCTAGTTTTATTCAGATTGTTCCATCCTTTTACTGGATGCAACAATCTGAATACTGAAAATGTCCATGATTCAGTATTCACAGTTTTTTTTCTCTGGAATGTAACTGCAAGTTATTCATAAAGAAAATTGCAAATTTGATGACTGTTTTATAGACAGCAAACTAAAGATGTTTTTTTTTTTTTTTTTTTTTTTTAACTGCAGGTTGCAGAGCTAAAATACATAGGCACATTGCTATGTGACATGCTATTGCCTGGTGTTTGCAAAGCAGCCAATCCAGGAACACTATTAATTTCTCTTGGTGCTGATTGGCTGTACCCTGAAGAGCAAACTGTAGGTGTTACCTGCTGTGGTAGTGCTAACGTTTTAAGGTGTTTTTGGTGTTTGAACTAATAAAATAGATATTTTTTGTGTGTTTTTAGAGGAGGTCTGAAGTAGTTGTAGATTTTTCAGTTGTAAAGGAAATGTTTTTTGGGCTGCATTAGAGGAACAGAAAATGCATCACAAATAGATCAAGATAGAAATTGTTTGCTGACTTAATGGCGAATAACTTTCATTCGGGTAACTTCAGGCAGGTAACTTTTCTAACTTTCTAAAGTTAGAAATGTATTTGTGGCAGGAGAGCAATTTTCATAAAATGTTTTTGCTGGATTCTTTCTGTCGTCAGTCATTTTTGCACTTCCTGTTCTAAGATTACCACCTATGCAGGTTGTACATCAACACACTTGAGGCATTCTCCTTTTTAATGTGGCTTTACTCCTCTTTGAATCATCATTTTTCTTTGGACAGACTTTTATAAATGAGAGGTTAACCATGGAAAATTAAGTTTTATTTCCTAAAAAAAACATTCTGCAAGTGAAATCACTTGGTATTCAGATTTAAAATGGGGCTTTTGTTTCAGACCAAACATGCTACTTGTGGTTGCTGCAGTCTCAGATGGCAGCAGCCTCCTACAACACACACGGCAAACAATGCTCAATGGTGGGCTGAGGCAACACAAAGAGCCAAAATACGTTGACCCTGACTTCCAAACTCCACCAATCCTAATCTGATACACAGATATCTGATCTCCCATCCCAGAGGAGTTCAATAGCCGGCTGTCAACATCGTCATCATGGTAGCACCCCTTGTGACCGTTACCTTCCTTCTTTCTCTACAATGAATTATAGAATTATAAAATCGATAAAATTTCAGCAAAAGCATCCATACTCTTGAGTATCGATGTCAAGATCTTTGCTCTTTGAACTCAGTCAGATTATGCTCATTTAGGAGAATCGTGCTGCTCAGACGGGAATAACAGACTGCAAATCCACAGTATAATCTCATGCATTGCTTCGACCTTTGCTTCTTTGAAAGTAACAAATGCATCTTTATTTTTCTGAGAACTGAAATGAGAAATTTGCACACTCAGTTTCTACTCTTGTTCTGTTCATGCCTGCAGACACCGGGACAGTGAAGGAATGAGTGTGCAGACTTCTTGGTTTCGCAGTGGATTAGAAGTGACACTTACTGCAGGCTGGCTGTATTTAAGCCTTGTTTAGTCTGACTGGGTCTTAGCTGAGGACTCAAACCATCATTAGGCAGTGAAATGACTCAACGTTGGGAGAGATCTCCAAATACGTCAAGTAGTGCAGTGGCTACAAAAAGATGAGCAGTAACCATTTAGAGGAAAATAGGAAACATGGAATGAGATAAAACCTTTTGTTTTCCTGAAGTGACTAGATTGGCTGATTCTGAGGGAGAGCTTGGAACCTCTGGGCCAAGGCGTGTTGTGGTCAAACCCTTTGAAAAAATAAACAGATACGTCTAACATAAACACGACTCTCTGGTTGGTCTAAAGCACATTGACAAATGGTCCACCCAGGACAGGAACAGCACAGCAGGCCTTGCCACATGCTCTCCTGCCGCTGTCCAGAGACGCCACACTGGTCCAGTTTTTCATGCTCGCACATTAAACTGTCCAATTAAAGGGACGGAAGATCAGTGGGATGTCTTCCTGAGAAAGGTTCAACTGTGGAAGTGCTGGATGTCATTTTAAAAGCTCTATTTTCCTTTGTAAATCCCCTCAGAAATGCATGCTGTTCTACTGATGCAACAGAAAGCAATAGACCTGTGGGGGCAGATGAAATAAAAGCTGTACATTTTTTAAAAAGTAGCACAAGAATAGAAGGAACCACAGCAAAGCAAAGAAGAAAGACGACGATAAGCAAATGGAGCCCACGTATACCAAAGTAGCATGAGACGAATAATTAACTGGTTTTTGGTCAACGCCAAGCCATGAATCTTTGTCAAAACATAACTGCTGCAGAGAGGAAGTAAATTATATTTCTTTAGAGTTAGCCTAATGGACTCTAAAGCAGGAATGCAGAGAGCTGGATTCAGATCTGAAGACTTAAGATGCTAATTCAGTGTGTCATCTGTGTTTGAGCACAGCTGTTTACATACAGCATGAGAGGCAGCTGACAGACGCACTGATCAGGCTTTTTCTGGCTGATATCAATTTTGACTGATTCAGTTTTTTAAGGATTATGTCATAAATATGAAAGAAGTGTGTGCTCTAGATGGATGAGTTACAAAATGATCTCCATTTATGAGTCAAAGCATGGGCCTCAGCCTGATTTTATTAAACTGAAAAAAAACACATGATGCTGTTTATCAGACAAATGTTTTGACGCTATTGATTTTGATTCATTTAATAAAAAAAAAAA
This sequence comes from Xiphophorus couchianus, assembly GCF_001444195.1. Classification (NCBI taxonomy): domain Eukaryota; kingdom Metazoa; phylum Chordata; class Actinopteri; order Cyprinodontiformes; family Poeciliidae; genus Xiphophorus; species Xiphophorus couchianus. Next base: position 10,251,481 of record NC_040247.1, read on the forward strand.
TCTTCTCATAATATGTTTGTGGAATATATTACATATAAGGATGCATAATCCGGAAGGTTTATAAAGTTCCTATTTGCTTACTGGACATCTTTAATGTTTTTTAAGCAAATAATAATGAAGGCTTTCTTAAGAGGGCCAGATCTGTTAGTTGCTGGTGAAGGAAGTCAAAGGAAAACACAGCTGATCACTTGATCAGTCAGCCACTGACTGATCAAACGGCTTGTGTTATCACACTTGTTTATAAGAAAGAAATAAAAAAAATAATTTTTCTCAGTATGTAGTGATAAAGGGCAGTGGTAAGACAATAAGACAGGATATAATTTTATAGCTAATTTACTTGTGCTGTCGAAAGAGTTTAGAAAGAAAATAACTTTTGTCGGCAGACCATGTTCACACTTTATTTCTTACCTTTTATGCATGTAAAATATTTTTTTCATTCAAATATTCATATTTTATTAATAAAATTAAAATGAAAGTATTTTTTTATTGGACATGAGTTCAGAGATGAAAACAACACTTGAATACTTTTAAGATTGAGCATGGATGCATTATGTGTAGGAGCAATGAATGGTTATTAGCTGTAGTTATTAGGAATAATTGCATTTGAAGTTTATTTTCATTGACATCTAGCTTCAGAATTCCTTTTTAATGTCATTGTGTATGAATAAAACACAACAATATTTAAAAAATAGCAACTCTCGAGGAAACACAGAACAACTGAGATCTTACGAATGGATGGATGAATGGATGGATAGATAGATAGATAAATAGAGACCATGTATTAGATGATTTTGCTGTGTTTAGTGCAACAACCATGTAGCGTTTCTTTTGGGTAGAATTGCTACATGTTTAAAAAAGAAGAAACTGATTTAAATATCACATTTCCCTTGCTTCAGAGAGAATATCAATGTTTTGAACTCACTGCATGTCTTAAAAACTCAAGTTTTAAAAACTTTCCTTGATATTTTCTTTGGGTCCCATAGGTTTGAATATTCAAAGGGGTGCAAATTTTCAGGGGCAAAGCACATTACATTCCTATCTCAGATGAAAAAAATATATATATGTTTTTATTTCATGACTTATTCAAGCCATGAAATAAGTAATGGCTTATTTCATGTCCACGAGAAGGCCATGAAATAAACTTTTTCATGGTTTATTTGAAAGGCTTATTTTGAAATAAGCCATGAATATTTGAAAGCAAATGTAATATTTGCTGGACTTTAAAAGTAAAACGTCTTTTTTTTTTTTTGCTCTCAGTGTCTGCTATAAACTGTTTTTTATCCACAATTAGCACACTTCATTTCAGAAATAGGAGTTATGAAAACTCTTTTAGCTCTTGGCCTTATCTGTTATCATTGTAGTTTTGATATATTTTATTTGTCATCGAACACATCTTCAATTCATTAGGAAAAAGGTTAAGGAATGTGAATTAAAACAGCTAATTTAATATTGACCACTAAAAGCCCTAAAACATATATAGAAAAAATAGACTATTAGTGGTCTGCTGACTGGCACCAGTTAGCTGTTGCATTAAGCAATCCTAGTTGTGGTTTGCACTAATCTAATGACATTGCTTTCAAAACTGCAACAATATTGTTCCTTCAGGATGATTCATTATTTATTACTCAAAGTACAGAAAAGGGAACAATGACAGTCAATGGTCAAATAATTGCTTGTTGGTTTAATGGTCTGCATTAGCTTATTGTCATCTTACAGGATCAAGTCTGCTTTAAAAATGCAGAATATTTCTACATTATGTTCATTCACATTTCAAAATGACGAAGTTCCACCACAATTATGGACTTTTACAGAATTTAAATTATATTATATTCATAGTCAGATTACCTTTACTGTTTGACAGCAGAATTACCAGGTGCTTTCCATTGAGGTTATGCTCCCCTCTCATTTCTAAAGCGGAAACTAAACAACTCCACTACCCCACACTGGAAAATAGAAATGTGTTTATTTCCTCAGATACATTAATCAAATGCATTTATGCTTCTGCATGCAATGTTTGCAAACTGTATGTGGCTTCTAGCCATTTCTTTTGTTTGGATTTTACCTGGAAAAGACTTCAAACAAAGCAGAAAATAAAGCTGGATAATGCCGTTCAAAAGTATATTTGCAGATGGGTTACCAAAGCTTGTTAGAGCTTGTTTAAATTCTGCCTAAGACTAATCCTGATATTATTTTCCATTTTAAATCACATTTTTGTTTTGTTTGACACATTATTCAAAAGGAAAAGGGTAATCTAATGTTAGTAGTTCTATATGAGAATAGACTCTTCAAGTCACTGAACTTCCTATCATTATTATTTTCTGTGTGTTTGCTAGAAATATGTTTCTTTGGAGCAAAATTTCTACAACTTGATTGACAAATATTGAAATATGTAAACCAAAATTCAGAGGAAAAAAGAAAAATTTCAGATAAAAAGTGAAACATTTCTACATCAATCTGATCTCAACATCATAAATTCAGTTTGAGATTAAGGGAGACTGTAAAGCTCAGTGGTCATAGTTAAATGTCACAAGCTGAGCGACAATTTGACCAGTGGGATTTGAACACTACATGACATTGATTTACTGTATATTGATTAAGCCATTAAAACCTGATTCAACCAGCATGCATGTATACTATTATTGAACATAATTAGACATCTTAGATGTAATCAGATTTGTAATGGGTATGCTTAAGATTTTCAAAGGATTCTTTCCCTTTTGTAATTTTAGCCTGATAACCTTGTCCTTATTATTATCTCTTATAAACTATATTTGTAAAAAAATCTAAATTTTATATTTGGTTCTTTGATACAAAATGCTCAAAAATGAATGTCTAGTTTTATTGATACTCCAGGAAAAAAATCCAATGACTTTTAATTTGAAAGATTACCTTGTTACACTCTTTAAAACAAGATTACAATAAAAAATCGGAGGAAAAACTAATGACACCCTAATTCTTTAAAAGCTAGTTTTATCCCCATTTGGGTGAAATAACTTCACTAAGGTGCTGACATGCTGTATGTCAGAGGAATTTTGTCCTTCACTAATCCTTCAGCTGTGAGATGTTTAAAGTGTTTCTTGCATGTTTACTTGCTTCAAGTCGCTCCACAGCAGCTTAATGAGATCAAGATCTGGGCTTTGACTCTGCCCTGGAGTTTCCATTTCTGAATTATCAACCACTCTGTGGTGGATTTACTGGTGTTTTGGGTCTTGTAATGTTTTTACTTATTTTGTCACATTTTCTTCACACACCCACTGATACTCAGCAGAATCAGTGATGGGGATCTATCCAATCACTAGCCATTTGAATTTGGCTTTACACTGCAAAAGAAAAACACATTTTATGTTGATTTTGATTGCTGCAACTTTACATTTATTGTTGTAAAGCACATGCTTCAGTTAGATTACTCTCTCCCAAATGCATTCATTTGCTTGAAGCTGTCTTATTTCCAGCTTGACTAGATGGATGTGGCAGATGAAATCAGTTTGATGGAAGAATTTAGAAATGTGGCACTCTAATGGTTTATTAAAGCCCAACAGCAGACTGAGAGTAGTTTCTTGTGCATCACCCACTGCAGTGGCAGCCGCCTGATATTATGGTGCGTTCAGACTTTAACAGATTTTATTGGCCGTTTTTATCATTTAGCCACCTAAAAATTTATGTTCCTTCGTCATGCAGCAGATGGGCCATTACTGGAGGCATATGATAATTTGAGCTGTTATTTCAGTGCCTCTTTAGAGTGTTTCTGGAGGCTTGTTTGAATTAATGGCTGGTGACACCTGCGCTTGTCCTGAAGAGAGAGCTGTTAAACCTTCACAGGCACAAAGTGCAGAGCTGTCTTGGTTTGTTTGGTATTTTCTCATTAACAGGGTGGAATATAAGTTGCACTTATGTTTAGTTACAAACAAACCAAACTAAATATGAATGGATTCTTTAAGGTGCCTTCAATCTTTCCATGTTTCTAAATAGAAAAACTTGTGTCACATGTGTCTAAATGTGAAGACTATATGGATCACAAAGTCCTTTCATATATTTGAAGCATGTGTTCTGCTTGTGATGTGCCTCCATATTGTAAAGCATCCATATATCCATTGTAAAGCATATCCATTGAGAAGAAGGGCACAAAATTTACAGTGTCCCACTGAGTACATTACTATTGCCAAAGATTGATGATGTGTTTTAAATACCGAACTCGGGCAGTAAAGCATTTTATCCAACAACAGCAGTGATAGTAAAGACTTGACCTCAAACTTGAGTTCATGAAGTGAGGATTTATTTGTGTTTGCAAACATGGAGAAATCCACTCTACTTTAGTGTAAGTTTGGATCTGCAAGGTTTAAAATTTAGCTCACTTATGTTGGTCAGTAGGTCTTGTCGGATGAGTCCTGATAGAGAACGACATATTCGAGATTACAGCCTTAGTAACTTCATGCATGTGGTAAACAGTTTATGTCAGCTTGTGTAATTTTAAGTTAATATGACAGAGTTGAGCTTCTTCCTTCATATTTTTAAAGCTGAAATACTTATGGGCTTTAAAACGTAATCATTTGATCGCTTTAGCTCTCCTTGGCAGCTGGTCAGTAAAGGCATCCCGTTTGTGCCAGAGCACCTTGCTTTTCTCGATACGCGGCGTGCAGGCAGCCTACACCCTGAATCGCTACAACAAGGGAGACGATGACCCAGAATCAAGTTGACCTGAGCGCTTTAAATCAAGACTCCACCAGAGGAAATAAATTCTCGCCCCACCAGGACGCCCAGCGCCAAGTAGGACAAGTAATCCAGACAGAATAAAAACGTCCTCTTAGAAGACGCTTACAGAGAGAGGGATAAAGAAGTTAAAGCTTAGTATGAAAGAAAGGATGAACTTCATACTAAGCTCTAGCAGTACTTTTGATATTCTGATGTGTTTTTAAATTTCGCAGGATTGAGATCAGTATCAGGGAAGGCACAACAATTCAAGTTGTGCTGATAAAGATTTTTATTTAGTGTGTTTAGGACAAAAATGACATTTCTGTCACATTTTAAGCAGGACAAAACTGTCAAAAACGAGACTAAAATGAGGCTTAATGCAAAGCGTTTGCACACACAAACATATCCACAACCACTTACTTTAAATTGAGTATTGTATTTCTGATCACAAGTTTATTTATTTATATTTCTTTTTTTCAGTATTATTATTTTTATTACTTTGTATACTTTAAGAGTTTACTTGAGTTAGAAGTAATTGTTTAGTATTTTCTGCTTGTTTGGTCTTTCTGTGGGTGGAGCCTGTGGCTTTAAAACCAGGACTCTACGCCACAGGGAGTCGGTGTGTGATTAGACTCCTAAGAAGTCACCCTGAAGGTGATGGACTCTTGCAATGAAGGTACTGCTGTTTGTCTGTTTTTAACCTGTCTTGGACATCCTTTGTATATATTTTGCACCTCTCCTCTTTGTTCACCTCTCTCTTCTGCTCCCTGTGTTGTGAATTTACACGGTTCGTAATTTCTGCTACCAATAGCAGCACTTTATTTAATATTTTTTAAAGTATCAAACTATTTTCTTGAAGAAATCAAAAAAGCAAAATAAGATGCATCAACTCACCCAACTTTAGTCAGTACCTAAAACATCATGCATATTCTAAGACAAAGATTTTGAAACGGTTACTATGACTACCACCACATCCTAATTACACAGATGAAATCAAACTTCAACTTTTGGCCACAACAGCAAAATATGCGATATGTTTTTCCGAAACCAACACTAAAACATGGAGGTGGTAGCATCATAAAGTGTGACTACTGTTCTTTAGATGCTGAGGTAGTTGAAATTTTGAGCAGCTCAGATTATTAGTCTTTTTTTGACTCTGATGGATTTAAGATTAAGGGGAATCAGTTTTCTGATATTTGCGAGTTCAAGCATTCATCCAAACTGAAATCTAAACAGACCTTTTGAATTTTAACCACCAGCTTCATGCAGCCGGCTTTTTAGAGGGATGCAGTGCAATGCAGTGTTGCTTGTTTGAGCATTTTCTGCAGGGATTTGTGGCTGAATGAGCTCTGCTTAGTTTTTCTGCCATGCGTTCACACAGCAGCTACATTGTCCCTATTCTCTCCTTTGCTTGTGGTTGAGATCTTTTTAATCAAAATTTTGTTTTCGTGACAGAGGAAAAATCTGTTGCTGCTGTTGCTTGGGAAGTAATTTTGTGTACGTTGTATATGGAATATGTATTGACTAATGACAACTCAAATCCACTCTGTGACACTGTTTTGTAAACCACAAACACAGGACCAGTGACATAGAAATGGTACTTACCTTTGTGCTGAAGGTGTGATTTTGGTGCAGCTGTTTTGCTCTCTGAAGACAGACTTGCTTTGTGTCAGCTTGACTTCAGAGGCTTCAGCTTGACACGTCTGGGGGTCGCGTTTCGGCTGATGAACACAGCGGTCAGAAAGGTCAAATTCTGAGTCTTAACATCTAGAACCAAGTCCTTCCTGTTCTAATGACCATGCATTGCGTCTCCAGATATTTGTGCAAGCTTTTTCAGCACCAGCTGGAAGACTCAAGATAATTGGTTGTATGTGATAATGAGGCAGCAGGGTGAAACTTAAGTTATTAAAAAGATAAGGTCACAAAAGTTTAAAGGATGGTGTCACACTTTGATAATAAAAAGTTACACTTATTGTCAATTATTTTAACAATGTACTTACCAGCTTAAATTGAACATTATGAGAAGGCCACAATATGTCAGCTTGTGGCAGCTTTTAATGAAGCTGCTTTGTTTTCATGATTTTGTTGAGGAAAGGAACATATTTCTCAGAGTTGTTTATTTAATATCCAAAACTTCAGGTAACACTGCATTTTATCTTCATAACATTTTACAGCTTTACAGTCATTCTTAGGCTGCACAGTGGCGCAGTTGGTAGCACTGCTGCCTTGCAGCAAGAAGGTCCTGGGTTCGATTCCCAGCCTAGGGTCTTTCTGCATGGAGTTTGCATGTTCTGTGGGTTCTCTCCTGGTACTCCGGCTTCCCACAGTCCAAAAACATGACTGTTAGGTTAATTGGTCTCTCTAAATTCTCCCTAGGTGTGAGTGTGTGTGTGTGCATGGTTGTGTGTCCTGTCTGTTTCTGTGTTGCCCTGCGACAGACTGGCGACCTGTCCAGGGCCTCTCGCCCGGAACGTTAGCTGGAGATAGGCACCAGCACCTCCCGACCCCACTAGGGACAAGGGTGTAAGAAAATGGATGAATGGAAAGTCATTCTTCAATACATTACATCAGAAACTTTTTTTGCGGTAGATTCAAACAAAGTTGTGTATAATTGGGAATTGGAAGAAATGTAGTACCTGGTGTGATGTATTGAAAATGTGAAAATGTGCTATGCATTCAGGCCTTTGTAATCCAATGCCACTAATTGCCTTCAGAAATCACCTAGTAGAAAACAGAGTCTACCTGTGTGAAATATGATCTCCATATAACAGTGTGGTACAACTGCAAGCCAATGAACACTTCTTTCTACCTTTATATACAGGCCAAACAAAGTTAGCATTAATTAGAGAAGCAGAGGAGTTGCAGAGATTAACAGCACAGTTGGGAGAATCTGTATATAGAAAAAACGTTGGCAATATAAAACCAAAATGAACTCCATCTCCACACTCAATTATGATATTAATGGCGTCATGGTGATTTAAAGGGGAGCATGGATGGAGCTAAATTCAGAAAAATCCTTGGATCAAAGCATGTAAGAGGATGTAAAATACTAGAGACTGAGGTGGAGATTCCACTTGTAACAGAACAAATTCTAATACAATAAGAACTACAATAGAATGGGTTAGAGCAAAGCAAACTTAATGTTAAAATGGCCCAGTCATTTTAACAGAACCAATTAAGAATCTGTGGAAAGACAAAAAATTATGCTCACAAATACTTTCCACCCAAAGCAATTTTCCTAGAAGAATAGCAAAAAAAAATTCAGTCTCTAAATTCACTCAAGACATGCCCCAAAGAATTACATTCTACAAATGACTTAAACTTCAGGCAGTGGCGTTTGCTGCAAAAGTCAGATTAGTGAATTTGAATACATACACCACACACCTTTTATTTTTTATTGGAAGGGGGATTTTGAAAACCATTTATCATTTTCTTTCTACTTCACAGTGATCCCGTCCTTTATGTTAGTCCAACAAAAATATCTATTAAACGCAGTGACCTTTGTTTTCCTGTGACATTTTAAAAAGTTTATTGGAAAGCCTGCAGTAACTAATCTCCATAAGTCCCTATACAAGCAGACCAAATTATGTTTTTTGTATGCATAGTTCAACTTAAAAAAATATCATCAGGCAGTTGACTGAATTACTCAGTCAGAACTAATAACAGTTTACTGCTCCCGATAAAGCATATTCTGTGTACTCCGGACTAATTAGTTTGTGTGGAAATGTCATGATCTTATGAAATGACTGCACAGTTGTATAAAAATATTGTAAAGCTTCAGAGAAAAAAATAAATAAATAAAAATAACATGGCACCCTATTTTATCATGAGCTCCTACATCTTTCCTGTCTCAGCATTTTAGGTGTGAGATGATAAACAAAGAGGATGAATACTTAAATTCTGCAAAGGCCCATTCTGCAGACTGCATTATTCTTTGGATTAATATGGATTGTGTCCCGGTAAAAGGTTAACCCTTTTGTGTTGATTGCAAATTCTCAATTTCCATGAGCCATTATGAAAATGCTGCATGTTTGCAATTGTATGGGTGCAGGATTTATCAGCAAAATACTGTTATCTGCCACAGAAATGGCTGCACAGTCTCAATTTTTACATATTTTGTTATGTTTGATGCATGTTGCTGTGTTTTAGGGCTCATGAATGAAAGTAGACATCGCTGTCTGAAAGTATTTGTGGTCCAATTAGGTTCAGCCAAGCTGTGTAATTTTTTTTCTGAGAGTCTATCCTGCTCATTCTTAAAATGAAATTGGATAGAGCTCTTTCCATGCTAATGGTTTCATGAAATAATCTCATTGTTTTTTCCCCAGAGCTGCTGTAAAGAGTTGATATAAATCCTCAATTTCATATTGAGTCCTTGCACAAATCCAATTTTGCATTTTTTATTTTTTAGTTTGACTGAGAGGAAAATTGTCTTCCATAATACAGTCCAGACAAAAGTCCATGAGTTTGTTTTAAGCTAGTCAGCAGGAAGTGACATATTTGTATCTGTACAGTGAAGGATTGTGTGCATCATTTGTGTGACAGCTGTAACTCTCTCAGGGAGTGGTCTTGGTGGGTTTTATAATCAGCTTGTGGCATTAGTGTTGGGAATAAATGAACTAATACGGCCTGTAACCATTAGTGCTGACCTGGAACAAGGGGCCCAGAGAATCAGGGGGCACAGGCATCATGGGAAGACGTCACAGTTTGTATCTGCTTCCTGTAATTTTGCTGAGTCTACAAACAGACACACTCCAGTTACATTTTGTAATGACATACATGAGTTTGTACAACTATCATGAATAGACAGGCATGTAGATAAAATAGACAGAAACATGCCCTGTTGGACACACAAAGCCATTGTCTGCAACAGTGCAGGCTTCTGTTTCTGCACATGGAGCGTCCTGACACAGCACATGCCTCTTCACCGCTAAATGTCACACAGTGTTACTTACATTAATATTGATGCAGAGAGCAGCTGGTGTTTGTGTGTGTTTTTGTTTGTGTGTGTAAACGTTACAGAACACCACTTAAGTAACTTGACAGCCATTTCTATGCTTTTTTAAAACTCAAAATGTAATCTTGTAAGAGATTTTCAAATTTTCTTGTCATGGAAATTATTAATATTGGATCATTAAAAAATATGTATTTTTTTTGCAGTTTACTCTTTCTGTTTAATCAGAGTTTATTCAAGAAGCTCAGAAAGTCAGATGAACAAAGATATCAGTTCATGTGTGGAACACAGGGTTTCCAAGGTTTATGTAGTATTTTAAAAAATGAGATAAAACAGTAAATTGTCTTTAAAAAAAAGTAAGGTATTTAAAAACGACAATGGTTTGGGGCAAAGCTGAAATCAGTGCTTGGCAGCCTCATGGCTGAAAATAATTTCACCATGTTTGGTTTTAAATCTGAACATGTGGACTGGTCTCTGTAGACCTGAGAGGGCAAAAATACCTCTGATATTTTAGGCTTGTTTAATTTACACAAAAAGAAAAAACAACTATACTTGAACTAAAAACAAATATAGGAAACAAGTAAGAATTTGAGTGATGTGTGGTATTTTTGTTCATGGTCAAGCAACTCTTTGATTGAGATGTGAATTTCCAGTCCACCATGCAAAAAATCAAAACATTGCAGAACTTTTTTGATTAGTTACAGTTTTTACCACTTAGCTTTGTAGATGCTTTTGCAATAACAGCCTTGGGAATGAATATTCTGCCCTATGAACTTCAAAAAACACATCATTAAGACTAAAATTGCTTACAATGTCTTTATTCTATTTTCACTCATAAAACATGCTGGATGAATGCTTGGTTCTCTGTGGGTTCAGTCTGCAGACTAATTTATCCGTGACCTTACTTAAAAGCAAGTGTCAAATTTGGTTTTAAATGCAACATAAAATGATTACTGCTAAGGCTATGACTATTACTACTGCTGATCATAACAGTGATTTTGATAATTATGTTTACAGTTTACTTGTCTGTTAGTGAACCAACTAACCTACATTTTGCATATGTTTACACATTTTTATAACCCTTGGATAATGTTAACCATAATCAATTTTCAATACTGTTGCATATCTAGTAGCAAGCCTGCAGTTGGCTGCTTTATGGTAAGTTATGAAACAACACTTAATTATGATGAGTGGTGCTCCTTCAGTTTCCACGTCATGATGGTGATTTTATGGAAATATTTCTAAACAACTCAGTTTGTCTCTCTTTTAACTTAGTGAAAAGTGTACTGCCCTTCTTTCAGCCAGTTGAAAAGCAGTGCACAATAACAGGCAGGGAGAGGCAATGCTAGAGAAATATAGCATTTATCTGGCATTCGAGAACTTTAAACTGTGAGAACTGTATGATGGAAAATACTACTACAACTTTTTAAAACCGTACATTGAAGTCAGAAACCAACGTGACACTACAGTAGTCATCCTAATCTCAGTTTCAGTTGTAATTTATCAAGCTAATCCACCATGTTATTGCTTGGGAAATGCCATGTTTACCCATTTGACTATTTTTTTTCCCGAACCTACTACAGACAGAGTAGCATTAGCTCATCTGCTTGTACAACCACAAGATGTACAGCAGAACATCCTGTGAACATAACACAGACACATGCTGCCTTCTGTTCTCAGCTTTCTTCATGAGCAGCTGCTGATTGACGGGGTCACAGCCTCCATGAGGGGAGTCGTTTTAGTTTGGCAGCAGCATGTTTCTGCAGTTATATTAACCAAAAGGTCAGCTTTTCTACTTTGTGGCTCTTTATCACAGTCAGAAGAAAGTTCAGTAAGAAAACATTATGAAATGATGTCATGCATTCTTAATGGAATAGAAGTGACTGAATGGAGAGTCTGAAAAGATGTGGGCTCCATTTGAAGTAATTTGAAAGTCTTTTTGAAAAGATATGGCCTTATAATTTGATAAATTTGTACTAAGATGGCCTTTTACCATTTACTCTGTTGCTCTCTCCATTGTTCTCTAACTCTTGTGGTGTTTTTGGAGTCAGGAAGCAATTTCCCCTTTCAGAGAAATGTATTTTGAAAGTGTTTCTTTTTTCAGATGTTAAGGAGGATGTTTATGTGAAAATTAATATGCTTTTTGACCACAGCTCACACAGAACTTCTTAAAAAGTGTTTCTGAGTGCAGCTTCAGCATCATGTATGTTTCAGAAGAAGTAATTGTTGTGAAGATGCATTCAAGATGCATCAGATTTGAAATGTCTTGCTTATTTGTGTTTTCTGGGTTAGACATTTTAATCCAAACCCCTACAATTGTGGTGCTTTTCAACATGTTATTACCGTTGTCATGAACTGACTAGATTACTCAGGCATTTTTCTAAAGAAAATGTCGACTTGGAAAAATGTAATTTCAACGATTATGCCTAACGTACCCAATGATTGTCATACAACAATAATATTTTGTTTTTGTGAATTTTTGTGTTTTACTATAATTTTCTTTTAGCACAGGGTCCATGGTACAGTCAGTCATTGTTTTTGTGGTTTCAGGTTCATGCTGGGAAACAAAAGTTTGACCCCAAAGGTTTTACTATAAAAATACACATCACAAAGCAAAATAAAATATGCTGTTTGCGAACAGTTAATCAATTAAATACTAATTGCTTTATTAGATATAACTAGTTTCCACATTTACTGGCATGTACTAATTTTTATAAATGAAAGAAAACGGAACTTTTCCAATTAATATTTTACTTATTTGAGATTCTTGGTATCTTTCAGCTACTAATTACCTTCTGTCATCTCTGTTATAAATATGGTATTGCTCTCAGGGTCATTTCTCTTTAAGAAATGTTAGTAAGTGTGGAATTTGTTGATCAGATGTACGGTCAGAGCAATAATTAGAGCTAAAGAGCTAAAACAACTGTATCTGTAACAATTAACACTGAATGAGGACTTACATTTATCTTCCCAACACACAGAGTGCGTTACAGTTTTTCATGTTTGCTGTTAGAGAAATGTTGTAAATAGTAACATGCTGGGGTCAGCATACTCTAAGGAGTATTTATTTTGTGTGCTATGGACTTACTATCCTTGATTCCTGCTCCCAAACTAAAATTTCAAAATGTTTTCTTTTTTGTGCATCCCCAGCCAATACTAATGAAACTTGATCAGTATTAACTGTAAACATACTGAACACTTTTAAAAACAGCTTATGCTCATTATAAATCCAAAGGTTTTATTTGAACAAGATTTAGAACGAACTCTTTTCAATCCTGGATACTTTGAATAGATTTAATGACCTCATTGGGTTTATTTTTTGGTTCTCAAGACTAATAGGATCACTAAAACAGCACAGAGTGGACCGAATTTCAGCCGGGCAGTTAGTGTTCATAAGAGGTTTACAGGAAATCCTGTGGTGCTTTAATGCTCATCTGTGTTTTGATGTACTCAACGCTATTATCTATGTTTCTATAGTTTATGACCGTCCTTGCGAAATCATATTTTTTTTAGATGGAAAGTCTGGATCAATTTCACTTTAGCTGATGTGTGAAAATATAAAAAATGTAAAAGTAAAGACGCCCTCATGCACTTACTGTTTTAAGTTTCAATATCACAGTCTTAGTCTAACGGACAAGCAAGGACTGGCCTTCATATATGTGGAAAATCATTCAGTATAATTGTCAATGAGATGAAAATGGATCATAATGACGTGAATGCTTCGTGAGCCTCTGTAATCTGCTGTGCTTTGTTCAGTTTCATCAATCAGCAAATTTAGCTACAATAAAAAGCTCTATGACTGGAAGAAAACACCGGCTTAGAAATGTTGCATTTCTACTGTGTGTTTAGGGGCCTGTCTCTGTTTCACAATAGACTTTCTTTTTACAGTTGTAATCTTGGAGAAACAGGCGGACTTAACCAGCAGGTCAATTATAGCTGAGGTAAAAATATACAGCAACCTCCATAATTAGTGGTCCCCTGGTGAAAGGTCTTCAAAGGAATTCATCTTTTACTGCAAGAGCATGATCTCTCCCTGAAAACTTTTGAAAAAAAAAAGCTTTAATTTGAGTAAATTAATTCAGTGGGGAAAAAAACTTTCTATTTATAGAATAACCGGTGCCACAATTGTTGGTATCTCTGCTATAAAGACATTTGCAAATAAGACAGTGCTCAGTCTTATATGCCTTAACCTAAACAGAAAGGAATGTTTGATCATTCCTCTTTCCACAATCTCTTAATTGTCCTACTTCCTCTCACATGCTCTCTTGTTATCAGAGCACCTCTCATGCGAGGATACAGATAAGGACCGAGATGGCCATGAAAGTTGGTTGATTTTATCTACGATGAATCACATTTGTGTTGTTTTTCACTATCCTCTTGAAAGACTTGATGGTGACAGAACACACCAGATTTAGATTTTAAATATCCAGGGATTCTTAAGACGACATGTTGAATACAGGCCCACAGTATCACCAGTCCTCCACTTTTCCATATATTCATATTTTGCTTTCTGCTGGACTCCAGTTCTCAAGAGCATGTAGTGCTTGTTTAAGACGCTCTAATACAGCTGCAATAATGCTTGATTACCTACTCAGTGTGTTATCATGCCACCATGTTGGTAATGAGCCATTTATTTGACTGTGTTGCAGAGTATTCACTCAAATGCTCAGCCTTACACCTGCCCTGAAGTACCTATGCTGTTCCAGTTAATGTCGAAAACTTGACATGCTTATATTGGAGATGGAAGGACAGAATAGGCTGCTAAACATCAGGTTGGCACGTTGATGGAGTCTAATGGTTGCTATGGAGATCTTGTGACGCCAAGACACTGTGTTTCTCCAAAGGTGAGCTTCGGATAAGATTTTATCTTCCTTCCTACACTCTCCCATAAGCTAATTTGTACCCTGACATGAGAGACACTGTTCAAAATGCGAAAGACAGGAGAACATGCCAAAGAAAAATAGACCTTTGTGTCATATTTATACACCAGGAAACCAGGAAGTGGAAAAACACACTGAGTGAGTGTTCTCTGATCTACTAAGATAAATATTAACATTTTTCAGTGACATCAATTTTATGGTACTTTGTTAATAAAGTATATCCTATTGTGTATTTTATTTTCTTCATTGAGCTTAAATTATAGGTAGGAGTTTTCTTACTTTTACTTTTGTGATATCATGCCACTTAAATAGATGCTACTTTTATTTGCATACTTTTTATACATCATTACCATGGGTGCCAATAAATGTCAAAAACACAGTAAATAGGAAAGAAAATGGGAGAAGATGTAGAGGAGCTTTTTAATTTTACTATTTTAATATTCATTATTGTCTGTAGCGATGTTTGCATTCTGGTTGACCTTGATCAGAACAAAGCTTTGTGTTCTGCAGCTGCCAATTTATGAAGGCAGATTAAACAAAACAGCCATTAAAAATGCCCAGCAACTGTTTTTCTGAGGTTTCTTTGAGCAGGAACTGTTTACTGATAGCAGCAGCTTTGTGCCCATGGTCTGACCTGCTTTTTTCAGAGGATAATCAGCATTGCATTTAGATTTGGGCTTTTACGTAATAATATAAAACACAAAGTGAGTGCATGGGAACGTTCATGGCTGCAGCCAGGGAGCTGATTGAGGTCAATCTGTGATTTGCTGCCTTTGCCTCGGGTAACGGCTGTGCTGTCACTGCAGGGCTTACAGTTACCTACAGCTCCCCTGTTTTACACAACATCAAAAAGCTCATTTTTGCCTCTTGCCATGACATCATGTCAGGTTTTTCATTGTCTCACGTCTTTTTTGAAGCACTTTTAAAGAGCCAGTGGCAAAATAAACTGCCTTTGAATTTACAAATTACTTACCAGATTCTTGTTTTACCTACAGGGGAAACAAAAGCTGTGCTGTCTAAATTTAACTCCTCACCTGTTTTTAATCTAACGGAAACAAAGCTGCATATCAGCATGTGGGCCCATCAGTCGAGTCATCAAATGGAAATTTCTTTTTACTCCCCGTGTCGCAGCATGCGATCACACTGCTGTTTACTTCAGCTCTTTGTCTGCTGCTGTGTGGTTACACAATGTTTAGTTTGCCAGATGGAAGGAGGTTATTGTTGAAAAAAAAAAAAAATCTGTTGTTCTTGGAAAACTTTGTTAGTCTCGTCCTACACTCTTAGGTTTCAAATGTGTGGGCAGTCTTCAGGTAGTTTATCGGGTTTTTAAAGCTTGGAAGCAATGGTAGTAAATAAACCTTAACACAAAATTGGGCCTGGTTTAATATTGCATCAATATACAGTATTAGATATTTCTTAGGTAGAAGGTGTTGGTCCCCTGCTTTCCTACTTTTTTCCTCACCATCAGACTTTATTACATCTAATCATCCTTTGGAATCGTAGTGTTGTGCATATTGATGCTGCAATAATTAATTTTCAGTTATTTTGAGCAGCTTATGAAGAAGTGGCTTTAAATCTGTTCTGAAACGTTTGTTGATTTGAATTCTTTTTTTTTTTTTATTGACTGAAGTTGTATTAAAAACCATGATAAGGTATTTGACAATTGGCCATCATTAATCTAATGAGCAGTTCCCAATATTTTGTTCTGTTTATGTAGAAATTAGAAAAGAACCGAACATTTGTTCAGCAAGTGATTTTTGTTTTCAATCCTCACAACAATCCAGCGTGTTGAAATATTGAATATATATTATGATATGTAGTAAAAAAGAAAATAAAAAAAAGTGAATAATTATTTGGCAAAGTGAAGCAATATCACCAAAACAGAAACAGCAAAATGTAACATTCGAGGAACCTTTCTCTTTCCTGATAAACAACCTTATCATGTTACCAACCACAAAAACCAGAGAAAGGAGCAGGCAGATCGTTTCTCTAGAGTTTGTTCTACTTAGCATAAAGTTCAGCACAGAAATGCTAACTAAGATCATCTTGTTGAATTTGGTCTGAAATTTTTATCTCTTCAAATTTTAGCACGATTTATTATTTTAGCATTTCCTTCATTAAAATCAGCTTCTGTGAATAAATGATGACCACATATCAGCATTCATTCCTGTAGGAAGTTGATACTTGTTTATCAGCTACCAATGATGCAAAAAAACATTTTGATTCCAACAACGATGACAACTGATTTTGAATATCAGCATCGGATTATTGCTCAAGCTTTTCCTCTGTGTGGGTCTGTTTGTGTCTTTCATTCTTTTTTTGCGGCTCTGGCTTCACTTTCACTTGTGTGTTTGTGTGTGAGTAACATCATTACCTCTGCTCTGATTCCCTCTGATTCGATCAGCAGTCGCTCCTGGTTTTTGAATTCCCAGCATTGATGGTTTTGACCATCAAAGACAGTCATAGCAAACACTGACCGCCTCCTTGTTCATCACTCATCCTGCCTGAAGTTAACTCACTTTGTCTGCTCTGATCACCATGCAGCGGTGAAAATTTTAACCTCTTCAAATAAAATGAAATAAATCATCTTATGTGATATGTTTTATAGTCAGCCAGTTTGAGTAACAGAAATTTATTTGTCTGCATTATTCATAAATCACAATAATGCATTGGTACTCATTCAGAGACTTTTTTTATTGTTAGGGAAGCTCATTTAAAGTCAGTGGGCTTTTAAATACCCCCAGCATGAAGATTATCTTTCTTTTTGAGCTCTACATTTTCTAAATAACATCAAAGATTTAGAACTTCACCTCAAAGCAGTTTGTTCTTTGTTCTTGAACAATATAAGAGAAACATTTTCTTGGCTATGTGTTTCTCATTTTCTCTGATTTAGCATGAAATATACTCCAGGTGAATTCAGGTGCAGAGCATGTATGTGAGCTTTTCTTAGCACCAAACATCATCTTCCAAACAGTCTATTTCACTCAGCATTGTGCTTTTCCTCTTTAGCGCTAATGGAGCATTAAAATAGGCTCAACAATCTGTCTTTATGCTGCAGAATGGATGAGAGCACAAAAAGGAAAATAACTATTTATGAGTTCAGGTAATATCTTATTTTTTTTCTTGAAATAGTGTGTGATGCTTTCAAAATCAGAGCAGGGGCTTTATAGGATTTAATAATATTAGAGAGACAAGATGATATTAAAGGGAAGGACAATGCGGAGAAGTAGTTGCCTAAAATTTAAAAATTCTTTTTGGATGTCGTTGCTTTATGTTAGCAGTTTTTTTTCTTTAATCTCTTTTAATTAATTTCCCAATTTCTTGTTTCAAAAGTTTATAGAAATGTTTAAGTGTTTTTTTTTACATTTTCAATATAAAGTGCTAAAGTCACAGGCCTTTTCTCTGTTTGTATGATGCATATAGAAACTAGTGATGTGTCGGTCGTGGTTCCAATCGTTCACTTCAACGAGCCGGCTCTAAGAGCCGGCTCGTTGAAGTGAACGATTGGAACCGGCTCCACAATGGGAGCCGTTTTAGGATCCTATTTGGGAGCCGGGTTTTCTTCTACAGTATATCGCTGTCTCTCTGCCTCCCTGTCGTTGTGCTTGTGCTCTGCAAGTGCCAGAGCCGATCGTTTTTCCCCACATCGTTTTTTTTTTGTCCTGCGGTGCCTCGCTGTCTCTCCCCCCCTTCTCCCTCTCCTTCGCGTTTTGCTCTTCTGCCAGTGCTACAGCGGAGAGTTTTTTTCCCTCGGTCGGTCCACTGCCCTCATGTCAAGTGTGTGCTCCACATCTGACCAATCACACATAGTTTCAATTAATAATGTGGCGGGAAAACACTGAAAAAAAAGTTTATCTCCACTTTTTTTGTGGAAACGGCAGGCAATTGGCCAAGCTGTATAGCGTTCGTCGGCAGGTGTTTATGTACAGACACTCACTCAGCGGTCAAGAAGCACAGAAAGAAGGGGAGTCAGTGTGAGAACTGAATAGGTGAAAATAAATGAGTGACAGAAAACGGAGCAAGATTTGGACTCATTTTAATGCTACATCAAGCTCCAGGGCAGAGTGCAGACTGTGCAAAGTCAGCATTTCCTATCGTGCAGGCTCGACAAACAACCTGCACAGCCACATGCGGACAGCACAAGCATCGGTATTGCTATAGCATTGTTATGCTATTAATTAATTAATAATGTCAAAAATATATATGGGGAGCCGTTTGGGAGCCGAAAGAGCCGGCTCTCCACAGTAAGAAGAGCCATTAGAGCCGCATCTCAAAAAGGAGCCGAAAATTCCATCACTAATAGAAACACAAAAAATTCATTCTCACATCTTTTCCTGCACATTGCTAAGCAGCTGGCTGAGAGAAGGCACCTACACTTTCCCTAATTTACAAGAATGTTTTCCAGCTGCAGAAAACAAAGATTGTTGAAAACAAAGAACACAAGATCTCAGTTTTATTACTGTTTTACTTAGGCAAAAAAACAAACAAAACAAACATAAAAAAAACACACACAATATTAACACCTTCAAAATACTAGCTGTTAATATCTTATTTTTTTCCCCATTGCCTTGCACACTCAAATTGAAGTTCCTTTAATTTGATTAAAAATTCTCTACAAGTGATTTAAACTTCACCAGTAAGTTGAAATGACTGTTAGTTGCACAAGTCCAGTTAGAATCCAAACTATTAAAATAGTAAGTTTATTTTTTTTTTATCAGCTTTTACATCTCATGCATAACAGACCACAAAGTAGTTCACTTAACTAGGACAAAATACTGTAGCTACTTAAACCAGTTGTAATTATTTTTTTTATTTCTTGTAAAAATGTAGTTGTGTACTAGATTTCTTGTACAAACTGCATTTGCAGAAATAATTTGAGACCCTGCTACTAATCTTTATGTGTTTGGCCTTGAGGTTGTGACCCAGGTCCACATGAATCATTTGCAATGTCAAATACATTTGTTGCATAAAAGCTTTGTGTCTCTCTCATTTATTTGAACATTAGGTTTTGTTAGGAAAAAATCAAGGACATTCTCACATCTTGACCCTGAAAAATCCTAAGTTATAGTTCAATTTGTGGAACCTTTGAGTGTTTTTTACTGTAGATTCAGAATAAAAAAGAAACCTGACATAGACTTTGTGCAACGTTACCCCCACAACTGAAAATTGTGCTGTGGGAAGTGATTGTTCAGCGTGTTTCCTGTCCATGTTTTTAGCAGTTAGGTAGGAGGTCTAGAGGAAACATGAGTCTGACGGCAGACTGGAGGCAGTTATTGGTTGCTTTGTGAAACAATTTGTCTCTCAATACTGGATAACTGGGTGGTTTTCGTTACTGAGCAGCTGCAGACTTGAGGAAATGTTCATCAGCTTTTCTACAATAGTGATTTCGGCATTTGTGATTGGTAAGGGACATTTTGTTTAGTCTTATGGCTTCATATTTTAGATGTTTACTTTCCTCCATATAGTTTGATTGATCTTTCTCCAGCTTCCCTTGAAGCTCTCACTTGCCACAAACGCTTTAGTGGACATCCTGTCAAAGAGGGTGGAAAACTGTTTTTCTGAATTAGAAAAATAAATGATCTCCTCTGCGGCTCTTCTGCTCCTCGACATAGCACTCTTCCCCCCAGTTATAATTTTTTTTGTGCTGTGCTTCCAGCTCTAGGGAAGTGGTCAACCATGATGAAGAATAGCTGTCAGATCTGTAAAAGCTCGCAAAGTGAACAAACATTTGTAGTAGCCATTAGTGATCAGTTTAGTAATAAAGATGAATATTTTTTCTTTTTTGTTGTAAAATGGATTTGTTTTTCTGAAACCATATTTTTCTCTTTTTGGGAGGAAAAATCATCCAGAGTTTTCCAGGTAGACTTTCATTAAGTGAGAAAGCAATTTACCATTTCTTTACAATTAACAATCTGAAAAGTGTGGTGTACATATGTATATAGCATCAGTCTAACACCCTGATTACAACCAGTGGAACCAGTTGCTTTCATGCCAAGACATTGGGACAATCTGTTAAAATTTCACAGCCATGAGTCTTGGGCTCCACATATCTGAGTTTAAAGGAAATTACCTCATTGGAAGAAAATAAATATGTGATTTTCCTCATCATATAACACATGACTGACAGAAAACTGACTGGACAAATCCTTGAACACATCCTGCCTATGGTGACATAGAGTAGGTCCAAATTTCAGCAAGAAAATAAAACAAAAAGGCATAGAGCCAGAGGTGCAATGATTTAGATTGATACATATTCATGGCCCAGGTAAAATATGTTGCAATTCCTGAAAATGTATGCCCACAGACCCACTCCATCTGAACGTAAGGGTCTAGAAATGCAAAGCTAGTGGGGGCATACCGTAGAGGACTTCCTGCTGAAATTTAAGTGAAAGAGGGTAAACTCAAAGGGGGTGAAAACAAATGCATGCTGCACTTTCCAGACTATTATTGGGGGAAAAAATAAAACCATGTGTTACTTTTGTTTTGGTTTATAATTCTGAGTTGGCCTATCACATGAAACTCCTGTAAAATCCAATGAAGTTTGTAGTTGTGACATGACAAACTTTGAAAAAGTTCAAACAGCTTGAATACTCTTACAAGATGGCATATCTCAGTTATTTATGAACATTCTGTGTGATATCTAATAACACGTTTTTCTCTCTCTGTTTGCTCTCTCAGGTCGTTTACTGATGATGAAAGGATGATGATGAGGATAAAGGGAGGAGGCCATAGCCGAAGGTGTAGACCTCGCTAGAATCCTACCTTCCCAGCAACTCCCCCCGTTCACCATCACTATCCTCATCATCCGCCGCTGCCGCTGCTATCCATCCCACCCAGAGGCATGGCCAACCACCTGGAGCTGATCCAGGAGCTGCAGCAGCTGGACAAGGTGCCCAGTCTGGAGAGGCTGCGGACGGCTCAGAAGCGCCGTACCCAGCAGCTGAAGAGGTGGGCCGTGTACGAGAAGGAGATGCAGAACAAGAAGAGGAAGGCCGACAAGAAGAGTCGTAATTTAAACAGCCTTCAGCAGTCAGAGTCCAAGAGACGGGTGTCCTTCGCTGCTAGCGTTGCTCTTCTGGAGGCTTCAGCCAGGAACGATCCCGATGAAGGTAACTGATGTTGTAAATTGCAGAAATTAATAAACATTTTAATAATTTTTTAAATGAAGAACTGTAACTTACATAATTTATAATCTTCTATTCTTCTACTGCAAGTGGGTCTTTAATCATTTATATTATATGAGAGTTTTAAACTGTGTGTGGGTTTTCAAATATCATCTGGTTTAGTCATCATACAAATCATTGAAACTCCTATTTTTTTATACAAACAGAATAAAAATATGGAAATGTGCAAAATTCAGGCCAGACTTCACAAATGTAATGGTCATGGATTTTAAAGAAGAGCTGATTTAGCTTTATATTAGAAAAATATATTGATAAAGCAGTTCCCTTTACTACACTGCAGGATCTGAAGAGAGCCTCAGAATTTTGTCTGCTCATTATTTACAGAATATAAAGGTGTTATAGCATGTCTTCAGTACATGCTATTTAAATATTTACTTAAACCTTCATGTTTAGACCTCTCAATGTTACTCAAAATAATTAACTTTAGATTTTCTTCTTCTTCGTTGACACCAAAGATTTAAGAATTTTAGCCCTTATGGAAGTGTTCATGTATGATTCATTCACTGATTGGAAAATTTAAAAAAATCACGTTTTTGTTATCTGGTTATCGATCTCAGGTCTCTCAGTGCCTCTCGTGTTAAAATGCCTCGTCATGTTTTGTTAGTGAACTGAGCGCCTTGTTCAGAGGTATCAAAATGTCAGGAAAACAATTAGCTCAGCTTGCACGCTGAAAACGCTTCTGGAAATTTGTTCTGCCACAAGTCCGCTTTATCATTGTGAGAATAATGGAGTTGTCACACTGAGATGAAACTCTGCCAGTCTTTTAATTAAAAAATCCCCCTCTGTTTGGAGATAATAATTGTTTTCCTCCAGTAGATCCTGTCCCACGATGCTTTGGCAGCGAGTCTGTGATGGATAAATGATAGCATGCTGCTATCTTTCATATATGACATCTAATGTAATGTCATTTTAACCTGAAAGTGGTTTGATCTCTTTTAATTACGACAAAACCAGCATACAGTGGCACTATTATCCTTTCTGTTTGCAAACTGTCTCGACAGATTTAAAAGCCACCGCAAGGCTGCTTTATTTACGTAATAATTATAATAACACGACAGGCTGCTTTTACTTGTAGACACATGCACATCAGCTGAGGAATGTGAAATGCCGTTTGTGGTAGAGACCCTGTTGTTTGTTACTAGAGTTGTGGTGTCGGATTGATTTTTGGAAATGGTATAGGGAACATTTAAAGAATGTTGTTGGGCTGCTCTGCTCGGTGCAATTCACTTTAGGGCTTTTAGCCTATCAGCTACAATTTTCCTCTGAGTCTTCAGTTTGGCCTGGAAAAAACACACAAGGCTAATTAATAATCTATGTCCACTTCCAAGGAGGGAAACATTTAGATGTAGGTGCAGCTTTTTAGGGATTATTACCACACAGAAAACCAAAGGAAGATGATTTCAAAGCATTTAGCTCATCAGAGAGCTTTAAAAGGCACTCATTCATTACAGGACAGACTAACAAGTCCTTTAAAGTTGCTACATTATCTTTGCACATTTTTAAAAAGACATAAAAAGGTAATATTTTATCATAGTTTAACTTTGGTCCAACATACAGCACTGGCCAAATGAACAAACATAGTTTTGGGTTGGGAAACATATTGTGGTAGACATTACAGCTAAATGAAAAGAAATAAACACAGATTGTGTTTTGAATCAGTTTGTGTTCATAGGTCACTGAGTTTTACTTGTTTTACAGTCTATATAAACAGATTACTGAGAAAATCTGTTGCAGACTTATAACTATGGAAGTGAAAATGTTGCTCGGAGAAAACTTCTCTCTAAAAATAATTTAGAGAGAAGCATAATTTAGGTTTTGCGAAGTCGAACCTGAACAGATGAGATGTTAAGATAAAACCCAAACACCTCATTCTGTCGAGCACAGGGGGGAGGGAATGAAAGGTGCTCATGAAATAGAACAATGATCACACTCAGCAGTAAATCTTCAATCAAATGTCAAAAAACTAAATGAATCAAAGTGTTGCAATGGCCTAGTCCAGGGGTGTCAAACTCCAGTCCTCAAGGGCCGCTGTCCTGCAGTTTTTAGATGTGCCACAGGTACGAAACGCTGGAAGGAAATGGCTTAATTACCTCCTCCTTGTGTAGATCAGTTCTCCCAGCCTTGCTAATGACCTAATTATTCTATTCAGATTTGGTGCAGCAGAGGCACATCTAAAAGTTGCAGGACAGTGGCCCTTGAGGACTGGAGTTTGACACATGTGGCCTAGTCAAAGTCTAGACTATAACCTGTTGAAATGCTGTGCTAGGAACCTTAAGAGAGCTGTGCAAAACAGCCCTTGTGTGGATTTTCTTTTTAGCACTGTAGTATGGTTTCATAATAGCTTTTAAGGGTTTTCATGTGAATTTGGGCAGGGCATCAATCCAAATACTGTACAGAGATCTTATTATTTTTCACTTTGTGTAATATTTTTCTCAGTCTTAAAGCTTAGCTCACTATTCTCTTAATTCTTACTTCTAAGCTCTGTTGCCATTTTTCATGAACTGCAGTTTCATCTGCCTCAAACAACTTTGAGTTAATCTCTTTATTAGTGGTTTCAAACTTCTCATGAAACCTTAAACTGGAAGTGGATGTTGCATATGCAGTATATCCTGTATATTTAAATCAAAGTTACTTTTGTTTATGCATGTGACTTTTCATTTTCACACTTGACACACATTGAGAGTAGATTTCTTGGCTCGGTTTTTGCATGTTTGACACACAGAAGCTTTTGTCAGTTCTCCTCCCTGCTGGCAGTGCCTGGGCACAAAAACGTCTGCTACCGCTTCTGTTTAATGAGGGTGACCATGAAAGAGGCATGGAGATAAAAAGCAGAAGGAAGACAGGCAGGATGTAGTGTTGCCCACACAGCTCCAGTGGCAGCTGGTTGGTTCGGGAGTCTGATAATCTTCCCTCTCATTCTCTCTGGTCCCCAAATGCTCGATCAGGCGTCGTGTCTCCACACGCTGTGCTGCTCCAGCAGACTGTGCATGGCAGGCCGACTTGTTTTACAGAAATGCTTCACAACAGAGACGACATTTCATTTGTTCATAATTTCAGTTAGGGTTATGTAAAGAAAGGAAAAAATAGTAGTTAAAGGAATTACTGTGGGAATGTGTTCAAACATTTCTCTTAAAATAAAAGAAGTCATTGTGTGTTGGTGGTTGTCGTGGAAGGTAGAGCATGTGCCACATATATAGGTGCTACAGTCCTTGACTCAGCTGCCCTATGTTCCTCTCTCTCTTCAAAATGACAATAGCTCCAAAAGGCCACTAGTGCCTTTTAGTGTCTTTAAAGTGCGGGAAACTATTCTGAGCTGTACTTCGTGTTATAATGTTACTCCTTCATACCTGGAGTGTTGCTTTGATTCTTTCATGCATGTTTGCGAAATCCTTGAATCTCCATGGCAACCATTCAGAGGTGCTTATCCAAAGTTTCTCCTCAGAGCTGCAGTTTCCAAGCCGAGCTTCTGCCTCACAGATCATCCTTCCCCTTTGCCCTCTGCTCTCAGCTCCTCCAGACTAGCGGCAGCAGCAATGAACAAACACCTTGTTGAACTGCGGTTCTATTGAGTTTAGCATACAAACTTCCTCTCAGTTCAGCGTTCCTAAGAATGGTTGTTAACAGCATAATGGAGAAGCACTGTTGTGATGACTTGCTGAAGGTGGAGTGTCAGAAAGAGTCGGAGCTTCTTAAAGAGACAGAAGCCCAATTTCAAGGCCTTAAATTGCAAAGTCAAATTTCTTTAAGGCTATGCTTGATATAAACAGCATTTTTATAACTGAAGGTAACTTGATTGTGCTGTGTCATTGTGTGTCTGGAAATTATATAACACTCACCCATTTAAAAGAAAATCAAACTTCTTGCAAAGTTTGTGTTCACAGAGTGACTTATAAGCAGAGAAAAGATACTTATAAAGGATGGAAATCAAAAAGACACAATTCCAGTTTTTGTAAAGAGATCAGATCAAGAAGTAAAAGAAAAAGAAAAAAACAAGTCAGAAAGAAGCTAATAAATATTTAAACATGAATTTCTGTACGGTTAAAATGTCATTAAAGCACAACACGTCTCCAATAAAAAGTTTTAAAAGCCCACGTGCTGCAGCAGATGGCATCTTCAGGGTGTTTAGTCAAATGTAAACAAAACAGAGAGGTTGAGACACCGACCTGGGGCTGACTGTACTGAGGCTATAATGAGATGAGACGCAGAAGGAGACTCACATTTAATCTGTGATTTGGAGGAGTAGACGGGTTGCTTCCTGTAATTCTCCACTTCCTGCCTTTGCTCTCAGTGTTGACATAATGCTTGTTTTTGGTATGCATTCTTTATAATTGAATCACTTGCTGTTTGTTGTGAACTTTAGAGCTGCACAGCATTAAAACAGCTAAAAGTGTTAAAAACTGTATCTGTGTAGATGCAATGGTCCATATTTAATGGATGTGTGTGTCTCTGTGAGTGTGTTTGTTTTCCTGTCATTAGTACTTCCGCTCTGAGAGCTCTGGGAGTAAACTCTCCAGCCAGAGAGGAGACATACATTTCAAACAATGCATACACAAACTCAAGTTCATGTGTTTGTTTGCAACTGGACCATAAAACAAAACAAAAACTACATCGTACAAATTACTTATTTCAGGCTCAAAGTACCATTACCAGGTGTTTGTGTTATTCTTCAAATTCTTGTTTTCGGCAACATTTTTATCCGTCTTTCAGGGACATTTGGATGAGTTAGGAGAAGAACCATAATATCTGTGTGATTTTTTTCCATTCAGGTGAGATTGGAGAGTAAATCAGGTGAGATACCACATGCCACTGCTGTCCGTGTTTTCTTAGGTCTTATGAATTGATATTACCACGACAAGCACACTGAGATTCTGTAAGATTAGGTCAGCAGAGGGTGGAGGGAGCTCAAAGTAATCTTTCTCAACATGTTTAATCCTATTGAATAGAAGGTTTTCGAATTTATTTTACTGAAATTGTACCTGATCAGGCCTAATATAAAATGACAGTCAACTGAGTTGCTTTGACCTCAGAAAAAGTGTGTTATTAATTTTTCCCGAACATATTCTTTCTAAATTACATTAAAAGCATGTTATGCTCTGTCCAAAAAAAGAAAACAACAACAACAAAAAAAACCCATATTTGTGGATACGTAGTTTTAAAGTGGTCAGGCAAATTCTGTGACTGTGAGCTTTATGTTGCTTATACGATGCTGCTATTTATAAATTTAATAACCCAATCTCACAGATTTCATTAAGTAGCTGATGAAAAGACACATTTGGCTACTGCTGCTCTGCAGTGTGCAGTGTTAGTTTAGACTGAGTCCTTGTTGAAAGAGCTGCATGTTGTCCAAACTACTCAGGCTTCCATCAGAAAATGCTCCGAGGGGTTCATATGTTCTTCTGAGTCAGTTCATTTTTTTTAGATTGTGTCTCCAGCTCAGGCAAAATATAGACGACTTTCTGAGGAGTAGGTGTCAGATCTTTTCTTTATTTAATGGCAAAACTTACAGACATTTTTAGACTTGCCTCACACTATGAAGTAGCATCCATATTTATTGGTGGGACTGCACTATATCAGAAAATTGGTTGATGGTATCTGTCCTTCCTAAACTCTGTGACCTTTTTGTATTTTGGCCAATGCCATTTGTGTCCAGTGTGAGAATCTTCTCCTGTGAGAAACGCAAGGTTGCAATGCTTGGAATATATTAGCCAACAATTATTGCACTCTAAAGAGTTCTTCATGCGTTTATTACTGCACACACATAATGTGATGACATCTTGAGAAACAAATTCATCAACAAACCTGTCTCAAGTTGATGGCATGACAACAAAACGTCATTATCCCCTAGATTTCCTGTAAGGTTTTGGTCACTGTCTTCCCTGCCTCTTCACCAGACATGCTGCCCCACATAAACAGACACTGTAGAAATGTGCAAATATAGACCTATGCTGATATTTGTTTTAGAAATGCAAATTAAAGGGCGATATCACATTTTCCCCTTAATTTGCTCTAAGCTATGTTAACTACGTTATTTATCTTTTACTAAAGATAAATCTTTCAGTTGTTAGATGTAATAAGTTAGTGTATTATCTGTGCTACAAGACATTTTGCTACAAAGTAAAATAAGCGACTACTGATAAGTAGTTCCATATTTTCCCCAGGGAATGTCAAACCACAATTATTCATGGTAAATGTAAATTTAAATGAATTTCATTTGACCCAGAATTTTGTTTCTGATGGAAGATTAAACAGATATCTCTCAGTAGAGTGTAAAAAGAGTTTACAAACTTTACAACAACCCTGATTAGCACTGGAGCTATCTATTCCTATTTATGGCCAGTTTTTCCATCTACAGGTAATTTGATGATTTATTTTTGGTGATTAACTCCAAGTTGAGGGAGAAAGCCTCCTTGCTATCACCCTAATCCCAACATGTTAATATTATTTACAGTCAGGATACAAAGGTTGGTGAAATTAAAAGAGGAATATAGACATATATTCCTCATGGATGTAAATATTTTTGGTCTGTTGTTGCTAGTTAGAGTAACACAGCAGAGAAGAGGAAGGAAATAGCTTGATGGAGGTGCAGCAGGGATGTCAGAGACCATTTCTCTGTCCCCAGGCCTCCTCAACCCCGCGCCCCCTCACAGCGTCGAGGGCTGATGGCTGTGAAATTACTGTGAATCACCCCGGCCCCTCTCTGTGTGGCTGTCAGGCCATTGAGTCTGATGGGATTTCTCCGCCGTCCCACTGAAGAGCAGCGGGGTCAGGGTGGACAGTCAGCAACAAAGACGGAGTATCGACTAAACTAATGCTTTCGCTTTCAAAGCAGGGTGTTATTTCAGCAGCTTGTGTGTAAAAGTCCATATGGTCAATATGCCTTCAAGTAGAAAACAAACCTTTATTCAGCTGCTGTTCATCATCATCAGGTTTGGATGCAGCTAACTCTTTGTGGTGATTAGCAGAGGTTTAGTGGGTGGTGAAAGAAGAGATGGTAAACAGCACTTTCACTTCCTGCTTCCCAAAGTGTCCATTAGCAGAGCAGGGTCTTAAAATGCTTCTGTAATTTCTGTGAATCTTCATCGCTGATTATTGCGGAGAACTAAACATTTATGACTTGTTCTCCTGTAGACCAACCATCAAAAGCAGTCTACAAACATTTGTGTGAGGCATGAAAAAGATAGAGATAACGTGTCCTCAGAAGAAACATTTCTAATCTTCATAATCCTTTGTTTGTGACAGCTTTAAGTGAGCATTAATGCTGTTACTGTAAAGCTGCAAAGAACTCTTGGACACACCTTCTCCTAATGTAATGAGGACAACAAAGCTTTAATTTAGTCCTTCTATTGTGGTTTAATCCCTGAGATAAAAACTGAAGACTAAACGAGTGCCTTAGGTGGTTAAATTCTTAAATGACATAACAGAAAAGAAAAATTCTAGATAAAATATATTCAAATGTCTAAAAAAACAATAATTTTAACTTTTTTACATTTTGTCACATGACAACCACAAACTTTAATGTATTGTTTTTCTGATTTCATGCAACAGTGTCCATCTTTATGTGTTTCAATGTCAGTATAAATAAATCTTTTCTCTGAAGGCCTCAGAGCTTTGTTGCAGAACGTTAGAAAACAAACAGAATCATGAAGATTAATGAACAAAGCAGGTTTGTCAGGGATAAAGTTGTGGAGAAGACTGAAGCAGGATGAGGTTAGAAAACAATAACCCAGATGTTGAACATCTCAGAGTCCCATCTTCCCATCTGAAGATAGATGGCACAGCTGCATTCTTACCCAGACATTGACATTCATCTAAACTAGCAGACCAGGAAAGTAGAGTTGTAATTGATGAATTGACACAAAGACACATTGTAACTCTGGAGGAGCTCAGGAGATCTACAGCTCTGGAGGGAGAATGTGTTGTCACATCGATTATTAGTCATTCTTTCCACAAATCTGTGCTTAACGGGAGAACTAGAAGATGACTGTTGAAAGAAAGCCGAAGAAAGTCTTGTTTAAAATTTCCAACAAGCATTGCAGAAATCTGCAGAGATGTTGAAATAGATTATATTAGGTGAAAGTTGAATGTTTCAACGTAAATGCAAAGCTGACCTTTGAACTCACCGTCCCAACTGTGAAACATGGTGGTGGTCGTATCATAATGCAGGGAAGACAGTATAACAGTAAACAAGAAGGCAGTGCTCCAGATGGATGGTTTAAATCAAAGCTTAATTCGTGTGTAAGAATGGCCTAGTCAAAGTACAGATCAATGTCCCATTTAGAATCATTGAAAATATTTTAAAAATTATGTTCATGCTTTCCATTCAGTCTCACAAAGATTCTCAGAAAGAATAATATTCTGTGAAGAATATTATAAGACAGTATTGATGTCCAAAACTGTGAAAGGACGACACTTGCAGCTAAGCATAAGACATTTGCCAAGTTTATCTGCAATGTTTGTAGCTGCAATGTGACAAAACGCTATGAATAAACAAGGCAAGCAAAATTAGTAGACCAGTGAAGAACCTTTTTTAACCTCTGAAGCAGTGACTGTTTTTACATTTGAAGTATCCTCATTGTTATGTGACTCCACACATCTTCCAGACTTGCCTCTCGTTGAACCCTGTCTTTGTTTTGCAGCTCTGTCCTCTTCCCACCCTGCTCTCCACTTAACCACCCACTCACAAGGACAACACCCTGCACTCTAATTACCACTTATGCCCCCCACTGAAACTTCATAACTTCTAACTTTGCAGCCTGAGAAGCCTCCCTTAAAATCCACATTCCAGTTTTAGACATGTGGCTTTTACTTTTGGTTTTTCTCTCTATTTTTTTCCTGCCATATCATCACCATAAAAATACAACCAGAGATATAAAAAAAATAAAAGAAATACTCCACAAGTGTGTATCACCTCCCGGAGGGAAAGTACTCATGTGGTTCACTCAACAATTTTTTTCTTATTTGTGTGCAAATTAGGTCTCAGATGAGCTTTTGTCTTCTTCTTCAGTCTTATTAGAGTGGTAAGGGCTTCTCCTCAGAGGCCTAAAATAGGCTTAGCTGCTCCCAGGCATATGGCAGAGGCAGAATGGCATCAAAAAGTCTCGTAAAAGTGAAAGACGAAAAGGAGTGCAAAGAGCAGGAGGGCAATTCATCACCAAAACACGAACTATCTCGTCTAATGTTTATACTCTTCTGCTGATTTTAATGTCAGCTTTCAGATTCATGGTTAAACATGCCGCACAGTGGTTTGTCTTCACTTCTCATTTCAAATACCAGTGGAAAAATGTCACAAACATCCTTCACCGAGGCAGTAACAAAACAGAATGAAAATCTGAGAAATTTAATTGGCTCTTTTTCATAAACTCTGCATAGTTAGTGACCTTTTCTGTGTGTGAGAGAAGTCTGGTTTAAAAACTCCTGTTTATACTACTCAGGTGAAAACTCCCTTATTCTTTGCAATCCCATTGAAATCCTCATAAATATTACCCTTCTTTTCTGATTCGTACCCTATTTCTGTATCCATGGTTTGAAAGTTGGTCTCAGCGTCTTTATATAATGTTTGGGAATCATATTTAAAGATATAAGACAACATTAACTCTGATTTAATAACTGATTTAATACCAGGTGGTGGCAATGAGGTGATGTATCTTTTTATGCTGTAAATCACATATCTAGTTTTATCTTTTATTAATGTATGCTGTATATCTCTTCTTTCTATCCATTGTTTGCTTTATATGAAGCACTGTGATGTGAAATGCTAGTTGTCACTTTGGGGAAAAAATTGTTTTAGACCATCCTAGTAGTTGACTTAAAAAATAAAATAAAAAAAAATAAAAGTTGCAGAAGTCTTTTTAAAAAAATGAAGCGTATCTCACCAGTTAGATAAACTTCACAACTCCTGTTTTAAATGATTGCTAGAGCTTTTACAGAAAACTGTTCATCCTTTTTGAAGTGCCTTTTTTTACAATTTGCTCTGCTGCTACTCTTCAGACTGATGAAGGACACACAAATAGAAGCTTTTGTTCCTTTTTAAGAACACCTTGCTCAGAAATATCCTGAAAGGAGAACTTCATTTGCATCAGTTTGGCTTTAGCTTGTGCAGAAACATCCCATACATTATAATAGAGTTCATTACACCCTGATGAAAATGGATTATATGCCTCACTGACACTGTTCTGTTTCTAAAGGACTTATTTTGGCTTAGACTTGTTGCATATATTGATTTTAAAATGCAACAAAGACTACTCAACACCAAATAGCAAAGATACATTTTTTATTTCTGTTGCCAGATCGTTGCATTTGCAGCTTCCTGTCACTTCCAGTTCTCATTTCAAAGGTAGTTTCAGACTTCTCTTCTATTCTTCTATTTTTGTTAGTGGATTTATTAACTATTCACTGTAAAAGTAATGAGACTAATCACAGAGAAGTAGCCCAAAAGGTGTTGTCTACCTGTAATAAAGTCTCTTAGTGTGTTGCTGAAACGATGTCCTTATCATGTCATGATGAAAGAGAAATGAGCTCAAAACATGAAACAGAACTGCTCACAGGTCTGGCATTGAAAGATAAACAGGTCTGTGCCATGATGATGTAGGTCGCTCTGTTGCAACATCAATGTGTCTGTTCTGTTTGATTATAGTGATAATGATGGAGTTAGTCCAAAAAGAAGAAGGTAAGTTCAGATACGTCATTCATGGATGTAAAAGGATAAACTTTTGAACCACATTTATCAGCCTATAAAGATGCTCAGATCGTGTCATCTATCCCCTCCTTTTTAATGCTTTTAAACCCTGTACACTCTGGATCTGATGTAAAGCCCTCTGATCCGGTTCGTAATACACAGGCTCATTTTACACATCTCTAAATCTACAGCATTGTCTAGAAGACTGGAGATACTCCTCACTTGCATTCTTTTTATTGTCTTCCTAGGATGAACAGGAATTGAAAAGGATGGTAAAATACATAATGTTGGTCTTTTCAAATTACAAAATTATTTAAATCAGATGTATTCTACACTCTTTGCTTAACATAAGTTAGATAATTGACTAATATAATCATTTACTGAATGACTAACAGTCTTTCTCGCTGTTGTGAAGCAGTTTTGACTTCCTCTCCTTTACAACATTGCTTCTATAGTATGTTGAGGTTTGCAGACATCTGTCGTAACCTTTCAGCTAAACATTTATTTATGCTTTGCAAATCAAAGCTTGCCTTGAATTTTAATTTAAACGTTTTTACTTGTAGAGTTTGCTGTTGGTTCAGGCCACACTTGTTAATCCTTGAAGGTTTATTTTTGTTCTATTCTTGAGTAATTCATAGGTCAAAGATAAGTCAGTTAACAATCTAAAAGCCTTTTTCCTCTAAACCATGCTCAGGTGCAAGGACTGAACTGAAAAGCAGTGAAAAAGGAGCAAGCCTCGACATAAAACATGATGCAACTAGCTTTGAACAGATAGCTGAAAAGAATCATCTCAATCAGCCCCATGGAAGAAGAATTTCATTATGAATTTGAGTTTTTTCAATGTACTTTAACTTACCTAGATCATCATCAGTAAACTTCCATCTGACTTGTTTGTTGAAGTATAAACACGTTAGACTTTATTTGACCCATCTTGGATAGCAGCGACTTTCTTAAAGCCTGTAAAGTGAGATTTTCCTTTAATATGAATTAACTGCTGATCCACAGCATGAGGTTGTTTGCTCACATGTCTAACTAAGCTGGCGTGACCCCTTGCAGCCGCTGTGTAAGCTGGGTCATGTGTTGTAAGACAAATGACAACAAGGCTGAGCAGTGATCTGTGGAGATCTGAGCTGCAAATGCTCCTTAGCTTTGTTAGAAATGCACTGATCAGGCTCTTTCCTGCCAATACTGATTTCCAGGTTTCTTTGGGGTTCTGGGCTGCTGATTTCTGCTTTGACCAATTGCATTTTTTTAAAGCAATACAGCATATGAATGTGAAAACAAAAGTGCTACAGATTTTTGCATGAATGTACAAGTCATAATCCTTATTTTGATACTTATTAAACTTCAGAATC
Source organism: Xiphophorus couchianus (assembly GCF_001444195.1). NCBI lineage: Eukaryota > Metazoa > Chordata > Actinopteri > Cyprinodontiformes > Poeciliidae > Xiphophorus > Xiphophorus couchianus. The sequence goes on from NC_040247.1 coordinate 10,285,215, forward strand.
AAATATCAGAGTGATTGCTGTTGGCTGATGGATTTAAAGGCATAATTCTCACTTTTCTTAGTGGTTTAAGCCTTTTATGAAGAAGGAAAAATAAATTATGATAGTTCAGATTAAGAGGAAATTCACTGATTCTGATCTCCAGCCAATTAGCTTTTCTGTTACCTGATAATTGCTATTGATTAGTTTGAGGAAAGTATAATAAAATGTTCTTTGCCCTGGTATAGACTTGCCTTTGTTTCTTGTCAGACTTCAAAGTTTCAGATGATCAAATTATCAAACATAATCTGAATTTAAACTAAAAGTAGCTTTATTAACTTAGCACAGTGTGAACAGTAGCTTACCCCTTAAACTTAATTATTTCGGATCTTACTAGACCACTCCAAAACATTCATTTCAAGTTTGTTTTGGGCCAATCAGAGGTAGACATGCTGGTGTGCTTTTTACGTTGTTCTGAGTTGTTCGGATGAATTGTTGAATTGTTGGAGTATTTTTTTTTGTGGCCAGGCACTCATGAGAAGGTTCTCTACTGTTCCATGTTTTCTCAATTTGTGTATAATGACTTCCATTATCCACAAATAATGGCAGCCATCTTAAAGATGGCTTTGTAGCCCTTCTAAGATTGATTGGTGTAAATTGCTTTTTTCTTGTTGGTACTTGATTTTCTTTATGTTTGGCAATGATGTGTTGCGTTTTGAGATCTTTTAGCCAACTTCATGTTGTCAGACTGTTTCAGTTTAAGTGATTTCTATTCTGTGGAATCGGTCATGGTTGTGTCTTGTGAAATTGGTATAAAATAATTGGTTAATCACCATTAAGTCATGATGTAATAAAGCTATACACTAGCTTTTTTCTGTTTTTAAATAATTTTAAAACTGCTCTTTATGTTTACTTGGGTTATTATTGTTTGATATAAAAATGTATTTTGATTAGTCAAAGTATTTTTTATTGAAACCTGTAAAGAGTCTTCATTTATTCGTGGCACTATAAGTTGTAAGATGGTTGCAGGTTGAGCTGTACCTCTTGGTGCTCGTGAACACACTGACCAAACCAATGTCTGTTTAACTCACAAATGATTTAATTTGGCTCTTGTGTTTTTTTTTTGTTGTTGTTTTTTTCACACAGAATTATTCACATGAAGACAAATCAAGACTCCTTCACCGATGCTTTTACACCCTTTCTTCCCTCTTTATCATCATCCCTATCATCACTATTGATTTGATGTTACATTCCTGGAGCTTGATTACTTAAGTGGGATTTTGCATTTCATGCCCTCAAGTAGGGCTGCAACAATGACAGATAACCTTGTGTGGGTTGTCAAAGGCTCCCTTGATTAGGGTGTTTGATCGTTCCCTCCTGTCATGAGTTATATGTGTTATAAAGCTGCTGGTTCTCACTGCATCCTTTCCTCCTTTTTCAACCTGTCCTTTCCTTCCTCTGAATCCTTTGTGATTAAGGGAGTTTTCTTCTCAGCCTTTGGCTCAACAGAACTCAACTTTTTCTCGTTTTGCTGTTCTCCTTTGCCCCTCAGCCTCAGAGATTTCTGTTCACTCTCATGAGACCCAGTTCCTCCAGGGTTAATCGCTTCACCCGGCACAGCCTGGCACTGCTGTCTCCTCCCAGCCGTTGCCTTTTCTTTAGAGAAATGACTCACTATAGTTGTAATTTGGATTCAACAGACCTGTGAAAAAGTAAAAACCTAACAGTGAAAGCATCATGATTGATTGCTGGGTAGTATGTCCAGTGCTGTTAGGAGATTAGATGTTTGGGAAATGGCATCAGTGGCTGGTTGAGTCAATTAGCAGAACCGGATGCGCTAGAGCGAAGAATTATCAGAATGTTGGCTTATTTAGTTTCATATCTGAACACGTGTTCTCATTATATCAAAGCAACAAAGGGTTATTTGTTTAGCTTGAGCATGCCACTGACAGTCCCTCCTCCACTGGGCCTTTGCCTTCACTACAATTTAATTTGCATGTCTTATTTTCATCCAGTCCTTCTTTTCAATCTGCTCACTTCAGCGTCTTTATCATTACCATAATTATTACTTACTTACTAATTATTACTAATAATTAAGTAATTAATAAGTAATTATTATTAATAATTACTTACTTACTTGCTACTTCAGTGAACCATTTTCTCACAAGTGGTGCCTTGCACAGGGGCTGTCTGAGTTCTCCATCACCTTGTCTCTTTCACATCGGTTATCTCTCCTGGGAAAACCCTGACTCTTGAGTTAACTCCTATTTCCATAGTAACTGAGGCAGACACGGAGAGGTCTGTGCAGCCATGACTCCGAGCAACTCAGCTGTCACAAACTGTGCAACATGACTTCTTATTTAGTTCAGTAAAAGGTCAGAAAGAACCACGATTGTTTTTTTTCCTGAAAAATCCCAGTTTCCTAAATTACAATCAGAAACGCCTGAGAAACTCTCCATCAACTTTAAAGCTTTATATAAACCTAAACGTCATGGCTGCTATGAGTCATTTTACAGTGTGCGAAAAAAAGCTAAATAAACACATTTTACTACCTTGTCACATTTTGACTGAGGTTAGGTCAGTTTTGACAGATTTAATGTAACAGAAGATAAAGAGATTCTTGTTTTAATACCACTCAACTTCCAAAGAATCCTGATTTATTGATAATGAGCAAGAAGAAACATTAGAAGAGGAAAACATAGTTGAAATGGGCCCACTTTAAGCAAGTAGTGAATAAATCTATCAGCAGGGCTCCATCTTATCAGCGACTGTGATTGAAGTCCTCCTGCCTGGTGTTGGCCTGCCGAAGGCATGTCAGCGTGCGTCGTGGCTTGATCCCCTGCTGCCAATCTCCCAAATGCTTGTTCAGCACCCTGCTGCTCTCCCCCCGTTTTTAAAGCGCCCCGTAACATCTTCCAAAGTCTGTCCACCTGCTCTTAGTGATTGAACAGCCCTCAACTATAAATCCCACCGAACCATTCAGGATTATCCAATAAGGATTAGACTGTGACAGACTAGAAAGGGGTTACTGCAAATTTCAAATTGATATAACTATAAAAAGTGAGCTTTTTTTTTTTTTAGTATTAAAACCTTGGCGAGGATGTTATTCACTAAGGCACTGAAACAAAATGTAAAACTATGAACCACAGAGTAAGAGAGTATATTAGATAAGAAACTCAGGTGCTGAAACACACACACACTTCCTGCCACCTTTACTTGGTAATTCAAACCCACAAATCTAAGCAGTGCAAAGACAACAGTGGCTAAGCTGCGATGAACAGCTGGTTACGCCCCGAGGAGCCGTCAATCAATGCAAACAACAATCCCCAAAAATAAACGGCCTTCCAAAAGCCGGTAAACCTTCAGTGGCACGTTTGCCACTACAAGTGTTTAAGTGCATTTGTTATTTCAAAAGTGGCTAATCTCTTCAAGTAGCCAAACGCTGCCTGAAATATAATTCTTGATTAAGAAGGCATCAAAAATTAAGATCTTGTACCTCCTCCTTTTATAGCAAACTAAACGAGACGTTACCACAAACCAGTCATGGTTGTTGGCACTGCATGTTGTGATATGATAACCACAGATGTTACCTCTTCACTCAGGTTAAACAAGGTGATTTCAGGATTATCTAACACTGGTGTACAGAGCCCTGAGCATGTGAAAATACATGAGCAAAAAGTAAATATTTCTTGTTTAAGGACACAAAATTAATATTTTAAAGTGAGCATCACAAATCCAGCTAGACCATCCCAATAGTTGCCTTTATAAAAAATAGCATACAATAAAACAACCCTGCAAAATGAAATTACTTAATAAAGCAAACTCGTGGCACAATTACAAACTCCTGCTCATATTTGACGTGCTTTTTCTCGTAATACTTTCTCACATATAGAAAATACAAATTTTGGGAATCCTCACTGACCTAAGCAGGAAACATTTAAACTGGTTTAATGACAAAATAAAGGTAATGTGTCATTTTATAAAGTGTATGCAAATATTGGCTTTCAATCATATACGCCAGCCTAATACCTTAAGCTGTAAGAAACAATACACTCTTATCTTTAAGGGTATATGTCATAATTCTTTTTTCTGCATTAAGAAACTAAAATTCGCTCAAAGTTTATCAGTTTGCATCTCTCATGCCCTCCTTAGTAGATCTCCATTTAATGATGCCAGGGAAAGCTGTGATCAGTTCCAGTTCATGTAAAAGACACAGTTGTTAAGTTTAACGTTCTCTAATACATTAATTCGACCCACCCAAAGCACTGCTTTCTGATTATTATCTCCCAGATGCAGAGTTTGTCCACTGATAAAAAAATAAAGTGCACAGATTAAGTGGAAACAAAAATATTACAAACAAATATAATTATTAGTACAAATAATTAAACTGAAATTGTAGTAATTTTGTAATTTTGGCGACCTGTCCAGGGTGTACCCCGCCTCTCGCCCGCAAAGTTAGCTGGAGATATGCACCAGCACCCCTCCTGAACCCTTTAAGGGACAAGAGTTTTCAGAAAATGGATGGATGGATGGATGTAGTAATTTAGGTTTATCTGTGGATGTGCAGTGTTATTGGAGCCACAAACTATTATTATTTTTTGCACACAGTGACCTAATAAAATCCTGCTGTATTGCATTGCTACTTCTTAAATTATTTAGTTTCTCTTTCCCATGCATCCGTCCAACTACATATGTTAGGACTACAATTAAAGCCTCCTGATGGCTTATCATGTGGGTGATAATTATAATGCCTGCTAATTATACCAACTATCTTCCTCTGCTTTTGTCCTACTAAAACCAATGTCATTTAGCTCTAACTCAGTGCATGTACGTGCAACGCGGCCTACTTTCTGCACAGCTGATAGGAATGCAGAGAAGGCCACCTTGCCTGAAGAGAAGCTACGCTACACGGACATTGTTTAGGGCTATTTGTTTGTTCCAAGAATAACATGTCTCTTTTGTGGGAACTGATCATTGTGTGCAGTGGATCAGTCTTTTCCTGTTTGCAGTAAGATGCAGTAAAATTGTTTGAACCGGTTTATTATGTTGCCAAAAGCACATTAGGAGAGCTTCTTGACTACAAAAACTGCCAGGAATAAAAAAAAAAAAAAACATTTGAAATGTGAAGGGCCATAATTGGGCCAATTTTTTTTCTTTGATGTCTTTTTAAAATGTAAATGAGTCTGAAAATAAGCAAAAGGAACACCAAGATATCTTAAAAATGCTATTTTAACTTGAAAGCATCCAGCTGAAAATGGCGACTTTTTAATATACTGAAAGATACAATGGGAAAAGGTTTCAAACTGTGGAAGCTCCAGCTTCAGAGTTTCGCTTCTTAAAGTAAATAAACCCAGACATCAGATTCCTGCTGAAGATGAAGAGCTGCTGCAGCTCCATTCATGCAGGTGGAAGGCTCTGACCCTCGAGAACAAAATGTTGGACTCTGAAGCTGAAGCAGCAAAAGCACAATTTTTAACCACCTGGTTAGAACCAAAGAGAGAGAGAGAGTAAAATAACCCTGAAGGACATCAGCTCCACATCAGTTTATTGGTCACAGTGGGAGAAAAATTCTTCTTATTATTTTTATATTTTTATATATTATATTAGATAAATTGCTGCAATTTATGTATTGCGTCATCAAGAAGGAAAACATGTTTTTGATGATTAATTATCACTGCCCCAGGGTTGAATACTGAAGGAAATTTAAAAACTTTTAAGAAATAAATTAAAAATCTCAGATTTACCAACACCGTAAGATGGATAATTAAAAAAGCAGGATTATTCTAAAAGTTTTCATCATCATCATTATTATTATTAGTTTATTTTCAACCACTCTGGCGTGAACGTGCCATTCATAAGTCAGGAAATGGCTCCAGGGAAGGATACACTTTTTACATATTTCTTTTCGTTTCGCTTTTTTCCAGTGCCAAGATAGTTGGCACTTAAATGTTTCAGATAATCAAACAAATGTCAAATTTCAGAAACAGATAACCTTAGTAAATTGAAAGAGCAGTTTTCAGATAGAAAAAAAAAAAGCTCTCCAAACCAACATTTTTTCAAAATTGCTTGCTTTTTTTTTTAACACAAATATTCAGATAAATTGAAAACAAACTTAAGCACATAGAGTTAGGAATTTAGAATTAAATTAATTAAACGATAGCTAAAAGTGGAAGGATGTAAAATAGCTAAAATTCTGCCACCTTTTGAACAACACAGTCTCTTAGCAACATGTGCGCACAATGTCTGGTGGCCTTCTTCCTAAATTATTTGGTCCATTACCATCTCCTTGCGGTAACAGCTACATATTTCAAGTCTTGGAGAAATCAATATTTTCACTGGGAAAGCCGAAGTTATCGCAGTTTAGCATCTAAAATTGTAAAACACAGTAAGAGTTATTGAAGGTGGCCAAAATAATCCATTTATTAGCACTTCTACAACTCTTATGACCAGTGGTGCTGATTGTTTCCTAAGATATTACCAGTCAACAGTATTTTTGTGTTATAACTTAGAATGTGAGGAGAAATACGGTACAGTATATTTGTTTTTATTGCTGATAGCAACTAGCCACCAGTACAATTAGCAATTCATATATCAACTTCCAAATTGAATGCAGCGTTAATGCATTTACTGCCTCCCATTGTGGTTGCTGGCGATGCATTACAGGCAGCTCAAAAACAGGATGGCCGAGATGAATTAGTGGAATTAATTTCTCAGGAAAACCATGTGAAGACTTAGAAATAATAGGCTGTTATTATGATATTATGTACTTAATTTATAGAGCATAGCACAGGAAAAATAGACTATTCCACCTATTATAGCAAAAGTGAAATAAAGTTATTTCATTAGGAAATCCAAAGTAGAAGATAATGTCTTCTTTTGGGATACACTGTTCCTAAAGACTCTCAATCCTCTCTTGTTTCAGAATTTGTATCTTTAATACTCTGTTATCAGGGATCAGTGAGTGTAAGCTTTCAACAGAATCCATTTCAGCCAGGGTTCTTAGCCAAATACAAAAGATAAGATCCCTGCTATTATCTTCACTGAACACTCAAATCTTTTACTGTAGTGTAGAAAAGAGATTCAGCTTCAGTTAATCTAGAAAAAAAAAAATCTTTCAAGCATTGAAAGTTTGAGACCACTCTCCAGTTATCTGCCAAACCTTACATTTACAGATGTGATTGACTGGTGAACATCCATTTATTGAAGGGTGTTTCATTTCTTTTTGGTTTTCTTCACAATATCTTCTGTCTTCCTCTGCTGCTCAGAATCAATTCAAAAATGGTCCTTTTTTTAATCCTGTTTTCTCTTGGCATTCATACTTAATTGAATTTTATACATTTACTGATTAAAAAAGAAGACATTATAAATGTATTACTTGCAAGTTATCATGACTGTTGTTTGATCTCAGAGCCCACAGGACAGTTTGTTAATAACCTCTTATCAGTAATCAGCACTCTGAGAAGTTATGACCTGATTAATGCGAGGGTCCATCTCCCGCACACAGCTGGACGCACAAACAGATGTCGCTGTAGAAACGCAGTAAGATAACAGGAAGGAAAGGGAGGGCTTCTTTTCCTGCGTCATTATTTGTTGATGTATCTTTTATCTTTTGGGAAGCATCTCATCCAGATCCATCTCCTCCCCTGATAAGAGGATACAGGACCTGCCCAGGGAGGCGTTCACAACATTTCTGCAGTGTTGTGCTTCTGGATTGTAGGGTGGAAGATAGTCGCCATGGTGAACTGTGGTTGATGATTTTTTTTTTATTTATTCTTGTTTGTTTGTTGGTGAAGTTGTTTCATCCCTCTTCATGTTGGATCAGATAGGAATCACATTCCTGCTGCATGCTGCCAACTCTGTTTTTATCTTTTAGTACGTCAGAATCTATCAATGCAACAAAGTTATATGGAAAGTTTAGCTTTTTGCATTCATGCTACAGAGCTTGTATAAAGTCTGGAATTTAATTCCATCATGTTCCACGTCTGGAATATAAGGAGAAATGAAAATAAGAGCATGGAAAGCATGTTCTATTTTCAGAGTTTATTCCCTGTTTTATTGTCTAAATATTGTGCCCTTCCTTTCATTCTTCCTTTGTTGTATCATTTTGTTTTTTTGCCCTTCCCTCCTTCATAGTTTCTTCATTTGTGCCCTTCCTGTCCTTCCTTATTTTTTCCTTCCTTTTGTCCTTTCTTCCCTCCTGATTTCCATGCCCTTCCTCTCTTCTTCACTTCCTTCATGTCTCACTCTTCCTTATCCCTTTACTTTTATTCATCTTTGTGTCTTTTCCTCCTTTTTTGTCCTCATATTCTGCTGTCCTACCTTGATTTCCTTGTTTGCGTCCTTCCACTCCTCTTCCTTCCACCTCTCTTACCTTGTGTCTTTATTTCTTTCCTTTTTTGTAGGTCTCCACACAAAAAAGGACAATATTAGCCAACTGTATTTGACTTCAGCTGTGTGGTTCTGCTACTGTAAACTGTTTCCATTCACACATTTATAGGACACCGATGAAGGCGCTGCACAGAGTTTTCCCTATGGGCCGGGTTAGTTACTTTGTGTTGCTGCTCTGCTTGCAGTTCAGTAAAACTTCTAATTGTAATTGTAGAGATTTGGTTTGTGCAGCCAAACTGGTGCAGAAACTAATTAAAAATTTTGTTTGTTGTTGTTTACATGTCGATGTTTCAGTGGCCGATAAGTTAGGGATCGTGTTGGAGGAGTTTTATGCATGTGTATAACATCCACCTCTTAGAGGTCATCTGTCTAGATATTATCAACAAATTTTAATGTCATTGTGAAGTTCAGTCATCTCTGTCACATCTAATCGGATTATAGGTGAAGGAAAACATTGATCAACGTGTTATAATTCAATGTTCTGCTGTGTAACCTTGAATTCTGGGTTTTATGATTGCAATTTTGATGTTGTTTTCAGCTAAACATTGCTGTAGACTAAACATCCACTTCTCATTATTATATTTTTTCTTAAATACCAATAAATAATACAATAATTGCTCATCCTCATTTCTGTAAAATACCAATTGTTTGACATCATCTTAATAAACCAAGTTAGAGCTAAAAACATCTTCAGTAATATAGCACATCTCTTAAAGTGGATTATATATTGCTCCTTTGTTTAATAAGCTCATTAGAAGGGTTTTTACAGAAATGATTTTTGTTTGTCAGGAGGGTAAAAGGATGCATTGGCAGACAAGTTAAAAATAAATGTAATCATATGTTTGCCTCACTGCTAAAGAAAAGAGGCCCAACAACCAAGAAAAGTCATGAATATTAAGAGAACAATAAGAAAGTATATTTGTAAAACCCAGTATCCTGAGGCTGTTTATGCTCATCACTGCGGTGGTCTCCTCCTCACATCGTCTCCCCTCTGCTACCCGGCTCTCCCCTCACCACCAGCACCAAAAGATGCTTATCACAACTCAGGCACATTTCATTTTAGCTGCTGTGTCAATGGTCATACTTTCCCTGACAATGCAATTCAGCAGCATTCCATTTATTTTAGTGTTGGCACCAAGAAACCAATCATGTTCACTGCAAAGACACTGTTCTTTCCTATTGCAGAAAAAATATTCCCCCGCCAGTCTAAATCACTGGGTTGAAGTATACCACTCACTTCTCTGGCCATAGGTATATAAAGTCCAGGCCCTAGGAATTTTAGACTTCTTCTGCTAACATTTGTGAAAGCGTCACTCTCAGGTGCTCAGTGAATCTCAGCATAGTACTGTAATAGGACTCCATTTTTGAAAAAGGTCCAGTTAGAAAATGCAATTAAACAATCCATAGTAAACTGTTGGTGAGATTATAACAAAGTGGAAGCATGTTGGAAAGACAGCAACTGAACAACAACGTAAAATAACATGTAAAATAAGTGAGACCTGTTCAAAGTGTGTAGAACAGTACATTTCATCTAAGTAATTGCAACTTTCCATAGCTACAGGTGTCCAAATTTAGTGTTGCCTTCAGATTAGCTCAGGAAAATGCCTACTTTACCAAGTACAATGCAAATAATCACGTGCAGTCGTGTAAAGCATTCTGCCACTAGACTTACGGACGATGAGGACATATTCTCTGTCTGGTGACCCAGTGGAGGAGTCTGGGTTTTGCAGCTGCAAGGAAAAGAACATTTGTCTGGGTACATTTTGTAAAGTGAAAAGTTCAGTGCAGAGCAGATCACATCAAGAGTCAGGTTTCACTCCAGCTTAAGTGAAAGAAACACTTACTGTTTCCGCATACCAATGTATGTATGACATGGGCCATCTCTTCCAACATCAGTGTCTGACCTCACAAATGATCTTTAGATAAGACGGTCAAAAATGGTCATAAACACACTCCGATACTTAGTAGACCAGAAGCTAAAACCCTATGAATAAAACGAGAAATTCCTACGAGTGAAGGCATACAAGCAAAAACATTTACTAATAATATGTTGTAAAATGTACATGCTGAAGGCATAGACATAAAATACCGAATACTGACATTTTAAAACACCAACTTATTCAAAATGAGAAGAAACAAAAGTGTTTATACAGTAGACCACTGTGATAATCACAAGGGTGGTCATGCTGTGACAAATCTGCACATAAACATACATTTCCATTTCTGTGCAATTTGTGATAACTTTCATCTAAGTAATTGTTTATATCCATAAAAAGTGTGACTTTACAGCTGGATTAAAATTTTAAAAAATCATTGAAGTTTTTGCCCAGTTTTTTTTTTTCATTAAATTTTTGTTCTCTTTTTGTTATTTGTAATATCACAGAAGTTTCTTACAACATTTTTTTTTTTCAATCTGTCATTACAGGGTATTGTTTGCAGAATTGTGGGAAAAAATACACTCTGCTGTGGGGAATAAGGTTGTTACATAACAAAACATGGAAAAAATCTGAAGTTCTGTAAATACGTTTGTAACATACATGTCACTGCAGTGTGGGAGAAAACAGGTCTACAGCATGCAGAAGGGAAAACATGCAAATTCCACACCAGCTGAGATTTAAGCCTTCTTCTTCTTGCAACATTGGCCTCTCAATGTTCAAAACATTAAGCAATGAAGTATCTGGTATTAGTCAGAAATTTGGCTCTGGATTAATTTGTGTACTGGTAATGTTAAACTGGAAGATTTACTTCTTTGCAAGTCTCCGCCTTAATCCAGTCTCTGATCAGTTAAACTGTGTATGAACAGGAAATGCTTTAAGAGAGGAACAAAGAAACTTTTGATGTGCTCCTTAAATCCTTAAGTGACAGTTTTGGACTCCATACACAGACTGTAACTCATGAACGCAGTAAATAATACATTCGTATAGACACAGTTTCCTTTTGCCTCAGTAAATTGCCAAAACAAACAACTTTTAATGGGAGATGCTACCTTGCAGAGAGCTCAGCATCCATCAGAAGTTAAGGATTTTGCTCAAGGGCATGTCAATATGTGGATAGCAGGAGAATGCATTGAACTACTAACCTATGATATTTGCCAATAAAAAAGTAACAAGGGTTTATGCTAAAGTAAATGTGTGATCAGCTTGTTAACAATGTAGAAAAAGAGAAAGTTTATTATTTATTATGGTTTTTCCAGCTGTGCTGGTAAATAAGAATCATTAATATATTTCTAACAGTATGTTTCTTTTGCATTTTTGCCTCAGGGTTTTTTCAGCATCTAACAGCTGTCTTTGTGTTTCATCTCAACTTTTTATCTTGTTGCGTTCACAAGTCAGTATTTTCATAAATAAAACTACGTGTGGCCAATGTTCATTTCTTTGCGTGGCAACATGTGGTGTTATCTACACAACGTTTTATACAAGCATTAACAAATTAAATCTCATTTAGTCTCTCATTAGCAGCGGTCAGTAGGTGAGAGCATGGGTAGATGTTTGATCAGTCTCCCATTCAACACAAGTGCAAATATTTAATAATCATACATGCACACACTCAAAATAAGTAATTTCAACAACCAAGATAACCTCACATTCATGTCACCCATTTTGTCATGTATGTTGAAGAGACTTCACATGCATGTTAGGCTAGCCTAATATAAATGTAAATGCAGTCTTATTCTCTCTGAGGGGAGGTAATCAGAGCCTTTAAGGAAAACAAACTTGATGGCAATAGATCTCTGGGGATGTGGCGATGTCAGCTGCAGAGGCGATGTTGGCAGCTCCCCTGAGATTTGTACACTTATAAAAACAACACTGCAGAGATGATGTGTGACACTTACCCGATGCTGCCAGACTGATCGCTCACTCCAGAACCTTGAGCCCATTTCTGTAATATTTCGCTGTCTACTCCTTGACGATCAAGAGAGTGCATGTAGCCACCAATAGCCGCTGCAGCAGCTCATTTTGTTTGGTTCAGCCTCAGATTTTAAAGACGACTGATTGCTGCTGTGCGAGTCATAGCAAAAATATGCTACGAAATGAAAAAAAAAAAATCGCGGTGAGAGAGCTTTGACAGTAAAGTGTGAAAAAAGCCTAATCAAGGTCTAGCAGACACAATATTCATCCAGTCCTCTGAAAGCCTCTAGTTGATAATAGCTGCTCATTTTATCCTTCAGCTTTACTGCATAAGAATCAAGTCCTCAGTCATATTTAACAGTGCATAGTTTTTGTCCATACTGTTATTTATTTAAACCTATTAAAGAGACTTAAAATGGGCTCTTTCAAAGTTATTCTTAATGAAAGGTCCTTGGAGAGGAGATGAAAGAGAGGAAAGGGAAGATTGTTTCTATTGTGAGCTTAAATAACACATTTTCAAACTTATGGAACTTTATTTTTTTGATAATAGAAAGCCTAATTCATGTTTTTTTTATTTCCCCTTTATTTGTCTCTTTGAAAATCAATTGAAATCTGCCAAAAGACTACATGCATTTCATGCCGTATCATAGCACAAAAGAGCAATGATATACAAGGAAAACAATTTTACACCATAAAACACAAAAGCCAAATTTCGCAGTCAATATAGCAATGTATTAACTGTAAGTGGCTTAAAGCATGTGCAGTGTTCCTGGGTTATTGTCTGTATTCTGAAAGAATTTCTGAAACGACAAGTGTAATGAAAGAGCTGAGCTCGCTTGCAGCCGAATATTGAAGAGAAGAGGAACCAAAGACTCATTAAAAATCAGGGAATCTATGAAAGTGTTATAAAATAAACTTCAACTAATTTTATGGCGTACTGTGTATTGATGGTATGAAAAAGGCTCCCTGTGAGAATTTTTCAAGTGGAAAGAACCCAGTGAATTTGTTACATTTACAATAACAAGAAGGAAAAGTGAGTTCTAGTTTTTCTGTATAATTCATCTGGTCTCATCAGGGTGTTTAATTTTCATCTAGTCATCCATTTCCAACACGCTGATGCCTGTCGCCAGCAGACAACGAGCAAGGGGCAGAGTCTGAGGACAGGTCGCCAATACAATGGTTTTGTTTAATTTACAAAAACAAGAAAAGGAGAAAATATCTAAGTTAAAACATACAAGTAAGAAATATTGCGAAAATAAAGACCTATTGATTTTATTCTTGTAATAATAAATTAGGCATTAGCAAAAATAAACACCTGTATGCAGCGTTGGTTTTTAAGGAAGCTGGTTTATTGCACAGAATTTTTTGCCAACATGATCTTGTTAATCAGGGTTTCTGCACTGGTTATCGGCTAGAAAGCCAAGTAAAATTTTAAATTAATGCTATCCTTGGGGGATATGCACACCAGGAAAGTCCTTCGATCCGCTTGTTTCGGAGTTAAACGACAAATACTTAAAAGTAGGTCTTGGTTCCTTCATTAGGGGTCAAAACATTTATATTTATATTATGATTACTTTACTAAGACCTTAATTTGCTATTATTGTGGGGATTTTTGCCAGAGCAAATGTCAGAGCTCAACTTCATTTGCTGTTTTAAGGGTTTCTGTGCCTTTTGATCCTTTAATCTCTGCAAAACGTGTTCTATATAAATACAGAGAAGGAAGTTGGAAATTTTACTGTCATCTGTTGGTTTTACTGATTAACCTTCCTCCAGCAACTATAAACTTTAAACAATCAGTACTGTTTTCTATACCCAGGGTTTCTCCTCTGTAAGTCATTTCAGATTGAATCAGTGGTTTTCTGCAGGAAACACAAATCAGTCCTGTCTTCATATGTTAATCTGACTTGAAAATATATTCAGTTCAACTCAAAAGGCAAGCAAAACGATAATGTGCTTATGGTGACTAAAAATAACATCATCTTGAGTTTATTGTTTTTGTTGTTTCCTGTGTTACTTTGCTCGTATCTTTTTATATGACTTGGTTCAAACTGTTTTTAGTTGTGTTTTTATTTGAGTGTGTGTGAAATGGAAACAGATGAGACTCTTTATCTGCCATGTGTGCAGATTGACACGCTGTGTATTTTTTTGAATTAGGATCCAGTTTGACGATTTTATCTGTCAGATTGGGAGTCAGACAGACACTCTGATCCTTTGCATCATTGCACTACCTCACCAGTCCTCCCCTTTACCTCCCCCTTTCATTTATACTTCTGAGCTTAGATTGGAAACATCTTGACAGGGGGCATAATTTAGGCGATGCAGAGAAATCACATTGCTGCGCTATGAATAATAGATTATACAGATTTATTGATGATGCTACAGGTAATAATAGGTTAAGTGGAGGCCTGTCAGAAGCTTTGAGTATTTATTTCTGTTTCCTTGTCTCTTTTTTTCCATCAGTTCGCTACCTACTGAGGAACAATGTGAGTCCAGATCTCTGTAACGAAGACGGTCTCACTGCTCTGCATCAGGTAAGATCAGCTGTGTCCATTTGTTCCACCATTTTTTTTCTCTTTTGAAACTGATTTTGGAGTCTCGATGAGTATGAAGAAACCACAATAAAACAAAGCATAGGCACAGATCTATATTTGTAGTTACTTAAAATGCTTTGGGGTGCTCCTCTTTAGCCCAAAAGAGCCCTAAATTCACAGTGTTTAAACTACAGTGGAATGGTTAAGGTTAAAGTATCCAGTCATATGTTAGTACAATCTAAATCTATCTGAAAACTGACCGAGATTGAAGTATTCTGTAATTAATTCTGTAAATTATTATTATACCATAAAATAGTAACAAAAAACACTGAAATTGCGGTTCTAATGGAAAACAAATTTAGTGAAGTTTAGAAAATTTCTATAAACCTGAACCTTGTGATGTTTTTCCTTTTTGTATCTCAGTAGTAAAAGAACCTTGAATTGTTCATGCTAAGGTCAAGTATGAACTTTTATTAAATCATTTTTTGCCACAGTGAATAGATATAAAGATGCATATTTTAAACTCTGTGTAGGAACAAACCACATTACCACCTTACTTGTCGTCTCAAGACGTTTTGTTGCTTTGAACATATAAATACAACACAAGTTTTCTGCGCAACAATTTTTAAGGCATTGCCATTCAAGTAAAATGGATGGTTTCATGTAGAAAGAAGTGTTCAGGGTTTCTGTTCCTGAAAAGTCATTTTTAATTCTGAGGAAATTAGTTCATTATTGGGAAAATTAGTTCATTTCAATGTAGGAAACTAATCAAGGACATCAGGCCTATTCTTTAGACTAATTAAAATCATTACTGGTATTACAATCAAAGCTTACGAATTAATGCTTCAGTTAGGAAACAAACATTTATGTTTCCATCTGAAAACTGAAAAATGGCACCTGTCTGGGAAAAGCTATTACCCAGCATCCGAGCCGATTCCTCAAAATGCAGCAGCTGGAAAAAACACTTTATTTCCTGTGAAGCTGCTGGATGTGCATGAAGATGCTTCTATTACAGGGGGAACCGTTCTGTTTGTTCCACTTAGGCTAAAATGTCAAATACCGGCGAGGCTTGAAGCATAGATCTAAATGCTAGATGGATTTAGCTTTATTTTTAATAGAGTGTCTGACTTTCACAGGAATGGTTCTTTATCTTTAAGATCTCTGAAGGAGAAATGTTGATTGCTTTCTATCCCTTCTCCATCCCTCTCTTCTCATTTGGTTCCATCCTTTTCTCTCTGCCTGAGCTAGCGCAGTCATATCTCTTTTCCCCTCTGGCTGTGCAAAGCCTAATATTCACACTCCAGCCGGGAGGCAGTGAAATGAACAGCGGAAGAGAAAATTGAAGTCCATCAGTCACCACTGGTGAGGCTGCTGTTTTAAACACGGCCAAGAGATCGGAATGACCTTTCAGCTTCCAATGTTCCTGATTATACGCTGTTTGGATGGGCTTGACTTCACGCTGGGTTCAAGATTTGACCCTTTTAGAGTGTAAATTTCACAGTAACTGCCACACATATATTGTCCAGAGAGCACCAAATGCAAAGGACACTTGGATTCATTTCCTAAAGTTTCAGTACATATCCATAAAGAAAACATTTCACAATCTGCTAGTCTGAACAGTTTTGGGTCCCCGGAACATGAGGAATAATGTGATCACAAAAGGTAACATAAATGAAGAAAGGTGCAGGATCTGTTTCTTTAGATGGTTTGTCATATCTATTCAGGCCTGCTCTCACCTCTTTGATATGAGGCATTAATAAAAAAAATGGCTTCCAGGGTCAGAGCATGTACCACAACACGCACACAATGTGCAATACAAGCAATCAGAAATAAAAACTCCTCAGCATTTTTTCCGCTGTGACCAAAGCTACATGAATGCCTCTCTAGTCAAAATAATGTGATGGATTATTTGTGTCATGGTTATTTTAAAGGCCACCAGCAAAGCAGGATTAATGCTGCTGGAAATCATCCACGACGCACATTCAAGACTAAACCCCACAATTATTATTCATGTCCTGGTTTATTGTTCCTTTTTTCCCACAACTCCATTTTTAAAAAGGGTTTATTGTGTGATTTGAGTTTAAAAAGGCAAAAACGGTTTGACATTTCAATGCTGCACAAAATTACCATGAAAAATAACAAAATGCAGTTTTCAAATGTTGATTTAATTTATAACAGAAGAAAAGAATTCAAATCAACCTGGCTCTTTGTGAAAGAGTAATAGACCATTAAACTTAATAGGCCAAAGATATTTGTTCTACGTTTTTATGTTTTGGCCCACATGGTATTTGCAGAATTATTTTAACTAATTACAGGTTTCATCCTTGCTGGAGTGTTTTGTGCATGAACTCTCTGTTTAGAGTCATGCCAAAGCTTCTCATGTCCAGACTTGAATAAATTGCTGATTTGCTTTAGTCTTTCAAAATATAACTGTCTGTGGGCTTATGACAAAGATATGGAACAAGTTAATTTAATGAACAAGTGAAACAGTTTGGTTATTCTAAACAGATAAGAAAACGGTCCAAATAAGTTGAGTTTAATGCAGTTCCGTTCAGTGCTGGATTCATTTGTGATATGTTCCACTTTTTAAATCAAAAGGAAAATCTGAGTAAACATGGAAATTTAATCCAGTAGCAGTTTTCTTTTGTCAGTTACTGCTCCTAAATTCACCTGCCTCATGGTGTCTTATATTTTAGCGACCCGGCTGTTATGCGGCTGTAATCTCTTGTATTTTGTTGCGTGTGTGTGTGTGACCCCTGTGTGGCTGTGTGTGCACGGTGACCCAGAACATCACTGTTGGAGCCATGTTTGAAAGCATTCATTTCTGCAATTTTAGTGCTGAAATACTTATGCAGACATGACAGACTCCACAGGCTCTAACGGATCATCCGCAGAGTTTAATCATGAAGTTTTCCCTCTGCGTTCCTGTGTGGTTTTGGTCTTTTCATCAGTAATTCTGCTCTGCATTATTTCAACGTTTGAGCAACCATAAGCTTTGCAGCATCATGTGCTTAAGTCTTGACTTACGACCCCTTTCATATACAACGGTAGAGCAAATTATTGTATGACTCTAATGAATAGGAAATTATGGGTTTCATATTTATTTTACAGTTGAAAATATGAAAAGTATAACATGCACTTTCATATTTAAGTACACAACTGTTATCTTGAAGGCCACCTGGAGTTTGACATATATACTTTAAAAGGGGATCAGAGTTTAGGCTGCTGAATAGCAATGCACTTCAGACTTTTCAGACTTTATTTTCTTTAAACATTTAAAATCTTCTACCCATATTCCATTTATTTTGCACTTTTGCAACACATTGTATTGGTGTGTAGCATAAAATCTCATAAAATAGGGCAAAGTTTATGTTCATATTTAAATTGTTCTCATAGAGTATGAATCACAAAAGACACCATAAATTTGTGCCTTCATTCTTCAGAGAGGCACTTTTTCTTCCAGACAGACGAATAACATTGCAGGGTTGGCTCAAATTGCCCTTGAGTTCAGGTGTTCCTCTGGTGTTTCAGCTGCTTGTCAATGTTCAATTTAACAATCTAGCCTTCTTATGTCTTCTCTGCCAGTAGCCGAACCTTAGATTCCCATCACTCTTAGTGATTTGCACTCGCTTGTTAAGCTTTGGTAAAATTTAAAGTCCATTTAAGCTCATTTCAGTCTGAGCTGTAAGCTTTCTCACCTGGCCCTGTGCCTCTTAAAGCATCACTATTTCAGCTTTAGTGCAGTCTTTGTTGCCTTCAGCCATCTCGGCTGTGGCCTCAAACCAATTTTAGTCATTTAAAACTCCAAGTGTCAGCCTTGTTTCCTCGTCAGCCTGCTCCTTGCAGTCCTCTCTACCCACAGATGACACCCGCCAAGATTGCTGCTGCTGTTTTCCAGCCACACTGGGATAATCTGAGCTTTTGTTTGGACCACACTTCCATCCCTTTGTCAGTACTTTACATGAATTGCAGATTATTTCTTTCCCTTTTTCTTGCAAGTTTGTAGATTGAAGTCCTTTTTTTCTTCTTGTAGAAAAACTAAGCAATAATCCTAGCATTTAGCAAGCAGGTGGCCTGGTTTTTACGGGGTTTTTTTTTTTCAAAAAGAGATTAACCTAGATTTTTATCTGGCAAGTGGGTTGCTAATTTCTAGGTTGTTTTTGATAACATCTTTCATGCAAAAGCCATAGGCTGGACTTTCAGGGTGTTGAAATCATTAGTTTTTTTTCTGCAGTTCTTGTTAAAAGTCTTGTTCTTCTCTTTTTGTGATGGTTTTCAGGTCGTATTATGTTTTAACATTGAGAATGTGTTGAGAATACTACAGGATCAGAGTATGATCATGTTTGCTTGTTATGAATTTATGAAATTGCCAGTTAGACAGCATCAGACAACCACACGAAAATACTGAAATAAGGAAATACGTGACTCATTCTCTTCTGCTTTGAACCTGGTTTTTCTTTCCGCTGTGAGCACAGGAAGCAGTCGACATATTTAAACCGCCAGTTCTGCTTCTGAACGTACACAGATGCGGTCTTCCTGCTCTTTTTTTTATTTTTATCATGCTGATCTCAGAATATTCAGTAAATAATGTCATTTAACTCTTGAGTAGAAGTCTCGATTTCCATAGCTGAGAAAAGTTGAGTGACAAAGCTCAGCATTTCAAAAAGACATGAAATTACAACATTTGCTGTAGAAGAATGATGAACTGTTTTTTTTTTTCAATTTTCCTGTTTTTTTACATGAACATAAAAAAAAAGCTAACAAGAAAAACCCTGCAGAGGAAACTGATTTCAAACACTTGTATTTATAATTTAGTTTTTTCGGTCTATAACCAGAGACCACAATGAGGGTAAGAATGTGGAGATCTTGCATGTAAAGTTTATGTTGAAATTTGCATTTTCAACACAGACTTCAAATGAAGCTGTGTCATGGTTCCTCTCAGACAGTTTAGCATCTGTCTAAACTGTCACATCAAAACAAGACTTTTCTTGTGATATGACTTTTTTGTAGTTTCATGGGTTAAAATAGAAACTCTTAAGTCGTTATTTACATCGACACCCGAGGAAATGTGTTGCTTAGAGGAAATATGTCAGTCGTGTGTCATGTCTCATTTCTCTCAGTCATTTCATTCCTTTGCTTGTGTTGAATGTATTTGCCACCCACCACATTTTGAAATAATAAATGTTTTGTGTGAGTAGCTTAGAATGAGCACAGCACCGTTTCTGCTGAGTGTTGTTTTAGGTGGACACAGTTTTATATGAGCATAGGACAGCAGAGGTCACAGGTGCAGCAAAAGAGGTGATTTTTTTTTTGTTTTAGAACAGAAGGAAATAGTCTGAGCCAAACATTCCTCTTGAATCTTTTACATCTGACTCATTATACAAGCTTGTTCTATGCATTCTCCCATTTGACATTCATGTGTCTATTTGTGTCTGCTTTTTAAAATATCTTTGTTCCTCTTTCGTGTTTTTTTATTTTCTACTGTGCTATCACTTCTCAGACATGACAAACCTCTGGAGATTGCACCACAGCTCATATTTTGTGTAAAAACCTTGTAGAAGGAAGCATCCACTCTCTGCACCAAAGACGTTTTATGATGAGCGTGTAAAATGCTGCTGCTATTCATTCTAGGGGCTGCAGAACAATTGAGGACCATTCACAGATATTAAATAGATTAATGATCTTATTAGTTTTAATGTCTGCTCCTTTCACCACCTGTCTTTAAGGGATAAAACAAACTATTGCACTTCTTTATCTTGATAAAATTCTGAATTTATTCTTTAGTTTACAGCCAGGGCGTAAATTCAAATTCAAGAATAGTTTATTAATCCAAAAGAGAAATTAAATGCTGTTGTAACTCATTAATATAGATATTGTCTATCTCTTAAAAATCTTCACATTAGAAAATTCAATGTATTTTGTTGTGACTTTATGTGACAGAACAATACAAATTAAACAATACATAGGGTTATTCTTTGCTGTTTTGTAGAGAAAATCTGAGATAGTCCTTTGTAGATCTACCTGCAACTCTCTAGAGATATGTCTGAGACACATGGGACAATCAGTCGGGTTGGCTGACGATGTTACGATGATGACGACAGAGACCTCTAGAAAGGTTTTTATTTTGAACCTTTGAGTGTTCATATCATGTCTGGCTCTGCCCTTCTCTGACACAGTAATCTCATCCTTCACTGCTGCTTTTTGCAGTCTCTTATTTTCTTGTTTTTCTATCTCAGTCTTTGCTCGGTGGCTTGACTGAGCCACACTCACATCAACTGGCTCCGATTTAGAAGAAAACAACAGTTTGTCTGACAGTTTTCATGGAAACATCTCCTCCCAGCCTCTCACTCCGCTTAACAAGGCTTCCTCCCCCTCCATGCCTTTGTCTGTTTCTCTGGATGGGTGTGAGTTCTGGGTGCTTTTCCAGTTTTGTCTGGGATCCAGGAAGCAGCCCACACAATGGCTGATGTGTAGGAATAGTGTCTCCAGCTTGGCTTAATGTGTTCTCAGTTTTCCACCCAGCAATATGCCACTAAAGGTCTTGTGAAGAAATACTGTCTGACTGTTGTTTTAGTCAGTCTTCGTCTGTGCCACACAGATGTGAAAGTTTTTCTCTAAAAAACATCAGATAAGCACAGCAGTTTTCACATCAAGTTAAGAGTGACTCAATAAAAAACAGCAGCTTCAAACATATTTTGTCCTTCCTGCTGTTCTTCAGTCTGTCAATATTGATATAAAATATCCAAGAGGGAATAATGTGATGATAGATGTTGAAAAATAATGTAACTTTCCATTACCCTAAATTTTATACTGACATCCTAAATCAGTTTTATGACAGGAATATTCATCCCTCGTTTTCCCCCCACACAGTGTTGTATAGACAACTATGAAGAGATGGTGAAGCTGCTGTTGGACCGTGGAGCAAACGTTAACGCTCAGGACAACGAACTCTGGACGCCGCTGCACGCTGCTGCGACCTGTGGCCACGCAGGACTTGTCAAAATACTCATCACACAGTGAGTCATGTAGAAACCTCAGTTTAATGGATGTGTCTTATGTCAGAGAAAAAAAAGCACGACTCTGCTGATGTCCAGAAATGTTTCCTCCAGATCCTTAAAGTTGGAATTTTATTGTTGTAGTTTAAATTAATTCTGTTGAAAAAGCTGAATAAGTGGAAATGCATTTAAGTTTGAACAGTTTACACAAACTCTCTGAAGACATGAAAACCCCAATCTGTGGTTGAGCTAGATATGGTTGCAAACGTAAATTGTCATACAGAAGTCAATGTAGTGCTTAAGGCCTTAACTAGTAATTAGAGAAACCAGCCAGAGATCGAAATGGGCCACTTTTCCATTGATTGGCTGTGACCATTGTTTGGCAGATCAATAGCTGAAAAAATATATTTTTCCAAATTCATTAAATGCATCAAAATAAAAAGTCCACAATTTTCAGTCCATAAACATAAACAAAATCATAAATTGTAATGAGCAGGGAAAAGTCTAATCACTGCATCTCAATCTTGTGAGTGATCAAGATGATCAGACATTAGAAAATTTTAAATGTTTGTATACAGCTAATAATTTTAAGAGTATATAAAGGAAAACAATTTGTTCAGTTAAAGGGTCTAAAAATAACTTTAATGTAGCTGGCACTTATGCATTTTTTTTACATGAGTAAAATGTTATCTACTCCAGATATTGAGTCTTTAATAACATGTAATATGGATATTACTTGAAATAAGTTAAAGCATCCACACCTTTAAACAAATATTATAAATGTTTAATAACTCCTATGGTTGAAAATGCCAGCATTCTTAAAGGGTTAAAGAAAATCTTTTCTTTAAATGCATTGAGCTCAGCTGTTTTCATGCATGAGTGCCAGATATTTTCTGCTGAATGTGCAAAGTAGTTTAACTGGGCTATCTCTGCAGTTGGAGGGCTTCTCCAGCACAGCCTTCAAAGGGTACATACTGGAGAAGCCCCTTAACCACCACTAAAATACAGGAAAGGCGCCTGAGTTGAGCTCAAATACTGCAGAAAATCACACAAAAACTTTGCTTTTGGAATCTATGTAAGGATGAGCTACAATAGCAACAAGGAACTAAAATGCACACGACAGAGCAGCACCAAAATAAGGAGGTACACGATGATGAATACTTACTAGATATAGTGATAAAATAGTTTAGGTAGCTTAGGGATTTACACATCCGGTTTCTGCTCAGAATGCACAGTTATTGCATCAGTTATAATTGCTTTGAAATAAAAAAAATGTTGTAATAAGAATCAATCATCTTCTGATTCTAGCAATAAACTCTTAATTATTAAAACTCACTAACCTCCAAAACTGATCGTAGGAATTGGATTATTATTAATTTTTTGTATTGTTTTAATGTACAGTAGCTGTAAATAATTGCAGCATATAGCATAATGTTTGGCAGTTGAGCTACATTACTGTTTGATAATAGGTAAGTTTTGTTTTAGATCAGATTTTGTGAAGCTTTTTTTTTTATCTTTACTTTTATTGTGTTTGCAATAAATTCAATAACAACATTTTGGGTTAGTGTTACCCATTACTAGTTTTATATCTTCAAGTGGAAGAGAAAATTCAAAAAGATTTTTAATCAGTTTGAAGCTGAACTTGAAGAACCAATAATTGCTGTAAGGGAAGGCCGGCATTCACAAGGCCCATGTAGAAAATATCAGCAAAATATCAGCACTGGTGCCTTTTTAAGCTGGTTTGTTTTTAGGTTTATATGCAGCTGTGGATAACAAAAAAGCAATTTTTTGAAGCCTGAATTCATTTCCCTTGACTGCTTTGTAGGAAAAAGGACAATTTTCTGTCTACAAAAATTACACTGGCTTCACTATGGAGCGACAAAATGGATGGTAATGTATGTAGCAGTGGAGGAAAATGCAATCCCACTTTAATAACGTGATGGAAAATAGGATATAAAAAAAGACCAAAACAAATAGAAAACGGCAGAAATATGTGATTTCTTTAAAAAAAAAACAAAGGATACATTTGACATATATAATGATGAGTTCTGTCCTGTCCTTGGACATGATGTCATAGAAGAACAGTCACTGATTGACTTGCCGTCCATCTTTATTATGAAAGTGCTTTTAATAATCCAGTAGTGCTGACACAAGCTCCTGTCTTCGTCAGCTAAATTAACCGTGAATGGTCGGGATAGTGTGACTCACATGTTGACATTTTTAATCAGGATTTAATGAGATGGCTTTTATTAGACTTTAATTACAGCTTAATGAAGATATAACATCAAGATATGCGCAGGCACAAAAGGCAACCTCAGAGAAATGAGAATAAACTAGTAACACCCACATTGTCTCTGTTTATGAAGACAGAAAGCTGTACTGAGCAAATATCTGTTTTATCATTTTATTTATATTATTGATGTTATTTAATATAATTTTTGTCATCAAATTACTTCTTTTCTTACTTTTTAGGTCAGTGTGATGATGAGCTTTCAGCATTTTTTAACTCACCTATGGAGAACATTTATCACAGCTGAAGCTTTCATTAATATATTAAACATTTTTTAGTGTTTAATCCACACAGTATCTTTTGCAAATGAATATTATATATTTCTCATTTCCTGCTAATTTCCTACAGTGGTGCAGATCTTCTGGCAGTCAACTCAGACGGAAACATGCCCTATGACCTGTGTGAGGACGACCCGACACTGGACATCATAGAGACGGCCATGGCCAACAGAGGTAGGGTGTGAAAATGAAAAAAGATGGAGAATCTGAAGCAGAGACTCAGTTTTGAGTCTAGCTAGAATTAATGGTTTGAATAGACTGCACAGGATTATGTCATCGACTAAAATACCACAATTTTAATGTTTAAGATGATCTTACTAATTATTTTTTTACCAGCAGTAATTCATCAACTAATCTTCTTATTGCTGAAGTAGTATTAAATACTGAAATTATGCCTTCTATTTCTTTGGCTTGTGTAATTTCTACTCTAAGCAGTTTTAAGTTAAAAGAAAATAGAAAGACAAGGAAAGAAAATGACATTAAATTATGAAAAAGATTTTAAAAATTAAATATGTTTGCTGTAAAGCCATTCCAACAGAAGGAAGGGATAAGCTTATAAATATTGGATAAAAAGTCTCTCAGACCTTCACTGCAGATTTTTAAGTAAGTATAGTTATTTATCTTTGGGGAATAGGTTTAAAAACCTAGATATTTTACTAAATAACTTAAACCTTAGTACTAAGCAACTTCAAGTCATTTCATAAGTGGAATAATATACAGTCTTGTTATCCCTGAAACAATGGCTGGAAACAAATGAACTAATATCGAGTAATTTGCATGAACAGAAACAGAGAGATACAAAGAATAAAAGGATAATAAAAAAATATAGGCATTAAATCAAAAAAGGATAAAAATAATTTGAAAACTCTAAAATGCTGGTAAATTATTGATGTCCTTTCACATTCACAGCATGTGAGTGGATCATGTTTGTAAATAAAGTGTCAAGTATCTCATTATGCAATGGATCAAATTTTATTGATGTAAAAATGTGAAAACATCTGCATGAAGATCAAATCCCCAAAACTGTCTTTTCATAGTGGCTCTATTTAAAGCACTCGCAACGTTCATGTATCAATGTGAGTTGATTCATTTTAATATCCCTTGTGTGTAATTACCATATGCCTCCAATAGTGTGCCATGAAGAAAGTGTGTGTGCTTGTGTTTATCACAGAACTATAATCTGAAGGGAGCTGTTAATCCCCAAAGCTGGACTCTGCAGAAAACACCCAGTAGGAGATGTTGAAATAACCTTTAATGGTTTTAAATAAGTTTAAACATCACTGATGCAAATATTTTTCTGTATCTTTCAGAAGACTTCAAAACAGTACTCAAATGGAAAATGTTTAGACTGTTGATGTTATCTCCAGCATCTCCCTTTTTTTAATTATATTTTGAAATTAAATTACTTCCTTTACTGTTATGAAAGAAAGGGGTTTTAAATAACCTTTTAACCTCTGGGTCTGACTATGAATTTTTTTATATATATTATATATATTTATTTATATATATACTGTATATATAATGTATATATATATATATATATATATACATTACAGACCAAAAGTTTGGACACACCTTTTAATTCAATGAGTTTCCTTTATTTTCATGACTATTGACATTGTAGATTCACACTGAAGGCATCAAAACTATGAATAACACATGTGGAAATATGCACTAAACAAAAAAGTGTAAAACAACTGAAAATACCCCTTATATTCTAGTTTCTTCAAAGTAACAACCGTTTGCTGTGATTACTGCTTTGCACACACTCTGCATTTTCTTGATGAGCTTCAAGAGGTAGTCACCTGAAATGGTTTTCACTTCATAGGTGTGCCCTGTCAGGTTAATAAGTGGGATTTCTTGCCTTATAAATAGTCATGAAAATAAAGAAAACGGATGCATTCATCATTTCTTGCAGCTTGAAGTAGTTTTTGCACTCCTGCTCTGTGCTCCACAGGTACAGATTGCAGAAAAAACCAGCAGCAGAGCTGAGACCACACTCGGCTTTTAAGAGTCTCGCTCAGATTTAGGACCGGCTCTCTGGGTAAACTCCTAATATATTCACACCTCGCGCGTTCTGTCTCTCTCGATGGGATGCAGATTAGGAGGCTGTATATTCATGCTGCGGCACAGTAAACAGCTGCAGCTGGCGCAGTTTGTCTGTGATATTAGTGAGAGAGAGCTCAAGGAGAGCAGTGCTGACAAAACAGACTGCAGATCAGCAAAAATGAAGGAGGGGGGCGTGTGATGTGTTTCAAATAAATATCTTGCTTTGGCGAGATACAGCTTTATTTGGCTTGGAGTAAAATCCACATAAGGGCTTGTCAATGTTTAGTTTGTTTTTCTTGGGTAAATAGTGACATTTACAGACTGTCATGTGTGACTACAGCTGGTAAAGGAAGAAAATCTTGTTGGCAGCAATTTTGCATTTAAGAAGACTAGATACATGTTCTTTGGCTGCTGAAATATAATCTGCTGCAAGAGCAGATTAGCATTTTGTAGATATATTAGCAATTTGGCTGAGTTTAGTAAGTTTAATGAGCAAAAATAAGCCCATTGGCTTGCTTGCTGGACTTGATCAGAACGAGGAGCATCTGCTGGAGGAACGGAGATTGCAGGAAGCTCCTGCCACCCACCAGGAAATAGTTGGCCTTTAAAGTCCATTAAACACAGAATTTTTTTTTCAATACTTGCAAATATGGAGTTTGTATAAACAGGATATGGCGTTGTGTCGTATTTACTGCAGAAACAGGGTGTGAGGGGAAAAGTGTTTCCTCTTCCAAAGAGGATCTCTGAAGGTCTTTGTCTTTCCCCACAAACTGACTTGAAGATATTTGGATATTTGACCTTTACAAGCATTGTTGTGACAGAGGAATCTTAGTGCTTGAAGGGTAATACATTCTGAGATTGTCTATCATGATTTCTTATTCTTCTGTTGCTGAATTACAGTTGAAACTAGATATTTACATAAACTACATCTAAAGACACATGACCTTTTTCTTACCAACATTAAATCAGATTAAGCATTTTTTGTTTTACCTTAGCTAGGATTATCAAAATTATATTAATTCCCACAATGCCAAAATGCCTGATGGTTAATAAATGAAGCAGGTTGTCAGAAATGCAGGAGCACCACAGGGGACTGTACTCTCATCATTCCTTTTCACTCTGTATATGTCAGACTTCCAGTACAAAAAAGATTCCTGTGATCTGTAGAAATACTCAGATGACTCTGCATTCATCAGGTCTGCCAGAAATTATCAAGAAGCTGAGTACAGAGAGTTGGTGGAGCGCTCTGTGGCATGGTGTGGGAACAATCATCTTATTTTCAATGTGAACAAAACAAAGGAAATGACTGTAGATTTCAGGAACATGAGTATGTCGAGCTCCGTTTCCACCATGGAAAGTTGTTGGAGGAGTATAAATACTTTGGTGTTCACTTGGAAAACGGACCGAAGTGGAAATGCAACAAGTTGTCTATTAGAGATAGAGCAGACTTTACTTCTTGGGTAAGCTTAGATCCTTCCATGTTTGCAGCAAGATGCTGCATGTCTTTTATAAGTCTGTTGTGGAGCTGCTATTATCTGTTAGAGCAACAGCAGTAGAACCAGGGACTTAAAAAGGCTCAGCAGTTTGGTAAAGAAGGCTGGTTCTGTTCTGGGGACGACTGAGAAACCTTTGGAGATGATGATGTAAAGAAAGAATATCCTTTATTAATGACTTTGGTGCAATATTTTAGATACTGCGTTTCTTTTCTGGAAATTTGTCCTATTCCTCCAGACAGAACTGGTATGAATGAGCTTTACTGAGTGTTTTGTTGCCATCCCTGCAGCAAAATGCTCACACATTATAATGTTCTTGGGTTGTAAGGCTCTCCCTCTTTTCTCCAAATGTGATGATGGTTATTATGGCTAAACACTTCAATTTTACTTTCATCAAGCCAGTGAACAAGTAGCCAAACTTTTAAGGTCCTTCTCCCTAGGTGCATTTTAATACTATAATCTGGCTTTCACACTGTACTTGCATAAAGGTATTGCAGCAATTAAGAAATTTAAATCAACTCAGACTCACACATAGTGATTAGAACTATAAGAAATATGGCAGGAATCACATCTCTTAAGCTGACTGCTAAAATCTGAATGGTAAAATGTTGGTTTGCTCTGGAAAGAGGTGAAAAGAACCATCTTAGTTGACACCTCAAAGTGATTAAAAGCTCAATGTTTCATGTGCTTCTACACTGAAATTTAAATAAAATCAATGAAGGCAACTAAGGACATAAACTTTGAGACTGAATGTCAGTTAGTGTACTGGGTAAAAAGCAAGCTACTTTGAACTTCTTTATACTGTATACTGCCTCAAGGGAGTGAGATTTTCATGTAATCCTCAAGCTTTTTAAAGGTTTTTCAGTTTTACTTTGAACCTCAGCTCCTTTTTTTGCTCATTTTTTTTGCTTACACCGGCTTCTTGTAGGTGATATACAGTCATACTAAAAAGAGATGTCATCTCTCTGTCAGTTCTGTGTAAATTATTTGATCTTCTCTAGATTTTGGATCTTATTAAAATTCAAACATAATTTAATAACAATTTAAAATTTTGTGGAAAAACCCCTGGATACATACAAAACAAGTAGAGTGTACTTTCTTTTTTACCATGGCTGCACATGTGTAGGTCTGTGGGAAGTTGTTTAGCTTGTCTGCATGCTTGTAAAGGATGCAAAGGTGCCCTTCAGCATCCAAGTAAATGAATCACTGGACTGCTTGGTGGTAAACATCACTGTGTGGAGGCAAGAGGGTGCGGGAGCATTATAAATCTTCTTCATATTCCCTCAGATAATTAAAGGTCAGAAAATCTCTGTTATAATAAGCTCTGTCTTGCAAACAAGAGCAGGGTTAATAGCTTTGGTTTTCTGTTAACCGTATAAATGGGGCACATGATGCCACCTTGTGTTGGCTGGATTCTGGTTTGGAGCCAGTGATGGAAGCACAAACAAACTGGGGGTCTGAAGAGGGTGAACACACTCGAAAATGAGCTTCTCGGTGTACAAAAGGATCAGTGGAGCTGCAGAATGCAGATAGCGGTACAGTAGGTGAGAAGAATGATTATTATACTGATCAAAGGGAGTCTAGCTCTGCTAATTGCTCTTGTAATGTTCTCTGCACAGCGGTGGGGAATAAGACTTCTATCTCCAGAGACACTGCAGGGACAGGCACACACACAGCCTGTCCCCAACACACAGAGCCCTTAATATGCAGCATCGACTGATCCGACTCTGCCTTGATCCTCCCCCTGTAGAGAAGAGATGATCTGCAATGAGTCGCAGTGATAATGAGGTGATCTCTACCTGTATGTGAAGAAGACATAGTCCAGTTGACAAGCCACAACACAAACAACTTGAGTGTTTTGATTCTTCCTTAATTAAATTGTATCTGGCCTTAACAAGTCACATTTTTCTATAAAGATGTGTCTCTTATGTTTGAGACACAATATGGGCTGACAATAGTTATTGGATCTCTTACGGGGTTTTCCACCAAAGTGCTTGACCACATAACTATCCACCCATCCACTGTCTATATCGTTTGTCCTTGCGTGGTTGCAGGTTGTGCCTATCTCCAACAGTTATTGGGCGAGAGGCATTCAGGATAGGTGACCAGTCCATTACAGGGCAACACAGAGCCACAACCATGCACACACATACTGATCCCTAAGTGTGTTAATTTAGAGAGATCAGTTGCTCTATTAGTCATGTTTGTGGAAGCCAGAGTACAAGGACAGAACCCATGCATGCACATGGAGAATATGCAAACTCTATGCAAAACAATCCCAGGCCAAGATGAAAACCCAGGACCTTCTGACTGCAAGGCAGCAGTGCTATCAGATCATATTTTTCAAGTGTTGTGAGTCTCAGCAGTAGTTTTTCACTCCTGACACTGGTGGCAGTGCATCCTTAATATTATGTTAAAGTTTTGGACTGCTTGCGCATATACATACAGTATATACATTATATTTAATATACTGTCACACTGTATTCTTATCTTACCATGTAAGGTTGCGTTACTTTTATACTTTTACTAAGCTCAAAGATATGGATCACATTCAGTCAAATCAAATCTATGTAATGTGTGCAAGATTTAAAGTTGGCGGTCATTTTGCATAGTCCACTTTTATCTCAGTGAAGGATTTAACATTTACATTGTGCTACAGCACAAGCATAGAGAGAGTTATTTATTGTCTGACACCTTTTATTTTTTTGTCAAAATGTATTGATTGCCTCACCATCTGGTGTATAAGAACCCTGCTGAATTAATTAGAAACGGTCGGAAAGCTGACAGTTGGAGACAGTTAAAGCACTCAGCATGATGAGGTGAGCGAATCTTCATCAGTGCCAAGAGAGTATTGGTATATCGTTATATAAGTTTAGGTGATTCCACTGTGATATTTGTGCATCATTTAGGTAAACTGCAAAGAAGTGTGAAGTATATATTGTATCTTTAACAAGATAATTAACCAAAATATTGTAATTTTGCAATAAAAAGCCTAGTTGTATATAACTGTAGTCGGATTTAGAGTGTAGAGTTTTTGTTTATTGTTTACTGTAGATGTAGTGAAATCTATTAGACCAAAATCAAAGGCAAAATACAAATATTTGCTCCCATCACAAAGTTGTATTTACAACAATCTCATTCCACGAGGAGCAAAAAAACTGATTTTTTTATAAGCCGCTGTGTTTTCATTATTCGTCCTTGAATTAGAAATAGTTTCCTCTTTTATTACATGAGTGAAAAGATTTCTCTTATCTTCAAGCTGTTGCTCATAAAGGCCAAATCCCTCAACAGGTATGCATAATTTGGGATATTACTAAAGAGAAAGACTTCAATTCAAGTACAAGTGAAAACATAAAAGAAGAAAAATGTGAGGGAACATGAAACCAACAAAAAGCACTGATTTATATGCTTCTCTCGTAGAGACTCTGATTGTAAATTCAGTCAAGCTTTCATCACAATCACTCACTGAGTCTTATGTGGATTCCTGCTGCAGCCAAGAGTGTGAAATAAACTAGAGGTTTATCTTTAAATACCTTCGGTAGGAAGGTGGATCCTCAGATGAGTGGATGGGCTTCTGCAAGTCCGTGTCATGGGAAAGGTCATAGAGCTGAGACCCTGACAGTAAACTATGCATGGTCAGGTGACACCTGTTGGCTTCTGCTTTTTATTTCTGGAGCAAATGCCACTTTTATAGGTTTGTTCTCCATACACCTCCATAAAGAACTTTTTTTTTTTTTAGCTTTTTTTCATATTATCCTCTCTTTGTAAACAGTTTACTCATTTATTCCATTCAAATATTAAAGACAAGTGAAATTTGATATTTCTTTTTCTTAGAGCTGTTGTATCATCCCTGCAGCACATTAAAAAGTAGAGCGTGTTGCTGTCTCTTTATATCAGTTTCATTTAGTCTGGAGCAATTTAAAAACATGTTACTGCCAATTATAGATGCTGTGCTTGGAGGGTAACGTTTTCCTGGTCTTTATTAAGCATGCTTCTGTTTGCAATTTGCACAGGCATCACTCAGGAGATGATCAATGAGACACGGGCTTCCACAGAGAGGAAGCTGATGGGAGACATCCAGGAGATGATGAGAGTAGGAGATGAGGTCAACCAACAGGACTCTCAGGGAGCCACGCTGGTAAGAAGTTGCTCACAGGCATAACTAGTTGGCAGTGAGGGTTTGTCTTACTTTAGGATAATTTGAAATAGATCTTTCCATGTTAAAATGTAAATCAGTGAAAAAAAAAAAGTTAAGTAAATATTTACTGTAAAAAACTAATGATGAGAGTACTGAAACCTATGTATTCAGTGCAACTCTTCAGCAAACTACTCCTCAGTACTACTAATAACAAGGTATTACAAACCTCATACATGAAGAGTATGCAAAACCTGGTTCTAGTGCTGTGAGGTGCAGCTCTGGATTTATTAGTTTACCAGTATTCTCACCCACACCACTGAGATATGAAACATGACCTAAAGAACAAGATCTTAGAAGCAAACATTCCTCCATTGAGGGCCTGGGATCAGCCTTCAAGAAAACCTCAAAAGGTTGGTGCAGAGACACGGCTTCCTCATATCAACGTTGTTGAAGAATCTGATCAGGATGCGTTTAGGACACACTCCTATGGCGGTATGGTTATCTAGAGACTGGACTTGATTTTGCTACATCCATTACCTAATTATTTAATTTTGATTAATTACATAGATTATAACACGTTACATATTTTAACACAATTAATAACAGCATTTTTACATGCAAAAGTTCCAGCTGCAACCTAAGAATCCCCACATTTTTGGTACACCCATAAATCTGATGCACAAGTGACATCTGCAAACAGCAAATTTCAATTAAAATGGGATTAATTGCAATTAATCCCATTTTAAGCTGTTGTCGTGAATAAAAACTTCTATCAAGTTCCTCTGCTAATTGAAAACTATGCAGTAACAAAGTACACCAATACTTCTGCTTTCATCAAACGCAGGAGGGTTAGTAGCAGCTGGTTCCCATCTATCACTTATATTGAACCACAGTCATCAATGCAATATCAATATGTTCAATGTTTCAATTGAAAAGTGCTACTTAGATGTAATACTTTAAAAGTATTTAAAGTATAAAGTAAAGGCTTGCACAGTTTGTATGTTGACATGTAAGATAACTTTTACTCCCTCTGGTGCTTACATTCGATTGGTTCTGAACAAATTTGTGTTGATGGAAAAGAAGAGTGAGATGGGATAATAGTAACTGATATCATCATCTCAATATTCATCAATATTTTCCATAAATATGTTTCCTAATATTGTGCAGCTACACTTCTGTTGAAGCAGACATTTTGTCCTAAGCTTTTGTTCAGACTATTTTTTTCCTTTACATTTACTTTGTACTTTAATGCTTTTGCTGTTAGATCAGTTAATTTGTGTGAAACCAAATATGCTGTTACATATCCTAGTTCCCTAACACTGATAGTCCAATAAGGAAACAAACTAACTGGAAAAAGACTGTCTGAAGTACAACCAAAACAGATCTGGAAATCTGTCGTTTTGAAGAAAATGTGAGTCATTTGGTTGCGGACGCAAACTGAGCTCTCCACACTGGACTTCAACAGAGAGACGATTAAAGAAATATGTATAAATATTCAGTGAATTTCTTCATTACGCCTTAACCTTTTCAAGATTATATTCTCAACAGCATCGTCTCAGGAGGCTGTAAAACCTTCCGAGCTAATCAGGCATTAGAGGCTCATTAAAACCTTCTTAAGGCGAATCAGCTGAGATTTAAAATCCTCTACACATACGCTGATTATCTAGTGGTGAACATCAGCAATGTAAAGAAGCCTGACGCAATAATTGGTGCATTAACACTAGGATGGTACGGTTTTCGAGTGTTAAAAAGCTATGCATGTCAATAATCAATGTAAGACCATTTCAATACAGCATAAAACAAATTAATGTTAATGTATTATAAAACTAGCCATTTTTGCACACATTCTTGTTATGTGGATTAACAACTTACAGACTCTTTGGAACAGAGTTTGACAGTACTTGTTCAGCTAGCTCAGCCATTTATAGAAGGGGTGCACTTGCAGAAAGACTGAGAAAGCTTTATTCACTCATTAAATCAGTTTTTCAGTATTCAGAGGTGCACTGAATTAACTACTTCCCCAACATAGCAGATCAGTGCAGTTAAGCACTGAAAAGGGCGTGCAAAGAATCATCTACATTTAATTTCCTAAGAGGGATGTAATGTCAGGGACCTAAATAAAGTCTTCATTACGTATCAGGGATTTAGCTACAATGTGGAAACATGGTGACTGATCACTGGGTGGAAATAGCAAAGTAAGGTAGTATCCCAAAATAACCTTGTTAAGCTTTTTATACTTACTACAGATTATCTATTGGACTTCCTCATCCCTTTACCTCGCATCCTGTTAATCTTTTTTGAGCATGATGAAGCAAAATGGAACATACCTTATTAAAATCACTGGCAGGAAAGACGGGGAAAAAATGGGAACTGGTTACGATGGTATGTAACTGTAATATTTTGCTTTTCAGTGATATGCATTTTGTGTTGATTTTATTTAAGCAGTAGTGATGTTCATGTCTTGTGGTCTGACTTGGCTAAAACAAGGATGAACTTCCACAAAGACATGGATGTTCCAGTGTGGTGCAGAGGACTGACTGGTCCACCCAGAGTCCTAATCTCAACTTAACAGAGGACCTTTTGGATGAATTAGAGCAGAGACTGCAAGCCATACCTTCTCATCCAACATCAGTGTCTGACTTCACAAATGCTCAGAAAATTGTCCAAAAATGTATATTCCTATATAGACACTAAAAACCTTTTGAAAAGCTAAGCTAGAATAGCTGCAAAGGAACATTTGGTGGCAACCTGGGGGTGACATTTCTGTTTTGTATGGAGTCCACCATATGAGCAGTATAAATCTGAATCTTGTTTTCTTTGGACAGAAAACTACTGTGTTTTACAATCCAAAGGATGCTGGAAAAAGCTTGCACTTGTAAGATCTTTTGATACTAATTAGAGCACTTTCATATCTACCCATGCCAGCATAACAAACATGTTATCTTGTTTATTATTAGATTTGAGGCAATTCCACAGTCTTGGCAACTCCTTAAACAGCTTGAGATATTTGTCTTGCAGGTCAAAAGGGACCCATTACCATATTTACCTGTAGAAAAAATACGCTAAACTATCTTTTTCCAACTTTAAATTTGATGACTTTTCCTAAATTGACCCTGTCATTAGAAAAAGTGATTCTTTGTTTTTGTTTATATTTCCATGTGGGCTGTACAACACTAGGGTACAAGGATTGTCTTATGGGTCATTTCTGACCCACGAATTATAAAAGCATTTAAACACCAGAAAAAGAGTTCAAAGGCCACACACAAACTTTCTTTAATACATATACACACACGCACACACCTGCACCCCACCCACACACATGCACACACCCCCATATACACATATCAAAGAAACTGGATTGATGTACAAATTTAACTTGCATTTGACCTGTACCTGCCCTCTCAACCTGCAGCTAACCCCTCACATCAAGCTCCCAAACACAACAGTAAACAATCTCAGATATAATAATAAAAACAAATTAGGTATAGAGAATTTGAAGGTATGCTGAATCTGAGTACTCCTAGTTGGTTCCTTGCTGACTCCATGAGTAGACGTTTCACTGCCCAACAGGTGCTACGTTGTATATTTGCACATACTGTCCTACATGGGACCTTGAGCATAAGAAGTTGAACAAATTCTTGTGCTGAAGATGTTCAACGTAGGAGCATCTTCATATGGTGAAGAACATCTTCATGCTATGAAGATTTTCTTGAATATTTTGTGTTCAATGTGGGAACTTATGTTCAACATAGGGTAGGAAGGATAGGATGATCTTCATCTTATGTTGAAGATGTTCAACATAAGAACATCTTATAAGTTCAACACCTTATGTTGAACAGAAGATGTTCATCTTGTATTGAGAATGCTCAGCATAAGAACACCTTCATGAGATGAACATCATCTCATGAAGATTTTCTGTACCTGCACTCTCGATCTGCAACTAACAGATGTTCAATACCTTATGTTGTGCAGAAGATGTTGATCTTGTGTTGAAAATCTCATATAACTATGAGACACAACATAAGAGCTGATGTTAAATTGTTCACAAAATCAAGCTACAATTTTTTTGTTGTGTTACAAGAGGTATTTTTATAATTCAATTCCTAAAAAAATATAAAGGAACGAACCATTGACAAAAAAGTTCCAAATTGTTGATTTTTTGTTCCCTTCCAATATAAATAATTCAGAAGTAATTACTTCACATTTATATAATTACAATAATGAAACCTTTACTATGTAGAAGAAAACTGCTGCAACACTTGGCTTGTGGTAAAAAAAAAAAAAAAAGAGTGCAATACTGTTTATTGTCTTTTTGTATTGTATAACAAAAATAAATGATAAAAAAGGAATTACCGGTAAATTGAGTTGAATTGATAAATAACAGATTGTTTCATCATCCAAGATAGATTTTGGATTTAAAATTCAATTAATTAGCTTTATTTTGGGGCTTTTGTTAGGGCGGCTCATTTTTGACCAGTAGGACAAGAGGAGTAAACAGAATGTTAGGATCGCATGAGGGTGAAAGACTTTTCAGTTCTCCTTGTGGAGCCACAAAGACTTTATTAAATTATTTTACGTAACTATTAATGATCATTGAGACCTGCTAACTGGCTTTCATGTGCAGAATCACTCTGCACTCATTAAATTTGTGAATAAATGATGCTAAGTGTAAAATAGAGAATCATGAATGTACTTCCACTTCTATAAATAATTTTCTGACTACGAATCGAAATTACAGGGTTAGATCACTACTTTACAAACATGAATCAAGGTTACCTTTAATTTTTGGGTGAAAAAATTGCTGCTATACACCCAGCAGAAATTATGAATTGTGGATATTCTGCAAGTTTTTACTTTTTTATGCAAGAAGTAAAATTAAGCAGGAGAAAAGAAAATTGCAAAGACTTAGATTTTTCAAAGCATATTTTAAAATAATAAC
Organism: Xiphophorus couchianus; assembly: GCF_001444195.1. Classification (NCBI taxonomy): domain Eukaryota; kingdom Metazoa; phylum Chordata; class Actinopteri; order Cyprinodontiformes; family Poeciliidae; genus Xiphophorus; species Xiphophorus couchianus. The sequence continues at coordinate 10,322,140 of NC_040247.1, forward strand.
TTCTTTTTTCCTCTAAAAGCATAATTTAGATCAGTTATTTATGACAAGTTAGTTCACAATAAAGATCATCTGAAAGCACTTTAAAAGACAAGTTCAACTCAAATCAATCCAAATAACTGCAGAACAAATGAGTCATTTAATCAGATCACATTACATTTTATGCAATAAATCCAAATTTCATTGTATTATAATCAAATTTAGTTGCCCTTTAATTGTAAAGCAAACCAAAGGAAGCCCAGCTAATTTCTTTGAGCATTTCACTTTGTAATCCATCAACCTGAACAAGCATGTGGTGACAGTGGAGAGGAACCACCTCCTTTAAACAGGAAGAATCCTAGTGAATGAGATGAGAATAATGACTACCACGCATAACCAAAGCTAATCTGCTCCTCTCTTGTGAGCCTGAAATCTCTGTTTCCTGTATAGTTCATAACAGACCGCCTGTGTTTTTTCATTCTGATTATAATAAACTCTCTATAAACCTCCTTCTTGAAACAGAAGGTCTCAGTCACTCGCTGCATCAGCCAATAATCCTAAAAGCAGACAGAGATCAGCTCTCCATGAACTGGATGACCCCAAAACATTCCTCACATGCTTCTGTTTGCCCTTTTCAACTACATGGTATTTCTCAATTTGACCCTTTGGGTTTTTTTTTTCCTTTTCCTGGTACCAGGTGCTGTTTTTGGTTTTTAGGATAACTTCAGTCCAGGTTTGAAATGAGCTAAGCCTGAGTTGATACTCGGAAAAAAATACAATAAAAAGTCCAAAGAACTTGCTTTTAAATTTTCCATTTTACATGCACGTTGGCATGGAGTGACTAAATTACATTGTGTGTTCTTGATATTGTGTCTTGTTACAGGTTCAGTATATCCATGTACAGAGATTGCAAATCCAAAAGCATGATCTATAAGGTAAAATGAGACGTTTCCCCTCTGGTGTATAGAAAAGGGCTCTAAAGTGCAGCTGTATTTATCCTTTGAAGGTGTCAAGTACTTTTATCCGCAAGTCTGTATGTCAGAGTTATAACATTTATACACACACAAAAACAAACCAATAGAGATTTTATGTCTCTGTCAGCTTTACATGTTGTTTCCATAGTACCAGCTGATCCTGCATAGGTGAGGCCACCTGCAGGGGACAACAGAGTCAAACTCTAAATAGAAAAAGAAAAAAAATGTTTTAATTGTATTATCTTAAATAAACAAAATTCAGTTCCCTTAAAAACCCAAACTGTTTAGTTTAATATTCTTCCATGTTTTTTTGGTATTATGAAATGAATAAACAGATTTGTGTTAGCCGCTTGGCGCATCAAAGAAAATATGCATGTTATTTGTATTAAAAGCACTGGAAACCTTCTGAAGGTTATATGCCAACTTCCTATTGTTCTCTTCTTTATAGCCATGACTTTCAACCCTTTGATTTTTGAACAAGTTTTACATGTTCATGTGAATAAACTTTGGATATTAACTGAAGCAAACAACAGACTTACTGTATCTATTTTCAGCTGAAATGTAATCTTCACATAGTTTCTGAACATTTTTGCACGCCTATGAAATGTTTTTTAATGTCTGATGAGAAGAGTTTTGAATTCAATGGCCTGACTTAAAACTCTGTTCTGCTCTTTTTGTGATCCCTGATAGCAACCAGCAAAACAGGAAACATAACAACCACAGATATGCTCGTAACAATAACTGATTTAATTTTTGTTGCTTTACTCAACACTGATTGTAGAGCCTTTTGATATATTTTTTAGATTGAAAATGGACCACCCAAATTTACAAACCAGTAATTTTTGTACTTTGTTGCAAAGATTAGTTTGCAAAAATCTTTGTGCATGGAATCTTAAGCCACAATGTATAAACACTAGAGCAAATCTGCTGCATATCCAAGTCACTTGAGAGAAATTTCACAATCATCCATAATCCGTCTTTGCAGCTCCACATTGCAGCAGCAAACGGCTACGTTCAGGCTGCAGAGCTGCTGCTGCTGGAGGCGGGGGCTCGAGTGGACCTGAGGGACTCTGATGGATGGCAGCCTCTTCATGCGGCAGCGTGCTGGGGTCAGGTAAAGCAAACACAGCAAGAAGCATGAAGAAGATGAGCATTCACATTGAGCCGTTGGTGACATTTACTCCTGTGGTGGTTGTTTCAGATGCATGTGGCAGAGCTGCTGGTGTCACAAGGAGCAAGTCTCAGTGCTAAGACCTTCCTAGAGGAGACACCCATCGGTATGTTAAAGAAGACAAATCATCCCTGCAGGGACTTCCTTACGCTTAAGATAAAGGATTTAGTCACATTATGAACTGGTTTAAAAGTTTTAAGGAAAGCTAACCCTTTTACTTGTTGTTTGTTGCCTTAATCTTAATTAAACTCATGTCCCTACCCAAGCTGACATACAGTGTGCGTCATCTTTGTTACTTAAGATCTGTGTGAGGATGAGGAGTTCAGAGCCATCCTGCTGGACCTGAAACACAAGCATGACACCATCATGAAGTCTCAGCTCAAACACAAGACCTCACTGTGCAGGAGAACTTCCAGCGCAGGCAGTCGTGGGTGAGTACTGCCCTCTGCTGGTTCTAAATCTGCTACTGCATGGTTTGAGTTTGATTTAGATGGAAGATAAACATAACTTTCTGTTTTTTATTTATTGTAACTTCGTCTGTGTTTACAGAAAAGTGGTGCGGCGAGCTAGTTTGTCAGACAGACACAACTTGTGTCGCAAGGAGTATGAAACTGAGGCCATCGTGTGGAGGGGAGGAAGAGAGGAGAAGGAGAAAGAGTCTGATCAGGACAATAATCAGGTGGGAAGTTGTTCCACTAATAAGCTAATTATTGTGGTATATTTTTCCCTCATGTTAAAATTAGTATTTTTAAAAGGCCAAGAAGGATAACCATCTGTCATAAATGTCAGTTTGACTGTTGGGATGTCAAGATATTAAGACTTCCTCTAGCAGCCACACAGGAGGAAACCCACAAAGGAAAAACAAAACATTATAAAAATACTCAGTCATGAGCTGAAGGGTAATTTTCTGCAAGATGCTCAAAAAAGTTATGTTAATAAACATGAACCAGGGTCGCTTAAAATATATGTATTTTAAGTCTCTTTTTAAAACATTTTATGAATAGCTGCATTTTCTACAAAATAAGTACATTGTATAAATAAATACATAATAAAATTAATTTCTAGTATTTTTACTTGACTTCCTCTGGACAAGATCAAGTGCATAATTGTGTCTGAAGAATAATTGTTGATTTTTGAAACATGAAAATCTGAAAAATGTGATGGGCATTTGTGTTCATCCCCCTTTATTCTGATACAGCTAAATACAATCCAGTGCAACCATTCAGAAGTAACCTAATTAGGAAATGAAGTTCATCTGTGTTTGATTTAGAGATTTTGATATGGAGAGGAGGTAGACTTTTATCAGGTCAGCAACCATAGGGTCATAGAGTCAGAGCTACAAAGGAATTAGATTAAAGCAAGTCCAGACCAAAATAGCATTTTTTTTAGATTTTTGTTTGTACAAAATGTTGAAAACCATATATCTTTCTTTCCACCTCATCATTATGTTTTACTTTGTGTTGGTCTATCAGGCAAAGTCCTGATAAAATACACTAGAGTTTATGGCTGCAACGTAATGAAATATGAAAAAGTTCAAGGGGTTTGAATAGGCTAAATGGCACTAAGCTACAGAGGAATCATAGTAACCTTTATCGACATTCAGCAGGTGAAGCCTGTCGTAGCTGTGGAGCCGCCAGACAAGCCCAAGACACCCACCATCCTCAAAGATGGCAGTGGCAAACAGAATGGCCTCATCACAACCACGACGTCCATGCCACCTCAACCGCCCTCCAACGGCAGCACACCGACGCCCAGTAAGGTCGCAGTCGTCACTTCCCAGCCTTCGCAGGAGGACATTGCGCCGAGGGAGCGCGCTCAGACGTTGTCAGAGTTAAAGAAGCAGAGGGCAGCAGCCAAACTGTTGAATCACCCTTTGTTCAACGGCCACCTTGGCAACGGCTCAACAGACTCCTTCTCTGATGCCAAATTTTACTCTGAGGACCCTCGGATGCCACTGGTCTCTTCCAACGGCAATGCAGTTTACTACACGCCAGCCAGCGGCGATCCTCCCCTCCTCAAATTCAAACAGCCCTTGGATGAGGAGCAGCCGAAGGCGCGGACCTGCTGCTGCGTGTCGTAGCTTCTTGATCATATAACTGTTGACAAAACAGAAAAAGTACAGAGGAAATGAGGAGAGGAAGAAAGAAAACAAAGAGTAATTCTGTTTTTGACATCCTGTTCTCTGTCCACTTTAAACTCGGTCCAGAAAAGTCACACTTCCATTCTGTGCAAGTTCTCTTGCTCAAAGCAGGAAAAGAGCAGAATCGAGTTGTTCAGAGGTACAGGAGAAACTGGTTCAATGGGCCTGAGTACATTGGTAGATTCACCGAGATTGGGCATTTTTTGAAATCATGTGAAAAATCTTGATGCAGTGGAGTCGAGAAATTCCCCAACATGATGCATGTTCCGCCCTCAAACTGAGCTGGAAACAGCCCCTTTTTGTTGTATTTTTTCAGCAAACTGTTTGCTATCAGGTCAATAAACATTTTCATGCAGGACAAATTCACAGTTCAGCTGCATCACTCTAGTTTTTGTCATTTCTGAATGTGCAGGAACACCATGCTGGTGGGTTAAGGGAAGATTGTTGAGGAACAGCAAAACGTAGCATGACGTCTTTAAGTCTCCTTTGCATTTAAACTGTCAAAGGGAATAAATACCAGAAAACAGTGTTAACTAATGGAAAATGTGTACTTCACAGTGGATAACAAACGTAAATCACCTGCACTGTTTAAAAATGTCAGAATAACATGTTGGCTACATTTCACCATCCTCTTTTATGACCCCTTAACTGACAGATCATGCTGTGTATTTTCTATAATCCACTTTGTGCTCACCCCCATAGATAATTTAAGCAAACTTGGTTGCTGTACATTTCCTTATTTATGAGATTAATGTGTAAAAAACATTATGACTCTTTAAAGTTGAGTGTATTTATTATTTGGATATGTGGAGAGTGTGAATGCAGTATGAGATGAGCACCTTTTGACATGGAAAGAAAAAAAATCAATCAGATGATGAAGAGACATAAGTTAATGTCCGACGTCTGTACATGTTGTTAAATACAAACTTGTCTTGTTAGGGTGGGGTTCTGTTTGTGTCTCAACGAATAACAGTGTTATTTGTTTTTATCTTCTTTTTCCTGGTAGCCATTGTGTGGCTCCTCTGTCTGCCACTTACTGTATTTTTATTATCAGAGATTGTTGTGAATTACTGTAAGAGTTTTCAAAAGCCAATGCTGTCATTAGAACTTCCTATAATGGCTCAAATTCAAAATACCGACTTTCTAGTTAAAATAAGACATGCAAGTAAAGGAATAGTGCAACATTTTTGGAAATACAGTCCTTGCCCTTCTCCACATAACAACCATGTATCCATCTATCAGATGGTACATGAATATATGCTACCACTTGAAGACCAAACAGTGGGGTTTTTTAATTGCCAGAAATAATGCCAAATTTCCTTTATGTAATTTATTTGTATATGGTTCAATAACTGTCAACATGATGGCAATGTCACAGATGCTTGTCATTTCTCCTCTTTTCCTTTTTTCACCTTTATAACCTTCATTGTTTTGTACTTTACTTTTCAGATACAAAATAAAGCAGATATCTATCATTTTTGTCCCTCGCCTTCCTGCCAGCGGGCAGGAAATTCCAAAAAATTAAACTGGTGAAATATACATTTATCTATAATGTTTTATGAAAATAAAAAGTATTTTTCAGTTTATTTTTATAATTCATAAAAAAATACTAAAAAGAAACATAAACTAATATGTATTTGAGTATATGGGTTTGAAAACGTTGCCAACACAACAATACTATCACCGCTACCACAGTAACTTTACATTAGTTAGGGGTTAACATTGCTAGACATGGCCAAACTCCATCCATCCATCCATTTTCTGTTCACCCTGGTCCCTAATGGGGTCGGGAGGGTTGCTGGTGCCTATCTCCAGCTACGTTCCAGGCGAGAGGCGGGGTCACCCTGGACAGGTCGCCAGTCTGTCGCAGGGCAATACAAAGACATACAGAACAAACAACCATGCACACACACTCACACCTAGGGAGAATTTAGAGAGACCAATTAACCTGACAGTCATGTTTTTGGACTGTGGGAGGAAGCCGGACCCCACTGCAGATTCACAATAAACTTAAAAATAGTATCACCCTTCTTATTTACTTCTCAGAATCTGTATTTCCAAACATGCTGAACTAATACCTTTTGATTTCCTACAGCCTCCCTGTTTCGATTGTGCCAAAGACTCTTTGATGAGTTGAAAACAAAATGCATTAGGGTTTGGAGAGTTAAGGATTTGCTTGTCTTTCATGGCCACCTGTTTTTTAGTAAGTTTATCCATGATGCTCTTTTGTTTTCACATTATAATTACCTGTACAGTGTTCTATAAGTGTACAGAGGAGTGCATAAAAATGTTTGTGTCAGTGTTCCGGGATCTGTTTTCATAGTTTGCCTTTACATGTCTGTGTTGTTGCTGTTGGGGAACTGATACAGTCACCTGTCTTAATAAACAATGTCTGCACATTCATGGTTGGAATGCAGAAAACATTCTAGCTCCCTTTTTAAGTCATCTAGTAATTATAATTCTGTTGCATGCACCTAGTTGGCCCTCAATCCTGAGATCGATTTCTTTACAATATCTAAAACGTTAAATTCTTTTAGGTCTGTTGTTTTTTTTAAAAAACAAAAAGAAAACTGAGTCAGTCTGAATCATTTCTCTGATTCAACAAAGCTTCTTTTTTTAAAAAGAAAGAAAATTGGATTTTTATAAAAGTATTTTTTTAATTTTGTTTTTAGCGACTGTAGATTTAATATTATTGCCTAAAATGTCACCTGAAGTGCAATGACACTTGAGCTTCTCCAAACTGTTAAACTAAGTCCACGTATTATTTTTCTTAAAAAAAACTCAGTCTGCGTTTTGACTTTATAAAGCGTTATTATAAGAAGAAAGGGGTCAGAATCTGTTAAACTGCCCATGAATTAATGCTTGTTCTTTCCTGCAATCCCTGTTGTCTTTAAGGATGAAATGATGAACAAAAACTACTGATTTGTAATTACTGGAATATATTGATGGCTGCATTAACATATTTTGAATAAATTGTATATTTTGAGAATTTTAAATGGTGTCTGAAATGCTAAAAAAACAAATATTGTCAATTAGGGTTTCTTCTAGCGTTAGGTTAAAATCCATCCATCCATCCATTGTCTTACTTGGAGTCGGGAGGTGCTGGTGCCTATCTCCAGCTAACGTTCCGGGCGAGAGGCGGGGTACACCCTGGACAGGTCGCCAGTCACGTTAGGTTAAAATAATATTTGTAAATAGTACTTTTTATAAACATATCTAGTTTTCACCCTTAAATGCCAGCATTATCCACCCTACAGCGGTCTTCTGTTGTGCAACAAGCAGTGATTGTGTCTCCTTTTTTTTTACACACAGCTGTTGGGATCTTTGCCAAATGTTGGCCACTCATTTAATGATATTTCTTTTCATCTTTTTGTCTGAACATCCCCTATTCCAATTTAATTCAGTTCATCTATCAATCTATCTATTGCCAAATCCCAGCAAATATTTTCTCAAGGCACTTTCTGGAGAAAAAAAATCCAAAATGATCCCCCCAATCAGTTTTATTACAACATGAGTACATAAACAATAGCTCAGTATCATGATGGTTTGACTGCAGAGGAAAATGACGTTGTGGGTTGAAAACAACACACGTGAACATTTCATTTTTTGTTTTTAGCCTTTGTGCTTCTGCTACTCGTTTTAAATGAGTGTGACAGCGAAACGCTCATTAAACAGTAACAGTGGCCTCTCAGGCAGCTCAAGGATTTGAAAAAAGGAATCCATGGAAAAACCCCAAGCTCATTTGTCAAACATCTATATCAGCTTACAGTCTGTGATGTTGTTAGAGCAAATGAACAGAGAAATCCCCTTTTCATCTGTAGCCCTCTCAGTGGACAGTAAGTGTACCCACAACATAAAGACTGAGTGGAGAACAATGGTGCTGAAAACTCGGGTTCTGGACTGCATTAACCTCCCTCATGTTGCCTGTCTTTGCTAATGTACCTAAGCAATACTGAATCCAGGCCAGCTGGCCCTGATCCCGTTTCTTCTGTCCGCTTCATTGAAAAGCAAGGATTGAATCCAGAAGCAGCATTACAAAAGGATACCAATCATTCATTGGGGTTTATAAAAGGAGGGATGCTGAAAGAAGACAGAGAAATGCTCACAGATGTGTTGCAGCGAAGCTTGCAACTAAGCAATGGTAGATACCAGACACCGTTGAACATTTTTAGATCCAGACCCAAAATCAGAGGTGCCTTTGAGTGGTTCCTACATATCTGTGAAATCGCCTACAGTTGTCAGTTTGACCAACTCAGACGGTTGTTCAATTAAAATCCTTTCATTTCCCCTCACTGTTAATTCTAGATGAAAAAGACATCCTGACATTTATCTGCACCAGTTGATCAATTTTGGTTATTTTTTTTGCAAATTTTAGTATTATTATTTTTCAATGGTACATGTTAATCACTGAAAATTAGTTTTTAAATGTGATTAAAAAAAACATATATTTTAATTGAAGGATTGAATCTATCTTTGAATGCTGTTAGAGGTATACATGCAAAGACATATGGCCCTGACCACATTCTCTGTCTCAGGGAACTGTGGTACATATGAAAGCTTTTCCTAATTAAAATCCTAGAGTCAAGATGTTGTCTGATCTGTTTAAAAAACATTACAGGCAGATGTTTAGAGGAGCACTAACACTTTTAAGTGAAACCTAAAAAATAGGTTGAGTTTTCTACTTAATGCCTTAAAACTGAGATGTTTGTTCAACTTATGGGCATAAGTTCTAAAGCTAAACTTAGCTAAAGATTTACGTAGCTGTAAATCTTTACATAGCTAAAGATTTACATAGCTGTAAATCTTTAGCTATGTTTTTTCTACTCTAATCATTTTTGGTAATCCTGACTTTATTTTTTCCTTTGAACTATTTGAATTTATTATTAACAGAGCTGCTGTCTACATTTCTATAAAATATCACACTTAATCTGGCACTAGAGTATCAGAGATATGCAGGGTTGATTGTGTTTTGCTGCAATGATACAACAATCTCACCAAAAGTCATACTTATGTTTCATAATTCCATTAAATATAAAAGAAAATGACAAAATAATTGTATCATCTATATATACATATGATGTATGAGGAAATATGCTGCACCACAATTTTTAGTTTTGAAGGCATTGTTTGAAAATTTGAAGTTGAATCAATTACAGTTTTTATATAACTTGGATTGCCTTTACTGCTGTTGAATTTCCTGCATGTTGTCTAGGCACAACTCAAAAGATAACAGGCCAAAATGAAAGTAGACATGTTTGTTTGTAGTTCTGTGTTGAAACAGAAAATCAAGATCAAGTAGCATACAAGGGGAAAAGAACTCCTGATATTGTTATCAACGTTTTAGTAGAGTAGAAGAATGTCACATAGGAATGGTGTCCAGCAGTTCATTTTTCTGTAAATTAGCCAAAATATCTGGTAAATTAAAGCTGGTAAAAACTTTAACCTAACACATCTTCCCCCTTGATTTTCTTTTATTTGCTGTTTCCAACCATTTTACTGGGAATTTTAGCTGCCCAACAATTCTGATTTTAATGCCAAAATCAAACCAAGGAGTTCATTAGAACAGTAAACAGTACAGCACAGATATCATGTCTAAACATGTCCTTTTAAAGATGTCATAAGGTTTCTGGTGTTTAGAAATTGCATGCCAAAGAAAACAGAGGAACAACCACAACGACCTACCATCCTGTGTCAGCATATTATTACCACAATCATCTTTAAATGTGATGCAGTTAGGCCAACAGAAAAGTGCATAATTCCTAGGCTGGAATCATCATAAACACCTCTGAGCTTATTTCCCTTTTGTTTGCAGTAAATAGGTATGAAACGAATCACTGCCAGTAAAAAAGAATAAAATAAACATTTTCAGAAGCTTGGTGTTTACAAATTATTCAAACAATGTGTTTTTTTTTTAAAGATTTAGTTCTCTTTTCCTTATCACATTTGTATCTTAAACATTATTACTCTCTGTAAAACTGAAGAAAAAAAAACAGTGGAAAATGGTTGGATGAGCATGAACATTACTGTGGAAGTTATGATGTAAAGCAGAAGAGTTATGAAACCTGTCAGGCAAAGGATTAACAAGACTGTGACCACATAACACAGTTCAGTGGGAAATAAAGAGGAAGTTACAAAACCTTGAGGGTAAAATTGAAGAACAGTGGACTGCATAAATTATTCTTACAAAAAACCTAAATATAATGTCGTTATAGTTAATATAACTATGACTAAGATAGATGTGACATGATTTTCACAATGTTTTTAACATCAGCCTTCGCTGTACGTGAGCGGATCTTTCCGGTTGAACTTTATAGCTAGAAGGAACACAGTGTAATTTTTAGGTCTGGATTTTACCAAATGAGCTTCCCACCATTGAGACTATTACCAAGCAGAGGATGCTGTGTGGATCAGTTGGTACAGCATGTGCAACATGTGCAGAGGCTATAGTCCTCAATGTGGTTGTCTAAGGGTCAATTCCTGATCTGGGGCCATTTCCTACTTGCCGGCCTCTTCTCTCCAAACTATTTACTTTCAATTTAATGTTAGTCCCTTTTCATTTGACGACAACTCAGTGTGTGCACGGTGTGGTCACTTTTGTCTATATAATTTTCAAAACATGATTGCAGTACATGGTAAAATGGAAACATTTTCAATTATTTAACTGGTCATTTCCAATGTACTAAAGCCCTTAGCATTAATCAGTTCTTACACAACACATTCTTACTCCCTACTCGTCATATATGGATGAATGATCAGGTTTCCTCTAAGTCACATGTTGACGCATCAGCTACTCACTTCTCTTCAGTATTCAACTTGCAGGGTGCGTTCATTGAATGTTATAAAGGTCCCTAAGGGAGCTCCCTTGCAACACCGTAGTCAGTAACCATGGATGACTGGGGTGTCAGCCATGGTTACTGCGCAGTATTTTCAGATAGTGCACAGTTCTTCCCTGTTTGCTGAAATGCTAATGACTTGATTGCATTTATTGATAAACCCATGAATTTTCCGTCTTCAGATACCTTGTCTTCAAGACAAAATATTGTCTTGTACCTTTTACCAGTAGTGAAAGAAGAGTGTCAACTGGATCAGGCAGCAAACAAATATACCAAGACATTTTGAAAAAACTGTACAACATGACTTCATTGGGGCATTGACCACAACTCGTGGGCTGCTCATATTCCGACATTCTCCCCTATGTTCTTCTCCATATTCATGCCCACTTTATGAAGAACATTTTGCCTGTGAATACACACCCAACTTGGCTAGAATTGGACGAGACATTAATGGGTCCGAGTGAAACTTGACAAGGGAGAACACACTATATGTGTTAGCCCTTTTTCCTTCCAAACCTAATCTCAAACCTCCTCCCAACCCTCCTTCAAAACGTCCATCCAACACAAATTACAACCCTCCTTCCAACCCCAATTCTAATCCTCATTCCAATTTCAGTTATGTATAAAATAACATTGTTTGCTCTGAGACAGGTCATTTCTTCCACCTGAAATATACTGCTCAGAAAAATAAAGGGAACACTTTAAGTGTTAAACACCTGTTTAAGTGTTCCCTTTATTTTTTTGAGCAGTGTAGTTACAACTAGTAGCAGTTTTGAACCCTCTCACTAGCTGATTTTGTGGCTTTGCTGAAGTAACGTTAAGGGCTCCACTGCTTTGAGACGTTTTTGATAGCTTCTTGTCAACAACCCACCCTTTTTATCTCACCTCCTACTCACCATCACTTTTCATTCTGACTTTCACATCATTCACATGCAGATGCACATAATTTATCAAATGTATCAAATGCCAGAGAAACCAGTCAGACTCACCACATGACTAACTGTCGTATTTATACATGCATCAGCATGCTTTGATAACATAAAAACAATAACGGAAGTGAACTATATAGATAGTGGAGCTGAAATGATCTGGTCAATGCCACCACTTCCTTGAAAGGAGGCCTTTCTTAAAGGGTTTAAATTTCTTTCAGTTTTGCACAAATAGGAGAACATAAAAGAATGTTTGTTTTCTCTAAAGTTTTCCTCAGAATGCGATTTGTGTGATCTGCACATTCAGTTAAATTTCTTATCCTGTGTGTAGATTCCCCTGCAGTTTTATCAAATTGAGTCACGGCATCTCAAAGCTTAGATAACTGCAGACAATGTGGCTGCATAACAGGGATAAGTCATGTAACAGCACACTGTGTGCAGGGATAACAACCATCCACTTTGAGACCTCCCACCTAATTTGTTCCCCATGACACATCCTATATCAACATAATCATTTATATTAAGTACATGCGAATGTTTTGGTTTGCTTCGACAATGACTATTTCAAAAAGCTGCTTTTTAAAATGTTTTTATTTTTCATTTTCAAAATAGTTTTCTCTACCAGAGAACTGAAACCAGGTTGGTTTTGTGAATTCTACAGAAAGATTCATAACATTTTTCCTCACTGTCTGTCATTAAAAAAGAGAAACCCTTTTTTGTTGTTTGTTTGCTTTACACCAATTAGGTTTACCATATTTATTGCTATTTGGTAAATGCTAAATCCTATTGCTAAATAATAGTCAAGACAAATATCTTAGAGATTTTTGTAAAACTTCCACAAGCTTAAAGCCATTTCCTTTGGCAAAACTGCCTTTTAAATGTATGTCTTGGGTCAAACGTTTTGGGTTTTCTTCCACAAGCTTCTAACTGTTTCCTGGAAATTTGGTCCATCCTTGCTGACATCACTATAGTAACTGACCCAGGTTTCTAGGCTGCTTTGCTTGTATTTCCCCTCTGCCTTTAAGTTCTTTATAGGGTTGTGATCAATGGTTATTTGTGGTCTCTCCAAAACATTGACTTTGTTGTACTTCACACCACTTTTCATTAATTTGGCAGGATGATTAGGAATGATCTGTTTGGAAGACCCATTTGTGCTCTGATTGATGTTTTGATATTTTCTCACAATGTTCTTTTCTCATAATTTCATGTTTTTATAAAGCCTACCAATCCCTCCAGCTGCAAAACACATAAAATGTTGCTGCCACTCTCCTACTTGACAGCTGGGATGGTCATGCTGACAAAAATCATCATGGTGTTGGGGAGTGGAGGGCTGTATTTATAATTTTCCAGACAGCAGCGGAACACACAGTAATACGCACAGATTACTAAAGTTTTTGTAGTACTGTTGTAACCATTAAACAATTTCCCTTGTTTAATGGTTACAGGGGAGACACATTGTTGATGTTACCATTATAAAATAACTTGCAATTAAGTTGTGGCAAAGCTCAATGTAATTTTCACAGGTGGTGAAGCCTTGTTGTTAGCAACTGCTGAAAGTAACTGAAAAAGTTACTTTTAATATAACTTAGCTACTTTCCAAATCAAGTAATCAGTAATCTAACTAAGTTATTTTTTCAAGGAGTAATTGGTAATCCAATTAAAGTTACTTTTTCAAAGTAACTACGCCATCACTGTTTATGGAGGGGTGTCCAAAGTCGGTCCTCCAGGGCTGACATCCTGCGTGTTTTAGTTCTTTCCCTGGTTTAACGCACCTGGATCAAATGATGGCTCATTAGAGCCTTAGGAGAACATTGACAAGCTGAGAAGGTCGTTACTGCAACCAGGGAGAGAACAAAAACATGCAGGATGCCACACGGCCCTGCATCCTGCATGGACCGACTTTGGACACCGTTTGCTTGCTTTTCTTGTTTGCATGGTGCTTTATGTAAATAAAGCTATGCTTCCCGACTGTGCTAAAGTTCTTTCAAATTAGTAAATAACCATGATGGACACCTGGAGCTGTTTTAAATGTGTTTTCATTACGTAAAAATAGCATAAACTGCTCTCATTTTGATATTCATACCATGATGTAACTCTATTAGATAAATATGGTTATGCCTTTAAATACCCCCTCCCTTCTCTCAGGTTTTTACTATCTGCGGTTGCGCGTCAGTCCGGATTGGCTGTCGGCATTAATCGGACAACAAGAGGACCTCAGGGAGGGCACAGGGCAGCATGTTTACCGCCACCCACTCTCATAATTAGTTCGGATTGATTAACTCGCTTTATTTAATTTTCTGGAAACTCTATACTCTCCTGTGGAGGCGCACCGATAATGTTTTTGTGCCGTACGGAGAGACTGACAGCAGCGGCTCTGGACCAGGTTTTCAAACGTCCGGGCTCGTTCCTGGTCAAAGCAACCCTACGGGGGGACTTATCGCTGACAGGCGTGACAGGCCACACGTTTCAGCGGCTCCGCTTCCTCAGCGCGTCCGCCGGCGGGCTCCAGCCAAAGCGGACACACCGAAAACCTGAGCCCGTCCAGAACTGGGACACGTCGGCTAGTCTGATGATAACAGAGTGGGTTCTACTGGACCGGGTTGCAGCCGTGGCTGTGAATTTATCCAGAAGCGTGCACCGAGTGGGCGGTGAGTTCTCAAACACAAGGCTCGGAGGATACACGAAGGGCGCCGCTGTGTTTACAGGTAACACGGGCAGCAGAAGCATGCAGACCAGAGCTGCGTCCTCCAGTTCTGCCACGAAGAGGAGCGAGGAGCAGACTGACGGCAGCAAAGCGGTAATTAATAGTGTTTGTTTAACTCAAGTGGGACCAAACGGGTTCAAATCTCCACATGCAGCCTGGTTTCTCTGTCCCGCTGCTGAGAGGATTCATAACTTTACCATAAAATATTCAGAAAGCAGGAAGGCTGTGGCGCCCTCAGCTCCCTGGAGGCAGCCCTCATGTAATCGAGCAGGCTTGTTATACAACTTTCTCTATGGTGCATATATTATTAATGTGCCTGTACTACAAGAAAAACACATGCTCGGTGCTACACAAGTGCCTGACCAATTTAGACAGAGAAAACCCCACTCTGACAGCTCTGATGGGGGTTTATTAAGAGTGAATCATTATGGTTAAAACCAGCCTGCTTGCTAAGTAAAATGCAGGTTTACTTTGCTCCTTGACGCGTGGGTTTTATTGGTGAGTCAACAAAAGCGGCCATAAAAATACACTTTCAATGTGTTCATAGTGGTACAGCATTCATCACAGGCCTGAGATAATGCATTAGATCAGAACTGTATAAGTGAATTATCCCTCATTTCTTTAGATGTCAAGAACCCAGACTTTCTTGCTGTCTTTTAACCATTTTAAGCCTGTCAGAAAATGTTGATATTAAGAATTTTATTGGATATTTCTAACAAATACTTTTGTATCTTTTTCATATTCAATACATTAAAGCATTTCAATTAATTTAATTGACATGAATAAGTAGATACCATTTAATGATTTTTAAAAACACTCGGACACTCAACAGGATTAATCACTTTTACCATTTTTAAAAATGTTTGGAAAAAAGTTTATAGTAAATGAGCAATTGCTCCAGGCAATGAGCTTTGATTAAAAATACTAACTTTGTTAATGAATTAGTAGCTTTTAAATAATTGTATCATAAATGACATGCCTGGTCTTATGTGGTTCTTGGTCTAGAGCCAGTTCAAGGTTTTATACATTTAATCTGATTAGCCAGTTGCAATTACTACAGTATTAGCAGAGTTGGGGAGGAGGGGCAGAAATTAGAGTTTTCCTCACAAGCATCTACAGAGTGAAATGCAGACTTACCTGTTGACCTTGCTAAATGTGACCACAGCCCAAACAGAAGCTGCAGAAATCACTTATTTTGACCCTCAAGTATTGCAGTGAAAAAAAAACATCCATACTATGGATCTTACTTGATTTTTCAGGAATTTTGTTGTGGAAACATTTAGTCGTGGAAAGGTTATGGAGTCTAAGAGCTGAACTAGTGTTGCGAACATTTATGCACTATTTCCTTCGGTCTTTTTTTTTACAGCATCTTGTCACAGGTTCATTACTTTAGTCAAATCTTTAAAAAATAACTAAGTCTAAGCTGGTTAATGTAGAAAAGTATATATTAAATTCAAGAAGATTATCCCAAAAGAGCTGATGTATAATCAACTAAATAGTTTTTTCTCCTCCGCTTTTATTATTGTTTTCAATTCAGTCACCTAGTAGTATGACTTTGCAGTTACCTAAATTTGTATTTAATTTTTGACTCACAATTAAAACAATGCATTAAACAAAGTCTATATCTTAATGATATAATCATAACAATTAATTGTCCATATTTACATTTTTGTTCTGTATATTGTAAAATAAAAACATAAACGAGTAATCCTGTCAAATAGTTATTTTAATATTCCGACAAAAATAATTCTCCAGGTAACTTTATTCATAATTAAGTAGATCCACTGTTGCTGGGGAAAAAATGTCATTCTCTAAAGAAAAACTTTAAAATATCTTTAAAAAACCCGTTGATCTATTAAACGGGGCCACCTCAATGTATGAAAAAATTAAGGTTGGTTAAAATTTTGCACAGTACTGAATATTGAGCAACAGCTTGAATTTGAACTTTTGGACAGATAAATGAAGCAATCTAATTATGTTATCTTAGATTCTGAGCAATTTTCAAGTTTATTTACAACTTTTCAATATGCAACAAAACTAAAATAAACATCAGAAAGCAAATCATCATTAGGAAAAGGGATGCCTGATTTAGATACAAAAAAATTAAAATCCTAAAAATATAGATGTTGGTAGAGCTGCTTCTGGACATGAACAGAGGGCTTGGACTTTGGAGCAACATTTTACTATCTCAACCATACTGACGAACCACAGCACTAAAATGTCAAAGGTTCATTAGAGATAAGCCTCAAATAGGAGTGGTTGAAATCATCCAGTTCACTCCCAACAAGTAAAAGTCCTCCACTTAATGGATATTTAAGTAAAACCATAAGGTTAGCCTTAGTATGTAAAGATAGAATATAATTAAAGTTATAACAAAATGTTATTGTATGGGTAATTTTAGGTTTTAAACTTAAAGTCATTAATTTTCCGCAACAAAAGGTGAGCCTAAAAGTATCACCTGGATACATATGCACATCACAGTTTTCAAATTTTTATTTGTAAAAAAAGTTTGAATCAAGTTTCCTTTTCCTTTCACTTCAGTGTGATGTGCTGTTATGATGTTCTTTCAAATAAAATTTCAATTAGTTTAAAGTTTGTGCACTTTGCATGACTAAATGTAGAACTCAAGTCAAGAGAGACTTTTGAAAAAGAAGCTTATGTTTAACTAGAATCTGAAAAGTGTTCTGTAAACTGAGCTTTCAAATGGTTAATAATTTCCTGAATTAAGAATTATAAAGTTTTAATAAATTAAAATGCATACTGGACAGTGGACTGAATTTCACAGTCTGTAGCATTTCAATAATGACTCTGTTATAGTCAAGAGAAGGATGAGCTGCCCAGAACTGACCGGCACTTGAAAAATCTATAAAGTTCACTGTAAGGTGAATCAGAGTTTTCAGTTTCTGGAGACTCAGAAGCCTGACTGGGAGAACCACCACCGCTCTGTGCGTGTTTGCTCAGAGCTTGAGTGTGTCTTTGTCCCTGTTTGCATGCCACTGTGACTTTGCATGTGTTTTCATGGCCGTGAAAAGCTGTTATCAGACACAGCAGTCCCACTGTTCTTGTCCTATACAACCTTCCTGGCACAGCTCCCGTTAGCTGCTCGCTCACATGACCCTCCCCATGGTGGTGCCCGCCTTTACTTTTAGCTCGGCCTGTCTAAGTGCTGAACAGGAAGAAAAAGGGCCCTGCTCTCTCACCCCCTCTGGATTCCTCCATTGTCTATTGACGGCAGCATGATGAAAATGTGGCCAAGGCTCTAGCTTCATCCAGAATCTTGGGCCAAAATTTAACAAGTCACATAGTAGCCAAAACATAAGATCAGCTGGTTTCTTTGTTATGGCTCTGCTCTTCCTGAATTAGATAAATGGTTTGATTGAGTCTAAACAAACAAGAAAAAATTGTCAGCATTAAGAAAAAGTTTGAAAAGTTTGAACTTGAACACTCAGGTTACAGGGAAGGTCTTGGGTTGTTCACTCAGGCCTGAACAGCACATCCAAACTCATCCCACAATGTTGCTATAGGATTAAAATAAGGACATTAGACCATTTCATCCTGTCCACTCCCACGTTGTGATGAACCTCGCAGTGAGGATGATAGTTAAAGGAAATCATTGGAAGAGAAGAGTGCAGGTATGACATTACAGCTGCTGGCAGCATCTCACTTTGATATCTCTGTGCTTTAAGACTGCCTCAAATGATGACGAGCCTTGAGAAAACCTACTTTACCACAGACACAATCCTCTGACCCCCATTTCTCTGTCTAATCCGCCCTCCTTTGATCACCTTTGAACCAGACTAATCCAGCAATTTGCCCATGGAAATGCAGTTTCGAAGAGCTGCTTACAAATTTACACCACATGATCAGAGTGTTGATTGTATGTGTTACGTTTGATCTGTCTCAGCATCCTGAGTCCACTGCCATTATTTTAGTGTTTTACGAGCTTTTAAAAGACTGCAGCTACTACAGTTCAGTGAGAGCTTTTTCAGCTTCAAAGCACACAGTCCACTGGTGGCCTGAAAATAGAGCAGAGGCATTTCCTGTTTTCACTGAGAATCATGTCTCATCTTTACACAGGAGAACTTTTAAGGCATGCTTTTACAGCATGCCTTAAAAATAAAACCCATAGATAAGATGTATTCTTGCCAAGCTGCCTCAGCTACAATTATGTAGAAGGAGCATGACTCATTTTATCTGAAACTGTTTTATTGCAACAACACGAGGAAAAGCATATATATATATATTACTTTTATATGATGCACACAGTTTGAAGCTTTATTATTGCAGAATAAAGTTGGAAGAAAGAGTTTGGATTGTTTCTTCACCCTATTTTAATTTCATAGTTGCCATTTCCTGTAAACAAAGCATTTTATCCAGACCTATTAATCCTATCAATCAAATCTACTTAACATGCTATGTTTGTTTTTCCAAAGAGCTTGTTACTGATATATTTATTCCAAATCAAATCCAAAAAGAAAACTTTAAGTTCAATGCTCAGTGAGATTTGCTTCGATTTGTCTGGATTCAGCTGAGGTCTCCATCGTGACATTTCCTCAACTCCTTGAATCTTGTTGCACTGGTTCTCTTACTTTAAGCGTGACTGCAGTTGTAAAATGCAGCTCATGTGACTTTTGTCCGACACATGACTGTTTGGCAACTGACAGGCTTTCTCAGTGCTTTGATGCAGGCTGTCGCTTGTTGAGGCCCTTTTGTGTGATGTTGGTTCACTAATCTGCCCCACACTCGCTCCGTGGTAACCCGCCTCGCTCCGCAGCGACCCGTCATGTTGCGGCGATGTGTCAGACGTCTGCAGATGGTGTGGCGCTTGTGTCAGGAGGTCACGAACAGGGTCATCTGTGTGCTTTTGTGCTTATGAGAGGCTTTTTGTGTGTGTGGGAGATGTATTTAATGAGTGACAGGGCGTGTGGTGATGTGAATTGGCTAAAGCACACAGCAGCAGCAGAATGTGTTTAATCAGCTGACTCTTCTGCTCCATTAACAGGGAAGCTCATTAAAGCCCAGGCGTTGTTCACACACATTCACAGCACAGAAAAACACCAGTTTAACAAAATGCTTTAAACTTTATGTGTACTTCAACCCTCACTAACTATGAAATTTTACTTTTTACTCCCTTTTTAACTCCTCATTTTATTTGCCTTTTGTTCAGGATCTCCAGGATTCTTCCTCTACCTTAAGCACAGAAAAAGACCACGGAAGCAAACCGGAGCCAGAGGAAGAAAAACCCAACAAAACCCAGCAGCTAAAAAAAGTCTTTAAAGAATATGGAGCAGTGGGAGTTTCCTTTCATATTGGAATATCGCTCATGTCTCTGGGAATGTTCTATCTCCTTATATCCAGGTAACATGACTGATTTCCAGAAATCTAATGCAGTTCAATTAACCCTTAGAGAAATTCACCTTAAAAGCTTTCAAGAGCCAATTTACAGTGCCATCACAAAAGTTAATTAAAATGCTTTTTTCAAATTATAATTTCTTTAAAAAGACAAAAAAAAAAAAAAAACTCTCCAAACCAACCTGGCCCTGTGTGAAAGCTAATAATTGGTTGAAGTCTTTGACATTGTTGTAGGAATGAGGATTTTTAGCCATCTCTTCTTTCTGGAGTTATTTTAATCTATCCACAGAGATGGTTCACCAGAGCATGAATGGCCAGTTTAATGTCACATGTTAGCATTTCAAGTGGACCAGAAGCAATGTGCATACCAACAGAAAACCTTCTGTGTCATTTCTTTTTCTGAAATTACCAGAAGTATCAAACACACATTTTTCATAAAGTGTGAGTTCTTTTATTCTTTATTTTGCAAAAAAATCACTTAACAAAACAATTTTTAGGCTATTATTTTAGAAAGTTGACGTGATACCTTTTCTCAGAATTATTGTACACCTCTAGTATCAGGTTACTTTTGTCTGATATTAAGATGTTTTGATGATCTAAAACACTGAAGTGGGAAACTGTAGAAAACTGTGAAGGAGCAATATGTCAGTCTAAGGTTTGAAATATTTCTTTCACTGCAGTGAAATGTGTGCAAGTTCACCCTTACAAGAACTAGTTCAAAGTTCAGTTCACAGCTGAACAAATTCCTGTTTCTGTATTAGTTCACCACCTAAACTATGTCATCCTGGATAATTTGCATTCTGGCCTTTCCCATCTTATTTAAATCTCCTTGGTTCTCTTTTTGTACCTTTTGTTCACATAAACTGTATTTTAATTTGGTGGGTTTCTCAGTAAAGCTGCCCCGATTCACATACTTTCCAGCTGTAATTATGAAAAAGTAAAATTTGTCAGTAATTTTAATCCATTAAGTTTGGGGGCTCCACCTACCCAGAGAATGCAAATACAATTGGCACAATGTAGTCAATGTGGCCTTCACTTTGCATTACACATTTCAGCAGTACGGCAATTCAAATTTGTGTTTTAAATAATGAAAACAACAAACAAGCAAAAAACACTTGAATTGCAGTGACAAAATAAAGGAAAATGATGAAAGGTTGAAAACAGATGGTCTTTCAGTTGTTAATAAAAGGCAATAAATAAATAGGCTTTTAGCATTTATGTAAAGCATTTTTGCAGTTTTCTGGATGTTTGTTCCAGATTAGAGGAACATAAAAACTGAATTCTGCTTCCCCATATTTGGTTCCGTGACGTGCGGTCAGGGGAGGCAAGGGAGGCAGAGCCTCACCTGTGATAATGGAAAAATATAATGCTAAAATAATTTATATAGCTATTTTCACCATGTGGTTTGTACTCTAAAGTATTATTTTTTATTTATTTAGCTTAACCAATTTTGATTATTTTTTTTTCAAAATCGCTGAATTTTTGCATTTTCCCATTCAAATGGTCGAAGCTCAGCCGGTGGGCTGCCTTTGCCTCACCAGGCAGCAGCAGTTTTTTGTTTTTTTTTAAACAACAGTTTTTCAATGGTTTATAAACTAACAAAAGTATGAAATTCGCTGAACTAGTTTGCCAGTGTAAGGTCTAGAATCAGGGAGAGGTATTCTATTTTCCTAGTTTTAGTGAGAACCTAAAAATAGCTTTTATGACAAACATTACTGGCCTCATTCTTTTTCAAATTCTACCACTGCCTTAATCAAGTGAGGAACCTACAGTAAGTTTTGCAGTGTTTTTGCTGGGCAGGGTGTGCAAAGCTTAACATTGAGTATCCCTTGAACTTCACTACCATCTGTTGCTCAATGAAAAACCATACTAACCTAACACACTCTACTTTTGGCAGGAGTTCAAGTCTAAATAGTTTGTGCTTCTCTTGTCTGTGTGATCGCAAAACAGGGATTGGGAAAACATGGTGTGACAAGCTGGAGAGATTTCCTCCTGTAAGTGGTGATAATCATTGTAATTTACAGTGACTTTAAGCATTATCACTGTGATCCCCGGCATGTGGCCGGGGGAACAGTTGCTACAATGTAAAATGGATCCACGTCTTTAGCAGAGTTCAGTGTGCTACTGAGATTAGCTGCATTGTTGAAGCATGAGAAAGACTGCATTGACAGAGGAAGCTTGAAGCCACATTCCTTACATATTTATTTCTCCAAACTGCTCACACAAAAAGGCCACAACTATTTTATGAAGTCAGAGAGATGCAGAACTAGTTAAAGTACATAATTTAGGTGAATGTTAAAGCTAATGTTAACTGTGTGATCAGGACTGAGACGCATAAACCACACAACTACTGCAGCTTAAAAATAAGATTAATACTTTTGAGAACAGCATTTGTAGTATTGCTATACTCTGCATCTTGAATCTTTAAGCTGAATGTTTACTGTAATTCAGCCTACATATGTTTCCTAACTTATTTATAGGTTGCTCAGGAGGAAACATGCTAAAGTGTTTGTATCATTGGCAAATCAGCACTGTTTAAAAAATGTGAGACAATGCAGTTTTTTAATTGAAATGCAATATAGATCATATTTAATCGAATTTTGTTTATTGTCGGCAGCACTTTATACTGCTGGTGTCTTATATGTGACACCAGCAGTTCTCCCAATCTAATGTCATAATCATCATCAGTAAGTGCATTGTCGCCATCTTGTGGTAGTATTAACACAACATCTATGGTTTGCATCTATTGCAGGTTTTTAAAAAAAAAATTTTCATATTAAATTAGAAGGTTTTTCCAGGTGTTTAGTATAAACTGTGATGGTATGTTAAAGGAGACATGTTTTGCAACATTCCCTTTTAGCATGTTTTTTGTACTTCTGTTTGGGTTCTTACTGCTTCTGAAAACAGTTCAAGCACTAACAAATCCCCACTCAACCATTTTCTGGCAATTTTTTGGTGTCTTACAAATTGTTTCACAAACCTCCCGATACTGACGTCACAATTAGTGCTGACCTCCACCCACTTTATTAGTAGAACACATTTGTTCTTCTAGTTTTACTGCTTCATGCACTGTACAGTGGCTGCTTAAAAAGACAAGTGTTTTGTTGTTGGCTTACTATTAAGAAATCGTTTGATGCATCCTTGGTGGTTGTACAGGAAACTCCACTTCTTCTGTTTTTGGGTCTGACTCAGGATCAAAGACATACGGTTGTACAACTGCACATCTGTTTGCCGCCATTCTCATTTGCATAAAATGCGAGTGTCATTGGGGTCGTGGCCTGCAGCAGCTTATTCAGATTTAAAGTGACAAGAATCCCTAACAGCTCATTCTGAAAGGAGCTCAAAATAGGCAGAACTCGGGTGAAATCTCATCATCTGAACATGTTTTACAGCCCATAGCCCTAAGCTAACCCGTTTAAAAGGAAGCATAATAGGTCCCATTTAAATATGTGCTTTCTAACTGATTTTGTGTGTTTTGTCCCTGCAGTGGCATCGACATGACGACATTGCTGTGCAAACTGGGCTTCAGTGAGGAGCTGGTTCAATCTAAAATGGCAGCAGGAACCAGCACGTTTGTCCTTGCCTACGCCGTCCACAAGCTCTTCGCTCCAGTTCGCATCAGCATCACAGTGGTGTCAGTACCTCTCATCGTTCGTTACTTCAGAAAGACCGGACTCTTTAAACCGCCCACACCTGCACCCTGACGACTCCTCTTCTCTCCCTCATGAAACAACAGACATCCTGTCATAAAAATCAAAGCTTTTGTGTTTATTATTTTTTTCCCCTCATTTCTCTTTTGTTCAGTACAGCATAACCTCTTTTTGCATTTGTGAAACCTGATAAAATATTTTCTGCTTTTGATCCTGCTGTAACAGCATCAGTTTGTTTTGTGCAAAGAAAGTCCGATGTTATGCCTTAGTATTTATTTGTTCTTGAAATAAAAGGAGAGAAAAGAATGCCTGTTTTTTTTGCATTCGTGGATTTTACGTTTTCAGCTCTGGCAGATTTCTCTTTTGACCTTTTCTGTACTGAGACACTTTCTGGTTGGGTTTTAATGCATTAATGTTAGAAAGTTTCCAATGGGAATATAGACAGAAAAAAGCTGATCTCTTTTCCACTCTCCTTTAATAGCTGACTCTGCTATATTCTGGTGTTTTTAGAGTCAGCACAATACTTCACGTTTCCTCTGTTTAAACCTTTCACCCCTTTTCTCCTCAGTGATATTGTCATATTTTTTGCTTCCTCTTTTACCTTTATGTTATTTTTAAAATATACTCTGTAAAAATAGGGTTCCCTAAACTAAGGAGTGACTACACTGATCCCTGAGTGAGTCCTATTAAATTAAATATCTTATGTTTTTGGCATAATTGCATTAAATGTTATTTGTTTATATTATAAAAACTGTATTGGGCCAACAAAATCCTTATTGATTTTTTTCTTTAGCCCACACAATACAATAAACATTTGAATTAATATTGCACAAAATGGAAATAAGCATCTTCTTAGCCCAGTTTTGCCCATTATAG
Source organism: Xiphophorus couchianus (assembly GCF_001444195.1). NCBI lineage: Eukaryota > Metazoa > Chordata > Actinopteri > Cyprinodontiformes > Poeciliidae > Xiphophorus > Xiphophorus couchianus. The sequence continues at coordinate 10,346,745 of NC_040247.1, forward strand.
CTTTTCAGCTTGTTTAAATTTTATGACTGACTTAGCTAAGTGTTAAAGTCGCTACATACTTGATTTAAATTACATAAGTTCTTTACTTTTGGTGAGCAATAGAAACAAAAATGTAAATAAAAGTGCCTAATAATTGGCCACGCCTTTAAAAATCTAAATTACTGTTTAAAGATGCATTTCAGGAAACATCAAATTGTTTTTAGTCAACATTTCTATGTTGGTCAAAAAAAAACCACAGAAAAGAAATTAGAGGCAGATGTAAAATGACATAATCTCATGAAGAAAACAAGGTCACGGCAGACACAATTAACATGCTTTCAACATAAACAAAAATAAACCTGCATTACCACACAGGAACATGCCGTACGTTATTAGGATTGTTAACACTGTGCATGAATCATGTTTTTTGAAGGTTTAGTTTTAAGTTCATGGTTGGTTAAGGGTCAGTTTGGTACTTTCTGCAGTTCAAAACCCATACTAGAGCCATTTTTTTAGATAAATAATTATAAATGGTTGACTCTTACAAAGTGCCTCCTATTTGACCCCTATCTAAATTATATTATCTGTGAGCGACAGTCAAAACTTTCAATGTATGAAAAAATCAAGAGGGTGAAATTACCAATAAAGTGTAAATTTAAAATGAAAACCCAGAAACAAAAACATTTGTTTAAAGTATGGGTCATGGTGTGTATGCACATTAATTTTGTTGTCTTGATTCTGAACAAGACAAAACAATGAGAAAAATGCCAAGTTATATCTTCGTGGTCTGTATACAGCTATAAACCATCAGCTGTGTTTATTCCTGTAACATAAATAACTACATTAATTAACCTTTAACTTTCTAAGCTGGAAATTAGAGGATAATTAAAGGATAAATCCAATTAAGTGTTATGACTTGGATCTTGTAAATTTTGACTTCCAAGCACAAACGGAGCACATTATTACAGAAAATTTGGTATTCAAAGCAACAACCAGAAGAATTTTCCAAAGAAAGAAAGAAAGATCCAAAGTAATTCTTGATTTGAGCAAAAGTAAGAAAAACATTGCGCTTCCAACTTTTGAACACACAGGGGAGCTCCTGTCCTGCAGATAAAGCTGTGTTTATTTCAGTTTACGTCACGGCTTCAACACATAGAATAGAATAGAATAGAATATCCTTTATTATCCCTCTATGGGGAAATTCATGTGTACCAACAGCAAAGTGCAAGTCAAATGAAAGCATGCAAAATGTAAATTTATCCAAAATAAAAAAAATAAGAATAAGATCAAATATAGCATCATGTTGTCACATTACAGCATAATATACTATCATAAAATCAGAAAGTTCTGTGCAAAAGAGACAAATGAATTACACTTAAAAACATCTTAAAGGTAGGCTGACTGTCACTGAAAGGTTCAGATCATAATACATTGTGCAGGTTTTCTTTCGGCTATCATAGCAGGCAACTCCCTGTTTCCTTTGTCTTGATTTCTTAAGCATTTACTGTATGATTCAACCTAGAAAGAAAGTCTCAGCTGGTGTGATGTTCCTGAATTGTGTATTGAATCATAGCTGCCTTGAACAAGACCTGTTCTCTCCTTTCCACTGTGTGTAGGCGTGCGGGTGTGTGTGTGTCTTGATCAGGTGAATTATTCAGCAAGAAGACTTGTATATAAGAGTACATGCTGGTCTGAGTCGGATACCAGCCACAATTTTTCAGAAAGAGGAGCTTTGGCAGCACTCTGACACAAACTTCTACAAACTGCTGTCACACACACACGTACACACGTAGAGAAAGTAGGAGAAGCCCAGGCCTCATTAGCCATGATGAGGACAGGGAGCTGCCACTGCCTCTCCATCCCCTGCATGTCCCCCATGGCTAGGAACAAATTGGTGACAGTGCTCCGAGCCACTCTGTCGGGCTACCTGCAAAGCACCAGGCACCGTCAGGCTCCTCACCCTGCTCACCTAGACATATTTGAGTCTTAGGAATGTCTCCCCCCCCAAAAAGCAGGACATACAAGAGACTAGAGGTCTGTAAGATCACTTCCTCGGTTACACTCAATGTCAAATTTAGCTCGACCCGAGTCACATTGTGTCAAAACGTGAACATTTGATCTGTGCTCGGCCTTTGCTTTGATGAAGGGCTCAAACCCCGGCCTCAGCGCCTGGGATGTGCACCTTTTATTGAAGGCAGAGACACACAGAGAGCATAACCACTGTCACGTTAAAGCTGTATACTCACACCTTGCCTGCTTTCTTTTTTTTTTTTGACAAGAGTTGGAAGGCATGCAGCTGTAAAATGCTGAAACAGGCAGTAGAATATAAACATATGGCAAATACCTATCCTCAGCCACACACACATACTTTGCACACACTAAAACCTGCTTCTTGACAAACCACCTTCTTTCCCTCCTCCTTTATTTAATTTTTTATCATTCCTATTACTCCTTCCCATCCCCTCTCCATCATTTCCTGCACGTGCCCATTATCTCCCCCTTTTTCTCTTTCCTGCTCTACTTCTCCATCTCCTGACCTGCTCAGTAAACTTGTTAGCCCTTCAGAGTGTCAGTGTCTAGACGAAGGGGCACCCGCAGACTCGCCCTTTCAAAGCAATCCTGTGAATTTCTTTACACAGAGCTCTGGCATAAAGTTTCAAGGAGCACACACGGCACACACATATGCTTCCTTTTTTATCTTTACACCCTTCCCCCTCTTTGTCTTTCTGTCTGGCCACTCTTCTCTCTTCTCTCTCTTCTCCCCCTAACTCCCGCTCTCTCCTCCCTTCTTCCTTTGCTGTTTTCCCCCCTTCTTCTACGTCTTCCTGTCTCGGAGTTAAGTTTAGCAGATGCACCTGATGGCAGCAGCATCCTGGAGCACCTGTCAGCTGTCTGCCTTCATCACGGTTCCTCTGCTGCCATCGAGGCCACAGGGAAGTAAACCTGGAGACAGTCGCTACGATCAACAGCTGCATCTTATTATTTTAAACACCACTGCCAGTCAGTTTCTCACCAGACATGCGGGTGTTTATTAATTTTTTTTGTGTGCATTTGTGCACTGCCTCCATATATTCTCAGTGAATCTGGATTTGCAATTTCCGCTGCTAAATGTTGGTAATTAGAACCGAGCTGAGGGAGAGAATGAGAGTTTATCTAGTCTGCCGTGACAGACAGGAGGCAGCAGGTGTGAGTTTTTGGCAGGTGTGGATTATGTTTGTAAGTTTAACCCAGCAGTCTGACACTTGTCAGTCCGAGCTTCATGAATGACGCACTTCAGAGCTGCAGATAAAAAATATAAACGCATATAGAGATTATTTGATTTTTCACTTATTCTCTAATCCATTCAATTACATTTTTTATTTTAATTGCTGGATTTGCTTTTTTTTTATCAGCACACAAATGTTGCATATGAAGGTTGTGATTTGGCTAACTCAGCAGAGAATTGCTCCAGAGGGCCAAATACTCCAAATGAGCCACATCGTCTTCAAGCAGGATAGATTATCCTGAGGTTCCTAAACCATAGATCCTCATCTATCTGGTTCCTAAACCAGACACCTAATTGGGGGTCAGATTTAGGAAGCCCAGGTGGTTTAGCACCCTCATTTCACAGCCAGGAACTCTGTGACCTTTGCAGGGGTTTTAAAGCACACTGGATACACCACAACAAATGACCAGCAGGTGTTTTCTGGATCTAAGTCCACCAGCTAGAGTTCTAAGGCAAAAAAAAAGACATTTAATTTCCAGGTTTATGCCTCAAATTCTATTTTAAATTATAACTTATATGTTTCAGTGTGTTTCTTGTAACGTTTGGGCCAACACAAAAGCAAATAAGTACATGTTGCAAAATGTATGTATTCAATAAACATCAACCTGCCAATAGGACTAGAGTATAATCTCATGTACCTACATGTCAATTAATATATAACTGACATATTAATATCAATTACATATTAATTCATTAATATGTCTTCTGATAACTTCTACCAGAAAGCTTGAAAAAGCATTCCCTAACATCCCCTCCAAAATGCCTCAGGAGACGGTCTCAAGTCTTGTGTAAACTGAACAATGTTTTGCAGACCCAAACAATTTCCCTCCAAAAACTAAGACCCAATGATAAGTTGAGAAACTAACAACAACTTTCAGGAAGACCAGCAATGTCCTGGTTCACTGTATAGAAGATAATTATTCATAATCACTGTTTCAGCTCTGGGAGAACACTGAACAAAGAACACAACAAGTACAGACACTCAGCGCTAAACAATCACTGAACCGCCATTGTCAATTTTATTCTGTTTGTCTCACCCTTTATGATGAACAGATCTCATAAATCCTTTTTAAACAATTCCTCCTTGAATCATTCCCTCTGCTCAGACTGTCTGCTGAGTGGAGGTTGAGCATGGATCAAACCATTAACATGAAACCAGGCCGGGGTGATGAGCAGAGGGCAATAAGCTTGGGCTCCATATCATCAACCAGCCCTGTCTCACTACATGCTGTAAACCTAATGGAAGGCAAGCAGACAGACAATTTCTTTCAATTAGCTCAAACTAGCCAGCCCAATAAATTTTAGTTTGTTCTTTAAGACATAAGGGCCCTGTTGCATGTCCTGCTGAAAATGAAGACTAATGGGGTATTGTGGAGCTGCTGAGTGCCTGATTTCTTGTCCCTCGCTGCTCCACAACCCTTACCCCTCTGTTCTCCGGCTAAGGGGAATAAGTGCTGACCAGACAGTAGGCAAATGCTTAACACGTTTATTCAAAACCTGGATTAATTTACTGTTTTAAACATTGTTCCTGAGTAGTTAGGCAGACCCATTCATCTCAGTTTGACAACAGCTGTGAACAAGATTTGCAGTTCTTGATGACTCCTATTTCTAACCTTAGTGAATTTTTTTTTTCTTAGTTAGATTGTCATGTAAAGTCTTGCTTGCTTATCTCAACAATTATTTAAAAAAAATGGAAACTATCCACCCACACAATAATAAAAAAGAAGTTTATCCAATTAAAAAAGACTTGCTTTTACTTGACTACAAATTAACCATCCGTCTAGTAGTTTTTGTGTGAATGAGGCTATCTGTCTGTCGGATTTTTAGTTAGCTGATCAAGGACTTGAATTCATTTATTGTCAGTAGAAAATTTCTGAATAGGTTTGTGAAACTTAATGGAATAAATAAATCTGTTTTCAGTTCAAGCTTCTGCTTTAGAGTCACAGTTTTGTCAAAACCTATTCAAAAAGGAACGACCATCAAACATTTGAGTCAACTCCGACCTTGGTCAAACAAAAATACAACATGTAAACTATGACTATGTGATGTTTGTGAAACACAAGACATTAAATGTGGAACAAATACCACCACAAAACTGATTATCTGCCAGCTAGGGCACAGATATCCTTCATTTGTGACATCTTGAATATCCATAACTGCTTTGCTCTTGGTCATAATTTACTCAAAATCCAAAATATCATCAAAGTGCTAAACAGTTCTACACTACTTTAGTGTGGAGTGCTCAAAGTATCTTCAGTCACTGTCATAAACAAATGCAGATAGCTTTTGTTTATTCATAAAAGTAGAATATCAACTTAAATAAGAAAATGGACAAAATTGCATTTAATATAAATGTAATTAAAACAAGATTGAGCATGTACTGCGATGGGGAAAGAAGACTTTACAAAAAACCTATGAGTCCATCTGCCATGCACTGACATGAAAGTTTGTTTTTCGGTCACTGAATTTAATTTTTTTCGCTAAGATGTTCATACATGGTGCTACACCCCCCAGGTCTAAGGGTTCAGGGGCGGTAACATAAAGATGCGTCCAGAGAAAACAAGTGGAATGTAAAATTCTTTATTGTAAAAGATGGTTTCATAAAACCAAAACACAATACAATTTAACCATATTAAAACAAAAGGACTGACAAATTCAAGAATTGTTAAGTGCAAATTAAATTACAAAATGTTCAAACAAGTCAGTCCAGAGTAAACTCAAAACAACCCAAAAGAAAGGAAACTAAAGGACCACCAAACCTCCCAAACACAAGCTTCTAGCTTATGTATAGTCAATCTAGAGCAGAGTCAAACTGCTTAGCAGAACAAGCAACAAAATAATTCAAAACTGCCCAAAGCAGTTGTAAACACCAAAGGTGGGGGGCAGCTGAACAAAACCTCTTCCTACTAATTGCCCCAAATGGTTTCAGGAGCAGGTGGGGCTCATCAACGTCTGTTTGGCTTGACAATCCTCTGCTGGTCCAACGGAGTGGATGCTCTCCTGCAGCCTCCAAGCTGCCAATCAGGAAGGTGTTCTGTCACAGCTGAAGTGCTGACCAGACAGTAGGCACAACAAAAAGAAGCCTGCACAGCCTCAAGAGGGCAGGGGCCGTAAAAACATGGATTATGGATTTTGCCATCCATAATTAATGCCAGCATTGTATTTTTTATTTTTTTGTATCTCTTGCACATAATTTCATTACATGTTTCCTTCAAATTGAATTCTTGTAATCAATAATTAGGTTGCCTTTTGTTTTTCTGATGTTTACGGTGAGCTTAAGCTGCATGTCACTTGGCGACTGCTGCTGTATTATGCTTTAATCAGAGTGTAAAATATTAAATGGCAGTTGGCAAGAGGAACGGCGGCTGTAGACTTAATAATGATGTTAATAATGCGATGCCTCATGATGGACGGGGGCCTGCTGTGACCATCCTTTATTTGGCCATGCGCTGACTTGTCATGCTGCTGACTGACTTCCTGACAGGCCATTTTGAGAAACGTAAGGTTTGACTGTCTGATACAGCTGCAAAGAGAGATGTGTCACACTTTCAGTTTGTGATTTTACCAGACAAATAACACACTTCCAGAACAAGTCCTGTTGTCTATAAAAAAAAAAAAAGCAAAGATGGAAATGGAGGTATATTGATAGTGATCAGGTGGGTAAACCTGTATTTTAGTAAAATACATAAATTTAACAATACGTTCATCCAGCGAGAAGATTTGGAGTAGAGCCTGTTGTGTATAGTCATCACAATTAATGTTGTCAAGCTTAAAACATTACTCTTTGAATTTATGTTTTATTTTTTCTTAACTTTTCAACAGAAATATTTTTTTCCCTTTACATTGCAGTGTGTGAAGAGTAGGTGTTAACTGTGGGCTGTCAGTTAAGGTCAGCTTGAGGTTTTTGATGGCTCAGCCCAAATAACAGTAATGAAACAATCATGACAATAAAGCAGAGTGCACATTTGTCTCAGTGTTGAAAGAGTCGTGATATAAAAGTTATTTACTGCAAATATCTTGACTATATACAAGGAGGTTTGGGTGTTCTGCAAAATTTCTTGGCTTAACTCAGCAGCACAAGCACTATGAGTTCCTGAATAATGACACACTGGGGCTACTGATGAACTGGCAAAATTGGCACAGCCAATTACCACTATTAGTCTGAATTCTGAAGAAGTTTGTCTTTCTGCCTTATTTTGCAGTGAATAAAATTTTGAGTTAACCTTCAGACAAGAATCTGGGTCATTATTTGATTAACTGATTCTGTGGTTGTGGATGTACATGGTTATATTAATGGTGTAATCATACAATTTAATTTATATAATATGAATTCATATGAATATTAATATGAATAAAAGTCAATTTATTTCAGTAATATTACAGTATATACATAACCTGATGTTTTCAAGCATTTATTTCTGTTAATGATTCTGTTTCTGTTGACGATTTTCCAATTACAGCTAATGAAAATATGACACTTAACATTAAAATAATTACATCCGACTAATAAACATATCTAATACAGAAATGGGGGCTTAATAAAAAGTATGTTAAATACCTGTCTAAAAGTTATTTCAATGGGTTCCTTTGAAAATAGCCTTTCAAAAGCAATATTCTGTACATCAAAGACACAACATGTCTTTGAGAAAAGAATGATATGTTTTTCAAAATGGGAGCAAATGCATCACGGCGGGAAACAGCACTTAAACAGAGCTGTGTAATAACCACCAACTCTGTGTCTTTCCAGGCCCTGTCAGAGGGGTACCCATCAAATGTTCTGACTCATTTGAAAGCATCTCAGGCCCAGTCTATATGCATTTAATGAAAAGGGCTGAAGGAAGCTGAAGAAAGTCATGCTTAAGTGTGACTGTCTATTCTGGCCTTCAGGAAGAAGGAATGCAACACAACATTCTTCTTGTGTTCAACAATGAAATCCAACAATCAATTTTTCGTTTGGGATTAATAAAAGATAAGTTTATTACGTTTAACAGCAGCAGCAACAATGACCCAAATAAAGATAGATTCCCCATCAAACACTGATCTATGTCAAACTTCAGGGCAACATAAGTTGATGAGGGGAGAAACAAAGTTGCTTTGTCATATAAAGCAATATCAAAGTGAGGAAAGGGGCAAGCAGACATTGATTTTACAATTCAAGATTCAATCCAAAAGAATTATGAACGACAATTCTGCCATGATGTGGCTGTGCTGCTCATTAAACTTAACATCCATAGTGTACGCCTCTGTCCCCGCGGCAAAGTAGGAAAAGGATTTACAGAGGAGGTTAAATACAGTTCAATACTGAGAGGAATGAAGTAAGATGGCTGTTAATAAAAAGTAGACGAGCTTGAAGAGGTAGATAGAGAAAAATTGGAAGGAAATTCATGAAGAAGGTCACTGAGATTAAGTCTAACAGGGAGAGGGATGGACACAAGAGGAAAAGAAACTCCATTGTCCTAAAAAGATAAACTGTGCATCAAAGACAAATGTTCAGTAGGAAAAAAGTGTTCTTTGAAAAGATGATAATTAGAAAATTTTAGCCCAGTGTTCAAACATCAATACAGCAGGAGCCAATAAAATTTTTTTCCTTCCCTCCTTCTTTGCCCCCCCCAATATTCCCAATCAGATCTTATGACTCCCTGCAGGCTTTTATGCCACAAATTGTGCAGCCGCAAGCCTGACAAACATGCAATCAGTCAGAGTGGAGTGTGAAAAAAAAAATCCAGGCTCTCACACTCTGCCTCCAATCACAAAGGCTCTTTTAATAAGACCATGAAAAAGAGCAAGTAATCCTTTGTAATGATTTCATTAAATGCCCTCCTCACACCTGGAGATAATTCCATTATGATTGTGGCAATAAAATTAGGTTTTCATCAAGACCTGCAGACAGAAGGAGGAAAGGCTATTATTCCTCACATTCAGATATGACGTCGCCTATAATATTATGATATTAGGCTATTTGGCAGAATTTATGACACTCCAGTCAATCTATAACGCAACTGGAAAAGTTTTTCTCTTATAAAAAATACAGATAATCTTATGCAGAATCTGCTGTAGAATATTTTTGCGTTGATTCAAGTCATGTGCTCAGAAATAAAAATGCTGCTGTTTGTTGGTAACTGACAACTTTTCAGTAAAGTGAAGTTGTCAAAGAGGATGATGAAAATGAGAAGAAAACTACTTATAAATGATTTAGCTGACTGTGCTTCTTCATCTCTCACCTTTTACTGTGTTTTTGCTTTGCATTAGCACATGCAGCGCATGTGTTAAACACATGGAGCTGAAATTACAAACAAATTCTAAAGGTATGAACTTCTCTTCTCTGAAAGTGTGATTGGATTAACAATTTTGTGTTATTTTTTATAAGTGGTAATATCATTATATATTTAATCTTGTCCATTTGTCAGAAGTAAGCTGCTTGCAAAGTTATTGCGAACATATTAAGTAGTCGCAAGGAATATATATTTGCTAAGTTGTGTAAATATTTACACACACTAAGATGTTTTTGAGTAAATCAGTTGCTGCTTTAATGTTTTACATTCTAAATATGTTTTCACAGAACACGTGTACAATTTTATGTAATTTAAAGAAATATATTGATGAAAAAAAACGCATTAAACAACAAACAATATTGTGTCCAAATGTCTCCAGCAACTTCACTGTGAAAAGACTGACCTCATCTTTTAGTTTGTTCTGTGACGGGATAAGACATTGTGCTTCAGAGAAACAGAACAGTTTCCATTATTTCATAAGTGTTTTTCTTATAGCTATCTATAAAAACATGTGGGGGTTTATTTTTCTTTGCAACTGTAAACAGGGTTTTTCTGAGGTTCAAACTATCTTTCTTTCTCATGCTGAACCTTTGCACTGTGTTCAGCTTGGAAAGGTGAGCGTGTTGGTTTGGAAAATTATTGGCTAAACTGTTGAAAGTTTGGTTGCTTAAACTCTCCATCGCTCTTTTTATATTTAAGGACATTTAGCGTACAGTTGTAGCATTAGTGAACTGTTTAAGTTTGTATTTTCAACTTTTCCCACCTGCCCAGGGTCTACAAGTGGCTAAAATATGATGCAAATTTCAATATTACATAAAGCGAACGCTTTTATTACACATTGACCTGATACATATTCATGAAAACATATGCTGCTGTTGTTAATGATAATAATTAGACAAATAAAGGCCAATCTGTGGTGAGACTTTTTAGCTTTTGTACTCTTCCAGTAGCTCTTATTTAATTTATTTAACCTATTATGACGCAAGAGCATAATATAAAAACATGGTCATTGATTTCTTTTAAATCAATTTAAATTCAATGAACTTTGTATATCTGAATAAGCCTTGCAGTAAAACAGCTTTATTTATTTAAATAGCAAAACAATAAATGGAAGGAAATAGCTTGGCACAACAAATCATTTGTGGTAATTATCTACTCAATTAAGCTGTAGGGGAATGTTTTTAATGTAAAAACAGTCAACAAAAAGATTTCTGTCATCTAATGGACTTGCACTCAAGTTTTAATTTGGTCATTTTCTTCAGCAGTATCCACATTTGTTGATTTTCAAGGACAGTGTTTGGATTCCCACAGAACTTAAAATAAAATTGCTCCAAGAATTCAGACCCAGTAGAGAAAAGTAAAGGACAAAAGAGAAAGATACTGTGTGTCGTGTCTGGAGAAACGGGAGGCAATGTTTTTTTGGCATTCATGTCAGAGTCCTTTTGAAATATGCATCAAAGCAATTGCAGAACTCACGGGACCCGGTTTTGGGCACACAAAGTTATGACCATCATCCAAACCTCTGTGGTGTGAAATGCATCGGCTGCTTACAGTTTCGGGATTTAAAATGCACTACTTTCCTACTTTAAAAAAAAAAAAAAACATCTCGCATGTTATTAAAACACTAGTTTTGGTTATCTCTGTGTGCGTGTGCCAATTGAGATGTAAAACGTGTGCATCTGTGCACATGTTTGAAACAATTTGTCACTACCAGTGGCTGGTATTTATTTTTTTTTAACAGCTTGGGATGTTTTTCATGCTCACAGGCACACATGGTTATTAGCTGAAATGCATCTGCTTTAAAAACAACTTTCTCCTCCACCTTCTGCTCAGAGAAATTTCAAATGACGACGGTCACAGTCTAACTAAGACTTTCTACATTTTCACTGACTTTAACACACTAAAACGAGATCATTTATGGATGGATAATTCCCCACAGATGCTGTACGCTCCTCTCAACTTCTGCTTTGTATAATTTTTGTCCAGGATTTATATAAATTTTTTTTAAAAATCTCTGTGGAGTTTAAAAATCAGATCTCATGCTGCTGCAAAGATTTCATCTACTGATTAGTCAAACTGTACCGCACACCGTTTCTGTGGTGATTTGGTGTTCAAAAGAACTTGTAAAAACGGTACTGAAGGTCCAAATAACACCCTTCAATTTAATTCAAATTTTGATAATTTTTTATTCTGTCTTTTTATCAGTAAAGACTCCAGCGTTTACTAACTTGTAAAGGCTATTACACTACTTGCAATCTACATGGAGACCCATATCATCACACTCCCTTCTGCTTCTGAACTCCTGGCCTGTTTTAAACCAAGTGACATGGAAACCCATCAGTTAATCAATCCATTTTCTATACCCATTTATCGTCTAAGGTTATCTTAAGGGAGTTGGAGGTTGTGCCTGTCTCCAGCAGTCATTGTGTGAGAGGCAGACTACATCCTGTATAGGTCACCAGATCATCACAGGCAACATGGAAACATACAGAACACAGAACCATGCGCACACTCACTATGTATGTAGAAAGACTAATTAACCCTACAATCATGTTTTCAGACTCTGGGTGAAATCTGGAGTACCCAGAAAAAACCCATGCATGCGTAGGGAGAACATGTAAACCATGGGTCTCAAACTCCAGTTCTCGAGGGCCACTGTCATACAGTTTTTAGATGTGCCACAGGTACAAAACGCTGGAATGAAATGGCTTAATTAATTAAAAATATAATGTTAGAATATATGGTACTGTAATGACAAAAATGTTTCTATCTGAAATAGTAGAACTTTGACCAAAATTTGACATTCTCACTACAGGTTACATGTACAAATCACCTTGGGTGGACTTGAAGAGTGGTGTAAAATTTGGATGCGTTCACAATAATCAAAATCACAAAACTGACAGTAAAAGAAACTCAACGTGATTTTTAAGCCTGAAATTACTGGGCCTCAACTTTAAAAGTATGTCTGTGTGACAGGAAAATCGTTGTAATTCGTATATGTTAGAAGTAAGAAAGAAAGAGTTTTTCTCACAAGAACAGTCATATATTAGCTGGAGGATATCCGGGTGGGTTCACATGTTTGGGTCACTCTTTGTTTGTCCAAGGTGACAGACCTGGTTTGAAAAAGCCTCCCGTATTCCTCAGATGTGTCTAAAGACATGTGGCTCCAATTACTCTCTGGTTTCTTTGAACAACAGAAAAGCTTGTTGAAAATTTATAGAAACTCTAATGATGTGTGTGACGGGTCAGAAGGCGAACTTCAGGAATATTACAAAACAGATGTGTATTTAACCATGTTGGAAGAAAGGTCCAAGAAATAAAGCAAATAAATATTTTCCTTCTTAAATATTTTCAAATGTCTGCTGAAAAAAATGTGACAAACTTTTTAATGATTTATAGTTTGAACTTGGAAAAAGTAAAACATTAAATTTTTAGGTCAGGGACTTCAAGGTGTTCATTTTTCATTACACAGGTTAAAATTTTGAATGCAGTTAATCTTTTGCTATACAGAAATCCCAAGTCAGAATCTTTGTATTGTATTTTTAATACATACATATTAAGACAAACAAAATTGCTTGTCGTGGCCCACCATGGATTCATTTTTGATTCATAAAACGATTTGATGGCACACTGTAAGAGACTATTGTTGTGTGCAAGTTGTGCAAAAGAAGTTGGTCTGTCACCGAAGCTATTCAAGCCTAAAATACTAAATCAGTGCAAAACATGTTTTCCCATTGCTAAAGTCAGTATCCACATTTCTAAAGAAGTATTTTTTTCAAATAAGCTACGTGAATGATCAAGTGTTCCTGAAACACTTTAAAACTGAATAAGTATAATAACCCATTGCACAAATCTGATGGTTGAAAAACCTAAATAACAGATTAAAGACAATAAATATATTTGTTGTTGAGCTCATGTGTCTATTCATTCAGTAATTTAGCATCAAAAAGACTCTCTGGACTGAAAATATTGTCTATTTTGTGGATATAAAATGTGATAATTAAAATGTGATTAGTTAATTACAGACACTGCAAGTAAGTCACACCACCAGAAATTTTACTTGTACAATGTAATACATTATAATATGATATACAGAAAGTCAAAGCAGACAAATAACCCCAAAAATGTGAGAGAAATTAAAAATGTATGAGCACATAATTCAAATAATAATGAGGAAACACAATTATGAATGGAGGAAACACAGAAGCAAATATATCCTTCCAGCCGTCCGTCTGATCTTGCAGAAAGGTTGGATTTAAAACCATAAGAATATACATACTGCACCATAAAATCAATTCTAAAATGCATATGCAACAAATGCTGAGGCTTCAAATATCGGTGTGACGTAGACTCACTTTCTGGGCATTGTCAGCATTGATGTGGATGAATTTTCAAGATGTTATATCATTTATATTATATACTCATCTTACGTCATTATATAATCAAAAAAGTTTTAAAAATACCAACACATATACAATGCTAATATTTTTGTATGCTGTCCAGTCATAACATGACACAATAAGTCATAAAGTCTTGACCTGACCCAAAGTCACACACATCACTCGTCTTCTGAACAGAATAGCCCCAAGCCGTCAGCAGCAGCAGCAGCAACAGGAGTTGTGATAATAGCATCCATATTAGTCATTGTGGTAAAATTGCTTACATGATACTAAATAAAATGAATCAAGCTTTGGAACAGGACTTCTACTGAAATTTTTGTTTGTTAATGTGAGCTCTTTGAATTGATGTTTGCCAAGTACATCCCACAGATGGCCATTTTTAGAGATCTTTGGGTTAAATATGTTTTTTAAGATTACCAACTTTCACAAACCATTTTTAACCTTTTAAAAATAATATGTGAAGGTATATTATCTTGCTTAAATGTGATCAGTGCTATCAGAGAATGCAATTTCCAAACATAAGTTTAATTTGCCTACCACAAAGATTGGGCCTCATATAGGTATAAAACTATCATCAATATTACCCAACATATCAATTTGTTTCCAGCAGCTGTTCACAACCTTTTCAAATGACAGTATACTATATGAACAAACCAGTGTCCCACTCTCAAGGTAAATTTTAGGCAGTGTTATGCCTTACAGAAAACTAAATACGTGAGCTACAGAGCAGTCTTAAAGTAACCTATAGAGACTGAAGAGCAGTAAAAACAATTTACTAAAAGGTGAATACCGGGTTCTTTAATGAAGGTTATGGGAAACCGCAAACAGGGTGGGTCAGGACTCTAGACAGCTTCAATGTGCTGAATCAATTCATAAGAAGAAAATCTCATTAAAGCCACCCTTCCTCTTAGCATTATCACCAATAGGAAACGTATTTAAATACTACATTTTGTCTCTTTGAAACACTCGGTTTGCAATCTGCTCAGGAGAACAATAAGAGAGAGTGATGAGTGAATGGAGGAGGCATATCGACATTTTCTCTCACCTCTCTCGTCTTAATGCATCTCATTTTCCTTCAAACCTCTTTTGTTGAGCACCTTTCCTTCCCCATCAGCCTTCATCAATCTCCCTATCCTTGCTGGGTGAAAAATTACACCCATTACCTTTGACATGCAGTACACAGAAATAGCATTCTTTCTACCAAAAAGCATCAGGTAAAACAACTTACGGGGACTCATAAGATAGCAGTATGAAGGCAGCGTAGCACAAATCACTCCCAAACATTTATACAACCTTAATACAGCAGGCACAAGTTAAAAGTGGGTAAAATGGGGGCATCTCAAGTGATGCACGTAGAGTAAACTCAACGAATGACATATGTATGTTGTTTATTACGTCTCTACCACCTGTGGACATACAGAAAAATACAGTTTTGGTCACCATTCTTTGGAAAAATACTTTAATCAAACAAACTCAGTCAGATTGAATGGAAAGCACCTTAACAGAAATTCTTGCCTCAGATTCTCTACTGAATGTTGGTTTGTTTGTATATTTAAGAATCTTATATTCTAATCCTCAAATTGTCCTTTCTTTTCTTTCATATATATATTTTTTATTTTATAAATGTAAGCCTTTTCATACTTTTTTTTGTTTCTGGCTTTTCATTTCCTGGGCTTTGCTTATTGTTTTGCCCTCTTATTCCTACTGTCAAATGCAGAGAATATAACACTTGGCCATTCAAGCACATAAATGCACTCTGTTCTAAACCAGTTTTTTGTATCTCTGCCTGTATGTTTAGAGTCACTGTCAATGACTCAATATAACCTGCGTGGGGTTGATTATATACCAAACTTCTTAAATAATGAGCTGAACATAATGCCCTGTTTGATAACCAGGATTAATTAAGGTATACAGTATATATGATAGAATTTACATGACCTGTTTGAATAGTATCTCAAGACAACATTTGTTGCAAATTGCTGGCATGTAAATCACCAAATATATAGCAATTTAAATACCAGTTCAACTGAATTGAACTGTCCTGTTAGAAGGTGAAGGTAAAGTATTCTGCAGCCTCTAACAGGATTTGTTGCGGAGTTGCTCTATATTTAGCTCCACCCATAATCTCATCATCTGAGCACCTACCCTGTCTCCTCCAAAAGCATTTACATCACCACCATCTTCCACACTAGAGATTGTTTGGTATTCACATTGATGTGGAGTTGTAGTTTTCTTCCACATATTTTTATGCAACCCAAACAGTTTGATTCCCCGTTTGGCTTGTGGCAAACTACAAAGATTTCTCTTTTTTTTTTAAATACTCGCGGTCTTCCTGACAATATTTCTGCTGTTAGAGGGACCAAAGTTACCATGAACTTCTTGACGAACAACTTTCATCAAGAAACTACTTTGTGTTGGTCTGTTATATATAATCTAATTTTTATGTGATAGACCAGCTGTCTCATTACAACCAAAACTTCTATGCGGGTAAAGATTTTGGTTGTAAATTAACATAAATTCATGACAATGTGAGACAAATAAAGTACAGTGACTCTGCACTCAACACATAAGCATGATAAATGATGTGAACAGTTACCTTAAGTAAAGAACATCAGTAGGTTGTGCAATTTACCCTGCATAGTATTAAGGTATTAATTACATTAGGTTCATTAGGTTGCAGAAGGCTGTAAGGGAACCTTTAAAGTCTGCAAGTGCAGCACCATTGACTAATCAATTGCTATTACCATGCACATGACAAAGGTCTGAACCCAAGGGACATGCTGGCTGTTGGTGTAACTCCTCCTTAGAGTTGACATGATGCACTGCAAAAAAAAAGAAGAAAAAAGAGCAGAATCTAGCATCTCCACAAGGATAATTTCAAAGTTCTAAGCGTACCAATACATACAAACTGTCACTGGTTAATAATAACAAACTGTTCTGCACTCGTTTCATTACCAAAAAAGAAAAGGTTTAGCACACAGAGCACTCGATGAGCTTCAGTAGAAACATACAGTGCCTCGAACAGATGTGATTATGAGGATTAGGACTTACATCTCTGCCTCTGTCTCCCTGTCGCCTCTGACCCTCTCTCTTATACGAGAGGGAGGCAGGACGGCTGGGAGACTGGCAACAGGTCTCACTGCTCTGGGGGACAAACTGTACGTCAGCCAACAAAAAACTATTTCAATAAATCCGCACAGAGACATTATCTCACATGGATACAGTCATCAGTTAGTGACAAATAGCTGGTTCCTCGTTTCATGTGGTTTGGCTTTTATTAAGGACACATTTTCAGAGGAATAATAAAGATGATTAAGGACATGATTCAGCATGCGAAGAAACATCCAGGGGTAGGTTGGATTACATGTTATTTGTTGAACCTTAATTCTTTCTGAGAAATGAATTACTATTCTACACAGAATTGTAAGGATTTTTAACGTTTTTAAAACTATTGGATAAATGAAAGCAGTGTGGACAAGCAGTATGGACTGGATGCATAATTTTTATGCACATAACAGTTTCTTTCATTAACTTGGAATTTTTTTTTTTTTTTTTTTTAGAAAAACAATATGCAACAAAGTTATTGCAAAGACAATAATGCTTACCATGGAATGTTTGAAATATATTACAATATAATGCAAATATGGCAAAGAAAACTACAAAATGCATGAGCTAGTGGTGTTGCCAAAGAGAAACAATATCCAGTTCTCCAACACTTTTTTGCCATGACAACACCTATTAATGAGAATTAAAAAAAAAATACAATACACCCAACACAGAAAGCTTCAGATGCTCTGGAAACGTAAAAGACCTTTGAGTGTGAGATCCTAAATAACATTAAAATGTTTGAAACCAGCACTGTGACAGCACAAAATTTCCCTAGCTTCTTAATTTGCTTTACTATCTTAATAAATAAAAAGAAGAAAGGACGACACAAGCTGTGTGCGCTTGTTTTTTCCCCCCTCTGCTGCCTCAGAGCTATACTGAGGGTGACCCAAATTCATGGACTGACGGGGCTGGCTTGGCAGTACACCAGAAAAGTAATAAGGGCAGCAACAGTATCGAACCCCTGCGAGTATAAAACACTTCCTATATTGGTCAGGCCGGATGGTGAAAGGTGAACCTCTCAGTTTGTGGCTCAGTGTGAAGATATCAGAACCATGCAGTAGATGACTTCCTATACACGAGCATGTCTTCATTATTTGCTCCCTGTTTGTGTGTATGTGTCAGATCAAAGGTGACCTGCTTCTGTGTGTATGTGTGTGTGTTTGCTGCTTGTGTTTACTCTGGCGATGACAGAGCTGATGCTTCTGCACTCAGTGCACAGTGTGCCTGTGTGTGTGTGCTCTATGAACCAATTTCCAAGGTCATAGAGTCTGTAGAGATGCTTCACACTAAAAGTAGGGTTTCCCACACCGAATTTAATGTTAAAGTAAAACACTTTTGTATGTGGTAATTTCAAATTAATCATCATAAAGTACATTTTGCATACATATGACATTGTCTTTATCATATGTACAAATTTTCTGCAGATAGTTTCAATGAGAGCAGTGTTTAAACATGGAATCTGGAATAGCTTGAACTGTGAGTAGATGAATGGCTTATGGACAGACAAATGGATTACAGATGATAAATCAGTGGACAAACTGATGGATGGATGACATGTGGACGGGCAAAAGGCCAGAAGGGCAGACAGAGAATGTGCGATCAAGACAATCTATAAAGCAAAAGGCAGCAAAAGGCAGCATACGTATGGAGGAGAGCAAATACAAGCTAGTTGACCATCAGGTCCTCAGGTGTTCCAAAGTAGTAATAAGTGTTGCGTATGAGAGGTAAACGCTCAACCTAACAACAAGTGTGCTGCAAGATAAATTAATTTAGAGATGGATGATGGAAGAATGGATGATGGGTATCGACAAACTAATGATGGATGGATTTCAAATATTCTTCTGAGCTTGTTTTGAAGTGGATAAATCAAGCTTACAATGAGTTTCTTAAATTACTTTCTAAAAATCAACTTAGAACTAAAATATCTTGACATAGTTTGCACGTGATGATATTCATTTGTCTGATTAAAAGTACTTTTCGAAAACAAAAAAAATTGTGTTGCCCTGATGACCCAAGTAATTAAATGTTTTTAATGGCTGTAAGTGGAAAATCATCATAAATAACAGAAATAAAGGCTTAAAAGCATCATTCTATGTTAATTTCTATTATGTGTATTAGTAAATTAAGTTATGCTCAATTTAGTAAATTGAACTAAACTCTAGTCTAGTTTAGCTCAGTGTAAACTAAATTGAGTTACTTTAGTTTAATTTAATTTACTAAATTCAAATTTACTAAATTGGAGCTATTTAATAGCAGTTTTTTGTCCTTTACGGACAAAAGCCAAAATTTTGGTTTTATGTAGACACCAATACAATCCCAAATTTAATATGACATTCATGCTCATAATTAAAGGGAACTAATTGTTAATTTGCACGATTACCAAAACGTTTTGAAACAGCTTGCTTCCTACTTTAAACTGAGAGAATTTAAGCCCCCTGAGCTTAAAGAAGACTTAGGGGCGTCAATTGTGATTATTTATGACACATCTGTATCTTGGTGGACTGTCTCATACAGGAAGATGCTCTTTATTAAAAGGGATTCATTCAAGCAACCAAGCCATTGAATTTAAATGTCCCAATCAATTCCTTAGCTACTCAGACATAAAGCTGTAGTCCATGTGAAAAAACACAAAAAGTTCCTTTAAATCAAGACTAAAAACACACCTGTTTAGAGTTGCTTTTGAACTATTATAATTAGAACATTGACCAACATATTATATGATATGTATTGATAATAGCACTTGATAAAATGTAGTATTTGTTACTGGTTTCTCAAATTGGTGACTGTATAATGTTTTTATGACTATTTATTTTTGTGTTTTTATGATTTAAAACACTTTGAACTGCCTTGTTGCTGAAATGTGGCTTACAAATAAACATGGTTGATTAATTGATAGAGTGGCATCAGTTGCCAAGCAGATGAAATAGGAAGTGCAATGTAGAGCATCAGATGAAGTGTTGTGAAGCACTGATTGGACTGTGGAGCAGAGGAGAGATTTTCTTTGGAGCCACAAATCATGCTTCTCTTTCTGGTAATCCAATGGATGAGATGGACTGTTTTGCGAGACTCAGCTCCTTAGTTCCAGTGAAAGTAAATGATCAGCATGGGAACAGTGTGGAGCCCCTTCATGTTCCATCATGACTGGCCACCAGTACAAAAGTTGAGGTCCAGAAACACATAAATGAGCAAGTTTGTTGTGAAAGCAATTGACTGGCCTGCACAGAGTCCTAACCTCAACCCAGCAGAACACCTCAGGGATGTATTAGAGGAGACTCTGAGATCCAGGCCTTCTTGTCTGACACTAGTGTCTGACCTCATACATGCTCTTCTGGAAGAATGGTCAAAAAGTCCCATAAACATTTCTAAACCTTGTGGAAGAAATTCCCAGAAGAGTGTAAGCTGTTTTAGTGGAAAAGGTTGGGCCAACATCATGCTAGACCCCATGGATTAACAGGGGATATTAGTCAAGCTTATCTGTGTGTGGAGTCATACAAGTGAAATCATTTGGTAATATAGTGTACTTTAACCTGTAGCCCTCACAGTTATGAACATGGGGCTAAGGGAAAAGTTTTAATCTTTGAATAGGAGTAGAGGTAACACTATGAAATGGGTTAAGCCAGACAGTAAAAAGTTGGATTTATTCATGAAAAGATTTATATACGTATAACTTTAAATACATTAGTATTAAGAGAACACTCTGAAATAACTTCCTTCATTCTTGTGATTGTAAAGTAAAGGTTATCGTAGCATGTCCCTTCCTTTCTGGGAGTAGAGTTTCCTCTAGCAGTCCTTTGTGGTTCTGTGTACCTGAGGGAATGTTGCTGTATCCACCAGAACTTTCAATGTTGTTAAGAATTAAAGTTTTATCATTAGACATCCTTCTAATCAACAACTAGGCGAGTGGCATTGCATTTAGCGGAGGACAGATGTCTGGATGCAGCTGAGTAGAGACATCCTTCAGTTCAACCTGATCAAACTGTCAGCTCTCTACAGCTTGACTAGATCTGTGTGTGCCGCAAACAGATGTTCGCCAGCAGTGTGGCTCTCTCTCTGATTCGTGCACGGTAAAAACAGGCAAGAAATATAAGGCAGTTAAGTGTCGACAAATAGATGCAGCACGGTTCTCACCTAAGCTTAGGTGTTTAAGATGACAAATCACATAATCCTCCTGTCCCCTTAACATGCTTTTTTATTTTAATTCCCGTCTGAGTCACCAGTCAGAACCTCTGCACACACATTTGCCGACAGTAGTGTCTAAATTTACTGAGTTTGTGTGAAAGTGTGTGTTTTGCTCAGTCTGACAGGTATAGTGTTATAGGAAGAAAATCTGCTGCAAAAACACACACACACACGTGCAGATGATGGTTCTTGCTTCTTTAGTGTCCTTGCCTTTTCAACCCATGCTGACAGTGAGCAACCTCACACATGGCCTGAGCTTCATGCATATGTAAAAGGGCACAGAGAGGTGAAAGAAGAATGATAATAACTACCGTGGTGTGTGTGTGTGTATGCAGGGGTGTGAGCGCGCGTGTGTGTGTATGGATTCCACACAAATGCATGTTCATATAGCCAATGGAGTGATGGGATGCACTGTTCTTATGACATGTATCATAGTGGTCTGAGACTAATTTGTCCTTTCTCTCCTGTCTTCAGTTAATCCCTCAGTTTTTCTTCATGACTCTGGGCATCTCAGGTGCCACGCTCTACCTGATCCGTCTGGCAAGAGGGCCCCATGTCACGTAAGACTGCCTGGTTTAGTGAATTCACTTCTGCTGCAGTTTGTCTCCAAACGACCACAAACTTTGATGGGGCAGTATTATGTGTTTTCCAGCCACATAGTGTCATTTCATAGCACAATGAAGTAACTATGTTAACTTTAGTTGTTGTAAAAATGCCATTTGTATCAAATATGAGTTAAAAAAATTTGACAGTAGTTAGTAGTTACATAACATATTAGTAGTTACATAACGCCTTGAAATTGCGCCTCTTTCTCTTGAAAACCTGGTCTTTCTGAAACTCCGCCATCAGGAAGTCATCACAACATCCCTCCTCTATTTAATGCTTTAGCAACATTTTTACCAACAATGCAATGAGAAGTAGCTCGCATAATGAACTCAAAAGATCTTCCTAACTTGAATAGCATGTTTTCTAATCTTTTCCATCTCAAAGAGGGGCTGAGAGAAGTAGGTCTCAGAATCATATTATTTGTATTGCCAGGAAAAGGAAGTCCTGGATTACTAAAATTCTTAGAAAACTGAAAAGTAAGGTAGATTTTAAAATGTGTGTCAGGTCTACTGACATGAGTGTGTCATCTGTAATTTTGACCAAAAAAACAAGTTTAATAAATTTTTTATGCCCTGGCAGTGTGGCTTTTTAGAAAAAAAATGCTTTACGCTGCTACAATAAAAATGTGAATTTAGTATTTAGTTATTTTTATTTTATTTTACATTTTAAAGTACTTTACCCCAGGTGCCTATAAATGTTGAGGGGGTTGTACTTGTTGTGTTAAGACACAGAATTATGAAGTTGTAATATTGTTTGCTCCTTGCTTATAACTGTAACCAAAGCTACTGGTTGAGGTTTTAGCCGACAAAGGTGGAGCACTGCACTGCTCCTCCCTGCATCACTGACGCAGACAATCAACATAAAATAATCACAAGAGGGAAAGCTGACCGACTTTCTCATAAAAGCAAGTGAAGTGTGCACAGCAACATCTGGGTAGGTCAGAGGAGCAATACGGAGCTCTTTGGCCACCATTACCAAACACATGCTGTGTAAAAAAGAAAAAAAAATTATAGATTAGCAAAGTTGCCAACTCGAAAGCATGGGGATGGTAATGTTCTGCTTAGGGATTATGAAGTAACTAACAACACAGGCTTTAAGTTTACCTAAAATAAAATGGAAGGCTAGATTCTGCTAATGTTAGCAGAACCTAGATTCTGGACCTAGATTTTGGACCTAGATTCTGCTAATGTTAGCAGAATCTAGGTCCAAATGTTATGCAGTCATTAAAGAAAGTGAACTGAAATCCTCTTCAGCAAAACACACCCAAAGCTGAGCTCATAATCCACAAAGAGCTGCTTAGACTAAGCAGCAATTTTGTCTCCCCCATCTGGCAGTAGACAGATTACACAAATGTCTTCCTTGCAGTCCAGTAGCATGGATTATGTTTTTGAGGAAAAAGTTTGATAATCTTTTATCATTTTTCCTCTTTTTACACTATGATGAATACATTGATATTTTTTTAATGTGATTGTGTCCATGTTTCTAATTATGTTACTGTCAAATGTCAACACATGCAATATTCAAAACAAGTGGCTGGAAATATGAAAATTTTTATTAGGCTATGAGTTCAACACGAAGAGGTTGATACATCACATTCTTCTTCTAAAACATAAAAAGTAAACCTTTTGGAACTGCTCTGACTTTTTTTATACTACATGTGCACGTACCTGCTATGGTGTTTAAAACACCTGCCGCATATTAAGTATGCATCAACGTCACCTGCACCTGCAGAGGGTGCAGGTGAAGTCAATGAATCAAAAGAACTTTAGATGTTTTGAGCTGCAAGAAAACTGAAGTCAAACAAAACAAACAAAAGCAACAATTAGTGTCTGAATTTTAAAAGTAAGTGTTTGGATTTTTGCCAAGTGCCATCCATTTACAAGATACTGATAAGACAAACAGTTTATATAGCAACTAGTTTTATGTATAGCAAATTTAGCAAGATCACTATATTACACAATGATTAAATTAAAATTCAAATAAAAAGCATCTTGCACATACAACAGGTGTGTGTGGAAACACTGAAGTGTTTTACACAGGAAGATATTTGGTGGCCCCCGGCTTTCTGCCTCCACTGCAAATAATAAACTTGTACTGTGTATCAACTATTTACTGTAATCATCAAAGTAGTTTAAAGATTTACAAATGTTGAATTTGCATAAACAATTGTGATGTTTTTTTAACAGTATTACAGTAGTAATTTCATCTCATGGTTGTTTATCTCCTCGAGTTTAGACATTAAATTCGTATGATCCTTCAAACATAGCCTCTTCTAAAAAAAAAATAAATCATGAATTATCTTTTTTTAAAATGGAATGATAAGCTGGTAGTAAAGATAAAAAATAATTTAAGAAAAAACATTGAATTTTGTGTGCCAGAGCCACACCAATTGCAGCGAACTCTGTGACCACTCACGTAGAGTAAATGTAAATAGATCACGTCCCATTTCAGGCCACACAGAACCTCTTGTTCTGAGGGTCAGCCATAAAGCCTGACCTCATCACCAGCTGGTGATGAGTGCTGTGGTCAGTGGCTGCCTCCCTCTCAGGCTGCCCAGTGTTTGTTGTAATGGACACACAGGGGGACAGACGCGCTCCTTCTGCCATCCCCATTTGTTTGTGCTTTGGCGCCGTAATGTGCTGCTGGAGGGGGAAGTGGAGGAATGAACTGTCGCTCTGGAGTGCTGTGAAATCCAGACTTTGGTTAATGAACAGGGAAAGGACTGCCAATTCACTGGGCTGACTTCATCTCATAATCACTTTTTCCTCTCCTGAATTTTGTCTCCCTTCAGTTTGAGTCTCGTTTTGCCTGTCATTCTTCTCCTTTGTTTTCCTTTTCCTTATTTGTTACATTATTTGACATCTTGTAATTCTGCCCTTAGTTATTCTGCACCCATTCTTTTATTTCCTCTTACATTTATATTTTGTTCTCCCTTTTTCTCTTTCTGTGAATCGTTCCACGTTTGCAGCTTCTGGGACAAAAAGAACAACCCTGAGCCCTGGAACAAGCTCGATCCGACCTATCAGTACAAGGTGACAATTCCCATCTCTCAATTTACAGCTATTCACAGAATCCTAATGTTGACAAAACCACCACTGGCTCTCTATGAGTCACATAAAATCTAGTAAACATCATAAGCGTATTGTTTTTTTCCTAAATAGAGTAAAATAATTTAGCATTAGCAAAATATCACAAGATGATCTGTTTAAACAGACTTCTTATTAAGTCTGTTTAAACATGATCTCAAAAAATTAAACACACCTCAAACTTTTTTACATTCTGTCAAGTTACAACTGCAAACATCAATGTAAATTGTTATGACTTTATGTGTAGGAAAATAGTACACAGTTTTACATTTTCTTTAAATGAAAGTCTGAGAAGTTTGTGTAAAGAAGCTCTTAATATCACAGAGCACTATTCTAACCAGTATCAGAAAATGTAAACAACAAAACAATGAAGTCAAGTTCAGTTAATTATTTATAATGATTGAAAAGGTTTTCTATCTAAGCAAAACAGCAGACTGAGTAACTTATTTGTAGCATTCAGCTTCATATATTTGTCCCACACAACACACAGAGGTTTGTTGTTTTTCTGCGATAAAACACGTAAAAGTTCAAGAGGCATTACGTAGTACTTTGCAAGAAAAGGTATATCATCAGAAACAAATGAACACACTAACTCAATATAAAGAAATCAACCAAACCATTTGATTTGCACTGACATAGATGATGTGATTTTAGATGAAAGATAACTTTTCTGAAGTTTTGTAAAGTCGGTGTTCTTGCCAGAGGAATAAAAGTTACTGCAGACAAAAGGTCACGACAAAACATGTTTAATTCTCACTAGCAAGCCAAACGTCGCACATTGAAATTCCACCAATGTCCAAACAATAATCATAATGAGGATGGGGGAATGAAAGTGAAGGGGAGAAGCTTTAACTGTTTGATTGATCATGAAAAGTACATGTAGCGAAAATAATCAGTGCAATAAAAAAGCAACAGTTTTTAAAAAAATGACTGAAATCTATCCTAACTGTTGGCTCTGAGGCAGTACGGGGTGAGAATCTGGGGGAGAAAAATTACAAAATTCATTGCAAATTATGTTTGTGCGAGCATGTTTGTACAATTTTAAGACCCCTCTTCAGCCCTGCTGAAGACAGCGCTGATTAATTTAATTTAAGCAAAGCAGATTTAAATGTATTCCACCTTCCCTCCACAGTTTGTTGCCGTCAACACAGACTACAAGAGCCTGAAGAAGGACAGACCCGACTTCTAAAGGTCTTCCAGGCACGTCCAGGGGCACCAAGTTCAGGAGGACCTCCACTTACAGCTGTCACCTCACCTCATGTAAAAAACTTTGTGCTCATGTAACCCTGTGTGTACCTCTGCAACGTCAACTCTGAGCAAATAATACAAAGAAGAAAAACATTAAAAGATGGTTCTACTTTTAGAGTGATCTGCTATATTTTGTAACATTCAACTCATCACATGTTTGTGGAAGACGGTATAAAATTACCTGTGCTTTAACCACCTTTACCTTTACATTAAGAGTTCTGCACATTTCATTTACAAAGAGAATTCTTTATTAAAATCTAAATAAATTCAATGCATATTTGTTTAATTATGTTGCTTGTTGTATTTATAGTGTTTAGTTTGCCATTCAGCATTAATAACCAAGAATTTTCAATGACTACTCCTGACTGTGCTTCACCGATACATATGTTCAATCAGACAGTTTTAATGTTAGTTTGATTAAAACGTATTATTTCCTCTGTCTATCTCAGGTGCCGCTTGTCCATTTAATCACTTCCTGTAGTATTCAGTATATGATGAAGTCGGTTACATCTGTAGCTTGTTCATATTTCGAGCAACATGACTTCCTCCCACAGAAAGAAGCAAATGATCGGAAATTTAATTACAATTTGTGGCCAATTTGGGTTTATACATAGATAAGTCCAAATTATTTATTCCCCCTGGTAGATGTTTGTTTAAACTTATCTTTTAATTTTACCAACATGTTTCTTCTGAACAATATTATTGCTTTGGTGTTGCCCAGTCAGACTTGAAACTGAAAGAGCATCTGTGGAGGGAGCGAAGGATTAGGGTTATGGCAAGGAGCCTCTCCAACCTAAAAACACTTGGTGCTCATTGCTAAATAAAATCCTCAAAACACCAATGGAAACTTGCAAAAACCTGCTCAAGATTTTTGCAAGATTTTAAGCGGAGTTTGATCGCAATGTTTGATGTAATGCCATCAAAGATGTTTTTATTGATTATTAAGAAATAATTTGACTTGCTATTTTTAGTTTCAATATGAACATTTTTTTTAAATTTTAATTTTACTTGTAAATTTTAAATAAAATTCTAATTTGAATAAATAAAAATATGAATCTCGTGGTTAATTTTTGGCCATAACTTTACAAAGACTAGTGGCCTTTGTTCTTTGAAAGCCGGACAGAAAGTAGGACAGAGAAAGATGCAGTGAACGCCCAGGGACGAGATTTGAACTCGGGACCGCTGCATGGAAAACTGTGGCCTGAGCATATGGAGCACCAGCTCTACCACTGACCTTCACGACACTCCCCAAGTCATAAATAGATGTATAACAAAATAGAAGCTTTAAGGTAAAAGTTTAATTTTTTTATTTTATTTTGATGACTTTTTACTATTATTGATTATTTCTCATCTTTACACTACAAATGTATCAGAATAAACCCAAACTAAAGGTCTGATCCTTTTTATACATTTACTATTAAATAATAAAAGAGGAAGGTAAACTGCTCACATTATGACACATTTGGTTTATATTCTATTTTCAGAGAATACAGGCAAAGATATTTCTCTGCATCATTATGCACAAATTTTGATTTTGTGTTCAAAGAAAAGAAAAATGAGTTGAATGAATCAGGTGATCAATCATTCTTTCTTTTTTTTTCTTTAATCATGGCTTCAAACATCTAAGAGAGCAAAAATAAAACCTTCAATCAAGTTTTTATGGGCCTTTGGTGAATTTCTGAATCCATCCTACAAGGCGGAGACCGCAGTGCAGATTCAGGAGCTGCTGAAGAGAATATACAGTAGATACTCTGAACTTGACTGGGTTGTTTCTAGAATGGGAGACAGATCTTTTAGTTATCTGATTCCTCTCTTGGGGTGTCAGGTCTCAGACACCCTGTCTACTTTTACGACTATGAATAAAACTTTTCTTTTGATAACTAGATTCCCTATAGTAATAATGTTGCGGGCCTTGATCACTGATGGACAAACTGGACACTGTTCTTCACTTTGCTACTATTGCCTGCTATGCTCCATTTACGCATTGTCTGCAGCTATTGCTGCCATTAACTTTATGTTCTCTTTCTCTGTTTTTCTCGATGCATAAAAGTGACACCTGGTCTGGCATCTCAATTTAGCTCAATTTAGAATTTATGTTCTCTTTTGATATATTATATGCTTGATTCTGTCTTTCTGTGTTGAACCTTCTCTCCTAGAAAAAGTAATTAAATAAGCAATACATCCCCTCTAGCCTGGGAACACCTTGGGATCCGCCAGAATCAGCTAGTGTTGCTGTGGAAGTAGACATCTGGGTCTCCACTTTAGATGAAAATGAGATTGACAATTAGGTTGTCTGGTGGTGGTGGGGAATGTGCTAATACTACAACACCTTTGCAAAAGCTTGGCACGTTAAAGTTCAAGGTAGGAAAACATTTTATCTGCAAATTAACTTTGGGCAATGAACAAAAAGCAAAGCACAGCACTGCTGCTTAGCTAACTTCCGTATCAGACTGTGCTCTACTGAGCTCAGAGGATTGCTTATAATTTTCAGAATAAGAACATTATTTACTCAGCTAATCACTTCATAAATCCAGCACTGCTGGGATAAGTAAGTCACACATGCATGCATGCTGAGATGTGAAGTTGCAGATAAAACGGACCAAAATAGAAATCAATCATGAGAGGAGAAGGCTTGTGTGGGTCAGAGAACATTTTTAGACGTTTTCAGATGCCGAGCATAAAATATCATTTTTAATCTGGAACTGAGTAAGAGAAATGAATCGGTACTTTCTGCAAATATGTGTCTCTTGGTAGCATAATTCTCCCCTGCTGGAGGAATCATGGGATGATGAAGTTTTGTCTGTGTGAGCTCCTATGTGTGCTCCTTCGGTTAGCATCAATAGACAGCAGACAGCATAAAATCCTTCCCTAATGGCACACAAACTGTCTCAATGTCAGGCCCCTGGGCTCTGCTAATACACTGCTTAATAGACAATCTATGTTCCAGACCCTGCATGGGCCCATTTAGGGCTCCATGTGTGTCTGTGTGTGCACTTTTTTAACAGCAATATGCTTCATCCAACAGTGTAGTGACCTGCCCAGTGGGTACGGTCTGTTATTGTGTGCGTACGTGTAGGTGTGTGTATTCGCTTATGTCAGATACAGAAAACCTGCTGACAGGTAATCAGCCACGCCAAAGCATCACACCAGGGCATAATAGCAAGGTCACACACACATGCACACACCCACACTACAGTTATCCTGCCTGAACAGCTACACTGGTAACTGTGATTGTGTTGCTTCTGCTAATGTAAAACGGTACAGAGAGCACTTCAGGCTCAACCACACCAGCTTCCTGATTATAATCAGCACTTCATTTTATTGCTTTGTTTTTGTTACAGTCAAGTCCAGTAGTTTGTGTTGGGTCACAGTGGACAGTTTCCCAACCTTTATGACATTTTAGAAACCATTTTTACACCCAAGACATTTTGGATTCTTGCATCATCACTTGAACCATAAACCAAATTTATTTAATTGTTATTTCTCAATATTTTCCCAGATATCCCCTTCCCTTGGTATTTATGAAAAATAAATACCAGATCAATGCTGTTTTCACCAATTCACTGCTAATTTTATCTCAAACAACAAAAAAACAGACAAATTTCTATCCAGTTATATGGATCTTAATTTTGTTTCAATTTGAAATGAATCAGATTTATTCAACTTGATGAAGCAAAGTCAGAAACAGATCCAGTTACTCACAGATCAACATTAAAAAGATGAACTATGAAACAGAACCACTAAGCTTTGGGAGGACAGAAAGGAAACAGTATGTTCTTTGAAAAAAATAAAATAAAAATCAATGGCTGTCTAAAGAAATACAGCTAAATACAGGAACACTGAGTCAGTAGTACTCGCTATGGGAAGGAAGATCAGAATAGCTCTGAAAATAGCTTCACACAAAATAACACACTGCTTTATAAGTCTGTTACTGTCACAACTTTTCTTAATTTCTATTTTTACACTTGTATATAGTATTGTATTTTGTTTTAGGAAAAATTTATCTAATACAGAGCTTCTTATTATAACTTTTGATTGTTTTTCCCAACTCAGAGCAACTGTACTGAAGAAATATAGGGGATGAATTACTATAGACCTAATCACAATGTTAACCTTTTTTTTCAAAAACTTTATTTCAAACAGCTTGCAATCAGACTTCTGCGAGAAATAAATTGGGAAATGTCTGATAAAGGGTGTTCCACAAATGCTGCATTTTCTTAAAATTTTCTCCTCAGAAGACAACAACAACAAATCTCTACATGAGAGAGGCAGGAGGGAAACTGATAAAGGCCACCTCCACCCTGGTTCCATCCTCTCTGATGAGAAAGAGTAGATATTTTTAGATGAGGATTAATTTTAATGGGCAAGATAAGAAGTAAGTTGTGAGTGGAAGAGGGTTTGAATAAATAAGTAAATAGGACATGCCTGAAAACAGGAGGCGACGGTGGCAGCGTTCGTGTGTGGATGTTGCGAGGCCTTGGGCAGATCCATTGATCTGGCCAAGATAGCAAAGCTTTTCATCACTTAACATTTTCTCCCAGAGCGGGAACATCAATCCTGGGTTTGTCCACAACTCTATGCTACAATCCAGGACAGGCCTTATTTAAACTTTTTCCCCCCTATTAGTTTTACATTCCTCATTAACAAAAATGGAGTGACTTTGAAAGCTTGAGCCCCATTTTGGAGAATTGTAATTTCTTTTGATAAAGTTGTTGGAGCAAAGTTAAATAAAACTACTTGGACAAAGGAGAGTGTGTTTTTTACTGTGGCAGTCAGAAGATGCTTTGAAAGAATACATTGTATTGATGTGGTGTCCAAATTGTTAGGTTAGTAAATGCAATGTTTTTTTGGTCCTGGCTTAACAACAACAAATGTGTACTTGCAGTATTCAAATGTTTTGCAACAATGCAAGTTGACCATTTATGAACAGACCTGCAAAGAAAAGAAAACTGCATGACCCACCACAAAATGCAAAAAACCCTCTACAGGAATCATCATCCCTAAGTGACTTAAACCAGTGTTTCCCAACCCTGGTCCTCAAGCCACACTGCCCTGCATGTTTTAAGTATTTCCTTGCTTCAGTCCAGCTGATTTCAATTGATGATTGATTAACAGGTGTTTGTTGAACTGCAAACAGTTGAATCAGGTACATTAAAGCAGGGAAACCTAAAAACATGTAGGACAGTGTGCCTTGAGGACCAGGGTTGGGAAACACTGACTTAAACAACAGGCGGGTCCACAAAAATAATGGCATGAAAATAGCTTGCAGCATATAGAAAGCAGGACAAAAATTTCTGCTGAACTGTCAGCAGGAGCAAGAAAAGTTTGCAGTGTGGCAGCGGTAGAACAAAAAGAGTAGTCTCTGGCTGCAGGTGTGAAAAAACAAACAAAAAACAGTGATGCTAAACCGAGTGAACCAAAGCATGGCATCACACTACCGCCATTCTTGATTGACATGCTGTTTTCTGAAATGTTGTGTTAGATGTAAAGGAATGGATTTTAAGCAGAATGTTCCACTTTTGCCCCATTAACAAACCTGAACACATTCCGAAACTGATCCACACATCCACGGGAATCAACAGATGGCCATATTGTGAAAGTAAAACACTTTTGCTACATGCATTTAAATTATTTACTGACAGTTTGCCAAACGATCTCCATAACATATTGCATACAATCCCAGTTTTGATATTTGTCTTCCCACTGACATATTCACTACATTGAAAGCAGGTAATGCTTCTATGATTATTTTAAGAAAAGTAAACTGTAACTTTGGTGATATATTCTAGCAGTGCAGACTCTAAAACCATTTGGTAAAATGAATAGATTCATAAACATGAAAGTGCAATGAAAAAGTACTCCTCAGTTGTAATGGTAATAATAGTAGACAGTATCGCCCATCTGGTACATTTCCCTGTAATGTTGGTCATCTATCAAAGGCCTAAAACTCCCTCTGATCTGCCCTCTGCCGCTGTACAAAAACACATTCATGCAGGCAGAGTCTCAAATGGAGAGATGATCAAATTAAATCCCCCCGTTGGCTGATCTGACAATAAATCACATCTATTTAATGAGGAGAGGGATAAATGACACTGTCAGCAATTAATTAGAAATGTGTCTTCAGCCCGTCATGTCTGTGTAAAGATAAGTTGAGTGCACAGACAGTTTGCATAGATGCATCTCTGTCACTTCATTACCTGTCGTAATTAAATATGCCAGAAGTTGATATGACCGGTTAAAGAAAACAGACCAGGAGAGATGTCTGTCCAACGTAATGGTTTTCCAAGTCATATTTATACATTAAAGCCACACTAATGCTATGTAATTATCTCCTAATGAAAGACAAGTGGTCCTGAGAGTGTGAGGGCATCGCTTCAGTTTGAGTTATGTGAAGGTAGTAATCCTAATCCCTGTGTAATCCACCTGCTGCTGATTCAGTTGATGACTACACTAAAATAATAATAATATTTGTACATGTTTTCTCCACCTTGGGGATTTGAATGCAGTAATTTATCTACCTATTTTAAGGACAGGGCAGCTAAACAATCTGTGTTTTTAATATAAATATAATATCAGACTTGCAATTTGAAAGCCTCACGTAACTCGTATGAACCAAAAACGATGACATCACATGTCTAAGTCATTTTAAAGGTGTAGACTGAGTGCTTTTGGGCTTCACTGTTCTACTGCTTGCTTTAAGTCCAGAAGCTGAGAGAGGAGTGGGCTTGCCTGAGAAGCAGAGACGAAGGCCTCCCGCTGAGAAGCAACTTGTCAATCAGAGCCTTGACTCAAGCAAGAGGTAGTTATTTTTAAAAAGATGTAGAAATTAACGTTCTTTATCCAGCCGCAGCAGGCATCCTTCTCTATTAAATAAAATCAATTTTGCTTTTTAGTTCAGCATTTCTTATTTTTCCAAAATCATGATATTCTTCAAATGTGCAACCAGAATAATTTAAGAAATGAACTGTATTTTAGGTTAGATTGTTTTGTAATATTGTTTATAGATATTAATCAGCTCCATATTATTTTACAATTTAAGCCTTTGTTTTTAATATAAATCAGCTTAAGTGAAGAAAAACCTGCTGGTAAACAAGTGTCACTTACACACTAAAGTGTGTTATTACACCCTCATATAGTGCTGGGATAAAGTGTTTCCTCCTCAGGTTTAGCCTGCTTTTGATTTATTTGGTCACACCTAAATGCTTCTGATTTTAATAATTATAAAGTCAGACAAAAATAATTTGAGCAAAGGCAAACGTTCCCCTTGGGAAATCATAAATTTACTTTGATTAGCCAAACTTTAGGGGGTTAAAGTTGACTTTAATTTTAATGGCTTGTTAACTGCTAGAATCAAGAAATAACTTGAGTCAACCCTGTGTGACAACATGAAATACGATTAAAAAAAACATTATAAAATACTACAAACTAAAAGCATGAATGAAAAAAATGTGACATTTAACACTTTAGCAGTATGTCTGAGGCTTTGGGACTCCACGGAAACACAATTGGTATTGTCACAAAATGGAGAAACCTGGAGCAGGAGTGAATTTTCCCAGGAGTGGCCTGGCTACAAAATTATCCTAAGAGCATATCAATGACTCATCCAGTCAGAAAATGGCTTAAAAGAACATCTAAAGAAAAGCAGACCACATTTATCTCGGTCAAGGCCAGTGTTCATGGTTTAATAACAATAGAGTCTGGGCAAAATGGCATCCATGGGAGGGTTCCAAGGATAACAGGAACACAAACTTTTTCCCATATTTCTCAAAAAAAAAAAAAAAAAATGTTGGGCGAACTTTCCACTTTTATCTAAAATTTATTAGAAGACAACACTGTGTGTATATATACAAGTATAAATGACTGCCATCATTTTGAGCTAAAGACACTTGATAGTTATCTTTAAACCAATAATATTAATTTAGTTAGCTTCATTTTATGCTCTCAGAATTAAAATAATTGAGTTACTAAGAATATACACAGAAACTGTCTCATTTGGCAGTCAAGCCACTGTGTTAGAGAGGATCAGCCGTTCCTGCCCGGTAATCCCCAAAGCAAAGTATTCTCCGCAGGCAGCCTGTCGTCCTGAAAACTTTATTCACTTCTGTTTCCACATGATGCCAGCCTTGGATTACCTGCCTCACAAATGCATTTCAGTTTCAAAGAACATTTGCTTTATTTTCTTCTGTTTTTGGCATATTGGCCAGGGGTCTGTGTCTTTTTCAACTTATTTTCAATTTCATCTGAAAAAAGAGCAAACTGAGTGTTCATAGGGTTGTTGGGGCAGTGATCTGGGGCACTCAGGTTTTGAGGGACAGAAAATATGAAACTGTTTTAAAATGAAAAGGTTTTATAAACACATCCCATATGGCTGAAACTGGGTTCACTTTTATGCAGGTAATTAGTATGAAACTCTAACCCACATCTAACCTAACCTTTGACCAAGACCTGAAATTCTCTAAACATTTTGAGATTTTTATTGCTTATTAACCACAAAAAATATAAAATAAAATAAATGCAACTCAGGTTCTTAAAAGTGTTTTGCCGTCACATGGTTAATACACGTTTTACATAAACTACTCAACTGGGTGTAATAGCAAAAAATCCCCAACAGACAAAGAAAACAAAACATTAAAATAAGTCCTGTATGAGTAGTTTAAGCTTCATTGCACATGCCAAAAAAACCGACTACCACAGAAGCCCATTAAGGACCGAGTCCTGTGCCAGCTTTCATTAACAAACCTTGGAGAACAACCTAGAATGGAAATGCTTCCCCACATCTCACTACTAAAATGAGTAAAAGTAACCTGAACAAACAGCAACCTGCCTGATATCGCAACAGTGGCCAAAACATTGCAGCAGATAATCAGGAATTCAAGCATCCTAAAACCACATTATATATCCTTTGTAGCAGTCAAGCCTCAGGTAAAAATGTGACAGGCAAAGGGTGACAGAAAAACAAAATTCACAGAAATAGTCGAATAATGCTAAACCTTTTTATTGCCCAGGCGAATCCTGAAACCAGCGACACAAAGATAAAGTGAATAGAAGGTATTGAAAAAATAAAAAAGCAGCCATGAAATCCCAAAGGAAAGTTTTCCTCTCACATTTTGACAGTGAGCTGCAACATAACTCTCCAAACCAAGTTGAAATCTAGTTTGTAACTTCAGATTTCATTGTCGTGAGGAGCCATTTCTCTTAAAGAATCTGGACCTTTGATTAGCTCTATGGTCCATATTTGGTTTTCAGGAAGAACAGGGGCAGCTGAGGTGCAGAGGAGTAGAGTAGCGGTCTGACAATCTGGAGATTGTGAGTTTACTTTCAGTTAACCCCCGCCACATGTCGGAGTGGCCTTGGGCAAGCGACTGAACTCCAGAATCCTAAAAACAATGCATATAAATGTAATGATGTGTAAGTGTGTGTCACTCATTGTGTACAAATTCTGGAGAAAAAGAAAATCAGCCCAGGTTCAACCAGAAAGTGTAACCTTCAACCACATACAGCTGGATTCAACAGCAAAAAACAAAAACAAACGCGCGCGCACACACACACACACACAAAATAAAACCACAAAGACCTAAAGAAATTTAGAAATACAGCTAAGTAATGCATTACTCCCTATTCTATGGACTCAAACAATAAACCTACACGTTACTGGTTTCATGGGACACAAATAGCCAGAACTGCACATAAACATCTTATATTCCTGCATCTTTCACAATTTTTTTATATGTGCAACAGCTATATAGAATATTTAACTTTCCAAGTCAGAATTAAAATTTACAAGACTATTTTATTTTTATAACTTGAAACTTGTAAAAGATGACTTGGGCCTGATTAGTACCTTTTAATGAAAGACTATAAAAAACTTATGATCTTTAAAACAATACATCTCAGAATGCTAAAAAGTGTTTTATGTTCCCTGTTTGACACTAATCCAAACATAAGAAACTCATGAGCCTTTACTTTTGGAGTAGGTTTGTTTGTCCACGCTTACATCTACATAAAGATTAATCAGGCCCTAATTAAACAATTTTTTGTATAAAATAAATCACCCCACATACAGCTTACCTTTGTATGATTTATTTTATTAGCATTATACAAACAAAATTACTAAAAAATATTCTGTAAAACAAAGCTGCGAAAGGTTTCAGTGTACAATGACAGCGTCTCAGATGATTCATAGACCAACAGTTGATGAATAAACATGTTAGCAAAATACTTCCTGGTATATTTTGGCAAATGCTTAGCTCAAAAGCTGTAATATATGGAAAAAATGTTTTGTAATCAATTTACTTTGTGCTTTGTGCAAAGTAAGAAACAATCTCAGAGTTAAGAAATATTTCCTCATTATGCTTTTTTAACATCATTTCACAAACAGAAATCCCACTTTATCACTGATGCAGTGACCATGACAACAGCACTACACTGTGAACCAGTTAAGACTACAAAACACTCAAACATGTTTTATTAAGCCTATATTTCCTTACTGTTTTAAGGTTAGAAGAATATGATGAAAAATTAGATAAATAAGACATGACAGAAAGAACAGTTAAGAAATCTTTTCAAAACTCTTTAAATGGTCAAATGATGGGAATTCTGTATTTACTTTTTTAAAAACCATGAATAGAAAAGTATATACTCTTTGTAAACAAATTACATGAGAGGTTGGCATGATTAGTCGACATCCGTACAACTGAATTGATTAATTATAATACTGATTTCATAGCAAAGCACAGAACAATTAAAATCTGAAATCTACAACATGCTCCTGTTGTGTAAACAAAGAAACAAGAAAACATAGGTTAAGTGAGTCAAAAATATGCTGGTCATAATTTGTAGTGTTGTAATAAACTACATCATGTTGAAATATATAGTTTCATATAACTTCGGCTCAAAATATTTTTAAATTGCATTTCAAAAAATAATATTCTGACATCTTAAGTAGAATTGCATCTTTTCAGAGAGAAATTAAGACTTTCAAAACAGCAAATGATGCCACAAAACTGTAAAAAAAAAAATCTTATTGTGAAAATAATATAGGTGATGCACATTATAGGAACCTTTAAAAAATTAAGACTTGGACTGTGTCCTGAAGATACAAGTTTGTGTAAAGTCAGACTGAAAAGTGTTTGTGTAGCTTTGATTTGACAAGTTTTTTCCTTTCACACTTGCACTAAAACTGTGTGAAGACAGCTGAGAATAATCTTCTCACGCGCCACAAAGAGCAGCTTCTTCTGTGATACAAAAAAAATGTCAGTTTTTTTTCCAGATTATTTTCTTCAATTGAAAGCCTGTTTTTTTTTTAAATACATCAATGAATGACAGCAAAGTAGTATGAACAGAAAATGTGTCTCTGCAAGTCTGATTGCAAAAAGACAAAAAAATGAACTAAAGTCATCCTAATTCTCAGGCACCAACCACATTTCACTACTATGACATTTTTTCATTTTCTCCCTGCACACTTCTGCCCAGCCAGCTGTCTGCCACCTGGCTGTTACAGACCTGTGACTCCGCCTAATGGTCGCAGAAGCCAGGCATGGGGAACGGCCTGGCAAAAGCCTCCACCCGGTGTCGCAGATCTGCAATGCGCGCCACCGTCTCCGGGTCCTGGAGGAGGAAGTTCTTGAAGTCCTGGAGCTTTGCTGCAGTAGAAAACAGTAAAATACTATGATTTAGTTGCTTCTTTTTGTCTTCCCACCAGCTGGAAAATTGTCTCCTCTCATCCAACTTTCTGATTTAACTCACTAACGCACACATAAATATGTTCACAGCAACCACTGAGTTACAGACTTAATTTACCTCTTTTCAAACAGGCCTACCTGTCTTTTTCTTGACATCCAAAGCGATCTTAAATCCCTCATCCATAAACTCGACAACCTGCACAAAGTCGTCTTCTTTGAACTGTCTGGAAGTCAGAGCTGGAGCACCTAAGATAAAAAATAAAATCTAATTACTTACATTTTCTTTCATGCTTTTGTAATTTCTCCTAGACTTTCTTTTTGTCTCTCAGCTTTGCAGACTATAGTGAAAATATGCTTTTTGAATTGTCAGTTAATCTGAACACTATGTCAGTGTGTCAAAATAACAAATTAAGACAGTTGATGCAATTGTACAGTGAAAATTGTTCAAAACATAAAGTAATATCTGCAAAACATTGCACTGCAGCTCAAAGATTGTGCCTTTAACTGTACTTTCTAGGAAAAACTTTTTTTTGCTTGGGAGCACATATTTTTGTGTTTCAGAAAGAAATGCTTCTTAGCAGTTTAGACCTACTTGGTGGAAAATCTCATTAAAACAGTAGATCTGGAAGTATGCCACTTTCACTACTTTCAGTCAAAACAATAAAAAATAAGTGCTTCCTGTTTTTATCTGTGTATTTAAAGAAATAACCTTGAATAGATATGGAAGTGAAAAGTCCAATGAAAAGTTTGAGGTATTTTTATATACTTTTTCACCTTGTGTACTGTAGGTGAAGTTCAGAAAGGCATAACAATCCATCAGTAGTGCTTTTTAACCAGAACCTTTCTAGAACACAGAAATTCAGATTTTTATTTGAATGAATGGAGTAAATGAGAAGATACTTTATATACTTTATGGTTAAAATGTTATATGATCAAAAAAATCTTTAACCTATAAATACTCAGGTGTTGTAGAAGCACTGACCACAGATCTGAATGGATCAATTTTTCTTTTATCAGTAGATCAAAAACTGATGAAAAAATTGTTAACAGTATAAAACATTTTTACAGTCTATGAACACATCAACCACCAGTCTGCTCTTTAATACAAGCAAAAAGCAACAAAAAATACAGCTAACGGAAGATATACATGCATGAATAAAAGGGGATTATCTTACAACTCTTTCACTTTCTGGTGGATTATAAACTACAACCTTCATTAAAGAATATGCAGAACCCTTTTTTTCCTGCTGATACATTTCTTAGAATAAATTGGAGAAAGAAAATGTCTGATTGTTAAAGATCTAATTATTATCCATCATGCTATACAGAAACACAAACAGTGAAGGCATTTTAGGCAAGATCTTCAACGGATAATGAACTTGCAAAATTAAAACATATTTCTGCAAAAGAGTAAACTAATAAGACAGAATATGTTGGTTTCTCTTTTTCTAATCTAGGCTTCTGATCATAAACTGAGATACGACAAGCCTATTATTTTACTATATAGTGAAAGCAATCCTTACCCAGCCTGAGGCCTCCAGGGGTCAATGCGCTCTTGTCTCCAGGACACGTATTCTTATTGGCCGTGATCGACACGAGCTCCAGCACTCTTTCAGCTCGAGCGCCGTCAATACCTTTTGGCCGCAGGTCCACCAGAACCAGGTGGTTGTCAGTTCCACCTGAAACATTTTAATCCAACATATCATCGACAGCTGTATGACTAAATCTAATCACATTCCTTCTCAGAAATGCTTTTAAACTAATTGCTTTCCTCATTATTTTTACCTTTAAATGAAAAATGTCTTCCAAAACTGACCTCAAGATGTTTTAATTAACGCTCGCCTTGTACAAAACATCTGACAGATGCTACAGAACTAAATGTTCCCACTTGACATGCAGTGTGCAGAGAAACTTATCTAATCAAAGTGATAAATGAATAGTTCATATATTTGAATAGCTTCCACACCCTTAGTAGCCACTAATCTTCCCAGACTCCACACCCAGCAGATATATCATAAACAGATACATCTACTTGCAGATGTGCTCTGAACCTCCAGGAAGAAAGAGCAGGACTGAAAACTATTACAAATCTAACTAATCACAATTATCAAAAAGGTGCCATTAAATAAATGTAGGTATTTTTCACCAAATCAGATTCAAGTTGAGGCAGGATAGAGGGAGTTCCATCCATACGGACTAGATGCAGACATGCTTCAAACACCTGGACTTAGGGTTGCATCCTGTATATCTTAAGTCTAATTTGACACAATTATTGTTTAGATTCATTTTAAAAACATGCAATAAACCATACTTCATTAGTATTTTCATATTATTTGTTTTACATTTTCTTAACATATATTCTTTAAAGTAGCCAAGGTTGAAAACTGTTCAAAAGTGTTTTTTGAGTACTAATTCTCTGAATTTCTTAGGTTTATAGTTGTTTCTCTTTCACCATGATCTATTTTAAACAGTTTAAACACTGTAAACTCAGTATTTTTTTTAATTTCATTTTAAAGCTATATTGTTATAAAAACCTTTTTCATTTAGTAATCTGGTTAATTTTCGTCTTCTGAAACTTGGTCATATGTGGTTTGCACGTACAAAACTTTACAATTAATTGACTTTTTATTATACAAGACAATTAATTACTACAAGGGGGTTATTAAATACATTACAAATTAATTATAGTGCAGGTGGTATATTTCAACACAGGCTTGTTGCACCTCAGTTGAAGCTAGCGTACAGAGACTTAGAAAAGGCTGGCAGTGCATCTCTAACTTAGCTTGGTACGTGTAAATACAGCATTAGAAACCTGAAGAAATCAGACTGCACATCCATTTCCCTCAAACAGAATTGGGAAAAAATATAGTCATTGTGACATTAGATTGAGCTAATTTGATGAGCTAATGCTGAATCCTTCAACATGTTATGCGTACATCTCTGAAGCCACTGTGATTAAAGGTTTATTTAGATGCCTGTAAATACATGTGCAGTTATCTGTCGAAGTTGAATGACTTTATTCTGCTAGTTCGGAACTCAACAAGCTTTTGAAATGATCCACAATTAAATCACTATCAGTTAAATGTCAAAATGAATCCACACTCTCTTTTTTTAATGCCCATTAGTAAAAGCCGCCTACAGCTTACCAGTTCCACAACTAGACCTGTCATGATAAATTTTGCTGGATGATAAATTGACTCAGAAGTTATTGCAATAACCAATAATGTTGTTTTGAGAACATTTTCAAGTAATATAATGGTAATACATAGTAATGCAAGAACACATTCTCAAAGATCAATAAAAACTAAATTCAAATGAACATTTAACACTGGGACTGGGAGACATTTAAAATATAAAAAATAAATAAACAAAACTACACATACAACAATTTTTTTTAAAAAAGTCTTATACATTTATGAATTATTAACAAAAAAAGACTAGTAGTGCACCAGAATGAAGACCATTTTTTTTGTAGAAAGAGAGAGAAAAGAGAAAAACAGTAAATCACGCAAATGTAAATTATTGAACTTGGTGATTAATTGATTTATTGTTTTTGTGACAGGGCCATTCACAACAATAGCTTTGTTGTGGAACTGCCTCCACATTGCTAATGATGAGTTTCAGCAAGCTTAGTTCTGCTTAGGTCTTGCGACTACTAATTATTTCAGTAATTGTTTATTCTGTTTATTAATTGGACAAAAAATTGGCATATTCTGTAAATTTTTTATTGAACCACTTTTTACACAGTATTAGAAATACATTAAGATACATAAATAAGCAAACAATTCCTTTTTAAATAAGAAAAATGAATTTCTTATTTTAAAAAGGAGCACCTTAAAGAGAATTATTATTTATTTTAACTCGTTTGTGCAGCATTTGAACCGGGTGAAGCCAAAACTCCCATTCAGGAGTTCTGTAAAGAACATATTTACATCAAAGGTTTTAAATGCAAAATGCATTTTTTGTACAATTTCGTCTTACTGCTCTGTGTTCTTTTTGAGTCAGTGCACTCCAGTTAATGATTAATCAATTACTAAATTAGTTTACAATTATTTCAATAATCCATTAATCACAATTAATTTGATTGTTTTAGCCCTCTACTAGGGAATCCACATTATTCAGAAAGATTACATAAAAACACACAAAAAACATGGTTTTTAAAAAAGGAACTACATGACGCCATTGATTATAAACATTGGTATCATGGAAAAGGAATATTTTAAAAGATCTTAAGGAAAAGCTTGTTTGTCTGCTTGACAATGGACAAAGAGAGATGCTCATTCCACAGTCGAGGTAAGAGTGATCCCTTCAAGTGAGGATCTCATGGAGACATTCAGAGGTCAGTCCCTGGAGAGAGCAGGCCAGCAGGCCTGAGGGTGACCTTTCCGCTCTGACAACAATGTTTTTCTAAAGACGTTCAGTTTTGCCTGCACTGGGGAGAGGAGTGTGGGAACCACACCTGCTGAGGTCCAGATTCAGTGTCCAGACAGAGGTGAGGTCAAACTGAAGTTAGGTACTTATCAGTTTTATTGTGATTGGAGGTAATGGACCAAGGGAAGCTCACCTGGATCTCATTCCTCTTTACCCTTTAAATCTTTACTTTAAAGTCATGTTGGGTATCTGGAGATCCCTGGTAACTGCAAAAATTGTAGTCCGAGTTTTAGAGAAAGAGACATTAATAATGCATTTTAATAAAGTCAGACCTTCACTGTTTCATTAAAAGTCTGAATGTAAATGTAACTTTCTTTGGAAATTATCTGTAAGTGGTTAGAGTTCATGTTTTTTGCTATGTTTATCTTTCCTTGCTTTAATTGTTCAGATAAACCAGTGTGATCAGTGAGAGATTGGTTCCAATATATAATCACTCAATTTTATCTGAAGTGTTGATATTAAAATTTTGAGAATAATTAGTTTTAAAATGTTTGTAAACATTTCCATACCATCTGAATAAGAAAAATTATTTGCTCCTTCAGATGTTGGTATAGATTGTCAGTCATCCAGGTCTTGGTAATCTGGAGAGTTGCTTTAGTTTATAACTCAATATCTCTCCTTCACATGAATTTTGATATATTTGAGACACACAAGAAAATGTTTACTAAAACTAATAAGAATCTAAGTGCATAAATACAATTAAGAAGCTTTCTCAGTTGCTACATTCAATGCTACATTTTGAGGTTTTATTATTCCCTAAAGATTCATGAGTCAGATTTTATGGACTAAAGAAAGCTTTCTAGGTACTGCAGATCATCATCCTCAAAATAAGAAAACCATTGAATATCTTTGTTTTATTTAATTCCATCATTTAATTTATCAGATTCTTTTCCATTTTGTTAATCATTTCAATACATTGAGGCAGTGATGGATTAGACCCCAGTTGATTTAAAATATATTCATGTTGTACCAAGACCTTCAGGTGGTAGCTTTTGGCAAACTGAATTAAATTTCCATTTTAGCAACAGAACATCTTTTTCTTTTTATTTTACTTACACGACAAAAGGAATTACATGCTGCAGTGTAAGCACAAAACATTTTTAAAAAAAGTATCAACTTAGGGCCATAGATCAAAAAGGAGCTGAGGCCAGCATATTAAATGCTAAACAAGAGTCAAGCATTTGTTCACAATCACATAGCGAACACGTTCATCAGATTTGATTTTTCTGACTGACAAGGCAGCCTTATTGGCATTAGTCCATTTACACATCATGAATTTAAATGCACCTTTGTTTTTTTCTCCTGCTGTGTAATTTGCATTTTTGTGACAAGGGGTTCTCGTGAGTTTGTTTCAGCACTGTTAGATGAATCAGTGTCTTATCTGCAGGTTAAATAAAAGTCAAGTGTAAAACATGTATGATTACCTGATACCAGAGTGTAGTCTTTGCTGAGAAGAGCTGCAGCCATAGCCTTTGCATTCTTTAGTATCTGGGCTATATACTCCCTGAACATAGGAGACTGAGCCTGGACACACAAACAAAGAAACAGTGGGATTAGCCTTAGAGAACTATGATGCCAAGACCAAGTATTTTACTGTCTTTGCTAGAACTGAAGACAGTATCAAAATTTATACAGTTAATAAAAAAAATAGGGGAAGATAAACAGAAAAGATTAAATAACTTTGCAAGAACATAGATCAACAAGATTCAGATTTACTCTTTTCTGGTAGATAACAGCAATAACAGGTCTGCTTTCCATACAAATCAAAACTTTGTATTCACATGTCCACT
Source organism: Xiphophorus couchianus (assembly GCF_001444195.1). Lineage (NCBI taxonomy): Eukaryota > Metazoa > Chordata > Actinopteri > Cyprinodontiformes > Poeciliidae > Xiphophorus > Xiphophorus couchianus. The sequence goes on from NC_040247.1 coordinate 10,390,790, forward strand.
AAGCATTTTTTTGTTAAACTGACCTGTTTAAGAGCCACTGCTACTCCAGCAATGGCGTGGTTGTGAGGTCCACCCTGCAGGGAGGGAAACACTGCAAAGTTGACTTTGTCTTCCAGGTCGTACATGATTTCTTTTCCTTTCTTGTCCACTGAGTGGACGCCCTTACGGTAAAAGATAAGGCCAGCCCTAAACAGAACAGAGTCATTCCCCAATAAAACACTGCTGCAATTACAAATTTACAGCTGAAAACTCACAACTCTGAACATTATTCTTGATTTAATGATTTGTTATTTTCTACAAGCCGTGCAAACATATTCACACACACTTTTTTTCAGGTTGTTACAACAGAAAATGTCAATGTCTTTCACAAATATGTAGTTTCATAGACCAAAAATAGTGTAGAATGGAGCAGTGGAAAGAAAATAATGAATGGTTTTGTGTCTTATTTTCAAAATAAGACACAAATAAAGAAATAAAAAAATGCAGAAAAACAAGCATTATAGAGAAACAAGATAGTGGAAACATCATCATGCTGTCGGAACATTTTTATTCTCTATTGGATAGAGGTAAATGAAAGGTAATTCTGAAAGAAAACCAAAATATACAGCCATAGCATAGTTTGCTGTGTCTGAATCTAAGCCTTTCAATCAAATGGTTAGATCAAAGCACTTTTAGAAACTGGTCAAAGAAAACCTAGCATCACTTTCTTCTACTTCATAATTGTATGTTACCTTACATTGGAATATCCATTTAAAACACATCAAAGTTTGTGCTTGTAACATGATAATATGTAAAAAAAAAAAAAAAAAAAGGTTCTCGGGGTAGGAATCTTTATGCTTTATGGAACAATGACTGTCGTTACCTGGATCCTCTGAGAGACTTGTGTGTGGTGGAAGTGACCAGGTCAGCATGTTCAAACGGTGAAGGCACTGCCTTTGCAGCTACCAGACCACTAATATGAGCCATGTCCGCGAGCAAGTAGGCATTAATACCTGTGCATAGCTGTGAGGAGAAGGATTGAATAAACAAATGTTTAAATGTTCAATTTTTTGGTATAGTAAGTTATTATTAAAACAAAGAAATTGCTTTAACATCTAACTTAATTATTTGTAAATCAAGGGTAAAGCGTACTTTGTTCAGTTGCCTTTGTTGAAAGTTACGTTAAGGAAGCAGAGTCTCAGCTGTTGTGCATTAGCATTTTCTCTGCATGATTAAGATTTGATAACTAACTCTACATCTGCAGACGTTACCCGTCTTCTCAGAGGCAAGATATTTCAAGATGTGTAATTACACTCTCATTGGCAGTCGTAAGAGGCCTGAAATATGAAGGCAACATTCAATAAATCTATGCTTTCACTTGCCAACATTTATTGAAAAAGACACAAATAATAAATAGCTTGGTAAAATGTAAATGAATCTCTGGCATGGGATCAGAACAGTAAACTGCATTACAATTAATATGCATCATAGTAACATTCCCTTCCTTTAATACATAAACTGGATGTATGTTTGATGGAAAAAAATCAGGGGCAAAGAGTGTCAGAATGCCAACAGTGGAAGAAAATGAAGGTAGCATGACTGTCAAAGTCTAGTGGTTGATAAAAACACAGCTCCATAATGGTAGGACACTCCATCTGATGGTGCTATCTAAAGTGGAGCTCTGCCACAAAGGCAACCAGTCATGGAGTGAATAAAGTAAATTAGCTGGTTGGTATAACAAAAACAGATAAAGGGCCCCCTTGTGCACCATCAAAGAGGACAGTGAAGCGTGTGTTTAAAAGTTGCTGCTGTGAGGCAACAAATGATGAAAGCATCTGTATGTGCATGAAAAGTGTTTTCAAATGTTTTTACACAAAATATCTGAAAAATGAGGGCTACTGGATTTAGAGCTATGCAATTTCTAAAGCTGAATAGAAGTTAGTAAAGTCTGGCAAGGTCTGACCTATTCTTACAGCAGACGGGTGGGTTTGACATCTAAATGAAAAAGGTTGACTGAGTTTTACATTAAGGACAAAGATACTCTGAACTTCTTAACACAGCAAGTGGTGGAGCAAACAGGTAGGGTGAAAGAAGGGTGAGGTTTGAATATTAGTGAGCTCAGTTCACCTTCTTGATGCGGGCATAGTCAATGAGGCGAGCGTAGGCGCTGGTGCCAGCGATGATGAGCCTGGGCCGGAACAGCTTGGCTGTCATTTCCATCTGCTCATAGTCTATGAGTCCCGTTCCAGGCTGCGTAAAAACAGCCAGGTTGAGAGGAGAGAAAAGAAATATTGATAGAAGAAGAAGAAGTAGGGGAGGAATATCAGAATATAAAAGGGAGCATAAGGGTCAGAAGGGGGAAAAAAAGAGAAAATGAGAGGATGAAAAAAAAAAACCTGTTAGATATTTGAAGATCAAGAGCGGGCATATCAACACGAAGAAGAGATTTTTCCATTTGAAGCTCATTTGAAGCAGCTGCAATTGAAGTACTTTGGGCACTTTTAAAAGAGGAAGGAATGTATCTAAGGAAGACATTTACACCAATCATATCATGCAGGAAGATGGAGCAATTGCAGTAATGCACCACTACTTATCCTAATTCAGCCTTTCAGGGGCCTCCTAAACTCGTAAGATGAGGCTGAACGGATCATGCTGGTTTTAAGATTCTCCCCGCTCCTTTTCAATGAACTGGGCAATTTAGGAAACATGGTAGTTAATCTGTTTCACTCAGGACAGAGTTAAAGGAGACATGAACTGACCAGCCTTTCTGTGTCCTTAACCTACAGCTTTACCCATCTAATCTTCCTCCCAGCTTTGGAGGAGAGACAAAGCTGGGAGGACAGCTGGATGAAAGAGAAAAACAAAGTGGGAGACAGACACATTGGAGAAGAAGGGACTAGGAGACAAGAAAAAAAGAGAACAGAAAAGAGGAGAGAAAGCTTTATTTAGACAACCTGATAATCTCCCATCTCAAGAGCACATCTATGGATGCCCTCCTCACTCCATCAACCTGCTCATTGTGAGGACGGAACCAGTGGTGCTGGCCAGCCTGTCGATTTCCCATTATCTCTCTCGCAGAGGGGTCCTGCCTGCCCATACATCAGCAGGTCTGGACAAGCAGAGCCTCATCGCCATCCATCAGTTGCTACCAACACTACCATACAATCACGATCCCTCAGTAGAAAATACATTAAACATTCTGAGGAGTGATCATATCTGTTGGATATAAATACTGTTATGTTTGGGGGACACAGATTTTTGCAGATCACAATTTAAGTCAACAAGTAAATAAATGTTTTAAATCAAGGACTCCTCCACATTTTTTATTCTTACAATTCTAGGCTTTACTTTCCAGAGTTCACAGTTATTTATGTTTGTTGTAAAATATAAAACATGCAGATTGGCAGTTCACCAATTTGTAGCAACTATTTTTACACTTGTTGTGCTTTAAATATAAACTCCAGAGAGAGAAGGAACAACAAGGAAGGAAGACAGGACAAAAAGGGGGATGCATAAAAAAGAAGGAAGGTAGGAAGGGAGGATGCACAAGAAAAGAGGGTGGGAGGACATAAAGGAAGGAAAAGTGCAAGGACAAATACAAGGATAAATTGTAGGAAGAAAAGAAGGAAAGGAAGAAGAAAGTATAAAGGGAAGGATTCCTTGGACACTTGGTAAATGGTGGGAATAAAGTCTGAAATTATATTTTTTTTCACAATTTTTCCATCCTTCATTACAGTAAATGTCCAATAAAATGACATTCATAGACTACCTGCATGACTTTTTTTTTACCTGAATTTCCCCACTATTCTTCTATTTTATTTACTTGTCTAGAAGGCAAAGGTAACTTTATTTATATAGCACATTTTCAGCAACAAGGCAGTTCAAAGTGCTGAAACAAATTAGGAAGAGTAAAAACAGGTATTAGAAAACTACAACTACTTCCAGACTTTGCAATAAACCACGGTCTTAATCATTAACAGCTGCTACACAATCTGGCCAAAAATGAGTGGTGACTGCAGGTCAGAGCAACAAGTGAAGCTCTCCCAGGACCACGATAAGATCAGCCAAAGGTTTCAGTGTGACACACACTCCTCCTTCTGCCAAAACTCACTGTCAGGGCACAATAAGTGGATCTCTGTGTTCAGACAGCACTTTGTGATGAACAGCTGTTTTGTTAGTTGCCCATTGCACATTAAGTTTGTATAATATTGTAGTGGGTGCCAAGAGATTATAAAATATCAAAGTGTCATAATGTTCATCATTACAGTGAAGTCATTTAGTCATTTAGACATTTATTATAAAACAAAACAGACTAGGGTGTGTGGTTTAAATTTGACTCTGTTTTGAAGAAAAAGAAAAAAAAACACATATTGCCAAAAGGTCCTGTTTGATAGGCTCTATAAAGAATGGCAACATTTTATAAACCTGCAAACTATAGTGAGATATTTGTATTTTAAACAGATTAGTGTTTAAATTTCAGCAACCTTTGACCTATTGGGGGCAAAAAATTCACCTGAGCTGCTGCTATAATGACGCCTTTATCAGTATAGGAACTTAACAATAATGTGGCATTACAACACTGGTTTAAAATTGTTGTCAGTAAATTTCCCAAAGAGGAAAAAGAAATGAGGAATGGAAAATATCTGAAAATGGTGGGTTACATGACTTGCTAAATCTGGGAAGAGCATCCAGTCAACTGAGATGAGAAATTACTTTTACAAGGGAGAGTTCCCATAGTAGTAGTCACTCAAATCAGAGCCAACATATAAAAGGAATATACATTACACAAACAAAAAACACTCAATAAGTCAAAGAGAGCCCTAAAGAGATTTGATCAGCGGTCAGTGAGCTGGTCCAACATGAATAATAATCATCTAAAATGATCTAAAATCTTAAATCTTTTAAGATTTCGGAAATTAATATACAATAAGGTAAAATTATACACGCTTTCAGAATTTTTAAATTATTCATCTCCATAATTAATCAGTTATGAAAGTAACAAGAAAGTAAGTTCAGTTAAATTTTAGTTTATTATTAGAATGCCTACTAGCAAAAATTGCTATCTCAAAGCACAAAGCAAAACAAGCAAATCCAGTTTATTTAAAGAAATATAGTGTATTCAATTGCAACATATGGGCATAAAATCTGGATACAAACTGGCAAAAAGTCAGTCAGCAGGAAGCTCCTGATCTTTCAGTAAGTAAATACACATGAATGGCATTATGTTACAATTCAGAAAGCAGAATAAAATGCCTCAACATTTTTCCACAAACAAATTTGATTGTTTATTGAAAAGCAAACGTCACAGTGTATTTGAATCTATGAATGGCTCATAATGTTTTTGAGGGGCTATTAGAATGAGTGTAATTTCCAAACTTTTTCACATACATTCAAATCAGTCCAACAAATCATTTCAGGCATTCTTGTGTTTACTGAGCTGGTCAGTTTCCACAACATTACCTTTGTGCTCACACATTTGTTTGACGTTTGTTGTAATTTTATTAAATGGTTGCACAGCTTTAGTTTATTGTAAATCACAATTATGCACATATGTTTAAGTGGCTTAATGCTTTTATAGAAACATGTCTAATTGTTCCCATTATAAGAGCAGTTATGGAAATCCAATTAAGTGTTGCTACAGTGCAAGCATTGCAAATTGACAGGGATCAAAATAGCGCTAATACATAAATGCAAGAAATACATAAATGCTTTATTCTTATATAAAACAAAAACTTGGAACATGTTATAATTTTTAAAGCCTGGAAGTGCTACTGACAGTTTTTCATTACTTCAGAGTTGAAGTAGGTGAAAAGGCATCAGAACAGCCACTGGAAAAAGACAGCAGTGCTGCCAAGGTTCCCCTTAAGCAGAAAAAGATTCTAAATTAACAAATTTGAAGAAATTTGAAAATTCTGTTTTTGAAATGTGTAAAATTTTATCGCATAAAATTTTTTTTAACCACATCAGGCTTATGTTTCTTTGGTGTGTTTTGAAATGTATGCTGGAGGCATCTGCTTACGTTTAGCTTGTAAGGCATGGACTCAAAGTAGATTGATGTTGCAGAGATCCTCTTCACATCTGACATGTAGCCATGGGTCAGACTGCGGAAAAAAAAAAAAAATTTAATGTGCAACTCTGACAACTTTATGCAATAACAATAAATAGCTTTAATAATAGAAAGTATGTAAAAAAGAAGGAATGAACGATAGTGTTGGTTATTCAAGCCTGAAAGTGACACACTAGCCTTGGTCAACAAAGAAACTGGGGCAGCTTTGAAAAGAAAGAGAATAAGAACAAAAAAAGCCCCAAAGGGGAGAACAAAATAAAAAGCAGCAGTGGATACTGACTGTCCACCATCGGGCAGGTCCAGGCCCATGATGCGGTCATGCGGCTTGAGTACAGCTGTGTAGGCAGCAAAGTTAGCAGGAGAACCCGAGTATGGCTGGACGTTGACGCCCCACTTCTCTGGGTCCAGGTCAAAGGCCTCCAAAGCTCGCTTCTGACACAGAAGCTCGATTTGGTCAACCACTTCTGCTCCACCGTAGTATCTAAGGCCAAAGAAAAAAAAGCAGGAAAAAATATAATTGTCAACAAGAAAAAGAACGAACAAGATGTACTCAACCGGCAAATCTTTATTTGGCCTTAATATTTCAACAGTCAAAACATGAAAGACACTTTTTTGGTCCTTAGGAGGCAAGAAACAGTATTTTTCAGAGAGTAACTGCTATGAAAAGTCAGAAGTTTATGTCTGTTGCTGTAAAACACCAGGTTGGTATCCTGAGTGCAGTTTCTCTTTCCTGTGCAACAAATGCAGCAAGCTCAAAAATGTTGTTTTTTTATATGTTAATGTGCGACTCATCAGAATTTGTTACTTTTGCAGTAGTTGAAATAACTTTACTTAAGTTATAAAGATTATGCAACTGAAATAAAGCTTATGGCTTTAAAATCAAATGTATTCTCCTGTTTCAGTTTCTTAAGGGAAGCTTCTTTTTCTCCGTCAGGACATCAGAATTTGTAAAACTACAAATACAAACACTCACTTGATGATGCTGGTTGGTGACAATGTTACAAGAAAGTTTCAGATTTTAATTCTTAAACTACCATCAATCAGCTTGATGAAAGTTGATGCTAGAAGCAATTAATGAACAACTGTGAAATTTAAGATTTTAAATGAAGCTGAAGCTCTGTGACGTTGTGACAATATCTCTCCGATTGCAGATCAAAAGGACATTTCCCCAGCTTATTCAAATTGGTTAAATAAGAGGGTTTAGATATTGTGCTGCAAACAAGCATTCCTGCTCTACAACTAGAAGTTAACCTTGATCGCCTGGATATAGGCAATATATAATTTTCAGAAAGCATCTCTCAATTTTATGATTTTTCGTTTTTATCAGTTTTACGAGTCAGAGGATATAATTTGCATTAACAGCACGGTTCATTGGAAACCCTTGCAACAAACAATCCCAAAGAGATTAGGGGTTTTAAATAAGTTCTGAGGGGTTAAAGGTTCAGGAAAAAATACCATAATATGCAAAACATTTGTTACTTTATTCATTCATATTAATTCAGACTTGCAAGTTTGTGTCCTTCATTATTACCCTCCTGTTAAAATAGTCCATTACATTTATAATCTATCAGGATCAGCAAAAATGGTTGTTTCTTTACAACCATTACTTCATACAACTCCTGATGTATGAAGTAAGTAATCAAGTAAACTGCACTGAAAACCCAGCAAAAGTGTATATTCATTTGCATGAATTGTTTTGTTATACAAAGCATAACATCAAAATCCATGTCATCAAAATGTTTTATCACTTCCAAAAGCATTAATCAAAAATGGAATCATTAGTTGAAAAAAAGCTTCTCCCATCTTTGACCCAAATGTGTTACGACAAGCTGAGGGCATTTCAGGCTGAAAATACTGAAAACGTTTCAGCGGAATTGCAGATGAAAAAGAGACCGACTGCCGCAGCACAAATCTTTAAAAAGAATCAGATTATGCTTTGTTTCATTACACTAAAGTGTAAAACAGCAGAGAGGGCAAATGTGGGCAGAGGGTTCAAAACTAACACCAAATACAATAGAAAGGAGGCTTATAAGGCTTTTATTTAAGACATCAAACGATGAGTGTTTCACAGTATTAAAGCTTTAATTTTATTGCTGATATGTGAATTATTCAAACAGAATAATCAATTTTAAAAATTATCACACTAAAATAAATGAAAACTCAATTAGAAACGACTGTAAATATATCCAATGTTCCCCATTGGGAATCTTCGTCAGCAACCTAGGGGCGGTGGATTAGTAACATGATTAGGGTATGCAACACACAGAACCCAGTATAAATCAGTATGCATGCATGTATTCCTTTATTTTTGTAGATCTGCAGCAAATGTCCCAAAGCCCAAAGTATCAGCACTGTTAATAAGCTGAGGTGTGGCTGAATAAACACTCACCTTCTCCCTGGATAGCCTTCAGAATATTTGTTGTTCAGACAGGAGCCCTGAGCTTCCAGAGCTGCTCGGCTGCAGAAATTCTGTGATGACAACACACACACACACACTCAGATCAATGACATGAGAGGATAGAAGGGACAAGGATGGCAAATTAAAGTCTGTTAAGTGATAGTGAGAAATCCCCCTTTGGCTAGAAGCAATCATTACAGTATTGAACCTGTGGTCGGCCATAGACTAACACTCAACACTTCTGAGTGTTTATCTCTACACTGCTGGAGGACACACGATAATGTGATAAATGTTTGTGCACATGTTGAGATATATTCATGTGGCCCATTTTTATGTCCTATGTTGAAATGTGCTTTCATAGATAAAGTATTGTTAGTATGTTCAGCTGAAAAATAGGTACAAACCTCTGACATTATGTTAAAGACTCCATCCTCAAGTTAAATAACATCTCAGATTTGGACTAAAACCTGAGCTGTTACTCTTTTAATCATGCCTCACATGTCATTCACATTTCATGAAATGCAAATGATTGTTGTGTAATCACAGTAAAAGACAAACAGTAGTGAAATGATAAGACTTTGGTCCTTATCAGGTACCTTATATTTGTACAGTCAATAGATGGAATAAACAACTAAACTTATCTGTGAGTAAACGTCAGATACCCTGACATCTAGCTTAGGTTTTCCAGTTTAACCTCTGCAGCAAACCTAGTGTATTTTATAACACTGGTCTGTAATACAGCGCTTTGTAAAAATTTGTCTTTTCAGCAGATACAGGGAAGTTGATGTGAAAAATGGATGGAGCAAGATACAAGCAAAAGACCTTATTTAAGGGTTGAGAGGTTTACTTCCCACAGGACAACAATCCCAAACATACAATAGTTTAGATTTGAAAGATATTCCCTTTTTAGAATGGCCCAGTCAAAGTCCAGACCTAAATCCATTTGAGGACATATAGAGTTAAAGGATGCTCGACATTCAATCCGATTGAGTTTTAACTTCTTTTCTAACAAAGTCCTCTAGATGCCGGTAGATCCATAATCAAATTACTTGCACCTGCAAATGCAGAAAAAATTATTGAGTCTGGGGGCTTAATACAAATACACAGGAAACCTTTTTTTGTGAAATAAAAGGTAAAAAAAAGAACAAAAAATTTAAATTCAAATATTATGCATCACACAAAATCCTAGTGAAATACAATGCTAGTGTTTTTTTGTGTTAAAATGCCAAAAAGTTAATTTTCTATAAATTAAGGTTGTTTGACATTTGAAAATCTTGCAACGTTGATATTGTTAAATACTGTGATGATCATAACAATTGTAATGAATATGTTTTTCTTTCTTTCATGCCCACCAATGTGGTGCAACCCTTTGTAACCTTTAGTATTTCTGGTACGACTGTGTATGTCAAGTTTGGGCATCTACGGCAATGAGACTCCATCCAATAACAGTAATAATAATAATTTAAAAACAGATATTGCAACAAGAATATATTTTGCAGACCCAGTGTGAATACTTTTTAAACTGTACAGTCTATCTAGGCAGACATAGAAAAATGCATTCCCCACCCTCTGTTTTGATTGGGTGGTGCTGGTGTATCATGTGTGAGTGGTTATGTTAATGCTTATCAGAAGAGGAAAGAGGAGATCAAGGAAGATAACAGCTCCAGTAACAGCTTTCTGTTGCACCCGTCTGTCATGAAAATAAATGTGCATGTATTAGCAAAGGAAAAGCAGTCGCTTTGAGGTGTGTGTGTTGGGTGGGTGGGTTGGTAACGTGTGTCAAAATGTATGTCTTTTCTTTCAAGGTGTGTCTCCCTGACTGTTGCTCTGATGAGCCATGCAGAGTGAGTTAGAGAGGAAGCAGGATGAAGATCTCAGCTTTATCTCACACTAGAGCGGTCAGGCTTTGTGCTGAGAAGAGGCTGATATACTTCACTGAACAACTACTGTGGCAAAAAAGAAACAAGGGAAGAGAGAAAGAACAACAGAAGATAAAACACTGTCTGCTCTTCTGAATAGTAACAGTCTCCATTTCACATTATAAGGCTCTGGAATAAAAACAAAAAGAATGACAAATTTTGGCTCTAGGGAGTATTCAGATATTCCATCTTATAATGAGTAAAGCTTTCTCTGAGCAATTTTATATAAAAAAGATTATATTTAATAGCTATACAGCCTGCCAATGAGTTCCTAACATTCCTTGGTTCTTGTTAGGCTTTGTGTGAAGTGTTACATCATCGTACGCTTTAGAAACAAGGTCTCTCGCAATTACAATAAAATTGGACATGGGGGGCAGGGGAATTGGGCAAAGTGTTGTGATTTGGCACAATGAACTGAGAAAACATTGAGTGAGTAAAAAAAATTATTTGGACTGGTCCAAGGAAGAAAAATTCAGTAAAAGTACAAACAAAATGGGGCAGCTATGAATTGGAACCACAGTTAGACAAAAACTCTGAATGTCATTCAAAATTTAAAGACTAAAAGGGCCACTGTTTCCCAACCAGGTTCGTCACTCTCTGGCAGGAGTTTGTACACAATCTAAATGATGGAGTGGAATAACCTTCAGCTATCTGACTGTACTGGTCTGAATTAAAATAAAGTGAATTTGACAAAACTAAATATTACACTGAAGTGAATTTGATATGTGTAATCCAGAGGTAAAAAGAGCCTCTTTTAAATAGAATAAATAAATCTTGTGTGGAATACATACATGTGTATGTAGTAAATATGGGTTTATAAAAAGAGATGAAATAATTGACATGAAAAACTGCATACACGTACAAATAAATACTTTATCTTGAAAGGACTGGTTGTAAACATATACTATCAGGGCATGTTATTATTGAGGAATTAGCCTGTATGTGTGTCTGTGTGTTACCAAATGCAGTCTACTACACAGAGTGTTCAGACACGCCTTTCTGCCGTTTGCACCAGTGATGGAGACCGGAAGTGATGTCAATGTAGCACAGCAGTACAGTGACTATAAATTTGAAGCATAAATATTTAATTCTGTGAGTGACTTACGACTGTACCTGATAGTTTGAAACACTCAGGAAAGTCTAATGTGGAGGGCATGTACAAGCTAAAATGAAAAATTTGTACTGGTGAGTTTGTTGTTCTGCTAGCTTTTATGTCAGCGTGCAAAATTATTGAACTGAAGCTTCTGTCTGGTGCAGGTCAAGAGAAAAGAAAAAAAAAAAAACGAATATCTCGGTTTGCACTTCAGAACAGAAAAATAGTAATCATTACCTCTCCAGGAGGTGCATATGAGTAGGATGATGATGTGTTTAGAGCAAACTACATTTCCATAGGAAAGACATAAACTTAATGTAAACAGATCAGGTCACAATCAGAGCAAAATTTATGGTGGAAATAAAAATATATTAGAAGACTGGAGATTTATGTCATTGACACATTAAGAGTTTTATATCTTAAAAATGTTCAACTCATCATTTATCATATCTAGGAAATTTTAATCTGCAGATTACAACAGCTAAATCATGAGTCAGATAAAGTCAGATAAAAGAACGAAGCTTCTTGCTTCCTCCAGTATTCATTATTTTTCCTAAAGCTGTACTACTAGAAGCTGCTCTGCTGAACTGAAATATGTTTTCACACTACAGGTTAGGAATTTTTACATAAGTTTTTTGAATATTGAAGGTATTTAAATAGTTGGATTTTATTATCCATATGCCCTGGTTACCTTCCAAAAGCTGCAGTGTGGAAAATAACTATTTTACTGGGTTTTTTTTTTTTTGTTGTTACTGTACTAAATAGGACAAATTTCTAGATAGGACAAACAAGAGTTTAACATTTGAAACAGGTTATCTATAGTAAACATAGTAGTTAAATTCGTTTTTCATTTCTAATGCCTCTTTACTTTGTAGTAAAAAATACAATTGAACAAAATTTTAGTTTGCTTGGCACCTAAACTAGACCCAGCTTACAAACCAGATGTCAAGTTGAAAACTCTAATTTCAGACAAAGAGACCAAATAACTGAAGTTGTAATTTTTCCACTTCTGAATGAGTTTCTGTGGTAATCAGTGGTTTTCTCTTATTAACTCAAAAACAAAATTAGTGAGTTGAACAAAAAATTTGATGTGTCATCTAAACATAAATCAGTGTGAAAAGGTCTTTATTTAATACAAATTCAGATTTTATCTTCCAGATAATGGAATACAGTGCAGAAGCACAAACATTTTTCCTGATTCAGTTTACCTTTTTCCCCCCCATACTCAGAAATTAATAAAAAAATGCCAAATACATTTTAAAACTGCATAAAGATTATCATAACCATAAACAGAAAGATGAAAATGATTAATTTTTACTGTTGATTTTTAAATACCTCAGACGCAATGAGCTCCAAACCACGGCGCTGTCTGTCCTTCTCCTTCCGCAGCAGAGCCCACATTTCTGGGTCGTCCTCAGCCAGACTCTCCTGTCCGGTCCAGGATCCATCTTCATCCACCGTTCGGGTGGCTGCATGGGACTGCTGGAACCGTACACTGAGACGAATGGAGGGCTGCTGGCACAAGGGCTGGCGGCAAGAACAGAGCGAGGATGACCGAAGTAACACAGATGGAAAATGTTCAAATTAAAGTTTGTCAGTTTTAGAAACACATCTTCTGAAACTGGATTATTGGGCTCAAAGTAGGTTGTGGTTCATAAAGGCCAACACAAATTATAGAAGTATTGGGGGCTGGAAGGAGAGAGAAAGTACTTCTGTTATCAGTTTCAGTGAACATTTTTAACCATTCTAAAGGATGCAGGCAACTTACACATAACATAATGTCTCAGACTTGAATACTTCACATTTCAAAGCAAGAGCCAGATTTTTTTTAATAATATTTTTTTTTTCCCCAAGACTTTTTCTCAGCTCATTTTCTCTTTCACTTCAATGCATAGTCTGGTACAATTAGAAGATTGTGTTTGCACGATATCAATAATCAGCACAGTTATTCAATTATGCTTCCATCAGCAGTTCTACAAACTGAGCGACTGACTTACTGCCTCAATGTACCAGAAGGGATGTATAGAGAGAACAGATTCAGCACTTCCTGCTTATCTAATCTGGACTAGGGCTGGCAAGTTCTGCTGCTGCCGCTGGAATGCCGGATCGCACAAGAGTGCAGAGACTAAAATTTTAACAAGTCCTTTTTAAAACATGAATCCTCCCACTGGGTTGAATTCTGCCTCCACTCCTCAGTTTTTTATCCACATACTGCTTGGACAGCCAAAAAACTTTCAAGCAGAAAAAAGACAACGGTTTACATAAATAGATATGAGAAACTATTACAGTTTTTAAAAAATGGTGCTTTGTGAGAGAACACTTTGGGGGTTAAATTAAACCCATGATTGGTTGATTACATGCAGAATAAACTGGCTTCTTCCTGACATTTAATCAACAACATGATTATAACTGTGCTTCGATCAATCGCTCCACAACCATAACCTGTAGTTATCATCTGTACAGGTGGGCTAGGGTGTGAGGGACAGCCTCCCTTTAATAGCACCATTAAAAAGCAATTAACACAATGCTCAGGACCAACTAAGGACATTCATTTAACAAGAGCTATTATCCTCTTCTCAAATGCGGCAAAAAGTTGAGGGCATTTTACCTTTCAAAGAGGCCTTTTTCTACATTTAAGGTGCAAAAAGAACAAAAAAAAAAAGATTTAAAAGTTTTACTTGATATTTTCAAGAAAAGAAAGGTTGAATAGTGCAAGATAGGAGAGGGACTACAGTGGAGATGCATTGAGAAGTTGTCCTTTGATTAGAATTTGCAACTTTTCAACTTGATTGGCCTGACCAGTGGTCCCTTAGTGGTAATCTAAAGAAATCCAGTCCAATCCACAAATTCTACATAAGTGTGGAAAGAATGATATGCGAAGAATTGAGGTCAGCAGCCTAGAGTGTGGAAGCCTTTTTTTAAGTAAAACAGACTCAAAAGTTAATTACCAGGATGAATTCAAGGTTTAGAAATGTAATCTGAGGAAGCACAAACACGTGAGAAGCTTATTAACAAGAAACTGAATTTTCTACGATATATCTACGATACATTTGTGACTTATTCAGGCTGTGAAAGAGCGAGAGAGCGCAAAACTTAACAGTTTTGTGAGATTCATTACTCGGAAAGGACGGCGCAGGTGTTCAAACCAGAAAATCACAGATTACAAAACAAGCTCAGATTAATATCACAAATGTTAGCCAATAGCTTTTGGCAAATATTTCAGTACTGTTACCAGTAAGACATTCAACAACTTGGACAGAGTCTTACTGCAGTATATATCCACGGACTAATAGCCTGACTGTCTATGAGCTTTAGCATATCTGAGATGCTAGAGGTGTGCAGGAAACATGCATGACAACAACAGGAAGAGGAAATGTGGATTTATTGCAGCAGATGTTTGTGCAATATCTGCCAATAAAATTGCCGTCCCATAACGTTCTACTACTGTTTAGTGCAGAAATAGCTAATCAGAATCAGGTTTTAATATGGATTTTATAGAGAAATTAGAATATCCCAGAAATCTATACAAGAAGATCAAATAACATTATTGTCAAGTTAATTACCAATTTTAAACAAAATCTAACCCGGCATTCCTTCGCTGGTGGCAATGGCAATCTTAGAAAAGAAAGATCTTTGGAAAAGAAAAGTAGGGTTGCCTCTGAGGATCTACATCACACAACGAAATCAGAGGGGTCATTAAATCCTGACAGAAACTCTCATTTGCGCTCTTGCATTTCCACTGGGGCAAACAAAAGCAATGAAAGTCATTGCCTGAAATGACCCCAAAATAAGCCAACGATGCATCCATTATCTGGTAGACAAGGGTCCCTCTGCTTGTTGTAAGCTTCTTTCTTCCCCCTTTCTCATCCTCCTGTCCCCATCCTGTCAGCTGGAGCTGCTAAACAAACTCAAGTATGTAATACACAAATGGTGCCCTTATTAGGCACCAAAATAAAATAGCTCTGGGCTTCTACAGACAACTCACAGGTTGTCCCTGTGATCTGCCTCTCTTCTGCTTCCTTTCTCTGCACTGATGATTACAGAAGATTAATTAATAAACACAAGATAAAGTGATCCAAGAAAAGTGAGAGCCAGCATGTGAGCACCAAATATGTCACAGTGGGACTATTTTTAGACAACAGATTACACTGTTGTTTGAAGGTGAACTCTGCAGAGAGAAAAGGGTTGAATAGACCACATTAACCTGGATGCTAATAACGGGATAACAGACCTCATCTTTGTGATGACCAGAACGTATTTGTTGCTTTTCTTGTCAAATGTGTGTGAAAGGAATAGTACCAATAATTATGAAAGCAGAAGAAAGGAAATCATTTAATTAATCCCAGCTTTGTATTATTGTTTGTCCATTACTCCTAAGGCAAGTCAATTTTACAGATGACTGCTGTCCTTCAGTGGCTATACCAAAACAACAATCAACCCCGCAACACAAGAAAAACAAGTGGGTCTATAGTGGTGGACCGGTAAAAAAAAAAAAAGAAAAAAAGAAGATATGTAAGAAAGAAGAGAAGAAGTGTCAACAGGGTAGAAATCCATCAGTCTGACACATCGATGCCCCTTTTTCCTGTCACTGACTAATAGTCCAACTGTCTGTTACAAATTGCCCTGGGTGACACCAGCCTGAGAAATCTGGATGGGGTGGAGAGGCACAAAGGAACAGAGGCTCAGCCCAGGACGTCTGCTTTCGGATCAAAGGCTGGTCATGCTTTCAGAAACTTCTTAGTCAATAAAAAAAAAGCCCAAAATTAGGCCTTGTAGATTTTGATTTAAATGTTTCAATTTTATGAACATTTTCTTCCGACTTAAAGTAATCAAGTTTCAGAGTATCCTCAGTCCTAGAATCTGTGGATGAAGCTAAAGACTAGGGTGATTGCAAGGAGCTAGGGCTGTTGTAAAAGAATATTTCAGCAATCAAGTACTCTATAGAATATTTTTACGATTATCCGAGGAATCAGATCTCTCTCTCGACGTGATTCCGATGCCACAAAAGCTATTGTAGTCCAACCATCGCAACGCAAAATTCAATAATCCTTATTTCTCACCCCAAACCCAGTGTTAGCAGCACTTCACAACAACCTGCGCAAGTAAGAGCACTGCCCACCACAAATAATCATCCAGCTGGAAAAGGTGTGCTACATAATAAAACACAATTTAGCGAAGCTTCGAATCAGATAAATTTTTCTTGAGGAATTTTAATAATCAAGGTACTTGAATCTTTCGAGGAATCGTTTCAGCCCGACAAGGAGCTCATCACCAAAGATAAGTCATCAAAATACAGAAAATGTATGCAAAAAGCTGGTGAGCAACTCTTAGGGTTTGATTGCTTCAAGCTAAAAAAATATTTTCAATGCTTTAATGAGAAGGGTAAAAATCTTTGGACAAAACACTTTTCTTTTACACTTATACTCCTTTAAGATTCAACCTCATCTCATATTGGCTGAATAAAAACAATTATAAATCAAAATCTGCTAAAGATATGAATAATTTTGGTCTTAACTGTAGAGATAAAGAAAAATGTTAAAAGGAAAATACAAATAAAGCATCTGGGTTGCTTGCCCTTAGTCTACCAAAGAGTGGCAGACCAAGGAATATTGAGATATTGAATGCAGCAAAAATGTGAGGTAATTAAAGAAGCTTATTTTCTTGACCGCCTCCATTCAATCCTAAACATGTATGTTGCACATGTTGCTATTCCACTACAATGGGATATTTGGATTGTAGTTTTTGTTGGTCATCATGCTCTAAGAGTGATACATTCATGAATGCATGCCAATAATATATTTAATCTGTTTGAAACACACTGAAACAGCTAATAGTGCCCAAGATGCTGAAGGTTACAGAGAACATTGCAAGAATAATAATGACAGATGACAAAAGGAGCGATGTGGAAAATATCATAGTGTCATTGCAATATTCAACAGGATATTTAAATTGTATGATTTCCTAATATCACATAACACTACTCATAGAACATTGTACTTTAGTACTCTGTCACCACGACCCCATCACATGTGGAAATGTGTGGCAATCGGACTGCATTTAAATGGTGTAATAATACCAGCATTTTGGAGATTCAAGGCACTAGTAAAAAACTTAAATTACAGTCTAAATACTGTAGGAATGCAGCACATGTTGGTAATGTTATATAAAAATAAATATATGCAGGACTGATGCCTCTAAAACTGCGGGAGGCAACGTTTATAAAAAATATATTTTACATACTTGCTAAAAAGGTCACTATGTTCTAATAGCATAATGCAAAACAGATAATCTGTAAAAAACAAAACACATTTGAAGGACCCATATCACTGAAGTTATATTTCCAAGACCACAAATGACCTATGATGAATTCTGCTGCTGTCCTTCTAAAAATCAGATGTCTACCATAGTTATGGACTGAAAAACTCTCACTAATATGTGTCCCATGAGGACACGACTAAGATAGCACAAATGTACAAATGTCTTGTGTCTGTCAGAACGTACTTAACCAATTTCCACCAACAGGAAAAGCATGCATGCATGTGAACTGACTGAAGTCTTTAATAAGAAATGCACTGAAAAGTACTGACTTGTAAAACTAGGGCTGAGTATATGCCACAAAAATTTGGCTCAAACTTGTCACAGACTGTTTCTGAGTAAAAATGTGAAATTTGCCATATTCCATAAATAGGTTGTGTGATCCAAAATTATACAGTTAATCAGCTAATTTCTATGACATTTCTAACTAAATTCCAAGCTTCTCTCTCTAAACTAAAAATGAGAGTATTTCCACACACTAAACAGGAAAAGAGTTTGTCATTTTAAGAAAAAACAACATAAATTAAAAGCAAATAACCTTATAATATGCAATTTACTATGCTGGTGGAGTTAGAACAGCTCAGTTGTGTATTTTGAGCAGCTAATGTAAGGAAGTGTGAAGTGCTGAAGTTAAAAAATTAGACAGAGCCATAGATTAATGCAAAAAGAACTGTATTTGTCCAATCCATTTGGATATTTTAGAAAAGTTGTACATTCAACATACAATTGCACTGCACTGACAGCTACTCATACCAACACTGCTAATTTTAGTTAATACAAGTTAAGAAGTTGCTGACAACTACTTCCAATGCTGAACACCAAACCTTCATCTACTGCTTAACAATACCAAAGCAGGATGTCAGGAAGTTAATCATTTCTCTGCTTTGAGAGAACATATTAAGCTCTATTGCACTTTCAACAGTACTGGAATAGAACCAGTCATATCTAGTTTTGACATTACGGTCAGTCCAACTTTACATTAAAGTTATCAGAAACAGACATTTGTAACTTAATAAATCCCATTCTTGTTTAAACTAAAATGTGTTTTACATGTTAAAAAATGTAGAAGAAACAACAGTAAACAAATAACTAACCCACCAACTCTATTTCCACAGATAAGTCAACAAAAAGTAAAAATATGAGGGAATAAATATATTTTCAAAAACACTGAGAAATAAAAAGGAAATGTGTTATAGATATTTATTTATGCAGATAAAGTATTTGTTGAGGTTTGGGAACTTTTAACTAATTAGATATTGCATGAAGACTCATTAAGTTGTCATTTCACAAACTTGAATTTAGAGATGCTTTTACCCAGCTGTACATCAGAGTTATAAACAAAGTAGGCAACTTCCATTGATTTCTTCACAGAATTTACTTATACTTTTAAGACATGAAAGTTTCACTAAAATATGTCACAACTATAGACCTGATTCAACATAGTGAGTTCAGTCAAAGATGTGAATTGAAAAAGAATAACTGAGAAAGTTTTGTTGTATTGCAAAGTCTTAAATAGGGTGATTAATGAAAATTAATCATATCCTTGTGTGCATCTCGCACATTTAATAACAAATGTATTCACATACTTTTTAAAAAGGAAAACATACATAATTAATAAAGCATTTTATACTGAACATTTTAAAACAGTTCTCAATTAAGAATAAATAACCATAAGTTTAATCCAGGGTGGATCTTCTGGGCTTTAAACATCTTTCCAAAAGACGTTTGGAGCAGATCAGCTAAAACTTTTGTTGTTCTGTCTGTTCATAGTAGATGCAAGAGGCAACAGCTTATCTCTTCTTAGTCTGTTAAAACGCATGGCCATACCCCAGCCCTGAGCACAATAAATGCACCCTCCCTTTAACTTCATTCAAAAACTTGGGAGAACTTACAAAATGATAAATAAAATGTATTTTTTAAATACTTGCATCCACCTTGGAAGTGTGCCCCTTGTTTAAATACAATTTCCTTTGTCAGTCCAGTAGATTTCACACTCTAAAAATAAACTCTCTGATGTGTAGAAATCTATGAAATGCATAAAAATAAGATATACTAGCTATTCTACCTAGAAAAAGCTATCTGATTTGTTCGTCATTAGATTATTAACGAATAACAAGGACTGTTTCTGAATTATGTGTTTAGGTTCTTGCACTTTCCCCTCATGATGACACAAGGCAGTGGATGTTGCATCATTAGATTCAGGAGTAACTAGTAAGTACTGCAACTAGAAAAGCTAACCTGCTAGCCCATCTGATAGAAAGCAAATGCCAATGTATAAAAAGTAGTAACTGAGCAGGCCAGAGGAGACAGCTAGCTGTATACTGTTACACGCGATAACTTTAAAAGCAGTAACTGTAAACCATAGTTTGCCAGAAGGTGTTCTACTTATACCCCTTGACTCCAAGTTAGTAACGATCCACGCTGACTGCAGCTAGCTAACAGGTCTTCTGTGCAAAAACGCTAGCTTAGTTACACAACAGAAAACACCGAGATGGAAAACATGACAAACAGAAATATTTTAGAGAATAATAGTTACCCGTGTGAGCTGCTTGAAAGCGAATGACAGCATGTTTACAGCTGTGAGGCTGGTGGGTAAAGCGGTGCAACAAGCAAACCTGACACAGACCCAACAGGGAGCTTCAAGCTGTCTGCAACGGCTGGTTACCCTCGTTCCACCGAAAGGGTCGATGGGTATTGTAGGCAGTCAAAATAAATTACATAATTATACATTCTAGGCGTGTAATGTAGTTAGTTACCTCTCCAAAATATTTAATATTTTGATATGTTGATATTTTATTAATTTTACCACATTTAAATAGCATGAAATGTAGTTTTATGATTTAACACAGACATAAATCTGTGTTAATTGTACAACAAAAGGTTGTACAATGTTAGAAATTAAGCCATTTAAAGCAAGGTTTTCAAACTTAATTCCTCAAGGGTCAGTGTCCTACAGCTTTAAGATGTCTCTCTGCTTCAGCACACCTGGCTCCAATATTAACTCATTAGCCAAGCTCTGTATAACTTAGTGAGGCAGTTTCACCATTTAATTCAAGTGTGTAGGCCAGGGAACACTTCTAAAAGTTGCAGGACTCTGGCCCTTGATGAATGCCATTTGAATTCACTGATTTAAAGTAATATTTTAGTCTGAACTATAAAAAGTGAGTTGATAGTAAAGAAATAATGGAAAAATAGTAATATGTGCTCTTTCCTCCCTCAAGGACATTGCAAACAGGTACATTCCCTCCAAAGCCCCTTAATCTGATTAAAGATCTTTCTCAACTGATTGGTGAGCTGTGTGATTGATTACCTTCTAACATGTACAACCATTCCATCAAATCCAAAACAAAATAAAGCTTTTACTCCAAATATAACAATACACCCACAAGATGGGTGTATTTAGGCATGTTAGGCATGTATTAGGCATGCACAGCTCACTTACCTCAGGCAAAGTCACTGATCATGACTCAACAGTATGAAAGAACATCACACTGACAGTCAAACAAGATAGTGTGATGGTCGGGACTGCTTTAATACTTCAGGGACCAGACAATAAGTATTTAATGAAACCATGCATTCTGCTCCCTATCTGAAAAGCCCAACTTTTAGTTTCTGACCTTAAGCTCAAGTACACTTGCGTTATGCAGCAACCATGATCAGAAGCAAACAAACAAATCTACCTTTGAATGATTCGAAAAAAACATAATCTATGTCTATGTCTATGTGTCTACAACTTAATGGTTTTGGCCAAAACTGGCTTTGTCTTCTAAGACCTCCAGTAGATGGACACTCACACTTAGCCAAGTTCTGTAGGAGAGTTCATCCTGTAAAAAGGGAATTTTCTTTTCCACCATTGCCATATGAATGCTCCATATTGCTGGAAAGTGAACAGATGGATGTCAGTTGTTGTTCAGAGGGAATGGTTGGAAAATCAGGCACTCAGTATTATCACCTGTGTTTCCTTAGATTACCAACTGGTTTGATAAAGGGAACTGCATGGCTTCGACTTTGAATCTGGCTATATATTTAGCATTTATTTCTGAATTTAGCATATATTTCTGTATTTGTACTGGATCTATTGGATGTAAAGTGCCTTAAGAAGATCGTTTTTGGACATTGGTACTATTTAAAAAAGCGCACTGAATAAAGGGTTCTAAAAGAAGGAGCCATATTAAATAAAATTTAGGAAAAAAACCTTATCTCACTTAGTTTACCAAAGATGGGTTTTGGTGGTTCGCTCAGTGACAATGAAATGAGACTCACTGCTAAAGCACTAAATAAGTCCCTTAAGAAGAATCATGTTCAGCCCGTTGTGATGTCTGCCAGTCTCAAAAACCTCAGTCCTAAAGGAAATCTGTGAATGTAGCCCTTGTCTTCTAGAAACTTTTAATTTTCAAGCTAAATATCATATTTTACTGACAGAGCAATAGATAATGCTACTCAATTAATCAATTTACAGTTTTAATGAGATGCATTGTTTCAGCATTTTTGGCTCATTCCTATAAAGTTGATATAGAAATTAAATAATTAATTTGAGTTTCAATTCAGTTTATTCACATAGCGCCATTTTACAACAAATGTCATCTCAACGCACTTTACAAGAAAATTTCGTTTCAGTTCAATCACACATGCCAAGTGATACCGGTCATGTCTTTGTAAATGAACAAACCTTTAGAATCATCAAAGTATTGTTTCCATTTCTGCAATATTTTCTTCCTTTGTGGGGTTTGATAAATTAGAATATGTCATCTTCTTTTGCAAGCTTCATAGTTTGCATTGGCAAATAAAAGACATAACATATCCTTCTATAGGAGTTTATTTCCATAAATAGCAATTTCAAAAGAAGAGGAACATTGTCTCAAAGCAGTGTCATGGTAGGTTTTTAAGTGGAAATCCAGCCCATAACAAGCTTCAGCCAATATATTTTAGAAAATTGAAGTAGTGTATCTCCACAGAAAGCTTGAATATGAGTTTCTAATCAGAGTGAAATGTCTTAATTCATTAGTGGCCTTGCACAGTTAGATAACGTTCTGCACAGCTTGTGCTAACCAATCATGCTTTAAGCAACAAATGAAAACATTCAGTCAGTGAGAGACAGACAGTTAAAGAGATTTTAATGTGCTTGTTCAAACAGTATATTGTATGCATATCCAGCATAGCATTTCTCATACATATAACTCTCTTATATCCATGGATTGAAATGTAGAGCTGAGAGAATGATTAACAGTCAGTCTACCATAACATTATGTCTGCCACACAGTGATGGCACAGCACAGCTGCCTGAGAGGCTCAGTCTGTACTCAGAGGGAATAATACCCATTCGGGCTGCTTTTAACTGAATTCTCCAACTGCAGAAAGTAATAACACTGAGAAACATAGATCTAAAAACAATAAAGTCTGCTGGGGATGAGTACATTATTTACAGAAAAGAAAACATAAAAACGAAGGTTAACAAATACAAAGTTGGAAAATATATCAGAGAAATCCACCATTTCCTGTACATTCCATAGCTTTGATTATACATTTATTTAAATCCACAATTCACGTCAGTTCAGAGGGGTAAACAACCCTTGTTTCTTCATCATAATGAGTATCATTTCCATATTCATCCTTTTGCTCATCACTGAGATCATGAACATTGTCTTTTTCCTCCTCCTCGCTTGAGTCTAATGTATTTATCCAAAATAAGGGCGCTCACTTTGGAAGTTGTAGTCCGGACACACTTTTTGAACTAACTTGTAATCGATGCTTAAAAAAGAGATGAAGATGCAGATCACCTTGAAGGGTTTGGCACACAGCCAGGCAGCATGAGACTGAGTGTGCTCTGTGAAGCAGGTCTGAGACGGATCATACAGGCAGGGTTTGGATTTCTTCGACCTGTCGGTTTTCTCGTACTCCACCCGACAGTTGAGGGTCTTCCCCTCTTTGGGGTCAATGGTGGCCTGTTGTGTCTCCTGGATCTGGACGTCCTGCTGGGTGTGGGGGTGCAGATGCTGCTGCGGTAGAACTTCAAACTCTACCACTTTTGATGGCGGCACAATGCTCACTGACACATTCCCAAGGCTGGACGAGTTGTGGCGGAAGTAAACGGTGAATGTACCATTGATGTGATCAACAATCTTCCCCGTCACCAACAGACTGAACTTCATGGTCTTAACGCTGAAATAGAAGTTTCCCCAGCCGAAGATCTTCTTGGTCTTCATGTTTGTCTTTAATGATGGCTTGCGCTTGGAGCGGTAGTCAGCCTGATCCAGTAACAAGGACTGGTTCTGGCCTGAGTAGTAGCGGTTGTAGACAGTGTAGGTGGGCGGCTTGGACTTCAGGGGCGTCTGGTCAATGGATGTGGAAAATATGCCTGTTGGGTATGGAGGCTTGACAACTCCTCCAGCGGTGCCTCCTCCCATGCCATAAGGAAGAGTCTTCATTACTGAGCCAACAGAGCCCGACTCTGAGAAGCCCACTTGCTTCTCCAACCCTTGGACCTGAAAAGACAAAAGAAAACGGGAAAATATTTATTAATATGCAGATGCCTCTTGAAATTTATATTTTTTTTTACATACTCTCCTACACAACAACAATAATAGAATTTACATTTTAAATGTGTTAATTTTCAATTAACTGAGTTTATAGGAATTAGGACTGCTGTAGCGACATCAGGAGCACTGGAAGAAAGAGCGAAAAGTTGCAAAGAATGTGAAAGAATGTGGCCAGTGTTGACTTTTGAATGGGCCTCATTATGTGCAGCTGTTGGATTAATTCCCCTATTATTCTTCAAATCCAAAGAGGAAGGCAGCATCCGTCCAAAACAAATGTTTCTAATAGGAAACTGGTAATCTTGAACCTTGATTAGATTTTTGTTCCTGATTTTGCAAACTGGGATTGCTATGACTGGTGTTCAACATATTGATCTCTGACATATCCAACTTTAAAAGAAAGGGGAAATGCTTTGAAAAAGTCTGTTGTTTTCATAGACAACAGTCTAAAGCCGACATAATCCAGATGAGATCAAATTTTAGCCCAGCAACAAATATAAACACCCTTTCTCGCATTTTGAAAAAACCCCAAAACAAAACAAAAACGTATTGAATTAGTGTGGCAGTATTGTTACATTTCTGGGCTTGTAATTAAGGTGGACCAAGCAAAGTTCTGCCCATAACGTGCATGTTGAATGTGCCATGTCTGAGCTTTTTATTAGTATATTACTTTCCATTTTCAACTACCCCAGGTACAGTGGTAATTCACAGAAAGTTTAAACTCAGTTCAAACCAAGTTCATATTGCTGAAAAGTTATGAAATTTTATCATTTGTTGATTACATTTAAGTATTTTTTGGAATCAGCACTTAAATGACATTATTAAAAGCATGTGCCCATTACTTTTTTCAGAAACCAGGTTGGTTTCCTATGACATTATTGCATCCCTTCATTTCAACTGAATTGGTCATCACAAAACAAATGACCAGAATACAAATTTACCCCAGAAACAATAATTATTTTGCCATATCCATTTAGATATGGCAAAATCTAAAGGTCATCAATATTAAACCATTAACTCCAGACTATCTGAGGTGAAATAGGGAGTAAGGCATTCATTCAAAGTAGTTGTTAATACTTTTACTAAGTTATTTTCTGAGGCATTAAGAACAGCCATAGATGGATAATTAACAGATTTTGCCATTGTTATTCAAAAGTATGCACTTTATGTTCCTTTAAGGCATTTCTCTCAGGCGTTTTTAGTAAATATCTGTGAATGTCTCAAACTTCCTCTGAAATATTGTGGCATTACCACAAGTTCGTAGCTCAAAGAGTGGGTTTTAAATCCCACCAGAGCTTTTCTTCTATTTTATGACGCTGAAAGTGTAAAAATACTGATGTCCACATTAGTAAAATCCCTTTGAGATCTGTTACAGTTAAAATCTTATGAGGAGTCTGACTCTTAGTAATTTATAACGTGTAGTGGCTGTGACAGAATCATTACTGTAGCTTATATAATGAAAATGACAGCTTTTAATTTACAATGTGAACCTCTCTCACACACAGAGTCCCTCAGCAAGCTTCAGATAACCTTGCTGCATTGAGACCTTGCTCCTTAGCATCTGCTGACACTGATGTTCCAGTTTTGACCTCCACAGTGGAAATGCTCACAAAAATGGTTAGGGTAAAAGAAAGTTCCAGGAAGAAAGGTTTGAGGAGATAAACTTTTCAGGTGTCATAGTCAAAAGAGATGTTAATAAAGAGACAATAATTACTCTTCTAATGTTATTTCTAACATTATGTCATACTTTTATTTGTTAATTACTCCATCAGTTGAGAGGCAATAATTCCAACCCTCTTTGTCCCTGTAACAACAGGGAACTCTGGATAACTATACAAAGAAGCTGCAACTAGTGCTTGTTTAATCTTGTTTTATATACATACAACCAAAAATAAACCATGTATGATATTTTTGGTGTTTCCATTTTCATTGAACTCACAATTTCTTTAATTGAAAAATGCTTCTGGGGTCACTCTTTTCTATTCTTTTTTTACCTCACACAAGTTTTATCTCCTCGGGCATTGTCGTTAGATCTCTCTACATTTCATCTGCTCAATTCAAGTAAACAAAACCGTCTATTTTTGCTAACACACTTTAATTTTGTTGTCAGAGTTGTTCGGCAGAGCAAAACAACTCTGCGTGTAAGGTAATAGTTGTGGGTCTTTGTTCAGACAGCTTTCTGCCTTTAATCCACAGCCTGGGTGGTTATTCGCAGAGCTGATTGACTGGAAATCTCGGTCTGCTCTCTTTTATGTCTCATCAATCACAACCATGCCACTTCCACCCATACACACAAACAGTGCAGCATTTGCACATATGCAGACTTCTAGCTCGAAGCTGTCATGAAGTGACAGCAAGAATTATTACAACTATTGAGAGGGGTTACGTGCTCCTCCCCTGAGGATGCTTTTGGATTGAGTTAAAAACTATTTTTTAGCTGATAAACAACCACTTTCTGAGACAAAAACAGCGTTTCAAGTCGAAAGGACTGCATCTTTGTGTGCACTCATGCGAGGACAGTTTCTGTCTTCCATCACTCCTATCCAGAGCACAGTAACCATCGGGCTTGTGCTAGTGTCATTTTCATCAATCACTGACCCTAATAGCAGTCACATATTGCTACTCATTGAAGTAAAAGTACAGCGCTCAATACAGCTCCTAATGTATTCAGTCATTCAATTAAACTCTTTATTTCTGCTTCCCATTCATTAACATGGCTGCAGAGCAGATTTCTAAGTAGATTGATTGGAGCGAAAATAACAGAAAGTTTATTGACCGCTGGAGGAATGAATTACCAACTAAGAAAGGTTTTGATAAATGACAAGTGACTGGAATAATGTCTTACTGCAGATTTTCAACACACCCTTATTCCCTTTTGTGCCATGACGGAAAGCGCATGCAGAGGTCTTGCAATTTTTAAGCCGGCGAATGTGCGACGTGAGCCGACTTTGGCATTGACAGGTAGGAATAAGCCTCGGTTGACGACAGGAAAAACATCAGAATATATACAACAACAAACAGTGTGCACAGTGCATGCAATATGGGTACTTCCTGTGAACGCTCTGTCAGCAGTGCTGTCAGCTAGCTCCATGTGTTGCCATCTGTCAGGCTAAAACTCTGCTGGTGCAGTCCTCCTAATCATTTCTCTGGTGTATGGCGCAGAGCTCGGAGTAGCATAATCATCATAATCCTTAACATCTTCAGGAGAAACATCGCAACGTGAAATGCAACCTAAACTTCAGGGTCAACTGAATGGAGCTGGAAAAGAAAATGATTTCATGATCGGGTCTGAGGTTGACGTAAGTCTGACTGAAGATGGAGAATGAAAGTGTTCACGGTCAGCAACTTTAGCAAACATTGACACAAAGGCAGCGGAAGGGGAAAAGGATGGAGATGGAGGGTAGATGAGTGTGGAGGAAGGGCCTCTTCATTTGTGGCATGGAAGTAATAAAATGCCAGCAGAGACTAAACAGATGGACTTTCCATTAGCATAAATATGAAATTTTTTGTGGCTGACAGTAAATCCATTTAAAGGGTGAGGGTTTGTTAGAAGAAATATCTGATATTTTCTCTTGACATAAAAATCTATAAATTATGGACTTTTTGAGACAGGGAATGTTTGCTGTAAGGTCATATCAGGCTGTTGCATCCAGGAAAGGGTTTGGAAATGAAGCACTGTGCTTTTCTTTACCTTCAGGTGCCAATCAATTAAATTACAATAACTTGGAGAGTGGTACCCAGAGGGGTACTGTTGGCATGATAAAGGGACAAAAAAAAAAAGTTCAATAAGATCAAACTCAGGCTTATAGGTTGCAGCCAAAAATAAAAAGTGATATTCAAAGGCCTGGTGAAACATCAAAATTATATATTTCGTTGAAGTTAAAGTTAGAAATATGGAGAGGAAGCGAGACATAAAACCTACATTAGGTCCAAAGGTTTCAGAATTTTTCAATGTGACAACTTTTGAAGAAGTTTTTCTCAGGAGTTATAATCAATGCTGGATTTTATATCCTTTATTTAACTCTGCTGTTGCATGGGAAGAATACGATAAGTTGAAGACAAATCATTTTAGAACTTTCTGGCAACAAAACAACTCAAAATAATAAGATTAATGGAAAAAGATTACTGACCAGGTCATAAGGTCATATTACATTGTGTTGAACAAAAATAATATGCAAAATATAACTGCACATTCTAATTAACTTAAGTTATCCAGTTCTTACTATGATTTCTCTAAAGATGTTAAGTTCATGCCACAAGTTATGAGCTTAAAAAATTATTACATGTTGCTACCAGCTTTAGCAGAAGTATTTTGAGCAAAGAATCACAAAAGGTATTTATGTAGGTAAGCATGGTGGTGGGTTATAACATGCAAAAAGTTAATATTTTGTCTGAGAGCTTTAGAGAAGGGATCAATGGTTGGATAGCTGGGTCAAATTATCAACAAAACTGCAGCTCTTTGAGATGTTCTACAGTGGTGAGTTTCTCTCAGTATTGATTCAAGGAAGGAACATTGCTGCCTCTCAAAAGAAGCAAGGTTATCTGATAGACGGGGAGTGAAGTCTGGAACCACAAATCCCAGTAGAGTTGAAAAGGAGGCAGCATGGACACAGAGCAGAAGCAGAGGGGAGAGAGAGAAGGAGGAGGTTCAAACCATCTCTTCCATCAGTCATAATAGGACAGTGTCAGGTTGTTAGCTAACAAGTTGGATGAACTCCAAGCCCTGACAAGAACTCAGATACTCTGTTCTACTGAGACATGGCTGCAAGATCACATCCATTGAAGAGAAGCAGGAAAAGAAAAGGAAATATTGTCAATAACAAATGGTGTCATCATGTTACTGATGACATGATGACATGTCATCAGTCATCAGTAACATGCTACTGTGAAGTGTCATCTCTGCAACCTAGATATTGAACTCTTAGCAGTAAGTTTCCGTTCATATTTTTCTCAAGAAGTACAGCACGCTTCTGCAGGTCGTACTTTTTAGGTAAGGCTTTGAATTTAGGTCCTTAGAGGTTTGCTATAAGATGCTGCCAGTCTTTAATAAGTCTGTTGTCAAGAGTGTAATCTGTTCTGCCATCATCGGTTGAGCGACTCTTCATAAAATCAGGAACCTGGTGGACAACCCTGAGCATCTTCTTCATCATAATCTCAGACAACATCACTGTCTTGTGTCGGGATTCTTCAAAGTTGATGTGATACTGACTGCTACAGGAAGTCCTTTCTGTCCACAGTCATCAGCATCTACAACTCTTTGAAGAAAATTATGAGTTACAAGAGCATTTAATTTCCCTGTGGGATCCTTAAAATATTGAATTTAAGTTTATTTTGAACTGCAAAGATAACCAAGTATAGGCACATGAACGTTCAAAACTGGAAGAAAGTGCCTTGGTGTGATGAATCACTTTCCTTTACATTTCATGAATGATTGGGTGTATGAAGACATGCTAGCCAACAGAAGAAGTGTGATGCTTTGTGCAATGTTTTGTCATAAACCCTTGGGTTGAGCCTTTAATGTAGGTAGTGATTTGACACACAACTACAATACATATGTATTGTTGCAGACTACCTACAATGTGTATAAATATTTTTTTTAAATTGTATTTTCAGATGACTGTGACCTTCTTCAGCTGGGTAATACACCCAAGTATAAAGATTGAGGAAGCACAATAATGAGTTGGAGGTTTTGGCTTGGCTTTCAAATTGGTCTAGATCTCAATTTCTTATCTGTGGGTTGAACTAAACTTATAACTCCAATCCATAGAGGCCCCAACTCACAATTTACAGCATCTAAGGATTCACTACCATCATCTTAGTGCTTGATACTACAACATACGTTGAGGGATCTTGTATAGTCAATGGAGTGTTTCAAATATGCAAAATCAAATTTTGATCATAAGTGCAGTTTATGTAAAGTTGTGCTTACATGGCTGATGTAGCGTGGACCATTCTGATGTTTGTAACTTTGGTCTTTGATCAACAAGTATGTAAACATAGCTGAGTCAGATTTTTTCTGAAATTATATATTAAACTCACAGTGTTTTTACAGCCACAACTGTATGAGATTTAGTCCTGAGTGTCGAAAATTAACATTCTTGCAAACAAAAAAATGCAAATGAGGACAAAACAAAGATGCAAATAAACATAGTCTCTAAAAGATTAAGATCTACCAAAATTTAGAGTCTGTAAATTGACTTATAATACTTTCAATCTTCAATTTAGAGCATTCTACATTTCAGTATTTTTCTGAGTAATCTGAGTATTAATCTTGTTCTTATTAAGTGTGGCATTGCACAAGGCTGCACAAAGGGCATCAGCAGAAAAAGACAAATTGATTATCATGTGCCCCCTTTGATGGAAATCTGCAGAACTCCCCACAGAGAGATTCCTTTACACATGTTTAACACAGCATTAGCGTGAATATTCTTGTTTGGTTGGATCCTAGAGGAAACAGCAGCAGAAGGTGATATAAGTATGGTGGCAGACTTATACATATGTATGATGCAGGCAACTCAATAACAGCAGTATCATAAAAGGAACAATCAGATTACTGAGCTTGGGAGATAGAAGGATATAGTGAAGAAAATGTTATTAGTGAAGAAGAGAGCAGAGAAGAGGGGAGGGTAAGGAGATCTTGTACATTTTCTTGGAAAGGAGAACATGAATCATCTTATAACTTCATTTGTAGCTTCATATGAGCAAAAGGCATACTTAGTTGCTGCCTAGATGGAAGGCCTTTAACTTACTTGGAAGTACATGTAAGAATAAAATGTCTGTTCAATAAGGAGACTGCAGGAACAGCAAAGATAATTAGACCAAAGTAACAAGACTCACCTTACTGAAAATATAGAGACTGGCTTAGAGAGAGAAAAAGATCCTTGCTGATTAAATAAGGTCAAATGAGCTCCACAATTGACTGCTAAAAGCTGATCTCACACATATCACCACAATTAAGGTCTCTTTTTAACATTAAGAATGCTTTGGATCAATTGTTAACACCGCTGCCTCTCCTCTCACTACTTTCATGCTCTATTTATCGGCTATCTGATCCCCTGTCTGCAGTTTGCTCAATCTTCCATTCATCTATAACTTCCACGCATGATGGCAAAAATATTCAGAGGAAATGAACAAGCTGGCTCTCCAGCCCACATCCGAGTCCCAACCCCACCAAGGACTGATGTGAAGATGAGAACTGATGTCTCCAAGCTTTCTCTGAGGCCTGCTCCATAGTTTAATTGGAATTTTATTGGTGACAATCAATTCATTTCTACCCTTGCTCCAGGGTGCATTGATCCGCTGTCACACAGACGAGTCAAATGTACAACTCCACGCCCACCACACTACAAACCACAGGTTCTAATTTTACAGATTGCTTTCCCGTTTCAAGAGCGTTACCAAACTTTAAGAGTCAGAAGCTGATGAGTGAGAAAATGTGTGCTAACAGAAGATAAATGTGTTTGGAAGAAAAATTCCTGATTTGAATTACTTTTTGCATTAAGAAGGTTAATGATGTTTATCAAATGGCCTTGTTGCAACTTAATGCCAAAACATTATTGACACTTTGAAGCGTTAGAATTTGGAATAATTTAGCAAAGGAGAAAATTACCTTTTTTGAATTACTTAAATACAGATAAATAGAGAAACAAGGATGTAAATCTATAGCGTGTTTTTCTAGTTAAAATCACCACTTAAAGCATATTAACTCTTTAGAACGCTTTTACACCTTCACACATTCATAAACTGATGCAGTTTATGAATGTGATGGGGAGGCAACTGGAGTTTAGTGACATGGCAGGAGAGAAAGCTGGAATCAAATCTACAACTTTCTGATTGCCGTACAGCAATCAGAAAGTCTCAATCAACTAAATAATCTGCAATTATTTCCATGATCTTAACTTCTCAGTTCAAAGACAGTGAATGTTCCTGAAGCTTCTGTTTATAACAACAACTGACTAACCTTTCCTATTCTTTTTAAACCAATGCCCTATACTCATTTTTGGATCCTACCATGTTCAAGACTAACTGTATTTGCAGTCGTTTCACAGATATCTCTGTATCTGCACAGTGCTTCTACAGACAAGCTATACAGTTTGGTACACTGAAACTGCCTGAAGCAACCGTCACTGATCCGTTTTATTAGAAGAATCTGGGTCTTTGGCCACTGCAAATTGCTTCTGGATTTTTGACTTCTTCATTCTGTTCAGTGGAGCAAGACCTGAAATGTCCTCCAGGGAATGTGGGTATTTTTTCTTCTTGTAGAGTAACATTTATTAGGTTTATTCAAATATACATCAGGTGGTTTTAGAAAAAGTCTCTCTTGTCATATTTTGCTGTTTTGCTTTCCAGAAAGCAAATTGAGACTCTAAAAATGTTATAAAGTAGACCATTAGGACTTTCTTTTTAATTATTGCCACTGTCAAAGCAACATGACATTTACTATTGATTGTCAGATCAATAGTAAATATTCACTTATGTAAATTACTAACAATATTTGTAATTTACATATATTGTAAATGTTGTACTGTAATTTCTTCTATTCTGTAATTTCTTCTAGTCTGCCCTCTTCAAAAATATGTTGGAAAAGCCAGAAATGACAGAGTCACAATGCTTTCCAGCAATTGGCGGATCTTTGCTGTGATTCTGAATAGACATCTTAAATCACTCCATGAATGAGG
Source organism: Xiphophorus couchianus (assembly GCF_001444195.1). NCBI lineage: Eukaryota > Metazoa > Chordata > Actinopteri > Cyprinodontiformes > Poeciliidae > Xiphophorus > Xiphophorus couchianus. Next base: position 10,423,772 of record NC_040247.1, read on the forward strand.
CAGGTCCCAGTGAGTTACCACCGCAGATATAACTCAGCACAGTCTTTACCCATTGATTGTTATGCGATTATCACTACAGTCATTTCAGTTAACTGTAAAGTGATGAGGGAGGCATACATACTATTAATGACCAGACATAACACAAAAATTCATACACACAGCAGACCAAAAGGTTGTTTTTGTTTTTCTTACTGTAGCTAAATCAAAGGAACATTTCTGTAAAGAAGTTTTAACTTAATTTGATGACCTCTAGGACTTTGAGATTTCTCAAAAAACACCACCTGCACTCCAGTTTTTGTTTGTAAACTCTTTGTGGTAATATAAAAATGGAGATTCTATATGCTATAGTTCAAAACATATAATTTATGACAACCAATTTTTTAGAAAATACCATCTCAGAAAACTCATCAGTTAAAGTCATTAGTGCATACTGTATTGGAGTAAATAGTTTTGAAGTGCTCCATATGTTTTTATAGAGGATATCTTTAGCAGTGAAAATTTAATGGCATGGACTTTTATGCCTGAGTTATCAGTTATATAAAAAAATGTATAAAACTGAGATGGTATTTATTTTGGTTTATTTTGTTAAAAGCATTAAATTGTCAAATGATTAAAACACAATGTTCTGATTATCATTTCATCCACCCAGCTACAGGCAGTAATTTTTTTGAAAAACATTGCTAAAATATAATTTCAAATTATTGTTGTAAATTTTGTGTCCCCTACCGCATTGTTTTATGAGCAAGTGTGTCATAGTAGACCTTATGTCTACATTTTGATCTGGCATATGTTTTGCAGAAAAAAAGCATGTTAACTTGTACTGTTTAAAGCATTTATTTAAAGTTCTTTCACAATAAGCCTGATCTACCACTAAACAGAGCAGTAACTTCACTGTGTTTAAGAAATAAAAAAAATATCAGAAAACTTTGCAAACTTTTAACACTCCTCTTAAAAAGAAAAAAAAAACTGGAGTGCTAAAACTAAATTTAATTACAAAAAGCACAATAAAGCCACGAGGAAAATAGATAAACCAGACCTGTAGGGGAAAAACAGAGTAAGGGAAAGAAGCAGGAAAAAGGCATGAAGGAAAGAGAGGCAAGAAGGCAAGGAGAAAAAAAGGCAGTAAAAGCGATTTCGCAGTCCAGTGGCGTCTCTGGATTATCATGAAAATGAAAGCTACTGAGTCAGGGAGTATCAGAGAGCAAGGAAATGGAGCCCAGGCAGATAACACAGCAAGAGAGAAAAAGAAAACGAATAAAAGAATAAAAGTCCAAGGGGGGAAAAAAAGAAAAGAGAGATGTGTAAGACAATATGAGGCGAAAGTGCAAAGAAAGAAAAAAAAGGTAAAAAGACAATATATATACGACACACAGTGAGATTATGAGTGCAATAATACAAAAATGAGAATCACTTCAGCCCAAAGAGAATAATCAGAGGTTTCTTGAGAAGTAATATCTCTAATATTGTTTCAAGAAGACCTGCTCAGTTCTGAAATAATTTGAGTTAGGCTCAAGTTCTTTTTTGAATTTAGGAGAAAACTTAATAAGTTTTCTCAAGAGAAAAACTTTCTCTTTTTAAGTTTTTATAAGAAAGAAACAAAAGAAGAAATGATTGTGTAAAACTAAAATCTGGCATGAGATTAAAAGGAAAGAGAAAAAATATATACATTCTAGTTCAAGTGCAATAAGAAGATGTCATAGTAAAGATAATTTCAGAAAGAGAAAAGTTGAGAAATCCCATTGTAGCCATTAAAACTAAAGCTTTTGAATCAACTGTCTTTACTCTTTTGCTTATTTGTTTAGTCACAAAAAGTCACCAAATGATATGAAGATGTTTAAAGCACACCATCATGATGCATCATGTCCCTCTGCTTGCTTTTCCATCTGCTGTTTGAATTTCATCAATCAGTCAGGAACAAATCACCTCATCTCAGCTTTGCACACACCTCACTGTTAAATGTTAAAAAAAACTGAAAACGTACATTAGAATGTAAAATGTGATTCTACCACAATGGGACTGCACCTTTTAGTGTATAAAAGTCAACATATATGGTTACACCATCATATTTATAAGCTTTACCACATATTTCGAACTGGATTTAAATTTAAACTTTAACTGACCCTTTCCAACACTCAAATAAGCCATAATACCGTATAAAACCACAGCTGCATTTCTGGCTGAATGCTAAAACTTGCTGTCAGTCTGAAAGGTTAACTTCAAGTCTTTTGCAGCCTCCAATAGGTTTTCCTTTAGGATTGCCCATGATTTTAGCTTCACTCCTCTGTCCAGTAACTCTTACCAGCTTCTCTGTCCCTGAAGAAGAAAAGCATGATTGATCTGGATGGCTTTATTTTCCCTCTGATAATGAAGTAAAGAACCTGAGTGTTATTTTTGAGCAGGATATGTCAGTTTAATCTTTTATACATTCAATGGGCTCAAACTGCTGAAGTGTCCTCTTGTTTAATATTTAGCCCACTTCTGGATGAGTCAGCCATCTGTAAAAGGACTTCAAAACATCAAGTGTAATTTTTAATCCACTTGTCCACTTAAAAGTAACCATGCCATTAGGGTTGCATAAGAAAACAAATATCCAGATATGTTTTGTATTGTGAGGTAGAAAGTGTATTTTATTTAATTTTTCTTTGTTTTATTTATGGCTTTTGCAGATTTAGGTTTAAGCAAATCTTTTTACTTGGCCAATAGGTTTTTTTTCTGGCTATTTACATTTTGGTATGACACGTTCACAGTCCCACCTCGAATCCAATGGAAAGTCTGTAAGCAAATCTGTCAAGGGAGCAAAGGATTAAGGTGATAGCAAGGAGGCCATCATACCTCAAGTAATAATTTTGCACATAACTATAGAAGTGTATTATCATGGAAATGTAACAACTTTAACAACATAAATAGGCCAATGTAAAGAAACTTAAAAAACCAAAAGATTATTTAGTTAAAATTGTATTTTATATTATATAAATGTGCAGCTTTTACATTTAGCCTTTAAATTTAGCTAAATCCCGTTAATTAAAATGTAAAATGCAGTCAACGTTTTCCAGGATTAAAGGACTAATGTCTCAGCCAGATCTAGAGAAACTTATCCATGCGTTTATCTTCAGTCGCATTGATTACTGCAACAGCATCTTCACAGGTCTGTCCAACAAATCAATTAAACAGCTGCAGCTGATCCAGAATGCTGCTGCTCGCGTTCTCACTAAAACCAGGAAGATAGAGCACATAACACCAGTTTTAAAGTCCCTCCACTGGCTCCCTGTAGCTCAAAAAATAGACTTTAAAATACTGTTGTTAGTTTATAAATCACTGAACGGCTCAGCACCACAATACATTAAAGATCTGCTGTTGTTGTATCAACCTTCCAGACCTCTCAGGTCTTCTGGTTCTGGTCTGCTCTGCATCCCCAGAACCAGAACCAAACGAGGAGAAGCAGCTTTCAGCATCTATGCACCACAAATTTGGAACAAACTTCCAGAAAACTGTAAAACAGCTGAAACACTGACTTCTTTTAAATCTCAACTGAAAACCCACCTGTTTAGAATTGTATTTGAAATGTAATCAATTACAAATTTATTGATGTAACTTGACTTAATGACTGATTCTATAGTGCTTTGTGTTTCTGTGTTTGTAGTGATGTAAAGCACTTTGAAATGCCTTGCTGCTGAAATGAGCTATACAAATAAAATTTGATTGATTGATTGATTGATTGATTGATTGAACGTTTTGCCAATTTGTTATTTATGTGGGGAAGTGATTAGATTAGGTCCTAAAGATGCCATTTGTATATGTCCTTAATTTGTGTTCATACACTCAACCACTCATTTAATCATGGCTTGAAAGAAGTCTGGAATATTTGTAAATTTATTTTACATGTCTGCCTCCTACTATTTTATTTGTTTGTTTTTTTAACCAGCTAATTTTTAAAACAACACAACAGCAACAACTGAATTATTTTAGAGATAAAAGCAGCATCTAACCTCTTTAGCGCCTCACATTAGGCCAAAAAATGAGTCATATAAAATAAAGTCTGCATTAGAAATCAAGCAGTGGAAAAGAGTTTCTGAAAAGTCAGACAGACTAAACTTTATCATCAAAATGGTGTGGAAAACGTTTACGTAAAAGAAAAAGTTTAACCTAATGAAACTCACAGTGTTCACAATCCTCACAATGTATTTAATCAATCAAAATTCAATTAAAACCTAAAAGCAGTGTGTCATATGTGTCTGCCTCTAGCATGCTGATAAGAATACAATTTTCATTTGCTCAGATTTTCTCTTCTATTTGTAGTCAAACATGTCGTTATAATATAACTATAACACAGTTACACATTCACATTTAAGTTTTTTTAAAAAAGATCTTTTTTCATGCCAATTTGAATTAGCATCTGCTAAAGATGACTCAACAATGAAATCATTCACCCTTTGACCATCTCTCATAAGGATTCATGTTGTTGAATTTTACTCCAAATTAGGCTTTTCTTTTTGCTTCATATTCTGAACCAGTCCCATCTGCCCTCCCAAGCTGTAAAGTTACACACTGAACCCTGTACCCATCAACCAGTGACTCATTAGTTTTAAAAACATTTTTAGGCACGTCTGAAAACTGACAAAATGCATGAATGTAACAAAGTTAACATATTGTCATTCTTTTTCACACTGATAATCCACCAAGGTTGGTACTTCTAGAGAGATTTGAGAAATTACATAATCAGTGTTAGGCTCTTCTTAACACTGTCTGTTGTAAATGACTGAGAGGTAGAGCTACACAAGACAAAAAAAATCCCTTGTGCCAAATAAACCCACAGCTTTATCATCAAAGTTGGCATTAGCCTTTTAAATGGTGGATTTGCTTCAACAGTGAAAGAGCTAAAAAAATATATATCTTTTACATGGCAGCAGAGAAATAATCTTAAACAAAACAGAAATCAATTTAGTAGTTTTTAAATTCTAGATTTTATACATAAAATATACCTATATTTATACATAAAACATATATATATATATATATATATATATATATATATATATATATATATATTCCTCTATTCCCTTCTCACCTACCGCGGGTGGTTCTTATCCTCTGAGCTCGGGTCCTCTACCAGAGGCCTGGGAGCTTGAGGGTCCTGCGCAGTATCTTGGCTGTGCCAAGGACTGCACATTTCCGGACTGAGATGTCTGATGTTATTCCTGGGATCTGTTGTAGCCATTGGTCCAGTTTGGGGGTGACTGCCCCGAGGGCCCCGATGACCACAGGCACCACTGTGGTCTTCACCTTCCAGGCCCTCTCCAGTTCCTCCCTGAGGCCCTGGTATTTCTCTAGTTTCTCATGCTCCTTTTTCCTGATGTTGCAGTCGCTTGGTATTGCTACATCTACCACAACGGCTTTCCTCTGTTGTTTATCCACTACGACAATGTCTGGTTGGTTCGCCATTACCATTTTGTCTGTCTGGATCTGGAAGTCCCACAGGATCTTAGCTCTGGCGTTCTCCGTCACCTTTGGGGGTGTTTCCCACTTTGATTTCGGGGTTTCCAGTCCATATTCTGCACAGATGTTTCTGTACACTATGCCTGCAACTTGGTTATGTCGTTCCATGTATGCTTTCCCTGCCAGTATCTTGCACCCTGCTGTTATGTGCTGGACTGTCTCAGGGGCCTCCTTGCACAACCTACACCTAGATCTGGGCCTCTATTGCTCTGGTGTTTAGGGCCTGTTCCTGGGCGGCCAGGATGAGGGCCTCTGTGCTGTCCTTGAGTCCAGCTTTTTCCAGCCATTGGTAGGATTTACTGATATCAGCCACTTGGGTTATTTGCTGGTGGTACATCCCATGTAGGGGCTTGTCCTCCCATGATGGTATCTCTGGCACCTCAACCTCCGTTCCCTGTTGCCTGAGATATTCATTGAGCACATTGTCTGTTGAGGCTTTGTCCCTGATGTATTTATGGATCTTAGTTGTTTCGTTCTGGACTGTGGTTCTCACACTCACTAGTCCTCTGCCTCCTTCCTTGTGGCTCGTGTACAGTCTCAGGGTGCTGGATTTGGGATGGAACCCTCCATGCATTGTTAGTAGTTTTCTAGTCTTAATATCCGTGGCTTTTATCTCCTCCTTTGGCCAGCTAATTATTCCAGCAGGGTATCTGATTACTGGCAGGGCATAGCTGTTTATCGCACGGATTTTGTTCTTGCCATTGAGCTGGCTTCTCAGGACTTGCCTTATTCGTTGGAGGTATTTAGCTGTGGCTCCTTTCCTTGTGACCTCATCGAGGTTGCCATTTGCTTGTGGTATACCTAGGTACTTGTAACTGTCCTTTATGTCTGCTATTGTTCCTTCTGGGAGTGAGACCCCTTCTGTGCGGATGACCTTCCCCCTCTTGGTGATCAGCCGACCACACTTCTCTAGTCCGAATGACATCCCAATGTCCGTGCTGTAGATCCTGGTGGTGTGGATCAGTGAGTCGATGTCTCGCTCACTCTTGGCATACAGCTTGATGTCATCCATGTAGAGAAGGCCCCATTTTTGAGTCGGTATCCGTAGCCAGTCTTGTTGATAATTTGGCTGAGGGGGTTCAGGCCTATGCAGAACAGTAGCGGGGACAGAGCATCTCCTTGGTATATGCCACATTTGATGGACACTTGTGCAAGTGATTTGCAGTTGGCTTCAAGGGTGGTTTTCCACAGCCTCATCGAGTTTGCAATGAAGGCTCTCAGAGTCATGTTGATGTTATACATCTCTAAGCATTCAATGATCCAAGTATGCGGCATTGAGTCATAGGCTTTCTTGTAATCAATCCAAGCACAGGTGTCGGGTTTTGCAGTCTTGGGCAACTGTGCGGTCTACGAGGAGTTGGTGTTTGGCTCCTCTACTATTTACACCGATACCTTTCTGTGCCGTGCTCCATGTGTTTGCTTATCTTGGCCGCTATGATGCCTGACATGAGCTTCCATGTTGTGGAGAGGCAGGTTATTGGTCGGTAGTTGGGTGGGACTGGACCCTTTGATGGATCCTTCTGGATCCATCAAAGGGTCTGGATGTTTGGCAGTTTCGGGTGCTTCAGGTATGGGCATCTGCCTGTAATTTCTGGGTACTGGTCTTTTCATTGTACCCTTGTGGAACTCTGACAATTGGCTCACTTCCCTCCTTGTTACCTTGATTTTAGCCTCTAACAGTCTTTTCCATGGTGGGTATTAGGTCTCATGGCTGCTCTTATAGCCAAGTGTCTCAAGGATCACTGATGCTGAGTTGTAGATCAGCTCATTGGTTTCTGTTATGGTGTTGGTAGGGATTGTTCTCAATGCTGCATTCACATTCTCAATGATCTCTGATGGTACTTCACTCAGCCGTTGTAATTGGCGCCGAGGAGGTCTGGTTGTCATTCGGGTCATGATTTTCTCTCTCAGGTCAGCAGCTGTCTCGTTCAACTCTGATTCGCTCAATGGGGCCGTGTATCCCCTGACTGGGTGGGGACTTGTAGTTAAGTCCCCACAGTTCTGACATCCAGGTTCCTCCTTTTTGCCGTAGCATTTGTGTTGTATCTCGTCAATCTCAAGTTGTGATAGCAGTTGCCGTTTGCGGATGTTGGAACACTGAGCTACTAGTTGTTTAGCGCTTAGTGTTGACTGGGGATGTCGAAGTAACCATTCCTTCACCAGTCTTTGCATGTAGCCTCTCTGATTAGGGTTAGTTGAGTAGTAGCATTCCAACAGATCCACATTTTCATCTCTCGCCCATTTCCGTCTTGTTCCAGTAGCCCATTTGTCATCAAGGTGCTCTGGTTCCCCAACACCTGACGCAGACCTTGTTTGGCCGGGCGACGTCTGAGCCGGCATGTTATGCATATTAGTATCTCTCATGGTATGAGGTAGGCAGTAGCTTGAAGGGTCTTGCCTAAGGACCCAGACTGGATTATATATATATATATATCTATATATATATATATATATATATATATATAGGCCTATTAGCAAAACAGAAATGGTGATCAATAAGTGGAGGTAATTAAAAACGTTTGGGATGCTATGCAGAATGCAAACAATAAAAACTGCTGGCTGTCTTACATATTAAATGTTAAAGCTATTTTTCTAGTATCTCTCATGGTATGAGGTAGGCAGTAGCTTGAAGGGTCTTGCCTAAGGACCCAGACTGGATTATATATATATATATATATATATATATATATATATATATATATATATATATATAGGCCTATTAGCAAAACAGAAATGGTGATCAATAAGTGGAGGTAATTAAAAACGTTTGGGATGCTATGCAGAATGCAAACAATAAAAACTGCTGGCTGTCTTACATATTAAATGTTAAAGCTATTTTTTGTCACCAAAGTATTTCCATATAACAAGGACAGCTGACAACATCATAAATATCAAGTCATTTTTGCTGGGAAAAAAAAGTAATTAAGATTAGTATGTTCATGAGGACTGTGAACTTTTAACTTTTTAGGTAAACTGTGGTCACTTTTTGGAGAAACAAGCTAAAACATTTTTTCTCAGGGGTCAAAGCTTTGTGACTTCTGTGAGCATGTTTTGCTGTTATGCACTCATATCCGTCTGTGTGTGTACTCACTATAGGCAACATATGCCTCTATGACTCTCTCATTTAAATTTTAACATAAAGCAAGGGCCCAAACCAAGAAAATTCATAGATTATGTAAGGTTGTGTCTGCATCCTGTTTTTGTATGCTTCTGGGTACCACAGGCTGAGTCCAGACACAACCGTGTGGAGCTGAAGAAAGTACCCACAGCTTAAAATGGCCTCCATCTATTTCAAATATTGTTGAAATTTAAAAATACATGTTGCAAATTTAATTGAGAGACATATCTGTACATTGACATGTTTAAAGAGAATTTAGATTTTTTTTTTGTCAGATCTACGTTAAATTCAGAGTATTGAACGTGACTACATTCACAATTGTAGTCCAATGAATCGCTTTCCAACCAGAATTTTAGTAAGATTGCTTTCTGACAAATAAAACACAGAAATATGTAAATGGTAGCCCAAATTAAAATAAGGTTTATGTGAGCAATGAAATCAGGAGAATTAAACAGATGTAAATAAAATGGGAAAGGCCATGTTGAAAATGCTATGCAATGACATTTAATATGTTTACTGGTGGCTGATGGCATATTCTATACAATTTAACATTATTCAATAAAAAATGTAAATGAACAACAACAGGTTTATGCTCTCAATGTGAATTTAAAACAAATGGTGAACTATGAAGAGAACTTAGTTTTGTCCTCTATGAACTGAAGTTAGACCAGCTTCTTGTTTAGTGTGAACTTCAGGTTTAACACTTGAAGTGTTTTAAATTTTGTTCTGAGTTCTTTTGACACCCTTTAGATTTACCTGATATGCTTTTATTGAGATACCACAATATTACCAGTCCAGCCTATCTTTTATCTTAGAAAATAAAAGTCATGATACAGCCAACAAATGTTCAAATTAATGTTGTGAAGTATAGTGCTTAACTAAAATAGACTAAGTAAAATAAAATTTGGTTAAATATGTTGTTATGGCTACTCACTTAATTTATCAACTTAATTTATGTAAAATAATCCAACTGCATAATGTCAATACCAATAGCTGTATTTTTTTTTTTTTTTTTTTACCAAAGTCTGGTTTAAAATCTCTCTACACAATTAGTTAAAGCCTTTGCTAGATTGCCCTTTTCAGTAGCCAAACTTTAGCACACATGGATTAACAATGGGCTGTACTCCTCTTTTATTCCTCGTACTGATCAGATCAGCATGTTGGGGTGTTTTTTCCCCCCAGTTGTCTGGGTGGGCAGACTTCCCATGTGTCTCCAATGATGCCACAGTAGTACCTGATCAATCATTAAGGAATGTCGTTAGGGACACATATGAAATGAAGAGAGGGATTGTAGGCAGAGCATGACTTGTTTGCATGCAGGATGGTAGGCAATGCATCAAAAGATGACAGCTTGCCCATTCTTCCCTTAAATAAGAATGGGGAGACTCTTGCTGGCTGTGGCTTAACTTTAATCATTCATCTAAATAACTGTTGCAGAAGTCTGCTGCAGGAGCGGCTGCAGAGTCAGGCCGGCTGCCAGGGGCTTCCAGAATATGAAATCTGACACTCTGCTCCTGGATTTCTCATTTGTAAATGTGTAAACATATATTCAACTCAGATTGCAAAAGCACAAAAAGTACTTGTCTTCATCCAGCTCTCCCGCCTCTTCTCTCACTCATCCCCCTTCTTGTAGATTTATGTATTGAAGGAGTTGAAAATTCATCGAGGTTAGACGAAGCAGTAAAAGTGTGGAAGAACAGCTCTGTCTGCAGCTGACATGTTAAGCAGCTAAGTGACAGTGATTGATGCCCTGTGTTTCGTAACTTACCAAGCGCAAATTCACACACGCTCTGCCGACAGATAAACAGCAGCAACATTGGAGATAAATAAAGAGTCGAATAAACAAGAGGGACTGGAACAGAAAAAAATACCATATCTGCATAATGAATAGATAGAGATGGAAAGAAGGATGGAGCAGGGAGGAAAAGATTCCCAGCGGGTGAAACTGAGCCCGGGAGACGTCAGCTGGGGAGGGATACAGGGACACGCAGGCTCGTGACAACTCCGACAAGTCGCCCAGGCGGCAAACTAAAGCCCGGCTTCCTCAGATTTGTTTCCAGTGCTCATCAGTAGGAGAGCTGAATGACGGATGGACTGGCACTGGGCACAACGCGAGTGTGTCAAAGTTACTCGCTGTAATAAAGACCTGTTCTTTTTCATTCCGTTGGTTTTTCCTTTTTTCCAACCACCTGCAGTTCTGCTACTGCAAACTTGTTTCATTTCATTTTAAACTATATTCAGTCGTGTCTTGCCCTGCTTTCTCTCTGTAGCGTGCAACATTTTCATATTTAGTTTTTAATGTTTGTCTCTCTCTTTATTTGTTCTAAATGTTGTTTATTCAATTTTCTCCATTGTGAGCATGAATAAGATCTATAAAGCTGTCAGTTGTTCAGTTTTGTCATCATAGAGTTATTTAGTTTGTTGAAATAACTCTAGACTGCTTACAGGTTTAATCAAAAGAATGCATACTGAGTAAGAACATGCAAAGCTTTGCGCATTGTAAAGTCACGCCCTGGAAAATCTGACAACATATTGCTGCCATGTAGACCGTGATGGAAACATCTGTGAATGTTGACAGTGTGTGTTTACTGATCATTTTGCTTTGCTTAAATACAATACAAGGCCCAGTGGAACCCAAATATGAAATATAACATTCTGTAATGGGATCCGCTTTGTTCACAATACACAGACAATGCATGCCAGCTCATAAATTCACTTGATTCATTTGCACATCAAGCATAGATGTATATAAATATATCAGTAATTTGTTTCAAGTACAGGTCCAACTCATCCCTGACTGGTACATAGCTGCATTAAAGTCAAATTCATGCAATTATACAAAAAACATGGAAGTCACATGCGATCACCAAGCTCATTACGAAGAAGTGGAATGTGCATTTGCAATGAACTTTAGTAATTTCTATCAAGTGTCCAAAAGCTCAAATTGCACATGAAATTAAAGATAAACTCAGAACTGTGTTGGTGGATGCGTTGTTGGGCCCATGTTTTTTGTGATTCTGCTCTTTCCTTTCTAACACCGAGATCATGACGTTAGAGACCATACAGAGCGAGTTTTGTTATTACTATAAATAAATTATTCCTTTCACTATACGATGACTTCCTTGAACTATATGAGGGATTGCTGCAAAGCTAATAATTCAGTACTATCATCCGTCCATTGTCATCACAAACTTGTTCAGGGGGAGGGATTGTTGCACCGCCAATTACTAAAATTAGTCAGATTGGTTACCTTAGACAAAAACCTTTTTACCAGATTGTATGTATATGACTGGATTGATCTGGTATTTATTTCTGTAAAGAAGTTTATTATCACAATAATACTTTCAAATTTTAAAAATGTACAAACATAGTAAGGTGCATCTTTTGAGTAAAATGTTATTACCTCCAGTGTCAAGAAAATCCGAGCTCATCCCACTTCCCCATGCTGGAGATTTTAGTTTAACAGTAATAATAAATAAAGTTATCTTTAAAATGAATCACTCAAGTGACATCAAGGCCCAACAGTAGACTTAAGTGTCAATAAAGTTAGTTTAACAGTAATAATAAATAAAATTATCTTTAAAATGAATCACTCAAGTGACATCTAGGCCCAACAGTAGACTTAAGTGTCAATAAAATAAATCTAGTTGTGTGTGTTGTTTTTGTCTCATGCAAACTTTGCTTTAATTCTACTTTTTTCTATCTAATCATAAGAAATCATAGTCAGTCAGAGAGAGTCATTAAACAGGAAAAGCAGGTTTCCTGGAAAAAGAGGAAGTTTCCAGCCTGCAGATTTATAAAAATAGCTGAGACTATTTTAAAGCATGAAAGTTTTAAAAAATTAAATCTAAACATTTTGAGTAATTTGATAAGATTCAAAGTAAAATACTTATATTAATATTGATTTACTTGTAATAATACTTACACTTATATTTGTGGGAACTACAAGAAAAACAAGTAACTGTAACTTTAGTAGTAAATAATTAGAATCATGTATTATTCTTGGTTTCTTTTCAGAAAAACATCTGTAATAACTCACATTAAGATTATAATAAGAGTAACTAATAAGTTATGGTTATAAAATCATAAATGAATGATAGATCAGAGAAGCTGAAGAAAATAAATGTGATATAAGTTATGGTTATAAAATTATAAATGAATGCTAAATCAGAGAAGCTAAAGAAAATAAATGTGATATTAATGTGATTTTGACATTGAACTTGAAATGGTGTAAAAGGTTGTAAAACTGCAATTAAACATCACTAATATGTTGGAGGTAGATGGTAGGTGAAAGGTGACAGGAAGGGAAACAGGGGAACTAACAGGAGAGCCGAGATGATCAGCACCTTATATGGAAACAGGAGGTTGAGCAGCCCTGAGACATTGGCACAGACATCATGACATGATGTCTCTTAAGACAGTGACGGATATGAGATCATCTGTCTAAGCAGACAGATGAACCCTATATAAGGTGGGTGCAAAAGAGGAACCTTTCGTTGGATCCTCCGGGCAGCTTCGAGCCAAGATCGAGATGGACAAAGAACTCTGCAGCTGAAGAAGAGCCGGGGCCACGGAGCCGGAGACTGTCCTGCACATGGAGACCAACCCGTCTGGCCCACAATCTGTGGCTTCGAATCGCACTTCTCTCATCGGCTGGGTTCTGACCCCAAAGACAAAGATGAAGACAAAGACAAGGAAGAAGAACTGGTGCCTTTTTTCCTGCCAGCACCAAGTCCTGTGTGACCTCAGCATCCATGCGGAGAGGAGGCTCATCAGACCTGCGGAGATCCTGGCCTTCATCGATCGGCATCTTCCTCCTGTTGCAACACCTTCTTCATCATCAAGCCAGGTCTGGGGTTCGAAACACCAAACTCCGTCCGTCTCGCTCTAAGGTTCCTTTTTTAGTTCTCAGTATCAGCAGTAGGGAAAGATAGACTAGATGACTGATTTTACTTATTTGATTATTTCTGCTACTGAATTAAGCTGTACTGACCCTTGCAAAAATGCCTTACTAATAAAATATTTAGCATAAAGAAAATCTAAAAGATGTTGTGGACATTCAGTTAATGAGTCACCTTAAAGTTCTTTGATGGTTGTAAAATAGCTGTGATGTTTGATTCTGGAGAGGAAGATGTGGAAAATGTTTTTAGGTTGCTGGTAGCCCATATTTAAAACCTCATCCTTGGGACTCGACCGAGTCACTAAAACCTACCTGGTTCAATAACAAATGCAAGTTGCAAAATAGAGAACGAGCGACCGTTAACAGGTGTGCTCTGTGAAACTAGTTGGCTGTAGGCTGCTCAGTCTGGCTAATTCACAGGGGGAAGAAGGGTGGGACACCTGGATGTAGGCCGTCAGATAACCAGGCGAATCGTTTCTCGAAACCAGCTTAAACAGAGTTTACTTCGGTTCTGGACAGGGTAAATCCCAGCAGATTTAGGAAACTCAACGGACCCGTTAGACGGAGAGCTGGTAGCACATCTCCCCTCTCAGAAGAGGAAGTACGAGAGTGAGAGAGTAGAGACAGAAAGGAGGGGGGGGGTGTTGCGCAACAACACCAGACATATTCAAACAATAACCACAACTAGCAGGTACAGCAATCAGGAATAGGTGTACTCTGCAAATTGGAAGCCAAAGTAAGAGAAAATGTCACATATCCAGCAACAAGACTTATTAAAAGGCCCAGAGGCTTCATGTGTTTATCTTTATAAACAGTCTTGAAAGATGCTTCAAGAGGAAATAAAGTCACATTTTTACAGATGCTTAAACAAAGGTCACTTATCACTTCCACACTCAAAACCCCAGCTGACCTGAACTCACTTATTTTCAGATTCACAGGGAATGGAGAGAAACAAATTGGATGTAATCAAAGAACATCTGTAAGAAACCAAATGGTACAACATATCTTGTCCCTTTGATAAAACATCTTGTTACTATCTGGCTAGCAAAGTTTTAGACCTTTAGACCTTTTAGATTTTAGCAATCTTTTAGAGCTGCTTCTGTAAATAATTTTTTAATAAATCTGTTGATATGTGTTTTTGATTAATTGACACATGTAGATGTTTTTTTTGTTCTTTTTTTTTTTTTTTTTGAAAAATTCCAAACCTTTGAATATGACAAATATGGAATTCATTATATTTCTAAACATGTGCTTTAAACAAAGATCTTTACTTTTAATGGAAAACACAGGTACAAAGGGGCAACCTCAGAATGACAAAAATAAATCAAAAAAATTATTTGTATTCATTTTTTACTCCATATTAATCATTACGAGAATTTTAGATGGGACAAAAATACATCTAATACAACTCCCTCCGCAAACAGAGGGAGCCTCAGGCCTTCCTCTGATGCAGATTATATCAATGGGTTGGTCCAAATGGTTTTCCACTTGGACCCGCTTCCTTTCGAGGATGTCTCCAGCTAGCACTCACTGAGAGCGTCTGTAATCAGAACTGTGACTATAATAATAATAATAATAATAATAATAATAATAATAATAATAATGGAAGAAGTGGGTTGTGGTCTAAGAGAGAAATTCAAATGATTGACTTTTTTTTACAAAGGTAACAAAGGGCAATTTCAGAATAACGAAAGTAAATCAAAAAAAAATTGCATTTATTTTTTACTCCATAGTAATCATTATGAGAATTTTACTTGTGATAAAAATAAAGAGGAAATAAACCAAAACAGAAATACTGTAATTTAAGTCATGAATACAACTCCAAGAGAAAGATACTGTCTAATCCTTACCTGCCTGAATATAGAAACAAATATATATTAAAAAAAATAATTATACTAAGTAAAATGTTCATTTTAAGGTATTTAGTAGAGAGATTAGCAAAATCCAGCTATATGGGTAGAACCGGCCACTAGAGGGCAGCAAAGTGCTTCCAGAATGATCCCTGAGTATGTGTAGAATGTAAATAACAGATATCAGTGGTATAAAACCTATATTTGGTCTGCATCAGTTTGATGTTGAAGCATATATATCATCGTAGAGATTAAATCAAATTAAATCCATATTTAATCTGAATTGTTCATTGCAGAGATTGTAAATAAATTTAATCAGATTTTTTTTAGCCTTGACCAGGACTTGCTGTGTCTTTGTTTTCTTTATTTTCAATGTCATTATTAAATCATTATGGAATGGCCTAAAAGTTGCTTCTCATCCAATCCTTATATCTTATTCCTTTATTTACTAATGTCTTCTCTTCTCCCATCTTTGTTTTTTAAATTTTTATTTATTTATTTTTTGCTCTTTACCTATAGCTGTAATGCGATTTTGTTAAATTTCCTTTTCCCTCCTTGCCATTTTCTTGATTCCAGTATTTTCTCCTAAGATCCATTTTTATATTTGAGTATATTGGATAGCACATGATCTTTAGAGACAATCATCACACAGAAACTGCTTTAATTAAAGTCAATGACGACCTCAAGATCAACAGTAATAACAGTGAGCTTTGATTTTAGCTCTGCTTAGTCTCAATGCCGTCTTCGGCCGTGTTGATCATAATAATACATTTCAAAAGCTTCATTATTTAGTTGGTGAAATTGGCAGGATCCCCAAGTGATTTCCATCCTGCTTAAGGGTCAGGTGGGTGAGAAAAAAAAATCTGCTGAATTTGAAGGGAAATACAAGAAAATAATACCGGGGCATGGTTATGATGTGTGTATATGTGTTTTTATAACCATGCATGTTTACATTTACTAAATAAAATTTAATTTGAAATTCTTACAACTACAACATAAAAGAGAGGGAAAAAGTATTGTGTCATGAAAAAAGATTTAGCTTTTCCTTTTTTCTTCACACCTAAATACATTTTTATAAAAACCTATGACTGACTGGATTTTTAACTTCCATTAAAAGTTTCTTTTTTTTTTCCTTGTTACTCTCTTTTTTTTCAAAAATGAGAAAAAACATAGGAGGTTCCTTTTATACACATCTGTCAGTCTGCAACAACATTTTGGGGAGACTCAGAGAGGAACTGCATACTATTCTGATATCTTATAAAAAAAAACTTTTGAAGTGCAAAAATATTATGACCCCAAATTGTTGTTTCAAAACTGTGACCTCTTAAAACATTTTGAAAACCTAGAAATCAGAAACCTACTCATGGCTGAAGCACAACACTATTTATCTCAATGATTAGAATATTATTGGAACATCTGTAATAACTCATGTCAGTAACTGAATTTACATAATGGTCGTTAAACTGAATATAGAAATTAGAATTTGACATGAGACAATTAAATTTTTGTAATGCCACAGACTGAACCATCATATGTAGGACTACTGATTCATCAATTGTGCGGAAAAAAGTCACTGGTCACCTTCACAAGGAAATCATACAACTAAAGGCCATTGTTACAGAAGAAAGAAAATTTATAGTGTTTTGTCCAAGCATATTAATGAAAAGTTGAGTGGAAGGAATAGTGGCATTAAAAAAGTTGGGAAGAACAGCAGCAGTCTGTGGTTCAAGATCCACCATGCAGAGATGCATCCAAAAACTAAGACATTTGTAGGAGAAACTTAATCAAGACTTTTTGTTCGGTTTAATGCAAAAACTACAAAATTAACCAAAACAAATGCTTGAAATATGTAACCAAACTTGAATGAATCTACAGGTTTAATACATTAGCCATACTTTGATTTGAATTCTTGGGGAAAAGAAAGTTATCTAATTTTATAACTTATTGAATCAATTAAATTCTAAATTAATTTGTATAATTTCAAATTGATCCTAGTTAGTGAAATTATGTTTATTATTGAAATTGGTTACAAAGCTTAGTGAGGAAACACAGAGTTCTCCAATCCAAATGTATCAATGCTTTGTGAGGTGCTGTCTGTCTTCCTTAATGTTTTCCATTCTTCCACAAATCCATCTTTCTATTCTTACTTTCCTACCCCTTCATTCTTCATCATCAATTCTTTCCCTTTTCTGTTGCTTCTTTCTACACTTTCCTTTCATCTTTCTGCCAGAACCAAAAGCCTTCCAGCCTCGGTTCCCTGGTCTGGGATTCAGTTGACTTTTAGGATGTAATGGGATAAAAGATGAAAAGACTATGTGCTTCCATGTTTGGTCCTCCCCTGCTGTGGAAGATGCTCTCCATGTGTGGGGGGCTCAGGGATAGGACTCAAACTTAAGCCTGAGAGGAGAGCCATGGCACTCTGGTGGTGTGCAGAACCATTTTAACCACAACCAAGGCTGGGGTTAATTGAAGAGGAAACAGTGGGAGGTGCTGGAGGATAAAACCCTGAGGAGAGGCAGGCAGCAGGGAACTGCAACATTCCCCTCTTCACCTCAACACTATGCAAACACACCACACATCTGCTGCTGAGGCTGAACTGACAACATTTGTTTATTATTGCAAAGTGCACAAGATTAGATTCACCACAACTCTAATCTGCAAGGATAATTTAATTTAACAGAATTTAAAATGACACACAACTGAAAGAAAAAATATCTGATGCGATGCAGCACGTACTATTTGAGAGCACAATGTATAGTCAGTTCCCCCCTCTGCTGCCTTTCGGATGCCTTTGCCAGTATATAAATCACCTGGCTTCAAGGACGCAGCATTGGGACCCCATACTGGGATCTTTCACATTCACCATCTGGATGCAGAAAACCAGAGTGCTGACCAGCAGCCCTGCTTTCATTCTGTTCTGTTCTTAGGATGAACTGCAACATGGGGGGTGTTGAGCATATACAGCATATAGAAACCCAATCAATCCCACAATGGGCTAGCGTGACCGGACTTCATATAAAATCTTAACGGCGGATGGAAAGGTAGAAGGGGTGAGGATATTTTGAAGTGTAAAAAAAATAACAAGATAAGACGGTAAGAAAAGGAAATGTTAAATGCTGGTTTAAGTGATTTGAAACATTTCTTATGACCCCCAATCTGTTCTGCTCTCTTTAATTAAGACATTTATTTACATAACTTGGGTTTACATTATAAGAACCAAGACAAGTTTACATGAGGAGAGAAAAGAAGCACATTGTCACTCAGAGTCAAACAAATCTGGTTCATCTCAGATCATCTGACTCGCAGGCGGTGCACAGATGCTCATTATTTGGTCACTGTTGACATTTAATCTTGCACATGAAAATTATTGGTGACTACAGAAATGTCTCCAAAAGTCAATGAAAAGTGCTTTTTAAATAACTTTATCATGAAGAAGTTTAAAGTTAGTGCTCCAAATCTTGTTCTCGTTCTAACAAAATGTTGAATGTTCTGAAGTGCTGAAGTTTCTTACGAAGAAATAAAATACCTGCGGTTTAACAGAACATGAGCAAGAATACCTTCTATAGTTATTTCAGTGTCTTTCTTGAAACACTTTTCCTTGCATGTTTTGGGCGTTTTCAGGGTACAAAACACTGTGATCTACTAATTAATGATTAACAGGCTTCTATAGAGTTATTGAGGTACATAGTTTTGCTCAATAGGGTGTTATGTAGAGGTTGGGAGGTGAAGCGGGGAGTGGGGTGCAGCCTAGACTGCAAAAAGCAGTGTCATGTTCAAATAGAATACATATAGCAAACATTCTTAATTCTGATACTATTCAAGTAACATTTTTAGATATAAACTGACAAAGATACTGAATTTTCAACACTTAGCATCATTTTATACTAATATTTTCAGAAGAAATTACATGAATATTCTATCTTTCTAAAGGCTCGGTTCAAACTGAAGTATTTTCAAGCTGGTTTTCAAGTATACCGGTAACTTAAATCTGGGGAAACTAAAGTTCTTGTCTCAGATTTCATGTTCTGATGTGTTTTAATTGCCTGGATAAAGTATTAGATACACTGGAAGTTAATATCAGTTATCTGATCCAAGATGCAGGTGCTTGAACTACAACAGATTCTAGTGTATTTTCTTTTTTCATTTCCATCAATTTGTTCAGTTTTAACCATTACTTTATTATAGTGTTATACAACATAGCCAATAACTATACAAGTACCCAAAAGAAATCACAAGCGATGGGCAGTAATTATTATCATCATAATAAGGAAATTAATCTTAACTTATAAATCAAAACACTTGACCAAATGAAAATGCAATGTTTTGAATTTTCTGCGCTTAAGTTATCTTTTAAATGTTACATTTTTTCTGGCACAAAAAGAGTAAAGTTCAGCAATTGTCTAAAGAAAAATGTTTCGCCGCATTCTTTGAGAGCTACATTTGTATTACCGAGCGGCTCTCATTCGCGCAGATTGTGTTGATTCAACAACGATAAAAGGTTCTGGACAGAGCGAGACATGTGACTAATAGTCTGGCAGGAACTCTGGTTCAATTACAGGGAGGACCAGCTCGGCTCTGTCCCTGGGCTAGACGCTCCTGTGAAATAGCTGAAATGCACACACACACAGACACACACACGGGCGCACTCCCGCGCGCGTACGAACAAAACAAACAACCCCCCCTTAACCGCACAAACACTCAGCCTTAATAAATGTGATGTCACTGACCAGAGGATAGCAACACTGATACATTTTTCTGCCCTCTTCCTTAAAGATATGTCCAAAAGAAACGTATTGGAAAATTGGATATTGGCACTATCTAAATTAATGTTTCAGGCCCCGGGGAGGCAAATGCTTTCTGCACGGTTTGGGTCTTTAAAAAAAGTCAGGGGACAGCTGATGAAAAGCTTGGTTAAAGCAGTTTATCCACAATGAGAAACACAGGAAATGAACAGTGACCTACGCAGTCAATTCCAGCTCTCTCAGAGAACCGAACGGGATGTTTGGGCAGGGCCCTTGAAACTTTAAACTCAAGGACTCCTAATTCTTCTCATCTTGAAAAAACAAACCTAATTTATTGGTAGATCTCATTGGCATAATATTTTGTGGAGAAGAAACAGATTTTTTTTTTTGAGATGCAAAAGCAAAACATCACATAAAGTTAGCCTGGCCTTGAAAATCCCAGCAGCTACGATGATGGATGCTACCAAAGCATGACTACGTTTTTTTTTTTTTTTGTTCTCCCTGCTGGTGAAACCAGTTCAATAATAACAAAACTGAACTGACGGAAATACACACACTCTCACAAATACCCACATGGTGTAAACAGAAGACAGGTCTAAAGATCTGGCATATTTCCAGAGCAGATGGGTGGGTGGGGTAGAGGAGTGAATCGGGCCTGGTGCGTGGGGGGTGGGTTGCATGGAGGGGTGCAGGAGAGCGTCAATCTGTCATTCCTAACAAGCCAGGAGACTTAGAGCTCAGGCAGGTCAAAGACACATTCACACACGCCCGGACGTCCTTATGCAGGCGTCACATTTCAACTGTGGCATTCCTGCTAATTAGAACACAAATTAATGATCCAAGCATGAGAGACAGCCTGACTCTTCCTCTTTCTAGTCAATGTTTTACCCTCCCTTCAGCTCCATCTTCCACCACATTAGCTTTCCTTAAAGTGTTTACACAGCTTCATGTTTTGTCTTTTTCATTTGTTTTTGCTCTTTCAAGTCAGGTGAAATTCTTCAATCAGCTTCTGATCTAATACTTAAAAAAATAAAGAACCCTAACACAAAATGCGGTGCGAGATACAACACAGTATCTGTGGTTTAAAAACAAAATGTAGAAGTCAGGATTTCAACATGGTGATGAGTAAGTAAACATTGTTTACAATACCTCTTATGAACATCTTTTTAAGCTTTATTTTCCATCCATTTTTAATTTGTTGAGGTTAGAGTTACAGTAATATTAATATTAGATGCACTCTTATAAATGTGTTCTGTAAAATAACCAACTTCGGAGGTTGCAGTTGATTTTTATAACTGGAAAGTCAGAATTTCTGAGTTCCAACTACAAATGAAACACATCATAAGGCACCCTTGACTAACTGCTGCTGGAGATTCAAGGATTTCTCAAACAAGTATGAATGACTAAAAGCAACGCTTCAGGTATGTTTTTGATGAGTGAACAGCACAACATGATATAAAGCATCAAAAGGTCAGTTCTGCTACACTTATTGGCATCTCTACTGTTAACATTTTGTACAAGCTCTTTTTTCTATGGCATATTGCAAAGTTGGAGAATGTCTCTGATTACTATCCTGTTGAAACACTCAAGCATGACTCTGTCAGTTTTCTGTCTAAAGAAGTCAGATTTCATTTAAAATCTTCTGGTATTTCAAGGGGTTAACAATGACATCCACTTTAACAAGGATCCTATGATCCTTAAAAGATAAACAGACCCACAGAATCACAGATTTTCCGCCATGATTAACAATGCGAATAAGGGGATTTTACACCCTTGTACCTCCATTTTCACATTCTTAGACAGCAAGACCATGAGGATCTAAAACTCCTGTCTCCCCTCAAATCACTCATTAAAGGCTTGATTTTTCTAACTTACCCAATAAAAGATTATATTATTGTAAAACATTAAGTAATCTCAAGTTCTTTTACTAATATTCACATTTGTCAACAAAAAGTGACCTGTGTTCTTTTGGAGTCTATCAAATTTGGAATATATCATGTTTATCAATATTATCAGAAAATGTAATGATGTCCTCAGCTGGGAGAAAAGCTAAGTATCATGAAAAATAATCATGTAATGTGGTCATGTCACAATCAATGACAATCATTTCTAAGCCTTCATTGTTATTCAATGGTTCATTTTTCTAGAGAAAAATGTTTACAAAAGAAACGACGTTTATTTTTCCACCAGGAGCAGGTGTAAAATAATCATTGTATAAGTTGTGAAAACAGTGACAGATCAGGTGTATAACTTACAGGACAAGTGCTGCGCTGCTGGATGAATTGCTTGTTCTCTGATTGTATCTTTTTTGCTTTCCTTCACATAGAACGGAGATCAATTCTGCGGCAATGTCACACACAAAAAACAACTGAGACAACTGCAGACAGCAGCGCTTCTCCAGGTCCAGGACATCTTGCCCACAATGCATCAGTGAAGAACTGACCTTGACTGCTTCATATTAAGGTTAGGAAGATCATTAGTCCTGCTTCCCAACTGCATGGCTGAGAATAGGAACATGGTTCGCCACTCATCATCTTTGTGTGGCTCAGCTTTTGTGTTTTCTTTTTTAGTTTCATTTAATCTTTCTGCTTAGGGTGCACTTCAAAGGCCAAGATAATTAAATAAATTACTGTCGTAAATTGGGCTTTAATAAATTTGATTGAAAAACAAGAGAGCAGCCACCTATCAGTTAAGCATAAAGTTATGGATTTATTAGCACTCACAATTTCATTAGAAATGAGAAATCTGTCCCTATTCAAACAACACAATTTATTAACAGTGCCATTTATTTATCAATTATTAATAATTTATTAATAACACCTTGTTATTAATGCATTAATACTTTTGTTTACAAGATGTATTGCAAGGTGTATTAATACTTTTACATATTCATCACCATAACATATTTATTATAATATTTTGTTGACTTACTACTACAAACATCAATGTATTTTATTCGGATTTTATAATAGACCAACCCTAATTAATGCATAATTGTGAACTGGAAACAAGAGGATACATGGTTTTCAGAAGTTTGTACAAATACAAATCTGAAAAGTGCAAAGTTCATGTGTGTCCAGCCCTGTTTATTCTAAAACCTCTAGATTTGCACTAGATTTAGTAACTCAAGTCTAGTGCAAATCTAGAGCAACCAAAGACATTCAAAAGTCAAGCAGTCAGCAAGTATACTACCTTTATATTGTATGTAAAGTTATTCAATGAAGGACTCAAAGGTATTTTTTTTAGAAAATAATATAGAGAATAATGAAGGAATGCACAAAAAGGTCAAGGAGAAAGTTTGTCATTGTTGAAAGTGTTAAGAAGTCCATTCCAAAGTTTGATAGACAGCAAACCTGTTGAAGAAGGTTCCTGTTGAAGATTAGTTAGACTGCACCAAATAATTTGTCTGACCTGCAACACTTTCTAGCTGTAAAACACAGTGGTGCCCATTGATCAAGTCACATTCATGTGTTACAATGACCTTGTCACACCCAGAACTACATGCAATTGAGAATCTGTGAAAGATCTTGAAAATTGCTGTTCACAGATGTTGATTCAATCTGACTGAACTTGAGCAGTTTTGCAAGAATGGGAAAACATTTAAGCCTATTCTTTTGCAAAATGGGACAAAACATACTATAAAAGCCCTGCAACTGTGATTGTACTGACAAGAGGTTGCAAAACATTAAGTCAGTGTATGCTGCATGACACAATTTTCAGATTTATATTTGTAAAAATGTCTCAAAATCATTTTCCTTCCACCTCACAATTGTACATTACTGTGTTTGGGTCAGTTGCATAAAATCCCACAAAAATTCATTAAACTTTGTAGGTTTTAATGTGACAAAGTGCAAAAAAGTTCCAGATACATAAATAATTTTGCAAGTCGCTTTTTCCTTTTTCACTTGCTTTCTCACACTGCATCGCCAGTACAAATGTGTTTTTTATTGGTCATATTTTCATGCTCCAAACACCTACTCTTGCTGTTAGATTGTGTCTGCACGTCAGGACTTGTTAGTCAGAATCTTCCAGATGCTGATTCTTAAGTGAGTGAAGAATGATTGAATGATTTATTCGAATACAGAAATGCACTCTCCTCTTTTGGTAAAATGCTGGAAAACAAAATCTTACATGAAGCAGGGAAAGAAAAAAACAACAATGTGTTTTTTTTTATACAAAAACAAATCACCTGCCATTAACAGCTCTCTCCTCCCATCTCTTCCTTCCTTTAGTCCCAGTTGGAGCTCTCGCTCACAATCAATACCTTTCACAGTTAAGCCGATCTGCAATAATAAAAGCATTACAGACAGGGAAAAATAACATTAAATCTTATTAAAAATGGGAGCTGGTCTCTACTCTTCCATGTCTTCCTGTCTCTTGTTGCCTGTGTGATAAAAAAAACAGCTCCATTGGAGAGATCAGAGCCATTGGGATGATCCCTGAATGTTGCGGGGTGATCAACAGGCTCAGGATCAGGGCGTGCATTGTGGGTAACAGGTAGAAAACGGAGCTTAGCATTCGGCTCAGCTCTCATGCCAGCCATGTATATTTCACAGGATTGTCTTTTATATTCAGTCTGTGGCTCAGTGGAGCACTCATCTTTATTTCATTCTGTGGCATTTTTTTAATTTCAGCTGACTTTTTCCCCCCCTTTTGCTCACTCCTCTTCTCCTCCTTCCCTGCAACCTTCCTGACAATCCCCTCTGCCGACTGAATCGGTAATGACATTATGCGTCTTGCACTCTGAAGCTTTCAGCAAAGCAAACAATAACTCCTGGCAACTGGATATCACCTTTTCGCCACACTAAGAAAAACATGTAATTTAGATAGAAATGTGCATGTGTTTTGCTTGTCAAGGCCCTTTTGAGAGATATGTCATATTAAAGAACAGTTGTTCATCAAGATTTAACTCCAATTAAAAAAATAAAAAGGTTTTATTTGTATGTTACCAAACTGTACAGTCTGTATATTTAAGATGAATAATTTTTTATTCAGTCAGCATTAGAAATTATGTCTAAAAATTTATTTCTCTTCCTGCTAAAAGCTGCTCATTTTGTTGTATTTTTAAGCTTGGAAAATGATAAAAGGAAACATCTCATCTGAGATTATGAATTAACCTCAATCCAGCACCATGCAAGCAAAATCAGATCATATGTTATTACTTATTTTTTATGCAAGCACTGTGTATGTTAAACTAAACAGAGATGTTCAATAGAATTCAAGTCAGCTGACAATGATCACCACTGTAGTGTCTTCCAGAGCTTCTAGTTCAAACCTTTGATATTTGGACCAAATCATTGTCTCATTAGAAGGTCCGATGCACACAGCATGACATTTTCTCCCAGGATTGAATGCATTTGGTTCCCCACGTGTTTCCAGTTCCAGAGCAAACAAAGCAGCCACAGCAAATAACTGAGCCACACCAATGTCTCACTGAAAGAAAGATGTTTTTTTATGCTTCATTTTTCCTCCTACAGGTATACTGCTGCTCCATAGACACAAAATGATCCAATTTTGAATCTTCTGCCAGCTGCCACCAAACAGAAACTTCTTTGGCCTGTTTATTCAGTTTCAAACAATTTGAACACCACCTTTCTAGTGATTTGGGGTAATTAGTTGTGGTGGATGTCTAGAAATTCAGGTGCAGCACTTCATAGTTTAGTATATGTTATACTGTAGAAACTTCAACCTTAGTGGCTACTGCCACCGAATTCTTGCTGTAAGTATTTTGCAGTCAGTTGAAAATTTTTGACTACCCACCTCCTCAAGATTCTGGTGACAACTTCTGATAGCTTCCTCTTTTTGCTGCATCTAGGTGGAATATCCACTGGTCTTTTTACTCTAGACTTGTGGGCTGTTCTTCTGAATGCATCTCCGGGAGCAAATTTGATTTACAAATGTGAATTATTCAATAATTTTGAGACAGCATTTGTGCTAAATTTACATAAAATCCTCATAACTTTGGTCTTAACGGGTCTTGTGTATTTTTTATTGGAACCACATGGACAACTTTGCTAATAAACTTTACGTGCGGTAGGGGCTAATTAGTGTTAAGAACAACAATATCTTATATTTGCAAGAATACTTCCTTATAAAGTGAAGTGAAAAGAAGGCATTGATTTTCTCTTCAAAATCTTATGAGTTTCTTATTCTTTTTCAGATCGTAACCATCCTCCATTCCAGCAGCCTTGAAGCAGCTGAGAGTTTCAGATACTCTCATTATGGTTACTTTGTTGTCAAGGGGGCAATTAACCCATAAACAACCCAATCCAGCACACTGTGTTAGGTTTGCCAATACACTCCAAAGTCAATACAGCCAGCAGCCTGGTCTTTATTTACACATTTGTTTCTGTTCTTGTTAAAGCTGCTCACTTTGGTTCAAGAAAATTCGATTACAAGGAAATAAAAAAACAGATATCAACCCCTCCTTTTGGTGCCAAAATTATTGGGAATTCACGTGAAGTCATTAAGAAAAATGAAGCCGAGCGAAAATCACAGCCAAAAAATGGAAAACATTATCCAGCAGCTTTTATTTAAAATGGAAATATAAAAATTATTTTTATTGCCACTAAAATAGAATTAATGGGTGTGGTCCTGTAGGTGATGAGCAACTCATAAAATGCCGGTTTTGTTATGGGATATTTATTTTTGGAACGGTGCTGGCAAATGCTGCTGCAGGGTAAATGAGATGACATGTTCTGCGTGTCCTGACCCACAACATGCTGCAAGCACAAATATAAAGCACAGAAATCAGGTGCAATTTCAGTGCATTCAGCAACAGCATTAGCATTTTTACCATAATTCCCACCAGTGGTGGCTCATAGAGTTCAAAAAGATGTATATTTCCGATAGTTTGTTCAGAGCAAGGTCAATTTGTAATCAGACTAGATGTAAACTGCAGTAAATTCATTCAGAAGCAGACGGAAGCCACCTAAAAAAGCGGGTCTCAGTCTGGTTGTTTGGTTCACACCAGGATTCACTTGAGCATATTTACACCTGCACAAGAAATCTGGACCAACAAGTAAAACAAACTCTGGTCTGTTTAAAGAAGACTAAATATGTCAGGTATGAATACAACCCAGCTGTTCTGCAGGGTAATGCTAGCATGATTATTCATTTTGAAGACATATGTAAATATTTACTTTGCACTGTGATCAGTTTAAATAATGCCGTGGCTAAAATATAGCACATTCTAGCACATTTGCTTCTAACATTTTACTTTGCAGTGTTGAGTGCATTTAATGGTGATGTATTTTAGCTAGTGTCTATGCTAATGCTCCAAAGCTGGCATCAGATTTAAAACCGTGATATCACAAGCCTGTAGTATTTATAATCAAGGTTAACTCATGCAACCTACCACTTTAATCGGAGAGTAGTAGCACTAGCAGAAGTACATTAAGGTATTGCTTTAAAAGCTGTCGGATTTTTACTGATGCATTCACTGCTTTTTTTCCCCATGGTACCACATTTTTAGTTGACAGTTATTTACATTAAAAAAGTCTAACTGAAGTACTATATAGGCATAATCTTACATTTCCCAGGAAGAATTTATTATAATAAAACAAATTTAAAGTTTCTATAAATTGCATCAAAGGCATTTGCAGCTACTCACATTTTTCTTTATGTGACACATCACTGTGTTATCTGTCACTGAGGAAAGGAAATAATACTCTGCATGCAAGAAAAAAAACATAAACATGACTGATAAACTGAGAAAAAGTTGCCGAAACATCTCCAAAGAAATAAAACAGCATGAACTGTGACAGCATGTTATCCAACATGACATTGAACCTGATGTATAAAATGAGCATACAATTACCCTCCTACGTAGCAGAGCCTGTGCAGCATTGGATATGTGAATAAAAAGGTGACAGAGAGGTCTGATATCTCAATACAGGACAAGAATGAAATCATTAACCAAGCCATTTGGCAACTGAATCTAATCTTTGCAACCAGAGATGTAGCGAATGAAAATGTGAAGGTGGGTTCATATCTCAACAAAAAAGCATTTGTTATGACAGAAGAAAATCAAAACAGAAATCAGTATGTGACATAAAGAAACATAGCGGGTTTAGTTGAGCTGCAAAGTTATTAGAGGCAGTTTACAAAAATAGAAATAATAGATTTTGAATATTTTTGTAACGTGCGCCTTTTTGTTGTTGATTTAAATTGATGTTAACATAAAAATATGTCAGCTTAGATGGGTGATGGGGTTTATACAAAAGACTGGCCTTGTGGATTAAAAACTACAAAACATGTATCAGGCGCATTCATTTGTAACCTCATTTTAATCTCGATCCAGTGGATGTGGCAATCTCTGCATAAAGCACCTCTGGTTAGCAGAAATTGCTCTGGCTGATGAGATTCTGTTAGATGTAATAAACCTTGAGGCAGACAATTATACTGGGGCAAAATTTGTGGATTTGTCATTTCTGATATTACTTTAAGGTTAAGCCGTCAAGTCGATCCCAGAAATTATGTTCGCAAAAGACATAAATTTTGAGCACATGTCCCTCCTGATGTCAGGGTTTACTCGTTCAAGGTCTCACAGAGGCACTCCTGCACATATATGTATATTTACAGTAGTATTTGTGTTGGCCCTTCTTTTTCGCAAGGTAACATAGTGCTCAATCACTCACAGATATCTTTTTAATCTCTTTCTTTCTGTCCTTGTGTGTGCATTTGTTTGATTTATGAGTCTCAGCAGGCCGCAGGGACACAAAGCTGGCCTCTCAATACTCCACTGCTTGATGCAGCAAGACGTAGTTTCACCCTGGCCTCCTTATCTAGACTGCACAAAAACACCTCACCACACACAGTGACAGAGAAAAAATGAGGAGGATATGACTACCTGGAATACAAGACAAGTTGGAGCAATGCAAAAGTCTATGAGATATAAACAAAGACAGTCAGTGAGAGGAATTAATAACAAAACACCAGTATTTCTTTTATTTATTGTTTTCTAAATGTGTTTGAGGAAAAAAAAAATTAACATAATAAACATATTCACCAAACCAGTTTTCTTGACAATTTAAAGGTGGCGACTCTTATGTAATTCCTTTGTCCTCCACACAATGCATGGACATTTTTTAAGAGCACTGGCAAGAGATCTGATGAAATCAAAATATTCTGCAAGGTTGTTCAACCAAACACGGGTCAAATCAAGTCTTGTGAACGAACATGCCCTCTGTATCCTTCTGGGTTCTGGTGTTATTGTTCCATATTCTGTAGTTGCAAAGTGAAGCAAACATTGATTACTTTAAATGACTGTAGTGTTCATAATTTAAGGCTCACTGTGTGTTGTGTGAGCTGCAAAGTCCTGTCCCTGGACAGCTGAAATTTCATAGTCAAACATAACATTTGAATTCATTTCTCATGACAAAGTCCTTCATTTCCTATAATCTGAAAGGACGGATTAATTTGATGAGTTAGTTAGGCATTTCGCTCCATTTTGTCTCCACCAGGACAGCCACCACACCCCATAGTGCTACATAAAGTTCAAGTCTGGCTTACGTGGTGTCCTTAGTACTGACTGCACTGACTCTCAACCTTATCATCTTTGTTTTCCACCAAGCAGTTTATTGTGCGACACCAAATACATGAACAAAGTTGTAAAAATGTACAGTTGAGTATGCACAGACATCCGTGGAATAAAGTATCCCCAAGTATGTATGTGTAGGCCTTTACACTTAATGAACTTCAGATTTCCCCATTTAGGTCATCTACTTTCCTTTTAAACAGCTTCCCTTTCTGCTGCCTTTGTCTTATTGTTTAAATGCCACACTAAAAATGTCTAAATTTCAATCTTCAGTAGCTACTTCCACATTGAAGAATGTTGTGTCAGGACAACAGGGTAGCGCTGCGGTAGTTGTAGTACTTTTAACGATCGCAAAGAGATGCATTTTTTAAATTTCTGATCAACTGGCCACTAGTCTTATAGTCAAATTGTCATATTACAGTCACAAACGTCTCCACCAGGTTCTGCAAATGCCTGCCATAATGGTTAAATAGCTGTGACAGTGATCAGATGTTTGATCCGGTGGGTAATGAGGACACCTATGTCATGTCAGACTGTACTGTATCGCCCAGATCCTGTCCAATTGCTGTCATTTATGCCCTCAGGTATTGTTCTGCAAGTACCAGCTCCTTATAAATGAAATGTTTTGCATACAAATTACTGATCTGCACTAGTGCAAACTTACAACCAAGTCACACCATTTCTTTTCCATGCAAAACTTTTTAAAAGCATATTTCACTACATGCAGTGCAAATTGTATAACTGTAATCTTTGTTTGAATGATTTTCCTTTGTTCCTAACTTCTCTAAAGCATTTTATATTACATTCAGCTGTACAAAAGTACTAAATATGAGTGTTTGTTTACTTATCAAGGTCAGATTGACTGTTTCTTGCAGAAACTTTCTTTATCTGGCAAGCCAAGGTCAAGTCTGTAGCCTTTGTAAGTGATTTCATTTTGAAGTCAATAACTGACAAACTCCTTGTTTTGTAATTTGTTCCTCTGAGGCAAACAAGATTTTGTTCAAATACTTAAAAAAAAATCACCAGGCAATTCTTAAAAAATAAATGCCAAATGGGCTGGAAAGAAACTAAGAAGTCACTGAGTTGATCACCAATAAGGATGCAGTGTAAACGATATCTACGTGTTTGAATCTAGCATTTTCCTGTTCCTTTGCCAATGGTATTGACTATGAACACAGTGGTGTTTAGCATGTAAACAGAATAATGATGATAACATAAAAAGAGAAGCTCTTTTTTAATTGGCTAATTAGAGTTGTGGCTAGTACAACCACTTCCTGTAGGGTTTGTTTGGCAGCTAACCTCAGGTGTGACATGAGGATTGCTGGCTCATTGTCAGTAGAGGTGTTTTGTTGGTAGGTAATCCTCTTTATTCTGCAGTTTACTAAATGGAGCTTTGCTTGCTGATTCAAAGTACAGGTTTTTTTTTCAATTAATGTGTTCTTTTTATATTTTGCTTTTCCTGGAACTTTTCAATGAAAAAAAGTCTTCAACCTTACACGTGGAGGAATTTTAGCGATTATTTTATTCTGTACAAATGCACTCCTTTAACTTTCCTATCAGTTTAATCGGAAAGACTGCCATGATGTAACACTAACCTTTCCTCCTTCTCACTCATGCAACATATTTTCAGCAGTGTACCAACATCTACTCAGTTCAGAGTTATAAGGACAGTCTCAGAGCTGGCCACTAAGGGATCAAGCTGTTCTGCTGTTGCCCTTCTTGAAAAGGCTGATTTACATTGTTCACACTCTCCTTGGCTGAACATACTGTAGCGCAGTCCTGTGCAGAGAGGTGTCCAGCCTCTCGCTGCTGGAACATATGTGGTAGTTTTCCATTTCTTTCCCCATCTATCACCTCTCATCCTTCATTCTCTGTCTGACTGGTCCTCTAGGTGCCACATTATGTCACTGTCACTGACTGGTCATGTTGCTACTTGCAGGTTAGGGTCTGTTCTGAGACTTTGCTGAGGGGAGGGTGACATCTGCTGAGCAGAGTGAACTGAGGCTTCGGGACACTCAGTCTGTTTAAAGGTTTTCTGTTCTCTGTTTTTCCAAATCTTGTTGGGGAAATGTAACTTCACCTGGGTTCAATCAAGAATGTTGACCCATAGTTTTCAAGAGTGACTGCTTTGTGAAAATGAGGCATAATGAAGAGATCAGATAATTCAAGTTTCATCGACATTTCTTAATGCAGTAATTAGTAAGGACATCATGGTTTTATACTTAGTCTCCAGATTCTACAAGTCTTTTTTGAAAAGCACACTGAAAACGTTGACTGAGTGTCAACAATGGATTAATCAGTGATGCAGGAGAAGTGGTTTAAAAATGAACATAATGGAGTTACTAAATAGACGGCTAATTAACTTTTAACAATGTGAATAATTCTTGCTAAGAGAGGAAAATAATTGCTGAGGCTGATTTTAAACCAGCCTATTGACCATCCATATATCCTGTTTTGAAAAGGTTGTTATTCAGGTCTACATAAAGAGAAAAAGGGGGTTGAAGAAATGTCTGTTGTGTCCATTAATGTGACTAAGAGAACCCTCCCAATATGTATCATTGTAAAGCAAGAAAAAAAATTAGAAAGTTAACTTTCTGATTTAAATCTTACAATCTCAAAATGCACTTGATTTGATTGGATTAAAGGGAATTAATTTTATTTTGCTTAAATGAGAATGATCTAGATACTGGTAATAATATTCTGTATCTCTGAAAAATCCCAAATTAAGCTGGTTGAACAGAATAAACTTTCATTTTCACTAATATGTGGTTTAACAACATGTGTAATGTATGAGATCTCAGTAACAAGCTAGGCATAGGTTGGCATTATATTTTCACTGCGTGAAAACCTATAAAAAACTTTTTTTAAACCTGCTGCTATTAATATTGGTAATTACAAACATTATGTTGTTAATAGCATTTGTTGTTATTTTAATTATTGATACTGGGGCAAAACAGAATAAATAACATCTACATATGGCAGTACATTTCCATTATTTTTTGTTCAGACTACCCCTTATTTTTGTTCTTCTTTTAATAAAGTAAAACTGGGATTTTAACCAGGAAAACAGAGTTACCGTAGTAGGACGGCTGGTGCTTATTTAGTTTCAATTACATGTTTTTAACAACCAAAACTATTTTGGTTGTTAAAACAGCCAAATGTGTCCTTCCTCTAAGCAAGGAAAATTATGGTTAGTCAGCCAACTGACTGGCAGCAAAAGTAAAAGATAAGGGGACGGGAAGCACACAGTTTGCCATAACTCTGCCTAATCCATAACTTTTTCCAGCATCTTGTTAAAAAGCCTAGAATATAGAAAAATTTGATAGTTTTGTGTTTTTATTAACTGAAATAAAACCTTGTCTGCTGCTCATACCGGGCAACATCTTGTGCTAGTGCTCCAAGTGAGCAGCTGTTGTATCTGCACCATGTTGTCCAAACAGTTTTGTTTGCTTTCTAAAGCACAGGCTCAAAGAGAAGCAAAATTCAATGAAGGTCTTTTGGCCTTCATTGAATTTTGGCATTCCCGCTCCCCAATCATGAACTCTCCAGGTGTGGAAGCACCCTGAGAGTGACCAGACCACTTCCTCCACTTGTTGGCATAGACACTGAACATGAGAAGCTACCAGCTTTTTTTTTCTTTATCAATGATTTGGGATCAGCATAGTTACAAATCAACTTATTTAGTTTAGATTCTGATATTTTTTTTCTCCTATCTTTTAATAAAAGAGGCAAAGCCTGAGAAATGGCGTAAGCAGTTATCCTAAGGTACCCTATATCGATACAGATATCTGGATCAGCTCATCCCTAATATTAAACACACCCTACCAATGCAAACATTGGTAGGGTGTTTGCATTGGTAGGGTGTATTTAAGCTACAAAGTGTCCTGCTGAACTCTGCATTTCATTTCATGAGCTGCTGGTGCTACTGCCAGGTTTTCCTTGGTTCTCTTCAGAGTCTCCACCACCCCAGCACATCCCTTGCCTGACGTGTGAAAGACACGTTCAGGGGGTAGAGGTCAGCTCATCACTCAATGAAATGTTGAGCAGCATGACCACTAGTGAAGACTTTGAAGCCTAGATGCCAAAATCAGACTTACTTCTATAGTGGCAAATACATTTTTAAACACTTACACCTGAATTGTCTGAGTGAAATTTTGTACTTTTCTGGTGAAGAAATTTGACATAATTTCTGCATGCATGTTCTGTTATATGTTGTTTGGAAAGCATTTAAAACCGTCATAGAGTCATATCTGGTCATATCATGGTGCACAACAGGACAAAATGAGGTTTTGAAGCAGTGGTATACCTTAAATCCTATAAATGCCACACGACCATGACAGTTAAGCTATCTATGAGGATCACAATGCCAAAATGTAAGAATTAAAGACATCAGATGTTTTTTTTTCTGATCTTGCCTGCTGCCCACACAGCCTCAAGTTCATTTTGCTGTGGACTCTTCTTCATCCATAGCTCTGACCCAGTCTCCCTTCCCAGCAGCCTCCTTTCGGCCAAGTTGGACCAAGTTAAAGGAGGGAGAGTCTATCCTAGCCACATCAACACACACACACACACACA
Source organism: Xiphophorus couchianus (assembly GCF_001444195.1). Lineage (NCBI taxonomy): Eukaryota > Metazoa > Chordata > Actinopteri > Cyprinodontiformes > Poeciliidae > Xiphophorus > Xiphophorus couchianus. The sequence goes on from NC_040247.1 coordinate 10,457,988, forward strand.
AACACACGCGGCTTTTGCCATGAGCCTAACCATCTCGCCCCCCAGCCATTTGCTCCCTGCTTTGGCTAATTAACTAAAAACCAAGCAGAGATTTTTATATAATTCAGCAGTAGGAAGAGCCATGTCTTAATTCAGAAACACCCAGGGAGAAACACAGCGACTGGAGCCAGAAACCACCAGGAGAGCGAAAGGGAAATATAAAATCTTGTCTCTACTGTAGAAAACTTTCAGAGCAAAATAAGCTGGAAACTAACACAACAATATCGTCCTTATATATTTTTTCTTCTAATTTTCCATTTTAATCAAAGACACTGGCCAAGTAGTTGAATGGCTGGACAAAAGCAGGTTGGAGGTAGAACAGCTTGCAAGATGAGAAATAGAGCAATGGAGAGAAAGATAGAAGCTCAATTGTGAAGGTTTTGACAGGCAGGTGGCAGGTGAGAGAGGTGTAAGATGAAAGCCAAAAAGAAAGACAGAAAAAGACTGAGAGATGTGCAGGGGATCTGTGACCAAATGGTTCTGCTGAGTGCCCCGATCTGGACTGAAATCTCCTCTCTCCAATAAGCCTGAATTCAGGAAACAATATATAAAGAAAGTTTTGACTTGGCGAAACAGTCTACAGTGAACAAACTGTGAACAAAAGAAAAACACAATCATATTGTCTTGCTTTCATCTTAATAATGCATCCAACACAAATCCTGCAGTGCTGCCTGGACTAAAAGGGAATGCAAACAAGGGTCTGTTATTACATGTCTTCTTAAAAAACAACACAACAGCGTCAAATCCCCCAGATTTTATCACCAGTGGATTGGTATGAACAGAATCTTTTATTTATTAGGATAGTGTGTTTGTCTGAACGTCAGTGGAGCTTACTAAAGAGGTCACCAATCTAGCTGTGTGCGTGTGTGTGTGTGTGCGTTTCCTCTTCTCATTCTGCTTCAGTTTTCAAATATATCCAATGGTTGTATGAATTAATGCATTACAAGCTCTATAAGAGATATTAAAAAAATGTTAAAAAAACTAATCCATCCTCCACACCCTGTGTGGGCCAGGGTCCTCACACTAATCTGACCCTGAGCATTCACCGCCATCTGCACCATGAGTTATACATATATTACATGTTGCTTGGATTAGACTTTAATATCTCATTACTCAAATAAAGTCCTGTCCTATGTTTCCCTCAGGAAAGTTACTATTATTCATTAGACGTAAAAACGCAAGCCCTGTTAATTAATTACAAAAGGTGAGAATTTAATAAATGAGAAAGAGTTAAGAAGTAACTCTCTCCCATGAGAGGTGTACGGAGCCTAGTGCCGGAAGAAAAACGGCGAGTGACTGAGGGCCACTGCGCGTAACACAAACCCTGTAAAATTCTAGACACTAACAGGTACCATAGAATTGCACAAAAATCCGTGAGGGACGGCGGAGTCCCTGCTCGAAATTCCGTGAAAGAGGTGTACGGAGCCTTGTGCCAGAAGCCCATTAAAATGCTGTCTGCATCGTTTTAAACTGTATGATTGTGAGCGTGAGTCGGAATAAAAATAGCAATAGGTATTTTGTTCCATATAACACAGTAGGAGTGTAACAGGTAAACCTTTTATGGATGCAAACTCGACTAAAATCCCACCTATTTAGGATTGTATTTGAAACGTAATCAATTACAAATTTATTGATGGAACCTGACTTAATGTCGTGTTTTGATTGTTGATTCTATGTTTCATTGTGTTTCTGTGTTTGAGATGATGTAAGGCACTTTGAAATGCTTTGCTGCTGAAATGTGCTATACAAATAAAATTTGATTGATTGATTGAAGTATAATTCTCACCTTTGTGACTATGTCGACAGAATTTACAAAGGAAAAGTAGAAAACTCTGAGCTTTTTGTGCTTAACCCACAAAAAACCATCTATTTTCTAATGATTTCTATTCTACATAGTATTATTTTGTTCATTTGTCTTTCCAAAATCTTTCAAGCTCAGTCAGATTGGTATACATTAGATTATTTAGTAGGCTTGCCAAAGGTCCTCAATTAGATTTACGTCTAAGACTGACCCATTCTAACACATGAACATGCTCTGATCTATCATATTGCAGCCTGGCTGTAATGTTTAGCGTCATTGAACTTTGCCTCAGTCCCAAATGTTTTGCACCCTCAATCTGGTTTTTTGTGTAGTTTATCCTGCACATAACTCCATCCATCCTCCCTTCAACTAGAGGAAATCATCCATATGGCATGATCCTGCTACCACCATGTTTCACTGTGGTAATGATGTTTTCATGGTGATGCTAATATTTCATCACACATTGTAATTTGCTTTGTAGGTCAAAAAGTTAAGTTTTTATTATCATGTTCCTCATGTTTGGAGTATGTTGTGACAAACTTTAAATCTCAAATATTTTGTTGGTAGCTGCAAGGTAATTCTGTGTCGACCATTGTTATCAAGACCAAAAAGGTCAGGGCGTTCAAATCTAACCTAATTTGCTTTTTCTTTTTCCTGTGGACACGTTAGTTTTATTCAACTCTAAACACATGAATTGAAGCATTGACACGTGAAATGCTTCACATGTCAATGCATTTAATTTGTTTCATACGCAAATTAAATGCGTATGAAACAGAATAAAGAAGCACCAATCAAACTTTAACCCCTTAACCTGCAGTGGAACGCCCGCGTGCTGTTTTTCTATTGTATTTTTCGGGGGTGAAAGTCAACCCTCACTCCCGAAAAATACAATAGAAAAACAGCACGCAGGCGTTCTGTTGCATAGGGTTAACTGGTATTATCTTCTATTTTAAATTTTCTAACTACAATAAACACATACAGACTGATTTCTGAAAATTTTGTTTTAGATGAAGCATTACGATGAATTAACATTTATAAGGAGAAATGGAGCAACAGGTTCCTTGATAAGGGTAGGTGCTTTAAATTTGATAAGAAATTAATAAATTGCAGGATTATCCTCATTTAGCCATGAAAGCGTATGCTCCCATCCTTTAACAAAATAGACTCCATCGATCAACATGTTGTTTATTGATGCAATAAACTAAAAGGAATTAAAAAAAAAAGATATTTCTGAATTTTACCTGCAGATCACTGGGACTGATTAATGGTTGATTCACTGACATAATGAATGATTGCCCCATCATTAGAAAAAAATAACAGAACACTTTTTTTTTTTTTACACACAAATACAGAAGAGGATATTATTTGAAAATGAAGACAGGAAAGGTAATTTAAAAATATCTACAAACTTGCATACACAATGCTATATATTCAATTGTTTTCTTTCAGTACAACACGTGAGCTAGTGTCGAGCTATAATGCATGCTTCTCACATCAGCAAACACAGGGCCACACCGGTGGATCAGATAGCTAGAGTATGAAGCACAGTGTGCATTTCCTCCCTGGGGAAGCTGAGACTCGGCAACATATTGACCATCAGCAGTGGTGTTACGCCACAACTGGTGGCCCCCTCTGAGAGCTGAGCTACTCATCAAGCATGTATGAAACAAACATGGTGCCCATCATCGAGAGCCAACCGTCCCTTCTGATGTGATCTATTTCCAAAGCTCGACTGTGCTCCTCACAGCCAGGAAAAAGAGAGGGGGGAAAGGGAGATTTACACCCTCCCCATATCACAAAGATGACTGGGGACCTCTCAAAGTGGAGCAACATGAGTAAATAGGGCTGACCATTTTACCCATAACCTCCCTTTGCTGCTTTATTTTATTAAATAATGCAAAAGAGGACAAAAACAAAACTGGAAGAAAATTGGGCAAAACAAGAGTGGCATATTTTTACCAGAAAAAGGGTGAAAAAAACATTTTCACCCAATGTGAAGAGAAATTTTCAGACAGATGATGATAATAATTCCAACATAATATCAAAAAGATGCGCACTGAGATTACATACATTTTAGTGTTACAATGTTTGAAAAATACTTACTTCACTTTTAAAGCTGCAAGAAAAGCAACACTGCACTTGAACTGAAACACAAGTTTATGTTAAAATGTAAGAATGAAACTAATATGCAAATAATATAGAATGTTTTCTAATAAAAGCATGTCTGTCACCATGAAGGTGAGGAAGAAAATCTAATGTAAAATAATTTTTGAGACCATCTATAAATTACGATGTCCAACACTAACATACAGAATAGAGAAGAGCGTGTTCATCTGTAAGAAACTGGACTGGAATCACAACACTGATGCTCTTTGAAGGAGGGTCAGCTGCAGACTTCTCCTGCTGAGGAGATTGAGATCTTTTTGAGGTTATAGGGGGCATTCCTGGAGGCCTTTTTGACTTAGCGGTGGCATCAGCCATCTTCTGCGGTGTAGTTTGTTGGATCAGCAGATTTTTACAGCTGCATGGAAGAGGTTAGATAAGGTCATCAGGAAGGCCAGCTCTGCCCTAAGATGCCCCCTTGATCCAGTGGAGGTTGTGGGAAACAGAAGCACTCTGGCGTAAAAAACATAATTCTTGGACAATGTCTCCCACCCCATGCATAAGGCTGTTGCAGGACTGCAGAGCTCCTACTAACAGACTGCTGCATCCTAGGCGCACTTATGACCATAACTGTAAATCCTTCCAGACAGCAGCTGTTAAACTTTATTACCATCACTGCTTCCAACAAACTCAGACCACTTTTATGTGCAAAGTTTTCCATATTTTGTAACTGGTTTGTTATTTTTTATGCACAAATACACTTGGACATTTATTACTTCACTCTCCTACTCCTACACATTTCCTTAATCTGAGTTTGCTACTTTTAATACATGTAAAGAATATTTTATTAAGTCGTTAACTTGTTCCATGTTACATCAGGAATTCAGTGTTTTAAAACACAGTAAAATTAAAAACATAAAAAAAAAATTAGGAAACCATTTATCAAGTTAATCAGTCTAACTTGATAAATGGTTGTAAAATGTCAAACGCACAAACTCCTGAGCAGTGAGGCTTTTGGTGGTCTCCTGGGATGCTAGTTATAGCTGCAGACCTTTTGGTCCTTACTTCTATCAGATTTATTCAGATTCTGACACTGATGTCTAACAAGCTTCGATACCAGGTGACCTCAGGCTCTTTGAGGTGACTTTGATCCCTTAATCCACCATTTTTGGTTAAAATCTCCATTTTATTTTTCTCTTAGGCAGGGATGGGATTGTTTAAAAAAACGACTTGTTCATACCAAGCCTATAGCTCTTTGTTTTCTCATTGACAAACATAAAAATGTTAAATAATAATTACAATAAATTAAATCATTAAGTCAGTGATAATGTCAATATCCACACATTAGGAAACTTGTACACGAAATAAAACACTCCTAATGATTTTCAACAATGTACTAATTTATTGATCTTCCTTAATATTAACATCAGTTCTAATCAAGGGAGGTGATAAACAGTTCCTTCTGGTGTTCTGCTCAGCATATGGCCTGGTTCAGTGATTGATGTTTGATCTTGTCAGACTGTACAGGGCAACAACACGCCCACCTCTATCATTATGCTTCCCTCCCTGGCTTCATAAGTATTTGGTAATGCTCTGACAAGACAATCTCCTTGTGGTGCCCATGTTGCTCACAACAACAGGAGACAATTAGGAAAGTACTTCAAGCATTTGCTAATTTTTTTTCCCCCCTCAGCTCAGAACATGTTTATGAACACGTTCAGGGATGATTTATGTCATTCCCGATACGTTATATACATTCACATCTGTGTTGCGTTTTATCACAAACACAATAGAAGCAAGTCATTTCTTCGCCAGTCTCCTCAGTCTCCTCCGAGCTTCTCCTTTCAGCCTCCACTAGCTCCTCTCAGGGAGTCATTTTCCCCAGATAATGTTCAATAGTAATTCATTAAAGTGCTTTGAAAATGTATTTGGCCCATTACAGACTTGCTTTGATTTAGCTACTTTTGTCACAGGACATAGTGTTTTTGATCATTAAATCAAACAATAACATTAGTAAATACAAAAAGCAGGTTTAAAATGATTAATTTACCCATTAAAGGAACAAACCAACTTGGCCCTATGATGAATAATAATTGTCCCACAAGTCTAATTACTGGTTTTGCCACAGCAGCAACTGTCTAATATCATACCAAAGCATTGAACTTGAAGTCTGGACTTTGAGTAGGATACTCAAAAAACTTCTTGTTTATGAAGCAGTTGATAGGCAGATGTTCATATGTGCTTTGTCTTATTGCCCTTCTCTAAAATTATCTGTTATCTATCTGTACTGTGGAGTGAAAGACTGTGTATATTAACACAGATCATTGCAAACTTGTATATTTAAGAAACCCTTAACTTTGGGTTTTGGGAACAAAATCTGAAGTTACGAAAGTCAATTATGAAACTGTTGAACAAAAATTGACAATTACAACGTCACTTCTAGGATTGTAAAACTATTTACTAATCTAAGAGTCAAATTAAAATGCCATTTAGCTCTGAACTTTTATTTACCAGTCTTTACAAACCCCCTCTTTAGGTTAAATATAAGAAGAATATGAAAACAGAAGCAGATTGAGGCTGAAAATCCTCCTATTTTCAGCCTCAATAATCAAAGAAAATCAAATCCGATACACTGATATGTGATTTGATTAGAATTTAGTCAAAATTCTTATTGCCCAAAACAAACAAAAATGATCATTATTTAAGGAAAAGATTACTCTTTTAATACAACTCATTAAGACCGTTCTCACAACTATGGTGTGATTCAGCTTTGGTCTCTAAATACAGAGGTGAAAGTGTTTGTGGATTGTCTTTTTGGAGTGGCGTAGACCCTCTCTCAAAGTATTTGTATTAATGGCAATCTTTGCCACTTATAGTCATGTCTCTCATACAGCACTTATGTCTGCTTCTTGCCATTTGTTTGCTTGTTAAAATTATCTATATAATGCACTAATGCACTCAGGTACCATTACAGAAGCAGTATATGTATTTTGGGGCTGGACGTCAGGGTAAAGAAAAACATTTCTTAGGACAAAAGGTTGAGGAAGATTCTGCTTCAACAAGGTTATCATCATCTGGCAAGCTTTTGTTTGTCTGTTATTTGAAGTAAATCCAAGCAGTATTCCTTAGAAATAAGGTATAATCAAGCGTTTTCACATTCATAAGTTGAAAATCACTAGTCAGTGCAACTGCCAGACTCTTCACTCTACAATTCAAAACTTCATTTTTCATAATATCAATAAAACATCAGCAAAGTTCCCAAAGGTCATTCTGCTTCTCTCTCTGTGGATGTTTATGTTTCTACAATTATTAGACATATTTATCAGCTTGTTCAAATAGACTTTAGTAGTTTGTAGTGATAGTGCAGGAGCATAGATAAACAAAAGGTTTAACTTGGTGCATCCGGTAATTAGCATTTATTTGTCATAACTTAAAACCTAATATATAACAATATAAAACCAAACAGAAACATAATAATTGGAAAATCTCTTTTTGGGAACTGAAAAATTACTGGCTGAGTGAAATAATATCTTTTATGCTACATTGTTGGCCATAAAACAAACATTTACATTAAAGTGTTTAAAAACCAGTAGAAATGGTAACAAATATTTGAGTATTTCAGTACTAACTTAGAAGAGAAAATGAAACCTCAGCAGTCTTTAAAAACTATTCTGTGAGGGGGTAAAATACAAAATGATGAACAATGAAAAAAAGCCAGTCCTTGTTTGAGGCATCAAATGTAGCTGAGCTCTGTGTCACTCTAAAGGAATAAAGCATAAAACTTGTTGACTTGATGGACAAAACCTGCTATATGCAGCTCAATCATTTAGGACTTTTAAACCAAGTTTTCATCTGCTTATTGTAGCACATCTGATTTTAAATGTCCTAATGTGTTTTGTAGTCTGGTTTGGTAGCAACTTCTGGTATCAATAAAACATGGCATTTACAAAGAATAAGAATGAGTTAGATATTTTTTTCAGCATTTAAATTAAGCTTTATTGTTTTGAATAATTTGTAGCAAGGTTATGGTTGGGTTTATTTTTGACTATTTTGTTTATTTAAAAAGAAAGAATCTGTTCCAAAGTACAGCAGCATCTCCTTGGATCTTACATCCTGAAAGCAGCACAGCCAGGCTTGTTTTGACGGGTCAGTAAGCCTAAATTGGAACATAGTTCCAATCTAGATCTTGATTTAAAAATGTTTAGTGACCTGACCCTGAAACAAGCTTCAAACACAACTTCGACTCTTCTGTTATGGTTGAAAAGGTCTGATATGTATCTGTATTTAAGCCTCATACAACTGATTCAGCATAGCTGGATGGAAGTTAAGAAAATGAATCTAACTTATTTTTCCTCTTCTGTTCCTCACCAGAAGCATGCATACTAGTCATTAGAAATATTTTTCTTTCAAAGGGGCTAATTCTAAGGGCCTTAATCAAGAACATGAACTCAAACAAACACTCGCAGTTCACATATCCAACAATATTCTTAACAACACATACTTTTCAATAATATCAGAATATTGCGTTATTTGTTATTCAGAGACATGTCTGTACCTTACAAATCCCTTTAACAAAAAAGAATATACTGTATATACAGTATATATATACACAATTGTTGCACTTTCTCTGAACACTATTTCTTTTTTCTCTGCAAGGAAACAGTTCTCTCACAACTTAGATTTTACAAATAAGAGAATAAAAGATAAAGGGAAAATCTTCAACACTATTCTTTAAGACATCAGAATTTCCTTTTCTCCAAAATGAATTCTAGTGTTCTTGGATATCTGATCCTTATTATTAAAAACATTAAAAAAATTGTAATATTCTCTGCAAGTTTGTTATTGAGAGTACGACACAACTTTCTAACTTTCTAATTTTTTGTTCTGCATAACAACATAAAGCATTCATATACACCTGAGCAGAATGATTGTCAAGAGACATGAGAAATTCTTTTGACAATGATATTAAATCGCATTTTAGAAATGGTCATAATTTTCAGTAGAAATCTTGTTTTTCCTTAGTTCTCTGATCAATTCAGCTAAGTTGTGATGAGCTGAATCATCTAAGCATCTCAGACTTCTTCTAATAAAAAGCAGTTCTCCACCATACTCATTCTATTAGGTTTAATAACATTTTCTATATGAGTAATCCTACCTCCAATCTGGACCATGACTGGTGTTAAATACTGTATCTTTCACCTGACTGAGGGGCCATAAGACAGTTATGGTGCACACATCATAAAAAGATTTAAATTATGCAATGTTATGTTATACATGCCACAACATTACACAATTCATTGACATGACTGAACAGTGGTTTATTTTAACCATTTCATCAACCTCACTGTACGTTTCTAACTGTGAGCTCGTTCTTGCAAAAAAGTTGCCACTTTTTGCACATTCGGTCATGTCCGTTTTCAGAGTTTTCCTCTTCACTGTCTGAGCCGCTATTGTTCTACTTTCCATCTTTTAAACACCACTGACAGAGAGCATCAAGGTTTGATGTCAGGATGTCTCTGAAAAAATCTAAACAAACAAAAAGAAAAGCTGTTGGTGGTGGTGTGTTGCTTCTTTAGGATCTATGTTGCTCTAATATGGCCATGGGTTACGTTAACATTTATGTAGCTTATAAAATGAGTCTGAGATGATGCAGTTTGGGTTCAGCAGAATTTATCAGTTTCAAACTCAAAGCAGAAACCTCTGAATTCTCAGTTCCTTTTGCTGGTTCAAATTAGTTCCAATTGTTCTTGTAGAAAATATCCAACTGTAAAGCAATCCAAAATCTGGTAGAAAATAACTTTATTTATGATGAAATGCTTCTGTTAGTGATCCACCTGTTTTCATGGCCGACACCTTGGAGGTCTGACCTGCCAATCCTGATTTTGTAAGATTCTTATTTTATTTCTTAGAAGCATGATGTATCAAAAAAAAAAAAAAGATATACACTCCAGGTTCTTTGATGGAAATGGTATCTTCGAACCCAACAGAAAATGTTCCAATAGCATTTTTTTGTTCATGTACCACAGCATATTCCCGTAACCTTTATCTGATGTTTGCTAAACTAAACTGAAGTGTACAAAAGTAAATGTCGTTGGTGTGTTTACAAATTGAATATTGTGAGGATTCTTAAAAAAATTAAATGGTTCACTATTTTACTTGCAAGTAACCGATAAAAACCTAATAAAAAGGAAAATTGCCATTTTTCAAACATGATGGATTGGTACGTCCCTAATTCCTACAACGATAGAAGCGTTGCAACGTAACATACAAATAATTCTCATGAATGATTTGTTGAGTAAAACAAAAATGACGTGCAAAGACCTTTATATTCACCACATGTGAACCAAAAGAGATTCTGGGTGGTTATTTTGAACAGCTCTCTTCCGCCCCACTTAAACCCCCATTGTTTCTTCTTTCTCACAGAAAGTGTTATTGCAAGAGCTGCAGTGAAGCTCTTCTAGCAGCACGCACGCCTGACTCTGGTTTTGCTTTCATTTGTCAGTTGTAAGAAGCCATGATGCTTTAAATTATGTTAAGCTAAAATGTATACTTCTTTTCCATATATAGTCTTTACACGGAATAGTCTCTCCTATAAGGATGACAAAAAAAATTAAATATTAACCACATAAAGAAACGTGATGATTCATTTCAACAGCAATAGCGGCTCAAAAATGAGACAGTGCTGTTAAAAAGGAAGCAAAGAAGTTAAATTAAATGAATTGTTGGTTAATCCCAAGCAATTCATGTCAGAATTCATTAAAATACTGTATGAATCCATGTTGGGGTTTTTTTTTAGGTTAAAGGAGTATCTGATCTCTGGGAGCAATTTCAGAGACAACAGATATGGCAGTAATGTGATTGCTTCTGTCATCATGATTCAACAGATTACACATCTAATCAGTGAATAGAGAATATAATTCACACGGATTACAGAGCAGTAGTGGCTCATGCTGACTGAAGCTGGAATGTTTTTACAGTCAAAATGATCCACAGATGAAGAGATGGGCGAAAGGACAAGAGTGGGAGGGAAAGCACCAACCACCTGGATTAATCCATGATGGAAAAACATCTGATCCCGCTGTTTGCTGATTGATCATTTTTTTCTTTCCACCACTATCATGTTGAGAATGGAATCATAACATGTGGGCACGGAATAACGCACGGGTGCATCTCTCATGCACGTTTTACAAAGACACATAGATACCGCTGAAATGCAAAGCTATGCAGAATATATGAGACACGACTGCGAAGGAAGAGGGGCGATATACAATGAAATTAAAGTGACTCAGTTGCCGTAATATCCCTGGGGTATACGGATAGTTGTTTTATGGGGGGAGATAAGAGGATTTCGTCAGTTTGAGATGCTGGCTAATGCTATTGTTTCTCCTGGGAGCATAAAGGAGCAAAGAAGCTTTTCACACATCTTTTCTTTGTCTGTAGTGCTGTTACTGGAGATATGATTTCAAAGAACAAGGTGAAATACATTATAATGTTGCAGTGCATGCATAAGGAAACTACAGTTTCATTACTTTCTTTACCAAAAACTTTTGTCAACTGTGTAAATATACTAAAACGGTTAAAATTTAATTGAAAATAGTTTTGTAAATTTAGATCAATGAGACCCACTTATCACTTTTCTTGCAAAATGTCTTTAAGTGATCTTGAGTAATGACTTTGGGTTGGTTTAGTTTAAACAAATCATCAAATTTAGGTTGTCTCCACGCTGTTTACCTCCTTTTCTCATTTTTTATTTTATCTGTGTTCAGATTTTTTTTATTGCATATTTTACCGCCTCACATTTATGTCCCTCAAGCTAATTGTGCTCTCAAAGATGTAACTTGTCATGCAATGTCAGCCAAATTACTCAAGCTCTACAGAGGTGATTTTTTTTTTTTTTTTACCAACAGACACAAAGACTGCAACGCTTGGCTGATAAAATCTAATACAGAATCAATCCTAACACTTGAACCCCAAACTGTCTGTGGTAGTTCCCCCCTGCGAGAGATACTATTTGCATTCAGTCTTGACAACAGGCCTGCATCTCACCTTTCACAAAACAACCCCCCGCCACATCTCCTGATTTGTGAACAATCCAACAAAAACAAAGAACAAGTATGTATTTTTTTTAGGAAAAAAAAATCACTGGTGGTTTCTTGTCACCAGGCAAATCTGTGGGCAGCAAAGATTCCCAACCCATCCACACCTCTGAGTTCATAACACTTCACTTTGTCACTTGAATCAAGTGACATTAGACTGTTAATAAGATTTGCTCTACACATAAGGGCTGCTCATTGAACCCTGACCTGCATCTCAGTGAACTAGAATACTATCATAGTTCATTTATTTTCTTAAGTGTTACTGAAGAGCCATTGCGTACAGAGAGATTTATTTCATAAGTTTATTTCCATTAATTTTAAGGATTTTGGCAGGAGGAAAACAAAAATCAAAAATTCTGTTTCTTATGAACTTTGAACATTGCATTACATAAGAATGATTTAAAAAGTATATTTGATACAGAAATGTAGTAATTTGGCATACATAACCATGGAAGAACTACTGACCTGACAGTAGTCATGGCAACAGTCATTCACATCCTTAATAAGGAAGATAAGTCATCTAAGGTCCTTGTTAATAAAGTTGCTATTCAGTTTACTGTGCTCAAGAAAAGTTGAGTGTAAGGAAAATGCATGGTAATAAATGTTGCACAACCACAGTTATTAAAGAATTGTGAAGTAAAGCTCATTCATGAGTTTAGGGGAAACTATGGCTGAGGCTGAAGCTTCAGCCACAGGAAGATGTTTCCAAGAACTGTGGTCTAGTTGCAACAGTATCTGTGTTAAGCCACTCTTGGAGGAGAAAAGGTCTGAAACAGGACAGAACCTTTATTCAAAGTGATTTTTGAATTTAAGTTGGAAACAAAGTACCGCAGTCTGGAGGAAGATTGAGAAGCACAAAATTGGAGGTTCAATATGAAGTTTCCACATTTTTTGATATTGCGCCTGACTAGACCACAAATTCACCTGACCTAAACTACATAGAGAGTTTATGAATGATTTTCAAGATGAAGTTCAGATACCAGACCGAACAACACAGACCAGCTGAAAGCACTATAAAAGCAATCTGGGCTTCATTAACATCTCAGCAGAGCTACAGGTTGATCACCTCTATGCCACACTGCACTGATGCAGCAAATAACGTAAAAGGTGCCCCAACCAGGTCCTCACAATATATGGAATACAGTTTCATAAGCAGACATTTCATCTGGATGACATTCATGCATAAAAAGTTGTTGTTTTTTTTCTGATGTAAGACAAAAAAAATCTGATCAACTAAATATTGGATGTCTATTAGCTGTAAGCCAGAATCATTTAAATCAGAATTAAATATCTGAAATACGTATATCAGTTTGTGAACAATAAATCTAGAGAATATATTACTTGATTTTTAAAATTCAATTATTATAATAAATGAACATCTTGTTAACATTGAAATTTATTAAGGTGCACCTTATATAAAACAATTTCAGAGAAGAGAAAACAAAAAAATTAAGGGCTTTCCTTTATTCACTAATGTAAGAAAGTATGTGCTATAACATTTAAGCTGTGGCAATATGGAGAGATGGAGATGAACAAGACAGAAAGGAAGCAAAGTTTGTGTGATATTTAGAGGCTGAGTTGGTGAAAGATAAGAAAAATTGTTAAAATTATAATCTTTAGTCTGGAAACGGACAGAGGTGCGTTGTGTATCAGCCTTTCACTTCAGGTGTATCTTAATCTTCTATTCCTGGGAGTAAAGACAGAACAAGAGCAACATTACGGTCAAAGTGAGGTTTTGATGAAAACTTTGATTCCAAAATAGCCACTTGCGCTTATGTGTGTGTATAAGCGTGCACATTTAGCTCACACTGCAGCAGCTTCAGCAAACACAACTGAGCGCACCAACTCTTTGCCACATAGCGATGGGAAGATAATAAACCAAGCCACGGGCGTATTCAACTTCTGAAGAAAATTTTAGAGGAAGTTGCTGGAAGGGCAAATAGATAAATGGATAAGGAGGGCTGCTTAAGTGGGAATGAAAAGGAAGCGCTCAGGCAGCACAAATCTGCGCGCTTGGAAGCGGAGGCGCACATGCGGTTTTTTTTTTTCTTTCCAGTCAAAACGTAAAAAAGAAAATGCAGAAAGCAATAGAAACAATGACACATCAGGACTGTTTCATCTCTTATAGGCTGTCCGTAGTTATTTTACATTTAACTACGGATGTTTCTTGTGTTGTAAACATGTTCAATCAGCATTGAAAGCATGCACCTGTGCAGTTTTCAGCAGGTGATTTCTAGGAAATAAGGAAAATATCAGTTTGTTCTTAACCTATTCATAAGTACAACTCACCTTCTGTAGGATCCACTGACAGAGGAGAACTGTGGTCCAACCGAGAACCTGCATGTCACCTTCTTTAGAACGGACCACCCTGAAAAACTACACGTCTCCTCGGCTGAACATAAAAGAGACACGCCGCTGAATCCCAGCAATCCCAAGTGACGGGCCAGGTGACGGGCGGAAAGTGTCACAGGAGCAGAAAACACGCTGAAAGTTGCGTGTGCGCTTCGTTAAGAGTCACAGTGGTCTCCGTGGGCAAAGTTTGAGCACTGCTTTCAGTTTCTCGAGTCCGCCTCATGTGGCACATCCGCGGCGTTGGTCCCCGCTGGACATGCTGGAGCTTCGGCGCGAAGTTTGCGCGGAGACCGAAGTCAGTCTGCGAGCTGGTTCGTTTGATGATCAGAAGCTCTTCTCGTGTTTTGGGACACTGACTGGTTGATTTTGAGAGATGAGATCTGTCGCGCACAGCAGCTCTCTCTGTTTCTTCTGTACCCTCTCTCTCCGTCCAAGTGCAACTGACTGTGCACAGCTGATTTTTCTCTAACTGGAAACCACTCTAACCACAGCTGCATGTGGAGCAGCTTGTCTAGTCGATGTTCAGATAATGAGGTGATAACTTACAGAAAAGTGTGAGTTGTGGAAAACATATGAATCCTTTCCTGATATTCAAATCTATGTTGTTTTTTTCATAATGTTGGATTTTTTATTTATTTATTTTTAGTTATAATAACGAACGTCTCTGTTCATTTCTTATCATCTTAATTAGTTAATCACTTCCTATAATTCAGTTAATATTTTAGTCTGTTACACTTTCTATAATTAGAGTCAATTTTTAATAAGTCTGGACCAATTTAGGGCCTCCAGGTCAGCAGGGGGCCCCCAAGAACGTATAATTTCTAGTAAAATATAAAATTCTAAAATTTGACTACATTGATATTACACATAGGTGTTCATTTTCAGAAAAAAGAAAGTTTTGAATACCAAAATTAAAAACCATTTACATTAAATTTCACTGAAATTTAAGGGGTTTTTTTAAATAAAGAAAGAAAAATACTCATTACAACCCACACAAACACACTCTTACTTTACTGAGTCAGGATCAAAGAGCCGCACATCACACAAGACCAAATGACTACGCCTGAAGTATGCCTGACTCCAAACTGAAAATGCTATTTATTTAATTAATAGTGCATATTACCCCAAATTAGGGTCAAGGAAACATTTTCTGTTATATGATTAATTTAACTGTTTGCTAATGAGTGATTCATGCATGGGCGTAGGTTTGGGTATGGACGGTGGTGACATGTCACGACCAATATTCAAGGGATACAAAATAGTCCCGACCAATTTTTGCCATATTAATTAAAAAAAAAAACATGTATTTTTTAACAAAAACAAAACAAATAAACGAAAATCTACATTGATTAGTTTAATATTTCAATATACTACGCAGTGGTAGCATTCATTTTAAAATTCGCTGTTATGAACTATGACGACCCGCTATTGGCTCACAGAACGTGGATCTACGTTCTTTGATTAGCTGCAACAGGCGGCGGCCAGCTGGCCACACGCGGAACGGAAGCTTGGTCCATGGTGTTGAAAGTGAACGCGTCTCCTTCTGAGTTTGACATTTATTATGAGTCTCCATGTCGCCACCAAAAAAGAAAAGGACGACAGACATTAGAAGTTATTTCGCTACCTCGGCTGTAAGTACAGTGAGGGGACCCATAAGTTAGATATCTATCACGCAACGCATTTGTTGTAAAGTCCGGGGTTTAGTAAGGTCAGCACTGAATGTGAGGTAGAATAGGTCTGTTAATTATGTAATATTTTTTCACATAGGGAGGGGGTTATCAAGCCAATGTGGTCCCCCCCCCTGGTCAAAAACTGGTCGGATCGGGGAGGGGGGGGGGGGGGGGGGGGGTGTCAGTAAGTTGTAAGGTCCCACCAAAACTTAGACCAAACCTACGCCCTTGGATTCATGGTAGTAGGGGGGTTAAACACTCAACACACAATCAATCAATCTCAAACAATGAAAAATATAAGTGGCTGTCTCAGTGGCTGAAATTCTGCTTAAGGTCCAAAATAATTAACACTGTCTTCAAATCTTTACTTGACCTCAATTAAATAGGTTTTGCAGCATGACAAGGGGCATGTTTGAGGGGAATTAGGAGCTCTATGGATTTACTAACAATTACAGTTACTTCAAAGGCAGCACAGCATGACTATAGATCATCAAATCCCAGATTAAGAACAAAGGTGAACATAAAATTCAAATGTTTCAAGATGCTACGTTACTTGTAAATTTAAAATAATAAACTCTCTTCACTAAAAGAAGCTTAACAGATGTCTGCAAACAGTTCTATCTTCTGGTCACAGTAAATCAAGTAAGATCATTTATGTAAACGCAAAGCATGGGTCGGTGTGTATACAATCAACTTTGACAACCTAACTTTTTATGACAAAGATTTTCTGAAATATTCTTCAGAGAAACTTTTTTTCACGTGTGGTCAGCACTTTGGTCCACTTTAATTTAAAATATGGTATTTTGTAATTATATATACATATCTATGTAATCAAATAAAAGCCTTTTATAATAAACTTTTTGTCATGAGACAAACTTGAGTTCATGAAACATTTTTATTTCAATCAAGGATATAACCAGCAGGTTTATACACTGATAAAACAAACTGTTAATTAATTTGGTGCAATAATTTGCATATATTTTATTTGACTAGAATTTGGTTAGTGGTTCTTTGTAGAAATTATATATGTACAACAGTAAAAAAATAAATGCAATATATCCCAACACATTTTTGGAATTCACGAGTAAATTTGTTAAATTCTAACTAATTATCACAATTCTTCACTTTTCACCTTTCATTTGTTGGTGATACACCCGATAAATTCCCGCACTGTGAGACGATAAGTTCTATTCTGTTCTCTTTTGGATCTTGGAGAATAAGAATTGCCTATGATTAAGCTTAAAGAAGAAGCCAAGCTCAGTTAATACCAAAATTTTAGTTCTCTTGCTAAGCTGTTTAATGTGGGATACAAATATGCATTCTTGATTCAGTGCACAAACCTTCTTAAGTTGAGGTTTTATGACAAGTTTTAAACTTTTACCAAGTTCACACAGTCACAGTACAACCTGTATCGACTTAAAAGCCTTACCTTTACATAATTTCTATGGCTAATTTGAATCAAATTCATAAAATTTCCTTTTTATAGTGTATGGATGGGAAATATATAGACGATACCTAAGGTTCAGCAACAGTAAATAGTGAAGTAAGCAAATAGCTTGAATTACAGTACTTTTTTTGTATTTTTTTCACCCATGTTTGCAATTTTCTTCATCTTTTGTTCAGTACCCATTACAAATTTGAAGGAAAACCATAATTACCAACATTATGCTCATTTCTTGAAAGTTCCCAGAAATGCTGAATGTGACTCACCTTTGAAATTGCTGTGACGGAGGCCACTGGTTCAAATTATAAAAACAAAATTTCTTCAAAAGAAAAAAATCTCTCTCTCTCTCTCTCTCTCTCTCTCTCTCTCTCTCTCTCTCTCTCTCTCTCTCTATATATATATATATACCAAAGACATACTGTATATGGGACTGAGAGATGAGAGGCCACGCACATCTCTCAGTCCCAGCTGCTGAATGCTTATCACTTCACTTTCAAAAGTGACCAATGGGGGAAAATCAGTACTTTCCTTTTGTCCTGAATGCTCTTGGTGCTCTTGGGGTAATTAGTGTTTCTTTACATTCGGTGCAGTAAGTTCACAGGGAAAGTGTCGTTCTCAATTGCTTGTATGCAATATCCTTTGAATACCTTTCTGTCCTATTGTTGTTCCATGTGCTTCTGTGTCTGAGCTTTCTCAATATCTACCATGTTGAACAATTCATAAATGAGACACCACCTTTCCTCTTTTCTCTCTCTCTTCTGAATCCAGGATCAGTGTTTGGAACTCCAGCTCTTTGCAATGATTCACTCACTCTCTTCAGTGTGTGGATGACACAGCACTGCCTCCATGCGAGCCAAAGTCTCACTGCACACAGGGGCAAACACAAAGACTCAGTGGACAGAGCTGTCTGTTTTCACAATGGAGGGAATGGAGTGCGAGAAAGATTTAAATAACTCAAGATCTTTCAGCAAAATGTATCAGAACAACTGTGGGAAACCAGCAAGAGACTGTCATGCTAGTATGTCTATGCCTATTGTAATGACATACAGTACCTATTGCAGCAAAATGTCTGTCAAACAGTTGTCCAGCTGTATAATAACTTTGCAAGCTACAATGACAGAATATGCGTACCCTGCAGTGTCTGACTCCACAGAAAGTGACACCTGAATATTCAAATGTGCTGAAAATCCAATTTAGGTTCCACAAACAGTACAAGTACTCAAGTAGTCTAACCAACACTAAACCTGCTTTGGTGATAACTTAAACTCTGTGTATTATCAAAACATGGTGGGATTTTTTTTTTATATAACATCCATCCATCCATTTTCTAACACCGTTGTCCAAAGTGAGGATGGGAGAGGTGCTAGTGCCTATCTCCAGCTAACGTTCCGAGCGAGAGGCGGGGTACACTCTGGACAGGTCAACAGTCTGTCGCAGGGTAACACAGAGACAGACAGGACAAACAACCATACACACACACATTCACACGTAGGGAGAATTTAGGGAAACCTGTTTGTTTTTGGACTGTGGAAGGTAGCCGGAGTACCCGGAGAGAACCCATGCATGCACAGGGAGCATGCAAACATGCAAACTCCGTGCAGAAAGGCCCCAGGCCAGGAATCGAACCCAAGATCTTCTTGCTGCAAGGCAACAGTGCTACCAACTGCGCCACTGTGCAGCCCATATATATAATAAACCTTTTACTCATGGAGTAGGAGTAAAGGTACCAGCTTCTTGCAGCCATTCAAGAAGCTGTATGTAGACCAGCTGCAGACCAGTGGTCTCATACCACTGTCCTAGAGGGCCAGAGTCCTGCAACTTTTAAATGTGTC
Source organism: Xiphophorus couchianus (assembly GCF_001444195.1). Classification (NCBI taxonomy): domain Eukaryota; kingdom Metazoa; phylum Chordata; class Actinopteri; order Cyprinodontiformes; family Poeciliidae; genus Xiphophorus; species Xiphophorus couchianus. Next base: position 10,477,325 of record NC_040247.1, read on the forward strand.
CCTTTTCCTATATATTTGAATTAAATGAATTAAATGGCTAAACTGCCTCACTAGCACAGTCAAGCTCTCCTAATGAGGTGATATTGGGGCCAAGTGTGATGAAGCAGAGAGAAATCTAAAAGTTGATGACCAAATCCAGAGTAGATTTTTGTAAAACTATGGCAGTAAGATGAGGGCAAAACATATAACTGTGGATATATGGCACCTAAGAGCCAGAGTTTGCTGCAACACTTATTGTAGTCTCAAAAACTGTGATATTTTTAATAAAAACAGAAGGATGATAAGAAGATTATTAATTTCTCAAGAAATAATCTTATTTTGAGTAAACCATTCTAATGGCTAAGCTAAGGGTTCATTTGGGCTGAATCAATAAATTCAGCTGGCCAGCTGAAGTGGGCAGGAGAGCAAAGAGTCCTTGTAAGTGAAAAATCAACAGCACATTATAATTACACATGGTAGCATAAAAATTGTTCAAATCTAATAAGATAGAAATTATGTTTTTTTCAATTTTTGACTGAAAACCATGAAGTTGTAATCAGCCGTTTTTTCATAACTACGACTTTTGCATTGTTGTCTACATATGTAAAAATTAAAACTGTATCACAACCGTCAGGACAGGAAATGTACATTATTCCAAAAAATACACAATATTTCATACCAAAAAGTCTTAGCACATGTACAAATAGATCAGAAGCAAACATTTTCCTGAAATATCTGGCTTTTTATGTTTGTGCTAACAGTTTCTTTTTAGTGTTTGAATTTTACTGTCATGGTTTTTGACTCGTTTTCAAAAGAGTTTGAATTTCTGTGGCTCAGGCAGAGAAATGAATAGTTTAGCAGTTAAGATATCAAGGGAATTACTTTGCTTTGGGGATACTCAGTCAGGTCAAAGTGCATTGTGATCTATTTCAACCTATGCAGTGCTCAGCCTATAAAGACTTTTACTCTGTGGAATTTCAACATCATACAGTACTATGAATGCACTACAAAAGGATAAATATGTTTGAAAAAGTACACATATTACATCAGCTAATATATAAATAGCTAATCAGGATGATGGTAAGACGGCCTGGTTCAATTGGTGACTCAATTTTAACCCCTTCTGTTGACCCATTGCGTATAGAAAGCATTGTTGTGTCATCTATGTGTGTAGTCACCAAAGCCCTTAGTGGTACAGCCTCTGCTAAAAGTGGTTTTAGAGACATAAATCATCAAACAAGCTAATACACTGTCAAATATGGCCAGTTTTTATGTGAATTGATAAATATGCCTGGCAATGGCATTTAAACCATTACTTTGCTTACACACAGTGTGCTTTGTTTTCTGAAGATCAACCATAACATACTACATCAGAGTGCATTGAACTAAACTAGTATTTCGATTGAAATACTTGTAATAGAGCATGTGTGACTGTGAAAATGTCTCATTTGCAGATGGAGCATGTTGCATGATCACTTCACTCCACTTTTCTTTAACTAAAAGAAAAGTACTCCCCATCCGTCAATAAAAATGGGCAAAACATGGGTTGAACTTGGATTCTACCTTAATTGTCACCATGAAGTGTTTTGGCTTCTGTCACTCTCCGGGCTGCTGTAAATCATTGTGTTACAGCCATTGCTTCATTTTTAGCGAACCATGAAACCCCTTCCATCAAACACAGCAGGTCTCTAAGAATGTGACCGTTTCCCGTTTCCATCACTGACCCTCGTTCAATCTAGTGTCTGTGATTTATTTGGCCACAGCACGCTCTGTCCTCCAGTTTCTCCAAAATTTGTTCTCCTAGAGCTGGAGAAGAGGGTTGCTGGTGTGAGCGCAATTTCTGATCCACATTGGAAGTGGCAGGTGAATTTCGCCCAGCTGCTCCCCGTCTCTGTTCCACTTAGCAGCAACACTCCTATTTCGAGTCACTCAGTCGCTGCATGGTTATGGTAAATGAATGAACACGCTCTGAAGCAGCAGCCGAGTGCATCTACTTTTACAAATATCATCCTTGCATCATTATTCCTCTTTTGCCTCCTAAAATGTCAAGAGAAAGTTTCATCATTTCCAAAACTGCAGAGCTAAAGGCGGCTTGTGTTTATCATCCGTGTTTGCAAACAAATGAGCAGGTACGTATCATTAAAGAGAATGAATTACACCAAAGACTAAGTGGGAAGAAGTTTACATAGTTTAGCATTAATGCTCTTTGAAGGGTTGGCTATGCTGGTGGAGGGGAATGTAAAGAAGGATAATGGAGGAGGACAATGATGAGAGTGTGATGGAGGAGGTAAAAGCAGGATTAAAGAAAAAGGAGGCAGAAATAGAAAGTGCATCACCAAGAAAAATGGCGGTGGTAAAAGATGGACGAAGGGGACAGAGGAGGAGCAGAGGGCGGGAGCGAAAAAACAGGAAGGGATGAATACAAACGAGACATCGAGAAATTTAAGTTTGCCTTTTGAAAACTTTTTTTGATTAAGTAATCAGACTACAGTAATATTATATTTATGGAACACAAATAGAACTTTTACTTTTACATTAATGCAACAACTGAAGACGTTGGAAACTCATAGTTAGTCGACTACATTATCAGTCAAAGTTCAGAATGTCAAATGTGTTCCATGTTTTAGTTTGATAAAGTTTTCACACTGCCAAAAAATGTGCATGACTTTGACATTTCCAGCCTGGATTTAATATCCACTCAGTTCATGGTCAAAAATAAATAAAATTAATCCACTTTGAATATAAATACGCATCTAATTTTAGCAAACATAATAACATTATATAAATATATATATATATATATATATAAAATAAATATATATATATATATATATATATATATATATATATATATTTTTTTTTTATCCATCCATCCATTTTCTTCCACTTTATCCAGGGTCGGGTCGCGGGGGTAGCAGCTTCAGAATATATATATATTATATTTTAAGGGCCATCACAGTGTTTGTTTTACAGATAATAGGTTAATACAAGTATGAGTGAGTTCCAAGTGAAAACCAGACTAGACTGACACTTTAAATAGCTGGAAGTTTAAGCTCTAAAAATAGAAGGACATGTCATCAGCACAAACATGACAGCAAAAGGAATGTGAGGGAAAAATATTTGGATGAATGACAGGATAAATTCCTCTCCACTGCATGACAGGCTTCAGTACAGACACAATTACACTGCTCACACACACACACACACACACACCCCTTCTGCCACATACGCTGAAGCGCAGATCCTGGGGTGTCTAACTCAGAGGTTAAGGAACACAAAGACAGGAGGTCACCTGGCAGTAATGGAGCCTTTTGTGTGTGGAAATAGTCATTTCCCTGTGTAGTCTCGGGATATCACAGCGGTGATATGAAACCCTGTCATTTTGTTTTCCTTTTTATCGATTTCAGAAAGGAGGAGGTGTGGGGAGGAGAGAAACGGGGAGAAACGCTGGCAAGAAGAGCCTGAGCCTGAGGAGGGAGCATGTTGCGGGTGTTATGACTGTGCCATTGTCATTCAAATGTTTCGTTGCGGGATGGGAATTTGAGAGCAGAATGAGAGATGAACACTAATGGGAATCAAATGGAGGAGTGGAATAATTGGATTTGATTGCGTCTGTCAGAACAGGACAGGATATAATTTGCGGCTGAAGTGATTTTGACTCGACCACAGTGTGAAAGTCTGTAGCTGTACAGACATTTAAAAAACAGATTCTTAGTCTTAGTTTCTTCTGCAGGTTGCCTGTCAGTTTTTCTAAATGCAAAATTATCTTAACTTTTTGGTTGGATTATTACTGAAATGTTGGCGGACATTCATCATGGCCAGTCAATGAAGCATCATATCATTAACCTCATGACTTTTCCTCCAGCAGTAGTTCCAGGATGACATTTGTGGTCGTGAATCAAGTCTAGATAAGCAGTTTTTATACTATACTGCTTTTATTAATCAACTTTAGACAAAGTATCTTTGCAGTGAAACCTAAGCCTTATGCCACATAAATAATTCAGATCGGCATAATCATACAATAATATATGTCTAAAGCAAATTGACAAGTGGTTTTAGAGGTCTTCCTAAACAGCTTCAATCCTAAACCTACTTAATTGTTCTGTTTCTTTTTGGTTTTATCTCCGTTTAATAAATAATGACATGGTTGGATATGTTATGGTTAGGTTTTACCTCTGGTATAAGGATTTCTTTTCTTATTTTCTGATTATATTAATTAATTACTCTTTTTAAAACACTTGTACTTCTTCTAGAAAAAAATCAGATGTTACTTTTCTAAGAGTCGACACTTTTGTATTTTTTTTTATTTTTATTTTTTATTTTGAGAGATACCTGCATAATTTCCAACCAGAAACAAACTTCCTGATTGAATGAAAATAATTTTAAAGCCAAATTTGTTTGGGATATGAATAATTCTGGGCTCAGCCGCAGATGAACTAATTAGTGTCAATAAAACAACCTCACTTAAAAATAGAGGTTGCAAATAAACAAATAGGTTTTCATGCTATAAAGAGGATATATTATCTGTCTCCTGTGCTTCTTTGTTATTTTTATTTTTACAATGCTGCAACATAATTTTAGGTCTTTTGTTTACTTGCTCACAACAAGAGAATTTCTATATAGAGTACTTCTATATATTTATTTATTTATTTATTTTTATGCACAAAATACACAAAAAGCAGAAGCACAATATCTGCTGGAGTGAGTTTCATTGCAATTGTTGTTGGAGTGCTGCTGCCTCTGTAACCGTTGGAAATAAAAGCTCCTTTAAGCAACAATGGTTATAAATTACCAAAAATAATCTGGCAGCCAGGAAGCATAGAGGGCCTGTCAGCACTCTGCAACTCCCCATCTGTCTCACACACACAGAAACACACACATTCTGCAACAGCAGCAGCAGCATGCTTTTTGTTTCCACCTCCTCCACCCCCTTCATCGTCGCCTTCATTAGGATTCATATCCCAGAAAGGTGACTTCTAAGTCGGGCACAGTGTCAACTCTACCACCCCCACCTCCCCCAGTATCCTGCCCCACAAGCAGCCTGGAGGTATAGGCACTGTGACAGGTAGCGCTTCACCCTACTGGGAAGGGGTGTAGATCTAGAGATGTGTGTAGAGAATAAGGGTTTCAGGGTGATGCGGGTGACGAAGAGCAGGATTATCAAGTCAAAGATGCCCCCTGTAGATAAGAGGTCTCAGGGGATGAGTGGCTGTCGGAGCCAGTTCCCAGAGAGCTCTGGGAACTGAACCCTCTCTTTTCCGTCTCACTTGTCCTCTTCCTACTTGTGTTGCCTTTAGTCTGCTTGTCTGTTCTCTTTCCAGGTTTATCTACCTCTGAACTCCTACAGCCTGCCATCTTTCTTTATCCTCCGACACTCATTCCCTCTCGTCCTCTCCTGCAGCACTCCTAACTTTGAGCACTCCCTCTGCACTCCAACAAATTAATCCAACCACTTGACTCCTTATTCACTGTGTTGTTAAAGCAAATAAGCTGCTGCCCACAGCAGCCACCAGGGAGGTTGGTAGGTTAGGAAAAGTGCCTGTTTTCTCTGCACTTGCTATTTTTCAAACAGGTTTGTCTGCAGCTGCTGTTGCATTTCCTCTCTTCTGTGAAACACCTAATCATAAAAAAACAGATTTTCTTTTGCAACCTTTAAAAACTTTGAGTTTAATTACATCTAAAATCCACTGTGCAGGTAATATTACGGCCCATCAAAACAACTTTGATGAATTGTAATTGAAATTGAGTTTAAAATACACACCTACAGGAGGAAGAAACTGTAATGCACATGAAAATACTATATATTTTTACCTCTCTCACTAGAGCTATGCATTCTTGAATTTCTAATATTTTAAAAGGCAGATTTTATCACACAAAAAAATACACCAAATAAAATGAACAAATACTATTTTTTTTATATCTGACAGACTACATCTTAAGTAAGTTGTGTTGCATTTTACAGAAAGGTTTTCCGAATACCTCTTAAGACTTTTTAATGCAGATAAAGCAGCTTTCAATAAATGACATCTAAGCAATGCTGGAAATGACTGAAAGCAGTCGCTGCTAATTTCAATAGATACAAGAGTAAAGGTTCAAATACAGAACTCTCAAACATTAGCAACAATCGTGTTTTGTCGATGGAAGTAGGACCCAAAACACAGAGCAGGCAGAGGAGAGTCAATTGTAATTCTTTTGTTTTTTCTTCAATTGAAATTTATTAGATGGTTTGCTTCATTGTCTACTTTTAGGATTTGTGTTGAATTTTAGCTCATAATTATATAGATGTACAGAAAGTTATTGATTTCCTCATAATGTTTATATGATTAAGCTGGGGTTCAAAGATTACTTACATGCTGCTTTTTTATGGTTGTCCATAAAATGTTGATGTTTTTATTACATAAGTTAGTTTTATTGGAGATAAGTTAGTTTTATTGGTGGTTTTAGACAGCAAATGTACAATAAGCTAATCTCCCTCTGTAAATTTTGTCATCAAATGTTTTATTTTGACAGATGGAAGGTTAATACATCACTGTATCAGATGTAAATCTGCAGGAGGAAAAACAACCCCAGATCATGTCTGTACTGTGAAAAATATCCCTTTAAAGCATCACAGCCTGACTCTTAGTTTTCATTTTATTTGCAAAAGCAGTTCTGTAAACAGTGGACAGCTCTGCTGGTGCTCTCCTTCCTCTGGAAGCACTGGCTGCTCGTATAAGAGAGAGGCAAAGTTGAGAGACTGAAGATAAAGTTCTAGATGGTGGTATAACCATCAAGTGAGGTGTTTAATGAGGCACTTCAAGCACACCAGCAAGGATAATACCTTCACACCAGGCTGATTAGTGTGAACTTCCCTCCCTTCAATGTATTGCCAGCTAGTACAGATCTGGGTGCCACCCTGGTTCTCATTATTGCTCTTCAGGAGAAGAAAGGTGACTTTTTTTTATTTTATATACCTAAAGTATAAATGCAAGACTTACTTAAAATTTAAAATGACTCTGGTTAGGTCTATGGTTGTAGAATGATTTTAAAACTGGAAAATTACTTTAAATAGAAAACACTGGAGATAATTCAGCCTTCTCTGACATCATGTCTTATTTTAAGCCTTAGATTTCTGTAGGAGAAAATCAGGTGAATGTCTTAAAGATGTTCTCTCTCATTATTTACATTACAGTCAACAAAAAGTTATTTTCCTTACTCAAGTTGGTAAAGTCTTTAGTCACCCTCCTCCTGTAAATAACATAAGACTATCTAAATATCAAATTTCAAAGTTGTGCTTTGATTGTAGAGCAACTATTGCAAGAAATTAACGTGGTGAAATTTAGTCTCAACACGCTACTTTTATTTTCCAAATGTGAACAGAAGAGTATATTATTAAATACATATACACTGTCTTTGTTTTATCTTTGGTGCAGCACAATGAATATGTCATAGTAAAACACCTTGCACAGAAACATTGTAATATGTTCATATGAAGGGCTTTTTCATGAATAATATATATACATTTGATCAAATACAATTAACACAATTTAATCACCACAAAGTGTCTTATTAGCACTAGTGTGCAACTATTACATGTAGTGTGAACAAAATCTTGAACTTTATCTTGAGAAGGAATCTGCTTCTCTCCCCATTTTAAATGACTTTGTAGATTATATTACGTGATAAAATGAATTCCTACTTGAGATCAAATTCAGCTTCTTTCTCCAAATGAGTCTGATTTTTGTGATGTTTAGAAACTAATGCTGCATCGCTTTGTTTATGCAAGATAATATGAAACAATGACATTTTCTAAAAGTCTGCTTTTGATTTGTTGATGAGGTTTGGTGGATAGCCCACATGCAAGAACCAAGAAAACCCAAGTTTGATTGCTTATTTACTCCTAAATAAGCTAATTTACTCCTAAATAAGCAATCAAAGGAGTACCCAGAGAGAATACATGCTTGCAAGAGTCAGAACATGCAAATTCCATGCAGAAAGATCCCAGGCTAAGATTCAACCCCAGGTCTTTCTTGCTGTGAGGCAACCATAAAACAAAATGCATCATCATGCAGCCTATGTGGTATAATTTTTTTTGTAATCTTTATTAAACTGTTGCTTTTCTGTTTATTCTTTCAAAATCTAAATATAAAAATTAAAAAGAAATGTCTTTAACTTTAAGATGGTAGTTAATAAAAAAGAGGTGTAATTCATGCTTGACCCAGAATAAATTTCCTTGACATGATTTAAAGAGGCAGATAATGGTTGCATATGCATGTTGCATATAATTAGTCATTTGAAGTAAATCTGAAAGTTCATGTAACATTAGCAGCATCCACTTGATAACTTATAACACAAACAATAATATGCTACCTTGTGTGCTGTAGCTGACAGGCAGAACAAACACCCAGTACAGATTTACAGCACAAAATGCAGCTAATAATAGTCCAGTGGTTTCATCTTCAAAATTAACAACAAAGGCTTGGAGCCCTTAACATCATCCAACGCGCACAATTAAATGTGTTTGAAAGTCACAAGTGGAAAGAAGCCTTTGATTAGAATTTTTTTTCTTTTCACCATGAACTGTAGACACAAAAACACTAAAGCATGAAAAGAGAAAAAAAACTAGTTAGGAAATAAAAAATAATTTTTTTTTTTTTATTCATCTCCAATAAATGATGAAATCTTGTTTTGTTGTGCTTTTGAATAGCAGCTCTCTGTTTCCACTAGCAGCGCCGTCTATGTTATTGTCAGAGCTTCCCACTGCAAGGACCATGAATTTATTATGATCCACCTGAGAAGACGAATACACTTGAAATATCTAAACACTTGATGGTAGCCATGAAGAGCTCAGCCTTCTACTGTGAGTAATTATACACCAAGACGTCAGCATCAAACATCAGCTCAGAGCTTCATTATCATGCGCTGTCCAAAGGAGAAAGCAATGCTCACGTCCTGTCCTTCATTTAGAGATGTGGATGGAGCAGGACCGGGCAGGTTAGCAGGGACTGGCTGTAGCTCATAATGAGCTCCTTTGTGACTTCTCATTATCAATGGGATGAGTTACCCTTACATCCAGCGAGCTTGTTAAGGGGCAATCCCCTTGGAACAACTGTCTACCACCAGCCATCCCATTCCTTTATTTGTCTCTATATTTGAATAGAATTAAATTATGTCATGCCTGTTTCTTCCCGACCTGACCACCTCTTTCTTTTCATGGCCCGCCATCTCTTTTAGCCTCACTCAGATCAGTTAGATTTCCCTGGAGTCATCTGAAGATAGCTCTGGATTCCCGGGAGAACAGATCCACGGCATGCCATATTTAGGAGTGATCAGAATGACAGCAAGTGGAGCATGAATGCAGCAAAAGTTGCAAACAATACATCTGAAAAAACATTGCAAACCAGGGCTGGTGAGAAATTGATTTGGGAGGTTACCACAGCACCACATTAGTAAATAATGTGCAGTTAGAGTATTGCATTTTACTGTGTCCTTGCTAATAAGTCAGTTAGTCTCATAACTCATCAAAACTTACATTTGAAATTGAAAAATTACCTTTCCAGCATTCTATTTGATTACACAAAAAAGAAGATTTTTGATATTTTTGTTAATTTCTTTGAGTTTTTAATTTCGTTGAACTAGGTGCAAGTGTGACTAACATTTTAGTTAAGTAGTTACAATGAAAATTTAAAGAACATATTATTAATCAACTAAACTCTATTTACTACTTATCATCTTTATCTAAATTTAAAGAAAAAAATGTAATCTTTCAGTAGAAAAGAACAAGATTTTATTGCCTAGTTCTAAATTTTAATTCTTAAATAATTAATTATTTTAACCTAGGAGGAAAAGGAAAAAAGGATATTATGAAAACTTGGAAAAACCTTAATTTGTTAAATATTGTCTCCCAAAATGTTACAATAGAACAAGAAAATTAAAGAGATCAGGGAAAAGAACAGCTCTTATAGGTGAAACGTAAAATCTAAGCTGCTTGCATTACAATTAATTTGTTTTTAAGTAAATCATTTGACTAATTAACAAGTCAGGAACTCTTTGCATTACTTATGAAAAAATATTACACTTATACATTTAAAAAATAGAGAGTAGGTGACTACTTTATTCTTGCACTGAGATTTTCAATACAGAGTTGGTAAAGCTTTGAAGAAAGTTCAAACAATAATGTCAAACTATGATTCTTTTACATTTTTGTGTAGATTGTTAAATCTATTAGATTTTTAATGTTTCATTAATTGATCTGGCGGATCCAATGCAGTGGCTTTGCATTGGAGTTCAAGCAAAGTTTAAGTCTGCTTAAACTTGCAAACTTCTGTGCCAAAAAAAGGATAAATCACAGGTGTCAAACTCTAGTCTTCAAGGGCCAGTGTCCTGAAGTTTTTAGATGTGCCACAGGTACAAAACGCTGGAATTAAATGGCTTAATTACCTCCTCTTTGTGTAGATAAGTTCTCCAGAGCCTTGCTAATGACCTAATTATTATATTCAGGTGTGATGCAGCAGAGGCACGTCTAAAAGTTGCAGGACACCCCTGGCAGAAATACTCCACCTTGAGAGAAATTTGTAAAAAAAAAAAAAAAACTAATATTTTTATAGCTAAGAAGATTTCACTTTGACAATAGAATGAAAGTTTGTTAAAAAGTTCAGAATTTCTGTTATATTTACCACATAACTTTGCATACTTATGCCTTTTGTTTCACAGGGGTATTCTTGCTAATAAAGCTGTGTCATCAGTTCAATGAGATGTGTGAGAATGCTTCACAGAAAAAAAATAAGAGCTATTAACAAGTTTTTTTAAAAGTGTTAATGCAGCTCAGCTTCTCAGTTTGACTTTAAAGATCATCATAACACAATTAATGGGGGAAATAAAAAGATGATTTTTAAACAATAGTTTAAAACAAAAGATTTCTAAGACAAATAAATGTCTGTCCTTGTACTTGACGAAGGCCAAATTGAGCAGTGTGAACTGTCCTACTGAACAAAAGTGGAGGTTTGGTATGACATACTCAGAACCAAATATCTACAGAAGATTAACAAAATCTGATCTAGTTTATAATTTGTCTGGTAAAAGTAAGCCCAAAACCTCTGTTGCTTCGTACAGAGGGACTGGACCACCGGCTATTGAGAAACGATAGCTTGCTGTGGCCAATCGCTAACATTTGTCCATGATATATGTCATGCACCAGTTGGATGCCATGAAACTCACTGAGAATACGCTGTGAATCATCATCCACTGTGATGAGAGTAGTGCCGAAGTGAAAGAGGCATCTGTTAACGTTAATTCAGTATTTGGAAACATGGCCCACATGAACTGAATTACCTTGTTCACTTTATCTGCTGCCATTGCTAAAATTTACAAGGAGGCTCGAATTCTAAAACAGTGCAAAAGATCTACGTCATCATTCACAACTTCTTCTGTTCGCTGATTGGCCCGGTAGAAAATCTACCAGACGGCATCCAAGTCAATGGGAGAAAGTTCAGATGGAGCACTGAAGAGAGATTGGAATCAAGCAGATTGCATAGGAAAGAAAGGCCAGCTTATAATTAATAGCAGTAATAAAAAGTAGATTTTGCCTTTGTGCTGTTGTAGCAAAAAACGTAGTTAGAAGCAAATAGGCATGATCAATGTCACATGATCCTGAATAATCCAAGAATTAGGGACATATAAAGTTTTGAGGCTGGAATATATGGCTTAGTAGTTATTAGAAAAACCTATTGTCTCACATGTCTTGATTCTGCAGTCTTGGAACCCTACTATCGAAATCTCCAGCAGTCATTGGTAGAGAGGCAGAATACTTCCTGGACAGGTCAGGAATTCATCAGAGGGCAACACATGGACACAAAAAACCTCCATGTAGACGTTCCTCCATGTGTGATTAAATGTGACCTATATAAGAAAGTGGTATTTAAAATTTAAAATCTAAAGTCCTCAGGGTTAAAACAGGAAGGCTGAGTGCACAACACTTAGTTTTTTTGATCAGCATCGTCTCACCTTAAACTCACATTCAGCGCAAGAAGACATTGTTTAGCATGATCACAGCAGTCACTGCCTGAGTAGCCACCCCCTAGGTATAAGACAGATTAAACAAATGGGCTTTGCTGCAATGTGTGGGTTCCTGCTCTTTTTGTTGCAAAGCTCCTGTAATGAGCTGCGTTCTGAAGCCTGGCTGTGGGTTTCAGTGGAGTGGCCTGACAGATTGTGAGGGAGCCGACAGTGGAGGGTTGTAGCTAGAGAGAAGACACAATCCACTCACACCCCCGGGCTTTTCCATTATCCCACTCTTTCTGGATCATAACACACTGAGCTGCACGTATGTGTGCCCTCAATGTTTAGCTGTAATTGCTGATGTGTGCATAGGATACCGGCTTGTGCCACTTTTGTTTCTTTAAAATCTTTTCATTACAGTTAAAATTTGTTTCATTGTTATCAACTGAGGCCCATGACAGACTCGTCTCATTTTGATTTAACCAGCGCCTCTGGTCCTGGGAAACAAAATCAATTTTTTTCATTGTTTATGTATGCCAAGATGAAATACTGAGCCATCTCATTTTACTACGCATATTGAAAATCGCAATTTAGGTCACTGGAAAAGCAAATTTACTGAAAGTTGTTCACAAATATGTATAACAAGTACAGAGTTTCTCTTTTCTGTGTTATGATGTTAGTACAGGAAGTGGGGACTGATTGGGCAAGCTGCGTCATAGGTTTGACTAAGGCCTCCATACATGGGTTGTGCTTTACCTTTACGCCACCAAAACTCCCAGCAAATGTGTTTTAAAGCAATTTTAAGTTTACCTTAGCAGGAGATACAGACTGAAAGAAGGAAAAGACTTCTGACAGTGGCTTCTGATTGAAAAATTTGCACCTCTATAAGTTTCTAAATGTCTCGGAGGAACATTGTCTTCAGTGGTGCCATGTAGCTTTTTTGTTCTTCATGGTTTATATCAGAATGTGGTTCTGAATTTTGCCATTACTTTATCATGTATGTTTTTATTCTACATTAAAATAAAACATGCAAGTAAAAAGCAAGTCCCTTTTGAAAAGATATGTGTTTCAGTTGTTTACAGCATTACTAAAGTAATAATGTAGTGTTCAATTATTTTAGACCAGGCATTTGCTTCCATTGCATGTAGATAAGTTAGCATGAGGCAAACAACACTTGCATTCCAAATTATCAAAAGCCTCACACAATCTCATCTTTTTCTCACATTAAGCCTACACGGACTCCACTGAGGCCCCTGAACATTTGGTTGACTGTGTGTGCCACTGTTTTACCTCTGTACCTCCCTTGGTGCAGTCAAAGCCTGTATACTCGGTGTGTGTTTTGATAGACACTCCATGTCAGCGGCTGTGCCCTGGGTCAGCGCACGCCTTCTCTTTCTCACCCACCGCACAGAGTTGCAGCTGTCTGTGGCTTCACAAAGCGATGGAGTAATGAGTCCCATGACAGTCCAGTGGAATAGGCTCTGAATAGGTAATGATGGAGTCTGAAGGTGCTGGAAACACTGCCAGCGTCTGATCGGGGATTTTAATGCAGTCTTGAAATGTTCCTTGCTCTGGTTGTCAGTGAGAAAATCCAGCATGCACAGTACATGGTAACGGAAATTTATTGTTTAGTTCTACATCCCTGTATTGGATTTGTGCTCCCTATTCAAATCAAATCATATTCCAGGCCCTGTACCTGATTAATGGTCCATGCATACTGTAGTCCCCATGTGTGTATTCTGTTTGTGATGCTCAGCCCATAATAACAGAGTCAGACAATATTACAATGACTGCTTTGCTTTATATTCAGAGTTGGTTTTAGTGCAGACAACACCTGACTGTCTAGCTGGATTGAGGAACCACAGCTGACATATTCTTTGTTACATTCCAATGACGTAGATTAATGTGCTGTTCACTGCAGCTCAGATGATGCGTCTGTGGATCTCTGAGGTCCACAGCTTTTTCTGCCTTTTTGTCCACCTGCCTGTATGTTATATTTTGTCACGTACGTATTTATGTATTTATGCTCAGAGAGCTGCTTGCTGATAGCGCCTGAGGCATAATTAAAGCCCGAGAGTAAAAGTGTTAGAAAAGTTCTGGGAGGTGAAAGAGAAACGGAAGAGACTGATGAACAGAAATAGACAATCATTTTCTGCTTCTTTCAGCTCCTGGGGGTCTGGACCCAGAGCGCTATGTCCTTCTATATCATCTGCAGTATAAGGCAAAAAGATAGGCCTCATATTATAATTTATGGCCTTTATTCTCATCATATATCAGCTCATTTTCATGCCATAAAGTCACCTTTGTCATCCAACTGCTAATGAAAGTTATGACAATTGATAGGTATTTTCCTTTCGAACCTAAATAAAAGAAAGAACCACAGACAACGTATATGAATTTTACGTTGAGCTTTTGCAAAAGGAGAAGCCTCTGTTACTGCTCCTCCGAGCAATTCACAGAGAGTTCTGATCTGCTTCCACATGAGCTCCTGTTTTTATTGTCAGAGAAAAACAGGCAAGGGGGCAGTCAGGAAAAACAACAGAGGTCGTAAAGCTTCTAACCCAAACAACTAACAACCCAGTTCCAGATGTGATATCTGATCAAAGGTCTGAGCCCGGTTCAAATCTCGGTCAATACTGTCAATAAAACAAAATACGACTGCTCACAGGTAGTTACTAAATTAGGAGGTGTTCTTGCAAAAGGATTTAAGGTCTGAGAAACTCAGTGTTAACTATTTCTCGTAAAGTTGAACAGACAGTAGTGACCTCCATACACACATAAGGAAGAGAACACTTAAAACAGAAAATCACAATGATCTATAGGCTGAATGTGAACTAAAGAATAAAATGATAATACCAAAAAATATCTAACAACAATTGCATTTCTTACTTTACAAAAACGCGATGGGTGTTATTAGCTTCTTTCTGCAACTGCAGTGAACTCTTGGTTTGCTCCTTCACTCTAAGTGAAAGCAGTCGAATGGAAGGTAAAATTATTTTTGAACAAGCATCACTTAACCCTAGGTTTTTTTAATGTCAACTTATTTTTGCTTAAGAGTAAAAAAACTATTGTATTACAAAACGTTATTGCAAAAAAAGTAGACAAAGCTTTTCTTTTGAAATGCCATGCTACTAGAATCCAAAGATACTTGCTGCACTAATAAGCAGATGATATTATAGCTGATGATTATGTCCAAAATGTGTCACTTTAGATACATTTTTGAAGGTAGCCAGAAAACAGAAGCAACAGTAAAATATCTAATTTGGTCAAATATATTTAATTTATTGAATCTTATTTTGTACAGGTTAGGTAATGTAATCAAACCTAGGTCTTTTCCTACCTCTGGGTGTCTGGGTTTCCTTTTTTGATCTGTTTCCCTAAAAAAATGTATCTGAAATAAATGGAATACAAATTATGTTAATCAGAATATTTCAGAAAAGCTAATATTAACATTTACATTAATATTAACATTTAGCAAAACTTGTTCAAATGAACTTAAAGTAGTACAATCTAGGGCTGCACAGTGGCGCAGTTGGTAGCACTGTTGCCTTGCAGCAAGAAGGTCCTGGGTTCGATTCCCGGCCGGGGTCTTTCTGCATGGAGTTTGCATGTTCTCCCTGTGCATGCGTGGGTTCTCTCCGGGTACTCCGGCTTCCTCCCACAGTCCAAAAACATGACTGTTAGGTTAATTGGTCTATCTAAATTCTCCCTAGGTGTGTGTTTGTGTGTGAATGGTTGTTTGTCCTGTCTGTCTTTGTGTTGCCCTGCGACAGACTGGCGACCTGTCCAGGGTGTACCCCGCCTCCCGCCTGGAACGTAGCTGGAGATAGGCACCAGCAACCCTCCCGACCCCATTAGGGACAAGGGTGCACAGAAAATGGATGGATGGATGGATAGTACAATCTAGCCAAGGTAAGATACGTGCTAGAAGCCTTCACTTCCGAAGATACATTTATTTTGATGAAGTGTTGCGAATGTAGCAAATTTTTAATAAATACCTGCACTATAATTATATATGTATGAATGATCTGACATCTCAGTATCTTTGTTATTTATTTAATCATAAGATTGGACATTTTAATTAATCATGTTTGTCGTGCAGTAACATGAGCTTCAAAAAAATGTGTATGAACACCTGCTGTATCTGGCAATCCTGAGAAGGGAGGGTGGGCGGATGAATCAAACAGTTAATCACCGACAGGAAATATCTTCGTCACTTTGCTATTTTTTAAACTTCTGTGCCTCTTATCTTTCTACTGACACTAAAGACATCATTACCTTGAGACATCTGGTGCTGCTCTGTATGGAGAGGTCACAACCTTCTCTTGAAGGGTTTTTAATCATAGCTGCAAGAGACCCAAACATCTCGGCGAGACTTTTCAGCTTACGTCAGCATGATCAGCAAAAGGTGCAGCAAGCAAAAGGAAGAAGAGGAGGAAGAAAAATGGTGAGGGAATGCATGAAAAGACCTACTCAGAAGCTGTCAGCCATAAATCTTCAAACTTCTTCACAAATTGAATGACTGCATAATAGCTTTGGGGGTGAGGGTGGTTATCACTTCCTCTCGGTCTGTTAAAAGCCTGTCTGGTGTGGTCTTATAGGTGTGGATTGTAATGTGTCTCTGAGATGCTCAGACACGCATACAGGTGGAGTTTTTATCTGTCTGAGGAGGGTGCTGGAAGGGCCAGCTGGTAGGGTAATGAACACAGTGTACAGGGACCCATTGAGTTACTTTACACCACTGATTAAGGATAACAGAGGCAGGGAGCTAACTAAACTAACAAATTCACTTTGCAACTCTATACTGAGCCGCTTACAGACTCATGCAAATACAAAGATGATCTTTATCCACTGCTGGCAGTCCCTCTAAAGCTGTTTGTTATGTGTCTTTCATACACCCCCAAACATGCGCACATGCACGCCCCCACACGAGCACACACAGACATCTCAGTCTGTAGTTGCAGATATGGACATTTTTCATTGTCAGGAACTTGCTTGAGGAAAAACAGCACAGGTATGCTCTGCTGATTTCAGCAGGATTGGGATTTAAACATCATACCTGCATGGCATTGTTAGTGGGAGAGCCTCTTTACTCTGCTTGATAAAGCCATCCATAAAAATGTAATTATTCTCTTTAGTGGGTTTTGGCAGCTGGCGTTAGGCAGCAGTGGTGGGCAGTGAAGCTAAAATCCCTTTGGGGTATTAACAGACTGGGGACACAGCACATTGACCCCCGTTACATTTGTAGATAAGACTCGGGTCAAACCCAGACAACAACCACCATGACTGAATGCATAAGTTATTGTGAGCCAGCATTAATATTGAACCTTTTCTATAGCTATTTTATAGAAGGGCCGTGAAAAGAAACTAGCTATTTGACAGTTATTTTGATAATAAACTAATAAATAAGGCACAAGTATCATTTTCTGTGCTTGAGTACAAAAAAAAGTAAATATGGCTGCTGCAGCCACAATGGATGAAGATTTATTTTGTGGTGGAGAGCCACATAATTTTGATTTGCCTGAAAAATGTTTTTCTGTCAGAGATACCACTATGTTAACCCTATTTGTTCTTCATAATCGACAGGATCAGATTTATAGACATATTTATCAAACAAACAGGTTCTAAATGATGTTGAAAAATTATTGGTAATCTTGATATAAGTTCATTATCATTACTATGCTGTTTTTCTAGACTCCTGCTTCCACTGCCTGTGCTCCAATTCAAGCACTGTCCTGTAAACAAACAGGGGTTGAATACCAGATTTTGTCTTCTTTTTTCCCTTCGATTTTAAATATTTGTCATTGACAATTTCCACCACACTTTATTGTTGATTAGCAATTTTAATGCTGATTGTAGCCAGTAGTCACCCCAGAGAGGCTGCACCTAATGCTTCTATTAATTTTTTAAATACATGCATGTTTATAGTAAATTTTTCAAAAACGTGCAGAATTGTTTAGTGTTGTCTTCTCGACACTGTGGAAAGATCTATTGTTTTTTTGAAAAGTAATTTTTTTAATTTTCCACTGTTTTTCGTCACCAGGTTAAAATTTCTATATTTTGTCTCTTGATGCATGTCTAGTTTTTCTTTAGTCTTCTAATATTTAGCACCTCCTGAATGCCAAAAATCACTGATATTGAACTTGAATGTCATCATTCAATTTCACCTTTTTGTTTTGTCAACTTTTAGTAATTTTGAATTAATCTGCCAAAGCATCTAAATCTTAAAACTATTAGAAGAGTTAATCTGTCCATGTCTATGTATTACATAAAGGGTTCAAAATAATTTCTAAAACTATTTTTCTGTTCTGAATTTCAAGTTTAATTAATTCCGAGTGTGTTGCAATGGGTAGTACATTAAATAGTCAGGCAAAGTGAATGCAAAATAGAAATCTGCAAAAAACATGCAATCCAGGACAAAAAAAACTAAATCCACAGTGGGCAATAATGTCAACAGAGAATAGAACTACGGGTTGTGTGTTTATACTGTATATACCAGAAGGACAGAGTAGATTATCTAAGCTAATTATATGTGCACTGGGATGTTTAATGCTGCATTTACATCAAGAAGTCTGAAGTCAAGTTCATGTCTTTTTAGGTCAAGAACTGCTCAGCTACAAGTCTAATTAAACTAACAAAAAGTGACTCATGCATATTTTTCCTTCAACGGTTTACATGAGATCTCTTTTTACAGTTAAAAGCTTCACATCTGGTGGGGACGAGGTGAAAAAGAAGCCAGAGAAATCATCATAGTGCCCCCTCCTGATTTCCACAGCCACTGCAACTCTTAATCAGCTCCTCTCAAGTTAGAAGTGCTTGCAAAGTGACTGCAACTCTGTGAGTAATGCTACTCTGCAAAGTTAAAATTTTAACTTTTTGTAGAAAGGAGAAGGGGAAAAAAAGAAAAAAACTCCACAGAATAACTTACATATGCCCTTTCCTGAGCCATTGTCTGAAGAGAGTTTTGTTCTGTAACCTTTACCCGGTGATATATGAGCTTAGAGGAGTGGCTGTAGGCCGGTGCATCCATAATGTCAGAGAGAAGTCGAGGACAGCACAGAAGGGGGGCAAGGAAGCCATAAACAGAACCGTTATCTTTCTAATTGCTTTTAAATAATTAAAAGACCCAACTTCTGTTCACAGAAGTTCCTTTTCTTTTTGCTTTCACACGTTACTTCATGTTTACCTTTGAAATTTACATAGAAATATTTCAGGTAAGGAAACAATAACTTTGATGTAGAAAATATTGGCATGACTTTGTGAGATTTTGTTTTTTCAAATTGTGTTTAAATTCAATTTTAATCCTCTGTAGAGGCAACTGATTGTAGCTGTGCTGCTATCTTGGCATTTTTCCAACCTAAAATCAGTGGAGTTAGATGGAGCTAAATAAGAGACATCTCTCTGTGAAATAGACAGGCTCTATGGCTGAACATGAAAGGCAACATTTCTGGGAAAAGGTTTTGTTTGATGCACCTTGTAACTGTTTTTTAAGTCGCTTTGATGGCTTCATTTATAAGACTTTAGCACAAAGTACAACGGCCGTCATGTTTGTTTTATCATGAAGATACACTCACTGATAAGTGATACGAAAACGACTCACCTACCAGGCGAACACGCAGCCACAGCTATAATAGAAGCTTATCATTCGGAGGCAATTTCACACCAGCCTGCCCCTAATTGAACAGTCTGTTTGTAACACTTCTATTTTCCCCTCTCCGCCCTCTCGGCATGCCTGCGGGACAGGCCTGAGAAATGACACTCTTTGCGTCTCATTGAGCATCCTGGAGCTCAAACAAAGCTCACGGAGCAGCACGGCAGGGCCATGCATGGCCGCCTTGACTCATTGCCTCTCCTCCCTCTGCTTATGAAGGAACGCAGCTGAAAAAAGCAGCAGCAGAAAGAAAACAGTGGGCGCGGATGGACCTGCAAGATTCTCTTCTGATGGCCTGTCAAATCGATTCTGCTGAATGGAGTATGAATCTATTGGGATGTTGCTACGATGTCTCTATGAAGAGTAATATCTTTAGTTTTTAACAAATAGGTTCCAAAAGCTATCACAGTACAGACCATTCTTAATTAATGTTTCTCTAATTGGGAAGTTGTTGAAGGTTCATAAGCAAGAGAAGAGGAAAGGCGGGAAGTCATGAAAATGCTTAATTGGTCAACTGATTGGCTAGCGCTAATTGAAGACAAAGAAAACCAGAGTGACAAAGTGGGAAAAAGAGGAGCAAGTACAGGCACAAAGACAATCCGAGGGTCTGCTGCTGCTGACGGGAAAGGAACAACACTTCTGTTTGGTGTGAGATGTTGTTCCAATTAAAACCACTGAGGATGTCTTTCTGTTTACGCTCTCTATCTCTGTGTCTCCCTGCTTAATTACTGCCAGAGTTTTGAACAATCAGCTTCTGGAAACAAAGTGGACATTGTGTTCTTTAATGTAAAGAACACAAAAACTAAGATAAAAGGGAATTACATTTTTTTGTTTGTCGAAACTCTCCCTCCCTCTGATTGCAGCTGAAACGTGACGGTGATTAAACTGATAAAAAGAATAGCAACTTTGATCACATCCTGCAACAAGTTTTCTCTCAACTTTAATACATTTCTTCTGTTCTTAAAGCACAAATGTAAAAAAAAAAAAATGACGTGGTGAGTTCTGTTTTTCTGAAGAATATCAAACCCTCTGCAAAACATTGCAACAAAACTCAAATTATGGTATGTCTAATCATAAAAGCATTTGTTCAAAATACAACAAAATTATAATTTTAAGAAAATTCATTTCTGAGGACTTTCTTCCAAACTTTCTTTTAGCTGGTTACTTTTGACTCGTGCGATTTAAAGCACAACACCCTTTTCTAGACAAACACCAAAACAACAACCACAGTTAGGAAATAAACTTATTGTATTGTTACTGACCACTTTTTACTCACAGTACCTGTGAAAATCCACATTAAACTGGCCCACATTATTGAAGAAGTTATTTTAAGAGTTATTGTGCTTATGTTGGCTTCCCATTCTGATGGTGTATTTAATAGAAATAAAGTTTAGCATATCCAAGTTTATGCATTTGGTGCCAAATGTGAAAATTATATTTCTATGCTATTCTAATTATGTTAGAATTCCTTATGTTTCTAAAAAATAGTATTCATTGATCAATGGGATATGTTACTTTGAATATTATATACATTGAACTTGCATAATCAATGAAAAATGAGGGCTATTCAAAGTCTTTTGGAAGTTAACTACACTATCTCTAGTTAATAGATCGAGAGCCAGGAAGAACAAAAAAGTATTGTACTATTCTGTTTTAGGATGTAGAAAAACCAATATGATTTGAAATTAGTTGGAGAGGGGCTGCAAAGCTGCAGAACTAGAATGCAGTCCTCATTGACTTGTGCTTTTCCTACACTCTGCAATAACAAGAGCTGTTGTGCAACAAGGCTACTCTTTGAAATGTAACAACTTTAAATGGCACAATCTCAGACTTAGGAAAGCTCCAACTAAAATCTTTCTCTTTTTGTTTTCTTCAGTTAGTACAGACTGTACTTATGCCATTACAAGCTCAGAAAAAGCTACAATTTTCATTTTATTCGGTTACGTTCAAAAGCAGAACTGAAAATTTAATTTAAATTTATGGAGAGAGAAGTAAAGAAAAGCAAAGCAAGTGAAAGAGACAGGATCAGACCTAGAAATCAAACAAAACCTGTTATAAAGAGGAAGTTTGTTTATCAATAACTTTTTTCATGAGGGTAGATTTTGTAAAAAATTTGTAAGAATCAAGTGGTGGGTTATTGGCTACTAGCTAATATGGTAGACAAGGCAAATAAACACTGGAGAGAGTGGAAATGGTAAAAGTTTGGTTAGCAATTTGGAAAATATAGAGGAAAACATTCAAAATTAATTAAATGAGCACATTTAATGCAAACTGATAATTGAAAACATTATGAGTTTGCAGAACCCCCAGCATCAATCTGGTTTTCAGACAATCTGAAGTCCAATAAAAGCATTTCATTTTATTTAACTGTTGTCTTTATCTTTCCCAGGATGTTTTCTGGCAATAAATTCTTGATCAGATTTATCCACACATGGAGGAGACAATTGTATTGAGTCAGAAGCTTTGAAACGCCACTGCACTTAATAAAGTTAAAATGTAAATTAGAGCCTGCAAGTAAACTGTCAATGTGTTTAATATTATGAGAGTCTCAGTAAAAATCGTATTAATACAGTTTCAGTTGGGTTCTGGGAGTTTATTTTTAAGTCTGTTAACAGCACACCACCATTAATCATTACCATCTGCTGACAGCCCGAAGATGGTGCCAATTATACAGAAGCCACTGCTGTCTCAATAAGGTGACGAAGATGAAAATTAGACTTTAAAATTTGCTCAGCTAGATGAAAATGCACAAGAAGAAGAAATTTCTTTTTAATTCCAGCATTTGTTGTCTTTTACTATTACTTCTTTTCAGTGTGTTCACTGATTACATTAAGCCACAAAAGCTCAGTCTGTCCCTTCCCAGCTGCTCTGAATATATTAAGAGATTATATCTCACAATTATTCACTTTACTCGTCTTCTTTTCTCTATCATGCTCAACCACCATGATTTTGACCTCAACCATCTCCCTCTCTTCATCTCCTTTCTTCTGGCATCCTCATCCCCTTGTTCCTGTGGCTGTCTGGGATATGATGAAGTGCGCATATTGAGAGACACTGGTTCCCATCTTCGTTTTCTTTTATCTACCCTCTTATGGAGTGTCAGTGTTATTAATGCAGACCCTCTATCTACAAAGTGGAGAGAAACTACAGAGAGGGACAAACCGGAGAGAGCGAGAGACGAAGCATGGACTTCCAGTAACAGTAAATACACAGACAGGAGCTGGAGAAAAGGACGAGTGTGTCTCTTCGCGATTTATCATTCAGCGACAAATAAAAGGTCAGAGAACTTTTCAATGGGTCCTGGCAAATGACTGAAAATGCAAAGAGTCAAACGTATTGTCAAGAAAATCCGAGCTCATCCCACTTCCCCATGCTGGAGAATTTAGTTTAACAGTAATAATAAATAAAGTTATCTTTAAAATGAATCACTCAAGTGACATCAAGGCCCAGCAGTAGACTTAAGTGTCAATAAAGTTAGTTTAACAGTAATAATAAATAAAGTTATCTTTAAAATGAATCACTCAAGTGATATCAAGGCCCAACAGTAGACTTAAGTGTCAATAAAATAAATCTAGTTGTGTGTGTTGTTTTTGTCTCATGCAAACTTTGCTTTAATTCTACTTTTTTCTATCTAATCATAAGAAATCATAGTCAGTCAGAGAGATTCATGAAACAGGAAAAGCAGGTTTCCTGGAAAAAGAGGAAGTTTCCAGCCTGCAGATTTATAAAAATAGCTGAGACTATTCCTTAGTTTAAAGGTAAAGTTTTAAAGAATGAAATCTAAACATTATTAGTAATTGGATAAGATTCAAAGTAAAATACTTATATGAATATTGGTTTACTTGTAATAATACTTACACTTATATTTGTGAGAACACCTACAAGAAAAACAAGTAACTGTAACTTTAGTAGTAAATAATTAGAATCATGTATTATTCTTGGTTTCTTTTCAGAAAAACATCTGTAATAACTCACATTAAGATCATAATAAGAGTAACTAATAAGTTATGGTTATAAAATCATAAATGAATGATAGATCAGAGAAGCTGAAGAAAATAAATGTGATATAAGTTATGGTTATAAAATTATAAATGAATGCTAAATCAGAGAAGCTAAAGAAAATAAAATGTGATATAAATGTGATTTTGACATTGAACTTGAAATGGTGTAAAAGGTTGTAAAACTGCAATTAAACATCACTGATATGTTGGAGGTAGATGGTAGGTGAAAGGTGACAGGAAGGGAAACAGGGGAACTAACAGGAGAGCAGAGATGATCAGCACCTTATATGGAAACAGGAGGTTGAGCAGCCCTGAGACATTGGCACAGACATCATGACATGATGTCTCTTAAGACAGTGACGGATATGAGATCATCTGTCTAAGCAGACAGATAAACCCTATATAAGGTGGGTGCAAAAGAGGAACCTTTTGTTGGATCCTCCGGGCAGCTTCGAGCCAAGATCGAGATGGACAAAGAACTCTGCAGCTGAAGAAGAGCCGGGGCCACGGAGCCGGAGACTGTCCTGCACATGGAGACCAACCCGTCTGGCCCACAATCTGTGGCTTCGAATCGCACTTCTCTCATCGGCTGGGTTCTGACCCCAAAGACAAAGATGAAGACAAAGACAAGGAAGAAGAACTGGTGCCTTTTTTCCTGCCAGCACCAAGTCCTGTGTGACCTCACCATCCATGCGGAGAAGAAGTTCATCGGACCTACAGAGATCCCTGCCTTCGTCGATCAACT
Organism: Xiphophorus couchianus; assembly: GCF_001444195.1. Lineage (NCBI taxonomy): Eukaryota > Metazoa > Chordata > Actinopteri > Cyprinodontiformes > Poeciliidae > Xiphophorus > Xiphophorus couchianus. The sequence goes on from NC_040247.1 coordinate 10,501,677, forward strand.
TCCTCCTCCTGCTGCCGCACCTTCTTCGTCGTCGTGCCAGGTCTGGGGTTCGAGACGCCAAACTCCGTCCGTCTCGCTCTAAGGTTCCTTTTTTAGTACTCAGTATCAGCAGTAGGGAAAGATAGACTAGATGATTGATTTTACTTATTTGATTATTTCTGCTACTGAATTAAGCTGTACTGACCCTTGCAAAAATGCCTTACTAATAAAATATTTAGCATAAAGAAAATCTAAAGATGTTGTGGACATTCAGTTAATGAGTCACCTTAAAGTTCTTTGATGGTTGTAAAATAGCTGTGATGTTTGATTCTGGAGAGGAAAAAGTGGAAAATGTTTTTAGGTTGCTGGTAGCCCATATTTAAAACATCATCCTTGGGACTCGACCGAGTCACTAAAACCTACCTGGTTCAATAACAAATGCAAGTTGCAAAATAGAGAACGAGCGACCGTTAACAGGTGTGCTCTGTGAAACTAGTTGGCTGTAGGCTGCTCAGTCTGGCTAATTCACAGGGGGAAGAAGGGTGGGACACCTGGATGTAGGCCGTCAGATAACCAGGCGAATCGTTTCTCGAAACCAGCTTAAACAGAGTTTACTTCAGTTCTGGACAGGGTAAATCCCAGCAGATTTAGGAAACTCAACGTACCCGTTAGACGGAGAGCTGGTAGCACATCTCCCCTCTCAGAAGAGGAAGTACGAGAGTGAGAGAGTAGAGACAGAAAGGAGGGGGGGGGGGGGTGTTGCGCAACAACAGTATTCTTAGTTACAATTAACCTTTTCCTCCAAAGGTTTGTTCCCCCACCTCCATCTCTTATCTGGCCCTTCACTCTGCGGTTCTGGTGGTGTAGATTTCTTTGACTTGAGTTGTAAAAAGTTTGTTGTACAAATTGTAACTTATTTGTCTTATTTATTTCAGCTTCACCAGGTTTGTGTAGAGATGTTTCCTTTACTAATGAAAAGAAAAATGTCAGAACTTTGTGGGGTTTTCACACACAGCACGAGTTTCACAATTTATGTTTAATACATGCATGCTCCATTATTTGATCTAGCGTCCCAGTTAAAAGTTGCATATTGTAAAAATGTACTGAAGCTCCAGCTCAGTAGCTACTTCGGTTTGTAAAACCTTTTTCAAAGCCTTGTTATTTTTATAAATATCTGAGCATTTTATTTTAATATTTGTGATACCAACTTTTTGAGCTTATTATCTTCTACTTGCATGCTAACACATCTTAAACGTAATTAAAATGACTTATTGCAAATAATAACCTACAGTCTAACTTTAGAAATATCTTAAAAATGCTAGTCTTCTCAGAGACAACAACCTACATTATTTATTGCTTCAATATGAAAAAGCTAAACAACATATCTGGGCATTCAAATGTGTTTAATGTCAAAACAAGAAACAAACAAGTGTTTCTGGACAGCAGTAAGAGTGGTTGTAATGGGAGCAGAAACTTTCTCTATGAATTCAAAGCTCTTTAAATGCTAAAATGTTGTTTAGAAAATTATATAAATACTGTTATCTTTTTCTAATCATGATCTCCTTCAATAGTTTCTTACATTTAAATCACCATCTGTTCATTGTGCAGTCAGTCAGTTCTGCATAAGTCAACTGGAATGACTCCCAAAGTCGTGATGGAAAAGTTGCAAACAAGTTTAAACATGGCTGCCTTGCCCATAAACAGTGATGCTTGCTGTACTAGTAATGCACTGAAACTAGTTGTTTACACTTTTTGACAGTTTAAAATAGCTTAAAATAGCTATCATGTTTCATATTTAGAGCAATCTATTGCATGTATTGTGTTTTCTGTTTGCTTCATCTGTAATATAATTGAGATGATCAGACATATTGACCCTGTCCTATAATGGGAACAAACATGAAATCACAGTTTGGAAAAATGAAGGTACGAAGAAAATAAGATTTTGGAGAACACTGTCACAAGGTGCCTACTATCTTACCACAGTAGGATAATAAACATGTAACTGGAAATGCCATAAAATACTGATAAGCAGGACCCAAATGCAAGAAAAAGACAGAAAATAGGGAGGTGAAGATAAATAGTTTTTAGCTTAAAAATAGAAATGTATCAATTTACAAGAACAAAGGCTGAGGTATGAATCTAAAATAAAACAATAGGATGCCCTGACAAAGAGCTGACCGAGACGTTTAAGCTGGAGAGTCGATTGCTGAACGAAGAGCAGATGGTTGATTAGAAACTGGGTGCAGCTGTGTGAGAATGTCTGCTTTACATGGCAAAGTAATCATGTCGATTTTTAATCCAATTTTCCCCTTCTGACAATCTTAAGAACACACATTTTGAACAAATGTTTCTGGACTTAGTCAGGACAACGTGAACCTAAAGTTGTCTTTAAAATCTATCCATAAACATCAAGATTGGTTTGCCCACTAAAACAATTGTGTGCAAATCACCTGTTGTGACATGCTTAAAAAATGAAGCACAGTAATAACACATAAGACTGTAAATTTGCTGGTTTACTTTTTTCTGCACTCTATAAAAATTTGAAATAAATTTGGTTGTGAATTATATGCTCTTATGCCATTTTTTAATCATTGATATTCTGTCTAAGCACAGAGATTTGTAAAAACAGTGTAGCTGTTAAGTGCTTAAAAATACCTACAATACCCTTGGAACCACTTACTTTCATCGTTGATAATTAATGGCACTGAGGGAAACTGCACTTCAAACATATTGATCACTGTGTGAAGGATATTATAAATTGTTGATGCAAAACCTCAGATGGCTCAGTGGAATGAAAACAGAATGAAACAGAGCTTTTCTGAAAATGTCAATAAACATATTTAAAATTAAACTTAAGAAATACTCTTTAAAATAAAGTTATTTGAGAATTAAAATTGTCATGTTGAAACACGTACTTTTAGATATAATTTAGGTAAAATGAGTTCTACCAAAACATTTCAATTCTATAGACAATATCTGAAAGTATTCCAGGTAACTATTTAGAAATAATATTTTAACAGCTACAGTCACATTTACTGTATGAAAGAAAACAGAACAATTAAGACAACCAAGAAAAGAGATCTTAAAATTCATCACAGCGTACAGAATTCCAACTATTTTAATATCAGCTATCCTTTAAACAGTCTGCTGAGGTCTGTGCTGCAGAAATCCTGCAGGTTTATTGGGTTATTAATGGTCTCACATGTCCTGCTGTGAGGTTCTTCTCTGCAAGCAGATGCTGTGGTACCTGCTAACTGCATGCTTAGATGAACATTTGTGCAAGGCAGACTCTCAAGCAATGTGCTGAAATCATATCACCACCTGTTCTCTTCAGATCCTAAAGACACAAAGCGACACACTCTCCTTCACACATGCTTTACCTCACTGACTCACTAACACTCCATCTCCAGCCTTTGCGGCCCTCCACTTCACTCTCAGTTTTTTTCCTCTTGTGATTTCAGCATTTTTTTTTATATGAATGTGTGAGAATGGGCTTCCTGTAGAACGATAAGCAAATAAGTGTTTATGCTGACAAGGAAGAATTTAGCTGATGTTGTGATATTTAAGTTTACAGTTTCTTCTACAGAGTGAAAATTATGGTTTTCTCATATACTGTATTTATGACAGATAGGAGAAAAATTAAAGATAAAATTCACATTGACAAACAAATTGCTTAGAGAAATGTTTCTTAAGACTGTTTTTTGACACGATAAGTGTTGCTAATAAACTTTAATATTATATCACAAGGTAGTGCTTTCCTAGAGTTAATCTGTCATAGTCATCTTCATCCTCTGAGGATGACTCAGAGTGGAGACAGTGGACTCAGAACTTTGTAGACTGTCTAAGCGGTCAGATAGCGTGATCCGATCACCGACCCAACTGGAAACGGTTTGCAACAACCAAAGGAAAATATAGGCAGTGATTTGACATGGGCTTCAAGACATAAAACAAATGAAATTACTTGTAAAACTATAGATGTAAATGCAAAACAGCATTGAACATTGTACAAGTATCAACTAACTAAACATAATTGAGTAGTGATGAAACAAAGTAAAGTGGTAGGATAGTTCAGACTAAAATATACGAACTTATTTAAGTATTGTAATAATTTTTTAATTAATGAATTTTTTTATTTTTTTTATTTCATCTTTTGTTGTATGTGGGAGTGGCACAGAAATAGAACCCATCCAACTTCTAAGAATATCTCCTATTACTATCACCTTAATTGTGGGAATTTCCATGTTGGCCTTTGTTGTTTTAACAGTTGGTTATGTGTGAACAGCTTCAGTAATCCACTTTACAAATCTGGACTTTATGGAAGAGTGGCAAGAGGTAGAAAACCATTGCTAAAAGAAAAAGAAATCAAATACATCAGAAGTTTTCCCTCCGTTCTGCCGTTGCACACTACACAATAAAACACATCAACACAAGTTTGTGGTTGTAATCTGATCTGACATCTCTTTCAGTTATTCTTCTATTTTCAATCTTCTCACATTCCATATACAGTTTGCAAATTTTAAACTTAACAGGGAGACACTGCACATATATGTGCTTCATTTACACTTCTTAATCAAAAGCTGAAACTTTTGATAGTCAGGTGTGTTTTCTAGTCGATGTAACTGTGCTAAATATTGGCAGACAGTTCATCACGGATGAGAAAATTTTTTTTATCACAGGTGTTGAAATTAACATTTCTTTCCAATAGTGAACTATGTTATTAATGGGGTGATTTGTCATTACAGGAGACCTAACGCCATAGGAGAAACCTATAATGATAATAATCAGTTCATAAGTGCGACAGTCTCAGTCATTAAAAAGTTGAGTGTGATCCTCCAGCTGGTCAACTATCTGGTCTTCACCTTTTGGATTTTATTAGCTAGTGACACAAAATCAGTTTAATTAGAAGTATTCATCAAAGCTTATGTTAAGGGAAAACATGTACAGGTAATAGCTGCACTGTAACAGAAAGCCCAACAGTGTGAGTACATGAACACACATCTCCAGTGCAATAGTTCAGGGATGTAGTTTAGCAACTAAATTACACCACCACTGCCTTTGACCTATTATGACTCAAGCGCCTAGTGGACAGTGTCATTCCTTGTCTTTTGGACATCTGTAAGGCCACCGCCACAATTGTGTGGCCTACTGATTCAGATTATTTTTGGCTCAGCTTAGTGTCATGATGAAGGCCCTCCGCAAAAGTGTCATCAGTGTCAAATGTGTCCACATGTATGGAAAGGGTCATGGCCACTACAGATGCCTCACAATATTCTTTGGCAATCTCTACCAGTTAACCTGAATAATTCCCTTTGTAAATCCCCATGCAACATGTTATGTAACACTGAATTCCACCTGTTCAGTTTTTTTTCCCTCTGTGATAATTATTAAATGCATGTTGTCTGGTCCAGTATATATATATTAATTACTGAGGAGAGGACTTTAAAACAAATCGGTAATGATGTGGATTCCTTTTAAGCTTCAAAAGGTATTGCTTTTTTTAAGTTTAGTTTAAAACAGGCAGGTTAAAAATCATCTCTTTCTCATGCTTATTTGTGGCTGCAGGCATGACTTTACCGTGGCAGGGCAACAGATGGGAGTGCGTCCATCTGCCTTTCTGTAAATGCATGAATAGTGTGTGTGTGTGGCTTGTGTGTGGGTGTGTGTGTGTGTGTGTTTAAAGCAGTGCAGTGAATTGCTATGTGACCTTTCAGGTGGTGTAGAGGTGGCATCACTGTGACAGTGTGACAGAGCGGGCCTCAGCCTTCCTGTAATGGATGAGCACTCTCAAGGTGAACACCTTCTCCTTTCTCTCTCCTGTTTTTTTCTCTTCCCCCTTCATCCCACATGTCCTCTTTTCCACAGAGACCTGCAGCGTGTGGCACAGCTCCTTTGGTTGTTTTTGACCTATATGCGGGATGTTTTCTTGTTATTCACAAGGATGCCATGGTTCTTCACATTTTGTAGATCTGCTGCACAGTATGTGCCGTATAACTGACAAGAACAGGTGTTACTAAAATATTTACGTAAAGTCAAGTCTTGTGCAAAGTTTAAAACTGCATTAGATATTTAAACTGGGACAAATTTTCAAGCAGTTTTGATTAAAAGGTTCCCGGCATTTTAGAGCTTATTTTAAAAAAAGATTTTCTCTTAATTTCTGCCAGTTCCTTGTATCTGAATGTGATGTGCACAAAAGGTAAACAAAAACTGTTGGACATCAAGAAATAGCTAGAGTCAATGCATAAAATCAGTTGTTCTAAAACACAAAAACAAAGGGACAAAATCAAGCAAATACTGATTCAGCCTGATCAATGCTTCACTTCTCATTTTTTGTTCCGTTTACCACAGAACAAAAAAAATGCCACATTAAAAATAGGTGAAAAAATAAGTCTTGCCTCCTTGAAGTAAAAAACATGGAATGAAGACAAATTCAGTATCTGAGCAGTTCTGTGTCATAAAACATGTCCCTTTTAATTTCTTACATGACCAACAGAAATTGATTGGGAGCATGATTGGGAAATGAATGAAAAATGTTAAGTGGTTTTCAAAATATTCTACAAAAATTGCTGAACAAGAAGATGTTGAAACATATTTTGCAACTGAGTTACAGCTTCAAGTGTTTTGTTTATCTTCATGAGTGTCACACGCCCAGAGACTCTTTTAGACTGGATTGATAAAATCTTTGACCATAAATGTTTAAATTTTGCTATACGGTTTAACAAGGCTATTCTAACATATGAATATGTTGTGATATAAGCCATTAAATAAAGTCTGGTGATACATTTTGGGTCATCATCACTGCCATACTCTCAAAGCTCGTTTTTATTTGAGAACGTAACATGTTCTGTTGTGTCTCCGAGTTAATCATGGCAGCAGAATCTGAAGAAATGATTGGCGTTCCAGTACAGCGATGTATGGTAATGATGTTGAAAAGATTGACTTTAATCCCTCAGAAGGGGGAAGTAAAGATGTGTGGTTTACCGTGGGTGAGCAAACTGTCAGTGTTATGGATCAGACAGGACATGCATGGCAGGCCACTGCAACATGATATTGACGGGTGGCCGAGCAGCCGGCCCACATCTCTGAAAAATGTTCTCGTACTCCAGACTAAGAACACTGTCACTGACAAAACTCTTCTGCTTAGAAAAAAGGAGAACAGTTCTCATAAAACTTGAAAACAGATGACATACACGCAAAAACACATGTAGCATTACTTGATGTTTTAGATCATTTATGTGACTAAAATGATTTCTGTTTGCTGAATGACAAAGAGTAAGACATATTCTCATAGTTTCTATTCATAATTAAAATATTTCACTTGAATTTGGTATAATTATCTTTGTTTTAACTGGAATTAAACATTTTGGATACAATTCATAAGTTTATCAAAGTAGTTTGCGTTAATTTTGAAAAATTTTTTGGTATGGTCCAAAGATGTTCTATTGGACTGATATTGGGGCTTTTATCTGAAACGTTCATTTTGTTTCCCTTAAGGCGCTGTAGCTTTTTTTCAGCATACCGATAAGACCAATGTTAATTTGAAAGGCCAATATGCACCAAAGTTTTAACTTTCTAGTTGATTTCTCGGGATGTTGCCTGGATATTTCTCCAAAATTTTTGTTTCAGAGTTTGTGAAAAACTTTTGAAAAAACTGTATTTAACAATTACTGTATTTAAACTTTATTTAACATTTACAGTGCTCACATTAAAGGAATTATTTGATAAGATGTTCGTGAAAATTGTTTTATCCGCTGGATTTTGAAAACATAAATTTACTTCATCACAACCATCATCAAAGCTTTATGTCAGTTCAGCTTCACAACTACAAAACATCACTTAAAAACATAATTGAATGCTGTGGCTTTGCCTTAATTGTCCAATATGTTAATGTAAATGCCAACCAAGATTAACATTTACACAACTGATATGAGGAATTAGTTACACATATGTGCTCTGAAGTCGTTGAGCTAATTGTCAGATCATTAAATGTTAATGACCCGATTAGGGCGCCGTTCGGTCTACCTCGGCACAGCACAAAAGCTCTTGTCCTGAACTTGGAAACAACAGAGCGATTCAAAGAAGATTGCATTTGTGACAAACACTATTCTCAACTCATCCATCATGCTTGCCAAACTTACACATTCATTATAAAGTTTGCCGATGGATGCAGCTTGTTCTGCTCGACCATTCATTTTTTAGACCCTCTCCAGCTTTCTCTCTCTGCCTGACTCCATCGTTTTTGCCTCTCTTTTGCACACTGTTTGTGCTTTGTGAGTTTCTCCTGTTTCTTCTCTGCGACTGCAGACTGAAAGATGCTGAGCAGCAGTGGAACAAAGGAGGCAGTGCATTAATTAAATACAGCAATTTGCTTTCCTCTCCTTTTTGTTGTGGGGACAGCACTGCTAAGATTGATGAGGCTCTGTCTGAAACACACGGAGCTCACTACATCTACTGTACATCTCAGCCTGAGTGTGATGGAACACCTATTAAACAGCAAGTATGTATTAGAATGTCAACTTTTATATTAAAATCTCTGTTGGTCTGTTTATTAATATTTACTTTAATTTATTAATGTTTTGTCTTCTCCAGAGTGTGAGTATATTTTTTTTCAAGCCGCAAACTGGTCCTGAAATTGCTAATGTTAGCAAAAAACAAGAAATAAGAAAGGCAGTTAAAAATCCAATGAGGGTTAGGTTAATATAGCACAGAAATAATTGCCAATGCACCTGTAGCCGAAAAACACATTAACCATTCCTTTTTTTAGCTATTGTAAGAAGGTCAAAGCTGCACCAAAATAATCTGTTGGATAAAGAAAAGTAAAGAGTTGAGAACATTTAAAACTGTACTCATCTTCTGCTCTCTCTTTGTCACCATTGTTAGGCCCTGTGTAAACGACAACAATTTCTGGTGAAAATGGAAAAGTTTTGTTGCGTTTGTACTGTACATTTACATGAAACCACCAAATGTTTCTTCTGACAACGGCACAGTTTGAGAACGGGTTCCAGAGTGCAATGGTTCTAAAACGTATCGGTGTCCGTTGTCTTGTAAACAGAATAAATGGATCTTTTCTGTCAGGGAGTACCTAGCTCATGCATAGTATGACGCAAAACATAATTGCTTCCTACAATCCACAGAACAAGAAACTGCTGTGTAGGTGAGTTTGCTCTAGGGTTGAAGGATTGTAAGGCACTGTTCGTGTTTATCACTGCTCTCAACCTGGAGTGTCGGCCAGAACACGTGTTAGCACAGCAGCTCAGCTACCGAACTTGCAAACCAGATATCAGCAACGTTGGTTACAGCAGTGTGCTAACGTCATCACTGCCCTAACTACGGTATGCCTTAAGGGACAAAAGTACCGCTGAACAAAAATCAAGTAATACAAACAGCAGTACTCAACATCAAACTTAAACCATTTACGGGTCTTTTGAACATGCTGACAATGCTGGAGTTATCACAATTTGTGTCCCCCCATCAGATACGGTTTCTCCAGCGTCTCTTCACCGCTCCGCACCGCCCAGGTGGCAAAATACACGCGTGCTTGTTCGGTGATCATAACAAGCGCGCACTTGTTCAGCGCTCTTATCTAGAGAACTACGGACACCGTGAAAGCTCATACAATGTTTGTCAGCGATGTTATCCCACTTTTTTCCAACTGCACCCTAATCAGACACACATAGTGCTTGTTTTCCCCCAATATCTGGTGGAATGGTATCTGCCTTCAAGTAGAACTTAAAAAAAAAAAAAACATTCGCACTTACCTTCAAAGAACCTAGCACCAACCAGTGGCTTGGCGGGGGCATTACACCTTTTCAATGTGTACCGTTACTGTGTAGATTGTAATTAGAATGTCTTCATGCAAATGTGTTAACAGAAATGGAACAAAAATTCAATTTTTGTTGTATCATTGTCATGTATACAGGGCCTTAGAAGAGCAAAAATGCCCAATTCAAACTGTCATGGATCTTGTGATATTGTGGTAAAGTTGTGAAAAAAAACACCAGAGTATTCTTTCAAATCCAGTGAAAAGAAGGAAGCATCTGTGGACCGCATTCCAAGGAGTTTGACGTAATCGAACTGTAAAGGTGGCCTTCGAAGGAAGAAGTCCCTTTGGACACACCCAAAGTTTCAAAAGAATTGTGAGTTGTGGTTGCTATGGTGAATCCCACATTTCCAGGGAAACCGGTGGAGAGGAAGCACACAACATCCTGCAAAACAGAACTCAAGCCTCAAAAGACGCTTTTAAAAGCATTTTTAAAAAGTTCTTCAACTGGTTATGATACGACCTTCTGGTGGTAAAACATGAAGCAATTTTTACATGATAAAAAACCCTCCTTAATATTTAACACAATAAGCTAAGCTGCTTAAACTTTGCATGGTAATATTTAACACAATAAACTAAGCTGCTTAAGCTTTGCATGGTGTTTCACCTGCATACATGGGTTGTGGGGCTTAAGAGAGCCCCGGAATTTTTTCTATTTAATGGCCGAAATGTGATTCTAGTCCATATAGACGTTTTTTTGCAGTGTTTTGCAAACATTTCAGTGTTCATGTTAAAAGGTAGAGTTGCACCCAAAATTCAGTTCAACCTTACTGCAAATTAGGGTATAAACCAAAAAGCTGTTGAAATAAACTAATGTAAATTGCTCAACACGACCAATATTACAAGTGGCTTTTCCAATTTAAACACAAAATTCCACTTGTAAAAGCCACAATGGGGAATGGCGTGGTGACGTAGGGCATAGCGTGACCCATATTTGGAGGCCTTGAGTCCTCAACGCGGCCAGCGCGGGTTCGACTCCCGGACCCGGCGACATTTGCCTCATGTCTTCCCCTCTCTCTTTACCCCTTTCTGTCAGCCTTCTTTTGTATAAGGGACACTAGAGCCCACAAAAAGACGACCCCTGGAAGTTAGAAAAAAAAAAGTCACGATAACTGTCTTCATTACTTGGAAGCATACTCATTTTGCACCTATCTTTTATCAAATCCCATCAGAGGTTTCAATAAGAGTTTGAGCCAGGGATCTAAGATGGTTATTCTATTCCACGCCTTCTTCTGAAGAAATAAAGCTTTGATGGTCTTTAAGATATGTACTTTTTTCACTTTCCTGTTTGAAGATCCAGTGACATCTGAGCCTTCACTTCCTTACAGTGTGATTTCCTCTCCCAGGATTTCTTGATAATTGATCAGTGTACTCCACACACGTGGCACACGTGAAGAGAAAAAACAGCCCAGAGCATCACTTTCTTCATTTGTTTGCCATTAAAATTCATTCAAAATATGGGGCTAAAATTTCTCATAAGGTCTCTGAAGATACTCTTTGACTGAACAGCCACCCTATTCACAGCATCTCTAAGCCTCCTCTGTCCACAAGTCTGTTTCTTTTGTGTCCCTCTTTGACCTCTGGCCTTCCTTTGGTGCCACAGGCTCTTTCCTCCTCACTCTAATTGATAGAAGCAGAGTTAGTTAAGATGTCACCTGTTCACGTCTACAGCCACTGACGGCCCACGCCATGCCGTGCATGGAGTAACTGATGGCTAAATTGGTGTTGCAGGGAGGTCAGGAGTGGCTGCAGGCCCCAGGGAACATTTGACCCCCCCCTGTCAAAGACACACAAGCTCACACACGCACAGGCTTTACACTTCAGCTCGTAAGGCCTAAACTCCCCAATCCATTTACTCCCACAGCAGCTCAATTAACACATAAAGCAAGAAATGCTGCCGCTATAAGCTTTCAAGCATGCACATAATGCACTGTGATTGGTAATTGCATCCATAGTTCTGACCCAACTGTCATGATCAATGGGTGGGACGAGGTGATTAGACGAGACGAGCACCGAAAGCCATTGATTAGATATGTCCGTTCCATAGGATATAGATTTATGAGCCCCTCTGCTGCACAATGAGTCAACCCGATGGGATTTCTTGTGTAAAGGTTACAAAAGGGTAGAGAATCTCTTCCTAAAGGATTTTCATTTCTAACAGGATAGAAATGACCTTTTCAAGAAACTTAGAATAGTGAGGGATGCAGCACACAAGAAATACATCTTTAAAATGTGAGCTAATGGATTCAAGTGTTTTGGCTAAAGGGTGGACACAAATATTTTGCAGCTTCCCTCCTCACTTGTGATGACAAATGCTAAACCTTCAGGAAAAGAGAATGTAGGATAAAGAGAAAATTTTATGCAAAAGTTTATAAAAAAAGGCTCATTATGTACCAGTGGTAAAGCCTACTTTAGTCGAAAATAACGACTTTTAAGCATAGCGAGACCCCCAGTAAAGTGTTCCAAATATTGTAAACTGAATTAACTGGAATCAATAGTCGGCAGCTATTATTGCTGCAAGGATCAAATCAATAGACTATAATACAGTAGAATTGCTTTTGTGGTGTGTTTTGTAGATAATGTAGCTGGAGGTTCATTTAAGTTTGTATACGTTTGTCTGTGTGTGACTATATGGCATCTATATTTGATGTGTGTGCAAATTACAGAATGAATTGTATTTTACAACCTGCTGGAGGACAAATTCATAAAATGCAAGTATATATGCTTTCTATATACACATCATATTAAACTTATAATTTTTTTTTATTGAAGTTATGTGTTTTTGTACCAATCAACAAGTAGTCTACATACATTAGAAAGTAAAAAAGAAAAAAATATATAATTACTATTTCCCAGATGGTAAAATTAAAACTTATTAAAGAGAAGCCAGTTTGACCAAGAACTAATTCAGTTCACAGGTTAAAACTGAATTCATTCATATTCATATTTCGCCTTGTAACATTTTAAACTAATTACACAATTGCAACACAACTTTCTTTCTTCATGAAATACGTGATATTATGCTCAAATTAGGATAATGGTAATTTTACTGTTTAACATTTGGAACCTGGCCTTTGCCAGTTATGATGGTTTAATTTCCTATTGTCCTCTTTGCTAACAAAAAAAAAATATTTTTAACTGGCCATCCTCTCAAAAAAAAAAGCTGCTTTCAGTTCACATTTCTTTCCTTTATTGTCAGAAAGCAAAATTTGTCTAAAATGTTACAGAAATGGGTCCAAGCCTACAAAGCACTACAAAGTTGGGCTTCCTCTTTGGTAAAATCTGCAGTTAGTTTTGACATGTCAACTAACAACACTTACATAAATCAAGACAAAATCAACTGTTTTTTTCATCCATATATTTGCAATGGTCAGCATGCAAATCTAGAAGTGACAGATTGTTACAATTTGCTGCCATCTAATTCCTGTCCACCTGCAAACCCACAGCAGGTCTTACTTTGACCTTGATAAAGGGGGTCATTTGTTCTACAAGGTGTCAATAATAAGGAAATAATAGGGAGATTAAGAAAAAATGAAAGTGTTTGATATCTCTTCTGAGGGAAAGAGGGAGAAGGAGGTCTCATTAATCCTGGGGAACACATCCCAACAATATATCTGTGGATGAAAACTGGCCGTAGAACAGCCCTGCTGTGCATGTGTAAACAAAAAAGCAAGACTGAGCATCTTTCCCCCCTGCAGTTCCTGGTGATCAGCAAAAGTGTATCTCTCGAAACACGCTGTCAGGCAGAATGGATTGTACTTAATTTCCAATAAGGTGCTTAAGAGCGATTCCTAATCATGCCTTTAATTAGAATCTTGTGGTCATTAAGGGGAGATAATTCAGTGAAAAATACCACTGCTCTCTGTGGGAGCAGCAGAGCAGCAGACGGACGAACGATCTGCTCCGAGCACGAACTGATTGCTCTCATCTGTGTAACAGAGGAGTTACTGCTCAGATTAAAAACTGGGTTCATTGGCTTTATCTTTCAAAGCACAATAAGTAAAAGATAGTTTAATTGTGTAGTTATACTTATCTTTTAAGGAAAGATCTAATCTTATAGGTTTTATTTTTAGTTTGGCAATAATTTACGGTAAATCAAACCTGTCTGTGAGAGCAATAACATTATAGGATGCAGAAAAAGTAACAAATTTCTCTTACCGGGCAGCTTATGTTTGAAATACTAAGACTAAGGACAACACATTTTTCTAAATCTATAAAAAAAGAAATCCAATTTGTCTTCATATGTAGTCTTTGAGACATAATGGGCATCATTGTCCCTCTTTGAGCTGAAGGTGAGGAGTGGCTCAGACCAATGTCAGACACTGGTAGAAGGTTGCAAGAAGCTTCTCAGTTATTTTATTAATATTTTTTAACTGAAGGAGGTTATGGACAAATTATTGTGATTAAGGGCTCCTGCCTTTTTCCTCAGTATATATATTTTGTTGGATGAGCAAAACAAGGTTGATTTTTTTGTGTTAACACAAAAGAAATCACTTTCTTTCCCAGATCTAAATTATAAAAGCAAGTTAAACATCAACAGAAGGCTATTTCTTTTGAAAGACTGAATATTTAAGGGAGTGCCAAAAGAGATGTGAAAAACAACAAAGAGAGTGTAAAGGCCAGTGGATGTTTTTTATTCTGAATTTACCACTAAACTGGCATTAAAGATTCAAGCACCAACCAGTTTAATGGTGATTGTTCCTGCTTAACATTTTTTTTTTTCTAATTACTTGAAAAAGGACCTACATCTGGAGGGTTTGGTGCTACAATTCTCAGACAAATCAACTTGTATGCATGTAAGCATAATCTCTCTGGCAAACAAGAGCTTCCCAAAGCCAACAAGTTCAACCCTGTTACATGTTCACAACAAGCAGCTGATTGTATTATCTTCAGTCTGTCAGTCTGGAGAAAACCCCTGAAGCAGAGCAGCTACACTGCGTTATGTTAATTCTGCATAGACATATTTATGTAATCATTTCTGTGTCAGTGGTTCTGTTCTGTTGACTTTTGTTGATCTTGTTTGTTAGGCTTGAGATTCACTCTTTGTGCACATTTGTCTGCTGTGTGTGTACATATACTATATATATATATATAGCTGCGTTTGGTTAATAATCCCCTGACCGTTTCATTACAGTAATCAGGGCTGGGATCAGCGGCAGTGGCAGGATGACTTAGAGCTCGGGTCCTTGCCTCATTAACTCTCGGTGACCAACGAGCGACACCCTCACGACAAATTGGAATTGCCTCAGTACCCCAATTCTTCTCTTTTTCAGGCCTCTCTGCAGAAAATCCAGTGAACACCAAGATCATATCCCTTCCCCTCTTATCTCCCTCCACTGACAATCAGAAGTGACACATCCTTCCTTCCCTGCATTTTTGTATGGTGGTGATTTAAGGTTATTTCTGAATTCTGCAGGGCAAATGTTTCAATGTTTATACTGATCATGTTTGTGTATCAGTGTCTTGTTTAATTTGCATCCATGTAGGAATAAGCTGTAACACCCCTCAATCGTTCATAATTCCTCCAAAAAGCTTTGCTTTCTTGTAATAGTGAAAGTGGTTTGTCAATTTTATCAGGTTGTGTGACATAGACTACTTTTCTACTCTTGTTCATTTCAGAAATGCTTTTGTTTAAGATATACAACTCTTAGTTAGTAAGCATATTTAGTCATGTTTCTAAGTTTTATATCTACACGCAAAAGAAAACTTTGCAGAAAACTACTATAAAGTGTGCATTTCCTATGAAAATGCAAGTGTGAATGCTGAATACTTTTGGTGAAAATGGCAAAAGAGTCTGAAGCCAACTGCTGAAGGTAAGAAATAGTCCATGCAGTGTGAAAACCCCACATAAAAACCAAAGTTAGCTAAAAAGCGAAAACTAGCTAAAATACTAATGATAGCAAATAGGCTACCACTAGCATGCTGGGTTACAGTAATATATTCCATGAAATGTATATTAAAAAAAAAAGATTAAAAAAAAAACCTCATGTAAACCCTAACATTTTAAAAGGACAGAAACGTTCCCCTATTCCTTCTGATAAAAAAGGCGAGTGAATGAAATCCAAACATTTTATGGTTCCTGAGATATCAACAGGAGGAATCGTTTAGCACGGTGACTACAAAAAAAAACATGCTACATGCAGTACGAAAAAAGCAATGTCAAAGGTGTTAAACAGCATAAAAGCTGTTAAACTGCCCAACATCAAAATGGCCACTGCCTTGTTTCCCCCATGGCAGCCCGAAAACTGGATGATTGATTGCCATTAAAAGGCAGGATCTGAAACATCCACTGTAAAAAAACGACATTTTATATTGTAATTCTCAATTCTGCCACAAGGTGGAGCGTTTTCCCTCATGGGGAGCGGTTCTCCCCCAAGTTACAATATTCAACTTTTATTCAATAAAAAGTTGAATATTGTAAAAAGTACGAAGGTTATGATTACCAACAGATATAGCCAGCATTAGGAGAATAGAATAAAAGTTGAATGGTGAAAATAGCACAAAGTATGCAGGAGAAGAAGCGCGGCGAAATTTACGGAGCAACCAGAAAAGTGGAACTCCTACAGCATTCCCACTAATGAATGCCTACAGCATTCACACTAATGAGAGCTTCTGTTTTGCCATAACTTGTTCCTCTTCTTTAGTTCATTCTATGAAAAATCTAAAAAAATGAATAAATAAAATTATTTAGCTTGACAGAAAGAAGTAGTGTTTTAGCAGCAGGAATGTGATTCCCAAAGCGTTATCAGCTGAAAACGTCACACACAGTAGATCTTCAGCTGAAGGTTGATGCTTCTCTAAGAATCTATATAAAGTCATTTTTTTCCTATTTGCAAAGACCTGACTTTCAGACACTGTTCATCTGCTGGAGATGTTTCTTTTAGCTCTGACATTTGTTCTTGAGTGCTTCACTTGTCTTTTTTCACTTCTTAGAGCACCCACTGTCCCTGCCATAAGTACAGCCACTGATTAAAAACTGAGAAAAAGAGCAGCAAAGAACAGAACAAACAAAGAAAACATGTAAAAGATCTTTCAGAAAGCCTCAAGAACTATTTATCAAAACCTTTATCAAATTATTACAAGGACATCTGGCCCTTTTGAAGCAAAAAAATCTGAACCGAATATTGAGACATTCTGGTTCCAGTTCACACCTCATTTGCAGGGCATAGTCAGCCAATGCTTTACCATCAGCCTTGTGGCAAAAATATGAGCACAGTGCAGCACACGGTTGCAACGCTAGCCTTTAATATTAAAGTTCAAATCAAACTGTTGAGTTTTTGAAGTGGAAAAATATGCAATTTGTTTAAACAAAAATATATTGTGATAAGTCATTTCAAATCATATGGAAACATTAGCCTAGCAGCTCAGAAAATATCTCCAAGCAAAGATCCTCAGCAGAACCAGATCCATGCTTGCTGAAGATATTTTTAGCTGTATGTTTGAACTGAGACATTCCTTTAGAAATACATAAAAGCTATGTGTGGTGTAAGTGATGTTTTGATGTGTGGTGTAGGTGATTGTAGTGTAAGTCCCCAAAGTTCAGAATAAAAAAATAAAGATGAAATATCCTGTAAATCGGAGTGACATGCTAATAAATGAAGTGTGAATACTAAGGTCCACACTGCAGAATTGTTTTTTGCTCTCATATGACAAAAATGCAACTTCTTTATTCAGATTTCAACAGCTTACAAAACAATTTAATAAATCTAAATAGAATCATTAACGCTTCACACATTAACCAGAATTAAATACTTGGTTAGGTTATTTTTTTATGAAACAAAACTTTGAAAATTAATACAGGAATAAAATCGGATCCTTGGATTGGGTAGCTCAACAGACTCAATTTTTGTTTTGCATTATTACATTAATATTTAGTAGTTGTCATTTTTTTATCTTAGTTTTTTATGTCAGAGTCTTGTTGCACTTTAATATTGGCTCATTTGTAAATTGTTTAGGTTTTGGGTTATTTTTTGAAACACAAAAACTGGATAACGTTGAAGTTACAATTTCAAGAGTGCACATTATGACTTATCGTTAAAAAAACAGAGCAACTCATGTTTACATGTAAGCAGTTGGAAGAATTAATTCTCCATTTTGTTTTATTCTAAGGTTTAAGCATTTTTTGACTTTTAAACTTAAGGAATTAGGTCTTTAAAACTTTTACAAGTTTCCTTTCTGTTTGAAATTGCTTAAAATGTGATAAACATCCTAAATGTGCAGTGTTGTCAGTTTACCTGTCATGAATTTTGTTCTCCATTAAATCAGTGCACTAATTTTATTATTGAACTTTCATTCATTTCTGGAGCAAGATGCTTTTATTCTACATTTGACCCAGGTTTTATAAAAATGTAGCAATATGTGAAGGATATGTCAAAGGTCTCAGTATATTACTATTTAGTTAGTAAACTTCATATTCAGTCTGTGAAAAATGTTTTGTCTGCTGGTGTGTACTTTGTGAGCGACCCCTCATGGTTTCAAATTCGCTAATTTCTAAATATCTAAACAGACTACCCAAGGCTTAAATAACAACCTGCTGTCATCTCCATGCCCTCAGAGTACCTTTCCTAATCAGCCCCCTCCATGTGCAGTCATACAATTTAATTAGCTGCTCACCAATGTTATCATTAAAATTAATCACAGACATCCTACCAGACACTGATCACACCCCAGTGCTCATTTTATTTCTCTTTGGTGAAAACGGTAGCTTTACAGTCGATGAATCCTTATTTAGGAATAGAGATTTATATACTCAGTATTTAAATTTTGCATATTATGAAGATGCATGAATCAGTGACACTAGGTCAAGCTGCCCCTTCTGCAAACTTAATGAGTTCACAGAGAAGGTGAAAATCTTGTGAATTATCATCAAAGGTTTTTCTTCCAGGAAGTATCCAGCATCTGCAGAGCAGGGAGCCTCTCAACCACGACAGTTCAATGTTAAGAATCGGCTCTGAGTCCCTCTGTTGGAGCTAAATAACCTCCATATTTCCCCGCGTGGCTGACACTAATGGGAACCACGCTGCGTCTCACAACTCACCGCGCTGCCTGCGTGCTCTCACTGGTGCTCAACCTTCTGATTAGGTTGGCGACTGAGGTCATCTTTTCTGTGCTGACCGCAAGTTGTAGAGCAAAAACTTCAATTACCTGCTGGTTGAATGCAATTAGTATCCAACAAGCGTAACACTTACAGAAGCATCAAGTGCTGCCTACAGGGAACGATTGCTGTTTGAGTCTGATTGAAACAATGAGGTCTTCTTGCAGAAGGGTGATAAGAAAGGGAAGAGGCGGGAGGTAATGTTATGATGCAGTCTGTGAGTTATCAAGGAAGACAGGTGAAGTATTAGCCTTCAGGATCTTATCTCACACGGTTCTAGCTCGTTCTATCAGACCTCTCCGATAGTGAGAGCAAAAGATCCAAACTCGTGAAACGTTCATATCTGAAACAGATATGACAAAAGCACAAGTGTTTTTCCTGCCACACAAGCCTAACAGGCTGATAAAGAGAAAGAAAAATCGTAACTTTCATGTCTCAGGAAGGGTCATTCAGCTGTGGAGTAATTGTGTATTTCTTGTAGAAGGTTTGGAGTGTTTGGGATATTTTAAGTTATGAAAAACCAGAGAACTGAAAATATTTAATTGTTTTGTATTTTAAATAAATGCTAAACAGGTTGCTTTGTTATCTGGACATATAAATGTGTGGATACAGTGCAATCATTCACAGCGCTTCACTTTTTCCACATTCTGCTATGTTGCAGCCTGATTCCAAATTATATTAAATTAACCCTCTCAAAATTCCTTCAACATTTGCCAGGAAGATCAAAACGGAACTGTTTCCATTGATCCTCCTTGAAATATTTCTACAGTTTATTGAAAAAAGAAGTTTACAGTTTACAGCAGCAGTAGCGTGCTATGGGGATGTTTTGCAGCAACAAGATCTAGCAAACTACTCAGGATAGCGGGAAAGATGAATACTTTAATGTACAGAGACTTGCTGGATGAAAACCTGCTCCAGAGCACTCTTGACCTTATGAGAGATGGTTCATTTTTCAACAGTACAATGACCCAAAGGACTGGGCCAAGATCTCAAAGGCTACAGAACCACTGTGTGAATGTCCTGCAGTGACTTGAACAGATTCAAATCTGTTCAATCAGACTTGAATCTGATTGAGCATACGTATATATAGAGATGTTAAAATGGCAGCACCAAATGGGGCTTGAGAAGAACTGCAAAAGAAACTACATAAAGATAGGTGTGCTAAGCTGATGGCATTATATTCATGTTGACTTGAGGCTGTAAGTGCTGATGAATGTGGATCAAAAAAGTATTAAGCAAAGGCTTAGGTAAATGTGATTTCTTGACATTCTAGCAAAAAAATCTTAAACACTTTTGATATTGTCATATTGAGGAATTTGTAGAATTCTGAGGAAAGAGACTAAATTAATAAAATATGCCTGTAACATAAGATGTGGAAAACAAAGCACTGTATGCATGCAATAAAACCACTACATATCAATGTTGTGCTGCTTGTTAAACTAAACAACTTTTAAAAAGAAAATCTAAAAATTTCCCTTTATTCAGGAAAAGCCACAGTCCAGTGAAAGTGTATGTTGTCTCTTCTTTCTCTGGTTTCACCTCCGATCTGATCACAATCACTTTCTGAAGTAATTAATGAGGTGATTAATTGCTAGATTGATCCTCTGATCAATAGGAAAGGTCCAAAAGGCTAAAAACTAGAATTCTCAGTAATTACTGTGGAAATAAGAATTAATTTAGATCTTGGGAGAGTTTAGCAGAAAACATGCCAGAGAGAGCATCTTAATTTTTAAAAGTCAGCATTTTGAGCTTAAGATGATTCAATTTACATTATGGCATAAAGTAAGAACTAAGTAAATCAGGTTGCTCTGTAAAGCTCCATTACATCTGTTTTCTTTCGACATATAAGAGATTTTGGTTCTGACAAGAACATTTGAGAATCTTATTGGGACCTGCTATAGCAATGCATAGGAGAGCATTGAATGCCTCCATGCAATGCATGGAAGGCACTATTATTCTTCA
The DNA here is from genome assembly GCF_001444195.1 of Xiphophorus couchianus. Taxonomy (NCBI): domain Eukaryota; kingdom Metazoa; phylum Chordata; class Actinopteri; order Cyprinodontiformes; family Poeciliidae; genus Xiphophorus; species Xiphophorus couchianus. The sequence continues at coordinate 10,522,529 of NC_040247.1, forward strand.
TCACAAAATAACTGCTGCTTCCTTTCACCATTAATGCGGCTCGCACCGCTCCTTCACAGGAGGCCCCTTCAATGCAGGCCCCGTTTAAATTTCTTCAGAAATTTTCTAGTATTACCGGTTAGAAATTTAGTGTTAAGAAATTACTTTTTTTTTTCTGATAACGAACTGTGATGAAGTATAAATCAGATTTTACTTTAGTGTTGAATGTCTGTTTTATAATATATTTACCATCAATGACAAAAAAAAAACATTTTCACTTTTCTGCAAAATTCATCAACTGCACAATTCTTAAGTAGAATAAGATAAGTAGTACTTAAAAAGAGCAGAATAAATATTATGTTTTTTGAACAATAACAACGTTTATTGTTAATCTGTTGCTAAGAGATGAGCGCGTTTTCTGGTAACCAAGTGCCACGATGTGTCACTGATTTTTACTTTAGCAAAAGTAAAAATTACAAGGCAGTGCATTAACATTAGTACAAACATTAGCAGGCAGTGCCTTTTCCCTAGCCTTTTCTCTTAAATAAGCTTTTTAGCTATTTTGTTATTTATTAGCACACTGAATGTAGGATGTCAATGTAAGACAACATGCTAGTGATACCCCACATGCCACTGGCAGCGTTTCGGCCTAGAATAGCATTTTGGCTAATTTTAGCTAATTTTAACATACAGTAGCTACTTAATGAAGTAAGTCCATGTTACTCAATATGCTTGTGATTCTCCACATGCTATTGAGTACATTGTAGCGTACTTTAGCATTGAAGCTAATTTTTAGCAACAGTATGCTGGGTTCCAACCGACTGGCACACTTTGGCAGGCCCTGTTTACATTTCTTCAGAAATTTTCTAGTTGCACAATATTGTCTGCCATAATATACTATCACATGATTTGATGTTGCAAAAATACGCGCTATAGAAATAACCAAGTTATTTCAAAAATTGTTTCCTCGGAGGTTTCATGTTGGCAAAGTCAGCTTCACAAAAGCAAACCTAAAGGGAATTGTGAAAACTAGAAAACCACTTGTTTCAACTTTTAAAATATTGTTCTAAAGTCCGAAACCGTCACTTTTACGATAGCCGTCACTTTTAAAGGATGAGGACTATTCCATTATAATAAAACTGATGCTCAACAACATCATCAATCCAGGCTTTCTGTGAAAAAAACAAATATAGAAGAAAGTGATAAGTTGTTAGGAGCAAAACACCAATCCTCTAGTTTAACAGAAATGTGCAGACAGCAGCATCTCTTAAAGATTGGTATTATATCTTAAACTGTAAAGTGTTTATTGGTGAAAACATGACATAACATAGAGGCAGCAGAAACAAAAAGGAAGAAAGCTGCAGAGGAAGTGAAGGTTTGAAGGTGACCCTGGGACAGGGTTGCTCATTTAGGCAGGCAAGCAGCAGAGCAGTGACAGCTAGCACCTGAGCAGCACTGGACCCCTGGAGAGAAGCACTGTGGCAGATGGAATAAGAGAATTTAGATTAAACAATCCCATGCTGCACAATGTCACCATGTTAATGCAGTTTACTCTCAGAGGTGATGTTATAGCCTACTGCCTAAACGAACGAAAACATGCAATGTAGTTTAAACTGGAATGAAAGTACAGTAATTTTCATATAATTTTCGCTGACTAAAATTTAGGGGTCAATATGTAGGTAAATTAAATCAAATCCATCCATATATTATTTTGCACATGTTTAATTCTGTTCAGAGTGATTGGGGGCTGTTGGACCTTTTCTACCACCCATTTGGCAAGATGTAGTTTACACCATGTAGAGGTTGCAGATTCATGCAGATGCCAAAAAAGAGACTCTCCATCTACACACACCAAACTCAGATTTGAACCCAAGTCCTACTCTAGCTAACTACCACTCTACTTGCCAGTCCAAAGACAAATATGTGACATTAAAAAGAATGACGTAATTAAGAATGAAAGTCAAAGGTTGAAAGATGATTAAATGTTGTTTTAGATCTGATAATAAATTATATGAAGTGTGTAGAACACAAGAATTTACTTTTCATCTTCAAAAGCTGATTTTTTTCAAGTAGCTTCTAAATATCCATGATGTACTTTTATGATTTGCCAGTGTCTTGAATCTCCAGTTTATCTACAATGAAAAGAGAGACTACAGCTCCAACTTTAAAAATTGCAGTAACTAGTCACAAGTGAGCAAATTAACTTCATCCAGGTTGATTTATTCAGTTTATTAAGTTGTCAAGGAATGAAAACCTAGAGCAATCCAAAATAAAGTTAAATAAATTTCAATTACTTGTGACCAGGTTACACAGTTAAGTTGGAGATACAATCTTCTTTTTCAGAGTATAATTGATCCTGAAGCTGAGATGTTCAATCATTAATTCATACTACAGTAAGTGTCTTAAATTATTTGCTAATTTAGAAAAGCTTTTAAAACAGATTAACCTTAAATAGTGATTAATTCCTTTTTTGTAAAAAATAAATAAATACATGGCCACATAGGCTATTGAAAACCTTGAATGCAGTTGAGGGTAGGAGATGCAAATTTTAAACATGGATTTTATCTACAAAGATTTTAACAGAACAGATTTTATTTTTCCTGATGGCTGAAGCACAACATGCTAGCGTGTTGTCCAAAGTCCCCTTATGATTGGCTAATTAGGCCCTTTTGACGACTTACTCCCCAGACGCTGCCAAGAGCTGAGGCAGCTGAGTTCAGGAAATCTCGGAGAGAAACAGAAAATGAGAAGCAGCAAAAATCTGCCAAAATCATCTGGTTTGGTAGCCATAAATGTTTTTGTCCTACACTTTGTGATTTTTAATTTTTGTGTGAAGCGATGCATCCACCCCTCTGACATATTTAGTGTCCCAGTGTCATTGTCGCATAGAGAAGAAGCCTAAAGATAATCAAAAACTTTCTCCATGCAGAAGCAAAGGAACGTAAAATAATAACCAAAGTCTATTTATTTTCCATATTAAATCTTTATTTAACCAGATAAAATATCTCTTTCACAAGGGTGATATGAGTAAGGAAGGCAGTAGCACACATCATGTTGGACAGACAGGACAAATAGGGAACAATAAAAAAAAACAAACATTAAAATTTACATAGCTTTAAAACTTATGATTAGACCATAAAATGTTTCTTCCACCGTACCAAAATATACTTCTCCTGGACCTCCCTCCTCTCCAATCTTACAGCAGATTTGTTTGGGGCATATTCCAAATGAGATGGGTTTTTTTTTTCTTTTTTAGCAGAAACATAAAAATGTATTATTCCACAGGTTTGAAATGTACATCACTTGATAATTTTTTATTAGAATATGCAGTCCTCAAATCTAAACATTTGTAATTTTTTTGTAACGCTTATTTTTCCCCAACATAAAAAGTTACCTCCAAAAAAGGCCAAATAAGATCGTGTAACCTCGATAATCGTGATCGCTCAGTCCAACTCAGTTCTGCGTTGTGTGAATAAGGGCCAGGAGACAGGATGAGATGAATTGATTTTTATCTGTATGGAACAGGATAACAACTGATCAGGAATCAGGTTCATCACAGCGGGTACAGCACCTCGCGCTCATCTCTCATGAACTGGCCAACGGTCGTATTTAATACATTAATATTACACAGAAATACAAAGAAATAAAACAATATGTACCTGTATGGAACAGGATAACAACTGATCAGGAATCGGGTTCATCACAGCGGGTACAGCACCTTACGAGGAATAGTATTTTATGTTAGCATCAAGCTAACATAACATTTTACCAGAGCGTTAAACTCAGTGAACCTACCTCGCGCTCATCTCTCATGAACTGGCAACGAGATATCTGTGTTCAGTATATTTAACACTGCCAACCACCAGGAGGGGGTGCTGTTTCACCCATTACACATGAACCCAAACTTGGGAGTAATGACAAGTGGAATTCTATACAACAGTGGTTCTCAAACTTTTTTCAGTGATGTACCCCCTTAAAAATATATTTTTAGTCAAGTACCCCCTGACACGGGCAAAACATTTTTGGAATAAAAAAGAGGTACAGTGCTGTAAAATCACTGTCTGATTTATTAAAGCCAAACAACTTATATCAGTGAACCTGACAAATACATCCATATTGCAAACATTGCATGGTTAAACAAAAAAGAAAAACAGAAGACGGTGACCACCAGGAAGGTATAAAACCAGTCAAAACTGAAATATGCAAAACGCTGCTAATTTATATTGGTCTCTGTAATGGTACAAAATTAAATATATACATAAATAATAATTCAGTGCATGAACACACATTTATATTTTATCGAACTTTTTACAAACAAATTTTTCCCAAGACTTATTATGAGGAGCCTACTGATTTTTTAAAGATATTTTGAAAAGCTTCACGTACCCCCTGCAGTACCTCCACGTACCCCCAGGGGTACGCGTACCCCCATTTGAGAACCACTGCTATACAACATTAACTATGTTACAATCGCACCAATTAAATCCCAAAGTTCAGCGTCTAGGAGGAAGACAATAACACTTCTGTTGTTGTTGGTTTAACAATGAGTAAAGAAAAAGGGTTTATAATTAATGCATATACTTTTACTGTCCAACTTGAATAAGAATCTAACATTTGCAGAACAATAACCTCATGCAAGCTAAAGTAAACTTGGTTGTATATCAAAAGATACATAACTGTTTTTTGTTTATTTTATTCTTTGTTTTTTCACATAAATGTTATTTTTGGTGCTGGTAAAAACCTAAAAACATTTTTTTCAGGAGACGACGACCACATGTAGAATCCAATCTTGTCTTCACAATAAAAGAAGTCAGAGCGACCACACAGATAACCAAATCCATCTTTACTAGATGGTGTAGTTGAATTTTTTTTTTTTCCACATTTGTCTAATTCTTCATTTCAAGGACATGGTTGCTCTTCAGAGTGTTACGCCTTTTTGGCCAAGTCAGAGAGGCTCTTTCCATTTTGACTGGTCAGTCAACCGTCTGATGTATTACGTCTTCTGATTACCCCCATCACGGTCACTGATAAGATCCCAGCAGGAGCAGGACTTGTCTTCAAGTGCCTGCACTCAGTCTGACTGTCATTAATTCAGCAGCAGACAGCTAGAACATAGGTAGGTGTTTGTACAGCTACTGAAATATCAGTATGTTTTGGTGAAAGATAGCAAACACAGGCCCAAATATAAATCATAGGCTAAAAAAAAAAAGTAAATAAAGCAGAAAAACAAAAAAGAGGCAGAGTTGTAACCTTACAGCTCTGCCTCTTGGAAATAACCAGACGTATGTTTTTAAATCTCTTTGTTTGCTGCTGTTGCATTTGTTGCAAGTAACCATGCTTCTGCGCGATCACTTTGCTTTATTATCACCATCCTCATGCCTTTATTTTATGACAGAGCCATTTCTCACCAAGACACACTCTTCGAACTAATTCATTTTCCAGAGGGAGTATTTATCTTCCATTTCTACACACAAACAGAAACACAATCAGATTTTCTTCCCAATGAAAATGAGGGGAAAAAGGCTTTTGTTTCCAGAGAATGTATTTTAGAAAAAACTGTGGCATATTCCTGATGGTCGCGTTACGCTTCTGAATATAAACAGTCTGCATATAAAACATGATGCTGACTGATGCATTCATTTTCTCTGCCACTTGATTGATTAAATATTGTTACCTTAATGTTTGCCTGTTCATAATATTAGGGTTTCAAACCTTCATGAAGCAATAGTTATTATATAAAAAAACAACCTTTAAAACATTAACTGAAAGAAATTGGTTTTTCAACATTGATATAGTCATGTAGAACATAGCTTTCAAAATCACACTCATATATATTTTTTCTCCAAATGATCACTTAAAATAGATATAATAAACACTTAAAAAAGTAATCTGGTGATTAAATTAGTTGAATAATTCATGCAAATTGTTCCTGTCACAGATAAGGACATCAACCAAGGTAAGTAAATTTCTAATTATACTGATCATAATTTAAACTAAACAGTTTAGTCTGATTTTATCAAACTCTAATTTGATTGTCTAAAACAGTCTGGTTCATTTGGGGAGATTTGAATAGGAAATAAAACTGTTGCGAAAACAGCAAACTCTAGTTTGCCTAAAAACCTATGTCTCGGTTGGGTTGAAGTGAACTCTGGTGCAGTTCAAATGCATATGTGAATGCCAATGCAGACTTTTAGTTATCAGCTCATCTTCTCTCCATCTCACACCAACCTCTCAGGGAACTTTTCTTTCTTCACCCTCATCTCCTCCAGAGGGTTCATCCAGATTTGTCATTTGCTGTCAACATGTCTCCTGAGGCTCGACGTCCCCATGAGCCTCTTCTTTAACTTCCCTTCAGCTGCTAAGTAAATAAACATCCCATCTTTTTTTAAAAGGTGAACCACTATTGTGCTCAAAGCAAAACATTTTAGGAGCTAAGAGGTGTTCTTTAGGAATTATGTAGACTTCTTTTTATCAACTGCTTGATGAAAAGTTAACAGGATTTAGGAAGCTAACATTCAGAACTATGATTTCATGATGTAATTATTTGCTGTTGCACTGTATTTTGAAGAAAATTTGTTATTGATTTTAATATAATGGTTATAATTATGGTTCTATGATCTAACAGTTCAATATTTGTTAGACTCCCTTGCTATCCACTAAGCAGCATCAAGAATCTGACATTGCTGTCCTTTTAACTGCTCCACAATCATTCTTGCAATCTGTGTTTGTTTGGGTTTTAGGGAGGTGATGAAGATAATCAGCTTTGTTTTATGTAGACTAGATATGGAGATTGCCAACTAAACATTCTGACCAGGAGGAAGGAGGTTAGAAATGACACAAAAACTGGTGACAGAGCACACCAAGTGGATGAGGAATAAAAGATGTGTTGCTGCTTGTGTGAGATCATACTTTTCTAAAAATGGCTGTAATATCTCGCAGCTTATTTCAGTTTGGAGTGTGCAAAAAGATTTTATTATTTCTCATGATCAGGGGGCACATCTGTACACGATGACTGCAGAGGGTGAATAAATCTGCACCCACAGGTCACTTTACATAATTGTGTTGTTAATGTTGCTTCCAGGTTTGGCTTAGATCATAATGATGTCATGTGAAACTGCAGATTAATTTGACATCATTTCATCCAGTGTGTACGGGTTAATCCAGTTATTTTCAGTTTGACATTTCTGACTTCCATCATTCCTGTCACATTTCATCTGATTCTTTTACAATCAGGGATTGAACAATTTCCTTAAATCTAACTGATAAGCAGAAATTGTGGAAAATGGGCTTGACTGATGGTTTGATAAGGTTTTATGTAAATGTGATGAAGTAGAAGTTAGACTAAATGAAGGAACAAACTGGCTGCCAGCCAGTAGTTTTACTCAGACAAATGCCAACACTTTTCTGTCAAGCAAACATTAAACTAGAGCCAGTGCTGAGAGGGCAGTCTGTTCCTCAGTTTAGAGAGAAATAACCTCTTTGACGTGTTTTCAGTGTAAATACTCGGTTTTGCTTTCCAGCAAATTTTTTTTGGCTGTGGTTTAACTTTTCACATCTTTACATGATATTTTTTAAACAATCATGATCTTTTTACATGTTGCTAGATGGTTTTTTAGTGTTAATTAATGAAGATTATGTTACTGTTGCAACTGGGAAGTAAGGAGATCATGATCATTGCATTTGGCATATTTATGTAAACATAGTTAACTTATACTTAAAGTATAGAACAGTTTAAATGTTTACAGTCAACCAGATTTTACAACCGTCAGATAATTAATACACCAATCAAACAACTATAGTTTCAACATAGATCCTTTCTGCAGAAATTCTAATCTGTAGAAAGTCATTCTGCAGATTAGAAAATGTCTTCTCAAACTGCAAACTTTAATACTGAGCCCAAACCCAAATCTGTGGTGTTGTTTGCCCAGAGCGTCAAACAGGCTGGGGATGACTCTGATTGCACTTTAATGACTTTCACTGAAGCTACAACTAACTAACACACAGTTAGTTCTGTAGTCCTATTGCTAATTGTGCAAATAAAACCACTCTACTTTTTGTTACAGAGACAATAATCAACAAAATGTGAATTCAGTCAGGGATGCTTCAACTGAGCTGCCATCAACAATAATCCAGAATTTCAATTCTGCTGCAGCTTTTAAATTTTGGTATTGAACATTTGTTAATACTGGAATCAGACAATTTTCTTTTTTGGATTGAAAAAAAGGTATTCATCTGTATGGACTTGTTTAAATCAAATAATTTTACTTTAAACAAAATAGAGATATTACATAAAGTTTTTTTTTTAAAATTATATTTGTTTTAGGAATATTCCACAAACAAACCAAGAAAGTTATCAAATTATTTTTAAATTTACTGAATCATTGTCACATTTCTCAAATGAAAGCAATTCTGTTTAAGCTAGTTAAATGAGGAATAGCTAGTTAAATGAGAGATGACACAAAAAAATAAAGATCAAATTATCCTCCATCAGGTTTAATTGTTTTTTGGGGGGATTTTGAGAATTTTGGAGACCTGGTATTTTCTCTGAGAATATTTGTTGATCACTGGCACCATTCTGCCATTCAGCTGCACCCTGACAAAACAAAAACTTGAAACACTGTATAGTCAGTGCCCATCAGTCTCTCAGTCTGTCAGTCTTGTCTCGTTGGAAAGACACATTCCTCTCTGTCACCACATGGAAATGTCAGTCAACCAGCAAATTGACTAATAATAAACATAAAATTTAAGAGTAGAACTCAGAATACATAAGCACCAGGTTTTTGTGTAGTGTATCTGCAGAACCAGTCAAGATCATCATTACAACTTGCCAGTTTTCCTAACTTTTCAATAGTTTAAGTGACAGTTTGTTTCTGCTGAAAGACATCATGGCAGTTTTCTTGAATCTCTCCCAAGAGAATAAAAACTGCTTACCGTCTATTGATTTCTCCACTTTACTCCTCTTTTTTATTCTGCGGACTCCTCGCTTTTTGCTGACCATCTGTATGTCTTGCATTTTTCACCTGCAGATAACAGTTATCTGTAATTATTTGCAACGATGCAATGATCAATAGAGCTAATATAAAATAGTTTAAGATCATGCCGACTGAAACCAGAAATCACATTAACATAAGAGGGTTTGACTGCAGAAGTCAGCGGTATGACGATTAAAGGAGATGGGATAGGAGATGGACATCGAAATGTATTCTGAGTGGGGCATTCATCTGAACTGCTGAGTCATGCTTTTAATACCAACACACAAACAACAAAGCAAGAATAAGTCAGAGCAAAGTAACATAGCTTCCTTAAACAGTTTACACACATATATTTCTGAGTCTAGAACATGTTGAAATGATAAACGGTGGAAAACTCTGAAATATTAAAGATCAAGGTGTGAAGAAGAAAAAGTGACTCCATATTTAAATCTGTTTTCTTTTTCAGATGTGTTGTTCATTTCTTGGCACAGAAACTGATAATTCAGTCTTTTCACAATATGAAATTATAATAAGACTTCCCAGAGACAGCGGGGGTTTGTAAAATAGATTTTTCATTGTACTAAATGGATAGTTTTGATTTTGTGGAAGTAATTAAAAAGGAAATATCCAAAGTGACATTCTTCTATTCTGATACAATTCCAGCCTTGAAAATCTCATACGTTTATGTAAATGTGTTAACCTTTACTTGACTGTCTTTCATAGTAACCAGTGATTTGCATTTTACAATTGTTTGTTGATTCATAGACATCTAAAAAAAATACATTTAAGTGAGTTCAAATGTGAAATTTAACTCAATTTGTGAGACATTTTTTGTCATTGTCTCGATGGGTGTGGCTGAAGGGGATCAAATGCAAACTGGTAACCAGGAGATAATGATTAAAAATTGGTTTTAATTGCAAATACAAAAGACTTACAAAAAAGACTGCAGGGATCCAGAGAACAGAGTCCAGGAACATGAGACGAAAGGAGTTTAACATGAGGAACCAGCAGTGAATGGATGAAAGAGAGGTGGTTAAATACTGGGAGAGTGAATGTTGAAACAGTAGACCAGACCTGATTGACTAACTGGTTGCAGGTGTCAGGGAAGAGAAGAAGGCAGAGAGAGAAACGCACAGAAAGAGAGAAAAAACAGAGAGAGAGAATGGCTCAAGGGAGAAGGGGAGGAATAAACAAACAGGGGAACTAGGAACTAGACATCAACCAAGCTGTATTCTTTTATCCAATCAGGAAATTCAACTACAGAATTAATCAAGTTTACACAAAAATGTCCCAATTCGCACAGAAATATTAGGTTAGACCTGTTAAGGCCCAAATTATAGTTTATCTTGTTATGCCCCCCCAAGGTCTAGGGGTTCAGGGGCAGTAACATAAAAATGTGTCCAGAGAAAAAGTGGAATGAAAAAATTATTTATTACAAAAAGAAGGTTTTCACAGAACCAAAAACACAATACAACTTAACCCAATTAAACTAAAGTAAAGGACCAACAAATTCAGAAATCAGTGAGTGCAAATTAAATAACAAGATGTTCAAACACGTCAGTCTAAAGTAACTCAAAACAACCCAAAAGAAAGGACAAAGGGAGCACCAAAACCTCCCAAACACAAGCCTCTAGCTTGTTCGAGATTTACCTAAAGCAGATTCAAATCGCTTAACAAAATAAGAAGGAACAAAATTGTTGAAACTGTCCAAAACAGTTACCAAACAAGGAAGGTGGGTGTCAGCTTTACACAACCTCTTCCTGCTAGCTGCCCCACTGGAGGAATGAATTCAGATGTCTTTTATATGGTGCAGGTGGGCCTCATCAACGTCTGATTGGCTCTGCTGATCCAATGGGGTGGCTGTTCTCCTGCAGCCTCTAGGCAGCCAATCAGAAAGGTGTACCCACACAGCTGATCCTGCATAGCAGAAAAAAAAACAAGGAGCCTGCACAACCTCAAGAGGCCAGGGGCCCTAACAATCTTCAAAAACAAAAGTTGATTTAGGGTTTAGTAACTCTTTAACAATTTTGTGGCTGTGTTGGGCTGTAGTTTCAGTGATCTATATATGCATTATATTAGAGGACCAAATATTAACGCTTCATAACAGCTCGACCAAAACGCATCTTAAACCCAATCTATAACATTTAGGGAGTTTGCTCTTTTCTTATTTATATAGTGCAATATAACAGTTGAAAATGCAACATGAATGACAAAATAAAAGTTCACCATTTTTTTATTCTAAAACAAAAAACATAACTCAGTAAATCCACATAAACATAATTTACATCATGTGTTCTAAATGTCAATATTTGTTATTTGATCTCGTTTAAACATGTTCCTTTTGATTGCAGGAGTAGTAATCTCCCCGTTGTTTGCAAGATTCTTGTTTTACTATTAATTAATAAAATGTATGTTTAGCAGAGAAATTCTTCATATGATGAGGTGGGGAGAAATTGTCATTTTGCTGTGTGGGCTTTAACAAAGCCTGCTTCACTATGCTTTCTCTCTATGGTGTTTTAGCTTATTTTCACTTTCAAGCAGCTCCTCAAACAAAACCAGATGAAGTGACTGGTACATGGCGAATGTTCTGAGGGTGTAAGAGGGACTGGGAGTGTGCTGAGAGGGTTACAGGGGGTAGAGGAAAAAAAAGAGACGGAAATAGAGTTGTTTGCGAGTTTATTTTGAGCTCCATTACCCCTATTACAGATGAGTATCCACTCTCCACCCTCCTCTAAATGTTGAGGATGCAGGTGGCCCACTGAGGAAAGCACCTATCAATCTCCTGCTGGCCATCCACCTATCTGGCTGCCCATTTATTCATCAGCTCATCTGATGACAATCCTCCCAGTTCGTTCCACTCTTCTTCTGCCTCTCCTCCATCTTTCACATAATCAGTCCATCAACAGATCCATCTGTGCACCCATCTAGCAATTCATCACCCCACCCATTTATCTACCCGTCATTCATCCATTTGTCTATCATCCATCCATCCATCCATCTACCCATCTATTCTCACACAGTCCTACTTCCATGTGTTTCCAGCTGCTGCTCCTTGGTTGTTTGAAGTGCCTCACATGAACACAATGAGATGCAGCGTTGGACCTCCAAACGGATAAATGCAGAACAGACAAGCTCTTCGATCAATATTTAGAGGAGTCTGCATTCATGTGACTCAATAATCCTGTAAGAGACACGTGTAGTAAATAATGAACCATTGTTTGAAGGAGTGGATGATGGAGTTGATTACCAAGAGGGATAAATCTAGTAATTGAAATGGATTGGTGTTGGGAGGAGTTTATTTTGAAATGTGCAAATAAACACAAATGAACACCCCAAAAAACATTACAAATAAAGCTGGTCAGTAAATAAAAATATGTAAACATGTACACAGCAAGAGAAACTGATAAAAAGAAAATATGTTTTAAACATGTTCTACAAAATAAAGGTATACAGACAGTAAAGTGAAGGAATGAATACATTGAAATTATGGGGAAAAAAGCACAGTATGCTGCTCTTATTCACCATTCTGGAAACGTTGTATGGGGGCAAGGTGAACGTAGTTCTTCTTTCAGCCTTGTTTGTCACAGTTTAAGTCCCAATCTAATGGTCTCACCATTGATATGGGCAAAATATTGTATATAGCAATCCTATATAGTAGTGACTTATAAAGACCAACACACATTCTTGGATAAAATGTTCTCTTGTCTTTCTTATTTTAAAGAGTTGCTAAGAGAAATTAGCACCTGTGTCCTATTATGGTTAAACTCCTAGTAAATAAGAAGTCATGTATGTCATTAAAGTTCCCAAAATTTTAACTAAATAAAAAAAAACATTTTAGTTCTATTTCTTCTGTACGGACTTCTATGGGTTATTTCTTGAGATGTTTTTCTTCACTTGATAAATATACTGAAATTAAAGGGTGGGATTTTGTAAAATGAGAATGTGAACAGAATGAAAGACTAGAAGGGATTATATTACACTACTGCTCTGTCTACACTAACATGGATGTATTTCAAAATACACTTTTCTTAAAGTTTTTTATTTCTTAAAAATACTTTAAGAAAAGTGTTATTTTTCTGCAAAACCCAAATGTTTTGCAGAAACCCAAAAACATTTGGGTTTCTGCAAAACATTTAGACATAATCACAAAGCTTATGTCATCACATGCTAAGCAATGCCCTGTGGGTAAAAAACAACCACAATTGCATTGTTTTCTGTTGAACCTATGAAACATTCAAGTAGTAAACATAAACAGTAGTAACAAACTATTTATTGTTTTGATGGTCAAAAAAGTACTTCCCTTTTAGCATTTGGAATATTTCAAATTGTGGGTGTACTTACTTCTTTAGCAATTTTTCCAATTGTCTTTATTTTAGTTGCATAAATGTAATGATGAAATTTGTTGTTTTTTGTAAATTTTTAGATGTAAGCTGCCATTTGCAAACAAGCCAATCCAGGAGCACCATTCATTTTCCTTGATACTGGCTGTCTGTACCGCCAAAAGCAGAGATAAGGAATACTATTGGTGTATTGGGGCCTTTAGCAAAAGCATCAATTAACTAAAGACAAGTGCAGTAAATAATAAACAAAAAAGTTGTTGCAAATAAAATATAAAAATAAACCTTTTTGTCTAGGAACAATTGAAAGCAAAACCATCTGAAGGATGATAGAGCCTAAAGATTTTTACTTTTGTGACTTTTATTACTGTTTTATCTGTCTAATTCTGAACTTTACAGATGTGGAAAACATAACATTTTAACATCTTTTACTAGCATTAATAAAAAACTGTCTGGTTTCTTTCTGGTATGTCCTCCTGTCTCGACAGAGAAAATTCCCAGCTGTCTGCAGAGGAAAATGTAGCTGATAATGTCGAGAAGAGGAAAGACAAATGCAGAAGGAAGAGCTTAGCTGCCATTGCCTGACACCCCTCCAGGCCAACCATTAGCGAGCGAGAGGCAATCACCATTTCATCAACGTTCACCGCACGGGCTCTCCCCCTCTCTTTTTATTTATGTCTTCTTTCTTTTCAGTTGTTTTTTCTCCAACTCTCATTTTTATTCTGTTTTCATCACCTTCGACGAGCCCTTCTCTCCTCCCTTCGGTTGACTGTGATGGTGGACATGTCTCCTCATCAGCCGCTGTATGAACTGATGAATGCTGATTTGAGTGAGGAATACAAACCCACTGGGAATGCGTGCATGTGCGTGCGTGTGCGGGTGTATGTGTGCGTGTGTTTCCGTCAGGCATGTGTGATGTATATGGAGCCACCTGAGGGCGACCTGCTGCAGTTCCAGCAGCGGTGTTACTGTGGGATAATGGATGAGGTCTCCCTCGTTTGTCTCATTACAGGTCCCACATAAACGCACCCGTCCTCCACACAAACACACATCCGCTGGTTTGCTGTCACTTTGCTGCCTCTCTGAGAGGCTTCACTCCCAGGCTTATCGGCTTAAACCAGTCCTGACAGTACCAACACCTTGTCTTGAGGGTGCAGGACATTATGGAACAATTACTCCTTTAATTGACAGTTAATTAATCTAAAGTCAATTTGACCTTGCCAGTTTCACTTTGAGATTGAAGGCTGTGTTGAAGATGAGGCTAAGGTGAAAGTCTGATGGCGGGATGAGGAGAGGAGAGCAGGTAGGAAGGGATGGGGTGAAATGATAGACCATATCTCTACACCTGCAGGAATCACTGACTCTATCTCCTTGTCAGAGTAAAGATATATAGACCTCATGAGTGTGGGCTTCTGCTTGATGCTAAGCATTACGCCTTATCAGACAATTAGCTTATTGTGCTGGCTCGATCACTTAGATGTTAATTATGTTTCTCATCTGAAAATTCAGCAGGGGCCTCTTGGCCACAGATTTTATGTACGTGAGACTTTTTAAGTTTCTCTAATTTCAATTAGCTTTTTCTTATCAAATGTTGTGGGACAAAACATCTATGTCTGATCCAGTAAAGCTTTCCCTTGAAACAAAAGCACTGCTAGTTGTTCAGGATGAATCTGATTAAGAATATTGTATGTGATCACTGCAGTGCCTTTGGAAGCCTCTGGTTCACAGGTACTACTTCTAAAAAAAAAATTACATTGGGAGCGGGGGACAAAGGAGTGGCAAGAGGTGTTGGCATGCTGTCAATCCTGGACCTGCTCGGTGAAGTGTGTGAAAATCCCCAGTATGTAAATGGAGTCAATGAAATACTCACAAAAACACTTAAATCTATTTCCTGTATCATTGCCTTTTCCAAGATAAATTTGAAGTATGAATCTAATTTGTCTGATCTGTCAAAATAAAAAAGCTCACTTTCTAAAAGAAGGTTTTTTTCTGGTGTATTTTTTCATTTCTGTGACTTCTGGCATTAGGTGGCTCATAAGATCTAAGATCTCAAGAAATTTAGCTTGTTCTGTGAGGTTTCTGTTTCATCATGGAATCGCTAAGAAATGTTTTGAGTGGTTGTCAAAATCAACATTTCAACAAGGATTTTAATTTCCTTGAATTGTCTTATTTATTATTAAAGTATCTCATTATTCTAAGTATATATGTATTTTTCATAGCCATACTTTTGTATCCATTCTAAGCTATCATGGCATTCATTTGTCATCTTTTGATGCAGTAATTAGTTATATTCACTCATTTACTTGGGAAACATTTTGAAAAAAATATATACTTTTAGAGATACTTTTTACTTTTACTTGAATAAGATTATTATAAAGCATTGTTACTCTTACTTCACTAAAATTTGTGAATCCTCCATGAGTAATTTCACTGAACAGACACGTTTTAACCAACAATGCACCTGACACAGACACACTTTATGTTAAAGTAAGACCTCCTGTGTGCTCAGAAGCTTTGTTGTTTCTTGTCTGGTGAGCTTGTTGAGCTGTAATTTTGATCTTATTTTGATCTGTGAAACTTCAACCCTTAAAACAGCAAACCTGAAACATTTTTCATATTTAACAATTCATAAACTGCTCTTGTGTTTAGTATAAGCAAAACTAGCTTGGGAAGTATGCTAATGCTCTTAAAAATAGTCACTGTCTATTGTCTAAGAAGCTATTAATGGATGTATAAAACAGAGACATCTGTCACCTTCAGCTGACATTTAATTTTATTGAAAACTTAATTGGACTTTTATTAAGTCTGCTAAAACATTACCTGGAGGAACTGAAATATGATCTCATGTTTTACTTGTTTCCCCATTTCATTGCTTGACAAGGGAAAAGCAAAGTTTTGAAATGCAGGAGCATTGAGCTACCCTCAGCTTCAATAGATGCTTAAGTTCAGCTACTATTTAGCTCTTGAGAAAAAAGGACATGTGGCACATTTTTAGGACTATTTCATATAGCTTAATGGACAATGAGGGAAGGAAAGCTCCTGTAAAAGGAGATGACTTATGTTGCACAATTAAAATGACTCTTTATCAGTCATAAAACACTGCCCACAAGTGTTTTTCAACCCTGCATGCTTTACGCATTTCCTGATTTCAACACACATTATTTCAATTGATGGGTGATTAACAGGCTTTTGCTGAACTACAAATATCTGAATCAGTTTTGCTGAAACTGATTCAGTTTAGTTTTCCATGAGATGCACAAAGTTTGAGATAATGTTTTAATACTTAAATCTGCTTTAAAATTCCTCACAACTTTATTCGAGACATGTTTAGTGTGTCCTTTGGACATAAAAGCTGTATTTATACTGAGATTAAATTACACACAGGACTAGAATTAAATGACATCTTACAGCACTAATTACAGAATTAAATTGTATTTGTCTGCGTCAGAGTAAAAGAGACTAAATGCATATGCATGAGATTTTATTAGTTAAAAATATATATATAAATTCCCTTCCACTTCACTGTTATTCTAATGTTGACCTGTCACAAAAATCCAAATAAAACACATTGAAATGGGTGGCTATAAAGTGAAAAAAATGTAAATAAAAAGTTCAATAGGTATAACTTTAGCAAGGTTCTGTTACTATTGTTCATACAAGCATATCTCAAAACACATTCTCTAAGGAGAATATTTTGATTAGGACTCTACACACAGACTGTGCCACATTCATCCAGCTATTTTTATATATTTATATGGGTGTATATAATATATAACAGAATTTCTAGAATATTTCACAAAGCCATTGCATGGTGCTATGTCAATGTGCATTCAGTACATTTATTCCTAGGCAATCCCACAACCACAAGGCCAAGAGACATTTTTTATTCCCCTTTACCCAGCTTTTTATCTTCACAGCTGTCGCGTTCATCTTATTGCAAACTAACAGCAGTCAGCGCACGTCAAAATAGTATCAAAGCCGACCTCAACACAAAGACCACCATTTACATTTGGGTCCTTTTCTCGACAAATGCCATCACTTTTTCTCTATCAAAATCTATGGCATGCTGGGTAAATTTGTCTCCACTTTGTGTTGCTTTGACAAGACAGAACTCCAACTTCATGGTCGACTGAGTTTGTGTGATTAAAGAGATGACAAGCAAAACCATCTGCTTGTCACATCCATCTGTCATCACCCAGCATTCGCCATCAGCCGCACATCACTCAAAAACAACAGCAAGTCATAGAGAAGAAGAGGAGGTAGGGGGGCATACACCATGATGCCTCGGAGTGGAAAAGCTGGATAAACAGGGAAGTTCACAGCTGAAAGTTGGAGAGGCTGTGAGTGAAAGTAAATGAGGGGAAGAGGGTGCAAAGACAGAGCGAAGGGGTGACAGAGAAAACTACAAGACAGATGTGAGTTTTCTACATCTTTCCTCTGACTGACTAGCTGGTGGCTCCCTCTGTGATCTTTGCACAAATGCCTGATAGAAAGTATCCTCTTCATTCCCACCACCCTCCAGAATTCACATCTCACCAAAGTGCCACTTCTTCTACATTTTCTCACTCACTCCTCCCATTTTAAGACAAGTGTTCATTGACACCTTGGTGATTGGTAAGTGTCACAGAGATTTACCCAATAAAGTCACTTGCAGACCTTCTGGGTAATTCTTTGGGAAAATGTATCAGAAGTCTTTCAAAGTATGAAGTAGACTACAGTCAAGATAATTTTACAGGGATAATCCTGCAGATATTTTACGAAAGTGAGATAAAAAAAAGATGATTGGGAGAAAGGCTCTTTTGTAGTGTGTCTAAAGGTATTTAAAGGCACTTGTTACCCACCTGTGATTCAGTCTGTGCATCAGGTAAATTTGTGACTGTCTCTCATCAGGCCAGTTCAGATCACATAACCAATGGCTACAAAACAGACCACAAACCAGACATTCAAGCACATCTCTTAATTACAGTTGAATCAACAAAAATATAAAATGTTTCAGTGCAAAATTCAGTGTAAAATGTTTTTTGGGGAAAATTTAATGCAATGTTTAAATTGGCAGTTTAAATTTGGTTTCTGTTGGGTGAAACTACAGCTACAAATAATGCAGTAAGGCTTTGTATTTAAAAATTAAAAATAAAATCTGGTGTCTGACCAACAACCTGTGATCAATCAACAATTAAACCAAAATATAGCCACTTTGGCATTTGATATGTTTTAACATTCACTTGTAATTGAGAAATACAGCCCAAAAAGATGCTTCCAAAAGAAGTGCTAACCACATGTGTAGCTGCAGCTGCTTAATTTATTAAAGATCTAGAATTTATGGATAGGTGGTTGGACAGGCAGATGGTAACCAGCAGCTTGGAGACAAAATTAGTGAGGCAGAGATGGCTTGCACTGAAGTGTTAGTGGATATATTGAACAAAGACTGTTGAATATGGAGCGTAGAAGCAGGAAGACCACATAGAAGTTCCCTGGATGTGGTGAAGGAAGATTTGAAGAGAGTTGGAGGGACATGAAGGTGAGAGACGAGAGATGAGCTGCTATGGTGACCTCTAATGTGAGCCACCAGACGAAGGAGAGGAAGGTTTAGTTCCATCAAAGTTTCCTAAATCCTTTCTCCAAAAACAAATTAAATCCAAATCTTATTTGTGATGGCATCTTTACAAGCCTCTGGGGGGACAGTGAGTGAAGGTAGCTGTGCCAGAGAATGCTTCACTAGGGTAGATTTGCACATTTAGCAACAGATAGTACAAACATAAACCAATCTTTGTGATTAATGTGCAGCTTAAGATTAAGAATACTTTCAAATTCTCCCCCTTTTTTTATATATATATAAAAAAGAGTGGTATTAGCTTTTTATTCTAAGAAGTCAAAAGATCACCCTAATAGTCAAGCCGATACGAGTGTGACCTCTGCAGGATTACAAGACAAACTGCTTTGGTCTGAAGTTACTAGATGTTTAAAACGTGATGTAAATAAAACAGGGAATAACTACAAAATGGTTGTTTCATTTAAAGGTAGGCAGAGATTAAATCATAACATGTCTCTTAAAACTTTGAAGCAAACATGCATTTTTTTTTTCACTGCATGCAAACTTGCACTGCGCAGTTTTGTTCCTTGGGCTATTTTTCCTCAGTCATCTTTCGCTTTCTTTTCTCTCTTTTCCTTTCACCTTTCGCCTCTACAATGTCCTCACATCATCAGATAAAAACACAGTCAGCAAGGGGGCCTTTGGGGGTTTGTGGGAAAATCAGCCCTCATCTTTCATCTCCCTCTTCCAGCCCCTGATCTCCCTCTCAGCCCTCTCCTTCTCCCTCTTCCCCTGTCTCCTTTTCACATCATCCACTCTTTCTCTCTCTCCTCCAGCAACTTTCTCTCAATCTTTTTCCCTCTCTCTCCCAACTATCTCTTGGATTATCGATTTAGCGCAGGCTGTGATTGAGTCTCACAGGGTGTTATGCGGCCCTAAGGTGTCTTCTGAATGGAGAGCATCATGAGTTATGGACTAACTATAGTCACTCCACCACAACAGCTGAATCACAGACAGACGTTGTATCATCCACACCTCCCACCCCCATCTCTCTCTCTGACACACACACACTCCGACTGAAGTGATTAAACATGGAGAATGTGTGATCTCTGCTGAATAAAAGTAGATTAGATTGAAGTGCTGAGCTGAAATGGACATAGTGAGGATATCTGGAGTATTACACCTCACTGGGACATGGCAGCACAAGAATGTTGCATACTTCTACACTCTAGATTTCAGATGAAACTGGCTGACAGAGCGGCATGCTAACAGGTACGGTCAAAGTTTGTTTTAGCAAACAATTGTGTCCTGGAGATGTTTTTAGAGTGGAGCATCTCTCCCTCGTGGATATTTTAGGGGAAGGTAGTCCAGATAGTTTTAAATTAAGGTTATACGCAGTAGTTCTCAGTGCGCAGTATCTTAGCAGTAGTAAATCGCAAAAGCAAAAGGAATTAAACTAGTTAAATAAATTGGGACTTATTCCACTTAAACCTAAGAAAATTCTAGCATACCTTTTACACTGTCAGTTTTGCATCAGATGTTTCCACTGAAAACTGGATGTGTTGCAAACAAGTCTAGTCTAACTCTGTGATTCTTGTGTTGCAAAGTAGAAAAATAAAACCGTATTAAAACTGGATAAGGTGGTAAAAACCATTTTAGATAGTTTTGATTTGATATTGACTCGGGTTATCTTAGTCTGATGTGAAACGTGAAATGATTGAAATGTGTTCAATCATCTGAAACATTTAAAAAAGGCAAGCATAAGATGTCTGATAGGGCAAATGCTTTTTCAAACCAGGACAGATGACTCTTTTATGAAAACCGATTCTCCAATCTGAGAGAATATCGGATGTCCCATAGCAAAGAGAAGCCGACCTCACATCTGTACAGTCTAACTAAGGTTTCTGTTTGACAGAGTGAAATTTAAAATTACGCTTGTGATTTTCTTCCAAAATATTCCCTTAGCTCATCTGGCCATGTTCATTTTGGATGCACAATAATTCTTTAGAGGTTTAGAAATTACAAACAGTCAACTTAGCTTCAAATGTTTACTCTTGAATCCTCTAGAATCCCTTCCAGTTATTTTATCTATTTGTTTACTTTCAAATCTGATAGCAGTTTTAAACATTTCTTGTTCAGCCCCACTTGTTGACTAATTACAAACAGTCCACCCATCTTTAATTGTGGCACTGAGAGAGTGATGCAATAAGTCATGTACTGATCAGGCTGCTGGTCCACCACAGATATGCAAAGCTTTCTGTACAACTCAAAGTGATGTAGAGAGAGAAATTTAACCAACATGTATGTTTTTGGACCCAGAGGAAGCCAAAATACCCAGAGACAATCCACGGTGTGTGGCTGAAAACATACAAACTCCACACAGGGAGTACCCTGCTATGATTCACAGCAAAGCGACAGCAAGGCTTTGCAAACAATCATGATTATAATAACGTTTAACAAAAGGTGTGAGTGGTACAATAAAGCTGTTTCAAAAAGCTTATATATCCAAGTTGGATTTCATTGGTATAGTTGTTTGCAAAAACCGGAGACTGAAAGACTCCCAAAAAAATGACAGAATCAACAAGTAATTTTCTAAATTGTTCTAAACTTCAGTAATAATATGAGCAGGCTGCTTTTGCTCCTCTGAATTTAACAGCATTCACCTGGAATGGCAAGATTGATTTCAGAGGCCAGGTCGACCTGACTCCTCCACCAAACCCCTTGATAAGCCTCATATATTATTGATGATAGTTTGGGGAACCCACAATTGGCCTGCATAATTGATTGAACAGCATTACTTTCAGCATCAGACGGTCACAATAGTTTAGTGTTTGTTTCTGAATGCGTGCTCGGCGGGTTGTGAACCGCGCTGCGACACCGCATCCACACGCCTTCCTCCCCAGCTCCATACATGCCCCCAAAAGAAAACCGCTCATTGCAATTCGGGAATGCTATTAGGATTGGCCCCAGAGTCGGCCTCTGCTTAGCAAATAAATAATGGTAATGATGATGATCCCTCATCTTGTCACTGGGGCTCTCCCCAGGGGCCTGGCGGTGCAGGTGGAGGGAGCCTCTCTTGGCCTAATTGGTTCCAACCCTGCAGCCTTCTCTCCAGCCTCCGCTGCTTCTCCGCCTCCCTTTCTCTCTCTCTCCCTCTCTGTGGGCCTCAGGACTCAATCTGTAAACTTGTCTTGTCACTTTATGTGTATGCGTGTCACCACCAACCTTCAATTTATTACTGCACATGGATAAAATCACATGTATTAACCAGCACTTATGTATTTATGTGTCTTATGCGCCTCTGATGGACAGACAGGATGGAAAACACCCACAGGCACAATTTAATGCCGCTGCCACTGTCTTCCCCTGTGGTAGGGCAGCTGGTTTTATATTAACACCCTGAACAGATTAATGGTGCCAGTCAGGAAACTGTCTCTGTCTGCAGGACTGTCTGGTCCAAAGCACTGACCCCTGACACCGTTACCTACATCAATACTTAAAAAAAAACAAAAAAACTCAGCTATCTCTCAGGAGTTGCTTAAAATGTAACAGAAAATTAGATTAATATTCATCCAAATGCTATTAGATAATTGAATTGTAACACCTCAGTGAACCAATCCTTGGTTTGAAATCATGAAATTAGATCAATTTTCACAAAAAAAAAAAAAAAAAATCTACAGGAACCTGAAAGTAAAAACTTTCTAAAAAATAAATCTTTAAAAGCTCGACGAAAAGCCTGAAAAAAGAGGAAATGTTGCCCCTGACACCTGGAAGAAAAAAAAAAGAGAGAGGTGACATTAGCATCGGCCCAGTGAAGAGGATTTGTGAAATATTTCTCTAAAAATCAATACCTTCTCTGCTACAGTAGGCAAAGAGGATCTCTAATATAGTTTTATGTTATTATTTTTCCTCACACATTGCAACATTTCTCAGCGGCTGGCGGAGGGAAGATGGATTTTCTCTTCGACTAGATGCTAAATGTGATTCTGAATGTGGCAGTTCAATGAGATGATGCAGAGCCTGCGCTCTTTAAAAAGGGATGCGTCTATCTGCACATCCACGACTGCAGCTTGACGCCCCACAAAGTTGTATACGTTTATTAATGCTTGTGTAATGCTTTTCTGATACAATTTGCAAATGGCACACTTATTGGTTCTGCGATGCATGCTGTAACACAAATCATGAAAAGAGGATGGTTAACATTTAGGTTAACTAAATGCTAGAAATTCATATGTCACTCAAAACCTCAAACCTGCTTTAAAAGCTTTAATCCCCAAACATGATTCTTCACCAATCCACTTTGACACTTTGTTTTAGTCTTCCGTGTAAATTAAAACTACTCGGTCAGTACCAAACTCTGGCTCCCAGCAGTGTGTTAAATTGGGTTAGCGGCAGTTTAAGTAGGGCTTGTTTCTTTCCAGTACAACAGCGACCTCTGTTGGAAAAATGTAGGAATACATTTTTACGGCATACAATTACATTTTAAATGTGTTTCAGTTTTATACATTTATACGTTTGTTTCATTAAGATAAAGCCAAAAATCCACCTTTTGCTGCAATAGATTTGATATAGGAGTCTTTCAGTCTCACTTTGTGGGGAGAAATTTCATTTTTGCATAACTCTCTTAAGGTTGAGCCATATTATTTCATATCAGTTCTAGGTCTGGACTTTGATTGGGTCTTTCAGTCATTGTCCTGTTTTATGACACAGATTCCAGTAAACTTCAGCAGTCAAACGGCCAAATATTTACATCTAGATCATGGGTGTCCACATTTGTTGACAGTGAAATTGTAAAGTTGAAGGTAGGACGAGAAAACAAAAAGAAAAAAAAACAAATCTTTTTTTTTAACCAAATTAGCAAATGTTTCTTACTATTACATTTTCTTACTTGCTTATCAAAACAAAAAATCAGTCCGATTTTTGTAGAAAAAAGGTTTGTAAATGTTAAATCTGAAACATAAAAATAACTTCTCATCTTTTAAAATATTGAAAGAGTGGAATACAATTATGGTACATTTTTTAACAGTTTGTTGTTTCATTGGTAAAAACAGGATATGGGTCGCCGAGTTAATAAAATACATCTGCAAAAATGCATTTTGAGCAAAAGTCACTAGATATTTGTGATCCTATGAAATTAAATTGAAATAAACAAAAAATGAGTAATAAATAATAGATTAGTAGTTTATAGTTTAACATTTTCTTTAACTTTGCTCTACTTGTTGTCTTTACTCACAAGTCCCAGTTGCATAAAATCCTTTGGAGGGTCACACATGGCTGATGAGTGGCATTTTGGACATCTACAATTGGAATGGAGAAGATGATTAATTTGATTGCATATTGAGATATGAATGGATGTGTTTTGTCTTGTAAAATGCCTTGAGAAACAGCTGTGAATTGATTTAAATAAACTGAACTGAAGTAAAACGTGAGGCTTTAAATGTTACTGAAGGTTATAGATGAGCCTATGCCTGGATGTTTACGTGAACTGGAAATCTGCTCCTCGGTGCACTCCTAACAGATCTAGAAATTCTCCTGAAGTGAGCAGATTTATTGCCACACTTATAGCTGTCTCCTCCTCAGTGCCCTTGGCCTTTCACCAGTGTGCTCACCTACACACAAAGACACCAAACCACCTACAGACACACACCAACAAGCATTTTGGCAATCCTCCTTCATCCCTCCTGTTTGGAGAGGCAGGGTCACAGGAGGTTGGAGATGACAACACAGCTGCTGTGTTTTCTTCCTCTCAGTGATTTGGTCCAGGGTGGCATGAAGCGGACACCGTTTCCCAGTGGGAAGTGACCCGTGTCTGAGGGGTTGCTCTCTTCTCCAATCAGAGGAGTGCTCAAGCCTGGCGGCGCTACCTGCGCAGGCCTTGTAGCTCCTTTCCTCTGACAGACCCCCCCCCCCTAAAAAAAACAGAAGGCGTGCCTGGGTGGCTCATCATCTGAGCTCCGTTGAACATGCAAAGGAGAGGAAACTAAAGAGGGAACAAATCTGAATCAGCATTTACAGAAATGTGAAGTGCAGTTGATTCAACAAACAACGATTAAGTAATCAGGTAGAGGACTGAGGTGAAAACTTTGCTTTTTCCAAGCCTGTGATCATTAAGGTTTCCTCCAGCATTCTTGAACGTTGTCACACAGTAAACCAGTCTAATTACACTGTACTGACAACTGTGAGTGTAGTAACTCTAAAAGCAGTGACTTCACCTACAGCTCGACCCAAAACTCTTGAATGGGATTTGATTCACAATCTTAAGGAAGCAGTTATCCCTGCTGCTGGTGCATGTCTGATACATTTTCCTTCCACTCAACTTCCCAATAATTATGCTTGGATAATGAATGTTGCCAGCAGTGTTGAACCCGACAGTGTTGGTCTTAACGTTCTAGAATAAAAATTGTTTTGGTCTTATGTAAAACTAAATTCTTTACTAAAATTTAGGGTTTCCCTTAACTTTTAATGAATAATTCTTAAGATGCATATCACTGTGTTATGAATAAATTCTTGAAGTAAACTCTTTTTGATGATATTCTAATTTATTGAGATTCAGCTTTAATTAAAACGTCTTTGAATTCAAACAAACCACACGATACCAGGACCAGTTTTCATAGATTTTTTGACTTTTATATTTTTAAAAACAAACAAAAATAACAGATTAAATAAAATTTACAGTAGACATATGCAATCATTGTGCACTTTTAACTACTTCTTCTGATACGTTCTGCACGGCTGTCAACAAAAAACGCAAACACAATGGGGACGTCGGGGCGGAGATCGGGGAACGGGCGG
This sequence comes from Xiphophorus couchianus, assembly GCF_001444195.1. Taxonomy (NCBI): domain Eukaryota; kingdom Metazoa; phylum Chordata; class Actinopteri; order Cyprinodontiformes; family Poeciliidae; genus Xiphophorus; species Xiphophorus couchianus. The sequence goes on from NC_040247.1 coordinate 10,548,139, forward strand.
GGCGGTCTTCGGGAGAGAGGAAGAGGGTTAAAGAAGTGAGGTACAGGGCAGCAAAGAGGAGCGGGGATGAAGAAGGAAGGAGTAAAGGAGAAAAGGAAGGCCTAAACTTCGTCACTCGGGAAAGAAAAAAAAAAAATCACTGAATATATAGTTTTCTTTAATTCCTTACATCACTTATATAAATATATTGAACCCTCAAAAAAGGAAAACTTCTGAGAAATAAAGAACCAGCGCAATACATAAATCCACAACAGCAGTAAGGCAAACAGAAAGCAAGAGAGGAGAGCGCAGTGATACATGAGAGGAACAGAGAAGCAGAGAAAGAGAGGAGGAAGCATGAGAGGAGAAATGGCAGCTGGGGAGAGCAGAAAGAGTGCGAACTCTGCGTATGAAAATTTATAAATATGTGAGATTCAGAGACAATCGGGATGAGGCGAGCTGAGGAAAGAGAAACGGAGGGAGGGAGGAGGAAGAGGAAAAGGTTTGACTGAGATCGACTGTCCAGTGTGTTTTTGTTATGTGCTACGTGACCCTGTTACCTGCACTTTGTGTACCTGTCTGTCTTTTGGTTCGTTTGCGGGGGTGTGTGCATGTGTGTGCGTGTGTAATTATATCATGGCAGCACACATTCCACGGCAACAGTGAAACACATGCTTGCGTGTCTTGTGTGCTCTTCTGCTTTATAAATACAAAACAAAACCAATGAATAAAAACAAACAACCAAAATCTGATTTGCAACCAAACACCAGCCACCTCATGATTCACACCTTCTTCCCTTTTATACATTTGACACATCATTTAACTCAAGTTTGTTTTTCCATTTTGATTTTAAATTGTACACTAAGAGCAGCCCCACTCAGTTGTCCTTCCTTTTCCACCAAAAGTCTCTATGTCTGTCTCTGTCTGTCCTCGCCCTCTCCTCTCGTCTCACTGAGAGCTGGCTCTCTCCAGCACACGAAGGTCATAGTTCTTTTTGGCAGCCCGAAGTTTGAAGAGGCTGGCTCCGCTGTTGTTGAGTTTGAAGGAAGCACTCTGGGCAGCCATGGTGGTGGGGAACACTGCAACTACTGTGTAGAGGTGCGCTGGGTCGTGGCCGTCTAGCTTCCCTCCCCCGGCTCCCATGCCGACCCCAGACATCGCGCTGGCTCCGACACAGGGGCCGCAGCCTCCAGCTACCCCTCGGCCTCCCTGGGGTTCCTTTAGCCACTGGATCTTAGCGCCACACATTGACAGCTGGTTGAAAAGCTTTTCGGCCTCCGGACGTGAAATCCCCTCCGGCAGGTCGGTCACCTCGAGTACTCGACTCACAACTGGATGAGAAAGAAGCAGAGATGCACAACATTCTGATTTCAATTTAAGAATTAGAAAAACTCCACAACTTGCTTAATACTTTCAGCAAGTTAAATACAATTAAACTTTAGATGACATATCTTCTTCGAGTGAAGGCAGTAGCTGTAACAATAAAGCTTGCTTTGAGGTTAGAGAGTGACATGTAGTGATAAAGAACCATTTCTGTGATCGAACTGGGTTATCTCCAAGGTTACTGGTATTATTTTTAAAAGAATATTACAAGCCGTGTCACACATTGCATGAGTAGTGCTCAACATTTGCTCCTCCCATTTAACTCTTCATTGTGATGCTTAATTTATGAATGCTAACATCCAAAAAGGGAAAATATTCCAGTGGTGATTTTTAAAAGGCAACTTGTCTTCTTTGCCATGTTAAAAAATGCTGGCAACATGACTACATGTGCATTAATCTAAGGTCTGAGACATTCTAAAAAAAACTACAATACCAGAGTTTTTAAATAAGAAACCTGTCTCTCATGCAGTTTCCAACTTACCAACGTCTGTGGTGCCAAGATCTGTCGATGCAGATTTGAGTGTTTGCTTCTTTCCTCGTGCTCCGTGTTTGATTACTCCTTGACCCTAAACACAGGAACAGGTTTTAGAGAGCTCAATAATGCATTGCAATAACTGTGCACAACACCAGGTGGCGACATAAGCAACAAAATGCAGGCCTTAAACCTGTGGTGTCCAAAAGCAATCCTCAAGAGTTGTTGTTCTGAATGTTTTACATCTTTCCTAGGTTCATTACTTAAGGACACCCTGAGGAGGTAATCTGTATATTCATATCAGCCGTTTTAGTAAGATGCATAAAAAATGCAGGATATCGGCCACTGAGGACTGAAGATGGACACATAACCTGCAAGCCTGATCAGTTTCAGTGCATCATGGGAGGAGAGAGTTCAGGCTTGTCACAAACAGGAAGGCCTCTCAAAGTTTATTATCTCATATTCTGGCAACAGAGTTTACTTCTTTTTTCCTAATAATTTAGAAGATTCAACATTGTAAGTGTGTAGAACAATATTTATTAAAATGGACAAATCATAGCCTGAATTTATCCCTAATGAAGCTTTATTTGACCTTTTATTGATATAAAAAGAAAAACCCAGACTAACCTGGTGGGAGTTATAGGAGGACTGGCCATGCATGAGGGGTGGAGGACACAGGCTGTACTGAAGAGGCTGCCCCAATAAAGAGTATCGACCGTCACCTGAAGGACATAAAACACAAGTCAAGATCAAACTACAAAGTTTAAATGTTTAATTTGAAATAACTGATCATTAAAAATAGAAAAAACATCTTTTCATTTCCAAAGCAGCAATTTAAACCTTTTAGGAATAATAATAATAAAAAAGAAGAAGAAGAAGCATATAAACCACAAAAGTATTTTTTTTTCTTTAGCAGGAGGATGATTTTGGTGAATGCAAATGGAAATGCCCAACAAATTGTTTTTCTGAGATACTGTGCTGTACAGACGAGAATTTCAGACTGATGCAACACCAGGTTTTTATATATAATGGTGATTTCCAAATCTTTGATCTATTTGTCAGCAAAGACAGAGTGGCTCAGAGTTTAAATAAATATAGGTCAGAGGACAGACATGAGGTAAAGTCACGTAGAACGTTTGACCCCGTGGCATGATGCCAGTCACTTCAGCATGCTGAGGTGGAGTGATCTCACTACTGGTTTGGGGCCAAAAGCCACCTGGTCAAATTAAAAGGTATGCATGGAAAGAAAAAAGGAGATATTATTTTGGGGGGTTTATAAACACAGCTAGAACCCAGAGATAGAGAAGATTTTTTTAATCCAACCAGATTTTGATATATAACATTGCTAGCATTTTTTTTAAGTGTAGGAGTACTTAATAATTAGGAAATATGTACAAAAACAAGTTTTATTATTCTTGAGATAAGAATCTGTCTCTGAGAAATATGAAACGTGACGTGGCATAAAGTTAAGGATCCATACTATAAACAAACTTTATTTACCTCTCCATTTAGGGTGGAGCTACAACTGCAAAATATCTGGTTGTACAAAGTACATCACTGGTGGCTGTCGCAGATAAAAATATAATTTCTTCACTCTCGTTCTCTGGACATTTTGTCCAGGAAGATCAGGATCTGATTTCATGAGGGTTATTTATTTACACGTACCTTGAGCCGGTCCTCCCGGCCGTTGAAACTGGGAAATAAGGGGTAGTGGTCCGAGGCCTGGACATACACTGTTGACACTGCCAGAGGGAGACGGGGTGGGGGACTGAGTGGGAGAGGCAAGGGGACTGGTCAGCTGAGTGCTGGCCTAAATAAAGAAAAATGAAAATTAGAATGATATTGGTTATTAAGTGGACAGACGTTTTAATTCAGAACCTACACACTAGGAAGTCATTATTACAATTGACCAGAGAAGGATGATGGAGATAAAAGAATAAAAAAGGCATTGCAATAACAAATGCAATGCCTTTATTGATTATTTGTAATCAAGAAGAGTTTGATGCTTTTGTTTACCTGTGGAGTGTTGTCAGGTTTGTAGAGCTCTCCTGGCTTGCTGGGCCGCTGCTCTATGCTGTAGTACTTGCACGGGTTCCACTGAACGAGAGGAGGATTCTGGGAAGGCTGCGGTCCGTTGGGGACACTGAGTTGCATGACCATTACCCCGGGCCCTGGAGGAGCCACTCCTGAGGGAACAAAGCAAAGATAAAACCAGGATAAATGGATGATTTATGAGACAGGGAAGGGCTGACCTTATCTGTGGCCCTGTGCTTTTCATATGCAGTCAAACATATTAAAGATTTAATTCAGCTTAAATGTAGCTTCAAACTACCCACCGAAAACAATGTTTTCTTTAACATGACCACTAAAGGCCACTGTAAAATTATAAATGCAGAGGATGGATTTACAACTGTAGAAGTTGAAATACAAGGCAAGATTTATAGTCAGACTTCAAATCAAATTTATTACAACAATGTCAAATATTTTGCATCTGAACCAACTGAGCCTTGTTTAAAAATGAGTATTATTGCTGATGACAGCCAAAAGTTCTCAATCCAACGGAGAATGTTTTAAAATGCAGAATAAAAATCATAAATATTCAGTAAAAAAATAAAATAAAATAAAAAATCATGAGAATATGGAGCAGAATTTCTAAGGCATGTTTCTAACACCTCATTGAAACTATGACATAAAAGGCTAAAACAGTTTTAAAAGGACCGGAACCAATGTACAACAAAGGTGTACCTAATAAAGTGACCAACAATAATATATTATAATGAGAGAACTGTAGACAGGCTTTACCTTTATATCATGTGATTTACAAAAACACAGTTCATAATACAGACTATCAATAATAGAACTAGAAATGGTGAACTAGCTGGAATAACAATCAAATACTAAGACTAACTAAATTTAGCCCCTAACAAGAAGATGAGCCAAGTTAACTTGTGAAGAAATAAGCATATAAGACTGCAGAGTTAAAAATAAGAGGTCACAGGGTAGCTTGACAAACAGAACAGAGTGAAGGACAGCATGTCACATGATAGAGTGACTATCATTGGAAACAAGTTCAGGTTTGATCTGGAGTAGAAAAGAAAAACAAATGTGTTCAGTTTGTTTTCTTCAAACATTGCCTCTTTCAAGGACATTTATTTACAGCTCCACGCCACAAACTTGAGTGAACTTTCACCTACAATACCTTTCACCCAGTTTTACAAACTACAGATGTCATTCTATTACCGTCTGATGGCTGATTAACTTTGTTGTAATCTCAGTTAGTTATGCCGTAAATTTCAAATCAGGAATATTCTCAGTCTAGGTGACGTGTACAGCCAAAAGTCTGACTTTAAAAAACCCAAACAAATAAAACAAATGAGGGACTTTTGTATAAGAGTAAAATATTTAACAGACTGTTAAATTAAATTCTTTGTATTATTATCATTGATAATAGTAATTTTAATAAGTACTTGGTGACAGGAGGCCATACCTGAATATTGCTGTTGCAATGGTTGAGGGTTGCAGGGAGACGGTGACTGTGTGATCTGAAACTGCTCTGAGCTGGGAGGCTGCAGGTAACCCACTGACGGGCTAAACGACAAACAAGAAGAAAAGCTAAAGGTTACTTTTAAAAGTAAAAAGAAAGAAAATGTTAGTGTGCAGCAATCAAAGATGATAAAATATTACTCTAATTTTTCAAATATATTGAATTAATATTAAAAAGAATAACATTCAAACTATATGAGATCAAGCAAACATTTCACACAAATCCTTGTACCTTGTGCTATTTTGCTGTGTTGGTGTAATAACACTGTAGTAGACAGGCATAGGCCCCTGGACAGACTGGCTGACAGGCACCATGACCTGCTGCTGGTACTGCTGCTGCACCACTTGCTGATTTTCGTTTGCCACTGGCACCTAATGCAAAAAATGGAAATATTGAGTGGGAAGAAATGTAGATGGTTTTGGTTCACAAGAGTTAAAGTCAGACAATAAGTTACTGTTTAGGTGTCAACATCAAATTTTAATTCTAATCAAACCACATCAGATTTCTAAACATTTAATTCAGTTCAAAATACAGTATATCCCCACTTCTGTAACAAATGTACATCAGAGCTATAACGAAGCAGAGCAATCTGTATGCATGCATAATTTCTAAAAGAGTAACATAAAACAGACGAATCAAAAGAGTACAAACCTGATATGATGGCATCTGTGGGTATTGAACCATTATACTTTGCATTTGGCCTCCAATACTCGTTCTTTGGGAATTTAGCAGACCAGGATTTGTAGGCTGCTGCACCCCCATCATGTTCTGATAGCTTGGCTGCTGGCTAGGCATCATGGTCTGAAGACCTGATGAGGTCAATACAGAAACAGACAAAGGTTTGACAAAGTATTGAAATGAATATCCAATGACGTATTAAAAATGCAGAAAAACCGTGTGTTTCATGCCAACTTAAAAAGTAAATGATTCTCATTTAACCAATTATTATCAATAAATAATTTCAAAATGTAAAAGTTTATGGTTTATCAAATTATGAGTGTTTTCAATTAAATCCAAATTAAATCCAGATGTCACTGACCTTAGTATTTATTAGCTATGTGGACTGGCAGACTTCCATTTCAACTCAAAGTCCATTTCAGCCGTCAACAATGTTCATCTCTCAGTATTAACACAGACCACCTTTGCATAGCGTAAATTAAAGAGTCCAAATGCTATAGCAACCACTTTTTCCTTGAAAGACACAGAGCTGAATATTGATTTGTGCCAAATTTACTTTGCTGAATAATGCAGGGAAAAGGTTGTTTAAACCAAACCTTTCACCTGAATGACTCGGACTAGGTCAGAGACAGCAAGTCTATTTATTGTATATTTCAGTTTTAAGTACAATACTAATCAAATATGTTAAATATCCTAAAAGTGAAGATATGTCAAAGTAATAATCGTCATGACAGCCAAATTATTGAATATTACTAATAGCAACTATAACTTAAACACAGAGAATAAGGACATGCAGATTAGACCCCTTGTAGTGACATGAGGGTCAGATCAAAACAGTGCTGACAATCGGTATTTGAGGACCCTGATGAAACGGCTTTCATAAGAAAATTCAACTGGAACTGAAATGAAAAATGTTACAAGAAAAATTATCAAAGGCTGTGGAAGAAGATACCTGAAGCAAGAAGTCAGTTAATTAAAGATAATGGTTGAATGAGGTTAAATTTTCTAACTTCGAATAAAAGCAAGACTGAGGTCATCTGGTTTGGCAAATCTTATTCTTGCGCAGTTGATGTCCAAGTACTTTCAGTACAAGTCAGAAATCTGGGTGTTATTCTAGAGAGCAATCTCACTTAAATGTCTGAAAAAAACTCCTCTCTTTTCTCTGGTCTGTGGCTGATTATTTATTTGGTGTTTAATATTGAGTTAGTTTCGAATCTTAACTGTGTTTTATTTATTTTTATTACTGTTTTTATTCAATTTACTATTTTATAACTGTGGATGTAATTATGAAGAATTTTGGTCAACTGACATCTTAATCATGCTATACAAATGAATGAAACATTGATATTTAATTCATATATCAATGTTTGATATACGATATATTTTCAAATCAAAATGTCAAAAATTTGACATTTTGATTTGAAAAAATTTCAAAGCAGATATTTTTTCAAATCAAATGACAAAGAAATGAGTGTTTAAGGCGATGCACCATGAGAACACTGACAGAGCTTTTTCAGCCACATTACAGTTGAAGTAGAGACCGTTTTTAAGTTTGCAGTACCTCAGAATGTACTGACCTGACTGCTGATTGGGCGGAGGCATTGGTTGTGTGCGTTGGGCTTGATAAGACACCTGATGGGATATAGGTTGGGACACGCGGTACTGCTGTCCTGAACTGGGGTACTGACCAGGAGAGTAGTATGACACCTGTATCTGAGGAATGAAACAACAAAAAGACCAGAGAAAGTTCAGTTGAGAAAACAAGGCATTACATTAATCCCCAATTCTTATTTATTTGGTTAGTTTTATTGCATCAATGGCTTTCTAAAGTGTAGTGAAAGTATATGTTATTTTAATTTTAACTCGACATAACATCTTGTTTATCTTGTAACCAGGTTGCTATGTATTGCAATTGTTTTTGCCCAGGTCCCTCTTGAAAATGAGATCTAGATCTCAACGGGGTTTACCTGGTTAAATAAAGGAATATATATATATAATATAACATAGAGTAAGAGTTGAGCAAGCACTATTCTGAAGCCCATGATCAATATTAGGATTCTCATTAAATCTGGAATATTAGATTTTAGCCACAGGGGAGTCAGCAGAAATGGGCTGTGTGATGTATCCTCCCTTACAAGTTGCCATGGCAAAATATTTAATTGCAAGTAGAGGGACAAGAGCATAAGAACCGGGGTTGTGCTTCGTATGGCAAAGCAAACCAGCTTTAACCTGTTTAAACTTAAGAAATTCAAGCTCACAGTCTAATAATCTCAAACTGTAAGATGGCAGATAGAGCCAAAAGCTATCAAACATGTAAAACAAAACATATCTGTTATTAGATTGTAGCAGCAGGTTATCTGAATCAGTTATTGACACAATGTCACGAGCTCTGAATAAGAAAACAACATAGACATAATCTGACATCTACTGAAGAAAAGACTGATAACTGATCATCACTAAATAACCATCTGCAACTCCAAACAGATCCCCACCAGTAAATTACAGTCACATTTATTGAAGTGTAACCTTCCCTTGGTAGCTTTCAGAATATTCTTGTCCATATTGTCCTTGTTGCCAGTCACACAAATAAGTTTTATTTTTATAACAACAAACTGTGTGACAAAAACAATTAAACCTGCTGCAGTGGAGAAACGGAAAATAACTTTTCACAGTATTTCCTGGATGAAAAACATATCTGTACATGTAAATGGTATTTATTTTCTTCTTTAAACATGTATTGAAGCCTATGAAAAAAATGTTTTACATCACACACCTGCTTAAAGAGATATATTTTTAAATACCAATGTTAGGAGCTACGCTCTTCCACTAAAAGTTTAAAGATGAATTTGAAACTATATGCGACTCCTGTAATCAGACGTTTGTTAAACCCACATACCTGTTGCGGTGGAGGGGGCTGGATGTAGCCCTGTGGCGGTGGAGGAGCCTGTATGACAGTCTGGGATGGAGGAGGCGGAGGTGGAGGCGGATGAGGGTGTCCAGTAGGGGGCTGGTAGCCAGACGGTGGAGGCAAAGGCTGGCCTGTCGTAGCCATGATGTAGCCAGCCTGGGGTGGGGGGTGCTGCGATAGCACGGTGGGAGGGGGCTGATACATGGGTGGAGGCTCAGGGTTCTCGCTGGAGCCCTGCCGACTCAGAGTCATTTGTGTGAACTGGGATGCCAGCTCATCTCCCTGGAAACAATGGGAATGATTGGAATGGAGGGTTCCAATTATGGCATACACTCCAAAGTCAGGACATTCAGTTCAGCTGGATCTGGAGTTTCATATTTTACAAATTGACAAAGTGATCATAAGACTCTATTAAAAATATGAATAGCTTCATAGCATTTCTGTCCAAAATGTGTTGTTATTGGAAAGCATCTGTTCTGAAAATACTCCCATCATCAAAATGTTTGATGATGGGAGTATTCCAAATTGGAATACTACACATGTTGTTTCAGCCCTACTTTACAGTGTAGGGCCGAAACAATTGACTGGATTAACCAATTACTGAAATAATTGTCAACTAACTTAGTAATTGATTACTGATTAACTGGAGTATACAGACTCACAAAAATGCCATTTTGCTGAAACAACACCACATTCAGAGCAGCAATTAAATGAAAACTGCAAAAGAATTTATAAATCTTTCATTTAAGATAAAAAAAAAAAATACAAGGTCTTGTTGTGATCCAATAATCAGTTAATCCAAAAAATAGTCAATTAGCCCTACAGCGTATTGATATTAAGTCGAGCAGAAAGGGCCGAACATTTCACATGTTTGTATTAGAAATATTTTTTTCAGATGCAGATGAATCCTTTGCTACAAATGTTCAAACATACACTAAAGGAATGCATTTGCATTTGGTCAAAAAAATAAAAAGGTTAATTTTCTCAAAAAATTAATTGGCATGTCTTTATTTGCATCTTTTAATGTAGCTATTTCTAATATTGTATAAGCATAATTCTAAAAATCAGCAAATTAGGCAATTTTTTTATCCAATTAATCATCAAAATAATTGCTAGAGTGATTACTAAAATAATCATTAGTTGCAGCCTTATAACGGTGATATAAGTTTTAGGCATGGGCAATTATTATCAGCTGGTGATATGTCAATTTATTTGCAAACTGCCATAAAGCAGCAGAAGAAAACAGCAATTAAAGGACAAAGCAGAACTTCCAACGCTGTTAAAGAAAAGGCATGCAAGTTAAAAACCATAGCCATCAAAATATTCTGTGTGGAAGTATATAAAAAAAATAGCAATAAATCTAAGTCTGAAAATGTTCAGCTGAACTTTAATCCACAGATCAAAAGCAACCTTGTCCCAGACAAAAAAATTGCATTATTTCTTTTTAACAAGCCCAATTAATTTTTTCACCACTTTTGCTACATCTTTTTTTAGTAAAACTGATTTAAAAAAAACAACAAAACGTGTTAGTGTGTACTATGGAAAGAAAACTAAGGCGGTTAAATACCCATCTAATAATAATGAATAATAATAATGCAAAAAAGCAGAATGAGCTTTTTTTAGTACAACCACCCTTTATGTTTGATGATGTCAGCCTTGATGTAATCTATGACTAAAGTAACAGAAGTAATGAAGTTACAAGACGCATCAGTACCATTGTGTACTGCTGGGGAGGAGAAACTGGCAGGAGAACCTGGGGGCAGGAGGGGCTGGAGTAGGAGACAGGCTGAGAGGGCTGTAGAGACGCCACCGGCTACACACACCAGAAAGAAAGAGCAAGTGTACAGGCAGAGAGGAGGGCAAAATGAAGAGAAGAAAAGAGCAGCAAGAAAGAATTATGAAGACAGGAAAAATGAGGGTTAGAACACACTGGTGAAGTTTTAATGAGCAGAAATGAGAGAAATGGAAACTGACGCAGTTCTTTAAATATGCAAATGCAACACAACCCATATTTAAAATAAATTGTTCTAACTACAAAAGAGTGAAACAAAGGAAATGTCTAGAAATATGGTTGTACCTTGTTATATCTAACATAAAACTGCATATAATCAAACTTCAGCATTGTCTCAGGATTACCCACCTTGTTAGACTCAAACACTACAGATAGTTGATTTAAAAACGGTTCAGTTTGGCCTTTAAAAATTTAAATTAATTCTATTTCTCATTTGTTTTTTAATTGTAATGAAATCGAAGTTCTTACCTGAGCAATCATGTGGTTGCCCATGGGGTGCTGCTGTGGGGTGGGTAGTAGAGCGGTTTGAGGTGGAGCCTGGGGCTGTGGCTGCTGTGGCGGCTGCGGCGGGCAGGGTAGGAGGCTACGGCTGGATTGGGAGACCGAAGGCGGAGGGCAAACATCAGGACTGACTAAGGGCAAGCCTGGAAAGGAAGAGGAGACAAAAACACCACGTTTGCAGTATTTCATTTTCCACTATAGGCTACCAATAAAATCTTCACAACTTAGTATAACTTACAAGTACTAAAAATCACTACTTTGGTATTATTAGTAATAAGCAACTGAATTTAATGTCTGTATTTAATTGTCTTAAATGAGCCAACAGCAGAGTCAGCGGTAAGTATCGCCGTTTATAGAATATTTCATCATTAACTGTAAGACACCCAGGTAACACATCATGCTGTCCTTAATTCATTTTGATTTAATTGAAATGTGCATTTGTTTTATAACTTATTTCTGCACAAATCATAACTAGAGGACCAGAGAAAAAGCAGCAATACAATGTTTTCTGGTGAAGAAATAACTAGTACAAGATTGTGACTATTATGTGTGTTGTGGCTGTCATGTTGCTTTGCTACTCGGCTTTTGCATTTTATAATTTGAAAGTTACAGTGCTTTGAAGTATTAAAGCCCAATGGGTTTCTGCTTCTGTCACATGTTTTGCTGCCACATAGGATATAAATTCCCATGTGAAAATGAGTCATAAGCCTCTCCTAGCATCTGTGGTGCTAAAAAACAAAAGCTTAATTCAATCCTCAAACAGCTTGGTCCGCGAATCACAAACGTCTCATAGGAAACAAAAGTTTCATATATAAACCCTCACGTTTTTGGTAACTGATAATGAATTATGTCTGACTTCATGTCAGACACTTTCTCAAAAGTTCAACAAAATTTGATAAATGGCCTTAATGAGTCTGCATGGTTATTTTAGAGTATGGAGGCCAAATTATTAGGCCAAGTTTATATTTATTCCATTTTGGGGTAAGCTTGTAACAATGGACATTATTTCACTTATTGTTCAAGCATTAGGATGGTTGATTTTTCTTTATCTCAGTCATTAACTTTAATAACCATCTTTGGTTCTTAAAAATATACAGAAAACACTTTTCTAAAAAAGATTGCTTTACAGTAAGAGAGGTCGCTATTACTTGTAGTATTTTGGAAAGCCCCATTATATCCAAAGTTGACCTCTAGTCAGAAAGGCACATGTATGCAATTAATAAAAAGTTAGTTCAACCTAAAAGTTACTTGATCTTAGGCCTAACGTGATTTACTGAACAGACCCAAAAGCTTTTTTCTTCAGTCCCTACCAGAGCGAGAGCCTTTGCAGCTTCCCTGTGATCCTTTGTTGCTGCCAAGGCTGTCCCCTCTGGTGAGGATGGAGATGCCAGAGAAGCTGCTGGCCTTTGTCACGGGTGGCCGAAGGGTGCGGTTAGAACTGTCCGAGTCGGTACTGCTCCAAGGTCGTGGCTCCAGACACTTCATATCACTGTCTGTGCTGCTTTGACGACTGCTTGATGCTCGACTGGAGCTCTCACGGTTCCCTCTAAAAGACAACAGAACAGGGAGGATCAAGACTTTACAGTGACTGCTGTAAAATAGAAACGGTTGAGTCAGGAAATGAGGTAAAGTTATCAAGTGCAAGAAGTTAGCAAAAATAAGCAGAGGTAGAGAGTCAGTTGCACTTAAAATTATTCAACCTTTTTGAAAATTATTCTTTAATAAAATAAAGGAAATCTTTTTTATGGTGGTCCTAATATCTTTTCAGATTTGTCAGGGATCACTGTTCCCCTTGACAGTACAATGATACCCAAGCTGCAGCTTCCTTACAGACAGAACAACATTTTCCAACAAAGATTTCCTGATAATAAAATTCATCTTGCCCTCCATATGCTCGTGTGTCCAAGCCAGAGTGTGCATGATGTTATTTTCAGCCTATACTTCATTATTTCATCTACTGACATATCACGGATCCATTGAGATAAAAAGTTTGAATTTTGATTAATTTCACATCTTAGCTGAACCTCCATACCTTTTTGGCTTAATACATTTGTCAGGAAATTGTAGCAATTGTATTCTATTCTATTCTTGTGCTTTTCGGTCAGAAGAGGTGTACATTTTGGAGATCAGGCATGGAGTCCTTCAGCATTTTGGAGTTTACGCTGGAAACTAAAACTAGCTGCTGTTGCCACCAAGTCTTGGTGCAAGTCTTTCAATTACTCAAGGGTTTCTGAGTACCTGCCACCTCAGGAATCCTTGTTTTTCCACATACATAGCATAGCAACCCGTGCTTCCAGTCAAACCTCTAGGAAAATTTAGCGACTTTTCAATTTATTTTGTCCTTTCATCTCCTTAATGAACTTTCTAAAAGATTTTTTCGACTTAGCCGTATTTCTAACATGCATTCAAATGTTACTGTTAATTAGTTCGGGTATTTGAGCTGTATTATCTGAAGCACACCTGGTTAACCTAATCAAATCCTTGATTCTTTGAATCAAGGGTGGTCAAAACCACAACTGATTAACAAAATGCCCCTATGAACTATTCTACAATAGTAACTAAAAGGAAAATTTAATGTTGAATTGTTTTCTAAAAACCCTTGTAATAGTCTTATTTAGCTAACCTTGTTAAATTATTGTGCAATATGTTTATTGCAAACACCTATTTTTTGCAGGTGCAGAATAATATTACATGCAACTGTATAGGGTTAAAGGAGAGATGTATTATATAAAAAAGAAGGATGTGTTCTTGGAGTATTTGAAAGAGATGTGTGTGGGTAGAAGTAGACACAAAAGAAGAAAGATAGGCAAGAAGAAGAGCAGAGTAAGGTTATCAGCAGCTAGGAAGGATACAGTTTGACAAGCCTCAAATAGAACATTCAACAAAGATGCATATTGGCTGGTTTTGTGTAACCAAAGTACAGACACAGGCAACATATCAAAAGCAAATTATTTTTTGGTTTTCAAGTACACAACCACACACACATTCCTACAAACAAACCCACTCATGGGTAGAACAAGCATGCAGGGGGAAAAGATGCTTTAACATCAACCAGGTATTACTCGGGTGAGAAGATGAGAAAGTTTCACAATTTCAACTCATAACAAAGCAAACCATGTAAGATTATGGACACGGTTTATATCAAAGATCTTATGAATGAAATGAACACCATCAAAGGTGCTAATACAAGGAAAGAACAAACAAAACAAAAAATCATGCCCTCTTCAAGTAATAGCAAATGACACAAACATCAAAATTTTAAGTAACACTAAATGTACAAACAGTATAATGTTAAAAAGAAAATGTGCATTGACACACAGACTCACACACACCACCTACAAGATGAGCACTTGGTATTTTTTACTCTATGCCAATGTATTATGATATGAAACTGTCACTCCGGTAATGGCCACACTACATGTGCAACCTGTACTCAACAGCATCCTGCCCATCAAAAATAACAATTCTGCAATTTTCAAATAAAATAAACTTTTAACTGCCAACACTTGTCATCTTTGCATGAATGTACTGTCATCCTAGAGGTAAAAGACAATTATGTAACATGATTATTTATGTAGAGGGGAAAATTATAAATTTTTTAAAGGACTTGCAACTTTGTTTATGGTAGAACTGATTCAAGTTATAAAACACTACTGAACAGCAAGTAGTTTTTAATGTGGCTCATGAATATTTCAGAAAGACTAATTAATGGAGGAACTATTTTGAGGCTGTGTGCTGCTCAACCTCTTAGGGAAGGGTGAGTGCAATGACGCTCTGTGAACAGGCTGGCACACACTGGTTTCACGCTGCAAACAAAGACGATGCCAGGATTTGCAAAAGAAGAGAGCAGAAGGGATTCTGCTGTTGATCACATGAGATTTGATCTCAATTTCTCACGCAAGCAAACCTCTCACATGTAAACAAAATAGCAAGAAAAACCATCAGTGGACGACTGAATATCTTTTTTCACTTTTGGTCTTTAACAGATGTCAAATTAACGGAAGCACTGTTTAATCTGCAAAAGCCTGTTTTTGTATATAAAACATGCTGAAAACTTACAATAAAAAATATTTAAGATGGCATGTAAAAGCAGGTAAAGAACAATAAGTATTCAACAAAGAACTGAAGTGTTTGAAGGTCTGAGAATGAAAAATAATAATTATTACTAAACTGCTTACCCATCATTGTTACAATGTTATAGATCACATTTGGAGCAGTTAATCTGTACTGTCTAGCTGATGCTAACACAGATCACAAGCTAGATCTTCATAGCATCATACACAGATTGAGCTGTTACAAAACCTGAGTTTCCATTATGGGAATAATTAGAGGAACATCTTAAAAGAATGAAAAATAAGGCATTCTAATCAGATGCAAGTAGAAACACTGTTTAGTAAAGAAATGTTAATTTCACTCAACAGTTCCACTACAACCCCTCTAGAAACCAGCTGTTACAGCTGCTTATAAATGGCCACGTTTGTGGCGCTTCAACGATACTTGAGGAGTAAATAAAAAGTTTAATCAGACAATGTAATTTGCAAGAAATTGTCTTTTCTGTAGAAGCTTTACATTGCACATCAATATATGTGGGCCCAAGATGGAAGAATGTTTTGTCTACTTCAGCCTAAAACAGTCTAAGTAAAACTTTCTGGACCATCTCAGACACGAGTGAATTACATGTGACGGCAATTCTAATGAACGTGACAGACTGGGAGAAAATTTTGACAGTGTAAAAAGTGTATGAACATCTTGAAGTGTAATTACAACTACAACTTATGTCTAATTTAGAAGATTACAGCTGATCAGAGCAAGATTGATGCAAATTTGAACAAACAACGCAAAACTATATACAAAAAAAAAGACAAAGCCTTAAAACTGTCTGGCCAATGCCTGGCTCTCTGGCTGAGAATTAAGGTGGGAAGGACGTGTGTGCACAACAAAGAAACAGCATCTCTCTGGACAATGTTCAATGTGAAAAAGGCATTATGTAGTATATAAACTATAAATTATAAATGATCTGGCTTTGTTAATTGGGTTAATTAATTTCAAAAGGTTATGCTTTCCCCATGTTTGCACCTGCAGAAAAGTGATCAATGGCTTTGCTAAGGATGTTTAATATTTGTTTGGTCTAATAATCCTACAGAAAATAAATCTAAGATTTCACTATTTGTCAATATTACATGGAATAAATCTTTACCTATTAATAAAGTTAGCACTCCTCAAACAATAACAATATAAATTGTACTGTTAAAAAATCTATTTATTCTTCTTGATTTAAATGTTATTTTAAGTTCTGAAGCACCACCATGTTAATTGCCAAACAAGTTTTTGTTGGGTAACATTTTGATAATTACACAGCTAAATCAACCACAAAACAAGCAGATCACTGTGAAATTGATGTGGATACTTTCCATTAAAGTGTAGCTGATGGTGGAAGGATTGATGGGTGAGTAGATCAGTTCCCAGTGAAACCACAAAGCAGCCATGCATCCACGGTGCAATGCTAATGTAGCCATTTATCAGCCCAGTACGCCAAGCAAAGATAATAATCACCACAGTTCACCAATGTCATCACCAGACCACTTTCAAAAAATGGGCATGGCAACACACTAGTGAGTCAGCAGCTCCCCAATACCTAAAGATCTGTCTCCTCTTTTGAGAGCTAGAGCAGTAGCCCTCAGTGGAAAGTCTGTTGGGATTAACATTAAGAGAAAATGCTCAGGTTACAAGTCTGAATAGGAGGACAGGAAATGGCTTAAAGAAAAGGAAAGGTAGGAAGTAGAGGTAGGCACAGTAAAAATAAAAAAAAAACCCTCGAGAAGAAAGGGAAAAATGCACACAAGGCAGAAATTTAACTCATGAAGCCCACGCTGCTTCTTTGTCTCACTCTCAGCAAATTAGGCCCTCATCTACCAAGCTAAATGTTAAGAGACTAACTGCTGTGTGACCTAATCATTAGTAAAAACTGCAAAATTACTAAAACTTAGCTCACAGAATGTGTGATAAACCTGTGTGTCATAATAAATAATGTAGTAGTTAATAAAAATACACATCTTTAAACAAGTTATTTCATTGATTCTCACTAAAGGAAATACTACTAAAGACAGGTTTGAGGAACCTCTGTACAAGAGTTGATTATCAATGTCTTATGATACCCCTTCTCAACTGAGAACTAAATAAGCAGTTTTAATTATGAAAGAGGTGAAGACATTTATACAAAACACACACAAAGCCATCCAAGGGAAATCACCAACTTACCTGTTGTCATTGATGTATCCATTTTGAGACGACTGCAAAAAAAAGGACACCTGCACATTATGAAATGCATAATTCTATTAGTAACACGTTCCCAGTATCAATTTTGCTTGTCAACATTTCAAAATTCAACAGATTATTCTACAATGAGGATTTTCCACCTAACTGATGCAAATGTTGGCTTAGCACCAGGTTTTTCTTTTTCTATGTTTTTAACAAAACATTTGTTCTATCACAACTAGGCCTGTCGCGATAAACGATAAATCGATTAATCGTAGGATAAATTAAAACTATCGACGTCATTTTAATTATCGGCACTATCGTCTCTTCCGACCTTTTTCTCTTTCAGCTAATGAGACTGAATGAAAAAAAGCTCAACTCCGGCTCCTCCCTTCCTCATTTCCTTAGTGTAAAGCCCAGGCACACTACACGATCTTAGAGCTGCCAGCCCATTGTCGGCTCATTTTCAAAACCTGACAGACCACAATTTAGCCGACAGAAATCCTAGGTATAAAGGTTGGATCGGGTTCGTTCCTGCCGTGTGGTGTCCAACAATGGGCACAAAATAATGGCTACAAGTCCAGTGAACTAATTTTAAAACCAGACATTAATCAATGCTTTACTACAATCTACCTGCAATGCATGTGGCTAGTGTCAGCGTAAAGTCCTGACCGAATGAAAATCATTATAACCTATTTACGTCACGTTAACGAAGAACAGCTGAAAAGTTACCGGGTTTATCAACTGCGGTAGCAATTTCGCTCCAACTCCTCCTCTTGTCATTTCTATATTCTTTGCATGTTAAATAAACATTAATGTTGTTTCCACGTATCATCCCCAATGTCCGCTGGACTTCGGGTTGCGCCGTGTCAGCTGTTTGGGATTCCCCGACGTAATTTCCCCTCAGAAAACACGGAGGAGAATCCGGGGTTTCTGATTGGCTACCTGTCACATTCAACAGGTGTTGTTAAAGCTCCCAGTCGGGAAAACCCCTGATTTGGATCGGAGCGGCAACGATGATCTACCGTAACACACCACACAATCTTAGAAAGACCAACGTTTTAAGATTGTTGTAAGGGGAAAAATAGGAGCAAAAAATCTGTAGTGTGAACTATTGCATCAGGTAGTCGATGTGCCCATCTTCTCTATTTAAATCTAATTATTACTGAAGGGCAACATAATATACAGACTTCATAATCTGCCCTCTTTTGGTTGAATGCAGTATTTATTTCCACTTTGGCTTTATGTTGTTTAGTTTTTTTTCCAAGTGAGTTTTTTGTTAATGGAGACTGAGAATCCATTTTATTTTTGTTTTTGGTTGTTTTGTTTATTTTGTTCATCAGTTCCAGTGTTTAGTGTTCTTTTGAAAATAAAGTGTATCTATCTTTGGCAGGAAATCGCATGCATTATTACGTCATTTCCATTGCATCAGTGTAAAAAGGTCTTCAAACAATATTATCGTTTATCGCAATAATTTTTGAGGCAATAAATCGCTTAGCTAAATTTGCTATCGTGACAGGCCTAATCACAACACTAAGTCTTGGCCGTTCTATAAGGAAAGAACCACTTTTTTCAGAAGATTTGAGGCAAACAATCAAATCAGATGTGATATCCTGGTTAAAACTCCTAAGTCAGTCTGGCTTCCAATCTGCCCAACAAACACTATTTAGAGCTGCATATGTAAATGTAGGTAACACATCCACTCATAAAAATGTTGATTACAGAGATCACTTAGCTGGGGTTGTTCACAAATGTTGTTAAAATGGTGCATTAACTGAGCCTGAATTAGCACTGGAACAGTTTTGGTGGAAAAGCCTTAAGAAAACCCAGCAGGAGTTTCATTCAAACCTAAGATTCAAAAATCTCTTAAAGGATAGAACTAATAATTTGTTAGCACTAGATGATTATGGTAAAATAAAAAAAGGTGCAATAACTTGTTTTCCACTGTATAAAAAAGAATTACTTTAATAATAGGCTTTCAATGTCATATTTTCCCTTTTGAGACATTCTTACATAAGCCCTTTAAGTTTAGACAAAATACATAACGTGCTTTCAGTCTTGAACGTTCTCTTTTTTTACCTATCCGAAAGTTTAAGAACAACATGTTCTACAAACTGCAGCAGGTTACACAACTTTCTTTCCCTGACGTTCTGAATGTGAAGCAATTTCAGATTGTGCTAATGTAATTATCGAATTATGACTGAAAAGCAATTACAGTGTACTTTCCTTTACATAGCTCATGTAAGTTAAACATTTTTTTTGTATAACAATTTTTTTTCCTGATTTTCTGACTAGTCTAAAACTTACCATAATTTCATAGTTTATATAATTAAAATAACTAAGATATCTAAAGCTTGTCCAAGTAATTGCTCACTAATTAGAAAACACTCAAAAATCTTCTAAGCAAATGTTGCAAACATGATATAACATGAAATAAAAAAGGACCGTAGAAAATAAATACTTACTTCTCGGGCAAAGATCCTGTCTCGTACCCGCTGATATTCTTCTTCTCGCTCTTCAATAGATTTGCTACGCCTCCCGTCCTGCAGTGGCACACGGATCTAAAATTTGCAAAGACAAAATGTATTACAACCTAAAATGGTAAAGGCAGTGCTAATCTATCCCATGTTTGTTTACCTTGCTAAACATGTCAAAAAAAAAATGCTGAAAACAATTTGAACGATCAAATTATAGGTCCAATTTTCAAACAAAGCATCTCTCTTCTATGCAAACAGGCCTAAATAAAATTATTTCAGCTTCAAAGAAAAATGCTGCACCAGATTAAATAAAGCACTAAGAAAATATACCAAATCTTACAAAAGGTATATGGGTAGTTTTAAACAAATAGAAAATAATGCAGTTGTTACTTTGAAAGTGGACAAAGTATAGAACATGCTCAGATTTCATAACTTGCCAGCAGGGCAATTTTGATACAAATAGAAGATGCTGTAGTCGTGACTTCTAAAGAGGAGAAAGTTTAGTCGTTTGACAGCAAAGTGGACAAACTGCAAACTCCTCGTCTGCATTGCAAAAACTACTGTTCCAGAAAGTAACAGTGCTGACAAATACGCAAGTTTTCGCTTTTTCAATTCTAATATTGTATGTATAAGGATTTAGAAGATATAAGTTAAACCTGCAGATAGAAGATTAAGCACTTTGTTTTTGCCTTGCTTTGGTTTACTTGACACCTTTTGTGACTTAATGACCAGTAACAAAAGTATGTCGGTATAAAAATGTATGGTGATTTAAATGGATTTGGTAATGACAACCAACCAACCTGGTTATCATCTTTGTCCATACTAGCATCGTCTCTTTTAAGGATGAACTTCTTCTGAAAGTCCATGTTGCGTTCATCCTTGATGTGTTCAGAAAACCGTTGCTCTGGGCTGTAGGATAAAATATAATGAACAGTTAAGTTAAGTATGCAAAAAGACAGTGAAACACATTTAAGAGCAAAAAGCAAGGAACTAAGGACAAATGTTAAAAAGCTTTTTCTTATAGAGTTGACCTTTGCCTATTCATCTATTCATGGTTCACAGATTTTGTGAGTCCAAGTTACTCACCAAAAATCTGCCTAATCACAGATTTTTCCATGGCACATATCTACTATGTCCCATGATCTCCAAACTAAAATCAAAAGTATTTTGTATGGCAAACAAAATAGTAAATAAACTTCAAAACATGTCACTAAACAAAACTTCAAAACATTTATAAGGTTTCTGTACTAAATTCTGACACACTCACATGCGAGTGTTTCCAGTTTTATTGATGATGACAGCTTTTCCTGTCTGATCTACATTGTGATCCATGCCAAAGTAGGCGGCCACACGATGCAACAGCATTCGATGATACGAAGTCATCTGAGGAAATTTCTTATACTGGTTACTGCAAGTGAAAAAAGAAGCATAAGAATAAGTTAGTAATTGTTAGATGACCTTTAAGATATTTGCTCTTAAGTTGAATTCTCTCTTGTTGAATGTTGAAAAAGCATAAAAAGAGAAGCAAGAAGTTGGGATTTGAACTGAAATTAGGGATGAACCATACTAGGTAAGAATGCAACTGTGATATTATTGTTGAATACTGAGATGGCTATATCAGTAGCAAATAATGCCCATTTTCTTCCCTTAATGCTTTCTTTTCCAAAACAACATAATTTCAATCGCTCTCTGTGAGCTGCAGCTTCTCAATCATTAAGAATGGGTATCAAATAGTAAAAAAGTCAGTCAAACTGTCTTTGTTGGTATGCTTGGTACAAATGCATGGCACTCAAAATAACAGACCATTAAATGGTGCCATCTAGGCAGCACTTTCAAATGTGATAGTGGACACATTAGGGTTGTGATGATGGTCAAGATTCTCTACTGGGTAGCTCTAAAATTTAGAGATATGTAGGGTCTAAATGTAATAGTTATTTCTGGCACATAATGGGGATCCTGTAGACAATGGGATAATCAAGTTCAAACTCACTCGGAAGAAAAGACTAATGCACTAATGTAGCAATCTAGGAAATAAAAATATGATCTTTAAGTGTAAAAATAAATTAAGTGTAATGAAAGACAGATTTACTTGTTGTCATTAATGAACTCCAGGATATCTTGTTCTAGTTTAAGCAGCATCATTCGATCCCTGGTGGGTCAAAGGGAGAAAACAAATTAGAGAATTCAGGGGGACCACAGAGTCCTCCATTTAAAATATAGTAAATTTGCCGCTTAAGTTTGAAAAATCAATAAAAATAATCATTTTGATGGTAATTAAGAAAACAATATCAGGAGTTTCTTTACATGCAAATTGAAGGTATTAATCTTAAAACTTTATAAGAACTCTAAAGATCAACTTAAGCAAGAACAAAATGCAGAAAAACATGCAATGTGGTAATAGTATGAACATCTGCACACAACTATAGCAATTATGATTACCCTATTAGCAATAACATAATGATTTTATTATTTTTGGTAAGTCTTTGGTAAGTTTTTACATTGTACAAGCTCCACACAGCAAAAAAAAGTGCATCAAAATATTACCATCAAATTTATTATTATCCCTGATGGAAACAGATGTGGGATTCTGTGATTACTCTAAATACATTTTGTGTGAATATTTACAAAGTGCATAAGCAACATTAACAAATAAAATTTATTTATTTTCAGTGCCTAAAGAAACAAAATTTATAACTGCGTCACTAATCTGTTTGGATTATTTACTATGTTCATTATAACCTCATAAGTCTTTGGTTGTACTCATACCTGGGATTGTTTTTCAGTGTGTTGACCAAAAACTCATGAACATCAATGCCTGTGGAGTCGGTGTATTCCTGACTGGAATCTATTACAGAAAAAAAATGAATGAATAAACATCATTTCACTAAAAACAACAACCAAGAAACAAAAAAACAAAAATAAAACAAGATACATTGTGAACATATGCCATTTGAAGATGTCTCAAGTGGCTGAAGATGAATAGACATGTTTCATGCTTTGGAAAATAGTCAGATATGTGAAAGCCATGTTCAGAATATACAGAGACAAACACCCTCTAGAGGGCATCGTTACTTCTAAACCACACTGCACAGATACATAGGTAAGCCATTTCATCTCTGCTCCTCTCCGTATGACACTGTGGAGTCTTGAAGAGAAAGATTAAGGCGTACTATAATTGTTTTATTTGTACTTTAAAACTGTCTAAAAAGTATCTCTTAGCACTGATGAAGAGACATTCACATTACAAAATATCCTACAATCTAAAGAAGCACAATGATGTCAGTCTTTGGTACAAACAATGACCACCATCAAACCGTGTCTTACCACGTGACAACATCTTTCGAGGAGTCTTGTCCTTCTTCTCCTTTTCTTCATTTTCATACTCATCCTTTGAAGACTTTTCTTCCTCTTTGTCTGATGGGCAGCTGATGTGAAGCTGGATTATTTCCTATAGACACCAATAAAAAAATATATGCATTTTAATATTTGTAATGAATAAAAGAAATAAAAACAGCTCTAAACTCAGGGATGAGTTAAGATTTAAAGACTGTGGTTACTGGTTATGTTGGAAAAAAACAAAGTGATACCGATTCTGGAGGTCCATCATTGGGGAAAGGACCAGAGGACTCCTCGCACACTGCCAGACTCCGTACTAATTTCATTTTGGCATTAGACTGAAACAAACAAGATTATTATATTAGATAAATTTTAGAAGAAATTTGATAAAATATGATCATACAAGAAACATCTAGATTGAAGCAAAATGTGTTTGAAATGCGTTTGCCTTTTTCTGCCAAATATTTGACATTTTTGATGTTTACAATGAGAAGAATAAAATAAACTTTCAAATACATTGCCATGTGTGCAAAATCTAGAGGTTTGTTGTAATAATTGTTATTGCCTTTGTCGCCTACTTTTTCCTTTTCTGCTTCCAAAGCACCCAATATATATTCCAAAGCATCATAATGCAAAAAATTGCTATAAACCTACAAAAAGGCAAATTAATTAACTCCCATAAAACATGAAAATGGAAAAGAAAGATAAAAAGAAAAGTTTAATATATAAACAGATGAGAAAGTCACTGAACTATGTAGTCAGACCATAAACTGAATAGACAGTTAGCCGGCTCCAAGATGATGTTTTCTCAATAGCTATTTAATAATATTTTAGTAGCATGTATACACTTATCTGGTAAGCAAATTTGATTAACTGGAATTAGTTTAAAAGAAAAGCTTCTAAGAAAGACGTATTAAACCAATTACATCTGTTTTAAGAAATTCTCATTCTAGTCTCAAAAGAAATTGGCCAGCTCTGCTATTTTCTTCTGGTTATTTGAAACATTATTCAGTTAGTTCAACAGGTAAAGTGCAGTTCCAAAGCCTTACTAAGGTCAGTAACACATTTACTGTTAACCTTCTTATCAGATATAGGATTTTAAGCCAATGATATAATGCAGGCAGTTGACTGTAGGTCAGTGGATTACAAAGCCGGAAGGATAAAAAAATATTCCATGCAGCAAATGAGCAAAAAGTCATTTCAAGCACCAGGATTATAAAGTAATATCAATTTTGCTTTAATTCACTTACCTTGGCCCTTTTCCTGCCATGGCTGTGGTTAGTAGCCCGCTTCTGCTATTAAAGCAAAAGAAAAATAATACTTTAATAATAGGGTGAAATTTAAATATCCATAACAATAATGGATTTGAATTAGAAGCCATAAAAGTCTAAGATTACAGGACATTCTAGTTGCAGCATCTACAAAAATATTAGGCTTTTCTTGTTCAATGTTTAAACTAATAAATTTGATTGTAAGAAATCTTTGAAATGCCACAACCTCCTGCATCCTTATACATCACGTAAGGAGACCTATAGCTATCAACGACATTATAGATATTAAATAATACCTTACAAAAAGTATTAAAATGATATATATAACTAATGTGTATACTAAAAAATGAACAGCATGACAAACATTTCTGTTTACTTAGTGCCTCTGTATTATTAAAACACAACAATGACAAAGATCTGTATTCAAAAATGGATTTAAAGTGGAGATCTTCCTGTCTCAGACCTCCATGCACTGCAGAGCTCATCACACTGTGCAAATCAGGTGCAACTTTAAAGCCGAGAAACCCGCTGAGAAACCAAGTGAATTTAAGGTGATTTTATCACTCATCAAGTGAGATCTTATCGTCACATCCTCCTACCTGTGCATCCTGTGGAGAGTTATCATCTGGCTCTGGCCCCTCTCCTGTCCCATCCTTGATGCTCTGTGGTTGAGGAGAGCTTTTACCTCGACTGCAGGGCTCGATTTGTAGCCCACTCTCTCCCTCCTGCTGGATGTCTGTTGTCAGGCTCAGTGACATCTTCTTAGGGGAGGGGAGAGGGTGGGAGTGGGGAGGGTATTGGTGGAGGACCCAGTAGTGGCTATGAGAGTAAAAGAACATTTTCAGAAGAGATGTAGTTTATTCTTTTTTCCTACAACTGAGCACAACGTTTTATGCTGTTCATTGTCCTTTAAAGTAGCTACCTGTTGGAGGTACCAGGTCTATGCTGAACGTTTTACAGTGAGTGTGGGCAAGAACCACACACAGGGAGATGAAGGGAGTCCACTAAGGTAGTGTACTAGGCTGGGCGGCAGGTAGGGGGTAAAGTGAATTCCATAGCAAGCCTTGGGTCTTGGGGTGAAGGCTGTCGAGAAACAAAAACAACAAAAAATGTAATAAACTATATGAAAGGTATAACTTGGACAGCAAAATGGTTTTAAATGCAAAATAATTGTTTAGAGATGCACAGAGAAATCAGCTGATTTACAGCTTCAGGATACAGAAAAACAGAAAGGAGTATAATCCTGTGCCTTATGTTTTTGTTGGAAATTTCAGAGCTTCAGTAAGCACCAGTTCCTCTCCTCTTCTAGAATTTACACAGATTCCCTTTTGACAGCAACAGTGTCATGACATAATTTCCCGTCCTACTATAGTCAGTGAATAAAATATTTGAAATGCTTCCTTTGTGTATATTTATTTTAAAAAATCAGAATCAGTTAAAATTACTACATGCAAGTCAAAGATTCACAAAAACCAGGAATCAGCATCAGAAGTCTTCTCATTGCTTCACTAAATATTGTTTCCTCCACTTTTACATATTCAGAAAAAAACATTTCTTATGAAAGGGATTCATTACCTTTATGACAACAAATATAACTTATGCATTCTAAGGAACAATGTAGTCCATCGTTAAGTCATTCTGCAAACAATGCATTAGACACCAGAAATGTGCAATTTTCTTGTGATACTATGTTTCAAACAATTTAGAAATATATTTAAGCAATTTCCAGATAACATTATGCTACACTGAAGACCAGCAATGATAATGAAAAATTAAACACTCCAGGTGTCAACATGTTTAAGAATAAAAAATTATTTGGAATTAAACGGTCATATAAAGCTTTACCACAATATTCTATTGTGTTTTACAAAAGGCACCAACAAAAATAAGTATTGTGTTTTCCAATATTGTTCAAACAACTCAACTGAGATCATTTGTAGTTTTAACAATATCACCTTTCTTTAGTGAAATGTTGTGTAAGCCATAAACAAATCGCAACCAAATAATATTGCACAGTATTACTTTTCACTAAACCCGAAAAGTGTTTTTACATTAAAAAAAATAAAATAAATAAAAGCATATTTTGTGAAGCTCAACTGAGCTTCACAAAAGCTTATTTGAGCTTTTGTGAAGCTTTGATTTGGTTAATCAAATTGTTGATTAACAATTTGGTTAATCAAATTGTTGGTTAACAATTTGGTTAATCAAATTGTTGGTTAATCAAACAATTTTGACATTTAAGGGTCCCTTTTAGCAAACTATTAAAACACAAAGGAAACTTCTAAACAGTAATTTTCTCAAAACAGAAAAAAAATCTGCTGCAAAATACATTTAGAGAGGAAATATCAACAATACATAATGAAAAACACATGAAATGAAATATATTTACAGCAGTCAGATGAATTGAAGAGGCAGCACTCTGCCAGGCCGAGTGTGAGGTGGAGGGGGGACACCAACAGGCCAGTCACCACCTTTAGAGGTCGTCTAGGGCCTCTCGTCTCTGCCTTCGGCTTACTGCAGTAGCATGGTCTTGCCTACAGTCTGGAGCCCTGGGCACCATGAAGAGAAGAGGAAGACACGAATGACGTCATCTTTCACACACTGCGTGACTCATCGCTGCTGCTGCTGCTATTTCTGGCAGGGAGGAGGACAGAGCAGCTGAGAACTAAGAGCTTACTAAGAATGGGCTTTAAAATCAGCACAAACGCTCACTGTTCAGTGCTTGACTTTTACAGCCTGGAATACTTGTTTTTAGAATGATAAAATCAATCTGAGCATGAGCATTTGGACGCTGTGCTTGCAATTCTGAAAATTCACATTTGAATTTTCAGAATTCAAATGAAAATTTGAATTCATTGAGCAAGCACCAAAAGGACAATAAATAAATCACAGATTATCTAAGATCCCAGTTCCACCTATTATAACTGCTCTCCATTAATGTTAATAATTAGGAAATTGGGAATTTAGAGAAATTAAAGAATAGCTTAAACAAGTCAGTTTTATTCTGGGTTTACAAAGAAATTAAGAATGCAAAAACTGTGTCACTGCTGTCATTTCAGATCTATGCAAACACAAATATTTCTAAATTACCAGACTTTGTTACATTCCACACTTTCAACTCCAATTACAAATTGTACAACAAAGGGTAGGTCGTTATCAACAAAAATATATCTTACAACAGTAACTATGACGAGTCTGGCTAAAACTACCATTTTAGATTTTATATTTAATTAAAAAATAAAAAATGCAATTTGGAAGACAAGCTACTGAACTATAGTGCTCATTAAGAACACATTTACTGATAATCAGTTTTACAAGTCAGTAGATTCCAGGTAGGGGGTTCAGAATTCCAGGAGGCACAAATTTAGGCATATGTTTAATGGGTGACATGTGTAAACAAAGCAAGGCAACAATACATTTACCAAGATCCCTGTATTGTTTTGAATGAAGAAACCAATGAGACAGGGATTTCCAATGTGGGAAAGACCAAGGTGATGCAGCAGCAAAGTCGTCATTATCAACAGCATCAGCAGCAACACTAGATCATTGACAACGACACCCACATTCCACAACCTCACTTTGCTTGCAGAAATCTACCACAGCAGCACAAAAAACAGCCACACTGTAATGTAGATCTGACTCAGTCATTCCAAAAATAGTCTTCTGTGTGTTCTGGGAGAAACAGAGAGAAGGCTTCTGAACTACCAAGCAGCGACAATTATTCATTTCAAATGTCAGTCCTTGCTTAATAACAGAGAGGAAGCAGAAAAAAATTGCCACTGAAAACTACTAATGGGATGCTTATGAATAAACCAGCTTCTCCTTCCAGTCCTCTTCTGTTTACACAGCTCTGTCATCAATACTCCATAGTTTCTTTCAACACAGACATGATGCTGCCCACTGGGTTGCCAAGGAGACGATAACGTCATTCTTAACTGCTGCCATTTGATTTGAGTGAGTAAAGTGGGGATGAGCGAAAAAGTGATAATAAACAACAGTGAATGCAGAGTGTATTCGCCATCGCTAATACAAAGACAGACACTGACGACAGTTACACCATTTAATCCAGGTTCTTTGAAGTCGAGATATTATTGTAGTTTAATGTAGCTCAGCAAATATCCAGGTCATTTTACATTGCCTGGATATCTGGTGAGCTAGATATCCAGGCAATAGCAAATAGCAATACTTCTAATGAGTACAGAAAACAGATTAAAATCTCTTGCTGCAGTACCAACATACATTTTCAGTATCCTTTTCCAACCTATGGAAAAATATAAATCATCTATTTAAAGTGCCATCCTATAGGTCAGTCACTTGGCACCAAACAGGAAACATCTGAACTTCATTTAGCTGCAATGACAAATTGTTTTATTCTCATTCAATCTCACTCAATCTTCTGTATATCGCAACTAATTGTTATATTGTTAACCATCTATGGCCTTGAATTAGTGGAATGCAAAACTTGTGTTCCAATGCATTTCTTACAGTGTGTAGAGAGTAAAAGAAAGCATGCAGTGCAGAAATGTATGTTTCATGTTCATATGAAACATTCAGTGAAACAAGAGTTCTCTAATTGAGAAACACAAACCAACATTTTCACAACTGCCCAATGCGCCCCTTAAAATTTAGAAAAGTCAGTGTTAAGAGGATAAGGATACTTCTAATTAAGAAAGATTTCTGAAAACTATTGCTAAATCTTCAGTGGTTTCAAAGAATAAGACATCAGAGGTAATGTGTATCCATTTATGACTGGCTGACAGTCAATGTGTTTTGTGCATGGTAATTTATGCAGCATACAATGTCTAAAATGATATCGTAAGTTGTGATATGCATCCATTAATAATTAGGTCAATCCAAAAGCTCCTAGACATCAAGTAAAAAAGCAGTCAGTTTAAGTTTCATGTGTTATGTAAGCATTTCCCAGGTGCGCACAAGGTAAAGCATTCTCATATAAAATCTGCCTTTTAAAAAGTTATTTTTCTAATATATTTATATTTCAGAAAAAAAAATGCTTGCTAAAGGTTATATCTTTGGGATCAACAATTATTTTTAATGATCACCATGATACAGTTTTATGGTAAAATTACTAATTAATCCATATGTAACAACTGCTGCATCTGCTGTAAACAGATGATACACGCTGTGGTCAGGTTTCCTACTCTGCCTCTTTGCATCAAGTTACCACTATAAAATCATATCAGCCGCTGAGCTGAAATTTGGTAAAAGCCAGAAAGAGTAACGACAATGGTCAACACTGGGGTAGTAAGCAGACACACTGAATCTGATAGTGGGCTAAACAAAATAAAGTATGTCACAAGGTTTCTTCTCAAGTCCAATTGTCAAACAAGACAACATCTGAAATAGTTTACACTTGCAGAAATAAAAGGGAAAGTCCCTTCTCCACAGCTGCTGAGAAATGTGGGGAGATCATTTTATATAGTCCTAAAACCCAGACATACTTTCCATCCAAGACATTTTAATTCTTTCTCTAAGCAACTTTAAGACTGTAAAACAACATAAGAATAAACTTACATAGTACTGCAAGAAATCAAATACCACATTGTTGTTTTTTTTCCTGGCCATATGCTTGATTAACAAATTTTCATTAACAGACACATTGTAAATGAAGACTATTATTTATACTTACAGGTAGCACTTGATACTCAGCTCAAGTCATTTAATTCACCCAACTACCTCAAAATTTCTGCAATGAAGAATCATGCACAGTAAAAATGCCTCTGTTTTTGGTGGAAACTGAATGAGAGATGAATGAAATGGTGAATGGAGGCGCAGAGCAGGAGGGAGCATGCACATACAAACCCACAGAAGGAAGTGGGAGACACACACAGGCAACTCGACCCAATTCAGCTCGTCTGTATTCAGCTGCGCACCTCGCCCATTTGACGTCAGAGAGAACTCATTTCACTCAAGGCAGTAAGGTTATGTCTTCACTGAGTGGAGGCTGAACCGTGTGTGTGCGTGTGTGGGTGTGTGTGTGTGTGGGAGGGTTGGGGGGTGACGGGAGAGTTTGTGCAAGCTCAGTGCCTGCACATATCATATATCAGCAGCCCTCACAGTGTTTGCGCACCAATGCTTGTCTGTGTCAGAGAGGATTCCCCTTTGCGTTGGTTGCAGTTTCACACAGGGCGGGAGGAAGGGGCTGGCAGAGAACGAGGGACTGTAAAGAAAAAAAACCCACGGAGAATTGTAATTTAACAACGTCTCTGCTTCCCTTACATAAGATTTAGCTAGATACAACAGTATTGACTCCAAGATACCCGTTTTTATCAATGAAAGTTTTAAAAAACTAGTGCATCAATGGATGACTGAAAGCGATAGTAGGTTAAAGAACACCAGCACAAACACACAAAGACAGATGAGGGAATCACGAACTGTCAAATGCAGAGGAAGAAAGGATTTCTCCTCTTTAATCTGTCTCTTTACTTCCATTTGCCACTCAATCTTCTTTTTTCCTCTTAGTTATGAGGATACCCCCATCCTTCCACGCTTAACTCAAACATCAATATCTTAATTGTTAAACCCGCTTCTAAAAGTTACCTTTCTCTCCCTCTTTCGTCATCTTTTGAAGTATTTTCTTAAATTGTCGGGTTTGCTGCTGACGCCATCCTCCTCCACTCAGCCAGCCCACTCAGTCCTGTGGGACGAGCTATGAGTCATTCTCTCCTTCTTTCCCTTCCCTCCCTCCCTAGTTACCTACCAGCCTACCTTTCTACTGCACATCTCTTCTGCTTCTCCTAATAGTTATAAAGTATATACACTGATATGCTTCGTGTTCTGTGAGAAAGAGAGGACACAAGGATTTGTGTAGATAAATTAGACAGATGAGTAAAGTGCAAAGCTAGGTAGAGATATATTTGTTGCCCATAAAATTGACGATCCTGTCCTTATGATACTCTCCATAAGGAGTGCATTCAAGAGGACGACAAGGGGATCCTGATCACAAATGCATTTTTGATGAAGATGGGAGAGAAAGAAAGAGCATAATGGAAAGGAAATGAGTGAACAAAAAT
Source organism: Xiphophorus couchianus (assembly GCF_001444195.1). NCBI lineage: Eukaryota > Metazoa > Chordata > Actinopteri > Cyprinodontiformes > Poeciliidae > Xiphophorus > Xiphophorus couchianus. The sequence continues at coordinate 10,579,766 of NC_040247.1, forward strand.
CAAAACTATAAATATCTCACAAAGAAAAAACATAAAATTCTTGAGAACACATAGCTGCATTATTTACCTAATTGTTATTCATACTTTAATGTTTCCAATTCCACAACCACTGGGACTGTGTGAATGCCTGGTTTTGTCAAATATTACATTTCAAGTGAAATGCATTTAATTCTGCTGTCACATATATCTGATGAGTATAATGATCTCAGACTGCCCTAGATGGCCAAACCTGAGATTTTGGTGGCTGAAATGCTTGAGCTCAATGAAAGAGGTAGAGATAGATCATGAGATGATGACAGAGCATAAAAAGAGGGAAATGAGGGCTTATTGCAACCAATATCTTCACTGGAATAATAGACGACAATATTGCAATTGAATGATTTCCTATATCATCAAGCCCTAAAACAGGGCTATTTATTCATATTACACAATATCCTGAGGGACAATAAAGGCTGTTTTTATTATTTTCTATACAGAATTAATTTAACTTATTTTTCCAAAAGTATTCTCAAGCAGTTAAAAAAAATAGAGTGAATAATGCTTTAGACACTATTTACTGGCCAACACTTTCAGATTTTTTCCTAAAATGAAACAGAAGTTTTGTCAATGATAGAAAAACACGATTGCTGAAACTGCTTCTTCAAGAGAGTTTAGAAAACATAAAATCAAAGATAAAATCTTAATCTTAGTATTAAAATGAAGCATTGCTGATAACGTACAGAGCCTGAAGAAACATTGACTCTCCAAAAATATTTTCACAGGCTCCTCACATGATCTAAACCTGTTCCTACAGTCTCACAACTTCCTTCTTTGGGATGTTGCCTAGCAACAAGTATACATTTCCTCCCTATTTATTTAGCAACTTGTATTTCCCCATTTTCTCACTTTAATTTACTTTCCTCCTAATTAGTCTCTCTTTCACATATACATAATGCAAATATTCCTTCTAATTTGTTTAAAAATAGTGAAATTGAAATAATCACTGAATCAATCTGAAAATAAATATTGGCACTAAGATACGCGTGACTGAGGATAATTACAGGCACATTCATGTCTATATAAAAGGGTTGTCAAAGTAATTAATATTTTAGCGTATTTTCCGGCACACTTGTTTCATATTTTGACTGGTCCTTCGACTTATTGTGAGGTATATACAGTATTTATATGTACATGTTTTTTTCCTCATCAAGATGCACTTTTTGACCGGTACTCTGAATGATATGAACCAAGAATTAAACATTACTGTCTGTAGCCGTGAGGAAAGCTAATCGTTGGCTGAAAGCAAGATAGCCACAGCCAAAAGAACAAGTCCATAGTTGTGTGTTTTTTTTTAAAAACATGCCACTGGAAGAGTCTTGTGAATGGTGCAGGTACCACACCCTGGTAGTTGCCAAGTAAATGAATATGAATGACTTTCCAATAGAGCATTCTTGGTGTTACAGTTGCAGGCAATGGAATTGCATCTACTACCTCAGATTTACTGAATGCATCCCTGCTCCACTGTGCTGCGTAATTCGCCGGTGGAGCAGAACTGTTTCTGGTCATCGTGATTTAGAGTTCGGGCATCAGAAACTGCCAGGAGATAGTTTCAGTGAGTTTGTTGAAAAGTAACAGAACACAAGACCGGATCAATGATTAACATGGGCAAGATTTTCCTCACATTTGATGATTTCTAAATAAATGCCATTTGTGTGTTTTATTTTCTGTTCATTACACATTTTTGAGTGATGCAACTTATACTCCAGAGTGGCAAAAGTATGGAAAATATGATAAAAATAAACACTGAACATCATAATTCTTTTACTCATTCACGTAAAAACACCTACAAAACAAGCCACTCACATTTTCCCGTAATTATTCAGTTTGTTTTCTTACATGCAACTATGAAAGCACGTTCAGCCAATTGCTAAAGGGCTACCTCCGCAATGCTCAGCCATTTTGGTTGGATAACGATTGTAATCTTCCACACAGTACTACAGTAACATATTTGCCACCCTAGAGAGGGCAGCGCTATTTGCCAGGATTGACCAAAAAGAGTGAAGATTACAAGAAAAATGCACGATTTAACTTCTTGTAAAAAGAACAAAAATAATTTGGCAAACAACAAACTCGGCTGTAATTCCGCAGTATATTTCCTTTCTAAGAAACCTGCCTAGCAAGATTTAGAAATAATATTTTACATTGGAAATGTTTAAATAATCATTCTTTCTGAACAAATGAATGCAGGTATCCTGTTTCACTTTTGCAGCTGTGCATATAAAAACAGAGTGATATTTATAAAAACTGACTGTGTACACCAGAGATACATGGCTTACATCCGAGTACAGTTTGTGGTTTGGAGTTATACATACAATCATAGCACACAAAAAAGAAACTACAATGAATACGTTCAATAGTAATAAAGTAAACATCTGTGTGTATCTGTATATAACATGACATTTAAACTACAAAGAGCTGTCAATGCTCAATCAAGTTGAAAAACAAGCTTCCAAGTACTCAAGCTATGCATTTTTGGTCAAACATATAATTAAACTGTGCACAGAAAACTAAAGAGAAATGAGACCAATAGAAAAAACCAAACAACTCAGAATCACTAATAAATCTGTATAATTCACCAAACTGAGATAAGCTTTGGGAAGGCAACAGCATAAAGACGGTCACCTAATATAATAATATTTTCTTTAAGCTGTCTGTGAAAGATACCTCACTGTAGTTTGGCAGGCACTAAAAAATTTAACGGCACCAGAGACCCTGTAGCTGCCGTTTCTAATGTGCTCGTCAAACATTTAAACCTTTTGTGACAAGATACAGCTAAATGACATTTCTTCTCAACTGTGAAATTAATAGATTTTGATTTTCAAAGTGCTTAGGTAGCTTGTCTTCTTAAGAATGTTTAGATCTGCGGACAACTCGGCTTGCAGTGCCAGTATGGCTGGTTTGACTTTTCTGGAATAAAAATGGGTTGCAGTTACTGCGATTATTATAAACCTTATGTAATTTATCGGCTTCCTTCAGTGCTAGAAGCAGGGAGCAGTGGAAGAGAGTGCTGGAGAGATAGGAAAGAGAAGACAGGAGGGAAACATGGAGGAGCAAGGGGTGGATAGTGAGACAGGAAGAGAGGAAAAACTTCTCAATGATGAAACAATCTGCACTCTTATGTGATTGGACCGTGCTTCCACCAATGGGAGGACCAGCTCCATGGCAACAGGCTCTGTCACCAAGAGAAAAGCTGCCATATCCCTCAACACCCCCATATTTTTCCTTTCCTTTTCACTCTCATGACCCATGCTTTTCCCAACCACAAGGCCCGGTGTATTTTTCTTTAGATGCTTGCATAAAATAACAAAAATAAAACAGTGTACAGAACAACAGAAGCAATATGAGTTACTTAAATGTAGGATTATCCAGATCCATCACGTATACACAGAAGCCCACACATGCAACAAAATATGGTTTCTAGGTGTCCAGACAGACACTCGGATTTTTAGAGAGATCAGAAGGTGACTCATTCACACACATAGTTATTGAAACGAGCAGACAGACAAATGCTTCCCTAACACACTATCTAACCACACACAGTTCTGTTCCACTCCATCTTGATGAGGGCAGAGATTATCTGATCTCTTGAAGCTGCACCTTGAAATGAACAGATTGAGCTTACATCAGCAAAGTGAGACTTCCAAATAGGGCTGGACAAAAAAGCACAAAAAACTGTGATAAATGTGACTTTTAATAATCAATCTGCATCTTAATCACATATAGTTTACTATAGCAATGAAAGAATCTGTTTCATTGATTCTTTCAAGTGTGTTCATGACAGCAACACACTTGTTGATTATACTTATGTCTTTATATTTATTTCAACAAGTTTTGACAACTTTCATGTCCAACTTTCATCATTACTGACATCAATATTGCTGCTAGTATTAATATTGCTTTATTACATCCAGATTTATTAAACAACCTACCGGTACTATTTTTTCAATGCAAAAAAATAGTAGATAGCTTCACATGCAAAACTCATGTTGTATTCATGGGTAAGCTAACTGTTACTCATCTTAATGTTTGAGTCAAATAGTTAAGTGTCAAACATGTACAACTCCTAGTTGAAGTACCAGGTTTGAGACTCTGGCTACGCTTTTCCAGAACTTTGATTTTCCTCTAATAACCTCATTCTTATGTGAACTAGGATATATCCTTGGACTCAATGTAATGTTGAAAAACAAACTCATTATTCATCTTTCTAGCTTATATTCAACTAGCTGTAGTTCAAAACTAATTGGTTTTTCAAACTGTTCATATTTTAAATCTCTTTGAAGAAAATTAACCCCAGAGCTAAGTGCCGCCACCATGTTTCAAGATAGACAGGGTGTTCTTGGGAGATGCCAAGCGCTTTTTGGATAATGTCATAGAACTTTAAACTTTGTTTCAGAGCATCAGAGCATAGTACATTTTCCTTTAGGGAGATTTTATTAGGGTCTGGATGTTTTTACATGTAGAACGCAAATAAGTGCCTGTTTGTCTTTTCTTCTACTTAATTTTAAAGAGGCGTGCAGTTTTTACTTCAATATTTGAGGACTTTCATCACTGTGTCAGGGACAAATTCTGTGATGCAAATTATGCCTATGTAATCTTCTTGTCAAAAAAAAAAAAGAAAAATCATTATTTCAATGTAAAAAAAAAAAAACTACAGAAAATTAAGAATTCATGGATACTCAATTGCGTCAAAATCAATTTAAGCCCATTCACACCTACCCAAATTGTTACACTTCTTCCAGCAACAGTGATGCAATAACAACAACAGACACTCAGCTCCTTCCCTTGCCACAGCTGCTCACATGACTAAAACAATAATCTGCTGGAAGGTTTATAATCTGCTAACATAGCAAGTAAATTCAGAAAAAAAACATGCAACCCTCTTTAGCCAACAAGGGAAAAAAAATCTTTTGGAGTTACTTTTCTTATGAGGTAGATGAACAGAAAAAAAACAAAAAGCTAAAAGATGCCACAAATGCTAGCTCTTAACTGTAAGGAACCCAGCAACTTTAAAAAAAAAAAAAAAAAGCTGCTACGGTAATGAAAAAGCTATTGACTATTAAATATTTTTTGAAGTATTGGTCTCAATCTTAAAATTTTAGTATGATGACTTATGCGCAGTAAGATCCTTCTCATCTTTTGTATTCACAATGTAAACCAGTACATGGATGTAGGATGCAAATGACAAAAAGTCAGGAAAATCCTACTGGGACAAAACTTTATTTTAGATTAATCAGAAGGTCCCAATTTTTGTTTATACAACCAAGCCCTTTAAAAGAAGTTTGTACACTTGAGAGCAACTGTAAGAGATGTAGTCCCATCTGTGTAAATCAGGAAAATTTAGGATATTCTGCAATGCAACTAAATTTTATTCACTGCAGAATTACTAGCTGCTGCATATTATTCAGGAAGGTTTAGGTTTATGATGATGATGTAGCATAAAATTAAATCTTAATGATATATATATTTTTTTCCTTTTAGCAATTTATTAACCCTCTAATTTCTTGCAACAACTTTATAAACAACTCAAAACATTCATATTTGCTTACATGGTATGGGCTGTATTTTGAACAGTAGAAAGGATTATGGCAGGTACCTGATATTCAACACAAAAATATTTTTTTTTCATTGCTTTTCAGTATTTTGTTGAAACTACATTTTTATAAATGTTAAATATCTTTCCAATATCTGCCAAACACTTTCTATGCACAACAATAAGGCATTTTCCAGTTCCTTCCACTTTTCTCTAGGTTGGCAAACTTGTGGAACTCAGGTTTTCAGATTCAGCTTTTCTACTTTAGTCAGGCAAAGTATTATGTAAGATATACAATAAAGCCATACATAAAGCACTGTTGTGGAATACATAAAGGCAGGTCAAAGGAAATATTTGAGAAGTTTCAAAATAAAATTAAATGTTAGTGGCAAAATTTTGCATTTAATTTTAAAAAAGGTCATGGGGAAATAAATGTATAAAACAAAAGTAGGATTTTGTGTCACTTCAAAAATAAATTAGGAAGGAAAAAATCTGAAGATTTGCAGTTATTCATATTAGCAATGGCTATCTGCATAAAAATATGTGTATATTTCAATATGGTAGTAAATATTTTATTTACCACTTGATTTGCATACGTACACAATATGCACCACAAATATTTTATGCCATGTTCTTATTCTACTAATTTATTATTTTTCAAAACTTGTCTGGCTAACATAATTTTTTTATACAACAGTGTGTAAATTAAGACATTAAAACATTTCAACTGATGAAATGTGCCTTGCCATGTTACTGCACTTTGTAGCAACAGATTTTTTTAGAATGGTATTGATTTGAATGAAATATGAAACAGAATCTGCAAATGACTACTATTTAATGACGCAACTGGTTTTTGAGAGAGAGTGAAAATCGAGACACCTTTATTAAAGACAAAGCAAAGCTTTCTGTATAAGTCTTTGGAACTTAAATTACTAAATGGCAAAAGAACTCAAATGCAAACACAGCTTCTTCCTATGTTTTCCCCAAACAAGCTATTACAATATAACAACACTTCAGTTAGGCAGTTAAGTAGGTATATGAAATTATTTTTTTTCCTTATGGGATTGAACATCCTTTTATTTTTTGTTTCTTTGTGTAAATATGCAATATGGTAATTTGCAAAGTAAATAATCTGTTGTCAAATATACAAAAAAGGTTTCCCCCTTTGCCAAAAAAACTGCATCTAGTGAATAGATTTCAAGTGCCAAATGTGTTTTGTCGTTATTGCGGGCCATCACTCTGATGGAGGTTACATATTGTGTGAGCTAAAATATATGCCAGACACTCAAAACTCATTCAATAAATATGACTGACGTTATAGTACAGAACCAGGGATTAGAGTCCTTCAAATTTGGCAGTTAATAAAGTAATACTCAAACTCTACATGTTCATGTTTTGTATATAAAATAAATTTGTCTCAAATGACGAGAATTTTCCTTTCTGATAAACACAAACGCACTGATTTGCCGTGCACACGTATAAGCAGGGTCTCTAGGCTGCCATGCAACAACAGTGATCAAGGTTCTAGAGTTGCCAGCTAGCTAGCCTCATGCTGGGAAAAGTATCTAGTCAATCAAACTGCCACTATAAAGCATAAACAAAGTTACAAGACAGCAAATCCTAAACTTCAGTGGACATTTTACAACTTGTTTTCTATCCCTAATAAACTTCTAAAACTGTTAATCATGTTTTCACTGGGTCCTTTGATTTGAAATATCCCATTGTTAATTCCATGGTTGCTTTGCTTCCTACTTATAATTTCTGTGTGAAAGAGTGTGTATGTCACTGCTGCTCTGGCTCAGATTAGAAGCTAGTCTCTGGGTCACATAGCTGACTTGACAGCAGTGTCACATCACCAATGTGCTCTACCATCTGTCTATCTGTTAAAGAAGTCTTATACCTAAAATCTGAAGCATTTTTCATCTTTTTTTCTTCCCCATGAGTCTCTTCTCCTTCATAACCATGCTGTTATATAGCAGAGAGAATACAGTTTCTCCAATAATAACGATTAAATTTTACTTCGCTTTGAAGTTTGCTATAAGATTTCTTTTTCTTATTTTGGCTCCTCTATTTGCTTCCTCTAACAAAAAATCAAGTCCTCAGCTAGCATACTGACAACTTCGGGTGTTTTCACACTTCATAGTCCAGTAGACTCGGTTCAATTGGGGACCAAAACTACAACATTTGTTACATTTCCCGCTGGTGCAGTTTGTTTTCACACTGCACTGTGTTCAACAAAACCATTTCACCCCCTTGCCTGTGGTGCCGCTGCACTGAAAACCACTGAAGAAAACGACACAAAAACCTCAGAAGAAAACAAGAGCACAACTTCCTTCGTTGTAAAATGTAAAGAAAAGTGAAGTGGAGTCAGATATTAATGGTTGTAGGATTTCTCTTTTGTCTTTGGTAAAAGATTAAAAGTAATTTCTCCCGCTAGAGCAAGACTCACACATTTGTTTTGATTTTATTTACTCAGAATGCCCAGCAGTAACTGTTGGGTCTAAGGCCAGATTGGAATTCAAGAGTTCCAAACTCTTGAATGCCAACCATTCAAATTTGAAACTGCATTAGAGTTCAATTGCACCTTCACACCTCCCAAGCCAACCAGACTTTCTAGACAAACAAACTAGAGTTTGATTAAAGTGGACTAACCAGGGCAGGTGTGAATGCACCCTTATTTTCCTGTAGGTGCACAACCTAGGAAATCAGTTTGCAAAGTTGCAAACTACGCAACTATTAATCACATGTACTATTTCCCCATAATAAAGATTAGGATTTCAAATGTAAATTTTTGTCCAGGTTAGGATTTTACTCAAATGTATACATTCATCTTTGGTCACATCAGTTCTCTGTGTGCAGTTTGGGAAACATTCTTTGGTCCCATCTCTCTAAGTTTTTGACTAACAGACAACAAGAAAGAAAATGTCTTGAAACCTAACATCCAGGCAGATTTTTTATTCAATGTTGGGTTGCTCTGGTGGGCATTTGTTTTTTCTAACTGACAAGAGAATATCATCATTAAAACCTTTGCATTTCGTAAAAATAAGGCAAACTGAACAGATCCAGCAGCTGATGAGACTGAGATGTATGTTGTCTGTTGTTTTTAATGCTGAGATAGATGCATACACATGCACAGAGGCACTCATTATATAAACAGGCCAGATACAACACAAGACAGATTTAGGCCAAGTGAGCAAAAAAAAAAAAAAGAAACAGGAGGGGAAGAAATGATGAAGAGCATTGTGGTGCTGATTTTTAAACGGTAGAACCACCATACAAGCTAAGGGGAGGAAGAGTCTGGCCCTCTAAGCCTGAAACTGTGCTCACACCATTAGAATGGATTGCTATTTATAGCAATAGATTTTTTATTCAAGAAGGATCTGTTGTTATGCTTTTTCTCACGCTTGTGCAGCCTCCCTCTCACCTTCCTATCTACTCTCTGTTCCTGCACACAGTGTTCCATAAATAAAGGTGCAGACACAATTGCAAATGTTCAGATAAACTTGAATTTCACTCACAGGAAAGGTCAAAGGTTACCTTTAAAAACAAGCCTATATATTGAATGCCCCTTAATTGTAAAGCACCTGTCTATCTATGGGAGGGGGGTCATGACGAAATGTCAAAAGTGTTTTATGCAAGTGGTTTTAAATCCTCACTTCTTCCCTCCTTCCTTAAGCTGACAGTGTTGCAGAGCAGCGCCTACTTCTTGGTGACTCTCCACCCCACCAGACCAACCCCACCCTCCCACACAGAGACAGAGGAAGGGAATTCCTTATTACCTCATCAATGCTTCAGAAAAAAAACAATGTTTGTCTGTACATCTACATCATCTATTTAAGCACAAACTGACTAGTAAGCACAAACTTGATTATTAGGCATCTATAAGGACCACCAACAATAACAAAACCAGGACAGAACTGCCTAAATTAAATTAGTTATATATGGAGAAATGTTTAAGGTACAGGCCACAATTGCCAAGCTACTCTAGGACTTTAGCTATGCTGCAGGGATCTTTTAATTTTTTTATAAGAGTAAGAACATGTAAAAGATGTTCTTGCCATTATAAGTCATTACATTAGTGACAATGCATGATAAATAATAGCTAATAAAACTACATCATACACCAATTTAATAAAGATCACAATTGCACAGATAAGGCTGTTATCAACTGCATGTAGATAACAGCCTTGTTGATCTTCTGCTAAAGCAGGAGTCTCACAACTAAAAGAACTTTACCATGATAAAAAAAAGAAAAGATAAATCAGTGAATGTAGTACTCAATCGAGACCAAGCTTTAAAAATATTTACCTCAGCATGTAGTAGTACAAATGAAGGAATTCCATTTTCTGCAGCAAGTGAAGAGAGATTCAAGAGACTCCAGGTCTGCCACTATCTTCAGCTCATTGTACTTTTCTCCATCTTCACGCCTGGTGCGTTACCTTTCTCGCTGGAGATACTATCGGCTCTGCTTTTTTAATTCGTTTATGAGGAAAAAAAAGTCTCTTCTGGCTTCCCCCCCTTTATCAGAATGTGGCACAGGCACTACAGCGGAAAAGAGAAAACCTTGCTCGCAAACTAGCCCCCTCTTTGCCTACCAATCTTATGCTATCATGCGCACAGTTTGTACCGCTCCCTGCTCCTCAAACCCTCCCTTTCGTGCAGATTCTCATTCTCTCCCCTACACATCTTGTTTGCTCTTTGCCTCTGTAACAATATAGTTGCAATGACGGCCAAAGCAGGGCATTCAAAAAGCCCAGCTGTTAACAGGGCTGCTTGGATCAGCTAGCACATCAGTTGATTCAACAGCACTTCTCTGTAATGACCAATTGCAGTAAATATTATTTAATAGATGCAGTTTCAAGGTTTGGCTTTGTTCTGTTAAAAAAATAGAAAAAAAAAAGATACGTCACATAGTCTGAGGACACACTAGGCGCCATTCATCACTCTCCATTTTTCGGAAGCTCTGTCATTATCTGCAGCCTGTGTCTGGCCAAACTGAATAAGCTTCAAGTACTGACAGCTGCTGGTGAAACTCAAGCACTGCTGCAATGGATGCAAAATAAAAATTATACCCGGGGAGCGATGTGAGAAGGGAAGAAAAGGAGATGGGAGAAAGAAAAAAAATTAAACCACCTCATTAGTAAGGAAAACCTTATTCCCACTAGACAACATATTTGCATGTTCTCCATACAGTCACTTAACTGCAAACGTCAGCTGAAAGACGCTGCGGAACAGGGGCAATCAAAAGTTCAGCGACAAAAAATATTTTAGCAGCAAACTTTATGTAAGGCAGTTACTTAAGCTCTGGAGCTGTGTTCTGCTTCAACTGAAATATGTGTGGTCAACTAAGGTTATGAGCAAAGGAACTCATCTTACTGCCATCTAGTTCACTGAATGCATTTCTTCCACAGACTTAGCACAGCAACTACAGAAACATGTCACAGGGCTCTTAATCAATCTTCATGGATGATTTAGCTATATGACAAAAGTGCCAAAGACATGATAACTGCCGTCACCTTTTGTTGAGTGTAGACAACTTTACCGCTTCACAATATACATAATCACAACTGTCATCACAGCATCAGTGTCTACTGATTGCATCCAATCAGTCAAAGGACTGACTCGATGCAATATTTGGTAGGACATTATATTTCAAGCAACATGCATTCATGTCCAGCATGCACAAAAACAATCTAGCCAGTTGAGTGGTTTTTCACTGCCCTTGATGCCCACATTTGATAGAGATTTTAGAGAAACTAATAATTTATAAAACCATAAAAAGTGGTAGGCACATTGTGGTAATGAGAAACAACATTAGAGCTGGGAAAATGTGTATTAATTGCAGCCAATATAGTTATTGCAATGATAACTATCAATGCATTAATGGCATGTTGTCCTTACATCATGCAATCAACATCATTTACTGACAGCTTAGAGTTGTATTAATAAATAGTAAGCTCAGGTACTGAAGCAACATATTGTTTTCAAAATCTGTTTTTTGGCCATGTAAGCTTTAAAGTTTGGCTTTAAGGCCAAACAATATTGAACAATGCCAATAATCTGCAGTTCATTTGAAAAGAAATCACCTTTACATGCTCTAAATGTTTCACTTGTTAGTTTGGTACCTAGGACACAGAGGGAAAGCCTTTAATTTACCTTCAAGGTTATCCAATGGTATAAAGATGAAGGTTCAAATTTACATCGTCTTTTTTGTTCTTATCAAAAGGGCAGATTTTCTACGCTTACATCATACATTTTAGTTAGATGCAACAGGGCAGCATTAACAGCAGTGGTGACTGGGATGAGTGCCGTCACCTCAACACACTCACAATTTAAGAATCGTGCAAAACATTAACAAGTCGAGAAAATGAATAGCTGCTCCCCTTAAAACTTGCAGACCTTATGTACATTAAAATAACAAACCAATTGATGACTTTGTAATCCTAGCATGACCCTGGACAAATTTGTCTTAGGGTGACCACATGACTGGGATAAAGGGGATGCCATGCACTAATGCCATCTAATGCCTAAAAACAAGTCCAGCTGCAGCTGCACTTGAACAACCTGGTTGCTTCTTTTTACAGAACTGCTAGAAATGGAAAGTAGCGAAGAGAAAGAAGAGTCATCCAGTGAGAATACACAGTCAAAGGAACAACAGAGACTGATGAGGTTTAACCCTCAGTTTTGACATGCAGCGTACTGCTGTTCTAAAGCCAACTGGAAACTAAAAAAAAAATAAAAATAAATTAATTGACAATAATATATTTTGCCATTATGAGCTTATTAGTAGGCGAGTAAAGCCTGCTGCAATAGAAAACCTATAAGAAAGGCATACACAAACACCAAGCAAAACCTGAAATGTTGGTATAACCATGCACACCGTTTTCCCTTTACGCGTTCTGTGAGAACCCTTCACTATTGGATCACTGACACATAAGTGACACATACCCAGTCTCAGGCCAAACTTGATGCTGTCAATTCCCTTCTGCTCAGATCAATAATGTATATAACTGAAGCGAAAGATGGGCATGAAAAGCAAATTGAAAAACAAAAACACTAAAAATGGAAATGCAATAGGAGTAACAAGAACATGAAAGAAAGGGGAACAAATAAAGATGGAGAGGGAGATGAACAGACTCAGGAGTGGTAAAGAGAAGAGAAGCAGCAGCAACAGCACCACACTTGGTGCTTTGGCAGAGATCTATAAATAGCTATTCAAATCTCTCTAGAAAAAGACACTCTTCTACTTATGCTGCTCTATAGACAGATTCAGAGACAGAAGCTGATATGAATACCTCGCTGACAAACTGATTGCATTGGATATAATAACAGTCAAGTGTTTTCATAATGGGATTCTAGAAAATACTCAAATCGTACTTTTGCAATGACAACTCTAGCTGTTAAGAGTATTTGATAAGAAATCAAAAACAATAAGGCTTGGTCTTAAAACTTGTAATTAGGCAGTAGCAGACTAAAATAAGCACCTTCACAAAACAAACTGTTTTAAATCCATTTTCAAATGTTCATGCAAAGCAGAAACAGGTACCACATAAAGATTCGCAAGCTGCAGGGTACAAAAGGGGAAAATATGTTGTCAGAGAAGCAGATTATTTTTTCTCTCTCTCACTGGTGGCCTTTGCAACAGTAGATAGTGGATTCAATGACTCACCTCAAGCAGATCTCACTATAGATTATTTTTTCTCAATGATTTGTCCCTTACACCAACACCTCAGGAAGGGTATGTTTTGGTACAGAGCACAAATTTTCATCGAGACATCAGCCACAACAAGCCATTTTTTGTAAAACCAGATACTGATGCCAGTCCTACTTCAATTTGATAACAGCTCATGTCTGATTTCTTCCTACAGCAGAGCCATGTTGGTTTATCACTGAACACTTCCATTGACAAATCTTTAAGTAAATCTTTCCGCCTGTATCCTCTACCTGCATCCTTCATGAATTGCATAAATTGTGATGTTGCAAGTACTACTTAATAGCTTTGAAAAAAGTAACTGTGAATGCAAGGCAAAGACTAGTCAGGCCAAAATTCATAATGCATCTTGTTCCATTGCACTGGACTTTAAATAGGTGGCACAAAAGGTCTGTTTAGTCTCAATCAAAAACTATGAGGTCAACTGCTCTTTGCTCTGGAAAATAACAGTTGGTGCTATAGTAGCACTAGCTTATCTAGACTAGAGTCAGCACTTTAACAACTCAAACAGAAAAACTAGTTCTCAGTGAAGCCCAGTTTCTATGGAAAATTGCTCTTGTTGTTAGAGACTTTAACCACAGAAAACTATAATAGCCCATTAAACTACAGAGAACAAATTATCATGGCAATTTTATCAGCAAATGTGGCTCTGCTGGTAATCCTCAATTAGCAATTTTTAAAAATCACATCATTTGAGAATGCAAATAATGTTTTTTTTCCCTTTACAAATGCACATGTCGCTTTCCTAGAACAGATGGTTGAATCACAGCTCTGAAAGCCTGTGCCGTGATCCCATCTAATTATCACAGCAATCTTGCTATTTTCAGCTTCACTGTCAAAAAGTAGGGTCATAGCCAAGACACAAAGAGCAATGACCATTTTTCAACAAAAATGTGTTTTACAAACTGTAAATTCATCGTGCGGATTGAGAAATTAGTCTTCAATGGGACAATAAACTTTAAAAGACATAAATACTAAATAAAGCTAAAATTGATATAGTGAAAACTGATTTGTAAAGAAATAAATGTCATTCAAACTCCAAATGGAAAATTTTCAATTTAACAAAAGGTTTCTCAAAGTTAAGCAAAACATAGTAATAGCCACACCAACTTGCCTATTGAATTCACAAAGTAGATACAAAGACAATGACAGCCATAAACCTGCAACAGCACCCTTAGTTACAAGGGAAAATTATTTGATTTGTGACAGTCCACATTGTTGCACTGTTTAATATTGATGACACAATATTCAGTAACTAAATTAATGAAAGCACACAATTGTTAATTAAAAAAAACTGACATATTGCACAAAAGTCAGATTTTTTCCCCGAAGTTGCATAAAGTTAAAATAAAACAAAAAAATTATTTAGATATAAATATAACACCAAAATAAATCATTTATAGCTTCTAGCTCAAGCAAGTTAAATAAAACTTTGTCAATCTAAATGGATGTTTTCTGCAAATTGGTATCGGCCAAAATCTCAATTGGAAGGTCAGATTTTTTAAAGTTTGTTAATCGGCAATCGGCCAGAACAATGCAATCGGTTAACCCCATTTACAAGGTCTAAAATTAAAATGATTGAATGCTAGACTTTATAAAACCTTACAGAAAACCTATAGTGATTCGATACCTCAAAATAAGTGTAAGAAAAATGTATAGCCTCAACAAGTAGGACTTCATGGGGTTTTAATTAATTGAGTAATAATTATGAGGAAAATCTGTTCCTCAAAAAGTTTATTCTCTGTCTCTCCTAGACATAGCCAATGGCTGAGTATTTCTTGTGAGCAACTTTGTGCTCGGTCTTATCCTCTGGACCCGAAATCTTATTCATTTAGCTGTGTTTCTTTATTAAATGAGGACATAAAACATAAAAGCAAATCCTGGACCAATCTTAAATCTTAAACTACCAGTAAGTTGTAGCAGATGGCCACTCACACCAAGCCAGAATTTGATTGAGGTTTCTTCCTGTTTAAAAGGGACTTTTCCTTTTCGCTGTCACCACATTTGCGTTCAGAATGAGGGACTGCTACAAAGTCAATGACACAATGCAAGCAACTGTCCACTGTTGCTATCTATAGGAGGATTGAAAGCTGCAAGTCAGTGACTCAATACAATCAACTAGATTTCCTTAGGAAACCTTTTATACAATTGGAAAATTAAACTAAACGTTCCAACTTTATTTGATAACTATGATCAATTTGAAATGAATGTAACTGAATTTAAGTCTGTCTGAACAATCGGATTGACTTGTTTTGTCTGCTTGTAAAATTCCTTGAGGCAATGTTTGTTGCGAATTAGCACTATGTAAATAGTTATAAATGACTGAGAATCTACAGCAGTGTATATTAATAAACCAACTTGGGGCGTGCCATGGTGGCGGAGGGGTTACCGCGACCCACATTCAGAGGCAACGTGGCCTCGACGTGGCTGTCGCGGGTTTGACTCCCAGACCCAACAACATTTACTGCATGTCTTCCCCCTTCTTCTTCCCTGTCAGCCTACTTTGAAAAAGGGACACTAGAGCCCCCAAAAAGACCCCTTGTGGGGCGATAAAAAAAAGAAAAAAACTAAGTTGAAAATGTCACTTCCCACTGAAATAGTTTTGTTGCTCACATTCAAATTCTGCCGTCAGCTTCCACCTTTAATTAAAGCCCGAAACACACTGTGCGAATTCCAAAATCGTAAGACTTGAATGTGTCACACTGTGCAAGCAGGACATTATAAAATCTTAATGGTAACCTGTGTCACATTGTTAGATGGAAGATAGTAGATTGCACAAATTGCTGCCGAGTTACAGCAGTTAATGGACCTATTGTTAGTCAGATGCTGAAAAGAGGGAGAGGAGGTGGGAAAAGAGACATGGCTGGACAAAAGAGGGCACAAATCAGACAGTCTCAGTGCCAGTGACACTGCTCAATTTTTTCAGAAAATATTTGACACCTTTCATTTATTTATTTTTTTTTGTTGAGAGAGAGCTGACATGCATCTGGCACACTTAACAACCTTCAACTAGGGATGCTCCGATCAGGTATTTTGCTACAGATTCCGATACCGATCATCCATGAGGCCAATCTCTGCCGATCACTTGGAATGGCTGTTAATTTTTCACTTTAGGTAGAAATGATACTATGTTATCTGGTGAAATGGAAAAATTATCTGGCAATAAATTCACCTAATTTATTAGGTGAATTCGCCTAATTTATTAGGTGAATTTATGAATAAATTCACCTAATTTAGACATAATAGACTTTTTTAATACACATCTAAACTTTTTTTTCTCTTGTAAGTTATATGCTGCAGCTTTAAGCAGATGTTCGGTGTGAGAGTTCACCGTCTGGTGGAGGTTGAGCGGCGCTACATCTGTGAAATATTACTACCAGTAGCACATAGCGGCGGTCCAAGAGCGAGAGCAGAACCAGCGTCTTACACCGCCAGTTCAAAGACTTGAATTATTCTTCAGGTTATTTGTTTAGCTTTCTGACCGTGATGCTAATCCGGGTGAGTGTTGGCTGCTTTACCTGCTATCTGGCCACTCCAGACGTCCATTTTTTCCTTTTTTTTTGAGCCTTGATTTAGCCAAACTCCATCAAGTGCTTGTTTTTTAATGCCATATTAGATTCGTTATGTTGATGCATTTTGACATGCTTCACCCCGAGGTAATTTTCCACCGCAACACACAAACGTCCCCATTCACTCTGAGAGTTATAGTTCCACATGACAGGATTTGTTGCGGCGCGCTTGCGCAGTGTGAAGGAAAGAGGAGATACGCTGCACAGGCTACAAAGTGAGATAAATGTGATCTGCAACAAGAGACAGTGATCGGCGATCACCGATCATACACTTTTTCACGGAAATCGGCCGATTATGAACAGTGGCCGATCAGTCGGCACACCTCCACCATCAACCACAAGAACAAGCTTACAACCTGACATTTTTAAAATAATTCTTTCACAATTAAATATTTTAGGCTGGGACGGTCAATAAATGCAAAGCAAAAACTCAGCTTAGGGAGAGCACAACAACCACCAATGAAATCCAATTATTTTAATTTTCAAGAATGTATTGTTTACATGATGGTGTTGCTTCTGAATAAAGAGTACTTTTAAAGGGATTTAAAATTGCAATTTAAAAGAGTGTTCTATATAAAATTGACTTTTTGAGCTTTATATCATATTATAATATTAATCCCTCATCAAAAACATACTTGGAGTGTTGCTTTGACTGATTCATGCATGTTTGAGAAATTCTTGAATCTCCCATGGCAGCCATTAGGGGGTGCCTAGATGCTTAATCTCACAAAGCTCCACCTTGGAGCTGCTGTCTCCAGCCGAGCTTTTGCCTCACAGAACAACACCCCCACCCCACACGCCTTCCCCACTCTGCTCCACCAGACTAGCGGTAGCAGCAGTTAGCAAACACCTGGTAGAACTGTGTATCTGCAGAGCTTCTCATGCAAACCACCTCTCAGTCCAACGCTCCTAAGTGCAGTCGAAACAACATAATAAAAAGGCACTGTGATGAAGAGCTGAAGGCAGAACGCCAGAAAGAGCAGGAGCTTTGTAAAGAGACACAAGCCTAATTTCAAGGTGTCAAAGTGTGAAGTCAAATTTCTTTTAAGTTATGTTTAACATATACACCATTTTATAAGAACTAAAGGTAACAGTTACTTGATTATGCTACAAAATGACATTATGAGCTTGGAAAATGCATAATACAGCCCCTTTAATGTTAAATCAAAAGTATCAGAAAAAATGTCCTCCATTCAATCAAGGAAAATTAGCATATTCTAAACAAAAACTGACATAATCATCCAATTAAAAACTTTGTTCTGTTTTTTTTTTACTTCATCTTTTATAGCATAACTACACATAACAGTCATATTTCTTGTATTCACTGAAAATTATCTATCTATATATATATATATGTATGTATATATAGTATCTACAGCACAGTGAAGATACCATTGACTGCGCTGCGTGCTTTAAACGTCTCTCTAAATGTATTCAAATTTTAACATTTGGACCCATCCGCAACTATAAATGTCTTAATTTCCATTTTATTCACACAACCGCGGAGTTTCAGCAACATCTTTCTCACACCACGAAGACGATTGTGAGCTATCTTAGCCATCTGCCTGCCATTGAGTACGCGGACTTTAAAGATGGTGTTTCATGTTACATTACAAATGGGACTAAATATAGTAGATCATCAATTATAGATTATCTCAAGTCATCTTCGTGGTTCAGCTTACCGTTTTGGTGGTCGTGTGTTTAGACTCCCGTGTGAAAAATCCTTAAAGTTGTCACTGTGAAGGATATACGGCAGTATGGTCAGTCGTGGCTGTGCAGTTGACTGAAAATATTAGCCGCTAACAATAGCTAGCTTCTCGTTCTAGCCTGCTTCCTCCAAAGAGTATAATTAGCTACCAAGCTAATATTAGCCAGGCTAGCTAGCCTTTTCTTTTCAATGTACGCCAAGTATCCAGGGCTCATAAATCCTACTGTTTAAGTTAACAACGTCTATTAGGCAAGACAGTACATGTCTACAGCGATGTGAATCTTGTTATAAAGCAATCGAAGTACTGCTGTGTCCTTAAATAGGGGGATTAGGTTTGCTAGCTCCCAGAATGACTTACCGCTGCTAATGTGATGTTGCTGCTAGCCTGAGTTGGATCACTGCGACCCGACTGTCAAAATAGCGCCGCGTGAGGGGACAGCGCCACGAAAGTTAACGGCAGGAAAGCAAGCGCTTAAAAGCAGGGCAGCCAATACTGTCAATGGAATACTGCAAAATACAAACACAACACTAAAGAACAAAACGATATAAATTAAAGAAAAAATAAACAAAACACTAGTCCCCCTCTTCTCAGCTCCGGCTTGAGTGTCGGCGTCAGTTTTTGCCCCCCACCCCCCTCACTGACTGTTGACGTCAGTGACGTACCTTTCCGTCGCTCACTCAGAGACGTTCAGAGTACGGGGAAAGTTGTTCTTCTTCTTCTTCTTCTTGAGTTTTTTGGCGGTTGGCAACAAACTTTAAGTAGCATTACCGCCACTTACTGGTATGGAGTGTGGTTCGAGATGGACTATCTATTTATATAAATTTAAATATACTCCTACAAATAACAATAATGAATAAACTAAATAAATAAATCATACACATATATATATATATATATATACACACACATTCATCCATTTTTATACTTAACTTTATACTATACCTCTCTAGATCATGCACATATTCACAAACACACCTACTATAATCAAATTCTGTGAAACAATTTAGTTGTCTTTAAATATTTAATAATTATTTGTATGTGTTTACTCCCCAAATTCTTCCTCAAAATATCTAATAAATTAATCTTTTCCTTAATACATTCAAACTCTCTTCTCATGCATCTTCTTTCTCTTTCATACTTATGACATTCTAATATAATATGCTCTATTGTTTCATATTTTCCACAGTAATCACATTTGCCATTATCATGCTTTTTTATTTTAAAAAGTGTATAATTAAGTCCTGTATGTCCAAATCTTAATCTTGTTATCACCCTTTCCTCCTTTCTATTTCTTCTTCCATTTCTTCTCTCTCCTACTATTTTCTGAATTTTATAAAACCATCTTCCTGTTTTTTCTTCATCCCACCTTTTTTGCCATCTTTCCATCAGTTTTCCTTTAACCATACTCTTTGCCTCAGATTTACTTGTTTTAACTGTAAAACCAATAGGATTTTGAATTGCCCTCTTAGCCATTTTATCTGCTCTCTCGTTTCCTTCAACCCCAATATGTGCTGGAACCCACACAAATATAACTATTAAACCCATATTTTGTATCCTAAATAATGTATGAAATATTTCTAATAAAATGTCCATCCTACTATCTGATTGAGTGTTCTTTAAACTTAATAGTGCAGAGCTAGAATCTGAACATATCACTGTTTTTAATGGTGTTATTTCTTCTACCCATTGTAAAGCTAATAATATTGCCAACATTTCTCCTGTGTATACTGATAATCCATCTGTAATTCGTTTTCCCATTTTTAAATTGAATTCTGGTACTACAAAAGCTACTCCTATTTTTCCATTTATTTTTGATGCATCTGTATAAATTTGCATATATTGATAATAATTGTTTAAATGTATCTGTACTGAATAACTATCTGCTATGTAAGATTTATCTTGTTTCTTTTCCATTATTGACATATCTACTGTTGCTTCTGGTAGAATCCATGGTGGTGTTATTGATATTGGTGTTTGACTTATTTCTAAACTATTCATTTTAAATTCTTTTATTGTATTTTCAATTGTCCATCCAAAACTCCTCATTTCTTTCTTTTCTTTTTCCCAACATGGACTTAAAATTTCCCTAGTTGGATGATCAAATTTATTGCTTTGTACATTTAACCAGTAATTTATTTCTAGTTTTGTTCTTCTTAAATCTAATGGCATTTCTCCCATTTCTACTTGTATTGCTGCTGTTGGTGTGGTTTTAAATGCTCCAGTACATAATCTTAATGCCTGGTGTTGAATAATGTCTAATTTGACCAGATGTGTTTTAGCTGCTGAACCATAAACTATACAACCAAAGTCTATGTTAGATCTTATCATTCCAGTGTAAATCTGTTTTAGTGATTTTCTATCTGCTCCCCAGTCACTGCCAGCCAAGCATCTTAAAATATTTAAGATTTTTTTACATTTATCTACCACTTTTTGAATATGAATATTCCATTTTAGTTTTTCATCGAACCATATTCCTAAAAATTTTATACACTTTACTTGCTCTAATTCTTGATTATATAATTTCAATTTTATTTCCTTGTTTAATTTTTTCTGAGTAAATATCATTACTTTTGTTTTTTCAACTGAAAACTTAAATCCCCAGTGCAACGCCCATTTTTCTATTTCAATAATAACCTTTTGTAATTTTCTTACAATGAAATCTACATTTTTCCCTCTTTTCCAAACAGCTCCATCATCTGCAAAAAGTGAACATCCAATTTCTTTTCCAATATCTTTAAATACATCATTTATCATAATTAAGAACAATAATGGACTTATAATACTTCCTTGCGGAGTTCCATTTTCTACTTTATATTTTCCTGAGATCACTTCACCAATTCTAACTTGTATTTTTGTATTTGTTAGAAAGTCTTTAATCCATTTAAATAATTTTCCTTTAATGTCCAACATATATAATTTAATTAATAATCCCTCAACCCACATCATATCGTATGCTTTTTCTATGTCAAAAAATACTGCCACTACACTTTCTTTATTTACTTGTGCTTTTCTAATTTCATGCTCTAGACATAACGTTGGATCATTAGTGCTCCTCCCTTTTCTAAAACCACTCTGAAACTTTGATATATATCCTTTACTATTTAAATAATATACGATCCTATTGTTAATCATTCTTTCCATTATTTTACATACATTGGATGTTAAAGCTATTGGTCTGTAGTTTTCTGGGTTTGAATTATCTTTTCCTGGTTTTGCTATTGGTACTATAATTGATTCCTTCCAGTTCAATGGTAGTTTTCCCTCCTCCCAAATTTTATTATATAATTGCAATATTATGTCTTTTGATTTTTCACTAAGTTGTCTTATCATTCTATAATAAATCCGATCTTTACCTGGTGCTGTATTTTTTGTCTTCCTGAGTGCAGATTTCAATTCAGCTTTTGTAAACTCAACATTTAACAGATTATTCGTTTCTTCAACACTCTCTACTAACTCTTTATATTTAAGTTTTGTATTTTCCCTCCCTTTTCTTCCCTCTTCACTAATATTATTTGAACTATGAATTTTACTAAATGTTCTTGCCAATATTTCAACTTTATCTTCATCTCTTACTATATTTATATTATCCATTTTTAATATAGGATATTCAAACTCTCTCCTTATGCCATTCATTCTTTTAATTATTTTCCAAATTTTTTCTATTTTGGTTTCTTTCCCTATTGTGCTACAGAAATTCCTCCAATATTCTCTTTTAGCATTCTTAATAGTTCTTCTTACCATTGCTTGCTTTCTTTTATAATCAATTAAATTCTTATAAATTGGGTTACCTTTTAGTACTTTAAATGCTTTATTTCTTAACTTTATTGCTTTTTTACATTCATTTGTCCACCATGGCACCATTTTCTTATCATTTCTACACCCTGTTTTCTTTATAGAATTATCTGCTGCTTCCATAATTATTTTACTAATTTCTAAATTTATATCATTTATATCCATTGTCATATCTACTTTCTCTAAATTTATTTGACTCAAGTATCTAAATTTAATCCAGTCTGCCTTATTAAAATTCAGTTTTTTATTGACCTTTATATTCTTATTTAAATTTAATCCTACTCTTATTATAATGGGATAATGATCACTACCTATTGTTGAATTTTTATCAATGAACCACTCACAAATACCAGCTAAAACATCTGAAACAATTGTTAAATCAATAACTGATTCCATCCCTGTTCTTACATTGAGTCTTGTTCCCCTCCCATCATTAATACATACAAGATTTTTCATTCCCATTAATTCTTCTATAACCTGTCCATTTCTATCATTACTTTTACCCCACAATGTACTATTTGCATTAAAATCCCCACACCAAATTATTTTCCCTTCCAAATATTCGGTTAACTCCTCCAATATTTCAATTGATAATGTTTTGCATGGATTATAAAAATTTATTATTTTAAATTTGCCTTCTTGTTCCCATATTTCAATTACAATATATTCAAGTTCTTTCCCTTTCCCTAATACCTGATATTGTATCCCTTGTTTTATAAATATTCCACATCCTCCTCCACCTCTCTCCTCCTGTCGGTCTCTTCTAACACTATTATATCCTTTAATCACAAAATCTAATGTTGTTTTTAACCATGTTTCCTGAACACAAATAATTTCTGGTTTATCCTCAAGACTATCAACATAACCTTTAAGTTCCTGTCCGTTAGCAATTAAACTTCTTGCATTCCATTGTAATATTAGCATTAATTATTTTCACCTGGTGGTCCTGATCTACCATCTACCTCCAGCTTTTTGTTTATGTTCTCCCATGATCCCTCTTTAAACCCCAAAAACTTTTCAGCTCCTCTCACTATTATTTTAATTTTCTCAGTTTTATGCTTGGCTTGGTCAGTGCAGTTGATAACATATGCTACAAATAATATTAGTTTTTCTACTGATACTGTGATATTATCTTCTGATTGTACTTTGTTTTGCTGTGGGATTTGGCTCGCTATTTGTTCACTCTTTCTTGTTGTCTGCTCCTTCACATTTTTAACAGCTTCCGCATAACTAATGTTTTTAGTTGTTTTAATCTGTATAATTTCTTTTGCCTTCTTCCTTACCTCACATCCTCCATACGTAACTCTATGTTGCCCTCCACAGTTACAACATTTTTCTTGTGCTTCTTCTTTACATTCTTCTAATTTGTGATCTTCACCACATTTTGGACATCTTTGTTTCCCTTTACAAGCTGCTGCTATGTGTCCATATCTTTGACACTTGAAACAACGAAGTGGTGGAGGGATATAAGGTCTGACCTGAAAACTAAGATAACCTATTTTGACGTTTTGTGGCAATTCTTTCCCTTCAAAGTCAATGAGGATTGACAAACTTCCTACTCTTTCTCCATTTATTGTTCTTGACAATCTCTTCAAGTTATTTGCTTTTGCTCCTACAATACTTCGCTTAATTTTATCAAGATCTTCATCTAGAGGGATCCCATAAATCACTCCTCTAGTTTTTTTATTTTCTCCCACAATTTTTTTCTCCAACACAGTTTTTTTACATATATTATCCACATTTAAAGCCTTATTTTTTTGTTCTTCATTTTTACAAACTACCAATAGGTTTCCATCTCTCAAAATCTTTACCATTTCAACATCTCCAATTTTCTTTTTTATTTCTCTTGACACCACAATGGGGCTGATGTTATCCTGTTCTTCTTCGTTCTTAAGTTTTAATATTATTTTAAATTCCTCCCTCACAACTTTCCTCCTAACTATCCTTTCTTCTTCGGAACTACTTCCTTCCAGTTCTCGTTTATTTCCTTGAATATCACCCATTTCCTTTCCTTCATCTGTTTTATGCCTTCCCCGTCCTCTCCCTCTTCCTCTCCCCACTGGCGTCCACCCTTCAAAATCCATGTCTTCCTCATTTCCTGTCTCCATTTCCAACCAAACCATTCACATACCAGTTTATGCCAAAATCCGCCTTTTCCAACTCTGATATGTGTTTTGTTTTGCCGCACTCCGTCTCACAAAACCAGCAGCAAAGCCTCGGTCTACCGGGGAAAGTTGTTAAAGCGTTATCGATCTTAAATAGAAGGCAAAACCCCGAAAACGACAAGCGAAAACCAAAGGGTGCCCTTTTAGTCGTTGGTAGGTGGTTGTCGTTCAGTCAAGGACCTTCAGTTGAATCCAATGGCAGTTGTGGTGCAAATTACCAAGAGGGTCAGTGTTTTGTTTTGCTTTTTTTTCACAGGAAACACAAAACAAACAAATAATGCACATTTTCATCACTTAATTAGTATATTAAGTGAGCTAAGGAGCCATTTGTGACTCCTGAACTGCTGCAGGTTGCAAACCTCTGATCTGTCAGATGAAAACTGTCATCCTGTCAACATAGTTGATCCTACTAAGAGTGCAACACCATATGTTGCTAAAGTAAAACCGTGATCGTAATAATAATAATAATAATAATAATAATAATAATAATAATAATAATAATAATAATAATAAAAGTTAAAGGGAGCAATTAGTTACAGTTTATGTGCCAGCTCATATCATCATAAGAAATTAACTTAGTATTATCTCTTCAGTATAGGGGCCACACCAGGAGCTAGGACCAATTCTTCAGGACCAGTTTTCATACTTAACCTTTTCAGTTTTAGGCCAGTTATGATTACCAAAATTATTTCTATTCGCTACATCCCTGAATAATGAAAGATCAGACAATACTTGGGTGGTTGAATAGTTGTCCTGTGGATTAATCCCACCTCTGATTGGGTAATTGGTGGTATTGAGGGTTTGGTGCAAAGTTTAAAAGGTGTGTATGAGCAATCAATGAGAAGATTGTGAAAGCAAATGTTTGACCCAGGTCATAAGGTCAAGTTTAAAAGGCTATTCTAAGATGTGCTATGGAGATGTTTAGTCATATTCAATAAATTAGAATACTGATTCCAATGAGGCACACATTTGTCAGATTTTTTGTTTGTCTGATGTGATATACTAATTTCAGATGTTGAGTTTTCATTAGCATCACAACAGAAATAAAGGCTACTTGTAATTATTCTACAGTATACATACATTTGGTAATCCTCTGACCTAAAGCAGAAAATCTGGTATAATCTCAGGCAGAGAGAAAAAAAAGTTTCTCTTTTTATACAGTGTGTGTCAATATTTAACATCAGATAGCCTCACCTATTCTTGTGGAAATGTTGCTTGGCAAGTCTAAGAAAAACATTTTTTGTATCAATCAACAGGCTTCTTTCATAATTTTGGCAGGATCTTTCTTGGAATGAATGGTAGACCTAGGGGCAGATCAGGTTTTCTGGTATGGGTGGGGCAGCTCTGAAGAATAGTCATTGCATTTACAATAGTTTTGAGATTGGCATCATTCCAGCAGCTCAATGTCACCTTTCGTTATTATATCTAAAACCAGTTTTGACATGTTTTGGGGTTATCACCCTGTCCAACTCTGTCAAATTTTAACCAGCTGTTGATTTGTGATGAAGAGGAAGAAGTTCCACTTCATTTTCCCACTCACCAATCTTGTCCAATTCACAAATATCAGTTGAACACACATTTTCACCCAATATTTTATGGTTTTAATTATTATTCAAGTTTTGGTGTTCCATAATTTCAACCTGTAAAAAAATTACCCTAATCATGTGAAAAGAGAGATTGTGAAATAATTTAATCTGTGTTAGAATTAAAATCCAGACCTACCTCAATTGGGAATCTGTTGCAAGAATTAAAATGTATATTAAAAACATCCCCTAGCAAACAACTCTTAAATTCAAAATTATTCAGATTAGGGTTTGAAGTAATCTTATAATTTGACCATTATGTAACATAACTGTGTTTTAGAACATAGTTTATATTATTTAAGATTTTAATAATTTTTAATCTTTTATTACACTTTGGACAGCCAGTGGATTTAGTTGTAGTACTTCCTATTGCCCACATGTCGGCAGGCAAGTAGCCTAATCATGTGTCAGAGACTTGAGAATAATTTCCCCCTTAAAATTCACTGTTTCGCCTTGAGGTAAAAACATTAAATGGAAATTTAAAACCATCTTAGAATTTATATGGAAACAGTCAAAGTTGTACCTCATTATTGTGTATTTAATATTATTAGCTTTGCACTACGGAATGGGTTCAAGTATCAAAGGACGCTACTGCCACATCATATTTGAGCATTACATATTGACCTATTTTATCGAATAATTGTTTGCAAGTATTTTTGGCTTGTGTAACGGAGAACTGGTGCTACTAAAATATTGAAAATCACGTGTAGCGCAATATTTGATCTAAATAATTTTCCAAAGTTGCTGGTTACTGTTTGACAGACATCACCAGAACCCAGGCTGAGGAAAAACTTGTAGCAGCTTGACGGAGTTATTCTTCTGCTGTTCTTTTTTTTTCTCTTCGTCACACAGCAGAGACATGAGGAAGGCGTCATCTTCGCTGCATGGTTCTTGTGCTGTGACCGTGCACATAACATGACGGAACCTGCTTTTCAAATGCCGCCCCCGCTTTCACAGAGCCCAGCCCTTTCTCACATGTTGAACTACGCTGATTGTGCTTCTCGGGTACCATTCGTAAATTGGGTTAAAGGGCAAAGCTTTGCAACTTTGAACGCTTCAGATGTTATGGTTGCGCCAAAGAGCGCAACGTGGCACATAAATAAGATCAGATCCTTGTCCACATACCGATAACTTTACGCATTTATTATGGTGCCATAAAATGAGATCAGGTGTTGTCACAAAGTTAAGAAATAGTAAGCGTCAATCGACTGCCAACGTGTGAGCGCGTGCTGTGTGTGATTGTCCGTGTTGTGGGAGAGGACACTCTGATGCGTAATTTCCCCGGTGCCCCGATCCGCTCATTGGTGCGTCTCTCCAACGTGTCACCAGTTTTGGTGGATTACCCCACATATCTACAGCATCAAGAGGGTGAGACGCTACTCTGCTTTCCAGCTTCTGTCCTGACTGTGTCACAGCTGCCAGCAAGAACCTCTGACAACACTGGGTGGAAAGAAGCACTCAGTGGAGAGTTTTTAGAAGATTTTTGTTTTATTAGTAAACTTACTCCAACTCCAAAAAAAAAAAAAAAAAAAATGCTAAACTTTTCTTTATGCTGGAGGATGACGCCGTCTTTTTCATTTATTTCACTTCTGCTACTGGCAACTTTGCTGCTGAAGGGGCTCCGGGTCAGCGGCTCCCCAGCCTGCGCGTCCTGTGGCTTACCGGCAATGGAGAAAGACGCAGAGCAGAAGATGATGATAGAGATCGCCAAACAGCACCTTTTGGAAAAGCTCCACCTGAAAGAGAGACCGAACATCACTCAGACGGTGCCTAAAGTGGCGCTTCTAACTGCGCTGCGCAAGCTGCACTCGGGGCGCGTCAGACAGGATGGTACCCTTGAACTAGAAAACAGTCTACCTACCAAAGATCAAGGCTATGAAATAGTGAGCTTTGCAGATATAAGTAAGTTTTTCTTTTATTTTTCCATACTGTAAATCTTTTCTGGCATGACTTTTAAACACTTTGCATGAGCGCACCTTTTGGGCAAGTTCGTGCGTAAAATAGTGCATGGGTCGGTGTTCCCCCTATGATTGATTGTTTTATGTTGAATTCTTATACTCATGTGAGAAATGAGTGAAATCGCATTACTTCCAAATATACATATTCATATATAGGGAAGTTAGATTATTCCTGCGCAAAATGCTCATTTTGTTGAATTTTGATTTTAGATAAACACCACGCCCCCTACAGTGGTCCTGAAGATTTCATAGTGTTTTTTGCATTTGAAATATTAAAATAGGTCAAAGACCGTGTTGTTATAAAGGCATGTGGAAATATTTTAAAAGAAAAGGCTCATTTTAAAGCCAGTTGACTTACTAAAAACTAGGATGCTTGATGCCTAAGCAAGTCTAGAAAGCAGAACAAATAACTTAATAAACTACATAACCTTTAAACATATAGGAATTATTGGGATTAAAATGTTGTGTATATCGAATGCTACATCAAAGTTTTTCAAGAAAATGTGGATGCACCAAAAGCCAAGTGCTTGAAAGTGGATCCATCTAAGACATAGCTAAAGAGCTCCAGCAGAATCATTTCTTCATGCCAGATTAAACTATCACAAAAATAAAAAGTAAAGGTAAAAAAAAAAAAAAAAAAACCTGACCTTTATTTAGAGAAAGAGGACTTAATAGCTTTATCTTACAATCATTTCAGCACATTCCATTTTGGCTTTAAGGTGATAACCTCTTGAAATGTTCAAAATATTAACAGTCTGTGTTTGTTTTTAAATTGTCATTGTTTCATAGGCGATTCAGACAGCGGTGACAAGGCCAGCCTTAGCCTTACCTTTCAGTTTCTGCAGGAACGGGGCAAGAGCATCCAGGTCCTTCAGTCCTCTCTGTGGATTTATGCCAAATTGTCTGAAGATCCTCACCGGAGCTCCCGCCTCCTTGCCCGGGTCTTCCTCTCGACAGATGAAGAGACTTCAGACTCTAATCGCACCCTGGTGATAGAAAAGATGATAGATGTTAAGGAGAGCAACTGGCATACCTTCCCCATCACCCACACGCTGCAGACCTTTTTGGACGGAGGTCAGCGGCGACTCCGGCTTGAGGTCAGCTGCGAAGAGGGTGAAAGGAACCTTTGCTCCTTTAATGGCTCAACTGACAAAGCAAACCAGCCCTTCATGGTGGCCCAGGTGCGTCTGCGTGATGACCACTCCAAGCACTTAATCAGAAAGCGATCACTGCGCTGTGGAGACGAGGTGACAGTGTGCTGCAAGAGAGACTTCTACATCAAGTTTAAGGATATCCAGTGGGATGAGTGGATCATTGCACCTGAAGGCTACCACATGAACTACTGCATGGGTCAGTGCCCCCAACATCTAGCCGGCTCCCCGGGCATAGCATCCTCATTCCATGCTACGGTCTTCAATCAGCTTAAAGTCAATGGCATCAACACAGCCACAGCTTCATGCTGCATCCCCACTGAGCGCCGGCCTCTGTCCATGGTCTACTTCAACTCTCAGCACAGCATCGTCAAAACAGACGTCCCTGACATGATAGTTGAGTCCTGCGGATGCACATAAACAATAGCATTAGAGGCTATC
Organism: Xiphophorus couchianus; assembly: GCF_001444195.1. Taxonomy (NCBI): domain Eukaryota; kingdom Metazoa; phylum Chordata; class Actinopteri; order Cyprinodontiformes; family Poeciliidae; genus Xiphophorus; species Xiphophorus couchianus. The sequence continues at coordinate 10,609,414 of NC_040247.1, forward strand.
TGAAATACGCAGATATTAAAGACTGAAAAATTAAAGAGGGATGTTTGCTACTGGACAACTTACAGTAGTAGGAGGTTTTCACATGTGGCTAAAATAGAACACGATAAATATAACCAAAGACACTGAATGCCTATATTGTAACATTTTTGTGTAATTTTTAAAATTGAATCCCTGTGTATAAATTATGGTGTTATTAGTAATTTTTAAAGAGATCTTAAGAAACAAAATGCTTTGTCAAAAGGTTTACAGAAAAGTTTTTAGTGTTTTTTTAATACAAATAAAAAACGATTTATATTTGCAGAATTGAAATATTGTTTTAAGGTTAGATAGATAGGGCCATAATAAATAATACTGCATGGACATTGATTGGGGAAACAAATCTATCTAGCATTAATAATAATAATAATAATAATAATAATAATAATAATAATAATAATAATAATCAGAATTTTTTAATTTCCTCTGTAAAAATCCTTTTTTTTCTCTCAGAAAAAAAGATGTTCCACCATTTACTTGGAAAGTATACAAATATGCCAGATTGATTTAAAAGTTTTTTGTTTTTGTTTTGTTTAATAGACTCAGTAAATTGTCTTTTTTATCTGTTGCCTGCAGTAAAGAAAAGAAAAGAAGAAAAAAAGTAAATCCACAATATAACTTCCAAAAAATTCAGGCAGGGCCACGTAATGCAATTTTTATTTTTTATCTTAGTGTCATTTCACTTTTACTTTTTTCTTATTTAGTTGTTTTTTTGTTTATATGCTTGACGTTCTTTTTTTTTTCTTACTGCTTTTCAGGTCTGGATTGTAGGCCGACTAGTTAAGACACCACATTCCTTTAGAAATCTTTATTTTATTGCTTCTGTCTTCAATTCCTTTCATCCTCTTAGGCTATGAAGAGACAGCTAACTATTTGGTTGTGTTCTTTATATTCAAGCACTGATGGCAAAATATGTTCAGTTTTTTTCTAAATGCATACTGAAGTCTTGCAAGGATTTTGAACACATGTAAGACAATTTCAAGAATCTCTCTTTAGATTTATGAAATGTGAAATCCCACCATTGAAAAGACTAAATCAAAGTATGCTTTACATTTGTATGCATAGATACATACATAGATGTAGAGGTTAGAGCAGGTAAAATCTGCCTGAGTCCTGACTTTGGGCAGCCAGCCATAACATACATTTGAAATATGTTTGAACAACATATTCACTGTATTATTTACACAAGTTTCTAATGAGCTGGGTGGCTTCGACAGTTTATGAACCCAAGGTCATTTCTCAGCAGCATGAGCAAACATTTAGCTATTGCCTCAGGGTCTGCTAATGTGAAGGTCTGTGAGGCAGGTGGGTCAATGAGCATGTGCTGATGCACGTTGGCAATTATAGCTTTCAAAGTCTAAAGTTTTCAGGGGTGATGTAAATTTAGTATCTTTCCAGTAATAAATAATAAAGCTGTCTCTGTTTGCTAGAACGTCTTAATGGCTCTACAATCTCCTCTTTTGAGATTGTCATTATTGTTTTGGTTATTGAACCAGAATAACCATATTTGGAAAATATATGGGGGCTGCACAGTGGCGCAGTTGGTAGCACTGTTGCCTTGCAGCAAGAAGGTCCTGGGTTCGATTCCCGGCCGGGGTCTTTCTGCATGGAGTTTGCATGTTCTCCCTGTGCATGCGTGGGTTCTCTCCGGGTACTCCGGCTTCCTCCCACAGTCCAAAAACGTGACTGTTAGGTTAATTGGTCTGTCTAAATTCTCCCTAGGGGTGTGTGTTGTGTGTGAATGGTTGTTTGTCCTGTATGTCTCTGTGTTGCCCTGCGACAGACTGGCGACCTGTCCAGGGTGAACCCCGCCTCCCGCCTGGAACGTAGCTGGAGATAGGCACCAGCAACCCTCCCGACCCCATTAGGGACAAGGGTGAACAGAAAATGGATGGATGGATGGATGGAAAATATATGGTGTTATTTTATAAAATATAACAACCTCAATGGGAATAGTTTAATTTAAAGCATGCTGGTGGTAAAATTTCTTGTTATGGTATCTGAGCACACATTTTCATTTATTGTTCATTCATTGCTTGCCTTATTTTGTAATTTTCAAATGGGTGAGTTAGAGGTAAAAACAAAATCATAGAATTGCTTACAATACAGCTTTGCATAGTTCATAATAATGTGTTTCTCAGTTGGTGAACAGCTCAGTAACCCATTGTACTCCTTAAATCAGGACCTTGTGGCAACTATTTCTCTGTTGGTTCAAATCATGATGACAAAGCTTTTCTTGGCGGAACATGATCATATTATCTTCTATTTATGGGATGTAAATTTTTAGTTTTTTTTGTAGCTTACCCTGTTTATATCTTCTAATATCTCCTGTCCCAGGGCTTATTGTGACATGTTAGTGCACCGCAGCACCACTAAGACAAGCACTTTATCACCCTTACCGTAGTTTCAGTGCAAACTTTGCTAGAGGGGTATTTTTTTTACTGTACTTACAGCTAAAGTGGGCGTGACCTAAAGTGTAAGCAGTCCTACAGGGATCCATCTGCTTACTTTCATAAGCTGTAGCTGTGTTCAAACATATTATGTTGTAAATATACTTGTTGATGACAGAAGCCATTATGTGTCTATTTAAATATATAATCATTTTCTTTATTTTTGTATGATTCTATATTTTGTATAACACTGATGATTTATAATAGACTTTTAAACTAAAATAATATTGGATTTATTTAATTTTAATGTCTGTGCATTTTTCAATAAAATATATTATAAACCAATATATTGTGTTGCATTAATTGTGTATGTTTAATTCATGTCATTAACTCTTAAGGCTCATGGGCTGAACCCATGAGAGAAGATGAATTTCATTCTTATTTAAATATACACAGTAAGCAATGCTCATGTAGTTGCATCTATGTTAAGAAAATATGCTATTAATTCATTACAATAAGATCTTTTGTTCACACAATCATCAGTCTTGCTTTTTTTTAGTTCCAAAAAGATGCACGTGTCTTATAATCATACTGGTGCAGTTTCTAGGGCAAAGAGCATGTTTGCTCATACAAACAGTAGAAGTGGCTTTATGGACCGTCTGTGTTTGATGAGTAAACAATCATCCCATTCCCTTGGCATGCAATCACTTTCATATCACGCATTTATATTATGGATTGATTGCAATTTAAATCTGAGGCACTACTATCAGAGTAAATAAATAATTATTTATATAAGGAAACAATATGTTAAAATATAGCGAGCTAATGCTCCAAACATATTGAACATCAGAAGAAAAATTGCATTTGCACTGATATAAACATGTTTTATGTTTAACTTTGAATTTGTTGAATTTTGCAAAATGCTGACAACCACAACAATTGACTTTCCTGAAAATCATTAGGTCATAACATATTGTTCTTTCCCTGAAAAAAATTTCTCAACTCTATCTACGAGGCCAACAGCACAGTCATGTTACATCATCCAAAATGGACTATAATCACCATCTGAGGCACTTTGGCACAAAAAAGAAGTTTTTTAGACCAAAGATGCTGTTTATCCATATTCGATCCCAAACAAATGCCTAATCCTCATCATTAATAACTCAACTATTATGTGGCACAACTTTGGTCATGTAGCTGAGCAACATTTCTTTAACTAGCCGTCGAGCAGTGGAAGAAAAGCTTGTTAAAATGGATTAGTCAAAGTTCACATTTAAATCCGCTAAGATTTAAATGTGGAGAATATCTGAAAGATTAGAAAATATTCACAGATGCCACAAATCCAATTTGCCGGATCATTAAGTAGTTTGAGAGGATTAAGGAAGATACATGTCTGTCTTGAGATGCAACACAGAAGGAAGCATATCCCAAAGGACTTGCAGCAATAATGCAGAAAAAGGTGATTCTACAGGAATTAATTCAGACAGCCTGAATACAGATTTCTCCAAATGTTTTACATTTACTTGAAATAAAAATAGAAAGATAATGTAACATTTTTCATCAAGTTTACATTTATTTTCTAACTTTTTTGGTTTACAATTTAAAGTCCCAATAAAGTATACTGATGTTTATAGTTATAACTTGGTAAAAACTATGAACTATAAATATGTTTGAGTTTGTGAATGTGATTATTTGTGACATATATCAGAAGGAACCTGCTAGATGTGATTGATGAATAACTCCTGATCACGTCTGATGTGACAGCACCTTGTGGTTGAACCAAAGGGAGTCACTTCACAGGGAACCTGTAAATTACCAAGAAACATAGAAAAGAATAGTTAATGAGATGTATTCTCAAAAATGTGTCCTTTCATGAAGGTTTTGAACATGACAATCTCAGTATTTATCAATCAGGTGCAAAATCAAATTTCAATAAGCTATTAGTTAAAGAATAATTCCGAAATGACCCTAGAAGAGCCAGAAAACTGAACTTTCACTTTAAAATCACTATGCACATTGTTTGTTTACTTGTTTGAGCAGTCGCAGGAAAAACCTTTAGAGTGAGATATATCGGAGAATTTTGTTTTGCTGCCAATAGCAAATTATGAATCATTACAGGTGATTTTCTAAGAATGGCAAACAACCACACCTCTTCCTTCAGAAAATAGTTTGGAGTAGCACAACCTACTTTGTACAGTTTGGTTTGAAGTGCCATAAGAAATAACCAAGACATAACATTTTGAAATGAAGGATATTTTTTCTATTGTTACAGGGATAACAATCACATTAAAACAAAGTAATTTTCCAGTTTCAATATCTTAAACAAGAATACTTGAACATGTGGACAGATTGAGCAATTGATCAAACTACTGACCTTCTAATTATTGGGCAACCAATTCTGCTGTCTGAGGAACAAAAGTTCAGTAACACTGCCCCACATTCAGTGCCCCAAAGGGAATTTTTAAAATATTTTTTGCCATATAACAACTAACCATGTAGGTTTATTTTAATTAAGATTCATATGTTTTACAACTAAAAATCTGCAGTGTGGCACATCTTTCTTCAGCTTCTTGAGTGAACAACCTTTAGTCAGTTACATTGCAGGTTCTTTGGTTTATGTCTCTTATAACTTTAATGTAATTTCCATGAGCACATGGTTTCTAAAAGACAGCGATGATATTTAAAAAGAAATGTGGAAATACCTGTGCAGACATGCAACAAGACTGTCAAGTTGTCTAGTTGTGAGAAGAAATAGTGAACTAGTGAAGAAAAACGATGTCTCCAATGATTAAAGAGAAGGGCCTGAACTATCTTTAATATGACACTACTTGTTAACACATAAAATACAGTTCAGATTGTTTTGTTTTTCAAAAAGCCATTGTGCCTTGTCTTATGGCCTTTTGGGTGATACTTGTGTCATTTCCAGACAAAAAGTAACTTCTGGGTTTCAAAGAAATAATTTTAGAAACCTGTTTTGCCTGAAAGTATATGTATAAAGCCAGGGCTCGACGCCGGTAGCAACCGGTAAACGAGGGATGAAAAATAGACTGGGCACACAGGAACGGAACGACAAACGACAAGGGCGGCAAGTAACGACGAGGACCCAACAAAGAACAGACACACAGGTGACACTAAATACACTGGGGGTAATCATAGAAACGAGACACACCTGGGAACAATCAAGGGGAGGACAGGACAACGAAGAGACTTAAGGGGACAGAAAACTCTAAATAAACACAGAAAGACACAGATCATGACAGTATTATGTGTTTTCCAGCCACATAGTGTCATTTTATAGCACAATCAAGTAACTGTCATTTTCAGTTTTTAGAAAAATGCTGCATATATCAAACATGACTTAAAAGAAATTTGACTTAACAATTGACTTAACAACCCTGAAATTGAGACTCACTTTTTAAGAAGTTCCTTTTCAATTACATGCCACCTTCAGCATGTCATCACATCAACATTCCTCTAGTAAGCATTTACAAACGTCTGTCAGTGCACTGGACTGCAAAATATTTCATGATATAAGCTCAGCCGATGCAAAGTTCCAACAGGTGTTTGCTAATGGCTGGTGGGGCCAAAATTGTCAAAGGTTATTTGATAAAGCTGAAATCCCACACAGAGGAATAAGTCATTATTCCAAAAGTGACATGAAAAGCCAAATTAAACTTTACAGAGGACATAAAGACTATGTTTAATAGCATTTTGAAAAAAACAGAAGGAAGCTTCAAAGCCTAAGAACATCATCTCAACCATGAAGTAGAATGATGGCATGTAGCATCATGTTGTGGGGGTGTTATGCTACAGGAAGGACTGGTGCAATTCATAAAGTTGCGGGCATCATGAGGAAGCAGCATTATTGAAAGACCGTTTAGAAACATTTACAGAAAGTAAAAGCTTCCATGCAAAGATCCAAAGCATGTTGGTTGCAATTTGGCTTAATGACAACAAAATTGGTAGCCTAGTGAAATGGCTCAAAGTAGGAACGAGCAGAGCTGAAAAGGTGTGTGCAAGCATTGTGGCCAACAAACCTGAGTCAGTTACACTACAGGCCAACTAATGGGGAGAACATCGTGCACCCATGTCATAAAGATTAACATATCATTCTGAAACATATTAAGAAAATTTATGCAAAATATGTAAATATATGTAACTTTGATCATCTTAACTGGATAGGTTCACAGTGACTTAAATACAAACAGAAATTGTGAGAAAAACGTGGAAAATTTAAAAATGGCTCAATTAAGTTTTGTCTCCTCAGTTACAGCTTAGTGGTACACTTTTTGTAATTTGATTCCTGAATGTAATCTGTGACATCACGTTTCCTCTGCGGCTCAGCATGGCTGGATTTGTTGAAACAGATGTTGAACCATGATTTTGCATCTGTTTCAAATATGACTGGCAACATACAAAAATTCACTTTGCCTTTCGATCTAACAACTCAGAGAATAAATGCTCTTTGTTTTTCTTTGGTGAGGACTATGGGTGAAGGCTGAAGGTGTGAGTGCACGTGTGATGGTGTTAGAACATGAGCATGAGAAGAGTTAGATGCTGACATGTGAGTAGGTGAGCAGTGTGACACCAGGAAGTTCCAGCATTAGCCTCATTTAATGAAAGTAAATAGCTGACCTAGTTTGGGAAAATGAAAAGCCTACTGACTCACTGATATACTGACACACTGACCCACAGACCCACTGTTTTGCCATGTGCCACTAAATCCTTCATTCCACTCACAATCCCATAAATCCTTTACCGAAGGTCAAAGGTGTCAGCCAGAGTCGCTGCTCAAGGTGTCATGGCGGGACGAGACGTGAAACCAAACTGTTCCCACTCTCTCCACTGATTCCTCAGGTAAACAGTAAATAACGATGCAAGGCTTAGTGAGAAGATTACTGCGTACAACAACAGCTACATAATCCTTCCATGTAACAAGTCATGAAGTTACTAAATGTATGATACACATTCTAAGATCCAATTAAATAACAGCAATTCATACAAATGGTTAGAAAGTGACTTTCACTGGGATTAACAATTAGATTTCATGATAAGTCTTGTTAAATTAAACACTTGATGCTAGAAAATGTATTTTTTCACTGCATAAAGCCACTTGGGTTATCAAGAGAATTAGATGTTAATAATATTCCATATTTAATTTGAAATATTTCCTGTATAGTTGCCAATTTTCATGATAAGTAAAGAGAAGTTCTGTAACTTTTTTTAACTCTACCAGTGATCACAGAGGTCCCAGAATACAATAGAAAAGTAATAGATTATCTTCTGCTGTGCATGGTTGCATTTCATCAGCTCTGAAAGTAAAATAGGGGAATGCAGTAGACCTTCAAGAGACGCTTTCAATGTCATTTTGAAGAATCTGGAACTGTGCGGTTTACTGTGTTCTAGTTTTAACATACACAGCCCTTCAAATAACTCTTAAATCCACAGGATGATCCCATTACGACAGTCCCAGTTACTTGCTTTATCTCTCTGAGTTACGTCAGGAGTACCTTGTTCCAGAACAATATCCTGCAACGGGAACCTAGGCAAAGCTTTACCCTTAACTTATTTTCAAACCTAAAAGTTTTCATCTGAGTCCAACAATTATTTTGAGTGTGTTTGTTCAAATAAAAAATAGGGACGAGGAACAAAGCTAGCACAGTAATGTACCAGTAATAATAAAAAAAATACTTATATTGCAACATTAGATTATGATAGCAAATCAAGACTTAATAAACTTGTGATAAATTGCATCATTTCAAAATTTTAAGTATTAAATTCACTTAGGATACATCAATTTTTAATATGTATTTTTTATTTGGTTTTAATAAGTTACCTAAAATGTTTATTATATGTTTTATACAAATGATTCAAGAAAAGTTTGTAAATTACTGTGAAATACAAAATTATTGCTATTTTTTATTTGCTAACATTTGCATATGGCTGTACCGTACCAGTATAGGGATTACTAAAATGATAAACAAATATTGATTATGAAATGAACTACAAGATCCATTTTTACCACATGGTGATGTTTCTAAAGTAAGAAGACTGACAGTCACTCTAAGATTTACTATTGAGAATAATCCAATTAAACTAACGCTTACTTTACTCTGTCATTGCATCCTAATATTTTAACTCAAAAATGTTGTCAGATTGTCAAAATAACACTTAGTATCAGAGGACCTAAGAAGTCTAGATTTTGCTGATATTTATAATCATATTCTATAAATAGGCATATAATTTCAATACAAAATCTGAGTTGAAATAAGAGGCGTATCCAGAGAACTGAACTGAATGTATTGTGCATGCTTAATCCATGCATTCTTTTTTCTTTTATGGTGTTCCATTACACTTGAAGATACACCTTATGGTGCATTTTTTTTTCTTATAGTTGTTCATTGTTTGGACAGTAGAGGGCACTAGACTGGTTTTTTCTAAGGATGAATGAGTGAAAGTTGATAGCCGTGGAGATGCTAATGATAACTAGCACTTTAGCACAAACGGTGTATGACTGTTATTAATAGGCTGTGGAAAGACTCAAAGGATCTAGTGACCATTACCCACTCTAATCAGAGCAACAGCAGATACGCAACATCTTCAGGTACTAACATTATAGCATCCCTGGGAATTCACCCAAAAGACTGCAAAATATCTTCTTAGTGCCCCAAGTGTTTTTTCATGCATTGTTGGTATAGATAAAACAAATTATCATTTTAAGATGATTTCCTTTAGCGGCAGAGCACTTAGATTAAGTTATTGGTAAGATAAGTGGTCTATTCAACCATTTTGTGGTTGAAATAGATTTATAGCTCCTAAAACAGAAAGGGTCAATAGAAGAAGTTAAAACTTGTAAAATAAAAGACTAAATTAAAAAGATCCTTCATATATGATTGAAATCTAAAAGATATCCCTCGAGTATTGAACTGATGGAACTTTTAGAGCTGTTTGGCGAAGATACCGGTATCCTGTTACGCTTTTTGTAACTTACAAAGACTAAGCATAGACCTTGAATACTCATTTTTAGAGTCTTCACTAACAACAGTATTCTCCAACCCACGTTTAATATCTTGAAACACAAAACACAAAGAACCTTTTCTAAGACTGGGGGCAAGTCAGAATCTGCACCTGAATCACAGGTTGAAACATATCAAAACATTTACATTTAACTGCCTCATAAAATTTTTATGAACTTTTAAATGCCTGCAATCTAGATACAAATTTGTGCCAAAAGTAGAAAGGGGCAGTTATGTGATCTCATAATTCTGAGGTTGAAGAAGTCTAAGTCCTTTAAAGAAACATTCTCATATGATTGATTGTTTCTTGGGATCATCTGTCACACAAAAACACCATATGAATTTGTTTGAAACCAAATCAAGAGAACTATGAAAAAGAAGTCACATACTTACATCTTCAGCATATAGAATACACTTTTGCATGCCTTTCTCGAACCGTGGTAGATTGTAGGTTCATGGGTACCACCAGTACTTAGCAAAAAGCATACTTGAGTATAGAGCAGGGCAAAAACAGTGTCCACACATTGTGCTTAGCATTTTGTTTGACAAGCAATGGGAGTTGAGACTATAGTTTTATGAACATTCAGAAACCATTGACTAAAAGTTACTTTTGGGATACAGCAACTCAAATAAACTCTTTAGTGGAAACTACATACCTTGCTGTATCAGCAATCAGCCTCTTTCACTGAAATGCAAACTTGTTGGAGCACCAGATATGCCAACATGTCGAGGGTATAGAAATTTGTAGCAGATGGAACCTTTAACGATAGTTTGAAAAAAATCCATAAGTACTGTCACAGTAAAATCTGAAGTACTCCAACAGATAAGAAATTGAGCAAGTGATGAACATGTGTTATAAAGCAATGACCTCACGAGCATCCCTTATGAGCATCCCGAACTATTCAGAAAGACTTGGTTCAGGAATGGTTGAAGAATGCCATGCTTGTGGTTTAGCAGTTGCGCTAGACAAAATACTAAGTTAATGCTGCTTAAGGAAGTTCATTTTGTTCCCAAACTGCTATGTGAATGTGTCCAACTTTTACAGTTTTGAGACTTTATCTTTACTGTAATGTGTGTGAGTTACATGACAGAAATTTGGGGATCTCAAATAAAGGTGCCAGGAATAATGCTGATCTAACTAAAGCACCATGTAAGAGCAAAAGGTTTTAGTCAGTTGCTCATATGGGTACCAAATTAAAATTTTTTATATACCTTACCCAATGAAGTATTACATATTTGATGTTCGTTTCTGAGGTTATATCCTGTTATATCCAGCGTAGGACCTCAGTGCTGAACCACTTTACAATTGGTCACTTTCAGATGAGTTGTAGAAAGGAGAACAGTTGTACATCTGCTGTGCCTAGCTAAATAATATAATAAAATAGATGTTATAGATGGCACAAACTTGTAAAACTGCAATAGACACACACATATTGATGTTAGTTAAGAATTGTATGTAAGGAAGACATGCAATAGCATTATTTGATTACAACACACTGGAACAACAACTGAAGCAGTCAATGCCTGGTAATTGAAATACTTCTAACATTTCTTCAAATATTTGCACAGTTTGTTGCTTAAACAAGGTTGATAAAACCATATGCATTTCATAATGTAATCTACAATTAACAGTTTTACGGCCACTTGAGGGCAGCAAAATGCCTCAGAAGACTCGTGGATACTGACAAGCCTCACAAGGCATAGTTCTGATCAAGAATTGATCTGCCAGAGTAAAAGATTCAAGCATAGCATGTTGGAAAAAAGTCCAAATTTAGTGGGTAACACTAAATTTACCCACTAAATGTAGTGTTACCTAAACAACACAATAATGTGTTGTTAGTACTCAACAACACTCAATATGTTGTTGGGTACTAATGACTCAACAACACATTAAAATTTTTTTTATTTAATGCAGAAAATTCCTTTCCGCTGCTATAGCTAAGCTTTGGGTCTTTGCAGTAACCAAACTGCTTTACACTTTTGACTTGATTATATCGATATTACACCTTAATTTAGAAATAAATATCATTGTATAATAACACCCTCCTGATCCCCGCCAGTCCCTCGCACTTCATTGGTAACATTTGACCCATTGCATCATCCTAGAAAAGTTTTCAAACTAGTAGTGAACAGCTTAATCAAAGCAAGGTACTAATGTTAAAAAGTAAATAGCACACTTCAAAAATGATCTGCCCTATTAAAACTTTCATACTGAGATTAATAAATGATTCTGAGTGTTATTCTCTGAGTCTTCATTTGACTCATGGGCACTTATAGCTTTCTAACTTCCTCTATCAGCTAGCTGTACTGCGGACGCATTTACTAAATGCTAAAGAAAGCTTGTTAACTGTTATTTTGCTATATCAAACAGCAATGCTTTTTGTTTTTTTGTTTGTTTTTTCAGCACAGGGCCTCAATAATACACCTCATCTTATCTTGAAGGTACTGGAACCATTATAGAAAAGTACCATTACAAAGTGTTCATGATATGCCTTTCAGTGCATGTGAAACCATGTTTGGTTAAAATAATTTATGAAATTATTAATTGATACATGATAAGTATTTTTCCTACTAATTTTGTGGCAAGTTCAGCCAGAGAAATAAGCGCATGCATTGCAGAAGACTATCTTTAATCTATAACTTCATAAATTAATCACACAAATTAACAAGGACAAAATATTAGTACTGAAATGAAGTGAGCTCACCTGAGAAATGCTTTCCCTTTCAGTTCTATGTTCCACTAAACTTCCAGCAGCCAACTTAGTTCAGCAGCTGGTAGCTAATTGGATATTTCCTTCAACAGCAGGTACTCCATACAGAACCATGGTTAGGTTTCACCACAGTCACAAGAGAAAATATTTTACAACTTTATAGAGTGAAAATTATAGGTCTGCCACAACAGGAGTATTTGAGGGAAAAAATTAATGGGGCAGAATCATAAATTGTAGAGCAGGGTTTTACAAAGTGTGGGGCGTGCCCCCCTCTGGGGGTCACCAGAGAGCTTCATGGGGTGCACAACATAATGAAAAAGATAAACCAGAAAATGTAATTTTGAAATTTTTATCAAACTTTCCAAATTGATTGGTTCTTAGTAACTAAAGTTACAGTGAGTAAGGAGACCGGGCCAAGCAAAGTAACTAAAAATTCGGAGCAAGTATGACCATAATTATTTAAAGTTGGTATTTTCTTGGGTTGGTTCTGAAGATACTCCACTTCCACAGGGTTTGCAAAACTCCAAGAGGTTTTTTCTTTGTAAACAAAGGGCTAAATTAACTGAGGTTACAGCAGACAGTAGTGTTAGTACTGCAAACGACAAGGCAAATGAAGCATGATATGTGGTGCTACACATAGCTAAAGCAGGTAATACCCACAACATCAGTGAAACGTATGAATGGAATGTCACAGTTGTGGATTTGTTTTTTGAGAGGGGGTGAGGTGCTGGAGGAGACCAGCAATCCCTGTTCTGGAGTTTTCCCTTTCAATATTATTTCAAAAATTGTTCTTGCTGTTTTATCTGAGTTCAAAGATTCATGGTTATCATCATCTAAAATTTTCTGGACTGAAGGAACCTTTGTAAATCAGTAAAATAACAGCTCTTACTGTGGTTGCTCATGTTGCCAAAACACAAAAAAATATATAATTTCCTACTGCATTTATTAGATTAGTACTTCAGATACTTTAACTTATGAAAAACAGTAGGGATAACCTTCCTCAGAATATCTGTTTATTATCCACACTGTGACTACATGTTTAAAAGTGTATAAATGAAAGTGTTCAAATAAGAACAGAGGCTGCTGGATTTACACAGTCCAGGATCCAGTAGGAGCTTGCATCAGCACAGCTAAAGGAATTAATGCCACAGTTCTTGCTTTACCTCCATCTGAACCGGTCTTACCCCAGTCAATTTCCGATGGGGACCTAATTCTGTCAGAAGCAACTTAACAGAATCCATCCAATCAGGGCAATGAATGTCAGGATCTTATGTGCGTAATGTAACACCTTACAGATGTAAGCTTGGGGACTTGCTGCAGGAAATTAGGAGTATGCTGGACAAGGTTACATATATTTACCAAGGCAGAATGTTTCACAATGTTTCAACATTTCTAAGCTGCATTATAGAGAACATAAAATGATATAAAAACTGTACCTGATTAAGATTAAGACAAACGAAGCAAATACATAACACAAAACTTGTGGAGTTTGAAAGAAACAAGCAGGAGAAAAAAACAAGAAAGAGTTTACAAACCTTGAACAGAAAGGCTCCACCCACCTTCAGGTTTAAACCTTCTTGCTGTGAAGCAGATCTGCAAACGAATGTGCTGCCCCCTAGTGGAGTGTTGAGATATCTTTTAGTAGGGCTGACCTTTTTTCACATAAATCTTTAGGTCAAGTTTTTAGAAAAAGATCATGTTTGCAATGTTTAGAAGCTTGCAAAGCGATGCTTGATTGCATACTTTCCTGATCTGAAGATAGTGCTTCAGTCTATCCCCTTCTGTTTCATGACAATGTCTGCTGGTGTGATCTGTCCAGATGATAGAACTTCTACAACAAACACAAAGAAATCATGAAGAGACACAAATGAGAGGTAAAAGGTTTGATATAAAGTTAAACTATTCCACAGCAGGGGCATTTCAGAGATTTTGTCTGCTTGAAGAAAACATTATGAGTATAAATACTAGAAATTTATAAAGAATATAATAGACTATAAAAGACCACATATACTCACCGATTTCTGTAACAAAGATTTTGTTATACATACGTAGTCATACAACAAAATTCTTTCAAAATTGAATGTCCTCCCATTGAAGTGCCAGGTTTTTGGGGTTTAAAAAATGACACCATCAAAACAATACCAAACAAAAACATAACCTTTACCCATATTTAAGGTGATTTATATTCTGTAAACTTGAAGCTCTATTTTGAAAAGAAAATAAACACATCTATTTGGAGAAAAATACAAAAATTATAGAATGACGCTATCGCTTATTCTCCACACTTATTCTGTGCAGCGCTTCTGGAGCTTCAGCAGTAGAAGCAACAAAAAAAGAACAGCATTCTTCCATCTCAGTTGTAAACCTTTGATTTCCTTATACAGAATAACTTCTAGTCCTTCTTTGAGAGATGCATTGAACTCACTATGATACTGAAAAAGGGAATCCCACTTTGTCTTCAACTTGCTACCTGACTGCAAGTCAGGATTCATTGGTATTTGGATCTCTTCCTAATTCCATTCACTTTTCAACATACCGCGGCCCATCCATTCAGGAAACACAACCTCAATTCAGGCAAGGCCGTAAATCCCATCTCATTATTGGGGGGGATAATAAACAGGAAAATTTCTTAAGAGCAATTTTGGGGGGGTCAGCAAAGTTCCATTGCAATGTAACATAAAATGCGGTTTAAAAAGTTTTTAAACCACATTCAAGCTGCAGGACCAAAATTGACTAGTAATGCACATCAAACATTTGTTATTCTGAGTAAGCAAACTGTTGAGAACTAAAACTAAGATTCAATACGAGTCTCACTGATCTAATTTCTGCTACAAATTTACAAAAATGGGAGGTTCTAAATAAAAACAAGTTTTAATGAGTAGCTCCTCTTAATAAAATTCCTCATAAACATTGATTTATAGAAATGGTTTCCAATGCAAGTTATGGGCTATTTAAATTACAACTTGTTAAGTTGCTTTATTTTTAAGCCTTTTTCAATTTTACAATTTTCTGGATGGCTGAGAACCAACAAGTAGATAGAATTTTTTTTTCCTATGTTCTCTCTTCTGTTCTTGGCTTCTACCACTTGCTCAGCCCCTCCATCCTGTTTCAAACTCTTCTAATTAACGTAAAAGTTAAAGGGCTAAATATGAATGAGATATTTGCTCCCTTTGACAAAAGCTTAAGACTATGAAAGTAATGTAGCCAGTTTTGATTTTCAAGGCATAATAAGGCTGTTTATCATGTTTCAGCAAAGTAATGAAATAACAAACTGCAGTCTGATTTTTATTGTTAATGTGTTTCTTGGCAGATTTATTTAATTCTTTGTTTATTTTTACGTTTTCATATTGATCCTGTTTAAATGTAAATGTTTCTTCAATGATTATTTTTTGGGGGAGACAATTCTAGACTTTTCCCAGATTGGGGGGGTCCGGGGCCCTCCCGAGCCCCTCCAGGATTTACGCTTATGAATTCAGGATCCTACAACCACCAAGTTTTGTATTGGTATGGTGCTTTTTAGGTGATGCTCTATGTTGTCATTTTTGTAGCAAAACTGTAACCTGAAACTTTAAGTCTGGTTTTGTCAAACCATGACATATTCCAGCCTGAACGTTTGAGTGAGGGCTCAATGTCTTTTTTGAAATAGGCTTTAAAAAAGACTAAATTGTTCTTCCTAGTTCACACATTCAAGAAAAAAAAGATACATCTGACAGAAAAATCCTAAAATGACAACTCAACTATTTGCTACAAATTAATGTGAGGTGTCTACCCAACAGTGCTAAATGCAAAGTGAGTAAAGTAAATCAAAAGATGAATAAAACATAGTATTTGTCAAAAAATATACTCACTTATGCAATTAGATTTATTTTATATCCCTCAAGCGTGTTTGTTTAATTTTCAGTTGAAACTGACATAATGTTGGAAGGTTAGACTTTTTTTTATATCACAAAATCCTGGCATTCTATGTGCATCTGATGTTATATGTGAGCGTTTCATTTGTCTGCTTGTAGGCTTGTAAAATGCTGCCCTCTAGTGACAGTCACCCTAAAACAGTTTTTTTTACTGTTTAATGTCAGAAGTGGCAAAAGAAAAGAAAATGCTTCCTGTTTAAACCTATCTTATATCAAATTCTCTATTTTATATCTACACATCCATGTGAAAGGGTATGAATTTGATCTCAACTAATTATTTTCTCATACCAATTAACACCAATTATTATCTCACACCAATTATTATCTCTCGGCAAATAATGCATAATTCCATAAGATCAACAAGAATTTATCACCTAGAGAAACTCTAAGTTCTGTTCTTAAAATGATATATGTGTACTTTTTAACTTTTGATTACTACATATTTTTATCTGTTACACGACAACAGAAAAAATTAATTTAGAGGGCACAAAAAAAGAAAGAAGGAAACAAAGAAGGAAAGAAGGAAACATTTCTACATTAAGGTAGATAGTGATGTGTTGTGCATGCAGCACAAATAACATTTTTGCAGACACTGCAATAAATTAAATTTTTAATTAGAAATAAAATCTCTGTGCAGCACTTACCTTTGCACCTGATTGTTACAAAATGCGCTCAAGGAGATGTCCAGCCACTGGTCATTTTGTTGTCTTTAACTCCAGTTTCCTCCTTTCAGTGTGCAGAGGCTTGCTGCAGACAGAGCAAACCTTTATATGTGGTACCTACATGGCTGCAGCACTGCCAACCCGGGACCCCTAGCCAATGGGAGGAAAACATGTGCAGAGGACCATCTGCAATGGAAAAACAAATCCTGTAAAAGATTTGCTGGATTTTGCAGCACTGGGGAATGGTGTCCAGATGCCCCGAGCCTTGGTGACAGCTGCTTTCTCTTCTACTCACTTGGCTAACATGCATGATCCTCCATAGCCTTCTGTAACCTTGGATTCATCACCATGAGGAAAGAGGCTTCACTTTCTTTCCATTTTAGTGGATATTGGATAATGTTTCAAATGTTTTGTTGCTGTATGGTGTGCATATAACATTATAATAAACCTTCTGTTATTCCACATATTTAAGACATTTTTGTGCGTAAAACGCTGGAAGACTATGTGATAACACTGTGCAAAACCAGTTTTAGGAATTTAGCAAACAGTGAGACTTCATCCTGTCTGCAGCTTTCAGTCTTTTCTTGACCTTAACGGTTCGGCTAAAAGCTTTTCCTTTGGCTTACCTTGTTGGTAATCTGTTTGGTGCGTTAAGCCCTCTATAGGCTTTGGAGGTGGACATCTGTAACTTTTTATTTCTGCCCCATTCACCTTTTCTCCCTTTGCTACATTAAGAAAACAGCTAATGTTTTCTTAATGTTAGCTATTAAGAAAAGTGCAAACATTAGCTAACAAAATTCTGTATGTATACAATATCGTATGTATATTGCTGCATACAAAACTGAATAAGAAATGCAGATATGAAATATACTACTGTGAACATTTTTCATGATGCTGAATAATATCTATATTTAATAGTTTAGCATGCCAAAGTTTGAATAGTGAGTTGATGAACTACTGGCTAAATTGTCCTAGTTTAACTGAAAAACGTGTATGCATGCTGTCATCTTCATCACTGCACTGAAACCATCTGGTTCAAATCTTCTCAATGAAGAAATCTGAAGTATAAATAATTTTTCCTATATTTAGCAAAATTATGCTTTCCAGTTTTAGAAGGACCAAAAAAAAAAAAAGCTCTTAACGACAACTACGACAAACTCTCCTCACCTTTAATCCCACTCATTGATAATCTGAAGTGAAGCTGGTGTGAGATTCTCCCGTCTGTCAGATGAAACATATGGTTGCAGCATCTGTGGGAGGGTTTACAGCCAAGGCTTCCCTGCTTGGCTGCTGCAGCTATATTGGGCTCAAAGCCCACCACAACTCTCATTGACAAAATCTGATTTAACCACTGGCCGTATGCTGTGAATGGACTCCAGCCTTGGCTCGGGTCACCAACTGTTCAGGGTTTGACTCAGCTTTCCCGGCTGCTTTGAAAATAAAACCGCCTCATGAATGTAGTTATTCACTGATGTGCAGCTAATAAACACTCTTGGTCCTGTGGTGATGAGTTTGGATTCTGCTAAACATTTGAATACAAAACACTTAACACATACATTTTTTTTTTTTTGTTAGCGCCGTTAAATCTTTACAGATGTATTCAATAGCAAGCACTGTAAAAAGCACATTATTATTTTATGGGTTATTACGCAATTAAATCAAACAAACAAAAAAATACTATAAGAAGTCAGCGAACTCATAAACACTCTTCACAAACTGATGTAGTAACATTTCAGCCTTTTGTGGTGTGTAGTTTTTGTATTATATCAGTCTCTGACATGCTGGTTTTATATATATATATATATATATATATATATATACTGTTTCAATGTCTTGGATATATCATTGTCTTACCTCTTTCAATATTACATTGAAACTGCTTGCATTCTTAAATGTTTAAATTGGTTATTTAATTCTCAAGTGCAGGGTTGCTGTTTTTGTCCTTGTTGAAATTAAAATAATTTAATAATCATCAGCATACATATATATATATATATATATATATATATATATATATATATATATATATATATATAGATAAACAAACAACTAGATAATATCTAGATAGAATAAATTCATTAGCTATGTTATACCATTTTAAGATTTATGTTTTCAGAAATAAATCAATAAATAGTTCAAATGGAAAAAATAAATGTATATATTTTTTGCCTTTGATATTTACTGTGGTCCTTCTCTTTTTCTGAAACATTGTTATTCTCTGTGTAAATAAATACATAAATAAACAAATAAATAAATATTTCAAAAATATGTACATATTTATAAAAATATAATTACAAATTTTCTTTTATTACTCTTACATGTTTACTAAATGCCTATGTGTTCATGTACACTTCCTGAAATAATAAGGTCTGGTTTTAGGTTAAGTGTCGGCGCACGTCTTTCTTCTTTAATAACCCAATAACTTTGTGGTCGAGTCGGCGCTGGTCCGGCTCCAGGGCAGCGGATTGGATTCCAGTCCAGGTTTTGTGGTGGATTTGACTGGTTGAGGCTCAGCAATCTGCAGCATCCCCACAAGAAGCCAACCAGGCAGCCACACACGCTGTCCGATGGGCTGCTATGAAGTTACACCGTTAAAGTAAACACAAACATTTATAGATAGGTTTTCACAATTACTAGATAAGAACCTACTTAATATAGACGCAGCCGTGTACGTACAAGCATTTGATAAACACTTGGAGGCTGTAATGCCTTTATATAGCTGATTATATTACTTTAAGGGAATGTTCTTTTATTTACTGAGAAGATGGGGGTAAACTGACCGACCATCAGTTTGGTTGTGTTTGTGGGCTGCATGTTAAGTTTGAGGAGAAAACCGAGGCAGTGTGGTTCTTTTTTTTTTTCTCTCTTTCTTTTTTTAAGAAAAACAAAAAGTGAACTTCCTGTTTCGGGGTGGTCCACAGGCTGTGGAGAAAGGGAGGGAGGACAGGGAAGGAGGGGGAAGAGAGAGGGAGAAGGGGGTGCGCATTCCCGCATTGGCTGTGCAGCCAACTCCAAGGCGCTTTGCGGGACTCCAGAGCCGAACATGGGGTGCAGTTTTGTCAACGTCTGCCTAAAGACACTTTGAAGAATTCGAAAGTATGCAAGATCCCTGCTGAAGAAGGAACAATGTGTCGGTTTCTGTGAAGATTTCACTCATCTCCATCCGCCTGCTTACCAGAAAAGTTGAGAGAGAGAGAGAGAAAGAAAGAAATAAAGAAAGAAAGGGGAAAGAGAGAGAGAAAGAGAGAGAGAGAGAGAGACGGGAGGCTTTACTGGAAACTTTCTCAGTCCCTGGATCCTCTGAGCTCTTCCAAGGACTCCAGTCAGGGAGTTTCATGCTGAATATTTCTCCTCTACCCTGAGGTAAGCAGAGCTGATGATTTATGGTCGCTCTTTAAATTACAGTCGATTATTAATTGACTAGATTATGCTTGTTCTTGGTTTGAAAGTAACTTTTTGCGCAGCCTTATAATCACCCTTGTAGCCTGGATCTCTTTAAATCAGATGAAAACTTTAAACTGTGTGTTACAGTAAGTTTGTTTCATGTCTTTGTTTATGTGACGTTTTGTTTTAAGTCTTCCATTTAACTGATAAGATATTGTGTTCGGTTTTTCTGGGCTTGGTGGTTTCTTGGGGCAGAGTATATTTTACATTGGGTTTAAAAGAGACCTGGGAAGATATGGAAATTGTTTTCTGTTTAGACATGAGAGGATAAGCTGACGTTTTGCTGAATTTCCTGGCTCAATTGCAGACCCCCCTAAAACTGCTTCCTTTGGGGTGGGGGGTCTGCAGGTTTGCCCGAGGACAGTAGCAGGGCCACCCGAGAACAGCTGTTTCTTGTAATTCGCAACACTTTTGGTGTCAGTATTTGTCCTACATGCTTACCTCTTGCTGCAGTTTGTCAAAACTTTTAATGCATAAACTTTGATGGTTTTCTGACATCTGCACTTTTGGTGCTTCTTATGAATTGAACCCTGCTATCATCCATCTCTAATCTGGGATAGATGATGGATTCTAATCTAATTATCTATGTAAGAGTGGACTGTAGCTGCTAATGTGGGAAGATTAGGCCACTGCTAATAGTGGCCCTGCACTGAAGAGCGTCAACATCGGCCTCAATGGGGAGGCCAAACACTTATTTATTTCCAAAGTGACAGTGAGAAGTGCTGAGCACACACAGTCTGAACCTTTCCCACTCACGCATATACCTTTGTAGACTGCATTAAGAGGAAGATCCTTGAAAGGATTTATGAGATATTAAATTATTTAACTGCTTTGCAACTGGACAAGGTGGAATTAGCTACTGTTATCAGGTTTTTATGCTGAAAGAAGCTGAATAAAAAGCTCGGGGTCATTTTCCATCATGACCAATCACTCCTTTAGAGGTTTACAAGGGGAGCATTCGATGGACGAGACTGCACTTGTCCTTTGGCCACATGAGAAAAGCTCTGCAGGGGAGCTTCCTCACCCTCTCTGGTCTTTATCAAGTGTACTGAGCTCGAAAGGCTCCTTAATGGGGATGGCCTTAAACAAATACACTGTGCAGGAAGCAGCTGACCTCAAATTTGCAGTCACAGGTCAGATCTGACGTGATTTACCACAGTCATCTCAGGCGACTGATGGGTTTTTCTTTGACCTCGTACAATATTTATTTGGGTGAATTTGCATCTACTGTAGTAAAAATGAGTAAAACTTTGGGCAAAGCTCTCTCTGGTATCAATCATGATGATAAAGTCACGTTTTTGAGGAGTTTTGGGTAGGCAGTGGGGGCGGAGGGTTTGGCCCCTGATTATGTGACACAGGTGTAACAAGAAGCAGGCAGCAACAAGTGGTGTGTTTTTGTCAAGATTCCATTTTAGTCCGCACAGCAAGAAACTCATCACGTGACGCCTGCAACCCATCACCCCCCTTTCCCTACACGGTCCTTCTCCCACCTTCCACACAGAGAGAGAGAGGGGAGGTAAGGGGGAGAAGGACCACCCTCACTGGGATCACAGCCCTTCAATCAGACCCTTTCACACCCTGTGAACCTGAAACAATCAGGGTTTAATAGCAGCTGTCTGTCTGTCTGAGCCAGGGCTGGCTCAAACCGCACGGACGATCAGCTTCGGCCCGGGACGCTCCAAAGGACACAGAACTCGCTCCTTTTTCTTCTATCTCCACATTGTCCTGTTTACCACTTCCAGGCACATGAACATATCAGAGGAAAGGCATTCAGAGATGATTGTTGCCTCATCAGATTTGAGTTTGCGTTCTTTCTGATCTGCTGCACATCTTCAGTTTACTCCATGTCCATTTTTGGCTGAGAGTGAAGAAATTGTTTTGGAGGCAAAACTTGCTTCCTAGCCCATCTGAAAGCGCAAGAATTAGCTGCTGATTTCACAGAGATTTGTACAGAGATTAGTAAAAAGACTAAATGATGCTGGAGTGAGACACAGCATTGAGGAGGGGAGCTACTAAGTAAAGAGCTGACACCAGAGGGCAAAAGCATTAAACATTTAGCAAGCTTGAATCGCATTAGTCAAAGGGCACATATAATAGTGAGGGGAAATGTTGCAACCATGGGAAATATTCTGAAAATCATTGTCCGTGGTCACTCTGAGATTTCCCACCCATTAGAGGGCGTATCGGACAAATCACAGCGGACGGGATTAGATGAATGATCTTCACAGCCGATCAGTTCAGAGGGATAGAAAAATGAGACAGAGGTCAGCCGGGTTTGATGCAATTAGTCCAGTGAAGGTTTTCATTCTTCTTGTTTTGTTTTGATGAAAAAAGACTTATGAAATCAATTCAGTGCTGAAGATAATTAACTATTAGCAGTGCTAAACTAATTCTAGGATCACACATGTTTTAATCTTGTTGTGACTCATCAGTTGTTTTTTCATGAAACAAAATATTCTGGTGAGGAAGTATTGAGGTGTACCGCATATCACTTCAATGTCTTCATATCTTGTCTCGTTAAAAACAAAATGGGTTTTATTTTGGGTTTTTACTAGTCTTGAAATACACCAGTGGGAAGCAAAATGATACTTAGATTTTAACATTTATGTGCAAAATTTTGAAAAGTGCAGGATGTATTTGTAGACAGCCTTCTGTATTCTGATACCTCCTAATTAGCAACGTCCATATGTTAAATTTAATCTAGAAGAACATAACAATGAAGACTAGGAAACAAAGCACAAGTCAGGCATAAGACTGTGGAGAAATTTCAAACAAGATTAGGATAAAAAAACTATTTCCCAAGCTTTGAACATCCCACAGATCTCTGTCTAATCCAAAAATTGGAAAATGGAAAGAGTACGGCAAAACTACAAACCCACAAAGACGTGGCCAAGATGAGACGGCCAGTTGAGACCTACTTCCAAGATGCTATGTGTCTAATAAAAAACCCAACAGCACCATGTTTCTTGGTGGGAAGATGTTGAGTTCAAGGTGAAAATAATATGAGGACAGTGAGGTATGGTAGTGGCAGCATCTGGCTCTGTGAATGTCCTGCTTCAATAGTGATAGGAAAGTGTGTCAGAACTGATAGGGAAGTACAAGGTGATTCTAAACATCCAGTCAAGATGTGCTTATTTCTCCAAGCATATCTATGAGTTGGAATGGTCCAGTCAAAGTGCAGAGTTCAACTGAGAGTATGTAGCAAAGCTTGAAAGTGGGGCTTTGTCCAATTTGAATGAGCTTGGACAATTTTGCTCAGAAAAACAAGCAAAAACTTAAGTTTCATGAGTAAAGCTAGACAAACTTCAAATAAACTGTAGCTGTAATTGCAGCAAAAATTACAGCTACAATCTTTTGTTGTTCTCTCAGCTCTGAAGCCACTCAGAACTGATTCCTTGTGTGTTTAGCTGTGAGGGAGGAAGGGTAGTTTTAGGGGCTTGGAGCATAATGGCAGAGTGTATATTTATGAGTTTTCTGCTGCGATCTCTTTTTAATGTAAGTCTATATTCTGAGTGTTTAGAACCTACGTGTGTTCAATATTCAGCCTATTGATTGAAGGAGGCTGAATATAAATCCATGCCACACTTTTCAGATATTGATTTATTAAAAAACCATGTATCCTTTTCGTTCTGTTTCCATTGTTCAGATTTTGTACTTTGTGTTGTGTGTCACATAAAGTCCCTGTAAAATACAGTGAGGGCTGCGTTTGTGATGTGGGAAAATCTGAAGAATATGAAGTGATGTGAATACTTTTGCCAGGTAGTACAGATGAAAAAGTTAAAAATTTACTGCCTACAGCTCTGTATATGCATGCCTGTGATGTAGATTTTCTGCCGACAGTAAGAGGAGTTGACGCTTTTCCCGGTCGTTCAAGGCCTCTGCTTTGAATTGGGGCGGTTGGTTTCTTTGCCTCCATGTGTCGGTGTGCGTGTGTGGGTTTGTACACAAGTAAGCCTAACTATCACCTCATGTGGTTGATATTAGAAATCAAACGACAGATAATAGCATCCAGGTGAAAATGCTGGATTGTTTTTGTGTGCACAAACAGCCCACGCTGATGCTCATTACTCGCCATTAAATCCGCTCAGTTTGTGGCTCTGACTGAAAGAAGCAGGAACAGCCTGGTCTTGTAGTATTTCTTATGTTGTTCCTGCAGGTTCATTCAGACTATTTTTTACTCTAACTTGTTTGCCTGTGCATGCGTGTTTTTTTTTTTTTGGGGTTGTCTGTGTGTTTCAATGTGTGTGTTCTCGACTGCTGATGACTCATCTTGTGCTTTACTGTCGGCAGGCAGAAAGTGAAGAAGAGGCGGTGTTTATTATTTCACTAGGTTGCCATAGCCACAATGCTTTTAGGTGTTGACATAATTAGTGAAGTTACAATACAGAGTCTGACGTCTGGCTGTAGTATTCATCAATTAGAAGAAAAAAATGACATGTCTGTGTTTCCCTTTTGCTGTTGTAGAGAAGGAGAGGCAATATGACAGATCATCATGGGTTTTGCGTCATATTTATTTTCCAAACATTTATGCCTTTTGTTTTATAACAAGTAAGATAATGATAGAGTTCCTTAACTGCATCATGGATGCTTTGATTTTATTATTCAGAAACGAAGGGACTGAGGAGAAAGTACAGCGGGATATTCATGTTGCGTGTGTTTATGATGGCTCTTCTGGACAACAACTCTGTTATCTGAGATGAGATAACTTCCTAAGAATGTTGGCTTGCCATATGTTTTTGAGAAACATGCAGTTCCACATTAAACACACTCCCGTCAGTGTCTGTGTGCTGCAAGTTTCTACATTTAGCATTTTCTTGTTTTTGTTTAATTCATAAGTATAGTTGGATATTTTAAATAAAGAAATGTTCAGGACTTGAACATTTCTTTATTTTTTTATTTCAGTGTCTGTTTCATTAGCCGTTTGATGGCTGTAATGAAACAGACGCCAATTTCCTAAAGAAATTGGCCTCTGGTTCTTTAAGAACCTTCTATTCTTTCCAGCACATCATCACAGCAATGCTTCTTTATGCCATTTATTGGTGCTGTTTACAACCATTATTAGGGGCATTGTAGTTTGTATGATAAACACAGCACATACGCAGTTCCATCAGGTGTTTGCTAATTGCTGCTGCTAGTCTGGAGGAGCTGAGAGAGGAAGGCACATGGGAGGGGTTGGGACTCAGTTTGGGGACTAAAGCTTCTAGGCTTAGCTTTGGGTAAATAGGCAGCACAGTGTATGAGCAGGTGTTTAGGAACCTCTGAATGGCTGCCACGTGAGATTCAAGGATTTCTCAAACATGCTTGAATGAGTCAAAGCAACACTCCAGGTATGTGTTTGATGAGGAATAACATTATAACATTATATAAGTTTGCAGAATACTTCCCCTTTAAAAACAGCAGCTCTTTTGATGTAAGAAATGCCTTTATACTAAGCTTTACAGGTTAACAACATTGATAATTTAAAGGATGTCATTAGCAATAATTCTGTTGTGGATAGTAAAAAGATGTATAATTTTTATAGAAAAGTCTAGAAATCACCAAAGTGGTGGAGGGCTAACAGGCAGTTATAAGGTCACCTAATTAGCTAATTTTAACCTTTTAAAACAGCTCAATCTGAAGACGTTAATAACGGAAGACGGAAACAACAAAATGCAGCTACTAAATGTTTACACTTTTGCATGAGACCATTTTAAACCTGTTGCTGTTTTTCCAAAATGTTCCCATTCCTGTCTTTTCTGTTAGACTAAGTGCTTCTGTTTCTATTCCCTTTTCAATGATAGTTGTGACAAGCTACAGCGGCTAGGTTGTTGCCATGTTAGCCAGATCAGATGCCATAACAGGAAGTCAGTATACATTCACAGCACAGTGACACGCGCGTATATGACTTACGACTGCTGCGAGCCAAATGCAGGCCCGAGTCGTCACTGATACGCCAAGAGGAATCTGTTGTGGGTCAAAGGTAACCGCTCTCATCGTCAAACAGCCTCACGTCTACGACAACATCTCAGACATGATGTTCTAGCTGAAGAGCAAAAATTTCTGTAGCTTCATTTTGATTTACAAGGAACATGTGTCGATGAGGCAGAAACTGAGCAAAAGGACAAAGCCTCCTTCAAAAAGGCTTATCTGCAACTAAACAGTCAGGCTACAACACACTGAAGCATGCAGTGAGCAGAGGTGATTCAGAGCTTTGGCAGTTTTGTAATTGTGCAAACTGAAGCTGGGTGTTTATTCTTTTTAGTGTAAGAAAAAAAGTTTAATTAAATGCATTTATTTTGCTCCGTAGCTTTAAAACTTACATTTTGTGTCCAGAGAAATATCTAATTTCAGGGAGAAAGAAACTACAGAGGGGTTCAGTTTTGATAGATGTAATTAACCTTATTTCAACAAAGCTTTCTGTGGCCTCCTTTAAGTAGACAGAAGTCTAATTCTTTATTGTTGCTTGGATGGATATACAAAAATACATATCCTGTACATTTTCAATATATTTTGCTAACTTAATTAAGCCTGTAAGAAAATAATTTTGTTGGCACACTCTGAGAAAGAGCTTTCTAGTCTCATTTAAAGTGGAATTTGCTGGAAAGGAAAGAAGGGCAAAAGACAGTGCAGGGGGGAAAAAGAGTGAAACATTTCATAGTGTAGGAGTTAGAGGGAGAGAGATGCAGATTGTTTTAAATCCGCAGCGAGTCAGCCTCTCAAATTTATGCCCATAGGCTGCTTCTTGGGTGGGCTGCTAGGAGGGCGGTGCACTAGCTGGATCAGGGGAAAGTTGCAGACTCCAGACTGCTTGCCTTGCTCCAAAGCTTTTCCTGCTGCAACACATTTAAAACTTAGCCATCCTGACTGGCTGACTGGGTGCTTGGCCCTGCCCTAACTGACTGAGCTCCAGTGGTTGGCTCTTTCTTATTTGGCAACCGCGACTTTTCAGCGCTTTTCATGGCGTCTGGGGCTTTGAAGGCAGGTTTTATGTAGGGAACTCTGGACGGTTTATGGTAAAAAGTGTAGCACAACTGTTTTTATTAACAAATTATTTCATGGGTTTGGAAATCGGTGCTTTCTTTTTCCAAAATAACCACTTGGTTCATGTTTAAAAACTGATTTCCCCTGAGAGCAAGTTTGTCCTCGAGAAAGAACAGAAACAATCTGCATCTCAGTTCATGAACCGGGATCAGATAAGATGTAATTCTGCCTCCTCTGTATTTCATGCCAGCACTGACTGTTTTACTCAGCAGAAGAATCATCTGGACCCACATGTAGCCAGCAGAATGATTTCAGGATGTGGGGATGAGGGAGAATAACTTCAAGTGATTCACGATTACAAGAACCCCACAGATGCATTAAAAATCAAAGAACGTGATAATTTTACAAACAAAAGCACACAGTTTAAATTGGCCAAGTTTTGTCCTTCTTCTAAACAACTTCTGAAATACTTTCTGAAATGCTTTCCTTATAGCTCCCTACAAAATGATGACATCAGCAGCATCTGAATCAGCTCAAATGATCTAAGATCCAGCACAGAGGGTGGTTTGGTTGGTTTCTTGATTCACTAATGCGCTGGTTATACTGTTTGGGCATACAAACAGAACAACCAGAAAGACCAGTTGGAAGTAAACACTAGAAATCCCTGGTTTTTGCACAACTTTTATTTCCTGATGGTAATCTCAGCTGATTCCGGTTTTCATTTAAGAACTATAATTAACTGCTTTCAGCAAGGAGGTCCAGGTTTTGAATTATGACCTGTTTCTGCAAGGAGTTTGCATGTTCTCCAGTGCATATATAGGTGCATATGTTCTCTCTAGTTACTTTCTCAACAGTCCAAAAACATGACTGTTAAATGTTTCTCTATATTAAGCTTAGTTATGAGTGTGTGTGTGTGCATGATTGTTTGTCCAGTGATCTGTCCAGTGTGTACCCCGCCTTTCACCCAATGACCATTGGAGTTAGGCAACAACCCCACCCCACCTCCAGGTTTGAGACATTTCGGTTTCAAACCTGGAGTTGATCTACCTCCGAGCTGACGCTGGCCTTTCATAAGTCACAAGTGCATAAGATAACTTCTGGCAAAGCTATACGAGCTTTCAAAAATGAAGCCAGTAGGAGAAGTGGTGCAACATTAAAGTTACACAAAAAATCTGTTTCGGAGATCCCCCACATAGCATTGTTTTCAAAAGAATAACAGCAGATTAACTTAATAATCTTGTGGAAGGCTTAGCAAATGGCTCAAATTTAAATTATATATTTTGACTTTCTACTTTACTGGTTGGAAATGATTTCTGAGTCTTCCGGAGCTGCCTGTTCCCTATCCATCACCCTCTTGTAAAGCCAGCTTCATTATACTTGAGACATCTGATGCGTGGCTTTGACTACATTATTAGCAAGTCAGGAGCATAAAACTGATGGGATGACTTTAACCCCCCTTGCCTCATCAGGCCTTTCGCAAAATATGGGATGATAATTTGCTGAATTACAAAATGTTACTCATGCACATTTAGAATTTCTTAACATTTAATATATTTTTAAAGTTAATTATATACCAGCTTCCCTCTAAAGTTTCTTGTATCTTAAAAAAGACATGCACAGATTATGGAGATCAAAACATATAAATTCTCAATTTCACATAGTAATTCCTTATTATTGAGCAATTTGTGAACTTTGATTCATTTCTGCCTGTGTGTCTCCCTGCTTTGCAAGCTAATTCACTCTGAAGGTATTATGGTTATTAGAAGGCTTGTAAACCATTAAAGCTCAATTTACAAGAGAAAGAAAATAGGGTCCGGGTGTCTGGGGAGTGGGGAGTGACCTCAGGCTTGGTACTGGTGGTGACCCCATCATAGGTGATCACCAGAATTGAATTCCTCTCAAACAACAGGCCAGCAGTACATCTGGAGCTGTTTGCAACAAACTGCAGACCACTCCTCGATTACATAATTGTGCCCATTAATTACACAGGGAGGGCTCTCATTTCCTGGTAGCCAATAAATAACAAAAAGAGAGCCAGTAAAGACAAACTCTAAGACACATATGATTATAGGGAGTAAAACATTAAAAATATATATTTTTTTATTCATAAAAGCAGCCCAAAACTATGTATTTTTTACTAGATTCTATTTTTACTGCTGCTGTATGTTTATTTTCATGAATTTTATGTAAATCTCCATCATATATTGGAGTAGAGTTTCAAAATAAAGATTAAATAGAAGCAGCTGTTGGTTTAATAGCATCCAAGATATTAAAATCTACAGTGCCGTTTGTTTTTTGTATGCTCTGTGTGTTTTTGGCCACACACAAAGCTCTATGCAGGTCATTTCGCCTGCAGAGGTTTTTTTAAGGTAAATTGCTTAACTACATGTTGTGACTGGATTGATGCAGGTGTGATTTCTGAGGAGGGTTTTCACACCAGGACTCCAGATGACGGCTCACATCAAGCTGGAATGCAAGTTTTATTTTGCAAGGAGTAATGATAAT
This sequence comes from Xiphophorus couchianus, assembly GCF_001444195.1. Lineage (NCBI taxonomy): Eukaryota > Metazoa > Chordata > Actinopteri > Cyprinodontiformes > Poeciliidae > Xiphophorus > Xiphophorus couchianus. The sequence continues at coordinate 10,639,049 of NC_040247.1, forward strand.
ACCAAATACAATTTTTAAAATATTATAATCAAGAATTAGGTGCAGAAGTTTGAATATATTGCAGATTTTTTTTCCCATAACAAAAGGTTTAAAATATCTTTGCAGGCTCTTTGTTAAAAATCCTTTAGGAAGTTGCTTGTTGTAGCCATCATCCAAATCCTGGTGCAATTGTAGCAGATGGTTGACCACCTTTCCTGTCATAAATTGTTAGGTTCCTTGTAAAATGGTTGGTTTCTCCTCAAGTTGAGTTCTCAGTTCTCAGTCCACAGTCAGATTAAGTCTAGTTGTGTCAAAGTTTTAACCATTTGGCCGTTGATTTGAGGTGAAGGTGTTGAATTTGAAGGTAATCCACCATTGTTATTCCACCTTCTTTGGGAAGTTACAAGCTTCACGTGTAGTAATACTAAGGTTAATCTTGACTCCAAACACTGCTTTTGCCTTTCTCCATCAGGAATGTTGCCTGGAACCTGGAACTTCTTGTTGCTACACCACTGAGCTGCCCACAATCTTCATTTAATATTACTTATCATAATTTAATAATCAAAAGAAAAAAAGGAGGTTGGAGAATATCAGCACTAGACGTGTTTCTCTAACAAAACTATCCCTCCTAAGAACTGATCATCACAGTCATTAAACATTGAGAGATTAATTGTAGTTGAGGACAGAGAGCCATGCCACTAAGGATGCCTAGAGGTGCAGATCCTGCTGTGAACTGACCTGCTGCTGCACTCAGCATGAAACAAATGTTAAATGACAATATGTTTGTTGCAGCTGTTATTTTTTCAGGTTCACTCTGTTGTTCCTTCTGCACCATTTTTTTTTTTACCAATGCTGTTCTTGCTTTCAACCAGGTTGGCTTTATTTTGGGGGAGGGCAGGTGCAGAATCGGTTTGAGTTCAGAGTAATGCACCTGCTAGCAAAACTTTGAGGAGAGCGTGAAAGAATGGAAAGAATGGCTGTAGGGAGGGTGGGAAGCTTGGTGTTTTTTCTGAGTGTACAGGAGGTAAAAACTGGGAACATGGGGGGAGTAGAATGGAAGATCCTGTTTGATGGAGCTTCTTGGTCGGTGGGCTGCAGGGAGGATTGCAATGCCATGCTGGGCGTTTATGCTCGGTTGTGGGACCACACTCTGCTGAATACAGAGTGTGGTTACAGGGATGCCCACTCAATTTTCCTTTCTCTCACACAATGCTGAGAGTGCTTGATGTGATAGATCGGGAGAAATGTGCAAAAAAACCCCGTTTTCACCAAATGCATGCTGGGAGCAGCGCCTCCTCAGGACCCAGAAGACGTGCAATGAAATAATAATTATTCTCATGATGTCACAAACTTTTTTTTTATTAGATGCCTTGTTTACATGATAAATCATTAAAAGTCATGCTGCCATAATCCTCCAAATACTTTCAGTTCTCTTCTTCTACATGGTTTGTGCTAGTGGTAACAACTGGTTGTTGATCATGTGAGTTGTGTGATGCGAAAAAGTGTTTCCATTGCAGTTTTGCAAAATAAACCAATTTTGATACAGCTAACAAACCACCTCATTCTAGCGACAAAACATTTGATCAAAAATGATTTTTAAAAAAAATTGCTGTGTTTTTTTATTAAGCAAATTTATTTTAAAAATGTCAAATTGAGAAAATATATGGTCAAAGGAAACGCAGCTACTGAATGCCACTGTTATAGGTTTGACAAAGCTGACCAACCAGTCGGTCAGGATTTTCTAACTAAGTTTCTGCTAACAATCTTGACTCTGAAACTAACTTTTTAAAAAAAATATATAAAATTCTAGATAAATAGTAAATAAATGTTTATTTAATGCAGAATCTAAAAGACTAATGCCATGCAGGATTAGAAAGTAGTAAAGTATTTGCAGTATTTGAACTGCAGAGCTCATACTTTAAAAGAAGTCAGTATTGACTGAGTTACTGGGCATCTAATAAAATCTTGTGACCCCTGACTGACACAGTGTCAGATTGTCAGCTGTCTGAGACTTTTTCTCCAATTTGACTTACATCTGAAAAATTGCCATTGTGCAGACCCGCTGACGCTGCAACAGGTTATAACTTCTCTGAATGCTTTTTGAATACAGTCAGTTGTTCTGTGATGGATCATACTTCATCATACATACCTTCTTTAGCTCCATAAAGCATTCTGGTGTGCTGACAGATAGATTCTGGCTTTGAGTTCTGGGTGTTTAAGATTTGAGATATGACTGGAAATGGATGTTCAGAGTTTCAACCAGTAAAAACCACATGATCTCACGCAAAGGCATTATTTATTCACACTTGTCTTATTGTGCAGCTGTGGAGCAGAGACACGAAGAGCACTTTGTATGTCGTGTGCAGATGTTTAAGCGAACATTGGGCAAACATTTCCAGATGTAGATATTCTGCAATCTTTTGATGGTTATTGAACTTTAGGCTGTTCCACATAGCTTCAGTATGGTACTAATCCTTTTTATTATATTATTGTATTATACATCTATTTTTGTAAACTGTCAAGGGACTGCAGATGTGAATTAGCTTATGCCGTAACTTTAATCAAATAGTGACATCTGTGCTAGATATGGACATTGTCCCTTTGTAAATAAAGTTTATTATGAAATTTGTGTAAATTATTCTTACTTAGCAAGCTTTATATTGTTAACTGAACAGAGGCTGACCACGACATATCTTTTTGGAAAACTTCCTCATTGACAGTAGACCCTGATTACACTATATAACTTTAGCAAATAAAGAAAGCACATTGGAGTTTCTGAGAATTTTCTTTCCTCGTGTCAATTAATTATGTTGTCATTTAAATTGTGCAACATTTGTATGTAAAATGCATCTGTGGGTCGAGTTATAGTGTTGAATATGAGGAGTTCACCCACAAAAGACAATGTCCCTCTTATTTTTTCAAAGCAACAAACATCAACAACATCAAACGCTGTTTTTTTAAGTTCAACACTTCAGATTTTAAAGGTTTTCCAGGCTGTAATTTTTACATACTTGGCTTTGTAAATAATCTGGGCAATGTGGTGTTTATAGTTGTTAAGTTGTAAGGCCGTGATTTAATCATGTGATGCTGTCATCGTCACAGACTTACTGTCACTGCTTGTAACCCTAGATGAAAGCAGTGGCACAGTGAGATATGATGTCTCCAGAAACTATTTACTGCCGTAGCCTTTAAAGTTTCTAACTGCTGAAACATCAGCCCTCCCCCTGTTTCAGTTGGGTTGAAAACTGAAACAATCCCAAATAACTGTTTTTATTTTCTTTGTAGTTGAAATTAGTCTACACTTAAAGAGAATGAAAAATTTTCTTCTGCTCATCCTCGCTGCCGGGAAATAGGCTATTTGCCTTAAAATCAGAATTGGGTGACTGAAATTCTCACCTACAGTACATATTATCCATGCATTGACACATTTGTTGCAACAATATGAAAATGTTCAAGCGGTAAGAATATGTTTGCAAGACATTTTAAAGGCATTCAAGTTTTCAGGAATGGAAATACAGGTTTTTCCTGAAGCCACCCATAACTTCTATATGCAAAGCAGCCGTATTGATTTTTTTAGGTCTGTATTTTTGACAAAACTCGAAGGTTTTAAAAATAGAAAGTCATAAAATATGTTTTCTTTAAATATTTGGCCTCTGACCACTGCTCCATATTTAAGTCTGCTCACTGGCTTATTACTTAGAGCATGTCTATCCATTTGCACTTGTGTCTTGTAATCGTACTTTAAAAATCATTAAATGGAAAAGAACGGACAGCGGTTTTTCCAGTTAGTGGTGATTATTGTTCTGGCTGGTGCTGTGCGTCCTCGTCCCCTCCCTCATCTTGTGTGTCCCAGCTCACACTCCAGCTTCCTGTCGGAGAGAGCTGAGCCTCGGGGCAGAGAGACTCTTTTCCAACCAGTCAGCTCCATCACACATGCTGGAGCTTGTCAGGCTGGGTTTGTGTGAGGGCGATGGGATGTCAGCATGCAAGCTTGTGTGTCTTTGGACGTCGGTGTGTGCAAGTGTGCGTTTCACTGTGTTCTGATTTGAAGAGATATGGGTGCTCTCTCTCTCTGTGGGTGGAGGTGGCTATCTAGGATATGTTGAAAATTTCAATTAGTCTGAGTTCTTTTAAGTCCAAATGCAGCTTAGGTTACCTAAAAACATTTGATTTTTGTCAGGTTGTGATAGCAAGTACACAAAATGTATGTAGGTTATACAGTACTTTGAAATATTCTTGTACACAATTAATGAATCTAAGGACACAGAGGTAGGACATGAAAATATTCCCATGCATGCTTTTTAATATCACGAAAAGCAGCAATTGGGCACAAGAAAGGGGCACTGAAGTTTTAAAATGATCTGAAACTAAGTCAAAGTCTTCAGAAATAGTTGTTTTAGCTTTAATGTAGATTGTATTGGCTGTTTTATGAAAGCAACCATGGAAATAATAATCAGTCTTTTTAAATGAAAGGATATTTTATAAAATGTATAAAATGTCAGTTGCATTTTATACACCCACAAATTTGGAGTTTAGTTGTTTTTTCTTGCTTCCACATTAAGCTTGAATACATCTTGCAAGTTTGGGGACACTTTGGTATCTGTTGGATATACTGTATGTGTTTACTGAATTGAATGTTGTTGATTCATCTTTATAGACTGAGAGACACAGCGCCAGGCATTCCTTCAGAGGTAGTTGCCCATCAGAGCACCCTGTTGGTTTGTCAGAGATGTGTGGTTTACCATCTAGATGACTCTTTTCTGACCTTTACCCACACAGAGACGCACGGGGCGAGTTAGCCGTCGGGATGTTCAGGAGGCTTCCTGAATGGCTGGTCTGTTCCAGCTTTTCTTGGTTTTTATATCGTATATGTCTTCTAACTCTATTCTTTGCAAAAGTACTATAAAGTTTATCATTGTTGCTGTTAAGTTACAGACAAGGACAGTGTCATCTGTCGTCGTGTAGTTCTAAAAGAGAGGCAGGATAATACCAGTCCGAGTAGGAGTGAGGAGGAGGAGGAGAAAGATATGGATGTGGTGAGACATGAGAAGGAGGAAGAGTAGCAGGAGAGTGGAGCAGGAGCCACAAGAAAGGTGACAGGTGCTGTGTGTGAGATTGGATTGGCAATAATTCTTTCCTTAGAATTGCATTAACCTCTTTAATCAAAAGATTGTGCTTTTTGACATCTTAATTTTAACTCCAGCCCACCCTTTGAGAGGATCACCCAATGCTCTGTTCGTTCATTTATTAAAAAAAGCATTTACAGTTATGAAGATATGTGCATGCAAATTATTGAAACCAAACTTTTCATCGTATTTATAGGAAAAAGGAACACAATTAAGCCTTTGTAAACATTGTAGCTGTGCTGGTAAATGATACTACAACCAACCCGTCTCCTCAGTATGTCCATTTAAAAAATGAGTTAAATTTTTTTTGGGATGTTTATCCAATCTATATCTCTTTCATCTGTTTGTTTCGACAAAAACATCTCACTTTTAATCACTTTTCTGATTACAATTTGCAATTGCCATTTTTAAAATCCCCACACTTTCTGCCATGCAGCCAAATTAATGTGAATGTTGTACAGTGGTAGGAGCTACAAGTCAGCTCGCCTGTTGCTGCATCTGTAACAAAGATGTAATTTGATTTTGTTCTGTAAAGTGAAAAATATATCTAACTTTTGGAAACTGATGGTAACTTAAAATTATAAGCTTGGAAAGAAAATGGCTGAAACTACATATTTAAAAAGAACAAGTCGTTCCACACATGGAGGGTGGAGACTCCAAACACTTGCTGTGTTCCATCTGCCTTCGAAGATAAAAGTTATTCAAACACTAAAACACATCTAGATGTACAGGGCCATTGGCAACATGAGTAATGGACTTAATGAGCTGCAAAATGACAAAAATACAAATTCATTCATTTAGCTGCACAGCAGCCATATTGGATTTTAATGCTGGAGTGGTGAGAAAGAGCTAAAAAAATGTTTTAAAGAAGGGATGCTCAGATCAGGTTCTTGTTGCTGCAGTTCTTCCTTCTGTTTTCACTTTTGCCACTGTTGGAATTTTTGCTTATCAGCCTTTAATGATGACACTTCACTAAATTAGATTTTTTTTTTGTGAGGAATTTATTATAAACATATTCCATTTATCTCAAAGAAATAAAGAATTTAATTGTGCTTATAATATTGCCCTCATCATTTAACAAAATATATCAGCAATAATTTGTTTTCTAGTTGAGGACAAAAGTTAAAAAAGTTAGAAAATACCCCAATAACTGTTTTTCTTGTGTCTTATTTCATCCTTCCTCACCAGGATTTGCATGCTATTATATGCTTTACAATGTTTTCACCAGTCTTTATTGTTTATGTAGATTTCTTTAACCCCTTATTACTGTCTAAATTTATAAAAAAGTATCCATATGCACAAATATGTAAAGAAAATCTCACGCAAGAGATTATAGAATATCCTATTTTTCACATGACTGAATCTGAGAAGTAGAACAGGTCACATGACACACAGACAGAAAACTGCAGCAGCCAGTACAGTCTTTCTCATGTATTTTTTGTTTGCATTTGGTTTTAATCGAGTTGAGGTAATGTTTTTTTTTTAACATTTTTAATCTAACTTATACTTATGATTCTTATTTACCTCTACATTGTGTTATTGCCTCCCAAAAAACGTGTGCGAACCTGAATGAGAGAATGGGAGCCACATAAAAGATGATCAGCTTCCCCTTCCATCTCTTCAAAAACACGGGAGAGCAAACGTTTCCAGCTTGGAGTGTTAGGACCAGAGCTCTCCTGCTAACTGACCCGGGGATCTGAAGAGCGGCACATAACAGGCACCCACATTGGCTTTTGTGTGCAGGAGGGTCTTTACATAACCCACATAACCAAGCACATTGTCTAGCAACCAGCTGACTACTGAAGTGCCTTGTAAATGGACGAGGGGGTCTGCTTGAGTGGTGACCAGTAGCAGAGCTGAGAGGCTAGAGGACCAAAGCTAAGCCATGAGTAGTCTAGTTTTCCATGGGGCATTATAGGACCCACGGAAACTGATGCGATAAGTAGGATTCGTTTCAGGAAATATAATGAAAAACAATCTAGTTTAACAAAAAACTTAACCCCTAACCCTAGCTTTGATACAGAAATTCTTAAGAACCTAATGTAGATCTCTACAAACAGCCCAGAATAAATGTCTCCCTGTTACCTTTCTTTACGTCTTGGTCACAATTCTCTTTTTTTTTCATGTTTTGCAGAGACATATTTTTTATGCTGCATTACAAAAATATTTATCAGTGGTTAGCAGATCAATTTGATGTAATTTCCTTGCATTTGTCATGAAGACGTAGTCATCATTTCAATAGCAGCACAAGTCCTTGCAGCTCTGATTTTAACGCAAAGCCTCATTATCAGCACCATACTCCACCTTTTATCAGATGATAATGATCCATTTATCGTTGACACTTGATGCCAGTGTAACTATTAACAGCTTCCTGCTAAGACAGGGGAAGCTTTTGCTGCCGATCCTGAGATGTAACTATTGTCTTACAATACACAAAGACAAGGTATCCTGAAGGTCCCTGTGTGGGGCCCAGGACGGCCCCCAGTTACACTAGTAGAAGTTTCTCACTATTGTCAGCTTGCTGCAATCAGGGGGCACAACCAGAGTACAGAGGTGGAGGCGGGGGGGGGGGGGGGGGGGGGGGGGGGGGGATGGATGTGAGCTGCATGATTGCTTTGAGAAGATGTGTGAAATGGGAGCATGGGTATTAAGGGTCTTGGCTCAGTTGGGGGTCTATTGTGCAGAAGGCTGAGCACCCTACTGGCATCCATGATCTCCCCCATTGACATTGAAGCTCTGCTTAGCTCCCTGTGTGTTTTTGTCAGCCTGCTTCTTTCTTTCAATCGCTTGTGCTGCGGTTTACCTCCTTCCTACGCTTTCTTTTTGCTTTGAGTCATTGCCAAGGAATCTGAAGAGTTCTTTTCTATCCTGTTTGAGTTAGCTGTATTCATACTGATGATGACATGGTGATCATCAGTCACTGTGGTTTTGTTTTAGCGCAGTGCCAACTGCTGCTTTATGCATATGATTTAGGGCATTTGTTTATTGATTCATTGGTTATATATCGCTTTATTTTGACACTGAGCAGATAAGCCCAGCATATTTAAAAAGGTACATTTGTCAGCATTGCAAATATTGAAGTTGATTTTGTCCCTTTATTGTTTCATTTTCTTACGTCATGCCTGCTGTTTTTTGTCTTTCATCTATGTACTGTATTAAAAAAACCCAACTAGAAATGAATATATATTTACTGTTGTTAACCTGACAACTTTTTCCCACAGTCTCTCCTCTCCCTTACAATCTCCCAAAAATATGACTTTTTATGTCTTATAAAATCAATACAATACAAAGTGTTTTGGTTAAAAAGCAATATTTTTATTTTCTGTTCTTAGTTAATTAAGGATAATATTTCTTCAGATCTAGTCATGCTGACATGACAAAAAACAAAACAACAACAAAGAAACAGCTTATTTGATTTTATCAAAAGATACATGGACAAGATGCATTTTGAAAACTAAAAAATTTATTTGAGTCACCTTCATCATATACAAAACATATTGGTTTATATTTTTGGACCAGTCAATTGCAACTTCATCTTTTTTATTGTTTTTTTTGGCAGAAAAAAACACTAACACAGTAAATGGTAATTGTCATGGGTCTGTTTGTGAATCAGTGGATCAACCTATGACCTGAATCCCATGGTAGGATGTTGGCAATGACTTCAACAGAAGCATAAGGTCTTTACATTATTTTGGTATTATCTGTCAAGACTCCACTCTAACATTTGCATTTTATTCAAAGTAAATATGCTGTCAGATCCCTCTCCCTAGTTACTGCTACAGTATATTACAGCTTTAAAATTGACATTTGTGTTTCATTAATAAAGGTGAAAATAAATGTCTGTTTTTATTTGAACTGTAGAGCATGCATACATTTGCAAAAATCTGAATAATATAGGAAAATTACAAAGTGGTAGTGTTTTGACAATAATCCTTACTTCTACTTTTAAATACGGTTGAGAGAAAATTTACTTTTGAGGACACTTGTATTTGTTTGAGGTGAGTAAAACTTGCTGAAGAAAATAAAAATTTGGAGATTTGTTTGCAAGCAGCTCTCTTACCCCTTTGTTTATGTTTGTTTTTTGTTTTTTGAGCGCATCCTAGTTGCCGTCCAGGTTACCCAAATACATCTAGGAAGTGTTTATTTATGGAGAGCCATTTAATTCTAAATTAAATTAGTAAATACTATTGTTAATAAGTAATTAATAAATAATCTCCATCAAATAAATAAATTAAAAATGTCCATGAAATAAAAACAAAAGAAATATTTAAAAAATGACAGGCCTTGCTGTCTTTTATGCAAATGCACTGAAGTTCACGGTCTCTCAGGTCGCTGCACTCTGACCGGACCAGACCCACAGAGAAAACTCTCCCTCTTCATTTAAATATAGAAACATGATGTAAAAAGAGCCTGAAATAAAACCTGAGCTACAAAATTTAAGTACCCAAAAATTTGTAAAATAGTCTTACAAAATAAAAGTGTCATTAAATGAAACACCATTATGAATTAAATACGTATTATTTTATATATTTTTTAGTAATAGCAATATTAATTTATTTAATTCTGATTGACACAACTACCTATTCTGATCTCTTCTAAACCTACTTCACTGTCTAACATTACCAAAATCCAATTTTTGTGTGTTTTCAGGTACTAGCACACACACACACACACACTCATCAAGTCAATATGATTTAATTCCTCCTGCCAAGGTTAACAAATCCTTATATGTCTTCTTTGAAATACTCTGCTCGAGCACTAACAGCACAGTTTGGGAATCGGTTTGCTAATTTGCTGGTCACAAATTATAAATAACATCAAAGGGTAAGATATTTTTTTCTGCTGAGGAAATGGCTCACTCCTTTTCAGTATGCTATTACAGCAGTATGTTTTCAGTGTTTTGATGAAACATAACGTGTCACGTTCTTTATCTACATCTCCTCACGATGATCTCTGAGTGATTTGGACGGAGGCCTCGAGTGTGTTTTGGATAGACTGTGAATGTGTATGTACATACACCTATTTGCACAGTGTTATCCAGCTTGTGTGAGGCCAACAGGAGTCACACAATTGTCAACAGTAGAACTCTATAAAAACCCGTCATCGACAAAGAGAGAACAAACAGCTGCAGTTTGTTCAGGATTTCCTAACAAACACTCCACAAGGAGAGCTGCAGATGGAGAAGAGAGAAGGAGAGCAAAGAAACGGGTCGGGATTTTACTCTCCTTGTTCCAACAGTGGAGAAAAGACTGCGATGTTGAGCTCTCAACGCAGAACACACACAAGTATTCAGGAGAGAAACGATGTAGAAAGAGGGGAGACGTTAAATAATTATACACAGCTGTCTCTTTTTACAGTAGAGCATGTCAACTGAATCATGTGAAGTTGCAATCAAAATATAGTAATTTGTTTTGTTCCACTGAAACACTCAAGGTCAAACAAAAAGGAAATACAAATTATTTTAAATATATATATATAATATGGCTGGAATCCTGCTATGGAAGCTATAAACTTATTTATGGATGAAAATAGTTTTAAAATTAAATCTGCTATTTAATTTAAAATAGCAGATTATATATCTGTATAACCCCTGTACATTGTCCAACCCCTGTATATACTATATATATATATGTATATATATATATATATATATATATATATATATATATATATAAACGCTCTGATAAATGATAAATAAATAAAAAAGGTTAAGTCCAAAAGTATTCATACTTCTAGCAGATTTAATTTTAAAACTATTTTCATCCATAAAGGACTTTTTTGTTGTTTGTTTTTATTTCCATATTATTTAAAAAACCAGATATAACATTTTTAAAAAATAATATTATCATTGGACAAATCTTTGGCACAGCAGGATTCCAGCCATCCTACATAAATAATTGCCGACCAGCTTTTTGAAGGTTTCCAATGATGCATATTTATTCAATTTATTTGATATGAGACTCCCAGTCGTTCAGATTGTAAGACCTTCAGAACATCACCTTAATCTTCAGCTTCCTCCACAGGTTGACTGTGAGATTTAAGTCTGGAATATGGGTGGGTCACTTTACAACATTTATATTATGTCTATTCAAATGTTATAATGTATTTTAGGAAAAATAAATATTACTTTAGAATTAAATCTACCAGCTTTTTGAATAATTTTGGGACTCCACTGTAAATAAATAAATTGACTAATGATCTTAATTTACCCTTGATTGACTCTGACACGTGATCATTTTGTTCATAGTATACCTTTTAGACCGGTTTGTTAAATTTACCAAATCTAAAAGTCTTAGCTTTATTTGATGTATAAACAGTTCAACAAACAGCAATTTCCTGTAATGGATTTTTTGTTTTGAGTTTTGTAATTAATAGATGAAGGTTGGAGGCTGATGCTTTGATGTGTAATTGGGGAAAATCTTGTGATCCCTTCATTCTTGGCTGGATTTAAAATTACTACCTCTACTTTGAAAAATGCAGGACATTTTTCTTTTATAGTCAATGTTTGCTGATTTGTAGCAAACATGTGTAGGCTGTTGAAGGAAAATCAGAGCCAGACAAACTTGGTAATGAGCAGCAGCAGAGTTGCATCTAATTAGTGCATTTCTAGTTATAACCCATGACTGTAGTATAACGTATCTTAGATTCAGTAGGTAATTTTTTACTTGCGTTATGCTTAAACATAAAAAGAATTGTAATAAAAGTCATTTAAAAAAGTTATTTCCCACATCAGAGACTTTCCTCGGGTTTTTTTTAAGTATCAATAATATTTCTCAATGATCTTGCAGTCTTCAGAAAATCTTGTATGTTACAAGAGTTGGAGATGACAACCTAACATCGCCTTAAAACCTGAGGAGCCATTTGACCTCTTCTGGTTGCCTCGTAAATGCCATCAACTGGTCCAGGCCAGTTAAAAGTAGCTCACTGACTATGTTCAACCTTACGTTTCATATGCCTTCACATTACCACATCATTTTCTTGCAACGTAAAGATATGTACATTTGACTAGTTGAGAACTGCAGCTTTTTAGAAAGTGTGTGAAATGTGACCAGAAACACTGTCCCTGCACTGCGCTGTCCCTTGGGATAAGCATCACAATAGGAGCCCGAGCTCCTGTGCAAACAAAGTGTCCTCGAATGAAGGAGGCATTTAAAAACGATCACTCTTTACAAACAGAATGCAATCCTCCTTTCTCCTTCTTTCTGTGCCCCTCCACCACAGAATAAACCTCCTTCTTTTTGTCATTCTCATCTTCATCCTCTCTTCCCATTTCCTTACTCTCATCTGCCACAGCACCTCTTAAAAACACAAGGCCTGAGAGGCAAATGCTTATTTATTGAAGAGGTACTTCCTAATTTTACCTTGAATGGGGATAAATCTGTTGCAACAAGGATGAAGATGATGCACTAATGCTGAATATTATTGCTAGAAACAGAAAAAGTGTCCAGATTGAGGAACGAAAGGGGGAAAAAAATAGGACGGTACTGAGATTGGAGGTGGAGAGCAGAGTGATTAAAATTCATCCCACGGCGCAAACAAAAGGAGGAATGAAAATGGGAGAGAAAAGAGGGCTGGGGGTAAGAAAGATTTGGTCTGAAAGGAAGATTGTAAGCCTCAGCAGATCCCTGAACAGCAACCCCCTCCCTCCCTAAATGACGGCCTTTTACCCGCAGCACATTTATACTGCGGGACAACAGAATACAAGTGGGGGAAGATGAGGGGGCAAAGTGAAGAGGAGGAGAAGATGGATATATGAAGAGCAAGAGCGAAAGCAAGGGAGAGAACATTAATTATTCGGCAGGCTTTTCCTCCAAAGATTTGCCGAGGCAGGCTGAACAGGGGGTCAACAATTGACTCAATTACATGACAAACTCACCGAGGGCTCTACACCGGCACTCAGTGCAGACCCTGCAGCTCTCGGGCAAGCTGTTGAGCTTTTTTTCTCCCCCCCCTGTTTTCTTTGCTGGTAAATGTTTGCCCCTCTTCAGGTGCCCCTGGCAGACGCAGGATCTCCAACCTGCAGCTACACTTTAACCTTTTCAGCCTCCCACTCTGTTCTTTATGAAGAGCCAGAGGTAGTGAGGGAATGAAGAGGCAGATGAAGGGCAAACCCCCATTCTTTGTCAAGCGTTATAGCTTGTAATGAATAAGGATGTAGTGAAGAGGATGGTTTTTGTCTGTTACACAGGTGGGTTTTTCATTCAGTTTGTCCTCTGACAGAAGCAATTTTATCTGTTTGATGACAACTTCATGGGTAACTTAAAATCTTTGCAGTCCATGCAGTTTTCCTCTAACAGAGGTACTTTTATTGTCTGCTGCATAAAAGGCTGTTGTGTTGTCACCTAATTTAAATGCAGAGCAAGTCTTTTTAAAAGGAAAACATTAAAATGAAAAACTTGCATTACTTTGTTTGTAGAGTTGCTTAGAAATACTGATTTATGCTTAACCTAATACTTTACAAAAGGGATGCAGCTAGTAATTATTTTAGTAACAAGAAATCTGATGATTAGTTGGAGGAAAAAATTGGTACACGTGGTATATTTTTCATTGAACCATTTCAGCCTTTTGTTTTAAATAATATTAGAAGTACACTTAACGGTACAAATAAATAAATAAATAAATAGTTCAGTTAATGTTTCAAATCAGAAAATTAACTTTTTCTTTTTGCCTATAATGGATTAACAGCATTCCTTTAGTGTACGTTTGATCACTGTGACAATGGAGGCATCAGCAGCTAAAAAATACTTCTAACATCAACACGTGAAACTCAGTCAATACAGTGTGGAGCTAATTTGCTCGCCAATTAATAATCAGATAGCAAATTCTTTATTACAGAATTTGAACTGCTTGAAGCTAAAACTATGCCACTTTTGGAGTTGTACTTATTTACAGACAAATGTTTTTTTTTTTTTCATCCTAGCTGCAATATACACTGCTCAAAAAAATAAAGGGAACACTTAAACAGGTGTTTAACACTTAAAGTGTTCCCTTTATTTTTTTGAGCAGTATATATACTGTATATACAGTATATATATATATATATATATATATATATATATATATATATATATATTATATATATATATATATATATCAGATTTGGTTCTCAACTCTGCCCCCCTCATTCTTTTGATTGTCCCCAGCATCATGGACAAACTAGCAGAAAGTGGAGTTGGTTTATCTTGTAATGTGATTGTGTACATTAATATTATTCTGGAAGATATTTTACACAGTTTTTAATAAATAACAGCAAAGGATAAAAATTGATTTATAGGTAAAAAAGTCAGAACTGACTTTAAAAAAAGAAAAGAGGCTTTAAAAGATGAAAATCATCCTAGATTTCTGCCTGTTAAACCTCAGAGGAAACTTGTAAATGAGAACAACACTACTGAATAATTTCCAATAGGGAAACGAGCTTCATTTACAACATTTCACTGTTCATTGTAAATATATCATACACTTAGATTTATGTGCACTATAAGATTACTTGTTGTCCATTATCTGCTGGAGAAAGGCAGCGGTTTATCCTTGGGTATAGGTAACAGTTTGATCAAAACAAGTGAGAATCAGTTAGTTCAGGATTGAGTCACCAAAATATTCATGTTTAAAAATATTTGTCGGCTAAAATAAATCTTAGTGATTGGCAAACAAGGAGGAAGCCAATTCTGTCACAGAATAAAACAGACTTGCTGATTGTTTTTAATTTATAAAAAAAAAATTCCAGTAGAAAAGTGTACATTTAGTAGATTGTATTTAATGTAATTCTGAGGTGATGAGTCAAGACCCTTTTCCTGCCTGGCAATTGTTCTAACACTATCTGCCCTACTTTCCCCTTCGTGATTGCTCGTCATCTCAATTATTGATATTGTTTCTCTTTCTTCATTCTTTTGTCTTTCAGTCCTCCCTTCTGATTTCTCTCCATTCCCTCTTTGAGACAAAGCAGGCTCTGAGCACCACACACAGACTTTGAGTCGCCAAGCTTCACAGAAACATTACAGCTGCTAGATTTTTTAAGATCTAACGTGAATCATGTAAGCTTTTTTTCACTTCATAACAGGAAAAAGAAAGTGTGTTCACTTCTTCACAAAATGTAAAATGCTCGGGTTTTAGTAAGTTTTAATGATTTTTGTATGAATTTGTTTTCTTAAGCCAGCCTTTACATTTGCTCCCCTTCCCAGCTGTTCACCTCCTCATTTGCTTTATCATGCCCACCTGCATTCATTTACCTACAATTAGCTCTTTTGTCATTTTCATTCCCTCCTCTGTTTATTAAGCTCTCCAGTCTCAATATTCTCCACTGGCTCCTTCTGTTACACTCCATCCATGATAGTTTCTCTACTCGTTCCATTTGTGCCTTTTTATGTTTGGCTTCAGTTTCTTAATTGAATGTAATTTTGCAACTTTCTGCCTCCCCTAGCCTGCATTTCGGAACCTACCAAAAATAACATAGTGACAGCATAAGTATGCCAGTTAGTGTTTCCCTATACCCGTTGCTGTGCCAGTAAAGTTTCAGCAGTCTGTTCAAAAAGATGCCTCACTAGTCGTCCAATGAGTGGTGGAAAGAATGGTGAGGGTTTGTTCAACATTCTTCTCTACATGAGCATTTCCAAATTGGCAGGCAGTTATGGAACCATAACTGACCAGGTTCTTCAGTCTCTTGGTGTTGAAAACGTTTAAGACTACAGTAGTCACTTCAGGAACAAAAACATAGCACCCTTTAATGTAAAGATGAATTTCCTGTAGCTACAGGAAAGTATACACTTATTGTTACTTGTGTACTGGCTAATTTGAAAAGTGTCTTGGCAAGTTTTCAAAGCAGGATGCAAAACCAGAACAGCTGTGAAACTTTAGCACTGATCACCATCAGTCTTTTAAAAAATACTTCCGCACTGGTGATTATGTTTGAAATCTGTGTAAACAGAAATAGAGCTATTTGTGTAGGATTGGAGTTTTGTTGGGTTTTTCCATTTAAATTTCAGAATTTTCACTTAATTTTTTTATTGCTCAGTCTGTATAATTAATGAAATTTTGGATGCAATCTCAAAAAAATACTTATGTTTTCTTAACATGGCTGAGATTGTGAAAGCTGTTGTTGTTTTTGGACTTAATCAAATGCTAATACATCACAGCTTCTGAAAAAGCATTCATAAAAACAGAACTTCCTTAAGAATTGTGCTCAGGTTGCTTTCTCACCAGCAGTGTCTTGTTATGTTATTTTAATCTGGGTGCATGTTCATGCTTTTTATACCTATCCTAACCTGTGTGTAAATATTTTTGAGCTGTGGACAGTATCCATACATACAATATGCTAGAATATTTATTATGTAATAGAGGCTTGTACATTTTGTTGGCATGAGTGCATGTGCTCGGTGCTAAGCACTGCAGGAAGACGCAGACTGGAATTCAAGGCAGAACTGTGGTGAAAAGGCGCCCCTTTCTCATGCAAGAAATAAGATCAGTGTTTACAAGAACAAACAGCAGAAAAATTGCAACACTTCTCCCAACATTTTCCTGATGTTAAATTTAACATTTGACAGATGGTGAAAGACGATCTGTCAGACTTCATTCCAGGGTAAATGAAAATATTAAACACAGCTTAACGTTGACTGCTTGTTGACAGATATGCTTTAATGGAAAGTGATTACAACTCAAAAAAGATGTGATCTTTTTAAATGGATACAGACAAGATATGTTGCAGGAGAAAAACTGTCTAAGCTGATACTTTTATTGTATTGGTTAGGGGTAGCAAATAAATAATTTTTAAGGTTGGTAAAAGATTGAAGAATAAATTCTGCATTTATGGGGTGTCTGACTACTAAAACTACAATTTTGCACAAAGTTCTTTTTTAAGGACTGACTTAAGGACTGATTGCACAAATGGAGCATCTTTACTTGAGGCCCATTTTGTCAGAGTAGAGGTGAAATACCTGATACCTGATGTAGCCACACTTCTACATACATGTGTATGCTTAGAGTAGGGAGGAGTGGGGGAGTTGAGCTCCTCATCCCTCCAATTAACAACCACCTGATTAGCTGATTTGTTGTCTTTTAGTTATGCTAATGCCACTTAATTACAGCTTTGGTGGGAACTTGAGACTCTCACACAAACACACACTCTCACTCAGTCACATTGGTCACTGTGCTTGGGCATTCACTTCCATTGATTGTGCAAGACCCAAATGTAACCCAAACCTCAGTTCAAATGCTTGACTATGAGGGCATGGTTGTATTGCTTTATTTGTAATGAGCTTTTGTCTAAATACTGATTCTGGTGTGATAATGTTGGTGTCATCACAACTTCCACAACACACACACATAATAACAGGCCACAGAAAGAGGTCCTTTGTTTCAGCATAACTCGTTGAGGTAAACATTAGTGTTCATGGTTTTAGGAGCTTTCAAACATGCAATGAGATACACTGCCTGAGTAATCTTATGTTTTGAGAACCTTGTGGTTTGAGTGGAAAGGTTTGCTGGCATGTGTTTTCTAACATATTTGAACATATTTTTCCTCTAATGTTCCCAATTCTTGGTAAGATGGGGCTCTTACCCCAAAAGAATTTGCTTTTCTTCCATTTCAGCAGCAATGCAGTATTTTCACAAGTTCCTTTCATTCAACACTTTCTAACCCATAGTAAGATGTCCCCTCTTAACATCGGCTGAGACACAAGGGGTTTCAGTTAAGCTGGCTCTAGTGTTAGTCACAGGACCGATTTGGGGAGTTAGTGTGAAGTGGGGGTTCAGAGCAGAGTGGTGATGCCTGTTTTGGGAGTGCAATCACAAACCAATGTAATATTGAGCTCTAGAGTGCAAAAACGAGTTCATTATCTAGTCAAAACATTGTACAGTATATAATATATGTAATTTAAGTGTTGAGAAGGCCCCTTTAGTTTGGTGAAGACAGAAACATTTAAATGTTGTGACATGTTTCACTTAACAAACTGTGTTAGTCCAGATTGCCACCTTGTGGCTTGTTTGATCTTTTCACAAGTTTAGATTTGGTTAACGAGTCAACTCAGACTGACAGTCCCCTGTGCTGTTGTGCTGTTATGAATAAAAACAGATTCATATGTAATGGTTAATTATTATTAACCATTCCTTTGTTTCTTGTCTGTGTTTCTCTCTCTCAGTCTTTTCCCTCCGTATTTATACCCTCTTGTTACCCAGTTTTCTATCTCTATCTTTTCCCAGTGTGGAGCTTTGTAGTTAACAACAATGTAATCTTAGGCTGAACAATACATCAAAGTAGATCATCCTCGCTATACCAAATGTGTGCAATAATGATATAACAAAGGGTTCTTAGGAAGGCAGTAAATTCCCACTTTGCTGCCATGATAAATTCAGCTTGCTGGATGGAGTCTGATGCCCTCACCTGACATGGATGATGATACCAAATGAAAGAATAAGGGAGGAGCAGAGAAAATGGGGATTTTAACAGAAATATTCTTTGCAATAAGGAACAAAAATATAGCAATAGCACGATTTCCTAATATTGTGTCAGCCCAACGGAATATCAAATAAAAATTTGCTCTGCAGACATGTGTTTCTAGCAGCAGTAAGGCGTCTTGAAGTCCTGGAACCTAAAAGATGTAACTTGATGTGTATGCATGTATTTATGCTTTCTGTTTGTTTAGTTTGTAAGCTCTTATGGTCAGCTGGGACTCATCTCCTTCAGACTGTGAATAAAATTGCCAGTCTGCCAGCATTGGGCCAATCCCTTCACTGGTTCTGAGAAAGAGTGTGTTTACACATGTGTGTCTGGCGGCTGTAGTGTGTGAGTCACTTAGTAAAACCCAAACATCACCTCAGGTATCCCAGACAATTAAAAGTCAGTGAAGGCGCAGATGCCTTTTCTCCCTACCAACATCTGGATATTAAACTAAAGTCATGTAGTACTGTATATTAGTTATGAAGTCAGCAGCTAGGAGGAGGGCCACAGAGGCAATGCACATTTCAGCTTGTAGTCTGTCTTTGTCTTTGCCACTGAGTGAATCGATGAGTTTATTTTAGTAAATGTCAAGCAGAATGAAAGATGAGATCGTCCTCTCTCTTTTGCATAAATAAATGCTTCACCAACCATTAATTCTAGTATTATTTATCTCACACTGTAACTGTGAACAAACACAGAGATTTCTCCTCCATTTTAAAAGCTTCTAACAGGCACACATAACACACACCAAATCAAAAAGATTTTTGTTTTGAAAACCCGTAGTTATCAAACAAAAGTTTTTCTCTGAGCCTGTATGTTGATGATAAATGAAGAGATTATGCTACATCCTCCATTAAGACTGCATACATACACATGCACAGGTATGAATATTTACTCACTAAACTGTGAATGAATAAAGACAAGTGAAGACTTGTCTTTTAGCTGTTAGGAAAATGCTTATTCTCAAGTTTATAGGCACCAACACTGAGTGATTCACAAGATACAACATAGACAGGTCGGCCGACCCTTACAAGGCATCACAGTGACACCCAGGATAAACGAGATGTTTATGCAAATACAACAATCTATATTTCACACAGCAGTTAGAAAGTGCCATAAATAGGAAAGGTCTTTCTAGGTTGTCACTTTTCATTTTTCATTATTTCTTAAAACCTAAACAGATGCAGTTTAGCCCTGTGTTCGTACAAAAAGAAACCAACATCACAGAACTAATTATTGAAACTGCTGTTGGTTAGTGAAAGGCACTCTTCTGCCTCACATTTGATGCATACATGCTGATTTGTCTCTCTGTTTATTTCTATTTTTAACATAGAAACTTCCTATTTGTAATCTTTGCTTTGACATAAAAAATTTATAGCAACAAACTCGCATTAATATTTCCTCAAAAGTAATTTTAGAGCAAAATCAAGACTAGTTCAAGAGCTCGTTTCTATCTGATTCAACATAAAAATCTCAGCAGTTGGTGAATGTCATGATTTTTTGATGTTGATAAAAATGATCCAGTATGATTTTGTTCTTGTTTTTAATCTTTATCGCTGTCACAGGCTGGTGGAGAGATATTACTTTGCATGTATTCCACAGGTGACTCCTTCTGCTGCTTCCCTCCCAATGATGGTTGATCACTTAGATCAACCATACAAAAAGTTACTTTAACTAAAGAAATGTAATTTTCCTCACTATATGTTCTTTAAATATATGAAAGGAGAAATAAATTACTTGCTTGTAGTTCTGTCACTTTTGCAATGATACAAAAGTTGTTTTTGGCAGGGATAGAAATATTCTGCACTGCAGAGTAGGGCTGAAACGATTCCTCTAGTGAGTCGAGTACCTCGATTATTAATTATTAGTCTGGGTCTATGTCATTTTTCGGGGGGCCAATAAGCATCCTGAAAATGACTGGCTCGATGCCTGGAGTACGGTAGGCTTTTCTCCTCCCGGAGCTGCTGCTTGGTGGCGGTTGAGAGCGAACAGCAAGGAAAAGCGCTGCAGGTGTATTTATACAGGTGAGCAGATAGACTGTACACCACGGGCGGCCGCGCATTAGATAATTAACGTGAGTGTAACTTTATGGACAAACCGGAAAATTTATTTCACATCATCCCGGTCTCAACAAATGGGTGGCGGAGCTCGTCGTGGTGGCACACGACAGATGTGTTTCCGTGTGACGAACGAAGGTGTCAAATCCTGTTGCTAACATAAACTCAAAAGCTATAAATGGCACGGCAAGGTGAAAGTTCATCTATTTAATTGACTGAAGATGAACAAAAAGCTGAAGTATAAACATTTTTTAGTATTCGTGAGCCTGCCTCTTTATTATTAAATTGAATATAATTTCAGATTTTTGTATAACTTTTTTATTATGAGTTAATTTTCTAAACTAAAGAAAAGTTATTGTTAGGGAAGCTGAACTGTGAAAAATTGGACTGATGTTGATCAGTCCAATTTTACAATCGCTGCAGAGCGATTGTAATACTGCTGTTATGTTAGATTTACCAATGTTATACTTTATCTTTTTTATCCGATTACTCGATTAATCGTAAGAATAATCGATAGGTTACTCGATTACTAAAATTTTTGTTTACAACAGTCTTACTGCAGAGAGACCTTTTAAAGTAGCTTATGCATTTTGCCATTTCAATAAATATTGTTAATACTCCCCTTAAAGTTAATGCTTTACTCCAATATCAAATAGTTGTTCCATTTTAAATAAAGATAACTATGAAGAAAGAAAATACTGTTAGCTTGCATTTAGATATTTTAAAATGGTAATTAGTTAAAATATAGCCTGTTACTCTCATAAAGTACAAAGAAGTTAATTCATGAGCTTTTAATGGCTAGCTACATGAGGAATAAGAAGAAGGTTTGTGCAGTATGATCCTGAATGTGCTGGAATTTCTACCTCTAGACTCAGATGTACCACTTAGACATAACTTTTTAGACCTTCAAAGGTTAAGTTTGCATATGAATCTCCAGACTTCAGCAATATTTCTCCACCAGTACATTCAGTTTGTTGTCGTCTGCAGTCACCTGCACAGGAAAGACCTTTTAGAGCCGAGTGCAGAAAAATTATTCTTGGCCAAGCTCCAAGGAGCTCTCTCATGATTAGTCCTGTCTGTTTGGTTTTTTTAAACTGTCTTTCCTGCGTCGTATGTCTTCTTGTTTCCTCTCCTTGAGAGCCTCTCAGCGCTGTGGTCACTGTGTTCGTCTAGTGGCCTGCAGATCTCGATGTCTTCTAGAGGGACTGAGCTGCGGTTTCTCCCACACACCGAATACAAACTCACTGGCACACATAAATACACAAATGCATGCTCATGTCATGTCTCTGTCTTTCTGTCTCTTTCAGCTTTTTAGCCACACACATCCACCACTCTCCACCTCCATCTCTTGGAGACCCTCTGTCTCTTTTTTTTTTGTTCTGTCATTTCTCCACCTCTGCTCTCTGTCCTCATTTCCAGCTGTGTTATATGGCAAATGAATATACTGTAAGTACCAGCAGACTTGCTATAAATATACCTGCCCACCCAAGACTGTTAAGATTATTATTTTTCTTATAATCACTGTGGTTTTTCTTTAAACCAGGCAGATTATTATCTGGTTTTTATTCACTACTCTGGATTCCAGTTTCAGAGTTTAGGTGCAGTCTTAAATGATTTTCTGCATGGAGAGTTTTACTTTTTGGCAGGATTGGAAAAGATTGAAGAAAGCCAGTATTTGCACCACAATGCTACATTTGTAATGTAAAACTCTATATTTTCTTTCTTAAAACTGATGGTTGGGCTTTAATTTCTTTATAGATGGCAACATTTGTTTTTTCTTCAGCTGCCTTGGCCCACAGCTGGGAGCCAGCTGTGTGAATCAACCTTTCCTCATCTGCTTTATCCATCCATCCTTTCCTCCCTTCTGTTCCACTCCTTATTTCCTCTGTTTCTCGTCTTAAAAGGAGTTCAAAGCAATCCTCGTAGTTTGAGCTTTACCTAGTTGACATGCTGACAGGCATGAGTTAAGCAGACGCAATGAAAGAAAGACAAGAACATTTTAAGCTTCGTAGACAGAGAGAAAAGAAACGTGTACATGGTTGCGTGGGTGTGAGTGTGTGTAAGATGGAGGTAAAGAGAGAGAGGAGGGCGGAGACCAGTAAAACCACCGGTATGTGGAGGATGGTGGGTGGGCGCCCTGGAAAGAGGACAGAGGAAAAGTTGGGATTATGAAAGAGTGAAGGAGCAGTGAGTTATGGGGGAGAGTTGTAGGATGAAGGAAACAGGCTCACATGTGTTGGTAGCTGCACATCTGTTGACTTGATAAAGCTGTTGGAGAACATCTGAACTGCCTTAGAGGAGGTGGAGCTACTCCGCGGCTGACGGTACAAATCAGTGCTTGTAGAGGCAAATGGAAACAATGAAAGGTGAACTGAACCTAATCCTAAAACAAACACAATCAGTTCACTGACTAATCAAACCAACAGTGACAAAACAGTAATCAAGACTCAGCAGCTAAGGCAGTTAATTGTACATTTGCACCAAAATTATGGTTTAGTTACAGTGTTCAGACCATAATTTACTGAGATGACGGATTAACCTTACACATATTATACAAAGGCTGTAGTGTAATATCCCTACAAGACAGAATGCATTGTGAAAGAATTTATAACATTTTAACTTTTGAATTTTTAAAGATTTTACCAATCAATCACATTTTAGCACATTTCAGCAGCAAGACATTTTAAAGTGCTTTACATCATAGCAAACACAGAAACACAATGCAACATAGAATCAACAAACAAAACACGACATTAAGTCAGGTTCCAGCAATAAATTTGTAATTGATTACGTTTCAAATACAATCCTAAACAGGTGGGTTTTTAGTCGAGTTTGCATCCAT
The DNA here is from genome assembly GCF_001444195.1 of Xiphophorus couchianus. Taxonomy (NCBI): domain Eukaryota; kingdom Metazoa; phylum Chordata; class Actinopteri; order Cyprinodontiformes; family Poeciliidae; genus Xiphophorus; species Xiphophorus couchianus. The sequence continues at coordinate 10,662,482 of NC_040247.1, forward strand.
AAAAGGTTTACCTGTTAAACCCTTACTGTGTTATATGGAACAAAATACCTATTGCTGTTTTTATTCCCACTCACGCTCACAATCACACAGTTTAAAACGATGTAGACAGCATTTTAATGGGCTTCTGGCACAAGGCTCCGTACACCTCCTTCATGGAATTTCGAGCAGGGACTCCGCCGTCCCTCACGGATATTTTTGTGCAATTCTATGGTACCTGTTAGTGTCTAGAATTTACAGGGTTTCCGTTACGCTCAATGACCCTCAGTCACTCGCCGTTTGATTTATGTGATGGAATACAAAGTAGTGCATCATTGTGAAGTGAAAGAAAAATGACATGATGTTTTATCAACATTTTTACATATAAAAATCTCAAATGGGTGGTGTGCATTTGTGTTAGTTAAATAGTTTATTATATTAAAGACATGCATGGGTGAAGAGCAAAAATAAAAAGGAGAAAAGTATGAAACCCAGAATTTCTAAAATTACCATAAAGATTAAATTGCCAATAATTTATTGCATTATGCTAGCTAAGCTTAATGCAAGCTCTGACAGAGAGACAATTATACTATTTACATTGATTCTGTATATTGCATGAAAAATGTCTATACCACCACTAATGAACATTTATCTTGGACTGCTCTATCTTGGCTCCTTAAGCGTTAAACTTATTGTAAGCTACAGTGAGTTTCTGCATGCTACTTTTTCCATAGCCTCTCCACAAATAGGTTGTGTACAAAGGATCACAATAAGCTTTATAAAGCTGGACTGTCCGTGTGCAAAGATGTTAGAGACATAATCCAAAAGACTTTCAACTATAAAGGCAGAAAATGGTGCTTCCGCAACTGTTTCAGATTTTCATTTGGAAAACGTTTATATTTCTATCTGTGTATCTCCGTATTATTATTGGCATTTTGATGATGCATCTTCACTCAATGTACAGGTTTGATCTTCTGTTTCTGCCTGTGTGTCATGTTGAGGTGCTTTTGCTGAATCCCTCCTGAATGTCTGTCATCAGTCACTCTGACTGTGTAGCAATAAGGGATCAACGTTTCATTCTGCTGTTTTAAGATGGTGTGAGCCCCAGCTGTGAGACGGTCACCTCTGCTGCTTTCTCTGCCCAGACTTTCTCTGCAGAGAAATTAGACGGCAGATGCTGTGGTGATTCAAACGGGGATTATGGTGTTGACAAAAAGTAATGAAGCAGTAGAGGTTTTTGAAGACTGAATCTTACAGCAATTTTAATAAACAGTAACTTTCCGATTGAATAAAGAGTTTTGGAGTACTGACTCATTTTAGATTGTGACCCACAAACTAAAAGCCCAAGGTAATTTAAAGTACTTAAAAGGAAAACACAAAAAGAAGAGAAATAATGGAATCACAATTAAAAACAGAAAAACAAATTGTGGGTTCACCAAGTCTCCACAACAATCAATAGACTTTATCTAAATGCCATAGTGCTTGAGAGAAATACCAGAAAAAGATTTTTTTCTTTCCTACAGTCACAAATACAAACATCTGGGGTTTGCTAAGCTTTACCGAGACTTTAACTGGAATCATGGGTTTTAGTCAAATAAGTTCAACATTGAGTTTTCAGCAACAAACTCTCCGGATGAATCTGATATGTAGAAAAGCATCTCATGCCCATTGTTAAGTGTGTTGGAGAATCTGTGATGTTGTGGGTCCGTTTCTTATTTAAAGCGCCTGGGGAAATTGATAGAGTACACAATGGAATTGTTTTAATTTTTTTTAATTGTCAGGGTAAGATTTTGCTGCTGCAATAATGGAAAAATAATATTTTCAGCCTTTTACAGATTTTTACCAGAATTGTGATGTGTACTGAATGGCCAGCATTTTTTTTTTTCAGAATATCTGCCTTACACTTGGTATTAAACCTCATAACTGCTGTTCATAATTGGATATGACATTAATCTTCCTTGCAGCAAGTCAGTGAGTACAGCTTATTGTACAGTACAGTGATGTCTCCATCCCTGTGGCCTTTCAGTGGTCACACCATTGGCCCCATCACATTATAGCAGCTGTGAGGAATTCACTCAGTCTGGGTAAAAAAGGGGGTAAAAAACACAGGGAAGGGTGAGCAGGGGAGAAAGACAAGAAAAAGAGGCGAGTGGGGGTTACAAAAACAAAGGCAGAACTTAAAAACAAAGTTTACCACTAAAGGAAAACAACAGGGCCAGAAAAGTTTAGTGTGAGAGGAGGGGGGCTAAAAACGAGGTGGAATCTGAACCACGGTTGGCCGAGGGCCCGAGCCCCGCCTTCTCACCCCCTTCTTCCTCCCTCCAATGCTCCGTCTCCAGCGCTAACACAACAGAATCCCCCACAAACCCGGCCACATCAGGAACGGCTGGCTACATTATAGCTGCCATTATCGTCTCTCAAGTCATAACAGCCCGAGAACACCCACCTCGACTGCTGCTGCTCCTCCAGAAGGGGGAGGGGCGAGCGCGCAGGAATGAGCAGAGAGGGAATGAGGGAGAGGGTGGAGGCAGCGGGGGGAGACGAGGGAGAAGGAGATAGTTCAGAGATACAGAGCAGTGGAAAAGGCAGAACTAGGGGACGAAAAGGGAGGGAGGGGGTAGAAGGAGTAAAATACTTTGGGATGGGTGTTTACAAAGCATGCAGGCAGCTGCAGAGATGTTAGTCCAGATTTATTTCATCTTTCTGGTATATGTAAAGGCTGACAAAGTAATATATCATTCACAGGACACACACATTTAGTTCTGAGATTTGAAACGATATGAGGTAAAGAGTAAAGAGCATTTTCACTATATGGTGCTTTTTTATATCAAGGAGAGTGGGAGCCCCAGTTTCGAGTTACACCCAAGAAAAGAGGAGCGTAGAGCCACATCAGACCTTTTGTCTGACACGACCAGTGACCTGTGAAAATGTCTGTCCTCTCTGGAGACTTCCCCAGAGGTAGGAGGACCCGCACTTTATGAGAATGTCACAAATGGTCCAGCAGGGCAAGCCCAAACAAAGTTTCTCTTTGTGTTACACAAACACAAACTATCACCTGAGAACTCAATCTGCTGAGGCACTATCGACCATTTGTGGTAAAGTCTAACAATCAGTTAAATTAAACAGGTACTGCTCTTTATTTTTAAGTTAGTAAACCAAAGGATGCTGATTTGCTTCCAGCTGCCGTAGCATAATAGAGGATGTAGAGATTACATAGAGGAGAAACAGTATTTCTATATATTATTCTTTTTGTTTCTTTTCTTCACTAAAACAATTGTTTCTGATCCAGAAATAATATAATAAAAATTTGCTGTAAATGGGATTCCCTCTCACTAACACTATAAGTTATGATAATTTTATACACATTTATTGAGCCTGTTCATTTCAGACTTCAGTGTTTTCGCCTTTCTGTCCAGAAGTTATCGAACTGGTAAATAGACTTTAACTGTTTATCATTAATAAGCGCATAAATTCAGCTGAAGAAAACCACTTTTCTGGTTTGTTACAAATATTTCACAGGATGCAGCAAACATGTGGCAAATGAGATATAAACCTAAATTCAACTGTTTATGCTATAAGAAAAAACACTGTCTGGGGCAAAAATTAATGATACCCTAAACACACCATCCTGACATTAAAACATGGTGGTGGCAGCATCATGAGTTTATTCATAGTTAGATGGAGGAAAATACAGAGCAAAATGAAGGAAAAGCTGTTGGAGTCTGCAAAACAATTCAGACTTCCAGCAGGAAAACAACGCTGCACATTAAGTGAGGGCTACAATGCCATATTTTAGGTCAGAGAATACTAATTTGTTAGAATTTGTTAGTTCTTCATTTCTCTTCCAGTCAAAATGAAGAACTAATTCTGATTGAGAATAATGTGACAAGACCTAAAAATCAATGTTAAAAATCTTACAGATCAGTTATTTTGCAAAGAATTGAAAAAAAAAAAAAAAACATTTCTGTTAATGAGTAAAGCTGGCAAAAGAGTATTGACTCAGGCAGGCTGAAGAGAAATGCAATATTTTTTCATTTCACAATTGCACTACTTTGTGTTTTTCTATCCAAATGATATACATTTAAGGCCATGGTTGCATTGGTAAGAAATGTACAAATGAATAGGGTGTGAATACATTGAATCTGAGTGATGAGATCCACTAGCTAACAAAAAATCTTCAATTTTCATCCTCTGATTGGCACGACTGACTCACAGATTTGCATGGAGCTCAGTGAGAGATACAGACATAATGATAATAATGCTCTTTATGCCAATTTGTAACTTGGGGTCAGTGGTTGTGTAATGCACCTGCATTCATACTAAAAAAAATTCACCTCAAGCAGCACAGTAAGTTTTCAGCTATTTGTCGTTTTTGGGCTGGGTGGTTTGGGGGAAATTCATGCAGTGTTACATCACTGACATGTCTAAGAAGTGAAGTTGGAACAGTGAAACTTCTATTTACAGTTGGTAGTGGAAAAGTTGGTTTTACTGGTTTTAAAGTCAAACTTTTTTTCTGTAAGAGCAGTGGTATATTGCCTGCATTCTAATAAAAAGCTTGGAACAAAGTCTTCTGTTGGTTTGTGTGAATTTTTGGAAAAATGAAAATCTGTGTTGTGTGTGCATTTGGTTTTTGGCATTTGTTGATTAATAGCCAATGTATGCTGCTGCTGAGATTTATTGGGCAATACCAAAATCAGGGTTTCTCTATAAGTAACCACCTTCAATTTATTCCACTATAAAATATTTTAAAGGATGAGAGCTGTAATGTGGGAAATTGATAAACTCCTAACACAGAAGAATAGATGCTGAAGTTAAGACAGAATATATTTCAATAAATAATTGGTTTTAAAATGTGCTCATCTAAGGTAATTCTTTAAAGGCTTGTTTTTTTTAAATGAATTGCTAGCATAAATGTCACATTATACATTAAAAAAAGTTTAGAAATGATTTAGTCTGTTCCTATTTTATACATTCTGTATCTGTGTGTCCTGCTCTGGTCTGGGATGTTTCAGGTTTAGTGCAGGGTTTGAATGAGGAGGTTTTTGGGTGTAGACGGTGGCTGGACATCCTGTCCTCATCCGCAGCTTCTTGGTTTCTGCCCAGCTTTCTGTGATGCCACAGTAGAGAGAACTTGTTTGGTCAGCTGCCTGATTTATGGGCCTTGGTTTTTTTTTTTAATATGCTGCTTCCCAATCTCTCTCAAATGCAGCACCACAGAGAGCCAACTCCCACAGAGTTTCTCACAAAATATGGTAGCACAGCACTACGACACCTGTGTCAGCATGGTGCGTAAATTCATTCATCGGTGCATACTAAAATATACAAGACTCTTGAGTCATCCATCTTTTCCTTATAGTTTCCAAGGAGTCAGACTTTCTTGTCATCTTTTGTGGTGGTGATCAACCAACCTTTACACTTTCTGTAGTTTATTGCCTTTTTACTCATTTTAACTCTTTGACTTGATCATTTTCAGAAAAATATTGTTTTCAAGCTTAAATAATATTTAAACTCAATGGCTTGATGTGTCACATAAAACATGTTCACAATTCCTTTAAGTGAATCTGGGAAAATAACAAAAAAGGTTTTAAGATGTGAAATGAGATTATTTTGCCAACCAGGTGATTACCCAGTGGCACTAGCTCAGCTTTATTAATTATTTTTAATCCCAAAACATGTTGCTTGATTCTCTATTTGTCTATTTGTGCATTATGCACAACTAGTGAAGAAGCAGCCAAAATCTACTTAAAAACTGCAGAAGTCCCACAGAAAGTCTACTATAAAATCAAGATTACTTTAAAACACTGCATAGTAAACTTTTACACAACATTATAATTAAATTTTCAGCAAATGCAGATACAAGAAAAAAATATACAATAAAATAAATCTGAAGGTTCTCACAAGGTTCTAAAGTTATGACAGAAACTTTCAATATTTCTGCCAGATCTTTTTCTTCCTCTTTTACTAGCAGTACCGGAAAAGTGAGAGCTTCTCAGACTTTGAGCTTTTTCATTTTGCAAATGTTTTCTGCTCAAAAGAACATGTTATGTTAAATTAATTACAGAACAATCTGTTGAGTGTGTGCATGAAGCTGAATAACAGTAACATGTTCACACTTTTTTATACTTCACTCATCAGGGGAAATAGGGTTAGGCATATAAAAATTTCACCTTGCTTCTTTGCAGGTTGGCTCATACACTATGCAGATCTACCACCGTTTATCCACCACACACACTCAGACACACCCCTATATACATTTGCTAATGCTCTCTCTCCTCACACACATTTGCTACTGGGTTTACGCAGAATAAAGTGGTTCACGTCTCTGCCACACACACTCTTTCTTGCACATCCCCTGTAGGCTTGGTGGCCACTGGATCATTATGCGGCCCCCTGTCGAGACGAACAGCTGTGACTGTTGGGGTGTGTGTGAGTGTGTGCACGTTTAGGGCTGGGGGTCTCCCCATCATGGTATTTATTAGTTCTGGACAGCTGAGGTGCTCGGCAAGATCTCTATTTAGAGAGCTAAATAGAGATCTTGGATGGGTGCAGGATAATTATCATGCACCCATCCAAAGGCTGTGCTGAATGTGCTCAATCAGTCTCAGACCGCACATGTGATTAGACACTTGCTAACTTTTGCACCAAATCTCCCCCTTGGTGACTTGTTGGGCGTAAATAGGTCCCTGCTGCCCTTTTAACACTTGTGCTGCCACATAAAGACTCTAACTATACAGCTTTAATCTGCATTAGACAGGAGCTCTCCCATTTTAGGTTGGGACCCATTTCACTAAAACTGAAGCGGTGTAATATTTTGTTTTCACATCCCACCTAAAAGGTGAGACTTCTGATGTGGCACATATAAAAATCAATTTTTTTCCTCCTTTTTTTTGGCTCTCTCCTTTTTTAAATCTTATTTGGTTCTAATTACTTTTTAAACACACACACTGCTGCTATTAGTGGCTACCCTGATGTGGTTGGATGTAATGAGCAGGTCTTTGTTCCAGAGGTCTCATGGCTAGAATTACCTTACACATACAATCCTGCTGAAAGATTCCCTCTCAATATTGGGCTCACACAAAAGCCTGTGTTGTTCTGGTCGCTTCCTCAGTTTCTATTGCAAGCATATTCAGTTTTTTGTCCTTTTAAGGTTTTAAATGCTAAACACATGTTTGAAGCTTTGAACTGTATTTAGAAAAGCTAGATATTGTTCAATATTTGTTGTCACAGGCTTTCAAATAATCTTTATAACTGTCTCTGAGCAAACTGGTAACATAATGACACAAGAGTGAAAAATACAGTACATTTATTTAAAATAAAGAATTTTTTTATCATCTTGTTTGCAGTAATGTTCAATTAAATTCAAAACTACTTTATTAATCCCCATGGGATTACATTTTCTTCAGTTTGAGTTGTTGTAGATGCTTATGTCTGCCAGCAGGAAAAATCTAGCGTAGCAGTCGGGGCTACAGCTATTCTGAATAAGTTTCTGACTGAAAACATTCTTTTGTTGTATAACAGTCTCATAAAAAGGATGCACAGGGTTGTTTGTAATTTTCTTGATTTTATTAAGAATCTTTATTTGTACAATATTCTGTAGATGTTGCAGAATACATCTTATTTATATTAGAATTGGCATGCTGTATGTGAGAGTTACCACATAGCTACTGTAAAACAGCATTTTTCTTTTATTTTAAGCTAGTCTTAGTTTTATTATCATTTAGGCCAATAAACATGAAGAAATCAGTATTTGTGTGTTTGAGTGAATGTAAACATTTTTTAAATGCAAGATTTCTAAGACGTTGCGAATATTTTCTGATTTGCTTAAAGTCTTTCGTTCTTTTGCAGTCTGAATGTGTATTAAAAATCTTTGTTCATTTCTGTTGTCTTTCTGACTCTTGTCTTTAGCGTCTCACTGACACTGAATGAAGTTAGTGTTAACTGTTCCTCAGTTAGTGACTGTAATGAAGAGATCTTCATTATTGGGACATTTTACTGAAATCACTGTATAGCATTTTTTAAAGTATTTTTTGCACTTTATTAACAAGCACTTTATTTAGCACTGCACTTTAAGCATAGATTTGCACATCAATAACAATTTGCACACAAGGAGTTTTAATTGTATTTATTGAGTATTTTTAGAGATTAGCATGTAGCCTTTTGTTCTGGGCTCTGCACAGCTGCTCCTCATTGACGAGTGAGGTGGTTGCCTGTGGAGGGAGGATAATTGTTACTCAGAGCAATGAGCTACTGGTGGGTAAAACTCAGCAAATGTGTTGTGCATAATCTGTTAGGTGTGGAGTGCTAATGTAGAGTGACTCACCTGTCTTTTCTGTGTCCTCTCCAGGGTGTTTGGACAAATACTACACCAGGGGTCCAGACACCAAATATAGTCTCTGGGAGAGGCCATTGAAAAGTGTGGGGGGGGAGGAATTGTTTATGGGTTTTGTGGGGTTTCATATGGTGTAATGATAAAACATAAAATATTTATAAAAAGTAAATGGAAATGTTTGTATTTAGTAAAAGGTATTTTAATTAAATAAGTGGATATTGATGAATTGAGATTTCCCTGTGAATTAAAGGTGGTTTGATCCGTCACAGCTGGGACTATTTAAGACTGCAGTTTCACCTGTGAAGTGTTGTTGATTCTGTGTGAAGAATAAACCACTGCTGTTTTCCACCTGACTCTGCCTCAAAGCTTCATCCTCACTGTAAAATCCAACCGCGAAAGGCTACCTTGTTACAGTGACAGTGTCTATGCTAGTAACAGCAAACTGATTTGAAAAAGCTACAATTTTTACGTGAAAATGGGCTGATTCAAACTACCAGTCAATTTCTTGAATAACAATAGCTTTTGTAAGATGATTTCATATCATTTATTTATTCACCTACAGTTTTTGTCAGCTTGTTTATTCAGCAAAAATTAATTATACTCAATACTTTTATTAATTTTACCAATTGTTCACTTACAAATTGTGTATTATCACCCTTTGGTCATAACAAGGATGTATCAAATGCAGAGAGAACAAACTGTTTAATTTTGCCTCACTCAATTTTCTAAAGCTGCTAAAGTTTAACTTATTGCTCAAGTTCTGTATGCTTTTGTTTATGATTTATAAGCTTTGAAACCTTTTCCGTCTAAATTTCTCTTTGTGACTTACACATGAGTGATGGGCTTAGTATTTTAAACTAACTGTTTAAAATAAGCATGACTCAAGCTCTGCGGAGTTTATTTTCTCCTTAAACTGTTTTTCTTGGTTTGGTTTAGTCTGTTATTAACATCCTACGTATGTTTTTTTTTTTTTTTCCAACCACAATTGTGTGTATTTGGCCTATTCTTTCTGGTGGAGTTTAGTTTTGTTTGCTTGGGTTGGGTTTGTTTATGTTTCCTCTCCTCTGTCTAACCTTGTCCTTGTGTCTGCGTTGCAGGTCCAGGCTGTAAGGGGAGCAGTCGGTCTCTGAGCTCCAATGCCAGTGGACATGCAGCCACATCAGGGGCTGTATTACTATGAGACCTCACCCAGCCAGCCCTCCAGAGGGTAAGACAGCAGAACTGCTCACAGAAACTTTGCAAGTCATATTTTTTGTTTTCATGATCATGTATGCAAATCCTCATGTGTTCATGGGTTCATACTCTATTAATTATTATCTAACATACCTCAACATGGCTCAGTTAGCAATGCACACTAGAAAGATGTCTTCATTACAGATGTATGAGCACATCTGTAAGGTGATATGATATGAAGAAAAATATTTAGACCTTCCATGTTTTGATTCACGTAGCAGATATCAGTAATCTAATGCAATCTTTAGTTGGTTTGTTGCATACAGGCTACTAAATGGTTTTTAACCACGCATCGGAATTAGGTAGAAAGGGGATTTCTACCAAAATTGATATGTTTCCGAAATTTAGACGGAAAAGTATTTTGGAAGCTGAGATTTTCACTCAAAATCATCTCTAAGGTGTGAACAGTCTGAATGCATCCTTGTGTCACCCTTTCATCATTTTCAAACCCTCCCATATTCGGCTGAGCACTGGTCCTTCATATGTCCAATAAATCCACTTTACCCCAGTCAAATTGTACGATGAATGAGCACTTTAACCAGATCTGGAGCTTTGTGCCAATAATTTAGAATAGTCAGTAGTGTAACAGACAGCACTAGCTCAGCCACTCACTCCCTGCTCTATGTTCCTCTGCTATCCACCCTCGCTCCCTCCCTCACTCATGCCACCCAGGTTGCGGGTGGACTCGGCCTCTCTCTGACAGCTGCTAATTACAGGCTGACCAGGCCCCGCTGCGCTCTGCATGACTGCCTCGCGCCCCACTCAGGTTACCCAGAGAGAGGGAGAAGCAGGGAGAGTTGGAGAGAAAGGTGGCTGGGCAGGAAAGAGAGAGATATATAGAGAGGGAGGAACAGAGGGGTTAGGGGTAGGGGAAGGGAAGATGGAACAAGACAGAAAGGAATGAGGGGGGGAGATGGAGAAACCGAAAAGTACAACTGAAGGGATGAATGGTGGAAGAGAAAAGAAGGAAAAGATGAGAATTGGGGGGGGGGGGGGGCACAGTGGATTAGAGAGGACAGATTAAGCTCTTGTGTGGAATACACGTTGAGAAAGAATGGAAGAACTGAAAGGACGGTGGAGGAGCAGAGGACGATCCTGAGGAGTGAAAGAATATGAGAGATGGAAGAAAATAGGCAGAGACCGATTTTGAGCGTCACAGCATCCATTGAAATTTATGGGAGCCGCTGGAAAGTTCCAAGGCTTACTCTTTCTTCTTCTGTGGGGGAAAACCCAGATTAGTAAATTTCCATGGTTTAGACCAAGATTAGAGAGATGCAACATCTAGTGGTGGGTGCGAAGCATTGCATCAACTATCAGGACAGCATAATTTAAAAGGCTCTTAGAGAACTTGGATATTGGAGTCCAATTATTTCAGAGGTGATGCATTGCTTTAGACTTCTCTCAAAGCTGTGTTATTGTTTACAGCAATCTGTGAACAGTCAGCTTGTATAGAGATAACATTTAGTAGCTTTCCCTCATTTGTGATGATGTAGGACAAAATGTGGCAAAAATATAATATTTCTGAATAAAAGCAATTTGTTTATGTAATGATTATGTTGCATTCATTCCCTCTGATGATCTGTGTTATTAAAATATATCTCTCTGTTTTGATGAAACAATATGTGTGTTTGCTTTTTTGAATTAAAATAACAAAATAAAGTAACTTTCCAATGATATTCTAATTGACTAGGATGTGGGTTTGCCACAGTTAAATGTTGAATTAAAGTAGTTTTTTCAGATGATTTTTGTTGGTTTTGTAGATTAAGTAAGAAAATGGGAAACAAAATTCTGATTCAGCAGATCAGCTCTCAAAACAAACTGGAAGTTGGTATTTGCCACTAAAGTCTTATTGGTGCATGTTCAGTCATAATATACAATTTCCTTTTAGAAATGCAGCTTTATTTTGGTTAATTTTAAATCGGTTTGTTTGTTTTTATTCTATGTATTTTTATTATTCAGTTATTTGTCTCAGTTTGTATCAAATCCTGTTTGTATGAAGGAGAAAAAATATCACCATGAAGCATTTGAAAATTTCTTTCCTCATACATACCGCTCATAATTCTGGCCTTTCTGTTATCCGCAGCATTGTGCCATCGGACCAGTCTCCCTACAGTGATGTGTCTCCCCTCCGAGTCCTGCACCTCGACGGCCCTCCCCAGGACTGCCACACTATGTACAATCCCATGACTCCCAGTATGGCTCATGGATCTGGATCAGGTCCGGTTCAGGGAAACAGCCACTGCTTGGATCAATACATGAGGCCTCCTCAGGCCCTTCCACTGCACAATATGATGGGCCACAGGGGCATGCCTCCTACAGAGGGTGAGCCACAGTATCTTTTTCATCCCCTTAACCTCACAGCTGCTATTGATTAGGACTTAAAGATACCTGAGAGACTGAAACTTAAACTCCACAGATTTCCACAAGAGGAATGATGAAAGGTTTGCAGTTGGACAGCTTTATTACGATGCAGGCCCCTCCTAAAGTATTGGACTTGAAACATCACATTTGATTTATCAGGGAAATATTTTTTTAAGAAATATTTATTTTTATCATAATCACAAAACAAATGTAACTGTAGCCTTTCTGAATTCATACTTCAGTTTTAAAAGTTGAGCTAGAGATCTTTTAATATGTAATCTATTACTTTCTGGAGCATGATGTGACACAAAGGCCTGTTTCCTCAAAACATATCTTAGAAAATAGCTAAAACAAAATAGCTACTCACTTAACTATTCCTCTTCCATATTCACAGTTAAAACAATATTTTAAAAGTTTATAAGAGTTATAACTGTGACCAACAAGAGTGTAGGAGGATTTAAGTTTATCCTGCATAAATACACAGTGATGAGAATTATAAGGCAGATAAACAACTTAAAAGTCTCACTGTTTGATGAAAGACTTTCTTATGAATCTCTCTCTGTACTTTGTATTTAAAGCAACACAATGATGTAGATTGAAGGTTTATTTATGCAAAAATAAACCAGAGATTTAGCAATTCTCTAGATATAATTCAAAAATTGGACATGCAGCACTTAATTTTAGTGATTAAAGGTTCCAATGTGTCTTTTAAATGAACATATGCCATGCACAGTAAATGTCTGGGGTTCAACTTGTCAAATAAACTCCTACAACAAATTCTGATGCACCACTTTAAAGAATGCTATTAAATATCTATCATTTATTTAAATACATTGGCTTGTTTAACAGTTTTTTTGTTTTTATCTAGACTTAGAAACTCACATGAATAAATGAATTCCAGTTTTGGAAACTGCATTTTTAGCGTCAAGAGTACAAACTGACTAAAATCATCTTAATTGTCACCAGTTGAGCCTTTTTCAGTTTAGTTTTTCAGATAATTAAATTTCAGTTCAGTTTACTTTTGTATATTTATAAATAATCTTACTTAATCTTATTTAATGACTTGATTATGTTTCTTTGAAACTGTTTGCATGAGAACTTCTAACTTTTCTCTCTCAAATCCTACAGGTAGCAATAGCGCCCCCTACTGCAACCAGAATAACATGATGTCGTCACATCCCAACTTCTGTCAGCTTCAGCCCAGCTCTGAGCAGATCGGCTCTGGTGACGGTGGGAAAAGCAGCTGCTTAAACTGAACGTATTCCTGTCACAAACGTTCTACTTAAGGTGAAGACTGATCCTTTTTTTTCTTCTGTCCCCTCTAGGCTCAAGGTTCTCCACACCTCGCTCTATGTTGAAGCTGAGTAAAAAGAGAGCCCTGTCCATCTCACCTCTGTCTGATGCCAGTGTAGACCTGCAGACCGTCATTCGGACCTCGCCCAACTCGCTCGTGGCCTTCGTTAACTCTCGCTGTAACCCCAATGGAGCCAGCTCCTATGGTCATCTGTCTGTGAGCGCCATGAGGTATAATTCAACATTTTTCTGAGTTTACTACCTCAACCATTAATGTTTGTAGCCTGATGAATTATTGATGGAACAAAAGCTAACCCGGTTACATAGAAATTTTTCAAATATATTGTTTATTAGTGAAATAAAGAATGGGACAATGATAAATCATTTAGAAATGCTTGCCATTGTTGATGTGACACCTAGATTGTGTTTGTGCTTTATACTTTTACATTCATAAACACTGTTGTTAATTTAAAGCTTAGCAACATGTTCTGGTTATGTTCTTTAAATGTTAACAATTTAGTTCTAATTTTGTTTCTCTTTGAGTGGTAATGTGGTATATTTTTCTCCTCAGCCCATCTCTGAATTATTCCAGCAACATTAACTGCCACTCCAGACAGCAAGGGTCGATATACGGAGGAAACGGTGGCACACCTCTGGGTGTTCACACACCAGGTCCGTGCCAAGCTTCCCGTTTACCGCCCCACAATCCCCGACTCCTCGTTCCACCTAAGCATGGACATGTAAGATGGCTTTCAACCCAACATCACAAAGCTTTGACAGTAGATCAGCAGGTTCTGCTTATGATGCAGTGAAAAGCATACATTTCACACAGGAATCTGATGTGTGTAAACGAACCGAAGAAAACAATGTTGTATGTATTGTTTAGCAGCTGAAAACAGAGCCAGGTCTGGTAGGCGTGATGGACGGCATGAATGTAAAGAACCTGGAGGAAAGGTCAGAGGGAGATGTAGCCAGTCCTTCCTCCACCGGCACTCAGGTGAAGTCATGTCCTTTTTGTGATATTTACATCTGATATTTTCCAGGTATGATCATTTCATATTTGACAGAAAACCATATTCCAACTTTTGTTTTATCTGCAGCAGATTAAATCTGAACTGTAAGACAAGACCAGTTTGGCATTTGGAGTAAACCTGATCTAAATGAGATTTCATTTCTACAAAAATGCTTTAGCAGGATCATCTGATGGGCTTGCTGGATGGTAGAGACGACTTGGACAAGGAGGACGGGAAGCCAGAGCCGGAGGCCATCTATGAGACCAACTGTCGCTGGGAGAGCTGCAACAAGGAGTTTGACACACAAGACCAACTTGTACATGTGAGACATTTTACACGTCATCAATCAGTTGGAGTAAAACCAACTGTAACTTTTTGATACAATTAGAAACTTCACTGGATTTTATCTGTCACCAAAGTGGTGAATATCATGATGCAGAAACAAATGATACATGGTTTCCAGGATGTTATGTAAATAAAATCTAGAAGTGTGGAGTGTATTTGGAATAGCTTTTAGATCTAATTACAACTTTTTTTTTTCTTTTTTTTTATCTCCGAAGAGTTTTTGCGGCGCTAGTGGCTCGTATTTTTTGTACAGTAGGCAGACAGGAAGGAGGGTGAGGAGAGGGGGGAAGACATGCAGTAAAGGTCGTCGGGACTGGGAGTCGAACCCGCGACGTCCTCGTCGAGGACTAAGGCCTCCAAACGTGGGGCATGCTAACCCCCTGCGCCACCACAGCACGCCTCAATTTATTTTTTTTTAAGTGTGTCTCTAACTGCTTTGTACATCTGAAGATGGATATTTTTTTACATTCTTCACAGAAAAGCTCAGTTTGGATGGATCGCCCATGATTTAATTTTGTGATGTTTTCTTTCAGTATTGTCCTGTATTTAGTTTCATCCATGTTCCTATTAACTCTGATCCACTTCCTGGTCCATGCTGAGAAAAGACCCCATCAACAGCATGACGCTTCCACTACCATGTTTCACCATGAGGATGGTCTATTCAGCTTAATGTGCAGTGGTTGCATTTTGCTAAACATAGCGTCTTGGTTGTTTGCTAAAAAGTTTTTAAAAATTGTACTCATCCAACCAGAGCACCTTTGTAAAATTGCAAATGCTAAATATATCTTGTGACAAAATGCAAATTGCACTTATTATGAAAAAAAAATAATGGCGGAAACTGTGCTGATAAGTGGTAAGGTAAAACATTACAAAATGACTAAAATAAAACTACAAAAGTATAAACTATTAAACAAAATAAATCAAAGCATTTTCTATTGAAACAAGTGAGAAACTCTTTGGAGCTTCAGTCATTTACACTCATTCTATTTTTTATGTCTTGTCATCTTTTAGCACATAAACAATGAGCACATCCACGGAGAGAAGAAGGAATTTGTCTGTCATTGGCAGGAGTGTTCTCGAGAGCAGCGGCCTTTTAAAGCTCAGTATATGCTCGTGGTTCACATGCGCAGACACACAGGAGAGAAGCCGCACAAGTGCACTGTAAGGAACTTTGAACTCTTTGTTTTCCATTTCCTGATCTAAAGTTAAAATGCAGCTAAATGAATGTCCTTGTGTAGCTTAGAAGGAAAGCGATTTAATTTCTCACCTTTATAATCTTTAGACTTTGCAGACTGTAAGACTGCAAAGACTTACAAGTAATAATACTTGTGGCTGATAATACTTATCAGCCACAAGTATTATTAAGATATATTGATGAAAAGCTTTTGAGGGTCACTTTAATTCAACAAGTATATTACTGTGGAGCACCAGATATTTGAATAAAAGCATTAGATATGCATTATTTATTTGACTATTTTTAATGTTACCCGACTGTCATGATAAACTGTTCTGAATGTTTTTTGTTATAGTTTGAAGGCTGTAATAAAGCCTACTCTCGCCTGGAGAATTTGAAGACCCATTTGCGCTCTCACACCGGGGAGAAACCATATGTATGCGAACATGAAGGGTGCAATAAAGCCTTCTCCAACGCTTCAGACCGGGCCAAGCACCAGAACCGAACTCACTCCAATGAGGTACTAAGACAGACAAGTTTAAAGAGCGAAACTGAATGACTAACTGACAGCTAATCAATTTAGCTTTATTGGTAAAACTCTCCCATTATTTACTGTATAAGAATTTGTATGTGTTTTTTTTTTGTGTGTCTTACAGAAACCATATGTTTGTAAGATCCCTGGTTGCACTAAGCGATACACAGATCCAAGCTCTTTGCGTAAGCACGTGAAGACAGTACATGGCCCTGAAGCCCATATCACCAAGAAGCATCGTGGAGACACAGGCCCGCGACCCCCTGGCTCAGCTCTGACCTCTGGAGGCCAAACATCGGAGCTGCTCCTCGAAAAGGAGGAGACATGCAGGGAAGACTGCAAATTGTTGGCACCCGAGACTGCCCTGGTCAGTGACAAACATTATTGAAGGCTGCTGTAGAGAACAGCAAGAAAGTAAAATCAAGACATATTTGCTTACTTATTCTTAGAAAATTCAATGAAACTTTCTATCTCTTCATTTGTCTTTCAGAAGTCCCAGCCAAGTCCTGGTGCTCAGTCGTCTTGCAGCAGCGAACGTTCTCCACTGGGGAGCACCAATAACAATGACAGTGGAGTGGAAATGAACCTAAATGCAGCAGGAAGCTTGGATGATCTCACAGCTTTAGAGGATGGAGTTGCAGGTGGAGGAAGTGGTGGAGGAGGGGAGCCAGGAACAATGGGAATGTCTGCGCAGGCTCTGAAGCGGCTGGAGAACCTGAAGATTGACAAGCTAAAGCAAATTCGAAGGCCGACTCCTCCTGGCCGCTGTGCCAGTAACAAGCTTCCTGCCATTTCTGGTACATGCTGGAAAGAAACATTTTGAGCCTTTTTATTTTTTTGTCACAGAACATACACAGAACTCAATGTATTTTGTCAAGATTTTGTGTAATAGGGCAACACAAAATTGTACATAATTGTGAAGTGGAAGGAAAATGGTACAAAGTTTTCAAAAGATTTTACAGATAAAAAGATTTTACAGAAAGTGTGGCATTGAGTTGAATTCACTCGTCTTTATCCCTATATCTCATTTATTCCTAATGCTCAGAGTTGATTGGAAGATGAGCAAAGGTAAATACTGACCAATACTTCATAAAAATGCTGAAAGCACTGCAAGTGTCTTACAGAAGTAGGTAATCTTTCAGCTGGGAAATTACTCGAAACATGCCCTCATACCTGCAAATTTATTGTTTTCAATCTAGAAATGATCTATTTCAGAATCTGGCGCAAGACAATAGTTTGTGTTTACAGATGATCTCCATCTATTTTGATTGAACATTGCTATTTGGCAAAAATTAAGTCATCCTCTTAATCTGCAAAGCTGGTAGAGAAATACCTCAAAAGACTCACAGCTGACATTGCAGCAAAAAGCAACAGGTGTATGCCATACTTTTTTTTTTATTCTGACAAAAATCCCCTACAAGCATGGGTTTATGAAAATGCAAAAATGTTACTTGAATACATTGCCAGGCACAGTGGAAGATGCTTAAGTAATGTTATCCTTAATTTTTCTTTCTAGGTTCAGGGGACAACATGGGAATGTGTGCACCTTCTCCACTTAATCGACGAGTAATGGAGCTGTCCAACCACGAGCTCGGAGCTGGAAATATAGCAAACTCTACTAATGACAGGAGAGGAAGTGGTACAAGCAGCCTGAGCTCAGCATACACAGTGAGCCGTCGCTCCTCTATGGCATCCCCTTACCTATCTAGTAGACGCTCCAGTGATGTCTCACAAATAGGAGGGACAGCAGGGGGCGGCTGTCACCTCCTGAGTCCAGAACAAGCTGGGGGAGACCCTCTTTCACCTGAAACCTATCGTAGAGGAGCTCCATGTCCCGGAGGTGGAGGGTTACCAGGTCTCCCCAACTTAACACCTGCTCAGCACTACAGCCTGAAGGCCAAATATGCTGCAGCCACTGGCGGACCTCCACCCACTCCTTTACCTAACATGGAGCAGTCTGGTACACCAGTAAGAAGGGGGGGGCCTTTGAGTGAGTACCAAGGGCAGCCTTTACCTCCTTTCCTCCAGCAAGGAGGTCCTCGGCGGCACAGTGCCAACACAGAATACGGTACTGGAGTTATCTACCCTCACCAGGCTCCAGGCAACAACACCAGGCGGGCCAGTGATCCGGTTCGATCAGTAGCAGACCCACAAGCTCTACCCAAACGCTTTAACAGCCTCAATAATGTGGCCATGATGGGCCGCAGAAATGCACTACAACTTCGTAGCTCTGACACAGGTCTTTCCCGCCACATGTACTCCCCACGTCCACCTAGCATCACAGAAAATGTAATGATGGAAGCCATGGGTATGGAGCCCCATCTCAACACTGTTGATCCCAGAGATCGTTCCATGATGATGACCCCTGTAGAGAGAAACTTTATGAGTTTCCAGCAACAGAATCAGACAATGGGAGGTGGAGGTCCACTTCCAAACCAGCTGTCCCCGAGCCATGACTCTCTGGGCTGCCCGGATCCCGCTTACATACAGCGGCATTACCAGGGACACGGAGGAGAAGTCATATCCAGAGCAAGTGGGAATCCATTAAGTCAAGCAAGACCTACACAGCCAGATGGGATGTCAAATACTCTTCTCCAACAGGCTGAGTATGGCATGAGCACTTGCCAGCTGAGTCCTTCCGGTCCACATTACCCAGGCATAGGTCAGGGCAGTGACAGTGGGGGTCCTTGGAATGACAACCACAACCAAATCCAAACTTCAAGCCATGCAATTCAGAACCAGCAATCGGTGCGGTTCTCAGATTCCAGTTTGCAGCCTCAACAAACACAAGCTCACTTCAACAATCAGACAGCCCTCTACAATAATTCTGATGGCACTCACAAACCTTTCATCAAGCCCGAGCAACAGTTTCACCCTGGTATGGGTGGTGGAGATGCCTGTCAGAGTGCGAAGCTCCAACAGCAACGTATCCTCCTGCAGCAAACACAGACTTACCCCCAACAGAGTGTTCAAGTGTTGATGAGAAACTCTGGCCACCCAAGCTGTGATTTTCAAGGGCAGAACCCAGGTTCGTACCCCAGTGGAGGTGGCTTAAGTTTGGGCTGTGCCGGTTCTGCGCTGTCAGAAGGCCAAAGGTCAGAAACCCCAATGATGCAGGTGAAAGAGATGATGGTGAGGAATTATGTGCAGTCTCAGCAAGCACTCATGTGGGAGCAACAACAAGAGCAAGAGCAGCAGAGTGGAATAAAACCAACTTCTCTTTCTGACAACATGGGTTTGAATGCTCAAGCAGCAATGATGCAACACAGCCCAGAGCACCAGAATCAAAACCTGTATCCCAACCAGATGTATCCCTCTTACCCTGAACATAATCTGGTAATGAGCCCTGCTGGCCACAGCCGAGGGTCCACCTCAGTTACACCTAAAGATCAGCACCTGACAGGTCTCCAGGGTACATGCTACAATCAGGAAATGGTTGTGCCGAGGCCGCCTCAAGGACGCAAGCCTCTCAGCCGCCAGAATAGTCTGCCACAGGTAGGAGGGGGTTACCTTGGCGGTTCCCCCCACCTGAGCCCTGTACACTCCACTTCCAGCCCCAGACGAGGGGTGCGACTTCCACCTGTCCAGCATCCACAGCACCCTCAAAATGAAATGTTTTCTCCCTCCAACAACAACAACAACATGTACTATACAGGTCAGATAAATATGAATATGGAAAAACACAGGGACCCCCAGAATGGACCTTGCCTTAACCAGCCGACCAATATGGGACCACCAAACCTGGACCCAGCAGGTGACACCAAGTCTGCCCCTATGGCTCCCTATCCAGAGTCTAGTCCCATCTCGAATGCCTTAGAAAACCTGGACTTGGAGAATGCTCGCATTGACTTTACTTCCATCATCGATGAAGCTGATTCTTCCTCATTTAGTCCAGTCAACAATCCTCTTCAAGGTCTTCCAGGATCATCCTCCCAGGCTTCTTCACGCCTCACCACCCCACAAACATCCGTCAGCCTGACTCCAGGCACTGGCCTGTCCAACATGGCTGTGGGTGATATGACATCCATGCTTACCTCACTGGCTGGGGAAAATAAGTACCTGAACACTCTGTCTTAGAGGACTCTAGGGGGGCTTAGTATACATTAGCTATAGAAAAGCAATAAATACTCACCTGGGCCTTGTTTTTGTTTTTCAAAATCAGATTCTGTCACTTTGAGGGATTTTGACTGAAGGTTTAGCCAGACCAGAAAGACTGTAAAGTATAACTGTTCATAAAATGGATCAATAGTACTAAAACCAGCAATAATAACTTACTGGAGACTCATGTAAAAAGATTTGATAATGTATTCTAATAGGTTTTGGGTGCAAGTTGAGGCAAAACTACTAATACAGTCTAATCACGTTTAAAAAAATATGCAAACCACCATCAAAAACCTTAAAACCAAAGGTGCCGACTTTTCCCCATTTGTAATTTTTCCCCTGCTGCCTTGGTACGGTTTTTCTGTGCCTTAGTGTAAGTCAAAACTGTTTTTTGATTTGATCATAGGATGCTGAACAGTTTTTAGCAATCGAAAAGGGCTTTGGCAACAGTGGAGCAAAGAAGGATTTATGTAAATATGTTTTATAAATATATATATATATATACAAAATGTGTATACGACAATGAGACATTGAAAGGTTGTCTTTTGATAGTTTGCTTGATAGTTTGCTTGAAGCTCAATGTTCAGGGGTTAGTATTTTTTGTTTGTTTGAAGAGACAAGAAAGCTATGCTTTTAGTGATTGAGAAATGTTTCTCTGGCCTTGTAAATCTTCTGTGTTACTCTTGATTTCTTCCTTTTCAGTATCAACACAATCTATACCAGCAACATATCAGTATTCCTACATATGCACCATTGCAAAGCAGCCGCATGCATTGTAACCCTTACACCTATCCCTACACACTGACACTCAGGACTTGTTTTGACTCTTCAATGTTCACACTACATGTATGTTTGACTTGCCTTTCCAGACAGAGTTTGCACTCCACTTGTTTACTTTAAGTGTTTCTAAAGCAGCTACTTTTTTTATCAGGTGTCTTTATAACAGAATGTGCCTACCACTTCTGAGGTACAGAATGTGAGAAAAGCTCAATTAGTACATTTATGTTTACTGGCATCCTTATTGACGGTCATAAAAGCTTTAAAATGAATGAATCTTTTATTGCAGTGTCTTAATCTCACATTGAAATGTCAAAAATGAATTTGAGTACATTTATGAAGGCTTTATTTTTTATTATTTTAAATATATACAATGAAACTGATCGACAACTTTCTCATTATTGCATAAATGCAATGAATAGGAAGAGTAAATAGTAAGATACAAGAGACATAAAGAAAAAATGACATTAGACTGTGTTGCTATGGAAATCAACACTAATACTGCACAGATTAAATTGATTTCTCTAGACTAGATTTAGGTGTCTTACTCATTGTTTATGGATAAAAACTTGTGTTTATGTATCTTCTGACTCAGGTGTGAAACATTTGAGAGGATCTTCCTTGCCCTGCTAAGACAGCAGAAGGTGACAGGTTTTTAGAGAGCAGAGAGGGCAAAACCATGATTTTCTATGCTGTCTTATTGTGGTTTGGAGCCAAGGTTGACTCACAGAAATAGTCACTTTTTGCGTCAAAATTTACTATTGATTGAAATACCAAAAATAATCTGGCATTTCAATCAGTTCAGGATGTCTTCCACTTAAGGCTTTCTGACACTTTTGAAGTTAAACAGTCTAATTACTGAATAAAAGTTCCTGGCCTCCCAAGTAAACTTTTAATATAAATATATACAAAATAAGGCTCCATTACATTTATTTTAAAGCATGTAAATAATGTATTTTTTCAGGATGACATTTTGCTACTGCAATAAAAGATGCATATATTTTGGAACTTTTGACACATCCTTTTCAGTGTTTCTAGTAAATGTGGCCAGCAATAACAGCGATTTATATATGGCAGCATGTATGTTTAAACAGACTGCATTTTCTGTACAATAATCTAACCACCAGCTCACACAGGACTCAGCTGAGGGTGATAGTAACTGAGGAAATTGAGTTAATGTGTAATTGTTTCCTATATTTTAGAAACTGAGGTACATTCATAGGACAACCTACTGCACTTTGGCTCTAATCCCAAAGAGTTACATTCTACATAACTAATTCACAAAAAGGCTAATTCTGCTATCACTGTAGTAAAGTGTTTATCAGATACAGAGAGGTACTGGTACTTTAATAGTTGAGCTGTATCCCAGGAAGAAAGCAGCAGCTCTTTTTAGTAAAGTGGTTTTGCACTGATTACAGCACTGTTTGGAAAATATCCCTGTGTCTTTCAGTGACTCACGCCAACCTCATTTACATGACTATACAGACTTCATATAGTTTATGATTAGGTCAAAGCTCTGAGCCTTTTAAGTTTGCTGGGGCCACACTAAAGTATTTCATAAAGCATGACTATTCAGCAGATCACAGTATTGTCACTTCAGCCTTAGCACCAATTAATATTTCCTCAGTTTGGAATAAGTGCACATCGTACCAAAGATTCAAGGTAACAGAGGAAAAGATGCACAAATAGAGTATTAAAGCTCAACACTAACACTACCCCAAAGTACATGAACATTAATTGTTAGTGCTGTCATGTAGAATGTATATGTTTTGTACAAAATCTTTTTATATTAATGAACCTTATGATTGTTGCCCGGCGTGTGTGGGCGTGTGTGTGTGTGTGTGGGCGTGCGTGCGTGTGGGGGTGATTTGTTTTTTGTTTTCTTTTTTGTAACTGTTATCCTTCATTCTGACTTATTTTGCTGGCAAAAGATTATCACCTTTAGCAAAACAAAGCTATTTTAGTAGCAAAAACTAATAGAATAAAGTGAAGTGTTTTATTTTCTGTACAATTTTCTACATTTTTATACATATGTGCTATATTTTACCAGTTCATAAATAAACCTGCAGTTTGATATGGGTGCCAATTTTTTTTGTCAAATTCTTAAAATCAAGAAAGTTTGATGTGTCTGGTGTGTTGTAATAAAAGTGACAAGAACTGATTGCAAAGTGGTTTATAGACGGCCAAAGGAAATCACATTATTGACATCATATTATCTTAAATGTGTAAGTAATGACTTCTGATTCTTTAACTTATTGCAGTTCATTACTATAATTTTAACTATATTTGTACAGTTCACATAAAGGATTCTAACATCTGATTGGCTACACGGCAAAGAAAGTCCACTTTAGACCAATCACCATCAACTATAGCACAGTAGATTCTTCACAAAGACTGCAATAGGTCATAATGGAAGATAGAATAAATTCACCATATGATAAACAAAACTAGACATAAGTAACTAATCTATATTAAATGAAAGAATTCTAAGATACATGAATATTTATAAGATTAATGAAATATTTTAGCTTTCATTTAGTGGTTCAAAGTATCAAGCAGTAACAGAGGAGGGGGCTACAATTAAAGGTAATTAATCTTTAGTAAAATTGCTGAGCAGTTCAACATGTCAGATGTCCATTTAATGGCCCATATTAACAGTTTAGAATATTTAATTGTGCTTTAATAAGCATCTTCTATGGTAATATTCTTATTACTATAGAATAAGTACATTCTATGGTAATATTCTTATTACTATAGAATAAGTACATTCTATAGTAATAGAATACTATAGGAACTGATATGTAATGGCAACATTTTCATTATTTCCACATTTATTATCTATTTTCTTGATTTTAAATCATTCATTTAAATAACGGAAGTGGCACGGTGCACACTGAACAGGTCACCAGTTCATCACAGTGAAGCACAACCATGCATTCATACTCTTATACCTAAGAATAGTTAGAGTATTTGATTGACATAGTAGTCATGGTTTTTGATTGTGGGAGGCAACCGAAGTTAAACCCACATATACAGGAGAAGAGCTTGCAAACTGAAAGACCACAGACCTGCGTTTGAACTCAGGACATTCTTTTCCTTTGTGCCACCCAAAAATATTTTATAGTAATATTTATTTGTTTATTTTTTGTTTTAATTTTAATGCGCAATGTTTTATTTCGAATTAAATTTTCTTATTTGATTTTGGCACTTTTGACCCCTTACGCTTGCTGAACAACAAATGTAGGACCTCTTTTTCTCCTGTAGAGGGCAGCACAGCCTGCGAAAAAAAAAGGCATTCAGTTCCATTCACAGCATCCATAAGAACATTAGTACTACAAGGTATAATGTATACTTTGCTTACATACCCATTCACACATGTGAGCTGTTAAATTGCACTAATGTTGTATCTTTTCATCACAGTTTTTTTTTTTTCTTTTGTAATTCAGATAAGAACTTGTGGAAGAATTTATTTTTATCCAGTGGAGAAACTGGAAAACCCCTTGTTATGAATATGAACTACAGCACATAGCAACCTGTGAGGGGCTGCAGTCACGTGCTCCAGCAAGCTGCCAAGATTAAGTGGATCAGCATTAAAAGTGGCTGCTCTTGATTACGTCAGCGCCGGCACCGACTCTGTGGTCAGTAGGGACACTCACTAGTGAGCTGCTGAATGCTGTAGGAAAGAAATCTACACAAACCTGCCTTATAAAATGTTATCAGCCACAGCCTGTGCCTTTAAATGATTTTATATGAGAGGGTGATGGGGAAACTGTCCTAATTAGTGTGTAAATGCAAATATCATAAAGGATCTATAAAAGCAAATCTTTCTGGGTTTGAGATGATGTCAGATTTATTTGTGCCTTTTACATCAGACTGGTTCAAATGGTCATACTTATTTGGGATTACCTTTTGCTCCAACAGTGGGAAGAAAACACTTTACATTGCATATCTGTTTCAGGATGCAACAATATGACACCTGCATTAGGACATAATTATTCAAGTTATCCTATGTTATAACTAATGGAATCTCGTCAAATGAAACCATTGACAAACCAACATAAATAATGTTTAACTATTGTGTGTAAAATGCATCTAATTATTGTGCTATTGCCATGGTAACAGAAACTACAGCCTTCACCTCCAACCACAAGTAAAATTTAACTTTGTTCACTGTGAGCAACGATATTCAAAGGACAACTTTTAGAAGTTAAAGATAAAATAGTCTCTACCTTGACTTTCTCCAGCTTGGCTTGTTTTTTGGTTCAGGGGGCCCCAGTGTGCTCAGACTGTGTTGGCATTGTGGTGTTGCGGCATGGCATAGTGGACCCACGGCAGCCACTACAACCTGGCAGTGGTGCTAAAAGCTGACTCATTTGCTCCGAGGCAAAGTGGAAGTTTTCCTGACGGACTATTGATTTGCAATCTGGCATATCCACATTCGGATTTGAAACAATAGCAAAGTTTCCACAAAGGAATCTCATTAACTCATGTTTGAAGGAGGGGGGAAGTTGGCAGAGTGCTAAAAATAAAGGACAGTAGGATTCATATCGGGAAAATATCAGATCAAGTAATAACTAAGCTAAGTGCTACCACAGGCTGGTGTCCAACTGAAAGAAGTGATTTTTTTTTATTGTATAGGCCTGAAGTGTACAAATTAGATGATTTACAAAAATGGAAAGTGCCAACCTTGTGATGAGACACACATAACAGCCATAATAGAAAGAAAGAACATCCTCTTTAAATTCTGTAGCTTGGCATAGTTTGCACTGATTTTTCACAAAGCAAACACAAACATTTTGGCTTTACCTTTGCTTAACAAATAATAAAAAAGGGAGTGGAGTCTGTCCTGTGTGGTTTTGTCTTGATGCTAGATTAAAACATGTTTAGAAAATGGTGAAACTCTGATCATTTATGTGTTAAAACTTTTGAACGGACAGAAATGTTCTTTTTTACCCACCAAAGCTAAGTTGATTTGCTTTCAGACAAAGTTAAGCACCCTTCCCTTTTATTGTTACCGCTGGTAAATAAAGTATTTAATTAAAGCACTGGGTTTTTTTTTATTGAAAATGCTTAATCTCAGGATGAAAACATTTGGAATCGCTATCCTTGAGATTCAGTGGATTTGCTTAGAACATTAACATGAACTAATTAAGCTAATTATGAGCTTCATATATTTTTGTAGAGTATATATAGCTGAGGAATTTTAAATGTAGAAAATAATATTTAAGTGGATTATTGTGTCAAGGAACTTTAAATATTCAACCATGACTTTCTTGATTCCACAGAATAAAATTAAAACATACATGCCCATATGTGTTACCCACTGTTCAAAATGGGAATGACACATGAACATGCCATTCACAAAAGTCAAATGCATTCATATTCACGAAAAAAAGTAGCTACTCAGCTAAATGAATTTATCTATTGTCTACAGCGGCTTATCTTGTCTTGCAACACAGATACACACAAATCAAACAATCATGCATGCACACACTAACCTGAGGAAATTTAGAGACAAAAATAAAACTAACAGTCATGTTTTTGGAGTGTAGGAGGAAGCTGGAGTACCTGGAGAGAACCCACACATGCATGGGGGAGAACACGCAAACTCCGCGATGAAAGACCCCAGGAAAAAAATTCAAAGTTAGGATCTTCTTGGTGCAAGGCAACAACCAGAACACAATTTAAAACGTTTGAAACAACCAGCCAAGTTAAGTTTATCTTATCACCACACACAGTGAGATAAACTGACTTCAAACCTCACTGTCGTAGAACTGAAGCTACATGCTGCTTTTTTAGTGTAAGATTGTGTTGCTGCAATAAATTGAAATGATCTTATTTTAAGGATTTTCACACGTCTTTATCAGGAGTGGCATTGGTTCCGGAGGGCGCTGTAGGTATGATCTATTTATGTTTTTGCTACGCAGAGATTTGTGGTGAGGAAGGAAAATAATGGTCGACATGGTTAAGTGGTTGTCCTAAATTTATATGTAACTTTTTCAGTTGTACTTTGCTTTACTTTTTGTCTGCTTTTGACTCCCCTGTTCTATATTTTAATGTCAACAGTGGTGGTTCACAACTTTAACACGTCTAATCTAAACTATTGGCAGCTCAAAAACTGAACGAGGAGTCTCAGTATATTCGTACATATTTTTCATGCAAGTGTAAACATGTGTATAGCCCTAAATATATAATAAAGCTTGTTAGAGTTA
This sequence comes from Xiphophorus couchianus, assembly GCF_001444195.1. Classification (NCBI taxonomy): domain Eukaryota; kingdom Metazoa; phylum Chordata; class Actinopteri; order Cyprinodontiformes; family Poeciliidae; genus Xiphophorus; species Xiphophorus couchianus. Next base: position 10,689,828 of record NC_040247.1, read on the forward strand.
ACTGATGCAAAGGCACCGTTGTCGCATGCTTTTCATGAGATTCCCACTTTTTCAGAGTTACAAATGGAAATGCCAAAATAAGAACAGAGTTTTTCAAATGCAAAAGAGTGGGCAACATAATGACTTTTCTCTTTTCTTGTCTGGCCATTCAGGGGGAGGCTTTTCTTTCCCTTTGTCACTTAGGTTGGCATATAATTAACTCCTGCTTAATATGCTGTGTAAGGGCTCTTCTCACCATGCAAGAGGCTTTGAACTCATGGACCACAGACTGGGACAAAACCTCAGTAGGTCTGCTTCCTCTGTGCTCCTTTAAATATGTGTAAGTAAATATGTATAAGAGAGAGTGTGTTGTGTTAAACAAACACTAGAAACATAAAATATGCTGCCACACCTGTGCTGCATTGCTACAACATCGCATAACTATTAAACATGTCTATAACTAATAAACACGGCTCTTTATTCAGTGCACCAATATGCAGTAGGATCATCAAGAAAAATAAGATCAGTAACTTTGAGATTAAGTTGAAAAAGCCATCAAGCAAAACATATTAATTTATCCAAATGTGTTAAAACTACCAAAATTTCTGCCTTTTAACAGGAGCTCCCAGGACCTTTGCTGCACCTCCGTATAACCCTCAAAGTTTATTACCCACCTCTTCTCCTCCCTCTCTGCTGTCCATCCCACCACAAAGGACTGGGATGACCCCTCTGTCCTCCTGCTCCCTCCCCACCTTTAGGACGCTTTGTCCTCCAGAATCTATTAAAAACACCAACCCCCAGCAAACACATTAGGTGGATGAATAAAATGAGCTATAGTGCCTTGCAAAGGTAATTCATACCCCATTAATTTTTTGTCATTTCGTCATGTTACAAACACAAATTTCAAGGCAATTTATTGAACTTTTATGTAATAAACCAACTCAAATACAACATAATGGTAAAATGGAAAGAAAATGCTATGTGACTTTCGTACTTTTTATAAAACAAATATTTTGTGTAGTGTGATATGTATCCAGGCCCCTGTAAAAAAAAAAAAAAAAACCAATGAAACCAATGTATTTCAGAAGCTCCAATTGATAAAAGCCCGTGGGCCTGCCTGTGTGTAATTAATTCTCAGTATAAATGCAGCAGGTGTGTGAATACGTCAGAGGTTTCTTCAAGAGCGTCAGAGAATAAAAAGCATCATGAAAACCAAGGAACAGCAGGCCAGGAAGAAAGTTGTACTGAAGTTTAGAGTAGAGTTGGGGCAAAGGGAACCTTGGTCAGTCCGTCAAAAGCCAATGGTAATTTGTAATCTGCTGCAGAGTCCCACAGAAGAATCTGTTGATAGGATAACTAACTTTTCTTGTTTTTTCAAGTTTGTCACAAGCTGTGTAAGGGAAAATATGTGGAAGAAGGAGGCACATATGTAAAAAGCAATGTGTAGAGGAAAAAAGAAGTCAATCATTTGAATTTCTCTTTTAGACCACAACCCACTTCCTCCATTATTATTATTATTATTATTATTATTATTATTATTGTTGTTGTTGTTATAGTCACAGTTCTGATTACAGACTGCACAGTAACCTGAATATGTCATTTTTACAGTGAATCATGGTGCTGCATTATGCTGTGGGGATACTTTTCTTCAGCAGGGACAGAGAAGCTGGGGCAAAGTTTATGAGAAGACTGAAAAAAAGCCTGTCTGCAAAAGATTTAATACTGGAGCAAAAATTTTCCTTCCAACAAAACAGAAATCTATCATTCAACAGAGCTGCAGTGAAGTGTTTTAGATCAAATACTGTTTATGTGTTAGAATGGCCCAGTCAAAGTCCAAACCTGTATCTGATTGTGAATCTGTGGCAAGAATAGAACATTAATATCCAGAGATGCTCTCTGTCCACAGAGTGTACAGCTGGGAACTCAAAAGACTTGTAGTCACAAATGTACACACTTCAGAGGTCGATTTGCAAAAAATGAGAGCACTTCACTATTAAGCATGACTGCACGTTGTTGCATAAAATCCTAACACAGAGGCTTGTGGTTGTAAAGCAACACAACATCACAAGAGGGGCATGAATGCTTATGCAAGATACTCTGTAATGACATACATAGAAATGTAAAGTAGCTGTATAACGTGAATTTGGTAATAAATCATGAGTTAGGTTTGGACTTGTGCTGATGATGTGTAGTCAACCGGTCAGTCAGTTTTTTAATTGTTAGCTTTTTGGGCTAAAATAGGCTTCAGGTATCTAAAGAGCATTTTAGATGTTTAGTCTTTTATTTCGCTGTCTTTAACCTTCCTAATGAGTGTCACAGTGTCACAGATACATGTTTGTTTACTCCCCATTGGCTCCATTATGCACCCTGAAAAGCTGCCCCCGGCCCGCTTCTGAAAGGTAGGGGCCACAAAATAAGTCAAGGTGGGGGTCCTGTATGCTGCGTTAGAGTTTTTTTTTTTTTTCTTTTAGTTCGGATGTTTTTTCAGTTGCAAAACAGATTACATCGCAGGTTGCAACACAAAGCGCGGCCGATACACCACTTCCTACAGCGATCCAGGGGTGAATGGGGCCGCAGGACGGGGTCCACTCCGGGGTACTCGAGCGCAGGTGCGACTTGCATAACAGGCAGGCTGTAAAATACTGAAGAGTTCATGGAAGGGGTGTGTGGGGCGCGCTGGGAGGCATACCTGTTCTCATTAACCTGCTGTTAGTGTAATCTCCTCTTCGGTGGGAAAAGATGCAGGGAGAGCTGCTGGAGTTAACGGCCTCATTTGCACCTTGTTAATGAGCAGATTGGAGATACACGGGGAGCTCATAGCGTGCACTCTGTGTTTATATCATAAGATTAAACTTTCTCCCTATGAATATATCAGTTTCTTTTTAGATAAACCGTGAAAAGACGTGCATACGCATGATCTAATTATATTTCATCAATACGTGCAGCAGCAGTTCTGTCGAGATGCACACGCTGGAAATCTAACGCATTATTTAATGTAGTCGTAATATGCAAATGAATGACGGCGTACTTTTCCAAGTCATTGCTCGCGTTGTTACTTTTGAGGAAGGTGCACGTTTTGCGATGCCAAGCCTGACCTCAGGGCCTGCCTCTGCTGCTGACATCACCTCCGCGTCTCGTCGCCGCTGCCTGGAGTCCCATCAAGGTCTGAGGCTCCCGCTGTGACCGAAGGCGATGCCTCTGCGCCATTCATTCTCAGGCAAGGCGCACAGGACGCAACAGCCGCTGCGCTCCACGCAGGACAACTTTTTTTACTTCTTATTTTTCCCCCCCATCGACAGCACTAAAGCTTGGCCATGACAGACGAAAGCCGAGGGAAGCGAAGGAAACAAGCCAACCCGAGGAGAAATCGAGGTAAGAAACACGCTGCGCTAGAAAGTTTGAAGAAGTTGGTGAGTGATGCGGTGGGAGATGTTGTTGCAGCGGACAGAAGACATCATGTAAAAGCAGCTGTCTCAAATTGGATTTTTACAAAGAAATTACTTTTTAAAAGCTTCTTTTCTGCAGCAGTTTGTTGCACGGTGCGTGTGTGGTCTAATTCAGACTTTTTATTAATTTCGTAGATGGGGAATGATTAAGACTAACTTTAAAGTCACATTTGGTCAGATTGTAGAGGGTTGCTTTACCTGCTGATACCTGCTTAGGTAGTCGGACAAGAAAACGGTAGGAGTCAATTTTGTAGGGGAAAAAAATCATAACATGAAAATAAATTTAAAAAAAATACCCCGAATTATTCTTTTTTTAATTGATGTCATATAGAAGATTCTACCTTATTTACTGCGAAAAAGAGAATTTTGTCCGAAATCTCAGTGGCCCTTTCGTTACGTGCTTTACTAAAGCATAACAATTTTTCGAGGCTTTTACATGATTGCAGCGGCATGCATGCTGCTGTATGGCGTAATTTTGAACGTTTTACTTAGTAGTCCTAAGAAAAAGAATTTCTTTTTATATTTTATGGAGAAACAATGGAGACAAAAAAAATTATTTATATGTTTGATATATATATATATATATATATATATATATATATATATATATATATATATATATATATATATATATATATATATATATATATGCCCTGCGACAGACTGGCGACCTGTCCAGGGTGTACCCCGCCTCCCGCCTGGAACGTAGCTGGAGATAGGCACCAGCAACCCTCCCGACCCCATTAGGGTCAAGGGTGCACAGAAAATGGATGGATGGATGGATGGATATATATATATATATATATATATATATATATATATATATATATATATATATATATATATATATATATATGCATATATATATATATATATATATATATATATATATATATATATATATATATATATATATATATATATATATATATACACCTCAAAAAAATAAAGGGAACACTTTAAGTGTTAAACACCTGTTTAAGTGTTCCCTTTATTTTTTTTTTGAGCAGTGTATATATATAAACATTACATACCTATATTTCTCTGCTCCTCACATGACTAAATTCATCTTATCTAAAATTACTTGGTGGAGTGAGTCAACAGAAAGGTTTTTAGTTGAAGTCAGTTATCAGCTTGTGTGAATGCACTTCCTATTGAAGCTTCTGAGAGGAACTTCTAGATAGCACTGAGTTTAGAGACTTCACTGAGTTTAGAAACTTCACTGAGTTTAGAAACTTCACTGTGGCTCTGTTCGACATGTTTCAAGCTCCCAAATTTCAAACAGAACACCTGCAAGAAAGAGGCATGTGTAAAGTAATATTTGTTCTTCTTTCCTTCTAATGTGGACTGAGAAAATAAGTTAGAATTAGCTCCTGAACTCTAAAATTATCGGGGCTGCACAGTGGCGCAGTTGGTAGCACTGTTGCCTTGCAGCAAGAAGGTCCTGGGTTCGATTCCCGGCCGGGGTCTTTCTGCATGGAGTTTGCATGTTCTCCCTGTGCATGCGTGGGTTCTCTCCGGGTACTCCGGCTTCCTCCCACAGTCCAAAAACATGACTGTTAGGTTAATTGGTCTATCTAAATTCTCCCTAGGTGTGTGTGTGTGTGTGAATGGTTGTTTGTCCTGTATGTCTTTGTGTTGCCCTGCGACAGACTGGCGACCTGTCCAGGGCGTACCCCACCTCCCGCCTGGAACGTAGCTGGAGATGGGCACCAGCAACCCTCCCGACCCCATTAGGGACAAGGGTGAACAGACAATGGATGGATGGATGGACTCTAAAATTATCCAGGGATTGTTTCTCTAGACCTACATTTGACCCAGAGACTTTCTAAATATCAGCTTAGCTAGGGTAAACTTACAGCAAACAATTTATTCTTGATGATTTTCTAAACAAATTGCATGGATGATGAGTGCCAGCAGTGTTCTAAAGCTTTTTTCAAAGGTAAAGCACTGTAGTTTTAAAACTGGAAGTGCACTGATCAGTTTTTGTTGTTTTTTATCTGTACAGATTTGTTATAGAGGTCTAAGCTACCAGTTGTGATTTGTTTCCCTCCTGCATCACATTTAAAAAGAAATGTTCTGCAGGTTCTTTGATAGTTCTGAATCAGAAGTTGAAGGAATTTCAATAATATTTTTATCTATGTGTCAAAGCATATGAACCTTTATCAGATTTTTTATAAAACATTAAAACCCTAAATCAAAGAGTATGCTGTTGGCAGATGCCTTTTAAAACCAACAGAAGTGAGAATTCTTCATTTTAGTGCATTTAATTACACAAGGAAACATATTTTTTAGTACTAGGCTTCCGATCAAAGATAGAGCTAAATATAGAGCTGATCAACAAAAAAATTGGCCGAGTCTGATCTCAGGTTGACAGATTGGTGTATCCCTAATTAATATCATGGTTTTCATTTCTTTCTTTTTTTTTCAAGAGAGTGGTTTCTACAGCACAACATCTAAACACACTCAAAGCTTTTCTGAAAGTTTCTTGAAACCATCCCAGACCTTTCTGGTGTCTTTAAACTGACACGCAGATATCTGCTACAAGGAGTCAGTTTATTTGTTTAATAGGTGTCTGGAATGGTTTCCTCATTTAATTTAGAGAGCTGTGAAGGTGAGCTGTGTGTCACAGGGGCCAGATCCTCTCTGGCATGCTTAGCGCTGATGGCAGCTCGTGTGTTCATGTGCGCACACATGCATGCTCTCATCTTTGACAGTTTGTCGACCGGCTGTGCTCCAGTTTCACAAATCAACAGCGGCACTCTGATGTGAAAGTTAAATAGATAGCCATCCTTCAAGGACTATTTATTTCTTGGACAGTTTCTCTAATCCTGCAGCAGCCACTAAGGAGAGATAGTGTCTCTCTTGCAGCTCATTTTAACAGTTAAGCTCAATTTAATAATTAATAATGTGGACTGGGAGAGCATAAAGCATTTAAAAATGTAAGAGGAACTAACTGGCATGAAGTTTTATATATACAGTTAGTGAATCTTCATGCATTAGGTGCGACCTTATGCAAGAGATATACAGTATGTCACACATGTTTCAGTGCCTGTGAAAAGTCCATACGAGTGGGCGTGTGATGCATGTGCCGTGTTATGCATCCTTGTGTCGGTGTGTATGAAAAGTGCGTGCAGGATTTGGAATGCGGGCAGGGAGTTAAAGGTCCTTGATAAAACCAAACGAATTTGGCAGGCTCCACTCATAAGACAGCAATTTGGGGATCCTTTCCAAACCAGAAGAAAGAAGGAAAATATAGGCTGACTTTTCTTCTCTCTTCGAGGCGCCTATTGATTATGTCTCCGTCTCCCCCAATAAAAATGTCAATGTTTAACGATATAAAGCAATGTGAAGAAATTACAGCGCTTCATTCCTGGCAGATTAGAAACAGAGCAGCGACCAGGAAAGAAAATATATACATTTGAAGAAGATAGCTTGCGATATCTTATTGTAAGTTATCAGCAAGCATGTGAATTATTAAGATTAGCACTGATAGTCCAAAACTTCTGACTTGGTAGTTATTTGATAGCTGAAGTGCCTTATTCGCTAAAATGCTTTATTTGGACAGTGTACCTATAGTCCTCTCTGGTAATGGCTAAAAGTGACCTGCCAAAGCAATCATTCCCCCTCAAACTTTCCCCACATTTGTCATATAACAACCACAAATAAAAATCGAAAGAGTGTGGCATACATTGGACTATAGATCAAACTCAGTCAGATCAAATTAACAATGTTTATGAGCCTCAGTTTTGAGTCTTGCATAGATTCTCAGTTAGACTTAGGTCTGGACTTTGACTGGGCCAATTTTGACTGCTGGCCTTAGATCTACACCATTTTATTGTAGATCTGGGTCTAATTTGCAGGGTCTTCTCCAGGATAGCCTGGTTTTTAACTCTGACTTCTTTCCCTTGCTGTGCCTGCAAAGGGGAAATATACCCACAGCATGATGATGCTACTGCCATGTTCCAATGTGGAATGATGGATTCAAAGTGAACTTTGGTATTTTTTCCTACATGTATATTGTTTGGCATTGATCTCATCTGACCACAGCACCATCTTCTACACGTTTGCTCTGCACTCTTCATGGCTTGTGGCCAACATTAAGCATGACTTCCTAAGGCTTTCTCTCAGTTATTACTTTTCCTGCCACTCTTCAGTAAATATCAAATTAGTGGAGTTCATGACTAATAGTTACCCCATTAAAAATGCCTGGTGTATGGATCTCAGCCGCTCCCCCCAGAGTTAGTGTGCTCCTCTTAACTGAGTTTGACAGGCATATGAATACCTTTGACATGAATTTAGCCTCGGTTTGGGCAAGGAATTTTAACTAAAAATAAGAGGGAAATGTGGGATTTATGCATAGCCTCTGTCAATAAATACATCACTCTAGAATCTGCTCTTTTTTTGCAAAGTCAGTGATCTTTTAACTTCTGTTTTTTATGTATTATTTATTTCTTCCTGACATCATGTATATGAATCTTCTCTCACAGACACCCAAAGCCTATCAGACTTCTTAAACTTCTGAATTCAGTCTAGGACTGCATTTTATTTCCACTCTTACAAACTTATCTGTTCTTGCTTTTATGCTCCTTATGTTTTGTTACTTCATTACAAGCCTCACTCTATTGTTTGGTGCATGTGGCTTTTTTTTTTTTTTGTGCAAAAAAATTACTCTTTGTCTCTGTTTCCATCACTCCCTTTCTCGTTTTTCTTCTTTTTTCAAGTGCCAATTTATTTAAACTCCTTTCCCCTTTTTCTTCTTTCTCCTTCATTGATTTCCAAACCCCAGCCTTTGTATGCAGCTGGAGCCCAGCTGTGTGTCTGTGACTGTGCATGTACATATGCACGCATACATGTGTGTTTGTGTGGGTTTTTTCTGGCACGGCGCTGCCACTGTGAGCACAGCTCACTGTACACAAAGAACTCGAGCAACAACAGAAAAAGAATTGGGGGGAAAAGTGGAGAGAATTGGGGGAAAGTATTCAAACATAAAAAATGGAGGTGCTGAACCCTTTTGGATCAATCTGACCCGCATAGATGAGAGGTGTGGAAACCGAGGCAGCAATGAAGAGCCCAGGCACCACAGTTTTATTACCGGGATTCTTCAAGGGGCTCAGCTCAGGCATCAGAAGCAGCGGGTGGGTGGGACAGAAGAAGAAAGGAAGATGACAGAGATGGGAACTGATGGGGCTGACAGAGCTGGAGAACATAAAAACACAGTTCTGCAAAGTAAGAAAACAAGAATTGGAGGGGTTCAGAGATACATGAAGGGTAGAGGCAGGGGAACCAGGACGGGTGACAGAATGCAGAATATTCAGAAAGTTTCCTCACTCTCTCCTCAACATTCCCACAGCTTCAGTCGTCACTGGCCTGCATGTGTTTAAAGCCACATCTCCACAGCAGTAATAGGGAGTCCCTTTGACTGAGGCTCTTTTTCAGTCATCGCATGTTTATTTAATTATTCTGATGTTTGAGATGGAGCCAAAGTATTTCTGTTCCCAGCTACATGTTCCTATGCATGGCTGCCACACTGACAATCTACTACAACTGGAAAACTGTTCATCAAAAAGATTTTTAACCGCTTTAGGCATGATCACACATGGTGAATATTGGTTCAAAGAATCACATCATTATTTCTAAGAGGATTATTCAAACAGTGTTATTATACAATGCCTTGCAAATGTGATTATCCTCCGTCAATTCAGTCAAACGTAGTAACACAAGAAACTCAAACTTCAATGTAATTAATTGAAAACTGAGGTGACAGAAAAACAAGTAAGAATTGTGAATTTAATGCTGCAAATAGAATAATACTGAAAAGTGTGACATACATTTGTATTCTGCCCTCCTGATTTATTACTTTGAATCTCTTTTCACTGCAGTCACAGCTGCAAACCATTTGAGGTTTGTCTCTACCAGCTTTACATGACTAGACACTGAAACATTCACCATTATTCGTCTAAAGCTTAAAGCTTGAATTCAGTCAGATTTGATGGATAGCTTCTGCAAATATCAACTGGATTTAGGTCAGGACTTTAGATGAGACAACCTAAGGCTGGGTGATATAGCTGAAAAATATATAATTGAGATAAACATTTCAAATCAGTCGGTATCAATATCAATTGATTTGTTTTTTTTGGTAAGCCTATTTGTACCAGGAGAAAAATGGCTGAAACTAAGTACTTTTATTTTAAGAGTAACCTTTAACCTTTAAAAAGAGGTCAACACAGCTATGAAAAACTGTCAACTAAATAAACATATGGGCCAATGTGCAAAAATAGATATTAAATAAATGCTTAATCAAACAAAATGAGCTAATTAAGTTGTAAACAATAAACTAGTATACAAATGAGGTAGAACTAGCATTGTCGACAAGTAACAGTATTTCAGTATGAAATCAGCATGGAATAATTAAAATTATTCTCTGGTGCCACTTGTATGTTGTTGCACTACCAAATGTTGATAGCTGTGCCTTTTTTACTTTGCTGCACTACGACGGACGAGAGGTGGTAAAATAAATCTGTCGTATTGTCAGACTTGGAAAGGACTTTGCAGACAACATCGTATCTGAAATAATCTGCCACGAGACGTCGAGAGGCTATAACCTTTCCTCTGCCTACATCCCCCAGAATGCAGTGCGGTTCTGGATTCAGTGAAATAATTGAACGTTTTATGGATATCTATTTTCTGTTGATATTGTTTGCATTTTTATTGTGATAAATATTATTATTATTATATCAACCAAGACAACCTTACGAATCTATGTTCTTTGATCTAAAATACCCTGCTGTAGTCGTGCTGCTGGAATGGGAAACCTCTGCTTCAGGGCCAAAACTTTTGAAGCCTTTAACAAGTTTTCTTCCAGTATTGCACTGAATTTAGCAACATTCATCCTCTCATCAACTCTGGTCTCTGCTAAAGAAATGCATCCCTGCAGCATAATTAGTTTTCCATCAGACATAAAGGTTTGCCTTTAGCCTAGAAATGATCATTTTAATAGCTCTGATGTCAACAGACTTTTATATCTTATTTTATTGAGGTGTCTTACAGTAAAGAGGTATGAGCATAAATACGGTGCAGTTTTTGATGTTTTTACTTGTTAAAAATTAAGATAATCAAATTTTTCTCAAAACAATAGTAGTCATAGAAGCTGAACAGAAACTTGAATGTTGCTCTTATATCTAAGGATCTCACCTTGTAACTGCAAGATAACACGCTTAAGCCACAAAGCTCTTGACACGTGCATGTATGCGTGTTTAAAGGTTGTTGGCGAAGTTCTTGTCACACATTTAACACCTTCTGTATTTAAAAAAAAAATCTTTCTGTCAGTAGGAAACTTCTGTTTTCCCATCAACGTTTTTTTTACCTGAGAGAAGTAGCTTGAGACACGCAGAGTCTGATTATACAGACTAATCCTTCTTTATCTTTCACTTTTTCCATTTGCAGCCGTATTATTAAGGTCTTCGTCATTGCTTTGGCAGTACCGCTCGGTGTAAAATCTATTTGTGGATCTTCCTTTATTGCCGACAGACCATGGTTGTGCGTTTGATATGCTGCACGTGTTTGAGTTTAAAACCGTCCACACAAGAAAGCTTGCTGCATTCAGTTTATAGATATGTGCAGTTTTATCACACCTCAAATTAAATTTGGAAACCCAGCATCAGCTGTCATGTATTACAAGGGCCAGATGGGTGGCAGAGAAAGGGAGAGTAAGTGAGAGAGAAGAGGAGAGGTAAGGAAGCAGACAGGGAAAGAGCAGCCTGGCAGGCAGCCTGTAGATCCCGTTCAGCTGGCTGAGAAGGAGCCGCGTTCTGCCCATGAAGGGAGTAGTTTTAGCAGGGTTGCAGGTTGAATGAGGAAGTTTGATATGTGGTGTGTATTAGCAGCGGTAGCAGCTTTTAGGTTCTGCCTCGATCACCTCTGAAAGGCAAGAAAACATCACACTTGACATGGGGAAGTCCACGTGCCATCAGCAGTTTAACACTGTATATTTCACCTGATTTGCAGCCTCTGACTGTCACTCTTGCTATTATTGTCTCTGTCTCTGAGTTTACATGAATTTTCTTGCACATATAAATTCCCACTATTGGCACAAACTGTGGCCCTCTGACTATATAACCATATTTAGATAATCACTGTACTGAAGAGGAAGCGCACTTAAATGTAGAATAGTTGTAGATACCTTTTCAGTGTATTTACATACATGAAGTAGAAAAATGTGTAGATTTACATTACACTTACTTGCAAAATGCATACAGAATGTTCTCCATCACTGGATCATTTACTGTAGCTCCTATCATTAAGCATATTTAGAGACATCACATATATTCTTAATTAAATTCATACTTTGGAGGTCTGGAGATGAGAATGTCAGACAAAATGAGAGAATTTTAGTTTTTCATCTGAATCTGATTTTCTTTCTAAGTGATGGAAATCCTCCAAACTGTGCAAACTTTATTTTGATTGACAAAAATTGATCATGGTGCAGCTATTATCACTGTTCCCTTACAACAAAAAGGTTCCGTGTTCCAATCCTGGCCAAGGCCTTTTTGCATGGAGTGTGCATGTTCTCCGTGTTCATGTGTGGATTCTTTCAGAGTACTCAGGCTTTCTTCTACAGTCAAAAAATAAGACTAATTGGTCTCTCTAAATTGTCCGTATTGAACGATCATCTTCATTTATGCATCATATCTTACGTCTGATTTTACACAAAGTGCATTAGAGAACATGTTTGCTAATGCATTTGCAGGTTGACAAAAATATGAATTTTGCATTCTGAATGGTGACAAGACAGCATTTACTTTTGCATCATCAGATAAAATAGTTTTGTTGTTTTCTTTGGCCAACCTAACCATCCATAAAAATGTTTTGTGGTTGAGCACATGACTCAGCTGGGAACAGTTTCAATTGTTATCAAGCTTTCGACATATGAGAGCTTGATGGGAGAGCAATAGTGTTATGGTGTGTGGCAAATGTCAAAAAACATCCAAATTAAAGTGAGTACACAGTTTCCCAGCACTGGCATGGAATAATTAGTTATTAAGTTTTTTTTGATTTTAACAATGTGGCTGAATGGTGTCAGTTAAATAATATTATTCTGTACTGTGGAAAGGACTTAAGCCATCCATCAAACTTTGCTTCTAAAGCCTATTTCATACCTCCTTGTCATCTGCAAAGCCCGTTTGACATAAATTACTTCATCTGCACCCACCCACTAGAGTCCTCTAGAGTCTCTTTGCACATCAGTGTGGAAAACTTTCTTCTTCTTCTCCTCTGACAAGTAGACAGGCTACAAACCAGTGCATTATCGCCCCAAAGAGACTATTGTGGTAGAAGCATATCCTTGAGTGATACGAAGCTGATCAGCCAAGCTAGAAGTTGCATGAATGGGATCATGTGCTGGCTAGAGACGTCCATGTGGTTTGTATAGATGAACATAGAGAAGTAACCATTTTTTTGTGGAAAAATTAATCAATTTATGTTGACTTGTTTGTGCGATAAGACAGCTAAGAATGATCTACATCTCAGTGAAGTATTAAAACCTTTTAATCTGGTTGAGATATGAACCTAAAGTGACAAAGTCACTGGAGTTTTCTCTGGCTGTGTGGAGCATAAAGTGATGTAGCAAGGAGATGTAGCACAGACTGCACTCTGTGAGTCAGCTGGCTACAGAAAAATACTGATCCCTTGCTTACAGATACAAGATACATTTGAGCTTTGAGAAATATTTCTGAACAGAAAGAGTCATGGTGTAAAAGCTTATGCATTGCCACCCATCACTGACCGCGTGCTGGCAGCCTGAGTAGAGACTCAAACTAACTAACCATCAGCTTTTTGTATTTGTGTTGCTCTGTAAAGAGTGGGGGTTTATATTAATGTGTTACTTAGAGCCATCCATCCATCCATCCATCCATTTTTTAACACCCTTGTCCTTAGTGGGGTCAGGAGGGGTGCTGCTGCCTATCTCCAGCTAATGTTCTGGGCGAGAGGCAAGGGTACACCCTGGACAGGTCGCCAGTCTGTCGCAGTGTTACTTAGATCTACAGTATATGTTAAAATTAAAATAGCTATAAATAAATGTTCCGTATGACTTTTTGTTTTAAATTGTGATACTGTGAAACCATGGTATTTTTAGATTATCAGAACTTGAGAATTTCTTTCTGGATCATTCTGTATCACTGGTTTATCATCATCGTCGTTCCCATCACCAACTTTATTTGAAAGGCACATTTCGGCAACAAGGCTATTCAAAATGCATTACATCAACAAGTTACTCCTATTCTGGCAGCCTGACACAGTCAGTTCCTTTTTCTTTATCTGAATCTATGAAAATGGCAAAAGAGTTTATAAACTTTCATTTTGTGCCAAAATGATTACCAGAAAAAAGACTGAAAACTTTTAAACAGCAGAGCTTCAACTGAAAGATGATGCATTTCTCAGGTTTTGACTCAGGTCCTTTCTGGATTTTATCCTGTTTCTTAAGTCTATTAGACACTCTGTGTCTTCTCTAGATATATTTTTAAGTTTGCAACTTCTTCTTTTGTAATCAGTGTGTTCAATTTCCTCAAATGTTTTAAAGACACACTGCACTCTTGCTAAGGATGCTTCAAAATGATTTTAAAAAATCCACAAACATGCCTCTACACAAGCTCATTGACACTGTTGTTTCAGGAATATGTTTTACATTTATTAAATTTGTTATTTTTATTATTGCAATCAATATTATTGCGACATGTTTGTTGATAACAATATCTGATCCTAAATGTTATATTTTTCAGTGTGAAACATGCTGTAAAGTCGGTCAGTTTAATTAATATCTGTCCATTTTAACTCATGATTTTTTATTTATTTATTCTGCTTTTATCATCCCAGAAGATAAATAGTAAAACTGTAAGTAGCAGGAGCTGCACAGGTGCACAATTGGTAGCAAGAAGGTCCTGGGTTCGATTCCCGGCCCGGGGTATTTCTGCATGGAGTTTGCATGTTCTCTCTGTGCATGATTGGGTTCTCTCCGGGTACTCCGGCTTCCTCCCACAGTCCTAAAGCATGACTGTTAGGTTAATTGGTTTCTCTAAATTCTCCCTAGGTGTGAGTGTGTGTGTGCATGGTTGTTTGTCCTGTCTGTCTCTGTGTTGCCCTGCGACAGTCTGGCGACCTGTCCAGCATGTACCCCGCCTCTCGCCCGGAAAGTTAGCTGAAGATACTAGGCACTAGCACCTCTCCTGACCCCGTTAGGGACTAGGATGTTTGAAAATGGATGGATGGATGTAAGTAGCAGCGTTCCATAAGGATTGGCACCCCCGTGAACTTTGTGAAAATTTACTTCAAATAAATTTTATTATAGGAAAGTATTTCCAAACAGAAAAATCCAATCTTTAAATTTAAGAAAACTTATCCAGAGTGGAAAAAAAAACTGTTCTAAATATATTTGGATAAATATATGTTTTCACTAAATAAACACAATTATTATATTGCTCTGCACAACCATATTTCCAATAAGATAGCACTTAATTTTCATCTGGAATAGTTGAAAGGTTTAGGTCAGAGGATTAAACATGACAAAAAACGATGAGCAATATTTGAGTTGACTTGCCCACATACCTTGGATTATGAATCTCTTGAAAGACCAAATGATCTCCACCAGATCCAGATTTTTATTTAAACACTCCTGGCTCTTCAGACTTCTATTGAAAAGGAACTCTGCACACAACGGACCACCATGTACTTAAAAATGGACATTAACTTCATTTCCACATATTCACACTTTTCCTCATATAAAACTAGCCCAGAGAGTTTATTAAAGCACACAGTTAAACTCTCAGTTGTATTTAGAAAACTCCAAAGGTTTATGTTTGTGATAGTAGGACAATAAAGGCTATAGATATAGATAGATAGGTTTGTTTTTTGACTTATTGGCCCCAAGATGCCACTTTTTGTTGCTGATTTCCAGCTTTGGAGTAATTTTTGTGAGTTCTCATCTTGACTTGTGTTTCATAGTTTCTGCTATTTTAAAACTTTTATTTATTGCTCTTGTATATATATGTCAGGATTAGGGGACGCTCCCTGACTGATGAAGATCAACACACATCTGCCTCACTTGATATAATTTTCTCCTGTCATTGCTAATTTAAAGAGTGACTATGTTAAATAAGGCACTTTTTAAAATCACATTTAAATCCTGGGAAATACAGGAAGCCACTGTTTACTAATTAGAACTTCCTCAAAAATCTTGTATTAAAATGAATCTAAAAATAATTAGTTACTTCTTAATTTATTGAATTGCTTTTAGTGCCAGTAATTCCCATATGGAGAAAACGTTTCAGTGTGAGAAAATGCTACTCCAGTGAAAAATTCATTTATTTTAAATCTATTTCCACAGTTTCAGCAGGGGTGCCAATAAATGTGGAGGGCGTTGCAGGTTAGGCAGCAGCTCCCTCCTCCCTTCTCTTCCCTGTACCTGTGATCACCTGGTACCACCTTTATCTGACCTCCAGATTACACCGTCTCTCCCACATACTACCCACACACACACACGCCCACACACACACAAGCACACACACAGATAATGTATATACTTTGCTGCTCCTTAGGGAGTAAACACATTCCTTCTTAGAGAGAACATCTTTCGTTTCTTCTGGTCCACCTGTAACATTTTAATTTTTATCAGGTAAACTCTTTTTTCTCACCCTGCACTTCTTTAAATAGCAACCTTAAGTTTTGTGACTGTCTGACTTCAGTGAACTGAATCTTTGAGGTAATATGATGTACGGTAAAGATACTTTAAATTGAAATCAAAACTATGAGAAAATATGACTTTTTTGCCTGTTCTTTTTTTAAATAAGCATTTAGATAAAAATCTTTTCTTTATAAAAAACCTCCTGGTCACTCATCTCTGACTTCTTATAGAGCATCAAGAGATCAACAAAACCAATCAGTGACTCAGGTGTGATAAAGAACAGGATCCAAACATCGGAAACATTTTTTGCTAAAAAGGAAGCAAGGCCGCATTTGCTGGTCCACTCCGTCATTTATCACTTTGCAGCAATCTTAGAGATAGACTTATCGCATCTGCTGTCAAGAATTTCTCATGGTACATGACAGGTTTATGTATTGCAAAATTACAGAACAGGGGAGGAGTTTTAACTTGAAAAGCCAACCACTAATAAATGAAAAAAAGAAGAAAAGTTGTACAAATTTAGCTTGTTTTGTTTTCCTTTACAACGTTTTGTTGCATTTTTTCATGTCTTGAGCCTTAAAATAACTACTGTTTATCACAAAAGAATAACCTCATGCTGAATAATACTGAAGAAAAATGTTGAAGTTAATCACAGCCTCTAGGAGGCTTTGTAATTTCCAGAGGTTTAAATATGATGTGAGCCAAATATCAACATATTTAAGAATGACAGATGTGTGTTGATCCTCGTAAGCCAGGAAATGGTGAAAAGAAAATAGCCTACGCTTCTTCACATCTACTGTCTTTTAAATTTCTTGTGATGTATGTAACAGGTTTCTCTTGTAAATGAGATGAGTCTGAAGAGATGTAACTGTATTAATAAAGCTAAAATTAAAAACTTGATTTGTAACAAGCACAGCTAAATGAGAAGTTTATTTTACTATTACGTCTGATGAAGAAAAAAAGAAAAAAAATCTCCAAAACTCACAGCTAGAAAACTCCATTAGATAGTACATTTTTACATTTCACATTTAATAAATAAGCAAAAAAAAATCTCATCTTAAGAAATAATTGTTTAAAATTATATCATGACACTATATCATGGTGAACCTAGCAATCCTTTTAATTTTTTAAAATTTATTCTAATTCAAATTAATAATTAACTTAATGTTTTTTAAATATATAAATAGGAGGTGACAGAGTCATTCTTCAAAATGGGATTGATGATAAAAGAAGGATAAATTAGTTAGTATCTTGTAATATGGATGCTAATATTTTATGCTTGTTTTTAACATAAAGAAATTGGTGTTTTTTGATATGTGTAAGGTGCTTTATAAAAAAATTTGCATACTTTATGCTGGCCCATAAAGTCATCCAAAACAATAATGACAGTTTTAACTGCATAATACAGGTTGGATGAGTAAGCATTTGTATTTTGCCACCCAAAATGTCACAACAATAAAATGGAAAAAAAACAAAAAACCCAAAACAAAACAAAAATGGACGGTAAGGGAGATAAAACTATTTCCAATCTCGCTATTGCTTAATATTAGAAAAATCAGGACTTTAACCTAATAACATTGGTATAGGGGGAGACAAAATCCCAATGTTAAGGAATAAATAACAAACTGGCTGGTGTTATAATTGTTGGCCTGTCTAACAACCTCTTCTGAGCTTCTTTAGCCAAGAAAATAGATGTAGGAAAAGAATTTGCCTACTCTGTCACATTTTTTTACAATTAGAGCAATAATGAAGAGTTTGAAAACAACTAAAACTATAAAAAACCAAGCCTAAATACAGACCCATGTTGATGTTACAACCATGAACAATGAGGATGATGGCAAAAAAGAGAACCGCAGGAAAAACTGGAAAGATTTTACTGAAACCATTCTTTCATTTAAGGCCATTTATTCATTTGCAGGACAAACCCGTAGCTACTTTTTAAAAGTTGATCAAACTTTCAAGGACCTTTTAATTTGTAATCCATGATTTTCTGTTTTTTGTGAGATACAAACATGGCATGACACAGAGATCCATTTCTTTAAGTCGCTCTCCAAATAGGAGAGACAAGAGAAGATGAAATTCAAACAAGATGTGCGCTGATCCTCATAATCTGTGTGGAGGGTTCTGTTATGTTCATACAGTGAATGTGTCCAACATTACAGCAAGGGTGGAGGTTGAAGTAGGTTGTGAGGCAGCCTGGCAGCATTTCAGAGAGAGGTAACGTCATCTATAAGTTACAAATAATAGGTGTGAACGTGTTCAAGCCTCAGAGAGATCTGGCAGGTTTACATTCTTGACTTCTCTGACTGTCAGGTTTTCCTCTGGCTCCTCTCACAGATTTTCTGGCCATCGCCTCATTTCCTTTGTTTGAATCCAGTTTTAGACTGTTTTCCTTTTCTGACTGTGTTGTGTCTTCCTCTTCTTTATCTCTGCTCTTGATAGTCTATTTTTATCCTTCACCTCTCCTATTCTTCTCCTCTCTTTCCATCTATCCGTCCGCTGCTCCTCCCAGCCTGGACTCCCCCGGCCTTGTACAGTCGCCATCATGCACCACCTCCACCCCCCTCCCCGCTTTACTCCACAAGCACCTCCCCTGTCCCACTGACACCACACGCTGCTCCCATCCCCCGAAAACCACTTCAAACAGGCACCACCATCAAAGACCACAGTCAGTCAGCCAGGCAGTCAGCCAGCCAGCCAGTAAGGCAGCATTTCAGCCAGCCTTCTGCTTTGACTTAAAATTACTGTCGTCCCCAGTCGCTGGGCTGCTTTCCTCCTCTGATACACATCAAAGATCCTCTTAAACTCCCCAACTTTGGTTTTTAAAAGATTTTTCTTTTCTTTTAACCTACATTATTTCACTGATTGAGGTTTTACACTTGTTCTTTCTGTCTCTCTTTCTTCTCTCCATCACTTCTCCGTCCAACATGGGCGAGGTCAGTAACGGCATGCATGTGCACATTTTTGCAGCTCTGTTGTCTTTGCATCTTTCTTGGTCATTATAAGAAAAGCCATCAATTTGCGCATCACATGCGCTCCCAGATGTACTTGAAGCTTCAACTAATATACGGATGTGGGTAAATAATGTGCAGTTTTATTTATCATTTGAAGGAGATCTTTGTAACCACAAAAAGACCAGTCCGATAGTGTGCATTCTTCCTGTTTTTTTTTTCTTCCTTCTGCATGAATTTATCGGTCTGTTCAAGGGCAGAGAAAGAGACAGAAGGGAACTGGATGGCAGTCAGAAAAAAGCAGAAATCTGGGCGTGATGGTATCTGAGAAAGAAAAAAAAGCACAGTGACACATATTTTCTATGTTTTAAACTTCTAGAGGTCACTTGTTGCTTCTCAGAAACTTGTGGTGTGTCATCTCTTATGGCAAGGTTGTGATGTCTATGTGAACCAGTGGATGGCGCCACTTCTGTATATTAACTGGAGTGTATCGCTGGTGGGCTGTCAAATAGAGCAAAAATGAGTAAATATACAGCAGACAGTTTGATCAAATTATTGTGTAGTCATTCTGTCTTTTTGCTGAAGCTATGACATTTATAGTTACAATTTAATGTCTGTTTGCATTTTCTGACCCTCTGCTTGTTCATACTGGTTCCACTGATATTTCCGATGTAATTGCAGAATATTTGGCCTTTGATGCAGTAAACATTGTTGTTTTATAAGCCCTTCATCCCTTAAAACACCTCTTGTTGGCCAAATTTAAAATAGACAAAGCCAGTGGGATACCAGACATATTTGTCCCAGCCTCAAATCAGATCTTTACTGACAAACCTAAAGCTTCAACTGAACCAGAAAAAAAAAAGAATCCCACATTTCTTAGCTGTTAAGCTCAAAGAGAAGTTTTACTTAGCTTGTAATTCTCTTTAAAAAACTCCAGAACCTTTGTACCCTGTAAGAGAATGTTTTAATATTCAAAAGGAGCCTCTATTGTGTGGTTTGTTGCACCAACGTACAAAATAAAGAGCCACATCAGAGGCCTGGAACGGTCCCTGAGCATTTTCATGTGTAAGTAAAAGAAAAAAAAAAGAGGGAAAACAAATTTGGAGGGGGGGAGACGGGGGTATTTATAGAGTGGTGTGAGAGTCTTTGCAATGACAGGAGCCTAATGAAGCAGAGTTTGGGTTTTTGATTCACAATGCGGTGAGAGCGTGGGTCCCTCTGTGACCGTTACTGCATTCCGGCACCGATCCCTCGGCACACGGAAACCAGCGCCGGGGCCGCAGGGAGGAGGCGGAGGGCCAGCTCCAAATAACGTGTTCCTCTAACCGAGCTAACCTTTCTCACAAACACTCGTCTCACTTCCACAGCAGCAGATGCACAAAGGGTGTGATGGCACTTACACTGTTCATACCTATAGGAAGAGCATGAGCTCAGTTGCTTGGCTGCTTTTTTCACAGAATGTGAGTCACACACACGGTAACTGACTCAGATGAAGCAGTTCTGCTTGACCTGATAGGGAAGTCCAAAGTGATGCAGCCAGTGTGTCATATTCTAACTTTGATTTGTATAAAAGTGAAGTGCTTAAAAAGGTTAGTGAGAATGGATACAGTCAGAGGCAGGGTGTCATTGTTATTCTGGTGAGTTTTGAATTATTTCATTTCCTGACCAAACTTGATACTGCCATTCATTTAAATTTATTTTAAAAATAATAATCAAGACAAAAATGATGTCTGTTTAAAATTTGGATTACAGTTTTGCTAAAGTATTGGTGTCATGTTTTCACATTTTGTCACATTTAAATAAAAAACACATTTTACATTTTAATGTAATTTTAGTTTAGAGATGATCACAAAGATGTGCATAATTAAAAGTATGATATCTGGTTTTCAATGCTTTTCACACTTAAAGAGCAGAAAAGAGCAACTATCTGGGGTATTTCTCCACCAGCTTTGCACAACGAGACAAGAAAATGTTTGCTAATTTTTCTTTGCAAACAGCTCATGCTTCGTCTGATTGTATGGAAACCATCTGTGAACCTCCATTTTCAAATCTTGCCACGCACTCCCAATTGAATTTTGGTCTGGACTTTAATTGGGCCATTCTGATAAATATATGGATATTGTTTGAGATGAACCACACTGTCTTAGCTCAGGCTCTGTGAGTTGCTGTCCTGCTGTAAAGTGAACATCTGCCTCAGTCTTTATTTAATATTTTCAAAGTTACTTAACATTTATCTCCTCAATAATTCTGACCAGTATTCCTGTCCCTGCTGAAGAATAGTATTCCTAAAACGTAAGGCTTCCACCACCGTGTTTCATCATATTTTATTTTGCAAGTAGGCGGGAAAAAAAACTACTTTTGTCTAATCGTAGCACAGTCTTACACAAGTTTGCTGTGACCTTGACATTGCTTGTTGTAAACCTTCTTTCTTCTATAAATGCAAGATTCATGGAGGCAGTCTTTCTCACCTAAGCTGATCTCTACAACTCCTCTAGAGTCGATATTGGCCTTTTGGCTGCTTCTTTGATTAATGCTCAGAGTAGCTGGTCTATCAGTTTAGGTTTTCCTTATGGATTGAACATTGATGTTTCAAATATTCATGGCTTGGGACTTTTTAAATAGTATGATGTGCTTGTTAGTGTTTCGTGCTGCTTTTTTGTTTACCGAGTCCACCTTTGAGCCATTTGTTGCACTAATTTTTATTAAGGGACATCAGGGAAAAGTGGTCTGAATACACACCATACTTTAGAAAACCATGGGTCATTGTACTTGAACTTTAAAACAATATTATACATCATATTTTACTTAAAATCCATTAAATGTCTTGGAAGTTTGTGACTATACTGTAAAAAGTTGTGAAATTAATTCATGGGGTGTGCATGACCTTGTATGCTGTGGACAGAAACAGCAGAAGCCTGTGTTTCTTTTAGCCACATAAGTCACAAGCTGTCTCTGAAGTTCAGAAGTGTCATATTTCCAGTAACCAACATGGATGTGCTTTGAAGTTTAGGATCCGTGTCAATCAAGGTACCGTGTTTGTTTTAAATGTCACTGTGGTGGTCGACAGGACAGGTAAACACACGCTGGCAAACATGCAGGCAGCAGCACACAGGAAACCTCTAGAGGAAGAAGAGAGAAAACCACAGCCTTTTTGTACACCTCTCCTCGCACACCTTGTCTCCT
Organism: Xiphophorus couchianus; assembly: GCF_001444195.1. Lineage (NCBI taxonomy): Eukaryota > Metazoa > Chordata > Actinopteri > Cyprinodontiformes > Poeciliidae > Xiphophorus > Xiphophorus couchianus. Next base: position 10,712,063 of record NC_040247.1, read on the forward strand.
TTTTGCAAAGAGAAAATCTGTAATTGTCTCATTCCTGAAGGCAAGTTGGTAGTTATGTGTGTCAAATGGCCAGTTGTCACTATGTTAGCAAGAGAGAAGTCAGTATTTGTCCTGCCTCAGTAGGTTTTTAGCAGTTTTGTCTCTTAAGAAGAAAACCACATTACAAGACGCATCGTTGTGAAGCAGCACTTGTCAAATTCTTTTTCTTTTTTTTTTTCAATATTTAACATCTAAAGTTCAGACACTGTAAGGTTGGAAAAAGTCAATTCAGTGAAGCATTGAATGCTTAACTGATGCGCTTCGTATGAAACTACTTTGCGATCATTGTTGGGTCTATGTGTTAACCTTATAAAAAGCAAAAAAAAAAAAAAAGCATGTCTACAGTTGAGTCACCACAACCCAGAAAAAAAGATAGAATGGGTGAGAAATATATTGTGTTGTGTCTCCCAGTGAGTTTCAGTGCTCTTCACCGGTGCACCTTTTTGGTACGATTGCAGGTCTAGACCATGAAGCTCTCAGATATTTCCTGTCTTTGTCCATTTTCAGTATTATCTTTCTTCCTGCCTCCTGTTTATATCAAAAACAATCAATCAATTATTGGATCTATGTGGAAATATAGGAATATTTTAAGTGTATTGAAGTCTGAACTCAAGAGCACTTAAGCCATTTGCTAATTCTGTGCATTATTTATAACCTGGAAAAGATTCTCAGTATGCTTGAGTAACGCGAGTAGGAGGCGATTAGGCTCTTGACATTTTCTAAAGGAAAGATTTTTTACAGACATTAGTTAAAGATGAAGATACTTGCAGACGGGTAGGAAAAGCAGCTGTTGTCGTCTCAACGTCATCATGAGGAAGACTTGCCTCTCCCAGTAGAAGAAGGCTGTACAGTAAGTTGGAACTCCATTCTAACTGTATCTGTGGTGGTTTTTACTGTATGGTCTTTCAGCTTGTTTTGCTGTCAGTTTTTAATCTGTCAGCCTTTTGAAGTCACATCAGGGCAACTTTCCACGAAGCATATGTGTGGTTCACTGTTATGTGCAGTGATGTGACATGGAGATAGAAAGCACCAGATGAGCAGATACCAATTGATTTTTTCAAATGTGTCTGTCCTTCGAGCGCAGCCGTCTTCTCCTGGGGTGGCGTTTGTTAATTGGTGAGCGTCTTCATAAAAAGAATCAGATGTGAAAACTGAAACTAACATCCGCAAAAGCCCCCACTAAAAGCATTACTTGTTGACAAATCAATTTTGTGTGTATCGGTGAGTGGGTTGGTGGCTTTGAAGCTAATAAAATGAGGAAATGGGTTTTAACTTTGTGTCATAAAGGCCCTAATTGAATAGAACTCTTAAATACGAACTGAACAAAGATGAAATGGTTTCAGTACTACCACTTTGCTTTCACTGTTTAAAGATGACTGCTTAATGTGCAGATTTATTTGCTCTGATGTCATCGCAAAGCTTTAATCAGTATAAGTTTATTTCTTTAGCTGAAAGTGCAGATGTCACTGCGTCTCTGTGGTGTTTGTTGAAATGCTCTGACAGGGTGGTGCCTCCTAATGAGAGGGACATCTAAAGGGCTGTGACTTCTACTACTTCTTCTACGGCTTCTTTTTCTTCTTCTTCTGCTATGGGAGCAGATTCTCCTAAAGCTTCTCGTGCACACACACATAAAGTTATTCTTGTTGTGCTTGATGGCATTGTGCGTCGACAATACAGGCGTGCTTCTCATTTTGCCAACACATCATGTTTGTTTGTTTTTCTTCACATCTCGGTGTGTATTTGTGTTGAGGGAATTTCCCTCTGCGCCACGCTTTTCACAGTTTGACATCAGCCGGACGACAGTTTGTTACTGTTTCTTTTTGTCTGTTTTCCTTCATTCTTCTGCTGCGCTCTTATCCAATTTTCTTGCAACAAATTTAACTTTGTCTCGCCCTGTGAGTTTCTTCAACCACTTTTTTCCCCCAACATACACAAGGCTGCAAACTAGAAGCGTAGCAAGAATGCAGAATCACAAAATCGCACTGCACATCACATTTCAACGTCTTCCTCCTCTGTAAAATAACCTTGATAGTCCATCACAGTGTTACACTTTCAGTCTCAGACTCTCACCAGAAGCCGTCTGCAAAATGTCTGTGTGTTTGTCTGTGGGGGTGCGCTTGTATGTGTGTGCCTCACTGCCACACAGCTTTAAGCCTGCTGTACTTAAACTTTCTCTTTAGTGTTATGTGCACTTTTGTATAATTTGACAATTATTCAGTTTTTGTCAAGTGGGCATAATGATCATATTTAATGCAAAGAGTGCTGAAGAAAACTGGAAAATAGTGTTCAGAAAGCCCATCATGCTTTTTTTCCGATTTGTAAATTTCCCCTCACCTGATTTCAAGCACAATTTTCATTTTCCCCAGGGAGTCTTCAGAGTATTAGGTGCCCCACCATTGTGCATAGGCCTGACTGGCACTTCTGAATCATCTGCTCTTTCACTATTCCTGTTACAGCAGGTAAAGACCAAAGCAGAGCTGCCCAAAGTGCCAAAATCAAAAGGCGCCATCACCTCGAGCGTCTCTCTGTGTCACTGACTTGCCGCTGCTGAGATGAAAATCAGGTGGGAGGTGTTTGCTCTCAGTTGCGGTCCTTCCCTGACTCATATGAAAAGTCACAGAGCAGGTATGAGTAGGGGAGCTGCTGCCACCGCCAGAATTTCTTAAATGACATGTTTGATTTCTGCTGTGCGCTAAAAAGGGAAATGATCGCTGTCAACAGGAATGAATGTGGACATAGCTCATCTCTGAACCGCTCTCATAGGTACTGTAAAAATGATTTTACGCTCCTCTTCCTGCACTGTCATTCTGTGTAGCATGTGGGTGTCGGTGACCCCCATGTGGTTATTTATTGAGTTCAAAATAGCATTGTGTCTCTGCTGAAACATGCTAAATCATCACCAGTAAAATCATTTTCTGACTAAAATAGAAAACAGGCTAAAATTCAAAATACTATTCTATTACAATGAATAGAAGTAAATAAAAATCTACAATACAATGCAATAAATTTGTATCTATGCTTACAGCTAATCATCTACGTGTTGCAATGTGTGTCACATGTGTTTTCTAGAACAGTAACACAAAATGATAACCACATAAGTTTCTTCTTCCATTGAAGTACATATGTTGTGAAAACATCAGTAATGATTTGATGCAAAAACTCTTAATGTCATTATCAAAGAAATGCATTTAAATCGTTGATCTAACTTGAAGTCTTTTGATATTACGTAACAGAATTCAGAATTAATTTAAACATTTATAAAAGTTTATTATTTTATTGTTAAATAAAAGCAACATATTATTTGATTTTAAATAAAAAAGACACTTTAAGAAGTAGCAGATTTTGATTTGATGTGTTTCTTACCTCTTAAATTCCCAAAACAATTTTTTGCTCTGGATTTATTTGTAATAGTAGACATTGTCCGGTTGGTTTCATCCTGTGTCATGATCATAAATACGTTCACTTCCGTCCTTAGCACTTTATAGTCTGTATTCCGACACTCATGGTGCATATTTTTTTAATTTGTTAAAAAATATGCAGAATGGGATCAATTGCACCATGTGGTAAGCTGGAGCCTAACCTTGTTTGTTGCCTTTTAAAACCAAAAGAAACAAACAAGGTAATTCCAAGGTAATTATTGCCTGCTTTTACCATTTAGCCGCATAATTACTGAGCCAATACTGAATCACATGTGTGCATCGTAAAATAAACTGCAGCCCAGCATGTTGCTGTACAGTCAGATGCCCTCTGGTAGATAAACAAGAGCCAAATTAGGCCAGCACCAATCTGGATTTGCACTTTTAGAAAAAAGGTTTTATTTGCGTCGTTTCTCTCTTTCTTCATATACCTAACTCATTTATGTAATTGGTATTTATGTTTCCCACACATGAACTCAGTTCTGGTTTGGTCACCTCTGTTTTTGGAACTCTGACTCAGATATGTAAATAATTAAAAAAGCACTTTGCTCAACAGATTTTCAGATTAGACTCCAAGCTGATCACACACAGTTACATAACAAGAAAAGACAGTGTTTATTTTCATAAAACTATTTTACTGCTTTAATTGGGCTTGTTTCTGTTGGACATGTTATAATTCTTGAACATGTTTGGTTTCAAACACAAGGGGGGAAAAGAGGAGACAGATCAAAATTTTTGTTGGAGTGTTTAATCTGAAGTCACTGTTGTTGTCAAACGATCAGAAACAACCTCCAGATTCAGAAACAACCTCCAGATCGATCGACATTGTCTAGCATGATGCAGCACACTTCAGTTATTACAGTCTGGCTATGACTCATGAGCTTCCCACACATTACATTGCATGCACAACTCCAGCACGCCGTTTTCTACTGCACTGGATTCCAATAAGTTACACACTCTTCAGACTCTCTCACAGTATGCGGGTCCCTCGCCCAAAACACACTCTGCACTTCTGCAAGCAGCCCTTTACTTGCAAAAACTCAGATGGGCAAGGAAGAATATGAATATAAGAACTTAAGATTATTGTGCGCGCATTCGTTACTTATCAAAATTTGGGGAAAAAATGTGAAAACATTAAGTGGTTTTACTGCATCGTACATCTTATTTTCTGCACATTTTTGTCTTTGTCTTGATGAGGTTTTAAGTCTCAGTGAAGTTATTTTAATAAGTGAAATAAATAAGGAAAACACATAACATTATGTTTTTAACTGGTGACAGTAATTCCAATTAAACAAACATGATGTTTTCATTGTCGGAAATACTTCAAATGAGTCAATCTACACTCGTAAATAAATTTTAAAAATGATATAATGGCCTAATCTCTGTTTCTGGAGCATTTTGAAGAGTGCAGCCACCAGTGTTTGGGCAAGCAGCAGCTAACAAATTTGACAATTTTTTAGAATCACCCTTTATTGTATATTTTCTAAAGCAAATTGTTGTCTACAGCCAGAACACTGAATGTAGTGAATATTCACACTATTGTGTTTTTAAGAGCAAAGATAATACTGTAAATAATTAAACATAGCAGAATGCAATGTACTGTATATACTGCTTATTGTGAAGTCCATTTGCTGTGTTGATGCTGTTGGAAAAATAAAACAACTCATCAAATTGTTTCAGGCATAAATCGCTGTTTTATTATTAGAGATGACTGAAGCAGTTAGAGTCAAACAATGGCTGTATTTTAAAAGAAAAAATATGCAGCTGTCTAATTTCTCTCTGCAGAGCATTACGCAGAGGGCTTCCAGTAGCGCTTATGCAAGCAGTGGTAAATAAAGTTAATACATTTTTCAATTGTCCTGCGTATAACATGTCAGACAATGAAATGGATTCAGACTGTAGTGTTTTTGCCTTTAAAATGAGTACCATAAATTATTTTAATAAAATTTTATTGTGTCCTTTGTGGGACAATAAAGGCAGTTTCTATTCTATTCTAAAATAGTAAATCACAGTGTATATGCTTCATGTTTTTTACTGTGTAGATTTATAGGTTGTGTCTTGTTTTATTTGTCGTATTGATACACCGGACAAAATACTTTAAAGCCAAAATTATATTTTTTTGTTTGTTTGTTCTGTTGAGTATTTGCAGTCATTTGATCGCTGTAGCGACAGTCCTGACAATCAGGTATCAAATTAAAAAGACAATCCAAGTGCCACTTACATTAATAAAGCTACAGTGTATGATATATTACTAATAACTTGAATAGGAAGCCTGATTTTTAAATTCCTTATGATTAGGCTGCTTGGGTAGTCCGTGATCTTCTGGTACCTCTTAGAGCTGCTGGTTCAGCAGCTTGTCGAGCATGCAGTGGGCAGTGAAAGGTGGTTCTGAATGTAAAACCTCTCTGGGACTAGCAGCCTTTTCTGTAGAAAGGTTCAACTTGTGAAACTGCTTATCAGTAAATGTAAAACTTCCCTGTCACGCCTTATTTTAAGAAGGAGAATCAGGTCTGTGATCATGAATGACTGAGACCTTTTCCAAGTATTGTGTTATGTGTTTATGGATTAATTATTGCTGAACATGAATATTTGCAGTCTAATCTTCGTATTATAATATTTGCTTTTATGTAGACTAAATAAAGTATTGGAAATTTAATTAGGCCACAAATGTTGAAGTCGTTGCAAAAATACATTTAATAAAGGAATTAAATGTAGACATGCAGCTAAATGTTAACCTACTTAGCGTCAGGTTTTAGGCTGCTTGAGGCAGAAGGGGAATTTGTGTTATGTTCTTTCCCTTGGAGACGCAACCAAACATCCTCATAGCGCAGTTATAAAGTGTAAAGAACAGAAACGTTTACAACTGGGTGGTTGAGATATACCCTGTTTACTTTCTCTGTCTTTTGCTTGCATCTACACTGTGTTTTAGGGGCAATCAAAAAGTCTAAGTGTTTAATAATCAATTTACTGCTTCAAAGTTGATTTCTTTTGAAACATTATTAATAAATGCCATCATTTTTAATAGTTAAACCGGTAACTATTTAATCCTTCGAGTTGAGCTGTCCTGGTCCAACTACAAAAATTTTATTTGAAGAATCCTGCTGGTGTACAAATAAATCAGTGTACCAGATAATGAAAGCCATCCCAGCTGTGTGCTATTTAATGACAACCCATGTGGACTCAGCGTCACTCACTGTCATGAGAGAGAAAATTAAAGCCAATTTGACGCTAATCAGCAACAGATTTTCCTCTTGCTCTATCCTACTCTCCCAAGAAATTCCCACGGGGGCTCATGGGTTGACCTTTACACCATCACATAACATTGTATAGTCGTCCAGTCACAGTAAAGCACAGCTGATGACCAATTTCAGCCCTGGCAGGAACAAGTCATTCTTTCCCATATAAGCACACTCCGAGGAGTGCACTCTGGCTGAGTGGCCTTGGTTGAAGCACAACCTAGCATGAGTGTGGTTCATATGGGTGGTTTAATGAGACTGGGGCAGAGAAGAAGGAGCTGATACAAACTGAAACACATGTAGGAGTTAATTTTTAGATTAGCTAATCAGAGAAAATAATTGCACATGCTGACTTCAGAGTGTTTTTCAGTGTTTGTGATGGTGGGCCGCCCCCTCTGTGGCAGCGGGACCCCTGTTGCTCTTTCAGTATTGGACTGACTGTACATGCTGTGTGTGTGAGTGGGTCTTTCATCTGTAAGTGAAGCTGATGAGAGTGGCTTTGCATTAGGTATCTTGTTGTGCAAGCCGCTTGACTTTTGTAACAATGAGCAGCGAGCTTTACTGGAAAAGTAAAAAGCTAATTTATCATAAAACTTTGTGTCTCCCCATCCACAAAAAAATGTTTTGGAACAGTTTCTGCAAATATATAAACAGTGTAATATTTATTTTATGCTTTTCTTCAAATTTAAGAGAAAAAGGTATAAAGTGGTGTGAAGAGAGAAATAAAAAAATAGGGTAGTATCAAAATAATCATAATTCTTTTGAAAGTGTCCCATTTGTGCTCTTAAATTGTTCTTACTTTGTTGAAATTAGATATCAATAATCAGAGAGAGGAGAAAAAAAGCCTTCTTAAAAGGAAAAAGAAGAAGAAGCATTGGGAATGGAGTCCTAAAGCTGAAATCCCAGCCATATGTTTGTGATTGTCATTTATTGTCTCTGCCGTGGGAAAAACGAATGTGCCTTTTCACTGCCGCTGCAGCCTGAGCGGGGACTGGAGGAGGGAAACTCTTTACCTTACAGCGCTTCATGTTTACTTTTTACTGCACTGTCAAAATGCAAATGCACTATTCCCCGTAATGGTGCAATAAAATGTTGTTATTTAATATTTACAAATAAAGAATATATATATAAAATTTTTATGACAAATCATTTCCATAGAGATGACAGTGAAAAATAAACCACAATAAATAGAGGAATGTCTTTAAAAACAAAATAATTATAACTCTATGGGCAGTGGTATTTAGCACTAGAACCAAAACCTGAACATAATTTATTTGTTTTGTTTGAGAAGGTTGTGAAATGAAAAGAATTTGAATTACGATCATTCAAATTCACAGTAAGACAAACCATGAATCTCACATTGAAGTTTTCAGATTGGAACCTTGAATTTATTTTTAAAAAAACTGCTTATTTTAAGAAACTTATTTTTATAAACTAAAAATAATTATTTTAATTATATTTATTGTTATTTTGAACATTACACATAATGACCATAAAAGCATATTTAAAATGTGCTAATTTTATGTCTTTTCTATTTATATAACAACACATTTACATGCAAAAATAGGACAAAGATAAGTGAATATAATTTCTACTATTTAAAATATATATATATAAAAAGTTCAAGTTTTGGTGTTCTCCCCGGTTTCAGTTTTTTTGTGTGTTTGTTTGTCTATTTCTTCTCTGACTTGGAAAAACTCTTTCGAAAGTAAACAAATAATATATGTATTTTCTTTAAAGCTGTTTTTAATAAGTCAAACCTACGTGTGCATTCAGTTTTATTTCAAAAAAGGTTGAACACACATGCTCCACTGCAAGTCTTTATTCAAGACAGAACGAAATACTATAACTTATTAATCACACAGAAAGATAAATGAGCATGTTTTCCTTTCGCTACATTCCTAAAAGACTCCTGTGTTCAAAGTTTCTGTCTCATCTTCTCAGGTTTCTAATGATTTCCCTTCACAGTGGACGCTGAGCAGGTCAGCTCTCTGGGTTCGGAGGAAGACGATGAGGTGGGCTTGTGGAGCCTGGAGCCCCAGGACTGCCACGAGAGCCTGGACAAGACGAGCCTGACACCCAGCGAGGTGACGGAGGAGCCCAGCAGCCCTGCCCACTCCACCCGGCCGCTCGGCCTCAGCCCTGGCAGCAGGATCTGCTGGGGCCAGGTGGAGCCAGAGGCCCCGGCTGAGGAGGACGCCACCTACGCATCCGCCGACAGGGAGGGGGACCAAGAACCACTGAGGATGTACTGTAAGTCCTAAGCTGTAGCAAAATGGCTCTACTGTATGTGTAAACAAGTTAGTGTTTTTTCTGATGCAACAAAGGGCCATTCTCACCTTCATATCAACTCCTTTTGAAACCATGCCTTCCCTACGAGTTGTTGCTTTTTCACTTTTCTCTTTGAAAAGGCTTCTTTCTGAAAGCATGACAAAAGAACTCATCCCACACAAAGTCACCATATTTCCATGCATCAAAGAGGTGACGTTACGGTACTGAAATCAGCACTACACAATGTGAGGCTTTCTCTTTTATTTAGCGCAGATCAAAGGCTCTCACTCGGCTTGCCTACTAACAATCACTTAGCTCCCTCGCCTTGTGTGATTTGGTCCTGCCTGATGAAGGCGAAGCTGAGTTTTTACAACACTCAACCACACAGGCTCTTCCCTTCACCACATAAAAATGGCTCAAAATATGCCAACATCTGCAAACATTTGAAAAATCTTCCTCAAAGTCACCATGGGGAGAGTTGATTGGCTTGAGCCATGATAGGAGGCGCCCTTGCTTCTCCACGAACATCAGTGGCTTTGTGTCTCTGCCCGCCTGTCACTGCACTAAAGGGTACGAGTGAGAAGGAATTCTTTAAATCTAAGTTGATATCTGGCCAACAAGCTTCATGACTTTAATATTTCATCTGTCAATCTTTATGTAAACAATTCAATCCCGATAGATTCACTTGCACAGTGGCGTTTTTGTGATTTAGCCTCACGCACACTCACAAGATTGCTTTTGCTCATGCATGCATGAACAAAGCATGGAAACTCACGCAAACACTGAGCGAACACTTTAAAGAGTATAACAAATTAATGGAAAACACAACTGCACCCAAAGCTCAGTCATACTTAATCAACAAGAACGCTGACTTCAGAAACCTTTGTAGTTCAGCCACAAGTGAAAATAGTACAGTGGTGTTGCAAAAGTTTTCACAGACCCCTGGAGTTTCTCCCATTTTGTCACAAAGCAGCCAGAAAGTTCAATATTTTCATAGGATTTATGTGACAGATTATCACAAAGTGTCACATTACTGTAGAAAACATAGCTTTCTTACATTTTTTGCAAATAATAAAACAATATGCATTTTTATTCAGCGTTACTCTGAAACCCTTAGATAAAATACAGTGAGAACTACTGCCTTTAAAAATAAGCTAATTAGTAGAAATAGCCCAGTTCTGTAAAAGCATCAGCGGTTTAGTTGGTGAACAAAGAGCAAGATCAATACCAAGAACACAGCAGAACGAGTTCCCAAACCAGGTCTTTATGAAAGAGCATCTAGAATAAAGAATTTTTAAAAGGAAGCCATACGGAGTTATGTTTAAAGTTTTAAACAACCCATTCAGGGGACAAATGAAATCTGTGTAAGGAACTGCTCTGGTTGGATGAAACCAAAATTGAACTTTTTAGCCTGCAAACAATACAGTCTGTGATTAAAAACAAACACTCCCCACTGTGAACCCTGGGGATGGCAGCATCATGCTGTGGGGATAATTTTCTTTAGTAGGTACAGGGAAGCTGGTCAGACATTATAGGAAAATGCAACACAATTCTGGAAGAAAACAGGTTAGAAGCTACATAAGATGACGCAGAGGTTCACGGTCCAGCAGGAGAACAAACAAACAGAACTACAATGAAAGTCCAGATATATATCCATTTGAGAATTTGTGAAAATACTTAATTGCCCGTTTCCAACTTAAGCCACCTTATAAGGAAGAACATTTTAAAAATTCAGTCTTTAGATGTACAAATCTGACTCATCCTATAGACTTGCAGCTGTAATTACAGTAAAAGTGATTCTGCAGCGTATTGGAACAGGGGAACTATAAAAGCAATGCATCCCACAATTAAAATTTTGTTGTAAAATACATTTAAAACCCTTTGGTTAAGAACTTGTACTCCAAGAACCAAGACCAATAGACCGACTTTCAGCAAAGCAGTTGCATTTAGCAAAGTTGTTCCTTTTTCTGACAGGTAAGAACTCTGTCGCCCAGAATGCTTTTGAGGATCTGGCCCATTATGAATTTGTGGCTCAGCTGAGGAAGGCCTCAACCTCAGCCGGTGTGTTGGACCACCTGAACCATAACGGCACGTCGGCTGTTTACCCTCCGAGCAGCAGGCACGATGAGCTCCCGCCTGCCATCTGGTCGCCAGGAGCTCAGCACTGCTCACCTGAAGGAGCAGGTACGCTGACAGAGAAAGCTGCGGCGATGCTAAATTAAACATTTTTAACAGTAGATGTCAGTGGTTTCTTTTAAAAATTTTGTTGTCTAAAAAGAAAAAAAAAAAAAAGGCAGTCACAGGCTGATAGAAAACTGTTGTGTTAATGCAACTATCTGATCGTAAATGCTTATGCAATTCTGAGAAAACGGAAAAACCAAACGAGTGTTTTTTTTACATGTTGCGTTGTTTATTGCTTCTGATTTACTAAGGAACTTATCAGGTACTAGAAAATTGACTCATTCAAATGGAAGCCATTACTTAATTTAGCTACTATTTTTTTCTCTTAATTCTATATGAAGCACATCACATTTATATTTGGTATTGTGCCATACCATGCTAACTTACAGTCCAATATCTTGTCTACAAAGAACACAAAATATATGATTAATGTTCAGTTTCTCCATGAAGAATAGATGGGAGGTCAGAGATATCTTCACATACATTACTCTGCTCACACCTATAGCACATTAATGAAATATTTATTTTTGATTCACAAGCTGTGCTCTGAACACAAAACATAACATGCAAAAGCAAACTGTGTTTAATCGCTTCAAGATTTGAGTTAAAAACAACCCCTGGTGCTAAGAAGAGAAATTTATATCCAGATTACTGTGCTTGGGGGCAATGATGTCATTTAATTTTAGATGTTTAATGATGTATATAAACTGTTCTTTTTACTAAAATGTTTGTGAATTTCAAAGACAATAATTAGGTTCACAAGTTTGAATTTGTTGTGTTTTTTATTTAATCCACGCAGGATTTGAAGATGATTAATTATCATATTGTTTATCATTAACTCTGGAAAACAATATTGTAGTAATAGTGATTTGTGGTTATAACTCTTAATTGGTGATGTTTGCAAACCCCAAGGACTGACAATAGGGTTGGAATTAATACTGTTGGTTTCCTGACATCATGAAGAAATATCCGTGTTCAGAGAATATAATTATATACAATTATTCTATGCTGTATTGCAGCACAATTGCACTACTTAATAAAACTGTTGTATTTAAGTGAGTTACACAGATTTTCAGCTGGATTCATTCTCTCCAGAAGTTGCTCCTTAGAAAAAACTGTTTTGGTGTGTTTAAAGTTCATTAATTTGTCTTTCTAATATTTTCCTTATTTTTAAACCATTGAGTTAATTGTGTGTTTCTTTACCTTACCTCAGCTTCACTACTTTTTATACCTTTAACAAAATGGAGTTGGATTGTATATCTGTATCAGAAAATGTTATCTGACATCAATTTATTTAACAGATAAATTGATTACTCTAAAATAATTATTATTAATAATAATTGATTAGTAATTTCTTAAGCAATTGTTGGCTGTTTCAATCACAAACATCCTTTAACATATTAGTCACACTGAGTTGGATGCTGGCCTCATCATGCTGTTTTTGTGGCTGACAAGTATTACTGTAAAGCTCAGCTGAAATAGGTGGGTGCTGTGAGTAAAGCCCCCACTTACTAGTGAACTAAAACTTCAAACCAAACGTTTCTCACTGGCCAGATCATAGCGGAGCTATGAGCAATCTGTGTTTAATTTTATATCTTTCACAGTGTCATATGTTAGCTGAATGCAAAGTCATCATTAAAAGCAGAACATATTAATGTTGGTCCAGAAAAATAAATGTTGGTCACAGTGAAGTATTTACAGCCCTAACTGTTTTTTACACTCTGTCACTTCACAACAACAAATTTCAATGTATTGTATTATTGATTGTTATATGAAATTGTGAATTAGATGAAAAAATAATCTGTTGATTTTTTTAAACATAAAAATCTGAAAAGTTGTTCATTTGTAGAATTCTTACATATAGTTCGAGGAATGTATGTGTCAGATAAAACATACAGAAGAAATGCTCTGGTCAGATAAGACAACAGCTGGAGGTTTATGAGTTACATGCAAAAAGCCCGGTTGCAGAAAAATAACTCTGCACACCACTTTGAATGCACCTCCTTAATGAAATGTGGTGATGGCAGCATCACTCTGTTCATGGTTGAAGGAAGGACAGGTGGAGGTAAGTACAAATCTAAATAAAGAAAACCTGTTAAAGGCAACAAAAGACATGAGACTGGGGTGTGGGTTCATCTTTGAGTCAGACAAACAGCCAGTGCTGCAATAAAATGCTTTAGATCAAAGCATATTGGTCGAGTCGAAGTCAAAACACCTCAGAATTTGTGACAAGACTTGAAAATTACTATTATTTGGAATCTCCATGCATTCGAGAAGAGGAGCTATTTTACTGAGAAGAATGGCCAGAATTAGTCTCATCCTGTGCAAAGCCAGTAGAGACATACTAGTAGAGGTGTTAAGCTTTGCAGCAGTAGGATGTAATATTTACTCAGAGATGCAATATTTGTTACATTGTTTATTCCTTTTAAATAAATAAAAATCATGTACATACACATAACTTTTACTTCCACTTCACAATTATGCACCACTTTATCTGGATTCACTATATAAAATCCCAATGAAATACATTGAAATTTATGGCTGAAAGGTTTGGACAGATTAAATGGGGACTAATACTTTTGCAAGGGATTGTATATCTAAAATCTGTGACAGCTGTGAGGATATGAAGAAGTTTCTCTGCTGCTCATTTCATCTAACCACAACCTTAACAGCTCTGCATCTTGAAATAATGCTAAAAATGCACATTAAAGCAAAACAAAAAGAAGAGAAGAAAGGAAACAGAGAGAGGAGCCCCGAGACCACAGGACTGTAGCCTAGAGAATATCATTGTTAGACATTTAGGACTTGTTTGAAAGGGCCAGCATTTATGATACCTAGAGTATTAAAAAGAATTGCCATTTTGATATAACATCTTTCATACACATCCTTATGGTGCCTTGATTTTGAATGATTAAATTGAAATATCGCGTAATGCCTATATTTCATTTTTAGCCCATATTGTGAAAAAAGCCGTTATCAAGGGAAAAAAAAAGAAGAAAATAAGTCAGTTGGTGAAAAGGCAATAAAAAACCCCAAAGAACGATAGTTATGTTTAATGCACATGTGAAATGTTAATCTGTGCGCTTAAAATGCCGTCTCTCTCCGGACTGCAGATGAAGACCGGAGCCAGCAGGCCTGTCCGTTCTGCCACAGGATGTATCCGCGAGGAGCCTCTTTGAGAGACCATGTCAAATACTGCCAGGAGAGGGAGGGGGGTCACATGGTCTGTCCGCTCTGTGGATACACTGCCACCCTTAGGTCACAGATGGAGCGGCACCTCGCACTTCACAACCAAATCCAGGACAAGGTGATACACACACACGCACACGCCTGCACACAAATAATCTTAAAGTCTTGAACACCAGTGAAGCATCTCACAGTTTCCGCATGTTGTAGTGATTTTGTGCATTTTGTTTATATTTTATAAATCCTTACATAGTCTAAAACTGATCACATGTTCCTGTCATCCTAGAGTGCCATCGGTTTGGACCAAAGCATGGAGACGAGGAAGTTCAAATGTCTGGAGTGTGGGAAAGCATTCAAGTACAAACACCACCTCAAAGAGCATCTTCGCATCCACAGTGGTGAGCTACAAAATAAGATCAAAACATCTCCACTCGCCCTTCATTTCGCCATTGTTTCCACTGAACTGCTAACCGTTACTTACTGCCAGAATTATATGGTATGAAATTATAACCAAATGGATGTGTAATAGGAATGAGCTTTACGTGATTCACGGCAGGACAAGATAATTACGGAAAAAAGATTATACCCCACTCTGAAGGTATTTTCAACTCACTCTTTGGCATCTCTGTGTTTAGGTGAGAAGCCGTATGAGTGCTCCAACTGCAAGAAGCGTTTCTCCCACTCTGGCTCCTACAGCTCTCATTTAAGCAGCAAAAAGTGCCTCGGTGTGGGAGGGCATGTCGGGGGAAACATGGGGAGTGGCAGCGTAGCATTTAACGGACACAGTCAAAGCGCCTACCACCACTCACTTCCAGCATCTCCCTCTGCTGGTGGGGGTAGATCCAGTAATGACCACAGCTCGCTGTTAGCTTTACAAAACCAGGACAGTATCAGGTCCTTGGGTCACTTACCAGCAGATTCTCACCAGCAATCCCTGCAGGATTTCCATCAGAGCTTCCCTGGCACGTCTGATCCAGGTAGACTGTGGGATCGTTCACCGGAGCTGTCTCTGAGGAGCGGTATCATTAAAGGGACGACCCTGTTGCCTTATCTTCACTCTGGCACCAAGTTTGACCAAATGCTGCAGGAGATGCTTCACAGAGATGTAAAGATAGAGCAAGACAAGGAAGAGGTAGAGGAGAGGAGGGTGGTCTATAATGGAAGAGGGCTTGAGAGGAAGATATCGCCCGACAGGAGAAGAGAAGTGAGATCAGGTGAATCAGAAAGAGGTGCATTTGGGGTGATGTGTCGTTGGTGCTTGCAGCCCTTTCCAAACATGGCCGTTCTTCTACAGCATGAACACAGCCTCTGTAAGATAAACAGAGAAGCAGTGGAAGCTACTGACAGTTTTCGAAGGAAAGACCTCTCCTCGCCACCTTTATTCTTCCCCAGATCGGCTCTCCATGCAGAAAACACCAAACCAAGTGAAGTAACTAATGGATTTTCCGGAAACAAGTCCCCTTCACAGAAGCCAAGCTGCCAATCTGTCCCACAGCAACTTTTAGTGGCAATGCCGTCTCCTCCTCGCCATGATGCACTGTCTTCTCGCATGTACCTGTCCAGCCAGGATAAAGGTAGTCCAAGCCATCAGTCCCCAGGGATGTCATCCCCTAGAGGCAGGAAAAGAGTTCCCTCTTCAGGCTTCAATTCTCCTGTCTGCATTGACATCACTAGCGGTCCACCTGAAACCTTGTCTCCTCAAAAAGAAACTAGCAGTCCATGGTCCACACAGAACGAACCACTGGACCTCTCTCTACCGAAGCAGCTGTCAGAGCAAAATAGAAGAAATAAAACTCTTAATGGGATCTCAGGGAGAGGAGAACGGAGAGAGCTTAGGACCCAACTAAGCAGACCAAGTCCAACTTCACATATGCCCCTTCAGCAGTACCCCATGCTCAGCAGCACTGGTGCTCCAGTGTTTGCAGGCTCAGTATTCAATGGGTTTAACATATTCAGCCAAACTGGAGTAGGTCTTCCACTTCATGAGGGCATGATACCAACTCCGTACAGCAGTCAGGCAACTAACAGTCCTAGGTTTCTCTCTCCTATGGCCTACATGATGGAGGCCAATGCAGAAGCTGTGCTGAAAAAGATCTACCAGGAGAGGCAAAGTTTTATGGTGAGAATGTCTTTCTTTTCATTGAAATGTGAAAAATATGCTCAAAATGCATATTGTATTTCATTCCAAACCAAAAAAGCATATGTATAAATAATATTGTCATGCTGTATAATTGTTATTTATCCAGGGTGAGGTGTTAAACCGTAGTTCTCTGGACTATCTCTCTTTAACTGATGAGGGGTTTGAAGGAGATGGAGGACCAGGCAGGAAGAGGCTAAAGAAAACAGAAGAAGGACTTTATGCTTGTGACATCTGTGAAAAAACCTTCCAGAAGAGCAGTTCTCTTCTCCGACACAAATATGAGCACACAGGTCTGTAGCACAAACTGCATTTGTAAAGTCACCGGTGAAAAGAAAACTTCAATGACTTATCATTCAAGTCATTAGAAAAATGATCTATCCCTTTCCTACTTCCATTTTAATTCAAGTAAGAAAACAGCTGCCAGATGTTGTTATTTAATAAACTTGGTCATCATTAAGCATGTCCTACTCTTTAAAAGCAGGAAATTTGGCACTTTGCTGGTCTGGAGCATCTTGGTTCAAAATTTTATCCCAAATCATGTCATGTTCAGAGAAATTAGAAAAAAACAATATCTCTATTTTAGCCTCACATGTTAGATATTAAAATTAGTAGAAGTACAATTACCAAAAAAAAGAATGACAAAAAGTATCTTGTTTGGAGAAGGAATTTTGGAATCTTCAAAAATATATATGACAGTATAAATCAGATATGCAAATTTGCATCTAATTTTACCGTAAGAAATCTTAAAAAAAAGTGTTTTGAGCAGACCAGACCTTCTTCCTATCAAAAAAAACCACTGGTATGATTATATGGGCCACTTTTAAAAACACAAAAATTTGTACCAAACCACATCCACCCATGTTGTACCGCTCAGTGGAAACGCGGCCTAAGTAAACATGTTAAGCAAAAACCAAAGTTATATCAGCACAAACTCTCTATACCAACTATTAAGCATAGTGGTGGATGGGTGATGATTTGGGCTTGTTGCACAATCCTGCAGTCATTGAGTTGATCATTAACTCCTCTGAGATAAAGTTTAAAGCTTCTGTCTAATCTCCAACAGAATGGTTGAAAATCTTTATCTATAGTTATCACAAGTAAAAATTTTGTTTTAGGGTATAGTTTGTTTTTTTATGTGATTGTAGGTAAAATTTCATATCTGCTTTAGATTATTACAATACTTATTTAAAATTGCAGAAAGAACTGTTTTACATTTTCGGAACTTTGCTCTGTTAATTGTTAACAAAGAAGAGAAATACTTGACTAAATCTGCAACTTCACCAAACAGCTGTTTAGTTTAATAAAACAAAACCAAAATAGAAAAGGCAGCATTGTTTACAGGTGCTTTTACTTCTAAAGTCCAAGAATAGCCAAGATATATTTAATTTATTTCTAAATAGTTGTATGCATCATAAGCCAGCTCATAACCCATGCATGAAACCACAAGTGGGTAGAGAGCTTAAGTATGTGTTTATGCTTTATGTAACAGCCTGACTGGCAAATAGTCCAAAGTTTGATGTTACACCAATATCAGCAGAGATTTTACAAATTGTTTCAGAAAGTGTTTTTCACTAAAAACTACTTTACTTTACTTTATTCAAAAAAACTAAAGGTTCAGCCCTTTACTTGTTTTGAAAAAGTTAATGCACCCATTCTTTTTTAAACAGAGGCAACTCCTTTGTATTGTTTCAGGCAAACGTCCTCATGAGTGCAAGATCTGCAACAAGGCCTTCAAACACAAGCACCACCTGATCGAGCACAGCCGGCTGCACTCTGGAGAGAAACCCTACCAATGTGACAAGTGCGGCAAACGCTTCTCCCACTCAGGCTCTTACTCCCAGCACATGAACCACCGCTACGCGTACTGCAGCAAAGACCAGGATCTGGACCAGGATCATGAGGACATGCCTCTCACCCCGGGAGCTGGCAGCAGTCTGGTAGGCAGCCTAGGTGAAGACAAATCTCTGTCTGCAGACGACCCACACATGGCCCACTCCTTCCTTAGTGACTCCAGCCTGGATGGAGCTGCGGACACTCTGAAAGAGGGGGAGGAAGAGGAGGAAAGAGTTAGGAAAATACATGAAGGTCTGTTGGAAGAAGCAGAGGAGCTGGAAAGTAGCCCCAATGAAGGGTCGCCCACCGGGGAGAGTGAATTGCAAAATAAGCTTATTAACTGTGAAACAGGAAATCATATTAACGACACAGAGAACCAAATGTGGGACAGAGACACCGAGGACCAGAATGGAGGCTTGGATAAATGTGAAATGAACATGGATTTAACAGAATTACCTAGAATATTAATTTAACATGACCTTAACAAGCTTTAAGACTTTTAATTTTATATATTCCTACATAGAGTGTTTTTCTTGTTTTTCATGACAGAATGCACAAAACACCAATGATTTTGTGGCCTTAAATGGATGAAGCCATGCCAGTTATATTTGTGTCAATGCAAATGACAGTATTTTATCATGTTCAATAGACTTCAGTTACTTACAGTGTTATTCCAATTGTGTTTTTTTGTTTGTTTGTTGTTTTTTTTTAACCCAAATGGGTTAACTGAACTAAAGTTACGTCACATATTCGGATGTGGCATTACATAAATCTTCAATGCTTGCTGCTCCCTTTTGCACATTAAGTAATACTCGTACATACATGTTTTTAACCTTAAAACAAAAGTTTTCTGTCTGTAACAGTTATGTTGGTGTTCATTTAATGTCTGACCAAAGCTTGAAAAAATAATTTCTGCTCTTAATAAGTGCACAAAACATTTTCTATCTTCTGCTATTTTATGTGAGATCCCACATTTTTGTTGTGACATATAGTGTTTGCTTCAATCAAATTGTGTGATTATATATACTGAAGCTGACTACCTTGTTTGCTGTGAAATCCCAAAAAAAAAATAACTTATTGCCAGGTGAACAACGGTTCTCCGTGGCCTCAGTCAGTCATCTGTTAAATGTTATAAACATGCAGCAAAAAAGAGGAACAACTGGAAGGTAGCTGTTTATTCATGCTTCAAACAAAAAGCAGTGGCCTGCACCTTTGTAAGCATTTGCCTTACTGGGAAGACAGTCATTTCTGCATCTTTGCATAAGATGTTAACGGGGGCAAAAGATAAACATAGTGTCCGGGGGTTTTTCCCCTTCAGGCATCAGATACCTTTTGGAACGTTTTACCGTTTGTTTGATTATCACAAATCCATCAGGTCCAAAGACATCTGCAATTTCTTGTAATAATTTGCATGCGCTCCGGCCTATTTTTGCAGTAACAGAGCATTAACCTGTCAAACACTTAAGCTTTTTGACGAGGTGTGGCAAGAGGGTCAAGATTCAGGGCGCATAGATCAGTTTTAAACTTCCTCTTTCTGACTGCGGTGTAGTCAACGTGAAAAGTGCCTCAGATGTACTCAGACAACTGTGAGTAATCCGAAAAAGCCTTCGTACGATGAGACTTTGCAGACAGTGGTGCATGAGGTGTGACTAAGCTTGCAGCGCTCATGCATACTGCGTGCCAAAGATACTTCTTGTTAATATATGTGTGTGCGTACGTATCACCAAAGACATGCATATGTGACACACCAACTGCTATGCTATCCTTGCATAGTTCCTCACCTGTTATCTTGTAGCAAAAGAACAGGCAAATACAAGTTTCACATTCACTCAGTTGCTGCACACCTTTCTATGGGTTTCTTTGTAAAAGGTATTTTTTTCACATCCATGCAAGTTTTATATAAACTTTTTATATGTATATATTTTCATTTTTGTAACAGAAATATACAGAATTTGTCTTGAAATTCTTGTGTTTCATTTATTTTTCTAATTAAAAATGACAGTTTTTGCACAATTTGTCCTGATTTGTGATTTAAGATCCAGATGTTATAGAGGGAGACGATCTTAAAAGCATAAATTAGACTTTTACAACTTTTTCCCCTTTAAATTCTATTCAGGAGTGGAGCCCTTGTCTGAAATTGAGGTAACTGTAAAAAAGCAACAGATAATGCAGGTCAAAATCAAAGTCTGCAGCTTAAATTTTATTTTATAAAATGAATATTTATAAGGTGATTTATCCTGTGAGGTGCAGAAAGTCAGGAGAATTGTCTGAGAGGAAGCACCATAGAGTTAACACACTGACATCCTGTCAAGTAATTTAAGAACATTCTTAGGTGTGTTCAGTCTTTTTGTGATTTGCCATAGTGACTGCTCATGACAGAAACTGTAATTTCGGACAGGGCATTGTTACAGTGATGTGCACAGGCATGCATTAGCGTGCTTCTTCCAAAAGCTGTGCCACCAAAATACTTGATGGTTTTACAAAACACACTTTGCACCACATAATCAGTTCATGCATTACTATGATGTTGCTGTCAAAACCTTGCCTGCCCACCAAACCTTACAGCCTGTGTGTAGTTCATTACACTTAAATAATTTTTTTGTACCTAACAAGTCATCTCTATTTAATGTCATACATATGAGAGATGAAAGTCGAAATGGTGATATACAGTCAAGTTACAGCTGCAGTCAAACATTCTCTCCTTTATTTAGCTAAGACACTAAAAAACAGTGATGCCTGAAGCTACGTATTGTGGCCAAACATGCAGGAGGATTATTTAGAGAGGCTGATGCTTACTGATTAATTGTCTACTGAATTTGCATTAATCTTTTGACAACAGCAGATTTTTTTGTACTGATTGACACATAAAAAAGTAAAAACTGCTGAAATAGAAATAATTTTCTTACTTGATGGGACTTTATCTTCACCAGATAAATCTGTAGTCTGGTCTTTACCCGTTTACGTCATCTGAAGCAATAGTGATGATAGCATGACTCTTTTTTGGGGTTGCCAATAAGCTGCCACATATCCATGAAATATATTCCTATTAAAAAGAAAGTTTTTTAATAAAGGAAACAGTTACTATATAAAGCACAATCAAAATTCATAAGATGCTGTTCTGATGACACATCATATCCCTATATGGCACCCACTTCCTCAAAAGAGTTTTTGTGGTCAAAAAGTTATTATAACATTAATTATCTGATTTGTAAAGTGATAGAACGACTAATTATGATTTATTTATATTTTAACATGGTAGGTTTCATACCTTTCAAATATATTTTCCCATTAAAAGACAAAGTTGATATAAATTTTGTTTATTTTTAAAGTTACGTCACTGAATAATCTGAAAAATCTATGAAATAGTCCTCAAAACACCAATAAAATCAAATGCTTTTTTCAGTTTTCAAAACAACTCTGACATTTGTATGAGACAGGCTGAAGCTGCGCTGTGACCTCAGCCCAGTCAGTTTCCCATCACTGAAAGCAGTAAACCATCAGCGATCACCAGGGAGTTCTTACTTGCATTGTGTTTTGTGGCTCTGTCTATTTGCATGATGATTCAGCAATGATGACTAAATTTCTCTTGTAAACCTGTGTGTGGTATCTTTTGATATTTGATATGCTGAGTTTTAGGTTAATGACAGGTTAAAGGAGAAAACAAATAAATTGTAGCCTCGTCTTGCTGCAATGGGTGACGTGGATCAGATGCACTTACTTTATGCATCACCAGGGTTTAGTGAACTGTACAAGTACAATCCTTTTATTTGCAGCACTTTTCTGGTGGAAAAATTCCAGTTGTATGAGCAACATGCAGTCTGAATGAGCACAAGTTTAAGTTTCATTTCTCAGCAACATCTGTGAAATACAGTGAAAATTAAATTAGTTTGGAGAGACATTCAGTTAAAAAACATGTAACATATGTAAACATTTCACAGCCCTCTGATTTACCAGTTCCACAACTTTTCTAAATATTCCAGACCAAAAAACATTTTGTTTTAGTGATACAAAAATCAAATTAACTGCCCACAGATGCAAAAATGAAGGGTTCAAACAAGTGTCTAAATTGGGTAGTAAGCAAATTTCTCCAGATGTCTGCAAAGCGGCTGCTGCTTTATTCGCATGTATTGACCCACAAGACATATTTTGGTGTTGCATAGTTTTAGAGGTATGAATTTCGGGGATAATATTATAAAAATCTAATTTTACCAAATAAAGTGTTTATTAGAAAGAAACCGTGTTTGGTGTATTTTTAGTGGGTGATTAGTAACTTATTTTCCTCTAAAGTGAAATAAAAAACATGACAGAGCTCATTTTGCAGCGGTTTCATACCACAACGCTTTATTAACAGAAAGGAGCCCCCTGTCTGACAGTTTGGAACAAGAACAAAACATACAGCAGAAATCATTCATGAAATATTGAATACATCAGTGTTGTTAGGCGGGCACATTTCTCTTAGACTATAAACTGAATGCAAACCTCTAATATAATGTAAGGAGCCTCTGGTGCAGTGCCGTCAAAATTTATGAAAAAAAAAAACCCTAATTGAAGGGCGTGCATATAAACTCTGATATAAACCGTGCACACATCATATGGATAAAATAAACAACAGCGGTTTGTCTGTTTAAGATGAAAATATTTAAGCCAATCAAATTTAAGGACATTTTTGGGAGTTAACAGGCATGAAGCTACGACAACTCTTCATCAGTCAAACGCAGTTTTAGTCTCTTTCAATCAACTCACCAGACTTCAAATGATACAAACACACAAATGAAGAAACACTTTTAATAAAAACTTAACCCACTCCCTCCCCTGCAGTGCCTCCTTTCGGCTCTTTTTTGTCTTCTGCCAAACCCACAGTCAATATAAAATTACCCAAGCCACAGAGCGAGAGGGTTTGAGGGGGAAAATCCACATTTTTAAAACATATGCATTTCCAGTTCCCCTTTTGTTCTGTTATTAAAAGCAGCACTCGCACCAATCACAGGGGACAACTCTGCCTGCCGAGTCTCCAAGGCCCACATACCTCCACACGCCTCCGCTATCTCTGCACGCAAACCAGCCACTTGCAACAAACAACCTTACACGGACATCCTGAGTGAATCTCAGACAACACATCAAATTTGCTCGTTTTTATTGGAAGAGAGCTGATAATTAGGATGGAGAAACATGAACAAAATTCTCTCATTCTTATTAGTTTGTATTCAACT
This sequence comes from Xiphophorus couchianus, assembly GCF_001444195.1. Classification (NCBI taxonomy): domain Eukaryota; kingdom Metazoa; phylum Chordata; class Actinopteri; order Cyprinodontiformes; family Poeciliidae; genus Xiphophorus; species Xiphophorus couchianus. The sequence continues at coordinate 10,735,575 of NC_040247.1, forward strand.
AGTACAGAAAGTTCAGGTTACACACTCTATATAAAGTGTTTCTAAGGGATAGACAGAAATGTAGCTATTTACATTTAACTTAATACGAGGAGTTTGTACTAATAAAATAGATTTATATTTGTACAAGAAAAGCTCTGAAGGTTCACACTAAAAATACTAAAAAGGAACATTTATGGCCCAATTGGCACATTCATCCATTCACTGAAAATTACACTAATCTTTAGAAACACTTTCAAAACTATTCCAAATTCTCCTTCTAAGCAATACACAGATTAATCTTCATGCAAATGCACTTTTTTCCAGTACGCAGTAAATCCACGCCAGTGCTGTGGGTGGGGTCTTATCTGTCCGTTCTGCAAGACAAACCGGTGCTTTTCACAGTGAGATGGTTCTGCTAAGTTCTGTTTCAGAGCAACGTTAAGACACGTCCCTCCTTGTGTTGCCTGATGATTTTCTTGCTGGAGGAGATTTATCAGCTTTATGGGTTTTTTGTTCACACCGATCGAGTCTGAAGCATCAACTAGAAGCGACTAGGAGGCGTCTGTTCCAGCTCTGCGCTGCCCTGGGGCTGGGCTCCACATCTGCGCTCAAAGGCACAAGCATTGCAGCTAAAATTGGCTTGTTTTACTATTATTGTTTTAACATGGCTTTTTATGGAGGCCAGATGTCATGATTAGCAGCTTTCTGTCCTGGTTCTTTGTACCCCACAATTATCTTTTGATGTGAAATCCATTTTACACCATATGAGTCTACAGGCCATTGCTGCAATGCTTCTGCTTCAGTCTCATTTAGGAGGTTGGGGAAGGCGTCCGTGGGGGGTGAAGGCGGCTGCACTGCCGCCACCTCCTGGCCTGAAAAGATCAAGAGAGACCTCTTGTTCCGAAGATGTGGTCAAACTCGCTCAGGATTAGCTCCACTGCCTGGTTCTGGTAAATCATGTTCACCGCCATGTTGCCATTATCACACTCTGGGCGCATCAGGGTCGGCCCAAACACAATGCCGATGTTCTGGGTGGTCATTCTGTTGGTGTCGGACTGTTCCAGCACTCTGCAGAAAATATAAAAGTTAAAAATGCGTATACATTTGTCGAATACGCACCACCTTTAGTAATAAACCTAAAAGGCAAATGGTTGAAATTGTTCTGGAAGGAGAATGTAAAATTGATCCACCATGTGAAGAGGCAGTCTAAGACAATTAATCACTTTTACTCAATCTGAAATAAAGAATCAAGCTTAATTTATCCACAACATTTAAACTTTCTTTAAGGTTTATTGGACCTTGGCTGTCAGAAACCTGTTTCAGTAAAACACATTTTCAAATGGAAATGTTTTCTTTATTGAGTAAATCCAGAACAATTAATGATTTGGACAAGAAAAGATTACTAAGCACAAAAGGAAGAATAGTTTAAAGACATGCTTTTCAGATTATCTACAGCACACAGTATTTTATACCTTCAAATCTGGACTTCCCTAGACTCATTTCTAACACTTGCAGCTTAGTTATTACTTAATTTACATTCAGCTCTGAAATATCTTTTTAGCAAATATTACCTTTAGTAGCCTGCTAATTTTCTATTTATTCCTTGCTCTCCATGTGTCTCATTTTGTTCTCCATTTATGAGGCTAAGGGTATCTTTACCTGACAAACTAACTACCTATCAATTACCACTTATTCACATATCATGTAGTCCTTTTTTTATTGCATGTTTACTTTTTACTTAACTACTAATTCTCTCATCACTGATGACATTTGATTTAATTATTTCTGAATTGCTTATTTACTATTTCCACTTATTCAACTCTTACTTTCTACTTCCAATCCCAACAAACAAAAATCAGCAAGATGTTAAAGCAAGAAGAAAATGACTTAAACATTCAAGCCAGAAGAGACACTATAACATGAGCAGAAGAGACGAGAAATTATGGTGGAGTAAGAAATTAAAAACTATCAACCAGTTTAATAAAAATTGGTCCAATATGTTCTCTGCAACTACTTAGTTTAGTCACATCCTGCCTGTCTGTAACAGTGACACAGACCACGTTTTATGAGCAATGAATTCTGAAATTCTGATCATTCCACAGGCTTGAAAGTATCTGTCTTCCAACTGGACTTTTCTTGTTTTGCTGATTCCTGACATTTCAAAGAGGGCCACCATGAAGCTGACATTTGAGGCTTTGAGTCAAATGTCTGAGCTACTCTTGAAAGAAGTGCCACAAAATTGGAATCTCATTTCTGTCCCTTAATGAAGATGAGCTGAAAGGACAGACTAGCTTCTCATTAGCCCTGCATAGAAACAGGGCTAATGTCCAAAAATCTGGTACACAAACAATATTCCAAGCCGGTTCAGATCTATTTCTATTTTTGTTCTGCTAATCAGATGTTACCAAGTTAAGATGGCTCTTAGGGTTGCAAACTAATGACTTTTGCACTTTAGATGTGTTCTTAAAACACCTACGTTAGTGTGTTTGACTGTGTGGTACTAGCAGGGGACTCAGGAATGGGTTAAAGCCACAGCATGAGGCATTCTTCTAAAAATGCCATTCCCACCAAGCCACAGAAGAAGCCAGCAATTGCTCAAAACTTCCACATTAAAAAGAGACGAGGAAAAAAAAGGAGCGCACAGGGAAGAGGGAAAAAAAAGACATGAGCGAGGAAGAGGGTGAAGAGAGAGAAAAGAGAGCGAGGTTCCAGTGGTGGCGGCGGTGGTGTTGGTATGCCTTCCAGCAGACGAACCACAAGGCTCCCATGGGACCTTCGAGGCAAAAACGAGAAGAAGGGAGAAGAATGAGGGAGAGAAGGAAGAAAACGATGAGGCGAGGGAAGGAAGAATGAAAAGAGTGACAAGGAAAGAAAGGAAGTGGGGAAAAAAAGGAGATAGAGAGACAGAGGTGGGGGGTGATTGAGCAGGGAGATAATAAATGAAAACCAGAGAGAGGAATGACATGAGAGGGAAAATGAGGGAAAGACACAGACAAATTCATGGGGTCCACCACACCCTGGCACAAACATGAGCTTCAGAACACGAACCCCTGAAGTGGAAGAAAAAAAGCCATAGGCGGTAAAAAACACACATTTTATGTAGTGCAAAAGGAACTGGCTCGCAGAACATCATACACCATTCATCTCCCGCCAGCCTTTTCATCTTCACAGTAACCCAAACTTAACAACAGCGTGATCCTGGTACACTTCAGGCACTGCGGCCAAAAGAATCGCTGACAGGGAATATGAAGGGACACGCAGGAAAACTACTCCCTCTTGTGGTCAGATTCAAGGGGAAAAGAGTTGGAGAAATTATATCAGTCAGCTGTCAGGGTGCTTGATGAAATTCCTTTAAAAATTACAACAAACAGAAAAGACTAAAACCCAGAGGTGCACACAAACACATCAGGTTCAATGAATTAAATCTCATTTTAAACCCGTCTTACCGTCTGAGATGCCGACACATAAACTCCAGGGTGTCATGGTTTGGGGGGGGCATGTTAAGCACCAGACACTTCAGCCGATCCACTTTGTCCATGTGGTCCGTCATCTCTGCAACACAGGGCAGAAGATAGATCATGTTAAAATAATTATCACCCATGTGTGTTGCAATTTCTGCACTTTAACAGGATCCAAAACCTAATTTACATATTCACTGATTAACTCTGCAAGAAGCCGCTGTTTCATCTGATACAGCAGTATGCTGTTATCACGTATCACCACAGCGGTGTGACAAACAAAATAGAAAAGTGCTGACTGTAATAGGAACAGATAAAACAGCATGCGTTATGAATATTTATTTTACCCTAATGTGAATTTTTTTTTTTGTAGGGCGTGATATTCACACGCGAGATTATCTGCTACAAAAAAAAAAGTCTAGAATAGACTGATATTGAGTCTTATCAGGCAAGTTAGGCAAATCAAATAGATTAAATGAAAAAACATGTTTTTCATTTAAAAAGCATGTTTTGTCTTGTCGGAAAAATGTCATATCTGATTCATAGCAACATGCTAAATAATAAATGAAATGATAGGAATTATTTTACTGCAGAGTTGTCATGCATCACCTTCATGTCGAGAGTTAGAACAGCATTAGAAAATTCCATAAATTCTAATTAATTTAGCCATGCCATTTTATTTTGGGACAGTTTTTGATATGTATCCTGTCTCTGTGCAGAGTAATATGCCAGATGATAATACTTCTTCAGTAACTCTTAATTAAAAAAGCCTTCATAATGAGCAAGAGTCCTGATGTGAGTTAAATGAAATATCTTACTACTCAGATTTTACATTCTCTTCTCTGGTTCCCTGTTTTATCTAGGATGTAGTTTTAAATTTGTCTTTCAATAAATAATCATTTAAAGTTCTGAATCTTGCTTCATCTTATGTTAGAGACCTGGAGGTTTTATATGTTCCCAGCAGAGCAATTCGCTTTCAGACTGAATGTTTGCTAGTAATTCCTACAGTTCCAGCTATCAGGCTGACGGATCTCTAGGAGCCAAACACCCTGTCCATGTTTAAGACCAGCTTAAAGCTTTTCCTCATGGAATATCAATCAATCAATCAATCAATCATCAGTCAATCATCAATCAAGTGTATTTGCATCATCACTGCAGTTCAAAGTGCTTTACATCATAAAACATAAAAAACCCCATAAACACATCAGATAGTTGAAAGCTGTCAAAACCACAAAACCAATAATAGACGTTACATTTTGTCAAGTGCCATCATTAAAAATACCAATATGCATCAAATATGTTGGTCAAAGTTTAATTCATTATGGTTCAAAAGCAAACAGGTGGGTTTTTAACATTGATTTAAAGTAACTCAGTGTTTCAGCTGTTTGCAGTTTTCTAGCGGTAATAACTGAAGATGTGTGCTGACTCTAGATCGTTCCACTTTAGATTCAAAGATAATAACTTCAGTTTTGTTTCAGTACAACTGGAGAAAGTTTTAGCACATCCACACATTTATCTGTTCTACGCATCTACAGTATTCAGTGATTGGATGGGTTCAGAGTCACCTAGTGACATCTCAATGTAGAGATTGTGTCAGATTTCTTATGGTAACTAAACTTATTGCCTCTTATAACCTGAGTGGGAACTGAGTGGGAGCTAGTGGGAACATATAGATATTGAATAAGAGGGGTCCCAGGATGGAGCCTTTGTGTACCCCACATATGACTTCTGACTGCTTCAAGGAGAAGTTACCAATAGAAACAAAGAAATCCCTGTTCTTTATTAGATTTGAACCAATTGGGTTCTGGATCAGAAAATCCTACGTAACTCTAGTTTCAATATGGTCGACAGAGCCAAATGCTGTGCTGAGATCCAACAAAACCAGCATTGTGGTTCTTCCACAGTCTATATTTATGTGGATATCATTGTGGATGTCATTAAAGGTTATAGTTGGAGTGGTTTAAGTTGCTGTGAGCTATCTCTGCCATTATGGTGTTGCTGGACAATCACTGACCGTTCTCCTTCACTCTGCTCTCCATTAATGCATGTTTTATCATTTCTGTTGCCATTCACTTGGTGTTCTCTTTATTTCTCTCTCTCATACAAAGTACTCCTGGTCATATGTTTTGTTTATGTCTCATTTTTCCCCTCTAAATGTTCTGCTGGATGAGGTAGTTGGCCTTTTGATTTACTGGAAGTTTCTTCAAGTGAAAAGGGAGCCATTTCTCTTAACTGTCAACTAATTAATGAGGGATTGCAGTAAAATATCATCTGTTTTTTTTTGTTTGTTTTAAGATAAACAATGTTTCAAGTGGGATTTTCTCTCTCTGACCAATGCATTTACACATACAGTAGATATGTTGATTGTTGATTGACTTGCTCTGCTTTCTGATTTTCTAAAGCAAGATTAGCTGAATTCTTGAAGGTGTGTTTCAACAGTTTAATAGCTACTTAAAAATGACCAACCACTTTGACGTCTTTTTGTCTGGTTTCCATGCTCACCACAGTACTGAGACTGCCCTTGTAAAAGTGTTCAATGACATCCACATAAATACAGAGTGTGGTAGAACCACAGTGCTGCTCTATTGGACCTCAGCAGAGCATTAGACACTGTTGATCATGCCATATGATTGAAATACATTGAAGATATGCTGTTGTTGTATCAACTTTCCAAATCCCTCAGATGTTCTGGTCTAAGTCTGCTCTGCATTTCCATAACCAGAACCAAATATGTAGAAGCAGCACCAGCTTTTATACCCCACTAATCTGGAACAACCTTCAAGAAATCTGCAGGAATGTTGAAATACCGAGTTCTTTCAAATCAATGCTAACAACCTATTCTTTAAAGCTGCCTTTGATTAATAATAACTGATACAATAATTTATACTTGTCTGGATTGTACATTTTTATTACTTCTCTCTATTTTGAGAATGTGATGAAATGTTTCTTTTTTGTTTGTTTATTTTGTTATGTTTTTATCACACAATAAACACTTTGATCTGCCTTATTGACTAAATTAACTATACAAATAAACTTGACTTGACTAAAAAGACCAAAGTTCCTCTGGAGTTGCTACAAAATTCAATTGCAAGAGAGCTGATGAGGAGCAGAAAGCAAGCTCACATAACTACAATTTTAAAGTCTCTTCAAATTGAAGATTTCATCTCAGTTCATCTTCTTATGGTTAAACTATTTTTACTGTTTTTGTTTCTGTTGCGCTACATCCATCTGCCTCTCCATTCTAGCTGTAAACAATTATTGTCTTATTCACTGACAGGCATTTGTTGGTTTGACTGTTTATTGTTTAAATGTCCTTCATTTTTAACTACTGTAAAGCTATTTGTGCTACATTTGATTGTAAGAAAACCGAATCTCACTGTTATTTTTATTATAAGTGGATTTAACTGAACAATATTTAACTAACTTTTATTCGAATTTGGTCAGCTTGTTCTGAGACTGTTGATGTGGAATGGTGCTCAATCAATAAGCCAAGCTGAATTATGTAGATTTATGGCTTGTTTTTGTTAAGAATGGAGTCGACTGAGAGGTTCTACAGAAGTGGAAAGGAGGAGCAGATTTAAACAAATGTATTGAATTTCAACCGTATTATGTTGTCTCTAAAAGAGAAAAATGAAACTGCGAACATTTAAAAATAATTAAAAACATTACTGTTTTTAAAGTCCACCCTCTACAAAAGAAACATAGCTCAGTTTTTGACAGTATATAATTATAACTCTCTGGGTCTTGGAATTGATGCAGAAGAACTGTTTTGATCCTGTCCTTTTAGCCTTTAATATATACTTAAAATTAGCTAACTAAAATATATCCCCTTCATTTCTCCATTAATGTCAACAACATCTCCGCATTTCTAAACAAACTCATAAAAATATTTAAGGAGTAAACAAATGCACTGTCTCATATTCAATCAAAGGCAGAACATTCTAGGATCAGACTGGCTGATTGTAAGCAGAGGTAACCCTGACAGCTGTTAACTTCTCCAGGAGTCCAGTAACCATCAAAGCTAGCATTGCACGGCAGGGCTGCAAAGACGGAGACTCTTGTTCAAAAAGAACATCACTGTCCCTCTGCAGTGAGAGATAAGATAGACAACTCAGGAGAGTGCAAAAGACAGGTTTGTGGATGAATGAAACTAAAATAGAACAGCAGAGTCTTAAAGCCTGGACTGAAAACTCTTCAAAGCTGATGAAATTTTATTTCTTTATAGGGGAGACTTTCCAACATTGAAATAGTGACCGATTTTTACAACCAAGACATGGCTTGGCCAAAAACACAACCTCTTACTGATCCAAATACCATCTTCTACTCTCTGTTTTTCCATCCAATAATACAAACCTCATCACTGATACCAATATAACCAGTACAGGTTGTACTTAAATCATTGACATTCAAGCACACTCTGTACCATATGTTTACTGCATACTCAAACGAGGTCATAAGGAAGAGTTCAGGAGCGGCAGCATGAATATAACATATTTTTAACCTCATAATTCGATGGTGACAAAGTGAGAAAACACCAGAGTGAACTCTGTCCTGGATTTGACTCAGTAAGAGCAGAACCCTAGTGTTTATTCATTATGAAACAAGCCGAGGACAAACACAAAGAGATTAAATCAAAATATTTTCTGTGCAGGTGGTCTGGTGGTCTATATGTTTCCGAAGTTGATTTTAGAAATCAGCCAACACAGATTTAAAATACTAAGAGCAAAAACTAAAACATGTCATACAAAAATGTTGTGAGGTTTAAAACGTTTCAGATCAGTAACAAAGCTAATTATTTTAATATGCTTAGAAAGGCAATTTTTTCCACTCACATCTGCTGTGAGGCAATTTTATAAGGCAAATAAAAATGCACAGTGCAGTGCAAACTTATTTTATTCCCCTGGAACTCAATATTAAATAGAACAAATTGTAAAGTGAAAGTAACCAATAGCTTTCAATTTTGTCATGAGAAAATTTCAAAAATGTGACAAATATCTGCATTCCCCATTCACTTTGATACCCTTAAATAAAATCCAGTGCAGGACTAATTACTTTTCAGTGAATAGTGTCAGCTCTGCATGTAACTTAATCTCAGTACAAGCATAGCTGTTCTGTGAAGACTTCTGAGGTCTGTAGTAAAACATTAGTGAGCAAACAGCCTCATAAAGAACAAGGAGCAGAGCAGACAGGTCAGGGATTAAGGAGCAAAAACTCACGGAGCACTGTCTATCATCTGAAAATAGAAGGATTTGGCAAAACTGAAAACCTGTCAAGACATGGCTGTCCACCTAAACTGACAAACCGGTCAAGTAGAGCATTAATCAGAGAAGCAGTCAAGAGGCTCATGGTAATTCTGGAGGAGCTGCTGAGATCCACATCTATGGTGGGATGATCTGTCGACAGGAAAGTTATAAGCTATGGATTCCATAAATCTAGTATATTTATGGAAGAGTGGCAAGAAGAAATCCACTGTTAAAAGAAAACCATAAGAAATATAAAGTCATAAGCCATGTTGGGGAAACGGAAAACATGTGGAAGAAGGCTTCTGATTAGATGAGACCAAAACTGAGCTTTTGGCAAACATGTGAACCCTAAATTTAACACTATGGTGGCAGCATCATCTTGTGGGGACAGGAAAGCTGATACAGTCAAAGCATTTTCTTGTGTTCACTCAAAAAACTTTCAGATATTATTGTAACTGAAGATGGTACTACAATATCAGTGGGGCTGCATACAAATCCACACCACAACTTTCATATGTCATTTTGGAAAAACAAAAGAAATAAACAAAATAAAAAACTATGTGTCACATTTCTTCCAAGACAAAACTGTGCTCCAATTTGTGTTGGTCTGTCACATAAAATCCACAAAAAATACATTGATGTTTGTTTCTATAACATTACAAAATTTGAAAACCTCAAGGGGTATAAATACTGATTCAAAGCACTGTATTTACATTTCTCTTTGACAGACCGATTAAAAATTATTGCCATTTTCCAATGTACTTCCTGTGTGTTCAGTGAAAGACTGAATAAAATGTGCCATATGATATAACCCATGTGAAAGGGCGCAGAAGGCGGTCACTCACTGACTGTCTCCACGATGTCAGTGAAGAAGCCGTAGGGAAGGAGCGGTTCAGGAAGCTCACGAAAGAAAAGTTTCAAAGCTCCCGTGACGACATGAACGTCCTCCCACTCGCTCTCGTCCAAATTCAGCTTCTCCTCTGAGACAAGGAAGAAGATTAAAAGGGAAGGGGGAGGAGAAAAGAAAAAAAAATCAGACAAATGAAGTCAGAGGAAGAAAATGAAAGAGGAAAAAAGAAAGAGTTCAGTTGAACCACATGACGTAAGCAGCGAGTTAATTCACTTCAGGGCTGAGGTGTAACATGAAGGCTGGTAGCTGCAGGACGAAGATAAGGTGAGAAAAGTAAGAAAAAACACAAAATAAACACCTACGCTTACACAGACACACTCTTCAGACGATGAAGCACACTTCTTTTACAACAAGTCTGACTAATGCTTCTCAAATTGAACCAAACACTTTGAGGAACAGCAACCTGTACAATTCTGAAGGGAGAAGCATCAGTCAGTAGAACAGCTTCTGACTGATGCTTGTAAAAACTGATGCATGTTAAAAAAAAAAGACAATTCTCTGCTCTGTCCACTTGGTGGTGCCCATGGACTGTGTGATAACTCTGTACAACCTGCTGCATGTTATTACATCAGAAATCTTGAAGCACAGAGGCCTAAAGGGACACACACATCAAGCAAACAGTATCACAACAACGACAAAAGAGGGGGAAAAAAATGCTATTCTGCTCCCGTCTGCACAGCAGCTCAGCTCTGCTATAGTCAGCTCTCTGGGTGGGCATTGTGGGGACCTTATCCCCCCAGTGAGGCATTCACATTATACATTGCACAAAACACAAAGCAGGCTGAGTTAGAAAATAAAGCAGGCCGATTTAATTCTCCTTCTGCCTGAGACTACCTTGTACCAGGTCCGCTGGGAACATGAAACGGCCGTCTGTGGTCAGCGCCCGTTCTGCAAAAACCAACAGTTATTCAGACCGATTTCTGCTGCGTCCGCTTTATCAACAACGAGGATGTGAAGTGTACGTCAGGCAGTAACAAATTTCAGTCAGGTTAAAAGTCACTTTTATACTTTGGACATTATCTATAATCAACATTTAAAAAAGATTGTAAACAATCTTTAAATTATAGGGATTAACTTATTTTGTACATATCTAAAACGTTTTTCATGTTACGCTAATTTTGTTTGAAAAGTTATCATTTATTGAAATCATGTTTTTTTACATTTTAGGTTACATTTAAATGGTAAAGACCGAACATTTATGTAATATAACCAGAGTGCACAATTATTGTATTCTTCATAATAACAGCTATATTTTTGAGTAAAAGAGGGAAGTAGAAAACTGAGCATTTAGGCTAAATATCATTGTCACAGAATTAGCAGGAATTGGCACAAGTGCTTTTCCACCCTCCTCTCCATCATCCTCACCGTGGTCCACCAGAAAGCGAAGTTTCTGAATCACAGCCAGGTTTCCCGAGACTCTGTAGATGCCATCAGTGTCTAGTCCTGCAACACATCACACACACACACACACACACACACACACACACACACACACACACACACACACACACACACACACACACACACACACACACACAAGTTAGACACCAGAGGTAACCTTTTCGTCTGACAGTCCTGGCCATGTGAATCAATAAGTAATTTAGCAAATGAAGTGTGCTGTGTCAATCCTTGAATTTGAGAGAGAGTGGAGATGAGAGAAGTTTCACTATGTTTTGCAATCCAAAATAGAAATAAAGACATTTTACATGATTGCATGACATCCTCTGACTACCTTGAGCTTCTTCGTAACATTTCACCATCTGTCGTTTAACAATTGCCCTACAAAGGTTGAGTAAAAATGTCTTTTGTAAATCTATAGCCACTAGACAGATCTAAAAAAGAACAGCAAGCTCACATTTGTTACTTGCTGCTATTATAACTGTAAGCTTTTTATCTACAATTAATTTTCAGTTTGTCTTGTAATCCAACAGCTATTTAAATGTGTGACTATGTCATCTGAAAAACTAATTTTACACTGATTCAAACAAAATAGTCTGGAAGCGCTATTTAAAACAAGTAGGAGTTTATATTCATAAATGTAAAGTCACTTCCATCTAATTATGTACAACGAATGACCATGGTTAAATTTTGAGGAAAAAGTGAAGAAACTAGCAAGCTTGAGAAATCAAACCAGCTGTGAAATATGGGAGAGGCAGCATCATGCGTTGGGGGAGTCTGGCTGAGGGAAGAAGTGATGAACTTCACCAAGCCGGTGGCGTCATAAAAAAGCAATATCTGTAACACTAAATGAAAGCCTCAAGACATCAGCCATGACTGTAAAACTGGGAACATGGGATCTTCCAAATGGACAATGACCCTATGCCTAAGGTCAAATTGCTGACAAAAGAGCCTAAAAACAGCAAAGTTAATGTCACCTAAAGAAATGGCCTACAAATCTGAATTGGCTAAACTAGTTCAGAAGGAATGAGAAAACTCAAGCAAATTATTAGATGCTTGATATGTTCTTTTTTCATATTAATTGATTAACTTGTTTTTCATCACATGATCCAGACAGATTCATAATTAGTAGAGTGTGGAAGGTGTGAAGTACTATACTCAAAGAGAAATTAATAGTTTTCCTCCTCATCTGTGACAGTAAATTGAATAAATAAATTAAAACTAAAGAGAAGAATCTACTTAAGTTTCTTTAACCTTTTGAAGAGGAACTGTAAATAAGGAAATGTAGTTCCTTGTTTATCCAAGCAAATAAACTTTTTTTATACCTTTAAGAAATCAGAGGGTATCCTGCCTTTGTTATGTCTAGTTTTTTCGCAAGATAAAAAAATATATTTATCTCACTTTGTCGAATAGGTTACATCATAGTCTTAAATGCCTTGAACTCACGATGTTATTCCCTTGACATATTTAATTAATCAAAACCTGGTTTTAGAATCCTAATAGCTTTTTTTCCTTCTGAGCATGAAATATTCATCGCTGTATTGTTTCAAAACAAGTCAATTTTCTCTCATTTATCTCTCCCAGTCTGGCAGCTGTCATGAGATCTTCTCTGGATCACAACATTGTTGTTTTTGCTCTCCATTGGGCCATCACTACTATTTCTAGCAGCTACGGTTTAGAGGATTTATGGCACAAATCTGTAAAAGCAGTGGGCTCAGAGTTGCTGTCAGCTGATGCATAAAACAAATTTCAGGACCTTCTCCCCCCCCCCAATGTCCACAGTCAGCTGTGATCACGTGTTTTCAGTGACTGTACCTCTCTTCTCCACAGCCTCTGTGCAAAGTCTGACGAAGCGTGGGACGGTGGTCCTTTCTCTCTCGCAGAGCATCTCCAGGCGGCAGCCAAACACCTGATCTGAGGGGTGAAGACAGATGGACACAAAAGGGCTGTTTTTTTCCATGTTGGTTTAAAAGGTTGTTTTCATCATGTCAGAGCTACAAGATGCAGTTAATCTTCCGAAAACGACGTTCAGTGGGAGAGAAACCCCCTCTCGTTTGAGTCAGTTCCCAGCATACGTGTTTGCTCTCACACTAGATGATGCAATTCAACTCATGCACTGTACTCCATAAACTATAGAGTAACTTAAATGTGTGGCAGCAATATCCAGCTACAATGGGAGAGTTAAAAAAAGAAGCATGCAGCTAGTAACAGCCACTAACCTCAAAAGCACATTCTACATTTCTGCCTTCCACAGTAGAAGTCACCCTTCCAATAATCTGAATGTTAATTTTAAATCACTATAAAATTACATTTTCTGACACAAAGAGAGCCTTTGGAATTAAGTCACCATAAAATGAAAAACCAAGACCATATACAGATGATTATGGGTCATCTGGAACTGTAAGAAATGACAGCTTATCAGCTTTGTTGTCAACAAAAATCAGATTATTTTCTTGACAAGAAATATCTTGCCGAGGGGGATATGTTAAACGGATTTGCGACAGCTTACTCATAACATAAAACAGGATGAAGTAAGCATGTTTATTGTCCCAAAAGGTTCTCTCTAAAGGAAAAGCAGACAGAAATTGTGAAAGTAAAAAAGTGAAGGAATCAGGTCTGAGCAGAGGTCACAGCACGGCCACGGCAGACGGATCTGGTAATCTGGTAATGAGTCACCAGGCAGCCTATCGGGTCAACCATGGATGCTGGAGGCAGCGTCTTGTTACTCAGTTTATAAAATAACTGTTTTAACAAGTTGTTTTATTATTTTTAGCTGCTCTCTTTCAAGTTCAATCAACTTCCCTTCCAACTTCTAAATGTCTAGGGTCAACTTAAAGCATCTTTGTGGTTAGAACCACAGCAAATATTATCACATCTACCTGAGTCCACAAGTGGACATTCTTTCCTGTGGTGAAATGAAGTCACACTGGGCTTTCCACAGAGTTGGCAGGATGCTAGTTTGTTCAATCTCTAAACTACTGGCCTCAAACATTTCTCTTGACAACGGTTCCACACAGAGCAGACTACAACTGAACTGAATTATGAAACTTTTTGTAATCCAAATTTTAGATTTGGGTTGGATGACCTCTCTATGATATGTCTGAATTTTTCTCAATAACATGCTGTGAAAGAAGCTGCAGTCATTATAACTTTAAACCAGTTTGTTTTTAGCACTGAATGATAACCGATTTTGGTTTATTAAAAATGATTTCTGACTATTTATCATCAACTAGTTTTATTATTGTTAGATAAAAAGGACAAGATGTAATCTGTCATGCTTTTTCCCCCCAAAAAAGCACACCTTCTGAAAAGCCAAGTGTTCATATAGTTCAACTCCTTTTTTTGAAAAGATAAATAAGGAAATAAGGAAAAACTATAAAAGAGGTCTTCGATAGAACAGAAAAAAGATTTTTAGAGAAAAATTTGGTGAATAAGTCTGTATTGATTATGATACTTCATGTATTCAAATATGTTTTTTTGGTCTTATTTGTTTTTAGTGAATCACTGTGATGTGCTTTTTAACATAATCTATCTCTTAGATTTGCTGACAAGTTATTTCCTACTGCATGTTAAAGTCTTCTTTTAGAGAAAGCTAAGTTGAAGTTGTTTTGCAGTGTAGCTGGCTCTAATGTTTTCACCAGTAGACCTGATGGGACATGCATGTATATTTGTATTTATAGACCAGGCATTATGATATTTCTCTGAAAATTCAAATGTTACTTATTTCATCCAGCATTTAAAAACAAAGCTTAGACGAGGTGCTGAAGTATTTTCCTCCTAAAGCATTTGAATCACGACTTATTAAACGGCTCATAAAGAACATTTTGAATAACATTACTGCCCACTGCAGCTTAAAGAAGGATGAATAAATTATGTTTTGTTACTAGTGTGAAAAAAGTTACTTACTAAACAGATCAGGAGAATTGCATCACAAAATCACCAGGGAATGTGGCATCACTGCAGGATAAATGCTGACACTTCCTGCCTGCCATCATAACTTTAATCTGTTCCACTTAAATCACACAATCTCTTTACATAACTTTTTTAAAAATCTTGTGATTCAGCTTTAAGAATAATGTATTATAATAATACATCATTTTATGATTCTCCATCTATACTTTTCAATAAACATCTTGGTACTTAGATGTTAAGACAGAAATCTTACCTTTAATGAGCCCTTTCTCCTGCAGAGCCTGCAGAGGAGGTCTCTTCAGGATCAGCTTCTTCAACCGGGTCTTCACTCGTTTCCTCTCCGTGTTTTCCAGGTTAGACGCAGAACGAGGGACTATACAGGGAGAAGAAGAGGAGGCAGCAGAGAGGGAAGACAAGGTAGAGGAGGTCAGTGCGGGGCGTTCGGCTGCGGGCCAGGAGAACAGAGGAGGAGGGATGGTGGTGAGAATGAAAAGCGGGAGCGCCGGGCGACGGCGGAGGTGAACAAGGACTGACGGTGGGATTATCTGCCACGGGGGCTGAGCTAAGAAATAGGTGGGCTTGATGGAGGAGATGATGGAAGTCACGATAGAGAGATGCAAGAAGCCTGCATGGAGGTTCAGAGAAAATAGTGATAATGCTGAGAGAGGCTGTGAATCAGAGAGGAGGGGAGGAATGGCAGGAGTGACAGAGGCAACAGGAGGGCACGACTTACGAGAATTTCTCCTGTCATCCTCGTCGCCGCTGTGGTCCAGCATCTCCACGCTGCCAGCTCGCCTCAGAGAGTACTGGAGGACATTTTCTAATGGATTTTCCCGATCCTGCAGAATGAAGAGGGAGGTTGATATTGAGTAATACTGTACAAGAGTTTTAAACAGATCCCAAATTTATTTATGCATTTCTTTCAAGCTAAAGTAATAAGAGAAGCTTTCAAAGACGTCCAAAAAGCCCGAAGAACGATTGATGAAGAAATGGTTGGAAAATGAAACATTTTTCTTTTGTTTTTCAAGAACATTGATTTTTCTTTTGGCTTTTTATCATATTAGTCCAAGAACTTCAAAGTATTTTTTTTAGGTTACAGTCCAGCATCCTCTTGTCTAATATCAATGTTCCCCTTGGCAAGGCATTTAACTTCAAGCTCAGTTGATTTAACATTTATTTGCAAATTAAGGCATTGTGAAGAGCAGGCAAAATACATAGTTTGCCAGCTTTTTTACAAGTAAAAATCCAAAAGGGGCATATTTACCGTACCTCCCCTGAATAGATTGATTCAATTCATATCTCCTTTGCACCTCTGGAGTGGGAAATTTCATTCTTCATTGCTATACAACTTAAGTTTAGTCTTATTGGATAGAGTTCCCCAAATCTAACTTAAAAACACACCTGCAATTTGCAAAGTTTAGAGAGGAATGTTAAATATATGTTAAATTAGTTTACAGTCCTGTAAGGAAAGACACAAATCTGATAATGGACACCTGAACTTGTCTGTGGTCTGTTAATAAAAAAGTTGTTTGATCCTCTGGATTTAGAAGATGCTCGGGAGAACAACCAGGCTCATTAGATCTGTCTGCCCAGCTATGAGAGGCATCTTCAGTTCTTTTGAGGAAATAAAATAACCTTGAAGTTAAACATTACTAATAGATGTAGATTTCTTAAAAAAAATAAAAAGCATTACACCACAAGAGGAAACTTGATGAAACTAAGTCTGAATCATTTGAAGTTGAGATCAGGCACAGATGATGATCTCATTAACATCATCAATCACTTACAGGCTATGACAGACTTGTTTGTAAGAGGTGCTTTCCTGCTAAGTGCAACCAAGAGTGAAACATGAAGTCAGAAAATAATTTTACAGAATGCCCACTATTTCATGCTTCAGATAATCACCTAGAACACTTCATAAACAAAATACACAAATGATACTTGGAGAATTTTGTGAACACGAGTCAAGAATTGAATATGAGAAGTATTAAAATATCACAGCAAAGAGATTTTCTCATCATTACATTAGAACTAAAAAACTTTTCCAAGCAAAATCAAAGTATGAACCCAATAAAAACAATGTTGACAGAATCCCCCATGGGACATGACAGTTATAATGTTTTCAAGTAGCTTTCTTAGCTGCTATCCCTGCTGTCTGCCTACAACAAGACAGCCACACATATTATGTTTGTTCTAGCTTGACCGAAATAGTCACAGTCTGCAGATCTGTACCTTAGCTTATCTGCAGCATGAGTATGAGCAGGTGAAGGGATTTTCAGTACAGATGGAGCATAGTATGCTTAAAAATATTTTTACTCTGGAGCAGCTCTACATCTGTAGCCAGAAAATCGCTGTGCCCCCAAATTGTTTCCATTTAACATTAAAAAATGATTGTTTCAGAGCCAGAAAGGTTTATTTGCAATAAAACTGCAGCATGAAAAACTAACTGCAACTTTCAATCTCCCAACAAGCACAGCCAAGCCTGGGTACAATTTGGAGGTCTGTGCACTTTTCCACATCAGAGACCCCAGCACATACTACTGCAGTAAATATTGGCATGGAAAGAGTGGGCTGATTAATGCAGCTCCTTGGAGAGATTTTATGGGTGCACAATGTGCATCGCACCAGCAGTACCAAAAGTCAAACCATGACTTCTTTTGAGCTCTGTCAAATGTTATGTTGTACCTTTGGCATTAGGCTAGTCCTATTTTAAATTACATATCTGGATGACATTTCCAAAGCCCCTTAATCAAAAGGAGAAACATTTATGTAACTCGCAGGCTTCTGTCTTTAATTTTAATTCACAAGATACCACAAAACACTGGTATTACCTTGTGGTTGTTCAGAACTAAGTTGCTAAAGGAAACAGAACCTAGTAGATGTTTATGAAACCCAAAAACCTGTAGAAACAATTAAATGACAATCAAATAAATATGTCAATGTATAAACAGGTCTCTAAATATGATCTTATGCTATGACAAGTGAGCACAACCCCTAAGCTGAAGTAGACCTAGAAGTAAGTCTGGATGTGAATGTTAATGTTCCTATGAAGCAACTACTTTTATATAACAGGAAACTGTTATAGCCACCAACAGAGAAAAGGTGAGTTGGAACTTCATGTTTCTGTGTCTGTGTTTATCTCACCAGCCTGTCGATGACATTCTTGATGGTGTTGTACCACTCTCTGATCAGAGAGTCTGTTTCTGACTGCAGCAGGAACTCGTTGCCGGTGATGGTCCGTAGCTAAAACAGACACAAACAAAATTCTCTAGAAAACAGTGATTTGATTTAAATGACAGAACAGCAATGACAAAAATCCCAGCCAGATTCAGCTACATTTCTTTGGAAAGGAACATTTAAACTGTTTCTTTTTCCTGATTTTAGGTCATTGAAGCATCATCAAGTCACTCTCATTTCCCTCCTGCACAGGTGACCATTTTCTTCCAGGAATTACATTTTTATCTGCTGTCAGAGTGCACAACTTACATTACTTGTGATTATTTTTGTGATTTTTGAATAAATCACCTGAAAATCTCTATTTTCACATGATTAGTGTGTTACCTTGAAGACATTTTTCTTGCTGGACAGGTCGTTGGCCCAGTTCAGCTTTGCTCCTCTTAAATCCACACTGCTCTCTGGACGGCTGTTTCCTGGTTTCTGAGTTTGATTAACATGTAAAAAGAAAAAAAAAATCTGATCTTAATTTTCTCTTGTCTACATTGCCAGAATCAAGCCAATAATCTCCTAATACATGTATTTTTTCTCTTACATTTAAGGGGAAAACTTTTTCTCTTTATCACATATCTATGCTTTTCTCACAACTCCTGCAGCAGAGTCTATCACAAGTTTTATTAGTCTGGAATGTCGATTCTTAACTTCCTGATAACTGAAGATAACATTAATTAGTTTCATATTCATTACGTGTTGTAAAAAGTAAGAAACTTTGAATTTGTGGTACTTTTAATATTCTAATAATGTTGGTGTGAATGAGCATTTAAAAAGGAAGCAAGTGCAGGCTAATACACAGAGAAGAGGCAAATGCACAAGGTACTATTGCAGAGTGGACCCAACATCACCATACATGGAGAGAACTAGTAAATAACAGAACTAAAACAAAGACAAAAAGAAACAAAACCAGAGGAACTCAGTAGCTTTACTGTGATCTCAGATGTCAACTCTCATGACACGAGACCCAAAGTTATCAGGTTCTAGTTGCAAGGTGAGAAATCAGAAATTAAGCTTAGTGTGCCGGGGGAAAAACAAATTACTACTACAGCTACAACTATATCTTACACATGCAGGGATCATGTGACATTTTAAGATTAAGGTAAGTGAAACTCAAAGTTTCCAAGGAGGAATTCAGACCTCTGCAGACATTGAAGTTGTTCTTTCAACTTGACACTACAAGTGTAGCAATTACATTTTTGTGGCCAATTCCTTGATCTATCAATACAGATTTAAGGCAATTATTATTTTTCCTTAAAAACTGCATGAAAAGCAGAGGTGGGGACACCACGCCTGTCTGAGAGAGAAGTTGATGCACAACAATTTTTTTTACAGTTTTGAAATGACTGTAATTTCAAAAGAAAAGATAAAATGACATTTTGAACTATTGTAAGCTCTTACATTAGCAATTAGCACTATGCATGTGGTTAGCATTTCTAAAGCAGGACTCTGTAAATTCTAGAGAGCGTTCAAACGTATCTTAATCCTCTAATTTCTAAAAAGCTACCAACCTGTAAGGATCCAGCATGCCCACTGAGAGATACGAGTTAAAGGCAGTAAAAGGACAAAATAAGCTGTTAGATATGGAGTTTTTATGTCTACTAATGAGAAAAAAATATATATTTTTATATTTCCAGATGGAGTGGTGATATGTTTAGGATGTACCCTGCCAATTACCCCCACCAACTCCACAATGACCCTACAAGAATAAGCAGAATAGCCAGTGGACGGATGGAGGGATGGTTTCCTGACTTCTGACTGGACACAGGTCAGGGTTCTTGACAATTGCTAGAATCCCGTCATCAGTGAATATTTTGGTGAATCACTACTTGGAATGCGTAATAAATATGTACTAACTAACTCCCTTTCTACAAGTTAGAGGAGTGATTCTGCTCCAACCTAATTCAAATAGATCATCTCCTTGGCCTGTTACCAAGTTTTTCAGCTGCTTGATAATGTCACTATATTCAAATGTGGTGTGTTCAAAAGTGGTGACATTTAAAACATGCAAGATACTCTCCCATGGGACTAGAACCACCCTGTCACAGAGGAGAGATATGAAACATAGAGTTGTGATAATGAAAGATTGTAATCAGGTGTAAGGAGGCAGAACGCAACCCTGACTGAATGTAGAACTGACTTTAAAATGGAAAATGAAGTAAAGTTTACAGTGGATATGAGAACTAACTAAACAGGCCACCATTTTACAATATTTTTGTATTTAAGCAACTCTGAAATGTAATGTTGTTGAAGCTGTGTTATTAATATCTATCTATGTAGACTTGAACAAAAACAAAACAAACTCCCACTGAGTGGGATTAGGACAATCAAATATAGTGACGGTCTGTCAGTTTGAAAACTGTAACTTCTTAAAATCATGATGGAAGTACCTGACCAACGAATAATTAAATCAAGGCCAACTGGCTAATTGCTGCAATATGCACCCATGTAGGTGTCCTAACAGACTCTTCAATGCACAGTCTGACTCTGAATTAAAAACAAATGCAACAAAACTGCTTGTGCAAAATGTTCCCAGCAAACTTTGTCTGTTTGTTGCTTAAAAGCAAGGTTTTTTCCTTGTAGTTTTAGTATTCTTGCTGAAAAGATATAGATAAAAACAAAGACAGCAAAACCATATTTTGTCTGAACTCTCACCCAGCTGGACGGTGTCTGAGATTTTGGATCCTTGAAGAAAACCAGACTGTTTCCAACTAACACCACCCAGGAAGGACTCCAGTTTTTTCTGCAAAAACACATTTTTGTTATTCTATATCAACTCTAGATTTTTATTCTTTTTTGTTCCTCTATTTGTCTAGAAATGTTTTGACATTCCAAATACATTCCATTGTTGCTGTGTTCTCTGATGCCAAAGCAGTAGTGGCCAAGCATAATATAGTATGGTGTGTTATAATTACACCCAAATAGCCATATCTCTGGCAGATATATGATTATTTAGGCAATTTTGTATGTAATTTAGCATGGTGTTTGATGTCATGGCATATAAAAGATTTGACTTTCGAAATGATCTCCAAGACATTTGGCCTCCTTCCTTTCAACCTAATTTTTATCTCCATCCACAGATTTACTATCAGATTCTGGCTGGGCTGCTTAACATTACCAATAATTTCAAGTCAAGAGAAATATACTGATAAACATGGTCACTGTAATCCTAAGTCTGACAGGGTTTTTAGTAATTTTGCTTAAGTTTAATAAAAAAAAAATTATTAACTTTTTAAACTGTTTTTAAAATCCCAATTTATTTTATTTTTTTTTATCAAAAATTGTGCAAACAGAGGAGAATGTGTCAGGGTTATATCACATTTATCTCAAATGTAAACTTATCCGTAATGCAGCCTCACCTCAGCTTCCTGCCTCCTTCTGCAATCTTTGTCTTGTTCAGGAGGCCTGCCTTTTCCAGCTCCTAGGAAAACATGTCAGAGTTTAATAGGTATGAAAACCTGTAACGTTCATCAAGGCATATCCTGAAACAAAAACAATAAAACCTAAAATAGGCAGAGATAGCTGGAATTAAAAGAGTGTCTAAAGACATGTTTAAATGTTATGAGTGAAGTTCCTCAGAGAGTTTTTTTTCCCTTTCTGTAATATAGTGGCTCCTGAGTGAAGCCATTTAACTTGGCTGTTGCATCATTCAAAAAATAGCAGTAGGGGAGCTGCTGTGAAATCTCCCACTGCGGTATGGCCCCGTTTAGGATGCGAGAGAGTAAATACTGTCTGTGAAGCTATACTGTAAGTGCTCAGTGCAGTATGGGAAGACTTGTTAGTGAGAGAAGGCAACTTTAAATAGATACCCCCAAAAATAATGGTGTATTTTTTATAGACAATATAAAATATCTGTTGTAGTAGTGGATCTGCTCGCTGGCAAGGCAATTATTACTGATCCCCCCTTACAAAGTCTGCAAATACATTCAAACATTGTTGATTTAGAAAGTTTTCTAAGTGCATTACTCTTATATTATTATTATAATAGACAATCGTTAAGACTGCTAAAATTGACCACATTCAGTCAGGCTTCTAGACTGACCTTAGTGGAAAGAGGAAGTGGTTGTTTTGGGAAATTATTGTAGTGAAAACATTTCCCATGAATTTATATCCACAAGCAACATTTTAGGCTTTCTCACCGGTGTGCATCCGTCACTGTCCGGAGAACTCTCTGGAGAAGGAGGTTCAACAATGATGTTGGCCACATTAGAGGGGGAATCTCTGTGCAGCTGGACCAGAAACAAAAAGTAAAGAGAGCATTACTAGCACTGTTCACTCATATGTGTTTGTGTGCAGAAGGCATTTGGCTTTGTGTGGTAATTACTTGCTAATTAATCGATAATTATTTCCTCTGCGTTAGCATCGCACACACAGCTGATGAGAGTCTGAACATGTTTGAGTGTTTGCATGGAGGGCAATACCTTTCCGTTCTCAGACAGGATCATAGACTGCGTGTGGCAGAACTGCTGCTTGGCATCATGCTGGGATCCAGAGTTACGGCACTGTTCTTCTGTATTTGTTAACGCAGATGTGCTCAGCGTGTTGGAGGAGTCGCCTCGCTCAATGTTCTTTACCAGCAAATGGTTAATGCCATGTAAAAGACAGAACGAAAATATGAAAGAACCAACAAAGAAATACAAACAGGTGAGTCAATGCAAGTGGTTTAAAAATATGTTATGGTGCTGTGAAGATTTACTTGGCTCCCTTTTGTTCACATTTAAATATTTCAGATCATCAAAGAAATACTAATATCAGACAAACAAAAACAGAGCACTCTTCTTTGTAGGGCTGGTTTCATCCAGCCACACTGGAGGGTTTTCATTTTTAGGGTCATAAGACAGCATCTCTTTTGAACTTAAGTCCAGACTTAATGTTAAGCAAACACAAAGCCATTATTTGTGTTATCCATCCAGAGGTCAACTTTCTGGTGTGTTTTCAATCACTGTCCTGTTGCAAAATAAAAGTGAGTTTGACATTCCTTTTCAATTTTCTGATGGAGAGCAAAATTCTTGCTTTCATCAATTATGGCAGCAGTTCCTTCAGGTCTGGCATCAGCAAAGCAGCATAGGCTGCACACCACCACCATGTTTGAATATATGAATAAATGAACACTGTGCACACCAGCATATTCCACTTTCTCTTAAGGTACCGAGGATGATGATAATGTATTTTTGCCAAATGTGGGATAGAGCACTTTGTTTCTTTTGATCATCAGTGGATTTGCAGTTTTTACAGAATATCTATGCATGCTGTTTATGACATTGTTGTCCTACTGCTAGCATAAAAGGTTCAAGTTTTGTGGTACAACGGTGATCGGGCAATGGGATCAGAAAGAGCTGGTGCAAACTGACCCAGACTGATCGCTTTTGGTAAATAAAAGAAGACAAAAAACGTCATTGTAAAATGGATGCTCTGAGCATTTAACAATAGTTAACAGTTTTTTTTGTTGTTGGTTTTTTTTTTTTCACTAAAATGCTCAAATAAAATTTTTGGTGAAAAATTTCCCAGTAAAAATAAACTATGAGATGTAAATGGACTGCACTTTATCTGTTCTGAACAGATTGCTACTTCTCTAATTTGTTTTAGAAAACCCTCTCAGTTCTCTGAGTAAAATCTAAAATCTGATCTGAAAATTTCTAAACATATATAAAATGCAATTATTTTAAATGCAGAATAGTCATAGATACAGCCCCGTGTAAGAACATATAACTGTGTGAAAAGCTTCTACTTTTTGTGCATCTAAAGCCTTATTAAAGTTCCCAATCTCCGGAACCCAGTTAGAACAATCAGCCTAAAGATCCCAACTGATGTTTGCATCTCTTCATACAGAGAGGATTAACTCTCAGAGCCAAATCTGCTGCTTTGCAAAGAGCAGGCCTTTAAAAAGGGCTTTAAAGCAAGAGCACCCCACTGTGACGCAACATGTTGCAGTAGAAACTGCTTGAGTAACAGCCTTTCTTTTAAACCAGGAGTTGCTGTTTCACCACCTTATATGCATAAATGTTGATCACTGAGAATCAAATCAGCATAGCTGGCTTTACATTAATGTTCTCTACAGTAAAACAGCCGAGGTGCAGGTTTTGGAAATCTAAAAGACTTTTTTGATATTCAAGAGAAGAATTTTAGGCTCCTTAAGCATGAACAAGGCAATTAGGACTACTGACAGAGCCAGGCATGCAAACAAAAAAGGAAACAACTTAACGACTTGCCAGCTAAGGTAACCACTATATTCACAAATGTGTGAAGGAGATTGACTCTCTATGCATGGTAGCCACAAATTAATGTGTTCATGAGTGGGGCTTGTATTTTTGAGAACTTTGAACTGAATAATTGTTTTCAAAATGAGGAACACTGAGGGAATTTTTAAGTTATTTTGATGTATCTTAAAAAGCTGCGCTTTTTGGGGTAAACAACACTGCCTGATTTTTTTTGTCTTTTTCTTTATGGACAGAAGATGAAGCAAAAACACACAGAGAAGCTGCAGCTTTGGAGTCTTCTCAACAACATGGGTTGTCTGTATATCTTTAGAATTGTTAAGAAAAGGTGCAACAAATGAGTGTTTTTGTCAAAGGCAACTTCAACTTTCAATTATTTTTTGTCATTTTCACTACTACTGTGAGTTTTCAATTGTGCAACAACAGTTTCAAAGCCCAAAATAGAATACAATTTTCTCTCATGGCAAATTCCATCTCTGTTAACTTGAAGGTAATAAGACGATGACCACAGATACCAATGTAGTCCAAATGGATACTTTCAGTCCAAATTTTATTTTCTGTTAGTGAAGATATTTAAATATTTGGGAGCAGCCATTTAGGAAAATCAGCTAGTATAAAAATACACTTTGAAGACACCAGATGAGAATAAAATGTATCAGACAATAACAATATGTTTATTTGCTAAATGGCACAAGAAAGAAAGAAATCAGAAGTTTACATACAGTTCTTCAGTATTTGGTAGCACTTCCTTTGAACTGTTTTATTTGGGTCAAGTCTTTATGGTTTCCATCAACAAACTAGTTAGCTGGAGTTCTGGACCGTTCCTCCTGACAGAATTGGTGTAACTGAGTCAGGTTTATATTCCACCTCACTCCCACATTCCTTTTCACATCTGCTCACAAACTCTCCATAAGCTTGAGATCAGGGCTTTGTGCTGGCCACTCCAAAAACACTGACTTTGTTGTCCATAAGCTACTTTGTAATCACACTGGCTGTATGCTTAGGGTAATTGTCCATTTGAAAGACCAATCTTTGCCTAGGTTTTTACTCCCTACTCTGTCTTTTGATATAGCTTCAATATTTTCACATTAAAACAGCCGCACACCACGATGCTGCCACCCCTATATTTTACAGTTAGGATGGTACAAGCATCCCCCTTTTCTCCCCAAAATGTAGCGATGCTCTATTTAATTCAAACATTTTAGTTATCCCCAGAAGGGCAGTTAAAGGACGCACAATAAAATATGGTATTGTGGTAAAACATTTTCTCTTTAGTTTCATAAGACCACTGGAGATGTCTCCAAAAATGAAGGTCTCTGTCCCTGTGTGTATGTTTTATTCTTTCTTTTGGAGTAATGGGTTCTTCCTCAATGCCAGTACAGGACAGTTTGGATAATGACTCTGTCTTACCAGCTTCAGCAGCATCTTTTCCTTATTGCTTAAGGAGAAAGTAAGAATTTTGTATGTAAATGCCTTATGTTGACCACAATAATAGCTAAATCTTTGACATATTTTCTCTCTCGTGATTGAGGAATTTAGCAAATAGAAATAACTTTTGTAATTTTAATTGACTTAAAACAAGAGAAGTTTGGCATGATTTAATGTCAGACAGTGAGAAAAAAATGTGTACATGTCTTTTAAATTGAGTACTGAACTGAGTTTAGAAGTAGCTCTTGCTATGGATGAACTAGCACAACACTGATTATCAGGCAGGATTTTATCTAGTGGGAAGCAAAGTCACTGAAGTTATTTTGATGTCTTGCTTTGTTAGGCAAAAGCATCCAGTTGTTCAGGGAAATTATGTAAAACTAGAACAGGGAGCTTTTGTCTTTGACATTTTGTTCCAAGGTTGTAGCCATAACTTCAAATGCCCTCTGATGCTAAAAGTGCAGCAGATAGAGAAAAATCGTACCTGCTTCGTCTGCCAGCTGCTGTCAGTATTCCTCTGGTGGCTGCCAAAGACATAATCAGGCGACAACTGAAAAGAAAGACGGAAAGTCAGAAGGACAAGGACTGAAAACAAAGATTAACAGCTGCTATGTTTACTGTACTTCATTACATTTACTGTAATTCATTTCCTCTGAAACTGACAGCAAGGGAATAAAGTCATCTAATCTTCAGTTCCTTTTTGTCAGTTTCTGTAAAAATTAAAGTTGCAAAGACTTGTGTGTTTTATATTTTTGTGAAAATCAGGATGCTGACAAATTTAAGCTCAGATCAGATATGAGTCTAAACTCACACCACCTCTTAAAACTACCTCTCTGGGCTGCCAACATACTGCCAGTTATGACTAATATAACCCAGCCCAAGAGTTCACACACAGACACCAACTCGTTTGTACTCATCTGAAGTTAATGAGAGGAAGTAACTGAGCTGTGAGAGAGCAAAGCTCTTTTTCTAACTCAAAATTGTTGCTCTCAGGCTTTTCTGTTCAGCTACAGAGAAACGGTGTCAGCAACTATTGCCCCAATCATAAAAACCCAATATGAGAAAACGATATTTCCAAAGCAATCAAGTCAAGCAGATTGAATCCAACTCAGTATGCAGAACACATCATGTGCTGCCAGTAAAACCCAGTAAGCGCGGAGCAAAACCAGCAATAACACAGTGAAGAAAACTCACAGCAAAGGTGCTCATTATGACTGCTCAGCTGCTCGCACAGCTCAGGCCAATTCGAGTTCCCAGTGGCTTGTTATCTGTCGACTTTACCTCCTTGGCCTCCTGTGGTTCATATCATGACAGCCCTTTTGTCCAAGTGCTGAATGTAAAAAACCCATGGACCTCTTCTCTGCGTACCAGTTCAAATCTACTTCCCCATTCAAGAGGGAAGCTGCCTTTATCAGCCCACACAGTCAGTCTCGTGTATAACAGCACATCAGGAAGGTGTGTGCTCAACTGAATCATCACAGCAAGTTAACATTGCCACATTTACCACTGTCCAACTATTTCTGCCTGCATGAGCTATAAAATACAACTCAGATGCTTTACTTTATTGAAAGAGAAAAAAGCTGATTGTAATTTAAGCTTCAACCTTTAACTGATAGGGAAAACCAAAAAAAGTATCTATATGTTGCATTAGTAGTTCTCAGGAATGAATTTAACTTCTTGTTATAGAGCCGATTCAAAAACTGGGTCTTCAACCAGTTCTGTGTTTAATCAGTTTTTCTATTTTCTGAAAAGGCTTTAAGTTTTATGTGTCCTGTTAGTAGGAATAGTTCAGCACAGGCAAAATCACACTAAGTTTGAATGCATCAAACTGACTGACTAAGTGCTGTAACCTTTATCTCTGAGCTGACATTGAAATGTTGAGATACAGGTTTCACACAAAGGAGATTTTAAATGCTATAAGCATTTTACTGTACAATGTATATATATATATATTTCTGATGCAATGCAGTAGCTTGAAGGATGAAAAAGCTGGACTTTCTGAAACAATATATTTTCCAGTTCAATGTTTGGAACATCAATAGCTTAAACTAAGGTCATGTAAGTGTGTTTGGCACTTTAATAAAAAACAAACAGAAAATGCTGATAATTATGGTTACATTAACATAATTAAAAACAAACATTTTACATTATTTTACTGTTTAGATTATGATACATAAATATATAAAAAATATATATAACAAACAGATGCCCAGAATATTATGCTTTTTTCTCATTTTGTTTCTTATTCAACAACACAGATTTGATTGCTGATTGCTTGTTAATTTCCTGTTTGCTCAGTTAGCCAAACTCAGTTAGCTGGCTAAAATAGGTTTTACTATAACTACAGTGATAAGTGGCGCTCCTTTGGTTTCCACACCCCGGATGTTTGGGCTTTTTGTGATTAAAAGTGTTTCTATACATGCCAGATGTGATGCTGCAGATAAGCAGCAACATGTGGGGGAGGGGCACTTATATTTACTCTACATCTGGAGATAACTTCAGTGACTCCTGTACTTTCTCTGGGACTGCCTTAAAAGGACATTATTTTTTGCAGTTTGAAAACTATTATTTCTAAAATCTTAATGAGTCTTGAAGTAAGTAACTGGACCATGATGACTGGGAGGCAGAAGAGGCAATTAAAAAAAAAACACAGAAAAGAGAAAGTTAATAATGATAAATAATTTTTTGGCTGGTCTATATCATATTTTGTTCAGTAATTCAACAAAAACACTGCCTTATTTTAATACGTAGAATAAAAGGATCCAAATGAGTTTTATTAAAAACACTAAGCAGTTCTGTGCAGTTTATGTGCAAATACCACCTGCTCCCATCAACTCTACCCAACATGCCTCAAACTAAGCTGACACAGGTGTGCAACCACATTTCAGGGTAAGTGGAAACTAGAAAACAAGCAAGCAGAGCAGTTAAACGTGTGCAGGAGAGGGACGGGTAAATGTCATAAACAGCTTCTAAAGACAGCTTTCCAACAAAATCAACATAACTTCACTGAACAAAAAATAATAGCACTAAATAAAATCTTTAATGCCAGATAAATTAGCATGTTTGAAGAACATCTGAAGTCTGCACCTTTGATTATAGTTCATTAGGATGGATTAATTTTCTAGTTGAACAACTATCCTCATTTCATTTACTTATTTACAAATGGCTTGATGTTCGCCTCTAGAATTATTATGAATTCTTTGTTTTATCCAATGTTTCATCCACTTTGCTTTACTAAACTGTTTCTTCCACTTCGCTGGAGGCAACAATAGGCCCAAGTATAACTGAGCCATCATTATAAAGTCTAGCTAAAGACGTTCTTCTCTTTCTCTCATTCCACAGGACTTATTTCCAACACACATAACCCTTACCTACAGTATATGATCACTGGGAAACCTCTTTTGGATGGAAAAAATATATTCTACTGATGGTTTTACTATTTAGCAATTATGCTGGAGTTACTTAAAAGATAAAATATATTCCAAACTCTAGAGTTTCTTTAATCATCATAAAGGCAATTTTTCAGTTAGCAGTTCTGTTATTATAATAATACCGCATGGATTCTTTGCAGAACCAGACAAAGTGCATATTAATACCAAAAAGGAGTTAAAGGCACAGTTTGACTTCAACAACGTCTTCTAGAAGTAGCTTTCTTTACTCCCCACATTTTCCACTGAATCTTAAACTGACCGATTCAATTTAAGAATCGGTCACATAGGGAGAAATCAGCTAAGGTAAAGAGGTGTTACTTCTGGTTTTACCATGAAAATTTGGGGTGAAGCATCATAAAGGAAAATGCGAAATATTTCAATTGGAACAATTTTGGCATTACTTTATACAATATAACTGTTTAAAGTTTCATTACTGAAAGTCACAGCCTTTAAATTTTATGAGAAAAAGCTGTTTCCTGCTAACAGCATTCTCAAAAAGCTGTGAGCTACCATAGCAACAAGTCACGCAACGCTCAACATCAGCAAACAGAACTGACAGCAGCAGAGGTGAAAATTCACACGACAGCAGACTGAGTTTTAGGGTAGAATATTGGAAACACACTTTTAGAGATGTTAATTAATCTAGCATACATGCTTTTGGACTGTAGGAGGAAGTCTGAAGTCTAAAATCCCTCATATAGACAAAGAAACATACAAACTTCTCAAACAAAAACCCTGGGTGAGATTTAAACCTACAACTCTTTAGCTATGAGTTTACTTTGTGAGTAAGCAACCAAGTTTCTTCCTAATGTTGAAGGAAAATTTACATTAGATTCTTAACATCATAACAAATGTTGTCACCTTCTCTTTATTAATGACCATATCCAAACCAAACCCATTACATAAATGGTGAATTTCTAAAAACTTATTTAAAAGCTCTAAATCCCTTCAGTATTTAAACTTTTTAATTTGCGCCTTTACGTTAATCAGTTGGTTTGTACAAATCAAACAAAGCAACCCGATCTCGACTGCAGTTGTCAGTGAAGTTTTATGCTCTTTGAAGATCAATTCATCCTCTACTCGGTTCAGCCCAGGATCATCTATAAGTCAAGCTGAAAGCTAGCACAGATGAGCTGATTAAGAAGTCAAAGCAAAAAATGTTGCAAAGATATTTCCATAGATAAAAATCTAGACTTGAGAGCACTCCATGTTGGCACGTTATATGGGTCATTCTGGTTGTAACACCTGGTTCACAAACCCATGAGGTATGCAGTACGTATTACA
The DNA here is from genome assembly GCF_001444195.1 of Xiphophorus couchianus. Taxonomy (NCBI): domain Eukaryota; kingdom Metazoa; phylum Chordata; class Actinopteri; order Cyprinodontiformes; family Poeciliidae; genus Xiphophorus; species Xiphophorus couchianus. The sequence continues at coordinate 10,766,058 of NC_040247.1, forward strand.
CGTCATGTATCACAGAATAAATAGCGACACATATAGGTCAGCAGAACTGAAGCTGACTTGATGGGGGGAACCACTGCTTTGATCATCTGTGCACTTTTCTTGATGAACAACATTAAATTTGAAACACTGATGCAATGCTGAGGCAAGGCACCATTCAGACGCAAAATGCTTATCTCTGGCAATCTGGATCATGCAGCTTGTGTTGATTTACGTCGCAGACGTCATCACCGATTTGGTGAATGGATCAATTTCCGTCATGGACTGCCTTCTTCAAGCATTTAAAATTATAGATTAATCAGTACAAACACACATAAGCTTAACTGCGAGATAAAACCCTTTGTTATCGAGATGTTCAGTTTTACAACAATGGGAAGTTTGGGGTAAATGGTTTAAATTTGTTTTGAGGACGTAGGTTTAAAATACTCAACTAGTCTTCCCGTATGTGGCTCTAAAGGCTCTGACTCCTTTCCACCAGTCCAGATCGCATTAGGTTGTTATAATGCATGACGATGATGAGCTCCCCACGCTCTAACCAAAAAACTTAATGTTGAAAAATCTGTCAGCGGGCAGTAAAAGGCCATCTAGAAATTTCTAATTTCTCATTTTTTTCTCTCTTTGCTTCTGAGCTGGTGTTGAAACACAAACACAAAAGAGTCTATGTGTGTGTGTCAGTGGTTTGTGCTGTTTCGGTTTACAGATGACAGAGCACAGCTACTTGCACTTAAACATGTTGTGCAAGATTATTATTATTATTTTGTAATGTTTGCTCTCTGGTAAGAGTACTAAGTTAGCAAATAAAAAGCCAAGAGACTTTTCCAGAGAGTCAAATTAATTATCATTTAAGATTAATGTATATCTTCACTGTACTGACTCACTTGGTAAACAAATAAACACATTTTCTTATAGCAAACATCCTTGTGACGAGTAGCTTTGATTCAACTAATTAAAAGGCATTTTGAGGGCTTATAAAAAAGTAAACAGCTGGTGGAAAACGTAACATAATATAAATAGATAACAAAACATCTTTCTAAAGCCTATCTCTTGTTAAAAAAAAAACATAAAAACAATATGAATGCCAAATTAAACTAACCACCATTCGCAATTATACAGTACATACTACTAATAAAGATGTGCAAAATGCTTTCGATAAATGAATCTTTTAGTGAAGGTTCTTAATCTCATAAAATCAGGACGTATATACTATATTATTATTGGCACCCTTTGGCACTCCTTTGGCCAATAGGAGCGATTGTGTTCAAATCATCCAGAGTCCCAGCTCTTTTCTTGTATGCTTTTTCTTAAGATTACACAGGTGTTTCATTGGATTTGGGTCTGGTGGGCTGAAGGTAGGGGACAGAGTTATCAACCAGATAAAGAGACTTCAGACATGCATAATTTCCTTTTGATTTGAATACTCAAAGCTGAGGCCACCACAGATCAAATCAACCAGACTTCGACAATTAGTAGCGAAGAAATCTACAGAGGAAGTGCATTCCTAATGCAAATATAAATGAGAGATTTTTCAAGTTTTCAACGTGTCACGTTCACATTCAACTAAGCATTTGTTTGTAAAAATATGAATGCTTTCAGACTACCTTGCGAAAACATTTGGTCTTAGTCTTGTTTGACGACAGCACACGGTTTCAATAAAAATCCTACAGGCTTTAAGTTAATTTCATATATTTACATATGCAAGGGTAGAACAGAGAAGTTCTTTTTTTATCAATGGTATGTCGAAAAATCTCATGTCCAGACCTTGAAATCTACTTTCCTGCCATGTTTAGATACATCCCTGCTTCTACACAAATGAATCAAATGACTGGCTAATCACCAGGCCTCTGCAGAGCTAAAACTTGCTGATATGATTTAGGTACGTTGGAGAAGGAAACTACCTAAAAGTGGAGGAAAGGAAGCTCTTGAGGACTGGAGTTTGGCATCCTTGGTTTAAAAGTTGTTATGGGAAAGTTATTGAAATGTTGAAAATGCCCCTCTTTATTTGCTAAAGTTTATGAAAATATTTTCATCATTTATTTTTTCTCCATACTGTGCATGGGAAGTAGTAGCTATTTCCTTTCACCTATTTCCAGATTTATGTATATTAGCAAACGTCAAGGGAATATTATCTTGTCTTTTCCATTTTGAAGAGTAATTGGCATTAGTATAACATCATATATAATTATATACCCTCTTTAAAAGCTCAAATAATGAAAAAAAACATTAACCAAATTAGTCTAAATACATTTTAGGATTTCTGCAACATCCTTAAGTGGTGCAAATAATTTTGGAGGCTGCTGAGAATATATAACTTTAGTCTGAAACTCTTATAACCATTCACTTAGAGATTCAGTTTAATCTCCAATTGTAAATTCATGTTCTCTCCACAACTCAAATCAACACCTGAGAAAGAAATAGGTTTCTAAACATCGACAGACGAAGAGAATGAGGAAACATTTTTGCCTTTTGTTTAAACTGAAACATGCTTACGTGCGGATAAACCAAATGCAGTCATTCCACAGCACATGTTCTTTCCACTTAAGCCACAGCAGCTGACTCATTAAAACGCAAACAATCCTCACATTTCAAGTATTAAAACTACTGAGCTATTGCAGATAAATCTACTGAATTCCACATAACTGGTTCAGTTACATTTGATCCACTTTTACAAGGCGGTAAAGTATTTACTTTGTGCATAGTTCCATTGCCCGTCTTAGAGAGGGGTAGTGACAGATGGCTGGTGTCCCGGGGTAACGTCTGAGCCTGTGCTGGACTGCCCTGCATAAGACAAACACACACAAATCTTAAAACATGGATTATCTTCTTTAAATATAACTGTTGATTTTATTTTTAAATTAATCATTGGCTTGACACCAATAATCTTACTTGCTAAAACTTTTGAATAAACTGAATTTCTTTCTAATTGACTCAAAAGTCTTTTTGGTTCATTTGGAGAACTATTTCCTCCAGGCAGTGACCTGCAAAATGTTTTAAAAGCTAAAAAGCCACAAATGCCCCACCTACATCACAGTTTAAATAAATTATTATGATACCACGAAGAAGGAAGTAGTCAAAAAAGGATCCAAGTTTTTAGAGAAATAAAGCACAATGACGTCAAAAAACCTCACTGTATCTGTTTACTCACCTGCATGACCAACACCACAGATGAAGAAAGTTGCATACTATACATTACCCAGCGAAATAATTTATAGCCCTCTTAAGTTTTTACATTTAGTCTCTAACAACCACAAACCTGAAGAAGTTTCATAGGGATTTTTGCAGTAGACCAACACAAAGTGGTGCAAAGTTACGTTGGGGAAGAAAAAACATAAACTACAAAGCAAAATTATGTACTCCACATTTACATTCAGCACCTTCTACATTTTTTTTTACCCCTTAATAAAATACAGTGAAACATGTTGCCTTTAAAAGTCGGTTCATTAGGAGAGAGTCTACGCATGTAATTTAATCTCAGAATAGATCCAGATGTTCTGGGAAGGCCTCAGAAGTTTACTTGAGAACATCAGTGAGTAAACAGCATCATCAAGATCACAGAACAAACCAGACATGGAAAAAGTTGCGGAAAAGTTTAAATCGATTTAACACAGCAAGCATGTAATATAACATGCTCAGATCACGAGACCAAAATTGCAACTTTAAACCAACATACAAATCTAAATGAAACTATTACCCATGCCAAATGGTAACAATGCTGCTTGCAGCAAGATGCTATAGAAATGGGAATTATTCCAGCAGCACAGGGAAGTTTGTCAGAGTTGATAGAAAGATTGATGTAGCTAAAAACAGAGCAATCCTTAACTTGTTGCAGGCTTCAAAAAAGGTTGAGCACACTGCTGTGGTGGAAGTTCAACTTTCAACAAGACAATGCAAATATGCAAAACGTGTTTTTCAGGGGATTTTTTAAAATGGCAAATACATTTTTTAAAAAGCAATTTATAAATTAACTAACATTAAAAAGGAAAGCAAGTTTGAAGCCATATGTCAAGCTCAAAGTTATATAGGAGTCTCACCTTAAGAACTAGACCATTTCAATAAAAAAAAACTAGATCTTTAAATCCTGTGCCCTAGTAAAACGAGAAAATACCATACAGGCTTATACGTGCAGACTTGTGTGACTGAAAATGTCCCCATTTGTGTTGATACAGGCAAGCCATAGAAACCTGGAAATGAGCCTAGCCTTTTATTCCATACCATGACCTCCACTACACTCTCCTTTAAGAGAAGACACTTTCATCTGGCTCAGAACCTACCAACCTTTTCACACTTTAAGACCCATTCAGCAGCAGAAGGAAAGAAAAGGGTTCAGAGGGAACAGAAAGTACCTGCTGTGTTGGACTCTTATTGGTGCACTGAGAACGAGCCCGGCGAGGGGGTTTCCATGACCTCTCCTTGGTAATGCTATTGACATAATAGCATCTACCTGTGCCTGGATCGGAATACTGTTCCCACAGGTCCATGATCTGAAGAGGTTGCTGACCCACAGCCGGGATGGGGGGCTCCTGTTGGGACAGACGCTTCTCCGGCTGCATTTCAGCATAAATAGGGGAGTCCTGCCAGGAGAGCTGGGACATGTAGGCCTCAGTAGGGACCTTGGATGAAAATAAAATACATATAAATTCATTAGATGTTAAGTGGCAACTTTATATTCCAAAAATACCACACTTCTTGTGGACTATTTTCTGCTACAGATAAAAAAGGAGTGATGCTGTTATTAGTTTTTCTCACTGTAAATGTGCATTTAAGTTTTGGGGACTCATTAAGGAGCTAAAAATTATCTCCTGTTTACATGTTTTGCCCCATACATCATGTACACAATAACAACTGCACAAACTGAAAAAAAGATTAATGGTTTAAACATAAAAAGTAAATTTAGTATGCAAAACATGAGCAAACAACACAAACCATAAATAACATTGGACAGGACTCGCCCATTTTACATAAATAAATGGACTTTGGATTAACACAGAGCTTACAGAAATACGTGCTCACCAGCAGCAAGCGCTACAAGGGATCAAGATCCATAAATCCAAAAGCTGACAGACTAACTTGCTGATCGGTCCCAGTTATGTAACCCAATCTATAGATTGTAAATAGTCCATGGGTGTTATAGAAATTATTTTAAACCTTACAGTTAAATGCAAACGTATTGATACCTCTTAAACCTTTCATACTTTGTAATTTAATGGCAATTTAGGCAATGATAAATCACATACTAAAATATAAATATAAAATCAAAGCAAAAGTAGTCAAAATAACTAAGGGATTTTTCAAGGTAGTTGGTTGCAATGTATTTATTTAATGCATAATTATAAGCATAACTATATTTCTGTGGCAAAAAAGTAGGTTCTCTTTAAAATTACAAACATTCCCATATTATGTACTGTATATGCACCCTACATAATATAAGCCATTTTGCTTTCACTAGCACACAAAATGAGTATGTTATATGTTAAAGTAATACCTAATGTCTGTAAGTCAAATTTCTTGTATGTGCACACAACATTGTCAAATAAAGCTGATTCTGATGTTAAGGGGAGTGTAAAGTTCTTTCAAAGCTTTGACATGCAGATCAAAATTTCAGGGTTAAATCTTCCACTGAGAAGACCCCACTGATCCACACAAAGTTGTCTGTGTGTGTGATGCTTATGTATAAAAGGATCTGAGTGTACTTCACACAAGATGGCAGCACAGCTTTCAGTCACCTGATGCATCTGGACTCTCAGCTTTCCTTGGTTTACCTCAGTGGTTGCATCAAAACCAGCTAACTGTCAACAGGGTAAAACAGGTCTGTGTCTGAAAATCCAAAGGATTTAACCACTCAAACTTGAACCAGAAGATTACCGAAATCTTCTGGTTCAAGTCTACTCTCCGTATCCATAATCAAAACCAAACATGGAGAAGCTAAATTCAGTTTTATTTTTCCACTACTCTGGAACAATTTTCCAGAAAACTGCACAACTGCTGAAACCTTGATTTCCTTTAAATCAAGACTAAATGCCCATTGATTTAGAGCTGCCTTTGATTTGTAATAAGTGAAAAATTTATTAATTCTAGCCTGAAATACATTTTTATAGTACCTCTCTTTATTTTACCACTGTAATGTAAAGTTGTTATTTAGGTTTATTGTGTTATGTTGTTGTTGAAGTGTGCTACATAAATACACTAGATGTGACTCAATTAGCCTCGTTACACAAAGAATTCTTGTGTAATAAAACCTACCATACTTCAAGCAAAATAAGACGTATTATAACACATGCAGTTTAGAGTGTTAAATACATCAATTTAAATCATATAAAATTTCTACTTTTACAAATGAGACAACTGGCATTACTGAGTATTTCCCCCATTTTGCAAATTAAAATGCATTTCTTTCAGTATTGTACCTCTGTAAATATTTTTATTAAACATTCCCAAACAGCACTAAGCATTTAGTTATAAAAAGAAATATATAAACCTTAGTAATATAGTTTATTACTGATTTATATAATGAACTATAAATAATTATAAATCTGAAGTGTTTTTTGGGTTTGTAAAAATGTTCCCTAAAGTCTAAATTCATAAATAAATAAAATATTTGCCTAACATAATTTTAAGTATCTTCTAAGAAAACTTTAATGAACTATGAATATTGGATAAAACTAGCCTGAAGTTGCATTGTTGTATTGAGTCCTTTTTCTCTGAGAAACTTGCTTCATTGAAGATTTTTTTCCATCCTTGGGGGCAGACGGACAACTAACTGCTGTAATCGAGCTCAGACTCAGTCTGTTTCTCTGCAATGTTTTTTTTAACCACTATCAAGGGAGAGCTCACATAAATATGTGGGATCAAATGAAAGAAGCTGTCCTAAAGTTTCTCCTTCACACAAACCCAGAAATGAGTCAGTGTTGATATAAAAATCTTCACCTGAAGGCCCTGGTCAGAGGTCGCTTTCAAAATGTTTTCTTGATGACTGAAGGGCGACTGGCTTCAGGTTTCCACTGACAAGACAAATTGATTTTTCACTCACTCCAGCTGTGCCCATGTCTACTTCTTCACAGAAAAGTAGAAATAAAAATCCTGAATCAAGTTGGACGAATCTCCCACTATGACCAACTTAACACCGTTTGATCAAGCAAGTGGATTATTTTCTCTTCAGTAAGTCCTTTTCCACTGCTATACTTTCTTTTCTGAAAATGGTGCTGTTGTATGTTTCCGCTCTTTTCTCAGGCTCATCAAAGGCTGTTTATTTATAGGAAAATGCAACATTATATAAAAGGTAAACAATGGAAATTTACTCAAGTTGTTTACTTGGTCTGGCTAATGAAATTAGGTTGAAATAAAACTAATTTTGTTTGAACTTGACGCCTATTTGAATACATTATAATAGATTGTATTCAGTTAATCATGTAACCTCCAATTAGCATATTCCACAGTTATTAGCACCAATAGAAAATATGTGTATAAAGGTTTTTTAAATAAACAGCTTTGGAGTGTCAAAGAACCAAAGAAGCCACTTTTCAGTGAGCTTTGAACATGTCTTTTACTTCCCCTTTATCTTGCTCCTCACTGTACAAGGTAATAGGATAAATTTAAGTTTCCATCCGGCTTTGTTTTTCATAGTACTAGATATTTTAAGCTTTTCTGATAACATGCTGACTGTAGACGCATGTTTTAGTCAGAAGAGGTGTTATTGTAGCCTTTACCTGACTTAGAAGGGCCACATACAGTATATGTAACTTTAATTATATTGTCTTTTCCATTTTCTGAATATGAGATTTTGTTGCACAGCAAATGTAGGAGGTCAATTAAAAAATATATTTTTCAAAATGTTCATAATGAGATTATGCTGCTGCTTCAACAATAACACATTGTAAGGTTTCAGAATATCAAATTTGTATTTTGACATCTTTTAAACTCAACAACTGAGTCCTCAGTGATGAGGAAAGTTATATCTGTTTTGAAATTCATCATCATAGGCAGGGAAATGTCAGAGTTACATTTGGTCAGGGAGAGTTTTCAAAATAGCATGGAGTTATAATCCTGCTTACTAAAGTCTCAAATAAAGAGGGCTTTTAGAGATGAGAGATAGAAGAGACAAAAAGGGTCAGGGAAGAGGAAATGGGAGTGATAAAAAAAAAGAGCACAGTCATTTCCACTGAGATCACATCTATCTATAATCTGAGGTCTCAGTTCAGTAGAGATTAAACTCCACAGTTTGGGAGACTCAGCAGTTGTAGTTTCCCTAGGCTGACAGAAGCATAACCTTGGATTTCTTTCACCAGCGCGGCCATGTGTAATCCCCTCTGATGTAATGTAGGGGAAGCTCTGGCGTCACGACAATGCTAACTTGATTGCTTCTCCAAAAGGATTATTAAGAACAAGCCCAAGTGTAAATCAATTTCAGCCTCTGGTGCTGGTTCTGAGCCCAGGCACTGTGCAGAATTCAGTCATGACGAATTCAATTTTCTTTCCTCTTGCTCTATATTTGTTACTTTTATTTAAATACTCTGCTCAGAACAAACAAGTTACATAAGAAAAATTAAGCAAAAGACTTCTGTAGTCCACATGAGTGATAGCAGAAGAACAAACCCTGCTGTGTTGATTTATCTGGTTTAAGGCAACCTTAAAAAGTTGCTAAATTTGCAAAAATCAATCTCTGTTTTATTATACTTTAAGCTATGCCATGTAAATCCATGAAATTGCTGGTTGCCAGTAAGAGGAAGTCAAAATGAATCTAATCTCACACTTCCCTCTGAGTCAGTTGCATGTGATGGATTTGCTTGACCCATATTCTACAATTTGATGTCACTGATGATGACAATAAAAACTAAGTAAAGAAAGTAAAGTTTAATCAGAAAAAAAACAATAATAAACTAAAGTTTTTACCTGTGGTTGTGTAACTACATATTTTTGTGCACTTTTTTCTATTGTGAGCCCACAACTGACAAATAAATCTCTCACCAAAAACAACTTACAGGAATACTAACATTTTTGAAAAATGAAGTAAGTTTGTGAACTAGCACTATACAGCACAAATTTAATTCTTGTAGATTTCTTCTTTTAAAATAACAGTTAGCAATTTTTATATGATTAGGCTTTCTTTCCTTTCTCTTTAACCAAAGACATGTTGAGCTAAATATCAGACATTGTGCTTTTTGAAGTCCAAATTATTCAAATTTCTGTTTTACAACACATAGTGGCTAGTTCTTATTCAAAATTCAGACGGAACTTTTTTGCCAACTGCACTTATTTGCAAATAGATCAGATGATCTTGGCAGTAATGTTTTCTCTGCTGAATCTAGGTCATGCTTTTATTTTCAACATTATGGTATGCGTCATTTACTTAAAGCATTTTAAAGAAGTCAAAATTAGCTAAGCTTTATATTCTGTTCTTCATTTGATAAGGAGAAGGTATTTACTTGAAAAACAGAGATCATTCTCTTTACAACTTAAATCTGAAATTTAGGACTGGAGACTATCACAGTAGAGCTTGATACCCGATTTGTCTGACAAACAAACTTAGTCTTCAAAGAGCTAAAAAATAGAGAAAGTTGCTGATTGGATGGGTAAAAAAGACCAGTTTGTGCTATTTGGATTCCCGCAGCCAGCCATTGTGAGTGTTGTAATAATGACACTAACTACGTGGTAATTCTGCATTCTTTCTCAGTCTCACAACAATCGCTTTGCATAAGAGTCTTGCTCCACCTGGTGTCTCATAAGGCATGAACTGTCAGAAAGGAATCAAATCATCCTTAACAGTCATATTTTAGATGCTATTAATTTGTAACAAAAAATGTGACAAATATATATTTTTTTAAATCTAATATGTTATTGAAGAATAGATTGAATCAGCTTTAAGTGAAAAATAATCTGGTTAACCTAAAATAAAAATCAGATTTTCTACAATTTGTTTATTTGCATCCCTTAGAGAAAGCCATTGTTTGTAGAGAAGTTACAAAGGCTCAACAATGTCCCAATGTCTCAGCCAAAATGTTTATATTTTCTATGATTTATTCAAATATTTATTCAAATATTTTCACTGTAAATAACAACTGTTCATGCTTTTCATTCAGTCTTGAAACTGTATTACATGAAATTTTGGTAAACTATCTCTATCTCTTCTTAGATTATAACTTCCCTTACCTGCAGACGGTTATTCCTGCCTGAAGCCCCCACCATGTCCCATTGGCTGCAGGACTTCTTAGGGACCTTGTAGTTGATGCGACTGCCAAGGCCTCCCCCGACCTCGTCGTACGGGTTCTCGTTCAGGTTTTCAGGCAGGTTGCTGGAGCTCTGACTCCGGGTGATTGTCGGGACCACCCTGGGATTTGATGAGTTTGCTTGAGTCATGGAAGCTGCAGGAGACCCTGGGACCATGAGGCGACTTGACTGGGAGGTGGAAGAATTGGGCGTAAAGGTGAATCCAGAGAGAGGCAGGGTGGGGAAATGGTTTTCTCCTACCACTGTGTTCCTCTCAGACCTCTGGAAGGCACTACTATAAGTGTTAAGGTTTTCCATGGACCGGTACATGGGTTTGTTCACTGTGGAGGAAAGAAACAACAGCTCCAGTATGTATTTCTTTACAGGTTTTTTTCTATTATTATTGAATTTGGTATTTACTACCAAACATTACCCTGACTCTGCTCATTCCTGCCAGTTCCTGTGAAGCTGGGAGAGAATGAAACTCGGGGTAGCATCGGCATGTTGGAGTGCAGCGAGACAGAAGTGACAAGGCGCTGGGGCGAGGGCATCGGTGTGATAGGAACCTCAGTCACATAGGTAGCAGGGACATACAGGGGCTTTGTTTTGCTGGCTGCACCAATTCTACGCACCTGTTCAAGAACAAAGTTAAGATCAATGCTTTTCCTGTTTTCATTTGAATAAATTCAGCCAAGCCACAACAACACCAACCCTGTTTGTGCCATTTCAGACACAGGATGTTAGGAGAAATGTTTATAGAAGAGAGCTGAATCTAGATATTTACATACACTGCATAAAATACATTTTTATTGTTTTCCTTCACTGTCTGACATTACATTAGACTAAAGCTCTCATATATTAGGCTAGTTGTAATTTTTCAAGTTTTCTAAATGCGGAAATAAAGAGAATTTTTAAAAGTTTGTTTTGATCCATTTTTTTGAAACTCGGAGGTTTAAACTTTTAATAAACTGGATGGTGATGAGGTAATCTTTGTGAAATTATAACAGCCTGTGTTGTCTGTCCCAGATAATTTCAGAGCAAAATATGAGTATCAACTGCGAAATATAAACAGATGATTTGGTGAAGTTGATGAGAGTCATTATCAACAGCTAGCAAGACCTATACTGCTCTGAAGAAAAAGGTCATACAAAGAAGAACTCCGTTACTACAAAAGCAGCAGGCGGATGCATATTGTAGTTCGCAAAATGCATTTATGGGCAAAAACTGTAGCTTAAAGATAGTTTATCTGAACTAACTTTACAAAAGCATGAGGGGAGGAGTAGTTTCTCTATAATCAGAGATTCCATAAAAATGTTAGATGTAGCTGTAGGAATGATCTGAAGTGGAAATCTCACTAGCTTTGCCTATTTCAGTCATTTGTGTTTCTCAAGTGTTGTGTTGTTGAGCTCTTGGCTAATCACCTAAAAGCAACCTTGGTCTCAATGGAATCTTTACCTGGTTAAATAAAGGTTAATAATTTGCACAGCTTGCTTCAAGAGAAAGTTAGAAAGGCAGCCGTTTATTACTCCTGTGAAATTTCCCCATGGATTTTTCTGTTCTTTCATATTGTAAGCATAGACTTGAATAAACTACAGTAACTCCATTATTTTACTATACGTATGGTTTAATTCACACCAGAGAAAAAACAATGTTTTCTCACCTGCCACCAGTCAGTATTTGTCTTCTTCAGGAGAATAAACCGTTCACCCTCTCTTATGCATACTTGTCGCCCGTCTGACCCTCGGTAGCTGTAGTCATACTGAGCCTCAAGAACTACCGTACCGCTTGGAACCCCGCACACAGTCATCGCACTGGGGTTCACCACAGGTGCTGCGACAGGTTGTGTCGGCCCCACAGACCGACGCCAGGAGCCAGACAGCATGGTTCTCTACCCGGTCGTGTTCAGCAGTCCCTGCTGGGTTTGCCCTTATGTTTGATTAGGCTTGGGACAGTGCAAGGCAGGTGAGTCTGGAGCCAGAGGAGCTGCATGGTCTGAGACAGGGAGAGAGTAAAAATACACAGGGATAGACAGATTAGCACAGCTGTCTAAGAATGCTACAAATCTCATAGCGATGAGCAAGTTCAAAGGGTGAGTAGCACATAGTATCTAAAATAAAAATCATTGTTTGTAACTGCCAGAATAGATAATGCACTTTTTATGCATGAACCATTTTTAATCAAAAGATGATGCCCACATTGTATGTGTAGAAATATTTAACATTAGAGAACAGATGAAGGGAGACTTATGCAGGGAGCACTTTCAGCTGTGGGTAGCTGTACTAATCTAAGCCTTTTAACTAATGGCTTGGATTACTGGCAATGAATAAAACCAACAATGAATGCCAGAATATTTGCAGAACAAAGGAATCCAAATATTTTCTCCAGCTACAGTTTTAGCACACCTAGCAGACACTGCATTCAGGAATACAAAATGGGGCAGAACCCCACTTTTCAATTGTCCTTTCATCCCTTCAGGACCAGGAGACTCATGTGAGTGAATAACTCATGCGTTTGGTAGATGTGAGAAGCAAAGCATTCCCAAAATAGCTTCCGTCTCCTTCGCTCCACCTGAGCCAGCATCCCTCAAGCTAAACCCTTGCTTTTACCCCGCCAAGACCAGCTTATATAAGAGCAGAGCACATAACTTTCTTCCAGACACACAGCTTCACATGGTACATAAACCATCCAACCTGATGAACACATGTCTCAAAAAAACATACCATGAGAGACAAGAATATCCCAAAGTACCAACAGTCCCAGTCATACCATGTCAGGAGGAGGGAAATGCTGGGCAGGACAAGACAAGGTGAAAAAAGAGCAAAATGTCTAAATGTGAAGAAGAAAAAAAAAGACGAAACAGGGACGTATGATGGAGCTGGTGGAAGAGAGGGCGGGGATATCCTTGCTAACCTTAGTAATCCCACTCCTATTAAACCATGGGAATGAATGTGTAACCTGCATGGCTTTTGAAAATTACAGTAAACCCCATCTGCACAAGCGTATGAGGAGAGAGGGAGAGGGCACATGTGGATAAATGGAAGGCTAACACAGACATGGTCTCGAAACAATCTGTGTGTCGCAGGACTGTACTCCCTGAGACATGGCATAAAAAATCCCAGGTATAATTTTATAAATCTTACGTTTGTCAGGATCTGCAAGTGATGCACAGTTCTATGGTTTGCAGTGCCCTGCAAGAGAATTCATACACCTTGATTTTTTTCACATCTTGTCACATTGCATCAACCTAACACTATTGATGCTTTTTTAAACTTTAGTTTTAAGTGACAGACCAACACAAATGCATAATAATGAGTTACAAGGAAAAGGTTGTCTTAAGAGTGTGGTGGACATTTATTTACACCCCGTTAATCCGACATCCCTAAATGAAATCAAATGCAATCAACTGCATTCAAAAGACACCCAAGTGATAAATTTCAGATTAAATATAACTGTTCTGAAAAGGCTTCAGAGATTTGCTAAGGAACAGTAATGAACAAAAGCATCATGAAGACAAAGGAAAATAGCAGACAAATATGCACATATAAATATTCACAGAACACTACATGCACAAGGAAATTAACACTGCACATTGAACAAACCAACCCTAAGAGTTTGTTTAGATGGTAGCAGAATTATGATATGGGAATGCTTTTCTTCAGCAGGGATGGCACAGCAGCTGATCAGAGGTGATGGGATGAGGGATGGAGCAAAGCACATGGTAAATCTTGGAAGCAAACATGTTGGAGGCTGCAGAGGATGTTCACCTACCATCAAGATAACAACCCTAAGCATACAGACAGAGTTACAATGAGAGGATTGAGATCGGTGGATTTTCTTAAGCTAGAATGACCCAGTAAAGACCTAAACCTAGTTAACAGTCTCTGGCAAGACTTGTTCATAGATGCTCTTAATTCAATCTGACTATGCTATGGGTATTTTGGAAAGAAGAAAGGACAAAAATATGCATGACACATTCTCAGTGTGCCACACTTTTGTAGATCTAAAACAAATGCTGAACATCATTGACAATAATTTGTGCAGGTCTAAATAAATCCAGTTAACTAAAAGAGTCGAGAGGTATAAATATTTTTGTAAGGTATTGAATGTAAGATGTGCTTGTAAATCAGGAAATATATACATATATAAAAATAAGTCATTGAAATCGGATCAGTCCCTTTTATATAAGACCACATTGTATTGCTACTGCTCTGAAAGCAGCTTCACTGTCTTCCTGGTTGTAGAGCTCTCGCTCATTTTAATCATGCAGTTGAGAGCAGAAGGGACAGCGGCAAAAGTTGGAGGAACAAGACGAGCAAGAAAACAGGAAACAGTGAAGACACGTAAAGGTTCAACCACAGTTTGGGTCATATCCTTTCCGTCTTAGAATTTGCTCTTCAAATGTGAGATGTATTGTATGGCTTACTTACAGCTGGTAACTGCTAAAGTCAAATCAAACATGAGATATGTTTTTTATTTATCATTACAAATTAGAAAACTGCAACTTCGATTACTCAAAGTGCAGCTTACGGCTGATATTTTTCCCTTACTATTCTCCAGTCTATTTTCAGTGAGATGTAATTTACAGTTAAAATAAAACAGAAATAACTGCATCATATACTTGTTTGAAGAGAAAAAAGATACATAGCATGCTGCAATACCTTCCGATATAATCCGTCCACAAAGAGCTCTTCCCCATGCACAAACAGGAAACACATCAGTGACACTACTACACACCTGTTTGCCTTTTCCTGTCTTTCTTTCTCGATATACGTGTCAAAAAAGGAAGAAAAACTTGCAGACTAAGACTACTACATCTTGTAACTACAAGCTTGCGTCTACATTAACATTTGTAAGGCAACCTTACCAGCAGAGACAAGAGCAGAGGCATATACAATTCTCTCCTGCTGTGTTTAAAAGAAGCTAGTCAAATAAGTAAAATCATTTGGTTCTGCATGTTTCTGGGCTTTGATATGATCCTCTCAAAAGGCAGATCTGTCTGCCAAGGGGAGTGAAGATGCGTCTGTAACAGTGCTGGCCTTCGTCATTCTGTGACTCAAGATTTTAATTATAGTAGTTTTCTCTGATTCACCACAGTAATGTTAGTGGACATTTGGCTAAAGGCAAATAAAATCTCAATGCAAATGCACCATTTTATCACTGCAAAAACTAAACTCTTTAATCTTTAAGAAAGAATTAGTGCAAAATAAATAAATAATACTTGTAATGAGGATGCAGAAAAGAGGAAATAGGGTAAGACTATGTTTCTATTTCCAGAAGACTTAGCAGCATAGTGAGCACTGTCGTCACACATCCCCAACATAGAGAGATGGCCATATGGTGTCAGAGACAGACCTAATGGCTGCTGAGAGGAGGGGGCAGCATAAGCCAGGAAGTGAGGGCATGGGGGCTTATGACATGCCAACAGCACTAAAGGAAAAAATATCAGTGAATGGATAGCCCCTAGTAGGGAGTGCTGTGTGTGGTTTATCCATCATTGCTTTTGTACTTCATTTTGGTGTTTTTGCATGTTAATATTGCATGCTTTTCACAAATAAAAAGATTGCACTTTATGAATGCAGAGATGCAAGATAACCAGAGTGCATACCTCACTGTCTGAGAGTACTTCTATGCCAGCAAGGTCACTGATCCATTTTGTTGTCAAGATAAGACTGAAAAACATGTTACAACCATGGCAAGAATTTCCTCTTTCAGTTTCCTCAGTCAGTTGTTATTGATTTTTTCTATGATGATAATGATGATGATTCTATTAAATAGCCGAACACTGGCTTTGCAAAACATTATCTTTCATTAATGAAAGATGTGATGGCATTGTTGTCATTAATGTCAGGTCTTTTTTCAAATAAATTTGAAAAAGAAAACTACATTAACCCAAAAAAAGGTTGAGGCTGGCAAAGGCTGGTTAGTGGTTTTTAAAAAGTAAGTTTTTCTAAACATCAGAAATCTTTCTCCAAACCTTCCCCACAGTTTAAAGAGTTATGTAGACTGATGTAGTTGTTTAAAAAATGCCAGGAAAAGTACCAAAGTTTTCTCTGGCTATATGCAGCATGGCAAAACTGGTCCTAATTGGTCACACTGTCAGTCAGCTGGCTGAAATAAGGCTGCCACTTTTTCCTTTGCTTACAAGACAGACAAATTATGTCTTTTGGGAATATTTTTGGATGGTAAAATTATGTAGAAAATCAATGTGTGTGTTACTTTTATTAGGTGACATTGTTTTAAAACAATAGCAAGCTAAAAGTGCACATCTGTTACTCCCAGTTTAACTCTAAGAAGAACAGAACAACGAAATGATAACATTCTACACATGAAGGAAATTTATTTGAATACAGCTAAAGTTGTGTAAGATTTAATAAATTTAGTGACATAGACTTAATTTTTTAATTAAGTCTTTGCATTATTAATACAACTAAAATAATCAACGTAATATTTAAATAATAGAAGAAATGGCTGTGGCTTTATTGTTTTAAATAAAACCAAGTTTTACATATTTGTTTAAAAATTACCAGTAAATACCATGAAAGTATGGTAACTTTACTCATGGTAGCCATAACGTAAGAATCTCAAATCGGTCATAGTTTATGCTTCTACATTGCACAATGTAGAAGCATAAACCAAACAAATATTGCAATCAACAGTTTGTTGCTTCATCAGTCAGTCTCCAAGCTGACAGAAGAGCTTTTTGCAGGATGCAAAATCTCATTTCTGCATGCAGCCTTCTTTAATTGCAGACTCATTTGCATAATTCAACTTGTGAAAGTGTTAGGTAGAAAAATTTATTACAGGACGATTCTTTACCTTTGCTTGATACGCAAAATGCAGTACTAGTCATTGTAACAGTGCGATCTCATTTCTTTAAAGTATATTTTACAAAACCAGAATACATAACTCTGAAAAAGTTGTGATTTATTATTGTGCTAGAACATGAAAAACTGACTGACTGTACTCCTATAGAAGTAATTCCATACATTTTTACTACCAGATATTTATAAAAGACTAATGATTCAGGAGAGGGTGGGGCATAAAAACTGCAAAACGGACACAAGCTAGCAGCCCTTTCTGCAGAAAGTAAATTGCATTCATTGTTGTTCATGCATGTGCATGCAAGCAATTACATGTGCAGAAAAAGAAATATCCAGTCCCTACGCACCCAGTTTGACCCTACATTTGCTGATGTGTCCAGTAGTGAAACAAAAGGTAATATTAATTAAACAAAAAACCATGGATTCACCCATGCAAATATCTGAACTTCATCAACAACATAGTGATCAAGCAATACCAGACCAGTGCAATAACCAAATAAAAGCTGCAAAACATCAAAGGTGACTGATTGACCTATTGACGCAAATGCAGATGGCTGGTTAACTGTGTCACTGAAGATCAGTGAAAAAATGGATTGACCGTTGATGTTAACAGTGAATTAATTCAAAATATTGCAGGTTTATTATGCTACCTAACTACTTTTAATACCAGGAAAGATTTTACGATATTGTAATATTTGTACACACAGGTTGAGGCCTAATTCCACCGTCGTCAAGTCAAGTAAAGCTCTGCAAAGAGGTTTTGTGGTTAACAACTGCTGGCCAAATTAGGCTTTTACTTACAGCTCTTGCACACAAAGTGAATGGGTAGCTTACCTTAGCATGCATGATATTTTCAAAATTTTATTAGCTTAATCAGCTACTGAAATAATATAGTTACTGCAGTCATGAGAAAATTAGAGTGCCCAAACAAAGTCTGAGTTTTTTTTTTAACATACTGTATTTGGACATATGTATTTTTTTGTAAATACAATATATCGTTCTTGCAACAATATATTCTTAAATATTGAGTACAAAAGATCAAAATGCTATTTCTGTTAAGAAACAGAATTAGATCACACACACACAATCTGTTCTCATGTGAAAAATTACACATAAACAGATTTTACCTTATGCACATTATTAGAGCATTCGTTAGCACTTTGAAAAAGAGGCCTGCCTTATTACATCTCAGGTATTATAGTTCTGTGTTCTGCTGAAGTAAGTGTGAATACCATAATAAAAATGAGCTGTCTAAAGCTCAATGGTAAATTTAGGCCCTTAAAGTTAAACAAAAACCAAACATTTTGCTGGTTTGTTAAATTGCACCCAGACAACTGAGGAATATATATTTTCCTCTGGGAAAGGTCAAAGTTTAAAGTAAAAGCAACTGGTGGCATTTGTGGTCTTTGTCCTGCATGTTTCATGTGAAAACTAGGCAAGGGGAAAACAGCTAAAAAAGCAAAAATTCATTCAACACAATAAATCATGAAAGGAAGACTCCAGAAAAAGATGTACACAGCATGTGAGATGACAGAAAGAAAAGCAAAGAATGACAAGACAAATAAGAATAAAATTCCACATCTAATTCTCCCCTGCAGCTTCATGTCATTCTCGATAAGCTACGTAATAACTGCCTAAGCCAGCTCAAAGACAAGCCAGTGAATGACAGGTTTAGTTCCCACAGAGATTGTTTAACGCCGAGCCTATCAACCTTTATTGCATGACAGGAATGGAAATGAAGTACAGACAGGGCATTGGTGAAGGGCTTGGTGTCACATCATATCCATATTCATCCCATATGTTTGAAGTCGAAAGAGAGCAGCTTTAATAATCATGCCTACATGCTGTTCAAAGAGACGAGACATCGGAAGAGAAGGAATATAGAGTGAATGAGTAACTTCAAAGGGCTTGGTGCACATGCTCACATATACACATGGAAAACACTCATGCATGAGCAAGGCGCTTTATTTACATATGAAGCTCTATTACCGAAGGCGTCACAAAGAAATAAGGGGAAACTTGCCAGACATAAGACTTTAACCTTAATTACCGCACCAGTGTCAGACAAACAAGTTGTGCTCATGTTCTTCACAAGACCAGGATGAATCCTTCTTGTGCATGATTACTGTTAGCAAACCATTGCCTGCTAAATTTGACTTTTAACCCAATCTAGTGGTGCTATGATGCTTGCGATGTGAAGTGTTGCATCACAGGACACATTCTGGATTTACAAAAAAAAGGGAGTAAGTCATGAAATAAATGTGAAGCCAGCTTAAAAGCTTTCAGAAATCAATCCTGAAAAAATAAAAAAAACGTGGTACTATCTCTACGCACTTATCAGCTGTAACATTATGACCTCCCACCAAGTACTGAATCTGACAGTTGGGTCAGTAAAATAAACAAAAAATGGAAATCACATGTTTAAACGTTTTAAACAATTAATGAAAATATACGAGATATATGAGATATGAGGACACAGTTTACACCAGAAATTCTGAATTAATGGTCCCCTGGCATTTCAGGTTTTGAAAGTAAAAGGTACCATGTCTCAGTTATAGGGGACTACTTCAAACACCAGAAATACTGGAAGATGATAGTATATTAGGCATTAGCAAATATTACTGGATTACAAGTGCCATGTAATACAAAATACTATCTAGTGGGTGTCTACACACAGAGAATTGTCTCTTAAATATTGATTACATTTGGAAGAATTATAGCTTTCACGTGAAGAAAATGGACCAAACACAAACAACAACTATGTGGGTGAAGGAAAATATGTCCTATAATATAATGGAGAAACTGACCGACATTGTTAAAGATGAGGCACAGGAATTTGAAAACGTATGTAAACCTCTATTGAATTTCTTAATAATGCATAATTCAATTAAAACTATTAAGGCACAGATGTCTTTTTGATAATGGGTCCATGTGTCACAATATTATACTAATTTCTGACCCTAAATCTTAATGTCACTACTTAAATCAAGAACAAGCAATGTTTTTTTTTCAGTTTGTCATCCAATTTTGGTGAGCCTGTGTGAATTATCACCTCAATTTCCTATTTTTATCTCCTACGAGCGGCACTGTGTGTGATCTTCTGCTGCTCTTGTCCATCTGCTTCAAAGTTTGACATGTTGTGCATTCAGATGTATTTTATTTAGCATACCTCAAATGTAACAAGTGATTTTTTCAGCCACTGCTACCTTTCTGCTATTCTCCTTTGACATCAGCAAGGTATTTTTTGTGTGATGCACTGCTGCTGATTGGCTTATTATTATTGTTATTATTTGCCAAATCTCTGAGTCAGGCTGTGTAACTATCCTAGAACATCAAATGTTTCTGAAAATTTATAACAAGCCCAAACATCCATTTCACATTTGGTCATTTAAATCCCATTTCCCTCCATTATGCTGCTCAATTTGAACTTCAGCAAATCACCTTTATCATGCCTAGACGTGCAGCTACCATATCATTGGCTGATTTGCATTTGTGTTAACCAGATACTGAACAGGTGTATCTAATAAAGTGCTCTGTAAAGACACAGTATTCAACCTACCTTGAAACCATACAAAACAAACAAAAAAAATCCCTTCATGTTAAATATTTGATTACCGTATTTCACTCTTTACCCCCAAAATAAATCCACTTCCAGCCTTAAGTACAGTGCTGCTGATGTGCCATGTGACGAAGCATTCACTCTCTCTGTGGATGTACAGTTATAACTACCGGCCATGATGTCTCTCTCTTCATATGAGACACATGCCTCAAGCCAAAACAGCCTTTCATCCTCCCTAAGCCATGCATTATTAATGGTAGGACCAGAGAGACTCACCGAAACACACATTACATTTTCCCAGTGAGACATTTGGCCGCCAAATGTGTGCATGAATGCGTGTGTGTGTACACATATGCTACCAAACATGTAGGCTGAATTCTTCCACTGATTAGCTGAGTAAACTGTCAGAGGGCCAATCGAAAGGCAGATGATGACAGTAAGGCAGCCATTGGCTCAGACTCATTATTTCCACTATGACAACAACCTCTGTGACCTGCTGCCATCACTAGTGTCTCCACTGTGTTTTTTTCACCTTGTTGCACATAATAATATTCCACGTGTGATGCCATCATTTCAAGAGACTGCTGACGCAACACTTGTGTTTACAATAAACCCTGAAGCTTCCATCGACGTGTAGTGAACTTCTTTAAAATTCACCTCAATAATATTCAACTTCAAGATCCCTCTTTTCAATATAAACATTAAAAACAACCAGAAAAAATAAATACATCAATAAGAAACAAGGCATTTGCCTTTCATGCAAATTACAAAACACTGCAGAATCGTCCAGAAGGCATTTTGAGCTTTTGAATACAAATAAATCAAGGATTTCATTTTTAAATTCACTTAGGAAAAAGGGAAGGTAAATAGTATAGTTTGTTTAATAAAAGCAAAACATTCTATACACACAGATCAATTTTACTTTAAAACCGCTCATATTCTATACAATATCTAGCCAAAAAGTCCTTTGATTTAACTACAAACATGGCAAAACAATCTAAATAAATAATGTGTTTTCGGTTTGAAATGTAAGTAGTAACATTTACGAACGAATCTCTTCTCCTAGGTTTCACTGTTAGTCTGTCCATTTATTTTTTCCTTTTACCATGCTATTTTTTTTTTTGTTGCGTTTTATCTTCTTCACAGCATAAACAATCTGAGAAAAAATACCATTCACCCCACAGAAGAAGCCTTTAAAAATAAAAAGCATACAAACTAAGCTTTTCCTAATAATGACACCATAACTGAACAAATGACACTTAAAATTTCAATTTGTCTTAAAAAAAACTAAAGAACACATTGTTTTATTACTTTCTTTGTTTAGATATATTTCCTTATAACTTGGATCAAATGTTTTGAGTATCCTTTCATAAGCTTCTCACAATAGTTTGCTGAACAGCTGCAACAGGTTTGTAGGCAGCTTATCTCGCATATTGTTTAAAGTTTCTGTGGGACTGAGATCAGGGCTTTGTGTTTAATTGACTATTTAGCGGAATTATTTTCTCCCAAGTTTTATCTTCCTAGCTAGGATTTAGCTCCAAAATCTTCATAGAATGTCTTATTTTGTTGTCTTCTATGTCTTGACACAGAGTCTGTCTCCTTCCTGGACATGGAACAAATGTGGCAACTTTTTTGACTTTCCCATCATGTCACGAATTTGTAGACAGTCATAATCTTTGAGGTGTGCCTTAAAATACATCCATGTATTTATTAATAAAAAAATATAAAATAATTAATTTTCTGTTGTTCTGTGCAGTATAAAAAGTAGTAAAACATTTGTATTCCTAATCAAAATAATCATAATCACAATCATATGTGAATGTTGCTTGAACATTAATGCAGGCTACGTTTAAAAAAAAAAAGTACCAATGTGAAAAACCAAGCAATTTCTCTGGTTTTCACCTGAAGAAAAAAAAGTACATAAGCCATAAAGCCTGAATGGTTTTTTATAGAATAAAAAAATAAATACATTTTCACTGGCTGAGCTGCTGGGTCGTTGCTGAGCCTGTGGGAATGTGCAGTACATTGATGTTTCTAATGAAGAGTGCTGAGCTCCATTGATCCACCAGGGATGAGAGTGAGCTGTCAAAAGCTATCAAGCAAGTCGAAGACCCACTTTCAGCTGCACACAGCCGAAGTGTGCGTGGAGCTGAGGCACAAAGAAAAGGAGCTAGACCTCCGATTTCAATGGCACTAACACAGACAGGCATCACTTTTATCCCCTAGAGGGGTTAAGGGTTTATTTTTTTCAAGTGGGGACAATTTTCCTTGGACTTAAATAAAGATATACGTAAAAAAGTGAGCAAAAGCTAAAACTTTTTACTATGCACTACTTCAATAATTAGCATTTTTGGTCTTCACTTTTAAATGTGTGAAATAACATTTTAAACCATCTCAGTCACTTATTTTTGGGACTTTGAAGACCGTAATAGCACTTACTCTGTCAGCTTGACTATGCTTCTCAACAAAAATAACTGATATTAAACATGAAACAATTCATCTGGATTAAAGCAGAGCAAAGTAAGTAATAGTAAAATGAGATCTTGCACCTTAACTGCCAAAAGCTGAAATAAAAATCAGCTGATGAGTCTTAAAATTTAACACACAATAATAATACGAGAAAAACAGAATTAATTAAGACTCAAGCACCTGACAGTAACTTAATTTTAACTTTTGAAAAGCAGTTTGTACATAGTACCTTTGGATTTATTTTCTTAGAATATTGTCAGATCTTTCCCTTTTGGTTTGAAGATCCTTTGAGCTTTAGTTCAGTTTCCTCTGTTAGCCTCCCTCCAAAAGTTTCCTTGCTTCCTCCCTGTCACAGCTGTACCACTTTTCCCCTGATGAGTTCATCTACAGCCTTGTAATTTCTATCCCTGCCTTATAAATTTACTCACTGCTAAGTACTGGATTCTTCCATTTCACTGCACATTATGCTACCTGTGCGGCATGTACTGTTCTTCTTGTGCTTCTGCTGTAAGTTTTTTTTTTTTTACTATTATTAAAAATTTTCATGATCCTCCCAAGCTCTTGTCTACATTTTGGAAAAAGTCTGAACTCTTGAGAGTATGTTTTCTCATAACATCCTAATGCCCCAATTTTTTTTATTTAATATTTTGATGCTTTTCCCAACTAAGAAAAACACAAGTGGTAATATTTAGACCTGGGGATGCCAGTCTATATGAGATGGTGTTCTCTTCTGCTGCTGTGCATGGTCTACACATGCTGCACTGCTCTGGATCTAAAATGCAGTCATCACTGACACGGCGGTTTGTTTCTTCATCTAATTCAGGTGAAAATCCCTAAAACCAGAATGCAGGCCTAACTATGATAGTACTTCTCCTGACTTTTTATTTCTGGTGGCATTCACTTTTTGCTTCTGCATGTAGACAACAAAAAAAATAATACCTTTTTATCTTGAAGTAGCTTTAGGCCACTAACTGTTAGGCCAGTCCTTGAGTAATTTGACAAATAGACGCCCTTCCTTTAAAATCACTTCCTGCATGACTTCACTGCAATGAAGCTACAGTATATCTCTGACAAAACTTTGGTAAATAACAGATGAATCAACTAAGGTGGAAATCGGTCAGATGTAGTTTCAGTTTTGTGAATATTTTGTTTTGTCTTTTCCTTATGTCACACACACACACACACACACACTAGTGTGCTCACTATCCCTAATTAACACATACTAACAGATGCTGTTAGTAGTGGAAAACTAACAGCATGTGGGAAACTAACACATGCTAGTGCTAGTTTCAAGCACGAGCTAGTTTTTAGCATATGCTAGAAACTAGAATGTGCTAGTTGTCAAGTTACAACCACATCTGCTCTAATGGTTGTAACTTGACAAATAGTGGAAAGGTTGAGGTGTATGACTACTTTTGCATGATCTGGTATCTTTAAAGCACTGATTCATTCCTGAAGTTATGTGTCCTTTAATGCTTTAATGATTCATAGGTCAGGGCTGCACGGCTTATTAATGAAACCGTAGAAGAATTACACTTATAAAAGGGTTAAGAGGTGAATAAGAATGTCAAAAAGGTGTACTGAAAATGCAGACATCCAAAGAAAAACTTTAAAAGACCTTCAGAAGGTCTGGAGAATTTGTGCTATAGGCAAAGGATTTTGTTTATACAGAGGAGAAGAAAAGAAATTTGTGGCAGTTCAAAGTTTTTCACCTTTCCGATTATAGTAAAAGAAAAAAAAAATCACAAGCTCTGGCTTAACATACTTGAAAACAGAAAGAATGAGGAAAAGCTGGACAGAGAAAATTTATCAGCCCAAAAAATAAAAACCATGCAAAGTGACATGTTCAGATGAAGAAACAAAACTGTAACTGAAATGAGCAGCAAAACAGACAAACCCGTACGCGAAAGGTGGCAGTTGCAAAGTTGTTAAAAAGGACAAGAATTCACTTAACACAGGTTCAGCAGCACAGTGTTCGGCTTCCCTAACAAAGAGGTTAGAGGAGGTTTTGCTGACCTACATCATCTTAATTTTCCCACACAAGTGACTGTGTGCGAGAAGCTGTATGCTCATCCCACAGACCAAAAAAAAAAAAAAAAAAAAAAAAAAAAAAACACCAGAGTGATCTGACCAGTAAATGCAACTTAATGTCAGATACAACAGTCTCTCAATACCTGTGTGGCACTAGATCCACAGCAATGTGTGAGGGGCCATCATGCAATTATGGGGCGTTTGTAACTCTGCTCTTAATACTCGAGGTACAGGGCGCTTTAAATCAGAAAAGTTGCAAATGGCATTAATCTTTCAAGCTCGTGTCGTCATAAGCTGGCAGAAAGAGAGAAAATCTCCAGCTTTGCAAGGACTTAAGAATGATTATGAAACAACAAAAATGCAATGCGTCAGACAAGCAGTTTCCATCACTCACTGTGGTTAACCTGTCCATACACTGGTATGGGCGAGCTTTGCATGCAGATGCATGCAAATATATCTGCACAAAATAAGGCACATGTGAAAGTACTCTTATCAGTGTGGGTTTAAAAAATTATGACAAAAACATGAGAGCATTGTTTCTGGAACATTACAATGTGAGGGAATAGGGCATCAGTGTCTGCAGGACCAATGTATAGCTGTGGTAATAATGATACACCATGTTATATGTAACTGTAAGGCAGTGCTGAAATGGAAACTCTAAAAAGAAGCTCCTCCACAGGAAATGTTTGGAGGCTAAAAATGCATTTGAGGTTTTTTTTTTCAAAGTTCTAAGTATTTGTGAAGCAAAAGACTCTGAGTATGTACATTAATATAATCATGTGGGAAAACTGTGTTGTGGAAAAAGTACATTTATTTTTTGCAGTAACTATAAACCTGCGTGCAAGACCTATATGACCTGTGAGACCTAGCTTTTTGGATAATCAATGTGTACCATAGCTCAGGACATTTGAGTATTAATGGAACTTTTTAAATCCAATCTTAAAACAAAACTCAAGTTTTAAATTTCCGACAACTTTAAAAAACACTAGCAACTTTATTAAACATGCAGAGTAGTGACGCAGAAAATTCAGTAAATATTACCCTGTAAATATTGGATAGAGTTGTAATTAAACTTCTTTTCAGAGAAACAGTTTGTTAGTTTATATTAAGAATAAAACTGAAGAATATACATTTCAACTGAAGGATGAAAGCTAAATTGCTTTCCGCAAATTAAAAAAATAGCATTTACACAGTACTTGCTGTAAACGACACTCGACAACTCACCTTTGAAGCAGCAGTGACAACAACGCGGTGACAGCTCTGCTGTGTTTTGGAGTGAACTGCCCAGAAATTTGCGTATGCTTCCTATTAAGTCTGCAGCGCTTTTCTCGTAGATATTAATAACTTCACATAATTGGGCTAATAGAGACGTAGAGGGAGTACGTCGCCGTGCACTTTTGCAAATTAACTGCAACTCATGGGAACTAGTGACATTTCCATCCCACGCTGACAGACAGACCCTTCCTCGCTCTTTAAGAGGATAGAAAATAGCTTACGCCGTGTAAGATTTGCTGGTTTATGATTGGCTGTTGTCGTCGAATATAGTTTTGGTCAAAGCCAATCACATTACAGAAAATTCAGAGCTTGAGGTGAGCGTGTTTATTATCACGGCATCGTCCGGCATTCCGTGTACATGCATGAAAAGTCTTACCACCCGGCGGTGCTAACCTTAAAACACAGAACAAGTCAACCTAATAACGTGACAGCCATATTTACAAAAAGGATTATGGGAGATGTAGTCCTTTGACAGAACTAAATCAACTTCTGTAAAAGGCACAAAGACGGCCTCAAAACTACATTTTCACCATTTTTGGCAAATCTAATAGCGCTTGCATCAGCGTGGACAGCATACGCCGGCAAAGTTAGTTCCAGAGTCACCTGTCTTCTTCTTTCAGAGAGAAATAAAAAGAAAAACAATAATCCAGTGTACAGTTTAGTAGCAAGAGGAACTGCCACCGGCCTGATGGAGTTGTTTGTTAGTGAAGGCAACCCGCATTGTCTGAAGGTGTTAGCTGCACTGGAAGTAACAGGAGTTCAGTGCGGCGTTCAGTTCCTCAACCACGAAGGTAAAGCATAGTTAGGATATTTCGTTTTTGTTTATGTGACTATATGTAAGTAATATACTCTACATTTTGTCAAAAATGTGCTTCAAGTGCGACTGAGTGCTGAAACGGACAGCTGTGACTGTGTAAGGAGAACCGAGCTAGCAGCGTAACTAGCCCCCATTAGGTGCTCAGTGTATGTCAGTGTCAGAATGAATGAATGGAGTGAACAGGTCGTGTATTTGTGAAGCAACTAGAAAACTCTCACATCCCAGATGTTTTTGTTTTGTTGTAGTATTCATATTCACGAAGAGTCAAGTTCCCTTTTTGTGTCATTCATAATAGCAGTTAAGTTGTAGCTAAACAGATTCTGAGTTTAAAACAGTAACATGTTGATTTTGATTTGTTTATTGTAACCTGTGGAACTTTTCTCTACAGATTTGTCTCCATATACTTGCTTGTTGTGGTGGAAAAGAATATATAATTGATATAAACAAGATGAATGTGTATTTATTAATTATTTTTTATTCTAACAGTCTGTCTTTTAATCATGGCTGAAATCAAATAACTATATAAAAAGTGAACATTTGTATATGTGATATTTAAAAGAAGGCTTTAATTGGATGTTGCAGAGCTAGAGCTGTTGAGGTTCTTTTTGGGTGACAAAGATGGAATGAAGATGAAGATAAAGTCAGAGAGCTCAGACTGAGATGGTTTGGACAAATTCACAGGGAAGACAATGATTGAATCGGTAGTAGAAGCCACATGGGACGTAGCTAAGAGGAAGACATGAAATTTGTTGGTGTGAGGGTTAATGATTCAGTTGAGAGGACAATAAAGAGACGGAGAATTCTCTGTAGCAACCCCTAAGGGAAAAGCTGATAAAATAACTACATATTTGATGTAGCTAAATGTGTAAAATTAGAAGAAAAAGATTTCAAAGGAAAACTTTAAAATAAAGAAAAATATTGATGTATCAATAATTTAAATACACTTCTTGCACATCTATATTTAGCAGATATGATTTGAATTACTTGTCATACATATGATCTTACCAGTTTGTCTAATCAATGCTTAGAAATTTTGGTAAAACTTTCTTTACAGTACTGCTTTGAACAGATAGATCCCCTGAGCCACCATTTCCCCTGTACTGTTAAAAAAATTGCCTGTGACATTTTTAAACACATTTTTGATTTTCTCTTTCTTATTTTCAGGGAAGGTGGTGCCTTTCCTCCCCCGTCCAGCTGTGCCTACTCTTTTTCTACCCAGTGGGCAGCACCTTTTTAGCTCCAATACTATTTGCAGGTGAACTAAATTATGCAAATATTTGAGGTCATTTATCTTTGGAAGAACTTTTTAAATTGAATATTTTGAAGTACACAGTAGGAACTCCTTTGGGTTATGGGTAAATTTTGCAGATTCATTTGAAACCAGAAATGTTATACAATGTATTTTATTTTCTGGCTGTCTGATGTTTAATCAGACTGAACCTGTTCACCTTTCTCCTGACACAGCTGGTGTAACAGAGTCGGGTTTCTAGGCTGCTTATGTTGCTGACCTTTTCAGCTCTATCCATAAGTCAGTAGGACTAGGTTGTAATTTTATGGACATTTGAAAACATTGACTAAAAACCACTTTCTAAATTTTAGAAAGTAGTTAAGATAAATTTAGCCTTTATCTTCTGAATCATTTTCTGAAGATTTTGCTTCAATACTGGCTTCATAATGTTTGTTACTTATGATGCCACCAAGTTTTTTTAAGAGGTCCAATACCTACTGCAGCTATCCCCACCTCTTCTTGTCTAGATGAATTTTATTTTTATGCAATGTGTGCTCTCGGTTGTAATTTTGTTGCTGAATGAGCTCCATGTGTTTGACACACAGGTACCTGTTTGAGTTAAATGGACCAGAATCTAGTGATCAGTGCAATCAGTGGCTTGAGTGGGAAGCCACAATTCTCCAGGTAAATTAATTCTGTTTTTCAGATTCATATTAATGAATCTCAGCATGAAGGTAAAGAAATAATGCTTTACTTTAATTTCACAGCCTGCACTGCTACGGGCTCTTCACTTGGCAGTGCTTCAGGGAAAAGGGTCAGAGGTTCCCAAAGTTCTCCAGGGTCCCCTAAATGTCTTGGACCAAAGCTTGGCCAAGGGCAGCATGGCATATTTAACTGGGGTACAGTATCAATGCCTACTCCCTCTAAAAAAACAAACAAAAAACCAGAAAATCGCAGGTTAAATAATGGAAAGCTTCACCTAAGAGACTCAAAATAACTCTTCAGGAAATGATTCCTGCCTGTTGCCATCAGTCATTGTAACCTTATATTTTTTTACCTGCTCTTCCTTTCTACTTCTCTTGTTCCTTTTTTCCCATTGTAAATTAGTCTGTTAAATCTTTTTAATGCATCTCCAGACATATTTAAAAACATTTTACATGCTCCTGTCATCTATGATGGGATGGAAGACTGTAGGATTCCTTTATTTAATCAGGTAAACCCCGTTGAGATCTAGATTTCATTTTCAAGAGGGACCTGAAACAAACTTCACTCCCCGTCAGGGAATCGAACCCCGGTCTCCCGCGTGACAGGCGGGGATACTCACCACTGTACTAACGAGGATATATACCTGAATATGCTCTTATAGAGGTTCAGTATTAGAACTGAATTGTTGAGATTACATTACATAATAATTCATTAACAATTAAATAGAAGTTTTTTAATGAAAAATTGTTGTGTGTCTTCTAAATTATGCTGCATTCAAGTTGTTTTTGAAGCCCGAGGTGGAAATTATGTCACTTATGAGTAGGAAACATTCTTTGCAAGTTGGAAAATTGAGTTAGTTCTAACTCCCCTTAGCTTCCTCTAGGGGCAACACCACTGTTAAATATGTGAATGTTTACCTACTTTTTTCAGTTTACTTACCTAAAATAAACAAGCTAGATTACATTTTTGGAACTGCTTTGATTTTGCCCATCAGAGCAAATCTTGTTCCGCACATTTTGCCTGAACAGCATGAAGAGCAGTTTGCTCTACAAAGCCTGAAAGGCATAGATTTATTTTGTGAACTTTTTTATTTTTTTACCAAACAATAGGACGTTATTCTTTTGAACATATATGCATATCATTTATTTTTCAGATAGATTTTGATGCTATATATGGTCATAAGAATTGTTTGATCAATAATACAAATTATTTGTAGAGAAACTTATAATTGTAAAAAATTTCTTCCCCTATATTTAGCTTCTCTGTATCAAAATATTCTGAAATATTGTGTTTTCGTATTTGAAATAATGTTAATAGTATTGCTTTTCTTTGTTTCAGGAAGCTGTTTCAGTTGCTGATGTTGTTTTATGGGGTGCCCTGCATCCTGTTTTATCCGTCTCTTCTCTAGAATTGAGTAAGTTCAGTTTGTTTAATTTTAGTACGGTAGTTGCAAAATTTCCACTTCCTTTCCCAAATCTAATTTCCTCTCTTTCCATTTCTCTGTCTCTCCCTTTCAGGTGATCATAAATTAGCAAAGGCTTGGTTTGACCGTGTTGCTGCGGTGCGTGGCTGTCAGTCTGCAGCTCAGAAAGTGCTGCAGGGAAAAGGCCTGGAGGCCATGAAGAGCTACATGCAGAAGCAGCCTGCACCTCAGAGCAGAGACACACAGCCATGCAACAGCAGCCCTGCTGAGGTATCTGCTACATCATCACTTTGACTTTTACAAACTTGAGGTGTTCTTACTGAAAAGCATAGATTTGTAGGAACCTTAGAGCTAACAGTAACTGCACATGTGAGTATGCCTCAAGTTAAATTTAAATGTGAGGCTACAAGGATTTCTTTTACTTTCCCTTTCAAGCCATAAATGTACCATAAAAATAAAACGACTCTTGTGCATTTACTTGTGGTCTTATGCTTGCGGCTTGTAGCATTTCTACCTATGTGGATAAAAATTGTATTAATAAAATAGCTGCGCAGATTGATTTCAGCCTCATCTCAAGTGAAACAGACTTATTCTCTTAAACTGCAACAATGAAATAATAATAGCTCTTTATGTTCTTTATACTTAACAAGAGCACTAACATCTCAGTTTGAAGAAAATGGACTAACCTTAAAGCCTAATGGTGAGTGTAATTTTCTTTTTTTACTGTTTTGGGCTCAGAATGATGAAGGGGAGCGTACCGTTTCAGAAGAGGAGATGGAAGCAGCAGCTCTCACCTGGAGCAAGGATTTAAACGCCTGCTCCTATCCAGCTGAAAAGCAACATCCAGTGTAAGTGATGTAAGCTCAAATATGCTGTTCTGTTTTTTGCTTGTGGCATTGTTTCAAGCTACCTCATTCCTCATGGGAGAGGATGATATAATGTTATCTTGCAATGATCTCGAAGAGCTGGAAAAGCAACTATCCAGAAACAACTTGTTTTTAAATGTCCCTACACAGTATGCCACAAGAGGGCAACCGGAATGTCCTCATCACTAGCGCCTTGCCATATGTCAACAATGTCCCCCACCTGGGTAACATCATTGGCTGTGTCCTTAGTGCGGATGTTTTCTCCAGGTAAGAATTTAAATACCTATTTTTTTTTCAAGTTTTACATTCTCTGTTGCACCACTAAGTGTTACTTCATTTTTCCCCAGATACGGCCAGCTGCGAGGGTGGAATGTGTTGTTTGTCTGTGGCACAGATGAGTACGGCACGGCTACTGAGAACAAGGCCAGAGAGGAAGGCCTGACACCGCAGCAGATCTGTGACAAGTACCATGCTGTTCACTCCAGTATCTACAAATGGTTCCAGATTGACTTTGACTTCTTTGGGAGAACCACCACTGAGAAGCAGACGGAGTAAGTTTTCTTTAGGTGTGCTCTTTAAGACCCTTGAAGAGGAAAAAATGCTGTATTTCAGAAAAGTATGAAAGTTTATTCATGTGAAAAACATTTATTAACATGAAACTCATTAAAACCACATTTTAGTACTCTAATCCTAAAACTGGATGATTGTGATGTGAAGTGGAAGAATCAGCATACTTCCACTTATAATATTACATAATGTCCAATAGGATTACTAAAATATTGTACATGCTGGTACAAAAATTTATCCTTTCTACTCAAAACTTGCTATTTCCTTGTTCTTTTGGATTTCAGAACATAGAAAAACTCTGTTTGTCTCTGTTACCTGCTTTTAATTATTTATTTTAAGCTGGAATTTAAAACCTGATGTAATTCAAGGAAGTTGTAAAAAGTTTGAAAATTAGGAGAAGTTAATGGAAAAAATACATGAAGTCTATTGTTTCACATGATTACACCAAAGGCAACATTAATGTGGGATGTTTTCCATACATTTCACATGTCAATAGACTTGATAATTGACAGTTGATAGTTGTGAGAAAATCCTCTACATATAGAAACTGACATTTTTTGAATTCCTTAAAAAAATATCTAGCAGTATAAAAATAGGCTGTTTTAGCAATATCCATATCAAATAGCTGCTCCCCTTTTTCTTATTTTTAAAAAACCTTTTGTTTTGGGTTACAAATTGTAATTTTTACTCATTTTTGTTGCCAGTCTTGTATTTTTTACACAGTTTCATCAAAGTTCTCCAAAGAAGAATGTCTTGTTCAGGAATCACAGATTCACCTTTGTGGAAATTTCCCATAGGCACCAAAAATCCATGAGTTTTACATGAATGTCATGTGTAGTCCTTGGGTTTCACATGTGTTTTCACATGTGTTTTCACATATCTCTCATGTGATTTTTAATGTGAAATTTCTTATATTCTTTGTATTCACATGGCCCCTACATGTGATTTTGCACATGGAAAATACATGTTTATTTCCATACATTAGCTGCCATTTTAGCTTTTGAAATAATGAGTTGTTACTGAGATATTTTAGGAGAAATTTATTAGGATATTTGTCAGTCTTCATTTAAGAAATTATGATTTTGTTTTATTGTTTTTGTACACACATGTTTCACAAAGATAATCTTTTATAGGAAATTGCATCCATATGAGGCACTTTTCTCTAAAGAATCTTAGACCTAAATCCAAGTGCTTGTACACCAAAAATGATAGCGATCGAACTTCTTGTTTTGAGGCCTTTGCTTTGATATAGAGCAGCTTAAAAAGATATCAAACATCAAGCTCCAGCGTGATGTTTTTTAAGAAATAAAAACAGCCCCTTAGATTAAAGACTTTTGACTTGATTCATGAGAAGTGCTGGAGGCTTAACTCTTAGATTCTAGGTTTACCAGCCCAAAACCAAACCATTGCTTTTTTCTTTGTCACTTTAATTTTTAAGTTATTCCCTCCTGTCAATAATTTGACCTCTCCTTTCTTGATGTCCTACTATATAAATGGCTGTATTTATTTTTTTATAGACTTTGTACATTTACATTTTAATATGCATTTTAATATATTAAAATAAGCTTTGCTAAAATACTGTAAGTTTCAATATGCTAAATATTGAAACTGGTGTGACAAGGGCTCATCCTGACATTAGCCAGTTGTCGCATACTTAATCCACGCTTTACGTTTTCAAAGAAATCATTTTTCAAGAAATCATCCAACTGGCCCTTTTCCTCTGTCTCAGGATCGCTCAGGATATATTCTGGCGACTCCACAAGAATGGATTTCTTGTTGAAGACACGGTGGAACAGCTTCGCTGTGAAAACTGTCAGCGCTTCCTGGCTGACCGCTTTGTAGAGGGAATGTGTCCCTACTGCAGCTATCCAGAGGCTCGCGGTGATCAGTGTGACAAGTGTGGGCGCCTCATCAACGCCGTGGAGCTCAGGGTGAGTGGCTGTGGAAGGTTCAGTCCAGTATAACTTTTCCTTGATCTACTTTTAAGAAAACACATTTTTAATAAAACATAAAAAGAAACAACATTTCTTTACATTCACACCCATAACAATAATATATATTTTATGCCAGCTACCTTGTGGCTCTTCTCTTAATCATTAAAACCTAGATAGTTTCATAAATTCTGTCTGCATTAAAAGTGAAAATAACCAGAAAAAAAACACACCCATTTTAAATGATAGAAAGGTTTCTGACTATCTTTATAAACATTCAGTGTTGTTACAGAAAAGAGGATCGCAATAGTGATGTTAGAAATTAAGCATATGCATCGTCATAGGCACCGACAGTCAGCATTATGAAAAGTACATGAAATTCCAGTTAAGTACATATTGTGAAATATGTTTATTGAAATCCTATTTGTTTGATTTTGTTTATTTTTGAATAAATTATGTTCATTTTATTTGTGCTCTGTTGGTAATACTAAAAACCTGTAGTTACAAGAAATTAGAACTAACAACAGAATCTTCTTTGTGCTGAAACTCAAATTTCTCCTTTTTCAATTATTAGAATATACTGAAATAACATAAAAAATATTTTAGTTTTACTGTAAAAGTTGTCATCTGCAATATTCACATACAGCCAATGTCAACTTTTTATTTTAATATATTTATAATAAGACAATATTTTTTGTCTTCTGTGGAAAATCAGTATATTTATTTTTTTCATTATGAGATGGAATTATGTTATATGTTGTGCTATTTGTTATTGGAGGCTTGTTTGTGCTCTGGATCTTCTCCAGTAGGATACATAATAAATTTGGAAAACTCAATAAGAAATCTTAAATGCATAAATTATAATATTTATTGATTTTTTTTTTTTTACTGCTTCCAGGAACCTCAGTGCAAAGTCTGCAGGCAGACTCCAGAAATCCGCTCCTCCAAACATCTGTTCTTGGACCTGCCAAAGGTAAAGTTTTACCATTGCTTTGCAATGCTCCTTCTTGTTTGTTTTTGTAGCTGTACTGCACTTTTAGGTGTGATGAATCAAGACAACTAATCCAGTTTTATGTGTTTAAAAACATTTCATAAGTTGAGTATTTCAGGGGAAATATTCTAAACCTTTACCTTAAAGTTAACATGGTTGTTTATGAATTCACTTTTCTTTTTTTTAATGCAGCTAGAAACTCAGTTGGAGAATTGGCTAGAGAGATCAACCAGCTCTGGAGACTGGACAGCAAACGCCAAACAGATCACTCGCTCTTGGCTCAGAGATGGACTCAAGCCTCGCTGCATCACCAGGGACCTGCAGTGGGGAACACCAGTACCTCACCCAGACTTTAAAGAGAAGGTTTGCTCTGATTACTTGCAGAGAAATACAGAAAGAGAAACTCTACTTTTCTTGGCTTTTGCACACTGAGCATTTTTTTTATTGTATTCATGTTTGGTTTACACTTTCTTAAATCCTTTGCTTGATTTGCATACTTGAGATGTGTTTTGAGCATATATTTTTCAAATTTAGAAAACCAAAACCTTCAATTTATGTTTGGGTAATTTACCTTAAACTTCAGATTGTTTTGAATCTTACCTTGTATAATGACTAAAGGATTTAACATTTTATCCACAGTTAATTTCTTTACTGAAACATGACTTTGTTCCTCTGTAGGTGTTCTACGTTTGGTTCGATGCTCCTATTGGTTATCTGTCTATTACTGCCAACTACACCAACGAATGGGAAAAGTGGTGGAAAAATCCTCATCAGGTATCAGACACTGTTGAGCCATACAAAGGACTAACACATAAGCTTGACACAGATTTTTGTCCTCATTTTCATCCAGAGTGGGTCTAATTGTAATTCTCATTTCCCCATGTGGAATTTTTTTTTGTACCCTTCAGTTGAACAGCGTGTTATTTATCACCCCATTTAAAACTTAAAGTGAAGCAGATATTGAAATCCCAACCATATTAGTGCACACATGACTGTAAAAGCAGTGAGCTGCGGCAGACAACCTTCTCCTGAAATAAGTGTTAACATTAACAATCTATACCAGCTTTTCTTTCTGTCTTTCTTGCGAAGCTGTGCTCTGCTTCATGTTAAAACAGAACCATTTGACATTTTGTGATCAGACCCCAGTTTGATATTGTAAGCTCAGGACTCGCATAGCTTCCCCATATATACCAACAAGTATCTAACTTGAAGAAAGTGACAAGTCTCAAACATGTTAATGTACAAGTAGATTGAACTGACCCAAACTGTAACATGCTCTGTCTCTGTTAAGCCTCATTCATTCATCTCATCCCTCTTCATGTAAAGCCCTGGGATTGAGGCTTTCTTATGAGAGTGTGATGCCCTGTAAGTGCAGGGGGGAGGTGGAGGGTTGAGCAGATAAGTCCTCTTTGAACTGGATGATCTCACGATGATCTAATATGATGTCATCCTTAAGACGCAGTGTTATCTCTGCCACCAGGTGGAGCTGTACAACTTCATGGCGAAGGACAATGTGCCGTTCCACAGTGTGGTGTTTCCCTGCTCCCTACTGGGAGCCCAGGACAACTACACTCTGGTCAGCCATCTAATTGCTACTGGTAAGCTCCTACTACCACTGATCAGCTTGATCACTTTATTATTTATTTATGTAATGAGATTTATGCGAGTATGTAACTGACTTCGTTGTAGATTCTTGAATAGTTGTTAAACTTAGAATTGTTGTTACAGAATTGATTGCTAAGCTATTGCTGATCATTATCCCTGATGTGTGGGTTCTTGACTCCTCAGAATATCTGAACTACGAGGACACAAAGTTCTCAAAGAGCCGTGGTGTCGGTGTGTTTGGTGACATGGCGAAGGACACTGGCATCCCTTCGGACGTATGGCGGTTCTACCTCCTGTATGTGCGTCCAGAAGGACAAGATTCAGCTTTTTCTTGGGCTGACATGGCCCTAAAGAACAACTCTGAGCTGCTCAACAATTTGGGGAACTTCATCAACAGGTAACGGCGACAGAGC
Source organism: Xiphophorus couchianus (assembly GCF_001444195.1). Classification (NCBI taxonomy): domain Eukaryota; kingdom Metazoa; phylum Chordata; class Actinopteri; order Cyprinodontiformes; family Poeciliidae; genus Xiphophorus; species Xiphophorus couchianus. The sequence goes on from NC_040247.1 coordinate 10,802,953, forward strand.
TTAGCTACGATCTCTGTTCTCTTATGAACTTTAGCATTCACCTGAAAGGGAATAACCTCTTTAGAGCTTCAAAATTCAAGTATTTTCAGAAATCCTACTGTGTATATGCATCGCTTTTAGGTCACTCATAGTTATGAGTTATTTTATGTGATATTTTATGTGAAAAGAAAGTAGTGCTTAACCAAAGTGGAAAGAAATAGACATGTTTTCAAATAAAAAAAAAGTGTGACTAGAATATGTATTCAGCCCCCCATATGTATTATACCCCATTTACCCCATCCAGTTCAAACAGTTGCTTTCAAAAGTTACCTAATTAATAAGTGGAGTCCACCTGTGTGTCGTTTTATTTCATTACACCCTGAACACACCATCCCTCCTAAAAAACACCGGGTGGTGGCAGCATCATGCTGTGGGGATGAAGGACAAAACTGAAAAGCTCAAAAACACCCAAAGATTTCAGCCAGAGTTGCATAGAAACATGCCTTTCTCCTGTCATCGGCCAAGGGTACATCTTGGACCGGTCGCCAAGGCAACGCACACGACAGACAACCATGCCTACAGGCAATTTTTGAGAGACCAATTAACCTAACGGTCTTGTTTTTGTACTGTTGGAGAAATAACCCACACACAGGGAGAACATTCAAACTCCATACAGAAAAACTCCAGGCTGACGTTTAAAATCCATGAGCTATTTTTGCTGCATCCAGAAGTGCTACCAACTACACCACCTACAATTCAAATAATTTAAATTTAAGGTTTTGGTTGTAGTGTGTCAAAATGGGGAGAATTTTGATGTACATGAGTGTTTTTGTATAGCAGTTGTTTTATTCTGCTTTACTTCAATAGTTTTCAATCATTGCTGAGAGAAAAACTGGGGCAATGCATCTCAAGTTGCTCACTCTTCCTACAAGGGTTTCACTTAAAGTAAATATGCAGCAACACTGTCATCAAGTCCAATTAACAACTTGTGTTGTACTCTTTGGGAAAAAAGTCAGTTACATCACTAACTATTACAAGACGCTCACCCTAGTTTTCTCAATTTATTTGGGATGGCGTAATTTAGCCCTAATTACCTCGTCTAAAATGTTTTTTAAAAGATCAGTGTTAAATCCCACTTCAAAGATATTTCTCAGCAGCTTCTTTCCAGAGTACCTTGATCTTCAAAATTGGTCTCGGGCAGCAACATTGATGTCTAATTGGCTGCAAAATATCTTGCAGATTGCATCCTGCCTCAGGTGGAAAGAGTTCTGCTAATTCAGAAAAGAAATTCTGACCTACCTCAGATCCAGTCTCTGAGTCACATCATTAGTGAAAATGCATCCATCTTATACAGTTAACTTTCAGTCAAGGCTGCACTCTGATTGGTGTTTATTAAAAGCATTTAGGGTACAGTCTGGGAAATAATTAGACAAGCAAATATACAATTTATTCAACAGTTTATACATTTAAAAAATAATAGCTGAAGGATCGACAATTTAACTAAACAAACGATAAAATTAATTTTACCACAGTTAAGTGAATCTGTAAGCGGCTTTTTTCTTTGGTCTAAAATGCCAGATTAGAGATGTAAAATATTGAACACGGTGTTGCATCAGACAAAAAATAAAAAATCTACACATGAAACTTAAGAAGAATTACTTGCTTCAGATGCGACTGCATTCAGGCAGTACGCTGCATAACTGTACGGCAAGGCGGTGTGGTAGATAAGACAGCAAAATGTATAATTTATACAAGATTAGCAAGTCAAGTAGCATGTCCTTTGCTGGTTTCATCCTCAATTCATTTTTTCCCCCCCTCGATGATTTTCTGTTCGTTTCCAACTCAGTTTCTTTTTCTGCCCAGGTCTTAATCTGTTCTGTCTGAATCTTGCTCTCTCTTCCAGAGGAGGGATGTTTGTGACCAAGTTTTTTGGAGGATGCGTGCCTGCGATGGAGCTACAGCAGGAAGACAAGAAGCTCCTGGCTGTGGTGGGCTGGGAGCTGCAGCAGTACATCCAGCTTATGGACAAAGTCAAGTAAGATGTTCAGTTTTACAGAATTCAGTAGTTTAATTGATCGGTTGGGGAGTACAGTTAGATGATGTACATGTTTGAGCGGAATGCTAATAAGGGTATTTACTCTGTTCGAAATGTTTCACCAGGATCCGCGATGCCTTGAAGCACATCTTGAACATTTCTCGCCATGGTAACCAATACATTCAAGTCAATGAGCCCTGGAAGAAAATAAAGGGAGGAGAGTCAGAAAGGTGAGAAGTTTTACACAAGAACATGCAGTGGCTGTGAAAAATCTACACACCCCTGGTAAAACGAGCATTTCGAGGCTTTACGAAGCAAGATAAACGCATAGAATTGCCTAACTTTTTCTACCTTGCATTAGTTGGAGTTGATTTAGGGGTTTGCCTGGACAGCTGAAAAAAAAAATCTTAGTTTATGTTTTCTAGAAGACTCTTGAATGTTTTGACTGTTATTAGTTCATGGTTTCATTATCCTTGACAAAACACCCAGTTCAAGGAAACGTGACTGTTGCTGCCTGAAGCACTCAGTCATAACGCCCTCTTACTGTTGTTTCTTTGGCAAATCTAAAGTTTAGCATTGTGGCCCAAAACGTCCGGTTTAGACCAAATTCTGGGACATTTTTGCTCAACCTACTTGCTCTAGTTGACAGAAAAACCTTCTATAGTTTGGATACAGATTATTATATTGTACAACATAACTATTATATGTTGCAGTTTCTTTATTGTTGCTGTCGGCCTCTTGGCAGCCCCCATGGACCCTTTCCCATCTCGTTTTAATTTTGGAAATGCATTCGTTTTTGTCGCTGTGATGACCACCAGTTAGTGTTATTAGGATGAGACTGTTTTTAATTCTTCAGTTGACAAGCTCAAGTATTACTCTATAAATATCAGAATAACAAGGTGTGTAAATGTGAAGGCTTACATACATTAAGCTTTATCAAATAACCAATATTAAGTATTTTAATTTGCTTTATTTCTCTAATAGTATTTTTTATTTTAAGAACAATTGTTGCATTTCAGTTTTAAATACAAGCAAGTAATTTTTTTCACTTTTAATATATATATTTTTTACAATTTGCATGAAATTGTGTTATTTTTATCCAGAGTCAGAATCTCTCACCGCGTCTATGCCTGTGTTCACATTTCCGACATGTCTGATTAGGTGATGTGAGTTGTTTGTTCTTTTCAGGCAGCGCGCCGGCACCGTGACGGGCGTTTCTGTGAATATCGCCTGCTTGCTGTCGGTGATGCTCCTGCCTTACATGCCAGCGGTCAGCCAGACCATCAGGGATCAGCTCAACGCTCCTCAGACTTGCATCAATACCATGTTGCAAGGCCCCGGCACCTTCGTGTGCGCCCTGAGAGCGGGCCACCGCATCGGCACCGTGAGTGTGACCTTGACGAAAGAGAAAACACGAGTGGCACCTGCGCAGACACACGAATCCGCAGCACTGTTGAAGCAGGGTGATACAATGAGAACGCAACAGTCTGTCACGATTTCAGAACTGTTGAAAGCAATGCGGTTTCGTGAACACACACAATCACACACACACACCTTCCAGCAAACAAGTTTCTCTCAGGCCATTTGACCATCTGGGTCTAATTGTGGTGTCTTGTCTGTTCAGACTGTCATAATTGGTGACTTTGGCCTTTATGTAAAGGATAGGAAACGTCACTGAAGACCATGCAAAGCTTATGTAGACACTCCTTTACTCTAGTGCAGTGTTTCATGAAGTGTGACCAAAACTTTGAAAAATCTCTCAGAAAATTATTTACCATCTTGCATAATCCACTTTATTCAAAGATGAGCTATATGAGCCTTGGGCTGAATCGACTTTTTAAAAATTCCTGCATATCTACTCGTTTTAATTTTTGTCTCTCACTGCCTCGGTTCCCCAACCCGTTTCATTCCCAGGTCAGTCCATTATTCCAGAAACTGGAGGCGGATCAGATCGAGGCTTTGAAGAAGAGGTTTGGTGGACAGCAGGTAATTTGATGTTTATGATGCGTAATGGTCTGAGAGTGAGCTCAAGTCTGGTCATGTATTGATGTAGATTCATCATCATTTATGAAAAGTGAAATAAGAATGTATTATGTGTAGCCGTTCACAGACTGTCATCTGTTTGAATTTACTCTTAATTGGAGTGCCTGGTTTTTTTTAAGAGCAAGATAGAGAGAAAATGTATTTTAAATGCATAAATTATCAATGGTGCATTCATCATATAGATAAAAATAATCCCTCTAATCCTTGCCTCTAGCCTGAAGACGAACCATCTAATAAGAAGGTATTGAGTGGCGTTTGTTTTTGAGTGGGTCCACAATCTGCTGCTTGTCAGTGTAGATTAATGAATTCCATCACTAACTCTAGCAGCTAATGTCTTGAAATGGATCCTTTTTACTCATCTTGGTTTGATTTGTCGTTTTCTAGTTTTATAACTTACAGAATCTCACCAACGCTTTGAGTTTTTAGTCAAAGAAATCAGTAGAAACGATCACTGCAACACCTGCTACAGGTGTTTATTTGTTTACACCTTCAGATTACTGCTAGCACTCAGCCCGCTGCAGTTCCTGCTCCTCCCGTTGTTGCCGAGGTGAAGGTGGTCGACGGATCGGATCCCGAAAAAGCCAAGCAGCTGGCGGAAGCTGTAGCCGAACAGGTTAGATCGCTAGCATGCAGCGAAATATTACCAATTCATCAAATTCAAATAGTATCAATAATCTGTCGTTGGAATAAGATTGAAAGTGCTTTCAGTTTTTTACAGGTATTCTTTATTTTGTTTTTCTATCTTGATTATAAAACTTGATTTCTAAAAAAAAAAAAAAGCTTAAACTCAACACAGCGACATTTGATTGTATTTCCAGCTAAAATCATGTTTTGTAGATTTTAGGTTTTTTTCATAGTTATAAAAATTAAATTTGATTTCCATTTTTTCATTTAAAAATGAATTCTCATGTTGGGTCATTATTTTAGAATAAAATCTAAAATTATCTTTTTTTAATTTTTTTTATTACAGGGCGACAAGGTTCGAGCGCTTAAATCCCAGAAAGCAGAAAAGGCTATAATCACAGCAGAGGTTTCCAAACTTTTAGACCTTAAGAAACAACTGGCTCTTGCTGAAGGGAAGAGCCCTGAGCCTGCACCTCAGAAGGGTAAGAAAAAGTGAGAAAGGAAAATGAAGAAAGGAAAGCCAAATTAAGGTTAGAGGAAGGGGAAGGCAAGAGTGGAGAATGGGAACAAGATGTACATGGAGAGATGAGGGTATTAGCTTAAGGCAAAGCCGTGACAGGATCTAAGACAATGTGGTGTTGGCACCGAGGACTAATGAAATGCTGGATTGGCCGACGGGGAAATGAAAACACACAAAGAGACAGTCAAATGAATACAGATACAGAAAGGAAGGATTTCTCCAAATCCCTACACCAAAAGAAACTGATTTTATACCCTCCCTGTGTTAAAGTCAGCATATGATATTAGCATTTGGAAGGTGCGTTTGTACGTCTTAAGATGGTTTTTATATCCTTTGGATTTTTTTCTTTGCTACAAATATCTATTGGGATCTATAAAATAAACAGATTAAGAAAAAAAGATGTACTTTCTTTTTGCCTTGGTTTGTGCTTTATCTATTAAAAAAAAAATGTTGCGCAAAAGAAAACAATTCAAGATCTAAAGTATGTTTAAATTTTTATTGCAAATTTTTAAATACAGTAAAGAAAAAACAATTTTGATGCCATGAGTGATAAAATCCATGCATATTTATGAATAGCTTTTTTTTTTTTTACTACAATGAGAAATAAACGGTATGTTGGAATATACAGTATAAGCCATACGGTACAATTATATTTACGCGTATATTACAGTTATATAAAAATAGTCATCAGGGTAGAAGATCTAACAATTCTGCCACAGATTCCCATAATAGAAAAGGTCAGCATGAAAAGTATAAGCAGGTTACGTATTTTATCTAAATACTTGAACAAACAAGCCATGGATTATACAAAGTTTAAAAAAAAAGAAAAAAGTATGAATTTCCTTTTTTTTTTAAAAAATCTCTCATACTCACACTGCACTGGGCACTTTCAAAACTTTCCTGAGCTCCAAAACTCTCCAAAAATTGGGGCAAATAATCTCTGTGAGCCAGATCGTAGCCCTTAAAGTTGGGAGTTACAATTTATTGCTATATGGTGGGAATAAGATGACACTGATGTTCTCTCTAGCTAAAACGCCTCTGAGTTATACATACAAATCAGCACCTGTTCCATCCTTTTTCCATCCATTTCATGGAACTTATTTTGCATTCCTTAAAATGACATTCATTAAATCTGCTGTATGATTTGCACTTCAAGCTTTCTGTTCTCGTTCAGACATGCCGTTTCTTTTGATTTGCCGCAATGCTGCTGCAGCCCATTCTCTCTGTACCCTCTAGTCTTGACTTTCATTACTTTCTTCACTTCTCTCTGTTTTCCAAAAATCATCACTTATAAAAAAAATTCTTTGGTTTCCATTCTTCTTCTGAAAACATTTTCTAACCATCTCCTTACACCTTTCCCCACCATTGCTTTTTCTAATTGTATAGGACCCGTTTTTGTTATTTATTTCTGTCTCTTTTTCCTTCATTTCCTGGTGTTGACCAGCCTCTCAATCAGAGCTCTTCGTGTCCTCTGGACTTCCTCTCCCAGCCTTTCAATCTCTGCTTTCAAACGCTCATTCTGCTCTGTCAGCTCTTGTACCTTCCGTTCATTCTCTTGCTCTCTTTCTTTGCGACTCTTTTTGGTAGACGAGTAAGATGAGCGTTGCATGGAAGAGGAGAAAGAGGACAAGGCACTGTTAACCCTCTCGCTAGAAGTCCTCTTGCGTTTTCCCAAACGGGAGGACGAATAACCTGAGGGTGAGGAGACAGGTGAAGAGGGAGGAGAGCAATTTTGAGATGGAGACTGGGAAGCTGACGAAGAGCAGGATGGAGAATCTGGCACACAGGGCAGTTCCTCTTCGCTGGCTGAAGGAGATGCAGGATGGGTGTTGTTTGCAGGGTGGTGTTGGTGATAATAATAGCCACTGCTGATCACTGCTCCACTCGGATCCACCATTCCCACTCCTCCTTCACTCAGCAATTCAAAGAACTCCGGAGGCAGCAAGTCGCTGCCGCCTCCTGTTGAGCTATCTGCATTTCTCCTGCTCTCAACCTCCACCTGCCGTTCCTCTACAACAGCTGGACTCATGCAGGAGGACGAAGAAGAAGAGGAGGAGGAGGATGATGAGGTGTGATGCAGAGGCTGGGTGGTGTGGATCTCCTCTGTCGTCCTCTGGACACCTTCAGCCCACGTCTGGTTTCCGTCAGTCAGCCACGTCAGAGAACAACTCTCAAGAACATCCAGAAACTCTGGCTCCTTCTACAACCACAAAACACAAATGTCAAACACATCAATTAAAACCATAAATAAGGAGAAGGAGATGTGCAACTATTACTCATCACCAGTAATAGTTTTGTCTCCAAACTACTGACCTCGGTGCATGTGGGGGCACGTGCAAGTTTTGCCCCTCCCGTGTCAGAGCCCAGAATATCCTGCAGGTCCTCATACCACGCCTCCAACTCTGCACCATACAACGGCCCTACTCCAGGGGGGTACGGCGGGAGCAGGTGTAGCCACTCGGCAGTCATCTCGCCAATCAGTCTCAACACACAGACACTCGGCCACACGGTTTACACTGGACCTGGAGGGGAGAGAGAGGCGACCAGACCCAGGAGGGTTAGAAAACAAAGACGGGGCACAGAGCAGCTGCACAATAGATAACTGACATGTCAGAAAGAAGTCTGCAACTTTCATCAATCAGAATTGTTCTGAAGCAGGTTTAATAACAAATGCTGCTCAGCAGTAAATCTATTTTTATCCAATGACAAACCAAGCTAGACAAATATACTGTATATTGTGTAATACACTTAAATCTGTGAAATGACAACAATGATTCTAAAGAAAAGACTGTAACACACACAATTCTGATTCCTTAAATGAACGAAACTGTTCACATTTAAATATAAACAATCCCAAGAACATCTTTACTGTCAAACATGAGTAGGTAAATTTAGTTTACCTTCAGAAAGTCTCTGTTAATCAAGTCTGACAATTTGTTGGAGACAGCTTATCCCAATAATTCTGAAACAAAATACAAGCAAAAGGTTAGATTAAAATATTTGTATTATCCATGTGAAAATTACCATTTGAGCTACAACCTCAGGCTGGAAACAAAAGGTGCCTGAAATTGTTGGAGAAATAATTTAATACTTAATATGTAAGAAAATACACATATTACCACTGTACAGTATAAATATTTTTTTTAATTAGGCTGGGCAATGTAAAAGGAAAAAACTTGTAATAATTATTTTCACAATTCTTGTAAACAAAGACCAAAAAAAGATCTCCACTGCGCCCCCTGCTTTTCCCTGCTCTCAAAACATTCAGGTAGATAAACAAGTGGTTTCAGAGGACAAGGAAGCGCTGGAATCTGAGCAGGTTTGACCGTCAGCTCTGCCTTCATTTCTATCTCACATCTGTTTTGTTTTCTCCTCGCTATGAATGTTTTAAACCTGCTAAACAAAGCGATGGTATTGAATCAGCTCTCCTAAGTCGGTTATGTCGATGACATTTGATATGTGGGTAAAGAGCTGAAGTTATTTTACGTTAAACATTGGTAGTGATTAGGCTTGATATTATATAATGAAACCCGTTCATATTATTTCTACAACACATTCAGAGTAACTCCAAACAGATTTTATTAATTGAATGTCATCTAAACATATAAATCACAAATTACACTGATTTTCCTCTTTTAGTTGCGATACATGTCAACTGTAATCCAAGACAATTACGTCATGGAAATAAAAGTCCAGCAGGAGAAATGGGCGAAACAAAAGGAAAAGAAAGGATTGGGTTGGGAAAAAGGCAATTTCATCCAAAAATCTGTTGTCACACTTGGAAGCTCGTTTTATAAATGAGGCGCCAGACTAAACAACCCGCAAATTAAAACAAGGTCGTTACTTGTACCTTCTTAATTAAAATTATTGCTCGACCTAAATGTGAAAGATGAAAAAAATGCTACGTTTAAAGATCCGTAATAAAGCCGTTATAAATGTCCTTCACGTAGCCATTCCAAAATTGATTTTCTTTTTTTTTTCCGCTTTGAACACGTTATCTTAAAAGTTGGAGCTTGACAACTTGACAAACAAAGACAAAGCATGAACCAGCTACATACTAATAATGACAGATGAAGACAACTGTTATTCTAAAAATGGCACCGGGATATCAGCCAAAAAACATGCACATTCTCTTTTTTTTCTTTCCACCACACCAAGACGACTTGACTACAAGTTCACAAAACACCGAGAAAAACAACAACCATGAACAACAGCCGCCGCTTACCCTTTTTCTTCTATTCGCTCGCCTTCTCGACTGTCTTGAACTCGACTGTAGAGATTTTAGTAAAAATTGGTGATAGCTCATGTTAACCATTGTTCAGTCTTGACGGCTGAATGTGTTTTACGGAAACTCCCGGTGGTGTTTTTATATAGAGGGAGAAGCCAACCGAACTATGCATGGGGAAGTTAGTTTCATAACAACCTAGCAGGGTGAGGAGGACTGGCATCAGAGCGGACCAATCGGAGGGGCGGAAGTGAGAGCTTTGCCTTGGTGATATCCAATAGACTGAGCGAATTTGGCTGTTTGGGCGGGGCTTATAGTTGAGCGTGCTGGCTGTTAACTCCAGCCCGTATAGTTTCTGCGAGCAGCAGCTGTGATGCAGTCATAAGACGGCCAGGACGAATTTGGGGCGTATGGGAGTCACATGAAAGGAATGATGCAATGCTTGGCAACCAATTTCTAGCTGGGGATAACACCAGCAGAATCAGAACATGTTTTATTAAACACTGTTGGCTCTAACAAAAATCTAAAAATATACATATATGCATGGATATCTAATGTCGAAGAATTGCTTTTTCTTCCGGAACATAAAAGCTGAATCGATTATTTTTAAGGCAAATGTTTGGAACGTTTTTTTTTGTTTGTTTTTTTATATATCATCCAGCCAATCAATTTAGCGCTTACTTGCTCGTGACGTGTTTATTAATTACGTTGCCATCTTGAGTTTTCTGATTTGAGTTGTTTTAGTAAAGTTTTTGTCGCTGACGGCCACACCTGCTTCACCACAGTCTGACATTCCGATAGAAACATCACCTGTATACACCTTGTGAACTGTAACTGCAAAATAACGTCTTTCTTGTGTACAGATGCTTAATATTTGTCAAATATAATAATTTACTAAAATATATAATTATTATAATTTAACGGCGGTGGGCGTGAGCCAGCACCAGACTGTCCCTTATTTTTCATGCGTGTTTTTTTTTTCTTCTTTTTTTTTTAGCTGTTGATGATGAAACTCAGTAGAATTCATTACCCAGTGATAGAAACTTTTATTCAATCTTTCCCTCTGTTGCGTGACCATTACTCTATCAGTGATGATCGATTTGTTTGGCTTTTTTAAAATATTTTTTTCTTTTTACATAAATCACCACAATACAACTTTAGACTTGGAGATGGAAACTTAAAATAATTCAACACTTTGTTGACACTAATAACACAATTTTAAGTCATGTTTGGCCATACCTTTTGCTGTATTCAAAGCAACACAATCCTACTTACCAGTTATTTATTTAAGATACATTTTAAGCTGTCTACTAATAAAATCAAAAGTGCATCTATAGTAAAATAACTAAAATATTACAACATAATGAAAAACATTTAAAATAAAATAGATAAATTGTGTAATAATAATAAAATAAAATATTAAATTGTAATAAAATATTATAAATTGCAAACAACATTGACTTGAAGTAAAGTACTTCTAAAATCTTGCTAAATGTAATTAGAATATAAGACATTTATATTTAATTAAATAAATTCTGAAAATAAAATCAAATATAAAGTGTTTTATGATGTATTAAATATTTCAAAATATGACAAAATAATTCTTTTAAATTAAGTTATCATTTATTTATATATGTCAGACATATAATTAGAAATAACAGTCAGATATAATTATTAAAACAATAGAAAAAATGCTAGTGATGGAAAGCTCAAATTTAAGGACAGGTGTAAACGTACTCCCTTGCAGGGCTATACAACACAATTATGTATGTTTAAATTATCTTTTCAGGAAGTTCACATAGTTTGGTAATAATAAAAATATTAACTCACACTGACTAAAATACCAAACAGTAAAACCTATACAGAACATGAGGTTAAAGCCACAAAGTTCAACGAGGTCACTACCTCAGAGGCACAATAATCTATTAATATAGTCAGGTAAAAACAACAGCGGTGACAAAAAAAGTGAACCAAATCGAGTTTCATCATGTTTCACTTTTGATTCTCCAGCCCATTTCTGACACTTTCTACCCTCATCCCAAACTCGCCACATACTTACACACACATGCACCCCCCACACCCTCCACCTCCACACACACACCCCCACACACACCCCAGCGCGCGCTCGGACTGTTTTTTCCACGCGCAGTGAAACGCGCACAGCCCCCATAGCAACAGCGTCAAGTAGCGAATAGAAAGCTCAAATACTGTCTCTAGGACCCGGGTTAAAGCGCTGCAGGAAGCACCGTGAACACGTCACGACTTGAGTGGCTGTTGCCGAGTAATTCAGCATACTTTCTCCGCACCCCTCCCTGCCTGCCTCTCCACGCCTGCCCGTCTGTTTGTTTTTGTCAGTGCCGTTGTCTGCCTTGTGTCATTATGAGACGATGTTATAGAGCCAAACATTTGGATTGAATTAGTTTCATACAGTTTGTGATCATGGTCTCTTCTTTTTAAAATCAGTTCCAGTCTAACTCGTGTACTTTGTGCTATAAAAACAAAACAACAATTAAAGATGCAGCATATTATAAATAAGATATACAATTCATCTTGTCATGTTCTGCTTTTGTATTTTATTCATGCTCTGAGCCGACTGTCAGTGAGAGTAAACAAACTGTACACTATCTGTTCATGTGTATCAAGGCTTCGATCAGCTTTTTCTTCATTTGTTTTTGGAAAATGTTGATGTAATGTTGCCTAATCTTTTGTTATCGGATATCCCTGTCACATTCACATATTCATCAGACATTAGTGCCTGTAAGTTGTAATTTAAAATATTTAAGGCAATAAGCAGTCCCATAGCGACTGCATAACTTCATCAGACGTGATGAAAATATTTTGCTTTGATATCTCAATTTTCAACAAGCAGAGCAAACTAATTTTTCTTCGAAAAATGAGTCGAAAAGCTAGATGTGGACTTTGCTGTTTTATAGGCAGTGACTCATTTAATTGTTCAGAGAATAAACAAAAAGAGAAGAATTAACGTTGGAAGGAGTTGACATTTTTATTGCTAACTCCTAATCAGATCTTGATCATTGATTTCTTCTGTTTTGCAGGCAGATAAGTGAGCAGTTTGGGGAATTTCCAGCCAAAACACCCTGCTCCCTTCTTTTTCTGTCCCGTGCCCTTGGTCAGAGCTCCACACCCAGTTTCTCTTCACACACACAAACACTCAGCAGCTGTCGGAATCCTTCCCTTCACTGAACTAAGACCAACTGATACAGCTGTTAGTGATACAATCCTTTTTGCTTTACCGCCGCCTGGTTTGTGCTTTCTCTTTGTGTGCTTTTACCCCTTTTGAGAGTGTCCGTTAAACAGCAGCTAAAATTAAAAGAAACACACCGTTATCTGTAGAAGAAATATCACTTTTACAGTCCATTTATGTTGGCTTAATATGTCAAACTACCGAACAGATTTTAATAACAACCACTTTCATTTAAGTTGTATGTTTGCGTTAGTCTGAGCTAAGGCAGATACTGATTTTCTCTGGCGTGTGTTGGCGCCCTCAGTAAACTTATTGCATTTTATTTCCTCCGTCTTCTTAAGATGTCAAAATCTCATGTAACCTAGAAAACAGAGTAAGAAATGATCTATTAATTTTTTTCCCTCACTTATCCACCTAGTAACATACTGTCCAGATTTTACTGCCAAGTTGTTGACCTTCTTGCGGTTGGAGGTCCGTAATGACTTTGCGGACAATCTTGTTAGCCTGTTAAACCCTGTTTACCACTGAGTCGCATGCATCTTTACTTTGTCTTCTCTATCTTGAGTGTTTTCATTCGCTACAAGCTTCATTCTGCCCCACGACTGTGGGCCAGTCACCCTGTTTTACTCTGCTTACGCCTGCTCACCTCTTCTGCCCGTCGTTCTGCCTCACAACAGCCTCCTCACCTGTCTACACCCATACAAGAAAATCTGACAAACTGATGCAGAGTGGCTTTGTGTGATTTCCCTTCCCTGTAGCATCTTTCAGGTTTCTGACATCAGCCGATATTTTTTTATAATTATCTTTTACTTCCAGCGCTGTTACAAAAAAATTATTTTATTTTATATATTTACCACATCTTAAGTTACTTAATCTTTAATGATTATTCTTTTTAATTTGAAATATAAATCACCTAAAATAATTTTGTCTTATTTAAAAAAAAAAAAAATACCAGGTCAAGACAGCATTTATTCTCTGTATGCAAGCCACTCTCAGTTCACTGATTTTTTTCATTCTGTTCCCTGTCAGAGGTAAGAAGTCCAAGAAACAGGTGAAAAAAGACAAGACACTGTGGGTCATAAAAGTTTAAATGCCCATCTGAACAGGTGGGTATACTGGCAGTGAAACACACATTCCTGGCTCTTACACCATCTTTTTCTTCCTTTTCAAGTTTTTCCCCATATCAGCACCAGAAGATGGGGTTTTTTAGAGCGATCTGTGTTCCCAGCAGCCACTGCCGTGCTCTCCTGCTCCATGAAGCCAGACAACTTAAATATTTACTTTGTCCAGAGGCGCAATCAGTGGAGGGTTTACTTACACTGATAAATCAAGAATGGGTGGTTAAAAACCACCCATATCTATTAGCTGTGAGTTTGGATCTAAGGCTACTTTTTTTTAAAAGACATTCTTGTTTATTTATTGTCCTAATATTTTAAATACTTGCAAATAATTCAAAATATCAATTCAAATATAGAGGAAGGGTTGACCTAATATAAAAGGACAAATGTAATACAGCTTGATATATGGCATGTGTCTATCTCTGTGTTCATCTGGGGCATTCCCTTCTCAGTTGGAGCTCCGGATCAAATTCCCTCTACGTTACACTCAATACGCCTTGTTTGAGCTGGTTGATCGTCATATACATGTCTGTTTAAAAACAAGATTTTTCTTTTATTGTAATTTATCTAGTCCCAGATTGGTCCAAATTGAACATTATTGTAAAAGCTACATTTCCAGTCTTCATCTTAAACTGTGCGCCCACTAGCAGCACACACAGGTGCTGATGTGTCTGAGTGACTCACCCGGCGCACCTGATCCTTACCCTGCTGCCGTTATCTGTCAGCCTTTGTCACTAACACCATCACCTGACTTCAGACATGAGCCAGCTTTTTGTTTTAATGCTTTTTATAAGCCTCTTAATGCCAGAGGGATTTGAGCTTGACCTCAGACACCCTAATGGTTTCCCATGAGTTCCTTTGGAAATATGCCACAACAGAGGTGCTCTGCTGTAGTTTAAGCAGGAATGGTCTCTTTACATGAATTCACGCTGGCTTACAATACTGTTTACTTCTAGATGAATTAATGAGGTTACAAGATTTAACTATGATTCTCTTTAGGAAAATGGGTCAGTTTATGTAACATTCTTTGTGAAAGCACAGTGACACAATGAGAGCTCCAAGAGGGCAGAAATCAGGGGTTACGGTTTCGTCGGGGCAGGTTTTTAAATTATAAAAATACAGGACACCCAACTCTATTAACATTTTATTTTAGATGCAAACACAAATTGAATTTTAAGATTTAAAGTTAATTTCTAAACAAAAAATTTGCTGTAAATAAATATTTTAAAATGGCACAGGAATCTGGTTTTATGAATAAAGCTGAATTGTTTCTGTAAATACATTTTCTTTGTTGGCTTTATTACATGCTATACTGCCACCTTGTGGCCATATATCAAATAACAATCAATGGGGCAATTAATATTTTTTGAAACAAATTCATTTTAAGTTTTGTTATATAAATTTTTAATGGTTTGATTGCTTTATCATCTGATCTCAATTATAATTTGTAAGATTATATTTAACCTATAATTGCTTTTGACAAGCTGACAATGATCAAGGTTTTATAAAAAATGAGAACTTGAAATGAACAGAGCCACATGTATGACATTTTGATTTATTGATCAGCTTCAGTGACCACAGATGAACAGAGTTGTAAGCAATGAGAAAGCAGATTAAAAGTTTGTCTGGTGTCCCGGTCATAATAATATAGTTACAAGCAACCAAGTGTAAGGAAACAATAAGGTACACGGGCATATTTACAAGCTTTCCTTCCACATTATACCCACACCAACAAGCTCTTGATACAACAATAAAGGACGATAGGTCGTACTTGCATTAAAGAGCAAATGTTTTTTTGTCATTTAACCAAACTGGGATTCATTTATTTATTCCAAAGTTACAGTACAAATTCTCTTAGTGTAAAGCTGCAGAGGAACCTTCTATGTGAATAAAAATAAAAACAGTCCAGTCTAAAAACTGATAAGCTGAACAGGAGAGACTTCAATCAGTGGGATGTTTGGAATGAAAGACTTTCAAATTACATCAGTTTTATGCAAGGAAGAGGAAATGAGGGTGGACATCTGAAGAACAGTTGGTCTCCTTTTTGTTTTGCCCATTTTGTCAACTTTCTAACATTCCACTTGGTGAAAAAAGGCGGAGGCTGAGCAAGAGAAGAACGTCCAGAAAGCACGCTACACCCCAAACACTTCGGATCTGTGCTCTCTAACCAAATATTTATTGTCCATGTTCTACTCTCTGCTGGACTGATTCAAACTTTATTTGGAAATCTTCTTCATCCTCTGATCCAGGGCTGCAAAGTTCTCCTCGATAGCCAACAGATTTTCCTTCATTGTCTGTTGGACCTAGAGGGTAAAAAGAGGAAGATGAGTTAAAAGTGTAGAAGAAATTCAGAAATGTTCAAGAGAAACAAGATCCAACAGATTTCAAAGTGGCCATAAGGGAGACCATGCAGAGATGTGAGGAAAATTATTTGTTAATGAACAAAGAGAAACATGGATCCAACTTGAGAAATGAGAACTCACTCTTAGTATCCAGAAGTTTAATCCAGTTTACCAACTTGGGCAGATTTGAACACAAATCAGTGAATTCTTTTAAACACTAAAATGAGGGACCAGTTATTTTTGGAAGCATACACTTAAATCTTAATCTCCTCACTGGTAGCATGCTACTTATTAAGTACTAAACCATAGAAATACTAACATTTTTGTGATTACACCTTCAAATTGATCAGATTTCTGTCAAAATTTTAGACATATGATATTTAGCTAAGCCGACCTTCAGCAGACTTGGCACTGCTCCAGTATTTCATTTGATTGCAGATTTAAAAGAAAACGTATGGATTAGAGGTGTGCTGATCGATTGGCCACCGATCATAATCGGCCGATTTCCGTGAAAAAGTGTATGATTGGTGATCGCCAATCACGGTCTCTTTTTGCCGATCACCAAAACGATCACCTGTACCTCACTTCTCAGCCTGCTTGTGCAGCTGATCTCTTTCCTTCGCACTGAGCAAGCGCGCAGCAACAAATCCTGTTGTGTGGAACTATAACGCTCTGAGAGTGAATGGGGAAGTTACATTTTGCGGCAGAAATTTACCTTGGGGGTGAAGCACGTCAAAATGCATCAGCACAACGAATCTATTATGACATTTAAAAAGCAAACATTTGACGGAGTTTGGCTACATCAAGGCTCAACACAGGAGAAAATGACATTTGGAGCGGCCAGATAGCAGGTAAAGCAGCGCACAACTACCAACACTCACCCGGATTAGCATGACGGTCAGAAAGCTAAACAAATAACCCAAAAAATAATTCAAGTCTTCAAGCTGCCGGTGTAAGACGCTGGTTCTGCTCTCGCTGTTGAACCGCCACTATGCGCTACTGGTAGTAATATTTTACATACGGAGCACCATTTCTGCTCCACCCGGAACGTCTCCTTAAAGCCGCAGCATTTAACGTAAACAACAACAATGATTTCACATATAAAAACTTTCGCTATGTCCAAACATGAGATAATTTATGAAAATAAATAATAATCGATCTCCTCTCCCTCCTCCTGTGTTCTGCAGAATTACTCCACTCAGTCAGAAACAACCAATCAGAACCAGCATTAATCACCTAGCCATGCTTTTAGCAAGTTTTGATTCAGTAACTTAGGATTGTTTATTTTGATGCAACCTACATTTGACTTTGAATGAATGTTTCCCTCTTTTATTAGACATTATTTGATATAGTCAGTGTTGTGAGACTTATTTGACTGATGTATAATTTAGGGTACAGAGAACCTTACTGTTAAATGTTGTTTAACTGGTTGCAGGTTTTTCAGTTCTTTTGACTGAGTAGCTGCTGTATTGTGCATGCAAGTATGTTGCATGTTTACGTTAATTAAGTGAATTTATTACCAGATCACTTTTTAATTTTGCCAGATCACATAGTATCATTAGAACTAACGCAAACAAGTCAATCCAGGCGATAGGCAATGATTGGTTATTGGCAGAGATCGGCCTCATGGGTGATTGGTATCGGAAGCAAAAAACCTGATCAGAGCATCCCTAATATGGATGCAAAACAGATCGAAAAATAAAATCAGTCAAGAACAGAGACGGATCAAAGTTAAACATCTTAAAGTCATGCAACAGCAAACTCTAAATATTGAGAAAATATCCAAAGCAATTTATCAGTGCAACATCTACATACTTTTTAAAAAAAGTTTTAAAAAGAGCCGTTGGCTCTAACGGCCTTTATTAGAAAGTAGTCCGACAGGAAAGAAGGTAATGAGAGAGAGAGGGAAGACATGCGGCAAATGTTGCCAGGCCGCGAATCGAACCTGCGACTACTTCCACGAGGACTAAGGCTTTCATATGTAGGTCCCTACGCCACCACAGCACCCCAACATTTACATACTTAAACAAACCAATTTAAATAAAACCAAATGGACAGGATATTTCCAAATGTGTTCTTAATCAGGAGATATAGCTGCTATAACTCCTGATAAGTTTTTATTTTCATCCGATAAAATGAAATCTGTTTTACTTAGTTTGATAAAACAAGTCACTTCCCAAATATAAAATATTGTTCAGATGTGAAGCTTAAACTCCAAGAGACTGATAGGAGAGTTTTATCATCGATTTCACTGATCTGCTGCACTGTGGTAGTTTTCTACAAGTTTTACCTCTTACAATTTTTCAATAAAAAAAGTGACCAACTGGGAATAGTGTTCCAGACCAAGAAGCAAAAACACTTAAATCTGCTCATGTTATTTATATCTTGATCTGATGAAACTGCACTGAAGGTGTCTGAACCGGCAGCTTCAGGAGTAGTGCTTTGCCACAGAAGGACGAGCAGGGGAGCGAGTTATCTCTGCATTGGACAGAAGCTCTGATAACGCCTAAGAAGATGCAGTGAAACTACCAAGCCTGTGAACCCAACTGCACCAATGATGGAAAAAAACACAATCGGGTTTATCACTGGTCCTCTGGATGAAGAGCAGCTGGAGCAGAGAAACTGTTGGGTTTGTTAAATGTTATATATTTAATCCAAAGGAGAAAATATTTTGTCAGTGAAAATAGTAAAGCAAAAATAATTTACACTTTTGACCTAGTAGACAAGTCGGTTAATCTTATAATTCTCTTCTTCCAGTCATATGACGACAGCACAAAAGGAAGGTAAATTTAAATTAAAAACAGTACAGATAAATTAGGGTTTTCAATGCTTTTTAAAAGTAACCACACAACTGGTGAAACAAGTCAAAGGGAAACTATTCCTCAGCTTTGCAGCCAGACTGAAATGCACCTGTCCCTTTTTGTTTAAGCCTTGAATAAGAAATAACCAACATCTTCTGAACCTGAAACTGAATTACAAGCAGCAACATATCAGGTTTAGGGCTCTGCAAGGGAGCACGAGTTCTTTAAAACAACTTTATCCAATGTAAAAAGTATAAAACTGCTGTAATATTAGTCTGTTAACCTGATTTAGTGAGAAGTCTGGCAGCTGTATTATGAATGGCTGAAAGGGGGGAATTAATTAACTGTCCAGATTGGTAAATAGGGCATTACAGTAATCCAGGCATAATCATCAATATTGGATTATATAGAATGATAAAAATTGACATTTCAGAGCTAGAATATTTATTATGCATTTAAAAACAGAGTGAGCACCAGTCAGTCTTTCTATCCATCCTCCTCCTATACATTTATTTCTGCAGCACTGCAGAAGAAGAGTGTGTGTGTATATTGAATATTCGATATTAAAGTAATTTAAAGGAACTCATCATCATCATCAATGTTTATGAAAATAGGTTATCATAAAATATCTTTACCTCATCTAATGAACACATTAAGTATCAAATTTTCTATTGCATTATAAAATTTCACATCTTGTACTTTTACTTAAGAGACTAAAACTTTCCAGTGTTCTTGTTTCACATTTCCAGCAAAAGAAAGGATTAATGTTGCAGCGGTGGTTCCAGACGGCAGTAAACTTCCTACCTGTGTTAGCAGGGTGTTGTTGTCTTTCAGAGAGTTGTTGATCATCTGCTGAGTCGTGTCCAGGTGAGTCAGCAGCTGGCCAAACTGCATGGCTGTCAGACACACAGTTGAGTGAAAAAGTGAAAGTCAAGAGAACTTAGTGTTTTCCTGTTAAACAGAGAAAAACTGAAGAGTTTAGTGCACACATAACAAAACTGACGAGTTCCTCAGTGATTACACACATTCATGTATTTGATATATTATTAATAAAATAAGTATAAATGGCTGCTTTTAGATGACATTATTTGACTAATGTTTAAAGTAATGCATTGCCTGATGTTACATGTCTCTTTCAAATTGGCAGACCTGATTAAAACCCATTTTCTCCGTCTTTCAC
The DNA here is from genome assembly GCF_001444195.1 of Xiphophorus couchianus. Taxonomy (NCBI): domain Eukaryota; kingdom Metazoa; phylum Chordata; class Actinopteri; order Cyprinodontiformes; family Poeciliidae; genus Xiphophorus; species Xiphophorus couchianus. The sequence continues at coordinate 10,823,025 of NC_040247.1, forward strand.
ACTACATTTTTCAACAAGAACGTGTTAAATTAACTCAATTGCCTGTCTCAATATTAATGTCCTTTAGTTTTAATCATAAATCCGCTTTCTAGATACAATCTTGTGCATCTAAAAATGCTCTAATCCCACCCCTACCAACCAATAAAATTCCTTTCAACTCTCACGGGAATCACAACAAAAAGATTTAACACTATTGCTGTAACTCATGTCAGGTTTGCCAGATATGCAACATTGTTACAATATTTGCAATATAAACCAGTACAGTACTTTAGTTGATTGTTCGGGGGCTTCTTTGCCTCGGGAAGTTGATTCTTGAGTTTGAAGGCCTTGTGTGTGTAAATGAATGAAAACAGTGCTTGTCAAGCTGTCAGTCACTTTCTTAGGTCTTACCTTGCTCATGCAACTCCTTGACAGCAACAAGCCTCTGCACCACCTGAGGAACGGAGGTGGACACGGCATCCCACTTCTGCACCACATCATACAGCTGCGACACCTGACAAGTATAGAGATAGAGATGTAAATAGGAATGGATGCACTGGTGGCTAATACCACAAGTTAGGACAATCTGTTTTTTCTTTCTACAATTTTAAACTCATAAGAAGGTCTGAAATTCAGTTTTCACAGACAACTTTCACACCATCTCAGGTTCCGAAAGGACTAGATGTTCACACCAAGACTGGTTTTTGTTTTATAACCAGAAAACTTGGATCCATTACCTGTAAACCTGCTGATGATCACTGGCTATAGGACTTATCAGACCGCATAAAACACTCATGAGGGCAACAATGGAACCAACTTATCAATAAATGGCGTCAATACAAGATAGCCTCAGAATTTGGTGAGTCTACATCTGTTGCACTTCCCCATAAAAATGAAGATGTTATTTGAAATATGTTCACTTTAACTCACAAGTAATAATGATTGGATTAATGTTGACTGCATACTTTGTTATACTCTGAAAGCTTGGATAATTTTGATATCTGTCGGTTTTCAAATGATAGTCGATGTTGACTGGAATCTAAAAAATACAATCACATGTTTTATCTGGAACACACAAATAAACAATAACCTAATAATTCTATTACTTTGGTCAGAAATGTTTTGTTCAATATGTGAATTATTTGGTTTAGTTCACCAAATCCGTTCATTATTTACTGTATTCTAGGCTTCAAAATCAAAATATAATTTTTTTTTGTTCGTTATTAGAAAGTTAATAGTTTGTATAATGCCCAGCGCTTTTGATGTTCACAATGTTTTATTTTCAAAAAAACAAAACAAGTCATCTAACAGTCTCTCCAACATTGACTGTCAGTGACGCGTGTTAACAGTTGAGTCAGTTACCATTTCACACTACCAGACTTCGACAGATCCCACTCCAAAAAAAAAAATTCTTTTGGCAGCGACAGTTTGGCTCTTGCACACAGACGTCATCCCATCTCACATCAACAGATTTTTGTGCAGACTGACCACAACTTGTACAGCCTGGCAGATTTTTCTTGACTGGGAATCAAGGGTTAAATTCAGACCGAAATTTGAGTAGAGCTTCTCCAGCTTTAGTTGCCGATCATGAATCAGGAAGATGAATGCAACCTGGGTGGGGCAGTACCTTCTGCTCTGTTCTTAATATTTTGATGCTACTTTGAACAATTTCAACATTTGAAATGTGCTTTATGAACAGTTTTGTTCAATTTGATTTTCTCTGTGATGAACATAGATTTTTTGTTTTGAACAGCTGATAAATTTACAGTTCCCTATATAAAAGCATAAAATAATTAATTTATCCCTGGAAAATTTGAAAAGCAACCAGACCTGAAAACATAACTTTACTATGCATTAGTAAAAGTAAAAGAATTACATTAAATAAAACCTGCTGCCACCTACTGGCCTATGACATAAATCACTCTAAACAGTCGATGGCTATGATAATCATGCAGGTCAAACAGATCCGATGAGGAACAGACAGATTGACAATAAAAATGCATGCGGCATCCCACGGCGATGTCATAGGTGGTTTTATTAAACCACACACCAGCATTTTTTTCTGTCAAACAGAAAAAAACATCTGTGCTTCACATTTAATCCTTTAAAAAGGTTTTTAAAAATTACTTTAAGGTCTCCATGTCGTCAGTGAACCCCTTAAAAATAAGGGGTGATACTGCAGTGGTTTTCATGCTTAGCTCTTAGTTTAGCTGTCAGAGCACTGGACTGGTCCAGTTATCTGTCTCATAGATAACGGTTTCTTTAAATAAATTAAAAGTCTTCAGAGAAGAAGAAGAAGCCTGGTATTCTTATGGCTGAATGAAGAAACTGATCCTTTGCTTTGATACAACCCGTCTTTACTCGGCTCAGAGGCATGATACATGTACCGGGATTACTAACCTTGTTTTGTGTTTCTGCATCTTCAATCGCTGCCTTGTTCTTGGCAATCTCATTCATCTTCCCAAGAACACTCTGTAAGATAGATTTAAATAACAAAAAAAAATTATTCACAGAACTCAAGGGGACAATTTTCTTACAAGACAAGCAATGGAGCTTTTTTTTTTTAAGACAGCATATGATGTAAACATTCTTTGTAAGCATTTGAAACCGCCCACTAAAAGAAGTAGCACTATGATCAAAATGCTGCAGCCAGGACATTATTTCCCTGGAGCACAGAGGGTTTTGAAAGTGTAAAAAGCAGAACAACAAAGAGAGAATTCAAACAGAAAACAACAACAAAGTTCTGCCAGCAGTTCACATTCAGCGAATCTCCGTAAACATCACTAAACATTATGGAAATGATATGATGGCAGTTTGCAGAAAGCCACAGTAGGCCAACAAGGCATGTCGGGCTCTCAACTAAATGCAAAATTCTGAACTCCAAAGACATTCCAGAAACTTCACACAATACAGAATTATTACAAACATCCTGATTTTTACTAGGCTGATAAATTTGTACAGAAACTCAGTTGCTCTAGTTTTGCAATGTAGGTACCTGCAGTCTTGCCTCTACTTGATCCAGTGTAGCAGAGTCCAGTGCACTGACCCTTGCCTGCAGGAGCTCAATGGTGTCCTGAGGTAAAAGATGCACGCAAGTTACAAACACACCTGAGAATAGAACCCGGTGTTTCTCCCATTCTGTTGGCAGGAACTGGTGACCTCTTTAAGTGACCCAGTTTTTCTGCTACATGTCACAGATGGTTATAAACTCTGAACAACTTCTAAATAAAAGGACTTCTTACCATCAAACTGGCTCCTTGTACACCAGCATTAAGAGGTCCCTACAATAAAAAAAACAGAAAATTAGAACTTATTAGTACTTATTAGTACTTATTACTTAGTAGAAAATGAATGTGGTTCTATTTCACTTTATGGATAGTGATGCGTTTAGACAGGCATAAATATTTTGTTGTTTGATGATTAAAGAGAAGCAAATGTACAGGCTAAGTATGAATGTGTGACAGAAACATTGAGGCGGATTTGTGTGTAAAATCCGTCGTGTGTACCTGCTTGTCTGATCCGGAGCCAACAGCGATCTCCAGCTGAGCTAGACGCTTCTCCAGTTCCGCCATCTACAGGGATGGAAAACGGGCAACACATGGTTGGAAGCGACATCAGCATGGCACAAAGCACATTGCTGCATTTTTGTCTAATCATCCAATGTATTGTGTTACGTCCACAAAGGGCACAACATATTTGAGGACACGAAGACAAAAATGAGGATTCAAAAGTAATTTTTATTTTCAATTCTCTCGACCTTTTCTTTAAGATGAGCTTCTTTTGATTTTTCTGTGAAGAAAAAGAGAATTAAATCCTCGGTTCCCCGTGTCCCAAAGAAAGAAAACAAAAATCCCAAAGTATAAACAGAAAGTTGGACCTGATGAGCCGGTCAAAAAGAACAAAACGGTACAGCAGGGGGCCAACCCTATACAGGGCCGTCGAAGCCCCTGCTAGTACCGAACTACAAGAAAAAAGAAACTACTGTTAAAGAAAAATCGAAAACAGGACAACCGGTCCCACCAGGTCAAAATTTACAACAAAAAAAAAACATCAACCAAACAAACAGCTAACAAAACTACCGTGTGGCAGACTGGAGACGTGCGCACCGCGTCAGAACGCATCCTGGGTGTTGGTTGGGAGTGGGCGTCGCCCTTACCTGGCGCAACCCAGCCTATTTATAGGCGGTCCAACAGCGTCACAAATTAACGGACCAATTACAAGAAAGAATTATCAAAACTCTAAAGTATATTAAACAACAACAACAAAAATCATACAACTAACTTCTATACAAAATAATCCAAGTAAAAAAAAAAATAGACAGAAATAAATACAATGTGCCGGAGCACATAATACCCCCACACAAAGACTCTGAATGGGGATTGAGGCAACCTGCAAAAAAACACTCAACCCATTCAGAAAAAGAAAGGTAAACAGACTAAAGTCGTGAAAGAGCGTCGGGTTGGAATGTCTGCAAACAGCGATCGACAAGACTGGACCAAATTAATGACATCAGCCTGCTTGGAAAAATCAAGGTGAGACAACAGGAGAGGTAAGTTTCCCAACACCTCCGAATTTGGAAACTGTCCTTCTGAGACAACCGGGAAAAAGACGTCACCTTCAGGGTCAGCACTGGACAGCTCCTTCCGTGCGTCCGCACCTGCACCGACGCATGAGACAGCTCGTCCACTGGAAACGCAACTCACCGCCTTAGGCAGAGAGGGCGTACGCTCGATGTAAGGCTCCAGCACGTTAACATGACATAGGCGTGACGCCCGCCCCCGATCAGGAGTAGAGACCATATAATCTCTACCGCTGACCTTACTCTTGATCACATAAGGACCACTGTAGCGTGCTTGTAAGCCGGAACCAGGGACCGGAAGTAACAACACTTTGCCACCAGGCTCAAAAACCCACATGGCCGCCTTTCTGTCAAATAACGACTTTATTGTAGCCTGTGCAGTGTGAAGATTTTCTTTGGCTACCTCGCACGCACGGCTCAGCTTCAGTCGAAAATCACTGACGTAGTCCAATAAATTTTGGCCAAACTTTTCACACAACCACTTCTCCTTCAAGAGGTTTAAAGGACCACGAACAGTGTGAGCAAAAACCAAGGCCGACGGGCTAAACCCCAGAGACTCCTGAATCTCCTCCCGTATAGCAAACAGTGGTAAACGTACCCCGTCATCCCAGTCCTTTTCGGACTCCAAACAGTAGGTGCGAAGCATCGTTTCCAACGGTTGATGGAATCGCTCGAGTGCGCCCTGACTTTCCGGGTGATAGGCGCTAGAATGACGGTGCTTTATGTCAAGTTGATTTAAAACCTGCGCATCGTTAAACAAAGATGCTAAGCTTTCGTCAGTGTTATGGAGCGCCATCAGCTGCTGTCTGAACAATGACAGAGCCTTGACATCAAACATGTCGTCCTCCTCCACACCTTTCCGTAATGGGACCCGTTCGGGTTCAGCGTTGCACAGAAAAGTTTCACTCAAATCCAGGTCATCAGGATCTTCCTCCTGTCGACGCCTAAGTGCTGCGCGCGTAACTGCGCACGACGTGGACACATCAGGGAAGGTAAGAGCAAGCTCATCCGGACAGGTGCGCAACACCGGGACGGGTGTAACGTCTGGAGTAACTAACACTCGACCCCCAGCCAAATCGTTGCTCATGATCATGGAGACGCCGGGTATGGGGAAACTAGGGCGCACTCCAACCACAGCGTCACCAGACCACAGCTCAGACTGGATCACGACTCTGTGCAGAGGAACACCAACGTCTTGCATGCCAAAACCACGAACCGGCACATCCGAACCAATAGCAGTGCCATCATCGAACGGCAAAATCCCCTCCAAAATAAAGGATTGAGAAGCAGCAGTATCCCGCAATATTTTTACAGGGATTTTCTCACCAGCAGGAGACACAGAAACAAATCCGTCCATAACGAAAGGCATAAAATCAGCATACTCGCAAGACTTTTTATTTGAATGTGACTGGGTAACGTGATTTACCGTTTGAACTAGAGCGACCGGCTTAGTGTTCTTCTTCTGCAAAACCGGACAATTGGCCACAATGTGCCCTCTCTTCTTACAATAAAAACACGTCACATTCGGTTTTAAATCCGACACAAGGTCTGACTGACATTCGACGCCATTGAGCGCAGCAGGTGTATCTGATTCAACGAATGAAACAGGTTTTACACACTCCTTCCCGTTATGTTCCGATTCGTCAAATATTTTAAAAACGTGATCGCTCAAAATTAGCTCTGTGCGTCAACACGTACTCATCAACGAGCACCGCCGCTTCCGACACGTCTGACACTTTATTTTTTTATTTAAGTAGGTGGTAACTCTGTCTGGCAAGCTATTTTTAAAATCTTCCATTAAAATAAGCTGCTTAAGTTGTACAAAATCCGCAACATTCTTAGCAGAGCACCAGCGATCAAAGAGAAGTTCTTTGTCTCTAACAAATTCCACATAAGTCTGATTATACTGTTTCTGTAACTTACGAAATTTCTGGCGATAAGCCTCAGGCACTAATTCATACGCCCGCAAAATAGAGTTTTTAACTTTGTCAAAATCAAGGCTATTTGCCACAGACAGAGACGCATATGCCTCTTGCGCTTTGCCACTTAATGTACACTGCAACAACAAAGTCCACACCTCCTTAGGCCATGTAAGTGTGAGCGCCACCCTTTCAAACAACGTGAAATATTTATCAACATCTCGCTCATTAAATGGAGGAACCAAGCAAACATTTTTACACACATCAAAATCATTTGATTGGGATTGCGAAGACGCAGCACCAAACTCAAGTTCCTTCAAACGCAGCTCGGCTTGTATCTCCACTTTCCTCTGTTCCAGATACAGCTCCTTCTCTCTCAAAGCAAGCCGTCCTAATTCAACTTCAAGCTCCTTCAAACGAACCGGATCATCAGGCCAAGAAGCCCTGGATGGAGACCCAACAAGACTTTTTGGTAAACTTGTAGCAGGAAAAATCCCAACCTCAACCAGTGCTGCCAACAACTCAGCCTCAATTGTTCCTCTTTTAGCACGTTTATTTACAGTAACCTTGAACTGATCGGCTATCAACAGCAACTGATCCTTTGTGCAGGTACCCAAGGACTCAAACATGGGCTTCCTAACAAACTCATCCAGGTCAAACTCCATCTCTACACCACAGAATCAAGCCACACTCTGCGCTAAAAGCCCATGCACAAACAAAAGCGACCAGAAAACCACGCCCACTATCACAATCAAACCACCGCAACGCACACCAGCTGTTCCAAACTGCAGAGAAAAACCACACAACCGAAACAAACGCAAAACAAGCTCAGGACACAACTAGGCGCTAAAGGTAAACCTTGTTTAGACGAGCCCCCATAAATATGTTACGTCCACAAAGGGCACAACATATTTGAGGACACGAAGACAAAAATGAGGATTCAAAAGTAATTTTTATTTTCAATTCTCTCGACCTTTTCTTTAAGATGAGCTTCTTTTGATTTTTCTGTGAAGAAAAAGAGAATTAAATCCTCGGTTCCCCGTGTCCCAAAGAAAGAAAACAAAAATCCCAAAGTATAAACAGAAAGTTGGACCTGATGAGCCGGTCAAAAAGAACAAAACGATACAGCAGGGGGCCAACCCTATACAGGGCCGTCGAAGCCCCTGCTAGTACCGAACTACAAGAAAAAAGAAACTACTGTTAAAGAAAAATCGAAAACAGGACAACCGGTCCCACCAGGTCAAAATTTACAACAAAAAAAAAACATCAACCAAACAAACAGCTAACAAAACTACCGTGTGGCAGACTGGAGACGTGCGCACCGCGTCAGAACGCATCCTGGGTGTTGGTTGGGAGTGGGCGTCGCCCTTACCTGGCGCAACCCAGCCTATTTATAGGCGGTCCAACAGCGTCACAAATTAACGGACCAATTACAAGAAAGAATTATCAAAACTCTAAAGTATATTAAACAACAACAACAAAAATCATACAACTAACTTCTATACAAAATAATCCAAGTAAAAAAAAAAATAGACAGAAATAAATACAATGTGCCGGAGCACATAATACCCCCACACAAAGACTCTGAATGGGGATTGAGGCAACCTGCAAAAAAACACTCAACCCATTCAGAAAAAGAAAGGTAAACAGACTAAAGTCGTGAAAGAGCGTCGGGTTGGAATGTCTGCAAACAGCGATCGACAAGACTGGACCAAATTAATGACATCAGCCTGCTTGGAAAAATCAAGGTGAGACAACAGGAGAGGTAAGTTTCCCAACACCTCCGAATTTGGAAACTGTCCTTCTGAGACAACCGGGAAAAAGACGTCACCTTCAGGGTCAGCACTGGACAGCTCCTTCCGTGCGTCCGCACCTGCACCGACGCATGAGACAGCTCGTCCACTGGAAACGCAACTCACCGCCTTAGGCAGAGAGGGCGTACGCTCGATGTAAGGCTCCAGCACGTTAACATGACATAGGCGTGACGCCCGCCCCCGATCAGGAGTAGAGACCATATAATCTCTACCGCTGACCTTACTCTTGATCACATAAGGACCACTGTAGCGTGCTTGTAAGCCGGAACCAGGGACCGGAAGTAACAACACTTTGCCACCAGGCTCAAAAACCCACATGGCCGCCTTTCTGTCAAATAACGACTTTATTGTAGCCTGTGCAGTGTGAAGATTTTCTTTGGCTACCTCGCACGCACGGCTCAGCTTCAGTCGAAAATCACTGACGTAGTCCAATAAATTTTGGCCAAACTTTTCACACAACCACTTCTCCTTCAAGAGGTTTAAAGGACCACGAACAGTGTGAGCAAAAACCAAGGCCGACGGGCTAAACCCCAGAGACTCCTGAATCTCCTCCCGTATAGCAAACAGTGGTAAACGTACCCCGTCATCCCAGTCCTTTTCGGACTCCAAACAGTAGGTGCGAAGCATCGTTTCCAACGGTTGATGGAATCGCTCGAGTGCGCCCTGACTTTCCGGGTGATAGGCGCTAGAATGACGGTGCTTTATGTCAAGTTGATTTAAAACCTGCGCATCGTTAAACAAAGATGCTAAGCTTTCGTCAGTGTTATGGAGCGCCATCAGCTGCTGTCTGAACAATGACAGAGCCTTGACATCAAACATGTCGTCCTCCTCCACACCTTTCCGTAATGGGACCCGTTCGGGTTCAGCGTTGCACAGAAAAGTTTCACTCAAATCCAGGTCATCAGGATCTTCCTCCTGTCGACGCCTAAGTGCTGCGCGCGTAACTGCGCACGACGTGGACACATCAGGGAAGGTAAGAGCAAGCTCATCCGGACAGGTGCGCAACACCGGGACGGGTGTAACGTCTGGAGTAACTAACACTCGACCCCCAGCCAAATCGTTGCTCATGATCATGGAGACGCCGGGTATGGGGAAACTAGGGCGCACTCCAACCACAGCGTCACCAGACCACAGCTCAGACTGGATCACGACTCTGTGCAGAGGAACACCAACGTCTTGCATGCCAAAACCACGAACCGGCACATCCGAACCAATAGCAGTGCCATCATCGAACGGCAAAATCCCCTCCAAAATAAAGGATTGAGAAGCAGCAGTATCCCGCAATATTTTTACAGGGATTTTCTCACCAGCAGGAGACACAGAAACAAATCCGTCCATAACGAAAGGCATAAAATCAGCATACTCGCAAGACTTTTTATTTGAATGTGACTGGGTAACGTGATTTACCGTTTGAACTAGAGCGACCGGCTTAGTGTTCTTCTTCTGCAAAACCGGACAATTGGCCACAATGTGCCCTCTCTTCTTACAATAAAAACACGTCACATTCGGTTTTAAATCCGACACAAGGTCTGACTGACATTCGACGCCATTGAGCGCAGCAGGTGTATCTGATTCAACGAATGAAACAGGTTTTACACACTCCTTCCCGTTATGTTCCGATTCGTCAAATATTTTAAAAACGTGATCGCTCAAAATTAGCTCTGTGCGTCAACACGTACTCATCAACGAGCACCGCCGCTTCCGACACGTCTGACACTTTATTTTTTTATTTAAGTAGGTGGTAACTCTGTCTGGCAAGCTATTTTTAAAATCTTCCATTAAAATAAGCTGCTTAAGTTGTACAAAATCCGCAACATTCTTAGCAGAGCACCAGCGATCAAAGAGAAGTTCTTTGTCTCTAACAAATTCCACATAAGTCTGATTATACTGTTTCTGTAACTTACGAAATTTCTGGCGATAAGCCTCAGGCACTAATTCATACGCCCGCAAAATAGAGTTTTTAACTTTGTCAAAATCAAGGCTATTTGCCACAGACAGAGACGCATATGCCTCTTGCGCTTTGCCACTTAATGTACACTGCAACAACAAAGTCCACACCTCCTTAGGCCATGTAAGTGTGAGCGCCACCCTTTCAAACAACGTGAAATATTTATCAACATCTCGCTCATTAAATGGAGGAACCAAGCAAACATTTTTACACACATCAAAATCATTTGATTGGGATTGCGAAGACGCAGCACCAAACTCAAGTTCCTTCAAACGCAGCTCGGCTTGTATCTCCACTTTCCTCTGTTCCAGATACAGCTCCTTCTCTCTCAAAGCAAGCCGTCCTAATTCAACTTCAAGCTCCTTCAAACGAACCGGATCATCAGGCCAAGAAGCCCTGGATGGAGACCCAACAAGACTTTTTGGTAAACTTGTAGCAGGAAAAATCCCAACCTCAACCAGTGCTGCCAACAACTCAGCCTCAATTGTTCCTCTTTTAGCACGTTTATTTACAGTAACCTTGAACTGATCGGCTATCAACAGCAACTGATCCTTTGTGCAGGTACCCAAGGACTCAAACATGGGCTTCCTAACAAACTCATCCAGGTCAAACTCCATCTCTACACCACAGAATCAAGCCACACTCTGCGCTAAAAGCCCATGCACAAACAAAAGCGACCAGAAAACCACGCCCACTATCACAATCAAACCACCGCAACGCACACCAGCTGTTCCAAACTGCAGAGAAAAACCACACAACCGAAACAAACGCAAAACAAGCTCAGGACACAACTAGGCGCTAAAGGTAAACCTTGTTTAGACGAGCCCCCATAAATATGTTACGTCCACAAAGGGCACAACATATTTGAGGACACGAAGACAAAAATGAGGATTCAAAAGTAATTTTTATTTTCAATTCTCTCGACCTTTTCTTTAAGATGAGCTTCTTTTGATTTTTCTGTGAAGAAAAAGAGAATTAAATCCTCGGTTCCCCGTGTCCCAAAGAAAGAAAACAAAAATCCCAAAGTATAAACAGAAAGTTGGACCTGATGAGCCGGTCAAAAAGAACAAAACGATACAGCAGGGGGCCAACCCTATACAGGGCCGTCGAAGCCCCTGCTAGTACCGAACTACAAGAAAAAAGAAACTACTGTTAAAGAAAAATCGAAAACAGGACAACCGGTCCCACCAGGTCAAAATTTACAACAAAAAAAAAAAACATCAACCAAACAAACAGCTAACAAAACTACCGTGTGGCAGACTGGAGACGTGCGCACCGCGTCAGAACGCATCCTGGGTGTTGGTTGGGAGTGGGCGTCGCCCTTACCTGGCGCAACCCAGCCTATTTATAGGCGGTCCAACAGCGTCACAAATTAACGGACCAATTACAAGAAAGAATTATCAAAACTCTAAAGTATATTAAACAACAACAACAAAAATCATACAACTAACTTCTATACAAAATAATCCAAGTAAAAAAAGAAATAGACAGAAATAAATACAATGTGCCGGAGCACATAACAATTGCCAACAAATATTCATATATGTGAATGAAAACACAGCACATCAGGGAACTCGTCTGACTAAAACATTCAGACTGCACTCATAAAGACGCTAGCCCCTACCCCCTTAACCTCGACGTTACCTTGGTGGACTCGTTGAATTTCTCCTGCTCTGGTCTGCTGTGCAACTCGTAGAGCACCACTCCATCTGGACCCTTTGTTGAAGAGGGTTTGCCATCTCCTGCGGAGCTGCTGCGACTGCCCTTCGCCGCCTCCAGCTGGGTGAGCAGACGCCTGCAGGCAGGAGGGAGAGGAAGACGCAGAATGATTATACAGTCTGTTCAAAGCAGTTAACAGCCCCATGTGCTGTCTGTCTCTCTTAATGCGTTTAAATTTCAGTTTGAAGGTGAAAATATGTCCCTTTACATTGTTTCAATCCCAACACGCATCTTGAAGACTCAGCTTTCCCTGTTTACGCTGGGTTTTGACATATTTCTCAGCATCTCCTGCCTCCCGTCTGGCTGCAATTCCCAGTGCAGGGATAGTGGACTGTTGAGCCAACCCACATTAAGTGTCAAAGCCATCAAAACCATTATGCACAATTAACCGGATTAATCGTGATGAAATAATCATCAACTGGAGTAACAAGACTCTAAAATATGCCATTTACTTTTATTTCAGTTTAGAACAAGTTGTTGCTTGGCATAATTTTATACCAGGCACTGATGCATTTATTTTTGCTTTTCTCTTCCTCTAGGCTTCATTGTTTGACAAAACTCCAAACAGCTTAGAAGGCTATAATTATGTTTCACTAAACTTTAGGGGAAAAGTTCAAAACATCTTGCTTGAACTTTTTCACATTGCTACCAACATTTTTCATGCATTTAATTTGGGTTTATGTGACAAATTAGTGTAAATCTACATTGTTTAAATGTATGTAGGCATTCTGTTTGGTTTCCACCGGCTGTTCACATCAGTAGATTAACACTTCTCCCCACTCTTTAAAAAAAAAAAAAAAAAGTTCAAGTTTGCCCAGACTGAATGGAGAGTGTCTGAATATCTCAACAGCATTCAGGTCTGGTATTTGATCAAAGTTATCCCAACACATGGATGTATTTTGATCTAAGGCATTCTCAGTCATGTGGCTATGGCTGCATGTTTAGAAGTCCAGTCTCAAGTCGTTTGAAGCCTCTATAAGGTTTTCTTCCAGGATCGCCCTTTAGCTTGACCTGTTTACCTCAATGGCTCCAAACATCTTTAATATGTTTGGAGCTGCTATAAGTTCCAAACATATTAATATGTCTGCTATAAGAAAAGCATTCTTACAGCATGATGTTGTCACCATCATTGTTCCCAGCAACGCTGGAGTCTTCAGGGTTTTGCACAGTTTTGGTTTTTCACTATTTGGTTTTTCAATGTTGGAAAAACGTTATATTTTAATCTCACCTGACGAGAATAACAGAATACATTTCACAGTAATTTATTTACGGTTTCTTACCTAAAGTCTCTAAAGTTTGTGATCGTAACAACATTACAACATAAGAAAAGGTTTAAAAACCACTTTAGTAAGGCAGAATAAAATGTCTCTTAATCTACTCTTAATAAGCCCCAGGCATAAACAAGCTCATAACACCACAACTAAAATTGACTCTAAACCTTAAATTAAAATGCTCGTCTTTGAAAGATTGTCTTTGCTGAATCTTAACAGTACACTTTGAACATTCATGACAGTTGTATGTAAATAAGGACACCGCCTTGCCAGGCTGCTTTCATCTCACCTTGCAAGCGCTCCATCTGGATCGGCCAGGTTGATATGCGCCTGTGGTCCCAGCAGCGAATCAAGGTGGGCAGAAACCAGTTGCTGCTTCAGCTGCGCTGCCTGCTGAGCGAGAGCCACCGGGGTGAGGCGCTCCTCTGCATTACTTTCCTTTGCAGTAGCCTAGAAAGTAAAATTGGTGTCAGCGAACATAATTTTCATGACAGGGTACAATCACAAGAAAAAATATTTTGCTGAGCTCATGGCTGTGTTATTGTATTTTATGCTGCTGCTTTTGCTGTGGTCAAGGACCTTATGATCAATTTCTGGAGCATCATGTCAACTCAAACTACGTACTTTGCCCTAAGCTAAAGTCATTATGGTGTCACCAGGTTCACTTGAATTCTGAAATTTGAAAAGAATTTTAGACTCTTGAACATTTCCCCAACTTTGCTAAAGTGGAATTCCTAGTATTTTCTCTCCAGAAAAGTTAATGTTATTTAACTGAGGCAGATCTAGAATTAATACAGTAACATTTTAGCTAAAAATATCTCTCACAACAATTACATGCGTAAGCTTATTTTTTCTCTAAAAACAGTCACCTGTGATCTAATAATTTTGAGAATAGGTTAGGTTTATGGACAACTGCAGCTGTATAATGCAATTTGCTCAAAGGGAATTTCTTAATGCTGCATGACTGTCACAGAAAAGCAGCAGGCAGACTGAATACTCTGCCAGAACAACCTGCAGGACTTACAGAATGACAGAAAAAAATAAAACCTAAGCAACCTGAAAACAGCCTAAATTGTTATTTGCCACTGGGAGCAAGGTAGCTTCACTAAACGCATCCACATTAATGAGAAGCAAAGTTAATTAGCGGTTTCTAAAAGGAAACTATGTTAGTCTGAAAAGCAACTCTGCTCGTTCTAAATTCAATTTAGCTTGAAATTGAGGTTACACTCCAAAAGTACTCGCTGCATAAACTTCCAAATATGATTAAATGGTCTGGAAATATTGGAAACATGTCAAAAAAAAGAACACCATCTGGTTTGCAGTGGTGAAAACCAGGTGGTGTGCATTTTTTTGATTCAGTGTTGAAAAAAAGATGGATTTTTTTCCTCCAGATTTTTTCAGGTGCTAGCAGCCCCACCTGGATGGTGTCCACCTCCTGAACGAGTTCCTGGATCTCATTAACCAGGCGCTGATACTTTTGCTGGGGTGTCTCCTTCACGCCGCTGCCCTCACCGAGCTAAAGCACAAAGAAAGAGAAAAACAAAAAAGTCTGAATATTACTGAAGTAACTTCTCTGCCTGTTTGACTTTATTGGAAAGCACAGTGAGCAGATTTTAAAAAAAGGAAAAAAAAACAGCTCTGGAAAAGTGATTACCCATTTTTTTTAAAAATACTGATGCATTTCGACGGCACTTACGATTTCAAACTCTCCCGACTCATAACCCACTCTTCTGCTTCTACTGATTCTATCTGAGAAGTCTGTGAAAAAAATGCATTTGTCATAAGATTAAAAACAGTAAACGTTGACTGATTGCTATAGACATCAATGCTCATTTATGGAAAGTGAAAAACATCTTTAATAAGTTTTAAATACTATATTATGGCTCACATTTTTGTTAACAGTCTCTAAGTAGGCCAAAAAATTGCATTGGTATTTTAATGAATGTTAAAATTTGACAAAATTACTATTTTTTGACTTTACTGGAGAAAAAAAGGGCGTAGAGGCCCATTTCCATTCACAGACAAAATAGTTTTAAAAACAAAAAACTATTTTAAAGAAGACACTGTATGTATTAGTAAAGTTGAAATGCTCCAGAAACTGAGTAAATTAAACAAGTTATTTGTTGAACACAAACTGACCAAGTCCTTTGGTGCTGACGTGTTTGTCTTTGAACTTGTCATAGGCTGCATTAGGGTTGACCACAATCCTCTCTACGCTGTCACTGCAAAGCTCCTCCTGATTAAAACAAACAAAAAAAACAAAAACACTCATTTAATCAAAAACACAATCCAGCAAAGCAGTCTGCTTACAGGTGTAGAGAATACATCAGGTGTTTAAATACATGGACAAGATTGATAAAGAGTAAATGCATACTTCATCAATGCTCAAATACAAATTGAGGGAATTATATCATACAACACCCCTACATGATTATGAATTTAAAGCAGTCGTGTCAAAAGATTATTGAAATCTGCAAAGGTTTCCCATAATCTAGAAGATTCTCTGTAGGGGTGTAGCAAATTTAGAGGAGCAGGAAAGAGATCAATGGAAAAAAATGAATGTATCATTAATACACACTTTATGCAACCAACTCTAAAATGATTTTATTTCTGGATTGTCCTACTGTCAAAAAAAAAGTTACATGAACCAAAAAGCCAGAAACACACCTAGAGCTACTTTATTCTTTCTAAATGACAACTGATTAATGATGTAAGGAAATTTAAAAAATAAAAAAAGATGATTGGTTATGGAGACCAAGACTATAAACATAAATGATACACCACTGACACACAAATAAATGCCAATTCACACATATGAGGACACACAAAACAGTTGGTTCCAGAGATGTTAGGAGGAGTAGGAGGAGGAGAGTGAGTTAGGCTCTTACCAGCTCCTTGGGTTTCCAAAGAGAGTTAAAGAAAATAAAATGGAAGAGCAGAGGGAGAGAGAAAAGTAGGGGGGGAGAGAGAGACAACACAGATTAATGTGGTTATCACATGCCATGCACACAACAGGAACACTTGGCCAGGGTTTCAGGAAGATAAGAAAGAAAGCAGTGTTCTGAGTGCTGCAGCAACAAACCCTGGAGAAAAAGCTTCTCTGGAAAACGTAGGTCTCCAGTTCTTTCCCTCTTCACTCATTCAGGGTGATTAGATGACTTAACTCCAGAATTTCTCTTCTCTCCAATAATATTCTAATTCATCAAAAAGAACTCCACTATTTTCCTGAACAGTAAATAAGAAAACACTGAATACTGTGTAGAGGTTTTTGACAGTCTGGACTGATTATTGCTGACTGTATTGCATATAATGAACTTTGAACTTTAGAATAAAAATGGTATTTATAGTAGGTATGGTCAGTTACCAGTATTGAGGTAAAGGTTTAAAAACTGCTAAAACGTTCTCATCTTGCCATTCCTATATTAAGGTCTATTTTCTGAGGAGCCAAAAGAGTAAGCAGAGTGTTCTTTGGCTGTATTGTCCATATAATCTCTAAGGGGTTCCCTTCACCTACCTGCTGCTGCCCACTGCCAGTCAGCAGGCCGAAATAACTACTGTACTACTGTCCTCATTTGCATAAAAAGACAAATTCAGCTGTTTTAAAATATTTCTGGTAATAAAAACATATGACAGTCATGGTGTTGAAACCTTAACCAGTCAACCTAAAATAAACTAACAGTTTTATAGCTACAGTATTAAAGCTAAGAGTGAAACATCTGTTCGGTAGCTGACTTTAGGCTTGGTACATGAGCAGATAGCCCAATCAGCTCCAGGTACTTCCAACACTAATCTTTAGAGAGCAAAACAGCAAAATGTTATATCTTTTTGTGCAATAAGTAAATAAAAACAGCTGAAAATACATTTGTTATTTTTTAAAATTATTTTAACTTAGTATTTCAATCAAACTCAAAATAAATACAGAGTATAGATAAAATTATGACACTTGTAATACTGTTATATTTTAGCAGCAGTAGCAATATTTATGTTGAATTTGTATATTTTATTTTTTTAAATAATAATATTTATTTTACACCATCATGTCAATATCCTCAAGTGTGTTCTGCAGTAATCTGAGAGTGGTCCATGCCCAAATTAAGTTTGAAAACCCAGAAATATTCCTGCCATCCAGTGACAGTGAATTAATCCAACATCTAAAATAAAAAAAACATACCAATAGCTATAATCCCAGTCACACACCTGATGCATCTAATACCAGATCAAAACAATGATCTTTTGCACCCCTAAATGATCTATAACACACTGGCCAAAAAAACATTTTGGAGTAACTAATCAGGCATACTCCAGAAAATGACTGGGAAAAAAATAAGCTTGTGGTACTGTGGCAAGGGAGAAAGTCTAGCAGAATGTCAATACCATAACCAAAGCTTATTTTTTGTGATTGTATTTATAAAACATGAAAGGGGTGTGGGTAACAAGCAAACATTTTACTTCTGGATTTTCTTCCATTTATAGAATTCATGGACAGTTAAAAAGAGATTATTTGCATTTAATTTCACATTTCAGGTAAGTTTCTACCACATCCAACCTGTTAATTAGGACAGGCAATGACCCAGCAAGCAGAAGAGCTCCTTAGAAAATTTTGTTAGTCAGAACATAAAAGTTAGCAGAGAAGCAAGTTTGAGAGCATGAAGACAGGTTAAACAACAAAATATAAGTCTTTTTCAGATGTCAACACACACATGCATTCCTACACACACGTCAATCAGCACTTCTGAAGACCCTTCAGCATCATTATGGCCTTAAGATTTAAACAAATTTTTAAAAAATCAGGAATCAGCTTCTATTACTTTAAAACGATTATTAAGGAATTGCATAGTAGCAGAGGAACAATGCCATTAACCCGGTTCTCATCTCAATCGATGCTTAAAGAAGAATTTGATAGATCATCATTAATGGAGAAAAAAAATGAAGAAAACCCAACATGCATTAAGCTCACAGAAAAATCTTACTTGTACACACTACGGTCCCAGGAGGGATGAAGAGGGATCACAACAGGGACAAGAGAACAGGGAGAATAAATGTGGCAACATGGAACAGGAATATCAATTAAGATTTGCTTGGCTGTCCTATCAACATTAGACAATTAAAAAATAAATAAATAAATAAAAGCATAAATATTAAAGCAGCACCAGTCAACTGCATACAGGATGGCAAAACCAGTAACTTTTTTATTAACTCGTAATTGAGATTAAAAAAAATGTCAAAAATAAAACACAGAGAACACCACAGAACATTTTTCGTAAAGTCACAAGATGATCATCATGGTATGATTATGAACAGGGTATGAGACGTCAGGGGGGAGTTTTTGTCTCTTGGAAATTCATTTCTAACTTCTTTTAGTGCAGATGTGGAGAATGTATTTATTATTTAGAGGGAAAAAATATACCAAATCGGGATTTTTCTCTGAACTTATTACAATAGACTACTTCAACAGAGGATCGTTGAAGTAGTCTTAACGTTTCAGTTTTTATAAAGTTAGTAACAGTGGCTAAGTTGTCCTTCATGATTAAAATTACAACTGGATAGCGGAGTGCAATCCCACACAAACTAGTTGCTAGCAATTTAACTACAGTTGAAAAATCAAGTAATTGTTAATAGATATGTCGTGTCAAACAGACCATAATGATCCAGATAACAATGAAGGAACCAACTGTCCGTTAGAGGAGGGTTAAACGTTAGTTAGCTTATTAGCGTTAGCAGCAGGCTACTCAGTAATAAGTCCATACATTAGCACAGAAAGACCACCTACCGATTCAAACTGAGCCTGGTCGTCCTCTGGAAGGTCGCCAGTCTCATACACGTCCGGTTCGTTAAAAGCCTACAGAAACAAAATGCGATAAATGCTGTTATTTCGTTGGTTTGTTTTGTATTAGCCTGGCCAACGCCCCGGCTTCACTGAGAACCACCAAAACGCCAAGTCTAACAATTTTGTATGTTTGCATCTTATGGCATTATCTTAGCTGCATGTCTTCTATTGAGATGCAACGCTATCTGGTGTTCAGTGTGGATTGTTTGCAGACAATAAGAAGATAAGACGTTCAGCAGCAGAGCTGTTAGCTAGCAGTTCCACCTTTCAGTCTGAAGATGTGTTTGTTAGCAACTTACAATTCCTGGTAAGTTTGCGTATTTAGGATCAGCCATTGTCAATAGGAATAACAAAAACACAACAAAATGTAATAGCAGCCTCTAAAACCGTTCAGGCAATCGATTCGCTGAGTGGGATTATATTAAAAGCTAGCGATGGATGAGCCAGCAGTATCTCAGCCGGCGGAGCGGTGCAAGCTGATGTGGTCACTTGCTTGATTTGGCAGCGTGTCTGCTCGATTTATTTCACTCAGTCTTACATGGGCGGTGCAGTTAACGCTATATCAGTGGGAAAGCGGTAAGCGTCTTATTAAAAACAGTAAAACAAGCACACCTAAGCCGTCATGCGTCATTCCGCATATATTTCGCCAACCAATATGTTTTAAGGATATTTTTTCCTCGAGTCTGTTTTCTTAAAACGTATCAATAAACAAGGCATATTAATTTATTAGAGTTATGAAATTGAACTATTAATGTGTGGCATCAACTAAATTATTTTAGTTTTTTCACTTCTTGAATATTGTTACTGGATTTAAGACGAACCTATTTATGAGACACATGAGGGCGCCAAAAGTACGAGAAAATAGTGAAAATTGATAGTGAAAATAGTTTACTCTCCAAAACATATTCTTGTTATTAACTTCACAGCGTTGTGGGGCTCTTGTATAACTTTTATGAATGTATTTATGTATTTTTTTTCTGGATTGAAATTGATTTTGTATGTTTGCAGTATAAACTTTGAGTCAGAGTTTGTAGTTAAAATGTTTAGACACATCGAATGTGTAAGAAACCTTTTTTTTTTTTTTTGACATGGAAAGACATGGACAGAATCTATGCACATATATTTGTAACTTGTTAAAATAGCATTGAACACATTTTATTTCCATAAATGCACATTTTAAAACTAAGATTATAATAAATTTTGGAACATAATTTTTTGTGTGTGATAAAACCTAAGCACATTATTTTTAAATGCTCTTTAAATTAACTTATATAAACACATATAACCCCATTTGCCGCTGTTACAATTCAGTTATAAGGTATTTTTTCAGATATGTTTATATGAAATTTGTTACTGATTTACTTAATGCTAATATGTACAAGATCTTAATAAAACATTAAGACAAAACAAGAGGACAAAGATCATGAAAGAAAAAAAGAGGGGCAATTTCTATATAATTCTAAAAATTGTCTTCTGATGCTATTTAAAATGAGACATTTACAAATGGGGTTGCGTATAGATAAACAGTTTCTTTTCACTGCTCTTTTACTTAATTAATAAATTATACATATTCATAATTTAGTTTGTTGCTCCTCAACTTGAATTGTTAGAGGGGTTTTTTTCTCAGTGGATTAGGAACATTAGGAATGTAACAGAGTTACAAATGTGTTTCTTTCTTAAATTATTATTTCTTATTCATTTTATATTGAGTATTTGTGAATTTTATCTTATTCAGTTATTTTTATTTATTTTGTTGTTTTTGCCTGCGGGGGTCGACCTTCTGCTCTCCGCCTCTTTTGTGTTTCCTGGGCTTCCGTAGTCTATCCCAGCCCTCGTAGCTCCTCTGCCCCCCTTTTCCCCTCAGAGCGTTGTTCTGCGCTGCTGTGGGTAAGTCAGAGGAAAGTTAGCTGCTGAGATATGTTTGTTTTTCTGTATGGATGTTGTTCATGTTGAGGTCTTTACCATATGTTGTTTATTATTGTTTGTTAGTGTGTTATTTTGTAGTTTTGACTGTCATTGTGGGTTTTTTTATAAACAGTTTTATTATAATTTCCGTTTTATTTTGGCGCGAACGACCGGTGCTAGTCCAGCACAGCTCAGTTGAACGTTGTTTTTATTTCCACATTTTTAGAGTCGGAGTGCAGGGAGAAGGAGTTGAGGAGCTTGTTCATTTGTTTTCCCTTCTTCCCCCAGGTATGTGTTTTTATTTTTAATTTATACTTTTTATCTCTGTTTATTTAACTCTGTCCCACTGTATTGTGTTGTTGTGGCCACCAGGTGGCGTTCTTCTCCTCTTGTTTTTAGTTTACGATTTTTGTGAGAAGATTTCTTTTTTTTGTTAACTTTTGTTAAGTCTGAGGAAAAAAAAAAATGTTAGCTGAGAGCGTTGTTCTGCGCTGCTGTGGAGTCGGAGTGCAGGGAGAAGGAGTTGAGGAGGTTGTTCATTTGTTTTCCCTTCTTCCCCCAGAATAAAAAAAATAAAATATCTGGTTGAGACCCACCTGAACGACTTCTGAGACTCATTGATACCATCTGTTACAGGAACACCAGATAGAGAGAGACCAGCTGGTGAAACTGGGGAAATCCAGCTCCAGTATAATCTGAACAGGTGTTCTCTAGGCGTGTATGCTTTCTCCACTATTCTTATCCCGCATAACTGATGACTTCATTTTCCCACATGCCTCTCCAGAGCTTCACCAGTTTGCAGATGCCATGAATATGCTACCAGCCTGATATTCAATGGAGATGAATTTGCATCCAGGACAGCTGGCCAAATGGTGTGTTGATAACAGCTTGTAGCTTAAAACCAAAAACACAGTTTCTGAACTTTAGGAGATTGTCAGTTGTGCACTTATTTTGAACAGCACTTTGGATATTAGGGAATCCATAAACGTTCACCATGTATGAAGCGTACAACCCACATAAATTCACTGTACTTTGTCTACCAGCTGAGGATGTTTAACCTGAAGATTCTGATTCAGTTCTTTTCAGCAGTCATTGTGACTACATTTGTACAACTGTCTGGTTTGATTTGGCTACTATATATCTAACAGAGTGCTAGAATGAACACACTGGACTCCTGAAAACTGCTCCCAATTATCCCCATTCATTATTTTTTGCAGACAAGGAAAAGAACAAGAAAATAACTCATCCTTGACCCCCTTATGCCCAGGAGATGGACTATTTGAGCTGCAACTTTCTTGGAAGGCTTTAGACAGCTGTGAACTGAAAAATAAAGGGGGGAAAGCAACTTTATGGGTTGAGCAACTTTACAAAAATTAATCAATGCAAGTCACATAAATGTTGTCCAGTAAGGATATTGTTTCATTGGTTGTATTTTATTTCCAGTACTTTTCAATATCTGTGCAACTTAATACTGAGAAATGTGTCGGTTAGCTTTAGTAAAATGCCAGAATAATGAAAAAGAATTATTACTGAGAATATGGGAATATGTGTGACTTATTTTTTACTTTGTAAGCATTGCGTTAAAACTGTATGACTAGGACGAAATGTCCTTCTAAACCCTTTCACCTCAGGTTGCTGGAATTGTAGCACATTCCTTTTGACCGAAATTTTATAACTTATTCAGGTTTAGAATAATTAACCTTTAACCTGTTGTTGTTGTCTTATGATATGGCTTCAATATTTCCTCATAAAGTTATTTTCTGTATTGTGTAAAGTGGACCAGTTTGTCAAGCAAAACACCTTCACAACATGATATTGGATATTGCCACCTCAAATATTTGTTCTAAAGCTTGAAGTTTCTCCCTTTCCCTGCTTTTTCTCTTCCGAATTTAATAAAGGCCATAATGACAGAAAACTTAAAATTTTGTTTCATCAGCCGAAGGCCATTTCTCCAATAATGAAGGAATTTGTTCCTGTGTGCATTTGCAAAATTATAATCTGTTTCTCTTGCTGTTTCTACAGTAATAGCTTTTTCCTCTGTGAGTCGCCTTTCACCCCATGTTGACACCAAAGTATTTTCACTGTGAATAATGACACTGTCTCACCAGGATGGAGTGATGGATGGACAGATGAATGGATGGGTCGATGGATCTCACACTAGGAAGCAGCATGTTTGAAGTGTTGCTTAAAAATACATCCACAGGCGTGCCTCAATTTATTTTGATGGTTGACAATTAGCCTATAAAGCTAAAAAAGTCACGGCATCTTGGCTTTTCACAAATTGTTTAAACACACAATCTTAGTGTAGGTTCAGTCTTTTTGAGGACTACATAGAGTATAAAGTTCTAACTTCGATTGCATCACACTTCATTTATTAACGAAGTATCTGAGAACAAAAACACAATCAAACAAATGCATCCCCTATTACATTAAAGTCATTCGATTGTGGAAATTCTATAGTAAATTAAAACATCATAATACAAATAGCACAATGCTTTAATATATTTAAAAGCATAGTCATATCTATGATTTTGGCCCACATTGCTAAGATTACCATGAAGGATTTTAAAAGAAACTATAGATCCATACCCCTTTGCTGCAGATGAGTGAGGTAGAAAATTTGTGCAAATAAGTTCCTTTTTGGTAAAACATTTGAGCAGCACTCAAACTATTACACTGTTTGAATGTAGCATAAGTACACAAACTTTTTTCTTTTGCATGAGACAGTTGAGAGTTAGCCAGAATAATGGAGCTGCTGTGTGCTCCTCCGCTCTGTTCAGTGATGCTGATGAGGGAGGATGTGAGTCGCTACTCCACCACGCCCCGCCCCCATTGAGAAGGCAGTGATGCAAGGCATGCCTCTGAGAAGCCTGCAACCCGTGCAGACAGACAGGATCACTGTGGACTACGCTCCTCATTTATTGGCCCCCCATATGTTCTCCGCCGCTCAGCTGCACGGATTAGTTTGAGAGGGTTTTAAAGCTGAAAATTACTCCCAAACAGCTTGCTTTCTGCTTTTTGTTTCATACTTATTTAATCATTTCTGGATCTAAAAAGTCGTAGTTCTGTATTCCCTCCAAATGCTTCGCCTGTCAGACTCGCTTTGCATGTGGACATAAGCCAGTGGGTTCAGTCAGGTGCTTCAACACAGGGGATCTTATTTAGGATAATTTTTAAAATTCCTTTCCTTGTCCTGGAGGCGCGTCCTTTATTTTTCCTTCCGCGATGGCTGACTCCAACGCTGAATGCAATATCAAGGTGTTGTGTCGATTCCGTCCGCTGAACCAGTCCGAAATTATCCGCGGAGATAAGTTCATTCCAATATTTCAAGGGGAAGACACTGTCATCTTTGGGGTAAGTTGCTTATCTCCTTCTCTGTTGACACCGTTGCATGCACTCGAGTGATGTTGGGGGTTGAACTTATCATCTCACAATCATATCCGATCCTGACCAGACTGATGACTTGGAGCTTAAAGGCTTGAGGCAGGGATCAAACTAAGTATAGCCTCCAATAATACTATTGGTAATACTATTCGTATTCTGCAGCATAATGTGCTGCCGCTATTTGAGGGCGATAAAGACAAAAAAAAAAAGAAAAACGAAAAAAATGCATTTGTGCATTTTTTGTAGTATAATATCAATTGCTTTGAAATAATACATCACTTGTTTGTGTTAAAGATGCTTTTTGTGTCTAAAGGTTTTAACTTTAGGGCTTCTGTGATAAAAAATTGAAAAATCTCATCATCAACTCTTAAATTATTACCCCGCCTTTTTGTTTCAACTTAGGCTTGTTTGCTAGATATTGATCTGGTGGATTTTCTTGTCTCCTCCAGAGGCGGTCTTCGCATTAAAGCCTCCTGAGGAAGCCCCTCCTTTTGCCTCATCTGACACACAACTAAATGCTACAGTCCATTTACCTAATAAAACCCAATCTGAAAAAAAGAACAAACATATAATGTTTTATAAGCATTAAAAAAAGAAAATACTAAGCAGATACTAATTGATCTAGATCAGTGTTTATCAATCCTGGTCCCCAGGGACCACTGCCCTGCATGTTTTTGGATTCTGCAATGCTTGATGGCATGCAGAGGAGGTCATGTAATCATTAGAATCAGGTGTTCTGGAACAAAGGCACATCTAAAACATGCAGGTCAGCAGTCTCTGAGGACCGGCATTGAGAAACACTGTATGGATAGATTGATTTTCAGCATCCATAATCATTGTAATGTAATTCCATCCTTGTTTGATCAGTCTGCACATCGTGCTTTCTATGCTTGTCTGATGCTTTAGTGATCTTAATGCCAAGAAAATATTCTGAATTTCTTCTTGTCTTTATTGAAAATCTCATTTTTTAAAAAGCAATCTCTGGTCTGTGTATAACAATCAAGATCAGATCTAACCAGTCTAAATATGTAGAAATACAGTGTAGACTCTTTAAAACACTCAAAACACTAAAAGAGTACCCACTCCTATTGACTGAACATGAACATAAGCAACAAAAACCTTGTTTGTTCAGGGCACCACTGATAAATAACTGTATCTTACCTCAGACAGAAAAAAAAATATATTGCTCATATCAAACTCCACCACTTGTGCCCTTTCTTGGATAATTAATCAGAAAGGTATTGATTTCTTTGCTTATGAATGTTACCAGCTGCCTGCTGATGATGTTTTAGGTGAGATGCAGATGGCTTTGCTTTTGGAGCAACTCAAATTGAAGCTGATGGTTACTATCAGTGATTATGCACTGTAATGGAAGTGAACCAATCCCTAATAGGTTTATTAATGTACACCTTAGGCTAAGGTTAACAATGTGGTCATAATTCTACACCAGGTGACATTTAGAAAAAATAATTGACTCATGGACAAATATGAGAATCCTCTAAATGGATCTGAGGCTAATATTTAAGCACATAGTACAGAAATAAATGCATTTGTCAGTGCGCAGAAATAGACATGTATAGATATGGCCAAATATGCAAATCTATGAATTCATTTCACACTGAATGCAGAACACCTGCTCGCTACTACAATGGACACACACACACACACACAGCAGAGGAAGATTATGAAAGAAAACTGAACCCTTCAAGCCAGAGCGGTTGACTTGTAGTGATGACTGGGACAGCAGAAAATCCCTATCGGCTCACTCTTGTTTTCATGCACACATCTATACCAACACAGACTGAAATGCGCTGCAGGTTTGTGGGGGAAATGGTCCTGCATGACTGACTATTTTCGTTGTAGCTGCAGAATGTTTCCAGCAGACTGAACTATTTCTCTGTTTATGCATAAAACTTAACGTTATTAAGAAGATTAATATTTCAAAATCAAGAATCCCCACATCAGTCTTGGCATCTGAGTTTGAACAGCTCTGAAGATGTTAGAGAGAAGCAGCAAGGTTAACCCTAATAGTTAGTCTTGTAAAATATGAAACAGATATGTAATCACAGAGAATAAGATAAAAAAAAGTTTATCAAAATTAGTCAGACTACGTACACCTCTACTTGCACACTGATTGACTGAGTTTGACATCGTCCATATGAGAATAAAGAATAATATTAGCCAGTCAACAGTGAGCTGTCACTAAAACAAATCTGCTTTTACCTGTCAGTAAGTGTGGCAGAAGAAGACTCCAAAACAATAAAAAATAATAACCTCCAGAAACACAAGCAGACATTTCTGATGCATTCTAAGTCATTTCATCTTCTAACCGGCACTCGGTGTTCCTCCGTTCAGACGAATGTAATCATGGCAACGCAAGTGGAGTTTTCATCTTTCTGAATGCAATTACTTCCAAGATGTGCTCTGTATATAGGAGGTTATAGACATGTAAATCCATTCACGGTTTGCATTTTCCTATTTGGAGTGTTTGTCTTGTACAAGGAAGTTGTGAATGAATATGTCAAGTTTGATGAGTATTTATAACACCAAGCCAATAGGAAACAAGTTAATGCAAACATTGTGAAGGTTGATGAAAACAGATCAGTTCTGGGCGTTCCTAATGGCCCACATTGGTTGAAGATGTTTTCTTTCAGAACTTGGTAGTGTACAGAAGCAGTGACCTGAGCTTGTGATTGATGGGTTAACTACTCTCTAGTGGCAGGCTGGAGAAAACTTCAAGATATTAAAAATTATAGAAAATAGTATGCAGTTGTTCTTTGACTTCTTTGAAGCATCACCATGCATAGAGTGCATCGTAAATACAAAGTGAAAACAAATGGCTGTGTTTGTTTTTTGTGACAGGAAATAGTCATTTAATTAGGCAATAGAAATGGTATGAGAATTATTTTTTTTTTGCCCTTTTGAAACCTTGGTACAGTGAACTCTTGCCTATTCATGGTTCAGTATTTGCAGATTTTATTGTGGACCGTAACTCCAAATTATTGAAGGAAAATTCATCTATTTGAAGGTAAATTCTGCTTTGGAAGCTGAAATACTTAATATGCTATTGGATAGTGTTTGTAAAACAGTCAACCCAGGGGTGACATTTATTTTCCTTGAACCTCAAGACCTAAGATAGATATACAAATGCCAATACCATTTCTACTGGGCATGCTACTACATATTAACATGGTAAAATTGGTTATTATGTCATGTAATATCTCAGTGAAGGAAGACACAGAGTATGTATTTTATACCTTAATTGCACCAAGTCACATTATCCCCCATCCACCTGAAATAAACAGTTGTTTTGGAAGTTTTCCTGCTGTTTGCTGCGCTGAACTGTGCAGATTTTTTTTGTTGCTTTTACTATTGTCCTCTCTGTGCATGGAAGCAAGATAAACTGGGTCCTTGTCAGTTCTTTTTTGTCACCGTTCCAGTTGTTGGATTTTTTTTTTATATTGCTCTGACTGCATGGGTGAGCCAATGAGAAGCCTGTTTCTTGTTACCGCTTGAAGATTTATGAAGATTACAACAAATATGACATTTCTCTATGGGATGGTCTCTCATCTTTCTTAGTTTGAAGAGTGATTAAGCAATATTTCTTAGTGTGACATCATAGTTACACTCTTAAGAAATCAAGAAAAATAACAAATTCTAATTTAAGCTTCTTAAAAGAAGAACAGTGAATTATTTCTTTTAAATAATGTGTGGAAAATCAATTTTTTCACACTTCCATGATTAATTAATTAAACTGAAAACCACACAACATGACACGTACATGCTATAAATTCAAAACAGAAGGGGTAGTGTCTAATGAATTATTTGCATTATGTTGCAATTGCAGTTTTGTTACCAATCAATAAAGACTTTCAGAGATGTGTGATCTGCGAGTGATTATTATATTGATTATTATATATTATATTTAAGCTCAGAAAAAAACTCACACTTCATCACAAATTTTATTGATGTCTATGCTTTGCCCCAAATTCTACAAGCCAAATTTTATGTAAACTTATGCAGAATTTATGAAAGTTTCTGCTGCAACTTCAGGACATATGATAAAAAACAATTTTTTTTATCCAGTCATGATTTTGTGGACTTTTTATCAGAATATTGAGTCTAAAGGTGTTCATAATATATTTGTATACAAAACTGGTTCTCAGGGGGATGCAGAAAACTGATTCTTTTAAATAGAGTGTTACTAAATCCAGAAATTGAAATGAAGAAATAATTTTGACTTTATATCAAGCTGTGTTTAACATAAAACTTGGAATGTAACCTGAATGGTAGCAGCTCCACCTACAAGAGAAGCAGATTATGTTAACATGTCCTGAAATGAAATTCTGTTTTAGGAAAATTGGAAAAGAAATGGAATAAAACAA
Source organism: Xiphophorus couchianus (assembly GCF_001444195.1). Classification (NCBI taxonomy): domain Eukaryota; kingdom Metazoa; phylum Chordata; class Actinopteri; order Cyprinodontiformes; family Poeciliidae; genus Xiphophorus; species Xiphophorus couchianus. Next base: position 10,851,755 of record NC_040247.1, read on the forward strand.
TGGCAAAAATTAGGATTTCTTCTGCTAAGTTTAAATCCTGTTTCATTTAGAGCAGCAGTTAAGAGGATCATTTGAAGCACATAGTGTTCAAACTCCTATTTTCATTTGTGAAGATTTTTTGTATCATACTTTACATAATCCTGCCGAGGTTCTAACTGATTTAATGGTTTGAGCCTATTTGCACCCAGCAGACGTGAAATAACATTAGCATTCAGTGTGATATTCTGTAGATCTGAACACCTGATGGGTTTGAAGCGGCTCCTCTGGTCTTTTTTTTAGCATTTGTTTTAGTGAACAGCTGTATCTTTTTGCTGTTTGTTGATGGGTAGATAAATGTCATGTTCAGGACTTTATGTGACTCTTAATTATGCTCTCTGGTTCATTAGAGCTGCAGATCACAACATGTTAGCGTTCCTCAAAGTCGCTATGAGCAATCAGAGAAATTCTCAGTCTATCAAAATCATCTATCTGCATGAAGATGTAGATGTGTTTCTTCTTCTTTTTTTTTCTCAAGAATTTTCCATCGTCACTGACATTGCCACCTGTGGAGCTCTGAAGGTTTCTGTGGCGTGCATGTGTGTGTGTGACAGTAATAATTCCTGAGCGTGTACTGCTCCGAGGCATGGCCTTTGTGTTTGCTCTGCACAAGAGTGACACAGCTGTCTCTAGAAATTCACTGTCTGCAATAATGCAGTGTCACAAGGCCAGATTGTCCCTCCTAATCTTCTGGAAAGCAAAAACAGCCGCCACTATGAATCATGCTTTCAGTTCTATAAATAAATTAACAATCACCGTGACTTCCGTCGCAGCAAGATATATGGAGGTTTTTTTCTGCTTTGACGATGTCATATAGACATAAGCTGTCCACATGCTAAGCTCAATAAGAATGGATTTTGTTCTCATCATATTATTAAAACAAAATAAGAAATAATTCAGAAGTCTGAATGAAATATGCTTCATTTCATACCTCTGATATTGGTCATATTTCTTGTTCATTGTTTTGTACTTAAGCTGTACTAGCCTTCAGAGCCTCACTAGTTCTCAAGGGGATCGTTTTCATTACCCCGTGTCCAACATGAGAAAAATTATGCACTTTGTAATCCTGCAGTTGTTGAAAACCCTTGTGATTATTTGTTCTCCAACCCCAGGCTGCATTTAAGAGTGAGGTGGGAGCAAATTGCTGATTATTATATCCCTCCTTATCATAAGTATTTTCTGTGAACGGGAGGTGCAATTATCACATTGATTTTTTTAACTTTAAGTGCCTCGCTAACTACAGGTAAATGTGCTTTTTTGTGTTTATTACCATCTTATTAATGTTGAGGTATTCTCAGTTATAAGGCTTGACTTGATTCTGACTGAAGTCACTGAAGATCAAATCACATACTATTTGTATTATCTTTTTACTAAATAGTTGTTTTTTTCCAGAGATTTCGTTTTAATAAATAGATGAATATCAGAAAAGTGCACCATGCATTTTTATTCAGCCCTCTTGAGTAAATACTTTGTAGAACTACATTCTTACTGCACTAACAGCTACAAACGTTTTTGGATATGTCTCTACCAGTTTTTTACATGTACAAATTGAAAGGAGGAAGACATTTCCAAGTCTTGTGCACAGACTCTTAATTTGACTCTGGGCTTTGACTGGGCCATTTCAACACAATAATATGTTTTGATTAAAATATTTTATTATAGTTCTCATTGCATGTTTACAGTTGTTATATTTCTGGAAAGGTAAGCTCTGCCCCAGTTGAGCCTTTTGCAGACTCTAACAGGAGGTTGCATCCATTTCCCATCAATTCTGACCAGCTCACTGTCCCCACTCTGCCACTACCTTGTTCCACCCATGTTTCAGGTCCTGCAAAGTGTTAGTTTTATGCCTCACATAGCTTTTTCTATGTAGACTTTACAATTTTGGTCACATCTGACCTGAGCTCCTTCTTCCACATGGTTTCATTTTCATTCGGTATTCTTGGCCAGCAGTTGTACTTTCGACAGTTTATCTGCAGTCTTTGTAGTTGGTTCTTTGATTAATTTCCTCCATTCTCAGCTTGTTAGTTTAAGTGGAGAGCCATCCTTTGCTAGGTTTGCAGGTTGTGACGGGGTTCTAGTATGATTTAGTCAAACATAATGACTGGTCCAAGTCAGAGATCGTTTTAGAGGAATTTATTAAGCTCGCACAAAGATGGCAGGTGTAGACCACACACGAAGGATATCCAGAGCAGGTTAGAAATCAAATAATCATCAGTACCTTCACTGCAACAGTCCGTCACCCCCAGCGTGACTTCTTCAGGAGTCTAACCACAGACTGACCTCCTGTGGAGTAGAGCGTTGCTTTTAAAGCCACAGGCTCCGCCCACAGACAATCCAAACAAGCAAAAATACTAAGCAATTACTTCTAACTCAAATCAACTCTTAAAGTATACAAAATAATAATAATAATAATAATAATAATAATAATTATAATTATAATAATAATAAAAAAAGATAAAATAAATAAATAAAATAAACTTGCAAACAAAATACAATACTCAATTTAATAGACAACACCCAGTGCGCTCTGATGACATCACCACCTCATGTGACTCCCTCCCTGCACGCCACAATCCGCAAACGCCCTACTTGAAATCAGAACCGGGAAAACGTTCAATGCTGAAAACAGGTTAGAATGAATGTTTAACTGAAGCAGGAACATCGCGTGTGCACCCACGACGAACCGCATCAGGTCAAACTGCAACAGAAGTAAGTTAGTGATTGTGTGCGCGGGTGTGCGTGCATGCCGACACTGACTCTTTAATTAAGTCTTAACTCGTGACGGCTCCTCCGTAACACAGTTGTATCACGAATCGGAAATAATTCCATGAGATGTTTAAAGTTTGAGATATTGTTTATGGCAATTAGTTGCATTGCATTTTATTTAGGGTTATCATAGTAAGCTGAATACAAATACATGTCTATCACATAAAATTGCAGGAGAAATACACTGAAGTTTGTGGTTGTAAATTGATAAATTGTGGAAGAGTTCAAAAGATATAAATACTTTTGCAAGTCGCTGAATATTAAACATGATAAAAGCATCCATCCAGCCGTGTTTGGGAACCCATTTGAATCATGCACATTAAAGAATTATTGATTCTCCTATCTGCTGCACTCCTTTTTTAATTTGCTAGATTTTCTTTGCTTAGTTGCTTCTTCAGTGTCATGTGTAAGAGTCTTCTGGAGCTGCTGCAGTGTTGCTGCAGTTATCGCTGTGAAATACATCCATTAAGGAAGAAAACAGGAATACGAATTTTGTAGAAGGTTGTCCAGTTCTTTGTTTTCACTGGTTTCAAAACCTTTTGCTGAATTTTGTGAGAGTGAATCTGTTGTTTGGTATGGAAATGCACAAGACAGACATGTTTTTTTTTTTTTTAGTTCAGTACGAACATGATGTCTCATTAACAACCACTTTGTTTCTAAGACAACAATAATTTCTGATGGGCTGCAGCTCTTCTGTTGTCTTCTCTTGTCATTTCCTGCTTTTTTCTTGATTATGCGCCGAGGTAAGAAGAAGGAGGGGAAACAGCTGGTGCTGAAACAAACTGTCGATGGTGCATGTCGGGCACAGCTTTAATGTCTTCTACCTGTCTCAAATATTATGGTATTTATGGTCCCACTGAAGTCATTTCTTCTCAAGGATGTGTTCTTGGTGTGTCTTTAACTGTCTGCAAAACAAATGCTAATAAAGAAAAAAGTCATAAATGGAGGTTCAAAGGGTCTCTCCTGGTCTCCTACCCCTGTGCACACCTAAATGCTCTAATTCTATCACTGCAGTGCACACACCCTATTCAATTACAGATATAAAAGGGATTGCAATGTTAGGTCAAGATCTCATTTCACTTTTTCGGTGACATGATCAGAGTTCCCTCCTCTCAGGGACTGACCTCCTCATCTTCCCCTTTCTTGGCCTTTTTATTCTTCTCTTTCCTGGATGCTCCTCCTGTGTAAAGCTTTATTTCATTGGGGACAGATTCTGCTGCTCATTTCCCAATGACTCAGCAGCAGTTTTGAAATGATGTTGGAGAGGAAGCTCAGTCTCATCTGTCATGCTGTTCATTTTGGCGAACGCTTCTCACAGGCTTTTATGGCATAAGGAGGGAGAGTCGGTCAATCTGGAGCCAGAATACTAAAGGGTCAAACAACTTTGAAAGAGTCTACTCCTAGCTTTAAATGAGGCTGTAAGTTCAGACGCCCATCTCAACTCTATTCTTTATATCACCTTGACTACAGTACCTTGCAAAAATTCAAACTCCATTCACTTTTTCATTGTTTCACATTACAACCATGGAGTTCAATGCATTTAATTTAGACTTCATATAACAGAGAAACACAACACAGCACATAATTGTAATAATTGTAAAGTGGAAAGGTAATATTTTTTTCTCAAAATCTGTTCTTAAATAAAAGTGTAAAGTGTGGCATTCAGCAGGTATTGACTGGTCAGTTCCTCAGTTAATTCTTTATCGAACCAACATTTGGTATAATTACAACTGCATGTCTTTTGAGGTGTGTCTTTATCAGTTTTATCAATATAGAGAGCAGCATTTTGTCCTTTTGTCTCGCTCATTCATATTGCTCAGAGAGTATCTGGGGAAAGACATTTCTAAGCCTTGCCACAGATTCTCAATTATCTTTATGCCCTGATCTTAACTGAGCTTTTCTAACACATAAATTTGCTTATATCTAAACTATACTTGTTTAGTTGTAGCTCTGGTTCAATGTTCAGGGCTGTTGTCTTGCTGAAAGGTGAACGTCTGCAGCTTCTAATATTTTTTTCCAGTGCTATGCAGTGTGTAACTCGTTCCTGACAAGCTCCCCCTTTCATATCTAACCAGCTAAACATCCCCACACCATGATGCTGCAACACACAGTGTGTAGAGAGTGTTCAGTGCATGGTGTTAGCTTTTTGCCACATGTAGCATTTTCCTTGTAGCCCAAAAAACAAGGCAAATCGTGCTGGCTGTATCCTCTACTTGGCTGATAGAAACTACAATCAAACCTCTGATGTATTCCTCTCAATTATGCATTTTCTGCTTTGAACTCCCCCAAATTTGTGGAGAGCATGACTAATATTTGTCCAGTCTACAGATTATTTAACTTGATCTGTGGGTCTCTGCTGCTCCTCTAACGTTATGAGCCTATTGACTGCTTCTCTGATTAATACGATCACTTTAGATGTTCTGTTTGGTTTGCAGTTGTGCCATACTCTTTCCATTTTCAACTGATGGATTGGAAAATGTTCTCTGAGATGTTCAATACTTTTTTTCTGACCCATTTGCTGTGTTCCTTGCTCTTCAAAATGCTGTTTGTTCACTAATCTCTTACAAGTATCTGAGGCCTGCTAAATCAAATTGCTATGATGGTCTGGTGATCAATGTAGGACCTATCCTGTTTCTCACCCGGGGACCTATGGAGATATGCACCAGCCACTCCACAACCTGGCAAGGAAAAGTAGGTGTAGATACCAGATAGAAAGAGTCCACACACACAGAAACTATTTGCTAATTAAGGGAATTTGAACTTTATTTCAGGGTGACAGAGGTCACACACAGTTTTGTGCTTTCTAATTGTACATCATTTTGAAAACATTACTCTATATTGGTGAATCACCCACAATATATTAAAGTTTATTGCTATATAAACATAGTAGGGAGATGTTCAAAGGATTGCCATACTTTGGCAAGATACTACAGTTGTATTAAATAAATTAGAATAATAAGCAACAATACAATAACAGTAACAACCATTAAGTGGGTATTAAATATGCCTTTCAAGTTTTTCATTGGTTTGATTTAACATTTTAATTTTAAATGTTGTGTTTTCATTTGCTGTAAGCAGAAAATTGTTTCAGATAACAGATATAAAGGCTTGAAAACATCTGTCATGTAATGTATAAATCTAATCTATGTAATGTGTTTCACTAACTGAATTGAGTTATCAAATTCAGTAATATTCAAATTTACTCAATATAAGGCTATATGAGGATATGTTGACCTATTTTTAACAGTGAGTGACTCAAATATCTGTCAAAAAAAGTGCCTGTTCTCATTTCTTTAATGTTAACATAACACTGACACCAATTTAGCCAGCAGTCACACTAAACAGGATATTAGCTGCCAGTTCATTTTTATTTTTCACCAGCACACGTGCAGCCATGGATAGATAGGCTTGTGCCGGTTTGTCAAAACCTTTCCTTTCCATTTCTGTCCCCTTATGAATGGATCGGGCTGTGACTACACCAGGCCTTTTAGCTCTGGGGAGTGTAATGGACCATATTCTTCCCATTAGCCATGCCTGCTCCCTGAATGCTGCCTTCATCTGCCCCCAGCGTCTCTGGACAGCTCATGGTGTCTGATTGCACATGCTCACACACGTGTCTGCGCATCCCAAGACCCTGAGCAGTTTTAATTTATTAAATTTGTGAGAAGAAATCCGTGGTACAAATCCCTGGTAGAGCATCTCCGTCTTTTGCATGCCGGATGCAGAGGACTCCAATTTCCTTTAATTAATTAGTGTAACTCGTTGAACTGACATTTTAGAACTCTGAGATCTTCTCCAAAACAGCTTTTGACTCCCTTCCCCAAGGAGATGAGCTTTGAAAAGTATTTGCCTTGGATGTTTTTTTTTTTTTTTAAAAGTCTTTTTAAACCTAATTTGCCATGATTGAAGGGTTGCAGTTAAGTAATATAGGATAAAAGAGACTTAGGAAATTATATATACATTTCAGGCATATTTAATTTATGTATGACCAGGGATTGGCCCAATCCTTGAATCTGAAAGATACTATTTACTGTATTTCAAGTTGCAGCCTTTTGATGCTCTTTGCTGTTTCTAGCAGACACATATATAATGACAGCACACCAACTTTTCACTTCCTACATGCCACATTTTCCACCATTCTGTTTTTTATTTGTTACGTTTTATGCGAACTAATGAGTTTTGCTTTTTCTGGAGGCTTTAAAATATGAAGTTATATGCATTTCTTTGCAATAAGATTTAGTGAAATTTAAAAAAAAAAAAAAATCGCCTTCAACCATGTTAATTTTCACAGGAAATCTTTGTCTGTTCTAATATTGTTTCAATTTAATCTCAGCTACTCCTATCTCCACATTTTCACTGGTCTTGGTAATTACTTCCATCTCAATAGAAATGTATGTTTATGCTAGACTCCACAGCATCTTCCATTCTAACCCTTTCAGGATCTAATTTATTATTCCCTCTGCTGACAAGACATGTGGTCATTAACAGGGTTTCCACTAATGGCTGCATGAAGATACTTGCCATGTGTTTTCCTTTCTCCCTTTTGAGGATCTACATGCTGTCGAGATTATGGGTTCAGATTTAATTTGTGCTTGGCTCCAGATCAAGGAACATCTCTGTTTTAATTGGCAGTGAAAAATGTCTGCCTTATAACATCCACCCCATTAGCCTTTACCTTGGTACTTCACTTCTTTAATTGATCAAGTAATCACCAAACAGAATGAGCATGCAGATCAATGAGTTCAGTGAAACTATTGAAATTATGTTCAAGTCTAACTTTGTTTCATTTTAAAAACTTGTAAAAGCTCAGTGTTTTCCTGGAGTTCACCAACTGTAATTCTGTATCCCTGTCTGCTCCTACATTTGCAATCAAAATTTTTAATTGAAATTGAATGAAACTAAAATGTTGTTTGTATTGGATAGAAATTAGTCTCTTTTTTTTGGCATAAACAATGAGCAGCATTTCCGATCACACTCTTTGCTTACCAAACAGAATAAAGATGATGTTAGGTCTATGATTATACATGTGCAATTTTTCTCTAGCTTAAATAAAACTCTTCATGGGTGAACCTTCAGATTACTGAAACACTTCCACAGTAAATATTTGGAGTTTCATTTTTGATTTGTTTTCGTTTGGTTTGGATTTTCTTATTGGCAGTATTTGTGTTGTGGAACGAAACCTGAAACAATTACAAAATAGTCATTTTTAACCTAGGTCTTATAATAAACCACACAGAAATGTACCAGATCTTTAATTTTAGTATTGCATAATGTATCACTGATGCATTTGCAAACAGTTCAAAATCCTGCTCACTTTCTGACTGGAAAGAAAAATCATATTCCATCTGTCTCACCTTTCTACAATGGCTTTATGCATATTTTAGAGTCCAGATTAATATTTTTTCTGCACCACCTTATCTGTTGTGACCTTTTCATCATCACTCCACCAGCTGTTGCTCTGACATCCACAAATCAGCTATTTTTGATTGACACTCTCATACTCAAAGCCAGAGGTGATACAACCTTTTCAGTGTTAATACCCAGTGGCCTTAGCTAAAGAATGAACACAATTAGTTAAGTCATGTTTATTTGTATTGCATATTTCAGCAACAAGACTTTACATGATAAAAACATAGCACAATAACCAATTATAGATCAAGCGATAAATAAGGACCGGTTGATTCATAATGAAGGGCATTCCCAGTGTTAAGTAAATCCATCCTTAACAAGAACTGCTTCGAGGTTCAGTTTAGTTACGTGAGTTAAATATGAACTGATATATGTTGCTGACCTGAAAAATGAATTGCTTCATTTTTTATGCTCATCTTTTTCTGTGTATTTCCTGATGAATTTCCTCACATTTTAATATTTAATTCAGACAAATTCTCAATAAAGTTCCTCTCATTCACATATGTAGTTTACTCATTCACTTACTTGGAGCAAGTCTCGAAGCACTATAGGGTCGGTGTTCCTCACTGATGAGAATGCAGTCTTTTCACAATGTTTCTGCTGAAAAAAGTCAACACTCCTGTAAATGGAAGTAAACAGCATTTCTATTGATTTTGTTGTAGCTAATTAACTGTAAGATTGTCTGAGACAAAGGTTAGATAGAGCTCCATTCTGTCCTCTCTCAGCATCTGTGTGTGAGTCAGACTGGTTGCTACACAATTAACAGAAATGAAATGCACATTCATCATAATCTGCAGGTTCTGAAAGTTGGGGGATCAGCCCTTAGTTTATTGTCAGACTTAAAGTGACAGGATAGGCATTTATTGTCAACAATGAGTAAGGTGAGAGAGATATTTAACGACATGAAACTCACGCAAACACAGCAGTTACCGAATTCTGTTTTTTAAACAAAAATGTTTCTATTCTCTTTCCGCAAAAAGCAGACAAAGTGCCCCAGGAGTTTCTGTGCATACAGCTTTTATTTTACTACAAACAAAGCGTTGTTTAATTACACCAGGGCTGTTTGTTCACTAAAGAAGTGCTGCACTCACAGTTCTGTGTATGCCAAAAAGCTTATGTCACTCATGAATCGACTTATTAATCAATTATTTATTTCTAATAGCTATATATTTTTAAACATAAAATATTACAAGAAGTTTAAGTCGGTACCCCAGCCCTTCAGGCTGTGGAAAAGCCAGAACTACTCAGAATATTTTATTATTTCAAATAGTGCTCAAAACCCATTAGTTTTCATTGGTCTTTAGTTTCAGTTTAGCCGCTCTATTGACTTTTATATTTTACTTTACTTGAGTTCTCCTTTCATGCCCTTATATTACTCTATGTGCAGCACTTTCCTCAAAGAAAGTAATGTTGTACATAAAAATCCTCATCTGATCTGAACATAGAAAAAAACATTTTTAAAAATGAGCCAAAGCTAAATGTCCTAGCACACCTGTAGGTGGAGGAAAGCACAACCAGAGATTTTTGAGTCAATATCAAACAAAAATTGAGGCAGTGATCCTCCTGCTGCAGACTGTCAGAAGGAAATGCCCAAAGATATAGAGTGAAAATATGTTTATAAAGAGCAATAAAGTGTCATGAATCAATTCACTGTTTATGAAAACAAACTGATCATAAAGCATGTATACAAAAACATGTTCAATATTAATTATCATATATAGTGATTAGTTTAATAGAATAGAATAGAATTACTTTATTCATCCCAGCAGGGAAATTATTTTGCAGTTACAGCAGCATAGAGACAAGACACACAACAACCACCACTGAGTAGCAATTGCAGGCAAAATAAAAATAAAATATAACATGCTGTCAATATAAAAAGCAGCTTAAAGCAGTCCTTGCAAACTCTTAAACCAGTACATGGCAATTATAATGGTATATGTTTCTTACATTTTTACTACATGTTATAACAATATATCTGTGTTAATATAGTGCTTCTACAATGTTACTACATTATTGTGCACTATTTCAATGACACAATGTTTTTAGAATCATGTTAGAAGAGTATTTGGTTCATGAATCATTGGTATTGAAAAAATAAAACAATATAATCACTTTTAAAAAGTTAAGCTTTTTTTAATGGTCATTGCAACTGTTATAAAATCATATAACTAAGGTTAAACATTATGACACAATTAGCTAACTATAGTACAACCATGAATTCAATTGGGGTTGTAGATTGATAGACTTTATTGTCTGTCCCAGAGGTGATGTATGTTTGTCTTTGACAGGGCTTTATTTGAAAACACATATGTTCCGAGATTAAAAATAACAGAAAAATAAATTTGTGATTTTTTGTTTTTTTTCAAAGTAACTGCCTAGGCTACTGAATTTCTGATTATGCTTGTAATGATTCCAAACCTTTGTACATTTATCACGTCATATCATTAGCACATTGACCAATGTTATGGCATGGCCCTTGTTTTTCTCTCTCAATGTGCAGCCCCATTTATAGCATATTTATTATGATGTTTTTATCTTAACTCAGAACATTAACCTTAAGTATGACTATCCCTGACTGGCCTACATGTAAGTTTAGGACTTACTGTGTATGTAAACTCAGTGTTCTACGTAAACCTCGTTATGATACCTTCCATCTGGATGAGGGTATCTAGTGATTATGGCCATAACATCCAATGCACCTATGATGCACTACTGTGTGTTTGCTACCAATAATTAGTAGATCAATTATCAATAAGGATTTTGAAGTAAAAATATATATAAAAACAAAAACAGTCTTTGTAATCTTATATTGAATGTTTCAGGTACAATTTTTATACAAAGCTTACTCACAGAACACGTTCTTCTCCCTATTTTCCTTGATAATTTAGTTATCTAGGAGTGGAAATTGGATACATGTGGCCTCTGGAAATGAATCTGAGCTTTGAGGGAGACGTCTTCAGTAATGGGAAGGTTTTGAGTTGCAGGAAATAGTCGGGACATTGGCACCAACCTGGGGGTTAAATTTCTAGTTTCTAGGATATCTTTGATTGCCCTATTAAGGGTTAAATTCAGTCTATGCATTTGCCTCATGGGTTATTGGATTGATTGCACTTCCGCACATCAAACCACACTCCAAGAGAAATGGAGTATTATTGCAATTTTTCAGCTCTATATTTTCTCCTATAATTGGTGCAGTTTTTCCCTCTTTCAACAAGAAAGGTGTGTAATAAATTATGTCCTGTCTGTTTCATAAGTCGTACTAAGTGCTGATTAAATTACTTCAGACCGTCTGAGTTATAATAATAGTTATGCACAATCTCTGGTCAGCATGCTGCTTAAAAAACAAAGTTCCTTCATTGTTAAATGCAAAATGTGTTAGGATTTTACCCTAGGTATGCTGAAGTACTACAGGAAAAAGACAGAGCTGTTGTCAGGAGGAATTACATATCCTGTTGTGATTAATTTTCAGTGCATTTACTTACTCCTAGGTTGAGCAATAGGCCGTAGCCCATGTCGGATATGGAAACAGTGACTCCAAGGTGGAGGACCTTGGATATTTTACTTTGACATCACATAGTCCCTTCGGGGGAAAGAAAGCTATTAGCTGGTTTCTCAGACTGTCTCAGGTTGTGATCGAAGCTTTTTGTTTCAGACGGAGGTCACAGATCCCCTGTTCATGCTAGATATTTCATTTATGCTTCAACTTTTATTCCTGATTCTGGATGTCTGAGGCTCTATAAATAATGGTGAAGCATGTGTAGGCTAGGCGTCAGATCGAATGTGACAATGAAGGTGAGCATTGGAACAGCCACTTACATGATTAGGTGTCACTGTCGTCTCTAACAAGTTGTTCCTTTGTTCCTCTTGCTTTATCATCTGTCTCTCCTTCAATCATTCTTCTCTGCACAATCTCAGTATCTCTACAGATTGAATCTTCTTTGTGCTCTGCTATCTGAGCTTGGTCTTCTCCATTCTGTCTGGTTTGTTTGTTTTTAGACATAATGAAGAGAAAAGGCTGGCATATTTGGGATTTTTACTATCTTCAACTACATTTGCACTGAAAATCATTGCAGACACATTATAAACTATGTTTATTTGAAAAATATGCAAATTGGCAGCAGATGAAAAAAGATCAGTTTATATAACTATCTCAGTCTGTGGGGCGTGCTGTGGTGGCGCAGAGGGTTAGCACGCCCCACGTTTGGAGGCCTTAGTCCTCGACGCGGACGTCGGGGGTTCGACTCCCGGTCCCGACGACCTTTGCTGCATGTCTTCCTCCCTCTCCTCACCTTCCTTCCTGTCTGCCTACTGTCGAAAAAATACGAGCCACTAGCGCCGCAAAAACTCTTCGGAGAAAAAAATGGAAAAAAAACAAAACAAAACTATCTCAGTCTGTGAGTACTGCAATCTCAAAATGATCAACCCCTTCATCACTAACATCCTAAGTTCTTAGTAGAGCACCGTTTGGTTGTTTTGACCTGGTGAAAACAGTACGTACTGCAAGATACCAGAGTACCTGAGCCCACTCCTTATGCTCAAAAGCCTTTAGTTAAATACTTTCATGGTGAAACCATGTTTTTCAGTTCAAGTCAGGCACATGATGGCCACTCTTGTATCTTCCAGGACTCCCTCTTGAAATCATAGTCCCAAACATGTTAATTTGTAGATCCAGTAATATCCAACTCTAGAGGCTGAAACTCCTGATGAACCTGCTGATACTGGTCCGAGAGCATCACTGAGAAACCATCATGTTTTACTGGTGGTTTAAGGTCAAACCACCAGTTTGAACACATCTTGTGCCAAATAACAAACAAAAGATGAGACTTTCCTCTTAGTTTCGTTTTGATCACTTTATGAACTGAAATGCTTTTTGTTTCATCTGATGCTGGTGGGATCGTTCAGTTCAGGTATTTTGTTTGCTGCTCCTTGCATTTCTTCACTGTTTGCTTTTCTCCTTTCTGTTCAAGTTCAAGCTTTGCACCACCTCGTGTTCGCTTTTCAGCCAAAGCCTGCAGTCATTTTATCTGTGTTTTGCTTTCTGGCTTGATATTGCAATGTGTCAGTCTGACAGCCATAAAATAGTATTTTTGTGCACGAACAAGGGGAGTCTCAAAGAGTTGTCAGCTGAAAATTTGATATACAGTAGATGGATGAAGAGAATAAAAAGGCTTCTCCTCCATGGATTTTTATTTATTTAATGGCTTGAACATCATCTAAAAGAATTTTCCCTCTAGAATTTGTTCATCTGCTGCAGATATGGTTTTTAGTCTCCACCTTTACTTTGCATTGAACTCATGTTATCCAAAAAATGTTAAGGAAATACAGCATTAGATCTAGAGCTATTTCAAAGGAAAACCTAAACTCTTGTCCAAGTAAACTGAAGGAAACTCATAACTCTGCTTTGTTCTTGTTCATTATTCTCTTATTACAGTACTGTGAAACCTTTACCTTTTTGCAGTTCACTATTCATTCACCTATTAGCAGGGTTTTCTGTGGAATGTAAATTCAGTTTATTCATGGGAAACCTGCCTATGCTCAAAGTTTTTCATAGAACTTATCTAAGATATTTGAAAAAAATTCAGCTTGGAAAGCTGAAAAACCTTCAAGATATGCTACTCGACACGCTATTGGTTGGCATTTGCTATGCAGCCAATCGAGGGGCACTATTTATTTTGTTTGGCATTGATTGGCTGTACACTTAGGCACAGAAAAAGAGAGAACTGTAGATTTTAGCTTCTATGGTGCTGCGTATATTAAAACATATTATAGTGCATTCCTATCCATTGTCTTGGATGTTCAGAATGAATTAAAGATGAAGAGATTTTGAAGAAAACACCCATTATCTCTCCCACAGAGATGTAAGCACACAATGAATATAAATCTTTTTATACATTTCTCTGCCAATTACAATAGCTGACACATTGTGAGAAGCTGTGTGGGCTCTGGACAGGTTATCAGTTTATGACTCATATCAACAGTCTTTAAGTTGATATTTAGCATTGCTCTCTTCCCAAACACTTAGACTGGACAATGGGAAGGTTTTTGACAACCATTATTAAATATTTCCTGAAATTAATAAACATTTGTTGAAATTGCTCTCAACATTTGTATTGCTTTGTTTAACTTTTCTCCATTTTGTCTGCACCGCATTTTTCTTTCATTTCTGGTATTTTTTCTGGCTCTCTTCTTTGCTCATCTGCCACAGTTTGCATCCTTATTAGCTATTTTCTCACCACAACTTCCTGCCATGCCCAATGTGAGGCTGCCTTGTTGTGAACACATATTTTATCTTCTTTGCTCTATCATTTCTCAGTTTCTTGTCTCCTCTTGTGACGTGATCCCTCCCACATCAGATTTGAGTTGAAAGGTCAATGCATTCAGCACTTATAATACAATAAGTGCTGAAGACCATTGTTGATCTATAAGAAGGCTGTGAATGATTGAGAACTTGCTTTATGGTGTGGCATTAATGTGTACTTTTTCTTTCAAGGATCAAAGTAATGTTTTCCACAATGAATTCACCCTAACACCCTCTTCTCCAATCAGCCTTTCCTCCTCCTCCCGCTCTAAATACTCTTCGGTAATTAAAACTATCTTCAAGAGGGGCTGAAATTGATTTTCAGGTCGGTGACAAGTTGATGGTGGAGAAAGGAGAAGAGAGATAAAGGAGCTTCTGTTGTTCTGTGCTCCTCTATTTCATCATTCCCTCACTGTTAACTAAATTCTTCCAGTTTGCTGCCTGGATGTTTTTGGTCTGAGTATTCCTGACAGGTAAAACTGTGTTCTCAAGGCTACTGATTAAATAAATACAGGAGGACAAAATGATCTGATTTGCACCGTTAAGCGCAGAAAAAAATACACTTTGCAGCAAACTTTCCTGTTCTGGTTGTTTGCATTCAGACATAACCACCTTAAATCTGCAGCACTGGACTGCTTTGCCCTTGAGGCATATAGTAGCAGTCATCTGTGCTTAGACTTGTCAGTAAAGTGTACAGGAAATTCAATAATGTTTGGTAATAATGTGTGACTGGGGCCTTTTGCAGTTGTGTGTGGTTTTCTGCTGTTGCAAGAAGTACTAATGATGCTGTTATCAGGGACTCTGAGCCTGATTAGCTTGACGGATGAGGCAGACGCTGGCTGCCTTAAGTCCTCTCTTCCCGTCAGTCCAGCTACTATGTGTATTCTATGTGAACAAAAAGAGAGAAGAGTTGATGAGAATGTGATGAAGGCTGATAAATAGACTGATTAAGATACACACATACAGCATCCTACACACCGAGATTGATAAAGTAAAACAGGAGCTGTTTTTTCCTCCCCTGCAAACCAATAACGGTGGAAAAATGTGTTAGAGAAGGAGGGACACATGCTCAATCTTCTTTCCATCTTATCCAGGTCTTTGCTTAGGATATTTATCTGCGTGGTGGGAGTGGAACCTGAGGTGATGAAGGATCCAACCGCAGATGAAACCTTCCTGAATGGAAGATATATGGGCAGATGTGTGTCTGTATTGTTAACTAATTCACAGTCACTGAATATTTACCGCATGCAAGAGTCGCCGTACCTTTGAAAGTGTCCTCTGTGGAAAATGGAGCAACTTTTCCAAATGGTGGTCAGACATTAAACACCTTGTTGCCAAATGCCCTCACATGGCCTCCTGAATGATGTGGGATCTCTGGCGGAAGCAGAGGTGGATGCAGCATGAGGTAATTGCAGAGCTGGAAACCCTCTGGTGGAAGAGGTCAAGGTGGATGGAAGATGCGGTGAAACGAAGCAGGTGACGTTAACACAGCAAAGTCTTTTCCTACAGTAAATTTATTTCAACGAGGACCACAGTCCAACCTTGACCTTAAATGTCTAACATTTTTGCACTTTACAGTTGAAACTAAGTACTTATACACACAGTGTACAAAGATGCACAAACTTTTTTCTCATGGACAGAACTGCTGTGACTGAGACAGGTGTGTGTGTGTGTGTGTGAGTGTCGCCCTGCTACCACACAACTTTTAGCTATATCCACAAATTTGGCAGTATGCGTAGAGCCATTGTTCATTTTGAAAACCCACTTCAGCAAAAACCTTAACTTCCTTGTTGAGGTCTTGAGATGCTGCTTCACTATGACCACATTATGTTTTTCTTTGTAATAGAATGTATTTTGTAAATAGCGTGAGTTCCTCCTGCAGCAAAACACACATGACTCTGCCTCCCCTATATTTTGCTGTAATTAATCTCAGGCTTGCAGACTTTCCACCATTTGACCTTAAATTTAACAATGGTTGTCATGGACACACCCAATGAAGTCCTTGTTTTAATAGCATTTGCAAACTATTCAGTCAATGTTGCTTTTAGAGTAATGGATTTTTTCTTGCTTGGTGGTTTTCAGTACATGTCAGTACAAAACTTGTTTCACTGTGGAAGGTGACACTTTTTACCTGCTTCAGTCAGCATGTTCAAAGGGTTTTTGCTTTTGCGTGTTTCACTGAACAGATTCACCTCTGAGATGCTCATCCTGTCTACATTCTGAATAGTATGATGGCTGGATAACTTTAAATGTGAATTTAAATATTTAAACATCAATGTGGCACCATCAGCCATTTGGAAATTGTACATAAGGATTGAACCAGATTAATGTAGGTTTTGATTTATTGACTAATTTTGTTTTTATGTTTCCATTACAGTAAACAAAGGAGTGTGGTTGAGGTTTTACTGTAAAATATGTCCACAGGTAGGCTATAAAGCTATGACATCATCATCTAGTATTTCCAAAACTGTTATGTGGCATAGCAGTCTTAGTGTGTCTAAATATCTGAATTTGAACTGAGTAATAAAAAATCTCTTATTGTGACGACATTTTTGGAAATGGAAATAATTTTGGCAGTCCTATCTGACCAAGGAGAGCAATAGTTTAGTTAGATTTAATGTCAGACACTTAGAGGAAATAGGTATGTGCTTTTTTTTATACCATTTATGTAAACACCTGGTTTCAGTACTTCTCAAACATGTGAGCTGGATGCTTTTAGTGTTTGAAAATGGTTCTTCTGTCTTTTGCATTTTAACCCCTCTCTTATGGATATGATTATTTGCATGAAATGTCTGCGGCATATCTTGCCATATTTGTCACTTTTAGAGCAAACATTGTGAGTGCATATTATGTCTGACCTGCAATTAAAGCAGTTAAAAAAAGCTTGTTTCGTGCATTTACTCTTTCATAAACAGCTAAATGAATAACTTGCTTTTAGGCAAATAGATGCTTCTTTAATTGCTAGTTTCTAAAATTTCCTTTTTACCAATTGTGACTGGTCACATATGCCAGTATGAAGTTTAGATTTTTCAAGAGAAAAATTGCATTTAAAAAAAATGAGGAATCATTCTTGCATATCCCTGTTCCACAGCGTAAGAGTGGAAATGAAGAGCAGACATCTAAGCTGGACAGAAATGATAAGTTTCCCTTTTTTTTGTTGGTCTTCGTGACCTTCAGATCCAATTAAGCTCCTTTTTTGTCTTTATTTAATTTCTTTAGCAACAGCAAGAATATATCACATGAAGTGCAATTTTCTTTTATATGAATAAGCCCACTGGCAATTTTAGTGCTGTAATTAAAACGTCCACACATGTCCCTTCAGGGGTGCCCAAAGTCGGTCCTCAAGGGCAGGCATCCTGCACGTTTTAGTCCTCTCCCTGGTGGTAGCAACAACCTCTTCAGCATGTCAGTATGCTTCTTAGTCCTTCTAACGAGCCATCATTTGATCCAGGTGCATTAAATTAGGGAGAGAACTAAAACATGCGTGATGCCGGCCCTTGAGGACCGACTTTGGGCACCCCATTAACATAGCTATTTGAAAAAGCTCAGTCGATCTTTCAAACATTGTTTTCATCCTTTCCAATTCAGATTTTGGCCATTATACTCTAGATCTGGTGCTGTGTTTTAGATTCTTGTTCTCTTGATTACCCAAGCTTTACATTTCACTTAAAAAGCACAAAATCATCATCTCTCCATCATCAGACCTTAACAGTTTGTATGAGATGTTTGTGCTGACGTGCCGTATGTGTTTTCTCTAAAATATTAAACTGTTTGCTGACTAAACATCTCTACTTTGCTCTCTCCAGATCTCTAAAGACATCTTTTCAGCACTCATGTTTTTCACTCAAACCATTTTAGAGCAGTAAACTTTCTCCTGGAAACTCCTTCCAACTAACCATGTTTTTTAAGTCTTTTTGGTCCAGAATTTGACTAATTAATAGCTCAGACCTGTAGGATGAAATTTAGCTCGTGGTACTTTTGCACTTTGTATGAAATTTTCACAGTCTGACCTTGGGGTGAATTTGCTGGAAAGTTCACTTATGGGAAAATTTGCAGCTGTCTTAAATGCTTTCAGCCTGTGAAAATAAATTTTTACCACAGATGATGAACTTCAAACAGTTCGGAAATGGCTTTGATGGGCAATAATGTCATTAATAACAACCTTTCAGTTTGACCGTTGCGCATCACACAATTTTCTGAAGTCTTTTACAGATATATTGAAGATTATCATCACTCATACAAAAAAGCCCATGTATGCAAATGAGCAGTGTTGAATGTTAAACTCCTTAAATTCTGCTTTAGGGCATGAGATTAAAGCTTGGTAGAAAATCAGAGTTCCTAATGGCAATGTGAATTATAAAATTAGGCTTTCTTCTGTTAAGACTCCTTTGTCCAAAATAAAAACCCTCACAATGCTTCAAAGCAAAATAGCCTGAAAATTTGTTTTTTGTGTTTCATTCTGTTTAAACTGACATATACAATTATTTTAAATACCCTAAGATAGCTGGCAAGGTAAAAAACAGTTTGAGCTTTGATAAAAAGAAACCTGAGAATTTAGTGATGCAAATCAGCAATGTCTCTAAAAGCTAAATTAAAACCCTTAAGCCAATCCCTTAATCAAAGCCAATAATCCAAAAGTCTATCAGTATAATTATATCATCTTTATTACACTCTATATCTATTGGAAATGAACCCCCTGCCAAAAGTTGGAGCGCAACAAAAAATAAACTAGTAATATGTCAGAATCAACCTTCTTTAACCTAGAAAGTCTATTTCAAATTCTGCAGAGATGAAACATCTCAGAATAGAGTTAAAGGTCATTGTAAAAATTCAACAATTATATAAAGAGAAGATTTCACCTTTTCTACAATTTGATTACCTCTCACTCTGAAGGGAAATGTATTAAGTTTAATACATTGATGGTGATCATTATGTGAATTTAAGCAGATTTTGAGTTATGTTCATGTAAATTTGGGACAAAGGGTTAAAGTGGATTATAGGTGCGTGAGATGCACTTATCGCACATGTCTAATAACAAATAAATTAGACATAAATATTTCCTCAACAGTAAATCCATTCTTTGATAAAGATCTATTTATTGACTGTAAAAGACCACCAGAAATATTTTACATTCTCATAATATTTTACTCTTTTTAGTTGAAATAATTTAGATCTGTAAAATGCCAGAATGTAATTCTTTGTGAATGGACTGCTGGACATAGACCTGATCTAAATTCAGGAGTTGCCACTGCAGCATTTCATCCCATTTTCTCTCATCTTGATTTTTGATGGCTTCCTTTGCTTCCTTAGAGGATTGATTCTCTTATTTCGTCTGTCCTTTACATTGTCATTTTGGATCTTGCGTTGCATTTCTCTCTCTCTTTCACTTCAGCGCTGCCACCTGTAATGATTATATGTCCTGATTATTATAATTTATGTGCTCTTCTGTGGTTTGCTGTCTTGAGTTGCTTCTGTTAAGCTCCGCTATCCGCCTAAACAATTATTTTTTCGCTACTGCCAATCACTTTCCCAGTCTCTGTAAAATGCTGCAGTTTGTTTTTCGCCTCAGTCAGTCTCCTGCTGTCCCTTTGTTTTCTGGTAGAATTGGCAGATTGCTGGCCGGACGGGCCGCGTGGGTGTTTGACACAGCACACAATGCTGAGGGCCATGAACAATGCGTAAACCAGCATAATTTGATATATTATTTGCCTTCTTGCATGAGTACACAGATACGCATGCTCCGGTTCGAGTACCCTTGGCTTCCCGCTGCAATTTTTTCCATCAGTGCCCGGCCACATAATTGAATAGACAGCTGTTAAATTGTACAAACAGACAAACAAGCCACTTTGTTTATACCTTACTCCACCGATAGGGCCAGCAGAGATGCACACAAGCAGATGAAGAGCTTACAGATGTCTAATACTTGTATGCTATTATCATATTTGTGCAGGGCAGATTAACAGTGGATCAGGCACTGAAAATGATTGTCAAGGGGCTGTTTTTCCATCCAGATTATATAACTGATTTATTTTATTCCACCCAATGAAGACCACATAATGCTTCCTCAGTCTCACTCCTCATCCCTCTCCCTCTGTTATTTAGCCTGGTATGCATGTGTGTTGTACAATTGGCTCTTGGGGAACAGAGACATCCTAATCACCTCTGATGGGAGTCTTGTTTATACCTGCAGCTGTGATTACAGCATCGGCTAAATAGCTCAGCTCATTAGGTGTTGCTGTAGAAAATGCTGAAACATAAAGCTAAGGTTTTCTCAAAATTTCTCTGTGCTCTTCTGGAAACAGATTATTTAATGTAGCAAACCAGGACTGTATGATGGGAGGTCATCTTTAAACATTAAGACATTTTTTATGCACCAAAATTGGTTGGAAAAAAGCCCAGGATGATGAGAGATAAACATCTGGATTCTCTTTGCAGATATTTATAAGCTTTAATTATTCACACTGCTTCGACTTCTTCTACTTTTACAAAATCAAGGGGCAAAGGTGCCATAGAGCACATCTGTAAGTCATTAAATAAGCTTCTATATAAAAATTTGCATTCTTATTTTGTATATTATTTCATGTCTCTGACTCTCCCATGAGCTCCAGCTAAGTGAGGGCTAGAAAGTGAGTTCATATTCATGTTAACTAATCAAATATAAGTATTTGACAAACCACGGTGACAGTTCTTCATTTAAATTAAAATTTTGATTAGTAACATCTGCGTTCAAGAATTTTATTGGGTGCTTTTATTAGCGATATTATGTATTATTTCACAAATTCATGATTTTTAAAATTGTAGCATGTTTGGCCCTCAATACTGCAAGTCTAGAGTCAGAAAAATGCAAAATGGTGACATTGCATGAAATGTATCTATTTCATAATAAATCTATTCATGAAATAGATTTATCCTGCAGTAAGTGATTTAAGTGTCTTGGCATATAAACCCACTGCAACAGAAAACCATGAAAAGCTTAACAGGATGAAAAGTTTCTGTTGAAAAAGAAGCTACTTTATTTATGCTTTCCACTTCCACACTGTGGTCACAGTTCAGACAGGAAAATTGTTGATCTGCTGGTGTTTTTTTCTCCGTCATACTGTCTAAGCAGAGTCAGTGTAGAGCCGTATTACTGTGTGCTTTCAAATAAAAACATTATTACTTGGAGTTGTGCCTGTCCCTCACACAAAGTGGATTGTTATTTTGTTTTTTTCACTCTGCAGCTGGGTGCATCAGCTTTGACCTTTTACTCTTCCTCTCTGCCTTACTCAAAGGTTGACAATGCACACGGATGGTGCTGCTGCCCCTTTGAAGAATTATGGACAAAGATAGTGGCATACCTTCAGAAATGTCCTGTTAATTCCCAACGTTTTTGGAAATCTTTCTTTACTTTTACTTCTTTTTCAGTAAAAACTTGTACTTTTACATGATTTTATCCATCAGGTTGCTAGATGTGCTTTGGATGATGGTGATATATGAGTCTTACTGTTTAATGGCTGACAATGCTGGGAATTGTTTTTATAGATTTGTTTTCTTAAGGGAGACAGCAAAACAACCTTAATATTACCAGCAATAATCTTGATAGAGTGCATATCTGTCCCAATTCTTAACATTAATCAATTATTCAATATTCAAAATGTCTTCGTTATGACAACTTGACATTAACTAAGAAATCATGATCTGACATAAATTTGTTATAAAAATGTCAACTTTGTATTAAAAGTTTCATGATTTACCGAATGACACTTTATGACAGCAGTCATAAATATTCATAAAGACTTACTCATGTTCATGACAGGTGTTATGTCATGTTCATGATAGGTGTTATGTCATGTTTATGACGGTGTCATGACAGTCTTATTCACAACCCATCAAATAAAGTGTTACCCTTTATTTTTGACTTTCTACTACTTCGTGTTGGTCTGTCACATCCATTTCCAAACACAAATCTGAAGTGGTAATGGCTGTAAACCTGTAAAGATCAAGGGGTTTGAATGTGTTTTCTAGCTGTAGCTATTAAATGAGAAATAAACTGGTGCTCACATCATTTTTTTAGTTCCTCTCTAACAAATATACTGGATTTCTGGTTGTGAGTCTAAATAATTCAAAAAGCAGCTCTTTTTTTCTTTGTCTCTTTTGCCTCATGCTGTCTTTCTTGCATGCAGAGTCTGGTTTCAGGTCATCTGTTTTCATCTGCCCTCTCTGCATTTACACTCCTCTGCTCTCCTCCTCCAACCCATTTCTTCTTTCCAATGCATCGGTTCACTCTTGAAGCTCTTCAGCGGTGCCTCTAATGGCTTTACCTCAGAGTGATTCTCTGTCAGTCTGACTGTCTTGAGGTCGAACAGTCTTTACTTAACGTTTCACCCAGCAGCACTCAAATCAAAAAACACACTGCATAAAATATAGGTGGACATTCATGCTGTGTCTTGTAGAATGAGACACTTTACTCAGACCTTGCACAATACATTGAAACGGCCTCCATAAAACAAGCTCACCCTGAGTAAAAGTGATGGTTTCTCTTCTGACACATTTGTTCACAACACACTATCGTTTGGCAGTAAAAGTCATTTGAAAAATATATGGTATTTCTAATAAATGTCTGTTTACAAACCTCCTAGGATGTTTCTTTTATTGAAACTCACTGGAGACTCTCATCAAACTGTCTCTGTCATAGCTGACAATGCTTATTTTGCGCTCCACAGGGGAAGTCCTACGTGTATGACCAGGTCTTCCCCACTAACATCACACAGGAACAAGTCTACAACGCCTGCGCCAAACAGATTGTCAGAGGTGAGTCACCTAAATGTTGTGCATTTACTCTTTAAGGTTCAAAAAGGATACAAGTACCAAAAGAACAAGATAGCAGACCTTAAAATAGCATCTCCCGCACATTCTTGGTCTCTGTGTTAGCTTTGCCAGCCTGCACCTCTATTGCTGATGCAAGCAGCAGCAGCATCTTGTTGCAGGCAGCAGGAAACCTATTTTCACTTTTTAGTCGCACAGCCTGGATGCACGGGTGTAGAGAATTATAAAGGTAAACAGATTAAAATTATGCATGCTATATCTTAATACTAAAGATACGGTCAGTTCTATTTTAAAAGAATCCTAATATATCCTAATCCTAATATAGTTTCCTATATCATCTTCCTGAGCAACATTGTTTAACCTTGAACAGGCCTTGGGCTTAATTGGTTTCAGGTGGGATGACATTTTTTTAATGAAGGTGGGTGTGCCCTAACAAGTGATTAACACACTCTATCAAGCTCTTTGTCAACTAATTATCAGACAACATGAGGCGTCACGGAGAGTAAATTTGAAGAGATCAGAAACTGTTAAAGGCAGCATTTTCTTCATAAAAAGGAAGCCAGAAACATGTCCAAAAAGATGATTTTTCCAACAAAGTTTGCTAATTTTATTACTGATTTTGAGTGTTAACGCTCAATTGCTGGAAATACTTTACCAGTAATTGCACCTTTCTACAATAACTCCTGATAGATTTTTCTGGAGTAGATTTCTATGGCAATGTTATACAGCCCTGGTTCCTGCAGAAGCAACCAAAAAGTTGCTTCTGCCATTAGAATTGAAGCAGGCATTACTGGAGGATGAAATCATTAAGGCCCCAGAGAGACGATATAGGCCACCTTCTGTCAAATTTTAATCGGACCACAGACTGGACTCCAGTCTGGAAATGGAGAGCGCCAGGATAGAAGACAATCAAAACATGGCCGACCTGGAGGCGGAGCTGGAAGAGATGGAACTCCGGGTAAAACAGCAGGAAGCCCTCAGAGAGAGATTTATTAATGAGGTCAAAGAGGCAGAGAGAGAACTTGAGAGACTAGAAAGAGAAGAGAGGGAAGAGATGTCCAGTGATCCAGGAGACCTTAACGCTGAAGTCACTGCTTCCAAGGTTCACAACGATGTGAAAGACATGAAGGAGAAGCCTTTGCAACAAGACTTTGAGGATTTAAAGGTGGCCCACCTCCTCAGCCAGGAAGCATTTGTAGCTGGAATACAGGCTGAGAGAAAGAAAACTGAGGCTGTCCAAGAAGAACTGGACCAACTCCAGACTTCCTACAAGGAGCTGCGATGTAAGTATGAAGCTGATATTTCTCTGGTAAGACAGGAGGTGAAACGTGAGAAAGACGCAAACATAGAAAGAGAGAAAGAGAGTCTGAAGCTAGTCAACAAGCTGAGAGCTGAGAAGGAGGAGCTCTTTCGAAAAATGGCTAGAGAAATCATAATTCTGAGAAAGAGAGAGAAGCAGATGCTGAACGAACTGGATCAGGTTCACATTTCGCACGAGGAGATAAAACGTAGGTTTGAAAGAGACTATATGGATTTACAGCAGGAGGTTGAGACATACCAGCAGCAGGTAGAGCAGGAGAGAAAAGCTCACCTGGAGCAAACAGAGGAGGATAAGAAGCTTCTAGACCATATGAGAGCTGAGAAGGAGGAGCTCCTCCACAAAATGTCAGGAGAAATCGAGACATACCAGCATCAGGTAGAGCAGGAGAGAAAAGCTCACCTGGAGCAAACAGAGGAGGACAAGAAGCTTCTAGAGAAGCTGAGAGCTGAATATGCCATCCTCCAAGAAATCACAACAACAGAGAAGAAAATCCTGCAAGACAAGGAAAGAAGTGCCAAGGCTGAGCTGGAGAATGTTAACGGTTTGTACATGGAGCTAAACAGTCGGTTTGAAACCGAAGTAACTGCATTAAAACAGCAAGCAGAAAAACACCAGGAGGAGCTCATTTGTGTGAAAAATGATTTACAAAGAGCGAGAGACGATCTACTGCTGGCCGACACTCTGAGAGCCAAGGAAGAAGGTTTCCAACAACAACCCATGACAGTTTCCCAAGAGAAGGAAGAAAACTCACAGAACCAAGTTAAAGTATTAAATCAAGAGGTTTCTTCAGAGGAGGAACTCTCAGGAGAACCTTTACCAGGTTCTTCCACGGATCCAGAATCCTCAGAAGAGACCGAGGTCGCTGGAGAAACCATCCTGGAGGATTTGGACAATCCAGATGGTAAAAAGAAAAAGTCTAAAATTTCATTTTGGAAGAAAGTACGAAACACTCTGCGATGGAAGAAGCCAAAAAAGAAACAAACAAGTGAAGACAATCAAGAACGTGTCTAAAGTTCTTGATTTTGATATTTAGAGAAGGAGAAAGACGTGCAGGAGACGAACCGAGGACTGGAATCAAACGCATGGAGGTTGTAGCCTCTGTGAACGGGGCGCCATGCCACGCTCCGTCAAGACCAAATTTAAAAAGTTCTTCCCCCCATTGACAAACTAGAAAATAGATCCCTTCCCAACCCAATTGGAAAAAACGTGGGCAGCATGGTGGTGCAGCGGTTAGCGCTGCATCTTCACAGACACCATCTGTGTGGAGTTTGCATGTTCTCCCCGTGTTTGCGTGGGTTTTCTCCGGGTGCTCCGGTTCCCCCCACATCTCCTAAAACATGTCGGTCAGGTCAGTTGGTCACTGCAAATTGCCCCCTCCGTCTGCTCGCCCTTAAGGACCAGCGCCCTGATTCTGTAGTTTTCGTTTTCCACACTGCGCTGAAAAGAATGTGTCCCTTTCCAATTTCAGTATCGGTCGGGAAACACTGTCTTCTGGTTTTCTTTGCAGATCGAGGGTCAGCCTCATCTTCTCTTGTATTTTGCTCTAAGGCCAATTCCATATTTTCATTGGCGCGAGGAATTGCGAGCCTTAGCACTGCCCAGTCGTTATAGGTGAGGCTGCATGTATTTGATATCGGTGAAAGCTCCTCATCCTTGTCCAGCTGGTACAGGTAAAGCTCTCCGATCTCATAACGGAAAACATAACCCCATGACCCCCATAGACCATGAGGTTTTAAAGACCAGTCTGCCTTGAGAGATCCAAATACCGGGCTCTGCACACGACACAGATAAAATGTCGATTTCTTCGGGGCATCCGCTCCAAACCTGGAGTTGTCATAGATGGATATTGGGGTCTCGCATAGAAGAGACGTTCCGCCTGTCGGTATTTCTCTTTTATCAGCAGTGTTTGAGGCAGATGCATCAGGCGATGAAGGTGAGCTTGCAGGTTTATCCAGCACAGGGCACATATCCGGTTTCACTGCTATCAGGATCTCATATACAATATCAGGTTCTTCTTCTTCTTGTTCAGCAAGCAAGTATTTGTTTGTTAATGGTGTTGACTTCATCATTTTAGCGAATGTCTTAGGGCTAGGTAACTTTGAATCCGTATCAATTGATGCAGAGGAGGTAGGTCCATTTTTCTCAGCAGCAGGATGAACTCGTTTAGTTCCATTCATTGTAAAGTTCTTGAACAACTCTTACAAGTAGAGTGCTTGATTTTTCCAACATTACTTATAGCAGAAACAGTAAAGGCCGAACCCCTTGTCTGTTTCTATTGGCTGATTCAAATCCATAGAGGTCAGAAGGCGTGGGAATAACGGATCTGTGTGGGGGATGGGTGGGAAAGGTGGGGGAGGGGCATCCTGTGACCGGAAATCAAAATCTATTAGTCATCAATCACTCATCCATCAAACTCCGATTAAAATTTAACAGAAGGTGGCCTATATCGTCTCTCTGGCCCCATTCAGAATACATTACAATGTAAAAAATAATGCTAAACATTATAGCTTTTGCAGAGTCTAGGCATAATCTTCTGCTCCATATGAAGAATAGAATTAATTTCCTATTAATAATTCATAAGACCTACTGACTGTTTTCAGAAAGGATAAAACATCCTTTCAGAGGTTGTTGTGGGTCACAGCTGAGATGGCAGGATATTGGAGTCCTGGGTGAGAAGTAGTTATCTATGACATGGCCCAAGTGCAAATGAACTTGTCTAATTCCAAGGATACAACCTCATCATGCTCATGCTGGGGTGGAAGCAACCTAAGTAGCAGCTCACACTAACAATTCATACTGTGTACACCAAAAACTACTGAGCTGATTCACTCCTTTGCCACATAGATATTGTTCTGTCTGCTTCTCTATTGAGTGGGACTATAGGCATAGTCAGTAAACCAGACTGTAAATAAGCTCAGCTATGTTTTTTCTTTCTTTCTTATATTCTGGGGGGAAATTGTGACACTCTCATGCTGCATTCTAAAGGCAAAATGAACATGTCGGATGTTGATTTCCTTTTGATAGCATTTAGCAGTAAAGAGGAAGGAAGGAGGGATAATAGCTAAAGGAGGCTCACCAGGTGTTTATGATTTTAGGCTTTGGGCCTTGTGATTTGTGAAAAACACGCAGATTTTGGGCTGTAATTTAAGGATTCCATCTGCTTGTCTAGAAAGTCATCCTATAGGTTGTGGGAACATTGATAGAACTTCATCATTCTCATTAATGAATGTGAATGATCATATTTATAGGGAATTATAGCAGCCTGTCAGAAACAAATGTGCAGCTGTGATACCTATGGTGGTAGCATAGGATGGTGGAAGAAATGGGCCACATTCATATTTGTTGTACGGACTGTAAGGCTTTCTTACTGTGCTGTGAAGAAGCATAAGCAATCTGTTCATGCTTCATGTTTTAATTCTGTGGAAAACTTTATATCATACTCAAAGACTTGCAGAGTAAAAACATTATCTTCAGGAAAGTTGAGGTTGCTCCTCTGGAATAAAAACATTTTGGAGAAACTAAATATATTTAATTTTGTGTTACTTTGAAAAGTGAAACTAAACAATAACATTTTTATGTAGACAATACCTGTGTGTTATAATGTTAGGCCCAGGATGCAATTGTTCTTTGAGAAAAACAGAACCATTGTATGATTTACCATACAGGGTTAATATTTAGTAACATTTTGTGTTCAGTGTAAGCATTATTTTTTCAACAATAAAATTAATCCCTAAAACTACAACTCGCATAATCATTTTTCACATTGTGTATATGCCAGAGGCTCTATATCAAATGAAACGAATTCCCCCAAAGCTCATCTCATTTTTTTTCACTTCACATCATTCTCCATATGCTTTTGTTCCTAGTTAGGATTTCATTTATTCTTTCCCTTCAAAGCACAAAACTACAGTGAACTGGATGGAGCATGAGAAAAGACTGATTTGTTGCACAAGATTACTTACAGAGTGAGAGATTACAATGTAGGCTGATGAGAGATGGAATAAAAGGGGCAATGTGGGCTGCAGTGCATGGCTGCGAAAATTCAAGGTAAGCATTTAACAAGATGAAGGGGTCAAATTTGACACAGGTAAAATGGAAAATGGAGAGCAAAAAAGCTTCGAAAAAAGTGGTTCACAGACTAGTTTTTTCTAGCATCTTGATACATTCATTCTTTATTGGGCACTAAAGTACAAAGAATTGCTTTTTCCCCATTTGTATCGGCAAGAAAAGATAAAACAAAGAATTTTCTTTAAGAAAAAAAAATCCTAAAATTCAAAAAGTGCAAATAAAAAGATCTATGTAGAGACCACCAACATATACTCAAACAATGTTGTGTAAACAATGAACAGGCAGTGGGTAAGCCCTAAAAAGAGGTTGACTGTTCACAAAATGCAATCTTCATGCATATAAATGGAAAGTTACTTGGAAGGAAAAATGTTGCAGAAAAAGATGCACAAGCACCAGGAATAACCCCACTCATGAAATGATAATGGAGTTATTTTATTGAGATGCATCTGCATGTGAGAATCGCCTCTCCTTCCTGTGCTTTCTCTTCTCCTATCTGTTATCCTCAGCAGTGTTATTTCGTGTTTTTGCACTCAAATCTCCTGCTGTCTTTATATCCTGCTGAAACAGCTGAGCTCCTTATTCTTTTGTTTTGCTATGGTGTCACTCTGACCAGTGTTGAAGTGAAGGAAGACATGCTGCTGTGTCTTGAAAGTACTGCAGAGACAGGAGAGAAGGAGGGGAACGGGGTTCTGCACGGTTCCGTCTCAAAGCTTTTCTGATTTGTTTGTGGTCAGCTCACCTGTGGCAGCCAGCCATTCATGATATGTTTCTTTTTAGCTTTTTTTTATTTTTGGCTTTAACTGCTCTGGTTTATTGGCCTGTGTCATCAATATGACATTCAACAAGGTGAGTTTTTTATCGCTTCAGCTTGTGATACATTGTTGTGTTTTTCCTTTTTCTTTTTTTTTTCTTGCCATGGCTCAATATGAATGGAGAGAATAATGTTTCTATAACTGCTTGCAACCTCATCGAGTCCCTCCTGGTGATACTAAAAGCTTCAGGTAGTTGTTGTTTATTGTGTGCAGCCACAAAGGTCGTTCAGGATCCACTCAAGTTTAAATACCACATGCTTCACGGTTTATATGAGGAGCAAAGTTCAAAGAGACTGGTTTTTCTCTGGATACTGCTGTGGTTTTTGTTTGTCGATTGGACTGAAATTAGGTGCCATTTTTTGATTTTCACCTATGTTTCTAGCTTTTTCTCCTCCTCTGACATGTTTTCCTCCTTTTGTTCTGATTTCAGATGTACTCGGTGGATACAATGGGACTATATTTGCCTATGGGCAGACCTCTTCGGGAAAAACACACACCATGGAGGTGCAGTATTCCTAAACAATTCAAAAGAGAACCTTTCTCTAGTGGCACATACAGGCACATAAGCTTCCTTTTTTTCCTCCTTGATTTTTGTCATCTCCTCCTCTGCCTGCCATCATATCAGTGTATCCACCTCCATCACAGCCATCATTCTTTATCTCTCAATCCCAGCCTTGTGTGGGAACCGTCTTCTTTTACAACTCTCCCTGGGAAACAGCCCTGGCCCTTTTCAAGTTAAAAAATCCTCTATGTTCTCTTTCTTTTACTATTCTCTCTGCCTAATTCCTCCCAGACTTATCTCTTATCCAATTGTTCACACACACACTCACACTTATAGAGTCATTTTGCCTCCTGCAGGGGAAGCTTCATGATCCCCAGGCTATGGGAATCATTCCCCGGATCGCCCAGGACATTTTTGAACATATATTTGCCATGGATGAGAACCTGGAGTTTCATATAAAGGTTTGTGTTGCTTTGCAGTCATTTCTGTTCATGTGTGGAAATGATGTGCGTATTGGTGATTTGGTTTCAGGGTCTTTGATGTAATTCTAACTAACATCAATAAATCATTATAAACAAGTATATTTCTGCATATTATTTTCTATGCATCACAGTGTTATAATGTAAGCCTGTGGTATGAAGATGACAGTAATTATAGCTCACTGCTGGAAGCTGGATTATTACAACACTGTTTAGCTGTTGTAGCAAGTATCTTTGCATCACCCAACTACCCAACTACTACTCCCACCCAGTAGTTCCTTGCAAACATATTCATACCCATTTAACTTGAACTCTTTAGTGCGTTGTTGTGAAGAGGAAGGAAAAAATATTATTTTGAAAGTGTTTGGCAAATAAAAATAGGATATATAGCATGCATATTGTTTATGAAATAACCCTAAATAAAATCAAGTGCGACTAATTGCTTTCAGAAGTTACCTAATTAGTATAGAGGTGTTTAATTCACATCCAGTAGCTGTTCTGTGAAAGCCTCAGAGACTGTTTGTTCAAACCAATAGTGAACAAACACCATCATGACAAAGTTCCTGAGCAGTCCTGAAAGGTCTTTAAAATCCACATCAGATTGTAGAAAAATTCTCCTTCTGATTGCAGTTAGCAGAAAAGAGGGAGGATGAAAGGGTAAGAACTAAAGGCAGCACATCAGGCATCAGATTTTATCTCCCCATAACTGGTAGCGCACTACCCCAGTGTCCTCTTCATACTATATAAACATGTAGTTTATATAAACAGAAGCTGTTGTTTTAGGTGTTTCTGTGAGGACTAGAGCTGTCCGCCTACATGTTAGAGACAACAGACGACTTGAGGCTGGGGCAAAGGTTTCCCTTCCATCAGCTTAAAGACTGTAAACCTACAGCTAGAGCTACAAGGGAATGGTTTAGATCAAAGGTATCCATGTGGTAGAATAGGTTAGCAGGAGTTCAGAACTGATTCCAAATGAGAATCCACAGCAAGAATTGAAAATGACTGTTCACAGATGCTCTTTGTCCAGTATGACTAAGCTTTAGCTATACTCCAACGAAGAATGGACAGAAATATCAGTCTCAAAGAGCAAGAACAGGCCCATGGGGACTGAATATATATATATACATTAAATTAAAATCATGCATCATTTTCCTTCCACTTCATGGTTGTGCACTACTTTATGTCTGCCTTGAATAAAATCCCAATAAAAAACATTAAAGTTTGTGGTTTATCCCTATAGAATGTGGGAAAAATCAAGAGGTTAAAATATTTTTTACTTGGATCTTTATATTTAACCTCTCATTTAGCAGGACTACATAATGTTTTATTTAGCCTGGGGGAAAAAAAAATTCTGTTTCATGTTTCTGACTTTTTTGCAGGTCTCCTACTTTGAGATCTATATGGAAAAAATCCGTGACCTCCTTGATGGTATGCTTTATGCTTTTTGTCAAATAGTTCATTGTTTGTAGAAGGGAAACCAAAACCCTTAAGCTACTCTCTGAGGCATCATCCAAGATGACCTTGACTTATTTATGTTTTAAATGTAATCAAATCAATCTATAATTGTCCTTTTTTGCAGAAAATTAGACCTGAAAATCATAATTCTTTCATTGATAAAAATGTGGTTCTTATTTGTATAAAATGATTAAATTAAATGATCAATGAATTAGAAACAAGAAAATTAAAAGCCGTATGCAATAATTTACATTTTCAGCTTATCTTCTTCAATCAGTAATAATGTGAAGGTGCTGCAGCTTATATAGTCTTAACACTCAGAAATGCATTCAGTGTAAAATGATGTAGAGCTGGATGGAGAGCCATGGGAACCATTCCTGTGATTACATATTTTATGGACCTTTAAACAATGGTCAAAACCTCCTTCTGTATGCAGAATGTTTTGCAGAGTCTGAGAAACATTTGAACTTGGTGCAACAAAAGAGTCAAAACAAGCAAGTTGAATTAAAAGAGTGAAGAAAACATCCCAAGTGGAAATTTGTGAGAAGAAAAAGATGCTGCAGGGTTATAAAAGCGTGCATATTTACTCTCAGAAATTATCCAAAGATTGATCCACTATAATTCTTTTGAATTTTAATTATAATCAACATAACAGGACTCTTTAAAAAATTACAAATGGAGGAATACGAATGTGTGCCTGTGGATAGATATCGTGTTTTGTTCACTGAAGCATCCACTTAACCGCTCAGTGATTTTGACGGAAATAGATTCATTAAAATCTAAAAGCATTCATAGACTGTTGCAAGTTTTTTTTAACAGTGCATAAGTAGATATTGACTCACAAATATGAAGGGGAAATTATCAGAACACATTAAATTCATGTGCAAAAAAATATAATTATTTGACTGAAATGTCCTTTCTGCTTATTTTCCCTTCATGTCATTGCAGTGACAAAAACCAACCTGTCAGTGCATGAAGACAAATACAGGGTTCCCTATGTGAAGGTGAGTCAGCTTCAGATATGATTCAGCATTGCTGCATAGACGTTCCGGCCTTGTTAATGTTGTGTTTTGATGTTAAAAAGTTTATTTCAGCTAATGATTTGCCTCAGGACTTAAAGTTCATTCCTGGGAAAGATGTAACACTGAAGTTGAGGATGTTATTTTTGCATTTTGGGAAATGTGTGGCACTTGTAGTGCAATGTTATTGCATTTCTCTCACTTCTCTCATTTTTATGCATTAAACACCAGAGATGCATTGATCACCAATACTATTCCTGTTTTTTCCAAAACAAATTCATCAAAGTACATGCTGTTGGTGGATGTGTTCAAACCCCCAAAATGGTAAAAAGAAAATAAATCAGTTTTTCCTCCATATTTGACCTGATGAACAAAACCAGGCCAATTCCTGGCAGAATAGTTGGCTCTTTTTAATAAAATCCTAAACATCTTCATATAGATTTTACAGATTTGTTTGTGTTGCTTGTTGAATATTTCCAACTGCATTGGCTCTCAAATGTCTATACTCCCCTGTTAAAATTCAAGAATCTGATACAATGCAAAAATAATTTCTAGACTCTTTCGATCTTTAATGTGACAAATCCAATGCCATTCAATTGAAAAACATAAAAAAAATGTTGGGAGGAAATTTTGAAAAAAATAGGTGTGTACCCTTAAATTCATATCTTCTTGAAACAGCTTTTGATTTAGTTTGAATGAACCCACTCAAGCTGAGATAAGGTTCAGCTGCCTTTTTTCTTTACATCACCCGATATAGCCTCTAGCTAAAGCCATACTTTGCGGGGAGGTTTCAAAACAATCTCATTGCACAAAGGTATTCATCCGAAGAAAAGTGCAAAAAAAAGAAAGAAATTCTACAGCACAAGTTTATACCGTTGTTCAGTCAAGATCAATAAGAATTGGTGAAAACTAATTTATTTAGTTTTTCAAAGCTAATAAAAAAAGGTAAAAACAATGAAGGGAGGCTTCCAACAGACCAATGAGAAATTTTCAATATGTTTGTGGTTTACACACGACAGGTCTCTGCTTGTGAATCCACAGTCGCATTTAATAAATTAGAATATGCTTATGACGAGGCTTGTTTGTCAAACTAAAAGTACCTCCTGATAATATCAACCTTCAAGTAAGTACTAAACATACTTTTCATTAGGCTCACATTAAGTTTCTAATTGGTGTGACTTAATATTCTAATCTTAAATGTCATGTCTTTATTAACTCTAAGCGGAAAAGCAACATAATTATAATCATCATAAAGGCTAGACAACACCAGTCTGAGTGTAGTTAATCTACAGTGTGTGATGTGCCTTACTTACAAAATTTAGTTACTGAAATTAATTAAAGATTCCTTAATTTTTCTTTATTGAATAGGCAAATATTCCTATTTACCTCAAGAATATTATAAAATTTTTTATGAAGTCAGTTTACAAGTTGTTTACATTTACAGTATTTACTCAGTGTTTGGTTTTACTGAATGATCTTTTGGTTTACAGAAAATTAGGGTTGTTATTCTGTGTTAGCATCTAGAGGTTGCATCTAATTTGGTTGCTTTTTACACAACAGGGTGCACTTGGCAACAGTATGGTGAAAAATTGTATGTATTGCATTTCTTCTACAAATGAGAAGAATGACTTTAATATTCAGGAGCTGAAAGCTGTAATCATCAATATTTGACTTTGCCTGCACAGCTGACAGAAACAGAGCTACTGTTTGCTTTATTTCCAGTGACTCAGTTAAGCATCATTTGACTGCTTCATTACAGCATCGAACAAAGTGAAGTGTGTCATCAATCTTCTCATGCATACTTACCAACTGTTGGTTTGGTTTCAATCTGTTTCCAAACAAACAAGCAATCAGCAAATTTCACAGTCTTGCAACATAGTTTGAGGATCCCGTCTCAAAGTGATGCGTCTTTCTTTATTTTGTGTGTAATTCAAGGTAATACTAAAAATAGACTTTGCCAACATGCCAGGATTGATTTGCACATAGAATAAGTTGAGTAGGCTATATATGTACTTTTATCTATGCATACACCTTTTTGAACATGTCTTTGTTACAGCAAAGAGTGTATTAATGTAATCTACTAATGAAATACATTTAGGGCTGCACAGAACGGTTTGTCACCAGTCCTGAAGAAGTGATGGATGTGATAGATGAGGGGAAAGCCAACCGTCACGTTGCTGTCACCAGTGAGTCACTCCGTTGATCTTCCTGATGGTCTGACATTCAAACTGTCACACATTTCATGTCAGGACTTTTTTCAGTGGATGAAGGATTTGTGAAGTGCAGAGTGGGGATTGATCAACTTCATTCTTTTTGTGGAAAAGGAAGTGAAATTAATTAAAACTCTGAATAAAGGCGATGCTCTTTGACCTTGTTCTTCTTTGTATTTTTGCCTAGATATGAATGAGCATAGTTCTCGTAGTCACAGCATCTTCCTGATTAACATCAAGCAAGAAAATGTAGAGACGGAGCAGAAACTGTGCGGGAAGCTCTACCTGGTTGACCTTGCTGGGAGTGAGAAGGTAGGAAATAAGCAGGATTTTTATTTTAAACATTAAAAGAAACATTCCTGTTTTATTGAGGCGGGGATCTCAAGAGGTTATCACCAGGAAATATTCTACCTACTGTTAGTATCTTCACTTTATTGAAACAGAAAGTAGCTTTAAAGTGAACAAATAGGCAGAGGTGGACCAAAACAAAACAACTCCAAATTTAAAAATGTCACAAAGGTTAATTTAAATGCCATCTTATAAATTTTAACACCACTACCACATTTGACATATGAATCATTAGTTACTCACAATAAAGACTAAGCTTTTTCGCAATCACTTACAGTGACCTTTAGATAATGTGTTTCTTGAAACTAAACCTGTTGAGATAATTAAGCCACAGTGACAATCTGATAAAAATTTAAGGTAAAACACAGAAGTCTGCTTTTAAACATACGGTAACTACTTTTCGACTTTGTTAGCAAAAAAAAACTAATCTCTGTTTGATCAAATGGATTATGCCAACAAAAATGGACAGTAGGAATCTCCAATCAGCATGTCTCATAGGGCAACACAGAAACAAACTTTCATACTCACTCCTAAGAACAATTCAGAGAGATTCATTAACTTAACCTGCAGATTTCTGGATTATAGCATAGGAGAAAGTGGGAGTACCAGAGAGAACCCATACATACACAGGAAGAACGTCCTCCAGACAAAGAGATTCCAATGTCGAGATTCAATCCTTTGTAGCTCAAAGGATAAGTGTAGTATAATCAGGGTCAATGGCACTTGAAGAGGTTGATTGTGTTGATGTTGTTTCCTCCAGGTTCAAGAAAGCCAGATTCAATGTCTAATTGGGTGGATGCACTGGAGGTAGATGATGACTGAATTGATATGGCAAACAAAGAAACATGGCATGTCCTGCAGACAGAGTATAAAACATGCAGCATAATCAATCAAAGCCATGAATGCTGAACTTGCACTGTCTTATCTCAACTAAAATTGTTCATAAAAGAAGATTAAAGTATATGACAAAGCCTGTTTTATCACTCTTCATGAATACATGCAGAATAATCCAGCACATGAATAAATAAAATTTTTTTCAGAAGCGTAAAATCTACTTGATACATAGCTGGGGAATAAAATATGCACACAATGACTTTCATCCATGCACATTTGTAGTACATTATCTGGAATTGTTGTCTATGATTTATACAGCTAAACATTCTAAGGTACAAAAATGGATACAACTGGATACAATTTCAATCTAAAGGAGGAGTCATGTCAAAGTTTGCTATTTTTAGTTTTACCCTGCTATCTGAACAAACAGTAACAAACATACTTTATTCTAGCTAAATTAAAATTACCTGCATCAGTTGCCAATGTCTTAATTTCTTAATTTCTACTCTTCTCAATTTTTTATTTGTTTTCTTGTTTTTGCTAAATGTAGGATGGGTACCTTCTCACTGTTTTTAAAAAGCCGCTCCTGCTTGTTTTGAGCGGGGAGCCCTTTAAGGAGCTTCACAACTGCAACCAGAAATGGGGAAAGTTTGCAAACTTTCCCCATTGTCATTGCCCTTTGATTCAAATATAATCAGCCATCAACAACCCCTATCTATGGGGAGCCCCAAGATCTACCCTGTTTTTATAGTCTTGAGTTTATGGGACTAATGTAACAGTGTATACTGAGAGCAGCAAAGAGCTATAGGACGGAATTGACAAAAGCTGACGGCTGCGTTTTGTAGCATTTAAGTGCTGATGGTGCATCTGTTTGTTGTCTTGGTCAACCCTGGGGGGCAATGAAGAAATATTTATGTTCTACCAATTTATGGAGGTTGAGGACAAAATGTTATCAACTGACTTAAAATGGAAGAACGTTCACAGTCTGCAGATTTTTCTTGTAATTAAGTTTCTTTTCATCTAGCTCTAATTAGATCCCCTGACAATACACTCAAGACTGACCGTCTTGGAGAAATCTTCAGAAAATTCAGCTGCATCTCACATCATCTTCCCTTCTTAGCAGTTTACACTGTACTCATTTATTTATTTGGTCTTTAAATTCATTGGGAAATTAGTCCTAAAACGATGTCACATGTTATTTTGGTGTCTATAAAAAGCTATGCTGAAAAGATGGATTATTTTGTCTGAATAAAATATGTGTATACTTTATCTTATGAGGCATTTATTAATGGAGTCCTATTGAATCCTATTCTGGCTGAAGCAGATGTCTCCTCATGTTGATCTGCTGTTATTGGTAGCGTTTCTTTATAACAAGCAGGCGTTAGAAAATGAATGCAAACCAAAATGTGTATACTTTCTGTAAAGTCATCCCATTAGGTTCCTGTTCCTTATTGATTTCAACCAATCAAAACACGGTAGTTATACCAGGACAATAAAGGTTTTTATACCACTGATCAATTAATCTATAAGGCAGTCAGACTTACTTAAGCACCATTACAGCTACCACCAAAATGGCTGGTGGAAAATATATTTGGAGCCCAATTGCTGAAAATGCTTAATAAAATTAAATTTAACAACAGACTTAAATGCCATATAAAGTTTTTTTGTTTTTTTTAAGTTGATAGACTTAATAATCAGATATTATTTACCAGAATAAAACACACTGAAGCAAGTATTTCATGGAAATGAATAATTTTGCAAGCACGTTAATTGGTAGTGTTATATGAAAATGCATGTGAGAATAAGAAAAGCAACTTTATGTGGAGTGCCTTACAAAAGTAATCATCAGCTTTGGATTCACTCATATTTTGTAATGTTGCAATTACTAACGTCATAAATACTTTATAGGGATTTATGTGGTAAAATAACACAAAATTGTGCAGGATTGTGAAGTGGGAAGAAAATCATTAATGGTTTTAAATTTTTTACACATAAAATGTGAAGTGTGTTGCTTGGACTTGTGTTTTCTCGTACAGCTGCAAATAAAAGCATGTTCTTTCCTCCCAAGTTACCTAATTGGTACTTGGAGCCCATCCATGTTTGACTTAATCTCAGTACAAATACAGCTGTTTTCTGAAGGCTCTCGTACTAATTTATTACATAAAATCCCACTAAAAGACAGGGACATTTGTGGTTACAGTGGGAAAAACTGTGAACAAGTTCATTAGGGATGGAGTGTTTAAAAGGCAAAATAAGTGTGACAATCTATCAAGAAAATACAATAAACAAAAATATTAAAACCAAAAGATAATGAAGCATCACATAAAAGCCAGATGGTCTGTAGCAGATATCGCTAGCTCCTCTCAGATACTCCGTAAAATTCCTTCAGATGCTTGAATGCTGCATAAAATCAGAAACAAAGGATTTTAAGGGCCTTCATAAATAAAATTATTTCTAAGAGGCAGCCTGAAAACTGTATAAAAACCAAAATAAACAAGTTGTGTGGAGACTGTCAAGTGATAATTATATTAGAAACAGATTTCATTTGCCTGTATTAAACAGTTAATGAACTAATTTCTCCATGTTTTTGTATTTGTGTCAGGTCAGTAAGACAGGTGCGGAGGGATCGGTGCTGGATGAGGCCAAGAACATCAACAAGTCGCTATCAGCTCTGGGGAACGTCATTTCTGCTTTGGCTGAAGGAACGGTAAGATGAGAAATGAAAAGCTCTTCAGTCACTTTAATCCATCAGCAGCTGCCTCAGGCTTGACGTGTTAATTATTTGTTTTGAAGAGATAACTCATGTTTGTCAATGGAAGAATATGTATCCTGGCTGCAATGAATTAGTCTGAATTATTAAATTAGAAATACATTAATTCCTTAAATATGGGAGTTGTTTTATTATCAGTGAGTCTGATTGTAATTTATGTGTATTTATTGCCATATAATAACAGCCTGTATAATTACTTTACAGGAATTAACTTGCTCATTTAAAACAATTTTAAATTTTTAACAATGAACTGAGACTCTTTCATCTTTTATTTGCAAGCTATGCTCAAAAGAAGTATTGTCTGAATGCCTGTGAATACATGTTGAATTGATTCTGAAGTTAATCATTTTATTTTGCTCATTTAGAATATAACATAATTCCTTGTTAGTTAACTGTAAAACTCTGACTGTGTCCAAAGATGAACAGCACTGCAGAACTGCCTGGATGCTTGTCCAGCAGAACCGAGAGACAATTATTATTAATTTACATTCGATCAGAAAACATAATTTTGTTTCTATTCTATCCAGCTATTACCTCTTGGTCACACAGTGACCTTCTGGATGGCTGAGGTACAGAGGAATACAATGTTAAATAAATAGGAAATGCAAAATTTTGATACTAAGAGTAAAACTACTGAAAGCGTTTGATTCGTCTTTCTGGTGTGCTGCAATGACACGTTTGGTGGCCTTCTGTTCCTCTCATCTATCACTCTCTATGCTACTAATATGCTGCTACTATGATCCATTTGATCCACTCTGTGGTCCTTCCAAGCCTCCTTGTTATAATTAGAACACTCACTATGTTTTATTGTAAGGCTCAAGGCTCAGGGAAGTCCTCATAAACCATATGGAAAAAGGCTAACAGTCTGAAATGTTGTTTCAATCTGATAGAAATGTGAGTGTTCATTTCCTATTCACTGAGCAAGGACACAGTCTTCAAGGATGCATTCAGAGGGTTAAATTGGTGCAACTCTGAATAACACAGCTGCAAAAGAACAGCATTTTATGTTCTTCTTACCCTCCCGCCCCCATGTGAAAAACTCATATTTCAAAAAAAGGGCTGTTTTGCATTTCTCTGTTTTGATGTCTTTTTCTCAATCTTGAATTCCTTTTCTTCTCTCCTGCTTTTGTCTCTTTGCAGAAATCCCATGTGCCTTACCGTGACAGCAAAATGACTCGCATCCTGCAGGACTCACTGGGCGGGAACTGCCGCACCACCATGTTTATCTGTTGCTCTCCATCCAGCTACAATGATGCAGAGACCAAATCCACGCTGATGTTTGGCCAACGGTAACATGGATCTCTGTGTTTGGTAGTCCTGAACTGGTGCACTGCTGTGCAAATCAAAACAAAACCCTGTGATGCTTCACAACTCACTGAACTGGGTTATACCAACTTTTCTCTTGGCCTGCACATTGATTGTCGTTTTTTCCTCTAATCCATATTTCTTCATGCTAAAATACATGCATGCATCGCCACATTTAATTGAATAAATTTCCCCCAGTAAACTGCAAAAAACACCACAATTTTTGTTGCCACTTTTGTATGATTCTGGCGGGATAATTTTCCACTTTTCTGGATTGTTTATTTAAATTGGTTGGTTTCCTGACATGCAGCCTGCTTTTAAGTATAGTCCAACAATTTTTCAAAAGTACTTTTGATGTGCATTTGGGATTATCATTTTGTAGTAACACACACCGGGATCCAAATGTCACACATTTAGCTGCTGAATTAAGATGACGTTGAAGATTTTATAGATCCCATTCTTGTCCTGTCTGGTTGGCTGTCCACAAGATTCTGTATTGTTTTTTTCTTTATCTTCTCCACATTTATACAGAATTTAATAAAATAATGTAAGAGTAGTATAAATGGCTGGAAGACCTCCTGCCACCACCCTAATCCATTGGCTTCAGCTGAGACTCCAAACTGGGCTGCTCCAACCTCTTAGTATGACAAGAAACATGTTTGTTCAAATTAAAAACTCACTGGAAATACAAATCTACCCGGGGATTAATTGTATACTGCATCATAGCACTCTGGAAACAGATTGAGTTGAATGTATCATTAAAAGCCCTAAGTTAACATCACATTCATGAATGGGGGTATCTGAATGAAACAGTAAGTAATAAGATTAGAGTGACTTCAAGTTTTTAATTGGTCTTTCACAAAGGAACAAAAGCAGAACAGAAGAGATGAATAACTAATTAATCTCTTGTCTTTTTCTTAAGTTTTTTTCAAATGACATCTAATTCTAAAGACTAATTTACTATGAGGAATTTGGACTCTTTCTCTTTATTAAAAGCATACAAATCAAATAACTCATAGGATTATGCTAATTATTGAACTTTTCTAGAACAATGTGTTTGATTATCTTCAGTTTGCTCTTCACATACCCTTTTATCTAAGATCTAATTGGGAAAGAAATGAGCTGAAAAGGATGTTTGTCTTTGGCCAACAGTAGAAAGTACTTGTATAAGAACACACTGTTTTCTTCCTGGGGTGTGAAATTAAGTAATAGCACATCCTTCCACTCAATAATGCCTTTTATTTGTGCTAGCAGCAGAATAACATACTCAATCTTTTTAAGATTTTCATAATAGCATTGATTCATTGTAAATATTTCATGCAGTGTGAAATATTTGTCCTCTGTTGCTCCCTCACACACACTATGCACACCAAACACTGTTTGCACATAGCCAATTTGCATACCAATTAATGAGATGCAAGCTAATTTTCACTGTGCAGGCAGACATTTTCTCTGTTCCCTCACACTTTGTTGTTCCTCTCTTTTTACTGTCCCTTGTCCCTTCAACCTCTTTGCTCCTCACTCTCTCCTTTCCTGTCTGTGATGCCCTTTCCTTCTCCACGCTCCCCTCTAATTAGAGCCAAGACCATTAGAAATACCGTCACAGTGAATCTGGAGCTCACAGCGGAGCAGTGGAAGAAGAAGTACGAGAAGGAGAAAGAGAAGAACAGATCGATGAAGGAAACTATACAAAGACTTGAAGCTGAGCTGAATCGCTGGAGGAATGGTAATGCTTCCACTGATCATGATTTGTACATATGTATACAAAAAAGTAAAAATGGCTGCTTGTGCGTTTGTGTCTCATGTAAAAATTGTAAAATGTTGATATTTTCAGCCAAGCAAATGACAGTGACTTCATGGAATAGTTTTGGCCCTTCAGCTTGACTGAGATTTAAATTTAGTATAAGTATATCCAAACACAAAACTTTATACAGTATATTGAATTTGGCAACCTACTGCTGACCAAATTAATTGAAAACATTGAACCCAATTTCCTTACAGAAGACCATGACAGGATCATTAGAAAATATACAGTCCTCTTCCTGATATCTTGACTGATTTTTATCACACATGGAAGAATTTCCTTCAACGCCTTAAAATAAAACCACAGATTTGCCTCCAGTTAACTAAACATCCTATTAAGTCATGGCATCATTTGTGCTTTCACAACGTGTTAGAGGCAGAATAATTTTAATGTGCGTAGTTTCCGATTTTAAATATGGTTAAAAAAATCCCCCTCATTACTCTGGCATTTAGCA
This sequence comes from Xiphophorus couchianus, assembly GCF_001444195.1. Lineage (NCBI taxonomy): Eukaryota > Metazoa > Chordata > Actinopteri > Cyprinodontiformes > Poeciliidae > Xiphophorus > Xiphophorus couchianus. The sequence goes on from NC_040247.1 coordinate 10,894,453, forward strand.
GCTAAAAATAATTGTGGTGATTCTGACTGACCTAAAACAGGATAATTGAGTTAAAAACTGAGGAGAAAAACAGACTATATATACATTTGGTTTCTGTTGTAGATTCTTAAGATGTATAACATATTAAATAGGATATAATTGAAAAAATATATTACATTTTGCATTATTTTCTCTTCATTGATTGTTGTTCTGTACTCTATTTGGGCTCAGTGATTCTTCATAAATACGAGAGACTTGGGGTCCTTGATCAAACAAAAATAACTCTAAGCAACCTTCTGGTGGTGGATGTTAGTTTCTAAGCAGCAAACTAGGATACATTAATAGAAAATCACCTTAAAAAAATACATGGTGTCTCTACAATGTCCAAGCAAAAGGCTGCCAAACTACAAAATGACAAAGAGCTAAAATGACTAGGACCCCTGATAAAGTATTTTTGAAAGGGATCAAATAGTTTCTTTTTCCAAGTTTTAAAGTTTTAAACTTTTAAAGTTTAACTTCCCAAAAAAGGAACTCGGCTTTAGCACTTAAGCTCAAGTGGATGGATTAAAATCCACTTGAAATTTTAATCAATCCATTTTCAAATATTTTATTGTGGTATGATATAATAATAATAATACATGTTTTTATATCTTAAAAACAATTTAAATGACGGAAGATAAGATTTACTATGTTATCAATTAGTCATTTTCTTTATTCCCCTACATTGTCTTATTCTTGAGGCAGTCATTTTTAAAACCAGCTCTACTTTTCTGATGAACCTTCAATCAGTCTTCCATTTAAAGAATATGACTTGATGAAAACCTGGCGGAAGTGCTGAAAAAAGCCCTGCGGAGAAGAATGACTACAGAACATGTCCCTGTTCCTGTCTCTTTTTATGCATGGACGGCTTTTCACTTACAGGAATGAATTTTTCACCAACCCGTAGGCATCCTTTTCCCTCCACGTAAGGGGAGATTTAACCTTATTTGATCTAATTCGAATACCTGCCATTGAAGATATAGGAGGAAAACGGCCCAACAAATTTGTTGGACTCATGCCCAAAACACATAAACACTGCTTTTTGGCTATCTCTGTTAGTTGTTTTTTTTTCTTCAAACTTGCACACTTTGTGTAATTGGATTTCTCATAGCATTGTACTCAGATAAATTATTGCAGCAGAATTTCCTTTATGAATCTTTATGTTTTAATCATATCCTGACCATCCTATTCCACAGAAAAGTCATAACATAGAGTGGTTTTCTCACATGTCAACACACACAAACACCAGCATTTTCTTTTCTTCACACCCCCACACACAGTGATGTGCATCTATTCCTATCTGTTGGACTTTTCAAATGTCAGTACACTCAGTGTTGGTGATCAGTTGACATTCAAGCCATGAATCTAATTTCTGCCTTTTGTTTTTTGCAAAAAAATCTCCCCCAGCATTTGACCTGCATTTTAATGAACCGTAACACATCTTTATTGAACATTCATGAGCAGAAATAATTTCTTTTATGGCATCCTGTAGCTCCACACTTAACTGTTCCTCAGACTCTCTTTCTCTGGATAGCATTTACAATTCATAGAATTTATAGATCATTTTGACAGAATCTTCACCCCAATTTCCCTCCCACAGGTCTTTTCACCGCTTCATATTTCTGACTTGGGACTCTCGTAGGTGAATGCTGTTGACCTCCATTCTGCACTACATTACTGAGCTCTTTAATCAAGACTGGCCCAAAGGAAATAACTGTCTCAAACAGGAATATTTACTCAGTTTGCATTTCTGAAAGCAGAGTCTCTACCAGAGTGGAGTGTCAAATCCAAGTTAGTCAAGTTTTAATCATCCAGTACAAAGAAAACACTTTGCACTGGTCAGTACAAAGTATACTTAGTCAAAAACGTGACTAAGTATACTTTGTACTGACCAGTGCAAAGTGTACTTAGTCAAGTTTTTGACTAAGATGATTAAAACTTGGTCAAGTTTTAATCATCCAGTACAAAGAAAACACCTTAATCCCAGTAGAAGTGTTTTCAGCAGAATTCTGGATTATAAACCTCAAATTCTTTCACACGGTTTGAAACAGTAGTAGTATGAGACAGATAATTTTTGAAAAAAAAAAAAATCTCCCTTGTCTTCTCCCAGTACTCCCAGTGCTAAGTTCAGCAATACATGAAGCGATTTGAGTGATCGGGTTCTATATATGTGACTGCAAAGGTACTATCAATTTTTTTTTTCATTAACCATTTACACTGCATACATATTATCAATAACTCTCTCTTTCAGGGGAAAATCTTCTTGATTTTTTGCACATAACTGCTACAGTTAACTCTAAAAGTCAGTTTATAGAGCCCTTACTCATGAGTAGAGCACAGTTTAACGATGCCTGAGAGAGCCGAGTTCAGCTCAAATTTGTTATATACATAAAAAACATTTTTAAGGTCACAGTTCTCAAAAAAGTAGACCAATATTATGAATATTCTCATTTGTGTCTCAGCACAATGCCTGTCCCCCAAATTCTGAAGGATTTTGTTGCTCATTTAAGTGAATGTGTGCAGGTATTTATCTTCTGCATGCAGGACACCAGTCCTTGAGAAATGTTTCATATCCCTCAGTAGAAGAATGAAAGAACAAGACAAAGACAGAAGAATTACAACTTAGCAAGTAAAACTTAGTAATTACAATACCTGCAATTACAACTTAATAAAATGCAAAATGTACTGACTGGATTAATAAAATTGACATATAGAAATACAACAGAATCAAGAATTGTCCCTATAGATTTTTATGGAAGTTCCCCCAAAAGTGAAAACTTACAACAACTAACGAGAACATGGCTCAGTCTGGTCTGGCTAGCTCTAACAACAATCAATAAAAAGAATGTTTTTGGCTCGATAGTAAAAGTGGAAAACGTGTCCTCCTCTTTTTTCCCTTAGATCTGCATCTCTATAATTGCTTGCGAATTTGTTTTACATTTATCTGGTTTCAGCTTCCTGTAGATTACCTTTTCATTGCAGACAAGATAAAGTGCATGTGAAACATGATTAAAAACAAACAATGTTTCCCCACAGCCTTTACTCATCTGATTCGACGGACCTGAGTAAACATATAATGAGTTCCTTGTGTGTATGTTAAGCAAGAACATATTAAACAGGGAGACTGTTGAACTATGTGTTAAGGAATATAACATCAAAGTATATTTAAATAGACCTTCACTTCAACTATAGTAAATCCTCACAGACAGGAGCTGATCTGACTAACATTTAAACTGTGACTCACAGAAAACAGCTCTAGACTTAAAATAAAAAAAAAAATATATATATATATATTTTTTTACATCTATATATAGATGCAAAATAACCCTGCTGTCTTCCTTTTCATTGCATAAGTGACTCAAAGCTTCAAAATATTCAGTTTTGACACTAGTATAGATTTATATTTATATGAAATATTATAAAACAAACAAAGATAATTCTTTTTGAGTTTTTCATTGATATTACAGTTCAACAATTTGCTTTCTTTGTTTTATATCAGGGTGTATTTTACTAAAATATGGTTAGAAAATGAACAATATCTCAATTTAAAGATGTAACTTGTATAATAATTTATAAAGAAATTACATAACTACATGACATGACAAAATACCTACAGCTATTTCAATACTCTTATTGAGCTTCCTGTTTTTCTGTTAAGAAAACTTGAATCTTGAAAATGATCATTAAGCTTGAATGGAAAGATAAACTTGTATTTCCTATTAGGTCCTCCTCTCCCTCTGAGATTTGTGACAGACTTAGATTAGCTTTTGCACCAAATCAGAGTTTATCTTGTACATCCTGATAGCTAACAATGTTGTGCAAAAAGAGCACATGACATTTTCTCTCATTAATATCATGACTGTGTCAACTGAGCTAATGCTAGGTGACAGTGTTGAGGAAGATGCCTCCCCTTGACACGGAACCATTTTAAATCTCACATTTGAATTGATTGGATTCAGAGGAAACACGAATAAGATAAACCTCATAATCCCATTTTATGCATTCATTGGTTGAGAGAAGGAGAAGGGCAGTTCAATGACAAAAAATATTTTCCTTCTGTCTCTATAGGCGAGAATGATGTTGTGCTGGGGCAGCTGGGTGATGGATCGGAGGATGCCCCCTTCGTGCCTCTGGATTTTGAAGAGCCAACTCTTGAATTATGCAGCCCATGCACCCCCTGCACTCCTTGCAGCCCTTACTCCTTAGCGTCATCCATTGTGGTTCACATCTCAGAGGAAGAGCGGCATAAATATGAGGAAGAGATCCGCAAGCTGTACAAGCAGCTGGATGATAAGGTGACGACTGCAGCAAGAGGATTGTCTGGGAATGAATGCAGAGCTGATTACACACCTTGTGTGAGATGCAGTAACATGCATGCAGCTACACAGAGTACATTATACATGCATTATTTAGAAGAACATTTAAGGGGTGATTTATTTACAGTAGCAGCTATTAGTGAAGGATATCACTGAGGCAAAAAAGGTGTCATTTATTTTGAAAAGCTAAGTCTTAAATTAACATATTTTTCTTTCATTGCATTTTACAGTTTGTAGAGTCTAGTTTGAAGTTCAACACTTATGGTTTTCGCCAATATTTTTGAGTTAATTTATATTTTTTTCTTCCCTCTTGCACTTTTCTGTATAAAGTACATGATGTTTACATGTTGTTTTTTTCCGATATACATCCCATACTGTGCTAAACTCCTGAATTTAGTTCCTCTCTTTCACTTCTACAAAGTTTTCTTTCCAAGAAACCTGACTTCTAAAACAGCCTTGATCAAAACTTCATCAGGCTTTTTGAGTTAGGTCTTTTAAGTATTTTTCTTGTTTTTTACACTTACTGCTTCTCTCCCCACCATTTCACATATTCCTTTAGGAAGTCACCCAACTCTTTTTTATGATTTATTCTGAAATAAAAATGTCTCAAACTGAAGAGATTTGTTGTGTCTACACAAAACAGACATCCTATTTTGGCTCTTTGTGGTCTTAAAGATATGAAATTTCTGGCAATTTCTTTGCGTTAAATAATAAAAAACAATGCTTCTGAAAGTGACATTAATTATGCATCTTTCACTTTGTCTCAGGCCTTACTATTCAACCTTTAAGGTCTTCTTTTGCTCTTTTCTACCAACACTGTACCATTTGCTACAATGGTTAGTAACTTTGATAAAGCAAATTATATTGCTGAGAAAATCAGCATCACCTTTGAAGATTGCAAGAAAGTTTGGTTTCTTGGAAACAAGAACTAAAAGAAATTAGGAATGTCCAGTTCAGACGATCTCTGAACTTTGATACAAAGAAAAAACAACCAAACAGCCATGTGTTTCTAATATTACACTCTGTATTAAAAGGCTTCATTTTATTTTATTTATCCATAACACATCTAGAAACACTTTGTTTTTTAAATTACTTTTTAAAACCCAAGGCTGTATTTACAACTTTGAGCCCAAGTTGTAAATGCATGCTTGTGTTCACACACTGAGCCCAGAAGATTCTGGTGTACAGTCATAAAAACATACAAATTAACTGTTTCTATTCCACTGAAGGACGATGAGATCAACCACCAGAGCCAGATGGTAGAGAAGCTGAAGGAGCAGATGCTCGACCAAGAGGAGGTAAAAGATCTTGGTTTTTACATCCTTTCATCGGTTTGCTTTAAACGTCTCACAGTGGGCCGTTGTTTCTATGAGCATGCCAACGTGAATCACAGTTCAAGCAGAAGTCAGCTGTGACAGGGTTTACCATCCTGCCCTTGATATGAATGAGCTGGAAAAACAACACATTTCTGCTGCCAAAAAGGAGATAGAGTAAATGAGACTGAGGCTGCTGATCAGTAAGTATATTTATGCTAACTGGAGTTTAAAACATAACCTTTTTAAACTCCAGTGGAAACACAGATGAAAGGCTGCTGCTCGCCGTGAACTCCTTGGAGTTAATTTTTCTTCAATTACAAAATGTTTTTAAGTTAGTTGCTTTTTCAGCCAGTAAATTATTTTTTGCCAATAAGTAAAGAAGGAAATAACTTACGAGACATTTTCAGGGCTGGAACATTGATGACTAAATTTTGATTAATTAGTTACATAGATTCTAAAGATTTTAGAGCAACTAATCGCAAAGAAAGATTATTATTAGTGTGAATCTCATAGCTTTCTTTGCACAAATTGCTGCATCAATGCAACATAGCATGGAGAGGATCAGCCTTTAGGTCTCCTTAGGTGTTAAATTCAGGTTGCTTTGATGGCAGCCTTCTGCTCATCTGCATTGTTGGATCTGGTGTCTCACCTTCCTGCATCCCATAGATTCTTTTTAGGGTACAGGCCAGTTTTCTAGCTAATAAAAAACACCGAAACCACAATCATAAAACTGGCATTGGTACTTTTCCCCTGAGGGCCAAGTCCTGCTGGATAAGAAAAAAACGACAACTGTGTCTGTGGACACATCGGTGGAGCAACACCAGCAAATAACATGGCTCAGAAAATCATTACTTTGCTAACCTCATACTGTTGGCATTTTTAGGTTAGATAAGGACCAGTTTGGTGAAGCAGAAACTTTAATGAGTAAAAACAGAAACTTAGAGCTGTCAGTCCAGGAGTATCAAAACAAATCTGAAGATAAATAAAAGGCATCGGACCATCACAGGCTGAGACCCAGTAGGCTAACCAACATAGAACCAGAGGGGAAAACAGGGGAACTGGAGAATCTAGCAAGGAAAGAATGAGAAAGATAGTTAATATATTGAGAGGATTCCACTCAAAAAAAAAGTAGAATCCACATTTTCTAGATTTGGACATTTATGTCCCTTAAGAGCCCTACGGTGAGCTGAGTTGCCATAACTGTAGCTACCAAATCAGAAACTTTGCAGCATAATGACCATTTGTCCAAACAAAGGCTTTGAGCTTGTGTAAATATACTGAAAACTCAGGAGGAGCAGCATCTACATTTTATGACACATCATTCAGGGAGATGACTCTCAGTGGGCTGCAGCAGAATAGCAAAAGCTGGTGGCAAAATAAAATGACCTCTGTCTTTGTGCAGTGATATTCTGAGGTGAATACTTTAAATAGGAATAATTTGTTCACCTGCATTTCGTTGCAGTCTTGTAAAGACATTTATTTTTTCTAGAAGAAAGGCTGTTTTGTTTTGTTAAAAAGTAATCCTTTGCATTTTGTCTGTTTTATTTCTATATATATATATATATTTTCTTTTTTTTTCTTTTATGGAGCTCTTATATGTAGTTAAACCTCTTTACCTTTCAGCTTTTAGCTTCGTCCAGGGGAGACAGCGAGAAGGTGCAGTCAGAACTCGGCAGGCTGCAAGCGGAAAATGAGTCTGCTAAGACTGAGGTGAAGGAGGTGCTTCAGGCTCTGGAGGAGTTGGCTGTAAACTTCGACCAGAAAAGCCTGGAGGTCGAGGAGAAAAGCATGAAGAACAAGGTGCTGGCTGAAGAACTTGGAAAGAAGATGGTGAGTCTGAGTTTCTAATGGTGTTGTTGCAAGTATTTCATCCTGCAAAGTCGAAAAGGGATGTTGCGGGAATAAATCTGTCATGAAGTCACTTACTGAATATATATTGTGAAATTCCTGAATGAAGTTAAACAGATATTGAGGAAATGAAATTTCAAAAGTAAACAAAGACAAGAGATAAATTATGACACCAGCAACCATGAAACAATTTAAATTGAAAAACAAAAACACTCCTAAGAGTTAACATCCATCCTGGATATCTGAAAACGCTATCAAGTGCAACCAAAAAGGCCACTTACTGACTCTCCTGGACAGCCTGTTGATCAGTACAGCTATAGTCAACATGACATTTCTAATGGAGCTTCTTACTTTATTGAAGTAAAACAAAATTTAGATATTCACACAGACAGCTCTGTTTATAGAGACATTCCCTCACATGCAGTAAATGTCTGGTTTAAAAGTCTTAATCTTCTGAGGAAGGTCCCTAACAGAGTTAAATGATTTGAAACCACATGCATGCCAGCCATGGTAAGAGGCGGTAAACTTTTAAAATTATATTTTAGTTTATAATCAAAATTATAAACATTAAAATTATTATGATTAACCTGCTACAAAGCTCAAGTGAGCTTGATTTTTAGGTCTTGAACTACTCTTACTTTGGCATTTTCTGGTGGTGAAGTGAATTTAAGGCTTTCTCAATTATGGCCAGTGTTCAAGATCCAAAACGGTAAAGCAGCAGATACCACCACTACCATTTTTCAATGTACATGAAAAAGCTTTGGTAGCTCATCACTGCAGGAGCTGATGTATGTTTCAAGTTGATTTTAGTACATTTCTTTAACTTCATGGAAAAAAATGCTAAGAAAAACATAACAAGCAAATCACTTCTCTGATTTGTCTGGACTTTCAGCAATATGTGGTTGGCATAGTGATGTAAATCTGTCATAAGCCGTGAAATTAAAATAAATGCCTTATTTTCTAACTTACTCTTGGTTTTCAGTTTTTTAAAGCAATTTTTTACAAGTTAGAACAGCTGATTTTTTTTGTGAAATAGCTACATCACAGATAAACACATGTATAAAATAGAATAAAACATGAGACAAATGAAAGAAGACATTCAAAAGTATTTTCTTAGCAGGTTTAATGTGACTTAATTAAGATGAAAGTGTGGATTATAAAATAGGAAGGCACCTCAAGTGAAGAGCAAACATTAATGTCAATAGAGTGGTCCAGCAGAGGAAGCAAAGCCTTAATTCAGTTATTATGACCTACTTTGTGAACCGAGTGAACTCTTCGCCGGCGTGTTAAAGCCTCTTCAATATTTCATACTGTTTTACAGTCTGCCAGACGGCCATCACATCTATCCCTGACTTTCTCAGAAACCAATCCAAGAACTGATGAAAGGAGCTGACAACATAACGACACTGTGTGCAGTTTAGTTCAAACTCAGCTGGCACTGCAATTTGTCCCCAATCATTTCACTTAGCACAACTTCTCCTTTACACTGTGCTCTGTCGATACCTCTCAGCTGACAGGGAGCCTTCACAGGAACGTCTGCCAGCAGTCTGATAGATGAATACATGGCATAAAAATTACTTTACTTCACAGTGACAAAGCTTTTCCTCAGCTTCATTCCGCATCTATGGCTGAAATTTTGCTGCGCTGATATAAAAAGCATGACTTAGTGGCAAACCTCTGTCATTTGACCGTCTCTTTGGTTTTCTTCAGTTAAAACTCCTCTTTTGCTCTGCATGTGGCCATCGCTCAATGTCACTGAATTCATGCGCTCCTTGATGCATTCTTTCATCCATCTAGCCACTTAAGCTCTTTTCTATCAGTTTCATTTACTCTATCCATCACTTCAACAGACTTCTCTTGACTATCTTTTCATAAATCTTTCTTTAGATAAGCTGAATAGTTTTATTACCCTTTCCATCTTCATTCTTTTTATTTATTCATGAAGAAATAATCTGGGGTTAATGATTTACTGCCATGTGCTCATAAGTTGAAGTTTGCCTGGAGAGGTGACCTTTAAAGGATAACAACGTTGCGTTAATGGGGGAGATGAAGACTAAACAGCCGAGATTGTGGATTTTCACCATTTGCATGGTGATTGGTATAACATCGGGTTGAGTAGATGGCATGCTGCTTTTTAAAGGAGCATCGGCCTGTATAGATTCACAATATTTTGTTTAAGTCAAGTATGAATGGTATGCACCCACCTCGACTAAGTAGTGTGTAATTGGTAAATAAAGTCAGTTTATTTTTACTTACTCACACGCTTGTGTTGTAAGCTGCTAACAGCAACAAACCCTTTGCAGTAATTAATTGCTATAGATAGAAACACATAAATATATCTGGTATGTGTTTTTCATACAACTGAAGAGAGAGACTCCTCACCTCACAGCTTGTAAGCCGCCTAGTCGGCAGGCAGAAAAAGAGCAAGCAAAATGTGGTTGATAAAGCAATGCAAGACATTAACAACTGAATTTATTCAGAAAAAGATGGAAAAAAGTGAATGTGAGTCAGTGTATTTTGTAAACAGGAGGTACTCTTTCCATTGTATTAAGCAGAGATATGCCCTTGTTTTCACATGTGCTTATTCTTAGTTAAACCTGGTTCACATAATAAAATAATCATGCCAAGTTTTCACTTGATCTTTCCATTTCAACAATCTTATAAATGTCCCGATTATCATGATGACTCTTAAGATAATCTTAGGAAATATTTCTGCTGTCTGGTGTGTTAAGAGTGACCTTGTCTACTCAGAAGGAGTCCGTGAACGCTCTAATGTTAAATCGGGGATATTCAATATGTTGTGAGGTGTTCCCTGAGGACAAACATATCGCATGTTAAATGTGATGTGTAGAGAGTCAGAAAGTGAGGTGAAAAAATCACAGAGAGGAATCAAAGACAAAGATGACAAAACAACTGATGGTGCTAAAAAATAGTGCACAATCTGTCTCCATTGCATCTTACTTGTTGGTCATGTTTGTGAACTCTGAACTTATATTTGTTCTCATGAGATTTTGCTGAATTTGCTGTCTGACATTTGAATGTTCGAGAGTGTGTGTGTTTGTGTGGGGTGTGTTGTCTTTGATGAATGGCTCTGCACCACACATTGTTGGACCAAACCTTTTAAACCTATGATTAGTTATGTGTAGGGCCTCTCAAGGTATGAAAATCAACTGAGAATTTTAAAATCTTGCTGTACGAGCAAGGCATCAGGAACAATAATATATTTGAAAAAAATAATAGTTTATATTATTCAATTCAGTAAATAAAATAGATTAATTACAGTTTATTACTGATAGTTTAGACAAATTATGGTTTATAGTCAATGAAAACTTCAAAGTATATTTCTCAAAAATTTGAAAGTACTGTACATAACATCAGTAACAGTTATTTATTTTGAAAAATGATACAAAATAGCCATGTGATAACCTCCACACTGCTGGGGAGGAATGCTGAGACAGTTTTCTTGCAGACAGTCATTGAAGCGCCTCACAAAGTGGGAGCCAGAAAAGGTCAATGCTGAACAAGGTGGCTTTTCACAGACTGCTGTATCCAGGCATTATTAAATGAAAGCTGGCTGGAGAGAACAAGCATGGTAGAGAAAGGTCCACAAGTAACAAGGATAACAACAGCCTTAAGAGGATTGAGAAACAAAATCTATTCAAGAATTTTGTGGGAAGATTAACAAGGCCTAGAGTCAGAGTTTCAAGAGCTGCCTCACACAGACTAATCCAGGACATGTTGTCAACGCCGACATATAAGCTGGAAATTTTAGACCATTTCAAGTTTCCTTCCACTGACAAGCTTTATGGAAATTCAGATTTCATTTGCTAGAAGGACTCGGCGCCTTCCCATGCTGTCAAAAAGCACCAGTACCTGTTTTAATCATAATATTACTGTGTTTGATTAGTCTGCAAGCTGGCTTAAGCTGAACTGTGTCAAGAAGAAAGATGAGAGGAACCAGACTCAACAATACTGATGAGCTGAAGCTGTTATTAAAGCAACCAGGGCTTTATTGACACTGCAGCAGAGCCGGAGGCTGTAGAAAATCACAGGATGCAGAAATTTAAAAATAGCCCCAAACAAATATTGACTGTGTATACAGTATAGTGCACAACCAACATTTCTCTATTAAGTTTCTTTTTTCTTTCCTATATAATTCAGAAATTTTCTGGAAAAACTTACTGGTTCATTCTTATTACATTAGGTCATAATCATCATAATCAACATTTTGAAATACATAATTCTGTGACATAAGTTAAGTTTTGGTGCTATTATGAATCATGTAAATGATGTACAGTTCAAACGTGCAGTCATTTGCAGTTTCTTTGCTAATGTCAAGTGAAATCAGATCAGCTGTTGTTTGGATAGTTTAGTCCAGTCTTTGTTCTTCCTGATTAAATGCCAGTTATAAAAATGCACCTTATATAGAAAAAAAACAAAAAAAAACAACAACAACAATAAAACATGGAGGACCTTTTATTTGAGCCAGTTCAGATAATATCCTTCAGATTCACCCCAGACAGTTTTCCAACCCATCATAGGGCAACACAACCATACACAGAAATGCATGCTTATAAAATTATCTTACAAATAAATATCTGAAATGTGTGGTGTGAAATTGTATTCCACTACTATTTTCTGTTAAAATAAAAGGTTTAAAATTTTGTGTGCAATTTTACATCCACAATTATGCATTACTTTGTGTTGAGTTATTCTAAAAAAATCCCAGTGAAATACATGGACATTTGAAGTTGCTGTGTATCAAAATGAGGAAAAGGTGAAGGCTGAATATTTTTGCAATGAATGTTCTCTGCATTTAAAGTGTAGGACCAAGTGTTCTCTAAAGAGCTGGATATTGCATGAATACAGGGATATTTTCACACTTTCATGAATCATTTGAACTCACATAAATAATAAAACATCAGGTTTGCTGACAAACATTGCTGGCAATATTTCATTTTTTTCTGTATTTTAGGAATGAAGCATCTGTTTAACACTGCCTGGCAACGTTTGCTGTTTATGCTTGGCACATGGATATTTTTTGCATCTCAACAGATGGAGAAAGAGAGAGAGCACACCAGACTGATAAATGTTGGCATCAAGTGATAGCTAGGTTGTGTTTCACATATTCAAATACTTTTTTTTCTAAGTCAGGGAGGTTCAGGAGATGCTTGATGAAGGTGTTTGAATTCAATCTACCAGGAGAGTGAAGGAGATTCACATACAGAATCAGATTGAAGAGATTTATTTGCTTTCTTCAAACAACCCAAGCAAGATCCCTCAAACATGCAAACCTTCTGGTAAAGCAGATGAGTAGAAACTTTAATCACCAAATTCTAGAAAGTAAGAAGTATCTCACAGTTCAAAAACGCAAACTATATAAATCCTTATGACGACAACCTTGATCACATCAATCATATAACCATCTCACAGGTGCAGATCTAAAGTAATGAATTAACAGTATGCAAATAAGTGAAGGTTATATAAGAGCTTCTCTAAGGATGTAAATCCTTCTGCCTTCAAGTTAAATTAATGCAAATCTGCACTTCTTTAAGTTCTTTGAGAGCTGGAATAGAGATGAAATGTAGAAGATAGATAAAAGTTTAAAAAGGTAAACTTTAAAAAGTTCCTGTCTGTTTATGTTTTTCTTCAATGAAATCCTTTTTCTCAAGCACATGTCCTCTATTTGCACCCACTGCCTCCACATCCCTCGTCTCTTCCAACAGGCTCACCTCAGGGCTTTAGAGGCAGAACTGTCCCGCATCCAGGAGGTGAGCAGCCACCAAAGAAAACGCATCGCTGAGGTTCTCAACGGCCTCATGAGGGACCTGCGCGAGTTCAGCACTATAGTTGGAAGCCGGGAAATCAAGCTGGTGAGAAACAAAACGACCGTATTTATGGCTCAAATGAGGGCTTTTGCAAGATATGTTGAATCTTACTGCATTTAGAATACCATGTTATTGGCATCTCCATACAAAAATTATGTTCTTTAAGTTTGTGAAATGGAAGAGTAGATTTGAATTTGCTGAAGTACATACCTGTCCTGAATAGGTTTGTTTCCACATGCTGAGTCACCTTTTCAGTCGTGAGTAATCACTAGATCTTGCTACAGAAATTAATATAACGATGGGGCTGCTAACATGGACTTGATTTTTATTATAAAACAGAATATTTGAACTTCCTGTCTTTTTTATTGTGTTTCTTGAGGACAAAGTGTGTTAAAACTACAAATCTAAAGGCATTTTTGGTGGATTTTAAGAGAAAGTTGATAAATGGTTTTCAAAACTTTATATCAATGAAAATCTGAAAAGAGTCGAGTACATTGCCCTTTTACTCTAATGCCCTAAATAATAGACCTCAAAGGTCTGTCAGAAAATATTAGTCATTGCTTATCATGTGGAAGAAGCTACTCAAATTGACCTTACAGGAAAAACAGCAGAGGTACCTCTCAGAAAATTTGAATATTTAAAAAGTTACTCACTCATTTATATTTTTATTTGTAAAGCATTTTGAAAAACGTATGCATTTTCCTCCAATTCACAAGGATACTCTGTATTATGGTGGTTTGTCACATAAAATCCCTAAAATATAGATTTTAATTAATTGATGGTTATATAACATGACAAAATTATGTTTGTGGAAGTACGATTCAAACATGCTAAAATTATTTACAAAGAGCAATTTATGGACCTTTGCAGTAGAATCGTAGGATCTGAGATATTTAGATTGATGTGTACCGTTCTCTAATCCTATACACTCCACTCCTAACCTGCTGAGTCACAGCATCTACTAAATGATGCTCTTAATCAAATGTTTATGTGCAAAAGATGCCAGAAAAAGTCTTTCCTCTTCCCCCACTTCTTCCTATAATTTCCCAGCAGTATTTAAATTGTCACCACTCAATCTTGATAAAACGTCAACTCTGCTAGTTTTTCAACAGCCTCTCCTGTTGTGTGTCTTATTTATCTCCAGCCTGTGGAGATCACTGGTGCGATCGAGGAGGAGTTTACGGTGGCTCGGCTCTACATCAGCAAGATTAAGTCAGAGGTGAAGTCCATGGTGAAGCGCTGCCGACACCTGGAGAACCTCCAAACAGAATGCAGCCGAAAGATGGAGGAAACAAGCAGAGAGCTGTCGTCATGCCACCTCCTCATCTCACAGGTGCAGATCTAAAGTAATGAATCAGTTGTTGTTTGTTACCGAGGAAACAAAGAACATCCGGATGAGAAAAGAAGAGTGTCAGGCATAGAAATACTGTTACTGTGTTATTGTCAAAAAATGAGGAGAACAGATATTAGAACCTCAAATAGCACATTACCGATGATCATCGTCATTATCTTTCAAGCACACTCTTCTATCAGTTTAATTATCATTTAGCATAGTGGGCCATTGTGGGGACTAAATTACTATTGAAAGGCAATTCATGCTTTGTAGCATTTTTACTTGTTTGCGGAAATTTCAGATGCTTTTTAGATCTCACCCTTATTTGTGCATGTAGTCCTGATTCTAAAGTGTGGCATATTTTATATTCTGTCTGTGACTGAGGCTGCTTTCAGGCATCAGGAGGTAAATTTTTACTATCTTTGGTGTTTAAACTAAATTCCCTAATGACCGGGGCTCATAAATATTTAATGTCAGTACATTCATTCAGCTTAGAAAGAGAATTCTCATCTTTTGTGCAGGGTTCTCATGGGTAAAGGTTTGGGGTTTTCTATTCATCTTTAAACTTTGTGATTCATGTTGTGACTTTCAGCATGAGGCAAAGATTCGCTCTCTGATGGACTGCATGCAGACTGTGGAGCTCAAGAAGAGACGGCTGGAGGACAGCTATGATTCTCTGACTGAGGAGCTGGCCAACCTCAGAGCTCAAGGTGCAGCTGAGTATTACCTGATATTACTGATATTATGATACTTTTAAATAAAAAATATCATAAACATAAAACTTAAAATAAAGACAGAGCCTTCAGCTCTGTGGGGCTCAGAGTTGACCAACACGACCAGCATAAAATCCTGCTGGATTTTATTTCTACCATGCTAACTTACATTTGATTTTAAAAATTTTTATTATAGAGTTTCTCATTTTTAAAAAGCAATTACTACAATAACTAGTATAATTTTAGAAGTTAACTCTTTCAGGTTAAACACAACACAGACATAAAATTTTAATTTTGATTGTTTCCTGTCGCTGTTACAATGCGGAAGGAGTATAATGGCGGATTATACTCGGATATCAGAATCACCACGTTCCAAGTGAAAAAAACTGCCCTTTGTGTAAAATGCTGTAAAAATTGCAGAAATTAAATGGTTCCTTGCACTCCTGATGGTTTCTAGTTCACTAAATCAAACTGTATTTGGATGCATAAAATCCTTTATATATATATATATATATATATATATATATATATATTCACCTCTTATTCCTGAAAGTAGGTGTCCTGGTTGCTGATTACAACATTTGGCAAATTTTACTGCTTTTATAACTTGTAGGTATAATACAGTAAATTTGGTGAGTCATTCTGAAATGCATAATCTGGCTTTCTTGTCAAATGAAATGCAACTTAAAATCCAAAGATGGACATAAAATCTTTGATAAGCTGCTACTTTCACAACATCTTTAAAAACTCTAAGTAAGTCAAAATAGTGAAATAAAGTAAATGTGACTTAAGTTTGTGTAATGCTTATATTTTAACTAATCAACTTTTAATAAGTAATTTGGGAATTTGTTTTGTTTGACAAAGTGACCACTCTAATGTTAGAGAAATAGGAGAACATGCTGTTCAGCTGAAGTTGACCTATCAGGATATGTACAAAGAAACACCTACTCACCTAAACTAGGAGATATCTGCTAGCAGAAAAATAATCACAAAATGTATTTACAGAAACATCACTGCATCTGTACGGAGCCCTCTAGGGGACATGGGGAATTTTTTTTCTTTTGCGTTCCCTCGCAAAACTTTTGCGTTACCTCGCAAAACATTTGCGTTCCCTCGCAATACTTTTGCATTACCTCGCAATACTGTACTGGTCAGTTATGCAGCATAATTGAACACTGCAAGCCTTTCTTACGGTGGGCGCCATACTTTCTGCTTTAATATAAGGTTATGTGAGGTTTTTCCATGAACGTTAGTATCTTTTTGTGAAATATCTGAAGTTTTATATCTTTCTTTAAGATAGAAAGGCACCACAAACCTACGATATAAACAGAAACTTTCCGTAAGTAGGAAAGAAATAAAAATACATCCTAATTTGGACTATTTCTGAGTTATTATCGCGGGTAATAAATCATCTGACAGTTCTGATTGTGTCTCTGTTGTGTTCGTAGTCTGAATGGTTTAAAGAGCTGCTTTCAGTGCCGCTCCATCTTAGCCTTAACAGACATAAACATGCAGTAAAAAATAAATCGATTTTCAATCAGTGTTTTGCACCAAACAGTTAATAATAATAAACAAGTTTTCACTGAGGCTCTGTAAGAGCCATATGAATGAAATAAGTAATTATTGATATGACAGGAGCAGGAGGCTTTGACACTTAGGTGTGTCGACGTGGGAGTGACGTCACCAGGTATGAATGGGAAGGATACTGGCTTTGTGTGTATTAGGAAGCTGTGAGCGGGGCGGTCAGTCCTTGCAAAGTTTGGAGCCTGATCATCAAAATGGAATAAATCGATAAGTGTGACAGAACAAAGAAGAGGTTTGGAGTTGATTGATACACGGACAGATGAGATTCCCCGAGTTAACCCAGTGCGGCCCTTTACCATCATTAGTTTGTCGTGTTTTTAATAATAAAAACTTGTTAATAGTAAAAACTGTTTGGTGCAAAACACTGATTGAAAATCGATTTATTTTTTACTGCATGTTTATGTCTGTTAAGGCTAAGATGGAGCGGCACTGAAAGCAGCTCTTTAAACCATTCAGACTACGAACACAACAGAGACACAATCAGAACTGTCAGATGATTTATTACCCGCGATAATAACTCAGAAATAGTCCAAATATCTGAAGTTTTATATCTTTCTTTAGGATAGAAAGGCACCACAAACCTACGATATAAACAGAAACTTTCCGTAAGTAGGAAAGAAATAAAAATACATCCTAATTTGGACTATTTCTGAGTTATTATCGCGGGTAATAAATCATCTGACAGTTTTGATTGTGTCTCTGTTGTGTTCGTAGTCTGAATGGTTTAAAGAGCTGCTTTCAGTGCCGCTCCATCTCAGCCTTAACAGACATAAACATGCAGTAAAAAATAAATCGATTTTCAATCAGTGTTTTGCACCAAACAGTTTTTACTATTAACAAGTTTTTATTATTAAAAACACGACAAACTAATGATGGTAAAGGGCCGCACTGGGTTAACTCGGGGAATCTCATCTGTCCGTGTATCAATCAACTCCAAACCTCTTCTTTGTTCTGTCACACTTATCGATTTATTCCATTTTGATGATCAGGCTCCAAACTTTGCAAGGACTGACCGCCCCGCTCACAGCTTCCTAATACACACAAAGCCAGTATCCTTCCCATTCATACCTGGTGACGTCACTCCCACGTCGACACACCTAAGTGTCAAAGCCTCCTGCTCCTGTCATATCAATAATTACTTATTTCATTCATATGGCTCTTACAGAGCCTCAGTAAAAACTTGTTTATTATTATTAACTGTTTGGTGCAAAACACTGATTGAAAATCGATTTATTTTTTCCTGCATGTTTATGTCTGTTAAGGCTAAGATGGAGCGGCACTGAAAGCAGCTCTTTAAACCATTCAGACTACGAACACAACAGAGACACAATCAGAACTGTCAGATGATTTATTACCCGCGATAATAACTCAGAAATAGTCCAAATTAGGATGTATTTTTATTTCTTTCCTACTTACGGAAAGTTTCTGTTTATATCGTAGGTTTGTGGTGCCTTTCTATCTTAAAGAAAGATATAAAACTTCAGATATTTCACAAAAAGATACTAACGTTCATGGAAAAACCTCACATAACCTTATATTAAAGCAGAAAGTACGGCGCCCACCGTAAGAAAGGCTTGCAGTGTTCAATTATGCTGCATAACTGACCAGTACAGTATTGCGAGGTAACGCAAAAGCTTTTGCGAGGGAACGCAAAAGTATTGTGAGGGAACGCAAAAGAAAAAAAAATTCCCATGTCCCCTAGAGGGCTCCGTAGTACATCTGTATCCCGTAATATCTTGTTTTTTATCTGAACTATGTGGTGCAACAAGCCGTTAGCCACCCCCTCATAAAGAAATATCTCTAGTAAGATTGAATCACTTGGAAAAATAAAATTGTCTGTGTATGAAGTTTTTGAGAGCTCTTACATTTTTAAAGGATCGCTTTAAAAATATCTATGAAAAGATTTGATTTCAATCTGAAATGACATTTAGGATTTTCTTTCACCCGTCATAAAAAGCTACGGGGTGGCTGCCCAGACACTAATTTAATCTTCCATTTAGAGTCAAACTAGAGGAGATGGTTTATCAACTGTCTCACTGGTTTCTGCCAAGGCAGAAAGTAACTGCCATGGCTGCGGATGTGGAGTGGCACCGGCATTGTCTGAAGCCATGGCTCTGCTTTATTAGTTTGGTTAATGACTAGCTCATATCCTCCTTAATGATTTTGCCTCTAAACATGAAGTGTTTCTTTATGAGCAATGATGACTGGCTAAGCTGAACATGGCATTAAACCTTTGGCAATCCCCTGTTCATTCAGTATTTCTAATCTATCAGACTGTGAGCCATTTTTTAACACTGTTTACAGAGCAGAATAGTAGCTGAAGTAAACAAATATGGATCATAGCAAATGTAAATTACTCTCAATGTAAAGCCAGGAATCTGAGACAGGACTACCTCCAACAGTTATCAAATCTGCAGTTTCTGAAACGTTTACACCAACAATTTTACTGTTTACCACTTTTATTCCTCATTCTGATGCATTGCTTGAACTTAATCAAGTCATT
Organism: Xiphophorus couchianus; assembly: GCF_001444195.1. Lineage (NCBI taxonomy): Eukaryota > Metazoa > Chordata > Actinopteri > Cyprinodontiformes > Poeciliidae > Xiphophorus > Xiphophorus couchianus. The sequence goes on from NC_040247.1 coordinate 10,913,912, forward strand.
CACCACATCTAAATAATAAAAAGGACTAAGTTGCTGCCAGATGACTAGCTGCTATTTTTGTTAAAACACAATGGAACATGTTCACCTAATAAAGTGGAAGATTGGTGTATCTATGAACTCTGAACTGGTGGGTCTGACATTTAGTAAAAAATAGAAGTCAGACCCACTTCTGACTTCTATTGATCCCTAAATCAGGTGATTTCTCTCCTAAAAAACACCTTATTTAGGAGAAAAATCAGGTGAAATAAGACATATTACTAAGTCTGATCAAATAAAACATCTATTTATGATTAAAAAACATTACAAGGTGAATACACCAATGTTGCAAGAAGCAACAAATCTTTTATCCTGTAGGAATAAAACTTATCCCTGTTTGGTGTAAATATTAAACGATTTTGTTTGACATTCCATGTTTCTCCTGTGAAGGACGAAGGACCGCTCCAGTTTGCAGATCATGATAAATTGCAGACGGTTGCCAAAGTCAAACGTTAAGGTCAGCGTTCTGAAACAGTCAAAAGTAATCCCGCCTCAGCAAAATTAATGACCAGGAAACAACAAAACAATCTGTGTTTCGTGGCGACCAAGGTGAATTGTGGAGAAATCGACTTCCTGTTAAAAACTGTTGTTTGCTTCAGTGGAGCATTTTATTCTGTCATCATTTTTTTATGTTGTTGAGGACAAGAAAAATAAGGCTAAATAAACATTTCCCTTGTCCAGGACAAAAAGATTAATGGAACATTTGAAATTTGTGCAAGGCGCAGCTAGCTGCTGCTGCTACTCCCAGTGCTCTTACACAATTCACAAATCAGGCCAGAGGCAATGTAAGTCATTCTTTCTTTGGTTTCCCAGAGAAGTGAATTAAATAACCAGTGGGTTTAAGAACTTGTAAATTCATTTTGGTTGTACTCAATAAGCCAGGCAGACGGGGATAGAAGCAGTTGACAAACACAAAGTCCATGTTGATTGCATTGCCTGGAGCAAGGTGCAGAGCTCAGTGCTTTCATCATCAGACAACAGGGAGTCAATATCTGGTTGGCGTGACCCAAAGATTTAATTTACAGCTATATATTTTCCTAATGAAACCATGACTGATGTCAGCATGAGTATCCTTTAATGATTGGCTATCAGGTCACAGTGGGAATAAAACTGTTATGTGACTCACATTATCACCATGTCAACCTCCTTTCTTGCGTTTTCTTATATTTTCTAACACCCTTTCCTTTGTCATCTGATCTAAAATTGCTTGTTTCAGAAAGCATGTCACAGATGACCAATGGGGAGAACAGCACATCTCTCCAGAATCTGTCTGATATGAAGGTAACTATGACTACAGTAATAGCAATTTCATATATTATGCTTTTTATTATTACAGCACCACAGCTGTAATAATAAACACCTGCATTAGGTAAATGCAAGTGTTTACAAATTATTTTTTCTTGAGCCATGAATCCACACATCCTGGTGCATTCTTGTATTTCCCAGCACCGCAACAAATCAAATGATGAAGTCACTTCAGACAGAGGGAGAAAGGATTCCTTTGATTTCAGGGCAGTTTGAATCAATTTGACAAAAGATGGAAATTGTAATTGAATTTTTTTTTGTTTTTTTTTCAGTCCTGTTAGATATGGAAAGGCATCTGAATTATGAAAAAATATATGTATTTTTTACTGTGCTAACATGCACCTGGCCGATTTGGTCAATGGTCACTTTATTAGGTACACTTTGATAGTTCCAGGTTGGACACCTATTTACTTTCAAAACTGTCATAATTCTTCACATTATGAATTCAACGAAACGCAATCTTTTAAAAGTGATAGCATCACGATTTGTCAGCTGCACAACCTGGAATTTGATTTACATATACTCCAGGTTTGGAAATACACGAATAAAACTGAGTACAGAAAAAAAAATCTGTTTTTAAAGTTATATTCTCTGCTCCCCTGACAAAATTTTGCATCCATCCATCCTTAAGAAGGGCCCAGAATGGATGATGAACTTTGCTCATTTGATCCTGGAGCAGTGAGGAATTTTGTCATAAAAAACTTGTGGGAACCGTGGCTATAAAGCTGCTGTCTTACAGATGGAAAGCAATGGTGATTTTTTGCTTAGATCTGTATTCATGCGAGTGTTTTTGCCTCCGAGCTCCAGCTTTATTAGCTGAGTCCTAAATCAGTTTCAGTGGCAGTGTATTGACACTGGTTGTCCTGTGTTCAATGCCTAGAGAGCCTTTCAAGTTCACTTCTGCACAATGTGTGAAATTTCTTTTCCCCTGGTGTTTAGCTGTTTGCCCTTTCCTCCCACATCATGTTGCTCCCTTTCCTTTGTGAGGAAGACTTTGCTCTCACTTTATTGGTCTTTTTTCTTTCTTGTTGGTGACTCCTCAGAGAGCTCTGGAGGAACAGATGAAGTTGCACCGTGAAGCCCAAAGCAAGCAGCTTGGCCGCCTTCGAGACGAGATCAACGAGAAACAGAAGACCATTGATGAATTAACCGAGTTAGTACTTCTTTCAGTTTACTTTAATACGCATTAAATTTTCATTTTTACTCTTTTGACAACAAGACAAGAACATACAAAGGTGAACATAAGGTTTTTTGGGTTTTTTTTTACCAAATAATGTCCAGCATATTTAACATTGTTTTTTAAGACTGTTTTGCATCTCAGGCAGTACATTAAATGTTTTCTAAAACATGCAAATGAATATATAAAAAATAAAAAATAAATGCATTCTGAATTTCACAAAAAATGTAGAAATATAAATCCATACTTCCTTTTATCAACCGACTGTGTAGCTGAGGCATCATACCTGGAAGGGAAACTCAGACATCCAGATAGTGACATGCTCCCTAGTCTGAAGGGATGAACACGCACTTTAGTGTTAGTTCCTGGTCTGCTCTGGTGTTTTCCTGCAGTGGCATGTGCCTGGATGCCCTCCAATGCAACATCCGCATTACTGCAGGCACCCAAGAGTGCGCCTTATGTAACTAACCAGCTCAGATGACTTCTTAACAAGCAATGGAACAGCGGCTCTCCTCCAAGCTGCCCCCCTGGTTGATGGACCTCCTTAGTTTATAGGCGGCGCCCAACCATCCTACTGCTGAAGCTCATTTCAGCCATTTGCATCCTGGATCTATCTCTTTTCTCACCATGGCAGATAGAGGCATCATTTGCACCAGAGAAAGTTAGGTCCTAATCTATCTATCATCCTAACATCATCAACATGGAGGGAGGTGTCATCATTTTCTTTCTTTTTGAGCACCATTCATTTAGGATATAAAGACCTGACTTCAGCCTCTTCACTCTGGTGCAAACCACTCCAGTGCCTCATCTGCACAAAGCAAAGACGAGACCATAAGGTTCAATCCTAGGCACAAGCTGGACGTTGTGACAAAAATATTGGCACTTGGTTGTGGGTCAGGGACCCAAAACCAGTCCCCAAGAGCTATTACCCTGCAAATTTTAGTTTCATCCTTTCTGCAGCATATCCTAATCAAATGAATTAATTGCTACCTGGCCTCTGTGGAACTGAATGACTGTTTATAAAGGAAATCAGCCATTAGTTCAAGTTGGTAGGAGAAGGAGTGCATTTTAACCTTTTACCCAGATGCACCCACCTGTCCCTAAAAGGTATATCCACAGAACAGATGTGGGTCATTTACTACCAAAACAAACGAGTTATGACAATATTAATTAACAAATCTCTTTGGGTTTAACATCAGTCCCTGATATAAAATTGTTGAGGTTTTTATCCCATAGGTTTAAAGATTTGAAAATCTTAAAAAAAATAATTTTTTTGCATCTTCTTTCCCAAACCAACCTTCATTAATTAGAAGGCAAAATATTCAAACAGCATAGATTAAATAGTTTTAGCTGAATTCTCAGAAGATTTAAGCCATCGCTACAAGAGATAAAGATGTGGGTGGCAAACAAAGCTGTGGAGTAGGAAGACATTGGAGCTTAGCTGCTTCTACCAAACCTCCGCATGAAAAGCCACTAGTCTGACTCAGCCTAAATGTGAAAATAGCTGTCCCTTTAGGACCTGAAACTGACGGTGTACTATACCGAACATGACCGCCCAGAAGGAGCTGCAGACCCCATCAAATAACTGAAGCACACATCCCAACTGGCCTCAGAGTAACCCACTACCACCAAACGAAGAGATGTGAAGAAACACACATTTGGTACAGATCTGCTTATCCTGCTTTCACAGTCTGAATTTGGATAAGCAGCTTGGAATGGATTGATGGGTGTTATTGAGGCCAAACGGATGTGAAAGAGAAAAAAAAAGAGACTCCCTGCAGATCCTTTTATTAAAACAGGGGCAAGTTGGTGCAGATGTCTTTTTTTATGCGTTTCATATTTCAAAGATGAAAGGATTAGAGAAAGGAAATACCTTAAGATAAAAGGGGCATATTAAGATGTGCAAAAAAGTTTACTGGTAAATATTTTTAATATTGAGAAGGGAATTTTAGTAGTTTAATGTTGACCTGATTCTATGCAGAGGCCAATCAATCAGCCCATTTGTGCCCGTCAAGGGTATGAAGCACTGCTGTGAATTTTAATCTTTCCACCACCACCAAAAACTCATTTTTGCTGGTTATCACGAAACTGAGGCCAGAAGTGCCTCAGACCATGACCAGAGCAGTTATTTTCTCATTTGAAGTAAAGACATGTGGCAACACCAAGCAAAATGTTTTACCTTAAGATGGTCAAGGAATATCTTGGAAGAGATGCACTGCATTTCAGATCTCTTCAGTGTTTGCCTGTTTGTCTCTCTTAAATCCTTGAAATAACTAAATTTATTTTAACATCAGACAAAGATAACTTTGTTAAATACAAAACAGTTGTCATATGAACGTTTAATTCATCAAAAGAAGAAAGTAGGTTCTTATGTTAAAAAGTAATTGTTCTCCAAACTTAATAGTTTGTAGTTGGAAGTGCCACTCTTGGTACCAGTCACTGTTGACTGAACAAAGCAGTCCCATATCATCACTCTACCTCACTATGTTTGAAAAAGCATAACCTTTTCCTGAACTGTTGTTAGTACATTTAATATAACAGGACACACAGGAAACAGTTCTACATTTATTCCTTAAGTCCACTGAATATTTTCCTACAAGCATTAATGATCATGAGGATATTTTTGGCAATAATTGCATCTTTTTTTTTTCTTTTGGTCAGTAGCGGTTTTGAACTTTCCCACTGATGACCTTCTTGCCCAGTCGTTTCCATATTGTTGAGTCATAGAAGCTAACATTAATTGATGCGTTTGAGGTCTGCAATGCGTAAGATACTGTTGTAGGTTCTTTTAAGGCCTCTGTTATGCTCTTTGAAACTTACTTCTGTGAAGCATCACTGCCGTTCCATGTTTTCTCCATCTGTGGAAATTAGTTCCGTTTATGGTTCATTGGGGTCCCAAATCTTTAGAAATATCTTTCTAACCTTGAAGCTTAATAGATATTTTTCTTCTTGACTTTTTTTTAGATTGGGGCATAAAATGTATTTTTAAAATTTTTGTTAGATCTTTTAGCCTTCTTCAAATTGTCAGATGGGTTCTACATAAATGATTTATTGTTTCTCCAGATCTGGCAGTGATCAGGCTGGGTATAGTTGAACTAAAAATCTCGATAATTCATGATTTAACAAATGTGTCAATACTTTTTCATATGAGACCAATCAGCATGTTAAAACTTTTGTTTTTTTTGTTTTACTATGGCTATCTTTGTCTTATCATAAATGTATTTGATCTAAGAAGCTAATTGCAGCAAGAAAGTGAAATAAGTCTGTAAAGAGGTAAATACATTTTCACAGCACTGTAGGTAACATTAAAATATGAGAATTACTTTGCTGCAGCACAGCGTGATGCAGAGAAGTAGAGGAAAGTAACTCCCATGTGTGAGCTATAATACAGTTTCTGTATCTGCTTTCTATTCTGGAAAAGCTGTTAAAGCACAAAGCATCAGTTTGCCGGCCCTGACCTGATCGGTTTTCAACTTTTTCAGCTGGAATCAGAAGCAGCAGCTGGAGTTGGAGCAACTGCATGGTGACTTTGAATGTCTCAGAAGTCGGGAGCATCACAAGAGCCGGCAGCTGGAGGAACTGACGTGAGTCTCTTCTTTACTGTTCTGGCCGTCTTTCAGACACCTCGCCATATGGAGTCCTGGAGGCAAGCTGCCTCTTTAGATTCCCATCTTCCTGTTTTTTTTCTTTTTCATTTGTCTTTTGTTTTCCCTATTTTTTACCTAGCCACTCTACAGCTCTGTCAGTCTTTTTATAGTGGATGATTCTAGCAGCGTACATTTTTTGCACCATTTTCTTGCATTTCGTCCATCTTCCTGTCCAACCCATTTTGCATCTCCATTAAAGTTCCTATTAATAAGGTAGCAGCTGGTTGTAAAGGGTCCCTTTCTACATTGACCTTTGCAGCATATTGCATCAGATGGCAGATGGGCAACACCCCCATGAGTGTAGCAGCCGGTCTATGCTCCCTTTGTTCTCCAGTCATGAATTATTCTGATCTGAATGAGGTAATCATTTGGGTAAAGACAAGTTCAGTTTTCAGATGTTCTGTCTGGTCATCTTCCTGTCTATGTATAGATTTCTCTGCGAACGGCATGAGCAGTCAAAGCAGGACCTGAAAGGACTGGAGGAGACTGTTGTAAGTCATTATTTACTGTCACGATGTGACCTTCAGGAGCTGCCAATCCAATTACAGCTCCACTAAACAGCTAATTTACTCATTTCCTCCTTCTGTAGGCCCGTGAACTCTACAGCCTGCACAACCTCCGCAAGCTCTTTGTTCAAGACCTCACGACTCAAGTCAGAAAGGTAAGGCTAACAAGACCAAACAGTCTTTAAAGTCCTGACAATCCAACATTTTCAAAAGCAGCAATTTCTGTAATGCAGTTTTGACAGATGTTTCTTTTTTTTTTATTTTGACAGAGTACAGAGCTTGAACCTAATGATACCGGGGGATTTATCACTCAAAAACAAAAGATTTATTTTCTTGAAAACAACTTGGAGCAACTTAGTAAAGTTCACAAACAGGTAACACAAGTGAGAGATTTGAGAAAACACAAACCATTTCACTACAGAGTTTCCTGACTGACCCCAGGAAGCTGGTTCAGTCAGCAATGCAACGGAAGAAAAGTTTAGATCAACAAATAGCCGTGTGCAAAAACGACCCAGTTATAATGTAGATCCAATTGAGAATCTGTGGCAGAACTTGAACATTATTGTTTATAGACACTATTCAGTCAATCCTGCCTAAGACTTAAGTTTTATAATTGACTACTACTCTATTGCCATTTGGGTTTAAGGGATGAACTGGGGTGAACTGTTGAATTCTGCTATACTGTAAGTAAAAGCAACATTTGCGCCATCAATCTTCAGCATAATTAAACAGAGCAAATTAGGTGTTAAAAGTTATAAATTTTAGAAAAAAACAAACAGTAAGATAAAATTAGGATTTGAAAATCTGTCTTTGTACACAAACACAGAACAAATAGACATACACACGCAAACTCACTTCCCATCTTTAATATTCCTAAATGGACCGTTGCAGAACACTAAGTGGTGATCCGCTAAACGCTTTGCAGACTGGCAGAATATTTTGAGGCCGGCAGATTGGTATGAGCTGCACTGCAGCAGTTTGTCAGGCTGAAAACCAATCCCGAGGATACTGCTGGGGGTCTCAATCCCATCCGCTACCTGCTGGCACAGTGCAGATGGAAAAAAAAAAGCTATGGTCGTAAATCAGCAAGCTCCCCAAGGAGCATGATAAGACTTTCAAAGAGTGTGGGACAGTGGTGGATTTAATCATCCATCTGTCTGTCTAGCTGATTTCTCTTACAACATTCCTTAGCTCCTGTGGGAGTTTCTGCTCTGTTTGTCTTTGTTTTCTTTTAAAATGATTCACAGCCAACCAATAAACTCCTACAGCTGAGCATAAGGTCAATTAACTGACTTCTTAGATGTTTTGCCTGTTGGCCAAGTTTGCTTGCATGTAAAACCTCCTAATTCAGAATCTCTGCAGGATGGAGATTAGGTTGCATGATCACGTTCTGGCAGAGTGTCACTGTTTAAAGGTTCGGTCATTATCTTTCCCCAAAGAAACCTGCATAGAGCAGCAGTTAAGGTGCAGAACAATATCCACATAGATTTTGCTTCATGAGGTTAAACAACTATCATCTGTTTTACCTCACTGTTGTTTGTTACACTGTTTTATGAAGAAGTTGTTAAAGCTGAAGTATGGCCTTTAAAAGATGACCATATTCCATAAACAGTTATACTTTTAAATTAAAATTAATTAATCTGTTGAAAATAAATTAACTACCAAGCATAGCGTCATGATTGTTTGTTTTATAAATAAATGATCTGCCCGTCACAATCACTGGTAAATAAATTGTAAAAGGCACTAAAGTAGATTCACATAAAGACTTGCTGTATTTTAATTGTTTTTGTCAAAATAGTTTCCACACTGTTAGAAAACTAATGCCACTTATTGATACCTTTAACACGCAATAGACACTCCATGGCAACCAGTTGTTTGAAAGCCATGCCAATAAAAAGCCTTTATTTAATTTATTCACATTTACTGTGAACTTGACTAGAACCTCAATTTGAAATGACACTAAAGTTTAGCTTTCAGTAAAGTACACTTCTAGTGTGTTTGAAAATCAAAGGATGATTTTGTGAGGACAAATAGTACCTAGTGTTAGGAACAGTGAAAGATCTGTGATTCTGTGGGCCTATTTTTATTTATTTATTTTTTTTGGAAGATTGAAAATCCTGTTTGAGGACATTTTATGTGGAATCTTTGACATATGAAGAGTTTAAAATAAAAATTATTTTGCAAGATAATGATCCTATAGCCAGTCCAACAGAGCAATAGTTCAACAGATAAAAAAAACAACCTTCCTTCATCAGAATCCCATCCTGGGATCTAATTGATATTTTAAAAACCCTGTGGAGTGAGCTGAAGAATAAAGAGTAAATTTAATTGATACTCAGAGAAATTGTGAAGAAAGGATCCCAGTCTCTGTATCCTCCAACCTTGTAAAATACTACAGAGGAAGATGAAATACTGTCCAGTTCATAAAGGGGGCTTGTATAAAATATATACATTTAAAGGGTAGCTATAAATGTGGCTGTGAAGTTGCTGAAATGTGATTTTTCTGCTGTGGAAACGTTTCCTCACGAAATAAAATGAACTTTTACTGTAAGATTGAGCTGCTGAAAGACAAGAATAACCTATTTCCAGTTATTTAACAAGTTCATCCTAAATTTAAATTTCTCTACACTACTTTGCATGTCATGTTAGGAAGCACCGATTTATGATGTCTTCCTTTACTCATAAAATATCAATTGAGCTAAAAAGTAAAAATATTGTGGTCAAATAATTAAAATCCTGTTTAATTCTTTGTATTTAAAACCTTGTTGAAAAGGATGGAGCATTGTTCAGAGCAGCATGTTGTCAACGAAGCATGGTTTACTTTCACAAGTTCATAATCATAATATTGTTACTCTAATCAAAAAGTTGAACAGGTTTTAAAGATTCTGTCATCTTAAAGATCAAATCAACTCCATTGTGAGCTCTACCTCACAGAGAAAGGCAAGATTACCAACCCTGACATTGTCAGTCCGAGTGTGGTTAATTTTTTGACATGGGTTACAGCTGGTACGCGACAACGCAGATCTTCGCTGTGAGCTTCCAAAACTGGAGAAACGTCTCCGCTCTACCGCCGAGCGAGTTAAAGCACTGGAGGGCGCGTTGAAGGAGGCGAAGGAGGGCGCCATGAAGGACCGTCAGCGCTACCAGCAGGAGGTGGAGCGAATCAAGGATGTGATGAGGCGCAATCCTTTCCGCCGCCCCCACGCTGCACAGATAGGTAACATGAACACCTTATTCACATCCATGAAATGACCCAGACTTTTCACTATGTCTTGTTGCTAACCTTCTGCTCCAAATAGTTTTTGTGTGGCGTGCTGCATTTCAGTAAATGTGCCCAAAAGGAACTAAATCTTCCTTTAAAACTATGCGCGGAATATCCTGTAGTTATATTTATATGTAACATGTATAAATAACATAAAAGACAGCTGCATGTGAAAATAAATTTGATACATTTAAACTTTATGTAGACTACTGATTCATATTTTGTATTTAAATATTTTGTATATTGCGAGTCTCTATACTGCCAAAGTCATGTATTATCTAAAAAACTCTCCTGTGCCGTTCCTAAGGGACTGGGAGAATTACTGAGCTAGAAATTAAATCACACTGCTGCAGCTAATATTTCTTTAAACTTGGTATTGGACTAAATTATGCATTAACAATTTTTTGGTCTTCAGGCTGACAATTATCAGTCCCATTTATCAAAGTTATTGCTTAGTGTAGCTTATTACAGCAGCAGTGCTGTTTAGTACTCAAATTCATATATTTATTTAAATCTTTTTATATTTATAACCCAAGAGTATCATGGAAGTGTCATGAAGGTTGACTATTATAATAATAGGAGAACACACAATGGAAATCATCCATAATTTCATATATAACCCATATTAATTAATTTTATAGGAAGTTAACATTATACAGATTATTACTAAAATACAGTCTTATTTCCCTTATAGTCTTATTTTCTTTATACGGTCAGTTTTCCTTTGGTCCCTAACATTTAATTTCTCTCACCTCTGGTCGTCCGCCGCCTTTCCATGGCACTGAGAAGAATTGATAACCTTGCTGCAACTATCCCTTTTTATGTCCCTGCTGTGGCTTCCTCACAAACAACATTCCCAGTATGCTTCAGTTCCACTCGTTTGTCATCTCTCTCTTTCCTTTTCTAGATCACTTTTATGTTGCATGTGTGAGTGCGGTGCAGCACTTTTTGCTGAAAGTGGCTCTGAAACCAATCTGGTTTGGTAGTCAGGAAACAGATGTACTTTAAAAACACATTTAGCAGAAGAAGCTAGATTATGAGATATTTATGTTTACCAAACTGAACAGTAGGCTCTGCTGTTTGAGTTTTATAGGTTCCACAGACATGTGGCAATAATTGAAAAGTAGAAAACATCTAAGCTTGAAGAGGTTTAGCACTTACTGAAATATTCCCTCATGACAGGATTTGCACTGTATGCATTTAAACAGGAAAGCTGAAGCTTAGAAAAGGAGTATAATTTATTTTAATCACCAGCTCCCATCTTGAGCGGTTCAACCAAAGATAATTGCAGTGAAATAATGAGAGGCACGCATGGCTCTGCTATGAGAAAACAAGATATTGATTTATGTGAGAGGTCTTAAAATGATGGTTTTCATTACAGGATTATTCCAAGTCAATTAAGAATAACCGAGAAGTTCTAAATTAACACATTCACAGCTTTCTAGAGACATTAAAAACTTTTAGGAAACTAAATTTGTCTTTAGGTTTTCTTAATGAATGCTGCAATCTGTGCATCAGTCCTCTGTTATTGCTTGCAGCCAAGCCTGTGCGTCCCGGCCACTACCCACTCTATCCTCCCATCAACCACTTCTTCATCCGGGGCTACAGCGAAAACCCTGTTGCTTTCTGCAATGCCGGTTTCCAGAACAAAAACAACCAACCAGCAGCTCCCGTGGATGCTCCCCCAGTACATGACGCCGAGGCCAGATTACCTAAGGATGAGTCCAACCAGAACAGCTCTGCAGAACTACTCGACCCACAAAGTGACGACGACGGCGACACTCAGAATAATATGTGAGTAATCTCTATTTCCCATTTTATAACTAGTTTTTTAAACTCTGACATTGTGGTTTGAACCTATAATATTAGCTCAAGATTTCATTTGTTTAACTTTATAAGTCCTTCAGCTTTGTAGTGGTGAAGTTGCAATGATAACCTTTCAGTAATAAGCACAATTACAGGTTCTGAACACTGTACTAAAAATATTTTATATCTTTACAAGCAAATGACTTTCTTTATTTAACTGTTAAGTACAAGTTAAAAGTTGGATGTACACTTATAGAGAGGCAAATATTTCCAAACTGAAAAGTGAATGAGATTTAGATGCAGCCCAACGATATTTATGTAAATTTATGTACATCATAACAAGAACAAATTGGTTTGGATTCTGAAACACAAAGGCTGTCATCAAGACGACATCTTAGAAAATACCAGTTGCTGCACTCCATGTACTTTTTATGTAAGAGAAAAAGAAGGGGAAATAATAATCTGCTGCTGTGGGGATTATGTCTATCTCATGTATAAGTAAATAATTAAATCAAAACCAATATTAAATCAAAAAGATGCCTCAATGGTGTTAAAAATTCAATACTTTTTATATTCAGACTGAAATCTGAATCACTGGAACTTTCAAACATATTGTGTTTTATACAGGCTTACCAAACAAAAGTTAAAACAAATGTACTTAATCCTTGCTTTTTGTTGCATTGAGGATTGGGATTATTTTATCTGACAATTTACCACTTCATGTATGACATGCAGTTGTAAAGATTAGAAGTGTGCACACATTTTACAATCCCATATGCTTTTTGGAATGAATCAAAACATTCAACTCACTTAATGGTCTAGACATCATTCTTAATGTGGTTCTGATGTGATGTAGTCAGCTGGTTGCTTGAAGCTCTCTCTGAGGAACATTTTATTCATTTTTCTCTTTGATTACATCTGCATCTCCTGTGTTTGTGGTTGAAGAGAGAACAGCTGTGATTTGATGCAAATTAGTCACAGCTGCTGGACTTGACAGACATGTTTGCGTCATGAACCAAATGAAGGGTTAATAAAATTGCTGTCTTTGTGAATTGCTACAAAAATGTTGAGACTGTAACTTCTTTTCTTATGACAATAGAAATTCACTTTGGAACCAACAGCCTTAAGCTCAACTTTCCAGAGAGAAATTCTGCTTTATTTATTGTTCACATAACTTTCTACTGCCCAGAGGGTGTTGACTTCAAATAATACAAATGATTCATTTAATAGCTATGACCAGTTTTTCTTATTTGTTGTTTAATCTGAAGATAAATACAAAGATTTTGTAACATATTTAACATAATTCCCTGTTTTGTTTCTTTTAGGCTTTCAGCTGAACCAGTAAGCAAAGCAGAGAAATCTTCAGAAATGCTTGATTCAGAAAACGGTGAGCCTCCTACAAGTAAATCCTGCTAAAGCTATAAGTAACCCTGATCAGCAGGGGCTCAATTCACATAAATTTATGAGTGTAATTTCCTTATAACCATTATGCCCTCATACCAGCCATTAAGTTCAGATGTTGTTTTATAAACTCTTAGAAAGAGCAGACTGTTAAAACAGTTAACGGAAACTGTCCTGCTGCGGTTCATCTGGTTTTTATTTCTTATTTCTGAGGTGATAGGCAGATTTTAACTTGATGTGAATTTTGGAGGTTTCCACAATGTAGGTCAGAGTCATAAAGTTTCTACATTCTTACAAGATCCAGACTGTCATGTTTTAGGGTTTGCCCAGAGAATGTGCAGCCAACTGTGAGATCCTCCTGCTGCCTGAAGATTTTGTCCATCTTCATCTTCGTGTTTGTGTTCGTGTGTTATCAGCGGCAGACTCTGGGGGAGACAGATTAGGCTTGCAGTGTCATTACTCAGAGAAGCCGTCAGACAAGCTGGAGGACCAATTCAGCCTCTGACCCAGTCATGACAGTAGTTTGAGTTGTGCAACAACATCACACCACTTTGATTCACTGGGAATATCAATAAAAGTCACAAATGGTGTTGGGATCACTTCATCAACATGCTGCAAGTGTTTATGCATTTCATTAAACATCAGACCTGATCACTGTTCTGCAGAGAATCCTTCAGGGATCTAATCACCATGGATTTAGTTTGTGCTGCTTGGAAGTAGCAGTGATGTTTTTTGTTTGTTTTTTTTTCTTTATTTTTATTACCACAGTAGTTTGTATTCTGTTCAATTTATTTACCAGGTTAAACCTCTAAGGCTGCAGTCCGTCTTTCCCCTCTAGTAATTTCCACTCTGGTACTTCAGTGTGATGAATTTCAATAAGAGCTTGTGGGAAAATGTGGCCAAATAGCTCCACAAGGCTTCAACCCCAAGTTTTTCTCCTGCTTTTTTCTCATCTCTATGATGGAGCCTTGAAAGGTGATTTGCTCTGACAGCAGAAGATTTTTAGTACTTCTCACAATGCTTCTGTTTTGTATTTTTCTTCCTGAATATAAAGCCAGTGAAGCATGAGATCTGATTAAATTATTCACTAATTAAATCAACTTCCCTTTGTCCATCACGGGGAAGTTACGCTCAGTCTTTCTGCATCCCGAGCAACAGTCAAAGCTCTTTGTTACGTTCAGTTGTCGATATGTGTGTCAGGCAGCCAAGGGAAAGTTTTGTGAAATCAATTCTTGTCAGGAAGGCTCAATGGTAGATTACTGGATTTAGTAATAAACTGGTTGCCAGCACTGAGAAGCACCTGGAAAATGGATTTAGCTCAACAAACTGCACAGAGGATAAATATGGTCAGGAAAAAACCCTCCATTTTCTATGTAAACGCTGCTCTGCTGCACTGATTGTCTACCAGTAATGGCAGCTTTTAAGAAGGATGTGCTTTTAATGAACATTTTAATGAAATTATGCTTTTGGAACCTGGATGGTTTCTGATATTTACTGTACAAAAAGAAATACTGACAGCAGTGACTCTCCTCTTGTTCAGCCAGATCCAACGAAAGCAATGAATGAAAACAACCAGGAATCACATTAGCATTCATCTTCATCTGCTCTGTGCTTAAGCTTGTATTTGCTTTTTGGTTAAATTCAGACATTAAGTCAGACCCACATTAACTAGAGGTCTGTTGTGCAGCTGAGTCAATTTTATAGCTTTTTGTTCAGAAAAGGGTTCTCATTCCATTTATATTCATAGTCTCTGTCCTGAAGTTTCATTCTAATCCTTTTTATAATTTGCATAGCCATAATGACAGGAAGACCTAAACTGTGCAGAAATATATTAAAAATGTGATGCTCTTGCCTCTTTTCATTTGTTTTTCTTGAGAAAAACTTGTGTTTTATTGTTTTGTTGTTGTTATATAAACAAAATAACAGAAGAAAAATGTAGCTTTTTAACTGGTAATGAATAATATGAGTGAAAGAATTATGGAAAATTCTGAATGATGATTCTAATTAGTTTTTTGAGTATGATTTTAGTGTTTAAACAACCTTAAAAAGGCACATATATTCATACAATCTTTCCTCTTTCAGCTGTGTTCGGACTGCTACCTATTGATTAACACATTTTGATGAGAACTGAAAAATATGTAAATAATATTGCAAAATACAATGGCAAGAACAATGAAAGAGAAAAAGATGCAGTCAGTTACATTTTGAACTGGGATAACTTCTGGCATCAGGGCGTAACACAATATCTCTCAAAAGCAAAAGTACTGAGATAAAACTCTATAGCCAGAATATTAGTTCATATTGTTAAAATATACCTCACAATTTATCTTTTGTGGAAGTGAGATATGTTTTCAGAGCACAGTAGCTTGGGGACCTAACAAACTGACACCATATAAAAGGATTTAAAAGTGATAGAAGAGATGGATTGCTACTTACCACTTAGATTTTGTCAGCCATCAAACAGATTTAGCAATTTCTGGATGGGTGTCAGCTCTCTCATTTATGCAGATACCTCTCACCAGATTACTTTCTATTTGTGAGCCATTCAGTTATGGGAAAGCCTGACTTTTCACGACATGATCAGTCTGCATTTTTCTCATGGTGGTTTAAATGTACCACAGAAATATAGGTTCAATGTTGATATTCTGAACACACTATCACCTCACACAGTTCATCTAAAGGTAGTTTGTTTTTTCGCAAGAACATGTTTGTTTAGTTCTTAAAAGTAAACTTCCACTCACTACAAGAATAGCTAATACTTATTCAATTTGGAAAACAATGCTGGTTGTGACTTATTTATGTTTCATAGTTTCTAAAATGCTGTGATTCTTGCTTTAAAATGCATTATTTGCACTTTATCCAGAAGTAGAATAAAACCATTTGTCCTGGGTAACGTGTTTTTAATTCTATAAACTTAAAGTAAAGTCTTGCTGCAGCCTTAATTGCCATGATGTTTTATGCAGCTGCTTGTTCCAAAGTGACTAATCTTCAGTGGCTCTCAGATGTAATATTTAAGTCTATGTGTGTCTTTTGTAACCCCACTTCCTCCAAGTCATAACACCACCAAACCCCATTCACTGTGCACCTGTCTGTGTCCTTATGCACTGTTTCTGTCCACAGGAAACACCACAGATTTCAATGACAACAGGTAAGACTATGGTGAACCCAGTTTGTCTTCATGTTCTGATTCCACTTGTACATTAAGAACATGCAATATATCAGCTCTGAAATGCCTTCCTCACCGTTGCATCTCCCTGCTCCATTGCTGCCCCCTTGCTGCGGACACTGCTACTGCTGCTGCAACGCCCTGTGATCCTGGTGTGTGTGCATCTGTGTATGTGTGTGGTGGTTAGCATGTGTCTGAATGTGAATTCTGTGCCCAGAACTGATGTCTGCGACAATCAGGATGCAGCCAAACTCTACAAGTTGCAGAATGAGGCTTCAGCCAGCTAAGGTAAGAATAAAGTATGTGATATCAAAGAACAGTGTTCATATGCAAACAATAGATCAGAAATTAATGAAGAAAATGTTAGAGCTATTCAGCACAGGGTTTTAAATCTTTAATATCAAATCTTGTACATCTTATGTCTGCAAACTGCAGCTGCATTAATTTGGCCTGCAGGACGTTTGCATGGATTTCACTGGTACCACTCAGTGGCACATTCTTTAATTAATGGTATATTTCTTTGCAAACCCTAGGTTGGCTGGCAAAATAAGCTCTTGGGAATTAATTAAAACTGTAAGCCGATAATTAAACATCACCTAAAAATGCAGGCTGGAACTATGTGGGAATGTTCTTCTGTCATGTATAATTTCAGATTGCCAGCTCTTATAGAAATTAATGGTGCCAGCATAAATATCTTAGTTTGGAACTATTGCTGTTTTATGAAGAATAACATTGCCTTTGTAGGATCCAGATGGATTTTTGCCAGCTGCAAGAGACAGAGACAAAAAATAAGTTAGGGTACTTTGAGATACTTTGCAAAAAAATAAAAATAAAAATATTAAGAAGACAGATGTCATCATAAAGTTTTAGATTATTTCTTAGTCGCAGTCCAGTTATACAGAAGTATTTCATAGTGAACGTTAAGAGTGGCAGTTACATTCTCTTTTGTTCAGAGCTTATTTTTTAATCCTGGTACCAATCTGCAGATGATTTCTGCTCAACTGGCCCAAGACTGTATGAGGCCCAGAGCAGAACTCCACTTCCTGTTAAGATCATAACCCATCAGCCAACACAAGCCAAATAACATATTTTTAGAGATCATGTTTGCTTGCATGTTCTGAATACAACAGTTGTAGATTTATGGCTTGCTAGTTACTAAATAAACTGAAGTTATCACAGTGTGTCTTGGTTGACCCCGAAATTGTTCAGACTATTTGGTAAATTAAATTTACAAATAGTAAATGAACTGGAAACTGTGTTTCCGGTGCATTTACTTAGTGCATTTACTAGTGCACAGTTTCAATCCGGATACAAGAGAAAGAGTCACTTCTTTAAAAGGCGTGTATTATAAAAATTCAACTTATTTGAGCTTTATTTTATATATGTTATAATGTTATTCTCTCATTAAAAACATACATGCAGCATTGCTTGACTTATTCATGCATAGTTGAGGAATCTCCTGCGAAAGCCCTTTGGTGGTATCTGCTCATGCAAAGTGCCGCCTATTTACCGAAAGCTCCACCTTGGAGTTTCGGCCCCCAGCTGAGCTCCTGCTCCACAGAAAGACCCTCCAAAATGCCTTTCACACACACCTTCACCAGACTAGCGGCAACAGCAATAAGTAAACAGCAGGCGACACTGAGCGTTAACTGAACTTATCGTAGAAGATGCAACGCTTCAAAGAACGGTTGTAATTGGCATCAATGGTTGGCAGGGAGAAGCATTGTTGAAGGGGGAGTGAAGAGAATAAGAGGTTCTTAAACAGAAGTAAATTTCAAGGACAATTCAATTTTCTTTTAAGTTGTTTTAGTGCAGCATTTTCATAATAGCTGAAGGTAACATAGTTAGTTGGTTGTGCTACAAAATGGCACTATGTAAAATATACAATACGCCTCTTTACCCCCTTTAAATTAGTTGTGCTTACAAGCATGCATGGAAAATTGTCAATTAAGTGTTACTGCTTAATGATTATTTAGTAGCTACACTTAAATGTGACTCCAGATACAAGCAGCAGAGTCTCTACTGAGATTACATTACAACTGTTCCCAAATTAAAGGCATTAAACTATGAAAATTTCTAGTTAAAGTTAAATTCTTTTAAATTGATTTTAAAAACCGTCAACCCAGTCCTATTAGGTCAGTCTCCTGCAACACTTTGATTTGTCCCTAGTTTTGCACAACATGATGGATAAATCAACTTCTTCAGTGTTTAGTCAATTTCTTCTGATTCCTGCTAATGGCCTAATCCTGCTTTGTTGAAGTAAAGATGCATCTAAAACTTGTAACATTTTGACCCTTCAGAACGAGAGTTTGACACTCATGCTGCACTTAGTTCATATTCACCGCCTATGGGTGTTTACCTGACTGAAAATGATCCAACTCCAATAGAAAAGCTTGATTTGTGGTTCAGAATCAGGTTTATACTTTTCCAGGAGGGACAGTGAAAAAGTACCATTTAGTCTCTTTAAAAGTTCTCCCTTCTGTTAAAGCTCTGTGAACCTATCAATCAAAAACAGGATTATTTTCCCATATGCAGTGAGTTTTGCTGCAAAAGCTAAATTTGTCCATAGACTTAAGCTTGTGCAGTATTCAAACATAACCGACTTCCAGTTAAGATACCAGACAGAAACTGACACACTCCTTCTGGCAGTTAGCCTGACTCCCAGGCAACTGTCTCCTATTTCTACCACAGGTTTCTCTTTGTGTGTTTTTCAAATGCATTTGACTGTCACTCTTATGCTCTGTTTCTATGTGTGTGTGGTTGTCTTTCTGCAGGCAGGTGAATGTTTCTGAGGCCTCCACTGTAAATCTGCATGCAGATGATCAATGTTGTACCAGACTCCTCCTATCCGCCCCAAACCCACCTGCTGTAAAAAGCCCTCTTTGTGTCAGTTTCCCATCCTCAGCCGGTTCTTCTCTGGTTCCTTCTTCTTCCTGTGTGTGGGTAACAGTTTGGCAAGCACTGCATCTCAAACACCTGCCAGCCTACACCTGCTGCTGCACCCGGTCACTATTACTTGAAATAGAACGGTCCCAAAATAGAGAGGCGGGGAGAAAGAGGCTGCAATGGAATCTGTTGCCAAAAGGGTGTGCTCATTGACATTAGGGGCAAACAATAAAAAATCTATTTTAAATCCCATAGTTGTTGTCATCATTAGTAAACTATACACAAGTTTATAAGAATACAAAAGGTAAAATGTGACATGAAAACAGGTTGAACCTTATAGTCACTTTATTAATGTTTATTCTTTATACTGCATGTTTATTTTTGATGAAACAACTCTTATGTTGACATTTTCAGAGTACAGGGGCCTTTGTGTTGAAATCTGTTAATGGTTAAAAGAAAAACCCTGAAACTAAAAATATTCTACTGTGTTTCAGTGGACTTTACTCAATGTTTCTCTCAGTCAGAAGCTGACAATTTCCCCTGATTGAATTTGGGGAATTAAAAGCATTCATGTTACATTTGTTGTAAAAAAAAAGAAAAAGGTAAAGTAATTGGTAGACTAGAACTAATACAATTCTTACTTTTCCTTCAGCTTTTGAGAAAACATGTTATAAACGATATAATATTTCTATTTTGACTTCAGACGATCTTCATATGTTGTATTCATTTTATTCTAGAGCTCTAGTAGAGTTTACTTTATCTTTTATTTGAAACCTGGCAGCTGATCAGCTGTTGTCACTTTTTGATGATCCTCAGTGTCACTAGCTGGTTTGATATAATAAGTATCATGGCCAAGAGTTGCATTTTCCATTTTTTCCATCATTCATATCATTTACTATTTTAAAATACAATCTTTTGAAACTTAGACAACGTGATTGGTGATTCTGAATATTCAAGCATTTTTATTAATTTTACTTTTTTTTAAGAAACATTTGTTCTGATTATTTGCCTTTTGAAAATGTGTTGATGTGAGCTTCTGGCAAAAAAGAGAATAAAATTAAAGACAAGAAAATAATGTAGCTAAACCTCATATGAAGTGAAGGTTGAGCTCTTGACCAAGCACTTTCATTTATGTTTACCTCATTCTTTGAAACAACACTGTGATTGACATCCATTAACAAGAACATACCAGTCCCTTTATAATGGATAAAAACACTTTAGGTGTGTTTTAATTCTATCCTTAAAGTCTTTGTCTAGTTTCAGTATGCAACTAGTGCAGCTTAGATTACTTAGACATCAAGGTTGATAAAACAACACCTGAAGTTGTGTCTGACAAAGATTCTTCATATTTGATCTTTTTACGGATAAATGTATTTTTACAACATTGTATGTAACACCACATAGCAGTGGCTTGCAAAAATATTTATAACCTTTGAACATCTTCACATTTTATCACATTACAACCACAACTTTAATGTATTTCAATTTGATTTTGTTTGATAGACAGACAAATGAGTTTGTATGTGAAGCAGACAAAAAAATATATATATATTGCAAATTAAAATCTAAAAAGTGTGGCAACATTGCCATTAAATACCATCCAGTCCAACTGGTTGCGTACAGTAGTCATCTACTTAGTAAATAATCCCCTTTGTTTTATTTAATCTTAGTGAAGCAAAGGTTTATTAGAGAATATTGGTGAACAAACAGCATCATGCAGACCAAGGAACAATCCATGCAGCTCAGGGAGAATATTTTAGTGGTTCACAGCCGAGTCAGGTTTTAAAGTTAAGTTCATAGTATGAAATGTCTCAAGGTCAGCAGATAAATACAGAAACATGCCACACATTTCAAATTGTTATTACTAAATGATTTTGATTTGTAGTTGTGACTAAATGTGAACAAGATCAAGGCTATAGATACTTTCTCTAAGGCACTGCAGAGACTTTTATATTTTAAATATTGAAAACTTATCTTCCATTGCATCATTATCTCTCTTTTTTTAGAAAATGTAAAACTAGTAACAGACATTTAAATGTTATTTTTTTGAACTGGTTTACATTGTTTTCATATCTGCATTTTCTCATGAAGTGTCAGAGGAACTAAGACCCAAAAAAGAAGACAGAACAACAAATGTTTAAAAGAAATGTTATCAGATATTCTGTGGTTGCCTTTTGTTGCCATCACACATCATAATTTGGGTTCATATCATTTGCTGCTGCAAAAATGGACAAACAGATGTTAAAAATAACATACAGAAACATTGTTTTAAAGGACTCATTGTATAGTTGTTACATACTTACATGTATATCATCTCCATCAAACTGCTTGCAAATGATTGTTAAACTTTGAAATATAATTTCATCAGAGCATGGCAAAGTAAAATTAAAATGTAGCAACTATTTTTATACTCAAACAATTGGTTAAAGATATAGATTATTTATTATTTGCTCTATTTTAAATGTGATTTATTTGCTTCCTGATTCTTCTTCCTTTCATACTGGTTGTTGAATGTGAAATATTTGTATTTTGTTGTGTAGATGTATTTTTCCATGCCTTTCATTTAGTGTAACGATGAGAAGACTTTGTATTTTCACCAGTTATTGAATGCATGTGTGGAAGTGTAATTGTGTTATGATTTTATTAAGGTAATGACTAATCTTGCTTAACCACCTCAGGCGGAAGCCAAAGGTTTTATCTTGTAGGGGATCTCTTAAAGGGGATCTAAACTGCAACCTATTTAAGCTGAGTTAAACATATGACGGAGGGGTTACTGTAGGTTATCAGAAGATGACAGAGTCCTGTTTTAGTCACTGACACTCACTGACAGATACATCTCATCTCGGCAACGTTTCTGACCTTTGAGAATGCAGATAAGTTTTGAGAACTGTGGTGGGTGCAGTTAGAGATATCTGAGCAGATAAAGC
The DNA here is from genome assembly GCF_001444195.1 of Xiphophorus couchianus. Classification (NCBI taxonomy): domain Eukaryota; kingdom Metazoa; phylum Chordata; class Actinopteri; order Cyprinodontiformes; family Poeciliidae; genus Xiphophorus; species Xiphophorus couchianus. The sequence continues at coordinate 10,936,031 of NC_040247.1, forward strand.
AATGGACCCAAGGTCTCATAATGCACAAATAGACAACATCTACAAACCGTCCATCACGTCATAATTTCTCTGTCGACATCTTGATCAGACAGTCAGGTTCACAGAGTCCAGCTGACCACCCAGGATCTGCTATTATGTCTAAGCATCAGATTGTTCTCTAATTAAAACATTTTCTGAACTTTAGTTTGCTGTGATCTCCTAACTATAAATACACCAATAACCCCAAGCAAATATATGGTTTCTTGCAAAAGCAACCACACCAATTAAGCACAACAGTTTCTCTGACAATGCAAGACCAAATTTTATGTATTTTTTGATAGAGCAGTATGAAATATTTTTATGATAAAACTGCTCTTTTCGAAAAGAAGAAAGTAGTTGCAAAAGTCTTAACATTAAAGTTATTAACAAACCATGTGGGAGACACAGCAAACATGTGGAAACTGTATCACAGTGGCTTTCCCTGACTACACACGGTGTGAAACACGGTGGCGGCAGCAACAGTGGAAATACTTATCTACACAGAGAAATGGTCAGAAGCGATAGGAGCATTGAAGTAGGAAGGTTAATTAATTAATTTTATTTATCTATCTACTACTCTCAACCTTTTTCATTACCTTTTATCTGTTATGTAGCATTTGTTCAGTTCAGGTCATGAACTTAAAGTTGAGTTTTTTGAAGAAAAAAACCAGAAACCGTGTGCTGAATCTGAACTGTTAACCTACTTTCAGACTGTGAAAACAGATGTTATGACATGCATTATAGATTCCTACTAGGCCGCCTGTGTTTACCTACCAACCAATCTGAAACAAATCTGGCAAGATAAATCTTGCGTGACACTGTATTTTGAATGTGAACAATAAGAAATGCAAGAATTAAAAAAAAAAGGGCAGGGGAGAAACTGTTTGTTTGTATAGTTGTGTGTTGCTTTGTTTGTTTATGGCTTAGTGCATGGAGTATTTTCTTCTGTAGCTGCAAAGAATCATCTTTGTTATGGAAAGTCATTTCAATAAATATGATTCTGTGGACAAAAACTCTGTCTCTCCTTGAATTATTTTAGGTACATAAAATAAAAAAATATATATATTTTTGCTTAAGAAATTGCTTTAATAGATGATCTTGTAGAAGACAAAAAAATCACAACAACTCATATCTCACTGACGAATGCCAACATTACAGGTCAAAGTTCAGGATAGGATGTGTCATTCAAGGCTAGAGGTCACTGGAACCAACTGAGGTGTGTAGAGCCAGCATGAAATGGAGCACATCAGGTAGTTCTGCCAAAGATTTTAAAAAAATCGAATTAATCTCTAAAGCACAATTTTGAGAAAAACACCTAGCAGACTTTGATCTGTAAATTTTAGACATTACCCAACAATGCAACTTCCCTTAGCTATCTAGTTGACCATCTCTACATCCTCAATGAATTCTGTGCTACTGAAATAGAGCATCACGATATCTTAGCTACTTTAGTAAAATTAAGACAGTAAAACTGGAATTTGAGTTTACTGCTTAAAATTATACAACATAATTTCTATTAAGTTCTGCTAGAAAATATGTTTAATGTTGTACCATCTTTTGAAAGTAATAATGAAATATAAAGTTCTACCACTTTCTAGACAAATCTAGTGGTAAAAAAGATGGCTGGCAAAAGAAAAACACCTTTAAAAACTTCACTGTACATAAAGTGTTGTCCTTGTTAATGAACTGAAAAGAAACTGAACAATGTTACATAAAAAAGTGAAAAACTTCAGAATAGCAACAGCATATTTCATTTTAAGATGGCGTATTGGTTAGTTTGTTTTGGTTTGATAATATCACTTAAATTTAAATGACAGTAGATTAGCTTTTTCCTAGAACAGAATGAAAAGCTGCAGTAAAATAACATAGTACAGAACTGATAAAAACCAATAACTCTACAGAAACACTCTGCACATTACACTTCACTGATGCTAAGTGATAAAACTTGTGCTCTTCTGTTTTGTGTGTAATACAATGTACGTGTTGTTTAATATGAGGACATGCTGCAAATTAATTTCCCATTTGGCACAATCAAATTATCATTACCCACTGAGTACAGTAATTTTATTGTTAAATAACAGTTTAATCATTACATGATGGATTAGAATAAACTTAAATATTCTGCATGACTCCAAGCATCCAACAGAGGAGCAGCAGTCAGGTTGGGCAGCAGAGGACCTGGCCTTTGCAGGGCTGGGTTCCAAAAGGCCAAAGTTCATAAAATCAGGAGCGAAGTAAAGACAACAGGAATCACAACAGCTGGGAGAGGCATACTTAATCGTTCGCCAGGAACATTGTCTCAGTGAGAAACACTCTTTGGAGCAGGGCAAGCCGTTCATCTTGCTGGCTGCTGGCTGAGATCGGTGAGTAAGAAACTACCTGACTCCATGGTGTGATATCTGTCAGTCTGAGGATTTACTTCACCAAATTAGTTTATTAAGCAATATTTAACTCAATAAAACTGATGTATTCATGCACAATTTTAAAGGTTACAGCCAAGTTATATGAGCACATTCTGTGTCATTGGTCCTCCTGTTTATGATTTACTATATTTATGTTTTATAATATTGCATATATTGCATGGCCTTAACCTCAAACCTTTCCCCTGGTATTTAATAAACAATTTTACCAAACTGTCATTAGGAGGAACTTATTATTGGAAGCAGATACTAAGAGCAGAAGCATAACCATGATTTTCTTCAGAAGGAGAGATTATAAATAATGAAAACGCACCCACGCAGGCTGTGAGACTTCCTCAAATGCATGCTACACAGTATATAACCCTCAATTAGATATGGCAGAATGTAGACGATGGGTTCAAAGGTTTCTCTGTTTCCAACACTGCAGAATCAATCCAATAGCGTTGCCAGTAGTTACAGTTTAATTTCTAAAATCATCTTTTCTGCTTTTCTGCATACATACAAACATCATGCAGGTTCTCCAAAACATAAAATAAGGCTAGTAAATTATATTTTATTAGAAATGTCATACATTAGCTTAAGCCAACTATATCATCTCATGATAAATGATTCAGGGGAAATAGTTGTGAGAGAACCTTGACAAAAAGAGATCAGATGATCCAAAATTAAACTCAAAGTCATTACATAAAGTAACTGCTTTTCTCTGTCACTTGTGCTCAACCACCACATTATCTGCAGCATAATCTGAACAAGTGTACAAAGATTATCTGCTAAATTGGCATTTCTCATGAGGAGTGATCAAACAGCACGGATTACTAAATGAGGTCACTAAATGTCATTTACCTCAAATCTGTCTCTCTCTCTCCAGTGGGTCATATCTAGAGAATGCTGACCTTCTGTAGTGACAGGAAGGTTTATCATTTGTATACGTTTCTTGGCTTGACCTATAGATAATCAGTCATGAGGTAACTATCGTTTAAAACTCCCAGAGTTTTTACTCTGAGAGAAATGCTCCAGAAAAAATAGAAAATATAATGATGAATTTGGCAAGATTTTCATGGTTTCCAAATGGGTTACGAAATCCAGATGTTGCACAACTTTCCAGTGATGTTACAAGACTGTAGATTATGCAATTTATTCAGGTAGTGTCAGTTCATTATGACCGGAGATCCATTTTTGTTCTTCGCTGCTGGCCATAACATCGTTTCCTTTTCAGTTTTTATCATGACTTCTTCGGAAGCTTCCAATGGAAAGTGGCATCGGAAAACCAAGACTCGTCAGCAAGAGTCCAAGTCCGATCAAGGTATGCACAAACTTTGACTTCTAGGAAGTTATTTGATATTTTGAATCTTTACTGGGAAATATGAGTTTTGTATAGACTGTTTTCAATAGTCTATACAAAACTCTTATAGCTTTTCAGAACCAAGTGAATGTTTTCCCAAATTGTAACATTTCCAATTGCTGCAAAACAATATGTAACCTTCATTTGTTATCTCTTCCAGTTTTGTGAACGAGATGTGCTGTGTATTGTAGGGCAAAGTAAACAATGTGAGCAGCATCTATTCCTCTTTTTGCAGCCAAGAGTCATGAAAATATGCAGGAAGACCTGGTTGAGTGGGAAAAATACATGAAGGTAACCATATAACCAATGTTGCTCATTTAAAACCAAAAATAATAGTGTTTCTAGACAATAGTATAATTTCATTCAGGTGGCTTACAAAGGAGAAGCCATGGAAATGGTGACATCAATCATCTGAGTGGGAAATACGTTCATGACATTGTATTTAACTGTGCTCCTTAAGCTTGAAAAAGTAAAACCCTTCTTTTCTGTGCGTAGAAAGTAAAAGGGAAAGTTTTAGAGCAGGTCCAGGATCATCTCAGAGATATTCTTGACAAAGCTCTGACTGAGTCTATCGAGCCTCCTGCCCATCTTAAATCTGCACTGAATGGGAAAACGACAACAAAAGAGTCATCCAGGTGAGACGGATATACACTCATACATGTTGATCTGGAATACAAATGCTCTGATTACCAAATATTTGGAGGAACATGCATTTGATTAAATTGTGTCTGTGGTTTTTCTTAGATCTCAAAGGAAGGATGATGGCAAAGTGTTTTTGGAGCGAGCATCTCTGTTGGAGTGAGTAACAACAGAGCAAAAACATATCTGTGTCACAATCATTTTAATATTTAGGACTAAAAATATTAACATGTTGATTGTTTCCTCTGTAAAAAGTGAAAACCTAGTGTAGTTGTCTTGCAATTCGAAGCTTAATCCCACCTTATCTATTTCCAAGTTGCCGACCAATCCATGTAGTGGTATATGATTGTGTATATATGATTGATTATTATTAATTATATGATTATGTAGTGCTAATTCACAGCAAATTTCATCTTAAGGAACTTTTCCCAGAAAAAAAACATTTAAATTCAATCACACATACATTCCAATTATTCCAAGACAAAAAGTGTAATTGATTTATTGTATAGTTTAGTACAATTTGTGTAGATGTACCAGATTTAATTATTGCGTTTCTTCTGTATTGTCTTCTTTTCCTCAGTGACCTGTTTGAGATCAGCCACATTAGGACCATCTACCACATGTTTATTGCTGTGCTCCTCATCTTCTGTTTGAGCACTTTGGCTGTTGACTACATTGACCAGGGCAGGTCTGTGGTAAAAAATCATGTACTAGGAAGTGATAACTTAGTAGAGAAAATCACAGTCTGTCTCATAATGGTTCTGCAAGACTGTGGAGGTTTAATTGAAGCATAAAACATCTTTCTATATCTTCCCACATTCAGAGTGAGAAAGAGAGAACATTTGTTAAAAACCTCTTTAACGTAGTAACCTGGTTCTCAAGACTATACCACTTAATATATTGTTTTAATTTCCACCAAACCATTTAGTAAGCTGTATTTGTTGTACTGTGCTAAGCTTTTAACCCTCCTCTAATTTTTTAAGAGGGGCTTATCATGCAAAATTCATATTTTGCATGAATTTGAAATTCTACTGCTTCTAAAAGCATCCCAAGTGCTTGAAAAAACGTCCAACCAGTTTTCTGGCAATAATTTTATGTTTTTTGATGCCTGCAAATGACCCAATTCAAAAACCTCCAGAATGTAATGTCAGAAATCAGCAGGAACTTAGCAACCCCAGCAAAGTCAAGCCTGTTACTTACCAACCCAAGTTGAGCTCCAGTACATTTGGGCAGCTGGTCTTACTGCTAAATGTGCTACGCAGGAGTTTTGTTGTTGACTTACCATTTAGAAACCATTTGACGCATTCTTGTTGGTTGTGCCAGAGGCTCTTCTTCTGTTTTTCAAAGATGTATGGTTATATAATTGTGCATCTGTTTGCAGCCATTTTCACTTGCGAGTGCACTGCGGCCAGCAGAAGCTTATTTGGATTTAAAGTGACAAGAAGCCCTAAAACACCTCATTCTGAAAGGAGTTCAAAACAAACAGCACTGGGCAAACTAAATCTCATTGTTTAAGGAGGATTTTGTTCATAAAATGTAATGAACATATTCAATATAGTGCATAGACCTATTGAAACCTATGAGAGATGAGAGACAGTATGAGACACAGTATGAAACAAGAGAGTCGAGTAAGTGTCCAACTGGCAGAGGAAATTATATGGACCATAAAATAACTTTCTAATAACTTCTCATGGAGGGTGGACTCGTGTCAAGTTAGCCGTCTTCGTAGGCCATGTGTAGACCATACCATTTTTATAAAAAAATTAACAGGAATAAATACACCTGACACCACAGGTTTGCATTATGCTACAAAACACACATGATGCTGCATGTATCTGTGATTGCACTCCTGGTGAGACTAAAGCAGTTTTTACAGCTTTCATTCTATGGATTCCTGTTGTTTAGTGGTGTAGTTTGGGATAGTGGTCCCAAACTACACCACTAAAATTGCCCACTTGGCATAACAGCCACCACATCTCTTCACCACAAGAGAAAAACATTCAGGTTTTTCGTTTATTTATCACACGTCTGTGCTTTTGTCTGGATGGAGATGTTCATGGCCATGGCCCTGTCTCAAACTCTATAACCCTGAAACAATTCTAGTGGAACTCATTTATGCCCAGAAGCCTTTTAAAAACTTCTCTCTCCACTCTTTCTTCTGTTTTCCCTCATTGTGTTTCTCCCTGCTTCCCTCACTGCTTGCACTGCTTGTCTGGCAGAGGAAGATAGCATAATCAATCCTTCTGGGTTCTCCTCCCATTGCTTTGGGCTACTCACTAATGATTTTGTTTGTTGTTTGCAGTTTTATATCTTTTTTTCATCTGAGAACAAGCTAAAAAATGAGCTCACCCAATTATCAGATAATTTTACCCTCAGTTAACATGGATTTTAATGTGGATAAACAGACAAATTGGAAAAAAACAATTATATTGTTCTTGTGCTGAACTGAACAAAACATCTGTGGTGATAAAATAAGGGAATATTTTAAATAGTTTCTTTTATCATGATTATGTAAATGAGAGAGATAGAGTCTCTCATTAGTGCTTCTCATCATTTCTTATATTTGTTTTGTTATAAAAACCTTAATCATAAATCAATTATGCCTGATAGAACCTGTGTTTTTACACATATATGAAAAGGTTAGAGCCTTTTTGCTTGAATTTTATCCCCTGATGTTTACACTTGATTTATTTTCCACATTCAGGTTGGTTTTGGAGTTTGACCTGCTGTTCTACGCCTTTGGGAAACTCGGGACGGTCACCTGGGCTTGGCTTGCCATGTTCATTTACACCCTTGTTGTTCCTTACTTCATCCTGGAGTTTTGGGGCTCTTTGTACCACAAATTCCCCTCCAAGTTGGGGCTCACTCTGGGTGCAGGGTTGATCTTTACTACCATACAGACCTGCGTGCTTGGACTGTTCCCAATCTACACAGTTGTGCATCACCAGCTGCCTCCAGCGTCTCGATTTATTGTGATTCTGGAGCAGGTAAGTGTGTAGCTGTGTGAAGGTTTCTAAGAATGCATTGTTGGAGAGGGCTATTTATTTATCTGACACAGGCTCCATATTGATGTTCCCAGCTATCGCTGCTGTCTTGCAGAAAATTTAAACCTTCAGTGCAGGAACTTTGATTATGATGTTATTAAATTTCCTCAGATTCGATTCTTGATGAAGACCTACTCGTTCATTAGAGAAACGGCCCCTGTTATCCTGAAGAATACACCAAAGGAAGGTAATGTACCATGGTGTTTCGATATCAGGTGTGTTTACTCTGCAGGCGTTACCATTATTCACAGTGTTGCTCCAAGACACAGGAGAAAAATGACTGAAACTAAGCAGCAGGTTACTGGGAATATAGCTCACACCAACATTGAATCTTACAATGAAAACAACAGCACACATATAAATAACGTGGGTCCTGATGATGGTCCATGAGTTGCTCATAAAGAATGTCAATTTAAGTTAAAAAATTGCATCTGTGGACCATAAATTTAATACTATTGTAAAAAGGTTGCAAACTCTAGAAATAAATATGACCCAAAAACAAAGGTGGATAAAAGAAGCTCCCATAAAATAAAAAAATACAAAATGTTTTCTTTGAAGTAAAAAATAAATTTAAAGTCACTTCTACTTTTTAAATCAATACAAAGGCTTATTACAATTTATTTATGCTACATATATTAAGTTTCTATATGATTTTGTAGTTTTAAACTGTGATATTTACTCATGTTAAAGAAAACAATTTCCTTTAATTGATGTAAAGAAATATGCTTATATATTAAAACATAAACAATAACAACAATGCAGCTCAACATCCTCCCAGTAGACTCATGATTTGGGATTGTTTTTGTTTTGGCATGGCCAGAAGTAACGCAATTCGTGTGTGTTAATGAAATAAATCTAAATGAATAGTGAGAAGAAGAGAACACAAATGATTTGCAGTGCTTGCTCTTGATAACTGAAAACATTTTGTTACATTGCCTGCTGCTCAAGATGATTATTTGAAATACTTCCTCACACAAAGACAGCTTTTCTGAGTTCCTATTAAAGTGGCAGCTCACAATTTCCCCAAATAAAGAACTGAAAAGCTTTCAACCTCTATTTTAAAATATTTTTAAACAATAGATTATTTTTGTTTCAGTGAAAATAACAGAGAATAAATAATATATATTATTATATTATGGCTTAATGTTGGTTTTTTTTATTGATTCTGTACCGTTCAGTTTTAAAGACAGGAAAGTATTAAAGCATACAACTGTGGTTTTCAGTTTTCAAAAAAAAAAATTAATAACTGTTGTTGTAGAAGCGGTATTTTGTCCATCACAGCAATATTAACTGAACTGTAATTTTCTTCCAGGAGAAAATCCCAGGTTTCCAACATTTTCCAGCTACTTGTACTTCCTTTTCTGTCCAACTCTCATCTACAGGGAATTTTATCCTCGGTAAGGCACCTCATCTGGTTTGAATTAGACTAACAGCAATGTGAGTTTCATTTGTAAAGCACATTTAATTTAACACACACTAAATAAGCTGAAACTGAAGATGAGAAGTATTTTGAGGTTGAAAGCCTTATGAAAAACAAAACTAAACCACAGAGACCCTTTAGCACAGCCATAAACACTCAAAGGATTTCATCTACCCCACAGCCTGCTGAATATTAAAGAAACGTTCATTGTTTTTTTACTGATCAGTGCATGAAAGGGCTCACAGAGAACTTCACTAATATCTACAGTATTTGAGCTGCAGTGCTAACACTAGATTGAACATAAACAGTTGTGAGGTTTGTGCTATTCTATGTTTTATTGTAGAGCAGAATATTAGACTTTTTTGCATTTTGTGTTTTATCCACAGAAATAGACAAATACGTTGGAAATATGTTGCTGTTACTCTTGGCAAGGTAACATTACCAGTTTTTACATTTAATGAGTGTATGATAAAAACATGTAAAACATTATGATGAAGGCCTTGTGATGAGTAACGATATTGAAAAACGTGTTTGTGTATATTGTGAAAGCTGACCAATATCCTTTCATTTTATAAATGTAACCTCTTATTCTGACAAATATCTTATTTGCATTATTTCTGTCTAGCTAACTGTATTCATGTTTTAACTCTTAATCATAGATTTTTGGATGCCTATTTTATGGGTATTTCATCCTGGTGCGACTTTGTATACCTGTCTTCAGACCGGAGACCAATCAGCCTTTTAGCAAAAGAACAATGGTTCTGGCTGTATTTCACTCCATATTACCAGGTATTTTACACAGTAAAATATCTACACATATACACATTTGAAAATGTGTATATGTTTGTGCATTTGTGTGATTTACCATACACACAAAACAACTGATCTCTGAATTTACTTGTAACATCTGTTATTGCTTCTAACATCTTGTACCTCTAGTGGGTTTGTACTGATAAATATATTACATCCCATTAAATGCAGTCTCTAGTGTGTTTGATTCAGTAATAAGATTAAAGATGCTATTATAAAAACAGACACAGGTAATTAAAGGTTGGCTCGTTTACCACTCACATAAAGTGAAGAAATTTTAGAGTGCTAATATTAAAAGATAAGTGTTAAGTTTCAATTCCTCAAAGGTTCCTGGGAGCAGAGCCCATTTCATGATCTCCTTTTCTTCTTTGTGTTTCAGGAATAATGCTCCTCCTGCTGTGTTTCTTTGCCTTTTTGCACTGCTGGCTCAACCTCTTTGGGGAGCTGCTGCGTTTTGCTGACAGGATGTTCTACAAGGTGTGTGATACTTGATTTCCTGTCACGCCACCTCTCTCCTGGGAAAGTATTATTGGCAAATCTGTTTCTTTTTCCAAGTGGGGAAAACAGATTGATGACAAATGAAATTGGAGCAGCAGGGTGGAAAATCCCCCAAACACTTCACAGACTTGTTTTATTGATAGGTGTTGCTTTTTCTGAAAAAACAACATTTTTGCACATTCTGCTCCAAGAATTTTGCTCTGACCTGATTAGTCCTTCTCAACATTTTAACAGCTTTTCTAACACTGGTAATTATGAATGAGAAAGTACTTGAGGTTGATGTAAGACAAGAACTTTATAGAAAAGTTGGTGCTATACGTCTCGGATCTTTAATAGCGAACCTTTATTCCTCTATTCTGCATCTAAACAACTAAAATCATCCTATGACAACTATAAATCAGAAACATTGTTTAACCTCAGAAATTCACCAAACTATTATGTTTTGGTGGCAAAAGCCACCAAAACATTCATTTAAAGCCTGTATTGACTGTTTTAAATATAAGAAAGGGTGGTCAAGACTCCTGAAAAAAACTTTAAACAGGTTCTTGTATCAGTAAAATACATTATTTTGCTAATATTCATTATTTTAATAGTTATTTTCCTTGCTCAAGAATTGTGTTTTCAAAGGAAGTAAGTTTATGAGTAAATCCACTTTTGCTTTAGATAACAAATACGCTAAACATATTTACTGACTGCAAGTAAACAAAAGATAACCTTTATTGTGAGTGCAATAGTCAGAGTGCAATAGTTGCTACCTAATTAAATTAGTAGAATAACAATTCCTTTAAGACAAACATGTGCTTATTCACATCCATGCACTAATAAAAATATAAATTAGTTTCCTTAAATAATTTACACATTAAACCTCAAATTACACCCATTTAATTTACTTCTAAACATCTAGTTCAACGTATGCTATAATCTTTGATATTGGTCTTTTTTAGCCCACCTGAACCAAAACAGGAAGCGTTCTGCAGCATTTAATAACAGGGTGACACAGTAAAGCCATTTTATTCAAGAGTGTTGGATAAGGGACATCTACAAATTGCAAGACCTTGGTCCCCTAGGACTGGAGTTTGACACCCCTGATCTATTATGCACTATATGTAGTTCATCTTGTTGCTTATGTAAGGTGGCGTCCCCGTGGTTGTGCCATCCTTCTACTTTTCTCTTTTGATTTGACATTTTAGAACCAAGTTACAGTGTTTTCCAAAAGTATTCAAACCCTTACAACTTCAAATCAGCAGCCTCATAAAAATCAAGAAACACATCACAGTGGTCAGAGTTAAAGAGAGAGTGAATATGACCAGATGGTATTTCAGTAGGCAACATAGGTTGTCAAAACTGTTTGTTGTAGTTTGTTAAAAACAGAGGCAGTAATTCAGAACAAATCAGAATAAACAATTACTTTTGTGGCATGACCCTAGTTTTGACATTCATCCGAGTTCATTTCTTTTCTTATGTAGTCATAAATTTTGGAAAAAAATGTTCTAAATGCAGATGCACTTTTCAGTTCTTGAGTCAACATTATCCTTAAAAGGGAATTATTTGTTTTCTGGGGTGGAAAATGCCTTTTTAAAACAGCCAAATCAACATCATCTGACTGCGGATTATGTAGTTTTCCTTTACCTTTTTTGTTTATTTGACCTGCTTGTTAGTACAAGAAATTACTTTCATTCTGCATATGTTTCTGATGTGAGGTTATTTTATTACTTGGGACAACATGACTTTGGAGACAAGCTGAGCTGTAAAAGGACTCACTTAACCATTTGGCTTTTGTTTAAATGGAAATTAAATTATGCAGAAGGAAAGAAAAAAAACAATCTAACCCATTAAAAGTCCCTTCCTGTGGCAATTGAGTTTATTGCAAAGAAATCAAAACAATATTTCAGCTCCAAGCATGACCTTCAAAGTATTGAGCCAGTGGAGCTGTAAAGCCATTATTGATTTGAAATGCTCCTATGCGTTCATAAAGATCAAAGTGTTTCGCCTCTCTGAGTGCAAAACCTGAAAACAATCTGAAATCCTTTATATTCTTGTTGGTGATTAATTGCAGGGCTTTCAGGTGTTATTCAGACTTCAAAAAGAGCAAAACATAAAAAGTATTTTAATTTGATCCAGCAACTGGAATTTGTTTTCTGTTTTCCAGGACTGGTGGAACTCTACATCCTTTGCAAACTATTATCGTACGTGGAACGTAGTGGTTCACGACTGGTTGTACTACTACGGATACAGAGACTTCCTCTGGGTAAGCAGATTGTCAGTGTTGAGGATTACAACTGATGCTCCAAAAGTAGCATACCCTAAGATGAAAAGCTTTTTGGTGTCTGATCCAGCCTGATGCTTGACCTCTGACCCAAACACGCTCTCTCGCACTCTGCAGCTGTCCAACAGGAGATTCAGAGCAGCAGCCATGCTGTCCGTGTTCATTGTCTCTGCAGTGGTCCATGAATATGCTTTGGCCATGGGCTTTGGCTTCTTCTATCCTGTCATGTTCTGTCTCTTTGCAGTTTTTGGAGGTGAGGAAATTTACTTTAACATGCAGAGATTAGGCTTAGGAAACAAGAAGTATCATTATGCATCTTCAGACCAAAATATCATTGAGAAAAATTCAAATGTGAGTTGGCCTTTTTCTTCAGAGAAATAATCGTCACTTATTAAGCAAAACACTTTGTTTTCAAAGTCTCCCTTTTAACAGTGTTCAGTATTGTAGCTCACAGGAATTATGCAAAACAAAAGCCGGAAAGAAAGGAACCACATGGAATCCAAAGACGCAGCCAAAAGTTTCCAGGGGGCTGATAGTGTTACGTGCAAAAGACTTTGAGCATCTGTTACGCCCCCATGGTCTAGGGGTCCAGAGGCAGTAACATAAAATGAGTCCAGAGAAAAAAGTGGAATGAAAAAATGATTTATTACAAAATGAAGGTTTTCACAGAACCAAAACAAAACACAACTTAGCCCAATTAAACAAAAGTAAAGGACCAACAAATGCAGAAATCACTGAGTGCAAATTAAATAACACGATGTGCAAACACATCAGTCTAAAGTAACTCAAAGCAACCAAAAGAAAGAACAAAGGGGAGCACCAAAAACCTCCCAAACACAAGCCTCTAGCTTGTTCAAGGGTTATCTAAAGCAGATTCACTACTTAACAAAAGAAGCAAGAACAAAATTGTCCAAACTGTCCAAGACAGTCACCAAACACGGAAGGTGGGGGTCAGCTTTACACAACCTCTTCCCTCTAGCTGCCCCACTGTAGGAATGAACTCAGACGTCTTTTATATGATGCAGGTGGGTCTCATCACCATCTGATTGGCTTTGTTGCTCCAATGGGGGTGGCTGCTCTCCTGCAGCTACTAGGCAGCCAATCAGAAAGCTGTGCCCGCACAGCTGATCCTGCATAATAGAAAAAAACAAAGCCTGCACAGCCTCAAGAGGCCAGGGGCCGTAACAGCATCAAAACATAGGCCATAGTAAGATCTCCTGCTAAATGTGCATTTATAAGGCACAGATTTAATTTCCAGTTTGCCAAGTAAACTTGGTGACCTAACAGCCCATCCCCCTTCCCAGGGATTTAAAAGAACTTTGTGTCTTTTAAATCTCTTTAGATTAACAACTAAATACTTGTCACAAAAATTCCAATACAAACCACAAATGTTCTGCCAGCAGTTACATATTTTTGCTCCAGTTCTGACCAGCTTTGTTACTCTGATCCACTCAGGTAATCATCAGCACTCTTTTTTCTACAAACAGCTGTCACCAGACCACGGTGCAGTGGTTCTTTCTTACCAGCAAAGAATGGAAGCAGCTAAAACGTCTCACAAACCGTCTGTTTTTGTTTTACTCATGAGAGTTTACCCAGTACTACAGTATAGATGTCCAAGCATTATTTCAAAGATGTATAACCTATTACGCAACTCAAGTTATTCAAAACCTGCAACAAATAGTTTTCCTAAACCAGAAATCATCAGACGGGCTTTGAGTGGCTCGTCTGATAACGAGATTTTTGGTCAAAGAAGGGTGGAGTAAAAATCAGTGACTGGGTTAAAACAGACGTGGTGGGCTAGGCTGATTTCTTTCTTTTTGCACTTTAGTACAGCCAGCTTTTATGTACAACATGTGCCCAGATGAAGGTAAATTCCAAGCTATTTTCATATGCAACTATCATGAAAGGAATCACTCAAAGAAACAGAAAGCACTAGATATTTAAGCAGCCAGATGTAAACAGATGTTTCTTTAACAATTTTTCTAAGAAGCCCTCAGTGTAAGGGCAAAATTACAGAGTGAGATTTAAATAGTTTATAAGCTACGTTACAAATTAGCTCCATATTGTTTCATCTGTTATCGCAGTGTAATCAAATAACTGGTTGCCTTGGTAACAGTGCACTGTTTCTTTGTTGTTTTTTTTCTCAAGAAAACAGTAAATGTTCTGCTTACACTAGGTTGTAGTAGTTTTGAGTTTTCACCTTTCACCTATTTGTCTCTCAGGCACAACTCAAACAAAGCATCACTGATTAACTGCATTTATCATCAATAACCATCTTTATGTCCTTTTCTTTTAGTGGCTTTCAACTTTACCATGACCGATAAGCGACAGAGCCCCGTGTTCAACGTCATCATGTGGGCATGTCTCTTCCTGGGTCAGGGTGTCCAGGTGTGTCTGTACTGCCAGGAGTGGTATGCCCAGATACACTGCCCACCAGCAGGGGTATGTACTCTAGCTAAAGGTGGAAAATGTACTTTCACTGCTTCAGAAATGTTTTTACACTCCTCTACAGTATGAGTAGCTGCTACATATGAGATCGCTTGGTATTTTAATATAACATCAGAAATTTTGTTTTATATTTTGATATTGATATATACACAAAAGGGTTACCATGTGACTTGAGTTTATAAATTTTACATCAAATTAATGAAGTAGTTCTTCAATAAAGAAATCATTAGGCAAAACGTTGACCCCTGTTTTAGATAAATGAAAAGTAGGCCAGCTGGTCAATAAACTGACTGGCATTAATGCTGGATCAAAGGGATTGTAAAAAATACAAACCAACAAAAAATAAATAAATAAAACACAACTACCACATGAGCATATTATACAGTCCTATGTATGTATAAAATAACACATTATATTCCACTGCATTGCTTTGTTGTAAAATCTCACACAATTTAGAAAAATCCAGAATTTAAATGCATTCAGAAATATTTTTAAAAATCTTGTTTGACATTTAATTGGCAGTCTTACAGAAAACAGTTTGTATGACCCGATTTTGTCAAGAACATAGTACTTAATGTTCTCATTTCACAAGGTTGCTGCATGAAGTGAGAGAGAAAGAGAGAGAAAATAAAACAGAGAGAGAGAGACAGGGGCAGAGAGAGAGAGATTGTAAGCCATCTTTCTTTGCTCTGATTTTCAACAAGATCTCAGTTTCAGGACTGAAATCATCAAGCAATAATCCTACTTTTGTATCTGTTGCACCACATCTGTGTTGATTCTGTCATATGTCAATATCTTCAGTGATGGCCTGTTTTTAATTTTCTGTCAGAGGCCACTGGATTTTTATCTACAATCTTGTGTTTTTTTAGAAACATAACGATGATGTTAGCAAGTTTTCCAGAGCCTTTGGAAAATAAAAAGGCCCACAGCATCACTGATCCACCATCATACTTAATAGTAGACATGAAGTGCATTTCTACATATTCAGCTTTTTTTGTATACTAGACCAGGAATCTCCAACCTGACTCTTTGGCTCTTTCACAATAGCTCAAAAGTAGAAATATATCAAACTATCCACACAAGACACACACGAGAAATAAATAAGCATAATAAACTACATTCACTGAGAAAGAACTGAAATAAAGTAAAATTGAAACAAGGCTGATGTAATCAAAATAAGGAACTAAAGAACACAGTAAAAATGAAAGTAGAATGAAAAAAATCAAAACAACCTGACAATGAGTTATTTTTCAACATGATGTATTCCCCCCCACTGAATAAATGTGCTCAGATTGAATGTCTGACTATTTTTCTAGGTTTTTCTGTGTGACGGTTTTCTACTGCAACATAACATGAATTTATTTTAAGGCCTTTTTACACATTTTAATATAGACATGCCAATAAATGTGGAAGCAGCAGTGAGAGCCACAGTCAAGAAACTTTATGTCGGATACAATTCACACATCTGTGCCGACTATAAGAGTGACAAACCGAGGGAAGCAAACCATTTCATCATCCCAGCTTTTTTATGTGTTCTTATTCCCTCTTTGTTAGGACATAAAAGAAAGATAGTGTTGCTGTAGACATGCAGAGAATCCTTTAACATCATTTGGAGCAAAACATTTTCAGTCTACACACAAATCAATGGAAGAATGGCAGATGTGGGAACAATTCATGAGGATTTAATCATTAGAAAACCAAGCCCTCATACCTGGCATTACATATGACTTGGAGGATTGTCTCTACAGATGGGTTAACATGAACTTAAAATTCTGATGTTCACCACAAATGTCTTCGTCTAAAAATTTGTTACATGCTTGTTACATGGTAAGAATAAATAATTAACATAAACAGTTAAATAAAAAACAAACAACACAAAAAAAATCGTATTGTATGTGATTTTTTAACTATTTTCTTTCATTTTTCACAAACAGGATAGTTTGTGGGAGCTGGTGATGCCTCGATCCTGGTCCTGCAGATACCACAAATGAAGTCATATT
Source organism: Xiphophorus couchianus (assembly GCF_001444195.1). Lineage (NCBI taxonomy): Eukaryota > Metazoa > Chordata > Actinopteri > Cyprinodontiformes > Poeciliidae > Xiphophorus > Xiphophorus couchianus. The sequence goes on from NC_040247.1 coordinate 10,952,936, forward strand.
TCTCCCTAATCTGGATTCAACATGAATGAAAATGGAAAAATTTATAATGGACTGAAAAGAAGGAAAAGCAAGCAAGGAAGAAGAAAACTTGAAACGTGCAATTTAAATTTTGTACAGACAGCCTTAAAAACATTTTGTTACTTAGTCATTTTAAGATGTTCTTTTCAATGAACTGTTTTCTTTGATCACAAAGAGACAGAACAACATTACACCAGAAAACTGGTGACCACTTATCATTAAAAGTATGTGTTGCTGTTTTGAAGTGGCCCATGTAATTATATTACTTTATGTAATGTTAGACTGGTCACATAAACAATAATTTACAGAAGGGGATAAGTACTGTATTTCCGGATAGTACTAGCTGTCTAAATGTCGTATCCCTTTAAACTTTAATTTTTGAAATTTACATGTCTTGAGCCTTGCAAGACAATTTCCCTTTTAATGGCTTATTGTTTTTACTGTTTTTATATTAAAAACATTATTGTTTCTTTGCTCGACTTTCTGTTTCGGCTCTATACAAAAGTCATTTCGGCTTTGAAGCATCTTTAAACTGGCTTTGAACCTGATGGCGCCTCTGGCCAGCAGAGCGCATTACAAGTTTAGTTCTGACATGTTTGACATTTCCCTGGCAAGGATTGGTTGATGGAGCGGCTGTGTAAACCAGCCAACCAACCACATTCTGCGGTGTCTTATCAGCATGCCACAAAGCCTCTGTTTGCCTGCCCGCCTGCAGCATCATGCAGGAAGGAGAGGATTAACTTTGGTACAGTGTTTGCATTAGTGATGTAATGCTCTGTAAACTGATGGGGCACAATAAAAGAGTTCAGCGAGGTAGACGCTGGGCAGCTTTTAGGGAAGTGTAGAAGATTCAGAAGATTTGTGTTTATGATTATTAACAAAAGTTTGTGATAACTCTGGTAGTGTGACATTTTTTAAATCTGCAATGAGATTTTATCCGACTCTCTATAAAAGTTGTTGCACATTTGGTTTCTGTCATGGATGCAGTTGTCAGACAATGAATCACTGGCACTATAAAGGTCACAAAAAGAAAATTGAATCTAAACAAATCCTGCAGCAGATTCTGAGTTCATTTTCTTGGGAACATTTGACCACATGGGGGCAGAGCATATGAGAGAACCTAACATGTTCAGATTTATTTATTAAGTCTCTTTCATAGGGACAGACACAATAACATAGACAAACCGAATAGAACGGCAGTCCCATGCCTGTATCATGTTGCCTATAGTATATGCAGCACTTGTCACTTATATTGACAGAAGACCTTTGAAACTTTAACTGTACTCTCTCTCTTTCTATCTTTTTACTATATTTACTAAATCTAAAATAACTGAGCTTTGGAGCAATACTTGTATCCTATCTTCTAATTTTGATGTATTTTTCTTTAAAATAAACACCTTCATCTACAGGTGCGTCTCAGAACATCTTTAAAAAGTTTTTGTGATTCATTCCAAAAGTAAAAGTGATATTACTCATAGATTGAGACATTTCAAGTGTTCAGCATACTAAAATGTACTAAACCCTCTGATGCGTGAGTGACTGACTATACAGTCTTCTGTGAGTGCTTCTTTTTTGTCCCGGGCTACAATCAATGTGTTTTTATGCTACTTTTGTCTTATTTTGATTCAAAATAATGTTATGTATAATACGTTCTACTGTGTTTTATTTCACACAAGAATTATTTCATGTTTGAAATATTTTAATTTTTCACTTTTTTATACGTTTTTAGAACAATTTGAAGAACATTTGTGACAATTTGTAGAACATTTTTAAAACAAAATAACAACAGCAATTGTACAACAGCAATGATAAAATGTCAATAATGGACAATGTCAACATCCATTATGTGTGTGGGCGTGTGTGTGGGGGTGGTGCAAAAGAGCATGTTTCTTGAAACTAGCTAGCTAGCTAACGAAGCTAGCTAACATTACTGTCTGTATTCTATTATGCTATAATGCACACACATACATACACCCCCGCATGTGAGTGTATGTATGTGTGTGCATTTATTTATCCATCCATCCATCTTTTTCTGTTTATCCGGGGTCGGGTCGAACAGGTAGCATCCTAAGTAGGGAGACCCAGACTTCCCACTCCCCAGCCACTTGTTCCAGCTCCTCCAGGGGAATCCCAAGGCATTCTTAGGCCAGCTGAGAAACATAGTCCCTCCAGCGTGTCCTGGGTCTTCCCTGGGGCCTCCTCCCAGTGGGACATGCCCAGAACACCTCACCAGAGAGGTGTATAGGAGGCATCCTAACCACATGTCGAGTCACCTCAACTGACTCCTCTTGACGTGAAGGAGCAGCGGCTCTACTCTGAGTCCCTCCTGGATATCTGAGCGTCTTGACTGCTGGCAAGACAACACTCCTGTCAGCAGATTTAGCATTACATTTCTGTATTCAATTTTTCGTTTTTTAATCCTATGTAACATGTTACATGCCTGGCAGGCTGTTTGTTTCTTTTTTTCCCTCCCTCTTTGTTTCTTCACAGGTACTAGGGAAAGCTGGTGTCAATCTCCTCTGATTGATCCTCATCAACTATGGGCCAATCAGCATGCAGGGAGGCCTTATTTAAGCAGCCCAGCTGGGGAGAGCGGGAGCTGGCTTTGTTACCTGACACATGTCTTGTTGCTCTTTGTGTGAAGGTTTGTGGTGGGAGTTAGAGGGCGAGGTAAGTTTGGGGTACCCTGTACATTTCATCACGTAGTTGTATTTTCTGTTAGATACACTAGGTAAGGAGGTGGGTGCCACCCATGTAAAGTTTTGGTGGAAACTTTTGTTAGATTAGATAAACAGGGTTTTTGTTTTCGTTTTGTTTCCTTAGTTCAGACGGTAGTTAGGCCCTGTTTTGTTTTATTATTTTCTATGATTTGGCACCCCCCTAACCGCCCCTTTCTCCCCCACAGTTTGTGTGAGCCTTCCGGGATTTTCGTTATCAATAAATCCCTCTTTTTTACAACATTCACCTGGACTCTGTCAAATGATTGTGGCTGTCGTGTTACTCCCCTCCTCACAAAAAAAGGGGGGGGGGCCGTAACAAGTGGGGGCTCGTCCGGGATCTCTCTTTTCCCTGAGCTGTAGACATCCATAATAATTTGAGAGATCCTTGCGTCTGTTTAGAAATGAGCTTTAGCTTAGAGGAGTTTGTACAGGCTCCTAGCCATGTACAGCTGGAATTGTGTCATAAGGATGACTTGTTATGTCTGGCTGAGCATTTTGATATTTCAGTGAAAAAACACTTTTCAAAAGCTGAAATTAAGAACATTGTTGTTCAAAAACTGGTTGAGATTAAAGTCCTGGTGGACCCAAGTAAAATGGATGTAGATGTTTGTGATGTTCCTTCTGTTGATTTAGAACTCCCTCCTTCAAAAGATGAAGGTGTTGATGTAATGGCAACGCCATCAAGGGGGTCTGCAGAGCCACCGGCGCCCCCTGCGACTTTACCACGGTTCGATCCAGTGTCACCAGAGCTCAGTGGCTCCAGTGGTAATGTCAGACTTAAGGTTCGGCTGGCTCGCCTACAGCTGGAGGCACAGGAGAGGGAGTTGGTAAGAAAAGCTGAGTTTGATTTCAAACTTGAAATGCGCAAGTTGGAAATTGAAGCTGAAAAAGAGATTAAGCTGAAACAGCTGGAGGTAGAAGCTCTAAGACTTTCACATGGCAACGCACCTCCTCGTTCATCTGTTTACTCTGATTCTCCACAGGTGGTGTCGGACAAAAACAAGTTTGATGTCAGCAAGAATATTACTTTGGTGCCTGTGTTTAGGGAGTCAGAAGTAGACTCTTACTTCAATTCATTTGAGAGGATTGCTGTGGCACTGGAGTGGCCAAAGGAGGTGTGGGCTGTTCTATTGCAGTGCAAGCTCATAGGTAAAGCGCAGGAGGTTGTTTCGTCACTGTCAGCTGAGGAGGGCATGAAGTATGAGGTATTGAAAAAGTCAATCCTACGTGCTTATGAACTTGTACCTGAAGCTTACAGGCAAAAATTCAGGAACCATAAGAGGTCTAGTGGCCAGACCTATGTGGAGTTTGCGCGTGAGAAGGGACTACTTTTTGATAAATGGTGTGCTGCAAGTGAGGTTAAAAGTGACTTTGAATCCCTCCGCCAGCTGATTCTGTTGGAAGACTTCAAGAACACATTGCCGGAGAGACTGGTAGTTTTCTTGAATGAGCAAAAGGTGGCCTCTTTGTCTAAAGCAGCCATTGTCGCTGATGAGTTCATGTTGACCCACAAGAATGTATTTGTGTCTGTACCTCGTGCAGATAAAGTTTTGAACAGTTGTCAACAAAAACCTGACCCCACTCAGTCAGAAGCTAAGGCTAAGCAGCAATCCCTTTCTCCACGAGAGGTAAGGGAGTGCTTTTACTGTCATAAAAAAGGCCATGTCATTGCTGACTGCCTTTCATTAAAGAGCAAGGCTTTGGCAACACAGACAAAAGGTGTTGGGTTGCTTAAAAATGTGTCGCACTCCAGCAACCAAACGGCTAAAGATGAGAATGAACTAGATCCCTGTTTCATACCTTTTATTACCCAGGGTCTTGTTTCTTTAACAGGGGATCCAAAGGATGGCCGACAAGTCAAAATCCTGAGGGACACAGGTGGTTCCCAGACAATCATTAGGGAGGGTATTTTGTCCTTACCTATCATGTCATCTTGTCAGTCCAGAGTGGTTGTTCAAGGTATTGGAATGACCTTTGTATCTGCACCACTGCATAATATCCACCTTGACTCATCTCTTGTGAGTGGTTTTTGCAGGGTTGCTGTTCTTCCCACCTTGCCCATAAAGGGGATTGATCTCATTCTAGGAAATGACTTGGCAGGTGGAAAGGTATTGCCTGTGCCTGAGGTGTTGGACACACCTGATACAAGTGTGGTCTTTGAACCAATGCCTGACATTTTTCCTGCTTGTGTGGTTACGCGGGCCCAGTCCAAGAAATACAGTCTTGATTTGTCTGACTCTTTTCTTGCTACAGAGCAGACTCAATCGGCCGGATCAGAGACGGAACTCAACAAGTCTAAAAATGTATTTCCTCTTCCAGGTCCGGAGATGATGGAATTACCAGCTTCCAGGGAGGAATTCATCGCTGCTCAAAAGCAGGACATGACTTTGTTGAAATGTCTTTCTTCTGTTCTTACCCAGGAGGAAGCCCAGGGGAAGAAGGTGGCATATATGGTTGATGATGGTCTCCTGTTGCGACGCTGGGCTGGTGAAAGCTTGGAAGACTGGAGTACCATTTATCAGGTGGTTGTGCCAACAAGGTACCGCATGCAGGTGCTCGCATTAGCACACGATCACCCACTGTCGGGGCATCTGGGTATAAATAAAACTTATAACAAAGTTCTCAAACACTTCTTTTGGCCAGGTCTCAAATCTGATGTTTCGCTCTATTGTCGTACTTGCCATGTTTGCCAAGTTGCAGGCAAGCCAAACCAGGTTATACCTCCTGCTCCTTTGTCCCCAATTCTAGTTGTGGATGATCCATTTGGAAGGGTGATTGTAGATTGTGTGGGGCCTTTGCCAAAGTCTAGAAATGGAAACCAGTTCATCTTGACTATAATGTGTGCTTCCACCAGGTTTCCTGAGGCCGTGCCCCTACGGAGGATCACAGCTCCCATGATTACCAAAGCTCTGGTAAAGTTTTTCTCAGTGTTTGGTCTTCCCAAAGTTGTCCAAACGGACCAGGGCACAAACTTTAAGTCTAGAACCTTTGCCCAGGCACTAAAACAGTTGGGTGTAGAGCATGTCACCTCAAGCTCTTACCACCCTGAAAGCCAAGGTGCACTTGAAAGGTTTCACCAGACATTAAAAGCGATGCTGAGAAAATACTGTATGGATACCGAGAAAGACTGGGATGATAGTATCCCATTTCTATTGTTTGCCGTGCGTGGAACAGTGCAGGACACTTTAGGGTGTAGCCCCGCTGGACTTGTGTTTGGACATGAGGTTAGGGGACCTTTAAATGTCCTTAAAGACCAACTAATCTCACCCTCTCACTCTGTAAAAAGTATTCCAGAGTATGTTTCAAAGATGAGAGAGCGCCTTCAGGTAGCTTGTGCACTTGCGCAGAAAGCCTTGGCTTCAAAGCAGGTCAAAATGAAGCAACGTTATGACCAGAACGCAGTCACTCGTGAGTTCAACACTGGTGAAAAGGTTTTGATCTTGCTGCCCGTCCCTGGCTCTTCTCTAGAAACAAAGTTCTCTGGACCATATGTGGTAGAAAAGAAACTTAGTGAAACAAACTACATTATTCAAACTCCTGATCGCCGCCGCAAGACCAGGCTCTGTCATGTCAATATGATAAAACCGTATCATTCAAGAGAGACCAACCAACCAACCCAGAATCGGGTTGAAGCTATTTCCCATGTAACCTGTGTGTCAAAGTCGGCTGAGGAGGATATGGTAACACGCAAAGATCCTCCACAAGTTGCAAGGCTTAGTAATAGTGAAATACTGGCTAAACTGCCTGACTATTTGTCACATTTAGCAGGTGATCAAGTGGAGGACATCACAAAACTCATATCAGACTTCCAATGTCTGTTTGGGGATGTTCCTACCAGGACTAATGTGGTGTCTCATGACATTGTTCTTTCCAATCCTGCACCTATAAAGCAGAGAGCATACCGTGTCAATGCCACAAAGAGGGAGATCATGAAAAAGGAAGTGGAGTACCTTGTTAAAAATGGACTCGCCATTCAGAGTTGCAGCCCATGGAGTTCTCCATGTCTATTAGACATGAAGGCTGACGGGAGTCCAAGGTTCTGCACGGACTTTCGTAAGGTGAATGCTGTCACCATCCTTGATGCACACCCGTTACCCCTCATTGAAGACTGTATTGATGAAATCGGACCAGCAAAATTTGTCACTAAACTTGACATGCTGAAAGGGTATTGGCAAGTACCGCTAACCAAGCAGGCCTCGGATATCTCAGCTTTTGTTACACCAGACTGTTTTCTTCAGTACACAGTGATGCCTTTTGGGCTATGTAACGCACCGGCTACATTTCGAAGGCTTGTCAATAGAGTACTGGGAGATGTTCCAAACTGCCGAGTATATCTAGACGACATTGTGATATATTCAAATGACTGGTCTACACATCTTTCTGTTTTGCTTGAGGTTTTCAAACGTCTTTCAGCTGCCTCGCTGACGCTCAATCTTTCAAAGTGCGAGTTTGGAAAAGGTACCATTGTCTATCTGGGCCAACAGGTTGGTGGAGGAAAAGTGTGTCCGGTGGATGCGAAAGTCAAAGTGATTTCTGACTTTCCTATTCCTTCAAGCAGAAGGGAGCTCCGTCGATTCCTGGGGATGGCAGGATTCTACCGTCGCTTTTGTAAAAACTTTTCTACGGTAGCTGCTCCTTTAACAACTTTGACCAGCCCTTCTACACCTTTTACTTGGTCTGATGAATGTCAGCATGCTTTTGAACATCTAAAAGGATTGCTCTCGTGTTCTCCTGTTCTTTCCGCCCCAAATTTTAGTTTGCCATTTAAACTGGACATAGATGCCAGTGCTGTTGGGGTAGGAGCTGTCCTTTTGCAGGATGATAAAGATGGAATAGAACATCCTGTAAGCTACTTCTCAAGGAAGTTTAATCTTCATCAAGGTAGATATTCTACCATTGAGAAGGAAGCGCTTGCACTACTTTTGGCATTACAGCATTTTGAAGCTTACCTTGGCTTGAGTGTGGAACCAATCACTGTCTTCACAGACCATAACCCCCTTGTCTTTCTTTCCAGGATGTTCAATCAAAATCAAAGACTCATGCGGTGGGCTTTGATCATTCAGGAGTACAACCTGAACATCTGCCATAAAAAGGGGTCTGAGAATGTATTGGCAGATGCTTTGTCACGTGCTTTTTAAACTTGTTTTCTCTTACCTTGAGTATTCCAAACATTTCTGTTTGGACTTATAAGGGTGGGGGTGTTACATGCCTGGCAGGCTGTTTGTTTCTTTTTTTCCCTCCCTCTTTGTTTCTTCACAGGTACTAGGGAAAGCTGGTGTCAATCTCCTCTGATTGATCCTCATCAACTATGGGCCAATCAGCATGCAGGGAGGCCTTATTTAAGCAGCCCAGCTGGGGAGAGCGGGAGCTGGCTTTGTTACCTGACACATGTCTTGTTGCTCTTTGTGTGAAGGTTTGTGGTGGGAGTTAGAGGGCGAGGTAAGTTTGGGGTACCCTGTACATTTCATCACGTAGTTGTATTTTCTGTTAGATACACTAGGTAAGGAGGTGGGTGCCACCCATGTAAAGTTTTGGTGGAAACTTTTGTTAGATTAGATAAACAGGGTTTTTGTTTTCGTTTTGTTTCCTTAGTTCAGACGGTAGTTAGGCCCTGTTTTGTTTTATTATTTTCTATGATTTGGCACCCCCCTAACCGCCCCTTTCTCCCCCACAGTTTGTGTGAGCCTTCCGGGATTTTCGTTATCAATAAATCCCTCTTTTTTACAACATTCACCTGGACTCTGTCAAATGATTGTGGCTGTCGTGTTACTCCCCTCCTCACAAAAAAAAGGGGGGGGCCGTAACAAACATTAAAATTTCCTCAGAAACTGAATAATGGGCTTCTTAGCAGCTCCAAGACATAATCATCAAAATAAACAAATATAACGAAGATGTGTTATTGTCTGTAACGACACTATAAAATACAGTATGTATGTTTCAGTCTTTAATTGAATTTCTGAAATGAATAAACTTTTTTTGATATCCTAATTTACTGGTGAACACCGAAATATAAAGAATAAAAAATAGCTAAATGTGGGATGAAGGAAAAGTACAAATTTGTAGACTGTAAAATACTAGCAATATTGGGGTTAAGTTACTTATTTTTCCAGGTAGTAACAATGACTCAAAATACTAGAATGCTTTCTTCATTATTAAAAATCCAGTACTCCAGAATTAAAAGACCATACAGTTTGTGTTTTGTTTTTCTTTCAGACATAGTTACTTTACAAAAGCTTGCAGGATCTTGAGTTGACCCTGATTTGGTTTTTATAATACGGAAATTACAGCAACCACAAGAAATGTTCTGGTTTTACATTCTTAACAATGGAAAATGTTGCAAAGCAAACCAAAAGTGCCTCATCCAACAGACTGGATTGTTGTCTTGGCTCCAGGATGTTCTGAAACCATTACGATCTCTTCAGTTTCATCTGATATGAACATTTTGAAGCTTTCTGAAAACAAAGTGGCAGAAAATTGAAACGACAAATCGCAATGAAAATCCAGATTGTTTTATTGGTGTTTAATCGGCTGGCACGTTTGCCAAAGCACCATAAGAAACAGAAGTGAATGGCAGTATGATGCATTCAGGAATAGTGGAGCATGCCATCAGTAAACAACTCTTAACAAAAAACATTTTTGAGAACATTTTACACAAATGCACATTTTATACAGTAGTGCTTATATTTTTCAATACTGTGCAAAAGCTTTTCACAGAGGCCATTATTCACAGAGATCAGAGACTGGAAACAAATCGAATGTGAGCCACACGCAGCGTGGGGGAAGGGCGGCGGGATTCGCTGCAGCCATATACGGGGATTAGAGATGAATACGCAGATACCCGCTTACTGCCATCTGAAAACACATCCAGACAGCCCTGTCCTGCCTCTGCTGCTGTGTTTGCATGTATCCGCGTTGGTGTGCAAGGGCATCGAGAGCGTGCATGTTGGGTAACAGATCAGCTTTGGGTCTGGCACAAAGTGGCTCAGGAAGCAAGCATAGATGTGACGTTACTCCAAACTGTCTTTGAACATTTATAATCAGGGTTTTTGGAAGCACGACTAACAAAAGGCAGACAGTCTCCTGCAGAGAGAAAGAGACTCAAAGTCCATGCACATAATTTTACATGACCACACTTTTCTTTAGGAGTGACTTTCAACAGGAAGAGGAGGATAGATTAAGTGTACAGACGCACTGAATCTGTCCAACACATTTTTGTGGGCTAGCAGTGGGAGCCATAGTCATAAAAAGCTTTCTAAAGAGCTCTGGACCACATGAGGACAAGAATGATAGAGATACTTAACCAAACTATCAGGTCATCTGGCTGGGAAACTGCAGCTTCCATTAAACAACAAACACATGATTTAAAAGAAAAAGAGAACAAAACACAATTGTTATTCTGCAACTCAGAAGCATTAACCCCACAAACAAGAAAAAAAAGCAAAGAACTTGCTTTTTGGCTGGAAGATTATAGCGTAAACGATACCAAAGGGCTTTGGTCCCAGACTCGTTTTTGTCCAAGTGCTTTAAAGGAGCAGACTGAGGAAGCATGCTAATCAGAGGTACTTTACATAGAAACATGGTGCTGCAGCGCCATCCTACATTAAGTACATTTAGCAGGCAGTTTCAGCAAAGTTTGAACAGATTTCCACTTAGTGCAGATGGTACCTCCTTTAATCTTAGTCAAATGTATAAAACATAAACCTGCTTTGAAAGTTCTCAACAGAATGAAGCACCAACTGGTACTTCACTGGTTTTCATGGGAAAGTTCCCAGCCATATGCCTCCTTGTTAACTCACAGACAGACTGACGCTTTGTTTACTTGCAGAGCTGCTCTGGGCTCTACACGGCGGACTGTCCCTGCTCATTTTAAGAAAGCGGAGGCTCAGCATTCATGTGACTGTCAGTGAGGGGCTGAGGCCATGCACATACATTTACACATTGTGGGGGTTTGCATTCAAAACAAAAACACAGTTTAAAACAAGGAGCAAGCAGAAAAAATAATTATAATAATCCACATGAACTCTGCACCAATAGTAAACATATAAAGACCTACATATCCAGCATCATATAAAAATAATCTGATGAGTTGAGTGGCATTGTTCTGTAACCCTTGACAATTTTTAACAGAAAAGTTCACTTTAGTGAAACCTGTACAGATATCACCTTCAATCCTCTTCAATAATCTTTACAAAACCTTATTTAGTTTAATCACAACTTAAAGAAGATTATGAAAAATGGGGTTTAGCATCACATGAAACAACTATCAACTCCACTTGAAAAGTGAAGCAGAGAAATCAATGGTTCAAACCTCTTATGGGTGCAAATGTGATTGAGCAACATTGAGGGAGTAAAAAAAAAAGAAAAAAGTAATTTGGCAGTAATTGTGAAACTCAAGTCCAAACACAGAAAATCCATATTAAAATATGCCAAACTCCTTAATTTAGTCTTGAGGTCATTTTGGAGCAGGGTGACATTTTCCTGCCACAGTAATCTCTGCAGTACCTCTTCAGGTAGAAAAAGCCAAAACGCTGGCGGCAGCAGGGAAGCCTATTTTGTAGCTCTTTGTCTTGCTAGCCGCTTCATGAAGCAGCAGGTTACGGTTGCGATGATGAAGATGCCAACAAACAAGGCCGATGAGACTCCGACCACCAGAGGGATGAGCAGGAGGTCAGCAGCTGGAGAAGCAAAGGAAAAAATGGAGAGAAAGTTCCTATGTCAGATATCAAAATGCTTTAGTTCTGTTTTTCATTGGACATATTTATAATTTGGTAACATGAATGTCTCAGAGTTTCAGAGCTTATGGAATATGAACTTATTGATGGTCTGCACTTTCAGGCATTTCCTTCTGGAGCTTTGTGCAAACATATATTCTGTTTTTGCTTTTTCAACCCACTTAAATGTTTAAGATCCCCAAACTAATTTTTGTATTACAGACAGATAACCAGGTGCAAATATGATTCTCAAAACGTAATTCCATTTACTAAAATAATTAAAAGGCTATCCAAATCAAACTGGCTCTACATGAGAAGGTAAATGCCTCCTAAACCTAAACCCTGGTTTTGCTTTCCTTAGGAGGAACAACTGCCATTATATTTTTCAAAAATATTACTTTTTGTCCTTTACATCTGTATGGAGGAATTTTGTCCACACTTCTTTGAAGAATTGTTTTTATGCGGCCATACTGCCCGATTTTCAAACATGAGTGGCCCTTTTAGGATCAATCCACAGAATCGCACTCAGATTTAGGTCCACAACCTGATTAGGCCACTGAAAAACTTTCATTTTTCTATTTCAAGCCACTCAGAGGTGGAAATGCTAATGCACTCTGGGTCATTGATCTGAAGGGTGTTTGAGAGTGAGATCACAAGCTGGTGGCTGGACATTTCTCCTTTAGTGCACACAGCAAATAACAGTATTTATCTATATTTTTCTTAGGCACAGACAAAAGACTCAGCAACTTGATATGAAAGGTGAAAAAAGTACAAGGGCAGAATGAATTGACACAGAATGGTCAGCTAATGTGGCAGGTCATTGCATTAAATGTGACTGGCTTTGCTCCAAGTTAGAATCACTAGTTGATTCTTCTAAACATTTAAAATAAATCTAATTACTGTGCTAAACCCCAAGAATCTTTGTGCCACTGCTCAGACGTTCACTTGTCAAGGCTGGAGCAAACAGTGACCAAATATTAGCAAATAACTGAGAAAATGGCCGTAATACAACAAGGCTCTTACCTCTGGCATACAGATAAACAGTCACTTCATTTGACTCTGCTTTGGCCCCCGTGTCGTACCAGCCTCCATGAGGATCCTGGCCCCACACTTCTGCACGACATCCATACATGCCCTGGTTCTCCACCGTTGACATGTGAATCCTCAGCCTGTAGCTGACGGCAGAAAGCCGGTCGATGCTAATCTCACTGTCGTTGACGTAAATATTTGCTACACCATTGTACATCAGAGTAGCAATGAGCGTGGGTTGTGCTACTAGTTCAGCGTCTAAGGGAGCACCACCCGAGTTCCTTGTGATGACTGGTTCAGGAATCGGCCGCCGCAACCATTGCACTTGAACCTGCACCGGACCTGTGGCTGTCGCTGTGGCGTTGCAGATTATGGTGATGGTGCTTCCTCGTTTCAGCAGGGGGCCACGTGGGAGCCGAGCCACAGCTGAGACCAAAACATCTGAGGAAAAAACAACAACATTGAGAAAAGAAAAATAGGTAAATAACACAAATGGATCAAAATTATGAGACAAAAGTCTACCAAACAAATTAATATTTGGCTGTTTAAACTTTTGGGGCTCCTTCAGAATGACAACAATATCAAACGCACCACCATGTAATGGATCAAAAGAGATATTTCAGTGAATTTTATTTATTCCAAGTCCATAATAGCTATTAAGCAATGCACTTAAGTTCAAAGTTTTAATTTAGCCTGTAGTTTGTTCAGAGAGAGCACTAGAGTTTCAGTGAATACCAGGAAGGCTGAATGAAGTACAACCATTAGTGTCCATTATGAGCATCTTTTCCCACTAGATTCAGACCAACTGGCTAAACATTATTACATTACGATGTAAATTGCATTTTTACAACACTTGGACTACATCATTTAACAATTATTGCCCTCCAAACAGTCATTTGCAATACGTGGCCTTACTCCATCACCCTCTAGCTTCACAAAAGTTTTTAAAAAACCCTCATTTCCCCTCTTGAATGAGCAGAATACTCCCTCTTTTGAGTCAGATGTGTTGGACCATGGAAACCTCTACAATATGTAGAACAGTGCTCCTTGATGACTGTTTTTGGACACTACTGCCTTCAACAGATAATGTGGCAAAAGATTCTTTCAAAATACGGCGGGGAAACATAAAACCATCTTCAGGCAGCTAATATTAAAGAAATGGGGAATTTTATTTTATCTTAGGCTTACCTTTGGTCTTCAGGTTGACAGTGACACCCTCTGACCTCTGGGTGAGTGTTGCAGGAATAGACAGGCTGGGGTTTTTCCTGCCAGCATACACACTCACCACACAGCGATACACGCCTGAGTCGGCAGGCCGGGCTGAGAAGAGCTTTAAAGAGTACGTCCCCTCGGACACTTTCTCCAGAGAGCCGCCGCTGGCTCTGCTGAGGTCGTCTCCCCAGCTTACAGTACCGTCCGGGCTCATCCGAGCCACTTCAACCTTAACAGGAAGCACAGCAAGCCACCAGTCAGTAAGGAATGCAATGTAATTTCAGCTTATTGATGAGAATATTATGATTTATTCCAGGATTTTACATTATAATAGTAAACATATATATGTATTGAGTTTTACAATATAATAGAAAATACAATGAACTACAATTAAAAAAACATATTTCTAAATAAGTGAGCAAAATGAAAATGGCAGTACCTCTACTCCTCCGGCTCCAACAGCATCACTGCTGACTGATCCTCTCTTCATCCACTGCACCAGCAGACCCGAGTTCACCTCAGATGCCAACCCCAGCACCTCACAAGTCAGGATGAGAGGGGACCCAACCTGGAGGGTCACCTCCCCCCGGGGTGAGGACACTACACCCAGAGACTCCGCTTGAAAGAAACAGAGACAGATTTGATGAGAACAAAACTCTTCCGAGTGCCAAGGCACAAACAGGCACTTAGACTGTGATTAAATAAATCTCTACAGAAAGTGAGATACGGCAGAGAGCAGTTTCCTAGAAGCAGACTGTAAAATGCTCAGTGTGCCCTGCATTGGTATTCAACCCTCTTTACTCAAGTACTTCTTAAGAAAAAGCCAGTGAAACTAAATGCCTTCAGGAGCCATCTTGTTAATAGAGAAAGCCCACACTGTAAATTAATCTCAGTATAAATTCAGCTTTTCTGTGCAGGCCTCGGAGATTTATTAGAGAACATTAATAAACAAGTAGCATCATGAAGATTAATGAAAACTAATTAACACAAAATCCTGGGTTTTCAGCATCTCAAAGGCTACTGTTCAATCCATCAGCTGAAAATGGCTGTGCAAAAAGAACCAACCTCCATCTTTCCTCCCTCGGTTTGCATGTAAATAAACTTAACTGGTGTAATAACAACACATCAATGCTAACCCACTGTGTGCGCAAGACTTGTTTAACAATGGCACAATATTCCTCTAGAAAAAAAAAGAAAATACATTATTTAAGCTAACAAAAAGAGGCCATTGTATGAGCTGAACAACAAGAGAGACAATGAACAATAACATAAAGCCTCTCAGTGAGTGTCTTTAGAAAGGACAACAATGCATGCACTGATAAGCTTAAAGTTTGACCTCAATCTTATCATAGAAAATGTTTTCAAATTTTTGCATAATGCAACGAAACCCCGGTTATCTCTTTCTGCAACACAATCAAGTCTAAAATAATTAATTTGAAATGAGATGAATCAATAACAAGTATACCTTTACACCAAATTATTGAACTGAGAAACTGTACTGACAGCAGATATTTACCTTTTACTATATGTAACAGGTTAATGCAGGATAGAATAATATGTTTGAAGAGATGTTACCCAACACAGTGGTGCTTATCTAAAAGAAATAATAGACATGCTGGTCTGACAGAAAGAAAGTTATCCTCTCTGCAGGCTGAAGGAGGCCAAGGTGGGAAAAAAAAGATTATATAATCCTTCAGATCTGCTGCAAGGCCAGAGGCATCTATCCAGTCATACAGGCAGTCGGCTATTGACTTATTAAATCCAGCTGGATAAGCAAAAAGAGGCCAGCGTATTTAGAATGTCAGTCAGAAAATCTGACTGCTGAGGCACCAAAGGAACAGATCTGCCAGAAATTAATTCATAAGTATTTTAACCAAATGTCATTTTTATTATTAAGGCAAGAATTTGTGGACATTTTTTTTTTTTTAGCACAGTTAATGATTTACGATATATTAAGTTTTTTTTTAAATAAAAGCATTTCCCACCTGAAGTTGGGATTTTGTGAAAAGAATTTGCCCCATGACTTCTATCAACCTTTTCCATATCCAAGTTGTTAAAAGACTGGCAGTAAAATGAACACAAATGTTTATCCTATTATTTAACAAGTACTCAATTGAGGCCTCAGCAACATAAACTCTGGAAAGAGCCCAGGGTACTCAGTGACACACAGAGCATAAACCAAGCCTGCTTTGTTGTTAGAATTTATTGCCATTTACAAACTTTTCCACAGCCTGGCTGAATATTGCTAGGACTGTTTGTGAAAAAGGAGAATTATGTTGTTTTTCATTTGAGGCCTTGTCTCCGTTAATGCTTTACTCATTGAGCATTGCAAGTCTTTTGCTGATTCCTGTCTTCAAAAAGTTACTTTTTATGAAAAGTTTTGAGCGCATTCTGATTTATTCTTATTTCATTTTCACTACAAATCCAATAGTGTTTGCCCAACAAAATTACTAACCCCCAGATTGAGTAGGCATGCTAAAGTTAAATTATCCTAACTAAAGCTCTGAGGTAGTTTTTGAGTAGTAAAACACATCGGCAGTTGTGTTTTGTGTCGATTGTGTTTTTTGGCACCTGAAGCCTACACAAAATCTGTTTCGCTTCTTTAATTACCTAGTTGCTGAATGGTCAAGTTGCCAATATCTAGGGTCCTTTGAGCAATCCTCTGCCACGTTCGATCAGGGTCCCTAATCCACTGTGAGGCTTCACAGAAGTACGACCCAGCGTCATCGGGCTGCACCGCCTTCATCTTCATCAAGTACAACCCCTGTCCACCCTCTCCGTTCCTCTTCTCCAGTGTGATCTCTCCATCATCGTAGCGTTTCTTGTAGAACCGTCCTGGAACAACCCCTAGAAGCTTGTCGATGGAGATGATCTCTCTAATTGTGCTGACCTCGCTGCCAGCGCCGCTGTCTGAACGCTCGCTGCCACCCCGCTTCCCGAACACGATGGACAGATGGGTGAGTTGCTCCGACTGGATGCTGGATGAGCACATCAGAGTTAATTCAGATCCTTCAGGAACAGGCTGGCTGGTTAGGGAGCGAATATAGCTGATTTGGAGTGAGTCTGGAATCACTGTGGGGCAACAAAACAGAAGAAAAAAAAGCACCAATCTGTAATCTGTCTACATTATTTTTTTTGTTAAAAAAAGATGTACTCTTAATGAGGCAAACTGTTTTTAATATGTAAATGAAGCAATATTCTATGCAAAATCAGAAAAAGTATAAAGATTCTTTGTCTTTAATTCTTGATTTTTTTATTTTTGTCCCATCATTTTTGAAAATGAAACTCTTTTGAATGATATTTTTTTTCTCTAGTAGTTTATAGTTTTGGTCTCCTAGCCTATGAGCTGTCAGTTAGCTGTCTGTGTATTGTTGCTGAGGTGTGCAATATCTTCTGAACCTCAATGCTTGAACTCTTCCAGTAGTGAAAAACACAGTTTATTAGCTGGGTACTGGAGATAACACTATTTATTCAGTGGAAACATCCTTTTACATTTTTATTTTAGTGTAATTCAACTTTTAATATTACAATTATTAGATTGTGACTCTATAGCCATTTTGTTTCCAGATCATCAGTTACATTCCAGTACATTTCCAGTGAAACATAGAAAACAGTACTTATGTTCAAGGTTATCTTGGTTCTGCAACTTCAGCAAATTAATGTTTATATTTTCAGTCAAACTGTTATTTGTAAACCCATTTTAACATCAAATTTTCTGTTGGAGTCACAAATGCATACTTTATAGAACTCTCTACAAAAGACTACCTTGATTATAAAAGGCAACCCACTTTGAAAATACATTCAGAGAAATTTGCATTAGTTTGTCTTACCTTTGACAGGAACCAACGCGCTGTAATTTCCCTGGTAGGTGCTGTCCGTGCTGGGTGTATAACACTCATATTTCCCCTCGTCTTCAGCTCGAAGTCTCTGGATCACCAGTCGGACCATATCCCCCGAATCTCTCTCAATCCTCACCTCCCCATTCCTCACTCTGGCCTGGAATGGGGCGTATGGGAAACCTTTGTCCCTGGTGGACACCACTCCTATCTGTTTTCCTCCAGCATCATTCCTATAAAGGAACCACTCAAATTCTTGGGTACGTGAACCTTCATATCCGGACACTTGACATGGCAAGGCGAGACGGAATCCGGCAACACGGAAAAGTGGTCCATTGGGAAGAGTCACGTCCCGGCACATAGCATACTGGAACACTGTGATACATAGAGAAGGAGAGAAAGTTTTATGTAAACTTTGGTAAGTTATAGTTGCATCAAATGAATAACGTCTGGAATAGATGACTGATTATGCAAATAATAAATTAAAATGGTGTGAATAGGAGCCTTGAAGGTTAGTGCTCTCAGTGAGATTCCTGTTAATATGACTAGGGAAGTCAGCGGGCCCAATTTCAAGCTGGTAGAAACTGAGTAAATACTTATGTAAACAGAGGAACTAAATAAAATCAGAAAGCTATTAAAAGTTATGAAATATCACAAGTTATTAATCAACCAGCATTATGTATGTTTAGTAAACATGTCTTTGGTTCTAAGCAGAAATATTCAGCATGAGTTCCTCATATTCAGTGAACAATGAACAATGATAAACAATGAACAATCATAAACAATGAACCTGGCTGCTGAGAGCAGCCAGGTTCATTGTTTTCTACTGAGCCTCTCTGTCTGGTTTTAAAAATAAAAATACCCCTATTTAAGAAAGTTCCTATTAAAAATCAATTTGGTCCTTCTGAAAGCTTCAACTCAGCATCTGAAACTCACAGACCGTTATGCTACAATTGAAAAAAGTAAATATAAAGAAAAATCCAAGGAAAACTTTAAAGGATCAAAAGGCTAAAGAAATTAAGACAAAATTTGAACATTACAAGAAATTCTGGATGCTTGAAAGCAAAACAAAACAGAAAGTCACCAAAGAATTACCTAATAGTATTTATTTATGAGGTAACTATATAAAAATATATCATAATCCAAGAAGAAAAAGCAGAATGACATCTTTAGTAATGTCTGAAATGAGTGGTAAAGTTCACAATGTAGACATCTTTATCATTTATGCTTTGTGTCAAATAAAACAAGCTAAGCAGAAAATCTCATCTTGAGATTAAATGTTCATGTCATCAATCCTTAAAATAAAAAGAATTTAATACTTCTTTGATACAGAAAGGAATTCTTAGAAGAACTCTAAACATGACACCGTTTCACCCAAAATTTAAAGTTCATAAAAATCTGAATCCCTTTATTTGGCCACATCTCTTGAACAAAGGAGCATAAAAACACTAAACTACTGCAAAGCAAAAATACCCAACAACACCCACAGGTTATGTTATTAAATTAGTGTCAGTGCAGTTATCGATTTGCCCAGAAAGCAAGGGCTAAGGCAGCTGAACTGCTCCTGTGTCTTTTCAAAGCTACCCCAAACAAGATTCTGTCGTAAGAGACTGCAGATATATCCGCCACTCATCTCTGACTAACCCTCCATAAGACTCTTAACTACCGTAACAACAAGAAAAACAGGTGAGGCAGTTGTTTCTGTCCACTATTTATGTGGGTGTGTATGCAGTACTGGAACAACTGGACCCTTTACCAAAAGCAAGCCCTCGCCTGATGACAGACACACATACAAACCCACACAGATAATGACATGGGAGACTAGAGGGAGGCTTAAGCGGATCAAGTCCTAATTAACATTGGACTCAGCCTGATAGAGCTGGGGGACACCACAGCTCGTCACAATACTCAATGCTGTATGGATTAGACCCCATGCATCAGGGCCTGGGGGGCATTTTCTGAACCAAAACAAACACAGAGATGGTTGTTGCACGTATTGATCTAAAAGCTCTATAGAAAGCCTGTCCTGCTATTATGGAGCTAAAAGGTGAGGGATCCTACACATACCCATGTCCAAATCACCCAGTTATCCCGCTTAACCCGAAATACAGCCATATTGAATGAATTAAAAAATATATCGCGATGAGTCTCATTTGTCAAATTAAAAGTACCTTTTGAAAGTAACAACCTTTAAGCAGGTATTAACCCCTTAACTGTCACCCTCAAATGCTTACATGTAAGTGAATAGGTCCAAGAGGACACAGCCTGTGTCATCATCATGACAGTAACTTAAAATGTAACTAAACCCCCTGTGAAAGCATAACCATGCCCCTGACCAACTCTGAGATATTCCACCAAAGTCACAGCCAATTGTGGGGATGAGCAGAGGGGTTGATGTCAGAATCATAAAACTAAAGTCCCAAGTAACCTATTTAGATCGTTTATCAGAAAAAAGTTGACTTGGGGGTTAGTTACAGCTTTTCATTCAGCCCACATTTCTGTTTTTAAAATAAAATGTCATATTTTCATTAACTGTAAGTGGAGAAATATATAAATTAAGGCTTTCAAACATCCATCTGTGTGTAATTAATCTATATAATGTGTTTCACTTAGAGAGAAAGTTCCTGAAATAAATGGACTTTTCAATAATATTCTAATTTGTTGAATGAATCTGTACAAGCAAACAAAAATATCTACTTCTTCATACATGCTATTCAAGTCATTTTTTCTTTAATGTAAACATTATAATGTTCAATCTCTGGACATTGTACTGAACATATGAGATGAACCGAAGAACTTCTGGTAAGCAAGTTGAGGATACTGCATGTTTAAGACATAAAACAAGCTCTAAAAGACAGAGTGTGCTGTAGCCCTGCAGAAGATAGTGAGGGGAGCTGAGAAGATCATTAAAGTGTCAGCCATCCCTCTGTCAACCTTGTAAACCTCTGCCACACCTCAACGTCAAAGCTGCTGCATTATTTAATTTATTTGATATTCTTCACCTGCTTTATCCTTAGAAAAATCTATCTGTTAAATGATTTCCCACATTACTATCAATCCCTGAAAATGTCTTGCTACATTGTGGTCCATTAACCACACAATGCAATCACATCAAACTAATTAGAGCTTAAACCACCAAGTCAAAACAAAAAGCTTTCCAATATGATCAATCTAACAAACATTTCCCATAAAATACCAACGTTCAGTACTTTATGAAATGGAGGGTGGGAAAAGAAACACCTGTGGTGAAGTGGAGTATAAAAGCAGTCAGCATGGAGCTTGCTTTACAGGTAATAAACATGACTGTGTGCTTAATGGCTGTGATTCTAATTTTCACCGGTGAGTTGATAATTCGTATAAGACTGGAACATTAGAATAACCCAATCTGCTGTATATTACATCAGAATAAAATGGATTTATTTAGTAAGCCGTCTCCTTCTGTGACAGATGGTGAGGCGGTTGGGAGACAGAACACAGATACGGATGGACTCACCCCAGTGCACAATTACGAATAATGCTGTTTTCATCTTCGGAGCCATCATGGTCCTCATCTTCTCCCCCCCTCCTGAAGTCCAGATGGATTACGTTGATCCAGATCTCTCTCTCCTCGTTCCTCTGCCCGTTTACCGCCGATCATAGTTCACACCAACCCTTCTGTGGGTTCCAGTAAAAAAAAAAATTATGAATAATCTGCACAATTAGCGCCAACTGGAAGACGAAGGCGCCGAATGAATGAAAGTGCAGGAGTACACATGCAAACCTGTAAATTTATTCACCCATTTTCCATGCACCACCTCCATCAATACAACGACTACTCCATATTATGTTTTCAGATCATACCGCCTCACGGTCCATTCTTACCACAGGGCAGGGGGCTGGGCTGCAGCTTGGACCTGTGTGTTTGAAGGGGAGAAGGAGTGGTTGGTCACAAGAAGGTGGAGCTTAAATGTATTAGAAAATGAACCACGGTTGGACGATGGCGTTTTGAGCCAATCACAGTTTAGAGAATGGAGGGGGGGCGGGGGCAAGCCAACAAAGAGAAGCTGCATAGACACGGAAAACCACGAGAGGGCGACAAAGGAAAGCATAACAAATCTGTGATTATGAAGTCAGGTATTCGTTTAATAAAGGCTATAAAAAAGACGTTTAGCGTGTCAAACAATTTATAATTTATGTTTGTAAACGATGTATGAAAAACAAGTATCACAGTATTATAAGTGGTGTTTTAAAGGCCAAAAGTTTTCAAACTGACAGAAATCTTTTTTTTTTTTTATTGTTGTTGTTTTACAAACTAACTTTAAGGTTACTGCTTCATTTTTGTCTAGGTGGAGATTTCCAATTTGCTTTTGTTGCATGAATAGTGATAATATGAAAATGCATGTAATGTAAAAGTAAAAAGAGATCTTTAACTAAATAAACATATTTTGCATTGTTCTTTAATCCTTTCAATGAGTTGAGCAGCAGAAATCAAGAACGAAACCAAAAAAGCAGAATAATCACTTTGATTGGGAATTGTGCTTAAAATCTTTTTGTCAGCTAAGGCTTCTGTTTTATCATGCATGCATCACACATTATTATCATCTCTTTGCATCATCTGGCTTTACAAAAAAGGATGAGGATGCTGTTGGTAAGGCTGCACCCAAATCAACCATTTCATCAAGAAGTTCAGCTGCAAAGCCATCCTCTAAAGAGGCTCTAGCTAAAGGTCTGGTACAGAGATTGCTTGGGTCTAGCAGAACACAAGTGAGTCTGAGATTTTTCAGTGCTGGTCTAGTCATTGGTGTTAAAAAGGACTGAAAAGAACCAATGTCTCTCCAAAGCATTCTTCAGAGACAGACTGAAATACTGCTGGAAGTATCAGAACAGATCTGCAAAGGACTGGGGAAAAGCTATTTTCTCAAACAAGACCCATTTCAGACTTTGCGTTACAGGAAAAAGGAGTCTGGACAGGAAAAAAACATTAGCCCTTTCATGAGTTTCGATTACAATTTCTCTCAAAATATTCCCACAAATAAATGTATGGTGAAACCCTAAAGGAGCAACTTTGCCCTATGATCCAGGGTATTCTATCAACCAATGATGTTTTTTTCTGCACAACGGAGCATCATGCCACACCGTTAGCATTCTGGGTCTGTAGCCAGGAAACTTTTCGGATCCTAACCTCAATGAGAAGCTTCTGACATTTTGTATATATCTGATGTATGACTTCTATGAAACACATGAATGATTTCTTATTAAAACTTCATTTCACTACTGAAGCATCTGATAAAACAATCAAAGGCCATGTCTATAAACAACCCTTTTATTGCTTCGAATTGCATCAGTAAATCTCTGAAAGTAAATGTGCGGAAAATTACAATTTTGAAGAAGATGATCTTAAAAAGCAACAATTACAAATTAGCATTTTAAATCACAACGTGCATGACAAAACAGAATTTAAACTACATACTACTAAAAGGTTTCCAGGTAAAATGAAGCCCTATAACTTATTGGAAATGTAAAAAATAAAGTATTTAACCCCAGCTGAATGCTTCAGACTGGAACACTGGCAAACTTGAGATTTCATCTTTATAATATATGTTAAAATATGTAATAATACTCTAATTATTAAAAAAAATATGCAAATAAAGTATTATGTAAAGAGAAAAGTACAAGACATTTGAAATATGCCAATATGCCAAATATAAGAAAAAGTAATAAATCTCAGTTATACTTTGCTGCCTGTAGATTTGAGCAAACTTTCACTTTTATTTCCTGATAAACTCTGATTCTCCGAATTCATCCTATCTAAACTATTTGCATTGTTGTATAAGGCTGATGAAAAACATCACCTTAGGCCAGGCATGTCCAAAGTCCGGCCCGGGGGCCAATCACGGCCCGCGGCCAGATTTCATACGGCCCGCAGCTTTGGTCTTATAATGTATTATTTATGGCCCGCCTGCACTGTGAAACAGAATAAATAAATCATAAAACTTGAAACTGTAATTCCTCCTTTCACCAAATGGTGGCAGCACCACTTTAATACTATCAGTCTCTGCCTCCATGCAGCGAACCCCTCTCCACTCATTTCTGCCATGGCCACTGCAAAGAAAACGAGGAAAGTTTACAGTGAGGGCCGCCGCTTTCAAGAGAGATGGGAATTACAATACTTCTTTTCTGAAAATCAAGGCAATTGTGCTTGTCTAATTTGTAATGAGATGGTTGCCTTGTTTAAGGATTTTGACGTAAAGAGACACTACCAGACTAAACATGCTAACACATACAACAAGCTAACAGGGAGTCACCGTGCTGAAAAACTGAAGCAGCTCCAAGCTGCACTGGCATCACAACAGCGATTTCTTTGGGCCTGAGTCAAAAGAAAATACCACCAAAGCAAGCTACGATGTTAATGTTAATAGCTAAACATGGCAAACCTTTTACTGAAGATACATTTATCAAAACTGTGTTATGAAAATGGTGAAGAACATTTTGCCCTGAGAAGAAGCAAGAATTTGAGAAAAATGTTTGCCTGGCAGTAACAGTGTGGCACTGAGAGTTGAGGACATGAAACTGAGTGTTTTGAACGGTAACGTCTGTCACTATCAGCAGTGAAAAGCCAAAAGAACATTTATGCACTTGGATGCACTTGGCACTTATTTTTATTAAACTCTTGAGTAAGATTTGGTTATGAACCTGTCGATGTGATACAAACTATTACTTTCTGAAAGATATTGTAAATGACAAGAGCAAAATTCACTTGTTTTAAAATTTAATAACAGACAATTTTGTATTACTTATAACTCCTGTTTAAAATGTTCTTGAGGCAAAGATATTTTTAAACTCATGTAAATTTAAGGTATTTTAAACAGTTTGTTCAATGTTATCTGACTCTCCAGATATGAAAGAAAAGCAGAATTTCTGCTTTTAGAGTTGCCTGAGTGGCTTATATTTGGTTATTTTGTCATTTGAAAAATAAAGATAATTGTGACAATGAAAATTGTTTTATAACAGTGTGTATTTGCATGACACTTTTGTGGTTAAAAAATGTCCAAACAAACTATTGGCCCCCAGGCATCTTGACTTTATCAAATCTGGCCCTCTTTGCAAAAAGTTTGGACACCCCTGCCTTAGGCCAACAAAAATACATGAGCTCCATCAGCCACAAGATGGAGACATTCAGTTGCCAAACTGGCAAGGCTTTACTTTTCAGGTTGCAAAGTAAACTTTTCATTTACGTACATAAATCAAATAAATTTCCCCTTTTAATGTAACGCAAAGTCACAGTAATGTTTGTTTGTGAAATAAGGCTTTTTTACATCTACCAATACTGACTGTTTTATAGTTCTTAAAGTATTCAAAATTAACATGATTTTATTAAAATCCATTTAATAAAATGGATTTTATTAAAATCTGACTTTTAATAAAGCCCAAGTTAATCTCAGTAATTTATGTGCAATCTGCAAAGCAGTTTTGTGATTTTTTTTTCTTTATTTTGACACTCATCAAAAATGATGATGATGTGTTTCTTACTTTAACGGAAGTGAAGAAAAATTATAGATAGTTACAGTCTAACAAGCTTTCACTTACAGTGAGAATACTGTAAGTTCTCACTGTATTGTATGGCATTCATTAGCGAGTAATCACGCTCAGATTCATTCTTTCAGGAGATATCTGGGCACCCTGTCTACCGTCCTTCTTTCCTCCCATTTTTCCTCTCCTCACTTTGAGCTACATGGAAACCTGGAAGACTTCACAGCGTGTCTCGGCAGCTACAGAGGAAGTCATTAGGGTATTCTGGGTTAACAAGGCGGCAGGCAGGATATGCAGACTTCAGCAGGAGCGCACACCAAAACTGAGGGATGGCACTCATGCAGAGAAAACTTCCTCAGTCTTATGGCTTCTAATATATCACAATTTTAACCAAGTTGGACAGCTAGAACATGATGTAGTGTGTTTCGCTTCCAGGGAAGTAAAATGAACCTCAGGAAGCTGTGCTAATCTGTACTCTAAGCTACAGAATATTTATGTGAATGACTCATAAAAGGAAATGCTAAAATCTAAAAGTCTTCAGAAGTTATGTTCTCTACTTTTGCAAATAAACTTTTTTTTTCACTTGTGAAACCTTTATTCTTCAATCAACCAATAACCACAACCTTTTTTTATCATTACTCAATTTGTAATTGACATTCATCTGACCACAAAGCTATTAATGACAATTTAGATAAAAAATATTTTTTCTGATTTCTATGTACTTGGATACATATCCAACTTCACTGAATTTCATATGGCGTGCTGGGCCTGTCTTAAACAAAGCAAAATTAAATAAATTCATAAATATAATTAAACCACTCATAAGCTACAATGTGTAAGAAAATGTTTGGATAGATTTGAGTTTATTTGCTCAGGTTTTTGTCCACTTGGAGGCAGCAGAGTTCAGTGATCTTGAATGTCTGACAGAGTAAGAGGCGACCACTGAAATTATTGCTTAATTGCTGAAGATCATGAGGTTGTGAACAACACAGATGTGTTTCATGATGTTCCATTAACACCACAGAAAATTATCCTATTTCCATTTATTTTGGTGCTTTCTTACGAGCTATGTGTTGGTAAAATGCACTGTAACCTTTATTTGACTTCTTTGCTGAAAACAGCAGATTTGTGTGGCAAACAGAAACAGAGCACTTAGAGACACTGAGCTCTTTATAGACCCTTGGAGGGTTTTATCTGTGAATGTCTGAATGAACATATGATGAAATCTATTTTACCCTATCTCAGGGGTGGGCAATCCTGGTCCTCGAGGGCCGGTGTCCTGCAAATCTTAGATGTCTCCCTGGTCCAACACACTTGAATCCAATAACTGAATCACCTCCTAAGTGCAGTCAAGTTCTCCAGAGTCCTGCTAATGACCTCATCATTTGACTCAGGTGTGTTGAAGTAGAGATGCATCTAAAAGTTGCAGGAGACCGGCCCTCGAGGCCTGGAGTTGCCCACCCATGCCCTATCTCATCAAATGCATCATTTTTGATATACATATAGCCATTTAAAGAAATTAGGACACCCTATTGCTCTTCTTGCACAAAATGGGAAAATAAACACTTTTAACAAAAATGTTAGCTATTTCTGGAAAATAAAGTAATTCAAATACAATTAAACCATGAAAAATAATCGTGTTTTTCCTCAATAAACAAGAGCTATTAACCAAAATATCTATCCAGACAGAGGATAGACCCCCTTACAGCTAGTGTTATGACCTTTGACTGAAATTCAATGAGATGCTTCCCTTACTCATCTACCACATTCTGACATTGGTTTAAGGAAAGTCTGCTCCAATCCTCACTCTCAGCAGTGCAATGCTTTAGGGGTTTCCTACAACCCACTTCAAGTCACCTTGCAAGAGTTTAATGAAGGTCTGGGCTCAGACTCTGCCATTCCACGATAATTTCTTGGTTTTAGGGCTGCATGGTGGAAGTTGGTATAGCAACAAGGAGCTGGGTTCAAACTCTGGTCAGGGTCTTTTTGACATGGAGTCTCTTTGTGTGTGGGTTCTTTCTGGTTACCTGCTGCCACCGTCTAAAAACATGGCCATTATGTTAATTGGTCTCTCTAATTTGTGTGTACATGGTTGTTTCTCTTGTGTCTCTCTATGTTGTCCTGTAAAGACTGGTGACCTGTCCAGGATGTACTCAGCCTCTCTACCAATGACTGCTGGAGATAGAGGTCAGTCACCTTGTAAGGAGCTGGATGGATGAACAGTTTTTATCCAGGCCTTCATGGATTTACAGGTATATGTTGGTTTATTGTCATGTTGAAAGGTTCTAGTTCTGCTTCAGTTAAAAAACAAATTTAAACTGATGCTCTCTCATTATTGAATTTAGTCTACAACATCTCGTCCTTTTTTCTAGAATTCGAATGGTGTCTAGAAGTCCTGGTCTTTATCTACAGTCTCTCTGGCAAACTTTCATCTGGCCAATTTTAATCCTGCATGTCTTCCATAAAAGTTAAACCTGTTCAGTCTCCTTCTGATTGGGGCATGCAGTTTTACATAAACTGTAGCAGGAACATGCTGTAACTCTAGTGAAGATATCTGAAGGTTATTGGAGACTGTGAACTCATTTGGTTAGCAATATCTGGGCTTCTTGGCAGCTGTTTGTTCTTCAATAGCTAAGCTCAGCAAAATTATTGTTTGAGGGTTAAACAAATTTGAGTAAAGATGTTATGATCATATGCACCTGATACAGTACACCAATGTATAATTTTATAGGGTGTCCTAAATTATTATTTAAAAAAAAAAACATTTTCTTACTCTGCAAAAATTCTTTGATTTTTCTTTAGTTCCTTTGTTTATTTGTAATAATTAAATATCTTAGTAGTGTTTAAATTTATGTTAATATTAAAAATCACACAGGCTGTTGATGCTCCTCATTTTTTCACAATTGTATTTCTAAAACTTCAACATCTTTATCAAAGTAGACCAGTTATACTAAATGATCCCTGTAGGGACAAGGCTGTACAGAAAATGGATGGATGGATGGATATTAGGCAATCCCTCGCTTTTCCTTTTGATACGAGTAAGGATATGAAAACAACTAGAAGTATTCCCCAGACAGCAACTTCTCACATATATTGCATATGTCATACGCATATATCTTTTTCATTGTTCAACAGATTTTGCTGAATTTAGTTAATTTCTGTGAGTTTATTATTGCTTGAAATATGTTGTCATGTTAGTTCATTCCTTTAGTTTGTTAGTTTATACTCATGTTCTGTTCTTTGTGCTGTTTGGTTTCTTTCTCTTAGATCAGTGTTGGTCTTTCCCCCTTGGTTTGTGGTTTCTTTTGTCTAGTTAAGCTTCCTTGAAGTGAATTATTCATCTCCCCTTCAGTCTGCCTGTTTGATCTCATTTGGAAGCTGTTCCTAATCCCCAGACCAACTCACCTGAATTCAATGTCTTCCATTTTCATCTAAGTATATAAGGCCACTGGTTTTCATTGTCCTTTGTTGGTTCCTTCTGTTACAGTGACTGTGGTCTCCATTTTATCCTCTTTCTGTGATTTCTCTGTAAATTCTTTACTTTTATCATTAAAGAAGTCTGTTTTTGCCACAATCAGTACTTGGCAAAAAAGTACTGGCTCTTAAGCCACAAGTTTCAGACCCCTGGCCTAACTATGCAAAAACAGCGATTATAAAACACAATCAAGCACAAGACAAACCACGTGCACCTAGATGTGAAAAAACATCTAGAAAGTCCAAAGTACTCATTTACTTTGGACTTCTATGTACATTTTGCTAAATGGTGGTTTCTTTTCAAACCACCTGAAAAGAAAATTGTAAAATTCGTGGAAAAGAAATTGGTCCAATTTTTAAAAAGTAGTAAATGCTGTATAAATAAAAACTTTTCTCGGACACAAAAACTACATTTCGAGAGGGAAAATACGATAAACTAAAAAAATATATTTATTAAATATTATTAAAATTGAAAATATAGCTGAAATAAGTTCAGTTCTTATTAAGGGATACTTACAGTAATGGTAATTGATGCTGCTTCATTTGAAGCAAATTTTATATAATTTATATATATTAAATCATGACCCAATCAGAATTTTTTCTTTTAGGATGGAATATATTCTTCATAATATTTGCCCTCTCATCTTCCTCTCTTGCCCTCACTCCCACTCTGTCTCTTTCAAGGCCACTGCAGACTAAACTGTGACTCGGTGCAGACCGTCTCTAATTACTTTGTAGTACAGTCAGTACTCTCCTGTCATCGCAGGGACCTCATCATGATTGTAGACTGAATCCTGTGACTGTGTGTGGCACTGGATCCCATTCTTTATACATATATTCTCACCTTTTGTTCATTCATTTTGTTTCTCCTGCTCTCGGATTATTTTCGTTGGCAAACTGAGTCATAGTTTCTGTCTCCCGATGTTTGTTTCTTTCCCCACGTTTCCATCATTTCACCATGTCTCATGTTGACCACAGTTTCAGAGCATGACTCAAGTGCTTCCTTGGTTTATTTCCCTCACCTATAGATACATGGCATACATAAATACATCCACCTACGAGCTATAAATCATTTTAAATCAAGCATAAGCCAAACACATGAACTATGTATAATCTACATTTTTTTTACCATTTCTGTCAGCGATTTTATGACCATCATGGCTCACTGCATAAAAGAAAAATTGGTTCACACAAGGAAGGATCGTTGCCTCTTTTTTTTTTTCGTTTAAAAAGTGAATTTACTGCAGGAGGGACTTTAATGACCTTCCCTTAGAGAGCACTTGGTTTTCTAGGTTTTCTTTCTGTATTACAGAAAGCAACTGCAATGTTTAGCCAGGCAATTGACCACATCGTCTCAGCTTTGCTTTGGTTGCTGTTTTGAACTGGA
Source organism: Xiphophorus couchianus (assembly GCF_001444195.1). NCBI lineage: Eukaryota > Metazoa > Chordata > Actinopteri > Cyprinodontiformes > Poeciliidae > Xiphophorus > Xiphophorus couchianus. Next base: position 10,982,832 of record NC_040247.1, read on the forward strand.
GATGTGTGAAGCTGATCTGTCATTTTTCTTAAAACAGGAGACTCATTGTTTTTTTCAAACCTCTCTTTCAAAAATATGAATAAGAAAACACTGAAAACCAAGACATGGGGCTTGCTAATGGGTAAAACCAAATATTATATTATACTCATTTATTTAAAATGGTTGGCACATGTGTATAGTGCTAAAAAGCTAAAATGGTTTGTTTTGATTTTTTTTGTCACACTTAAATGTTTCAAACAATTAAGCAAACCAAGTACAAAAAGAAGTTTCCAAATTAAGATGTCATTTATTAAAGGGAAAAGCTATCCAAACCAACCTTGCTTTATGTAAAAAAAAGAATAAATAACTGCTGTGAATGAGCATTTTCAATGAATGCTATCTTTTAAATCACTGTGTAAAACTTTTTGTACCTTGTTTTTTTCCAGAGATCTTTAACATTATGTCACATTGAAGGGGTCTGTTTAAAGGTAAGGACCAAGAATCAAGTCTGTAGTTTTAAAGGAGAATTACAACTGTCTGTGTTTTAGAAGGGCTGCACAGTGGCGCAGTTGGTAGCACTGTTGCCTTGCAGCAAGAAGGTCCTGGGTTCGATTCCCGGCCGGGGTCTTTCTGCATGGAGTTTGCATGTTCTCCCTGTGCATGCGTGGGTTCTCTCCGGGTACTCCGGCTTCCTCCCACAGTCCAAAAACATGACTGTTAGGTTAATTGGTCTATCTAAATTCTCCCTAGGTGTGTGTGTTGTGTGTGAATGGTTGTTTGTCCTGTATGTCTTTGTGTTGCCCTGCGACAGACTGGCGACCTGTCCAGGGTGTACCCCGCCTCTCGCCCGGAACGTAGCTGGAGATAGGCACCGGCACCCCTCCCGACCCCATTAGGGTCAAGGGTGAACAGAAAATGGATGGATGGATGGATGTGTTTTAGAACTGCAGTCCACATAAAACCAACATCAAATTGTTCACACAAGGAAGGTAAATTATTGATCTACGCATCAAAGAGGACTGAACCGAGTGCACCGGTTGATCTATACGGGACTCTTAAACAACAGTTTTAAGAGTTTTGCGCTGTTGAAAATGAAATAAAAGTATTTTGTCCTGAACAGTGCTATGGTAAAGTCTCAAATTCTCTCTGTGATGTGAACCCAGTCCCAGCAATGCTGCCTTTACACATTGAACCTTTGAATGTTTCCAAAAAATTGCACGCTCCTGTTTCTGTGGAATGACCTGGCCTAAAATCATATTGCATCTCTCATAAACTACTGTATTTCTTAATCATGGCACACAGTGTGACATCTTTCAACCCAGTTGGGTTGTTTTCTTTAGAGTCGATGGTGCATTAATGCAGTAAGATATTCAGTAGATTCATGTACGGTAGTTTCATTATGTCAACAAACTGTGCACAATTCTGCCTGAAGTAGACTTAGTTGGCCAATGTGTAGTACGAAAAGTTAATACCGGTCCCCCATAGCATTTTTGGCTCCCTTTGAGATAATTTTATTGTCTGCCATGCCACAGACAGGCAGTCCAGCAGGCAGACAAGCAGAAAGTCTAATGGACAATTTGGTGGACATAAAGAGAAAGAAGGATAGAGAGACAAGGAGAGAAGATAAATGGGAGGGCAAGAGGAGGCCAAACGAGGAGAGGCGAGGTCTGTGAGGGGGAATTGAAAACATATGCAGTGGTCTGAGTGCCGGTCGCCCCCCTCTTCTGCACAACCACCACCACCCTCTGCCTCATCCAGACAACCACACACAACAAAGACTGGAGATGGGCCAGAGATGGTGTGAGGCGGAGTGCGAAGGTGATGATACATGGGCAGTGACTAGCGTGTAGTATTTATGTAAGAAAAATGGCAAGCAGCACAGGGTAAACACAAGCAGATGACTGAATTGAGTTTTTAGCATCATGTTTTGGCTTTACATTGCAATTTAGCAATGTATACACACAGTATGTCTGGGAAAGATTAAAACTGGGTAAGACTTGTTCACCTATTCTTATAAAGTCTAGCATTTACACAAGAATGGCATAGTTAGACATACATCTAAGTAAAACATTCTGTTAAGTACACTTTTTTTTTAAATTTTGTTATGCTCTTCTTATTTTAAAACAAATTAAATTGATTAATTTTCCTGCTCAATATATTTGATCCCAAAAACTCAAACTGGTCTGCAGTGTGTGACTTGGTACCCAGAACATGCAAGCAGCAGTGTGAGTCAAAGTTTTTTTCCTAAAACAATAAATTAACCGCAGCCAGGCATGAAGAAGATGACACAGTTTCTGGTTAGGATTGATCAGAATGCATCATTCCAGGCAGACAGCCATCCTGGTTAGCAAGAAACTCCAGATTAACCCAATTCTGTCAAGATGTTTTGTCAAATCTTAAATGAAAACAATCATTGATTGTATTGCAGTATTGTATTGTATACTATAGTTAAGACATATCAGTTATGTCATGTTTTAATTATAAATAGTCAAACAGTTCTTGTTCAGATCCCCGTTCTAACATCCTGTATGCCACCAGGTTGTGGGTCCCTTGTGCTATGTTATTTTGGATTCATCTTTGGATTTTAGTTTAGTAAGTTCTTGGTTTTTCTTATTTTTAAGTAAAGTATTGATGTTAATTTGCTTACCTCCTGCATTTGGGTGCTGCTATTTATCATTACTAATGCAGTTTTTTTAGTTTCATGGAAATACCTATAAAATTTCAATGTCCTAAAAAGTACTTATAGATTTCAAACAAGATTTATCTCTTTTATTTTCTGGTACCTTTTATTCATTAGTACCTTCCACAAAAAAGTTAAATATGAACTGTTTGCAAACTGTTTCCAGGGTTAGATTATCTTTCTGCAATAATAAAATATCAAAACAATTATGCAAGTTTTGTTTTTTAAGCACTTTGCTGGATTTTTTGGAACCTTGTGTCCAAAAATACTGACATTCAATTAACAAATGTTTTGCTAACAAATGATTAGAAGTTGTACATTTAGAATTTGAACTAGTTGCCCTTAAAATGTTGCACAGGAAATTGTACCCTTCAAAATACACGAGTATTAGCTAGTATTAACTGAAAAGATTTTAATGTCAAGATTTCATTGAAAATCATTTGGTCCTTCTCAGATCCAAAACTAAGTTAATTTAGTGCCATCAGTGACAGATGTAATCACATAACATTATGACAAAATCATTATTTGCAGATGTGTGTACAAAATTCTAGGGAACAAAAGTTGTCATGATTGATAGCTTTTTGTAAAGCCAATAGCAAAATTTCAAATTCCTCTTCTGTTGATTCTGAAGAGGAACCTTCAGAATCCTCTTCTGGCACCTGAGCAAGGGAATTTTAGTTCATAATTTTTACATTTATAATTTTTTATGTCCATCAAATTTATGCATATAAATATTAATTAAAAACATTTAGACAAAATGAATTAAAACAAAGTTTGTGCTGCTTCTTATGATTAAGCGATATTCAGTCCTGTTTGGAAGATGGACAATGTAACTGTCTATGACAGTTACATTGTCTTTCCCACATTAAGTGCACCTGCACAGGTTCGTAAGTTTGGTGAACATTCCTCAAGGTAAGTTGTTAGCATTCAGAGCAACAAAGAGAAGACATCAGTCTGATGAGGGGACCGATGGTTTGGAAAAGCAGAAGTGATAAAAGGAGGAATACTGGGCCGGACATTGAGAAAGACTCCAGTGTTGGTTTGGATCTGAGCCTGGAGAGGAACTGTGGCTGACGGCGGGTGGAGAAACTGGAGAACGAGGGAAAGAAGGAGAAGATAGCAAAGTGGAAAAAAATTTTTTTTTCGACTGAATAGCTGAGTTGTGGGCAGAAGATAGTGAAGAAGAAAGGTTAGTAGTGAATGAGTTGAACAAGCAGAAAGAGACTGAAGAATGAAGCCTTACGGATGTGTGTAGCTGGAGGAAGGAAGGAGATAAGCAAAAATGAAAAGGAGGGGGGTTGTGTCATATGAGCTTGCTGCTGGATGGATGCTGGAGAGTGAGGAAGGGGAGGAGGAAGAGGAGGAAGAAAGAGGGAGAGAGGAGGCTGATTAACCAGGGAGAGATTTGGAGCCTCAGTGGCTTGCTCGCATTCGACCACACTCTTCCTTTGATGAGGGCTGGATCCTTAAGCTCAATCAGTCCCACATGAGTCCAACTGTGAGGAGAGGGAGACAGAGAGGCCAGAAGAAATGTTGGAGGGAGGCAAGAGGGTGGTAAAGACTGTCAGGGAGAAGTGAGGAAGAGGAAGTAGGAACAGAGACGATAAAGGAATCATTGCATGATATCAAGCCCTGGGGATGAATAAAGGGTGGGCAGGATAATAAAATAAAGTAGGAGAAATAAAGATCAAGCCATGGGGTATAGTTAGAGAATAAGTAATAGAGAGGCTATTTCCCTTAAATGCTCTTTAAATACCCAACGTTTAAAATGTTTCAGTGGATAAATTAATCATTGTAAGTCGGGAGGAATCAGAAACAAAGGACACTGAAATGTAATTGTGCAAAAGTTTGCATTTTTTCCTGTTTTGTTATATACTTGTATGTGTAGAAGACTGATTACTAACTTTATTCATCAACCTCATCAGACGATGAGGTTCAACGTCCTCAAAGTGACCAAGGCTGCTGGAGCCAAGAAACACCATCTTACCTCACTGTCTTATGAAGACAATCATGTTTGGAAAAAAACTCTTTCATACAATGTATAAACTACTCACCAGACACTTTTTTAGGTGTTCTTTGCAACTATTAGTTTGGACCTTTGTTTCCAGTCAGAACCATCTAAATCAGGGGTGCCCAAGTCCAGTCATGGAGAGCTTTCAGATGCATCCTTTATCTAACAGACCTGGATCAAATGAATGGCTCGTTAGCAGGCCTCTGCAGAGAAAATGTTGTCTATCTGATTCCTGAGTCCTAAAGCCAGGACACGCATGAATATTAAGCTCAGAATAAGATTTGGACATACAGGATTAAATAGTACTCTTAAAATAATTAATAAACATAATACAGATTACTGTAATTATTGTGAAAAATTAGAAACAGTACAACATATATTTTTAGAATTTAATAAGTATGTTCATGAAAGAGAGGTGTTAATTAGAAATTTTGGTAGTAGTAGAAGTAAACTAGATATAAGGGAATTGATTTAGAGATCATCTTTGCATGTATTTTTTAGCAGTATTTTACATTTTCTAAGAAGAACGGCTATTATAGGGAGATTGTAGTAGTAAAAGCATCTGTTCCATACTCCAATCTGAAAGGGGGCAGTAATGCACCTAAAGGTTGTTTGCCAACCACCATAAGAAGAAGAAGGAAGGCCTCTGCAGAGCTGAGTTACTGCTGGTGAGAGAATGATTTTTGACTTAGGCGTTTTAGAGCAAGAGTACATCTAAAAGCTGCAGGATGGCAGACCTAAACTCAGAAACAAACTGTACATTCATTGTAGTGCTATAGGTTACACAAATTCCTAAAATTGTCCTTATGAAGCCATTGTCATAAGCCATTGTCCTTATGAAGGACAATTTTCATAAGGAAAATTGTGCTTTGTGTGAATATATACGTGGTTGTTTGTCAGGTGTGTAGTTGGGTTGTCCTGTGATGAACTGGTGATATGTCCAGGGTTTACCCCGCCTCTTGCCCACACGTAAGCACCAGCCCTGTGACTCTGCAAGGATGAGTGGATGAGTGGGTATAGGCAATGGATGGGCGGATGGCAATGTACTACAACTAAAACAAAATACATAAAAGCCCAAAAAGAGAAAAAAAGAGTGAGCAACTATGTCACCATTGTCATTCTTTCTTTTACAGAAAATATCGTCTCAAAAAAGGAACAATATTTTTGAAAGGGTGCATTCTAAATCTTGACAACTAAGTATTTGGCTTATTTCACTATATCTTGTTTTAGTCCATGTGGAGAGTTTGATTTATTTATGGAATCGCCTCATTTGCTTTCAAGGTACCAAAAATCTGTTTTGAAGCTTCAATAGGCTTCTGGGCCGACTGTCTATGTGGGTGTTTTTGTGCCCTCTTGTAAAACTGCGGAAGAAAGAGTTTAAAAAAGAGAGAGAGTTTGCTCACATGCTTTATGTGCCTAATCGTGTGACTGGCGTGTGGCATGGCGTCACTGCTGTGGATGAATGTGGCAGCATTTAGTGGTTCACCCGAAGCTCAGGTCTCCTTCTCTCTTTCCTTTCTCTTTTTCTCTCTTTCAACACCACATCAGCGCCAGAGGGCCACGGCATCATTACCCCATTACTGCGTCTTTGCGCCAGAGGCGGAATTAAACCTTTACCAGCCCCATCTGCTGTCTTCTTTCCTCTACGTTGCAGCGTAATACAGGAACCAATTAATCACAGCAGCCATGAGGGCTGCCGTTAGTGAGTATTTAACGGAATAAAAACAACTTCAGTCTGCTCTGTAGATAGTTGTGTTGCCAGTGAATGTAAATGTTGGCTTTTCTAATGAAAGACTGTGAAACCAGTGGAATCTGATTGTCTTGTAGAAGGAGCATATGAACCTTGTTTTATTTGATGTTTATTTGAGGGGAGAGAAGCAGAGCAAAATTGGGTGATGCAATCAGGATGATAACCTAACAGGCCTCATGGAAGTAACTGTATATTCTCCAGTTGAATCCCCTCTGCCACTTGGCAGATATATAGAACTGAGGTTGCTTTATTGGTTTCCCCTAATTGGTGCCAGTTTCCATTTCATTTCCAAAAATTACAGTGGCGTCCTGCTTGCTCTGCGTGCATGCATTATGGGTACATGTAACAGAGACACACTGACAGAGAAATAAAGAAAAAGGGGGAATGAAGTAGAAAATGAGATGTAGAGGTAGCGGCGAGACGCTCTGCTGTGCTGCTATAACCCTGTGATGATTGTTTGTGCTTTGTTCCGTTTATGTGTGTATAATGAGTCATCAGTGATTGGCCAAGTTGATGTGGTCAGCAATGGAGGCAGAGGGAACACTTTACAGTAAGTGCATCAATGGAAAAGAACCTCACTGGGAGGGGAGAGGAGGGCGAGGTGGTGCAGAGGGGGAGCAGAGCAGAGGAGCACACATCATTCCTCCAATTGTAGGAGTAAATTACACAAAAATACACAAAACTCGCCACAGCCGTGCACGAAAGCCACCGTGACGGGGAGCCGGAAAAAAAAAAAAAAGAATACGTTGGATTTGGATAAACACACGTGCAGAGGCTGCAAGCAGAGTAAACAGGGCTCAGAAATTCAGTGTTTGGAGTAACTTTTGGAGCTGATCAGAAATAACAAGGAAAGTAAAGCAGCATTAGAAAACATTTGTATCTTCTGATGAAAGGCTTCTATTACACACAGCTGGAAGGCCTGAATAAAGGAGGATCCCTAGATCAACCGCGACTCCCTGCGACGCATTATTCAGAAGCTGTTCCCCTAAATGTGATAATTATATGCTTACCCATTCTCAGTGCAGCACAAATATACAAACCATGCTGCTTCTGTTCGTCCTCCTTCTAATTCTTCTTTTATTTCCTCAAACACTTTAAGCTACTCTGTTATAACCCAGCTCCATTATGCCATTAAGCAGTTGTCTATCTGATTCCCGAGTCCTAAAGCCAGGACACGCAAGAATATTAAGCTCAGAAAATGTGATGCACCTATTTGGCAATGAGTGTGCATCTGGGCTTCCATCTGTGGATTGAAAAAACATGTAGGTGTGTGTGCGTGTACATCAGTGCATCAGTGTGTGTTTAAATGTGTGCATGTGTGTATGTGTCCTGGCAGGCCAAAGTACCATTGTGCAGCAGCAACCACAGGCCCCCCCCACCCACAACCCACCACAACAAAGAGCAATTAAACGCCGCTGCCTTGCCAGCTGAGGAGCCAACCGCCGGCCACACTTCCACAAACAGGCAGATCTGTTTAAAACCAAAAGGGGAGAAGCAATAAAAGCCAACCTACTGAGAGCAAGCCCCTTGCTAGTCCCATTCCCCTGATTCAAACCAGAGGCTGGCTGGCTGGCTTCACCCTGTCGCTTACTATCACTGTTCAGGCCAGATTACCGTCAGATGTGCCGTTTCATTTGAAAGGCTCTCAGTTCAATGCAATGTTAGCCATGTTTAATGTATATAAACTACTCAAGCAAGAGATTTTGACTTTAGCTTGATCAGGAAGTGAACTGAAATCCACCGAATGCCACTTTAGTTTTTTTGTGTCACAGGGCTTTGAGTAAGAAAAAAAGAGCTCAGATGGACAGTGTTCCTTCAACTTCTGTTGATGTCAGACAATGACAGACTGCTGCTTAACAGGATGTGTACATGGAGTCGTACTGTTTGTTTGACCTGCCAAAGATCGCGTTAAGGATTACAGCTTTTGTTAACCACATTAAAACAGTGGAAATGGCAGCAAAAAGCTCACCGGCTTCTTTCATTCTCTCATTTTTTGGCGTCAGGCACCTAACTTCTACTACATAATCTGTCTGCAATATGCACATTGTTGCCTATGTTGTAGTTACTCACTCATTCCTTAGATCTGAAGTGGTGATATCAGACATGTTATAAGCTGTAAGAATGCATTATGAATTCAAAGTTTTAACTGTGGAAGTATTTTAAAAGGAGTGAATAAATCTTGTTGATTTGTGGTTGAAGTTGGCCATACTCCAGGTAATTCATTCCTTTTTGTTTGCTCCTAAAAACACACATTAATGATGGTAAACAGAAGTACAACTATTTTCGAACAACTCAGATTGAAAAAATTAATTTACAAAAAGTAAGAGTACTTTTAAGCGTGCTTTAATTGTTTTGATCCTATAATGTTATGATACATTGTTCACAAAAATAAGCTTTGATAAAAATTTATGAAGTGATAGAAGTAGTAAATTTCCAAAACCTTTTTTTATTCATATCAAACCACTTAGACCCACAGTCACACAATCAAACACACATCCATACACCGATACACAGATTGGTGACAGGGACTTGGAAAAGTTTTAACAACTCTTTTTTTATTTGTTGTAGCATAGCAATCTCAAACTACAATGTCTTTTACAGGGATATTGTTATGAACCATTACAAATTGATTCTTCAATCTCAAAGGGTTGTTCTGGATTTTTTTCAAAGGAAGGCATTTTCTGTAGTATTTCCTTTATCTATTACAGAAAGATGCCATACTTGAGCTTGAGGGGGTTGCATATAATCAGTTAAATGCTGCAACAATTTTCTTTGTCAGATGATTTGGCGGATCAGCTGATTGTGACTTTGCTGGGATCATTTTAAAACTGTATGAGACGTGAAAAGCTTTGGCACAGACCAGCTGCACAACTAATGCAACATATAAAAGTTTACCCCATTCTTGGCGGAGCTTGAATGGACTCCACCAATCCAACTGATTGGTAGAGTGACACAGCCAGCAGGCTCAAACAACACAACGTCCCATAAAACCACATATGCTGATCAGCCAAAAAACACCACCAAAGTTGATGGCATCTTGTGAAATTGATTGATTGACTTATTCAACAGACTCATTGTCCACATAGAAATAAAAAAACAAAGACATGATGCACAAGACTGTTAATCTGACAAAGTAAGCGGTTAATATTCACTAGTGTTATGTTCCTCTGTATGAATATCTTCACTCTGAGTTGTTTAAATTGCCAAAGCAATCTGTGCATCTGTCAAGCTTGTTAACTTTCCACAACTAAGACTTATTTCATTTCCAACAAACTCAACATAATATGACATTATTCTGCGGAACTATTGCCAATAATTTTTCACAGAACAATTGCTTCTAAGCTTTAGTAAAATAATACATCTAGGAGGGGTTTTTTTGTTGTTTTTTTTTTACAATTACACAAGTGGGGAGTGAACACAACTAGGCCTTATCATGTCAACACATTCTCCCACAAGACCCATTAATCTACGTAGCTCCTCTAGAGTTACCATCGGCTTCTAGACTGGTTTTCTAAATAGTCTCCTTACTGAGTCTGTTAAATTAGGAGGATGTCATTTCTTTAGAGCTTGGGATTTTTTATAGTCTAACCCACTTTTTAACTTATCCACAGCTTTAACCCTGACCTATCTGCTGTGTTGTTTGTTGACTAATGTTGTGAAAGTTATAAAAAGTTAATATTTTAAATTATGCATGGGTGAGCTCTATTTTGTAATAAATGAGTTTTGAAGGCAATAGATTGCACTGGATTTTATTCAGTTTGAAGAGGTAAAAGGGATTTAATGCAAATTCATTTGAAAATATGAAAATACATTTTCACAATTTTAATTAAACACCACTTTTGGTTGGTCTGTTACCAACAAAAAATTGGTCGAAGCAAGTGATTGTAATGTGACAAAATATAAAATGGTTTAAGGCAGAGGTGTCAAACTTCAGTCCTCAAGGGCCGGTGTCCTGCAACTTTTAGATGGGCCTCTGCTGCATCACACCTGAATAGAATAATTAGGTCATTAGCAAGGCTCTGGAGAACTTATCTACACATTCCAGTGTTTTGTACCTGTGACACATGTAAAAATTGCAGGACACCGACCCTTGAGGACTGGAGTTTGACACCTGTGATTTAAGGGGAATGAATATGTATGTATGCTCTGTATTTCAGCTTCAGATGAAATAACTGTAGCGATAAAGAACAATGTACATGGAGATTAGTGACTTAACAACAGAAACACAAAAAAGCTTTTTAGAATTAACATTAGCTCATTTGTTTCACCTCTTTTCTAATTTCTTAGACTCGTGTGTTTTCGTCCGAAGATTTTCTTTGATGATTTGTTTCCTCTCTGACCCCAGTAGAGGGCAGGAGTGCAGGGACCTGAAGGAAGCATCCTTCCCTTGGCCCAGCCCAGCCCACTCTAGCCCGGCTCGGCCTGGGTTCAGCGTGGGCCACATCGCGGTGTCTTTGGTCAGGCAGCCTGGAGCCCTTGGGCGCTGGCAAGGGGTGCGGGCGTCCGGGAGGGGCCCCCTCAAAAGCCATCTACGAGGGGCCACACCCACACGGCCATTACGGTGTAGGCTGTTCTGGGCTTCTCCCGAGGCCGCCCGCCTGCCATTTTTAGAGCAGCAACACAGTAGACCACATATTGTGGCTTCAGGCAAGTGGGGGGAAGGAAAGGTTTCTTCTTTATTTTCAGTCAAAGCGCCAAGGGCTTTGGGAGAATTTTTACAATTGCTCTCCAGCAGAAAAAGTTTGTCAAGAGCAACTGTTTATCTCAGTTTCACTTTGAAAAAATTTCAACAGTCAACGGCTTTCAGAGTTAAAACCCGAAGTTTTGTCCAGCAGCATCCGGTGGAAATCAAGCCCTCAGTACCTATAATTGGACTATTTTACTTGTGTGGTTTGGTATTTCTCTTGGTAATAAAAGAATAGATGAGCCGAAAGCATCAAGCTCAACTCCAAGATTTGGAGAAACAAGTTACGGTTGGTTTACACAGTCCTGCACAGTCTCAGTGTTTTTCAGGAGAGTATGTGGGTGAAGCATTGGGTGGTCTGAAGTGGAGAAGACTTGAGCTTCCTCTTGCTCACATATGGTGCGGGTTGGCCTTTTTGTTTTGATTTTAGGGGTTTTAGGTTATAAGAAAGTAAGTCCCCTTTAGGTACAACCTGCTTATTTTACTTACCTATAATGTAATTCTATTTCTGTATACGGTTTCCCCACTCCTTCTGCAGATTCTCCAAGTGCTTTCAGACTTTTCCAATTTGAACTCATGCCACATTTACGTGTGAACATTTTGCATTATATCAAGCAAAATGTTGATTTAAGCATCAAGCTCTTTTCTTTTAATGTTGTTTTTGCTCATTTTCATCACATTCTCTCTTATTGTTGAGCACAGCCCTATAAATCAACATAATCAAGAATGCTTAACCTCTTTTCCACACAATTTCTCAGTTGTCTGGGACATCTGATACTCTCAGTCACCCGACTGAAATGTAGAGACAAATGTACTCTTTTGACCCACTTGAAGATCTTATCCCCCTCCTGCAGTGCAATGTGTCTGTCATAAATAAACGATTGTTCCAACCCCCCAAACCACATCGTTATGGCTCAAAACGATCTAACGTAAAGCTTTGAACAATCGTCTGCAAAGGAGCTGGAAAAGATGGAGGCTTTGTCTTGTGAGTGGCAGACCACAAAACTGGAGTGGATCTCTGAGGGAAAAAAGAAATGCAATACAGACAGAAAAGAATTGAAGAAAAAAAAAAAAATTTTTCATAAGAGGCATTCACCACGTTGTGTTTTGCAAGATGAAAAACTTATGAAAGTGTAGATTTATACGTATGAGCTGACCTGTTGGTGAAGAATAGGTCAAGACAGAGGGAAAAGTCATTCTGTTTTAAAGCTTTGAATGTCTCGATTCTGAGAAATTAGGATAAAAAAGTACAGATGCTAATTCTGGATTTATTGCAATAAGGAGGGAAGTTCATTAAATGAAGAGAGCGGAAATTATTTCCAGGGTGACAAAGAACCAGAGCTGACTGCTGGTGGCACACACACGACACATGGAACAGATCACACCATGCATGGAGCTGGATTTGCACGTACAAAATAAAGAAACCCAAAAGAGAAAACCTCAATTTACTCCCTTTAAAAAAACCCTTCCTTCTTTTCTGGCGAGGCTCCACCAAGAAGTAATGAGCTCCCACCCAAACCTCAGCAACAGCTGCTGTCAGGGTCTGGGGGCACTGACTAAATAAATCTGAATCGGCGGGGGCAGAGGGTAGGATGGTCTCCCGAAACTGGTGGAAATAAGTGAGCATAACTACAGAGATTGTGATGCATAAATAAATGAATACACCTGAAAAAGCAAAAAATAAAATAAATATATTTTTAAAAAATTCTAAAAATCGCAAAAAAACCCCCCCTGAAATTATAAAGTTATTTTGATCCCTACAACACTTAATTTTGTAAAAACTCCTTCACAACCAAGAAAAACAATGCTTAATCTTTCAGATAGCCCATTTAAGTATTTCAAAAGTACAACAAAATGTCCTGATTATTTGTTCAGAACTCACAGGTTTTGTTTTGTGTTGTTGTTGAAGCACCTTGGTTTTTGTGAGTATTGTGAGTGATAGCCTCATAACCCATCATGGTAAGTTTAAGTTCCTGTATTTTTGGACCAAGCAGCAGTGGTTCAGTGAACATCACAAGCAAGTATAGGCATTGTAAAAGTCAACAATGGTGGCTCCAAATTGGTAAGTTGATATAGCTGCAGCAACAGTTGCCAGAAATGTGCAAGTTTTTTTGTTCTCTGGAACAAAGGTAACAATATTGACTTTGCTTACCAGTGATGCATTTCAATGAGCCAAATTTTTGGGGGGGCCAAAAGAGGGAAAATCTTGAATTTGTAAAAGTTATTGAAATTAACTTCCATTGCTAGGCTTTTTGAGTTTTTGGTTGACTTCTTTTGGAATTAAATAGCAAAAAAGTTTAGTAATCATATTTTTTTTAATCATGGACAAGAGCAACAATTTGTTATTTTTTTTATTTGATTTTATCTACACAAGACTTTGCTAAAGGAATATTTTCTCAGTTTTTCAGTAGCTCTTGAAGAAAAGTATCCCCACAGCATGATGCTTCCATGTGGGTGTTGTGTTCAAGGTCATGTACAATGTCAGTCTTCCTATGGTGTTATTTACTTTTATCCCCAAAATGCCAGTTATTTAATGCATTTGCAGTTAATCTGCATCCCTTGAGTACACACACAGCATTTACTCTTGCAAGTAAGATAATCTTGTGCTTAGGTTGTTTGACTAGCCCTGCAACACATTTTCTGAATCTGAAATTTCATATTTTCTGAATCACCAACACATAATTAGACCTGGTGCTAATCATTTATGTAATCCCAGTCTAAATTTGAACCCACCAGTCATTTCCAACACACACTTCACCACTGTCCCTCTGTGACTGCTTAATAAAGCAATCATAGAAAAGAAGGAAAATAAAATAAAAAACTAAAAAAACACCAAGGCAATTAAAGAGTTCATGAGAAAAAGAAACAATTTCTTTCATATAGTTCTAAATATGTTCTAATCTAAATAATAAACCACATGGTTCATCAGATTAAGAAATAACATGTTTTATTTAGAACAAATTAAAAATAAAAAACAATACATACATACGTACTGCATACACATACATAATAATACCACCAGCACTGTCAGAAAGACTTGGATGATTTTCTGGCAAGCATTTTTGATAAACTGTAGGAATAAAATTACTTTCTGAAGTTCAAGTTGAAGTCATGCCACCAGACTTCCAAAAGTTGCCAGTACTTCAAAGCTCTATGTAATTATTCTTAAAAACAACATTTCATATTCTGTCACATACTTTTTTTTATAGAGCGTGTTAAAAGGGTATGTTGAAAAGGCGTGTTAAAAGGGTAAATGTAAGCTACTAAATCTTTTGATCTCACAGTTACAAAACAATTAAAATAACTTTTTTGGGTCTTTTTTGGATTTAAATCTGACATCAAAAGTTAATATAAGTTTAATCGTAACTACGTTAAATGCTAGTTTTGTTTATCTTCATGCTGCTTACTGGACACCCAGCAGAGTCCAGTCAGAGTAGTGTCTCGGGAGTCCCTCTCATTTTGCATAACATGTATAAAGAGACATTGAAAGACACTGTCATTGCTACTATTGCACCATGCTGAGCAATTGCATGCATGACGCCTGTTTGGGTCATTAGACGGCCACAGGTCTCGTCAACAGACAGCGAGATTACAGGCCAGATGTCAGCTTGTATACAGCATGAAGGCGGCTCACTGGGATTTGTTTAGGAGTAAATGGACTTTTGTATTCCTAGAGCTGATACTTGCTTGTAATACTGTGAATAACAAACAGCACATGCACTATGTTGCATAACATACTAGCTTATTTATTGTTTTGAAAACAGTGAGTGTTTTATATAAAAGTAAAAACACTATCTGAAAATATGATGTAAGGTTGTTTCTTGTATCAGAGATATTATTCATCCGGTTCATAATTCACAAGTATTAAGAAGGATGAAGAAAAGAACATTTTATTTTTTTAAATTTGCATTTTCTTTTTATGAAGGTATAACAGTTGACAAGAGAAGGTACAGGTTGTTGATTTACATAAACAAAATGTTATTCAATTCTGTCTGAAAGGAGGATTCGAAAAATGTCAGTTATTCTATTTATCATTAACACTTAAATCAAGAGTCTGAGAAAGACTAACTATGAATTAACTAATGTAATCAAGTATTAGAAACTGCACAAAAAGGCATACAATTGAGACAGTGGTCAGACCTCAGTTCTGACATGTCTGGGCAAGATTTCTTGTAGCTCCTGTTTCTCTCTGTCAGTGCCAGAACACAGCTGCCTGTCAGCAGCTACTGGAGAAGAAGTCAGTTTGCTTGTTTCCCCTGAAAGAACTATAGTCCCAGAACAAGTTATGTTCATGTGCTTCAGAACATCTGTGTTTTGTTGAAAGCCAACGCCCTTTTCCATCTGTGTTGGGAACAAAGCATGCATCATCAGCAGGGGGCTTTACACAACACAGAAGACGAGCACAGCAGTAAGATGATGGACGCCGGTGGAAACGTGTAACACCTGCTCAGCCATCGGAGGCAGGGGAAATGTGGCATGTGTAATGCCACTTTCAGCTGACATGCAATCATTTTATTGAACTTAAAAGACTAAAGGCTTTCAGATTTTTTTAATTAGCAACATAAAATAATTTATATGAGATATATAACTTACATATTCAGATGAGACTATTTTTCTAAGAACTTCAGAGTCATAAAAACAAAAATATTTTGAAAAATAAGATATTATTATGACTTAAATTGGGGGTATGTAGCTTTTATTTAAAAAATAAAAAGGTTTTTTACATATTTGTTAAAACTGTCACTATCCTGACAGGATAATATGAGACAGATAATCTGGGAAAAGATCGAGCTCTTCCACTCCTCCTAGAGTTACTACTGCCATCTGAAGAAATGCTCCCAGCCAAAAGCAACCAATCAGAGCCAGTAGGAAGGCATGTCATCATGTCATGATCTTTGACATGAGGATGTCAATCATCATCATGTACCAGGAAATCCGTCGTCATTTGTGTCCATGCTGACTAGCCCTGCTGACAGGGAGATGCTGTTTTCTGTTAGGTAGCATGTGGGAGAGCATGCGCAGCATTTACATAAGCATGACTGTTGGCACTAAAACCCTCCTCCTGGTTCTGATTGGTTGTCTTTGACTGAGCTGTGTATTTCTGTAGTTGGCAATGGGAGAGCTAGGAGAAGGCAGAGAAAATCAATTTTGTCACAGATAATCTGTCTCATACTCTACTGTCATGACATAGAAACAGTTTTAGCAAATATATAAAACATATATTTTTAAAAACGTCATATACCCCAGGTTAAAAGTGTGAAGAGCCTTAGTGAAAGCAGTTAAATATGTTTGAATGGTTATATCTGAAGTGTTGGTGTAGATGCTCCTTGCTTCAGCTAATTATCATGATGCACAAAACATGTATTCACTGGTTGAAACGCAGTCTGCTGGTGGTGAAATTCTTTGAAACCACCAATATGGCTTAATGGAGGGAGAGAGCAGTGAAGCAAAGAAGGTCATTATTAAAAGCATGTCGTTCCTTTTCATTTATGGCCTTAAGAGAGAACAAAAAACTAACATCTGACGCCAAAATCAGCATCATCATCAACATAAATGAACATGAAATTTGATGCTCTGTTGTATAACCTAAAACCCAGTCTCGCTGTCTATTTGTCTCCCACTCGCCCTCTCCGTTTCTCCCCCATTTCTCTTGCTTCCCCATTTTCCGTTGACAAGCTCTCTGAATCTTTGACCACACAGCCTGGAAAAATAGCACGGAGTCATGCTGCACGGCAAGTCTATCCCTGACCCTGATTCCCCCTCACCACATTTCCATCAGCAGCAAAGTAAAACACATCTAATCATTTCAATTTTCCCCCTCTGTTGCAGTATTATTAACAATGTTAATTTTCTGAGGGCTGCCTCCTGGAGGGGAATGTCAAGGGAAATGCATTATGGCAAGATATTCCATTGATCCACCATTATGCACACTTTCATCGTCCCTGTAATGGCCTAATGTTACCGAGAAAGCAATTTAGCACAAATGTAAAAAACAGCAGGCTATTCAGCCTGAAAAGAAAAATACATTAAAAACTTTTTATGCGGTGTCAAGATGTAGATGTCATCTAAGATTTGAAGATTTCCCTTCCTTTGAGTCATACATGTTTGCTCAGCTTTTCTGAATTAGAAATACTATAGAAATGAGCAATCTTGCTGATGAGACCACGGCTGATGTGTGCACAAAGAATAATTGAAGCCTAACATGACAACATATCAGTACTATAGTAGATGCTAGTGCTTACGATATGCATAGCAGTCACGGGGAAGAAGCAGAGTGCACCCTCATCAATGCATCAAACGTCAGCAGAGAGACAGGACCAGAATGGGCTGTGGGAAGAAGATGGAGGAGCTGGAGAGAATCATGGGGATAACACACAAACTCAACACAGAAAGTCCCAAGGATTTGAAGCCAAGACCTTCTTGTTCTGAGGGAACAGTGCTAACCACTAAGCCTAAATGCTGCCTGATCTGTTCTATTTATGTTATTTTGCATGACTTGAATTAGATCCTTGCTATACCTTCATACTTACTCTTTACTGCACTGGAAATACTTTTAAAGTGGTTGATGGAACTTACATTTATATTTTGCAAACCTAAGCTTTAAAAGATAAAATAAAAATTTTATTTTAAGTTAAACATTTTCTTGACAAAAACCTTAGTGATTTATAGGAACCAGAACTTCGAAAGGCAACTGTGGATTTTAGGTTGCCTTTTTCATAGAAATAAATGTTTAAAAGAAGTTACTACATTTTAAAGCCATGCAAGATTTCAGTCACACAGAGGAGCAGCTACAGAAGCTGCTAGTTGCAGCTCAAATTTAATTTTTCAGAATTAATTGATAAATCTTTATCTTTTCTGGCTTCGAAGTCAGCAATACTGGCAAAAATGTAAGAGAAAAAACATTAAAAGCTATTGCTAGCGCTGTGGATCTGTGACTGTTTCCTTGAACAGTCATATCCAAAAATACAGAATATAATTAAATGAATCCAGTAGAATACTTTGATTATGCATAGTTATAAATACAACTGTATACAGTTCAGTTTGAAAGTTGTTGCAATACAATACGGCTAAATAAAGCTTACAATGACAACTGAGAAAAGTTGTCCAAGCATCCCTAAGAGATTGCCCTGAGTCATTGACTTTTTAGCAAGACCTCAACTTGAGCAAGCATGTGGCAACAGTGGACAGTTGATTGCATAGAGTTGAGTAATCACAAGAAGGCCAAACTCTTCATCAGTTTTTGTTACTTAGCTTTCTTCACACCCCTGGTCTGAGAAAAGAGATGATGACAAAGACCAAATGATCCAGAGGAACTGCTGTGGAATATGGTTCGTCCAGAACAAACAAGAATAAGTGTGAACAAGTGCACTTGTATGTTATAGAACTGTAATTTTTTTATATTAGTGGGGTGTATGTAGCAAACATAATCATAACTGTTATTCAGTTATGCCATTTTCTAAGTCTGGAAAGCTTTTTTATTTTCTTTCTTTCTTCGTGGCCTCGACTCCAATAAAAATTAAACACTTTCAAAACTTTCAACATGCTGATATCACCTTTACCATCAATTCTCCATTAAGCAACCAGCCACAGGCACCAAGAAAGAACTAACTTTTTTTTATTACATTGTTAAAATAAAATTCAAAGCATTGTCTTTTTCATATTTAAAAATACAGGCAAAAGATGTATGGTAGTTGACATTAAATAAATGAGGTTTTCTCCATTTCATCCACCTGGTGTTTATGAGGTATCTTTGCAGCAGAAACCACCTGAGATATCCGATACTACCATATCTACATAAACATGCCCACCCAGTGCTCCAAGAACCCCCAAGCCTGGAGTGCCTTTACCCAAAAATCCCAACCACACCGGGAAGAAAACAGCAAATAGAGCAGAGAAAGCTTTTTGATGAGGCCGTTATAGGAGAGTAACACGTTCTCTAATTATAGATCTTACTTGCTCTCTTTTGAAGACAACAGTAAATGCGAACACACCGAGGTTTTAGATTACGACGAGTCTTATAAAATAGGGAAACGCGTCCCTTTGCGGGACCACTTTGCAGCAACTTCGAAGGCTTTTTGATTTACCTCCCCTGTCATTTCATCTAAATGTAAAACATTAATGAATCCTACACAGAAAAAAAGAGGAAATTTTCATTTAAAGACTGATGCCGGTGTCAGACCATAAGTCAAATGAGAGGGGAGGGAAATGCCTCAAAAAGTGCAAAAAGATTGCCACGTAACACATGTATTTATCAGGATTTGGCAAGATTAAATCAACATGGATGGAAGAATACAAACGGACGATGGAGATAGATAGATAGATAGATAGATAGATAGATAGATAGATAGATAGATAGATAGATAGATAGATAGATAGATAGATAGATAGATAGATAGATAGATAGATAGATAGATAGATAGATAGATAGATAGATAGATAGATAGATAGATAGATAGATAGATAGATAGATGAGACTGTGTTTATGATTGCATGCAGCAGCCTTTGTTCTTTCATTCACACCACTTCTGGAAGAAGAAAGCGAAGCAATGAAGGTCAGTTGCGGAGCAGGCTGCCAAATATAGCCGCTGTGTTCATGTGAGGGCCAGACTCTCCAGAACGACAAGCCCTGCTCTGACCATGCCCTGTAATTGAGGAGAAAATAAGGACAGAAATTATATGTTTATTTTTGACAACAATTTTAATCTTCTGTGCTCTCCTTCAGAAAATGAGACGCCTACAAAAAAAGGCGCTGAGAATCTGTTTTCTGCTCGGAGGCTCAGAGTTCAGTTTTGAACTTTTGGATGTTACAATAAATTAAAATCTCAAGGACAAACCTTATTTGGTGCTTCAAAAATATTATTTCATTTTGAAGCCTTAAAAATAATGGAGATCTGTTTATTTCAGGAAGATTTTACAATGTACTTTGAGGTTGTTTTCAAACATATACTGGCAGTACATTTGAAATGAAAAAAAAAATTAAAACTTTGTTATGCATCTCTTCAAATGAGCAAAAGTTCAGCTTTCTTGTTGGACATAGATCTTAATGTTATCTGTCATTTTTTGTATTTGTTAAATTGTTACTATAAACATATAATTCATTATTTAAAATAACAGTGATAAAAAATTATTTGAAAATCTTGTTTTTATTCAAAGAAATTAATAAACTGTGGGCTATTTAGGTAACTTAAGGCTAAATGTAATTTTTTGTATGTACCAGTTTACTTTTTTTAATAAAATGCATATTTAAAGTTGTGGAAAAAAATAATCTGCCTTTACAGATGTCTTCTGTTTTTGGTTTGTTTCATCAAAAATGTTTCAAATTTTTTTTTAAAAAAGTGTCTACATAAGACAAACATATCCTGAGTAAATGCAACATTTCATATATTAAGTGAAAACATCTTTCCAAATCAGCTGGTTATAAAGATGTAATAACTGGTTGTGCTTCCCTTGGCTGTACCAGCTGCAGCCAACCATTTGCGATAACTGGCAGACAGTCTTTTATATCTCTGTGGCGCAATTTCTCCCACTCTTCTTTGCAGAATAGTTTTACTTCAGCCACATTGGAGAGTATTCCAGTCTGTTTTACATCAAGCCACAGCAACTGAATCAAACGTAAGTCAAAATTTTACAAGGTCGCTTCACAACTTTTATTTTGTTTTTGGCAGTACAATCAGAGGTGGATTTACTGGTGTGCTTTGGGTCCCTGTATTGCTGGATGACTAAAAACACTAGCTAAAGGTCATAAACTGGAAGACGTTTTTGACAAGACTTGTTGCTTAAGAGGAAAGTTCAGTTCAATCAATTACAGCAAATCGCTCAGGTCCCGAAGAAAGCATAGCAAGCCCAGGCCATCATACAACCACCACCATGCTTGACTGAAGGTGAGACCTTTTTCCGAATAGTTGTGTTAATTTTTCTTTTTTTCAGATGTAGTACTAACACTATGCAAAAAGTTCCACCTTTGTCTCATCAGTCCAGACAGTATTTTCAAAAAAGTCTCTGTGATTGTCATGACAGTTTTTGTAAATGTGGAACAGGTTTTTGGGATTGGTCTTCAGATATTTTGACCTTGGAGTTCTCCATAGATTTTTCTTTGTTGTTGAGTCATAAATCCAGAACTTAATCTATAGCATTGGTGGAAGGAAGCCAACAATGCTACAGCTGTTGTCCTGGATTATTTTGTGTTCATCTAGATAAATTGTGGATGCACTAACTGAGTAATTTAGATCTTAAAATTCATGCTCTCCATTCATCAGAAGGTGTAATCTAATTCTAGATAATTTGTCTTATGGCTCACTGGAGTCCCAAAGCCGTAGTGCTTTGTAGTTATAGGCTGAAAGAGATCAAAACACTCTGTATATTATGGATTCCAGAGTTTGTTTAGATCCGTTCCTGATTTTAGAGCTCTTTTAATCTTCTTCATGCTGTCAGGTTTTACTGACACATTTTGAGGTGTTTTTCTTCATATCTGCCCATTTTCAGGCCTTCGTATCCCTTTTGAACTCTAAAATAAATGTTGTTAATTACGTGACTTAACATTTTCACGCTGGCCATGCTGGTTTAGATGGATTTTTATCCTTAAATAACAGAGCTTTTTGAAACTGTTTTCATATTTAGTTTTAAGTTAGTTTGATTATTTGAAGTGCTACAAAAAAAGATCTGTAAATGTGTCTCTCCCTTGCATAGCTAGACAGACACAGACATACATTTTTTTTCTGTTTACTCTAACATTTGTTTCATTTCTAATAAACTTCCGACATATAAAAAGCAATCTTTCCGGTCGTTTCCGCTTCTTGATGCTTGAATTTATTTTTAATTGCTGTGATAATCTCCTTTTTATTTTATTTAACGACTTAATTCTTTTCTTCTCGACTTGCCTCTGTAGTGCAGCCTCTTTAACCATCACACTAATGTCTGAAAATGCAGTTAACTACATTTGGGAATATTGGAAACAGAGAGAGGTTTTGAACCAGAATAATAAAACCTCGGATATGGAAACCGCAGTCTTGCTCAACTTAATTTCCTTTATTTGTGTGGCGCAGTCGTTCCCGACTCACAGAATACGCACAAGTTTCACATTTATTTCTCTGTGAGTTGCGAAAAAGTTTCAATTTGTCTAACAATGCGCATTGTATAAGTGAAAATAATTTTAGGAAGAATACGTTTTCTTCTTTGTTCAGACTCCAAAGCACTAATCTCAGTGGAAAAAATAAAAAAAAATAAAACCGAGAAATTGAATTAAAGTCCATATAATGATTGATGAGTAACTCATTAACTCATACGGAATAGGGAATTGAAAACTGATTTTCTCTTTTGGGGAGGTGGGATGTCCTCGTTTTTTAAGCCACCAATCTCCGTCCGTTTCCCTCCATCTTTTGGGGTTTTTTATTGCCTCTTAGCAAGTCTTCAAAGAGCCCAGAGCCTATAATTAGGGGGCGGGCCGAGAGCGCCTCAAAACGCTTCCCCACATTGGAGCCCGACTCCATCCAAAGTGTCCCGGGACCCAGAGCTGCGCCTCTCCCTTTGCCCTCAGCTTCCTAAAGGATTTAGTTTCTCAGGGATGGCCGCATCTGTTCTGGAGGTAGGGAATGTAATTGTAAGTACATTATCTTCTTCTTCTTCTTCTTGAAACAAATCAAACTTGATAATGAGAATATTGTCACATCTTTATTCTGAGATTGTATTGATGTCGCGTTATTAGGACACGCTGTTTTGGATTAATGTATTTGGGATCATGTTACATCAGGTATTAATGAAGAAAATCTCAAATATTTAAATCAATGCAACAGTTTCATTCGGGAAGAAAGTTTACAACTTACATTTAGGCTAAGCTTTATACGTCTGGGAATATTATTTTCTTCAGTGTAGTCACTCCTAATAGAAAATAGAGATTTAAACGTAAGTTTATCTCCCGTGGCTCCGACAGCATCTACGTTTAAAAGGTTTAGAAAACCATCATTAAAAATATATATAATCTCTATAAGCATGGTAAAATATAATTTTTTAGAACATAATTAGAACAAATTAAATCTATTCTGATCAACCCTATTTTTATTCAAATCTTATATCATAATAATAATGTTAGTTAGTTAGTTAGTTAGTTAGTTAGTTAGTTAGTTAGTTAGTTAGTTAGTTAGTTAGTTAGTTAGTCTAAATAAAAAAAATCCACCTTTATATATTTGTTGTTTTTATTTTTAAAATTGCTATAGTACAATATAATCGCAGAAATTATGCAAATGCATCAATGCAGTGTTGGTTTGTGTCAGTTGCAAAGAAATAAAGAAACACGTTTTTAAAAATAAAATATTTTCATCTGTAAAATGTTTTATTTTAAATGGTTAATTGGGCATCCTCAACATTATAGTAATTAAGCAAAACCTAAATTATTTGAGTATTTTGTATGTGTGGTATTTTATAGAATAATGAGTCCACAAATTTGAGTCTGCGTGTTGGAAACTTTAAACAGTTGTTAAGGAATTTTAAGCACCATTAATTGTAAATTCAAGAGCAGCTTGTTAAAAGAGGCTTAAAATCAACCATGCATGATCCAGTGATTGATCAGAACATTTACAAGTTCGAGCGTCGGCTGCCTTGACCTCTTTGTAAATGTTGAGAGCAGAAAAAAAGCCAAATGTGTCAGTCAGAATTCCGTTTTTTATTAGAGCTGACACTTACAGAGGCTGTGGCAAGCAGCCATATCCTGCAGACAGATCGTTTCACACTCCCTCCCTTGTTTTTTGTTTTTTTTTACTATTTTGGTCTCCAGGAAGACGCACGCTATGGATCCAGTCCTCTGGCTATGTTAACTGCTACCTGTAACAAGTTCGGTAGCACCAGCCCCATCAGGGATTCAGCTACACCCGGAAAAACCGGCAGCTCTCCAGTGAAGAAGCAGTACACCATGACCTCTGACCTTCAGACAGCAAAGAACGGGCGGGTGTCGGACAGCAGTGGTCTGACGGACTCCTACACCGGCTCTTTCACCACAGCTGGAGGAGGTGGTGGGTTGCTGAGTCCCACTGGAAGCCCTCCACCTTCGGCTGGGGGGTACACTTCAGAGTACAACCCTTTCTCCCACTCCTTCCAGACCTCTGTGTCCCAGGACCCGTCTCTTTTAGTGTCCAAGACCCATGCCACCCCGGCCGACTGTCTCACCAGTGTCTACACCTCTCTGGATATGACACACCCATATGGCTCCTGGTATAAGGCTGGAATCCACCCCGGCATCACTGCTGCTCCAGCCAACGCCACATCCTCCTGGTGGGACGTCCACCCCAACTCCAACTGGCTGTCAGCAACACAGCCCCAAGCTGATGGGAGTCTCCAGGCTTCACTTCAGCCTGTGGCCCCACAGGCATCCCTGAGTCCCCAGCTCCCAAGTTACAGCTCCGACTTTACACCACTTAACCCAGCCCCATACCCCTCTGTTGGACTGGGCTCATCCTCACACCTCCTCCAACCTTCCCAGCACATGTTGCCCCAGGACATGTACAAGCCCAAGCCTGTGTCAAGTGCTGGGCTAATTGAGAATTCAATGGGCCTAAAGCCTGCTAGGGGATCAGGAGGCTACAGCGGAGGGGCTACACCCAGCCGGTCTTCATGTGACTGCCCCAACTGCCAAGAGCTGGAGAGGCTGGGAGCGTCTGCCGCCTCCCTGAGGAAAAAACCTGTGCACAGCTGCCACATCCCAGGCTGTGGGAAAGTCTATGGCAAGGCTTCCCACCTGAAAGCCCACCTGCGCTGGCACACCGGCGAAAGGCCTTTTGTGTGCAACTGGCTGTTCTGTGGGAAGCGCTTCACCCGCTCTGATGAGCTGGAGAGGCACGTGCGCACCCACACTAGGGAGAAGAAGTTTACCTGCCTGCTATGCAACAAACGCTTCACCCGCAGTGACCACCTCTCAAAGCATCAGAAGACCCATGCAGACTCCGCAATGCAGGGCAAAACTGTAGCCGTGGAAGGAGATACGGACCCTCGGACCGAAGACACATCTGAGCTCAACTCCAATGCCGTACCAACCAATCCTGTTGCTGATCAAATCGCCAATGGGGATGAGAAGACCACCACACCTAATGGAGTGGAAAACAGCAGTGGTTTGTTGGAAATCTGACTGCCTTAGGTTTTTTCTCTAGCATTCTCTTCTTTTTGAAATAAAAACAAACTTTAAACTGCAAATGAAAAGTAAAAATATTCAAGACAACGTTTGGACTCAACATAATAAATGACTGAGCGCACAGTAACCACATGCAAGTCCAAGAAAAGACATGCAAGCCTGCATCCATACTGCCAAAATTGTATGCAGACACACTGCCAAATACACACAACCAAAACCTTGATGTATATGAGCACAAATATTCCATGCACACGTGCACCATTTGCATGCACAATAATAACTATGAGCAAATGCACAAGCATATATAATGCATTCATGTATGCATGGGCACCCACAAAAGTGTTCCTGCTCAGACCCACATACGAGTAAACATTCTCATGTGGACATTTAGCAGTCTGCACACATTTTCTGCCTTTTAAATGAGACAAACCACTGGGGAAATGTAATCTGCAAAAGCAGAAGGAAAAAAGCTCCAAGGCTACAAAAGGAAAGAACAAGACTTATGCTTGGGATGACGGAGTTGATGAAGCATCGTATGCCTGGAGTGAAAAAAATCTGATATACAACTGCACTCTGATACCTATTCAATATTCCTGAAATGGACAATCTCACTTAGAGCTACTTGTTGTCAGAGATGCCGTGATGAAGGTGTTGCTTTGTATTTGCTGTTCACTTCCTACTTTGTCTAATTTAATTTCATATTTACATGAACAGTCTAATTTATGTTTTAAATTATACAACAAGGGGGATTATCTTACATGTTGGGGAACGTATTATACCTAAAGGGAAATGAATGGTTGAAGCTGGCCAAGAAGAAAAAATATGGTGCATTAAATTAAGATTTTTTTTTCTTATTTATTAGTTATGAGTTGGAATTTAGGAAGTATGTTATTAAAGTTTTATTTATAGATCTTGAATCGTTTGTGTGCGTTACCTAATTCTATAGCATTTTTCATTGTGAATTCTTCCACACCATGCAAAGCAATGAATAAAAAGGGCTTACTGGATTGTTTAAACATACTATATATAATAATAACAATATATAGATTTTGTTAGGTGATATTTTTCTACTTTTTTA
Source organism: Xiphophorus couchianus (assembly GCF_001444195.1). NCBI lineage: Eukaryota > Metazoa > Chordata > Actinopteri > Cyprinodontiformes > Poeciliidae > Xiphophorus > Xiphophorus couchianus. Next base: position 11,009,127 of record NC_040247.1, read on the forward strand.
TGCATTTTCTATTTTTCCTCATGAAAAGATGTTTATTTCACTGCAGCTGGCAAAATGATTTATCATTTGGTCCACATAGGAGTTGCCAGTGTTCGCTGTCTTGTTGTGAAATGTGTTTAGAAGAGGCTGTAAATAGTGTTAAAGCAGAAAACCTCAGAAATGTACACATGTGCGTTGTAAGATTCCTGGAGCAGAATCATGGATTTATGGTGCTTTCAAGAGTAAACAATCTGAAAACAAGTATTTTATTTGATGGTTTTATTTTCTATTCAAAAGCATTCTGACTTGATTGATAAATAAACGAATAATTAAAAATATGTCATTTCTTTTGCATTAACTCCTCTGTGCTTCATCCTAAATCCCTCCAATCGATGAACTTCCTTCCACATCCTACATCTTTAGAGCCAAGCAAATACTTTCATTATCTTTTGCAGTAAAAAAAACCCAAAGCCATTCACTGAACTGAAGTCTTGACTCGACACAATGATCCCCTTTCAGCGAGCCACCGTAGTTACACTCAGGACAATTATTCCACTCTGCAGCCTGAAAGGGGTAATTACGGCAAGCGATGCTCCAGCAGAGTCCAGAGAGAGAAGAAGAGGGGATTAGGACAGGAGAGCTGCGGTTATACTGTTTACGGAGGGAGGCGGTCAAACAAAGAACCCCAATTAGGGCAGGAGGCATAAAGAAAGATGAGATCTGGAGAAACAATGCAGAGAAGAAGTTAAGCTGACCAGCAAGTGTGCTTTGCAAATTGAGATGCCTCTTGTGTGTGGTTCTTCACTGGGTTTCTGCAAGAGTTAACCGTCACAACAAGTGGAAGTTCATATTTTCCTGTCCATGGTACTTTCTGGCTTTTCCAGACTAATTAAAATACCTCAGGAGGGAACCAAACCAAACTAGACCTTTAAACATAAACTCTGTGCAGGCGCAATTTAGCAACAATATAATTAAGTCAAATTTTATCTCACTTGTTAAGAGCTATATTGGTGCAGGTGATTTTACATTATAATCATGAAGATTAGCAAAATTCACAAGAGTGTTCCTGCTCTGTGAACTTTTTAAAATTTTGAGCTTATATGTGGTGCAAAAGGTGGTGCATAATTTGAAGAGGGAGAAAAAAGCTTTTTTTATACACATGTTCCACTTAACTGACAAATTGGGCAACAAGATGAAGGAGCTGCAAAGATCCTTAGCTCAGGTGGAAGAATCTATTTACAGAAAAAATAATTGCAGAGTGTTACGGTCACTGACCTCTAGGGGCTCTCTTTATGAGAGAGCTTCTTCTTTGTGTTTCAGTTCCACCACAGGTGTAATGTGTTGGAGCTCGTCAGCCACCCCATAAAGAGCTCCAAACCTGAGATGTCAGGGCCCTTTTTCCCTGGGCCTTGATCTGGTGTGATCATGTCGGTGAACTGACTTTGTTTGAGACTTTGGATAATTTTGCTGTGAGCTTTTGTGTGAAGCTTCAAGTGGTTATAATTTTGTTTTTCTTCACCGTGGAAGCTGGTAGGGGTTCTCTGCCATTTTGTTTAACTGTTTTTCTCCTGTTTCTTGGTTAGCCAGGGAGTTCAGGTTTTGTACTTTATTTTCAGTTTCTCTTCTAGAAAGTGTTTTTATTTTATAATTAAAAGGGGGATGTTTTGTTTGTTGTTTTGGCCTTGGAGACCCTGAAGCTTAAAGCTTCCCTGTGCATGTTTATTGTGACTTAGTTTTTATGTTGAACTATCAATTAACTATCTTTTTTTCGACTGAATCCAACTGCTCCAGATATTTTATTTTGTGTTACATCCAGTGCCAGTATTTACCCTTGGTGGTCTTGGGGGGGGGGGTTGTAACACAGAGCAACCAATGCACTTCACAAGGTTGAAGAAGAAAGTCATTGTTAAATGAATCTATATGTACGCTTATAGATGGCTAAAAAAAACTGATGCTGCAAAATATTCTGAACTCATGCTGTGGGGATGCTTTTCTTTACCTGGTACTGGGAAGCTCATCAGAGCTGACACTAAGATAACTGGAGTTAAATACAAAAAAAATTGATATACAACATCATTTTTTCCATTTCAAAATAATGCACAATTTTCTATCTATCAAATAAAATCCTGACAAAATGAGAGGATGTTTGTGGTTGCAACTTGATAAGATGAAAAAACTAAGTGGATTAAATACTTTTTGAAGGATCTGCATTTTTCTACCAGATTTATAAACCTTTCAATTGAACTAAAACAGAAGCAATGATAAGAAAGAAAGTCAAGAAAGCACTGATTGTATTGCATAAGAAGAGACCGGTACAGCTGACGCTCTCTGAAAGCTTCTGACTCTTCTGCTGCAACATTTACACTTCCCAGGCTGCATGGTTCCAATTTAGGGCTTCTAATAGGCTGTAGTTGAGGTCAATTTATATAAAACGTCCCCGGGCCGACTTTGTCATCAGGGACCAATATGTTTATGGTGGTCTGAAGTGGGCGCATGGTCCAGTCCACAGGATAAAAGGCAAACATGGGGAACGGGGAATGGGTTGGGTGTGTCAGACCAGCAAATGAGGGTGGGGTTAGGGGGAGGGGGTTAAGAAGATGGTCAGTGGCTTTTGAAAACCATCCTCTGCTACTGGTAGTTTCTGTCTGTCTAAAATACACTCCTGGTGGTGGCATAATGTAGCCTTGGCTTTATTTTTACTTCTTTTATTTAGAAAGCCAGGAAACATTACGTGTTGCTTCAAACAAGGTCATAAAAAGAAAAATATACACGCAGTGACACACAGAGGCCAAAGCAGAAACTGGACAATCTGTTCCATATGTTCTTTACCCACAGATCCCCATTTACTCCATTTAGAAAATCAAATCACTGCAGACTTAATAAGACTGAAAATAGTTATTCCATAGGCTCCCACAAGAAACACCTGTTAAAGCCATCACACATCTCATTTCCAGTCTAACAAGAAGAGGAAACTTTAAAACATTTTCTCATGCTGTGTTTGGTTTAACTCTCAGACTTGATGAGTTATGCAAACTTACTCTAAATGAGTCACTCCTACTTGGAGGGGGATTGCAGACTTTAATCATTTTTTTACAATGCCTTTGAAACAAATATATATATATATATATATATATATATAATAAAAAAAATTTCACATCCTTGCTACAAATGTATTCTATAGACATTATTTGATTATTTGAGGCAGGCAAACAAACAGTGGTGCACAACTGAAAGAAAAGGTTAAATGTTTTACTTAAAAATCTCAGAAAAGTGTGGAGAGCACATATTTTTAGCTCCCTTAAGTCAATGGTTTTATAGAACCACATTTATTGGTGATTACAGCTGAAAAGGTTTTTAGCGTTAGTCTAAGATCATTCTCAATCAGTTTGCATGGAGGTTGTCTGGGCATTGTTATTCAACCTTTACCACAAATTTTCATTTGGATTTAGGTGTAGAGTTTGACTGGGATATGCTAGCCCATAAATATCCCCATGCATCTTCCTATCAACTCAGACCTGCTTCCCAATTATGAGTTCATAAAGGGCGTTAATTATGAGGTTGAGCAAAAAGCTGTCATCTCGTACAATTCTATGTTTTTAGCTTGTTGTTTCATTTTATAACAGCCCTCTAACAGGTTTGTCATTAAATATTTACCTCCATCCATTCTTCCATCAACTTTGACTAGGTTATCTCTGTCCCTACTGAATCATGCCTTCAGAGTGATGCTTGGACCAAAGATTTTTCTAATTAAATTGTGTTTTGAGAATGATGCACAAGTTTCTGATCATAAAACATTCATCCTCAGGTTTGGTGTATTTCCTGTATGAGATGTGGCCACCTGCCAGCAGAGCTTCTTATTGCTTTCTTTCAACAACGACTTTCTTCGTACAGAAAAGGCCAGACTTATTAAGTGCATGAACACTTTTTTTCCAAATGAGCTGTGGATTTCTGCAGCTCCTGAAGATTAACCCTAGTTTTGTTAATGCTTGTTGGGTTAATGCTTTCATTAGTTGCCAGGATTTATATTTTTGGTGGATGGTCATGTCTTGGAAGGTCTGAAGTTGTACCATATCATTCTGTTTTTTAATTAAGATTCAGAGTTTGGAACGACTTATTTTACAGCTTAAATCTGCTATAAAACTAATACATAGCTTTATTTCTAACCTGTTTGTTTCTTGATTTTCATGATGCTGATTCACTGACTAATGTTCTCTAAACAAAACTCTGAGGCCTTTAGAGAACAGCCTGGTTAGGGGTACTAGAATAAAGGGGTTAAATACAAATGCATGCCATACTTTTATTATTCTTTACTTATTTTTATTAGTAAGAACTGTTGAAAACTATGCATCATTTTACTGCTACTGGTCTATCTGAAATACAACAAGCTGAAAAAGTAAACTAATGGTGATTAAAGCATCTTTTCCTCCTATTATCAGATCCACACTGCCTTGTCAAGTAAAACAACTGACTGTGATTTGACATAGCCACAGGCACAGGCACTTGTGCATTCATGGTAGGAGGGGGAACACGAGGAGCACGGGACAGGACAAAAGCACAGGTGTCTGCAGGTGTGACTGAGCCTCTGTGACAGGGAATTTGAAGGGAAACAGATAAAGACTGTCATCATGCCCCAGGGCTCAACAGCATGGCTATAAAAAAACAAGGTAATGCTTTGTTTTGTGCCAGAGAGGTAAAGGTAAAGTGACCAGAGTGAACCATAACATGACCCAGAGACCAGATGGGTTCAGGTCAAAGGAGACAAAGGTTGAAGAGGAAAACAAAAGAGATTAAAAAGGCCAAAAGGTGAGGAGGCAATGTTATCTTCCAGGTGTACATTAATGTTTTTCTTATCATTTTAGCCATTGTTTACATTTCTGGATAGGAAGTAGAAGCACATTAAATAGTCTGTTTTTCCGTATCCTGCTATATACTTGCTAAAGTTTTTCAGTCTCATGTTTCCACATTGGTCAGATCTCTTCAGTTCTTATCATGAGCACAAACTTTAATGCAGTATATTATGTTATATACCTGCATAGCTGTGACGTGGAATGAAATGGTTTCCAGATTTTTTATGAATAACAAATTCAGGCACTTCTAGTCAGAGAAACCATAAAACAATTGCCTTTCAAAGTCTCCTATTTGGTTAACAGAATCCACTTGTGCAATGAGACCATTACCAGAGAAAGCAGCCCAGAGCCCAATTGCAAGTCTAGGCCAAACACACAGATGCATTTGTGTGTATACGTTCGACATGCACACAAATGCATGCATGCCAATCTTTTCAAATTTTATTACAAGGTAAAACATTTAATAATCTCCTTTCTTCCACAATAATGTACTACGCTGTGTTGGTCTACCACATGAAATCCTACAATACTGGTTTACACTACTGCCAGGTACCATACTCCTTCTCCCCCAACAAATTAAATTACAAATAAATACAGTATTTGTCAAATTTCATTCATCTTCACTTTTTAATCAAAGACACAAGTTCATGTCTTGCATCATCATGCTTGGAGTGCTTTTCATACTTGCTGCTCTAATTGTATCCTTTTATGACATTTAATAGCCCCTAAGAACTGCCCTTGAAGTTTAAAGGGGATCCTCCTTTGCTGCCCAAAGCACCAAACCCTACACCAAAATGAGACCATTTTGTTTATAGGTACTGTGTGAGGGTTGTGGGTGACTCTATGCCCCTTTATAAGATAATGTGCTTCCCATTTAATGGCATCCGGATGACAAATTGTTTCCAGGGCAAAATTAGGTTAAGAAAATAGCCTGTGTGACACGTAAAGGCATATTTCGTCTCCTGAAGAGGTCTGACATCCATAATTTCCTTTATGCGCAGCAGTAGGTTCTTTTAAGATTCTTTGAAAAACTACATTTCCTCCAAAGACTTCTACATTGATAATTGTGTGCTTTGTTTTTTTTGGGGGGGGGGGGTTCTCTATTGATGCAGATAACTTTTAGCCGCAATGGAAATTTCTGTCCTTTAAGAGACTGGTGGTCTAATATCTCTTGAAATTGGATTTGGAAGCCAACTCAGAAAACTATTAAAGTACTGACATACTTAAATAGCGTTCCTTCCCTTTTTCAAAAAACTACATCACAGTCCTTTTCTTGCTTGTCCTTTTTTATTACTTGAGTTGAAACTACTAACGGGACAAGATTTAAGAGCCAATGTACAGGGGGAGAGTGATGGAGGTGCAAAAACACAATGTCCTCAGGAAAAAAGGTACTAATAAAAAAACACTAGGGAGTCCAGCAACCCAATGATTCAGTGGCGAGTAAGAAAAAAAAGAGCTCAGTCAGGCAGCAAATGATTTTGAATACAGATCAAGTGATGAGGAAACAGAAGAAGTTAACCGGGCAGGAAGGAGTGAGACAAAATGGAGAAAAAGAAGTGAGTGATTTGGGTTGGAAGCCGGAGCAGGGAGCCGGGGTTGGCAGGGTTTTGGTGGAGGAGTGTGGTGGTTCAGAAGTCCTCCAGCACGAGGCGCCAGTGTGTCCGGTGGGGGCCCTGACCATGAGCTGCCTCACCCCCCAGAGCCACGGCCACAACGCCCCCCTCCCACTCTTCACCCGTCCAACCCAAATCCCACTGGCAGTCAGAGCTTCACTGAAGCTGCTGCATGTTTATTTAATATTTTCAAGAAATTGAAATATCTTTGTGGGTTTTCTCACACACACACACAGACGCACTTACACACAATTACACATCCCTCACACACATTACCACCACAATATATAAATAAATAAAAGGAGAGCAATAATGTTCTCTTGATCTGTGGCCAAGGAAAGAGTTGGAGAAAATCTTTTTCGAATGGTGTTTTCAGAAACGTGGAGGGAGGAGCGTGAATGTTTTACACTTTGTGTTGCCGGAGCAGGCATCGTGTCTCAGTCTGACTCTCCCACAAAGGAAACAGGGCTTTAACAAAATGCCTGACAAACAAAAAATAGTTTCCATGTGACAAAAGCACAGAAATACATTCAAATCTAAGAGCCAGGATGATGTAGATTTTATATTAAAAAAGGAAGAAGTATGTGTGGTCTGCTGAATGAGAACATGAGGTGTTAAATGAATACATTTGCATGCCAGTTCTTCACTGTGTGTGTGAGTGAGCGCATGACGGCATGCACACACACAAACATCAGAGGCCAATTCCTTCAGACAGAAATCCCTTAACAGCCACGATTTTGGTCTCCATTCTGTACCCCTTTCTGTCTCCTCTCCCCTCAACAGCCACCAACCAGCGCTGCTGCCAAAAATAACACAGGAGCGCCACTCGAACCCGCGCCTCACCACAGAGCAGCCTGGCCGCAAGAGGGGGATCAAAAAACACACAAAAAAGGAAACACATCATATTGTGGAAGGAGGATGGAGGGGGTGAGGGGTATTCACCCAGCCCTGTGCTTGAAGATCTACTGATGATCTGGGCAACCAAAGAACCACACGTGCTGTGCCTTGCAGTATGCATATCTCCTGCATTGTTTTTTTTTTTTTTTTTTCACATTTTGTCCCATTACAACCAGAAATATCAGTATGGTGTAGTGGGATTTTATGTGACAGACCAAGACAAAGTAAAGCATAAAGTCATGAAGAGGAAGAAAGATAAGTAGTTTTTAAAACTTTTTTTATGAAAATCTGATGAGTGTGATGTGCATTTGAATTCAGCCCCCTCTATTTTGATACTCCCAAATCAAATGAAACCACTTTCCTTCAGAAGTCACTTAATTTGTAAACTGAGTCCAGATGTGTGTAATTTAAATGTAGTATAAATATAGTTATTTTCTGAAGTCCTCCCTCATAGGTTTGTCAGAGAAGATAAGGGAGCAAACAGCATCAAGAAGACCAAGTACAGCAGACAACTCTCAAAAAGCACTGATCAATCCATCAACCAAAGCATACAAAAATACAGTACACCCGCAAAGCAAAAGGCCTGTGGAAACACTGCAGAGATCCACAGCCCAGGTTATACATACCAACAGGATACCCATCTATCCCACTCTCCACAAATCTGACTTTTATGAAAGAATTAAGACAGACATTTTTTTTAACAAATGCCACAAAGCATTTAGGGGACAGAGCCAACACATCGAAGAAAGACTACATGACAACAAAATGAATTTCTTTGGATGAATGTCATCAGATGTACATGATTACTACTGTTCAGCATCGTGGGGGCAGCTGGAGGAGCTTAAACCAGAAGAAACACTGTTTGAAGCTACAATTAAATTGTTTAGATCAAAGAATGTTCATGAGTTACAAAGGTGTCATTGAAGTCCAGACATAAATTCAAATAAGAATCTGTTGCAAAACCTCAAGTTTTATGTCCATAGATGTGCCTTCCAATCTGACTGTGCTTCAGCTGTTTTATGATAAATAAAAATGGGCATCACTGTTTTTGTCTTTAGTATTTCCCAAACTTACAGAAAATACATGAACAAAAGGGGAGGTGGTGCACACATATCACATGTAAATAATTCAAATTAAAAAACAAATGGAATTGCACAAATTCAGGACATTTTACCACAATAATTTTTTTTTTCACTTTAGCTAAGGCTAGAGCATTTACGTTTAACTATTTCCTTGTAATACCTTTTCGGACCACCAAACATAAAATATTAAAAATGGGCAAAGGTGGGAGGGACGTACTCCAAAACCTGAGATAATAGTTAACTTGATACATATTCCACTTCACAATTATCTTTGTGTTGCTCTATCACATAAAATTCTAATAGCATGCATTGACATTTGTCGCTGTAACTTGAGAAAACGTGAAAAAGTTCAAGGAATATTAACACTTTTGAAAAACTCTAATGCCAAGATGAGCCTAAGAAACGTGTGTCCGGATGTGAGTGCAATTTCTATGAAAATCATCATAACTGCTAAGGTGGCATTTAAACGTCTGATCTCATTCAGACAACGATTTAATCACCAGATCCATAAAGCACTTACACTATCATGTTATAGGTCAATAAATTAGAGCATTCAGCTGACAAGTGAAGTCACATCAGTACTGAAGCTCAGAGTAATGAGTAGGAGGGATAAACTCTGGTCACAGCTGCTCGTTGTTGGTTTGGGGGTTCAAATGGGAGACAGCTTCATAACTGCCATGGCCAGTTCTCCTCATGTTGGCAAAATGTGCTTATCCACACTGACATATTGATGCCAGTGGATAAAGCCATCAAAATCCCTGCTCTGCTTCAGAGGTGGCCAGCAGGGTTTTACAAGCGAGTCATCATGGGATTAATCGTCAAGCCGCAGGAATAAAAGTAACTCGTAGGAAGATGGAAAATGGAACTGCAATATTTTATGGAAGTGCTGCTACATTCATCGGAAAGGTTGTGGGCCCAAAAGGATTTAACTGGTTGGTATGATTCCTTTTACTGACGCAAAAAGATCCAAACTAAACAGAAACTTGGCATAAATTGGTAGCACTGTCAGCCTTTAAAGCTATCTAAATTCATTAGGAATAAATATTGCCATCATGAGAGCAAAGAATCTTCCCATTCACGTCACATTGCAAACGTATGTGCTCAGTTCAGCTGTCTTTTTAAATGAATATCATGTGAAACAGCTTTATTATTTCATTTATTTTCTTCTGCTATTTTATTGCTACACTGAACAACTTTATTGTTTAGATTTAACATTTGGTTTTCTTCTGGATTAAACAGGTAAACAACTTTATCAGAGAAAGCTGGTGACAAGTGAAGACTTCACAATTCATACAATAAAATCTATTAGGAAAGTATTTGTGAGCATAGTACCAGTAGGATTACAGTTGGATTTTGTTTACGGTATTTAGTTTCATACACTGGCAGCACATTGGTAATAAATTACCAGAAATAAAGTAATGTTGTTAATAAGTAATAGAGAATTCCATATGTATTTTTCACTTTTCACAGGTAGTCATAAAGTCCTAACTAAGAAAGAAAAAAAACAAATCTAAAGTACAAGATGTCACAGGAAGCAGTTGCCAAAACCCCAAACATCCAAAATGAATTATGTTCAAATTAAAGCATAAATAAAAAGCCACGTTTTCAATCATCTATTCCTTTATTTTTTCATTGAATGAATGGAATCTTAGCTGAAAAGCAAGAAAGATGATGACTAACAGAGTTTTGGTACTGCTGCCTGATAGCATTGAGAAGTATTTGCCTTGTTACGGATATATTTTATTTCCTTTTTTCTCAAACCTAAAAATATGAGATCACCAAACTAACGGGATAAAGTCAAATCAATCTGTCCCTATGTATAAATGTAATTACCCCCTGAACCTCAAAACAGCTGATGCTATCAGCTATTTGTGATAACGAGCAATGAGTCTTTTCTGTCAGTGTGAATACATTTTGGTCCCTTTTTGTTTCAGAATAGTAATTCAGTTACACTGGATGGTTTTTGAGAATAAAAAGCCTGTTTAAGGTCACGCCACAGGTTACCAACCGAGTCTGATGCTGAACATTGGGGTACCGAACATGATAGTTACATGGAATCAGACATGATCTGATCTGCAACAAAGCTAAATATTCCAGACAATCAACCAACTTATTAAGTGTATTAATTACTGTGGTGGACTGTAAAAGAGACAAATAAAAGGTCAAACAAATCTACGATTGTGTACTCTTCAGAGTTCATTGATATTGTGAAATCAAATGTTACTTTGAATTAAACTTCTTCCTAATTCTTCTATTGTTATTGGTTTTTTGTTTCAAACAAATACCAAGATGAGACCTTTTTCAGGAGACAAGTGAAGCAATTGCACAACAACAAAAAACAAAAAGAGATCATAATTTTTGAAGCAACAATTCGCTAGAGTTTAAAACTAATTATCTAACTTCCTGCAATAACTAGCTGTACTGCAGAGCTGCCAATTATGTGCATGTAATCAAGAACACTAAAAAGCTATTTAGTGTAAGCTGTGCTGACATGTATGTATTCTATAACTAACAATTTTATTTTCATTTTAAAAAATTCATCCACATTTTTAACACTATTGTGCCCTTTTCATTTATATATACCTATCATATTTCCTGACAATATATATTCTGATGAGAAAAAATACCATACTTCCAGTACAAGAAATCTGACCACTGAAGTTTTTCTAATGTTTCTGCACAGATAGTTTAGAATTCTATTTTATCATGTATTTCATTGTATTTTGCTTTTTCAAGCAAAAAAAAAAAAAAAAAACAAACAAAAGGAGCCAAATAACCTTAAAAATTTGGTTTTCAGCAGAGATTGGACATATTGCCTTGGAGACGGCAGGTGTTAGACAAATTAAAGATATTTACGTTCACAAAGACTAATGAAAAAAGTTGAAAGATAGGCGGCTGAATGTCTCCCTCTGCTGGTTAAAATCTAGCACATCAATTACAGTAAGAACATTTTTAAGCAAATAAATTTTAAACTTGGAGGCATTTTTACAAACTGAACAATATAGGAAAAACTTTTTAAATAAAATAAAGTAAAACAGTAACATATTCCTTTGCTTCTCAAGTCAAGGTTTCACCCTAATAAACAACCATCAAGCTCTTTTATGGCTTTTGAAAAACAGATATCTTGCCAAATTCTGCATAGTGGAGTTTAAATATTTAAACAGACTATTTAATAAATTAGCTTCGCTGTAGGTCTATTCATAATGCTCTCCACAATTACTGGAAGAGATGAGTGTGGTAAACACATCAAAATGACTTTGGAATAATGAGTCAGGCTAACAGGCTACAGTTTCTGGAAAAATCGTGATTTTTGCCACAGCAAGTCTTAATTACAAAATTAAGTGACAGTGTTTGTTGTAGAGTCAGTCCATTTAGAGAATGTATGATTCAAATAAATTACAAAAATAAAAATAAATAGTACCATCACGGTTGCATGCAAACATCTAACCTCAAATCCACATGGGCATTTCTCTGCTTTTTCTCTCTGGTTTCTTTTAATCGTTCTACCTGATTATGAGAGCATGTTGAGGAAATTGTGTTAAGAAATGACAAAAAAAAGAGTGAGGGTTTAAGATACATAGGAAACAGTGATTTTAGGAATAACAAAAACAAGAAATGTCCTGAATCAGGGCTTGAGAGAAGCATAATCCATATCCATTCATCTGTTTATCCATCTATTGTCTGTATCTGACCGAATTAGAACAGAAAATAGTAGAATAGAATACACAGAAATAAAAAATAACAAACAAAATAGAAAAATAAATTCCAATTACTGTAATTAAGTCAAAAGATATGCATAAATTGTGCCTATGTTTTGTTTTAAGTTAGCTTAATTTGTACAAAGCAAGTCTTTTTAGACAAGAAATAGGCCAAATATGTTACATTTTAAAAGAATGAAGATATAGAGAAGCTTTACTGTATAAATATCTGGTAAATGTGGTGACAAATATTCCTCACAAATGTATGTAATACTGCTTTAATTTTTTGATGGGAACACTGGTTATAAAATACTTACTAGATATGGGAATAGACAAAAAATTTACTCAAGTAGCATTACTTCAACATATATTACTCAATTAAAATGTTCTGAAGTACTAAGTATCTTTTTGATCAAAACATAAATTTAAAGCCTTACAATGCAAATAAATAATGTGTTTATAAAAATATCAAATTCAGGCAGAAGAAATACTTTTCTACATTATTTTTAACTATACATTGAGGAACCAACATGTTAGAGCAGCATATAAACTCTCAGTGACAATATCTGCTGAGCAGACAGACAATAACATTAAAACAATAAGGCTTGTTTAAAAACAGCAAGCCTAACTTTAACATAAACTGCAGGAGTGTGTTTGTGTCTGGTGCATTTTTGGTTAAAACAAATGTATTATTCATTCAGTTAAGTTAGTCGTGGTTGGTAGGGTAAACCATAGACTTGAATACGCAGACGCCTCATGGAACGGGTCGGCCCATTGCTGCGATACAGCTCCCACCATATTGAATGTGGGTTATTTGCCAGTAAGCTAATACAAGTAAATGGGCCGAACTTCATAAAGTGCCGTTCTACAAAGTATTTTAAGTTAATACCTGTCATTGACACATTCTCTCACACACACTAATACATTTGGTAATCAAAGAAAGCACTAAAGACAGCTTTTCTAACTTTTGATGTGATTATTTAATTGTTTTGGGGGATTTCTGATTAAAGAGCACAATGTTTTTATTTGAAAGAAATTATTCTGATAAATATTTTTTATATTAACATCGATGAACAGACACACACTTTTACAAGGACATATTTACATAATTCCGTAATATAATGTACATTTAACGTTTCAAAATATGAAGAAAAAAAAATTTCCTTTTATTTTTTGACATTTTATTGTAAAGACAATAAACTTTGATTGTGTCATTGTAAAACATTAGCTACACATTTTATTTTTTTACTTTTTTGCAGAAAAACATTTTACACAACAAGTAAACTCTGCTATGGACAGCATAGACAAAGGGTGAAAATATTCTAACAGAGTAAATTATTTTTATTTCATTACATAAGCTCTCTTAATAAACTAACACTTCAGATTGAGATATTTCTCTTTAGAGTACACAAAAAGTGAAAGAATAAAAGTGTGCAATAAAACACATTTATTTATTTTTATTATACTACAATTTCCCTGAGGGTAAATCCCAAGGGAATGAATATAGTTTCTATCTATCTATACTGGGAACACTGGCCACAGGCAGGGCTTCAGTCTGCTGGTCAAACTGGGAGAAGTCAAGTGAGTTCTGAGACGTCCTGGTACTCAGGCTAAAGCCAAGGATAAAAGAGAAATTATCCAAAAGTGTAATAGAAAATACATATCTGAATCCTTCACATTCAAAAAGAGCATATTTTCAGCATGTTGGGGCTCGTAGCATCTTTATAGTTAAATACCAACATTGTGAAGCTGAGCTGTGAAACACAAGAACAGCAGCTCCAGCTCTGATCCTGACTTACAAAATCCCCTGATCTTTAATGCACTTTCCCTCTAACAGAGGTTTCTCATCAGCTCTCTCATTAGAAAACAGTATGAAAACGTTAGCTACGCTTTTCTTTAAAAAGAAAGAAAACTTTCTTTTTACTCAGTTACATCAAAATGTAACTGAGTAAATGTAACTAGTTACTACTCACCTCAGATGGTTTCTGTTATATAGGCTGCACTTTAAATTCATACATAATATGTTTCACATTTGTTAAACTGTTTTTGTTTTTGTTGTTTGTTCAAAGTATGTAGATATGTTACCTACCATCTGGTGGGAAGGTTGGAATAAAAGCTCAACTTCGAACGCTTTTGGGTCAATCGGGAGTCGATTTTCACAAGGCGTCACGAACTACGTCATCTTTGCTGGCCGAAGCTTGTCGCAGCAGCAGATGGGGTTCTCTCTTTCTCCTTTCCCTCCTTCCATCATGTTGTAGCCTCATCATCTGCTTGGGGGCAATAAAAAATACAGTCTAATGAAAGCTCGTGTATGTTCTGGTGGGGGGGATTTGCCATCCGAAACCGATCGGTTCCGTCTGCACGGTATAGGTAATGAACGACGAGACAGAACCGGAGAGCTGGAAGAGAAACTCCGGGAGCTCCAGGTGAGGCTGATCAGAACCGCAGGGAGAGTTGAGTATCCAGGCTCACAGATAAACGACATCACGGTATTATAGGATCTTCAGAATATTTTGATTTCATGTCTTTTTTTTTTTTCTAAACTGTTCAGTTTATTTCATCACGAGTTAACTTACTTAACAGGCGGTATCTTGGATAAGTAAACATCCATGTTTTATGTGATAGACACAAAGTAGCACTTTATTATGAAGTAGAAAGAAAAAAAATCATAAAGATGTGTCATGCATTTCTATTTCGCCCCCTTTAATTTCATTCTTTTGAAAAGGAGTGTACAGCCTGCATCTCTGGAAACTTCTACTAGCTCTTTGAACTTTCCGCTACGCCTCCTCAATAAATTGGCTAAAAATTATAAAAGAGCCAACTGTTATTTTTAAATATATATGACAATATAGGCTAGTTTTAGCTTTTTCATAGAATAAATGCATTGACATTAAAAGTAGCAGTAATATTTATCTAAACCTATTTTTCTTGTCATCAAGTTGGAAACATGATTTCTTTTTTATAATTTTCCACAAGTCAACATCTTGTAGAATAAATATAAAACTCTGCAGAAGTTCTTTTTTCTCCATTTTAAAATCATAAATAAATAAAATGGTTAATAATTGAAAATGGCCACATTTCCTTTACTAGATATTATATTACTCAGCCATTTAATTTGTAAAGCTGCTAAGGTGTATAAAATGGTGACCCCAAGATTTTTGCTGGACTTCTCAAACTGTAACCTGTCTTACTGATTCTTCTCACTGTTGACAAGATGAATATAAGTCCTCATTTAGTGGCAAGTATCTTATTGATAGTAGGGTGATTGATAGCAATTAGAAGTTCCTGGAAATCCTGGTCAACTTAGATCACTAAGATATTAATTGAAAAAAAAAAATCTCCCCTCCTTGTACAAAAAAAAAAATATGCTTCTGCTCAAATACACACCTATGTGTGCATTCATACTTACTCACATAAGCAGGTGAGCACAAAAAGGAAACATTAGCAAAGTGATTAGTATTTCTTTAACAGTAATATGAAACTTGTATGTTTAAAGACACACGTGTGCCTTGTTCTTTTGTAGTACTGTGCAGTGATCAATTTCAGCTATTTTTACAGATTTGTTCTTATTGTGATGAGCTTATTTCTCTTACTTTTCAAACATGTCCTTCTATTGTTATTACCATTCTGGGAATGTTTTTCTTTCTCTAAATCACCATAAACCTTTTAAACTGCCCACAGCTCAATGTCTTCAGCACCATAGTTTCTTTGATAAGCATCCATTTTGAAAGCTCAGTAAAACAATACTTCATTTCCTTCCTAATTATGTTCCAAAACTGTGTCAAGAAGCAACAGCATGACCTTTTTTTGTTATTCTACAGTATTATGTCTTAAATGATTGTTTCATGATACTGCATCTGCCTGTTGATCTCAGTGTGAAGAGTGAATATTTGTGCAGGGAATGCTGGTTTAATTTACAATTAACTTAGATTTACTTTTAATTCCATGTAAACAGACAAATGCTTGTAAAAGGCAGCATATAATGAAATTAAACTTTGGTTTCTTGATCATTTTACTGTGCTATTATTTTTAATGTGTGCACAACATGTTGACTTCTTTTAGAAACATTCAAAAAC
This sequence comes from Xiphophorus couchianus, assembly GCF_001444195.1. NCBI lineage: Eukaryota > Metazoa > Chordata > Actinopteri > Cyprinodontiformes > Poeciliidae > Xiphophorus > Xiphophorus couchianus. The sequence continues at coordinate 11,025,319 of NC_040247.1, forward strand.
CAGCTTTTTTTCATCTTGACTGTTGCTGGAATCAATTTGCAACTTTACGAGATGGTAATTTAGACTTTTATGTACAAAAAAATCAAACCAAAAATGCTTCCATTACTCTCCACATCATGCTGGGTAAATGTGTTTTTTTTCTTTGTTTTTGTTGTATGTAGTATTGAGCAAATGCTGGCTGTGAATCCCGGAAAGACGCCCATCAGTCTGCTGCAGGAGTATGGAACGCGGATAGGCAAAACCCCAGTGTACGACCTGCTGAAGGCCGAGGGACAGGCCCATCAGCCCAACTTCACATTCCGCGTTTCTGTTGGTGAGATCAGCTGCACCGGCCAAGGGCCCAGCAAGAAAGCAGCTAAGCACAAAGCAGCCGAGGCTGCTCTGAAGATGCTCAAGGGAGGCCTCGGAGGCCCAGTTGGAGTCGCTCTTGGAGAAGACGGTTTTATTGAAGTTGATGTGTCTGTGGATGGAGATAGGTCAGACTTCTGAGTAATTTATGCGGACAAATGTTAATTTAGCGTAAATATTTTCCCAAGTGACAGCTTAGCGTTTAGCAAATTCAAGATAGTGGTTTGAGTGTTTCCTTCTGTTTTGTGTAGTTCTCAGTCAGAGATGAAGACTTCAAACAGTTCCCAGCAGTCTGAATGTAACCCTGTAGGAGCCCTGCAGGTAAAAAATCTTTGTCTACTGCATTTTATTTACTTATCTAGATTTGTTAATATACAGTTGTATCGCAATAAATAACAATATGACTATAAAGTTGATCTACATCAGTAACTTATATAGATTTTATACACATAATGATTAAATTTGATTATTATGGTTTGCACCTAATAAAACCCAAAATTAACATATTACATCATATCTATGCATTAAAAAAGTGTCATGTTTTGATCCACACAATACTTGAAACACATATGAATTGACAGTTGGCAGGCAAAATGTCACAATAGGTCAAAGAAGTTGCTCAACCAGAGTGTGATATCTAAACAAAATTATGGAAAGTTGAGCGAATGGAGATAAAAACAATTTAAATTGCACTGCATAACTGGGCTTCACAATATATATAAATGTATTGTTACTGACTTATCACTGCACACAAAATGCATTTGGAAAAGAACTGCTTGAACTACAGTAAATGTTAGTTAAGTATTTAAATGCCAGGCATTCAGGATCTTTATACGAGTAATATTTTGGTGAAACTTGTTTAATACAGTATTAAAATGTTTTAGAATGTGAAGAAATGGTAAAGAGCAGACAATGGACAGAAACAACATTTGCAATAAAACCTTGTTGTAAAATCCAGGTTTTTCTATCACACTAATTTTCCTCTGCTTAACTTTCTAGTCATATACTTTCATATAGTACTCTTTGAACAGCAAGGATCTTGTGAAGGGACTCTATTATTGTTTGCTGGGCAACAGTCAGCAGTGCTCCCTGTGATTGGTTAAGTTACAACATGACCACAAGATTTTAGTATTAAGTATCCTGGTTGTTTTGGTTTGATGTAATGATCTGTCTATTTAAAAAAAAGACAGTGTGTGTAATGAATCTATATAATACACCAGTTTAACTTTTGAAATTTATAACTAAACTAGATTTACTTTTTACTTTATTGCAATGCATTTTTTTGTTTATATTTTGTGTACTTTTTTCTTTGGTGTTAATTTCTGTCAGGAGTTGGTGGTGCAGAAAGGATGGCGTTTGCCAGAGTACACAGTCACTCAGGAGTCCGGTCCAGCTCATCGCAAGGAGTTCACTATGACTTGCAGAGTCGAGAGATTTGTAGAAATCGGTACATTTAAAAATGTTTGACTTATAGAATACATACTTCATGTGTTTGCTTCTGTCTCAGAAATGTGTTTTCTTTTTGATTTTATGTCCCACTGGATGACAACGGCTAATATGTTTTTTCCTGCTCAGGAAGCGGCACATCTAAGAAACTCGCCAAGAGAAATGCTGCCGCCAAGATGCTTTCTCGGATACACAACGTGCCGGTGGATCTGAGGAGTAGCAATGAAGCAGAAACAGAGGAGGACACATTTAATATTGTAAGAATCAAACAGGAGTTACGAAAATGAATAAAGATCAGAAAAAGTGATAAAACATCAGTGTAGGAAAAGATGGCTGTTGAGGTAGAAAATGCTAAACTATAATAAGCATAATTAGTATTTTGGTCAGGAAATTTAATGTCTGCTAACTGATGTTGAATCTATTTCTCCTGTAATTAAAGCACATGGGGAGCAGGGCAGAGTCGGGTAAAAGTAAAGGCTACAGCTGCACGTGGGACTCCCTGCGCAACTCTGCTGGAGAGAAGATTCTGCAGCTCCGCAGCCACCCTCTGGGCATGCCTTCTGACTCCAACTTCTGCTCCCTGCTGAGCGACCTTTCTACAGAGCAGCGCTTCGACGTCAGCTACCTTGATCTAGGTGAGCTCATGAACTCTCAGTCAGAGCTCCAGTACCACTTCAGTTTGCTGCAGTCTGGACGCAATCATATATATGCTTCAGCTGAGCTTCTAATGAACCTGAGTTATGACTAATTTGTTGCAAAAATTTGTCACATCTCAAATTTTGGGGGAGCATTTTGTCACATTACAACCACCTGAATGTGTTTTATTTAACGTTTAAGTGGGAAACATACAACAAGTAGCTGTGATATGGAAGGAAAGTTGTATCTTTAATTTCATCTAAGGATAAATAGAGCTGTTCTGTGAAGTCCTTAGGAGCTTATTTGAGAACAAACAGCAACATGAAGATGGCTAAAACAGATTAGGGATTAAGTTCTAGATAGGTTTAATGCAGACTCGGGATATAAAACAACATCCTGTTCAATTCATCATCTAAAAATGGAAAGAGTCTTGCACAACTGCAAACTTACAAAGACTTTCTGTCCACCTATAATGATAGGTAGGGGAAAATGTGTGTTAGGAAAGCTAAAACACAGCTTCCATTGTGAAATTCCATATTAGTTGCAACATCATAGTGTGGAGGAAGCTGCTCGGAGTTGTTAGGAAGTTTAATATTAACAGATGTCCTGGAAGAAAACCATTCAAAGGGTGCAAAATACTTAAGACTGGCAGGGTGGTTTACCTCCCATTGTGATAACGACCCGAAATGTAGATTTAGATTGGCCTGGTCAAAGGTCAAACCAAAATCCAGTTTAGAATTTGTTGCAAAACAAGGAACAACAATTCTGACGTCTTGCCACAAAAAAAGGGCAAAAGTATCAGTCTCCAGATGTGCAAAGAATATTACAAGAAAATAATAATAATTTAGGGTGAAAATTGAACAGGTGGATAATGAGTTGTATTATATTATGACTCCAAAGGCTTTTAGATTTGTTTCCTGCAGAACCCATAAAACACATTAGGTTTCTATTTACCTTTTAAAAGTTTGTTCTCTTTACTGTAGCTATCCTGATTGCTTTGACTGAAAACTATGAAAATCAATGCAAAATACTTTCTATTTCAAGTGATATTATGCAAACACCCATATCTGATGCAACAGTGGGACGAAGGTTTTGACCTAGTTCTGTGTGCACTCAGACTGTCTAATGGAAAATAACAGTTAGGCATAACAGAAAAGAAGCCGTAATAATGAGAACGTCTGTCATCAGAACTGTGACTATAATAATAATAATAATAATGGAGGAAGTGGGTTGCGGTCTAAGAGAGAAATTCAAATGATTGACTTTTGATCGACTGTCCTGTGTTTCTGTTTCCAGAGGAGCGCAGCCTCAGCGGCCTCTGTCAGTGTTTGGTAGAACTGTCCACGCAGCCAATCACAGTGTGCCATGGCTTCGCTCAGAACATAGACGCTGCTCGAGCCAACGCGGCTCACAACGCACTGCAGTACCTGAAAATCATGGCAGGAGGGAAATGACACACCTTCTCCGTTTCCTAGCCACAGACTCGAACTCACCAGTACACAATATGCCATCAAACATCTCCTCTTTGGACAAAGGAGATATTTTTGTGACATATTTAGAAAACAAAAACAAGGAAACCTCAAATTGGACAATGAGAGACTTTTTCTGCCCTGAAATTTACACATGGAGTCATTGTTTTTATTTTCTATTGATTGATGGGTGCCACTATTGATATTGCGGTCTAAAATTTATAAACACATTATGTACAATTTTGTCATAAGAAAAACTTTTCCCCCTTTTTTAAACTTTTGACTTCATGTAATCCAATATATTTTCCTAAATATGACCAATAAATACATATATCTCAGAAACTTTAAATGTTGCTGTATCAGAGTAGGCAATGATTTGCAGCAAAATATTTAAAAAATGTAGGTAATTTGACTAGCAAGATATAGAGTTAACTATTTATTAGTCCCAGAATGAAATTCATGTGAATGGATGTGTGAAAGAAATTTCCACTCTGTCGAGAAATTGAATTATGTTAGCTGCTATCCCTTAAAAATGAGCTTCCACGAGTCTTAAAAATATAAGACTGAAGTGACTGTTTGTCGCTGTCATTTTCTACATGTTTAAGATTGAAAATTGTGCAACACCCTACACATTTATTGGCACTATTGGTGAAGCTGTGTTAAAAGCCTTAAAACGTAGTCAACACTGCATTGGCATATCTAGGAACTTTTTTTAAAATCCAACCTTCATGTTATTTTAATCAGTGAGTGGAAAAGAATATTTGGCTAAGAAATCATTTGCAGCAACATTACTATAAATATGAAATAATCTTTATATTGTTATTTTGTACAAAGATTAATACTAATGGATTACTAAACAGTTTATATAAATGTTTAGTAATCCATGATATCTTTTTTTTTCTGGGGTGTAAAATGTGACATTTCTGTAAGCCACTCTTCAAAATGAAAAAGCAATAGCACATGCGTTAAAGATGGACAAATCCTTTTTGATCTCTATAAATACGAGAATGACAAGAAAACCTAGACCTGGCTATATTTACAGCCAGTTATAATTAGCAGGTTTATGCTGGTAGAGGAGGATGGTAATGGAGGCGAAACAAATCTCCAGTTTAAAGGTGAATTTACTTTAAGGCTTTTTACACCTTCTTACCAGCTGCAAATAAATCTGATTTTCTTGACAAGTTTCAGAAGTATCTCTGTTAATAGTCTGTAAATTCGAAGCTTTGTGTGTCCACAGCTGTTCTGAAGTGCATTTACTCCTGAATTAAAGACTTATTATACAATGGCTCTCAACTGTGAATACATCCCTGTTAAAAGACCAGGTTTTTATGTAAAAAAGAAAATAAAAAAATTATAAATTATTTTAGCTACAATTCAAGCAAAACATTAGAGGAAAATGTAAATACCTAACCTAATACCCATTTAAAGCACCTTTTGATTCAGTGTTTCATCAATTATAATAATCCTTTAATAAAGTTCTATGCCCCAAAAATAAATTTTTTAATTTACTTATTACTAACTTTCAGCCAATGCTACAGGTTCCAAAGGAATCAAACAATCATTGTTTGAAGGTATTGGTCAGGAGTAGGTCTAAAAGAAAGTCAAAGTTGTACAGAAAGCTTTTTACGACAATTTATTAGGGTGTCATTTTTACAGGGGTGTGTCAGGTGAGAGCTGCTGTAATTATAACAAAATATATCCACTCTTTCTCAAAGACCCAGCACATAAAGCTACCACAAATTATAACGTTACCTCTAAAACATTGTGCATTTAATGACCATCATTGACTTGTGTTCTGTTTTGGTTTCTTGAACTTTGACTTGAATTGTGATTATCAGAAACTGTTGTGTCTCTGTGTGAAAGCTTTCTCCACTACTAAGAAATCCCTCCCTTTTCTGCAGTATGTATTGACAAATGGTTTTAGCTATCTGCTGTTTCATGTACTTGCCTACTAAATGCATGTGACACATTTTTGTGGGTTGTAACCCTTCTCAGAAAAGAGAGATATGCAAACTGTTTTTTGATCATTAAAGGAGGAAGTTAGGAGCTGGTTTTATTCAACTTCAGTTGAAACTCACCATCTCTCTTTGCTGGCACTTTTATACATTACAAATATGAAATGAAATATGATCTCTATTGGACGTCGATGTTTCTTTTTTTTTCGATAAAACATTTTTTTGTAAGAATTGAAGTTGATTTTACCCTAATTAAAGTACCATTCCATTACACTTCACTGTCCAAGTCTTTGCTTGTTTACACAGTTCAGTTTCATATAATCATGCTTTGCACATTTTCTTTGTCTGTACCCTCTGAAACATTCACATTTTAAGAGTTCAAGCAAAGTCAATGTGGAGATCGGCTTTCCAAATGGAAAAGGTTTCCAGATCTTGTGGTACATTTTAGTCCTTCCTTTTTCTCTCCGTCACCTGCTGTGTCTGTCTAATGAGGGGCTGACTTCTTCATCTGCGTAGCCACTGCTGTCGGACTGCACGCTGTCGCCCCGCACCACTTCACCTACACAAGCAGGAAAAAAACAAAAAACATTCAGCTCTTCTCCAACTTCTGCGAACTGCAGACTGTTTAGCAGCTGCAGTCTAACCTGAATTTGGCACAGAAAAGACATTGTTTTCTCCTTGAAGACACCTGCTCATTGACCTGAATATGCATGTGTCACTCATCATGCTCAGTACCTTGAAAAAGTATTTACTCCCCTTGAACGTGTATTGGTAGTGGGAAGTAAAAAGAAAATGACAACTGTTTGTCATTTATTAGTGTTGCATGTATTCATATTCAGCACCCTGAGGCAACACTTTTTTCAGCAAGTACAGCTGCAAGTCTTTCCACAAACTGTAGAGATGGAAGTTTTTTATATTTCCCTGCAAATTAGCTGAAGCTTAGCTGGAATAGATGGAGACAGTTTATGAGCATCAGTTATTAAAACCTGCCACTGATTTGATCTTTAGACTTTGACTGTGCCGTTCTGACCCGTTATTTGACCACTTTTCATGATAGTACTGGCTGTTTATTGAGTGTTGCTGTCCTACCAAAGATGAATCTGCAACCCAGTCTCTAATATTTTGCAGTATTGCTCTCTATTTAGCTCCATTCATCTTCCTATCAACTCTGACCAAGTTATCTTTTCCCCTCAGCATGATATTGCCAACACTGTTTCGTTGTTAGTGGCATGTTCGGGGTGATGTACAGTAGTTTTCCACCTCAAATAGCATTTTAGTTGCATCTGACCAAAGAACTGACCTTTATGTTAATTGTGATCCCTAGCTTCTGGTAAATTGCAGGATTTGTTTTGGCCTTTCTTTCTTGACTCAGTTCTGTAAAGGCTGGATTAGTGCTGTCCTTAATTAATAGTTGACTCTACTTAGAACAACTGGATTTATTCTGAGATTAAAATCAGAATAAATCTGATTGCAGACTTTTAGTCAAGTGAACCCTGAAGTAAATTGGTTATGCAGAATGTTATTGAGGGGTATCATCCTACAGCCCTGGATTAGTTTCTTTCCACTTTACAATTATGCAGTTTTTATTTCCCTAAAACATAAAATTACCCTAACCTAAGTTGAAGTTTGTAGTTGCAATATGACAAAAAAGTTTAAGGGATGAGAATACTTTTCCAATCACACATCTGCTTTTACACAAGTTGTCAGAATCCATTAGCTGACCGCTGCTAATGACTGTATGACACCCTAAAGTGAGTCATAAATGAAGTGATACTTTCTATCACTGAGAAAGAACAAGCATAGAAATAAAACATGCAAACTCATTTAGCACATGTGTGAGCTGATAACATCCTTCTCCTCATACAGCAGGGTGTATATACGTATATACACCCTGCTGTATGAGGAGAAGGATTGTTTGTGGACCAAAAAATAATCCCCCTCAGTGTGAACAAAGAAACTTTGGTTCATATAAAGTTTTTATGCAAAAAGTCACACAAATAAATATGAGCATTTGTCACCTTTGCATGAATGTTTTCTGGAGAGTGACGAAGTGACGGTACTCGCTTCTGGTTGTCCAAAATCTTCCTCTCCTGCACTATGCACCTAAGAGGAGAGCAAATTAAAAATATTTAACCAAGGTACACTTTGTTTTACCAAGGGAAAAAATGAGAGCAACTACAGAAACCAATAGTTCCAAAATAGAAAATACAAATAAATGCAAAAACATAAATTATTTTGTTTTGTCCAACTACAAATTACAATGAATGTTTTCTCTGAAACAAAACATTACTAAATTGCTTAAAATGTAGATTTTAAATCACTAACATTTTCAGTAAAACTGTGGTTTCCATGAGGGGTGACTATGCTAATAAATAGATGCAGGGTCACTTGTTATGGGTTGATGGTATTTCACCCTTTGCTATTCTGTACCTTTCTATCTTTGGAGCCATGTCCCTCTGGACATCATGTGCTCACTGCAGCAGCTAGGGATTTGAAGTATTTTTTTTTAGATTTAAATGCTATGTGACTCTTTTAAATGCTTTCTGCCAGCAGGTGGTTGCTCAAAGTAACTGGTTTGATCAAGTGTCACAATCTGTCATACTGTATTTTAGAAAAGTTTGGCATCATTTTTTTTCTCAAATAATTAATGAAAATACTTATTGCAAAGAAATTAGTTGATATGTCATCGTTTACTGAGCTGAAGACGTTTATCAGAGTAAAATAGAATAAGAGTAATGGAGAAAATTATTATGAGCACAAAAATGGAAGTAGGAAGGGACAAAGTGTTGAATTGATCCACAGGTTTTTTTTCACAACTATTTTGATTAAGTTCACATTAGTTCTTAATTATTAAGTATCTTCTTCAGTTAGTTCCCATACAGTTTTTTGATAGTTTTCCTACAAGCACATTACATTTTAAATTTTTTTGTTATGTTTTGCTCCTATGGCCCTTCATGTCCCATGCCTGAATTGCAAATAAACCAAAATTACTTCAAAAGAAAATGATGCAAAAGAATGTTGTACAACAACAACGAAGTAGTTTAAAATAGCTCCTCACAAAACAGCAATGAAACACAAACCAGTGACCAAAACTAAATATAAGCATCAAGTTCAGGAGGAAATTTCCATTTGTCATGACAACAATCTTTTAGCCCTAATAGTAATTATAGTTTACTTAGTCATTGATTGACTGATGATTGTGTAATTAATTTGTCTCACCCAATGAGTTAAGACTGATTTAAACTTCCTAAGTGCAGTTTAGATTCATTGTCAAATTATATGCTAGCTTTTCAAACCAATAAAAGTTTCAGTACCTCCTCCAGCTCGAATGAGTTGACCTGCTGACGATTGCTGGAGAATTTGCCCAGTCCAGGATGGGTTAACGGGTTCAGGTACTGTCCCTCTCCCTCATTAAACAGTTCTGCAGGAGTCCGCTTGGATAAGGCAGGTGAAACATGGCAGGAGTTCATGGCGGTTGAGGACACGTCCTCGTCTTCCAAGCCAGTCACTGTGATGCAGCAGTGAGCGTAGCTGTCTCTAGGCTCAAGAACCAGAGGTGATCCAGGTCCATCCACCTGTAGGGTCTTTCTAGAAGATCCAGGGTGTAAGTCTTCATTAGGCTCAAAGGTAGGGGTTTGCACTGTAGGTGTGTGAGAGTTTAGTCTGTTTCTACTTTCTGTCCCAGAGATATGAAGGAAGCGGTTTTGGTTTTGACAACAGAAAGAAGCCTGATGTACACGCTCCACTATTGGAGGGCAGATTAGATCATATGAAACTCTGGCAGCAGGAGTCAGTTCAGTTGTCCTTGTGTCCCTTTGTGTCAAACATGAGTCCAGCTCTGACTGATTTGTGGCTAGCAGAGTTTCTGTTTCTATCACAGTTTCTCTTGACAACGATGACGTCAGAGATGTTCTTTCACAATATTCTTGTCTGACATTATCAGCATTATCTGACTCTTCGTTGTCAGGCACCTCCTCCTTGCAGATTTTATTCCCCGTCTGATAAATGTTTGTGTCCTGTAAAGTCTGCTTCACTTGCTCTATATCTCCACCATTTGATAGCAACCTAAAATCCTCACAAGATCCACACCTGTCATGTTCCCCCAAATCCAGCTTCTTGGCACTCCCAGTCTTGAATTTCAGCATTATATCCACCACGTCTGGAAGGCTGGATCTCTTTCTGGGTGAGGGCTGTGGAGAGGTGGAGTCCGACCCACGAGGAGAGCCGGTGTAGAGGCACATTTTGTTCACAGTGTCCTTCAGCCTCTCCACAGGAGAGCGAGGCTCGCTGCGAATACTGGTCCTAAACCGTTCAATCCTCTCCACAGGAGAGGAGAAGCTGAACTCTGGTGTGGCCAGCTTCTGGAGAGGAGTGCGGGACACGTGAGAGTAGAGGGAATAGAAAGCATTGGCCATGGCTGTAAGCACTTGCACTTGTCTGAAACGACCTATAAGAAGAATAAAATGCAAATAAACAGATGCAAACCACTTCACTTCTTCACACTTCTAGCAATGCAATATCATTCCACTGACATATAGATAGAGAGATGTAACAAATCCATACTGGCAAGTGAAAGGCTGGGGTCCTCCTCTCTTATTCGCCGGATCTGGGCATCCAGGAAGAGGCGGAAGTTGATGCCTTGAGCCTGAGAGGGGAAGGTGAAAAATCGAGGAGGGATGCGAACGGTAACCTGCGGTTCTTCACAGCCAAAACCCAGTTCGTACAGAGTCTCCTCTGCATCCTCTGAACACATCTGCAGAACCTCTGACACACTGAAAGAAGACATACAATTAGGTGCAGCTCAATAATTTCACATCAAACTATTTATTTCAGAAATAAATGTATTTTAAAAGAGAAGCTCATTTATGCTTGACACACAGATGTGTGCATTTATGGCTCTCAGAAAATTATAAAACTATATAGAACCACAAAAAGTGATGTTCTGACCCTCACAATCAGAGGGAGAAGTGCTGACTTGATCATTTTCCAATTCACTATGCAAAGCTGTTTAAAAAAAATTCTGTTCTCAGACTTTAAGCTATAGTTGAGCGCTACTATATTGACTATATTATTTTTGTCATTTATGTTATCTGAACATCTCTCATTGTTTTGTTGTGCTGTATAACTTTCTGTTTAAGTTACTGGTGACTTTCTACTTAAACTGTTTTGTTTAAAGAAATAAAATTAACTTTGACTGTAAAAGTTTAGTGGCAGGAAAAAGTGTGACAGAATAAGCTCCACAAATAAGAGGTGTGAGATACAAATAAAAGGTGTGATACAGATAAGATACAGCTGCCATTGAACAGTCTGCTTCTTTAGCAAAAACCTTAGCTGTATTAAAATGGTTACTACATAAAATGTCTGGATTAAACCAATTTCCAAACCTCACCTTGACACTGTTTTCCAAGTGGAAGAGGAAAGGCAGCTGGAGGCCATGCTGTGGCCCAGGTTCAGTGACGACGGGCATAGTTTCTGAAGAGGAGTACTAAAAAAAAGAAAAGAAAAAAAACATGTGAAATGTTACGATACCTAAAACTGTTTAAAGTGATCAGATACAAACACAAACAATTGAACTCATTCACTCCTTTCCAGGGGGAGCAATGCCAAAAAAAGGTAGATTTTGAGTTTGAGAAGCAAGTAAACAACAAACCTGTTGCTGACCCTGCTGAGCTGTTTCGTGATGGAACGATTTCTGGACAGGCAATAAGGAGAACAAAGAACAATAAAGAAAAATTAATAAACCAAAAAATAGTTCAGCAAAGTTTCTCGAGAACTTTTTTGCAAATTCAGAAATTCAAATAGTTTTGGTACAACATTTCCAGAAAATTTACACAAACTTCCAGTTAAGCTACAGCAAAGAAATATCTTCGGGGTGTGAATGTGTGAAACATGTATTTTAACCAGGACTTTAATTATTTTGCAAAAATAAAAAAAATAACTACATTAGTTATGCGAGATATGTAGAAAACAGTTGAACCAGTGGACAGTTTCTACTTACCGATAGTTAGTTGTAGTTCCTCCAAAGTTTATAACTGAAGCTGAGGAAAAGAATATTAAGCATTAATTATTGCTGTTGACAATAAGAACTACTTTAGTGTGAGAATAAAGGAATTTGCAATTTAGCATCTGTAATATGAATTTAACAGAATGAATCTGAAGAGAAAACATCTAATTTACTATTTTATTTTAAGATTTAAATGTTGCTCGTATAACTTCAACCATTAGTTTTCTGGGTTGTTTTCCATCCAGTTGAGAACTGCAACTGTTTTTTATTTTTCTGATCTACAAAAATGTAGCAACTTCACTGCTTATCTTTGCGGTTTAGTTCTAGTTTGGCGTAAATGTTAAATTACCTCTCTGAAATTACCATTGCATAATACCTAGATTGCAACGACATGCAATATTCCAACAAGATAAGGAGGTAAAAAATACTTGAGATAAGCTTTTCTTTTTTACATGTGAAAAGTTCTGACTACTGATCGATGAGCGGAGTTTAAAAATAACCATAACCAAACAATACCCGATTTGCTTATTTAAAACTTTTGCCAACTCATTACTTCCCTGTCTGTGTGTGCAAATTTAGTGAAGCCATATTTCAGATAATCAAATTAAATGGAGATGGTCATGAATATTGCCTTTTGAGGACATAGAAACCATTTTGTGGCGTGAGTGTTAGCGTGTTTGAGTTCATGTCTGATCATACCATCAGCTCCAAGGCTCAGGTCATCACAAAAGGTGTTGGCTTGCAGTGCAGACTCTTAAAAAGCAATCAGATATGGAAATGTTACACATTTATGTTGTAAATTAGACACTGTCCAAATTATGCAGACGATAAATTAAGATTTTTAAACTTACATATTTAAAGTTTTTGCATTTATTTATTTATTTCAACTTCATTAGTTGAAACAGATTTTAGCTTATCGCAATAAGCATGACACAGAAAACCCTAAATAACCTGGTTTGAGATGCAATCCCCTCAATATGCTGAATAAGGAAAATCAGAAGACGTCAAACCAAACTTTTTCTGGATATTACTTTTTCTGGCAACAACGACGAATGCGTGGGTGAATGGGTGTGATATCATGTGTTTCTGGACGCAGTAAAAGGCTCTTTTTCTTTTCTTTTTGGTGGTAAAATGCTTTGATTTCATTAAACAGCATTTTTAATTGTGGAGGCGAAAGGTGTTTTTGGATAAAATCCCCACATGCAAATAAGAAATATGAGGTGTTGTACTGAATGTCATGCATTTCAATTGATTCTGCTCTTTTTTCAACATTTTCTCAAGCAGCCTAATGGTAAGGTGTTCATGGTAAGGTGTGTGTCTCACCGAAACTTAGCTGGCTGCTGTTCTCCAAGCGGACATCAGATCTGCAAGATACGTTAGTTTTAAACACAGGCGCACAAACACAATCGAGTCATTTGCATGCGTCTATCAAACATGGTGCTGTGTTTGCATCTCTGGTTACATATGAAAAAGGACAGTAGGCAACTTTACAGTGAAAGTTTGTTCCACTCTTCCTAATCAGCAGTCTGCTGAAGTCTTGCAACTTCCTCTTGTAGAGAAATATTAACATTCAGGTTAACACCTAGCAAATCTACTCATTTTCATTTTCACTTCTGAGAATACATTCAGGAACCAGCCATTCCTCTAAATGCTCTCAGCAGGAGAGTAAAATTCCATTTAGATGGTGATTTACTGTCTTCCTGGGTGTTTCTGCATTTCATAAGTGCTTTTCTCTCAGTGACTGACATTAAACCATAAAGTATTGTTTCTTCTTTCTACAGTCTGTTTTATAAAAAAAAGAAGAAGAAATTGTTATTTCCAATACCTCAAGGTAATTTCAGATACGTCAGAGAGTTAAAGTTTTACTCATGAGTTATTTTTGTACTGTGAACTTTTACATCTTTTAAATCATGACACCCCTGGTGAAACAGCTATAAAGGGGAAAAAAATCAAACTCAAGAGAAGGTCACCTCAGCGATTTCAGTTTGTGGCTGATTGAAAGCTTATTTTTCTTTTTCTCTTTTTCCAGTGGAACTATAAGAATGCAGCACCTCAGGCTACTGCAGCAGAAAAAGACTTCTGTGGCAACCTCACAGCATCACCTTGCTGCACCACCTGACATCAGAGAGAGTTTCCACTCTCTCTGCACTCTGTTGTTTGCTATACTTTCCATTGATATACATCTTACTAGCTGGAAAATGTGAAAGTCAGCAGTTATGAACTCATAAAAAAAAAGAAAGAAAGAAAAAACAGGTTAACTCACCCACAACCAAGGAGCCAGTTCTCAATCTTTCCATTGAAGCTGGCTATAAAAATGACACATATGAGTACTCTTATTAAGTAAACATGTTACTCTTTGACAGCTCTGATCACAGTGAACTAATTTGTTTTTCTGTCTAGAAAAGTTAAAAACCGATAACATAAAATACAATGAAGAAAGTACTTAGAGTTGTGTTTGCTCTCACCATCAGAAAAGACATCATCGTCATCTGCTATGGAGGCCGAGGCTGCAAGGTTACACAGCGGACCCTCCATCTCCTCCACTGTCGGCCATTGTCGGCTGCTGTTGATCCAGGCTCGCCGCCTAACGGTGGACGATGACCTATCCATCACTTCAATTCATATATGGCTACAGAGCATGATGGGTTCAAAGCTCTGAAACAAAAGAAATTAAAAGTAATTCAAGATTTTTATTGTTGTTTGATTTATGAAGTTGATGATATTTTAAGACTATTTTCAACAGCTATTTAAAAATCTATTGCTTTAATTTTTTTAAATGAGCAAACACATTCCCAGAAAAGCTAAGAAGATTGTCAAAACATGCTTTAACGTGTGACATGTTCATTTGTTTGAATCTTTATAGTCAAGGGGAAAAAAAGGATATTGGTTTTATACACCAGTGCAGATCAAATACATGCAAAACTGTTGGGGGGTTTTTCAGATACAGTTCCTCTTAACTGCTAAGATCTGCTCAGAATGATAAAATTGTGCATAAAACAAGAATCCACCATATGTTTAGTATTTCCAAGTATGGACTGATTGTGGCTCATCTCATTGCACTAACTCAGAAAAAAATTATAGATTCAAAAAGAATTTTACACATCAAATTTACCAAAAATTTGACTTTCACCATCTAAAGAGCATAATGAAGTCGGGATGACTTCAAGGCATGAAGTCACAGCTGCATGAAAATTTTTGACAACAAAGATTCAGTAGCAACTAAGACAAACTTTATTATTAGAAACTGTCCAACTCTGCACCTAGAAGCTAAATTTTACATTATATTTGGCAGTGGAAAGGGTAAATAATGTCAATCAAGTTTCAAGCAAAAGAGAATCTCAGAAATAAAGAGACATGTTCTGTGCTCAGAAAAGTCCATGCAACAGCTGTGTTTGGGGGAAGAAAAGAACATGAGAACATAAGAGCTGAAAAAAATGCTAGTAATGGTGTAATGGTTGAATCAGTTGCCGGGTGATCCTGGAATGAGTGAGTAGTTATGACTTTTCCAGAGCTGACAGGCATGGGCCAGTTACCAGTATCAAAGTAATCCAAAGTTTCAAGTTATGGTTACAAAACTGCTAAATTTTTGCGTAATACTGTCCCAGTTTGAAGACATTTCATCAATACACCAGAGAAAGAACTGGAGTTTTCTTGGCACTAAGTCACTGTTGACCATCCACTAACTGTTGCTTCACAAGAGATGGACAAGATAGACACATTTGGCAGCTGGGAAATATAATCTGTAGTGAGAAACACAACAATTGAACAAAAGGATCACAGTGTATAAATCTTATTAAGATAATTCTGCTTTAAAACTACAGTTGACTGCAGGCCAGCTGCCTGAGCTGATAGCCTAATTAATTGCCAGCAAATATCAGCTCATTATTCTTTCTCTAATATGATGAGGATGACAAAAAAGCATTTTCACTCTGTGCAGAAAGTACCTAATATTGTTTATTCTATGTTTGCTTGTGTCTTACTATTAAGACACAAACAAAATTACTTTTTGTAACTGTAACAGTCAATAAGTTTTATTGTGTTTCCAAAAGTATCAGCAAATGTCTTGCTTTTCAGTTTTAAATGAGAGCAATTAGATTCTGTAATTGTGGTACTTTTTGAGCTCACTTTTACAAGTCTGGGAGAACATTAGTAAGTGATATTTAGAGCAGATTATGTTACTGTGGCTTCTCTGACACACAATGTACATTTGTTCTTTTGCCAATTTCCTGCTGTTCCGGTCAGTGGAGTCATCTAAAAACTGTTGTGAGTTGGAAAATCTGGCCAGAAGAACTGGAAAATGGTGAGAAGTTAAAACCTGGAGTCTAGTAAGAATGGAGACAGATAGCTCTGGCAAAATAACACTTTATGTCTTAAGTTCCCAAATGCAAATGAGTAAAATAACAACAATATTGCAGATCAGGACAAACCTTATACAAAATATGCACACGTTGAAATAAAAATATTCCCATGAAGAGACTATAATATCATGTTATCATAAGTATACTTCTTCCCAAAATTGTACTGATTAGTCTCTTCCAAACTTAAGACAATTCAAATTAAACCATAATAAACAGAGGAATGTGCCTGAAAACAAAATTATACCAGTCCAGGCAACATTGTACAGAAAATGATTTGACTTACTGTGTGGTTATACTGCAGTGCAGACTAGTGCAAGCATGGGAACCATTAATGATAAAATCAGCACGACCATAGAGAATTTCACCGAGGTATATGACAAACTTTAATAAAAGAACTTAAAAGATTTACCTTGATATAAATAGATATAAACGACTTTCGGAAGGTGCTTTCTAGAATGTCAAGTGTGCAGATCAAACGTAAAAGTAGAGACATCTTCAAAATGCATTTACTTTTCTACACTAAGCAACGAATAAACTTTCAAAAGAGACGAGAGTTTTTACCTTCATGCACGCTGCAAGTTTCAGTTCTGTAAGCGGCGCACTTTCTTTGGTTTCCTGTTGGACCGGCGGACTCACTGAGGCAGACAGTATGAGCGCCTTCGTCCGCAGGCTTTAAGCGGTCTGTTAGAATAGCCTCCGCTCAGCGCGCCTGCCTCTATCAGAGATGGGCCCAGAGATAAATAGCCGGGGTTTGAGCTGATTTCCAGCGAAGCCTGTCCCCTGCTCAGCCCGGACAGGTTGGATCATTGCTTGGCCGTGGCGCGTCTGAGGAAGTGAGTTTGCATCTCATCTGACAGACTGAAGTTATCAGCGTGGCGTGGGACGCAGCTGCGGCACATCCTGCATGAAACAAGCGCTCACCCTGACAGGCTGCTGGAAATGTCAGGGGTAACGCTGTTAGTACAACACGATGTTTTGTGTGGTTTTTGTTTTTTTATTGCCCGCTTTACGAAAATGTAAAGCTTAGTTTCCGCAAAGTAACTGTGTGGCATTATTTTATTTTTATTTGGGGTTTTCCACATTACAGTAATGTATTAAGCATTCTCTCCGTAAGTACGAAGAGCATTATGCCAGATTTAAACAAATGACTGCGGTTAAAGTTATATAGTTCTACTTTTGATATGAGTAAGACCACAATGAATAACTTTGGTATCACCTTCCCGAAAGTGCAACGTTTTTTTGTTTTGTTTTTTCTCGCATACAAAAATAATGATTTTGAAAGGACGTTTCTTGGCCTCTACAGTCTGGTTTGAGCTAAACCTTAACTGGAGTTTCTGTTTCTGAAACATATTGACCTATACAGGAGTTTTTAACTACACCATACTTTTAACTTCTAACTATTTTGGTATTATTTTTGAAGTATCGCTGCTCTAGAACTTCAGTGAGTGAAGTACAAGCATATTTTAACCAAAAATGCATCAGACACACTTTTACAGTTTA
The DNA here is from genome assembly GCF_001444195.1 of Xiphophorus couchianus. Classification (NCBI taxonomy): domain Eukaryota; kingdom Metazoa; phylum Chordata; class Actinopteri; order Cyprinodontiformes; family Poeciliidae; genus Xiphophorus; species Xiphophorus couchianus. The sequence continues at coordinate 11,043,035 of NC_040247.1, forward strand.
AGTCAAAGTTAGACTTCTTGTTTGTACACAAGTATTTCGATTCTAATATTTGTATCTGTTAAGCCTAAAGTGCCATTTAGAGGTCAAGTGAATATACAGCAGGCATTTGTGTAACATTGCAATACAATATATTACCGACTGTGAGTATTGGTTTTAAAAGCCTTTGCTGTGAAAGAAAATAATCTGTAAATGTATTTCTTGTGTTTGAATTTATCTGGTAATGACACTTACTTGAGTACTTTTTTTAACTATTAATAAAAAGTCATTCAACTTAACTGAAGATGTTTTTATTCTAACAAAGCTTACACCATGCGTTAATCATATGTCAAACATTTTTTATGTGTATTTTTATTAGTCTTTGCACCATCCATCCATCCATCCATTTTCTGTTCACCCTTGTCCCTAATGGGGTCGGGAGGGTTGCTGGTGCCTATCTCCAGCTACGTTCCGGGCGAGAGGCGGGGTACACCCTGGACAGGTCGCCAGTCTGTCGCAGGGCAACACAGAGACATACAGGACAAACAACCATTCACACACACACTCACACCTAGGGAGAATTTAGAGAAACCAATTGACCTGACAGTCATGTTTTTGGACTGTGGGAGGAAGCCGGAGTACCCGGAGAGAACCCACGCATGCACAGGGAGAACACGCAAACTCCATGCAGAAAGACCCCGGCCGGGAATCGAACCCAGGACCTTCTTGCTGCAAGGCAACAGTGCTACCAACTGCGCCACTGTGCAGCCCTTCTTTGCACCATAACACTTTAAATTCATAATTATTATCTACAAGACCTTTCTTCCTTCCAAATAATTGATGGCTCATGTCATAAATCCACTTGATGAATGCTTGTGGTTTGGTTCCTCTGTGCCTAATTGGGTCATGTCGGGTTCTCAGAGAGCTTGCTGGCACTCCTCTGACATTCCCATGTTGCACTCTGTTCTTATAGTCTCTGCTATGTGGGTTGCTCCAGTGTTGTTTGCATTTCAGCCACAGCCTGCTAGTGGCTTCCTCTGCCTACTTTCTGAGTGATTTTGGTCACAAGCTTTGATCTGCTTGAACTTCTGACTCCACGTCTAGACAGAATACCCCAAAGAAGCCGTAATATTTTGACTGAAAATCCCCCTGTAAGCATTCATGGATGAGACTGCACATCTCGAGTTTCTTCCTGACCCCCACCATGCTCTAGTTCAGTTGCGCATGTGCAACGAGAGCCACATTTTGTTGACCTGGATAACAAAACATTTGTATACAATTTTCAGGGTAACACCAAAATAACTCGTTGTTAAAGCTGTTAGCTGCAGTTGGTCTATGTATATTTACATTTTTCTTGAACTAGAAGGTGTTACCAACATGTATTTTAAACATATGCTTGTCTAGGCCTTTACTTAAACATACTTCAAGAAAACATTTTTATTTTTTATTATTTTTTCCCCAAACATAAAAGGACAGCTTGAACATAGGGTGTTGGAGAGTCTAAGACTTTTTACTCTGCAGCAGTGATTGAGATTCATAACTAATATCCAGACAAAGATTGTACAAAACTTGTGGCACACCTAGAAACTGAGACTTACTGTGTTATGGATTACAGCAAAACTACAGTATATGGGCAAATCGTTTGTGCCTACTACTGAAATAGTAGTGGGGTAAAAAGAATGTAAACAGTTTTGGTGTACAGTATTAGAAAATGTCTTGCTCATCACACACAACTTTAAATTCCTGTGTCACATGAACATATAAATCAGTGAATAAATTTTCAGTGAGTAGAAGGGCCAGAATGGTTTTTTTTATCTTGATGTGGAAAAAAATCTGAAAAACACAAGGTCAGAGGTCAACAATAAATTAAACTCAAAATTGTTAAATCTTTAGATATTATTTTACGACTTATCTTTCCATTAAATATCCACTACTTTATCCTTGACCTCCCAAGTGTATTCATTGATATTTGTTCACTAAACCCATGAGGCCTTCAAAGAAAAGTGGTATTTACACTAAGATTAAGTCCCACCCAAACTGACTCTGTTTAAAGTGACTTCTACAGGCTTTTGGTTGCATTTTATTTGGTGGTATCAGAGAAATAAGAACCTAACCCTAACCCTTTCTATTTGTAAGCAAAATTTTCAAAAATCATTATGACTTTTTTCCACTTCAGTTATGCTCAAGAAGTGTGATGTGAAAGTATAAAATACTGTGTATTTCATATTATTTCATGTAAATAATTAGATGTTACAATATGTCCTCTTTTGTGCATCACTTTAAACTGGGGTAGCCTATGTACAAATTATGGTATTGCATAAACTTCCCTTGCACTGATTAATGTATACTTTATTAGACTACATTCTGAATTGTTACAGTGTTAGAAATTCTTCTGCAGTTTCAAAATAGTCAGGGTATTTGTATTTATAACCATTCTATTATATGCCTGTAATGCCTCTGGGTGACTTCAGACATACCGGGGTGGGTCCATCTTGGACTGGGGATTCACTCCACCCTCTGTTATGTTTACATGGGCACATGTGCTGCTTCATTGACAACCCTCTCATAGTGATAAAAGCCCTCCCACCACAGGACAATGTTCCACTCCCAGTGCGGCTTCAGCCAGTGTGTGCGAGCATGATATGGGGGTTCATCTCCTCCTCAACGGGTGACTCCTCCCGCCACTTCACTGTTTAGCGACCCACCGGCCTCCGCTAGGGAGTGGCCAGCAGCCACGGAGGCAAGACTCAAACAACCAGTCCGCCCTCCTTTTTCCCCACCTCCGTGTTCAAGGCTCCAGATGTGCCTCGGTAAAAAATATATTCTTTTGTATGATAAGATTGGCTTTCATCGAGAAAGGAACTTATCAGTATTTAGTTAGATTATCTGCTGGTGACGCTGTTTATGGGAAAAACACATAACCAAACGTCAATCATGTTCAGGAGCGCAACCTACCATGCTTGATCCCGCCCAGTCAACTGCACGTTCCTTCATCCCATTGGTTGATTCGCTGGCGTAGGCTGTTCCACGCTCTGCAATTTGATAGGAAATGTGTCATTTAAAAGGAAGTTAGAACAAGGTGCGCTTCTTTTATAATTAGTGATAGCTCAAGTAACGTTCAATTAAAGGTAAAAAATAAATAAATAAATAAATAAATAAATAAAACAACTAAAAAAAGATTTACGGGGTGTTTAGCACATATTTTATCGCTCTGATATTCAGTTCCATAAAGAAAAAACTGCCCACTGCAAAAATGTCTTTTTTTTTTCTTTCATTTAAATGTTTCAGGCTATAAAATACATTTTAATATTAGACAAAAATATGGTTGGGGTTAATGATTTAATTGATTAATTGAAAAATACATCCAAACTAACTTTGTTTAATGTGTAAAACAGTAATCAATAGTTGTGGGGGTTTTTTTACATTGCTGTGGGGAAAATATGTTTCACTCTTTTGGCACTGATTTAAATAAAACTACATTGGAGGGTTTTTCAGCATGAATGTCCAAAGTCAGAGTTGGAGTTGGTGGTTCTTTGGATCATCGACCTGCTGAAAAATAATGCTTTTTGGGTTAAGTTCAGAAAGTAATAACTGGACTCCGTCAGGATACAGCCACTAAACATTGACATGCCATTTTTCTACCAAATCCAAATTCAACTGTAGGTATAATGTTGTTTTCCTGAAATATTGTGGTAGGTTTTTTTATGCCAGATATATCAAGATAAAAATCTTTTAAAAACATGATGCTTCGGTCTCCTTAGTCATCAGAATGTTTTTCAATGAATTTTGAACATCATAAAGATCTTTTCTTGGTAAATGAGTTTAAGCCTGTGTGTTCCTTTTGGTCAGTAATCTTTTTGGCCTTTGGTGCCATTTTTTTGTCCTGCCTTTGTTGTTAATGAATTGTGAATATTAACTGAGTGGGTCCTTCAGTGCTTTAAATTTTAATGTAAATTCAATAGTGCTAAAAATGATACACAGATTTAAATTTATGTCACACTGAATAATCAAATAAGTTGGGAAAGTTTTTATTTTTGGACGGGATATTTTGCATTAGTGAGTTTATCAAGCCATTTTTAATTTACTGTATGTCTCTATTTATTGCCAATTTTGACACTATCAGTCCTTCATACATTGATACATAATAAATTATATTCTGAGGTCTTTTATACTACTTCATGTAATTACACAGATGTTATTTAAGCTATTACTTCATTTTGCAGCAGTGTCACGAAAATTTTATTTGTTAAAATTCATCTCAGTTTCTCAAAAAGATGTCATTTACAAACTTTATATATGTGTAATTCTTTGAAACAACCAGCGGTTTCATTCGCCATTTCATCTCTTTACGGTTAAATAACCAAAATGGAAACCAGACTCAACTTACATCAACAAATACAGGGGAAAGGGTCAGTGAGTTTGTTCCAGTAACCTAGTGGTGAATAAATTGAACGCACCACTGTTCCTTCTTCAAAGAGAGGGGGGAGGCGTTAAGTTTGTGTGAAGTTGTGAAAAGTTGTCAAGCCGAAAAAGAGCAAAGAAACTCCTCCCGTCTTCAAATTATGAGCAGTAAGTGAACTTTTAAAAACTCGGTGACCTAATTAGGAGAGTACTTATATGTTAACACTATGAAGTAATGGCAGAGCGCAGTATTTTACTCAGATTTAATACGACATCGTTTTGTTATCGATCGGACATTGGAAGCATTTTAAAAGTGAGAGAAACTGACGCTTATTTATAGCTACTTGTTGGATACACCACTAACATTTATTTAAAGAAACGTATTCGTTTTCATACTGTATAGTTATGGGTTCGTTTTACACTTTTTATTTTAATATAGACAACTTGTTGTATTTCACCGAGCAGTTGGAGCTGTGTCGGTCACTTTAGCTAATGCCTAGCGAGTTTTCTACACATTACTTAGCTAATCGGCTAGCTGGCAGTGTAAGTAACCCGACGTAGGTTTCCTTGCTATAACCCCCACAAAACAATTCCAAACCTCACAAAAGTCGCTTTATTTGAGTGTATTTGATTGCGTTTGTACTTTGTTGCGAAATGTTACTCGGTTTGTGCATTTGCCGCTTAAGAAGTCGGTGATCTTCCAACTCTTCTTCCGCAGATCAGCAGCAGCAGCAGGGTGAAATGGCCGCTGTGGAGAGCGGTGGAGGATTCAGTCAGAAGCGAAACACAAACTCACAAGTAGGTTAACCTGTCACACAAACCGCACTGTTGCAAAACTGCATGACTGTCTCTGTGATGGTGTTGTTGGAGTGATTCTGTGATCCGTCTGTGTTTGAAACTGTGCGGGATGTTGATTTTTCTCCCCGGAGCACATGTCACCGGGGTGGGGAATGGGCAGGTAAATTTCGCCCACACGGGGTGTTCCCGTCTTAGCCGGGCACATCGTGTGCGTTTCGCTCGGCCCATTTGGCTGGCCTCGGAGGGGGTGGCTAGAGGAGTGTGCTAGTTTATAGGGCAGAATAAAGTGTGGGAGGGCGATGGGTGGGCTTGGGGGGAGGGGAAGCCGAGCCCGCCGCCGCTCCTGAAAAATGTGGTCCCTCCCAAACTCAGCCCCCCATGTTTTTTCTCTAAAGACCAACTACACCAGAAGTGCTACACTGTAATATAGACAGCTCGAAAGGGATTTTAATGCAGTGTTTGTGTGTGGCTTTGCACACACAAAGCAAGCCACACATATCATCGTTGTGGTCAATTTAAAAATCAAATACCTTCTTCCTAAAATGTTTAGATTTGGGTCTTAACTTTGAAAGCTGGTCACCCTCCTTATACTATCAAATCTATTTTAAACATTTAGTCTCACATAAATACCTGATATATTTATTTAAATAATTCTGCTTAAGATATTAGTTTTGTTTGATATTTAAGTCTCAGTTTTTTTCTTGTCTTACTTTGTCTCTGATCTCCTGTGAATTTATTTATTTAAACAAACATTCTACATTTTTGCAAAGACGGTAAGGTATCTTTTGGATTAGTTTAATATGTGAACTATGTGTATTTTGTATGTGTACAGGCTCAAAATGTCCAGAAACTGTCTCACCAGTCTTTATTTTGTGCTCAGAAAGGAAAGACTATTGATCAGAGAAATTGCCTGAAAACATAATCTCTTAGCACGCTGTTTACTACTAGCCACGTTTGGTGGAGGAAGCTTGAGGATGGTCTGTCTGGAGGTGGTAAAATGGGAGATTTCTATGAGTAGTCAGATTTTATGGAAGATGCATCAGGATGTGTAGGATGAAATCTCATCTGATTAATGTAAAAAGTTAACTATTAAAATTTCTTCGCTCTAATTGCTGTAAAATGTGCTGTTTTGTTTTTCCTTAAAACCAAAATTAAAAGTTAACATCTGCGATTTCAGTTCATATCTTAATGTCCAACTCTGATAGTGACTGCATGTCCTATTCCGTCGCTATTTTTTTCTTTCCTCTCATTAGGTGTTTTTTATTGGAAATAAGAAAATCTTGGAAGTAATTCTGGTAATTTCAGTGGTACTGTATGTAACACACTACGCTACAGATTCCCAAGCCATTTAAATGTTTGTGCTTTATCACAGGAATCACAGCAGCCGTCTCCTCTGGCCCTGTTGGCCGCTACGTGCAGTCGAATCGACACCCCTGGAGAGAACGACTCTTCAGCCGAGCAGCAACAAAATAATCAGCAGCAGCTGGAAATAAATCAGGGCGTCTTTACCTCCACTGCCAACGGTTGGCAGATTCTCCCCCTCAATATTCAAGCAACCTCAGGCTCCAACACCATCACCACTGACTCGTCAGGGGTGATGGCCGGAGGAGACAACTGCAAGAGCAGACAGGTGCTGTCAACATCAGCAGCGGCTGTGAGCACTCAGGGTCAGCAGCAACAGCAGTACGTAGTAGCCCAGGCTCCATCAGTGCCAGGTCAGCAGTTGCTTACCACTATATCAGGCATGATGCCCAACATACAGTACCAAGTTATACCGCAGATCCAGACAGTAGACGGTCAGCCTCTACATTTTGCACATGCTCAGCAGGACCCGACTGTATCCGCCGCAGCAGCACAAGGGCAGCAGTTTCAGATTGTGTCCTCTCCCAGCGGCCAGCAGATCATAGCTGCGACCAACAGAGCTGGTGCCGCTGGGAACATCATAACCATGCCCAGCGTCCTTCAGGGGGCAATCCCCATACAAAATATAAGCTTAGGCAACGGTGTGTTGCAAAACCAGGCCCAGTTCCTGGCAAATATGCCACTGTCTCTGAATGGAAACATCACGTTGTTGCCTGTTGCCACGGGTGCAGCGGGGGGAGATGTTAATGGTAGCGGAGAGGCTGGAGGCAATCAGCTGGTTCAGCAGCAGCCAGCCTCCTCTAGCAGTGGGATGGGGTACATGACCACGGCATCCACTGCTACAACGCAGACCTCATCCTCTTATGGCGCCACCCAAACACAGAAGAGTAACGGCTCGGCGACGGGCATGTTCCAGCAGAACATCCCCATTCAGCCGGACAACAGAGACGGCCAGCAGCCGCAACAAATCCTCATCCAGCCTCAGCAGGTCATCCAGGGTGGAGCGCCTCTTCAGGCCATCCAGGCCACGGCAGGCGGTCCGGTGTTTGCAACTCCAACACTCAGTCAAGAGGGGCTTCAAAATCTTCAAATTATGCCAAACACGGGGCCCATCCTCTTGCGCACAGTGGGCCCTAATGGCCAGGTTAGCTGGCAGACCATTCAGATCCAGAGTCCCACAGGGACACAGATAACTCTGGCCCCGGTGCAGTCCCTGCCCCAGCTGGGACAGAATCAGGGGGCGGCTGGTGCTGCAGGGATCCCGGTCAACGCGGTCCAGATCCCGAGCCTTCAGACCATCAACCTTAACACACTGGGCAGCACTGGGCTGCAGATGCATCAGCTGCCAGGAGTTCCCATCCCCATCACCAGCACAACAGGTCTGTAATTTACCAGCATATTAAACAACTGGGATGGTTTATAAAAGTCTTTAGTACTAATTCTGTAACTAATGTTTGTTCCATTTTTGTTATTTATTAAAAAAAATTCTGGAGATTTTTGATCATTTTGTTCCCAACTATCTTGCCATCACCTTGCTGAAATAATGACTTCTGCATTTCCTGATCCAGTGCTCAAATCTGGTTGAACCTGTTTAGCCATTAGTTTTCATGTGAAACTTTAACCACACTGTGAATGATGCCGTCAGGTTTTTTTTTTGTTTGTTTTTTTTACAACTTCCACTCCCATTTTAATATTTTACTGCAGTTGTGGTTTGGCCACAACAGCAGGTTTTTTGCAAGACTGCAGCTTCACTACTAATGGTTTCGTTGAAACCACTGGCAGCCAGAGCTGAAAATAATCAAATGTTTGCATGATGGTGAAACTGAACAGGGTGTGCAGCATTAACAATTCTTTTACAAAGAATTAAGTTGCTGTAATGTCATTGTTTATATCTTTTTGTATAAAACAAAAAGACATAACATTTCCTTTTAATTTAAAGGAAATGTTAAAAAATGAAATATAATTTCCAAAAAAAATTTTTTATCATAATGATCGCTGCACAAAAACACATATAAAAGGAAAACCTTTTTTAGAAGTTGATAAATTGTTTGTATTTAGGCTGGAAGATTTCATAACTTTGCCTTTGGATTATTTCTTCTCAATTATTACAGGGGACCAGGTGTTACAGACAGGCGGAGATGGTTTGGATGACGGCGCACCTCTGGAGGACGAGGATTTAAGCCCTCAACCTCAGGGACGACGAAATCGAAGAGAAGCTTGCACCTGTCCGATGTGCAAAGACGGAGAGCCACGGTACGTCACCGATCTGTATGGCTGGTGTCTTGGGTAAATGTGTTACCACAATAATGAAATGTATTAAAGTGCTTAACTCCTTTGAGTAAGTTTTATTTTATTACAATGTAGTGTTTTGTCTAGCTTTCAAAATTTAGTACGATTAATCGTGTTCTAGCTTCAGAAATGGTTAAACTTTACATTCCTGAAGTATCAGTCTGAAAGGATTTGGCGACATCTAGTGGTCATGTTACACATGGTATTGATGTGATTAAAGAGAGGGGAAAATCCTGTTAATAATCCTGGGAGACGACGAGGTAAATTTCCAGAAGGTGTTTGGACTTTTGTGAAATTTGAGATTATTTCTAAACCTCAGATAAATTGATGAGTTTTTATGCAAAATTAATTCTGCTGCATATTTAATTAAAATGTAATAGTCATGCAACAAATGAAAAAATGAATAATCCTGTCGGTTTATTTTAGCGCACCCTAGATAGCTGTATACGTTGATGCAGTCTTTACCCTGAAACTCAGATATTTTATTGTAGAGTTTTCACTTTAGTGGATTATGTAAACCTCCAAATATCAGATCAGGTTAAAAATTAACTCCTAAACATTTTTGACTTTGTACAGTGACCCAAATAAGAAGAAGCAGCACATCTGTCACATTAGCGGCTGTGGGAAGATCTACGGCAAGACGTCCCACCTTAGAGCCCATCTTCGTTGGCACACAGGAGAACGGCCCTTCGTTTGCAGTTGGTCGTTTTGTGGCAAACGATTCACGCGTTCAGATGAGCTTCAGCGCCATAAGAGGACACACACAGGTGAGGAGTTCAGTGTCCAGGCCAAGGACTACATTCAAATGACTGAGCACAAATTTTTAAGATTTTCTAATTGCACAGCCGTCAGTGCACAGTCCTTTGACATATTTTCATACTCTTACTTTCAGGAGAGAAAAAATTTGCATGCCACGAGTGTCCCAAACGCTTCATGCGCAGTGACCACCTTTCCAAGCACATCAAGACCCACCTGAACAAGAAAGTACCAGTCACAGGCAACAGCATCGCCATGTCAGCCGATGCGGCTTCTCCGTCGGCAGGAACAGAAATCAGCACAGGAGCCGGTTCAAACAATGACCAGCACACCATTGTCACCATGGAAACCTTATCTGCAGAAAGCCTTGCTCGGTTAGCCAGCAGTGGCATCAACATGATGCAGGTGGACCTTCAACAGCTCAATGGCAACAGTTACTAGGGACAGTGTGAGAGAGATGCTCAACTATAAATTTGGACGTATGGGAGGGATTGGGGGGTCAAAGGGCATGTTCCAGCAGAAACAGAACCTCTTGGAGGTGTCAGTCTGAAGGGGGTTCTCCGATGCTTATAATTTGTAGAACTGAGACAGAAATTTGATTTGCATTCTTGTATGTAGAGGCTTGTGGTATTTAGGTTTCTGAGGTGGACAGCTGGGATTAAAATCTCAATCTGCAAAAATCACTGTGAAATCCTATTTCCTGTGAAGGGAAATGATTTTACACTAAAACACAGGTCAGCACACGCCATGATGTGGCTGGAATTCTGTTGAGGTTCTTCAATGAAGAGATGACACTAAGTCAAACTCTTGATCTTTTTCTCTCGCTGTTTTAAGCTTTGCCCCACTTTTCTTCTACACCTCAGAGGTTTCCTGAACAGCCCAGGCTGACGTTTCATGTCCCTCAGGCTAACCGACACATCATCTCAAAATGAAACGTCTGCAAATAATGAAAACGTCTTGCAAATTTTCAATTGTCATTTTGTTGAAGCCAGAAGCACAAATGTGTTGGAGCATATTTGTCATGAAATTCTGAGAATAACTTTCACTTCTTTTGTGAAAAAATTCAAGCCATCATGCTTTAATGTCGGGATAGAAGCAAAGCATATTTTCCATGTATATATACTTTTTTTTAGTCAACAGTACAGAAATTCTTAGCACAAACAGGAATATATAACATGGTTGCAGGTGATTGCCTTTCTGTTGTCTGTACGTCTTATGCACAATCAATCGTAATCTTATTTTTATATATATGTAGGTTAAATTTGTAAACTTCAAAGCTTTTCATATAATGTTATAAGATCCAGATCTTCCAGTCTCTTTTCCATCTTATATCTTCCTCACAGCCATGTCAGTGGTTTGTTTTCCCCTCTTTGATTAATAGTTTTCAGATATGGTCAGAATTCTTCGCAATAATGTTAAATACTAAATATACAAGCTCCAGACCAAAGGTTTATGCTCCTTTTTATAAAAACTACTTGGGGAATCTTTCTTTGGTCCACAAGCTTTCTAAAAGTACTCACCTGGTGATGCAAATGCCAAAATTATAACTGGAAAACATCCAGCAAGGCCGACTGTGTGTACTCTTCATTTACTTGTCCAAACAAGTAGCAAAAGGCATTGTCAGAATGTATTTGCCTAATACATTATTTTCCTAATTGTTATTTTCTTCATAATTATGCTCTGTATGAATTGTAACCTGTGCAATGCATGTTTAAAACTTCAACTCATTGGACAGCAAGTGCTCTTACCTCCTTCCTCCCCGTTTTTAAATAAGGGATTTTTTTAACTTGTTTATATAACAACTGCAAATGCCAACAGCTGGATTAAAAGGACATCTTTCTCATTTCTTTGCAAACATGTCTTTAGCTTTATTCACAATACACAAAGGACAGCAAAAACTTGGTTACATTTTTAAAAACTGTAAAAACAAAAACATAAGATGCAACAAACTGAACAAATGTCCACCCAGAGTTAAAATCACATCTCCACTTTCTCCTCGTCCTTCAGTTTTTCACGGAGGCTGCAAGGACAAAAAACGAATACATTAAATATTTAGCCATTCTTACTGGTAAACAGCATAATCAAGTTACAGGAGTCTGAATCTCACCTGCTGAGGTAGGAGTGGACGTCAGAGAAGCCACGGTACTGAGCCAGAGGGAACAGGATGCCAGTAGGGCATCGGCCCTCGCGCTGGCGGCAGAAACTACAGTTGCAAATACCGCGGCATGGGGGGCACTTCCAGTCCTGAGGAGATGCCACAAAGTTTAGAAGGATAAGTGATACAAACTAAAAATAAACATTGTGATTACATGATCCTGTTAACTTCACCCTTGCCTGCATTTTGTAATATAGTATATTTTCAGTAATTTTTAAAATGATAAGACACAATCTAATCTGAATTTTGGCTACCTGTTTCTCCAGAAAATGCACTTCGGGATTTTCCTATTTTGCTTCATTCATTGTACCTTCGCAAGCCTTCTGGGGCCTGCTGCTGAGAAGCTTTCCCACAGCATGATGCTGCCCCCCATGTTTTTGTGTTTTGGTATTCGCCAAACAGAAGTGTCTAAACCAATAGCCAAAAACACAGGTAATTTGAATTTTGGCTACATTAACTTTCAAAAATATTTCAAACTTTTCCAGATTCAACTTTCAAGTATTTTACAGACATTTGATTGGCTTAGTTGGTTTCTATGAATTCTAAAATAATGCTGAGGTTGGCTGTAAGTCCAGTAGTAAAAGGCACAAGTTTTGTTTTTATTTATCTGGCTCCACCTAAAAATCTTCACAGTTTTGTCAAATCTGGATTTATTTAATTAATCTATACTTTGATACATTTATTCTAAATTAGGACTGATAGTTCATTTGTTTGGCTCTTAAAGCAGAACCAGTTTTACAACCATTCAGCAGTTCAGTCTGATCGAAGATTTAAATAACAGAAAAGAAACAGTGATATAGTCCTTTTTCATTCTTTTTTTTATTTTAAATGTGGGTTGACTCAGTCAAAAAAACATATTAAGGCCCTAAAAAAATCCATTAGATTCTTTTTCTATCTAAATTATTTTTCTACATTTAAAAAAAAAAAAAAAATAGCCTAAAGCACTTAGTGAGCTGAAATGTATTTGCAGAAAATAGATTCAAAACAAATATAAAAATCAAAATTTAAGAATAGTTTTTTTAACCTTTTTGATACCATAACAAGGATTATAGTTGGACTACACTACCCGTTTTACTTTTTCCATAATATCTAAACCTAGAATTAAAGACATAAGCTAATGAGAACATGAAGCCTTCTAGTACAGGACGTCCTAAAACAAATAGCATCAACAACAAGCAGAAAAATCTTACATTTCAATGTGAAGCTGCACAAATGCAAAGACTAGGAGAAGCACACAATACAAACATCACTGAAACCTCCTCCAAAGCTTGCAACCAAACATTTAAGGGTAATTTGTGGTTTCAGGGTGTGGAAGCTAAGCGGTGTTTATGGGAACAACCCTTTTCTGGGCAGCAGTTCATGACCTGAATCTTAAGATACTGTAGGTGTTATGCCAAAAATAATGAACCAAAGGTATGCAAGGCAGTCAACAACAGAAAAAACCCTATCAATTAACATTTTAAAAATAGTAAAAAGAAAAACACTGTTTATCGTTCTACTGCCTTGTCTTAACAAAAGCAATTTTTGCTAAGAATTTGATTAATATTTTCATTAATTCCAAGTTCTTCACTGTTTCTCTATTATAAATGTAAACACTACTTCTTAAATAAAACCATAACAAAGTCAACATAAGAGTTTATTGCAGTTGCCAATTTTATTTATGGAATATAATCTATCATCAGAATGGAAACACTGTGGCTGTATGTTAATTATTTACACTAAAGCAGTAGAGAGCACTGACCGGATTAAGCAGAGCCTTCCTGACATCCTCTCCATATCGGTTCCTCAGGCACGGCCCGCAGAACTGACCCTGAATCCCTCGACAGTTCTCATTGCGGCAGCAAGTCTTTGTGTCGACAGTTTTCTGCCGGCACTGATGGCACGTGGAGCCCTGACAAAAAAATAAAGACATTATTAACTTTATACAGTGCCAATGAAAAATATTAACCTATGTATTTAATCTGTTAATTGCTTTTACAAATCAATCATGATCAACAAAACATGTTTTAGGATTAGGCCAAGAGACATATTGGAGACTACATGGTCAAGTGGAAAAAAGTTCCGTGGTGTTTTTGGCTATTGGACAAGACACTTCTGTTTGGTGGACCAAATGCTGAACATCGCCACAAAATCATCATCACAAGCATGGTGGGGACAGTACCATGTTGTGGGAATGCTTCTCAGTAGCAGGGCCTGAAAGGCTTGGAAAGGTACAATGAATGAAGCAAAATGGAGGAAAACCCTGGCGGGCATTTTCTTTCCATTTTCAAGAGAACTATGATCCAGAGAACATTTATTTTCCAGCAAGATAACGACCCAAACCATTAAGCTAAAGCTACACAGAAATGGGTTGAAGAAAACCTGACTGAGTTTGAAGAGTTTTGCCAGGAAAATTTGGAGCAAAACTGCAGCATCCAGATGTGCACTTCTGATTAAAATGTGCATCCAGTGAAAGCAGCCTTGCAGGGGGGCAAATATTTATGCAATCACTGATTTTATGTTACATATTTTTATTTAATTGTCATTGTTTTGTAGAAATCAGTCTTTACTTTTTCCCCCTCAAAAATCTATACATTTCTTTTGCAACCACAGAGAAGGTTTTATGAGACCTGGTGTTTGATAAAACAAGGAATGTCAATAAGATTACAAAGAGGTAACTGCCAAAAATAAATAACCAGACGCATTTCTGAGCCATGTTAGACTTAGATTTTAAAGAGCTAAATAATTTGTTGCATTTTAACAAATGAAAAGATGAGCATGTCCGTTACAGATTTGGCTGGAGAAATAAACTTTGACTGAGTTTGTAAGTGTTAAGTTCACCACTGAACTTACTGTGACACTGTTGTAAACCTTGTCAGTCATATTGTCAGCAACCAACTCCAACTCGTCTTCTGTGATGTCAACTACTGGACGGATAATGTGAGGGTTTTTCTGATTGGGTCGTGGAGTGCCGTTGCGACGTGGAGCTCGGCGAACCTAAAACAGGCAATGAAGGCGTGCATTATTTCAGTAAACACCTAAATAACCATATTTAGCTCTCATTGATTACCAATGTTAATTATACAATATCAGAATTATTTTGTAGAGCAAAACAAACTAGTTTATTGTTCAGTTTGTTGTTTAACTGACCTCCAACTGCTCTTCCTCCAAGCTGAGCTCCACATCTGCTTCCAGAGGAGTTGAAGGGTCCTCAATTCCCCCCATAGAGCGGGTCTGTCTGCGAGAAGCCCGTTCTGGGTTCCTCCTGATCTCCCTGTCATTTTGACCAGAGCGAGGCGAGCGCTGGAAAATTGGAAATGAATCCACATAATCAGTTAGTCCCAAAGGAATATCAGGTTAAGAATCTTGAATTTATTAAATCTGTACTTGAATTTCAAATTCAGTACCAAATAACCAAACAAAAACAGCAGTCATTATTAACTATTTGAATAGGTACCAATTTGAAAGTCTACTTTTAGTTTTTTCTTTATGTTTAATAAAAACACACTTTTATACCTTGGCTTTCAACACACTGTGATATTGTCTTGTATGGCACCTTAAAATACCCCTGCCATGTTGTATGTGTATATTTTGTATTTTTCTATGTTTTTTTTACATATTTGTTTTAATGTACAGTACTTTGGCTACCCAGCAGTTTTTAAAATGTGCTATTGAAATAAAGGCACCTCTTACTCAGACATTCAGCCTACTGCAAAACTGTGAAGACTAGCAGAAAGATATCCATTTCCGATCTTTCCATCATACTCACAGAGCTTTTCCCTTTTGTCGTTGGTCTGCCTGCTTGTTTTTTAAGAAAGCCAGCTGCTCCAGGCATTTTCTGTAGCTCTGCCATTAGCTGGGCCAACTGTTGGGGAATTGATATGAATGTAATAAATAGTAAATTAATACCAGTGCTTAATTCACCAACTCTAAAACTGATATAAGTAGTAATATATTATGACAAATGTAGGGTAACAGGCTCATTGTTCATAATCAGAGGACTTAGTCTTATATGAAGCATGAGGATTCATGAAATACACATATTGGTATCCCTATTTGGCTTGTGTTTGGTAATTTTCCACATGTTAAGCTTATAATCAAGGAGACATGTCCTTTAGCACACCAACAGTGCAGACTGTAAAAATTATGGTTGCACAACCTCCTGTCAATCTATCAGTTGCAGTCTAATCTGCAGGTGACAATAATGTTCAAACAGCTTAGGTCTAGTGACCAATGGCTTCAGACCAGAAAAATGTCTTAGTCATTCTTATCTAAGGCAGAGACTTTTCAGATGATTCACATACAAAAAGTGCATGTGAATCACCTGAAAAATCTTCATAAATCTTCTTAACGAGGAGGAAAAAATCCTCCTCGTTAATCTTTAGAGATTAATGAGGAGGGGGAAAAAATCTGCTGTTTCAGCTTGTTCTTCTCTGGTGGCTTCATGATCAAAAAATTTGATTCCAGATTGTATTGAAATTACCTATATAAATAAAAATACACATACTGGAAATAAAAGAAACAATCAGTGTTAAATGCTCAAACATCTAGTATCAACACTTATTTTTTGGGTTAGAAGTTCAACTTTAGTGCATTTAGAAAAATATTTGACAAATTTTTAGTGAATACTTTCCTTAGATGTCTTATAGCACTAATTACAACCTCTACATCCAAGAAAACTCTTTAATTTAACATACAAATTTACAAACGTCACCACAAGGCATGCGTTTCTGGTTTACCATTGCTTTGTTGGCCTTGATGTTCTGCTCTCTCTTGGCCAGGAAATTATCCATCTCATCTTTTGCAGGACCTGATCCATTATCCTCAGCTTGATGCGGTTGACTCACAGTCTTCTCCTCATCCTCAAATTTCACATGCTTGCCCTTCTTTGGCCTTTTGCGCTCTCTTGGTCTCTTCACCCCTCTCTTTGCTGCAATATTTTCCTCTTCATCCTCAAACTCTGAGAGCTGAAAAGAAGAGGACGAGCCAGAGCGAAGTGCAATCCTCAGCCTGAAGGGCTGACAGGCAGCAGTTGGTTTAGATGTGGTCTTTAGCTCCATGGGAGAAGAGTCAGATTGTGATTCATGATGCAAATCCAAATTCTGTAGGCAAACAGCAAGGATTTGTCATAAGAGGCAGATTTCTAAGACATTCTCCAGTTGAATTTATTAGTAAAAAAGGTGGAAAAATGGATTTGGTAGTGAAATAATTAAAAGTTGTCGACATATTACAAGTAATAGTTTCTATGCCATATCTAATGTTACGTTTGTTGGCAATAAGTGCAAAAACATACCGTTTCTGTGAGCTCAGATTCAGAAAAACCATCAAATGTCTTATCACTTTCTGAATCCTCTGCAAATACATCCACTAGTTTCTCCATATCTGCTTCACACTCCGCCTGTAAATAAAGAGTAAAAACAGCTTGAAAAACTTGTATTAATGTTCAGCTTAAATTCAGTAGGCATTCAGTGAGTAAAACAAAAATCTACATTTTGATCCATGACTCAGCGCAAACCTCTCAAGTTTAGCTAGGTTCTCCAACAGACAAACCTGTCGTTCAAAGCTGATTGGAAATTAGTGGCACTTGTTATGAAGTATCGGACAGCACGAAATATCCGAGAGGGGCGGTGCTTTGTTTGCTGACGACTTATTTTAACTCCGCCCTCATAGAAAGATGGGGACACTAAAACAGACTCCAAAACATATTTAAAATGTAATTTTCAAAACTACAGTTTTGAAAATTACATTTTAAGTATCTTTAACCTCAGTTTTGAGGTTAAACAGAAGATCTGTAAAAATAAAGGTTTCTGCTTCTAAAACGCAGACTTTGGTCTGTCCTCTTAATGACGACTGTCAGTGTTAAAGTAATTTTGAGCAAGAAACTAAACCTTTTTGAGTTAATAAGACTCAAGAACTAAACTGGTTGGTTGAACTACAGCTACTTTGAAATCCAAGTATGGTGAACATTTTTGCTCTTTAGATGTTTATGGATACATACCACACTTTTTAGATTTTTATTTGTAAACAAAATGAGCTCTACATTATTGGCAGTGTGACAAATTACCTTCTCTTCTTTGTCTTGTAATATAGATAAAACTGTTTGGGCTCTATGCTGGGGAATGTCAAAGTTTTTTGATAAGATTAAGATATTTTCTTTTTGTTTACATAAAATACTTCTTGAAAGGTATAACAGCACTTCCATATTATTGGATAACTGGAGTTATTGATTCATGGGAAGAGGGCTGAGGACAAAAGCTATACTCACAATCTGTAGATTTTGAGACTTTTTTTGCAAATTAAACTGAACTAAAGATTATTAAGTCAAAATTTGGCATGCTGATTGCTTTCTACCAAGAAAGCCTCCATACTGTGTTTTATTAAAACCCCTGGATTTGATTACTCTGGCAAGCAGGTTGTTTTTTATTTTTATTTTGCAGACTCTTCCCTTTTCTTTTCTTCTTTGATTTCAAAGTAGGTCAAGTTCAATTGACCACTTCAGTTCTATATATAACATAATGTTGTGTATTTGTATCCTGCTATGTCATTCTGTCCTCTATTTTCAACCAGAGGGAGGTGCAGTTTCAAAGGATGCCATGGGAACTTGGCTTGTGGCCACACCTGCAGGCTCAGATTCACACATTGCATTGATTGGAGGGTAGGATGATGACTACTACAGAAGACTTATAACACAGGGCATTCCTTCTAAGTCTAATGGTTTCTCTTTCCTCCACATCTGTGACCCTCTCCTCTATTACTACTGCTAATTTCTGTCTTCACTTCTGAGTACACTTACAAGCAGATCAATCCCTATACATGGTGCAATCACATATGCACAGGCAGCAGCGTAAAAAATATATACATTATCTACTTGAATACCTATAGTTGCAGCAAACACATTTAGTTCATTGTTTCTTTTTCTTTATTTCTTTTACATGTATTTTTTTTGTTTTATTTTTCTTTCTTTATCAGTGTATTTCTTTTGTTTTGTTCCTCACTGATTTGACTGTTGTTTTATCTGACTTCAACAACTGTCTCCTTGTAATTGCTATGACCTGTCACAGGTTTAAATAATGCTTTAGTTTCTTTTGTTTTGTTTTGTTTTTGTTTTTTTTAACTATAGGAAAGTGTTTTTGTTGTTGTTTTTAATCATTTTACCTTATGATTCCATATGTCCGGGATGTAACGGGTTTCTGGTAAAAATAATAAGAAGTTATGCTTGTGAAATTCATATCCGCTGAATCATCTCACTATATTTCAGTGTTATTTTACAAGAACGCTGCTTTTATGCCATTGCGTACACGACGTACGTATCCTTTAAGGGAGGGCGTGGCTTCCTGCTGCAGATAGGCAGCCTTAATGCGGAAGATAAACAAAAGCCTTCCTATTTCTAACTTTTCAGGAACAGCGACAAGGTCCTCAGGTAAACCTTAAAAATATCTTTTACAGACATTATATTTTGCCATCAAATCAAGTACATATGAACTACAATAATTAGAAGGCTAAAATTTCTTTAGGGTGTCTTGCTTGCAAAATAGACAAATGTCTTCCTGTATTCGAAAAATTATTTAGAACTTGGGCTACACTGTTGTTTAACGTTGATTTTAACAAGCCAATTAAGATACCCCATTAAACTAGTTTAACTTTACCTTAAAACAGCAGTTTCGAGTGTTTTAACCCCTGCATTCAATTTGAAGGGAAATATGTTTTATAAACTGTTTCTTATTGTAATCCCTTTAACCAAATTAAAGCAACTGTAGTAGTGAAATCAGCCAGTGTGTTTTACTCGTTGCTATCCCTTAAGAACCATGCTTTACAGGACACACCCACTGTGGTCTGTAATGCTTGGAAATCTGATTGAGGTTAAATCAAAATAATGACATATAAAAATATTCAGATTTTCTTTAGTTTTTGTCAAAATCATTCCTTTTATTTATTTTTAACTGGTCACTTCATAAAAGAAGTATAATACACTTACTGGCCCATTTATTAAGTAGGCCTATGCCTTCCTAACACAATGGACAGCCTTTTACTTTCTGAACCACCTTAATTCTTCATAGCTTGATTCAAGAACATGTCAGAAACATTCGACTGAGATTTTGGTTCATGTTTACAAGAAAGAAATCCAGGTGTGTCACTTAAACAATGTTGGTACCAAAGGATTCAAAGTGTGCCAAGAAAGTATCCCCCAGACCAAACACAAAGCCACCACAAAAGGCAGGATGGATTCATGCTTTCATGTCGTCAAATTCAACTTCTGACTCCACCATTTTAATGTTGCAGCTACAATCATCATTCGTTGGACCAGGCAGCATTTTTTTCAATCTGTTTCTGTCCAATTTCGATGTGCCCCAGTTTCCTGTTCTTAGGAGTGACACCAGATTTTGTCTTTTGGTGGTGTAGCTTGTGTGTTTCACAGTTTGATGTGTTGTGCATTTAGAGATGGTGTACCTGAGCGGTAACGAGGCATTATTAGGACTGCTGCTAGCTTGTTTTCCCAAACCTGTTACCTGTGGCCTGCTCATTGTCCTCTGACCTCTGACTTTACTATGAGATTTTTAACAGCACAACTTCCCCTTAGTGGATATGCTACAATCTGATTGACTGATTCACTATTTCTAGAGACAAACAATGAAGTAGGGATAATTATTAAAAGTGGCCAGCAAATGTATGTTTAGGAAAATCATTCTAGAAAACTGTCATTTTGAATACATTTTCATGTTTACCACCAGTTTCATCTCAACAACCATCTGTTTTTGATTAGGATAGTTTTATAGAGAATGTTGAGTTGTGATTAAAATAAGTTATTATGCAAGATGGTAATGTGGACAATTTCTAACCTTTTGTGTCATTGCATTGTCAAAGACTCAACAATATAAATATTTTGCAGGAGGTTTTTTGAGACCTAAACTCTTCATCTAAGCAACTTAATACACCGACTATGTGGCCAAATCAAGGTGGGATTTCACACCAACCCATAACAACATTTTTGACAAGTTTGATGCCAGTTATATCTGATCACTTTTCTATGGTGCATAATTGTGCTGCTTTTCCATATCAGGTCCTCCTCCTCCTCAAATGGGTCCCCAAAACCCTGCCTTCCCTCCAGGCTACAACCCTGCTTTTCCCACTGCTCCTGGATCAGGAATGTTCCCCCAGGGTCCGAACCCTGCATACCCTGCAGGCCAATTCCCAGCTCCCATGAACCCAGCCATGGTTCCCATTGCACCTCCCGGGGCTCCTGGACCCCAGGCATATCCCATGGCTCCTGGAGGTGTTTATCCAGGTCCATATCCCCACTCTCCTAAAGGGGGCCACCACAAGGATCCTCATCATGGTGGATTATACCCTGGGCCTGGAATGGTTGTTGGAGCCCATGGACACAAAAAGCATAAGAAGATGAAAAAGATGAAGAAAGAACACAAGCATGGACACCACAAACATGGCAAGGTGAGGTTTGGCTTGGTTCAAACTGGAAGTGATTGTGCATAAAACATTGTAAAAATTTGTTAAAGATCCTTTTTGTAATGACCATCTTGACATTGTTGTAGTCACCCTAGTCAGAGAATGTAACATTGTGCAAATGTTATTATAATCTGATTAAAACAAACATTACAAATTGCTTAATGGAACATTGAACAAAAATATGTTAATCTAAAACAAGAAGCAGAAATTAGTCAGCAAATAACATACTAAAATTATTTTTTTAAATAAATAATAATCTGATATACAATGTAAAGACGAAAATTGTGAGTAGTAGCACTTTGCTTCTATTGGAACAATGAATTATTGACATTAAGGGATACGCTGCCCTCAGCCAGTATGGTTGATTTTTATTGATTAATTTGTTATGCTGTAATTTAAACTGCAATTGTGTTTTTTTTGTGTGTATTTTTTTTATTATTCAGACTCCCATGACTCCAGTTGTTTATAATGTCAGTCTTGTACTGCATGTAATAGTTTATTGCATAAACTTTGATTGAAACATCTGTAATTTCTGTTTAAACCTGGCAATATGAATTGTTTTATTGTTTCATTATGTAAGTTTTTTTGTCTTTACAGCATTCAAGCAGCAGCAGCAGTAGCAGCAGCAGCAGTGACTCAGACTAAATCTTCAAGCTCAACACTCAGCCTTCATGCTTATTCCAAAAGCGCAACTCATCTTATTACCTTAAATCAAATCTTATCACATGCACAAATATAGTATTTCATAAACTCCCCTTAAAGTTAATTTATGACACTAAAGCAGCATGCACACTAGTAGTTGTAGTAGTTGTAACTTTCGGTTTCTGAGATTCAGTTTATTTCATTCCTCTTACAGGACATGGAACTTTACTTTGTAGTAAGGTCATTAGTTTCTTCAGTACAGAAATTCTCCGTTTGTGTAAATGCTCAAAAATAAGTGTACAACTATGACGTGTTTTGTTTTTTAAAATGTCATAGGATATTAGTACAATTATTATGATAAACCGTTTTATGTTCAAAGTAGAATATTAGCTAAGTCTAGAGTTAGACCCATTATGTTGTTGTCAACATCTGATTTTTGCTCATTACTACATGGCTTCAAAATAAATCAATCAACTACATAGTCGTGTGTTTTTTCCCATTTGATTTCAATACTTCACATTACAAAATAATTTCTATTACATTTTATTGAGATAAAATTGCTTTGTGAATTGCAGATGATTCTTCTTATATCTGATCAAATACTCTTGTCTCATTTAACTGAATGTTTTTCATGTGTGGTGTGACTATTGGCATGGAAATTGAACATTTTAGGGTTTTTATTTCATATAGAAGAATCACTTGAGAGACCAACACATCAAGAGGCCAAAATAATATAACTATTCTTTATTCTGACTAAATTTAATCTCTTTGGTAAACTGTGGGTATTGTAAATATGCTTCAGTAAGATTATTTGCTCTTTTCCAGCTAAATGTTACAATTATTTTTTTATGGAGGAAAATGCTGCAATCATTTTATTATTTAATGCTTAGCAGCTATTTGTTTTGATTTCTATATCTACCCTGCTTGACAACATATTTTGCTCTGCCACTTGCACAATGACTTCTAGAGATCAGTTCCTGTAACCCTTGAAGCACAAACATTTGTAAATGATAGATAAAGGCCTACAATAAATTTTTAACACCTTTGTACCTTCAGGATCACAAACCTCAATTGTGGAAACCATAAACTCTGACTTTGAACTTGTCAGACCACAAAAAAGGGTCTACAATTTTAATTGTAACCACTAAACAATGATATACCTTTTACTCTATGACCTAAGCTGGAAAGTATTGACTTGCATGTTTTGGGCTTGTTCAGTATCATCAAAGAGGGAACTCCAAGCACATTGTTAGTACTGAATTCCTTTCTCACATGATCACTGTGGTGAACCGATTAGTCACTCATTAACTCTGTCCTGAGATTTTCCTCTTTGTCCTGTAACGTTTGGAGGCCTTAGACCCGCGGACGTCGCGGGTTCGACTCCCGGTCCCGACGACCTCTGCCACATGTCCTCCTTCAAAAAATGGCGCTGGCTCAGCTGGCTGCCTGCAGACACAGCTCCTGTCGTGTACTGTAACTGCGAAATAATTTCCCTGCTGGGATGAATAAAGTAAAAATTAATATTAAATATAAAATTGTTCTGCATTACAACATGCTTGCATGGCTGTGTAAACTTTCTTCTTCTTCTCTAGATATGCTATAGAATGTTCTTCTGTTCTTTGATGCTGTATTTAAGAATTACACCATAGTGAAAGTAATTGTAATTATATATGTAGACAGTAAAAGTTTATCTAACAGGTCTGCATTTGTTTTAGATTTTTTATGTTTAATTAAAAAAAACCCTGATATCTATTTTGATTAACACTGATTTAGAATGCTTACTTTATGGTTTTTCCAATTATAATCTCCGTTCTTATCACATAGAAAAACACAAACGCATCACTGATAAAAATAATAAAATATATACTCCTATATTTAGACTTGCTGACTCATCGCCATTCTGGTATGATTCAATCTCATATTATAAGTTAAAGCATAAAAAAAAACACAATTAAATCTTACATCATTTACTTTGGTCCTATTTAAAATAAGTGCATATTTCTGTGATATAGGACTTTTCTGAAACTATAGGTTTATTTCTAAAATAATTGTTTGATTATGTTGTATAAGTGTTGGAAGTCATCAAAATGTACAGCCACAACAATAATAAATAATTTATACTGTCATGATTGTCTGAATAGACTGAATATTTCATCTTCCTAAATGTTTTCCTGATATTGATTTTTACAAAGCATGTGATTCTGTCTAAAGCATTTCTGTGACACAGTTGGTCCATGATGCAATGGTGTTCTGGTGCAGGTACCATTTACAGCTGTGAATACCCTACAAAGAGGTCATGTGAGTGTTTCTATGGTAACTCGTGACTCCTCCCTGTGGAAACATCCTCCACTGTGTTCTTTGCACTGTGTTCTTTGACGAATGTTATCGCAGCTTCGGTGTATGACAAAACAAAATAGAACAAGTCTTTCAACTTTTCAGTCCCCGTCAGCTGCTGCATTTTGCCATTACGTACGTGTCCTTTAAGGGAAGGCGTGGCATCTTTTTGCATTTTAATATAGCTTTAATGCGGAAGACTGACAAGACGTTACAAGTTTCTGACAAAAGCCTTTCAAAAAACAAGAGACAACTTCCTCAGGTAAGCCTGCGCACTTACAGTATGTTTACGGACATTAGGGCTTTGCTATTATATGAAACGGTGCTAAACTTCCATAAATACATGATTTATGTACTTTGTGGTGTTTGTTGTTAGAGTTTAGATACGGACTAATGATTGAGACATTAAACAGTTTTGTTGCTAATTTCTTTATATGTGTGAATAGACGCGTTTGAGTTAATATTACGCTTCATTAAAATTTGTTTTCAAAATTATTGGTTGTTGTAAAACGGCTATCTGGGTTCGTACATTGCTTTTAAAGGATAATGTGGTGCTGTCATTCATCATTCAACCTTACAGAAAAGCACTTTTATCATTTAGTCCATATGTGTGGAACAGAACACGGAGATAAAAATGAGCATTAAAACGTGGAAAAGTTCAATTTTTTCTGATCTGAACATCTCAGTATAACAGAATCTCATTGACAAGTTGGTTTCTACCCATTTAGTCCATCACAGGGCACAAGTTATTTTACTTAATTCAGTTCAAAAAGTCCTTTATTATATCATTAACTTTTCTATACTCAGGATTATGGATTTAAAATCTTTATTATCATTTTGATCAAAATTCAGTTTCTTAGAAAGTTTGAATAATTTACATGAGGCCAGTGGAGTACAGTATGTGATTAAAGTATATGTTATGGTCTCCTTTTGCTTGAATTACTACATAAATGTAGCATAACTTTTCTAGAATAAGTATTTGTACCTCTGACCGATAGTTTGGTCCTATTCTCCATAGCTCATGATGTTTACTCTGGGTCAGGATTAGTTTAAGCACAAGAACTTAGTTGTTGCCCATGTTCTCACTTTTTCTGTGTCTGGTAACTCCTGAAGCAGCAGTCCATGCTTTGCAAAGTTCCCTCAAAGTTTTGTACAGGCCCTGGCTTCATAATCTTCTCAAAGCTGGATTTATTCCTGTATGTTTGGTTAAATTTTTATAGAGGCTTTATTTTTGATTTGAGTACACTTTGTTAAGGTAGTTGAACCACTGAATATGTAGAACATAAAATTAGACAGAACTTGAAATAGACTTTTTACAATCTGTTTTTACTGCATGTTTGTAAATGATTTAACATTTAATAAATGTTCCTTATTTTTAGGACTATTTCTGAGACTTGTACTTATCTGCTGATCAAGCTAAAACACAACCCATGTGGCCAAATCAAGGTAAGCATACCAATACTTCTATCACATTCTAACTTTTATGAAGTAGAAGGTGTGTGATTGTGCTTCTTTTGTGCATCAGGTCCTCCTCCCCTTCCAATGGGTCAACAAAATCCTGCATTCCCTCCTGGATACAATGCTCCATATTTACCTGCCCCTGGACCTGCGATCTACCCCCAGGCTCCATATCCTGCTTACTCTGGATACCCTACAGCCCAGTATCCTCCAGGCCACTACTCCACTCCTGTGAGCCCGGCCATGACCCATCATGGACCTCCAGGACTGATGCCCCATGGACATACGGGGGTTATGCCCTATGGACCTCCTGGACCTCATGCATATCCCATGCATCCTGCAGGACATCCTTGCCATCCCAAAGGTGTTCATTTGGGTCACCTCCTGCACAACCCAAAAGGTTTCGGTCATGGCCCACACAAAGGTCATCATCATCATCATCATCATGATGGGTTTAACCCTTCGGCTGGAATATTAGCTGGAGGAATGGCATTGGGAATGGGCTTACTTTCTCACAAATCTGATAAGAAAATGAGGAAAAAGATGAAGAAGGCTCACAAATACCACATGCATGGTCACTACAAGCATGGCAAGGTGAGGCTTGGTTATAAAGCACGGATGTTAATTAAAATGATTATTCTGGCACCTGAAATAATAATACAAACAACTATCTTTGTCTAAAAGCAATAGAAACTCAATCAGCAACTTTTTATTTGTTTGTTGTGCTTTAGACATTAAAAGGAATTCTGATTCTGATTCATGAAACAAGCTTAGGTTGCTAAACAAAACGGTATCCTGACAGAATAAAACATGAAGCTAGTCCCTTTGGCCTTTTAGCTCTATTTATACCCCTATTTAAATAGTAGAACTTCAATGTCAACAGTTTCATTTTCAGTGGAAGTTTTTCTCTATCAAATAAAACACAAGTTGTTTTGTGTGTAAAATATTTATTTACATATATGTTTTCTTCACAGTGGTCCAGCAGCAGCAGCGACTCAGATTGAGGCCTTCAGAGAGTGAATCATCCAATAATCCAACTAATTCAACTAAAATTACTGCACAAGTACATTATGTTATATCCGTTACAGTGCATTTCTGACATTTGAAGACACACAAAGCTATTTCTTCCAGGCCTACATTTAAATTTAAGTCAGAGTGTACAGTTGAAGTAAAGGATTTTGGCGTATGGATTTCTTTGCTACTGCTTTTTTGTTGTTTTGTTTTTTGTTTCATTAGTGTAAATGCAAAAATACAAGTCATCAAATATAAAATTGTCTTTTACTTGAATTTGTAAATGTATTTAATAATTTTGTATTACAATTACTGTACTAGATAACTGGTAGGGTGCAGAGTATAATATAATGACATGTTGAGCATTAACAAGGTATAATGTTTTTTTTCTTGGATTTCTATTCGAATTTCTTTCAAAACTTATTAAAAATATTTAAAAATGCTACTCCATAATTGGATGTACAGTCATACCCATAACAGATTCACATTTTGTCTTGTTACAGTCACAAACTGCTGAGTGTTTTGTTGTAATTTTGTGTAAATAAATCAATACAATAAAAACTAAAATCTACAAATTGGGGCATTCTTGTACTGTGTTATACAGATGCTGGAGTCAATGCCTTTTTAAACCACCTCCTGCTGCAATTGCAACTGGGGGTACATCTCTACCTACTTTATGTATCTACAAATGTTTCTGCGCTATTTTCTTTGCAAAATAGCTAAACCTCAGACTGACTGAACGGAAGTGCATCTTTGAGCATATATTTTCAAGTCTTGCCACAGGTTGTCGGGTATTTGACTGAGATGTTTTAGCACATGAATATGCTTTGATCTACGCCAGTCCATTAGAGCTGTGCCAGTATGTTTAGGGTTGTTATTCTGCTAGAAGCTTGACATCTGTTCAAATGTCAAGTCTTTGGCCACCTATAACATTTTACAGAACCGATCTATATTTAACTGCATCCATCTTCATATTCACTCTGGCCAACTTCTCTTTGTTTGCAGAAGAAAAGCTTCCTCACCCCATGGTGCCACTACCACCATATTGTTATGTATGGTGTCATGCAGTGTTTGTTTTCCTCCACACACACCACACCGTTTTGCATGTACATCAAAAAGTGAATCACACAAATAATATTCTACCACCAAGGCTGAGAATCTCTACAACTCCTCCAAAGTCGTCATGGTAACTTTGGCTGCTTCTCTGATTGATTCATCCTTGCCAAGTCTACCGGCTTACATGAACAATCATATTATGGTAGATTTGCGGTTGGGTCAGCCATGTTCTTTAAAATGTAGATAATTGATTGCAAGCTTTAACTCATCCAGGAGTTTATCTGTGCCCTCTCTGGTGTGTTTCTTAGTCTTTAAAAAGCTGTTAATTCACTAATGTGCTCATATAAACCTCTGTATTGTACTGGTCTATCACATAAAATTTATAAAATAAAGTTTAAAAAATCCTTCTACTTTGTGGTTGGACCTTGACAAAATTTGAAAATGTTCTATGGATATTTTTTGTTATGCATTTTTTAAATGTATTTTATTTTTTTAAGCAGAGCAATGCTGTTTTAAGCATTATTGGTCTTTACATTTTAAATATCTTATTTTGAACACTATTTATCGAACTAAGATATTCTAATTTTTGTCATTTGTAATTTCTGACGATCAATGTGAATTTTATTCAGCTGGTTGTGACCTACTTTTAATCACAAAACGTTTATGTATCGTTTTAAAAAATAACAAAAAATAGAATTTGTTTTGAATGTAACTATTATTCACCGTATGGTAGCATTACATGTGGATGAAGTTATATTTGTCTGGAGCATCTTCAGTTCAAACTCCTGGCTGGCGCTGGTAAGGGTTTGTGATGGGTGAAGGGTGGTAGTTCAAAGGTTACAGTTTTGTTGTCTTTGTGTAAAGGAGTGGAGCTCGATCTCGCATCACTCTTCCCTCTTCCCCGAGTCCTTTCTAAACTCTCCCCCGGGTTTTTACCCTCCCGAACCTCTCCCCTTCTACCCTTACAACCCCAACCCTCCCCCCGATCAGTCGGCAGCACTCTAAGCAGGTGAGTTTTCTGTGATGTTTCTTCTTTTATAACATATTTGTTATGGTCAAAAGTAGCGGAAACAAATCGCTCCTGTGCAGCGTGCTAATAGGCCGCGTGAGGACGATGAGCACGCAATCTGCGCTCGGAGTGATGTGGCTAGCTTAGCCTAGCCTAGCCTATTTTAAAGAACTACAACAGAGAGTCCCCTTGTGGCACTTTTAGTTACTAATTTTCATAGTTTACCAAGCACCTTTGTTTAAGAGATAACAACAATGTAATTCAATTCACCTTGATTCGAGTTAGAATCTGTTCGTAATGCTGACGAAGTAAGCTAACTAGCTAAATATGCTAACAAGCACATGCATACTCCATTCATTTTCCTAGCACGGCTACAGAGGGCTAAGAGACTTTCATCCTTCTTAATAATTTAACATCTCTCCTTAAATCTTCAAAATAAGCGGTTAGCGCTTATTTTAAATCGAATTAATTTATGTTTGTTGCAAATAAAACACAGTCGTCCAGATGAGGCTTTAGAAGAAACACGGCAACCAGTTTGTTACTAAACTTGTTTCAAGGCTAGCGAACATAGTTAGCATGTTACCATATGTTATTTTTCCCCCTGGAGGCAATAGATTTACTATTGAAGACCTTCGACCTAGCTGGTGATGTGGATGGATCAGCATTCATCCACATTTTGAAAGCCTGCAACAAAACTGCAGAAAAACCTTAAAGCTTAGGATTTTCTCTCGTGGTATCCATCAGTGTGCTTGATAATAAACGTATATATATATATATTTGGAAATTAAAGAGAAATCACTTAAGTTTGTCATTTAGTCTGAAATATGAATTTAAAGGGAGTGTGAATATTTTCTGATTTATTTTTCTTAAAATATTTACTGAGTTTATTAAATACCATGCCTTGAAATACTTATCCACCAATAGAATTATGAACTTTTAATAAAATTTGAAGCAAAATTGCTGTAACACTGCTGTGTTATAGCATACATTTCCTTTTTCATTCTTATGCATAATGATGTTTTTCTGTATTTATGCTATTTAGATCCATCTTGGTGACCAAAGATTCTCAGTTTCTGTACGGACCACTATAATTGCAGTTATGGACTCCGGAGTAATTGAAGGCGGACTCAATGTCACCCTTACTATAAGGCTGCTCATGCACGGCAAGGTGAGATCACTCAGCAGCAGCTCACGTGGACACTCTAATACAGCATGATGCTTTATTGATGAAATTGATGTTCAACAGGAATGTAGGTGAAGGGGAGTAGTGAAAGTAAATGGTAATGGAATCCTTGATCTCAAGAGAAAATGGAGAGACCGAGTTTGATCTCCTGTTTAAGGCAGTATTCATGATTTTCTTTTTTTCAAGTTTTTTTCAAGTTTCATCTTTTGCAGTCAGGCCGAGTCTCGGTTTAATCGTGTGTCGTGCATCGTGTAGTATACAGGGGGGAACGAGAAGCGATTAACACCCCACAACAAGATCCCAAAAACCAATTGTACAAATTGCGTATGCCCCTCGTGTTGCAGGGGTGTACGCAGTGTTGAAGCAGCGTCATGTACCTGAAGCTCACACTCTCGGGTCACTCACTGGAATGCTACTCAAAGTATATAGACAACTGGCTAACTGTCATTTAGTAAGACAAGTAATATAATGTATATTACCATTGTAATTAAATGTTGCTTATTTGAACAAGGACATGACAGTATAAAAGAAGCTGAAATTAAAATATTGGAGTTTATAAACTTCACACTTCTTAAAGAAACATAAGATATATACCTAAGCATTTCTCCTCCCATATTTAATTTATGGTCCATACATCTCTCTCACCTTAACATTCATCAATTTATTATTTAACAATAGAAAGCTTAAGTTTCTCCGCACAGAATGGCGAGGATTGCTAAAGAAGCATGTTTGTTTTTGTTGAGCATTTTCTTATTCTTGGGGGAATGTTTAATCCCTTTTTGCTCCTCGTTTTCTTTGTAGTTTCAGGTTTAAGGCCGTGATGTGTATTACAGTGTGAGCTGTCAGGTTGCATCCGAACATCGAGTCCTACAGTGTGATGTATTCACACGGGTTGAGTTGGAGTTGAATATAACGACTGAAAATACCGGGCGTGCAGTGTTTGACTAGCTGTAGGCTGTCAAATGCTCAATGGGTTTCACTGGAATATCCTGTGAAATCCATTCATCTTGAGTTCTTGCTGGCCTTTTTTAAAAATACTGTACTTATTAAAGCCTATTTTGAGATGCACCAATCAGTTGCTGAAATCTTCCTTTTATCAACTTTACCTGCTGGTGAACACAGAATTCTTTTTAAATTTTTCATTAAATGTATAAACTTACAACTCCAGCCATTTTAGTCTATAAATATATCAACAAATGCAATACACTTTGATGTATTTTTTTTATAGATTACTAAAAATCTAATAGAGTTTAGGGGCATTTAAAACTACTTCTCCCATCAAAAAGCATTTTTTTTCTTTTCATGTGCTAAATTGGCAAATCCATTGAAAGCCTTAATGGTGCATTTTTAATCAACATCTACCTTGTATTTTAATTAATGGATGCTGATTGGATGTACAGAAGTTGGACTTAGTAATACACATTTTATCCATGGATATTTTTTGTATTTTCGCTTTTCTGTTTTCTTTTTTTTTTCTTCATTTTAGCACCATCCCGTGCTTAAAAATTTGCAGCCTGAGGCATTGCCTGGCATTTGTCCCCAGGCCATCTGGCCCTTTTGACAGCATAGCCGCACACGCTCCATGGTGTGAGTTCTGTTGTAGCCTAGTATGGTGGTTTTAAAGGCAGCTGCACATTCTTGGTATTTTTAACTGCAGATTCACTAAACTGGTGAGATATTAAAACACATTACCACAATAAAACTGTGCTAAATTGTGTTGTATTAATAGAAATATGTTTTTCATCTATATTTTTGTCAAACCCTACCCCTTGTAGACATAATTTCCTGAGGTCTAGAAAAAATATATGCAACTAAGAGAAATTCTCACCAATATGTTTATATTGAGGTAAAACTGGCAATCGCTGACATGTTAGAAATGTACTTGAAATGAAGTTTTATTCCCAAATTTCTAAACATTATTTCTCTGTAGCTTTTCCATTAATGGTAAATAATTCTGCTAGTTTGTGTTGATCTGGTTTTAGATATTAAACCACTCTGCAAGAGCTACTAATAGGTTAGCTAATGCTGGTTTATTCAGTATTAACACATGTATTGCAACATCCCCTGTTGAGTACTGACTCAGTGAACCCTGGATTGCTACATTCATTTTAGTTTGAAGTTTTAGAATTTAACATCAAGCTCCAATTCTTCAATAGGCTAATTTATATAAACATAATTTTTTATCTCGATGAATTAAGAAAAATATGTCTTACAATATTTTTTTTTTCCAATTTCAGGAGGTTGGAAGTATAATTGGAAAGGTAAGATTTTCTGTTCTTTTAATGTTTTTTTTCTTTTATAAATATTAAACATGTCGTTGATTCTCTGCAAACAGAAGGGTGAATCTGTGAAGAAGATGAGAGAAGAGGTTAGTCCTTTCAAGCTCACTGTGTTTCTTTAATTACTACAATGAGTCATATTATTGGCAGATCTTTTCACAGTTACTAAATACTTTTGTAATTTTTTTTGCTTCTCTTCTGTTTAGAGTGGAGCTCGCATTAACATCTCTGAAGGCAATTGTCCTGAACGGATCATCACTTTGGCAGGTCCGACGACGGCCATCTTTAAAGCGTTCTCTATGATTATAGAGAAGTTGGAAGAGGTTTGCTTTGAGTTTTTTTTTACTTCTATAGATCAACAGAGACCACCCCATTTTCTAGCTGTATTAATTTAACTTTTCTATATTTCATACCAGGATATCAGCAGCTCAATGACAAACAGCACAGCTACCAGCAAGCCTCCAGTGACTCTACGCATCGTAGTGCCTGCCAGCCAGTGTGGCTCGCTCATTGGGAAAGGTGGCTGCAAGATCAAAGAAATTCGAGAGGTATGCCCTAAAATCAAAACGGTGAAACCTGCATTCTGTTCACCTTTACATGTTACACTTTTAATAAATCAACATTAATGAGGTTTTGTTTAATTTATTCCCCTCTTGTGCGGTCAAGTCAACTGGTGCTCAGGTACAAGTGGCGGGAGACATGCTTCCCAACTCCACAGAGCGTGCCATCACCATTGCTGGAACTCCGCAGTCAATAATTGAGTGTGTTAAGCAGATCTGCGTGGTCATGCTTGAGGTGAGCGGACAGGTGCAGATGTTGCTATGTTGACTGAAGCCAGTATGAGATTCTCAATGTGAGTTAAAGTTCAGAAAAATACCCCAGTTTCACAGTATTTGAGCAAAAATTTAAAACAATAATGCAAAAGATCATTTGTTTGCTTTCTTTAAAGAGAAAGGCAACAATTATTTGCACTCCTGTCAAAATAATGTATTGATTCTGCTCTTTATAGAGTAACACTGAGAGAAAAACAGGCTGGTTGTCTTAGTCTGGATATCCAGCCTGTTGTCAGCTGCTCTACAGATTTGCCCTTACACTTGTCACCATAACAAATTTCGCTGGATGATAAATTGTTGCAGAAATTGTTGTGATAAACTATAACATAGTGTTAAAACCTTTTTAAAGTGATATATTGATAATGGCATAACAATGCAAGTTCACCCAATAAACTTTCATTTTGGAAAGAACACTTAATACTAGAACTGGTAAATATTTTAAATCACCAAAATAAAACACAACAACCTAAAACAATAAATCTCTGTCTCCGTCAGTCTCCGTAAACAAAATAAACCTAAAAACATGAATCATCATAATGGAAATTATTGAGCTCATTTTAATTAAACATGCAGTTAATCACATATTGCAAAATGTACCTTGTATTTTCCTAAGTAAGATTTAAAAACAGCTGCTAATTTATTAAATGATCGGTGGCATTACCTTTAGTTTCCACATTGTGACTGTCTGTAGTTTTTGTTGTAGTTGCAGTGATGCATTGTTCTATAAAGCCAGAAAAACTGCAATCACTTTCTTTGCCTTCTATCTCAAAGGACTGAATATTAAGAAAAAGTTTTACATTTCAAAGTTAATGGTTTTAACATGAAGTAGGTAGTAGATATTGTAATAAAACCCACCTTCTTTCCCCTGTGCAGTCTCCCCCTAAGGGGGTCACCATCCCCTACCGACCCAAGCCTTCAGGATCACCTGTCATCTTTGCAGGCGGACAGGTATAAACAGCTTCTCTGACGGACACGAGGTTTATTTATGGAGGGTTTGATTTCCTCTTATATCAACCACTGAAAAGACTTGAGGAGGTTTAGAGTTTTTTGCTAGCCATTTAAAAAATATATATTTGTATGTTTGATGATTTAACAAACTTAACCTTGATTTGTGAATTTACAGGAGCTAACATAATGTTCATCTTGAATAGATGCTTGACTTTGTATTTACCTTGAGAAAACAGATGCATCGAGAATCACTAAAAACTTGGAGAACAAGTAAAACTCTAAAATCTTGGTTTCCTTTAATGTTTTCCTTTGGTCAAAGACTTTTAGTTTTTCATTTCCCTTTCATCTTGACTTGAACTTAAACACTTTCTGGTGCTTGTTCTCTTAACGCTACGAAGTCTTTAAACTTACCAAGTACTGTGTTGTATTCTTTATAATAATTTTCCATTTGGATTTTTCCTCTAATTCTAATGAAATGTCACAAAATACTTCATTACTCTAAGAAATGTGGAGACTTTGGACAAGAGGTGCATGTTAATATTTGTTGAGTATCATCAGGTTGACTTTTGATATGCAGGAGTCATCTGGTTGTCATCTAACGGTGACGTACCTGGAGAAGTAAGTGACCCAATAAAACCAGATGAGAGGCCTATGAAAGCTTTGTTTCCATATGTTTCAGGCCTATGCTGTACAAGGACAGCACGCGATCCCACAGCCAGATGTAAGTGCAGTAGGACTTTTTTTCCCCCCCTTGATCCTCCCCACCACCACTTCCACTCCCTTTCATAATTACAGCTTTGTCCCAACATGAATTATCGCCCACTTAGCCACATATAACTATAGGTACCTTGTTTATCCTTCATTTAATCTGCAGTCATCCGTCCTTTTTATATCAACCATTTAGAAGAGTCATAACTTTTCTCACTATCTATTCAGTTTTTGCAGTCAGAAGCGAATTTAATTGACATTTGTTGTTTGTTTGTCCAGACTCTCCACTGTTCCATGAATAATAATCTGTCCCTGCTGCTCACTCCTCCCTGTTCTTCCTCTTTGTTCAGTATTGTCTCATTTATTAGTCTGTCCTGAATAAACACACTGTTTTAGTCTTTTCCTTTGTCACTTTGTCCTCTGGTCAGTTTTTGCTTCATACAATCAATTCTTCCTTTTTTTCCTTTAAGTAAAAAAGATACGTTGGATTAGGATCTTTTACCATGTAGATAGTTGTCGTAAATGCTTCTTAGGCCAAAATGTTGTTTGCGTAAATATATTCTATCACTATTGATTATTATTATTGATTATTAGGCCTGATGTGATTTAGATGTAGCATATAAGTTTCTTCTCCGCTCTCCTAAAGCTAAGTTGAAGCAGTCTGTTGTTTTGCTTAGGAAATCCCCTCTGTACAGGGACTGTGTATT
This sequence comes from Xiphophorus couchianus, assembly GCF_001444195.1. NCBI lineage: Eukaryota > Metazoa > Chordata > Actinopteri > Cyprinodontiformes > Poeciliidae > Xiphophorus > Xiphophorus couchianus. The sequence goes on from NC_040247.1 coordinate 11,078,381, forward strand.
GTAGCTTTGTTTTTACCCCAAAGATAGCAGGAAAAGTTTACCAAGAGGTGGAGCCTGACTAGAGAAGAAATCAGATTTGGTTTCCCATATAGACTTATGTTAGACACATAGAGAGAGCCTTATGAGAGAATAAGACATCTACAGATCATAGAACGAAGTCTTGTGTGTTAAGTTTTCCTTTGTTTGCGCTTCTTTGTGTAGCCGTCTGTACTGATTGTGATTTTTATGTGCTCTGTTTTTTTCCCCTCTTCCTGTGTTTTTCCGTTTCCTCTGTTTCTTCCCTCCCCGCCTCCTCCTCTCACTCTCACAGTCTTCCTCTGCTGCTATTTCTCCACAGCTCACCAAGCTTCACCAGCTGGCTATGCAGCAGAGCCCTTTCCCTATTGCACCAGGCAACCAGGGATTCACTGGTATGCAGCACAGCAAGGCCCATGGGCTTTCACGCCGCCATTCCAGCTGATTCGACTTGAATGTTTTGCATTGCCACACCACGTTGACAGTCACTATCACGTTCCCTGAAGTAGGGAGGGCTTTGCTGTACACTATAAAACAATGCAGCATTTAAAAAAAACATCTGGTGTGCTCTAGTATCCATTTATTTTATTTAAAAATTATATTTTCTTGCTGCAGTTTAGAATAATAAGATTACTCAGGCCTCATAAAATTAACCAATGTCAATATTAAGAAATAAACAAGGCTTACTACTCTGGTAAAGAATGGTATGCGGTTCAAGTATTACTCAAGTTTAGGCAGATATGGAAAACTGTCTGTACTTCCAGACTTTGTTGCATCTTGTTGTCTGAACTATTAGAAAACACGAACAAAGATGCCAGAATATTGCTTTCTTTGTGCATCTAGGTTTATACCAATGAATATCCACAGTTGCACAAAGTTTGTTTGAGGTTTTATTGCCAGTTTTTGTCAAATATTAGTTCCGAAAAAAAAAACGATGACTTTTTCTGTCAGAATTTCAGCTCAAACTGTATTTGAAACTTATTCATGTCACTGTGTGGCCTTAAAAAGTTAGGATGTTGTTGCTTGTTTGAGTTACTGATGTATTTTTCTTGTCAGGGATAGATGCTTCTGCTCAGACTAGTTCACATGAGATGACCATTCCAAATGATGTAAGTCAGACATTCAATTACTTTTACACACTGTTGTCAGTTTAGTAATAAGCGAGATTTCTGCTGAAGATTTTTGGGGCATTAGTTTTATGAAGGGATTACATTAATCACCAAAGTTAAAAAAATATATGTTGGCAGTGTCTGAGAATATGATCTATTTTGTGTTAAATTTGGTTCCAATTAAATATGTAATAGACTTTGATTAGTTTGATCTGATTTTTAATAATTGTACATTTTTATGTGCATGGAGACTGATTGAAATATATGCACCATATAATCTAATCTAAATGATTACCTTTACTTCCAAAACAAATATCTTAAGATTTGTGATTTTTTTTTTCCATAAACCTTTCAATGTTTTTATTAAGTCAAATACATTTTGTATTTTAAAATATTAATTTTAACCTGGTAAGTCATAAAATAAAGCTGTCCTTGTTTGTGCATGATGAAAATAAAATAAAAATTGGAATGAGACTGAACTTGAACTGAATAAAAATAGGTCTGACTGGATGTGCATAGAAACGGTCCAACTGTGGGACTGGGACAGCTTTCAAAACATATTTGCTCACCATAGCACGATGAGTTCTTTGTTTGCTAGCAGACATTTTGTGAAACTAGAAAACCTCTAATGCTTCAATCACTGAATCACTGATGGAAAGATTTCTTTTCAACAATTTTCTGTCAAAACTAGGCCATGCTGGAGAAGTGTTATTCTAAACTGCTGTCCATTTGTGTCTCTATTCTTTTTTCCCCTCATTCGTCCCTCTCTTCACCAGCTGATCGGATGCATCATTGGCCGCCAGGGAGCCAAGATCAATGAGATCAGGCAAATGTCTGGAGCCCAGATCAAGATCGCAAATCCAGTGGATGGATCAACTGACCGGCAGGTTACCATCACAGGCTCGCCCGCCAGCATCAGTCTGGCAGAGTACCTCATCAATGCAAGGTGAGATAATCCGAACATAATTACGACGTCCCCATAGTGGTAAAACAGTCACTCATTGCAGATATTTAATTTAACATGTGAATAGAAGGCACAGGTTTAAATGTGGTCATGCTGTTGTGTTGGATCAAATTACCTCCAATTTTACAAGAGAGAAAAAGAACAATTCAAGAATCTTCTGACCTACTAAACTTCAGTAGCTTTGTTCAGTTTTCTATAACTTAGCTGATGGTGTTTTCTTTTTCTTGGTATTTGTTAATATTCCCCCTCCCCCGTCCTTGACTCCCACATTGATCCACCACTACAGTTATGATGAGTCGTTCCACTTCTAGTTTAACTCATTAATTACTAATAACACGTCTGCTGTTTTGGTCGCATCCCTGAGTGATTTTTATCCCCGCACCCGACCCCATCTCCCCTCCTTTTCCCCCTCACCCATTGCTCACCAGCCTGCCCTGTGACCCATCCCGACTGTGTTGTCCCTCTCTCCTTGTCTCTCTTTCTACAGTGTAGAGTCCTCTAAACCTCCTCCCTCCTCCTCCTCTTCCTCCTCCTTGAACCCTGAACAGACCAGCTTGTGCCCTCCTTCCACCTCTACTACTACTACTACTACCACTACTACTACTACTACCACCACCACCACCTCCTCTGCCGCTACCTCCTCCTTCTCCTCTTCCTCCTCCTCTTCTTCCTCTTCCTCCTGTGTGGCGCCCCCTACAGCCTCCATCCCTCTGTCCTTGTTGGCTCCAGGGCCACCTCCTTCCTCCTCCTCCTCCTCCTCCTCCTCTTGCTCCTCCACCGACTCCCTGCTCCCCAGCTCACCCGCCTGTGTGTCGAGTCTCCTCAGTCTCAAGCCCCTGCCTCTCCTGGCCCTCCATGTTGTCAGTGGGGCCAGTAACCCCCCACACCCAATTCCCACTGAGCCTAAAGTGGCCCCCGAGCTGGGCTCCAAGTCCAAAAGGCGAAGGCTCTCCCCTTACTAATGAAGGAAACATAAGTCATCTCCTCCTGAAGTGCTGACAGTGCTCTTTGTTGTCTGTACCTGCACTTGCTTTTGTATCTGGCTGCGCCATGCCTCGCTTACAGCACAAAGCAGCCCCCTGTTACCAAGCCAGAGAGGTGGTTAACGCCATATTTATAAAATATCTGTAGCTTGACTCTACCTGTCTCTTTAAAATGTGACATGTCGAGTGCATTATATTTTTCAAGGACTTTGAATTTAGCATGGACAGGGAGTAGTTTAACCGAATCTCTCTCTCTCTCTCGTTGTGTAAGCTCTGCTCAGGTAGCGGCTCCTTTAAGATGTCACGTTGTACCTGTGGAATTTGATTTCTCTCTCGTTATTTTTACGTGACTGTTGTTAGTTTACAAAAAGGGTTGTCTCGTGATTTGTTTGCTGATTTAAGAAAAATAAATTAAAAAAACAGAGTAATTTTAAATCAAAGTAAATCTTCCCTCAGGTATCAAAGCCACTTATTTATGCTTTGGATTTTGTTGATTATTAAAAAAATCTAAAACGACCCATCTACTTTAGCTTACCAATAAGAGATGATTAATAATAAGGCACCAGATTTATGTAGGTAATTTTGTCTCATCTCAAGAAGATGAAAATACATTTCTGAGAGCTTTAGGATTTAGCTCATAAGTTTGTCTATTAAACTTGAAAACAGGAGCAAAACAAGAGCAGAATCATGTCAAAGTCCCACTTGAGGCATTTTTGATTGATCCTCATATATTTACATCATCTGTGAAAAGTTGTCTGGAAACATTGCAGTGTGGGTGAAATGAACTCTGAATAAGCTTACCCTGGTTTCTGCATGAAAAGAGTAAAATTTAATCAGATCAAATAAATAGGATCATGTTTTCCCATATTTGTGAGGGCAAGGAGCTTTTAGCAAAAGATGATCAGTCAGTAATATATTTGGGCACATAAAAGTTGGACACTAATTATAGAAAAGGTTAGGTTACCATAATTGATTAGAGAATTAAGGCCTCTCAATTGATTATTGAGGAAGGTATTCATTATTTTTCAACATGCCATTTAAAAAAAATAACCCTTGAGCAATATTTTATGTTTGAGTAATGTTAGTGTCATTTCTAACCAGAAAATCTTTCTTGTTAAATGAAAATAGCACAAAATCTAAATCAGAATAATTATGTGCCGACTTGTAATTTTTTTTTACAAATTCTGTAAGTCAATTAAATAACAAAAAAGGCCAAAAATCAAAAAATAGTTGTCATATAGCTTTCAGAAGAACTAAGTTGTTTGCTCCTGTTTTGCAGAGTTTCCGCTAAACCTGTTGCAGTTTTATTTTTATCTGTAACCATAAGTAGTGTGAGTCCCTTTTACTAAGTTTTTGATTATTTAGTCCCTTTGCTAGTTCATTCAGATTATGCCAGATTTAGATCAGCTGCTGACTTAAGATGTATCTTTATTTGTAACACCCCCCCCCCCCAGGCTAGACATGTAATGGGTTTCTGTAAGAGCACATTTCCTGGTGTATAAAGCCAGATGACCTCCTTCCAGAGGTTTATATGGTAATGATGTAATAATGTAGAGTAAATATTGATGTTTTCTCTGTTCTGTCTGATTGCATGCCTTCCTCTCTCTCCTCCCCTGCTCTGTGGGTGTGTATCTGTTTTCTCCAGGCTTTCCTCTGAGGCCACGGGACTGGCAGCCAACTGATAAGACAGCATCTGCACTAAATCACATTTTTATATCATTGGCTACCGTAAAAATTCAGGCAATGCAACTATACAACTTCAGAGTTTATATAATGTACATCCTCTTTTCTCATTTGAAATCATGTCAACTGATTTGATCTGCTGAGTTCCTTATTTATTTTTTTTTGTTTGAGTTTGGTTTTAGTAAAAGAAAAAGAAAAAAAGCAGAAAATTAGGTTTTTAATTCTGTTTTTGAGTCGAGTTACAGATTTTAATGTTATTAGGCTTGTTTTCTCACTTCCTTTTAAGTTGTTTTTTTTTTTTTTTTTTTTTGCCATGACAGAAAGTAGAGTTGGAAAACTCTGATTTAGGGCATATAGACTTAGTTCTGTACAGTCATTTATTTTGTTCTTTGAACAGGAAAGAGGAAAAATAAAACGTATCAAAAGTAAGAATAGAGTGACTGTTTTATTCTGTCTATATACATGATTTTTATCTTCTTTTTATTCCTACCTGTTGGGTTTTTCATGTACTTGCTTTAAGAATACACAGCATCCTCACCCTGTGTCACCTTCTTCAACTGAAGTGCATCCGAAGCGCTTGTAACACTTAATGTCACCTGATGAGAAGACGTAGCTGTAGCTGCACTATCACAGAATATATTTGGTTATGAAGACAAATGTTCTAACACTCAGATTAATTTATTCAGATGTGTATTACAAAGCATGTCATGTTCCCTCTCCTCCATGTCATTCCGTTGTATTTTCGCCCTTCCCCCCTCTCCTGGTCCTCAGATCATTTGTTGATTATTTTGCTGGTTTTGGAGGATTTTGTTGGGGGGTGGTGGGGGATGTGTTTCGGGCTTGGCTCAAGGGATCAGGATCAGAGGGTTATCCTCAATTTTTTCTTTTGTATAAATTGATATATACTGAAAAAGAAAAAAAGTTGGAATATTTGTTTTAAATGGAAGAATTATTTTTTTTAACTACCAAAGTGGAAATAACTTCTGGACACTGAATTTTTGTCTAATAAATGTAAATGAGGCTGAGGAGTGAACCCGTATGAAGGAGACAAAGAAAAGGGTTGTGAGTTAACACTAAATTCCTGCTCTTTGCTTTGCTCAACTCAGAACTTATTTTATTTTTTATTTGCAGGACAGAAAAAAAAATTGTGCACGTTCTTTGAGACTGTAGACCTGGGTGCCACATTGTTTAAAAAAATGCATAAATAAAGATGTGAAATGCTCAAAACCACCAGCCTCTTCGTTTCCTCTTGTAAAGCATTTAAGAACAAAGGTGGAGAGTTTGCAAATTGGATTTTATTTTTAAATTGTTTCTTAAATATATTTATTGTACAGTTACATTGATGCAGTAGAAAATGTTTCAGTTCAGCCCAGTGTTGTATTACTTCAGAACACTAGAGGGCAGTAGTTTGGCTTGTTGACAACATTTTATCTTAAGGATTTCAAATTTTGAGGGGGATGAGTTGATTATAAAAGGTCTACCAATGTAAACAAGAAACAAAACAATTGACAACAAGCTGCATATTTTATCTTATCAAGTGTTCTGATGATCAGGTATGGAAATGTGGAACAGATCCGAGTTGAAGTGCAAGGTAAAAAGACATCAGCACCAGTTTTTATGATCACTTGATTCTTGGCTGAAAAGAACAAATAGACCAACAAAAGGCTCAATACTTGAGCATTGAGTGTCGTTTGTGCAAGCGTTGAAACAATAGTTAGTAAAGCTTTGTGTTCTTGGTTTCTCTTAACAGTCCATGCCAATCTTATGACATGGGGCAAGGGGTGAATAAAGATGTACTTAGTAATTTCTCCACAAGTATCTCCTTTGCACTAATAATTTTGTAGTAAATAACTGAGCCTCTATCGGTTCATATTTCCTTTTGTTGAACAATATTGCATTCAGTAAACATGAACTATTGTCTGTAATAGGCCTCAACTGTTGTCTAAGTTGCCAACTGACGATGAATAACAATTTATTTGCCAAAAAAGCACATCTCAATAAATTAGAATATCATCAAAAGGTTTCTTATTTTAAAAAATTTAATCCCATGTATTTATTGCACAGTGATATAAGCATTACTTTTAGTTTTGATCATTATGGCCGAAATTCAGTTCGTTAGAATACTACACAAACCAATTTTATATGCGGAATAACAAAAATTATTTCTAATTGATGTGTTATAGCCAACACAATCACGTACAAGACAGCTAACTCGTCTTTCTTCCTGCAGATAGTCACTGAACCCTCCATAATGAGGCTGAAAAAGTCAATTGCTAAAGATGACTGCAATTATTTAAACTTTCTGAGAAGTTGGGGTTTTATTCACTGTAATCTATAGTCATCAAAATGAAAAATAAATAAATTGCTGAAAAATACAGGCCTCTGTGTAATAAATCTATATAGTACATGAGTTTCACCTATTGAGTTGAACTACTGAGATAAATTACCTTTCAGATGATAGTTTTTAAATTTATTGAGGTGTACCTGTACATGTTTTATCAGCATTTGTTCATCTAAGGGTTGGTTTAATTTTCACAAAAACAATATTTTCTGGACTGAAATATCAAAACATCTTAAATATGCATACTTTTTTCTTACAAACATGCTTTTTAAATATTACAAACCCTTCAAACTCTCCAAAAACACATTTGCCCCTGCAAAATACTTAAATACTGCAATACTTTGTATGTTTGAGATCAGACATGAACAGCAGGTAAAGTTACATTCTACCAGCAAAAGCTTTATGAGGTTCTTATATAATAGCGCCACCTGCTGAGGAATGTCAGCACCTTCAGTTATACAATCTCAAGTATAAAAACATTTGTTCATTTTACAACATCTTATATTAACAGTGACAATGAATGGAAAAACTATGATAAATAATTGCAAACAACCTTAAATGTAAACTGTTTTTTTTTTATCAGCCATTTCACATTAAAATAATAAGTGCATAATATTTAAAGGAAAAAGATTATGACACAGTAGATCTTAAGAAATAAGTGCAGGTCAAACTTGTTGTAAAAACCCTGAAATGATCTCCTAATCATATTTTCACTGGACAGTATAAAATAAATAAATATAAAAATAAACATGGAAGATGACTGAAGACATGAACGGACAGCCTCTCTGAGATGTAGTGTCCTGGAGCTGAAAACGGATTGCTTTGCTGTCTGTCAGAGTGCCTCTAGTTTTATATCCACAGATTTTCTGATAAGGTTTTAATTTCCTTTCTGCACTCAATCCCTCCTGTGGTTGTCTCTGTGGGTTTCCTAATGTCTGACAGTAAAAGAAGGATGCAGAGATGTACTGTAGATGTACAGATCTTGTGGGTTCAGATTTTTGGGTTTCACCAGTTGGTTGGTGGCTGATTGGGCTCTGCGCTGCATGAATGGTCCAGTTCTGCACTGTCGCAGTCCGAGTCGTCGTACAGGCCCTAAGAGATCAAACAAGCACAAATTCTCTGAATTAGCATATTTGAGTCTTACTGGGTAATGTAGTCAAACATTAGCTGTTTTTACACAATCAAGTCTAATAGTTACATTTTCTGACATGGGATTCTGTTGAGGTAGTCAGTATCAGTGATTAGTATCAGTCAGTGTCTGAAACAGACAGAAGACAAAGTTGTCTCTGTCTAGAGCCGGTGTCAAACTCATTTTCATTTTAGGCTATATCAAGATCAATAATGTCCTCAAAGGGCCGGTTGTGGGAAATATATTGCTAAATCTAACCAATAACAAACTTAAAATATTAATAACTAACTGTATGAAACTTGATTAGTACTTCTTAAAGTTAAATAATATTGAAGACTTTTTCACATTAATGTAATCTGGCAGCAAACAGACTCATTCAATAAAGTAGAATATTATTGAAAAGCCCATTTATTTTAGAAACTTAATCATAAGTGAAACACATTATATGGATTAACTAAATAGATGAATGTTATAAATCCTTAATTTCAATTATGACTTAGCTAAAGAAAACGTGTCATTTAAAATTAGAATATTACATCAGACCAATAAAAAGTATTTTTAAAAACAGAAATGTGGCCTTAATGAAAAGTGCATTATTTTCAAAAGGTACATTCAATCTGATAAATGAGACTGATCAAGACATATTGTAATTCATTGAATATCACTTCTGATTAAAAACTGCTCTGATTGATAAACTAATACTTAAGAACACAACTATTACCTTGAAGGTTCTACTTATGTCTCCCTCTGGACTCTAGAGGACCACTTAAATACTTATGGGGGGCTGGTTTTGTGCCCGGACCTTGAGTTTGACACATGTGGTCTAGAGAAATGTAGAGAAGTTCTCACAGGGGAATTACGTTAACAACTTGTGGGACTGTGGTATATTTCCTGATTGGGTATGATCAACATATTGGGTATGGGAAACTTCTGTTATCGAAATTTAATATTACCAAACACATAACTAATGTCTTAATGTACAACTGTAATTAGAAAAATGTCCCAAATTTGAGTTTTTAGCAATACAGTATTATAAAAATTGTAAAATTCAAGTTATCTTGACATATATACGTATATGTTAACATGGGCTCCGGTCTTACTAGCTCTTTGATTAATTCCTTGGAGAGACCTGATCTCTGATTCTCCAAACACTAAAATACTCAAATTAACTCGATGTTGCTCTTGTTTAGATAAAGCGGAAATAATCCCTTTAGTTCGTATTTCTGACATACCTCACAGTTATGTTCACTCAAAGCGAGCTGCGTCTTGACTTGTCGTACTTCAGCTTCTCTCTCAGACAGTCCATCAGAGCCCAGCTGGCTCGGATCACAGGGGTCAGCTGGGATTTCTGAGCCCTGAGATAGCAAGTCGTCGCTTTTGTCATCCAGCCGCTCGTCCGTGTTGGTGCTGACTACGTCGGGTGTGCCACTGTGGGAGTGGTCGGTGGTGTTTCCCTCCTCGCCGTCTGACACTGATAGGTTTTCTAGGCTGAAGTTTGACAGCGACTGACATTTGGAGATGCTCACTGGCCGCCTGTGTAGAAATAGAACAGACATATCCAGAATTAGAAACATTAATTTATTGTTAGGAGACAGACAAGTGAAAGAGAGTTCCAGAAATAAATATACAATACAGTATGTGTAGCAAAAAAACATTATCATAATTTCAATCATTTTAAACAAAATGTTGGCTAACTGAAAAGTATGTCCATGTGTTGTACGGTATATGCACTTAATACTTAGTCAGGTGTCCTTATATGTTCTAAGACTAAAGCACTAATGTCCCAGCAAGATCTAGAGAAACATATCCATATCTTTAGCCGCATTGACTACTGCAACAGTTTCGTCACATGTCTGCCAAAAAAAAGTCAATCCTCCAGCTGCAGCTGATCCACAACGCTGCTGCTCGCATTCTCACTAAAACCAGGTAGATAGAGCACATAACTCCAGTTCTAAAATCTTTACACCGGCTCCCTATAGCTCAGAGAATGTACTTTAAAATATTTTTGGCAGTTTATAAATTACTGAATGGCTTAGGACCAAAATGCATTAATGATCTGTTGTTTGTCAAATTAACCTTCCAGACCATATAGGCCTTACTTGTTCTATTCTGCTCTGCATCCCCAATATCACAACCAAACAGGAAGAAGCAGGATTCAGTTTTATGCTCCAATAACCTAGAACAAACTTCCAGAAAGCTACAAAATTGTTGAAACACTGAGCTCCTTCAAATCAAGGCCAAAAACTCTTGCTTAGAGCTGCTTTTGATTAATAATAACTGGAACATTGATTAATTCTGTCTGGATTAAACCTTTTTATTACTTCTCTTCATTTTGCAACTATTCTGTAATGTTTTTATTTGTTTGTTTATTGTGTTGTGTTTTTTTCATATAAAGCACTCTCAAGTGTATTGCTTATTTGCTTTCATGTAGTAAAGTGTACATCTTCTTTTGCACACTTTTAGCACCGGCTGTCGTATTTTACTGGTAAGAAAAAGAAAAATGTTGCCATATATGTTTTTGACAATGTGACTACAATCCAGTTAGCTGGTTTTCAAATGTTTTTTGGTGTTATTATTTTTAAATAACATGTCTAATTAGCACAAAAGTATCTTGATTCGTCTAATGGTCAGCTCTAATGAGATGATACAGCCAACTGAGCAAAATTACAATTATGAAAATTACATTTCTAAATAATTTTTCAAGTCTTTATAACTCTCACCGTCTCCTGGGCAGCTCCACCTCACTGTCCACTTCTCCCTCCTCTTCCTCTGAAGAAAGGCCACGTCTCTGTGGAGAAAAGCATCATCAAGGACATATACAGTAGTTTAACATTATTCTGAATAATTTCATTGAAGATTTTTGAGCTTCCTCATGAGAAAATACATTTTTGAAAAGAGAAACAGAAAAAAACTGGAATATGAAAATTCAGGTTCTCTAAAAAAATCACTACCGATAATTCACAGAGATCAAACATTCAAATCTTTTAAGCCTGTTGCTTAAATTAACTTGCGGTTCTACATTCTGTGAACTAAAAACACTAAGATATTGACTTCTGCCAGTCACTGTAGTAAAACCACTTTACAGTGACAGCTGCATGCTTGCATGCACTTTTAAATAAAAAAAGAATCAGATTTGTAATCTGTTACTTTATTATTCTGAAGCATCTCCCTGCAGATTAGTTTCTGCTGTCTTTGTAAAAGTGATTGCAATGGGAGCAGCTAAAGCAGCGTTACCTGACTGCGTGTGACTGCCGCCCTGTACAGTAAGGCCGCAGGTGTGAGGCGGCGCTGACTTCTGGGTGAGCGTGTAATCACTGTCCCCTCCTCCTTGTCCTCCACTTCATGGGAGACCCGAGCATTCCCCAGAACAGACGCTCTTCCTGCAGCGGCCCCTCTCCCACACGGTGAATCTGGGCTGCTGGAGAATGGAATGGATGCTGCGTCTTCGCTGGGCGTGTCGCTCCGTGGGGGCGTCTCCACCAGGTCATCGCCCCCCACCCCCACATCTTGCCTGTCCCTTGGCCCCTCGGTTTCTCCGCTGTCTTCCAGCCCAGCAGAGGCGCTCTGACTGCCTGCTCTGTCCAATCCAGGCCTTAGCTGCCCCCTCCTGCGGACCTCTGCCTCCAGGGTGGTTGAAATGAGATCAGGGCTGGAGGAGGACATCTTCTTGAGCAGCAGGTCATGCTGGAGGCCCCTGATCGCCGCTGTGGGGTCCAGACGGTGCTTGCTGCTGGGAACGGATGAGGTGGCATTGATCATTGCTAGGGAGGAGGACAGAGTGGCTTTCAGCTGAGCCAGGTCACTGCTGCTGCCCTTGCCGGCCTTCCTGTAGCGGGGCTTTCCTCGACGAGAGCGGCCAGGGGAGGTGGAGCCTTTGTTGGGGATGGTGACCTGGGTCATAGATGAGTCCAGTTTGGGCAAGATGACTTCTGACTTCAGTAAATCTGGTCTGCAAACAGAAGAAACACACTATGTTTATAAAAAGCTTGTCTTTTTATAATAATTGCTTAAGAATTTCCTTATCAGCAAAACTTTTTTGGTTATGCATTAACTCCTACTTTGGGTATAAGACTGTGGAAATAGCAGAACTACTAATTTACTTCTTTTTAACGAATAAATAAAAAAATGTGAAAATATTATTTAATAGTTTTGAATTGATCTTGCAAACAATCATGCCTAAAAACCTTGCATTGATGTGCAAAAAAGAACCATGTCACCTCAAATTCTGCAAACCCAGTATGCTTACTGACTGATTTGGTATTACCACAGACATAATGAGCTTGAACAAACATTTGCACATCATGTCCCGGTATGGAAAACAGTGTGCTTTGCTGTTTCACCTCTTGCTGTGTGAAGGTAGTTTCTGCGGTACGTTGCGTTTCTTCATGAGCTTCTCCATGGAGTTGGAGGAGGCCGACTGTCTGGAGCTGTGGTGCTTGAAGCAGCTGGGGTATTTTTTGTCCAATGACTGCTCCCTCCTGGCATTCAGACATAAAGAACATCACTAGTTAGAATGAATACAGAAAGACACAAAAACAGTCTGGACTTTATGATAGGCAATGTCCCTTTAGTAACAAATTTGTAGCACAAAACATCTACAATTAGTAGCTCAGCCCATTCAATTCTCAGTTTTAGGGCAGGTTTATTTTTAAACAGAATGACCCCAATCACATATTTCTTTGATGTAAATGTTTTAAAAGCATATCAAGAAAAAAAATGAAGCAGCAACGTTTCATACTTGAGAAGCTCCTTCTCTTTGATCTCCAGCTGCAGCATGATAGCGTTAAGCTCCATGTAGAGATTATTGGCTCGCTCCAGTTTCCGCTCGTAGTGCTCCCGGATGTCCAGTGCATGTCTGCATGTAGAGGAAAGCTCAATAATGTCCAGACACATGCACTGTGCACAACAATTACTAAGATGATGGGAGCTATATTTAAATCTGAGGATACAGAATATGGACTTTCTAGATTACTTGAGATTGTTGTTTCTACTTTACAGTCCAAACCTTTAACTATAAAAATTATTCAAATAAAAAATAATATCCATACAGCTGAATAGAAATGCACACTAAAGTTGACAGCACAATTTTCTTTACAATTCTAACCTGAGTTCTTCTCTGCGTCGTTTGATGAGTTCCTCATCCAGTCTGTGAAGACATGTCCCCTCAGACTTAATCTTCTCAAAGTTATGTCTCACCTCGTCTCTCCACTCCGCCTGGAGAAACACAGAACAAAATACCGTCAGGAGAAAGTATTAATGACCCGGAGTGATTGCACACTTTGAAGTGTCAAACATCAAATTTGTCTATGTGCTGACGAGTCTTTGTTAGCAGGTTTTCACAATAAAGAGAGAAATAAGCCAAGAAAATGTTGAAAGACATAAGCATGTATGCAGCACAAGCATACGGTATGTGGTGAATGATGTAAAATCATACCAAATTAACAAATAAAAATAGATAATTGTAATGGTGATGTATATGTGGACACAGCAGGAAACCATTTATTCCTTTCATGCATGTTTTAAACTCCTTCACCTTTACAAACATGGTGTATTTTGTCAGTTCTCTCGTTTGCACTGCGATAATTAACTGTGACTCAAGTTCATGTTGGTAATATTAACATAAAAATGATACCAACACCACAAGACAACTTCTTTGCACCTTGATTTAGATGGAGAAATGCTTTCAATTTGCAGAGCAATTAGCTCTTTTTTTGTCACTGAAACCAAACCCATTAAGCTGTCAGATAAAAATCAATACCCAAAGAGCGAAACCAAACGTACACTGACGTGACGGGGATCTTAAAAGAAAAGAAAAGAAATGCGGCATGGGCATTTACTTGTATGCAGCAGAGCATGACAACTGTTATCTGATACCTGTCATATCAGAGAACTAATATGTAAGTCAGATTTATGAGCGCATGGAGGCACATGCATGTGTATTAGACTCGTGCACGAAATATGCTCTTCTTATTAACCTAATGGACTCTGTGCACACTCTTCTATGTCTCCAGTCCCCTCTTTTTTCCACTCTCTTTTCTCTGCTCTCTACCATTAAGGCAATCAATACACTCTGGCAGCAAATTCTTCTTTCTAATGTCACAAGAAAAATCCATTATGGGGCAGAGAGGAGGAAAAAACTGGGCAAGGATTCAACCGGGAGAAGGGGGCAGGGAGAAATAAAGGATCAAGGATAAGTGGAAAGAGTGATGGAGGTTTACGTTTTGCATGAAGAGATTCAACCAGATAAGATGAGTTATAAATAGATATCCACAAAGACATATTTTCCACACAATTATACCTCCATACCCCTCCTTACTCCATCTCTTTGGTCTAGCACATTTGTACTATGCCTCCATCCCCCACCTAGACACAGGTAGACACACAGCGTCCTTCCCCATCACACTCAATATGAAGAAAAGGTTCTTTCCTTGACCCGTGAACCGAAGCTTGAATAAAAGACCACAAATCAGCAGAAGCATGTGACACGGAAAGAAAAAGGGAGGAAAAAAAAGCAAGCAACAATAATGCAGTGTGATTGAAAGGACAGGTATTATTAGTGGGCTCCCTGGAGACCTGGGGCTCGGGTGCAGCTGTGTACTTGCCACTGCATATAGTTACTTCAGTGGACTGGAAAAAATGGTGGCAGCTTGTCAGCAAAATGAGAATTAGTGATGTTGCCAGGGGAGAGATACAGACCTCATGTGCACTTCACTAAATGGTCATTTATTTCTCAATCTGACTTAATGAATAGATTTTCTGTAAATAAATTTATGAAATGTATTTTATAAAGGCTGACTTAATCCTCCATCTCTGTCTGATTTTCCATTAACATAAATTGTCACACCAGTTTTTGGAGGAAATAAGTATTTAAGGATTTTTAAAAATATTTTTCTTTGTCTATTGCAACTAAATGTTTCAGATCAATTGAAATTTAATACTGGACAAAGATAACCTGAATAAATACAGACATACCTGATTGGGCGAGAGGCAGAGACAGCATTAATTTCTATTTACTTTGTGAAAAAAAGCTTCCAGAATGGTGTGAAAATAAAAAAGGCCAAGTTGTCAAATCATTCATCACCTGTGATTAACAACATTTTTGACTCAATTTCAGCAGCCAAACATACCTGACCTATATCTTATTAGGAGAAATCATCTCTTGAAAACTCCTTTTTGCATTTATTTAGATTGCATATTTTTGTGAAGCACTTGATTCTAGAACATTGAGTGACAAGAAAGCAAAAACTGAAAAAAAGGGAAATGAAATTACTTTTGGAGTATCCTGGGTGTCTCTTCTACACCCAGGATAGAAGAGACACCCCTCCTTACTCCATCTCTTTGGTCTAGCACATTTGTACTATGCCTCCATCCCCCACCTAGACACAGGTAGACACACAGCGTATGACTCTTCTGTTTTCTCATGCTACAATTATCTTACCTGAGACTGAAAATAAGTTTCTTGTGGAGTAGACAGTATGTCTGCAGAGGCAATGTCAAGATGTAGGAGGATTTGTCGAAATGAAGGTCTGTTTCTTGGCTTGCAGTTCCTGTAAAAAAGGTAAATTCAAATTTTACTACCCGCCTGCTTGAATGATTTTTTGATGTTTTTTTTTTTATCTCTTCATCTTCCTCACCAGCATTGTTTCAGGAGTAGCTTGAAGCTGTCTGGACAGCTATCGGGCACAGGCAGCTGCAGGCTGTTGTTTCCCACTCCCCAGATGATAGCGGAGGAGTCCACGTCCTTGTAGGGCACCTCCCCCGTCAGCATCTCCCACAGCACAACGCCAAATGACCTTCAAAAAATGGGACACAGCTTCTTTCAGACGCATTGAAGTTACTGATGTAGGCTGAACAGACGAAAGTAAACCAAAAAGGAGACTGTTTAAAATTTTTAGCAAAATCAAATTGTATGCTTTCTATTAATTTTAGAACAATAATATGTAACAGAATAATACAAACAACATTTTCAACTTTTTTAAGATTATAAAGATAGTAGACTCAAGTAGGCAAAACATATAGATATATCTTCACTTAGACTTATGTTTTAATGTAAGAACACAACAACAGGCCCATGGGGATGGTAACTAGAGAAATTGCTCTAAGTGACTCCTCCTGGTTTTCATGTGCGGTATCCAAGGTGCCAGTTGCATCACATGTAATAATGCATGTATATTTATAGCATCCCTTCAGCCCCACACTTATTATTCTTTTTGGTGTCACCCATGAAGAGAAGGCCATTAAGAACAGATGAGTGTAGTTTCTTTTTCTCAAGATTTGGATCAAAACTCAAAATTTGTTCTGACAGTTTTAATTACAGTGTATAAATGCACTTATATCATTATTGAAGCACAAAAAAATGTTATTTAAAAAGCAGCATAATTTGTTTAGACTATTTCATATCAAACAGATAAAATGTAAAATAACACTAATGTTTATTATCATTATTTTACTGTTACACTGAGTTCTGAAATTCTACAATCAGATTCCCTATAGAACTATGTTTGCTTTTTGACTGCATTTTTTGGATAGAAAAACAAAGTAAAAATACAAAAGGAATCACAAGACTGATATATAATACCATCTGTTTTATAGCCTTTGGCAACATCTTGGGGAAGCACCAGCTGTGGTTACTGCATGCACCGTTTTATCTGAAACAGGCCACGGCCATGACTTATGATTTGGAATAAATTTATCACTGTTCTAATTTAATTCTTAAAGAAAAAATACTGCGATTAAAATAGCAAGTAATTATGAATCAGTGTGAATCCCATGTACAATACATTTCTAAAGGTTAGGGCACCAACATCACTTCTATGGAGCAGGGAGACAGCAAAAGGAAATAGCTTTTCAGCCATAAAACACTGATATTTCCAGGAGCACACTTGGAGCCAAAGAGTTGGAGAATGGCTGACCAATGTTGTATTATACAAATATAGAATTTAAAAACACAGATGTTAATATTTTCCACATAAACAAATGCTTAATTCCAGAACATCCACTGCAAGATTTGGTTGTCCAAATATATCATATTTTATCTGGTACTTTTGAGGAAAATATCAAAATTAGATCCTTACATCACACATTATAATGTGTTGTTTGAGGCATGCTAAATATTTTCTTTTCTCCAATCCATTGCATTTGTGTTACTTACTTAGTGGCAATAAATACTTAAAGTTGTTCAACAGTATATTTGGGGTTTACTATTTTACTTTTAATTAAATAGTTCAATTCTAATTAATTAGTTGAATTTGATTACATTTTTTTTATTTTAATTAATTTATTGCATTTCCCTCACTGCTCCTCTGTATTAATGCAACAAAAACAAAATGTGTTCAACATCTGACAAAGCTTAACCTTTCTTAGTCATTTTGTGCTATGGATGAATTTCAAGTGATTTAAATAGGTTTAAGCAAAAATGTACACGACACACACAGGCTTTGCTTTCTTTTTGCATCAAAAGCTTTTTAATCCCATTTTCACTTCCCAGCTAATGCACTGCTGGCCGAGGGCCAACCCATCCAAAGGCTTGGAAGGTTATTCCAGCCTCTCCTGAGCACTGCAGCATCTGGCAGATCAATTATTAAATTAGCTGGCGTTCCTTTCAGGATGGAGAGGAAGACTGATGGAGGGATTGTAGTAAAGGAGAAAAAGGGAGGTAGAAAATGTAGCAAGCTGGGGGGATCAAAGCTTAGCATAGGGCAACCCATCAGATACGGCAGAGACCCTATAGAGTTTCATGTAATGAGATATTATACATCATATTGAATAGATTTTCTAGAAATAGGATCCTTTGCGCTGCACTGTGGTAGACTACAGCTAATGAGATTCTATGCTGATTTGGTGGCTGAAAAGACAAATCATCTGGGAAATTTTTTAAGGGCTCACAAAGGGGAAAAGCACAGTTCAAGAGGGTCATGACACCTACCAAATATCCACCTTCTCTGAAACGGGTTCATTGCGGATGACCTCAGGAGCCATCCAGGCCACAGTCCCAGCAAAAGACATCTTCGTGCTCTTGTCATTAAGCTCCTTGGAGGTTCCAAAATCTGAGATCTTCACTGCATCGTCATAGGTGATGAGCATGCTGGAACACAATACTTATGTTTAATTAAAACCAACTAAATCACACATTCAAACATTGAATTAACATGATCATTTCTGAGTTTGAATATTTTTTCAAATAGTTTTCTGCCTTTACTGCATTTTGACAACTAAATATTGAGCTTTTATGTATGATCATGGTACTTTTTCACATTCAAATTACACTGTTACTGTCAAACAACTTTTTATTTTTTAAAAACAAACTCACTTAGGTGACTTGAGGTCTCTGTGGATGATCTTGTGGAGATGAAGGTAGTTCATTCCCCCGGCGATGCCCATGGCCCAGTCCATGAGCAGGGATGGAGTGATCTTTCTGCCTGCTCTCAGGACTTCGTACAGCTGTCCTTGAGCACAGTACTCCATAATGATGCAGTAACAAGGAGCCTGAGTACAAATACCTCTGAAAAAGTAGAACAAAAGTGGTTGTTAAAGACAATGTCTGTGTTAAAACTGAATTAGTTATGCTCCCATCGTGTAGACACCTAGAGCAAGTAAACAATACAAGAAAGAAATACTTATGTAAGTGATATGCTTTATATATTCTAAATAAATATACTGTCTGGTATATAACACTGGATTTACAAAGCTCTCATGTTGAGTCCCCCAGGGTTCTGTTCCAGGATGTAATTAAAAATCATCTGATAATTTTAGAAGTTTGCCTTTTCTGGTTCTAAAAAAACACAAAATCATGTCAACCTACTTGAAAGTGATTATGTTGGGATGCTTGAGCTTCCTCAGGTGCTTGATATCAGTCTCTTTGATGTTTCGTACTTTTTTCACAGCCACCTCCTGTCCGTGGAGTTTCCCCAGAAAAACAGCCCCCTGGGCTCCGCTGCCCACCCACTGTAGGTCCGAAATCTCCTCAAACGGGACTTCCCACTCCTCTGAAGCAACAGAAAGATAAAGCAAAAGTGCTCAGTGAGTTTACCTGGTCAGGTAGCAGCATGTAAGCTAAAATTACGACATGATCATTGTATTGACCTCCACTGACTACATAACAGAGATACTTGAATGATGAAACACTGAAGCAACACCGTGTCTGTGAATCCTCGTTCTATTCTTAGTGACTCTTAATGTAGTTTAATAAGGTCAAGAAGATCTTACACTGTTGGTCAGAGTTTAGTAATACTCAATCTTTCTTCAAAGCAACATTGCTTTGACATTTAGAAATCTAAACGTCTATGTCAGTGCCATATCAGTGGGAAGAAAAAGTACCAAATGCAGAAGCCTTCTGTTCACTAAATATATTTATAACATGACAAGAGATTTGCTCCAGATATTGTCAGCGACATACTGTACATAATCCACATGTGCAAAGAAACAAATGCGCAAGTCCATAAATTATGTGCCATAAATGTTAATGGCACACAAAGCAAGTGCTGAACACACATTGCTAATCTAAATGACAGCCTGCCAAAAGGTTTCTCATTGTTAAAGTATCACACAAGGAAAGTCAGTTTTATTTGTTTTGTAACATTCACACACAAGGGAATTCAAAGCGCTTCAGATATAAACAAAGAAACACTGACAGGACAAAAACTAGACCAATTGCATAAGCAGGAAATACACAAGCATGAGATTCATAAAGGTCTGGTGAGAATCGGTCAAATATAAACTCCCTGAAAATGGCATTGCACATCATATCAAATAAACCAACAGCGTCTTGGAGATGGGAACATTATGGGGTGGGAGTGATTTTTAGAATGTCTCTGGCAGGCTTCATACAAATGAATAAAGGAAAAATGAATAAATTAGTGAGTTGATGCGAATCTGATGTAAAATAGGGGTGGATTTACAAAAAGACATTGAAGCTCACACACAGCCAAGGCAACTCTCAGATTGTGTCAGAGTAAAAGAAAATGCTGCAAGAAAGACTTTATTCTATATAAAAATCCATTTTTATATAGAATAAAAATGTATTCTATATAAAGATCTGGAAATCAGATCTTTATACTGTATAGATCTTCTATGCATCAGAGTGCATAGAAGAACCTTCAAGATTTGAAGAGTGGTACTAAAACCACACGTGTAATGGTTCAGCACTTATTTCCCTGTCATTCCACTTCATTATTAAACTTAATTTGTGACCCAACTTGATTTGATTTATTTGTGTGGCTTGGTGTGACTTTCATTTCAGTCCTCCCATTACAATAGTATGTAATGTCTGATCATTATTAGCATCATAATTAGCACAATCGTGCGATTCTGTATCACACAGTAAAAGAGATAAATAAATAATAATAATAATAATAATAAATACAGAGGCTGAAAATTAAGGCAAATTTTGATTTAAAAAATACCTCGATGGAGTGAAGCTTGTAAAAACTACAACTAAACAACATTTGACCTCAACTGATATCTTCATGCACTTCCTAACCTGTGACTCGGGTGTGCGAGTAGGCCGACAGACAGAGAAGCTCTAATCTCCTGTGGGTAATTCTCCCTCAGCCTCTTAAATCCTGCTTAGTGCCATTGTGGGGCTGACGCGAAACAGGGGTCCGACAACTCAGAAGGGGTTTGGAGGAAGGAGAGGATTTGAGAGGCTAATGGCTGGTTGTAGGGTGAATAGAGAGGTGGAGAAGTATTACTGGTGTTGGTAAGTAAGGAGACAGTTAGCAGGAAAGGGGGAATTCCCCACGGTACTGCAGGGGTCTGTGCTAATATACGGAAGACATACAACCCGTTCGCTCTGCTGCTGTTCTTAACCCGGGGAGAACAGCAGCAGAGTGAGCTGTCCTGAGACACATTTATCATATTAATGAGGATGATATGAATGATTAATGCCCAGCAGTGATCGATAGAGTGCTCCGCCTCTAATGAGGGTCTCAGATTTTTTTTGTAGTAAAGACATCAGTCTGGATCTGACACGGTTCCAAATCAGCTTGGCTTTGATTTGGTACTCCTCCATCTCTATGATCAGTAAAACGAATATAGGGTTGGGCTTAAAAATTTTATCACAATATTTTGTGTTACTGTTGTGATGATGACACAACTATTTATTAGTCCTTTTTAAGGTAACTGTATGGCTGTGACTGCATAGCACAGCAATCATAGCCCCACAAACACAAATACTGCTCTTGAAAAACATTCCCATTTGTAATAAACTTCTTTACGACTCCAGTCTCATAAAAAGTGTGATTCAACTGCTGCTCACAGTTATTGTATTTAATTATATATCTTAAATGTATTGATATTAATTGATACTCTCATTGAGCAGACAGTGGAGAAAATAGCAAAATTAATAGTCCCAACAATACGGACAGTTTTGGGATCATTAATTGAAATTCAATGAAACACAATGAATCAAAATTCATATCATGATAAGAAATGTATCACAATAAATGATAAATGATAAGCGATAAACGATACAATAAATGCCCACCCCTGAGAGGATTCATATTTTTTCTAATTTTCATTACAAAATGCAATAAGGACTTGTTACAAGTTGGGAAGCGGTTCAGTTGTATAAGCTACACTTTATTGTACAGAAGGGGAGAGCATCGAAGTGCAGATGGGCTGGGAGCAATAACAGAGGGATGAAAAGGAGAGACAATGAGAGACAGAAGGAGGGGAGATGAGGGGAGACACTGGAGTCAATGGGTGATAAAACATTAGAAGGCAATACAGTCAGGGAGAAGTGTGAAGGTGCCAGCTTCATCTCTGATGTGAGGTGCAATATTTTTCTATCACATTCTGCATGTTATCTAACTTAAAATGCTAATATCAGTGTTTCTGCTTGCAAATGAGTTTCTCTGTGTGCGTGCATCTGTCCTCGTGCGTGCGTGTCAGGTTTGCGTTAATAGAGATGAGAGGTGCGGGGTCAGAGCGTGGCCATGCATAATTCATGAGGCAGATTTGGCAGAGGAGTCTCTGGGGAGTCCTGTGCTTTTGTAGTGGCTGCAGACATAAACAACACAGCGTCACGGGGAGAAGGTTTCACTGAGGGGGTGAGTGGTGCTAGAGGGAGGTGGGCACGAGCAGGCAAATGGATGGGATGGGATGGTGGGGGGTTTTGGGGGTATCAGGGGAGAATAAGCACACTGCAGCTTTGATAGAGTCTCCTGATCTAGATGCATCTCACTCCTGTCAGGGAGAGTGTTTATTTACAACATGGCCTTTGTGGGAGTCATTTTTCTACCCACTGCTTAATGTAATTAAACTGGGAGATAAGATCATTTAATTAGCATATCAAAGCTTAACTGGAAAATTTAATTGGGGAAAGTGACTGCTTTCATAGTCAGAATTAAAGCCACCATTGACCCTGAAGTTTATAGAAGCAAGTTCACTTTACATAGAAACAGACTTACCGTCCAGAACGTGTTTGTGCTCTGTAGAGTAAGCTTTGCCAATCATAGTCCAGACAGGCCGCAGGCACCCAAACAGCCCCTCCAGAAACCCTCCCCCTCCCGTGGACTGGCACTGCAACCTGGCGTCGTCCGCCTGGCTCCTGACCACAGGGCGGTCCGGATCCTGTCCCTCTCCCTCTGTCCTTCCACTGCTCCCCTCATGCTCGTGGAGTTTCAGCACACTGTTGGCAAAGTGCTCCTGTTGTTCTTCGCCAGGTGTCTGATTGTGCCCGGGAGTCTTCCCCTCTCTTCCTCCTCCTCCCCCAGGCTCCATAGCAGCCCCGGTGTCTATGGAGAGGACGTTCCGGAGTACGCACTGGGTCGGGGTCAGGTCCATTTCTGGAGTGCAGGGAGTCTCGGCATCGAGCCGGCGAAAGGATGGCGGGTCAGAGATGGGTGTGTTGAAGCCAGACAGGGAGGGGGAGGAGGCACGGGGTTCATGAACGAGCGCCATCAAAAAGACCGGAGCAATGGAAGCTTTAAAGAGACCAAAAATATAGAAATAAACATTACAAAATGAGATAAAATGAATTGTACTTCCAGTGGGCCTGATATGATTACTAAACTATCATAAACTGCAAAAAAATAATTTCAAAGTTTCTCTTCCTGCCAAGATCAGGAACTTCATACATCAGAAACTGTATGAAACATACACAGATTAAATATGACAACACAAAACGTCTCACATTTCTCACACTAAACAGGTAAAAATCTGTCAAACACAGGAAGAAAGAGAGAATTATCTCTCTTCTTCAATTATGTCAATCAAACTGAGTTATAACATTCAGACATGGAGAAATTGCTTAACACATTAGATATGTTAAATGCTTCAAAATGAATTCAGTTTCTACAACTGTACATTTCACAATGAAATTTTGAGAAAAAGCCAACCTGTAATTCATTTATTCACGAGGGGAACTTCTAATTAGTTATAAAATACTTTCTGTTTGCCATTAGGTTGAAAAGGACTCATGATTTTTATGATGAGTCCTTGGGAGAAGAGGCATCGCTGCCTCTTCTCCCACCTCCGCTGCCTCTCTGAACAGGTAACTGTGCCTCTAGTTACCTGTTCTTTATTATTCTGTACACTAGGTAAGGATTATTCTATTCTATTCTACTGAGGATTTAAAGAAATCTAAAAACGTTGTTAGAAAACTCGAGGGACATCTTGAGGCACACTGCAATACTATCTGCATACCAAATTTGGGAGTGATGCCAGCAAAATCCTTTTTTGCCTTAATATTACAAACATAAATGTTGTTAAATAGTATTGGGAC
Organism: Xiphophorus couchianus; assembly: GCF_001444195.1. Lineage (NCBI taxonomy): Eukaryota > Metazoa > Chordata > Actinopteri > Cyprinodontiformes > Poeciliidae > Xiphophorus > Xiphophorus couchianus. Next base: position 11,102,329 of record NC_040247.1, read on the forward strand.
ATGTACTGGAAGTCTGTGATCCAGTCAGATGAGACTAAGATCTGATGGGAAACACTTCAGGTGGGTTTGGAATAACATAAAGAATGAATATCTGGAAAAGTATCTTATGTAAAGTACAGCGGAGGATTTTTGATGGTAAGGGCCTGTTTATTTCTCTCTTCCAAATGCCCTGCAAGTTTAGTTAGAGTGGATGATATCAGGAGTGGCAACAAATTTATCAGCATGTGTTGGTCATAGTTTACCCAATGAAAGATGTGACAACAGGTTCAGGTAATAAAGAACAAAATGGCATCTGTCTGCCCCATAATCTGATGGCGCCTCTGTGACCAGGAGCACAATAAATAAACAAAAATACCTATTTTTTAACTGAACTGACAACTGTTTGCCCCCAACATCATAGCAAACACAACAGTTGGTTGTTTACATAAAGCAGAATCACTTGTGTATTGAAATGATAAGAATAGTTCATTGAATTCAGCCCGCTTCTTCAAAGCTCTAGGTATCTCCAAGGACAACGGCGCCTGCACGCTAAACAAGGAAAGGAAATTTATTATTTCTTGTGAGAGGCTTTTGAAGCGTTTCCAAGCTGGAAGGGCTTTCACCGATGAAGAGGGCAAAGAGGAAACAGATTTTACCAGTTTGGCTAATTAATTACACCAACTAAAATCCATGACAGTTTGCTGTGTATTAAAACAAAGAATCAATATTGTTTTAGGGAACACCAAACCTGGAGAAGATCAGTTTCTATATCAGAGGCAGTTGATTCTTTATTCTTTATGTGTGCACTTAAAGAAAGTGCACACATTTATTTTTCAACATAAAATTCAGAATTCCTTTTTTTTTTTTTTTTTTTTTTTTTACAATATAGTAAAAGATTAAGTCTATTAGTCATGTGTGATAGTATAATGCACCTTGTATCTGATGCATAAGCTATCAGCAGGCTGTCTGCATCCCATAGCTGCAATTATCATTCTTAATTCCTATATTAGTCATACAGATGGTACAGAGCCAATACGAATCTGACTGCAAGAATCATTAACCCAGAGAAACTAAAAAAATAGAATCATCCTAATTATAATTTTCTGCGCCAGCAGAAACCCCAGAAGTCAGACACATCTGTTGTAACACATCATTCACATCAGACTGATCCTGCTTCTTAACAGTCCTGCTTTACTGGGGTGATGGAGGTATCAGCTGCTGGAGCTGCAGGAGGAAAAGGAGGAGGAGGAGGCTGCGCTCTGTTACAGGCCACTGCATCCAGGATGTTTCCGAAGCGCATCGCTGCCTCTTCTCCCACCTCCGCTGCCTCTCTGAAGATGCGCTGACAGCATCAAATAAAAACACAATCTGACTCTAATATACCAACAATAAAGAAAGACGCCTGTTTCTGTCCTCTCTTTTCTTCTGTGTTTGCAAAGGAACGGTTCCTACCTCAGTGCGGAAAATAGGACTCCATCGCTGTTGATTGCATGTCTGTTCCTCGATAGTTTAGGCTCGTATTTTAAATAATAACCATCTAAAAGGAAGCAAATTCTTCCGTTCTTTGGTTTCCTCCTCCTCTGCATCCAGAGCACCTTCACAGCTGCGGTTAAATCCAGTAAACGGTAAATAGAGTAAAACCAAATGTTTCCCTGCTTCCTATTTCTCCTCCTCCTTCTTTTCCATCACCTTCTGAGGACGCAAACTGCGCACTCTCAAGAATTTATACCACGGCCTCATATAGTAAACACGACTGATATAGAAACGAGGAGAGAGAGAGGGAGAGGGTGAGAGATGGTAGGGAAGGAGGGATGCAGGGCTCCTCCAATCAGAGGAGAGCTGCGCTGTGACGTGTTGAGCCCGGTGAGACACGGGACCAGTGCAGGTACTGTATTTTCTGGCTACAGAGGGATTTGTGCATGAGTGAGACCTCACAGTGAAACAGGGAGGAGGAGGTCAGCCGGTATGTGAGGTGATCAAAATGATGTCATTCCCAAGGCATGCAGCATTTGACTGGACAGCACCATCTAAATCCCTTCAAACCCTATTAACGCCCTGTGTATGGAGGGCGCTTTAATTGCCGCATAATCTGCCAGCTCCGTCTGCCACAGCCTGGAGATGAAGAGCAGGTTTTCCATTATTATCATCTCCAATCGGATGGCACATGAGAGGGGCCTTCCCATTGTTGTGATCAGTTTCTTTGAACAATGTGAATCAGTAGAAATGATTCACCAGATAAAATATAAGAAACAATTGGTCATCCAACACAAATCTTCTTTTTTTTTTTTTTTTTTTTTTTAGCAGTTTTTAGCCAGTTCCCTTCTGTTTCTACTTTGGACAGCTTTTGATAGACATCTAGAAAACCTGGAGTTCTGGAGATACTTTGATACGCTAATCATCACAATTTAGACCCTGTAAAGTCTGCTCAGATCAACTGACCCCTGCTTTTAAAACATAACTTTCACCTAAAGTAGTCATAATGTTATGCTGTAGATGCCGTAAAAACTAAACCTATGCACGTAAATCTAGACATGTAGACATGTAAAATAAAATTATACAATAAACTGATAAAAAAAAAAAAATTAAACTTAGTCAAACATACAAACACAGGACTGTAGCAAAACATCGCTTTTGTATGAATCTTCATATTTTAGTTATTTGTAAAATTATTTTATGTGCAGCATAAAAAGAGAAAAGAACTCAAAAGTCAGGAAACTCCTGCATGTGCCTCATGACTTCTGCATGAAATCAGAGCAAAATCTGATGAAACCTATTCAACATTTCATGAACAATTGGGATATACCATATTTAACTCTGGATGACTGCAGAGACTAAACAGTTGCAGCTCCATGACCCTTTTTTGAGAGCTAAATCCAAATCCAACCCTTATCTCCCAGATTAAGCCCACGTTGGGCTTAAACCCATAATGATGACCTCATCGTGTTGGTTGTAGACAGTGGGGGAAACCTCGACTAATGCACATAGCAACTGTAACAGAAGTTCACAAAAACAAGCAGTGAAAGCCTCACTATTCTCTCCACTTGTGCTGGGGATTACAAAAACACAAGGACAGATTTAAGTAGTTCTCCTTCCCTTTATGTTAAACCGCATCTTGGTATCTTGAATCTTAAAATCTTAAAAGTATGACACAATAAATCAAAGTAAGTTTTTCTGTTGTTTTTCAAGGTAGAAAAGTAATTTTATCTAATCTATCTTATTTTTAGTCGTGTTTCACTTTTCTGACACACAAAGGGTTTTTGGATACATGCCAGATTATGACAACTTACTCCTGAAAATAGAAGCAGTTCCTTCTGTCAAAAACCTTTTAGTTTCTGTGAAGAACTTTTTGGTTGCTGTCATTCCCTGTTATATTTTAGCTAATGATTTCACAGTTTTCTAATCACATTTTTTTTACTAAGTGCTAACAAGAAAAAAAGGGAGTAAAATTAAACTGTCGACCTGAACATTGCCAGACAATTATCTGTGGTTACTATGGAAAGCTACAGGCAGACTGATCTCCATAGTGCTTTTAAAACAGTGTGTATGGTGCTGGTCTATCTGGCCTCCAAGTTATTTAGATAAATTTTCCCCTGACTTCCAACTCCCGACTGGATAAATCACCACATAAATCTTTGCCTTTGAACTCACCTTTGAGCTGGAAACTTTATTGCTGATTTAGTTTTAAATCGCCTCTGTTGCACATTAAGCATAATCCACATGAAATGTCATCACTTTTTGAGCTGCACTTTTGGCCCCCCTGTCTTTCATGGTCTTGTATCTTTTCAATAACTTCTCCAATGAACATGTCTATTGGAACTAGAACCTCAAACACAATTGTAACATTGCAAAAATGAGGATATATAGTAAGATTTTTACATGGAAAAAAAGGAGCAAAAATAAACATTTTTTTTGTAATCATTTCAAATGTATCCATCCAATGGGAGACAGAAAGCAAAACAAAATTATACAGAACTATTTTGTTTTTGTCCAGACACAGACGGCACACATGTATAGAAGCATTTTCTATTAAACAATAGTCAAACATCAAGGCAGAAGCATTTAAAACTGTCTGCACAAATTAATAGGGCAGCTTAGCTTCACACTCTGAATCTTTAGTTTAGCAGTTTTTCATCTTAAATTCTCATATTAACAGTTTAGGAGTCAAGGCTTAAAACTGGATTCATAAAAGTTGCATGATGTATTTAATGTAACATGAAAAAGAAAAAGTAAAAAAGAACAGCTTCCTATTCTGTGATTCCTGGTCCTACTCTGTCTTAAGGCAATCTAAACCGAGAAGCATCCTCTATGTATATTTTTAATCTTTTTTAATCTCCTCTTGTGAAAATGTTCCTCATAATTTATTTATTGGGGTTCAGTTAGTGAAAAAGTTTTATCTGTGTTCAGGCTTTGAGGATCATTACTGCTTCTGATGTTGAGAGCAGCTTATGTTGTTATTGTGGGGAACTTTATGAGAAACAGACACTGAATATGAAACCTGCAGGATATCAAAACAGAAGAATAAAAAAGACCCACTACACAAAGACACACACTTTTAACAATATTGGAAAGTAATATTTTGATATCACATGCTCAGCTGATAGCAAAATCAGCTGGACAACTGATGGGATTCTTTCATTTAAAGCTAAATGAACTATTGTGAGACCTTTAGTGGAACTACAGAACTCTGTGGCATCTAGCCAAATAACTGATGTAAAATGCTGCATTGCTTGGCAACATGAATCATTATCTGTAGGAGGGAATTAACAGACGTCTGCAGTGGAAAATGTAGAGAGGAATGTCACGTAGATACCTCGGATTGTTAGAGTACAGTATGTGGTGTAAGAACAAGCGCCAAGTGGACACAGATTGTCCCAGTGTGGATGTGGGAGGGAAGATGGCAGAGGAGAGGTGTGCTCACATGTTTGCATGGGGTTGGATTTAGACTAGAGAATGAGGGGGAGGGCAGATTCTGTCTCTTTGAAGTTTTGAGCCTATTTATGGGTTCTCATTAAGAGCCTCTTGTGTTACTCATCGTCACTTTCACTCATACAGAGCTGAATAGGTGGCCAATCATCAAATCCACTTACCTTAATTCCTAACAGGAATGTAAACAAAGAGGGAAATGATAAGCAGAACCCTCATGTTCACAACTAACAGTAGACTAACATCAGATTTCTAATTCAAAAAGAAATCTGATGTATTTGGATGTTTATAATGGAATCATATGGAAATGTGCATTACAGTGTGACACCAGCCAATGCTATCATCATTCAGGTTGCCCCAAATAATGTGCTTCATATCATTCAGTGTTGGGATTCATTAAGTCTGGCGCCAACGAGTATTGGTGGGAGGGTAGGAGGATGTTATGGGCGAGGGGGGTGGGAGGATTCTCCATTTCAGCAGGATGACCTCACCTCCCTGTCTGCAGCTCAGGAAGAAGACTTTTCATTCATGAAGTTCACCCATTCACACATAGGCCAAGCCTTGTCTGCAGAGGATGCTGAGGAGGCGGCCGTGCCAATGAGGCAACTTTCAGGTGAGATCACCCCCGGATGTTAAGCTTCCTCCCTGTTTTTAAAAACAATGTAAAACAGTGAGTGCTATATTCCATTACAACATTTTGATTGCAGTCCAGCACCACACCTTTACATGCAGCATGAAGATGTTAATGAAAACTGATGAGGATCTCTTTACACACTCAACAACTGTGTATTAATTTTGACCACCTGGAAGACACCAGAATCAAATTCAACCAGAAGAGTAAGTTCTGTTAATTATAGAGCAGAAACTTTTAGAATTTGACAATCATCAACTGAGAAAAAAGACCAGAAAGAGCATTTTAGTCAACTTTTGTGGATTTCATGCATACTGTTAGAGATAAGATTGTTACACACAAAAACATTTTGATTTATAGAGCATACAAAAGTCTTTACAAAGTAAAAGCTTTTCAGCAGAGAGTACAATTGGTTTATTTTTTTCATAGGTTTAATAGTAGAACAAATTGCTAAATTGTCTTCTGCATAAAATGTTGCAAGTCCTATTTGTGTAATGGTGTCATTATTCTTTGTAATGTAATGTCTTTTTACAAAAAGCCAAACCTTCTGTTTCAGAAAACGAAAATATGATTTTCTGTGCCAACAAATCCCCACAGCAAAAAAAGAAAAAGAAAAGTGTTCATTGAAACGTTAGCTGGAGATAGGCACCAGCACCCCTCCTGATCTATCTATCTCTATCTGTCTGTCTGTCTGTCTGTCTGTCTATCTATCTATCTATCTATCTATCTATCTATCTATCTATCTATCTATCTATCTATCTATCTATCTATCCAGACAGACAGACAGACAGACAGACAGACAGACAGACAGACAGACAGACAGACAGACAGACAGACAGACAGACAGACAGACAGACAGATAGATAGATAGATAGATAGATAGATAGATAGATAGATAGATAGATAGATAGATAGATAGATAGATAGATAGATAGATAGATAGATAGATAGATATTACATAGCAGGACACGTGACAAAATAGCTACATTCCTGTACTTTTGGACCACTGTAAAAAGAAGATTTTAAATTTGGAGGACTATGATTACAAAACACTGAGACAGAACCTTGGAAGACTGAGTAGCTGTCACCAAAGACTCACAATGGAATCCTGACTTTACATTGGAGAACCATTGATTTGAAGGAATCAAAATTTTGACATTCCGGTGTTTTTAGAGCAGAACAGTCCATGCAACTCTCACACCATCATTTGGTTTGGCTTACATTCATTCCTGCACTTTTGAATGAAAACTAAATGGACAATCTCATCCACCTACTTTAGCTGCTTGCTTGGAGTGATATTAGGAGATTATGCCTGCTGCTACACTTACACAGAGTATTTCTTAGCTTTAAATTAAACATATGCCTGTAAATCACATGAGAATTCATTTTCCCCATTTTGGTTCTCTTTGTTTCTCTGGTGTGCTAAATGGTCTGTTTGGTTGTGACACGTTTCTCTTGCAAGACGGAGTAGAGTTTTATTAATTAGTCCGATGAGTTTTCACACACGCCCATACGAAACAGACAATTTGAGAATTGGTTCATTTAAAGTGATCACAGCTTTATAATGATTTGAGTTTGACATTGGTCCCCAACAATAGCTTTGTAAATTATTTGACTCTTCAAATAAAAGTCTTGGATAAAGTGAGTTACAATAACATTTAATTTCCCTTTGGAGTGAATAAAGTATTTTAATTGCATTTTAACGAAAAAGAACATCTTTGGAGTTGGTGTTTTCATATAAAATATTGTAACTTCTACTCATGTTACTATGTGCAAACTGTTAAAATAAAGTAGTGAAAACGTTCTTAGAATTTTAATGAAAACAGCTTTAAGAGTTCCACCTAAAAACACCTAAACCCATGCCATCATGGCACAAAATATGACAATGCAGCACTCAGATGTTGCTGTGTTCTCACAAAGAGATTAGGGAAGTGTTTGATTTTCCTCAGAAACAGGGATGGGATCGGGCGGCCTGCAGCGGCTCGGTCAGGAGAGGGTTAAAAACAGTAAAGGCGGAGGCTGGAGAAGCCTTCCTAAAAGTCACGTGCTCTGTGCCAGGAAGAAGGGGAAGAAGCACCAAGAGAGCGAATGGATGGATGGGTGATGGAGATGAGCGGGGGAGGAGTCTGGACCATGTTGCCGTAGAAACTGAATCCTCAGTTGGCCGGTGTGAAGTCAGAGGCGTAATATTAGGTGGTGACTGCACTTCGATGCAGGGGGTGCTGTGAGGTGGGTGGGATGGTGATGGTGGGGAGCAGCAGTGGTGACTCACTCTGGAGAACATGCTCTGCATTCTAATGGAGGTAGAAGCTGTCCTCAAATACCTCCATCAGCTACATCACCTTCAATCTTCAGCCCCTTCCCCTGTGCAAAATGTCCCCTAGCTGATCCCCATCCTGATCCTTTCTTCTTTTGAGCACATAATTAAGTCATTATGACAGTGAAGGAACCGTTAGTTTGAGTTTTGATAGCTTTTTTGCTCACGCTGCTGAAGGGGATCTAATAGAGGGAACCAAATGCTTAGACAGGCAAGTAAACAGCAACCATGTAATTGGTGGTGGTATAATTGCACAGTATGGGTAGCAATTAAAGGAATAATATGTGTAAACCATGCTCAAGATTATCATTGGATTAACTACACTTCCCAAATACCCTTTGAGTGTGAAACCTCACCAGCTGGTAGGGAGGAGGTGTTGGTAATTATCCTGACCATATTTATGCAGTTTTTTGTGCATGTCTGTGTTTAGAAATGGGGGTCTTTTAATTTTAGCTTCAGGGAAACTGGTTTGTATCTCATTAATGTTTTGTGGAAAAACAGTCGACAAATGTACTTTTTTCCCTGAAGGTTTAAGATGAGAAACAATTATCTTCAATGATAAACAGCTTGTTAACTATGAAAGAAAAGCCTCAAGGATGATAATTGATTTGAACAGGCAAGATACTTATAAGCCTGGAATATGTTGTATACATGGAATAACCAATTTAAGTTAATAAACTAAAAAATAAAATAAAATTTCATTTCACTTTTGAATTTATGGTAACTGAGTGATATTTACATGTGTCTTAAAATAATTACATTAAGACATTTTCAGAAATGTTAGTCAACATTCTAAAAAATACCAAATCTATGCTCTTTGCTGTTTTATTTAGTAGTCACAACAACTAAACCTGTACTGTTGACATCGGGGGCGGTGACGTTCCCTCGCCTGACTGCAAATAATTGACTTTACATCGAGCAATGCTCTGCTCTTCCTTTTAAGGAAACATGCTGTACTGTGGGTTCATTTCCCATCATTGCTGTGTAAAACTGGAAGCAGCAGGGAGGGAGGCTGAAAAAAAAAAAAATCCCAAGCACGATGACGTTCCTTTGGTCTCCACCCACAAATCAATCTCACGGTCTGACCAAAGCCAATGAAAAACAGGCTGGCTTATTGGAGATGTAGGAAGTGCTGCAGCTGTGGGGAGACGTTCCCTCCAAGTTTGTGTATGTCTTCTTGCTAGTGACAATGACTCGCGTGACTTTTGGGAAGAGGTAGTGGCTGCTGTGCCTCCTGCAGTGAAGCAGAAAAACCCTGGACATCCCCTGAATATTTCATTTTAGATTCTCATGGATTCTTTGTAACTTTATAACTGATGTTTGGAGTTTCTGATCCCAAGAAGTAACTTTAATCTCCTGTTATCATTTTGTGAGGACTAACTGGATCTAGCATGGATCTTTTTGGTTTGTACCTAACAGTCGATAACAAACAGTAAAACCAAATAACTGTCATACACTAAGGGTTGTCATTGTATTGGAAAAATTTGTAAAGGTTCTCATCCATTGCATAATTTTGACAATTCTTCAACAACAAAAATATCTAAATAAATTACTGTCACAATCTTTCAGGTATTGCCAATATGCTCCTCTTGATCTGAAGAAATATTAGCATAATGGATCAGCGTCTTAGGAGTCCCAAATGAATCTGATAGAGAATTTGTGAAGACAGATAAAGATTAGGGTGATGGAAAGAACAACTTCCAACCTCAAAGCCCTGTGGCTCAGAATAAAGGATGAGTTGTCAGAAATAGTAGTAGAAACATATAAAAAGCCAATCAGCAACCATTGCATGCAATTAAGGAGACCTCCTGAAGTTTTTCCAAGTCTACCTCCCATGAATTGGAAAATAGGAATATATGTCTGCAGTGACTGATCACAACATTTTATTCATTTATCTAACTCTCCTACTATTGAAACAAGTCAAAGTAATTACTAAAGAACATCTTCGGGACTTCAAAGTGTTTTCTTTGATCGGTATTTGAGGGATCTACTGCCTTTCTGCTTGGTAGAGAAATGTTTTAATATGGAGGTCTATTGTGATGAAAAGGAGGAGGGTCTTTATAGTAAAATGCATATATATGGGTCTCCTGCCCCATGAAGGTCAAGTGTCAAAATCACAATTTATGTGAATGCTAATAAGCAAAACATATTTTTTCACCATATCATGGGAGGAATCAGACAAATTGTTTATGTTTTTATGTGTAGTATGTCAAAATTATTTGTCTTATCACAGTTGATCTAATCTGTCCAAAAATACGAGACAATCTTATTTTTGTCTGATATATGCTGCACAGAATTGCTTACTAAATGTGTAATCTAGAAGAATACTGGTGTCTAATTATACAGATTTATGCAAATGATCTGCTTCACTGGATCACATGTTAGCAGTATTACGAGTCATTAATTCAGCTAAGGGACAATTATAATTTTATATGATAGTGTGATGAATACGATGTTCCCATGAGGTCAGGACTATGTGAGTGACAGAAGTGACTAAAGCTTGTTTAAGCAGCATTTCCAAATGAAAAAAATCAAAGCAAATGTTTTATTCTGGAAAAAAAGAAACATGGTTAAGTTATTATTTTATAATATACAAACAATGCCGAATAGGAAAAGCTCCTGGAAAAATCATCTATTCTTAACAGTTTACTAATCTTCAATGAGACATGTTACTCACAAATGGAAAGCATTAAATACATTTGCTAATCTTCAGTAAACCATTTGTTCCACTAACTCAAAGTGAAGGCTAAACAGCATGTCACAACTAGAAAATGTACAAAACACATGAAAAGAAACCCTAGAAGCAACATAAAGGCCTCGGTTGGGAAGAGAAGGATGTTAAATCAATTTTCATCATTGGACAATAAAAAAAGAAAAAAAATCAATTCATTCACCATGCATACGCACTTAATCTTTGCAGCATAGACAGGTCAGGGGTCCATAAAAAGACATTCAATCTTTCACATACAGACACACACCCATATGCACTCCTACCTCAGACCAGTTTTAAAAAGTGCACGATCATGCATTTTAGGAAAAAGCTTGAGTACCCATGGAGTACCAGTTAATGCATGTGGTCAACATATACACTCCACACAGACAAATCTCCGTAGGGAATTGAACCCCTTCTTACTGCTATGCAACAGTGCTGATAACTAATCAGCAGTGGAGCCAAATAGAAAAAGGAGGAAAATGAAAAAGCTTCTCTCTACAAAGGAAGTGGCTGCATTACTTAGCCTGGTTTAGATAAATTACATAGGGCTAAAATAAATCAGACCAGAACAGGGAGGCCCGGATGCAATTTACAGACATATGCTGAGTTATTCCAACTCTCAGGCACCAAGTTTTAGCAGTGTGTTATACACATAATCTGGGCAAGTTAAAGTCACTGAATTTATCATAAAATTTTCTGTATACCAGAGTAAATGTAGTCCATTATACATCAAGGACCATACAGATGAATTACTTCATATTATTGATTTTGAGAACAAACTACCAGATTAGGTCATTGTAGAAAGTAATAGAGTTATTTTTGTGATGTCACATTTTCCTTATTTCAATAGCTAGTAAGAATAAGAAAACATTTTTTAATTCCCTGAACAGAAAACCTTAGAGGTAAAAGGGAGGGTATGTTAACAAAACAACACATAACGTCTATCACAATTCAGTTAGATGTGGAGGTACTGTCCATGGTGCTGATTTATGAAGGTCTAGGGCAGGGGTGTCCAAAGTCGGTCCTGGAGGGCCGCCATCCTGTGTGTTTTAGTTCTCTCCCTGGTTTAACGCACCTGGATCCAATGATGGCTCATTAGAGGCGTTAGGAGAACATTGACAAGCTGAGAAGGTTGTTACTACAACCAGGGAGAGAACAAAAACATGCAGGATGCCGGCCCTTGAGGACCGACTTTGGACACGCCTGGTCTAGGGACTCAGTGAATGCTAAAATAAACTGCAGTAGCCTGTTTTGGAGTCATGGAGTTAGTATATTAATTTAAACAATTTTAAGTAAACAATCATATTATAACTAATATTTGGCTAGTTTACAGGAGTTTGCTGTTGGAAAATGAGCAGCATTTTTCATTTGAAATAAAGCCTTGAACACTCAGAACTCTAAAGATGATGGAATATGCTACTCCAAATCAATGACTAAATTTCATTAAGCTAAAATTAAGTTTTGTAAACTTGCTTATTGGTTCTCTGAAATAAAGACACCCAATGGCCCGCTGCTCCACCTACTGTTGTGAAGTAAACCAACTGCTCCAGATTATAACAGATTACTCAGAAAATACATTTTTAAGATGCACCTCTCATGCACACATGCTGTTTTCATAAGTCTGTGTGGACGTATTGCAGATCAACAATTCAGGGGTCTGGAATATAAGCAGGAGGAAAAACACAATCGAACTGAATAAATATCAGGATGAGATAAAAGATAAGATGTTTACTCCACATGGAAAAGACACAACATCTGTTACTGTCTGATAGTAGTAACTAACCCATCTGGTTAATTAGCTTGCCAATAAACTTTGAAGGCCATACTGAGAGAAAGTGATTTAGAGTGAGAGTTTATTTGCATTTCTATGAAAAAAAAGAAAAATAAGATTTTATAGGTTGAACAATTAGAGAACACTACAAAACATGCATTTATTTGTGCATCATTATTAATAATATTAGTATGTTTTACACACATTTTGCACAATTTTTTACATGTAATTTTTCCTCCAATTTTTGAAACACCATTGGAAAAATTTCAAGACTCTCTTCAGCCATTATAGCAGACATTTTCCTACAGGTTTTAAAAACCTGTGTAAAAACAGTTTTTGCTGAACATTGCTACAAGAAAGCCCCAAAATTATTACTTACTTAGAAAAATATGGCGTTGGTTGCCATGAACACAAATACTAATTTGATTAGCTAAAAAACATCTTATTTCCAGAAATTAAAAATAAAATACAACATATCAAACACTGTATAAATTAAAAAAAAAAAAAAATAATAATAATAATAATAAAAACTAAGATCTGAAATAAATAATACCCTTCTAGTTCTATTAACTTAGAACTGTTCTTTTACTAGCATAAAAAGTCATATGCATTTAATTCGATTGGCTCTTCCTAGTTTAGTTGTCTTCCAAATAGACTTGATTATTTTAGGGTCTGCAGCGCCATCTACTGTCAGTAAATTGCCGCACACATTCTTTCACCGTTTTCAAAAGTGGAAAAATATTTTAATGTAGTTTAATTCAGGTTACTTTGTTGTTATTTATTTATTTATTTATTTTGTGTGTGTGTGCAAGTAAGCAAAAATTACCTTTCTACTCGTGACACACCAAGTGCGCTACATCCGGTCCGGCATCTAAATGTGCCCGCCAAGACCGCTTGTCGTGCGGATTTACATGAATGTGGAGTCCACGAGTTATTGCACTTAAATTGACAAAAATCTCCCATTCAGTAGGACATAAAATCCCTTTGTGTCATTTAAAGGGGTTACATTTTCTGTGTGGGCGATTTCGTTTTAGCTCTGCGAACAATTGTGACGCAGAACAACGATTTATGTCAAGCGAACCGAAGAGAATCCGCATTGACGAAATGGGCATTAAAAAGATCGGAACTCACAACGGAACCTTCCACTGCGACGAGGTCCTGGCCTGCTTCTTCCTCCGCCAGTTACCGGAGTACGCGGTAGGTACAGCAAACAACAGAGAAGAAACTGTACTTTTTAAAGTCTCTTATCTATTGTTTTCTGTGTATGCACCTATATGCCACCAGGAGGCACTGTGGTACCGAAAAAAGGTGTTCTTAGTTCATCACATTTGAAATATGTACATTCAGAATATATTTTTTTCTCATAAAGCATGTTTATGTTTGTGTGTTTTTATTTTTTATACTGCTGAAAATATCTTATAATGTGCAACAGTCATTAACCAAATGTTGAAAAGTCAAGTTTAACTACTTGAAAAAGGGTTCAAAGCTTTCAGACTTGGGGCACTTCCTTGTAGTTTTAAAGCCATAAAAAATTTGTCCAAATCGTAATTTTTAGCCTTAGAAAAAGGGTTAAAACTTAGTATTGTCTACACTGTTTCATGTGCCATTTTATAAATATAAAGTGGCCTATTTTTTAAAATCTAAATTAGTGTCAATTAGAGAAACCAGCATTAAAGAAATAAATTTTTATCCATTTATATTTAGATAAAATAGTATAATCAAATTTGAGCTATAACACAAAACTTAAATTTAGGAAAAGAAGCCAGAAAAATAATACACATTCTAAGGGATTTGTGACAACAGAGTTAGCCAAATTATAAGATCTTGAATAAAGTGTTTGAACGTTTGTTTATTTCCCAGTAGGTTACACTACTATACAACATTGTCCAAAAGGACTTTTTGTCTTCTTGAAAACTTCAGTGTCCTCACCCGTTTCCCTTTTATATAAGGTGTGAGAATACAAGACTTTGCAAATCATTTAAACTAATTAAATCTGGGAAGCCAGCAAAATATTAATGCATAAAACTTAATTATATATTAAATAAAAATAAATATGGCATCCAAGAACTGTTTTAAGATTCATGCAATTTGATAAACTGTGAATTTCTGGTTATGAACACAAAATAGAAACCCCTTCTTGATTTATATTATGTATGTGTAATGTATTTATGCTATTTACATGATTTGTAGGTGTTTTTGTCTCCCCTGTGATGTATTTATGAGTGACTGTGTTCTTTCCTCAGGAGGCTGAAATTGTTCGAACAAGAGACACAGCTGTACTGGCAGAATGTGATGTTGTTGTTGACGTGGGAGGAGAATTTGACCCCAAGAGGCATCGCTATGACCATCATCAGAGGTACCGTTATATCCAGGCCAACTTTGCTTTGGAGACTCGAAACAAATAAGTTTCTATGGATACTTACTCTTTGTAAGCAGGTCCTTCTTGAAAATGAGATCTAGATCTCAACGGGGTTTACCTGGGTAAATAAATAAAATAAAATAAAAAGTAGGATATTATAAAAACGTTCTACATTTTTTGCAACTGTTATTAAACTGTGAAACCTGTATATTATATAGATTCATTACTCAAAGTGAAATATTTCAAGTCTTTCAAAATGAGTATGGCTTACAAAGAAAACACAAAATTTATTGTCTCAGAAATATAGAATAGTGTGAAAATGTTAAGCACTGTAAAATGATGGTGTCACTCCCTAATCAGCTAATTAACTCAACACACCTGCAAAGATTTACTGAGTCTTTAAATGGTCTCCCAGTCTGGGAAGACTGCTGACTGGACAGATGTCCAGAAGATGGTCATTAACAATTCCACAAGGAGCATGAATCGTAAAAGGTCATTTCTAAAGAAGCTGCTTGTTTTGAGTTTTGTTTCCAGCCATAGACACTGAAAGTTGAGAGGATGAAGAAAATGTGGTGGGAAAAGGTAGCAATTAGCAAACGCCTGGTGGAAATGGACATCTGCTGAGCTCATCATAGGAACTACTTTTCAGTTCAACACTTCAAAGAGCGGTTGCAAATGGACAAACATTTATGTAATGGTGGAGGTGGAGTGTTGGAAAGAGTAGGAGTTTCTTAAAGAGACAGAATCCAATTTCTAGGCCTATTTCTTTTAGGTCATGTTTGATATATGCAAAATTTTTATAACAATTGTAGCTAACATAGTTACTTGATTGTGCTTTAAAATTGCTCTATGTGCCTGGAAAATACATAGTACCACCCCTTTAACAACTTGAAAGCGCTCTATCTCATCTGTTAAATATTGCAATATTACACTTTTTGACTTTAAATATTTTTGTTATTATCAGATGAGGACATAAACTCTGTGAGATTCAGTGCAACAACTTACATACATTGTATATTGTCTTACAAAGTGTCAATTTCTGACTCTTAGTGTTCTATGACATGTGTCATGTTAGCATCCAACAAACTAATAATTGCAGTAATGAAGTATTTGCAATGTCATGAACAGTCCTGCCAAAGAGCTTGGTAAACTTTAAACGCTAAATAAAATGAGTCTAGGATCTGCTGATTATTTATTTCTGTTCAGTACAAAATGAATTTGTTTCATCATAGTGTTTCAAACTAAATACTTGAAGTTGGAAGAAATTGGGTTGATTAATTTCAGTAGTTTTATTATTTTGTCCTACATTATCTAATATTTGGGTTGCTGAGCATTTCACTCTTTTTATTGTGTAAATGTTTATTGCATTAAGACAAACAAAACATTCTCTGTCAAACACACAATTGAATGGGACCATGTGTTACTCTGAAATCTGTATATCAAGCTCTGAATAAATTTGTCATTACCGGCTGCTATGTTGTCTGTGGTCCAGGTTGTTCACAGTGAATTTTCCCCAATGTATGCTGGGGTTTGAATTGTGTACTGATGGTAGAAGTGATAAGCTTTTTCATCTTTAGCCTACAGTTTGCTTGATTGAAGATTTAAAAATATAAATATTTTTAAATATTTTAAATACCTTCAGAGTAACTCTCCCCTTGGTTGCTGTTCTGACATTGTTTCTCTGCACGAACAATGAAAAGACAGGCTCTGTTTTTTGTTTTTTTAGCAAACTTTCTATTGACTGATTCTTGAGAACATTTCCACTGGATTTTATCTTAATACTAGTAACTCTTTGAAAATTTTACTGGTAACTGATAGTAATGAGTCAGCAAGATATTCCACCAGGCCTTTTTCTGGCAAATGTTTGAAATATTGTGAAATGAAAAGGTACCTGTTTTAGGTCTGGTCTTTACCTATATATCTACTGGAAGGTGTAACTTTATAATACTAACAGAACGCATTACATTTTGATGTACCAGTTTGGCCTATCTTTGAGCCAGACACTGTAATTAATCTCGCTTATTACACCTAGAGTTTTCTGTCTCTAACATAATTTATTGTGCCACTGTTTCTCTGTGTCTTTTTATGATCATAATGTTTAGATAATAAGATTAGGAATGTTTTCATTATCTAGACCTTCAGAGTAACTCTCCCCTTGGTTGCTGTTCTGACATATTGAAACAGTCTTTCTCTGCATGAACAATGAAAAGACAGGCTCTGTTTTTTTTTAGCAAACTTTCTATTGACTGATTTCACTGAACGTCTGGCCATGTTGTCCAATATCACATTCCAAGTGTTTTGCTAACTTACTGCCCTTATTATGATTGTAAATGACTTTCATGGCTATAGTGATGAACGTATGTCGGAGATCTCTCCCTCCTATACGGTTAGTGGTAATTAGTGCTCCTTCAATCAAAGCCCCTCTTGCTGTTGGCTCACGAGGTTCAGAGGCTGCCACAGCTCAGTAGGAGGCCACAGGAGAATGTGTCTGTCACTCACATATGCTGATGATGATTGTATTGGAAAGAAAGCATGTAAGCGGGCTGGATACTGGAGAAAGATCTGGAAAATGGTGGCTAGACACGTGAACTTGACAGTTGCATTGATACAATGAAGACATGAATTCTTCTTCTATAAGCTGTTTGCCACACATTAAATATACATTACATTTTGTGAGAGGTACAGCTTCAGTTTAGTGGTTGCTACTCAAACCAGAAAGAAAGAAGGCATAGTGAATAGATAGAAAAAATAATGTTTGATACGGAGCTAGCAGTGAGTAAGGTAAAGATAAGGTTTATGGATGAAGTAAAGGAGGATATTAAGAGAGGTGGGATAACAGAAGTTGATGCTAATGATAGGATGAGATGGAGGTAATAATTCGCTCTGGAGTCCCTTAAAAGGGGCAAATGAAAGAAGAAGGTAGTTTGATGACTGGGCTGTAATCACTTTTAGTCAATTTAGACCCAGGTAATTGTTGCTTCCCTGTTTCGAGTCATTATGTTGTGCAGTCAAGATAAACTGATTTGTTGGGCTTCTGACAACAAATCAGTTTGTTAAAATGGTAGCAACGGGTTTTTTTACTTTGAAGGTGCGAACCAGGACTCCTACCCCCCTCCAAAGATGTTAAATTGTTTGAGCTTCATAATCAAATCTATTTGTTTTTTGTATAATAAAAAACTTACACTAAAAGAAGATAGCATTTTAAAACTATTTGTAACCGTGAGAAACCATTACAGCAGATGACCCATGCTGAGAGGAAACTCTGGACCACTCTGCTTTGGCAGCTGCCCCAACAATCTGACACCAGATTAAGTAGAAGATAATGGATGGATAGGTGAGCTTTATGAAACAGAAATAAAAAAAGAAAATCCATAGATATCAATATATAACTGATTTTAGGTCAGGTACATAAGTTGCGTATTAAAAATATATCTGAAAGACCCGTGTAGCAGTCCATTCTTTTTACGTTGTACAATTTGCTTAAGGAAGCTTTTCAAAATCTTTACATGGGTGAATTTATTTAAGATGCTAACATTTCAATAAGCTAACATGTCTATTATTTCCTATATAAAGTTAAGTGGCTAGCTAGCATTGGCTAATACTACTAACGACATGTTAGCTGTTAGAAATGTTAGTATTTCTTTGTTTTCTACTGGCAGCTATCATCATGTAAAGTTAAGTTGTATTCCAGCACTTACTAAAATGCTATGCTAATCTAATATGCGACTGAATTTATGTTAATTAATGGGATGTTTAAATTATATTTGCCATTAGTGTTCGCATTAGTTAGTATGATACTTGCATATTATTTAATAGCAACTGAAGGCAAAAATAAAAAAAAGTTTGATTAGATAACATGAGAAAAAAGGATATTACCCATCAATTGCTTATAGAATGCAATGTAAAGGTAAGTGGTCTATTGTACCTGTACTAATCTTAGCTAACTTTCTACTAAATGTATGTTTTATAATATAATAGCATTTTTAAGTTTAGCTTAAGTTCTTACAAAATATCTGGGATTAGATGTGACTCATCACTGTACTGAAGAACTGAAATACTTGTATTAATTTAGTATTGAAATATAAGTTCCAGGTTGCAGATCTGCATGAAAAATGGATCTTGACAGAGCAGGCTGCCCAAACTACTTCTAGTCACTGAGAATATTTAATGTAATCTCACCAGAATGTAATTTATTCAGCATTTTAGATTCTTGTTATTATACACTTAAAAGTGACAACATTAATGTCAAGTCCATAATTGTGTTCCAACACAATATTACACTGAAGTAGGAAAGGTTCTGACATTTATATGGGTGTTACTTCAATAAAAGCATTCAACTCTGACAATGCACCCTGCAGCTCCGCAAAACCTGCTCTGACATGCCTTTCATATAATAACAATGCACTGACCCAGCTTCTGACATCCTTAGACTGGAGTTTGAATTAGAATCTCTGTGATATCTGCACAATCTGATGGAACAACACTGATCCACAGACCGGGGAGCTGCACAAGATTATCCTACAGTTTAAAGGTTGTGATTGATGCTCTTTCTGAAAATATAAAATACAAATTGGTAATAATGATGTTTGGATTTTTGTCACATTTAAAATGTTACCTTTTAGAAGGAGTGAAAATGCAGCCTTATTTGCTGCCTCTTTGCTCAAGCTTAATTTCCCATCGTTGCCAGTTTCAAGAAGCAGGATGTTTCTTGCAATGCTTTGATAAATCTATGAAACACACACACATGCACCCCCCCACACACACGCCGACAGGCTAGATACACAGCTTAAAGCAATCCTTCTAATGATTAGAGGGATCAGAAACATTAAGTAGTTTAGCTTGTAAACACGTGTCTAAAGTTTATTCAAAACTTTTTCTGCAAAAACATTTGCAACTTTTTCTTTTTATCTGTCCCCGTTATGAGTCAATGTGGCTCATGCTGTAACGTTGATTTCACACAAGCAGATCAGATGACTATTTTTTTTGGCTCGTTCAGCATGAATATGCTTCTACATTTTCGCCAGTGATTTTTTTTTTACTCTCTTCCTACCAGTATGATATCCTCCATAGTGCTGAAGAAATGCCTCAGCTTGGCCAATTAGGCCTTTAATAGCTGTGATTACCCCCTGCTCCACTAGCATGTCACTCATTCGTTTGACATCCTGCTTTCTGCTGTGCTGTAGCCAAAGCATCCTAATTAAACTTGAATTAAATGACCAGCAGTAGCTTATTGCTGGAGCCCACCCAACTCAGCACGTGTCTGAGGGGAGACCAGCAGTGGCTTCGTGAGCTCAACCTAAAAGACATGCTGGAAAAGAACACTGAGGAGCATATCAGTGTGGAGAATTATTTTGAAGATTAAAAGTATTGCGTATACATCTCAGATGATAAATATAAGGTAAAACATTAGCATTGGGGTAAAGTGCATAAGCTTAACACATCTGCATGTCAACATTTTGTGACAAACAGCTGTGTGGTACTCTGTTCTTAAGTTAGCTAACATTAGCTAAAATGTAAGTTATTGTTACTCTAAATAAATCTTCTCAATACAATATCAAGTACAAACAGCAACAACTTGAAGTAATCATCTTCAGGGCTGAAATGATTTACTTGATTAATCGTGATCAATCAATTATTGAAATAATTGTCATCTAGTTATCAAATAATCATTAACTGGAGTATACAGACTCAAAAAAGTTTTTTCTTTTGAGTCAACAAGAACAACATACTCGAGTAGTAACTAAGCCAAATATGTACAAAAAATATATGCATTTTATATGTAAGGTTTTAAAAAAAAACAACCTCGTCTGCAAATGTGTTTTAGTGGCATAGTTTTAGCTTCACCTGGTTCAAATTCTGTAGGAAAAGTAATCTCCTATTAAACATATTTTGTTATCCAGTTAGTAATAGGTTAATCAAAAAATGTCAACAGATCAACAGATCAGCCCTACACTGTATAGTTTTTAAGTCTTGCAGAAGGACTAAGCTGCAGATGCATGCTTTGCTACAAACGAGCAACAGTTTCCTAAATGAATGGTACATTGTTTGGCATTCTAGGCAATATGATGTATTATTAATTTATTTTTAATATTGTAGAAAATAAGCTTAAGTGAAAAATCTGCAGAAGGTGCCAATTAATCAACTAATCATCGGAATTATTGATAGAATACTTGATTACTAAAATAATTGAAAGTTACAGCCCTACTCATCTTTTGTATAACTTAATCAATGTTGATTAAATTTGCTCCCGTCCTTTGTTCATTGTTCCATCAATCTACTCACCATTTCAGTTATGCTTACACAGCTTTCTCAGGAGTTCAAATTGGTCTTTCTGTTTTGAATTTGATGCTGATAGGACAGATGTTTAAGGATTTGTCCTACAATATTTTGATTAGCGGCTTCCAATGAAGCTCAAAGCGTTGCCCCTCCCCTGCTGCACTTCATAGCTGGTATGATGTATTTGTGCCGATATGCGGTGTTTGGTTTTCTCCAAACATTGCTCTGAGAATTGTGGCCAAACAGCTCTAATTTATTTTGTCGGCCCAAAGGACATTGCTAGAGAAATCTCATGGTTTCTCTGGATGTACTTTAGAAACATGCAGATTGCTGTCATGCTTTTCCTATGAACAGTGTTTTTCTCCTTTCAGCCATACATGCCATACATGTTAAATTATTTCCCAGTTGCACTGTCCTGAACTTTTCTTTTTTTTTGGCATCTCAGCTCCGCTGAGAATTACATGCTCTGACCTTGTGGCAAATGTGATAGTTCAACCTCTGCTAGGAAGATTGGCAACTCTTGAATCTTTTCCACTTGGGAATCTCTTTGTCTGTGAAATGATGGATTCAAAACTGTTTGGAAATGGCCTTATAACCCTTACAGAATGATGGTTGTCAACAGTTTCCTCTTCATTCTCTCCTTTGTGTAAACACTTCAGACCTAAAATCTTATTGAACATGTATATGTCTTGGAGGCTTTCACACTACATATTGATCAATTAATGAAATGTAGTTCTACAGTATAACAGCACAAGGGTGCTAATTTCTTCATTACTGTAAAAGTGTGAGTGTACTTAAGTTTTGTGAACATATCATCTTCATTATTTTCTACATGTTGTTTGTACTCAGGGAACATATTAAACACCAAATTATTTCTGTAATACATATTACATTTAAAACATATTACATTTAGCTTAATTTTTAGTCCTCTACTCTTGGAAGATCATTTACATTTCCTCGTTCTGAGGTATGAATAATTTAAGACCTAACTGTATACCTCCTATTATAATTTCTTTCTTAAAAGTTATAAAGTCAAATGTCAGTATTTTTTTGGCTGATTTCCAGCTTTTGTTTGAAAGGAAGAAAAAAACCTTGTAATTATGATTTATCTTTGAAATCTGTGATATAAGAAGTTATAAGTAAAGCACATAAATATTTTTGTGACTTTCAGACAGTGAGCACTGATCAGACATTACTTTCTTATTAGCAGCAGATATAGCTGTGTGAGAGGACTTTAGCCATAAAGCAGTTCTTTGCTAATAACCTAAAACAAAAATTTAAATAACATCTTAACAGTTAGCATGACTAGCATTACAAAAAAAAACAGTCTCTGTGTGCATATTGTGTAAATCCCAATATTAACTCCTAAAGATTGCAGTATTTTCAAATCCAAAGATTGACATCTGTAAAGGAAAAAGACAGAACATCTTTTCAATCTCACTCTGCTCAACTGTACGGTTCTCTGTTGAAAGTCTTTTTCTTACAATTCTTGACATGTCAGAAAAGAAAAATGTACCATAGTCTTAAATAGCTGCTCACATTTCTGTGCCTCCAATCTGCTCATACTGAGAACAGTTAGCTTTCAGTCTTCTTCCGTCAGTAACAACATCCACACCAAAGAGTGTTGTTGTGAGCGTGACTTGGTAGCACTCAGTTTGTGTGTTTACTGATTTCCAACCAGCTTGTCACTAGTCCCACCTCATCTCTACTAATAATGGTTAAAAAAGTGAAATAGTTTAACTTTGTTAAACATGGTCATAAATGGAAACCTTTGTTTGTGCTGCGGTGATCTGAGAGGTTATCTTGTTCTCCTTTCAGGACTTTTGCGGAGAACTTCCACAGTCTGTGTCCTGAGAAGCCGTGGGTGACCAAGCTCAGCTCTGCCGGTTTGGTCTATCTGCACTTTGGCCGGCGACTGCTGGCCCAGCTGACGCAGATGAAGGACGATGACAGGCAGCTGAACATGCTTTTTGACAAGGTGAGAAAAGAAAGATGACAGATTTATGGTCGCCCATGGATTACCACTGATTGTGCTATATTTACTATACTAACAGTCAGCTGTTGGAATCAGATCTGTTTTCACTGAACAGTGTGTTTTTATCATAAAATTGAAAGCTGTGACGACAAAAAGCTTCTTAAATGGGAGAGACATTTGCTCATATTACAGTAAAAAGCATTCAATCTTAACTGCAAACTACAAAACTAAAAAAAAATCAATGCCACTGTAGCAATTGCAAAATGTTCCTTTTAGTTACTGTGTAATTTGCAGCCATGTGTTTGCTCTTGATTATTGTCAGTAAGGAGTGATAATTCAAATGATTTATTGTTTCTGAACTCTTGCCGAACAGAAACACTGTCAGAGTTTAGAGTCTCAGGATGCCAAACCTTAGGTCAACTTTAATTTTAGTGCTATTACCTCATATCGTCTTGGTTTGTTTGATGTATTGCTGTGTTGAAAGCCATAGGTAATCCTTTTAGACGTAGCTCAGGCTTTATTTATTTTAGTGTTTCATGTCTTGTTCTCAGCTGTTTTAGACAAACAAGTGCTTTGTTTTCCTTTCAAGTCTCTTGCAAAATGTCAGCTCTTTGGTGATTGACCTTCTGATGCACTGAGGGTTTTCTGCCCCAAATCAGCTTCTGTACATGCATTTTACTTTCTTCTTTTTAATCTCTTATGTATTCAGTAAGTTATTTTCCCATGCAAGTCCTTTTATTTCTTCAGAGACTTTATAAGACTAAACAGACTTTATGTTAAAAAATAAATGGTAGATTCTCAATGTGTCACGTGTCTCTTCTCTCGCTCACAGCTGTACGAGAACTTTGTGGAGGAGGTGGATGCTGTAGACAACGGTATCTCACAGTGTGACGGGGAAGTTCGTTATGCCGTCTCCTCCACGCTGAGTGCACGTGTCGCACATCTGAATCCTCGCTGGAACAGCAAGAGTCAGGACACTGAGGTGAGCACATGTGACCGTGCATGTGTGATTTAGTCACACGTGGAGAGGCATGGAAACATCACAGGGTTACTCTACCTTTTATCGATCTGCGATCTTTTATTTAGAATTGTTGATGGTTTTCGTTAATATTTTAATTTTGTCAATAATTAAATAAGGGATGTCCAGAATAGTTTTATTCCGTATAGTTATCGGTAAACTATGACTGTATTTTAACATTTGTTAGAACTGCCTAAAAAAGAAGAGTGAAGAGTTTTGAAAAAAGTATTGAATTTTGGCCTGGAACAATGTCTAGGTACCCTGTACTCAGTCCTTTCATAGATCATGCCAGTTTTCTCAAGCCAAAGTTGCTTTCTTCAAATTGCTCTGTACAGTAATAGTGCTTTGTCATTGTAAGGCAGAGAAGCAGAAAAGAGCAGCAAAGCTTGATATAGGAGAAGATGAAACTGGAAGGATGAAAATATTTTCCAGCAAATAAAAAGTGTTTTTGTGCAGGAAAAAATAAATTTAGTATACACAGACACCAAAAACAACCCCCTTTAGGTTTTAGGCTGGTTTAAATGTAAATCAATATCTTTTTAAGTTCTGTACCTTAAGTTAAAGGTACAGAAAAACAATTGTTCAATAAACAATACATATTCTTATTGTAAATGTCATCTATGCTATGTTTATTATTTTATTACAGAGTTTAAAAAGCACTTTAAATCTTGAGTGTTACCCATGGGAAAATATCAGCCACTTTGAAACCCTAATTATTACAATCCTCTGCAGAGTAGTGAACTGCAAAGCTGGAAACCAGTAGTCGGCATATGCGTATCTGAAAAAATAAATATATAATGACATTATCATCAATGTATCAGCCTCTGTATCTCTGACTGACAGAGTGCTATTTTAATGAACTATGTAAAAAACTGTTTGGAATGTAGTGGTTTCCTAAATTCATGCTTTCCATACCAGTAATTATTCAGCTTGTTACGAGATCTCACTGGAGGAGATACCCACACTTGATAGAGGACTGAGAGATGAGTTAAAGTAAAAATTGGATTCATTTGATCTGATATGATCATTGAAATCAGATTTAATATCTTATTATATTGGTAATACGTATTTTGAACATGTAAATCACATTGAATTAATTCAATTGCTTCAACATTAATGCAGTATAAGACATCTAAATTTAATCAATGAATATGTCTTTCAGTTTATAGACTTAAAATGAGATGGAAAGAAGTCCAAATTATTTTGATTCCTCACCTTCTCCAAAGAAGAATTCCAAATAATTATTATGTTTATGCTTATTTTATCTATCTACATGTGGAGAAAGTTACCACATACAAAGTGAAATAAAACACGTTTCCTCTATACCTTTTGAAAATCAGTTCTTAAATATTTGTTCTGAAAGTGTTTCATGTTTTAACATTCTTCATCTGTTCTGTTGTGTTGAACCGAGTCCCTTTGTTTCTGTTTTAAACACACAGTTTGAACTGCACAGTTATCTCTCTCTGCCATTGTGCTTCGCTGAGTAGTTGTACATGTTCTAAGTGAAAGTGAATGTTTACAGATTTGCTGCAATTGCCAGCAGAAGATGGAAATAGAGGATGTGAGCAATTTACATATTTATAGATCCATGCATGGTAAATGAAAGTTATATGTTTTACATGTAGGGCATTTAAAGCATGAAGGGTTTTTTCAATGTAACATGTAATATTGATGAGGTTTGATTTATTTTTAGATATTTTAGAGGAATAATAATTGATATTAAGTGATATTCATCTTGTTATGCTTTAGCGTAAACACAAAATGGCCTGAACTTCCATTATGAATGATGAATAACCTCTTACCTTCATACATTTTCAATTGCCTACAGCCACCTTTTGTTTGGCTTTGATATTAGACATAAAGCTTTGCACTCCTGTATAAAAAAAACCCTCTTAATTATAATGACATGCATAATGAACAAGCTGTCTTGACACAAAAAACTTAAATGGGTTAAAAGTGTTGTGACTAACAAA
Source organism: Xiphophorus couchianus (assembly GCF_001444195.1). Classification (NCBI taxonomy): domain Eukaryota; kingdom Metazoa; phylum Chordata; class Actinopteri; order Cyprinodontiformes; family Poeciliidae; genus Xiphophorus; species Xiphophorus couchianus. The sequence continues at coordinate 11,128,264 of NC_040247.1, forward strand.
ATGGGTGCAAAGCAATTAGTGTCCAGAGGTTCAATTTAAAGCCGAACAGAAACAGACTCAGCAACGACCCAGTGTCACTTTTCTGTCTCATTAGTGCAGGATGGGAATGTCTTCAGGGAATCAGCACCTGTTTTCAGAAAGCCCTCATGAGATATGTGTTGCCCAGCCTTGCAAATATGTTGACTATACCAATGGCTTTTTCCATTGTAAGGGCTCTTAGGGGACCAGTTGGCCTATTTGTTTTTTCACAATTCAGCTCACACAATTATAATTTTTTTGTCTGGGTACTTTCCTCCAATTTCCACACTAACTGATCCGTCTGGCAAGCCGTCTCGTGGCGTCACTGGAAAACTGAAACAGATTTATGGTAGACTAACCTGTGAGCTCTTAGCAGTGACTGTGTGTTATAATTGAAAAAAGCATATTGGATTTTCATCTCCTCGATGCATGACCGCAAAAACCCTCTGCTGCTGCAGGCTTCTCATTCAGATGCATACAGATTAGACCTCTCTATGGCATACAGTGTGAAGCTGTGTGTGGAAATGTTTGTGCTGTGTTTTTGAGATCTTACTTTACTTTCTTTTTTTACATACATCAACTGAGTTGATTTGTACATATTATGTTGGAAAAATAATACATACTTGTGCAAAAGCATGAGTTTAATTTCCAACCTTTCTTTGGACACACGTTAGATTCCTTTCATCTGGAAATTTTCCATTAGGCTCTCATTATTTAAAGCAGGTGGTTCTGCAGACTTAACAGCTACAAATCTATATAAAAATTGCCCATTCTTGTTCAAATCTGTGAACTGAGGAACTCAGACTTTTTAGTAATCATGTCATACCTTCTGTCTTCAGCTGAGGACACAACCACACTACCTTGAAATACAGATTTTATTGAGGTCTCTGGATGACAAACACTGTGCAGCTCTTTTCTTTGACATCTTAAAAACATTTACCCCTGTGGATTTTGTCTTATTAAAGCAAACTATTATCAGTATCAGACTGTCAGAACTCTCTAGTTCTTTCTGAAGCTGCTCATTATAGCAAACTGTAATACTTATTGAAATATCCACGTGCACAACAAAAGGACTGCTTTGAACAATATTTGTTAAGGTATTTCATTTCAGGTGTTTTACATTAACATTATTTCTGACCTGTTAGGTTGATTTAGCTCTGCTTGAGGCTAAAATTGAATGTAGATTTTGGTGACCAAGATGCTAAAGCTTGTGGAGCATGGTGAAGACATTGTGATGAGGGAAAATAAAGATTAATTTTAAAAGGATTATGCACAACTGATAGCGTCATATATAACAATTATAATGCAATTATTATTCTCTTTCCTTTGACTTTCATATTAAGCAATTTCAGAAACAAACTGGAGAAACAGTTGTGATGATGCGTGGAGATGTAATTTGTTTGAATGCATTTCCTTAGTGCTCTTAATGCTGTTCTCCAAGAAACTTCAAAATTAATCACAAGCTAATCTCTTCAATTTTTCACAAGGATGGCTTCAGGAAGGCCCTGAAGATGGTTGGGGAAGAGTTTCTGGACCGTCTGGATTTCTACAAATCTTCCTGGCTGCCAGCCCGAGCAGTGGTTGAACAAGCATTCAAAGAGAGACATCAGGTAACAACACTCTGAACACTAATTTATTTTTCTCTTCTTTTTGTAAAAAAGAATAAATATCTATTTATTAATGCACTGACAAAACAGAAAAGTTGTGAACAGAGCATGTCTGAAAGGTGAGGGTAATTCATAAAACACATTTGTTGTGAGCAATAATCAATAAATATGTATGTTTCAAAGTATAAATGATTTGCTTTTGTTTTTGTTTATGCTTTCATTTTGTTATATATGTCCTGTGCCTTTAAGAGATGCTTACATCCTTCAAGAATTATTCAAACTATTAAATATTGTTTAAAGTGTGAATATATGCATAGATTGCCATCTGTAAGAAAACTAAGTGAAATGTACACATTCACTGATAAATAGCTTGAGCTTTGACAATGTCTATTTTGTTGAGACTACGCAGAAAATGAATAAAAACAGCACAGTCATGCATGTAACTCAAACGGAAAAATAATCTGCTTCTGTTGCACCTTTTACTTGGACTGATATGATAAAAGCTGAAACATTTCCAGGAAACCTACAAACAACTTATATTGTTAAATTGAACAGAAATATGCTTTTATTCACCCGCAGTGGAAAAAAATCCTTAAGTCTTCATATTTGTTAGCCTGACTTGTTTAAATGCGTTTAATTTTAATATTATCTGAATAATTAAAAGTAATTAATTCAGTAATCAATAAAAATGTGTTCAGTTGGATGCACAGTCTGCACATTGACATGCAGGCACAGCAATAATCAACCACGTGGATCTAAATGTTTTTTAAGACATTTATTTATTAGGTGATTAAATGTAGCAAACAAGTTATCTAACTTTGTTGAGTGCATTTAGCAACTTAAACGTCTAGCACTGACTTTGTTTTCACTGTCAGTTTTTCAGTAGTTGCTGGATGGCGTCTCTTCAGCCGCTCTTCATTCAAGTGTTCCTGTGATTCATAATAAAACCTCGCAGAACATCAAAACTTTCTTTTTACCTTTACTTGCATGAAGTACTACAATAATCTGACCATTTGGGCTTTTGAAAGTCTTGAAAAACATTTTATCAAATAAAATGTTGATGTTTCAATCAGGACAACTAAACAAATTATGACCAGATCAATCACTGGTCAGAATTTGAAGATGCCTGTTTGAGTGGAGTACCAAAAATCTGTGGCATGAAGCCAGATGGCAGAGCTCCAATTATACCTGGCTGGGAAGCGACTTTTAATAAGAGAAGAGCAAATATGTAACTATAATTTTTAATGCTGATGGAGAAGATGTTTTTACTCCCCCCCTGTCTGATTAAGTTAAGAGTTTGATTTTTTTTAATTGGTTCCGCTCTGTTGATCTGACTGGTTGAAGCTCGCCAAAGACAGATTGTAAAAACAGATGGTTCATTTTAGTCATCTGCCAAGAGTTTTTATTTTTTTCCACAAACATTTTTCCGCATCGACTTCTTAAACGTCTCTTAGCAGCAAACCGTCTGACACGGTGGCTTGGGAAGAAAAGACAATTCACTGATTGAAGTTTCCCCTCTTTGTTGTTTCCAGGTTGATCCCAGTGGGGAGGTGCTGCTGTTCTCTCAGGGTGGCTGTCCCTGGAAGGAGCATTTGTTTGCTCTCGAGAAAGAGCTAGACGTAGAAACTCCCATCAAGTTTGTCCTTTACTCGGACCAGAACGGCCAGTGGCGTGTCCAGTGTGTCCCTGCAGGGCTTAACACCTTCCAGAACAGGTAGCAACAATACAGACTTGAACCAAGTTATGATGTTCTTTTTGTTGTTAAATGTCATTTAAAGGCCAAATCTGCTGTGTAGCGCACTGCTTTGGACTGTTTAAATGTAGGGAACATCTCAGAGAAGTATCTTTGTGACTATGGCTCCCACAAAGCTTCCTACAGAACAGTTTTATAAAATGTGGTTACAGTCAAACCTTAGTTTTCTTCATGTGTAGAAGTGAGCTTAGGTCTGGTGACAGAGACGAACGATGGGATACGATTTACCTTTAATGCCTAGTGGACCATTTGACAACAGCTCACGAAGCGTGAGCATGTTATCCAGGGAGAGGATGCCTCCTACAAAGACTGAATAACTTGTTTTTACTCTTTTGCAAGGAGGTAATATCTTAGTCAAGACAGCAGTTTTGTTCTCACAGCTCTCTCCGAGGAGCAGGAAGACGTAGACACAATCAACACTTTGATGAAGCCCCCAGAGTTTTTTTTTTCTCCATGCACACACCTCTCACTCAGATATCTGTTTTTTTTGACTCCCTGCTGTTAATTAGACCCAGTGCTTTGAATGAAGTTAGGCGACATATTTCCTGTTTGACAGCTGCATTTACTTAGAGCTACTACCTATACGCTTTAGAGTTTTCATTAATATTAATGAGTGTGAGATTCATGCTCTGTTGAGCAATAGAAATTAGCATATTGTGTCATTATCTCATCATCCTGTTCAGACTGTGAATGCCATTCAATCCTCAAAAAGTCTCTTTTAGTTTAACAGAATGTTGTGTGCAACTAAGTAGAGCTACTCAATATGTTCAGTTGCAATGGTCATTACAAAATATGTTGTCAAAATAATCAATATTTTGATATAATCTACAGTAGAAAAATGAATAATTCAAACATACTTATTTGCATTAACATCGATTTGCCCAAACGGTTGCATTTTTCCAGCAGCAGTGCTCCAATAGCAGAGATACTCAGACTCTCCCCGTTTATTGTAAGTTTTAAACTCTTCTAAAATGGTGAGTATATCCAGAAAATTACATTTGTGTCCTGTAGTTGATAAGCGAACTCAATAAGACAAAAAAAAGAAATGCAGAAAAATGTAGAATGTTAGCTGTGCTAAAGCTACAGCATATGTTTGACAGTACTTTTAAAAAAAAGTAAAACTTCTGTATCTGCAGTAGTGAGGTAGTAAATCTCCCTCACTATATCTGTTTAAATATTAGCTTCATGAATAGCCCAATGATGGGGTTCTGGTGGTTTGAGCTCCCTGTCAAGATACGCTTCCCAGGTTTGAAATTAAGATTGACGCAAACCTGTTTTCTACTGTGGTACCAATTAACAAAAAAATCAATCAGCTGATGGATCAGCCGGTTACTAGTGAAGCAACAAAACTAACCAGTGTGACTTACTCTGTTAGCTGTTTGGCTTTCATCTCTGTATTTGAGAACAGAAAAACAACACAACACATTTTTTATTATCTAGTGAGATATCAAAACAGCAAAGCTCTTAATTGTAATTACTTTCTTTTAAAATAAATTAACACACCATTTAAAAATTTAGGTTTAGTAGCATTCACATTTAAACTTTAATATGGTTTAGTTAGTTCATTGATATATTACTGTCCCTTCCAGCAAGAGCTAAGTTTTCACTGATAAATTATTAGATTATTCCTGATGTGTATTATCCTATGTCAGTGCTGCTGTCTCTGGAAATTTTAAGTATGCAAACGATGCTCTTGGCACATGAAATGCATGTTTCACTTTTCTTAAAATACATTTACACTAAAGTCCAGATGTACCACTTCTTTGCCAGAATGTTTTTAGTACTGCGTCACCATCTGCATATGTTCTATGGAGAATTGCTTGGCTTCAGTTTCAGCTGTTTATCAGCAGAATAAGCCTACAGAAGTTTCTACATAGTTTTTACATACAGAGTTCTTTTATGTCTTGTGCACACTTCTGACCAAGTCAAAATAACCGAAACATGTTTGAAAAAGCTCTCTCAACAGGTATCTTATGCAGAAAACTCATTGGTTACTAAACATTAATGTAAATTATGTCCAAATGAAAAATTAAGACTGAGAGTAACTACGTAGCTGCTCATTTTTACCTGGTTGCAAAAGCTTTAGTTAAGAAACTTCCACCGAAAGTTAATTTATGTAAGTTTAATTAAAGCTAATTCTATAAAATGTTTATCTGTCTCCTCCCTGCAGCTGATTTCTAGTTTCACACCAAGATTATTTGTAAGTGAAAACTCAAAACAATTTCAAGCACTGCCATACATCTGAGTGTGTGCTCTGAAGCTGATTGGGGACATTTAATTAAGATTTTATGCATAATCCTGCTTATTATACATTTAGTTTGGAGGCTTGTGTTGGCGAAGATTAATTGGTTCAGCTAAAAATCCTATGATGCCTGTGAGACATTCTCAAGTTTTTTTTTGTTTTTTTTTGCCTTTATTGCTTGGAAATGTTTAAAGGTAAATGTAATAAAAGTTGATAAGATTGGTCCAAATTCATTAAGTTAATGAGTAAAAATGACAGCAGATAATATTGTGAAAAATGAGGAAGAAAAAGAGCCAATTAATGCAGCTGGTGAGACTGTGTGCCCTGTCTTTTTTTAGCAATTCATGTCCAGATCTTGGTAATGACTTGTAGACAATAAAATACTCAAAGTTTTTATTTTTTATTTCTGATGTTACTCGTTGAAATAACTCTGAAGAAATCTAATACATTATTTTATATGAAATGCTGTGAATCTCTGAAGCTGCTTGTTAAAATGTCTCTTCTTTGTGATAAAACAGAACTCATGATAAATGATTAAAATTAAAACTTTCACCTTTTAATGAGACAAAAAGACTCGAACCTTCAACTGAAAACCTAACCAATCTGGAAACTGTCAAGTTGTTTGCACAGTGGTGCACAGCCTTCAACAGATATGTTATTTCTCCAGCAGTAGCAGCAGTTGTTGCGTCAACTATTGCTGCTACTGCTGGAGAAATGTCAGTAATCGGACTGTTACACATTTTCACATTTTTGTTTAAACTTGTTTTAATAATAGTTTGAACGAATCTGATTTTTATTCAACTTTATAATAAGAATATCACAGATGAGTCTAAGCTTTATATTTTTTCTGTTAATAGTTAAGAGTGAGTATTTTGCACTGTAAAATAATATCCATAAATGACACTAATATTGAGTTGGTAGGTTAAATTATATGAATTACAGAGTAAGATGTCATTGTGAATGCAGTAGATGTGACATTTGTTGCACTATTATTCAGCGAGGCTTCTATTTTTTTGTTGTCGTTGCAGTGACCTCTTGCTGGAATTGAGTCCATGTTGTCACTCTAGATAGCATCTCTAACCTCTTCACTGCTCTGTTCTTTAAATATATTTCTCCTCCACCTTTGATGGAGTCGGACCTGGTCTCAGATTCAAAGGGCTCATTACCGATTGTGAGTTTCTTGGAAGCAGCAGGGGACCATCTGACCAAATTGTGCTCACACACACAGGAAGTTAAAAAGAAATTTGATTTTGTTCTCCTGGTCTGACCAGTTGGTGTCATGTTGGACGCTTTTATTTTTCACCTCTTTCCACAAGCTCCCGTTTCTCCAGCTTTCCAATTAGGGTTTTTTTCTTCAACTTCTCTGCTCCTCCTTTCTCTTGGGAGTTTTCTGTCTGTCTGTCCCATAATTATCCTCTTACATTTTGTCACTTTTTTTCCATCTGTCTTGCTCCTTCCTATTAATCCTATTTTCTCTCCTTCTCCAATTCGTCGTCTTCATCTACTATCTCACTTTCTCAGCTTTCACACTTTCTGCCGTCCCCCTCTTCATCCTCCTGCTAGACATTTTTCCACACCTCTGCAGAATCCTATCCGGTAGCAGTGTGTTTGAACTTAAAAGACAGGCACCTGTTTGTGGTCCCGGAGCACCTCAAAGATTTAATTTAATGAAAACATGCTGGTTGGTGGGGAGCAACATGAGAACAATGGCTTATACGATGGATTAAAATAAAAAACATAGCTCCAGATGGCTCTTCTCTGGGTGGCCTGTTTCCTCCCAGTACGCTTGTGCCGACTCTGCAAAAGGGGTGTTGTTATCGCCTGTGTCCCTGCCACTGCACCTGGGGCGAAAGAGGTCTATTTTTATCTGCATCACATTGCTAAGGAAATGTGAGCCAGTGGAAGGAAGATGGAAGTGAAGGCATTCTTTCTGTAGAAATGTGCTGTATATTACTGTATGTGCTGAATGATATTATAGCCTAAAAGCATCATGGGGAAAAGCAAATAAACACCATTATTTGTGCAAGAAAAATAGCTGCTCTGATCTGTAACCTTATGTTACCGCAGAATTTTAGTACCGTACTTTGTATTCTCTTTTCCTACCATATTTTCAATCATTTTTAGCAATAAATAATAAAAAAAACAAAAACGCTGACTGGTATAATTTACTACTGTCTTTTTCCAAGATGTCGCAATTAGGTTTACATTTTATCATGATATTTTGCTGTATTTATTGTGGTAATCATGCAAGTTTTGTGGTTTTCAAAGATTTAATTAATATTAATTGTCACAATAAATCAAAATTTTTGAGATAATTTTTTTCCGGTAACTATAAATAAATGCACCTTCTGTCTCAAAATTTCTCAATCCCAAGATTATTGAAATAGCAGTAGCAGCAAGCCTTTGAACTTTCTTTCAGATATAAAACAAAGGAAATTAAGGTAGTATTCTTTCGGGCAAAAGTGAAGTTATTATGCCATAAGTTGGTGCTTTTTATTCATGGTAAAGTTATGAATATTCATAAAAAAATACACAGCAACATAAAGTTACAGAAGAGTGAAACTATTTATGTAATGCTAAACTCCATCCATGAATCAAATGTTTGCAGTGTTAACCATTTGCCTTCTTAATTAATACATTAGCGGCATAAAGCTCATATATGTGCATAAAACAACATTTGAGTCAGTAGTGCAATAATTTAAATGTACATCAAAATTATTAAACAATTTATTTATCTTGTTTAACTATATATAGGATATACTGTATCTTTTAATACTAAAAGCTTATATTTCTATAGATGAAAGGCAACTAGCAGGTCAAGTACTACATGATGTCAATAATTGCAGTTTTAAACTAATAACGTTCAGTTTTCTCCAGTGTTATCTAAATTGAAATAACATTTTTTTTTTTAAAGAATAACTTTGTATCAGCTGAGATTTACCTGCAGGGGTCTTCTCCTATGAGATTGTAATTTGCTAATTGAGGTCATAGTTTTAGTCTGGTCATCTTGGGAAAAGGAGCTTCCTGCTCTGCCATAACAGCAGCAGCTACACCAGTCATTATCCCCCCTCCACCTCCACTCCTTCGCTCATTACCACCCCTGTTGACCTTTCCTCTGAGCTTGTTTTCCAGCCATACTGTGGAGCAATCGATTTGTTGATCCCTTAACGGAGATTATTCAGCAGCTTTGCAACGCTCTACACCTTAGGTGGTCATGTGACAATCCTAATAGGTGTGAAACTGGGTTCTCTTGAGAGTAATCCCAGTTTTTATGTGGTGCTTATTTATTATTTTCTTGGTTGCTTATCTCTGGGTATACAGATTTTATGAGATGTTACTTATATTTAGAAAATGGCAGAATGTTTCAGATAGACATTTTAAAAAGCTCCTCACAACAACTTTAAACTGTTTGACAGGTGTGTCAGCTTATTTTTGACAAGTTTAAATGCATACATCCATAATTCATTCCATATTCAAGCAAGAAGATGGAGAATATTTTTAGGATCTGGGGCCATTTTTTCTCCGGGTTTTGAAGCATTTGAAGTAATTTAAAGCCTATTTCAGAGACCGTTAAAATGCAAGAGGTGAGCAATGAAGTGCAGAGTCAGAATTAAATCAGAGTGAAAATATGCTAAATATAACAGTCCTTGAAGGAGGGCTGGAAACTAACATAATGGAGATTATAACCCCATCAAAGTAGAAACGACATGCAGATGTGCGCATACTCTAGATAACTAGTAATGCGTTTTAAACGATTGGCTATGCTGCTGACAGACGTGTGTATTACATGCAGTAGGTGGTAAATGAGCTGCTCCACATTTTATGAATTGTCAGCTTCTATACGCCTCATCCAGAGACGCTTCGTGGAGGTCAGCTCATAAAACCCCGCAGAGTCAATCTTTTCCCGCACTTTGTAAGATTGCTTGTTGACTCCGACACAGTATGGCTCGCCCGCCACTTTGTCGACTCGTGATTTTCCGCATTGCTGGAGAAGAATAAAGCTGACTTTTATTATTGCTGCATTTGCAGGCGCTGATGCTAGATTTGCTGTGTGCAAAGGTTCCTTTCACGTCATGGCAGCTGCTCATCTCTTGTTTTTCTGGTCATTGAATTTGAAAAGAGGAGGACAATTCGAGTTGTTGTGGAAAGTGATGGGGAAATTTTGTATTGAATTAATTTTTAAAGTCATGTATGTTTTTTTATGATTTTTGTTTCTTTTATATGTCCAGATAAATTTACTTTAAATGTGGATTTTGCTGATATTTGTGACCCTGTTTTTTGTCCCATTGCCAATATGTGCAAATACAATATACAGAGACCACTGCAAAATGATCAGCTTCTCAGATTAGACTTTTTATAGGTATATGTTTGAGTAAAATGAACATTGTTTTTTTTATTCTATGAACTATTGACAACATGTCTCTGAAATTCAAAGCAAGAATGTAGTTTTTATTTGCAGAAAATGAGAAATGGTCAAAACAACAGAAAAGATGCGGTGGTTTCAGACCTCAAATAATGCAAAGAAAACAAGTTCACATTAATTTAGAAACAATACTAATGTTTAACTCGGGAAGAGAAATCAATATTTGGTGGAATAACCAGGAGGTTTTTGATGGGGTTCAGTGCAGTTTCTTAATTTCTTCTAGAGCTGTAGATACCTGTATAATATCTATACTGAAAAATTCCTACAATGTGAGTGGAAAAATATGAAGTTTTAAAAATGGCACTCTCATTGTGATATAAAGTGCTTGTAATGAGAGCTAAAATGCACTGGGCATTAAAAGTGAACCCATCTACTCATTTTTTATTTATTTAAGTAACATTATTTCACTATAATTTAGAGAATCTAATCTGTGAGCAAAGTTTTTATTATTATTGTTTTAAAAAAGAAATATTTTTGGCAACTTCTGTAGACAAGCCATTTTTGTTCATTCTTACCATAAACTTTAACCTCTAAAGTGTTAACTGACACCCATAGAGGCTGAGATGTTTCTGTATTATGTCTGGGCTTTGGACAGCAACTCTGAAGTGAACTTTACTTGAACGTCCACTTCTGGGAAGATTGGCTCCCATTTTGAGTGTTTTTCACACAAAGATATAAATAATTTTTCTCATTGTAGCTGGATGGTCTGTAAATTGTTAGAAATGGTCTTTTATTACTTCACAGGTTGATGGACGGCAAAAGCTGCAGCACTTATTTAGACGCCTGCATTCAGCTCATGTCTAATGTTATTTAAAGATTTTACTGTAAAGTCATTTGTCAGCAAGGCTGATATCTTTTCACTGGTTTGGTTTTTAATTTTTTTCTCATTTTATTCCAGATTATATATTTGTTCTTCTATTTTGATATCTTGTTTAATAAAAATGAATTATAAACAGGAAGTGAACCATGTGGCGTCCATCTGTTTGACCAACTCCCCCTTCTGTTCCCAGGCTGTCCCTTCCAGAAGAGTGGCGCGGTGTGCGAGATGAGGCGCTGTCGGAGCTCAGTGGCATTAAGGGATGTATCTTTGTCCACGCTGGAGGATTTATTGGCGGCAACAAGACCCAGGAAGGAGCCCTGGAGATGGCCAGGAGGACCCTGCAGGCTGCCGCCCAGTCTCCTGCGAATGGAAGCAGCTAAATGTCCAGAACGAGCAGCTAATGCATCATAAAGAAACAAAGAATAACGTGTTGGTGTAGATTATAATGGTTTTGTTACATCATGAGTCACTAGATGTCTTGTAGTTTTTCTATGTGATAAAGACCACTGTGGCTTCCACGTTGGTATTCGTATTTCCTGCTGGATTAAAAACATCAATAAACAAACAGTATTTCTAACTTTGCTCTAATCCTTTGGTTTCACCTCAGTCGAGTAAATATATGTTGCCATCTGATAGATCAGCTCCTGCATCTTCAAAGACTGTGAATACCACGACCTTACCTTCAAGGGTTGATTTATATACACACCTGGACGGTGGTTCTGCCTTTCATTTCCAGTATTGCTGACATTAACCAAAGCACAACAAAGAGATTCAGACGCCACTTCGTCCAGCGCCGAGATCAAAGCGTCAATAATGACGCCTGATTAATTCAGAGAAATTAAATTTCCAAACGCCATGGAGGAGGTGTTCCCTGATTCACCCAGTGCCTCTACAAGGTTATTGGCACAGTCAATTTCCCACTAATAAACTCAGAGGATGTGCCCTAAAGTTTCTCATTAATACTCTTCCACTCCAAAGCTTTTTTTATAACTCCCCTCTTATTGCCTGCTTTCATGAAGCTGACCTTATGCCTCTGGTTCTACATGACATTTTATTTTACTATCATTGCAGGTGTTACTGTGTAAATGCCAAAGCAAGGGGAAAAAATATAAGTGACATGTTACTTACAGCTGCTTTGTGTTGTTCAGTGGTGCAGAATAGTTTGAGTTTTCAAGTAAAAAAAATTCTTTTGGGGTCATCTTAGATACTAAGACCAAAGAACAAAATGACTTGGAGAATAAACAACTAATGAGCTTGCAAAAATGAATGAGAAATTGACATGCACTCACTTCTGGTATAGATTATGAGTGTGTATGAATAGGGGCTCAAACATTTTACTTCTGTTGAGTAGTCGGATTTTCATAACATAAACACCTTTACAACATTTGAAAGGCTCATAAGTTTTTGAGTTCATTTCTGTTTTCTTCCAGTTCTGGTAGAATCAAAATGATCCTTTCTCCAGCAGCCATTGAACGAGAGGCGAAGTACATCCAGGTCGTTGGTGCATCAACCAGCTGGTCAACACGCAGTCTGCATTCGAGTTTTAATGAGAAAGCTGCTGATTTGAGGTAAAATTGGAGAATTCTGAGCGTAATCCTTCATTAAACCATGTACTTAGGAATATGAACTTGGAATTATTGCAACAAAATACTCCCTCAGTGTAATGCTGCCACCTTATTGCTTGCCGGTTGATAGTTTGAAATACGTGGTTGAATTTTAGACACATGGGAGTTCCAACAAAATGAAGATCCCAAACTCATCAGAACTGCTTTTGAGAATGGATAAAGCTGGCTAACATTAGACTTCTGGATTAGTTTTCCCAAATTCCTAATTTAAACTCTTTAGAGAAAATGTGGACTTTGCTGAAAACCCAACGAAATCCAATTAATTAAAGTAAAGTCTGCCATTTCTGATAGGAAGACACTTTTACAACTCATCTTTTTAATTTTCCTCTCTCTCAGAAGCACATACTTACACACATGCACGCAATTTTTGGGGCCATCGCTGCGCTGGACCGAATCCAAAGTATCCAACCTCTAACCTCCTGTGTGACAACCTTTTAAAGTCACATGGTAAATGTTTCACTTTGTGCCAAGTATTGCTGTTTTCTCTGAGAGGATACAGAAGGAAACTTTTTTCCCTCAATAGCTTCCCTGTCTGAGCAGAACAGGACACAGCGGAGGTGTAGTCATCAGAACAGTGTAATTGGGGATACAGTGAAACAAACATCAATCTGACAAGAAGGGAAAAAACTGAGTTGCAGCCAGTAGTGTATTGATTTTAGCTTCTGTTTGCCACTCTACTCTTACACACACGGCCCTTAAGCTTATTCATGTTCAAGAGCTCTATTGCTTCATTGCTGTGCACGGTAAGCTAAATGGCTTGATGTGCTCTCTTTCTGCTTTTTGCATTTATGTTTATTTTTTCTGATCATTTTTGCCTACAGAACCAGTCAGCACTACATCCTTGGCCTGCTACCCACATTACCTACAAAGCAAAAATTGTTAATACTTTGTTTTGTCAGCAGGGAAGAGTTTTCCATCTACAGTTTCTAATGACACAGCAAGTGAACCTGCGCTACTCCTTAGTCGTAAGCATTTTTTAGGCGACTCCTGCACAAGAAAGTATCAGTTGGCCAAACAGTGGAAAAAAAAGAATGAAGAACCTCAGCAGAATACCTGGACTTATAAGCCTGACGTACTGTTCTTGGACTCATACCTTGAATCAAATTACACACAATATATAGCATAAATACGCTGATAATAAGGAGTTTACACACATCATTGAGAAGAGCGTTACATTAATTTCTGACTTTTCATTATGAATTTGAACTTTTTTTCTAATGTTAAAGGGTCAAAGAATAATAAAAAAAAAACAGTCCCAATAAATGTTTTCACCTTTACCTTTTTTTATTGTTTTTACAAATCAGTCATAATAAAAAAAATTAACAAAAGAAAATGACAGAAAAGAAACTTTTTTTTGCCAAAGTAAGAACTGATTTCTACTAAATTATGACAAATAAAAATATTTAACATAAAATAAGTATAAATTATCACTCAGTATTTAGCAGATAAACCTTTGACTAAAGTCACATCACAGAGTCCGTGTGGATCGGTCTCAGTCAGGCTTGAACATCTGAACGCTGCAATTTTTCTCCATTCGTCTTTGCAGTAGTTTTGATGTGTTTTTGGGATCATTGCTCTCCAGGAGCACCCAACTGTTTTCAGATTTCAACCACTTAACCCAGACTGCTCCCCTCAATTGAAATTAAATTGGTTTGGATGTTCAAGAAAAAAGAAGGAACCTCCTAAACACAAGACACACCAGTTTTATTGTTCATAGCAAACTGTGGTGACCAAGAAAGAAGCGTTTCATAAATTATATTTTAGAGGTGAGGTTTTCAGACCCCTGAACACTACATCAACTGTAAAGCATGGTGATGGTAATATCATGCTGATGGCCTGTCTTGATGCTGGTGCATTGCGCAAAGTGAGTCGAGTTGAAGCTGAAACAAAGTCGGGAGGAATCTATTCAGTTGTCACAAGAAAAATGAATAAAACATGCTTAAGGAGATTTCAAAGTTGCACAATTAAACAGAAACACCTCCTTAAGTCAGAATTAATTTACCTAATTTTACTGAACTCTTCCCAGTAGTGAATACATGCACATCTATTTGTGAACAAATTTCTTATCTCTTAAATGCATAAAATGCAGAAACATGCAGAGTGCATTTAGGTGGCATTAACGATAGTGATTGACCTGATCATTGAGTACAAAATTAGATAATTCAATTGGTTTTCTGGCTTGCAGCTAGATATGGCTATGTTGGATTTGATGTTAGTGCCAGATTCATGTTCTTACTTCATGACTGGAGCATAATGAATTAGTAGCTCTTTCTGGTTTACTGTCATCTGCTTAAAATCTTGCTCAATTTTACCTCATAAATACCAATCGCTCATTTGACTAAAGCCAAAAACTCCCGTCACCAGATGTACTTGTACCCAGTTTGCTAATGATAGTGTGCTTCTTTAAAAGAGTTTTACTCAAATATTACTGAGAACATATAAATTCGAGTCTTTTCGGAGTTGAGAAAATCCACTTCAAACTTGTGCAGCCGGTTGTGGTCTTTACATTTATTTATGTATCTTTTGTGAAAAAATAATGGTCAAATACAACATCATTGAATCAATTAAAGTTCGACATTATTGACAATCACTCTGTTGATGAGGCTTTGTAAACATTGCGTGTTATTTCAAGAGTCCTTCTCACTTGAACAAGGATTTTATTTCTATAGATATACATTTTAACGAAGACATGCGTTTGTCCCTCTGGCTGTCAGGTTTGTATTGGTTTTTTTTCCATCTCTGACGCCTTTTTACACATTTGTTTTAAGGTTCATTCAGTGTTTTCCTCTCTGAGGACAGCGGCCAACCCAAACAGATGATGCTGAACGGCTTCACTTCACTGCAGTCGGGTTTTCCAGAAGACTTCACACTGTCAACAATGTCAGCAGCAGACTGCTCATAGGCATGTACATCTTTTAGAGGCTCTCCTTGACAGATCATCCTAGATAGACACTTCGTGTTCCCGCTTCAGCCATTTTTTCCCCAGGTTTTTCTTTTTTTCATTTCTGTTTTTCCTCCTGCAAAATTATACTTCTCACCCATCATCATGGATTTCATTCTCAGTCAGGAACCCAGAAAAATATACTTTTTTTTTTATCTCTGCCATTATTTCCTTCCTCATTATGTACCCTTTTGTTTTCTGTCTGAAAACATACAAACTCAGCTTGTCCACAGCCTTCACTGTGTCAAACAGAGGCAATATCCTATTAAGGTCACAGTTTTCACCAGTATTAATATGTAAAGCAGAAGGAAGGAGGAACTGGTGTCACAGCACTCTGTACTATTCTAGTCAGGGGTGGAATTGCTATAGATTTTAGGAGGCTGATGGAAGTGGGACATGCTGAGGAGAGGATGAGGGGTATGAGGAGCCATCCTGACTGTCAGATCAGTCCCTTTTCCCCCTGAGGGCTCTCCTGTTGAAGGGCCAATATACTTACTGCTGTAAAAGATAAGAAACCCCAGACCTCTTGGACTAAAGTAGACCCCCTAAATGATATTTCTCTGCAGTACATATATTGTTCTGTTTGGTACACCTGCACGTGTTTCAAGCTTTCGCTATTCGGGTGGTAATTTCATGATGATGTCTGTGAAACTCAAGGTTGCCAGGTGTCCTGGCTTCCTTGTGTTTGTAAATTAGTGCACTTGCCTCCCTGCCTGTCCATGTCGATCTTAATTTTCAACTTGATATACAGTGGCTCTCAGTACACTGCCACGAATTAGGCTCCTCTCTGTTTGACCTCCAGTAGTAAACAAGGACAAAACAAGAAATGATTACAAGAGCCACATCTTCCTTATAACGCTTATTTCTTTTGGCTCTATCAGGCTGCACAGCTGTGCACCCAACTGTGATGGCCTTCAATATTTTCCTTAACAGTGTGACGTGTGCTGTGAATGTTGTGTTGGTAGCAGTGAAAGAACTTGTTTTATTTATTAAGAGGGGGAAAATAACCAGTAGATTTTAGTGTATTCAGATTTATCTTTCTGGAGTTGATTTATATTATTTTGCACCATGAATCATGAGGATGCATGGTGGTGGCTGCATCATGATGGAAAAGGTCAAGCAGTAAGTCTTTGGAATAAATCACTGATGACTATATTTCATTAGAGAATTAAAATAGTACTCACTTTTAACAATTATGTGCAACAGGAAAAAGCAATGGACTAATGTTTTCTGCTGACTTTGTAATAATTTGAGATTTGTGTACTGTGCATTCAAAATTAGAATAAAATCCTAATTCTGCACATGCCGACATCCAAACTTATTTATCTGAGTTTTACTATGCCTTGAAAAGTTACAAACATCGGGAGCATTTGTTTAATTGATAGAGGAACATTTGTCATAGTGGATATTACTACCAATATTTCAGCAACACCATTTCTGGAGAAATGACCGCCACATTAGAAAAAAATATGTAAAAAAACAATAGTTAACAGTATTATTATTATTCAAAGTAATACCATATTGGCAATTTTAAGCACTTTAAATTGCCTTGTTGCTAAAAATGTTTATTTCTTCTGTTAGTGTTTTGATGATAGTTTTAGATAGAACTTGGGTCAAAAACTCATAAGATTGTATGTCAGTATGTAGGACTAACAAAACTCCCTCTTTTAAATTAACTGACTCAGTTACCTGGAAGAGGCTAATCCCACCAGGACCAAAATTTGTCATCATGGAATGAAAGTAATCACTCAAGACAGTCTTATATTGATTTGTTGCTCATCCTTTTGGAGGCAATCCATCACTTACAGGTTATAAAAGTTTTCCTTTCACTTGCCATCCACCTTCAGTGTTATATTTCAGTTCTGCTTTAAGTTAGAAAGTTTTAGACAGCTCAGGTCAAATAGGAATAAACCGAATAAATTAATACAGCATATTTCTGGCTTAATTTACTGGCAGATGTCTTAAAAGTATAACCAGAGTAAATAATAAAGATGGCAAAAAATGGAAACTCTAAAAATCAAACTCTTAATTTGAGCACATGAAATGAGTCTGGAAAAAAACTACTGTTAAGAAATAATTGACTCAAGCAAAATCTCTAATGATGCAGCTTGTGTTACCCCAGCGATCCCTTCAAAATAAATGTACTAGAAGCATTTTTAAAAATATGCCCTACTTCTTAAGCTACACAGTGGGCAGGATGTTAAGTTAAGAGTAAACCTGTTAGAGAACAGCATCTTGGGGTCATCAAAAGTCCACAACAACTGTTTGGCACCGTCTACATGCTAATTGGTTGTTAAGAAATTACGCAAAAAAGGAAAAATATGTTTTTTTTGCTAAACTCAAATGGGATTCCAACTAAAACTGTGTTCTTTGGTCAGATGAGACTAAAATTGATGTCCCAAGTGGATCTGGTATATAGGAGAAGAGTGGAAAAGCCACTCAATCCCATGTTAACTATGATGGAGGATGTGTTATGCAGTAAGGATGTTTCTCTGTCAAAGGTTCTTGTTAAAGTCCATGGCATGATAGCAACTCTTCAATACAAGGACATTTTAAACAAAACTCTTTCAGGAAAGTGAAAATAGGTCATCACAAGGTCTTCAACACAGAATGGTTCCCTGTTGACTTAGTATAATCAACCTTTTTTTCATCACAGTCCACGGGCATAAATCCTGAGGAAAACCTATTTGCTGAGCTGAAGAGAGCAGAGCAAAGGAGAAGACCCAGGACTCTGAATGATCTATAGAGATTGCACAAAGAGAAATAGTCAAGATCTCCCCCTCTCTGTGAATGCTTCCACCTGGTGAAATGTTTAAAAAGAAGAGTGAGTTATGTTCTAATGACAAAGGGGGGAAGGGAGGCTGCACAAAGCACAACTGCAGGGGTGGCAATTATTGCTAGTGCTTTTATTAAAAATAATTATTACATTACATTCCACAGATTAATTGTTCTCCAATGAGGTTTGGTTAAACGTTTTAGTGCAAGTATGTGTTCCTGCAATAACAAGTCATTTATTCTAAGGCTTTTATGGAGTGGCCGCCGCTTTACTTTGTGTAGCTTAAATTAAATGTGATTCTGTTATTTATTTGGATTCTTTTTCTAACTTATCTCTATGTGTACCTGTCCCCATTCACTCAGCTTTTGTGGAAGACTTATTCTAAGAATCTAATTATAGCGAAAGGTAATTACGTTAATAGCTCATAGAGGTAGCGTGTTCTCAGAAAAGCGAGATGGATGCCGCTGGTAAGGAGGGATGATGATGGCACACCCTCCGTGTTTGGATTTACCTTTTACAAACACCTATTCTCAGGGAGAGAAAGAGAGAACGAGGAGAAGGAAGAGGTGGAGGAGGGAGAGTTTGCCCCACATCTTCACAGCTAAAACTGCCTCCGTCGTTGAGACAGTCCGAGATGGAGCCGTCTGGGGGCAACAGAGCGCAGCGTTTCCACTCATGGATCCACGCAGAAAAGGAGGAATTTGGTGAAAAGCGAATATAAACTACAAACGGAGTTCGAAATCAACCCCGCTTTCATCCACCATATGGAGTCAAACTTCGTATTAAACTATTTTAAAGGTAAGATAGTTTTGCCGAACAATGTGTATTGTGTGCGTAAAATGTGTTCCACATGTACAGTGGCCGCTGTAGTTTGCTTTCGTTTAACAAAAAGTCTATAGTCTAGAGAAACGGGTTCTGAAAACATTAGTTATATTATAAATTGTGTATTTTATGTGTAATTTATGCATGAAAAGTTGCAAAGCATGCAACAAAAAGAAAACACTGGAATCTTTTGATCAGAACCATTTATGGCAGTTTCCATATTAACGAGGTTTAAACCTAAAGAAACTTTCATTGCAAATATAACAAAAAAAGGCCTGTAACTCATCTAACTTCCTATTAATACTAAAAAATGTACACATAACATTAAAAACAATTATTTTATAATTTAAATGTATTTTATTTTGCTCGTTCCTTTTTCCTACCCTCTTCATCCCCATTATTTTTCATGCATCATGTGATTGTTTTGCTACTTGGAAATTTGCATACATTAATTCAATATGCCAATGAAAATCATGAGGAGTGCCTGAAATTTCTACCTAATATTACTGGACATACTGGGCTTTTTACCAGTTTAATTTGAGCATATCAGACAGATCTAGGGCAATCTAAAAAGTCTGAGGTTCCAGCCTTTAAGCATATTCTTCCTATTTCCAGTGGAGACTGGAGACACATGACAGTTTTGATTTTATTATGAAAACACAGGGTGCTTGACATTTAAGAGGGTATTCTTGTAATCAAATTGAAGCAGTCTCTTGTGAGCTCTGTCCTATAGAAACATCATTTTCAGAAAGGATGCACTTGCCTCAGAAAAACAAAGCAGCTCTGGAAACATCGGGTTGAAGCGTCAAAAAAAGCTGCAATGGAAAATGTCTACAGAGATATAGACAGGCTAAAAAAACAAATGAAACAAAACAACATGCAAATATGAGGCTTGTTCGATTGGAAATAGTTTAACTCATATTAAATATTTACCATAATCCACAGTGTTTTTTGCACATTATCTTTGTTTTTTAAAATTTTGCCTTCCAGTTGCATGAGCGGTGAGCAGATGGTAACACCAAGACTACAGCAGGAGGATTTTTTCACACTATTGTCACTTATTGACACTGTGAGATTCATCCAGGATTGATGTTCTTGTCCTTAATAGTCTAACAGGCAATGCTTGGGCTATTGATTGTTCTCTCTCTAGCCTCCATCTCTAAAGCGCGTAGCACGCTTAACCCTTGCAGCGTGATTAAGCAGCCCTGGTATCATAGAGACATAAATAGAAGGGTAAATGAGACAAAAATGTATCGATCAGGATAATATGATACCTTTTATTCTGGCCTTGAAGGACAGAACAGAAAGGAGGTAGGGTGGAGTAGAGATAATTGCATTATATGATTGTGTCCTTCTAATGCAGAAATGCAAAAGGGGTTTGCAACCTTATTAGGCCACTTAGGCTATCATTACAGCTGCTTAGACTGTGATTAAAAGAGGAAGCCACTGTAGTTAAATATATTGGTGCATTTTCCAGAAATCTGGTGTTATTACTGGATTAGCCACCATGCAAGATGTTTGTCATGTAAAGAATTAGCTTTATGCATGATTCAGTGCTGTGTTGCTCTATAAAGGCACTTTTGTGTTGGGTGGATAAAGCTCATTTCATTTCTGTAATGCAAGTTTTCCTCCTCTGTATAATCCTCTGCATGCATTTTTATTGAATGTGTTTCCAGATTTTCTTCTTTACTCTGTTCCCCTTTTTCCCAACCTGTCAGGTTCTTCTGTAGCAACAGCCTGAGTCTGATTGGGAACTGATGTGTGTCATGGGGATATGGTGAGGCGATGTGCACAAGCTTGTGTGAGAAGAGATGTGGTGCCGTCAGTGGAGGAAGAGGAAGGGGGACAGGTGAAAAGCTGGATCTCTACTCATGGCTGTGCATGTCACTCTTGTTCTCGACCCTGTGGGGTCAAGCAACCCCGCAGTGCCCGGACAGCTGCCACTGTGCCTGGGAAACGGCCACTGTCTTGTGCTCGGACGCAGGGCTGCGGGAAATCCCAGAGGGGATCCCACCAGAGACGATTTCCTTACACCTGGAGCGCAACTACATCCGGAACATCCCAGAGAGTACCTTCAGCCACCTGGTCCACTTGCGGGACCTCTATCTGTCCCACAACCGCATCGACTCTCTCTCCTCCGGGGCCCTACGGCATCTGGGACCTGACCTGCGCCTGCTGGACCTCTCACATAACCAGCTGAGGCAGGCCAGCAGGGAGGAATTTGGGTCCACTCGCGCCAAGACGCGGCTCTACCACAATCCCTGGCACTGTGATTGCACCCTGCAGGAGCTGATGGAGACTCTGAACCTGGAGCCCGAGACCGTGAATGGGATCATCTGCGAGAGCTCCGTGCGAGGCGTAGGTGAGGGGAGCCGGTGGGAGGACCCGGGATCACCAGGTGAGCACGCAGGTCAGCCGCTGGTCAAGCTGCTGGACTCTGGGGTGAACTTCTGCAGCCTGCAGAGGAAGACCACGGATGTAGCCATGCTAGTGACCATGTTTGTGTGGTTCTTCATGGTCATTGTGTACGTTGTGTACTACGTCCGGCAGAACCAGGCTGAGGCCCGGAGGCATTTGGAGTACCTGAAGAGTCTACCCAGCCCACGTAAGACCCCTACAGAGACAGACACTCTGAGCACGGGTTTCTGAGCTGAATGCTGTTGAAACTTAACATTCAGGTGCCATATTTATGGAACGTGACTCTGAAACGCTGAGAGAAGTTACTGAAGTTACCAACTATGGAGGAAATTAACCTTTTTCAGCTGTTTGATTATTCCGTTAAATTCTTATTCTATACATTTATTTTCTTATGACGTTTTTGTTTGTCAGTTTTAGTACAAAATTTTACATATTTTTCAACTTGTACTATCTGCACTGATAGAGGAAAGGAAAAATTATAAAGCGCAGCAGGTAATGATAAGACAGGACTACATATAGAGAAAGACTTTGAACTTAATAACATTCTGTCTCCCTTTGTAGCACCTCTTTTCTTCTCCCTCCATGCCTCGTACTCTGCTCTTTTATCTTTCATTAGGTTCTAATTAGGAGACGTTGACCAGCTGACCCCTA
Organism: Xiphophorus couchianus; assembly: GCF_001444195.1. Taxonomy (NCBI): domain Eukaryota; kingdom Metazoa; phylum Chordata; class Actinopteri; order Cyprinodontiformes; family Poeciliidae; genus Xiphophorus; species Xiphophorus couchianus. The sequence continues at coordinate 11,150,360 of NC_040247.1, forward strand.
ATGAACACTTGAAAGGCACTAATCAGTTGGAGTGTGTTTGTCAGGTGTGCAAATTCAGATGTGTGTCCTTTACATGCTGTTTGAGTCATCTGTATGTGTGTGTGCATGTATACACGTGTGTGTATATGTGGTGTTTCTAGGCACTGTCACGGCCATTCTTACTTTGAAAACCCTGATTTTGCACAAATCCTTACCAGGACTTCAGTTTTAGACAAACACCACACTGCTCATCTAAATTTACTCTGGACAAGCTGGATGGGATGTGCTTTGTCCTTATGCTGGAGCAAACAGTTTTTGAAAAATCTCAACAGACGTAATAATTGGTACAAAGAAATTTGGAACTGAGTTAGTGAAATGAGTTGCTATCTAGAGGTTTTGCTTTAGTTCCGATTTGTCTTTGGGCTACGGGAGTCTAATTGTGCCACAATTCAACAAAGATCTCAAACATGAAATGAACACTTAAAGTCAAAACAAATACATAAATGATTTAAGTAAATACAACTGTCTTGATGAACGTGACTAGATGGATTTTAGGTATGACATGGACATTTCTGAGTTTTTAAAATTATCTTAAGGCTGTGGACTGTAGAACATCAGCTCTACCAGCCAAAGCCAGCGGTCCCAGAGTTTACATGCTACTTAAGAAGCCACAGTGACAGTATAAAGTATTTTATGGTGTACTAAAGTGAAAAAAGCTTAAATTGATTTAATAATTGCTGAAACAGTCAGATCACATTTCAACATGTGACTTCACATTCAAATTATGTTTTTCATTTACTTACATAATTTTGCATTTAATAAATTATTGAAATATTTGAGTAAATATTGGTAAATTGGATTTATTCGTTTCCAGGTTTGTTCTAATATGAATATGTATAAATATAATTTCATGCTTTATTCTCTTTCTTCATTTTGGACCTTTTTCTTCTCCATGGTTTACCACATGGACTCTATCAGAACTGACTCCATTTTTACTGACACTGAGAAAACAATCACCTCATTTATTATTAAAAGAGTCATTCATTTTATTGTAACATATTAGGTGACCCGTGTAAATTAATGCATTTCTTCTCCTGCTTCCTCCACATATTGAGCTAAACCACACTGGATTAACAGCCACATTTGATTGATTTTTGTGAGGGTGTTGCAACCATGCTTATTGTACAAATAACTCCAGTGTCCTCAACGGGATATGTTAGTGTTGTATTAAAATATTAATGCAATTCTTCTCTGCTACAATAAGAGATCTAAAATAAAACTCCTTTCAATTGGCAATCATAAATGCCGAGAAATGGTTCAAAATATGGTTTGACATAATGAATAAAATAATCAAAATTATGTTCATTTTATGTTAATTTACCCTTAATTTATACTTCTGCATTAATGTCACAACATCAGACGTTCTTTGCACACTTATTTTGACCAAATATTTATGAATTGAAGAAAAGAATGATCCAAACAAGTGTCTTGACATTCAAATTCCACCTGAGTAAATGTGTTGAATGAAAATAGAGTTCATGTAAGAGTATTGTAGGTTTTGGGTGGTTTGAAAAATAGCAAAAAATTTTGAATGAGATGTCAGAAATTGTGCTTGACTCAAAAGAGTTTTCTTCAGCGTGAAGAAACAGTTCTCCCCCCAACCCCACCTGTTGCTGCCAGATGCCACAAAGCTGGCTGAAAGAAACCCAGTACATTTTTTACTTGTTCCCAAAATTGGAAAAATAAATTGGGATGATGGACAAACAGAAGGAACCTTACCCACAACTTTTGGTAACAATATGTCGGTCAAACAGCTGGCTGCAGCCTGTGATACCATACTGTGAAACCATGGGATGGGACAACATGGTTTCACTGTATGCTACTTGCATAAAAAATCTAAACAAAAAAAATATATAATGGTCCAGTTACCTCCTCAAACACTCAGGTGTGTCGACAAGAGACACATCAAACAGTTGCAGGAAACCGGCCCTCTGAATTTGACATCTGAGAATCTCATTCCAACTCATGTCTTATGTATAATGTCATAACTAGATGTAGCTTACATAATAATAAAAATTCTTTGTGTTGCAGAGATAATAGGATGCAACTGAAGCCATACATTTGTTTTATTAAATTCGTGTCAAACAAAATAAATCACTTGTTCATCTTGAAAATTATGTCTGCTTTACTTTGGTCAATGTTTCCATAAATTTTTAAAAATCTCTTCTTACTTTGTGAAAATAAAGAATTAATAGGGAATTGAATGGACTGATTTATGCTTGATATGTAAACAATTGTGTATAAATTCATTATCAGACTGTTAAAACTGTACCTGGATTTTATCAGACAAATGGTACTTTTTAGATGCAGAAGCAGAACTTAGAATAGGTAACCTATCTGTGAACTGTGATGTGCTAATTGTGGTGTGCATGTGTTGTAACCCACAGAGAAAGGCTGGCTGCATTGTGTCTACACTTTAAATTAGAGTCAGTCGTTATCATGTTGGTAAACCAAAGGCTAACAGGGAGATGAGGTTGGACAACTCTCTGACCTTTAAATAACAAGAGAGCAAAGGGTGAGTAGCAATGTGGGTGTTTACTGTTAGTCACAAATCATTCATCTAAATTTCATGCAACATATTTCTGTATCCTTCAATGCACATTTTGTATTGAGTAAACCTTGGACCAATTTTTGCTTGCTGTTAATTCTGACAAGCCAAATCTCAAAATCTAAATATGTCTACTTGTTATAGTCTTTAGCTGTGGGATTTCATTTATTGATGTTGATGTTTTGTTTTAATCATTGCTCTATTTTATTGTTTCCTGACAACAACTGATTCAAATCTAAATAAACTTTTGCAGTGTCTTGCAATAGACGTCACACGCTTTTATTTTACTTTGTAGAGCTTTTTGTGATAGTCAAATACAAAGGCGTGCTTAATTGGGAAATGGAAGAAAATGATACATTTTTGACAAAAATTTAAAAGGGTGCCGTGTGTTTTTCTAGTAAATCAATTTTTAATTAGATGTAGGTTCAAGTTTTAACTGCTACATTAATATGCTTAAATCTAAACCACCTCAGTTTGGTCCTGGTCTGGCGGTTATCCTGCTGAAAATGTAACGTAATGTGTCTCAAGTTTTTCGCAGCCTTCAACAACCTTTCTTTCAGGGTGGCCTTTTCATCTACCTCTCACCTCTAAGCAGCTTCCCTCCCCTGCTCAAGAAAAACATCCACATAGCATGATGGTTCCATCACCATGTGTTGCTGTGGGGGAGGTGTGGTGATGTTCAATTTTACACACCATCCATCCATCCATCCATTTTCTGTTCACCCTTGTCCCTAATGGGGTCGGGAGGGTTGCTGGTGCCTATCTCCAGCTACGTTCCGGGCGAGAGGTGGGGTACACCCTGGACAGGTTGCCAGTCTGTCGCAGCAATTTTACACACATAGCATTCAATTTTCCTCTCATCTCATCTGGACCAACTTCTTCCACGTTTTTTGTGTACACAGCTTGAGGCAAATTGAAATGAGACTTTTTTGACTACTCTTTCATGAAGGGTAGATATGACATAATCCACCTGAGTGTTATCTATTTGCTGTTTCTTCAGGCTCTTGGCTGTTTAACTTAGTGTGCTTTTGGCCATCATGATGCTATTAATCAGTGGCATCTGAAGGTATTTGACGTTAGTGTATTTATTTAGGTATATCAGATTTAAAATGTGCCAAAAAAACACTGTATATAACCATCCTGCAGTGAAACATGGTCGATGCAGCATCATGCTGTGATGGAATGAGATAAATGAGTATTATCTCGAGTTATAATGAGTTTTAAAAGGATAAAAAAATAAATAATAAAAAATCGGGATACCTAAAAGGATATAAAGAATACATAAAAGTGACAGAAGAAAACATCCGAAAAGCTGCAAAAAACTTGAGATTGACTTTTTATTAATGAATTGAAAAATTAGTTTTATAACTCTTATAACTGAAAAGAAAAGCCTTTCCTGAGTTTAAGCAATAAAACGGTTCTTGTAACTACCGACAGCTCTTTTCATGTTTACTTTGGTATTTTTTACCATTATTTTTTTTTACTTTCCAGAGGATTGAGGTTAGAAGATCTCAGTGCCATCACCCTAAAGTTTAGCTTTTGGCACAAATTTTCTATTAGATTTAAAACATTATTACTTCAACTTAGAAGAACATGTTTATCAATTTAAATGATTACCATTTAACTAAATATTCCTGGGGTGTGAATATTTTTGACTGTTAGGTTAACAGGAAATTCAATAAAACTCAACTTCAGTCTGTTACTTGGTTTTTGTCGTTTATTTCCAATTTACATTAATTAAAACTTAACAAGAACAAGTCATGATCATATTAATAAAATAATAATAATAATAATGCTATTATTATTAATAATACTTCTATTATTAATAATAAAAAAATATACACAACCTCACACATTTGAACCCTCTGTGCTGGAGTTGAAATTGGAACATTAGTGAAGTACACTCAGTGTGTGTGGGGGTGTACATGGAAGCAGAGGGTGTGTGGTGTGTGAGGGGCAGGAGGGGACGCGGGTCACACTGGATGAAGGGCAGCATACTGAGATTATATAATCAAATATACCTATCTTGATTTGACAAGATATTTTTAAATTGTAAAAGTTTAGATAAGTTTTTTTTTTTTCCTGTGAGGTAGTTTTAAAAAGCCAAATCAAATGTTTGAAAAATAAAAATAAATTTGTCCCTAACTAAATTGATTACAAAACATCATCAGTTATGTTTGTTCATGTAAGAAGGATCATAAATTGCAGTGAAATCCAAAATCCCAGAACAAAATGGGCTCTAAGGAACTCTCTACATATATATATATATATATATATGAACTGAACTAATATGTACAAGTCACTATATTGGAGTATCAGGTTGTTTAAAAACACAAAACTGTTTTACAACAATAGCACCATTGACTTTATTATAGTACACAGTAATTTTGATACACACTATGGTTGGAGAAACAGGAACAACTGGACATTCTATGGTATGCGGAAAAATTTTTGGTTTCAAAGAACAATAAATTCTTTATTGATTTGTTACAAGAAATGGGATGATCATAAAACAGGAGGAAGTTGATGGATGAGGCTTCTTTTTCTTTAAAATATATATATATATATTTTTTTGTCACTTTGCAACAAACTCAGTCCTACCACACCTGGGAGTCTAACCTAAACAATAAATAAATAACACCAACACATTGTTCTCTCTTGTTCCCTGGTAAGCTCCTATTCTCTCCTCATACTTCCTCCTTTTTGTTCATAGATATTGGGTATATGGGGGGGTTGCCGTTCACAGAGTGAAAAAGGGAAGGTTTAGGGAGTGGAGGGTGTCCATGTGGGGGTGGGGCAGAGATGACTGAAGGCAATGCTGAGGATGGATCACAAATGACAGTTTGTTGGTGCCATTCAGTGCAGATATCCTACCGAGTTCAACTTGGAAAAGCACTTTTTTATTTAGAAAAGAAGTCCCATGTTTTAAAAAAGTGTCTTGATTTTTCTTTTTCTCTCTTCCTCGCCTTTTCACCAAAGCGTGCTCCTCTTTCGTTTCCTATTTTATTTTTTTTCAAACAGCCACTTTTTCTTCCTCTTCTTCATTCTTTACAGCTGCTCATTCTTTACAAGAAGCAAACTGGCCCAATATCAATTCCAAACTCCTGGTCTGCTCCACCGATATCCATGGGGGCAATGTCCACAATGGGCAGACGGGAGGTCTTCTGCGACCTGTATTCGAACATTGTCTTACCCCACTGTCCTGTGTGTCTCTGCAGGAAGGAAAAAAATCATACAGAAAAATGTTAGCATTTGGTTTGCCCCCTAGAGAAAACAAATATTGTACTAGCAGGATTGCATACCGTGCAGCCGTCTTCCATGACGCTGTAGGTGAAGCGGCTGTTGCCCTCGGCTCTGATCTCCACATCGTTGGAGCCTTGCAGCAGGACGGCCTTCTTCAGGTTGCTTGTTGAAGCATCCAAGTAGGCCACGCTGTTCTTACAGTGGTAAGTGAGATTTTGGGAAGCCTCTGTTGACAGCAACCTCAGGAAAGTCATCTGAATGGAGGCGGTGTTGGGTGCCAGGCTGTCGTCACCATAACTGAACTGCATTGAACAGACAATAACACATCAGGTTATGTTCCTGGTGAGTCATCTAGTGTTTTTAAATAAGCTAATGCTTTGAATGTTTGATTCCATGTATTCCAAATCTAAAAATTTATCGTATTAGTGACAGGTTAAATATCTATATTTAACAGCAAGATTCCCACATTCTTGCTGAACTAGACAACATATTTCTGGTAACTGAACAAAAGTTGCTGTTTCATATCTTGGCATCTGTGTTAGATATTGAAAAAAACATGCTATTTAGCTATCAGTGTCCTGTAGTGACTTTAAATTATGTGTGTCATGTTTGATTTCAAGCTGTTTTGTATAAAGTGAGTGTCCTGGGATGAGGGATGAAGAACTTTTGTTAGGAACCTTTGGAACATTACCTTTTTAAAAATTCACTATGAACACGCTTAAAGAAGTTGCCTTTGATCTTTAAGCCTTACACAAACTAGAAATAGCTAAATAATGTAATCCATTTTGTAGGAGAAAAGCGTAAAGTCATATTGAAACCAATGTATTTTTTATGAAATGTTTGTCATGTTGTGTGGTATATATTTTATTGTAAAGCACTTTGGTATTTTTATCTGGTAAAAAGTAAACAACACAAATGCATAACTCTTTCATAGTCTGGACACAGGAGGTTGAACATCTCCTGCTTTGATTGCAGCTGGGAGGCATTCATGTGTGAAGACTTTGATGTCTGTAAGTGCTTTGGGGCCCACTAGATCACCCACTGCTGGAAAGAATGATACATGCTTTTACACCAGGCTCTCCAAAAGTTGCGGCTAACACCAGAAAAATTTGCCACATTTGCTGGTTGGCACTTTTCAAAAGGGGTCAGACGAGTTATTAAATAAAGCAACAAAGTTTCCAAGTTAGCTCTTTGAGTAAGAAAGTAAAGTTTACTTACTTTTCAATGTTTTCAATGTTTGAGAACTATTTTCTTTTTCATTTTATTTTTATATTGAGAAAATGTGTGCGAGTGAATAGTCAGGATAGTTAATAGTTAATAGCAATAGTTAATGTCATTTCATTAATATTGTCTATGTCTTGTTTTGAGCTGTTTTAGTGCAATACAAATAGTTTTATTAATTGTGCTTTACAAATAAAATGGAGTTGGATTTGGATCTTGTCAGGACATTGAAAACACATTTGAGTCACACTTATGTGTGTTTTGTAGCAGTGGAGCATGTACAGTATATGTGTAAAGCAACAAAAATATTTTTACTTGTCGCTTGGATCGTTTTTTTAACCTAAGGCAGCATATCTTTCTGTTTGAAAGATATTTTCACTTTAGGTTTGACTTTCTAAGTATCAATTCTGAACTTTTTGTCATGCAAAACATTCATTTGTGCCATAATGTAAACAGTACATATTAATATTTTACAAGTTAATAAAACTAAAACAGGTTGCAGATCTTACATGGAATCCTCCGTTCATTGTCTCTCCGAACCAGACATGTTTGCGTTCTTTGCTCTTGCTGGACCACCAGTTCTTGCGAGGGATCTTGGCAGGTTTGGGGTTCACACAAGACTCCCCGGTTTCCATGTTGCAGAAAACTTTGATTGCATCTACAGTGCAGCCTTGATTGGGATCAATCCAGTACTCACCTAAACAAAAACAGAGAAAAAAGCAATAGCCTTCAGGGTGACATCAATTTTTCTGCACAGCTGGAATGCCTTGCATGTTTTTGCATAGTCTTGTAAAAACTGACTCTAAATGAGCACAAGACAAATATTTTCCAGAACAAACAAGAATTTAGTCAAATTCCTATTTTTCAAAACATTTATTTCCCCAGACTAGACCCAGTCTGCTTCATTGTATCACCCCAATTCAGCGAATTTCTTGTGTTGTCACTCACCGCTCTTCCAGTCGGGATGGCAGAGCTTCAGGTCTCTGCAGGTGCGGGCAGGGTTCTTCTTGGATCCCTCTGGGCTGCGGATGTTCTCAATCTGGTTGTTGAGGGACTTAAGAGTGGCATCGACCTCTGCGTCATGTTGACGAAGATTCCCAGCGGCCTGGTCTGCCCTCATATACCTCAGGGGATCGGGAGACTTTTCTGTTTGACCCAGACCAGCGAAGGCAGACATGTCAATACCAGGACCGGGGGGACCAGGAGGACCAGGGGGTCCAGGGTTTCCAGGAGGACCCTGAAAGAAAATTTAAAAAGTAAGAACACATTTTATTTAACATCGGCAATTGTAGATTTCCTGTATCCTTGTGTTTTTCATTCTCTGCTAGATTATTCTTCTTCTGTCTCTTGAACAAGACATGTACATGCAATTTTACACAATTTTCTGAAGAGGGTTTTTGCAAGCCTACAATTCAGAATAATAACTTCTACTGAATGCCAGGGTAAACAAACAGTACATAAAAAACAAGCACATCAAAAAGGCTTTTCTCAATTCTCGCTGTGGGTTGAGCAATTATCGGTCTAGGATTTTCCTCTGGGAATGAGCAATGCAAGTAACATATTTAGTTGCTTCAATCTCCAATATTCTTCCTTTTATGGGATGTTTTAATAGTTAAAAGGTCTTTTAATAACACTTTAATAATTAGCTTCATGTAGAAAGAAAATGGAGAGAAAATAAGAAATTGGGAAAGCACAGGTCTTTGGTGACCTGTGTTTGGTAGAAGATGTTGGAGAAAGGAAATTCTTCTAGAAAAGCCTAAGTCAGCACATGGGGCAAACCGAAGGAAGTGATGCCATTTCTGTGTGCGAGTGTGTAAAGAAAGTTCAATTGCACATACTGGACCCTGCTGCAGAACAGAGGCAAAACTGGGTAAATCGTACTCTGTTCTCCATGTATGCAGTCTCAACCGTCTTTATGTAAAGTTTTTCATATCACACACTACACATTTATTTGCAGAAAAATTCAAAGTAAAAAATCCTATTTCCATACTGTAGCACCAATATGTGCTACTTTGTGTTTAACTATCACATACAATCCTAATAAAATACTTTGAAGTTTGTGGCTGCAGCATAGAAGTTCAAGAGGTGGTGATACCTTTGAAAAGAGTTGTATGCAATAATTTCAACTGAGCTAAATTACAGATCTGATGCAGCTAGCAGCGTTTACAGCATCATTAAGGCTCATGAAGCTGCACAGAAAAAGCTTCACTCTTTAGGCTGTTATTTATTTATGTTTACATTGCCCATATCGCTGTCTTGGATATGAGGTTGATATATACATCTATTTACCAAGATAATTAAGCATGTGATGCTATATATTTTATTCTGTAAAAGTTAGTTAGGAAAGTAAAACATACTAAAAACAAACAAAAAAGGGGGGTGATGTTCTTATTAGTACTCACAGCGGGACCAGAGTCTCCAGTACGACCACGAGGTCCAGGGGGTCCGATGGGTCCTGGTAAGCCATTTGACCCGTCTTTTCCAGCAGGACCAACAGGTCCAGGTGGTCCCTATAGAAGGACGCTTTGATAACATTATTCATTCTAAAGCATGAACATAACTAGACTAATCACTCAGCTGGATAAAAAGAAATAGAAGTTTCCCTTCAATTTAAAACCATTTTACTGCTTTAATTGCAACATGTTTGGTTGGGTTTGTACTCACTCTTTGTCCAGAAGGCCCAGCAGGTCCAGTGGCACCCTGGTCTCCAGGTTGACCCTAATGCAGAGACATCACAGGAAATAAGGCCTTAAGTATGAAACAAACAATGGAGTAGTGTAACAATGCTTTAGATTAGATATGGTATCTTACTGGTGGTCCAGGGAGACCCTGCAGACCAGTGAAACCTCTGTGCCCCTTCTGTCCTCTCTCACCAGACTCTCCAGCTTCACCCTTATCACCACGGGGTCCTTGGGGTCCCTAAGAACAAATTTAAAGCATGCTAATAAACTCTTATGTGTTGGTGACAGCTGTTAACAGAAAGAAGATAAACAATGAATATTCATTTCTGTTTGACTGGAAGTTGTTCCAAGCTATCCGTGCAGGATACATACAGGCATTCCTCTGGCACCGGCCGGTCCTGGAGGTCCAGCTGGTCCTTGGGCACCCTAATAAAATGAAATGATAAACATGTTAACACACCAGACTTGCCTAGAAGTTTAGCAATAACTAAGTTTTTGTAGAGTATTTTACAACACACTAGCAATAAAATTCGGTTAAAAAAAGCAAACGCTTTATAAAATGCATTAAATTAATATTATGCAAATTAGAAAAGCAATAAAAGTTAATTTATGTCTCGGATATAAGGTTTATCAGGGATGAAACACAAGAAGGAGAGTCCTCCTTGGTCTCTTTCAAGTACCAAGAAGCAGAAAACCTTCTTTGTACTTGTAACACAATATGTTAATGTTCAGCTAGCAGAAATGAGCTTCACAAAAATATTAAAACATAAAACAACTTTTATGCTTTGGTAGATTTTTTAAAAATAGCTTTTGGAAAACATGTGACTTTGCTTGTGCATGAGTCATTACTCACAGACTCCCCTCTGTCTCCCTGTTTTCCGGTGGGACCGACTGGGCCGGGAGCCCCAAGAGCACCTGGAGCACCAGGAGCACCAGCAGGACCGGTGTTGCCACGGTCACCCTGCAGCAGAAAGAGTTGGAAATCACAACAGCCAGGTCAATGTTTCTGACTTATTACAGCCACCACTCTGAGGAAATTATGTTAAACAAAAGTGACATAAAGACTGTGGAGACACCAAGCATGAATTCATTTGCTAAAATATATGATTTTTAAATGTCTTAAATAAAAAGGGAGTAAACAGTTGCCACACTGACACTGCTCTTTTAACAACAAACTCTCCAAACAAAACTTGCATCTTACATTTCATTGAACATTGTTTGGACACTTCCATCTCAATTACATTTTATTTGAATACAATGAATGTCCCTACATAGTAATAACTCTTCCCTATAGCATGAATACTATTATTGGGAGGATAATGAGTAGATCCTGCTCAAATTTGCCTAGGAAGGACCCTAAGATAATGACAGAGCTGAAGTGTTTCTCTGACTCATCTGGTAGAAATATAATGACATCTGTGGGATTCCACAAAAAATGAATGATCCAGTTATTTCATCCTGCAGAATTGTCAGTATTTCTCTGACTTGTTTTGATGGCCAGTGACAGGTGTGTATCATTGTCATCAAAATATACAACAAAATCATACAACAGGTGATTTGACCTCTTGTAATTGTACCTTAATTCCAGGAGAACCATCTCTACCAGGAGGTCCATCAGATCCAGGGTTGCCCTGTCAGACAAAATGAAGTGTTAATGAATTCTAACCGGGTGTCCTACTGAATGAATATTAGCTGCATAATGAGCCTCACTGCAGCCAAACCCAATAATAGGACAAAATGCAAATGGATGAGTGATGCAAAGTGTGGAGAATTTCAATGGCGCACATGAAACAGGAAGTGGATTGACAGCTGCGTATCCAGTCCAGAGATGTTTACAAGAATATTTTCCCAAGTCAAAGTCAAGTCTCAAGTGTTTGAGGGTCAACTCTAAAGTCTTTGGTGAGCTTTTTCAAATGCATGCCATCTACTCTCTCTTTAAGAACGTATTGTTGTAGGTTGGAAATTCAAATCCTGTATTGTTTTCTCTTTTGCTTATTTCAGCACAAACATTTTGCAAATACATTCTAATCTCTAAAAATATAATATGAAAAAAAAGCTGTTATGAGCTGCTTTAAACTACTCTGAAAACCAATGAGACATCAATCCATTAGAAATATAAATATGCAATTATGTCTAAAGAGGTTTGCGATACTGCATATTTTGGTATTGATCGGATACAAAGTAAATACGTGACTAGTATCATCTATATTGGCATCAATATTAATATTGTTACCAATAACGATACTTCTTAATTTTTAGGTTTGATATATCACCAAACTTCTGACCTTCAGGTGTTTTATAGTATTTCCTTTGAATTACTTTATTTTAAGAACATATTAACATGATAAATAGAAAAAATATATAAAAACAAAACTAATTTATGCATATTTTCCCTAAATAAATAAAATGCAAAAAAAATTATCATTTGTGAGCAAATCAAAACAAAATCTTTTTAAAGGTAGTGTTGAGAAACTATTACATAAAATCAAAATAAAATTTCAAGACAGAATCTGAAACTAAAGTATCGATCTTACCACACTAGTATTGATCTGCTACTGATATCGACTTGGTATCGATATTATCGATGTTTTGGATCAATCCACCCACTTTTATGGTCTGGATATTATTATAAAGCCAGAGCTGATGTAAACACTCAACTATTCAACTTCATCCCTTTTGCAAGGAAATATACTCATATGGAGCCTGCTTACCAACCTGCCTTTACTTCTGAGTCTGAGTCTAATCAGAAGTCTTCGACTCAATTATGTGTCTGAAATTTGAATTTCCATTTCTGATTCAATCAAGTACATGCTTTGTGTCGGTGATTTTCCTTTACCTCTCTACCAGGTTCTCCAGCAGGACCAGTGAGCCCAGGCGGTCCGACTGGTCCAGGTGGTCCACGGTCTCCAGGACCACCAGCAGCTCCCTGCTTTCCAGGCTCACCCTGACAGGAATAAGGACTCATTGTTACATGTTGAAAAATGAAGAAAGATATACAACTCTTTAAATTTCCACAAGGTTCGGGTTCTGTGGTTTATTTTCGGTTATACATTTGAGTATTTTTAACAATAGAAAGAAAAATAAATCTTCAGATTAATCTAAAGATTTAATGAAAGAATTTGAAATACATAGCTAAGAAACAAAAAAGAAGAGTGATTGCCAAACTCAAGATCATTTTTATCTTCAACACTTTCTTGTGATTGCACATTCACCATGGATTCTAATTTCACTGCTTTCGGTGCAAGATTGAAGTATATACATATTCAAAATTTATTTACTAACTCCAGGATTTTTTGTAGCTACTTGTCATGTCATTATCTTTTATTGTATGAAAAAAAAAAACAATATTTCTTAGTAGAATTGGGCTTTTTTCTATTTTTTGTCTGTTCAGAAAAAGAGAAACAACATCTAATTTCATTTAGACCAGATAATTTATATAAATGCACTCAGCTGTTGGGTTTAAACAGTTTATAACAGTAACAATTAGTGTTTGACCACAAAAAAATCACACTTTGCATTTTATTTGATCAAAAAAGCTACGTATTCGGAGAACATGAAGTCTAATCTGCTGTCCCATCTGTCATTGAAAGCTCGTTCCTTGGTGGGTCTATTTTGATTTACTGGAATCCCTTTCATGCACACTGGTGAATAATTGATAGTGGGGACATGCCCGCTGAGATGTTGTAAGTAGGGAACATGGTTCATGTCATATATCAAAAAAATGTTGGATGTAAGCAGGGAAAGCTCTTCAGTCACATGTCGTGGTGTAATCTCCATCAGACAGAAACATGAGGGGAAAAGCCCTGGTTGACGTGAGATGCGTTCTGACTGATCAAATTAGGACACAGCAGATTGTCAGTCCAGAGCACATCTGCTGATTCCCTACATTTACTTTACAGAGTGCCAAAACAGTCAGTATTGCGCTCATATGGCAGATTCATTAATATTTATTAACAGCCGTGACAGCAGGGTTGATGATGCTTTCACCTTCTGACTGTCTGCCTGTGTGTGTCTGTGGCCTCGAGAGACAATGTGTTTGTGGAGACATGCACAGCCTTGCAGGAGCTGCTGCAAAAGCAGTTTTGAGATATTTTGAAGGTGTTTATGTGTCTGTTGAAAAATAGCAAAAGAAACTGGCATAAAATTTTATTGGTGCATGTCTAAAATCACAATGCGGGCAGAGTTGTGGTTTCATCCATACAAGGGTAGTAAACATGTTAAATTTAGCATCCAAAGAGCTAATATATGAGTTTGTGCACCTTTTTATATTTTAAAGTTGTATTTGTTTTGTTCATTTTTCTAAGAAAAAAAAAGTTATGTATTTAAGATATGCTACATCACATTTTACATCTTCCTCATGACCAGTTTCATAACAGCCCAGTAAAGCTGATTCTCTCACGGGTCTGACTCAAATGTTTGAAATATTTTAATATGAATTAGAAGAAAGGACAAGCAAAGTATGTTTGATGACATATAATGTGCTCTTGTTTTGTTTTTTTGCCTGTTTTGTGCTTTTTCTTGCTCACGTTTAAATTTTTGTCTTTTCTTTTTTTTTTGCTTTATTCATCGCCACCTGTATTTGACTTGTAGAAAATAAGTTTGAATTATGTGCTTGATCATGTGATTTCATGTTACTTACAGAAGGTCCAGGCAAACCAGGGAAACCTCTTTCTCCTCTCTGCCCGGGTAGACCAACAATACCGCGCTGACCAGCCAATCCCTGAGGACCTGAGGGACCTAGTGGACCCTGAGTGGAAAATAAAAACAACAGAAAACTCATCGCTACTGTGGAATACGTCTCTCACATAACACATCTCGAGCCATTATTTTTAACTTCCAAGGCATGATAGGTGTATATCTTCCATCACTCTCGACGCAATATTTTATTCCCAGTCGGAGTTGCAAATGAATCTCTCCATCACCTCTCTGGTCTACGTCATCCTCAGCTCCAGAGGCTGCCCTGTCAAAATGCCTTGCAGCTCCTGAAATCATGTTCACAGTGAACACCTGACTGTAAGTGACAGCTGAGACGCACCATGAGGCAGACAAAGCTTTGATGTGCTGATGCTAGGCTCAGGATTTCATACACAGGATGACATCTATAGGAAGAGATGGACTCAACACAGCACTGTCTCAGAGTTGGAGCAGGATGCCACCACCTTCCCTCCACCCTCAGGACACAACCTGTCATTATCTTGACAGAACTTGTCATCTATTTGTAACTGGTGTGTATGGGTGTTTGTGTGTGTTTGTGTGCAACTCTGAAGTAAAAGGCTGGGGTTCCATTCTTACACTGTCACCAGATTGTGCTGCTTTGTGCAGTCACATCTTAGTCTGCTATTAGAGTCAGTGATAGACACTGACAGCTCTGTGTATTAGTGGTGAGCATGTCCATTACTGCTGAAATTGGCTGTCCGGCTTGAAAGGAAAACATAAAAGTGGCTCAAAATGCAGAAAACAAATACATTTAAATATTTTCTTCTCTTTAGACTTGCACCTCCATGCAACAGTAGGTGGGTGCAACAGAAACCATAGTGTTATTTTCAGCCTAACAAGGTCACAGATTTCCACATTATGTAAAAGCCTGTCTCCTGGGTGCTTATAGGAGGAGGTGGAGCACACTCACAGGAGGACCGTCCTCTCCAGGGTCGCCCTTCTCTCCTGGAGCTCCTGCAGGACCGCGTAGTCCAGCGTCGCCTTGTCTGCCAGGAGGTCCACCGTCTCCTCTCACTCCTTTTGGTCCGTCTTTACCAGGAGGGCCAGCAGGACCTGCAGGTCCAGGATTACCCTACCAAGCATTTGAATAAAACATATAAAGTAGGTCTCATTTTGAGCGTAAGTTGACAAACAAATATTTCTGTTTACAGAGTCCATACACAGCAACAATAAAAAGTTGCTGTGTATGTATATTTAGCCTTGTCTTCAACATTTTGACAAGGCTAAATACCTCAAAGACACATTTTATTGTTAGGAATTACCTTCTGCTTTAGAAAAACAGTTCTGGCAATGTGTGTGGGTGGGTGTCGGGTCAGGAAAGGTAAATGCTCTACAGCTGCTTATAGATCAGGCTGGGAAAATTAATCTAATATTCTAAAGATCAGCATTTGATACTTATCTCAAATTGACCATGTCAAAAACTACCACTATCCAACCCCACCATACACTATCTACAATTGCATCGTTAACAAAAAGGGTACATTTTATCTAATCACTGGATCACTAGATCTTATTAAATCATTTCAAATAATAGTGAAGGTTAGTTTCAGGAGAGACACCTTAGTGTGGTTGTTATTAAATGTCAGTTATCCCTAATGAAGATGACCTTTGGATTACTTCAGAGGTTTATTTTTAGGCCTCCCATCTTTACTTTGTACTTGCCATGTCTGTGACAGAGTATGCAGGCAAAGTATGATTTTTTATTTCCATGCTGATAGCACACAGTTTACATCTCTTTTAACCTAAGAGGCAGGAAACAGATGTATCCAAGACATCAAAGATGGCACAGAACATCCTGCAGCAGTACTTCAACCCAAAATTATTTATACCTCCAACAGAGTCAAGTTTATATTAGTGGTTTATTGTGACCAGCACAATTTGACTGGAAGTCAAATCAAAGATAAGAAGAGTTATGAAAAAGCTGATTAGCAAATACATTTAGGCTGATTTAATACCAATAAAGGTTTCCATTCCTTTTTTGGGCATGTTTTATTTATAAAACTTGGTATTTTATTAGCAGTTTCTATTTATGAAATGTTTTTTTTTTCTAAATATTTCTTCCTGCACTTTTTTCTTGTCTGTTTGATTGGATTAATGTTGTATTATATGTAATTAATATCAGTACTGTTTTCATTACAGAGTAAAGTGGATGAGCAGAGGTAGAGTGAACAAAGCAGTGAACTTACGTTGGGGCCAGGAGGTCCAACTCGCCCAGCAGCTCCAGGGAAACCAGTGGCACCCTAACAGAGTAGACCACAGTGTCGTCACTAAGCAATGTCATATAAGTGAGAGCAACAGGCTACCAAGAAGCAGCCAACAAAATAATATATTTTCAAAAAGACACTTACAGGAGGACCCTGGGCACCACGAGCACCTTTAGGTCCAGAAACACCTGTAGGACCCTAGGATCAAAGCAGAACTGTAAATCAGAATATGATCTTGTTTTTGTTTGTTTGCTTCATGAACATTTTTATGTTTTATGGCAGGTGTAGAACAATTCATTACTGTTTTCTTAATACAGCACTGTCTTGAATATGAATGTTCAACAAAGAGATAAAAAAGAACATTTCTGCTTGATTGGGTGCACACATTGTCACTTATAAGAATAAATGTCAGGAAGTGCCTCTGCACTATAGCAGAAGTCAGGCAGCCTTTAGGGTTAAACCCCCATTCATTTAGATCTGAACAAAGCTAAATATTGCAGATTAGCAGCTGGGTTGATAATGAAACTTACCGCAGGGCCAGGGGCACCGGATGGTCCTTGGGGTCCAGGGGCTCCAGCATCTCCCTTCTGTCCAGCTTCTCCCTGCTCTCCTTTGGTTCCAGGCTGACCATCGGCTCCCTGGGAATAAAACAGGATGTGGATACCTCAAGCTTTTTCTCACATTCAGCATTTAATAAGCATGATGTAAACCAGTGATCAGTTGATTCTGCATGTTGGTTTCTGCTCTTCTGACTTAATACTGAACACTGACATGTGTCTCTATCAGCTCTACAAAACATAAAGACTGAATTTTATTGGCTACTCTTCCTTGCAAAAAGCACCTGCTCAACCAGACTGGATGGGGAGGGTCTGTGACCAATTTTTACAGTCCTAATTCTTGACTTTGACAGGACCATTCTAGCACATGTATATGCTTTTGTATAAACTCTATTCACATATGCTGTTTTAGGCCAGGCTGGATTTTTAGGGTCATTGTTCTGCTAGGAGGTGAACCTCTGCCTAAATTTTAAGTTATTTAAAGTCCTGCTGTCTCTGTTAGGAGTAGTTTCCACACTGCATGATTGTGCCATCCCCATGCTTCACAGTGGAGAAAGATGTTGTGAAGGTTTTTAATCTTTGTCACCTCACCAGAGAACTTCTTTACAAATATTTATTTCATCAACTACATGGTTGTAGTTGATGAACTATGTTGTGAAGGTTTTTAATCTTTGTCACCTCACCAGAGAACTTCTTTACAAATATTTATTTCATCAACTACATGGTTGTAGTTGATGAACTATGTTGTGAAGGTTTTTAATCTTTGTCACCTCACCAGAGAACTTCTTTACAAATATTTATTTCATCAACTACATGGTTGTAGTGCATTTTTAATGGCAACCCTTGTAATCTACATTGAACAATGGCTTTTTGCGTCCCACTTTTCCATAAAAGCCAGATTTGTGGAGTGAATGACTAATGGTTGTCCTCTCGACAGATTCCCCCAGCAGTGGATCTCTGCAGGTCCTTCACCGTTAACAGGAGCATCTTGACGGCACTTTGATTAATGCTCTCTTTGCCTGGACTGTCAGCTTAGGTTGTCAGCTACGTCTTGGAGGGTTTGCAGTTATGCCACAGTCTTTACGTTTTTGGATGACAGACTATACAGAGCTCAGCGAGAATAAGTCCTTTTCTTTCCACTTCACTTCACAATTAACCACCAGCTTGCACTGGTCTATCACATAAAATCTCAATGAAATGCACCAAAGTTTGTGGTTGCAACTTTACAAAATGTGAAATGCTTCAAACGACATCAATCTTTTTGCACAGCCCAGTAAGGACAGAGCAGATGTACTTCTTTGATAAAAAACTTGATTAAAAATGTGACAGGCTCCAGAGTAAAACTGACACAAGCTTTAAAAAAAAGCGGCACAAAATTTTGATTGTTTGTTTTCATTGTTTCGGGTGATGAGCTGTGATGTTACAGTATGTAAGCTGTGAATGGAGAGTATTTACAGAGCTTGCAGGAGTATTCAGGCTGACATAAAATCTATAATTAATCATAGTTGTATTCTGTAGAGGAAAAAGCCTTGAGATAAATGTTGCTCTAACAAATATATTGATGAAATCCATTTGAAAGGATGTGGCTTATGAAAACCATTCAAGGGATTTCTGTCTAGAGTGTAAGAATAAATGAAATGACAGAAGCTATGGCTTCTGACAGTCTGTAAACTCATATCTTTCCAAATAATTATACACTAAAGAAACAAGACAGAGTAATTAAATTGGAGGAAAAGACTGGCAAAGGCAGTGTCACATCTGAGTGTTTTCAGATAGTGTCAATGAAAAGGAAATTATGTGTCAGGTAGATGTCATGTTATAATGTGGAGAACGTCTCTATTTGATAGAGAAAAGAAAGTTAATGAAACCTGGATTCTCACTTCTACGTGATCAAAATGGCAACTTTTTTGTCTTCTCTCATTAACACAGAGAATGACAAATGATGCCAAACCGATTTCAGTACAGTAATCTAATTATAAAGATGATAAGGAGGTGTGCAGTTTCAAGTTTAAAGCATGTTGAAGAAATTTACTTTAACAAGAATTTGGAGGCTAATAAACTTGACCACATTTAATTTTAGTAATTATAGTTGAAAAGAAAATTCACGTTATCATCTTGCAGTTGGTCTTTATTCAGATATTTTCTTCTGGTAAGACATAGTGATTTCTCTCCACTGTCGCTGCATGCTTGCTAAGGATGAATGAATGTCAATGACTTGATGCAATTGACCAGGCCTCATTAGACAGATAACTTCTACCATTTGATAATAAATAATGAAGTGACACTGATGATATTTAATTATACTATAAACGCATTGAGTGAAGTTGGATCTGAATATGTTACTGGACTGTACTGGAGTAATTTAGATGGGTTTGAACTGAATTTAGGTCTAAAATGTATGTAGAGAGTATACATATTACATACATATATACATACTGTACATATATGAATGTTTACAAATTACCTTGAGATTCAAATAAAATGAATTGAGATGATCTGAAACTGTGTGAGATCTGAGCTAAACATTGAAAGGAACTGCTAACAGATTGAGAGTATTATTGTGTTTTAAGCTTAGCATAGCAATCTGGTTGCAGTAACAATGAATGTAGTAGGGTGTAAAATTACCTATGATCAGTCTGTGCTTAGGGGTGTGCAGAAGATCATGATAACCCGACACACATCCTGAATCATTATAAGAACACATTATTTTTCATCTTGGATCAAAATCTAAAAACGATATCAAACAAAATAGAAGTTTGTAATTGTGATGTGTTATGGGTAAAATGTATGTAAGTTTTCCTATCTGAGGACAGTGAAGTGTATCTTCTATTCTGTATTAAGGATATATTCTGTTTTAGAAAAATAGGGTTGGATTCTATAGATGAAGCTGGGTGTTTACATAAATGATATAATTAGGCAGTATATCTAAATATCAATTTTAACTGTATGTATGAGAAAATAGTCTGATATGTCCACCTATAATGGAGTCACATCATTTACAGCTCTCAACATCATCAGAGGAATTGAACAACATAAAAAATCTCAGGGGGACAAGAGGCAAGGTGGCGAATGGAAAATCTATCCTGAGTGGCTGTTATCTATAGGGCCTCAGGCAGCACTGCAGCACAAACAAAAAACATTTCTTCCCATGGAGAGCAGAGTTCAGGAACACTTCTGAAAACAACCTTCTTAGGACAGTTACTCACTGCATCCAAAAAAAGCAAATAAAATACACAAGATACCAAGGCAAAGATGCTCAGCTTTCCAGAGTAAAATAAGTTGAAATATATCAGGTACTTTGACTAAATTTGAAGTCAACAACAAAACATCAAAGGTAGGAGCATCTTTTCTAATAGGGCAACATGGTCTCTATTTACAGAAATAAGTGACATTTACATTTATGGTTTTCTCTATTTATTGACCTACCGAATCCACTAACTGTCCAAACCAGTTATGTGGATTTGGGATAATGTGCAAAACATTTTCCACGGACACTTTAACTGGCAATGGGCAGAAAGTGGTAAATTAATGCAAATTGTATGGCAAATGTTTGTGAAAGCACCATTAATGCTGGATCTGTTGCTTATGTCATTTTCATTTAAGGTTTTGCTTATTTCAGTCAGGTAATTCTGAACACCAAACAATAGCAAAACAATAGTACAAACATCTGAGTCTCTACACTGACCTGCTATCACAGTTAAACTCCGTCTTTCTCACTTTCAAACATTAGATGTCTACATTACTATCATAAATAAAATCAAATTGTATGCTAGTTTAGATGTGAGTGATTATTACAATTTATAATGGAATTGAAATCTCTAACAATTGCTTCTATTTTTTTGTTTTTAAGTCATATTTCCCAGTAGAAGACAACATAAGACAATCATATTCTTGTTTTTAATTAAACTTACAGGAGGTCCAGCAAACCCAGCAGGCCCAGGAGGTCCAGTCTCTCCTCTGTCTCCCTGAAAGATGAAGATGAGGCAAAAACATTTATTGAAAGAACATTCCTGTTCTCTCAGTTATCAAAGAAGATTTGTAACCTTACGACTAATGAAAGACCCTAAATAATTAACTCCAGTACAGTTAATGCACCTTACTGTATAGCTGAAACTGTTTATTTTTTAAATAAACTTGAACTGTCTGGAACTGCAACACTCACAGGTGCACCACGAACACCAGCAGGTCCAGATGGTCCAGCAGGTCCAGATTCACCCTACAGGAATCACATATACATCACCAGCAAAACACATTAAATTTTAATATGCAGTCAGTGGCTGCTTCATAGCTTTAACTGATGATTTCAGCAATAAAGCGCTTTAAGAAAGACAGAAATATTACTTACCTTCTCGCCATTTGGACCACCAGGACCAGGAGGACCAATTGGACCAGTAAGACCCTACATATCAGAAGGAAAAACAATTAATCCAGACAATATTTAGCTTGTTGTGATCGTTGAAAAATGAAGACTCTTACTTTTAAGGCCATTTAAGCATTGACTATTGAAATTGTTTTGTCATTTTAATTATTTTTAGGAAGTTTCATTATTTATAAAAAATGAAATAAGTGACTATCCCATACTCTGGCGCCATCTTTGCCGGGAGCACCTTCAGGTCCTTTCTCTCCAACATCACCCTGCAGGGAGAGGAGGTTGGTAAAAAATCACTCAATCATGTTTTATGTCCAACTATTCTTAATTTTTAAAAGACATGGTCCCGTCAGAGCTTACTCTGTCTCCTTTGGGTCCAGGAATGCCAGCAGCTCCTCTCTCTCCTGGCATACCCTGCAGACCTGGTGGACCCTGAGCTCCTGGACCTCCAGCAGGCCCAATGGCTCCCTGTTACAGATCATGGATTAAAGCAGACAGCTCAGTCTAGGAGCAGCTGTGAGTTGAGACAGTCACTAAAAACTTACTTCAAGCTTTCAGTTCATGAATAACTCTTTGAAAGCTTCTGCACCAGGTGCTTACATCTAATTCAAAAATAGACTTTTGTGGTTTCTGACACATTTTCGATTGCTTTTGGTAAAACGTTTCAGTTAGTTGAAAACATAATAAAATAATGATGACATCTGAGGATGAGAAAAAAAAATAATTCTGTCTGCTTCAACAAAGAACTAAATCCATTTCTGATGTGGTGCTTTGTTTCCAAAGTTATCACAGGATTGGAAAAATAGAAGAATTTGATCCAAATCACACCAAAGTAGAAGTAATACTTTATCTTTATAAGTCAGTCAGTTAATTACAACTAAAGTTAGAGTTATATGTACCCCCTCATTGCTCTTTTAGTAAAAGAAAGAAAGGTGGCTCTTGTAAGGACAAACTCTATTCTGCAGATCAAAGGCAAAAAAACAAAATATGGAAAAGGCAGTTGTTTTTTTTAAGTGGGTGCATCAGGCCCACTCCTGGTCAGAACTTGTAAGATTTATACAGAGTCTATTCTGCTCGGCTTCAGATGCACAACGTATCTCGATCCTATCATGTTATTACGGCTAACAGCAGGGCTCACGCTGCAGCACTTTTTCCTTTGGGTACTTTCAAGCTACTGTTTACTCAAGGCCAAGCGAGTGACGTACAGAGCAGTGTGGCTTGGGCAATAAATCTGATGCTTTCTTTTTTTTAATACCACCCACAGAATGTCTGTTCACCCCACCCCCATCATCATCATCACATTCATGCTGGCTCTAATCCTCATCCTTTCTATCCGCTCCTGTCTGACCTCACAGGGAAAAAAAATCTATAAACTGGGATTAAAATCTGAGCGGATAATAAACCAAATGATAGAGAGCCGCTACTGCTGTGAGCGCTTTCCACCCTCAATGGACTAGTGACAAATTACTGCTGCAGAAGGAGTTGACAGAGATGCAAAAACGTATGATTCGATTCAAAAACTGAGGTTTCCTGTTTTTATTGCAGAGACAGAATGAAAGCTGATGGGATTGGACAGTACATAAACTAGGAAAGGAAATATGAACAAAAGGGAGAGATTAATAAGGTCCAGAAGTACATCAATCCCAGTCTGGACGTTTGCTGGAACTCTAACCGTTG
Organism: Xiphophorus couchianus; assembly: GCF_001444195.1. Classification (NCBI taxonomy): domain Eukaryota; kingdom Metazoa; phylum Chordata; class Actinopteri; order Cyprinodontiformes; family Poeciliidae; genus Xiphophorus; species Xiphophorus couchianus. Next base: position 11,173,615 of record NC_040247.1, read on the forward strand.
CACAAGTAAAACAACTTTTTCAGGTTTTAAAAACTGTGCAGCAGGGATGCTTTGTCAAACTCAATTTGGATTATTTTTTGAATTTCAGGGTATAATTAGAAACACAACAGAGTTTTTCCCTTAGAACCCCTGTTAATAACGTCAAACCCATGAGCTATAATTTGGTAAGAGCTGCCTCGGAATCACTAAGGCACCACAAAGTTAATTCCCTTTTATGAAATGAAATGTTCGTCATCAAGAATACTGAACAGGGGTGCTGTTTCATGACCCAGAGGTAATTTAGACTTCCATTAGACTGTCATCTTCTGACAAATCACCAGACAATTAAGAACTAGATTGGGGTGAGGTAACTCTCCCAATAACTTTCTTCGGAAATCACCAAACGTGATATTATATAAAACACAAAAACAGAAAATGTAATTAGTCAGTCACTCATCTCCTGAGGTCGCTCTGTGTCGGCTGTTAGGGGTGATACAGATACCTAATTTGCCAGCTGTGTAGGCGCAACAGATCGAAACCTGTGTACTGGATAATAATCCTGGTCTGAACTCTGAACTTCACCTTGGGTCCGTCAGTTCCAGGAGTTCCAGGCAGACCTCTGGGTCCCTGCAAACCTTGCGGTCCAGCAGCTCCTCTCTCTCCTGGAAAACCACGCTCTCCCTGAAAAGGGGCACAGTGGCAATTAAAAACTATCAGTAACACACAGAAAAATCAACTGTTGGCCAGAAATGGATAAGAAAACTAAAAGCTAAAATACATTATTGATTTGAAGCCACATTATGTATGAGCTGACATGTCCCCCTGGCAAGTCTCTTCAGTTTGGATGCCCTTACTGAGTGAAAAACAATCAAAGTTAGCTATTTTCAGTGGCAGAGGCTTACAAATGAACTCAAGAGCAGACATGTCAGAAGCAGTTTAATAGGAAATAAAACATGTTCATTCAGGCTGTTGGAAAGTGAGCGAGAGCAGGACTTTTAGCAAGTTTGTTCAGTGTTACATATTGAGTTTTTCACCTCATCATAAAATATCTACAGCCTTTTGGAAATCTGAGAGCTAAAGCAAAGATCTATTTCACCAAGAAATGTTAACCACTCTAGCCAGGCTAATATTAATAAGCTAAAGACAGCTTAAAATCCTGCAATTCTTACTTTGAAATATCCCTGTTTTGCAGTGATTTTTCTCTCACACACAAAAGATATGCCATTGCTTCTGCTTGTAATATCACTAATGACAACCAAAGGCTTTTCTTATATCTTTTTGCGTTGAAATTGGCCAAACTAATAATCGGCAGGTAAAAAGTTGTCAAAAATCAGATATCAGAAATTGACCATAACCTTTTAATGACACATCTCTATAACCCTTTGTGGTAACCACCTGACCGACCAGTTTAAGTGAAATCGAAGGGACTTACTCTGGGTCCAGTGGCACCAGCAGCTCCAGCTTCTCCTGGAACGCCCTAGAGAGACAAGCAGACAGCAGAAGATCAGGATGTTTGAATGTCAACAGTACAACTATTGGGTGTAGAAATATATTGCTGTTATATAAATGCTTTCGGACTCATGTTAACAGAAGGTACTTGATAACTTTTAAAAAATATAGTCTATTTCTATTTTATTTTATTTTTTTGCTTGTGGCGTCAAAACTTTTTAGGCAGAACTTGGTTAAAGTTAGAGCAGCTGCAGTGTCTGATACAGATGAACTGTGTTTAAGCTTCTGACTGAAAACTGCTGCTGTTTCTCCTGGCACTATAATTAGCATGGGAAGTAAGGGGCAGCAGCCACCTCCGTTTGAGGCAACAGGAGAGAGCAGAAAAACTCTCCTGTTGAAATACTAAGTTGCAGCAAAAGTACATTTTTTATGGATGCAAATTCTAACATATTTTGTAAAACACTTGATGAACTGATGGCTAAAACTAAATCTCCACTATTTGTTTATATACAAGCCAGCATTGCAATGTAGTACAGCTAGCTGCAGCAGGAGTTTAGAAAAAAGACAGTTTGAACTTTTTTTTTAAACATAGCTTTAGAAAAAAAAGAAATATGTTCACAGATTTATTTATTTCTGTAAGTAAATCTGGGGGCCCATGACACACATTATTATTTAGAGTAAATTCTGTGGTGTCACTTGTGTTTCTCCTGGCACTAGGAGAAACACTAGTACCAGTGTTTCTCCTAGTGCCACTACAATAAGAGTAGTGGTATTTCACCGGCGGCTGGAACCTCCCAGTTGTCCTACACCTCTCATGTCTCTTCACAATGTCAGACTAGAGTCAAACAGGGTCTTCTTTCCCCGCTGATTCTGCCAAGCCCGTTTCCTTGGCTGTGGTTTCGCTGGATGGGAATTAGGGACAGTGGGAATCTCGTTCATCCATTCATGTGCGTCACTAATTAGATGGCGTGCATGTTTACACTGTAAACCAGTGTAAACCAGTATACACTGGTATACAGGAAGATGTAAGAATGTTTCTGCAAATTCCATACAAAGCTTGTTTTCCTGTGTTACTGGGTAAGTTGTGAGCTTTTAGCTGTACCCAAAAAAATTTTACAAACCTGGTCTCCCGGTTTGCCTCCCTCACCGGGAGGGCCAGGAGGTCCTGGAAGACCCTGCACACAGAAAAGAAGAAGAAATGGTTGGTAAATGAACTCTTGAATCCAGGAAATTAACTATGGAATCTGTATAATTCAAAAAGCTGAATAAATGAATTTAAGTATAAATTAAGTATAGACTTACCTGGAAACCAGAGGGACCAGGCTGTCCTTGCTCTCCTCTCTCCCCAGCAGGGCCCTAAACACACAGTCAATTAATGCAATTCATGTAGACTTTTATGATGATGAAAAAATATCAAAACATGTCACAATGATGTCATGAATCTCCTGAGAAATATTCTTTTAGGTGAAATATACATTAATGCCTTGAAAAAAATGTTGGCTGATGGTCTGAGTAACTTTTGCCATCCCATAATGCTCAGACATAAGTGTCAAGGATTTGTTTTGTTCCAGACAGAGTTATTGTAGACCTAGTCTGGGGAAATTGGGATACTGAATGATGTTTCCAAGTGTAGACTTTGAAAAGGAAGAGATAGCATCAGTGTTGAAGCTGAACAGAGTCGGGTGGGGGGATGAAAATACATACAGCAGGGCCAGGGGGTCCAGCCGCGCCCGTCTCTCCATCTTTTCCAGGCAGACCCTGAAGAGAGTGAAAAGATAGATATCATGAGTTTAGCCAAAGCCAAAGGTGATGCTATTAGCTGACAGACATCTCAGAGGTATAACTGAGCTTTTTTAACACAATTCTCTAGCAGAGTCAGAGTTTAATAGAAAATGACAGATAAATGCAATTCACCCCTGCAATAGAAGCTATGCAAAATGCTGAGCTTTGAACTGAAAATAATGTAAAAATAGTTGCTTTCCACAATTAATCAATACTTCATACTGATCTTTGTGAAAGAAATTCTACCCTATACAGGTACTTTATAGCAGACATTATATGGATTATGATTTCTTAAAATCCTCAGAAATAAATTTTTGCATATTAATTAACACAGAAAACATCAACTTACTCTCAGACCAGGAGCTCCGGCCAGTCCTTTCTCACCAGATTTGCCAGATTCACCCTGTTAACAGTAAAAATAAGAAGCACCTGTCAGTCAATATGCCACTGCGGCCGAGCTCGGTCCTGCACCTATTTATAGAGGGGAGAAGTTGCATATGTTGGTGCAGCAGAGCAAGTCAGATGGTGCTAATCCAGTCTGCTGTATGGTTTTGTTTCAGGAATAGATTTTCAGAAAGTCATCTATCATTTGGTCATATAATGACCAGATAAATAATCTTGTCACATAGAGGACACATTTAACTTTGCTTGTAATACGTACAGTTGCTCCTTTGGGTCCAGGGAACCCCATGACACCAGGCTGTCCTCTGGCTCCCTGAGGGCCGGGAGGTCCTGGACGTCCGTCCTCACCTGGAGCTCCCTGGCAAATTCAAATCAAATCAAAATCACAAACAGCGCATGAAGATTGAAATGTTTAAGATGTGACAGAAAAGCTAAGGTTGCAGTGACATGAAGCCAAAGTTGAGGGAAAATATCAAAACGAAGATAGAAAATGTCTGAGCGGAGTCAGAATGATTTGTTAGTGCGTTTTCATGTAAAGGTTGTGGCAAAAATCACATTAAAGCAGATGAATAATGGCTGTTCACATTTCGTACAGTTAAAATTGAATTACAAATCCCTTCCTGGCTGTTTTATATAAGATATTAAACACAAACACACACACACCCCCACATGCATGGGCTGACAGATTATTATTTTTTTGCTTAGAAAAAATATAAACACATTACATTTTCTTTTATTGTTTAGCAGATGATATAGTCCTTCTATTAGAGACAAAACCTTGCAATTGTTTGCAGCTCCTATGGGGCTAAATGACATGAAAGTGTGTAAGTGGAAATGTTCACCACCTCTCATTTAATTTGGACAATGTGAGTTTATGGAAGACTGCTACAACTTTAAAGAAGCTTATTATTGGGGAAAAACTGTTATTTGTTATGATTTCTTCTTTTTTCTGGTCATTTTAGCCTTTTGTGATTTCAGTTTGCATCGTTTCATACCTTACTGTGTTTGGTTGCATATAAAAGGAATCATTTTGTAAGCAAATGTGTTTTTATGTCTTAATATAAAAATATCTGCCAACAATTTGTTCTGAGTTGGTCCAAAGAGTGTTTAGAATCGAAATAATTGAAAACATACTGTCATAGGAAAGTTTTGGAAAATTGTGTACAGATAAATTAAACTGCATTTCAAGATTTGAAGATTTCTGTGATTATTTCTTAACTAAAAGAGAAATAAAGTTATAAATAATTAAATTGAACAATAGTGTCATAAATGGAGCACATAGAGTTCATCCAAAATTAATAAGATAATTGTCTTTTCTGTTAAATCTTAGTTTTAAAGCACTTCAAGGTTTTGTTTAAGTCAATATTATAGCTAATAATTCCAACAAACTAACAATTAAAATAAATAAATAAATCTTGAAATGCATTCATACATCCGTTACACAAAAAATTGCACTTACAGAAGGCCCAACTTTGCCCTGAGGTCCAGCATCACCAGGACGACCAGTCAGACCCTGTCAGAGATCGAGAAAAACAAAAAACAAATGAACCAAGAGATGACTCTATTAAAATACACACAAAACAGGGTTGGTAGGAAAAAACAAATCCCTGTGGAAAACAGCATTTACACTTCAGACTGGTAATTTATGCAGGAAGTAGCAGTTCAATAATTAAGGAAAATGACATGTGAATGAGAGCAAAGGAAGGTAACTACAACACGGTGTGTTTATGCAAGTGTGAAGCAGTTTAATCACTGCAGGAGCTAGAAAAAGTGCTGTGCAAGTGAGAATTAAAATTACTCATTTTGATCAAGCTTTGAGGAACAAGCTTGATTTATATGTCCTGTCTACCTGTTAAATTTGAAAGCTACAATCCAAAAGAGTTAATAAAAAAAGCTGAGAGAAAGACAAACAGTCAAGACAAACAGTCAAGACAAACACATGAAATCCTTACCAAAACTTTGCATTAAGTCAGTTTGCGACTTTAATTGTACCTGCTTAATGGATTGTGTTTTAAAACATGTTACCTTTTTTTATTTATCTCCTAAATGCAAAATAACCATTTGCTTTTATTTATCTAACATGGCATCAACTTAAATGCTAAGATAGTGAAGCTAACTCTCAAGTTTGTATATATGGCTGCTCTTCTGCTGCACACACGTCCTGCTGCAGCTGTAAGTGTTAGGAATATGTTGGCTTTTTCAGAGACTTTCAGGCCAAACTTTAATCCAGCTTCACTTGTTTCCACAGTGGAGCCTGCTGCAGGAAGGGAGTGAGAACAGCAACAGATTTACATGTTCTGTTTTAACAAGCACAACCAAAACAACAGCGCAGATGTATTTAAATTATGTAAAATAATTGTTTTCCACTGTAGCAGAATCAGGATTTGAATAAAGTGCTACGTGAATGTGAATGAGAGCAGCTTTACTGATATTTTTATTTGTCAGTGAGAAGAGAAGAAAATAATTTAACCAATGTAAATAAGCTGCAGGAGCATGGTTGCAAATACTGTTAAATGAAATAATTGGTTATGTAGAGCCAATTATTTGTAGAGCCAATATGTAGAGCATGACATCATTCATCAGCCTTTAAAGGCTTTATCTCATTTAAAATGATGAATGAATGAAAAATAGGTCATGTTGTAAACTAGATGTTTAGGTGATGAACTATAAATAAGACTTAATTAGGATTTAACCAGGGGGATTTGTGAAGTGTGAACTGACAGAACACTGTAAGCGTAATTTACCCTTGCACCAGGAAGACCAGGCTCTCCAGGACGGCCAGGGTCGCCTGTGGCTCCCTTGGCACCGCTGGCCCCAGGGGGTCCGCGCTCACCTGGGGCTCCCTGTAGAAAATAAAGAAAGTCATTCAGTTAGGCCCAAATTGTTGGGTGGCACAATTTTCTTTCTACCTCTAAGGAAATACGTTTTCCTGTTAAGAGTGTTCTTCAGCAGTTCCTTATTGATCTACTGAAGATGAGAAACTTACATTGTGATAGATTCGTTTTATTTTAAATTAAACTGTCTGTGAGAAGATAATGTTAAATGAGACATAGGCCTAAGTGATATGGCATATGTAGGTCATATATAGGCATGGTGGGACTGTGGACTATGCTTCCATCTGGTGGCCACAAAGCAGAATTACATTAAATGGTGGTAAAAATCAGAGTGAAATCCAAATAAAACAGGAGAGGAACATTTTCCTTAATCTTTATTAACTCAGGAGTGAAACCTGATTTGAGATCAGTGAACTCTGAGGTGTCAAGAGACTTGTTACCCAAATCATCAACCTTGTTATTTAATTAGTTATACGCTGCTTTATTCAACTTAACTTGATCTAAGAATTATGAAGAATTGTAAAATTATATTTTAGAAATTTCATCCGGGACTTGATATATTACTATTTCTACTACTACAACTACAACAAATAGTATTTTTAATAATAGTAAAATATTAATTTGCTTATAAAGCATTTTCAATCTATGCTCTGAAGGGAACAATAAAAAAATGACAAAAATGTTGCTGATTCTTGTTTGATAGACAATAATTAACAAATCATTTCCGAGTTGTCAACTTTGCAAATTGAGATCAATTGAGACCAGTTAACAAACGGTAGATCACAGTAAAGATTAAATATTGCTTGAGATGAAATGATATCTGTCAAATAGAAATGATTCTTGTCAAATGTAATTTATGTCTTCTTTAAAGGTTTTGTTGGTTCTAGTGGCCTTTATTTGAAAGTAGTTCGACATAGGGCAGCGAGAGAGAGGGAAGACATGCGGCAAATGTCGCCAGGCCGGGAATCGAACCTGTGACTACCGCCACGAGGACTAAGGCCTCAATATGTGGGTTGTGCTTTGCCCCTGTGCCACCACAGCACCCCCACACTGTTGGTTTTCAGGTTGAGAATCATGTTCGTTACATATTCCTTGTAATTATAGCTCACCTTGTGACCAGCCAGACCATCCTGACCAGGGAAACCACGGTTACCAGGAGCTCCCTATGAAGAAAACAAAAACAATCAGAGTAATGGTTTTATCACAAATAAAATATATATTTACGAGATTCCCAGGTGGACCCAAATTAAGTCAGGAACAGTAAGCTCAGAAAAGTTTAAAATTGTTTTATCAGTTAAAAAAAACCTGAAACTATGTCATTATCATGATGTAATGATGGCATGCATTATGAACAAAAGGTTAAGTATTAATTTAACAGAAATTTAAACTTTGAACTTGTTGTATTTTCTTCAAAGTATCCCGTTTAATTAGACTTTTTATACTTACTCTTTCTCCTGGAGGTCCAAGAGGTCCAGCAGAACCAGGCTCACCTCTGGGTCCTCTCTTGCCTTCTTCTCCTTGAGGGCCAAGGGCTCCCTGAGGTCCAGCTGGTCCCTGTCAACAAATTCAATTTGTGCAGAAAAAACACCATCAAATTGGAGCGAGAAAAAATATTAAATATTAAAAGCCTTGTCTGAAGGAACAAAACATTTCTTATTTGCTTTAAAACAAACAAAAAAATTACTTTCAAAATGAGTAAAATGAAAACAAAACTCACAATTTCTCCCTTTGGTCCAGCTTCACCCTTGAATCCGGCGATACCGGGATCTCCCTAAATCCAGAGAGGAGATAAAGAGAAGTAATAAAAAGGGACGATATTTTCCAGATTAATTATTCTGAAAGAAAAATTAGCAGCGAACATAATTTCTGTACTGTCATCCAAATTAGAAGCCAGGTAGTTCCTAAACAACAGAGCTCCAATAAAGTATATAGAGTCATGAAGTATGTACAGATGTTCCTTTTGGCCCAAGGGGTCCAGTTGCTCCCTGAGGTCCAGGAGGCCCGCGAGGTCCAGGGAAGCCAGGAGCACCTGCGATACCTGGAGCACCCTACAGAGAGAAAGAGAAAAGGAAGTGAAGTCGACTGGCTGAATGATCAAAAAGATAATTTTGTTTACTGTCTGTTTTTATCACTGATCTGTACGTTAAGGCGAAATAAGTGACTGTAAAGACTTATGTTTATCTGTGTTTAAGCATTACTCATCTAAATTGTTGCAGTCAGAACATGACTGAAAGTAAGTGATGTTCAGTCTCTATTTTACACAAGGGTTGTGTAAAAGGACTTTGATTCTATTATAATGTAGATACCTGTATTATAGATTCAGATGTATCAGAATGTGTATTTCATACTCTAGTGCAACTCTAGTGTAAAACATAATTGGCCAAACAACAGTGAGAAATGGACACAAACGACAGAAAAAGAAAAAAAAAACAACTTACTGCTGAGCCTTTAGCTCCAGGGATACCGTCAGTGCCAGGGTTACCCTGTAGGAAAAAGAGACAAAACAAGCAAACATGCTAAAATAAATCCTCTTCATAATTAAATGTGTTTTGAACTGACTGGAGTCAGGGTTTATTGAATTAATAATATGGTTTATTGCATAATTTTATTTTAAAATTTTTGTTTATGGAATCACTTACAGAAGCACCAGAGGGTCCAGATGACCCAGGAGTGCCTGACTCTCCACGGGATCCTTGAGCTCCTTCAGGACCACGGGCGCCAGTAGGACCAGCTTCACCCTAAGTACAACACAGACAAAAGGACAATCATTTATTAATTTGTGTTGACCACATGCAATTGATCGTCCTAATTTTACAGAATTTTGATAACCTTTTAAAAGTACAAAAAATATTTCTGAAGTGTACCAGAAAACTTGGCATCCATTGTTCATTCAATTAAAATGAACTATTATGAGAAGGAATTTAGAGAAGGAACAAAACTTTAATCTTTATTCATCTGTATGTTAACAAATTACGCTGCCCTATGAGGACACTATCTAGAGAAAACACAGATTTCATTCAAAACCAGTTACATGTGCTCCAAATTAACTCAATTATCACTCAGGAAACCATTTAGTTATTTACTGATTTAAAAAAACAGACAGGTCTATCTGTTGAATCATCTGTTCTAAAAGTTTAATTAAAGAGAAGAAAAAAAAATACAATCTCGATTAAAGTTATTCTCCCTAATATATCAAACGTGTTTAAAAGTGTTTATGATCATTTTTAAGCTTATTTCAGGATTTATTAATTTGGACGTGAGCTCAGGATCAACCACTTAGCAGAAGAGATCTTTCAGTTTTTTAAAGAGGTGTGGAAATATATATATATTCACATACTTTTTTGTAATTAACAATGAAGTAGTACAAAACTGGTTCTGCATCTGCATAACTCTATTTGCTTGGCGTAGGGTTTTGGGCTCATGCCGCTCCCCACAAGATGCTGCCCTGGGCAGTTGCCCATGTCGCCCATATCAGAAAGCGCCACTGGGAGCAGCCATTTTTTCTCAGTCTCATCTTTTTTCAAATGGCAACAGAAAGAACAAAATGATTTTGGAGAGACCATAGTCACAGCAATGTGTGGCTACCCTAAACTGCTTATTCTTGCAAACCAAAAAGTGAAACTCAGTCCATGCATCAATGTATCAGGTGATCTCATCAGATGTTATCAGTACATCTAATTGGAAAGACTTTCACAGATTGCTTTAATTAAATCCATACATACCAAACATCCTAATCCTAATCTTCCTCCTCTTCAAGCAGTTTCAAATAATATCTGACGAAGCCAATTTGTTATTAAAGCCTCTGATCTCTCCTCTGGTCTGAGAATAAACTTGAAGCACAAAGCACAGTACAGTGGATAGCGCTGCTGCTTCTAATGATTCCTATTCTCTCCAGAGCATCTTTTCACCTCTCCAGGCTCTCATCAGTTTGATCCCTACCCTCATCATAGACGATAATGTCGTCTCCATACATTCTAGCCAATGAATAGGCGGAGCTGTGCAACCTCGTCAGTCTACCTTCCCATCACCAATGCAAGCTAAATGTTACACATAGCTGATCCCTTTTGCATCACCATTCAAACCAAATGCACCACCCCAGCATACCTAACCACCTTCTCACTGTCGTTGTGTATGTCCTGCATTTTCATCATACACTTCATAGGATCACCTCATTCCTAATGCAGTACCACTGTTTTCTCCCTTTCTACCCACTATGGATGCACCGATCTACTTTCTTCACTTCTGATACCGATACTGATATTTGACGCTTAGTACTTGCCGATAGTCAATACTGAAAAACAGCTGATTCAACTTAAAACATTTCTTTTTTTAAACACACATATAAATGTACTGAATTACAAATTAATTTGATAACTTTATCCCAGTAGAGCACATTTAAAATACACTAATAGCTTCACAAGCTTGGTCAAACATGCAAAAACAATATAACTTTACTTTGTTCAGTCAGTGCAATTAGAATTATAACAGCCAATATAAAATAAATAAATTGAAACTGACAAACTGTAGAAAATCTTCTTCAGATAGTGAAACTAGAAATTCTAAATATAATGTAAAAATAAATAATTAAAGCATGACATCGCTCAAAGCACAAGGCATACAATAAGACTGAATAGATCTGCCTTTATGGATCGTGCACTTTGTTACCGATCCCTGATCTAGATATTCTACAGATGTTAATATCGGAACAATCTCTAGTACCCATACATTTGCTCATCTAAGATTTCTTCAGAATATTTGGCTAACCAAACAATAACTATGTTTTCACATAGGGTCATGGTTTGGATTATTTTTTTCCCTCAGTCCAATCATCACTTGAGTGTCTGAAACTGTCCAGTCATCTGGCACCTCTTCTTTTTTTGTAACTTCCTTACCATTCATCCTTTCATTTTGTTGACAATTGTTGCCCATTGATGTGGAAAACATGGGAACTTTTGGGAATATATAACAAAATGAAGTCTTTAATACTACAGAGAGAAAGGTTATTCATATATGCAAAACGAACAGTTGTAAGGAACTAATTCACGCCAAGGTCAAACCAAACACAGCTCATAGAATTAGCAAAAAAACCCAACAAAAAACAAAAAACCTAAGAACATCTCAGACGCTTCAGGTCTCAAATATGAAGTCAAATATTAAGGTTTAAGATGGTAAAATTACAAAAACACAGAACATGTATGGTTTGTTTGGAGGGATTGCCAGAAGAAAGAATTTTCTATTATGCAAAAGAATATGGCAACATGATTTTCGTTTGCAAACTTGCATCTGAATGAACCATGAAATGTTAGGTTATAAGACCAAAGTATAAATGTTTGGCCAAAATACACTTGATGTGTATGGAGAAATTCTGTACAATCGCCCAATGACTACTGGCAGGTATGGTGGTGGAGTGTTTATGATTTGGGATCATCCTTCAGCCACAGAGAAGAGGAGTAGTAGTTATTTAATAAGATGATTAACTTTGCTGTTTACTAAATTATTCTGCAGTCAAATGTGAGGCAAAGCTTAAGCTTAACCCTAACTAAGTCCTAAGCCGGACAGCAATCCAAGACATAGAAGGAAATTTATAACATAATTGCTGAAAAAAAATAACATTAAATATTAAGATTTGCAATGACCTAGTCAAAGCCCAGCCCTCAACCAGATTGAAATGCAGTGACAAGACTTTTAGACAACTGTGCATAAACTAATGCCAGCTAACTTTATAAAAACTGAAGTATCATGAGATGAGATTTCTCCACAGAAATGAAAGAAACTAACAAAGTCTATAGATGCCAACTACTAAACCATGGGGTGTACTTAGTTTTCCACATGACTGTGGTTCAGAACATTAATATAAAAATTGAACAACCCAAGTAGATAATATGTAGCAGATGTTTTGATTCAGCACTGAAAAAACTTGGGCCTCTATTCAAAGGTTATACTGGGAACTCTCTTTCTGTGAAGACGGGGCCAACATTTTACTGCTGGTATGCAGCAGGTGGTGAATGGAATTCCTTTCGTACTAAAATGAAAATAATAGCAACAAATTTTGCCGACCTAATGCTGTGACATAAAAACTTGTGTGCAAAACTACTTCTATTGAACAGACAGGTTTCTCTTCACCTTGACAAAGTTATTTCTAGTGTCTACATTTTTACTGACACAAAATGAGGATGAGAGCACTACACAAAATATCATCATGCCATTTTTTCTTTAAATAAATAATAAAAATGTACACTTCAGGAGATTCAGCTATAAATAAAGAAAGTTAAATAAAACTGTCATTTTTTTTCTTTTCAGGAGTTCAGGATATTCAGCTGAGGTTCAGATAGCTTTACTGTAGCCAACTTTTTTTCTATGTTGGAGTCAGTTCAAAGTTTTCCTCATAAGGTTCAAAGGAGCAAAGAAGAAACAGTAAGATGAGATTGTAATAAATAAATGCTTAAGAGAGAAAAAGCAGCTCTCAAAAAACAACCCTCCCCAAGGAATCACAGAAGCACGTAATAAGATATTTATTTTAACAGTTTTCCATCAGGGGATATTAAACTAGTCACAAAAACTCACATAAAATTTATCACACTCCTCAGCAAGCAAAATATATCATATTTTTAAGTATTTTATGTCATCAAAATGCATAACACAATAAAACAAAAAAAGCACTTCTTTCCAGTCTTTGCTATGACAAATTCAAGTGAAGCTCTTACATTTTGAAAAGAGATCCTCTATTTACAATTCCTAGAAGACTTTCCAAACAAAAGAGAGTCAAGTCTCTCTGCCAGCGCGCAAGAATAAATCATAGAGAGAAAAGACATAAAAATACAGTGTTGGGATCAAAAGATGAAGATGAAAACTAAAAAAAAAATTCTTCTTTATTTTACAACCCAGATGGAGGCAGAGCAAAGTTCTCCTGCTTCAAAATCTCATTATATTCCCCCAGAAAATGTTCCCTAAAGTCAATACATGAATCTTTCAGAAAACTTGTTCGTTATTAAAAATATGTTAATATGTTTCTTTCAGAAAATAATTAACAGTCAATGATTTGAAAATACAGGAAAAAAGAAACAACTAAAATAAAACAACACTTTAGTGAAAATAACTGCAAGAACTGATTTGGTGCTACATTTGATAATTTTATGGCCTACCTTTGAACCAGGAGATCCGGGGAAGCCTGGAGCTCCAGCTGTACCAACAGGGCCCTACAACAAGACGAAAAACAGGTGAGACATGCAGCTGTTAGAGTCCAGACGCACACTAGCAAAGTGGGGGTAAAAACACAAGGGTTAGGTAAACTCAACTTATTCCTTATTAGATACAAACATTTTAAATAGATTAAAATATGTTTAAAATGATACTTACTGGAGGACCAGCAGGACCAGGCAAGCCATCGTTTCCACGTGCACCCTGAGCCCAGAACACACTAAGTTACAGCAAAGTTACAGTATATAATTTTCACTTCACCAATCTTAATTCATTGATCAAAAAAGACAGCAAAGCAACGTGTTAAATCCAAATCCAGAGCGGGCTTTTAGAGAAGAAAGTTGCACCTACAGCAGCTCCAGTGGATCCGGGTCGTCCTCTCTCCCCAGGCAAACCACGTGGTCCCTTTGCAAGAAAAAAATTAAATAAGACACTTTGAATATTAATTTACCATTCTTATTATCTGTGAATAAGTGATGTTTTTATGTGCTGCTTTTGTATGGCCAACAAACACACACCATGGGTCCAGGAGCGCCGCTCTCCCCGGGAGCACCAGCCTCACCCTAAAAAAAACAAACACATTTAGTTTTTAATATTGCAAGACAATTTCACAAAACTCAATAAAAAGTTGTTTTTTTTATTTCTAGTTGTCATCTGTTGACTATCTTAAGTTGGAAAAATTAGAAGTTTAATGTCTAAGCACTTTATAAAACACCTTAGTGTATGTTTACCCAATAACCACAGTTTTCAAGCTGTGGTACAAGTGCCATATACGGGTAGGACATCAGCAAGATTAATATCATCTGAATTATCTATAATGTTAACATAAAACCAAACAGCTGAAAGACGAGCCATTAAAGCACTTTCATCTTTCCATTTAAATATAAACCACTCAAAAAGGAAGAAACTGAGAATATTTTGAGAACTGGCAGAAGCTGGAGGAGAACTGAGAAATACCAGTGGTTGCTTATGCTGCACTCCATTTAGCAAGTATTTTAGGAAAGTGAGTCTGGAACAAAAAACTTTAAGCTCAACATAACAAGGTTCTGGCTATAAGTCATTTTTCATTTTTTCTATTCCATAACCAGAATAACAACAACACATCCTAATAGCCATGTAGATTTAGGTCAGGATATTAATAACCTTGGTAGATTTAGATTCTAGATTATTTTAATTCAATGAAGAACTTTCTTTCTAAGACAGAAAGACAGTGATTTTTCAAATGGTTAGAAAACACAGTAAAATTAGTATAAATTTGAAAAAGAATTTAGTAATCAAAACAAATCTATCAGCTTCAATTCAACACTTTGGCTCTGACTTGTACCTGATAGAGAACAGGGCTTATGGGCTTGAATGACTGTTTTCACTCTATGCATTAAACCAATAAAATCATGTTTCACAAATACAGGTTGTATGGGAAAAAAAATTATACAAACTAGATATATACATACTAGCAGAAGTGCAGCTTTCACAGCGATATTGGTTTTGGAATTGAAGTTGGTCAGAGACCTATACAGTATCTTTCTCTGTTGTTATTCTTAAATCAAAGAATCTTGAAATTCTTACTTTAAGAAAGGAATTTGAACATTTTTATCTGAAATATTCAGTGGAAAAGAATAAGCATTTATTTTCTTTCTTTCCTAAAAGTATTGTGATACCTGGTAAACTCAGTGTTAGACCAATTGATACTATAGCCAATGTGGCTTTCAAAGGTTGTGTAACAAGTACAACCTTGACAAATATCCAACTTGGAAACAAATTCCCACCTTCGCACCAACAGCACCAGTTTCTCCCTTTGTACCATCGAGACCTGGATAACCCTGAGAAGGTGATAATGCAGAGAAGCTACAGTCAATAATCTGAGAATTATTAGCTCCATGTTTGGGGAGAAAATCTTTAAGGTGACAAACTCACTCTGTGTCCCTTGATGCCTGGCAGTCCAGGAGTTCCTGGGAAACCACGAGCTCCCTGTGCAACAAAAGGAAGAAGAATATTGGAGGAGGTCACTGCAGTGAAGGAAATGAAGGTAAAGTCCATTTTAAATTATTTTTATGCTTTTATCAAAGCAGAAAATAGACAAAGAATGCTAACAAGTTACAGCAGGTTCATTTTGTGCTTTGATACAAAATTGTTATACTAATAACATTTACCCACCTTTTGACATAATTAATCTCATTGAAAGGCAGTTAGTTTGCTTAGAGTGAGTGCTAAATCTTAAATAAGACAGGTGTTTTACAATTTGTGCCTAGAGAAGCCACAGGAAGTACCTCAGTGTTGATATAGATCTGAATCAAGCTTTTTTTATTCTATAAAATTGCAAGTTGAATGCTGTTATTTAGTTCAAGTTACATTTATTGTGACTGAGATTTAGCAGTGACAAAGTGTCAAAACATGAAAACAAAATGTATCATTAACTCATTTTGTTTACAATAATCAATGCACATTGTAACATTTCCCAAGTTAAAAATGTCTTTTTTGAACTTCCTGCACAATCAGAGATTTTTAGAAAAAGTAGCTGACTGAAAGGACTCACCTGAGGTCCGGTGGGTCCACGGTCACCTGATTTTCCTGGTTTACCTGGTTCACCCTAAAATAGAAACATATTAAGTAAATCACATGAACATGTATTCTTAGTCTTTCTGCATGCCTTTGTTTTGTTTTTGCAAATACCGACACCTGCAACGAGCACTTCTAGTGGACAAAATGTAAAACGTCATGTCTACTGCCATCATGTGGACAAAGAGGGGTATTATATTGAGCAGGCATTTGAACAAGTGGTATTCCAGATTATAAATGAAATAAATTATTAATAAATATGATTTATTTAGATATGTTTTACTACTGAATTGGAGATCAGCTTCATAAGTTGTATAATTTATCCCAATAAGTTTTCTTAAAACACTCTAAGACACTTTGCCTCTTAATTAACAGAAAACAGCACAGATGAGTTGGAAAAATGTATTGGTCCAACTAAAGTGCCCAACTGAAAAAACATATAGTTAAACAGGGAAGAAGAATTAAAATCAACTAATTACAATAACAATTAAACAATGCAATTTAACTATTATTGCTGTCTCATTAAATTGGGAAACCAGTACAGTTCACACATTTTGACACATTGCACAATTTGTCTTGCAAGAAAAATTTATTGTTTAATATGTCATTATTATGACAATTTGCTGTAATTTACAAGTTCTTAATTAACCCATCCAAATAAATATTAAATAGTTAATTAAATAGTTAAGATATTAAAAAAACTTTATTAAAATACAAATGATTATCATTATTATTATTATTTTTAAATAAATTAATTTCACTTACATCATCTCCGGGTTTTCCAGGG
Organism: Xiphophorus couchianus; assembly: GCF_001444195.1. Classification (NCBI taxonomy): domain Eukaryota; kingdom Metazoa; phylum Chordata; class Actinopteri; order Cyprinodontiformes; family Poeciliidae; genus Xiphophorus; species Xiphophorus couchianus. Next base: position 11,190,601 of record NC_040247.1, read on the forward strand.
GGACCGGAGGGGCCACGGGGACCCATGGGGCCCTGTTTGTGAAGGAGACACAAGAAAAAACAAAGGTGAGTCACAGTTCCCATTTATAGCCAGCAGAGGGCAACAGCACACAGTTTATATTTTTAACTGATGAGTGATAACGATAGTGGCTGCCTTTCTCTCTGTGATCAGGTCTGATACAAACAGAAGAGCAAGTAAAACATTTCATTTTAATTAAAAGTGAAATGTCAGAAATGTTAAGTTCTGACCTTTATGGGTATTTACTTTATTAAACCACAACTAGTTTATAAACATGAATTAATGCTATCTCTTAAACTGATATGTTTGTATTGTATAAGAAAATCCTTAGCAGTGACATTGTTCCAGCTTTTTCTGAATTTCACATTAAGAAATGGTTCAATTAACTAATTTAAATTAAAAAATAGCAAAAAATAAGAAATCGAAAAGATGTGGACACAATAACGTTAATATAATTATACAAATTTCAGGTTGCCTTGTATTTTGTTTACCTTTCCTGTAATTTCAGTCAATTATAGGATGACTGTAACAATTACAGTCATTCTGTGATTGTATTGCTATCATGTTCATCCACCCTTGCTGACATTTTTTACTTGCTATTTTATCTCATGCTAGAGATCAAACTATCAATGTTTGATCTTATGTAGGGCACCCTATGTTAGTATTACAGATAAGTTATCATGATCTTTTCAAGCTAATGAAGTGCAATGCATTCACAATTTTATATTCTGACAGGAAACACTAGGCCAAACATTTCTGATTCACTGAACTGCACACTGCCAAAACTGTGACTTCTCCAATTATTTTCTGGAGCTGATTTTTGATTCTAATCACACTTAATGATGTGCTGGCACATTTTAAAAAGAGAAGACATGTCTGTGTAATCTCCACATGAGCAGATTATCACAGCAGTGGGGAGACTTCGTCCTGTCGACCTGCCGAGGGGAAAAGGGAGGTTGGGAAAAGATGGATAACATGAGCTTAGGGAGTTTTGGGGTAGATTGACTCTAGAAGAAAAGAAGAGAAAAAAAAAACTAAAAACTATATTCTTACTGGAGAAAACCAAGCTTGTTCACTGTTAAAAGAAATCAAGACAGAAAGAAAAGAGACTGCCAAACTTTTCCCAGTGGGATGACATGTTTGTGTCACAGAATCTGAGACCTAATGGAGCACTGAAGATAATCTGAGGCATTAAAATGTAGCAACTAGATGGGCACAAAAAAATTAGATAGGAGTTGTCAAGAAATGTAGCACAGACAGGAAACTGCACTGCTTTCCATTAGCTTTGGGAGTCTGAACACAGATCAGACAGGTGACACAGTCAGATGAACTGCACTTCCCAAACATAAGTGCTGACTTTAGAGGCTTATTATACTTTTTTCACATTTGGAACAACGAGGAGCCTCAGAATGACTTATTTAGTTCAGATCAATTTCTTAAGAAATGTGAATACCATGAACAAAAAATAGAAAAAAACCCTAAAACAATCTGCCTATAAAGGCAGTAAAAAAGCAGAGACAAGGTTATAACAGAGGCTAATATTAAAGTATCAAATCCTGCAGAGCTTTTCCAAGAGAAGGAACATTTCACAGCAGGGTACTTACAGATTGTCCAGGCTCTCCAGCCTCTCCTGGGCTGCCTTGGAAACCTTGTGGGCCCTGAGAAGATGAGGGAGGCGAAAGGTAATCGGATACGACTAAGATCTGTTTCACTCACAAACACAACAATGCTGTTAATTGTTGATTTTTTAAAAAGCAGCAATATGACAAAAATCAACAACTATTCATACGCTGTTCTATCGGGCTTCTGAAAATCAAGGCATCGGGGTTTTTTTTCCCATTTTTCTCACATTTGTGTGACAAAAAGCATTAAATAACAATAGCTAATATAGTTTTTAACTATATTCTCTTTTTCGCTGTTTCCAGTGAAAAAAGAAGTCATGCCTTTCATAAGACTCTACCATGTATGTGCATCATATGTTAAGTTGACAAACGTCTCTGAATCTGAGCTCATCACTGTAATTAAACCAAAGGACAGAGGCGGGGCAGGTGGCGCTGTCTGCAAGCTGGCAGGAAGGGCTGAAAGCGCTAAAGTCTGGTTGTAGTGGAAAGAGGAAGGGTGTGTTTGCGTGCATGTGTGTGTCTGGAGGGCGGGGTGTTGTAAGCCCACTGGGCAGTATGAAAGGTAAATTGTCAGGTGTTCAGCAATCTGTCTGGGATGTGGCACAGGAAAAAGCCCCGCAGGCTGCAGCTGGGAGACGAAAGTCTTCTAAGGTGCCGGAAAAAAAGCCCACAGTCTCATTTAAAAGATGTCTGCCAGCTTGTGATATGCTATCCTCCCTGCAGTCTGAAAACTCTGTGGTAATATGAAGGTCAGTACAGCTGTTTGAGGTGGATCATAAAGAGCACATGCAATGCAGCATGCACTTTTACAAATATAAGACCGTAGCATGAGTATGCTGTGTTAATCAGTATACATGGTCACTCCCAGCTTGGGTGGTGTGTTCAGCGTAAAGCAGGTACTTACAGGTGATCCTGAGGGCCCAGGTGGTCCTCTGGGTCCCATGGGGCCCTGAGGGACAGAGAGGAAACCAGAGAAGCAACATCAAGCAGGAGTCAGCAAAACAGGTACGACATAAAAACATAATTTTCACTGGAAAACAATTAGATTTATTCTCTTGTTTCTGTTTGAATATGTTGGAGGGAAATATAACCAACATATCCACTTGAATCACTCGCAGCTTTAGAGGCTCATCACTTGCTTCGCCCCAAAGCAACATAATACTCAACAGCTCTACCTGTCAAAGCCATAAATCGTTAAAAATTCCTCAGTGGCATTAATACCTTCTCTTCATTCCAATCCTTCTTTTTAGCTTTTAAGCTCATACCCAGATCCTTTTTTAGCTTTGTTTCTACTTGTAGTGAGTTTCTATATGTTTAAAGCCCATTAGATGTGCTTCTGATCTTCCAAAAGAGGAGAAACAAACCATCCCACCACATTTGTCTGATTTAAAGAGAATCTGGGTTAAAATCTGAGGGTTAAGGTATCCAGCAGAAGCTCAGCTTTGTCAGACTGAAGCTTAATCTGCTCAGTGAGAATTTCTGCCTGGATTCACACGCCAAAATAATTTTTACGTTAACTTCATGCATCACTGGTCAGCAATTATACTCTGAGGGGGTAATGTGTGACGTTCCTAATTGCTTTTCTGTCTGATAAACAAAAGAGAAATCCATAATGAAAGAAATGGAAGACAGCAGCAACTTTGTGCTAAAATTATTCCCACTATAATGTTAATTATAAAAATAACAACCTCACCCCCCCAACTCTTACTTAAGACAGTCATTCTCCTTCATGACAGCATGTCCCCCTTCATTAGTGCTGTACTTATGCTTCCTCAATCAAAAATGTTGGAACCTGGCCATAGTAAATGTCACAGAACTGTACAGTGGTCCTTGGACGTGAATGAAAGTCACCTTTCAGTGGGAATGGGAAGCCCAAACCGGAGTGAGCAGAAGCTTATCAATGGGGCTTTTTATGCTCAGGATGTCTGAATATGTGTTTAAGTCTCTGCATTTCAGTAAAAATACTACTAGAGTGTTTGGCATGTATATATGCAGGATTGATGTTGAAGTAAATGATTAAGGGCTCCATAAAGCATCAGGCCAGGTCAGCTGCCATCCCTCCAGGGAGCTGAAAAACTGCCAACACAAATGTGAGCCGGCTTCACAAGGACAGAGAATAGTGGAGATCTGTCAGACAGACATGTGGTGAGAGCATCAGGATGAGCAAAGTGAAAAGTGGGGATATGATCCACTCCAGTCACTCCCACTCTCTCTCCCTCCCTCCTTCCACAGACCCCAGCTGGGCTGAAACTCTGCCGAACTGGATCCTTAAATAGCTTCCAGAGAGCTCCTCACTCCATTTCAAGAATACCAGTAGTCGCTTATTGTGAGTTTGAAATATAATGATGATCAATAGCTGTTTCAGTAATCACCCATCCTTTACTCCTTCTGAAACCCTAATTTTCCAGCAGGAATCAGGATTTGTGCTGTTTGATCAACACCAGTGGATAAATGTGTCACTTTTACTTCTTAATCTGATACCCAAATTATTCCTGCTCTTTACTGAATTTCAATCTGACATAGATAAAGATAAAGATCCATTGGATTCCAAGATGTAATTTCTCATCAAAGGAATCTTAAGGTGAAAATGTTTTAAGACTGACAGAAAACTGTTTGCTAGTTTTTCCTGTTTTTACTTGTCATGGTTGGTAGTAAAGTCTTACAACAACTAACTAAATCACAACAACATGGTTTATATTGATTTTCCCATTCCCAAAAATTACTTGTAAGCATAATTTTCATAATGTGTTGACTAAAGTGGTAGAAATGGTTGCTTTAAAAGCTGCTGAAGTTATTCTTCTTTTGTCAACCATGGTTGTTTCCAAAAAATAAAACATGTTGTCTGTGATTATTTTTTACATAAAAATGACTTCTCAGGAAAATATAATGCTGCTGAAAGGGTGTCAATAGAGTCCAAAAAGAGCCAGAAGGGCTTCCTATGGAGGATTCAACTAATCACTCAGACTGATGCTAATACTGAGCTAACTCACGAATGGCAACAACCAGATATGGATGTTTCGCTCACACAGAGAAGTGGAGATGTTTATTTCGTTGACCTGACGTTTTGCAGAAGGTCCCTGGACTGGACTATACAGGACTAGGTTACAGGTATTTTCTCTGATGAACCCATTTGAACTGGAATGTGTTGAAAAGAACTGTCTTATGGGGGAAAAAAGAAACTAACACGAGTCTTCTTGCTGATACAGCAACATTCAGGTGTGTGGGATTGCCTCTCATCACTTGTAATTTGCCTGCAAACCCAATCCATTTCTTTCACTAACTGAAGCAACTGGCTGATTAACAATGCTTCTCCACCACCTGATCACTAAGTGCCAAAGCAAAAGTGACTCACTGATCAAAAGATTGACATTTTGGGATCATAGTCAGGAAAGTACCCAAATCTTACTCCCACTGTGAACACATTACATAAACATGATGTGTTTCTCAACAAAGTCTTTAAAACGTATGACTCGTTTACTATTCAACTTCATCTTACAATAGAAAAACCAAGACAATAGTTGATGTTTTTCTACAATAGTTTGAACTGAGATAAACTTTTCACCCTAATATGGAGATTATTCTTGTCCCCAGGTTTGAATGAGACTCATAATATTTCCCTGGATTTGTCTTAGCATCACATGGCAGAGCATGGCTGTCTCTGTGTGGCCTCTTTCTCACCATTGGTCCTTGCATCACACCCATCTGTGCACCTCCGGCCTTCTCATCAAAACCACCGGCCATCTGAGCAGCAAAGTTCTGGAGCAGGCAAAAAAAAAAAAAAAACAGACCACAAACAACCAATCAGTCAATAAAATATTATTTCCACAGGACTTTTCAAGCAAAACAGCAAAGCAGAGTGTTTCAAAGATTATAAAAAGACACCTCTTTCTATCTGTCTGTTGGTCTGGAAATAGCTTAAAATGTGTTTCCAGGGTTTAGGAGTGCACATAAAAATTAAACAGTTGCAATAAGGCAGATGAAAGGATTTTTATTAAGCATTCGTAATGGTTTATGTCTGTTAATGACCCACCTAACTTAAAGGTACGCTTTAACTTTTTCTAAATCTAATTATCTTTGTTGGCACAATCTGTTTCTTTACTGAACTGAAGCTTTTTGCATCATTTTGGCCGCAGTGGGAATCAGCTTCTAAGAGATCGTGAGCCTCTGGGTATCATGTGAATCACGATACAGACAAAGGAGAGACAGAGGGCATGTGAACTTTTTCACAAAGACTCTTCTCACCGCTCTACTGAAAAAGCTTCTTAGGTCTATCTCAGTACATCACCCCCCCTTCAGCCTCCCCTCTGTCCTTTCTCCTGCAAAGAATGAGAGGCATTTGTCCATTCTCTCTCAGCATCCATGCCGTTGTATCTCTGCCCCCTCCCCTCTCCTGCAGTTTCACACATCTTTTGTCCTTTTTGGACTATTTTCTGCTGTTCTTTACCCCCTTTTTCTCCGAATTCTAGCCAGTCACTAGCCTGACTCTACCGTCAGCCTTGAATATGTGTTGAGCTCCTTTATGTTGTAGCCAAAACATGAGATACTTACTCCACCAAGTCCAGGGGGTCCATTAGGTCCTGGAGGCCCAGGGGGTCCAGGGTTTCCAGGGGTTCCAGGTTCACCATCTCTGCCACGAGGACCAGGGCTCCCCTGAAGAAGACAGAAAGAGTTAAAATAAACCTAAAAATACTTAGAAAAGAACAAAATATAGTCAAATGTGTTCATAAAACCATTTTCTAATAAAAAATAAACTAGAAGTTTATCAAAAAATATAAGCTTTAAGAATAAATGAAATGATTAACAATGCAAATAATAGGAATAAGAAGAAATGTTTACATAAAGAAAGTTTTATTTGGTTAGCTAGTAAACATCCATATTCTCATATTTATAGTATTATGGATAGAAATTATAATATTGTCTTTATCTTCTTATGTAGGGGGAAAGAGTCTAAAAGAACAGTTTTTATGACCAAAGATTAATTTATTTTTAAGTTTCTGTGCCAATCTCTGAGCTCAGGAGCAATTCATATTTTCATAACCACTGGCAGAAAGTAAAACAACAGGGACAGTATTAGTTAGCTACCATTGACAGAAGCCCACAGCTCAGCTTATCATGAAGTAATCTGACTCCAACAATGAGGAATACAGAGTGAAATATGCCATTCAGACTGAACAAAACAAAACATTTCTGGTTTAGACATCCATTTAAAGCACTTTCATTACAAGTTGTGTTGCATGCTTGTGATTTCTCAGGCCAACCCTGCATACCTCTGTGCATGTAGTGACAAATCACCTAGCAAGCTAATCCAAAACAAAAAAATGTACTGAATATCTAAAAAGGCTGCAGACCTTCTGCTCGCCAAAATTAAATCTAGCTCATGTTTAGATCTGCATAAACAAGATAACTACATGACATAAACTACACGCCTGCAGCCTACTATCACATCCGCCTTGTTACACTAATGAGGCGATCAAAGCAGATGCAGATTTCCCACACCAAGCGACTGGGAGGCCGCCGAGAGAAGCCAACGTTTACATTATGAGTCTCCCAACAGTCTTGCATCTGTTAAACAACCCAGACCACAGGGCCTAATGGAAACGACACATGACTAGTTAGAGTGTAGTGCTCAGTGAAAGGCTACTATTATCTGCAAGCTATAACATATACACGCATACACACACGCACACCCTCCAGGAGCCACAGCTATCAAATTCAATCAGACATACTGTACTCATTAACAGAGCAGGAAAGGAGTATAGTTTTTTTTAAGTTTCTGGGAGATTTTCTTATTTTAATGTATAAGAAACCAACTTTCTCTCCTTTGTCTCCTCTTGGTCCTCGGGGTCCTTGCTCTCCTGGTGGGCCCTGGATGAACATGATGGAAGTAAATGAGGTTAGGACTTATTTCCATACAGGTGAAAGAAGCAGCTGCTGAATTTAAACTTTGATGGTGTTACAGAGAGGAAACTTGAACTAAATTGTTATTTCAATCTCAGGGTTGCCAGATGTTTTTTTGAAATTCAAAACTTTTCAATATTTTGTTAAATTTTCCACCTATTTTGACAGACGATTCTAAAAACTACATTTTTTATATTCACTCCAAATATTCCTTCAGTGGTCAAGCTTTAAATACATAAACCTCAAACTTAAACATGTCAAGTAAGTAAATAAGATAGGAAAGAACACTTTTCTGTTTTTTCCTAATGAGTTTCTTGTTCTGAAACTCCCAGAGTTCACCTGGAGTGACATCTGTCCATGAAACATATGCAGGTGCGCGCATGCACTTACTGATAGAAAAGAACATACAAAAAAGTTGTTTTATTGGAAACATTGTGTTCTAAGTGAGTGTAAGATATTAAAATCAACCCATTTCAGGAATTTTAGATATTTAATTAGGAGGGAGTACAGCCCTGCTGATCTAGACTTTGATAAATTACTAAAACAAATGCTATATATTTCTAGACTCTACATGACTGAATCAAAAGCCTGTTATTTTTAAGCAATAAAATGGAGGAAAGTTAGATACCATGGGGCCGGATGGTCCTCTTGGTCCTACAACCTATATTAGAAAAAAAAAATCATTAAACAAATATATATTTCATATAAATAACAACTTTAATTTAACTGGTTCTGCAGAAGGTTTGCACTTACTGGATATATTCTCTTTCAAGAACCAAGCAAAAACATTATCTTTCCCCAATCAAAAGTAGACTAGCTAATTGCTTATTTCTTCAGGCAAAGCGTAAGGAGAAACATACAGTAAACAATGGCCTTTTATTTCCTGCTATGAACTGAGGCATAAAACACTTCCAGGTGCATCAGCAGCAGTGAGGACTTTACTCTCTCGTCTGGTAGGAACTTGAATGTACTTAAGGCAGTGTTGGACTTGAATACACAAACTGTCCTCTTCTTGTCTCGTCTGTTTGTTGGGCTTTTTTACAAGCTACTTTACAACTTACTGTTAAATTACTACCACAGTTTTGAAAGTCACACCCAGTAAGCTAATTTAAAGCTTAAAGTTAATTTAAGGGTAGTTGGGCATCTGCATTTCATTCTAATACGTTTCCAGTGGTTGGTTTTACACCCATTTCTTTTAGGATTAAACGCCTGAGGAAGATAAACATACTAATCAAAATAAAAGGACCAACTTAGGCTCTTCCTGACTACAACTGATATTATGTTCGTTGAGGCTTAATGTGCTGATTCATACTCTTTTTGAGTATATATATATATATATATATATATATATATATATGTATACAGTATATATTTACAGTATCAGAAGATGTTATATCTATATAACATCTTCAATTGTTATAAAAATTGATCAAATATGACTAAAAAATGTGACTTAATAATTTAACATCTGAAAATTGGGCCTCTGTCTCTTTAAAAACTTCTGCTCTTTCTGAAACTCCGCCTACAGGATGTCATCACAACATTGCTCCTCTATTAAAAATTCATGGTTTTTACTAGTGTTGCACTGAGAAGTAGCTTGTATAATGATTTCCGCTGATGCGCAGTTCCACCCAGGAGTTTACTAATTACTGCTGGCTAGTCTGAAGGAGCGGGGGAGGAGTGCTCTGTGAGGAAGGAGCTTGGAAGCTCGGAAACTGCAGCTCCAAGGGGGAGTTGCGTCTCAAAGGCGGTGCTCAGTCCACCCAGGCGTTTTACACATGCATGAAAGAATCAAGGCAACACTCCAGGTATTTTTGGATGAAGGAATAATATTATAGAATGATGTAAAACTCAAAAATAGATTTTACGGGGCGTGCTGTGGTGGCGCAGGGGGTTAGCACGCCCCACGTTTGGAGGCCTTAGTCCTCGACGCGGACGTCGCGGGTTCGACTCCCGGTCCCGACGACCTTTACCGCATGTCTTCCCCCCTCTCCTCACCCTCCTTCCTGTCTGCCTACTGTGCAAAAAAATACGAGCCACTAGCGCCGCAAAAAGCTCTTCGGAGGAAAAAAAAAAAAAAAATAGATTTTACTACCCCTATAAACAATTACATATTACATATAGTATATTCACATATACTATATGTATCTTTTTTCCTACACTACCAGTGTTGTATGTAAGAACTGCATCTTCTAAAGTCAGCTTTTCCAAATCAAAAGCTAAAATTGTAATATTGTGCGATATCAACTTACATCTGTAATGTCTCCGGGTTCACCCTTCTGACCCTGATGAAAGAAATGTATAGCAGAAACACAATGATTATTGTGGCTTACATACTATGTGTGACCACATTTTGAAGAGAAATCTGAATTCTTTTCATTAAGAGTGTTAAATAAGACCCATGTTTGCTGTTGAGTATATAAGTGTGGCACAGTGTGTACATGAAATACCTATTACTCATCTGGCAACACTCATTTACATCAAACACATATCTAAATCCTTAAACGACTAGTTCTTCCTGCCTATCAATCAGGGAAAAACAGAGGCTCAACTTCACAGACACAGTCATGATCCGAAACACAGTTATCTTGTGTCTCACCTTGGCTCCTGTTCCTCCTGTTAGGTGTTCACCCAAGTTTGAGATGGAAATAGATCACAGTTAGTGAACAGATCGCACCATAAACCCATAAGATCAAAACAGCATTAAACAGCAGAATAAAGGAGTACATGGATCAAACACAGAAACTATTCGAAAGACCACCACCAAATCATAGTGTTTACACAAAAAAGCCCATTAGGAGAGAACAAGTGTTGATTGTCTCACCATCTCACAAAAGCCTAAAGTTAAAGCAAAACAGGTGCATTTAATGGAAGCAGCAGAAACAAGCTTCTGCAGAGCACATGTTTCAACAAGAAGGGCTTAAATTTGTAGCATTTTACGTAAGGATTTTAGTATTTTACTGCAAATGTTTTGCAATAGTTAGTTACACCAAAGCTTAAAATGTGCTTGGTTTTAAATAAGACTGGTTATGTTTTCATATTCAGTAAAATTATTTTTGACCAAATTTCAAATCTGATCTGGGGCAGTCCCATCGTCAGTCCAGTTATGCAACCTTTGACTCCTTTTAGAAGAAATTTTCCATATGAATGCAACAAATAATCATTCAATTTTGATAACCAGCCTTATTTCTATTTATGCTGATGATGAATTATTCTTTGTTACAAAAGCAACAATTTTTGCCTTTAAATGTGTAATGTTTTTCTAGCATCTAAACCCACAAGCATGCATTGCAAACAGTGACACCTCTGGTTTCACTGATGCTCCTCAGCCGATTTTATTTACATTTCCAAAGCTGGCCATTGGTGTTGGGACACTGAGGCCTTTGTTTATCAGGAAGCCATGGCACTTTGGAGGCGAGCGGTCTGAATGGCCTCCTTCATATACTCTTTACTCTCAGTAGAGAGTTGGGCTATTTTCTTGCCATCAGATCTGCAGAAATCCACAGAGAGGATATAGAGCAGAAATGTGAGGCCGTGGCCACTTCACTGAGGTATTTCCTTAATCACTACCACATGTTTTCATGATACTCAGGGTAGGAGCGTATTTAAACAAGACGAGGCCAAGGTGCACCAGCTATGGAAAAACAACGGCCAGATTAAGCTTTTCACTGAAACCGTGTCTGGGTGTCACTGCTTTTTCTCATCATCTGTTTGCCTTGGGGAAAGAAAAGTGCATTCAAATTTACTATAACACCAAATATTACAGGTGTTCTTTTATTCTCATCCCTCCAAAACAAACAGCATGATCCCATACAGTAATTTATTTATGAGAGATGTAAGATAAATAAATTACAACCAAAAGGTGGTGGCTGGTCAGCAGGGCAGATGGGGCAACACTCTCCAAATGGGATTTCAGGTTTGGGGCAGTCTCTTAGCTCCTCGCAGACAATGTCATCACACAGAACCGTTCCCGTGTCACACACACAGATGCGACAAGGCTCTGGTTTCCATATGTCCTTGTCGTTATAAAGTTGTCCTTCGTGTCTACAGGCAGAAGCATCCTCCTCTGTGTTTGAGATCCCAGTCAAGGGGCACAAAGAGGAGGGTGCAGGTAGGAGGGAAGAAGGAGATTAACCCATAATAACAGCTGGCATTAAGTGAAAAATCACAAAATATAATGTTTCTTTCTACAATCACTCCTCTACAGTGATAATTAAAGTCCTTAAGGAGATAGTTCAATGCAAAAATACTTTGTATTATTAATTTAAACACGTAATTGACTGAAGTGGTATATGGTAAATTTATCTCATTAACTGAATCAGCAAACATACCCTGAAATATGTGCATGTTAACCATCAGAGAATTATGCCACTAATACTGATTCCTTTTCATCAAGAAAATTTGAAGCATTGATATAAAGATTTGAACTCTCAGCTGATGAGTCATCAAATCTCCAAAATTGCAATTAGTTGTTTTGTATTCAAGTTTATATAGTGCAATTTGAGATTTAAAGTCAACATGAGGTATAAATCAAATATTATAACATGCTTAATGAAGAACATATGGCTGCTGTTTTTTTAAAAAAGAAGCAAATTTTCAATGATTATTACCATATTTTTTGGATTATAAGCTGCTACTTTTTTCCCACGTTTTGAACCATGCGACTTGTATCCTGGTGCAGCTTATATATGTACGTTTCCAGTTTTTTTTTAAAAAACTTTGTGGCTGCGGCTTATAGTGAGGTGCGCTCTATAGTCCGGAAAACATGGTAGCAGCACTCCTAAACGTTTAAATGATCAAATGTGGCATATTTCTAGATTCTCTTTTCTGTTGTCTAAAAGTTCCATCCATCCATAGTTAACTTATATTTAAACCTTAAGAATGTGCCAGTATGGACTAAGAACTCTGGAAGTTGAGCCTATGAAAGTATGGAGAAAAATTTAGTTATATATATATATATATATATATATATATATATATATATATATATATATATATATATATATATATATATATATATATATATATATATATATATTACATTTACTCTGTATTAAGGCAGAAATTAATTAATCTCAGTTTCTAACTTGATCAATAAATTTGAAGAATGGCTGTTCCATCTCCAGTCTTATATAATTGAGAAATTCCTTTTTACCAATTCTTTGTTGGGTCATTAAGGGAATGCATGCAACCTTTACAGTAGCCACAAGGTGGCGGTGTAAAACCACAGACTTCAATTTAGCCTGAGCAATAGTTGGAGGAAACCTCCAATAAATAACGTGAGTAGCACTAGTAGCTGAAGGCTTAACAAGCTAAAAATAGAGCTAGTCTACATTGTGGGAAACACCCACATTAACTGCATAAGAGAACGACTCTGAATACAGGAAAAGATAAAGTTTGCTTTTAGACCACAACCTGCCATGGAGAACATAGAGGAATATGATGAATGTTTTAACAAGCAGTTACAGATACAATTATTTAATCAGATACAAATCTGATTAAATAAAGTAAATCTGAACAGGCACATTTTCCAGAATGGTAGAGACTGGCAGGAACACCTGCTGAGAGAAATTATCTGACTGGAGTCAATGAACTTGTGCAGACGGGTTAGAGGCAACAAACGCAGCAAAAGATAGGCCTAAAGGTATGAACTGGTAAGAGAGGATAAGAGGTGAAGGAACAAGAACAGTAGCTGTATTTACCTTTTAGCAATGCTTAAGTCTAGCTAACCTAACAGACCACAGCAGCAATGAATGGGGTCTTTCTGGAAAGGGGACCCAGTGGACAATTGACCAACTATTGGCTTGTATAAACATGGGGAGCATTTCAACCCCCATACGCAGGCCGTGGCTGTGTCAGATGCCAGTTCAAACACATTAGAGGGAAGAAAATGGTGGCTTTCATGTGCATTCCTTGAGGTTTTGATGTTTAATTTTACAGGGGCAGATACTATCGAAGCCTGCACCTGCCCTTCCATTGGCTCACATATGAATGATTATCCAGATATGGATAATACCAGTCCTCCTCCATATACTTGAAAGTTGAAATTTAAAGGGTTTCTTATTATGGAATATAAATAGAAAAGAATTGGATCCCGAGGGTAATTTTTATGGGACTAAAATGAACACTTGCAATAGAAATCCAGGTGTTTTCTAGTGTCATAAAAGTTTCATCTTTTTAAAAGTTTAATGTAACTTTTTGACTTTTATGCATTTGACATTCATGACTGAAACATCAAAATATGACCTCTTTACTATTTCTTCTAGAAAGATTTCTCCTCCAGCGAGAGAAGAAAGCTTGCATTATATCAAGACTCTTATTTCCCTGAGAGGGTAATTTGACACTTCAAATGACTTTGGCACAGCTACCTTCTTTCTTTTCTCCCCTTTCCTCTGAGAAAATACACCTTTTATTTGCTTTAAAGATTCAGACCTTTTTTTCTACTTGTGCAGAAAAAAATAATTTACTTCTCAGAATTCAGGCCTGATGTGCCTGTCTTATATTTTTTTCCAGTCAGCGCTATTCCCTTCTGGCCCAATCTCTCTCTTTCTCTCTGTCGCTCTCTCTCACTGTCACAACTTAATCTTTTAAATGGAAGAACTAAAATCACAAAAAATGGTATTCCTGCCCTGTTGTGACCTCTAACATCTCTTGTGAGTGCTAAAATTAAACAATGATGCAGGTAAATTCCACTTCACCTTTATCTAAATTGGGAAATATTAGGAATTATTTAATAATGAAAAATGATATTGCTCTAATTTCAGAAAGGTCAACAAGTTCACAATTCTATAAGTGTTTTTAAGAGTATTTTTAGTGACACTACCACCTTTTTGCCTCAACATGCCAGGATTCGCCTGAATGCCCTCTGACAGCGATGGAATGTGAACATATTTTACCAAAGGCCCTTGAGCCTGACCACTTTTCAGTTTTTTTTCTGCCCCTTTCCCCCTCTTTATTAAGTGAATCTGCAGTTTTAAAGGATAGTCTGTCAAGGCCCCAAAAGCACCCACAGGTGTCAGGCAGTTCAACTTCCAGAAAGAACAGCCAGGGTGATAGGAAAAAGCTTCAGGGTTACAAGGAAGTCCAATGTGTCACTCATATTTATTATTCTGTCTTAAAACTAAAGGCAACTAATGCAGCTTTTATCAGGTAGAATAACAGCATGAACTTAGAAAGAGCATCCAAAGAGGCAAGATTTGCAAAGAGTTGCAAAGATCTCCATCAGCCTTTTGAGCAAGCACCTGTGGATTTTATTGGCAAAAGTTTTTCTGTATCATCTTTGCACTTTAAACCCTACAACATTTTTGTGCAATAAAAATGTGATATTTCCCTTGCGTGAATGTGCAATGACCACATCAAATCACCATAAAAGCAAATTATTTCATAATCTTGCATCAAAGGAAAACTTCACTTGAACATTATGACAAAGTTATACATTTTAGTCACTTACGGTCATCTTCCAGTTGACATCTCACAACGGCTAATAGACAAACTTGGGATGCTACAAGAAGCAGTACAGTCCTGGAATCCATAAAGCTCAACATGTCTAAATATTAGACATGCAGCGGGGAGAGAGAAGGGTGCGAAGGCTTCTCTCAGTAATTTTTAGTGTGTTATGTCCCAGTTACAAAAAACGGACCATTCGACTTTTACCCTTCCCGGATGATAATCGATGAGGGGGGGAATCCAGCGGCAGGACCCGGACCTGCAGCACAAACTCAGCACCGACCGCTCCAGGCCAGACGCTGTAGTTTTATGTCCCCGTTGTCTTCAATGAATCTTCGTATATTCCAAAATACCAGACCGGCCCCCTTTAACCCCCTGTCAGGCTGAAATTTGACTCCCCCTTATTTTTCCCTCCCAGTCGGTCTCCCAGTTTCCATTATCCCACTTATAGACCACTCCTTTCCTCACGTGTGGACAGGAGCCCGAAAAAGACGCAAACTTTTTTTTTTTTACTCTTTTCCTGTTTGAATCCAGTCTCACCTTCACCTTACTCATCGGGAGAATGCTAGCGTGGTTTGGTTCCTGTAAATTGCGGCACTTCTTCGGCATTTAGTGATACAGGTGCCTACCCTGACTAGTAACTAAAGTTTTGCACATGAAGCTTACTGTAAACCTATCACAAAAAGTCTTTTGCTCTGAAAAGTGCCATTCTGTTGTAATGTTAGCGCTCACACTCAAAACCCCAATACACGTCTTAAAAATAAACAAAAAATATTAAAAAAATTATAATAGATAAATAAATAAATACAATCACAAACCCAAATTTCAGTATATTCAGTACTTTTGAATGATCAAGCCATAAAGACTTATTTCTAACTGACAGAGTCCTCCCATAGAGGTGTATTCTAACTTATCATTGGAAAGTTAAGTGGAAGGAAACGGTGGCTATAAATGGTGCACAAGCAAATAGATGAGAGCAGTGATGAAACGGTTATGCATCAAAGTGCATTCAAGAGTTTGTGGGGGACTCTGAAGTTACAGAAGTATCCTAGCAATGGGGTACAAATGTATTTGTGTTATGAACGTCAGAAGCCTTAACTGAGCAAAGACAAAAAAAAAAAAAGGATTGAAAGTACATAGTGTTCAATGTAATTAAACCCACAATAATCTTTTCAGATATACAGTATATTTTCAATTTCATTGGGGAATCAAGGTTCCCAATTCTGAAGGGAAATACATTCCAACTTGCTTAAGGTCCAGTACAACAATCACTTTGCAAGTAAGACATCTGCATTTGTCAATTGTGTTTTATCCAGTTCAAAGTTAGCACAGTTCAGGAAGGTTTGAATTTTCTGCCAAGCCTCATGGAGATAATCATTTCATTTACAAACAGGGCCAATACTCCACTGACAAAACTACCAATAGCTGTTTTAATGACAAGGCTAATTAAAATAGACCATAGTTTATTTTAAGAACTTAAACCTCATGGGGAAACTTTGGATTGTTATCCAGAAGAAGATCAGAGACACCAGTCCCAACATTGACGTTCAGTTGAACGTTGCTGCTTTAACAGAGTAACACACTGATACCCTCCATGCCACACTGCACTGATACAGAGATAATTCATGAAAATGAGCTGAGACAGGTTCAATTCAATTCAATTCAATTCAATTCAATTCAATTCAATTCAGTTTTATTTATACAGCACCAATTCATAACAAATGTCAGCATACAAAACACAATCCCAGTCATGCTCTGTGTGACCAATCTCAACTTGTGCAACTTCAATTTGCTATTTCACTAAAAAAAATTGAACAACCAAGACATGGGTGACATTTGGATGTAATACCCTGGCTTTAAAACATTGCATAAACGACTGGTTGACCATTAGAGAAATTCTTCTAATTTTCAGTTTTAATTATAATAGCAAAAACATCTGACTGCTTCATATGCTCAATTTCTGGATTCCTTCCTCTGAGAGTGGCAGATGGCCTTCTGGAACAGCCTAGATTTTCCCATCAGACCCACGGAGCCCTGCAGTTTGACCTGTTCAGGCTTTCACCTGTCCCATCAGACAGTAAGATTCCACCAAAAGCAATTTGTGAGTAGCAGATGACAATTTAGTTGCATCATCAAGAGACCTCAGCTCTTTACAGGTTGCAACCTTTGAGCTTTGACGTTTGACCCACCACACTTTATTGGAGCCAGGAGCAGCTGGTGTCTCCTGAGAATGCAGTGAGGCTGATGCTGAGGGTCCCAAGGAGAACGGAGGTTATCACCTGAAAAGCTTTGTAACTCAGTGAGCTTGATAATTGATTTACAAGAGATGAGTGTTGAGCAAGTGGATCACTGGAAGCTAAAAGATCTAAATTTGTATCAAATTCGTAAAAAGTTAAACTGAGCCATTTTATTTCAGTCTTGAACAATAAACCACCCAATATGTTTATTGGATGGTTTATTGGCAAAATAAATCATATCTTGCCTTTTTTATGAACTGACTTGAATTTGCAAAACTTGTAATTTTGTGTATTTCTAGTCATGTTTTGGCAGATTGTTGAGCACAAACGTTTCATCTCAGGCTGTAAGTCTTGTGGGAGGAATAATAAAGCTGTTTTACTTTTGAGATCTTGTGGGTGGATCTCAAACCCTGTGTAGCACTGGGATTGAAGGCAAAATGTCACTAAACTGACAATTACCTATTCATAGGGCAGAGGCAGAAAAAGACGAGTAGTGTTTTGGTTTAGCATTGTTGTAGACTGACTAGTTAAACTGTAGATGTTATTTTACAATTTTACGGTTTGAACAGGCGAGATGTTGTTACATGTGTAACAAAATAACATAATGATAATGATGAAACGCTTATGCCACAAATGGTACACAAGATAAAAAACAGCACCAGTATTCAGATAAAAACAAAATATTGGTCAACATAATACTTGCAAATGTTGTTTTACTGTCCCTGTTACCACTGTTTAGTTGGCTTTGGATGAAAAACTTTTAATTCAACGAGTAGTTAAGCTTACAAGCTTCTTCCACTGTAATTTTGTAGATCATAAGTTAAAAAGTTTGGCAACTCTTACTTTAATGGATTTTTTGTAGAGATGCTGGCTGTGTTCGTTCCTAGGTGCCAGTTTTTTATGTCACTTGTCTAATCTTGTTTGCTTTATACTTTTAAAATATTGCTTTGACAGTTTATAGAGACAAAAGTAGCCAAAATGCCTTTTTCTTGTGGCATTTTCCAGATTTATAAAGATTGACACACTTCTGCTTTGGCTGGGATCGCAAGGGTTCCAAAGGCAATATATTTATGTACGGTAACAGGAACATAAATGGCGAATCACTAATTACAAGTTCTTAGGTGCTCTGATCAATTTTCAGCATAATTAATAAAAAAAGTTTATTTTGCAGAAACTGCATAAGGATTTTATTAAAAACTCTTATTTTATAACTAGAGATTTATTTCGCACGTAGAATAAATGTATTTTAATTAAAATTTTAATAAAAAAAATACACTACCGCAACACAAGATAATGTTTTAAAAATAATTGTGCACATTTTTACAGGAATTGATTTTGGTAATCGGGAGCTCTGTATGTTAAACTATATTTTGACATTTTGAAGAATCTATGCTAACAGATGTGTATGCTTCAAAGTGATGCATTAAGGGCACATATTTTTCAGAGTGGATAAGAAAAGAAAACACATGGCATGAGGGATATTGTGAGTGAGCACCAGAGCCAGAGACAGGGGATCCTTTGCTTGGAAGGGAAAAAACCCCCATCAAAATAAAACATTAAAAAACAATTCTAAGCTGGTCTGAGGAGACAGAAAAACATGAGGATAGAGAAGATCTGCAGCTGTTTAGGAATGAAGTCTGTCTGGAAAGACAATCAAAAGTTTGGGTAAAAGAAAAGCAGAGAAAAGGGAGCCAGACAGAGAAGGGAGGTGCAGAATTTTTAAAAATGTGTGAGAGAGTAAGAGGTAAGGTGGGTGGGAAAGCTGGAATGCAGAAGGAAGGGAGGGAAAAGACAACTGAAAAAGGGGAGAAGGTGGGATACCAAGGATGAGATCCGCAGGCACAGAGAGTTTTAACTAAAGCCATGTGAGACTGCTGCAGAAATAACAAAAGCCATGACATCACCAGCTGGGTTGGCACTGAAAGACGACCTTTAGGCACAATAACATTACTTCCAATAGCCTGGTTCTTTCCACAAGGGCACATCCAGAACTAACTCTCTGCCTTGTTATATTATAACTTTCAAATATAAGGCTAATATGGATTTAATTATATTTTATAATAAAATATAAAATGTCTTTTAATAATTTAGAGTTAGGCATCAGGTTTTTATTTTAGGCCACAAATTAATGAAAACAATAAATATTTAAGTAAAAAGGAGTAAAAGGCTCTCCAGCAGCTTAACCTGGGACAAAGACACTCAGTAGATTTTTTATTTATTTTTTTGTTTTGGTTGCATTTTGAAGATATGTAGTGACCAAATAAATAGAACAGAGAATCACAAGATATAAACAAGCTGGTATATTTTTCTCCACCAGTTTTTAATTAAGGCCAATAAATCTGCAGTCTTGTCACATAAACTTGAGTGTTTATGAATGGGACTTGAAAAGGGGCTGGGAACTTGTAGACAAATGTGTTTCCACCCTGACCAAATAAATGGTATCAGCAAAACGCAGTGTGGTCTATTGATTTCTAACATCACTGTGAAAATAATTAACTAAAAATGTTAAGCATGTTTTCAAAGCTTACTTGTTTATTTCACGTGCAATTGGTATTTTTCTGTTTAAAAAAAGCATGATACTAAAATCTGACTCTAGTTGCACACTTTTACTTAAATGTTTTAGTAATATCCTGCTCCTCTTGTCTTAAATGTCTGCTTTTTATTGCAAAAGCAACACTATATAATACATCTACACCTTGGGAGCCGTGGGATCTCTGTACCACATTTTCTCATTCTTGTTTGTTTGCTTTAATTTGTTTGTTTTAATGGATCGCTCAGGTCATGATTCAGACTCAGAGACAGTCCTCTGTCTGTCTTAGAGCTCATTTGTCAACAACACAGAACACCCATGTTTACAGAGGCCACTGTCTGTCTCACACAAATCCATCTCCATTTGAATTAGCAGCAGCTGACATCAAAGTGTGAACAGAGCTTAAGGAGATATTTCAGCTGTTTTGAAACGGAGCTGGAATGGAGTGCTTATAAGTTCCCTGTATCTTACCTGCAGTACCACAAAATATTTGATGAAAATCAGAAAACGGGGAAGTAAATTTATATGATCCAAAAAATTTATCTCATTATGATCATCTGCCATGATAAATTATGGGTGTGTTCTCCATTTTTACACTTAGCTGTAAAACATTGTTCAGCTTAATACAATTTATGGTGTGTTGTTGATTTTTGCTTCTATTTCCTGTTATTGCAGTATTTTTTTGTTAGCAGCACTTTTCTGTTTCATTTGTTTTTTTGTTTTTCATATATGTTTTCAGCTTGTGTCGACGTCTCCTGTTTGCTGCTCATTTTGCCATTTGCTGCGCATTTACACCTGAAGGCCGCCATAGGTTTTGGTTTTAAATCTCCATACCAAAGTAACAAAGGCTCATTGAAGGTTTGTTTGAATGGCAATTTTTGAAGTTACATGTGTTTTAAGACTAAAACTGGGAAATGATTATCCTCACTTTAAAAATAGCAGAAGGCTTTAAATTAAACTATTATGCATATTGATTTTGAAAGACATTAGAATATGAGGTCTTTTCTCAAATCTTCATTGTGGTAAGATCATATAAGTTTTTCTTATATCGATGAAAACCATAGATAAAATTGTACAAATTAAACCATTATGCATATTGATTTTAAAAAACATTAGGATTTCACTGCTTTTGTCAATGTCATGAGGGGGATTGAACTGGCCAATTAAAATCTAAACTCTTCAGAAAATCAACACTTAATTTACTTTTCTTCCTGTTGATAATCTTTGTTTGCTGCACAAACTGTTTATTCAAGAGTTGATGTTTTACAGTAAGTTACTGACCTCTTAAAAACTTTTAACAGAATCTTCCATGCATCCATTAATCCCTCTATATTTTGCCTATATCTGCTTTTTCATGTAGGGGGTGGTGTACAATCCTCTTTTTGAAGCCTTGCTCAAGCACGTAATTGGTACTTCAAACATTTTTAGCTCAGATGTTATCCCTACAACCCACACTTATTGGATATTTTTTCTTTTTGGATCTGAATGATCTCTAATGATCTGGAAACCTGTTAGCTTGACTCTTTCATCAAAACCGACTGCTTCAAGAAAGATACTGAGTAGTCATAAGTACAACCTTTATCAAAAAATGTTTCTTTAGGACAAGAAAAAAACATAGAATCAGGGTTTTTTAAATAATAGATATAAAGGTGTGAAGAAATGTTTTTTTTTATAGTGAAAGCCAGAACTGTTGGGAAGAGTCAAAACTGATGAAAAAATAGGGAAAAGCTGTGGCACAATCAGTGGAAACCTCTTGAAGTGCTTAAGAATGGGAAGAGTGTGGAAGAGTCCAAATCTCTGGAAGAGTTTACTGGTGGAAGCATGTGTTTTGAGAGTGCTCAGTGAGAGCCAGAGAGAGAGAAGAGCAATGATGATGAGGAGGGAGGGAGGAAGGAGAAGTGGAAAATTCATGGGCAGTTTGTATTCAGAGACATAACTGAACTGCTTTGCATATTTCTCTGAACTCTTGCATTTTTCAGCAGAGAAAATCTTAAGTTAAAAGTATAACATACCTACTTCATTTGTTGCACATATTTGTATGTGTTCCACTCAGCTGTCAGAAACTGAAAATCCCTTAATTTTGTGAGACAGGTGCAGTTTAACTCGAATATAAAGTATAAAGTTTTTATATTTACGACTATAACTCTGCATCTATTTCGTCAACGGAACTCGTTTCTGTTTTTTTCTTCCTTTCTCTTGCACCTGTCTGCTTTGTCCATCAGAGTGATCAGTGTTCCTACACTCCTGTTGGGTTCAACTTCTTGCAGGGCTGTGAGATTTTCTATGAGATCTTAATAAACTATCAAAATACTTTCCATCTCAAAAACATTTTAGTATGTCTCCATAGTGACATAGTGGCTTTAAGAGAAGTGGGAAGACTTATGCAATAACATTTTATAAAATAAAATGTGATTTTTTTTGTTTGTGGAAGTCATCAAATAAATATATACACATATAATCTGTATTGTAAATTGCATACTGTTTTTTTACCTTTCCTACAGATTTACTGGCTTGGTGTGCTAAAGAAAAAATGTTTCATGGTCAAATTGCTACGCCAAACGCTTTCATCTGTTTTCCATGTCCTCTTGAGATTCCCAACAGTTGAAGAGTTGGCACTTAGCTGAACTGTAAACTGCCCACTAGCCAACATTTTCCTTTCAGTCAACAATCTATCCTTGAGGTAATACTTTTTGAAATAAATCTCCTGAGAAAAAACAACTTAGGAATGTCTTTTAAGATGGATTTTTTCACTTCAGTTCAGGTGTGTTTAAAATAAAGCATCTTATGTTAGAGATTTCATGATTCATGTTCTGTCCTGTCCATGCTGTGTTTAAACACTTATTCAGCTCACCTGCCATGCCTGATTGCTTACCTGTTCCACCTGGGCCCTGCCCTACTTAAACACCTCTCAGCCTCTACCTCCTTGCCAGATTATCAACAGTCATGAGCCAGTAGAGATCCAACGTTTCCTTCCAAGCCTTCAGTGTTTCGACAACCCTTTTCTGCCCAAGGATTGACCCCTCCTGCCAAGCCCTTTACGGCTCCCTTCTGTTCTGGATTTCTGGACCCTGACCCAAACTTTGCCTCACGACCACCGAGTATTGCCTGCCCCTCAAGCTAAGTTTGCTCTCTCTGTCCTCCTGTGTATGACCTCTGCCTGATTATCGTCACAGTCCCTGGCTGTTGCCTCTTGGCTCTAATTGTGGCAATCTTCATTGCTTCCACAGTAGCCTGTTCTACCTGGTTTCCTTCATCTCCCTGTCATCAGACCCTTGGTTTCTCAGCTCCACCCATCCACTGCTTTACAGGCAGTGACGTGCGGTCAGGGGAGGCAGGTGAGGCAGTGCCTCACCAGCCATCATGGAAAGAAAGAAAATATATAATCATAAAGTAATTTAAATTGTTATATTCATCCGGTGGTTTGTACTAAAAAATATTTATTTTTCATGTAGCTTCACCAATTTCGATTTTTATTTGTTCAAAATCGCTGAATTTTCTTATTTTCGCATTCAAATGCTTGGAAGCGATGCCGGTGAGGCAGCAGCGAGCTCTGCCTCACCTTGGATTGCGCAACCCCTGGCTCTGCGCTGGCTGCTAAGCGGAGAGAGCCTGTTGCTGTACGGCGTCAATAAAATGGTTTAAACAAATTTAATATGTGAACTTATTTCCATTAATTTAGCTTATGTATATAATGTACAGTGCTTTTTGTCACCAACTGTGTTTGTGTAACGTGTTTCGTGTAATGAGCGATTATAAACGGCAGAGAACAGGTTCGAGGTGAGGCAGGCAGTTCTCTTGCCTCATGGCAGGGGGCGCTCAAGATCCCAGACGTTCGTCTTGTTCACTCCTCAACTGCCGAGTAAGTGACAGCGAGCTAGGCTAAACGATTCGGGAAGCAAGTCAAGTGCAGCGATAGATTATAATAGAGATAGTGATTTTTTTCCTCTCGCTCATCCCGACTTTCGACATGGATGACTACATTACAACACTAAAAAAGTTTTCTCAAGTGGACTTTCAATCGAAGCAGGAGATAATAACCAAAGGAAGACCAACGCCGGAGCTGAAAGGTTTGTATGTGTAAGGATGCAGAAGTGAAACATAACCTGTAAACTGCTGTCAATCTATGCATCTATTTGCAAATCTGATTCTGATGACGTCAGTGCCTCACCAGCTATGAACCTCACCGCACGTCACTGTTTACAGGTCAGTTAAGATGAACATTTCTAAGATACCCCTCTATCAGTGCATCACCAGCCTTCTCCCCTCTCTCCTCTGTGCTGTGTTTGCCGACCTCATCCTGAGCAGCAACCAGAGTCTGTAAATTTTATTAAACTTGTTTTTTCCTTTGTGAACTCCTGTGTGGTTGAATTTCTGGGTCCCCACTGAGTGTCCTTACAAAAGAAACGTCTTATGGCTCACCTGCAGACACTGTGGCTTTGAACAAATTTATTTATTGCTGCTGTAGATAAAAATGGATGAGAGAATCAACAGTATAACTGATCAGTTAGTGGGACACAATGATCTAGTTCATGGGTCTCATACTCCAGTCCTCAAGGGCCGCAGTCCTGCAACTTTTAGATGTGCCTCTGCTGCACCACACCTGAATAGCATAATTGGGTCATTAGCAAGGCTTGGAGAACTGATCTACACGAGGAGGAAATTAAGCCATTTCATTCCATTGTTTTGTACCTGTGGCACATCTAAAAACTGCAGGACAGCGGCCCTCGAGAACTGGAGTTTGAGACCCCTGACCCACTTAAGTACACTGGTTTATTTGTAAATGACAAATCGGTTAAGAAACAACTCATTGCTTTTAGTATCTACACATAGTTCAGATGACTTGTGTGTGTTCAATCCGAGCATCAGAATGGAGAAAACAGCAGCATGGCTGCAGCAGTGGAAGTCCACGCCGTCACCCCAGTCAGCTAAGAAAAGAGGCTAAAATCCATACAAAGACTCTCCAGAATTTTCTTCAAGATAGGAAAAAAAAAATTTGCCTTTTCCACTGACTCTTGGTTTCAGCTCCAAGTATGGATTCATCCTGCCTTGAATCAACTGAGTGGTATAAAGATGTGTCAAATATTTTACTGGTTCACTTGGATCCCCTGGTTCCATTTCAATATGACAGACTACTTGAATATTGTTACTGACCATCTTCATCCCTTTGATTTTTGTCACCATAAATCATCTCAAATTGGTTTCCTAAACATGGCCATGAGTTCTCTGCATTCTGATTACATTAATCTAATACAGCAACTTCTGGAGATGGTGAAACAAGAGATTCAAATCATGTGCAGCTCATAACTCTGCAGCATCTGAGCGAGTATAATCTCAAGATGAACCAAAATCCCTGATGAATGTTTGCAGCATCTTGAATCTTAGCTGTGAAGAATTAAGGCAATTCTAGAAGCAATGGGTCAGGTTTAAGGTATGAATCCTGACAAAAAATAAACCTGTTAATGTCAGGTTCAGTAGCACTGTTTGATGTGTCCTCATGTGCTTATAGAGCAGTAACTCCACTTATTTATAACACTGTGCAAACATGTTCTGAGCTAAACAAAGAAAGAGCGATTAAAATAGCTTAATGCAAAGTTGTTGCATGCTCCAGGAAATGGTGGGTTTAAATCAAGTTCTTCAAGCATAAACATAGTCTAAACTGTCAACATGTACTGGAGGTTTCAGCTCCAGTTGGTGAAAGCTTAGAAAACTTGGGTGGTTTCTCTTCTAATCTGTAACACAAACAACCAGATCATTAAGAACATGCATGATCTGTAGACCCACAACTGTTTTTCTGCTATAATTGAAATTAATGTATTGAAAAAAATCAATGTAACTTATAATTTTTTTTAGAAAACTATTTGTCACTATTATTAAATGCTGTTTTATCTTTTAAGAGTTCAGAAAGGATATAGTGAAATATCCTGCATGTGGTTTTAAGTGTTTCTATTAATGTTCTCACTCTAGAAAATAAATTCTATGTATTTAGCTATAAAATCTAATGCAGAACAACATCTATCAACATAAAAGTAAAGAGAGTTTACACTCCAGCTTTGACCTCATCAGTCAGTATTTTGTTCAGATGACATGTCATCATGGCTGTGCAGCAATAAACAAAGCTCTGCATATTAGAAACATGTCCTACATTGGCTGCATGTTATAAATGATTACCACGATACAGTGAAAACATTGGAAGCCATATCTGACAGCTGTGGTGTGGCTAGTATGAAGCTGGGCACATGAATAGGCCTTTCTAAGGTTTCAGAAGTCCTTGCTGATGAAAGTAGCTTGTGAAAATGTAAAGGTGTTGAAAACAAAAATAAATTACCATGAGTAAAGTCAGGTTTGGTTCCTAAGTTGAAAGATGAGAGGGAACATAATCATACATGTAGTATAATAAATAAAATATATTCTCTATTTGGTCTGCTCCTGAAGGATACACATTAATGCTCTATTAAATGTATGGAAAAGAAATTCATTATTATTTAAACCACCCCAGGCCTAACCATCAGATGACAACTTGAGGCCTCCTGGTGTGGAGATTACATGTTTTTACCTGTAGGCACCTTTTCAATGTACTACAGTTTCCTCTCACAGTTTAAAGTGATTTATGTTAGATTAATTAGTGGTTTTAAATTACTTGAGTATATATGGTTGTCTGTCTCTATGTCTCTATATTGTAATAGAATATTGTAATTTGCCCGCCACAGCTGCGTTGTCACCCATCAATCCTGCCCAATGGCTCTGATACGCCTACAGATAAGAAAAATATCTTGAAAGAATTTGTTTTGCACATTGTTGATGCTGCACCTTTTCTCTCTGCGAAAACATTCCTGAGCAAACTTGTATTCTCTTTCCATGCTTTTTCAAATTGAAATAAAAATTTCAACAACTTTAAAATAATTAAAGTCCAGTCAGTTAGATTATGGAGGACCAAAACTGACATAATTAAAAATAAAAGCAAAAATCTACTTTTTTGTTTTTCCTTTTCGTTACATGTGCGTTTTCAACACAAAATGTATATATTTATTTTTTTCTTTGCCTTAAAATAAATATGGATAATTTAATGTCAGTGACATCAAACCAAGCAATCAAACAGGTTTTAGAGGGACACAACACAATTACCAGCATTTTAATGAAACTTTTCTTATAGCTTATTTAGATCATGAGGTTTTGGCAGCTCAGTCTAGAGTACAGTGCCCTGGGATAAACAACATTCACAAAAAAATTCCCTTCAGTTTGGTAAGAGGGGGTTGAAGCAAGCCAGCAAATCAGATGGCAGACATTAAGCAAAAACATACCGTTAATTCCAGAAATGCCAGATTTTTCCTCTTTAAATTGCATTTCAAAATGGAAGTCATTTAGAGTCTTGATAAAAACATCAGAAAATGTGTTCATAGATAAATAAGCAACTCGTACTAAGAGCAATGGCTCATAGCAGCTGGATTAGGACGGAGGCAGAGATAAAATGAAGGTAAACTGGTGTTTATTCATTATAATAACATAGCACACAAATAGCAGAAACTTGTTTATCATTTGTTTGATTTGCTATTAAGTAAACTTTATTTTCATATATAGTAACTTATAGACTGATTCATTTTAGATGCATATTATTTAGCAGACTATTAGCATTTTTATTTATTTTTAAAAAAGAAATACCATTAAAATTAAAGAGGAATGTCTTCTTTCCTTAATAGTGCAACTGTTCAAAGATCAAGAAAATATGATTAATTCTTCAGAGGAAACTAATCCTACTGAGAGATGAGATATTTGAATTTTAATGATCACTGAAACTTTTTGAGTTATGATCAGTAAAGTCATCTAAAGAGGCTGTTAGTCACAACTTTTCACTGAGCCTGAACACCACTATGAAATCAAATGGATAAAAACAATGAAAACTGCCTTTCAAAAGTGAATCCTTAACTACTTTTCCACATTACTGACTTTCACTTATGTGCTGTGTTTGCAGAAGTTTTAAATAATTTGTTTGAGACTTTTTTTTCTTCCAGATTGAGGGGGAACTCTCGTCAAGTTGCTCCCCTCAAGTAAAAATTGGGCTTTTCAAATTATTTTAAGTACTAAACAGACCACATTAATCAGAGCAAGAAGTCGTTTTATCACTGTTTAAAACCTTTCTCTGAGCTACAGAAGCCTTAGTATAAAGTTTTGATGCAGCACCTCACGAACTGATGCATCAAAAAGTGTGATGTGATAAATCATTAGGGGATCCTCAGAGTCATTAATAGGTTTTTGTTGTAAAACGTTTGGAGAGCCACAATAGAGTTGCATCATTTCATGGCGAAAATGTGTTTGTGAAAATGGAAACTACTCAGCAGCAATGCTTGGCCAAAAATAATGAATCATGAGAGTCGCATACATCCAAGAGAAAGAGAGCAAAAAAAGACAGATGTTATGGAAAACAGATAAACTCTTGCCATAATAGCCATCCAGGCCAGTTTTGATTCTCTAAGGAGCTTTACACAGAGGTTGTCAAAAGAAACAGAACAGGAAAAGGGAAAAGAGGGACAGTTCTGCTTTGGAAAACAAAGACACATTGAGTGGTGTGCTTAAGTTCTGGGGGGGGAAGACTGTTTTCCTGTGTCTCAAGTGTGAAAGAAAAAAGGTAAACTTTAATTTAAAACAGAGCATTAAATTTTTGTCCTTTTTATTTATCTCTTAAATTTTGCTGCCCTTCATTTGATGTACTCGGCCATAAGTAAAAACAACAAAAAATGCTTCTAAATCTGATCTTTCAACTTCTTAAAACTGGGCACTCAGTGCAATCATTCCTCATGAAAAGCTTTTAAGTTTCTCACCACCGCAACTCATCTTGGCATCCATCCAGCCTCATTCTCTTAAAATAAGTTCAGCTGAGGCGCTCTGCAGTCTGCTGCCGTTAGCACAGCTACAGTGCTGCTGCAGGTCTGAAAAAAAAACAACAACAAAAGAAAAAGCAATCAATACATGGAAAAAAACTCAAAAGACAAAAAGTCTGTGATGTTTGCAGGTAAGCTCTGTATCATTGTTAAGTTAAAGGTCACAGGTTAAAGTAGTTGCAAATAATTGCAGGAGTAATCATTTTGAGGAAAACTGCATTAGACTGACAGACTATTTTGCAGCATCTGTACAAACAGTGATTGTCAAAGTTAACATTAAAATCCCGAATGTGAAACATGAATATGTGTTATTTGAATGTTTTAAATGTAGACATAAAGCCCTGTCAAAGACAAATTTCCATCTGGTGAATGACAAAGTTTTCTATTCTATTCTATTCTGATAATGACCCAAACATGATATGTAACAGGTAGGATGGACAGTCCAAAATCATTTGTTTTATGATGATTTTCACAGTTTTCTAGCAATTAAATAACTTTTATTTCTGAGAAATAAGAAAAAACAATAGACATCAATATGTTCGCATGTGGATAATTATTTGTGTCAGTCCAACAATTTCAAAAGTTTATTCTATCTTAAGTTACATCTTCTCGTTATATTTTTACTCAGTCAAGCTATATGTACAAATCTGAGGTATGTAGAGTCATGTGACAACAGGACAACTAGCTACAGCTTCTTTATTTTACAGTCATATCCAATAAATAAGAATGTGCGTACCAATGAGGCTCTTGTTTTTAATTGCTCTGATGTAATCTTCTAATTTAAATATGTTTTCATTAACTGTAGGCAGAAAAATCATTAAAATTAGCTGAAAAAAAGGCATTCAAACATCCATCTGTACTTAATAAATCCATTCAATGTGTTTCACTTAGTAATAAATGTGTTTCACTTAGTGATAAAGGTCCTGAAATAAATTGACCTTTTAATAATATTCTAATTTATCACATGGGTCTGTAGTAGTCATTGCCAGATGATTCTCTGGCAATGACTACTACGAGATGGGAAACCAGGAGGAACAACCCAAACTTCTTTGGGTTGTTCCTCCTGGTCTCCCCACTGCCCATTTTGGTGGTGAACAAAACTTATGAAACCTTCACACAAATAACCATTTGGGCCTTGCAGTGTATTTGCCCAACATTGAAACTTGTAGTGAGTTATGTCCTCTGAACACAAGCTTGCTGTAGCCATCTTGCTCCAGCTGAATCAATATAAGCCTCCGCTGTCACAATGGTGCACTCCTGACCCCAGCCCACTCAACAACATGCTCTCTCTCTCTCACATACACTCACGCACAAATATATGCTTAGTCATAGAGTCAGGGAAAGACACACAGACTCAGTTATACACTCACACATACAAGACACCAGACCATTCCCAAACACAAACATTCCTCACACCCAAATGAATTTCTCAGCTCTTTGCTTGGACCTGTACCCTCTTACACATCAGTCCCATTATGCATATGACCTTATTAAATGGCTCCAGTGATTCATTCCTCTTTTAACATTATATTTGGTGGTGATACAAAGTCTGATCCTAC
The DNA here is from genome assembly GCF_001444195.1 of Xiphophorus couchianus. NCBI lineage: Eukaryota > Metazoa > Chordata > Actinopteri > Cyprinodontiformes > Poeciliidae > Xiphophorus > Xiphophorus couchianus. The sequence continues at coordinate 11,220,784 of NC_040247.1, forward strand.
ATATAACCCTAAACATCTTCTGAGTGATCTGATCAGTATTAATCTCCTATCAAGTGCATTCTCCCAAACAAACAACCATTCCACCACTGAATGAAAGACACACAGGCAAACTACTGCAACAAATCCCAGCCACATATCAAAACTTGGATATTTAAGAAAATGCAGATGATAACCAGGTGAGCACAAGGCAGGCCTGGTTGGTTTACAGTCCAATCTGCAGCAGCAGCCACTGTAAAGCAGCAAAAAGGGTTAGGTCACAAACTGGTCTTGTTAGACAGGACATGTACAAATCTGACCTTTTGACTTATTACAGTTTGTCAAATGAAAATATTTGTAATGTAAAAAGAAGATTTGTAATTTCAAAGTAATAGAGGCTTCTTTTAGTTTCTGGTGCTGAAATACAAAAATACACCAATGATTACACAGCGCAAATTAACAATAACATAGTTTAACTCTGCTCCCCAATCTGCTTGTCTTGAGAAGTGGTGCCAGCTTATTTCTCTTTCAGCTCATTCCATTCAGTCTACAGGTCATGATCAGTGCTCTGGCTGACTCTGTAATCTGGCTGAAAGCAGGCCACATGGCTCTACATCTCGTGAGGAGTAGTCTCTGTGTGACTACTCATTCTTTTCAGCCGGGACCTAAGCTTCTAAGGAATGGTGAGCTCTAAGACTCAGACTGAGTGTACAGAGTGGGCATGTGCAGTATAAAATGTGCATTCCAGTTTTTTTTGTTTTTTTTCACGGTCAAGAGTCATTTATTCTGCAGTGCAATTATCTGCAGAAGTCCGTTAACAATGCAATGTGCAGAGAAATACACATCAGTGTTTCACTTTAAAAGTGTAAGCTGACCAATAAGTTTTGCTGTGACTGGCAACATTTCTATTCAAACTCTTGTCCCGTTTGGGCTTTCAGATTCTCACAGAATTATGGTTCTGAGGCACACGTGTCACAAATGGGTCCAGCTGAACTCATTAACCCAGAGGGCAATGAAATAGGTCACTTCTAACTTTCACTGCTGAACATGTGCGCAGACACTCAGCGTATTATGTGAAAATTGCTAGCAAATCTTCTTGAAGACAATTTCAAAGCATGTTTACTTACAACCAATGTGTTCATGTTATCTGTAAAATAGTCTGTAGAAACGAGGTACACTTTCAACGTGTCACCAGCCTATCACAGGGAAAAAGACTGGAAAAACAACCAGTGAAAAGGGTTGTTTTCTTAATTAAGTAAACTTTTTGGAAAAAAGTGTTGCCCTTTTGTGTTTTTTACTGGTGATACGTAAAAACCTTTAACATCTTCATGATCAGATTTTCAGGTCTGAAATCCAAACTTTCGGAAAGCAGTGTGGGTTCTTTCCTCCTGGCTAGAGACCAGAGAGGGCTGCACAGTGGCGCAGTTGGTAGCACTGTTGCCTTGCAGCAAGAAGGTCCTGGGTTCGATTCCCGGCCGGGGTCTTTCTGCATGGAGTTTGCATGTTCTCCCTGTGCATGCGTGGGTTCTCTCCGGGTACTCCGGCTTCCTCCCACAGTCCAAAAACATGACTGTTAGGTTAATTGGTCTATCTAAATTCTCCCTAGGGGTGTGTGTTGTGTGTGAATGGTTGTTTGTCCTGTATGTCTCTGTGTTGCCCTGCGACAGACTGGCGACCTGTCCAGGGTGTACCCCGCCTCCCGCCTGGAACGTAGCTGGAGATAGGCACCAGCAACCCTCCCGATAGAGAATGGATGGATAGAGACCAGAGTGAAGGAACAGGGTGGAGGTCTGTACTCTGGCAGCTCAGGTATTTTATGCAGGACAGCATCTCCTCATTCCTGTTTCCTTTAATCCATCCTCCTCCTGTGCTCTTTCTAGAACTCCTGCTTGGTAACCTCAGAGTCTCATCAATAGCCTTTTTATTGGGTTTGTTTAGTCATAAACACAGGTTTAAAAGAAGAAGGTAAAAACTGTTGATGGTGGCCAGTTTCCAAAAGCAATGGTGGTGAGGGCAAAAAAAAAGTGAACAGAGGTTGGAATGAATGAACGGCTAGGGAGGGAAGAAATGAAGGCAGATGTATTTGTAAAAAGGTTGCACAGTACTCTCTGGTGTCCTAAGGTGAGCTCCAGCAGCAGGACATAGTAAGAGGCTGGACCTTGTGCTCCCTCCTTGATGCTCTGACACAAAGGAGCTCTGTGTGGTGAACGTCAGGAATGCTGGGAGATGTCAGGCTGTGGAAAAGCGAAGGGAAAGGTGGACTTTGGGGAGAGAGCAAGGTATGAAGGGAAGGGTGTGTAGGTAATAGATACGGATGATGAAGAATATTTAGTAATAATACACTGTGCTGTGCAAAACTGCAGCTGGTTCAAACTGAAAGCAGCCATTATTTGGTTATATTTTTTACTTTTTGTCAACTTTAAATACCTGTTCCTTAGATGTATTTGATATTGTTTACCTTTGCAGTATTGCATTGAGGGCTTATGCATTGAGGGTTTTTGATGTATTTTTATTTTAAGTCAGCTAAAGACCAATAAGAAAAGGAAGTATTGTAAATACCTCTGTGAAAAAAAGCAACAACAAAAAAATGTCTATTGTATTCTGCCTAAGAGATCTTGCTGTACTGTATACCATTGTGTAACCCCCATAAACTATGCTGATCTGTCTGTATGTTTAATGTGTTTGTTTGTTAGTTCTTAGAATGTCCTGTAGAGGGCACTAGACCCACATTTCTCCTGTGTCGGTACGAGAAGAAGAGTAAAGAAGAGGGAAGAAGAAAAAAGATGGCAGATTAAGCACATTTCAGCAGAAGTAGAGAAGTTACTACGCATAAGTGCTGCTGTGATATGGAAGAAATCTGTTTATTTTGAACTGGATAATGTACATTCTGTTCTGAGAGTTCTCCGTTGAGTCTGTTGTTTTATTTTCAGCTGCTTACTTACGCAGAAATACGGAGCCCTCTAGGGGACATGGGGAATTTTTTTTCTTTTGCGTTCCCTCGCAAAACTTTTGCGTTACCTCGCAATACGTTTGCGTTAACTCGCAAAACTTTTGCGTTACCTCGCAATACTTTTGCGTTCCCTCGCAAAACCTTTTGCGTTACATCGCAAAACTTTTGTGTTCCCTCGCAAAACCTTTGCGTTACCTCGCAATACTGTACTGGTCAGTTATGCAGCATAATTGAATACTGCCAGCCTTTCTTACGGTGGGCGCCATACTTTATGCTTTAATATAAGGTTATATGAGGTATTTCCATGAATTTTAGTATCTTTTTGTGAAATATCTGAAGTTTTATATCTTTCTTTAGGATAGAAAGGCACCACAAACCTACGATATAAACAGAAACTTTCCGTAAGTAGGAAAGAAATAAAAATACATCCTAATTTGGACTATTTCTGAGTTATTATCGCGGGTAATAAATCATCTGACAGTTTTGATTGTGTCTCTGTTGTGTTCATAGTCTGAATGGTTTAAAGAGCTGCTTTCAGTGCCGCTCCATCTTAGCCTTAGCAGACATAAACATGCAGTAAAAAATAAATCGATTTTCAATCAGTGTTTTGCACCAAACAGTTAATAATAATAAACAAGTTTTCACTGAGGCTCTGTAAGAGCCATATGAATGAAATAAGTAATTATTGATATGACAGGAGCAGCGGCTTTGACACTTAGGTGTGTCGACGTGGGAGTGACGTCACCAGGTATGAATGGGAAGGATACTGGCTTTGTGTGTATTAGGAAGCAGGTGAGCGGGGCGGTCAGTCCTTGCAAAGTTTGGAGCCTGATCATCAAAATGGAATAAATCGATAATTGTGACAGAATAAAGAAGAGGTTTGGAGTTGATTGATACACAGACAGATGAGATTCCCCAAGTTAACCCAGTGCGGCCCTTTACCATCATTAGTTTGTTGTGTGTTTAATAATAAAAACTTGTTAACAGTAAAAACTGTTTGCGTTACCTCGCAAAACTTTTGCGTTACCTCGCAATACTTTTGCGTTCCCTCGCAAAACCTTTTGCGTTACCTCGCAAAACTTTTGCGTTACCTCGCAATACTTTTGCGTTCCCTCGCAAAACCTTTTGCGTTACCTCGCAAAACTTTTGCGTTCCCTCGCAATACGTTTGCGTTACCTCGCAAAACTTTTGCGTTACCTCGCAAAACTTTTGCGTTACCTCGCAATACTTTTGCGTTCCCTCGCAAAACCTTTTGCGTTACCTCGCAAAACTTTTGCGTTACCTCGCAAAACCTTTTGCGTTACCTCGCAAAACTTTTGCGTTCCCTCGCAATACGTTTGCGTTACCTCGCAAAACTTTTGCGTTACCTCGCAAAACTTTTGCGTTACTTCGCAATACTTTTGCATTCCCTCGCAAAACCTTTTGCGTTACCTCGCAATACTTTTGCGTTCCCTCGCAAAACCTTTTGCGTTACCTCGCAAAACTTTTGCGTTCCCTCGCAAAACCTTTGCGTTACCTCGCAATACTTTTGCGTTCCCTCGCAAAACCTTTTGCGTTACCTCGCAAAACTTTTGCGTTCCCTCGCAATACGTTTGCGTTACCTCGCAAAACTTTTGCGTTACCTCGCAAAACTTTTGCGTTACCTCGCAATACTTTTGCGTTCCCTCGCAAAACCTTTTGCGTTACCTCGCAAAACTTTTGCGTTCCCTCGCAATACGTTTGCGTTACCTCGCAAAACTTTTGCGTTCCCTCGCAATACTTTTGCGTTCCCTCGCAAAACCTTTTGCGTTACCTCGCAAAACTTTTGCGTTCCCTCGCAATACTTTTGCGTTCCCTCGCAATACTGTACTGGTCAGTTATGCAGCATAATTGAATACTGCCAGCCTTTCTTACGGTGGGCGCCATACTTTATGCTTTAATATAAGGTTATGTGAGGTTTTTCCATGAATGTTAGTATCTTTTTGTGAAATATCTGGAGTTTTATATCTTTCTTTAGGATAGAAAGGCACCACAAACCTACGATATAAACAGAAACCTTCCGTAAGTAGGAAAGAAATAAAAACACATTATAATTTGGACTATTTCTGAGTTATTATCGCGGGTAATAAATCATCTGACAGTTTTGATTGTGTCTCTGTTGTGTTCGTAGTCTGAATGGTTTAAAGAGCTGCTTTCAGTGCCGCTCCATCTCAGCCTTAACAGACATAAACATGCAGTAATAAATCGATTTTCAATCAGTGTTTTGCACCAAACAGTTTGTACTGTTAGCAAGTTTTTATTATTAAAAACACGACAGACTAATTATGGTAAAGGGCCGCACTGGGTTAACTCGGGGAATCTCATCTGTCCGTTTATCAATCAACTCCAAACCTTTTCTTTGTTCTGTCACAATTATCGATTTATTCCATTTTGATGATCAGGTTCCAAACTTTGCAAGGACTGACCGCCCCGCTCACCTGCTTCCTAAAACACACAAAGCCAGCATCCTTCCCATTCATACCTGGTGACGTCACTCCCACGTCGACACACCTAAGTGTCAAAGCCTCCTGCTCCTGTCATATCAATAATTACTTATTTCATTCATATGGCTCTTACAGAGCCTCAGTGAAAACTTGTTTATTATTATTAACTGTTTGGTGCAAAACACTGATTGAAAATCGATTTATTTTTTCCTGCATGTTTATGTCTGTTAAGGCTGAAATGGAGCGACACTGAAAGCAGCTCTTTAAACCATTCAGACTAGAACAACAGAGACACAATCAAAACTGTCAGATGATTTATTACCCGCGATAATAACTCAGAAATAGTCCAAATTATAATGTATTTTTATTTCTTTCCTACTTACGGAAAGTTTCTGTTTATATCGTAGGTTTGTGGTGCCTTTCTATCTTAAAGAAAGATATAAAACTTCAGATATTTCACAAAAAGATACTAACATTCATGGAAAAACCTCACATAACCTTATATTAAAGCAGAAAGTACGGCGCCCACCGTAAGAAAGGCTGGCAGTATTCAATTATGCTGCATAACTGACCAGTACAGTATTGCGAGGGAACGCAAAAGTTTTGCGAGGGAACGCAAAAGTTTTGCGATGTAACGCAAAAGGTTTTGCGAGGGAACGCAAAAGTATTGCGAGGTAACGCAAAAGTTTTTGCGAGGGAACGCAAAAGTATTGCGAGGGAACGCAAAAGTATTGCGAGGTAACGCAAAAGAAAAAAAATTCCCCATGTCCCCTAGAGGGCTCCGTACTTATTGAACTAAAAGGGGGCCCCAAATCTTTTTTTTATTCCACAAACTATTTGTTCATGAACATTTTCATAACGGACAACTTATGTGCACATTGACTGAACTGACTGACTGAACTGTTATATTGAAGGACTAACTGGAATATGTAATTTCTTTTGTTGAAATAAGCTTTAAAGCTACCGTTTAAAAAACTACTCTCAGTTTTCTATATATTAATTTGATATTTTTATATAAGGGTGGACAATTTAAGTTTTATACCTTAATTTTATTAAGGTAATTAGTGTCACCTGGATTATTATTTTTTTTGTGGGGAAAGAAAAATAAACTTGAGTTGTTAAAACTTTTATGCTTATCATCCTCCTGTGTGACCCTAGAACAAAAGTAACTTTCCTACTGAATTTATTGCTAATTAAATTAAGTAGTGTTATTGTATTAAAGGTTTGATTCGTAAAATGAAGAGCTAAAGGGAAGAATTAGGACACATAATTAAATTCTGACAATTTGAAGTCAGAATTGTTAACTGTAAACATGTGTTTCTCACTGAAATAACTTTTGAGTATGCCATTTTCTTTTTGCTATATTATAGCAATGCTGCCTTGAAGAATTAAAAGAGTTCGTTCAGAGCTCTGTATACTTAAATAATTGTGTCTAAATCCAGCAATGCAGAGAAACACTGTGAACTCTGATCAAAGCAGGAAGTGGGTCACTGGGCCAGCTTAGATGAGAACCTACATGGGTGGACAAAAGATCTATGTTCTGGACATGTTTAAGTTAATGTACTGTACTTATGGTTGTGATAACCATATAATGTTTTTACAGAAACTTGAAGGCTAAGTGTGGAAAAATGTGGGCTCTAATGTTATATTCTTTTACGGTGAACAATAATCAGGTTGTGTGTTCAAGTATAAGACTTCAATTCAAATCCATCTGAATAAACCCAATGTGTGTAGAAATAAACCGCGTGTGTGGAAATAAACTGCGTGTGTGTGGCCTTGTATTTGCTATATTGTAACACATAGGACATTGTGAGAACTGACCGCTCCTTATGAGGTCCAAAGCCTGGACCCCATAAGATATGCTGTTTTTGGGTTAGGTTTAGATTTAAGGAGGTTAGATTAGATTTAAGGTCAGCCATGTACTGGTAATGGTTAGGGCTTTGAGTTCTCCACATGATCACTATCAATACCTCACAAAAATCAATGCATTATCTATGCTTGCTTATTCTTGCAGGGTGGCAGGTTTTTATCTTCAGCAGTTATTGGGTGAGAAGGAGGGTACATGCTGGACAGGTTGCTAGTAAATCACAGAAAAAACCCAGAGACAAAAAATCATGCCTACACCCTCTTCCCACAAAAAAATAGTTAACTATCTGTACTTGTGTAGCGCTTTATCAAGTCCAGAGGACTCCAAAGCAATTTGCACTGACTTAAGTGAGGCTGCCATGCTCCAATGCCACTGTCCCTCTAACCACCACCAGCAGGCAAGGTAGTCGAAGTGTCTTGCCTAAAGATGGCTAAGAGAAAAAGAGTGGGAGTAAAATAGTTTAAAAAAAACGTCTTTTATCCAACTGTTTGTTTTCCTCATCAAATGAGGAAAAACTACATGCAGGACAAATGAAGCTTTGATCCAGATGGGACAGTCTGAAAGCATGAGTAAGACCCAAGAGTATGATTCAACAAAAGAGTCTCAGTCCTGCAGCCAAACCTACTATTCTTTACAATGCATGATTTCATCTCTTTTGAAACAACTTTGATGCATTCTTTACTGAGAAACACCCACCTGATTTCTGACCTCTTCAGCCACAATTGATGATTATAGTTTTTTCTGCTTGTGCTATTTTACCACAAACCAGAGGCATCGCCTGGACATTGGAACAATGTAGGCTCATCTAGCCATTACTCTAATGCAAAACTTTATTAACGTTATTTAAAAGATTTCTATTAAAATAGGTTGTTTTGTACCACTTATATCACCTAACATTTACGACTTAAAATAACAAATTGAGACATCTAATTCACACATCTAATTTAACAATTGTGCAAATTGAGGGTTTGAGCACATAGTTCTTGTTAAAATTGTTAACTCCTAAATACAATAAATACTTTGCCACCATCATGTTAGCAGATACAATTTTGATACTTCCCATGAAGGTTAAGAAAGATTAATTTTCCACTAAGTCTGCAAAATATTCTCTATGAAATGTTCTGTTTATAGTTTGGGTAATATTCAGACTTAAGTGTCTGCAAATGTTCGAAACTGCAACCAAACAAAGGAAACCAACAATTTTTTTTAACACATCATGCGTTTGAGTCACTTTCTGGAAGGCCAATATTGGCCTTCCAGAGGTCCCTGATGTTGACCTCTACTTGTGGGAGGGCCAGGAGTATCCAGGGAAACTGCAGGAAAAAACATGATGGGTGGTGAGAGAGGTTAGAGGGAAACAAGCAGAGCTGAGGTTCAGTTTGTTTGAGATTCCTGAGCAGAGATAGCAGCTAACAAAGCCTTTCTAATGCTAACCAACTGAGCACTTATAAGCCAATAGCCATGCAGGGGCAATACCACTGAGACTGGGGCCTGGCCTTTGCACTTGTTCTGTACATTTGGAGAGGGGCTTCTGAATTTACATAGGGGTTAAAGCAGAGGTAATGCAGCGATGCATTCCAGTATTGAACTAACAAACCCTAAAAACTCCCTAGGTCAATGTTTTTACAGCACATAAATATAGCATGAACTTGCCTGCTTTCTAAAACTTTATTTTCATACTTGCTAGGTAAAAAAACAGAAATGCTTTCCACTGTCAGGCATTTTGGAGTCAACTACTTATAAATCTAATTTCTTTAACGCCTTTCCAAATTTTAAGAACATTTGCCACAGGGCAGTTTGCTTACATTGCTTCAGTGAGGCAACTTACATTTACTAGTTTATTCTTTTCTCTCTTGAAATGAGTAAAGATTTGCTATTCTTTCCATTGATTTGAATTTTTGCACACAAATCTAAGAAAGGTTTGGAGAACTACAAAGTAAGTTTCACCACAGTGTTTGAGGCATGTTTTGTGGTTGCTAAATGTATGTTATTAATGCGGCTGAAGACTAACAATGAAGGCTACACATAAACCAAAAGTTCTTTCTGCTAGCAGCTTTTTGTTGTTTTACCACCATCTGCAAAATTACAAACATCACTTCAGAAACACTTGAAAGGGGCTTATGCAGCCTTTGTTGTTTCGGGACAATTCACTTAACCAAAGTTTATTTTATTTTAACTAAAGGTTAAAAGTATTGTGATTCCTGCCCTTGTTTAGATTAATTGCAGCTTTTTGCTCCAATTTTCTGAGCTATACAGGATTAGTATGGAACTGTTACTGATTTTAAAAAATGACATTTTATCCAGCTTGCAGAATCTCAAAAAATCAGTCTCATTAAAGCTGTTTCTTGAAAATGTAAAAGGACATTTTTATAGATTTCCATTTAGGTTGATTTAAAGAAAATAAAGCTTATAAGAGGAGGGATTTGACTCCCAGACTCACAAGCAACCACTCATTGGATTTCTTTCCCAGAAGACTTTCTGGGGGATAAAATAATCAAGACTGGCACCCCAACAGGGTTAATCAGCTTCTTCCTTTTTTCCCCTCATTGTTTAGAACAAAAACATGGGGCGGATATTTGTGTCACTCTGCTTCAAGTTTTCCTTTTCCTCCTTTTAATGAGATGTGAAAATTACCCAAATAAAACTGATGAGATAGAACCTACTGATGCAGTAGCTGCAAAACATTAAGCCTTTTAGAGCTGAAACAACCATATGCTCAGTGCAGCTGACAAAGACTTTCTTAATATGTGGATTCTTGTAGTGTTCATCAAAATCGTCAGCTCACTGCCATGGAATATGTAATATTAGGTCAGGGAGGTAAGAGATCTAACAAGGAAATGTGGACATATCCTAACTCTACACATACTTTCCAGGTCATTCTAGGGTACACCAAGTCAGAAGGGACATAAACTTAATGGCCACTTCACAGTATTAGGACACCTGGAAACACTTTAAGGCATTCAAGCATCTAAATGTTGTAAACACAACTTGTAAAAGTTTGAACTGAGCATCTGAATGGATAAGAAAGAGTTTCCAAGTCTTCCATGGTTAATGGTGGCAGATGGGATAGGTATTATTTTTTAAAAACTGCTGATCTGCTAGGATGTTTTAACACACAACCTTCTCTCAGGAATGGGCAGTCTGGTTTAAGATGATAGAAAGGCATCTGGATAGCCACTCCTTGCAACCCAGACAGGCCAACTACCTTCATCGTAAGCACAACAAATAAAACATTGAAACAGATGGTCTACCACTGCTAAGAATTAAAGCTACAACTTGCACAAATTCATAAAACTTGGACAGTGACAAATTGGTAAATCATTTGCTGGTTCAATAAGTCTCAATTTCATCTACATTATTTTGATGGTAGAGTCAGGATTTGATATAAATAGGTAGAAAGCATGGGGAAATCATTGGTTGTATCAACAGGTCTGGTTGGTGATGGTGGTGTAACGGTGTGAGGGTTCTTTTATAGCCCACTGTGCTATTTTCTTACATTGAGCTTTCTTTATGGAAGGAAGTCGTTATTTCAAGATCAACACCGCCATTCTAGATACTTTTTCTTGATAAGAATGTAAATGAGCGTTTAATTTTCCTTAATTTACAGTCTGTAATTTGTGCCTCTACTTCCTGCCAACCAGGATAATAAACCTTGGTTCAACAGCAAACCTTTTTGCAGCCTCACACGTTTCCATAGAGTGCATTAAATACTGGTGCCATTTATTCAAGCATGACACACACACACACACACGCACATCTCTCACAAGTACTTTGTTTTGACTTCCATCCATTTTTCAATCATTTCTAACCTAGCCTAACTCTAAACCTAACCTAATGGAGAACCTCTAACAAAACTACCATTCATTCTCCTTCTTAGAGAAGAAATGTTCTTATTAAACACTGAAAGCAGAGCCTGATCAGATCTGCTAAGACAACACATGGGGCAAGATCCCTGCAGCTGTGGATTAAGATCTGCTTGTTGTCAGTCACATTCAAATATTCACACAGGCAAAAGTAGCCAGGAATCTGCAGCCCACAGAACTGCAGGGAGGATATAAAAGGCCAGACATTTTTCCTCAATAGGATGAAGGAGCATATAGAATTTGAGGAAAGGGGAGCAGTCCTCAACCCTGAACCTTTGATACTACCAGCTGTGTGTTTGAATCATTAATTAATCTTTAGATTTACTCTATCTTATTCAGATCTTTGATAAGTACTTGAATAGATGTCAAATGATGACAATTTGTTACTTCACTGTCCCAGATTCAAAAAGGAAAATTTCTTTCTTGGTGTTGAATTATGCAAAGAATGCCATCCAAGGACCAGACGTCCTGGCCATGCTTGATCAACAGATAATCCAAAATATACATTTTTTTTTCTAATCAAAGCACAATCTCTCTGTTGTGAATGAGTTTGATGAAAGCCTGTTTACATTGGCAGCAAATCTGCTTTTACAGTAATATGAAAGACAAAGATGGGACGATGATCAAAAGGGAGAATGAGCTTTGGGTGGCCTTAGAGCTTCCGATTGCCCCATATTGTGTTTTGGAAAAAGCTTTATTATGTTTAGGGGGGTCTAAGTTTTCTGTGGGCACCAGCCTGAGCCTGGACATCCTGTTTCCTGAGGGAAAGATGTTTGTCTCTCCCCCCTTTCTGTCCTGGGGAGTTCCCTACAGTGCTGGACAAAGTTGAAGGCCATGATTGTTGATGTGTTAAATAAAAATGTGTTTGAGTTGTGTTTGGATGTGAGATGAAAGTGTCCAGCAGAAGATAACTACATTAGTATGGTCTGTGTATCAAAGAGTGGCTGTCGGTGTGCGAAATCCTGGAGAAATAAAAATGGAGAACGTTGTTTTTCTGTAGTGTTGCTTCAAGTCGTTCTTATGCATCAAAATGAATGATTCTGGAAGTAATCTCACCAGAAATACTTCAGCACTCTGTTCATACAAAATGACAAAGATATTCCAATTATTGATCTGCAAGCTGTAACTCTGGATACTCACTTCCTTTTTGTCTCTGATTATAACATATTTGTTAGAACATTATGAATGTGAGAGGTGATACTTAGATTTATTTTTCAATCTTGAATTTATTTAGGTTCATAATATGTAAAAATGCTGATTATTCAATTGCCTGTTGATTTTCAACCACTTGAGCTGTGTGCAACTAGAGCTGGAAGGACTGCAGAGCATTTATGAGCGTATCTATGGAATATCTACTAAACATCCAAGGCAGAGTTCATGCAACCTCTGTATATCTCAATAAGTTTGAACTTGTGACTTAAAAGAAAAAAAAATGTCATCGTAGTTGGTTGCCAGAACAATTTGAATAAATGACTCGTGAAGCCGAGAACACAAAGCACTCACATCTCTGTAAGCACAATGCAGAGCCTCTTTTGATTCTCTGCAAAAAAGAAAAACAACAACATATAAATACAATCTGTATCCGTCTGAACAATAGCTCCTTCTTTTTCCATTTTTAAACAAGGCATGCTTTTTAAAAAAAATTAACGAACAAAATCTTCCTGTAGAATAAAATGAGAAAATAGCTTCAATGAGACTATTGAATACAGAAACCTTTCATTGAAACCTTTTGTTTTTCCCAGATGCCAGAATAAAAAAAGTAATACTTTTCTTTTTTTTTTCTTTTTAAATATTTAGCCTGAACGTCTCTAAACCTCTGATATACACACATTTTACAACAATTTAAAAAAATGTCCAAAATGGTTTTAACATAGCCAAGTGGTAAAAGAAAGTGATAACTTAGTCAAGTCTTGTCACCAGTATATTAAAGACATAATAAATTACAAAAGTGGTTTTAATCACAGGCTAAGTATTTAAATAATAAAGTAAAATGTGTTAGAAAAGTATTATAAGGTCTACAAACAATTTTTCACAAAATATAATTGGGAATTCAAGGAATCTTGAGGAATTTCAGGGTGTAAAGGACAAGGGTGCCAGCCAGAGCTGCACTCCCCCATAAGCTCTGATCAGAAAGCAACCCATCAAAAGCAGCCATTCCTCAACAGCTGGTATAACTACATAGGTAAAGTATTATTAAGATTTTATTTCATTTAATATGCAGATACAATGTCTGCCGTAAAAGTGGAAATTTTAGCTTCTCTCTTAAAAACATGAGCATACATAAGAACATAATTCTCATGTGTCAACTGAAACAATTATCTTTATGTTTAGGTGTTTTCCATGCACAGAGTGTTCTAAAACAGGCATCCTTCCCTTCACACTTAAACTCTAAGAAGCAGATTAGGGGGTAAGGAATGCAGTAATTTGAATGTGTTAAGATGAGGATGAATGGAGGAAATGTAGCTGGGCTTGGTTTTATTATTTACCAGAGGTATGACTTGAATATACTGTATCTCCTCTTATAGAAAGTATATGATCGTTTTTCTCTCAAAACAATGAGTTTGGAATGTGCAGCATCCCAGGAAAATCTACAAATTTGAAGGAAGAAAACGTACTGTGTAGTAATGCACTCTGCTTATGTGCTTGTTCATTTTGCAGTTTCCTTGTATAAAGTAACTGACTATCTGGATACATACCTGTGTGGCGCACTTCACTAAATGTGGATACTCCACCTGATCACTAGGTCTCTCTCAGTCTGCCAGAGACAATTACTTGTCATTCATCACTTTCCACCTGCAGCAACCTCATCAGAAGCCATGAACATGTGATGACAACTTAATAGACACCTGGTTTGACCTTCAGCTGAGGGGTTAAGGTTACCATGGAAACAGATGGCTATTCATGTCGAAGGTTTATTCAGGGTTTATGGCAAAAATGTATTGTCATGATTAAACTATCTTCCATTTTCCAACACGTGAAAGCAGGTAAGACACGCCTTATTCATGTTACCAGAACAACAACATATTTTATATAGATAAACAAACACAAGCTAATGCCAGAATCACTGGTTAACAAGTTCTTTGCACGTCAACTCTCGAGTTCTGGGACATGCAGCTGAGTCACTTCCAGTCTTCTGAAAATGACGTTTTATTCAAGGTATTTGGAGGGACTTACCAAATAGACTATCAAATTTGTAAATCACCATTGAAAGCACCGACAAGTAAATTAGAGAGAAATTTGAAGATATGTTCCTCATTTTACATCAAAAGTTTAAAAGTTGTAGCTGTCTGCCTTTAGTTTATGCTACTAGGCATTATTTCTTGACATTGATAGTATAAAAATGTGCTAATTAGTTGTCTGTGAACATTCCCACTCATTTAAGGAGAAAATGTTTCACCTAATATTTTCTATTTGTTTTTAAGTACATATTGCTTTAATGCCATATTGTATTGTGTGAAAGTAGGACAGCACTGGTTATTTGCCAGAGTTCAAGTTTAAATTTATTGCATGTCCCAAAAAGTATGGGCATGTTCCATGAGGCTTCTGTGTTATTTATTTTTTTATTTTATTTTATTTATTTATTTATTTTTTTAATTTATATTTTGTATGTGTTTTATGATGCGTTCAGAGAGGGAGGGTCCTCCCTGGACAGGTTTCCAGTCCATCGCAGGGCAACACAGAGACAGACAGGACAAACTACTATGCACACACAGATTCACATCTAAGGGGAATTTAGATAGATAAATAACCTGATAGTCATGTTTTTGGACTACGGGAGGAAGCTGGAGTACCTACAGAGAACCTGAGCATGCACAGGAAGAACATGTAAACTCCATTCAGACAAACCCCAGGCCAGCATTCAAACCCAGGACCTTATTGCTGAAAGGCAACAGTGCTACCATCTGCACCACTGTTCAGCCCAAGTCTATATTTCTGTCAATTATGATGATTTTCTGCTTACAACTAGTGAAAACATGACATTAAAGATTAGAATATAACATCAGACAACAAGAAATTAGGGATGGGGGGAAAAAGATAAAGCAGAAAGAGAGGGAATAGAGTCATCAGCCATTCACTGTGATTTTATTCATGCGCTGCTGGATGGGAACATTGGGTTCTCTGTGCCTATAAAGGTGATGTCTAGTTAGAGATGCTATCTTTACCTCGTCTGTACAAAGGCCTCATACAAAACAGACAGTTGGCCAAAGCCACAGGTCTACCTACTGAACCACACTGCTCAGCTAGACTGTCTGCCAGGAAACGTCTGCCACCTACAGGCAGGGACAGGAATTAAAATAGGAAGAAACAGACTGCTTTATCTATAATACTTCTCCAACTGGCTTGGTTAGCAAGGTTAGATATTATAATTCATAATAGCACAATGTGAAGAACAGTTTTTTTTTTTTAAAAAAAAGGTTTGACAGGAAAAAAACACATCTCTCTGAAAGTAACATAGCATAACTTATTTTGCATGATTTGAACTTCACATATTCTGGAACAACAATCCTCGGACAGATAAAGTAAAAAGGTTTTGACCATAATGTACAACACAATGGTTTGTCAAAAACCAAACCTCCAAATCAGCTGAAACACCTCAGGCCTTCTATCAAGCATGGTGTAGGAGGAATGATGACATGGGCTATCCCCCTTGCAGTTATAAATATGAAACAATTCCTTTGCATGTCAGCATATTCTGCAATTAAATGTGTGGCCATATTTTTGAGAGCTGAAGTTTGTTCAAAACTGGTTCATGCAATGGGACGATGATACAAACTATATCAATAAATCTTCAAGAGATTAACTGAAACGTTTCCTGAAAAGTCAAAGTCCAGACCTCTGTCTGATTGAGATCTTGTGGTTGAAGCTGTCATAGTTCAGTAAATGTGACTATAATTCTCACTTGAACTTTTTTTCATTTATTTGTACAACTAGCCAGCATCCATTTAGATGCTCTTGCGTAAATGCATATATATTGATATGACAAAATTGCATTCATTCTCTTCAACTCAAATGTTTTGACTTGTGTGTCTGATAGGCAGAACAGTATTAATTCAACCAATCGTAGCACTATTGGTACAAAACTGCTGCCTTTTTTAAGACTTTTGTTTTTTTGGGAGAAATAGGCTTGCTCTGCCGCCGCTCTTAGAAGGTCTGGTTGTGCTCCATGCTGCAGGTATTTCCTTTTGGCAAAACTTTGCTGCTCTTGATGAAACATTTTGACTAAAAGGAGGGAAGATGAGAGGAGGGAAGGAGGTAGCTGGGAAGATTTAGTTTTCTATAATGGAAAAATCGCCAAGTGTTACATAAAGCGCAGATCGTGCACACAGTAGCATTGCACTGCAGACACTCGCTGTGTTGCAGCCACATGTGAGGAAGCAAACCTACCATTGATGCAGGAATTTCTCTCGTTTTTATCTTTTCCCTGTCTTCCGTTTTCAATTCCTCTTCACTCTCTCTCTCTTTTTACATTCCACTATGCTTTCACTTACTCTGCATCAATTTTCCCACCATTTTCTTGGCCTTTTTTTCTTCTAGTTCCTCCAACTTTCATTATCATCTCACATTCCACATGTTAGGCATCTGCTGTGCTCATACCACGTCACTCCTAAATATTTTTAAAACAAATAAAAAGCAGTAGGTTTTCATGGGGAGGTACTTTAATTGTGACAGTACTGACTGGATGGCTTTATATTTTTAGAATATAGAAAAAACAATTTCTGCTCAAGACACTGCAAGTACAATAACTTAATTCTTTCTTATAATCCTTACTCATGTAAAAATTAAGAAAATGAACAGAAAAAAAATCAAATGAAAGGAGCTGTTCTTAAGTCTGAGCTACCAGCTAAGAGGAGGGTAAGCGGCTGACCTGTTTCTGATGTGGAGCCAAACTGTCTGGGAGCAATTTGCATTCTTTTTACTGAAGGTTTGACAATTTTTCAAATACATCAACCTCAAAGACAGGTAGCAGTAGCAATGTTTTGAAGCACAGGACTGTCGCTGTTATCCAGACGTGGATCTTACATGTTGTATTTCTGGGTTCTGGCAGGCAAAACATAATCTTGGTCAGCACACCGAGACCAAGTAGGCTGAGGTGGGGATTGTTCTACGAAGTAGATTTGGTCTATAGATAAAACTCCAAATTGACTTTTGGAAAGTGCATCGTACAATGGGTTAGAGGTCCCACCCTGGCTAAATGAGCCCTGGTGAGTTAACACAAAAAGGCTTGTAAGTGGAAATAGATATAAATGTACAGAAATGTAACCAATTTGAATTGATTTGATCTTGTGATTTTGTTAGACTAGAATAGTTACGTGGTGGTCATAAAATTATGCAACTTAAATGGTTTTTCAACATGTTTGAATCCAATTTTGGTAAACTGCTGACTCATGTTCCAGTTCTTTCCTGGCATGAAGGGTATCTGGTGTTGTATCAGCCCATCTGCTTTAAGTCTAAGTGTGTTGTTGTTCAGACATGATATTCACGCCTGGTTGAGATGTATTATTTCTCTGTTGCCCTACTGTCATCCTTAACCAATCTGCTCATTTATCTTTTAACTCTGACTTAAGAAAAAATAAAACATTTTCATCCACACAGCTGCCAAAGATAGGATTTTTTTTCTCTTTCAAACTATGTTTTTGGCGAATTTGCTGTTTGTGTTTCAAAAGGAATTGAGCAGATGTGCCTAATAAAATGACTGCTGTATGTATATGCATATGTTCACCTTAACAAGTTTTAAAAACTTTTTGATAATGTTTTTTCTCAATTTTAAACAGGACATGTACAGCTTTTCAACAATATCCAGCAACAGATTTGAAATTAACTGAACTCAGTTCAATTAATTTGAACTAAACTGAATTGAATTAAAGATTAAAGGTTAAATGCTAATATTACTTTAGAAATTAAGAACTAAAAACATATAAGCCAACTTCAGTGTACTGCAATTTGCAATTTGCACCACAATAAGGAAGTAAGTAATAATCAGGATTCT
Organism: Xiphophorus couchianus; assembly: GCF_001444195.1. Lineage (NCBI taxonomy): Eukaryota > Metazoa > Chordata > Actinopteri > Cyprinodontiformes > Poeciliidae > Xiphophorus > Xiphophorus couchianus. The sequence goes on from NC_040247.1 coordinate 11,238,890, forward strand.
AACTTTCAATTTTTATCAGTATTAAACCTCAGCTGAAAAACTTTTTGACTACAGAGGACCCATAGTACTTGTTGACTGCATTTATATCACATCTGATATTAGGTGATACTTATGTTTTTTTTACATGTACAGTCATTCATCAAATATGTTACACTTTTCATAAAAGCAATAAAACCAAAGATTACAGCTGTATGTTGTCACAGCTTGTCAGCATTTAAAGTTTTTTTTTTTTTTTTTTTTTTCTGGAGGTACTACACATATTATCCTTTTCCACCACTTTACTTTCTGTCTCTGTGCCATGTCCCAACGTGCCAAGAAAGAATGTCGACGCTTTCAACTCTTCTAAAGGTTTTAACATTTAGATGTGTAATTAGATGAAGTATTGTGTGCTGTAGCCAGAGGCACAAAATGTACCTGTGTTATATTAAAAGAAATTCTAGCTCTTAGTCAGACAAGGAGAAAGTTGCAGATAATCTGAAAGAGGTGTTTGTATGTTAATAATGACAGAGTATTTCATAGGCCCCTGTAAGATTCTAGTTTCTTTTTGCAGACCACTTTCATCATTCCCATCATTCATGTTCACCTGCTAAAATCATTGGGCACTGGAGTTTTAGAGCACAAAGCTACGGTTGTGAGACTGGGGAGAGGCTTGACATATCTGTCATCTCAGCACTATGCAGAAGATGTCTTTCTGTACTCAGCTAAACTCTCTGTCACAACCCTCTCACTGTCTTGTCCATATGATTAAAATCCTTGCAAATTGTGCAGACACACCCTCTCCCCTTTGCACATATGGATTTGCGGTCTTCAGTTACAGGTACTTGGGTGTGCACCTGAGCAACAACCTCTCCTGGGGGCAACATCACTTCCTGTCTGATTAGGAAGGCACATCAGCAGCTCTACTTCCATCCTGAACCCTGGCTCTACTTCCTCAGGTGGCTGAAATGAGCTACACTTGGCAGCTCAGTCATCACCTTCTTTTGCAGAGGAGTAGTGGAGAATGTTCTGTACTTCAGCATCAATGTGTAGCGCAGGATCTGCTCTGCTCTGCAGAGGATGGAGGACTGCACAGAGGGCTGCTGGAGTCAATCTACCCACCACCATGGACATATAAACCCCTAGAAGAAGAAAGAGAGCCATCTTCATCATTAAGCACACACAGTTCTTACTCTGGTGCCTTCAGGAAGGATGCTACAGAGCAACAATTATAGATTTAGAAACAGCTTCAACCCTGAAGCTCTAAGACTCTTAAACTCGTAAGCAGGCAAACCGCATTTTGCCTAAATATAGGCAAATGAAATTACCTAGAACATGGATTAAATTCCCTAAACATGTGTGAAATTTTTGCAAATGTAGATATATTCCCAGCCAAATTTCACAACCAGTAGCCTTAGAGTAGCTTCAATACTATGTGCCCACATTTTGTTCATTAGACAGACCATGTGTTTTATCTTCTTTCTTCCTCCACTCACATATGGGCGGCAACAGAGGCTTGCTGCACTTCCTCTATCATTACCATAACAGATTGCAGGGTTGTCTTCAGTATATGCATCCTTTATTAATCCAAATGTATGCGTGAAAAGAATTTAATTTTGAAATATTTTACACCATGATGCTTAGTTGCTAAATAAATTAGATATATGGCACCAAAGTATTCTATTTTGAGCTTAAGCTGAAGAAAAAGGAGGGTTAGCAATATTAAAATAAGATGTTTGAATTGCTGAATTCATGAATTTTACATGTGTAATTGTAATTACAAATCTCATTTGTTTTACACTAAAATTATGGTGCTTCTCTATGTGTGCACACTTTGTAATGATGTCTTATTTTTGCTAATATTCACTAATTTATGAACTAGATGTGAGATCAACAGGGTAATGCAATAAGCTGACGAGATCACACGTGTCCAACCAGGAAAGTCTGTGTTTGTTTTCATGTGATCCCAGGAAGAAAGAAAGTCCTGATCCACCATCCATCATCTGCTCCCCCTCCTATATCACCAATTTCCTGTTTTACTCTGTCAGCAGCCTTGTTAACAAGCCTGCAGCTCTCTGCTTCAGCCAATGTGGAAATGATAAACAGATTATTTATTTAGCTCCACGTAAAAGTTGCTTTCAGTAAAGGTTATTAAGAGAATGGCTTTACAATGTGCTCTGAACTCTTCAGTTTACACTTAAAAAAACTCCAAGAGAAGTTCCTGGAGTCTAGTGGGGGAAACAGGAAACAACACTTGGATGTGGAATAACTTTGGGACTCTCTAGTTTACATGACAAAGTATATTTTGTCTGAGTAATTTAGGACAGGACTGCAAGGATAGAGAGCTTCTGTAGGAATCTACAGAAAAGATAAATAGAAGTGTTTTTGTCCAGTTGAAATATTATTGATTATCAAACAACAACCACAACGTACATCAGACACAGATAATCTATAAATCTGGCTAGAGAAAAATATGATCCCTACCTCCACCCCTAGGGATGGGTTGTGACTAGGGGTGGAGATGGTTGTGAATGCTGCAACCATTAACAACTATCAATAAATGCAATAATTTCTCAATAAGTTTTTTACATGATGATGTGATGAAATTTTGACGACTCAGCAGAATTGCTGCTTAGTTTTTGGGCAGTTCTATCGAAGTTTCACAAAAGGTCATATTGGTTTTGATACCCTTTCCCACCCAATGCATTAAATTGTGATTTGACTATTTACTCGTTATATTTGTGCAACGTAAACATTTATTTAATAATCTGTAATATGTAAGTGTGATGAAAATGAGAAAACAGAAGGGAAAAACAGTACAAATATGTTTTCATAGCACTGAATGGCCTCTTAATTAACTTAGGATCTTCCCAGATGTCAATGCATATCAGTCACACAAACTGGAGATTACGCAGGACAGACAGCCATTGTTAGTAAAGCAATTCTTGGATAGGTTCCAATTACTTAAAAACCCTTACATCAAATATTGCACAGTTGTTTAGATTTGATGTATTGTTTTAATTTATTTTATTAATTTTATTTAGGGCAATTTTATAATACTCCATAAATGGGAACAGTTAGCCTTTTTTGTATGTTACCTTTGTCAGCTGAAGCAGAAAACGTCAGTTATTAAATACTGCCATCTTGTGGCTTAACAAAAAAACAGTTTGTGCTGGTAATTTCTCCTGGCTTTTACTTTGATGAATCTCAATAAAGTAACAAATCATTGAAAATGTAATTAATTTAAGTAACAAATCATTGAAAATGTAATTAATTTAATGATTCAGTGAAAACAGTGAGGTTCACATGTTATACAGATTCATTTTACAGACAGAAGTAAATTTCAGACAATGATTTTTGTTGATTTTGATGATCATGACAAATGAAAAAACAAAGTTCTCAAACGTAGAATATTTTATAAGACCAATAAATTTTTTATTACATGTATGCTCCAACTAGTTTAAATAAATATGCTTGGATAAAGCCATCTGTAAAATGGCCAGTTTCTTTAGTTAGTTTCAAAGATTGTCATGTCAGTGACACAGTGACTGTGTCTGTCATAATGTAACATTTCTATATTAAAAACATTTTACTTTGTCTTTTGCCATATTACAACATTCTGATTAATAAAATTTAGATTAACAGTAATAAATACTCTAACTATACAATTCTACAAGTAATTAATTTAGATGAGTATCACTTTAGCATTGAATTACTTCAATTAATTTTTTGAGATGCAGTTGTTCAAACTATATATTTGATTTTAGAGTAACTTTGGTAATCATTAAATCACTGTAACCCACTATAATGTTCTGTACTTTTGTGCTATGCTTGTTGAAGGCTTTATTTTATTTACAAGAATAAAGGAATAATTTGACTTTAGAAATAAACACAACAGAATAAATTTAGATTTGAGGAAGCATGACTGTGGGATAGACTTACATTGCAACAGTTTGATCAAAGTATCTTTAATCTCCAACATAAAATCAAGTTTTCATACTGAAAATAAGAAATAATTCTTAATTTTATCTAATTACTCTGTGTAAGTTTTCCATATTCTCTTCTTTAGCCATAGCATTTGAGCATTTCACACTTAGCTCAACATTTGGCTCCACCTCCCCCCATCAGTCCCATGTGACTTAGTGACAGGAAGAGGCTCGAGTGCACTTGTTTCTGTGGGTTCAACTTCTTTACAGAACCAGGAGGCCAGGGTTTTTACCGGTGGGAGAGGTTTTATTTGCCCAGAACCATGGATTACCAGCAGAAACTGGCTGAAAAACTTACTATCCTCAATGAGAGGGGCAGTGGGGTGTTGATACGTATGAACTACATTAAGAAGGTAAGGGGAAGAAGAAAGCTTTAAAGGGCGTAAGGGATGAACAGCAAAGACAAGAAATAAGGAACTCCTTACATTTCCTCAAATTTGTTTTTTTAAATGAAATGAAGAATTTTAATCAAGTTTTTATTAAAAGTTACACTACAAAGTAATAAGACAAGTGATTACTTGTATGTTGTTGTTATTTACTGGTAGCTTATAAATGTTTATTTTCATTTTTAATTAGAGTGATTAATTAATGTTGCTTTAGCAAATATTGTTCATCTCTAAAACAATCAGGATGTACAAATGTTTGTCTCAATGACAGACGTTTTGTTTATTACACAGTCGCTAAGTCGACTCTCACTCATGTGTTTCAATAGTGATGGTAAAAACTGCAGAACTTCTTGAACCCACTCTGAACTGACACCATGATCAGATTCCAACAAGGCAAATTAAGGTTAACTTTTTGTTGTTTCGAACTAATTTGACCTTCTGAGCTCAAACTGTGGGCAGTACAGTTTGCAAACTGCAAGTGAGCTTCTTTCTCCAAAAAGGAAGTGCAAACAGGAAGTCAGTGGTGTCTGTCATCTGAAATTTCAGTTATTCTGAGCTGCAAGCGGTGACAACCAGACGTTTGATTGACACAAACAAAGACAGATAAAAACAAAAAACAAAGAAGACAGAAGTCAAATATTTAAAATAAATACAATTTTATTAGCAATGTAGAAGATTGTTGTTTTTAGCCCAAAGCTGATTCAAGAGGCCTACTTGTGAAACTTTTAAAACAGTGAGGCCTGCTTGTGAAATGACTGGAGAAACACCATGTTTGATGTTCAATCTGGATTTATGCATTTGATGTCAGTGGATATTTTTATTTACATCATTGATATTGATTAATGGGTACATGAACAGAAGGGGCAGCTGAAAGTGCCACTGATATTGCTAGCGGCTGATGTGTAATTTTTCATTTTTATTAAGTTGATGTCCCAATTGTTTGCTTCAACTCTCCTCCAACCCAATATATTTTTGTGTTGATATATTATTTAAAGATCTCTGTATGTTTAGTCATTGTGCTAAAGATTTCTACTTATCAGTGAGAGAGGACTGACATGTTTTAACTTTTATCTAGAAGTTGCTTAAATCTAAAACATTCCTCATTAATATTTTAATCACTTTCTACAATTGCAACTTTAGTTATTTAATCATTTGTTTTCTTTTTTTTCTTTCTCTAGCTATGTGCAGATCCCAAGCTGCGTCCAGGCTTCCTCTCAGATAAAGTGATGGAACCTGCTGTCAAGTACATAAATAAGAAATTTCCTAATATTGACTACAGAGGAAACATTGTAAGCAGATTTAATTACCTCATGTGATATTATGTTTCCCTTCATTAACTTAGTTATTTGGGCATATCAATTCAGTACCTTTACATATCACCAATAATTCTTATTTTCAATATTACAGCAAAACCTGACTTGCATCCAGCGACAGAAATCTGAGGTATTAGCAGCCACAGCGAGCTTCTACGACTCCTTCCTGGATGTCATAGAGTTCAGGGTGATTATAATTTTTTTTCATCTTTCTCCTGCTCAGTGATGTTTTTCCATAAATAAAAACATAATAACTTTGACATCGCTTTGACTCTGATGAATGTTTCTTGAACAGAAAACTGACATAGTAAACAAGTCACTTTTCTGGATTTATGCATTTGATGTCAATGGATATTTTTATATGAAAAGTGCCACTGATAATGCTAGCGGCTCATGTGTTATGTTTCATTTTTATTAAGTTGATGTCCCACTATGCCATTTATATGTCAATTATATGTCATTCTTTAGTTTCCAAATGAGAGAAGAAAAAAACCTTGATTCTCATTTTCTCACAAGTTGTTTATTAAATCACGTAAAGCTTTTATTTGATCACAGGAGGAAGCAAATAAGAATCTGAAAGAATTAAAACTAACCAGATTTAAATTAGTTTTAGATGTTGCAGTAACCTCTTTTGGTCAGTAGATGGTGCAATTACTGAACTGGTTCAGTTACTTTACAGCAGGATGAATAACAGAATATTGGAAAAATATTAGAGTTCGACTTATTTCCATTTGTCCGTCTGTCTCTAATGCATAGAGTTGAGGTAAAAATCATTATCTCCTCACATTCATTTGAAATTTAAATTATTAAGTCAAATCTTCTGATGGATGTTTTGGCATTGCATTGAAGCCATGAAAATGTGATGAGAGGTGAACAATAACAATAATGACATTTATTCTTAATGCCAATAAACTATATCTCCCAGTTGAAATATTATTTTGAAATATTGCTTAAAACACTTACTTTGTTATTGTCATTACTATTGTTCAAAAAAAATAATTCTCTGTTCTCCTTTCAGGATCATGTTTATGAACTGCTGAACACCATTGATGCCTGCCAGTGCTACTTTGATATTGTATGTACCTACAGAGTTGCTTTGTCAAAACCTTAAGACTTTAAACATTGCCTCTTGATGTTCTGACATATTTTAGTTTACTTTAGTGACCACTGTAGATCACTCTTTCATTTTACATCCTGTTTTATGTCAGGTGCTTTTAACATTGTTTTAACTTTTAAGGTAGTGTGGAAAAAAATTAAAGGGATGATTATGTGCTGTTTTTTTTTTTCAATTTAGGCTTCCAACTTCGATTTCACCAAAAACTATCTGGACCTGATAAGCACCTATGCATCTGTTATCATCTTGCTCTCTCGCATTGATGACAAAAAGGTTTTGGTGGGAATGTTCAACTGTGCTCATGAGATGACCAATGGCAGCAGGTGAGAAAATTGCAGAACGGATCTTATAACCGCATCCTTGTCTCACTTCAAACATAAAAACATGGGTTGTTTGTTTCATCAGGGATATTTTTTATACTTGAAGGTTGAAATAATTTAGATTTCAACCTTTAACTTAGTATTTATTGACCAAAACAAACCAGCAGTAGATTGTATTTGTGACTCTGGCCTTACTGAGGCATTTAACAAAATTTATCTCCATTAAAACTCAGTTGTACCATTTACCTTGTTTAACTATAAATATCATGTACTTAATGTTTTAACTAAACAGTATTTAGTTAAACACTGTTTAACTGAAGCTTATACAGTGTTCTTTTATAAGCTTCATGAATAAAAAGGACAAAGCTTTTTATATCTCAATAGCCGTTTAGATCATCAATTCAAGCTGGATTTTAAAAAATAAAAATAAAAATCAGTAGCTGTATTTTGGTCTCGAGCTTTAACCCGGAGAACATCTTCTGCAAGAGGTAACTTGAAAATTTCTTGAAGGCAGCTATAATTAATTTCATTCATTTTCATCAATCAATATTACTCATAAATCAGCTTCACCATGGCCTTATTATAATAAATTTTTGACAAGCAGGTGACATTTCAGCTTGCTTAGTATACTCAATGTGGAGGATATTTGTTTTTACACAACAAAGCAGATTTCTTATAGAAAGGATACCAACATATAAAGCAAGCTGTTCACACTTGACATGTAAGTGATATTTCATTTGAGAAAGTATACACATACACACACACAAACACGCCCACACACACGCAGTAAAATTCTCTTTTACATGTCATGTTAAACAGCCTATCTGTAAAATGTCCATCAGAGTTTCATATGAGAATTTTTTTCTATTTCTCTCCCGGGAATTTATTGCATTTCTGCTTGCCACGCTAAAATCCTGCAGTGATCCCTCATATCCACGGCTTGGACAGATGTTTGTGGAATATGACCATCCATGGAAGAAACTGACTGAAGAGTTTGGCCCTCACACAAGGGTAAATCCAAGTCACATTTAGTGTTATTAAGTGTTGCATAAAATTGTTCTTAGTGCATATTATACCAAATCTTTAACTTTGTCTTCTTAAATTAGTCTTTCCTCTTTTGTCCCATCCTCAGTCTGTGACAGCAGCATTGCTTTCACTAAAGATGGTCTACCCTCGGAGGAACCTGCCTGCAGAGCAATGGAGGAGCGCACAGCTCCTCAGCTTACTCAGCACTCCAGCTTCCATGTTGGACCCGGCTTGCTGCGAAACTGTGAGCCTAACTTCCTGTTCCTGTTACTTCTGCTGTTTACAACTGCAGTGACTTTACCAAAAATTGTTATATGCAAAGTTTTACTTGGTTGTCTGGAGAACTTACATATGTTTTTGTTTGCTTTGTTTGCCATTTCATTCATTTTTGCAAATATTTATGAATGTTAATTTTAAAAGTACCTGGTTTACCAAGAATCTTAATTTTGATTTTACAAAAAAAAAATTAGGAATTACAATTGTGCTTAAATGGGATTTTCAAATATATTTGGAAACATGATTATTTAATAGAATTTAACAACAGTGAAAAATGTAAGCAATATAAACTAGAGAACAGATTCAAAGTGTTGTGCAAAAATTAATAAAATTATGCAGGAGTAAATTAGCCCTCTTACATTGAAGCCAACTTCAAAAGGTTCCAATGAAACGTGTGTCATGGCAAATGTTGGTGATGAGCACCAAATGCAACAGGCTGAGACATTGTGTTGATTTAAATTTGATTAAAAAAGAAAAAGAAAAAAAAAAAACAGAAATTACAGGGAGCCCATGGAGCCAGAGAAGAACAAAAACACCAATCAAGGAACCAAAAGCCAACAGAGAAAACAAGAATGTCGTAGGAAATCACAAGCTTTAACAGGAGGAACCATAAAAGCTAATGAGCTAACGGTTTGCAAAAAGGGAATATATTTCAATGTTTAAAGAAAACATATTAATTTTAGAGTAGATAAAAGATAGAAAGAAGTGACAAAAACATTCAAAGGTTGAAAACTACGAAATGGAAATTTTAGCCCAAGTCAAAGGCCTTGACGTCACTGATGTGTTGTGGGATGTTAAAACATGGACATGCCGGAAACTCCTCCAACTTCTCACAGCTGAATGAGAGGAGTGGGAAAACTTCCCACAGACCAACATCAGAGTGGTACATGACTGCAAAAATCATTTCTTTTGAAGTTATTTTAGCCAAAGGGGGTAGCAATAGCTGTTATGGGATAGGGTGTCCTAACTTTTTTCTTGGTTAAGAAACATATGTCTTGTTTAATAAATAAGAAAAAGTTAATTGTTTGCATAAATGCAATTATATCACTTTATTTCCCAAAGATAAAAGTCATTAGACATCATTAGATTAGACATCAAGATCTAAACATTTCTTAATGAAGAACAGATGTTTTTTCAGTGGGGTGCCCTGGATTCTTTTAACAGATTGTATGACAGCTTACTTTCTATTCATAACGCTCAGATAAAGAATGTTAATGTGTGTTGGTGTCTAATGAACTGTCATCCCCACAGATGGCATGTGAATACCTGTCTATGGAAATAATGGAGCGCTGGATCATTAGTAAGTCATTCTTATTCTGAATGAGGCCTTTGTCTGAATTGCTAAAAAATAACATAACATAGACTTGTTGCAGAATCAAATTACAAAGTGAGATAAATAACTTTAGGAAGTCTGGGCACGACTTACAGCTCCATTTTGTTTTAAAGTCAGATGATACAGAAAAACATGTTCATTTAAACAGGTTTTCCTGAGATATTTTATTATCTATTTAGACAGGTAAAATCATCAGGTAAAATGTTATTTTTAAAAGCATTCAAAATAGTTTCAGCTTTCTATAATTTATCTTCTATCGCAATAGATTTTGACAAAATGGTAGTGAATTTAGGTTTGGTTAAGACTGCAGTTGAGACTATGTAGTGACTTGTAGAAAAATAAGATTGTCAAAAATGTTTGATCACCATTACTGATGTTTCTTCTTTAGTTGGTTTCCTGTTGTGCCACACCAGTCTGAACACAAACCAGGCCTCCCAGGAGCTTTGGAAGATGGCTCTGCGGAGCGGCCTCTTCCTTAACCTCACCAGAGAAGAAGTCCTCAACATACACAAAGTCTCAGAGGACCTCTTTGATGGCATGAAAGGGTACAGTCTTGACTGATGATCTTGATTCTCTTAATATCAATGCATAGATAGAATGTGTTCAGAATCTTCAATTTCAATTCTGCTTAATTCTTGCTTCGATCACTGGCGCCACCAAGAGGACATATGACTTTATGCAGGTTTTTTTTAATATAATTAAATCTAGAGTGGGAGAACAATAAATTAGCTTTACAAAGTCACAATATTCAATTGTTTACTTTAGTTTGTGTCAGACATGTCTGGAAAATAAAAGTCTAAAAGAAACAGAAAACATGTTAACATGCATTATCCACAGAGATTTGATTTCATTCACAGCAACCATTCCTCACTCCAGACCTTTACACATGGCAAACATTTTCATAAAACTTTTGCAAATACTGTCATTTTGGTGTGCCATCCCAAGAGATCCCCATCTGACCATCATTTGAAAACTTTACTGAAATTATCTTTGCTTTGATTGAATTGTTTTAGATTAGTATTTTAGAATCTTTCATATTTTTGGAGGAAGGGTTTTATATCAGATCAGAAATTAATGGTAGCATGATATGATGAACACTTTTAAAAATATTTGGGAAGCACAGAGGCCAAGCACAGAGGCTATGTTTTTTTTAATCATTCCTCCCACATTGACAGCTTTGGAACATCAAAGGATTACATTTTGGGAATGAAGAAAATCCAAGTTGACAAGCAATTATAAAACGTTCTCTGTGACAATGACCATGTTTTACAGATCACAGCCCAGTTAGTGCCTTATTTCTGCATTGAACATGTTATTATATTGAAGTAAAGAATATTACTAGAGCTAAATTAAGCCAGGATTTAATCTAAAATTGGTTTTAATCTAAGACTGACATCTTCTGATCACTATCAGCTTCCTTCTATAAACCATAAACTGCTTGTAACTGCTTCCCTCTTTCTTAATCAGATACAGCAAGCGCATTGCAGACATCAAGGAATGTCGTGAGCACGTTCTGGTCAACTGGTAAAAGAATAATCCCATGTTTGTTTTTGAAACTATTCAGTGCCATGTATTTAGGCTTAATGATTTACTTTACTGTATGTTACCAGTGGAGCAATGCACAGAGAGCGGAGGCATTATCTGAGAGTAGCACTGAAAGAATTGTTCAAAGTTCTGGAAGATGTACCTGGACTTCTTGGACCAAAGGTAGGAAATTCATGAGAAGCTTGAGGACTAAAGTGTTTACTTTTCCTGATCCAGTTTCCATCCACAAAAAATGTTGACCTTTCCTAATATTAAAATTTTTTTCTGCTCTTTGGACTAATCAAATCCCAAAGGCCCTATTTGTCATGATGGCTTTGTCATTTTCCCGTGACGAGGTCATGTGGCTCGTCAGACACTCGGAGAACATGCCAAAGATGAAGACGCTAGATGACTACAATGACAAGTAGGTGCCCAGGAAGTTAACCCTAGACTGCTGCAATTACATGCTGTTGTTGCAGTCATACAAGCGTGCAGATGTCTGGCATTGGTAAACTGAAGCTTTGTCTTACAATAGGCGCCATCTCTACAGTAAATGAGGCATATCTAACCTACCTGTAAACCTCTTTTAATTATTTGATTTTCATGAACCCGCACTGAGAGCAGCATATATTTATCATTGTCTGAAGTGATGAAAAAGAAGCTGCCAAAATACATCTGAGTCCAATATGTTTTTCTTCTGTTTTTTTCTTTTTCAGTCAGATGGCTGAGCTTCTGTTTTTTATGGAGAAGTTAAGAGGACTGATGAAAAAGTACAACCATGTAGTCCAGCGCTACCATGTTCAATATCTTGCACAGTTTGATGCCTTGCTTCTCAATGATACCATACAGGTATAGAACATTAACAGCAGGTCCAGGCATGTTTTATAAATCTTCAGGCCAAAACTGGGGAAAAGATAAGGATTCTGAATGAATCTCTCAGATTCATTCAGAATTTACATTAGCAACATTAATGATGACTCTTTTTTTTTTGCTCTTTCAGAACATGTACGTTTGTCCAGAGGAGGAGTCGGTTCTGTTGAGCTCGTTTGTGTCAACCCTTTCTGCTCTTTCTATTAAACAAGGTAATGCCCACAAAACAGGATCTAAGATGTGAAAATAACAGAAGCAATAACTTTTTTTTGTTTATACCAACATTTTTTTTTTAAATAGTGGAAAAGTGCTTAACTAAGGCAATTTATTTTAAAATGTAACAGGCTGTATATCAACACCATATGTGTTAATATAATTATTTCCAAAAACCTAAAATTAAAAATAGTAGCACAGTATTTATTGAAGAACATGCCATAAGCTTTTGCAATATCCTGGGATGAACAAATTTACTTTAAAAGGAAACATATTCTATTAATATTTCATTTCATTTCACCTGACAAGATTTTTCTCTCAAATTTAAGTATGTTAAACAGGAGTCAGAAGAAGATTATCTAAATAAATAATCTTGATACTTGTAATGATGCATCACCCTAAACTAAAGTACCTATTAAAAGCATTCCCCCCCTTTGACGTTGTACTTTTTTTTTGCTGTTACAAATCAAACAGGATCAATAATAATTATATATAAAAAAACCTTCAATGAAACAGGGAAAACTGATTTCTACAAAAACAATAGCAGTTAATTTTAAATAAATGACATAAAATAAGTGATTGCATAAACATTCACAAGCTATTTTCTTAAAGTGTGTTGTATGAGACATATATTTGAATGTATTCTTCTGTGCAGTGGACAACAAAGAGGAGTTTGATTTCAGAGGACTGCGAATGGACTGGCTAAGACTACAGGTTTCCTTTTTTCTGTGTTTTTTCACATGTATTTAAAAAAATGAAACTGAGAGTAAAGGGTAAATTCTTTCTAATAAGCATATCTTGTAATTTGACTTCAGGCTTATACGAGTGTAACTAAGGCACCTCTTCCACTGAAAGACTATTCTGACTTAGCTAAAGTGATGAACATGATCCAGTTCCACACCAGGATGGTGGACAGTGTGGAAGAAATGCTCCATGAAACCTCAGAGCTCTCCATATTGTGGTCAGTCTCTGCTCTATGTTCTTCTGCTTTGAGTTTTCTTCCATTCCCTGCATGTTCAAAGGGGATATTCATTATTTTTTCCCCAGCTCCTATCCTCGTGTCTTTGAGAAGATGTTCACCCAGAGCAGTGAGGAGATGACCATGAAGCGGTACCTCATGTCCTTCCCTTCTGTCTGTTCTCACTTCAGTCAGTGTGGACACCCACTCTGCCCAGAAGAGGTCAGTATTATGGCATCTGTTTGAAATTACATGTTTGACAACAGTTGGGACAATGAATTACTCTTCATATGAAGGTACATAAATTACCCCGACCCTGGTAAAAAATTATTAAAACTAAAATACATATATTTGTTGTGAATTTTTTAATTTCAGTCAACTTTTTTTAACTTTTTCTTAGAGAACATATCTGGATCATTAAATAGTGAGAAAAGTATTTATAACCTTCTGTTTTTGCAAAACCAAACTCTGCCCTTGTTTGTCTGTGTTTTTTGTGTAGACAGAGATACTGGAGAAGAGAAGTCTGCGCCTGTGTGTGACCTTCTTGGAGCAAATAGCAAAGCAGACAAGCGGTGTTGTGTTGGAGATATGTGCTGAGCAGCGCAATCTTAATGACCAGGTGGAGTCTGAGTCTATTTCAACTTTCAGAAAACTAATTATTCAGAAGAGTGTGTTTCTGCCAAAGTCTACATCCACACATAATTGAACTAACCACAACTTGGCATGTGTGTGATTAGCTGGAGGCAGAGAGCAAACCTGGGAATTTCCAAAAGGATGAGGGAATTTTGCTGTGTTCATTTTCTAATTCCCTGCGATGTTAAGATAGCACATTTTCTATTTTTTTTTCCAGCAGTGTGAAAAAAAAGAAGCTGAATGTTCTTTTGTACATCAGGTTTAATTCTTCTACCTTATCTTTCCTCTTCTTTCTTCCCCTCTTTTCTCCTTCTTTGCCCCTATTTACATCATAAATAAGTTGCTGCCTAAGCACTGTGCAGAGTCCATCAGTGCTGCTCGCTACAGAAAGCAGAAGAAACCTTTGCCAAAGAAAGGAGAGGTTCAAAAAGAGAAACCAGGTGCTGAGAGCCTGAGAAAAGACCGGTCGGTGACCACCAAGTGAGCTTTTACTATGTTTTCCTTCTAATAATAACATTCCTGCCATTTTTCTACTGTTTGGCTCCTTAAAAAACATTGTAACGCAGCAGAAATTTGGGGTGGTGGAGGCCTGATTTCCAGAAATGTACAGCATAATCAACCCAGTCAGAAATAAACTACTTCTGCAATACAACATTAGATTGACGCAGTTTCACTTTTTAGAAACGTTTTACCTTTATAAAAATAGAGTCAAAAAAAATTAAACACTGCTCACTTGTAAAGTTTAAATATATAAACTATTTACACTTAAAGATGGCTTCAACTTTTTTCAAACAGAAGAGACAAAATAATCTCCTGCTTTTATAAAACAGATTTTGAGATGAGATTCCCTTTACATAATACAAACACATAAACCAAGGAGCTCACTAATGTACTAATCAAAGTACATTTTGGTATTTACTCTTATTATTTAAAAAATAATACTATGTTTCCCAGTGATTTAAATATTTGTTGCTAATGCACACAATTCAGTCTTTGTTAAAATGGGAACTTTTTCTCCCAAATCCTTCTTTATAAACCGCTGAAACAGAATAGAATAGAATAGAAAATTATTAAATGTTATGTGTGGGAAATCGTTATTTTCTTTAAGACGCATGTTGTCATTTCTTCTGTGGCCAAACAATGCTGGAAAAAGATCAAAATGTTATAGTTATGATCATTTTAGATTTTAGAAAGAGATGATTGAATTTGGTTTCAAACCCTTAAAAGTACTGATTATTATTTTTTTACTAATCTGCCAGATCAAAAGCTACAAATCTGATAGTAACTTTAGCAATCCTCAGTGTTTAGTTATATTATTTCATGGTGAAAAATCAACCCCAGGACTCGCCTACATCATACTCATTAGACATGCCAATAAGCAACTGAAAAGTTGTTTAGGGGGAAAATAATTTACAACTTGTACTTTAAAAAAGTGCTCAACTCACAAACTGCTAATTTGCCACCAAAACACGTTTGATGACGCTCATGAGCATGAGATGTAAAATGGCTCAATCATGAACAATCAAACATTGTAATAAACTCTACCACCTTGTTTTTTTGAATATGTTAAATTTAAGATGTGTTTTGACATTTTCAAAAGATTTGTTACTTCTTATGGTGCCATTTTGTTTCTGTTATTACTAAAGAGGCCCTTACCTAAAGACATAACATGATTTTAACTTTACAACCCTTCACGTTGATTTATAAAAGGTTACCAGTTTATTAAAGTTAGAAAGAAAACCCCTCCGCCCATTATATATAAATGTACTGTACAAATTTACTGGCGGTGTGTTTTTTTTTTTACTGCTTCATAGTTTGATCCCCTTTCTATTTATATTTAACCACAACCTAAGTGAGAAATTTAAACATGTTTTTTTTTTTCTTTCCCTTCTGCTCAGTTTGAAAACATGCTCTCAGTTCTCTGTTTATTACCTTATTTGCGTGTGACAGAACATCAAAGCTAAAGTCAGTGTTAAAATACTTCTCCTAACCTCCTCGAGAATTGAAATGTCCTCCCTGTGTCTCTCTATCTTCTAGCATGGACAAGTTGCACATGATGCTGACAGAGCTGTGCTCCTCCTACAGTCTCAGCGCAGACATTATTGTCTTTGAACATGTTGTCGTGCCAGCAGAGTTCCTCCTTTCCCAGCTGGAGATGCGTCTGACAGAGTAAGACTAAAACCTAAGAGAGTAAGGTGACCCAATAAAATGATTATGACGTCCCGGAAGTAACATTTTGCTAAGAAGTGATAAGTTGTCCACTAAGCTCCCTTGTTTAAGTCTCCCATACAACAAAGTGATCTTCAATATAAATAAATGCTGTAAGTATATACACAAAGAATTGAAATATCTTGTGGTTCATAGCAGAATGTGACATGATGCCCTTAAACTATTAATTATGTTTCACATCATTCTTTTAAAACTATCAACTTTTTTTATTTGTACTATTTATTTCCTTTTCTTTCATTCATCACGAAATAATCTGTCATTATGGGAAAATATTTTTCCTCAGATCGGTGATGAAGTCTGGTTTACTTTTTAATTCCTTCATGTTACGCTGTGTTGAACACACCTAAAAATCTAAGCAGAAATCCCTGATGTCATTTCTTGGCTCTTCCTGTTTAGGTTCTAACAGTTTGTTTAAGCTTTTGGTCCCAAGGTGACTTAATGATTCTCCGAATATGTTCTGTTTTGTCTCTATGTCATAGTTGATGACTATTTTCCTTGTCACATCAAAGTTGATTACCTAGCAGCATTCTTCCAGTGAATGGCCTCTGTGGCTCAAGCTATAAATAAAATAAGTGAGAGAAAGTGAGGGAAAGCCAGGCCTTAACGAAGAAGTAAACTAATTTTCCTAAAGTGAAGCCTTGAAGCCCTGAAACCCTGGACTCATTGACTTTCTCTGCCAAGCCACCATGGCTCGTTTAACCACTTTTAAGATCCCATCTGAGAACTGTCAGCATGCTGAGAAGTGACACTGTTTAAACATGTTTCTCCAGAATCATCATCAAGATGACCAATTACAACCAGACCACCCAGGAAATAGCACGTCCCTCTGACCTGCTGGCAGGGATAAGATCCTACACAGCCAGCATGCACTGCCTCGCAGGCTACATCAACCTGGACGTCACCCGGCTGGTGAAGAGTGTGCTGCTGCAGCAGACACAGCCGCTGGACTCCCACGGAGGACCCACGGTTACACACTACTACACAACATGGTGGGTGTGCAGGTTCTTGCTAAACTGTTCATAAGCCTTAGTAGTGTTATTTTACATCCATTAATAATATTTCAATGGGGTTTTATTTGACTGTTCAACATAAAGTAGTGCATAAATGAAAGGGAAAAGATACATACTTTACAAAAGTTTTTGTAAAAAGACAACTGAAAAGTGTGGCATGCACATTAATTGTGCCCCCTTTACTCACATACATCTAAATAAAATCCATTGCATCAAATAGCCTTAAGAAGACACCTGATTAGTAAAGTAAAAGGTCTAATTGGATTTATTTAATCACAATATAAATCCTGGCCTGCCTATTGCCTTCCTATGCAATTCTGCTGTCCTCTCATTTCTTTTCAGTGCTCAGTCTGGGTTTTCTCCCAGTGACATGAATCCCTCTGGTAGAATTTCAACGTGGCCAATCATCGAACAGGAGAAGTTATGAAAGATGACGTTGATTTTACAATTGTAGTCTGCCTTTAGTTTTAGCAATGGCAGCCGAGGAAATGAACAAAGACTTTCAGTCCATGTTGGCCAAGCTTCTAAATACTGTATTAATATTAATATCTACCTCATTCTGCTCTGGATTCCTCTGCTTGAAGTGATTTTTACAGTGCAGGCAATTTCCGGTGAGTTTCATAATATCCAACTGGCGTATTATATACATCATCGCTGCACAGTATTGGAGACTGTAAAGATGGGAAAAGACCCTAAACATTCAGCCAGAATGATTTAAAGTTTAGATCAAAGCATAGACAAGTATTAGATTGACCCAATCAAAGGTCACATCTGTTTACAACTGAGCATTGGTGCCAAGACTGACAAAGTTTAATCTTTTCTGGAAAGAAAACAGGACTATTTCAGTCTCACTGTGTGGCTCCTTAAATAAATACCCAAAAGACTCGCAGCTGTAACTGCAACAAAAAGTGGTTCTAAAATCTTTCACACCAACTCTACAAAGTATTGAGTCAGGGGAGTTGAATATAAATGCAAACCACATTTCTGAAATTTTGATTGTAAACAAATCCTGTAACTTTTCTTTATGAGTTTTGTACTACTTTGTGCTTGTCTATCACATATAAACCCCATTAAAACAAATGCAAGTTTGAGGCTGTAGCATCACAGAATAAAATTTTTTTCAAGGGAAATGAAAACTTTGGCTCTGTAAGTGTACTTTATGCACGTGGATTCAAATAAATAAGATAACAAGGTAGAGACGCTTCTCTACCTTGTCATCCATAGTCATCCAGAGAAGTGATCTTTTAATTAATGTCTTCATTTCAACTCGTCTTGTAAAGATCAAAGGCATTTTTCTGCTTTCTTATGTTTTGTTTTCCACACCTCAGGTATCTGGAGGCTCTTTTACGTCAAGCGAGCAGTTCCTTGATCGTCCACTGTCCTACGATGCAATGCTTCGTCAGCCAGAGTGCCGACAACGAACTGAGCTTCAGAGCAGAGGAGTTCTCAGATGTATCAGGTCAGCCCCTAGAGCTTAAATGACGTGCAAATATAAAATATTAATATACTGTCAGTAAAGACCAAAGTAGAACATTTTCTGGCAACACATTTCAATAGTCTTTCTTGTCAGTTTCTATTGCTGAAGGAAACTTTCTACTGCATATTTTCCAGTTTAGTTTTTACAAAAAAAGACTGACATTCAACCCATTAGTAGATCAGACATAAACCTAAAGATAAAAGACAAAAATGTTCTGCAAGGTTAGTGAACATCATCACAGTGATGATTCTTGCCTGCAGTACTACTACCCTGGGAGATCCTTTTCGTCTGATCTCCAGCCCAATAATTCTCACACGAGCAAAGTGGAACCCTTTTCCCAGACTAACTCCAAAACTGTATCTTTTCAATGTGTAAACATTATCAGCTGAAAATATTAACCTATTAAAGTCTATTTTTATTTGTTTAACTTATAATTTAAAAGGCAACCTTTTCACTTATATCCTTAAAGGGGATACATTACACAAAATACACTTTTTTGCTCTTTTTTAAAAAACTGCCATTTGGGTCTCTACTGCTTCTAGAAACAATCCAAATGGTTTTTGGTGTCTGGAAAACAAGCCATTTAAAAAAACTCCCAATTATAACATCACAAATGGTTGGCACTGTCTTTTACCTAGCAACCACAGCAGACTTGGTCAGCTGGTTTTATCACTGCTGGCTGTACAACAGCTTCTGAAAATGGCAAGCATTTTGTTGTTGATTTTTTTATTATTTTTAATTTCCTTTATGTAACCAGGTAATCCCCGTTGAGATCTAGATCTCATTTTCAAGAGGGACTTGGGCAGAAGTCTGGAAAACACAGCAACTTCGTTACAAAATAATAATAATAATAATAATAATAATAATAATAATAATAATAATAATAATAATAATAAAAAGAAACCAAATCGTCTGCTTCTGGGTCTGACTCAGAGTCAAGGAAGTTCTGTTGTACAATTGTGCATCTGTTTGCAGCCATTTTAAGTGTACAAAAGGGCAAGTGCAAGATTGAGTACGGGGGCGAGGCCAACAGCTTATTCTTAAAGGAGCTCAAAATAGGCAGAACCTAGCGGCTGAAATTTTATTTCTATTATGAGAATGATTTCATGCAAAAAAAATGTAATAAACATGTTATAGTAGATCTCTTTTAAGGCATTGTGTTGTTATTAGAGGGTGCATGGCCTTCTTACACTTTATATTTTTTCTTTCAATTATACCATTGGAAAACAACAAACTAAGCACAAGAATAATTATTTTGTCTTTTTAATAGTTATTTAATTAGGAAAGAAACATTCTGTTCAGTTATCATAAGCCCACAGGTTCCAGAAATGACTCACAGTTTGCAAAACTTCAGATGTCTGTTAATAATGTGCATGTAAAATGAGCTCTGTTGCTCAATAGGATGTGGAGTTTGCATGTGTGTTGGTGTGCAGTGGTTTCTTTTTTACCGCTTGTCAGCTCATCCTGACATTGCTTGGTTTACATAAACGTCATTGCCTATTATTTACCGTCCTCCTCTGGCCCTTCCACATAACTACAATAGCATCACTTGTGTCTCTCCTCAACACAGCTTCTCATTCCACCTCCACATTACCTCAAAGCAGTGGTTGAACTTCCCATGAAGGCTGTATTCACTCTACTGCACACACATTTTAATGTTTACACTGGCAAGCTTGAGCATTGCACATGCATCACAAGGACGCCTCTGTGCTTCGGTAATGCCTCCACACATTGTCATTCCTGATCTCTATTTTTACTCTTCCTCCCTGTCCAGTCCATTTCCTACGATATTACATTGGTGTAGATTCTCAGTTATTTTAGGACATAGAAACACGTATGAAGGCAACTGCTCTTCTCTTGATACCTTGAAGACGTTTCACCTCTCGTCCTTCTTCTACGGTTCTGTTATGAAACTAGATTTCAGAGCAGTCACACTGATTAGGCAATAGAGGTCACTAACGTCACTAATGAGGCCACGTGAGACTGTGGCCCTACTCTCTATTCATTTCCCTCTAAGTGTTGTTAACTCTGATGATTCTAATGAGTTCCCAACACTGCCAGCATGTGCGCTGTTTTGGTTACGTTTCAAGGTGTGAGTTTCTGTGAAACAGCCTGGGGAGATGAGTCAAGGCTGCACTGTCTATGTTAAAAATGTGGAACCTTAGGTCATCGTGTTTGTTCAAGATTGGCTTTTCAGGTTCAACACAGATTGCTTTTTCCACTCCTCTCTCAAACCAATCTGTCTTCCCTGTCCAAATGTGCACATTTTTGTGTTCAAGTGATTGCCCTCTGTCCTTGAGATGTAGATAAATTGCTGAACCCTAACCTGATGAGTTCAAGTGTTGCACTATCATCTTGTATAGCTATGCTTTGTTTCTCCAATGCAGAGGGCTCAACAATATTCTCCAAACTGGACTGCATATACCACACCACTGACCTTGTGCTTGGGTGTTTTGTCCCTAAGGATGAAGTACTCTCTGTCTGAAAGTGTAACCAAGATTTAAAATGTACCAAAAGATTGTGTTTAGAAAAGATTCTTCTTAATTTCTCAGACATTCCTGCCACATAATGTATGCTAATGTTCTTCTGCCTCCTCTTCTTTCTTCTTACTCTGGCCTTAGTTGACTGTTTGTGTGAACTTTTGAATACTTGAACATGTGCATTTACTTTCTTGATTGTGTACTTTCTTTGTCGTTTCTGTTCCTCTTTGTGGTTACCTGTTTGGCTACACAGTTGTATAATCATGCATCTGTTTGCAGCCATTTTTACATGCAGGTCTAAACGTTGAGTTAGTGGGCGTGGTTAGCAGCAGCGCAGTTGCATTTAAAGTGTCAAACGGCCCTAAAACAGCTCATTCTGAAAGGAACTCAAAACTTTTAGAAATGACCAGACTAAAAACTCTATCTAAGAGGGATTTTGTGCAAAAAATATAATCAACATGCTTTGGATAGCCCATAGACCCGTCCTAGCTGTTGAAGGAAGCGTAACACCCTTCAGGAAAGGCTTCCACTCCTTTGGCTACAATTTTACCCCAGGTGTCATCCATACATCTAAACCCATGACTAGGTGATGTTCCATCATATGAGTTCAGTGCACTGTTTTTTTCTTCTTATATGTAGAGATTAGTCACAATAGGTGAGACTAAGGAGTTGGTGGCAGATTGAATCTAAATCACACATGTACCAATCTATTTTCATTCACATGTTTGGCTTGGTGAAAAGTGTAAGAGCTACAGTTTTCTCAGTTCATTGATTAAGCTGCACTCCCTGATCAAATTTACTGTGTGGAAGGTGAGACTGGGAGTCAAGTTCCTTATTGAATTCATGTGAAAACAGCACATTAGGAAACAGTGTCATTTTACTGGAGCTGTAGTACGGTAAGTCAACCTTTGTTCCACCATTTCTGAACAGCGTAACTGTTAACTTAATCAAATGTTTTCTACAGAGTTACAGGCCCTGGCAGAACTTATTGGTCCATACGGCATGAAGTTTCTAGGGGAGAACCTGATGTGGCACATTACTTCTCAAGTCAGCGAGCTGAAGGTACAGTGTGACGTGAAATAAAGATAGTTAAGCTAAAAATACTCAGAAAAAAATATTTATTCAAATAATCGACAATGGCTGATTCTTTTCATCAGCCATTGTCGATGAATAGAAAAAATAATATTGGCCATCAAGGAATTGAATGTTCCAGAAAAAAAAACAGAAATATTTTGAGATTTAGTTCAAATATATGCAAGAAAAAACATGAATGTTGATGAAAGGCATATATTTAAAATATTAAAGTGAAGATATTTACTGACATTGTAAAGCAGGAATCAAAACAACATTTATTAAGATTATAACGCCAAACATTGTCATAAAAAGCGACAGAAGTCCTCTCAGTTACAGGTGGTAAATTTATGGGATGCGCATCCCAGATTGTAAGTGGTAAAGCTGAACTCTTTTCCATTATCAGAACGGTATCTCTTGGGTGCAGACTTGTCTCTCTCAGGTGTGTATTCCTGTTAGAGGTGTTTTGTGGAGAATCTGCATCCAACAAATGACATTCGATAATGTTTTTAAGCCTTCAAATCACAACTAAGACGTAGTAACTATCAACATCTTTTTAAAAAGATAGGTAAATTCTGAAATGGGGCTCTGTAGCGCCATAAATTATCCAATTATTTGAAAAGACCATCATAAAATAAAGGATTGACTCTGCTGGTTTAGTACCGAGTGCTATGGTTACTTACAGTATCTGAGCTCCAATAATTTTGGCATTTTTTCTATGTGCACACACTTAAATCAGTTGATCAAACTTACTTTGATCAGCTGCTCTGAAACGGAAAACTCTCATCACGCTCCATTTCAGAGGTAATCAGCTTAACGTTCAGTGCTACACTCAGATTTTGTTAAACCTGTTTTTTTCTAAGTCCACTAAAATGTTACTTATATGGACAAATATGTGGTTGAGGATATGAGCTCAGAGAAAGTGAGTAGTTCCCTCCTGACAGTCTGAGGGGGAGTTAATTGAACTTCACTCAGTGGAAAACTTTACTGATAATAATTTTTATCTCAATTTGATATGCCAAACCTTTATGAACCTATAAGGTTTTTGCTAAATAGTTGATTCCTACATGTAAGAGAGCAGTTAATACTGCTGTTCTGTGCAGAGCTCACCATCTTCCCCTGGGATTGAAGCAAGATGTTGCAGGGGATACTGTTAAAAAGATCTGTCAAAGCTGTGACTTTTACAACTTTTCATACCTCAAACTTGAAGGTGGTGGTTTCATCTCTTATTTCACTTGATTTTTCTCTGTCAGAAAATGGTGATTGAGAACATGGACATCCTGGTACAGATGAAAAACAACTTTGACAAACCCGAGGAAATGATCAATCTAAAAAAGAAGCTGACAGGTGAGAAGTGGCGTTGAGGGGATAAGAGACAGAAGTGTGAAAATTGAGCTGAGACACCAAGAGATCAGCTGAAAAGCAAGAGAAAAGAAGAAAGAGATGAGAAGGATGTTCACAAGAACTTAAAAATAACTTACTTGAATGTGTGGTAAACACTTTTGCAAATTTTGTTTATGCTCTTACTCATATGTCACAGTTTTTGGGGTTAAATGATAAGCAAGTGATCATATGAGATGTCTACCACTTGCATATTAATTGAAGCTGCTAAATGACACAAGTTGTTTCACATTCAGCCATACTGCTGCACCTCAAAGCAAGTGTGGCTAAATGTGGTTACAAGCACCTTTCAGACATACTGATGAGTTTTCTGTGCTCTTCCAGGAGGAGAAAATGTCCTGAAAAGGATGACCATCATCGGAGTGATCCTCTCATTCAGATCCATGGCAATGAACTGCCTGAAAGATGTAAAGTTTTTCTATCATAAAACTGATGTTAGAATTGTACCTAGAATACTACTAAAATGATTTAATATATATTTTCACATTTAGATACAAATCAGCTATAAGACATAAACCCTGAACATCAACTATGCAAACATTACGTCACAAAGTGGACCTCTGTAAATGTCAAAAATGAAATATTTTAAACATTTTTCAGCTGACATCATCACATTATAAAGATTTTATCTTGGTGTTTTTTTCAGAATAACCATATAGCTTAAGTAACCACAAAGGTTGTGGGTTGGTAACCATAGCCACTTCACACCAACAAAGTTTTAGGTGCAACCTTTGCTGTGCATGACTTTCTGTGTGCATGTTCTCCTCATCTTTTCAGTACATTTGGCCTGTTTTGGAACATCAACTTAAAATAAATATTGTGTATGTGAACAGAAAAGCATAGTTTTAAATGAACAGCTAGTATGTTTGGTGCTGCAAGAAAATGTATGGCTACTTACATTTTTCTTCTGTTTTTGCTATGTAAGCCTGGTTGTATGTGAATAAGGAATTGGCCTGTTACTTTAATTGCTTTTACAGTCAAGCACTCGCAAGTCTTTTGCATTTTTGTGCAGTAATTTGCCCTACTTTTATTTGGAAAATTGTTTTAATACAGTCACAGTGGAGGGTTTTTGAGGATGAACAGTTTGCTTAAGGTCCTCCCACACTTAAATCTTAATTAGATTTAAGTTAAGATTTTGACAAGGCCACTCCAAAACTTCATTGCTTTTTGTTGGGTTTTTTCTTTGAGCTGCTAAGAGCTGGACTGCTGCATGAGCCTTAGAATCATGAATGAATGGCCTGATATTCGTCTTTAGGATCGTTTGTTGCCCCCCTCATTCCTCATCCTCACCATCCATAAAGGTGTCAACCGGGGGCGGGTTGTTGTGAAATGTGAGACGGGGCGTTGTTTTTTTGTTTTTTTTTTAATGTCTGTAGTGGTTTTTACTTTGAAAATTTTCCATGGAATGCAATGTTGCCTGATTTCTCTCATATTGTAGAATTAGGAACAAGTAAAAGTTCTTATATGACCTGCTGGAGGGTTGTCAGTGTGCTCTTGTAGTAATTTTGGTGAAACAGTTGCTCATGTGTAGATTCACAGGAGCAACTCTCCTATGCACAATTACTCTCACTTTATATCATAGTAGTTTAAAAGCTTTAAATTGCTTTGTAATTGTCTCCAAACTAATAGATGCCTTTGACTGCTTCTTATCTGCCTTGAATTTCCTTAAATCAAGGCATAATTTGTTGCTTTGTCAACATCTATTTGCCTACTTCATGTTGTCAGCCAGATTTTGTTAAAGTGATTTCTTGATTGTCCAGGTCACTCTACACCTGGGTCTTATTAAATTTAACTATGGTTATTCAAAATGTAGTCAAACACATTTAAAAATGTGACAAAGAGAGAAAACTGAAGAACACTTTAGATAGTCCCTATAGTCCTAGTACTTTCTTGCCACAATGTAATAAGATTTTTTTCCTCCAATATCTATGAGCTACATAGATATTTCATACACTACATTTATGCAGTTGTTTTCTATAATTGCACAATTATGTCTCCTATATACATTGTAACCATATTGTGACGTTGTAATCTAGATCCTGCGGAAACATTGTCCATACCTGATGGCACCCATTGAATGTCTAAGGAACTTCATCTCCCCTGAAACAGACATCAAGGTAATAACTCCTGTATTCAAGTTGGGTGGATTTTTTTTAAAAAAAAGCATTCATAAGTAAAGAGATGTAACAAGAATTACAAATTCTTATATGTTTAATCTAGGCTAATTAAACATATTTTAAAAGCTTGTTTTTAAGTTTCTTCCTTAGAGCTACAATGAAAGTGAGATGTCTTTTTACAGAACGTAGTGTCGATATGATGCAAAGCGCATCTAAATAATGGATGATATTTAACAGCGAATTTGAGTTTGGAAGCCGGAGAGGAACGAGATGTATCAGTTCTTCAGTACCCACCAAATTCAAAATTGAATTCCTGATCTCCCTCTGGAGCAATCTTTGTGACTGTGACTCATGAACTCTCCTCACCCCTACTTACGTCTGCCTTCTGAGTGAGGCATGACAGCCATGCCACAGCATGGGCCAGGATAACTCCAAAGACGTCAGCAGCTCTCTCATGCCTCCGTGAGAGAGAGACTGATCGTGGCTACAGCGCTGCACTCTGAACCACATCAGTGGAAACATTCTGCCTAGACAGACTGACTTTGCATGCAACCAGAAATAGGCCAAGATCAAAAGTCTTGTCAAGACAAAGACACCTACCACTCATTTATTGCCAGTCCATAGACCAAAGTATGTGAAAAGGTGTGCCCACTTTTCTGTCACAAGAAAGAAAATGTGTAAATTCCAGTCCCTCTGACTGTTTTCAGAGTGATTGGATGGTACAGCGACACTCAAACCATTAATACTTTATATTTGAACCTTAGTGAACTTGACAAGGGAAACTAATGACTGATGATGTGAGTGGTTAAATGAACTTCCTGTGAATTTTTTTATTTACATTTAAAGGTTTGAAATTTGTATGTCCATGCTCCTCCAGGTGACTTTGGGTGTTTTTGAGCTGGCTTCTGCCGCAGGACTGAAATGTGATATTGACCCTGCCCTTGTTGCAGCTATTAGCAATATGCAAACAGGTAAAATGTTTGTTCTCCTTTTTTACACAGCATGCCGTGCTACAAATAATTAACTTAACCAAGGACTTAACATTTTATTGTGTCAAAAACTTGCAGATAACACATCAGTTGAAGAAGAGTTCAAGCTGTCTCGTTTGTTACTGGTCTACGTCGCTGTGTCGCTGCCTATCCTTGCTTTGGACCCCAACTCCTTGTATAGTCAAGAACATGGAGGTGCATAACCACTTGCTCATTTCAGCTGCTGTAGACTTTGCTTGACAGTAATTTCTCACCAGACAGACAAGTAAACACTAATCAGTTGTTCCTTGAGCAATTATTCACCAGCTGCTGATAGTGTATAAAAGGAGTACTCCACCCTGAAAGACTAGCATCATACTTTCCAGTCTGACACGGTCCGGAGCAAAGCCCGTACGTTAATAAGAAACACATTTTGTTGAGAGGCTTTCGTTTACAGATAACTCTGGCTGACGTGCATTGATGCAGTTACTCCTGGCATGCAGCCCTGATGACCCTAACTTCTTGGCTTTGAGCCTAGACTGAAACATTAAAAGCAGCAAATTACCAAGATTTCTATCATACAGTGGCTTTAGTCTCTGATTATTTTCTTTGTCCTTATTTTCCATTGACATAATTGAAATAAATTAACCCTGTGAGTCTGTGGAAATATGCTCAGCAAGCTTCCTCTTAAGTTACAGGTCATTAAAAAGATTTCTCCAATCACTCCAGCCACAAAATATCATCTACCCATGGCTTAAGTAGAGGACATTCTTTTCCAGTCATTTCTGGTGACAATTTTTTCTTCCTTTTTTTTCTTAGGTCACAAGAACAACATCCACTGTTTAGCTGCAGCAATCAATCAACTGACTGCTGCCATGTTCACCGTCCAGAACAAGAACATTGAGCAGCAACTCAAAGAGTTTCTGCTGGTAAGCAAAAAACATTCCTTGGAGCAAAAAAAATTTTTGATACCCACTGGTACTTACAAGGAAATGTTAGGGTACTTCTGTGGTATTTACAGGATGCATATTGGGCTACTTAAGGTGCATTCACACCAGCCCTGGTTTGTCTGCTTTGATCAATCTCTAGTTTTGTTTCCCTGGAAAGTCTGTTTTGTTTGAGAAAGTGTGAATGCACAATCAAACTCTGATGTGGACCTAAACATCAAACTCTGGTCTGCCTTAAACCCTGAGTCTCAGCTCAGTTGACGTAAACTCTGGTGTAGTTTGAATGCATATGTGAATGCCAAGTGAAACAGAGATCGCTCCCAAAGCAGAAAGCGGACTTTAGCGGAGGACATTCTGGATAAAAATAACTAAAATAAATCCACATATCTAGTGCTGGCAGACAAAATGGCTTCTTTTGCCAAAGATGAAAGAGAAATCCTATAACTGCTACAATCTGACATTACTCCATTTTTGCTTACATTTTGTGAATAAGGAAGGTGCGCTCATGTCTTTTTCAGAGGTCTTTGTATTGTTTCCATCAGTTGTTCTTGGTACAGTACCACCACAACTGAGGGGGTAAACAAGTTGCTCAAAGGGTTTGGTTTGTTTGACACAGTGGAATGTGTCAAACTCTAAGTACCTATGGTAGCTATTGGTTACTTTTAGACTATGTTACTGGTTTACTTGGTACATTTGAGTTACCCACTGAGGTATTACCTATAGTGGTACTTACACTCAGCTACTTACAGTGGTCCTTTTAGTTAATCAGAAATACCGTTTGCAGCTTAGTCCTCTAAACTACATCCAGATGAAAATTATTAAAAAGGAAAGTCACTAAATAAATCAAGTTTCTTCAATAATGGGGCAACAATCATTAAAGACTTGAGAGCACTCAGATTCAGAGATCGCTTTTACTGTGTCATACTACTTATACACTAAATTTGAATAAAGCTTCAACCACTTCAATGAGACAAAAATAAATGGATGTTTTTATAAACTACCCTAAAATATTTGAGGTAAAAAAAAAAAAGCTTTCTCAAGACACTGACAACCTTTTGAATCATTGCACGCCATGATCGGTACCAAAAAATTGTTCCAGTTTTTTGATGTTTCTCTTTTTTACCCCTGTGACTTCTTACAGCTAGCCTCCTCCACTCTGCTTCAGCTGGGACAAAACGTGGAACGAGTGGAAGTCAAAAACCGAGAGTCCATCTACTTGCTCCTGCACATGGTAAACTGGCTTAAAATAATCTGTATGCAGCTCTAGAAATCATGACATTGCTTGAATGAAAACAATCTTTTAATTTCTGATTGATCTAGATTGTGGAAGACTCTCCGTTTCTGAGCCAAGACATGCTGGAAAGCTGCTTTCCGTACGTTCTTCTCCGAAATGCCTATAGGGAGGTGCACAAGGCTGTCTTCATGCCTACGGCCTGAAGACCTTTTGTCCAGATCTTTGCTTACCTAAAATAGTATTTTCATACAGGTGTGTGTTGCTTGAATTTCCTTTCTGCTTTGGATTCACCCATGTCTCTATGTTGGCTAATCATAACTTTGACTTTTGATATGTTGATTGCTGAGAAAATGCATTTTATTTACTTACAGTAAAACATGAATCCATTTTAATTTTAGTTTTAGACAGACATATGCAATGTAACTTTCATTGGGATTGAATAGGTATACAGTTTTCCTGTCTCTAATATCATCTTAAATTATTTAAAGCAATAAGACAGGTATGTTCTACGCAAAATATAATATTTGATCTCCAAAATCATTCACAGTGTTTTTTTAAATCATGAATAAAGTGAAATAGTGACAACAACATAAGCATTTTTTGTTGTGTTTTCATGCTTCATATATAATTTTTATAATGCATTCCAGTTTTGTAGAAATAATAATGCTTGTGAATAATTTTAGGTATTCCTTTTTGTAATTATCTTCTGCAAACCAGCCGTGTTTCCCCATTCTTTTCCTTCTCTGCTTCCTCCTCCCTTCCCATTCAACTAGAGCTGCAGCTGCTGTGTGTATGCTCAGTTTCCACACAAGAGGGGCACACATTTATCTAGCTCAAGCATTTATGTGTAGGTCCATGTGTGTGTGTTTGCGTGTCTTGGTGAATGTATTTATGTTTTCAGTATCTTAGGCTGAGCCTCCTCTTGAGGGCTGAAGAGGTTTGATTCCCACTAGAGGGAACATTTGCATGAATACACAGATGAGAAAGCATGGAAACAACACTTCAAAGAATAATATTGCAAAATCAGAAGCAGAATTTCTATAGCAATGGTCTAATGTTTGTTTAAAATTGTTTTTGCAATGCAGCACACATTTGCATCATTCAGCTTAGTACATTTTCCTATTTTTATGTTAAGATAGTCAGCATAAATCAGGAAGTTTCACGGGAACTTCGTGGAAAGTTTAATCAAGAACTTCATGCTATTTCCAAATTCTGTCAAGTTTTAAAGGAATAGTTTGCTTCTATTTCCGGCCTATAGCATGGATGTGCCACTGTTAGTGTTTGTTGTGTCAACAAAGCTGTACATTGTTCAGAACACACACTACATCTAGGACACTACAGAATGCTGGCTCAATTCTTGGTAACAGTGTTTAATTGAAAATCACAATATTTGCTTGGCTTTTTTAAAATAATATTTGGTCGTTCGATTTATTTTAAACAAGAGTCTTTCTCAAAGACTGCAAATAAAGCCAATTGAGAGTTTCGCAAAAAAATGTGGATGGATTTTGAGAAATTATTTAGAGTAGAGAGGGCCAAAATTTCTTCACAACAATTTAATCAACATAAAACTTGTCATCACAAATGCTTGATGACAAATGTTGCTGTCTACCACTTACTATGTAATAAACCACTTACTATCTAGCAATTAGGGACAGTTCCTTCTTTTCAATATAGAGCCATGAATGTTTGTATAATTGTCCTTTTTTACCTTTATTTATGAAATAATGACATAAAATATTTTTTGCAGTACATCATGTTATATTCATCTAATATGAAAAAAAGAAAAGAAATCTGGAGGACGGCAAATACTTTTTCACTTAACTTTAAGCAGGTGAAATATTTGGCCAGATATTGTGTTTGCTGCATATTGAGTTTACAATTTTAACTTTGTAAAATAATTATTTGCCATATAGATTGTGTTCTGTAAAATCCTAGAATAGGTAGACATACAGGAAAGCAACTGTTACCTTGTAACGTTTCTGCATGTTTAAGTTTTGCATGCAAGCAAACTGTTCTCCTTGCGGCTCCAAGTTCTGAGACCCAGTGGGACAGTTAATGATGGAAACTCTGGTCCCAACATATGGACTCTCTGCTGATGGTGTTGGTGACACAGTGCCTCTTCTGTTGAGTTGTTATGCACTAAGGATTACACACTCACACACTTTAGCACAAACCACACAGACTCCTCAATACACAGAGGAGAGCTATGTGAAGGTGTGAGCATCAAAGGCACTGAAAAACATAAACTGCAGCAGTTTACACACATCAAATCACCACGTGTTGGATTTACAGAGACACAGCGGAATAAACTCACTCTGTGCTTCTGTACAACACTGACAAATACACACATGTACGTGATCTGGAAAAAGGAGTTATGACACCTGCTTGCAAGATACACAGAAGATCTGATAGAAATCTGAGCGTCGTGACGTGGATAATGACTCTGGAACGGTAAGGCTCTCTTTATTACTAGTTTCACTTTCATTAAAAATGTTGAATTTTAAACTGCATTTGATATTGTCATTTATAACGATCAAGATTTATTATTTAAACAAAGAGTCTTTTGATTATTGTTTTAGTTTGACTTATCAAGAAGAAGTCCGCATTATAATAATTACACTCCTGTTGTCAGTGGAAATAAGATTAGACTATTTTGGTTTGCCAAAGCCATTAATAAGGCCAAAAATAAACCTATTTTTCAAATTGATCCTCAGACATGAGCAAGCCTTTTTTAACCTTTCTCTGTTACTTAGGAAATACATGATACCTGTAGGTATGTTGTTATTTTTCTGTATTGTTATCTTAGCAACAAACTTGACTTTAACTTTTTGCTCAATGGAAGACAATATGAGAAAGTAAAACAAAAAATTGCACAAAAACAAAAATATTTTGATCCTTCGTACTACTGTTTCATCAGCCTTACAGCTGACGCAACTAACCCCTCTGAATAAAAACAACACTGAAAAACATATGCATCCAAATGAGGTTTATGGAAAACTTTACAATGAATTTGTTAATACATATTTGTGTTTGAAATCCCATTCACTGCTGCTTTATTACACTGTAAAAAATATACTAATTTTAATTTCTTAAGGCCAATACACATAACTACACCCTCATTACATATTTTGTGATATTTTAAGATTAAGTTTAAAATATTTTAAGTTTAATCCAGGTAATGGAAATTTACGTTTCAGCTACAGACAAGAAACGCTTGATTTCTCTCTTTTCTGCCAAATTTTTATTGGATTTTAAAAGACCGGGGTGTGACTAAAACATTTACTACAATCTATTCACTATTAAGTCGATAAATGTTATTGTACATGTGTTTTTTAATCTATTCAAATGTAAGAAATGTCACTGTTAGACTTTCACTCTCTAATAATACCTCAATGTATTATAATTTTACTGAATGGACACTTTAAATGAAAACATTTTGTACAGGCATCTAAATGCCTGAGCTACACAAACAATAACAAAACCCAGAATTTTGAAAAAAGACAGTAATCTGTCATGTTATGAAACTTCTCACAGTTTGTGTTTCACCAGAAATTGTTTACCCTCTTTCTCCTCTCTGCTCTTTTCACTTTCTCCCTCACCCTCTCTTTCTTTCCAATGAAGTGGTAAATAATAAATGGCTCAACATAGTTTGTGAAAAGAGAGCAATCATGACGCATCTGCTTAAAAAATGACAAATAAAAAAAAACCTGAAAGGAGGTGAAACACTTTTTGTGAGTAGAAGTTTTTTCGTGCATTGCCTTCTTATACTTAATTTGCGCTACACTGGATGAAGAGCAACATGTTTCGATGTTGCATCTCTCCTTGTCCACCGTTTGTTGTGGCATGTCAAAGAGCATGAGAGCGTAAGAGTCACTCTGACCCAACAGGCAAGGCAGGAGACGGACAGCAGGCAGGGGGTTTCCCAAGCCAATCTGTCAGACTGCTTTCACAACACTATAAATATAGACTACTAATAGATTTAGGACCTACAACTGTAAAGTGTTTAGAAACAACTTTTGATGTCTACACTGTGTTACCCAGTTGTCTGATGTCCTTATATGGAGCCTAAAAATATATAAAAGTCCATTTTTAGTCATGCGTGCTGTCTATCCGGATCTCAAAACACTATGTTGACATTTATTCATGTCACACATGAGCACTAATTAATTACTTTGACTTTACTGCTATATTATACGTGTTTTTTTTTTTATTTTACAGTCCCCTGCGCAAGAAATCATCTCTCCTCAACTTTTCCACCTTGTGTCACTTTACAGCTAAAAACTTCATAATATTTCATTGCGATTTCGTGGAGCAGACCAACAAAAAGTGTCACAATTTTAACATGAAAACAAAATGACTCGTAACGTTCATGTTGCTTTTTGTTTTTAATAAGCCAATTTGAATCTGACACACCTAATCCATTGCAACCATTTTTATTCAAAAGTCATGATTGGTATAAATATTAAAGTTTTTGGCAAAAAACTTAAACCTCTGTGTGGTGAAAAACTAGCACCTCACATCAATGTGAACACACAATCCTGTGAAACATGGTAGTGGATGCATCATGCTGTGGTCATGCATTTCTTCAGTAGCAACAACAAAGCCGATCAGAACTACTGGGAGGATGGACAGGCAATCTTCAAAGAAAATCCACCAGAAACTTTAAAATAGCTTCACCTTCCAGCAGGACAAACCTAGACATAAAGTCAGAGCTATAATGGAATGGTTCAGATCAAATCATATGCATGTATCAGAATGGTCTAGTCAAAGCCAACCCCTTAATCCATTTTAGAAAATAGGTGCTTGCACATGCTCTTCATGCAATCAGACTCAGCTTGAGCTACTTTGAAAATGAAGAATACAAAATCCTCTAAACATGCAAAACTGGTAGAAAAATACCATCACAGACTTGACGTTGTACTCTGTATGTTTTAGATTCTTAATTAGAAAAACAGAAACTTAAAATTGTGACATTTTTCTTCCATTTAAGAAAAAGCTAAAGTTTGTGTTTATCTGTCATATGCAATTACAAATTAGTGTATTAAAATTTTAAATTAAAATTAATGATTTAGATGGTCTAAATGGTGGATTTTCTTGCCTAGACAATATTTGTTTGTGTGTTTTGGTTTTGGGTGCCTCTGGTGGGTGTCAGTGAAAGCCTCCCTGTGCAGTTCCCTGATTTGTGGCTATGGTGGAAAATTCTCCTTTGGGATTTGGCTATACACACACACACTCACCCCCGCACACCCGCGTACACAGCTTGAAAGCTTTGCAGTCAACACTTCATCAGTAAGTGAGGTCAACTCTCTCACACTTCATACAACGGGTGTACACAGATACACAAACACTCAGTCACTGAAGAAATAAAAACAGCAGCTCTCTCTCTCCCTCTCTATGTCTCTCTCTTTCACACACACACTCACGCCGACTCATACTGACACAGTTTGGGGCTTACTAACCAATCAGAGAGAAGTGGAGTAAGTCCCCCCAGAAGTGGGTGGGAGAGCTGCTGCAGCTGTTTCAGGACTCATAAAGTTTGCGTTGGTGGTTTGCAGAACTTTTCAGCATACTGCTCCTTTAAAACAACTTTCCTTTTCATCAACTTGATTTATTTTTTTTATTGAACTCTGGGGTCGATTAGAACAGAACTTGAGTGCGGAATGGCTGAACTGGTGCGAATTCGAAAGAAAAGACTCCAAATACCTATCTCTAGGTAAGACATAGGGTTTTCATTAATACAGATGACATTATACGCTTAAACTGAATTCAACATCTGCATATATTATAAGACAGAAAATGCTAAAGTGCTGAATTGGAGACACAGCAAATGTTCTTTCCCACAAGTTTCATATCTCTCCAGGTGGCGGTTTCTTGTTTTGCAGAAATGGAAACTTGTGACTCAATAAAAAAACTCTGGTACAGATGGTTTCAGCAGATATTAGGCCTACCACGTAGGAGCAAAGAACCAGATAGTATTTTTTTACCTTAAAAAGTTGCTTGCTTGCTGTTTGCTTCAGGTGTAAGTGGATTTCTTAGAAAAGTTCTTCTTGTCATTTTGGCTGCAGGCATAAACACTTGTCTTGCCCATGCCTTTGGTGTGGGAGGAAAAGCTGCTGCAGAAGTGGTGGGTCATGTGGTTTTTGTTTTGGTTACACACTGATGTACAATTATACGTAAGGGTCACAGCTCAAAGCTTTCCGTATAATATATAATGCTCAGATGCATTTTAACAACACAGGTTGGTTTGATAACAATTATGTATTTTTTTCTTGATCTACTTACAAATGACAGAGAAAGTGAAATGATTCTGCAGGTGATCTTCCACACATTGCAACTTATACTATATTTAGGATGACATACAACACACTTACCAAATTATCTGCCGAAAGCGGATTTCTATTTTTTTTTCTATGCACACGGTTGTATGAGCCTTCTTGAGTAGTAAAAATCCTGTCAGAGGTTCTCCACCTCTGGCCAGACAAAACAAAAAAGACTAGCTTATCAGGAGAGATTACTTGAGATTGAAAGTGAGCCGTGGCATTCTGAGGCATGCTATTTTTATGACTCCATAGCTTTTGAAAGCTCCTGCCAGTGTGATAAACACTTGAAAAACCCGCAAGCATCTCATCCACAGGAACTGGCTCCCATATATAGGCCCAGCGCAGTTTCAACGCCATACAGGTGGTTAATGAGAGTGTTTTAGAAGAATTATTAATGGCAAATAATTGTTATGGCAGTAAAATAGTCTTGTTTTCAAACAGATTGCGATTTTTGGAAACTGAGACACCGTTTTTTTTCTTTATCATGTCTCAACACATTTGAAATTAAGCCAAAAACAGGAGGTGGTTAAAATGTAGGTGACACATGCTGCAAGCATTTGCTTTTTGTTCCACTGCAAGGGACTTATTTTTTTTCCCCTCCAGTTCTCACTTATAACGTGATTAAAAAGTTTCAAAACCAATTTGGAATGAGTAATTTGGTCTGAAAGGTCCTCAAAATTCAAGCTGGGTTATTTTTCTTTATTCAGTATATACTGACT
This sequence comes from Xiphophorus couchianus, assembly GCF_001444195.1. Taxonomy (NCBI): domain Eukaryota; kingdom Metazoa; phylum Chordata; class Actinopteri; order Cyprinodontiformes; family Poeciliidae; genus Xiphophorus; species Xiphophorus couchianus. Next base: position 11,274,791 of record NC_040247.1, read on the forward strand.
TAATCTTTGTTACATAATACCCTAAACAAGGGAATGTTTTCCATCTCATGGAAAACTTGGCTCTGATGGTGCCCTTTTACCACTGGCTGTCTCTGGATAGTTTGACATTTATGTAATTTCCCAATGATTCATTTCTGCTTGTTGAGATTGCAGTGCACTTTTCACTCGATCATGGCAAAAAGAAAGAGCTGTCAATTTATTAAGCTTTTTTTTTAATTGAATTTCTTAAAGTTTAAGTTAATTTATAAAGGACTTCGTCATGCAATACAAAGTTCTTCAAAAGGTTTTTATTACCCCTAACTGTTCCCTTTATCTCAACTGTTGTGAGCGCCGGTACATTTAGCTGGTCAATCTACCATTTTATTTAGCTGAATGCGAATTCCCCATAACTTGATTGTGCTTTCTGTTTTTAGGCTGAGAAGCATGCTAAAGCAGATTGAGGAGAAGGATGTCGATTTTGAAGAAATCAAACAAAATTTGGATTTCACGGCATCGTTACTGGAGGCAGTATATCTCGATGGACCGAGGTAAGACAATAAATAGAAATTCAAAGAAGATCCCAATATACAGTTAGTCACTCTTTATAGTTTAAAAAGAAAATCTACTCCAACGTTCATGGGACTTACAGATATTTACAATTTTGTGTCCTAATCTGACATTTTACACAGTGGTCATGTAATTTTGAAAAAAAAAAAAAAAGAACAAAATCCTTATTGAAATTACATTTTACAATTTTCAATACTTATTCTCTTGTGACTCTTAATTTCTGAGCCTTTTGAACTTGATGTGCTGAAAGCATCTTCAGTCTATTTGAGGCTATTAAGACAATTAAAATTAAAATTGCAATGGGACACACATTTACAGCATCAACTACAAGCCACTGATCAAGGAGAACAACTAAACTCAGACAGGTTTATGGTGATTTTTCATTTTCTTCAGTGTAAAAAGGGCTAATGTTGTTTTACTTTCCATCTCGGTCTTGTTGTAATAAAACTGGCAAGATTATCTGCAAATGAGTATGTGCTATATTGTTTTACGAAGTCTTTTATTGTAGTTTCTTTTGTATTTACCAGTAAAAAAAACACCACAGAAATACTGTATCTGTGATTCACAAAACTATGGGAGCCTTCAAATCAAAGTAGCACTCATTACGTGAGGTTGTTATGTGTCAATCCTGCCTGCCCGCCGCGGCTGCTCAGCACACTGATCCTTATCAGAGTGTGTAAAGTTTCTTGGAAATGGTTCAAATAAACTGTGTGCAATTAATCGGTAAAATAGGAAAGAAATTATTTGCTCAATGTCTTTTTGAAAATTGCAGTTTAAGATGTAGTCTGATCTGATGTCCCAAGTAGCACTTACAATTATGTAGTAAGGCATAATTTAAAAATACTGTCGTAAAATGCGTCTTCAGTGAAAACTAAAATCTACAAATAAACCTGCAGACTAACTTGATTTACTTTACAGCTGAGGAGACCACAATCCTTATCAATCTTATCTTATCATGGCAAATCAACGGGTTCATGATGCTTGTTAAAAAACAACCCTAATCCTGCATACATAACAGAGCTGGCTCCAGTTAGAATCAAACTATGAAGCTGCTTAGGTGTACCACACCAAGAGGACTCCCCCAATATTTTAACAGCTGCACCAAAGGTCAGGTTTACAAATGTCCAAATAAAAAATCTGTGTCAGCAATATGTTTTTCTCTGCTAAGCCAGTATTAACTCCTGAACATCAGAATCAACAACAGGATTTCTCTAAATAATAATAATCACATTTTCCCTTTTAAACATATTCTAAAAACAGATTACCTCAAATGGTATTTGTATCGACATTTGTGAAGTACAAAGAACAGATTTGGTTTTAAAGTAAGTTATTGTATTATGTTGTTTGCTCATTTTTTACCATTTGTTTACAGTTGTAACTGCAGTGTTTCTAAGGTTAGATGTATGATTCATAAACCTATAAAATCTTGAAAAGTCCAGATAAGAAAGGTTTTACCATGACCTAGGCTCTGGATGTTTCATCAAGTTGCACACCAAGTAAGTTGGAGTGGTTGATATGAGCACTCAAGACTACTTCAGACAATAAATCATCAGTTTGAAAGAAGCATCATGCATCACTTGCAAAGGACTGATAGCTGACAGCTGGTGGAACTGCATGACACCAACAATTTCCCCTGCTTGCTCGAAGGAAAAGGTAGAGACCCCAGGACCCCAGAACCCCTGCTGACAGTGTTGGAAACACGCAGTCTAATCCTTTACCTGTCACCTGGGAGGAGTGAGTGGCTGTCTGTGTGAAATGCAGACAAAAAGAGTGCATAGTTTCCATGAGCCAAGGTTTTACTTGTCATTCAATACGTTGACCTTTGCAATTAGGAATCAGTCCAATGAGAACAGATTGTTCCTTTATTATTTTATGACCATACTTCTGTTTCCATTCAAATAATCAATGTGTGATCTTAGACAATGTCTGGAGTCAGAGGACGATCTTCAGCAGCTGCAGTCAGATGGGGTGCCATCAGAGGTCACTGACTGGCTGGCGTCCACCTTCACCCGGAGGATTCGACGGCCTTTGAGACGTTCAGATGAGAAGCCCAAGTTTCGCAGCATTGTGCATGCAGTGCAGGCAGGCATATTTGTGGAGAGGTATGTTAGTTCAAACTTTCCATTTGGATCTGTGTCACCAATTCAAGGGTATAAGTGGGTGTTTCGCTAACAGCACAACTCCTACAGGAAACCAATAGAACCACTTGCCTGTATTCTTTATGCCATTTAGCTGAAGCTGTAAATTATTTGTTTCCTCTCTCAGTATTCTGACTCGTAATATTCATTAAGTTTATTTTACAACTGCAGATTTAAACTGTGAAACATTAGCCTTCATTTATTTCCTGGAAAACATTCTTACACTGAGGGCAGGGGCTTTAGGGGATTAGTATAAACACCTCCTGAGTCAAGTTTGCTGCACAGTGTCAACATCTGAACTTTAACTGAACTCAACATAAACACTGCATTATTCCAGGATGTTCAAGAGGGCCTACACAGCAACTATGCCAGACCAACCTGAGGCAGTCGTAAACTGCCTTAGGGTAAGTCCACACTAACCTGCTACCTCAGAGTGTGCAGCAGGTTTATTTGATAAATGGCACATTCTTAGAAAAAGGATCAGTGCAGGTATGCTCCAGTGGGGCTGCTACTTTTCTCTCTTTCTCTTCAGGATGTGGACCGTTGGAGCTTTGATGTTTTTGCTCTGAACTCCGCTAGCTCTGATCACGCACTACAAACTCTGTTCTTTGAACTGATCACAAGATATGACCTCAACAGCCGCTTTAAGGTCTGTAACTGTTGCTGTATCGAGCTGACTTTTAGCAAATTTATTTTTAATATGCAAGAAGGAGATTGCACAAAACGTCCCTCAGAGACATGAACTCTCACTTCCAATTGTGTGTACTGTGTAGAAAATAATCAGATAGAAGGATTGTTCCATTTTATGGTACTTGAAAATAATCTTTCTATCATTTGCGGCATTTAACCATTTTACCTAATTCAGGTTGTTTTCTGAGTTTAATCCAGGCACAGATGTTAATTGATTACATAATGCTTTCTCTAGATTCCCATCTCATGCCTGACTGAATTCCTATCTGCCCTGGAAAAAGGATACTGCAAATATAATAATCCATATCACAACCTCGTTCATGCAGCTGATGTGACTCAGACTATGCACTGTCTGCTGCTGCGCTCCGGACTCGTGGTACCGTTCACTCAAAATAATTACTGACTCCACCCACTTTTTTTCAATCATCTGTTTGTGGCTAATAACGGCCACAAAACTCTTCTTTCTGTTTACCTATGTATGTTTAGCAAAATTCTTCATTTTACATTTTGTCTGTGATTCAGAAATAGGAACAAATGACATAACACGCATCAATGAAATTATATTTTTCTATTTTGTTTTTTTCTGCATTCTCACTTATGTCTGAATAACCCTCTGATTTATCCTTTGAGTGTCAGACTCAGTAAATCATCAATGACTTCTGGATCAGCACTGAGTGGCTTAAAGAGAATTTATTTCAAAGAGGTGCTTTCAATAGTCTGATCCTTGACTAAATGTACAACTAAAACACTCAACATTCAAAGAAATCTTTATACAAAAGCACTCCTCAGAGGCAAAATAGGAATCAGGGATTCTTACTGGCAAAATTGTGTCTGATGTTGTGACTGACTTGAATTGAAAAAGATTCATTAATTTTTTCATCCATTAATTAAACAGGATGTGGGGGACTTTGTCCTTTAAAGAGGGACCCAAGATTTTACTTAAAAAATCTAATTTCAACCAGCATATGAATAGAATGCCCCAGAAAGTTTGAGATTCTACATACTTTTCTTTTCCATTTATAAGAAAAATCATAGCAAAGTCTTGGTTATTCTGATGTTTCTTCTTTTTTTTCTTGTCTGCGTAGCTTCTTCTTACATTGTTCAGAACCGAGATGTTGCTTATCCATTAATGGTGTCCCTTTTTTTCACCAAGCACTGGCTGACAGAGCTTGAAGTGATGGCATCCCTGTTTGCTGCAGCCATTCACGACTTTGAACACACTGGAACCACAAATAACTTTCACATCCACACAAGGTCGGCTTTATTTCGTGCTCCATCTATTATAAACCTTGTGTATTGTTTGTAAAGTGCCTGTTGCATAAATGTCACATCCTGTTCTGAAACTTTAAAACAGAGCTAGAGATAGAAATAGATTTAGAAATAGTAAGACAAAACATATACATATAGCTTTTAAGGAATTTGGGGAATGAGATGAGATCTTTCCAAAGCAAACATGGCTTTATGAAGGGAAAAACAGTATTTTTAGATTTTTCCAACACAGTCTCTTTACTTTTTTATGTTTACCCCCATGTCAATCATGCTTCCTTGGCATTAAGTTATCTTTTTGTGATCAGATGTTGAAGACATTAAATTATGATTAACATAATATAGTGCCTTGGAAAACTAATGTTCTTTTTGTCCAATGTAATATTGCTATGTTGTTATATTGCTGTCAGTCAACAGTTACTTTTACCTTTTCTACCCTCAGTATTTCCCCCTTTAAAATAATATTGCTAACAGCAATATTATTATAAAGCAGCTTTTAGGATGCTTCACAATAAAAGTAAAACCTGGCTTTGTTTGCTGAATCTATAGATCTCCAAACATATAGTCCTTCTTTTCCAATCATTTCTTTAAGTGGAAAGTTTTTCAGAGGCTTTAAAATAAAACCTTATAGTAAATGGTTTGTGTCTGTAAAGAGCTTTATCAAGTCCAGAGAATGCTAAAGTGCTTCACATGACAGTTATTCATTCACCCATCCTCAAGGCGGGTGAAGTGTCTTACCCAAAAACATGACAGAGGCGGGTGGAACAGGAATTGTACCAGCAACCCTCTAATTGCGGGGTGAACTCCCAACACCGTCACCTCCATCGTCCTGATTGAAAAATTTCACATAATCTCCTTTAGTTGTAATTTTAAGACCCTAACATGAAGCAGGTAATCAAATAATTTGTTAATTACCTTTATAATAGTGAGTCAATCATGCACATGGCTGACCTTTTTTTCCCCAACATTTCACGCTCTCTTCAGTGTGAAAGTCATCATTATAGTTTTGCAGTCACAGTTTTTTAATTGTTCCCTCAGGCTTTTACTTTTAATCACATTTTCCAAACTCTTCATACCAAACAGTCACTTTACTGTTTGACTGAATCTTTGTTCATTTATGCCTTTTAAAAAAAGGCACAAAAGCCTTGATATCAAAGATTTTCTTTTTATTACCAACTCGTCTTTATTTTTCTGTCTGTGTTCCAGGTCAGAATTTGCTCTGATTTACAACGACAGATCTGTGCAGGAAAGTCATCACCTAAGTGCAGCATTTCACCTGCTGCAGGACGACCAGATGAACATCTTCATTAATTTGACACGAGAAGAGTGGATGTAAGATACATTACATTTATTCTATATTAACATTTATCGACATTCATAGTTAATTTTGAGAGAACACGAAAGATAAAATGTAGGTAGATCATACTGCATAATGAAACAAGCTGTGCATAATGTTTTCTACACTGGTAATCAGAAGAGGGGCTGTGACATGCATACTTTATTGGTTTACTTGCCTAATGAAAAATAAACAATTCTCTACTTACTTTATGATTTATATTAGCTGGCAAGAGACTACTTTAATAAACATGTTAAACATGACACCCCTTTATCATAGTTATAGTATTATCGATTCACCTGACATGTTGGACCTTAAACATCTGAACAAAATGTGCAGCTGTGATCACTGGAGCTGCTTGGAGATTATCTTAAAATCCTCACCTTTAACATGCTTATCTATAATTGTCTTTCTAATCTCCAATGACAAAAATCTCTTTCTTCTCATCTTCAATGTGGTACACACCATGTCACCAAACAGCACAGTGATTATTTGTCATCAGTAAAATTGGCACTGACTGACTGTAAGCTTCAAGAGGCCTATAACACTGGATGAAATACCATAGTTTAACATTTTCTTGTGTTCAAATTATTTTCAGTCTTTTCTAGAGGTACCATTATTTTTGTCCAGGTTCATTTCATTAGTTTATTGTTTTCTAATTATTCAGTTTAACTCCAATTCGAAAGCAGTGCCTGAATTTTCCTTGGTTTATTTTCTGTAATTTTTTATTTATTATTATTTTTTGCTGAGAAATGTGTCTATCAACAAAAGCAGCAGTGAAATGATTCCTGTAACAACATAGGCTGAGAAGCTACAGAGAGAGGAAGAAGCTATCACCCCAAAGGCAACATGAACAGTAAACAGTAACAGACCCTATCGTCTAAAAAAACTAAAATAGAAGTGTTTAACCATAATGATCATTGTTACATTTGGAGAAAAAAGGGGAAGTTTCTGAGTGTGAGAACTCCAGGGGCATGCTGTTTTATTGCAAAACACTTCCCAAGATGATTGAGATAATGAATAGGAAACATTATAGAGAAATGTTGAACCAACATCACAAGATTTCAGCCACAGCTAGGTCTCCCTAATGGATAAAGATCTTATTAATTAAACTGACAAATTGATTACAAAGTGGGTCTAGGACAAAAAGTCCTGATCTCAGTCCCACAGAAGGTTTCTTGGCAGAGCTAAAGTAGTGTGTCTAAGAAAGATGACCCACAATTCTCAGTAAATCACGTTACATTCCCCTTAAATTTCCTAAGAGTCTGTAAAGGATAATTTTACTTATAATGACGAGCTGTTCACTAACAACTAAGTCTGCAGCTACATCTGTCAGACACTATAATGATATTGCAATGCTGAGTTTCCATTACAATAAAAACTGATGGCTGACTTTAAGGTAAAACTGATGCCTCCTAAACGTCATCAGTGTAGTTTGTGTTTGGAAATCATTTACAATATCCGCACCGTCTGCGCTAATGGAGTCATTTGCTTCATACTTCACACACCCGGTGCGACTGTAATATTCACTGTGGAGCTGTGCAGGGATAAACACAGCAGCATGCCGCAACAGGCTCCTTTTGCAGTTAGTGTTGCTATGAGAACAAGAAAATCCATCAGTAAAGTTAAAAAGGTTACAACCTCACAGAATCCTCCCGACGGCCACTTTTACTTTATATGGTTCCGTCACATCATTCAAGGCCGGCCAGTAAACTGCGAGTCTTTGTATGTCTGTGTGTGTGTTTACAGGGAGATGCGATCACTTGTTATAGAGATGGTTTTGGCCACTGACATGTCCTCCCACCTATTTCAAGTAAAAGCAATGAAATCCTGTCTACAACAACAAGAGCGGTAGGTGCAAAACCCAGAATTTATGTATTGGCTCTTTAGAGGCGTTTGAAATGTTTCAAACTAAAATCTGGATGAAGGAAATGTGTGTCTTATACTTAGTGAACTGTGTCAGAACTGCTTTTCTGCTTTGTCTGCAGGCAAAATAAACAAAGTATTATGCTTTTTCCATCAGGATGGATAAGCCCAAAGCGTTGTCTTTGTTACTCCACACGGCTGACATCAGCCATCCATCCAAGCCCTGGGCCCTGCACTCTCGCTGGACCAAAGCCTTAATGGAGGAGTTTTTCAGGCAGGTAGGCATCTGAATAAATGTCCTCTGATCTGACACAGGCCATTTTTTATTATGTTTTTTTTTTTTTTTTTACTTTTACTCCTCCTAAATTAAATGATCACAATTAGATTTTGGCACAAGTAATTTGATTCTGTAGGGATTCCTAGAAAGCTGTCATGTTCATCCTGAATAAAGTGAAAGTTCAAAGTTGTGGAAATATCATTCAAACTTTTTTCACTAGTTCACATGACCAATCTAGATCCATCTAGATCTACAAGTAAAAAGGGCAGTAAAATTTCCTGCTATTAAAAAAAATGTCCTCTGAAAACTCACCAACTGATGCACAAACTGCCTCTGATAACTATAACTGTATAAACATTTTCCACTATCTCTCCAATTGCTTCCTGTTTTGACTGATGTCCACCATATATTGCTAAAGAGGCTAAACTGTGATATAGAACTTTTAGTTTTGGAAATATAAAACATGTTTGAATTCTTTATTTCAATCTTTTATTTCTCCATCTCATTACAATCTGTGTTTTTCCCCAAAGAGTTAGCATGTGAATAAAATCAAAAAGTCCTGTGGCGCCTGCAGTGCTGCAAAAAATATTTGCAGCTTTACAGATTTATTGTTTTTTAGACACATCTGTTAAAAATAAGTTTTTCACCAATGGTTGATATGTTATTAGAGGGAAAATATGCAGTCTAACCTGGTTCTTGTGGTGTCACTTCAGTACTTACCTGAGACAATAAACTTTGCAAAAAGATCCGAAAAATGCCCATTATAGATAAAAAGTAGAGAATTCACCTCTGACTTCTACGCATCAGTTTTCACAAATGGGTTGGCACATTAAAATAACAATGTAAGAATGTTTCCTTTGACTGCTTGGTTCTCATTACGGGTTATGTTCTGTTTTGCCATGGTTTTGTGGTAAATACCTCGGCAAAGTTTGCAAAATATTCTAAAAGCTTAAAAGATATTATTTTTACAAAACAAAAATCTCTGAATAGCTTTATAGGTATGAATTATACTTCTGGAAGAGTTAAATTTCTGTAATGTTAGTGGCTTTTCTGAACTGTGAAAATGAGTTTCCTTATTTCACAGTATTTAGCTCCGAAAAACCTTCAGGATTCATGTTGAGTTTATGTTTTGTTGACTTTAAAGTCTGGTAGTCATTGGGGTTTATTTAAGAATTTCCTTTGGTATGGTTTGAGGCAACATTATTGCAGGAAATGACAAAAATAGACTAGAGCACTAGGGTACAACTGGGCCATTAAAACTTTACACAGTTGAGATGCACTCTACTTGAGTTTAACATATTAAATGTTTACAATAATTTAAATGCTTTTCATCACTATATTTATGGCACTTGTCTTAACTACAGTGTAATTGTTCACCTTATGTAAATACAAGAAAGTCAGTCTTTATAAATGTGTGCATCTAGAAATGAGTGACAGTTTACAAACACTGTAATCTGAAAAGCAAAACATGTTTTGCTTAAAAGCTACCTGAACTTGAATCTGATGTGAGACTTGTAATTATTTTAACAATGTTTTTTTTTTTTTCATGACAGATGTTGGGCAGATTTTCTGTCTCTGTGACAACAAGATGTGGAAACTCTGAATAGGCTCTTTTGTACCTTTAAAAACACAGAGCCACCTGCTCACAAAACGCTCTGTCTAAAAGTTTCAGTTGGTGTTTGTTGGAATAAGCTAACCTTAGACAGTTATTTTCAGGTCATGTGTGGGATGCCATTGAATCTTCTCTTGTTCTCTCTATCTTTGTGAGGGCGATAGAGAGGCGGAGCTCGGCCTTCCCTTCTCTCCACTGTGTGATCGAAAAAGTACCTTAGTAGCTGAGTCCCAGATAGGTATGTCTCAATTATGTTCCTTTCTTTTAAGCAGGATATAGTTGTTGTCTACAATGCCTTTGTGGAAGAACAAACACATGTTATTTGTCAGGTTTTACGTTTGTCAATATTTTTCAAAATTGAAGAAACCTGCAGCCTCATAATACTTTCTTGTAATGTAAGCATTATTGCATTAAGTGAGGTCCAAACATTTACTTTGAACTTCTGAAATGTTTATTTTTACTGATGCAAAAGGTACTTTATGAACACATTAGCTCTCATCACCTTCATAAAGGTGATGAGACCTCTTGAACCTTTTTCAAATATTTTCACATTATTGCCAAAACTTTTCAAATACTTGCTTTAATAATTTGCCTAAAGAGTAAATAATCAACCTGTTTGTGATTTAACCATTATAAAACCAGCTGTTCTGTGTGTGGCTCAGAGGTTTCTTGGCAGACATTAGTGAACAAACAGCATCATGAAGACTGTGGCAAAGCCTGAAAAGTGGCATTTACTGTGAATTTTTTTTTAATTATTTGCAAAAATTTGGAAAACCGTGTAACATTTCCCTTCCACTTCTGAATTAAGTACTACTATGTGTTGGTGTGCCACTCATAATCCCAGTAGTTCAAAATACATTCATTATAATGTGATATACTTTAGGTACCCCAGTAACTACATGCTGACATTTGTTCTTGCAGGTTTCATTGACTTCATTGTGTATCCTACATTTTCCCTGTTGACGGACATGGCAGAGAAAATTGTTATTCCTTTGGTGGAGGAAAACCCAGGTCCTCCAGATCCCTGCAACAGACACAGGTACTGTAGGAATAAAATCTGTAAAGTAAATAATCTGGTGGAAGAAAGGGGAGGGGTGGAAATATTAAACCTAAAATAAACTTAACATGTAGTAATAGAGATTAAAGTAAACAAGCCAAAATGTTGTAAAACCTACAGAATAATGTATAACAAAACAGAATTACATATAACTAAAACAAGGCATATTTAAACTTTTTCTCAGTAAATGTAATTAAAATGGGGCTACTGATGTGAAATTGACTTTAGGTGTAGGCAACAATCTAATTAATCAGTTATTAATCCAATACAATCAATTAAACCTTCAAATAAAAGGACTTGACATTGGTTAAAGTCAAGGCTTTGATGTTCCATGTCCTTTTGAGCTTCTTTTCCCTCTCATGTTTAACTGCTCTTTACATGCTACAATAATATAACCTGAGGATGAAGTAAACTGTAAAAAATTATGTATGAAGTTACATTTGATTCTTAAGTTGGATCAAGAATTAACATCTTTCCAGAGTTGTTATACCTGAAACATGAAGGATTTAAATTCATTTTAAACAGGCCTGGGTTAATACCTAGAAACCACAAGAAGCAAGCATTAGGGAGAGACAAAAGATATTAACAAAACCTAAATACTTCTTTTACACTTACTAATCTTGTGAGATACATAACTAAAGACTTTAAAAGTTTATTTATCTTGAGATATGGTCTTTGACTTGTTTTGTATCTATTATATAAATACAACCTTAGCTTGAATTTTAAGTGAACCAGCACTGATTTGCAAACATTTTTTGACATACTGTAGCTACTTGGTCATAAAATTAAGGAGATCTGTGATTATTATTAGAGCCAGAGTGCTTTTCTGATAAAACTAGTTACAGGCAACAAGCAAAGAGGTGAGACTCTGGTCTCTTTCTCAGCAGAAATAACTTAGACACTTAGACTGTAGTCTCCTTAACAATAACATTATCTGCACTGTTGACAAAATATAGCCGATACAAGACTGAGAACGACAGTTGCTGACAAAGAGAAGTCCGAACTGAGCGAGACACATCAGACAATCTTACCCCACATTTACATTCTCTGAAATAAAGATGTGACAGTATGTAAATTAGTTTTTGTTTAGCTGCTGTTCGACAGAATTGAATGTAAAGAGGGTATCAATGCACAGAAATGAGGCCATCAATAAACAAAACAAAAAAAGAAACTGACCCACAATTTGTTCTTGAGTGGACTTAATTGTCTGTGTATTTTTTAAAAGAATAATAAGGATAAATTAAGACATGAAAATACTTATGTTCATTGTAAAAATTTAAAAAAAGATAAACATATGTTATCTTTTGGCCTAGCAAGATCAAATTGCACAAGAAACTGTGAATACTTACACACCAAATTTACGCTCATTTAAGAAAAAAGACAAAAGTTATACATTTTGAGATACTCAAAATTCAAGAATTATGTGAAAACATAATTATAAAAGCAACAATTTACTTAAAGAAAAGTCCATGATTTAGTGGTATGTAGCATATTTAAAGATTCTCCTCTTTTTGTTCAGTGGGAAAACAATGTCTGATTGATCTGTTCCTGGTGGGTCACATAAACGTCTGGACTGCTTTAGTGTTCAGGATTCATTTGAATGTCAGCATGAAAATCAATACAAGCATAAATGACAATTGTTATTTGCTCGCAGTAATCTCTGGAAGGAAAGCTCCAGGGGTCTGCAGTGGAGTCTGGCACACATCACAGCTGAGCTGGTGAGCTTTCGCTCGACTTGGACTCGACACACAGAAGACAACAAGCTCAAATGGAAAGAGAGTGGCTCAAATGGTAGGTTTCTGTGTATGGCTGCTTTCTCTAAAAGCACATACTTCACAAAAAGAAAAAAAGTATAGGCACTTTTGTTAAACTGTTAAAGCAAATCAACTCTGGCATGTTTTCTTCTGATGTAAAGAAATAATTCATGGTATCCAAAATACAATTTTGAAAACTTCTGCTGCAGTCTAATAGATGATTTGTTGTAAAAATATCCCGCATTCTGGCAAAGTTGAAGCATCTTGGCTCCATCCCTTTGATTTGATTTGTTATCTTAATTCATTTCAGAGTGATCTCATGCTGAGAGTAGCAGATAGGGATACTTTGTTTTTCTTTCAGCTTATCAAAATTTTCCAATGCCTTTTCCAACCTTTAATTTCCTCCAGGATTTTCTGACTCCAGCGTTACAAAAGAACAACGATCCATGGAGGAGGAGAGGTCAGAAAAATCTCTACAAGACAGCAGTGAAAATACAGAACAGTAGAAGGGACTTTCTTATGATTTGGGCTTGTTACCGAGAATTTCTACATTGTTAAACTGAGGCTGGGAATCACTTTTTGTAACAAAACCACACATTTTTTTTTGTTATAATGTGTGACAGAGAAGGAGGTATGATTAGACTTAAGATCATCTTCCAAAGGTAAGATGATGTGCAATACATACTATGTCATTATGTCTTATTTTAAGAGTAAGTAGTACACCACAGTAATTTAAATGGAAAGTCGACATGCTGGTCATGTCATTTAGTTGTCAGACGTTTTAATTTAAATTTCCACTTAAACACAACAGAAACTTTTTCCAGTTGTAGTTATAGAACTACACAGACATATTTATCCTGCATTAAACTCTAAACATACAACATTTTGACTTATGTGACTTATTTAAGATTTTGTACGGGGGCTGAGTGCAGTATTTTTACTTATTTTGCAAAAGTTTCCAGATTTATAATGCATGGTTTTAAATTCTGGCCTTTTACTTTTTATATATTTCTAGCATTTAAATTGGTGGTTTGCAAATATTTGTCTGAGGTAATCATGTGGAGGTATTTGGTGCAAAGTATTTGTACCTTGTAACTGTGAAGTCACATAGAACTGGGTTTGAATAATTCTATTAGTGTAGGACAATTTAGTCCAGGTTTGAAGAGTCAAAACTTTGTAGTTTTGACACTTCAAAGTTTTGACTTTGTAGTTAAAACAGTGTTTTTAAATACACTCAATGTATAATCAGGTGGAATCACCATTTAGCCATTTCCCAAGGCGGACTAAAACCAGAAGCCACCTTCAACTTCGCATGACTCTGTATGGTTCCGAGAGGCCTCTCTGTTCTGTTAAATAAACATCTAATAAATATTTATCCATAAAACTCCTGCATAAACTCCTAAAGAGTTTATGCAATGTTTGGTGATTTAATATGTGCTGAAAGGCCGATGAATGGCTGCAAGATGCCAACAATACTCTCAGTCCCCACAATCTTAAGCAAGGTGTTTTTACAGTTTGTTAATACTGAGTCCAACAACGCCTCCTGCTGTATGGGCATATTAATTACCCACAAGTCACATATATTTGCTCCACTATCAACATTACAAATGTAGCAAAATTGACTTTCACTTCAGAATTTAAAGGGGCAGCTGGTGTTTTTTAATAAGCTAAACACCTTTTCTGATTCAAAGTTTACAGATCCATTCTGGTTCAGTGGTTTACATGATTGTCAAATAGAAAGAGATTTATTTTCTAGATTTGCTAAAAACTCACAGGCTTGCTGTTAAAGCCAGGGCTCTGGGTGGGCCATTCCAAAAATAAGTTACTTTGGCTGATTTGTAAAGATAATTTTTTAACTTAAATCTGACGGGGGAATATATATACATTCTAATCCTGCCCCAGGAGTCTCTATTAGTGGCTTCATCTGGGAGAGAAACAAAGCTAAACTGAGCCAGTTGTTAAACTTAGGGGATGGAAATCAGATACTTATAGTTAGTGGCTGCAATTGGTTTTTCACTGGGCTTTCCCAAAGGATTGGCAAGGGTAAACACAGGACGACAGGCAATATTTTTTTCAGAGAGAAATTTAAGCAATTGGCAACCATAGCTCTGCTGCTTTGGCTGCTCCATAAAAGTGCCATAGCTATTCGGAAATGTTGAGCAAGTTGCAACTTCTATGAAGAGCAAAAACAAAAAAAACAAAAAAACAATTCAGTCATAGTTCTAGATAATCCATAACTGGGGAGTAGTAGCAGAATGCAGTTTAAATAAAATTAATTTTCAGCCTTTGGAGTTAGACAAGAGTTTTACATAGAACAGAAATAACTTTTATTGCCCCTCAGTGGGGAAAATTAAGGTACACCAGCAACAAAATGACAGAAAAGCTGAAGCATGCAGATTCACACCAAGCTAGAAAATATGAAAACTGAGAGTAAGAAAAGAAAAAGACTATATTAAATAACAGTGATTTAAAGAAATATGAGTATGATAATAAAAAAGTGAATGTATGTTTGTTTATAAATGAGATTGTAATAATTTTGTTTTCATGTTTATTTTTACTGGATGTGCAACACAAACACTAAATCCTTGTTGGACATTTCTGCAAATTCACCTCCAACCACCACCCATCCAACTTGGTGCATGCTGCATATTCAAGAGGCACCAAGGATCATAATTGAAGCCTTTTGGCGACATCTAGGTGTCTGAGATATGCCGCGGCTATCTCTGTAAGGCCTTAGGGTAGTTTGCCTTCTCTATAAAGAAAGTCAGGTGTCATGACTTTCTTTATGAACTCATGAACAGACCAATGCTATCCTTACAGTAAACCAAAGAGGTGGCAGCATGATGCTATGGGGATGCTTTGCAGCAGCAGGAACTGGCAGATAAGTCTGAAATAATTTACAGAGACAACCTGGATGAAAACCTGCTCCAGAGCAATCTTGATCTCAGGCTGGGATGACGGTTCATTTTTCTGCAGAACAACGATCTAAAGCACATAGCCAAGATCCCAAAGGCTTTAGAACCTCACTGAATAGTTCTGAACAGCCAGACTTGAATCCTATTGAACGTCTCTGACAATGATTGCAACCTGACGGAGCTACAGAACAGAATGAGTGAAGCTGCCTGAAGATTGGTGAACTAAGCTGGTGGCATCAAATTCAAAAAGGCTTGAGGCTGTAATTGCTGCCAAAGGTGGATCAAGAAAATATTAAGCCAAATCTGTGAATACTTGGTTTTCTATTTTTAAGAAATTTTCAAGATCAGTCAAAAAAAAAAAAATCACTTTTTGATAATGCAGTGTTTGTGTGTGAAATTTTGAGGAAATAAATTAATCCAATTTGGACAAAGGCAGAAACACAAGCTGTGTAAAATGTTAGGTACTGTGATTACTTTCCAGATGCATTGTAGTTATTGTAAAGCTAAATAAATTCAGGCAAGAATTTAAAATCATTACAATGAAGCTTTCGGTCTTCTGTTCTGGGCAGGAACTAGTGACACCAAAACACAATTTACTAGAAATGTGACCATTTTGAAATTCTGACATTTTCTACTCCTCCAGCAGGAGGAGGCATAGAGCAAGAACATATTTTGCTCTAACCCTGCCACAACTGAGTATTAAACTTCAGGTCGTTTTCAACAGAGGTTAAGCTAAAGGCATTACGATGTAAATGGTTTCTAATATGTAAGTACTTTTTATTATTTTAAATGTAGTACATTTATTGTAAGATGACCATTGCCTCATGCCTCATTTCCATGCTTATAACAAACATTTTCTGGTGTTCATGATTTACTTATAAAAGTGCAAACTGTTTGGTCCAGTTTACTCAACGTTGTAAGTTATGCATACATCTAAATGACATAATTTTGTAATTTTTGCAACATATTTTAATCACAACTTTTTTTCTGAATAGATCTGAAAAAAAAACTATATGAAGATATGATGATGTACTTTACCTACAAGTGCTCTAAAAATAACATTTATTTTTGTCTGTAGGGGTATCACTTGTAACTTAAATTGCTGCAGTGTCACAAAATGCATTTGTTGAATCCTGCCTTCTTCATAAAAAATGCATGTGGTTTTATACTCTTGGTCTAAGTATATTGAATTATTTAAGCTAAAAGGTCTATTTTTAGGGTTAAGTCAAACTCTACCCAAAATAAACCCACGACAAATGGTGCAGTGGTAAGTTTAGCCTTGCTCTTATTTTTGACAATTTAGGAGACATTTGAAGAAACTGTGCTTATGTCACACATCCTGACTGACAGCGACTCTCAAACAAGGTGTCAGCCTTAACCTGCAAGAATTTAGAAAGTGTCCCTGGATACGAGTCAAAGAAACATAACCCATCACCAACTTAAACATTTTATTGTATCAAACAAATGTAGATTACACACGCAAATCAGCTATCCATTCAATTAAAACAGAAACAAAAACTTCCAAATATAATTAATTTAAAGTACACTGTTACCATTCAAAACACAAACATTACAAGGTTCATAAATAAAGGGGGAGAGAAAATCAAAGCTTTTACAGGAATGTTTTACAGTCTTTGTTTGTTGTTGAGAAAATTGCGAGTGCTGCAACTGTTAACTAAAGATGTTCTGTTTCTTTCAGACATGGTAAATATGAGGGGAAGGTTATGGAGGGATTGTCACATAATCTACATGATAATGCCACTGCAGTGAAACAAATACCTCAGAATGTGATGAGAACAATTCAAAAAGTGGTGATCGCTTCATAATTTCTTTAGCACATACAAAACTAGAAGAATATTTTACAGAGAACGCAGCAATTACAATGTGTCCATATTTAAATATTTAGATTGTTGTATAAAATACAGCAATGTATAGTAAATGCCTCAAATTCAGACCTAAAAATATCATCACTTTACATTCAGTGCCATGCATTTAGATGTTTATTATGGCCTGGGTTCAGATTCACAATAAGCAATCATATGTTAAGAATGATGGTGCAGTTTGCTCAGTGGAGATGAGATTCCCTTGCTAATCCAAAATATGTAAATTAATCTGCAGATTTATCCCAATGTAATGGACCACACATTTACAACCTGGTGTTTGAACAGCTTTCCATATGAAGGAGCAACATATAACTCTGTCCATGCAGTGAAATAATATACTCATTAAAAAGTCACACTGTTCGAAAAGTAGAATACTCAAATGATTAATTTTCCACACTTGACTGCTGTCTGTTAAAGAGTGTGCTGGAGCTTATTACAGCAGTCACTAGGCAGGTCTGAGATAAACTCTGAACAAGTTTCCAGCCCTTCACAGAGTCACCACAGACACAAAAATACATGCACAAACTCAAGTGTTCAATTTGAAATAAATCATTTGAGAGAAGTATCCATTTTGATTTTGGGACAAAATCTCCAAAACTCTCCTCATGATGTTGATTTATTGCCACACCAACCAGATGTCTTTTGCATGGCCAATTTTTAATTAATCACTACAACTTGGAAAACATTATAATTTATAATAATTTTTGTTGTTCTAATCAGTTTTTTGAGAATCTACCAAGATGTTGAGAGAAAGCTGCTGCAGTGGGTCACTGTGTGTGTCAAGAGGCCTGCTATACACACACCGCAGCTTAAACATTTGACATTAAATTGCAGGACAAGTAAAACAAAGTAGTGACTCTCTGGAGTAGAAGAACAGCTTTTTTTGTTGTGCACAGAAATTACTAGAACCACATTAAATGATGAATCAATAAGCAATCAAAATGGAATGAACAGCACTTCAGCAGGGAGCAAAAATGTAAACATTAAGTTTATTAAAACTGTTTCTGTATGGTCAGATTCATCTTCAGAAGGAAATGATGAAGCTATGTATGTGTGAGGTGAAGTGTTTTCTGAACCTACATATTAGAGCAGCGTTTTCAGACTGTCCAGCTAAAACTGCGATTTGGACAAAATTACGAAAGGTAAGAATCATAAGAAGAAGAAAAAATTGTGATTTGTTATTGAGTGTCAAACTGATTAAGTGTAGTGTGTTAGTTTACTAAGTTTACAAACATTTACATCTATTGAACTGGCTCTAATTATCAGCGTATTAAGTTGGTTGATATTAGGACAAAAAAAAATCCTGATCAGGATTTTGATACAGTACTGTAAGTAAACATTTTTAGTATGTTATGCTGTGAGGTGGTAGCAATGTTTAGGAAAATGTTAGAATTGATTTTTTTCATCTTAAAATATGCCAGCTTTCCTAGTTTAAAGCAACTACAGGCTAATTATGGAAAAATAAAATCTAAGTAGCTGCTGGAAAAACTAAGTAGTACGGTTGAATGCTAATACCGGTCACAGGAAATGTTTTCATCAATTCTACTAAGTTGTAAATTTTTCTTTCTTAAGTATTATTAATCATGCCAAACAATCGCTGCAGTAACAAGTAAAAACTGCTCGAAACAATGTTGAAAAAAAAAAAAAACACTGGCTTTGTGATGATACTTTTTATATAGGTGCATGTTTGGTAAAAAAAAAACAAAAAAAACAAAAGTGATTACATAACTGTAATAATGGTGGAAAAAAAGGAATTTTTAAAAGTCAATTTATTTATTTTTGGCCACTTTTTGAACTCATTAATAATTAATCAGTTGTCATAGCTCAGCAAGTTATGCATTGCTCATATGTTTTAGGTGATGCATGTTATGTAAATATACATTATAATATGAATTTCACTCAACACACTGCTCACTCAGTTAGGGACTAGTTATTCTAATTACAATTTAAACATCATTAGCCCCATTTGTTTATGATGTGCTGATCCATTTTATCGATCCAACGTGAAATAGGAAACTAATAACACAAACTAAAACATCCCTAAAAGAAAGTCTTATGCTATTTTTGTTTGTTTGTTTTGATCAATAAGAGGCAATATCATGTATGAAGCACGGTTATGAATGTGTTACTGAGGCATGAATCTCAGACTTATACACACAATTGGCTAGCTTCAGAGCAGTACAATAAAAACTGTTAAAAATGTGGTTTAATTTTTCACAAATAGATAAAGAAAGATTTTGTCTTATTCTTGAGGTGGTAACTAAAGCCTGGCTGCAGAGGTATAGTGATGCCCTGATGTTCCTCAATCTGCATGGACAATCTTTTGTCACTGTGTTGGGCAGACTGGACAACATTTGGCTGCACAGACGTCTTTATTTCTTTGTCTCTAGGCTGACTTTCTTCGTCTTCTTCCCTGATGGCTGATTTGCACTGGATGCTCCTGCCTTTGTGTCTGAAAATGCAGACAAACAATAAATACCAAGCGTTGAGAAACAGAGGCGCACTTTCGATTCAATATTCTTTAGAGAAATTTCATGAAAAGTGAATAAATATTTGGTAACATATATTATCATTCTTTTGAGAGTGTATCTTACCTCATTTAATTTTTTGTATAAGTATATGTAGTTATTGCATTCTTTGTCAATTCCATAAAATCAGATATATTTGGAATACAGTTAAGAGTCTCACTGATAATAATATTTTCCCACTGAAGAATATTCATGCTCAACATTAACTCATTGTAAAACCACAAGTCTTGTATGCCCTTATTGTCTTTTTTGTTTTGGACTTTTTTTAATAACAAGGGAACAAGCTTGTTTTGTTTTTACATTGCCTTCAGGGTCTTGCCTTATTCAAAAGGCAGCTGAAAAGTTCCCATTTTCCCAGGGAATTTTAATGTGTGAAAAACAAAAATATGAAGAATATATTTTCAAAAAAAACAAAAAACAGAAGTTAGCATTTGCTTATTTTCTGGTTGGGTTGACAGAGTGTTATTTCCTTGCTATTTCATGAAGATGTTTGCAGATTGTACTGTGTAAAGAGCCTATTAATGCATGTTGATTTGCAAATCCTGCATCCAGTCAAGTATCACACAAAATCTTTGTTTTTTTCCAGTGATAGTTTTCCAGATTGGTTTCATAAGCCATCTGCTGCATAAGGTAACAATTATTTCAATCTGCAGAGTGTTTAAGCCCTGCTTAGGATCCTGTAAAATAGCTAGTAACATACTAGCTGGCATATTATTTTAAAATAGTAAACAAAAGATTTTTACCAGCGGCAAGGACAAATATTTTTTTTAGATTTGGTTTAAACACTTTAGAGTTTAGCATCTACATTCAACCTTGGTATTCAACTACATGCCTCCAGCAGCTGAGTGACTGTCTTCCTGGATATTTCACACATGAAGTCAAGGCCACTTCACAGTTGTTTATTGACAAGCCATGATTACTTGACACTGACCAAATCTTGTTTACCTTGCATAAATAAGCCCTGTGTACTTGGTAAATGGACAGTGAAAGTGTCCCTTCATGAAACAGAAACAGATGTGGGAGGAAAAGATTTGCGTCTTAGCGAGGTTGATCTTTGTTTACCTGTAAGTGCATTTTCTTTCTGGGACGAGGGATCTGCTACGGTGGCCACACAATCGTTTTTCTCCTTGGAGAGGGGGCACTCAAGTTCACCGCCAGCATCTAATAGGCTCTCTCTGGAGAACTCTGCAGGGAGCAGAGAGGCAGATAAATGTTGACCAGAGAGAAACTACAGTCAGAGACAAAACTCAGCATGCTAAAGATGAAACGACATCCTGCAGCAGTAGTTTTCAAGTGATGAACAGAGCTGCTCCAACTTTCATCAGTCAATGCCACCTGACATTTACAGTTGAAGGTTATTTACCCCTTGCAACAAATTTAAACCACTGATCTTTGACTGAATCCATACTCGACAGAACTGGTGTTAATGGTCATTGATTAGCTTTCCCCAGCTTCCGCTTTGCTTCTTTCATCCAGACTGAGAACTTCATCTAAGCCTCCATTGGTGAAAGTTTCAAATAAAGGACAATCATCTTGTAATCTTGAAAGGGCTTTCCATGTTGTATGCCACACTGTGGGCTGATATAAAATTTAAACCACTACACAGTGCTACTGCTTCAGAAAAATAAGCCCAGTACACTCAGAATGCATTAGTCGAGGGCAATTACAAGTGTTGCTACTGTGTGCTGTTAGCTCTACCTGCCCTTACATTGAATTAGTTGTGCCAGGCAAGGCTATTTCTGTCAGAGAAAGTTAAATAGTTTAGCTCAGACAGTCAGCATCTGCAAAAAAAGGATGTTTTTGCATGTAGTGGGTTTAACAAAAACATTTGCAATGTTATAGCTTGAAGAAAAGAAATCAGTGTCAATAAGTAAATAACGACTTAACCTTTTAGTGTACAGTCGAAGAACCCCCCAATGACTGTTTATAACGTAGATTTTAAGAACTACATACATAACCAATTTATACTAATGCACTCCTTGAAAGCAAACAGTAAAATCACTTTTTATGGTTTCTAACTTACCTTCCATTTGGCAGCGCAGCTTTTCAAAGGCCTCTGCAGTGGCTTCGTCATCATGTGGGAGCTCCTCACCAGTGGGAACAGAGTCGGGACTGGGCCGGTCAGACAAGCAGCTCTCTGAGGAGCACTCGTCTCCAGCTCCCTGCTGCTGCCTGTACAGGTGATGTTCTACAAGAAACTGCAGCTCTGTGAGGAGGGACGTCAAGAAAGACATTAGGGGACGAAAAGAATGGTTGATGGTGACCAAACAAGTTTAAGGATGAAGAGTTTGTTGGAGGACAAAGAAATTCAGCTAAATACATTTAGCAGCTTAAAAGGTTTTCTATTAAATTAACCACCTGCACTATTAAGAAGAGAAAAAAAAACTTTACACCGATTTAACATGTTCAAAACTAAACCACCAAAACTTTCTGACCATCAGAAATTACCTCTAACAAATTGTTAAATAAAAATACATAAACATTGAAAAATATGTTTCCAAATGTTTATTCTTCAATCTAATGAAAAATTCTGTCACTTTGACTACATATGATCCTGCCTCCCTCAGAACTGTGCACTTAAAATAGCCTCTTTATTGATGTGTTGTAAAAATAAATCGACTTGCTCATTTTCCTTGGCATACGTTTTCTCCACTGTTAGCATTGTATAAAAGTTCCAAAAACCAATACAATTGTTCTAATATAGGCCAACTTTATAACCAAAAACATAGAGCCTGGAGGGGAGATCCAGTCTAAAAATCGGATAATGAGTCCTCGGCGAAGGAAGAGCCACACTGACAGACTAAGTTAGAAATTGGACCCTAAAGATAGAAAGAACTTCCCTCATTAACTAGCCAACTCTATGCAGATTATACTGTGCTGACAATAGTTACTGGAAGTAGTTTAAACCTAAAAAGTGGAAATGGGATGCAACAATGGTTCTGGTCATATTACTTAGTGTTTTCATTAAACAAAATGATAATATAATAATAATGTATATTCAAAACAAAAATCTAATTCTGGGAGAGGAATTTATTTAAAGTTCATCTGCTAACACATCTGGATTAGACAAGGCAAGTTTATTTTCATAGCACATTTCATCAACAAGATAATTAAAGGTGTTTTACATTACATCATAAGGGAACATTACTTTTCTTATGTCTCTTTCACTGCAAAGAAAAGTTTACTGTTTAGCAGAATTGAATATATTTTTCCATTTCAATCTTACAGCTTCGGATAAAAACTTCTTCCACAGATTTTACACAGAAACCCATTCCTCCTCTTTAATCTCCAAATATAAAGTTTATTTTTACCATAATAAAGGGAATTAAGGTGTGTCCTACTACTCAAAAGCTTCCTTGAACTCAACCAAATATAATTTCCATCCTTCCATCTTTGAATTACTATTTAAATGTGTTCTACATCAGCAAAACAGTTACAGGTGAAAAGAGATTCTTGACTGTGAAACATTAAAGTAAAAGTTGAGGCCAATACAAAAATTTCAGGTTACTCTAAATACATTTTGTATTTCTCTTTTTCAAAGCTTTAGGCAGGTTACTTTATCAACTCCCTTGTTGCCTTAGTAACAGGTTAGCATGTTCAGAAATTAAATTAAATGTGAAAACTTAAAAGGGATTGATGTTTTACAGAAGCTGCTCTACAATGGGAGCTAAAAACAAAGTACTGTTTTTAACACATTGTCACGGTCACACACACATGCGACAGAGATAATAAGGTTGATAAAACAGTGTACCTTTCATTGTTGGTGTTCCTTTTTGTCCTTTTCTTCGCTGTCGGGGAGAATTCAACAGAGCAGCCTGGAAAATATCAACATTACATATCAGCTAAGCAGAAAGCACAAAGATGGAATAGAGCTGAAACTCAATTTAATGAAAATAACGGTCTAGGGATTTTTTATTTTTTTTATTTTTAATAATCACATTTAAGTGAATCTGTGTTTTAGAGAGCTTGATTGAATTACCTTATACAACTGGTTTGGAAGCCGATCTTCATCTATTTCTGTCACAAAGCAAACAATCACTTTAGTTCTGGATACAGAAATAGAAAAAAAAAACACATAACTGCAACAAAAAAACTGTTTCAGATTTTGTGTTTGTAGATGGAGCACTGCTGTGCATCCAAAGAGAGCAAAGAGGAGAAGATGACCTCTGCCCACATCACACTTTATCTGATACAAGGACTTGATTTTTACCCAGCACTGAGCCTTGCAACGCCACTACACGTCAATTACATCCCTGACCTTCTTTAGACTGATTTTTTTTTTTTTATTTCTGTGGCAACCTGTGACGCGAGCTGCTACTCAAATTTTATGACATTTTCACACTGAGTGAGATTTGGTTCTTAGGCTGGTGCCGGCCTAAGAACCAAATCTATTTCCTGACTGCAGAACTGTTTTGCTGTTAACAGTTTTTCTTAATGTCCAAAGAAACGTTCAACAGCATATAAACTGTAAAACTCACAGAGGCATTTCTGAGTATAGAGAAGCTAGGAAGATGTATTATGTAGGACATGATAGCCTTAGAGCTGACGCGGTAAAACATGTTAAATGAAACAGCTGACTCTGGTACAGTAAAACCTCTGATCAACAGTGAGCATCTTTAACTTACATCAAAATCTATGTTTTACAGCCTTGAAACTTTTTTCTAGGACACCACCTAGTTGCTTGGCAACCCACGCATCCCTCGGCACTGAAAATGATGTTCGTCTGTGTGTGTGTGTGTCTGTGAGTGTGCTTGCATGCCAACTTGCATATAATATTCCTACTTTAAATGTATGCTCTGTTCAAAAGATAGTGCTTTTATTTTAATTCCCTCATTTCTTTCATTTTCTTTATGCACCAAACTCTAATCCAGAAGTGAATAAAGACCTTCAGAAATGCTATTAAATGTTATTTTAATTATATTTGTTATGCATTTTTCTTTCTTTACAAAAATACACCCAATTCAGTCGTGTTTTTAATTGTTTGGAAAAGTTTAATTTTCTCTCAGTTTAATTCATACTTTTGCATAAAGCTTTAGAAAAGCAACATGAATATGGCTCTTTAAACAACAACCAAGCAACATAAAGGACAAAAAAGAAACATTTACTCTTATCCCTTCATTTAAAATTCTCTACATTCTGTATAATAATGAGTTTGCTCTTGTTTCAGGTCCTTATGACAACTGGTTTATAAAGTGTAAAATGGGTCAACCTTGCTTGGAATCTCATTTGAATCTCATATTTTGGAAAAATGTAAATCCAGTTCCCTTTTTTCAGTTGTTTTCAAGTATTTCAAGTAATCACACACCTGCAGAGACCCAAATTAGACATTATTGTGGAAGAAGACAAGCCGCCTTCATCATCAAAACATGAAAATAGACAACATAGTGGGAGCTGGGCAATTAAGAAATTATAATCTGATGCAGATGCATTTACACTGGAACAAAGTCGTCATGGTTCAATTGCTAAAATGGATTAAATGAAATCCTGAAAGCAACAAGAAGCTGTAGTTTGATTTATAACAAAAATTGAAAACAATTTGGGTCAAGAAAAATAAAGTTTGGCAGTAAATTGGTTGATTATTAGATTGTTTCACCTCTGTGTGCGGCCCATCTGTGCTGCAGAATGAGGAAAAAAGCCAGTAAAAAAGCTTTTCTGGTAGTGATGAGTCTATCACTACAACTCCCAGCTGGCCGACTGAAATAAAACAAGATGAAAACAGAGACACTCCTCTGACTCGCAGCCAGTCGTCCTCATCTCTAATGTGTTTAAACTATAAACCACTTTCAGTTCAAGGTTGCTCAGGAGAATTTGAGAAAATACTGACAACCAATTGCATTGTCTGACAAATGATTGGAAATTCATGCTGCAGTGAATTATTGATATATTTGAAAGATTAAATAAAAATAAGTGTCTCATGTGTAATCCTGCTTCTCCTTTAGAGTATGAAAGGAAGAGCCTGTTTTGTCTATTTTTGCACATTTAAACAGAAGTGGCTTCTTTCTTTTCATGCTGAAGCTGCATCAAGCCTCCTTTGCTTTTTCTCTTTGTCTTTCAACAAAAGAACCACCAAAAGTACTTCTGAAGCAGATATAAGCTCACAACAGAATTAATGATAGCAATGAGGTTATGAAGAAAATAGAAACATGTTGTATCTCATGTCTGCATGCTTTCTTTCATATACGAATCAGCCAAAACTAGAAGAAAACTGTGGGAAGGTTGTGGACTGATGCACAAGACATTTTATTTATTGTATCTATTCCAACAAATCCTAAACAGGACACAAAATCTTATATCTGAGTGTCCTCTCTCTCATTAATGCTAATAATTGAATAATAAGCATACTGTATATACCGTAGCAATACATGTGTTAATGTTTTTAATTTTGATAGAAAACACACAAACCACTATTAAAAGATTTTAAAACTGCTGACAAGTCAAATTCTCATACTTTTTCTTTGTCTTGTGATTCAGTCTTCACCTAACTAGCAAAATAGAGACAGTTTAGCTAAGTTTACCAATCCTTAGATTACACAAATAACATTTGCAATTTGGACAAGTGTGAATCTGTGGCAAAGAAAATTTGACTGATAACTGAAAGTTTGTTTCCAGTCTAATCCTAACACTTGTAGAATGTCCAATCAATTTTGTTTTGCAAAGACTGCAGAAGATCTTGCAATCACTGGCACTATGGAAAATGCTTAGGTTTTATAAATTGCATATAAAGCAATGCAATATGACAGGCAACTCCAATATTGATAAAATTTCATAAGAAGATAGCTAATAATATTTAACACTTTCTAAATTAGGAGGAATGATGGCTGTGCATATTTCTAATTCTGTCTCACAAGCATGAACAATAGAAGTAATTTAGATTTCACTAATAAATCTTCAAGTGAGAACCAAGCCAGCACTTCTTCCACTTGATCAAATTACTTCAAGAATCAGTGAACACAAGAAATCCCCCAGTTTGTAGGGTCAGCCTTGAAGAAAACCAAAGTCTCCCTCCGTCTCTTAATGACCTTCTTCATTATTTTACACACAGTGTGTATCTAAGTTGTCTCTGCTCCTCTAATATGCTTTTGGGGATCACAGTGCATAGAGAAGAGCAATATGCAGCACATTTAATAATGCAAGGATTTATCTGATGTGGAGCACACCATTACTGCACCAGTGCAGCTCTTCTTTCTGATCATCATATCTGTTCAGCCCCATCCCCCTCCCACAAGCTTTTACTCTCACACACAAAAGCACACAAAGCTGATCACGACAGCTGTGATATTGTGTGTCTGCATCTGATTCAGTGTGTCTTTACATCTGCTTGACTTAGTCCAGCTCATTAGTTCAGTTTTTAATTTTGCTTTGACATTTGTGGGAGGTGTAATGAGAGCTAAGCAAGAAACAAGCCACATAGCTGCACTTCAACAATGAAACTTCTTTAGCTGCTTGTGGCAATTAGGAGTGATTATTGATCCCCTCAAGATGAATATGAGAAAGATTTAATACTTTAAACAACTGTTAGGGTTTTTACCTAACTATTTAAAAATAAATTGAAACTAATTTAAATAACATTAAAAGCTGTGAATAATGATCAATGTCTACAGAAACAATAGAATTTTCATCTAAGATAATTTGATCACGGCTACCTTTAGTTGCATTATATTACTTTTGCTGTTTATTTGCTGATCCTGTTTTGGCTTGTTCCTGATTGTTAATCATCATACCCACTAATGTCGACAATATATCAAGTCCCAGAGTGACATCCCATCAGGTGCGGCATAGAAACTATGGCTGCTGCATATCAAGGCTGGGTAATGAAACTGTGTTTGGCATCTTATGTGAAGCTTTCGGTTCGGCAGTAAAACAAAGTGCTTGTTCACAGGGACACCTTTTTTAGTAATCTGGGTTGCATTTTGCTTATCTCTAGTTGAAAACCTAAAATATTTAAAGCAACTCAGATCCAAACTAAGATATTCGACACAGAATAGGATTATATTAAAACCTAATTGAAATGTTGTGTGGTATTTTTGCAACCTGGGATTGAGTCAAGCACCGAAAACCCTTTTTTTTGTCCTAATCTTAGGGAGAAGATTGCCCAGGGTGAGATTCATGAAAAAAAACTAAAATGTTCCAACCTCATCTGCAGGTAGTTAATCATTCTCTGCAGATATTCAGCTCAGCTTCCTTAGGTTGTTATAACTTATTCAGCTAACTGATTTCAAATGGTCTTTGGTTTTGTTAAAATGGCTTTTATGGTTTAAAATGAAAAATGCATTTTTATACACAAGGAAACAATTTTAAAAGAACTACAAATATGTATCGATAATCATGTTTGCCTTGCTGGACTTTCTATGGGGAAAATATCAAATTGTGAGATAAAGAATGAGAGCATACTAATAGTCTTCTGTTTATCATGACTCATCACTTCATACCTCAATCAGACCAAAGAATACCAGCAGGAGAAAATTACTCTCTCTGCGTTCATCTTTTAATTCTGTGGTGGGTCACGTTACACACAAATATATTCCCAAATCATCAGAGGCAGCGAGGAAAGCAGGGAGGATGACTCATACAGCAAGAAAAGTCCTCAGAGGTTTGCTGTTATGTTTGATCGTCAAGATCCCATGAGAGGACTCTTAGCTGTTTTTTGTTGCTGTAATGCAGCAGGAAGATTCATTTTGTGGTTACAAGGAATGAGATGCAAAATAACAGCAGTAAAGCTGAAAAACAGAAATATTTTTTTCTGATTTGTGTATAAAATTTTAGCTTGAAGAATATGTGTGTGTGTGAAACAACTAAAAATAGAAAAAAATGTCTCTTTGTAGCATGTTATTTTCATGTGTTGAGTCTCCTACCTGGTGAGGACTGATCACTGGATGCCACCAGAGTTGCAGGTGTGGGTCTGCGTCTTCTGATCTGAAAAATATAGTGTTTTGTTCAGGAATTGTTTTAATTATTATTGACACAATTTTAGTAACAGACAGGTGTATGAATGTTCACACAAATCTCTCCATTTTCTGTCGATATATTTGAGACCTTCGTTTTCAGAAGGTGCTCAGTTTGACATACAATCAATAATAAAACGATGGTAAGAATAGCAGTGCTTTGTATTTAACAAGTTATTTGAATAGATTTTATCAGCATGGCTGCAGCCCTTTCCCAGTATGAGCAGTTAATAAGGTCAGCCCAGCATCCAGGATCCTGCTGCTTTCAGACGACTGGAGGTCCAGAAGAACTGGGATTCTGTAGACTTTGAAGATGGCTGATTTGGATCAGGGCAAGGCTGTATCCTGCAGCACTGAGCAATGAGATCAGATAGTTATTCACCTCCTGCTTGTTTCTGGGATCAGAAGCAGCAACACGCAGTGACTAAAGAAAGATTTTCACTAGTGAACATTCACTTAGAGAGGAAAATAACTGAGCAATAATGTTTAAAGATCACGGCTCTGAGGTGGTGCAGGACTTTAGTGTGCATTATTTTTGTGCTCTGAAAAAAAAAAGAGCATTCATAAAAGAAAGACCTTGTTAGAACTATGAGTATATAGGAGAAAAATAAGAAGGGGCTTAATAGAAATAAAATTGCAAGAACAAACAAAATAAAGCCTCTTGAGAGCAAGATTCATCATGTGCATCAATACATATTTAGAAAATTAAATAATAAAAACGAAAACCTTTCTGAACTGCTTAATAGTACTTTCTCTCAAACGCTCTTGAGTGGAAAATGTAATTTATTTTTTATTCCTCAGACAAATCCAGCAACAGGAGATTGCTTTTAATTTTATTGCTCAATTAATGTAAAGCCCCACAATAAGGTTAGCTTAAATAGCGTTAATTATTTTAGCACCTTCACATCTCCTCGTCTTGATTTACACAAGCGTAAACAATTGTACTGCAGCTGACGAGGCTGCTGAGTAACGCTGGGTGTCGAGTCTGGTCTTCATTCTGGAAGCCTGCTTGTGCACTTAGCAAGAGCTCATCCAAAACAAAGCAGCATAAAAACATGATCAGTTTTTATTATCAAAACGGGACTTTAAAATTATGCTCAAAAATATACATCTTAACCAGAAATCAACAAGGTTTAAATTTTTCCACCAAGTAAAATCACTCTGAACTATACCTAAATGTACTTAATAGTGGTAACCAGACATTGTTGCTTTCAGTTTTATTAATCTTTACTCCTACTTGAACCTTTTACTCTCTCTGTCTCTCTTCAAACACGAGTTAATATTTATTTTATATTTTCTCTCTTACATGTGCTACAGCTTCACAAGGTTGTAGACCTGAACTAATAAGCTTCACGCTTTGACTGCAGGTACAAATGTGACTACAGATTTTTAAAAAAGTCCCTTGACACAAAAAAGCAGAGTGAGTTCTGTATTTCTAGTACATTCAAAGTGTTGTGATTCAGATATGAGGGGCGATCATCATCTTTAAAACACAACCCTGCCCAACAAGAAGGGTGTGAATATGTGATGATAATGAATGTATTTTCTTTTCTATAGCAGCCAGGCAGAGGTGTGCAGCTCCTGGGCACAAATACATGTAATTTCTGAGAGAATTGCTAGCTTCTCATTTTAAAACAGATGTCAGTTATTAACTGTAATGATTGCAGCCTTTGGTTTGAGCCAGTGTGACTCTGTTATGTATTACTGCTCCCAGTCAAGATGTGTGGAAAGTCTGATAAAACCTCAGGTACAAAAGCTTGTTTCTAGTGTCATTAAATATACTATGCTATGCTTGCTAAAGGTAATTCTGGTTTCAATTACCCAAAATGTTGCTGGCTTAAATCATGTTTACACTGTTGTATGACTGTGATGTCATTATTTTTTCTTTAGAGTTACCATTATCTAATCAGTCCCAGTCTTCTCTATTTATTCACCTCTCCTGCTTTCAGTCCTAGCTGGATCTTATTTCTCTGTTTTTACCCTACTGTCTTTTTACCTGGTTCCTGTGTTTTTGCTCTGCTCTGGCTCCCTGTGTTCTCCATGATTTTTGTGAGTTTGTTTTATTTTTGGACTTTTTGTTAAAAATATTTTTCCTCATATTCGTCCAGAATCCATCTTGCACTTTGGTCCACCCTCCACTCATACGTGATGACAGATAAAGTATTAATAGCTGGTCAATCTGCACAAAGAATCAATAATATATGCTTGTAGTTTAAAACAAAAACCAACAAGTAATCAGAAGAGACAAGAAGCCTTTACACACAGGATCAAGTAAATGTCTATGAAGGTCTCACAGCTCTTAGAGCTTGAATCGATTGACTGATAAGATGAAGGTCCGTTAATTATTCCAGCCAAAGCTGTTTAAACTAAGTATTTTTTTGGATTCCTCTGTTTTTCTTACTTTAGTCCATTGCCCATGTTTCTCATCAGAAAAGTTCTATAATCATAAATTATTTTGACTACAAATAAATTTACACTTTGATTAAACCAGTAGCTTCTTCTGTTGTTTTCTTTTTCTATGATCTTGGGTTACGTGATTATCTCTATGACAGAAATTAATTACAGTGCTAAAAAAAATGGATTAACCCTGGGTCTTCTTAAATATCTAAGCAACTAATCATTCAATGGGAAACATAGAGAGTTAATATCAGATTGATAATAAGATTGTTTAATTAATGAGAATTCATTACTGAGATTTAAAAGTAGCATCAATCTGTCCTACTGCATCCATGTCATTGATGAGTGTACTTATACACTTGGACTGTAAATGTTGTGTAATTTACACAATACTTTTAGTAGTTTTAGTAGTTTGTGTCTTTATCCATTCCAAAAAGCCAACCCACTGGCCTATTTTAAAGGACAACCACTGATTACAACCAGAGTCATTGTTATTCTTCTCACCCTGCAGCAGAGAAACTCCCTGATCCTCCACTCGCACAAAAAGCAGCACTTACTGTACGGACTTGCCTTTCAAGCCACCATGCCTGCCTTTCAACCCACAGTCTGTTAATAATGAACGCCTGTCACATCTCGAAACAACGGACAGCAGCATTCTTTGAAAGTAACTGCTGGGCAGGAAAACCCGTAGCTGTAAAATATAGGTCAAGCCAAAAATGGCAGGGTTGTGACTCCACTAGTATGTTCATGGCTCTGCTTTGTAATTTTTCATGTGCAAAAATAGACATTAGAATGTCTTAATTACTCTTTTTATTTTTCTTTGTCCTCAAGCTGAAAAAAATACCTGAAGAACAAATCTTGGGAAATAAATCAAAATGCTTTTTATTTTCATAGGATAACTAAAACTCTCTAGATTAATTTATTTACAACTAGATGATTCTATTTTCTTATCTGATCTCTAAGTCATCCCCCCAAAAGAATCCTTGGAGAGATGAAAAATCTTTCCTTTTTGGTTTTACAAAGTGATGCATTAAAATTAGATTCAAGGATACTGCTGTGGAAAAAGTGCTTCATGTTCTAGATCAGATAAATGGTAGTCCTCTACATTAATTCATCACTTAGATATGTATGATTGATGACTACAGTAATGACCATACTGAGACTCATTTTTTATGTGTAATATTTCCATTGCTAAACAGAGTAATTTACTCACTAGCTTTTTTAGTTTTTATTCCCATCTGTGCATAGATCAGAGCAAACTTGTAGATAAATTAAATTTACAACTACTAAAATAAAATAAATATCTGTTTTTTATGTGGTTTTTGGTTCAGCTACAGATATAGCCTTTGATTTATTTGGAATGCTCAATTTCTTAATTGCCTTAAATCTTGGTTGATTGGAACCAGGAGAGTTTAATTAAAATAAAACTACAGTCCACATTGTATGGCTTTAAACATTAATGATCTTCCTAGCTTCTCTGTAAGAGTTCATCAAACTTAGTAAACTTTGTAGATTCAGTATAAATCTATTTTAAAATGTCTGAACAGGAAGTTGCTCTTTTGAGCTTGTGTTTGACTCATCCCTCCTCAGAGGGGTTTGGTTAATGATGAAATATTATACCCGAATAAAAAAATAAACTGCATAAATAAAAGGTGAAAGTAACCTTCCCCAAGGCTTGTTACTGAGGCAGCCAAAGAAGATCAGAAATCGTGCAAAGTAGAGAGATTATATCAGTCCAGGAGGAAGATTACAATTTCTCATCTTTCATTCTGTCATTTGACATGTGATCCTGGCATTGTTCAGACAAGAGCTCCTCCATAATGAATCTTTCAGACTCTCCAACAGTGGGCTGACTTTGATTTGATTAAGATGAATTACTCCAGAAACATCCACATCACTACCTGGGGTTTTGCATTCCTCTAATACCCTCTCAGTTTGTCTCCATCTTTCTAAGTCTTTTTAAGTCTGCACATTAACTGAAGACTAATGATGACCTAAATGCTCTGAATGTTCTCAGTGAAGAGCAAAGACAGAAAGACAAAGTCATTGTAGAGAACATTAAAGTACAAAGTCTCATTGCTGAATTGCA
Organism: Xiphophorus couchianus; assembly: GCF_001444195.1. Lineage (NCBI taxonomy): Eukaryota > Metazoa > Chordata > Actinopteri > Cyprinodontiformes > Poeciliidae > Xiphophorus > Xiphophorus couchianus. The sequence continues at coordinate 11,308,087 of NC_040247.1, forward strand.
TGCAGTAGATGGCTTTCTAATTTCATGAGTCCCTCTCCCATTAAGAAACAATATACTTCTAACTATATGTAGTTTTTCTAAAAAGCACTTATATCTGTATATTCTGATTTAGTAAGATTATGTTTCCACATCAATAACAAGAGAAAAAAAATCACATTCAAGTAAATGAAAAAGCTATATAACTACTAATAATTTTGATTCAAAAGATAAATATATGTAATGATGATATGATGAGCAAAATAAGCAATAAAACACGACATAAGGCCAGTGCTTATTTTTCAGGTCTGCTAAGGTTGCACTCTCACGTTTGGTTTTGTTAAATGAAAGCCTGAACTGCAGCTTATAGCTTTATGTTAAAGTTTTCCTTAGTCTTTTATGTTGTAGTAAGAAGCACAGCTTATATTCTTTTAAAGCTCTGAGTCATTCTGACATGTGTAAAAATAGAAATAAAAAAAAGAAATACAACTTCAATTCAACCCATTCAAATCCTTGTTTGGATAAATTGGCTTTAAGGAAATATGTTGTCAAAGCCAACAAAGCACTAGAAATAATAGATTTGCATAACAAAGATCTACTATAATCATTCAATGGGAAACAAAAATAATTAATACCAGATTGATAATAAGATTGTTTAATTAATGAAACTTCATTAATTAGATTTAAAGTGGGGTGAAAACATAAAGTCCAGCTCAGATTAAAATATTTTTCAGCATTAGTGATGACTCTAGAAAAGGTCAGTGTACAATAGATTTAATGAGGGTGAACATACATCACCTCCCATTTTCTATTTCCACATAATAATCCTCATGTTCAATCACACATGCGCACCTGTGGACACCCAACAACCGGAACCATGTCATTTTTCTGTACAGGAACTCTTGTACTTCATTTGATAGTACAAGAGTTCCCTTCTACCACTATCTGCTGGGTATTAAGTGTAACAATTTTATTTTAGCACAAAACATTGGTAATCTAACAAAATTTAGCACTAGACACTTTAAAAGCAGAACAGAAATTAAATGTACTGAAGCACTGTTGCCTCGCATCAAGAAGGTCCTGGGTACGAATCCCGGCCCGGGGTCTTTCTGCACGGAGTTTGCATGTTCTCCTTGTACATGCTTGGGTTCTCTCCGGGTACTCCGGCTTCCTCCCACAGTTCAAAAACACGACTGTCAGGTTAATTGGTCTCTCTAAATTCTCCCTAGGTGTGAGTGTGTGTGTTCATGGTTGTTTCTCCTGTCTGTCTCTGTGTTGCCCTGCGACAGACTGGCGACCTGTCCAGGGTGAACCCCGCCTCATTAGCTAGGGATTGGCACCAGCACCCCTGCTGACCCCACTAGGGACAAGGTTGTTAGAAAATGGGTGGATGGATGGATGGATGGATGGATGGATGATATTTTGGAAAAATTTACAGAGCATGAAGGCAGTAAAATCTACCTGGTTATACAGGAAACCACAGTTCATCTGCAAATTTTAATAATGACTTCTTTTTGTTTAGTACTGACAAAGTTCTTAATTAAATTCAGGCTTCTGATAATGGACTGAATAAGTAGCTTTCACCTTCTATTTTTTCAGAACTTTGTAAAGAGATAATCAGGGAATTTTATACAGTTAAATGCACATCAGCCATTTCAGTTCATTTTCCTATTTTTCAGCCATTCCTATAATTCATAATTATCACTCAGTGAAGCACTCCATGAACATAATGCCATTTTGAGATCTCTGTGACCTCTATTAACCTGGCAAGTAAATGTTTTAGGGACTTGGAGTGGAAGAAAAGGGTGTTATGAAGAAAACTCAAGCATACAGAGGCACAGCATGCATACTTAACGTAGAAAGACCCCAATTGATGTCTGAACCTTTTGGTAACTGTGATAAAAGCAACAAAAACATGTGTGAGTTCAAAATATGTTCAGAAAATCAGAAAGCCCTGAGCCATATTGTAGCTCTGAATCTACCTTCATAGCATGTTTCAGCTACTTTAGCAAGGAAATCTAAAGATTTTAAACTAAAACTTGCCATTTCAAATTGTGAAATGGCAAGAGGTTATTATTAAGCCAAAGTAGCATAACAAGTAAGCTGTGATCAGTGGTGAGTTTTGATATGGGTGACATGGGCAACCGCCAAGGGGCAGCATATTCCCCCTTAGACCCATTCAACACTGGGGGCGTTGTTCGTCCTGAATGCCACACAGACTAGGACCGCGCCTGGATGCAATCACTTTAGTTAAATTGGAGCTCAACTGAAAAAATTAAACTGAACCATATGTGTGAAGGAGTAGTAGACTGTTTTGTAGCTAATAACAAAGACCTTCTGGATTCCTATAGGCAACTTCCTTTTTACTCTCAATGTCCAATGTCAATAACCAAATATTCATACACATTCTGAAAACAAGCATGTTTATTGTCATTGAGACTCTGTGTCCAGAGTCACCACTTAATTTATTCATCCATAACTTAACTACTGATCCATTTCTGGTCACCTCTGAATTTCTTAGCATTTTGTCAACTTAAAATAACCTGCAATACTGCAGTTTTTAAATATCTATTCCTTATGGGCACTTTTCTCTTTAAACAAAAAAAACTTTGCTGACATGGTCTAAAATCCGAAGAAAATTTCAGTAGTTTTGACATAAGCCTTCCTCAGGGAGTCAAACAGATCCCAATGAATCATCAGCCCTTTGAAAGACACACAAGAAATAGGGATATCAAGCACTGGAGAATATGCTTAAGATTTTATGAGGGGGAAAAAAATAGGATTCAACTCAGCCAACTGCTGTCGTCAGCTTGTTACAGATCTCACACAAACGATGTGTCTTTAAAGAGGTTAAAGGGCATCTTAGCCAATCAGAGACAAGCAGGCAATTTACCCAAAGAAGAGACATCTGTGAGAAACTAGCATAATTAGTGGCAAAGAACAAAAATAAAATCAAATATTCTATACAAACATGAGCATATATAAATACATGAAATCAAAAAAGCTAAAGAAATCAGGTCACAAGGAGATTTCAATAACTATATAACACAATTAGTCTGTGAAGTGTTTCTGTGTGAAACAGAAAAGCTTTTATCTGTATGAGGATGTAGGAACACATTGCCTTTAATAATTGCACTACACTCAGCTCAGCTAGAACAAGAGAAATTACCACCAAGTAATTGAGACAAAAAGTGAGCAGAAGGCTCATAGCTGTCTCCTCTAACTAAGAAGCCTCCCAAATCCTTGGCCCAATTATTGGCAATAATGGGAAGCCTCTGGAAGTTGTGTCTACATTTTTATGTCCTTACAACGTTGGGAGAATGTAGTTACCAATACAATGTTTAACTACTTGTTGGAATGAGTTTTAGGGGCTAATGCTACATCCCTGTTCAGACTTTTAACTTCCTCACAACATTTTCTTCAGTAACTGGTTCTCTTAACCTATGTCTCTAAATATTTTGCAGAGATCTTTAGCTTGCATGTCAAAAGCTTCATCAGTATTATAAATACATCTGACTTTCAGAGGCTGACTGAAAGGAAGACTCTTCTTTAGGCTGGAAGGATGATAATTACTGTAATGTAAAAGTGTTTTCCAATATGTCAGTATATAAAATTGCAACATGCATAATGCAGAGTGGATCAGTTTCAGAAAGATCAACAATGCACAAAATGTGTTTCAGAAAATATGCAGTGTCTATAAATGTAGAAGGAAGCTGCTGTGACTTGATTTGAAAATCAATGTTATGTTAGAAACCGATCAACTATAGGACCACCAGGTTCCAGGCAGTGTGTAATAAATAGGCCTTACATGATGTTGTTACCATAGAAAATTGTATTCATGTTTTTTGTATTCAGAACTATCCTCAAGAGCTTTCTCTAAGAAACGTTTTATCTTTTGTGCAAAAGCCAATGTCGGATTATGGCTCAACAGTGTGTAGAACACTTCACTTCCACACTGTCTCAGGATCTCTAATCTATAAGCATCTTTGTTCTGGATTACAATGGCACCACCTTTTTCAGCTGTCATTATGACAAAAAAGCCAAGCCTAATGTATCAATCCACCTGAAATGCTGAAGAATGAACAGTCAGGATTACCTAAAGGTTTAAGCTTCGTTCCTTTCCAAACTGCAAGCTCTTTTCAAACCAAAGTAAATCTTTTCAATGTATAAATCCCCAAATTTCCCTGTGCTTCAATTTTCTTTGCTTTCTCCTTTACTATTCTGCTCAGGAATAGTGTTTTGGTCATGCAATATTTAATATAACATATAACATATATTCATAATGATGAACTCTCTCTTTAAAATGACTCATGATTCACAGTGATCTGTTTGCTGTCCTGAGAAACACCTATGGCAAAGCACATCAGATGTCTATTGTTTTTTAGACTATGAAGTGTCTAAAAAGAACTTGAAAACGTATTTAAGAGCAAATTAGATTGTAGTGTTTTGATATTAATTTATTCTTGACCCATCTACTGAACATCTTTGTGTACTCAACATTTAAGTCTATAAAGGGCTCCTTTTCTACAAACATGGATATTTAAATTTTTTTCATGAATGCAAAGCATTGCATAACTGCAAAATTTGAGGAAAATAATACACAACCTTTTAATATTTTATACAAATTTCACAGGTGTGGTATTCATATCTATTCAATTTTCTTTAAGTCCAGGTTTAAATCCAATTGAGAATCTCTGGCAAAACTTGAACACTGTTCACAGCTGTTCTTCATCCATTCATAAATTAGTTTGTTAGAAGAATGGGAAAAACTTTCAGTTGTTGTTTTGACTTGGAAAAAAAATTGTTTGAATACTTTTGTAATACACTGAATCTGCTTGCTAACAGAATACATAGTTCTAAGCTTTGTTTTGTTGATATTGACCTAAATTTTAAGCACAGTGGACTAAAGGAGGGTACAGTTATGTCCCTATTTCCAATTACAGCAATGCCTGCTGCACAGAGGCTGAAATACTGATATTAAATTCACATAAGATTCACGATATTACTGCAAGTATTGCAGCTACCTTTCATCTTCATTAATACTTCAACATAAATCAGCAGGTAACACTGCTCCTTAACCTAACTCCCTGCCATCCTTCAACAAAATCCAAAAGTACAAAAAACACAAAACGCAATGGAGCAGTCTTTGAATCAATGTTGTTGTAAGTATATCATGGCACAGTAACATGCTGATTTAAGTTGTCATAAAATGACTGCCAACAGCTTGAGATAGAAAAAAAGAGGATCTAGATTTTCTGCATATTTGCAGATGTAGTAATTGTAGAGGACACAGCACCAACTCAGCTAAAATGTCTAATGAAAGTGTCTTCAATTAGTCTTTATCAGTAGTAGAGAATTTACTCTCTCTGCTTTAGGTTGAGTTCCCAAATTAGTTACATCAGTCACTGACATCATTAGGCCTCTATATGGTTTTGCCAATCTGCTCTTTTAGGTGTACAGTGAGTATTTATGCAATGTTGGCGTATTGGTGAAATATGAGGCTGCTTTTGCTGCTATCTATCAAGAGCCCACAGAGGCTGTCCTGACTGACACCCCAGGTCTCCAGGGTGGCTGGTTTACAATGCTGAGAGGTGTCAGGGTGCAAGGATTATTGAAGCATGAGTGAAACGCCTTTGGTGTGAAATTCATAAACATGATTCTTTTTTCACATTCAGAGGTCCCTCTCTGTTTGTTTACCGCCTGCTGGGCTTTCTGGTCATAGTAATACTTCTAATAAAAATACAACCCCACTTGAGAACCAGCATGGAGAGCGAGATGCTCATAGTGATGCTGAAATAAATTAAAAATGCGTCCTGAAAAGGAAGATTCCCACTGGCACATCATGAAAGGTTTCATCATGCTTGCATTGAGGTTGTGAGCTAAAACCCAGCTGGGTTTTATAGGTCAAAGAAAACAGATTATTTTATTTGTATACAGCCAAAAGGAAATGTGTACTATTGAGTAGAAGGAAGCAAACACAAGATCAGAGGTTATTTTGAGCCCCTCTATTGAACAGCTGCCACCTAAAAATAAAATGTACACTATATACAGTACATAACAAAAATCCCCATACTACTTGGACTTTTTCTCTTTATCACTTTAAATGTATATTTTTGAGATAGATCAATACAATCACGTTTTATAAGTAGTGAAACAGCACAGGGACAGATTTTGTTACAGGTTTTTTTCTGTCTTTGAGTCCTTTGGTTAGATCACACTCTGTTTTCTGTGGTATATTGAGCATAAACATCTTTGACGTCACTTTGACAATAATGTAGATGGACACAGTGTTGCTTCCATAGTGAAGGTGCTTTTAAATGCCTCCAGGCTGCAGTGAAGAAGGGTTTATTGGTAGAGGAAGGTCTCTTCAATGATGCGTTGCTTATGAACTACAGCTCTGCATCAACTCTAATTTTTTTATTTAGAAAGCATGATATTTTGCCAAATATTTTATTTGACATTTATACCTGCATTTATATGTGCACTTTCATATTTTCATTGTGTCACTGTACTTTTAATCAGCAATTATCAGATATTTTATGTTACTGTATACACTGTTAAACAACTTAATTAAGTGGTTGCTGGTTTTTCCTGAAACCGACCTGATCTTGGTGACAAAATATAACAACCTACCTTGTTGAATCATAAATTAACTGCAAGTAAACACATTTTGATTCAGTTGAGCTGTCATATGAGAGCCTTAAAATTGCCAGACCTGACATGTTGTTGGCTTAAGATCTTCAAAATCAGTATGCCACAAAGTAAATAAGTTCAAAGACAGATCAGAAATTAAATCATGACATCTACTAGTCTGGAAAGAGCTAGAAAGCAATTTTAAGACATTGAGATTCCAGAAAACCCCAATGAGAGTTTATTCAGAAATGGAGGAAACACAGAACAGTGGAGAACCTTATGAGTAATGTATACCAAAATGGCCCTAACTCATCCAGGAGATCAGTAAGGAACACAGAACAAAATCTAAAATACTGTGTGCCTCTGTTTTCTCAGTGAAGATCAGCGTTCATAATTCAACAATAGAAAAAGAGACTAAAATAGCTTCCACAAAAGGGGAAACACTAGGAAGGTGTTTATCATGTTACTTCTGCTGCAAAAATAATGCAGCATTTCAAAAACAAAAAAAAAAAAACCATTGTGCCAACTGTCAAACACAGTGGTGACATTGTGATGGTCTGGGGCTCTGCTGCCTCAGAACCTGCCAGACATGCCATAATTGATGGATCTGGGTTGTAAGAGAAACAATCACCACTGACTGAAATGCTCTGAACTTCAAGCAATGTGGATTCTGTGCCTTTTCACTCTTCCTTCAGACTTGGTTTCTAAATCAATCCAAATTGTAGTCAATCAACCCTATGTGAAGTTCCCCCAAATTTCTGAATGAATTTAGCTGGTTTATCCTCTCAAGCCTGTGGTTGTCCCTGGTGCACCTTTTCGTATCATGCTTTTTCCTTCCACTCAACCTTCTATGAATATGATTCACCAATGACTTCTTGTGACTTGCTCTCCTTTGGGAAGGTGTCAGTGACTGTCTTCTGGACATTTGTCCAGTCAGCAGTCTTTCCCATTATTATGTAGCCTACTGACCCAGACTGAGATTGTTTCATGCTAAAGAAACTGTTACAGGTGATTTGACTTAATTAGCTGATTAGTGTTTGATACAAGTTCCCAATTTTTATTTCATAACATTAACTTTTTATGAGATACTACATTTTGTGGGTTTCCTAGCTGTAATCCAAAATCATCAAAATTACAAAAATTAAAAGCTTGAAACATTTTACTCTATGATAAACCTATTATATATTATAAATGCGGCGATGCAGCACCCTGGACTGGTTGCAGGGTCATCCTGGCAAAAAGTCCAGGATGACCCTGCCTCCACAGCTCCCCAGTGTTTTTCAGACAGACTGAAGAAAACACTAAAAAGTAGAAAGATACAGGAAAGAAGAAGACGAGAGGCAGATGGGGTGTAGGCAGACTCCTAAAGCTTTGCAGGCTGTACTCAGCACTCTTTCATTATGAATGAGCCGTCATCTTCATTTTATATTAATAAAAAGAAGAAAACCTGACATATTTTCACACGGTATTCTCCACAGGCACAAGTATTGCACGCGCTGGGATTTTCCACTGACTAAGCCTTATTCCCTCCTATATCATGAAATGCAGATTTCTTGCATCACCCCATATTTTTGAAACAAACATGATTAGTTTGCTAATGACAAACACTGATGTTACTATTAGACTGGAAGAAGAAATATTTACCCCAGCAATAGTGATTTAATTTTTAACCTATGATGCAACAGAATTCCTATCAGTATTTCACAGGTTGGAACCGTGAGCAGTCAATCTGTGAAATCAAAAATTCACCAGATGAACCCCTGGAGATGCATGTTTGAAGTCCAACATCACTTTTAACACTGCTAGGATCCTAAGTGCCTACTACAAATCTGCCAAGCTGTAAGGTCTAGGTAGGTGGACAAATCGAACATAAATTCATTGGCCTTACAACTGCTTTGCATTCAGGACATACATCAAGTGTTAAATGTTTTAACTGTGCTTTCCTTAAAGACTACACAGAATTTGTGACACACTCTCCTGAACAGCTCAGCATAAATCAATCTTGGTTTAATTCCACTCAACTATTTAAATCTAATAATTTATTCTTACTAATAATCTTTAACAAATTGTTTTAAAAGTATAAATCCTTCACTTTTCCAAACATGAATCCACAAAGACATTCCAGGTTCCGACTGATCCACACAGCCAGCTTTTCTTCCCCGTTTTTTTCCCTTTTTAAATTTTCTGTTGCTTTCCGCCTTACTTGTTCCGCTGCCTCTGGGTCCAGGTGGGTGTCCAGCAGGGGGACGGTGAACTGAATCTTTCTGGGGCTCCCAGTTTCCATGGTGGTGCTGTCTGTCAGAGGGGAGAGCAAGAACAAAAAGACGAAGAGGAGAATCCGTGCAGAGGTAAATGAACCAGGCTTAAAAAAAAGAAGTGGGCTCCAGCTTTTCCCCAAAATTAGCCAGTTTCTTTTTTCTTAGTTTCTATTTATTTTATCTCTTACCTACACCTTCCCCTAATAAGCTTTCTTATACTTATTTCTGACCTATACACTTGTCCTGTCTTCAGCACCTGCCGGCGTGTCTTTCCCAGCTCCCCTATCCTTCCTCTCAGCCTCTCCAAGCCTTCAGTGCTCAGGCAAGGGCATTTTGAGCCAGGGACACCTCTTCTCCTCTCCTTCACTCCCATTCGCTGTACTACGCTCCCCTTCACACAAAGCCCCGCCCTCTCTTCACCATTCTGCGTCTCTGTATTGGCTGTTTCATCTCAGGGCTGTTCTGCAGCATCCTCTGCACAGATGGCAGAGTCAGAATGACAAAGAAACGCTCTCTCTATCTTTGCTGAAGGGGGAAAGAGTCGACCGCTGCTTTGGGAGTATTTTTAAAATCAGCAACCTACACATGCTTAAAACCAACCCACACTGTGTTCTTTACACACTGGTTCTAGCCTTCAGTGGCTCTAGAGAGATCAGTGTACTGATTATAATTTTACAGAATTAACCTCAGTTATTTCCATCTTCACTCATCTAGATGGCAAATAAAGGTTAAAATTTTGAAACTGCAATTATGCTGACAGATAAAGTGGCTTAATTAGTAAATGAATAAATGCATATTGAAAGGTTTGCTACTTTTAACATTAGATAAGTTTGTCTGGAAACAAAACTTATGTAATAATCTGAGCTTTGTTCAAATGTGTCTATGCAATGTTTTCTTTGTCTGTCGGCCACCCCAGTCTTTATCGATCGTGTCTTAGCCTGAGTGTCCCCCATATCACACGTCTGCTGGGTCCTGATATCTGACACCACCAAGAAGCATATGGTGCATCGGATCTGCAGCGTTTCTGATGAAAAAGAAATCAAATACAGTAAAAGCTTGCAGCTTTCTAACTCTGCACACATCGCTAGAGAAATTGCTTATAAACAAATCACCATCAGTTCTGCATGAATGTTAGACTTTATTACAACAGCAGAAATATATATATGTATATATACAGCTGTAGTGTATTATAAGTACAATATAGCAGCAATTTTATTTACATTAAAATATGTATTTTTCTTCTCATGGCTTTGAAGTCCTTTTAAAATTTCCTGAATAGAATTAGTTGCATTTTCCAAATAAAATAAGGAAACACGAGAGACTTTAATCTGTAAAACTATCACATGAGAGGTTAAGTTCTGAGTGTCTTATGTGTATGAGAACTGAAGTTAATAATGACATAAAGTAAAACAATATTTTTAAAAAGTGATACATAATTTTTTATGGTTTTTAAAATAGCACTTTTGGTGTTCAATGGACATTGGTACATAACAAAAAAGGGATAAGACATTCTACTTTTCTTTACATTTTATCACTCATTTAATTTTGCATTATGTAAAATTAAATGTATTATGTAAAAGAACTCAATCATGTGTTCACATTTCAGCCTTGATAAAATGGGAAATGTAGCATAGAGAAATGTTCTCACTCGGCTCAATTAGTCACGTTGTATTGCATAATTTCTAGAGCGTGCACAAAACACTTAATTTAAAAAACAGACTTATAAACTGCAGTAAGATATCTTCCCAAATCAAATATAAAAGCTTGTAACTTCAGCCAGGAGTGCTAAAATGCACAAATTCTGAATCCTTTTTTATCATTTTAGAAAGTATGTTGCAAATACAAACTGCCTAAACACAAAAACAACCACATTTTTCTTTCTTGCGGCACAGCTGAATGTGGAAAGCCGTGATGTTAATGAAAACCTGCCACAGTCATTGGAGGCTTTCTGATTATGTATTTGTGATTAAACTGTTAATAAAAGTCTAAATGCTCTCTCTGTTAAAAAGAAAGAGCTAGCAGCAGCTGGCTGCATGTTCTCCCAAACAACCTTGAGAGAAAAGCATAAAAAAATCTATTTTATTCTTGAATGTGAGCAAGATGTTTTCTCCCCATTTAAGCATGAAATTAGTGGAAAAAATCCCAAAGCATTTTTAGCACAACTAACAAACAGGCAGTTTTTTCTTGGTGGTAAAAACTGCTGATAAATAATGCAATAATACCCCTGAGAGAAAGTAATACTGTATATTTCCGATTCTCATATACGTTGCATTAAATTCTGTATTGGGTGTGTAATGTTTTTTCAGATGCTGTGGGTCTGATTTAGGCTCCATCTGTTCTGTGGTTTGTTTTGATTTCAAAACTATTTCGTTTCTTAAGTCTCTAACCATTAATTCTTGCAGTGAATGCAGTTGTTGTGTAAAATCCTGCACCTACGAATTACTATTTAAGATTTCCAAGTTTTCTTTCTGCCTGTATGCCTGTTACACAAGAAATTTAAAAAAAAGTAGGTTTACATCCGGATTGTAAAGGGGGAAATAAAGTAAGCTGTGAAACTACTGTTCTCCTTGCATTCGCTTGCAGTACAATCACCTAATAAAGAAATGGCCCACTGTTCAAGAAAAAAAAAGTTTGATAATGACTTGTTTTTTCTGATCTCAAAAAATAGCATTGATGTCAGCCCCTTTTATCAGCAAGAATTTACTCAATAATTGGGATTTAGGTAGAAATGTATGGGTGATGTGGAAAACAGCAGTCTGTGATTTACATAAGGAATCACACACATGCAGTGTAAATGGTTCAGATCCTGCCTGGCAGGGAAAGCTTTGTATTAGCCTGAGGAACCATGTTTGCCCTCTAGAGCCACATGGGTCACTTTTAAACCCTGCTTCCCTTGGCTTTTCATTTTTTCCTATTTGGTTCCATTCAGTCACCAAGCAAACATTACACTCTGTTTGATGTGACAGACAATGCTGGAGTGTGCTGACTACTGAACTTCCACCTCCCCCTTTGCTGTTAGAGAATGGTGATGAACATGAGGGAAAGAGGAGGGTTGGAGAAATGTCAAAAAGCTTAAATTGGACAGAGTTGTTCTTAGAGTTCCAGAGAGTGTACAAGACACAATGTTTAAGTCAGTTTATATGTTTACTTTCCTTTCCTTGGTCTGTCTCTCAGTCTGTCTCTTTGTAGTGCACACACAGGCGTTTTTTTCCAGAGCCCCCCTGTGGACTCATGAAATTCAGATGAGTTCAGACCTTCTTTAACCCAGATGTGCTGATGAAGGGCTTCCAACAATGTAGAAAACAGCACCCAGCTTTTACTATGCTTGTCTTCTTGCTGCCTCATGTTTGCTCTTTTTGCTTTAAAGCCACCAACAGTTTCATTTGTACAACAGAGAATAGTCAAGTGAGCTGTTATGTGAACAGCTCCATATAATCATGCGCGTTATTGTACTAATATTGTCAAACATTAGTGACTCCTAAGAGGTCTACAAGAGAACAGAAAAAAATATGTTAAAAGAATTACTTCTGCTCATCTATGCCTTGTGATCCGTTTTCAAAGTGTATTTCCCTGCAGGATCATAGGTCTCTGAATGCATTTCCTGACTGGGACATCATTGTGCTGCAGCTATTGGAAAGAGGGGTTGGGGGTTGGGGCACCAATCAATAAGGTTGTTATTGCGTGGGGACCATAAAAAACAGCAATCAGTTCCTATTATTGTCTATATCCTCACTGTTACATGTGGGGGGAAGGGGAAGGTGAGGAATGTTGATCCTTCTGTCATGTTTGATGTTTCCTTTGTTCTTTCATGAATAAAAATGAAAAAACTAATTTTAAATCTTTATTAAGAGTAAGTTATTTGAGAAATTATTGTTTAGGTTTAAACAAAAACAGCATTGTATTGAGCTGCTAGGGATTCAGTCTTTGACTTTGAAGAGATAGATCTTTTAATCTGAATTTATGTATAAATCTTCAATTCATGATTTAATGAATCATTGGATGGCTGCCCTGTTGATGTTTAGAGATTATTTCCGTTAAAGGTGTAAAAGCTACAAATAAAAGGCCCTGTTGTAATTATTGTGCACTGTATGATACATATATAGTCACATGGCATGAAGCCATTGACAGGTTTAAAAATTAACCACTAAGGATGTTATTTAGATCTGAATTGCACCAGTGGTGCAATTTCTCGTTCTTTCATTTTCCTGGCCCTTGATAAAGGAAATGGGAGGACATCCTAATAAAAGGCTCATACTAAGAGGGAAGGACATATATCCCCTCCCAGTAATTGGCTGTGGAAACCATTAACTCGCAGAGTAATTGCATGTTTCTGTGTTTTAATTAGAGCTCAAGCTTATTGCATGCTGCTTCCCCAGGTGCTTGTAAATCCAACACAGACAACAGCCGTCGGTGTGGCTGAGGACAGAGGCTTCACGTTAAAGGGACGGATGCTGAATAAGACTGGTTCCATCCTCTTCACAATACATCTATTAAATTGTTATCTAATTGCTCTGAAGTGATGAAATGTATAGTAATGTAGACACAGCATCTTGTTGCATTTATCTCCCATGCATTTTAAAGGCTAAATTCTGCAGTCAGAGTAATAAGTTGTAAAACAGATTGCTTTATGTAAGTTGACTCAAATATACCTCTGAGGCTAAAGGTTTAGTAAGTTGTAAGCAGAACGTGTTGAGATCATTGCAATGTAACACAGAGGATCAACATATTCACTGCTTTGAACTCACTCAGTACCCCGTCAACAAATACAGCTTATTGCTAAATTATTCACTTGTTTCTTTTAGTTTGTCAAATCTACATACATCCTCAAGGATGTATGTATATTTACCTTTATTATATTTCACACAGTTTTCTACTTCAAAGCTGTTTTATTGGACAAATTACAACAAACACTTTCAGTGTTTAATCCCAATCCTCCCAGTAGATACAAAACATTAGTTAACATATTTTTGTATGCTAGAAGTTTAAGAAAAAAAGCTAATTTTATTCTTAATCAAAATTTAAGTATAACACCATGTCGTGTGGCTGACTGCAGTATTCATCAAAAAGGAAAAAAAATATGCTAATACTTTTCAGATTTTATTCATCTTAATTTAGTCTGCAGATATCTCCTCAGCCTTCTTCCAGAACAGTGACATGTGGGTCCAGCTGCCAGATTACTTCTTGCCAAACCTCTGGGGCACGGCCATGCTCCAAATCTGACCAGGGGCGGCCTCCCAGTCCCGGGGCTGAATCTTATCCTCCAACACGACCTGCCCATTGGAGCTGCGGCCAAACCTGATCAGCAACAGTTAGATTAAAAAAAATATTTAAGGTTATGTACTGTGGGATTCTTACGTTTGTTTTCTTTTTTTGCAAGTAAAATATGTTGTATATGTCATTACTTTGTTGATATATATATATCGCAAGACTAAAGTAGAATCAGAGTTTTCAGAAAAGATTTTAGTGTTAAGCTAAAAATGGACCCTGCAGAAGGAATGTAGATTCTTATAAGTAGAAAGAATACAAGTATTTTCAGAATAAAAAATGTGAAGTTACACAAGGGCACAAAGTTTGTGTAAGAATCTATTTAATCTAAATAAAATCTACTGGTATCAATTAAAAAGATAAAAGTTGCAATGCATTTCAGCTCAATGCACATCAAACCTCGGTTTATTACAAAAACATGAATGCATTTGCTTTGTTTTTCTTTCAGAGTTAAATTATATGCTACAGAGCAGACTTCAAATTGCTGTTACATAATAAGAAAAACTACCCTGCAGCCAACAATTTCAGAATGATGTGCAGCCTTTGGACGCCGATAGGACTGTGGAAGGGAAAAACATCTTCCTACTTTTATAGAAATAGTTGCAATTTTCTCCTATACCACTTATACAAACCGTTCCCTCAGTGATGTAGTTAATTATGGTGCTTATTACACTTTGCGCCATTTAAAAATGCAAATATAGATATTTTCTTTCATGCAGTTAACTTTTAACTTAAACTCCAGACATCATGGCACTTCAGGGAAAAGATCTGCATCCTGTAGCCTCAAAGCATTTTTGTTTATTTGGTTGAAAATGAGAGGAAAAACTAAACCATATTTATGATGCAAACAGGAAATGCACTTTTCTATTCTAGTCTTATGTTGTAAGGCATGCAATTTTAGGCTGCAAAAATAAGACAAAAAAGGTGTCATGTAAGTTGCAGTGTCAGCTTGTTGAAAAATGTTGTCATACAAACGAACCATCTTGACTGACCTCTGTGGCTGGTGGAGGACGGATTCCCTGGTTTCTCTCTGGATTCCCAGAGGGAAACCAGCTTGCTTCAGTGCTCTTAGCACTAAAAGTAGCAGGCGATCATCAAGGCTGGTGTCTCTGCTCTCAATCTCCTGAAGCACATAGCACACATTCACATCAAGACATGCACACATTTAAAAAAAATAGAAAGCATAGTTTGGAAAAAAAAAAAGTTTGTGAAAAGTCCCACAAATTTATCAGTTTCGTGTTACAACAAAACTCCAAACCGTCTGAACTGCTGTGCTGTGAGAAATTGAGATGGTGGAACAGCACAGAGCTTCCCATCAATCAATTTAATCTAATTTCAATGCAAATCTAGACTCAGATATGTCTGGTCCATAATACCAGGAAGAGAAAATCCTGTTTCTTTTACTTTTGATCTGAAACCAAGTCTTTTTTCACATGCAGAAATTAGAATGTAGCAGTGTATTTCATCGTGTTGCATGACAAGGAGTGCCTTCTAAAATATAAAATGGGCTCTGTGATTCATCCTTAAAAGGCCCATTTCCCATTTAAATTCTCCACCACATGAAATGGCAGACTCTGAACATGTTGGCATGGCTTCTGTCTGTCTTTCATTCAGTTTAATGTGGCAGATACTCCATGTTTTACTAAGACTGAATGTTGGGACACCATGTGTGTTCATGATGTCTTTCAACTTTTGTATTTTTATTTTTTTATTTGAAGATGCCTAATTGATTTTGCACTTGACAAAAATTTTATTTTTCAAAAGGTAACCTAAACTACATAAGACAGCAGAATAAATTGGTCAAAGAGTTTGTGTGCCTGATTTGTTGCCTCACCAGCCCCAGCAGGCGGTCGGCCATGTTCTCCTCCGAGCTGCCAGGCAGCATGTCATTTTCATCCCCACCGCCT
This sequence comes from Xiphophorus couchianus, assembly GCF_001444195.1. Taxonomy (NCBI): domain Eukaryota; kingdom Metazoa; phylum Chordata; class Actinopteri; order Cyprinodontiformes; family Poeciliidae; genus Xiphophorus; species Xiphophorus couchianus. The sequence goes on from NC_040247.1 coordinate 11,324,126, forward strand.
TGGATGTGAAGAGCCTGACTGACGCCAGCCATCGCCAGGATTAGAGCCAGAAGAGTCATCACTGCAGCTGTGTCCATGGTCTGAAGATGGAGAGGAGGTCAAACTGAAGGAGAAAAGGTTGGCTGAGCGAATTTCTGAAATTCACAGGTTGGAGTCCTGCAAAGCAAAAGAGAGAATCACCCCGATCGTGGTTTGGTTTTCTCTCTTTGTGGCGTCGTGATGATATTCACTGGCGGCATCATGCTCTCTGGTTTTATATACACCTTGAGGTCAGGGGGCTGGAAACCTCTGAAGAGTTGGAGAAATGTGCTACTGTAACATGGGACTTGATGGAGGGAAAATATGAGACATTAATGATGACTGAGAACCTGGGCGAATTGTTATGAAGTCCTCAGGGTGAGAAAACACAACTCTGAGTTATTAAATAGATAAATCCCCGCAAATGGAAGCTGATTCATCAGCCCCTGATGTACTGTTGCTCACACTGGATGAAAAACGGAAAAACAAACAGTAATTATGCTTCAATATGAGAATTTAGTCGAGACAGATTTACTGAGCATAAGTGGTAAAATGATCAAATATAAAAAGAAAGTGATCAAAGTAGAAAAAAGCAAGTTTGCCACTCAGTAATAAGTAATCCTTACAAAACTTTAAGTAAAATATTGTGTGGCTCTGCTACAGTTTGACCCTCATTTCACACATTCCTCTCTAATCCCTCTCTACTTTATGGGCCACAGCAATTAATTAATTTTAACATTTTATTGTAATGTTATTATTTATGGAAATACATTATCAGACAGAAAAAAAAAACTGCTAAGATGCAATTTATAATTTAATGCTCAATTGCTTAAATTGGTCTGAAAACTGTATTTCCATTTATGTCAAAGTTACCCTTAAAAGATGAACAGATTATAATCCCCGATGAATTCAAAATAAATCTAGGCGACCTCTTGTCAGTAGATGTTATGTACTGGACCAATACAAAAATATATTCTTATTTCAGGCTATGAATACATGATGGAAATATCTTGGTAATGAATCAATGTATGGTCAGTACAAAATATCCTGCGACTCGCATCAAGTTTTCAAAAATACACCAGGTCAAAGCATACGCACTGGCTGAATACTTTATATGCATTTGTCTAAATCATTGATCAGTAGAGCTGAAGGTTGTAAAATTTATGGTTTGTTAACCATCAGTGATAATGGCCAATAAAATCTTTTTGGTGACATAAACAGACTACTTATGTTAGCAATAAACACTCCAACTACCAGCAGCACCCATGTCCATGCATGAATAATTGGAGATAGAAGATGAATAGATGGGTTAACAGGAAAACATTCACTCTCCACTATCTGCAAAAGACAATGATCACTTTAAGCCAAAATATCACCACAAATTATCATTATTACAAGCTTTTCCAATACTGCTGAGCATTTATTGTCTTACAAATGTATTGGAAGACAATATTTTCCATACAGAGAAGAGTTTTGTCTGCTTAGAGCCAGTTTTCAACATTTAGCGTTATATGAACTGAAGACATTGTTTCTCTGGATTAGCAATTGTCACTATAAGTTTCTTCGCTCCGTATGTGTTCACTTTGTTTCTTTATTTGCTTCAGTGTGGGTTTGTGCCTGTGTTTCCATACAGTTCTTAGTCACTTCCCCAGCAATGGATGAGACATCAACACATTTGGCTCATCAAAGCACTTAATGGGTGACAATCCGCTTAAACACACACGCCGTGTCCCTGGTCCAGTTTAACCGCCATGGCAACCAGGATGACATCTGAAGGATTCATAAGGGAATTAGCTTTCTTTACTATAATGAGCTCAGAAGCTTTTGGATTTAGAGAAAAATCTTATTTGCTCACTTTGACATTAAATATTAAAAGTAAAATGCATATTTAGTTTGCTCGGTTTTACTTCAAACTGTTGGACTTTAAACTCTCTTCTGTCAGCTTGGTAGAGTTTATTATGTAGTTCAGGTATTTTATCTTAACCATGTCTTAATGTGTAGCTAAAACAAAATATATGACAGTAACATGTTGCTGAACATACAAAACAAAGCTCAATGCAGCTTATTATACAGTACTTTTAACTGTGCCATTAGGATTTTTTAAAGGCATGGTATCCTTTTAAAGCGATTGCTTCATAAATTAAAGAGGAAATTATCATTTCCAAGTAATAGAGTACATATCAAATAATACAGGTGTATCCCAACGCTTTGTTCTAGTGTCCTGTTGTGAGTCTTAAGGTTTTTGTTGATATGGTTTAATATTGCTGTTCAGGACATCTTATTACTTTCATCATAACTGTCTTTGTGTATAAAGCACAATTTTGACAGTCGTGTCTCACATTAAAGGCTAGCAAAACTGTTACATTTCTCTCTACAAGGACATAAGTTTAAAACAAATCTCTGATGTAAAACATATGATTTGAGAATCACATTTGAAATTTGAGATCTATAGCAAACTTGCAAAAGTAAAATTACATTGCTTCAGACTTATTAGATTTCCTACCATATCATACAGCAAAGTTTTTATGCATTCAGTGACGTTTTTCAGGTTTAAATTACACTGTAACCTTGATCACAAGAAGCAACAACAACCATGGCACAGGGAAGATTTACTGCATAATTGTCTGATAAAGATCTAATAAAAATAAATCACACAGATCACTTTACTGTGAGTTCCTTACAAAACTGAATATGAAAAATAAAAAAAGACATTTCAAGACCTAAAGCCCATTTCTAAGTGCTTACAAGATCAAACTCATTACATGTCTTTGGTTCCTCTTAAAGCTAATACTTCTGTGATTTGAAGAGCATTCCTCTGAAAATTATTAGATGGTTTTGGGAGACAAACAGCCTTCTCTTTTAGAGGGACTAAAGTGCAACTCTTTAGCTGCTGAAATGAAACTAATTTGTGGCAGAATTTGTGTTACATAGAAGTACCAGGTTTGTGCCCATGATCGGCACAATTTCTATACAGTTTTGTATTTTAAATTTTGTACGATATGTCTCCTTAGGCACCTAAAAGCAAAAAATATAAACTTACACGTGTCAAATTTTAAATAAACCAATAAATGAACAAATTTTCAATGCTGATTTATTTTGGTATCCTTCCCCAGATTTCTGCTTTGACACAATCAACTGGGCTACAAGCAATTCCTTTGACTTCATTGTCTTTTTTTTTTGACATGCACTGTCAACTGTCAACTTGCGTCATATTTCATCAACGATGTTGCGCTGAATCTATTTTTAGTCTTGGTGTGTATTTTGTGTGCATTCTTGTTAGTGTCGGTTTCACTGTTTTGCCGCCGCCTTGTGTTGTGGTAGTGAACTGCAACCTTTTTAAATTCAAGACTCCTTGTTTGCTGCTGGATCAAGAAAGTCTAGCAACAACAAATGTCTGAACCTACTTGTATTTTATTTACAATGTTGACATCGTACAGCCAAACAAAAATAAATAAAACAAATGGCAACAAAAATAACTGGAGTTGGAGACGTCAGAACAGCAACAGGACCCTCATGCAAAAAACAAACGATTGTCCAGCAATACCTAAAAATTCAAGCTGTCTCCTCGTGCTTTCAGCCAACTCCAATGAAACGAAAAAAAGTTTGCCCTTCTGTTTGTTGTTGTTTTACAAAACCAGGAAATCTGCTCTTTGTGTTGCTCTGTGTCTGAAAGAGGTTGTGATAATCCACCGGTATCATCAGATGTCTGAGGGCACCATCATCTAATTAGCAGTAGCCTTGTCTTTGTAATGAGTAGATCTCCATCTGCCATTTTTACTGCAAGGCACATGTTTGAAATTAGACCAATCAATGCTGAAATTATTACACCGGTTCAAGTGAATTTATACGAGTAGCGATCAGTGTAACAAGTGAGATTGTATAGTTAAAAAACTACTTTATTTCCTGCACGGCTCTAAAAATGCAGGGTGAAAAATACACTTGATGAAAAAAATTATTTACCTGAAAACCTGTTGTAGACATTCTGTCTTGTGCATAATGACCATTGTATTTCTAGTTATCAGCAGAAAATTGTTGAAAAAGAAACTCTGGGTTAGCTTTCTGACACATTTGATTTCCATGCAACAACATTACCACAAGCCCCAGCAATTAATTCCCTTCTTTGTATTTTATTGTAAATTCAAGGTAACCCAGGCAGCAGACCAGAGATGTTCAGCAGATTTAACTAACATAACTCAAAAAAAGAAATAACAGTAACACAGGGGTCTCCTCTTAAATCATGTGACAGCAAAAAAAAAAGTGACCATACAGGTGAATCTGAAATTAAAATATCATCAAGAAGTTTATTTCCATAACTAAATTTGAAAAGTGAAACACAAAGTGGGAAATTTAAAACATTTTTAGTAGTTCTAAGCCATCAAATTAAACTGAAGTAATTAGTATGTTATAAATATGTTTCACTTTTTGAACTGTTACTGAAATAAATTAATCTTTCAATGTTACTTTAATTTGTTGGGATGCACTTGTATTAAATACATTTTCAAGTATCCATGAAAACAATGCATTCCTTTAATTGTTACTAACAAAAAAAAAAATACTTTGCACACATTTTGTTAAAAAGCTGTTTTTCTTTGCCCATATTCATCATTAGTCCCAGTAGTTAAGGCAAAAAGTAGTCTTTGTCACATGGTTCCTGCATCAATCTGCGTGTCTGTTGGTATCTAATCTTGTCCTCCATGTCTGTGCATTCATGCAGGTCTTTGATTTTCCAGTCTTCCTTTGAGCTGCCAGTCAAACTCACTGACAGACGGCAAAGCGTCAACGCTCCCTTGTGTAGGCCGGGAAACATACTGAGCCGCTAGACTTGTTCTAATCTGGTTGTGAGGCTTCAGTACTCGCTGTCAAACTGTGAAACACTGTGGACACACAGTGTAAACAGAATAGCTGAGGCCAAGATGTTAATGAGCTGCAGTTCGGAGAATACATATCTGCTCAGAGGCTCCCAATTTGCATGTTCTGACATGAACAAAATCTCATGATCCCAATCTTGGCGCGCTTTTTTTTTTTTTTCCTTTTTGAGTCAGTTAGTTACGAAGCAAAGACAGAATGAGTACCACACACGCCGATTCAAATTCAGTGCTTTAAAGTTACAAGGTCCCATCACTCCAGTGCGTGGCCCATTCCTTTTTATGGATGCTTCCAGACTTCTCCGTTTGGAACTGTGGCCGGAGCTCGCGAGGAATCTTCACCGCATGGTACTGAGGAAGTTTGTCTTTGTAGTGGGCACGTCGGAAGAAGCCACACTATCCACACAGGAAGGGGAGCGAGTCCAGAGAAATTGAGGAGGAGATAGAAAGAGATCACAGAATAAAAGAGAAAAACAGTGATTTAATCATCTAATCATCTCATCTAATCCTTTAAGATTACTTAGATGATGCTCTGATTACCCGCAGTCAAAACAGCACACACCATAAAACACATTGTCATGCTCTTTGTTGCCAAATTTATACACACGTATGACGTAAAGTCCACTAAACAAACATCCATCCTATTAAAAATTCCGAATAAAAACACCCAGCGATTTTGTCAAGTTCATCCTGGCAGTTAGTTATAGCGTATCATGGGATGCAAATCAAACATGGTTAAAAAAAATGTTGAACAAGTGTTTATGTGAGAAAATGGGTTATCTTCACATAATGATGCCAGAATGAACAGGTGCAGGTCAATAAACAGTAAGCGGCACCGCACACAGCACAGCAGGCAGCTCAAAGCCCTGAAGCAGAGGCGACTGGATGGTGTTCAACAAGCACTAATTAAGATGAGATCCTCAATAATGGGACTATTTCACATGCTAATAATCATCATCCTGTGGAACTGATGGTTGATCTAACAAGCGTCTCCGGTCTTGAAGATTGCACTGAAAAAAAGAGAATGGAGCTCCAACCAAATTTTTTTTTTAAATTTGTTACATGTAATTGACTTAGGATTCCCAAATGTACTTTATTTACGTTTGTTTTGCATGACAACTTTAGTAAACATAATGTTTTTACTTGGATGCACTTAATTTGATTGAGAGAAATGTAATGTTTTAACGTTTCTTTTTCATTGCGTTGCAAATATAGAGGATTTGTTACCGTACTGTGCATTTTAAAGGTAAGGATTAGGACACTATCGAAAGCTTTGTGGAATAACTTACATACAGACTCAATAATTATTGGTACATGTAAAGAAGTGTAAAAAGTCTAAATATATATTTTTTACTGCAGTGGCGTAATCACACATCGAAACACAAAAAAAGTTGCATCTTTAACGTTCACTCATTGATTCAGAAAGATAAAAATAAAAATCTGAATATTAGAAACTAGCAGGACACAATTATTTTCAGCCCTACTGTTTAGATTTTGCACAACCCCCATACTGCCAATAGAGCAGCACTCATCTCTGTTTCATGCTATGACGTACAACACCAGCCTTCCTGTGGGCTGAGCAGCAGAATAATTGTGCATGAGGAGTTTTACCGCTTGGAGAGAGAGGAGGAGGGGAGAGCAGGCCAGATGGAAATAGGTTTGATATTATAGCTCTAATGCCTGCTTCTCCACCTCCGAGGGCTGCACCACCAAATGGGCGCGGTAGTACTCCGTCTCATAGTGCGGGCGCCGCTCGCTGCGCTTGAAGAAGCCGCACTGAGGCATCAGATCATAACGGAGAGGGAGTGGAGAAACAAAGAGAAAAGTGACAGGTTCAAAAACAGAATGATCCATAAAAGAAAAAAAAACAGGAATGGGAAAACGTAGAAGAAATATAGGAAGAAAAGGGGAAAAGTATAATTCAGAGACAGCTGGAAAGATTTATATGACTGGAAGATAAAAGAAAGATCAGAAATAAACAGATTGAGTGCAGAGAAAATGCTGAACGCTAAATGTGTAAATTATCCCATCACTGAAAGTTAAGTGATGGGATAATTTACACATTTAGAAACCTCTGAGTTGGATGTTGATCTCTAGAAAGCCTTGATGAACATTTTAGCTACAGACAGTATTTGAGGGCATATTTAAGTACCAGTACCAAATGTTTTCTTCACGTAGGTCCTGAAAATATGCTTAATCTCAATTTAATATTTAACAGTTATTTACAGATGCATCTCAATGAATTGAAATTTCACTTAAAATTAATTTATTTCAAAAATAATGCCTTAATTTCTAAATAAAATGCAAAATTTAAAAACAGGACTCTGGACCACTGAGTAACCATCCAGTCATTTTTCTCCTCAGCCCTGATAAAGGGCTTCCTGCATACCCTGTGGATCAGAAGTGGCTTAATACAAGTAAAGCGATAGTTGATACATCTGTGTTTGGCATCTCCTGCAGCTCTGAGTCCAGCTCAAATCCACACCAAGTAAATCTCCAACAATTCTTGAACGAGTTTTCCTCTCATCTTGTCAAAGCTTGTCCTTGTAGATCATACAGTTTTTCTCCGACACACATTTTCCTTCCACTAAACGTTCCATATACTATCGTCCAGCAAAAGTAAGCCACAAAATCTTTCCAGTAATTTTCTAATTTAGAGAGTTGACCCTTATCTAAAACATATATACATAAAGTTTATATCTAGAGTATAAAGAAGTCTACACCACTGCTCAAACAGCATAACACCAAGATATCCTGTGAGTTACCTTCCATAATATGCAGACAAGGAGAGTCAGCAGCAGGATGCCTGCCAGGATGGCTATCAGGATGATCCACCAGGGAATCATGTACTGCTCTGCAAGATCAAGCTCTGGGTAGATCATTACTGGGATCTGGTGAGGAAGAGAGAGTTAATTGTACAATTTACAAAATGCTAAATATATTTTTCACATATTTTAATGTATTCTGCATTAACAACGTCTGACATGAAAATCTTCTTGGTCTCTGGTTCAGTGAACTTACATGTTCAGGTCTTTTGTTTCTCAATGTGTTTAAATATATTACAATAATGTATTCTTTACTTTTCTGAGGTGAGCTGAGTACCTGTACAGATGCATCTCTGAGGACCAGATGTTTGATGGTGGACTTCACAGAGATGTTAGCTCTGATCAGCAGCTCTAGAGCACTAACTGTTGGAAAATCCTGAGAGACAGAGAAACAAATTAAACTTTAACCCTAAAAGTGATTTTAATTGTTCAAATGGGGGTATGTTTAGGTTGCAGTTTCCATCTCAACCCATCACAACATTTTGAAAATGAAAATGAGTTCCAGCTAACCTTCAGTTCTTGCCTTTAAAGACATTTAAAGGAGACATAACTTTTTTTTTTTTTTTTTTTACCTCTATGAAACTGCTCTTCCATAACCTGGCGTGGATCTTGAGAACAGCCTGACCAGTAAAGCTGTGGAGTGGACAATGGAACAGCACACAGCGCGCTGACCCCAGCAGGCAATCCTGAGGAGCAAAAGGACATCTGAAGTAGATTACCCTTTAAAGCGACATCCTTTGTGTCATAATCTCCGCAAATCAAATGTATCTACCTTCAGTTTCCTGAGATCATTTGTAATAATTAACTAAAGTTAGTTATTTTTTCCATATTTCTTGTCCCTCTTACCAGTTTGAGTGACTTGCGTCTTTCTGAAGCTGCCACTGCTGGAGTGGTGTCTCCATCGCTGCCTTTTGTAATCACTTGATCTTTCTCCTCTGGGTGTGAACGGCGACTTCTACCAACCTGTAAATAGTCCCATAAATTATCTTTTAAGCATGTAATTTTGGATGTAAGTGGAGGTTGGAGAACAGCTGAATGACCCTAACTCCAGTTCCACCTACCACCTGATTAGCAGCCGATGAGCTCTGCAGATTTAGAGGATTCACAGCCTCAGCAGGACTACAGCGAGTGTCTGGTTGACCCTCAAACCTCAGGCTTGCGGGATACAGCAGCCACTTCCCATTGGGCAGCTCGATAGGCCACATGATGTTGAGGAAGGCGGAGCCAAGTTTCTGGAGCGCTTTTCCAGGATTGGAGAGCTGAGAAAACAGCTGTTGTTTTATCTTTTTGCTTAAAAGTCTCTCCAATGTTAGTTAAACTGAGTAATTAAATTGTAGTAATCACAGAAAATTATTCTTTCATAAGATACACTACAAAAACACAAAATCTTACCAGGTATTTTATCCAGTTTCTACTGCAAATATCTACATCTAACTAAGACAAACCTAACTTACAAGTAACTTTACAGCAAAATATTAATTTTAAAAAGTGCTATTTCCACTGTCAGATTTTTGTCCCCTAAAACAAAACAATTTTCCAATATTATAAGTGAAAGAAATCTGCCAGTGGAACAAGAACTTCTAAAACAAATCTGTATTAAGTAATTGCTGACTTAAAACAAGCTCCTATATCTTGCTGAAGTGTAGTCAGATATTTGCAAACTAGACCAAAAATACTTGGCAAGGTTTTATGTTTTTGCAGAGTACACAGGCAAGCTAGATAGGCATAAACTCACCACAAATTCTAAATCTATAGGGTTGCCGATGTCCTCCAGGCTGGTCATGGCACTCTCCCCCTTTACGATACCGCTGAAGAACAGCTGGTGAGGACGAGCTAGTCTGAAAAAAAAAACAACAAAAAAGACACAATCACATCAACACTTCAGCTTGGAGGCTTTTCTTCATACCTCTGGATCATTTTCTCATGTTACAACCAAAAACCTCACTGTATTTTTCAATCTTTTTTTCAAATAAACGTCTATAAAGTATGGTGTGCAACATTTACTCCAATATCTGTAAGTAAAATCCATTTCAACTGTCTTTAAAAGATATCTAATTGTAAACAGAATGCAATATTTACATTCCATTTTGTGTATCAAGACCAACAGAGTTATTTGTGGAAAACTGCTTACTCACCCATTGACAGACAGGGGGAGCTCTATCACAACTTTAGCAAAAGCTGTGACAGGATCCAGATTAAGCTGTTCACTGATCCTGGAGAGAAAACATCAACAAGTCACAATAAAAACGTATTAAATAGATGAAAGTGTTCATGCGTTAACCACCGGTTGTTACAGATGGGGTTATTGGGACATACGTTGCCAGTTGGAGACCTGCAGTGAGCTCAGTGGTCTCAGTAGTAATATTTGATGTACTCAGGTTGATGGTGAATTTTAGCTGAAATGAAGTGTAAATATAATTGTAAAACAGACAGAGGTTTTAGTCTGGTTTGAGCTTCTATAGTGGTGATAATACATGTATCTTTCATTGGATTGTGCCAGATTTCTTTTAAAAGTGCTTCTAGGAAGCAACACATTCACAAGACGAGATAAAAGAAACTATTTTCTACCTTCGCATTTCGCTTGACAGGATTTCCCAGATCACATTCAACCTGGGATCCATTCTGATTCGCTTGACATATCATCTGCAGGACATCAAACATATACCTTTATAACAGACATACTGATTCACACAGGGATTCCTTTAACTCCTTAATTTAAGGCATACCTGAGGTGGGACCCTGGAGCCGGCGTATGGCAACGTGTCTGGAAGTGTGATGAACAGTTGGGAAGCATGAGCGTCATCGCCGTCCTCCTCGGGGTTCAGAGGGTCTGAAGGCATGTTGGTCACTGTGATCTCCAGCACCACCAGTCGTTGATCAGACAGAGAAAACACCTGAACACCATCATTATCTCTGCACCAAGGCAAGAAAAGATTGGGTCAGCTGGTTGAAAAGCAAACATTTTGCAATAGAGTAAGAAATGTATATAAGCACACAATCTTTCTAAACTAAACCTACTGGGTTGTAGCAAATATGTCTTTCACCTTAGGAGAAAGCAAGCATTTCTAGATATAAAATAAACAAGCAGTCTGACAGCAATAATAATTAAACTGCAAAAATATAAAATCTTACCAAGAATTCTCTAGATCTAGATTGTAGGATAAATGTCTTAGTACACTTGGAATACAACAGAACATGACTTACTTACAAGTAAGTTTTTAAGAAGGCCTAGGAGCTTGTTTTAAGTCAATACTTCTTAAATATTGATAAAACCTAATATTGACGAAAAAATACCAGTGGAACTAGTATTTTTCATTAATATTAAGGGATTTTTTACATCAATTAACAAGGTCCTCTTGCTGAAGAGTTACGTATAAGTTAGATAAAAATACTTGGTAATATTTTGTGTTATTGCAGTGAAAGACATCATCAAACTGAAGTATTAACCAGTGACTGCACTAACTTTGGCAGAGGAGTGAAGAAGTCAGAGTTAAGGTGCGTTGTTCCAAACTGGTAGCTCAGCTTCAGATTGCTCTGACAGATTTTGTCGCTGCCGCATCCCTCTCGCAGGAAGTTCACCTTCAGAGTTTATTCAAAAAAAAGCAGAAGAAGCATTTAGTTCAAGGGTTTCAATTAAAAGATCTACTACCCTTACTTTTGCTACAAACCTCAGAATTTAGCGTTTTAGATGGAGAGATATTCAGCACAGGCGGTAGTTTCTGCGGCCTCTTGGCAGAGTTTCTGCGTGGCGGCACAGGCTTGATGTTGTGGGTTATCGTTAGTGAAATGGGACGCAGTTTGTCACGAATGTTTTCCTGGAGGACAGGAAGCAAAACAGACCAGGAATGTTTAGCCGAAAAAACATAGGTGGTAAAAAGCAGCATAAACTTAGAAATGGTTGCACTTAGTAACTTACGTGCAGCTGGAAGAGAGCAGTGGCACAGTTAGTCTCGCGCTGCCGATGAAGCTCCACTTCTTCTGTCTGGGTGTATTCAGGCTCCAGCGAGCTGCGTCCCAGAAAGCTAACACGGTGAGGGAGGCCCAGCTTTCTGCGCTCTGTGTCTGCTTCAAACTGCACTACCAGGGCTTGAGGAGAGCAAAAAGAAATGAGTCAAAATAAAAAGTCAAAATAAAACTAAAGCATATCTGCATTTCATTTGAATGTAATTATACTTCAAATAAGAGAGGTTTCTAATGTTTGTATAAAATCTCTTGACAAATGGTACAATTTATGTTGCGAAGTAGGTACATTAAACAATATAAAAGCTGAAAACTTTAGTTTGACTTACTAATGTGTGGTGAGTAATGATGAGGGTGTGCTGTGAACATAAAACAGGCCTCAACCTCAACACTAAAAGGAAGTTGGAGAAAAGCAAAACCCAGTTAGATATTAGCAGACACTTTTTCTAAAGCAACAAATCCTTCAGTTTAGGGCTGAGTTGTCTTAGGGGTTTTTCACATTATCTGTTCATACCAGACACCGTCTCTTTCCTTGCAGTTCTTTTGGTCCAAATCAATATTTTGAGGTTCAATTGATACTTCCCTGACCACATGAATAACCGGACAAGACCTTGAGGACACAGAAACAGCACAATATGATGCATTAAGGGAAACTAAATCATTCGCTTAGATGTCTTTATTGCCTAGTTGTTTGCAGTATTTTCTACATATTGATTACAATTAGGAAACATTAACTAAAGATTAGACCTATGACTTTCTGTGTAGATGTTTACTGAAAGAAAGTACTTTGTACTTTGTGTTTTTTATTACTTTGTACTTTGTGTTTTTTATTACCTGAAGAGAACCACTGAGTCATTAAGAGAACCAACAACCAAATCTGGATAATGGTTCTCATCGATATCCAGCCCCCCTGAGAAGGAGTATCCAAAACGTGTCACATCAAAGTCATGGCCATCCAGAACCTGATGTGATATAGATTACATTTATAATATCCTCACTGCTTACATTTGCTTACATGCAAAGTTATTAGGTTTCCTTCTGAAACTGACCTGAGCAGGTTTAGTTTCAATTCCAGCATCGGAGCCTCTGTAGATAAAAACCTTCCCATCTCCATCAAATGGAGCTCCCACAGCAATATCTGCAAATATCAGACAAACTTATTTTCACCTCTTTTGGTTCCCCAAGCACAACTAATGAGCACCTTTCAACCTGTTAATGCCAACACCAGTCTGAAGTAACACCAACAGCACATCTCATTTTGAAAATTCAGAAACCCCAGTTTCAAAATCTTACAATTCAAACACAACCTTTTTGTTATTAATACATGAAGTTTCTGATTAAGATTCATGATTTACCCATAAGCTCTGTAAACAAAAATCAGTGTTGCTCACACCTCCATATCCGTCCTGATCCAGATCTCCGATGCTACCGACTGTCATCCCAAACATGGAGTCGTATGTCCCGTTGAGGCGGATCGGTCTGGCCTGATCATCCCAGTGACCAAGCGGGTTTAGATAAACATAAACAGCTCCACCAATCTCTGCTTTGCGGTCAAAAAAGTTGGGAGCTCCAACAATCACATCTGTCCATCTAGAAACAGAAATAGATGAAATTTCACTATTTAAATCATATTTAGAGCTTGAAGGTTTATAGACCACTCTCCTCATCTTTGAACAAATTTGATTTATGTGGTTAAATCTCAGAAAGCAGACTTTCTTGATGCTCATTTTGAAGAATGCTTTTGTATTTTTTTGTTATTTATTTCTTTTTAATATTAAAAGAACTATTAAACACACAAACTCGCATACACAAACCCTACAGGAAACGTCCCGCTATATGAACATTTCGGCTACTTCTTAGCAGGTCGACAATAGTTAATCTGACCTCTTCCTCAATTTGTCCCTGAGTCAAATCTCATCTGCTGCTGTAGTGACAATAGCAAATGTATTAGCCGTTTGCTTTTTAGCTGTTTTTTCTATAGCAGCCTTTCAGCTTTTCCCCTTTGTCCATTTCCACGAAGAGCATTGAATTTGATAGATTATTCTTGGTTCATTGGATTTCCCCAACGTCTTCCAAGAAAATCAACCAACACGGACAAAAAATATTTTTATTATGTTTATTTGATTCAAATATAACCCGTATTATTTGGCCCCGTACTGGCCAAAAAATGTGCGGCGACCCCTCGTGGGAACTGACAGTAAGCCAGATGGCCACCAGGTCTCTCATAAAATTTCACAGTGAATTATAAATTAGCTTTTCCTCACCCATCCTTGTTAAGATCTGTGGCGGCCACTGAATATCCAAACGAGGAAGCCAGCTCCTCCCCCCAGAAGATGTGCTGTGGCACCAGTCGGTGCACGTTGTCCTTCCTCAGCAGCACCACAGCCCCTGTGTGATTGGCACGTGGTGCGCCGGCCACAAAGGTCAGCTCCTTGAGATTCATTATACCCTTAGCTGAGTCTACAGAAAACCCTGGTGTAAGAGGAGAAAAAAGCATAAGAAGAGGAAAAGGGGGTTGGGGAGTAACGGATTTGGGTTCAGACATTAGTATTGGCTGTGAGGTTTAGTGGCAGCTCTTCAGTATGTGCAATGATCTGCTTGTCTACTTACTAATGAAATGTGTAGCTTAAGTGACTATTGATTTTATGACAGAGTCATGATGTGTGTAAATGCTGTGGGTTGTGTTTGTGTCTAACGGTAAAAGCAAACGGGCTAATTGTGACAGTAACAGAAAGAGATGTTTGGTTTTGGTCTGATGAGATTGATGACGTTGCAGCGCATGCCTCTGGCGGGGTCAGTGTGTAAATAAAGTGAAAGCACATTAACCAGATTTATGATCAAATGCATCTGTTCCGTCTTTATGTGTGCTCTCTGCAACCTGATGTGTGCAGGAATGTGAAAACACACTTGAATGTTAATCACGTGATCCAAAGGAGTAGCAAGTGTGTATTTACTTCATGAAAATATTGTGTTAGCATTTTCTTATCAAGATGTAAAACAAATTACAAATCATTTTAAGTCTTTTATACAAATACATACATTTTTCAGTGTAAAAAGCAGGCGGAGGGTTCATATGGAGGGGTTAATCCATGACAACACAAAGGACATTTGTTAGCTCTGAGTAAACATGCAAAAGAAGACAAAGAAGGACACAAAACGAGAGCAGCTCCAGGGTGGCAGGTGTGGAATTTAACATTGCAGCTCCTCTAAAACCAATAAATGGAGGCTGGGTGTTACTTTTTCTGCACATGGTGACTTTGCTACCAGCAAGCTTAAGCAAAACTAACTGTGGAGCAGAAGCAGAAAAATTGTTTACCACTTTGGTAACTCTTCTGAACTGTATGGTATTTATAGTTTCACCACAAAATAATAAAATATGTCTAATATTTTTGATCATATATATATTGTAACTACATAATTGTTGCTTTTAATCAGATTCTAGGCAAAAGTCACACATAATTTTTTTTAAATTCCAATTTTAAGAAAAAAAAATCATTTTATTTGTTTAATCTTCCTGTAATTAATGGTATTTATTGGCAGAAAAAAACAAACAAATCAAGTGATCTGAAATAATTTGGTCTTAAATCGTAAACTAAGTCATCTGCATAAAATTGACAATAAATTACAAATACCCAAAGTGATAATATTTCAAACCAGGCTAGTATTAAAACTGTATTATAAAACTGCTTTTTGTGCTTTTATACATTCTGTGGTGACATTTGGTTTGGCCTTGAGGAATTTACAAAGGATGCCTGTTCAGAAAAACACACCAATTTGAAAGGATAATTTGCACTGTTAATCAGCTGTGACCACATTGTGATAAAATGCATAAATCCTGTGATATTTAAGAGCAATGATTGAAATGTTAGCACACATGGATAGGTGTGTCATGTCATCTGGTTGCAGGATAAATGAAAGCATGTGAGTGATAAACGAGGGCTAAAAGGTCAGGAGGGAATTAGTGTTGTCAAGGAGACAGCTCAACTTTGCGAGGGTATTCAGGCTCAGATGAATGTGAATAGAGAGAGATTTATAGTGGATCCACACAGTCAAGAATAATAACTGAAAATCGACAATAAATATAAACTGGTCTGGTTTAGCAGACGCTGGCTCTTTGACAACAGACAGTTTTAATATGCCTGATAAAGACGTCCTTCCAAATGTTGTTTCTGAAGCTTAACAGAAGCCACTGAATCTCTAATGCCTAGAGATTTCATGTACTGTAGCTCCACAATAAGATTAATATATTTTCTTGAAATGTACTAAGATTGGCTAACCAATAAATAAACGCCTTTTGAATAAAAAATGTTGTAATATTTATGTACATTCTCTTTTTCGATCTACAAGCCACCCAGTACCAAAACGTGTTTTCTTATCTGGTCAGACATCCTCAAGATCCTGCAAAATATGGTAACGTTTTATGAAATAAAACAGTCGATATTATACCCACTGAACTTTTCAACATTTTTTCCACTTTACAAATAGAAACTTTTATGAATTTTTGTTTAATTTATTTTATATGACAGACTACAAAGTTGTGCACAAATGTGAAATGGAAGAAAAACATTTTCTTTTTTCGATGAGATGTGCACAATGAGATATTTAAAGCTGAGATAAATACAGTCTAATCTTGCTTCTCCAAAACTGTATCCTTGAGTTGTCTGTGGTGTTTCTTTGTTTCTGTGCAGTTTTTTTTTTCACCTTTTCTTCCGCAAACTGTTGAGGCTTTCACAAATCAGTTGGATTAATCCTGAGATTAAATTACACCCAATCTGAGTCTATTGATTAGATGACTTCAGACATAGGTTCAATTGATAATATTCTGGGTAATGAGAGTAAATGGGCCTTAAAACAAATGGACAACAAAAAATCAAAAAAGAAAGACATATTGTCTTTTTTTATGCACTTCTTTGTTTTGGTCTATCACACAAAATACAAAAAAAACAAAAAACTACATTTAAGTTTTTTCAATTTTCTGAAAAATACTCTTTGCAAAAACAGCATAACTATTGTTACACCATCTATGTTAGAGTTTAGTTAGAAACACATCTGTGCAACAATGCTTCTTGGGTTGTTAGTTAAATTCTAACACAGTTTTGTTAAGTGAAACTCCAACAATCAACAGAAAACCCACCACCAAGATGCTCTGGAAAGTTTCACCAAAGCAAACACTGATAAATGGTCTAAATACACTAATGACGTTGGACAAAACAGACAAACACCCTCGTGCTACTAAACACAGAGAGACAACCATCTTCTTGGCTCAAAGATAGAAAGTTGGGAATTCTGACTGAAATTAATCTAAAAATATCAAATTAAGTCAAATTAAGTTATCAGAGTTCAGAGAAAAAGAAAGCTTTAGATGGCTTTCTCTTATTATGGTACAAAGACTACAGAGTAAAAATCTACATCTGAGGACAAGTGATAAAGACAAAGACAGAGACAGAACACAGACTACATCAACTAAGAGTCCAACTAGATCCAAACAACACTCCACGCCTACAAACCTAAGTAGCTATTATGAGCTACGTCCTCAAACGATGTGGAAGGCTCCAGAGTTTTGTACAGCAGTGTATCTTCAACGGCGCTAGCCATGAACAAGAGCCCTATGTGGCCCAGAAACGGGAGAAGAAAGACAGAAGAACAAGTGTGGGAGGGGAGTGATGGGGTGGTGAAATGATGAGGGAGGAAAAAGAGGAGAAGAGGGAGTGCAGGTGAGACAAGCTGTGATTGACTGATGCTTTGTTTTTGTGGCGCAGCAGCACTTTCGTCTGCAGAACCACGGAGTTCATGTTGGAAAGGTGACGTTTTGGGCTCAGACTGCATCCCACAAATAAAAAATGTGACAAATTTTCTCCCTTCCTGCTTTTCAAAGAGGGTGGCACATGGAATGAGTTCAGCACCATCGCACTGAAGCTGGACCATACAATGTTTTCTCTTGTTTCTGTAAGAAAACCAGTAATCACTGGCATCAAAAGAATTCATCTCAGGCCACTGTCAGCTGCAGGCGTTTTTAACATGTCCACCCACTGTGAGAAAGGACTTACACAAAGATATTGAGTCATATTTTGGGTTTTATGAGTCACGGGCTCAGCCAGAAATAATCCCCAGGGAATGGGAGTGACACTAAAACAAGTTTACCCTCTTCCAGTCAGGGGCGGTTGAGGTCTTGCTACTGTTCCTGTGTTTAGTCAGATTACAGTCTGAGCCTGGACATCAGCCTCCCACGGCCCTCTCTTTCTCTCCTGTGCTCGGGCAGCAGTGAGCATAGAGGGCGAATCCTACCCAGGTAACTGTGGTAGGGCAAGGGGATGAGCAGCGCATTGAGCTCATTGTAATCTGCCACCTCGTATGGGCCGTTGTCATAGAAACCAAGTTCAAGAACGGTCTGGTTCAGGAGTTCGACTCGCAGTTCACCTGGAAAGGAAACAGGTGAAGGCACAGCAGGACAACAAGAAAACATTTTCTACAGTGATGATAAAGCAGAAAGCACAACAAATTTCAAGTTCAGTTTTTTTTTCTTGCATGTTTTACTCTAAATTTAAGTTTGTTAAGAATCTACTTTGTTTTAGGAATGTACTTTTCAATTACTTTTCTACCACAGCTTCATTCTTGTTTAATAAATTATGACATGACGCAATATTGATGCACCAGTCACTGACTTTTTACTCAA
This sequence comes from Xiphophorus couchianus, assembly GCF_001444195.1. Classification (NCBI taxonomy): domain Eukaryota; kingdom Metazoa; phylum Chordata; class Actinopteri; order Cyprinodontiformes; family Poeciliidae; genus Xiphophorus; species Xiphophorus couchianus. The sequence continues at coordinate 11,342,467 of NC_040247.1, forward strand.
GGTGGTAGAATTTCAGACAAATTTTTTGTCATATTTGGGTGAAGCCAATTAACCTCAACAAAAAAGTCATTATCTTATATTATGATTTTATGCTTTGAGCTTGTATAGGGTAACATTATAAATTTTCAAACGTTTACAGTCTGTAAACGTTTGAAAGCATAATAAATACACAGTGACAGAGAGCTAATTGTTAGCTTTTCTACTATACCTAATAATTATAAAATCATATTTTAGTGCGGAACTGAGAAAAAAAGCACTCATTTTGAACATCCGATGTATTTTACTTTTTTTGTTGAAAGTAGCAGTTTCAGCTGGCTGAACACTACCATCTTTTTCTATGCCAACTATCAGTAAAAAAAAATTTGAAATGTGAGCATTGAAAAGGTTAATATTTACAAGTATTTCTTATTATTATTTTTAGTTCTAGTTTATTCATCTTCTGCAAACAAATGTTTAACTTTTTAGCAAATGATGTGCTCCTGACATGTTTCTGGATACAAATTTGATGTTTGTTTTGTAAAGTAAATTGGGTTAAATTTGTTGTGAATTTGCATCACAAAAATAAACTAAGTTGAGCTCAGTTGAATTTATATGTGAAAATGCGTAAAGGAGTTGCAATAAGAAAACACTGTCTGTTACATTTTTACCTCTGACTAAGGCTAATCCATTAAGTAATAATTGCATTAGATAAATCAAAGAGCTTAATTTGATTTAGTATCTGTCACTGTTTGTGTTCAATCAGTAGATTGGCCTATAATCATGAGGTCTGTCCTGCAGTCAGTAATATATTAAATAAAATTCCATTGACTGCCTTTCTTTCTTAGATTACAATAAAGATTTTTACCCCACTTCTCACACTTTCTGCATATTGCAATAACGCTTTTTTAAACTTTGATATGTTTTGTAAAATTGGAAATATATATTAATGCTGAATTGTTACCTTTCCAGTTGTAGGTTCCTGGAGCTCCAAACAGAATAAAGTTTCTGTCTGGAGTGAAACTGACAGACAAGCCCTGCTGACAGAAGCCAAACTGCTCGTGCCCCTGCGGTCGACCCTCACAGAACTTCCACTCCCCTCCATCCAAGTCGTCCCGCCTCGTCAGGTCATCGCTCAGGACGTAGCAGCGTCCGATGGGATCCCGAGTTTCCGAAGGTTGCTTGACTCGTTGTCTTAGCTCATACAGGTGAGCACAGGTCTTGTGAGAAACAGAATTTATGACATTTATTCCTTCCGCCTGGCTCAGATAAAACATGCTTTTGCCCAATTACAAGACACCATTCTGCACTGGTGGATGTTTAGAATAATACTTACCACCACCTTGCCTCCAATTCCTTGACTTTTTACCGAAACTCCCAACCACTGATTGTCTTTGCTTTCTCTGTCAAGACTTACTGTGTAAAAACAGAAAATGAAGCATCAGTGTCAATGTTGATGATGATAATTAACAGAACGCTAAAGCTGCAGAATACATACTGATACTGACAAAGAATGAGGAAAACATGCAGTACTCTTAACTGATGTAATCATTGCAATATTAAATGAAACTATCACCACCTTTCCTTATGGAACTTTGGCCCATTTTTTCTTAATGTAAGGACCTTCTAAAAGACTATGCAAATGAAACAAACAGAGAAATATCAGTGGTAATTGTAGGGCAGTGTAGTGTATATTTCCTATATGATCAGTGAAAGGAACAAAAAATAATAAAACAATAACAGAAATGCCACAATGTATTTATTGCACCCAAAGACTGCATATGATTACTTCAGCTCTGCTTTTTAGACCTTTTCTGTGGAAGACATGTTGAGTCATCGTGTTTATTGTTTCTGAAGCACTCTAGCTTTCAAGAAACCATCCCAACTCAATAAATGGATTAAAAGCATTAGGACAGTCACATCTGACGACTGTCAAGAAAGAAATTTTTTCACATGTACGGTAACTACAATCTCAAAGTTTTACTTTTTCTTGATATTACAAATGATAGAACACAGAACACATTTAGTTAAAAATGTTATTAAAAAAAACACAAACAGCAATTAAGCTGCTTGTAGATCACCTAGTTAATTACTGGTTGAATTTTCCAAGCTGAGCCCAAACTCACCGTCTCCATCGATATTAACCCTCTCACAGTCGTACTCCTCCGGCGTGATCGGACAACGGAAAAGGGCTCCAGGCCGAGTTCCCGTCAGTAGACCCCGCCCTGCTGCCTGTGGCGCTCCCACCAAGATCCTAACAAAAAAAAAGAAGAATTTTACCATTTTTGATGGCATTTTCTTCAACAAACAAAGTAATGTATATTCAAAACCACAGATTTTGAAGGCTATTTCTAAAGTCTTCTGGAGCTCAAGTGAAACTGTCAAAATTCAGTACAGCATACTGTTGGAGATTTTTTGGTATTATCATTTTATTTTCTTACTCTAGTTCACATTAAGTCTATAGATCTTTGTGATTTTCTGTTTAAAGTGTTCTCTTCTTTAAATGACCTGGAGGTCACTACTGTCTGTTCAACTTTACGAGAAATAGATAACACTGAGTTTCTCAGACTTTAAACCTTATACGTTGTCTGTGGTTCTTTCTTTTATTTAGGTTCGAAAGGAAAATACCTATCACATACCATAAAGTCTTGATTAGTTCTGTGAGTTTTTGGTGCACTTTTCACGATTACGATTATGGCACAAGTTTTATTTCTAGTGAGGGGTGGCTGATATTTTGGGGCTAGTGTCCTTGTACTCTGCCATATTAGGAACGGCTGATTCGGGCAAGGATGCTATTTAAAAACCCAGCGTTGTGCTTCATTTCCCTACAACACCATCAGCCGCAGCATATGCATGGAAGTGAGGACAGAAAAAGATGACAGAGACAAGGAGCTGAACATGCAGGGAAAACAGATAATCTAAAGTTTAGTCAAGGAATCTTGTTCAATTAAAGAAATAGATATTTAAGTATGAAAAACGCTTTTTCTGGCATGCATCAACTTATCAGGAAAGGTGGGTGATGTTCATCAAAATACATTCTTCAATTTGTTTATACAATCTTTTCAGGGCATTTTTGTTACAATCATCAAACAGTTCCAAAGATTACGGTAACTGTATTACTGCAAATCTTCCAGCTTCCAGTTACAGTAAAATTAAGTGTTTGTCTGATTTGTATAGTTTTAATAGCCAAAGCCAGTTAAACACATCGTTCATCTAAGATTCACCTAAAAAGATGATCATTTGTTTAGACCAAACCATTTTCTCATGGTGATTTAGGATATTTAGATTCTCTGATTTAATTACTTATTGCTGTAATTTATCACCTGACGGTTCTTTGTACTTTATATAAAACAGGTCCTCAAGCAGTGAAAATTCATAGACATGAGTATCACCTAAAGTGCAGCTGAACTCTATTTTGTGCTACTTGATAAAGAATCCTGTTGAGATTTAACTGTGCTCATCTCTGTAAAAAATCCTAAATTTGAATGAAATAACCAGTATCAAGCACAATAGATCTGACATAAGCCTAGCAAGAATGCTACAATTCATCAGTGGTAAATCTGCAGTAGTGATAGGGTTAATGTCATGTAAATGCACATTTTTATTTTTAAAAGGGGGAACGAAGGCAGTAAAAATGTGATAAGATCCAGTTTAACATTCCAGTAGGCTCTGTTCTAAGTCTGTGAGTAAAGATGATAGATATCTCTCTTTGCTCATTCATGAGCAGATGCAGGTGTTGGGGTGTCATTCTGGGAGGTCGAGTAATCTGCCATACCACCCCTATACAGAAGGAGACATGGAGAGCTGTTGTTTCCTAAACTAATCTGTGATCAGCAAAAGGGGTTTTAAAGCCACAATGACCGAATAGTAACCACACAACACCATTGGATCTTTGGAAAATTAATAATATTCATCATTCTTGAAACAAAATCAGCAAAGTATCTCTGTTAAGCAGCACTCTAAGCATAAAGGACTCGGTCCAATTATGCAGTACACTTTCGGCAAAGAAAGTAGGTCTATTTAAAGCTAAAGGAAAGCTCATTTCAAACAAATCAAGCAGGTGTCACACAAGAACATTTATAGAGAAAGAATGTAAGCAAACCAAAACATTGAAGGTAGGCTTTAATATTACTGGTACTGAGTTTCTTAGAGTACTAAAATCTGTTCTGCTCTTATTTATAGCAGTAAGGTACATTGGGTTGGGATTTTAGAAGCATTTAATGTAAACAGAGATACTGAAATAAAGTAAAGTGGTTTCAGCTCAGCACACAGACATGTACACCTGTCCTGAAGCATCAAGGGTGAGTAATACTTTCATCTATTTGCCCTTCTGCCAAGTCTGTGCCGACTCATTGTTTAATGCTGACTCAGACCATCCCATCTTAATCCCCATTACTGAACTCAATTTTCAGTAAATCCACATTTGAGATGGTCTGCATGGTGAGTGTGTGTGGTGTGTATCATCGTCAGGCTATGTTGGTTTTGCTGCAGACTGGCTCTGCAGATATACGGGTGTTTAAAATTATGGCGACTGCTTAAAGAAATACCCTTATGAGCCCAGTGGTGCCACCAGTGTCGGTACCAGCATCTGTATGAGTGTGTTCCAGGATGAGGACATAGATTAGATTGAGCAAACAGGGAATCCAGGTCTCAAATCTTTGGTCAGAATAATGTTTTACTGGAATTTCTATATAACATAAAGGCATTTTAACCATATTATTTTCACTTTATTCAGAATGTGCCTTTGAGCAATGTATGGCTGCTTGCTTTTTTTATGTATAATATAAGCAAGGTTAAGTGAAGTGTGACAACATTCCGATGTAGGTTGAGACTTCCAGGATGCACCAAATGCAGCTAACTCCTAAAGAGACTGTTAATCTTACTGTTTGAATGTACTGATCAAGATTTCAGTGTAAGAAAGAAATGTTGCTTTTGTGTTGATTAAAACACTGCTATTGAAACCTGCACAGCTTTTTGCTTTACTCTCTGGTCTCTACTTTGACCCCTGCTCCATCTCTACAGTAGTCTACTTTGTTTTCATAGTTGATAGCCACAAAAACAACACGGGCATCCATTACGCTGCATTCATCACACAGATGTGTTCACTAAGGGGAGCATGTGCAGTGACCCCAACACTTTCTCCTGAGCGTCCTGATGACCCCTCCCCCACCAAGCCCCTTTCAATCCCCCTTAACACACACACACACGCACCCCCGCATACAAACCCTTATACATCTTCACACCAACACTTGATATCACCCACAAAGCATATATTTAGGAACATATTCAATTTCTACAGACAAGAAGGAGAAAACATTAGGTCACTTGACACATTTTAATAAATTGTTACTGAAAACAGAGGTTGTGTGTCTGCCAGATTACATTGTCATTTAAGGGATAAAAATGTCTCAACTCTTTGAGTTTTCGTCTATAAAATCTGTCTCATATGATCAAACCTCAAACAACCCTTAAGCTAACCAAACAGCACTGTCTTCTCTTTGTTACCAAGACATTTTGCTGAAGTAACGGGCCATTAACAGCTGAAACATTTAAATCAAGACACACAATAAAGACACTCAAGCATCTGCAAGAAGTTATTTCACATTCTTAACAGAACTCAAAGTTCTTTTGTTAGTTTATGAAAAATTACTGAGATTTAACTTCAAACCAGAAAAAAAACAAAGGAAATCTGGATTTGAGCCAAACAATATGTTTATTCTTTAATGACCAAGAGGATTCTTCAGTGTTGTGGTTTTAGTGTAGGTATTTCTCAGGAAACCCAGCCCTTTGTTGGAATGCTGCAGCTGTGAGTTTTAACTCCATAATGAATTCCCTAAAAGCCAAATCAAACCCATCCTCAACACTTCTAAAAGTTAGTTTCTTGATTCTTCCTCTTAATGTGTGCTCAGATCATTTACCATCGGTCAATCCCACAGTAGTGTGAATATGCTCCTCTGTATACACTGTCCCTAAGCAATCCCCAAGGTGCTAAGAGGTACTTTAGACCTTCTGTCGTCATCCTGAGAAAAAGACTATGACCTCTGACCTGGATACACACACACATACATGCAGTAGAAAACATTTGCAAGCATGACGATTGTGAGCTTACAGGTACTGTACACATGGCTCCAATATTTATAACATGCACTCATCTGACAAGGACTGTCAGCATTACCAAAGATACAAGAAAAATGTGCTGCATATCAAATCATTGATTATCTTAAAGTAACTTTTTTTGTGCTGCATCCAATGATTTAGTTTCAGGCTTATCAATTCTACAGAAATAGCAGCATGATTTGTTACTAAAACGTTGTAATGTTTTAGGGATAAAAGCAGAATTCTAGGGTCTATTTTTCAAAAACATTTGACATAATAAACCATAAAATTCTCGAGAAAATTTTTTTAAGTCCAGTTTTTCTCAGAAGGTGGACTTAAATGCTGTTCCACTTCTCCTTAGTCTATAGATTAGCTCTCAAAAGTGTTTACATTCATATTAGAATACCAGGTTTTTCAACATTAACATTGTATAGATTGGCATTCAGAACTTTGTCTTTGAAATTATTTAGTGTCATCACTGTTGCATTTGAAGGAACCGTATTCTCCTGAGTTCAGAAAATTAGGAATGTTTTTCTAATCTGCAGAGTCTGTGCTGGTTCTCCTCTTCTGGATGTTCTTGTGTGCTTTAAGAAGGAGGGTGCTATTAAGAGGGGCAGCTAGAGGAGACATTACAATGAATAAAATTAGCTGTCTTTATAGCTTCCTCAACCATGTGTTTCCTGTGCATGTTAAAATATAATGGGTTTTTAATCTTTTGATCATATTGTTTATTGTTTTAATTTCCTTTCTGGGTACCAGTTGAAACCAGGCATGGGAGCTACAGCCAAAAACTAATGGGTCTTTTTTTAATAACTACATTTAATAAAAAAGATATGTCTATTCTGTACAACGTACTGTTCAACAATGTGGACTAGAATAAAACCCTCTTTCAGAAAATCCAAATTTCCACACCTAACAACAAGTCTTCGTTTTACATCTCGTGATGGGGAAACAGCTGATAATTTGGGTGACCAAACCTTGTATCATCACGTTTAACACCTCAGATCTCTCCCACTCCAGAGAGAGCAGATAATGGTTGGCAAAACATAAAAAGTGCAAGCGAGAGACAGAAACAGCTGCCTGTCTGGGTACAAAATCCTCTGGGACATTATGCTTCACTGCCCATGGATGTGACTCAACTTCCTGCCAAAATGATTAGTTTGTGGTTATCCCAAAAGCTGCAATATCTCAATCTAACAAAGGTTTTACACTACTACTGGAAAAGTTGAAAAAGTGAATGAAAACAATGTTCCTCCTATAAAAGTAATTGGTAATTGTGTATGTGATGCATATTAATCTTTAACAGCCCCCAAGATCCCCACCTGCTCCACTGATCAATAAATGAAGATCCATTTTCAGGCATAAGATAAAGAGGGCCTCCCCAATGTTGTTCTTTTGTCGCTGTTCCTATCCACTTATCCATGTATTGATTGGTTTATGTGTATCTGGTGTCTTAAATTTACTCTTTGTAAAAAAAAAAATAAAATAAAAAAAAAATTTACTCTTTGTTTTAAGAGTCCTCTCTCTTGGTTCAGCATTTATCACTGAACCAAGGATTTGTTCAGTGGATTTATCACCTATCCTGCAAAATTTCTCTGAAGGAAATAAACAGTATAACTCCAGCACCATGTTAAAACGGCTGTGGAAATTATTTCGACAATGATCTACTTACGAAAGCTTTGCTTCAAATCAGTTTTGCGGTAAGTTTTGCATTTTATTTACTCTGTGTAACAATCCAAAAACAATCAGTGTAAGTTATCTCTTACTTGAAGCATGAATGTCTTGATTCAATGTTAAATGCCCAACCAGCTGCAGTTCAAGGCACCTATTAATGCCAGTGTCAAAGTCACTGACTGAACTTAACTGGTTGTGTGGGTGACTAACGAAATATACGCTGGGTATTTGTAAATGTCAAATAAAAATGCTGAACTGATATAGTTTATGCTAAAATTTGTCTGCTAAAGGAATAATTTCTTCCATTATTATTTTTTATTAATTTGCAGAAAAAATCTTGAGAAACTTACTAACTAACTTCCCTTCTTTGGACCTCAAAGACTGAAAACTTTCAAAGGTGCTTTTGAAAGCAAATTATAACATAAAGTCATTAACCCCACTGTATGGTTTTTACATCTTCAGCTGTCTCATAGTATATTTTTAGAATTTACTGAAAGCCTGAGATGTTAGAATGAAAGCATAGTCAATTGTTCCAATTATTTACATATTTAAAATATTCTCATAAAATGATTGATTGGTTTCAAGGATGACTCCAAACATAAAACCTCCACCTCCCGTGTAATTTCCGTTCCTATTGGGCTTTTTCTTGACGTCTTTCATTTTATCAAATCCCAGTCGAGCTGCCATCGGCTGATTGATTAAACTGAGTCAGTATGAGTTTCAACCCAAACGCCTCCATGCACAAACAAGTATAGACACACTTATTTAATCTGAAGAGAACCCTGCAGTGATTTATTCATCCCTGCCACCCCTCCTAGCCCCCTATTTTTATCAGACACTGGACACCTCCCCCACAGATCGCATCATATTCAGAAGAAAAATACAAGACACCGTGGAAGCTAAGCTGGAATCAAACCTCAACAATCATAATTAACTGAGATAATGTACAAAGAAAACATTTTAATGTAAACTCAGAACATAAACTGCTTCTGAATAACATAATCAGCTTCGGTTCTTTGAACACAGTTCAAATTGTGCATTTTATCTGCCTCTCCAGTTAAGTTGTATGCTTCCCCCTGACTCTGCAGATTGTCTGGGTGCTTTCAGTGAGCATGTAGTCGGCAAAGCAATATTCTTGAAAGCCCTGATCCAGGCAGCCCAGCTTCCCACTGAGCTTTTGTCCACGCCCGGGCAGCACTGTGGAGGAATGGAAGAATGCTAAATAGACAGAGAATAAGTGGGAGGCAGAAAGGACATTAGGGGTGTGTGAGAGAATGTAGATACTTCTCTCTTCCTGATCTCCACTAAATTTAAGCGGCACAACAGCTCATACACTCCACAGGACAGATGCTGTGAGACCAACTGAGAAAGAGAATAAAAAAGCACAAAAATTATGAATTGAAATAATGGAGGAGTGAAATAAGGGTATGGGTTAGTCTGAACTCCTAAACCGGGGATGAAAAGTAGCTTCAGTCATCCTATTCTAATGTAAATTAGCATACTAAAATTCACTATTGTACTGTGACTGTGTGAGGCAGGTTCACTGGGGCCATTTGTATACATTTATGTGTTTTGTTCAACAGAAAATAAATGACACTAAATCTTTTTTCATTCATGACCACTGACAATAATTACTGTCAGCCATTGTGATGTTGAAACAAAATTTAAACTCTATCTCTGGGGAAAAGAAAAACCCAGAGAAAACAGAAAATAAGGAAAATATGTGCTTGGTTATTGCTCTAAAATGTTTATTGTACAGTATTGTAAAACTGAAACTGCTAAACCAGTTCTCCCTTTTGCTGTTTATAAACTCAGAGTATTGTGTGTGTGTATGTATGGAGTGTGTCAGGTTTGGTCCTCCATAGTATTGTAAGGTAAAAATTGTTCAAAACCGTCAATAACGGGGAGGTAGAAAAACGTAGACGCAGTCCCTTTTCAGATATCTAGGAAAATCTACTTGCTGGGCATTGCACTTCAGAGTAAATGGTAAAGATGGGGCAATGGTGGGTAATTTCACTTTTCAATCCAATCAGCAAATTTGTTTTGTATCCATGTGAAAGTGGATTATTTTTTAAAGGAGATCTATAATTCAAAATTCCCATTTTCATGTTTTTGTACTTCCATTTGGGTTTCCAGTGCTTCTCAAAACAGCCCAACTGCTTAAAAGAACACCAAGCTGTTTTTCTCTGGTTTTTAAATTATGAAGATAAAAGGCCATGAAAATGCCCAAACGCCCTATATAATTTATTGTAGTTGTACACACTATTCTCTTATAACTTATTTTCTTAGGTTAAAATGAAGCTTGTGACCCCAAAATAACCTAGAGTTATCATCTTTCTAACCAAAATACCTCCACCTATGTGAGAATTAGTCCCAAGGAAAAATGCTGGAATGCTTGTGCCATGCAGGAAGCAATAACATCACAGAGGGAGAACATTGAGTCAAAACATAACTAGCAATTTTCCCTCCATATGACCAACTCTCTTCAAAACTTAAGATAATACCAGAATGTCACACTATTACTTTTGCTTGTCAAATTCTTGTCACTAGCACACCTGAACAGTTTGCACTGAAGACAGGAGAATCATCACTGAACATTTGTCATAAATAGCTTGTGGAATACCAGTAATGTTTTAAAATCAATGGACCCATACAGAGTTCCCTCCCACGACTCAAGTAGTTACACAATGCCAGATTCATTTATGAAAGCTCACATATCTGCAGGAAATGAACGATGACCAGATAGACTGATGACTGATGATTCATGAGAGACCAGAGGCGGCTTTCAGACAAATTTCTTTTTGCTGCTTATAAACTGCTTACATTGGCTAAAGTGGAGATTTGTGATATGCATACAATACTGTGACTAAGACAAATTTAACAGGAAGTGTTCTGTGTTTTCTTTTCTAAGTAGAAGTTTATTGAAGCTACATAAGAAAGACTTCAGTTTCACTTCTTTTATTATTGAGGTGATGTTGGAAGGTACTTTTAGCCGTTTGATTGCAGAGGCTTTCACCAAGCATTACTTTTTTCTCTCTAGTGCAAAAATATGGATGTCTCGTACATGTTTAGTTAACTGGCATCTTTACATTGACCTTCTTATCTTTTTTAAGTGACTTCATTTTCCGTCTTTAGAAGAAAACTGGGATTCAAGTTTATCCAGCGATCTTATTCTTAAGGTTGTTAATGAAGCCTGAGGTTTAATGAGAGGATTAGTTCAGCCTCAGAAATTCTTGTTTCAGATTTGTACTCATCCGGTGACACCAAACTCCAGACAACATGTCTACATTGGCTGCACGAGACCATCCTGGGAGTGAGACCGAGTGTCCATGCCAGCAAAAGCACCAAAGCAAGTCCACATGTAAACATGAACCTCTCTGCAACCGGAGATCTTTCTGCTGTCCCATTTGAGTAATGCAGCACAGTCCATTTTAAGCGCACTGAATCAACAGCCACAGGTTGAAATAAATCAAAATCTTACAATTCTGGTCAAAAACTATTGAAAAGCTGTTCAGAGAAAGAAAACTTGCTGCACATTGAAAAGGGAGATATTAAGATCAGAGCAGAGATGTCTGTCAGTACCAGTTACATATCTTTCAACAAGAAACAATAATAGATGACTTGTGTGGTTTCAGCAAAGCAGAACTGCTAGCGTAACGCCTGTGTTAAAGGTTTATGATGAAAAATAAACTTTATTTTACTCTGAAGATTTTTTTTTCACAAAACTGTTTTTGTAAATGACTGACAGCTTCATGACTTATGCTTTTTTATTTGCAATATATTGTAGAAGGATGAATGCTCATATAAATATTAATCTCTATTCATCTGAGTGCAGCTTCCTAAATGCAATATAACATTTGTGCATTCACATCTTGCTCAGCAGCAAACAAAAAATAAACAACAACGCTTCCTAGTGTAATTATCAAATGTCATTTAAACTCTTCTTTACAAGGGCTTAATTGAACTTTTTTGTTTCATATGTTGCTCTAGAGATAAAATTTGCTGCAGCAATTTAGAAACAATGTAGGTGAAGGGGAAAAACGTCAGGATCTTCTCTGCCCTCAACCATTAGAGAACTATAAGCAGAAGCTCTCCTCATGTCATTATAAATAGCCAACAAGCACATAACTCAAATACCCTCTCCTCTTATCTTTACTCTGCCATTAACAGCAGAAGCCCTTCAGATTTAAGGACTCTGTATCACAACAACCAAAATAGCAAATGTTAAAAGGTTTGTAGGTTTACTACACCAGATAGAGGTTCTCTGGGGCGGCATACAGTTGTTTCATCGAGACGTGTGTCTGGGAAAAATCTATTTACACTAAATATGAGCTCATTGTGTTACATGGGGTCTTACTTGCCTTGACCTGTGTTGCCATACTAAAGCCAACTAAGGAGATACAGCACAGTCCCTTGAGACAATAAGAACTCACATTTCTCACCCACATTCAATCTAATCTTCATCTCTTACATCATATAAACTCCACTGAAGTGAGGTAGCTCAGCACTTACTCATCGCAAGTTGTGTGATCAAGTTATGAGTAACAGAGCATCGAAGCACCAATATCAGATTCACTATTGAATCAGGTGACATGAAACACACAATGAAGTAGGAACAGAATGGCCACAGGCTGAAGTTACCCTGACAGTCCTGAAAGAAAAAAAATGACTCACCAGCATTTAATTACAGCAAGTTTCAAACGGATTGCTTCAAGCAAAATGATAAGCTTCAGAATGGTATAAAAAGAAAACGGCATGAACACAAAGCGAGCTCTAAAAGAAAGTTTCATGGAAATGTATTTTAGCAGGAATTGCTATGTGCTAAATGAATAATGTGTCTCATGAGGTTTCATTTTATGAAGATGAGATAATGATATATTAACCGTGATTTTGTTGTTGTTAATGTTGATGAAATATTCTAGATTTGTCTTTACTATTTAGAAGAGCAATTATTTCAGCTTGAATTCAGGCATATTACCACATATAGTGCTGGGGGGAAAAAAATCCACCACAAATTAAATACAAAAAAAACCTCTTCCATTAATGAGAAAACAGCTATCCAAACCGATCTAACTCTGTGAAAAAAGGAATTGCCCCAAAACCTAAACGCTGTTATGAAATATAGCAAGTTGTACATCCTGAAGCAGCAAGCAGGAGCATGTTTGGCTATTGGTTTGATTTCTTGCTCTGTTACTTTGACATCACACATATTAGGTTGCACACTTTCCAAAACAGTCCACAGACTATTTTCCCCAAAGTATTGTGGATCGTCTATGTTCTTTTTTCTGGCAAATGTAACAAGGGTCTTTGTGTTCTTTTGGGTCAGCAATGGTTTTTGGCTTGGAACCCTCTACAAGATGCCATTTCTGCCCACTCTCCTTACTGTGGTTGAATCATGAACACTGGGTTCTTTTGGGTTCATCCTCCTGGACAAGTCATTGATCTATTCCAGGAGAAATTTTGGTTAGTTGGTCATTCAGTCCATCACAGAGAAATACAGGACAAACACCAAGCGCACACGCTCTCTTTCTGAAGATACTACCCTATATGGATGATGACATACGGACTGTAACCACAAAGCCTGCTGCTCTCTAAGGCTGTAGACAGAAAACACATTGTTCTCTTGGCAAAAATATCTTTCTAACAGGAATTTGACAATTAAATGTCTGGCTGCTTTTTGATAATGCCATATTTTTGTGAGCACTTTCATAGAAAAGATAATCTACAGTGTCTGTAAAAAGTACTCATCACATGGTTGTGTTACCCTTTTGTTGCTTTTACAAATCAATTTTGAGAAAGAAAATTTTGCTTTTTGACAAAAAACTTACATAAAAACCTTTTAATGTCAAAGTGAGAACTGATTCCTACAAAATATTGACAGAATATTTTATGTTACATGTTAAATAAAAACATGTAACATAAAATACGAGATTGCATAAATATTTACCACCTTTAAATTGACTGAGCTAATTCATCAGAGGTTCAGCTAATTGGTGCTAGTAGTACTGGTGCTTGAGAGTGCATCACCTGAGTGTGTCTCAGGTGATTGTAGCATAAAGAGTGGATTTACTGGTTAATCAGTATTCCTGGCTACCATTACACCATGAAGATAAATGAACACTCACAAGCAAATCAGAGAAAATGGTTATGAAAAGTCAAGGGATGGATTAAAAAAAATGTCTAAAGGATCGAACATCTCCTGGAGGTCAGTTAAATACATAAAGACAAGGAAGGAATATGGCCCATGTGTAAATCTGCCTAGATCAGGCTGACTTCACAAACTGAGTCACCATGCAAGAAGAAAACATTGTAAACACACAAAATCTTACCAAGCATTTTTGGTCTAGTTTATAGTGCAAATATCTTAGTAGATTTGAAATAAGACAAAACTAACGTAAAAGTACCTTTCTACCTAGATATAGAGCAGTGGTGCCCAAAGTTGGTCCTCGAGGGCCGACATCCTGCATGTTTTAGTTCACTCCCTGGTTTAATACAACTGGATCCAATGATGGCTCACTAGAAGGCCTAAGAAGAACACCGACATGCTGAAAAGGTTGTAACTACCACCAGGGAGAGAATTAAAACATGCAGGATGCCGACCCTCGAGGACCAACTTTGGTCACTCCTGATATAGAGGCTTGTTTTAATTAAATAATTCCTTAATATTGCTGAAGAAGTAGTGGTACCATTGGCAGATTATTTCACTAATAACAAGACATTTTCCCATGCAATAAGTTAATTTATCTGTCAATGAAACAAGTACTTTTTCATCAATATTAAGGAATTATTCACTTAAAACTAGTGCATATATCTTGCTGAAAAGTTAATTTTAAGTTAGTTTGTCTTGTTCCAAGTGATATTTGCACCAAAAATACTTTGTAAAATTGTGTGTTTTGCAGTGAAACTATAGAGAGAGGACATCAGCTCATCATGACTAGCAGTGGTGGAGATGGGAGGCAGTCTGCAGACAACAACTGATGCCTGAGTCAAAACTTCACGAGAGAGTGACAATGAGAAAGACACTGTTGAATAAAACTCATATCAAGACTTGACTAGAGTTAGCCAAACAGCACGTGGGAGACTCCATAATCAAGTGAAGGAAAGTTCTTTAATCTTTCTGGCCATCAGATAAGACACTGTATTTGGCGGACACCAAACAATGTACATCACCACATAAACACATGTCTACTGTGAAGTATGTTGGTGTACGGTATGCTTCACGATAGCAGGCCTTAGAAAGCTTATTAAGGTAAAATGAATGCAGAAAAATACAGGAAAATCCTGGATGACAATTTGTTTCCATCTTCAAGAGAAGTACGACTTTATTTATTTTCCAGCAAGCCAAAGATCTGAAACATCCAGATGAAGCTACAAAAATTGAAATTGTGTTGACTGGAATAGCCTAATCAAAGCACAGCTCTCAATCGCAGAGAATTTGTGGCAAAATTTGAAAAAGGCTGTTCACAGCTGACCCCCATTCAGCCTGACTGAGCTTTAAGAGTTTGGAAGCAATAATGGCTGGGCTTACAAACTTAACATCATTGACAACTTTTCATTTTATCCTCAGATACTTTGTGCTAACCTTTATTTTCTCTGCCTTTTTAAAATTATTTCTCAATCATAGACATGAACAAGAATGTCATCTGTGAAATGCAAGTTTATGCATAATTAGTAAGGAAATGTTGTAAAAATTATGACATATGTTTCATTTAATTTCTTAGATATCCCTTTGAAATTGAAAAGATATCCCTTGGGTTGCATTCTTGTTGGCATCCATGATTGATACTCTCGTTTGCGTCCCTACGATGTACTCTTGGTCTGTTTATAGTGTCTTCTGAATGCTGGTTCAAAGCCTTGAGGATCAAACTGATGAACAGAATTTTTTGATTCATAAATGAATATCAGCCAAATAACAGGAATTTGGAATGTTTAATAGTATTCACTGTTCCAAAGATGCCTTTGGAAATTGATGCTGTAGATGAAAAAATATCTTGCTCATTTTCCAACAACAGGCGTGGTCATAAACCTAAAATACCAACACTAGTTAATCATACGACTGCAATATTGAGAAAATTTTGATAGTTTGTCAAATGCACATTAGAGAAATGGCACTGAGCACAGATGAACTCTGTCGTTCTGAAGTCCTGGCTTCAGCCCAGGATGCCATCAGATTCCAATCATATCAGAGATGAAATCATCATAAGTACTGAATATAAAAACTGATGTAACAGCATACTAAAAGCAAGCATTATTCATACTACTTCCTCTGCCAGCTGGTGCATCATCCCATTTATTGACTGTGTCCAGGCTCTGATACTACTCATGTCCAAATCTTCGAAGTCATCCCTCTTCTTTGTTGCAGGCCACCGCAGTGAGCCGTATTAAATTATTACTATTACAGTCAATTTTCAAAACTAGTTACGGGAATCCTGCAGGACATACAAGCAGGTTTTTAGAGGGGTGACATGACTGCCTGATGTCACAGGCCTGGACTTACCAGGCGTCAGGACGACTGCAGCACGGGTAAACTGAGGAGCTGGCGGTTAAATATGGAGCCACAAAACAAGAGCAAATAGAACATGAATTCCCCTTGAGAAAAACGATTTAGTTTCACATTATGCTAAATGTTTTACTTTAAGATTTGCTGTACTTTTATACTTTGCTGTTTTTCTTTTCACATTTAATTCCATTAAACTAATAAATAAAGATTTTAACTGAAAACTTTACAAAGATTAAATTATATGGATATTTAAAGCAAATGTAAAATATGTCTAATATCTGGAAGTTGCACAAAAACCATGTTTCAGACTTGGAGTAGTTTGAAACATGCCCGCAGGAAGCAGGATTTTAATGACTCACACAGAGTCATGCACTCAATCTACCAACAAATAAAGTGGACAATCTGCATTCCTTCCTGTAATATCAATGCCAAAGCTCCAAGAGAACTGCCTTTTATTTACTGTCCTGCAACAAACATTTCAGTAGATTTACAAGCACACAAGACGTGTCATCATTATTTATCGACGATTTCTAGAGGGGCTTGAACAGAGCTTATTTCCCGTAGCTGCATCAAAAAAATACTTACAATCAGTGTGAAATCAGTGAAACAAATTAATTTAAAATTAAGAAGACCATTCTCTGACTGTGACTATCAGTCTGGGATTTGGAGAAAATGTTAAACCACTCAAACCATTTCTGCTGATTCATCAGACCCACTTTCATCCACTCTTCATTTACTGTAAATCATTCTCGTTTAACTCAGACCACTGGCATCTTTTACTGCGATGCAGCACAAAAATGCAAAGCATAACCTCAAAGTTTTAGGGAATATTTTATAAAGTAAGCAGGTACTAAAATTACAAGAAATCCCATGCTTAAATTTTGAAGAAATAACACAGAGCAAGCTTAGCCCAGCATTGATCAACTCACCAGCTTTTAGACTCGGGATTAAGCTGCTGGTGAAGTGCCACAGAGAAACCAAAGAAAGTACCCCGGTTGCCCAGCTTGTGCAGTGTGTGAGTGGTGTCCAGGTTAAAGCAGCAGACCTGACTCAAGAGAGAGGAGAGAGCCAAGAGGAAGAACACCCTAGGATGAGAGGAGGCAGATGAGAGGGAAGCCGCCAGATCCCCATGTCCCATCAGGGCTGCCATAGCAGAGAGCAGGTTGTCCAGCAGAGAAAGTTCAGCTGAAGAAGAGCAGAGGGGAGATTCCTTTTATGGTTCCCAGGGTGCTGAAAAAGCTGCAAATCCTGAGTAAATCTCTTTTTGCCTGTCCTCTGTAGATGACTTCCTAGTCTCCAGCCCTCTGTCCTCCTCTCTCTGTTGTGTTGGCTCTCAACTCCGTTTGCTGCTGTCAGTCTGAAGAGAGGGCTGTGGAAATGCGGCTGCTACTACTATGTGTGTGTGCAAGAGGGCTCCTCTCAATTCATGTGCGCCTCCCCCTCCTTTATGCTCATAGGGAGACAGAGGACAAGTGCCTTGAATAGCCCGCTCACTCCTCCCCCTCCCCTCTCTCTTTCAGCCTGTCCACTCCTCCCTCCCCTCCTTCTTCTTCACTCAGCTGACATCAACACTCAGGGGACCGGAGCCAAAATACCAGGCAAGGTTGTCAGGATACTTGGAGGATAGTGAACAGAGTGAGAGAGGGCATAAAGACACTTGACTGTTTTACCTGTTGAGTTCACACGGTCCATTTTGGGTTCTTCTGCACCTCTCTGCAGCCGGTGCATGTAAGGCTGAGTGCCATGAAGAGAAAAATTAAGAGTTGTATCCTTGAAAGTCAAAACGTTAACAGCTAAATAAAGCTTAAGACTTTTTTCATCTCACTTCTAGTTGCAGTAATCTGGAAGGGATCCCAGACACAAAAGAAAGAAGACATCTACACAGTGGTCCAAGAAAGTTCACCACCTTTACCTGAGAAAAAGTGTGAGAGAATATATATATACACTGTGGCAAAGAAACACTAACAATAAATAATAAGCAAGACAATATCAAAGCACTGAAACCTCAATAGGATTGTTTGTAAATTTTGTAAAAGCTGTGCAACAGACAGGCTTGTATTGTGCCAAACCTTTGGATATAAAGTGCAAAGGTGAAAGAGGTTTGTAAGGAAGAGTAGGAAAGTTTGAGCTGTGGTCATGAAGTGCAGCCAAGCAGAGAACAGAGAAACGTTAGAGACTAAAAGGGACAGCCAGGCACAATAATAGATGTGGGCCTCAGGAAAAACTGACTGGACATGAGGCAGAGGCCGTAGCACTTTTAAGTGACTGAGCTCTGTTTCGCTTGGATAAGTCTGTGAGCAGCTGTTGGTGTGTCACTTCAACTGTTTGCCTCAATAAACCTTGCACAAACAGATGCATAGCAGTCGCACAAACAGGTGAGATTCTTGGACCGTGCTGTGAAGACGTCTCTCTCACATTTTGTTGGAGTTGAAGTGAAAGAGTGAGTTAAATTTCTTTGGTGTAGACTTCTGTGTAATTTGTTAATGGAGCTTTCATGATTTTAGTGGAGCACAAAGGCTGCCCAGTTTACAGTTGTTTAGCTTAAATTAACTGCTTTAATTAAAGCTAAATTAAAAGTTTACAGTCATTTTAATTATGGTTTATTCTTAAGCTGAAGATATTTTTCATGTGACCTGTCCCATGACCTGTCCCAAATAGCTATTTTTATCCTACTTTCTAGTATATAAAAAAAAAAACTGTGGTCAATGGCAGCAACTGTCACATGTTCATCTTCATCAATGCAACTAGCTGCAAACACCCTAATTTTGGTCAGAATCAGTGATAGTGATAGTTAATGATAGTCAAATCTAATATCAAATAATTGATGGAATATGCTTGATGTGTGTAAAATCCAATGGCTCTATGGCAACATGAAAACGTGCTGCAGTAACTGCGGTATTTACATTTAAGCACTTTTTTATGCTAACATTTATTTTTAAGCATTTTTCTAAAGGCAGATTTTCACAAACTGGTATTATTTAAGTCGTTACTCACCTCTTTTGTTGTGTGAAATGCATCCAAAACAGCTTTCACAGACTCACAGCCAATGGGACTTTGTGCCGCTCATTCTTCCTCTGGCTGCGAAGACTTGGGCTTTGAAGTTGATAACCTTATAGACCTAATGTACGACTTGTTGGAGAATTTTCTTGCCTGTCGTCTTTGCCTCAGTGATGGCTGACAAGGTAAAAAATATCTTGGGTCATTGAGTGCCACTACCTCTGCCATAACTGTTTGCATGGTTTGTATGTCGGAGGTTTGCTCTATTTCCGCATGGGGGAAGAGCCTACGTCTTGTAATTTCTTCTTCTTCTCTTCTATAATGGCGGATTGCAAACAACTTCCAGGTGCATACCGCCACCTACTGTACATGAGTGTGTAGCAACATTACCTCACATCCATGAAATTGTATCTTTTATTTTTGTATTATGAAGATAAATAAATAATGCTTTGATTAATCTATAAATATCCTCTATGTTTCTAATATTCCTTCAGGACTCTAGTCCAGTCCTATCCTTCTTACTATTTTTCTCAATCATTCCTTTCTGGCTCTTATATTTTACAATACATAAATACATATTCTACATTTTCTTTTCCTCCTCATCCTTGTTATCCGAACCCCTGAGATAAATAGCAACATTTGTCCATTTTTGAGTTTTTGGATAAAGATGTTGCTAAGTCCTGTTTTTCTGTCTACGCCTTTTAATTTTGACCATGTTGTTAACATTAGCTGGTCTTAATGTCTCCTAATTCTCTTTTTAATGCAGCATCATTGTTGTATTTAAGCATAAAATTTTATACATTTTAATTGAACAAGTCTGCAGATAGAAAAACCAGCGATTTTAAGCCCTGAACTTCCACTTCATATGGAAACAATGCACTTGCTATGAAGTAGCACTTCATAATAATGCGCTACTTCCTGTTGAGCAATCATCAACAAGTTGAAGCTATATTAAAATATTTGCAGATCAAGATGAATACAAATGATCTCCAGATTAGTGTCTTCATAAATCAGCATCAGTACACCAGCTTCAGCTAACAGGAGGCTAAAATCTCCTCATGTGATTTGTCTGGTTTTGTCAACTATGGTGTTGAACTCTTATCTGCCCCCTGCTGTTCCTATAGCACCATTTAAAAGCAGTTTTCTGTCCTCACCACCTGTTTAGAAAGCTCTTTCATTAGAAAACTCTACATATGTGATGCCAGCTTATTTTTAGCTGCTAAACTGTACATTTATTTCTGTGAGGCCACAGGTTGTATCTTCATCTGAAGATGACCATGCTAGGCAGGTTTGTTGGTATTAGTCAAGTTAATGTGCAATTTTTTACTAAGTACCAGAAAAAAAATAGGATTAGGGATAAGGTTATCCTAACCCTATATCTAATGGTACTTAGATGACACAAACAAATAATAAAGGAATAATAAAGGCTAGAGCATAAAATGTACAATTAAGCCCAAATTATTCACACCACTGGCAAATTTAGATTTACAAAATAAAAAACAAAAATAAAAAGTGACTGTTTTGAAAAATAATTAAAATATATATATATTTACACATTATGTATACATATGTTTAGATACACACACAAGACACACATTTAAATATAAATATATTTATTTAACTAGCTTTAACTTATATATTTAACTATACATGAAAGGATAGTTATCTTTCCTTTCATATATATACTGTACATATATGAAAGGAAAGAAAACTATTGGCATTATAGCAATCAAATTATTAGTTTTAGCCAATTTTGGAATTTTGGCTTTTTAGTTTAGATGATAAGCTCCATGTTTTTGAGGTTTGTGAGTTGTGACACAGTTTTTGCATACATTTCAGACAAAGGTTTTCTGGTCTTAACTAAAATCAACCCAATATCACCTCATCATTCTTTGAGTTGTTATGGTTCTGTTCTTTTGAACTGTCAAGCTTTTAACAATGCTCACATGTTTTACTTGGATAAGTGTTATTTATTTCATTATCTTTCTCTGCTTTATAAGTAATACTCCTTGGTTGTGTTTCATATATTTGTGCTTCTTTTATGTCTATGTTTGTTCATTTTTTATCTTTTTCATGCACATGAAGTCCAATATTACCATGTAGATGCTCTACAGGTAAATTTAACTTGATATTTAATGCTACTGCATGTGTGCTGAAAACCTTCAGTTTGAGACAGAAATATCTGAAGGACTCTACGGTGCTGCAGAGCAGTAAAAAGAAAACGGGACCTGTGGGATGTTGAGAAACAAGCTGAAAATATTGTAATGGCACCTTGGGCAGACAGCCAAACACCTTGAGACAGAACAAAGCACAGTCAGCGAGTGGGAAGAGAAGAAGCTAAAACAGAACACAGGCATTAAAGAGAAAGGAAACTACAAAGATGAATACATCTAAAGATTATCTGACAGGGTAAAATCCCACTACAAAAGGCTCATTAGCAGTCTGAGCCACACTTCAAGGAGACGGTTTGTTTCTGAAGGCGGCAGCAGCAGTGTACAGTCAGGGTCAGCTTTCCCTATTTAGTCCATCAGTGTGATAACTGAGATAGTTGCAGTCAGCACTATGACTGTATTGATTAATGGACAGCGCAAAAGGAGGGAGTGGTGCTGGTTATTATGGGATTAAATGTATGCATACAAAGTCTTGACTACACACAAGCCCACAGGAAAAGGCAAAACGGACTGCAAGGCTGTGGTGGACTGGTAATGACATTTAACGTGAACGTAATCTAAAATCTGCAATAGGCCAATTTATTAAGTAGGGTTATGACTCAGCTTTCCCCCCAAAGCTTTAAGGAGGCAAACATAAACTCTGTGAGTAATCCTACTCTACTGCAGGGCCAAATTTGAAACCGTCTCACTTTCATGCACACTGGTGTGTTTGTCTGTTTGCTTTCAAGGGCCAAAGAGCTGATATTCTATAGACCTTCTTAAATACTGAACTCTTCCACATTTACTCTGCATTGGCTGCTTTACTATATATTAATGAATCATCATGGGTAGAGTGCAGGGTCAACATTATGAGGCAGTGTCTTAAGCCCAAACAAGGTTCTTTGTTAAATTTAGCCACAGTGTTTTGGCTCCTAATCGTTTTACGAGAAAGCTTTGATGCAATTTAAAAAACATAAAGAACATTTACAAAAATGTTGATGTCAAAAGAAAGTAGAAAATAAGCATATAGATTTTTTAGGTACAAGGAGTCACACCCATGTTTCAGGCTTTACTCTAATGACAATATCAGAAGATTTTCACTTGCTCATAAATCCTAATTGATGGAGGATTGGCTGTGATAATTTAATATCATACAATTCCCCTATATCGTTTCTCCAGTCCCATTGATGACACCTGATTTCAACTGGCAGGTACCGGATTTATGTAGACATAACAAATGCAGAGAGGAGAAATTGGGGTTAGAGGTGGTTAATGTTTTTTTTATTATTATTTTATCTAGAATTATTTATTTATACAGGATGACCTGACAGAAATCTATGCATTTGATCAATCAACAAATCTTGGCCACACACTCACTGATTTGGGCATTTTTTCCAGATATTATTTGTTTCTAATGTATTTTATTGGAATGGATGTATTCTGTTTTGGGCACAAATAAGCTAACAAGTGTGAACCAAAATTGAATCAGGATAAAACTGAGCTAAACTGTGCTGTAATGTGATCCAATGCAGAGATTCCGTGTACAAAGGGGATTTGTGAAGCCATATCTTTATCAATGCAGGATAATAAAGGCTGTACAAGGGAGTCTAATCATGTCAGCAAGTATTAATGGAAAATTTCCAATTAACCAAAATGGTTGAACAGCAGAAGAAAAATCACACTGAGCTACATAGGATGGGGAGTGAGTTAATTGAAAGCTGTCCACAGTCCATGTCTAATAAATAATTTAAGGTAAATAAAATTGCTGTATGCTACCTGCAAGACTGCATTCATACTTACTCCAAGAACAACAAAAACTGAAAGATGTGTTTGTTTTTTAAAAAAATAGTTTACTCATGATCTTCTGCAGAGTTTATGCAAATATTTAACAACCAAATAGAAATATAACAATGCAGACTTTGTGACCATAAATTTACTTAACACCCAACAATGCATTGCTACACTGGAAAAAACAGAGAAAAACAGGAAGCAGAAACGGGTTTAGAAAAATATATATATATAAAAAACAAAGGGTCAGAGGCGCCCTCTGCTGGGTTACTATAAAAATCCCACTCATGTCAGGTAAACGCATTTTTTGTTTGTTTTGCATATACTTTTATTGTCAATTTACTCTTAAATCTAAAGGAGAGATATATAATAATAAACAAATATATATAAAACATACATCTGCTATCCGTTATATATACATGTAGAAATATGTATATATAATGTAGAAATATTCATAAAAGTGTTATGAATATTGTGCCCATAATGCTTTTATTGCAACAAAATCTGAACATATTAACAAAGAAAAACCAAGAACTAATGGAACTTTTCTGCAGAAATGGTAAATGAATATGAACACACTGCATATTTGATCCTAATGAGAAAATGTTTGCATGTGAACAGGATAACTGGCTTTTGTTCACATTTTACACAAGAGTGTCCGCTAGAAAGATAAAAGCTACACAAACATACACACACCAATAAAGCAGTAGTACATATTCAGTTCTCCACAAACATTGATGGGTAAATCAGTTCTAATTTAACACCTCATAGTGAGTTTTTATGACACTGACAATATCAAAATGATTGAACTAGGTCTTTGAGAGATACAGTTTAATTGAGTAGCAAGCTTTCAGATCAGTGTTATATAGGATAGTAAGGGGGCTCTGCAATTTCATCTGAAGGTAGTGGAGGTGCGCTGGGCTGACTGGGAGGAGTGAGAGGATACATCTCCTGCCCTGGTACAAAAGGAGCTGGGTACGTTGGAGAAACTGAGGAAACAAGAAAGAATTATTAATTTATCTTTTGAAATGATAAACAGCTGTCACTCCCAGAACATAGTAGTGAGGGGCAAAGCTTCAGAGCATGATGTACCAGATGTACAGTTTCTATTGCTTGTCATAACAGAGACACGTCTTTTTATATTATTTTGTGTAAGAAATTGCAAGCTGCTTTAACACTACACCTCTCTGCTACTTTAAACTAATTCAAGAGCAGGAAAAGAATTTGGCTTTCCACATAATTTTCTGGATTTATTGCTTCATTAGAATGCAAATATTAATGGATAATATTAATTATAATATTGTTAGATGTGTAAGGGTTCAATTTTGGCACAGAAGAATGATATAAAAGCATATCAGTTGAGCTGTGTTGCCTAATGTTAACTGGAAGCTCCCATAAATCACATTTTGTTTTGGCATCCATACACACCAGGACCAAATCTGACTTCATGCTAAATGAAAAGACTAGAAATATGCTGAAGAATTGAATTAGATATTCTCGGGAGACTGACCTGAACTTCTAGGTTTATCTTTTGATTGTCTGTATGAATAAGTCGTACAGTCAGAGGTTGAAGCAAGGTTTGGCAGCTAATGAAACAACTTACTGATTTCCCAATATGATGGTGGCGGGATGGAGGGCAGAGTGGAGCCCTCGTATCCTGCTACGGCCTGGTAATCTGGAGGCTGAGCTTGATATCCAGATGGTGAGTAGGGAGGCTGGGGCATGTAGGCTGCAGTGTTTGCTTCCACTAGAGAAAGCAACACATTTAGTTTGACTGTTACACTCTCACCAGATATGTTTGCTGACTTAACATCAAAAGTTAAAGTTTCACCATTTTACACAGCAAAACATTTTTATATTAAAGCAAAAACATCAAGATTCCAAACAATATTATTATTATAATCCACGGATTTTACTGCTGCAAAAGAATTTATACTGCTTGAACTTTTTCACATTTTATAAAATCACAACAACAAATGTTTATGTGTTTTATATGGATTTTGTGTGATGGACCAACACAAATTAATCCTTAAAGTGAAGTCTAAAGTTTTCAACTTTTTTAATGGAAGACATAAATAAACCTTAGTTTAAGTCAAAATAGTACTTTGTAGTACTTGTACTTGTAGTACTTGTAGAAGCTATTATTACAGATGCAAATCTTTTGAGCTATGTCTACCAGCTTTGCAAATCTAGAGAATGAATGTTTGTAAATTCTTTATAGCAAAAAAGATTTGAGCTCAGTCGGATGGAGTGTACGATTTTGCTCTGGGCTACTTAAACACACAAATATGCTTTTCTCTAAATCATTCTGTTGTGACCCATGCCATATGTTTGGGCATGGGTCAAGTCTGTGTCTTGCTGAAAGAGGAACCTGAGCCTCCAGTATGTGTTTTACAGACTTACAGGTTTTCTTCTTTGATTGCCCTCTAACTCCATCAACTGACAGATTGACTAATCCTGTGAAAGGGAAGCATCCCCACAGCATGATGCCATCACTGTTATGTTTTACCATGTACCAGGTGTTTTAGGGTGATTTTAGGAGTTAGCTTTCTGACATACAAGAG
Organism: Xiphophorus couchianus; assembly: GCF_001444195.1. Classification (NCBI taxonomy): domain Eukaryota; kingdom Metazoa; phylum Chordata; class Actinopteri; order Cyprinodontiformes; family Poeciliidae; genus Xiphophorus; species Xiphophorus couchianus. The sequence goes on from NC_040247.1 coordinate 11,368,212, forward strand.
GACCTTACCCATTGGCGGTTCAAAAATGTGCCTTTTTTTTTTCTAAAATATTTGAAAAGAAAATGCAGCTTTGGCAGCTGAAATACCTCAGCTCAATGGTAGTGGACACACTACTTGCTGCGTTTTGCAAAGCAGCAAATTCAGGAGCACCGTTTACTTTCCTTTCTGCACATTGCCTGTATCTCCAAGAGCAGAGATAATAAAGACAGAGGATGCTAGCTTCTGTGGCACAGTGCCAAAGATGATTTCCATTGTGCATATTAATGCATGTTAAAGCTTTTTAGGGGTTTGCAGTGGTGGCACTTTGCATTTTTGAACAAACTGTTGAACACTACTTCATTGGATGTTCAAAGCTTGGAATATCTTTGACATGTCTGCTCTCTTGGTTTTCATGATGCTGTTTGTTTATTAATGTTTTACAAGAAGTCTCTGAGGGCTTCACAGAACAGCTATATTTGTCCCGAAGTCAAATTACATCCTGTTTACAAACTGTCATATGAAGGCAATTGGTTTCACTGAAATTTACGGATAGAGTAAATATATTCATAATTGAATAAAAACAAGTCAGACCATTTTTATGTACGGTCTGAATAAAAATGATTGTCACACTTTTCAGATTGTGTTCCATTTTCTACTAGCTTCATTGTTCTTTGTGTTGCTCAATCATAAAAAATCCTAACATAAAAAAATGATATAGTTTGATATAAAGTCTGTGTTTATAACATGACAAAGTATGAAGAGGTTCAAGAAGTGTGAATATTGCTGCAAGATCCAATATTCATATCTTTGCAACACTAAAACCTGCTAATTGCAGAAGCTAAAGTAATAGAGAAATTGTGGCTTACCTATCTGTCTTTGGTTGCGTTGTTTTCTGCATTTGTAGCACAAGCAACAAGGAGCCAGACAGCAGGTGAGAAGACACACGCAGATGAGGATGAAAATAACTGAAGCAATAACGCATACAATCACAAGAGGAAATGGGGAAGTCCTTCAAAAAAGGAAAGCAAGCAATGTTTTCACATTTTTTTGAAAGTCACACTATGAATTATGATTAAACATTTGGTAATGAGGAAGAGAAAAACAGGGACACACAAGTTTGGACAGTTGGCCTGTTCAGTGAAACACTCATTTTTGTTTCTGCAGCAATATTTATTACTGCATTTACCACAGCAATACTTTTCACACAACTTTACATCATGGTATTTATCTTGTGAATCTGTGTACGAAGTGCAACGATGAGCTGTGAAACACATAGATTTAGAGAGATTAGACTGTTTTAAAAAACTAGATGTATCATTAAAATGTAACAGTCATACCTGTAAAAACTGATAAGCAGAACCAGAACTCAAGTTGATTAAAACCTAACAGTCTGTAAATCACAATCATTAGCACACTTTACACATACACCTCGATCTTAGTTTCACTTTGTTTTTCTTGTCCTTGTCATATGACAAAGGACTGTCTAACATCGAACAATCAATGCAAATAAGAAGAAAAACTCACATCTTACTTCTGGTACCACGATCACACAGAAAATACACAAAACTCTGACCCAAACACCGGTGACCATAACTGTCATGAAGCACTGTACCAAGAAATTACTCTGCAAGGAGACGGTTGCTGGAACTTGTATGTCCCTCCCAAAAAGAACTCACTCAACAGCATTCCTCAACACATGGAAAACACTTCTCAGTGTGAGATAGAGGTAAGGGTCAACACTTTTAAGTGATGTGTACTCCTGCCAGTCTTTTAGATTTTAGTATTTTTAAATTAGGTGTTCAGTGAAAGGATTAATTAAGGGGTTTCTTGGGAGGGGGGTTTGGCGGTTGAAGCCCAGAAGATAGAAATTAAATGCAAACAGTCTGTGACAAACAATCACAGAACAGGTTATGCTTGCCAGTGAAAGGAGCATTAATGTAATAGCAGAAATGGAAAGGTCAAGATTTTCTGGATAGTTTCACCCTTTAACAATACACGCTTTATTATTTAGATCACAATTTCTCACCAAATTATGTAATTTGGCCCACTTTTAGAATAATAGTGCTATATTTTATTAAATGAACAGTTTCTTTTACCAAAGAACAAGTAAAACTTACATGAATGTGTCAGTATGCCCCCTACACAATAACTTAAGAATAGTGAGATTAGTCTTCATTAAAGCGACATTTATTTACTTTTTCTAACACAAAACAGACAATGAAACCGGTTAGTACAGAAACTCTGGCCATAACCAGATTCAGACATAGTTAAAAATAACTTTCAGGGTTTTTTCTCTCTTGTGCAACATGTGATTGCAATAAGTGACGCCACCCAAATTTGCTCGAAACCTCTCTGTTTTTCATGCATCCACCCAATCTCTACAGATCTGTGTTCTTGTAGTTAACCATCTGACTCCAATAATGCAGCATCCCCTTCATAGACCTAAAAGGCTGTCTTTGTCATTCCTCAAAGAGAAGCATATTTAGTAGTTTGCTGTTCTTGCAAGGCTGCAGAACCTTATATCCCCCTGACATCTGGCTTTACTGCTAAGATAGGTCAATCTGGACAATGTTCCCTCCAAAATTATTTTGACAGGGTATGAACTAATTTGATTTGTCATTACAGTTGTGGAAAATATTGACACAGTAGGTTCAATTTCCAGCAGAAGTTATCATCCCGATACTCTCAGATGTGAACCCACAATAATTCTGAAAACATTAAACTGAACAAGTCACTCTTAAAAAAGCTACTATTGCTGCTTAATAGAACAGACCTCATCATTAGCACAAGAGGTAAGTGTAGGAAAGTTTATTTCCATCATTAATGTCATATTTTGCAACAAACCAACATTCGTGTAAAAAAAAAAAATAGAGCAATAAAGATCAACCCAAAGAGAAGAGAGCTGAAATTGAGCAGCAAAACCAAATACTGAAAGTAAAAGAATTAGTTATTTCCCCATTGCAAGAAGTTTCTTGGTTTAAATCTCACCAGACATTTTTGTGTGGCGTCTGTATCTTTTCCCAACTGCGTTACATTTACTTGTTTCCTCCATCAGGCAGAAAATGTGAATATTTAACATAAGCATCTCCTCTAAATAAGAAGAGATGTGAAAAGTGCATGCATGGTTGCCTTTCCTGTGTTTTCTCCCTTTAATCGGCCTACGAAGAACTGATGAGTTATTTATGATCAACCTTGCCGACTGACTGCTGGAAATAAGCTCTAGGATACCAGAAACACTAAACAGGCTCAAGAAAACAGATGCAAAACTAGTTTATATTTAAAATTTAAATTTAAGTACACTAAAGTTGCAAAACAGAAAAACTGAGGTACTTGCCAGCATGATTACTACAAACTAATAATAGATACTGTGTCATTACAGTGGCTGCACAAATATAATTTGAAATCTTTGTATTGTGATGTATTATCCCTGGGGGGGGTAGGTTGTGAGATGTGCTGTGAGCAAGAAAATGGGATAAGATTATCCTCACTTGGGAACCAGCAATTTATCCTGTACCATGGAAAATCACTAAAGACAAAATGGATTTAAACATGGTCAAAAAGCACAATTTGCTCTCCAAAAGGCCTCAGGTTCCACAAGTGGTAAAGCCCTATCCTGACCTTTACTGTAGAGTGTGTGGAAAAATCCAGTCCAGTTCATTGTTAAAGTAACTACTGGCTACTTAAAACAGTCTGCAATCGAAGTGTTTGTTCCCTGGACATTTACTGATCCCATGTTGATATGGAGATCAGTAACATATCAACATGTAGAGACATAGTCGTGCATAGTTGTGATCATAGTGTGGAAAAGAATAAATCACGTTAATGTTAAACTTTTTGAAAAGTGTGACATGCAAATATCAATGTCTTTTACTGTGATATCTCCCTTTATAAATATCCTAATTAATTTGATCCAAGTATAAATCAGCTGTTAAATGCCTCTGCGCAAAGGCGTCAAACTCGCAACCTAACTGAAAGTCTCAGGAGAGCATTAAGTGGTTCTGGAGGAGCTGGAAACATCCACAGCACCAATTTGTTGCTGTTGAAAGTAGAGGACACCATTATAGTGCGCTTTACATCATCATGAAAGGGCAGCTGATAGACTGCCTTGTCACAGGAAAGATAGACTGAGCTAAAGACGAGGCAATTCCAGTAGGCGAAATCCTACTGGATCCTGCAAAACACGCTATACATCCAAAGCTGCAGTGGAAAAGTTTAGATAAAAGAATAATCATGTTAGAATGTCCCAGTTAAAGTCCAGACATAAATTCAATTAAAAATCTTTAGCAAGATTTGAAAATTGGTGATTATAGACACTCTCTATCCAACCTGATTGAGCATGAACTTTCTTTTCAGAGAAAACTGAACAGACGTTTTAGTGCTTAGATATGTGGATCCAGTAAGAATACACCAAAAAAGATCTGCAGCTGTGATTGCAACAACGGTGGTTGTTGCAGTTTTCAATAATAAGATCATAACACCCATCTTTCCTCTTCCTTCCTCTTAATTTTATTTTCCAAAGGGCACAACCAAAATATTTAAATGCCTTATACATTAACCCTTTCACTGAAAGTGAATTTAAATAACCAGATGCAAGCAGAAAAAATATATTTTATGAAAGTCTGTAAGATAAATGGTACATATGGCAAGAAAAATATTTTGGATCACAAGATGAAAAACAGTAAAACCTAAGCTGTTGTTTTCTTTTCCCAGTGACAATGATTCAAACAAATCTGAAAAACAAAGAAATATCCAGCTAGTTTAAAGCAAAAGGCAAACCAAGAACAACTTGTTTTTCTTAAAGAATGAAAGTAAAAACAACACATTTGTAAAGGGCAAAAACAGTTGAGTTTTTTAGTGACAACTGAACAAAGAAAACACATACAGAAACCACACAAAATTTCACAGGAAATACACAAAGGCTGGGAAAGGCATCAACTATTCATAAATTAAGTTGTGCAATTAAGGTACAAGGGTATTTTATTGAAATAAACCATTTTAGTGTCTAATTTGAGTTAAAACAAATAAAATGTATTAATCTCTAATCTGAATGTCTAAATGACAAAGACAGTAATTTGTTATGTAAACAGGTTTCATTGTTTGAAATAAAAAGGATACAAAATTACTATAAGGTGCGATCAAATAATAAACAGTACAAAAGTTCTAAAGAAAATAACGTAAACTTCTCAAAGCCAGGACATGTTCATCTGGGTTCCACAACCTTGCTATGAAGGCACATTTGTGTCTTCAAAAATGTAACATTTCTCCTTTTTGGTTTAGACTGAATATTTGGTAGACTCAAGAGAAAAGTCCTGAAGTAACACTAAATGAAGCTACAGATACAAAAGTGTACAGATGTACATTTGACAATCAATAAAAATTAGGGTGCACCGATTGCGATTTTCTGGCAGAAAAACCCTAACCTACGGATTTTGATTTTGGTTCCGATTTTCAACAGTTTCTGAAGTCTGAAATCCCGCTAAATATAACAAAGTCACCGAGTTGGTAACAGTGGGGCAACTATTGTAAACTGCAAACATGACCTCAGAGGTGTGTCTGTTAGTCAAGTCGTTCTCACGGCATAGACAGATAAGATCGGTGGACAAGAGGGGCTGAACATGCTAGCATCGGCCAATCACAGGATGACAGGATGATTTTATTGGCGCAACTGTAATAAATACCAAACCCTATGAACTCTACCACATATAAGCTATTGTTTTTTTTAATAACATTTTCCTAACTGATGAGAAAGTAAGTGTTCCCTTTTATAAAGAGTGCTTAGAAAAAAAGTATTTCAACAACTAATACACAATTGTTTCAACATTATAGAAACAAGAGTATGAAAAAGAAAGAAAAAGTTTAAAGCACTTCTGCAAGAACCTGGCAGATATTTGAGGTGTTGAGCATAGACATGAAAGCACCTTGTTCAAAGTCTGAAGGTGAATGAAGGAGTCCCGTAGGTTCAGCTGGACTTAAAAGGCAAACAGGAAATTTTGAGGCATCTTCATAAAGCTGAAAGATTTCTGCACATTTTAAAAACTCAAGTCAGACAGTCATTCTCCCAAGATGTGTAAGGATCCACCAACAAAATGAAATAAGACAATATTTACATATGTATGCTGAATGTCTATGCAAAACAAGTCAAAGGGCATCAACACGTTGTACTTCGAGACAACTGAACACAACAGATGCTCAACATTATATTACATTGCCATGTTTACCATAAAACTGATGGAATAAACATTTTCTCTTCAGGTTCTGCCAATGTCAGGAACGTTGTAGTTTATTTATGGTATGAAGTACTTTTACCCGGTTGTGGGTGGTGCAACATAATCTGGGTTGTATGCAGGCTGTGCCCGGAAGTCCGCATGAGAGGATGGAGCGTTTGGCTGTGGGTAGGTGGGAGGATGTAGAGGATACGCTGGCTGTCCGGGGTTGTACGCAGCCTGGCTGTAAGGCATGGGCTGGTTGGGAGGGTAGGCTGGACCGACTGGAAATAGAAGGGAAAAAACATAAGAATGAATTGGCCAGAAATATCCTTTAACCACATAAGAAGTCTGCAACATTCAGTAAACGGAAATTATCAGTTTCCTTTTACTTAAAAAAAAAAACCCCTCAAACATAACCTAGTAATTAATCCACCTCCTCTCCGGCTATTCTGGAGTAACAAGATGACACAAAAGCAAGCAGGCTTGCAAAATCAGCAAAAAGCTGCAAAATCAGCAGAAAGCTGATTTTGCAAGTTATTGCAACATTTGAGTTATATGAAGGCATATTTATTGATGCATTTTAAGTACAGGCAGAACTTGACTAAAATTTTTAATCATGTTAATTGCAGGATCTGTAATTAATTATTCACAATTTATCAAATTGAATTGAATTTCGTTGTCCTTGTGACAATGACAATAAAGATTTATCTTATCTTATCTTAAATTTTATTCAAAAACCATATAACCGACAAGTTAAGCAACATTTAATTCAAATACCCTCTTTGCTACTAAAATATTGACTTTGAGACATATGAGCTCAACAACAAAACTATTTTTTGTTTTTACTCTATTAGTTATCCAACCATAAGATTGGTGAAAAGTGCTATTTTATTAATTGAGCCTTCAAGTGTAAACCCCACCCCAAAAGCCATCTTTTTAAAAGCAAGATACATTTGCAAATACACTCCAGGACGTAGATTTTTATTTTTGGAGAAATGTTCTGTGTTCTGACGAAACTAAAGTGGAAATGTTTGGCCAGAATGATCATTGTTATATTTGGAAGAAAAAGGAAGATGCTTGAAAACCTCAGAACACTGTCCCAACTATATGGGGGTGGCAGCATCATGTTGTGTGGGTGTTTTGCTGCAAGAGGGACTGGTAAACTTCATAAAATAGGTGGCATAATGAGGAAAGAACATTATGATGTTATGACATACTGATTCAACATCTAAAGACATCAGCCAGAAAGGGCATGATGGGCACAGATTAATCTTCCATATGCGCAAGGACTCTAAGAATACAGCCAGATGAGTTACCTAGTGGCTTTTGGACAATGTTTTAGCATTGACATCAGAAAGAAAAACACAGTAAATTAAAAAATGTGGGCAGAGCAGAAAAGGTGTACATAAACAAGACAACCTACAAACCTGACTTAGTTACATCAGTTCTTTCAGAGATAACAGGCAAAATCTACAACAAGCTATTTTTAAAAACTTTTGTAAGTAAAACCTAAACAGTTTAGAAGAAATTCTACACAATTAAGGAAATGTGTATAAATTTCAGAATTCAAAAAATACAAATACAGATTCGTCAGTCCTAATTGACAACCAATTAGTGAAAAACAGGTAATGTGTCTTTTAATACAGAGTATGCAAACTAGTTTCACAATAATGAGATCAAATTAAAATTTTTTTATTCCTTTATGCATTTTGAACAAAACTTGATAATATTTTAATCTGCTAAATGTGTGTTATGTTTATCTTTATTTTTAATATGCGTTTTTCACTCTATTGCAAAATAAATGTTTGCATTTAGTTTCCAGTCCCTGAAAAAGACACTTAGTCACTGTCATGCTAGCTCTACTGCTGACCAGACAATACATTAATGAAATATTTATCATCTGGATCACTGCTTACACTCGAAGAAAGTTGTTCAGAGGAAATTTTAACCTGACAGCAGCAGAAATTGAGAAATCTCGTATGGCTATAAAGCGACATAAATACTACACTGAGAAAAAAGACTGGCTAAATACTCTTATGTAATTTTAGATATGCGATAACATTAGCATGACAGTTGTAGATTAATTAAAAAAAATAATAATGTAGACTGGATATATTTATTTAAAACAACCACAAGCATGTGGCCAGCTTCCAGGCTTTTCTTATTCATCTGGACTCAAATAACAATTCACACTCACTGGCTTCCTGATAAGGTGGTGGTGGTCCTGGGGTGAATGCCTGTCCTTTATAAGGTGGTGTAGGCATGGGGTGTGTTCCATAGCCAGGCTGAACTGGCATGGGCTGGTAGGGTGGATACTGGGCCACCTGGTAGGTCTGAGGCTGTCCAGGCACTGACATTGGCTGCTGGGGGTACTGCTGAGGAGCAGAGGTCACCACTGTGGTATGGGTGGTAGTAGCTACCACAGCTGTAAGAAAATCACAAGCAAGGATGATGAATGTCTGAAAAAAGTAAATGCACAATTCTCATAACAGGATTCAGTAGGAAAGAATCTAAGGAACACAATCTAAGGAACTGCTTAGTTGAAAAAGTCAACTGATTTCACTAAATGTGATAAATCAAAAGGTGTTCCTAACATGAAAAAGTTACAAAAGATATAACACATAACTATACCCATCAATTGAAAGCACAAGATGTTAAATAAATGCTAATTTATAGCATCATGAATTTATTTGAATCTCTTATCTCGTTCACATCTGAAAATAAGCAAACTTTTTTATTTTTTATTTTATTATTTCGGCATAAGGAGTGTTTTTGTAATCATTAACGCTGATAAAGATTTTTTTTAGAAAGACTGAAACAGTTAAAGATTAGAGAGTAGTCGATTATGCTTTATAAGTGAGCATAAAACATGAATATATGACAACTATCAAAAGAACAAAAGTTTAGGTCTTCTACTGAATACAAGTTATTTTTCAAAAATAAAAAAAAAGAGACAAATCAACATCTATAATGGAAAGAAACCTCACACTATTTCTGCTTGAAGACCACAAAATAGACATTTTCTTCATTACACCGAGGTTCAGTGAAGAAATGTCTATATTTATCCTTTAAAGAAAGGGTGGGCATCTTCACAACCGCTTCCTGAAAGTGACGTCAACAGTTCTTGAAATTTCCCCTCAATGGTTGTCATGGAAACAATGACTCAGACTGAACATTCCTGTATCTGATCCCAGAATGCAAGGCCAGAAAGCCACATCGTCGGGCTTACTTGTGCTTTGTGCTTAAAAAAAAACCGGTAGTAGTTGTTTTTTTTCTTTTTCAGTAGCAGCTTTTTATATTTTCTGTATTGCATTTTTTTGTCTTGTGGTTCTCTATCCTTCTCTACAATGTCTGAACCTACTATTTGTTTTTCTACTTAATCTGCTGGAAGTAAATATAGTTCAGGAGCTTTTTGAGTAAAAATATTATCAGTCTTGTCTAAAGTTAAAAACAAACACCTCTGCAACAGTACCAAAGTCCAATTGGTCAGAGCCAAACAACAACTGCGGTTAAACCGTAACATCAAATGTTTAGCAGCAGATTTACATGCCTGGGATCAGCCTTGTGGAGCATTTAGCGAAAGAAACCACATGGCATACTAGCACAGAAAATTATGTACTAGTGCATCATACTAATTATTTACTTTAATTCAGAAAAAACCTACAAGTGTACAGCCATTGTATTACTAAAATAATGACCTCATCGCACATTTTTCATCAGAAAAATTCCTTGTTTTCAGTAAATCTTATAAATGGACTAAACAAGGACATTTTCAACCCTTACTGTGCCTGTAGCACTCAACTTTCTGCTAAAGATATCAATCTTTTACAAAAAAAATATTTTTAAAAGCAGACCGATGTTAGTAACAGCAGCTACAGTGCAACAATCATTTTAGGTCAACAGCTTACTAGCAATTAGTCAGCGCTTTTAATACTAGAGTCTCTACACATTTCATTTCAAAATATGAGTAAGTAAACAAGCATTCACCTTAAACAGACATTGCTTCATTCCGCAATTCAGCAAACAACACAATACTGGAACTGGCTTCTGCTTAGAGATAATGTTTTCTGGCTGCTCTAGTTCAAATTATGTAACCTATTCACTTGTCATTTATGGACTGGATTATTCCAGAATAGACACAGTTTCTGTAAAACAGTTTGTGAACTCCTGCCTCTATTTTATTTGTAGAAATTCAAAACCACAGCAGTTTTAGTTTGGCATTTTGTCAAGACCCAGAAAAAGTCATGGAGTAATGTGGCAGTTCAAAGATAAAGCACATCATCTAAATTTAAATCAGTTTACATACCTCTGAAATTATTTACTGTTAGACTTGAGTCCTTTAAAAAAAAAAAGCTGAAGATAAAAAAAAAAAAAATCAAAAAAATCTGGAAGATCAAATATTTTTCTGTACTCCATTTTTATTTTTCCATTTTCATCCAGACTTAAATACTGAAATACTATCCTGTAAAAAAATATTGGCTCCATTTCAGATCTCTTCTGTCGCACTTAAATTTTCCAGAGTTACAAAAAACTGAATGTCACGAAAAGACAAAAAGCTGTTCTCAACAGACTACTTCTATTATAAGATGTAAAAAGCTATTCAAAAACTATTTTCTGAAAAGCTAAGTTCAATTTCTCTATTGAACTTAAAGAAACACTTCTCTGCCAGGCTTTAAACTATGAAGAAATAATTCAAATATAACCTACCAAATATGAAGATATCACAAATTCATACATCTGAGGAAACCCAATCACCAAAGCCTTTTCTAGGTTTCTGTGACTCCAGCAAACCACAGTTACATCATAAACAAAGGAAACATGGAACAGTGGTGATCTTTCCCTGAAGCGGTCTGCCAAACAAAATTCCTCCTGCCGCAGCCAAGGTCCGCATTCCAGATTATTGATGATTCTGAAAACTTTTGGAAAAACATTTTGTGCAAATCTAAGACAAAAAGAATAATCTTTTAGAAGGTATATATTATTTTTCCATCTGGAGTAAAAGTAACAGCATATTAGAAAAGAAGCATCACACTGAGAGCCTAACATGGCAGTGGTAGCTCCTCTGGGACTGCTTTGCTGTTTCAGGAACTGGACAACTTTTCACTATTGATCCATAAATTTTGCTCTCTACCAGAAAATCTTGAATCCTGAATCCTGTATGTAATGTTGTGACTTTCTGCTCAAGCACATTTTGGTTCTGCAGCAGAACAATTGTCCAAGGCCAGTTTGATTACTTAATTAATCAAACTATCTACTACTAGCCAGCTATCGCCAACACTGGAGGACAATTGTTGCTGCCAAGACTGGGAGAATCAGCTAGATTAAGAGGGAAATTTCTTTTTCAAACAAGGCCAGGTAGATTAGATAGCTTATTATCTCATTAATACAAGAAATTATTATTTGAAAATTGCTTCTTGCATTTAATTAGCTCATATTTGTAAATCCAAAACTGTTTTATGATCTTAAACAAATGTGACAAAAGCAAAAACTATAAAATCTGATGAGATGAAAACACTCTGAGATACTGTGCATGTTTCCCAAAAGGCAGCAGCTACTAAACCAAATTTACTAAACCAAACTTACTAAAGCAAATTTCCAAGAAAACAAGCAATACTATCAAGTTTGGCTCAGACCACAAGCAGTAATTATCTTTGACGACTGAATGTGTCATCATCCCAAAGGATGATGACTAAAAAGAACTTTACTTATCAGGCTTCATGAGCCTCTGCTCAGCTTGCCCTCAATGTCACGTCTGTGTTATTTCTGTAATGGAAGTCAGGTGGTGGGTGGGCCAACCGTCCTGAAATGAGTCCCCTGATGTTCCGTCTTACACTCCAATGCACTGAAAACCACGAGTGCAAGTTTTATTCTGACTATGTTCAAGCCAGGTGCCACACCACTACATGCACTGACAGGCTCGCAAACAGCCGGCAGCTCTAGTGAGTTTCTTGTTGGTTGTGTGCAGGAAGCCTACATATGTGCAGCAGCACGATGCAGACTCTGCAGCAAATGCCTGCAAAATGTCAACGTATTATATGCCCAATCTCCATTTAGTTTATGTTCCAATGATTAGCTAGTTGGATATGTTAATGTGCCAGGTAATATAAATTTTTATTACTATTATTATTAACAAACAGCAACAGCTTAAAGATCCCAGCTACTTCTGAAAGTAAAAAGAAAAGAAAGTAATGTATGTTTACTATCCAAACTTAGCAAAAACTATTTTTTATTACATTTTTACATGACAAGATAAAGATTATTATAATCACTGAATATTTGTTTAAGTTTAAAGTATAGTAGGAGGTCCAGCAAAGATTTCATCAATTGTGCTTTTGAGAATGATTGTTAATAATTTACAGATGCAAATAGTAAATTGATAATGAATATCTTAGAAATAATAATAAAATGCATTGATCTATAGTGCGTGTTTGTAACCAATTAGGTCGCAAATGTGATCTTATTTTTGAGAAGGTCACATTTGAAGAAGAATTCAGATTTTCTGCTCCAAATCAATTTTTTTGTTCCAATCTGAAATAAAAGTCAAGTGTACCCAATAAAAAATGGTTGGCGCACCAGTTGAAAAAGTTAAGTTAGTGTAGGGTCCTGAATGGAGAGTGGCATTTAAGGCTTAAATAGTTATAGGGTGGAAGTCAAATCAATTATATCTACCTTTTTTGTTTGTGTTTTCATTCAGAAAGCCAATTCTAAAACTGAATAAACTTAATACAAGTCATAAATAAATCAGGTGTTTCCTGAGAACTACTTACGCTGCGGCCTGCGGCACATCTTGTAAATACAGCAGCAGGGACAGATGCAGCAGCAGACGAGGATAAGAAGAGAAAGGACGGAGCCCACAATACCAGAAATCATGTACACATGTGAGGCATCCCTGAAATGTTCAGGGAATTTCTCCGCACTAAAAAAAATAAAAAGATGACAGAAAAACAGACATCAATGATTGTGTAATCTCTCAGCAGAAATCTGATTCTTTCTCTCTGTCTTTTAGTACTGTTGCATCATTCTCGCATACAAGATCACTATCGTTAGGTAAAACTCCACAGCGAAAAACTGTTTAGGTGGCTTGTGGTGCTTGCAGGTGTGCAGATTTGAAGCGAACCAAACCAAAAGAAGGTGTGAAATTTTCTAGGGCCGAGTCCCCAAGACCGCCTGGTTTAAACACATATCTGCAACCACCAATAAACTCAAGCAGAACTATAAAGAAGAGCTGCCCCAAAGTCCTCAAAAACAGTGTGAGAGACAATTAATTCAGAAATCTATGTACAATATCAAGTCATTTTGTTCTGAAAGTGGTTCTTAAGGCTCCTGCATCATGTTTGTTTTGTACACTTACAATCAGACTTTGGTTGTCAAAACTGACAATATTTTGATATAATTTATTCTTTAAAAAAAATTCAGCTAATTTTTTCTTTTGCATGAAAATTTATACAAACGTACCTATCCAGATTTCCCCAACTTGCTGCATTTGCTCCAGCAGCAGCACTGCAACAGCAGAGACACTAAGCCACTTCCCTCTCACAAGAATAATAAGATGCAGTAGGTTTTAAACAAACAGGAAAATTCAGGAAAAAAATAAATAAACGAGAGCAATCCTCTTTCGCTGCCACAGCAAACACAAAACCATTGTTTGACGTTACTTTCTATATGAAGCAGACAGAAAAAAAATAAAATGCCAAAAGCCTTCATGGACACTTCGGTCCATTTATACAACCTGCAGCTTTCTGCATCTAGATATGCTTCCCAGGTACAAAACTCCGAACGGTTAAATTCTGTTTTACTGCAGTGCCAATTAAGGCAATCAGGGCAGAACAAAGTTGTAAACAAAAGTTACCGACCCCAATACTATAGTTGATCACTAAAGACAATACCTTGCAAAATTACCAGAAAGACAGATCTTGTACACGACTGATGTTGAATACATCAGCCCTGCAAGGAACAGATCCATGCTTTTTTATTTTAGTGTAAAATGATCCTTCAATTGTCCCTCATCAGTAAAACATATTTTTATCAACAGCAAATTGACAGCCAAAAAGAAGCACATATTGCACACTTAAGATAGGCAGTTATAATCAAATAAAATAACTACAGGACTTAATCAAAGGTGAGCCCATCTTTAAAGGATAATAACATTTACACCATTTATTTACATGTTTTCTAGTCTGTTTCCTGTTTTGCCAAACAGGGAAGTGACTATTTTAAGTGAGATATTTTCTGTACCCTACGTACTGGCTTTAACCTAATAAAAGAAGTTAAAATATTGCCATGTTGTAATTTTTTTTTTCTCAACCAGAAAGAATCCTGTGCCTTCAATGTTGCTGTGGTATCAAAAAAATTGAATCATGTATGGAGAGCTTCTCTTAGTGCCGGTCTTGAGTTTGAAATTTCAGTATCAAGACAACTCTGGGTTAGATTTCAATAAAATCAGAAAGTAGTAAACGCCAGATTATTAGTGGAATCACAATACTAAAATTTCAGATTCAAAGCTGAAAAATATTATTGAAAGGCAAAAGATTCCTTCTAAAAAAGATCAATAAATATATTCACTACCAGAACGACAAGATTTCAGTTTCAATTGGTGGAAATTGGGCTAAATGTTGATTATATGAAAGTTTTGATTATTTTTGGCAAAACGACTGAAATAAAAAAGGTTGTATTTTTTTCTCTCAAAATCGAAACCAATCTGATAATACTGCTAATGACATACTGCTGATATTCTTAATAATATTAGTTAAAAATAAGCATTAGTTGGTTGTTTAAATTGTTGTTGACATTTTTTGACTCCCACACATACTCATTTATATTGATCTGAAAAATCATCTGTGCTTATTTGTAAATAAGAAAAATACCAAATAAAAAAAAAGGAAATATCCAATATATTTCAAATGTATTGGAAATACATTTTAAAAAATACATTTTTTAAATGTAATTAAAAAAATGAATGTCCTACTTTTTGTATACTATTTTTAAGATTAAGATTCTCAATTATAAAAATCAAAAGGTTACATCTAATGCAAAATTACAACTACTGGACCAACTCGCTCCCCATTTATATACATTGTGAATTGATATATGAAGATATAAAGAGAAATTAAATCACCTACCATCTTTCTTGAGCGTCTTCACTGAGTCTTCGACTAAAATCGGAACAGCAATCTCTGCTTGTACAGGAACCACAGCAAAATCCTCTCTTGCACTCTTTATAGTTATGGTAGTTATTGTATGAATCCCTATATGGTAAACAGTCAAAATCCGATGCTGTAGGAGAAAACACCAAGAGAAATGTATTAGAATTCATGGGGAAATATACTGGATGCAATGAAGTAAGTAAATATTTGATGGTTTTTAAACTATTCATTATACAAAAAAGGGCAGAAGGTCATACTTATAGGCATCTACATGAATGACTAAATGGTTAAATTTCATGGCATTGAAACAATGATTAACGATTGAGTTAATGTTTTTTACATGTGGCCTGGAACAGTTTGTAGCTTTGATATTCACATAAAAATATTTTTTTTATTTTTCTTGATTTAAACCCCCAAGTTTACTAATTGCTTACATGTTGACATTGAATAAAATAATCTTGATTTAACAAAATTAGCAAACTGCAGATCACGGAGTGCAGCATTCAGCTACCATCAGCACCATCTTACACCGGTTAAAAGAGTCACAACACAACATCCTGTTGGAGCAGATTTGCAGGCCAAAGAGATGACAATGATAATCCTCTAAATGGAGTCAATTTAACTTGATTTGCTTAGAGGGTGCAGTTTTCAGTCATGCTTTACACGGTTGTGGTAAACAAATATATTTTTAAAGAGTACCCGAAGGGACACTGAAATTATTTTATCTGCCATAGGACAAAAGAAATACCATAATTGATTTAAATACCTATTGCTGACAGACAAAGAAAAGCACATATGGCACACTAAAAAAGACACAACTATTTTACTTGCAAAGAAACAACTTCTCAAAGAAATTTTAAAAACCAGCATGAATTTACAAACACCAATAAGGCTTCCCTTGAATGTGCAATTACTTAAATGTCTACATCGGGTCACCATATTCTTTAAGTCTTATTCATTTATATCGGATTTTTAAAATTCTTTATTAGAATTATCCATTTAACCATCTTCTTGAACATTTTCTTTATATTTTTATAATATACGGTAGTTTAATTTGGTTAAACATATCCAGTTAATCAGCGTAGGAAAGAAAGAAATGAATCCTGAAATCAACTCAGTCAACATGATGAATTGCACTAGTAAAGTGTTTGAACTTAGAGTTAGCACCAAATTGACACTACGTAGAAAACTAAATTAAAGTGAACTGACTTGAAAAACAAATTGATCCAATCTAGTTGGTGATGAACTTCAGGTGCCTCAGATCAGTGAGGTTATTGACAAAGTTGGGGTTTCCAGACTGTTGTCGGCTGAAGACAGGGTAGGAGTGTGTGGGGGCGTGTGTGCGTGTGTGTGCATTAAGAGAAAACATTCCTATCATGTTGTAGAATTAAGCAGCATTTTCTTAAAACTGCAGTACATAACTTTTATGAAAAATATTTTTATTTTACATATTTGTTAAAACTGCCACTATGTTGTCACAGTATGGTACGAGGCAGATAATCTGAGAAAAAAAAAAAGACTCATGCGCCTTCTCCCAGTGCTAACTAGAAACAACCAACCAGAACCAGTAGTTTAACAGTCAGTGCTGTCAATCACACTTGTTTACATGCTGCTCCTCCACAGCTCTGACACATGAGGAAATAAATAAACCAGAATAAGTAACTTTAAACATTTAGCTAACTTCATCAAGTCTATGCCAGGCAAAATGAATAGATCTCAAACTGCAGTCCTCAAGGGGCAGAGTCCTGCAACTTTTAGATGTCTCCTTCATCCTACACACTTGAACTAAACGCTGAAAATGTCTCACTAGCATGTAGTCAAGCCCTACGGAGCTCTGCTAAAGAGCTAATACTGGAGCCAGGTGTGATGAAGCAGAGAGACATCTAAAAGTTGCATCACATTGGCCCTTGAGGACTAGAGTTTGAGATCACTCGTCTGGACCAAGCAAAATAAAAAACAAAAAAACAAGGAAGTATGATCATGTTTATGAAAAACAAAAAAACAAGGAAGTATGATCATGTTTATGGGCGATAGCTCTCGGACACATGAAAACTCAGAAAAATGTGCTCTGGTCAAATCAAACCAAAGGATAACTTTTAGGCACTAATGCAAACAAAATGTGTGCAGTGACAGAAAACCAAGACTGCACACAATCCTGAACACACCATATCTATATTGTAGACTCATGTTGTAAGGATGCTTTACTTCTGTAGGGAAGGGAAACTGGTCAGAGTTCATAGGAAGATAAAACTAAATATTGATCACACCTGGAAGATAACCTTTCAAAGGCTGCCAAAAGCCTTTGGCTTAGGGATGAAGTTTACCTTCCAATAATAAAATTGATGTTCAGTCACTTTCCATCTAGGCTGACTTTGATCTATTTTTCAATTGGAGTGAAAAAAAGAGAATAATGCTGAACAACTTGCTCTAACTCAGGGGAGCTTTATACAAATGGTTACCACACCTTTGAGATTTGAATTTACAAAGCATGTTTAAAAATCACCAAACGTGTCTTCCCTTTACAATTCAGCATTACTTTGTATTGGTCTGTAAGATAAAATGCCAAATTAAATACACTGAGGTTTGTGGCTGCAGTGTGACAAAAAAGTGGAAAAGTTAAACATGAATGAGTACTTTAGAAATGCCCTGTAAAGATATGCAAAACTTTGTGAGAGTTTTCAGCAAGTTATATTTTGTTCTTAGACTTAAATACTGCTAAAAATAACTACATTTTATGTTTTCCTTACCTTATAGGGTTAAACTCTAATTGCTGTTTACCAGGCTTACTTTCAGACAAACTAAAAGTAAGCATGGGATTGCTGCTTTTGATCTTGGAACTATTTTTGTATTGTTAGTTCCGTGAGACTTCCAATGAATAACATAATATTTAAAAGTATTGCTGCAGGCGGTAATTGTATACTCTTTACCAATATAACCACACTACGTAATGTAAGTGGTGCATTGAAATAGCCTACTTGATAATGGCTGGGCTTTATATCAGCATTTGTTGGGCTCAGAGAGTCAAAACCAAAACCACACATACGCATTCATACGTACACAATGATTAATCGATTTAATTCAACTCAAATATGTCGAGGTAGACAAACAGATAATTAAATAAATTTGTGGCTGTTCAAGCTAGAAGATTACATATTTTAAAGAGCAGATGTGGTTTCCAAGTGGAAATAGTGCTTTGAATTTTCTTCACTACAACCAGAAATGAAAGCTTGGTTCACTATGTTGATTGTTTGTTTGATTGATTTTCTTTCAGACGTAAATAAGAACAGTCAATAAGAAAAGTTACTTTCACTAACCTATTTTAACATACAACTATAATTTAGAACAATAAATAAGCATCATTTACATACAACTCAGTTTTCATTAAAAGAAATAAAAATACGCAACACTTACATTTTCTCTAATTCTACTATAATAAACTCGTCAACATTAACTTGAAGTATATTCTGGCCTTAGACAGACGGGAAGTGGCATACATCCTGTTGCCAGGGGATTGGATCCAATCACAAATAGGGAAAGCGGCCCCTACCTTTCCAGTAAAAGTAAAATGCTCTGGTTAATGTTTTCCCCAATTTTTTAAAAAGAAAGCTAAATAAACAATATAAGTACATGAAATACATACACAACCACTTTGTAGCTAAATTAGTTTGCTTAAAAGTTCGACAAGTTAGTTTTGTCGTAGGCTTTTCCCAACTACCAACCCGATATTAAAGTGATTATATTGGTTAGTATTCCTTTAGATTGCTGAAACAAATAGTTTAAAGAAAAAACGTTTTAGTGTTGACAAAATTCCATAATAAATAACCATTTTTCAGAGACTGTCAGCCTCTAATTAAGGGACTAGGTTTGCTTCGTCCCGACGTGTGCCGTGCGAGACCCCGCCTGAAAGCTAACCTCTGCGGCTAACCAGCTGTCAGAAAGCGGCGACGGTTTATCAATTTAATCAGCCACACTCACCAAAGACAGAGACGGACATGGAGGCACAGATGACCAACACGACTACACCGGACACGCCTGGCACCATGGCTGCTTTTATTATCCCAGAACTCGTCCTGACACTGACAAATCTCCTCCACCTCGCCAACTGAAGGAGGAAGTCTACCGTCCTGAACCCACTGCTGTGAGTAGCCAAGGAGCTCCGCCCGCCTCCAGCGTTCACACAGGGTGGAGCATGAAGTAGCTCATGAGAGGAAGAGGGTCCTCTTATTTACGAAAATGTATAAATTATTTTTGCCTCCATTTTTCAGAGACATGCTGAAAAGACTAGATAAAGCAACGTCAACACAGTCTGCGACTCTGAGGAAAGCATGAAGCTTTCCGAAACAAACCAAAATACGTAATATAGATACTTTTTTTCTTCTTTTTTAGAAAAAGTACATCTGAAATAGCTGGAGTAATATTTTAAATATTTATTTCTTTAACAAAAAATATGTACATTTGTAAAGTGTAGATAAAACACGGTGATAACATGCAACAATTTGAAATCACATACAGCAGGGTAAACTCATTTTCAATTTGGCCCAGATCAAGATTATGAATGTGGCTAAATTTATTGGTAAAACTACCGATTAAACTGTTAAAAATAGTAATAAGCACCTGTCTTTATTCAATGAGTACTTCTTAAAATTGATTAATGTTGAACATATTTCATATTGATGTAATTTGGCAGTAAAGAAAAACAGCTTTGATAAAATATTTATCAGTATTACAATATTATCAATATCACTAGCACATAGCTACTTGTCTTGGAGATATTATGTATTTAAAGGGCTGGTCAAATTTGGTCCTTGAGTTTGATACATGCGGCGTATGATGTAAAACACATATTTACATGCAAAGTATAAAACAGCAGTTTTTGTTTCTCACCAGTTGACACCAAATTAGGCTAAACTGGTTTCTTCTTAAGTCCCCTCCATTCAAGTAAGTAAAAGGTCAGTGGTGTTCACTGGACTGGTATTTTACTTTGTATATGTAGTTTTCCACTCATTGCTTAGTTTCAAGGCAGGAGAGATGATATTCCACAGAAACATGTAAACATATACATGTTCTGGGTGAAGCAATCAGTTGTTGGCTGGCACTGCTAAAAATAGATTAACAAAGAAAGTTTTTCCATTTTGGTTTGGCTTCAGTTTAATTAATAATGGCAGTGTACAATCTGTTTGGGTTTGTGTATTTGAATAATTTTAGAGACCAAATATATTTTATTGTAGGTTGATATCCTAATCCCTACAATAAAGGACAATTCTTTTTTTTTTTGTTCTTGACTGTAGATGAAAGATAATACTTATTTTCTGCCATCTATTTTTATCAAATATTACACAGACAGGAAAAAAAAGTAATGACAAAAAGTGTCATTCAGTTATGGCTGTCATGTGATATGTCATGCTAGATATACTCCTTAATCATCTGACCACTTGGTCAGGGAAAAAGAAGCACTAAAAAAAAATCTGACAATTTAAAACAAGAATAACATCTTATATATATCTAAAATCATGGCTTTAGAATAAAACTTGCCCTTAGGTGTTCACAACTACTTAATATTTTGGATTTTTTCTTTCTTGTCTTGAGTTAATTTACTGTTGTTCAAACTGATTTTTGAGCAAAAACAAAAGTGTTTGTATTGTACCAATACCAAGTTTTTGTATTGTACCAAACATTTGTATTGCTCCAAAACAAATGTTTTAACCAGTCAAAAAGAAACAAAATTAAATGAATTCCATTGTAAATGTTTCTGTATTCATGTACTTACTGTATTTAATTGAATCAAACTGAGCTGCTCTTAAAATGTTTGATTAAAAAAGTGATTCCCCACAGGCACGGGGCTATGGGATTCATTTTATCTTAAATAATTACTTTCTTGCTTAGCTGTATATGGAAGTGGTCAGAGTCACATGAGGCCAGAAATGTAAACAAAGCATCAAGACTTAAAAGTTCCCTTTAAGGATAGAAAAGCCTCTGAGGCAATACTGGAAATGCAATCATCTGGTTCTAACTTCACATTATATTTATTCAGTTTTTATTGTGTGGTCACAAACATAAAAACTCTTGATAAGTTGCTAAAAAGAATGAGAAGTTGTAGCTAGAGACAAAACATAAAATAGAATGAACAAACGTTAACCCTAGCATTCCAATAATCTAGTAAACTAAAAACATTTAATTGTTCGATAATCATTTACACTTGTAGATTATTTACAACTTTTAGTCTTTAAATTATTGTATTTTCTGAACTGGATAAGATGGTTTTATAAATAAGGTCAAGTCCTATAGCTTTAATTTAGTATGAACAGCAGGGGGCAGCAGAACACTGGAGATACAAAAGATTGAACTACAACAGAAGGGACAAATGCTTCCTACATCTAAAATAGTTCACCTCAATATAAAATAAAAACTTCTTTAAATATTTGATTTATATCCTGTGTATGTTTCAATGAGCAATATTTGTAAATGCTAGTATAAAAGAAAAGTTGAATCTTGTAGAAAATGTACACCTTTTCCTTTTGTTTTTATGTAGTAGATAGCAAATACCTTTCCATCTTTCTAGTTATTATATATTTATCCGTCTTTCTTTTTTGCTTTTAAAATTGATTTGTGCATGTGTCATAGTCGTATCATAATTTGTAATTTACTTCCTACTGAGCATAAAGTTCAGTAGGAAGTACTAAACCTCCATGATAGGGGAACCTTAAATAATGGTTATGTGAATTTGTTTACATGTAAAGTTAATTTTTAACCTTCTGAACTCCAGTCTGAGTTAAGTTTTTTTTTCGTTTTTGGTTTAAGTTTTTTGCGAATCTGTTTTATAGAACAGAACAAGGATTTCTAGTAATTATTTCTTGTCAACCCCAGAGAAATAATTATAATACTGGTCTGTAGTATAGAATAGAAATAGAAATAATTTCTTGCAAAACCTCCTTAGGCAGCTGTTGCACTCAGTTTGCGATTAAGATGGGGGTTTAGAGAATGAGAGCACTTAGCTATTGGAAAATATCAGTAGAATTAATCAATTTCATAAATCTCAAATTTGTGTTACTTTTAACTTTTTCTATTTAATCAGTGACACATGATGGTGTCACTGAGTGAATAGGATGGCGAGAGTGGCACATTTGAGGCGCCAGAGATGACCTGAATTTATCAGTCATGCATACGTTTTGTATGCATGATTGATAAATTCATTCAAGTCAATCACAGTATTGTTCGTGATCATGTAAAATATCCCCCCACTCAGGGTTCCTTATGTAGAAGAAGCATGTTTCTCCACATGTGTCCATATGGTGAAATATTGATCTATC
Source organism: Xiphophorus couchianus (assembly GCF_001444195.1). Classification (NCBI taxonomy): domain Eukaryota; kingdom Metazoa; phylum Chordata; class Actinopteri; order Cyprinodontiformes; family Poeciliidae; genus Xiphophorus; species Xiphophorus couchianus. Next base: position 11,390,847 of record NC_040247.1, read on the forward strand.
CACTACTGTGCTACTGCAACTTATACATATTTGTATGTCAGATGAACTGTCTAAACTGACGTTTGACTTGAAACCCCCCTAAACAGTGTTGTAATGTTTGCTTTTGAGTCATGTCTGAACTGACAACCATTTGATCTAGCTCCAGGATAGTCTTTTAACCTTCATAATTACTATCATTAATTGTAATGTGCATCATAAAAATGATTTATTTTCTTTAATATTTTACCATCTGACCATAATCTTACAGTATGATCATTTTGAGTAAAAATGAGTGGTGCTTCTTTAGCAGAACGATTAGAAATACTGACAAACAGCTGAATGTGTCTTTCTTGTACGCAGGATAAGGTTTACAAGCTGTCTCTCAGGCAACTAGTAGGCAGTGGGCAGCAAAAGATTAGGGAGTGGCAGTGTTGCATTAGACTTGACTTTGTACAACAAGAGAAGTCTCATTACAGACTGAGACTTTTTAACATAAAGTGATTTAGAAAGGGAAATTATTTCTTTTCCAATATGAACTTGGATTTGTTGACTTGGAAAGGTTTTGCCTAATAAATGACATAATCATGTGAAAACTGATTTTAGCATATAATTAGTTTTAAAATCTGAAACATGTAAAAGTGACAGAAGGGGAAAAACAGACATAATCTTTAAGGGCCTAAATATTTTTAATAGCATTAAATTTTGAAAAGACACTAATTGATTATTGCAAAAAATGTGTTTAATTGTTAGATTAAATACAAAATAGTTTAAAACAGTTTTTAAAAGCTTTGAATTATGGTGTGAATTTTACCTCGAAAATTCTGTCATTAGTTATCTGATCATAAGATTTCTTATTAATCTTATGTTAATCTTATGTTATCAAAGATAACATAAGTTGTCTTTGATCGTTGCTTTAAATACTTATGCATTATAGTCAACGATCAACTTCTTCGCATTCTTAACTCTCTGGGGTATAAAAACTAAAGCTTACTCGTGATTAAAACCTCTTTCCACCGTAAACATGTCATTGACTTCATGACGTATATGACGCAAATATCGCGAGACTCAGCCATGCCGTGCAGTTCTATAAACCCCTGCTCGTCCTCGTCTTCTTCGTTCGTCCTCAGTGCAGGATAACGCGGTGTTCTCGTTCTCTTCGTTAACAGAAACGACAAGTAATTCTGACCAGGCATTACATTTATTTAACATTTATATTGATTTCTTCCGCCCTACCAAACCCGTGAGGAATTTGCTACTCTGTTCGTATTTTTAAAAGGTGAGTTTTTCATGTATTTTCTTAACGGTTGCATACTTACTTCTGGTTGCTTAATATGGCAGTGCAGCTAGCGTCAAGCTAGGTCAACCCGCAAGGATCAACGAAGAGGCTTTGATGTTCACATTATTTCCACATTGCTCGTAAAATATACCGTTCATTTATTTTCTACACTGTAATACCAGACGCGTGTCGAAATAGCTGTTTTAGTTGTTAGGAAAAAAGTCTAAGGTTTGCCAAATAACATATATTTATGTTATTATAGCTAACATAATAATAACATTATTTTTACTATGGTGTGCTGATGAGATTTCGATAACTTTAGTAAACGGCACCTAAGTTAAAATCAAAATTGCAAAGGTCGTCACCGTGGTTGTGTTAATATCTTAAGCGTTGTGATTGTTTTTCCTTGAGGTGGGGTTGAGAGGGTAAAAGTCTGAAATGATAACATTAGAACCGGAAATAAAACGTTTATATACTATATTATTTGTTCAATTAACCTTTTATTACAAAGTCCTTCCAACTTTTTGAGCTCTTCCACTACAACAATGGAATACTTCGTGGTGAGTTGTATTTCCGGGAATATCGTCAAACCGGCGTCATCTGGAAAAAAGCGTCTGGGTGGGAATCAGAGTTTCGGAGATTTCGCAAAAGGCAACTCTTTTGTTTATTAAATAATCGTCATCAGACCCTAGTTGCCGTGTTTGGTAATGATTAATGAACTTAAGTCAAAAACAAGACAAAACACTCTTTAGTTTTGGACAGTCTTGTATGTCCAAAATTATCATTCACTGTGTTGTTTAAAAATAAATCTTATGATGACACAGACCTACATTTAAGATCAAGATCCACAGAAAAAAAAACAGGGAACATGATGCATGATCATAATGTCTCTATAACATGCAGCCACATTTTGTGATCAGTATAAGAAATTTAGTTGTCTTTTTCTTATTTATTTTTAGATACATAGCATTTTTATTATGTTTGTATTTTGACCAAACTTTTAGATCCTTGAGGATTTATTTTATTATGTCATAGGATTTTCAGCGTCTTATGTGCACTTTACTGCCTAGGAGAAATCTTTTATTAAGAACAAGTGATTCTCGATACTTAACGTAGCTTCACTTAATATTTCTTCCTCATGGATCATTTTTAGTGCATGCGATTTCAGCATCTTATTCTGTGTTTCTTCTCTCTCCTTTAGGTCTCTAAACGTTCATCATCTTTGACGACAATGGAAGTTATAGTCCGTCGCTGTCCCTTTCTGGCATGCGTGCCACAGGCTTTTTTCCAGCAGTCCAGGAAATCCATGGTGACGTATGCTCAACGATGTCCCATCATGATGGAGCTGGCTTCAAAACCTATGGCTCCATCAATGGCACGGGCCCTGTGCTCTTCAACTTCCAATCAGACGACTGAAATCAAGACTGGAAATGGTGAGCATGAATAAATACACTGAAGCCGCCTAATAATGAGATAAATCTTACAGATGCTGGAATGAGTTAGCTTGCCAGTTGTAATATGTTGGTTTTAACCATGCACATCAAATGTTGTATCCTTTTTTCCAGTCCCTGTAGTGGGAGTAGAGTCCAAATTGCCTACTGGTCATCCTGTGCCAACTACAGGCCAGGCGGTGGCTTCCAAATGCCCCTTTCTGGCTGCTGAGATGAAGCAGAAGAACAGCGGTGTGGTCCGCCAGGTTACCATGGAGTTCCAGGAGGATGTCGAGGAAGTGCGCACTGTTCAGAAAGGTGAGCTGTATGGTAAATTTAGGAAATTTTAACTCTGTCTGCTGTGCCGTATCTAATACTGTTTGTTTTTTTTCTCTTTTTGTCATTTTCACCTATTTTAGAGATTTCCGCTGCCAAGTTGAAACAGCCATCCTTGACCGTCACCAGTAAAGTGGGAGAGCAAAGTAATTTGATGAAGACTCTCCTGAAGCAGCGTCCCAAGAGGGCCACCCACCTGCTGCAGGACAACTTGCTTGGCAGAAGTAGGCTTTATTTGACTGTTGAGCTTTGCATCATTTACTTCTGCAACATATCATGCAAGTCTTAACTTCCTGGTTTGTTGCAGTGTCCCGCTTCCAGTACGATGACTTTTTTGAGAAGAAGATAGTAGAGAAGAAGAATGACCACACATACAGGGTGTTTAAGACTGTGAACCGCCTGGCCACTGAATTTCCGATGGCAGACGACTTCACAGGTTCGCTGGAGGATAAGCGGGAAGTGTCCGTCTGGTGCAGCAACGACTACCTGGGCATGAGTCGACACCCTCGAGTCGAAAAGTCCATCATGTGAGTCAAAGACAACGAGCTTGGAGGTGTAGCCTTCAAATTATAACATTTGTTCTACTTTCTAGGTTCAAGGTCTGTTATGTAATAAAGAAAATATTTGCATATGGTGCCCGTTTGCCTCTGATTGCTCTGTGGCTTTTGCCCCAGTGTAAGAGCTGAGGTCGGACAGAAAGAACTAGAACTGCTTAGAGACACTACATGATGATTAGATATGACCAGACACCCAGGAGCGCTGCCGGGTCTCTGGTTCAGTGGAAGTAGCTGGTCAGAGTTCAGATGAGAAGTTTTTTTTCCTTTCAACTTGTTTCAGCCTGCCCTTGTTTTCATACTTTGACACATGCTGCAGCTCAATTATAATACTTGTTGTTCGGTCATTGTAATTTCACACCTACTTAAGTTTCTAGCTAAGAAAAAGGTGTGGATTGTTATTGCGGTACTGCTTTAGAAAACCAGACAAAATTATCACACTTCCCTTTGCTTGTGTTCTTCTTTCAGGGACACTTTACAAAAGCACGGGTCAGGTGCGGGGGGAACCAGAAACATATCTGGGACCAGCAAATTCCACGTGGAGCTGGAACAAGAGCTGGCTGACCTCCACAACAAGGATGCTGCTCTGCTCTTCACCTCCTGCTTTGTTGCCAATGACTCCACACTTTTCACCCTCGCCAAGATGCTTCCTGGTAGGTTTTTTGGAGGGGGTGAAGCAAAATTGCCTAGGCTTTTAAATGTAACTTTGCACTAACTATCTTTCCTTACAACATCAGGTTGTGAGATTTACTCGGATGCAGGCAACCACGCGTCAATGATCCAGGGCATCCGGAACAGTGGTGCTAAGAAGTTTATTTTCCGCCACAACGACGTGTCTCACCTCAGAGAGCTGTTGGAGAAAGGAGACCCCACCAAACCCAAAATTGTGGCGTTTGAGACTGTCCACTCCATGGATGGTCAGTTTTCATTTACTTGTCTGGCAACACCTATCAGATGTCCTTCGAAGTGCTGCATTGTGACCTATGTTGTGCTGCGTTCTCTGGAACAGGTGCCGTGTGCCCCTTGGAGGAGATGTGCGACCTGGCTCATGAGTTCGGCGCCATCACCTTCGTTGACGAGGTTCACGCTGTGGGTCTGTACGGGGCCAGAGGAGGAGGAATCGGAGACCGGGATGGCGTAATGCACAAGATGGATATAATTTCAGGAACTCTAGGTCAGCATGCAATATCTACTAAACAAAGTAGTGATTTTTAATAGGATATTTGGGCTTTCAATTCCTTTTGGGATATTATTGAGCTACCTCTGTTTTTATGCAGGACTATATTTCTAAACCAAACAGCTGTTCCCAGTTTGCATGACTCATCCTGCTCTTTGTGTTTATGCTCGTCTGAGGATTAAGCCTCAATAGTGCCATCCAATATGCCTGTGTGCTTGAAGGAGCATAAGTAGTTGTGTTGTTGCTAGGAAACTGTGTGCTCTCTTAGTGCACTCTTATTGAGTTACTGTGTCACTGTCGAGCTTAACCCATCAGCTCTGCTACTCTGTGCATCGGCTGCTTCAGGAAGCTTGTTGGTTTCATGAATGTTTTTGTCTTGATTCGAAGTTCTGGAAGCATTTGTAAAATTATTGGCCATTTTGTTTTCCAGGGAAAGCTTTTGGATGTGTCGGGGGCTACATCGCCAGCACCTCTGCCCTCGTGGACACTGTGCGCTCCTACGCAGCCGGTTTCATTTTCACCACCTCCCTGCCCCCGATGCTTCTGGCCGGGGCCCGCCAGTCGATCCAGACCCTGAAAGGGGAAGAAGGCCGCATGCTGAGACGTAAACATCAGCGCAACGTGCAGCTGCTCAGACAGATGCTGATGGACGAAGGGCTGCCTGTTGTGCACTGCCCTAGTCACATTATCCCCGTTCGGGTAATCTACGATTTAGTTCACAGCTTAATCTCATCAAACGAAAACACTTTAAGTACAGACAGCCTGATTAGCTTTAAGCTCCACATAAGACACCCCTGATGACTGCTCTTTAATCATCTTGTGTGACTTTCTGCTCTCAGGTGGCAAACGCTGAGAAAAACACAGAGGTGTGTGACATCATGATGAATCGCCACAACATCTATGTGCAGGCCATCAACTACCCCACTGTTGCAAGAGGGGAGGAGCTTCTGCGCATTGCCCCAACCCCTCACCATACCCCGGAGATGATGAAATACTTTGTTGGTAAGATGATAAAACATCTACATGTGACACACAATATTAAGATTGAGTAGTTGATTCAATTAAACTGTAACAGGCTGCATATTTACCTTCCAGCCTTTACTGACGCTTCGCTTGTTTTTTTTGTTTTGTTTTCAGAGAAGCTGGTGCAAACATGGAAGGAGTCGGGCCTCGGGCTGAAGCCCCACTCATCGGCAGAATGCAACTTCTGCCAGCAGCCGCTGCACTTTGAGCTGATGAGTGAACGAGAGAAGTCGTACTTCAGTGGCCTCAGTCACCCCATCTCAGCCCACGCATAACACTACACACCACTGCTAGCTTAAAATGGCACATAAACACTCATTCCTCTGTCGCTGTCATAGAATGTATTAATTATCTTTGATATGTCTTATTACATGTAATATTTAAGATATTCTATCTTCAGATGTTCTATAAGCTTCAAATAAAATGTTAAAGGAAAACTGTTTCACTGTGTTTTTATGTGTGCGTGTTTTAGCAATTTTTGAATAAACAATAGTGCAACTGAAACGTAGGGGAAAAATTGAGTCAATGCTCTTAATCAGTGACTACATTTTTAAGTGTATGCTTGAAACTGAACTTAATGTATTAAACATTAATACTCAGTTTGTGTTCTGTAAAATGGAGAAAAATTGGTGATTACTGGAGATTAAACAGTTTAACACTTTTTAGTTTTAGTTTTGCAGGTAAATAATTGTGCAGACATCAGTTTGTGAAGCTACAAGAGCCCGGCCCTAAAGGACTTTAGAAACAAGTTTAGGCTGAGAATGTTTTAGTACTACTTAAGAAGTCTGGAAATTAGTTTCTAAATGACCACAGCAACATAAACTCATAGTCATCCCATGATAGTTTGCCAACTGTATATCATCATTAGGTCCAACTTCAGGTTACTTTCTTTATATCTGTAAGTAAATTTGTTCTGCTGCAAGACACCTAAGTAGCTTAACAGTGGTAGCTGCTGCTTGTGACCCAGAGGTTACAGAATCTTGCAAATGGATTTAAAAAAAAAAAAACCCTATAGAGTGCAAAATGTTTTCAATCCCCTTTTAATCTGACACCCTTAATATCTAGTGCTACCAGCTGTATTCAGACATTTATTATGAAAATAAGTTATTTAATCTTTGTATAAATGCAGCTCTATTGTTGGGGACTGAGCATCATGAAGACAAGACCATTTGCTCCCCAAATTTGGGGAGCAAATGGTTCAGTTTTGCTCCCCAGTTTTGCTCCCCAAAACTATTAGTCACTGAAGACTAACCAGATTAAATCTATTGTATGTCCTGTTTAAAACTTGTTCAGACTGTGAAGGGGTCATGACAAAGTTTAAAAATTGTGCTGTGGTTATATGAGAGCATTGTTTTACTTTTTGGCCTACATACAAAACTTTGACAGCTCTAAAACCAACCCTGAGCACCTGTCCATGTAGTAAAATATAGTTTTTGCAGCATCATGCTGAGAGGCTGTTTTTTGGTAAGAGATACAGTGCTAAACTCTGGGTTCTTGTTACCTGACTGAGTAAACACAAAAGCCATCAGACTGGAAGAGAGGTTCACCTTCCAGCACTAAAACAATTGTAAACATACAGTCAGAGCTACTGTTGAATGAAGCGTTGCATTGGTCCAGTTAAAGTCCAGACCTCAATTGAATTGAGAATCTGTGGCAATACTTTAAATCTGCTGGTCATAGATGCTCCCCAACCTCCAACTGTGCACAGTAAATTCTGGTTTCAGACAATACAGCTGCCTTTACCCTGAAAGGGTTAATCTTTTCTGATTAACTGCTTTATAAGCTGCAGTTAAGACATGAGCTTCTTAGGAGTGATTTTAGCCACCTGTAAGTTGTTTAAGTACCTTAGCCAACTTATGGGATGTTTTGATTACATGAATCAACGTGTGAACGGTTTAGAAAATCAGAGTCAAGCCTTTTTTGTAAATTTCTTAGATGACCTCAACATGGAAGTACCTCCATATCTAATGATGAGAAAAAGTAAGAATGGCGTGCATATTGTTAGGATCTGTGCGAAACACAGAAACCTTTATTTAGTCGATGCTGATGATGTGTCATGAGCCTCTTAACAAGGACTTAAGAAGCTCATGGCACATCAAAGAGGTGCCAGTTCTCCAGTTTAAAACTACAGCTCACCTATATGTTAAGGGCAGGACCATTCACGGAAAAAAGTATAACTGGATCTGATTTTGGCTGTAAATTTGGATTTTATTGGAATCAGAAGTAATAACCTGAACTGAATTAAAACCAGATGTGAATATATTGAGACCTTTTTGTCTTGTAAACTGCCATTTGATGTAAGTCAATGCTAAACTCACAAGCTAAGATGATTTGAATTAATGAATTCAGACATAGCATATTTTGTCACTATCATAGAAAATACTTAATACTTCCTTAGTGGAGCTTTTCCATTTGCTTAATCAAGTGTTTCATCTGAAACCACAGTCTTCCAGAGCAGCAAAAGGGCAGATATGTGATGTTTAGCCACGTACGTTAAGTGGAATCTAATACTTTGTTAGAAATAGGTCACTATAATGAGCTTGGCTCAGCTCACTGAAAGGCTGAATCTTTGTCTCACTGCTGATAGAACAGCCTTATTATTTCGTTGCACTGCTGTGGGTTTGGTTCATAATAAAAGTAGGACATAGACACATTTTTTCTATTTGGCTCTCATTAACACAAAAAGTGGTATCACTGCTATGCAAAGGACAAACAAAAGATTCTGCACTTGTATTATCATATCCGTTTGTTTTTTTCATTATTATTTAAAATTAGAAAAGATGATTTGAATAAGAGTCCCTCATTCAGTCTTTTCAGTTTTTTGCACATCTTAACTTCAAAAACTAGATTGTTTTATGTTGCTGTGTGCAACGTAACATTGAGTGGAGGACCCACTGACCCACTAACCTGTAAATTCAGGTAAAGATTACATAAATTTGTTTGGAAGACACAAATCCACAAAGATCATACTGATAATAATAAACACAACCACACAAAATCTCGAACTATTGCACAACTTTCTAAACCTTTTAAAGGCGGTTTCATTGATTCCTTTTTAAAACAAATTTATTGGTAGTTTACAGAGCTTTTATCACAGCTCATCGTCACCACAACACATCAGCACACAGCCAACATTTGTTCCCTCTTGTTAGGTGCAGTAAATGTCACAGCTGCCTTAGAAAAAGGCAGAAGTTCTCTGAAAATGGAAGTGAGAATTGCCTTTGGTTGTTACAAGAATTGAGGTTTTCCATTGCAATATGTAAATATTTCCACTTCTGAGGCGAGTCCTGCTATGACTGCAAGCAAAAGCTGAGCAAATGCAATGGCAGCATATATGTACAGTGCCTTGCAGAATGATTTACCCTTATACTTGTTCACATTTACAAATACATTCCAGAGTGTTTTTATTAGGATGTCATGAGAGAGACTGACAGAAAATAGTGCATAGCTGGGAATGGAAAAAACAATATCTGAAAATGGTGATGCGGATCTGAAATCAGCCACCATGAGTAAATACGTCCACCTTTCCCTTCAATCAAAACCATTGTACATTTTAAGACTTACATGTTTGATTAAATTACATTACACTACTAGCTGGCTACTTGAAGAAATTGATGTGAATTAATTATGAGACATCAGTGTAAAGCAGGTGGACACAAATGCACACCACTTTTCACTTTTTTCACATTAAATTTTTTGTACATGGAAAATCATGTATTATTTTTTTTCTTTTACTGCACAACTGCTTTCCCATATTGCCTTACACAGAATCTCAAGAAAATGCATTTTTACAGGAATTGTATGCAAAAAATGTATCCTGCATTTTATAACCTGATGAAATTTGACAATTGTCCTTAATAATTTATACTTCTAATTATACATTAATCAATTGTGACCAAAAACGACTTTGGGAATCCAAAGTTGCAAGATTTGTCAAATAATTTCACACCTACGAACATTAAGACACACAACGTGATGAAATACATTTCAAAACAGAAAGAAGAGGTTGACAGAGGGAAGTTACTCTGTAAAAAAGAAGTAGTAAAAGCAAAACTTAAACAATATATACCAAAATATTTTGGATTTTTCTCCTTCATGTGAGGACACATGAAAATCTTGAGTTAAGTCACATGCCTACTGAACAAGGTGGTTGACAGTTTTCAATTTAATTAAAAACTACGTTATTTATCCACAAAGGGAAATTACATGTTTTATCTTCAGAGTTCTTGTGGATGTTGATGCTGTGGCCAGGAAGGATCTTTTGTGGCAGTAAGTCTTGCAACATGTCAGAAGAGACCTCTGACCTCAGACTGTTTCTGTATGACAGTCTCATTACAGTCATTTATGTTATCAACTCAATTTCCAGGCATCAGAGACAATATAAAGTGCGCTCATTTAAGGTAAGTTTATAAAAAACACAGCCTTGTATTATTTGGGAGCCCTGAAAAATCTCACTTAGAGCAAGCAGTACGAAAGACAACGTATGTTGCATTTTTATATTTATTTACCTGAAAATATTATAATGAAAAATAAAGTCATTAGTCAATAAATTATTTGGTACATTCTAAGTATTGTGCTTCCAAGCTTAAACCAAGAAAAACTCAACATTGCATAATATCAAAATCCACCATGCATATTTTGTGGATTCAGAATCATAAAAGAAAACCACATTAACTTTTAAATGCCCTTTTGAACTGGGTGTACGGGATTGCTCATTCAGAATTCATCACATCTGACAGTGAATCCTATGATTAATCACAATTTTTATTTCCCACGTGTGACTTAGAAACAAGTCTCACCGATACACTCATCTATTTATATTAACACAGAGACAAATGAGAATAAACTCATGCTTGTCAGTGACTGCATTTCAAAATCCAGTGATCAAAGTTTACATGTGATCTTCAAAGAATTCCTAGATGACACCAACAAGGGACTCTTTGAGAAAACTTAAGCAGAACAAAAAGAGAAACTTGCATAAAAAATATACAAAATAAATACACATTATGATGTAATGGTAAGCCTGGTGTTCAGCCAGTACTGTGGTTTTTTGTCATGTCAACAGCATTGCAGGGCAATTTATCTTTGATGGTGCTGGCTTTGTGAATGCTCACTCATTTTTTCTGACTTAGTGCTTCATTAAAATGATAGACATTTTTGCCCTGGTGTGAGAAAGTCTTGTGAAAGACATTTCACTGGGAGCTATTTGTTTACGTTTTGTGAGATGTGAGCATAGTGGCTGAATTTCCATGGCTACTCATTCCTGAACAGCTGCCAGCTCTCGTGATCCAGACAAAAGTACAGAGCAAAGAAGAGAGAGCCCACACATGTTGTTAAAAGATTCAGTTTGCACACCAAAGGACTGAGCAGATCTGTTTTAGTGTAAAAGAGCAATACTTCAGAAGTTTGTTCGGTGAATATTTTTCAAAACTTAAATACTCCCTGGAGTTTGAAGAGAACTACAAACATTCTTCTCTTGTGCTAGATGCACAAAATGTCCAAAGTAGCCTTTTCCTAATAAATTCTCATTCATATGTTCATGACTTATTGTCTCAGTTAACTGAAACAGCTCGGGGGGTGGAGGGTTGTGCCTAAACAACATGTGTCACATCTAGAATACTTTACGTTCAGAATCTTTGCTGACTTTTTATTTGTTTAATCAGCAGCATTTGCAATATGCATAGAAAATGATCAACCAGCATTAATTTGCTTTGACAGCAGTCTGACTGTATGCATACATGTTGCCTTCACTACTTCACAGGGATTATGTGCAGCACTCCCACAAGTTTAGATATTTTAAGGTACTTTGAGTTGCATTCCCTTTTTTGTGTTTTTTGTACCAGTTAACGTGAAACAACAAAAGTAATACATGCATGCATCACCAAGATACAAGCAAAAGTGTACTAAATGGAAGAATAATCTTATTAAAAGTCCAGATATCTATTGAGAATATCTAAAATATGTTTAGGATTTGCTAATGACTTGTCTGTTTATGCTTTTGTCAAAACGTTGTACACTTAAGTACAATGGTAAAACATTAGAATACAACAAACTAAAAACTTCAGTTTATTTCATGTTTTTGTTTTTGAGAAAATAGTTCAAAAGAATAAACATGGCCAACTTTAAACTACACATCCTAATGCAGTAGTACCCAAGCCCCATTTAGGATGATAGAAATTAACCTAAATACTGAAACTGACTAAGAGAAAGCATGTGTATTTTAGAAATGTTGTAAAACTATAGATAAAAAAAGACAAAAAGCTACATTAGCTTTATAATAAATGACTTGATAAAATATGCACAGCTATGAGTCAGGGTCATGACCCTCCTACTTTTTCATTTTTTAGTTCGGAAATTGGAAAGTCACTGTCCAAACAGTAGTGTGTGGTAAAATATTTTTGATTAAGAAATAACTTATCTTTATTATTTATGCTAAACAATAGCACTATGTAGTAGTGGGATCAAACATGACAGTTTTGTCAGAGTGACATTAGGCTGTGACCCTGCAAGGACTTTATTTTTCACTTCATGTGACCCCACAGAGTGAATCCGATGCTTAGGGACTGTATCACTCTCATGTTTCAAGTTGGTGTGACTGAAATGTGATACGCGTCACTGTTAGTAGCTAAATGTTTCGCCACACCTTGCTTCCTGAAGATTGCTAACAGGTAACAAAAGGCAACATCAGCATATGGTAATGTCAGGATGGATTCAGACTCTTTTAACAGCACAGTATTCAACTTTTAACAATCTCCTCTTGACTCTTTAGACACTGAAACAACAACTAGATCCATTGCAGACCATTTGTCATGATCTTCCTACTGCTGGAGTATTAAAAATAGTAGTTGTTTTTTCTGTTTTTCATTTTATTCCTACATACATACGTACAGTACTTTTTATATTTGATTAAACGTTTAGTATTTATGATATCTTATGTGTGTTCACATGCTAAATATTGTCTACATGGCTCACCTGGAATGCCAGCTGTGGACAAGCATTAGGTGGTGAAAGTCAACTCAGTTAGTCTTGTCTAGTAGAGACATATTGTCTCTACAAGAACTTATTGCACTATGCAAAAATGCTCTAAAAGCATGCCAGCTAATGAGATGGTACTTGGGGGTGTGCCATACTGCACGACACATGAATTATGTGAAAAAATTCAAACCGAAAGAAAAAGAAACAGGTTTGAATATGAAATGAGCTTCATTAAAGAGGTGTGTGAGCTTTAAGTGTTGAACTCCTTTTGCTGTTGATTTATGGGACTTGAAACCTTGCATGATGCACAAGGAGTGGTGGTCTGTTTTTACTATGTGGCATATTTACGCATTCTGGAGTTTGAAGCATCTTAAGAGTAAATATTAAATTTTTTCTTCAGAGTCACATTAGGGATCATCCCCGTGACTTCAACCACACAGCCTAACTGATTGGAAGCTGTGATCCGATCATTTCTCCCAGTAGCTCACTTTCCCATTACACGGAAAGCACTGCAGTAAGCAAGACAACTGGTTAAACAGCCTGCAGCACACCACAGATGTTCATACAGATGGCCTTGTAACACACACACACATGCACTGACGTAACCTCATAATGTTAAACAAAGTCTCTTATTAAATTTCTGTCAACATCCATGTCATCGTGTCTCTGTGGTTGTCGGCCATAATATGAAAACTGGCTCAAACTGCATCAAGTTTCAAGATTTTGAACATTCCAGTCAGTTTTCAGGGAATGTCCAGAATTGCACCTGAGTTTTGAAAACAATACATCTCTTATGAGACGCTTTCTTTGAAATGTAATATGAGATCATTTTATGGCCATATTTTCTATCCTTGCTTGACAGAACTTAAAGAGAAAGATGTTCAACACATTTCACATATTTCCAAATAGGCTGCTGGAAAACAAACAGGAGGTTCATTAAAAAAAAAAGTAACGACTTAATGACTTAAATGAAAGCAACTCATAATTAGAGTTTATTATGATACTAATTTCTCCTTAACTTTGTGAAAACGGATGTTGAATCTAGTCCTGTTTCTTGTTTATCCTTGACACTGACCTCTCTATCTATCTCACTGCTGTTGTCAGGGTCTTGATAACAGCTGGTCCTTGGGGCTTTCATGCATGTCTCCATCTGACTGCTTCACAGAGTCAGTAGAGGCCACGTGCCTTCGTGCAGTGTTAGATTATACTCATAAAGTAAGATCCCTACATTATGCACCTACTGGCAGCTTCACACCCCTGTTAGACTCAAGCTACTACATGAAGGGGAAATTACTTGCTGATGCTGAAACTGATCAGAAGTAAGAAGAAAGGAGATTTGTGTGCAGCAGCAACAAGCTTATTTGTTGGTACTGGCCTCTTTTGATAATGTTCATCTGGCTCTATCAGAGCTCTTACAGCATCACACAGTTCGTCAAATGTTCAGTTTGTCATTTGGAAGGGTTGAATTCATAGTGCTTCCGTAAAATTGCTCACTGCAATTTCCCCAAAACGTTGCAGATATAGCCACTTCCAAGTATAAGGAGCTTGTTGCTCCAACGCCTCAATAAGACATCAGCGTCTGGTGGCTGATAATGAGCAATAGTGCTGTGATTGAAATATGAATATATGAATATAAGTGTTTACATCTGCCATTGCTGTGAATTTAAATTAATTACCACTTGAACAAGCTAATTCACATGTGATTTTATTTACATTTCGTATTTAATGAAAACACTGCAGTTGCAAAATTGTAGTTTTTAGACATTAGCAGAACATCAACTAAGTTTTGCAGACATTTATAATGGAAACGCAACTATGGATGTTGGTGCAGATGGGTTTGGCTGAGTGTTTAAGAAATGCATGGCTGACCAGGAGTCCAAATGAAAACTAATTGCAACCATTATGGGTGAAAAACCGTCAGCTAATGTACTGCAAACAGGACACAGCAACAGAAAACCACTCCAGGTCCATTTCTGTTGACTAAAAACAGAAAACTGAAACCAGAATTTGCAAAGGCTCTCCAAATTTGGACAGCAATACACTGGATAAACAATGCCTGGTCTGATGAGTATAGATTTCAGCCGCATAAAGGAGCACCACAAGGGACTGTACTCTCACTTGTCCTTTTCACTCTGTACATCTCTGCCTTCTGGTACAGGTCAGAGTCCTGTCGTCTACGGAAATACTTGGATGACCCTGCAGTTGTCGGGTGTGTCACTAATAAACAGGAGACTGAATATGGAGATTGATTAGATAGCCTGAAAAACTTCTCAGGCTCCTTCGTTGACAGCTGGTAATCGGCTGGTGATAGATGTACTAGCTTAGAAACCAAAAGGTCCTGCATAAGGACTTTAGACTCACATTTCACAATATCATTTGTTCTAGTTTGAAAACAAATTCATCAACAGTTACTCAATTAGATTTCTACACATTTGTGCTAAATGTTCTCTGTCCTGTTACACACCATATCATCAGGGAAGAAAGTATCACTTTCAGTTTTACTGTACAATTGTCTGACATCTTTAACTTGTCCCTCCAAATCCTAGTTTAAGTTTTGAGTATTTCCTGGATATGTCTAACCTCTGCTTTATTCCCCTGAGATGATATTTGCTTCTCTTGGTTAAAGATGTGGGTACAGCGCTCTGCATAAGAGGGAAAAACCTGTCTTATAGTATCACTGTATGCTTTTCATGAGGTTTGATGGATATCCTCTCTCTAGGAGTCAGCCAACTGTCTTCCGTCTTTAGGATTAGGGTTGGGGCAGATCTGATTATAAGCCAGTTTGTGAAATCCAAACTCTGTAAGTGTTTCAGATCAGGTCTCCTTCTAACATACGCTGCTTTCACACAGTCCTCTTGCATATGTCAGCATATGTCAGGTGGTAATTATTCAGATGTTTGCAATGTTTTATTGGCTTTTAATAGCTGTGAGTAGTGCTGTGACAGACCCCACAGAATCCATTTATCTCGTTATTGACCTCACATGACATTACCCTCTGCAGTCAGGTAACTGTCTGTAATAATCCTTCTAATTTACACAATGCATCCAACACAAAGTGGTTAAAATAAAAAAAGGGGTATAAAAGAATAATAATTAAAATGTGGAATTAAAAATAAACAAGACAATGGAAAAAGAAGCTTGTCTCTCAACAACTGTAAATCAATTGTAAATATAGTTTAATTCACTACAACCTCCAATTACCCCTGCAGCATTAAGAAAGTATTCTTGAAAAACATTTAAATTTAATTTAATAAGCATTGGGTATAAAAATGAAGGAAAGAATGGATCCTTCCTGTCTTCTGTCAATGGCTCAGGCTGGTTGTAATTCAGTGGGAAACTATTTTACAGCCACCAACGAAGCATTCCAGTATTCTGAAGTATTGTTTCTGACCAGGTCCATTGTTTGGTGACCACGGTACACTACTTCCAGCAGCACATAGCACAGTACCACAATGCTCTAATCTTCTTGTAACTTGATCGTGGCAATGAGTTCACTGTACTCACTGTCCTCCACCGTCACCAGACCTCTGGTGGATTGAGAGGAAATGGGAGATTTACATCATGAATGTCAACAAATCTGCAACAACTGCAGGGTGCTATCATGTCATTATGAACCACAATCTCAGAGAAATCTTTCTGATATATTTAAAAAACTATATAACAATTGGACCATGTAGGGAAGACCAAACATGGTCCAACCCAGTCCCAGAAAAGTGGACCAAAGAAGAGTGTGAATCTATATGTTTGATGTAAACATTTGTTTGCTTATGTTGTTCACCAGCCATTAAAATGTACTGTAGGTGTACTGTATTCATGGACAGTAACACTAACAATCCTGTTATTCAAGGTTCTCTTGTGCAACAAAGCAGAGATACCAAACAACAGCAAGTCTAAAACTGAATGACTGAAATATATATATGTTGCAGTGTTAATTCAAAACAGATTCCTCAGTCTGTCTAACATTTTAGTTAGGAATGTCAAGAGAACTGCACTGTAAATATATGGGCAAAGCTCACTTGAAAGTAAAATAAAGACAAGGCAGAACAAGCCACTGCCTTTAAGCCTTTTTACTATACCTGTACTCACCTTTGCTGATTTGTGTTGACTAATTACCTTCTGGCCTGCCCATGAGAGGAAACGCTATTAATAGTTGACTGGAAACCACACAGAGAGGATTTGTTTGTCTGCTTCAAATTCTTTGAAAATATTTCCTCTTATGCTTACTGGAACTGTAAAGCAGATGAATGAAACTACGACCAGTGCAAAACATTAACCACAAAGCCTGCATAGCTCAAGGAAGGAGAGTTATGTCACCCGTTGGCTTCCCGTGTTAAGTTTGAATGAATTTTAAGCATCTCAAATATGCATCAATACATTATCTAAACAGATGAAAGGTCTAATAATAAGAAAAAAATGATAAAAAGTTTTTGGCAGCATCATGGTGTGGGGACTCGCTCCTTCAGCAGAGAGAAAGATGGCCAGAACTGATGGGAATATTGATGGAAATAAATTAAATTCGATTTTGAAAGAAAATACATTAGACACTGCAAATGATTTGAGAGTGGGGTGGAAGAAGTTTGTATTTTCCAATAATTCCATTAATGTATTTTCCATAAACGTAAAACCTAAGCTGCAATTGTATGAGTTCCTACAAAAGCAAATTCATGTCATTGTCTAGATGTGTAAAGCTGGTGGAGATATAACCTAAAATACTGCAGATGAAATCACAGTTAAAATCTACAAAATATTAAATCAAGCAATTGACACAAAAAGTACTTATAATGTGAAATTGTTATTCAGTGCTTCATCTTGCAGGTCTGACATTTATGCTTGCTTGACTATTATTTTCACATTCACTGTGCATCTCCTGGTTTCCCCTTAGTCCCGAGCTGAACTAAGAGTCTGATTTAATCCTGTAAAGTAATTAGGGACTTATCAGGACGTCACTGAAAAATAAATGTAATTAGGTTTCAGTTAGACAGCCAAGAACCTTAAAAGTCTGATGGATGAAGATTGGGAGGATGAAGAACAGACAAGAAACTTAAGATTTGATGATGGACACAGACTGGCCCATATTCCCGGCTCCCCAGCTGGACATTCCAGCTTCTCATTTGCCTTTCATGTCTCTTGTCTTCAGTTGAAAAAACCTTTGGGTGGACAAAGCCACAATGTGCTATTATTATTATTATTATTATTATTATTATTATTATTATTTTGATTAAAAGGTTTATTTGATAGAGAAGGACATACATTAACATAGACACACTGAATTAAACAGTTTATATTTTTGGTGCTTCTCCTTGGAAAGGGGATCTCTTAACTTCCACAGTTATTTGCAATTGTTGCAACGTTTCACTCTCCAGCATGTGACTCAGAGTTTAATGTCATCTCAAGAAGTCAGACGAGGAACAAGGATGTCTAAAAGAAACATGCCATAAAGGACACTCCTTCCTGAAGAGACTTTTGTTATCTTGGGAGCAGTTACTGTAATTTCCCTTACCATGTTGCAATGTCTTTATTTCCAAACTTGTTTATTTGTTGAGCCAAAATGGTAGCAACACCTATTTTCATCTTTTTCAGATTTAAAACTTAAAAGTTTTGTGCTTTTGGGACAGACAGCGCTCTGTTATATTCTCAGTACATACTGTATGTTTGTGTGCGTGACTCCAAACTCTGATGAGCAGATAAGAGCCACTCTCTGGCCATCCAGGCGTTCCTTTTCCTCTCTTCAGGCCAACAGAAACATTCTTCTTCCTTTGAGATTGTAGACCCTCAGATTAAAAAAACACTGCAACCAAAGACAACCTGCTAAAACCATTATATTGCACTTTATAAGTCCTCTGTTAACTTTGCAGGTGGTGAGACAATATAAAGAATAACATCATGACTTCACTTTGATTCTGTCACTGTGCTGTTCTTCTTGGAGATAAAAGGCTTTCCAGTAAACAATAGAAAGCCACAAAACCTTCAACCGCACGTTCCAGCAGTAAACATATATGGGACGGCCCCTGTTTATGGCTGTCTTCACTTTACTGGAATGAACTGCATATATGTCACTGAATAAATGATTCAGAAATTACTTATCTGTGTTAGTAGTAGTAACAATGAGTACTTTATGATGCAAAGTGGTCACTCAGACAGTTCACAAATGCATTTCCTGCACCTCTATAAAGACGTGTTCACTGGGACAATTATATTCCTCCTTGAACTGTTATAAAAAAACTGTGACTTGGACAGGTTTAGCTTTTACAGCATGGGGTCAACTCCCAAAAACATGTCAAGATAGAGCCACGTAGAGAGCAAGAGAAAATGAACTACCGGTATTTTTCTATGATCACAGAGAGACCTAAAAGTCCACTGAAAAAACCCCAAATACATTAAAGTTGGCAATCGCATATGAAGAACTACTATTTGCGTAGTTTCTCCAACCCAAATATGGGTCAAACGTGATTGACCCAACCCTGACTTGCTTTAACACAACATGACTAGTGGGTTTGACTGCATACTGGATATATAAGATTTATTTCTACAGTGACACATTTCTTATTTAATCCTACAAAAATGTTCTGATGTCTGATCTAGTTGATGTACAAGAGAAAGAACTAAGAAATTGCATGAAATCACTTCTTTAACCTAAAAAACGTGCAATTTCTGATATGCAAATATGATAATTGTGCACCAACATACATTTCAATAAATAAATATTTTTTCATGCACACAGTTGTTTTTCTATGTAGATAAAGCAGTTGATTTAAATAGCTATGTATGTTAGTGACGTAAATATGATCTAGAAATATTAAGAGTTTGAAACGCGTGGCATAAATAGTGGGATTGAGAAAGAAAAGAGATTAAAGTGATGTTCTCTTTGAGGACTATTGGAAGCTACATTAAAGCTACATGGAACCATCTTTGTCAGAAGAGATTGTACTTCAGCTTTTTTAAGATGTTTCTAAAATTGGTAATGAAGGGATATGTGACAATATTATGCTTTTTTTTCTTTGGCTTTTGTAAGAGCTCTGTGTCACATCAGTTGTAAGCGCTTTAATAGACTTGTTGCAGTTTACTAACAAAAAAACAATACTCTCACCAACACGTTAAAAATGTGATCTAATTTTTAGATGAGATGAGATTTTTGTACATTTTTTAATATTACACAGGGCAAAACTGGATAAGCTTTTTCCTTGTTTCCTATAGTTGCTGATCACTTTCTGTTGATTAGATGTGGGAAAATCAACCTCCTTAATTTCAGACAAAACAGAAATTAACTCAGCAGAATACAGTATGATTTTAGCTTGCACTGAGGAGAAGTAAAACAAGCATGTAGGATTGAACTACTTAGAAATCCCCCTGTTCTGCTTGATGTTGACCAGCTGCAGCTAATTGGGTTTAATGAATTTGGAGTCTGTTTTTATGGTAGCTGGCGGTGGTTGCTTCTCTATACAGAGAACCATTATTTTAGGTTGTAAAATGTGGCAATGAGTTAGCAGTTTTTTGTATTCCCCTTTCAAATCTCCAAAGACTGATCTGTTCGTGCAAACCAGCCAATCATAGCTGTGAATTTTAAGGCCACATGGGAAATATTCTAACAGCAGATGTCAACACAAAATGAATGTTTCTGGCATATTACAGCAAAACACAATACAAACAGCACATATGGATCAATAATACTACCATACGTTTGTTGACCTCATCAAGACTAGTGGACAAAATCATAAGGGAAACATACACTTGTACACACAAGCACAGTCAGGTAAGTAAACCTTTTATTGTTCCGTGCTGTGAACTTTGACAATACATAAGAGTGGGACTGAGGGCACTCGTGTCATAGGTGAGCGAGGAACAGGAGCCTTTGGCATTAAGCATAATACTCCACCCTGATCTCGGCTGAGTAGACACTTTGGACCTTAAATAAAGCTCATTATAGAAACCCAAAACATGATTTTTATTATTTATTTTATAAAACATCCATCAATTTGCTACAGTTACCCAATCAATAGAGGGACATGGGGGGACTGGTTTCTCTATTAATCATTAGGTAAGAGGCAGGATGCACTCTGTACAGGCAGCCACAGAGGCAAACGACCACACAATCATAACTAAGGCCAATTTTGAGTGGCAAGTTTCCTTTTCATGTCATTGGATGGTGGGAGAAAACCCACACAGGAATTGATATACCAAAGTTCACACAGAAAGCCTGAAGCTGGGATTTGAACCCAGGACGCAGCTGGGAGGCAACCGTCCTCACAAATGACTCTTTGTTTGAATCGTCAAATAGCTCTGAGCTTCAAGTAAAATGAAACCTCTGAAAATGTAATTTTGACAGACTTTATTTTTCAAGTATGTTGGTTCTTTCCAGTTAATGATAGAAAATAAAACCACAAAGCAGTGCAACAGATCATGTTCACAACCCTCTCTAGCTGAGCTCAGAGGTATTTATAGTTACTCATTCATGAAAGGCATTGTTGTAACTAAATATAAACCACTGCTGCGATCCAGCATTGTTTTAACTGTAGGATTCAGGTCCTAAAACTGTGAAACAATGAAGCGTTTGAAGGCTTTTTGACTTGAAAGGAGATCATACAGTTAAAACATGCTTTTAAAAAACCCAGGAAAAAGGATATGGAAAGTTTTACTCCTGTAGTCAATGATATGTGTAGAAAAAAACTGCCTTTACTCTCAGCTACAACGTTTATGTATGCTAACAGTTTTTGCATACTATAAATGTTCATTTTGCAGTATAGAAAACAAAATTATCATGCAGTAATAATTAAAATCACAGAAGCCCCAGAGAAAGTAAACTGAACTGGGAAGATAAGATTGGAAGTATTTGGAAGCAGCAGCAATAAATGAGTCAAGAACTTCTACTGATTAAACTTTCTAGAACATCCTCCCCTGCCTCAAACGGAAATGTGTTCATGGACACAGGCCAAAATAAGAATAGAGACAAACACTTCTTAACGGCTACTGTGTGAGGAAGGATTCCAGTTCATTCGCTTCTAACTTCCTTCTCAGCAAAGTTTCATGTTAAGCATTCCAGAGATCTGATGGGAACTACTTAGCTGCAAAAGATTAACCTATGGGTGTGTCTCATACAGATTATCTGGAGCCTGTCCACTTTGCTGTAACTGAACGAACGTGACGTCGATTGGTGTATTAATAACTATCTTAATGTTAGGGACAGAATTTTAGAGGGTTTTAGTAATCAAGAAATTTAACCACTGACCATATGGTCTGTAGGTGGAGCGGAAATAAGTAAGAAACTATGATGATCAATATTACAAAAATACCTTATTTCTGAGCAACTGCAATTATAAAAAATGTGTTTAAGTAAAATAATGTGTCACATACCTTGCATGCAAGCTAATAATGGCCTAGTGTCATGAGTTTGTAAAAATCATTTGGGTAAAATGGCTCCCGTGTTAGCAGAAGGTGTGTTGGGTATTTTTGAGATAAGATTCTAAAAATAATAAATAAGGCAAAACCAACCTAATTACAGTCAGTAAATCCACATAAACACAGTTTAAAAAGTATGACTTCTGAAAACATTTGTGGCGAGTCTTATTTGCTATGTGACGGAGCAACCTTACGGCTTTAACAGCCCACAAGAGGATCTAGGTAAAGTATATGTTGGAGTGAAAAGATTCCATTTGACCTACCTGCTGCTAGACATAACGTCATACAGAAATATGCTTTTTTTAAAAAGCTTCTTCCCAAATTACAAATATTGTCTCAAATCTTTTGCAGCCTTTAATGGTTTTAGTTAATTATTTTTCTGTCTTAGAAAAATATGAAAGTTACAAAACCTTTACACTTCCAAGTACAATGTGATTGCTTTGTGGCTTGTTGTTGTTATGGTTCCAATTATATAAATATATATGTTATATTTGAAATTTGTATGTGTGCAACACAATTTATTTCTCTTAAATAGAATAAGTCCACCACGTGAAGATTAAAAAAGTGTGATTACTGTGATGTAAAAAGGTATATCCTTTATTTCATCTTCCAGTATCTCTGCTAGTTTAACCTCACATTTATAAAACGTAAAATAAAAACCTGACATGAATGATATGACAATTGTGCATTTGCAAGTAGGATGTATCGTTAGCAGTTTCCATTAAAAAGAACTCAAATAAATGTGAATTTCTTTTTTATTGAATAATACTGTTCAAGTTTTTTTTTAATGAAGTTGAACTGAGTTGCATATTTTCAAATGTGTCAATATTATGTTTTTGTTCTTCGTTTTACAATACACAATCCATCCCACGTCTTCCTGTATGAAATCTGAATTGTGATCTCGGTCAAAGAAATGTCAAAATAAAATAAGTACATCAAGCTTCACAATAAGGGTCCCATTTCTTAAGAAACTCATATGAGCTACTGATGACACCTGGTGGTCAGAAGTTGCTAGATGTTTCGGTGATAAAACTTACATTTATTGACTGGTTAAAGCTGTTAAAAATGGTGCGAAAAGGTTTTATATTTTAATCTAATTTACGTTATTCTGCTTGCTGATCAAATGTTAGACTTAAAAGTACCTTACTGTAGGGCGTCTCCTTTAAGAGCACGGACCAACGGTCTCAGCGCCCAATCGCGGCGCGTAAACTGAAAGTGTTGTTGTTAGCAACTAGCGGTTAGCTTTCAGCTAATGTTAGCAAACCGAAGAGCTAACGGTGCGAGACATTTGATTATCTCAAGCGAATTAAAGTTGAGTTAACCTTTAGTCATTTAAGTAAGAGGAACAAGTCTTATCCAGTGTGTGCCTTCAACAAAATCAAAAATGACTTCTGCACTGGTGAGTTTGGCTGTTTTGCACTTTTTACTAGAGCAACGGAGGTGAAATGAGTTTCATATTTGTAGTGTAATATAGTTTTTCGGGTAAAGTGAAAGGTTGTTTAAAACGAACCTCTTGTTGAGTACACTTTACTGTATCATGTTTAATTAAACATTAGTTGCTATTTTCAAATTGTCAGATTGTTTTGTCCTACAATAGGTGTGAATGTGTCACACAGTATCTTAAAAATATTCGACAAATATGTAACAATATACGAATGTCACTCCTCCAACAAAACTGCATAAACTATGCGTTTTAAGAGAGTGCAACATACAGGCATGTAAATCTACATCAGTGTTGCATTAAATTGTGCAGTTGAGATACAATTTAGACTGGAAACTAAATTGCTTCTAACTAAATATCTATCTAACTAAATTGTAAGTTACGTTTAAATGTCTTTAAACGTAACTTAAAACACATAAAACATATATATCAGTGGTGTTCAAAGTAAGTTTTTAAGTACCCTGCATGTTTAGTTCTTTCCCTGGTTCAAAACACCTCAAATAATGGTTCATTAGCAGGTCTTAACAGGTAGTTTAACCATTTGAATTACCTATGTAGGAGCAGAGACCTAAATCTGGCAGGACTGAATGAGTCCCTTGAGGATTGGAAGTGGACACTCATGATTTAGATATTTAAAACTAATTGATTTTTAAGACTGTATGATTTGATAAGACTGATATCAAATGTTGAGTTGCAACACTTGTCTGCTTGTTATTGTGGCCAGTTATGACATCATGTTAAACCCTGAAAAGTGTTATGATTGCTACAACTAGGATGGATCACAAACTAAAAATGTCATGATGAGCAAACCATCTTTCTGATGTGGTGACCCAAGGAAATTAGTTTGGTCATGTCATAATAAATTATTTATGAGTCAAAAATAATGTGCACAAGATGTTTCCAGTTTGTGCATACAGGTTAGTATGTTGGTAAGTATACTTTAGAAATGCTCAGATGATGTTAAATGACCATGTTTAGATCATATTGCACTTCTGCATATGCAGCTAACCTGTGGTGTAATCACAATAAATCCTACATCAAACAACCTCGGATGGCTTTTCAGGATGCATTTAGAAGCTTACGCTTCTAAAATAAGAACAAAATGGGCAGGCGAAAGTCAAATGGGTGCTTCCTGTAATGTTCCCACTGTTCATGATTTACTCAGCTAATTTTCTTTATTCATGTTCAGTTGCTTGAAGAAAAATATGAAGACTTTGACTCTAATAATACAAAATTGCACAAAGTATTCTTTGAGCTTCAGGAAACTGGTTTGTATGCAATAGCAGCACCTTTGTGTAATGTAATGTTTGCATCTAGTGTCTTTTGGTTACTATGTTTATTTGTATATTTGCTCTGTTTTTACTCTCTGGATCAGTGTCTCTAAAATAGTCCAAATGTATTAAATGGTACATCTGTATATCCACAGTATCTACAAAATCTGACTGAATCTTGAATGAGAAATTAAAATTCCAGGACTTAAAGTTAAATTGTAATGTTTTATGTTTGGGGAAAATGTATATTGCATACTTTAAGGTCTTTTTAGACCGATTAAACATTTGCATCTCTTAGATACACATAGAAGTGTTCCTGATTCCAGCTGCAATGATCAGTGTTGTGCATATATAACATTTTAGCAACAAGGGGATTTATTATTGTTTTTATGTTCTTGTATAGCTGCATTTCTTTACTCAAGATAATTATACAGGGAAAAATCTTACACCTGACCCACCCCTTTTTGAAACCACCTCATCAATTGCTACTTGCCACTTATGAGTTTCTATTGGTTAATTTGTTCTTCACCTCAGATTAGTAAATGTTCACATAATCTTACGTTAACTGTTGAATACATCGAAGGGAGTATAGGTATTATAATCCCGTTTTATAAACTTCTTTTAATATAATCAGTCAATATTGAAAAAGTATTTACCTTGTGAGAATTTGGTGTTATGTTAATGGGTGCCTCTCCCCAAGAGATTGTAAGTGCAGGATCCTCAGTAATATATTTCAAGAATGGGTTAGGAAATACCACTTCAAAATTTGTGTATTGAAAGTGATAAGTAAACAAGAGATCAATAGAGAAATATACTGCTTAAAAGTAAGTCAATGGATAAAATATTAGTATACACCAATTTTATCGACAATAGTTTATTATCACATGTATAAAAACGTGAAGAGGATTTATGTTAAAAAAAAAAAGTGAACAAACTTCTTTTAAGGGTTTGTTTTTCATGGCTCTTGCCTCAACAACATACACTCTATGATAAATGTTCAGAAGTTTGTTCAACAGTCTCAGCTCTCGACGCCATATTTGTCAAAGTGTCTCATAATAATTCCCAGCTCCAGATCCACAGTCCCCATTGTTTCGGTGTGCAGTCTGTATCTGTCCGCTCCGCTGTATATCAGGTCGGGGTTGCGGAGTTGGGGACCTCCCCCGACAAACATTTGGGCCAGCTGCTCTTGCCAGGAGCCGAGCGGCCTCCAGGTCACGCAGCTTATCCGGTGATGTCCCGGGCTGGAAGGAACGTGGCAGTATCCGTACCCGTACAGCTGGCAGCGGCCGAACGAGTCCTGGTGCCACACCTGCAAATAGATCTTGGGCCAGCCTTGGAGACCTTTGGTCGCGTAGTGCAAATCAATCGGGTGACTCCAGTAGGCCTTGTCTCCGGTTTGAGGAATGTCCACCTGAGTCTGTCCCTCCTTTAGCCCGGAGAGAAGACGCCATGCTCCTCCCGTATGAACTCCCCATTTGCAAAATAGACTATTTTGCGGGAAGCCGCTGGCCCCAATGATCTGTCCTATAATGTGAAGCTCTGCCATTTTACAACTGTCCGCTTTAACCAGAACATGCGGCTCTTCAATTCCTCTTTTCACTTATCGAATAACGGCTAGCCTAACGGTTAGCGGTGGCTCTGGCTGTTCGGCTAACCTGGAAGCTAGCGAAACGTCTCCTTGGTAACCCGGGCTGCCTCCGTTAGACTGTTAGAAATTTGCCCTGAGTAAGGACTGTCAGGCTCAGGCAACGACTCTTTAGATCTGAATTAAAGTTTTTGGAACAGAATGGACACGTTATCTTTGTCTGGATTAGACAGATAATATTTTGTATTTCAGTAAACGTGTTCTTAAAGTTAATGCTAAATTGACAGATGATGGCTGGTTGTGATTGCATAAGTTAGATATTTCTACCTGGCAGATTAAGCTCAGGACTTATATTTGAAAATTTAAGTGTTTGATTTGGAGGTATATGTAAATAATTATTTATGGATGGTTGGAAAATAAATAATTTAAACATACAAATAAATTCAAACAATTTTGACAAACATTCAAATTTTAGTATTTATGTTTTCTCTCTGTTTCTAAAATAAAGCTTTGGAACTGGAAGATCAGAGTGAAACAGCGCCACACAGTGGGTTTTGTCTTGGCATCAAGTTCACCTGAAGATGAAGACAATTTCACTTATTAAACTCACAAGTAAACCATAATAAATTAGCTACTTTATATGTCATGATAATAAAGTAATTGCTCACTTGAGAATTTTATTTGCATGTGTCATTTTACTCAGAATAAAGTACCTTCACTTAATTACATTTACCTCCCTGCACATAATATCCATTTACAAAATGAATATATAGCTTCACTTTTTCTTTTTTTTTTTTTTAGGAAAGGGCTGTTTTAGAGTGATATGCTAAGTAGGACAGAAACAACAGCCAAGGTTCGTGCATATAATTGACATATTTTAATTTTACTTTTAACCACACCAATATCCTCAGTCATCATGCCCACTTTCTGTTTTAGATTTTTATTTTAGCTTGTATATTTTCTTTGTGTCCAGGTATTGTTTGATGGGTTTAAGGTTTTCTTGTTGACAGATGCCAGCATGTCTGATCAAATGGTTCTGTGTTTGATGAGGCATGTTCCTCCACTGGTTCTTCTCTGGGTTATGTTCTCCTTCCTGTATAATCCTGCACATTAATGATTGCAGGAATCACTATACACTTTTTGAAGTTTATGAATGACTATTATTATTTGCCCTTCACAGAAAATGCATAAAACTATAATATTTTTAATGTTTTTTCACTTACTCAATCCATCAGATGTTGTGATCTGTTTAGAATTTGTTTCTTATCGTGTCAAACTTGATGTCTTTTTCTTATCAGTGTATGTTTATAAATAATCATTTTCTTTTTAACTTTTTTTAGTTACAGATTTAATTTTGTCACTTAATAGATTTCTGTGTTTCTCTCTCCACATAGTCGGATCCAACCCTTGAGAGACATTTTAAGGGTCATCGGCACACTGTGACCAGTGTGGACTTCAGCTGCAACATGAAACAGATTGGTAACTGCCTTATTCATATTTCAAATCATTTTTATGCCTGTACTGTTCACTGCGCTCTTGAACAATTCACTCAAGTGTGCTTCCCCGTCCTCCAGCTACAGGCTCTGTGGACTCTTGTGTGATGATCTGGAACATGAAGCCTCAGATGCGAGCGTATCGCTTTGATGGGCACAAAGAAGCTGTCACTTGTGTTCAGTTTTCTCCATCTGGCCACCTGGTAGCCTCCACCTCTAGAGACAAAACTATACGCCTTTGGGTGCCCAGCATGTAAGATTTTATGAAGCATCACTTTCTGTATTCTGCTACTCCTCTTTTATTTAAGTTCAACCTGAAACTACCACAAAGGACAATGGTGCAGAATAACTAAAACAATTTAATAAAGATGCAATTTTAGTAATTGCGAATCTTCTGCTGTGAACACAGAGCCCTGACCCCACCTGACTGCTTTACATTTAAGTGATGTGTGTGTGCAGGAAGGCAGATTCAACAGTATTCAGGGCTCACACAGCGACTGTGCGCTGTGTTAATTTCTCCGGTGATGGACAGACTATGCTGACATCCTCTGATGACAAGACCATCAAACTGTGGACAGTCCACAGACAGAAGTTCCTCTTCTCTTTCACCCAACACATGAACTGGGTCCGCTGTGCTAAGTATGACACACACATATACAATAGTTGGAGTTAAATATAATTTTCCATACAAAAAGTATAATGAGTTTATTTTTATCTATTTTTTAAATTATCCAACTAGTTATTGAGGGACATTGCTTAAGTGATTTTTTTTCTTTCAGGTTTTCTCCGGATGATGGTTTGATTGTATCATGTAGTGACGATAAAACCATAAAACTGTGGGACAAGAAAAGTAGAGAATGCGTTCATACTTTTACTGAGCATGCTGGGTAAGGGCTTTCAATTAGAATGATGAATGTGTGAAGCTTTGAGAAAACATGTTGATGAACACATTTCTTACTTTGAAGAAGAAACTAAAAGTAGTAACTAAAACATTGTCTTGCACTTTGTGTCTTGAACTCATGCTTTAATGTCTGTTTTCCTCTGTCTTTGAAGTTATGCAAGCTATGTAGACTTTCATCCCAGTGGGACATGCATTGCTGCAGCAAGTACTGATACCTCTGTTAAGATTTGGGACATCAGAACCCACAAAATGCTTCAGCATTATCCAGGTAAAAACAGCCTCAGAACCCATCCTTTGTTTCAGTGAAATAACAGTTTGCATTCAGCTGTGACATGTTTCTAGCTTTATGAACAGTTTTAAAAGGTCCTAATATTTATGGAATAATTTTTGTGTTTTTTGTTTTTTTTTCACTCCTAATTTTTCATAGCTATTACGCTTGAATAAGTGTCTACATTTTTGTCCATGAAATACAATTTGTGTGTATGACATAAATTGAAATAACATAATAAATAATTAAGATTAGGTCTGTACAGTAGACACTCCTGCATTCGTGGGGATTAGGAACCACAGCTACCCTTGAATACTTGAGACCTCATATAAAGTGCTTAGAGACTTTCTTTTTGATTTATTGAGTTACTTCTTTAATTATTGAATTGTAAGTCTTGTTTTCTGTCCTTAAATGAACCTCTTCTTAAGGACACAGCCTCTCTCTCTTCCATTCTCACTTTGCAGCCATTTAATCTCAGCTTCCAGCTTTGTTTTTTCCAGCTAGAAGTTTCTAAGTCTTAGCAACGTTCATCCAGCAGGGGGACCCAAAGCTTTTAAATGTTTTCTTCTTGCTGTTTGTGAGATGAAGACATTTAAAAAACAAGAGGTGATTTTAATTCAGAAGGATAACTAATTGTTTTCTGATGCATTGGTGTGTTTAAAACTGAGATGTCAAGGTTTTCTGTCTAAACTGTAGCTGAAGCAGTGTGATGCACCGCAGTCATGCGCTTATAAATGACTGATCTGCTGATGTGTGTTTGAGCGAAGTAAAGAAAAACTGTTGCTGTAAAATACCTGATTTTATCTCTAAAGATTGTATCGCTAGTTTAAGTCCACAGATGCACTGCTGCAATACGTAACTAGCACTAAGGACAAACCATACATGGTAATCTTTGTATCTTTTTATCAAATACGTTTTAATTAGGTAAAGAAAAAAAAAAGAATACTTTTCTGATTAGCTGATTTTTTAAATATCTTTTCATGTAAATTATTCTCATTGAGATAGAGGTTTTGAGTGACGTAATGATCCCCCTATATTGATTCATCTCAGTATTTTGTACTTTCAGAAATCTCGTTGCACTTCACTTATTTAGTCATTTTTGACATCCGTGTTCAGATTTGAACTGCAAATAATTATCCACTTCCTTCCCTTCAGTCATCCAGACCCTCAAAATAATGATGCATAGTTACTGAAAACTGTTCTGTTGGATTATTTGAGAAAACACAATA
Source organism: Xiphophorus couchianus (assembly GCF_001444195.1). Lineage (NCBI taxonomy): Eukaryota > Metazoa > Chordata > Actinopteri > Cyprinodontiformes > Poeciliidae > Xiphophorus > Xiphophorus couchianus. The sequence goes on from NC_040247.1 coordinate 11,421,178, forward strand.
GATTTTCCTTTTATTCTGCTCTTAAAAATTGTCAGTAAGACTAGTGTGTACACAGCATGAACATTTGTTCTTAAATGTTTACCCTTCATTCTTGATTTCACACCAAGAAATCACTTTTGGGAGGAAATAAAAGTAGGAATATGCAAACCTCTTTAAACAGTGGAAGTTTGTCTTAGATGGTTAACTTGTGTTTTCTTTAAGTTTGAGAAGGTCCTTAAATTTGCTCAATGATTAAACTACACAGACTGAAGCCTGATAATATTTTAGAGATGATTACTATGATGTTTTTTTATCATAGAAATTCCATAATTTAAAGAAGATGAGCACATGCTTAAGGAAGTATTTAACATAAAAGAACATTAGTAAATGTGCATTTCCTGCTATAAGTTCTGTGTGTTTTGTCTTTTACAGTCCACAGTGGTGCTGTGAACAGTTTGTCTTTCCATCCTGGTGGTAATTTCCTAATTACTGCATCCAGCGACTCCACAATGAAAATACTGGACCTGGTGGAGGGAAAGCTATTGTATACACTACATGGACATCAGGTACACAGACACGCACACCCACACACGCACACGCCCGCTCCACTGCTATCCTGTAGGCTTAGTTGTTTAGAGTACCTTCAGGACAGGTTGAGTTTTTCTTTTTTTTTCCTCCAGAGTTTTTGAAAAGAAACGCAGGGAGGGTTATGCTGGTCTGAACTATTACGTGTGTTTGACATCTCCAATACGAATGTTTATCTCTGCTTAGGTCTGTGTGCATTTGAGTGTGTGCGTATGATGCCTTTTTTGTATTTGTTGTATTTTAGTACTTGCCTGGCAAGCAGGCAGCCCACTCAGGATGAGTCATCTCATGGTTGTTGGAAGGAAACAGAACTGTTTCTGCCCCCGTTTCTCCAGATCATGTCTCTTCCTTCTCCTTCTCTGGTTTTGTTGTGTTGAGTTTTCAACTGAGACAACTCTCTTTCTCTCTTTTCCACCTTCGTAATGACCCTAGTTTTCCTTTTGGACCTTCTGCATCTTTCTGTCCCACATCTGATGCACTCACATTGGCTGCCTGGAGTAGCTGGCCGGGCGGCACGCTGACTGTGTCTGTTTGTTTGAACAGCTGATGGACTGGCTTGCTGGCTGGTTGTGGAAATCGGTGGCTTGCCAATACCACATGTGGTCCATCTGTTTATCTATCCCCTCGCACACTTTGCCCGTCTTTCATTCTGCCTTTTTTTTTTTTCCTTTTCACCTGTGTTTCTCTGCAGTCACTTGCCAAGGTTCATCTTTTGTTGGGATGAAGAAGCTTTTTTTGTTCTCTCTTCCCACCTCCAGATTTGTCATCTCCTGTACTTTGTCTCAGTTTCTGTTGTTCTATTTAGCTCTGTGGTGACACCACCAATCTGTTGGTGCCGGGACCACTCAGAGCGCTAATTGTCTCTCCTGCTGCAGATCGAGAGATGGGAGAGAACCCCATCTGTTCTGCGTGGGTGTCTAGGTTGGTGTGTTTGTGTCTGGTTGCATGTGTTTGGCTGCATACATGTTGTTCATATGAAACCATGTAAGTGATTTGCCGTTGGACCTGATTAACGTGTTGCTTACCCAGGCGGAGGAGGATTCTACCTGGCTGGAGATGAAGTGAGATACTGAAGGTCTATTTTGTGTGTCTGCTTTAATATAAACCTAAATAATATTTTAGAATGATTGTTTTATTTGCTTGTGAATTCATTGCCAATTATTTTTTGAGATATTTTAGAATGACATTCATTTACTTCTTTTGTGATGTAGTTGGTAAGGATTTCAAGTGCCATTATGCCTTGAAAAAAGAACTACAAGGCCCATAATGCAACACTGCAAACAGCACTGGAGGTTACCAGATATTCTCCGAATTTCCAAGGCCAAATCTGCCCTTAAAATTTTTATTATTGTTTATATATGGAATAAGAATCAAAATATTCTTGTAAGTTTAATATTGCTATAGAAAAGGTTTCATTTTAACAAGGGTTGGCTTCAAAACAGGGATTTTATCAGTAAGTAGAAGCCTACCATCAATAACTATGTTAAAGCTTAGTTTAAAAAGGAGTTGAATTTACATAATCTGGGAGAAGAAGGTTAGATTTCTGAGCTGAAAAGCACCAACATAATTTCATAAAGTTATATTTAACTCACGGCTTTATATATGAGGTTGTGTGCTATAAGCAGGACTTCTGTTTCATGATGTAGTTGGTCATGCTGAGGTGAAAATGATTATTATTTTAATATGTCCAAATACATTGTAAAAATCTGTTGTAGTTCTGGTAAGGCAACATAATGTATGCATGATTCAGATTTGTAGGGTTTATGTGCATCTATTTCTTGGAATTCTTTAAAATTGGCATTTCTAAGAGAAAATTCATAACTTTTACGTACTTAAATGAAACATGAAATACTAGTCCCACTGTAAAGACATGGGTTCATGGAGGCAGTGTATGGAACTAATTACAATATGCAACACACTGTGCTGACTGTTGTGTTACTCAGCATTTGTGTCTGGTTTTCAGTCTACGATTAACCTATAGCCTATAGAACTCTGCAACTAACGCAAACCTCTGGAAAATGACTATATAATTTTTTTTAATTCAATAAAAATAGAAATGTTTATTTGATTTTTAGAGTAATAGAAACTATAAGGTTTTGGTTTTATTGTTTGTGTTTATTCCAGCTGCTTTGGAACATGAAGAGTATGTAATTGTTATGTGCATCATTCCTTTTTAGACTGGACCATATGGGTTCTGTCTGGTCGCTGTAATACTTGCTCTTGTATCACAAGACAAAATGGGCCATTTAGGTTCATTGGTGTGTGTGTGTGTCCATGGCAAGTGCCAGCCTGGCAGCACGCATTAGTCAGAGCAGAGACAGAGCATGCTGTCTGTCAGACCGTCGCGTTGCCATAGCACTGCTCTCTGCTTCTCTCAGGTGCTTCTGGGAAACTATCCTCAGCCAGACCGACCTGTCTGGGTGCCAGCTGCAGGACACAGCTCCTCCTTTTTTTCCCCTCTTAACAGCCTCCATGTTCTTGTCATTTTTCATGTCTTTTTTTCTTTTCTTTGAATACAAAATGGTTTATCAAGTAATGTGGGATTTTTTTAGTTTTAGGACTGCTTTTTCAGTTTCCTGTAGCAAGCCTAAGTCCTGATATTTGAATTCAATTATTTATTTATTAAAAAAAAAATTGTTTGCTTGGACCATTTGTGACCCAATGTTAGTCTTTATTGTTAGTTGATTTTATTAATAGCTTAGCTGTAAGCCTTCACACTGACCCGTCCTCTAAACACCCACATTCACACATACGTACTCCCACTCTGGAGATTTTGTTCTCATCTCTTTCCTTTTTTTGTTTGTTTTTGTTTTGCATGAAATAAAGTCAATTTCTGTTTGAAACAGTTCTTGGATTTAAATTTGATTCCAGGTGCTCTTTTAATAGAATAGTGAATGAACTGGATGTAATGCATGCATAAATAAAAAACATGTTGGATCTGTTGTGTTTTCTGTAATAAAGTAGATAGTTTAATGTTATATTTATTACAGTTTAAACCAGAAGGTTACATTCACTGAATAAAAGGCTTTTTATTCCTCACTGGCTGAATTAAACCAGTCCAAACTTCTCATGTTTTAGGTCAGTTAGAATTACCAAAATTATTTATATTTGCTAAATGCAACAATAATGAGAGATATTTATTTATTAATATCTTAAAAATTAGAATAAATTAGGTTTATTGGTTTAATAATTTAAAATGATTTTATTTTAATAAAGAAAAATGGCTATTCAAACCAAACTGGCCCCATGTGGAAAAACGAATTGGGCCCTAAACGTTTATAGGTGCTTTTGCAATGTTAGATTTATTTATTCAATCTGATCTCCATCTTGTAACGATGCTATAAAAATAGTGACCCAATTAATGACTGCCTTACTGAATTTTTTATGTTAATGTTAATATTGTACATTGTGTTCCTTGTTTTATTGCCTGGCAATACCGAAATTCCTCAATTATATCTGTCAATGCCCAGACCTGCTCATTGTAGGTGGAGGTGTTGCGTTGTTGTAGCTGATTCAGATTCCATGTTTTGTTGGAATGATGTCTTATTGCTTAAGCTTTTCATTAAATCAATACAAGCATCAATTGTTTGATGTTCAGTTAGACAACCTTTATGTATTTTGTTAAAAACAAGAGCGTTGCTGATGTTAAAAGATAATGATTTTATTGTCTTATATGTATTTTATTACCATGTTAACTCATTTTTCTGTCTTGTGGGTTTTCTCTAATGCAGGGTGCAGTCACATGTGTGGCCTTTTCTAGAGCGGGGGATTACTTTTCATCTGGAGGTTCTGATGAACAGGTGAAGGTTTATTCGTCTGATTTTTTAAGACTAGATTTCATACTATTTGGCTAATAAAAAAAGGCATCAGAAACTATACTGAACTAAATTCTAAATTTTTATTGTGGTGTATAAATCAATATACAATAATTTATGTTTTTACAGGTTTTGGTGTGGAAGAGCAACTTTGACGAATGTATTGAAAGCAGTAATGGTGTCAAATCGCAATGTAAAAGTGCAGCGAGTTCACAGTCTCGGCCAGCCAGTTCAACAGCTCATCTTCATTTTAACTCACAACCGCCTGTCCTCAACAACCAGGTAAGGCAAAGAACAGCTTCTCTTCTCATTCACAGTGTTGGTAGGAGAAAGGACATGTGAAGGTATATTCAGCAGTTAAAACGTCCAACTTGGAATAAAACCCCAGCCTCAGCTGTAAAGTACGTTTTAGCTCCTTTATGTTTGTTTTTATCACTTGGCTGCTGGTTTTTGCCATTTGAAGCCAATTTTAAGCTTGTGTTATATTTAAAGCCACATCATCAGTAGCCTCAGCAGCCAATGGTGTGGGGAATAGCGTAGTTTATTGTTTTTCAGCAGAGCATATATTAAAGCAAGGACGGATCCACTGCTCATTGCGCATCCACTCATTGTTTGTGGTGCCTTGAATTAGTCCACTTTGGTGAATGCCATTGTAGGTTTAAAAAGCTAATAGTTACATTTAAAATTCAAATTTATCATAACTTAATTAGTTTTTATCCTTAACACAATGAACACATCAGAAACACTAATTTCACATTTCAGTTTTTATTTCTGAACACTTTGAGCAGGTGTGTAGTTGAGCTTTTAACATTTACCGGTAGGTAACTTTTTAAATGTTAGCACAACTTAATGTCTGATTTTATGATGGTCAGTTTGAGGTTAACCACATCTCTCTCTCCTAATCCTGATTTTTTTCTTTAATTCACAGGTTAAGTTCTCACTATATTCATGTTTTTTTTATTATTGTGCATAAATGAGCAGAGATAGACTGCAAGTCCGACCGTTTTGTAAGAGTCCTGGACAGGCTGAAATCACTACATTCCACAGCCAGCAACTGTAGGGGGCGCTAATACAGTAGCTTGAGCACAAAAAACCAACAAAATTAAGGATAATAACAGCACTTAATTAAAATCTGAATCTGACCAACATGAACATAAAGGTCAGCATGAACATTGAAATGGAGATGGACTAAATTGACCATGTTTATCCTGTAAGGTAAACCGGTGCAATATAAACAAACTGAGTTTAACTTAGTCAAATTGAATACAGCTTTGCATTTATGCCTTAGTTTCATAGAAACCTGCAGGTTCACTGCCAATGTTACTTTATCCCTAAAAAGAAGAATTGAACACAGACTCCAGTTTGTCTGAAAACCTCCCTGATGTCCAAAAGACAAGATAATTTCCCTCATGCTGTTCATGAAGAAAAAAATTGCTTTTGAGGCCATGTCATGTGTATCGTAGCTTATGACACCTAAATACCCACTTGGACGCCATGTGATGTCTTCTCTCTTGTTCCTTGCCGCCTCTGCCCGTTGGCTGAAGAGTTTTGAAGGGGTGTGGGGTTCTTTAGTAACAAAAAGGCTACATTATGCTTCTTCTGCCCAGATCTGGTGAAAAAGTGTCATGAAACAGGCATTTGAAGATGATTTGTAATCAGAATTATGTGTACACTGACCTAAAATGGGCTTTGGCAGCCTGAGTGTGAAGCTTTTAATATCTTTGAAACACTTTTTCTTATCTAATATTTTTCGTGGAACCCTTGAGATACTTTTTGTTTTTCTCTATATGGCTGTTTTTTTTCGCTCACTGAGCTGTGAAAGCAAGGCTGTAAATTGATTTTAATAGCTCCTCAGGTTGGCAGTTATTATTACTGATGAGTCTGAAAGATAACAAAATGGCCAGCTGGATCATATGGAGAAGGTGGAGTCACACAATAATTTAGCATGTTCTTGAGGATTCATGTGTTTGTGTAAAAGAGTTGACCTTTTTTATCTGTGAAATGTTGTTTTCTAAATCAATCTGAAGCATCAGCACTAATGGAAAGGCAGGATATGCTTCTGCTTTATGAAAATAGAACTGATGTTGCTATTTGTTTTAAATGTTTCTTTGTCAGAAGACAAAAAGTAGAAGAAAAACTAATTTAAAACAACTTCAGTTGTTTTATTGACAGTTTCAGATTTTAAATCTAAAACTGTGAGCTCTTCACTACAGGTAGAGGCTGTAATTTGTGGTGATAAAACAGGAGGTTAATGATTTATTGTTCCAACATATCAGCACTTGCTTCTAAAATTATTTTGAAGGAACTAAGGCGACAGTAGGGACATTTTGTGGATCTGTTTGCAAAGTATATCTACTTTACCGCTGTTAACACAAAACACTTTTGCAGTTAAATTTTTTTACTCAAGTGTGTGATTGTAGTGCTTCAGTAGCTTTGTATCTTGTTCTGCATCTGCATTATCTTAATAGAGAATGCATGCATGTCTCTGAATGCTTGTGTTTTACTGTGGTTCTTCTTGTTAGGTCTCACATTGTTTTCATTTGGTTTTGACTGAAATAAGAACCAGATTTTTTGTGGAGTTCTTTGTTTATATGCTGATATGGAGGCATAAACCATTTACTCCCGCAGTTTGTGGTGTTTCATTTGTAATTGGAAGTTGGAAAGTCAGAGAAAAACAGCCAACTGGCCAATTTATTATGGCTCCTGCACATATAAAATGTCCATTGTTGCAGAAATGCACTGGTTATGTACACTTTTGATTTTTCTGTTGCATTAAACCAATAGCACAGAATAGAATGGAATACTTTTTTCATTTAAATTTCCATAACAATGAGATTGAAGTGCATCTTTTGACTTGTAAATAGAATAAACTAGAAAAGAAATATCCTTTATTGTCCCAAAATAAAGGAAATGGAAAAACTTCTACGCAAAAGCAGCAACGTGGCAGGCATTTACAACAAATAGACTCACACAAAGATAAAATTTATAATATATAAAAACAGAATATGAAATAAAAATACTGTACAGTAAAGGAAACATTTCCTTTAGACCTTAAACCTAAGAATCATCCAATACAAACAAAAAAAGGCTATGGAATACAAACAAAAATTTCCAGTAAATGAGAATGTATTTACTATAAAAGTAGAGAAGAATGCACACATTTGTACACACTTCCTGCACAATCCCCACTAAAATCATATTTTTAATAGTTATTAATTGAAATAACCACTTTTGTGATAAAATCTATAATTAAACCTGTTTTTTTACCTTATGTTTTCTACCTGAATATGTTCCATCACACAGTTCTGTTCAGCCTTTAGTTGTGAACAGGTTCCCTTAGAGTTTTAAGGGGAAAGAAAAGAGAGAAATACTTTGTTTATATTCTACATACTTGCTTGCACAATTACCAAATGCTACAGATTTTACATCTTCCAACTGTGGGCTCAACTCAGCTGTGATGAAACGTCTAGATTTAAATTTCAACTTAAGTGGAAAGTTGAGTCCAACATAAGATCCCTATTTATTAACCTGCTTTATGCTTAAATAAAACAGTCTTGAATCAGGACATTGTTTGCTTATCTGTAACCCTAAATGCAACAGAAAAGTGTCTTTCCTCAGAGGGATTTTTGAAACTTTTTCAGGAATCAAAAAAATAAGTTCAGTTGATCTTAGGTGCTCATAACTATCTGCGATTACAGAAATATTGATAACTGAAGCTCTAAAGAACATTTGATGCCAATAAGGTCAGGGATTATACTAGAAGAAATGTTAATAAGGCAAAGAATCAAGAAGATAGACTGGGTTCTTTAAACTTAAATAGTTTATAAAAGTGACTTTTATTTAATCTTTCTTCATGGATTCAGTGACAGCCTTTGGCTGAGTAGTTATAATAATAGGGTGAGCTCAGCCTAGAGGCCAAAAGCTGCCTACATTTATCTTTTATGTATAATTTATTCATTCATAATTTATCATTAATAATACTCCTTTTTCTCAAATATTGCTAGTCATTTCTTGCCTTAGAGGAAGAACAGGAAAAAGACTTTGATGACTGATATGTCAACAAGTTTAAACATAAAGAAGAAATCTAGTATAACAAAGTCATGTTTTATAACTTTTTCTAATAAAACATTGTACAGACTGCAGATGTGTACAAGGGGCTTTTATTTTAACAATGCTGTGTGATCATCAGCTTACAGGAGTATTTCAAACTTAAATTTTGTGAAAAAGCTTTATTTTTTTTAAACTCTTTTTAATGTAAAAATGTAGAACATGCACACTAAATGCAGAAGAGTTATTTTAAGTCTTTCAATGAACTTGATTTACATCTTACAGCTAAAAACCCTCCAACATTCACTTTTTCAGAGATAATAAATATTCCCAAAAATAATTTTTAATACAGAACTGTGATCTTTCAGCAGTGTAAATATACTGTTCCTTCCTGAACAGTATGACTGTTGGACGTTGCCATGGTCTTCATAAAAACATAACTTTGTTTACCAGCATTTATCTGAGCGTAGTACAAGGATGAACCAGACATGTTGAGGTCCACAGTTCTCTAGATATCTTGGCTGCTTTCTTTAGATTTTTCCATGACGTCACACAAGAGAGCATTGTAACATACTGTACATCCACAAGTGTCCCTCCAATTAACATTAGTGTTGTGAAATAACCAGTCAGAAACACACAAACAGATTACTTCATCGTCTAGCCTTTCCAAAAATTGTTTAAAGGAATACCGGTAGTATTTTTGGTGTATGGAAGCTTACTGAATTTCAAGAAAGTAAATAAAAAATAAATTGAACTCTAACTATTTTTGGTAATTTGGCAAATTTAAGTCAATTAGTAACTCTAATTGTCAATTAGTAACTCTAATTGACTTAAAACAAGAAATTTAGTCTGAGTTATTGTTAGGCAGTGAGATTAATGTCTTTTAATAACTATGTGTACAGTAATTTGTCAAATTTTGTGAGATACTGAATATTACATTAGACCAGTAAAAATCATCTTTAAATCAGAAATGTGGGTTTAGTGAAAGATATGTTTTATACCTGCTTAAAGGTTATTCCCAAATTGTATTTTTAATCTGACAAATGAGCCTCATTGGAACCCATAATTTATTGAACATAACTTCTTATATGACTTATTCATTTATTTTATTTATTTTGTTGGGTTGATACTCTAACTTAATAAAATAGATCTGCATTCAATAACTCATAGGTGTTTTTATTCTACAACTCCAGCGTTATCAGTATAATATAAATAAAATCCCAGATTTAACAGGAGTTGACAAATGACACAGTAAACCTGTAAGTTCTAAAAAGAAGCTAATTTCATCTTCTGTTCTCTCTAAATGAAATTCAGAGGGTTTTATGTGCTCATCTGTCACTTTGATTGACGTAACATAGCAAGTTTATGTGTAATTTATGGTCACCTTACCAGAAACACGAAAGTCCATTTGTTGAAAACAACAAACCAGATTCAAAACCAAGTCTGTCCACCTACAAACTGAGAAAGCATTTGGCTGATTCTGGTCATCTTTCTCTCCTCGCTACAGCTGCAGCAAATCTTAATTTGCCGCAGCTTTTTTTCATGAGAACATGCATGCATTGATGTGTGCGAGTGCCAACCATTGCTGACAGGCAGATCAGCTCCTTCTGATCACATTGGCTCCAGCCCTCCCTTCCTTTTTTCCCTCCGTCTCCAGCTCCACATCTGGGTCTTTCTCTCGCTCACGTGTGCTGACAGACGAGCAGTGCTCTCCGAGCAGGCTTCTCCCCACGGCTCAACACACACACACATACTGTATATAAGAACCACCACAGTGTTCAGCTTTAGGACCTGGAATGGATAGAAGGGAAATTCATCTCCTTAACCCTTATTTTATGTAGGGTTAGGTTATTTTTTCCCTTGAAAGCATTGTGCAGCAGTAAAACAGTACAGCTACACTGATCAGTTTGGTCCAGGTTGTTTGTGCTGTGTAGCTTCAAGGTGCAGGCACAGAAAAGGCAGGTGGTATGATTTTGACAGCAGGAGTTGAATGCATTTGACAGCAGGAGGCAAAGAGAGAGGCAGGAGTTGTGATGAGGGACTGTTGAAGACAGGATAACAGTGAAGGTAAAATAATGGTCTGGTGAAGGGAAGGAGCAACAGTGTTGTTCTGGCAGAGGGGGAGATGACGGTAGAGGTAAGCAGGGGGAGCAGGTAGACAATAGAGGATCAAGTCATGCAACACCATAAGGAACCAGAGTTGGCAATGGTTTATACGTGTTAAAGGATGGACAGTCAAAGAGAAATTATAACAAATGAGGAAGGAAATAACAGAAGGAAGAGTTTAGAGAAACATGGAGAGAGAAATGCGAGATACTCCATCCCTTATTGAATCTTTAACTATCGTTAGTTCCTGAACCACAACTGGCTTAAATAAAGAAAGAGCCTCGCTGACAGTTTTTCATAAAATGTTTGCTCAGCTGTAATTAACTGAGTTGAGCAGCTGGTGAAAATGTTTGTCTTCATTCAGGGGTGATATTATGAAGTGCATTTATACTTACACACACGCCTACCAGCTTTTCCTGTTTGATCAAAAGAGAAATATTGTCCAATAGGAGAAGATGAAAACTGACACTTTCCATAGTTGTTAAACCAAAAACAAACAAACCTTTATTTGGAACTCAAGTAGAATATAAAAATATTCCCCTGGACTTTTAGCATGAATATACAGTTGCACCCTATTTTTTTTAACTCCTACTGCATATTAGATTTATTATCAAAATATATGAAAAAAAATGTTCAGGTGTTTGCAATAAACAGATTGGAAAAGAACAGACAGCTAAATTGATTTGATCAATTGAATTTTCTGGGTTTTTTTTCCACCAACAAATTTCTTGGGTTTTCAGAGTGATGTTAACCTACCTGGGAACTACCATTTTGTTTGACAAGCTTGTTTTTAGATCCCATTTATTTCTACCTAGCAACACTATCAAATTTGGTCAGCTGGTTTTACAGCTGTAACTTCTGTACAATAGCTGGTGGAAAATATGAGTGTTTTGTTGATGTACCGTCCAGAAACCACTTTCTGAATTCTTGCTTGTTGTGCAGGAGTCTCCACTTATGCTTTTCAAAGATGTACGGTTGTAAATTGTGGATCTGTTTGCAGTAATTTTCCTTTCTGAGTGTAAATGTTGAGCGAGGGAGTGTGGCCGCCAGCAGCTTATTTGAATTCAAAGTGACAAGAGGCCTTAAAACAGCTCAAAATAGGCAGAACTGATCAGACAAAGATCTCATTATCTAAGAACAAAAATATAATGAATATGTTTTGTATAGCCCGTACACCTGTCCTAACCTTTTCAAGAAAGCATAAAAGCTCACATTTAAGGGAAAGGACTCTCAGTCATGAATAGCTGCCACTGAAGAGTCAGGTGGTCAAAAACCCTTGATGGACCGCAAAAAACCTACAGGAAGATTTGATGGCAGCTAACACTGAAGTTACAGTTTTCACAGTGAAGCACATACTGAATGCTGAAGAGCTCTGTGTTTGACCTAAAAGCACATAAAAAGTCAACTTCAATTTGTGCACAACTATATAAATAAACCCAAGAGGTGTATTTATATCGTTTTGAGGGATTCTGTGCTGTGAAGCTATTAATTAACTCTGGAACTTTGTGAGCCTTTGGATCAGTGGCAGATCTTGAGGAGCCAGATTGGAGTGTACTCTGAAAAGAACGCCATGCCTCAGTGATGCTCTGGGGCTGCTTTGCTCTGTTAGTCACTGGAGACATGTTGAGGGCAAGATGTGTTCAATTTACTGTCAGGAGAAATGCGATGCTGTCTTTGAGGAAGCTGAATCTCGGGAGCCATTGGACCTTCAAACAGGACAGTGACAACAAGCATATCTCAAAGTCCATGTAGACTTGATTTCAGAAGACAACCCGACACTAGAGATGTCACCACGGTCACCTGACTTAAACGCAAATAAAAGTGTCAGGTAGTATTTGGAAAAAGAGGCGGTTATAGCACCAAACCCAAGAATATTAATATGGAGTGGAGTACAAAGACTCCTCAGGATCACGGCCAAAAGCTGGTGTCCAACTCTGAGTCATGCAGGATGTTGTTCTGTATCTTTTAATTCAAGAATTAAAAAAATTGTAATGGTTTCTCTTGAAAAGGTGATCACATTTAAGTAAAAATGTGGAGTTGATGAGGTATTACCTATTTTGATGAATAGCATTTTTTTATCCAAATATTTTATTTTAATTACTTCCTAATAAACATATAGGAAGTACTTGTATACTTGCTATATATATATAAAGTATATAGGAAGTACAGTACAGACCAAAAGTTTGGACACACCTTTTAATTCAATGAGTTTCCTTTATTTTCATGACTATTGACATTGTAGATTCACACTGAAGGCATCAAAACTATGAATAACACATGTGGAAATATGCACTAAACAAAAAAGTGTAAAACAACTGAAAATAGCCCTTATATTCTAGTTTCTTCAAAGTAGCAACCTTTTGCTGTGATTACTGCTTTGCACACACTCTGCATTTTCTTGATGAGCTTCAAGAGGTCGTCACCTGAAATGGTTTTCACTTCATAGGTGTGCCCTGTCAGGTTAATAAGTGGGATTTCCGGCCTTATAAATAGTCATGAAAATAAAGAAAACCCTTTGAATTAGAAAGATGTGTCCAAACATTTGGTCTGTACTGTATATACATATACTTACTACTAGTTAGTACTAATACTAACTACTAACTAGTATTAGTTCTCCAACTGAAAACTAATACTACTACTGAATTAACTTTATCGAGAACATCCAGAAAGTGTGGTTCAGATTTAAATCATTACATAAATTGATTCACCCTCAAAACTTATCAGGAAAAATAATCACCAACAGCATTATCATTTAAAGAGGCGATAGAAAATGTTAAATCTAAATCTAAAAATATTTAGAAGTGTAAAGGTTTATAATGTAGTGTTTGCATGAACTGTTTTGAAAGTCACACAGTTTGTTGGCTCGAAAACTAATCTGTCATCAGTGTGAAGACACAGATCGTTATCTACTGCATGTTAGATATTAAGTGCTCAAGGTATCTTGAAGTCCCACATCAAATCTGCGATATAGCTTTTGGATATAGGTTATACTTATGTGGTTGATTGTTAATGAAGGTGAAGGATGCAAGCAGAAGCACTGTAATATTTTCTAAAAAAAAATTAAATTGGCTTCAGGCGGTATTATTGTCCTTTTGAGACAGAAAGTGATGGTGGAAGCAGCTGCTGTTGCAGACAGCGAAGGTTTCGTTTTTACACTTGGAACGAACAGTTAAGTAATCTACTCTGCGTGAACATGTCTGTGATGACTGGTTTTCTATGGGGTAGCGACGGCTGACTGTGTCAGGGTTTAATTTAGGTCTAAGGAAATGTTCCTTTGTTGGGTTTTCCACTTCAAGTGATTCATTAGAAAAGTATTTACTGTTTGCCTGTTCGTTTGTCTGTGCATGTATGTACAAACTGTTGTAACATAGTTTCCCTAGAACTTATATTAGTCAATTTGATTTAACATATCAAACTGGCTGAGTTTAGCTTGACTATGTTCAAATAAAATTAAATCACCCATCGCTAGAAACAATTTTCCTGACAACATATTTTATTGTTTGAACTAATCCTTCATAGGAAAGTAAAATGTCTTGTTTTTTTTCCCTAACCGAAGCATTTTTAAGGATTTTATATTAGACTTAAAATTGCTATTTATCTTAATGACATGTGTTTTGCAAAATAAAAGTATAATTAAAAATAATTATTACTCACTTGATGTTTCTTCTGCATTGCATCATTGATTTTGAAAGCAACTTTTATAGCCTCTTTTTTCTTTGTTTATGTGATAAATTCTGTTAGCTTATTAGATTTGTTTTATTAGCTATGAAGATATTGCTTCAAATGGTAGCAGACTAACAAAAGATTCTTGTCTGATCTCATCAGCAATGCTGATTGTGTGAATGTCGTTTTCAGATGTTAATGACATGACATTGAGTTTTTATTGTTTTTGAGAATTTTAAAGAGTCAGCTCCCTGAAACAGATAACATGCTATTTCAAGAAAAATGCCTCCCCACTTTTCCTCTGGCAATGGGTATTTTTTCCTGCTCGTGATGAGCCGAAAGACGGCTGGCGGTTCTGTTCATCTGGCTTCATTTAGAAGAAGCACAGTTTGATGTCGTGTTCCACTGAGCGAGAATAGGTTTCCTGCTGTGTGGGGATGAGTAACACAATTGTTGTCTCCCTTGCTTATATGCATGAGTGATACCCCAGCAGACAGACACCCACAGAAACAGAGACATATGAAGGAACATATAGATATAGTTAAGGTTACATAAACAAGGAGAAATGTGACTGCTCATGTGTTAATGCATCACTGAATCAATCACAACATAGGAAGACTGACTCTGTGTGTGCATATGCTGAAGCAATAGTCAGCAACTTCTAACTTTGGCCTCTATTGGTAGTTTTCCATAACTTTATTCATTTTTTTTTATAATTTGCTTCATTTCTGACCATTTTCTATTCAGTGATAATGCATTGCATTTAAATTGTTTTACATCTTAAGTGTTAAAACATTAGTACACAATTAAGAGCAGAACACAATGAAGCCAGGCAAAATTTCTACATGAAAAAAAGGGTTGTGACAATTCTGACTGGGTTTTTCACCACTCTGTCTGGTTCATTTAAACTGGTTGACATATGCCTGCTTTAGGTATTTTCTTTTAGAAAAAATGATTGAACTCTGAGCTTTTGGAAGATTATTAGGAATCAGTTTTATTGTGGGATGGGATAATGATCCTTTTTGTAGCACCGACTTTCAGCCATCTGACCCAAACTGATGTCTTCACATGAGAAGACATTAGTTGAGATTTTCTGGAGTTAACCTAACGCTGCCAAAAAAACTGAAAAACATTTTCACTGTTCACAGTGAAGAGAGTTTGAATATCAACATGGATAGAGGGAAGCCAATAAAGAAATAAAGGATTCTTAAAATTACACACATTCAAACATGATGGAAACTGTCTTCTGTATTAAAGTCTGTTAGATCACATTAACACAGAAAGCTTCATAGGGCTAGGGTGACCTTTGAACCTAATAAAAGTCAGTACATTTGTCATTATTTATTTTTTGGCACTGTTGTATTTAACTATACAGTGGTTAAAAGTTTTCCACTGTAAAAGTTTTATCTCAAAATGCTTGTGGCCAATAGAAGTTGAAAGCTCAAAATGATCAAAAAAATTCTCTGTAATCTGTTCAGCCTTTCTGTTTTCTGAGGCTCTAAAAGTAAAATGTTTTTTTTAATTTAATCTGAATTAATTGGTTGCATGTATCAGTAACGCATGTACCTTTTTAGTTTCCTATATATTAGCCTGTTGCACATTTTGTTCTTCTTTTGACTTAATTTAAATTTTTAATTAAGTCATAATAAGTTTTATATTAGTTTTTTATACTAAAAAAAAATTTTATACTAAAAAACTAATATAAATGGTTAACTTAGTTTCTTATTGTTGATGTTTACAGCAATTACCTGGCATTGGTAGCACAAATAGATCTTTTAGTTGTTGTAGATTCACTGACTGATAAGTCAAAGTTGTGCTGTCGGGGTCAATTCCTGTCACCAGCTGACTGCATGGTAAATTCCCTGTTTATAGTTTTCCTGTAATGATGAAATCCAGTAAGAGTGACTGTCCAACTTCTCTCCTGTTGCTTTCTTTCCAGACCTTCGAAAGAGCCGAGCACCTCAACAGACCAAACACTCAAACTACGGCTCGCACTCTTAGTTTCGGCCATAGTGACGGCCACAGTCGAGGGACTCACTCCCATGCCCACAGAGACGCCGCCACCAGGTCACCCTCCACCCAGCAGACTCAGGGTTCACAACTACCTGCACACCAGGATAAAGGCCTGTCTGATGTTTCGGATGGAAGGGTTCCCTCCAGTTTAGCCAACACCCTGGAGCACATCATAGGTCAACTGGACGTTCTCACTCAGGTAAGCAGAAGATGTGCTGATCTGTACTGACAAACATGTGGTTGTGCCTCACATCACACCAACTCGCCTAAGAAGAAAAATATTTTAAAAAAACTCTGCTTAGAGACTGTTCAGCAACTCTGATAGATAAGGTTTTATTTCTTAAACTTATAGCAACATTTCAGTTTTATTAGCAACCACTATATCTATAGTAAGATATAAAGGGAAGCATCACTGGTTAAATTACATGTAGTATAGCTGCCTTTAGGAAAACTAATCAAGGAAAAAAAGAAAACAGAAATATACATTTCTACTTTTACTTTTTGCTCCACCTCAAGCTGGCGTCTGTTAAGGTCTCTGCAATCGTCGCTTTATAATAGTCCCATAATTGCTAACTCACCTCACTTCACACAGAAATCTTTTTGTTTTTTCTGCACTGACTCACTGTGCCAGTGTGTCTAGTTAGCCTCCACTCTCAGTGTGAGCGTCTGGTGAAGGCAAGGCACAGTGTGAAGCCTGAGCCTACAGCACTAAAAATAGATTATCGAACAAAACAGAAAAGGACAGCAACCACTTTAAGCCCTAAAAGCTCTGCTTCTTATCAATTTGTGTTTTTTTAAGCACCACACAGTTTTTTGTTACACCCATAAGTGGTTTTTAGTGATGCACGATCACTAAAAACGACAAATAAGAGATGGAAGACATTTTAGACTCTTGTTCCAAACATCGAAGGACACGACAGATTTCAGCTTTTTGTCAACAGAATTTTAAAAAATAATAGTTGGAGCTGGTTTACCAGATTAATATAAACCTCTGTTCTTGCTTTGGCCTCACACCTCTTTGCATGTCCTGATTTTGATTTAATTTTTTCCTGCAGGTTTTTATTACTTTGCACTTCATGGTTAAATAATAATAGTTACCTACTGACAAGGGACAAACCACCCACCAAGGTTAATTCTTAAATATCTTTTATTTAAATCACTTACCAGTGACTTTTCTTTTTCTAGACAGTGAGTCCACTGTATGTGGAGATTTTCCATTGTAGGTTTTGGATTTAATTTAGTTGTGCCCTAAATGTGTGTGGTTGTTGATATTTATCAAAGTAAGCCAATTTATGATGAATTTATCCACTTGGGTCTTTTTTCACAAACTTCTGGAACTACCTTATTTCTGGTTTTTAAAGGTATATTATGTATTTTCCAGTCACATAATGCCATTTAAAAAAAATGCTGTATCAAACATTGCTTAAAAGTGATTTGACTATGTAATTTGATGCCTTAAAATGCCTTCTGTCTCTTTAAGAAGCTCATCCTCTTTCCAACACTTTGCTTTCACCACTTCATCATAACAATGTTTCTTATTACGCCGTTGAGAACCTGTCTTAGAAACATTGAACTGGGCTGCCCAGGACTGTCTATTGCTTGAAAAATCAGTTACCTTAACGAGAAATATTATAATGTTTTGATGTCACAAGATCTTCTACAATAGTTACACCTCTATTGTATACTTAGTAAAAGGTAAAATGGACTTAAGCAGGATTTAGCAAACAGGTAATGAAGGAGGAAGTGATCTGTAATTGAAAATCGACAAAAATCACGATGTGGTAAACTTTCTGAATAACAAAGTCTTAAATTTAACCCGCTGAAACTTTTAGATACTTCCATATGCTTGTCTTGACTTTGTAAACCTTTCTCTGACTCAGGAAATACAGATACAGTTTTCAACAAACTGGCACTTTTCTATTATAATGTTTTTTTTTTCTAAATGCCAAGCAGTTGTTGAAGTCCTAGTCTAATTTAGTCATGTTCAAGCAATGTTTTGAAATGAAATCTTGATAATTAGGTTTCAGTGAAGTTTGCAAAGAGACATTAACAATAAAGTTTTTCTCCTGCTTCATAAACATCACAAACTTCGTTGAGTTGATTAGCTGTGGTCTCCCAGACGGTGACATATATCTGAGCAAAATGCATAGAGGAGGTCACATGAGAGCAACAAACTTGGATCTGCAGCAGCCAGTTCACTCTTATGAATTAGTATGGAAAAACCAGACTCATTAGATCAGCAAAATTGCCCGCTTGCCTCAAAGTTTTGTTATTTTTAACAACTTCTCTAAACTATTTCCACCTACCAGACTTGTTGACAAACTCATATGGGGAATCTATGTTGCTGTGTTGTTGATATTAAGCCGCCATCAGGAGTTGAAATTTAGTCTGGTAATCTAAAAAAAAAAAAAAAAATAGATTAGGACCCAAATTTGTTACCAAGTAATTACATCCTTGATAAACCTGCATAACTATGTGTTTTCTTTTTTTTTTTTTTTTTTTCATCAGTGAAGTTTTGATGGTCCTAATAGTCTTATTTATTTGGACATAGATCTGCATCTTTTGCTAGTAAACTAACATTTCATAAAAAGGTGAGATACATGATGACTTATTTTTCTTCAACACTGAGCTCCAGGCCAAAACTTCTTAGATCATTAAGAGCCTTCCTTTTTTCTTTGGTTGACCAGAAACAAAGTTTTTTATATTTGTTTCTCAGTTTTGTTCTCTTTAGTTCTTTTTTTTATCTCTTCATTTTGACGTGTAATGTTCTCATCTTGCCACATACAGATGAAAGGGTTGCTCTCTCCTCATGTATCACCATTACCAGATTTCTTTACTCTGACATTCAGACTATTGTAACTTTCGTCATCCCAAAGTTATGCGACTTTCTAACAGAGGGCAGTAATGCTGAGGGCAACGGCTCACTCTATTTTTAGGAGCATAAAGATTTGGTTTCCACTCCAGATGAAAACCATAGGGCTGTATATTGTTGCTGGTGCCTCGGGGACACGTGCAGATGCAGAGTCGCAGACACAGACACCAATCCCTGGCTGTGTTGGGGAATGGGGAGCTGCTGCAGGTCGGGGAGATGAACAAGCTGCTAT
Organism: Xiphophorus couchianus; assembly: GCF_001444195.1. Classification (NCBI taxonomy): domain Eukaryota; kingdom Metazoa; phylum Chordata; class Actinopteri; order Cyprinodontiformes; family Poeciliidae; genus Xiphophorus; species Xiphophorus couchianus. The sequence continues at coordinate 11,440,490 of NC_040247.1, forward strand.
TGATCCTGAAAATGGAGATAGGCAGAGTGGAAGAAAGTTTTTAAAAAAAAGGGTGAACAGGAGATGTTATCTTTTTGAACAAACCGAATGAAAACATCTCTCGCCCACTCAAAGTTGAACCCATTGCTCTGTTGTGGTAATGATGCATTGTTTGATCATATTTTGGTTTCAACATTTTCTGAGATCTTATTACATGTTAATTCCATCTAGGGCTGCACAATGTATCAACTTTTTATCACTGCTGTGATTTGCAATACTGCAATTACAAAGGAATGCAAAGATGCAATATTTAAAGTATTGATTTCTATGTAAGCCTGTGATATAGACAATCAGTATCTCAATAATGTATTTGTTATTTAATGCAACTTAGTTGTAAATTTCGGTAATGTTTCTGTTTTAAAAGTTACTTTTTCAGCTAAATATAGAAACTGAAAATGTCACTATAAAGTCCTCTTAGAGATTACTGGAAGGTACACAAGACTAAATTGTTTGTACATTTTTACCCAGATAATCTATAATGTATTTATTCAAACCAATGAATTTCTTGCACCAGCTTGATGGGGCACTTTTAATTACTATTTCCAGCTACAATTATAAACCATCAGCTAGTGTTGCTGTTTTCTCTTTTAAAGAGATTAAAATATTTCAACTCTTAACCTAATCTTGTTTATGTAATTTATAAAAACAGATTTGAGGCTATAGAAATGGGACATTTCATGGTGATGAACTCTTCTTCTGCACTGTTATTTTTGACAGAAATTTAGAATACAGAGGCCAGATCACACATTCACTGAAAGACATGTCTCAAGTTACATAATGACATATTAATGCCCTCTGGTTGTGGAAACAAAACAAATTCCTGACTAACTTTGTGAAACCAGTTGGGAACCAGCTCTAACATCTGCTACTGGAATTGGTTTAGTGGAAAACCCCTATATATATATTTTTTTTCCTGAAACCTACCTATAAATGAGTGCAATCATTATGGAAACCTGGTGCGACATCTCTAAAGACCAGAGAAACAAAATGACGTAAATTAAATAGCATGGGATTTGATGCAAAGCCATTAACGTTGTGAAAAGGCGAGGATTACTACACTACGCCGTGGCTAAATATTTAGTCATGAAACAAGAGTTTTGTTGTGTTTCTCCCCACTCGGCTGCTTGGTAATTGCATAGGAAGTGACTCATCTTTGCCGCTTTCCAGAAATGAGGAATGTCTAAATTACTCTCGCTGGCGCAGGAAATAACATATTGAAGATTTTCAGGTCAAGACATGCTGACATACTTGGATGTTTCTGTTGCCCCAAACCTGAACATCTTCATTTGTCTGGTTAAATTTACCACTGTGTTCACCAAAAGGCAACATTTGCTCAGAAAATAAGTTACTGGAGGTCAAAAATGGAAAAGGGATGATTGACACATGTTTCTTAGAGAGAGTTAAGCTAACTGTATCACCTTTTTACTACGTTTTTATTAAATCCACACTCTAGCCAGTTTGTGTGATACACCAGTTCATTTGGCTGTTATCAGAAATAGCTCAGCCAAACAAATGACAGCATCTCAGGTTGATGGTGAAGACAGTTTACTGAAATACAGTGGACAAAAATGTCTTGTTGAGTTTAGAGAACAATAGAGTGACTTGTTTGAGATGATACCAAGGCAGCAGATCTCAAATGACCTCTTCTTACTACTCAAGTATGCTGAATCCTCTCATAATGCAAAACATTCAAACTGCAGTGTCTGAACTTTGCATAAACTAAACAAAAGCATCCATCCGTAGTGAGACTGAATTGACATGACGCCAAGATACGATCTCAGACAACTCTCCAGCAACTGGAGATTTGTCTGCATATCATAAAATCATGTTCTGATTATATTAATTTGTACTGAGAAGCATCCCTCCCCTACGACTCTCCCAATCAGCTCCTCCAGATTAGCGACAATAGCAAGTAGCAAACACCTGATGGAACGATGCATTTGCTTAGATTATCATATGAACTATTACTCTTAGAGACAGAGGGCCAATTTCAAGGCATCAAATTGAGACGTCAAAATTTTTTTAAGTCATGTTTGATATGTACAGCATTTTTATAACAACTGAAGGCAAGATAGCTATTTAATTGAGCTACAAAATGGCATTACGTGCCTGGAAAATACATAATACTGCCACTTTATGGCTTTTAAAAACTGAAAAATATAAGTAAATGTTGAAAGGACTTAAAACCAGGACTCTGTTTCACTAGATACTGTCTTCTCTGGAAGTAGGTCCTGGTGGCTCCTTTGATAAACAGGTTCAGATAGCCCTGTGCTGAAATACAGAAGCACAAACACACAACAAATGCTGTCAGTGTTGGATGATGCTCAGAGGAAAAGTATGTTTTACTGTGATCTCACTACCCACACATGTCGGCCCTGGATCGGAAAGCGACTTTCTTGTGTCGTCTGTGTGCAAAACAAGACGAGCTGCATACCGACAACAGAGACTCTTGCATTGCCATCTCAAGCAGCAGATTAAAAAAACAAAAACAAAAAAACACACAAAACAGCTGGATCATCTAGCAGGCAGAATCTCTGTGTCGAACATGTGTCTGCATTACCATTATAAAGTCAGTACCCTCACTCTGATTCTGTGCGGCCGCTCTCTAACATCCATCTGTACCCTCTCTGGTCCCCGTCTTTCTCCACCCAGACGGTTTCGATCCTCGAGCAGCGGCTGACACTGACGGAGGACAAGCTCAAGGAGTGTTTGGAGAACCAGATGGAGATTGGACTGCATCTCCAAAATCGAGATGAAGGAAGAAGGTGGCCAAATCAACACTGTTGATGATTACAAAAAAAAAAAACAAAAAAAAAAGACTTAAGCGAATGCTGCAAAGGCAGCGTAAAAAAAATACCGGCGTACAATTGCAGTCAAACAAGCTGCATAACCAAACAAATGCTTTCTGAGCTTTCCTGCTGATGCACAGGTTACTTCACACACAGATATCAGAGGTGAAAGAGTTGATTAGAGAAGTTCCCCTACAGCAGTGCTGAGTGTGCAGGCTGTTTTCTGCTGACAAAGGCCTTATCCCCATCTATACATGCATATAATGTGTGTGTGTGTGTGTGTGTGTGTGTGTGCGCAGAACGACTGCCTGTAGTCAACCTTTATGATTCTCTTTAGCGTTTGCATTTCAATTTGCCAAGCAAAGACTGAGACTAAATGCTCAAACTTCAGTTGCAACATGCATGCGTAGAAAGAATTAAGCCCTTATGGCAACTTAGTAAATAATTAAACGTAGCAACAATTAAAGAGACAATGCAGTGCCTTTCATTTGTCTGATAATGGTTTAGATTTTCCTTACCGTAGTAAAGGAAAAAAAACAAACCAACAATTACAAGATATTAGAGGCCTTGATGTATTTTTGGGAAGCTCCTTTAAACTTTTGTTTACATTTTAATTTTCTTAGTTTTGGGCTTAAGCATTACAGGGTCTGGAAAAATCCTGGCGAAACTAAAGAATTTGTTTATTTTCTGTTGAGAATTGTTGACGGCCAGAAATTTTTTTAATTGCTTTATAGTTTTTCTTCAGAAAATCTAATTTTATTTTATTTTTGGTCTTTCTGTGCCTCAACCATTTATTCTCTGAAGTAATTGTTTTTGTTTCCTCTCCCTAAATAAATGTTTTACATTCTCAACCTTAATTAGGAGGTACTGGGTCTTATTTCGTAACAGTGAGGGCTGTTTGTGTGCCGAGTCAAAGAAAATGTGTCTTCTGAACCAGATTAATGAAGTCATGGGTTACTTTTTACTGCTGCGGTCCTCTGAGCTGCAATAGTTACCGGACGGAGGTTGACTTTCCTGCTTTAATTGTCCCTAGAAGAGATGTTAAGCTCATGAGCTGTGAGCTGTGTCATCAGGTGATCCTAGCAAGTAATTTCCAACCCTTGCTTTGCCAGAATCTGTCGAATTATATTTTGCAAAGAACAAAAAGACACTACAGGTGTGTTTGAATCCATAAATCCATATGTTTTAGACCCAGAACAGTGATTTCATTAGTAGAAGCTTCAAATGAGCCAAAGCTACAGTTTTGGTCACGAAGTAAAAGTGTTGTCTGAGTTGATCTTGAAAAATCCATCTTATTTTCATTTATTTCTTATTTTTTCAAGAGGTAATAATGTGCAGTTGGTTGGTGAGTCAGGATGAGTGGAAGGGAGGCGGGTGGGGTATCAGATGTGAGAGAACGACATGAAGAAAATATTAACAACTGTTCCTTTAAGACTCGACGCTGCCTCTGCACTGATGGAAAAAGAAGAAAATAAAACCGGAATTCTGGAGCTGTGCTGCCGGGCCCACTCTCTTCCTTCCTGTCTGGGGCCCGCGGACTCACACACACACACACACACACAAAATGCTCTCTAGCCAGAGAAAACAGCTCCCTTTGCTATGGGCCTCAACCAGACAGCCTGCCAGGAGCTCCGGCTGAAGGGGGCTGAAAGAGAAAGCTCAATAACGGGGGTGTGCGTGTGTTTGTGTGTGTGTGTGTGTTTGAGTTCTCTCATATGGATGCCTCTACGAGGACCAGGATTCAGTTTAGTTCATGAGAGACAGGAGAATATGGGTTAAATGAAAAACGTCTTTCAAAGGTCGAGTTATTTTAGATTTTGGGACAAACTTTTCTGATTTCTCCTCCTAAAATTTTAGTTGATATTAGTTTTATCGGCTGACAGTTCTACTTAAGCCCCCAATAATTTGCGTGAGTTTCTAAGTATTGATTCTTGTTCATTTTAAGCTGTAATGTCATACATTTTTCCATAATTAAAGCCAAATTGTCGCTCATTAACATCAACTCTGTGTCTTATTCATCTACCAACATGCTTCCTTCTAAGATTTTAAATCATATTTCTTAGTTTTGTGCTAGTGCTATAAAGAATTTGGGATAATATTTAGTTTTTTAATATTTATGTCTCTACAAGATGCATTGTGTCATGTAGCTTTCTCACAAGTACCAATGTAGCGGCTTGGTTGTGTCTGTGGGTGAGAGGAAAAAAAATTGTGGGGAAGGCTGCTGCTTTATGTAGCCCATGTGTGGCCACATGCGGGCGTGTGTGTGTGTGTGTGTGTAGGAGGGGGTTGGTTATCCTATGAGGAGAACATCTGGATATATTTTCACTGGTGTGCTGTAGCTGAAGCTGCTTTTGGCCTCCTTGTGTGTGTGTTTTAGTGCTTTTCTAGTTCAGTGTGTCAGGTCTTTGCACTCTTTTTCTCCTTTTTATTGTTCTTCCTCAAACATTTTGTTATACTCTTATGCAATAGAGATAACACCCAGACCACTGCTGGATGATTTATCAACAACCTATCCACGTTATTCAGCCAGGGTGTATTCTTAGACTCACAAGTTAAACCGGCTTTGGTCTTGTACTTTGAACTGGCTAAAACACTGAAGTGTACATTTTGTAATCATTGTTAATAACAGAAAGGGAAGTTGTGGTTAAATCGATGTATGAAATAAGTGTTTCATGCTCTCTGTCTTCTGACTAATTTTGGAAGAACGGAAGTGGAATGACGAAAAACAGCCCAGAATTGAAAGCAACATTTTTACAAGTTTAAAGACATTTTTTTCTCCAGTACTTCAAATATTGAGTAAAAATATTTACTCACTAATGTTTTATCTGATACATGTACAGTAACACTGATACATGTGTGTATCAGAATGATCCAGCTGTATACATGTATCAGATAAAACATCAATTGCATTTTGAGACACACCACTTAGTGGGGATAATGTTGAATATAACATTTAGAAAATAGTTCAAGCTGTCTCTTTCTAAAAGTATAAGATAATTGTTTTCTTAGTAGCTAATACTGAATGACCGTTTCCTTTTAGTTTTGTAAATGGACAATGATGTGCCTTGCGCTTTAACCTTTATGACATTTTGTTCCATTACAACAACAAACTTTAAAACGTTTGTGGGGATTTGAGGTCAAACTCTAACAAGACAAATAAGACATATCTGTGAAGTGAAATCCCAGTTTTATTTCTTCTGATAAAATCTAGTGTGGCATGTGTTTGTGTTCAGATAACTTCCCTAAATAAAATCCAATGTCACAGAATTATTCAAAGAGTTTCCTGTGATAATTTTTTTTCTGAGATCGGTGAAGTGAAGGTGTCAGAGGTTATTAGAGAAAGAGGAGCAACATGAAGACCAGCGGCCTTCAATTTTAAAACTGGGTTATGTTTCCTTCCTATTATGATTAGTACTAAACGTAACATTTAGACAGATGTTCTCAAATCTCATGGGTTAGGGTTAGGGTTAGGGTCCCTTCAATGTCTGTTGTTTGATTTTAAAGCAGAACATTGAGGAAGATATTTAAAGAATAGTTTGTTCATGATTTCTTGGTCCTAAAACTGTTTCTTTCTTTTAGGATTATGCTAATTTTCATAAATGTCAAAATAGTTTCACCTCTTTATGAACTAAACAGATAAGAAATATTATTAATGGTGTTTTTTTTTTTGAGAGGTTAAACATTTAATCCCTTCTTTCCCTCTGACATCTCTCCAGTATCACATTTCCTTGTGGGTGTTTACTCTTGGATCAGTTTAAAAGTTTGAGGGTTTTCGATCAACTTTGTGCAGTCTCACTAATGTCTTGTAGTAAATACTAATCCCCTCTGTGCAGTGTTTGCCCTACACATTAACTTGTCTTCCAGTTACACAAGATCAACATCTTGAAAAGACATGAAAGCGAAGCAGCTGTGTTACTGGTTCATAGTAACTTACAGAAACTGGAGCCTTTGTCCTTCTGTGATCAAACCTCCCCTTATCCTCGTCTCTTTCTCCACCCCTTTTCCTTCTTGCTTTTACTACCCCCATGCTTCTCCTACGTTCCCCTTCTGAAACCGGGCCCTGCTTAAAAGCTGAGGTTTGGCGCTCTGCTCTTCAAGCCCACGCTGCAGCTTCTGATTCAAAACCATCTTTTAAGTCCAGCCCTAAAGGGGAAGGGATCTTTTTTTTTTATTCTGCCTCATCTGTCCTGCTACTAGAGCCACAGTTTCTAGCTACAATCGTAATAATAAGTAGTATCATAAATGCTCTAAGGTTACGTATTGCCACTGCCAAAGTCACAAACACAAAACTAGGTTACACACACTTGAAGGTGTGTAAAGGTGTGCTAAGTGTTTAAAATAATGACCTGCTTCACAGCGACCAAGCCCATAAAGCAAACCTGGTGATAAGTCAGAAAGCACCAGCCCCCCTCTTAAAGCCTTGCCTCACCCAAACCTCACCTGGATCTCTAAACTTCCGACACACACCCATAATTTAAGACGACCAACAATGAACCGTGTCTGCAAAGTTCACTGGTTTTTATGCCGTGTGCACAATGAGCTCACTGTCTTATATAAACACAAATCTAACATTATGACTCTGGACATTAAGGTTTTAGATACAAGAAAGTCGTAAATTCAAAGCCCACTCCAAGGTCAGCCTTAATACAAGATAGAAGTTCACAGATTAACTAGATAAAAGGAAAAGTTTATTACTAATTTTCAGAGTCAGGGAGAGTATAATGTTACGTGTTTCCAGGTAGAATGTTTTTCTAAAACCATACTCTGTTGATTTATTTTTATTGTCAGAAAATTATTAATCTTTTTGGTTTACACAAGTTGATATTTAAAAAGAATATACAGTAATAATCTGAACATTTGCTGAGGGAACACAGCAGCATGCAGAAACCTGAGGAGGAGCTTGATGACTTTAATGTCAAAGATTTTTTATACATTTTAAAAGTGTCAATAAAATAAGATACATTTCTTTTTAAATATCTTTTTCTTTTATTACGTTCTTTAAAAGAAACTTTAATAAGAATCATCTATCATCTTTACTCGCTTAGCCTTGCAGAGTCAGAGAGGGCAGGCGTGTGTGAATAAAAATATTTTTAAATCTAAATCTGTCAGCATATGAATAATGTTGGGCTTCTCTGTATGTTTTTCTGTGCTACAAAATAATTTCAGGTCAGTCTCTGAAAATAGATTCCTGTTGGAATGATCTCTCCATCATTATTGAAAAGGCCTAAACGATGGCAGATGTCACCCACTATAAATAATAACCAGAGGTGGGTAATACTCAAAAATAGTATTACTTTAACATATCTTTACTCAAGTGAAATTAAAAATTAGCCTTCCAAGTGAGGTAAAAATATAATATATAAATTATGGAGTAACATAAAAACCTAAACATCTCAACTTCCTTACTTTGTCTCTGCATTCTGTGCTTCTCATCCGATAAAGGAAGCTCATTTCTCTGATTTTATCTGAAATCTTGTTCTTTCAATTGTGACACATCTCTTGTTAACATAGATAGGATTCAGATCATGAACTCTACTGTAAATAGAGAGGTTCACATTTTGGCTCGACTCTTTCTTTATGAGACCTGAGCACCTGCAGTACTGAGGATGAGACCCCAATCTATCAATCCATTTCCTGATTTCCTGACAACACTCATGAATAAAAGCAAAACCCAAGATAACAGAGACCAGTCCACTTTTTTCTTTCGATTACCTTTAAAAACTTGAATAAGTAGAAACACGTGTGCAGAAAAACGTCAAGACATTCAAGTCAAACACTGAAGCACAAAATTTAAATGTTTTTCATGTCTGTTTTAATGTTTTATTTTATAGCTGTGTTGTGTTACAGTTTCATAAATGACGTGAATACATAAAAAACAGCGCACCAGAAAAAAAAAAACCCATTAAACATTTGCAAGTTGTTTATTGTTCTTGGACGTATTGATCACTTATTGACACCGGTTATAAACATCCAGCTCACAACAGCAGCCATGCAGCCCAAATAAACATGTCCATCACCCAGAGCAGGACTCTGCACGGCTTCTTTTTCAGCTTCCTTTCACTCCAAATTTTCACATCTTCCTCATCTCTGTTGTCTGGCTGTATTTAAATTTAGATGAAATCAAACTGAAAGTTATAGAAAACCCTTCTTCTTATTTGTTTTCAGCAGTAATGTGTCGATGGGCTGTTCCACCACATTTCTTGGTTGAGCTGAGCTTAGGCATCGGGAAGAAAAGTGAAAGAGACGGAGGTAGAACAACTTGTTAAAGTGTGATTTGGCCACCTTTGACCATCTGTCTTTATGGTCCTGACTTTGAGCTTTCACTGTTATATAATGGGGTGAGGTTTGCAGTTTATGTGCGAGAGTATGAAAGAGAGAAAGATGGGGAGGTGAATACTGAGTTAACATACGATGAGTCACCTCAGTGGGTTTACAACCCTGCCTATGTAGGTACAGTGTGTTTGTTCTGCGTGGGGATTAGATACACTAGGCAGGGTTATGGTTTCTTTATACAAAAGACTTAAATGCCCAGTGAAGAGAGTCGTTGTGTTTGTCGTGTTGGTGCTGTGATTGATTAATTACTCTTGCAAGCTGTGAACAAATACTTTAAATGTGTTTTTTGTAGATAATCCAATCTGAGAGCAGCAGAGGGATTTTTAGGGCATGTTTGGTGAGTCATTTTTATGGTGGATTTCCTCGGTTAATGTTTCTGTTGACAGATTGGTTCATACACCTCATTCAAACCCAGCTTAAGACCTGTGCTGTTCTTGGCCAATATATTTTATTTCACTGTTGCTGCTCTTTATTTTGATCTCTAATTTTCTGTAATATCTTTACGGTTAGAATCTAATAGGGGTGTACGTTTTTTACTGTGTAAAGTTTGGGCTTTTACCACAATAATATGGATTTTAAATTATGTAAAATAGACTTTTTTAAGTATTTATATCATGTTCTGTTGAGAGGACCAGATCAGAGCTGACCTTTCCTCGATCCAGGGCTTGTACAAGTCAAGGTTCAAGAAAAGGGCAGCTAAAATCAGTGCAGACCCCACACATCCTGGACACAAACTGTTTAGGCTTTTACCTTCAGGTCAGCACTACAGAGACAGTTTGTTCCCCCAGACTTTCTTTCTGACAAACACAATAAACACGTTACAGCCAGAGCAGTCAGCTAGTCTCCTGTGAAACTAAATATTTGTACAACCTCAAATTACCTTCTTTTTTTTCTTTATCTTTATTTATAAAACAAATGGATGTAAATACACATGCATGTACATATTGTTCCTTTTCTTCTTAATTTTATTTATTTAAGAAATATATATATATATATACTAGAAGCATCTTTAACTTACTTACCGGTAATTTAAATAAAATATGTTATTGGATACTGCAGTATATTTAGTTTTTTCAATATTAGGTAGAAATAATGCATTTTGATAAATGTTTAAACATTGGGAAAGTGAGATATAATTAAAAGAACATAGAAATATATATTTTAAGCTTTTCAGGACACAAAAATGATAGAAATGTATTTTAAAAGAATGAATCAAATATGTAGTTTTAGCACAGGAAAAATATATTTGTTTTAAATTTAAGGTAACTTGATTTCACTAGTCACTAGATTGCATCTTCTGTTAAAGGTTTAGCTGTGATATTTTTTTAATTATTATTCTGGTGTCAGTGGTTGTTTATGTCCGATTTATTAAAAGTTTTAAATTCAAGAGCAGATATGTTTCTAAGGCTGTTTTATGTGTTGACAACATGATGTTTGAGGGTAAAGGAAACAGAGGAGGAAATGCCAGCGTTTGTGTGGGAGACGGGCGGCCCCTCGTTCTGTCACTAAGGTGAGTGGGTTTAAACCACAGTCTGCTGCTTTAAAGAGACCACAGACCAAAAGGAAATCTGGTCTGCAGAGATGGTTAGAAGGAAGATTCATTATTTGATTAACTGCATTGATTTATACAGGATAAAGTACGGCAAATCCTGTGAAACGAGGATGAATTACAGCTACATCTGCTGTTTTAATGAACAGGTACTTTTTATGTTGAGGACATAAAACTTAAATCCCTCTGGGCTGTCATGCTGACTTCCCTGAACTCTGACTGTAATTTTCCAGAGATTAGAGCTGATTATGTGCTTTAGAAATCGTCTGTTTAATATTGTTCAAGAGTGAAAAACTCCAGATGGACCAAAAAAAATATGACTAGCTGTACAGACAGTACAATGTTTCCTTTTATTGACATTTATTAAAACAGAAAATACAAGTTTTATACATTGCACATGTGTTTCTGCTTTAAGAAATAGTGTCAGGTGTAACAACCTGAGTGATCTTTCAGGGGGTCTACCCCACCAAAGCAAATTAAGTGTGAGAGACCGATGGTGAGACATCAATTAAAAACATGTGTGCTGTGAAAGCTAAACTTGTCTGAGGCAGAACAAGAAAATCAAAGAACCTCAACATTAAGAATAACAAAAAAATGTCACTGTTTGCTGTAATTAATAAACTGATTCATGCGACAGATATATCCACATTTTTGGATTATTTAAGATCACCTGATGTTTATGGATTTAAAATCTAATCAGAGGTGAGAAAATCTGGTCATCAATGTAAAGGTCAGGGCTTTCTTAAACACCTCATGTTAGTGAAAAAAAAAACTTTTATTTGAATGAAATTACCTGATACTACTGATACAGTATCAAAACATGTTTTTGATTACATTTAATTCAGTTTATGAAGCATTAGTTCACAGTAAATATTGGTTTAAGGCACTGAACAAACCAAAAAGACAAATTAATTAACGTCAAACAAAATCCAATCGGGTCAGTTCTAATCAATCCAGTTAAATTAATTAATGATTCAATTATTTATTGCAATGTAAATATAAATATTTAACAGTTGAATCTGATTGTAATGCAATATCGTAAGTTTTAGTTTGAGTTTTCAAAGCCAGTTTGCTTAAAGTTATTTCTTTAACTTTAGGTAAAGTTGAAGAATATATGATAGATAGATAGATAGATAGATAGATAGATCATACTTAAATTATTGTATTTAAACCATAAGTGAAATAATCTGCCAGTGGATTATTTCACCATATGGTTGGTTGGGCTAGTAAATTATTTTGTATACATATTAAGGATATTATATCTTGCTGAAAAGCTAATGGTAAATTTGATTTCTCTTATTTCAAGCGAACCAAGATATTTGAACTAGAAACTAGACAAAAACACTTGGTTAGATAGAGTTTTGCAGTGTAAGCAGTTAGATACTAATGTTCAGCTGAAGTAAAAAGTATTATTGCAAACCAAACTTTATTTATGAACTAGCTATAAGTACACAAAAGTGCTTAAAGGAACGACTGCTTGTGTTCATGTTTAGAAGAACACGTATGAATACTGTCACCCACTGGGTTGTTGGCATTGCAAAACTCTGCTAAGCATTGCTTATTTTTCTCTAAATCAATGATGATAATTTGGTTAAGTAATGGAGTGAAGTTGTGGAAAAAAACAAAAACACGCACACTCTTCCTCAGAGAGCCTGTTATTGTCCATGAAGGGAGTGGAAACACAAGAGCCCTAAAGTTTAAGCATGTGTCCGAGTGTGTGTTTGTGTTTGTGTGTAAGTCACTGGAGAGGATAAAGAGCCATTGTCTGCAGCTGGTGCATCCCCCTACTCCTCCTCTGTGCAGCTGTGAGGAAATCAAACGCTCTTCTTTTCCTCCTCTCTGCCTCTGTCACAACCTGCTGATGCCTTATTAGGTCATCCATGGTGATGTGTAGTGATGGTTTGTTTAGAGTAGTAGGCAAACCGCCAAGCTGTTACATATGGAGGAATATCCTACATGGCGCCATCGTGACGCCCAGTAAGAATGTGAAATAATATATTTTTCATGAGTAGCGGTGATGAAGAGAACTGATGAGGAAGATTCTGGATTAAAGTAAAAAAAATTATAAACAATTGTTGAGATGGCGAATAAACACATTGCATTAAGAGTTTTTACTTAAAATGAACAGCATCACAGTGGCAGCTGAATCATTATTATGCTGCCTTGGATATATTTTATTCTCTCTTTTTTTTTTTTAGAAGATAATGTCCAGCTTTTGTAAGATTTGTCCTGCTAATTTTGATTCTTCTCTTCCAAGCCTTCCTGCTACAGGCGTTCATTAATTATTTAGGCCTATTATAGGAAGAGAGGCCACGTCATCTTCTTGTTTAGGAGAGCAGTCACTGTAAAACAGGGTCTTAATATCATTTTAATGAAAGACAAAAGTCATTAGATCTGTCTTATCAAATATTGGTGTGAGTAGCATTAATAAATCAGCATTCTCCTTGGGTATAAAATAGATCCTTACTTTAACTTTGAGATGTTCTGTGACAGGATGAATTAAAAGCTGAAAAGTATAAAGCAGATCAGCTTTTTTGTAACACACTCAGCCTTCCTGTTATCTGCTAGAAACACTCTTTCTTGCAGTCTGAATGAACCATAGATATTTCTTGGAATAGTTTCTTTTTAAATAGCCCCACATCTGTTTTCTCTGGCTTTATTTTTAATCCTTTTCTTCCCTCAGTCCCAGTTTTCACCTCGAAGAGTGTTGTAATTAACACAATATTATTGCTCTTACATACAATCAATACATTTATCAAAAAGAAAAATAAATTGAATTTGGAGTTTCCAGCTGGTCTTAAACATCGGCAGGATGTTTTTGTTTGCACAATTTAGTCCACCTGCTGAGACATATAGAACTAGAGTGTTTTTCTGATCATCACGCAGAATCTGAAGATACAACTCAAAAAGAGCAGAAAGCCATCATTTGATTATGTGATTTGTTCTGTGATTGTAGAGAATAAAAGCTGTCTCTCAGTGAGAAATGCTTCCAGTAATTTATTTAAGAGTGTAACATGTGGAGGTGTATGCAGTGGGTGGCCTGAGTGAGAGCGTTCAGAATACCAAAGAAAAACTGGTAATTGTGCTTTAGGAAGCACATTTTCACAAGGCACGTAGTTTAGTTTCTCTCTGTGAGATTGAAGAAGAAAACTAAACTCTTTATCGTTGTTTATATTCAGGATATATTCTACTCAAGGTTTTAAATTTGTGAAACTAAACACAAAGCATACAAGTATAGAAGTATTTTAGTTACTAAGCAAACATAAATTTAAATTTGAGGCCAGTGGCATGTTTTATTGAAGCTGAATTAGGAGCAAAACTGGACTTACAGATATAAAAGTTCACTTAAAGCATTTTCCCAGTGTTGAAGTAAAATATATAAAAAAAACAAGATTAACAATTACAGAAATCGGGGCCGGATTTACAAGAATGTGTTCCCCTGGGCTGGAAGCAGTTTTAGTGCCCTATCCACTAAACAAAAATTATTTTGCTAATGCAGATTAAAGTACATTAATATGTAGTCCTATACATAATTCGGTAGAAACTGGTGATACCAACTGATGATGGTAAGTTTAATAACTCCATGTTGTTCCCTCAAAACATTATAACAACTTCATAATTTTAAAATACTTGGGTATTTTTTATATTCAGAAATCCCCAAATATTATTACAACTCCCCTGATATGGGTTGGTGATTCTTATATCAAATACAATGTCAGCAAAACACACCAGAAAAATAATCTGTAGAGCCAAACAAAAAAAAAAAATCTTCAGCCATGGATTACTGCCTCTGCAAGCCCTTCTAAAGGCTAACCCAGACAGTATAGTAATAATAGTAATGTACAAGACTATATACATTACTATACATTATATTATGAAATAAAATCTTTAAAACAGTAATATCAGACTCATGATCCAAGGGATGTGCAACTGAGTCTGATTTTTTTTAATTATTACATAATGTGTATGATTGAACTTTAAAAATATGGACTATTTTTAATATCAGTGCAGAAAAATAGATGTGCAATAAGAGCAGAAATGTTGAGTAACAACAGAGTAGATGATTGTGTTAAAGCCAGTAGAGGCTGGTTGATGTTTTTAGGAGCAGTGATGGTTATAAAGTCTGACTGCTGCTGGGAGGAAGGATCTGCAATAAAGCTCCTTTGTGCATTTAGGACGCAGCAGTCTGTCACTGTTGGACGATTGCAAAAGATTGCGATAAAATATGTTGAAATTTTTAGCTGAAACATGACAAACTCTACAAGTGAGTTAGGTAATAGTGGAAGTAGACTTCATTTTAGTAAATTTTCAGTCCTCTTTTCCAGGATTCTGTTAATTTAAAACATTATATTAGCGTATCTATTTGAACTAGGACGATCAGAACCATGAATCGGATTATAATTTCTGAGTGTGTAATTCAGAGTTAGACTATGAATGGATGCTGGGTGGTTAAAGTCGCTTGAATGTGTGCACCTTTAAATTTCTCAGCTCCTCCCTCTTCTCAGTGACAAGCCCGCAGAGCTTCTTCTTTAATGCATCCAGAGGAAATGACAAACCAGAGGCGCTCTGTGGGTAGGCATGTCAAATATTAACACTGATCCTGGGCTTTAGCCTCAGCCGTTCAGCCTTAACTCACATGTGAATGCGCTAAGTGGACATCTGCGGTCCAGCTCGTTACTCTGCGGACGACCCGCGGGTGGGGAGGGGGGGCTGGAGTGGACTCGCTGAATGGACGTCGATGGACTGGACTGACATCCACTTCAGTCGGACCGAGCGAGGGAGCGAAAGAGAGCTCTGCATGTTCAAGTTTCCTGCTCCAAACAGAGCGGCATCGCGGTGTGCGTGTTGGATGCGTGTGGAAGTGCGTGTTGGGTGCGCAGCGCCCGCTGGAGCTGGAGCTGGAGCTGGAGCGGCGGCGGCGGCTGTGCTGAAGGTGGAGCGAAGTTTAACGCCGTGATTTTCTCTTTGTTTGTTTGTTTATTTTTCGCTCGATTCCCTCCGATTCTGTTGTGTCGCCATAATGTCCCGTAAGTGGACAGGTGGGCTAACGTTTCCCCGATGAAAACGGATCATCTGTGCAGAGGCTCAGTGATCGTGACTGTGATGATGATGTCGAGTAAGAGCGTGGAGTGGCTGCAGGACGAGCTGGAGTCCGGGGCCGGCGCGCTGCTGCTGCTGGACTGCAGACCCCATGAGCTGTACGAGTCGTCGCACATCGAGTCTGCCATCAACCTGGCCATCCCGGGCCTCATGCTGCGGAGGCTGAAGAAGGGAAACCTCCCCATCCGCTCCATCATCCCCAACAACGAGGACAAGGAGAAATTCGTCAAGCGGTGCAAGACGGACGTGGTTCTCCTGTACGACGAGGCGACGTCGGAGCGACACGAGTCCGGGCTGGGGAGCTCCGTGATGGGGCTGCTGCTGCAGAAGCTGCGGGACGACGGCTGCAAGGCTTTCTATCTGGAGGGTAAGAGGTTTATTTACACTTATTCTGTCAGATTTGAGGTTATAACTTGTCACTTTAAACACACGTGGTACCAGTTAGTTCCTGAACAATCATATAACATTTGTTAGGTGTTAATCCGCAAATTAAAGCTGTAATTAACTAGAAATGAGTCTGACTTTATGGCTTCTTCTCTTGGTTATTAAATACAGCATAACAAACCTGACCCTTCAACTTGAACTGCCTTCAAACTTTGATCTTCCTCGCGCATTTTATTCCCCTAAAAATGCAAAAACTGAGTTTGTTCAGAAACTCTGCTACTCATGAATGCATGTTTGCGTATAAACACCGTGTGTTTAGTAGAAATAGCCCCGCCATGTTGTGCTCCTTCAGGAAAAGGCAACCTTTTTTTTTTTCATGAATGGAGAGAGGAACCAGGGCGCACGGCGTTCTTTAGAGAGATCCCCCCAGCTCTACATTAAAGAAAATGCAGCTTTTAAACCCGACGGGTGTAACAGAGTGGACCTGAGTGTATGTGAGCCGTGGATAATGGATGTGTTTGACGGGGAGTCACAAGCTTGGCTGCCATTCACAAAAAGTCCACTGAGCTGTGAAGTGTTGCTGCCGAGCCTGGCTGTCCTGATTCTCCGCAGCGCTCAGCTTTTCTCAATGAAGCGCGTCTGGCCGCCCTGTTTTCATGCTTATGTTCAAGAAAATGACATGTTGTTACCCTTTATCTGCCTGATCACTGTGAAAGGACAGACTGTTGTTTAAAGGAGATCGAGAAACACACCTGCTCTGTCAAGATATTTGATTCGGATTCACCTGCACACCCATATCTATGATTTGCTACACAAACTTGAAAAATATAGAAATTTCTTTCCTTATTCCTGGCTCGATGGATATGAGGAAAGATAAGTTTATATTTAAATGATATCCTGTATTACAACCTGGATGTTTGTCAAAGAAGACATGCTTTTCCAGGATTTTTCTCTATTTCTAACACACCAAATGTCCTTTAAATAATCTGTGCTTAGTATACATTATTACATCTTAAATCTGAAAGGTTTCTAAGTGTTATTGCTCCTCTGTTATCCAATCCAGTCAGGTACCACATCAAAAACTAACTTCATCATTGCATTGGTAAGAAGCTCAGAATGGTAAATATTTGTCCTCTATTTTATAAAGACTGGCAGACATTTTTTAATTATTATTCTTTCAGCCCATAAAAGTATTGAATTTGCTTTTATCCTTATGCAGGAATAAAAACAAAAGGAAAAATGTTTCTTTATTCCTTTCTTCTAAAAGTTTTAAAGATAAATACAAGGCTTTGTACACCGACCCACACTTGAGTGACATCGTTTGTCATGAGCTTGTCTTTCAGGTCTGATCTGCCATTTTCCATTTTGAGAAATGTATTTTCTTTTTGTTATATAATTTAGAAAAAAACATTGCATGTTCCTTGATAGTTGTAAAAACTCTCAAAAACAAAATGAAGGGATCTATGCGTCACATGTCCTTAACTGTTATGTGATTACTTTTCAATATACATGCTGCTAGTTGATGTGGTGGGAGTTGATTATCCTGATACATGAGTGAAATTTTAAGAAAGTAAGATTTTTTTTTTAGCATTTTATCAGCTTACAACTGGGTGTAGGGAAACTGGTTTATTCTGATCTCTGGCCAATTGATTGGTGCATCAGTCTAATTATTCTGAGCGACTGAGACAAATAAATGTTTAGTCATTAAAAGAAAACAGCAGATTCAGTGCTTTGGTCCTGAGGCCAAACACTGGACTGGTGTTTCTTTAACTGACTCCAAATAAAACAAAAAATAATTTAACATTTTTACAAACAACAGTTATTGTATTAAATATTGCAGACTATGTCGAAAGAAGCAGTGATTAGTGTTGGTTAATCCAGGTTCGATTTCTTGGGTTGTTTTACAGATTTTGAATCAGATCCAGGTTAGTGCCGCTTTTTCCACACTTCCAAATCAGAAGCTAACTTCAGTGTTGTGTTGTCTCATAGTTTATGAAGCATATAGATAATAAAATGTTTTGGAGTTTGATGCCAAGATTTTATGAGATCTGACAGAAAATTAGAAAAAATAAAATAAAAAAAACGTCTCATCGTCCACGGTAAAGTAATTAGTATTTATTTGTTTTTCAGCTTTCACAATGTAAAAGCAAAAACAACAGCGAAAAATTAAATCAAAGGAAAAACAAGATATCAAGATGGATATAAAAGAAAATAAACATAAGAAAAACGATAAAGGGTGCGCAGAGCACCAGCATTTCAGTAAATGTATTTAATTTCAATAATTAAAATCATAAAATGAAACTTATCACCCATAATATTTCAAAAATAAAACAATTTCATTAGTTTTTATTGGAAGTCCCAAACATGAATTTTTGATCTAGCAAAACAAGGAGTGTGAAGTTAGAGAAAATGGTAATTTAAATGAAGGGCTGCTGCATTTTTTATCTTTATTTGGCTGAGATTCATCTGAGCTTTAGTCTTGATTTGACAACAGCAGGTTGGAACAGATCAAGTTAAAATAGATAGATTTAGAGGATGTGAGGGCCAATAAGGTCAAAGGTTTTTATAAACAAAGAGGTCAAAGATTTCTTGAGGACTAGAAGTTGGCTTCATAGTTTTTAAAGTAAAAAGTGATCATCAAAAAGGATGCAACAGCAGAAGGAAATTAAAAATTTGGGCTGATAAATTTTATTTTCCTCTTCAAGCAGCTGTATCAAACTGAATGATTAGACTGCCTTTCATGGTAGATCAAGTATAACATTTTAAAATGATGTTTAAATTACATTTATTGTATTTTCTTAATCATCTTCAGGAGGATTCAACAAATTCCAGTCCGAGTATCCAGAACATTGTGAGACCAATCTGGACTGCTCGTGCCCCAGCAGCTCCCCGCCGACCTCGGTCCTGGGCCTGGGCGGACTCCGCATCAGCTCTGACTGTTCGGACGGAGAGTCCGACCGAGAGCCGAGCAGCGCCACGGAGTCGGAGGGCAGCCCGCTCCCCAACAACCAGCCCGCCTTCCCCGTCCAGATCCTGCCATACCTTTACCTGGGCTGTGCCAAAGACTCTGCAAACCTGGATGTGCTTAGCAAGTACAACATCAAGTACATCCTCAACGTCACGCCCAACCTGCCCAACATGTTCGAGCACGAGGGAGACTTCAAGTACAAACAGATCCCCATCTCTGATCACTGGAGCCAGAACCTCTCGCAGTTTTTCCCTGAGGCCATTTCATTTATTGGTAAGTGGAGGCAGCATGTCCAAAATAGAGAAAGGTTGAGTTAAAGTTGACCAGAGGAATTTCAACTTTTACACTTAAAATAGTTAATACTGACATGTGAAGTCGCTACCAACTCAAAACTTAAGATTGAAAGCGAGCTGTGAGTTTGTTTTTCAGCCTGTTTTGGTTTGACTCTGTCTGATTTAGAAGGCAGTTCTGATTTGCAGACTGTGAACTACATCAGAGTCTGAGCTCAGAGAGGAATAAAACCAGACATCTTTATTTATCTTTATTTCTCTCCATCTCTAATGTTACATCATGCCACTTTCAGGGGACTTTGAAAACAAAAGTCATATCTCTTTTTTAGGTGCTCATTTATGCCTTGCTGCAGAACAACCACTTATTATTCAGAGGAATTCAGAACTTTACTTCTTCAGAGGAAAAATGTGGTGCTAATGCTATATTTTTTAAGAATGCATTCATCTTCATTGTCCAAAATGAATCCACATAACCAAAAGTTTAAATGTTTCTCCCTGAAAAACATAAATAGAAGAAAAATGTAGCCACCATGGATTCTGAATTTAATACTCTCAGCTGAAGAATCTACTTTGTGGTCATTTAGTAAACTGTTAAAAGTATTGACTTGTGACAGTAAATTTACACATACATGGATTAATACCAACCACTTATTGACGAATTACAGACCATAGAAATGCACTTTGTTCTGCTAAACTGTCCTTGTGGTATTTTGCATAAAGTGTGTCTGAAAATCTTCAACAATCAAATCCAAAAAGTCAAAGTTTAGTGATGCAACTTCAGCTGCAAAGACAAGTGTTTTACTGCATCATATCTCACTTCATTTGGACCGCGTTAAATGGAATTATATTTTGAAGCGTCATAATTTAAAAAGGACAGAAAGTTGCTCTAATCTTTCTGCATTATTTGACTTTGTATCAATCGATCAAGCTGATTTGTTTAACCTATTTCAGCAACAAGGCAGTTCAAAGGGCATGTACAGTTTACTGTACATTTGAGGAAAAATATTCATTTTAAGTAAAGTGTACAACATTAGAAAAATATGTAATTGTAATATGTAAATAAGCGGCAAACTCTGGAAATTCAAGAAATTACTGAATTTTGCAATGGAACATCTTCAAGAAGCACAACTTTTCCTTTTTGTTTTTGTTCTTCAGGCTTAATAATCTCCAGTAAGTTTTGGATTACTTCTAAATAATAAGTTTATCTTTTTTACCTAAATATATTCTTTATAAGTTGTGGTGAGTGTAGAAAAAAAAAGAAAGTTTTGTTGTTTTTGTTATTAAATTACTTTCCATGAAAAGCTTTGTCATCCATGAGGTTGTAAATAAAACATTGATTCTTTGAGAACAGAGTCATAATCGTGACTTTTCCGCTCATCTGGTTCGGTTTTCTGCATTTCCCTTCATTTTCTTTGACTTTATTCTGAATGAATGAATTCCCTCTGCAGGCCAGGATTTTTATAGTAATAAATCTCCTTAGGTGGGAGTGAGTGTGACATACGCCTGACCAGGAGGTCATGGCAGATTTGGGTCATGCTGATGTTTGATGGAGCTGTCCGCCCAGCTGTAATGTGCAGAGATTACATCAGATCCTCCTGGTTGTAGTAGGGTAATTAAGGAGACACGGATGTGTCAACAATCTACTGCCGGAAAGCTGAAAATTCCTTGAAGAACTAAAACATGTTGTTAGATGTTTATGCAACGACGTAGGAAGAGAAAGGAGTTTGTTATTCTGGTAGTTAAGCATCTTGATAAACGGAGGATTTTGGCGTTGTTGTGGTTCCAAAGCAGCAGTAATGCAGCTCAGCTCTCAGATCAGTTCCAGGAGATTAACCACTGGTTATTTATTCCACTTCTGAGCCGTCTGGAGCTTGGATAGAGTCTCCTGACGATGATTTTTACACCCATCTCCCTACTCTTTTTTTTTTTTTTCGTCGTTGTGGAATGTGAGCATACATCACATATAAATTTAATTTGGCATCAGCGCGGCTGCCTCAGTTCGCGAGCCAACTGACCTCAATCCTCCAACAAGGGAAGCAGTCAGAGAGAGCGAGAAGAGGCTGAAAGAAAGGAAGGAAAGAAGCACTTAACTCTCGCTCTAATGGCCTCTGGATGTGAGTGCAAGGGCTCGAAACTGATAGGTGCATGGGTGCAGCCGCTTAATAATGTAGGACGCTTTTTTATTCACAGTTTGCTTCAGACAGAGAGGTGGAAGGGAACTTGTGTTCTACGGTGTCATTGAGAAAACCAGTTGTGAGCCGTATCATTTAGACGTAACATTTAAATAATAATTATTATGCAAATTTTAAAAATGACATATATTTTTGTTCTCAGTGTTTCCTCTAATGCATCGTAACAAAGATGTTTCTAATAAGGAGACGTAACAGTCGTACATTTACCCCAAAACTAAATATTTACCAAAAATCCACAAACTGCAGACAGAAAAACATTACAGTCAGTCTGTAGCAAAATGTATTTGATCTAATGAATGCTGGTAAAGAGGATGTTTTAAAGTAATAAAATAGTCATTTTAAAGTCAAAAGTCATCTATAAGATTGCCAAAATAAATTAGGAGTAGAATGGATAATAATGTTGTTTATATTTATGAATATTTGTCATTATTGATTGATAAATTAACTTTTTGGTTTATTTTAGCTCATTTTAGAACTACCTCCAGATTATTAAGTAATAAGCCTTATAGAAATGATTAATGTCGCAATCCAAAAATTATTAGCTTCCTGAAAGCTAATCTGAAAGCAGATTCTACAAATATTTTAATTTAACCACTTAAGCCTTCTTATACAATGTAAAAAAAATACATTAAAATATGTAAATAAATGTTTTTCTTATCAGAAAACAGCTTATTGTCTAAAATGCAAAAACAGCTTTATATGATTGTGCACTTGATCATTTGTCACATCTGCAGAAAAAAAAATGCTTCTAACATCAACATGTGAAAAAGTTCTGCCCTTTTGCTGGACTCATCATCAATACAGTGGAGGCCTAATCTGTTGGTTAACTGATTGATTGGATATCAAAAAGTGCTTAGTAGGAAATTTTTGTTTGCAGAATTTAAACCAAGTGAAGCTAAAACTTTTTCGAAGTGTTTATATTATTTGTACTTTTTTACTACTCTTAATATGTCATTTGAGTCAGCATACTCCAGTTAACAATTAATTAATCACTAAATTACTCGATGAATATTTTAATTATCGATTAATCATGATTCATTTGATTAATCGTTCCCGCCCTGAGTGTTTGCATTTTAATGTATCAAAGTAAATCTCGAGTTTCAAGGTAATCTTCTAATTTCTTTCTATTCTCCTTTATTCTCTCTCCCTCTCCAGACGAGGCTCGTTCCAAAAAGTGCGGCATCCTGGTCCACTGCTTGGCCGGGATCAGCCGTTCGGTCACCGTCACCGTGGCCTACCTGATGCAGAAGCTCAACCTGTCGCTCAACGACGCCTACGACTTTGTCAAGCGGAAAAAGTCCAACATTTCCCCCAACTTCAACTTCATGGGCCAGCTCCTGGACTTTGAGCGGACGCTGGGCCTCAACAGCCCCTGCGACAACCGCGCCACTTCCCCGCAGCACGACCAGCTCTTCTTCACCACCCCGACCAATCACAACGTGTTTCAGCTGGACACACTGGAGTCCACTTGAGAGTTTGACTTGAGACTGTCTCAACCCCCTCTCTTTTTTAGGAGGTAGGAGGTAACGAGCGGCTGCAGTGGGAGGAAAGCAGCCGGTTTTATTGAAAGTTTTCGCCTCCTGAGGCTCCTGCTCCGAGAGCCTGGCCACAGAGCTGCTCTGGAGCGACCGGAGGGGTCACTGAAGCCAAGTTTAAGAAGATGTGAGAGGAGTTTCTTTAACCCAGAGCAGTGGACTGTGGGTTTACATCTGAGCTGTCAAGGCTCGACTAAGTTGACTGAACGACCGCAGCAGAACTGACAGCTTAATACAAAGAAAGGAAAATGGAGGATCCACAGAGACGACGGCATTGGCACTGTCATGCTGAGCTTGTTGTCGTCTTGTGGAGAATCTGGGATTTACTTGCTCTACTAAATGTAGAGTTTTTTTAAAACCAAGGAATTTAACACACACACACACTTAAAAAAGTATGTAAGTTTGTACTGTATGTAACGTACAACGCAGAACATGTATGAGAAGTCCTTAACAAATTCAATATGTCTATATGCATTTTTGTATATTTTTATGTACATTTACGCACAGATCTGTATGTTTATATAATGATATACTCTTTATCTTTGTCCAAAAACAAAGTGATTCAATCTGAAAATGGCTTAAGAGATTGTAAAACTAAAGAAAGGGAAGAGTTGTTGGAGTTTGTTTTTTTTTCCCCCAGACTCGTTTTTAATTTTTTGTGACACAATGCAGTTTGCACAGTGGTGTAGCCGACATAGATGTGCTGGCACTTGATAAAGAGACATTCAGAGAAGAGGAAGAGCAGACAGAGGAGAGGCCAGTCCCAGGCTGCGACTAGTCCGGACAGCTGCGCAGTGCAGTGGGGAGGGAACGGGGACCTGGAGTCCCGGACTGAGGTCGGGGGTCTGGATGAAGGTTGGAAGTTGGCTTCCCTCCCCATAGCACTGCTCGCTCAGCTGCCGGTGAGGAGCCACGGGGTTGTGTCCACCAGCTTAGTCGTTTCAGCGAGAAACCAAACTCTTTTGAGCTTATTTCCGTTATTGCATCACAAGCTTGTTTTGCCAAAACTGGTCTCCGCCCGCTCAGACTCTCATGTTTTTCTTTGTGGAAACTTCCCTGAGAGCAAAAGGAGGAAGTGATTAACGGTTCAGAGCAACTTTTTTGGGCACCTTATCTGAGCGGTCTCTCTTTTGCCAAAAAGGACACCAGGAAGAGGGACAGCAGGGGCGTAATCTGGTGTTTGTGTTGTGGACTGGGACCGGCCTCAGAGACAGACTGCACTGACTGTCCCTTCACTGGATTAAGGGACAGCAAAGGAGAAGGTTCTTAGTAAGGATCACCCATTTCATTTAAGATAGTTTTAAGCCTTGGCTGTATCACCAGAGAGATATATTAATAGTGAAAAGGGAATTTATATATTACAGGTATTAAGCAAATGGATCTTATTTTGTATACCTGAGCATGCTGTGGTGCTGTGTGCTCTCTAACAGTCTTTGTAACAAAGGGTTGGATGTTACTTTAAAACGTGGGAGGACTTTTTGTTTTCAAAGCACAAATGGCTTTCTGGGACAACATGCACATCTGCTGCGGTTAGAGGAAGTGCTAAGGTTAAAAAAAAATAACAGAATTAAGAAAAATTTCCAACAAATGGCTCTATTCTGTTTGCAAATTATTTCCTTCATTCTTTTAGTAAATTTGGACGCAGGATAACATCTTAGCATACACTATGCCACTCAGCTGAAGGTTTTAATAATCTTATCTTAAGGTTTAGACCAAAAGAAATGAAATAAAGCAGCTATTTCTGCTCTAGCTTTTAATCTACCAAATGCCACACAGCTTTCCCTTTATTTGACCAAGGGAAAAAATAGTCTGTGTAATCATGGAGTCATTTGTAATCGCACGCAAAGCTGGAAGCCAAATAATCAGAGCTAAAACAAGGCAGTCGTCATATTTTAAAAGCTAAAAGTAGACAGGAAATGTTTGATTGACTAATACTTCCTTTATTTCTGGAGATGCACCAATCAAGTTTTTCTGACTTCTTTAAGGTCAAACATTAGTGCCAATTGTGACCAATGAAGATTTTCTTTCTTTCTTCCTTTCTTTCAGGAACTGAGATTAAAAAGAACATCTAGCTTCTCATATAAACTGTAACCAGCTTTCCAGTTCATCCCCACAGCATGATTCTGCCACCACCCGGTTTCACAAAATGCAAACGTTTTCATACCAAATAAGATATAATTAGATTAGATAAGATTGTAAAAACACAAAATTAAGTGATTTTTCCTGATTAATTTATAGTCTAGCGTACAGATTCTAAGTCTTATAAAACCACATGACCATTTAGAGTTGACATTTTCATTTTAGCTGTCTTGTAACTTCAAAACTTGCAACTGAATGCAACATTTAGAAAATGATAACAGGCCGTATTATGTGGACGCATTTAAAAAACAATAGTCTATTGGGCAAAATTCTTCAGTTTTTTCTTTTACTCTTTCCTTTCTTTCATCTGGGCTTTTATATTCCTTTGCGGAAAATGAATCACTACCAAAAATGAGGTTTCAAATTGATGAGCAGAGCCATTCAAAGGAAAATTTACCCTCTTCAACTCTGGCCTGACCAATTGGTGCATCTCTTTTCATTTAGCTGATGATTTAAAGCAATTTTTCAAAAAATAAAGTACAGGATGTTTAAATCCAAAGTGATTCTCTCGTAAATCAGGAACATTTTTCCATGAAGCCCAGCGTCTATCAGTAACTGATTGTTAAAGAGCAGATGTGGACGGCGTCTAAACAGAAACAAAGCTCCTGGGTCTCTGTGGGAAGCAGCATTTGGATCTCCTCGTTGGTTTAAAGCTGGCCTTATATAACCTTTCTAACGCTGACTGTTCAATACTCTTGTAATCGCACTTATTAAAAAATATTTCTCTGTTTTTTTTTGGTATTTTTAAATAGGAATACGGTAATAGCAGAGAGGCACGCTGCCTTCTTACCGTAACGGGTCACACGAGGTCCTCTTTGTTACTCTGCAGTATATCAGAACACCTTGTTTTGCAGAATTTTGTACATCTAAGACCTCAACGTTTTTAAATTCCTCTCCTTTTGTACGATATCTGCTCTGTGTAACTGTTCAGGATCCTTCGGGGTCATGAGCTTTTGGACTGAAGCACCATTTCACCTGGTGCAAATGTGTCCATCATCAGAGGCCATTGCAAACACACACACACAACCCTCCACACGCCTACACACCCAAAGCTTTACACAGCCAGAGCTGTGCTTCAGCATGCCAGTATTTGTCTCAACACCCAGCTTAAATAATTACAAATGTTTTCTTTTTCCTCATATTTTGATATAATATGCTATTCCTGTGGCCTTTCAATATTAATATACTGTATAATCTCAGTATATGTATACATTTTGAATTTATATGCAAAGTTGATCTCATATTACGAAAACAATACGATCGAGGTTCCTTGTTTGGATTCGTATCCCATTTACAATAAAACGGTGAGCAGCGAGAACTTGATCATTTGCACCGGAGGACAGGAATATTTCAAGGCGCAGCTTTTCTATTTAAAGAGAACATGGTTTATTTTGAGCTGCTTTCTTCTGAATAGTGTTTTTTTGTTGTATGGTTTTTTGTGTGTGTGTGTGTGTGTGTGTGTTGGTGTCTTTCTAACATCAAAAGAGAAATAGAGTCATTTTCTCTGTTTGTAAATTTCCCAGATCACGGGAACGGACGTTTCCGTGTCCTTAAACTTGTAGCTACAGTACATGCGCTTGAGAGAGGAAGGTTGTGTAAAAAATCGAGAGCAGATAGAGGAGCGGGAGGAGGCGGTGCCACGATAAAACAAAATGAAAGGAGGAGTGAATGACTTGATAAATGTTACCTCAGTGAGGAATTCTTCAGGGATATTGTTTTTTTTTTGTTTTCTTTTCTTTTTTGACAATGCATCTTGCATCGTGTTACAGCTTAAAAGTCACGTTGAATAGCTGTTTTATTTTGTGCTGTAAGCGTTTTTTAAAAAATAATGATAAAAAAAAAGATGCAATCTGTCTCTGTATAAAAAGGACGGGCATGTTAACCAGGGCAGTGTCACCTTTCTGTCTACTGAGAGAAAAGTGATTGACCTTACGTATTGTACAGTGTATGGAAGCAACTCAAGACATGTTTATACAGCAAATAAATCTTGAAATATTTTTTTCTTTAACGCGTGTTCCTGTTATTTCTGAGCACCAGGTTTATGTTAAAATATTTAATCACTCATAAGTTTTTATAATACCTTCCAAACTCTAGAAGAACACATAAAAAGAGCCTGTACGATAACAATTTTGTGCTTAAATATTATTTTACCAATCAAAGCAGTTTTTATCTGCATGCTGCCAAATTAGATCAATATGAAGAGATTCAGGATAATTTAATGTTAAAAAGTATTCATCAAATGCAGAAAGAGCTATTTATTCATATCTTAGCGGTGTGTTAATGGGTTTTATCAATACATTTGGGCACAAATGGCCATTTAAGGACATTAATGATCTTGATATGGCCCAAAATGAAAATTAGTTTGACACCCCTGGTGTATGTGAACAGTAAATGATGGCAGTGAAGAAGAAAGGAGAGGAAAAAAAGCTTCCAAAGACGCCATCGTGAGATGAGCTGGCTATAAATATCTCTGCTCTTCCCTCCTCGTCTCTTCCAGCGATGCCCTCTCGCTTCTTCTTCCCACTACAATCGCTCGGCTTCGCCTTGGCAAAGATTTCAGCTGTTGCACAACCAAGTGAGCCGTTTAATTCATAGTAAATGAGAGCGGATATTACACTGACAGCGGAGGTGATATAAAGGAAATTAAAACCCCACCCTGTTTGAACAGAAATGACACTAAAAGCTGAAGGATCGGGCCTCCTGGTAGCACAATGTGAGGGTTTCCCACACGCTTATCAGCATTGCGTAATCTGAAATAGTTTGAGTGCGGTTTCCTATGACACTTATTTTCATAGTAACAATAAATCCGATGGCTCATAAACAGATTTCAGGCTGGTTGACAAAGAAAGAGGCATGATTTACGATGCATTTCCTGATCTACAAGGTAATCTAGTTGTGGATAATTGCACTTCAGATGCAACTCAGGTTGGTATGTAGTCGATTTAAAGAGTGTAATTATCCAACTTCTACACAAAAAGACCGCATGTCAAGACCTATTGAGCTTAAAGGGCTTTATTATAAAAATAATTGGATCTAATCACCTCAGAGCACATTTAGAGACTTGTGGGGACAATCTGTTTATAAGTGAAACTTTAAAGGTTGTAGAGAATTGGGAGTGCGTAAATTTAAAACCAAATATTAACAAATACTGTATTAAAAAGTAAATACTCTTTTTCTTGCTGTGTCAGAAAATGCAACTAAACTTCTATTGTTTATGATGACCAAAATGATTTTGTTTGCTGTCAAGACAATAAATAAAATCATGTTTCAGACTTTTTGTTTTTATCAAGATATTTGCATACATTTCCTTTGTATAGTAGAATTGCTTTTAATCTATATAATTTTGATCAAATGTTTTGGGTTTTCTTCCACATCTTTTCACAGTAGTGACAAAACAGATGAAACCTAGTCGGGTTTATAATAACTCGCCTCAATCTCATTAAACTTTTCCCTCTCACCACTTTGTGATGGTCACTCCCCATTTACAATCTGCCAACACATTTCTTTCTGAAAATGTCTCCCAAATTGAGCAATTTTTCTCAGGTGAACCTTGGCATTCACTGATGATCAGGAGTGTGTGAAGCATTAGTTAGAACCACTTAGAACTGAATCTCATGATATTCAGCTCCGACAAACATTAAGAGCCCACTGCAGTGAACCCCATTGAAAACCTCCTGGTTATTCCACCAAATATTGATTCCTGAACTCTTCCTCAGTTAAAACATTAGTATTGCTGTTTCTGAATGAGTATCAACTAGTTTTGTTTGTATTATTTGAGGTCTGAAACCACTGCATCCTTTTTATTTTGACCATTTCTCATTTTCTGCAAATAAATACAACATTTTTGCTTGAAATTTCAGAGACATGCTGTCAATAGTTCATGGAATAAAAGAACAATGTTCATTTTACTCAAACATTTACCTATGAAACGTAAAATCAGAGAAAGTGATCATTTTATGTGGTTTCTTAATATCTTCTGGAGCTGTACTCAAGTGACATATTGTGCACCATTTCATTTTGGATGTGCAAGAATGACTTACTTTAAGAGCCACTGACATTTATTTGCAGCTGAAACATGTTTTTTAGTTTGTACTAATCAGATAGAGAAATGCACCAGCTGTTGTGTTAATGTTAAGACTGATGTGAGAGATGCACCAAAGCACCTGAAAAAACCCCTAAAAGTCAATTTTTAATACCTTTTCA
This sequence comes from Xiphophorus couchianus, assembly GCF_001444195.1. Taxonomy (NCBI): domain Eukaryota; kingdom Metazoa; phylum Chordata; class Actinopteri; order Cyprinodontiformes; family Poeciliidae; genus Xiphophorus; species Xiphophorus couchianus. The sequence continues at coordinate 11,470,011 of NC_040247.1, forward strand.
ATGCATATTATGTACTTCTTAGTGCTGGCATTGCAAAAAAAAAAAAAAAGTTAACTTTCATTAAAGTTTGATAAATTTGAAAAAGTTCAAAGATATAACTTAAAGTTTTTTTTATATATATATAAACAGACTTTGGGGAGAAAAAAAACATCCACTCAAGTTAGTGGCAATTTTGAAATACTGATTGCACAAAATATTAAAACTTGTCTAATAAAGATTTAAAACACCCTCCCATTAATAGGACTGATGAGTGATGTTCCTCTAGTTTTAACGCCATGTCTGTGCATGTTTGCAACGACTGGAAATATTTCCAAACTGACATTTTCTCTGTGTTGTAACCATGGGAAAAGAGTAGCCGTCTTCCTCCAGCCAGTTACTGATGAGCAGGGTTAAGCAACATGTGGGGGAGGGTGTAGCTCACTGTTCTGATATCCATGAGAAAACTCCAGACAACTTCTCTAGAACGTCACTATAAAATCTTTAAACCAGAACAGTCTAACAATTACTTTGTTGCTATTTTTAACTTCTAAAAACCTCAGTTTAAGTCTTTTAAAGTAATATTTTATGTAAAGGAATGTCACTAATGGGGAAAATAAGCTAAGATACTAGATTTATGAAAACTTGATGGCATTTCTTAAGCTGTTTCGAGACTCAAATGGCTCTGTTTGATGCAGCTGTAAAGAGCAAACCTCGTGTCGTGCTACCTGTCAGCTGCTGAGCCACAGTGAGTTGTCTAGAAAGAAACATTGAGGAAAAGAAATCACTGACATCTCATCGGCACGCAGCGCCAGCTGCCGAAAGAGTAAAAGCGCCGTGAAATCTCATTTCAGGAGTAAATGCATGTCTTGGTTGTGCAGAGCAGCTTTTCTGAGGTTAGACGTAATCAAATTGGAAGGAAGATCAGTTTTCTTTCAGACTCTGATCTCAGCTGCTAATGTGTACTGAAGGATGTGTGTGACTGTGGGCACCGGATGTCTTTATGTACGCAAGAGCAGCCATGTGAGAGTTTTTTTACTTTGACCTTGTGACATCACAATGAAATAAGGTATCCCAAGCAAAAAAAAAAAAAATTAACCTCCGAGAATAAAATATAGGTTAATAAAATACACATAATTTTTGTTGTATTGATATGTATACAAGGATGTCTTGTATGTATGTATATATTATTTGTGAAAGTCCACTTAGTAAAAATATATCTGGGTCACAACTTTTACCGGAACTTATAAAAAGGAACGGAGGAGAAAGGGGTGGGGCAACACGCTGGAAGAGACGCCGAGCGACGGTCCGAGGAGCTGGCAAGATTAGCCCGGAGAGAACTGACTGCTGGACTAAAAGCGTGGCCAGAGCAATTCAGAAAGGGGTCAAAAGTCTTCTGGAGGCAAGGTAGAGCCACACGGAGCGTTGACCGGACCCGAGGCGCTCGCGATCCAGGCCTGACGAAGGGAACCGCCCGGGTACACAAACGCCGACCCGGTGAGACCCTTCCAATTTTTTTTTTTCTTTCTTTCTTTCTTGTATTTTTGGTGCACGAAGACGGATTAATATTTTTGGGCCCCAGCGTTGTTTTTTTGTTGCGCAAACGGAACTTTATTTTTTTTGGATTGCCTAATTATGGACTTTTTTGATGGACTATTATTATTGATGAACTATTTCTTTTTCTTTTGATTTATAGGCTGGGTTATGGTCTTAGATTTGACTGTTTCATGGTGTACTTGTAAAAAATTAAAGAATGACGGGTAAAATACTATGATTTCAGGAAAACAATTGATGACTAAATGTAGCGGGCAGCTAGTAGCCGCTTCAGTGCGCTGAGGTGTCCCCTCTTTCTTTTCATTAATGAAATCGTTTTTCTAGCATTGTTTGATGGTCATGCTTATTATCAAATTCGTATAAAAAGAAGTAAAAGGACTCACTTGAGCGTGTACATTTCCCGTTTATTCGAGGATTTTGTTACAGAGTGGTGGCCAGTATGGGGACATTTTTTTTTATGAGTATGACTAAAGTGATGTACAGCATTTGAATGTTTTTGTTGTTTGGGGTTTTGTTAAAAACAATTAATGTGTCAGTAAAAGGGATACCTTTATTGGCATAATGGAAGAAATGTCCCATCATCAAACAGAAGCTGAGGAATCTGATGACAGAGTTTCAGGTCCCATTTTAGAGACGGAAGAAACAGATAATGTCCCAAGAGGTGATTCCTGGGTAACCCGGAGAAATCCGGTGGGGGAAATAACTTCTTTACTTAGCTCATTGTATGCATCTGATGAGGAGAATAATGAGGAGGAGGAAGAAGAGATACCAGGTTTTACTCCTGCAGATCTCTCTAGATTTAAAGATGAGTTGACAGCTGTGGTTGAGAAGGTTAGTACTTTAGAGGAAAATTATCAGGACTCGGTGGCCAGTGCCTTAAATCGAGAACAAAATATAAGAACTTATATAGATAGTAGTGTTGAGGCATTAGAACAGCGTATGATTACAACCCTAAGAGAGTTTGAAGAAAAGTTGGTTCAGTGTTTACAACGACGTGATGATAGGTGGAAGGTAGAGGTAGAGAAATTGAAGCGCGCCTATCGATCTACTACTACTCGACCCCTAATCAGGGCTGAACGTGATTTGGACATTTCTGATGTTCAATGGACACCTAAAATGGCACCTTCTACAGGGCAGGCACCAGTAGTGTATACTTCAACTTGTCAGAGGCCACCCACAATCCATTCAACACAATTGGCTTCATGTAGGCTGAGTGAAAATCATCAAAGTGCATGCTCTGGCGATCAGGATCGACCTGCACCTGGGCTTTCCGAAGAGCTGCCAGCCGTACCACCTACTAGTAGGGGAGTATCTACCCTTCACTTGGCTGTACCTCTCTCTTCTAGTAGAACGGCTGTAGTTTATGCCAAACCTCCCATCCACTTGGACTTTCCCACATTTGGTGAGGCACGAGACGTAGCAGATGTGCTGAACTTTATTGACCAGTGTGAAACATTCCTGTCTGTGAGACCACTCTCTGACCCTGAATTAATTGGGGCTTTGACTGGTGTTTTAAAAGGACCCGCTCACAGTTGGTGGTGTGTAGCCAAGAATCAAATCCAGAACTGGATGGATTTTAAGGAAGCCTTCTATGCTGCATTTCTCCCCCCAGATTACCTCTCAGAGGTGGAAGAAAAATTGCGGGAGATGGTGCAGTTGCCTGAGCAGTGCCTGAGAGACTTCGCCTTCGACTACCGAGCATTGTGCTTGAGGTGGAAGCCTGATATCTCAGAGGTCGAACTGGTGAGAAGGATCCTAAATAACTGTAATCCTAAACTGGCTGGTTGCCTCCGAGGGACTGTCACCACCATGGATCAGCTGGTTACAGTAGGATCCCAAGTGGAAAGAGACTGTGCAGGGGCTAAGGCATATTGGGGAAAGGTTGATCATCAAAAGTCCAAAGGCAAAGCTCCAGCAAAACCTCCATCTAAAGGGAACTTTAGAAGACCAGCAGATGTAGTGTCTGTTGTTCAACGAGGCCCGAGGCTGGCGTCTTCACTTTTATATGTTCCTGTAGAGATCAGAGATAAGAAATATCATGCTGTCCTGGATACAGCCTGCACTTTTACACTAATGAGGCATAGCCAGTGGCAGGAAATGGCCCGGACAGAAGAACATTTAAAACAAGCCGACAACCAAAGGTTTGCCCTGGCAAATGGGAGAACTTACAGCGCCATGGGAAAAACAACTATCCTCTATTGTTGGCATGGCATGATGTGGTCGTTAGACACGTTTGTGGTTGAAGATGCTAACCTCACATTTCCCATTATTCTAGGCCTGGATTTCCTGACCAGAACATCAACCATCATCAACTTAGGTGATCATACTTATGGAGTCAAAGGGCCCAGAGGTTATTCATTTTACCCTTTCATTGCTCCACCCCCGAGCAATTCCGCTGGGCGTCCTAGCTCATCTTCTCTAAGTCTGATCATGGCTCTGCCCATTACGGACACGGATGACTTCCCCGCAAAGAGAGGACCAGCAGCTTTTAATCAAACCCCTGAAGTTACGCATCTCCTGCAAGCCTGGCCAACAGTGTGCACCGATACTTTGGGTAAGACATCCCTGGAAGTGCATCACATTTACACGACAGATGAGATACCAGTTCGATCTAGAGCCTACAGGGTGTCACCCTTTAAACGGCAGATAATCAAAGAGCATATTGAGAAAATGCTTCAAGATGGCATCATCGAGCCCTCTCAATCCTCTTGGGCATCTCCTGTGGTCCTCGTCCCAAAACCAGACAAGTCATTTAGGTTTTGTGTGGATTACAGGGCCTTAAATGCCAAAACTCGCCAAGATGCTTATCCCATGCCTCTGATTCATGAATTGCTAGAGTCCATGAATGGAGCTTCAGTTTTCAGCACTTTGGACTTGAAATCGGGGTACTGGCAAATGGCAGTGGCTGAAGAAAGTAAAGCCAAGACAGCTGTAATAACACCTTTTGGGCTGTATCAGTTTAAATGTATGCCTTTTGGACTGAAAAATGCGGGTGCCTCATTTCAGAGACTCATGGAGCGAGTGCTTGGAGAGTTGAGAGGAAAAATTTGTTTTGTTTACATTGATGATGTGATCATTTTCTCTCCCTCACCGGAACAACATATGAAAGATCTGGAGGCAGTTTTTTCCAAATTACACCAGGCAAATTTGACCCTCAATCTGGGGAAATGTAATTTTTTCCAATCAGAACTCAAATTTTTGGGTCACATAGTGTCTGGGCAGGGGGTTCAAGTAGATGCAAGTAAATGCTTGGCCATCACAAATTACCCCGGACCGACAGACAAGAGATCGCTTCAGCGATTCTTGGGGCTAGTGGGCTGGTACCACAAATTTATTGCCCATTTTGCTGACATAGCTGCACCTTTATACCATCTTCTTAAAAAAGACAGCAAGTGGGACTGGTGTCCAGACTGCCAGCAGGCCTTTGAAAAGTTAAAACAGGCCCTGGTGGAGGCCCCTATACTTATGCAACCTGACTTCCAAAGGCCGTTTGAGATACACACAGATGCCAGTGATGTAGGCCTCGGCGCAGTACTTGTGCAAATGACACCTGAGGGCGAGAGGGTCATTGCCTATGCGTCTAGAGCTCTGAGGGGTGCAGAGTGTAATTATTCAACCTCAGAGAAAGAGTGCTTGGCTGTAGTGTGGGCAGTTGAGAAGTGGCGACATTTCATAGATGGATCTGAGTTCACACTATTTACTGACCATGCAGCATTGACTTGGGCCTTTAATTGTCCAAAGGCATCCTCTTGGTTGACCCGGTGGGTGCTTCGGCTGCAAGAATACCATTTCAGTGTTCGATACAGAAAAGGGTTACATAATCTAGTACCCGACGCACTGTCAAGAGCAGTGCAGAAAACTGACCTGATGTACGTTGCAGCAGTCACGTCCAAACCTGAGTCAGAGCTACCTTCATCATTGGCCGAAATCAAACTGGCACAAGAGCAGGACTCTGCTCTTCTTGACATGGTCCAGAAGTCAGCTGATAAAGACCCCAACAGAATAGGGTTCTGTCAAGTACAGGATGTCTGGTACAGGAAATCCTTTATCAAGAACCAAGGCGAAAAGTTTCAGCTGGTCGTGCCTAAGTCTATGATAATCCAGTTTCTCAGTTACTTCCATGATCATCCTCTAAGTGGGCACCTAGGGAAGTTAAAAACCCTGATAAGGATACTGGAAGTCGCCTGGTGGCCCTCGGTCAGAAAAGATGTGTGGGCCTACGTTAAAGCCTGTGTCACCTGCCAAAAATATAAACCTGACAACAAAAAGCCTGCAGGGCTTATGCAGCCTACTGCAGTAACCGAAGCATGGGAGAAGATCGGTGTTGACCTAATGGGTCCTCTACCGCGCAGTAAGAATGGAAATAAATACCTGCTGGTAATCATTGACTATTTTACCAAGTGGATAGAGGTGTTTCCTCTCAAAGACAGCAAAGCTCAGAAAATTACCAGCATCTTGAAGAATGAAATATTTACCCGTTTTGGTGTCCCTCAAGAGCTAGTATCAGATCGTGGCCCTCAGTTTACAAGCCATGAGATGGAAAAGTTCTGTCGCACATGGGGGGTGATTCAAAAGTTTACTACAAGTTATCATCCCCAAGCCAATCTAACTGAAAGGTCAAACCGAACAATAAAGACCATGATAGCCTCTTTTGTGGGAGAACACCATTCCAACTGGGACCAATGGATCCAAGAGTTTAGATTTGCCATCAATGCTGCTCAGCATGAGACAACTGGAAGGTCTCCTGCAGAGCTCACTCTGGGTCGGCCTCTCAAAGGTCCTCTGGAGAGAATCATTGGCCACTCTCCTAGCCCTCAACAGACGCCCTATAAACTTTTGGACAGACATAAAGAAATGACTGAACAGGTTAAGCGGAAGATAGGGTTGAGCCAGGCCAGACAAGCTAAGTATTATAATGCCCGTAGGAGAAGTGTACAGCTCTTTCCGGGAGACTTAGTCTGGGTTCGGTCTCATCCCCTCTCCAAAGCTACTGATAAGTTTTCCTCTAAGCTAGCGCCTAAATGGTCAGGTCCAGCAGTAGTGAGGAAACAACTGGGTCCTGTGAATTACCAGATACAGTGGACAGATCAGAATAGAAAGACGGATACAGTAAATGTGGTGAACTTAAAACCCTATTATGGAGTTCAGGTCCAAGGGCCTCCGGAGGGGGGGGGGGGATCTGTGACATCACAATGAAATAAGGTATCCCAAGCAAAAAAAAAAAAAATTAACCTCCGAGAATAAAATATAGGTTAATAAAATACACATAATTTTTGTTGTATTGATATGTATACAAGGATGTCTTGTATGTATGTATATATTATTTGTGAAAGTCCACTTAGTAAAAATATATCTGGGTCACAACTTTTACCGGAACTTATAAAAAGGAACGGAGGAGAAAGGGGTGGGGCAACACGCTGGAAGAGACGCCGAGCGACGGTCCGAGGAGCTGGCAAGATTAGCCCGGAGAGAACTGACTGCTGGACTAAAAGCGTGGCCAGAGCAATTCAGAAAGGGGTCAAAAGTCTTCTGGAGGCAAGGTAGAGCCACACGGAGCGTTGACCGGACCCGAGGCGCTCGCGATCCAGGCCTGACGAAGGGAACCGCCCGGGTACACAAACGCCGACCCGGTGAGACCCTTCCAATTTTTTTTTTTCTTTCTTTCTTTCTTGTATTTTTGGTGCACGAAGACGGATTAATATTTTTGGGCCCCAGCGTTGTTTTTTTGTTGCGCAAACGGAACTTTATTTTTTTTGGATTGCCTAATTATGGACTTTTTTGATGGACTATTATTATTGATGAACTATTTCTTTTTCTTTTGATTTATAGGCTGGGTTATGGTCTTAGATTTGACTGTTTCATGGTGTACTTGTAAAAAATTAAAGAATGACGGGTAAAATACTATGATTTCAGGAAAACAATTGATGACTAAATGTAGCGGGCAGCTAGTAGCCGCTTCAGTGCGCTGAGGTGTCCCCTCTTTCTTTTCATTAATGAAATCGTTTTTCTAGCATTGTTTGATGGTCATGCTTATTATCAAATTCGTATAAAAAGAAGTAAAAGGACTCACTTGAGCGTGTACATTTCCCGTTTATTCGAGGATTTTGTTACAACCTTGTTCTTGAACAGCAAACAAATTCAGGTTTTCTATTTGTTTGTCCCTTAAATCAGCAGAGGCCAGTGGGAATTCTTTTTTGTTGCTTTTCTTGTTAATAGATTTAGACTAATGATCCTAATGCTAGAATTCAGGTGTCTAACAAGGCTAAATGATTTTAAATATATTAGTTTTCTTCTCTCGGCATTAATCTTTCTAAACCGTCTCTGAAACCTCCTCCGTTTTCTTTAATTCATTTCTGCTTTGGTGTCTCTTTCACTTAATCCCGATATCACCTCTTCCTCTCCTTCCTCTTCCTCCTCTCTGCTGTAAGTTGAGTTGGACAGGGCGAGGGTCAGGTGCTTACCAGCCCAAGAAAGTGCGTCACACATCCGCTCAGAAGTTAAAGGTTAACAGCAGCGACTGATTACCGCTCTACGTGACCATCGACTCGCAAACATGCGGGTATATCTCTGGAGAGTGATAATAAAGTCCAATAAATTGGTTTTTAGTGACAGAAATTATAACATTTTGGTAAAAACACTCCAGAAAGAGACACTATTTTATCTTGAAAAAAATAAAAATAAACAAAACTGTACCTTTTTTTCCAATAAAGAAGAGATGATACAATCAAAACATGATATCATTCTCTGTCTTCTTTTTAGAATAAGGGAAAAGAAAATCAACAGATATAGAATAAGAATAAGATCATATTTCATTATATGACTATTTAGTCAACTTATAGCACTTCTACCACAGAGCTCTGGTCGCCCCTTTCAAACTGATTGTATCTTAAGGTCATTCAGGCTTTTAATTGGCAAATGTGACCAACTGATGTCACAGAGAGTTGAGTTTACAAGCCCTTTTGCTTTCATAGATATCAGAGTGACATCAATTAAAAGTATCAAAATCCTTGACAAGACCTGAAGAAACTTTAACTCTGGAAACTGCAAAAATAAAAAAACAACAACTAAATAGCTATAAATCAGCTTTGACATGCTTTAGTTAGTTTTAGAAATTTGGCATTTACATTTTGTTTGAGTAGAGGAAAGAAGTTAATAAGGGAAAGTGGAGTTATATGAGAGTTTACTTCTATTTGCTCCTTTTTAGACAATGAACTGATGAATAACAGGCAGAGGAGATTGAAGATTTATTAATTTATGTTATTTATTTTGCAGATTCTGCTTTGTTGTCTGAAATCAACCTAATCTAATTTGTTTTTTTTTTTAAATCACTGAATGAATTTAGTTCTTTGGGCAACTTATTTTTAAAACAAATATTACAACATGGCTTGGCTTTGGTAAGTAAAATCTAAACTCAAGACTCCAGAGAGGTTTTTCATGATGCATTTTTGGTGAAAACCAAATTGGATTTGTCATTTAATTTCCCTTTGGGATCAATACAATTTTTGTTTTGTTTTTTGTTTTAAATTAAGAATGGATTTGGAAGATAGTATTTAGGTTCACTTTAGTTACCACAGGTCAGTGTTCAAGATCGTCCTTCATGAAGCAAATGATGGGTGATAAATAGGCCTTGGAAGAGGTAAGTTCCACAGCTGAAACTTGTCTAAATCAATGCCAGTAAAACTAATTTCAAAACCTGCGTTACACAAATCAAACTTCAGACCTTATCCTAACTGATTCAGAATTGAAATAAGATTTATTACTGTTGTTTTTTTCACAAATTAGTTGAAAGAAATCATTTTAGGAAGAGTAGATTAAAAGCTTGGAATTGCATGTTTTTTGTGCTTTTCAGTTTAACTTTATAAATGTCTCACATCTCCTTAAATGCATTTTTAACATTTCCAACTACACTATTCAGAGAAATAGAAATTGTCATCTATGAATCCCACTTTAAGTCTGTCTGCATAAAGATCCATCCATCTCCCCCCATAAGAAGCAGCTATTAGACTCATTCTCCTATCTGGTATTAATGACTGATGAATGAAACATCTGTTATATCCCCTAGAGTCAGATTTGCAGCCCATTAGCACATAGACTCCTTTGAACTGCCCCATCCTGTCAAGGCCAGAGCATCTAAGTCCTCATATTTCACCTCTGTTGCCCCTTGGAAACAAATTGAAGTAGAAACGACGGCCAGATGTGAGACAGTCACCATGCAGTCACACACGACTCTACAGCTGGATAATCTTGAAACTTGAACAGCACTGAGACGCTGCTTTTTAATCCTCAACATTAAAGAGTCAGAAACAGCTGCACTGCAGTTTGATGAAGAAATAACTGTTGATTTTTCTAGAACGTATGTGTTTATTGGATGTTTTTAGCAAAAAGTTGTTTCTGAAATTTTTCCCGGTGTTTTCAATCTCATATAGTCATCATAACATAAATATTTTTCCAGGCCTTTTGCATTTTTATAGAGAATGTGTCAAATATATTTAGCAGCAGTTTTTTAAAGAAGTTAAGGTTTCAAAAATGACTTACATCAGTGATTATATGCTTAGCAATAAATGCTCCTTCAGGAAAACAACTAAAAACTCTTTTCAGCATCAATTTGATGAATGTCAGTGATCTTGATCACAGAATTGCGTGTGTGTAAAATTAAAGGAAAAAGGTTTTGTGCTCTCTGGTCTGAATCCCAGCCTGTCATAGTTCTAGAGAACCTGACAGACAGAGGTACCGTTTAAATCTGCCTACCTTTTTACAGAAAAAAAACAACTCTGCACCACTTTAGCTCTCCTGTCCTGCACCTGACCTAGAAAACCCTGTGCAGGATGTTCGCATGCATCACTTTTTCTGCATGTGGGTCTGAATCGAAATGAGATGCAGAGTTGTTTTGATGTGGTGAAGAATCGTCTTTACCACAATATACATTTACACATATTTTTTGTTCTAATTAACCAAATATTAAATTCAGATCAATTAAAAATGGTTTTGATGCTTCAGGATATGTTCTTAAAAACCAGTAGAACTTGTAGTAAATGTTCCGTTAGCTCTTTATTGTAGAATGAACCATAGGATTACTCATTAGTGAAGAACTTGAAGAGCGAAGCCATTCATCTAAATATATGTTCTGTGCTCACTTCCTTCCCATATTCACGCTCTGTTACAGTCACCACTTTTCCACTGTGTTCATTTCTATCTGTTCTTGCAGATGAAGGCCCGAATGCACACTCAGACGTTTTTTGCGAGTAACAATCCACCGATTGTCCTTTTTCCTTCCTTTATTTCAGCTCCTCTCACACTCTTGAAAAATTTGCCGCACACTCAAGCTGTAGCGTGAAACCCACGAGGACACTCAGTCCTCTGGCTGCGTGAGGCATAGAAATGAGGAAGTGGAGATAAAAATAATTTTTGCAGGCTGATCCGTCTGATGATAACAGAGTTCTCCCTGGCTGTTGCCATGGTAACTGCGAACCAAAAAAAAAAAAAAAAGGGAAGTTGAACTGTTGCAGAACTGAGCGGGCCCAACAATACCAGGATCACTGCCTTCACGGGGCAAATTTGTCCATTTGGACCTGTTAAAGGAATAGTTTAAAATGTTTTTCAGTGGCATTCAATCAAGTAGTCATTATGAGGCAACATATTACCTGTAGTAGACAGAATTTGTAGTAAACAGTTTGGAAATAAAGGGAGAAATAGTATCTGAAGCCTCAGGTATTCTGGATTAACAGAATATGTGCAAAAAAGTTTATTTTATACCATTTTGCACAAGACTTTTCAAACATGCTCATTATGAGGGATTGCTGCAAAGTTGACTGAATGCAGTTATTTGTGAATTATTGCCACACGTTTGTTCAGGAAGACGTATTGCTGCAAAGTCAGCAACTCGATGCAATCCTCTGGGAAATCCTTCGAAAACGTTTTCAACTGAGCTTAACTGCACTTTCACATAAGGAGCATCACTATGGGATGTACAGTAGGTAATTGATTTGCATCTGTCTTTATGGTTATGTTACATTGATTTTATATTTCTGTATATAGACTGGATCTGTTTGTTCTATAGACAAAAGCTGTAAAATATCTTCATAGGAAAAAACTCATTAATATAATAGAATTAAATTATTTCCAGCCAACAACAAGACAAATTACATTAAATGCATTTTTACAGCAAAGATGAGCTTCATCTCTATTGGCCAAAATGCAAGTTGCCAACCAACCTTTATTCCTGAATTATGGACCTTCATAAAGACTTGTTTCAATCTACAAAGATACTTTGTGAAAGGCATTTATGTCCACATGATGATGCAATGTCACCATTGCATCATCATTGAGAAAAGCGAGCAAAATTAGCTATAGATATTTTTGGCTGATTCAAAAAAACTCCTTTTCAGGATATGAAAGTAAATGTGTTTATGACTTCAAGTGACCCAATGCTTATGACATTAAACTGCACTATAAATGGTTGAAGTGTGTTAATAAAAGCCCATAATTGCGACGGCATTCATGTTAAGGATGACTGTAGAGAGCGGCAAGCAGTCAAGGCTTCTACTAGAACCTGGTAATTCTGTTTCTGACTTGTTTGCCAGATTTCATCCATTGTACTGCACATTTACAAAAAGATGTCCCAATCTGTTTTGGGCTGCAGCCGGAGAGTAAAGCAACTGTTCTAATTGTGTCTAGTATGCTGTGGGATGAAGGTTTAATCTTCTCAGCCCTCATATGTACCAGATTTGAACATGTTGATCTCCTGTCTCTTCGTGAAACTGAGAAATGATGATGATGTTTCAGCTTCCTGAAGAAGTAGTAACCACCAGGGATAGAATAGAATAGAATTTCTTTATTCATCCCAGCAGGGAAATTATTTCGCAGTTACAGCAGCATAGAGACAAGACACACAACAACCACCACTGAGTAGCAATTGTAGACAAAATAAAAATTAAATTAAATATGACATGCTGTCAATATAAAAAGCAACTTAGAGCAGTCCTTGCAAAGATTCAAAAAAATGCAGATACAGTATGTATATGTAGGCATGGGGGGAAATACTTAAATATGACTCGTGTGTTTCTCTGGTTGGTTCACTGAGCTCTGGACTCTAGCCAGAATCTTATCTGACCCCATTAGATTATTTGTATGCTTGCACAACCAAACCCTGCAAACTGCCACTGACCAGAACTGCAGTGAACTAAACCCGGATCAAATGAAGAGAGGCACAGCAGACCAGACTGTGCCTTGATTATTAAAGTAGCCAGCAGCAGGGAGACCAAGTAATTCAGCCCTCTGTGCAGATAAATAATCCCTGCTTGATTCAGCGAGAAAATGAGCATCCACTTGTTCCTTTGGTGAAGCAAGTCAGGATCTCATGCTGTACTTTGACCTGACTTTGCACTGGACTAAGGAATCGATATTTTGATAACTGTATTACCAAAAAAAAAAAAAGCTTTTCCAAAGAAAAAGTAGCAAAATTATGATGATAATCACACAATAAGTGGTTAATTTCTTAATTATTTAAAAGCAAACAAAACCTGCCCATACTGATCCATACAAGTGGTGTGATTTAAACTTGATGTTTGAGAAAAACCATCATAAATAATTAAAAGTCCTCTTTTTTTTTACACTTCACAATAACACCAATACAAGACAAAGGGACAGATTTCTGACAGGACTTCAATAGTGGTGAGATTATTGTGAAAAATATTCACCGCCAAATATTAAACAATTAAACTTGAGGTTTTTAGAGAAAAATCTAAATCCCTTCATCCTCTACTAATACAAGATCGGGTAAAGGAGGAAAACCCAAACATCCTTCACTTTGACTGCATTGTCCAGCATATTTTATGGGCGTGAATAAAACATCAATGAATTTGTGTATTTCACTGATAAACCCTTCTTTCTGGTGAAGCTAAAGCATTTCCTGGCCTACATTTCAGAAAGCTTGTTCAGCACAGTGAATGAGGCCTTGTGTTACGTTGAGTTTCTTTAAAAAATGCAGTAGGATTCCCTCTGAAGTATACTTGAGATACAGGAGGAAATCGGCTTTACATAATTCACAATTTCCATGTCTTTCATTTCCCTTTTCCTTAAATGCAGCACTAAAGGCGGCCTATTATACTTCGTTGAAGACATTAGGATAGATCAATGGGCTATACAAAAGATGTTCATTACATTTTTTAGCACAAAATAATTCTTAGATAACATTTTAGTATGCTCAGTTTTGCCTATTTTGAGCTACTTTTCAGAATCAGCTATTTTAGGCCTTTTGTCACTTTAAATCTAAATAAAATGCTGCTGGCCACGCCCCCTTGCTCAACGTTCACACTTGCACATGAAAATGGTTCAAAAACATGTGCAATTATGCAACAGTACATTTTTGAAGAGCAGAAGAAGAGTCTCCGGCAACAACCAACAAGAATGCAGCAAGTAGTTTCTAAATAGTATCACTTGCCTTTATACAGCGCATACAGCGGTAAAACTATTTAACTTTCTTGAGTAGCGATTATTGACTTGGGGTTGCTAAGTAACAACACAGTGGAATGTAACTTAACAATCAAGAGGTTTTTGAAACGGCACAACCAAAAAACATTAACTTATTGCCAAAAAAATAAGTTTTTTATGTTATGTTAAGTTTTTAGAAGTAGTTGACACCCAAATGGAAATATAAATTTTGCATAAAAGATCCCCTTTAAAATCTTTGGCGAGTCCTTGGAGAATCTTATCAAATGAGCAATCTCATTTATTGATAGGATTTTACACAAAGCACACTGAGACACTGCCTTTGTGAGAGTGGCCATCTAACCTGAATAGTTGCTAATGTAAGTCAGATCAACATGCAATTTTTCAGCTCAGCTGAATTGTTTTGCATTTACCACATTGTATAAACTAGCTCAGTTCTTCATATCATGGGAAAGTGGGTATTTGTTTAGTCTAAGCAGAAACTGAAACCAAAAAAACCCATTAAAGTGAACATAATCCCTCCGGCATAAGCTAATATGATCCAAACATCAGTGTAAACAATTTGCATCATAGTGCTGCAAGCCCAGAGTTTTGAAACCTTTGGTCCTTAAGACATTTGTACGCTTTCTGCTCAGTTATTCAGCCTTCTTAAATTCTCATGTAAACTAAACTGTTCGGCGGGAACAAGTTGTAGAGTGGGTAGATATCATTTTAAATTCCTTTTCTGTCTTGTCAGGCTCAGGCGGAGCTAACGTGTGCAGGCTGCATGTCAAGTGCTTTATTATTGAGGAGTACACACGATTTAGGAATCAAAGCTCCCTGGCGGATTCAAAATAATCATAAATGTTCTTTCCACATTCTAATCTCATTACGGACTCACAGGGTGTTCTGGTTTTATTCAAACTATCTGTAGCTAACACATCCCGCTGCATTCTGCCTCTCTCCACTCATCTATTAAACCCTTGTCTCAACTCTGAAACCCCATGCATGTGTGTCTCACCTAATTAGTGTCAGTTATCTGTGGGGAGAGCTGTAGATGCGGCGTTGAGAATGAGGATGTCAACAAGTCATTTCCTGCGGGAGGTACGAGACTCTGTGTGTGTAAGTGTTGTGTGGAGGGAAATAATGAGCTACAAATGCCCTGGTCATGTTGTGGTCCAAGCTTCATGTCAGAGCTGCTTATTGGTGAATATGAGCTTTACGATGCAGCAGCTGAGACATCTGCTACTGTGCGAATGAGCATGCTGACTCGCACAAATTAGTTTCTATCATTCTGAGAGGAATCCCTTTAAGTGGGGGAGAGATTCCTGCAGTGCCAGTAAAAAAAGTGCTAAATATAGTCTGTTAAGAGAAGAGCCCCATAACGAGGTCTGATTTTTATATAGTTGAGATGTTATTAAAAATAAGTGTCTTCAACACTTATTGGCACACCTGGTAAAAATGTGTTAATAAGTACAGATTTAAGTAAATTCCTCTTTTAGTGCAGTACTGTGGAAAAAGAAACTGAGAAATTCATCCTTTAATTTGAGAACATTTTTGTTTTTTGATCTCCAAGTTATAATAATAATAATTATTATTATTATAATTGAAATTGAAAATGAAATGTTACTTTTTTTAATTAACCAGGATTTAGAAACATTTAAATTCATAAACCCACACGTCCTTATTCTCTAGTGTATAAATGTGTGATGAAGGTAAAAATGAAAAAAACAAACTATCTTACTAAAGGCCAATCCGCTAATTTTATCTTGTCAACATGCATGATTAAAAAAGACTAAATATGAATTTGTGTATTGAAAACTCTTCAAGAACCACAGCAAAGAGTGACATCTTCACCAAGTCTTCTTAAGATACGATTCATTTGGAGGCTTTGTGAACCTCTTTAACAGGGATATGTTAAAAACAATCTAAAACAAAAGACTGAACAGGAAAAGTAGCTTAAGAAAATTCAACAGAACATGAAAATTTAATTTCCTGAAATTAAATTTCGGTGACAAATAGATGCAGAAATCAGGATCAGGAGTCATTTCAATGCAGAAAGCAAGACCAACACAAACAATACAAGAAAATGTTTGAACCACATGGAAAGACTTGAGATCCAGGGATTTGTCATGCATTTAACACTTACTTCATTTGTTTTTGAACATTTTATGACTTTTTTTGTTCAGGTTGTCTTTTAGGAGGGGGCAGTTTCTGTTAAGCTGCAGGAGTAAGATTGAATCAAATTCAGAGTTGCCTCTAAGTTGAGTTCAAGCTAATAACTGTGATGAGTAGCAGTGTATGATGGGGTCAAGTCAAATTAATTACAGGCAGCAGACACCCATGCATGTCGAAAAAGACCCTCAGCATCGAAGAAAGATTTTCCACTGCAGTGTGACAGAGGAGAGGTGCCTTTCCTGTTTGCTTACGCTCCTTTGTCTCTGATCTGTGATTATTTATTGATATGTTGTTTTGACTTTTTGTGTTTCGTGATGGTTATCCACTACTCTGCAGCTGTTGTCTGCAGACTTTGTTCTTTTTTCTATTTACAGGGAAAAGGTGTTTGCCAACAGGGCAGATTAACACAACAGTGTTAGATAATGCAATCAAGAAGGAAGTCGAATTATAAGTTTCTCAAAATTAATGGAGTTGGACTAAATAAGCAGCATTTTTATCAAATATTCAGTAATGTTTGGTGTTTTCTGGTGGCTATGGTCCTAAATCCCTGCAAATACAAGTGGTCAGCAGTACATAATATAATTTTTAGTTAACTTTAATCAATTTTGCACAAAAAATAAAAACTGATCAGAATCAGAATTGTTGCAAATGTCTCTGCCAGGAATATTTGTTCAGCATGCTGAGAACTGGCGTTAATAATGACCTTCATTAGTAAAAATATTTGAAAAATTTTGTATTTTTATCAAAGTATCCAAGAGACACAGGTTGAGCACAAAATGAGGGAATAGAGGACTGCACCAAATAAAACATGTTAAATCTACCAGCCAGTTGTAATTTAAAAATATGCGTTATTTCTTTGGAAAATAAACATATGCCGCATTGTGACCTTCTGAATTTAACGAAGGATTACAATATAGAATTTTGAAGCATTTTCATCTGTTGTCCTCAACGTTTTTCTTCAGGAACACATATCAGTTTTTAGAGGTTATTTTTGTTGCCTTGAGTCTCAATATAGAAACAGCAGAGTCATTATTTCTACTTGTTTTCATTTTCAGTCCAATATGACCACTCAAGGACTCAAGTCTTTGAATTTATGAAATAAATAAAAATATCTTGATGGCGGTGTGAATCTAATCTGTTATCATTTTTGTGAATATTCCCATTGATGTAGTTTGTTACAAAGGTACAATAATTCGATTGCACTTCAGATTATCAGCATATTATCAATCGGGCTTTATCCTTTTCCCATGTTTGTCTTTCTACCTTGAGCCTTTATTCTGAGAATAGTTTAATTTAGTCAGGCAACCTGGTTTTCATGTCTAAATGTGTATTTTATCAGAGATTGTTTGCTGAACATGCAGGTCTGAGTGTGCCTGTCTGCTTCACTCTGACTAATTCTCACTGTGGGAAAGTCTTGGCCTGTCATTGGCCCAACGCAACAGATTCCACCATGTGACAGATTCTCCGCATATCAGACGACTCTGGTGTCCATGTCCACTTCCTGCCCTCTGGGGCACACGCCACGAGCGCGCTCCAACACACCAATGGACACCTAAACCCTGGCGTCCAATCTGTCTTCCTGTCTGAGTGCGTGCGATCCGCAGCACAGCCCAGGTCCACACAGCTGCCAGTCGTCTCAGGTTGCAGCACTCAACCTGAAAATAGACCCGTAAGCCATTAATATCCAACATAACGTGATCCATAGAGCTTCCTGTTAAAGCAATGAGGAGATACAGATGGTTCACCTGAAGTAAACTGGGTTTTACACACATTTTAAATGTTCTATGTTAATGCTGCAGTAAGTAACTTTTATAAAAAAATATGATTTTTACATAATTGCTACAACTATCATGAATATTATGTCACAACATAATATACATGTTGTGACAGTATATTATGAAACAGATAATCTGTGAAGCTCTTTGTCATCTGAAGAAATACACTGTTTGTGGTTAAAAACAACCAATCAGAGCCAGAAGGTGCCTCTTAGTGCTGTCAGTCAACCTTAGGAAAACCATTTATCCGCCATCATCACTGGCCATGGTAACTAGCCTTAGCTTTCACAACAGACTCTGCTGATGGAGACGAGCTGTATCATCACACAGAGCAAGGGGTGAGCAAGAGAGGGTGAGCGGCATGCACAGAGGCATGATTGACAGCGCTAAGACCTGCCTCCTGGCTCTGATTGGTTGTTTCTAGTTAGCACTTGGAGCACTGGGAGAAGGCAGTGGTGCTTGATATTTGTCACAGATTATGTCTCATTCTATACTGTCACAACATAATTTTGTCTTTCAAACTCTTATTGTGATGTTGCTCTGTACAGACAGCTATATCTCGAAACATTTACAGCGGTGTGAAAAGGTGTTAGCTCCCTTCCTGATTCCTCTTTTTTGCAAGTTTGTCAGGCTTAACAGCTACAGAACATCAAACCATTTTAAATATTAGTCAAAGACTCCTTTTCCAGTAATTACTGCATCAAGGCAGCGTCAGCTCGACCATGCAGGGTTCTTCAGCAAACATTTAGTTTGTACCATTAGGAAACGTTCAGCATCTCTTTCTCTGTGAAATATCAAAAGTCTGGTACTAAAAATGTCATACCCAATCCTCAAACAATGTATGAGTTGCCTTTCTTTGGGCCTCACATGGTTAATTAAGACTTATTTTAGCATCTTGCAGTCTGCTTTCAGGATTGAGCTTGATAGGTGAGACCTGGACACAAGTCAAACCTTGTTACCAAAATCTTGTAAAATGGGCTTTGCATCAGTTTTTATTGAACAATTATTCAATTCCAATTTCATCTTGCTAAAATGTATTTTTAACATCTACAGAAGAAAATATGTTTGAAGCATATACATAAATGCTAATGCGGGGTGTCCTCATTTTTTCTGAATCCAAATGTAATTACATAACTGCTTCACTCTCACAAGTTATTCTCTTCAAGTAAACTTTGAATACGCTCTTATCCTTCCACCTCTACTGTATTTTAGTTTTCAAATAAAAGTTGGAAGATAGCATATAAAGCCTGTAGAAGTCCCCTCACCACCAGTCAGTGCTGGGGGAGAAAATGATTCATCTTTGAGTCAAAGCTGTCAGAAGCAGTTTCAGTCTGGGGCTCAATGGAAAAGAGACTCTTATCTGGTGAGTAGGTGTTCTTCAGGCCTATTCCTGGTTGGAGTGCCGACCGCCATGCTCAAGTGTTTCCTCTGCTTTGTCACCGGTAACACACACTCACAGACTGACCCAGACACACACGCACACCCCGACACATGCAGTGCTGTGCCAAAGCACTCATGAAACCCTCACAAATCAACACTGGCTCAGACTGGGGTGTGACAGGACGCACACACAAACGGAGGGTCTGATATTCTGTCGCCCTGTCACGATGGCAACTGCTCCCCAGAAATCACCAGTCTCCTCAAGTGGAAGACCGTTTATATGTGAAAATGTAAGGATCTCTCCACATACATGCCTGTGTACATAAGCATGTAATTAAATTACTGTCAGTATAAATGTGTGACTAACCTTCACTCCTTCACGGTGAGAAGGTGTTCTCTTGAAGGAAATGTTTCATTCCTTATTAAAACTCAGACAAAAAATAAGAATTTACAGGACTTGCTATTCTTCACAAGTAGAAACTTCTTTAACAGCCAACCAAGCTGAGGCGGTGTTGAGGACCATCATTCTGTGTCTACATGAGCCTATCAGACATGTTCCATGGTTTAAATGGGACCTACTATACTAAATTCATATTTTACACATTTTCGTACTTCCATTTGGGTCTCAACTGCTTTTAAAAACAGTCCAATCGCTTAAAAAAAACACCCAGACATTTTGGCAATAAGTTTATG
The DNA here is from genome assembly GCF_001444195.1 of Xiphophorus couchianus. Classification (NCBI taxonomy): domain Eukaryota; kingdom Metazoa; phylum Chordata; class Actinopteri; order Cyprinodontiformes; family Poeciliidae; genus Xiphophorus; species Xiphophorus couchianus. The sequence goes on from NC_040247.1 coordinate 11,489,993, forward strand.
CTTTTTGGTATCTGGAAAACGAGTCATTTCCAAAACCTCCTATTGTGGAATCACTCTGCACTGTTACCTAGCAACCTTAGCAAAGCCCAGCCCCTCACCTAGCAACCAAAGTGGGGCTCCAGCACCTTTGGTCAGCTGGTTTTACTGCTGTATAAGCCGTACACAGGCTGCTGCAAAACCCAGTTGTTTTGTTTTTGACTTACTATCCAGAAACCACTTGCTACATTTTTGTGTACTTATGCTTTTCAAAAATGCATGGTTGTATAACTGAGTATCTGTTTGCAGCTGTTTCACATTTGAGTGTAAAGGTTGAGTTGGGGAGCGTGACCAGCAGCAGCTTATTTAGATTTAAAGTGACAAGATGCCCTAAAGCAGCTCAAAATAGGCAGAACTGACTAAAATCTCATTATCTAAGATGGATTTTGTGCAAAACATGTAATTAACATGTTCTGTATTGCACATAGCCCTAACCTGAACAAGGAAGCACAATAGGTCACCTTAAAGTATAAGAGAAAATGTATGTTGCAGAGCAGTGCTGAAAACCCAGCCATATTCAGTTCCTGCTCAGCAGTGCCTGTTGTAACTTGTCAAAAGTGCTCAAAAACCCTGATCCAATAGAATCAACGTGTTGAACTGGTTGGGTCAGAACCATGCTGACAGAGGTCACCAGAGCTCCCAACGTTCCCATCAGCCAACTGCCAGATGGATGCGTCACAGACTTTAAATCAAGTCAGAGAAAATTCACCTTATTTCTCTCGTGACCTCTAACAAATGCAAGAGTATTGCAGTAATTTGTCAACAAGTGGGTTGTTGTTAAAATGTCAAAATTTATTTCATATGGCCAATTACATTAATGAATGATAACAAAAAGGCACTTTTTAATAGATACTGTTTTGACTGGACTAGAGGAGTGGAATTTTAAATAAAAGATTCCTTCATCGAATTGATGTTTTATTAAATTTTATTAAAACTTTAATACCTTCAATGAAAATGTTCTTTATTAGAGCATCTCTTATTTTTTTGAGTGCTCTCACTAACCTTATAGTAAGTGCTCTCCAAAGAATTATAATCTAACTCTTGAAGCATCATTAGCTGGTTATCACCTCAGTGCTCTTTAGTGTATTTGGTATTCTGGACATACATTTTTCTGCTCTTTGCAAATGTGACAATTTGAAATTAGGTCGTTTTTGCTGTTGAACTGATTAAATGTTGCAGATTGCAGATGTAAGCGCTACCTACTATCACAAAGCAGGCTTCTGCTAACTTTGCAATTAATATTTTAGGTAACGAAGCATGCATTTTGGTAGAAATATTGATTTGCTTGATTCAAGCAAATCAACTTTTAATCAACTTTTTGAAGAAAAGATTCTTTACACAAAGTCAAGTTGTTATTTTCATTGTGTTTAAGCATTTCATCTGCAGAGAAAGATCATTCACCTTCACACAAACCGATTTGCCCAGTGTAATAAATATTTATTATTCCTAATGGCTCAATGAGTTATTGGTCTGTGTAACTGAAATCAAGGAGATCTTATATTTTTATATGTTACAGTTACTGAAACCTTGGATTATTACTAATTTTTTTATTAAATTAGTATTTTGTTCTTAGACTAATCAGATGTATAGGGTGTGCGAGAGAATTTTTAAAAAATATATTTTTTCATATTTTAGTTTACTTTGTCCCTGCTATGTAGAATACTATTACGAGTCATTATTAATAACAGCAATAAACAATATCTTATGAAAGTGAATTTAAACTGTCTTCTTAAGTTCATTTATATTGTTTTTTCTCCACAGTGTGAAAAAGTCGAAAGCACTTGAATTTCACTACGGACAAATCTATATAAGGGAGCAAATATTTTTTCACATCACAAAATGTGTTTGTGTCCGCCATGCTTTGACCATCTTTGACCTTCCCATCGTCTGCGGCAGAGAGAATGTGGATCTATTTGGACATGTTTGGTTCATCAAAGCCAAAGCTGCAGTCAGTGCTGGATTACAAGGGGCTCTTCCTGCTTCATTAATACTTAATTAAGACCAATTCACTGCCAGACAGGAGTACTAACTAACTTCATATGTCTTCCTTTTATCCATCCAGACTCTCACTTTCAGCTTGTCTGTCTGCTGGTGTCGGCTGAGCGTGTACGCATCGTCTACCTGCAGCACCTGAGAGTCTGCGCATACGTGAGATTGTTTTTAAATAAATGACCTCTAGACGAGATTGGATGTTTCGTCTGGAGGTCAGCTGCAGGAGCTGAGAGATGTCTACTGTTTGTCATCTAATAGCTTTGTTAAGTTAATGTGTGATCTTTTGTGGTATGGGTGTGTGTGCATGTGTCGAATGATTTCATATATCTAGGATTTTTAAAAACAAAGTAGTGATGAGGAATAAAAACGTTATTAACTCATTAAAATTTGCGACTACCAAGAGAAATAAACTCTCAACAACATACAAGAAATGGCCCAGTGTGGATGGAAAATAGAGCTCAAATTGACATTTAAAAAAGTTTTTGTTTGAGTGTTTTTGTCATCCCTCCCACAAAAACACCTCCCAAATCTTTGAAGTCTTCATTTGACGAACAGGGACCAAAAGTACTTAACAGAAAATATCCCCTCTGACAGTTACGTCAGAAAACTGTTCTCTCTTTCTTTTATAATCAGGTCTATGAAATTTATTTGACATCTGAAACACTTAACATTGTTTAACTCATTTTGTTAATCAATCATTTTAAAGCTACAAATAGAGGCAAAAAAGGGAAAGCAACTGAAATATAAAAATATATGCAACAGCAAAAATAATAAGTAAATTAAACCAAATAAATAAATTGCATTTTGTACATTTCCAACACAATTAATAAAACATTTTCTAGTACAATTTGTTTAAAGAAAAATAATTCTAAATTCAGAGTTTTGAAAAATGTTGTAAAATTTTGGTATTTGAATTACTGGAATAATATAATATAAATCTGAAGTCAACTGCTAAAAAAGGGTCAAAATATTGAATTTTTTTCTTATCTTCGTCACACCTTCCTATTTTTTCCTTCCTACTCAGTAGAATATTATTTGGATAGTGAGTGCAATATTTCCATCCTAATAAAACAGTGTTTTTATGTTATAATCTTGTTAGTATTACTATTATTGTTAATCTTGTTTTTTATATGTGTTTTCAACCCTTTTGGAACTTTTTTGTGAACCTATATGTCTGATGCTGCATATAGGTTCTGACTTTCCCCTCTGTGGGACAATAAAATCTATTTCTATTCAATTCAGTTCCCTCCTAATGTACAACAACTCACTTCAATGTGAGCATTAAGCATCTACCTGTGACCTGCAGTGTATGCATTATAGCTCTTTAGCGTAGCAGAATTAGGATCCTTTGTTGTTGTTGACAAACACACAGCTCAGCCTGAAGGTGCCCCGGCCTGTAACTTCAGACCGGACTCAGGCAGCGTAGAGGGATGGATGAGCGGATAACATTAATGATTCATGATGGAGGTCTGGTAGTTGTCGGTTACTGGCAGAGTGCCTGGTGTCCCTCCTGACCGGCTAAACGATGATGTCATGCTTTAGTGTATCGATTAAACTCTCCGGTCTAACACATCACTGCCTCTTTCTCCTTCTCTCATTGTTCCCTTATTTTTATTTTTTTTCTTTCTGCCTCCCTCTCGCCTCCTCTTCCCTGCTCCTCTCCCCCTGCACTGACCTCATCAAGACCATCACCAGAAAACCAGATGTGGTCAACTAAAACAATAAAGCCTCCATCCACCAACTCATAAAACACAATGTAATCAGATGGGCTGTGCCAAGATCAAGATCAATACTTTCCAGTTAGACCCAGTACCCTGGAAGGCCAGTTTGGATGCTGCAGTGGGATGCAGATAGGGAGAGGAGGGGAAAGAAATGATTGATGAGGAGGCAGGGAGTTGGGTTACAGCTAAAGTGCACCAGAGAATCGATAGTTTGTGGAAGCCCTGGCATACAGTCAGTTATGGACCGGTCTCTCATGGGATCGCCAGAGCTCAGGCCTGCTCTACAAGACAAAAACAACAGATTGTGTTTCACTTTCGAAAAGCATTAACCTCATCAATGTGAAAGGCAGCAGAAATGTTGGATGAATTGCATACACCTACAAAAAATACAAAAAAACCCCAGATCTGACCAAATGGGGGACAGCAGAAGATATTTTCTTGAAACTGAAGGATTTGTTTTCTGAAACTTTTATAATGACCAACATTTAATTGTAAGATGATAATGAATGTACAGAACTTACCTACAAATGAATGTCAACAGGGATCCATAATACTTGGCTCCCTGTATTATGGATCTTCGTCTGTGATTTCTGTGATTTCTGAAGAAATCAAGTTAGTATTTGCTTGGGTGTCACACCTGATAATCCAATAGACTCGGTCCGATCGGGGAACAAAATTGCAACACTTGTTACTCTTTCAGCTGGTATCGTTCGCTTTGAGAAACTTGACCCCTCCATTGCCTGTGATGGTGCTGCACCAAGAACCTTTGAAGGAAACAACACGAAAATTGCTGAAGAAGACACTCAACACAACTTCCTTCTTCAATGTAAACAAAAATAGAGTGCTGTCAAATTTTATCAAGCCATTTCTCCCCGTAGCATCTTTTGGGTTGTATTTACCCAGAATGTCCTGCACTGTTGTCCACTTCCTGCTTTTGGAGTGACCCCGGATCTGTCCACTCGTCCACTTGTCACTGGTGCATTCGAACTGTGCCAGAGTTTAATTCAACCAAACTGAGACCTATGTTTTTAGGCGGACTAGAGTTCTCATTTTTGGTCCTCATCACAGGTCGAATACACATTCACACCTCCACAAACAAACCAGTGAGTCACCGTTAGGGCATCATGGTAAAAAATTAGCCCTTCTGTGATGCTAGCTATTTTACCCAGTCTCTTTCTTATTGTTGAGCAGTACTTTAGAAGTTCTTCTGGGCTATTTTGTGATGTTTTGGTTGAGTTCTCAATGCGCTGTTGGAGTAACTTTTGAAAGCCTGACACTCTCAGGACAGTACACCACTTTTTCATGTTTTCTCCATTAGTGGCTAATATCTCTCACTGTGCTCTACTGTTGTGTCAAAGACTTGGAAATGTTTTGGTAAACCTTTTCAGTCTGATAGATTTGTTTCTTATCTGTTTCTAAATTACCTTGAATTAGCTGATGGGTTGCTCTTTGAGATTTACTTCATGTTTTCTGATCTGCTCAACTTATGATTATTACTTCATTCTACAAATCTGGCGGTAATCAGGCATTATTGTAACTGGTGAAATCGAAAATGCTATCTCAAAAAATGTGATTAATCACAGTTGACTCAGAATTTTTCAAGGGAGTAATTACTTTTTCATTTGTAGGGCCAGGTTGGCTGGATACGTTTTTCCTTACTGAAACCTATCCATGGATGTTTTGATGCTTTAAGACATGCAAGTTTGAGAAAACAGAAGAAATCTGCAAGCAGGCAATTTTTTCCCACGACAATATTTTGCTATCACAGTTTTGACCTCTCTCATTACTATATCTAAATATTGCTCTCCTTTTGCAACTTCTCTTCTTATTTCCAGGATCTCTCCCCACCGTTCCACCCTCTCTGTCAAACTCTGTTTCAGTTGAATGACAGATCAAGCAGCAGCTTCTGAATGAGAGGGATTTGCTAACACCCCCTGTCCTCTGAGCTCCATCTCTTATACACAAGCACTACCATATAACACTGAGTAATCTACAATCAAACGGGATCAAACGGAGAACTAATTCCACTGTTCTGGAAACACACACACTTAGAGAATTTCATTCATTCAGCGAACGTCAGTTTCTCCTATTGGAGAGGAGTGAGTTGGGTCGTCTTCATGGACCCTAATGTACACAGACATGATTACAATGAATGCAAATGCATCTTTCTGCTTCCTGCAAATACTGTTTACACAAAGAAAGTTGGTTTGCTCTCATGTACAGAGGGATCTATTAGAGATGCATGAACTGTACTCCATGCATTGTTGTTCAAATCTGCTGTCACATAGTCACTGCTTGGATAACCACCCTGTATAGGAAAATGATCACATCTTCTCTGTCTAGCGTTTTCCCCTAACCTTCTAAAAAACAATAAGCCATAACATAATATTCAACATCTCTGGATCCAAATTATTTTCTTTAAAGGAATTTTTACCATTGAAATTCATTTCTAACCTCATAGAAACCTAAAAGAACTATTTTTTTCCGATGCATTGTCCCACCTCTACTGTCTGCATCACTGACATTCTTTTTCCTAAAAAAAAATAGAGACCTTCATCTGTAATGGATTGTTCATGCTGCTGTGGGACCTAAATATGCAAAAAAAGAAAAAAAAACTTAAGATGTTATGGATCAGGCCCCTGTTTCTCCAACAGTCTGTGTTGTTTCCCTTAGCAGCAGATACAAACCAGATGCTGGAATGCGCAATTTCCGAGAATCACTGATAGTGTTACTGTTTACAGATCAGGTTTAGATAATGCATAGCAGACTTTTTTCCACATCATTTCATCATTATTGTTTACTTTCATTTAAAGCACATAAACCCTACTAACTAAAGACACACTCACCCGAACTCTCTATGCTTGTTGTGCTTGTTGTGTCTGATTAGAGTAGTTCAAACTTCTAGAAGCAAATAAAATGCTTCCATAAAAATGAAGGTCTGAATATCTGGTCAGGACACTGTTGTGAATCTGTGTGTGCCTTATTAATGTTAATTTGGGGGTTTGAGTCATTTTCTCTCATTACCTGTATGAAACAATATCAAACAGTTTACCTTCTGTCTCTCTCTATAATAAAGTGGTTTCAGTAGTCTTTTTGGTGCTGTCCCCAGATTTGAGCTCTTTTATAACCGGAATATGTTATATATTTGATTTAATCTTAAATTGTGTTCTTTTGTTTCAGGCAAACTCTGCTGTCCTTTTAGCAGCTTCCACTTTCGTAGATGATCCCAATTGTGCATCACTTCAACCATGCAGGACCATGTTTAGAAGAACTGAGATATCCACCCATCTTGCTTTCTTTTCTCCTATTAAAGCTTAAATTAACATTTTAATTTAAAATCTCATAGCCAGAAGCAAACCTGAAAAGCACCTCTGAGTTAAAATCCTCAGTTAAATTCAGGACTTTTTTTCCACCCTTCAACAATGTGTTTAATCAACACCTTCAAATCACCGTTAACTGCATATGTGTGATTAAGAAGATGAGGGACCTAGATTTTCATCATCACGCTGACGGCACTGGGGTGCCAGCTGTAAGCATCGGCATGCACAGGCCAACCAGCAACGGATTTCCACTGTAATTACAGAGGCGCACACCGACGGCAGATTTATTCCTCTGCCAAAATAGTCTGGAGAGATAATTGAGGAGAAAGTGGAGGAAATTAGGACAACAGGATGAAACTCCAGGAACAAGATTTTTTTTTTTATTAATACAACTTCAGATCATGTAAAGCTACCATAAGTATTTTTATGACACTGTTTTTATTTTTTTATCTCTCTCAGAAGTTGGCAGCTCTAACTTGACATTTGCCACTTCATAAGCAGCCTCCTTGCCAGTAGCATAATAAAGATGTTGGTGAAAAGCACCGCAAATATCCAAATGTTTCCTACTTTAGCTTCTAAAAACTGAAAAACCAGTTGGTTGATATTTCAGATAGTTTCCTTTTGTTTATTATTTTGACATAAGTCCTCCCTGAAGATGCACCCATCATTTTTGGTATAAAAATCTGAAGAGGAAAAATGACATATTCTAAGTAAATCATTGTAAACGTGGTACAGCTGGGTTGTGTGCCTCCTTGACAGGGGCAATATTTAAAGAAACATCCAAGAGGAAGAAAGTAACTCTGGAAGAGCAACAATGTTAAGATAAAGGGTCAAAATCTGTAAACCAAACAACAAATCTGCCCTCAGTGGAAGGGTTGCTAGAAGAAATCCTTTATTGAAAGAAATACGGTTTTTTGCATTAATGTGCTTTAGCATAACACCTTTTTGGCCATTTTTGCCTGCTGCTCTTTGGCATAAATCCTGTCACTGCTAAATGAATTTACCTTAAGAATATGAATTACTGAATTACTGCACCCACAATGTTTTGCTGAACTTGGTAATGAAAACCCCTGTGTGAAGCAACATTTATCTTCACCCCTGAAGCCAAAGTAATTATTTGTGGTAGCCTGAAGAAACTAATTAGATAATGATTCTGTATCTGGGTCTGAAAATGATACATAAAGAACAAACCTCTAATACAGAACGGAGAGTGGGTTTGTCTCCAAAGAAAAGAAGTTGAATAATCACATTCAATCTGGAGCTAAACAGCCCCATCAATAAGCATGACTCAGCGCCTGTCCTTGATAGAGAAAGGGTTGTTTCTCGTCACAGATCCTCAGAAATTATGCTGAAGGTCAAAATCACTCAGTCAGGACCAATGTAAAGATGCCTTCATTCTGATTTTTAAAATGAACACTTAAAGCTGCAGTAGTGGGGACACTTTAATGCAATTGCATGTTTAAAATCCATATTTTCTTCATTTAAGATATGTATTCATTTTATCTATTTAAGCTGCTGTTTATAAACAAGAATACATAATTGTTTTGGGTTGTCTCAGAAAACACAACTTTTTGTTTCTAAATAAACAAAACAACATTTCCACTGATATAATTTTAGGACACAATTATGCTAATAGTCTGGTTTTAATTAAGATTTCCAAAGTGTGGAGCAGAAGGTTCAACAGCATGAGAGCATCAAGAGCGTTTTATTCTCTCTGGATTCTTGTACCTTTTCACACATTATTTATAGCATTATATAATCAATCATTTCTCACTATGCTGCACAGATAAACAAATATATAATGTCTAAGAAATACACTAAGACATCATATCTTCATTTAATTCTTACATCTAAATGTCTGAAAATATGAAAATATCATTTACATAATAGTTGAAGCATTGATGGGCTGTACTGAGAGCAGACTTAACTTATGCAAGAAGAAAAGTATACATCATTTTTCTGTAAAATTGTTTTAAATATTTAATTTAAAATATTTAAAACATTCCCTTGGAATGATTCAAGATTCAGATCAAGATTCACATGATCTGAATCTTGTGATTCAGATCACAAGATCTGAATTCTTGCACAAGAATTCAGATCTTGTGCAAGGTGATTAATCATGTGTTCATGTATTAGATCAGGTGATCATAAATATATCGAAAACAATAAATATAAGGCTGTTTGATTGATGTAGAGAAAAAATCCACTCCACATGTAACTGCTAGATTGTGATGATGGGGAAAAATGTATTTATTTATTGTTTATATTTATTTTTTGTTTGCATAATACAATTATTTCATTATAAAATTTCATCAAGTTATTTATTACTATTATTATTATTATCATTATTATTATTATTATTATTACACACAAACATACAAAACATTCCACCTCAGAACAAAAATCCTGGCAATTGCTGGTTTCTTCGCAATAAGAGCAAATGCTACTCTTCTTCAGGTGATTTAAACACGGCTTTGTCATAACAAAATTTTAGCAACAAATCTAAAAATGAATGAAAGTTATTCTGGATATATTTATTTTATATAGATTCAGGAAACTGCATCCTTCAACAGCAAATAAAAAAATATTTTTGAGGAGATGGTGCAGATATGGGTACCAAAACTAGCTGGAGCCCACGTGCTCACATTCTCTTGAATCCGCCTCTGGTATGGATAACCCAACTATATGGGATTCAGACTTAAAATTATCTAAAAATTGTAAAACTATGTAAAGCAAGCTCACTATACCAATAATTTCCTTACAGATATGAGTAAATTAAATGAATAAATGGATACAACACTAACATGATGTACTTTTCAGACAAGCTGGTATATTTAAAACAAGAGCTTTGGAACAAACTTCTTAAGGAACAAAATAAATGAAATACAGTCAACTGTCCAAGAGCTCTCACTCTGGCAAGTCTTTACACGGGACTATACGTGGGTACCATTGATTTAATCTGCTTATAGGCATCCTTGCCACCGTAATGTTCCAGTATCTGCAGGGTCTCCTCAATCAGATCACCGATGCTCTCTTTTTCCCTCCGGCTCTCGATGGCATCTCCGAGGTTTCTCTTGTTGTTCTTGAAGAGGTTGAAAACGGGTAAAATCTGTTTTAAGTACGGCACCAGAGCTACACCGATCCCCTCTGCGGACATCACCAGATGCTGTATGACTCTCAAGGTGGTGCACATCACGTCATGGTTTTTGGTGTTCATGGCGTTCCTGATGGGGATGATGAGCTTGGGCAGAACCGGGAGGATCCTGGGGCCTCCCCGGTTCAGCATGTCTCGGATCCCCTCTCGGGCGAGGAACTGGTATGGGTACACAGTCTCACAAAGTCCGTGAAAGAGCAGCGGCAGGTAGTATTGGTAGTCCAGTTTCTCGATGTCCACCTTCCATGCTATGGCATTGCCTTTGTTGTTATGGTCCACGGAGATCGGGAGCTCCCTGCGCTCGTAGTAAACCCGGAAGGTGGTGGGTTTGGGCGGACGCTTCTGAAACACCCCTGTAGGTGGAGGTGCTCCAACCACGGAGTTCTTCATGAAGGCCTTAACGGTGAAACCGTCAGCTTTCAATTCATTCTTGGTTTTTGACATGTCACAGCTCCTTCCTCAGCTGGGCTGAAAAGATAAAACTGTTGAAAAAAGGTGACGTTGTTCCGATAAAAACGTAGTGCCCGCAAAACTTAAGAGTCGTTTGTTTTTCCATGGTTGCCAAGGAGCTTTATTTCAAATAGAACTGGCATCTGGTCACTATAGTAACACTGTACACTGAAAAGGAGACGGGGAAATTCCCTCGTCTCTGGGTATCACTCCGCCAAAAATATAGTTCCTAAAACGATTAATCAGCTTTTCATTATGCTGCTGACTGTTTCAATGCAACTTGAAAGTTGCCCCTGTGAAAGAGGGGCAAACTTAGAAGCAACGTTTCATTTAATTTTATTAAACTATATTAAAAAAAAAAACACAGAAACAGAAGAAACCTTAAAATTAATCTTATATTGAATAAATAAAGCAAAAAATAAAATAAACATTCATATGGTTTTATGAATAATTGTATCAAACTTAAGTTAACTGAAGATGAATTAAGTAATTAAAACTGAGCCATGCACTCCTGGGGATAATCTACAGCAGGTCATTATTATTAAATTATATATGAACTAAAATACTGTACATAAAGTTTCTCTGCATTGAAACATTGATTACATCAACACGTGTATAAAAAATTGTCTCATTTTACAGTTAAAAAATTCCCCTTTATAGGTTAATGAGCAAAGTAGCTGATGTATGGAGTCCTGGTTATAATAATCCATATTAGCAGCTGTTTGCAGGTAAATCAGGTAAATCCAGCACACCTTTAGATCAGATTTGAAAACTGTCCTACCAGCTGCATGAGACATTTTCTTGCACTCTTTGCATTTTTCACTCCAAAACCTTTTCAAGCCTCGTTTGCATCATTTGGAGGAGCAAATCTCCAACTCCCCAACCAAAAATGTGAGAAATCGTCCAAAAATAAGCCATATGTTTTTCATTATTGTCTTAACTTAACCAGAACACTTTTCTAACATAACAAACTTCTGAGGCCTGCTGAGTATAATTGCTTTCACAGTTCTTGTAAAGTGCATCAAGTTGTTCATAAACTCAACCACCACCAATGGGATTCAGATTCATTTCAGCTTTTTCCCTTTTTTATCACCTTTACAACCAGGGAAAAGCTTTGATACTTGAAATGAGCTTGATGAGAACTCCCATTCTACCTCCATTCTTTTTTTTAATTGTTTTGGCATTAGAGAACTTTAATAAATGTTAATCTGACAGAAAAGAGAAGTAAAATATGCATGAAGTGACTCCATATCAGGAATCATAAACAGAATCAGATTTAATCCCACCATCATTCAGGCCTCAGCACACAATCTAATTAGATTGTGGTATCTAATTAGATTGTGTGCTGTTTTGCATCAAAAGTCTATAATAAGTGTAAAATAATTCAGACCAGATATGACCCTCTGCTTATTATGCTCTTATATTGGTTAACTGAGGTAGGTCAGAGAAAGTGTTGAATTCACTTTTTTTGTGTGTTTTTGATTAATATTAATGAGGTATTGAGATCCTCTTCAAAATTAAATGTAAGAAAACAATCCATTAGAATGAATTAGAGGATACTGAGACAAAAAAAAACAATTCTGACAAATAGAAACTACTTAATAGGAAATCTTGGATGCTGAAAATTTTTGTGTAATTGTATTTTTGTGATTTAAAAGCTGAAAATGTTGGGAACCACTGGTCTAACCAGTGAAGATTTATATTTAAATGTGTGAAATTTTGAATTTAAGATAATTAACACATTTTATATCCCTAAATAATCACAGAAACATCCCTTTGATTAAAATGTGAGTGAGATTCTAATTTCAGTTTGAGCTTTCCCAGCCATCTGTTATCTTGTTTTGCTTACAGGCAAGAAAAATCATAAGATCCACCTAAAAAAAACCAAAAAAACACACTACAATATATAATGCAGATTCCCAGTGATCATCATTGCTGTCAGGAAGAGCAGAAGTGAGTGACTCCTATCTGCTTTTGCTGTCCTGCCTGTACTCACTGAGACAGAAAACATGTCAGAATGAGACCGACTGTTAAGAGGCTACCCACCAACACTGTGTGCAGAAACACCCGTAGCCCAGCTTCAGAGTGTGTGTTTCTGTGTGTAGGTGTGTTGTGGAAAAAAAAAACATGTGTGCAGAAAATGCAAGCGCAGCGTGTGAATAAAGACGAGTGTGGCGGTGATACCAGTGAGTCATCAGAATATGATCGGTATAGTTTGCTCGTCCCTCTTTTTATGTTGCATTATTTAAAGAAGGATCATCTAAACCTCATCTGTGTCATCTGTAATACGGAGGAATATACATTAAAAACTTTTTGTTCTTAGTTGAAAGAATTTTTTTTTTGTATCTACATTGAAAAACAATTGAAATGGCTTATTGTTGACAAACCTTCAACCTTAGTCCCCATTCAGTGGTATCAAGATGAAAAAATAGATGCCAAACTAAAAAACTAAGCTAATTAATCACCGTAAAATGAAAAGTTTTTCCAAACTAATAAGTATTATACAGTTTAACCACATTACAATATTAAATCGACACACCTGCTACTTGTAAGATAAGCACATTTAATTAAAAAGCATTTGAAGAACCCCACTGGACAAAAAGTTGTAGCTTAACATTCTTACCATCATATCCACTACAATATAAAACTTTATAAATTTGGGTATAATTGAAAAGTTAACATTAGTTTCACAAAAGATTAATTAAACACACACTAATGCACTTGCAGTGTTTTCCTTTAAAATTAATGATTGTCTTTTATAGGTGATGAAACCACAAAATTCATGTTTGTTAGATAAGCTTAATATTTCAGAAAAATAATAAAATTACAAATTGTTGACAGTCATCTAGCAGACAGTCATCTGCTCACTCCTCAAAGAGGACAAACTATAAAAAATTGTAGAGACATTATTTTTTTCACTGAATCTAGTTTGAGAGAAATGCTTTATCACTTTACAGCAAGGACTTTTGTTTTGATTCATCTCACTGTTTGGACACACAAAACTGTCCAAATTTATTTTAGTATGAAGAAAACAAGGATTTGACATCTGACATGTGTTGAAATGAATGTCACTAAGACATTTTCATTTACTTGTGTGCAAAATGTAATAAAACATCAATTTGTAATTATTTTTAAAGATATTTTTGGCACTATTGATCTATATTGACAGGAAATAGGCAGAGAGAGATGCAGCAAAGGTTACAGGGTCAGAAATTGAACTGGGTGTGACGAGAACTATATCCTCCTCATATGGGATTGATGCTAGAGCCATCAGTTTAATAAAAATGTATACATCTTTCATAAAGCAGAGCATTGCTTAGAAAAACTGAACAAAATTCTCCTTTCCAGATGAGTTTGAATCTTTTTCCCCTCCTGTGCACCTGGATGAAAGTGACAACAGAAGGAAAAAAGTGCTGATAGTGAGCAGAGAATCCTGATAAATCCAAAAATAAAAAGCTGTTGTAACCATTGAGTTTCCAATAATGACCCACTGTCTGTTTTTATTGTCAGAAAAATGCAGTTGGAGGAGACTCTCCTTTAAAAACAACGATGAACAGAAATCCCTGGAGCTTGCTGCTAGTGCCAGATTTGTGTGTCGTGATTCTTCGATTAGAGGCTCTGCATCTTAATCAATATGTGCATTTGAAACAAGCAAATCAAGTTGCAATGTTATTTTGCAAGTAAATGAGCACAGCCAGGATACCAAAACAAAGAAGAAAACATCCATTGTTGCTTAATGTTTGACCAAAACTGCATTTATTTTTGGATGTTATTGTCATTTTTCCCTGGTTACATCTTGTCTGCTGTAATACGGTTTCTCACGGTGCGTTGATATTATATGGAACATCTTCTGCTCTGACGGACAAACAAATCAGTATGATGTCGTGACTCACTGTTTACTGCACAGTGTTGATGTTTTTTATGTGAACCAGAAGTAAATGGCTGCACAAAGTCAAGTATGTTGGATCAAAGTCAGAGAACAGGACAGACGGACAGAAAGTGCTCCTGTTATTCAAATTCTGCTTCATGTTTTTATTAATATTCAAAGACATCTGTTTTTATTCCTGAAGCCACTACAGAGAGAGTTAAAAGACACACATACACAGAGATGGCTTTAAAGTAAATGCTCGGCATCGCTGCTAATTTGGGATAAACAAATTAGAATGACTAGTAAGAACAAAACTGGAATATTTCTCTGAAGCAAAACAGAAGTTTACTGCAAATATGCCAAAATGATGAAGCTCACTTTTCTTTTAAGCAGAGCGGAAGACCTGAGTCATATCTGTGGAGGGGGAACAATTACGCAAAACTGCATCACCTTTTATTGAGCAAGATGTCTTGAGTAATTAGAGAAAAAACACTACTGCTACTTTAAACAGATGTGCCATTTAAAAAAATACAATCTATTTCTTTCAAATCTAAAGTTAAATCCACATTTGACTGTTTTTTTTTTTTTTGTTTTTTACATATCAGAGTCATTCTGTTTTCAGGAGGGAATATAATTCATATGATTATGTCCTCATTTCTATTAATTCAGAAAATTTAGGTTAAAATATTGTGATTATTTTTAAAGATGTTTTTGGCATTATTGATCTTTATTGACAGGAAATAGGCAGAGAGAGATGCAGCAAAGGTCACGAGGTCAGAAATCGAACTGGCAACATCTCAGATGTTCTAGATGTATCTAGAACATCTGTTCTAGATACATCATGAAGACATTTATATAACCACACATATCAGAAAACAACTCACACATGCCTTAAGAATGAAAAGGTTCTGGATGAATGTTATAAGAGGATATCTTAATATCAGAACATAGATTGAAATAAAAGGAGAACTTTTTTTTCTGAAGGCACTAATGTTCTGACTTTTGAGAAAATACGCTATAGAGATTCCAACGTGGACTGCATAGTGGTGCAGTTGGTAGCACTGTTGCCTTGCAGTAGGAAGGTCTTGGGTTTGAATCCTGGCCTGAAGTTTAAATGCATCAAGTTTACATGTTTTCTCCATGAATGTGTGGATTCTCTCCGGGTACTCTGACCTCAATGGGTGTTAGGTTAATTTGAGCTGTATCTCTCTGTGTTGCAAACATCTAATTTATTACTCTAATATTTTCTGTCCCCTAATAGGATAAATACAATGCTGGGCAGGAAGCAACATTTCCTGCCCAACATTTGAAAAGGAAGAACTTTCTCTCTATTCTAACCATGTGACTGGATTTTCTGCAATATCAATTCAATTAACCAGCAGGAACTTTACTGATTGAGTTAATTGTAGACTGAGATGTTCTGGTGGCCCACTGAGCTCAAATCTATAACCTGCAGTCAGTGTCTCCATCTGGATTATGGTCCTTAGTAAAATATATTTATTTTAAAATTCATTCAGTTTCATATATATATATACTTTCTTCAAAAGTCAGACTGACTACTGACTAGTGTTCTTAGTGTAGCTTATTTTTAATCAAATAAAAATTAAATAAATAAATGTAGGTTGTCGGATTACTGTTCAGTAACTGTTCAGACACCAATGGTTCATGAGCCTGAAGATGATAAGATTAAGCAAAATCCTAAGGATGTTGAGTTTTTATTTTATGTTTTTATTTTTTTCTGGTTTAGTTTCCAGTACAAAAATCTTAATGCATATGAAATAAGAAAAATCTCATTTGTAAGTACCTGTTCAGCATGTTTTAAGTAAATAATTCCTCAATATTGAATTTAAAAATTATTAGTTCCACTGGGAGATTATTTCACTTAAAACAAGACATGTTTTCAATTTCATAAGTGAAATAATCTATCAATGGAACTAGCACTTTTTCATGAATATTAAGGAATTATTTACTTAAAATAAGCCCTTGTACCTTGCTGAAAAGCTACATGTAAGTTAGTTTTGTCTTATTTCAAGTACTAAGATATTTGTACTCAAAACTAGACAAATGGCCCCCATTTCTCCACCTCTTATTAGACTCTATGGAGGCAAGATGGGGCAATGGGGAAGCATTTCCACATCCAGATTAGCAGGGTGGGCTGCACAGTGAGATAGTTGTTAGCACTGTTGCCTTACAGCAAGAAGGTCAGAGATTTCTGAGTGCATGATCTTTGGGTTTTTGCAGGTTTTGGCTTTCATGATGAAGTTGCTTGAATTTGAATTGAAGCTGTACATGTGGTTTAAAGGCCAGCTGTAGCAACATTAATGGGTTTAGGTCCGAAAAGAAGAGAACTACAAACACCTTCCAAAGCAAAAGGAGAATTAAAGCAAAAGCTTACAGTAAGTGACCGTCTTTAACAGTTTTACTGTGTGATATTAAATGGCTGCAGCATTCAGGTATTTATGGAAAAGGTAAGAGATTAACTGCAGCTGAAGGCTGACGGCTCACAGTGGGTGAAGGTTTGTTAATCAAGAAGAGAGCTGGAAAAAGAGGGTAAAAGAAGTTGGAGAGAACAAGCATGACTGACTCTAATTGGCAGTACCAGCCAGGTTTAGACATAAAGTACTAACCTGTTCATAGCTGTGGACGACTGAGTTTAAACACATTACTTCAAGCTGAATAAGCCTTTTTTCTTTCCTTCAGATATGCTCCTAGAAGATCACTTCTAATCTAAACCAAAAATATTTATCACAGGTTGCTTATTTGCACATAACAATTCATCACACCTCTTCTGAGATCCAAACCATTCTGCCTTTGGTTCCTTCAGCTTCCAGAGACATTATGAGCCGGATCTTTCATGTACTGATGGGAAGTAACTCCCTGGGGGATTCACTTTGTGCAGCTCAAAGACGAGACTTCCTCTTGCAGATGAAAAGGAAATGAAAGTGGGTGTGAATCATTGCAAAAGGGAGACAGGAGGTCAGAGGTGAAACTGAGAAACAGAGACCGGAAGAGACAAAAATTAA
This sequence comes from Xiphophorus couchianus, assembly GCF_001444195.1. Classification (NCBI taxonomy): domain Eukaryota; kingdom Metazoa; phylum Chordata; class Actinopteri; order Cyprinodontiformes; family Poeciliidae; genus Xiphophorus; species Xiphophorus couchianus. Next base: position 11,507,557 of record NC_040247.1, read on the forward strand.
AATCTACATTTTTTTTAAAGAAGCAATGGATGAAAAAAGAATGAACGAGAAGTACATAAAAGGATAAGGAGAGATTAGCTGGAACAATGAAAGTTTTTCCCTGACTGCTTAACAGAGAACTTCATCTTTCACAATTTACTCAGATTCCTAAAACTGAGCTCTATTTCCTCATTTTCTTTCTATCCATAACCACATATACTAAGACATTATTCACTATAAATAAAAACAGGATTTAATCTGACTATAAATTTGGATGACAAGAGAAGTGGAGCTGACTCTGTAATCTTACAGTTTTTTGTTGAGTAAATTAATTTATAAGTTATTTTATTTCTGTATTTTGTTTTTATGACAAAATGCAAATTTTAAATAAACAAAAACATGTCATTCAGATTTATGAAAAGTGATGTCACTGTTTTTCTGATGCTGATATTTTCTGCTGCTGAGATCCATTTAAATTCATTTTATTTCATGATTTTTTTTTACTTCATCTTCATCTTCAGATGAACATCTTCAGAACATCTTCATCAAACATCTTCAGAATATGATATCTATGAGATAAACACATTTGACTTACAATTATCTGTCATTTGATCAGAAAGCTGCAGAATAAATAGTTTGTTGGTATACAACTTCAGGCAGCAGCTCTTTACTCTGCGTAACACAAACTCAGATTACTATGTTTTGGAAAGCCCCAATAAACATTTCTTTATTTTACAAGGAGACGTGTTCTGTGAGATGAACGTGTTTTTGTGCAAACTGTGTGTATGAACTCCTACGCAAGAGTAAAAGATGTTAACTTCAGTAGAACGAGGTCTCTGTTAGTTGCCACTTAGTGAGGAATAAGCTGTTACCTCAACAAAATAAAGAATTAGCAAGATTTTGACTTCACTCAGGAACAAAACTTTAATTTTTGGAGACACGTCCAGAGTACATGTGGAGAAAAAAGAGGAAGGTTGTTAGTGAGAACATAAAGCTATAACCCTGAAGTCGGTCCTGATTAGGGGAAAATTTAGCATGAGCAAGTTCAAAGTTACCAACACACCAGATATATAAACGCCAGAAAATCTACAAAATATTGCTAACGATTTCAACATAACAGCAACTGCAAGTAACTTTTAAGTGATGCTCTCAAATAATTATGGAGAAGAAATAAAAGAACAGAATGACAAAGAGTCACAATAAAGATGAAATTGGATATTACAGAGATGAAACGAGTTCAGCAGCGGGGGAAGCTGCATGTGTTCAGTTTAAATGTCTCACAGGGAAGCAATTAAATACCACAGCTTATTGTTGGTGGGAATTAAAACCCCTCAGAAGATATTGTCTCTATACTATACATCTTCATGGTATAATTACTATAAGTAGGTCATGGTGAATGATATGCACTCTATTATTAGATATGCAAAGATGCATATGTTGAAGAATTGGAATATTTTTCATAATAAACTGATTTCTGAAGGAAAGATAATTAGTCCTTTTTATCCCTCTGGCACTAAAATCAGTAATTCATATTAAAAACAATCAATACTTTTAGACGTGCAAGTTTGGAGATTTTTTTCCTTCTCATCTAAAGATTCAGATGAGATTTAATATGTGATATAATTCCAGTCAACAGATGAGACTTTCACATCCTGTAATGTTTAGTGTTTTTTCTGTGTGTGTGTGCATGTGTGTGCATGTTGGGGTGCACTTGTACAAAACAGAAAAATGCACAGATATACATAGATTAATTTACACGTATGAGGAAGACAAGTACATATTAGGATCGTCAAATACAACAATTGTATCTCTTTTATGTGTTATTTTTTCCATAAAAATGTGTGTTGGAAGCACACATCTCACAGCTTCTTGGCTTGCTTTTCCAGTCTGCAATGGGAGTCCTTGGCCCGTGACAAGTCTCTTCAGTGAGAGGATGTTCCCCTTGGCTGTTCTATAAAAGCAGATGCACATGTACTTCCTTCCAGATGGTGGAAAGCCTGATTCAAAGGGCTAATACTGTGCAGGAAAGACTGCAAACTCAGCATTGTTGGCAACAGCTGTACACTGCAAAGCAATCCCAGGCAAAAAGCAGAAATGACAGTCATAAAATGTATTCAGATAAATATTTCTAGATTCTAAATATGTCAAATGAAGGTTGTGTAACTTTATCACCTGAACTTTTACATATTTTGTCATGCCGCAGTCAACTGCAGAGATTAACAGGTTATCTGGAATACATGTTAAAAAGGACAAATATTAGCGATGCATCCCATAAATCTGACCTGTCTGGATGAGTGGCAAGAAGAAAAACATTGTTTAAAGTCGCTGTTTGCTACAAACTTTGTAGCGGACTAAGCAAACATTTGGAAGACGAACCAAAATCATTCTTTCTGGCCTATATGCAAAGTACCGTGAGTGATGGAAAACTAGTCCTCCATATCTGGATATGACGGGGTGCTTTGTCTTGAGCATGAACAGGACAGTTGGTCGGGGATGATGCAGGGTAACCCTGGAAGACAATCTTTTCAAGCAAAAAACTATCAAGATAACTAAAGCGTACCGCCAGAACCACAAGTTCAAAGCATATTTGTGTGTTAAGATGGCCCAACCAAAAGTTTAGACTCAAATGTAATTGAGTGTTTGTGGTAAGACTTGATGTTCACAGAGGCTCTCAGTCCAGTATTACTCAGCTTGAGCTATTGTCCAAAAAAGAATAGCCAAAAGTTCCAGCATCAAGATGTGCAAAGCTTTGTAGAGACTTGGAAAAAAAAACTTGACTCTACAAAAGATAGACAAAGGTGAGCTGAATAAAAACACATTTTTAAAAAGTCATATAATTATTCACTATTTTGTGCCAGTCTATTGCTTAAAATTGCAATAAAACATGTTTTAACTTTCACAAAAATGTAAATACAGCTGCAAGGCACTGATTCACGACATTGATTTTATAAGAGGTTGTTCACCTTTTTCAGATCTGCTAATTGAAAATGACATGATTAGTATCACAGTTGGTGTATTTTGCTCCCAGATCTTTGCATAACTTTTTGAACCACAGCAGTTTTAAAACTCAGACCAGGATCTCTGCCAACATTGTAATGTCAGATATAATCAGATGGCATATCTTTTTTATGTTTCAAAAGATTGTCTTTATTTACTTTCTTTTCTGTTTTGAGGCAGTGGGTATGACTGTAAGCGGCACCTTGAATGATGTTGTGATTGGTCTGCTCGTTCAGATTTATTCTTACTTGGCTTTGCAGTGTGTTTCACTTTGCCTTACCATAGATATTCCTTATAAATTACTGACTCTTGTCTTGGCATCGTGGGGTTTGTTGTTTTATATTCAGTTTACTTCCCAGCAAGCAAAAAGTAACTTGTTTTCATTTCTTAATTGTGTATTTTGCTTCATTTTTACCTGACATTGTGTGAATGACTAATGTGTAGCTCAACATACTGAACGGGCAAAGACCTGCAGACTCAGACAAAAAATGTTACTACTATAAATCTTTTTAAAGGAGCACAATGAAAACTAGCCAAACTCTATTCCAAGCAATGTGGTTGGAAGTATTTTTAAAGTATTGTACTGTTATGCTTTGAGGTTTGATAATTTAGAGTTTCAGCGATGCAGCTGAAACCATCTCGGCCAATGATTGCAGGACGATCAGATATAAACTAGTGAAGGAAAAAAAAAAAAGCTCACTCGAGCATGTTCATCTTGTTGTTCAAAACTCACCACAAAACCAAAATCACCATGTGTGAAAGATATCAGAGAAAGTGGAAGCCAGCACGCTCTCCGCCGCTGTCAGATGAGGGAGAAAACAAGAAACAACACATGTATCCAAATCTGTAATTGACTGAGCAGAGCTGAGAGCTGCAGAGTGGAGCAGAGAGACTCTTCTGATCAAACCAGGGGCTAAATATAGGATCCTGCGGCACGATTTCTTCTGCTTGAGCAGGGATTCACCCAGTCTGGGAAAGAAAAGGAGAGGAAAGGAAAGAAAAGAAAAGAAGAGAAGAGAAAAGAAAAGGAAAGGAAAGAAAAAGTGAGTATAGAACAGTCCCTTGGTGGATCCTTGGTGTGTGTGTGTTTGTAAGGGAGAACAAGATGTAAGCTCATTCACATGGCTCTGCATCCATTCACACCCTTCATCACACAGAGGAGGAACAACAGCACAGCAGTCTCTGTGGATCTGTCAGGCTGCTTTCTAATCTGTCCATCATCTCACCTCGCTGTGTGCCGTCGCTAAAGATATTCTCAGCAGATCTGTGAAATCAAAGTCCCACAGAATCTCAACCTTGTTTCATTCAAGCTTCTGTCAAAAACAATGCCTTCAAGTCATTATCTATAAGCTCCCAGTGAAGAGTTGTTATACACTGAGTGGCTCGGCGGTAAAATATAGTTAAAGCCTTAAAGTTGTGAAACAACTGCTGGAGATAGGAGAATAAATCAGCATTCAAGGGAGTAAAACATATCTTTTTAATCTGTTATAAATAGGCAAACACAATCTGTGTCCCCAGAAAAATATTTTTTTATTATTATTATTATTATTATTTCTCTCTTTCTGTTCTCTATTGTGTTTTACATGTTTAACAAAAGTCAGAGAAGTTATGTAAGTTATGCAAAATGCATATAATATGAACAACTTTGTATAATCTCTTGATAACCAAATAAAGGTGAAAGCCCATGTGTGTAACCATTTCTAGCTGACTGTGTGTTTCAGCTTGTCATCCTGTGAGTCATGTTTTTTGTTTCAAGTTTTCCCTCTATCCGTCTTCCAACTCAGGTCAGCTTCCACATCTCTACTCAGGAAAGCATCACCACAGTCTGATGCTGCCACCAGAATACATTAACATAGGAATGAATGGGATGTTCAGAGAGATGCATACTTATTTTTTTCCACTTACAAGCATTTTGTTTGTAGCCCACAAAGTTCCAATTTGATCTCATCTTATCAGAACACTAGTGATGCACAGACAACTGTCAGATCCTTAAAGAGAACAAAGAGAGAAAAACACCAATGTTTAGAAACAATGACCAGACACGCCCTTCTCAGCATCAGCAACAGTGCGGTTGATGGAGTGGTTAGCTTTATGTTCCCCTGTGCAGATCGCTGATTACCTCACATGAATCAGAAACAAGAAAGAGAGTGTGAAATGGGCCCCGCAGAGACCGCGCTTTCTGAGGAAGTGAAATAAACATCACTCCCTACCAGTATCCTCAGAACATGGGAGAGCTTTCGTTAGGAGGGTGTCGGCTTTCTGCATCTCAGTGCCATCAGTTAACTGCAGCAGGGCAGAGGATGTTGAAGGAAGCTGGAAGAAAAGGGTCGCTGAAGTGTCTCTACAATTTACTGAATCTCCATCACAGTTCTTGCAGGAGCAGGCTCTGAAACATAAGCAGATTCCTCACATTCTCTCCATAAACTTTTGAACTGCTTCCATTATGCAAATGACATCACAACATCAAAAGCAGAACCAGCTACACACCTTTCTGCCTCAAGATATTAAATGTTGAACTACTGCGAAGATTGTGCACTCTCTATGATTGCAATTATATTCTGGGTTTTTTTTAATTTTATTTGTCTATCCAGCCATTGATTGTCCATACCTGCTTATCTTCACTGGTGTCTGTCTCCAGCAGTCATTGGATGAGAGGCTGGTTTATAACAGGGCAACACAGAGACACACAGAACAAACAGCTACACATGGACAATTTGGAAACTCATTAAGCCAATATGTAGTCATGTTAGCTTCACAGCATGCTTAGGGAGAACATGCAGAAAGACCTCAGGCCAGGATTCAAACACAATAGCTCTTTACTACAAGGCAACAGTGCTAACTATCGCTCTACTGTACATGTCTAGTTCATATTTGGTAAATTAAATATAATTATTTACATCAAAATGAGTTCTCTGTTTGCTTGTGGCTAAACAGTTAAATTACAATAAATATATTTGGTCTGAAGGCCAACATCTCATCTCTAAGTAAATTAAAGTGCACAAGCACAATCTGCTAATAATATTGAATAATTATCTTTATTTTTAATTAAAAATGCGGATGTGATCTGAAAGAAATGGTTAAAAACAATGACTATGTTGATCAGTGGACCAACGCTAATGTCAAATACTGTAATTTAAAGCAATTGAATTTTTTAGTTATTATTCTAATTATGAAACGAAAGGGGTATGTAGAGAAATAGCTTAGTCAGATTTTACTCACGAATCGCACATTAATTACATCTAAGTAACAAATAAAGAGGAAAAGAACATTGTGATCTTTCAGGCAAACGGAGCCACGCTTTACTTAACATGTGGCTCTATTTTTTAATTGTGGTTTGGAGCGACACCAGGCGGTCCTGTGTGAGCTCTTTGTTATATTTCAACCCACCAACAGGTGGCAGTGTGCAAAAACATGCCGCTCTTTCCCACACACCTCCGCTCTTGAATCAAGGCTTCTTCTCTTTGCCGCAGCGAACTTTCTTTCTCTTCCGGTTGTCGTCTGTTAGTGTGGCAGGTATTTATTTATCCCGGTCCTTTGAGCTTATTATAATCTTCATCCATCTGCTTTTGTTTTATATCCTGTTGACCAAACATCCGCGGACATTGATAAAGCTTCTAGTTAACAATGTAGCCTTCATAGTATGGATAGGATTCGACCCTTAAAAAGAGACAAATAAAACATCTGAATAGTGCTAACTTCTGTGTAGCTATTCTCGACAGCTACCTACATAATAAATAGTTCGTGATTTAGTTGACTATATTTTCCTCCTTCGTTCAGTCTGTTTATGCAGTTTTTTTGTTTAGAATAAAATAATTTTATGGGTGGCTAACAAGCTAAATGAAAGTTTAATAGCAACAGACGCTAGCATCGCTTTTCGTGGCTAATGATGCGCTGGTTCTGTTTTTCTCTTGTCCGTTCTACAGATTTACCAGCGTTGAAATGGCAAAGTCTAAGAACCACACAACTCACAACCAGTGTAAGTGATTGCATCTGAATTTACTCGTGTATATTTAACTAGCTGTATGCAAAGAGCGGCGTTAAAACGAATGACTTTCTTATTTCAACAGCTCGCAAATGGCACAGAAATGGCATCAAGAAGCCCAGATCTAATCGCTACGAGTCCTTGAAGGGGGTATGTATGTTCACTAGCTCTGCTCTGTGTTACAGTGGTGCTTTGAGAAATGCAGTGTTCTTACACAAACCTTAAATAGCTAAATAATTGTACCGTCAGTCTTTGTGCATTATCCCTTTGGTTTGGAAGTTGCTTCCACATATCCAAGACCTCAGATTTGTCTCTGTGTCATCTCTGTCCAATTATATGTTTTGTTAAAAATGTAAAACTTGTTCCAAGTTTCACCTGGAAGAAACGTAACAGATAAACTCTGAGCTGGTTTAAACGGCTACAGGATGAAAAAGTTGCAGCGAAAATCTCAGCCAACAGCTTTATCCAGGACACAGAGAGAGACATGGTCAAGTGAAGTGCATTGTCTAGAAGGAGAAATGGTTCAAATTGGTTCCAATTTTATAAGTAAACCCACCATATTGCACTGATGCAGCATTCCCTCTTGAACAAGCATGTTGTGATAATAGACTGTCTCTTTCATTTAAAATCTTTAAAATGTTGAAAGATTAAAGAATGCTGTTTACAGGATTGTTTTTGTTGAGTTTATTACTATTTCATCTGATGCCTACAACTATTCAAATTTTTTTAACCGAGAACCTCTAAATGATAAAGTTGACTTCTTGTTTATGACATTGCTTACTTTGTAAGAAATAAAAATAAATATCGCAATACATTTTCTAGTATCATGCTGGTCCAAATGCTTTTAACTAGATATTTGTACAAATGTTGGATAAAAATGTTTTCTCATTTGGTTGACATTAAAATGGATTACTTGCAGCTGCCAGTGGAGCTTTGAAAAACTGTACTTTATTAAAATGAGTTTCAAAAACTTACAGCTCTGTTTTCAAAGGTGTAAGGATGTTAAAACGCAAAAGATCTTTTTAGATTAATAAACTTTTTGTATTGCATGTTTGTTTTGTGCATGTCTGGTGAAGCTGGCGTAGTATTCTGTACTTGTGCTCAGAGCTTTTGCACCATATTTTTACTTTCATCTAAACTGCTTTACAGGATTTACTTTGATGAGCAAAATGTGTTTGGATGTTTTAATGGTTTATGCTAGACTGTTTAGTGCAACAGCTCACTCATTCTGCTAACCTTCCTGTTTGCAGGTGGATCCCAAATTCCTGAGGAATATGCGCTTTGCCAAGAAGCATAACAAGAAGGGCTTGAAGGCGGCACGGAAAGCAGTAGCTCAGAAATAAGCTGTTTGCCTAACTTCCATGTCTGTCATTGTTCCACATACACCAACATAATAAAGTAATGCTTTATTAACAAAACAGTTTTGTTTTATACTTTGTATGTGTTGATTGTCCAGAAAAGGATTTATTTTAAACCAGCATTGTGGCTTTTTGCTTCCACACAAAATTTTGAAAAAGTTTGGAAGTTAGAATAAATCAAAATGATCTTTCTGTTCTGGAAGTGTTCATACATGGGTAATTTTTTTGTCCACTGCACTGTTTTCTTTGAACCAGTTAGTAAATAATGGTTATGAGCTGCAACAGAAAAGGAGACTGAGACTGACTGAAACACCTCTTTGCACCCTGTAGCATTCTTCATGGAAAAGGCTTCCTACTGGGATTACATTAAAAAAACACCATCTGTTAAATTGCATTGTTCCTCAGTGACCTAAAAACGCACATCTCAGCTGAATTGTTCTAAATGTACATATAAGATTTTTTGGGTTTTTTTATGAAAACTTAAATGTGTCCTGATTTAATTTATTGAAGGTTTGACAAAAAGCTGTTTGAATTGGAAACCTCTATACTAAATTCATGATGGTCGCAGCTATTTTCACTTAATGAAAGGCAAGTCAGAATTGAGGATCTTGTGAAAAAAGTTGCTTAAATTATGTAAATGAACCTGTAAATTTCTCAGTTCACTTCTCAGATAAATTTATTAAAAAGTATAAAGACATCATGGCATTTATCCAATAATGTAGCCGTAATGGAATATGTTGTACAACCTGGAGATGCCCAAATAAACATTGAAAGCAGTTGAAATATGGTAGCTTTTAATATAAAGAGGATAAATCTTTAATGGTAAAAGTTAGACTTATACCTAAGAAGACATTACTTTCTGTATCATGTTCTGCAATACTGGTTTTAAGCAGATTGCAACAGTAAATATAAATAAAAGCTCAATTCTTGCAGAATGATCTTTAGGTTGAACTCGGTACATTTAATGCAGGTTCTTGTTATGCTATAGTCTTTCTATCCATCCATCCATTTTCTGTTCTCCCTTTGTCCCTAATGGGGTCGGGAGGGTTGCTGGTGCCCATCTCCAGCTACGTTGCAGGCGAGAGGCGGGGTACACCCTGGACAGGTCGCCAGTCTGTCGCAGATAGTCTTTCTAGTCAAGATTATATAATAAAATTGACTTAAATTCTCTTGTACTAAAAAAAATCTACATTCAGTGAATTCAGCAATGATTTTTTGACACTTACCATTTTACCTTTAGAATACCTATTATTTCTCCTGCTTAAATATTGGTTCAAGGACGCAAATGATTCACGTGAAACCAAATTATCCCCCACAGTGACACACTCCAGTTCAATGTAGAGGACCCAGTGGTGTCAGTCTCAGAAAAGATCCTCATCAGATGCTCAAACCACCTTCACTGTGACACCCTTGGATGTGGAGGAGCTTCACTTAAAGCTTCCCCTGAATGATGGAGTTTGTCACACAATCTCTCTAAAACATAATTGAGCTACCCAATAGAGAAAGCTCACTTGATCTTACAGTTTCACAAACACTGGGATCTATGTACAGCAGACCTGGAGTTCTGTAAAGCATTGGGTAAACTTGAATTTGAAAACCAAAGAAAAGATGAAATGATCATCTTTACATAGTCAGCAACATTATAACTTAAATTTCACTAAATATCCTGTGTTATTCTAACAGTCCTATTAGAAATATTTCTATCAGTATACTATCAATGTCAGTTTTTTCTTTCCTAACTGAGGAACATATTTTCCACAGCTCTTTATGCTGTATTGCATTTAGTTTGATGGATAAGCCAACAAACATAAACGGACCTTTTATTTTGAAGCAGCAAATCGGATCTCGTGTCGTCACTTCCGTCCATGCTCTGACTCCAGCTTGCATCATTTCTCGTGTTTCGGCAGCCGGTTGCAGTGCATGTGAGTGCCTCTCATAGAGCAAAGTTTTCAAGAACGCTGTATTTAGTCATACTTTTAAGTATGACTAAGTATGCTGAATACTTTTGTTAACATTTAACAAAGTGTACTGTTTCTTTAACAACAAACTGAGCAACTGAGCGTCTACTTGCTAGATTAGCCTGCTAGCTGACAACAAGGATGTGTCATTCGTGTGAACCAGCTAGTCTAGCCTGCTTGGAAAGTGGTTTTGTGATTTATTTATAGACATAAATGTTGATCTTCTTGTTAGGACTTCGAATTTGAGTTCTATTTAAAAGCCTTTTATCTTGATATTAACTAAGGGAATCAACGGTGTAAATCAAAGTTTGTCTGGGCGATTGGTGTAAAATATGGCTCGAATTGCTCAGAAGGTGATACAGGCATTAAACGTTGCACAAAAGTTCTTCATAGGGTACCTAGCAATTTTATTGGTAGAGATAAAGAAAATTATAAAAACATGGCATTTTTACTTATGAAGAAGCAACCTAAGAGATAAAGTAAGATAAATAAGATGCATTTGTCATTGTCATCAACAGATTACAACGAGATACAGAACTTCATTTGTCCTTGTCAGCACGCTTCCTCATTCCTTCTTTGTCACAGTGGAGTTTTGTTGTTTTTTACTTATGATTGTGGGACTTAACGCCAGTTTGCATTTTGTTTGAGAAAGGTGGCTTCATTGTTATCTCCATGGTTTAAGCATGAGACTTCTGTTTTCATTGGCAACACAACAAGCTCATCAGATGAATGATAAATTCCTTTGTGTCAAACATACACAAAAGACATTTTGTCCAGTGAATTTCCATTACCATTTCTATCAGTTCACCACCAACAACATGCATACAAGATTAAAAGAGGCAAATTATTATTTGATATAAGTTAGGCTTTCAGTACCGAAGTTTTTAAGTCTTCGGTGCTAAGACTTATTGTCTAAAAAAACCTAACTTGATGACAAAATAGACGGCAAAGGTTGGATGAATTTCCAATGAAAATATAATGGTGACACAGCGCCGCTGGAAGGAGCTACTTGCAAATGTTGACAGCAATGGCTGATGGTGCTTTCAAAGTAAACTGCAATTAAAATAGTTCATCCCACAATAAACAACGCAGTCACTGAAAAAAATAAATATTCTTCCTTCTTCCATTTTCTCTGAAAATGAGCAATTGGTGTACAAACACCACTGGAGTGATTTCTTTGCTAAATGTATTAGTTATCTATGAATTGTGAATATCAATTTCACTTACAATTACTTTTTGTTTAAAGTCTTTATATTTTTTGTAGCAAATTTCAGTGTTCTATTTTCAACAGTCGGCTACTATGCAAAAGTAGTTACCTAGCAGCAGCTGCTAAGGCGGGTACATTTTCAAATGGCTCCAACTCTGAGCCATTTGAACATTTGTGAAAATGGTTTTGAGTGATTTTTACACCAAAGACTCTACTGATCCTTGCTTGTCAAGAGAAAGACCTGAAACACACGTGGCTGTATTAACTGAAGTTAGCTGTAAAGTAAAAGTAAACACTATATATTTCTAATATATTAATGAACTGTTTTTCTGTTTGTGTGTGAACAGACACCATGGTGGAGCCAGTTCCTGAATCCATCAGTTTTCCCTCTGAGGAGGAGAAGATTATGCAGTTTTGGCAAGAAAGGGACTGTTTCCAGGAATGCCTCAAACAGTCCAAGAACCGACCCAGGTGGGACTCCTTATGATGGCATGGGTCATTTAATTCAGAATCATTTGACTTATTTTGTCCAAAGATTCCAGATTTAGGATTTACAGTAAGCTAAAATATTCTTTATATATTTCAGTTTTTATATATGTCTGAACATACTGTACATCAGTCTTTCTCTATAAAAATCCATTGCATGAAAGGATGGTTTGTGCTTTTGAACGTGAGAAAGCAAGTTAAACATTGACCCAACATTAAAGAGATTGTTCTTTCAGTGACAAAGGTAAAATTTTAATTTAACTTAGTTATGGTTGCAATTACTCAGTGACAAATTATTCCAGGTTTTAGGGAGACTACGTGACTCATAGATGATACAGATGAAACCATAGGGACTCATTGATAAAAACATAATTTTTTTAAACCCATGGTTATAAAGTATATTAAAATTCAAAAATGTATTAGTATTTGTGTGAAAATGTTGCTTTTTGTAATTTGAAAAAAACATTGAAAACATGTTCAACTAAGTTTTTCTTATCAGCACTCTTCATATTACTATGTAGGACCTCATTTTTTAATTTCTTTGTTTTATTGCGAAGTGAAATCCATGATATTACTAATACCAGGTACACCTTTTACGATGGCCCCCCCTTTGCCACGGGTCTGCCGCATTACGGTCACATCCTGGCTGGCACCATCAAGGACATAGTTACCCGCTTTGCCCACCAGAGTGGCTTCCATGTGGACCGGCGCTTTGGTTGGGACTGTCACGGTCTGCCTGTGGTGAGATTTTGCCCTCCAGTTTCTCAGAATGTTAGAAAAGTAATATTCTATGTGATTTACTTGTTCTTATCTGTCATTTGTCATTATAGGAGTATGAAATTGATAAAACTTTGGGGATCAAAGGACCTGAAGATGTGGCCAAGATGGGCATTGCTGAGTACAACAAGCAGTGTCGAAGTATTGTCATGAGATACTCTCATGAATGGGAGGTGTGTGCAATAAATATTTACATTTAGTCCAGTCTATAATCAATATGCTTATATCTGTTAAATGGCAATTTATTTACATTTTTTCCACCAGAGCTCAGTGAGAAGAATGGGCCGGTGGATCGACTTCAAGAATGACTACAAGACTCTTTACCCGTGGTTCATGGAGTCAGTCTGGTATGGATATCTCAAACTGTTGCATTTATTTCTGTAGATGGTGTGAATTTAATGAAAAGGACATAAAATCTTCAATTATGGTTATATTGAATTTCTTATTTTATCTTCTTAAGTATTTTACCACTTAAAAAAAAAGATATACTGTATTTCAGGACTTTATTAGCATGTATTACTTGATTTGAGCTTGATCTTAAAGGCAACATTGTTAACATTCACATTATAACCCACTGATCTGTGCTGTGAAAAGCTAGAAAACATTTCTCCTCTCAGAGCTCACTCCACTTACATTTAAACATTGGAAACTAATTGTCTCTACCAGCTTGACTTTAATTTAAATATCCTGTCATCTGCAAATTGTAGCCGCATGCTGCTAGAAAATAATGCAGTTGTAATGGCAATGTTCAATGTTACATTAATAATAATGCAACATTATTATCAGCGAGACTCCATAAAAATGTGTGAATATGTTATTGTCAAGCAAAGTCTAAACTCACAAAACATAGAATATATTTTTCTACTTGAAAATTATTTGGATATTCCATGCAATACATATATATGAATATCTTGAAAAATTTGACCATGTGAGTAAATAAGCAAAGGAAAAGTTGTAAAAGTCTGTTATAATATACAGTATGTGGCTAATTTGTATTTTATGTTTTTTTATCTGGATTAGACATTTTATTCTTTTATATTTGACCTGGTATAAAACATAAAAGCAAATATATTTGCATCAACTAAGCATTTTATAGATGTATATTATGAAGTGTGAAAATGTATTTTAATCTATAACAAAACCAAATGCTGCATATGTTATGTTACAACTTTTGCTTGTCATTTCATGTTTAAAAATGTTTTTGAAATCATTTTTATTTTGTTTTTTTTTTCTTCAGGTGGGTGTTTAAGCAGCTCTATGATAAGGGCCTGGTGTATCAGGGAGTTAAAGTCATGCCTTTCTCCACTGCCTGCAACACACCCCTCTCCAACTTTGAGTCTCATCAGAACTACAAGGTTAGCTCAAGTCAGAAACTCTTTCAGGTTCCTTCAACGTGTTTTTTTTCTGAAAGGGATATTTGTTTTGGGATGTGGTCTATTTGGCTATAGAAAAGATTTGCATGGACAATAAAAACGCACTAATTTTCTGTCTTGCTCTGAATCAAATGTTGTCTTGCAAGCAGAATTGTATAATTCTTTATCTCGGTTAAAGATGCAGTCTGTTTAGCTTGGGAAAACAATAACTAGATTAAAAATGCTTTGAAATGTATCACCATTTTATAGACTTTAGCTCACGAGCCCATTTTATAGTTTTTCTGCATTTACACATGAATTTATGAGGTTTTCTATAATTTCGTTGTCAAAGCAGAAGATGGTCAAGCCTGATCTCAAATATGGACTGATTTTGTGGTGTTTTATATTTGTGTTTGCGCATATGTTGTAAATATCACCATATTTGTTTATTTTGTTTTTATATTGTATTGTATTTCTTACGCTGTTTGCACTGTCTTTGGAGCTGGGTCTCTTTGACTAAAATCTCACAGTACAAAGGTATAATGACAATAAATTCATTCATTCATTCAAGTCCATATTTATTAGTTTGTAGTAAATGTTTGCGAAGGATGCAGCTGCAGAAACTCTCAATTGCAGAATAAACTTGAAATGAAATAAATGAATAATTTTTAAGTAAGTGTCTGTTTATTCTAGATAGATTCTTACATTATCGTAATATTATAAAATTATACTCTAGATTTTATGAAAAATATGTCTGGCGTAACAGATTATGCATGGTCCCGAACTGGAAACGAGAATAAAGAACAGAACCTACTCATCCTCTTCTGTTTCTGTCTGCAGGATGTCCAGGATCCCTCTGTGATTGTGAGTTTTCCTCTGGTTGAGAGCGAAAACGTTTCTTTGATCGCTTGGACAACCACACCTTGGACCCTGCCAAGTAACCTGGCGCTCTGTGTCAACCCAGAGTTCTTGTATGTCCAGGTCAAAGGTGAGAGATTGTGTTAAAGAATGAAGAGCTACATAATTTCATATTTTTTATCTGTATTTTCTTTTGTAGTATTGTAATAAGTGCAGGAACTAATGCCTTTTTGCTAATAAACAAACTGAGGTTGTAGATTTCTTGAATTAGCTGGTCTGCTATTGTTTGCCTATTCTTTTGAACAACGACCTTAAATATACAGCCAGAGTATATATACAAGGGAACAGTATAAGTTAAGGCATATTCACAAATTCTTCACTGTTTGAGATTTTTTTGGACATTCCAAAGTGCAGAAGTAAATCAGCTTAACAATTTTCTCTCCCCTTCACAATTAGACACTAGTTTGTTTTGCTCCATAAGACAAAATGTAAGTAAAATGTGTTAAAGTCAGTGGTTGCTTCATGACAAAATGTAAAAATATTCAACATCTGTGAATAATTCTTGAATGTGCTGCTGTATGTTCTTAAATTTTGATTTCACAACTTAATTTATTTAAATTTTCCTTGGTCCAAATACTTTGGTAATATTATTCTTAGTAATTTATATATAAAATTCGGAATGTTTTTTTTCTATATTTAGTAGTGCTGCAGCTTGTTCACTCACCGCTTCTGAATTGGCTCCTGTTCCTTTAAGCCTCCTGCAGAAATACCACTCTTCTCTGATTGGATATCTTATTGGTCTAAAATGGCAGAGTGCAGGCTGTTTATGTATTTTTTTTTATTATTAATGGAGTGTCGATGTGGCCACTTAGTATACATCATGTGATGTTTTTTACGTAGGTGTGATCATGTAAAGCGAGACCTCTTATAAAAATATAAAACTTTAACACACTAGAGAGGATAGAACGTGTTCTCATCCTCCCATTGCCGAGATGTTACATAATTTCTCTCACTGGAAGAAACATTTTTTAAATGGAACATCTTGTACATCATATCATTTGTTTATTTATTTATTTATGCAAAAAAACAGCTTCTTGCCTCGCTTCCTGATATGAGACAGAATTGCCAGACCTTTACTCCTTGGACTGATTTTTAGGGTCTGGGTCCAGGTTTGTGTACCTATTACCTGAAAATGTTTATGAACCTCAAATGAGGCCACTTAAAAAAAGCATTGTCCTTGTTCAGATACAGAAAAAAACCCTAGAGATACCCTTCTGCTGTATTTTTTTTCAGTTTCCTGTGAGATAACTGGTAGGTTTTTAAATGGATGACCTAGATTTCTGTCAGCTTGCTATAACCTGGCAGATACTGCAGGGGGCACTGTTGACATGCAGTGTTTAATTCTCTCTCCACTGGCTGTGCTGCATGAGAGACTGCTTTGGAATACCAATGACTGTTCTCGTTTGGCATCGGCACAGTTGCTTCTCTTTACTCCTTTTCATCTTCATCTCAACATTTTTCCAAATTTTCCCTGATCGCTCTTCCCTCACATCCACCTGTTATTGTCTCTTGTTATTGGCTCCTTGCTTTGCCGCAAATGTTTCCGATTGATTCGAGGGTTGCCAGCTGCGGCAGGTCTGAGCTGCGCCGTCATTTTTCACGCCACTGAGGGGAAGAAACATTTTTTATTGATTCTGCTACATATTGCCCCCCTTTCTTGTCCCTCTGGCTCAGACAGTTAAATTTTGCCCGCCACACAGCTGCCGCACTTGCTGTTCTCACTGCCTCCTCTTTTACATTTCCTCTCTGCCATTTTTTTTCAACAAGCTTTAGTTTCTTAACATGTCTGTCTCTTATACTGTGCCTTGCAAAAGTATCCATACTGCAAACTTCAGTGTAATGTGTTTGAATTTTATGTAATAGGTCAAATCAAAGGCATACACTACTGTGAAGTAGAAAGAAGATGATACATGACCTAATTATTATTATTATTATTTTATTTTTACCTGAAACGGATGGTGTGCATGTATAATCACCTCCTTATGTCAATACTATGTAGAAGCATGTTTTGCTGACATTACATCTTCAACTCTTTTGGGCTTCGTCTCCACCAGCTTTGAACATCTAAACTTTCTAAAGACTGAAATATGTGAACATTGTTCTTTACAACAGAGCTCAGTCTCAGCCGGATTGGATGAAACTGTTTCCAGGTCTTGCTGAAGCTTCTCAAATAGGCTTCAAGGTGTCCATGCAAACTTAAAGAAGTCTTAAATTCATATAAGTAAATTAAGTCCTTCAAATATCTTAAATTAGTTAAAAATAATTTAATTTGGCCATAAATATGTTAATCGCAGGACTTACATTTTTATTGTTTGCACGACTATTTATTCTTGTATGTGTAGCTTTTTTTATTCTTGCGGGACCTTTCTGTCTGGCAAAAGCTTGAGTGGTGCTCAACTTTACAGTTGAGGCTGCTGGTAACTAGCTGCCACCATAGCTTTGGTATTCTAACAAGCTAGCTTTTTTTTGTTTCTATCATGGGTAATTGCACATTTATTGCTAGTTGGCTGGACAATGTTTGTTTTACTG
Organism: Xiphophorus couchianus; assembly: GCF_001444195.1. Taxonomy (NCBI): domain Eukaryota; kingdom Metazoa; phylum Chordata; class Actinopteri; order Cyprinodontiformes; family Poeciliidae; genus Xiphophorus; species Xiphophorus couchianus. The sequence goes on from NC_040247.1 coordinate 11,525,100, forward strand.
CTGTCTCATTTCTGCTGCCAACCCACACGATGGTAGGTGCATTGTGTGCAAAAAAAAAACTTGTTTCTTTTTCAGCCTTGGGACTAGTTTCATGCAATGCTACACTACTGCTGAAGAGATCTGAAGAATATTTGATGAGTTGTTGTTTATCATAAATTAAGTTGATGTTAAAAAGCATTAATCACTCTGAAGAGGGCGTTATGTTGACAGGGGATGAAAAATGACCAGAGCTGTTAGATGAATGAGCAGATATTCCTCTTTGATAGATGGAAAGACTTATTGGATGCTAGGAATATTGTGTTAGTATATGTCCACCACAGAGATGTTCAGATAAAGTGGGAATTAGATTTATGAATTTCCTCATCTGGATAAATGTGGGAAAAGCTAAATGAGATTAAAAAATATATACCCGCATTTCTATACATTATGTCATTTATTCATTTTCTGTATGCTTAAAAAACCTAAATTGAAGAAGTAGGTTAGGCACATTTCTTTATATAACACATTAAGTGTTGAGTTTATCATTACTGAGATAACTGACTTTTTCATTATTATTAATTAAAAAACATATCCATCCTTATATCTGCCTCATTTATTGCCTTATTGTCTGTGGTCTTTGCAGGTTAAACTCTGTTCACTGTTAAAATACCTACCACAGCCCAATTTGCCATTTGTAATTTCTTCTGTAGAAATTCACCAGATATGAAATGTGTCTGTAAATCCCTGGATGAAGTATTTCACAACTTCTGATCATTATTTGAAGGGTTGTTTGTTAAAGTCTGGCACTTTTAATTGGGATCTGCTGCTCTGCATCAGTCTGTATTTGAATATTGGTTTTCCTTGGCTCTAAATTATTAATGACATCATGTCCATTAAATATTCACTATTGACTTCTAGTTTTTACTGTTTCTGGTCTGAAATATATGTCTGTGTTTAATATTCACTTAAGATTGATAAACGAATTACTAGAGATTATTGTGTAAAAATTGTTCTTCGTATAAAACTTGCTATAAAAAGTGGAAACCCATAAGTTGCAAATTACATTTTCCCATTATTCTTTCAGATAATACCACAGATAGGACCTACATCATGATGGAAGCCAGACTGGGAGCTCTTTTCAAGTCTGAGAGCGAATACACAATTTTGAACAAGTCAGTAAAAACTATATTAAGTTTTTACAAGTTCAAATAAGTAATATTGATGTATAATCTTCGCTCTTCTTTGAGGAAACTCTACTGTTAAGCTCCCCTAAATCCTACACCCTTAAAAAAGTAGAAATGGCAATCAAAATAGTTTAGAATGTTGTATTAAATCACCTCTTGATAAGCTTTCTGGTTTTTGAGGATTTTGAGTAGTGTTTTTTAAATTTTTATAAACATCCTTTGTTCTTCTTTCTAGATTTCCAGGCAAGGTCCTCAAAGGAAAAAAGTACAAACCACTTTTTCTCTACTTCAGTAAGGTAAGTAGGGTTTTCTATTTTATTTCAATCAAATTTTCTCGCAGTTTTACGTAATCTTTTTATAAAATAAAGAGAACAACTTTTAATTTTAGTTTCTTATTTCAGAATAGAGTCCCAATTAAATTAAATTGAAATGTCTCCTGAGGGAAATTAGCACTTTTTATATCAGTGTGACCACAAAGTCAGTGTGACAAAAATGTTATCTGTACCAGGACACAAATATCTCATGGGAATCTTTGCTGCTGACAGCATACATCAAAAATCTTTGTGCTAGTGTAGGAACCATGTAACTGCATGGGACATTCAGTTCTAATATAACCAGGCTGAAATGATGCGCTAATTACTCATAGTTAGCATGGCTATTTATGAGTAAATGACTGTTTGTAAATAGAGTAAATGCACTTCGGTGAACTTCAAAATTTGAGCTCATGCAATTACTATGCAACTGTGTTGTGACCAAGCTTGGCCGGAGTTGAGGAGAGATAATATAAAACGTGTGTCAAGGTGGTAAGGTCGAAGTGAACAGGTTTGTTATATGAAACAACTGAAAATGAGGACAGGAAGCGCAACTGAAATTCTGAAAAAAATAAAAACAAAAAAAACCAATCTTTCTTAGTAAAGAGGGCTAGTCTAACTATTGAAAATAAAGAAATAAAGCAACCAAAAATACATCTAAACTAAGCTGGCTAACACAAAAGTACACGTAGGAGAAGCACTGTAACATTTGTACTCATTATAGTGCATTAACACCCATAACTTGCTGCGCACTCATTGTTACTATGGGATTTTGCAACAAGTCAAATGGACTGGCAGCGTCCATCTTTCAGTGTTGCAGCATATTGTGCTTGCAGAGAGTAATAATGTGTGAACCTAAGGAACACTAATACAACACATAAAAAACATGGTTGCAAGTTGTTAGTCACATGTGCGAGCAGCTTGATTTGCACTGTGGCGCCCTGAAAAAGGTGATACAGAGCTGAAAAACTGCATGGGTGCCAGCGGGTATACACATCGCTGTGCTTGACAGAAAATCTGTGTATTAGATACTTTGCAACAGCATTTTAATAAAATATAATATGATTAAACATGCAAATGCTTACATAAACTCTCAACGTATGCAAAAATGCTAAATGCTTCTGTTGATCGTGATTGTTTTTCTTCTGCTTCTTCACCTCTGTTTCTTTTCCATTGTGTGAAATTTTTTCTGTTTGACTCAAGTGTGCAGAGAAGGGAGCATTCCAGGTGGTGATGGATAACTACGTCAAAGAGGAAGAGGGCACAGGAGTTGTCCACCAGGCCCCTTACTTTGGAGCTGTGAGTAACACTCTTACATTTATATCCAGTTGTCAAACAGCAGCAGTGTGTGGCTAAGTGCTCATAGCTTCTGTTTTCTGAAGGAGAGAAATTAATAAAAGTATACATATTATGAAATGTGAGGAAACTTTCATGCTTTGACTGACTCCTATAAGCATTTAGGCAAATATTAAATGAGAACACTGCTTGTGTTCCAATGTCCACCATCCATTTGTAAAGTAGGCATCACAGATTTGGGTCTCATTCCTCTGCTTGAGGGAACAAAGGATAAAACTGAAACTAAGCGAGTTAGTGATTGATGTGTCATTAAGTGGGTGTGGGAGGATTGCCATCTATGACAGCTATTAGGCTCTGAATTTCTTTAACAACTGGAGATGTTCAAAGACAACAAATCAGAGCATGACTGTTGGATCAAAATGTTTCTTAACTAAAGCTCTCTAGCGACCCTTTGTAGCCGTCACAGAGCGACTGAATTGATACTGAGATTAAATTACACAGAAAGACTCCTGTAAGTAATTGACCTTAGAATCATCTTTTTTACTTCCACGTATTTTGACTACTTTGTGTCGATTTACCACATAAAATCTACGATTTGAATGACACTTGACATGTTTTTATGCTTTTCATTTGGACCTTATATTCAGTGGTGAGATTCGCTTGGACTTATTTGATGAGTCAAATCTGAAATATGAGTGCATTTATTCTGAAGATATATGGTTGGGAAAAAGGCACTGCCCAAATGCGTTTTTCAAAATTTATTTTGTTATGACTAGATGTGAAATGACCCAGTGAGTCATCCGTCTTGGATCCTGACAGGGTGTTTGAATAGAAATTACATCTAGAGCTGGGCAGCGCTCATATCTTTCGTGCAAAGCTGCTACATGCCAGCAGAGCTTGTTTCACTGCTGTAAAAGCTGTTCGCCTCAACAAGGAATTTAATGTGCATTCACATGGTTAAACCAGAAAGATCTGTTTTAAAAACAAAATAATTATGATTAACCTTGACATTTTGTGTTAAGTTTGAAGTTGGAAATTTAAAAAAAGTGTAAATGCAATAAGAAAAGCTGTAAGTGATGTTACTGTTTCTGCAGGATGATTACAGGGTGTGCACTGAATACAACATCATCCAGCGGGACCAGGCTCCTATCTGCCCTGTGGATGCCTCGGGCTGCTTCACTTCAGAGGTCACTGACTTTGCAGGACAGTATGTCAAAGTGAGTGGCACGTCATGCATTTACATGCAGATTAAATTCAGGGACGTTTCACATTTTCTGCTCTAGGAGCAGCTAATGTAATGTTTTACATAATGGTGTTAACATTAGCTTTAACTGGTAAAGCTAATTGCAGCTGTGCAGGGTTCTTATGTGATTTTTATTCTGAGCCTCACAGGGCCATTTGTTCCTTAAGGTGCATGCTGCAGTTGCATTGTAGCTGAAATATAAGATAGCATTCACAAGATTTAAAGTTGGTGACTTCACAACTTGATGTACTGTAAGGAGCCAGACTTACATTTAATTTTATTTAAACTGATGTTGATCAGTTGTTTTCCAAGTTTTTAGATGTATCAGAAAGTTATTAAATAAATGAAGAATATTTAAGTGATAAAAGAATTATTAAGCCTGAGAAAAAAAACAACTTTATGAACAATATCTGAATAATGTCCTCTGACATCTGATTGTGAATCATCTTCTAGGATCCTTTTTCGTTTTGATTGACCTGCAGGTGTGTGCTTGGTGTAGTGTTCAGGCTCCAAGATAGATTTATTTTCTATTGCCTGACTATCTGAACAAAGACGCTTTTTATCAAAGCGTCTTTGATAAAATTTTGATCTTTTATTCCGAGGCCTGGTATCCCTATGATACTCCCAAATAATTTTCTTTGAACATTTTCTTATTAGATGCAAGGCCTTTTAGATACGATTAAATCTCTTTCAGCTTTTGTGTAAGATTAATATTTCGCATCATTGCAGCTCACCTTGAATATCTTCATGGTGGGGTTTACGGTCTTGAACACCTTATGAATTATTCAGTTCCCAAATCAACATCTAATCTTTTCATTATTTAGCTGGAAGAAAAACTGACTTGATTTCAGATAGACACCAATAACTAGCTCTGTTTTACCTGGAAATCATTCACCAGTTTCTGACATTGTCCTGAGTCATCTCAGTGAGATTTAGACCTGAGCATGTATTTTATGTATTTTCTATAATATAAAATACAACAGGCGGCAGCAGCTCACATGAGTTCCAGTGAAGATGCTTTGGGATTTTTAAGATTTCTTTTAGCATCTTGTGATTTGCCGTTGGTCAAACTTGCTTGGGACGGCCAAGCGAATGTCATCTACTTGTTGACTTTTTTCCTGGCTGATAAAATTCTGCAATTGTTGTTTGGAATACCTCAGAATCTAACAGAGCAAGCCTCCTCCAAAATACTAAAGAACGACGTCTAATAACATGTGATTTGCCTACATGTGATTTTTTGTTTTTGTTTGTTTGTTCTTTTTTCAGAATTAGGATCTGCAACCAAAATCAAGTGCCTCTGTCCTGCAACTTTTGGATGCAGGACAGTGTGTATGTATTTTATTAAGTTGTGTTGGAACGGGTGCATCCAGAAGTTGCAGGACAGATGCACTCAAGGTCTTGGGTTTCAGACTCTTTTTTTTTTTTATTGTTATTTTTATTTTTTAATATATTTTTATCCATTGTTGTCCTAATTTATTCCCCAGCAGAGATAATAATTTATGAAATCACAAATACATTTTTGTTATCTTTTATTTAGTTTTAATTGTTTTGTTTTACAACGTGTGCATAATTTATTAGAAAAGTGAGTATTTTGACTAGATCAAGCTGGGTAAACTTGGATTCTTAATGGATTTAATCATAACAGGTGATATGTAATGAGAGTGGCTGTAACCTAAGGAAGTCAACACTGTTGATCAAGATGTGCTTAGTTATTTGGTAGATTCTTTTCTTTTAGCAAAATGGGTTAAAAAAATCTAAAATGACTGAAAGTCTCTCGGAGGGATGCAGCACTCTTGAGTTTGCTAAAACATTAGAGCGTGATCATGTAGAAATTCTTCTAAGGAAGCCAAAACCTCACTTTTATTTTCTTAAACATTTATGTTTGAAGTTTCTTTACATTTGGAATAACCAAGAACACTGATTAAAACAATCCCCAAATGAAGCAAATGAATAATCACTGTATTGTTCACAAAGCTTTTTTCACTTTAAGCTATAAAAAATAGGTTTAAAAAGAACTGTAATGTGCAGCAGAAACATAAACTTTCCATAGAAATCGTAACAAAATCTAAATTTCTCATCAAATACTGCCTCAACACAAAAAATGGATGATGCAGTGTTTGTGCGATACAATATCCTGCATATACTGTATCACTGAGGTGGTTAAGAAGTCAATCAAAGCAGAGTCATGCTCTTTGGAAATACAGATATTCAAGTGGTTTCTAATTATCACTCACAATTGCGACTATATTGTTGACCACAGCACAAGACAGTGTAACGCTCTGCTTTGAACTAGGTCACACTCTTGTTTTTTTGGGGGGGAGGGTCAAAATATGTATTACAATTAATATGCTTTCTGCAATATTAACATGTTAAACTTTTTAGATTAATCGCATTTGTTAATGTTAACAGCCCTAATAAAAACAAGGGATGACTCTATATTTCAACTCTACAACTGAGAGTAAAAGAAATCTTTATGAAAACAGATTGATACATTCTTGAAGAAGATGCTTATGGCTCTTTGTCTACCAGCACATCAACACATAGATACGTCTTTGCATTTGATCACACCCAACATTGTTTGCGTCCTGAATTGATAATGAGTTAAAAATAGCATCTGTAAATGATGTGGTCACTATTTTACAAGTTGGTGCAAAGCTCAGGGAGTGGACATCGTCACTAACAGTACAGCGACAGCTAATAAGGAGCATGGAGCAACAGCTCTATGAAAGTCTGTCATAATCCACTTTTGAGATGTGTTAAAGCCTAGCGTAGTTTCATGGCTGTCTGAGACATTCTTTACCGCTGCATAAAAATGAAGAGGTGATCCGGGGAAGCTTCAGTCTCATCCTGAGCGACACAAGAAAGCCAGACTGTAGTTCGTTTTCCAATTTCAGAAGGAAATCTGGTATCTTTCACATCATGCGGGCTTCATCTTATACCCAGAAGAGCTTGCAGGTCAGCAGCTCTGCTGGCAGAGTAAGAGTTCAGAGCCCGTCTCCATCCCGGTGCCGCGGATCGTCGTACGACAGCCGTGGGCGCTCTGGTTACCGTGGCACTGCGGTCGAGGTCGGGACAGAGATACACCAGCACCATGCCAACGAGAAGGAGGAAATGCAGGAGCTCAACGTCAAGTTTGCAGGATACATCTCAAAGGTTCAGGCCCTGGAGCAGAGAAACGCCGCTCTGCAGGCAGAGCTGGCCACTCTGCAGGACCGCTACAAGGGAAGCCCGAGTGGCATCAGCGAAGAATACGAGCTCAAGTTCAAAGAGGTGCGGGATCTGATTGAAGCCCTTACCAACGAGAAGGGAGCAGCTGACATTGAGCGAGGCTACATTGAGGAGGAGGTGGAAGTATGGCGACTAAAGCTGGAGGAGGAGCTCGCGCTCAAAGAAGAAGCAGAGATGATTCTGACGGAGTTTCGTCAGGATGTTGACAGTGCCACGCTGCAGAAGGCTGAGCTGGAGAAGCGTATAGAACAACTAGTGGCAGAGATCGAGTTTCTCAAGAAGCTCCATGATGAAGAGGTGGCCGACCTCATGAAGCAGATCGAAGACTCAAAGATTACAGCTGAGATGGACGGCGACCGTCCTGACCTCGCTGCTTACCTGCGCAACATGCGCGCAGAAATAGAATCCGTCGCGGCACGAAATGTCCAAGAAGCCGAGAAGTGGTACAAGAGCAAATTCGACACCCTGAAGGAGCACGCGGGCAAACACGAAGAGCAAATGAAAGTCATGAAAGAAGAGATCACAACCTACCACAACCAGGTATCAGACCTGCAGAACCAGATTGACAGCCTGCGAGCTCGCAATGCCGCCCTGGAGCAGCAGCTGGAGGAGATGGAGGTCTCCCACATGGACAAGGTGGAAGGTCTGGAGAGCATCATCACCCAGATGGAGGCGCAGCTCTGTGAGACCAAACTGGAGATGACCAAGTACCTTCAAGACTACCAGGAACTGCTGCACATCAAGCTCAAGCTGGATGCAGAGATCGCCACCTACAGGAAGCTACTGGAAGGAGAAGAGCAGAGGCTGGGAATTGCTAAGGATGCCTAATCCAGATGGGGAGCTGTGAAGAGTTAGTGCACAACATGAGCAGAGATCACCTTGTTTTAGAGACTTCAAAGGTCTTAAGCAAAGGACTTGATATTGTTTAACATTTTAATAACAGTGGTAGACGGCTTTCATTATTTAACTGAACACATAAAAGTCTAACTTACTGTTCCTGGTGGAAATTCAGTAACTGAAAAAAAATACAAATGTAGCAGTGACGTGCATCTATGCATAATTTTGGATGTATTCTGTGTTAAGACAAAGCTCTTTTTCTCCTGTATAATTCATGTTTGACTCCATTATGCTTTAGTTCGCTGCCATCGGTGCTGTCCTCCGTCTTTCCTGAACATTTTCACATTATTTTCAAAACTCATTTTCACTGTCTCTCCTTGTCTCATTTAATATCTGGGTTTGGCAGGCTTCATCTCTCCCTGCTTGTCCCCCCTCTCCTTTACTCCAGCTCCTGCTAAATTTACCTCCCCCTTTTTTCCTGCCAAGTCAGCCCTGCTTGTCGTACCTCTGTCACTTCCCTATGCTACTGTCTCTCGCTCTGTGTCATCAGTCTACTGCCTCCTGTCCAACTTTCCTTCACAGTAAAACTCTCGACTCGAAGCAAATGAAGAAGGCCACCCTTATTAATTCTGAATGGACAAGGAGCAACTGTTAACCTTTCACAGTAATGTTTACCAGCTTTTACTAAATAAAGACTGAACTGAATGCATACAAAACCATGCTGTTGTCTCTTTCCTCTAGCTTCCCTCTTAACTCTTTGGAAAAAACATTTCTTAGAATATCAGGCTTCTTAGAATATCAGGCCTTTCAGTGTAACTAATACTGTTTTAACATTGTTTAAATACCTTATTCCACATTGTTTGTTCATTAATTTGACATATTGTTGAGTTAGTTTCACCCTCACTCAGGGTTGGTTTCCACAAAATCTTTTCATTAGGGATTCAAACTGATGGATTATGGTGGGGATTTATAGAAAGAAAAAATGAAAGTATTTTGATGAAAAGCAGTGTATTAACCACTTTGAGGTGTATTTATGAGCTTCCTGTGAATTGAACTGTGGTCGTGGTTACAGGAAGCAGAGTGTGAGATGAGCTTCTTAGCTGATTGGATACATGACCAGAAACTGAATTGCATAACAAAATACACACTTCTTATTTTTACTGATATGTTAAGGCTGCATGTCATTTTAGTCATTTTTATATGTAAGGTTACATCTCATTTACATTTAGTTACGTTCACCCACTTAAAAATGCAAAAAAGAAGAAAGCTCAAAATATAAACCTGAAATAGTCTTGCTTTGGGTTATGTATGTTATTTAATTAGAACTTTATTGAAATGTTATTTACAGTAAACAAGATTCTTTCTTTCTTTTAAATACTTTATTATAAAGCAGGTCATTTCAAATGTCTGATATCCAGATTTTTATTGCACCCCTTGTCAAAATAGACCCATTCAATAAATCAGGAAATTATAGAAAAATTAATTTAGTTCTTTAGCCGAAATCAACACATCATATGGATCACTTACACACAGTTATGTTTTTAGCCTTTAGTTATGTTAATTATAATGTTTTTATGCATGCAGCAAATGAAAACAGAACAATTATGGTTAAAGTATTACATCAGACCAATAAAAAACATTTTAGGACATAAATGTGGGCTTAATGAAAAGTATATTTAATGCTTAAAGGTGATTTTTCAAAAGGTAGTTTTAAGCTGATAAATGAACCTCATCAAAACCCATATTGTAACAGATTGAATATAACTATGTGTATCAAGCTGTAAAATGAACATTTAATTGCAATAGCATACGCTCTCATTGAACAATTGAGAAAATTGAAATCATTAATTGAATCACAGCTGTGTCTCGGTGAACTGCACATCAGCTGTATCTCTGTGAACAAGTTGATTTACATCAGAAATGTAATTCCAAAAAACAAGCTTATTTAAAATTGCTACAGACAGAGTCAAATCAGACTTTCTAAACAAACAAACTAGAGTTGAATTAAAGTGGACTAAACAGGGCTGGTGTGAATGCACCATAACGTTTCAGTGACATTCTAGATGACTGCAATTTGTAAAGTATGTGGGATTTTATTTTGATCTTTACATTTGAAACTTTTACTGAAGTAAATTGCTTGCTACTTATTTATGAATACATATCTGTGCAAAACCCTGTGTATTTTTCTTGATATATCCATACAGCCAATAGACTGAATTATACTTAACATGAAATCAAAATCTTTTGGTGGCTTGTGTGAGTTTTAACTCTCAGGAAAGATGTGTTCATGCGTCCACCATTCAGACCTTTGCTCTTGCTACACCGCAGATGCGTGGCAGCATCCAACACAGTGGAGTCTCTTACCTTAAAGGTATTGTTGTGTTTTGTTCTGTTGTAGGATGCTGACAAGAACATCATTAAATTTCTGAAGGAAAAGGGACGCCTGGTCAATGCCAGCACATTCAAACATAACTACCCTTTCTGCTGGAGGTGAGACATGTTTACTGTAAACTTCTCTACTGTTCTTTGTGCTCATCACCCATTGAAAATAAAAGTTTATTTTTCTTCATGCAGCTGAATCCACCATTCTAGAAAAGGTCACAAATGAATCCTCCAATACCTATAGAAATATTCTCTGTTTGAAGACATTAAGGTCATTATTTTGCACAGGAAAGCTTGGCAGTGATGACAGCTGGATAATTTGACAGTTAGCATGTTGCTAGTTTTATGGGCTCACCATTTATGCCTTCTCAGTAAATTACTCATCATTCATCACATTCTTAAGTGTTAAACTTTTGCCCCTTTACCCAAATGTAAAGTTATAACTTTAGAAATCACAGGGATTTTATCAAGAGCATTTTAACATCTTTTTCCTTACGTCAGTGACGAGTCCTGATTATAACTTTGTTTAATGTAGCATCATTTCCATCTTGATGTTTGAAATTGTTTCAGTTGCATATTTAAGTAACTTAAAACTTGTCTGTGCTTCAAAATAATATCTTCAGATGTAATTAAAACCTAAAATCTTTTGTCAACAACCAACCACAGTGTGAAAAGTACCCACATGCAGAATCAAGCACACATTTTATTGTGTGTTTGAATTGTAACAAATTGTAACAAAAAAAGTTTATCAAGCTGGGGTAGCTAGAAATGTGTGTGGAGAGTGGAAGAAAAATTGAAAGCTAACAATTTCATTAAACTTTTATGAGCAGGGCCATTTTGGGCCCAAGGGTAAAACCCGTAACTGAATTTTAAAGGTGCCTCAAGTTTTTAAGTGAGTAGTAAAATATAGTAGTACTATACTTTATGAAATGACTTGCGTTTTTCAGGTCTGACACCCCCCTGATCTACAAAGCTGTCCCCAGCTGGTTTGTGCGAGTGGAGCACATGGTGGACAAACTGCTGGACTGCAACGGGAAATGCTACTGGTAAGCTGCGACAAACCGATATCTATCTTGGAGTTAAGTGACCGTGAAGTGTCAACTATGGGCATTTCACCAAACAATTGATCTTAAATGCTTTGAGCCAGAGCAAACGGCAGATGCAGTCTCAAAACAATTACATCTGCCGCTCAGCTGTGCTAGCTGTTGGTCCATCTCTCCGGCTGCAGAGGTCTTTAAATGATGGATTTAAAATCCAAGTCTTTGCAGTGACTTTTCTGAATTTTCTCATATGAGAATAAAATTCCTCCTCAAGGCGTTTTTTTTTTTATGTAGAGAAAATTAGCATGTGGCTAAATCTGAAGCAGGATAAGCTTCAGCGTGATGGCTTTTCTAAGTGGTATTACCCATGGTGCTCCCAGCGCTCTTTTCTGAGCCACAGTAGCTGCCTCTGGTAATGGGACTGTCAAACCAAGATGAATGACTTACCACAAGGAAGGTGAAGACGCACACATGCAGAGATGGAGCCAAGCACACACACATTCAAGTCTGTGGTTCTTATCTAAAGGGTGTTGGTACTGCATACACCAAGCTGCCGAATTATTAAGTAACTCTTACTAAATCATACAGGTACATGTCAGAAAAATAGAATAAAGCGAAACCCAAATATTATATAATCATCTCACATAGTCATATATTCCAAACATTTGTTTCATGTAATTTTGATCCCTGTGTCTTACGAATAAAGAAAACCTAAAATTCACCACTTCAGAGAATTAGAATACTCTGAAAAAGGTCATTTTTGGAAACTCATGGTGTCAAACCCTAATCAGCTAATGAACTCAACATTGCGCTTAAAACATTGATTTTTGATTGGTCTGATGTGATATTGTAATAGTGTGAGACACTGAATTTTCTTTAACCGTACCTGCAAAAAAAGAAAAAAGAAATATATTACTCTGTGTAATAAACTAAAATGATTGGCAAGAAATGTTGCACTTTTGTGCAGTATTCTATTTTTTTAGCTATACCAGTAGACAACCAGAAGTCATTTTGGCATTTTGTTTGCTAAATAATTAGTGTTGGCAAAATGTTTGAACTTATTATTACAAATAAGCTATGAAAGAAATAGTTAATGATTAGGAATGTTTTACTCTCTCTTTGGACATATTTTTGTGCCTTGAATTGCTTTGAATGAATGTTGATGTAAAATGCAATGCATGCTATTTGATGTAATAAAACATGCAATAAAAAAAGTTATCTTTTAATATATATTTAATTTTCTTTTTACAGTTCCACAAACATAAATCCTCAGTGCAGCTAAATGTAGCCTACATTAGCTCATGAAAAACCTCTGAACCACTTCAGAAAATTTATTACAAAAGACTAGTTGGAATGCTCTTAAAGGGATTTGTTCCTTTTATCCGTTTACTCAGAAGTTTCATTCAATACTCGGGCTGAATCTCTCCAGGTATCTGCCTGTCAGAATAAATTAATGACTGAGCGCCTAAAGGGAGACGACATTTTCTGAGCCAGAAGGTGAATTGAACATCTCGTCTTTAAAGTGATTTCTCCACATTTATAATACATAAAGTTAACAAAATACATAAAAGTGATAGTTAATTAAGCATAAAAAATACTGTTGAGAAAGTGTCTGTCTGGACTAATTTTGTACATGATTCTTATTGATTTTATATAACTCAATTATACCATGATCTCTTTTTCAGATACAGTTTCAACCCAGATTTTTGCTTTTTTTTTCTGAATAAAAATGTTTATCCAGAAAATTAATATTTTATCATTATTTCAGGAAAAAGAAAACTTAATGAACCCAGGTAGGAAACACAGACTCTAAAAGAATAAAACTTATTTTTAAATATATTTTTTGTGGTAGAAAAAGTTATTCCATTAAACCAAGAACAGCCCGCAAGTACAGCACCTTTATTCCACAGCTGATAAGGTTTCTCAGGTCCTAATGACACTCATCTAAACCTAAGAAACCAGTTTATTTTAACATTTTTAACTGAGCACTGTTTTTGCAATTTATAAATTTGTTTAGCACGTTATTTTTTATTTTTGCTCTGCTTTTATTGTTTTGTTATTTTTTCCCCACCATCATTTACATGTTTGTGTTTTTGGTCAAGAATTAAGAAAACCTAATCTTGAAATTCAGTAAATGTATCCCCCCCGTTGAACAGATTTGATTTGTTTTCATTATTTTTGTTTTATGTCCCCACATATTTGTTGTAAAAAATAGGCATAAACCTTCAACATGGAGTCATAGTTTTCATTACATGTTGGAAAATTATTTTTTAATTGGAGTTGTAACTAAAGCAGGAAGTAGATTAAAATGTTAAGCAGTTTTAGAGATTTTACATTTAAAAATTTTCTCCTTTTTCACAGTAACCAAAACCGTTATTTATTAAGCTTATTTACAAGTTGGGTTCTCTTCCAGATATTAATGTGTGATCACAGACAAGGTGTGATAACTTGTTCAGTTTCAGTATTTCTAAGCATTGCTTGGGTATCTTGGTATATTTTTAGTATAATTTATCTTCAACTACATTTAAAGTACCTCTGTTGGTCAAAAGATTAGTATTTAGTTGCAGCTAATCTTTTAACTAGTTTAATTGGCAGTTAATTAAACTGATTTTAATGGACCAAGCAATAAACTGGCTTTAAAAACAGCTGTTTCTGCTAGAGAAGCACAATATTGGATTTTTGGTTGATGTCCGATATGCCGATATACTAAAACTAATGTAAAATGTTTTCACAAAATTTGCGCTCTAAGACAATAACAGCACTCAATCAGTTCAAATTTGCCATTGTGCTGTGCTGCAGGCATCATTGTCACTTTCATATAAAAACGCCTTTTATATTGAAGAGTTATTTTGACGGAATGGCTGATGTCCAATATTAAATTTTACAGATAATATTGGCTGATACCGATACCGTGCTGATAATATCTTACATCCCTATATCTTCTGCAGTTTAATGTTTTTTGGAACTTGAAACCACCAGTCTGGACTTGCTCAACAATCATGAATCAAATTTTTACCGACCAGCTCTGCCTCCCTGCTGTGATAAATATTCATGACTGGAGACAGATTCACCTTGCTCCTTTTTAAAAAATTTAGTCATCGTAATTTTTTCCAACAAATCGCTTTCAGTCTTTTTGAATGATAGAAGCCTCTAGGTCCTCAATAACCCTCCTCGTGTCTCGAGCACGGGCCTGCATGTTTTAAGTTCTTGATTTAGCTCAAACTGGGAGAAGGAGGGTAAAGGATGGAGGCACGGTGCTGAGCAGCACTGGCAGGAAAAAAAAATCATTAAATTGATATATTATGGGCCTAAATAGAAATGCCTTGTACAAATGGGAATTGATGAACTCTTTGCTTAGCGCGTGGATCCTGGCGACAATTTATACTCACCACTGCACTGTTCTCGTGAGTAGAACGGCCTGGCACAGCAAGAAAGGAAAGGGCGGCAGAAAAGGAGGAGGTGACGGGAAGATGGTAGATTAAAGCCAGAAATCAGCTCAAGTAAACAGGAAAAGTTAAAAAAAGAGCAATACATAAAGAGGAGGATGCCTTGGAGGAATGTCCACCTTTACTGTTAAAGTTTGCAAAGAAAGCAAATGTTTATTTCTAGGTCAAAGAACAGTTCATTGTGTTTAGACGTAGGATGCTGATGAATTTTTATGTGTTGCAGGTTAGCTACTGAATGCTAATTAAGCATTTCTTTTCCTTTAGTCTTGTCCAGGGTTGATTGGATTCTGAATAAAATATATATATTTATTTTTATTCGTCTTCAACTGAATACATTATGATCTTTGTGTTTCTGCAGGGTCCCAGAGTTTGTGCGTGAGAAGCGTTTTGGGAACTGGCTCAGAGATGCACGCGACTGGGCAATTTCGAGAAACCGCTACTGGGGCACGCCGATCCCTCTGTGGGTCAGCGATGACTTCGAGGAGGTCAGGAAAACAAAAAATACCCACAGAAAATGCACTTTTTGTGCTTTAGTAGAGTCTTTATTGCTTCTAATGTTTCTTGGTGCAATTTGTCTGTCTTCACTAAATACCAAGATAGCTTTTCTTTTCAAAGAAGGCTGATTGTAGTGTTTGCGGCACTCCAAGTTCAATCAAGGTTCAGCTTGAGAGGGCTCAATTGAAAAGTTGAACTTTGCTACTCTGAGTTTTACTTATCATCAAGAATGATTTTTGTGGGGGGAAAAAAGCACAAGAACCCAGTTGTTTTCATAAATCTGCAATGTAAAAATTGATCCTTTTAACGCTTTTTTAATGATTTGAGCAGTTCTGGCTCCTTTCCGCTTGTGGATGCTGATGTAGGAGAAACTTTCTGGCATGGCAGAATGAGGGTGACCACGGCGTTGAAACGGAAACATGAAGCTTGACTCTGCTGCAGTCAGACTCCTCCCTTCAGGCACCAACATGCAGTGCCTCCATAAACTAAACGCATGAATGATTCATTAATGTAAACAGGAAATAAATATGAATCAAATGTGTTTGGTTTCACTTGAGTTAATGCAGCTTCAAAGGTGTTCAAGACAAACAGCTGTTGGGGGTTTTAATGGCGAGAAGATGGAAGAGGAGGAGGGGGCAGAATAAATTAACTGGTTTAGAAAATGAGGAAAAGTAATGCATGTGGAGAGAAATGTAAAATGAGAAGGATGCCAAACTTTAATTGTTGCTTCTGTCGTGAATATTTGCTGCTAAACTTGGCTGACTGTGTGAATTAGACTGAACTGAATAGAGATGTCAGAACTGGGTTATTTGAGCATTTGAAAAATGAAGCGGCGGTCCCCTGGCTGAAAGAGGGACAGCAAGCGACCTGCTTGCTGGAAATAGCTTTCTGACTGTTTCCAGAACATTCACACTCCCTGGTGCCACCCTCACACACTCCTCAGCAGCAAACCACTCACTTTCATCCCAATCTACAAGGATCTGCATGTCTGCGTTTTCTGATTGCTGTTGAATGTTTCCTCCTCTCAGCATCTTCCTTTTTGTCGGATTTCTCTCTGAGCTCTTGGTTTCCGGGTATTTTCTTTTTTTTTTAACTGTGTCTAATTTTTATATGGTGGGGCACCAAGCTGTATATGGGCCACGTTACCTGGTGCTGTGGTAAAACTAGAGCAGAGCCTACAGGTTACCTCTCTGGAGAGACCAGATAACACACTTTGTCTTACTGCGTAAGGTGAAGTTACTCAGGAGAAGGCCTACTTTAAACTTCTGTGTCTAAACACCAGCACACACTGCTTTCAGAAATCAAGAAGGTTTTCTACAAGTCCAATTGTGTGCGCTTGATAGTACAACCTGTGTCTCACTGTACAATACAAGAATCAGAGTCTAGAGGATGAAGAAAAGAAGTTGAGGAAGAGTTCATAGTTTCTGTATTTCTTCCTTCATTTCCTTACTCAGTGACTGGACCAGAAGTTGATAGGGTAACCAAAATTTGTGCTGAGGTTTGAGTAGCAGTAACTCTAATTTAGTGGTGGAACTCAATTAAAATTTTTTATATTTAATTGCAGGATCTGTAATTAATTACTCAGAATAAATTGCATTTTAATCAAAAACTACATATCTTCAAAATATGCAACATTTTCAATTCAAAACCCCTTATTGCTGCTAAATTATTAAATAGACAGATGAACAAATGAGCCCAACAACATAAATATTTATTGTTTTTAATCCACTATTTAGGTTATTTAGTCATCAGATTGGTGTGTAGTGCTTTTATACCCTTTAAACTTTCAGGTGTTTCAGGAATCCCTGATCATTAATGTACAGTTGTGATGAATTAAAGTTAAGTGAATTTTGTAACAATAGTAACAAGAATGCCCTTATTGCGAACATTGAAAACATTCCATTTAAAAAAAAAAAACAACATTTAAATATTTTATTATCAACCCCTCAAGTAGGAGATTTGCGTTGCAAGAGCAGAAAGTGGACCCCATATAAGAGCAGCAGAAATGAAAAATAATGCAATAAAAGCAGTACAGCATAAAAGTATACTATACACCCAATGTAGAAATATAAATACAAAGAATTAAATGTATATTTGAAAATATAGACAAATTTTATCACTAATAAATGGAATCTACTTTAAATTTTTGGAGTTCCAATAAACTACTAAGGTGAATTATGAATGAACAGCACATTATAATTAAGT
This sequence comes from Xiphophorus couchianus, assembly GCF_001444195.1. Lineage (NCBI taxonomy): Eukaryota > Metazoa > Chordata > Actinopteri > Cyprinodontiformes > Poeciliidae > Xiphophorus > Xiphophorus couchianus. The sequence goes on from NC_040247.1 coordinate 11,542,746, forward strand.
TCTGGTTAGTTTTGAATGGTTTTGCACATGCATAAATTTATTTAGTGTTTTTATGGATTTATCAGGTGGTCTGTGTAGGGTCCATGGCTGAACTGGAGGAGCTGACTGGAGTCAAAGTTACAGATTTGCATCGGGAAAAGTAAGTGGCATCTACAACTCATAGATAATCCATTAAGACAGGAGTCTGCAACTCCTGTCCTCCAGTGCTGCTGGCTTGTAACTATAGGTTACTTCCCTTCTCCAACACACCTGAGTCAAATAAATTGTTAATGACTTGGCATTTGAAAAACTTACTGATTTGCCAAGGAGGTAATTCAACCCTTCGACTCAAGTGCGTTGAAGGATTGGAGTTGCAGATCACTGTGATATCAGTTTAAATGTCTGTTAAAAATGCTAAAAAACATAAGACACTGATAAATCATTTCAATGTAATGCTTATCTGGAGCAACAAGAGTAAATTGAAGAATCATATTTCTTCTTAATGTGAATTCAGGATGATTCAATTGTAACATCCTGTGGCCTAAAACTAATGAGCCTTTTTTTTTTTCATTTACTTTAAAATATCAAACCATCTTTTAATGTTCATCCAATTCTTTATGGTAAGCCTAATAAAAAAATATCCTAGTGAATAGTTTTAAAGGTTCTGGTGTTTTTAAGACTCTGAATAAAAACAGAAGTCAAACTTTTGGAGCTTCAAGCTACTGAACTTTATCATTTTTTTCCTTCCTTCTTTCTTAACTTTCTCTGTCCAGCATTGACAGCCTGACAATCCCGTCACGGTGCGGTAAAGGCGTCCTGCGAAGGGTTACAGAGGTGTTTGACTGCTGGTTTGAGAGTGGCAGCATGCCGTATGCCCAGGTTCACTACCCGTTCGAGAACAGGAAGGAGTTTGAGGACACCTTTCCAGCAGACTTCATCGCCGAGGGCATTGACCAGACCAGAGGATGGTATGCTGAGAATGAATGGAGCTGTTCAGTTGGGTTAGATTGAGACGGAGAGACAGAGGAGAGACTGAGGATAGGAGGAGAGTGAATGATTGACAGAGGAGAAGATGAGAACCAAAGATCTCAGTCATACTGACCTTGTTTTTTGTCTCTGTAGGTTCTACACCCTACTGGTGCTCTCCACAGCGCTGTTTGGGAAACCACCCTTCAAGAACGTCATTGTTAATGGGCTCGTACTCGCTAGGTCAGTCCACTGACTCACAACACATGAAACAGCTGGCCAATTATCTGTCAAATTATCTAAAAACATTAAAAGCAGAGTCACTAATTCCACAATATTCTGTGTTTTACAGCGTATTCCTTGTACTCGTCAAGTTTTTTATGATTCTGCCCTAATTTTTTACAACGCAGAAATCAGTGAGCCCTAATTCTGAGGATGCAAATTAAATTTCAAACATCAAAAATGAAAAAAAAAAGTATAGCTGAAATGACTCATGCAGCAGCACTAATTGGCACAACTTGGCAAAAGGGAGTCTCTCCCAAAGTAGTAAGATTTATTACTACTATTAGATGTTGTGTGTAAAAATATTTACAGTATTTCAAGAGAATGAAGGTTCTTTAAGAATAATTCCATAAATTAACATGTCAAACTAGGAAGATGAAGTGTTGTATGAAGGCATTCAGCATTAAGCTGTTCAGAATCATTGCCTCTATGTGTTATATAATGACTACATGTCATCATATAATTTGGAATATTTGCTTGGCTAAATTTTATTGTTAAAAATTGAATATGGTTTTATGAGCACTTAATGTTAACATTACAGCTTAATGTTGTGGAAGAGGCTGATGTGACAGTAAAATGGTTGTTTCTGGTTGTTCTGTGCAGTTTTGAACTGCTGCCTTTTCTGCTAGTGATCACAGCCTCATCAGCACATTAAACCAACCAAAAGCGTCTTTATTGCGACTTTATTTTGTTTCTGTTACTTTTTAGAGTTTGTTTATTTATAATGTTGGAGCTGCAGCATCTAGGCTCGAAGCTTCTCTACATCCTGGGTGCTTTGTCTCAGTCTTAAGGTTTATATGTAGCTGTGTGCACACAGGCCCGCTGACCTGGAAGAACTTGATTAATTTGAATACCAACTTCATGGTTTCCAACATGCTCTGTTGTGCACGCATACACGTGTGTGTATGTGCATTAATGCCTGCCTGTTTTCTTCCTGCAGCGATGGGCAGAAGATGAGCAAGCGCAAGAAGAACTACCCAGATCCAGGACTGATTGTGCAAAACTATGGAGCCGATGCCCTCAGGTCAGCTTGGTGCTTGAATATGAGCACATGCAAGGTCTGAGGCTACTGTGTGTTGTTTGCAATAATGACTTCAGAATGTTAAAATCACTAAAAACACTCTGTTTAAAACTCTTAGTTGGATGTCTGCATGTCCGGGTGGAATATTTGCACACTAATGCATGCTGTACATGCGAATCCAAACACTTGTCCCCCTTTGTACATCGTCTCATTTGCCCTGAGCAGTAAGAGTTCTACGGCCATATGGTGTTATGAATAAACCACTCTGCAGTTGCACCATATGCTCACATATAGACCATAAATTAGCAAACTACTAAATTAAAGAGAAGAAACCAGCAGTCTGGTTCTATTCCAGGCTTCATGTTCTTTTTACTTTTGATGAAAAACTACTTAAAGTACTATGAACCGTTACACTTGAAGATGGTTTAACATTAAATATATTCACCGTTCTTATCTCATTGAATTATATTAAAATATTTATTTGTCATTTATTTTTTGTTTATATGTTCCTTTTTAGTTATTCTTTCAGTTGTTTACATGCATTTTGTATTTTTTTGTATATGGGTTTTATCTCCTCCTTTCATTTTCTCACCCCTTACTTCCCCAGATGTATTAATTTCATTGTCTCCTATTTTACATTGCTTATGTTTTTTGCATTCTAATTATTCGTGTTTCATAACAATAAATGACACAGTTTGAGCTAATTTGCTCAAAGTAGTACTCCACCTCCCCTACATCTGCTTTGGCTACTAGGCAAGCTAATAAACCAAGGCCTGTGTTTGCTGTTTGTTACAATTACATTGTCAGTGAAATGCATAATTATATCTTTACTGCAGGTTTTATTTTCAGGATAAAACATGCTGTATTCCCTAGAATGACTTCTGTTTGTTAAATCGGCTTCAGCTCTGAAACATTTCTTTCCAAATCACTTCTATGTATTTCATGGATTGTAATTTTGTGCGCAGCACGTTCAAAGTTACTGAGCAAAAGTAAAGGACTTTGAGACACCACTATACTATTGGTGGTGGTGGGTCATTAGCATTTTCCTGCTTTATTTGAACAACTCTAAGATATCACTGGTTATGTTTCAGAATAATATCCAGTATGCATTTTTTTCCCTGCTTGCTCCATCAGTCTGAGCCCGCAGAATCACTTATGTTCTATCTGTGTGCAGGCTGTACCTCATCAACTCCCCTGTGGTGAGAGCGGAGAACCTGCGATTCAAAGAGGACGGCGTGCGAGACGTGCTGAAGGATGTCTTCTTGCCGTGGTACAACGCCTATCGCTTCCTGGTGCAAAATGTACAAAGATTACAAAAGGTATGTTATTTTTTTTTCTTATTTTTCCTTCTCGCAATGTTTTTGATTAATTGTCTCTGATTGCGTTGATGCATACATAAAAAAACCCATTTTGCACAATTTAATTGTGTTAATTTGCTATTAAAATATTAATTGAAATTGTATTGAGAATCACCAAGCTGCGAGAAATCAATCAGTGTGATCCCACAGTGAATATTAACAGCTGCTGCTTATTAACTATATCAACAAGACGTCACCAGTAATGGTTAAATAAATCGACTTTCCAGAGTCAACAGGTGGTTTTGAAAGGCTTACATCATGCTGTCAGGAATCAAATAAGCCTTCTCTGTAAATGCACTAATATTCCACTATAAGTACCCAATAATGCACTGAGTCAGTTGATTTTTAATGAAAATTTGAGATAGAATGGGTTTATTAACACATGATCAGCATGGTTGTAACTTTTTGTAACTTGGTTCAATAGATTAAAATCTTTGTATCTGTTGTTTTGGTTCCTATCGGCTGGAAAATTCTGCAAAAGTAAAGAATTTGATTTGGGTGTTTTCTAGGTTGAGATGTAAAAATATTATGACTCTCTGATTTTTATTCTCAGACTTAATTTCCTTTTCTGTTGCCTAAAAGTTTCATCCCTCTTTACATCCCTCAGTTTTCCAATTTTTCATCCATTCTTTTCCCAATCTTGCACCTGTTTCCCAATCATCCATCCATCTGCTTATTGTTCATTGGTCTATTCTTCCTTCCATCTCTTTGCTTTATTTTTATCCATTTTCAAACTTGTGGCAACTGCAGAAATATCTGTCACATATACATTTTGGGAATCCATCTCTTTGTAATTTAAATTGAGCTCATGCAGGACTGGAACATTTTTTGACATGAAACATGCTGCAGCCCTGTTATAACATCACAACAAATGTAGCTGAAACATGATCTTCAGTTAGGCTGCACCGTCCAAATTATATCAAGAGTGCTAAGGAATTTCCAAATTACAAACATGAATGTCTTTCATTAAACAGCAAACCCTGTCCACTGTAGACTGAATACAACACGTAAAGGAAATATTTACAAAACCATGTGTCCATCTTTACTTGTTTTCTTGTCAAATTTGCATACCTCTTTCTTCACGTGTTGCATAAACTTTCAGCTGAGAATAAAAGAGATCTCTTTCAGTGCAGATACAGTGCCAGTTGGTGGCACAACAGAAAAATGAGAGTTTTTTGACCTTGTCACTGTGGCTGATGAGTACATCTTTCAGAGTACAAACTTCAGTCCAACTTGCATTGGTTATTGCAGGTCCAAACTGAAACTGTTTGTATTCATGCATTAGGAGGAGGAGATTCAGTTCCTGTACAATGAAAACACAGTGAAGCAGAGTGACAACATCATGGACAAGTGGATCCAGTCGTTCACACAGTCTCTCATCCAATTCTTTAAAGCTGAGATGGACGGTAAGTCAGATTTTCCATCTTTATATCACTTTATTCTTGAATAAAAACATAATTTTTGGGGAGTTGACAACTTGTGGCATTCCTCTGAAGTATAAATAAGTAAGCGGTTGCCTCTGGTTGCAGCGTACCGCTTGTACACGGTGGTCCCTCGCCTGGTCAAGTTTGTGGACATGCTCACCAACTGGTACGTCAGGACTAACAGGCGCCGCCTGAAGGTGAGAATCCAGCTCTGAAGTTAAAACATCTTAACTCAAAAACTAATGTGTTTGAAATTCTTTGTACTTGATTCTGTAATTTAAGGACATCAATATTAACATGTTCCACAGGGCTACAGTAAGATACATTTGGCCACTGGAAGAAAGTAAACTTAAACCTGTGATTCAAATATCTCTTGGTTGTGATTGGGGGGATAATGTTGATTCTTGTGTGATGATCATCATATTTCTGCTTCTCTAAGGGGGAGAAAAAAAAAATCATTGATGTGTTTGTGAACTTTGTAGGGCGAGAGTGGCACTGAGGACTGCCTGTGGGCGCTGGAAACACTCTTCAGTGTTCTGTTCTCCATGTGCAGGTTGATGGTGAGTCATTTGGTTTCTATATAAAAGCAACTCAGACCAAGAAAGAAAGAAAGGTGATTGCAGGGAGAACTTTTAATGTTTGAAGGGTTTTCTTTTATGTTTGCTGGAAACCAAAAGGAAAATCTGCAATGAATAAAGTGTGTGTGTGATTTTTGTATGGTTATGCAAAATGGATGAATAGGTTTTTTTTTAACACACAAAGTGTTTGCATGTAGGCTATGAGGCAAGCTAAAAGCCAGTCAGCCTAACTCAAATCAATACAGATCAGCTCAGAGCTTACAAATTAATTAGCCGTGGTTTAAATGGAGGAGAATCACATTAGAGGATCGCTCACAATAGCTCAGTTCTGTTTGAACATTTGCTCCAAAGGATTGAAAAAAAAAAACGGACTGCAGAAAGAACTTGGTTCAGACTTTCAGACCTTTTATCTCAGCGAGTGTAAATTAACCACAGTGCAGACAATTTAATCATTTCTTCATCTATTCCTCCTCATGCTCGTGTCTGCTTGCTTTCATCCCTCTTCTTCCTCAGGCCCCCTTCACACCCTTCATCACAGAAATGATGTACCAAAATCTGCGTCACCTCATTGACCCTGCCGCTGTTGAAGAAAAGGACTCAAACAGCATCCACTATCTCATGCTGCCACAAGTCAGGTCAGCCAAATTCATTTAGTAAAGCATCAGGCCAGAGTTTTCCCTGCAGGCAAGCTTTTCTTAGAACTATTGGTGAAACAGGATATTGTTGTAAGAAAAGAAGTTGATCTTGAGCTGATGTTTCATTCTTCTTAGCCCAGTACTGGGTAACTTCTCATGAAAGGAATGCATCATTAAACTCCTACTTTGAATCTATTAAGGAGGACAATCAGTATTATTTCATTGTAATAATTAGAAAAAAAGATAGTTTCTTGCTTTAAGCAATAATAGCTTGACAAAAATGTAAATGAAACAGAGTTTCTAAGAAACATTACTTTCTACTCTATGACTTTTTGTACTTTGTATTATAAACATAAAATATCACTGAGTCAAATTTTTTTTATCCTCCTTTCCACAAAACTGGACAAGAATCAGTTTATTTTTCTTCCACCTACAGCGAGCAGGATCATAGAATGTAAAAAAAATAAATAACAAAGAAACTCACTGTTAGAGAACTGTAGCAAAAAGAGATCATTTATGTCTTGCCATCACAAATTTAAATGTGTAGAGTTTACTTTTGCTTTACCTGGAATAATGTGATTTGACTTGATTTGATGAGCTTTTTCAGCAATAAAAACTACAGCTGGATCTGGTTTCTCATGCCCACTGTTAAGTATGTTGTAGGATCTGTGATGCTGTGGGCTCATTTCTCTTACACAGGCCTTGGGAAACTTGTTGGAATGTATTACTTCATGACCTAATTGAAATTCCAGAACATTTTGAAAAGCAGGAAATATGGAAATGGGTCGACAGTGGGTCTCTCAAAAAGATGATGATCCAAAACATGACACAATTCAGAAATAGTTTACCAGACGCAGTCGTTTAGTTGCCAGCCATTCGGGGTGGCTAAACGCTGGCTCCCACAAAGCTCCTCCTTTGAGCTTCAGAGCATCTCTCCCCCTCAACCCTTCCACTCAGCTCCTTCAGACTAGCCAGCAGAAATTAGCAAACACCTGGTGGAACTGTGTGTTTGCTGAGCTTATCATACAAATTACTTCTCAGTGTAATGCTCCTAAAATGATTGTAAATGGCATAATGAGAAGCACTGAAAGTGAACTGTTGTACAGAGAAGCTTCTTAAAGAGATGGGTGCCCAATTACAAGCTGGGGCAAAGTCGAATGTCTTATAAGTTATGTTTGATATATGCAGCATTTTTTGAATGACTGAATCTAACATAGTTACTTCAATGTGCTACAAAAAGGCTCTATGAGCCTGGAAAATACATAAATAAAAAGTCCTCCACCACACAACCCTGTGCAGGAAACACACCACCTTTATCCTGTGTGTGACCCTGTTCTCAGAGGACATATCCTCTGCTTATTTACAGCCTAATCAGGTTCTGCCAGAGTCACCAGCCTTGCTTTTCTGCCACTAAATAACCATTAAATTTGCTGAATTATGAGCTTTTGAACCTTATGATGCTGTTACCTACCTTATTTCAAGGTTTAAGGTCTGAATCAGTGAAAATAACTTTCATATTTTTTTTCTGTAAATTGATTTTTGCAAGTTCTTTGATCTCAGTGGTCCTTCACTGCTGCCATCGGTCAGGTCGTCTGTGTTCACCCACAGCAAAGACCAAGGAACACCCGCACTATCCCACACTGACGTTGTCCTGATTGTTTGCTCTACAGAATGGATCTTACTGATGAAATATGATTTTGTTCCCTTTACTTCACTTACTTTAGTGAAGTGCATGTCTTGGCGGCAGATCCTTTCTGAAATGCCTGGGAGGAATTTCTAATCACCCAAATTTAATTACATCATCTGGAACTATAAAGAAAAAGTTCTGGCATGATTAAAAATCTATTTGATTTTGCATAAGGAAAGTAGTTTGTGTAATGGTTCATATAATCTCGTCTGTCACTTGGACAGCCTCTAATGCTGCAGCTCTATTAAAGCCTCTTGTCCTTGGTTGTACTAAATGGGTACATTTTGACCCGCCTCTAAAGGCCCAGCTACCAATCAGGTGTTGGGAAACTATGACTCCTTAGTCATCTCATTAAATGATTGGCTATTTTTAGTCAATCTGTTTTTTCTTTAATACTTTCTTGTGAAAGATTATATGACTAGGTTATATTTTAATATTGTGTTATTATGCTTATTAGTTACTGTTTGCTTTAATTGGAGCTAAGATGCACTACAAGAGGGCCTAGTTAGTTGGTATTTCTGTTATAAGGACCGCTCATTGTAGTAGCATGTTGAAGTACCTCTGTTACATCCATTCTGATTCATTTTTGTAGTCTTTTGTTCATCTTTTTTTTGTCAGTTGAGGCATTTTCACCTTTGAACAATTATTACCTCTGGTTTTGGATGCTGTGCAGATCGAAGGATTTTTGCTCTTTTTTACTTTCATACAGTTGCTATGATGGGTGACAGTTGCAACAAGGTTTTGGTTTTACAGCTGATTAGCCTCTCAAAAGCTCAAAAAAATACCTGAACTCCCACCCAAAAATCCCAGAGGAATTGAAAAGGTTTCCTGGGTCCAGAGCAGAACCGAAAAGCAGAGAGAAAACGAGGAAGTTCAAACCATTTCTTCATCTCTACCCATTCAGCATGGCAGACATTTAAAGACAAAAGTAAATGGGGTGGATTAGCAGCACTTACCAACTACTGATGGTTTAATCCAGGACATTTTACTGCAAAATATCATAAGCTTGACAGTTATGAAACTGTCATCCAACAACAACCTTGAGTCAGAGGTATAGACCAGAGACGTTGCAAGACTGACTTCTGCTGGATATCCTTTCTGTCCACAGCATCACCATCCTCAACGACTCTTTGAAAATACTTGAATGACATCAATTATAATTATAATTCATTTCCCTTTGGGGGTAAATAAGGCATTTTTACTTTACCATTGGTTTGTTCTAAAAAAGGCATTACATTTTGTGAAATGATTTAAGTTTTTTAATGCAGTCACTCGTCGTTATTGCTAAGATTTGGTAGATATTATATTGTTTGTAAGATGATGATAATCAGGATTTTCTTTACTTATGCCTGTTTTTAGGGATAATTTGATTGACAAGCGCATTGAGAGCGCCGTCTCTCAGATGCAGTCTGTGATTGAGCTGGGAAGAGTGATTAGAGATAGAAAGACCCTTCCTGTCAAGGTACAGCACCATTCACTTGCATTTTACTCACCACTAATGGAGATGTAGTCAAACTCCTGTAATCAAGCGGTTAAAGATAAAAGAACCATCTTGGTTCATTGTTTATGGGGAATGAATACAAATAAATGTCACAGTCAGATATTTATCTAAGTATAGATTAAATGTATGTATAATTCTGCTTCCACTACATAATTAATCACCACTTTACATTACTTTATCGCATTAAATCCTAGTAAAATATATTTGGTTAAGCTGGTTCATCAGCCATTAATATACATACTTTATCTGCTTTTCCTTTGTGCGTTTCAGTACCCATTGAAGGAGGTGGTAGTTATCCACCAGGACCCAGAGGCTCTAAAAGACATCCAGTCTTTGGAGAAATACATCCTCGAAGTGAGTAAACACTGTAAACTTTGAGCACCTCAATGAATTACATCTCTTTCATCAGCACTCTTAAACATACAGTTTGAAGAAAACATCCTGAGAACCATGTTCACTTTCCAGAAGCGGTGCAGTAATGATGAACATCAGAGGGAGCGTAACTTTACATGCTGTTTCTGCACTCTGCCATCACTGAAATTTGTAGTGTGTTGAGTGGAGAAGGGAGGACAAAGGAGATGTCTTGGAAAATAGTTATTTAAATACTTAGTGCTAACACACATACTAAGCAGTTTTTTATTAAAACATTTGAGGTAATGTGACTGTTAATATGTTCACTGTATTCAGCAGCATCGCTAACTGTCTCATCTTTAGTGCTTGTCACACATGCTGGTTGTAGAGTCACTATGTGTAGACTCTGGAGTAAACTGAATTTAATTAAAAGGCTTTTTATTTAGATGTCAGATAAGCTGACTCTAAGAACTGATACTCATCTGTTTTATCAGGATTTTCCAAACCTGCACATCTGCATCACCCTTCAAAATAACTGTAGAAGACACTTTTAATGCCAAATATTTCTGGTTAAACTTTAAAAATCCTGATAATTAAGACCTTTAACAAAAAGACACAAAGGCAGCAACAGCGTCCATGACCATTATGTTGGTTGTGTTTGTTTATTAGGCCCGTCTACTCTAACTTGTTCGCACCTGTCATCTACAAGCAAACTAAGTTGTTTGTGAGAAAATAGTGCAGATTTTTAATAGTTTGGGTCAGAGCTTTTTAAATTGCTTTGTTCTCTTTGAAGACAAATAAAGAAGCCATGTTGACTGTAAGTTTCCAGTGGTTTAAATTTTAAAATTGACTGCAAAAAAGCATTGCTGCAACAAAGCGAATCAGTGTTTTTGTGCTGTTTGCTCTAAGCTTAGATCCTTACCTGTATGTCCCATGACAGACAGAGGAAACATTAAAAAGGTGCAACAGAGCAACTTTGCTGATCAAATTTCAGCCACTAGGTTTATCTGATGAAACTCTTGCTTTTTAACAGCCTTAATGAACTGTAGATATCCCAAAAAATGCAAATGCCTTCAAACTATTTTTCTTTTTAAATAATGCAATGTAAATTACATTGCAAAATGTAATTTTCTATTTAATTTAATTTTCAAACCATTCATGATGCTGATATTAGGAAAAGTAGTATTTTAATCATCTTCACTCATTATCAGTGTCCATACTGAAGAGTGTTGTTTTCAGCGACTCCATTTGATGTCTCGATGCCTCTTCCTGCCATATTTTATAGGTTTTTGACCTTGCACTCAGTAGATACATTTTGTTTTGAAACTTTGCACATTTCGTTGGCTGCAAAAGGCAGGACATAGTGTTGCTCTTTGAAATTCTCCATGGCAATTATTGCATTTTCTTTTTATCCTCTGTCCAAAAACACATTTGTTGCAGTGTGCCAGCTTTGTGAAGGAAGAGGTCAGGCACAAAATGGCACTTGCTGTTCTTGCATCTGAATTTTAGCTTGACTCAGCTTTCCTTCTCTGACATGCCTGTTGGTGTCTCCACTGATGGCTCCAGTCTCTAGTGAGCTGGAGATGCTCTTTCGAATATCAGACGAGTCACCATTTGTGCTGACAGAAGCCTCGGCTCATTGTGATGCACCAGTATACTGTAAACTGCCACCGTCACCATCACACACACAAATCCATATTTATCCCCTAAATAAAAATTTGTTATTTTTGTGAAATGGGTGCATAGACTGAATCCTGCCCAGATTTTTAAACCCACACTGCCTTTAAGGTTTCCACTCAGACAACTGCAGTACTCTGTGGGCTCACTGTCAGAAAGTTAACAATGCCAGAGCTCAGGCTCAACCCAAACAGGGTGATTGACTGAAAGGAGGAGGGGATGAAGGCCTGTCAGTCTGGTTATATTTAGTATCTCTGTTGCGCCCCTGGATACAATTGGATCACAGATTTCTCTTCCTTTTGGCTAAAAGATAAAATATTGACTGAAGAGGATTGGCTTATTGGAGTTTTATGGCTTATTTACTGTTTGACTTAATGGCCTGTCTTGATCAATTTTGGCTCAAGTTTTACTTTTAGGCCCAGGGCAAGATAGATTATTGAGATTTTCATCTTCAGTTCAGTTTTCTCACGTTTTCTGTTAAATTTAGTTGCTTTTATTTGATATAAAACCTTTTTTCTCCCTCAGTTTCCTATTTAGTTTTAGTTATCTCTGCTGGCATCCAGGACACACCGACTGTACATTTTGGGAAGACATAGCCTTTCTCTTATTCCCGCAGGAACTTAATGTGCGACAGTTGACACTTTCAACAGACAAGAACAAGTATGGGATCCGTCTGCGAGCCGAGCCCGACCACATGGTGTTGGGCAAGAGATTAAAGGGGGCCTTCAAAGCTGTGACTGCTTCTATCAAGGAGCTCACCAGCGAACAGCTAGAGGCCTTCCAGAAAACAGGTACAACTGGGCAGAAACGCCACTGACTTTTAACGCCATAAATATTTAAACAGTTTGAATGCATCTCAGTTTTGTAATCCTTTCACACTTCTCTTTCCCAAGTAGCGTGATGAAGATTTGATTGTTTTAAGCTCAAGCTTCCCCAGTTTTTTCAGATCTGAGTTATGTGAAAAGATTGTCTGTTCACATCGGACTCAAAGCAACAACAAAAATAAAGAAACAAAAAACTAAGTCCCCAAAATACATATCTTGGCTAAAATAAAATAAAATAACATAGCTAAAATAATGAAACAAAAGAAAATGTCCAGGGACCCAGTAGAGTTTACCATCTTTTTCCAAACTAGTGCTATGTTATGTATATATATTTTTAAATATAAACATTGCAGTGAAAACTTTAGTCTACATCATGTTGTCATCCATTAATCAAATCAATGGAGATAAAAAAACAAAAACAAATGAGGGCTGTTAGTCGTATTACATGTCAGGTACCTCAGTAGTAAAGCCTGTTTATTATTTTTATTAATACAGAAATTTAGTTAAAGCGTTTTGATAGAGATAGTTGCTAATGGGCCATTTTGTGGTTTCCAGGGATAACATTCCTCACTTTTACATTCGAAAAGGATTTTTCTTGTTGATATTTTCGGACCATAAACAGATGGGCAGATGCCAAATTTTCTTCTTAATCAGTTGCTTATCAAATAACGAGTGTTTTAATAGCAACAAAGCAGTCAGTGTAAACAATAGATTCTTGCAGTAAATGTCTGCAACCTGCACACACGCAGACACACACAGCTGGTTTATCCCTAGAATGCAATCAGAACCCGAGTTGGGATCAAAGCAGGTCAAGGTATCTTGTCTCTCCAATTATAGAAAGACGAGGAGAGCCCCCAGAGTCTCTGGGGAGCGAAACAGCCGAGGTCAGCTGGGCCCTGGGAACTTCAGATTTCCAATCACTTGCATGTTTGAAGTCAGGCCAATTGGAGGGAAAAAAAGGAAGAGATGGACCTCATACGGCATGGAAGAAAATGTTGGCAGGAGGAAACCTAAAGATGGAAATATTTGTAGTTCCACTAAGTCAAAGCTCAAGAAAGATTTTTTTTTTAGCTTTAAAGTTCATGTAGAAAAACTGAATAATAAAACTGTTGAAGGTAACTTGCATTCAACTTTTTAAAGAACATTAATTTCACGTTTCATGACTCTAAAACTTGTTCCAGTTTAGATTTAGGAAGCAGTTTCACAGGAATAACGGTCGCTTGGTAGCTATTATTGCCTTACCTGTACTTTTGATCCCATTATGTCTGATAAGATAGAAGAAAAGGGGTCAGTGCAGAAGATTGAAAAGGCAAAGAAGCAGCAAGCGACACAGGAAACCAAAGTGTGGAAATCTCAGATTAGAGAGAAACTGGGAGACTGTTTCATCCAGCCTCCAGGGGTTAACAAGTAAAAAGGACAGAGAATCGTGGTCACGCTTTAAAGGGAGAACACAGACATGGCCAATTGCTGCCATGGGCAAAATGGAGATGTGTTACAGGTAGACAGTTTTCTGCATTGTTTTAAATCCCAGACTCGTAAGTGAAAAGAATCCTACTGCTTTTCAGTTTCAAACTAAAAACACTGTGAATTCATAATCTAGTGCAAATGAAAATAATTAATGTACTTACTGAAATTAATGAGCAGATCTAAAATTTTAAGATAATATTTTTTATTGGAAAGGCATTGGGGAACAAGTGCCTCTATGGCAGGAATTTCACCAACATCTGCATTTGTGATCACTGCCAACGAGCCTCTGGGCCGTTCAGAGAGGCGTATTTGCTCAAATTACGTAATTTGGCTGTGTGGCACTGTGCAGATCTCACAGATTAGTCAAGCATAAACAAAACTGAAGGTTGTAAGAGACAATTATATTTTCATGTAGGATCACTTTAGGTTTTATGGTTTTCTCTCTTTAAAAAAGAAAACTGCATACTGTATTTACTCGAGTTGGTTTTGTGTGATTAACTAGAGTTAATTTAATCATTTTACCAATGTGGCAAAAAATCCCCCCAAAACAAACAAAAGACTGAATGAATCTCAAAAAGGGGGAAATGCATCTTACAACACTTCATGCACATTTCATTCTGCATCTAACTACTAACTAAAGATTTCTTTCAAACATATTCGAATCAGGATGGTGTTGCGTACTTTATTGGCTTTTGTTCAGCGTTGATTTTGTCTGGTTGAATTTGAAGGGTCCATTGTGGTGGATGGCCATGAGCTCCATGAGGAAGACCTGCGGCTGATGTACACTTTTGATCAGACTTCTGGCTCTGCTGCACAGTATGAAGCTCACTCTGATGCTCAGGTAGGCTTCTGATTAAAACACGGTATTCATTTTCAGAGTTGATCAGAGTGTCATTTTTATACTCTTGCACTCCTGAAGTGTCATCTTGTATTGTGACTCATAATGTAACTCATCTAAAAGGCGATGCTGCTTCTCTGCTGTTGCACCCATCTGCCGTTTCTGTAAACGGTTTCAAGTCTCTTTGCCGCTTGCGACGTATGAAATCATTTCATGGCTAAATGGAGACATGCAGTGCGCCTTTTTCCACAGGGCCTTTCTAATCAGTGCTCCTCCAGCCGTATACACAGCACACAGATGCACCTTAACACCAGTGTGCTGAACTGACTTTTTAATTCTCCTCTTTATTCACTCATTCACACAAACTATCCTGCTCTCATCTGTGTGTCTTTTTCTCTCCTATATTTCTCCTTCCTTCTTATGATAAGGAGTCGACATGACTCATTGAACCATATAAGCTCCAACATTTGCTTTCTTTGCTTTAATTTAGTTTCCATATTGAGACTGCTTCAAGTCTCAAGTCTCGTATAGATTAAAGCTTCCTCTTGTTGTGTCTCCTTTCTAACCTCCTGACATGAAAACCTTTCAATCGCTGAATAAAAAGCAGCTTGGGGAGCTGTTACTAAAATAAACTCAAATCACAAGGTGAATAATACGTTTTTGCCACTTTTCCGACTAAAACTGTGAGTTCCTGCAGTTTGTGCATGAATATAATTAATTCAGAAACTAAAATTTAAATTCCGCCTCTGCACCAATTTCTGCTTGTTACAGAAAGAGCAAAAATTCATAACTCTTAAAGTCAACATTTAAAGGTCAGCACAATAGGTTTTGTGTCAGTGTTAAATAACCTTCTCATCCTTTCTTGAATCTTTAGGAGAAATTACAGATTGAAACACATTAAAAAATAGTTTAATTGATATGTCATTTGCATAAAAATTAAAACATTCTGCATGCAGAAACTAAATGTTTCCAATCATCATACTCTAGCAGCTAGTGTTGAGTATCCCTGGTTTATGACAATTCAATATTTATCTTGATCCACGGCCAAGGATCTGACACTTTAAAGGCATTCACCACAATTTAAATTGAATCTATATATTTATCAACCAAATACAACAGAAAATGATTTGTTATAAGATAATTTGGGATGATGCGGCAAAAGAATGCTTGGCTCATATCAACAAGTAAGGTACACACAATTAGAAAATCACTACTCAGCATCTTAAAGGGTTTCCCCTCTATAGAAATAGTCAGGTTTCAAAGAAGTCTCAAACAAATTTCAAATCATTTTTTACTTTATGGAAAATGTGAAGATGGAGACCTGGAAGTTAGCCAGAGATGAGGTCGAAGAAGGCTGGTTGGTTTTAATATTGTTTGGGCAGACTGAGTAATTTACTTTTGAGTGAAACAAGATAATTTGTGCTTAAATATGTATTTATAAGTAACTGAATATTTAATTGTGTCTTTGAATTCTTTTACTTGACGTTGTAGTCGGTATTTGTCGACTAGATCACAGGGAAATAAACTGTACTCTCCCGGTGAAAATTATAAAAACCTTTCAGTTTATTTTGGTGCAGAAGCAGCAGTTATCTTCCCAAACAGTTAAAGCCAGTATGTTGGAAAATAAAATAACTCCACAGCAGAAATGGCAGCAGAAGGTGTTGATTCATAGCTTTACAGACTGATACAACCAGATTTGCTCCAAAAACACTTGCATTTGATCACAGCTGCTGTACGAATGCTGCACTCTTTTTGTATTGTTATGTCTGTCAGGAACACAACGGTTCATTTTCAGGTATCTACTAGGAACCATCATAGTAATGTCTATATACATAGTTAATATGTTGATTTTTTTTGTTTTTATATTTCACTTTCCATTGTAAAATGAAACTTTTAGAAATTTAAACTGATTGACTTAGCAATAAATTCTGTTTTTAGAATGTTTTTTTTTTTTTTGCTAATTATCAATTTAATTAAAGTTTCTTATAGAAAAAGAGTGAAAGTGGGAAAAAAAATCATGAATAGTGCTTTTTGTTTCCAGCATCTCTCTGTCATCAGTTGGGTTTGCTTTAAAGTTTGTGATTGGTTGTGATCGTGTGTTTCTCTTCCTGCCTTTTAGGTGCTTGTGCTGTTGGACGTGACCCCAGACCAGTCCATGGTGGACGAGGGCGTTGCCAGAGAGGTCATCAACCGTATTCAGAAGCTACGCAAAAAGGTGGGGCGTTTATTTCAGGAGCACCACCAGCTCCTCGAACCAGGCTGACACATAACAAACTAGTACTGAATTCTGCGATCCAGTGTTTGTTAGCTGGGGTCACAGTTGGAAGGGTCACTGTGTTTCTTTGGAGGCTGAGTAAATCATAGGACTCTGGAGGTTTTGAGTTTTTTTTTTCATTAGGTCTTTAAATAAAAATATTTATTCAGAACATGACATCTTGTTTTTCCAAAGAACTTGCCATTCTAATCCTTACTACTTCATTTTATTTAGAGGTTACGCCTGCAGCTATACTGTAATAACATCGCTGAAACACTTTATCTAAGTTTTTCTCCACCTTTAATCACCCCTCCCTTCCTCTTTATGTCCCACTCTATTGTCAGGGCGGTTTGGAAATCTTTCCACTACAGCGTCACAGTTAGAGGTTTCTCCATCATAAGGCAGGCTTAATAGAAGCTTAATTACAGTCTGGCCCCTTTCAGATTCTCACATTGGGGCTTTTGAAGTGGTGTGGGGAGTAAAGACGGATTAGCCAACAGCGCTGCGTTGTCACAAGAAACGAGCAGTTTTTTCCGTCCCACTATAGTAGCGTTGTGCGCTGGCGCCCGGCCAGCCTAAATTCCTCCAGTTATTTCAAACAGAGACCTGTCAGGAATTTTCCACCCTGTGGATGGGAATTAATTTTTTAGCAGTTCTGGTACATGTTGTAGTTTGTTGGTGCGTTTGGACGGTGAAACAGGGGTCAATGTTTCCTTGATCTGATGCACTCCGAGTACGAACTTAATCAGATGGAGGACCTTGTCCGGGGAAAACCTATAAAACTTTTCCCCCATTGATTGACTGCTGCTTTGTATCTTGCTTCTCCTGCCCTTGAGCTGCACACTACAGCAGAGGTGTGTTTCCAAGCGCGTGCATTCGCTTCCGTCAGTCAGTGTGTACGCTGGCGTGCAGATGTGCACAGCTGCATACTGTAGATTAGAATGGGATCAATGTGTTTGAATATGTCAAGGTTAGCGGGAGCTGGCAGCAAGTGATGCCAAAGCAGATGGGCTTTCATCCAGCAAAATGCCCCGGTGTTCCTTTCTGTCTTGATTTGTTCCTGCATTGTTTTCTCCTTTGTATTCCCAAACCTTCGTGTATTTATCTTGTTGGCCATCCATTTTGTTTACCCTGGCCTCCTTTCCTTTCAGGAAAATGTTTTCTGCATAAAAAATGGATTTGTTTTTAGTACGGTTAGTTGAAGTGCTGTTCAGATGGTGCTTTTAGCAGACATATGTCCTTATAATTGCCTTCTCTCATGTTTCTAAGCTCGGTGGTAACAATTTAAAAACTTAATCACACAGTGTTTAAGTGTGTTCTTACTTAAACACTTTGTAATTTTCCTCACTGTCCTGCATTAGGCACATTTGGTGCCATCAGATGAGATATCGGTGTACTACCGCTGCCAGCCAGAGGGGGAGTACTTGGGATCTGTGATTGAGGCTCACACTGACTTCATTCTGGCTACCACCAAGGCTCCGCTCCTGCCCTTCCCTGTCCCAAAAACTGCCAGTGTCATAATTGAGGAGAAGACTCAGGTATGGATTCATACTTTAAACAGGACTTGTGCTGAAAATCCTTAAGTAGGGCAACATTTTCCTGTTTAATTGCTGTTTTTTTAAGTGACTGATTTGATTCCTTTGATTTAGGAATCAAATCATTCATTTAATCTTGAATAAATAAAACCTTTTATTATGTTACACATCTCTCAACATATTATTGCAATTTTTATATTGGTGATGAATTATAGTTGAAAACATTATATCGTTTTTGTTGCATTAATTAAACTATTTTATTTGGATTTTGCAGCTGAAGGGCTCAGACTTGGCGTTCACAATAGTAAAAGGATCTTCACTCTCGCAAACGCCACCAAACGGACCAGCTTGTGCGTACGTTAACCTCAGAGTGAAAGTCAACAACACAGAACAAGGTAGCATAAAGCAAACAAAACAGCTGATGATTCCAAACAAGCTTCTCTTCGCTTTTGAATATTTAACATTCCTCTGATTTTCAGCGGCCTTGCATGTATGGCACAATTTCAGTATAGTGCCTGTGTTTGATAATCCAGCGTGGCTGTGCTTTTGTTCTTCAGAGGGCGTAGTGTTGCTGGAGAATCCCAAAGGGGATAACAGACTAGACTTGGACAAACTGAGGAAAGTGTGCAGCAGCATCTTTGGAATCAATAACACCCAGCTCAGATTCTTCAGCGATCAAAGCGGTGAGAAATGTTTCAGATACTCAAACACATTATATATCCTACCTGTATTTCCCATACCATACCTCTTTATTTAAAAAGCACTTTGAAAAATAACAGGCCTGGCCACAGTGCTGTACAATAAAATTTAATGTGAAATAAACACTGGCCAGAGAATAAAAAGTACACAAACACAAGTTTCAAACCTTGGTTAAAAAAAAGTAGTAAAAACAAGAAATACAACTACAACAAAGAATAAAAACATTATAAATTCAAACCACTAGGGTTATGAACAGCCTTTCTTCCATTACCATCTCCTTTTAACACTCCCGTCATTTATCTTTATTCATTAACCATCGGAATCTATAGTGATCAAAGTTCAAATAAATTTATAAATACATTTAAACCCAGGAATTGTTGCCCTGTATAACTTAAAATACCGTAAAAAATTATACAAAAAATTTCAGAAAATACCTAATGAACACAATGGTACAATGAATGTCGAGAAATTGACACATTTCAGATTAGAAATAAGGCTGGGTTAGATTAGGTGATCATATAATCCAAATTAAACCACTGAGAAAATCAGACATTTACTCAGCCCTCGATGTGCCTGCTGGAGGTTTGAGTCCCATCCTGGCTTTGCTACATGTCTACCCCTTTCTCACAACCCATTTTCATGTATTATAACTGTCAAATAGAGGCCACTAGAGCCCACAAAACCTTTTTTTTTAAAAAAAACCTGCAAACATGTGTGTTTTTTGAGATTTTATGTGTTAGACCAACAGAAAATGTTTCCTACTTATTGAACACAATTTTAAGTTATTCTTGTATGGCAAAATAAAATGAAGTGCAACCAATTGTATTTTGAACTCAGTATTAGTAGAGCAGGTGTATTAGGTGGCGTATAAGTACAGCTAATATTCACCAACTAAATTTATATTTATATGTATATAAGTAAACAAGGATGCGTATAAAAGCTGTAGATCGATTCGTCTTTTCCAATTCAGATAAAATCAGTCCCACTGGGATATTCCTGTGTATTGGTGTTTGCTGATATTTCCTTTTCTGTATTTTGCAGAATTGACCAGCAGAGCGGACCTCCAGACCCACAGTGGCAAAACTTTGTTAGTGACTTCAGGCCCCTCCTCTCCCGGCGCCGTGCCCACCGCCGACACCCTGCTGTGTCCCTATGTAAACCTGTTACTGTGCAACGCACAGCCGGCTGGTGAGAAACACGTTGGGTTTGCTTTTGTTGATGAATAAGGCATGCGTTTTGTAATTATAATCAACAAATCTGTGCGATTATTTGCTAAATGTGTTATTATAATCAGAAGCCATTAGAGCTTTTATTTATTTATTATATTACATAACTTACGGCTGAATAAGAGCTGATAGTTTCTACCTGATTCATTTTCCCAGTGACTCAACACTTTAATGTAAGCTCTTCTTCTTTAGAAAGCTTCGGCAAAGTTGACATGTTTTATTAAAGGTGCCACATTCATATTTTAAACGACTCCTGACTTTAAAATGATACTTTGACAGTTTTTGGTCTTCTGACTTGCTCTGGATCTCAGGAACTTTGGAAGATTGATTCACTTTGATTTCAGTTGCAGAAGCAGCTAAAACAAATCTATATTTTTATCCCTGCACAGTTCTGTCAGAGCTGTTGGCAAAGTAACGTTAGAAAGCTAAAACTGTGTAAATACATCAGTGGCATCAGTCATGTTTTGATTTATCACCCCAAAATCCTCCAGTTATTCATTTCAGTTTATTAATAAACTGTATCTATGGACAGGGTTTTACAAAAGGTATAGATGTCAAAGAAATGTGTCCAGTTACTTTTCAGCTAATAAAGCACAATCTTTGAATGTAAATATGCAAGTTTTCATTCTTTTCTCCAGGTTTAGTCCCTGTCATTGTTTCTCTTGGTATTTCTTTACCATTCATTATGTGTCAAAATGACATTTGGTGGCAAATTTGTGTCTGTGATCTATGTTACTCACATCTCTCATTCTCTCTGGTTTAGAGTGCCAGGCTGGAGATGTTGGCACCCTCTTGCTGGTGAACCCAGTTGGTCAGAATGAGCTCGACCACTCTGGTCTGCTCTCTGAGGCTGCCAAGGTTTTCGGCCTCCGCAGCAGACGCCTCAAACTCTACCTGGACCAGGATTTTACCAGTGGTAAGATCCTGTTCAAAGCAAAATTAACAATAACCATAAAACAAAACTCTACTATTTTAGGGAAACCAAGTCAACAATATTCAATGGTGACTGCAGCTGTTTTATGTGGAGTTAGCTATAGCAGCAGTTTTTTGGTGCATTTTCTAGATTGTAAATATTCCTCAGTAGAAGAGCAACACAACTTGTAAGGGTCTTGCACAAAATACTGAAATGCATATCATGCATTTTGTTTTTCTTAGCTCTAAAATATCTCAGTTGAGCAGCAGAATGCTCACAGTCCAGTGGGCACAGCCATTTTCAACAGCCTGTACTTTTAAACTTTAAGTTTTCCTCATATTCTGATTATGCTGCATTATTTTAGGCTGCAACAACTTTTTTGTCTGTGAGCTTAAACTTCACTTCCAAATTAAAATCAGCAAAAGAAAAGGACCTGCGGCCATGCAGGACCACGGAGTCTGAATTATGTCTAGTGGACTAAAGTTCCAACATCTTCTTCTGAATTATTAAAGTTAGTTGAATACATTTATTTAAAACATCTTAGCAGGAGCTGCACATTTGTACTAAGTCAAGATTGAAGGCAATCACCTTTTTATAATCAACATTTACCTCACTTCAGTCACTAAATGTGACTTTTTAGATTTTTACCTGTCAGGAGAAACTCTACCCATAAAGCTGAATGTTACATTGCCAAGCAAAGTGTGTTTTCATGATACTTGGAACATAATGGCCAACAAATTTAAGGCTTACTTTCAACAAATGCTGCTCATATTTTCCAAACGTATTGTGCAGCAGTACTCGCTAATGCATGATCTTGAGCTATTTTTCAATTTAAGCTTTGGAAATTGTAAAGCATTTTTAAGAGATGCATCATGTTTACTTACATTGTCTTGAAAATAGGGCTGAGTGATAAATCAGTTTTAATCAATTAATCTAATTTTCTGTTTGTAAAGAGTTTACCTTTTTTTAAAATTATTTTTGAAAATCTGAATTTTTTATTATTTCTTTTCTCATTTATTCAAACTTTGAATTCAGGTCATTTGCCAGAAGGAATGACTGAAATATTTCATTTGTAAATTCTTTTTTTTAGAAATATAAATATTAAAAATTGGATTTTGTATGGAAAAAAGATCTGAGATTTTATTTTTGATCCATATCGCCAAGTCCTACAAAAACAACAATGTTTCCAAGTATGAATGTAATTTATGAATATTTGGTCTTTTTTTTTTTCAGAACTGCCAGCTGAATCATCGGTAAAATCTCTCCACACCAAAACTCTGTATGTGAGAGTTTTTCCAACCACCGCTGAAGCTTAGATCAACCCAAGCCACTTAAAGAACATTTGTCTTTGAAGCGATCCCTTTAGCTGAGTTTTCTACCCCCCCCCCCACAACGATGCAAAAGAAGTAAATTACAGTTTAAAATGTGTAGATCATTTTTTTATTGCTTTGAAAAACTTGATTCAAACGAGGTTTATCTGTCAAATTCACTCAACAGCTTGACTTCAAAACACGTCCATGTTTTAAAAGATGTTTAAATTCAATGTGTTAAACGGCGTCCCATATATATGTGTTAATGAACCATTCGGGTGTAGATTTTTGTCCCTGACTACATCTTATTAGACTCTCACATTCATCCGTCAGCTGAGTGACTCACAGATGCTGGATCTGCTTCTGGTGGGCTAACAGTTTACACGCTTCACTTGAGGATCTACCCACCACGTCTGCATGACTCTTCCTACTTACAGGGGAATAAACCTTGGATAGATCCTCTGCTGCTGACAGAAGCTGTCATCACCAACTCCAGATTGGAAACAGTTTGGAGCAAAGTGAGAAACTCTGAAATTAATGTCAAAGGTTCATTCATGGCATATTAGACTATTTTTTTCCCAGTAACTCATTTGAGGAAAGGTTCCAGGAAATGGTCTAACTCGATTAACTGTCACTGTTACCGATGGCTGATTTTCTTTATTATGGTAATGATGCAGGTTACTTTGCTTCATGGCTTATTTGCAGTGTGCTTAGTCCACAGTAATTATATTTTGGCACATAATTGCAAAAGGAATTTGGGCCATTGTGAATTTAACAGATAAACCTATTGTGCTCGTTACAGAGGGAGTTCTCAGACAATGGAGGAGGTATTTAAAGGGTGAAATGGATTTTGGGGGCTGCTGTACTTCAAGGACACAAAGGGTTCTGTCATTTAAAAAAAAAAGCAACGAATGGATAATGTAATATTTTAAGCGACAAGAAGAATAAATCAAAGGTGACTAAGAATCTACATGTTCTTTTCTTTCTGTTCTCAGACTTTCCAATGGCAGAGGGAGACACAATGTGTGTGGGACTATGCAGTCTGACTTCATTGCAGTATTATAAAAATGGGCCTCACTTTTATTATTTAGGCTGAGATGTTTTGACCAACTTTGATTTATTTTAGCATCAAGGTCAGAGAACAAATACAATAAAGTAGATTATAGAAGCTCACAGCAGTACAGACAAATATGAATATGAGATTTTGGGAAGTACTTTGCTTTCTTGACTTGAATTAAATGGGAAAATGCTCACATTTATTCCCCAGTAATGAAACTACAGCTTGCAACCACATTGCTTAAAGTGAAGAATACTTCTAACCTGGTGCTGTATAAATATACCAAGACTTTCCAACCATCACAGCATATCTAATGTTAACATTTGTAAGACAACTTCTTAGAGTAGCAAGTTAAAAATGTTCTTTTCATTTTTTTGTATTTTATTCAGACTTTTTCTAACATACCAAGGGTGCCCAAATACAGAGTAGTGCACAATTAGGAATGGAAGGCAAATAATTCATGGTTTAACATTCTACCCCCACAGAATCTGAAAAGTTTGCCTGATTCAATATTTGGTGAAACTGTTTTTTCAGTGTGTCTCTCTACCCTCCTTACAGATCTAGAGGATGACATTTTTGCCCAATTTTCCTCCACCCTCGTCTCAAATCTTTCAACAACTCAGTCCATCTTCCCTGCACTTAAAAAGATGCATACCTATGGCATGATGCTGCCACTACCATGTATCACAATATGAATGTATATGCGCTTAATATGTGCTTTCAGTGAGTCAAATAATTGTACAGCATATTTTCACTGGTTTAGACGAAGCACCCTTTGCACCAACCATTGAATCTATTGTAATTTTCCTAGTAAAATTTTACATTTAATATAATCAATTAAAATTTTAGAAAGCTGTATAGCTTTTCTGCATGGGATGGTAATTTTGATGTATACTTGTTCCACTAGGTCATCCTGCAGGTTCTGTTTGATACCCTGACTTTTTTTCTTTAGTTCACTTCCACCTTATCAAAAAGAGGATTGTTCATTTAAGACATCATTATGTTCTACTAAATGGTTCTGCAAAAAAAAAAAATATATATATATATATGACCAGTAATTTAAAAAAAAGAACACAAATACTTTGATATCCATATTTGGTTTTTCACAAAATGCTAAAGTGGTAATAGCTACCACAGTAAGACCAGTCAGTGTCTTACTGATGTTTTGCATATGTAGAGATCCAGCATCTTTGATTTTGATTAACAGAGTAGAGGTGGAGGTAACTGCTGAGGGCACTGCTGCTCTGCTGCTTGTAATTATCTGTGCAATAGCAGACTACAAATTGATAATTAATTTACATCCAAATTAAAACTCAGTACAGTATTAATCGTCTATTATGCTAAATCTCATAGCCATTCATCTCCTGCAGCCTGCATCACCACCAGCATTGTATCATAAACTGATGCAGTTCATGATGTATCACAACATCCACAGTTGGACAGCAGAAACATGCATTTTTTGTTTGCCATCTCTTTCTGACTCTTTAGTACAATCAGCATCCCTTAAGCATTCCTTTGCTAAACTTCAGTGAACAGTGACTGCCAAAAAACAAAGTTTAGCTGGAGCTCACAAAAGCAGCGGTGTTTTCTTAAAGATGTAGGCCAGTAAGGCATGTTTGCGGCTAATCTGTGTTGAAGAAATATGTGCTGCGTAATGGAAAACTAAATCAATTTTCAACTCCCTGCATGTTGCCTACTACAATATGACAGCTGAAAATGTACCCTAAAATAGGTGGATAAGCGGATCAAAGTAGACGTATAGCAGTAGTAATTTCAGATGCAAATAGTGTGAGGTCAGGGTTAATAAAAGAATGCAAAACTTATTTAAGTTACAAGCAACAGGCTTGCTGGATCATTGAAAAATGGAAAAAAACCAACAGAAAAACTATTTAATGGGTTAAACCCAGTCAGCATCTTAATATTTTTTGGCTTGTATTCCATGGTTTACACAGATTTCCTATGTTGATTTCTGGCACATAGAACTTGTTTCTTTCCTAAATGTTATGACGCCTTAACATTTTTATGATTTTTATATGTGTATGTTGGAACAGATGATTGTGGCGCATTCAGCCATCAGGAAATTAAACCCAGTATAAGTAAGTTGTGCTGAGCTTCACAAGTCCCTCCATAAAATGTTGCTTGATTCTGTTAGATGTCACACAAAGAAAAAGTATATTTGAGCTGTTGCATTAAAATACGATCACTTGTTCTTTCATTTAACTCAAATGTTGCCTATCAGAAACTTACAAAACATTACGTCCTCATTATCTGAATTTACTAAAATTATTCAAAGGCATAGTAATCTTATGTAAACTTAAAAATTTATTGAAAGTAATGCAAATTTGCTTAAAAAACTCATAATTTAACAAATAAAAAGTATTTTGGTTTTTCTAACTGACTTAAAACAGAAGTTTAGCGTAATTTAATAATGTAATTTTTCTTTAAAAAAATGATTTTTTTTCCGCACATTTTATTTTTATAAAATTTGTGAATATTTGAAGTTTATAAACTAAACTTCAAATAAAAACCAGTTATTTCTGAAGTTATTTTTATTATTGGAGTTATTTCTGCACTTTTCAGCAAAGATATTGACCTTGGAGACATAACAAACGTGAAAGTTGTTATGTCTCTTGCTGTTGATTTGCTGTTTGAACTCCTTAGCCATTGGGAGGTTGAGTTTAATGGGTCAAGTTGACAATTTAAATAATTCATGATGTGCTTCAGCACAGGAATATAATATTATTTATGAAATAACTGTATGTACTTTTAAAAATGAAAACATTTAATTGAGGAACATTTAATTCTTTACTAATTCTTTATTTTCAGTTGTAAAAAAAACACTGGAATAATGACACTTAAATTTCCTAAGTTTAATGTAATTTGGCATTCTTCACTCTCCATATCATGCAGGGACACTTACAGCTGGTGAAGTGTCATATTCACGTTGTTCCTCCAAATAGAGCTCAGTAAGCCATAAATAAAATGTTTTCATATAATATTTAGCATGGCAAATTTTTTTTTGTCTACTCTAACATATAACTGTTAGGTGTAGTTCGTTTCAACACTGTTGGCAGCCATCTTTAAAAATGTGAGCCACCTGTGAAGTAATTTGTGTGTTTGGATTGCCGGGTAGCCCTGTCAGTAACACTGGGCAGCTTTTGAGGAATATTTTCAAGCTGTTTCTCCTCAAAACTCAGGTCAATTTATAAACAATAGTACCATGTTTGTTCGCGGTCCAATTTAACGCGGTCCAATAATTTTGTTAGCTAGATCAAGTTGGAGGCGGCAGGGTTTATAAAAGCAAACAAACGCAATATTAAGTAAAGAAGAACGAACGACAATTTATTTTTGGAAGTTAGTAGTTGGGGTTCAATTTCATTCGAAAAGAACAGAAAACAGAAACTCCGTAGAATGACGTAAAACTATGAAGAGTTGACGGAAAGTTACCGCTAACGACCCAAATTCACTCCATGCAGGCCAAGTAGGTGTAAAAACTGCCAAGGTAAGGAGCCAAATGTTTTCGCATGACATTAACGCTATTAAATTTATGCCTTGTTTAAAACGACCAAATCCGTTAAGAGACAGCAGTGTTGTTAAACCGAACTCAGAATTAAATAAACAGCGCGGTAAAGGAGAATAGTACATCCGAACTGCTATTGTTTGACCGTTTTCGAGTACTTAGTTTAAAATGTTGTTCAAATAACTTAGAATGGTGTTTCACAACAGTGTGCGTCGCGGTGATCGTTGTGACGACATCAGGTGGGCATTTTTAAGAGGGACACACATGTGGCTTTGGACAGGTTACAAACACCACTATAAGAATAATTTTACTCTATATCCAGGTCAGTTTCAAAACTACAATAAATTAACTGATAAGTAAAACATTTTACAGAGCACTTCACATGGCAAAAAGAATATGTCTTTCCTTAAACCTGGACAAATCAGCAAAAATGCAGCACTGTTTAAAAATCAAACAGCCATAAATAAAGGAAAAACTTGACAGTTCTTATCTGCTCAAACTTAAAAATGTATGTATTCATTTGCAGATGTGCATATCTTTCGTGTCTTTAAACTACTAGTCAACTGTGTCACAGTTATTTGAGCTTTTGAGTTTTTTCGCATAAGATTTTAGGAAATGTTCCCTCTGTTTTTTTTTTTTCTCGGTTAAACTTAGTAAAGACATAGCGCACATGGTCCAGTAAGTTTTTCAGATAGGCTCTAATGATACTGTGCTCGTCTTCCACATGTAGACGTAGAGAACATCTGTACATTAAAAGGAGCTGTAAAGTGGACAGACAGCTCGGCAACGCGCGTCGTGACTTCACAGGGGAGCTCCAATTCAGCGCTCCGTCTCGATTTCTGCTACGATTCATCCCCTGATCCTCCAAATGCATTCATCATGATCCACCTGCTTCTCTTCCGGTGCCCACAACAGAAAGGTATGAAACGCTTAAGATTTGCAGATCGTCTCTCAAATATAAATGCTCCTTTTTTGCATATACATGGCGGGGTTGGTAAGAGAGCTTGGACATATTTGGAGATTGGTAGTGAGATGCGGGAGTGACACGCTGTTGCTACCCTCTCCGTCTGCTACGGTTGCCACAGATACGTGTAATTTGCTGCAGGTATGCAGTGGAGCAGAGGAGATGAATTCGACTTATTAGTTTCCCATTTACACACACATTTTGTGTAGTCATGATCCTTATTCTTGACCTTGTATTCAAAAAGAAGATAAAATTGACTTAAATTATAGAGAAAATAAATAAGGATCTCATTATCTTATGAATACTGGTCAAAGAAATCATTACTAAAAGGGAGACGAGTTGCTCTCCTCACTGTTAATAATGGGAGGAAACAACTATATATATATATATATATATATATATATATATATACTTATGGATTTAAAAACTTTAAATAGTTTTAAATTCATATTGCAACACATTTCTTTACAGATGCTCCTTGTGGAAAATATTCTTAAGTTTCTCTTGAGTTAGGGGGAAGCTTACTTTTATCATGCATTATTTTTTGCTTAATCAAATTGCTTAGGATGTGGCTTGAAGTTGTTCTGGTCATACCTATCTATGTATGCTAAGTTTTTTCTAGTCACTTCTGATTAAATACATCCTCTTTATTCAGTAAATTTTGGTGTACCCCCAGGTTGTGTTTGAGGGGTTCTGTTAGTTCTATTGTATCTACTTCCCCTGTGGGCTATTCTGTTGAGCTATAACAAAGGACTGTCAGTGATAAGGGATTAACTGATGCAATCAATCTGAAAAATGTAGTGCATTACTACTTACTGCAGATTCATCAAATTACCTTTTTGACGTAGAAACCTTTCCCACATAGGGTTACTTGGTTCACAGCAGCACGTTATGGATGCGACACACAAAGAACAATGATCGACAGCGAAAGGTGCAAGTTTTCCATTAGGGATCTGCTAATCCAAGAACAACTCTTAAATAGAAATAATTTGTAATGCCTTATATTTTGGTTACTTCGTAAACCTTGAGGGTTATATTTTCCATTATTTTAGTTAAATGTGGCCAAAATACCCAGGATGTGTGAGGTCACAAAGCATTGTTACAATAAGGCAAACAAAAACTAGTGTAACCTAAAGTGTCACATAGTAAGCATAATGTCTTTTTTTTATTGGCTCTAGTGGCCTTTATTTGATAGTTAATTGACAGGAAAGTGGCAGTTAACCCCTGGGCCACCACAACATATCTCAGTAAGCGTAATTTCTGTCAGTAAATGTTGAAAGTGTTATGTGCCTGAAAACAACTGGTAACCAATCATTTTATTCAGGTAGACTCTAGAGAAACCTAATTACCTTAGGATTGTTGTATAAAATAGTTTATGCAATTGTGAGCAATTCAGAACCATTAATTACCACTACACCCTTAATGCTTCCTCTGTCATTCTCATATTGTGGCAGTGTCGGAGTTAATTTCATATGACCAATTCTCACTGCAACAATCAGAAGCGACACCACATGCATTATGCTCCTTACAGATTCCCTTGCCAGATGGATGAAAAATCATGCAGTAATTACTTCTTGTGTGCTTTCTCTTTCTTGTTTTATTTCACTCAGCTGCTTGAATAAAAGCATCATAGGTCTATGGTGGCATAATTATAAAAAAAAAAGACTATCGCTGTCTAAACCTATTTTTAAATGTTTTTAATTTGATCTGATCTGAATTTTCAAGAAAATGGAAAAATAGAATATAAGACTATAATAAAAGTTTCTTTTATGAAAACTCTCAGGTCGTACTAGTTTATGTCCGCTATATTGTTTACGTACACACCTGCTGTGGTAATTTTAAACATGTAGACTTTTTTTTTTTTTTACATATTTAACATTCCCCTGCTGCCTTTAGCAATGCTGTGTTAACTTAGCTGATTTGTGAATTTTACTGAAAGTGGACTCTTTACTCTTGTAGGATAAACACACATTAATGGGCTTATAGTGAGCTGTTTGTATTTGGAGTATCCAGGTCAAACCTTGCTCTCAACAAAACCCTTGGTAGAACCAAAGGAGCTCTGAACATTATATTTTAGAGGAATTATATCCAGCAGTAATGTAAGTGACAAACCTTTTTGTTTTGCACTTTCCTATGAATGTTTATTTAATGAATGTTATCTTTTGTATGTTGGTTGGATTTACTTTCATAGCTTTAGGCTTAAAATTCCTGCCATGTGTGAGACACAGCAGGTACTTAGTTCTCTCCTGCTGGCATGCTGTTTTTACTTTTTCTAAGAATTTGTTGTTTCTCTTTTGGGTGTCAGAAGAGTGGGTGTTTTTGTAAGGTTTCATAGTGGAAAGGTCTGTCATTTTTTTGACAGTGAGAGCTTACTGTTTTGTGACACAAACAAATTTAATCATGCAAATCTTTACATAATGTAATTTTTTCTTAAAAAATGATTATCAACTAAAATGTTTGAATCTGAATAAATGATCAATCAAAACTAAAATAGATCAAAATAATTTCTTTATAGCTGTAATGGAAAGACAGGACATTTCTATTAGTCACTGATTTATTTTGAGAAGGAGTGTGATTGACTCATGTTTGTTTTGTTTAGAGTAATTAATGATTTCTGTGGGAGTACATTTTTCTTCCTAGGATAGTTGTGCTTAATAAAACTTTAAAGGTTAGCATATAACAGAATAGGAATGCTACTAATTAGCATCTAGATGCATGTATCATCAAAGAGTAATACATTGACATAGAACAAGTTTGAAGGGAAATATGTTTATGCAATAGGAAGCCACTTATACTTTTAAACTCTTTCATATTGTGTTTAATATTACACAAAACCCTACAAGGATTTAGTTTAGAATATAAATGTTTTTCAAGGTCATATCACCATTCTAAAATCTCTTTACGAATTATCTAGACTTTCTCTACTATCATCTGTTGTATCATTTTGTGTAGTATTTGAAATGTGAAGCTGGTTTGGATCTGTCTGTAAAATACCTTTAAGCTGAAGATGAACATGGGTATTATCTAGGAGATGAGAATCTAAGCCTTTTGGCTACATGGTAATAGTTAGGTCAGTGACTTGCTAGGGAGTCACAATAATGCTGTATTAAACTAAGTGTGTGAAAGTGCAAAGAGACTGGTGTGAGCAGGAAGTGTAGAGCCATCATACTGCAAATTTAGATCATAAAAGCTGCACATTTTTGGCTCCTAAAGCTAATTAGTAATGGAAACATTTGGATTAAATTGTAGCCACCTCAAAGATTATGTCTTGAATTTTCTCTAATTGCAATTACTTAATTTATTAAATCTCTTTAAATTATGTTATCTGTATTATGTCAATTGCAAGGTAATAATATTCTTCTAAAAGGTTTTCCTACAAAGGTGCTATGGGACAACTGTTAGGAAAAATAAGGGGGATAAAGGGGACAATTAGTTATAAAGTGCCAGATAAAAATGTAAGAATAAAGCATTTCAATAGGGCACTAGATCTCCTGAACATGCTTCTGCCTTATTTCCGTTGCTCATTTCTGCATAAATACTGAAGTATGTATTTTAGCATGCTATTTGGCTACAGGGATTCAATCATATGTCAAAGATTCCCATTTTCTATATGCATGGGTGTACGCATCTTTCCAAGCTATCTTAATGGTCACAGTCTTTTTTTAGATTTTTGATGGCGATGTTGAGCTATATAATATCTAATAAAGCGTAGCATATGAGTGTCTATTCTGTTATGCTTTGAAAGCCAAAGGGAAGAAGTGTGGTTTTTTTTGTTTCTTTATTGAAAGAGTCAAACTGATGTGCCCCATTGCACTGTGGGAGGAAACAATTTGAGGACATTGTGGCAGGCTGGAGTAGGCATCTAAGTATAGTTTTGTGTGTGCGCTTATGTGTACTTGTGTTGTGTGGTTGCTTGTGTGTGTTTGTAGATTTTGGGGGTATTGTCTATTTACAGCTCAGCCTGTGGGAGACGTCCAAGTCCAACAGAAAGGGCAGGGGGGCATGGGAAGACCTCCACTCTGTCTCATGTGTCATCCTATTCTGTTAAGACTTTAAGCACTGTGTCTGTGCACATTGTGTATTCGTTAGTGCACACATGCTGTGTTGTGTCAAGGTTTTTAAGAATAGTCTCGGTGCAGAAGTAAAATAATACAAAACTCATGAGTGCGTAGGCATACTTAGATCTGGGGAATTTGTTTAACAAGACTTGAATTTTCCTTGTAGTTCCTGCTTGTTTACAAGGCCAAATACTTTTTCTTCATCTCATGGTGACTCATGGTTGTCAGGGACGGCAAAGGAAAAGAGAAGAAATGGCTAAGACACAAACTTTTATTCTTTTTTTACTTTTACTGAAGAATAACGGAGAAAGTATGAAAGTGCGCTGCCGTGTGTGCTAAGGAATGTCAGTGTGGAAAAAGTATTTGCCCCCCAACAGATTTTTCTGTTCTTCCTGACTAACTTTATTTATTAAAGAAAAAATCTCCAAACTAACCAGGCTCTTTTTAAAAAGTGTCTCTCATTAAATCATGATGTAATTGTGATTATTCAGATTTTTTTAAACTAAAGTCAAATAGTTATGTAAAGCACACAAACATGTCCACTTATCAGTGACTCAAATGGGGGTTTTGTAGTAGCCTAGTCATAGTCAAGATTCAAATCTGATTGAGATGCAGTGACTTTGGCTTAACGAGGCTGTTATGCATAAAAACAGTCAATTGTGGCGGGATTAAAACAACTCTGCAAAGTTGAATATAATATCTGAAATATTATTTCATGGCAAAAATAATTTTTTATGTAGCGACTAGTTGCTTTACACTGCTTTTTCCTTAAAAACAAAATTATCATTTGGAAACTGCATTTACCCAAGTTTTCATGTGATATTAAATTCAGTAGAGGATAATAATTTCTCCTAGCGCTGTTCCTTTCAGTCCAGAGATCCAAGGTTTAAATCTTGACAGCTTGCTGTTTGTGGAATTTTCTGTGCTATTTTTTTTATTGAGCAAGTACAGTTTAGTATTGTTTTCAAGTAATGACTGTCTGAGACTGAATTATAAGTATTATCATAGATAGGCCTTTCAAACAACATATCAAGCTTTGCATACATTTTTTTGTGTGTGTTTTGAGCAACAGTTAAAATATTTCACCAAAAGTCTTGCGGATCATGAGACTTGTAAGGAGTGTTTTTATTCCGCTTTTATTCAGGCGGGATTTTGACCTTGGTAGTTCCCCATAGCTGCCAATTTTGGCGGGTCTCTTTATTTTTTACACCTCTCAGATAATTTGTCTGATGGAATAGGCCAATCAGGCCAGCTATGCCTCAGAAGGTTTACCACTGTTTTCTACATCTTAAGCATTTAGATACTGCTGAGGTTCACTGGAGTCAAAACAGCTTCAAAAATCTTTTGCCTGATTGATATTGATTTTGTCACCCATCTTTTCTGGGACATGATGTATTGCTTTTTAAACTTCATATTGTCAGACAGGTTCTGTTTAAGTGATATATTGAGTCTACAGGTGTGTCAATAACTAGACCTCAATGTGTCCCATGAATTTGATCTCACTTTAAAAAATAAAAATAAAAAAATGGTCATTCATTTGGTTCATGATTTAAGGATTAGTGTTTCACTCAGGGCAAATGATGATGACATCATTTGAAAACTGCCTTTTCTATTTACTCATGTTATCACTGTTTGATTTTTGTTTAGTATGCGTGACAAAATGCTAAATCTAAAAGGACTTTATTTAGTGATGGCTTTGTCCCAGTGACTCAGTATTAACCATTTTCAGTATTTATAACCTCTTAAAGAAGCTTTGATCCAATGTTGTGTGCAAGAACTTGATTTGCTTTGTGAGAAAAATAATCCTTTTTAGATACACAGAATGTTTTTCTATTTTTTTTAATCATTATTATTTTTTTAGATTTGTTATATTTTTTTTTTACATAGGTCCTGGTTATAGTTACAAGTGAGTCGTAAATGCACAACGCCCATGTCTTCCTCCCTGCTCCCCTCTCTCTCTTCCTCCATCTCTCCTACTCTACAGCTCTCCCTCCCTCCCTTCATTTGATTTCGAGACAGAGCTCAAATCTATTTTGTACTTTAATGGGCTTTACAACTTTTTAGCCTTTCAGAATGAGTTTGTTTATAGCAATTACAATGCCCATGCCACATGGAAAAACCTGGTTCAGCCTGCTATGTACGTCTGCTGCAAGCTCCCTTGATTATATTTAGTGTTGGACAGATAAACATTCTGCTACAACTGCCATCAGCACCAAAAGGGATACTTTGGAAAATCACAAGTGCCACTAACTTATTTTTCTTCGTTTTCTCCTTCACTGTAAGTAAATCATTTTAAAATACTGCTCTTGCTTTTCAATTTTGATGATGGATTTTGCCATTGTAGGGAGAATACAAAGGAAAGACTTCATTTGACACGAGTTTACTTTGCTTTTGAGATGTTAAAGTTGAATTTATATCTCAGTGTATGTCAGTGAAACAGGCTTAGAAGTCTGCTCTCACCACAGAAAGACACTACTCGGAGGTAAAAGGAGTGGTTGATTTGTGAATTTCTGTTTTCTGCTGCTGTTGCGCTGCAAACAGAATGTCTCCTAAGAGAATATGTGACAATATATGTGGAACAATTTTTGGAACCCCTTTTCTCTGTGTGACAATTTGTTTTAAGTTGAAAAACAAATGTCAACACAATTAATGTGCTCTGTTTTCGGAGGGGAACTCAGCTAGGTTGGAATTCAGTGGCACTTTTGCCTTTAAGTATTCTTGGAAAAAAAAAAAAGGCAACTTCTTTAAGTAGAAAAATGTTGAAGTTATTAACATATATTTTTTGTGGAATAACATTCGAAATATTCCTTAAGTGTGAGGATGAGTAAGAGTTTGGAGAAAAATTTAAATGACAGTTGTCCTCGATTAGAAATCATCACAGGATTTAGTAGTAGAAATAATTGTTTTAATGACATCAAACATCTTGACACAGTTTATTTGAACTGATTGGACACACAAATAGTTTGTATTGAAATACTTTCTTTTCATGGATGGATGCTATTTAGAGGGTGGTGCCAGTCAACACATTCTTACTTGTTGTACTGTGACCTTTAAGGATGAATCATGGATTTTGTGTATAAACTTGACAATTCAGTGAAATCGTGTAGTTTGACACAGAAATGTTTCTGATCCTGCTTAAATTTCCTGCTGGTTGCTGAAAGTGAAAATTGCATAAGACATTAGGAGGTTCTGAGTGCAACACGGAGTACTTCTTGGAGAAAGTGGGTGGAGGGTCGAGAGTGGGTGAAGTATGGGGTCTTGGAGTAAAGGAGCACTGCTACCTACTTGTGGACTGACAGGCAAGTTTTTTGACACCAATTATTTGCAGTGGAGTTGGTGTATATGGATTGACTTCACAATGAGTAGGTAAATGTTTTCCCTTACTGCTGGTGAAAACAGTCCCTGATTGAGCTTTCTCTCCCTCTTATGAATTTTCTTTGCCTTTTTCTCTCAATTCCCTCTTTAACAACAAGTTCTCCTCATCTCAGAATTCTTTTGCTTTGCCCTTTCTGAACTAAAAATTCTGTGTTCTTGAAAATAGATGTGAACATTGTGTAAATATGATTGTGTTGTGGCAAAAAAAGAAGTCACAAACAATGTGTTTTTTCTTGAACATAGCTGCTTGATTTAATTTTGTTTTATTACATTTTTAGATTATATTTGATGTGATTTCTGATGTGCAGGGGACATGTTCTGTGTTTTAATGTTAGCTAGAATGCTAACAACACATTTGAGAAGGCATGTTGTTCTTCAGTTCTGATAAGGTTACAAGACAGAAATATCTATCTGTATCCCGTGACAGGAAACCGTTAAAAACTGCTCCTAAAATAGTTCTTTTAAGGTACAGTTAAAGCAACGTCTCAATCCCTGCATCACTACAAAGTGAATAGTGGAAAAACCCACTTGCCACTTTCTTACACAAGTTTGAAGTAGTGAACGGAAAAATCCCTTATTGGTTAGTGGAAATAGCCCCTGAGAGGAAATAACTTGACAATGCTAATGTCGAGTTCAGCTACAAGTGTACCTCAACCATTAAAGTGCCAGGGGAGAGATACAATCAATGAACCCACGCACTGAGTGCACCACTGCTGGACAGCCTAGTGAGGAGCTACCTAAGTGCAGGTGCTCACACAGAGCTGCTGCATATGCAGTGACATTAAAATTTAGCTTTTTTTTGTTCTTATGTTTTACTTCATTTGGACAAAACAGAAATCACTAACATGGGGTGAATTCAACATTGACATTTAAATGGCAATTATTTGATGAACAAAAAAACTAAGACAAAATGTATAAGCTGGGTGCAGAAAAAGAAAATCTGCATTGCTTCCATAGCATTTAGGATTGTAAATAGCAGCCAATTGGTGCTAATCAAATGCACTTAGTTATGTGTTGTGTGTTCTTCAGTAGCATTCACATTTTTGAGACTAAACTCTATTTTTTGTATTTTTTTCTTTTTAGTGGGGGCAAACTTTGGTACTTTTTGTACTTGACAGAAAAGAGCTGCAAGATTTACACTCGTAGACGAGATCTTTGTGTCTATTGTCTATCTATGTGGGCACTGGTGTGGTTCAGGTGTTACACACACACACACCGGCTGTGATTGGAGGAGCCTGATATTCATGATGTGTGCTGTTCACTACACACATCTACTATATTGCAAATTTTTTCTCTTCTCGTGTTTTTGTGATCAGTCGGTATTCATCCAAGCAAATGTACTTGCAAGGAACACTGGGTGAAAAAGAGCAACAGAATGCAAACATTATTCTTTATTCACAACAATAT
This sequence comes from Xiphophorus couchianus, assembly GCF_001444195.1. Classification (NCBI taxonomy): domain Eukaryota; kingdom Metazoa; phylum Chordata; class Actinopteri; order Cyprinodontiformes; family Poeciliidae; genus Xiphophorus; species Xiphophorus couchianus. The sequence continues at coordinate 11,579,652 of NC_040247.1, forward strand.
ATGTGATCACATCAGTCTTAATCGTGAACCTGTTATATCGCGAGTATGACTCTGCCTTTATAGTTGAATCCTGCCCAGTTCAATGCATCAACTATAAACTTGTTTTTGCTGTTACTCGTGCATAACAAAACAAACAAAAAAACCCAATATGAAATAAATAAACAAGCGATGGTTACTCTGGTGGGGATGGCAAATAAAGCCTGGCAGCCCACCATGGTTATGATACACTGGCAGAAACCTTTCTGAAAAACATATTTGAATTAATTTTCTTATGTTGTCTAACAGTTTCTGCCCGTTTTAATTTTTTTTAGTGATTGCAGGTACAGTTAGAACGTAGGTTCCACAGATGACATGGTACAAAGTTGAGCTGGTGAAGAAAAAGCTCAAGATCTGTTTAAAAAAAAAAAAAAATTTTGGTTTAAACTGCAGAAAACATCTTGTCAATAAGAGGCCTTGACATTAGTAAGCTCTTTTTCAAAACCCTTTCTAAATACCTAAATATCAATGTTGCTAGCAACTCCAATTAAGTGTCCAATTAAGATATCATAAACAGTAGTAAATAAATGCCACAGTAGAACACATAAAACTACTTTCCTATTTCTTTGAAGATGTCATCTTCAATCTAGCAAAGTCTGCTTTGAGACCCATCTTTTCCCACTCAAGCTATTAATCAACTGAAATTCTTTTGTCTTGTCTTACAACAGACAGCAATCCAAGTAAGTCAAATCAGATGTGATTTAAAGATTTTCCTCATACTTCTAAATGAGATGGATGTAGAGATGGAATGATCGAACACCTCTATTGTCTAAATGTGTTCACTGTTCAGCTTTAGTGTTCAGAGTCAGTTTCTATAGAGATAGAGAGATGGAGAGAAAAACAAACAGTACAGTTACTGCCGTATACTGTTACCTTCACTTTCACCCCCTGCATGTCTCAGCAGACATGCAGGGGGTGAAGGTGAGGTGCAATGCTCCCAAAATAGAAAATGAATTTGGGACTCTTGAAAGTGTTAATACCAAACTAGTCCGGAGGAGTAAAGTATCTTCCTGAAAACCTGCTAGAAACTGTCCTAATGAATTAAAAATAAAAATTTTCCTAAGGACAGTGTTATGTAAAATTGACCTTTTTGAACTTTACATCATGTTATGTTATTCCTGGAGTGTTGCTTTGATTCTTTCACCCATGTTTAAGAAATCCTTTAATCTCCCCTGGCCGACATTCTGGGTGTGGAAACACGTAGTCACATCGAACGCGGCTTTTTACTCGGAGCTCTTCCTCCAAGTGGAGCTTCCGCCTTGGCCATGTTTACTTCATGCTATGATTTCATCCCAGCAGTAACGTTGTGCTAGTCTGGTGTAAGAATTATTACTTGAACATGTAATAATAATTTACACAATATCAGGAAAATATGTAATTGAGTAGTAATCCTTAAAAAAGTCAATGAAATTAATAAAAAAAAATTCTGTACTATAAAATCTCTTCACCACTGTGTGCAAGATTTTGTGTCTCAGCCTCTAATAAATACACATCAGGTGTGGGCCTTAAAAGCAGTTATTGCCCCCAACTGCCAAATATATTTTGAACTAATGTATGGGTGGGGATGGTTGACGTGAAATAAAATACCACATTTTGGATCTGAGCTGCCCTTTATGATAGCAATTGTCCACATATTAATATTGTGACGATGGCAGAGATTTGATGTATTTTTCAATTTAAAAATATGTGTTTGGTGTGTTTTCTCTCCTGCCACGGTAATGATACAAATCTGTTAGTCTTTTCAGTCTCAAACAACTTTTAAAAGCTTTGAAATAATGGCTGCAGATGGTGTTGGGGTGGTAGCAAGAGGGAGGCCTTTTGAAAACACTGTTTTTGGAAGTACAGCTGATTCAGTACAGTACTGTTTTGTGTGTGCAGCCAAAGGCCTTTTAGAGAACCTGAGTCCATATTCCCACAAGTCTCCTGCAATTAATTGGAACCTGACATGTTTTGAATATTGAACCTGAATTCATTGTGCAGGACTCCTGTGGACGTTTTCTTCTCCAGCAAAGAAAATTTTATATTGACATTAAAACAAATCAATATTAGGATATTTTTATTCATTTTTCTTCTGAGTATGTTTCATGCTTTAATTTGCTTCTAAATTTAGTGATATCTAAATCTAGAGAGGATTTATGGAATGGGACTTGTTCAGTGCATCACTGTGACATCATATTACCTCAAAATGCCAACCAGTTGTGGTTACCTTGTGCTTTCCTGCACCTTTATTCCACGATTTCAATGACGGATAGCTGACTGCCATTCTACATGATTTCCATGCATTTCTGTAAAAACAGAAAGAGAAACAAATTCTAATGAACTGCACTGCATTATGCCTTTTGGTCCAAACATTTATATGTACTGCTTCCAACTTGTCTAGTTTGAGCACGAGCTTTCAAAGCTTTCTGAAGCTTTCTGAAGCGTGGTTGTTTTCTTTTGTTTTTTTGTTTTTTTCTTCTTAGCAAACTTTAATGTCCTTGAGGGCATACATACATTTTATTGTTTATTGTCTTAGGGTTTTATTTCTAAAGGTAGAGATTTAGTATCAGACACAAAGCAGCATACATAAATTAATTTGACTGACACATGATTCAATGCACAAATTTAAACATCAGTGTTTTCTTTCAAATGATTGGCTTTCCTTTGGCAAAAACATTGTTGTACAATTAAATGCTTTCACAACAGGATTTTACACCACCAAGTGATTTTATGTTTTCCTAGTTTAACTCTTTGTAAGATGTTGAACAACATCTTAAGCTTTAACACATTCATTGTAAATGCTAAAAAATAGGGATGCACCAATGTAAAAAGAAAATACCTAATATCCAATATAAATATTGCTGTTATGGCTAAAAACCAATCTTATGTACTTATGTATATTTCACTACTCTTTTGACACCTTGAAAAAGATACCACCACACCACTCACTACTCAACTGCTTCTATGCTTTATGTAATCTCTCCACAATCTTGTTCTGCATCACTGTCTCTGTCACATGACCAAATAGTGAATGACCAATCCCCTCATCTTCAGAAACAAATGGAAAAAAGATTAAAAAAATTAATGTAAGTTGTAATTAGCTTCCCAGTATCATTGTTAGTGCCAATACATTGTGCATCCTTACTAAAACATAAGGAAATCGAAAGATACCCATTTCTGTGCATTATGAGTGGTCAACATGGACAAAGTATTATCATGCTAGTTTATGGTGCTATTGTGATAATGTTAAAACATTTGGCTTTTCATTTTGATGCCTTGAAGTAGTTTTTATTTCACTTTTAAGTTATGTTTGATATGTAAAGTGAAGGTTACAGTAATTGATTGTGTTATAAAATGGCACTATACCAAAGGAAAATTAAAAATTACAAGAAATAAAGGCTCGATATATTCAACTGTATATGAATCTGTTTTACTTTCTGAAATGAGCAACAAAAAATATTTAACTTTAAGATGTACCTGTTTGCATTTTTAAGGATTCCTCAGAGACTTTAGTGTCACTTTAATCAAGTGCCATGTTGCTGTATCATCAGCTTCATCAAAGCTTAAGTCTCGTAAACCATCCTCTTCTTTTTAGTCCTTTTTTGCCATCTTTTCCTCTTCCTTATTCCAATCATTCTTCTCTTTTCCTTGTCATTTTACTCTCATCAGCCTGTCTTCTAATGTCCCCTTCCACCTCCCTTCCTGTTACTTCATTTTCTCCATCTTCCTTCATTTTGCTGCAGTGCATCACTGGCAAACACATTAACATCTCATCTCCATTACCCAGCAACACTCTGGGTTCTATGCTCTTTTTTTTTTTTAACCTTTTATTGCCATTTGTATCATCCATTCCTGTATTCTGTTTTCAACAATATCACACTTTTTCATACTTTCCCTGCTTACTTTACATATAAGTTCCCAACATCTCTTTTGAAGGGTTTTTTTTTCTGTGACTGTGATCATCGTCATTTAATGGGTCCTCTCTTCTTCTCTCCTTTCCTTCTCTCTCCTCTCCTCTGTGACAAGCTGTACTGTAGCGTTTCAAGAGTGGATGCCCTTGATGTGACCGTGAGGGAGATGGGCAAAAACTCTGCAGTAGCAAGCCAGTGAGCTCTAACAAGTTTCTGTATCTGTGGCTTTTTGTGTGTGGAGGGTACTGTAAGAGGTAATCTTACTCGGTAAACTCCTGGATATGCATTTGCTCTCAGAATCAGTTGTTAGTATTAGTATTATTTATTTTTACTAGGAAAATTATGATTGGTTTCCCAACCAATCTCAGTCTCCTGTGTCCCAAATTTAGAAATAAGCCTCTTTGCTCCTGGGTAACTTCCTGCTGGCTTCTCAGTAACCGGCCAGATGCTCATCAAAATCTTGTATGGCAGGAGACTTGCTGCTTAAATGCCTGCCTAATTGAAACAAACATAATTAGCCAGTTAGCCAACATAGCACAATTTGGCAACCAATTATCCCATAATTAAATAAGAATTATTCATTCCATTGGCTGATTTTTATTTTTTCATTTAAAATAAAATTTACCGTAACCAAAGTTTGTTTCTGATACGACAGGAGACATGCATCTCTCAAAAGATAATAAAATAATATAATATAAAAGTTTTGTCTTAAAGTTTTTTTTAAGTTATCAAATGTCAGTATTATACACCTTTTGTCATTAATCAATGGAATAGTCATAACAATGGCACAACAACAGTCGAACCCTTCATTGAACTTCTGCCCAATCTTTTTGCATGTTGCCACTGATCTTTTTTTTGTTTGTTTGATCTATATTTCAAGATGAACTCCAAGTCTCTGAGGTTAGAAGGGCTCTTTGCCACCTTGCTGTCTTTGAACTAAACTAAATATTACTACACACTAGCACCAGCTTTGGTGAATGCATACACCTGTATAAATCTGCGCCTACATATTGCAGAAAACCTTTTCCAGTCGGAAAGTGCAGCATAGCACTATAAAGCAACTTTGCTTTATTTTAACTTATTTTGCCTGAGAAAATTAGACTCTCTACACACAACAGCATATCTGTACTATGGACTCCATCCACAAAGTGCATTTAACCTGACAACGAGGGAGTTGAAACATTTAGAGAAACTTTCTTTCTTACCAGCAATGAAAGGGTCATCCAATAAGTTTATCTGAAACTATTTAAATTGAGGCAAAAAATAAGGTATTTTATCATTTCATTCAAATGTATATTTTTCCAATAACATTGAGACTGTGAGAAACAGATTGTTATAAAATATTTCTGAGATTGTAAGAGAGAAGGCAAGAAAGCTTAATCTTTAGTGTCCATTTCCAATAATTTGAACTTGTGCGCCATCATTTTCATTTTTACCAGTGGCAGACTTACTTCTGTGTGAAAGAGTTCACACTTAAGTCCACATTAATTTAATGTTAAAATAATTCAACTTGTGCCTGTTTGGGCATCAAGAGGGTGAAAAATATAAATGAGTCTGATTAAGAGGAAAAATATATTTTCATGTTTCTAAATACCTGGCAATTGTTTTATTGTGTTAATTTGAAGAAAGAGTTGTGTCTATTATAAAACACACACCTGTCATTCACCTCTTATTCTGTCAGAGTTTGTCAGAGTTTGTCATTTGTCAGAGTTTGAGTTGTGGTGAGGAGTGGTTTGTGCTCAGATGTAGTTAATACTTGTGTACCTGTGGGTTATTTAAACTCAAATTGCTCTAAAAAACAACGGCAACATGAAACTGTGTTTCTGAATTTTTTTTCAATACATAGTATGTTCAAATGAGACATGTTTAAATGCTCATTCTCATTTGGAAATGATTACACTTAATTTTGTCTTCACTGTTCTCACTAATTTTGTGTTCAGTGAAGCATTACTAAAATGTGCCAATTTAATGCACAAAAGCAGATATTTTTCCTTACTAACAATAGCACAAACCTTCTTTAAAAGAAGAAGAAAAATACAGAATGTAGGCTAAGAGCTACTTTATCTGTGTATGTCTGTTTGTGTTTGAGCTCTTTGTAGACCATGTGAGCTAGCATTACTCTCTGTGCAAAGCAGATCAGTTGCATAGCAACAAGAACTTTTTGAGGGCAGGAAATCTTTTACCAGTGGAATGCTTCTAGCACAATAACAAAAAAAAAAAAGAAAAGAGAGCAACACACACAGTTCTTTCCCTAAAATTCTTATTCAATCTTTAGATTATTACAAAACATAAAAGGAATTAACAGAATAAACCAGGGTTGAAACACATTTATTAAAGATATCTGACACTTGAAAAGGCCTGTGAAATAAGAGGGTTTTGTTTTACCAAAACTTTTGTTGTAGTTAAAGTCTCAAATCTGAATTATTAAATGCCTGTGTACATTTGATAATGTACACAGGCATTGAGATGCATTTATACTATTGTTAGACACAGATTTATCTTTTTACCAATGATAAGTTTTATGAAGCAGCCTTCATTCAAATTAAATCCAAAAGTGGGATTTATCAATGTACAACTCAACTGTTCCCTATAATGTTGTTCTTGTCTTATATTATAAATTTCTCTTCATCACTGTTTATCTTTTATTGCCATGTCTACAGCAATGTATTTGAACGATGAAAATTGCAAGACATCAAATTGATGATGAAAAATGTAGATGATTACATGATTATCCACTAAGGGGTTGCTGTAAAGTAATGTTTTATAGTACAGTTGCCAAAGTGGCTGCAGTAGGAAGTGGTATTAATGACCAGAGAAAACCCTTACTCAGCAGAAGTAAGGAGGGGTGTTCGTGTGTGTGGGTGTGTGGGTGTGTGCTGAATGATGCCAGAGGTTAAAGTCAAATCCTGTTAAACAACCTTGCTAAGTGCTTACATGCTCATCACCATCTTTCTTCTGCTCATTTCTGATGATTATTAGTTATTAGTAGAACTGACAATCTGTATTATAATCTAATATCTGTAATGTATCATGTATGTGTAATTAATCCTCAACCATATTTAAGATGAAGATATTTGAAATAAATGAATAGGTTAGGAAAATAAAACTTGGCATTTTTTCCCCCATACATTTACTAGAGAAGACCTTTTTATTTATGTGAACACATACAGTAGCTAATGGTATTTATTCCACCACACTGCACCCTGAAAGCTAATACATTACTATAGATCAGTGGTGGGCAATTCTTTTCCCAAAGGGCCACTTGCGCAACTGTGACTGTTATTGAAAGCCCAACCAGACATTGCAAATGAATACTAAAATGTGATCCACCATACTGTCTTAAAGAAACTTTGTTAATGATGTAATCTTTGGGTATTCCTACACTTCTTCATCTTTGAATACTTCAAATTAGGCATGGGTTAGTTTCAGGACTCAAAGTCTAAATGTTAAAACTTTCCAGTTTTCCATCATACCTGAGATTTAAAGTCCCTTTAGCAAAATGCCTTAAAGTCCTGGAATAGGCAGAATATGTGATTGAGTCCTCCTTTCCTATATTGATGCCCTTCTGCAGCTGTCACTTATTTCTCACCGCAGATAAAAATATAGACCATTCATTGGGAAGTTATGTAGTAGAAACTAAAGGGCGCAACATTTCAGTTTTAAATGTCTAAATAATTCATTAATACAGGGAAACCATGGAAATTTTTATCATAACATGACAAAAAACATATTGGCATAATTAGAGATGTATCAACTAATTCACAGAATAGTACAGTGCAGGGTATTGATCTGTTATGCTTCCCACTCCCAATCATTTTCCTCTAACAGCTTTGTGCCCATCCCCTTTTTCTAAATCAGTATTGATCGGTTTCACTCTCATACACTTATCATGAATTTAAATTGTTAGTGTTACATTGTTGTTCTTGCCTATGTCTAGAGATTAGTCATCAAGATTTGTAGCATGAGCTTAAAAGGTTTTCTTCATCCTCAAGAGTTGAAGTTTACAGTAAAGGTCAAATAAAGTGATAAATTGTATTTTGGATTTATGCAATGTTTTAAAATGCTGATTTGAGTTATTCACAACTTTAATGAAAAAATATTAAAAGCTACGACTTTTCATCTGCTAAACGTAGCTATGAAGCATTGCCAAAAAAGACATATGGCTATGTGATGTTATTGTGAACAAACTATCTGACTGCTAACGTATCCGTCTCTGACAGTGAATCAGATTTTGCTACAGAACTAAATATAACAACCGTCTCGCCATACCCATTTGAACTGGTCACACAGAGTGAGAATCTGCTGCTCGGACAGGAAGCTCTGAAGAAGAAAATAACGACAACATCGTCTTTCACTGAAATGCTGATAGGATAGGAAATGCAATATGATTAATAGCTACATACACAACTATCCCAATTCGTTGGCATCTTAAACAATATCTTAAACAAAACACTGTACTGTTACTGAAGCCTGGCATTTTTGCAGTGGTTCAGTTGCTTCTCTATGCTTTGTAAATCACTCGTTGTGATATTGATTTATTCATCAGACTCACTGCCAGGTAGACATAAAAAAGAACAAAGACATGATACACTACAACATGTCAAATTATAAAACATTTTTATTATGTTGGTGGTTGTGCATTTGGGAAAATGAAGCAGCAGGTGGTGGTGTCTCCACTGCATGGAGGGTTGTGTTGTTTGGCCACAATGAGGTCACTCATCTCTCCACCTCCTTCAAGAGCGCTGAAGGGAAATTGGATGGACTTTTATACTACATGTAACATAAACTATCAAATTATATAGTTCTTTGAAAAACTAAAGTGGTCTAAATATGACTTTAAATTAGAAGAGAAAGAATAGCCTAAAATTAGTTTGTCCTGCCTCCTGCAGCAGTATGCCATTGGCAATCTAAATGTTCTGTCTGTTCTTTATAAAATATTTATCAGTTTTCGACCGAAGCTCTCATAGATATTCCAATATGGACATATAGAGATTCGCCTTGTTTCCTTCTATACAGTAAGAACGTGCTGATAAAATGGGACAACTTTGCCTCTGACAATGTTGAAAATTTGTATGTAAAGCAACTCAGATCCACTTGACTTTTTAATTTGTCTGGTGCATTATTAGAGTCCCGTCTGATCATTTTTATTAGTCCCTTCTAGTTTGTTCGTCATATTTTAGAATGCTGCATCTGTGTGTTGCTTTAATAATGAAGATGAATTGTGTCTGCTGGTAATACAGTTCCAGGAGAGAGACTCATCTGTAAAGCTTATTGTTGAGATTTTGCCAAGCTGAGTTTACTGTGGTGTCTTTGCTTTTTTGTTTGTTTGTTTGATTGATGCACCTATGGAATTTTAGGCTTTTCTTCGATTGCCTTTAATCTTTTACCACCACAGTCGACGAAAACAGGAATATGTTATGTGATTGCAGTGACTGTACTCTGTGAAACATGTCAATGTGTGTAGGAAAATGGGACTGAACTGCAGGGATGAAGGGTTCAAGACCGGTCTTGGTCACAGACATCAACCTTTGGGCAAAACGGACATTGTACTGTAAAAACAGACATTTGTGGCTGAGGTTCACAGCTTCTATGCATTTTGAATTGTATTGTTTTTGATTCTGTCATGCTTCACTGTTTTAATGTCAAATGGAATCTCTTTAAACCAAAAAGTAGAATTTAGGTGTTTGTGTTTTTATTATAGTCTTTTTTTTTTACATGGCTTTTAAACAAGACTCTTTCATGCAGTTTTATGTTTTATGCATATTACCATTGCAGATGATTTATTTTACATGTGGAAGAGAGTCCTCTATGTTTAAAGTGTCAGTCATCTGTTGCCACACTAACTGATGATTGGTGCTTAACATACACATATTCTTCCTTCTAATAAAAATCAGACAAAAATCAGTGAATACAAGTGTTTGACAGTTGTGAACTCTATTTAGCAAGATTTAGTTGATCATTTTTTACAAAATGAACAGTAGTTTTTCCAAAGACTTTTATGCCATACTCTTACTCCATATTATTCCTGCAAAATTATTACACTTAAGCTGTGGAAACTGCAGCATTAGTGTTCTCTAGCGCTCTGTTAAACTAAAGTCTGTGTATTTTTTTTAGATACACAATAGTACTTTCAATAACTTTAACTGTATTTGCTTCTGAGCATATTTTGGTAACTAGTAAGCATAAAAGACTGATTATAGTTTTTGATAAGGCCCAATCATCTAAACAAGAGATTAATTCTTTCTAACAAAAAAAAAATCATGCAGGCAGGATATATAGCTATTTAGCAGGGATTGTGTCTCTGGAGGGTGACGAAAGAAGAGAGGGCTGTTAAAAAAGACAAGCGTCTTTGCTAGATTAATGACGGACATCTAGCTTGGTTGATTTTGTCAGCAAATTTCTTTCAGGCTGAACAAGTTCCAGATACAATTCTGTGTCTGGCAAAGGAATACAAATAAACAAGGCATATACTGTAGATTCCGTAGGGAAAAAAAAAGTGAACTGATCCTGGCTTAAATTCTGTTTTTGCCTTTCTGCTTTAACTTCCATGTTCTATCTATCCCTGTGTGGGTTTTCTTTGGCTTTTGTTCACTAACCAATTAATTAAAGGGACATAGGTTTATCTCATTTGTAAAAAACTTTGGGTTTGTACATAAATGCTTGTCTCATCTGCTTTTATGTTGGCTTGACAACATCTCAAAGACTTGTTTGTGCTCTCATTCTTTAATATTTTGATAGGAATTTATAATGCAGCCAATGGAAAGGGAAAATGATGAATTTGATTTTGAAATTCATCCTCTGCCGAGTATTTTTGATAATTTTTCTTCTCAAGCAATTGTAAAAATTCTTGGTAAGATCACATTATCCCATGTTTTTTAAATACATAATCCAAATCGTATGGTTTTGTGATATTCCAAGAGATGCTTCATTTCCAGAAAATAATGAAAACAACTCAAAGTAATTAACTCTGTACAGAACAATTCAGTTCAGCTATAAAATTCTTTATTAATCTCAGAGGAAATTGACATGTTTTTGTAATTCATATAAGTTTCATTAAAGAGTTGTTGATGGGATGGATGTGAGCAGGAAAGATCTCCTGTGGTGACCAGTATTAGAGTGGACCTTTATAACTCAGGCTAATTAAGAGGCGTCTGTCCCACTTGTAGACGGGCTGCATGCGCAAGATGGGGTGCTGAGTCTAGGTGTCGCGCTTGAACCCACCACCATTAGCATGTAATTGTGTGTGTGTGTTTTTTTTTTCTTTTGTTCTTGTATAATTACAAGGTATTTTCTTGCATTTATGTGGACTACATTTAATATTTTCTGAGTCTCATGCATATGTCATACTTCATTCAGAATAATTAAGCTGATGGGATGCATTAAGCTGGGGGATAAAAACTAAATTATTATCATTATAATTTTAGACTTACGTTTATTGAATGATTTAAATCATCAAAATTAACAGTTACTTTTGCCACTTAGTCGTGGATGGTTTTTTTTCATTTAAAAAAAATTCTTAATATTAAAAAGTACTTTTTATGTTTACTATTGTTGTCTTTGGATAATATTTAATGATGTTTTGAAACACTACAGTGTGACAAACTTAGGAAACCAGAAAGGGAACAAACCCTTTTCCAGACCACTGTGTGTGTATGTTTATACATGTTTATAATATGTAACTTCAGCTGTAGTTGAAGTTACTAGTTTTTCTGCAATATAGTCACAGCACAATTGGGCAACCTTTTGTAATTCTCTATATATGCATTCTTAGTTTCATAAAATAAAAAAGCACAGTAGCTATTTGCAGCTGTTTTATGTCCTGTCAATGTCATTATATAATGTCCCACTCTCCAGTGTGTACCCTTGCCTCTGTGGGTTTGGTATGCAATGAGCTGCACTACAGTTCACCCCAAATGTCAGAGAGTTTCTCCTGGCCTGCTGGCTTTCTGGAAGTATGTGTGTATGTGGAGGTGTCTTGGGCTTTTGCGCAGCTATCAGGCTTGTGGGTGTGTGTGTGTGTGTTCCCATTAGTCTTTTGCTCATGGCTGTCCTTGGGGAGAGGTATGAAGCTCTCCATCATTCTCAGAACAAGGACTGAGAAGAGAGCAAAGGAAACAGTGTTGGAGAGAGAGGTACAAGAGAGGAAAATAGAACAGAATGATGGTCCCTCATATCATTGCTTGTAATGCTGGTTATGACTGTATGAGTCACAGTATGCTTGTCCAACTAGGGGCTGTTACTTGGCTCATCCATGGATTTTAGGGAAATGGAGTTAACATATCTCAACAGTTGAGCTTATCTTCCCTAAAACAAATTCTGATGATTATCTTGATCATATTTCTTACCTAATAATACATTTATTATCTAATAATAAATATGATAATTTGAGAAAATGTTGATTGACTGAAGAAACAGATATTTTTGACATTATGATGGTGCACATCTAGCTTGATACAGTGGAAACTGGAATGTTGTTTCTTTGCTTCCAATCCATCCAGTGATTCATCCACCCATACAGCTCCAGATATGCTATTACAACACTTACTACAAAAGTCAACTATGAAAATGACACAAATCTATTTATATAATATCACCTCATTATACAGTTATCCGTCAATGGCTCAATCATATTTGTGTGGTCACAAGCCCAGTACCTAGGGAGCCCCATTTTAACATCAAGCGCTTTAGGCCTTGGCAAACTCTCACTCGCCCACTTTTGGCCTGATAGTGTAACAGCAACTAGTGATGTTGACCTCATAAAGAGAAAGGTTACATACCTTTGGGAGTGAGCTCATTATCTGCATGCTTCTGTACATGCCCACACACAAGTACGTTGCAGCCTCATTTTACCACCGCACTCAGGCACTAGGAGGCTTCCGCAATTAATGAGGCTAATGGTTGTTGGCTGGTGGCTACTAATGAGTTTATGGGATTGACCTGAGGTAACCATGGAATTGTGTTGGTTATCAGATTCTCTTTGAAAGGAAATGGTGGTATTGTTGAGGTTATGTGTCTTTATTTAATAGTTTTATTTTAATTAAGCTGAATTACATAATTTTTCCTCTCAATCTAAATAAATGTGTGCTTATTTTAGTGTAAAGGCACCCCTGTAGTGCTTCCTTGAAAGTCATCCCCCTGAGGTACTTGATTGGGAAGCAACACGTCCGTCATGTTAATGAGGCATGCGCAAATTATAATTAAAAGGTGTGTGGGACGAGTTCACTGTTACATGATTTCTTACTTACAAACCTTTTCTTTTCATATTTAATAACAAGTAAACAATTTGACAAATGAATTCAAACAGGAAATCCAGAGAAGTGACTATGTATGGTGTACTGTGATTTGTGAAAATTAGTCACAGGTCATAATGGAGATGTATGTAAAACTGGTACTTGAGTTCCAGCTACCTGTGATCCTACTCTGCTCTGTTTCCCAGGTTCCCTGTTTTTGGTGCACTGCAGCCCTGAATTCTCTTAGACATGGTGCATTGATATTCAGGGACTGTTTCTGATCCCCATCACTGCTTCCAGTTTCTCTTCTCCTCTCTCTCCTTACTCCACCATATGCTTCTTGACTAAGCTAAATTACTATAGAGGAACCAAGACCTCAACCGAACTCAACAGTGAGTTACTGAGGCACTGCAATAATGTCTTGCAAGTATTCCATTCTATTATATTTTTATTCTAGCCTATTCTGTGTCTCTTTTGGTGCATTCAGTGAAACTACTGTTGCAATTGATTAGTAAAATCAAATTTTTCAACCTGATTAATTAATAAAAAAATTAGGCAATATTAAACTATACTGTACACTCAATGATTTAAACCCACAATATGCTTGTCACCAAACAAATGTCCACACAGAGACAAAGAAAAAGTACTGTTGAGGCCTGACTCAAGATTAGGTAAATTTGTATTATTCAGAATATTTGCAAATGTTTAGGCTTCCAAATCAAGCATCGTGACAGCCATCATAGCATAATCTGTTATTTCTTTGAGAAAGCATCTGCTTTTCCACCATTCTCTAGTGAAAATATTATGCTGAACAGTACTTTCCTTTTATTTATTTATTTTTATTCAAAACCTGTCATGTAACCAGACAGCCAATTCTTTTTAACAGGAAAGATTGTGCAAGTGCATGACTGACAAACAAATCTGAGAGCTCTGCATTGCTCTGTCCTGTCCTCTGTAGCACAAGCCGCTGTATGCCAAGCTAAGCCCTGTTTAACGTGTATATATTCTAGTGGGAACACCCTGACATGGCAAGAAGGTGTTTGTGATTCTGGTGATGTCCAGCATTTGATATTTGCATAATACATATGTGATACCAAAGGAAAGAAGAATAGAGGTGGGAGAGGGGGAGGGAGGATAAATGAATAATTAGAAAAATGTAGGCACAGTTTAGAAAGGGAACATTTTGAGACAGTGAGAATCTCACTCCTCTCCTCCTATCCTTCTTTTCCTGTAAGTGATACAATGCCACGTGTGATAGTGACATGACACCAACACATAGGCACTCTGTATGGAAGGAGGGGTTATGTTTTTATTTTTTTTAAAATCTAGGATATTTTATTTTTTTCAAAATTCCAGTTAATTGGGGACCAAGTTCTGAATTTAGTTCAAGACAACAACTCGACCCACCTGCCCCTTAATTAGCATCAAAAGTAAATAGAAAGAAATCAGGCAAGACATCTGTAAGAGAAATGTGACCTCTGCAAATCTGTTTCACCGTTGGACAATTTCCAGATGCCTGACAGAACTGTACTCATCTTTTCAAACAAATGGTATATAAGGAGCATGGGCACGTCAGACCATCCTACAATTTTAACTATGAAGTTTTTTGCCTCAGGAGGGACTGGTGGACTTCATTAAATAGATGACATCATGAGGAAAGAGCATCATGTGAAAATAATAAATAAACATCTAAAGACTTTAACCAGGTAGTTAAAATTATAATTAGGGCACTGTAAAATAAAGGTTTACAAGTGCAGCCATATTAGTTCCATGTACCACCTCCACCAGGAATGGGTCAAAATTCCAACAAACTATTCAAAGAACCATGTGGAAGGATGCCCAAAAGAGGAATGAAGTGAATAAATAAAAAAAATAAATGTTTATGGCATTTGGCAAACAAAAATTGCTTGTTATTCTGACTGATCTAAAACGGGAAAAGTTCAGTCTGATTTAATATCAGACAGCAAAATAAAAGGTTTTGTGTCTTTTTCTACAGCGTATGTAAATAGTAGTTTTAAACTCTGGAGAATCGGATTTGTGATTGTTTTCCTGTCTTTGCTTCTCTGTGCTGTTGATGCTCCTTTCTTCCATACTAACCAATGTATCAATCAATTTATCCTTCCATCTGTCAATCTTTATTCCTTTATCCAGTCAGTAAAAAGCTTTGTCACGTAATAAACAGCCTCTCTCTATGCAGTCTTATTCACACACACACGCACACACGCACACGCACCTCTACTGATACTCATGCCCACCCCTGCTGGCTGCCGACATGGTACAGGCTGTGCATTGAGACAGCCCCAGCTGAGGCAGAAGCAGTGAGAGTGCAGCTTAGCTTGTCTCCCCACACACATGCACCCCTACACCCATTCACACACACACACACTCATACACATAAAGCACGCTGTTGTGGTGGCCAGTGCCCCACCGCATGTGCCATTGCAACATCATTTTAAGGTGGGAGGATTTTCACATCACAGTGCTGGTGGCGGTAACCTTTCAGCTGTGTGAGTATGCCTATTCTTTGTGTAAAATCTCAATCAGCAGCTTGCGTGCGTCTGCTGGTGTCATTTGTTGCTGTTGATTCTGCTGGCATAAATCACCTGGCTGTCGGAAGAATCTGAATTGTACAGATTGTTCCCTCTGTTTGTGTGATGGTAGGTAAAACACGGATAACAGCGTAGTTGGGTAAATGCACCTTATATGGTAGAGGAGCAAGTGATACGTAGCCAACGCAGTGGAGGGATGAGAAATCCTGTTGGGCAACATGTTTGATCTGTGTGCATGACCTGTCTGCTTATGCATGGCAGTACAGAGCAGGAGCAGATAACACCTCTTCCTTACATTCTCTCTTGAGGACAAACCTAATTTTTGTTTTCATTGTAAAAAAATCAAATGCCCTTGACTCTTCATTCCTCTAGATGGAGATGTTTTATTCAGGCCATCTGTTGGCAGCATGAAGGGTGCAGTCTCTGCTCTGTGTCACACTTACTGACTGGTTCTGGCACAGCAGCAGGTTTCACTGCCGTAGCTTATCATGTATGTTCATTGTCTGCATTAATCTGGCACGGTGACTGAATCAATTGGGAACATTATCACCTCTCCTTCCTGATGTGCTTGCTGTCCGATTTTCTTGTCTGGCTCCCCTTATCTGTGGCTAATGAACTGGTCATGTCCTTGACTGGTTAGCTGTTTTTGCGCTCGACTGATGGATTTACACATGGTCATAGTACCTAGCTAAGCATTTTGCTAATTGTCTTATTGATATTTGTGCAATCTACTGAAACAAAAAGACATTTAGAATGAGGTAAAGTTTGTTTGTCAGACAACTATTCGGTCTTCTAGATCCCCTCCAAGTTGTGCCCTCATTCAGACAGTGAAGTGGTCAGTCATCCTGCCACACTTTAGACAAACTGTCAGAAGAAATGTATTGCCTATTGAGAATAGAGACGTGTGACCTCCAACATCAGCTCCTCTGCACCACAATGGTGGGATGGCTCAGAAGTAGTGTCATTTCTTGGGGGAAATGAATAAAAAAAATATACATATATTTTTTCAGAAGTAAGAAAAGATAGCCGTCTAAAGATTTTACTGTTCTGTGACTGTCCTTGTGAGAACAAAGTTATTCCATTATATGAAATTCTTGTTCAATAAGAATAAACCTTATATATTGACATAAAGTGCAATTAACTTTATCCTTAACTGAGCTTTTCTTTTATTTTAAATGAAAGCTTTCATTTAAATGTTTTATTGTATTAGTTATCATATTATACATTATTTAGGTGTTAAGATAATCTGATATTTGCTAACAGATATTACTTGAAGAGAAAATCTGCCGTTCTCTGCTCCCTTATATCTTTGTGAAGAGTGGTGCACAGCATAAATTTTTGCTGTGTCATCACTGCCTCTGTGCGGCATATTGACAGACAAAGAAGACTTTTATCATGAAGAACTCTTTATGAGGCTACATATGTCAAGGACAAGCACTGACTGCCTTTGTCTGCTCCTTTTCTTCTAGTTTGAAGTGCACACAGATTGATGGAGGATGATTGGTGACATTTACTATTTTACTTTTGCGAGGTAGTGACTCAAGATGGAGTGCAGGTCATCTATAAATTTGAAACTTGTTAGTTGATCTCTTATATTTTCAGTCGACAGGTCAGGGTGTCTAAGGTACTAAGCTGCACAAATGTCAGAGATTGGTTTAGTGATTTGTGAATGTCTGCTTGACAGAGAAATCTGCTTCACCATGACCACCTTTTCAAAAATAGTTGAATGACAAACTGTGACTTGTCTAACCCTTGATTGATGAAGTAACCAGTATTTGTCCCGTCATATGCATAATAATAATAAGATGCATAATAAAATAAAATTGTGTTTCCCTTGTCTAGACTGGTTTAATGTAGGACATTAAATAGCATTTGGAATAGGAATACCACCTGGCACATCTTTTGATGTACAAGGAGTAAGGAGAGTTTCCTTAGCAATCAGTGACTCTTTGATCACATATGTCTCCTCAACAGCATACGTCCAAAGTGTCCATGATAACCATCGGCTACTAGGTGATGGTGGCATCAGTCACAACAACTTATGTTAATGCTGTAGGGGTTTGGCTAAGATAAGCACCACAGGTTCCGGATCTAGGACTGCATAATTGTAAACAAAATTCTGCAGTGACTCCTTTCAATCGATGTCATTGTTTTTTTGGTTTTTTTAAGCGGTTATGAGGCATGGTACCAAAATCTGAAACCTGCACATGTTTTTTAATTGTTGCTTAGCTAGCCAATGAGTGAGTGAGTTGATGCCACCAACCTTGTTTGGTTGGCTGTGAAAAATTGATCAACCAAAGCCTTTCCTCTGCCTACATTCCCCAGAATGCTCTGTTCAGAGCATTCTGGGGAGTTCAGTGATATTATGGAGAATTCTGACGTATTTTTGATTGAATTCCAGTTTATGATCCAAATCTACTTCACATCCAAGTAGTAGGAAACAGTCTCTTTTAATTTATATCTGTTACATGTAAATTAACTTAAACTTGGCTAGAAGTCATCACATGTATGACTCTGTTAGCATCTTCTGGTACACTAAGACATTCTAAAACTCTTTTTTTGTATTTCTTGTCTGTGGTCTCCCTCTTGAACACTTGACTTGACTTTTAAATTTAATTAGAGCAATAACTCCCTCATGATTTCTCTGGGCTAATCTGGAGCAGGGAGAGGGCCACAGTACTTTTTTTTCCACCTTTCACTGACCTTGCAGTATGGTGTGTGTGTGTATGGCTTAAGACTTTCACATCATTCATCTAATTTATCAATCAATCAGTCAGTCATTAATCAAATCTATAAATCCATTGATACATTCACCTTTCTGCATCACAAGACTGAGATTAGAATGATTCTAGTTTGCTTCATACAATAAAATATCTTTTGCTTTCATGTTAACATTTCTAAACACCATTTTTTTTTCCATTTGTCAATTTTTTTTGAGCTGTGAGCAAGTGAAATAGGCACTGAGCACATTTCTCAATTTAATATCCATTTAAACTTCTTATTAAGCAGGTAACTTTTATAATTTTTTTTGTATATTTGTCAAAAATTTAAACGTGTCCTAAGATTATGAGAGATAATCTGTGAAAAAAATCAAGCTTCTCTGCCTCCTTCTTGTGGTCCTACCGCCATGTGCAGAAATATACTTCTCCCTGTCGGAAACAACTGATCAGAGCCAGGAGGAATGTTTTGGATTACTTGAGCTGTTGCCTACATTTGTGGCAAATTCAAAATATTTAAACAAAGAAAAACGTCTGTGAGTTTGGTTCTTATTTTACCTGCTGTGGGTGAAAGATGTTTCTGTTTAGTGCATAAATGAGATCCCAAGGGGGATTTTCCTACAAAAATCCTCTTCAGGTCATCTTAGAATATTGTCTGTCTTGCAGTTTTGGAAAAAATCATGAACTTTAATTAATTTCACATTACATCCAAGGCAAACCTCAAAAGGCGTAGTTACACCTGAGACTTGAACACACTCACTCGCTCAGGGTGCTTGCTGAATCTTACAACTTATGAGAAAATCCTCATAAGTTGTCAGTTATGATGACTTTTAACAGCAGCTTCCCATTTTTATTGTTTAATATAAAGCAAGGAAAAAAATGTATACCTTCCTTGAGGGGATACATTGTTGACTCTCTCTTGTAGAAACCACTTTCAGCAGTCTCTGTTCATGGCAGTCATTCATTTTTGAAAAGAGCTTTGCTCAATGTTCCAAGATTAAGCAGCACTCAGTTCATGTTCTTAAATTAAAGACCACCTTGTTCTCTTTAAAGCTTACAAAAAATGTGAATTCTTTCAAAAGAATTCTTCTACAGCACTGGAAGCTGTCCTAGTATTTTTACAAAGGGTAAAGTGGTCCCCTGTGCTCACATGGAACTCTGCTGCATTGTATTTATAGTCGAGACAATAAACTGCCCTCTGAAGTATAAAATTTCAGCTACGCATGGCAGCTTTTATGTTTCACAACTAAATGCATGTTTGATCTTCAAACATAAAGCTGACTTTGTGACCTCGACTCTCATCAACCCAGAATAAAGATAGTGGCCCAGATTGGATACTTAAAGAGTAAAAAGTGGTTCTTACCATTTCTGAATTCCACTTTCACAACCATGTAGAGCACATGTTGTGTGCTCTACACATGTGAGCACACATGTGTTGGGCTTGGGGGGCCAATTCCATCCCACCATAGCTGTTAATGTGGCTCACTAGACATCAGAGCAATGGTCTCAAATTGCATTCCTCAAGGGCGAGAGTACTGCAACTTTTAGATGAATCTCTTGAAATAAATGAAATAAATCTGCCTCAGTACCATGGAGTCAAGCTCTACAGAATTCTGTTAATTAGCTAATATTGGAGCCAGGTGCATTGAAGCACAGAGACATCTAAAAGTTGCAGGACTGTGGCCCTCGAAGAATGCAGTATGAGACCCTTGCCCGCCTAGAGGGACACATAAAAGGATCTTTCTAGTTCCTTTTTTTTGTCCTTTCTTTTGTCTGTCCGTTTTTCACAGTACTTCCAGTCACCTCTTACTTGTTCTTAATGTGTCGCCAGTTCTTAAAGCTGCAGTATGTAATTTTTACAAAAGTGTATTTTTCGGGACAGTATGTAATGAGACAGTTTGAAAAGACCAAGCTCCTCCCGCTCAAAAAAACCAATCAGAGCATGGAGGAGTGACTCAGTACTGTCAACCATGCTTGTCTCCTTGTCACTCAATGTGCTAATGGAAGAGAAACAACTTTCCGTTGCGGGATAATCATTTATCTGCCGTCATCAATGGCTTTCTTGGCTACCCTGAGCATTCATGGCAGGCTACCTGTTGGGAAGGAGCTATAGTGTAGCAGAGAGCAAAGGGCGGCTTGGAAAGCCTTAGTAATGTCGCGTTATGTTGTAATGCCACAATATGTGATAATGTAATAAAGTTGGGCTTCAAAATGTAGTAAAACACCATTGAGACCACATTATGTAATCAATGCAAAATATAATAAAATTTTTGAACACAATTTGTAATACTTTCGGCTGCATTATTATTACATTTTGTGCCGGTTGTTATACAATTTGGATGAAATTACATTGTCATTTTTTTTAGAAACGACAATGTAATAATGTGGCACATTATGTAATAATCAATCACAAACCACTGTTTGTGTACATATTATTTATTATACCTTTAATAACTCAGGTTGTCGATCCTATACACATTTAAATCTTTGAAATTTTTGGACAATAAATGCCAGCTTCACTCTCCATATCCCTGTCATATATGACCAATTATTCCTCTTTATAGCTCACTCACAGAAAACATCTACAAGTCTTATTTTTATGAAACATGTGAAACGTACAGGTGAGGCTGCGGCTCACGCCTCTGACATGACATTAACTGTCATGTTAATGTCATGTCATAGTATGACAGAGTATCCATTACAATATCCATATAGTAATGGATATTTTAGGGTGCAAGAGACATACCTTTCTCTAATGCCACTCTTCATTAAAGAAATGCCCCCTGCTGTTCATCATTTATTGACCTTGTGTAGCATTCTTATTGTGGGCAAGTTCATATCTGTCATCATAATAGAGAAATTGGTTCAATGTTATTGATAGTGTTGATGATCACTTTAATATAGCAGAATTTTATTTCTTAAATATAGGGTATGTTTTTAAAAAGCACACTGGAATTCTTTCTAAAGAAAAGCTACCTCAGCATTTTGTAATAATTGGCACATTATGTAATGTTACATAAAGTGTGAACATATTACAAAATGTGTTGCAGGATTTTATTACATTTTGTGTCAATTATTACGTAATGTGGTTTTAATACTGTTTTTATTACATTTTGAAGCTCAATTTTATTACATTATTACATATTGCGGTGTTAGAGGGTGATTTAAAACACTAAGACCCTCCACCTGGCTCTAATTGGTTGAATCAGACAGAGCAGTTCATTTGTTCATATGACAGCTGGACCATAGGAGGAAGGCAGAGGAGGTTGATTTTTATTCACATGTTATCTGTCTTATCACATTATGATAATTTTAACAAATATGTAAAAAACAGCTTTGTTAAAAGTTACATATTGGAGCTGTAAATATTCATTTGACCTTTCTTCTTTTGTTTGTTGCCAAATTATTTTGATGTATTTGTCCTGACACTTGCTTTCTTCCCTGCCTTATAATTAATGGACTCATGTTGACTTTGATTGTTGACTTCTATGCTGTTATGCTTAGCAGCACTTCTGCTTAGTGTTTTAATCAGATGAATTCTGCTGTCTTTGCATATTGTCCTTTTCAACCTCAAAGGCTTTTTTTTTCCAAGTTTTTTTTTTGTGAAAACAATTATAGTGTACTCATTTTTACAAGGAGCATTTTTAAAATCGAACCTCTAAGAGACAGCTGACTGTGTGCTAACGAAGACAAAAAGCTTACTCATTACCTTTCAACCAGAAGTATTTTATATTTATTCCATATTTAAAGGGTAACAATTCAACTATTGTAAATTTTTATTTCCTATTATTACCTAAAGACTCTCTACATCACATTTTTAATGAAGTACTCAGTATGTCTGTGTGCTGTCAATGCTGTCCAACTCGTGAAATCCAAGAATGCCATCCAATGTTTCCTGCAAAGGTTGCTCTGGTCTTCTTGGAATAGGTGTTCTCATTTATCTTTACTGGCTGGACGCCTAAAGAGGGTATCATGTTTTATTAGTAAAAAAGTCAAAAAGATCTTGAAATGTATGTCAGAGCACTTCTCCCTGACATAATTTAAAGTTGGGAGGATGTTAACTGGTGGGAAAGAAAATTTTTCAGAGAATTCAAAATTAAATAGTTTGTGGATAATTCTGAAAACTTTACGTTTGTGTTACAAAAACGTGTACATTTTTAGAACATTGATGGAAACTCAGACTGCATTTCTGTGACTTGAACTGTGGCTTGTGTGAATGTGCAGTTTTTCTTTTCTGTGACATTTGCTTTCCTCAAGTTTTCTCTTTGATAAGTTCATACTGTTGGTAACCTCTTTGGAAAGTAGTGAACTTTTGCAAAAGATGCCAAAGCTATAACTGAGTACAACTTTTCTGTTTGATCATTGATCTTTTAATAAAAATATCTAAAGAGAAATATTTTTATTTTTAATTTACAAATTTTGGCACCATTCCATCCTATCTGAAAGTTATTAGTTTATTACCTGAACTTTTACTGTAACATAGCATAACATATAGAAAACATTTTTATATTAACAACGTAGTTAGAACAACGTAGTTGTAGCAACTGCGTAGTAATAACAACTACGTATTTATGTCTTTTTAAAAATGTAGGTCTATTTTTATTTTATTGAGCAGCAATGTGTGTCTCATTGTCCTGATTCTAATGTTAAGGCATTTTAAATTAACCAATGAATTATTAACACCCAGAATCTGCAGCCAGATTAGCAGCTTTTTTTATTTACTGTCATGCTGGTGTTGATATTACATCAGCAGTGAGACGTGTTTTGTTGAACTGCTGGAAGGACGCTATATGCCTCTATTTGTTCTTCTGGCCTTTTTTTGTGCTGCTGAATTAAATTCACTTTCTACAAAGAGTCTTTGCATAGCAACTACCTTTGTTGATATCCATAAACCTAGAGCTTTGTGTAGTCTGTATTTGATTCCAAACATCCTATGCACACTTGCTCTGTCAGGACTAAACAAAAAAAACAACAACATGTATTTAAAAATTTTCTCTTTTTTTTTTAATCTAAAACATTTCACAAACATGGGGCAGGTGTTTGGCATATAAGTTATTTTATGTGTAGAGATATTTTAACTGGACAGTCTGACCATTGTATGCTAATGTAAACATACAACATAGAAACTCAGAGCATCAGTGGCCTTTATGACATGATTCAAAACTCTTTGCTTTCCTAGTACAACCCTAACTGCAATGGGATAAAAACGATTGTCTGTTACCACTTAACGAGATTAAACAAAGTGACTATAAACAAATTTACTCAAACACAGCTGTTAGCAAAGCCAGGTCAGAACACAGCACTGCTTTTATTCTTGTTAAAGTGGCTCCATGTCACACGCTCCTTTGTCCCTTCCTGCCTAATGTTCATTTCAAAGATGACATGATGGAGTATTTGCATCTAGAAATGTGTTTGCACCATGCTGTTCTGCCCAACTTGGATTCATGGGGCAACTCTGTACCAAAACCAGACTCGACATGGTAAGCAGATAGTTGCTTATTTGGTGTTAGTTGATGTATATTCATACAATTCTTTAATGTTCTGACAAAATTCCAGCAGTGCAACAAAACAAGCAAGCAAACTAGAAATGGTATAATTTAGTGAAAAATCCTAACCCCAGCATAGATCTCATTATAGTTGTAACCTACGTTTTGTTTCCCCTCATTTTCCATCAAGGATGAGAATTTTTACCATGCAGCTTAATATGCATTTCAAAATGCGTTTTTGATCTATTGTGATCAAAGTCATCAAAATTTAAGACATCCTTTTTTTGTTATTTATATATTTTTGTGTAAAAAAAGGCAGCAGACCCTTAACGTTGAGCAAAGTCAGAGAAATGTTATGTACATACAAAGTCATAAAAAAGTATTTGACCTCTTACAGCTTTGTTTGTTTTTAGTTTGTTGTCATAATTAAATGTTTCCTATTATTAAAGTGAAATGCTACTTTTAAAAAATAGCATTTTGTTTAACCCTCTCATGCATAAGTGAGAGGGTTAGGACTTGACCGGGTCAAAAAGGTCAAGTCCTTTTTGACCCGGTAAGGTCATCTTTTTGCAATATCTTTGTAATGAAAATTTTCATCACTTCATATTCCAGGTATTCCTCAAAAATATGTTACTTATATCATGGAATAAAACATTTTAATTTACCTTTTATACATTTTAAGAAATGGCATGTTTTATATTACTACCCCATTCTTCCGTAAGTGGGTAAAAAATAACTCGCATTCATTTCCTATGGAATTTAATGGGAATCTTTGTTTCTTACCAACTGTGACTGGCAGGAAAACATTTTTTTTGTGAACCACACACACTGAGTCCTAAGTGTCACCCCTGAATAATAATATTTTACACAGGAAGAACTCTTACATACAAGTATTATCTTTATTTTTACCTCACAAATGGGTGTGTGCAGGGGTGTGTGTGTGTGTGTCAATCATGAGTACTGTGACAGTGTTGTCACAAATCAATCTATTAACCTTCTTCAAAGTTAGCTAACACTAGTTATCTAACCAACTAGCTAACATTACCACCTATACTTTATTGTGCATGTGTATTATTTGTGTGTGTGTGTGTGTGTGTGTGTCTGTGTGTGTCTTGACACCCTGGATGAGAAAATCAAAAGAAAGAGAGAATGTGTTGAATGACATGCAAAACCTGTTGATCAATGTGTTCAAGGTTCTTTCTTTTATCTTCTCAATAAAAATAAATAAATTCATATTTATATAAATATATGCATAAATAAATGAGCCAGAAAAGAATAGAGTGCCTTCCCCAGGTCGGGGTGGATGTCCTACCCCAAGTGAAGTAGTTCAAGTATCTCAGGATCTTGTTCACGAATGAGGGAAAAATGGAGCGGGAGATCGAAAGGCGGATTGGTGCATCTGCAGCATCTGTAGTGAAGCGGCTGCTGTACCCATCCATTGTGAAGAGAGAGCTGAGCCAAAAAGCGAAGCTCTTGATTTACCGGTCGATCTAAGTTCCTACCCTCATCTGTGGTCATAAGCTTTGGGTCATGTCCAAAAGAACGAGATCACGGATACAAGTGACCAAAATTAGTTTTCCCCGTAGGGTGTCTGGGCTCTCCCTTAGAGATATTGTGAGAAGCTCAGATATCCAGGAGGGACTCAGAGTGGAGCCGCTGCTCCTTTACACTGAGAGGAGCATCTGGTTAAAATGCCTCCTAGATGCCTCTCTTGTGAGGTGTTCTGGACATGTCCCACCGGGACGAGACCCTGGGGAAGACCCAGCAGAAACGGCTGGCCTGGGAATGCCCTGGGATTTCCCTGGAGGAGATGGAACAAATGGCTGGGGAGAGAGAAGTCTGGGCCACCTTACTTAGGCTGCTACCCCCACGACCTGACCCCGGATAAACGGAAGAAGATGGATGGATGGATGGATGAATAAATGCACACACATACATACACTCACATGCGTGACACATATAGCATAATAGAATACAGATAGTAGTGTTAGCTAGCTTCGTTAGCTAGCTAGTTTCAAGAAACATGCTCTTTCACACTCGGCCCCCAATCCCACACACACACATAATGGATGTTGCCATTGTCAATTATTGATATTTTATCATTGCTGTTTTCATTTTGTTTTAAAAATTTTCTACAAATTGTCACAAATGTTCTACAAATTGTTCTAAAAACATTTAAAAAAGTGAAAATGAAAATATTTCAAACATGAAATAATTTTCTGTGAAATAAAACACAGTAGAAAGTATTATACAAAACATTATTTTGAATCAAAATGACAAAAGTAGCATAAAGACACACTGATTGTAACCTGGGTCAAAAAAGACCCACTCACTTAAGACTGTATAGTCAGTCACTCACACATCAGAGGGTTAAATGCTAGCAAACTTGACCATGTGCAGAAAAATATTTGCCCCATAAACTAATATCCCTCGCAGAAGCTTTCATCTAGCGCTCATAATAATTTGAGTCTTGTTCCTCACTGTAGTGAAATGTAGGGTGCCTTATTTGCAAATTTGTTTTAAATCAGCCATATTAATCGTTTGTAAAGTGCAAATGGTGATTTAGGTCCAGACTTTGCTTAGACCCCTTCACATTTTATTTATAGGCCATTGAGAGGTGAACTTAGTGGAATGATTTAGATCATTGTCTTGCTGCATAACCCAAGGGCACTTGAGATTAAGGTCACAAGCTGATGGTGGGGCCTTCTCCTTCATAATTTTATGTCGGACAGCAGAATTTATAGTTTCCTTCAATTATGATAAGACCACTGTTGGAATATATATATATATATATATATATATATATATATATACATACAAAGAGTCTTGATTTTCTGAATTGTTGTATGTGTTTATGCCAGATTTTGCCAGACATCCACTTTTCAAAAAGTTCCAGTTGTGCCTTTCCACTCCATAAAATAATAATTTGGTTTAGCAAATGGTAAATGATGGGCCCTTTGTGTTCTGTTTGGTAAGCTGTCCTTTTGGCTTTGGCCGTGGATCCAATTTTATTTAGTCTTTTATTTGTGAATCATAGACACTAACCCAACTTATGCAAGTGAGGTCTGCAGACCTTTAAGTTGAGGACACACTTCCCAACTTTCACAATCTTGACAGATTTTTAAGACTACGAGTTCAAACTACCAGATTGGATTCTGTTTCATGACTAAAAGACTGGGGTTCACACACCTACTAATACTCGAGATATCACTGCATTTCACATTAACATAGTTTTGATGCAACTCAACCTGCAGTTTGACTGCAAGTAGGGCAAACTGGTACAGACTTTCCCTAACTGGATAGGGGGTAAAATTGGGTGTGTCCTCAGTTTTTAGATTATTTTCTGGTTTCTTTTGTGTCCTCCTGAAGGGGTGTCTGTGTACTCTATTTAAATAAGTTTAGTAGGTCAGCCATTCCTGGGAAGTTATCTAAAGTTGAATTTCCTAAGCTTTAGAAATGCCTTTGTAATCCTTTTCAGCCTATTCTTGATTTTCTTTTAGTTTATGGCATCATATTTGGCTTTTTGAGCTTTTTTATTTACTTCATGTTATCAGATGGATCTTATTTATTCAAAACTGAGAGTTGCATCTGTTGAACAATACCTGCTTTATGTCACTCAGAGATGGATCTTGTGCTTAACTGGTGCTGGTACTTGGTAAACATCAGTTCTTTGTGTTTCCATAGAAAAAAAACACTCATTCTACCACAACAAGGTGACTGTCTGTGAGCAAGAGGTGAAATGATCAGCCAAAACATCTTCCAATGTTTTGGCTGATCATTTCACCTCTTGCGGCTACTCTCACAGGCACTTATTTTTCAGTGAATCCAAAAACAATATTTCAAACATAGTTCTTTAACACTCAGATGGTTTTAATAAATATTGCTGTGTTTTACAACCGTTTCCTTCTGCTGGTGCAGATGACAGTTCAACTGACTGGTTCACAAGCACCACTGATTAAAACAGCAGTAATAAAGCAATGTAGGAATGATATATCTACTGAAGGGACACAGGGGTATATATTGTGTTTTTATTTAAACTGAATCCATGCACTATAATCTTTCTCAAAAAACAGAATACAACAGGGGAAGCCTCAAACTATAGATGAATGAGACGTTGAGATTATCGAACAACGTATCCCATTTCTTTCACAGATCCAGTTAAATAAAGGCTCTAGCATGACTCTGGGTTAAGAACCCAAGATCTTTGGTAGAAAAGACCTATTTGTACCCTAGTATCTGTCCCTCAATCAATCCATCAAGCAATCAAGCAAGCAAGCAATCATTAAACATTTAGTTATATAGTACTGTACAAAAATCAAAGGGTGACCATCGTACTTTTCTGTGAAAAAAAAAATTTTTAAATTAGAATACAGAAGTCAAAAACTTTACAAGTCAGAACATGTAAGCTGGATCAGAGCACCAAAGTGCTACTAAATATTAAAAGCCAATCAGTCACCTATGGCAAATCTTTATCAGATCTCACTTAAGCTTCTCAGTTCTCTCTTTCCTCTGACACAAAACGAGCCTTGAAAGTGGGCAGGCTGCTTTATCCAATTTATCAGAAGCCTTTCAAAACACAAGCAGAGGGATAAATGTTTGTGTGAACATTTATCTGACCGACTTCTCCACCTTTCTGTTTTGCAGAGCTGTGGTGTAAAATAAACCTTCTCCTCACCAGTGTCCATGCTACTCTTAGTTAACATGACAGCTTGTTTATACCCAAATAGATAGCAGCGATGGTGGCTGAGAGAAGATTCTCCATGTGGTTGTTATGTAACAGCTTACCTCAGTTAACATCGTTCTCTTTTTTTCAGTACTGTACTGCATTGCAGCTGCTATCTAACCTACTACGTATCAGGGAATTCCCTTAATATGGTCTAAGTGTTTTTTTTCCCTTCCACTGTTTTATTTCTTAACATATTTTAATATTTTCCTGTTGATACTGCATGTATAACCCTGATTGTAAAATTCTTATGTAACATTTCCAGAGGTCATGGCTATTTTTTTTTATTTCTCCTTCACATAGTTAAAATTAAAATTATTACATTCTTTAAACATGTACAAATCATGGCCATGAACAAATAACTGACTTTGAAGTAGTACACAAGAAGTCACCCTCGCAGTAATGCTAGCATGTTTTAATATATATTACAGTCTCATTAAAAAGCTTTGCAGCATATTAGACACTGAACACTTAAGATGTTGACTTAGTATTTATATGGAATCAGAATTATAGCATCATAAATTTAAAAGATGTTCACTGCTTCTAGATTCACATTGAAATCAAATCTGTCATGTTGTACCCTCAAATGTCGCACTGTGAAATCAAAACCATATAAAAAAGGTGAGATAAGCATGCAGCTGTGCAGACAAATCTGCACTGTTCATTGTCACAAGCAGAGGGAGCTGTGTGCCTGTATGCTGTGGTAGTGTTGGCACAGTTTATTCCTGAGCCCCCTCTCACTGTGTTCAAGGACATTAAGAGACAGGTACAGTGAGACTGTTAAAGACTACATGAGGCTAATTTAGAACAGCAAACTTGGACTGTACATAAAACACAAAGGAAGCAATGCAGTGACAGTGTTGTGACTATATCATATGTCTAGGTTTGGCGTACAGGTACATCTCTAAAAAAAAAGAGCGAATATTGTAGTTAAGTATAATATTTTGATTAGTCATTTCAGAAAGTAAAACCCATACTGATTCATCAGGCAGAGTGAAATATTCCAAGTGTATCTTGTAATTTTGTTGATTATGGCTTATAAATAATAAAAACTCCAAATTCATTGTCTCAGAAAAGTAGAATTTTGAGTTAAACCCTGGAAACTCGTGGTGTCACACCCTAATCAGGTAATTGAGTTGAAACACATACAAAAGGTTTCCTGAGCATTTAAACGGTTTCTCAGTCTGAGTAAGTAGGCTACAAAATCATGGGGAAGACTGCCGACTGGACAAATGTCCAGAAGACTATCATTGACACCCTTCAAAAGGCAAGTGAGCCACATAGGGTCAGTGCTAAAAAAAAAGAAAAGAAAAAAAAGCAGGTTGTTCATTTTGTGTTGTCTAGTCATATTCATAGAAAGTTGAGTGGAAGGAAAAAGTGTGGTAGAGTAGGAAACAGCACATGGGCTACAAAGGTCAGATTGTCAAAGCACTCCAGAAGTAGAGATGAAGTCAAATGTGACTTATTTGGGCGTAAGAGTGAAAGAACTGACCTGTTGCTAAAGTTTGCATTTCATTTGGAAACCAAGTGCCAGAGTTTGGAGTAAAAGTGGGAAGGAACAGAATCGATGTTGCTTGAAGTCCAGTGTGAAAACTCTAGTTATCTACCGGTGTTGGTCCACTGTGTTTTCTGAAGTCCACAGTCAACACAACCATCTGCCAGAACATTTTAGTGCATTTTATGCTTTCTTCTGCTGACAATCTTTTCAGATATACTGACAGGCCTTTGAACCTGCCCACACTTCCAAACCTGCCAAAGTTTTTCTGTTAAAAAAAAAAAAAAGTTTCTTTAGCATAAATTGAAATTTTCAGTTACAACCTTACACAGAATATTGCAGAAATGATGAGGAATGAAGTATTGTTTGTATTAATCCAGGAAGTTTGTTAATTCATAAGCAACAAAGGTAAAACCAGGATTGGTACTTATAAAAATCTCCGTCTTCGATATTACTTCCATGTACGTACAAGTAATGACACATGGCTCACCTAGTTGAAGGCAGGGTAAACAACAGAGAGGTTGAGATCAGTTTATTCCACTACTTTCCTTTTATGCTTGTGTCCGTTATCCTGCAATAGCTAGCCCCGCCCACTTCATCACAACCCTCCGGGGCTGACTACTGACCAGTTCTCTGTCTAACAGGTCCGGAAAATCTCTAAGACCTGGGTATTACCCTAAAAGAGATCTATAAGAGATAATCTATTTAAACTGGTGACGAAAGCGATTCGTCTAGCTCTAACTACCTCCAATCCAGAAGTTACGACCCTTTTCAGTTAAGAAACAATCAGCTGAGTAGCCCTCACAGCTGCATAATTCCAATAACCACTTCTGTTAACGGTAGCTCGCTTTCTAAAATATAACTAGCTCTTGGAACCGACTAGACTAGATTTAGTGACTTGGATGTAAGTCCCTGGGTCATTATTTTACTCTCGCCAAAGGAAATTATGAAGCCTCATCTTTACTAGAACCATGTACATTAGTTTTACCCTTATTAAAAGAACTGAAAAATGAATAAATGACTCAATTAATTCCAATGTCCACCAACCTCATTAGAATTTTAGAGTAAGAATTTATTAAGCAAGCTTAAGCAGGGATATGTGACATACAAATCAATAATCAATTGTATACAAGTCAAGAGCAGTGTAATAAGATCAACATGTATAATCATATCCTCCTGTCTCTTTCCCTAACCTATGTCGCAGATTCTGAGGTAGCTTTTTAGGAAGCGAGTTCAACTCATACCCAGTTGGTGGTGGATCTTTGGCAACAGGATCGTCCGAAAACCTTGGTCTGAATCTTTATCCTTTGTGTGAAAAAATCCTCTTTAGAATGGAAGCAAAGTAGAGAGGGTTCAATTGCTTTTGAAAACCCAACTCTTTTATCCCTCCGGGATCTTTGTCCTTTCTCCAAGTCTGTTGCAATGTTTGGGTTGAGGTAAGACCGACGATCGAATCAGGAACCCGGGTTGGACGATTGGAACTTGTCTCCCTTTGGTGGCACGAAGTTTCAGCTTTTCCCGTGGCTCCAGGGTGTGGTCTGCTGTTGTTTCCTCGATCTGCTTCTTCTGTTAGCTCTACTTCGGTGCCGCAGACAAAGAACAAGAACTTCTCCTTTTCCGTCTGCTTATATACAGTTCTCTGCCATATATGTGTATGGGGAGTGTTAGTTTACGTGGTTTCGGCCCCTCCTGTCTGCTGGCTGGGATGGAAAGTACCGTCCTTTCCTCAGCGTTGTTCTTAGCCAACCATACCGCCCCACCCATCCTGTGCATCTGGCCATCTGTTCAGAACTGCTTGCGACAGCAGGAACTCACAAGTTCCCCTTCTGCTTTTTCCCTTTTTCTTTTTAACATTAAAACCTATGTGCTTTTCTCTGATTAACTTTTAAACACAGTCAAATATTAAAAACTATGTGCTGATTTCCATTAAGCATTAATCATAAGCATTAATCACCTCTTTTACTTATTATAAATCATCAAAGCTTAATCATTTCATTGTTGTCATGTTATGACAGATCATGATTCGTACACTTCAAAATCATTCAGTGAACCATTCAGTGATTCCTTACATACAGTCATTTTACCTATTGTATTCATCCATGTTCAACTTAATCATTATCAAAACACTCAATCATTATAAATCAAAACACAAGATTGCTTTATTTCCTTCAGGCTTTCATGCACCTGTTTCTGCGTGTACCTGGATAGATCTCAAACCCCCTACCAGTTTTCTTGACACCCCCTCCTTGAGATCGGACGGTGCATCGCAGAAAACACAAAGTCCGAAGTCAAAAGAGGTCAAGTCCATCACCGCAATCCGCAGTCAAGATGTCCTGTTCGTAGCAGGCAAGCGGAGATGATGATGGTGTCCAGGTATCCACAACCTCATACTCCGTCAGATTGGACGGCGGAGAAATCCAGCATTCGGCGTCCAACTGTGGAGGAAGTGGAGATCCTGCTGATCCGGGAGGGCTAATGTCCTCCAGGGAAGACTGCAGAAGCGAAGACAGATCCAACTCAGAGTCTGGCAGTGTCGGTGGGTTGTTACAGTATCCCTCCAACTCAGTCAGTAGATCCTGAAAATCCATATCGGTTGAAGGTGGATCTGGTGAAGGAGATGACACGAAGAGGGTGTCTTCTGTCTGGCACGCTTGGTGAGATGAACTGAGAATCTCAGTTTGGGTACCTTTTCTGTTAGTCGCACTGCTGGTTTGGCATCCGACATCGATAAACATATCCGGCGACACGGGACACGCTGGTGGAAGGTACTCGCCTACTGCCACAACTCGTCCATCGAGAAGGTGTAGAGTTGGCAGGCATTGTCGAGTAAGCTGGTGTTCCCATAACTTCTGAATCACGGGCAGCAGGAGTCCCGTGCGTATTGGAGATGTTGTAAGGGCGTCGTCTTCTTGGCCAAAGGCAGAGGTCCACACTATTTTGTGCACCCGTTCCAGGGATCGAGATGTGGAGGCCGCTATGTAAGGCAAATCTCCTTGCCCTGTGGCGCAGAGAATTGCCGTTACATCGGTGATACGGCTGCTCACGCAACGGTGACACCAGCGGGAGGACGATGCAACCCATATGAATCCATAGGACTCTGCGGCGATCCCACATCCCACACAGCAGGTTGGTGCCTGAGAAGAAACAGCAACTTAGGTAACTTCACGATTAGGGGTTTCGGATTAACAATGACACAACGAATATGCAAAAGCGAAAGCAGAGAGTGTAGCTGGTTTAAGCTCGTGTGCCTGCTTGGGCTGCCAGCCAGGGAGAATTAATCACAGGAACCGGAATGTCGTGATCTGGAGCCGGTTCGCCCCAGTCATAGACATGAGCGGAATCATGGAATATTGCAGCATAAGTCATCATCCACACAACGATGGCTAGGTCTGAGGTTTCCTGAAGCCAGTAGAGGACCACCAAGATCCCCCAAACCGTTGCCCAAAGAGCCAGAACTATCCACTTTTGTAGCCATATGCGCCTGCTCCGACCTTTGATGGACAAGGCTTGGCGCGCTAAGTAGACAAGGATAGATACTGCGAAGAGCCCTTCTAGAATAGCCGTGAGGATCTTAAGTGGGGCAGTTCGAGTGGCCTGACGACCCCCAAGGACCAACTCCAGTATGAGTGCTGTGGTATCGGTGACGAGCCATAGGCAGACCACAACGCCCCTGCGCCAGTTGATGCGGGTACGGCCCATCAGGTAACAAGCGAAGAGGGATGAAGCTAACCCCCATTTCTGGAGGATGATGGGTCGTAGGGTAAGCTTGACATATCCTTGTAGCGCAACGAAGATCCTCATAGGATGTCCCCTGGGCCAGGAACCAGTGTGGCAGTAGAGTACCCAGGCCAGGGTAACCCCTAAGTGCTCAAGGGTACTCACTTGAATTGGAGCAAAAAGTGAGTTGGGGTTCGATGTGTTGGTCGAAGAGTTAGATTCCATGATGTCCGATGGTGGTTCTTTTGGTTCCGGTGCTATCGGCAGCTGCAGCGAGGATTGAATGGCTCGCAGGCACACGGCAGCTCTCTTTTATGCAGAAGCAGGCTCCTCCTTCGGGGGGAGGGGCTGGTACTCCCTCTTTTTGCAACGACAAAGTGCTTTCAGCCACACCTCCAGGACGACTTTGCCGACGATTAAAGCCACGGCCACTCCCAGTAGGCCCAGGATGTATGGCCACAGCATACTCAGCGCACTCAGCAGCCATTGCTCAACAATGTGGAGGCCCCCTTCCACAACACTAGCAGCCTCTTCGACAACCTCGGTGATTGCGGTCACGATGGTTGCTCCCATAGTTTCATACCAGAAACAGTCGTGTTGGTCCGCTCCTTCGCCACATTTCTGCCAAATCTCCTTAGAGATTGTGCAGGTGAGGTTGGAATACAAAAGATTAGGTCCAATCCAGTCAAACCCGGGGTCTACTTTCCCATCACATATACTCTTTCGGAAAGCATGTCCTTCGGCGATGGCTATGAGGGGGTTTGGGATGAAGGGAACTGGCAGACCCAGAATACTCTTGCGCTTCTGGAGGTGGTAACCTAGGATTGCGTCGGTACAGGTCTTTCCGCTCACAATGGCCCTCCGCCATGTACCATTGATTTTGCGCCAAGTAACTTCTGAAGAGTGAGTGTCATACTCATCGGCATAATGTTGTTTGCAGTAGCTCTCCCAACCTCGAACCTCGTGGCAGGGTCTTCTGGCTAAACTTATGACACACTCAAGGACTTGTCGCGTGTTATTTTTACAAGTCATGCGCCAGGGTCTGGGGTTGACGTAGTTTTCAGGTCTCCAAAAAACCCCAGGCCAAATCATGCGGTCCTTAGAATAAACTGTGGCGAGGTACTGGTACTTGATCCAATAATTGGTAGACTCACGGAGACCGGGTATAACCCAGGCTTGAAGTTCTTTTTGCTGAAGTCCCCACCATTCCCAGTCCCAATTCCGAGAATAATCCTCATACCAGGCCCGTAAAGCCCATTTAGCGGTCGGAAGGACGTCAGGATCAGGGCAGTGATACCTCCAGGTGGAATAGAAGGTCTTGCTGGTTTGTACGAGGTCACATCGTGGTGACGAGTGGGTTTTCACCCAGCAAGTGTTATTAAGGCTGTCAAAGATACTGCGCGCAACACATTTGTCAATCTTTGCAAATTCGCCTTTAGGAGCGCTCAGAAGGTCATCAGGAGTTGGAAGGAGTTGTGTACGTAAATTGGCAATGTGAAAGTCCTCTAACCCAGCAGGAGAGCGAACCGCTCCTTCGGGGAAGTCTCCCTCGAAGAACGTTTGGTCTTTGGCTATGTACGTCCATGGGAATGTGTTATTTAGCCAGGTTTCAATTTCTGTCCGTATTGATCGTACAGAGTGCCAGAAATCCGACCGGTATTCTTCTACAGCTGTAACAATGTAGTTTTGGCCCTTGCATTTGACGAACTTGTTCCAGAGGCAGGCACTTAACCACCTAAAGTGGTTCCTATAACAATATTGCTGGTCAGATTGGTACATAAACCGTGTTGGACCTTGTCGAATCAGGAAGGCCGTGATGTTAGTCAAACTGTCGTTGGGGGGCGGCCTCGTTGCCCAATCGAGAAAGTCGTTTCGGGAGGTGCTGTTAACCTGCGGTCGTTCTGTAATATTGGCATCCTCTCTGCAATTTAGGTGATAGTCACCCCAAAACTCCCCTCGTGGGAGCCAGGTTTGACAGCCTGAGGACCTGTGCGGGGCCGGGTATACTACTTCGGTATCCCAGTACCCCTGGTTCGGCAACATTAGTAGTGATCGACAAGCCATGTTGCAATGCCATTCTGGAAATCCTCGATCCGGATGGATCCAGTTACACCTGACGGTCCGTCGTTCCTTGCGTTGCAGAACCCGTATCCAGCAGAGTGCTCCTGTGTCGAGGAAGTCATAGGCGTAGATCTCCCAGGTCCGATTCAAGAGGTCGTCTAGGGAGGAGTCGTTCAATTTGTAGGCTCGGCGTTCCACATACTTTTTGCCGTTGTCTTTGGCGAATAATCCGGTTCGATTCTGGGCAGAAGTTTCGTTGTCCCATGGCATAAAAATAGCCGTGGTGCTTGTATTCCAGCAGTTGAAGGTGGCATACTTGGAATGTCCATAAGTGACCTTTGTATGCGTAAGGTACCACGGTCCAACTCCGATGAAGTAGAAGGTCGTAGCGAGAACAGCAGCAGCAAATAGCAAAGCAAGAAGCGTCAGCAGCCCTTTCAGGCAAAGGGATTTTCCTGTTATCGTAGTCGTTTTCCGTAGCAAAGGTTCGTTAGAGGTGTCCGAGTCGTCGTCAGTGTCAGTAGAGCTGTCCGAATCTGATGTTGAGTCCAGCCAACCCTGGTCTGTAGGCTTGCGCCTCATGCCGATGGCATCCATCCTGGCCAGATTAGTGATTCTCTGGGATCCGGTGCATCAGGCGTTGTACAAATTTTTCTTAAAGCCTTGATACAGCCTTGGTGAGCAGGGTTCTTCGCAACCCGTCTGGTGGCTCTTCTCTGTTGCAAGGCTGTAAATATAGGAGAGGGGTAGGGTAAGTCGGGCTCCAACCCCCTCCACACCCACTTCCAGTGGAACACCCTCCAATAGTCCGGCCGAGGAAACGGGCCTTGGGCGGTGCCGTTTTTCAGCGCTTGGTCATACCAAGATTCATGATGGTACCCTATTGGGGCGGGAACGGAGATGTAGGTGTACAAAGGTTGCCCATGCAAAGTTAGTCTGGTGCGATACCCCCAGGTTGACGGGGTAAAAATCCTCTGGTGTGGTGGATTAGGGTAGACCCTATCTATTTCCAATTTCAATGGGAGCCTGGTGTTATTAAATATATAACATTCTGGATTCATTTCCCTCTTTACTATGGTTTTTGCCATACTTGGTGATGTGGTCCAAATAATCATGTCATTAAGTGAAATTTCACAATACAGTCCTTGCAGTGGTTCAAGGTAATGGGGACCCCACCTTATCCGTAGTTCGATCCCCTGCACCCTGTGATACACTGTATTAAAAGTCCACGGCAGAGATCTTGGGCACATAGGTGAAATTGATGCATAATGGACCGTGTTATTGGACCCTCGTCCTTGCCAAGCAGGCGGTGCGGTGGGGATGAATAAATGTGGCTTCGTTGGAGGGGGTGACGTGTACTCTTCACTTTCCCCCACCTGTTTTGTGTTCTGAAAATCAGTGGGTCGAAGATATATGAGGTACTTGAGAAAATATGCTTCGGTGAGCGGATTGGAAGGAGTGAAATCTTCTCTTGGCATATCCAGGAGAATAGAGGTAGTAGGGAGTCTCAGGAACGGACCTTTATCTGATAGTCCCGACGAAACTCCAACTCCTACTTTGAACATTTTAGTTACAAAAACCTTTGTACCTTTCCGTCTTGTGGGTTTTGACTGACGTTGGGACTTGACGACTCGTTTTCCCCCTTCCGGTTTATCCGTTAGTCTTGGTTCTTCTTCCTCCATGGAAATGCTGAAGCGAGCTTCTGCCAGGCGTGGGTCTTGGGTTTCTTCTTAGGAGGCTCCGGTTCGGTGTAGGACACGGTGGCGTAATTCTGCTCGTCTGGCACCACTTTGATGGCTGCTCCGACGGAGTAGATTCCTTTAAAGGGGACGGTGATCATGCGCACTGACAGCTGAATCTGGCAGGAGGTGCTAGGATCGGAGGGCGTACCCGCTCTGTGGGCCACGCCTCCCGGGTGTTGCAATACCCCATCCCGAAACTGGGACTCCGCTGTTATCCAGTACAGGCAAGACTTTTCTTTAGGTCTTACCGCATTGCTGCCCCACCCGTCCACCTCAGTGGTGTAGTAATACATATCTGAGCAGCGTACCCCATCTTCCCTTGGCACGTCCGGTAAATCCACCACAGGAATTGTGCAGTCATTGATGACCTCCAAAATCAGATGTGCCCATGTGGTCAGCTCCCAGGGGCCTGTCCAACCCCCATTAACGGCTTGGTCTCTGGTGTCATCTGGGAGTGCACTTAGCCCCTCAGCTGATGGTTGGTACGCGTGAGGCCGATGGACTCGGAAGATCACAGGGGAGTGGCTGGTGTTCAATGGTGGAAATGACAGGGATGTTCCGGCAGCTTCATACGGCCAGGCAGCATGAACAGAATCCCACAGGACATCATGGGGCCCTTCTTCCCTCCTCCACACCCATGGATCCGCTTCTTCTGGGGTGTTTGGGGGAGCTGAAGGTCCCGGTAATATTATCGGTATGGGGCTCCCGTGATTCGGTTGTACTTGTCCATATGTTCTGTAATATCGCAGTGAGCTGTAAAACCTCGTCACCTGCCATCCCTCAGCCTGACCTGTCAAAGTCAGTTCTCCTCTCCCCAGCTGGTCTTCGCAAGTAGAACAGTGATGGAGATCGTCCCCATCCCAGACGCAATAACAGCTTTTTGGTTCTTCATTCTGCCAGCTCCATTGGGTCTCCAACTGAAGTCGGGGCAGGTAACCTACCCGGCAGTTCCCACAGATGGTGTTGTTCAAAACCGTAACCGGAGAGACGCGAAGATGTTGTAGTATCTCTGCGGTGGCTCCTGGTTGCCTGGGTTTCTCACGGCCCGGTCCCTCCCAGGTGATGGGGAGTGGGTTGTTTACTAAACAAACCGGACAGCGACTTTTAGCTCTTGCCC
This sequence comes from Xiphophorus couchianus, assembly GCF_001444195.1. Classification (NCBI taxonomy): domain Eukaryota; kingdom Metazoa; phylum Chordata; class Actinopteri; order Cyprinodontiformes; family Poeciliidae; genus Xiphophorus; species Xiphophorus couchianus. The sequence continues at coordinate 11,618,415 of NC_040247.1, forward strand.
ATATCAGCATCTCTCGTTCCTCTGACAGGACTCCCTTTTTAGCCCAATCCAATTTCTTCAGGGCTCGTCCTGCCCAAATCCCTGAAGGTGTTCTTCTAATTATAACCACCCCTTTCACGGTGGCCAGTCCGATATAGGGTGGAATGGTACATGATTCACTGGCCATTTCACCGGCTTCTGTTTCACTTTAGTCAGGAACTGGCTTGAGCTGCTCAACTCCTTGAATCCCTTTTCTTTTCAGCAATACTGTGTTCCTATCCAGTACTTGCTTGACGATGTCAGTGGTCTCAAACTTGGGTTTTACTGCTGCATTTACAGGTTGCTCCCTTGCTTTGACCCACACGCGCTGTCCCTCTCGGAATGGCACTCTGGGCGTCAGCTTCTCCTTTTTGTCGCTGGAGCTCCGCCCCACTTCCTTCGTGGTGAACGGCCGTTGGTTGAGCTCCATTGCAGGGGCGGGCCTCTCGGCTCTGCTTCTGTCGTTCAGGGCCTGCCCTATTTCCACCGCCTGTGTGCTCCAACTGTTGGTGTTAGCATTTTTAGCTATCCAGCTTTTCACTAACCCTATGGCTCGTTCCACCACTCCGTTAGCTTGTGGGGTATAGGGTGGAGAGTAAACTCGCATTACTCCAAACTTCTGGCACCATTGGTCAACCTGTGAATTACGGAAATGAGTCCCATTATCCGTGCGCAGCTCTTTCGGGATTCCCAGGGCACTGCATACTTGTTCCAGCATGCCGACAACACTATTGCCGTTTGCTTTCCTGGCTGCTTTAGTAGTTACAAACCCCGACATAGAATCCACCAGCACTAAGAGGTACTTCTCACCTCTTCTTCCTGTTATCCCCATGGGGCCTGCAACATCCATGCAGACTGAACCCCAGGGGACCGTGGTTTTGATGGATAACCCCTCCATCCGCTGCCCTCGGCGACCTGCGTTGTATTGTCCACATACTTCACAGTCCCTTAGCACGCGTTGGACTTGTTTCAATGGGATCCAAAGATCCTGCTCCTCCAGCTCCTTACGGGTAGGTCGTACGCCTGCATGTCCAAGGGCCTCATGCACGCTCCGCACGACCTCGACCACGTACTCTTCTGGGACCTCCCGTCCTCTGGGAGTACTGTCCCACTTCTCGGTACCGACAAAGACGATCTTTCTTTGCTGGACATAACAGTCTACTTCATCATTCCCACGCCAATGAGCTCCCTCATGCGTGTGTGCTTTTTGATGCTCAACATCTATTTCCAATTGTAGTTTTAGCTCAGCAATCTTTTTCCACAAGTCTCTGTGTGCCACTGGCTTGCCCTTCGCTGTCTCGAAACCATTTTCTTCCCAAATGGCCAAGTCTTCTCTAAGGGCTTGAGCGCAGTAGTAACTGTCTGTTACTAACCTGGCATTCTTGATTTTCCTTTTCACCAGTTCCAGCAATCCTTCCAGTACGGCCGTTACTTCTCCGGCTTGAGCACTACCGGGAGTTTTTCCTTTCTGACGGCATTTTTCTTTGCCGTCTTGCTTCAAAATAAATCCCCAGTATGCCGACTGGTCGGACCCCTTTCTGGATCCATCGGTGTAGATTGTCCATTCCGGTTGTTTTGGCTTCTCAGATGTCTCTGGCGGTTTCTTCTTACTGGTGGGTTGTGCTGGCCCAATCTCAAGCTCCGGGTCCAGCAGGATATCTTCCCATCTTCCCCACCGTGTGTTAGTTGCTTTAGTACTTTCCACGGTACCTTTTCTTAGATACTTATGGACTTGGCTCTGTGTGATGACTTTAACTGGTTGTCCTTGTGCTAGATCCTTCAGCACACCCCAGTAACGAGCTAACACCGCTAGCTCTTTCTCCTCCTGCGGATATTTCCTCTCGACAGAAGTCAGGGTGTAACTCCACAGGGTAACCAAGCCTCCATTTTCATTACTCACTTTGATCATGGCATCGTCATTCTCACAGCTGATTTCTGCCACCAGTCTTTCCGACAAACTTCTTGGCTCCAGTCTCACAGCTGCTTGAATGGCTTTTCTCAATTCTTCTAGGTTCTGTTGATTCGCTGCTGTCCAAACCCAGGGTCTTTTTCCGTCCTTTTCGTCCTCCTCACTCTTTCTCAGGCATTTGTACAAAGGCTTGGCATACTTCTGATAGTTGGGTACGTGGTCCCGGACGTAGTTGCATAGTCCTAATATTTTCTGTAAGTCATTCTCTGACTGAGGTGGTTGAATGTTCATCAGCTTTTCTCTGTACCCATCTGAGAGTCCCAAGTCCGACGTGACTTGGAAACCCAGATAATTCACTTGGAACTGTCCAAATTGACATTTCTTGAGGTTTAGCTTCAAGCCTGCCTTGGTGAGGTTTTCTACCACTTTTTGTAGTCTTTGTAGGTGTTCTTCTTCTGTGTCATCAGCAATAAAGACATCATCAATGTACACAGTTGCACCTACGTCCCCCAGTACTTCCATCACTGCTGACTGGAACACGTTTGGGGAGTTCTTGTATCCCTGGGGTAACCTTTGCCACACATAGCTCTTGCCTTTATGGGTGAATGCAGTTTTACCTTGCGATTGTCTGGCGAGGCGTAGAGAGAAAAATCCATTGGCTAGGTCGATGCATGACTTGAACTTCTTGACTCGAAGAGTTTTCAGCGCTCCTTGGGGATTGATTAGACTGGCTCGGTTTGCTATTGTTCTCCGATTCAGGGCCTTGAAGTTGATAACTGGTCTCCAACCCCCTCCAGCCGATTCAGGTTTCTTCACCGCCTGGATGGGGCTGTTGGTGATCGGGTTGAGCTCCTCTCTGATGATTTCCAGGGCGCTCAGCTCCTTCACTATCTTGTCCATCTCCTCGACTGCTCCCGGATTCAGCGGGTACTGCCGAACAGGTGGATGAACCCCACCTTCGATGTGATGAACAAACTTTGGACCCAAATCCCCACAATCGTTCTTGAACCGTGCCACTTGCGCTGTAACGATGATCTCTCGCAGCTTCTCTTTCCCAGCCGGGGAGAAGTCACTCTCTGCGATCTTCTGTTCTGTCACCGTCGGTATGTCAATCGGTTTGTACCAGTCCTGCTGCCCGGATCCGGTTTGGGTCGGGCCGACTTTCACCAACCTTGCTTTCAAGCTCGTCAGCCTTCGCTCTAGTCGGCGATGTGTGCCTTTCTTTTTACTGAGTTCATCTAAGTCTTTTACTGTGAGTAGATTGTAAGGACCTTTCACCCACACTACTCCTTTCCATGTCCCGTACGGCATTTCTTCTATTTTTCCATTAGCAAACTGAACCTTCAGGTGTCCTGCTGTTTCTAGGTCTTTGCGGGTCATAGACACCTCCGCTCCGGTGTCCACCAGGTAGGGTACTCCCTCCACTTTGGCGTAGATTTCGTCCCCTTCCCAGTAGGCATTTTCTAAAATGACCCGCGACCTGGACGCCATTACTTTGGTGACCCTCCGGCCCCGGCTTTACGGGACTCACGGAGGGCCGTCCTTTGTTCTGGGCTCAATTTCCTATATTCCTCATCCGTCAGGAACTGACCTTTCCTTGGCTGATTTTGTGAAGCCGGCGGGTTGGTCGGTCTTCCTTTTGGTCCTGGTGGTTTCTGCTGGAACGGTCGGTTTTGGAAGTTGGATGGTGGTGCTCCCTGTTGAAACGGCCGGCCCTGGAAGTTGGGTGGCTGTGTGCCCTGCGGGAACGGCCTGTTCTGGAAGTTGGATGGCTGTCTGATGTTGACCCTTCCAGGTGGCTTGGCTGGTTGGCTAGCCTCCTTCTTCCTTTTGTCCTCGTAGTACTGCTGCTCCAGGTCGAATCCCTGCACTGCCACATCCATCTGGGCCACGGTTGTGCTTCTCACTGGTAGTTTCACAAACACAATCTCTCCTCTTCGTCCCTTTGTCACCTCACGCAGTACCTTCACATACCTCGCGGGAGAGACGGTTTGCTTTAGTGTGTGCCAAAGCGGTTCCAACCGGCTTCCTTTGTCCAGCCGTCCTCTAGCCCTCTTCACCTGGGACTCTTCGTCGTCCATGTCCTCCAACACCAATCTCTCATAGTTGCTCTGTGCTGACTCTGTTCCAACCATCGGGTCCGCAGTCACGCTGGTCAGCCACAACTTTTTGGCCCCTTCGTGGTTAGTGGTAGATAGCACAGTTGGCCAGACATCTTTCAAATACTCCTCATTATTTTCGTCTGCGTTTTTACTCCGAATCACCAGCCTTAGATTCTTTAGTTCTGCGTATGCATCTTGTCCGGTAGTAGTGGCCGGTGGCTGGGCTGACACTCCTTGTGGTCCCCGCGGGATCTGTGGTCCTGGCTCTGAAGACGTCGCCTGCGGCTCCTCTTCATCAGCCGACACCTCGTCTAGCTTCTGTCGAGTCTCCCTGGAGTACTTGTAGGCCGCTTTCTTCAGTCGTCGCAGCATCACATCATACATAATTCCCATGTATGCGTTCCTGAAGTTGGTGGTCAGGGAATAGTGTGCTGTCAAGGTAGAGCAGGATGGTGTCATCAGGATGTTAGCCCACTCCCCGACTGTCGCTTCTACCTCGAGCAGCACCTTGTCTCCCAGCCTGCTGGCCCATCCTGCTGGAATCTGGTACTCTGCCTGACCGACCTCTGGTACATACGTACGCCGTCCGTCTTTAGCCTGTACAGGGCCCCAGGTCACGTCTCTCGCCAGTCTCTCAGAAGAACTCTCGATGTCAAAGGTTTCTATTTCTTTCCTCGGTGCTGTCCTGTTCGGAGTGTCTTATGCCCTGTCGGTGGTTGCTTTGGGTCGGAGAAGATGCTGCCGTGATCAATCTCTTCTTCTTCTTCTTCAGAATGTTCGATCTCCTGTTGCTCTTCTCCTTCTTCCGAGTCGCTGATGTCCTCATACTGTTGTAGTCGAAGAGGTTCCCTCCTGGGGGAGTTCAGCGGTTGAATCTTGGCTGGTTTCATCGGTCCTACTTCTTTCTGGACCGTCGGCTGCTCCTTCTTGACTCTGTCCGTGTTGGGTTGCCTCAGTTCACTGCTGCTTCCCTCGAATGAGAATTCTTTGACATATCTTGCGGCCTGGGACTCCGGCCCGACTGGTGCTTCCCTTAACTTTATCCTGAGTGGCTCCATAACCTTGGCCTTGCCGGTCTGGGTGGTGTTTGAAACTCCACTCTGGGGTATTTTTAAGGGATATTTCTTGATCTCCTTTGCTGGGTGGCTGATGCGGCATTGTTCCTCCATCTCGGTTGCCATTCGTACACCTTGCTCCGTACGGAGTCGATGCATACGGGGGTCAACCACCACCACCACTTCTTTGAACACAAAGAAATGACTGTTGGTCTTGGCTATGTTCACCACTCCGTTCTCTGTGACCGCCCTGGCGGTGTCCCCTGGCAAATCTGCCGATCTTAGTCCCTGCACGCTCACCATCACCCTTCTCATGCTTTCATTGCTGGCGGTCACCAGGCCCCTTTCGAGTCCATGCCACATCTTCTTCCGATACTCCTCCAGACTCTCTCCTTTCTTGTAAACATCAATTGGGACCAGGATTACGGCACCATAAGGAAGACTGTAGCCCTTCATCATCACTACGTCTCCCCTAGTTTTTTCACTACAGGAAGCCTCCAACACCTTTGAATCTTTTTGGTAATATTTCCCAGCTTGGTTTTTAAGGCTGCGTCGAAACTTTCGATTGTGGATCTTGTATTTATCATTGGTGAACACAATCAGCCCGTCACCTTCAAGGTCCCATATTCCTCCAATAAACTGGTAAATCATGAGCCCGGATTGCAGCCTTAAGCTGATGGTCTCTGATGGTATTTTGGCCAACTCTCGGGTGCTCCTCCAAACATCCGACTTCTGGGTCTTCTTTTTAGGGCGGCCGGGGTCCCATAGCTCCTCATCCGATTCCTCCCCGTCCTCGTCGGAGCTGCTGCCCGCTGGAGTCTTCGTAGGTGGCAGTAGCTGCCTCCTTTCCGTACTGTGGACTCGGGGATGAAACTCGAACTCCTGACCCCGTCGAGGGGACCAATCCCTGGCCGCTTGCTCCAACTGTTCCTCAGCGAAACCGTCAATGAGCGATCCCTCGTGATTTTCCTCTTCTGACTGCTCAGAGGGGATCTCGTCGTTCCTCGATGCTCCCGGTCGAGCTGGGATATCGTCATCGCCTTCCGTCAGGTCTATCAGGTCCTGCTGATCTTGCTTCGGCTGGTTAGTCGGTGTTGTGGCTCTGCTGGGCAGTCGAGAGGGGGCCTCAGCCACCTCCGATTCCGCTTTGTCTGGGGCCTGCTCTTTTCCTCGGGTCTCTTTGAAGGCCGAAAGTCTCTGCAGAACCTCGGTATATTCTTTGTATTTGCGCACCCCACTGGCGAGAGGGTTCACCAGGATCCCTTCGATGCCCGCTGCCAATGTAGCTGTCTTCACTAGGCTGTCATATTTCTCGGAGGGGCTGTAGACCATCCGCAGCTCACCAATCGTCCATCCTTCAAGGAGTTCAGCGAACCATTCCAGCCATTCTCTGATCTCCGATTTCTTGGTTATCTTTACCGGGCATTTAACGACTCCCAGTCGGTGACCATGTTTAAGCTGTGTGCAAAAGTATATCCGAGTCTGCACCAGGTACTTCATTAAGTTCCGTGCCATGTCCTCTTTGATGGTGTAGTGAGATTCAAAGAAAACCCTCCTAATTACCTCAATCCAGGAATCCAATCCATCACCGAGTAATATCAACGATACAGGCAATTGTGATAATGTGGATTGGGAAAGATGGGATTGATGACTCTCTCCATCCCGGCTGATGTTGCTTGCCTCTTGTCCCTTTGCTGGCTCTTGCAGGGGATCCAGTTCCCCTCTTTCTTCGTCATCCATAGTTGTCTTTGTCTTCGAGTTGCCTATCCCCCAAAGCCTCTCTTTGCGCTCTTGAGTAGGGATGGGTCCAGGCTGTGTTGGCTACTGGCTTCACTGTCTGGATACTATCACTTATCCTCAGTAGAAGCTTTCCCTCACCTGCATGCTATACAGTTACTGCAAGGGTTGTGACTGACGGCCTTATCAGTCACCGTTAACTCTATTTCCTCAGAGTTAACCATCCAAGTGAGCTATTTAGAATCACACTTCTGTTTTTACTGACTTGGTTTATTAGGGCCCGCCTACTTGGCTCCGCCCCACGTTGGGCGCCATGTCCGTTATCCTGCAATAGCTAGCCCCGCCCACTTCATCACAACCCTCCGGGGCTGACTACTGACCAGTTCTCTGTCTAACAGGTCCGGAAAATCTCTAAGACCTGGGTATTACCCTAAAAGAGATCTATAAGAGATAATCTATTTAAACTGGTGACGAAAGCGATTCGTCTAGCTCTAACTACCTCCAATCCAGAAGTTACGACCCTTTTCAGTTAAGAAACAATCAGCTGAGTAGCCCTCACAGCTGCATAATTCCAATAACCACTTCTGTTAACGGTAGCTCGCTTTCTAAAATATAACTAGCTCTTGGAACCAACTAGACTAGATTTAGTGACTTGGATGTAAGTCCCTGGGTCATTATTTTACTCTCGCCAAAGGAAATTATGAAGCCTCCTCTTTACTAGAACCATGTACATTAGTTTTACCCTTATTAAAAGAACTGAAAAATGAATAAATGACTCAATTAATTCCAATGTCCACCAACCTCATTAGAATTTTAGAGTAAGAATTTATTAAGCAAGCTTAAGCAGGGATATGTGACATACAAATCAATAATCAATTGTATACAAGTCAAGAGCAGTGTAATAAGATCAACATGTATAATCATATCCTCCTGTCTCTTTCCCTAACCTATGTCGCAGATTCTGAGATAGCTTTTTAGGAAGCGAGTTCAACTCATACCCAGTTGGTGGTGGATCTTTGGCAACAGGATCGTCCGAAAACCTTGGTCTGAATCTTTATCCTTTGTGTGAAAAAATCCTCTTTAGAATGGAAGCAAAGTAGAGAGGGTTCAATTGCTTTTGAAAACCCAACTCTTTTATCCCTCCGGGATCTTTGTCCTTTCTCCAAGTCTGTTGCAATGTTTGGGTTGAGGTAAGACCGACGATCGAATCAGGAACCCGGGTTGGACGATTGGAACTTGTCTCCCTTTGGTGGCACGAAGTTTCAGCTTTTCCCGTGGCTCCAGGGTGTGGTCTGCTGTTGTTTCCTCGATCTGCTTCTTCTGTTAGCTCTACTTCGGTGCCGCAGACAAAGAACAAGAACTTCTCCTTTTCCGTCTGCTTATATACAGTTCTCTGCCATATATGTGTATGGGGAGTGTTAGTTTACGTGGTTTCGGCCCCTCCTGTCTGCTGGCTGGGATGGAAAGTACCGTCCTTTCCTCAGCGTTGTTCTTAGCCAACCATACCGCCCCACCCATCCTGTGCATCTGGCCATCTGTTCAGAACTGCTTGCGACAGCAGGAACTCACAAGTTCCCCTTCTGCTTTTTCCCTTTTTCTTTTTAACATTAAAACCTATGTGCTTTTCTCTGATTAACTTTTAAACACAGTCAAATATTAAAAACTATGTGCTGATTTCCATTAAGCATTAATCATAAGCATTAATCACCTCTTTTACTTATTATAAATCATCAAAGCTTAATCATTTCATTGTTGTCATGTTATGACAGATCATGATTCGTACACTTCAAAATCATTCAGTGAACCATTCAGTGATTCCTTACATACAGTCATTTTACCTATTGTATTCATCCATGTTCAACTTAATCATTATCAAAACACTCAATCATTATAAATCAAAACACAAGATTGCTTTATTTCCTTCAGGCTTTCATGCACCTGTTTCTGCGTGTACCTGGATAGATCTCAAACCCCCTACCAGTTTTCTTGACACTTGTCAAACTTGGCTAAAACAGATACACATTTAGACTTGAAATATTAATTTAAACACCTCTAAAATAAAAACTTAAATCGAACGTACCGATTTTAGTTGAGATGTCTGTATTAATTAGATACATTTTCAACCAAAACAAAAATGCTTGCTAGGACAGCAGTTATTTCTACAAAGAACCAGATTTTTAATTAGTTTTATGTATAGAAATTAGTTTATTTGCTTATCTAGTTAACATTATAAAGTTTACCTCAAAAACTTCCGGTGTAAATAAATTCTTTGTGCAGAATAGTAAACTTATTTTTCCTTCAATTATCAAGGTCATTCTTTTAACATTTAAAAAAGCATACATATTATGTGTTGCAGTCATATGGTGTCAACGTCTGGCCACAGAGCTCTTTACTTAATGGGTATCCCATTTGTTGTGTAGTTTGACAAGTCCTAATAAATACAGTATGTATTGCTTGTTGGATGAAAAGCTGTTAATTATTTCAAAATGTGTACTTTGTCCTTGAATGTTTGCTCAGGTGTTGCTTATTACTCACTGTCAAATGATGGGGATGATGCCAACAATTATGGAGATGAACTGGCATATATGCAGGTAGGCAGACAGAAGGATAGCACAGCATGTGAAATCTTTGTTAGATACTGACAAGAAAGATGGTACAGAGAATGGTTTGGCGTCATGTTAACAATATCATGTACAAGATCAAAGGATGAATTTATATGAACACCAAAACAGTAGGTTTCTGTTGTATCCTATTTCGATTTATAAAATTATCATAATATACTTTAGCACCTTGTTTTTCTAAGGTGACCGTTTGTTGCTACATAAATCAATTTATATCATTCTCTGAATATATAATTAGATATAGATAATAGACATCATATTTACGTCTGTGTCATCAGACGAAGCACACAAAACATCACCAATAGCTTTACTTACAAATACCTAAACTGTGTGTGTGTGTGTAAACGTTCATGATGATATCTTCACTCCAAAGACATACAAAGCAATATCTCTGTCTTTCTCCACTCGGAGACGATTTTAGGTGTATCCACATATGTTTTTTGTCGTTTAGGCTGTACATCCCCATGAATTTGTTGTCTTAGGAGGCTAAAAATAATAAATTTTTAAACCATTCTAGAGTGGATCTGAACGCCGGTTTCATGTTTTGGTGTGTACATATCAGCAAAGTTTTTTGTTTTTTAAACAATGATATTAAAGCTCCATCTGTCTCAAACCCGCATATACCTCACTTTCACAGATAAGAAACACGGTGCAACCAAGTGGCCCGGCATACCAAGTACATTATTTTCTGTGGTGTGGACAACATTTTTTAATCATTTATAGAAAATATACTGTCTTTGTTTAGACAGGACAGGAACTAACACTGCACCTAGCCTCTGCTTTGGCCTGTTCTTTGAGTTCCTTTCTTTTATAATTCTATATCACTTTTTCAATATTTTGTGACTGGCATATTTGTAGTCACATTATTATTTGTCATGGTGGATGGGGTTGAATTACAGAAACAGTTGTAGGAGCTACATTGTCAAGAGAAATTCACTGTGTCACAAGGCAAATCTTTAGTGATTGAGTTGACTGGGCTTAGAATGATATTGTTAGTGATGTGCACTAGTTACTAGGTGAGCTAGTTATCAAAGCTAGCTAGAAATTGTGGTTTCAACCTGATGTACAATATTGGTTATAGAGCAAAAATGTTATGAGAAAATTAAATTCTAGAGTCCGCTGACTCAGAACATTCTTTAGTGAGAGTTTTAAGGATATGATATCTTGGACTCCTTTCTACAGGCTAATCCATTCCTGTACATGCGTTTTTTGATCTGGTGAATAACCACAGAAGACTGATGGATTTTAACTTGTAAAATGTGAAAATTTTAAATCATTCTTCTCTGCTTTTAAACGTTTGCCACCTTTTCTTTAAATGTCCCCACAGTCAACCATTTCTCTTTTTGTACAGTTTTTGCAATCTTACCTCTACAAATCATTGTAAGTTAAACAAATGCAGGTATCATCACTATTTATCTATTTTCATTTTGATAAAGCAAAGCTCTACTGTAAACAACCATACTTATATTTTACTGAGCAGATGTCGTGGCATAACCTGCACAGTTCTTTTAAACCTTCTTCCACATTTTTCTTATATTCAATCTGAAAATAACTCATTCCAGATTAATACTAATCTCCAGATTTCTGGAGATTAATACTAAAATAAAGGCTCTTGTCATCCTTCTCTCCTTTATTTTTTGTGATTTAAACCTCGTCTGTTTTCAGGTAATCTGTCAATGGAAGCATATTTTTAGCAACTGCACATATGTGAACATATCCTGCATCTACAGAAAACATGGCACTGTACTTGTTGTTGAGTCAGTTTTTCTAATGGCCTGGAATGATATAATTGTCAATTGTCACTAATCACCTGTTGGAGATCACATGCTTGTTTGGCATAAGGGTCGGACTTGTTATCCAGAATTACCCTCTACCTTGTCTGAGGCTGTTTAGATACAACACCAAAAATTCAAGAAAAATCTGAGCAGTACAGTTCTGTACTGTCTTACTTCTCCAAAAATAAATGAATGAGTAATTAGTAACCATTTTGCTCATGCACATATGATACATTATTATTTGCAATTATTATTTTATTTATGGGAATTGTACTTATTATTTCAAAGGTAGACTGTTTTCCGTCACTGTAAATCTTCCATTTAAGATGCACACAAGTTCTCAGTTCGGTTCAGGTCAGCTGAGGAAAGACATTTTTACTGGTTAGCCAGGCAGAGGAGTAGTTGGATGCACGTAATGGAGCATTGTCCTGCATAAAACAATTGTTTTTATGAAAGATGCAGACATCCTGTATCAGTGCTTGAAGAAAGCATCTTCAAAAAACTGGCAGTTGGTTTGATTTTAAACCCATTTTCAACCCAAAGAGATCCATCCAGCATCTCTTTGATCATGCCAGTCCATACCAGTACCTCACCTCCCCTTGCTGGCATCTGACTCCAAGTGGAGCTCTGTGGCTATTACTGATCCACCCACGGGTCTATCCATCTGGTCCGTTAAGTCACTCTCATTTCGTCAGTCCATTAAACCTTTAAAAAAAATCTGTTTTCAGATATTTCTTGGCCCAGTCTTGGCACTTCAGCTTATGTATCTTGTTTGTTGGAGGTTGGGTTTCAACCGTCCTTACCTTGGTGGTAAGGACCAATGTCTCTGAACCCTGAACATCTTGTGCTTTTAGATACTCCAGGTAAGTTGGAAGAATTGAATATAACAGAAATGGAAGATGACGGGTAGCTTCACGCTTGATTCTTCTCGAATCCCTTACAGATAATTAACATCTTTTTCCCTAAAAAAGTCTCTTGTGATCCTGTTGATGTTTTTGCAACAAAATATTTGAAAAGTCAAAAACTACTGATTCAGCACTCTTGAACTTGCTAAGATATTAGGGCATGACCACAAAACCATCAGAATCAGCAAAATCTTTTTTGGCCCATCTTGCCTAAAGTAAAGACGCTACTTACTAATTATCCACATCTCGATATAGGTCTTGACCTGCTTAGGCCACACCGCCCCTCATTATACATGTAGACACATGCTATGCTTAAATCCACAAAACATTCTGCTTTATCTAGCTTGGAGTTAGAATATATAACTAAAATTATAATATGATGAAAAAGTAATGAGGACGTGTGCAAAACATTAGCTTTCGTCTTTACAAAATGCTGATTTGGCTTATTATCGTCAATTTTCTCTGACATTTTGACTTTAAAATGGGTCAGACATTAATGGGCAATAATGCATCTTGTGGATCTGTGCCTTCGTTCCGCAGATGTTTATCCACATGATGGCAAACTCTGACCGTCCTACTGTGTCAAGGTCATATATTGCTGCAGTTTGGTCTATCTGTTTTATAACATAACCTGGAGGTCTTTGAGCCTCTGTCAAAAGTTGAAGATGGTTTCACTGTCATCAGATTACCCTGAGATCTGTAGTGTTTAGTTGCTTTTAAAGGAATGTGTATACAACATAAAACAGAAAAGTGTAAAGGTTTTGAATATTATGTTAATTGTTATAACACAAACTAGTGAGTACTTGGTTGAGACTGGAGTTTAAACTTGAGCAACTAGAGGTATCCTTTATTGTCCCACAATGGGGGGAAAAAAACAGCACCAATACATACAAAACTGGTAAACATTAAGATTTCTCATGCAGCTACAGTGGAGAATGGAAGATGGACTAAATCAAAGCTTTATCTGAGCTTTTTATGAGTTTTTCCAACAGCTGTGTGATACATAGCTCGCTCTGGATGTTGCTGAATACTCAACCTGAAACAAAGTCAAGCTGAATGTAAACATCCAGAGGGGATTTCCCAATAGCTGTGCTTTTATGGTGTATTCATGTAAAAATGCCTCAATAGACTAAGTATGAAAATATTGCGTTTTTTTTATTCTCAAATATCAGCACAGTTTTATTGAAAACATATTAGACTCCACATTAACCATTTGTAGTTTTTAAATGTTGTATAATCCGTCCTTCCATTCAGATAGTGGCTGTATCTGTAGCTACTCATCCTTTAATAATAAAAAGTAAAATTAAACCAAATCTGCAGTATGTTCTAGAGTGGTCACTTTTGTTTCCATTGATTGATATTTCATATTTGCGAGCTCACACTAGTCAGCCTGTGTTTGGTTTCTCTGCTCTTTTGTCGGATCTGTTATCTAAAAAGGTCAAGTATATGTTGGTGTTGCAACATTGTGGCTTCTAGAGAACCTCAAAGCAAAGTTATTTACAGATGATGGAGAGACACTCCAGTCACTGCAGGGTTCTGCAGAGTACAAAACTGGAAGCTTTGATTCCAGGTCCCCCTCTGTGTGGGTGGGTGGTGATAAAGGGCACCGGTGAGGTAAAGGTTCACTTTGAATAATATTACTAATGATGAACCTTTAAATAATCTGGTGAAGACTTGATTAGTGTGGCAAATGCTGAGTCACTGATGCCATTCTTACAAACTACATAAAAACACACTGATCAGAGGTTTTGTGGCTGATCACAAATTTTAAGCACTGACTTGCAATACTCAGTTCTGTTATTTTTAATAATACATTTAGTAACTATCAACAACTAGTTTAACATGTTGCTCTAAATATGTTGTAATTTTTCTGTTAACATAAAAGTTTTTGTTCGTGATGCTTAAAAACTCATAAATTCAAAATGCCATGAGATTCAAGGATTTCTCACATGCATGAATGAATCAAAACCACTTCTCCAGGTATGTTTTTGATGAGACAGTGACATTATTAAAGTGATATGTAGTTGATGTTACATAATACACCCTCTTAAATTCTTCTGAAAGATAAAATAAACCAACTTTTCAGTTATTCAATTAACTTCCTGAATCTTTTGTCTAATTCCAGTTGTGGCAAACTCCCTGAAATGACTTGATAGGTCCCTTAATTTCTTTTCTAGTAGCTTCTATGAACCTTTTGGGTTCTTTTTTTAAACCTCCAGTGATACTAAACATAGCTAGCTTTGAGTCCAAAAAAGATCAGATATTTAGTTACATAGCTGATCACAACATGAGTAAGAGAAGCTTAAAATCCTACAATTATGGTCACAAGATAACGTCTTGTTGAATCTCTAGTATTAGAGTATTGTAGCTTTATTGTGAAAAGGTAGACTTAAGTTTAATCTACAAATATTTAAAATTATTCTGGTATTTGAGATGGATCTATCTTATAGATCTATCTATAGCTTGTTCTACAAATGTATCTAAACTGCTTATGGCTTTGAGCTAACCTTTTCAGTTAAGTACATTCTGCCTCCTTAGCTTTTCTAATAGCATTGTAGTTGCAAGACAGGATAACTGGTCTAGATTGATTATTGCCAATAATTACTAGACGACAATGTTGGGGAATGTGTCATTGAGAGTGACTGCACAGAAGAGGTCAGTCACTGCAGAGTGCAGTAGCAGTTTACTTACTGGTGAGACAGCAGCAGCGGGTTCATGGCTCAGCCCATCCTCCCTGTGACAGCGCAGCGTTACGTTCTGCATCTCTGCTCTGTCGTCAGAGAAGCCCCAGCCTCCCACCCGCACACAACTCCTCTCCTCTCTGCACCAGAAAGGAGCAATCTCATCTCTCCTTGTCTTTTATGTCCTCGCTCACTCTCTGTCAGTTAGTGTGTGTACTCAGAATGAGGTTAGCAGCACCAGCAGCAGCAGTAGATAGAGACAGCAGAGGCACAGTTACTGCAGCAGCCAGGAGAGGCTGTCCTTCAGCTGTGCACCATCTACTGCTGCATTCACCCCTGCCCTGAGAACACAACGCTCATTCCTCTGCTCTCTCTCTCTCTGTTTCTTCCTGCTCCTTCTCTTACCTCTCTGAATTCATTTCTGGAATTCGACACCCTCTCTTTTCTTCCTCTTTCTCTGTAGCAGTGATGGGGAGGACCACCACGTAGAGACCGAGAGGCAACAAAGGCAAAAGCAGAAGAGCAGTAATGGGAAGCCACACATGGAGCGGGTCTGGACTGCAGCCGTGGTGAGCCTGAGAGCTACAGGACCTGAGACCATCATCATTGCCCTCCTCAGGACCTAACCACTTGGGCTGTCCAGCACCTGGATGCTCCCCATTTGTGATTTGCCACCCCCTTTCCTTCCCCTGTACCGTTGCTCTCTGTCCTGGACTTTAGTTTTCTTTTTTTTTAGTGTCATTTTTGGTCTGTTAAAATAAAAAACAGGCGTCTCATCCTTGGATTTTTTTTTCTTTTTGTACTAATCTTTATCCCCAAGAATTACTTGCATTTTCTTCTTTTTTTTAGTCATCATTGCCTTCTTGAAATTATTTTTAGATTTTTTTTAAAAATCAGACTGAGCTCTGTTGTGCAATTTTTCTTCAATAAGCAATAACAAACACTAATCCAACTGACTTGAAAGCTGACACAATGGGGGACATGTCCAATAGCGATTTTTATGCCAAGAACCAAAGAAATGAGGACAACCATGCGGCTGGCTTTGGCTGCTCTGTTATGGAGCTGCGATCGTTGATGGAGCTTCGTGGCACAGAGGCAGTGGTCAAGCTCCAAGAGGACTATGGGGCAGTGGAAGGACTGTGCAAGCGACTGAAAACCTCACCCACTGAAGGTAAATCTATATTTTCTACTCATGCACATGAAATGAGTAGTGGTGGTGGTGTGTTAAATTAAACATCTTATGTTTAATTTAGAGAGAATACTGTTCGTGCATTACTGTGTAGTATGTGGTTATGCAAATTAATTCCTTACATTAGTATACACTTGTTTTTAAAAATGCAACCTGTGATAGAGGTACATAACTACAGAAATGTTCATGAAGCATTTGGAGAATACGTAAGCACAGCATCAGAATAACACATGAGGTTGGGGGATCCCATTTTAGGTGCATATAAAAAATTTGCACTGTGCAGTGAGTGAGAAATCTGTTTAGTATGCACAGAAATATCTCTGGACAGTTTAGCCCACATTGCTCCCCTCCCCACCAGAAACATCCCACCATCTCTTGTCATCTTCCTTTTCAGCCAATCAGGTGCAGATTTATTAAAGTAAAGGTACTGCTCCACGTGGGGTGGGCTGGAGGGTTTGCCAATCTGAACTGAATGTGGTTGGAATCAAAAGAGCAAGAAACATAATTTTTCTTTTTTATTTAATGTTCTGCAAAAAAAATATATTATTTTATGTGATGTATAAATGTATTTTGGCATATTGAGGTTATAATCCCATATGTTTGGTCACCTCTAGCCAAATTCTCTTTACTATTCATTTTCTTATGTAATCGCCATAACTGTGTGATAGTTGAACTACTCATCTTACTTTGAAATCTGACTTTCTAACTCCAGTCATGCAACATCATTATATAGACACAACAGAGGAGACCAAATATATTCAGAAATTATTAACTAATTAAAATATTACGGGTTGAACATTTATTCCCTATTCAGGTCTCCATTTTAATTAATACTACTTTTTGTTTTATTAGCATTTTTGCACATCCATTTAGTTTTTGAAATATGCTGCTATGAAATGTCAAAAAACTGTTCTAGTTACAAAGGATTCATTACATAAATAACCAACATTTAACTGAAAAGGAAAAAATGGTTTTGAACTTTGACTCAAGTAAATGATCAATTCTTAATCTTGAACTTACACAGCAGTCCGGTTTCTTGTAACGGATACCCAGAATATATTTATTGATGGGTTTCTTTGAAGGTAATGCTGATAACGGCACAAGGCCATCTGGTGATTCCTTTTAATCATTTAGGGGCTGGATGGGTTGTCGGGCTACTGCTCAGTTTTCTAAGAATGGAGACATCGGGATCCTTGGTTAGAAATCTGCTTCTTTTTAGAGACTGGTGAAAACGTTGTTCTGAGCTGTTCTAAAAGGAAACAAAGCTTGGGATTCAATTAAGCTTAAGGATAAAAAAAATGCAGAGAAGTTCGGGGTCATCTTTGCAAAAATTGTAAAAAGCAAAGAACCAAAGTATTTTTCATCACAATCTCTGGGGACATAATCATTGGTAACCAAACGCTGTTTACAACAATTTAATTAAAGTAATTTTACAAAAATAGAGTGCATAAGAAATTCTATTTAGGCCATATAAACTAGGAACAAATTATCCTTTTGTTTTGACCTTTTGTTTACCTGGAACATAAATATGTATGTAATACACAGACTAAGGCCATGAACCATTTGATCTGATGAGTCGTGTCAATGTTCTACTATGGACAGTGATTACTGGTTAGAGAAGTGAAAAATCTCCAAAACACAGTGTTGGAAATCTGCAGCACAGACTGTGATCCATTTCTTGTGTGAGTCTCCATAATGATCATTTGACAGATATAGATGCCAACCAGAAGTGATGCCAGAAGAATAGTTTTCAATTACAGTCACACATGTAAATGTGTGACATTCACCATTCTTTGCTAGAACTTTAATTGGAACCATGTGCTTTGATCAGATGAAGTAAGATTGAGATATCTGTAACACAAACACTTCAGATTGGTCTGCTGTGAAGTGAAAGGATGAGTATTTGCTGAAGAGCCTAATACCCAATATTAAGTAAGGTGGGGAATCTGTGATGCTTGATAAAGTGCATGGTATTGAAGTTCTTTGAAACACCTTGGAGATTTTTAGTATAGCTTTTACAAGGTAATGATACAACACATGTGACCAAATCAACACAAAAATGTTTTGCTTTGATCAAAAATTATTCTCCCAATCACAATTCCCAAACCCAAATTACCCCCACTGTATTTTCTGGACTATAAGTCATACTATTTTTCGTAGTTTTGGTGGTTCTAGGACTTGTGATCAGGCGACTTAGATATGTTTTCTTCTCTTCATGATGCATTTTCAACTTCCTGATCAGTTTTTTGAGATGTCCAACTCAATGTGTTGTGCGTAGACCAAAACAAAGACAACAAATTTTAGTCAGTCTTCAGGAAGCTTCCTGTTGATCTCGACACAAGGGAAGAGACAAGCAACAGCAACAAGCGAACGTTTTCTGCCACTCTGGGTGAACACAGCACACGAAACGCAAACAGTGACAAAAGTTGAACATGTGGGCACATGTACGAGCAGTATAAGACCCCCCATTGAATGAGCAAAAGAAGCAAAGAAGACCATGACGGAAATGGCAGAACTTCTCCATTCATAGTCTGTGATGTATTTAATGGACACACAGACTTTCTCTTCTGTGGTAACTTCTTAATGTCTCTTTCTGAGATCATACATTATCAAGATGGGATGCATCTGTGCCATGTTTGATTTTTGTCTGAAAACTGATTTCCAATTCAAAACTGTCCTCTATACCGCTTTATACTTACTCTGCAGAACATATGCTATGACCTGAAATCTGATCATGATCATGCTTGCTGTCATCATGTATTTGTAATTTGTGTCTCAGGATTCTGCAGTTGATCCTATATAAAATGAACTCACTGAGGTTAATTTATTATACTATGAGGCATGAAAACATAAAGCATCTGAACTGACAAAAATGGTAAACCTACCATATCTTTGTCACAACAAGAGGTTAAATGTATCTCGAGCTGCTGAAGAGAATACTTAAATATCTCTTGTACATTTTATGCTTGACTGTTATGAAAAAAACAGACATTCAAGAACCACAATTCAGGGAAAATGTGGAATGGACAATGGTTTCTCTGGCTGTGTTTCTTTGCGCTTCTTAGTATTCCCCTTCCTTGTACCCTATACCTGCAGGCAGGATGTGGTTACGCACATGTCACCTTGTAGGTAATGGTGAGGTGATGTCTTGGCTGTGCTGTCGGACAGCCAACAGGTTAATGACATGATTCTGTCTTAGGTTGGAAGCTAAGCTGCCGACTTAGATTTTAGTTTCCTAGAACGTGTTGTGAATGTGACCTGATGCTTTGATAAGAGTGAACTGCTTGGTACCAGCAGTACAACTATTTCACCAGCGAATGTTTAACGCAGTAATACATTGGAAGGGCAGATTTGGGTAGGGCACATTAAATTTATAATAGATATTAAAGCACTTTTATTTTTGCTGAACCAGGATGAAGAAAAAGCACTTAAGTCATCAATACTATTTGATGTTGTGGTAGAGACTAAGAACATACTCATCAAGATCTTTGCCAAAAAGGAATAGAAGGAATATGTGATTATGCAAAAATCTTTTCTTCAAACAAACAAAATACTGCATACAAGACAAAAACACCTTTGTCACATAACTCACCAAATAATTTTATAAGTTTGTGTCAAATACTTTTATGTATAGCTTTGTAATTTTCGTTCTGTTTGGGAACCTTGCTCTGTTTTGTGAACAGAATAAGGTTTGGATCAAACACTTCCAGATGTTTTTTTTTTCCCCATCTGGATAAAAACTGTTTTATTCCAATCACAAGATATGCAACAAATTAAGATCTGTACCTTAACCTATTATCTTTCAATATTTTATATAACCCTTCTTACACTGCAAAAACACAAAAGTATTTCTGGTCTAGTTCCTAGAGGAGAAAAATAAAAGTTCTATGGGCATATTATTTCACTTATAACAAGACTTTGTAAGTGAAATAATCTTAAAGTCTTAAAACAGAGGTTCTAATTGTGAACACTGTGGTGGTTGAAATGTTTTCCTGTGATTTACGTCACTGCAATCAACAAATGCAGACATAATGTCAGAGAGAGACACAGTGTCGAGGAACGTAATTGTGAGTTTAATAATGAGCAGCACCAGGAACACGTGTCGACTTTTGGAGCGGAATGGCAGGGAATTTGCAGGCTTGCAAGCAGCATAGTTCTCTGAAGAACAGGCACGCAATGAAGAAGTGAGAAACGGTGCAGCTCTGGTCAACGTTCTGTTGGAACAATGGCTTTGTGCTGCCCGGTATAAAAATCCGTAACTACATAATATTAGTTTGACATGATGTGCATTTTTTTCTTTGTTTTAAATTTTCTTTGAAATAAAGTTAATGCATGGATATTGGTTTACAACTTTTGACTGCATTACCTAAATTAAAAAGGTTTTAAGGCATATGTTTAAAAAATAAAATTCTACAATATAGTTATTTTTACAAATGGCAAAACAATCAGCTAATTTGAAGTGTTTAATTATGTTTGGGCCAGCAAGGGATTTTCAGAAGACAAATTGAAATATCTGGGTCTATTTGAATCGATTAAAACCACAACCTCAAGGTTCTCTATTGCTGAGTGTCGTTGCTAACATCATAGGAGAGCTAACCACAACTCCTGCTCATGGCCCACCCACATTACCGCCCATATTTACGTCCATGATCATGAGGAACAGACCATAACGGAGATGCTGCAAACTGGGGTAGAACCGAACCAGACATTAACCAGTTAGAGTGAGACTTGCCCATGGAGAAGCAGTTGTTTGGCATAGATTATGTGGGAATTTTGTAGTTGTCAATTCCAATCCCTGGTTTGAAGAAATAAAATATACTGAAGTTTGTTGTTTTATTGTGACAAATTTCAAACAAGTTTAAGGGATGTGAATATTTTTGTACACTGCTCATCCATGTACACTGCTCATCCAAAGCAGAGATTAATATTTACATTGCTGTGCTTACATTATCTTACTGTAGATTTTGCCATATTTATCCATTTCCTTTTCTCTGCTTCAGAAGGCTTGTCTTCCACTGTCCTTTTGCATCTTTCAGCCAGTCAGTCCCATAATAATGGCAGCCGATTTGGACACTGAGCTTCTGTGACATTTTGTTGTGGTTGAAATAGGTTCCTCCTCACAATGCAGTGGCTAAAGCATAGTAGTTACTGAAGTACTGAACAGGCATTTAAAGGCTTGTCTGAACAATAGCCATTCTGAACACAAGTACTCCCTGCGTGGGTACTGATGGTGTTGTTTATTTCAATATGCTATTTTAACTTTTGTGATGTAATCTGTCAAAATGACAAAATTCTTTAACAAAATATCTGACAACTAATTTTTCTTAGGGACATATAAAGTTTTACTTTTTTGGGATTTAGTTGCTTATTAAGAACTTGTGAATTATTGGAATGGATAAATGAGTTTATCCATTTCACATACTGAAGATATGTGAAATATAATCTACCACTGTCCCCTGGTCGCAATATGTTTTGGTGTCAGATTACAACCTAGATTTTCTTTTCTGGATTTGACAGAAAATGATTTGACAAATCTATTGTTTTCACTCCAAACAGGAATTTATCAGTGCTAACAGTCACAATTGATCATGTCAGATTTTAGACAGGCCAACCAGCACTGGCTTTTAAATTAACTAAAACCTGGTCTGTCACATATGTATGTAATACACAGACTAAGGCCATGAACCATTTGATCTGATGAGTTGTGTCAATGTTCTACCATGGACAGTGTTTACTGGTTAGAGAAGTGAAAAATAAGTCACAGTATGTCTGGTTTAGAAAAGCAACAAATTTTTCTCTTCATTAGAATATTTTAGTATTCATATCTACTTACCTAAATCCTTTGTACTTCCCAACCTCTCCCTTTGGTTCCCCCAGGCCTTCTCCCCATCAACCTTTTGACTTGCCCTTTATATGCTTCTACCTCCCATAACTCTAAACTTGCAACACCTTACGTCTCTTTCCTTTTCTTTTCTCCTTCGCTCCCATTTCTATTTCCGTGAGCTGGTCGGTCGCTGGTATCCCAATGGGCCAGTGTGCAGTGTAGCCTAAATAGACCTGCTCTACATCAATAACCTTCATCATGTCTCCCTTCTACTCTCACATCTTTCACAGAGTTAGTTGCAATGTGAAGAAATGCTGGGAAAGTAGCACATCGAGCTGAAAAAGTAGCACATTGTTTTCATGTGACCTTGACTGCTGACTGATGTTAATCTGTGTTTAGTGAAATAAAGACTGCACTAAATTTAGATTGAATCTGAAGTATTCCTTTGTCATTTATCTAGCAAGTGATAAGAAGGGAATTGCTAATGCCCTGCATTGTGTGTTAGTAATGACAGTAATCATTGATCCCTAGAACACTTCTGTTAGTTTATAAATCACTGAATGGATACATTAAACCCCTGTTGTTGTTGTGTCTACCTTCCAAACCACTGTGGTCTTCTGTTTCTAGTCTGCTTTACGTTCCTGGAGCCAGAACCAAACATGGAGAAACGGCATTCAGCTTTTATCCAACACAAATCTGTAACAAACTTCCAGAAAACTACAAAACAGCTGAAACACTGAGTTCCTTTAATAAATTGAGGCATTAGAATTGCCTTTGATTAGTAGGAAGTTGAACATTTATCAGCGTATTTGATATGTATTTGTTTGATTTTGATAATGGCATTTGACAAAAATGTACTATTTTCTTGTTTTACATAGTGACTATTTAATGCTTTATGATATAAAGTACTTTGAATTGCCTTGCTGCTGAAATGTGCGATGCAAATAAACGTGGTGTGACTAGCATAATACTCAATACCTCTTTTTTAAAAAAACAGACTTTTTATGATTCCTGCAATAACGCTTCAGAAATCTTGTTTGGCAACACTTAATTTAACTCACCAGAGATGCTTTTACCCAGGGTTTTTAGGTTCCCTGGATATTGAGTTCCTTCTCCATACTGGACCATATGATTATGTTTAAATCTAGAGCATTATTATATTTTCTGCTGATTTTTGCTATGGTATTTTATAAGCTAATATGAATAAACCACTCTGACCAATTTTGTGCACACACCCTCAAATAAAACCAGTTAAATGGTACACTTAACTGTACCATTTATGTCTGTTTTAGTATTATGTTATATAGTTGTTAAATAAGCATGCAGAGTGCTTAGATGATGTAGAGAGATTCACAACAGACTTCAGAATGTAATGACAGAATTTTAAAGTTGCTACTGGGGGTATTTTGTGACACATGGATGGCACAGGCCCCATTTAGAGATGTTAGGATTCCTAGGCTACATTCACAACAGGCAAATACAACTCAAATATTTTGTTTTTCGTCCATATCTGACCTAAATCCGACTTTTTCATGAGAGTTTGAATGTCCTTATTCATTTTTTTTTTCCAACAAAAAAACCAACAAATGCCGTTTGTGCCAATTCCATGTGTCCTGCTAATTTGTATAGATATCCAATAGTTTTCAAAGAGTTTACAGTCTAAGTCGTGTTGCATTTTATCGGACTTTTATGTAATTGACATGGAACATGAATTATGATTCTGCATAATTATTTTTGTACACATTTTTTTTTCTGATGCTTTGAGACATTGACATGGATGAATTGGATTTTATCAACAGATGTCAAAACTTGATTTTTATAATAGGGATTTATGACCTAATTTCAAGAAGAGCAAAAACAAAAACAAAACTTGGGATAAGTGTGGCATTTGGTGATCATAAAAAGTCATCCTTTGCATCAAAGCAAAAATGACTTGAATAGGATCCTCTGTAAAGCTTGAGGAAAAACATATTAAAACAAGCATGAGGAGCAATATTTAATGATTCCATCTGGAGGCCAAATTAAAATGGTTTATCTAAAACTCCACTGTAAACTGAGCACCATTGAGCAAAGGTCTCTATAACTCAGAGGGCAAAGCTAATTACAAAGTTCATAACATAATTTTTTGCAAAGGATCTGTGACCATCAAGACTCTTTTTTTTAAATTTGAGGTTAGGTAACTCTAACTTGTGATACGTGCCACAGAGTTTTTGTACGTCACCATAACTAAATTTTCTGATGCATGGTTTTGCTAAACGAGGCCAGAGAAAGACAAACATTTAACCCTCTGATGTGTGACTGACTGACTATACAGTCTTCCGTGAGTGGATCTTTTTTGACCCGGGTTACAATCAATGTGTTTTTACGCTACTTTTGTCATTTTGATTCAAAATAATGTTTTGTATAATACTTTCTACTGTGTTTTATTTCACACAAGAATTATTTCATGTTTGAAATATTTTAATTTTTCACTTTTTTATACGTTTTTAGAACAATTTGATGAACATTTGTGACAATTTGCAGACCATTTTTAAAACAAAATGACAACAGCAATGTTACAACAGCAATGATGAAATGTCAATAATGGACAATGTCAACATCCATTATGTGTGTGTGGGTGTGTGTATGGGGGTGGGGGTGCAAAAGAGCCTGTTTCTTGAAACTAGCTAGCTAACGAAGCTAGCTAACCCTACTGTCTGTATTCTATTATGCTATATGTGTCACGAATGTGGGGGTGTGTATGTGTGTGCATTTATTTATCCATCCATCTTCTTCTGTTTATCCGGGGTCAGGTAATGGGGATAGCAGCCTAAGTAAGGAGGCCCAGACTTCTCTCTCCCCAGCCACTTGTTCCAGCTCCTCCTTGGGAATCCAAAGGCGTTCCCAGGCCAGCTGAGAAACATAGTCTCTGGGTCTTCCCTGGGGCCTCCTCTCGGTGGGTCATGCCCGGAACACCTCACCAGGGAGGCATCCAAACCGGTTGCCCGAGCCACCTCAACTGACTCCTCTCGACATGAAGGAGCAGTGGCTTTACTCTGAGTCCCTCCTGGATATCTGAGCTTCTCACCCTATCTCTAAGGGAGAGCCCAGACACCCTACGGGGAAAACTAATTTCGGCCACTTGTATCCGTGACCTTGTTCTTTCGGACATGACTCAAAGCTCATGACCATAGATGAGGGTAAGAACTTAGATCAACTGGTTAATCAAGAGCTTCGCTTTTTAACTTCGCTCTCTCTTCACCACGACAGACCGGTTCACTGCAGACGCTGCACCAATCCGCCTG
This sequence comes from Xiphophorus couchianus, assembly GCF_001444195.1. Lineage (NCBI taxonomy): Eukaryota > Metazoa > Chordata > Actinopteri > Cyprinodontiformes > Poeciliidae > Xiphophorus > Xiphophorus couchianus. The sequence goes on from NC_040247.1 coordinate 11,643,515, forward strand.
TAGATCTCCCGCTCCATTTTTCTCTCATTGGTGAACAAGATCCAGAGATACTTGAACTCCTCCAATTGGGGCAGGACATTCTCCCTGACCTGGAGAAGGCACTCTACCCTTTTCCAGCTCATTTATTTATGCATTTATTTATATAGCTATGATTTTTTTATTTATTTATTGAGATGATAAAAGAAAGGATCATCAGGTTTTGCATATCATTCAACACACTCTCTCGCTCTTGGTTTTCTTATCCAGGGTGTCAGACACACACAGAAACACACACACACAAATAATACACATGCACAATAAAGTATAGGCAGTAATGATAGTTAGTTGGTTAGATAACTAGTGTTGGCTAACTTTGAAGAAGGCTAATATGTTTATTCGTGACAATAATGCTGTCGCAGTACTCATGATTGACACACACATAGTCATTTGTGAGGCAAAAAAATTAAATAATTATTTGTAAAAGTTCTTGCTGTGTAAAATATTATTATTATTCAGGGGTAACACTTAGGACTCAGTGTGTATGGTTCAGAAATTTTTTTTTTCCTGACAGTCACAGTTGGTAAGAAACAAAGATTCCCATTAAATTCCATAGGAAATGAATGTGGGTCATTTTGGACCCACTCACGGAAGAATGGGGTAGTAATATAAAACATGATATGTCTTAAAATGTATAAAAGGTAAATAAAAAATTTTAATTGCATGATATCAGAAACATATTTTTGAGGAATACCTGGAATATGAAGTGATGAACATTTTTCATTACAAAGATATAGCAAAAAGATGACCTTACCGGGTCAAAAAGGACCCACTTATGCATCAGAGGGTTAAATTGGCTTTTTAAATGTATTAGAGAAATGGCTGATTTCTAAGTAAGATTTAGTTTCAGTTGTTGGTGAAGTGAGAGATGTTGGCCTCATCAACTTATTTTAACAAGGTCAGGTATATGTTAGTTCAGAATGTATCAATCAATGTCTGATTTACAAATGCTTCATAGCTTTCTGTGCGACTGATTCCTACGCCATGTGGTCGTGTTGTTTTTATCTTTATAAAACTTTATTTTCCCTGGCTTCATTTTTGCTATGGGATTAAAATGTTGTATTATTTTGGTCACGTTCTTGATAAAGATGCTAAGTCTGAAGTGTTACACAAAAGACAGTGATTGGGGTTTTACACTTGTTTTCAATTGGTTGTATTTTTCCAATGTCATTCCCATAGACTAGAAGCATGTGCAGGTCAGTTTGAGCATTTACAAATAAATTGGATATCAAAGAATAAAAAAGGGTTTTCTTGCAGAGTTGGATCAAAGGATGTTTAATAATTCAGAAGATTGGACATGCTTTCTGTTATTGTTTCCTTTTGTATTATCGTGCTAGTGCCGTGTTGCTGTGATGACACAGACTTCACTACACAGTGGTTGAATGGTGTTTTTTTTACTTCATGTTTTGCATCTGAATTATGTACACAGCTCAGAAAACTATTTGTCCCTTTCCTTTGCCACCTTCTGTCCTTCCTTTTTATCTTCACACTCCTCCTTCCTGTCAATGTTTCACACACATTTAGCTATTCTTTATTATATTCTGTTTTTTGTCCTTGTCCATTCTTATCCATTTTTATCCCACCTTTCTGTCTTTACCTCTTTTTATCCCCTCTCATCCATCCTCATCTATCCTTTCCCAATGATCATACTAATCGCGTCCTCCAGTTGTGGCACCTCACGCATGTTCCCCTCTGACGCAGTCTATTTAATCTCTGTCCCACAAGGGATCTCTCACATGGAACTGCAGTCTCCTTAATAAGGACAATTTCTCCCGCTCTTCAACTCCTCTGCTTCTCCTTTCCTCTTCTCTCCTCTCTGGTGTCTGCCCTTCCCTTTCCTTCTTTCCCCTTGTGACTCTGTAAAGGGGCTGGAGGAAGTCGAAAAAACCCTGTAGAGTGAAATAGGATGCAGTGAGAAAAGAAGAAAGAAATGGCTCTCAGAGGACAATTATAAATGATACACAGCCATTTTCCTCTGAGCCAAACCACAGTCGGCACAGAGTGTGCCTACACATATAAATACATCACACAGGTGATCTCTGCAGTGTAAAAGCAATGACCTTGAGGGAGATTTGTAGTATTTTGGCACAGCAGTCAACACTGCAATACAAAATGTATCAATGTAAGAAATGAGATGAGATGTCTTAAAGACCCTTTAAAGTCGAACTGAATTTCAATGTCTTCCAAAACTCCAAACATTATGTGGCAATATCACAATTTTGAGTTTATCATGATATCCCTAAATAAAATGTAGATTTTAAAGAACAAGAACAATTAATTTGCTCAGTTTTCCAAACATTTCACAAGCACAGCAGACAATTTATAAATACACAGCAAAGAAATTAAATACATTTTGTCCGAGTGTTTTGCCTATGTTAATTCAGAAGTAAATTATAACAACTAGTTTTAAAGTAATTTTTTATTCAATTACATGTAATTTTGACATGATTACTGTGTAAAATAGAATCACAGTTAGGATATGTGAAATTTACTTGCAAAAGTAGTGTTCAACATACTCTTATTCCCATCATCCAGTAGTATTTTATGGTGGGAATTAAATTGCAATTACCATCAGTGTGTAGGTGAGCACTACTCACTGTTAATTTAAGCTTTATTTCTGTAATTATAAAAATTAATGTGTGAAAGCCCAAGCTCTAGCTTAAGTCAAGAGAAACAAATATTTTGGTTTTTATGGGATTTTTTTAATTACATGGAACAAATAAGTCAAGGTTTTCTGAAATGTTTTATTTAATATGTTTCATCATATTAAACAATGCTCATTGCAAATATGGATGAGTTTTAGAAATATTTGATCAGTTAATACATTTATTACATACCAATAAAATAGCTTAATTGTTAGTACACAATATTGTGTTGTCAGTTGGTTTAAAAAAATCTTAAATAATTTTGATAAACACTTTGATGTGTAGAGGTTGTACTTGCACAGCATGAAGTTAAAATGCACGACACACCTAGCTGGGAGCTAGTTCTCGATAAATTAATAAACACATACTTGTGTTTTTGACAGACTATATTCATATGTCGGCTATAACGTCTGCAAAAAAACTCAAATTGTATTTGGTGACTAAATGTGGTAGGGCCAGCTGGATTGGCCCTTCACTTTTATTTCCTTGGAGCCAGTGATGTTGACATTCAACTTGTCATTTCAAGTGAGGAATGAAGTTCAGCTCTTTCATTCTCTGTTAAAGATTATTGACATGAAACCTTCGCTCACTCCATCTTTTTTTCTCCATCCTCTATGTAGTCATCGGAGAAGCGATGATGTTCTCCGATGCGGACTTCACTGACGACTAGGAGCCCTTGAACTCTGCTTTGTTTTGGTGCCACTTTAAAAAGACAGCCAGAAGACTGTGGGTTCTGCACTTTTTATATGCAACTTTCTGCATAAAGTTGGTTTCATTTAATGATAACTGAAAGGCCCGTGCCAAAGGGTTTAGGTATGAATTCATACATAAACACTGGATTAAAATAAAGTATTTAAGACTTTCTTTTGTAAATATTCCTTTTGCTCATTTCCCAGATGTGACTAAAAAAAACTTCTAATCCAGTTTGAACAAATTAACTTAATTTTTCAATGGTCTGATAATGGAAAAAGTTGAATGAAGCAGAGAATCACTTGCAACTGCGTATCTGTCCTTATCTGTTAGGTAGGTCACACTTAGCCTACTGAAGATTAAATAGATTCAAATATGAATCACATTGCTTGCAGTTTATTTGATATTTATTTTGTTGTGTATTCATTGTGATACATTTCAGTAAAATTTAAAACAGATTCCAGCAAGGTTTCACTTTAGTAAAAATTATCACTTTAATAGTGAATAAGTTACTTCATAGCTTATAGCAAATAGGATAAGTATATTTACAAATTACATTTGTTGTCTAAAGTCTAGTCAGTGGAATCAGTGGGTGCAAGAATATATTAATAAAGTTGTTGCTGACAGTTGACTATATTGTCATGCCTTATTTAACAGCGGCAAATATTTTTCCCCAAATGCTGAATACACCCAGTTAAAAAGAAATAATGACTTTCAGAATGTTTCCTCTGAGATGTGTTATGATGTGCAATAAATCTGGATTTCCATATAAGGGTTTGATGATTGTCTCTTGAGAGCTACATTGGGGGCTAGTTTAGCTGACAGTGATTAAGCATAGTGTTAGACAAAGACATTTATTACCCACAGATATCTATTAAGCATCATGTCTGGTCTAAATCAAGGCAGAATATGCAGACGGACATATTTTTAGGGACAGATGAGTATAAACAGTCACACTGCGATGTCGGCCATCAGTGAAGTCAGCTGCCCCATAGATCATTGACGGGGGTAAAGCCAGACTTCACTAGCCTGTACTTATAGTGCCTGGTCTCTGAATTACAACAGTCTGATTGTATAGTATTTGTGGCTGCACAGTTTATTACTGAATTTATTAAATATAACACAAATTGTTGAAATTACTTGTTGCCTAGATAGATTCCACTTTTTGCCATCCTCAATCTGATCTGAGACTGTGCAAAACAAAGGAATTAGAAATTAGTAGCATTGCTCACGTTTCAGCTGGATCTGCAGATTTGAGAGTAAAGACTATATTTTGTTCTTTTCTTACTCTGTTTTTTTTAACAAAACATTTTTTTTCCACTTGTGGTACAGAACAACCAAGATACAGTTTTATCCTAAACAAATCGTCACTATTTCTTAAACAGAAACTGTTACACCAGATGTGGTGCTCATTTGCTTAAGCATAGCAAATACTACTTTGAGTTTGTTGGGAAAAAAAAAAAATCAGTCAAAAGAACAATCAAGTATGCTTTGTGTTGTTTGTGTTGTGCCGTGACGATTGGCATAATGGCATCTAAAACTAAGCATTTTCATTCTTTCCTGGGAGAAAAGGGTTATTGCTACAGTGATAACCACACTTAGCCAAAGGCACAGAATCAAAGAGCAAAAATCAAAACCTGTCTGATGTACAAAAACACATAATTTTGACTTTTGTCATAATCTATTCTCTCAATTAAATACAGTTTGGAAATCCAGGCAGTCTTAAAAGGGTAATTTTCTGCATCACTCCTTTTCTAACACTTGCAGTTCATAAAAAGCCATTTTACTTTATAATAATTTCTTATACTGTCTGTTGGCATTAAATATCAGTTCAGTTTATGAAGGAAGAACTGTTTTGTTTGCTGTTAGTCAAAGCCCATTAGTCAAAAATATTTGGAAAGAAAAAAACAAAGTTCTACTTAAAAATTTATTCTCACTGCAAAAGTCCCTTGGTCAGCTTTTTTTTTTTTTTTTTTTTGACGTAACAACCTAAATTTCCTTTAGTTGGTTTGAGTCAAGGCAGAGATTCCAGAACACAGACCTGAGTTTGTTTGAAAACCGACTGAGACAACCTCAATAAGTTGTTCAGTTCTTATGTCAATTATCCCTCCTGAAAGTTGGCCTGAAGTCAAAGACCAACTAAATACAAGCTGTAAAACATGTTTTAAAAACAATGTGGTTGGCCGTGGGCAAGCTGACATCACGCTAAACTACAAAATCCCAAGGAGTGCATAGGTGAAAGAAAAGCAAGGTTTTCCAAAAATTTAATTTTTATATGCAATGGATTTATTGCCCAATCCATCAGATGGATGGATTGTACTCAGACAGACATGGCAGTCAGCTTGAGTTGAATCAAAACTCTCCTTAGTGATTGTCAGATCAAGAGAACCCATATTCTCTGATCTGATGAAACCAAATGTAACTCTTTGGTTTGAAATCCAAGTGTCATGTCTAAAAAAAGCATGCTCTGCTCATCACCTACTCTCAAGCTTGGTGGTGGCAGCATCATGCTGTGGACATTTATTTTATGACAGAAAGTGGGATGCTAGTCTTCATAGGAGGTAAGATGAAAGCAGCCTAACATGGAGAAAGTTTTGATGAATTCTTGCGTCAGAGTCCTCTGAACCTGAGACTATGTAAACAATTTGTGCTTCAGCATGACGGTAACCAGAGTTGTTTCAGGACAGTCTATGAATGTCCCTGAATTGCCCAGCTAGAGTTCAGACTTCAATCCAATTATTCCTGGAAAGACTCGAAATGAATCTGTACCAATGTTGCCGAACCAGCTTGACTGAGCTTAGATGAGCTGCAGAGAAAAGAAGTGAAAAACACCCAAAGGCAGATGTGCCTAATCTGAGTCTGGTGAAATTAGGATTTTTTTCTTTCTTTTTTTTTAGTTTGGAAAATGTATTACCCTGAGAATGTAATATAGTTCTGAGCCAATAGTAGTGAGAATATTTGCAATTTTCAATTGTCTATTAATTATCACCCAAGGATATATTATTATTGTTGTCATCCATTTTACTTTATTTTCTTTTTTTAGATTTCCTTTTGTTTTCCTTGTTCTGAGGACAAACAGAAACATTTTACTTTTACTACTTCTGCTACACTACTGGCCACACATATAAGGTGTGCATCTCAGAGTGTGTTGATTTCCCTTACCTGTCATGACTATTTCATTACTCTCTCTGGTAGTTTGAATTTTAATAGCTGTCCCTATTGTGTTGTGCTTATCTGAGCCCCTGGGCGAAACCAGAGACTGACACCCAGATGGGAGACCGCAGATAGACCACTGTCACTCTCCCTTTCAGCCTCTTGGCCTCGGATGCTCTCTCTTTTCACTCCCTGGGGGAAGGCTTGCTGATATGTGCCTGTGTTTGTATGAAATTTATTTGTGTGCAGACAGGGGCACCGCCAGGAATCTTGGGCCCCCTGACAAAAAATTAGATTGGGCCCCCCTGCGCATCTGCTGTTCACTTAGGAGAGGGCAGGTCAGGTTCAATGCCTGGAGACTTTTTCTACTCGGATTGAGAATTTAGCTGGATAACATGGATGAATAAATGAACGAAAGATAGTGATAATGGCTGGATGAAAACTAAGGAGTCCTTGAATAGCCTATGCTGACTACATGGTTGACCAGTCTGGAATTACAGGATGATGTTACTGACCCCATTACACTTTGTCTTTATCACCAAGCAGTCGTGTCCAAACAAACCCTGACTATCTTTTTTCTTTTCTTTACCACGCACAAACACACCTCTGGTGCCCTCAGACTGCCAGTAAACAGATGTCTCATTAAAGTTTTGTCCACATGTAGGGCAGTCAGTCTGGTAGAGTAACAGTGTTTGGAGCTCAGATGGTGAAAAAATGAAACAAATGACTATTAAAGTCAATAAGCAGGCAGTAAGAAGGATTTTATTACTCTTTGTATTTTGATCACAGAGGCTTGAGTAAAAACATTTACAGTTGATACTTGCAAATAAACACAAACTGTATAAAAAACACATCACCTTTTTTGTGTGATGGACATGAAATCAGGATAAACTGAACTTATTTTAGGTTAGTAAAGGTAACCAAAATGATTTCTGCTAAATACCTGAACAATTAACAGACTTTTTGTTCCCAAAGATTTTCTTTTTTTATACTTCCTTTAAACTATCAGGAGGAGCTGCAATGATGTTGTCATGCCCTTACATGATTCTCATTGGTTACTTCACAAAATCTGAGATATTTGGAAGCAACATCTCTCAAACTGCTTCCTTTCTTATATAATGGAAAATTTAAAAGAAATCACACAAGTTATCAGGAACACCCTTATGCACCTTTGTAAATCTTGGTATTTTGGTACAAAACGGGGTGTCATAAGGACACGGGTGTCTTTCTTGTATCCATTTTGGTGGTGACATGTAAGGGTCAACCTGGTAATAGATGAATAGAGGAAAAAGGGGGCACCTACAAGCCTGACAATACCATAATGCACAAAATAGATACCATCATAAAGAAAGGACATTATGGAAATATTAAAGTAACATCTTCAGACATCAGCCATAAAGTTTAATCCTTGGCACAGATGGGTCTTTCTAAAGGACAGTGACCCTAAACATAGCACAAAATTACAAAGTGACTTAAAGACAACAAGTTCAGTGTATTTAAATGGCCTTCACAAGCCCTGATTTCAGTCCTATAATTTTTGCAGGCAGATATGAAAATGTGTGTGTGAGCAAGGAGACCTGCTAACCTGAATAAGTCGCACCTGTTCTGTCTGGAGAAATGGGCCAAAATGGTAACAAACTGAGAAGCCTGTGGAAGTACGCCCATTATTGTTTAAATGGTTTAAATAACAATGTGTGATATTGTTAGATGGGAAACATCTGACTAATTGTAAATTAAATTTTCATAGACAAAATTTAATCTTATTAAAACATTTCCCCTGAGTCATACAGTTTAAGAGCAATTCTATTAAATACTAAAAAAAATTATGTAAACTTTGGATTTGAAGTAAGCATATTGTCCTTATTATTGTGATATTTTATGGACTGAACTAAGTTTGGTAATCCCGATTGATGGTAAATCAGATTAAACCTTTCATGTTTTAAATCAGAGAGTGCAGAAATCTTTTACATCCTTTTAAACAATGAATATTTAAACATCTTCTGACCTTAAACAAAGCCCTTAGATTTTCCCCAGTAAAGCAGATGTATAATGAATTTCTAAAAGGATCATAGGCACTGACATCTTCATGCTGTCTGAGTGATACGCAGTTTGTTTCAGTTTTTTCTTTCTCTGTGCTGCTCTTGAGATTTACTTGAAAGGGTTTCCTAAGAAGTGGAAATGATTTCTATCAGCAATCAAATTCCCAGACTTACACAGTGTAGAGTGAATTAATTACACATGTTGCTGTCTTACAAATAATTTGTAGAACTATGTAGTTTTGATCAGTTAATAACTTTAAAATTAATATGGAGTGAAATATTAATTTTCAGTTAGTTATCACACTATAGGTTTCCCCCAATCCTCCTATACCTGTTAATAAGTATATCTTGTAGAAATACATCTGTGTGTGTGTGTGTGTGTGTGTGTGTGTGTGTGTGTGAGAGAGAGAGTGAGATGGCCATATATTTTTTCTTTTCAGTCCACTCTACCATGTCTCACATGAGTCAGGCTCTTGGACCACAGTACCTGACAGCAAAGCTCACCCACTTGTGCAGCTGCCCCCACGGGCTCAAATACACACGCACAAACTCACATTATTTTCTGGATTGCAACATACATTTAATTTGGTTTTTGGAAGACAGATGAAGACTGTCCTTATTTGTGTTCTCTTGCAGAAAAAGCAAAGAAGGAAAGTTTTATTTAGTTGGTTCAGTATTTGGTTCAAATGTTCAAATGAAGCTGTTAATTGGTCTATTATTCCACATGTAAAAAGTCTTATAGGTCAGTTGGTGATTGTCAGAATGTGTGATTTTAGTTTTTAAGGTTCAGAACAGAGCATATTTATAGTGAAACTAACCCCCAAATCAACATTGTCTAAAGAAATTATTTAGGGTTCTATTTTTATGTTTCTGTGCAAATCTTGATATTTTCTGACCATTGGTGAAGGCATGGTGTTGAACGGATGACTGTGTCAGACTGCCTGTAGTACAGAGGAAGCAGGAGAGGCTAAAGCCAGCTCTTGCAGCTGAGCTGAAGAGTGTTGCCGCCATAAAAGTTTCCAACAACACAGAAAAAGAGTTGCTAGATTTATCACTAGTTGTTTTGAAAACCAGTCACTAGAGGAATCTGGAAAAATCAATAAATATAGCAACAAAGTAGATAAGTTGACAAAAGTACTTCTTTTGTCCTGATCATAGCCCCACTCAGCTCATCCACTCATCCCCACTCTCGTTTATGTCTCTTGGCTAAGCCTTCTCTTCTGAAATTTTTTTCTTAATTTGCCGGGGTCGGGGTTTAGTTTCCCAAGGGGTGTTAGTTACACTTTCACATCTGTTTGTCCTCTATTTAAAAAAATATTTTAAAAATTCTATAGCAAAACCCTAAGTGTTACCACCCACAGTACATTTATAATGTGACTCTGTGTCACAAACCACACTGTCACTTTGCTCTCCATTAACGTTCAAAAAGGACTGCCCTCTGGCAGAGAAATGATTTATTCATGTATGTTGTGTTCATATGAGTTCATGTGTCCAAGTGACTCAGTGACTCATCATGAAACTACTTGTTTGTTTCCATACAATATGGTATATTTGCTTGAATCTTTGGCCTCTGTGACTGTGACCACTCAATGCCCAGCGGTCAAATACCGCATGAGTTGGTGTGGTTACAACAACTGACATCAACTCGTCCCAAAGAGAAATGACCTTCTGCCACAGAGTGGAGGATTGTGCTGACGTTTATCCTTAATCATTAAAATAAAGCAAAAATTGGCAAGAAAATTCTTTACATAAATATCCATGCATAGTCCTCAAAAACAGAGAAATTTGTTCTCTTTCTTATACATTGCCAGAAGATAAGGTTGTCATTTTACTAGTATTCCTTTTTTGGGGGTTCTTGCAGGTTCTTCTTGACACACATTCTAAACAGAACTTTTTTCCTGTGTGGTCCCGAGTACAAATTTTATTGTGGGATTACTTCCCGAAAGTTCTGCACTGGAGTTCTTGAAAACTGCGAAAACTTATGGCAAGACACAAAACTTTGATCTTGTTCTTTCCACCTTCAGTAAAGGAACTATTGTCTCTTTTCTTGTGAACTATGTAGGGGTGGGCATTTATCATATTGTTTATTGTGTTAAACTTCTTATCATGACGAGACTTTTCATTGTCACAGTCAATAGTTTGACTATTTTCCTCCACTGTTTATTCGATTAAAGCATCAGTATTCATCTGAAAACACAGTTACAGTGTGCACTTTAGTGATCACATATTCAGACAATCACCAACTACAACACCACACATTGATGTGTAGGACGAAGGACCTTGTGGGCATTGTGGAGCACCAAGCAGGTACCCTCCATGATCTGGCTCTTTTGGGGTCCTGCTGCTGTTGTGGGCTGGTACCTGACCAATGTGCTGGGGGCTCTTTGTGGGGGGTTTTCCCTGCTTTGTGCTGTGCTGCCTTGTAGCCAGAGGTCCTGGGCCCCTGAAGGTACTGGGTCCTAAGTTTGACCTGCACAGTGGGAGATAGTGGTGTGGCTGCTCTTGGGTTGATACCTTGTCTGTCTGCCTGAGGCTGCTGTTACCTTTAGAGCCAGATTCACCTGTCACTTGTGGCTTTTGGGTTCTGAGTCTTGCAGGCTTTATACCATTCTCACTATTGTGCACCTCCAGGTGACAAACTGGCTCACATATACCCACACAAAGCAAACACTTATTTTTACACATACACTCATCCACCCAGGCCTACACACCCATGCACCGACTCACAAATAATCCAAGTGGGTGAAGGTCATACAAGCACATGTTTCTATTACATCAGTCTGGCCTGCTGGATCCATACTTGATATAGTAGTCAACCATGCAATTTGAATTATGTCTTGAAATATCCTAGCGCATCTAAACTAGCTTTTTTAAATGGGATGCCTGAAATTCAAAATACAGGAAATACAAAAAATACATTTAAAAATGCTAGACAGACAAGGCAAGAGTAAATATAAACCTTAATGATGTTACAGTGAAAAATGATAATTTTATAACAAATATTCATGAAGTAATCAAATCAGAAATAAAATTTTAATCCAAGGAACAGAGATTTTGACTGCCATTTTCTTGCAGGGAATATAAATGTGACCAGGAAATTAAGTAAAAACAACAAAAAAATATGGCTAGAGGAAGAAATAAAACAAGAATAAGCTGACTCAAGAACACAAATAGCCAGGATAAAATTCAATAAATTAATATAATAAGATCAAGACTAATGTAATGGCTTGTTGTAGAGTGCCTGAGCTGATCATTTTTATCTAACCAAGAGAATCAAACAGACCCTAAACTTGGCCAAAAAATAACAATAAAAAAAAAAACTAAGACCATTCCCAAATCTGAAAGATCAGAATTAGTTGAGACACGGAAGTGAGAATTTTTTTGGTGTATTTTGGAGTTAACAAGACATTTCAGAAATATTTATGAGCAGTTCCTAATTTGTATTTTTTTATTTATTTACTGAATTAAATATTTTGTATATTTTTCCTGATAATCGTGCTGATGATGGAAATTGAAATATCACCACATCACTTCAGTCTTTTCTGTGTTTTTCTGCATGTGCACATGTGCCCACACATTCCCTTTCACCAAAAATGGACACACAAAACCGGCACTTACTTACATATTCACACATTCTCCAAGGTTCAGAGTCGTGGGTATTTCTGTTCTCTGAGTGGGATGCGTAGTGTTTCCATGGAGATCTATTTTTAGCCCCTGACAAAAAAGGGCAACTGTTAAAATATGCCATCATATTCCCTCTGAATTAAAAAGATCCCATTTTGCCTCATGCAAGCATGAAGGCATAAAGTTTTGTCTGAAAATAGGATACTAGGGAGGCTGCCTTTGTCAAAGCAGATTTAGATAATACTCTGCTGGGTTTTCAAGAACAATTTTGTAGCTAGACAGAAATCTTACCAAAATGGGGGAGAATAAAGACCAATAAGTGTTGTGTAAGAAAATTATTTAAAGGATTTAAGTGTGCTCTTCTCCGTTACATGATGTTAGGCCATATTTTATGCAACACTGGAACAAAAAGTCAATAATGAACAAAATAATTATTGAAAAAAATAAATAATAAAAAGTATTTCAGAAATGCAATATTATGATGTAAATCTTTGAGGCATGTTTCAGACATCTTGTTTAAAATCTATACCAGACAGAATGAAGGCAGTTCTAAAAGTAACAGGGTACTATGTCCTACTATATGTTACATATTAGTCATGCATTTTAATCACCCCACGTATGTGTTTTGTAGTTACTGTTAGTAGCATTTAAGCATCTATAGTTGTATTTGTAGTTGTATTTTCTTTATTCTAACAGTTTTAGTGGACATCAGTAAAACATAATTTTTTTAATTAAGCATTACTGAACAATATTTCAGAGTCAAACATCACACAGTAGTAATTAAAGGAAAAGTAGAAAACTGAATTCAAAATCCAATTGCTTGTGGAATTTGATTTTCTTAAAATGTGCTTAAATCCACAAGCCTACAAGTGTACAGTACTCAAATATGGAGAAATGCATTGCTGATTGAAGAAAGTTACACAAGTATGGCACTTGTATTTTATTATTTATTGCTATTGTTTTAGAGCAAAAATGTTTTTTTCTTTGTTGTATGTAGTTTGAATATTGGTAAGGAACTCCAAACTGCAACACAGTGAAGCATAATATATGATGAATGATTACAACATAGATTGCTTTATAAAGCGACAGCATCAACTATGTATTTCAGTATATATGTATTTTAATTCAAAGTTACCCTTCAATTAAGGTTTAGTTAAATACTGATATTTCTATCACTCTTTACCACTAAAGAGTGAATGTTTGTGAATGTGGCAGAAAAGGAAAGAAATCTATCTAGAAGTTGTATTTGATGTCTTCTAGACAGAACTAAAAAATGGCAGGGGCTTTGAAAAAATGCACCCTAATATCTGTAATCATTATATGTGCCTGTGCACGGATATTCACAAATATTACTTGTCTGTCATCTATGCGTTTCTGTGCATGCACTGTGTATGCATGCACTATGTGTGTGTATCTGACCAATGGTAATTGGCAAATATAAGAGCTCAGATGTTATCATGTGATAGTGTAAGCAACCACAGGCATGCTGGCGCAGCTCTCTTACACACAAAACAGCTCAAGTAGCTAGTCACGACTCACAGACCCGGCCATACACGCACATGCAGTCACACAGAGATGTTTACATGTTATGTAAAGAAGGCTTCTGTGGAGTTCAATGGAAGAGCATGCCAGGTCGTCTCATAAAAATAATTACAAGTGAATAGCTAATGATCCTATTTATTGACTGATATATTTGTAACCAGCACAACATAGGATGAAATATCCTTCTTTCTGTCTACTGTGAGCCATGTTAACATTTCTTTCTTTAATGTTTCTGTTCTCTTTCAACATCCTTTTCCACGTTTGATTTACTGAAGCACCGGTTATTTTCTGCACCGGTCATTTTCTCACCTGTCGTATGCATTTAGATGTGAATGTTGTCAAGCAGCAGCGATGTTATCAGGTGCAATCCCGGGCCAATCCTGGGAGACCCTGTGACGCACTATGCATGACATAAGGCAGCCGTAACATGCATTGTTGTGTGGGAGAAAGAGAGAGAGAGAGCTCCTGTGAATACTTGCCATGCTTTTGTGTGGAGTCAGCAGCAAGACAATGATTTAGCACTGAAAAACAACATTAATTATGTTAGCTGCAGATAAGAGTCCAACTTGGTATTGCAACTTAATATAATATTCAGAGATTTCTTAAAATGTGATGTAAATATAGTTTGCAGTGATAGACTGTACAATATGTTTTAACCTTCAAGTCCTTCAATATTTTTTCTTGTACTCTGTAAGGCCAGAATGTCCAATTGTTAAATAAAATAGCTCTTATATCTGATTATTTCTTATGTGTTTTAATAACTAACTGAACAGAGTCGTGGGTCTTTCTGTCATCATTTGGTAATTTTGTCTCAACCAATATATCCTTTATGCCAGGACAAACTGTGTTTAGCCATATTTATGTTGTTACGTTAACATAGCACTGCTCAGTCATCTGCTCAAACCCCATCTGTCTTATTTGCTTACTGAACAATTTGAACACTTCAATGTTTTCATGAGGTGTTTGTAGGAGTTGACAGATGTAGTCATCTGCCCAAATATGAGTGAAACAATGTACACCATGTAACAATGTAACAATTGCATTGGCTTTAGAGTTTTAGAACCAAAATTGTTTTGATGTGGGTTCTAGTGCAATTATTGTGTTCACACACAGAAATGGACCACACCAAGCGGGACAATGCGCCAGAATTTATTTTAAACAAACTAAACAACCCAAGTGCAAAGACCATTTTCAAACTATAAATCCATCAAACTAATGGCATGAAGTGATGTGAATTGTTTTTTACAATTGACATATATTCAAGAAATCATTTGAATAGAAAAAAATTCAAAAGCAATACGCTATGCCCTTATCTAAAGGACTCTAGTGAACCATCAATTAGAGCCTTTATCCACAAATGGAGAAAATGTTCTACATTGTTCCACATTCTACATGTTCTACATTTTCTCCATTTCTCCATTTGTGGAGAAAATGTGGATATCATGCTATCACATGATAACATCTGAGCCAATGTGGAACAAATGGAGAAAATGTTCCACATTTTCTCCATTTGGAGTGTGAGTTCTACACTCCATACCAGGAGCGTAGAACTCATTTGCCTCAGTTAAGGCCGGAGTTCATTATTCAACAATATGAAAGATTGTATCTTGAGAAAAGTTCCCAGGCAAAAACTATTGATCAAACAGGACACAGCAGTCAGTCTTGTATTTGCCTAAAACCAGCTTTATTTTCTCTGTTGATTACTGTTGAGTTCTTTCTTGAATGCTGTTGCAGTGGACATTCGTTAGTCTGTTATTACTGGTTAAAGTTTGTTGGTAAAGATGTTCACCCTCTGGATTATTTTTCCAGTGTTAAATTTGCATCACAAATCTACTCCTTTTGCTCAAACTGCTTAGTAAAGTCATACAGCCAACACATGGAACCTTTTTCAGAACTATCACCAAATTCTTGCACTATAGTTTATTCAACCACAGTTGACTTTACAGGTTAAAGAAATGGAAACCATTACTGTACTGTATATAAAGACTGCACTTCAAGGTTTTATGATTAATGGCAACCAATTAAAGACATGCTCAACTAGTAACAAAGGACATTCAGAATGAGAATGTCAATTATGTGCACCAATAGATTACTATTATAAAATTACTCCAAATAACTGATAACTGTCCAGATTATGTTAAAGGTAGATACAATTTTTCATTAAAACAGTGTTTGATTATATTAACTTGTCCATAAATTCTCAACTGTAAAAACCAGTCACTGGTCCTGCCAAACTATACTTTTAAGTCAATGCTGAGCTCATATGAAAAGAAAATCCCTGAACTGCTTTCTAAACATAAATTGTGCCTTAAGCCAGCATGAAGCGCTTCACATTAACGTACTAAAGATATTTATGCACAATAGATCACAGTGTATGAGGAGGTGGATAAGGTCAAAGCATAAAGGCCCTTATCGCTTGAGCTGAATTATATAAGGAATGCAGAAATCCGTGGCCCACCATGACTCAATCTGGTAATTAGAGTTGGTGTGTTTGTGGCAGGGGAGGGGCTGGAAAGGGGTAAAAGAGTGCAAAAGAATAATGCCTGGAAATTAAAATCAAGAGAAATGATTGAGAGTACATTTGTCTGGGATCAACATGTTTACCAGCGACAGTGTCAGGAAATTAAATTACAGCTAAGCATTTAGATATTTATTATGTTTCTTTTTTCATTAAATGAATGTCCCCACCTATGCTCACAGCCATTGTGTTCCCTTTTCAGGTCTTGCAGGTGTTCAAACGGACCTGGACAAAAGAAGAGAACTATTTGGTAAAAACCTGATACCTCCAAAAAAGCCAAAAACATTTCTACAGCTGGTATGGGAAGCACTGCAGGATGTCACCCTCATCATCCTGGAGATCGCTGCTCTAATATCCCTGGGCCTCTCCTTCTACCACCCTCCCGGGCAGACCGGTGGAGATGGTGAGTTACCCAGCTGCTGTGGCATCTCCTCCTGTGAGGCTTGCTCCCAGTTGGTTTAAAATTAGAGAAACACACATCATTAGTTCTGATGCTCTCAGTGTTGCAGGGAATTTAACCGATGACTCACTACCAGTAATCATGACTGATACAGTCTCAACCACATTTGTGTAAACTCTCTTTTTAACAGGCGAGGCAGGTCCTAGTTTGTTTGTCACCTGCCTTAAGAGGTCAAGTGACTCATCAAGCACACATCTAATTTTTCTGCCCACAAGTGTGAGCATTTGTGCACATTATGACTGTATTAAATGCATGTTAGAAAGGTTAATGAAGTTTTGAGTGGAGAAATAACCTTGAGCTCCCAGGACCCATACATCAGCTCTGTGAGCCATGAAACAGGAAATGAAGACAGACAGTAAAGAGTTGCTGAGTCAGCTGCATCAGTCATCGCCTCTTTCGTTATCACAGTAATGGACTTCATTTCCCTGCCCAGGGGTTCAGTCATCATTTTAAGGGATTTACAAGCTTAGATGAAGCTGAAAATGCCAAAGAGAAGATATGTTATTACCTCAGCCTTTGTGGTAGGTCTTAAGTTCATGACAAACATTTCTGTTTATTGAATCACTAGTTTGATTAAGAACTTGTATGAAGACAGAACTGGATAAGCCATTTCTTCTTCCTGCTCCCTTTGGAAACACCTTGATTTACAGAATATTTTGCTGGAAATGTTCTATTACAAATGTTTTTCCATCTGTATTTGTTTTGTACACATTTTTTCAAATTATCTCAAGTAATTTGAATATTTTTGAGAGGATGCTGTTTAGTTTCTTTGTAATTGTGAGTATCAAGTAAAAGATGGAAAAATAGCATTTTTAAATCCCATAAAATACCTAAAAAAAGAAAACTGAAGTAAATATCTTGGTTTAGTATATTGGATTGTGTATTGGTTCACTGCTCCACAGAGAACTGCTGAAGACATCACATTTCTAATATTTCTACCTTTCTAAGTATTACATATAGTTATATTAGTAGAATAGAACACAAATGTTGTGACTTAACCAGGTACTTTCAATCGCTTAAAAGAAAACTAGATCTGTACCAATTAGTTTTTTAGTAACAATAATTATATTAACATTTTCTTTTTCAAAACTAAAGGATGCTGAACAAACTAAAACATCACAATAAACTAGCAAACCATCAACAAATTACATAAATTGGACTGATGCCAACAGGTTGCCAATCCATCACAAGGTAACACAAAAAGACACTGGACAATCATATCCTTAGTCTCCATCTAAATGGTTTCTTGCTTCTTTGTGTTTCTTTTGACCTATTTTTTTAAACTGTTCAAAATATTTAAAAAAGCTAATGTTGAGTGTTTAATTTTATTTGAAGGCATATAGAGCAGCATTAACCAGAAACGCTAATGTCCATTATGATCTACAGTATGCTAGCTTTTGATAACTGTATTCAGGACTGTGCATAAAGATCACACACTGTTCTGCTGACTATAGTGCAGTGATCAAGCTAGACAGAATGAACTCATCTAGTTTGAAGAAAAGAAAAAATATATATTCCAGCAGAGTCTTAAGGGATTTATTTTTTTGTTGTTTTTTGTTTGTTTCTTTTGGTCCAGAGAACAATGGCTCCTTGAGTATTACATGAACAAGCACAAAGAGTACTGGGAATAGGCCTTGTTTCATTCCCCTCGTCTACCAGTGTGCAGCCAGTAGAATGCAGAGCCTCATTTGAAGTAGGGCATATGAGGCAATGAGATGATGATTCTCATGGGGCTATTTAAGCCAGAGTTTGTTTTAATTCCATACTTGCCTATTGTGTAGCACAGTTCTTAAATGTAGGATTTGCACACTTTGACAGGTAACAGAAATAATCAATATAAACCCTTTCAGCTATAGTAACAATCTGAACAACCAGGTCAAATCCGATTGTTGATGAATGCCCAAGATGAATATGTTATTTATGTCTTGCTTCTTTTTTGTTTTTCAGCATGCGGTGCAGCAGCCGGTGGAGTGGAGGATGAGGGTGAGGCAGATGCAGGCTGGATCGAGGGTGCTGCCATCCTCTTGTCCGTAGTGTGTGTAGTTCTGGTGACAGCCTTCAACGACTGGTCGAAGGAGAAGCAGTTCCGTGGACTGCAGAGCCGCATCGAGCAGGAGCAGAAGTTTCAGGTGGTCCGTGGAAGCCAGGTCATACAACTGCCTGTTGCCGACATTGTAGTTGGGGACATTGCACAGATTAAATACGGTGAGATGGTCCTCAGCTTTAGCCATTTAACACCTTAAATATGTTT
This sequence comes from Xiphophorus couchianus, assembly GCF_001444195.1. Taxonomy (NCBI): domain Eukaryota; kingdom Metazoa; phylum Chordata; class Actinopteri; order Cyprinodontiformes; family Poeciliidae; genus Xiphophorus; species Xiphophorus couchianus. Next base: position 11,662,473 of record NC_040247.1, read on the forward strand.
GAAAATTATCTAATTTTCCCACCTGCTGCCTCTTGTTTTAAAAACTAAAATAGAGTTTATCTCATTTCTAGAACAGGATTAAAGCCATAAAGTGTTTTTCACGTTGACAGATTTACAGATTTAGTCTTGAGTTGAATAATGACTTAATAGCAGATAGATATATAGAGAAAGCAAAAATAATATTACTTCATCTCTAGTTCCATTGTATACAAACAATATTTAATACTTTAAAACATTTTTTGCTTTGCAGGTGATCTGCTTCCTGCTGATGGAGTGTTGATCCAGGGCAATGACTTAAAAATTGATGAGTCATCGCTGACTGGAGAATCCGATCACGTCAAGAAGTCCGCAGACAAGGACCCCATGTTGTTATCTGGTATGTTAGTAACTTTTACTAGATAGTATCAGGCAGAACATACACTACACTTGACAAATATTTATTCTGAAAAATGTACAATGGTTTTGTAATTTTCAGTCAGTAGGCCCGTGTAAATTTGCCACTCATCACAGGAGCCAAACATACACATAAAATAGATTGGGTTATAGACTAATCTAACACTGAGAAATTACACTCTAAAAAAATTAGACACATCTTGATCCTTTGAAAAGTGCCTCCTTACTTTGTTGGAGGGGTTTTTCAGCACCTCCATTTTTCCAGCTGTCAAAAAGAGTTTATTGAAGGGGAATTGGTCTATAAAGTGATGTCATATGAAGTCAGTTACTTCACTAAATCTAATAGACTGATCAAGAAACCTAGTCCTGTCAGGAAGACTGTCACGCCTTAATGAAAGGTAAAGGCCAAGCTGCTGTGAAATTAGTTTGTGGTTCAATATTACCTTCAAACAAAGCAAAAACAAATAACTAAATTTGATCTTTCCAGACTAAATCAAAAGATAAGGATTTTGTTTAAGCATTTTTTCTGTTTGTAGGAACCCTTTTTATATGTGCATCATAGATATATTGGAGGAATAATTATATGATCACCTGCAGACTTTCTTAGTTTCAAGAAAGTGAGCATTCACTAATATTTCATCTGTTTGCATGTCATTGAATGACATTTTTATTTTATTCCAAAAGCCAAACATTTATTAATACTTGGTGGAGAAATCTATATTATATTGGAATGATGATATCCAGTGTGAAATATGCCTGTATTCTTCTTTTATCTTTTTCCTCATCTCTTCTTTCATCACTGTGTAACCTTTAGCATTTTGAGCGATGCCTTTGTGTCTGGCATGAAGATCTGCTGCTGTGAGACTCTGCCAAACTGGCTCAGTACTATTTACATTAGAGTGTAAAATGCAAGCGTCTAACACTTGGAATATAGATGTACTTTGCGGTATGAATATTGGACATGCTGATATTTCTTGATGATATCGTCATTGTGCAGTACTATTGTAAAATGTTTCTAGTTGTTGCTCTCTAGGTTTATAAGAATTTTGGTCCTCTCCTCTGAAGGAATTGTGTTAGAATAATCCAAAGTTATTTTGGTTACCTCGCTATTGCTTGGCAGCTTAAAGCTCTATCTTTATCCAAAGTTATTTATGTAGAACAGAACTCTAAAAGCTGCCTAAGTTACCCAGAGACCTTGGTTTATTGTTCATTCTGGAGTTTTCATTTTGTTGCATTGATGTTGTGTTTTAGGTCAGTGTTATTTAAAAAGACATATGACTCGTCTTCAGTTTGCTTTCTGAGAGAAAATATTTTACATTCAATTATTTTCTAATCAGCTTAAATCATAATGTTTCCACCCCCATACTTTACTCTGTTGATGTTGGTCTGATGAAAACACTACTTTAAATCAATCACAGACCTGGACATGTGGCTCCTGCAGTGTTTTACCAGTGATGTACTTGGTGAGGTTTAGATCAACCTGTCTTTGTATGATTGACAAGCTCCTCTTGTATAGTTGATTTTAAGGTTTAAAATCTGATTTTAAACCATATAACAGATTTTTACAAGGAGCTCCATACTGTGGCAAATCATGGTCATTTTAGATTTTTCTATTGTCTTAAAAACTACCAAGAGGCGTCACTGTCTCACTAATCTTCTTGCTTAACCCAAAAGACCATTGCATTCTTGTGGTGATTTGTCTGTCTTGCTGCTAAGATCTCTTTACAGCTCTTTGCTCTTTCTCATGATGGTGCAGAGCCAGAAGTAGAAAAAGATACAATCAGTATTTTCTGGCTATGTTGTAAGCCTTATTTCACTCAAAGACATGCAATCAAATTTGTGTTTTTCATATTTTGATAAATAGTTATATTCTGGTTTATGTACGGCCTCTCTCCTTTTTAATTAAACTACTATAACATTTGGGACAGTTTTATTTATTTTCATGTGAAAGAACTGACAATTCATCAGATTATCAAATAATGATTTCCCTTTTTTAAATATTCAAGTATTTATTGGGTTTAAAATGATGCAAATTTTTTTCTAATGTGAAAGTTAATTTAAATCACCGTCAGGCCTGATCCATTAAGTTTCTTTATGGATTAGTAGGTAATTAATGTTTTTCTTTTTCTTTTTTTGTCCACCCTAAAATAAAAATCCATAGATTATGGTAGAAATATCATACAAAATATTGTTTTGTTATTCTTTACCTCTAACTTAGTATTATAATACTTCAAGCAGCCCTCACCATAATTTACGGATGTATGTTTCTTTTTACAGTTCATTAGCCTTAATTATCACTGTACAGAAGATGTGCAGCAGCATTGGTAACTTTCTCGTTGGTGCATAAGTATTCTAAATAATAAGAAAATTAGATAAATAATATGAAACCGAATATAACGGACAACAAAAATGTGGGCTGATCTGGTATCACGTTAAACCTTTTTTCTTTGGTTAATTAGCTGTGTGCCTTTTTGCTGGCTGCTTTAATTAGCCTCAGACTCACCCACATCAACTTCGTCTCACGAAGGTTAATGGATTTGTGTGTGTATGTACAGTGTGTGTAAAGGTGCCACCACTCCCCAGAAGCTAATGTAGTTTGCAGTCGACACATATCTGTATCTGGCACATTTCTTCACTCTTGCTTTGAAATATTTAATGTAGATTAGCTTCTTTAATAAGGAGATTTAACATTTTTCTGCTTCATATCTTTCTGTGAATTTAATATCTTTCTGCTTCACATAATTTAATAGTTTACTGTAACAGCACTGATTTAAATATTTGTAAAAAAACAAATCTCTAAAAGGTGTTTTTTTTATTTCCAAGAAGCTTTTAAAACACAATCACTTTGTAATGATGTCAAAAAGGCATATTTCAAAACCTTTAAATGTTCAATTATTGGTAGTGCTGAAAACTGTTAGATTTGGATTTAAACTATAGGACTTTTACTGATTTGAGTGTTTTCTTTATTTTTTTTTTTTGAAATTTTAAATATATCCTAACGCTTAAGGGATTCAAAGTTTAAGAACATACTGTGAATAAGTGTATCCTCCCTTAAATATTCCTGTTTTTATTTATGTTTTGTCAAACTTAAATGTTTTAGATCATTATACAAATTAGAATTTTGAACAAAACCCATTTTTTTCAGAAAAAAAACTATCCAAATCAACTTTGGCCTGTGTGGGAAAAATAATTCCCCTTAAACCTAATAACTGGTTGTTCCACCTTTAATCACAACAACTGCCATGAATCATTTGCAATAACTAGAAATTAGTTGTTATGCTGCTGGGATGAATTGCAGTCCCCTCTTTTTAGCATAATTATTTTTAACTCTGACATCAGAGGGTTTTTGAACGTAAATGCCCTGTTTAAGGTTAAGCAAAAGCATCTCATTCAGATTTAAGTAGGCCACTCCAAATTCTTCATTATCTTTCTTTTTTTTATTGCTGGAAATTCTCTTATAAGATTTTCTGCTAGAGACGAGTAATCATGATAACACCAGCTGTCTGTGTCCTGAAGCAATAAAGCAGCCGGAGACCATCACACTTCCACCACCCCATATTTCACTGTCTAATGTATATGATGTCCTTTAAAAAAAAAATTTAAAAAAAACTGCACTTTGCACCATGTTTACTTGTATTTGTACAACGACCAGAAGCAACAAACATGAGTTATTTCATACAAAATAATAGGAGTGTGTATTTATTGCTTTTCTTGCCCTTTAGCACTGTCCTTGTAATCCTTTCCAGACTAGTTGTTTATTTAATGTTTCAATCAAAGCATGATGTAATTTTTTCATCTGCTTTATATGAAGTAGGTTATATCTAAATGATTTCTTAAACCTACAACTCTGGAAGTAATTAGACCTGGATGTGGTTGGTGAGATAGAATGTAAATACACTTTACGATTTAACATCAACAATGCAATTACTTACAGCGCTTTATATCAGGTTAAGTTTAAAAATTTAAACATTTTTTAGAAAAAAACTTTCACTTTCTGTTTATTCAGGTTATCTTTGTTTAAAAATTGTGAGATGATTTAAAACGCTACAGTAAGACAAAAGTAAGAATAGAAGAAGGCTGTAAGGGAGCAAATATTTTCCACAGCACTGTAGATAATCACTGAAATATAGATGTATGTGTTATGTTTTTATTACCATGCTGTACTTCTTTCAGGGACCCATGTTATGGAGGGGTCAGGACGTATGGTGGTGACTGCAGTTGGTGTCAACTCACAGACTGGAATCATCTTTACCCTTCTTGGGGCTGGTGTTGAGGAAGAGGAGAAGAAAGAGAAGAAAGGTAAAATCATTATATTCCTAAATATTAATCATTCTGAGGCTTTGTTTGTGTTTTTAATTTATAACAGTGTTACTCTGCAGCATATCCTTCAAACCAGCTTTTGTCATTTCATTACCTTATGTATGGAAAATCTGTGTAGCCCATTGTGTTATATAAGTGTTTTTAAGTATATGATGCATTTTAAACACTAAGGTATAACCAGAGGTATTTCTGTGATACACTGCATTACAGTCAGATGAATGTGTACTCATGCTGTATGAGATGAGTATTGGTGGTACTGAGGCAGTAGCCAGGTTCTGTGGGTTCAGGTGCATCATTGTCCTTACTCTCTTATTGTTCCAAATTTTCCTCAAAGGAGAGGCAGTGGAGGATGGACATCAGAACACAGGTAGAGTATCACCTTTCTCTGACCCCTGGGAGTTGTACCTAGTTATTCTGACATGTAATTCCCTATAAATCCCACTGATTATTCACTCCTTTCCTGGAGCCAAGTGCCACTCCTCCAATTTAAAAAGAGATATTTTATAATCAAAACACTGCATCCTTTTAAATGCTAGCAGTTAACATATTTCATAGTGCATAATCCTTTGCTGCTATATAACAAGCTTTGCAATTGTCAAACTAACTAGCTCACATCGGTCCTCTTTGAACAGACTGTCAGACTCATTTCAGTGCTTTGTCAATGACATGAGTGTGACAGCCTTGCAGGTGTACAGAACATGTACCGGCAGCAGAAGCAGATTTAAACATTATCGCCTCTATTCTTGTTTGGCACAAGCCATTAAGACTGTCTGCTTTGAAGCTTTTTTGCTTTCTCAGACTAAATGAGTCAGTAAATTTAAAACCTAATATCTCTGGAGATTTTCTCAGATCTGAAAACAAACAAATTCTGTGTCTTTGTTTCACTTGAAGTTTCATTAAAATTAATTGGCAACATTTTATTTTAATTTAGACAGCCTCGTAGCTTTCATCCAGGAAATATTGTTTTAGATTGAAAGATCCCAGTAGTCTTAAAATTGTTTAATTAATTGTTACTTTTGATTATAAACAAACTCAGACCAAAAAATATTTTAGTTCAGCATTTTTCTGTCAACAGTGCATTGTTGACATAAGTAACAAAATGCGTTTAGAAAAGCACAGTTACAAATGAGTTACTGAATGTCCTCTATTCTTTTTTATTTATTTATTTTATTTTTTACCAGGATAAATTCTAGTTCATTCTTTATTGCCAAATAAAGCATTGTCTGTTAATTCGTTGGTTATGCTATTTTTCCTTGTTTTATTTACTTTACATTGAAGATTTTAATTTTTAATCTGGTTATTTGTTGGTTATGCAACAAATGGAATTATGATTTGTGATGCTTATTGACATTACATGAATAACATGGTTTGAAAAAGCTCATTTTATCTAAAACCTAAATAAATATGACTATGTAATCATGTAAACCTAATTGGACACATTCAGTATAATTATATTATTTACTACATAAATCAGTGTTAACCTTTACAGTTAATGTTGCGATATATATTTTTATCTTAGTGGATATAGTTTTCGACATATTTAGATCTCATGCTTCACGTCTGTTTACTGTTGTTACTGTTTAGATACCTAAAAATAATTCCTGTACAAGATCATAGCTGTTGGATAAAAATATTAAATAGTGCATTTACAAGTAAATGTTTATGCTTCACACTAATCACTAAGTCTGCATATTATGCTGAATCTCTGTATTCTGCTATAACCATGTTATTTCTGTTCACTGTCTTGTGTGTGCACATGGTGGGGCGTGTTTGTGGGGGCGTGTGTGTATCTTTGTGTTTTGGTTCATTCACGTTGAAATTTCATTGTTACTGGCTAGACTGCTCCCATCCCCCAAACCACCCCATTGCAACTATAGCCACGGATGGGGCTGCAGGCATTAATGCCCCTGGCACTGCCAGCCTAATTAATGGTAGGTTGACACAATGTCTGATCTCTGACCTCTCTCTGTTGTGACCTTTGACTTGCCCTCTGTCCTTCTTCATTCTCCGACTGCCTCCTATCATGGATGCCTACCTTCTGCTGATTTCTGCCCTTAGTTATTTGGGACCTTTTTGTGTCCATTCTGTCCATGCATGCTTGATTTAGTTGTAGAAATTAGTCTTGTGTTCTTGTTATTGTCCCCGTGTGCCTTCAGTTTCTATGTATGACACCGGTAAAAGATTGCCTCATCCATCACAAGTAATGAAAGCATTTTAGGCCTTTAATGCTGACAATTCATAATAAGACTGAGATACAAATAAATACATTAATTTAGATATTAGTATGACAAGGCAATAAGCAGTTTCAAAGTTCTTTGGTAGGGTCATCTCATTTAGTTTGGTGAACTTGGAGGTCATGTAGCATTGATCCTCTATTTTCACCAGGATAAGATGCAGAAGCATTATTGTCATTTAGTGTTGCATTGATGTTTCTCCTTTCTGGCTTCTTGGAGTGGTTCTAAAAGATGTTTATGGTAAAGATGGGAGGGGTGACCGTGTTCTGTCCTGGAATGAAATGCAACATTTTTTTTATTCTCAGCTTTATTGTTACTCTAGGAAGCTGGCTTAATGTGCAAGTTTTGACCATAATGGGCTCGCCATGGTATTCTAACCCTCAGTTCTAGTTGCATTATCTTCTTCGACATTTGCGTTGAAAGACATTGTAAAATAGATGTAGTTAGACCTCTGATTGTCTTCCTATAAAAACATGTAAACATTATAGACTAAAATTAGTTATCATATCTTTGCATCTTTGGTTTTTAATTTAACTGTAATTAAATTCCCTTGTATCGAGTAGACTCCAAAGGCATAATAAACTCGTGTCCCCAAACGTAGCTTCTGAAATGCCCCCAGTTGTTGTTGCATAACTTCATCATGTGGGAGGCTTTTACTTCAGGCTCTTTTTCTCTCTTTGTGTTCACATCTCCAGTTTGCCTACCACTGAATGTGATTTGCATGTGTTTTCTGAACCTTCCTTTGCATGCTGTCTGCTGTTTGTATATGGTGTACTTATGTTTGTGCTGTACATTCCCTCACCGTCTTCAGTGCAATGCTCTTTCTGCTGGTTGTCATAAACATCATGTAATATATACTTTGACTCATATGGTTTATAATGTTTAAAACTATTTATATTAAAACTCAGGTTTTTTTTACTATTCCATTTTGCTGCTTTTAATATGCAAGTACATTTCAATAAAAAAGAATATCCCACAAAATAGTATTATTTTAGTAATTCAATTAAAAAAGTGAAACACTTATTCTATAGATCCATTACTCACAGAGTAATATAATTTTAGTATTTTGTCTATTAATTTAAATGAATGTGACTTGGAGCTGATTAAACCCCAAAGTTTAGGTTCTTATAGAATTATAATATTGCATAAAAAAGATATTTTAAAACACAAATGTACTATTATGACCCATCACTTGATTTGGCAGTGATCCAAAATCAGGGTAATACTATGTTAGCTTGTTGCTAAAGAAGATGGATGTTTACAAATTTTTAATAACTTTCTGATATTTAATCAGATTTCTGCTTTTACATCAGTTATGATTCTGGAATTATTTTTATTTGCTGAAAGCCAAAATTAGAGGGTTTTTTTAATTAACTTTTTTCAAATTTCGGAAATTTACAAGAGTTCTTTCCCTCTAAACAACTTGCCAATCCCCAGATGAGGGTTCTCTGTATTTGTAAACAAGTTGTAGTTTGTAATTGCCCTGTTGCTGTGTTCATTTGTGACTCTGGTAAAGACACAGACTGTGTTGAAACATTAGTCTCCATGCAGCACAATGAAACTGATAACTGATCGGTGAACTCTAGCCTTTTCTGCTTTATGTAAGTTTATATATTTCAGCCGTAAAGCACCTGATTGAGCCACTCTTTGCTGGAAGATGTGTTGTGCTTCAAAAGTTTTTCCTAATAGCTTAATTCACAGCATTTGAGGAACACCTGTAGATGTATGTGAAGGTGTCATCTCAAACACATTGGCTCATTGTGTGACATGGTGGAAGAATACAAAAGGAGATAATTTGCTTAAGGACATGATTCTGACTGTTAAGTACAGTGTATGGCAGCATCAGTTGGTGTAGTTGTTCAGAAAAGAGAATTATATGAAAATATTGGCACATCTCCTCAAGACATCAGTCAAGAAATTAATACTTGCCTGCAAATAGGTCTTCCTAAAGGACAATGACCCAAAACATACACATAAATTGTTAAAAAGGAGGATAAGGACAAAACGTAATTGTATTAGAGTTGCATAGAAAGTTAGTGTGAAAAGGTTTATGAATTATAAAGGGGCTTGTAAACATCATTCTGTTACACTGGTTCTAGAGGAATGGGTCAAAATTTCAGCAACTACTGCAAAAAGCACATGCCAAGCAAATGTTTAAGCAAAATACTAAGAAAATGTATTTAGACATCTGACTCTGGAAAGAGTTAAAAAAAATCTATCTCATTGGAAAAAGATTTATAATAAAACTGACAGGAAAAACAGGAATAATTTAATCTGGTGTGATGTTAAGAAAATAATTTGATATGTATTCTTATAGTGTATCTGAATATCTGGTTTTAACATAATGAGTTTCACGTTTTTATTTGAATTACCAAGATAAAAATAAATTCAATAGTATTCTAACAATATTCTAGTATTTTTTCCCAAAGTAGACAAATTGACCCTTTGAGTAGCCAAAGAAACTTTTGTTCTTAATTCATTTCTAATGTATTGATAGATAATACAGCTCTTACTGAATAAATATATATTTTTTCTTACTGACCTACTTCTGAGAGACTGTAACAAACTGTTAAATAGCATCACTTATGTATCACAAGCTTTTTTATGTGACTGTCACAAAGATGTTATTAAAAGTCATTATCCTGTCTCACTGTTTCATCTCTGTGGTGACGGTTTGTTGACCTGTCTGTCTTGGTTATTTTTGTTGTTGTTGTCCTATATGTCTTCATCATAGGTAAAATGCAAGATGGCAATATGGAGAGCAACCAGATTAAAGGTAACTAAATCATATGTTTAACCCTCTCCTTCTTCCTTCTACTTCTTTCCACTCATCTGTTGTCCTCGTTTATGGTGTGTGGTGTAAGCCCTGGGTCAAAGCAGGTGGAAATCTCTGCATTTCTGCGTTCATTTTCATATACGTTCTTCTTAGAAATAGATTTAGGCAGTTCTAATTCAGTATATAACCTGAAGAGATTGGAGTCTATCACTGATTGTGCCCAGTTTTAGACTCTGAGATGAGATCAGAAACATTATTTGACCAAGGTTTATTACCCACAATCACTTTAGGTTACAAAATACCCTTCTTTTAACTCCCTCATTACCTGTCACTGATGTGTTGTCTGTGGTCTAATGTTCCCTCGTTCTCATTTTGTTGTCGGCTTGTCTTGTTCTTTCTGGTAGAATAGCAGCCTGTCGCCTTGCAATCCTGTGTCAAGTTCACTCAAACTACTTTATTTTACCCCGAAAACATAAAAAAAAACTTTCAGTTGGCATTGATTTTGGAATAAATACTCTTTTAACTGCTTTATATCTGTTCATGTATAATTTGATATAGTTTGGTTTGGCATTAAAGAAAATTATCCTCCATTTTTGTTGTAATAGGATTAGATTTTTTTCCTTTTAATGTAAGATGAAATTAAAAATACGTCATAATTTCCCTGAAAGAGAAAATCTCATTATTTTAAATCCTGTAACCAGATGTACACACATTGATTTTGGGTTTTTTGTGTGCAATCCTTTGGATATAGATTTAAAACTAGTTACTTGCACTGTGTAGACGCACATTTCTTTTCACTGTCTGTCTGAATCAGATTAAACCTTTCCTGTTTTAGGTCAGCCAGGATTAGTATTTGCTTAATGCCAGAATGAGATTTTTTTTACTTGTTTTCTTCTTCATTGAAAGTTGTTGTTGCCTAAAATTATTATGCCATTCAAACAATTCTGAAGGCCTACATGATGATGATGTGGCTTTGTAAGGTTCTTTTGTAGAAGCACACTTGTGCATGTACTGTAATTCTCGGACTATAAGCTGCACTATTTCACACACTTTGAACACTGCAATGCGGCAAAATTATTTTCAGGTATGCTCAAAAGTCCAGAAATTATGGTAAAAAAGCAGCATTTCAAATGCACCGCTTCCTGGTGTGATATCATGAAAAAGTAATAATAAATCAGTCCGGTTTATAATTGGGTGAAATTTTCATATACCTGAAGGTATTTCATCTATTTAAAAAAGATATTTCATCTATTAAATAGTATTATACAAGAACAAACTTAATGACGATGTCTAGCCATCATACTGTGCAGGAAGGACACTAGTTCTGTAGCTCAGAGATGAACTTGTTTTGGTGCATAAACTCTAGTACAAAAAAGACTTAAAAGACTTACTTTGTTCTAGATACTGGCTGAAGCTAGTAAGTGCTGTTATTATACCCAGAAAATATGTCCTAACCTGTACTGACACAAGCTGAAATGCTGCACAGTGAAGTTGAAGCAGTTGTTCTGAAAGTAACATAAAAAAAATTACAGTTTGGAAATGCACTCAAATACAAATATCTTTTTTTCTTTAAGAAACATGTCCTGTGGTTTTATAGAAGTAAAGCTAAACTGTATGGGCATACATTGGTTCCCAACCCTGGTCCTCAGCCCCCCCATTCCTACGCGTTTGTGTCTCTTTTCTAGCACACCGGATTCAAATGATGACCTAGCCAGCGAGTCCTGCTGGAGCCTCTTATTCACCCAGTTACTTAAGTCAGGTGTGTGACATAGGAGACACCTAAAACATGCAGGGGGCTTGAGTCCCACGGTTAGGAACCACTACCCTAAGCATAAAGCCTCATTAGTTAAAAATTGGTTTAAAACCAATATAGTACATGTTTTTTCTAAAACAAAAAAAAATCTGTCTTCTCCAGTAGCCATAAAATTTTGAGAATTTTTACCTAAAAGGGGAAAAGTTTAGTCTGATTTAACATCATACAGTGTGGAGAAAATGTGGTGTATCCTTTTACATAGTCTCTGTGCATATCTGGTTTCAATTATACAGCATCTTTAAAAAGTACTACTCCAGCAGTACTAGTAACTTCAGTATGTTCAACCTGTAAGTACAAGCGTGTTATAGTACATTCTTATAGGTTTAGGCAATCTCTCATTTGCCTACTCAAAGTTAGATAAAGAGAATCACGTATGCAGAAAAATAAAATGCACAACTACTGACTGAGGCAAATGTGCCACATTAAATTTGTGTTTTTATGACCATCAATGCATGCCTCATTGTGGTAGAAGAATTAAGCTGTAATGATTCTTGGTAATAGATTGCATTAACAGAGAAGGAGAGGATGTGTGTGTCGGAGGGAAATGGAGATGAAAACAGGGTAACGGCAGAATTCTGTTACTTCGTCTCCACCTTCTTTTACTATCAGCAATATTTTTTTGTCATTCATAATTTCTTTTTCACAGAGCACCTCATCCTTGCCACACCATTAAATATTTTATATGGCTTAAGGTTGATAGAAAATCAATTGCTTCTTAGCTGACAGCAGAGACAATATATTCTGCTTGTAATGTACAGTCATATTCAGTAAATCATATTCAGTCATATTCAGTAAATTAGAATAGCAATTCTATTTTTAGATTTTAAGATGAGGCTCATTTGTACCATTTTGAAAATAACTTTTAAACAGGTATGAAACATACGTATGTTTCACTAAGCTCATATTTCTGTTTTTAAAAATAGTTTTTTTTTGGTCTGATGTAAAATTCCAATTTTAAATGTAATGTTTTTATTACCTGTAAGTGGAAAATCATCAAAGCTAACTAATAAATGCTTTTAAACATCCGTCTGTGTGTAGTTAATCTATATGAGGTTTCACCTGGTGATAAAGCTCCTAAAGTAAATTGACTTTTCGGTATTATTCTAATTTGTTGAATGGGGTCTGTACATGTATCATCATGTGTTTCAGAATATGGTTTTTGATGCCAAAATGATCTGGATATTTTTTGTATGGCTATTGGTTTCCAGCATATTCCCTTTGTTAAAAAGCTTCAATTTATTAAAGCAGGTGATGATATTCCTATAATGACGTTATACAATTTGAAAAGAGAATCTTTTAAACATCTCTACCAACAAATGCAATTCTGAACATAGGTCAGTGATAATATTGCTGTGGAAAAGGATTTCATTTCTGTAGATTTAATGACCTGATGTGTAAAAGCCATTGTTATATTCAGACATGTGTATCTCGTGGTTAAAGATCTAAGGCAAATACATATTTTTTGTATGATTTTGAAGTGGTTTCCAAAAGTATTAATTTTTCTTGAACCTTTTCAAATCAAAATCTGCTTTATTGGCCAGGATTGTGTGCACAAACAAGCAATTTGACTTTGGTATTCAATTCATATGGTTACGACATGCAGAGTAAGAGTATACAGTATATATATGAAAAGAGCAGTATGTACAGGCATTTTGATATAGAAAGTTTAAAAAAGGCAGTTTGTCATAGTACAATATGCTTACAACGGGAAAGCTGACTACTGTGGTTGCAAGGTATTTAGTGTGTTCAGAAAGTCAACCTGGGGACATAAACTGTCTCCTTGATTGCTGGTTCTCCGTGGCACTGACCTGAAGGTAAAAGTTTAAATAGTTTGTGCCTGAGATATGTGGGGTCTGCAGAGCTGTCAGCTGCCCTTTTCCTGACCATAGACCTGTGTATGTCCTGGATGGAGGATAGGTCAGTCCTGGTGATCCTCTCTGCAGACATAATTGTTGGTTGCAATCTGGACCTTCCTGTTCTGTGGATGAGACAAACCATACGGTGGTGATTGTGCACAGGACAAACTGCATATTAGCAGTGTAGAAGATGACCATGTGAATTTTGTCAAGTTACAATAATGTATCAGTATCGTACATGTGTGATAGATCAATACAAAGAAGTGCATTTGTTCTTTGAAGGTTTTCAGAAGGTCTCATTTTCTAACGTTGTTAGAAAATATTGGTGAACAAACAGCATTACAAACACCAAGGAATGTGTGGAGATGTTTAAAGCCTGTTAAGTTTATGAAAATCCAAAGCTTTGGACATCTCACAGATCACCATTTAGTCCATTATCTAAAAAGACAAAATAGAAGACAGCTGCAAAACTAATAAGGTATTCCTATCCAACTAAACAGACATCCTGGGAAAGGATGGCATTAATTAAAGTAGCAGCCAAGAGCCCTATGGAGAAGCTGTAAAGATCCACATCTCAGGTAGAAGAATCTCTTGACAGAATTACAGCCATAAACTACAACAATCTGTCCTGAAGAAAGTGGTAAGAAGAAAGCCTGTTTGCTGGATGCCACAAGTCAGCAAAGACATGGAAGAAGGTGCTAAACTAAAGACCAGTTTAGGCCTGATGCAATATGCTTTGCACAGTAAAAAAGTACAAGTAAAACTGCCTGTCACCCATCACACAATGTCTATGGTATAAAAGCAGTGGGGATGCTTTCTTCTGAAAGGACTGGTGTAGGAGCCATTTATACATTTTTGGAGCTTAATGTAAAATGTCATTTTGTGTTTATGTGAGTTAAATTATTTACTCTGTTATTTGAAAAAGATAAGTGTCTGTAATTGTATTGTGTTTGAGCTTATGACATGGTGCCTTTTGATTGGTTAGTGGCTAATTAGTTTAGGCACTTACAACTGGAAAAGTAGGGGTGGAGGTCCAAGCTAAATGTACAACCAGAACTACAATGGAATTGTTTATATCAGAGCATAATAGTGTGTTAAAATGACCCAGTTTAAGTCTAGACCTGTGGTAGGACTTGAAAACTCCTGTTCATATTCATAGGCACTCTCCATTCAGTTTGAGCTCAAACTAGTCTGTAAAGAAGAAAAGGCAAAACATTTAGCCATTGCACAGCTAGGTAAGTTGGAATTGCACCGAAATGTAGATGTAAATACTATAAACTCGTGGTTGAATTCAATTGCACTCCGCACATTTGAGAGGTTTATTTGTAATGTTGACAATCATGTTTAAGTATTTTTCCACTTCTCAGTTATGCACTACATTATGTTGGACTTTTACATAAATGAGATGGATGACTAAAAAACCCTGAAGTGTGTGGGGGTAATGTTAGAAAATCTGATAAAGTCCTGAGGGCATGAATAGTTTTAGTAGTAATCCTTTCCTTAAATAAAAATAAATAAATAAAATGACTTGCAGAAATGTACACAGCAAGAAGAAAACATAAGTAAAGACAAGTTACTGTATGTTACAATTAAAACCATGATCATATTTGTTTTTTTTGTTTTTTTCTTTCTGAGTGTATTCCTGTTTAACTTATTATTTTTTGGGTTAATTGGCATTTCTGTGTAAAACACATCTTTCTGTGCATATTATTAATTATGTAAAATATGTTCTTTTAAATGATCCTCCTTCACTATTTAACAAGTCTCTAGATGCTGGGTGGATTTCACACTCCTTTCTGGGACT
Organism: Xiphophorus couchianus; assembly: GCF_001444195.1. NCBI lineage: Eukaryota > Metazoa > Chordata > Actinopteri > Cyprinodontiformes > Poeciliidae > Xiphophorus > Xiphophorus couchianus. The sequence goes on from NC_040247.1 coordinate 11,677,669, forward strand.
ATTCTATTCTTTGATGGTTTGAATTACAAATTTCATGTCAGTACTGACTGTTCCAGAGAAAGTATCACACTTAAGTGTAAATCCTTCTAATCGTGTCATTTTTCTTCATTCAGTCACTAACAATGGATTTCTTTTTATTATTTTTTTTACGCTGTTTACAGTGAAGAAGCCGGATGGAGCAGCTGCCATGGAAATGCAACCTCTGAAGAGTGCTGAAGGCGGGGAGGCCGATGAGAAGGAGCGGAAAAAGGTGTCAGCTCCAAAGAAAGAGAAGTCTGTGCTCCAGGGGAAGCTGACCAAACTAGCTGTCCAGATCGGCAAAGCAGGTACAGCAAATTGCACCCAGACATATCCATCAGTCATTCAGGCAGAAAATCAGTCACAACAAGGTGCAGAACCATCATCCTGTCTGTCAAGCAAATATGTTGTACAAAATGGGTGTAGTTTGCAGTTGCTTGAAATAATTAAGGCTTTGCAGAAGAAGACTAAAGTGTCTACATTATTGAACTCTGAAAGCCTATTTGTTACTTTTTTGAGAGAGCTGCCCTTAAGGAACTTAATTTTGAACAGTGACTGTGACTGTTTTAGATCTAATTTTCTTTCTTTTATTCTCATCTGTTGTTTTTTGTGTAATTTAACAGTGATGTGGAGATGTTGATGTGAAGTAAAAGTTTACAACTGCAAGTATTCCTAATGTATCTGACTTGGTGTCGTCTTTGAAGCAGCAATGCAGTAGGATTATAGCTGAACAATGTCCCAAAAAATGTCATGATTTATTTAATTTTTTTAGAGAGTTCCTTAAAGTAGGACTTGCTTTTAGAATATCTTGTGATATTAGTGTTTCCCTGACTGATAGAATGGGGACATGGTGTCAGCACAATGAAATACCATGAATGGATTAGCATAGAAATTATGCTTTTGCCTCATACAGGGTCTCTACTGAATATAAGGACATAACAGCCTTACCTCACCATATTTAAGTTATTTTAACCTTTTGTTTTTTGACCAGAAAATAACATAAAACAAAAAGAAAACTTCAGAATACTGCAAAGATTTTTGTAAAGATCGACAAAGAGCGATTGAGAGGGTGTTGCTGTTGTCTGGGCACATGAGGACGTTTTAGCCACAAAGCCAGTGAGTCTGAGCTGACTGAGCAGCCGATTAAGCAGCTGCCTCTTGATTATTGGTCTTCTGCCATTTACTGTAATTTTTGCTGTCATGTGAGATGAGATGAGCATTTTGTTGATATTTAGTTGAGAAGTACTTTTCTTCTCTGATATCTTTATATTTAGAGACTTTTTTATTTTTTAGTCCACTGTATTATTGCCACATGTTAAAGTAAATAAACAACATAGTTCAGTCGTCTGGGTCAACAATGTATTTAAAGTAGGATCTTAAACTGTTTTCTTTCTAATTACAAATACAGGAGTAGACTGAGAATGATTATTGTCCGTCAGCGTTTCTTTGGACTGAATGAAGTGATAGTAAAGAATTCACTCATGTACATGGCCGATAGCTGGCGCAGCACTGCTTTTCTTCTGGCTCTGTGTCAACTTGCCCCTCTCCTCGTGCCTAATGTTCATTTGGAGGATAACATAGTGGATTATTAACATCTGCTGGTGTGCTCACTGGTCATTTACAGCTTACCTTGCATTAGTGGAGCATCGCCAAGCTAAAACCACGATTGTCACAGGAGGTGGAGGAATGTATCAACATTAGGAGAGGGGACATATTCTCGTTGGTTCATGTATATTTACACTACTCTTTCAAGTTTTGACAAACAACTTGGTAGCACAACATTTTAGCATGTTTCTGCAATTGAAACCCTTTTGTACACCTTTGTGTTAGGAAAACAGATCTTACCCTCCTGGAACATAATTGTCCGTATATGGTCACATTGATGGTTTTAGGCTGGTTTGCTTCCTCATGGGCCTGGGCAACATAATTGATAGAAACATGAATGTCCAACCATCAGGTCGTGACCTTCAGTTCAATCACAGCTGGTTATGCAGCAGGTAATAAACACCTGCAAGTCCACTTGTAAATGGCTAACAAATGAAGGTTCTGGAGTGGCCTACTCAAAATTCAGACTTCAGTAGAAATAAGATGACATGACCTGACCTTAAACTGACTGTTCATGTTTGAAAACATTCCACTGTTGCTGAATTAAAACAACTGTGCAAAGTCTTTCACATCACTGAGTGTGATGTGAAAGACTGAATGTCAATTTGTGCAAACATTCTAAGGTTGTTGTTGCCACCAAATGTTGCACAACTCAGTTTTTATTTTTTAGATGGCAATTACTTTTTCCACATAGGGCCAGTCTTGTTTAGATATCTTTTTCCCTCTCATTTTATTTTTCCTAGAGTCGTATTTTTCTGGTATTGAAATTGTTTACAATGGTTTTACGTGTTGAAACAAAACAAAGCATAAGGAAATTGATAAGGGGACAAATACTTTGAATACTTTATTACTACAGTTACCACACACCAACAGTGGGACACAGTGTTGTGGTTTGAGCTGCAGAATTATATAAGTCCATGGCTGATTATTTTCTCATCAAAACAGGCTGCAGGGATCTCTTATATTAAAACCAGTGAGAAGATCTAGATTTACTGAAATTACCAAAGTTCTCCTCATTAATTGGTCATTGTAATAGAAAGGATGTAAAAATCTGATGGCACCCAGATGGGATTGTACACTGTATGGTTGTAATTTGGTGCATGTCCAGACCAGCAATAAGAAAGTGGTTCCTTTTTAAATAGTTTACCATAAATGATTGGCACAAATGAGAGTTACTGTCCTGCAGCTTTTAAGTTCATCCCTGTTCAAATACGAAAGAAAGGATGGTTTAATATCAGTCCTCTTTAATTCTTAATGACATTGTGAGGAAGTACAGTAATTTAGGTGTTTTATTTAGGTGCATTGAAAAAGAGGTGTTTTCAGAACAGGATTATCTCAGCAGAGCTGAGCATCTAGATCTAACATTCAATTAAAACAATCACTGAATGTTACCAGACACTAAAGGTTTATGTACTAGACCTCATTACTAATGCACCACAGAAGTTGATAGAGGCCTAATCTGGATTTCTTATGATGCTGGGTGAATGTGTTCTGCAATGTGGCATAATGTGTACAGATGTTACCATGCCCCAATGTTTCAACCAGTGCAAACACAAAGGCATCAACTTCCATAGTTATAAAGAGTTTGCCTTACAAATAATTGCACAGAACAAACAACCAGCCTCATCGCCTGGATTATTAATCAAGGGGCTTTACAATCTTCTATGTCTTTATTATGCCTTTTCTCATTGGACCCCTTCTTCATGTCTTCCAGGTTTGCTCATGTCAGCCATTACTGTAATCATCTTGGTCCTGTATTTTGCCATCAACAACTTTGTGATGGAAAAGCGTCCTTGGATGACAGAGTGTACTCCCATCTACATCCAGTATTTTGTGAAGTTTTTCATCATTGGTGTGACTGTGTTGGTGGTGGCTGTTCCAGAGGGCCTCCCACTGGCTGTGACCATATCCTTGGCATACTCAGTCAAGGTAAGGAAAAACAAACACAGAGTACTGCATGCAATTGACTATTAAAATATTTTGTAGTTCAGACAGTTTGAATTTTTGTTTTCTAAATTTCTATTTTTAGTTATACAAATTTAAATTATCTTGTTAAAAGTTGTATACATGTCCCATTATTATTTTTATGTGCGGAAATTTCAACATGTTATTTTTTGCATTCTGATACTAAAACACCAATTCACAGCTTCAAAATACTTTAAATATGTGATGATTTTTTTTTTCTATTTTACTGTGCAATTACATGTCTGAATATTCATCAAAATACAGACGTGATCATCTTACAACTGTCACCAATGAATACCAAGTATTGCACGTGCCAGATGGGTTATTTTAAGCAGCAATTTGGTTTGTCTTTTCAACTGTTTTGAGATGCGTCTATTTATCCTGCCAACAGAAAATGATGAAAGACAACAATCTTGTGCGTCACCTGGATGCTTGTGAAACAATGGGCAATGCAACCGCCATCTGCTCCGACAAGACAGGCACGCTAACCACCAACCGCATGACAGCCGTGCAGTGTTATATAGGAGATGTGCACTACAAAGAAATTCCAGACCCTGGTGTAATCCCACCCAGATCCCTGGATTTACTGATCAACGCCATTTCTATCAACAGCGCCTATACCACGAAGATACTGGTAAGCTTATATATTAATAGTTTCTGTCACCCAGTTATCAGGTTGTCCCATAATTTAAATATTTGTTACAAACACAAGTAATTGATATTCTACTGTTCTGATGTGTAAGAATTGAATGTCCTGCGAAAAGTGCTTCAGTCTCAGTTCTGAGACCTTAAGATGAGACCAGGTCAGTAGTGTTCTCATCTTGGAAAAGTATGCAGTCATTGTCCTTGGCTGCTGCTTTAGATTCACCAGGCATTCACTCAACTTGTCACCTTGAGAACAGTTGTGTAATTTTGTCTTATCTGATATTCAGAGCGTAGCAGACTGTAATTGAATCCAATCTGTCTAAGTGCTGGAGATGGTCTCTTGTTTACAGTGAGAGCAGTAGGCAGAGATTTTGTTTAAGCTCACTGGACCTGCATGTAAGAAGAAACAGACTCTAAAGAATAACTCTAAATAATCTCAACAATGTTAAACAATTAAGGCAATGATTAAAACTCTTATGTGGTTCAATATCTACAGAGTCCTCAAAACAAAGACTTGGTGAACAAAGATTTATTAGACAGTGAGACAACTCTCATAGTTAGCTTAAGGAAAGGCTGTTTATGCTTTAAGGGATTTGTTCTGTTCAGAATCTGAAATATCTTAACTGCCAAAGCTGAAATAAAATAGAGTAAAAATAATAGAATAGAAATATTCTTTATTGTCCCACAGTGAGGAAATTCAGGTGTAGCAGCAGCAAAGTTACACGGCATGGAAGCACATATATTCACACCAAGTACATAAGTTTTAAAAAAACAAAATCAGTTGAATTATTTTGTGATCTTATTCTATTATTCTATAATCTTTATGTTATGTTTCAAGAATATGACAGAATCTTTCACATTTAAAATAACAGATTGACAGATCACGGCTTGTTTGAGTGCAGAATCATTGAATGGAAAATATTGTATATAGTTTGATAAACAACAGTTTGTAGTGAGTCATTTGTGATGAGATGCTGTCAACAGATATTCTTTAAATAAGAAAATGAGAGTCAAATTAAATACTTTGTGTACAGAATGGTTGAAAATACTGAATAATGTTATGATTGTGGTTCCCTTAGACTCTTATCTTCTAAATCTTGTTGTGTAAGACAACACATATGACCACACATATATGATTCTTTGAGAAACCTGTCAGTATTTTTTCAGCATTTCATCAGACTTTTTTAGCTATATTGCAGCGCTGCACAATTAGATATTGAAAAGAGTTTTATTTTAATCTCTTCGTTCTTGAAAAAGCTTACTTTTAACAAAGCAAAGAACAACCTTGGGGTAACCTTAAAACCCATGGAGTTAGCAAGGAAGAGTCTTTGTTACAGACATTATTAATCCAACTTAAACCATAAGCGGTCAAGCCTAGCTTTTATGTGAGTCTGATTTTAGCGTTAGTGCCCAGAAGCTGATCAATCAGTTTGGCCTGCATATACAGCTTCTTTAGCTAGCTTCCTTGCCCTCGCCCTCCAGTTCGATCCCTAAACTTTGTCAGGCCTAATCAATTTCATGTCTATCATAGAAGTAGCTCTGATCTGTACACTAAGTGGTCTTTGGTGCCGTCTACCCTGCCTTAGGCATTACACAGCTACGCATGGAAGTGTGGAGAGGTCCCAGAGCAGAGCGATGCTGTGAAGCAGGAATTACCAAAAACTCGTGTTATGTGAAAGATGGAGTTATAATAAACAGGAATGTTATTGCTATTTTGTTACCTGTATTTCATTATTAGTATAATCAAAGTGAACAACCTGTTAAGTTTTGTTACTTTGCTGCTTCACATTTGGTGGGAGTTTTTAGGGTTTTTCCTGCCCTCTACAGTATTACAAAAGTAACAAATAGAAATGATTTGTGAGTTAAATCTGAGTCAGACAAATGTTTTAAGTCAGTGGTATTGGATCCCAAAACTGCTTTTATTTATGCAATTCTTTCACAGTAATGTCTGGTAAATTGCCTTTGATGCCGAGGAAGATAATTTTGTACCAATAATAATTTCATAAAATACTGCCTTTATTCTTTGTATTCCATTAGTCTTGCATTTACACAGTGACTTGACAAAGCAACATAAAAATACAAAATTGGCCTGCATAATTATTTCCAGAAGTATGCTACATCTGTTTGTTTTTGAAGGAATTACTGCCAGGAATTGACAGTAGTAGGCAACTATCAGTTTGTCATTTAGGATCCATCATATTACTTTACTTAAAGTATAGTGAAGCACAGGAGCAAAAGAAAAGTATGATGAGAAATGACAGCTTAATTAGGGGGCAAACAGACAAAAAGTAAGATTCAGGAGAGAGATTTCTGAATAATATGCAGGTTGTTCCTTTTTGCCTCCATCAGCCGCCTCCACTCCCTCAGTGCCACTCCAGCTCTGCAGTATGCTTGCTGGTGTGTTCTTATATAAGAGGCCAGTCCTGTGGGATGCAAAAATGGCTATGGGAGCCTTTGATGGCCACCACATAAAGGCACAAAGGCAAAAGAGGCAGGCTTTGATACCATATCAATGCCTCCAGTGCTCTATGGCATCATAATATAGCTCCTCCTATATCACTGTCCCTTCAATCAGCACATGCATGGTGCAATAATAACCGGAGAAGGCCTTGTTGTCTGGGGAAAAATGTACACATAAAAAAGCTTCACATGCACAAAATTCTATAGTCACGTTAAGATTTTGTAACGGATATTGTTTATTTTGAAGTTTACCCTTATCTATACAATCTGAATAGGTGATCACACTCTACAGTCACTCTAGGAACACACATTTCCCTACAGTATTTCATTCATTCAAGGTACACAAAGATGAACAGCTTTCAGTGGAATCAGTTAATTTCACATAGTAGCACACCACATCCAGTGGTTACTTTATTGACATTAAAATAGTTTGTGGAAAACAGAGTGTATTTTGCAGTAATATGAACCAATCACTCATCCACACATCTGTCATATCTCTGCTGTAAGCACTCAGACCACAGGTGTGTGTTCCTGCAGCACAGTGGTATGTTTAGCACGGCTGGGTGAATGTCCTCCGAGCTCAGTTTCACGTAGATTTAGCCACCTGCTCGGGTCATTTTTTTGGTCACAGAAGAGAAAGGTGGAAACGCTCCCCATACATTTCCATTGTGTTGTTTTTATAAAGGAATAGCTAAGTGTTTTGTAAAAAAAAACAACAACAAAAAACAATGTTGTGCCATGTAGATAGAAGTAGAACTATTATAAAACAATTGATAAGGTCTTTCTTCAAATAGCAATTTAAAGTTTGTAATTAAAATAGGCTCCAGCTTGTTGTTTGGCTATTAGTACTGTAGTATATATCATTAAAACAAATGTTAAAAGCCCATAAACAAAAGTAAATAATACACATTGATATAAAAGATTCAGTACTCTCAGTCATTCTAATATTGGGTTGCAGCCTGGTCAGAGATTTGGTACAAGCACTGCAAAAGCTTGATCACCTCTATAATTCAGCTCAGATCTTGGAGCAGTTAATAGAAACTGGTTGGTTGACTGTAGTACTCTGACTGAAGTGTAACTTCTAAGTAGGCCACATTAATATGAGGACGCAAGGCCATGTAAAACTTTAAAGATCAATAATAAAAGCCTAAATTTGACTATAAAATAGAGCGGGAGCCACAAGAGGTGGGGACAGATTGCCAGTCCATCACTAGGCAACATAGGGAGTCATTGGACAAAGAAAACAAAACAAAAGAAACAATCAAGAATACCATACATACCTAAGGATATAATTTATAGTATAATTTAACCTAACTTTGATGTTTCTGACTGTGAGAAGAACCTGGAGAACCCAGAGAGAACATTCGCACTGAAAATATGCAGAAATGCCGCAGGTCGGGATTCAAACGCATGACTTTCTTGCAACAGTTCTACCATCTGCACCACCATGAAGCTCCAGTTTCAATAGCTGCATAACTTTGATGGACTTTCTCTCTCTTTTTCTACATCTTAATTTTCTTGCTACAATTGATCCACATTCATTGACCTTGGTAACTATTACCATTTAGTCAACACAGAGCAGTGTAAGTATGCAGTGTTAGACTTTGCAATATGATAGCAAAAAATTTATCCAATTTCAGCATAAAGGCTGATAGGTGATTTAGTTAAACGTCTGCAGAATTTCTATGGTGAATTTTGTAGAGCAGTGGAAACAAAGGATGTTCAGACAGCCTGAAGCATAGTATGAATATTTTCTTTAGTAACTTTAATTTTGTTATTAGTGATAGAGTACACCAAATTAGTATTTGGAAATACTAATGTAGTGAGTGTCAATGTGTTTTTTTTTCTTACCAGAAATTGTTTTTAAATAAAATTTATCGGAACTTTTATACTTTAGTTGTAGAGTGAGTAATGTTAAGATAAAATAAATTGTAATAAATGGATATAGAAGTGCCTTGAAAAAGACAGTAATGTGATGATGCATTGGGAAGCACAGCACGATTTAGATAAAGAAAAACAGTAAAAAAAGAGAGAAACTGCATGACAAGCATTCTTATAATAGACTGTTAGGCTTTATTTCTGCTCCCAGCATGCCCAAGGCTTTAGCCTGGTTGGCTGGTCTAACTGTATGGAAAGCTACAGTGTATTCTGTCCTTCATGCAATACAAAACCAAGATAGAAGTGGAGGCTAAGGGATTGGGGACCTTGTAAAACAGGGGAAATTGATAAGGTTGAGGAGAAAGTCACCCAAAGCAAGAGAAGAGGAATGAGATGTTGTGAAAGACTGAGAAAGAGGACGAAATGTACATTGAGGCACAAGGAAGGCAGTAAATCGCCGGGTGGTCTGTGAAGAAAATGACAAGAGAGAAGGAAGGAACATGAAGTATGGATTAAGGAGAGCCCTGGGTGGAATAGGAAGTAAAGTTGCCAGCTCTCCCTCTGGCATATGTCCTTGCCTGCAGGATCACCCGAGGACCAGGGAGAGGGCAGCTGGTCCTAAGCCACATCCAGGCCAGGACATGCCAGCAGTAGCTCTGTCATGCCAACACTTGGCGTTTCCTGCCAGCTACTATCCTCATGCGTAAAACTAGCATAAAGAAAAAAATCTCAACGAGGTCTTTGGAAACCTAAAGCAATGTTTGTTTGTGTCCCATATTTATAATCGCTATTTGAATATGTTTCTCTTTCCTCAGTCGTCACTCAGCAATGACTAGATTCTCTGTATCTGTATCAACTATATTTCTCTTGCTTGTTTAAAGCTTCAAGATAGACTGTGTGGTTATTTATGGTTTAGTTGTTTAACTGGATGTTTCAGCAGAGAGCTGATTCCTTGAAACCACACCAGACAATGTTCATGAGGCCATTTATTCCATCCTGTCATTATCCAATGACAGGCAGTGTCTTCCTGATGTAATCACTGGTCATTAGGAAGAGGCACTAATTCTGTTATTTAACACAAACTCAGTATAACATATTTATTTTCTTGTCTGTGTTTATGACACACAGCTAAAAAATAACCAGATACATTAAATTTGTTGATGTGTTTGGTGTTTAGGTTTTAATGATTAATGTGATTTCAGAGGACTTTTTAACTCCATGCTTGTACATGCAGGTTCTCAGCTGGAGAAATGGAAAAGCTGTGACTGGCTCACGGATGTTTAACTTACTGTGTTTTCAACGAGGTCTTGCTAAAGTATTCCTACATCTTAAAGAAACTGAGGGTATTTTTTGTTGTTTTTACATAGTTTTATTCCTCCAGACTATTTCAACAGCTATGTCTTCGTGATACGTCATCCGATCTGCACCAAATGTTCTGTGCATCATCAATGATAACTGCTCAACATACTGGTGAGGTAGTTTGATGACATCACTTTAGCCCCGCACACTTATAGTCCATGGTCATATGTTCTTTTGGTGACTCCTCCAGCTTCATTCTGTGTTTAAGATTAAAACTGCAGTCACTCACAGTTAATATCAATACATCACATGCTCCAAAACCTATAGGACGTTCTCACCAATCCTTCACCATAAAACAGGAAGTGACAATTCCTTTCTGGAAGGTTGGATTTTGGCCACATTTTCAATATGTGTTACTGTACACTTACTGACATAAGCCTCAAGGCGATTTGAAATGTTCACTAAACGTGTCACCTATGATTTTAAATAGCAAAAGTAGAAAGATTAATGAAACTGAAAAAAATACATATTTTTTGCAGTGAAATAAATTAAAATAGAAACCTCATAGTGTGTTAATAATATATGTAAAAACCATTTTCAAATAAATAAATTACATCTAAACTTGCCTAATTATTTGTGTTGACAAGGAACTGTAAGGCTGTGATTTAAATCAGCTTCAGAATGTGTGATTGTGTGTAGAAGTGTTATGAAAAACGACACAGTGAATTGCATGCTCATCAGTGTGTCTTGTGAGGCCAGACGTGTGGGCATCAGTGTCACTAAAGCTCAAGTTTGTCTGAAATATTGATAATACATTTAGTTTTCTGTCACAGCAGCAGATATCTGGATCCAGATAGCTTCCAAATAGAGTAAGGCTCAGGAAATACTAATAAAGGAAAGTTGGAAAAACATAAAGAGCAAAGCAGAAAAGATTTGAGGACATGTGTGAAGTGAAATAAGAGAGAATGTTTTAAGAGAATCAGAGCCAGCGAGTAAGAATCCCCAAGTGGTGGAAATCTCAGTCGCTCTATTCTCAAGTCTCAACTGCCAAGTGTTCTTTGTCCAGCGTTACCATAGGAACGCTGCGCCTCACACAAGCTGACCACACTCACTCGCTTGCACATACAGTGAGCACACAGCAGTCCATCATGTACTGTAAAACCTCACAGGCCACATGCACACGTGATTTGAACTGGTCAGTGAAACATCATGCATCTTTTACTGTAAAACTATGGACAAAGTCCCCTTCCAGCTTTAGAGCTGAAAAAAAGCACTACATCATAGCACCAAGTTTCTTCACGTTTCTATTTTTTATATAGGCACAAACTGAAAGAACCAAAAATCATTAAGAAATATAGCAACAATTATTATTTTTTATGTTAGACTTCCTAATATGGGACAATTTAAATATCATAAAATGGAAAATAAACCATATTAAATAATTGTATTGACAAATCTAAGCTATGTAAGTTGTTCTACTTGTACTGAAAACCAATTATGAGGTGATTATTAACTGCTTACCTTAGACTCCTTATGCTGCAATAACTTTATTTGCTATATTTCTTGCAAGCAGTTATTGATCTGTGTTTCTTTATTGCAATTACAGTCATTTAAAAATGCATTTTACATTGTTGCCCCATACGCTTGTGACAACGTTTACAGCTGATGATGTCTCAACATGTCAGAAAAGACTCTTGTTCTGTGCAAACACACTTACATTGTTACTGTTAATACTAATATTTTATGTTTTTGATCTCACTTTTATTTCTGTTTAGCTCAGTTTAAACTATCTTTTTGTCAAGGAAGTGATTGACTAACAAAATAAAAAAGAAATGGATATGAGAGAAGTATTTGAGTGAATAAGTAATTGAAGAAATAATGTTGTTTTTACATTGTGTTGTTTATGAAAGCGAATGGTGTTGAATCTAGGATGTTGCACAGCAATAAGCAGAAAAGGCAAAGGAAGAAGATGGCTAATATGCTGCTTTATTTTGTTGGTTATACATTTGAATGTTTACTGAGTCCTATACAGTAATTGTATGTTTCTAAACATGTAATTACATGAAGGGTTGAGCTGCTTGCCTGAAATAAGAACGTCCAAATTTGATTCTCATCTCATCGCTTGCTCTCCCACACACTAATCCTGTCACCTGCTTGCTACTCAGTTATCACCGGCAGCTATTTCAAGTGTTGCATTGGGCATGTCTCATTTCACTGAAGGGAAAGAGAATCTCAACGAACTGAATGAAATTGAACAAAATGGTTCTTATGCCTTGTCTGGGGTTTTGATTTAGTTCACTTAAAGAGAGTTGCATGTGTTTTACTTCTGTTTTTCTTCAGCCCCCAGATAAGGAAGGTGGTCTACCCAAGCAAGTTGGAAACAAGACAGAATGCGGACTCTTGGGATTGGTCCTGGACCTGAAACGGGACTACCAGCCAATAAGAAACCAGATCCCAGAGGAGAAGCTTTATAAAGTCTACACCTTCAACTCTGTCAGAAAATCAATGAGCACTGTAATCAAACTTCCTGAAGGGAGCTTCCGAATGTACAGCAAGGGAGCCTCTGAAATTGTTCTCAAGAAGTGAGTCCAGTATTCTGGGTACTTGGTGCAAAAATTAAGCCTGTTGAAAAGGCCTGTTTGTTTCTCTTTAAATGGTGGACATTTGTAAAGACAGTTAATTATTTTTCATGGGTACAGCTCATATGGTCAACTGGGCAAGCCACGTCACAGTTTAAGGGGAAATATGTTTTGTAAAATTTTTTTGTCCAGAAGCATTGTTACAACAAGTAAATAGTTGACTGAACAGCTACGTTCTTAATTTATTGGATATAGTAAGGTACCGCTGATATTTTAGTTATAGTGCAGTTTGGTACTGTTTATTTAGACTAACTGAGTTTAAAGAAGACATGCTGCTAAAACTTTAGGTAAAGTTTTTGACTTTTTATGTAGGCTGAATTTTCAGTGGAATTTCAAAATTGTGTTTTTACAGTATACTACATGACATTACTTGATGGGGAGGGAGGATATTTGTCCCCCTTAATAGCTCATTTACACTTAACATTAATCAAAAATAATAGTGATATGATGTGTGATGATATGTAACCCATACAAAGTTTAATCCTGGCACTATCTTGGGTTGTTTTGACTCTCTATGTTTATACTTTATTGGCTACATTTCTTCATTACACTGCATCTGTCTGCATTTTGCATTGCTTGCTGGTTAATTTTGGTTATTTTTCTTGTGGCTTTTCACTGCATCAAAGTACTTTTTATATGGATATGATGTTTGAATGGATGGCTTGTTTATTGAGGTTTAGTGAAGATCTTTCCTCTATAGTTTTATCATTTTACAAATTAAAGACACTTTTCAGGCTTTTATCAGGTTTTACTGTTTTGTTTCAGATGCAGTCACATTCTGAATGAAGTTGGTGAGGCCAGAGTTTTCCGGCCTAGAGACAAGGATGAGATGGTGAAGAAGGTGATTGAGCCCATGGCCTGTGACGGTCTGAGGACCATCTGTGTGGCGTACCGTGACTTTGCCAGTGATCCTGAGCCCAAATGGGATGATGAAAACAACATCCTCACTGACCTTACAGCCATCTGCGTTGTGGGAATCGAGGATCCTGTCAGACCAGAGGTAGGAGCATATCACATATATTGGTGAAGTAGATGTTAAAAAATGTGTCTATGCAATCAGAAATTAGCAGGTTGATCCCAGATGTGCCACCTTTTATGAGGGTTTAAATTGTTTATATGAAATAATGGTTAAAGGTAAGGTCTTAGGTGCACATTGTACTTTTTAATACTTTCTCTAAGCCAGGACTACTTTATTTAAGCACTCTAAAAACAGAGCAACTGACTGAAGGACTTAATCGATATTGTAGAAAAGCATTAAACATAAACACGAGAATATAAATTATGTCATAAAGTCACTCGAACAAATAAGTTGACTTCTTTCATGCTGGTTCAAAAGCCAATGATAGACTTGAAGCATTCAGCTAAAGCTACACCAAAATGGTTTGAAGACAGCACGGTGTATGTTCTGGAGTGCCCCAGTCAAAGCCCAGACCTTAATTCCATAGAGAATTTGTGACAAAATTTGAAAAGTGTCATTTATAGCGGAGCCACACAAAAGTCGAGCTTTTAGTGTTTTTCATGAAAGAATGGAGTAAAACGTCTGCATCGAGATGTGCAGGTCTGATTGAGACCCATCCACACAAACTCCGTGCTGATTGTAGCCAAAGGTGCATTTAGTAAATATTGCCTTGAAGGTAGTAAATATTTTTGCGTCACATATCTTATGTTATGTTATTTTATTTGTTATTATTTTGTAGAAATCAGTTGTCCCTTGGTAATACAAAAAAAGCTTTCTTTTGCCATTTGTTGTGTCAAAAAAAAACTTAATTTTGTTCATTATGATTAATTTGTAAAAGCAATAAAAAGGTAAAACATCCAAAAGAATGAATACATTTTAATAGGCACAATATGGAAATAAAGCTATTTGTTCAGCTACTGATTATATTTTAATCAGTAAAGTCTGTCTGTGAAGCCTATTTTTTAAAAAAGTGAGGGGCATTCTTTTTCTTGATGAAAAATATGTGATTGGTTTTGATTTTCATCTACAATGGTAGACACTTTCCACACTGCTAGATGGAACTGAGAGGTACCTCGGGAATATTTTAGCCAAAGTGGGGAGTTGCAATTTATTAACCCCTCCAAGTACTGCAGTGGGTCGGAGGGTTGTCTTTCTCAACAACTGTAGTCTCCTAACCCTCTCTGGCTGATTGGCAGCACCCACTGGTGCTCGACTCCATGAAGATGATTGTTGCTCATCTGCTATCTCTTCAAACACACGGTTCAAACTGCTGCTAACTTGTATCTTGCGAGACTTCATGGGTGGATGGACTTTGTTTTCCAACTTTTACTGTGTGGAGGGACTATGAAAATATCACTCTTAAAGAATTCAGATTATGGTTATCACTAAAATATTTTCTGATAGGCTTTTCTTAAAGAAAATGTGTAATGTTTTATTAGAGTGCTGTATTTTTGTGTAATGGATTAGCTGGCCATCCTTTACAGAGCTCCAGTGATAGTACAAACGTAGGATACTAGCTGACTACTGCATTATTAAACCCTTTCCTTTTATCTTTTTTTCCACCCTCTCGTCACTCAGAAGCAACGGCTCTTACTCAACCTCGCCCCACCATGTTTTCTTCCATTATTTTCTGAATTTCATCTTCTTTTGATTGCTCTTGGTCTTTTTCATCTGATTGTGCCCTTTTTCTTTGTCATTAGCCTTTCTTTTTCATTTAAGTAAGTATCTGAGTCAATTTAGGACCAACGAGAAAGAAATCTGTAATAACACAAACAAATATAAACACACTTTGTGAAACATAAACAACTTTATGCATCAACCTAGTTGTTTTGCAGGGATTTGTGTATTTGTATCTTTGTGTAATTGAAACAAAAATTGCACAGAAAGGAAAACAATTATTTCTTGTCAAAGAGAAATGCTTGGCTACAATTATTCGTATTCTTCCTTTCAGGCTATCAAAGTTATAAATCCCCAACATTTGTACAATTTTACTAGTATTGAAGTTGTACACTATATGACATTTTTTAAAAATTAAGCAGTTCAAAGAAATGTTGCACTACAGTACACTTTTTCTGTCTAGACTTTTCAAGATTTAATCCTCCTGAATAAAAGGTAAAACAACTTTGTAAACATTATTATTTCTCTATTAGCAGCAAATCTCTTCCTTCTGAATTTCAATTTTTGTTGTTATAAACCCTGGCTTTTGTATATGGGTGCTCCTGGGAGGAAGTACTTTGAGAGAAACAGGAATATAAAGAGAAACAGAGACTGAGACAGATAAATAGATTAGAAATAAGATTGATGTAAGAATGATGGAGGTGGGGGAAGGTGGGTAAAGAGAAATGGAGGAGAACGAGACTGTAACCAGATCCATATCAGGTACTCAAGAGGCTTGTTTTTCCGTATAACATCTAGACTCTTGCCTTCCTCCTTTGTCGGGTCAGACTGCGTTTTACTCTTTCCTTTCTCTCCTCTCTCAGATGCCAAGTCCAATAGAGCTGTAGGGAAAAAACTTCAAGACTAATAAAATGACAAACGGCAGCCTAACACCTTGACAGCAACTAGACATTCATAATATTAAAAAAAGAAATTCAACTGGAATACCTATGCTATTTTATTTGTAAATAATGTACTTGCCACAAACATAATTAATTTGTATTTTAAAATAAAAGTACCTGTCATCCATTTTGTATTTTACATTTATTAACACTTAAGATGTCAAGAAAATTAATATTTTCCCTATTTGCAATAATAAAAACTATGATCTACAATGGTTATATTTTCTACCAAATCTAAATAATTATATATATACTGTATATATGTTTTTGTCCTTTTAAGGGAATTTGTCTAGTTTTGAGTAGCTTAGTTTAACTACATTTATTCAGTAGAGCCAAAGCTGCTTAAAAATTAGAAAAAGGGCCTTCAACCTTGAGAGAAGTTTTTCATGGGTAAGCAGTGAGACGCACTTAACCTTCTGTGTTTGTTTCTGAAAGACGAAATGGACAATGAATGCATCATTGAATGCAGCAGGATCTTCTACATATTTTCCAATCTTGTAGGTTTTATTATTTAGGAAGTTTTACTTATTTGCTACACATTAGTCAAAACAGAAATATGTTGTTGTTTGGTCAACCTCCTTATTGTGGATAACCTTCCTCACTCCACTGTACATATAATCTTTTGAATGTGTAGTTGCACATTTCGGTATGTGTGTAGTTGTGCCTAAAACAGAAAAGAACATAGAAATAGAGTCTTCCATGTTTGTAAAAATCAATGTGGGCTCTCATTACTTTATGTGCACACATTTGTTTATGTGTGGGTTTGGAGAGCAGCACTCTCCCACATTGACCTTTGCCAAGAAGAAGATGTATTTCTGAATTAATACTGTTTTGCAAGCTGTTGATAACACAGATTTTTCTCTGTGCCCTGTGTGCACAATATCTTATAACATTTAACCATTTAAACTCCTGTTTACAGGAAACAATAAACTTCACTGCACACAGTTCTCATAAAAAAAATAGTTGAAGAAAATAGTTCTAGTCTGATATAATCGGATATATCAGGTATGCTTACATACCTTTATTCTTATTTTAATTTTCAGAAAATAGTTCGTAGTTTCCTTTAGGTCCACATTGTATGTTTTCCTCACCAGCTTGCAGCTTTACTATTTTGCAGTGTGCTCATTTCAGGATTGAAGCCGTAAGGCCAACTGTACCCACACCACAGACAGAGTCAACATATCCTTCTGGATATAGCAACACTATAGCATGATCAAAAATTATATAAGTTGTCAGAAGCACAACTACAAAAATGTTTTGTGACTGAAATAAAACAATAATTTTGATGCTTTAATAAAATGACAATTTTTAACAATTGGTGCATGCATCACAGGCTACATATCTCTGCCCGTTAGGTTCCCGATGCTATTCAGAAGTGTCAGCGTGCAGGCATCACTGTACGCATGGTGACAGGTGACAACATAAACACAGCCAGAGCCATAGCCATCAAGTGTGGCATCATCCATCCAGGAGAGGATTTCCTCTGCATTGATGGCAAAGAGTTCAACCGGAGGATCCGTAATGAGAAAGGCGAGGTACAGAGGATGTCGCTAAAATAACAGGGAGAAAAAAATGAGAGCCTTCAAAATGATGGAAAAATATCTAAACTGCAACCACTTTCTATCTTCATTTTCAAATGTTTGTGTGTATCATGAAACTTGTGTAGGTGGAACAGGAGCGTATTGACAAGGTGTGGCCTAAACTCCGAGTCCTGGCCAGATCATCCCCAACAGATAAACACACACTTGTCAAAGGTAAGTTTGTGGCATAGTTTTTAGGAAAGTGAATTGTGTCTGAATTTACTTCAAACTTACATTTTGTGATGTTGGGTGTGTGTTTTCTTTTTTTTAGCTAAATAAGACCCAAGAACTAATAATCTGATTGGCCGTATCGTATGAACTGTTCTGCATGCTCTGCTCTGCGTGTTTTGACAGGAATTATTGACAGCACTATGGCAGATCAGAGGCAGGTGGTTGCTGTGACAGGAGATGGCACCAACGATGGACCGGCCTTAAAGAAAGCTGATGTCGGGTTTGCAATGGTAATAAAACTAGCATGGGAATGTTTTAAACACTCCCATGCATGAGTGTTTTCGCTTTAATTATATATATTAATTTGAGCCTGATTTGCAGTCTTTTCCACTGCTGCATTATTTAGAATTTTCTCAAGAACTATGCCTTTATATTTGCTGCTTTAGTGTGCCCCCTAGCTGTGGGTTAAAGTACACACAGCTTAAATTTTGTTAGTTTCTTCCATCATATCCTCCAGGTGCATCAAATTAATGAAAAAGTTTCTCTGCAATTCAATTCAAAAAGAAAATATAATTTATGTAGCACTATTAAACACAGAATAATCTGTTTCTAGTGTGTGTTTCTGTTCATGCTAATTATGGCTTAGAGTTGATGAAAACCAAAAATTCTATTAAATTTCTTAGAAAGTTTGAATATGACATAAAGCTAATGACATAAAGGGACTTCTTAAATGGCAACATCAGCCTACTTAATGTACGTTTATGCACAGGACAGAATGTGCACATGGGGTTTTTGTTGGGGCTTGCTTTGCATAAATTACTGTGTCAGAGTGGCATAGCATTATAGCCAGGTGAGATTGCTGGTCAGCCATACACAGTAATTCTATAGTCATTAAACAAATACTGGGACTTTTTCCAGTGTGAACCAGAGCCAATGAAATCAGTGTCTCCATAAAACGTTACACCAGAGGGAAGCATGAAGGGCTCTAATATTTCCTGTGCTAAATTATGACTTGATGAAACAAAGTGGACCAACAAAAGCATATGACATGGCACTTGGATTCTGTGAATCTCCACACTTTTAGCTTCTGCCACAGTTTTTCTTTCCATTCAATTTTCTATCAATATGCTTGGCTAGAGCTCTCTGTGAACCGCCAGTTTATTTTTTAATTGAAATACAGAGAATAAAAAAAATTATTAAAATACGTTTCTCTGGTTCATTTTTGCTGTCCCTTAAACTGAGTATTTAGTTTTTTACATTGCTACTTTTGGGGCTTCTGACGATTACTCTGCGTCCCATTGATTACTTCTTAATAAGATTTTAGGCTTTTAATAATAATTCTTAAGAACTGTTTTTCATTTTGCCATGCTTGGTATTTAAAGAAAATGAGCTCAAAGACGACACATGCATTTCTGGATTTTACTACTTACCCTTTTTGATCTTTTAATTACAAAATAAATCCTAAACTTCAAAATAACATTTATTTTAATCAGCATTTGTAAAATAAAATAAAAAATTATGATGTCCTTGAACTATTACTTATTATTTGCATATTGTTCATCAAATTTCTTCCTAAAACCAATCCATGTTCCCAGAACAAGAAAAGAAAAATTAAAAATGGTTTTCTTTATTGTTGGTCATTTTTGCTCTTTCAGGGTATCGCTGGTACAGATGTGGCTAAAGAAGCTTCAGACATTATTCTCACTGATGATAACTTCAGCAGCATTGTCAAGGCAGTGATGTGGGGCAGGAATGTGTATGACAGCATTTCCAAGTTTCTTCAGTTCCAGCTTACTGTCAATGTTGTGGCTGTCATTGTTGCTTTCACTGGAGCCTGCATCACACAGGTAAGAGGCATTAATTGGGTATCAATCTCCTTTTCTGGCAATAGTGTAGCAAGTGTTGGCATTCCCCTGGTTGGGCTAGAATTGTGTTACTGTTTTCTAATCTGTAGTTTTAAATAAGGTGACTGGAGTAATCAAATGTTCTACAAAATGAGCAAAATGATGTTTTTGTGTTAGAATGATGACACAAAAACATCATTGTGTTGTTTGTAAAGGTTCAGTTTCCACTGTATGTTTACAGTTGTATTGGAGTTTTTGTTTTCTCAGTGGGAGTTTGCGTTTGATTTCCACAGGACTCTCCACTTAAAGCAGTGCAGATGTTGTGGGTTAACCTGATTATGGACACTTTTGCATCTCTGGCCTTGGCGACGGAGCCCCCCACAGAGGCCCTGTTGAGGAGAAAACCGTATGGTCGCAATAAGCCTCTTATCTCCAGCACAATGACCAAGAATATCCTGGGACATGCCGTCTATCAGCTCATTCTCATCTTTACACTGCTGTTTGCTGGTACGCACAGTTAAAATACAGCGTGCTAAAATACCTGTTCAGAATTAAAGAAGTTATTTTATTTCTCTGTTTCCATCAGGTGAGAAAATCTTTGACATCGACAGTGGTCGTAACGCTCCTCTCCATTCTCCTCCATCCGAGCACTACACCATCATATTCAACACGTTTGTAATGATGCAGCTGTTTAATGAGATAAATGCTCGGAAAATACACGGAGAGAGGAATGTCTTTGACGGAATCTTCAGAAACCCAATTTTCTGCTCCATCGTTTTTGGCACATTTGCCATACAGGTAAACAGCTGCAATATATTTTTTATTCTATTGGTGAATGTGTTTTATTTATCATCTAAGGATTTTTCACATATTGAGGTGTCTGGGAAGTCATTTTTATTTTTCGTACTGTGCACTATTTTGTGCAGATTGTGATTGTGCAGTTTGGAGGGAAGCCATTCAGCTGTCAACCTCTGAGCCTGGAAAAATGGTTGTGGTGTGTTTTTCTGGGGCTGGGAGAACTGGTCTGGGGACAGGTAACTAAAATGAATTATTGCCTATTGTTCATGCACTGCTTATTCTTTGGCTTTTGCTTCAGTTTTTGAATTTAACTAAAAAATGCTCTCTTATTTTGTTGTGTAGGTGATTGTCACCATACCCAACAGCCACCTGCGCTTCCTGCGTCGGGCAGGCCAGTTGACTCACAAAGATGAACTACCAGAGGAAGACGTAAACGAAGAGAACGAGGAGATTGACCATGCAGAGAGGGAATTACGGAGAGGTCAAATACTTTGGTTCAGAGGTTTAAACCGCATCCAGACTCAGGTAAGATTTTCATTTCATTTCAGGATTTCGTGTGACTGGTACCTGAAAAGACAAAATAAATTTGCTTCCTTTTACTTTATTCATCCTTCCCCATGGCACTTATTTTCAGAAACAAATGTGCCAATAGTTTTTGTTTTTAAGGGGATAATAGCAGATGCTATTCTAGATGCTTTATTGGTAAGCATCAAAGATCCAGTTCCTTTTATATTTTTGCATAATATTTAAGACATAAATGGCACAACGTTAAAGTCATTTTGTCTCAAGATAACAAATTTAGGAACATGAAGATCCAACTTTTCCTGGGTGGATGGAAGCACTTTGGACCATCGAAGGAACAGAAAATAATCATTGAACTGTTGTCATTGTGATGCGCTCTAACACCGGTTTCACTGTGATAGTTAACTCTATTCTGGTTTTGTGTTACACTTGATTTCATCTCACTGATGTATCACTAGTGGTCCTGTGTGAAGTTATCCCAAAGCATGTTCACTTGAGGCAAACTTTTGTTTTTACAAAAATCTATAGATCAAATTGCACTTGACTTGTCTAAATTTTATTTAATCAAAATCAATAGTTCATGCTGTTTTTATGTTGTTCTTTCACAGTTGTTTTAGACTTGACTGCTTTTTCACTTATTTTGTTTGCAGCCTTTGTACGTGTTCATAACCTACAAAGTGGGCAAGCGAAAGACAAAAGACATGTCAGGCTTTTAAAAAGGATCTACAGCTAATGTCCAGTATCTGAAATCTTAAATCTGAATCTGAAATTAAACTAAACATTCGGACACAGGAGTTACAGTATGCATAATCCTTCAATTGATCATCTACTTTAAGCGAAGTTTCTTTTTCATAGCTGTTCTGAAATCACCTTTTTGGTGCAAAAAACAACTTTTTATTATATTTCATAACTGAGTTTTTTTTTATATCTTTCATAGATTCAGCTAAAGAACTGGGAACAAAGTGTGGCATTAGTTCAACTACTTTTCACAAAGTCCTTTACCTTCCCACCTAAAATCCCATTTTTACTAAATTGATCAAAATGTCTAGACACAATACATGTTCATAGCTTTGGAGCCTTATTCTGCCTCGGTGATTAATAGATCACTGTTAGGTGAACAAATAAACAAATTAAAATGTTACAAAGACTGACAAATGTGTGAAAAAGCAACTTAAGTCTTCATAAAGCCTGGAGAACTGTTAATCCAGACCATTTTAAAGGTCATAACACAGTCTGGTTCTGGCAGCAGATGTTGGATGAATCACAACTTCTACAGTCCTGTATGTTCATGACCACCATGACAGGTACATGTTGCTCTATCTGTAAGATGGCCTTTTATTCCTATTCACCACTTGGTTGTGGAGATACTCCACCCTGACCTTTACCTCCCCCCACCCTTATGTGTCATGACTGCGAAGTTGTACTCCTTTTACCCAACCAGCCAGCATGTGTTACCATTTAGTTTGTGTCACTCTGAGCAGCCATTTGTCCTCTCCTGTCCCGCTCTTCTTCCACAGATTGAAGTAGTCAACACCTTCAAGAGCGGCACCTCCTTTCAGGGGGCTGGGGCTCTGAGACGCCAGTCATCCACCACCAGCCAGAACCAGGATGTAACCAATGTTTCTAGTCCTAGTCACGTGTCCTTGTCCAATGCCCTTTCCTCTCCTACAAGCACTACTGCTGCTACTGCTCCTTCCACTACTGGCCGTGAGTCAGAACTCTGTCAGTCTGCTTGTCTGCTCTCTTTGCTTCAGGGGTGCCATCCAGTCCTCATCAAGCTCTTATTTTTAAACTTAAATTACTAGATATTATGCCACCAATGCCTCCATTGTGACGTTGGCATCTCTGAAGATTTGTCCTTTTCTCTCTTGCTGCTTTTTTTCCATTTTCTCTATTATTCTGTCTTTTTTATGTTCACACTGGATTTCAAATTCATCTTGATATCTCCTCCCATGGTTGGCTGTACTGTCCTCTCATTGGTCAATGTGTGTTTGTTTCCCCAGAGTGCTAGGAGCACAGGACTAAGAGTGATACCCACGGCGTGACATTTCAGGTTGTGAGTTTGTCTCCCTCTGCTCATCCTCCATACGTCATCACATCTGTCATTCCTCTCGTTTTTATGTCTCGACGGATGTTAATATTAACTAATTCCAATCAACTCTCAAAAGGGACTGGGGGAACATTCAAGTATAAGTGGCAATGTTGTTTTATCTGCCACATAAGTGGCAGATAATAACGACTTGAGACAAATCAAAATTTTATTGTGTATTATATATTTTATTAACTCAATAAACACTGAGGAAGCGGCTGTATGTGTGGTTAAGGACGTCCTTTTTATTACCTCGAATGCTTTCAGAGAAATGTTTCTTCTTAGCTCAAGATATAAGATCCTAAGATCTGTGATCATCTCTATTTTCAGCGTTGAGTCTGAACGTAATCGACACCTTAAAGTGAACCTATATATACAGTATATATATCACTAGAGAGAGAGAGAATATAAAACAAAGGTTTAATGTAAAACCACCAGAATGAGAAAATATTTCAATATTTCTATTCCTCATTTGCTAGATAAAACAGAAAGCTGCTTGCAGATTTTGTCAGTAAGCCAGTTTGTTCTTCTCTTTCGGTCGCTTAATAATGCTGCTGTGGTTGATTATCATGTTGCCATATTATCAGACAGGTTCCCAGCAGAAGCATTAAAATAGATAAACCTCCAACCCTCCATTTTTGTCAGAGCTTGCCCTGTCACAAACTTATATTAAAAAAAATCCCTCTTATTATTACTTTTTATTTTAGCTTTTGCATCTTCTTGCACCCACTAAGCCATAATTACAGCAGTGTTATTGTATATTACATGTAATGGCTATAATTTCCAGAACCCATATGACTCTCAAACTTCAAGGAAAGAAGTTACTATCACTGTGCGGTCATTTGCAGGTCTAACATGCTAAAGGAGAAATGGCACAAACCTGAACTCTCTTTTCAATTTTTTATGTAAAGGTTGCAACACATCTTCTACATATCATGTCTTTTGTATTTCATGTTAAAATATTTTTAAATTCCTCAGTGAAGTTAGTTTTTCCTTTGGATCACAACTTAAATTCACATGAAGGATCCTACATTTATTGTTATCCCTGGTTGTATAGAATCATTTTCATTTGTCACTTTGAAAAAGTCTCACTTCGAAAATCTCTGATAACAAAATGACTTTGGTCACACCTACTGGTACAGCTAAGGATTTTTATAATTCACTTTTTAGATGGAACAAGAACTTTTAATTAGTAATTCACAACATCCTCCTGGCCCTGTGGCTCAAATTTTGAGTGACACTCATAGTCAAAATTTAAAATAAAACATGCAGTATAGGTAGTAACCAGATAATATGTAAGAAAACAACTGCGTTAGTAAACTCCATGATGTTCAGAGGAACATTTAAAAAACCTTAAAATAACTGTGAAAATGCCAAAAAAAAAAATCTTGACACCTCCAGAGCTCATCGCAAAAGCGCAGCAAATAGGTTCAACTCTGCCTACTGGCAACTTGGCACCGTTGGATGATTTTAAAGTTTGAGTCTAGCAATCCAGCAGAAAGGCCTTCTGCCCTGCCAGCAAACACCTCCATGTTTCTGTTTTATTCTAAATCCTGCTGGGACTGTACCTGCAACTATATGTCATATCAGCCTAAGATTGACAAAAAGATGAATTGGTTAAAAGCACCTGATCTGAAGGGGATTTTAAATTTTAACATAAGAAACTTGTTTAAATTTTAGAAATTGCTTACTTATCAATAATAATTTACAATCAGTTATTCCGTTTGTTTTATACCAATGCAAAAAAGCCTGATCTAATTAAGTGGACATGTTACCTTTTCTGATTCTTCAAACCTCAGTTTCTATATGGTTTCCAGGTCGCCATGTTGTAAGTTGTTTCCCGAAAACAAGAACATGTGATTCACTAAACACTCACACACAGCTGGGCTTATACTTGAGTGTTTACTCAGATATGCATGGAGTGAGAAACATGCTTCAACCGTCAGACACCTGACAATGAAACTTATTTTCATTATTCACCTCCTTTCGTTTGATGTCGGCTTTTCTTGTGCCAGTGTCCAGTTTGTCACTGTTGCATGTACTTTGTGTTTACATCTTGTGTGTGTCCATAATATTTTAACCTACGGTGTTTGCTTGTTGTCTAAATGCCACTATTTTATTTCTGGGATGTGTTTTGTTGGTGTGAGTTTTATTTTCACTGCAATGCTTAGGTTGAGCCAACCTCATGCAGATTTGACTCCATTTGGGACAATGCCTCTGCTACACTGTGCTATATTTGAGTGTTTTGTGTGTCTCATTCAGAGTCTGTGTGGATATTCAGCCAGACGGCGGTCTGGTGCCCCCTACCCCCTACCCCTCAAGAAGTTTTTAAACCGCCTCATTGGATTTCTCTGATATAACCAACTTCTTTCTTACTGACCTCGTCCACCAGATTTCTTCAAAACTGCATGTGGTATTGTCCTTCAATTTTTTCTGTAAGCATTCCATTTATTAATGTGGCTTGTTTCTAGGTATACAGCACATTGGACTAAAGCGTATACTTACAACGAGCGTTTGTGTTGCTTTTGTTTTTCTGGAAATGTCTGATTTCCTTGTGTTCTTTATGATTATGTTCCTCACAGTTTTTCTTAGTGCACGCCAAAATTAAGTGACTTGTGACCTGTAGTCATCTTGTGCAAGCAGAAAACAGACTCCAGTTACCTTCTCTCTTGTTTCTCTTTCACTTTTTCTCTTCCACCTTATATTCTTAAAAATAAATATTTTTTTCTTCTTCTTTGTCTGTTTTTTTCACCTACTCTCCCATTACGAGGTTCCCTGCAGCTCTTTTTATTTGATCTGTAGCATCACCGCTCATGGTTTTTTCCCCCTTCCTTTTTTTGATCTTCTCACACAACAGATTCGAGTTGTGAATGCATTCCGTAGCTCCCTCTATGAAGGCCTGGAAAAACCCGACTCCAGAACATCCATACACAACTTCATGACACACCCTGAGTTTAGGATAGACGACTCCACGCCTAGCATCCCCCTCATCGACGACACAGATGATGATTCGGCCCGGAGGAGGACGAAGTACTCCAGCCAGCCTTCGTCTCCTAACAAGAACAACAATGCCATTGATAGTGGCATCAACCTTACCATCGACATCAGTAAATCTGCCGCCTCCTCCAGCCCCGCCAGCCCTCTCCACAGCCTGGAGACCAGCCTCTAACCCCCGTCCTGAACGCCGCAGTGACCACTCACGTTGTTCCCTCATGGTCCGGGAGCGCCTCGTCCAGCTCTCCCATACCGTAATTTGTTACTTCTACCACTGCTTGACACATGGCCACTCAGTTCTCGCCTTCCCCTCCACCCAGCGCACCATGTTTCACCACTGACACAGATCTCGTCCATCTCCCTCTTGTAAGCTAAAGCCAATAATGCTCTCGCTTCCGTTCATCATCGAGCGAATCCTTGTGAAATGACAAGAATAAAAAGAAAAACACAATCCAAAAAGCTCTGCAAAGCTACACGACCTACACAGCCATCCTGCTTTTGTGGTTGCATGTGTATGGTGGCAGCCTTGATGGTGTGTATGACACTATGCTTGTACCGGTTAGCATGTACTGTATAAACGTGCAGCTGTCTGCACGTTGCGTATGAACTGTGTCCGCAGCGACACCTGGAGGAGGACGAGGAAGAGGGAGACTGCCGAGGAGTGCAGAGTGCAAACAGACTTTATACTCTCCTTAAACTCCTTCTCTTCAATAATAACATTGTTAACAGAGATACAGTAATAGTTTAAATTAAATTAAAAACCATTGTTATTATTCTGAGTCTGATTATTCTTGTTATTATTCTTATTGATCCTGCATGAATGTACATTACCCAAGTTTTATTTAAAAAGGGTTTTAATTTTATTGGAGTTGTTTGGTTCTGATGGGCTGAGCATCGCAGCGGACTACACATGTAAAGAAAGCTTCTCTGAGTCCTCCCTCCCTCCTCTGTGTGGCATGAACATGTACCGGACTCTTAAATAATTTTTTAAAAAACTCCATAAGCAGAAATGTGTATCGAGGTGGTAGGGCTGAACTTGCACAGTAGTTTTGCACCTGATGGAAAAAGAGAAATGCAAAATATTAATAATAATAATGATGATGATGATAGCATTTATGGGATATATTCTATACATATAAATTCATAAAATCTATTTAGAGAGAGTTTATCTTTGTTTGTTGGCATGTTGCCTTGTTTCCGCTTCAATGGCTTAAATTACTTTGACTTATTTATGTCTTAAACAGAATGTAATTGTTTACAACCTCGTAGAGATGAATTTCCTGGTTTCTTAGAGGAGGTGAGCTCAGAATTTTGTTGCTGTGTTATTACGGGAAAAACCATGTGCTGAAACTTGCCTGCTATATTGTCAAATAATGTAGATATTTTTAGAGGATAAACGAGAAGAAACCAAAATATAATGGGATGCATAGTACAGTACATGTGGAATCTTAGTATTACTCTTTATGATTGTTGGGATCTAATAAGAGCGGCTTGCCTTTGGTTTTTCCTAACGAAGGCCTCCTTTTTATGAGAGAGGAGGATATTTGATTTGATTAGATTTTTTTAAAATTAATTATGGTTTATTTTTGCTTTGCTTTAATGCTGACCTGGAGTCAGTGCTTGTATAAAAGGTTGATATCAGGACCTTTTTATTTAACTGTCGTCTAGGTAAACCTGCTTGTTCAAAGGACTTGATGTTTTAAAGATGTATGTGACCATCAAAAGGCTGCAATCCAGTCATTTTTAGAAATTTGTTTCAAACTTGCAATATATTGTGCTGATATTTTCTAATTTATTTTTGATTTTTTTTTTTTTTAAGCTTCTTTTCATCTAGACACAAGCAGCCCCTAAATGCTGTTGGCATTTTTAACATCTAAAGAAAAAGGAAAAACTGATTTAAAAAAAACAAACAAAACTAATAACAACAAAAATGGAATGTTGCTTTGACTCTTTTTCTATATATATACATAAAAGATTTCCTGCACTATCTGGTTATGAATGAAAACTTCTGTGGTGTAACTCTAGATGTGCTTTTGTGTGTTTTAACCAAGCTTGTCTTCCTGCCGTCACAGAATATACAGTACTCTTAGCATCTCAACTGTACTCACTAGTTGTAAACTATTTATTGTACTTTGACCAATCAGACATTATCAGAAGTCGCATACAGAAGGCACATGTATCCATTTTTTTGCACTCAGAAGGACAAGGCCACTTAACTAGCCTCTAGTATTATTACTCTACCTAACCGAAGTCGGTGGCAAGCATGATGTCATAAAGTAGGCTCATTATGCAACTTGAAGAATTTTTTTTTCCGTTTTTAACATAAATTAAAAATTATTCTGTAGACAATGTAAACAATCATTTCTCTGAGCAGCTTTATCCTTTTTTGTTTGTTTTTGCATCCTCCTCCTCCTCCTCTGTCATTGTTCAGCCAATCCGTTTATCTGAAGAGGGTGCACAAGCTTTACTAGTCAGCTCAGGCATGTCGAAAAACATCTGAATAAAGTCTGTCTTATTTAATTTGAAAGAAAACAGTCTGGGTTCTGATATTTACCTTAGAAGTTCTTAATTTATTTTGCTATTTTTTCTGGTGTTTGCCTTTTTTGTTTGTCTGTAAAAATTAAAAACGATAAATGAAACAAATAAAAAAAACACATAGATATGGCATTTTCCGTATATAAAAAAAGACTTAAGCCAACATTCTCGAACCATTTTTACATCGAGGAGGACTTTCAGCTTTAAGAAACTGAAGTTAAACTGATTCTTGTAAATAGAGTTATGGGTCCACTGAGGACAGAAATGTTGAAAACATGAACTCCTCCTGATTACATCATGCAACTCAATGAGTCATACTGATGACGCAGCACTTTGGCTGTTTGTAATCAATCACCGCTCCTGTCAGACACACATCCAAATCATAATGTGTTGTAACGACCTGCCATTATGTTTATGATGACACCCATCATGATGATGATATCAATGATACTTTTTTTGCAATATACTCACCTGCCTCGATGTACTGTATTTAGCAGCATGCAGTTTGTGGAACAAAGAAAAAGAGAAATGCCAACAGATAGCTTTTTGGCATACTTAGCCATTCATGGGTAAGTGAATTAAGTGTTCATCTTGTTTTTATGATATTTTTTTTATCTATACAATAATTGTAAATAAAGAACTCAATGTCTTTGTTCATTTAATACTATGCAAAAAGTCATGCTTTTCTGATTGTTAATCCCCTCAGTTGTAGAGTGTGTTGCTGGAATGTTTGTGGTTTCAAAAATCAGTAAAAAATAATGTGATGTAAATTATTTTTTAGCCTGACAAAAAGTAAAAATGATGCTGAGAATTCTTAGAATACGGTGAAACGGATTTTATAGTGGTGATGACTATGATGATGGACTGTGACTCCTGCTGCTTGACTGACCCATTTATCACTCTACTTACAGGAGCACCAGTGAAAACATAATCATCATATTACTAATAACGGTAATAAAAAGAAAACTCATTTAATAAATTTCCCAGAGCAGCATGACTAGCATGGTGTGTCCTCGCCCCGTGTCACATGTGCTGTTCTGATTTTGTCGTGCCTCACTTTGACTTTGTTTTTGCTGTTTACTGATTTAAGTTAAAAACATCTCAGATGTTTTACGGTTGCAAGTTTATAATTTGTGAAACTCTAATCACGATGAGGCAGCATAGCAGCATCTGAAGGAACAAAAAAGTGTCGTCTGAAATTTTATCTGTTCTCCTCGCCTCCCCTGCTTGTGTTACTTTGCAGATCACACATACAGTAGTTTAAGTGCTCAGAATGGGCAAGATTAGAAATTAGTACATCAGATGTGCATCATAAATTAGAGAGGTGTGATGAATTTATGTCTGTATTAGATTATATTAGGAGTCCTATAAATTCAGTCATGACATCATATTTAATCTGAAAATTGAATAGTTTTCTTTTCCTGGGAGCTGCATACATTTTACTGAGAACAAGGAGATTTCTGTTTGTTTCTCAACATTTTGAATTTTACATTAGAAACAAATTTGATAAAACGGTAAGATCAAGATTTGTTTTTTATTGCCAGGTAGACATCTGTTCAATACCAACAAAACAAAAAACACATAAAAGAAACACTAACAGAAACTAATCAAAACAATATTAATTGTAATCCACACTATGGATAAAAAATCAACTATAAAACATGCACCTGAAGCAATAATTATAACTAACTAAAAACATGATTACCAAGATCTAATCACTTTCTGAGAGGCCAACGAAAGGGTTTTATGCCTTGATTAAGAATGAAACCTAACTTTGACCAAAGGGGAAAAGTTGGGAATGTGAAAGTCGTCAGTTCTTGAATTACTTTTGTCTCCAGTTAGCTTTGCCAGCAATAGACAACTGCCACAATCCAGAGAAAAACTTAAGGTCCAACTCATTGCAGTTTTAACTTGTGCATAAACGCTGTTCCCGCTTAGCAGCATATATGTAGTTAATACACTCACATTCTTCAACAAGTCAGCCATGTTTAGATGAGCCATCAATTCAGCATTTGGATGTGTTTAATGATCTGAGAGGTAAACTGTTGATAAAAATAAATGAATAAAATTCTGATGCTGACAAATGGAGTACATAAAACATCTGAACCTGGTAAAGTGTGCAATCAACTCTTTTCCTGGATCCAGTGAGAAAGCTTTCCTGAGAGTTATTCACTGACTCCATCTCAGTCCCATTTCCAGGAAGAACGTGTTAGAAGTTGACCAGCTAGTCAAACACAAACTTAGAGTAACACTTAGAGTGTTTCCATTACAAATGTTACTTTGTCGATATTCCGCTAATAAAATGCTTTATGTGGGTGCTTCATTACAGAAGCAAAACTTAAATTGTTTCAAAAGGACAGTGGAGACAAAAAATAAGAGCTTTAAAAAGGAAGATTAAATAAGGTTCATGAACAGTGAAGGAAATTATTTTGTGTGAAAGAGGAGTCTACGTACTGTACAGTTCAGTTCAGGGACATCCCTTTAAACCTTTCACTAGGGTGACATTTTTTGTACTAAAAATCCATTTCTATAAGTGAGTTCTTATTTGCTGTAAAAACTCTTGGAAAATACCACTTTTTTGTGTAATTAATGGACATGACATGAGTGTCACTCTTTATTCAGATTCAAATTCAGTAAAAAAAAACATTTCTAATTTTTTTTAACCTTTTGGCTATATTCTTATTCCCTTAGCCTCGTGTTAATGTGACTAAAGAAAATATAGTTTCGCAAATTGTACCAAAGGAAGCCCCTGTACTTGAAATCCGTTAATGACGCCTATGTCACTATATGTCCACTGGAGGGCAGCACTTCATCAGCCATGTTTATCACTGTCTTGCATTACTTGTAATCTCGGTTCTTGAAGTTGTTCCACTTTGTGTATTCCTGTCCAATATGGCTGACAGAGATGTTGAATTAACCTTAAACTGAACTGCTTCCATGCTGTTTTAATGTTTGGTTTACCTTATATGACCAGTCAACATTTATAACATTGACAGCAGGATGTATTTTTAGTATCTTGAGTTCCTAAAATACACACAGCAGCAAAAAGATTGCCAAGTCCTGTAGAAAAATTAAATCAGCTAAAAACTGATCAGCGAAGGATTATAGAAACTTCACAGTGAACCTCAAGCAGTTTAAGTTATATTCAAAATCAAATACAACATTTACTTTAATCTTGAAGGATGACTCTGGACCACCGAGTCATCTCTCAGTGTACCAAAGTAGACAATTCTGTCATTGTCTCTGGTTTCGGAATGGATTGACATAAGAATTGGGACACTTTTAGTCCTTGGCTTGAAACATTTGGGTGTGCTGACTCTAAAAGCTCAGACTCCAACTGCAGTTCGCATCTTGTGGCTCTGTCCCAAACTCTTGAATGTATTTTGGCTGATAATCTTCCAAAGACTAGTTTTTCCTGTTCTGCAGCACCCTTTCAAACAGTTTTTTCTTCCACTCAACCTCCTGTTATTATAATTGGATACATTGTTGTGAACAACCAGCTCTTTTAGCAATCATCTTTTGTGGGTTACTACACCATAGCACATTTCTTTACTAAGAATCCATTTTTCTCTTGTTGTTTTAATGTACAATTTTTAATTCAAAGAAACTGAATTTTGTTTTGATTAGCTGTAAACAGAAATTGCAAAAGGAACAGAAATAAATGCTTGATATACATCAGTCTGAATGTAAGCTAAACAACTTTTTCAATGGAATCCATTAAAGTTTCAATTGAACTTGCACTTGAACTTGTTGACTGCAAGAAATAATTTAAAGAAACCGATCAAAACTTCACTCGGTTACCTGTATCCAGTTATTAGGATTAAAATTTGTGTTTTTAAAATAAATTTTTAAATAAACCTGTTTTCCTTTCTCCTAAAACGTTGAGGGTTTTTGTACCCTGACATTAACCCTGTGTTCATCTGAGCATCACCTTCACAGTGGGTGTAGCTGTATCAGCATGCGTGGCAGTCCCTACTGGGGCGGCACAGTCTGTGAATATAGAGTGGGCTCCCACAGCTCAGAAGATTAGCGACACAGTGCATTCAGGTCCATGTGCGAGGGCCGATTTCCAGGAAGAAAAGCCCTTCGTTGGGCCCCCAGTTGAATCCTGCTGCTTCCCTTTGGCCTAATAGAAGGCTGCAGTAACTGACAGTCCTTTACAATCCGCCAACACTGGTGGAGGTTTTGGAGGATCTCGTTTCTTCTTCTTCTTTTTTCCCCCCCTCTTTTACTCTGTTTTTCTCCGAAAGGACTGATTTTGAAATTACTCGTGTGCTGCCTGGTGTGTGTATGGGTTGGTATAGTTGTGTGCATTGGTCCATATGTGTGTGGTTTCATGCGCACACGCAGACACCCACAAGGACACACACGTGCACGTTTGAATGCCAGTGCTGGCAATTGTCTTAATGGGATAAGGGAAGACTATGGTTCCTGTTGAAGGGAACAGGACTGTGGGATTGACATGGGAAAACACACACATGTTGCATTCATCGCACCAGTGGCTATGTTGTTGGTTGATTCACAAAAAAGGTGATATGTGGTGACTTAATGTCTTCAAAACAGGCCTCAGGGCTGCAAATATTCTCAAATCTTTCCAAACATCCAAGCATGACTGAACCTTAACCATCAAAAATTTAAACAAATTCAACTGTAAATTGTATTTGTAAACTTATATTATTTATGATTATTGATTCATATTAACCGAACATAATGTACCATTTGAGGGAACAAAGTTTCGCTGTAATTAGTTGAATCTGCAGTGGGTTGCAATAAATGTCTTGGCCAATAGGGGTCGTCTGTGGCAAAATATTGAGCCAACTTTTGTATTTGTGAATTGAAAAACTTTTGTGTCAAACAAGTTGTAGGAACATATTAAGCAAAGCTGTCAGTTGTGATGTGTGTGTGTGTGTGAGAGAGAGAGATTAGATTAAGGTATCTGTAACTCCAGTCTTCCAATCTCAGTGTCCTGCAACTTTTGGATGCATCCATGCTCCAACACACCCGAATCAAAGGCTGAATTACCTCTTTGGCATGTCAGCAAGTTTTGCAAAAGTCTGATGATATCATTTTTTAAATTATTTGATTAAGGTGTATTGCAGCAGGAATGCATCCAAAAGTTGCAGGACAGGGGCACTTGAATGCTGGAGTTGCAGACTCTTGGACTAAGATAAAACTGATCCTAATTAAAGAAAGGTCTTACCACATTCCTAATTAATGTCAGCATGAAGGCAACCGTTTAGATTTAAAAAGAAACTTGAAAGGAGAATTCTGAGCATTCATCTTACTCTGACTCTAAACCAGGATCTGCTGTAAAAAAAAATCCTTTATTTCTGCTAAAGCATATATTTTTATTTCTGATGTTGGTACACTGGGAGCACTTGAAATCAAAGTCAAAATTTTGATTTTATTACACAATCTTGCCCTACAAATTTTATTCCAAAGAAACGCATAGTGTCCAGCCTCATGACACTAGAAAGTTGTTTTGGAATCATTATTTTGTGGATATTTAGAGCAATTATTCCATCTGAAAAATCTGAAGAACTTCTAAAACATTTGTTTTTAAATCATTATTTAAATGCATTAATTGTTTTTTGGGGGGAGGGGTTTGACAAAATTATTAAAACTGTGGAAGGTCCACAGGTTGCAGACCCTGCCCTAAACCACACTTAGCATGCCAGTAGTTTATTTTATAGTGTTTATAATGTTACTACATTGCTCCATAATCTGATAAATTCAGTCTTCTGACCAGATCATGATACCGTAGTTTAATCACTGACAAATGAGTTTGGTTGGAATATAAACCTCCTGGGCTACAATCACAGACTATTAATGATGTTTTGTAAATCATTTTTGTTATATTTTCAAAGTTTACAGGTCATTTTTGTCTATGACACAAGATGCCTGGGCTGGTGATGTTAACACACAAATCCTGATACAACCTGATGACAGATGATGTCATCTTCCTCTCTCTCAGACCCATAATCTTACTCAGCTCCTCAATGACAGCAGCTGGACAGGCCTGTGATTACTGCTCCACCTCCAAACCTCACTGGTACAATTGCTCCATTCTCCTGTTCATTCTTTCAATACCAAGATGTCAGGGGGCGATAAGTGAAATGGCAAATTCACACAATGACGGGGGAGACTGATCAACATCTCATCTTGAGGTAAGAATGAGTTGAAGAGGAGGAGGAGAGTGATAGATGAAAGAGAAAACCAGAACAGAAAGAAAGAGACCACTAGCTGCCATTATTGATTTGATATGTGCAGTTTGTCTTCATTACCCATGGTCCACTGCTGTCAGAGATGTGCTAACGGCTTCATGCATCACATGGTCGCCTGGCAGGTGAGCGGGGAGGCAGACAGAAACAGGAATGGCTGAATATATAATTGCACATCTGGTTTATTACCATCCATCACTCAGGAATGTGCAGGATCAGACTGAAATAATTGCCTTGATGCTGATCAGGCTTTGGAATATGGGGATCACATTTATTCTGTTTTGGAGAAGCTTTACTAGTGCAAAATGTGTCAATAAGGCACAACATGCACTACAGAAAAAGACTTTCCCATAAATATGTGGTGTGTAGTGTTAGAGTATCCAACGGCCGTCTGAAGTGAGAGATGGGAGTATCAAATAGAGCGATTGCTATTGTTTTCCCAAGTTGTTTTTGTCAGTATAGCCACAGGTTCTACTTATTCAAGTCAAGATAATTTATCTGTAGAAGTAGCACACCTGGTTGGGACTCGAAGGAAAGCTTCTGTGACAAACAAGTAGACTCTATCTGCATAAGTTGGAATAAGCTAGCTTAGAAACCGACCCATACTTTCTCCCTCCTGTTTGTTGCTTTGTTCAAATCACCAACTTTGTCTGAATTAACACTACGTGATTTATACCACAATAGCATAAACAGCAATTCCCCCTGTGCTGGAGAAGATTTAAGTGGCTACATGATAGTAGGCCATTTTCTTGCATCGTTGTCTGTTTGTGCAGCCGACCACACAACACTTTATGACCATTTTTCCTGTGAAATCAACTAAGTAAAAGCAATTTTAGGCTACCAACTGTATGTTTTTGTGACAAGCTTTACAAAGTTGATGCATACAGTTGTTTTGACTTCCATCATAGCGATGTGGGCCACTTTCTGAAGAGTGTGACGTCACATGTGTAACAAGGTAGCCTTTCGCGGTTGGATTTTACAGTGAGGATGAAGCTTTGAGGCAGAGTCAGGTGGAAAACAGCAGTGGTTTATTCTTCACACAAAATCAACAACACTTCACAGGTGAAACTGCAGTCTTAAATAGTCCCAGCTGTGTTGGACCAAACCACCTTTAATTCACAGGGCAATCTCAATTCATCAATATCCACTTATTTAATTAAAATACCTTTTACTAAATACAAACATTTCCATTTACTTTTTATAAATATTTTATGTTTTATCATTACACCATATGAAACACCACAAAACCCATAAACAATTCCTCCCCCCCCACACTTTTCAATGGCCTCTCCCAGAGACTATATATGGTGTCTGGACTCCCGGGGCAGTATTTGTCCAAACACCCTGGAGAGGACACAGAAAAGACAGGTGAGTCACTCTACATTAGCACTCCACACCTAACAGATTATGCACAACACATTTGCTGAGTTTTACCCACCAGTAGCTCATTGCTCTGAGTAACAATTATCCTCCCTCCACAGGCAACCACCTCACTCGTCAATGAGGAGCAGCTGTGCAGAGCCCAGAACAAAAGGCTACATGCTAATCTCTAAAAATACTCAATAAATACAATTAAAACTTCTTGTGTGCAAATTGTTACTGATGTGCAAATCTATGCTTAAAGTGCAGTGCTAAATAAAGTGCTTGTTAATAAAGTGCAAAAAGTACTTTAAAAATGCAATACAGTGATTTCAGTAAAATAGTCCCAGTAATGAAGATCTCTTCATTACAACATGCAAAGGGCAAATTGTAGCTTCTCTAGCCTCTTATTTTTGTTTTGATAGAAAATAGTTCAAAGTAATCTCTGTTTAAAACTTGTTTACCTGTTGGTACCCAAAGCTGGCCCATGTCTGGCAACAAATGGGTTAAAATGGCTCCAGAAAAAAGGCTTGGCTTAGAAGTGCACAAGACTTTTAAGGAATCAAAACTTATCTCCCAAGCTTACAGTGGGCTGTTACTAGAACTTCTTGTTCCACAGCTAAAGCCAGGCACAGTGGGCGTCTGAAGTTCTTGCTTTGCTTTGTCAGATTCTGTTCTTGTACAAAGTATGAGGCTGCTTTATTAAACTGCACATATTGCCAGCACTTTTAATATTGAGCATAGTAAAATGATCCCCCTCAGCTTTGTTGGCGTGTGGCCAGGTGTTCTGTTAATAAGACTTGCTCACTACTGGGTGGCCTGGTTGGTCACCGCTCAACACTCTTCTGTTGCCAAGCAAAGACTCTCACAGGGAGGGTCTGCTGATATGTTTGTAACTTTTGCTAAATTACGGTTATTGCTTTAAACTCTTCCTGTTGTCCCTCTACTGCTTCTGTGGGATACGTTTTGTTGCACACCGTCACGTGCAGATGAAAGAGACAGGGAGGTGAATGGTTGCAGTGGATTGGCTGCAGGCAGTTTGTTGAACCTGTGTTTGGGATCTTTTGCAGTGAGCTCTTTGTCTGGTATTTCCCCTCGTTCCTTTTCTTCTCACTTTCCCTCACTGAATCTTTTTGTTCGCTAAAACTTTGCACGAATGCAGTCCAAAGCCTTCTCAGTGAAGTGACCCATGTTGAAATGTTCTGGGGGCGTCCAGTTGAATTGCTCAAACAAATTGCTGTTGATATGAAGATGTGGGGGTCTCTGAGACTGAGGTTCATACACTTGGCAGCAGACGGTTGGCGTCACAGCATGTTAAATGGCTGCGTTTTTGACTTTGTCTTTTATCAGTCAGTTTGTGTTTTTCTGTAGAAGTGACTTCACTTTTAAACAAATACACCAAATGGAAATTTACCAAGCTATCCGGTTCATTGTTGTCCAATAGAATGATGTTCAATGAAAAGTGCATCTACATGTTGAATCTGAACCTTTTTCTACATTGCTCCAATCTACAGAGCTGACCAGGTCTTGTCAATCTGCTTGTTCTTGTTTCTGTGGTTTTCACCCCAGTGGAATCCATGATCTCAGAGCCATCACTGACCAAGTGTTAGAAGGAAACATAGTGGAGCGCACTGAAGTTATTGTGCACTCCATTGACTGGTATAAAATGCTATGTACAGATACCAAGATGCTGTGATGCATCACCAAGGGAACAAAGCATTGTTTTTACAACTGGCAGCAGCTGATTTGCACCTCAAAAGCTCAAATACCTGAACAATGTCCCAAAATCCCAGAGGTGTTGAAATGGAGGCTTCATGGATGCAGAGCAGGACATATCAGGAAGTTCAAACCATCTCTCTGCTCAGCTTTCTAACCATACGACTACACAGGAATTTAAAGAGGAGCGGCTAAAGCAAATAAGGAGGATTAGCAGAGCTTTTCAGTAACGAATGGTATCAACGAGGACATATTGTTTATAACTGTTAGCATGGTATGACAGTCGTAAAGCTATCATACAGCAGCAGTCTTCAGTCAGAGGACTCTTCAAATTTAAAAGACTGACTGCTATCAGCGATCCATGCTGTCCACAACATCACCATTCAGAAGGTACTTGGATGATATGGACCCCTTGAGCGTGACGTCACGCCCCCATCTCGCTCCCCGACATTGGTTTTAACTGTTAGGTTGTCAATAAAATATCTAAATCTTAAATGCACGCAGTGCTTTGCTACACTGTGACAACTAGATAACAAGGTTTTTTCTTAATTAAAATGTTTTAATTAAGAAAAAAATAGTGAGGGAGAGGGAAATAGTTCAGTTATTCTTGCTCGACTTTGACAACCATAACATGTAGATGCGATGTAGAATTCGGTTCAATTACAAAATAAAAAAATCAGACCTACTCACCAACTCTGATAGATCATCAGTAGATCAAGTGTTTATGCTAATCAACCACAGCTGTGTTATATTAGCTAGTAGTGGCAGCAATAGAAAATCTACCACTGCGATCACTTATTGATAACAGCAAAATAAACATCAAGCTTTAAAACTTAATACAGTAACAGACTGAATGTTCTGTTATTTGTGTGGGAAATGCTTGAGTGTGGGTGTTGAAACCTGAAACATATAACATGTGAGTTTTTGTCAGTTGCTAAGGCGACGAGTCCATGGAGTAGCCCACACAGAGAATGAGAAAAAATGGTTTTGAGTTGGTCTTTAATGATATTTTGTGCTATTTCTGCCTTTGCTGTGGCTACATCCATCTCCAGGTTCCATTTAGTGAAAGGAATTGTGGCTATGAATGGCATGTAAAAGAATAGTCTTTTTGCCCTCCTGCATTGTGTGCATGCGCGAAATTACCGGATATTGACCATTTGCATCATTCGAGGCACTATAACAGACTTCGGAAGTGAAGGTCGGGAGGATTGAACAGAGCAACTGAAATAGTTTTCACAAGTAGTTTTTGCCAGTTTTTTCATGGCTTCTACTTGTTTGAGTGAAGCTAATTTGTGAATGTAACACACCTGTTTTGGCTCACAGATGGCAGTGTTTACAAAAGTTGGAAGTAGCTAGCTTAGAAACCGACCCAGGCCTCCTCCCTCCTGATGTATTGATCAAATTGCCGACATCGCCTGAATTCATGCTGCATGATTTATATCACTGTCATAAATAGCGTTTTCTCTTACAACACAAGATTTTATTTTGAATTATCAGAGTAGATATGCACCCCACATGTTAGATCTTCCTTTCATTGTTCTTCCACTTTTTGTTTATCAGATGAATTCTAATAGAATAAATGTTGTGTTTTGTGGTTGTAGTTCAGTTTTGCAAAGGACTTGCAAGATACAATTATGTTTGCAATCACTTTTTTCACTAAGCAAATGATTTAATAAACTTTACAACTAAATAATAGCTTTTTGATTGTTCTTCGTCTCTGGTTTCAGAATGGCATCGGAGGCTGAGAAGAAGCTGGATTAAGATCAAGGATTTGAGAGGTTTCAGATGTACCACAGGGGAGCATAGGTGGGCGTACAGACAGGTGTAGAGGATTTTGTCCAGAAAGAAGGAACTGCCAAAAAATGGGTAAGGTTCCAGGTAACTAACCTCTGTGCCAAGCATGTGGTTGGCTTGGCACAGAGAATTTTTCTTTCTTCAGGAGTGTAAGGAGAAACTTGAAGCAGTTTACCTGGGAAAAACAAAGTAGAACATGATGAAATGTAGTACACAAGGGGAACTGGCTTGAAACTGCTACTGGAGGGGAAGGGAGTCTGTCGGGTAGCCAACACGATGAGCTCAGGTTCTGCCAGCTGCTGCCTGTTGGAGGTGCCTCACTAGAAAAGGTGCAGGATGTGTTCCCATACTCTGCATGAAAGTCACAAAGATTTTTTTACTCACTGACAAACATTAAATCAGAGTTAACACTTTCTGTTAGAGGTCAGTTAGGATTAATGCAGTTATTCTTGTTATCCAGTTATCCAATTAGCTTTCCTCAATTCTCTCATGATAGTTTGCTTGGAGATAAATTTATTCCACCTGGCAGTAGATCAGTTGAGTTTGCAGACTGCCGTTTTTCAGTTCTAGGTTTTCTGCGGCACTAAGACCTTGGCTTTTTGATGACCGCTACAAAACACTGTGTTTGTTTTTCTTCAGGCACTTTTTAACTAATTTGGCTGCAAGCTTGGAGTTGTCCATATAGAAGACCCATTTGTGCCCAGTTTTTAACTTCCAGACAATATTCCCACATGATGTTCTTTCATTATGATGCCATCTACTGTATTTTGTGAAGTGCACCAGTCCCTCCTGCTACAAAGCACCCACACAGCATGATGTTGGAATGGTGCTCTCCGCTTTGTAAGCTTCATCTGTTCTTCCTCCAGATGTAATGACGGTCATTTCCACTAAATACTTGAATTTTAGTTTCATCAGACAAGATGTATCTTCAAAAATGTAGGTTTTTGTCCCATTTCCAAATGGTAATGTGTTTTTTTTATGATTTGCTGTGATGAATTCTTTGCTGAGTGGCCTTTCGACGCATTCTTGTGCAGGATTCTTACCAGCTTCAGCCCCAATCTACAAAATGTCCTTTTAGGGGTTAAAATTCAAATTTCAAAACTAAATACATTAATCTGGGACACAACACTAATCTCCCTCCTAAAGAGCATGATGACTGGACATTTCCATAATGCTTATTATCGCACGTAATTATTTGAACAGATGACATTGCACCTCCACTTATCTTGAAATTGTACCCAAAAATGAACCAGACATGTGAAGATTCACAGTTTTCTTTTTCTTTTGATTGTCCCATTAAATTATTATTATTATTTCAGGAAAATACAGACGTTATGTTCTGGACTATAGTGTCACAGTTTGCTGTTCTGTGTTGATTTTATTTGAATAATTTCACAAATCAGAACACTACTTCTTGTAGCAGTGTACCTGCACATAGTTAGCTGTCATTCTTAAGAACTCACCTTCTGATAATGCTGTGAGCTTTGACATGGGTCTGGTTGAAAAGCACAGTGAGTACTTGCCAGCCACTTTGGGTGGCCATACTTCTTATGCAGGGCACTTCTTTAAAGCTTCTAATGACGAGTGACCCTTGCATGAACAAATTCTTAGAGACTAGGTCAGGCTTTTAGATTCAGGGGAGTTCCTACTGCAACCGTCTATCACGCCTGGAAACCAAGCAGTCAACTTGTGTATGAACAAACTCTGTAGCCTTCCATTTTAAGCCCAAAAGGAAGTTATTATTTCCAACAGCATGGGTTTTTAGGCCTTTATGACGGGTGAATCATTCATCATTACCGACTGACGACAATGTTTTTGCAGAACTCTCTTTAAATTGAGCGTTTGTGTGCAGAGTGACTTCAGGAGAAGACAAAGAGTCCTGAGTTGGTATGCTAGGAGCAAAACCTGAGGAGCAACCACTCTGACAAAGAAAACCAGACTGTTGACAACAATCCATAAATCAAACAAGGTCAGTGCTTCTTTGAAGATTAGGGGGTGACTTCCCACCAGACTTACACCAACAATCACCTCAAATTATAAAGAAAGCTATATATGAACATTCTTTCAATATTATTTATTGTTTCTGCAATTTCATGTTTCATAAAAACCCACCTTGTGTTACCAAAGTGGTCCAGAGAAGTAAAAAAATTAATTCTAATTGCATCCATTAGATGAAATGTGTCAATTTCAGTAGGTGTTTATTAAGCATAAATTTATTTTGTTGGTAGTGCGCTTACAGCAAGAAAGCAACATGTGTAACTTTAACTGAGCAAATGTAAATCCAAATTTAACCCAAACATATTCATGATGCAAGCTTGGTATTGGTTTGATTGCAGCATAGTTCCTTGTCATATACTATAATATAAATAAATGGAACCCATAATGCAAAACAATCTTAACAGGTCATTTGATCAGATGGAAGAAGATGTAAAAAAAAAATAAAATCAGACTCATCTAAAATTGAAAGTCTACCAATAGTTTTTATCGTCCAAGAGAAAAGTGGCATTCATCCATTTTTTATTCTTGCAAACTGGTATCTATGGAGCTCAGTGAGTGATTTTGGGGGGGGTGCAGGTTGTAACACAGGACCAACACACACAGTAACTTCTAATGGATAACATGCATGTGATATGCAGAAAGGCTCAGATTCAAACCTGGGATCTTTCTGCTGCAAGGCAACAACAGTGCTATGAACTGTGCAGTTAGTTTAATTCAGTTCAGATTTTACTGAAGATTTCCAGCATTAAATAGCTAAAAATCAAGCAGTAGGAAATATTTAAATGTCTTTTTTATTGCTATGACAGAATAACAAACACATAGACTGGAAGTGCAGGGGTGTGTCTTGAATTTTCCAACTACATACAATCCAGCTTGATCCTAATATTAGAACAATATAGTCAAAATTACTGAATCATTAAATATCATTTGACAAAGGGCTAAGATATCTTGTTTCATTGCATTAGGTTTTTGTCTTTGCAGCAGTCCCTCTTACTGAGGAAGCCTGTGGAGACAGTGAAGAGGAACAACTCCCTCCTAACAGTATGAAACTGTCAGGAGAAACAGGCTTAGTAAGGATAACCACCTACTGCTACCAGCTGGGCCCAGGAGGGAGGAGCGTACAGATAAAGCACTGAAGGACTGATCAAACAGAGCTGATTTATTCATTTATATGGTTGTATTTTGTAAGCAGAGAAGGACAGAACACCTCCCCCTGATAAAATTGGGGAACTAAATTTCCTATATATCTAAATTAAGAAACTGAGGAAATCTCTTCTCTAAGTATGAAACTTTGCTAGACAAAAGGTGCATTTATTTTTAAAATTACTGATACTAAAGGCAAGAAGGGCAAAGAGGGTTTCTCGCTGAAACCAAAAAAACACATTGTGGCCACTGTGTGCTAACTTATTTTACCAGATTTAAAAAAAAACAATTACTGGAAAACAAATTCCCTTCCCTTAAGGCTTGAATGCATTTTAAACAATTGTAATGTGCTTATTGGACAACAAACGACACACTCAGACAAAAAAATTGCTGTTTTTATTAAGTGAGATCCTTATTTTACACAATACTTGTGAAGTTTGGTTATATTTCAGCATTTGATTCAGGTCCCAGATTGTTCCACACACTTGATTGGCTGAGAGCTGGTCTGCCTCTCCCAACCTGAGACCCCTTCATCTTATGCTTTTTATTTTGTAAAATACATGTTGGCATTAATTATTTAATGGCTCTTTCTGCGATGTAGCTGTCATAAAGAAGATGCCTCTAAACTTTTGTCTCCACGTTCTGTCTGCCTCCTTGCATCCTGCTCTCCCTGCGCTGTGGTAACTCCGCTGTGAGAGCTGGACTTGTTACCAAATGGCTTTTATCCAAGTAGAGGCGCCTGAGAGCGCACAGCCCGCTGAGTGGGAGCGCAGTCGCAGGTTATCCATCGCCTTGTGCAAGTTGTGTACCGTCACTCCGCTGCCTCTGGGATCTTCCTTTATATAGACGTGAGACTTAACAAACCCATCTCATTCAGCTGCGGGTGCAGATTGTTTTCCTTTTTATTCTTTTGTGCCCTCTCTCCACTCTGCACCCCCCCTGATTGGGCTTTATTCATTCTGCGTGTTTGTAAAGGTGATTGTTAGTGCTCATCATCGAGGGAGCCAAAAGGTTTGCCACTGTTCCATAGGAGATTGGTGAGTATCTCTCTGCATGTTTTAATATTTTAACACCTCCAGGCTGCAAGTCTGGAGATACTGAAATGTTTTTAGCTGATTTCTCCACACCTATAGCTTGTTTTACACACTTTATTCATTTTTTGTGACTAAAAAAGTGCCATAAAAGCAAGAGGGTTAGTACATGTTGTTTTTCTTTTAAATATTTGAGATTTTAACATTTCTGTTATGTGTGACTCTGCAGTCAGAGTTTTATATATTCTTAAATTTGCGCATTATGATAAATAGGCTGCTGTGACTTGGTTCAAACTTTTACTAAAATGTCTCTGCATCATATTTACAGTTTTGCTCCATACACACTTTCAAGGAATTTCCCGTTCTCATTCAAAATCCTGTTAACGTTCTTACATCACCTTTAGTCCTTGCTGGTTTTACTTCACAGCAGGCTGCCCGAGCGTCATGACAGCTGAGAAGAGTGGGCCTGTTATAAACGGTAAACCAGAGGATGGCAGAGACCCGGACGGGTCCAGCTCTAGCCTCGACAATGACGAGTACAACGAAAGGGGCATGTGGAACAACAAGATCGAGTTCATCCTGTCTGTGGCTGGAGAGATCA
Organism: Xiphophorus couchianus; assembly: GCF_001444195.1. NCBI lineage: Eukaryota > Metazoa > Chordata > Actinopteri > Cyprinodontiformes > Poeciliidae > Xiphophorus > Xiphophorus couchianus. The sequence goes on from NC_040247.1 coordinate 11,722,090, forward strand.
TTGGGTTGGGCAACGTTTGGAGGTTCCCTTACCTCTGCTACAAGAATGGAGGAGGCAAGCGATAAAAGCATTGCTTTATCTCTCTACACACTTGGATGAAGAGCTACAGAAAAGCTTGTAGAATGAAAAGCTGGCTTTTGATTCTACAAAGTGGTGAAACTGTTAGATACAGTGAGATGCCTTGCAAAACTATTCATACCTCTTGCAACCTTAAACTTTAATGTGTTTTATCTTTATTTTAAATGACAGACCAACAGAAAGTTGAGCACAAAAAGTGGTTTGCAAAAAGGACAAAAGGTTTTTCAGATATTTTTAAATTCAAGAAGTATGGCATGTCCTTATATTTAGCACTCCTGAGTTGATTTAAAACTCTGTTTTTTGCTTTAGTTACAGTAAGTCTGTGGAGTATCACTATTCTTCTTTGTAATGTAGCTCCAGCTTAGTCAAATTGGATAGATCTCATCTGTGGACAGCAAATGTCAAGGCTTGCTATAGATTGTCAGTTATTTTCAGACCTAGACTTTGACTGTGTTGTTCTAAAATATTAATATTCTTTGATCTACGTCCAGTTGTTGCTTAATGTTTATGATTGGAGAGTAAGCCTCCTTAACATTCGGCAGTATTTTGTGTCCTTCAACAAGTTTTCTTCCAGTATTCACATATACTTAACTCTGACCAGCTTCTCTAACCCTACTGAAGAAAAGCATCCCCACAACATGATACTGCCACCACCATATTCTAGGACGATAGTTGGTCGTCTGAAAAAAGCATTTTCTTCTACATGTTTACTGAGTGTCATGTTGCAAATGCCAATCTGGACATTTAATGCATTGTCCCTTCCGTAAACGGTAGCTTGGTGAAGAGAACTACTAATAGCTAGCCCGGATACTGCCTTCCTGTGCAACTCGGCTCGATTGTAATTTCCTCTCAGCGCTCCATCTGGACTTTCTCCCTTTGAACTGTATGTCTCCGGCAGATTTTCTACCAGGCTGATCAGCGAATAGAATGAGAAGTTGTGGGAACGATGACATTGATTTTCTGAGCAGTTTTAGAATTGTAGTCTGCCTGCAGTTTTAGGAATAACACATGAGGAAGTGAACAAAGCTGTTCAGGGCGTGTTGGTCACGCTTAAAAATATTGAAGAAACATTAACAGTCGCCTTATTCAGAGCAACTCTTCTCTCGTCACATTTGGGGATAGTTCTTTACAATTTCCAGCAGACTTCTTAGCTTTGAATTGGTTCATTACATACATCACTGGCAAAAGGTAAAATTAAAACTTAGAGTGCATGCCTTCACCAAGCAATCACTTGTCAATAGCTGAGGGTCCTGACCCTTTGTATGAAGCAAAGCGTAGAACAAAAGCCATAAAAAGCCATGTCTTATATTTCCTTCACTTCACAGTTATGACACTTGTTGCTCTTCATAAAGTTCTAATAAAACAGATTTAAGTTTTTGGTTGATACGTTGTATGTTAAGTGTCATATTGCTTGTCTGACTACTTTTGTAAGGCACTGCAGTTATTTTTGCACACATATATCAATAAAAGAGGCAGGTTGCCTCATTAGACTGAACAGCAGGGTGCAACTTCATGTCTGAAAAGGTCACCATGCATTCCAAGCGTGGCGTCGTAATGAGTACTTTCATCTCATTTTATTTGAATAGGAATAGATCCCTGCATTAAACCCTTCACATAATTCAGTATAGGATTTGAGAATGAACCTTTAGACTTATGTTGTATAATACTTTTGCATCTCCTGAAATCATAAGGTACATTTATTTGTGTGCATGAAGGTGCCTTCTTTGTGCCATACGTCATCTTCTTCGTGTGCTGCGGTATTCCTGTATTTTTCCTGGAGACAGCCTTGGGTCAGTTCACAAGCGAAGGTGGCATCACATGCTGGAGGAAAGTTTGCCCGTTGTTTGAGGGTAAGAAAACCCTGGATTTGTTTGTTTTTAGTTGATACACTGAGATTTAATTATTAAAGATAACGTAGGAGAGAAAGTGTTTCACCAAGTTTATTGATTTACTTTTGCTTTTCCAGGTATCGGCTATGCAACACAGGTGATTGAAGCCCATCTCAACGTGTACTACATAGTAATCCTAGCCTGGGCCATTTTCTACCTCTTTAACTGTTTCACGACTGAGCTGCCGTGGGCTGGCTGTGGCCATTACTGGAATACAGGTAGGTGGTTAGGGGAAAACATTTTCTTATAACAACAAATAAATCTCCTAATTTAAAACAGAAAAGACCCTTGTGTTAAATTCTGCTGTGCATGTACACTTGATGCCATTGAAATGAAAACATGTCACTGTGTCTGCAGAAAACTGTGTTGATTATTACGGGGAAAACGCCACCAACATCACCAACCCCAATGCAACGTCTCCAGTCATTGAGTTTTGGGAGTGAGTAGACTTTATTTTTTATTTTCCTCCTGCTTATATGTACAGAATTACATCACAGCGCGGATTATACACACAGATTTTCACCATTTGTTGAATACAATGCTTCTATCTGGATGAGAAATGCTCACTAGGTCATGTTTTTCTTTGATCTGCCATATTGTTAAAAAACTGAGATACTGACAGCTCCAAGTTGTGTCATTGACCCCCTCCCTCCCTAACCTCACCCCCAATAATTAGTCAGCCTTTTTCATATTTCTGTGTCAGCAGGCTATGGTGGGCCAGCTGTCTCCCAGTTAGAGCCATGAGTGTGGCAGCAGATCATGGTTTGTTAGTGCGTAGATTTGACCACATTTCCTGTACCACTGCCAGTAGCTTTGTACACATGACTAGGTCGGATTTATTCTGATGCCAAGTCACAAAAGCTTTTAAAAATCAATATGTAAAAAACATATTTGGATGATTGTCACTCAAACAAAAGAAAACTGAGTTTCACAACAATTATGACATCTAGTAGCTTTAAGTTAATCCTAGAAATAAGAGCCCACAGAGTAAACCGTCATGTTGATAGAAGTTGTCAAATTTTATTAAAACTGTGGCAAGATGGACTAGCATTTTGTTTATTAGCATAAATGTTTTCAGTTTAGTTTTAGCTCATTATTGTTGTATTTATGTAGCCTCTGTGCTCATAAATACATAATTAGTGTTAGATTTCTAAGTATACCAATGAAATTTCTTAGGTTGTTATTAAAGAAAGCAGTGTTTCTACATTTACTTAGATTTTCTTTCTGTCTTGTTGAACTTCTACAACAGCCAGCTATCATCATTGAGATAAAAAACTATAAAGTCATTAATATACATTCAAGCACCCACTTTAGCAAATTTACACAAATCTTATCCTGTTGACTGACCAGAACAGAGGGTGGGGAGGAGGGGCGGGGCTGAGGGTGTTGGATCAGTTTTATGGGTTTCCACCAAGAACATGTCAGGATGATCAATGGCTGGTCAGAAGCCCTGAGGGTGAACTTGGTGGCAAAGATTTTGGCAGGAACGTGTGGCTTTGTGGCACAAACTCCTGCTTCTCATCCTCCGTCAGTGCGGTTGCCGGGTTGAGCTTCAGCAAACAGGAAACACACTCTTGACTCACCACCGCAAACATGTTGTTGGAGATGGCATGCTCACTCTTTTGCACCCACATCATTTGGCATATTTCGACAAAAATTATTATTATTTTTTTCTTTATAGTTTATCAAGTTTGGTTCAAATTCATCAGTGACGCCCAGCAGGCCGGATGTTGATAGGAAAAGCATAAAGTGTCAGCTCATGACTGATGCCATGAAGAAGCATCAGTAAAAGACTCATGGAGTCATAGCCTTGTCCATAGCAGCTGGCTGGCTAGAGATAGGTGCTGTAAACAGAGTTATTATGTTTTCTCTCTTTAAATTTTTTCTTTCATTCTCTACTGAAGGCGTGAAAGGTGCCGGCTTCTTGATATATGACATTACACTTATTTCATGCCCTGCATCAACAAAGATTTGTGCTGCCCTTTAGTCATTTAATTTAGCTGACGTTTACCTGAGACCATTGTCTGGAAACTGCCGGTATTTTTGGATGTTGATTGTGGAAAAATTGCAAGTTCGAGGAGACTGCAACGACACATTGAATCTGCTGTAGTTGTCATGCCAGGCCACTATTTGGCGCTGTGATGATGTGAAACATGCTTGGACTTTAGACCTTTAGCTTCCATCTCATTAGAGTAACCCGCCTCAGATGAACCAAGTGCTCATGTAACATATTTTTTATCAGTAGTTGTGTTAAACTGAACATGTTAATGCACTACATTTACAAGCATCAGAGTGGTTGTTAATAAAAAGAAATCTAAATGGATGTTATTTAGTGATTTTTATATCAACAACTATGATTGGAAGCTTGTTATAACATCTACTGTCAATCTGCTTCACAGAGAAAAGCTACCGATGGTTAACCCCTTCTACTTCCTTTCCCATGTAAATAGTTGTTGATTTCGGGTTTTTAAAAAGGCCAATGTAGATGTGACAATGTTTTAAAGGTTCATGAAGGACTATTCGGATGAAATGCTGTGAGTTTTTCTCAGGATTAAAGTTGTTTACATGGTGGAAGTCCACTTTGGTCTTGGCTGCTCTCTGATTATATGTTAGATTCAGCTTTAGGGGTCAAAATAATCTGGATTTGTAATAAATGAAGACCTAATAATTAAATACTGCTGGAATTACCTTAAAAATCCTGAACTAAGTTGATTTTGTTTTTCCCTTTATCTTGTCCCATTTATGTATTCTTAATCTTCTGCTAAGTGTTAAAGGATGCTGAGATCAGCATCATCTCCACAATGGAGTTTTTATCAAGAAATATAGGTTTTATAAACTCTGGCAAATATCGTGTTTGTTTATCAACAGATTTTAGTGATTCTCCTGCATCACAGCCAGGGTGTTGTTGTTTTTTTCTACCAACAGTAAAAAACAAAATAAAAATAAAAATGTTGGTAGAAACACTCTTTGCTGTGCCAAGGAGCCACAGATAGGTTAAGGTGTTTTTTGTTGGGAGAATAGCTACTTGTCACCTCTTGATCTTTATCATCAAGTGAAATAGGATACCAATTATGAGGAAAATAGTTCCTAGATTGTCCTGAAATTGCCAAGATTGCAGTGGTAGCAGTACAATTGCAGTCCACTGATGTTTTTCCTGGTGTTTCTGGTCTCAAAGCAAAGATAGGGCTTCTTTACTGCAGGTAAATCCCTTCAGAGTTGGAGTCTGAATTCTTAACAAGCTTATTCAAGCAAAGAAATGTTTATTTCATGCACTGTCTCTTAGCGACAGACAGAGATGAGATGTGTTTAGAAGGAGCTGTGGGAGTGGAAGAACTGTAAAAAACAGTATAAATCTTTAAAACAGTCACACATTTTTTAATTTTATGTACAAGATTTGTTTTTTCTGAAGATAAACAAGTCAGTCCTTCCAGATTTGTCTTCATATTTTCAAACACGAGCCTTGGTGTTGTCGACCTTAGAGCAAAAGTGGTTATAGATTCACACACTTATGTGCCCACACAGTAAAAAAAAATTCCGTAAAAAAACAGGAAAATGTCCTGGTAATTTTCTGCCAGTACATTTTCTGTTTTTTTACGGAAATTCTGGTCATAAGTTTTCCGTAATTTAACAGCATTTTTTTATGTTAAATTTACCAGCACTTCTGTTAATCCATAATTGAAATTTTCCGTATTTTTACAGTACATGTCCTGTATATTCACAAACACTTCTGTAAATAATGAATTGAAATTTTCCGTTTTTTTACAATATGTATTAAAACATTCCGTAAAAAAACAGGAAAACATCCTGGTAATTTTCAGCCAGTACATTTTCTGTTTTTTTACGGTATTTTCACAGTTTTTCAATGTTAATTAACTTGCATTTCTGTTAATCCCTAACTAAAATTTTCCGTATTTTTCCAGTAAATCTGTAGTATATTCACAAGCATTTCTGTTACTTAAATACTTGTATTTTTGACATTCAAACCATTCAAGTCTGTGTTAGACATTGACTAAGTAATAAATATAAAGCACTACATTTTAAATAAACATAAATTTAAGCAAAACTCAACTTCTTATTCAAAAGGACATTTAGACCATGAAATTTAGTGTTAAAATAGCTCATGCAGATGGGTTAACAATGAAACCATAAACAATCCATTTGCAAATTTTATTTTGCAGTTCATGGTTTTTCAATACCATATCAACACATCATTACAATATAATTACAAATTGCATTCTCAATTATATATTCAGTCAAACATATTTTTAAAGTTGTTAAGGTCAATGTAAAGTTCATTCTTGAGTCCAGACTTTGAAGTCAATTTAATAATTTTGTTAAGTTTAATTTAATTAACACAATCCAACACTAACATTAAAAAAATACAATTTTAATCTTGCAATTTGCATTACAAGATTAAAATCACAGGTGTAAACAAGGACCAACATCCAACTACTATTTTCTGAACTGCTGTCAACATAACAGAGAACATTATGAAGCATCACCTTTTACAAGAATCACATTTTCCATGGACTGTCAAAGTCATACAGTTCATTTACAAACTTGAGCAGTCAGGGTGGAATGTGATGATGCTTCTTCCCCTTCATTTCAGCCTTTGACCCTCGTTTGGGGTTTAAGCCCAGAAAGACTCTAAAAAAAAAAGGGAATGGATACTTGAGTTTAACATACAGACAGATGCGTCCAAATTACATTATTGCAGCTGATCACCAGTCCAGTTGCACTCATGCAACTGGACTGTCTCAACAGTTGCAAATAACTCCTTGACAATCCTCAACTATGACTAATTTGAATGAACAATCACTGAAACAACAAAATTGTTGGTACACTTCTTTTAATGAAGGCAAACCCGTAACAATCACTGAAGTTACTTGAAACTGATAAAATTGTAAAAAAAAAAGGGGAAAAAAAGATTGACTGAAAATTAAACAATGAAAATAAGACAATGCTTCTGAACTGTGTTTCAAAAGCACAGAATTAATCAATTATTATTGCTCAGACCAAATAATTCAAAATATCAACAAAAATATACCAACCTTTGTATAAATTCCAGTGTCAGGGACATGTCTTTTGGATATTTTATGTTCAAGACATAAAACATGGAGAAGGTGTAGCTTAGGGCAGCGATGGGTGACTTGATGTGGTCATTCACAATCATTTGGTCAACAGCAACTTTAAAAAGCTGTTCACCTAAAGAAACAAATCATTAATACAAGAGTTTAAGATCCACCACAGGTGACCAGAACATGTCCATAATATGTTCTAAATACGCGCAGTAATTATATAGAAAATGTTTTATTATATTAATTTTCATATGACTTTTTTTTCACGTACCTGTCAACATATTTTTCTCTGTCCTTACATTTATTCAAAATACTGTGTAATCCATGGGTGTCCAAAGTCGGTCCTCAAGGGCCGGCATCCTGCATGTTTTAGTTCTCCCTGGTTTAACGCACGTGGATCAAATGATGGCTTGTTAGAGGCCTAAGAGGAACATTGACTTGCTGAAAGGTTGTTACTACCACCAGGGAGAGAATAAAACATGCAGGATGTCGGGCCTCCAGGACCGACTTTGGGGACCACTGGTATTCAGTTCCAACAATGTGTATGATATTGCATCAAAATGTATATTAGCAAACTTTAACATTATTTGAAGGTTATTCTAGAAAACATAGTACATATAGAATTTTAAATCAAAAGTTTAACAGACTGAGGAAAGCAAAATAATAATAATTACACACCCATTATAAAGATGCATGGGGTGCTTGGCAGGTCAAGATCAGGACTCTCTGGATGCAGCAGCTAAGGAGAGAAAAGAAAATATACACAAAATAGAGAAATGTAAACACCAAAGCATGTAAATCTTCTAATAATGGACGGAACTAAACAGCTAATGTTTACAAAAAATAATTGTCAATATTTTTGGACAAAAAGAAATGCTTACAGTGTAAATTTACCTCATTTTGACAAAATAGTTGGGCTGGTTTCTCCTTGAAGAATTTTGCGATTCCACTAATCACCTGGACAGCATCACTTCCTGGAATATCCACCCCTCTGGACCCAAGGAAGTCCTTTATTGTCTTTTCTTTCTTTGACAATTCCTCTGCCAGTCTGGTTTGTACTGGGAAGCCAAGAAGGGTGGTTGTGTGATCAAACAGGTGGATTGTTTCAAAGAGAAAAGGCCAGTCTTCTAATAACTTGCTGATGGAGTTTCCTCTGTTGATTGCTGCTCGCTGGATGCTATAGGTTTCAGCCATCATTCTTCGAACATCAGACTCTGGAAAATGAAAATGAATTATGTATATCAGTTTTTGGGCCTCCTAATGCTCATTCCCTTTTTTTCTTTCAGAAATATGTAAATTAATTGTCCATATCCTGACTGACTTCAAAACAAATTTATCACTGGCTGAAAAAGATAATGTTCAAACAAAAAACGAACCGGAAGAGAACAAAGCTGGAGTCTGGACGTAAAAACTATCCTGTCAAAGTAAGAAAAAAAAAAAAAACCACCTGCGTCTCACACCCAGGTTATCAAATTGTGCTTAACAATTAAAATAACTACAGCCTGACATTTAAGAATAAGCACAAGCAGTATGACGCCATGAACTGCTAACTTTCACGCGCCATTTATCAACAGTTTGGATATTGAAAAGAAAAAAACGCATAACACCAAAGGCTAAATCAAGAAAACTCACAGCAGACGACGACTGTCATATATATCAATAATTTGGGGGGCTATGTGAGACACATTCTTATTAAGATGGTCGAAAAAATCAAGCTAGCAAGTTCCTCAAGAGATAAATGCAAAAATGGGCGCCGTACTTGGAGTGTGGGAAAAAAAAGAGAAAAGCGGTCACCGTTATAAATAACCTCGTCTTACTTTTACATTTCAGAACCAAAAACGGTATTTTAAAAATATGAGTAAAAACATTTTTAGTAAAACGAATGCAAAATTATACCGTATTTACAAGAAGATAGCGGTTCGCCAGTCTGAAATATTATCTATACTAATACTATGTTTTGTTTTTTTAATTTAAAAAATGTTTATTGATTTACTTTACATTACCCCAGAGGTGCCAAAAACCGATTACTCCAACTTCTAAGTCCAACCTGGGTCCAGGATACACATTCAGTGTCGGAGAGAGAGCTTTGAATGGCTACAGAACAAGATTTTGCGCTTCGTGCAGGTTCTTGTTCCCATGATGCAATGCGCCAAATTGAAAATACGGGAAAAATACCTGTAAAATGTAAAAACGGAAAATTCCTTCAAATTTCTACTGTACATTTTACCGTTTTTTTACAGTTTTTTTTTTACAGTGCAGGGAATGTGGCTGGCCAGCAGAAGAAATGGTTTTGCTATTTTTACTCTGCTGCTGCTCGCATTTATTTATTTTTCATCATCTTCCTTCGGAGTTCTTACTTATTTAGCACAGCTAAATGCTTCAAGACTAATCTCTGAAATGTTGTTGGTGACTTTTCTTTCTGGGTTCAGTTCTCACACTGAACCCACTTCTCACACTTTTTTTTGCATAATACAAACAAAATATCAGAATTTGCATTGCTGTATGCAAATAATCCAATGTGTGTGTAAAGTGGTCATTCTATTAACGCAATAAATGCAGTGGGTTTCTAAACTGAATTACATTAAATGAAGGTGTGTTACTAATTTTCACTCCTTACAAATGATAACAAATATTTGTTGTAAACTAATAATTTTCCATGTGTATTTGGGCTAAATCAGACGGAGAGTCCTGAAGATATCAGATGGTATTGAGCACATGGGAGGGATGCGCTGGGAGCTGGCCATGTGTCTGGCTCTGGCCTGGTTCATCTGCTACTTCTGCATCTGGAAGGGACCCAAGTCAACTGGCAAGGTAGGATTAAGCATTGCATGTTTACTTTTGTGCCTTATTGTGAGAATTGGGAAGTTGGTTGGAAAGGACTTTCCTTCAGTGCATTGCAAAAGTATTCATAGCACATGACTTTTGTAACGTTAGGACAAGATGAGATGTAATTTATTGATCACAGAATTGGGCAATTTTTGAGCAGCAACATGACATGCAGAAAACAATCAATTTACTCAACGTAAGAAAGACTGAAATACATAATAAAATATAAATGTCTATATGGTAAAATAATGTTATCCAAAAGATCTATATTTTTAATACATACATTTGTGCAGATGGAGCCATGATGATGGGCAATTTGAAGCCATAATTAGAACATGTGGAGAAAAGATTTGTCTGTTTGACAGCAGAGCTGTAAAAGTATTTTGGAGAAGGTTACGCTGCTGTCTGTCCAGTGTGGTGGAGGGGCAGGTCCAGTTTGACCATCATGTTTCTTCAGTGTCCTTCCCTCCAAAACAGTCTCGCTTATCTCCAGTCTGAGACCAATTATAGATCACAGAGCATTATTTATTCTTCTTTGTTCCCCCAGGGTGGATGAAGAGCATTTTTGAATATTATAAGTCTCACAACATATTCTGAGTGGGAATCTGATCCAGACTTTGACATGACTATGAGGCATACTCATGTATTAGCTCCGACTGTAGGCTTGGATCATTGTCCTTCTGAAAAGTCACAAGGCTCTCTTGCTACTCTTCCATTGAGGCCAGATGTGCAACGTGCAGGACTAATAGTTACCATGGTGACTGATTTCCTCACTTTGAATTGTGGGTCCGTGCAGCTCCCTCTCAGTTACCATGGACCTCTTGACTGCTTCTCTGATTGTTTGCTGTTTGCTTTAAACAAAATTCTGTTATCTACCCATCCATCCGTCCATTTGTTCATTCATCCATCCATCTGTCCATTTGTTCATTCATCCATCCATCCGTCCATCCATGATGATTATTTCTAGCAGGGGAAAGACTGGGCACAGAGTTGGACTTTATTTACTACTTAAGTGGCTTCTGAATGCAGTTGGTGGTAATGAATTTTATTTGGAATATCAAGGGTGCTGAAACTATACTTTTGAATTAAAGTAAATAGCTTTAACCATTTCCCTTCCAATTGGTTTGTTACATAAAATGTTTAAAAAAGACAGTTCATATCGTAACTTCTAAAATAAATTCATCATTTTTATTCTGATGGTGTTGGTATGATGCACAGAAGGGTTTTTCTCTTTTGTTCTTAAAAACAAGTCTCCAACAGGAAGCCAGATGGGTTTTACTTCTGCAAACGCAAGACAAAAAGGCGTGTGTGCTAGACCTACTTCTTTTCCTCCCGTCGTAATTTCCATTAAAATTTTTTTGAGTCTCTTCTGGAAGCCTTGTTGAGGGACAGTAAGGACTCTACACCCTCCTATGAGAGCTTAGCGGCCCTTAATACGTCTTCAGAGATTCAATGAGCCAGAATGAGGATGAAGATAGAGCCAGACGAAAAGAGGAGAGGTGTGTCCAGAAAAATTAATGGGTTCACATAATACATGATGGGGGGTAAAAAAAGACAACTAAGTTGTGATGCCTATATTTCCATAAAGTGTCTTTTGTTGGCTGTGAAGTAAGAGGGGGGGAATGCTTCTTCATGGCCAGGCTTTAGCAGGCGGTCCAAGATTGATTCCTGTATTTACTAGAAGAGAAGGGATCGTTCATGAGGAGCATGTAGAGTACATCCTCAGCCTCTCTCTATCTCCCTCTCGAGCAATGAGAAATTAACCACAACTCGCTTGTTGCAAGAGAGAAAGAGAGAGAGAGTCGCTTTCTTTTCTACGGACCCTCCAGCTCATTCACTCAACACTCTGCCAAGCTGTTTGCTTTTGTTGGTCGCATTTGCCAGCCATTCTCACATTTAAGCCCTGCTGTTAGATTTACAGCGAGGTTTGACCAGGAAATTTGTGGTGGCTTAGATGTTTACCCGTGGTGAGCTGGAGAGAGCAAGCAGTGCGTCAAAAGTTCATGGAGAGACTGAATATTGTCCTTTTCATCGCCAGAGAGATAAAGACAACCAGGGGGAGAAGGTTTAGGATGTGTAATCATTTTATGTGACAAATTAAAGGAAGGTAATGCTGCAAAGGGGGACAAATTTTCCCACACCCTCCCTGCTGGCATCTCTTGGATTAATCCTCAAGTATGCTCACTGTTCAAACTGAGCTTTGATCAGGTTTATTTAAAAGATTTAAATAATTTTTTAGAGTTAAGGATGTTCAGGATATTCAGTGAAGTAGAATGCCTTGTCTCCTGTCTTTCTGAACAAGTGAGTAAATCACAGCCTCATGCTGGTAAAGTGGACTGAACTTCTGTGGAGTTGGTTAAGAGCTTTACTCAATGAATGAAGTCCATTTCCTCCTCCCTGAAGCCTAAAAAAAGGAGTAGTCATTCATGAAAACGCTGCACCCAGAAGAGCGATGTATCCACAGTGTCCAGTAGCTGCTGTGCACATTAGTGCATGTTTGTAGTATGTTCACTCTTCTTCCTTTCCTTTTTTTTAAATGAATGAATATCCATTTGTGTGTGAGCACTCATGCACTTCTGCACAAGCTTCAAAGAGCTGCACATTTTCCCACACTGCCAGGATCACTCTTCTGGGCTCCTCCTGTTAAAGAGATGGGGGCCAGAGGAGCCCTCTTTTCTTTCAAGGATCCTGGCCCAGCTCTGCTCTGTCCTGTTCTGTCCTCAATTGGACTTTGACTCAGTGCCAGGAAGCCAGGGGATGTATGTTGCTTGCCTCTGCCTCCCAAGAGCCCGGAGTCTTTGTTGGGGAGAGTCTTGAGATGTTGAGCACAGTTCTGCAAAACCTGAATGGTTTGATTAAAAAACAGAGCTGGGTTTAGGGTGAGCAAGGACTTGCTACTGTATGAATGGTGTCACTAGATGTATGTGTCATTGTTTTTTGAAACCGGGCAGATAGAGAGTGGAGTGAGTTTAAGGAGTGATGATGAGAGCACTGTGTATCCAACCTAAGTTTCACTACTGATGAATGTATATTATATTATAGTATTGTGCATTTGCAGTTGTTATGGTATATCTAAAAAGTCATATTTTGTCATTTCAAAGATGCTCTAAGTTGCTTTTTATATTAACAGTATTTTATATTTTATTTTTATTTTTTTTATTTTATCTACAACTACTACTCAGTGGTAGTTGTTGTTGTGTCTTGTCTCTATGCTGTAACTGTGAAGTAATTTCCCTGCTGGGATGAATAAAGTACTTCTATTCTATTCTATTCTATGATCTTGCAGCACAGCAATAATCTCCAGAACATCATTCTGATGTTTTGCATGAAGCAGGCCAATTGTTTTGTTTGGCTTCAGTTTAATTTGGAGTGTGTATCAGTAAGGGCACACTTTCGGACAATATGACCTAACATAATTCATGGTGTGGATTTTTTAAGATGCACAGTTTAAATCATGATGTTTAAAATAATTTCATTGACCAATGATCAGACCATGCAGACCTTATCATTGATTCTTTATTTGGAGCGGATTAATCCAACTTCTACAACTGAAATCTCAGTCACTTTTGATTGTGAATTAGTTGTAGATAACCGTTGTTGCTATAGAAATCTCTACTCAGTTGCATTTGCCACAAAGAATAAGAGATATAGGACATATTGTCCAGCCCTACATGACAAAGTGTTCAAACCATGTAAAGTTTTGTTGAAAAACTATTACACTGGTCTGTACTTATTGTTTCCCTCTGTAATCTGACATACCCAGTTAACAGATGTGCATGTGTGATTCTGCAGGTTGTGTATGTAACCGCTACGTTTCCATATGTCATGCTGCTGGTTCTACTGATCAGGGGAGTCACACTGCCTGGAGCTTTTGATGGCATCAAGTTCTACCTCTACCCGGACATTTCACGTCTCTCTGACCCTCAGGTAGGTGTCGATTCTCTCCACTCATCTGCCTTCTCAGAAAATAATCCTAGCAAAAGTTTGTACTAGAACATTTACACCAAGCTAATCCTACAGGAAAAGATATACTAAATGTGGCGTGGTGTGTTCCTATTTGATAATTTGCTTTGGTTTTATTTTTAAACTCACAAAAACTTGCAAGAATATAACTGAACTACAGTAATTTTCAATAAGCTTGAATGTGTGTTCTGCTGAGGCTCTTTTATGAGATTGAAAGTAGATATCAACATTCTATACATTAATCCCACAATTATGTGTTAAAATGTTATTTTATTGGTCTGATGTTATATACTAATCTTAAATGTTTTGTTTTCTTCAGCTTAAAGCAGAAAATTATCAGAATTTAAAGAAATAAAGGCTTGAAGACATCAGTCTTGTAGTAAACAATATTTCACTTAGTGAACTGAGTTACTAAAATGAATTAAATTTTCAATAATATTCAAATTTAGTGAGTATGACTGTACATGTAGAGATTCTTTTTCATATTTAACATGTTGAACTTTGTGTTAATGTCAGCTCTCATGATACTCAGGTCAATCAGATATATATGCTTATGTTTAGAAGAAAGCAGCCAATCAGTATTAGTCTCTGATCCTCATAGAAACCAGCGTTCAAGGTTTTAGATCAATTGACATCACTGGAAAAGCCTGGAAAAGCAAAATCTCTTAAACTTTGATAGTTTAAATCAATTGTCTTGACTTTTAAATGTTAATAACCTTATCCCAAAGATGATTAGTTAAACGATTTGACAGCAGTAGCCACAATAATGTCCCAATATCTTAGGAAACATTTGTTGATATTTGTGCTACCAGTTTCTGTGAGAGCTGCAGTTTTATGGGATATGTTGGTCTGAAATTTCATGGTGTTGATAAATAATAAATGATTCAAAGAGACACCGAATGATGCACGCAGTCTCAGTCTCATTGACCTTGTTTGACAAGGCAGATAGTTTTGTTTCCTTAGAAACAGAGTACTCAGGAACAGGATAGTGAGTCATGACAACGTCAAAAACAAAGTAGGTTCTAGTGGAAGGACATTAGTACAGGGAGATGAATAAGATTGTTGTACTTTTAAGGAGTTTTACCTGATTACACCTTTTTGGAGTCTACATTCTGCCAGCTGCTCAGCAATAATTTAACTTACAGACCCATTTAACTGAGAATTACAGCTCCCTGGAGCATTTCTACTACTGTCTGTTTGCAAACTGCATTAATTCTGGTTGATAATGTGAATCTTGACAACTGTCGACTAGAGAAGTAGATCTTAGCATTCCCAATTTACAACCCCTGTCTAATAATCATAACCAACAGCAGTACTTAAAGCTAGAAAGCACGCTAACCACAATAATTAGCAATTAAATTAAACACATTTTTAAAATAAATTAACAAATCCCAAGCAGTTCTATGAATATTAAAGTGACAATTAATGGTAGCGTCTCTAACATTTTCTGTTTTCTATCCTCTTAACATGCCCAACTTTCAGTTTTCACTGTATGGCTTCACAAACTGTAAAGTTATTTGTTAATTAATTTTGTCTTATTTGAAGTGTACAAAGATATTTGCACTAGGAAGTAGACCAGAAATACTAATATTTTTGTTTTTTTGCAGTGAAGAAAACCAAGAAATTACTATGTAAAGAACTATGTAAATATTCACCACTTTTACTTGATATTTTATTGATCAACCTTTTGCAGCAATTACAACCTCAAATCTGTGGAAAGTATGATGCCAAAAGCCTAGGTCACCTATATTTAGGTAGTTTGACCCGTTCTTCTCTGCACTTCTTCTCCAGACGGGAGACGTCTGTCAGTCATTTTCTGATCTCTCTGAGAAAATTTTGGAACATTTTGAGAAAACAGACTAATTTAATAAAAATTGGATTAAGGCTGTAACATAACAAAATATAAATAATTTCTATATGTTCTGTAAAATTAACTTAACCTGTTAACACTAAGATACCCAGGAAAATGCCATGACAAAACATGCGTAGCAAGGTCTTCCTAGTTTCCTACAATCCAGGCATGTTGGAACAATAATGCAAATCCTGATCATTGTGGGGATATTTCATTAATCTTATTTCTTCTGGGATAAAACTAACATCAGTTGTAATTAAATTAAGCATTAAATGTTAGGTAGGTCATACTTACTTAATTTATCCAAAGTAAAAAAAAAAAAAAACTTTAAGAAGTTAAGTAAAGTCTGTGGCATTAAAGCGGTTTCATAAAAATCCTCACCAAGCCTTCTTATGTTGATTTGAGAGTGAGAACAAGTAGACAAATCACAGCATAGCAGGAAACTTCAAGGCTCTAATTTAGCAATTTTCATTTTTAGTTTTAGACTTGATTTCATCCAAGCACTTGTTTTCCACTCTGCACTCTGGCAGACACATCATGTGGAGAATTAAATTTATGTGATAACGAGGAAAGGTTTCTGCCTGATAATTACCAGAGTATTCAGTCGATGTGAAAATGTGCTATCAGATAAACCCATCTGTTCCACCGCAACTTCCTGCCAAGAAAAGGTGTTATGAACATTTTCTTTCAAGGCGCAATTCTAGATTTGGATGTTATGCTGCACCATGTTGTTGTACTTTATAAACACTGAAATATTGTTTGTGTTTATTTGTGTTGTGCTTTTGCTAATACAGGCACAACATCCAAAGTCCTTACATTGGAACACTGTCATTGACTTTGGATAAACAAAAATCTAAAATGCAACAGAAAGCAAAACACAAGGAAGCAAAAACAAAACCCTTTAGATAATTTCACGTAGTAAAGATATAAATGTATTTAGATCAATTTGACTTACTAAGTCATTCTTTTTTTAGAGATGTCCAGATTTTGTACAATTTGAGGGACATATCTACATATAAAAAGTGATATACGTAGATGAATGGTGCTGGAGGAAAAAAGAGAGAATTCAACACCTATTAAGAGCGATGGGCAAGTCCTGTTGGGTGGAGGACATTAGTTTTGACCTTAAGTTATATTAGCTTCCTGTGGGACAATCAGTGCTCTGTTCTGTCTACAAGGCAACCTGAAATGTGTGTGTGGATGGGTGTCGCTTCCTCTAATCTATTCTATCCAATGTCCCTTCCTTTCAGACCTTGAGCGTCTTCTCTAACATTTCATACTGTTTGCTTTTGTCTCAGTCACTTCTGCATCATTTTCCACATCTAATGTGGCAGATACACAACACAATTCAACTTAAAAACAACAAAATGAGAGTCGTTCAGGTGAATTTTGGCAAACTCCAGTGTTTTTTTTATTAAGGAGTAGCTTTTGCCTGACTGCTCTGACAAGGCTAGTGTTAGGGTACCATCATGTTTTGGCATAATTATCTCTAGTTGGAAAACAAGTGTTTGTCAGTGGAGGAAATCATGAACAGTTCAAATCAGAAAGCTACCCTGAAGGGTATTTTGCTCTGCATTGTCACTGTGAGTCCAAGTTTGCATTAAAAAGTAACAAAGGACTTTATGAGAAGAAAGTTAACATTTTCAAATTTAGTTGCCAGAATTTAGTTGCCATAATATTACAGAGGGTGTTGGAAAAGAAACGCCCTCGTAATCAAACAGATTTGGGGAGCTTCAAGAGCTCAAAGTAAGCAAATGTTGCCAATCTAATGTGGGATGCTGAAAGGCTTCTGCAAAAGATTTTATTCAATGCTGAAATGCAAAACAAAAGGAGTTTCTTCAAAGTATTAGAGTCTCCAAAGGATAGTTAAAAAATACAATTAGTACTATTGCCAGATCTTGAGAATGTATATCTATTTTTTCTCTTACATCAACATGAGAGTTAAGTACTTTTACAACCAGGTTATTGATTGTTTTGTCGTCATAAATATGCATAATGAAGCTGACATTTTAGCAGTGGTTTGTAATATTTCCATATCCATTGTGTAAATATCATACAAATTATGGTATAACTGAATTAAATTAGCAATTTATACCATACTTGTTTAAGTTGATTGTCAAAAAATTTGAATTATTAAACCATAACTTCCTTTTTTCTCCGTGGTATGAATGTGATGTGACACAGAGAACTATTTATATAAACTGGTCTTCAAACTGGGGAAAAACAAAGAAAACATGCTATTTAAATATGGCAGGCGTGCTAAGCTTTATAAATCAGTAAATTGTTTAAAGGAAATAAATACTCGCCTTAACTCACCCATATCTACAGTCATGGTAATACTTAGAAAGTTTAAAACTGGAGTTGTATTTATCTTGCATACTGGGAGTGGAGATGATAAAATCTCCTTAACTCCCTGTTAAAGAATAAGAAATTTTTAAGTTCTAGATAATGCTGTTTAAGTAGAAACTCAATTTAGAAAGAATTTGATAAATCTTTACCAGTGATGCCAATATTGGAAAAGGGAACTGTGTCTGCAAAGAGCAGCCTGATAGTAGAGGTTACTCAGCGGTCAGTAATACTGAGCGACTGACTGCTTAAAAGCAATGAATGCAGAAGAGCATGAAGTGTGAATTTGCTTAACAGAGGGGAGCAGGACTGACCGCCATTGGTCCAGATGTTTTGTTCTCAACCAGTTAAACAAACATAAAGCTGGATTATCTCAAAATGCATGACTGAGGATCTGAACCAACATTTTGCTTAACTTTAGAAGTGTTTTCTTAGATATACTTTAAGACCTCTCCAGTTCATTCATTGATCATCTTTCTTATATTTCATTCTTTACTATGCACCATTGAACCATCAGGAATAGTTTCCTGGAGCCGTAGTCTCAACATAACCAAACACAAGAATGCCAAATTAGGCACAACATCAACAAGTGATCCGCTCTGAGCCTTGGCCCTTAAGGTTTCCCTTCGCTGTGCAGCCATCAGCCGAGGGTGAACTAAAGGGAACATTAATGAACATTAGGAGAGAAAAGCCCGTTCTTCCACAGGAACAGTCCTGTGTTTGTGAGGTCACAGAAGTTACCCTGGTTACTCCCAGGAGGGAGCAAAGACCTTGCGTTTGTTAATTGTTTTTCTGTGGGGAAATGAGATTAGTCGCTGAATGGTGATGTGAGAGAGTTTTCAAAGAGTCATGCTGCATTAAGTTTGAATTTGCTAGCACCCCATGCTATCCTGTGGGTTCTGGGTCCCGCGCTGCTCCGAGAATGAGTTTCACCAACGCAAATGTTTAGATTTACCAAACTATTTTACGTATGTACATTTCTGTGTTTTTGATAGACCAAATTTAATGTCCAAACAAGCATTAAAAACAAAATGTAGTGCCAATGTAGAAAAAATGATGTGCATCATATTAAAGCTTTTAAGACAGGTTACAATTAATATTTTTATGAATCTGATATTTGAACAGTGTGTAACAATTATGTGAATTTATAGGTCTGTATGACTCAGTTTATATCAGCTTAAGATTTAAATTTCAAATATTTAGAAAAAGGACAATTTAACAAAATCAAAATTTGTTGTTGCTGCTTGAAACAGCCTTTGATTTTGACTTTTCATTCTCCAAAGATGATTTTTCATCTCCTGCTCACTTCAGGTGGTCAGTTACATTTTATTAAGACAACATTTACTTTTATTTTAGCCAAAATAAAACTTCTTTATCAAAAAGTTATTTTTTTTTTTTTTACTTTTACGGTGGAATTGGGCAATAAAGACATTTGAAAATAACATTTTAAAATCTTAACAAAAACATCCTATTCCTCCATCATCCACTTAGCTTTACATAGTAAGATTTCATCCAGATATGAAACATATTTAATACAATATTAAGCTTTCACTGTTGCTCTTCAACTTCAGGCTCCCCATAGAGAACAACGGAAGAGGATTATAATTAAGTGACTTGTGTATTTTTAGCCACTAAAAGATTTTGACTTCCTTCAGAATCTTAATCCATGATTCATGCAACTGCTCCTTTGTGTCCATCAAAAAGAAAAAAGAAAAAAAGTATTTCATTATAGTCACTGCTGCAACAAAAAGGGAAGGGTAAAAGAGCTGTCAAATATTTCTAGAAACTATTTAATTAAAATCTTTTCTTAGGGAGTAATACAATAAGGTTTTAATTTTGTGGTTTAATAATTTATAAATAGATCATAGAAAGAAACGTGGTTGTCCTTTATGTCCTGAGGAACTTTAATATTGTTGTCATTAAACTATGCAATAGACTAGTAAAATAACAAGCAATGAAAGCAGTGGATTCTGAAAGCTTAAATCTGTTATGCTGTTTATATTCAGACAAGACGTGACATAATTGTGGCAGGTCACACCTATTAAAACTGAATTAATCGCTTCATTGTTCAGCGCTCTGAGCTAAATATACTGTTCCAGTGTAACCAAATTCATATTAATTTTTTAGTAAATAAAAGTTATTTAAAATAAGTTGTTAAACCACTGTGAATTATATTAAATGTTACTTGAGAATATTGTTGATGATTTCCTACTATTTGCAGTCTGCTCTATGGCTACTTATTTACATGTGCTTGCTTCTTTCCTCTTCTCCATTATATTGTTGCTAAATTCACATCAAAGCTCTTCTATAAAAAAATCTTGATCTGTGGTATCTGTAGCTAACATTATATGATATCAATAACACTTTCATATACAAAGCTGAGAGAAAAGTTTGCAGTGTCATAAATGTAATGTTCTTTCTTTTGACTGCTGGACTTGAATGGTTACATTTTGACTCATTGCATGTCTGGAGGATGCATCTGCTCTACGAGGTGGATGCAGAATCTAGAATGTAAAGTAGAATATCATATGAAGTTTTAATTCTGATGGTGAAAACTTGGACTTTCAATATAAATAGGTTAAGAGCAATAGAAAGATATGTTTGTTATAGAACCAAAAAAATGTGAATAAAGAGGTGTATCAACCCTCTTAGCCTCTTCCCTTCATTCTCTCCAAGCAGAATATATAATCTGTGTTTGCAGATTATGTGTTGGTCTTGAATTTATCCTCACTGTCTTTCAGCTTGCACCTGTCATTTGGGTAGATTAATGTACAACATTTAAACCAGAGAAGGTTGAGGTTTGATTCCATAATTAATTTTTAGACTCAGCAATAAATTATTTGATTCTTTCTTGTATACTGCAGGTGTACCTAGCTATTTTTCCTATTTATTATTTTCCTCAGTTATGTCTAGCATTTTTGCAGAATTCCAGGTGGATTTATATCTCTCTGTATTAGGCGTCAGGTGTTAAGAGGATTATATTTTTACCCGAGTGAAACACTTCTCAATGTGTTCATTTTACATTTATGCTGTTTCTTTACCTTTGATATTACTAATAGGTGTGGGTGGACGCAGGAACCCAAATTTTCTTCTCCTATGCCATCTGCCTGGGCTGTCTCACTGCTCTTGGAAGTTACAATTCCTATAACAACAACTGCTACAGGTAATAATATAGAGTAAAAGGGACCGAATGGAAAAAAATGTGTTCTTATTTTGCTAATCGTTTTATCACCTCTTCTGTCTGTCTTTGCCCTACTCCTCAGGGATTGCATCATGCTGTGTTGTCTGAACAGTGGTACCAGCTTTGTGGCAGGTTTCGCCATCTTCTCTGTTTTGGGTTTCATGGCCTATGAACAAAATGTTCCCATCGAGTCTGTGGCTGAATCTGGTGAGAGAACATAAAGTAATATAATGCTTCAAAATAACAACAGGATAACAAACTTTCAGAAAAATGATGCGAATCTGTAGATATGGTTAAACCTCAAAGTGAGTCTTGATGCCCACATATGATATTGTGCTAAACTAGATTAACTCTTCCATGGTTATATAACTCACTACTCCTCACTTAAGTGTTTAAAATGCTGCTTTATGGTTTATTCAACTCATCATGAATAATTTAGAGAATGTGACAGAGCAGAGAAGAATTGAAATGTTTGTCTTAAAATACATCTAGAATGAACTTAATGCTTCAGATACTTTATTTACAGAACTGTCAGAAAATAATTCCCAAACAACATAATGTTGATCCTCCTATTTCTGTCACTCAACCAATGAATTAGGCTTTTAAAAGGAGACACATTATGCACTTCTGACTTAGGGTGCATTTACACCAGGCCTGTTTGTCCACTTTAATCTTAAGTGCCTAGAAAATCTGGTTCATATGAGGAGGGGTGAATGTGTAATTGAGCCCTGATGCAAGCCAAAAAAGCTAATTCTGGTCTGTCTCAGTTTGGTTGAAATGAACGCTGACGGGTTGAATGCATATGTGAACACTAAACAGACCACAGACTACAACAAAAGCAGCAAACAGACTACTGCACAGTGCATGCTGGGTAAATACAACCAAAGCATATGTGGGACTCTAGCGCTAGCTGGAGAAATGGCTCATGATCGTTTGCTAAACACAAAAGAGAAATCCTACAACCTCTAAAATCTGATGCCACTCGATTTTTGTTTACATTTTGGGAAAAAAGAATTTGACTTAATATCTTCTGATGCTTTTGTGTCACTAACTTAAGTCGTTCTTGGTGCAGTGCCACGACAGGAGAGAGGGGAAACAAGTTGCTCAAAGGGCTTGGTTCGTTTCACAGCGCAGTGTGAAAGCGAACTGCACCAGCCGAAAATGTAACTAATGTTGAAACTTTGGTCACTAAAGGAACTGTCTACCGGACTTTCAGATGTGAAGACACCCTTAATTTCCTGAGGTCATAGAAGGAATCAGTTGTGGTTTCTCATATGGGCAACATGGGCAAAAGCCCAGGGCAGCAACTTGTGGGGGGTGGCATAAGCACACCCCCACCCCACTCCCGGGTCCTCCAATTGCTTCTCTCTTCAGTGTCACCCTCTCACTCTCAATCATAGGATTTGAATGTCAACAGTGCCTAATGCAAAATCCCACTAATAAAGATTCAACTTCCCAGATGTTTCAGCTGATGGCTTGTTTTTTGATTAATTTATTAAATAATAGTCAGAGGGACACTCAGTGAGCATTGACAGTCAATTGATACTCAAATTTAAAGTAAAAAATAGATGCAGAATGGATAAATGAATGCAGTAAAGTCATGGTAAATAACATCGAACTCCAATGTCTCAATCAAAAGTGAGAAAGGCTGTCAAACCTACAAACAAAATCAGATACAAAAGAAACAAAACATAAGCAAAACTTTCATCGTGTCCTGAAACCAAGTAACAGTGAATTATTTTTTGATCTTTTTTTTCTTTCAGGTCCTGGTCTTGCTTTCATTGCGTACCCCAAAGCTGTGACTATGATGCCTCTGTCTCCACTTTGGGCTTGTCTCTTCTTCATGATGCTAATCTTCCTTGGCTTGGACAGTCAGGTGAGAATAAATATTGTGATTGGAAGATTGTAAAAACCAAAATAAACCTCACTTTAAACAAATAAGACAATGTATAATAATCGTTGAGATTATTAGACATTGTCTTAAACTGTGATAATAATCATAGAGATTATTATACGTAGTTTAAAACTTGAACTCTGAGAAAAAACAATGCTGCCACGTCTGCCAAACTTTCAGGCTAATTTTGACATCATGAATCTTTTTTCAGTATAATTAGGTGTTTAGGGAGGAGCATCAATAACTGGTGGCTCCATCTGACTGGAGAAAATAAACGTTGAAAGCCTGGAGGCAAATTGTTTCTCCTTTTCCATTTTAATTTAATTAACTTATGTCAGTTTTAAATTCAAATTATATTTAATGAAAGAACGTGTTTTTATGGTATTACTTATTAATACCCTTACATTATTATATACTTAACACAATATATATTGTGCCACAAAATAAACTGTGAGTTAAATCAACTGTGTCTGTGATTGTATTTGTTGATTTGCTTGTTTTTCAGTTTGTGTGTGTGGAGAGTTTAGTGACAGCTGTTGTGGACATGTACCCAGAGACCTTCAGAAAGGGTTACCGCAGAGAGCTGCTGATTCTCTGCATGTCCATAGTCTCTTTCCTCATAGGACTCATCATGTGTACAGAGGTAAGACACCAATATATTTCTTACTGGTATCTTTAGAGTAGTTATCAGCTTAAACTTTTTAAACCTTAAAAACTGTAGAGTTTTTACATTGCTTTACATACCTGCCTTTCTTTTCTGTTTCATTTCCTTTTTTATAAAGTTACATCACATGATGGGTGCATCAGTAGAACTGGTCTGATCCTAAATTTTAAGTTTTTGTTTGGATCTTGTTGTTTTTTCTGTGTTTTTTTTGGGTGTGATATTTATTGTAAAATATGTGCACTATCAACATTATAATCATAATCTGTATCATCATCATCATCATCATCATCTTCAATATCATCATCATTCACAGGTAAGATTTGTTAAGATACCTCTTTGTGCAATCTTTACATAGTCAAGCTCAAATTGATTCAGATTTAGATTTTAAATTCTTTTCATTCAACCAAGTAAACCATGTCAAAACAGGTTACCATAGAGAGAGAGAGAAAAATATAGATAGATCGATAGATAGATAGAAAGATAGAAGTGCATATTCTAAAAAATAATTTAAGGCAATCTCAACATAAGCTTATTTCTTAGTTGTTGATCCATTTCAGCCAGGAAACTCAGGAATTCAATACAATGTTAAAGTTTAGTATGTTTTCTGTGTTTGGTGTTATGGAGCTGCAGGTTTAAGAAGTATGACCTTTTTATTAATACCTCCACTCTTTAGACAATTCGTTCTCCGCAGCTTCCATGAACCTACTGTAAGTAAAGTATTACAAGAAACCAGGTGTAAAATCTGATAGAGGTCAAAGGGTTTCCAGGAGTGTAGCTCTCTGTGATGGTAGATATAAATCATAAATCAATGTTTTAATATATTTCTGTCTCAAAGCACAGAAGGTTTTCTCACAATTGCTATGATTTACACGCTTTGCAAAAAGATGCCAGAGAAAATACTGGTAGAGCACATTGTTTTCTATGGCTGAAGTGAAAACAACATATTCAACGCAATGATTATGATAAAACTTATTCTTCACTTAAGAAATGCTGGATTATTGCATTTAAAATGTTTATTTTCTTATTTATTAAAAGTATCTTGGTTTCAAGCATAAAATAACAATCAATAAATGTTATATATGGCCTTATAAAATTATAATAATTATTATACAATTTAGCAGCAGTATGAATAGTGTTGCTTTGTTGTTTTAAATAAAAGCAGGTTGGGCTTGAAATTGATCACAATTTTTCTTTTGTGGACTAACTTTACCATTTGTAGACGCTGACCCTACAGATGTTAAACCAGTATAAAGTATAAATATGTTTAGTCTAAAGCTATGTCCTCAGAAGCCTCTGAATCCCTTTATGTGTTTTACCCAGCTGATGTTCATGTGAAAAGCTGACACCTGTCTCCTTCCATTAGGGAGGAATGTACGTCTTCCAGCTGTTTGATGCATATGCAGCCAGCGGGATGTGTTTGCTGTTTGTGGCCATATTTGAGTCCATATGTATTGGCTGGGTGTATGGTAAGATGAGATTTTAAAGCTGAAATACATAGTTTACATAATACATAGTTTTTTATTTGTATTACCACTGACTCATGTTGTTGAGTTTGGGTTTTTGATGGTTGTTACAGACTTGAGCAAAGCAAGTTTCACTCTCCTTACTGGAAGAATATTGTTTTTCTGCCCTCTGCTGGAGAATGCACAGAAACGCATGCAGCATTCATTTATTATGATAAAATTACAAATCAGGTTATTAGGATGTAAGAAAAATACACATTTTTATATTGACCTGTTCTTAAAGTGTGTCGACTACTGTATAGACATTATGTAATGACTAAAAAGAAAGTATGCATGTAGAAATTCTTTGGTACATGAACATTGTTGTTGGCTTGTATAATTCATGACAAACATTCAGCTAAATAGTCTGCTGTTACACAAAACGCCTCTGGCTCTCTTGATGTTAACTTTCAAAAAACATTTTGTTCACATCAAGTCAGAAATGTAGCCTTACACAACTTTGAGCTGTCAACAGGCATCAGTCATGTCGTTATTTTGATGATGCATGCAGAATCTCCCGAGTGAGACTTGTTTTCTTGCAGGAGGCGACAGATTCTACCTAAATATTGAGGACATGATTGGATACAAACCTTTCGTCTTGATCAAATGGTGCTGGATGATCCTGACCCCGGGCATCTGTGCTGTGAGTTAAGCGCATGAATAAGAGCAGACAACACATAGATGAGCACACAAGTGGCAAGCGACAAACTAATTCAAATGACTTAGATTTGTTTTTTTCATAGCTTGGTTTGCATGGAGTATTAGTTTCAAAAGGCGTACAGTTATTTTTAAAATAAAAATGATAATCAAATTTTAAAAAAATAAATACACCAGTAGCTTCCAAAAGAATGATTAAAAATATTTAAACAGTTTGCATTTTGTCTATTATTATCAATAGTCTGATATCTTTTTTCTTCTTGTCTCCTATTAATCTATAACCAAATCCACCAGTGACTAACCAAGAACCACGTGTGCTATTACATTAAAAGTATATAAACCCAGAAGGTAGTTCCTTGTTATTTAAAACCATGTTTTCACCATGATTTGCAAACAATGTGTTTCTTTTTGATGCAGGGAATTTTCCTGTTCTTCCTGATTAAATACAAGCCTTTGAAGTACAACAACGTGTACATCTATCCTGACTGGGGCTACGGAATCGGCTGGTTCATGGCTATGTCCTCCATGGTGTGTATCCCACTGGGCATTATCTGGATGATCTGGAAAACTCCTGGGACCTTTTCTGAGGTAAAGAAATCTTAACAAGAAAGGACAATCACTGTTGTCCTTAATTATTATTACATTTGTCACGTTGACCCTATTTATTGGCACCACTGATGGAGATGTGTAAAACCCCTAAAATGAAATAATATTTTATTGCAGTGACTGTTTATAATAAAATCACTTATAGCACTGCTGTTGTTATACATGCTGTTGATACTTCATAAAACCTTTTACGGCCAATGGACTTTGCTTTTTCCTGAAACATCTCACACTATAAGGCTGGAGATAAGGGATCTATGAGAGTTTATTTTTTAACAATCTCTTTAGAGTTGTCCATTGTTATATGTCCTCTATAGTACAATCTTCAACTCTTTGAACAAATTTTGGTTTTCATAGGAGATTAGTCAGAGGACTAAGATTGTTTTGATAGACTGATGTTAGAGCATCAAAATAATCTTCCAAAATGTTTTTGGCAGATTATTCTGAACAGCTGGTTGGTATGTAGATGGGGTCTAATGACTCTTTTGGAGACTTGATGATACTGTACTCTGACTGTGAGCTTTGGTGAATTTTTTGTTACCTATCTACTAACCTACTGCTCATTGAGCATAGGCAAAACGTACTTGGATTTTCTTCTAGTTTAGTAGTCAGTGACTTACAGTGGATTTTTGTTTCATGTCATATTTACACTATAGGAGATATCCCTGGAAGATCTGTTCAACTTAAAAAAATCAAATAAGTAAAATTCTTCCATCCTGAATAAATGTGCTCTAAAAGGGGATGGATTTTTCTTATTTTCTTATGTGGAAAATCTTGCTACTACAGTAAAAGATTAATTTATTAAGACAAATTTGTAGATATTTGCCTTATCTAGGTGGCTTCCAATACATTGACTATGTCATAGAAATTTCAAACTTTTTCACAAGGTGCTTTTCTTAATAAGTATATAAATTTGTGTCGGAATAACAGCTAAACCTGTTGTTCTTTCAAAATGAAATAGGTACTGTGATCTAAGATAATCAAAGCACTTTAAGGGTGTATTCACACCAGTCCCATTTAGTCCTCTTTAATCGAATTTTAGTGTGTTTGCCTTGAAAGTCTGGTTTGCTTGGGGAGGTGAATATATAATTCAACTCCAACATGGACCAAAAAAGCAAACTCTGATCCAACTAAAAACCTATAGTCTCAGTTCGGTTGCACATGCATGTCGATGCCATGCAGACCCGAGATCCTTCCAAAAGCAGGAAGTGGATTAGAATGCAGGGAATTCTGGGTAAATACAACCAAAACAAATGGAAGAATATAATGCAAGAGAGAGAAATGGCTTGTGGTCTTTTACTAAAGACAAAAGAGAAGTCCTACATCCTCTAAAATCTGACACAACTCCATTTTAATGTAAACATTTTGTTTACATTTCATCTTCTTCTGAGGTTTTTGTGTCATTTTCTTCAGTAGTTCCTTGTGCAGCGCCACCACAGGCGAAGGGGGATTACAAGTTTTTCAATTACTCTGGATTGTTTCACAGATTCCAGGGTGAAAGCAAACCACACCAGCAAAAAATTTTATTACGGTAAATAAATGTTGCAATATTGGTCCGTAATCAAACCAAGTCTATTGAGAGTAATCTTTGATATTAGCTCAGCAGACTTCCACACTTCTGCAGCATCTGTGAGCCAAACATGGGTATTCTTGGAGTAAAGTTCAAAAGCTGCCATGTTGTTAAGCTGGGCTTGAAAACCCTAAAAATACCCTAAAAGTCCAGAGGAACTCCTATATATTTGTAACTTCTATCAGAGCAACACTTTATGCCGTGATCATTGTGGCGTATAAAATTAACACATCTACGTATTCTTTTTTTCTGATTCTTTGCAGAGAATGAAGAAGCTGACCACTCCCAGCCCTGACCTAAAAATGAGAGGCAAACTTGCTGCCCTCAGTCCTTACGCTGTCAATGATGCCAAACTTAAAGCAGATGGCAAAATATCCACCATCTCAGAGAAGGAGACGCATTTCTAATTAACCCGGTGACTGACCGAGCTGCCAGCTGTCTTAAAGGACCAGTCAAATAAAAATGAAAACCGTCAAAGCATTACAGGCCACCACACAAGACAAAAAATGGAAACAAACGACTCAGAGTGCTGTTTTTGTTTTGTAAAGAAACGAGTCTAAAAATGTCGATGCTCATATGTAGTCTGCTTCTGTTTTGCACAGCTTTTAAATAACACAATTATTGTCTTAACTTTCAAGCTTAAGCAGCTGTTTCCTCACTTTTAGCCATTAATATTTAAAGACGTGTTGATTTTGTGTGCTAAATGGTGAAATCCTGTCCTGGTAACTTGTCAGTAATGGTCTCACTTGTGTCTGTGCCTTTAGGACGATAACAGCATGTTCTATAAGGCTTGCTCTCTACAATCATTGGCAAATTGCTGAGATCCTATTAGGTAAAAGGCACCCAAATGAGACTGAGATGTAGCAGCTGGAGGGGCATTCTGAATGCATATTCATGCTCAAGCTACATGAGGGGGGCACCATACCCCTGTAAGTTGTAATTTACCATTGAATTATAAGATCTAAGACTGTGAGGACATTTTTAAAACTTTAGGTGTTGTAGACCAGCATGAAAACAAAGAAGAAACTAAATTTCTACATAAATATCCACCATTTAGAGCGTTACATTATTACAGAAAGACAAAAACAATTTCCTTGGTTTAAAAATCTTTTATTTTGAGGTTTACACTACATTTGTTCACATGGCTACAAATAGATGTTTGTGACTCGCAGGCTGAGTCAAAAACACACCTCTTTCTCCTCTAGCCGTCCTCCTTAAAGTCATAGATATCTGTCGTTTCACAGTAATTATGCTGAGACTAACAGAGACTGACAGATAGATGTGCCTTCAATCCTGCATTTTTATTTCCTGCTCTGCCTGTAGAGAAGAGGATGCACACGCATCACATGAGCATTTCAGACCTCATCTGTCCCCTTTATTTTCAGTCTCCTCATCTTTTTGCTCTTTTTTTTCCACTGTTCTCCCTTTTCAGCCCCTGCCTCTTCCTCTCTGCCTCTTTCAGTGTTTTCTTCTTTCATTTATTCTGCTTATTTTCCGCTCCCTTTCATCGCATGGCTGGCTTGAATAATTACACCAGTCTCGTATGAATGAAATATAATACTCTGCATTTTATTACACATTTATGCCTCAGCAATATTATTTCTATTGATTCTGTTGCAATTCTCTGACCTGTTGTTTGAAACAGAGAACCTCATGGTTTATTTTTTGTTTCTGTCTGAGCCACAGTGAAGGTGAAAGCAATAATCTAGTCTTCTGTGGTGGGTGACAATGAGCTGGTCTCATTGTTTAAATCAGTCAAATGTCCTACACGCACTTAAATTTCTTTCACTTTCTGTCTTTCTTGTGCTTTCTGATGAAAATGCTACCAGAGGAGAGCATCTGAGGAAATTAAAGCAAATTCTCATAATGTTTAGGGGGAGGCAAAAAAGTAGGTGAAGAATTCAGGAGTTTTCAAGAGGAGGAAGTTTGTGATCGAGAAGAACATAAAAGAAGCAGAGGAAGTGTTAAATGTTTGAAGCGCCTCCTCTTAGCAGTCACATTCTCCCTAGCAACTAATCAGCCCTCTAGGTGCTGGTACATTTTAACGTTATCACCTCTTCACTCATGTTTCTGTAAGGTACTAGATGTGTGCATCCAAAATCCTAGCGTGCTGTTTAACACTGATCACACTGCTGTAGTCATTGGTTTACTTCCTGTCTGTTGAAAAGTGTTTAAAATGAATTGCTGTAATAGAAAGACAATATTTCAACTTTTGATATGCTCAAAAGAATCTGTAATAGAGATATATTAAAAAAGGGTTAAATACTGTTCAGCACTGTTCTACACCTTTTGGTATTCATTGGACACACAAACTGTCTGCTTACTCATTTTTAAAAATAAATATGAAAAAAATTGATTCCTGATTGCAGCTTTTTATTTGTCTTTGACTAATTTTTTTCAGTGTTATCCAAAATCTGTTTTAGATAACTGTAAGGCAAAAAAATCTAACAATCAAAAAAAAAACTTTAATAAAATATGAGTTTGTGTCTGTTTCTGTGAGCCCGTGATGACTACTGTTCAGTATTCTGAAATATTTTTACTTAAAATGTTCTCTGATATTTCAAGGAGATTAATTGTCCTGCACTCTGGCAAGGCTCCTGGGCTTTTGGATAAAAAAGCCCACAGCATCACAGATCATCTGCCTTACTGAACAGTGTACAAAAACAGTTTTTCAATGTTTTAAATTGTCATTATTTACATGATTATTGTTTGTTGCCAAAATGTTCCAGGAGCATTTAGCATGTCAACATTTATGTTGGTAGGACATGAGACCCATTTTGGCATGTAGACTTAAGTCCATAACTATTTGATTTAAATGTATTTTTATTCAACCAAGATGTTTATTTTTCTAAGCAAATTAAGTATTTTTCAAAAATAAATATAAAAGGATTATCAATTTTAGACAAAAACATTTTTTTTTACATTTTATTGAGAAAAATGGCACATCAAAAATAATTTATACCCTTCCCTATGATGCTAGCGCCATAAAACTCTTCTTATAATTGCTGACCATCTATTTACATGTTTCCACTGGTATTTTGGGAATTTATCTTTGGGGAAAAAAGTTTGAAATTAGAAGTCTTCCTGACTAGCATTCTAATCTTTTGTTCTTAATGAACTTTATAACAAGTAGTTTCAGGTAAGTCTCTGTTGGTTATCTTATACGTGCATAGATGGATGTTATTAATTTATTATTAAGCAACAAGAAATGCTGCAGTCTCAGCTACCTTTTAGGATTCTCTGGATTGTGATTTTGTGCTCAAATCAAAGTCTCTTGCAAATGTTGTCAAAATTGTCAAAAGGACTTTGTTTCATAACTGTTTTTGCATGTTAAAATGTCAGCCACTCGCCTTCATGAGTTTTGTTTACAGTTCAACTAAAATCTGGAAGGGACAGAGCTGATTGTACTTCTTGTGGAAGATTCGGTCCTTCAATGTTTGCGATATCTCTTCAAGGAGTTGATTTGTTTGTGGTTCTGTTCTGTGTACAAATGTGGAAAATCTGCAGAATCAAATGCAAAGAAGGATTATTTCTAAAAGCTAGGAAATTACACATAAGCCTGAGCATCTTCTTCATGAGATTGCTTGACAACAGCAGATTGGTTTCAGTCAGAGGCTTCTTCAGAACTGCAGTAATACAGACTGCTACAGGAGATTCTTTCTGCCCACAGACATTAGCATCTATAATAACTCTTTGAATAACCTTGAATAATATGTGTCACAACAATATTTAACTTTCCTTTAGGATTAAGAAAGTATTTTTGATGTTATTGACAGATTATTGTTTTCTCTCAAATACTTTTTTCTGGTCTCAAAACACCAAATCCTGACTTTTTCATAAAATCTGATGCTACTGCTTTTACAAAGCTAATGTTTCTAAAAAGATGACCTTGTTGATGAGAGAGGAGTTTACAAAAAATAATGTTCATATCAACACTTCTACTGACTATTTCTGTTGTTTAGACTTTTGCTTTTGAGAGATGGGACAAAAACCGACAATGACTGATTTGTCATTGTCAATTCA
The DNA here is from genome assembly GCF_001444195.1 of Xiphophorus couchianus. Classification (NCBI taxonomy): domain Eukaryota; kingdom Metazoa; phylum Chordata; class Actinopteri; order Cyprinodontiformes; family Poeciliidae; genus Xiphophorus; species Xiphophorus couchianus. Next base: position 11,754,216 of record NC_040247.1, read on the forward strand.
GTTTGAGGGAATTTTTCATTGCTAGAAACAAGATTTTATGGAATCCAAAGCAGCAAAGTTTGGAATCAAAATATGGTCATGAATTTATCATTGTTCTTTTGGGTGCATAAGATGTATGTAGTATTTAAGTGAGGCAGTGTCTGCAGTTATGCCTGCACGTCACCTTAGCTCTTGAGAAAAAGGCATTAGTTTAGTTTATCTGGAGATGCCATCTGCAGCTGATCCAACACACAATATGTTGGACATATTTTGTTGTCACATTGTGGTTTTATAACTTCTAAGAACACATTGTGACCTTTCTGGGTGTATCATCAAAGGAAATTGCATTTAAATAAAAATTATTTTGAATGTCTCCACATTGCTTTTTAAACTGTAAATCTGTTTCTCTCAAGTGCTGAATATATGGGGTCCAATAAGGAGCTCAAACGGATCCCCTCCCCAAAAGATAAGCAGACTGAGAAACGTGATGGAAACTGCTGCAAGAAAAATCACAAGTAGCCTTCATTTTCCTCCCTGTTAGTGTAGTGATTAGGAATGTGACAGTGTTCAAAGCTGAGCAAAAATTGTAAAGGGAAGTAGGGATTTAGAAAATAATTACAGTGTTGATCAGCTGTCATTGGCATTGAAGCTAAAATTGTTCTTCTAAGAGACTTTGTGCCTAGTAAAAAACTGAACTGCCTTGGAAAAGCATTTATATCTTGGATTGATTCCAACTACAAACAAAAACTTAAATATATCTTTAATTAGAATTTTATATCATACACTAACATAAAGCTGTATGCAATTATGAGATGGTACAAAATGGATGCCTTGTTTTGATTGTTTTTCTCTACAACAAAAATCTGAAAAAAAATAATGTCCACTTGTATTCAACTTTTTTTTCTTTTAATGTTACACCCCTGAATAAAATCCACTTCGACCAGATCATTTCAAAACTAGCCCAATTAGTAAACAGAGACCACCTCTGTGTAACTTAATCTCAGAATAAATTGAACTGTTTGGTTAGAAAACATTGATAACCAAGAAGCTTAAATAAAACAAAGAACACGTCAGGCAGGTAGGGTATAAAACTGTGGAAAGCTTTAAAGCATGATTTGATTATATTCCACACTTTGAACATCCCCTAAACCACAGTTGAACCCATTATCCAAAAAAAGAAAGATTGCACCACAAATGAAGACCTATCAAGAATAATTCACCCACCTACACTGGCAAACACAGAAGCAGCCAAAAAGCCTTTGGTAATTTTGGTCTGGACAACTATTTGCGCTCTGCACATATGGTCTTAATGGAAAAGCAGCAAGAAAAAAGCCATTGTTTTCAGAAAACCACAAGAAGTCCTAATTCAGTCTCCCACAAGCCATGTAGGGGACAGATGAGGCCAAAACGGAACTTTCTGCCAAGCAAAGGAAACAATGTGGGGAAATATAAGGCAGAAATTACTGCTGACAAAAAAAGAAAAACCTCACAATTGATTTTTTTTTCATATTTTCCCCAAAAAACATAACGGAAAACTCTGGGGACAACACTTCTTACCGGTGAGGCACGAGCGGAAGGTGTACATCCTCTCACATGTAGCATAAAGCTAGCATGCCATTTCAGAAACAAAACATCCCATTTATGTATCAAATTGTTTGTGGTCATATGATGGTGAAGTTGTTTGGCTGCTTCAGGTCTGGTTGACTTGGCTTGATTGATGGAACCATGCTCTGTAAATCCAGAAGGATAATGTCTATATGTTTGTGACCTTTAGCTGTAGCTTACTTACAAAGTATGCCAGCAAGTTCACCTCAGAGAAGAAATCACTTTGGACCATGAAAACTCCAACCGGCATCTTGACACAAGGTTTTTTTGCAGTTGTTAATAAGCACAAAAGACATTTATTTAGGACACAGAACACCTTCCCTTTCTGTTGTGCATGAGGACCTAACAATTGCAATATCAACCAGCCTTTTATTGACTTCTCTAAATGCATTTGCTTTGAATTTTACAGGATATTTGTCATATTAAATCAGGATTTTGTGCAATTTTAAGAAGTGTGCTCACATCTGATAGAAAGCAGAATAAGACGGAAAGTGAAGTTGAGCGCATTTCTTAAAATCTTCTTCATTTACTTTTTATCTCTGTCAAAGTTTTCTCTCCAAGTCCAGGTCTTTCTCACAGTATTATTGTCCTTTTGCCAATTAACAGAAAACTTTGCAATCGGTTGCATTCATTATGAGAACAGTTCAATTAAGTTACAAGATAAAGAAATAAAATTTAAACAGGTAGACATTGAAAACAAAACACCAAACAGAAAGAAATAATAAGTATCTCTCCAAAGCTTCATATTTAGGGAATCCAAAGGGTCGGTTTCAACTTGTAATCTTCCACAAAGAGGCTGATTACGATAGACTGACACACAAACAGATGTTCTTATGCATGAAGGAGAGTGAATAATGTGCTTTAATGACACTAGGGGAGCAAAACAGAAAGAAAGAAGAAAGCAGATAAGATGAAAGACAGCTAGACACATTCCATGACATTAACACAGCAATGATGCTGTAATAACAGATACAATTTTACAGTCTAGATGAAGGTTGGAGATGTTAGAGATCAGACAGAAAGGCCTATAACTAGAGACTGCAGAGATGGAGCTTTCTTGCTCTCATTATTCTTATGCAGAGCAGATTAGTTGAGTCATGCACAGTGTTCTGGGGCAGCGCTTCAGGACAAAGCTGCCACAGAAAAATTCAACATGCAGCGGCCAAAAGTCACTCTTGCCCAAAGATCTTAGCAAGCCTATGTTTTCCCCCTAATCGTTAAATATAGAATGAGGAAGAAGAATGAATGTGCAAAAAAAAAATCCTGTTCCTGTGTGGCATTATTAATATTAAACCACCCCTTTATTAGATCCACAGTGCACTACAATGTGCTATGCTAATTTTATTCATTTTAGATCAATATTATGTTTTAATCATCCTTTACATGAAGGTTTCAAACATTGGCTGACAATGTAATAAAGAACATTTAATATATGCCTTCTTGGCTCATCAGTCAAATTTTTTTGCTTCTTTGGTGTAAAAAACCTTCACAAAAAGCTTCAAAGATGATCTGACACATGAGGTTATTTTTCAGTAGGGGGCAGCAAATTCCAAACTACCTGCCTGAAGAGGCTTCACCTTCAGGTAAAATTATTGTACATTCTGTCCTTTGCTGAAAAGGTGAAAGACAGCAGTAAAAATAGTGTCTCTACTCTCTGATCTACCACAGAAATGCATTTTGACATGCAAGAAAAATGATTAATTCAAGTCTCGTGTTTAAATGCTGAACGCAAGAAGTATTTCTCCTCAAGAACAAACAAAAGAAACAAGAGTAAAACAATGTAGCATAAATAACATGTTTTACTTGTATACACGCTATGTGTTTTAGTGAATCCTTTTCTGCCACGTTGGAATTATGACCTATCGGGTTTCTGTATCAAAAGTCAGGTTAAAGGATTTTGGGATCAGCAACAAATAAAAAGAGTGGCACAGAAATAGAAATGGGGAGGTTGAGGATCTGACTGATTTGGTGATATAAAGCTTTCTTGTTGCTGATGAGGGGAGAGAGGTCAGAGCTGGACAAGAAATTGTTAGGTCAAAAGGTACCTATCTTCTCTATAGAAGTGTCTGTGAAAGTCTGTTTCTCAGGATTGTTAATAATAATAAAAAGTAAGTGTAGCTGACAAACCATAGAGATATTGGTTTTCCTTAACAGCTTTCCAAAAAATGTAAGATTTACCAAGCCATTTACCAAACACCCTTAGAACTAGAAGTTCCTGCAAACAAGATTTTTTTTCTTGGTTAAACATTCAGTGGGGACACAATACACAGATAAACACCATCTATGCTCCAACTCAGGCATAAGCTCATTTAGAAAACACCAACTAATCAAATATAAATGTTTGAACAAAACTGTACAAGCAAACTCCAGAAAGACCTGTGCAGACAGGATTCAACTGGAGACACTACTAAAAGGAATTTTAAAAATAGGACATTTTAAACAACTACATGTAAAACCATGTGTAAAACATTTTTGTATTTAAATATATATAAAACTATATAATTTAAAGACTTTTTTCATGTTATTATATGTTGTAAACATAATAACCTTAAATTTGACATGCAAACAGCTGTAACTCCCACAAAACCCAGCCTGCCCATATCCATAAAACGATTCTTACTGACAGCAATAATAGCCACTATTACCCTTTGTAGTTGATTCCTTGTACTTTTCAGTGTTTCATATCTACAAACACCACAAATCATGCCATAATTTACTAATAATAATTTTAATGTGTTTAAGGCAGACTTTGAATATCAAAGACTGACTTAAAAGTTACAGAAGAGAGAGTTACAGAAGTACAAAGCTAATGGTTCATAAATGGAGACATCTGGGGACACTCCAGAATATCTGCCTCCTCTCTGCCACCCTCCCCATCCTCTGCAGTAGCCAGAAAATAAATAGTAATCCAAAACATTGATAAGGGTGCACATTGCTCCAATCTACAGTCATTATCACCAAGATGTTAATTACACATGGTAGAAATCAATACTTAAGCAATCTTGTTAAAGTCAGTATTTTAACAATTCTATAGGAACCTCTGCTCCAAATATCCAGGCAGGGTTTCTTACCTTTATCTTGTTTAATTAGTGTGAAAATGGCCAAGAGAGTAAAAGGTCAAACACAGCTGTTCAGCTGAAGCATGACTCAACGGCACAAATCTCAAAGGCTCTGCATTTTCATACCTGCTTAAAACCTGCTTAAAGTTAATTTAATTTTACTTTCGAGTGAAAGGCCTACATCAAGAACCAAGGTTGGATCAGTGTAATTTGCTAGGGTGGTCCTGTTTGTTCTTTGGTGGTCCTGTTTGTTCTTTACATTAAATCACAAAGCGGTGTGTGAAGACCACAAATGATGACATTCACACAGATACAACGTGACACATGCGGGTGAGAACATTTTTGCTTTACTCTGTATGTCTCATAATCATGTGCATTCGTGTAGGAACACTGTGTACATGCTCGTGAATATGTGCAGCGTTCATGTGGACTTACTTAGCAGATTCACTGGATGGTGTTTGCTCATTGGACAGGCTCTGTGCTCTGTGATTCTACTGTAATGGATTCTGGCAGCTGTGTAATTTCTGCTTATTTCCTACTGACTTTGGAAAAATCTTAATCTTCAACGCAGGAGGCTTCGCAACACACAGATTCACACAGAAAACAGCAATGCAGGGAACAAAGCACGGGAATTTCTCCAACATTTAAGCCGTACCGCACATTTCAGCATCAACAACACACCATATTCCATCCATACAAACACATGCATGCACATTGCGTTAGATAGAGCAGGGTCACATCGCCATTCAAAGACCAGAAAAAGACAGTGCTCCCAATTTCCCCACTGAGTAATGTGGTGCAATGGGTTAGCACATCAGCTCTGAGGTATTAAAAAAAAACACCAAAGAGAGCTTATGATTGTTACATTCCTGGACTTGTGAAGATGTCTTTTGTATTTGAAAAGAGAATCTGTGGAGTAATTATGAGTAGTCAGTATCAAATCATCAGTAGACAGATGTTAGTTTTTTCATTTTTTGAAAGTGAAGCACAAGACACGCAGTAAATAGCCAGGGCCAGAAGTTGAACCAATGACTGCTGCAATTAGGAATGACAGCCAAAATGCAGCTACAGTAATATTTTGCTCAAACATGTCTACCTGAAAAGCTAATCATTATTTATTTACAATGTAAAAAGTGCTAGATTAGTAGAAACATAATCTTGTGTTTATGGTAGAAATTCTGAGTTTCATTTGTCTGTGTGGAAACCTTGTAGTGAAGAGAGCAGCCTTGAATTTTACTGAGATGAATGTTGAAGATGAAAGAAAAGTTTAAGAGAGTAGATCAGTTTTTGCTTCAATCACAAGGTATAAAAAAATGATCTTAGAACTGTTTTACTGCTATATAGTGGGTGTCGGTGGAAAATACAGCATCTACTGTGGTATGTGCAGGTATGACTGTATAAAACTTGGTTGTAAGTCTGGTTAGTCAGACACAGGCCAGGATGTTCCTATTCCAATCTGTCTTTCTTCTCACATGCAAAAATAAATTAAAACAATATTTCAACTGCCTTTGTTTAAAGAAAAGTTACAGCTACCACTTTACAGCATGTAGGGGTGATCATGTGTGAGGAAACACATCGTATATGTAAATTTCAGTTTTTAATCATATTTTATGCCAAAAATATTTACACTTTATCAAACAAATTCTAGACATGTTTATTAATAAGTGTCTGGTTTTATAAACATAATTTAAAATTTTGTAATATAGAGCACCAAAATCATGTTCAGCGGGCTTAGGGACAAATTTAAACAACTTTTTGCTGTTACAAGTTATCATTCACCAAGCTTTAGGGCAATTTTCTCAGCAGGAATTGGAATTTTCCTATGTGGTGTTACACAATCAACTCTCAGCTTTGTGGTTTTTCATGTTTTTGTTTTTTAATTAGGTTGTTACACATCATTGTTCCCTTAAAGAAATAGAGCAGAAGAAGATTCAGGCCCTTGCTAATCTGTGACCCCACTACATCTTGTATTTTGCAGTACATTTTGTTGATACACGACTGGAGTGATCTTGTGGGTTTTGTATTTAATTAAAGGTTGTTCAGCTGAACAAACGAGGATAAAGGCAACAAAAGCACATTTAAATGTATTGGTCTCGCTTTTACTTTGAAAACTAGTTCCAATTTTGAGAGATGATTTTACCAGCCTGCCTTTGTCATGTCTCTAGGTAGCTTCCTAAGAAATTATATACGTATGAGAGAGATGCTATCTGTAAAAGAACATCCCTTAGCATTATAAAATGAAACTCCTAATCACAATGATGACCTCCCGGTCATTTTGTAATGGAGTAATTAAGGTTAACAGTCTAATTTGACCTTTGAATCCTCAGTGTTCACTTATAACACTTCCTGTTAAACTGTGGAAATAAAGAAACTATTCCTCTTAAGTATTCTTATCTGTAAACCTAGATAGATCTAAGCACAACATTATTCATACCAAGGACGGCAGTGAATGAATGTCATGAGGGGAATTGGAAGAGATCTAGGAATTTAGAGAAGCAAAGAGAAACTATGATTTTATAATCTCCAGAGGGTTCAAATAAAATATCAGTTTAAAGATAAATTTCAGTCAATAACCACATCATCCCTGCCATAATTTTTTATGTATAAATCTGCTCAGTCTTTGTTTTTTCTTTGTTCACAAAAATACAACAAATAATATTCAGAGGACAGTGGAACTGGAGCCTAAAACACAACTGATCCAACAGCACCACATCTGAACTAAAGTAACATCAGGGCTTGTTCACACCTTCAAACTCACCAGAAGAAGTTAAAAAAATATCATGAAATGATTGTGTTACACAAAGTTCAAGCGTCACTCTCACTCAGCGGACACCTTTGGAGTCAAGAGACTTAAAAACTTGCATGTCGATAAGTTTAGCTGCAGGCGGAAACACTTCCCTGTGAGCCACTTCAGTCCCCACGCTCCACACCATCAACTGTAAAGGTCACTGTGCAGATGCAGCGATGAAAAACATAACTGAGTTTTTCCTTCAATAACATTTGGCCTGAGGTTTGGTATATGTACTTGGTATGTGTTCTTGTGAATAAATGATGATTCAATTTCTTGTGTAATCATTGGTTTTCAATAATTGTCCATTGGATTTAGCTCTGAACTGTTTTTACCTAAACAACTCAACATAGCTATGGTGCTATGTTTAGGATCACTGTTAAAGTCTCAATCGCTTTTGAAACAATAGTGAAATTTTATGATTTTATATTTATAGAAATGTTTTTACATAATTGTATGACCCAGTGCTTGTTTACCTGCACGGCAGGAAACAATAATAAAGTAAGGAATAGTACGACAACAAAAGGTGAAATAAAGAATGCATGCACTTTTTGTCTAGGATGTTGGACCTTCTGGTGATCTATGTCTTGCAGAAAATGTTGGGGTTTGTACATCCACTTTAGAAGAGGCAAACAACAGGAAGTGATGGTACAACCGTTTGTGTAAGAAATAAGATGTTACACGGTGGTGATAGCATCACCGTGTAAACCCAACACATTTATGTTTTGGAAAGCTGGACATCAGTTCTTAAAGGGAGCTGTACATCATGTTATAATGTTGTTGATCAAAGACATACCTAGACTGTTGTTATGATTGGCCATCCCATTAAAAACTGTTTAAGTTATATTTATTTTATAAGATCTGTTAGTGGCCAATAGCTGAGGCATCCATCTATGCCAACACATGTGGAGAGACTTTACAGTTACAGACAAGTCTCAGTTTTGATTCAGGACAACTGGAATTAGTTTTGCAAACATCAGAAAAGCTAATTTAAAAACTTTCTGCTTCTAAGTGGTTGGGTGTTTGCCAAATTAGAATAAAACATATAGTATGTTATTTAAATCCATTTTAATCTCCTCCGCTTTGATTTTTTCAACTTTAGCAGATTCTGATTAATTTTATTCCCCCCACCAATTTTCTAAAGAAACATTTTAGTGCAGTTATGCAGACTGAAGAAAAGAGTCAAAGGTGACGCCAATCTCAGCAGTGCCTAGAAATGTCTTTTAACCGTCTGCTTCAGAGGACTGATGGGTTCAAAGCAAACATCTTTCTTTGTATTCCTCTACAAGTTCGTTTTACTTTCAGTCCATTTCCTTATTTCCTCTTTTTTGCTAGCCTTCTCAGAGTTGATCTCCCATTTTCTTATTTTGCTTCCCACCTCTAGTCTTCCTCCTTCAGACTCTCAACCATACTGCTGTTTTCTGTTTTCCTTGATTGTGTTTTCTTTAATTCCTTGTTTTATTCCTGTAAGAAGCTGTAAAAAAAAATCCTATGATCAAACATGTTTCATTATTAGTGGCATGGGATGTTATAGCCAACTACTTTACTTTCCTCGAATGATGACGCATAATGGTAATTTTGAAAATACATTCAAATCCTTTCTTAAGAAGAAGAATGACAAATATTGTCCAACATCAGTCTTTATCATCTCACGTTATACTTTTTAGTTCACATAGTAGATGGGGAAAAAAAGTCTGTAAATCCACAAATGATCTTGAAGTATATTAACCAAATTCCCTAAGCCTGATGGCGTGTCATCAAGTAAAGGCTATTATCTTTTAATGATGCAGCGTGCAACAATGAGTGGATTATTTGGTTTACCATTCCATGAGTCGCTGCACAGAAATAACATAAGGGGAGAGAAGAGGAGGAGGCTAATTCAGACCGATAATTCAACGCCCAAGGCGATCTTATTCGTTTTGTTCTTTGTGCTGTATCTATGAAGTGCCTCTCCTCTATTGTGAGTGCATATGGTGGTAAGCTATTTTGGATTATGTGGACACAGTGTGAGCATCACTTTCTATCAAATTCACCCAGCTAGTAGAAAAGAGATTGCTCAATTGTAGAGCACATTATTGGCAGTTTGGGCCTTTATTTGTGTTATGGGATGTCGGATCCTAATTTGTTAAATTCCTATTTAAATAAAGTGTCTGCAGTACCAGTTTATTCATTTTAGACTAGTGATAACATTTCATCACTTAATTTGTAATTTTGCAGGAGAATCTGTACATTTTTTGTTATTAAAATCATTTAAATTAAGGAGTTTGCATCACATACACCCTGAGACATTATGGAGTATTTTTAATCAGTTTAATAGCTTTTTTGAATATCAAAAGAATTGGTGCTGTGGAATACAGACCTACTGTTATGTGCTGTGCTTTGTGGGTTTTTAACTATTAGTTCATCTTTTTTCTAAATTTCATGGACCTTCTATGTAATTTTAAAAATGTTCAAAAAAACTGATTCATTTCTAAATGAACAACTTCTTCTATCCAAAGAATAAAACATAGTTACAGGAAAAATATATGCATTTTTATAAAATCAGTGAACAAATTGTTTTATAATCTGTTTTTTAAATGCATTAAATCACAAATGGCTTTTTCATGCATAAAATTGATTTTCTGTTTCACATTCTATAATTATTTTAAGATTTATTCATAATGAAAGTGAAAATACACCCCTCCTCATAATAAGATCAAACATCAGCAATCCAATTTCAATCAACAGAAATAAGTAGAAAGGAATTGATAAACTGTCAAAGCAGAGAGCGCATGATGTGATTTTAGCCTTCTCCTATTTCAGGAGCAAGTAAGAAAAAAGTTCATTATCTTATTGCTCCAAGCTCCAATATTGTAATCTAGCTGAAGATTTCAGTGACAAAAGGTCAGGAAATATCTTTCCCTTTGATTATTTTTTATTACATCTCACTGAAAGAAAGGATGTTCCTCTGATCAACCTATGCGCTGGATATAACCTTATACCACCTTTTTAATAACAACACAAATTTCCTTACCAACAGATGTCTAAAAATCATAAATAGGTTGATACAAGAAAAATATAATTTATTAGGTGCATGAAAAATTTCCACCCATCATTTTTCTCAGCCAACAAAGATAATATCAGAATACAAATCTGAGTTTTCAAATCACAATATTAAGTGGCAAATTAAGTTATTTCACATCTACAGTCTTTGTATTCAGCAGAAGTACACTTAAATACTTAGTTGAGTTTCTATTCAATCTCCAAATCTTTAGACCTTTCAATCAGTTTTAGTTTCATGGTTTATTTTGTTGAACAAACTTTGTAAACATAGACACAAATCTATGTATATTATCCCAATCATCAAATAAACTATTAAAAACAGAAGCCTAATTCACAATATAGAGGAACAGATGTGTAATTCAAAATATTCATAATAATATGTTAATGGTTCCAAGTCCTTTTCAGTGAAACATGCTTGTTTTATAAAATCATTTTATCATCCAGACCAGAGACCGTCTGAAAGACAGACCGTAATTTGAATCTGGACATAAATAAAGTCTTATCTGAATCTACGTCAGTTTATGTCTTCCTGAACACTGATCCGGATGTAGATTTTAAACCAGAAATACTGCAAAGTTTTTAAATTATTTTAAAAACTCCACTAGATCCTTAAAGGTGTGCAATGGAATCTGTCATCAGGTTTTTACCAGCAGATCCCTGGATCAAAGTTGTCTGTCCTGCAAATCCCACACATGCTCAGTTGGACTGAGATCTGGACAATTTGGAAGGTAAGTCAATCCCTCAAACCAATCCTGAACTCATTATTCAGCCATCTGGGAATAGCATTTTTAGATTAGCTGTGTATTCTGGCATTATTCTAAGAAACAACATGAACTTCATCAATAATTTGAGGTAAAGTCATAGGCTAGACCAGACCAGACCACACAGGTGAACCTGCACTCCCCACATGTATCACTGACCCTGTTTTCTGCTGAAACCAGTTTTGATAAATTGATCTGGGTACAGCCCACAAGATCTTAAGTTCAGAGATGCTCTGACCCAGTTATTTAACTTCCACAATTTGTCCATCTCACTCAAATCCTTACACTTCAGTCAGTTGTCAGAGTTAGTTGTTCTGGCATATCTTGCATGCAAGCTGCTGCTACTGAGAGTGTATTTGGTCTCCTTACATTTTACACACACGCACGCACACACCCCTGATCAAAACTTTAAGACTGAGGCAAAAATGAAAAGTGTTTGCATTTTGTGCTGCTGAATCACAACCAGACTAAGTTGAGTTGTAAAACACAAACAAAATGAACAGCAAAAAAGACCCCAAAGTAGTAAACCTACATTTAAAGATGCTATTTGGCAAAGAATAAAGTCGGTAACCATTAGCCTTGAAATCCCTGAAACATAACATAATGTGTCATAAAAAGGACTCAGACGTTTTCCATAAACTAGCTACAAATAAATCTCTACAAATATATAACACTTAAGAATAATGTCTATTTTTGAATCCCATTGACTGCAGTTGGAGTCTTGATTGACTGTAGCAACTATTCTAATTATTTTTGTGTGTGCCTGTGTGTTTAGACTGGATAAACTATTTATCTATCTAAGTACTTGTTGGATTATGGATTATGGAAAAATTATCACACAAAAAAAAACATATTTTTGCTAACAAGAAGGTTGAAGGTCAAGTACAGAAATCTGGCTGGAGCTAATTTAGATTAAAATGAGCCATCTAGAAATATTGTTCCCACAGGTTACATTCAATGTCAAACTGAAATGTCAAACTTAAAGTATAAAAGGGGGGATTCTGCATGCAGACGAGTCTTGTGTGTTTGTAGGATGGCCAAACTGCCATCATCTTTCCCCAAAGTTTCCTTGAAGACAGATTTTCCTCCAGGACCAATGATTCAGCATGACGCATTTCTCCATGCCTATTTAAGGTCTCTGCCGTTTCTTACTCTTTGACTTTCTTTTCTTTCTCTAGTCTTCCCACTTCAATCCCCTACTCCCGTCTTCCTGCTTTCTTCCCATTGCGTCTTTCCACTCTGTCACTTATGTTCTTTTTTTTGCCTTTTCAATCTCTTCATCTTGTCTTCATTGCATAGATTATTCCTTATTTTGAGTGCCTCGCTTCTCCTTATTCGTGCAGAGGAGGCCAGTTCGAGGCTGGTAGGCAGATCTGTCACTACTGTTCATGATAACCTTTCACTGATGAAGACTGTAATAGTTGAGCCAGCAGCGGTGCCTGGCTCTTGATGATTTTTAAACTGGCTCCTTTCCTTCCCAACCTTAATCCTGCTCTGAGCCAGCTTGTCTTCATCTTTTATGCCTCATTTCCTTCATCACTTCCCTACTGTCCAGTTCTACAACATACCCAACCCTGACATGTTTGTTCCCCTTTGACTCCATTCTGCTTTTATCAGCTGTTTTTGTGGAACAGCAGTGTTGGTCATTTGAACTTTTAGTTATCTTTCAGGATTTTGTAGAAATGTATTTTTCAAAAGTCTAAAAACTCTGGTGTATTTTCTTAGCACTCTCAGATGCTCATTAATGATCTTTCTGTCTGTTTTATATATATATATATATATATATATATATATATATATATATATATATATAATTTATAATTAGCCCAAACAAGGTCTAGTTGCTCAGTTACCAAATCCATATTAATAAAATGTTTTATTACAATAATTTGAAAGCACTTCAAAAGCTTGTAGTTTCTCAAGGCAAGGTTATTCCTGCTCCATTTCTGTTGTCCTTCAGCGGGTGGCTCAGCCAAAAAAAACAGCCACTGGAACCTTTGCACTTGTCATGGTTGGTCTGCATCACAAGTTAGCCAAATAGATACCCGTGACAGAGCCATGTCATAATCCATCTGCTCTTCATACTAAATGTCCTTTTAGAAGCTCTGAGATGACGAAATGCCCGCCTGTTCTTCAGGACGGCTCAAAGATACCACAGCGGAGGGAAACAAATTTTACAGCCACTGACGCAGATCTGTGATCGTGTTTTGGAAGAGATCTTGATGAGGACAGCATCCGTAGCCATAGGGCTGCAATGAGTCTTAATGCGTGCTGCCATTAATCAGACAACTACAAATGAACATTTATGTTTCTTGAACTATTTCTAAATTCAGCAAAAGTCATAATTTTAAACAACCCAAAAAACATTTGGATGTAAAGCCAAAAGTATGAAAAGTTCAAAGCACCCTGGATATCCAGATGTATGTTTATAAAAACCAAAAAATACAAGCAGCCTACCAGAATCACCCAAAAGGAAATCTTAAAATTTTGCCTCAAGATCCAAACATCAGTTTCTCTTTTATTTTATTTTATTTCCTCACACTAAGCTACTCTGCAGGGAAATTGAGTCTGACCAAAACACTTTCATGCCATTAATATCTGACAGAGATGCAGACAAGCAGAAAGGAATCAGTTAGACCTTTATTATTGTTTAACTTTATTTTGCATCAACATAATAATATATAAGCAAATCAATAAAAAGAACAATATGAAACTCAGTCATTTCAGGAAAAAACAAGCAAGAATAGACAGTTTCAGTTTATGACATTGCTATTATATTTCCTGTTTGGTAACTATGTGGGATATATCAACCTATCAGTTCATGTGACTGAAGCTACTGGAAAACACCAAGATTATTCTTTCACTTAAAACTAATCCTTTTTAAACTTTATTTATTATTAAATTTTTTTGTTTGTTTTTTTCTTTAAACATGAATGCAGTTTGAGCCATCTATTTTCCTACATGCACATTTACTTAGGAGAACCTGCAACACTGATTTACTCTTTTCATATCTAAATATTTTCTACTAAGTAAACGAACAAACTGCACCATTGATAGTTTATCTTCTAAACATATCTAAGGAAATAATTCACCTTAAATCTTTTTCTGACTCAATAAACAGACAAACTGCACTTGGATGCAGTTTTGCCTGCATGAATATGCTCTGATTCAAAGAGCTAAATTGAAAGAATGCCACTTTCACCCTTTCAGCTAAAACTATTTGCTAATGAGCTGCACAGTGGAGCAGCTGTTATAATTGTTGGTTCAGTGTTCAGAGTTTGAATAGACAGGAAAGGGAAGACATGCAGATATGGCCCAAGACTGAGAATCAAACTCAGGATGACCAAGTTGAGGACTACACATGGTGCACCACCAGACCTCCTCATGATATTTAATTTTTATGACATCCCAGATGAGGTCACTACTAGTCCATGGTTTCTCCATTTGTGGATAATGACTCTCACTGTACGTAGTTCACTGGTGTCCTATAGGCTTAGAAATGGCTTTTAAGACTGAAAGATGCCAGTGACTATGAGGTTAATCACAATAAAGAGTCAACATTTTAAGTAGGAAAGATTTTAGTTGTCATGTGTAGTAAATCCTCACTTTACAGTTTTCAATTAAAAGGCCCAATAAAATAGGGATGTTTATAGATTCTCAGCAGCTATTAACCTCTGAACTTATATAAGGAGCATTAACCTCTGAACTAATGAATATTTCACACAGAAAATCAATAGTCTTTCACACCACAAGATATTTAAAAATCCAATCTGATGAAATCCACATAGTTGTTAGGCTTTGTTGAGATTGATTTTCATATTTCCTACTTAATATTCTTTTTTTTAGAAGTACTAAGTTTTCCTCTTTTTTATATAACAGTGATTTTCTTTGCTGGTTACATGTTTATAGTCCAAGTTTTGTACTGCTGATGGATCGTCGAGATTGCATGTTCTGCTCTAATGGACATCTTTACATGGTTATCAGTCCTGGGAGTGTCTCGAGTTTTCACTCTAATTGTCACATATGTTGACAGTTTGCAGTTGTCACAGTAAGGACAGTGATTTTCTCCAGAAATGTAAATGTAGACCTACAAGTCCCTGTTCTCTACACAGAAGTGGCTTTTTTTTTATCAGAGGCAAAGAACAGACATATATAAAATATCTGACATAGCATAAACTGACCAAAAGGTCAATATTAACAAGATACATTTTGTTATAATTGAACGTTTGAGCAGAGATTAAAAAAATCTACTAATAACTTGGCATCTTTTTGAAAAGTCGGTGACTACCTATCAAAATGCAGGAAATTATTGTATTTGAATAAAAGTTTTAAAAAACGAAGAAAAACTGAGGAAAGAATCCACACAGTAATGTATTTCATAAAAAGCTTTTCTTAGTGTTAATTTACTATTATTTTCTTGAGTGGGTGTCCATTATGGGACCAATGACTGGTGAATTGGCACCAATCATCCATGTGGCAAGCCATTCATTCGTTTCCATAGAAACGGCCTGGGTGAATAGGGGATAAGTGGGAAAGCATGGCGAGATTGCTGACACCTGCTCTCCTTCCTTTCCTATCATTATACATGCATATACTGTAAAATTCCTTACGAACAGTTGTGCATTATGTAAATGTGCACACATAACATCAGAAAGTACACTGGAGACAAAGATACGGAAGAGGATTAGGGCCACTGAAAAAAAAAAATTATGGCCCAGAAAAAAAAAAAAAATCTCTGAATTTTCATGTAAAAAAAAAAAAAAAAAAAAATTCAGTGTCCCGAAAAAAAAAAAAAAAAAAATTCAGTCCCAAAAAAAAAAAAAAAAAAATTCAGTGTCCCGAAAAAAAAAAAAAAAAAATTTCAGTGTCCAAAAAAAAAAAAAAAAAAATTTCAGTGTCCAAAAAAAAAAAAAAAAAATTTCAGTGTCCAAAAAAAGAAATAAAAACATTTTCAGTGTCCCGAAAAAAAAAAAAAAAAAAAACATTCTGTGTCCCAGAAAAAAGAAAAAAAAAAAAAAAAATTCAGAAACCACAATTCTGACTTTTTGCTAATAAAATGTTACTTTACCCAATACTTTCCTGGTATGGTTTTCAATATGTTGATTAAGCTCATTTTCCATTTGAGCAGGTCTAAAAGCTATAGTCTAAATGCATTAAAAGACAGTTATCCCTGATAATTGCTAAAAATATATAAACTGTTGCATTTGAAGGAAGTCACAAAAGCGCTCTAAAAATGTTCTCATGTTTTTTGGAATTTAGAAAATACAATTTTGCTAATTCTAACTAACGTTGGGGTGGTGCGGTGGAAAAGCACAACCCATGTATGGAGGCCTCAGTCCTGAATGTGGACATCACAGGTTCAAGCCCCGGACTGATGACCTGTGCTGTGTAGCTTCATTACTGGCTTTCCTGTCTGATCATTCTCAAAGGAAGAGCAAATAAAACCTTAAAAAGTAGGAAAAGTTTTGTCTTATAACGTCAGACAGTGAGAAAAAAATTGCACATGACTTTTTTTATTATTATTTATTTTTTTATTATATATATTTTTTTACATTAATCAACTGCTCATAAATATCTGGTATCAACTCTACTATGCAAACTCTTGGTAAACAAAACAATGAAGTTCATTTGTATTTCACAAAGAACTGGTTTTCATGTGTTCAATTGACGTATGACGTAATTCTTGCTGTACTGCCATTTTGTTCACATCTCAACCATACATTGTCAATATCTTTAGTTTAACAGAACAGCATTGTGTTTGAAAAAAAATTATATTTTTCATTAATCATAATGCATACCCATTTAAAAGGATTGATATTTGGTACATAACTGATTATCATAGAACAATAATTAACTTTGCATCAGCGTTGTTTCTTCAAATGACAGTGTGAAAGCAAAACAAACTATGGATTGGGAAATGAAAACATGTCAACAAAACTGTATGTTTTACTTTTATCAGCACAGTAACAGCTTGAAGACTAATGTCAGGTCAAATCAGAACTCTACAATAAAATTATGACAGCAATAAACTTTCATGTTCTAGCAGAATGATGTCGAAAATGTTATGTTTGCTTGCACACAATATGTCTTTAATTAAATGCAGTGCAGGAAGTCCTGTTTAGAGGGCACCTATCAGACATTGCAAAAGCTATCAAATGGCATGATCGAGATAAACAGCAACACTTTTTAAATTATCTTTATGCGCACTGAAAGTTACGGAGCGCCCTGAATTTTTTTTTTTTTTTTTTTTTTTGGGACACTGAAATTTTTTTTTTTTTTTTTTGGGACACTGAAAGTTTTTTTTTTTTTTTTTTTTTTCGGGACACTGAAATTTTTTTTTGTTTGTTTTACATGAGAATTCAGAGATTTTTTTTTTTTCTGGGCCATAATTTTTTTTTTTTCAGTGACCCTAATCCTCTTCCGTACAAAGACGTATAAAAACATTAAAAGTCTATTAGACTCTTGACCATTCATTCAAGGTGCAGATGCAAAACAGCGGTTCTATAAACTCTGGGGGAAAAGTAAACAAATTTACGTCTGTATTCTTCTTTTAAAATAAAGCAGATGAATGACAAGATTACCATAAGAGGCAATGTAAAAAAAAAGGTAGAGTTATATCTTTTGTACAAAAAATCCAGTTTCTGTTTTATATTGATCAAAAATATTTAAGTTAAAACAAAAGTCAAAGCATGTGGTCTTTTTACTTTATAACTTGGGTTAAATGTTACTTGTGTATACTTGGGTCATTATATGTTGGTGCTAGAGTTAAATTCTGCCTGAATCTGAAGCTATGAAACAAGTCACAAAATCTTACAAACTCCTGGGAGATGTTGATTTGTTTTTATTCAACAAATTACAGACAGCAAACAGCACTCATTTGACATAAAGCAAAAGACTATTAAAACTTAATATAATGTCACTCTGTACATTATTTTTTCACAGGTTTAATGAAGCAGTGCTATAGAAAGAAGAGCTCTGAACCTTCACTAGAGGACTGATGTATACACTGTGTGATTGGATCATTGCTTAGCCAATTATGCTGAACTAACCTAATTGAGAAATGTAAGCAGTAAACCCTTTGACCATACTAACAAGGCAAGAAAGAGTGAGATTTGTAGGAATGCATAAAAATGCCAGGAGATACAATTATGCTTTATTTTATGTTGTTTAATTTTGATGAAGTATTGTTTGTCGCAACATGCAGAGCAACAAACCTTTTATATGTGATTGAAGCACCTGTCAATAGTGCAACATTGAGGCCACTCTGCAACTAATTATGTATTTCCTCCAACACATTTAAATCCCTTTAATACATTTTAACATTTTGCCGCAGTAATTTAGTAAGCTAAATTACATCTGTTATTGATGTAATACACTGAACAACAAGGTTTGGTTAGATAAGAAGGTTATATGAAATATATGTTCTTACTCTGCAGCAAAAAACCCACATTCGTCTCTTTGTGCCTCTTTCTCCTCAAGGGAAGAAAGTGAAAGATTTTTCTTTAAATGTCAAATATAAATGGCATCCAAAGATGACTGCAAAAATGTGTCCAGAAAGAAAGCTACCTGTCATTTTATAATCACCATTTCAAACAGAGTGTTGGATTTAAAAAGAGAGCTATTAAAACTGATGTGCATAAATGTCATCCAAGTACTTCTGACAGGCAGTTCTGAAACAAATTGATGTACCTTAATGTCATAAAACAAAACTGAATGAATCTAAAGAAATTTGTTCTCATAAATATGCAAACTTATGTCCGATAGTATCTGTTCTCACTGGGACAATAAAAGACTGAACTCTGCTAACCTCCAATTATCTCATTTAATACTGTTGAATGCTGTTTCAGTGCTCTCTGAAGCTATCAGGACTTCTAAAAATACAAAACTGAACTACATTTATATAAGAATATGCAACTTTTATGTTGTGTTGTTTTTAAATTGAATTACTCATGTCTTATGTGCCAGTTATAAACAAGTTTGAATGATTGTCAGGCTGTTTGGATAGCATACAGAGCATCGTTATAGCAGCAATTATTAGCTGTGAAAGCCCACAGGCCTTAAGCTGCACAAAGCCATAAAGCATTTGATGAAAGAAAACCAAATTTAAATTAACTCCCTGGAACCTCAGCTGAAGACTCATAATAGGGATTCTATAAAACTTAATGAGGCTGCTACAATAGCAGCCTGCAGGAGTTAGAAAAGCAAGCAGCAAGACAGACAGACTGAAGCACTGGCCGCCGGTCCTCCATCTCAGCCGTCACCTTCTGAACATAGCCTGGTGTACTGGAGCTGTTGCAGAGAATCTGCCTCCATTTTTTGCAATCTTTGGTGCAAATAATTTATCTGTTTCCTTCAATTTAACTACCAAAACTCCTTGTATCAGTTAAATGTTAGCTACTAAGAAAAAGTTACAGTCCCAAGTAAATGCTTTACACCCACCTTCCTTTTAGTTTTATACATCACTTTCCATCCCAAGCAAAAAGGCCTCCATATTTCTATATTTCTTTAACCTAAGCATGGATCTGAAATGGCAGACTTTTATGGGACAGTTATTGATTAATTTAACCTCAATCTCCAAATGCTTCTGATGCCTCTGACAAATAATATTTACTGAAATTGTTCAGACTTTCCAGGAGAGAAAAAAGCAAAATGCTGAGGTGATTCTATGGCAGACGTCCTCCTGATGCATTCCTTTATCTCAGCAGCAGTAGCTTCAGCCAGCCATGTGTCGAGGGTGCAGATGGCAGCAGATGCAGATTCTCTGAAAGCCATTAAGTCTAAATATCAGTTCTGAGTCCCGGATGGCTTTCTGTCTGCCTCAATTACCCTGACTAGATTCAACAAAGACAGTTTGGGGAACAGAGTTGAAACCCATAACAAAATGGAAAAGACGGAGATCTTCCTCTATCTCACCGTAGTTATCTCTGTGTGAATTGAGATAAAAACCTTCCAGGCATCAACATAGTAAGATGGGTAGTTCTTTTAGAAACAGTTTATTTAAAATTTCATCAATTCAGTTCAAATCTGCTCATTTAATTCAGGCATGAGAAAAAATAATAATCAATCATATTTCAACATTTTGATACTAATGCACTGCAGCGTGTGTGTATGTGTGTATTTTTTAAAATACAGTATACAAAAAATTTAAAAACAGTCTCTGCTTAATTCACAGAGACTCAGCATGCTGCAAGACTCGTAGTTCCTTTAAAATCAGTTCATTTCAGTTAAGTTCAGGCTAATTCACTTCAGTTTTATTTAATTTATTATAATCCACTTCAGTTCTCTTTAATCAGTTCATTTGAGATCCGGTCAACTTAATTCAATTCAATGCTGCTCAGTTACGTTCAATTTAACACAGTTAAGTTTAGTTCAGATTAAGTCAATTCTGTTAATTTTACTTCACATTTATTAAACTAATCAATTCAGATTATTTTTATTCAGTTTAGATTAATTAAAATTCAGTTAGGTTTACTTTAACTCAGTCCAGTAAAATCTGGTAAATCATTGCTAAGCATATTCAGCCCGGCATATTATTTAGTATTTCTAAATCATAAGTAAAATAATCTCAGTTCTGCTATTGAAATAAAACAGTCTCATTCAAACCAAATTATGGTAAATCAATTTATTTCAGCCACTACTAGATAATCCTAAGAACATTTGTGGTGTCTATATTTCAAGATTAGGACTTTTGTAATGACTTTATATCAAAGCTTGAATCAAGAAAATGTGGTTATTTTCAATGGTGCTCCTGAAGGTATCATGCAATATGCTCCCCATAAAACCTTACCGTATAAAATGCATCATTTATTCTGTGATAAATTATGATGAAAGAGATTTAATGACATGTTCTACTAGATAAATTGTCTCATTGATAGATGCTTCTGGTTTCAATAAATGCTTTCAGAAAAAAAATTTATGTATCCAATTAAGGTATATTGTAATATGATATGAAAAAACATTTTATAATGATGACTTTTCTAATGCAAAGTTATATATTTTAAGAAAACATTATTTTTTCACCAAATTAACTTAAATACCTGGAGCAATTTGTCTTGCGTCCCTTCTGCAGCTCTCCTCACCGACTTCTAAATTCAATCCCAGCTACCAATGTTGTGTGGGAGGGAGAGAAGCAGGCCAATATTTGTTTTACTTCGCTGTTGCGCTTTCACCCTCCCTTCTCTAAAAATGCACCCATTGCTCCTTGTGTGAATCACCGGGCAACAGACACATTTCTTTGTCTCCATCTTTTTAGAGCAAGCGGAAACATCACATCGAGTCTCTTCTAGGGAGGCCAATTGGCATCCTACCTGACTGTCTTACCAATTAAGAGCCAGAGCAGAAAATAGGGCCTGGAGTGTTGCACATAACTGTGCCTGACTACAAGTCCCTCCTTCGCTTCACCTCCCAAAAAACAGCTGAGCTTCATCAGGGGACATTGAAAAGTAACAGTGCAGGAATCCTGCTCTGTCTGTCTGCATTGGAAGTTTGCATTTATTTTTACCTTTAAGTCTGTTTCTCTGCAAAGTTTTGAAGGGTTCAGCCCTATAAATAGCTAAATTAAATACCAATACTCTCTTAATAACAACTTGGAAACAGTTTTTTTATCCTTATTGTGCTGAAGTGGTTTTTTGGTGTAAGAAAAGAAAACACTCCTATCAAAGTCACAGCTTAAATTAAATCTGTTTCTGTTTTAGTACCACAAATTATTGATTATTCATTCTGCTTTTTTCTTATGGGATTTCTGAGTAGACACAAGCAATCACTACCTATTTATTTCTGTCTGTGTCTATTTCTGTTCCCTGACTTCCTAGAAACTCCGTCCTGTTCTTTTATTATTATTATTATTTTATTTTTTTATATGAAACTCTTACTTTCTAGTTAAACCACTGACTTCCTGGTTCCCAATAAGCCAATACCTGCCAGTCTGCCAATGCCTGAATCTCCAGTCTCGTAGTCAAAAACCAAATCTGAATCCAGCCTCAGTCCTGCGCACCAAACTAACAAACAACAAAGAAAAATACAACCTACAGTTTTCATTCACAACCTAGTACCTGTATTTGTCCAGTTAGTGCTGTGAAAAAGCATTTGTCGCCCAAAACGTTTTTATTTGCTTTACTTTTTATTTTTTGTCAGAGTTACGTTTCATGTCATCAAATCCTATTTTATATCTGGCATCAATGACAGGAGGAAATAGAAAATCAGTTTTTGCAACGATTATATCATTATCGAGAGAAAAAGAACAACCTGGTTCTGTGTGAAAAAGTGATGCTCCTCATCAACCTAATAACTGGTTTTGACTCCATTCTGGCAACATGTGCCTTTACATCACAGTGAAGTAAAGCAGTCCACTCTTGTTTGCAGAATGAATGTGGCTAATTTTAAGTTAGGATGTTTTTCAGCAAGTTTAATGTTATGCTAAACATCTTGGTCACATTTAAATATGGACTTAGTTTTTTGTCTGTCATTCAGATCACTGTCCTGATGCGTGACATAACTGAGCTGGAGCTTAAAGTCACAAACTGATGGCCGGACATTCAGTGGTTGCATAATACCTCCCTTCAATAACTTCACATAAAGGTGCAGCATATCAATGAGGTCCGTTCATATCAGACAAGATTTGATTATCAAATACAATAAATAAATATATATTCATGCATGGACATGGCCTTTCCTAAACCATTTTATTATAAACTCATCAGTAGCCTTAAAATTCTCATCAAAAATTTGACTGCATAATTCAAAATAATGTACAATCCACAACAGAAAGTATTTTTATCTTTCACATCCAACTATTTTATTTTATTTTTTGCCAAAATCTTCCATACCTTTTTATAGGTTGTTAGCTGACTGTTTTTAGTAATGTAATATTTTGTCTTTAATTCTTCTGAATTTATTTATCCCCATCATCCTTAGAGGCCCCAAATTTGGGGCCAATAGCATTGCTTTCAAAAAAATCTTTATTACATTAATCTCTTTAGTAGATACTTAGTTTACATTTATATGAATTTAGATGGGCTCTTAGTTCTGCCCAGAAAATGAAATTATTTAACCTTATGCAAACCTTTCTATGACATATTAAACTTGCATGTGAGATCTGGATAAAATGTGCATGATTTACGAAATACCGAATTCTGTGTTTGCACTGTCACAATGAGTATCACCCTTTTGTCTTTTCCGCATGAACAAAAATCTGCTCTATAGCTTCAGAGCATCACTTTTGTCCCCTGTGCCAGAGTAGCGAAATCGACAGGAGGCCAGCTGTCGGCCTGTTTGTTTGCCTCTCCGCTCTACTCTCTATTACTACCACCTCCTTCTGTAATTACAAGCCTCAGTGCACACAAGCTCACCATCAGGTGGGGCCAGGGCCACAAGCGCAGCCCCACCAATTCTCTCTTCAGTGTGGCATTTTCACCCCCCATATGAAAGCTGCAGGCTGGTGGGAGGCTTTTTGCACATCAAAGAGTCTGTAGCTTCAGGGCAAACCAGCAAGATGAGCTTAAAAATACTCAATTTTGTTTCATGTCATTTAAATGTTACCTCACCAATAAGTGGTTCATCAGCTGAGCTTTCTTTCCCTTCCGCTCTGTGATTTGGGTTCAAAGATGGTAACAGGAGAATATAGGGATGCAAGCAATGAAACACAAGGAACAGGTCAATCTCACAATGGATTGTGATGTTTTTCACTATTTTATGTATTTAGTCTAGCTGTTTTCTGCATCATGAGGAGACAAAATGTAATCTGCTATTAGGAAGGAACATGGAGATGTATCTGAAAAATAAAGAAATAAAGCCAAACACCTTTTGAATTTGTACATTTTTCTTTGTTATGGCCACAAACCTTAACATTGTGTGATAGACAATGCAAAGTTAAAGTTAAAATTTTCTACCAAGAAAAATCTGAATAGATACAAGGCATGCATTTATATTCACCTCTGTTCCTTACACCACCTCTAAATAAAATACACTGCAAATAATTTCCTATAGAAGTCCACTGATTAGTAAATAGAGCCCATATTCTTGTAACTTAATCTTTGTATGAATGCAGCCTTTTTTGCGAAGGCCTCAAACGTTTGGTGGAGAGCTTTGGAGGAAAACAAGATTGTGTATATAAATACAGGCGAGAGATCAGAGATAAAGGTTTGGAGAGGCCTAAGGAAGGGTCAGGTTATAAAATGACCAAAGAAAAAGTAATCAATGTAAGCCCATAAAGACATAGCTGTCCACCTTAAATGAATGAACATTTGTCCATGAAGCAGCCAACAGACCAGTGGTAACTCTGGAGGAGCTCTGGGGATTCACAGTTTGTATGAGAACATTTGTTGACAGGACAACAATCAGTCATGAATTTTATGAATAAGTAGCAGGAACAATAAGCTGAGAATGAAAGATAGTCATAGACATTCACAATGAAAGTTCACTAAAAAGCCCCATGGGACACAGTAAACATGCGTAAATCAATGCTATGGTCAAATGAGTACAATTTTCTACTTTTAGGACTATGATAAAAAATTATCTGTGTAATACTTGACATCCGCCTGAACACAATCTTACGCAGGATTGCAGTATTTTCTTTAGCAGGGTCAAGGAAGCTCATCAGAACTGATTGGGTGATGGATGGAGCTAAATATAGAGTCTAAATACACAAATATGTAATCTATCACTGTGCGATAATTATAAAGATGAATTGTCATGTTATATGAGAGTAAAGCAGGACCAAACTGCAGACAAGAGCTAGAGCAAAACTGAGGGAAGGAGACTAAATAACACAGTGAAAACAGAAAACTGAACCAAAACACACAGGAATTACAAGACTAAAGGAGAATAACCTTAATGCACAAACAGAAGGAACTAAATATAAATAAATTTTTTAAGATGACTGGATATAAACAACACAAATGAACATAGAAATGATCAAAACACTAACACATAAAAATGAAACATCTATGGCTCCTGAAATGACTGGGCAAAAGTGTTTTCTCAAGATAAAGACAGACTTGCAGCTTTAATAGCAGTAAAATGTGGTTCTGCAAATTGAATAAAAACACAGTTTATAAATAAAAGTAAAACATTGAAAAAAGACATTTGTTGCTTTTACTGTATAAATTCCCAATAACAAACAATGGAGTCTAAAATTGTATTGTGAAACAAGTGACAAAATTAAAGAGGTTTGCAAATACCAAAATGGGTTCATATGAGTAAAATCCCTGGTTGACACCACTAGCAGGGATTTTATTCAAACCCACCACTGTTCACATGTCCAAAGGTTGCTGTGCAATCATATTTATATTGCATTGTTTTAAATATAAGTTATTCTGAAGATTCAAACTTTAACTCTTAAACCGCGAGAGAGTCTAATCTTCCTCTGAGACCTCAATTTTTTATCTCGATGTAGGAGTTAAAGTCAGCATTAAGTCTTCTCATTTGGGATGTTCCACAAGGGTATTTCGTTTTGGGAGACAGCGGGCTAAGAAGATTATGAACACAGTTTTCAATTTATCTCGCACACCCTGACTCGTTTTTATTGGCTGGGACCCTCTTATCATGTTTTGCCAGGAGCAACATAAGCCACCGGCATCTTCCTCTCAGTGGCTGTAATGGATGCAGCATTATTTTTACGCCAAATGTGACCTTTTTAAATCATTTGCTTCTCATAAATGACTTAAAATTTAAATGGATGGAAGTTGAAACACTCAAGAGTGTGGTTTAAATGTTTGCATGGGTGATTACAGGGAGTCAAAGCTAAACAAAAGCCAGGCTTTTCTGTAAAATTTCCCAGTCTCACTTTAGATATAGTTTGTCATAAATAGAACCATAATGATAAGTAATGTATAGTTTTTTACTCATTGCTATCTAGAGTACAAAAGTCAAAAATCTCAGGGATCGTTCCAAGGCAAGTTGGTAAAAAAAGATAAAAATATTACTTGATCGATTTGTTCCAATTAGATGATTTATGAGGTCCAGTGATGTTTCCGTCTGAGCTACAGCATCAGATGCTGCTTCTGCTGAGTAAAATATTCATAATTAGCTTAATTTGACCAGTTATCCTCACATGGACCTGCAGTCTAAACCATCGCCATCATTCCAGTCAGTTCTTATAAGAATGATAGAGCAGAATAAAGTTAACATCACTTGTTTGCATCGTTTCTAAACAAACCTGGACAACATTTGATCTTTTAAGCAAAAATCTAAACTACTTAGACAAATGAACTGAGGTTTTACACTTAATACAATTAACAGGTATTTTTCAAAACACAATTTAAGATTAAGTAAACCTCTTTCATATATGTGAAAACAGACATAGAGAAACTGAGTTGGTTTTTGACATTAGGGCTACAGAATGCTAGTAATGTTAAAAATTATTATTATCCAAAGGAAATTTATGAAATTTTAGGGGTAGGTACAAAAGTTTGGTAAATGCTAAAAGTATCGAAAAAACTACGAAGGTGGGGTGGTTGTGGGGGATTAATAAGTGACTTCTTGTCCAGTACTCCAGTCATTCAAGAACCACCACTGATTAAAGTAATAACCTCCCTCTTCCCTCTGAGTGACACTGCATGTTGTTTGCTTACATTGCCACTCTACTGGCAAATCACATACTGTAACTATTTATGTGGACATTATCAGAATATGACATTTGTGTTAGCTTGGTATTTACAGCAGTATCCATCATAAGCTACGGGTAGAAATCCAGAAATGTAAACCCAGCAACTCAACTTGCTTTGTCTCTCCATAGATCTATCAAAAATCCACCATATTTGGCTGCCTCTTGTATTGTCATCCAAGAATTACAACATAGAAACAGTGATTTTTATTTTTATTTTTTAATTGAGCTTTTGAAAAATGTGTGTTTTTGAGGAATCCTGCAGTATATATTCATTATTTATTGCAAACTGGGCTTTTGATATCAATGAACAGTTGTTGATGAAAAAATACATGACTTGCAAGTATCTTTAAACTTGATGTTATTTAATCAGGGGGTATTTTAGGCAACCTTAAAAGTCCACATGATGCATCAGTTGGGCCTTTGCAGGGTCTGAAAGGAGAGGGTGGGACAGAGAGAGAAGTTCCTGGTGTAAAAAAAAAAGGCTGCATCAGTAAGGATATAAAACCTTGAGACAAGAGGATGCTCCTCTCTCAAACCCGCTGCCATCTCAGTGGCGGAAATGTTGGAGTTGGGGTTGGTCGACTTTGAGGTGACATTGACGCTATGTAGATGAGAGTGAGAACCCTGCGCTCCATGTTACGTCCCTGCTCTCTTCAACTCAAACGGCGGCAGCTCCTTTCCCCGTCTTTTCTCCCTGCCTCTCTTTCAGCACCACTCCTTTAAGGACAGCACCTCGCTCTCAAACACGCACTTATCCACCATCCTCTCCCTCCTTCAGGATCAAATGTCTGCTCCTTGACGACGGATGCAAAGTTTCCACCTTGGTTTCGCCGAGCACAAGTAAAAGGAAGTAACTTTTTGGGGGGGAACATTGGATATTTCCCCGGTGGGAAACAACCGCACAAACAAGCTGTAATTTCACTGTAAGTACCCTATTCTTATCAAAACAATGTGTTTTGTTTTAATATTTGAAAAAATATATATTTGTAATGTTATTCAGAAGCGATGTGTTAGGACATCGCCACGTTCAGTTGCGATACATTTGGCAAAGCATGCAGATTTGCGGCTGCTCTTCTTTGGAGGCAGACGAATTTTACTATGACTATTTTTTTTTTAATTTATGACTTATGTCTCTAACGTGAAATATAAAATGAAAAGTGAGTATTACGCAGAGAAACTGTGCGGTAATGTCAGTCTAACAACCAGTTTGTGCGTCTTATATGCACATTTTACATAAATTTGAAGCTACAATAACTTAATATATGTTTTTATCCAAATGAAACGCATCTCTAAGGCAACCAGAAACATTTAAGAGCTACGTTACCTCACGCCGCTCCAATTACGCACTAAGCGGAGAGCTCTCGAGAGCGCTTCATCCTTCCTTTTACTCCTGTTAGTTCAAATGTATTTTGAATATGAAAATAAAATATCCAATCTAAACGCATATATGTTTTTTTTATTCTAAAGACCGGATGTTGTTTTGGGGGCATCAAATTATACAGATTAATTAGGGAGTAAACCTGTATGGTGAATGGATGGATAAAAGAGTTCTGTTGAAGGTGCAGCCTCTATGGAGAGTTATTAGCCTCTCCAGGTGATTCATTAGACGTGGGCTTTGCGACTGCAACTCCTAAATGTGTTTAATTGCTCTGCTGTCGTACCAGAGCACTGGGAAGTGGGCCATTGAATGTAGAGCACAATGAATCAAGGACAAGAGCAGGGCTCTAAATTTCTTCTAACACGGATCCACTTCAGGCCATCAGAAGTGATTCTTGCTGTGGGATGAGTCCTTATTTGATCCCGGTGAGGTTCACTTACTGTGCAGCAGGTTTTTAAAAATAAATGAATAAAGTAAAGTAAAATAATAATAATAATAATAATAATAATAATTATTATTATTATATATATATATATAATGAGAAGAGAGCACATATATAACATTTTACATAAAAATCAAAATTTCCCTTTTTGTGATAAAAAGAAAAGAAAAAAGTATCTTAACCAGTTCATTTTTGTTTTCAGGGTCTCTGCCTCGCCGCCGTACCTCATCACTCTCAGACCCTCAATCATCCCTTTTCTCACGGCTTTTCTCTGGGGACTACTGTAGTGCAGGACGGATACGCCGCGCTCTGACTGGACTGGTGCTGAAACCACCACCTCTACGTTGGTCAGGACCTTCCAACACAGACCGTCATTATGGCCACAAACGGGACCAAAGCCTCGGACGGACACGTCTTAACCGAGACCGTGAACGACGCGCCCAGCACCACGCCAAATGACAAACCCAAAACACTGGTGGTGAAGGTGCAGAAGACGAAAAAGGACATACCCGAGAGAGAAACGTGGGTTGGGAAATTTGACTTTCTCCTCTCTTGTGTCGGATACGCAATCGGACTGGGAAATGTGTGGAGATTTCCTTACTTGTGTGGGAAAAACGGCGGAGGTAATCAGGAATTATTTCACTATTTTCAACAAACACCAAAACGGAACGTAAAGGTGACGCGACCAAAGATCGAGAGTCTGATTCTGGAGGGTTTGAAATAAAAGAGATCTTAAGTGTATCTTCTCAACAACGCCGTGCGTAATTGCGCACAAGCAGAAATAACAGAAAATCTGCGCGCTTTTCTGGGTGCAGCCTGAAACCAAATACACCCTCTACCAAGTAACATGTTGGATTATAGTGAATATTAATTTCTTGATTCACACACTTTTGCTTCTCACCTCTCATCCAGGGGCCTTCTTGATTCCCTACTTTTTGACGCTGGTATTTGCTGGCATGCCCCTGTTCTTTCTGGAGACGGCTCTCGGTCAATACACTTCTATTGGAGGTCTGGGAGTGTGGAAGCTGGCCCCAATGTTCAAAGGTAATAAAATACATAACTAACCGGTTGAAGTATTATTGTTAGTTGGAGCTTCATTATTAACATGTGATTGTTATGTTCCTATGTAGAAAATTTATATTCTAAACAGTTTGCTTTCACTGTGTTATGACAAAGAAGCGATTGGAATGCATGTAATTGAAATTGAATCTTTGTTTGATTTTATGATATTGGTTGGTAGTGAGTATATATTTCTGGATACAAATTGAATCTGTTTGTCATATAAAATGTCTTCAGGTGGCTTTTTTTCATTAAACATTATCATAAGAATGCATTAATTTCAATGAACTGAATTAAAATAAACTGAATTGAATAGAGGTCAGATAATGTAAAACCTTATCTTTCAAGCTACTTTTAGTGTTTTTTCTCTCCTTTTTTTTTAACATAGACTTAACATTATCCCTGTATCTTGTGTTCCAGGTGTGGGTCTGGCTGCTGCTGTTCTATCTTTTTGGCTCAACATCTATTACATTGTAATCATTGCTTGGGCTATTTACTATCTGTACAACTCCTTCACCACTGTGAGTATATTCACTCTGTAAAATCATGACACCCTCTCCCTTTATGTCATTCAAAGCATAGCTGTTCTTTTTAATGTATCTTTACATTGTAATTTACTTTAGTCATGTGGCAGGCTGCTTGCCAGAACCTCTTATGTAAGGCTGCACAACCCTTTAACACAGTATGACTTTTATTACTTCCTTTCCCGCATAATTAGCGCCTCACACAAGGTATTGATAAATGCATTCTGCGATGAAGCATTCACTCCACTGAGAAAACCATGAAATCTCAATGTCCCGAATGAGCATCTCAGTCTTGGCTGCCTGACAGCCAAGACTGAGAATGGGACTCAGCAGCGATGGGAGCGGGTTCGAGGAAAAAAAGAGCTTTCTCCCTGTCTCTATGTGTTTTTTTTCTTCTCATTTTCAGGACCTGCCATGGAAGACATGTGGCAATGCCTGGAACACAGATCGCTGCTACACTAACTACAGTATCGCGGACACGACAAACCTCACCAGTGCTGTGGTGGAGTTCTGGGAGTAAGTTGGACATCTGAGTTGCCACAGTCTGAAATGTTGTGAACAAATTAAATCCGATAAGGTCACTGCCTGCCAGTGAGGGTAAGGAAGGGTCAGATTAGGGATCAGAGATAGGCTGATGTAGCAGTTTGCATGCTATGTACCAGATCCTTGAGTAGAGAATTTGGTCCAAGACATTATGAGAAATAAAAAAAAAAGTAACTTCAAAACAGATACAAACAATACAAAATGCAAAAAAAAAAAAAAGATTTTGGGGCTTCTGAAAAGATTCAGCGGGATAGTTAAATCTCTAAATACCAAGATGCATGCATGCATATTTCTGCATGTATGAAATTCATGTTACTCTTCTGCATGACAATATGGCCACTTTGCTTTTTCGCTGCAGACGCAACATGCACCAGCTGACGGACGGTTTGGAAAAACCTGGGGAGGTCAGGATTCCACTGGCCATCACTCTCGCCATTGCATGGGTGCTCGTCTATTTCTGTATCTGGAAGGGGGTCAGCTGGACAGGCAAAGTGAGTATACAAAGAGGCAAACTCCAGTCCTCAAGGGCCGCTGTCCTGCAACTTTTAAATGTGCCTCTGCTGCACCACACCTGAATAGAATAATTAGGTCATTAGCAAGGCTCTGGAGAACTGATCTACACAAGGAGGAGGTAATTAAGCCATTTCATTTCAGCATTTTGTACCTGTGGCACATCTAAAAACTGCAGGATACCGGCCCTTGAGGACTGGAGTTTGACACCTGTGGGCTAAACAAACAGACAGTTCCAGAATATCAGAGTCTGCAGTAAAGATCAAGGATTACTTTTGAAATATGTTCTAAAAACAGCTTTACTGCTTATTGGTGTAGTTTTTTGTCATTGGCATACAGTACATTAAAAACTACTAAATAACAAAAGGAAAGCTCTTTAATTCAAGCAATTGAACATATTTGCTTATTTTACAAAAAAGTCAGTGTCCTCTCCATTTTAATGACTTGTTAAGTTGAATGCACAGGCGTAAAATTGGCTCAGATAAGAAGGTGAAAGTGCACTGGGAGTGTGCTGAACCTACTCATCCTGAGGTCATTTTGTCTCAGAGGAAGGGCTGACTGGGACACTGTGCAGTGCTGTGGGAATGGTGCCACAGTAACAGTAAATTGACAATTTGAGCTAAATTGCTTTTTTGCAGAACAAATATACTCAATCCAACATGTAGTTGTAGTTCACAGAATATAGCGATTGCTCTAACAGTGACGTGTCTCACAGGTTGTCTACTTCTCGGCAACATACCCTTACTTTATGCTGTTCATCCTGTTTTGCCGTGGCGTCACTCTGCCTGGAGCTATTGACGGGATTCTCTTCTACATCACACCAGACTTCCAGAAACTCAAAGAGTCTGAGGTGAGCCTTTTGACTTGTGTTGAGAAAGATACAGCTATGTGACATAAACTGCAGCACAGAAGGCTCCAGCGGATGAGCTGTGCCAGAAAATGGATGCATTTCACTTTTTGGACATAAAATTTCCAAAGTTGTGGATAAACTACAGAGAGGTCTTTTTTATGGAAGAACATTCAAAGTGCTGATATGTTAATGGAATTTTTGCAGATGCAGTGCTATGCAAAATATTTTGACATTTTTGTCGCCTTACAATGGGAATTTTTGTGACAAACCAACACAAAGTAGAACATAATGTGTGATGTGGAAGGAAAATGATACGTGGTTTTCTAAATAAAAAACATGAAAAGAGTAACATGCATTCATATCCATCCCCTTTGCACTGGTTCCCCTAAAAAAGTTGAAACAGCTAACTTCAGAAGTTACAAAATTATAAAACAAACTCAATAAGAGTGGATTAACTTCTGTATAATTCTCCGTTTTTAGTGGAAAAAATTTATGACGGCACATTTTTTGTGCTCTCCATTAATCACAAATTTAGAAAAAAATGGCAAGAAAGTTTAAAAAAGAGTTTTACTCAGAGCTGCCACAAATTTGTGTTGCTCTGTCAGATGCAACCCCAGTATTTGACTGTGATGTTTGCATTATGGTAAGTACTTCTCAAAACCACAGTGGATACAGATCAGTGCACACAATACAATGCAATCAAAAGCTAAACATAAATGTTGCTAGTTAGTTTAAATTCAATGGATATATAGCCAATGTTTAATTAATTCACATGTGAATGTCACTATTGAGATAATGCTACGCTTTTAATATTGAGAAGAGGTGAGAACAGCGTGATGAGAGTGGAGTTTTTTTTCTTATTACTGTTTAAACAAAATAATGGGCATTTCAGTATCAATTCCTCAAGCTAATAATGTAGAAAAAATGCTTCAACACAAACATATGTGCAGATATTCGTTTATACACAGTGACTGGCATATTTTCTAATCCCTGTGTGTCAGGTATGGCTCGATGCTGCCACGCAGATCTTCTTTTCCTACGGTCTGGGATTAGGTTCTCTGATTGCACTTGGCAGCTACAATCCCTTCAATAATAATGTCTACAGGTAGGTGACACAAGTATGCTGCCTTTCAGGCTCATTTATCACTGCAAATATACAGTTCTGATCACCCACACGGCATTTTTACAGAAATAATGCAAATGTCTCCAATTTGTTGTTTTTGTGTCAACTCCACAGTAAAAACCTTTCTTTTTATTTTTATTAGGGCAATTGACTACACAGGATTAATTGTTAATTTATTTTGTTTCTTTTTTGTTTGTTTTTTTTACAATTAAACAATATGTAACTCATTTTATGTCTCATCCATAGTCAGCTTAAAGAATAAAGACTGGTCAGGGGCAAAAGTGCACATATTGAACAATATTAAAGCACACTGCTATTTAAAAAAAAAAAAATTAAAAGGAGGTTAGCACAAACAGTATGCTGTGGTTCTGCAGGACGCAAAATGGCTTTCGACTTCTCCCCCCTCCTTTCCCCTCAAATGTTTCTCTCCAATGTGTGACGGGGTGATAAGGAATTGATACAGCCGTAACAATGGCCTGTGCTCCGTCTCTCCCCTGCAGAGATTCTATCATTGTCTGCTGCATCAACTCCTTCACCAGTATGTTCGCCGGCTTTGTCATCTTTTCCATTGTGGGATTCATGGCTAATGTAACAAAGAGGCCAATTGCTGATGTGGCGGCCTCAGGTAATTGCAATCAGTGTTGAAATACAACAATAGACAATACAACAATATAGCAATAGACACAAGGACAAGATTAAATATATATATATATGAAAAGAAATTTTACTGAATTTTCTAAATTTACAACCAAAAAGAAATACTGGGATATTTATTAAAAGAATGGCTAATTTCAACAGGAATACTCTGAGTCTTTTATGTTTGTTGGACAATTAAGTAGAAATTTCTCCCAAGATATTTATTTAAAGAGCAACTTCTATTTATATATTTTATTAAGTTTTATTTTATTAATTTATCTTTTTTCTGTATTGTTACATTTGCTTAACATTTGCAAGGGTTCTTCATTGATACCAATAACATATGTTTAATAAATTTCCCACTGTATATTTGAGCTAACAGTAATTTATCTTACATCAGGACCTGGCCTGGCATTTTTGGCATATCCTGAAGCCGTCACCCAGCTGCCTATCTCTCCTCTCTGGGCCATATTGTTTTTCTCCATGCTGCTGATGCTGGGAATCGACAGCCAGGTGAAAATAATCCAATAAATATGGTCTCTTTTTTGGACCGTTCCAATATGTATTTAGCTAAAATAGGTTTTAAAGCTCTAACTCATTACATGATTCTGACCTCATGTCACAGAATTTCATTATTGCTACTTATCCTTGTACTTTGCTGTAGTGTTTTCATATGTGCACTAAAACCTTTGCAATGATTTTACTGTGACAGCAGTGTGTTAAGTGACACAGTTTTAAAATGACTCTACAAACTTTACAGTTCTGCACTGTGGAAGGTTTCATCACTGCACTGGTTGATGAGTTTCCTCACATCCTCCGAAAGCGTAGAGAAATCTTCATCGCTGTCGTCTGCCTTGTTTCTTATATTATTGGCCTGTCCAACATCACACAGGTAAATATCCCCGTGATCAAGCATGAGTTTCCTCTATGTTTCTATTTTTTATGAGATTGATTCTAACAGAAATGCAAGGTTGTTCACATAAATATTACCACCTCTTAATTGTACATTTTATGATTTCCGAAAGACAAGCCACAGTTTTCCTCTTTAACTTTTAAAGAGTTTTATGTGTAGTAAGGCATTTATTAGGTCTTATTGAAGTTTTAAACGGCTATTTTTCTAATTTCCTGTAGCTGCTATCTGTGCTGCAGCGCCAATGCTAATGCACCAGTGAGTGCCTCTTTGTTAGAGTTTTCCCCACTAAGAGAGAGAGAGAGACTGTTACCTCTGTGTGTCTTTGACTTGAAAGAGGGAAGGTCCTGACTGACTGTTGTTGTGTGTGAACCAAACAGTTGTTTAAATGACTCAGTCTTCTTGAAGTTTCTGAATGATGTTTTGCAAAGGATACCGTTTGGGGATTCGGTTGAGCTCCTGGGTAGCTTTAGTGGATAACAATGGGGTTGCTTGAAGATCTGTGAATCTGAGGAATGACCGCCCAGATTATAATACAAGTGATGTTTTCTTTTTGAGCTTCTAGGAACTGGACACGCACAATGGTTTTAACACAAGATTTGTTTTAAAATTTTTAACATTTTTGTGTTAAAATTTGTGTTGTCTTTTGCAGTTATATATTGATATCTATGTGCTATATCTTTGAGTGAGGGCATTGTTGTCAGCTGGTCACTCCCTGCTAGTGACACACTCAAATAGGTGAGATGGGTGAACACGGAATATCTGGTAGTACGTCCTTTTTAGGACATTCTCAACTCATTCTGGAGAGTTTCTCAAAGTAATCCAGGAAAAGTTGAGGATTTGAAACTGGCCTTGAGCAGGATCTCCATATTGCCGATGTAGCTTTCATGAACTATAGACTTTAGAGACCACAGGAGCTTTTGACACCCACCAGTATTATTAGATACCATGAACCTGAAGAGGGAAGCCTTTGGGATTATTTTACTCTTAAGATTTCTGAACAAATTGAGACATAGCCGATGAGCAGCAGAAGTGTGATTTTTGTGGTTAAAAGTATGGAAAATTCAGTTTTCAAGGAAGTTGAAGATGCATTGCAAAATGACTTTCATTTGGCCTTGGAAAGATTTTTGAAGTATTGTTTGGCAAGTTGAATAGAAAGATGAATACTACCATCATGTTTTGTTACCTTGGAATGGTGAACTGAAGACCTGGGTATTGTCAAGCTGTAAAAGGAATACTTATTTGATGGCCTCATTCACAATGCCATCATATCACTTTAGGAAAGGTATGATCAAAGGACTTGTGGGAATCTTCACCAGTGCAGATGTTGCTCTGGTATTTAAAAAGCTCCCAGGCAACAAGCTAACAAGATTTAAACCAAGATACTGAAGGTGTAAATATTATTGTGTTTTCATTAATGACGGATGTCTTCAGCGTCTTTGGAGAAAGGGGACAAGCCTTTGATCCAGTATTGTCATTGTGGTCTTTTTTCTGGTTGTTGAAGAGTGACCTGGAAATTAACCCTTTTGGAATCAACAAGTGGGTTAAGATGAGTTTGGTTGTCTGGTCCAGATGAGTTTTATGGACCTTGACATGCCATTCGACTGTGTCTGCCCAGACATTTTATAATGGGTCTTATCAGAGAACAGGGTACTGACTCTGGATGTTGTCCTTCAATCAACACAAGAACTGCATCATTAGCACAATGTTAAGCTTGTTTCAAGTGCAGGCTGGCCTCAACCAGGGTTGGCACTGATCTTGTTTGTGGTGTTCACTGGCAGGATTTGAAAGGATAGTTGTGGAGAGAAGAGTGTCTGGTTAGGCAATCTCTGGGGTTTCATCTTGGCATTTTGCTTTTTGGTCCTGTTGGCATCTTCAACTTAAAACCTTAGACATTCACTAAAGTTTGCTGCATCCAAGTTTGAATGAGCTAGAATGATATTTTCTGTTTGAGACCATGGATCATATCCAGGAAAAGGTGAACACTTCCTTCCAGTTTAGGCATCAGTGTACGCCTTCAGGGGATTAGTTTAAGAATATTGGTGTCTTGTTCACAAGTGGTAATGGGATGGAGCAAGAGATGGATGGAAGGATTAACAGCTCATCTACATTGATGATGGGTTGCCATGGTGAAGAAAGAACTGACCCAGGAACGCAGACCATGATTTACTTGTAGCTACAGTCCAACCTACACTTATGGTCATGCAGTATGGGTTATGACCAAAAGATAGAGAACCTGGATTTTAGTGACTGAAATTAGCTTGCTTCAAAAGATGACTCTGGATATAGGGTATGGATTACATTCATCCAGAAGGGGGACTTAAGATGCCTCCTAGGTATTCTTTCTTTTGAAGGGGAATCCCAGGGCAGAATCACAAAGACACTCAGGTTTAGGGACAATACATCCCTTCTCACCTAGGAATGCCTAGGGACAGATCAGAAAGAATTGGAGAGTGTTGTTGGGGAAGTGGACATTTAGGTTTCCCAACAGACCTACTACCCCATTGACCTGATCTCAGATAACCAATGGTTGGATGGATGGTTGGATAGGTATTCTGTGACAATATTGTTTTTTCATCTCCAATAATGAAAAACTGCTTGTTTGCTTTAATCTTCACCTCACAGCCTCAAAATGGCTTTCATCTTTGGTAATCAATTTCCATAAAGCTGAATTTTCCAGAAAATAATTGGTTAATAAAAGGTACCAAACAATTGACATGACGCCGACTCCGCCCCCATGCTGATGTAGAGCAATCCTCCATCAATCATTCCAGGGCAC
Source organism: Xiphophorus couchianus (assembly GCF_001444195.1). Classification (NCBI taxonomy): domain Eukaryota; kingdom Metazoa; phylum Chordata; class Actinopteri; order Cyprinodontiformes; family Poeciliidae; genus Xiphophorus; species Xiphophorus couchianus. The sequence continues at coordinate 11,791,808 of NC_040247.1, forward strand.
TTGTCAGCAACTGACCAATCAGCGTTCCTAGTACAGTACTCCTAGAATATTGACAGTATCTATCATTGAAAACACGCTGCAGTCAGAGAGAATTTGAGGAAAATAATAGATAATCACTGTCCAAGTTGTCAGTATATGCATTCCCGACAGCAGTTACCCAGAAAGTGTCATGTTCTGTGTTTTCTGTGTATTTATTTAGAGTTTTCTGTGTCCCCGAGTCTTCGTGTTGTCCTGTCTTCCCCTTGATTGTTCCCAGGTGTGTCTCGTTCTGTGATTACCCGCTGTGTATTTAACTCCACCTGTGTTCCTTGTTCCTCGTCGGGTCCTTGTCTTGCAATTGTCTAACGTGCGTGCTGTCATTCGTGTCCAGTCGTGTTAACGGCTGCTACCGGCGTCGAGCCCTGGCTTCTGCTCGGCCGTGCTGCCCGTTGCTGGACGGTGTTTATTCTTCATTAAAATCATCATTATTCATCTTACCTGGGTCTACAGCGTTTGCCTCACCACCTCAACACCCACAACTCATGACAGAAAGTGTAGAAGGCGGAATACAATTTACTACATTTCCAAAACCAAAAAGGAGTCTGGAATAACGCAAATCTTACAGTCGTAAGATTAGAGTGATTTTGTTACTAGTCTGAGATCACTATTCTGCTATCTTGTTTATTCAAGCTTCTGTTTTTAAACCTAATAGTTACATTGTCATTTAGTATTGACTTTAGTATTGGACTGTCTTTTACAATTTATGGTCTACTTGAACCATGGTAATTGGAGTCTGGAGTCCTAGACTTACAACAGTGTTTTAAATGAATACATGAAAAAATACAAATAATATTTCACCACAGAAAATTATTGTAGCTATGCATAAAACTTGAGGTTAAATCGTCCCTCTGTTCCTACAGAACTTGATTCTAAAAGGAAATTAACCACTTTTGGCAATGTACACTAACAAACTATTCTGTTTGTAATAAATGACCACAATAATAGATCTCTTACAAGTAAGACACTGAAAAAATCCATACAAATATATCACTGCTTCCCACAGCCATAGTCATTACTGTAAGCTCAGATTTTACACTCCATTATTCCTCCAGACCAGTTTGAGACTGTCCTACACATAAATATAACTACATTTTATGTTTATGTTTACAATATCCTATCTGTCTCATTATCTTTGTTTCATTCATAATTTGCAGGGAGGACTGTATGTGTTCAAGCTCTTTGACTACTACTCAGCGAGTGGAATGTCCCTGCTTTTCCTGGTCTTCTTTGAGTGTATCTCAATTTCATGGTTCTATGGTGAGCATTTTTTTCATAATGCATGTAAAAATGACTCAAAAGTCTCAAAAGTCATATAAAGATTATGAAAAAAAATTTTTATCTTGTTCATTTTTTACATGCAGGTGTGAATAAATTCTTTGACAACATTGAGGAAATGGTTGGCTACAGGCCCTGTCTGTGGTGGAAGGCCTGCTGGGTTGTTTTCACTCCTCTCATTGTGGCTGTAAGTGTTACCTGTTGTAATATTTAACAATAAACCATTGCAGTTTAAGAGTATGTATTTGAATCTTTACACATTTTGTCATGCTACATCCCCAAATTTCCCTATGTTGTTGTTGTTTTATAAGAAAGATAAAGGTAAACCTATACATGCTGTGTCCACTGTGGATCCTTTTTATATGAAAGCTGGTCAGAGTTATTGGGAAAATGGGATATAATGGACAAAATGTCTATCAATGTACGATGCTGAGATATATTTTTTTGTCCCTCTATTCTCCAGGGAGTGTTCTTGTTCAGTGCAGTGCAGATGGTTCCCCTTACTATGGGAGATTATGTGTTCCCTAGCTGGGGTCAGGGAGTTGGTTGGTTGATGGCCTTATCCTCCATGACTCTCATCCCAGGCTACATGGGCTACATGTTCCTGACACTCAAAGGCACCTACAAAGAGGTAAGACGTTATCACCATATGTATCTTCTTTTGAATTTATCTATTTAAACTCAGTGCGCCATACATCTGTTTGAATAAAGCTGCAAATTAGGCCCAGAATATATGCATAATTCTGAAATCTGCAGCCAAGAAAATGGTGTTGTCAGTTCCTATTGGATTACTGGTTGTACAAGATAGTTTTTTTTTAATAAACCCACTTTAACTTACTGTACATTAGTATATTAAGACAAAATAAGCTCTAAAGATTTTATACAAAACATAATCTTTGCAGAGATACCCAGTCACATTTGTTACCACAAAGTCAAACTGGAATCTATTAATCTAGAATCAACAGTAAGAATGAATTTGTTGACATGAAGCCAAAAGGGTACCCAATTGTAAAAGAAAAAAATGCTGAGCTTTACTTTGTCTTATTTTCTTCAGAGGATTAAAACCAAACTCTGGCACCATGATTCAGTGATTTTTAATGAACAAACTCACAAGCATGCTTGATAGAGAAATAATAAATTGAAATGAAGAGTGTTACTGTGATAAAAGGATTAGTGAAAGAAAAATGATTGGTTGTATAAAGCAGTTTTTTATAGCTTTCTGTTTCAACAGCCACTGAGCTATTAGAAAACCATCTGCCGTGATGGAGTCCTATTTCATTGATCCGACTGTCCTAATCAATAACAGACTAAACTTTTTTAGCTCAGCATTTACATTATTGGCTGCTTGATGTCTACTCCTGCACAATGTACAGAATACAGCTCCCAGTGACATATATAGCTTATGGATTCTGTAAGAGTAAATGTACCATAATTGCAGGCATTGCAAAAGAGCTATCAGAGGCGAAATGCAGCTGTCAGATCGTGCTGTACCAGCTGATGGCTGATTGTGTAATTGTAGCAATCAGGCAGCTGAATGCTGCTCTGCTTTCAGGCCAACACTTAGTTTCACAAACACTTCATTAAAGTGACTGTAGAAGTGTTCAGTCCAACTTGGAAAACTTCAAGTTTCTTGATAATTTTGTACATTTTTTGGACACTGACATCCTCCTTGTGATTGCAGCTGTGGAGCCAATGTGAATTGACCTTCTTACTGTGTAGAAAAGAATTAACACATCCCTATTGAACTTTTTGTCATTGTTTCAACCACAACTCTGACCTGTAAGCTAAACAGAAATTATGTCACATATACATGTAATTCTGATTAATAAAAATGTACTTACAAAAGAGAAAACAAAAAGTCTTCAAGAGAAGCACATAGGCTAATGATTTATGGTCTGATGAAATAGATTATATTGTTTTTTTAAAATCAATCATCAAGTGTGAAGACTTTATATCCACTCTTACATCTACTATGATATAAATCATGTCTGCAGAAGTTGTTTTTTAATCCCTCTGATCTTCTTCTCAGCGCCTGCGCATGATGATCAAACCTCTGGTTCTGGTGAAGACTCAGGAAAATGGTCCAGATCAGCAGGCAGAAAGCCAGAATCAAAACCCTGCCAATGAGGAAGCCTACATCTAAAAAGAAATAACTAAGCTCTGTCTGCCTCTCTGTTTGAACGGCCAGACCGGCGCTGCACCGTAATCAAGGTTGGGAACAACCACTAGACTTCTACGTCTGCTTTTATTCACCTACCTCCTGGGGACATGTGAAACCAACCTGATTACACAGTTATTTTAAAGGGGGTTGTTCTGTTTCTTTATTTTTATAATACAGAGATATAAAACGTATGAAGAAGAAGAAAAAAAACCCAGCAAAGTTGTTGTGATATTTTGAATTTTATTATGCAAAAGTTTAGCCTTCGTAGAAAAAGAAAATGTGACTTAGAGAACTACTGTATATTGAAGATATATAATTTAAATCTGAAGGCCCTCACTGATTCAATAATATCACTATGAAAATTAACATAATCAACTAATCTCAAAATACTGTACAAAGAAAATTGTGAGTAAAATCTATTTTATTTTGTAAAGGAATGCTGTGTAGCTGTTAAATAAAAAGCTAAAGTTTTATGGATTAAAAGTTTAATATAGATCAATTTCAAGCAAAGACAATATGGGAATGTGCAACAGGTAAGGCCAAATCTGTTTGTATGTGTAAATTATATCTTAGCCAGACTATCACTCCCTTGCAGAATCCTGCACCTCTTTGGAAATGTTTACTACTCTTGTTGGGGGCTACATTAGAAAAGCACAAGTACCTTGTGGTATTTTGAATACTTCTTTTTGGCATGACTGAAACCTGTGACAACAGCAAAAATAACTTATATAGGATACTTAGCAAGACTGTTATGACTGTTTTATTTGTTTTCTAAAGAACATATAATTTGTATGTTGTCTGAATCTCCGTTTAGGGTCATTTTTTTAGATTATTTTCTATATGTGAACGTGAGAAGGACCAAATTGCTTGCTATAGTTTGAACAATTTGTGTAGGTGTTTTACCTGCAGACTAAATATGGATTCAATAATGCACCCTTTTGATGCAGAAAAGCAATAGTTAGGAAAAATAAAACAGCATCAGTGTACAAGCACAAGGTTATCCTATGGACTAAAGCCTCTAATATGAAAGGTATAGCCATTCTATAGGCATCTATGGTATAGCCAATCCCTCTTTAGTTCCATTTTGAGAGCAGTTGTTTGAAAAATGTGTATTTTTAAGTAACTGAGGGATGGTTAAGTGAGGATAAAGTACTGAGTGAAGCAGTTGCTGCATGCTGCCTTGACAGGCACCCAGCGTTGGTGGTAGAAAAATGGATTTTTGTGACAGCTACCGATGTTCTGCCTGTGCTTGTTTACTTGTATATCTGTCTAGTAACCCACTCCTCAGGAACAAATGTAGATATGACCAAACTGTTTTAGGCAACTTGATTCGCTGAAACAATTATTACTCCATCTAGAAAAATGTAGTCATCTAAACCCTAAACATTTTTCTGTCTAAAAATTCATGAAGATGCAAATGGTATAAAGTCTTTGTGATAAGATGCTATGGGCTAAAATTTAAAACCTGATCTCAATTTTGTGCTTTCTTATTCTTATCATCTGTAATAGACATGATATGACAAGTTTGGGTGAAAATAGCATGGCATTACTGTGCACAAATAAACAAATGTACACAAATATTTGAAACAAAAACATATCACATGATCTAATTACTTTCTTAAATAGAAAAGTAATAACTATTTCTGCAGCCACCAAACTAATGTAAGATATTGATTACATTTTAAATATAATATCAGTGACTCCCTATTATAACACAAACCACTTCATAAATATCATCTTGACAGATTTTCTATAACAGTACTACTGCAGGACATGGGCATTTTAACTCTGTTGTGTGATATCTTCAAAACTCACATTAACAAGCAAAAAAATAATTATCCATTATTATCTATTGGTTCCGCTCGATTGGTTTAAGGAAAGGGTTTAAATGTTTCATTTTCATTCAGAAGATTTCTCAGCACTCTTGTATGGCTGACAAGCAAATAAAATTAAATGACCAGTAATTAGTTGTGGTAAAAAAAATTTATAAAAATCTCTTCCAAAAAGAGATTCTACAGGTTGTAATAGAGAAATACAAAACAATCTTATTAGTCTTTATTGCTAGCAGAAGCTATCCTAGTTAATGAGAGTATCAATGAGCAAATCCCATAATCCCATAGTGTTTTGAATTTATGCCTGAACTATTGTTAAACTGGGATTGATGTCAATCCCAACCCAAGTTTATATTTTGGACATGTAATGAATGCAGCATAAGCATCCAATTCTTGGGTGTTTTACCAGACAAATGCTATAAGTAGCCCAAAGGTAAAAGATAGTACAAGTACAAAGTTTCCTCAAGACTATGTTCTGTTCAGCCAGCAATATTTCCAAACAATTGGATTTGTCTTTAGGAAAAAGTGTTGTAGCTTTCTTTCAGGTAACTGTCAAGCACTTTCATTGTGGCACTTTCTCAAGCATCTCATTAAAATGACTCTTAAACCAGTTGGAAGACAATGAGAGAAAAGTAATGCGAACGTTGATGTATCTTGATGCCAGTAACCGATGCCTATTCTGTAATGGTCCTTCTGGACTAAGGTGTATATATATGATTCATTAATTCTCAGAGTGAGGAGCTTTTTATCAATCAGAGGACTTTATACTGTTAGCATAAAAACACACAAGCACATGCCACACAGGCCAACAACACAAACTATAAAGCAAAGAGAAATTTTGCATATCTAATGATACTTGATTCTGTGAAGGATTCCAGTATAAAAGCAAACATGGATTTTAACGTTATCACAAACTGCTAACTAGGTGACAAAGAAGGATCAAGACAATATGCTAATATGGCAGCTACATATAGCAGGCACCAGGCGGAATCATTCCCGTTCCTTAAAACTGTACTGGCTTATTTTGTTTTTAAGATATATGAATCAAAATGTGCAATGATGCAAGGGTTCCATGAATTTTGTATAAAGTTACCACACCGCAGTTTCTCTCTTGAATGATGTTGTAAACTGGATTGTGTAATACATGTATCTGTAAATGTCCGTATACGCTGAGTTTTTCTTTATTCTGTCTAAATGTTGAATGAAAAAAATGTGACACTTTTTGCTGTTTTCTGCAATAATACTGTCTCAAAAATTAAGGCACATATCTCTCTCCACTGTTAAAATTATGACAACAACAACAGAATAGAGTAATAATAAAGAGATAATAATAATAATAAAAATGTTATAGAAATGTCTAGTCAGGGAATATTGTTTTGTATATTTTTAGCTGTTATATGGGCCTAATGTAAAATATTATATGTAAAAATATAATAAATGTGTTTAGATGGTGTTCTATGAAAAAGCATGATTGCTATATATGTTCTCTGCAAAATTAAATAAAGATATATAGATTATAAAGTCTGCATTGTGTCATTTTCACTGCATCTGTTTAAAGCACTATAACCCAGCATAATACATAACGGATGTATTATAAAACCATTTCACTTTCTGCAATGGATGATACTTTTTGAGTACATCCAAACCGTAGCTCAAAATGTACAAAAACACTTCAAATGCTCTCACTGAGATGGCTGCTGTTGATGCTGACCTGCTCGGTAATATGCTAATGCTCTATTTATTACATAAGTGGAAATGAATATGCAATCAGGCTCATCACCTCAAAAGATGTTAGCTGTAAAACTGGGTGATGGTATCTGACAAAATGCCTTTCTGTTGCTACAGTAATATCCTTTTGACACCTGCACAAACCTGGGCCGTCCTGGATGACATCTAACATGTCCCAGCTACAATTCATCCTTTGGCAACGCCTGAGCAGTTACTCTCTTCAGTTGTAGAACCAAACGAGGAGAAGCAGCTTTCAGCATCTATGCACCACAAATTTGGAACAAACTTCCAGAAAACTGTAAAACAGCTGAAACACTGACTTCTTTTAAATCTCAATTAAAAACCCACCTGTTTAGAATTGTATTTAATCAATTACAAATTTATTGATGGCACTTGACTTAATGCTGTGTTTTGATTGGTGATTCTATGTTCCTTTGTGTTTCTGTGTTTGTAATGATGTAAAGCACTTTGAAATGCCTTGCTGCTGAAATGTGCTATATAAATAAAATTTGATTGATTGATTGATTGATTGATTGATTGATTGATTGATTGATTGTAATCAGAGATGCGTAGTAACTAGTTGCAGAGAAGCTCCCTCGAGTTATATGGTTTCCACTAGTGAACAACAGTCTTCAAGTCTGACCACAGAGTCTCAACTGGATTAGGATTGTCAACTTGACCATCCCAAGAAACACGTTTTCTGTATTATTCTTATAGGGAATGACTATTTAGCTGTCATATGTATAGTTAATTTTGACTCATGTGACACAAACAAAAGAAAATGTTATAAAACAACAGATATGTTTACTGAAGCAACTGTTGCATGACCAAAAGGATTTGAAATTTGTCTGCAGAAATGAGAAACTCCTACCATGATGTGGACAATGACTGAATGTCGAAGAGGTTGAAGGTTAACAATTATGAGAAATTAAATTATCAGAAAAATACTGCAATTGAAAAAAAAATATTAGTACAATTTTGAGCAATATGAGGACTGCAATCGTAAAGATAAACTGATGTATCGATACATGATCATTTTTCACTTGGATAAGTATGCTTACAGACAACTTTTACAATGCTTTTACACACAAAGCAGAAGGTAAAACCCTTTTTACAGATCTACACTGTGCTGAGTTAAGCACCAGCTTTCTGAGGGGCAATGCTGTCAAAGCTCTGGCAGCACACCAAAACTGATTAACATCTGTGGTATTATTTCAGAACATACCTAAGCAGTGATGACTGGGCAGAGTGTTATTTGGATGTGAGAAAGGCAACACAGCTTCATTTTTAGTTTGTCTAATCCCATTGGCACAGAAACTGCGAGAGTGTCAGGATGTGGATGTCGCTGAAGCTGCCTAACATCATCTCCTGACCATGTGCCAGTGTTGCTTCATATATAACTGTCCTTGACGGGAGTATTTTTAACATTATGTGTTCAGGGGTTTCTTAGCCCTATATTGTGGTTCCAACTTAATATGGACTACAGTACTGACAAGACAAGTGGGGGTAAAATCAATCCTGAGAAGGTTTAAAATCACAAGTTTACAATGTCACTTTGCATTCATCCATCCATCCTAAATTTTTACCATTTTCACAAAATGTGGGTTGCTATTATTTTACCATCTTTACAGAATAAGAAGATTCATTTTGCTGTTAAACATCAGAGTTTTGTGCATTAGTCTATGATACTACTCTTGTGACTCAGCTGAATCAGTCGGTCACATTTTTTTATTTTTTCAAAACCTCACATTTTCAGAAGATATTATAATTTTCTTAATAGACCACTGGATCTGAAAAAGCTCCTATATGTTGCTCTACAAAGTGCTGTGCAGTATTTTGAAGCTTAAAATGGCAAGACTGTTAGATAAGCACAGCAATAATGCAAAATGTAAAGTTTAAAATCACATCTGGGGCACACTACCATGCATTTCCTTCACCTATGATAGAATCCCTGATTAAGCCTGAGTCAGAATATTATTCATTCTTCTGTTCATCTTAACAACGAGGCACTGATAGCATATCTGCTGCTAGCAGAGTGACAGACAGACAGGCAGCGAGAGAAGCAAATGCCCTTATCGGCGCCTGCCATATGATAGGATTAGCTAGAGTGTTGTCTAACAAACCATTAATGAACAGTTTTAATTGCTTGCCTGGCATTCCCTGCCAAGCTGCTGAACTACACACACACACTCACACAGAAAGCGTGTGGAGCTATCCATATTAGGGCATTGCACTTCCTACCATTTTCTATAGACAGTCAAACACTTACTTTTGTCAAAGCATTTTGCATTGTTATTTAATACAGCTGTGTTTACAAATGTTCACAATATTATCGGTTTATCAATTTATCAAAATGTTTCAATTTACCACAACAAACTCATGCTGGATCTGTCCAAATAAAGTGAATTGTTACACAATGTGCAGTTAGGAATGTTTCAAATAAATTAAACAAATAGTGCAGGATTTTATAGGGTTTATTATTCAAAGTATGTTGACATTGTAGCTCAGATAAAGCTATTAAAATAACTCCAATGCTAATAGTGTGACGCACAAAACAGCACACCATGTCTCTCACAAAGTACAAGTCAAACAGTGACAAAAAGCCAGAGAGCATGCCAAACGACCCAGTGAACCTGATATTCAAACAAAGACTAAAAAAGTCAATCAAGGTAATCAGGCTATCCACAACCAACGCATACAAGAGGCAGCACAGCCGTTGGCACTGCCATCATTCAGTTACGAGCTTTCACGTTCATACTCTGCATGTTTGGGTTTCTGCAGCTTGTTCTCTGCTCCCACGATGCATGATGTGTTTATTGTTGACTTTGAATTGACCTAATGTGACAGTGTTTGCATGTGCACGCTTGTTTTGGGTCTGTGTGCACAGCAATGACCTACAGACCTATTCAGAATATATCCTCCTGCAACACTGAACAAGACCTAGTGGTTGTTGGAAAAAGGGCGTAATGGTAGAATTAAATGCAATTCTGCATTTAATTGTGTTTAATGGTGACAATGTTTTAAATCTAAGAATTTTCCACTAGCTACTGAAAAACATTGAAAAGTTTTAGTAAAAATGTCTTCTTTAAAATGACACAGACTCATATTGGTGATTTTTCAGCTGGAAACAAACTCCCTTCCCTGAAAACAAACAACAACAAAAAAACAAGTTGAGAACCCCAATAGGGAGAGCGATTGCTGCTACCAATAAATCCTTCCCATCTCTTGCAGTCTCTGAGGCATTTTGCTACGCCACATTTATCACCAAATGTACTAGGGGTGTTAGCAATGTGATTCATCTATAAGCTCAGAGGCATTCACTTATTCTCTGCTAGAACCAAGTTCTGCAATGGAACATGGTGAGACTGGATGGATATATTTAAAATGGGAATTAGATACATATCAAATGCATGTTGTGTATTCTTCATTTTTATATAGATATAGCTCTGGAAACAATGAAGAGGCCACTTAAAATAATCAGCTTTTCTGATTTTACTTTTTATAGGTATATGTTTGAGTAAAATAAACATTGTTTTTTTTATTCTCTGAACTATTGACAACATGTCTCTGAAATTCCAAGTAAAATTTAGCATTTATTTGCAGAAAATGAGAAATGGTCAAAATAACAAAAAAGATGCAGTACTTTCAGATCTCAAATAACGCAAAGAAAACAAGTTCGTATTCATTTAGAAACAACAATAATAATGTTTTAACTCAGGAAGAGTTCAGAAATCAATATTTGGTGGAATAACCAGGAGGTTTTCAATGGGGTTCTGTGAAGTGGGCTCTTAAGTTTTTCCAGATGTGAGATTTTTTTCAGAGTTGTATATTTAATTGCACTGATAAACTATTTATGCCCGTTATATATTTAGGATGAAAATAATCTTTATTAAGTTAAGAAAATTGTTTCTAAACAGAAATGAGACAGTGGGAGAAAATCATTTAGACCTTTTTCATTAATTATTAGAAACATCTTAATTGACATTGCAACAATAAAACTCTTTCAATTATTACTAACCAACTTTTTTGGTATTTTAGCTAATTGGTTTTGATGGTGCAGTCTAACTTAGAGTATGCGGTTTTGTTTCATTCCCACAGTTCATTCTGTGTCCACCCCTAGCCAAATGGTGGCGCTGCAGATGATTGTTGTCTTTGATTCTGCAGGTGGTCAGTCCAATCTCTGATGTCAGAAAGTCAGGAATGTGAGACACAACAGTTTGAGAATACCCCATTTGAGAAAGAGAAGGATAAATGTTTGTCACTATACATGTGCTGTAATTTGTTTAAATAAATGCAAATTTTAGCATTTGCATGCACTCTGATGTGCGTGAGGCCTTCCTTTGTAGAGATCAACGAATTTAGGGAAAGCAAATTTGGGATTAGCAATCTGGTTTTGAAACTATACATTATGGGCAATGTATAGTTTGCATTGCCCAAACTATACATTGTTTGGGCAATGTATAGTAAGGGCTGAAATGTAAGTTATACTGATCAATTTATATGTAAGTTGATCAATCTGTCTAGAATTGTTTAATCAATGAAACCACTGAATAAGGGAGACAGATGTTAAAATACAAAGCCGAAATTGTTCACTGATTAAAAGCTGCAACTTTCAAAAATGTTTTTAGTCCTGATTTAAAAGAACCAGCAGACTCCTGTGCCTGCAGGAATATAATACAAACATCACTGCAGCTTTAAGGTTCACAAAATGTTTGCATGACAGTCTGTATTTACTAATCAAGATTTCCAGAATGTAATTAACAGAACATAATATTATCGTCAAGTTCTTCTTAATGGAAGCAATTTAACAACACATCGTCCAAGCAAGTGTGCATCAGAAATGTCAACAGACTCTAACCTCTTAATGCTGCTTATGCAGAGGAAGAAATCTGATGTCATGGCTGCCTGCCCTTGGCTGTCAGGCCTGGTGACACACACATACATGCACAGACAAACGTTATTTACAGTATAATCACTTCCATGACAGTTCAAATGCAAGCCCATCACTGGGTATTATCAAACTACTGAGGCGTTTAACAGCCTATAATGCAATGCAAAAAGTCATGTGTGTCAGACCTACACACATGACTATTAACATATCCGGTGTGATCCGGTGGAGTAATAACCATCTTGGATATTTTCTTTCTGGCACTGTCTTCATAATGCTAATTGACCTGTTGAGGAGTCAATAAATTTGAAAGTTATTAACTATTATAATTTTGCTTTTAGCCAACTAATATATAAATCCAAGTTTGTGAAAATGTGGGGGTTTTTTGTCGTTTTTTTAAAGAATGAAAGTTGGCATTTAGATGGGTTTCTAAAGGCTAAAGTAGCTCTGTAAATCCTATGCAGATGACTAAGTGATCATGAAGATCGCTCAGTCATCCCGCTGTTCTCTCTGTAGCTCATAACTTAAGTCACCCAAGCAGAACATGTCCTTATCTTTGCATTCGACTATTGCTGAGGAGCATGCTGAGAGAGACTGGATGTAATTAGGGGGAAGTTTGAGAGACAGTTGCAAATTAACATGGGCTTCACCGATCAACATGGAGTTGAAATTCAGGCGCTCACATCCTGCAGACATTTTATATTAGCTGACAGATGTTCTTTAAGGACACTCCCCATCAGAAAATTGTGACAGTTTCTGTACATATTTTACAAGGGATACAAGGGTAAATAGCATAAAATAACTGACTACAGATCTGTCCACATAATTACATGATACAGACCAATTTCTAACTAATGTGTTTCAGTTCATTGCTCATCCTTTGCTTTTCAAATTCAGCATATTATTCCCAAAACATAGCTATTGAGTGAAAGCCACTAGATGTTTTCTGAATTAAAATGAAACAAAATGAGATGATTAAAAATAACGCACTTTGTGTTGCATCAAAAAAATTTTAAATCTGAGAAGATTTAAATCTTGTCCTGAAAATTTATCGAGCAACCATAAAGCGCCTTTGTTAAAAGGCCATACATGAATTGTTGAATTTTGGTTGGGGGTGGCTGCACAAATCAATGCAAGGGCCCCTCACCATACACTGGGTCTGAAAGGATCTGGGGCTATGCTGTGTATTTATTTTTTGTTTAATTTGTTTAAAACTTGAGTGAAAGTCAGACCTAAGAACTGAGGTGATCACATAAGAAAAAAATGTTGCCCAGACTGATAGAAGACATTTTCGAAGAAAATGTCAGAGACAGATTACAGATTAAGCGTGCCACATCCAGCTCTCTAACTCTTCTTTCTGTCTCTTTTCTTATGGTAAATACTTTCCTTTTGTCATCCTGGAGAAAGTAGTGGGAAACAGTGAGTCAGGCTGGAGTGTTGAGAGCTGGACCAGACTGTTAATGCCGCTCAATGAATTAAGAGTTGGTTCTGCTGGTTTACCATTTGAATGACTGAGAAGCTTGGGAAGGTGGTGAGTCCTGGACACAAAGAGATGTTTCACAGCCTCAGCTCACTTTGGTTCACATCTACATGTCTAAATATTTGCTTCTAGGAACACAGCATATTGTGAACAAGTGGAAAAACAGTCTAGATGTGGAACGACACAGAAATATGTTCTTTGTAAGGTTTGTTATTGGACATAGGGGATTTGGGATTCGCTAGAGCTATTTGGCCATACAAATTGACATATTATTTGAAGATTCACTTAGCACAAAATGATGTCAACTGGGCTTTCAAAGAAATTCACAAACTTCAGTAAATTCTTTAAAAAATGTACTGTTATAATTTACACTTTCATGTTTTCCAAATTAGCATACATAGGAAAACATGCTATGGATGGTGTGAAGATGAATTTAAAAAATAGCATTACATTGCAACATCTGTTGCAAACTAGATGACATTACATTACCAATGCTTCAGCAAACAAAATTATTTGGCTTCTGTCATGTCAAAGGGTAATTTTAACCCCTGATTCTTGTGTCTTTAAATAAAGTGCCACTTTATCCGGCACCTTACATTGGACTTAGCGATGTAAAACTTGGATGCAGGTGCTCAGCCATGGAAACTCATTCTATTAATTTCTCTGCATGTTGTTTTTAAGGTAATCTAATGATCTCATAAAGTCGGTAGGTCTGCAGATCTACAGAAAGTTGACAAAGAGCACACTAAACAATTGTTATCATTGTACATTATAAACCTCAGCATCCACTAATCTCCCTCAATGATTTTATGTGACTTTCAACTTCATGGCTAAATATGCAGTTGTTCCCAGTTGCTTCTACTTTGTTATAACACCACTAACAGAAAGATTAAATAAACTAACTCATTAAAACAGTTTTTCTTTGAATCACTGTAGGCTTTTAAAGTTTTATACCAGAATACATCTGTATTTAACTCTTCTCCTTAACTATCCTACAAACTATTACAGTTCTCAAGATATTTCTTTGTCTTTATGAGAAATTTGATTCTGAATACACGTTTTTTTCCTGTGAAAACCGTCGCTCATCATATTGATGTTCCTAAGCTGGATTAGAAAATGTCATGCTCTGCTCTAAAACGTGGGATCTGCTGTGAAAGTAGATGTTAGCTTGGAACATATCACCTATGTGAGCACACTAAACAATTGTTATCATTGTAATATTACGTGGTAATAATGTTGTGAGTAATAGATAAATGTGACTACTTGGAAATGCAGCTACAAAGTGCTTAAATCATAAATAAAAAAGGGTTAATGAATGAATGAAAAAAACACAAAATAAGCTGCATCGTCTAATGGCACAATTAATCATATAGGCCACCACATGTGAGCACCACGTTCTTTTCATTTCACATAGTACATTTCTCTTTCCCACCAACCTCGCTTCCTTTCCTGCAGCAGGAATATCTCCAGGCAGCCTTGTGAGACAATGTCACATAATTACCCCAAGCAAAAAGTGCCGTGGCACTGACAAATGTAGATTTCACTGAGCACGAGAAACTACATTCTCACATCAGAGTTAAATACCTCCTATTTATCTCAGCCAGGACAAGAGGGAGAAAAGAGCAAAAGGAAAAGGGAAGGCTTGGGGAGAGAAAGTGAGTGACACAGACATGCACAGGGAGAGAGAAGTAAGCCGTAGGCTATGGAGACAAGTTGTTCCATGACAACCAAGCTGGAAGACTGCGAACCATTTCCTCCTGTCTCTGTATGTTCCTATTAGGAACGTAAGATGTCAAAAGTGAAGAATGGCACATCAAGAAAGGGGCATCTGTCTAATGATCTACTAGTTCCTCATGCAGGACTGCATAGCTATCTTATGCAAAAGTACAAGTTTTGTGCCAGTAGCTGATGATAACGTAAACAATAACCCGGTGTCAAAATACAACACAAAATAATTGTGTACTATTATGCAATTAGCAAAAAAAAAAAAACCTGAGGGTTTTTTATACTTGTAATTTTTTTATTTTTTTTACCACAAGGTTTAAAGGTAATTGCAACAATTCATTACACTGGTCAACAGCCCATCAATTGTCTGGGGTTTTTCAACTGTTATAGGGTAATTTTGATGTGCTAAATCCAAAATTCACATTGGTTTTGCTCAATCAGGCCAACTGTCTGAACTATGGATGCAACATGAGCATCAAAATGCAATACTTGTTCTCATATGTGGATCAGTTTCCTGAGAATCTGGGATCAGTGAGTGATGAGCAGGAAGAGAGACATCGACAGGACAGAAAAAAGATGCAGAATTTTGCACAATGAAGACATAATGTTCAATCTATACGTACTTCCCTTATTAGTGTTTATTATACAATTTACAGAAATCCAAGTTTACAACATTTAATTAATACACTCTGTTAGAATTTTTTTTTTTCTCTCCTTAAACCTTTTTTGGTTGAGAAATATTAACGGAAATGAACTGATAATGTCACAAAAATGTCACCAATTTAGTCAGAAGATCGGATTTCTTTAAATCAAATTACAATAAAAACCTAACCTGATTGTGAAAATTGGATGTAATGTTTGGATCCAGTGGTGCAAAATAGCCCTAATACAGTTGAAAAAACATAGACAACTTCCAAAAATATTTTTTTGTAACCCAGTGTTATCAACATTTGTGAGATAAGGATAAATTAGCAAAAGGACGTTGTTGGTATATCTAGTCCGATATAATGGAGATATGTGGAGGTGAGTAAATTCCAGTATTATCATTTCTTCTCAAATCTCCAAAGTCTCTATAGGCAATATAGGTAGTAAAGATAAAAGCCTTTTCAGAGACATTGCTTTTGTGTTTGTATGAGGAAGCAATTCCACAGTGCAACCATGGTTGTCAGTCTGTCTCTGTGATCTTTCATTTGTGAAAGTCATCAAAATAATACCAACTGTTCACAACCTCAGGTCTTTGTTTGCTTGTTTTTGGTTGCAATTTGGGCATCAGAGGTGTTGGGATCAAACAGCTTCAAGCTCAGGTGACACGTTGTCATGTTGTGAAAGGAACGTTTCAGCCATATCCCTATTTTCCTGGCTGTATTTGTTTAAATAAAAACACAAACGTTTCTATTTCTACCTCTGTTGTGTGTAATATTCAGGAGGCTAATGTTCCCCGCACTTTCTTTCCTTTCATCCCTCTTCTGGATCATTTAAGGGAGAAGAGGTTAGCGTTTGACTTACATCGGATTAGTTTTACCAATTTTTTTTAACCAATCGCACTTTTTGTTGCTGTTGCTTCTCATTATGAAATGTTCTTTGCTCTTTGGGTGCTACTGTAATCACAACCTGTCACACCGCACATGGCTCTCAGGGTTTTCTGTGAGCTGAGCCAGAAACCCAATGAGAGCCGAGGCAGAAGGCATTTGAAAAGAGTGCTTTGATAGTATTCAGTCTTAGCATTTATAGTATTTCATAGTGCAGCAGGCACTGCAGGGGGAATAGAGGAAGTAATCCATGCTCTGAGTTGCTGGAGAAAAACCACACAGCCCAGCAATGTTGAGAACTGATGATCCATGATGCCTAATCTGAGTCACCATAGCTGCCCTACTCTCCTTCTTCGTCTCTTTCATATGCATATGAAAAAAAAGCTACCAGAGTTAGCATAAGAAAGCAATGCACCTGGAGGTGCTTTCATTAACTCCAAGGGCTTTTAATGAATAGTGGAGTTTGACATTTGCAGAAAAACATTTGATCTGCAATTGATTTCAAAATGCAGCAATATCTGATATGTTACAAATTCAGATAGTAATAACTGAAAGGCTTTGGTATGCTAAATTTGAATTTTTTGATGACCCTGAGAAGTACAGTTTTTCCCAAAAAGATCTTTTATGAATCTTTAAAACAAATCGATTTATTTCACATTCATTCAATAATGCATGTATAAATATGTCATCATATTTAGATTTGCCACTTGGTTGCAGGAGGCAAAGCATTTTTCATGATGATATGTTTTTTTATTTTGTCTTGAACTCTTCCATAAGCAAATAATAGTTTCAAAGTTAATAAACTTTTGGTATTTCCCTTTACGCCTCTCAACAGTTGCACAATCTTTGGTTTCATGCCACGGCAGCTGAAAGGCTTTCAGTCTCACAAAGACACCTCGATAACAGTTCACTGTCAGTTTCCATCTCAATCACAAAGCAGACTGTGACAAGACACAAAATAGTCTGCAGTAAAGAATGAAATGGTTCTGTAGTAATCCAAACAATTTCATGTGAGTCTGGTTCTTCTGCTGATAGAAGTCATTTTTCTGTTTCTAAAGGTTTTTAAAGGCTTTCAAGGCCCCAGATCCTCAAAGTTCCTAAATGTTGAAAATGAAATAGAAAAGAAAATCCATAACTGTTGTTCAGGATATAGCCCTGGCATTGAAAAAAATGTTTTTATCACAATGAAAAAAGAAATTTAAGATAAATATGTAGTTCAGTTTGAATACTTAGATAACTTATTTCTTAAATGTGTGTGTATTTTTTCACCAACTGAAATGACAATCAGTTAATAGCTTATATTCAAACTGCATGCATCAGTAACTCCTATCTGTTCTGCTTGGTGGTCTTGGTCCCACTAGAGAACACCTGTGCATATTTGTTTCATTTTTCATTACTGTAAAGTAATATCAATACTGCAAATTACATTTTTTATGAAGGTAACAGACACTGATGAAATTAAAAATAATAAAACCTCCCAATGCCTCAAGGTAGTAGCATGACATCAATATGCATTTAATGATCCACAACTGAATTGCTGTCATCAGTGTTCTTGTTTTCTGGCTGTTGTATCTTTTCCTTTTGCCCAGAGGGCAAGCAATAGTATCATTGGGATCATTTTGACTTTGTGACCCAGAACCTAATTTCGAGTAACCTTAAATTTATCCTTATGGATAAATTTAAAAGGGTAATTTGTGACTCAGAAGATATAGTTTATAAATATAAAATATTACATTGACTGGAGGAGTTAGTCCTTCTTTCAGAAAAGAAGGCTGAAAGCAAACCTATTACTTTTTTAAAAATCTGTTACCTTTACCATAAGAAAGCATACAGACAAGTTTCAAAAGAAATGACTAAAATACAATGGTGGAAGTTCAGCCCTTAATCTAAAATGCTTTGCAGAATCCTTCCACAAAATTTTACCCAACAACTGAAATGAAAATGTTTCACACTTATCCTGATATTTTTCAAGGGTAAACATTTATCCATATAATAAAATTTTACGTTGGTAAATAGTGGTGAAAGAGGAAAGAATTTATTCAGAAGAAAATTTTAAAAAATGTTGCAAAAGTTCACCAATAACAGTGTACTATAAGGTAATGTTTAATAATAAGTAAAAGGCACAATTTCTGATCAAAATACAGCTTTGTAGTGCTAATAGCTGCCACTAATAAAAGGATTAGCTGTATTGTATTTGGCATAAGCTTCCTCCTTTAATGTTTCTCTCAGAAAGCAAGAGGGAAATATAAATCCCACTATGAACATTATGAATAAGAGAAGTTTAAAGGTTTGGGCCAAGACAGCTGCCATGACTCAGGCTGATGATTTTTCTCTTCACATGAATGATGCTGATCAGAAGCTGTGTTACACAGAACTGAGCTAATGGTGGCTGCACTTGTGTGCCAAAGATATAAAAATAGAACTTAGAAGTCATTGAGCATAGAAATCAAAGTGTAATTAACTCTTTTTCAAGGTTATGTTCCTATAGGGGGCTGCACAGTGGCGCAGTTGGTAGCACTGTTGCTTTGCAGCAAGAAGGTCCTGGGTTCGATTCCCAGCCAGGGTCTTTCTGCATGGAGTTTGCATGTTCTCCCTGTGCATGCGTGGGTTCTCTCCGGGTACTCCGGCTTCCTCCCACAGTCCAAAAAAAAAACATGACTGTCAGGTTAATTGGTCTCTCTAAATTCTCCCTAGGTGTGAGTGTGTGTGTGTGTGTGTGTGGATGGTTGTTTGTCCTGTATGTCTCTGTGTTGCCCTGCGACAGACTGGCGACCTGTCCAGGGTGTGCCCCGCCTCTCGCCCGGAACGTAGCTGGAGATAGGCACCAGCACCCCTCCCGACCCCATTAGGGATGAAGGGTGAACAGAAAATGGATGGATGGATGGATGTTCCTATAGTTAGAGAGGATCTGAAAGGTCTTTCCACAAATAATTTGACTAATACATTTTACAATTAAACTGACAAAACATATATTTTTTAGAAGGAATAAAAGTGAAATATGTTGTGGTTTAGAATATAAGACTCTGGTAAAACAATAACAGAGACAAAGGTGAAAGTTCAGAAAAGTATTTTAGTCTACAAAAGGGCAATATAGGTTATTGTTGTTACTTTTATTTCATTTTATTGCATTACTGTGCATTCCTTTGAGCAGTTTAAGATTGTTTAGGAGTGGACACTAGTATAAAAATCACATAAAGAACTATATGTCTAATATTTGATCCAAAATTTGTCGTTTTCACAGTATTGGTAGCAGAAGAGAGTAATAAGAGAGAAAAATAAAAACTTTAAAAGACACCCTGTAATAGCCACTATTTTTAGGACTGGTGCAGCTACACTGTTCACTTCATATCAATCCATTACCTATCATCTTCATCACTATGTTTTATCTCCTACCTCTCCTCCTGGTGTCATCCTGGAAACCAGTTGCCTTATTCGTTGGCACATTTTCCAAGCACATCACATCCCGTAACAATGTTGCATTCAGTTGTTATGATGAAAATCCTGTTTAAATCAAACATGGCTTAAAAGAAATTTTAATTTGTGATTTGACCCAAGAAGGTCCTGGGTATGAATCTAGTCCTGGGGTCTTTCTGCATGGAGTTTGAATGTTCTCCCCTTACACGAAAGAGTTCTCCCTGGGTACTCTGGCTTCCTCCCACAGTAATAAAATATCAAAAATTATTCTAAGGAAGTTTGAGGTAACTAGTTCAGAAACCAAATGAACTGTTATTGAACCTGAAACAAAACTGTGGCTGCAGATTTGGGGACAGAAACCCATTGATAAAGTTAAAAACTTGCTATTTTATTAACAGTTGTTAATAAAATAGCAGCTTTACGTTTTTTATATGTAGACAATTGAGCTCCTCTGTAACTGTTTTTTTGTGCCTGGATTCAGGTGCAGGCTTCGTTTAGTTCCTATCTATGAACATATAAATGTCTTATAAAACGTGTGTGTATTACACCTTTTGAAAAGGTCAGCACCACTTGCATAAAGCAGTCACCAGATCCTGACTCACTCATGGATGCTCACCCACCGCCAAAGACCCACCAGTTATTCTGCATTTTGCAAAATGTGATTTATGTAACCATGAATTATGTACACCTGGATTAACTTTCACTGCTTTAATATTCATGACTCTACAACAGTATGCATGTCTGTAAACTTTATTTCCACATGGAGTCTTGCTGGAACTGATTGGACCAGAGGATCAAGTGCAGCATGACTGCCTCTGACTCACAGGGAGATGCAGCAAGGGGAGACTTTGACCTGAAGTCTCCCCTCCCTTTACCCCTCACTATTCATCCATCCATTCTTAATGGGATACTCTAACCTGGATGTTTAACTCACATTAATGTCAAAGCTCCCCTCAGCTGGAAGTTTGGCTTCAGAAGCTTTTGGCTATAATGACTTGTTTGAAGGGCATTATGACAGGGATATTCTTACATAATGCTACAAAGTTAATAAAATTTGTGCAAATATTTTTCCTATAATTTTCAGCTAATATCCCAACTTCTGGATTAGCAGGTTCTCACAATTTGTGATATATATTAAATAGGTATTTTATATATGTGTCTATATGAGTGTGTACACATATTCTAATAATGTGTAGTTGCCTCATGTCTTGTGAAGTACTAATAGGAAACTAACACCTTAATAATGTACATAAAACTAATTGGATTTGCATAGTGTAAGGTGGATTCAAACTCACAACCTGATTAGGCAGCTACTCTAACTGAACCACAGTCACCCCAAATAATAAACAAAAGACGGATATAAAAATCCTGTGAAGCACAACTGAATTCCTTTAAATGACTTAATGTTCACACAGAACTCTATTCCCTCCTTTTAATTATACTTCGTATTCATTTCCAACACTGCGAGTTGTTGAAACTCCCATTTCTTTTTATTTTTAGTTCTGTAATTGTGTTGACCTCTCCTTTATAATTCAGTTGTGAAAAGAAAGAAAAATCTCACCGTTTCTTCTGTAGAGCTTACAAGCAGTTGTCAGTATCGCAAAAAACACTAGAGGCTATTGTAAGCAATGAAGTAAGGCTTGTTCTTGTGTTTGTTTATCTATTAACATGAATATCCATTTACTGAGGGCAAAATTAAATGAAGTGCTGCTTGACAGTCGGTTCATTAATCTGCAACGAGAGACTCTGGGAGAATGGTTATTGAGAACATGGCTCCCTGCTGTTAAGTGGTTCTGGTTGGAAGGCATAATGATGTTAGTTTTACATTAACTTGATAATATTTTCTTCCAGAGGTGCTACAAGATATACTTCCATCACAAAGAAATGTAATGATGTTAATTAATATTAATGTTGACAATGAACATTTGTAGCATTTTTCTTTGTTTTTGTTTTATTCATTTATTTTTTTCTGTTTTGTGCAGTTTAGTTGTACTTATAAAAACCTCTACACTACAACAACATGCAATTATTAGCTTGATAATGAAGGAATGTAACTAGCCTATTTGATTTTGCTTTTAACAAGCCTTCAGTTTCTCTGAGTTGTAGACATATAGAAAACAGTTAGTGATTTACTTGTAATTTTAAATGTATGTACCCAGTCAAACCAGATTTCTTAGCTGAAGACAGGATGTCTCACATTGCACAATGTTGAACGTTTTAACAGTTTTTTCACGTTACACAACATGTTTGTCCTCTGACCCTTTTTATGTCTACAAAGACATAAATAGGTAAATAAAAAAAATTAAAAAAAAGAAGTAAGATGGACAATAGAACAAGTTCAGTGGGTTTTTTTCAGGGTGAAAGGTATGTATTTGTAGACAAAAATACAGTATTTTTGAACTTTACTGTGTTTTAAACTTCTTTTTTCTGGTTTTCCTGCTTGTTTGGTTATAATCAGTAATCCTAATCAGGTTGTTTTATTGAAACATTAAAAATAATTTTGTGTGTAGGAACCACTGATGGCTTGCTTTAACATAGATCTTCATAACACTCTATAAAAATACATTTAAAATATGAAAATGATAAAAAAAGAAGAAACAAAAGATTATACTAAACTAAAAAAGAAAGGTTTTAAGCAATATTACACTTTGTTGCCAGACATTTTGCTTACCCTAAACATAATGACAGCTTTTAATGCTAAACAGTAGTTGTTTTTGATATATTCAAAATGACTCACTCACCAGGGTGTCATACCGCCAGAAGACAATATAAAGTTATTTTTTAAATGGCATCAGCATCTTTAAGTTGCATGCAGCAGCTACTCTCATCGCAGCATTAAAAATTGAATTATTCATTGCAATTCTACATTTTGACACGCATATATGACAGGATTTTGTTCGTATTCTATTGGACTAAATTGGATGAGTATTAAATAATTGTATGCCATTATAATGAGATAACGTACTCTTAATTCACGATGCAGCTCATACCTTTGGACCACTGAGTACAGCTCCTCATCCATTTATTTAACATGCTATAAAAGATAAAACTAATGAAACGAAAAGAGGTTTGAATCAGTTTAGAGCAGCTCTACTGAAACATTTACAGCTTCATTGAATACAGGTCTTATGAATGGCTTTGTCGTCACTGCTGTTCTCAGTTCATGTTTGATTAATGTGAAACCTGCTATTCCTACCACCCGAGGGGACAGACACTAAAATGTGTTCAGAGCTCTGACAAAACCACCAATTAATCTGTCGCTTTCAAAACACTCCTTTGTGCATTGCCGAGGCTAGCAGGTGACCCCCGCACACCCACGTTGCACACACACCTCCTGGGGGACTTCTGTAATGCTACCTTCTGAAAGACCAGAATTTAGTAAAACATGCTATTGTTCCAGAGAGATGCAGGGTCTCCCCTGGCGTCCCAGCTCAATGGCCTCTTTTGGTTTTTGGCAGGTTGTTGCTTTCCTCTCACTCTGTATGATTAATGGTTTCCTACCACTAATTTAGGTCACCAGTGACAGTTTTGTTAGGACATTATGCACAGAGAATATAATTATGTATTCTTGAAGGACAAAATGCAAGTGTCTGCAGACATCAAACATGTTGACACGGCTAATTGGGATGCATAAAATGAGAAGTGGGTTTACAATCAAATTATCTTAACTTTTCTTTCACAACATTTTGTGATAATTATCTTCTAAAAGTTAAATTATTACTATTAATGTGTTTATTAATGCTTAATTTACATAGAGACAATAATTTTCTTTCAGCAAATACATATTTTCTGGTGCTTTTTTGGCACTATTGAGACACCATACAGGAAAAGGGGAAATATATGCACCAAGGTCAGGAATCAAACTCAGGATGGTCTCTTCAAGAACTATGGCCTCTTTAACAACTACGGCCTCCGATTATGAGACGGCCGCTCTATCACTACACCACACTCCAATCCTTTCTGCTGTTTTTATGTTTAAGAGACTTAGGTTGTGGTTTGTGAAACAATGCATAAAGAGTACACATGTAAAGAGACTGGCAGGAAAAAACATATAGTCTGAGACAACACAACTTTTTTGTTTAATACATTTTCATGTGAGAAACATAACTGCCTTTTCTTCCATTCCCGAGTCTCTCAGAGCTGGGTCCTACCTTGGTTCTGCATTGGTTTTTGCACAATTTGATAAAAATGTCATATTTTCCAGATCCAATAAGATGCTAGTGTAGGCCGGATACTGCCTGGAGGGAGCCAGTTGATTATAACTCCTGGTCATAATGATGCTGGTTTTCAATCATGCGCCATTGAAGGTCAAGAGTCTGCTGGTTTCCACTCCAGCCCACAGTAGAGTTACTGATTACAGCAAAAACGTCACAGAGAAAAAGAACTTTACACATGTTGAAACATTTTTAAGTAAGCGGATAATGCTGATTGTAAAGAAGAAAACAGAAAATGTGATATACTTATTACTGCTTTTGTATGTTTTTTGTAGGTTGAAATCTGATGGCCTGGGAAAATAACTTGTGACAGTGTTGTCCAACATATGTCCTTAGAGGTCAAGAAAATCATGAGGGAAGAGCATTGATGAAAAAATGTGTATCACAGTTGTCACTGACCCTTAGCAGATACATGTTAAATGGGCAAACAAACCCAACACTTTTTACTCTAATAAAGGATCTTTTAAATGCTTACATATTTTTGCAGTATGTTCAACATCTGTGGAACGTAATCTATGAGAGATAATAAATATCTCAGACTGGGCCTCATTAAACAACTTGAATTTACTAACAAGCTTGTTAAAGTTTATATATGTTTTGCTTGACAACATGTAATCCATAATGATATATTTACTTTAGCACTGCAAGGTTATCATGACAGCTAAATGAAGTGACATCCATCTTTCTTGTCATTGTTCTGATAAACAGGCAACATTAAGCTTGATGAATGTTGCGTCAGGGAGCAGGGGTGCCATTTCAGTCTGACAGCGCTATTGTTGAAGTAAAATAAAGCTATAAATGCAATGAGCGAACATTTCCTTTCCTTTTAAAACCCAGATTATTCAAACAGGCACTGATTACAAAGCTATAAATCAAGCTGTCAATAAGTGAAAGAAACATTAATTCTGATTGGAGATCACTGACTCTGTATGTGTTATAGCAACCGTCAGAAAAGAGTGTGTGGAAAATAGGTTCATGTTTCTTTCCATGTGTGGTGGTTAACTTAATTAAATATATTATCTCACAAATGTGTTCTTGGATTATGAACTTTTCCACATATTTTAATGTTAAAACCAACAACGTGGTTTTAACATTGGAGAATTTTAAGTGATAGCTCTTCACCAAGTAGTGCATATGTCAAATAAGGGTACGACATTTTCAAAAACCTTTGTGTGTGCATTTGCATTCATCTAGTCTGAGGATACTTTGTAAAAATCCCCTTTTCTCAACCAGCCCTGCATGTTTAAAGACTGAAAGTTTTGTCAAATATTCTTTGCACAATAGTTCAAAGCTCACGTTGGATAGAGAACGTGGGTGAACATCAAATTTAAGTCTTGCCATAGATTTCTAATTGGATTCAGTTTGGACTTTGTCTTTGCCAGTTTGAGTCATTTTATTGTTGCTCTAGATGCATGTTAGGGTTGTCCTTCAATGGAAAGACAGATCTCCAACACTGTCTCAGATGTTTAGCAGGTTTTTTCTCCACCCACTTTCCAATAACTCAAGCCATTTTTATTATCCCTTCTAAAGAGTGGAATTCTCACAGTATCATACTGCCACCACCATGTTTTATTGTAGGGATGGTGTGCTAAGGGTGGTGTGCTGTTAGTTTATTTTTGCCACATACAATGATTTAGTTGTAGATCAAAAACTTCCAATGTCTCATTAAATCAAAACACCTTCTTCTACATCTTTGCTGGCCCTCTA
The DNA here is from genome assembly GCF_001444195.1 of Xiphophorus couchianus. Classification (NCBI taxonomy): domain Eukaryota; kingdom Metazoa; phylum Chordata; class Actinopteri; order Cyprinodontiformes; family Poeciliidae; genus Xiphophorus; species Xiphophorus couchianus. The sequence goes on from NC_040247.1 coordinate 11,817,800, forward strand.
TGGTGAACTGCAACCTATACTTATTATGGTTTTCTTTCAAAAATATATTTTTCAGTGCCACTCTTCCTTAAATGCAACATTTGAACACAGTCTCTTCCAGAGACAGAAGGTGCAAATGGTCCCTGTTTACCTTCAATGTATGTTCCACATTCTCTAAATGGTGATTAAGCAGCAAACCTGGTGGATTTCTTGAGAAAATTATCTTTTTCAAACTAGTTTTTTTATTATCATTTGTTCTACTTCTTTTTAGAAATGTAGAAGTTGTCTTAGCTTTATACTTTTAGTTGCCACCCATCTATCTGCTTGTCTGACAAATATAATTCAAGGAAAATATCTATGCTAAAAGTAGACAAACACTCTACAATTTTTTGTTGCAATGTACCCATTTATGTTTTCTTAGACAATGTACAGAATACATTAAGCCAAAAGAACAAAGATGTAGCACACCAAAATATAGCTAATCCAGCTAATTCCATCGACAGTCCCAGAGGCAAGTACAAAACAGCAAAGTAATTAAAGACATCATAGCTATGTTCTGCATAAAATTGGAAATAATATTCCCTCTTTTTCTCCTATATTACCAAAAGGAACACACCATTCTTCCTTTTGCTTTTCATCCTGTCCTCAAACCTCCATGGCAATCAGTTAGAAAATAAGTGATTTGCTTTATTTTTCAAATTCTACAGAAGCCCGACACAACAGCTCAATTTTTCTCTACACCTTTCCTTTTGCAAACATTACCTAAATGAATTGGAATGTATGACAAGAACGATGTGTAGTGAGAAGCCTTTTTCCTGTCTCCATTAGCAGGTCTTGTGTTTCCACTGTAGCATCAAAGAGAGAGGAGCTGGAAAACGCAGAGGGAGGAGGGTGAGGGGGACACATGCTGTAAGCTTCAAGCTGCACACAGAGATAAAGACCAGACATATCTGGGAGTGTGTGGAAGAGGGTGTGCATGTGTGAGTGTGCATTTTTGGGATTAGGCTGACTTTGACTGGTTCTAGTCTTTTGCAAGTGCCCCAAAAAAGCTCCACACTGCCACATAACGGGCAGACCTTGAAACTACACAGATATAGCGCATACAAAATCACATTTTAGTGTGTCTGTGTGATAATATCTTTTAGCCCCCGGTTGCTCAAGCTCTGCTAATTTGTGTGGCTTGAGAAACATGCAGTTCTGGCACTGAAGGTCATTAGTTCTCCTAAAGCTGTTCAGTTGCACGCTTTATATGTTTGCACTCAGATTTAGAAGAGCATGCAATTCAGAAAAGGCTTTGCTAGAAGGTGGCATAACATTTTGATGACTTTCGAAGATGCGTCACAATCAAACTGAATTTAAAAAAGATGCATGAAATCAGAAAAGCAGATGAGAGCATCAATAGCAGGCATCAGAAAACTGAGGGTGGTGAGGGCATGAATGTGGGGTCTTATGCCTGCTGTTAAGGAGACAGCAAACAAAAGGAGGGGGCTGTTTTGGAGTGGGGCATCCTGAAATAAAGACAGAACAAATCTCCCTGAATGTAGCTGCATTCTCTTTTAGCACAGCTGCATTTCTCATTACTAAACAACACTTTTTAAATTGTTTTCTTCTCTGCTGCAGCTGAAATGACAATCTGTTTCACCTATTTTGAATGTAAGACTAAAATCTTCCACGCCTGACTGTCCTCATCATGTTTGATTTTACAGAGAATCAGCAGTAGCATGTTCTGCTATATGTCTGTTACCACGGTGACCTTTATCAACCTTTGTCTTTTTCCATTTGCTTTGTCTTCATGAAGGCTTGGGCTGCTAACTGTTACTTATTTTAGATCAAATTGCACTCAATCAATTCAGACTAAACTGTTATAGTGAGAATCAGAACATCGGTAGTTATATTTTGTAATTACTGATCTATCTCCCATACAGGCTGCTCATGAAAAACAGGTAATATTGCATTATTAATCTTTTTTCTGTTATCATAATGGAAATTAGAATACCTGTGGTGAAAAGAAAAAATAAATAGAACATGACTGACTTATCAAATTAATTACATAACCAAAATAGTTTGCAGTTTTTTGAAGCAAAACCACAATGTAGTTTGCACTTTTATTTCATTTTATTGCAATAAATTTACTGGGATAATTTTTATCTTAGTGTCTCATTTTTTTTAAGAACTTTGCGGGACATTTCTGCTTTAAAAGGACTTTACATTGAATTGAATTACTTTTATTGGTGTAGCCTAGTGATTGGGGGAAATTATTCATCACCAGAGCAATATCTATGTTGCTATATGCAAAAAAATTGTAGCGAATTTTATTCATTGATCAATACAAAGAAACACAAATATGGATGAATTCCTACTCTGTATGGAACAGAATAGAGACCTTATTGTCAATGTTACTCCTCAAAGAAACACAATTTAGCAGCATCTGTCTGCTGCAGCATTAAGCTTTCAAGAAATCATTAGGCAGAAAGGACTCATCAAATACATGCTAAAGGGGAAAAATAGCCATCATCCCCACATAAAGATTTAGTGTTGACTTTTCAATGTCACTAATATATCACTCATTAATTAATATATATAATTGTAAAATAAAGCACATTTTAAGCAAACAAATAAGCTGAAAATTGTTGGTTCGGACCTTATTTGGACAGACATTAGCTGGTAGCAATCTTTGCATCACTTGCCTCAAAAATTTCAAAATAACCTTAAATGTCCTTATAAGGTCCTAGAAGCTTTCTAAATTAAAAATTCCCAAATTCTTGATTAATCTTGACGTTATACCCTGAAAGAGATTTTGTAGCTATTAAAATCAACAAAGACTCTTTTGTTTGGATGTTTTTAGCACACAAAGATGAGTTGATAAAAATCTGAAGCGAGCTTGTGGTGGTACTGCAGTCTACATTTCTGTCTCTGTATGTTGTTAGTGCTGGAGCCATGTGAAGCCAGAGCATACGTGTCCGTGTGAAATGCATGGGTGTGTTTGTGCTCATGCTCAAGAGGGCAGCGTGTCCAGTGTAATACATTATTCTTCATTAGAAACAGATGAGTGAATCTGTCTGTTCCAGGGGAGCCTGAAGGTTAAAGCTAGAGCACCACCTAGGCTCTTTCACAGACAGACACACGCCCACGCGCACTCCCCCGCACACATACACATGCACCCAAACACAGCTTACATTATGCGCCATGTCTGTCTGTAACAATGAGAAATGACTCACTGTAGAAATTAGCATGATGGAGCTGTATCCCAGCCAACACAGCTTTGTCATTGCTGTTTATGAATAAAGACGTTTGCGGTGGGAAGATACACAAACATTCCTGTTTCTCAGGGGATTGACATGCTGCAAAGTTAGCCCATGAAGTGCAAGGAAGATATTTTAGTTAAAAACATTGAAGAAAACGTTTTTGAGGGGATAATTTAAAAGTCTGGACACATTTTGCTGTTTAATTAGATTTATTTTGTTGCTTAATGGTACTGTATGATTTCTATAACGTTACAAGAAATCAAAGATCTATGTTTTAAATGTGAGAATAAAATTTATATGAGAAAGCTCAAACAGACGGAGTCAGCTAATTCTCATTCAGATCACGTTTTTCAGACCTATAACTGCAGGAATGTGAATTGACTTCCAGGATGGACAGACTTGCATGATGAGCCCTCTTCCATCTTTAAAAATGGATTTAACTTAAAACTGGCTAAACCCTATAGCACCCTCTATTTATTGGATGCAATTACCAAATATGCAAACACCTAATTTTTTCTGCTTACTCAAGAGAGCATTTAATCTTTTTAAAAGGTGTTTATATTTACAGTACCTTGCAAAAGTAATCACTGCTTCCTCCTTGGCATTTTATATGCTTTGCTACCTCACAACCTGGAATTTAAATGAATTATTTAAGAATTTGCCTCATTTAATTTAAAGAATATCCCAACAACTTTGAACATTTCACATTCTTTTTATTATGAGTGAAAACAAAAAATAGGACAGAATAACAGAAAACTTCATTTAGTTCAGTACTTCATAGAGTTGCCTTTTGCAACATTTACAGCTACAAGTCACTTTGCATAAGTCTCCATGAACTCTCCACATCTTGCCATTGGGATTTTTGACCATTCCTCAAGGTAAACCTGCTCCTTCAAATCAGATGGTTTCCATTACTGACCAGCAATCTTCAAATCTGACCACAGATTCTCAATTGGATCAAAGTCTGGTCTTTAACTAGTCCATTCCAGTGCTATTCCATATTTCCCCAGTCGAGTGTCTCTTTGGCTCCTTGTCCTGTAGGAAGGTGAATCTCCATGTCAGTCTCATCACTGCCAGACTGAAGCAGATTTTGATCAAGAATATCCCTGTAGTTAGAAATGTACCAGTCTGACTGACAGGCAAATAACAGGCCCAGACCAACTAGATAAAAGCCCAAAGGTCTCAGGATCCATTTACAATAGGACAAAGTGATAAGTCTGACTTTTATAACATCTATTTTGTTTTTATATTGCTAGTGTTGTAAAAGGTAAAGGCAAAGAAAGACAAGACTAAAGAGACAAAGAGAAGTGGGTGTGGGTATAGAGAAAGCAGATTACATAAGTCTTTCATCTCACATGCCTGACTATGTGACTGCAAAATGCCCAAGAGAGGGGGGGATGGAGGAAGGGAGCAAGAGGAGAGGAGGTGGGGGGAACCGGAGTAAATTGGAGAAAATTAAGTGGAAGAGGGTAGTGAGAGGGGGGATTTCAGAGCGAGAGGGTGAGGGAGCAGGAGGCTGATGAGAGGTTTATAAAAAGGAAAGTGAAGATGATACAGAGGGCGTATGAAGTAGGTCTCTGTCATTTTACTTAACGTCAGTCACTTTGCCTCAACAGCAGCAAAAGACTGCCACTAAAGAGGGGTCTAGATATGAATACTGACAACAAAAAATTTATCAAATGCATCTCAAAAAATGCTTGGAAACACGATGCTAATACATTGACAAAATGTTAAAAATCAACTAGGGAGCAGCTTCAAGACCTCTTTCAAATGATCTGCCTGAGAAAGTTGTTAGAATGTGTTTTGGAAACATATTTTAGAAACTGTTGCGTTTATTGTGTAAGTTTGAAGTAAAAAATACATCTTCAATGATGCAATGAAGTATCATTTCACACTGGGGTGAAATGGACTATCCTGCTTGCATGTTTGTAATAGATTCAAATAGCAACACACATAACCTGCTGAAATTATTCTTTAAATGTTTCTCTTTTTAAATAGACTTGCTTCCTGCTGCATGGAAAGTGAAATTTAATTCAATGGAGCTGGTGGGGATTAAGTGTCCGATTCAAGGACGCTTCAGGAGGACTCATTTCTTCTTCTTGTTTTTTACTCATATTTCCACTGTGGTGGGTCTTAATCACGTGTTGGATTCACCATCCACATACAGTACTTCTACTTTACTTTACTGATGCTTCATAGCATGTGTACTACACAAATCCTGATGTTGTTTTATCTGATCATTTGAATAATTTAAAAAGCACCAGGTGATAATAATTCAGTAAATAGTCAGAACCAAATCCAATGGAAAATCAAGTTTTAGGACATGAAAACTGATGCTCACAGATGATCGAATCTGACTGAGCTTGAGCAATTTTTCAAGGAAAAATTTGTTTGATAATAATCAAACAAATAACCTTTTGAACAAGATTCCCAAATTATGTGCAATTAAACTAACCACCTATCATGTTTAAAATTCCAGGCTGCATGGTGGGTTTTTTGCATAAGTTATGCTATTAAGAAGTAACTTCTGAAAGTTACTTCTTAATTACTTGCATAAGTTATTGTACAAGTTATACACACAGCAACACTATCCTGTTGCTGTGTTCAAAATCCCAGAAATCAAACCCAGAACCTTCTTACTGCAAGACAATGTTTCTATTAACTGCACCACTGTGCTGCCCCTATTCAGACATTCTGTTTGTAATTGATAGCATGTCAATAAGTTCTATTAACTTAATGAAAATGATGAATGTGCTGACAGATTTTAAAATTTTTGTGTTGTTAAGACAAAAAAATCCCAGCTTTCAATGGAATCCAACAATTTTGAAGATTCCCAGCATACAACATAACTGCTTGCAATGTCATTGTACTTTAATGTATTCATTTACAATATTTGAATGTGCTGAGTAAAGTATATATGTATATTGTTGAGCATTTCTTTAAATGTGTTTCTAATTCCTTCTTCCTAAAATCCATTCTGACAATTTCCTTCTGGAATTAAATACTCTGATACAGAGAGTGACTCAGTGATTAAAGTACAAATGCAAATATTCTTTCTTTATTTCCCACAGGAAGAAAATACCAAGTCTAATTTGCACACATGCAAACAATTGTGTTTGGTTAATGGTAAGAAATGTTGTTTTCAAAACCACATGTTCAACAAATATTAAGCGGATTTTGTTTGTACTTTCTAACCCCATAAACAAAATGTATTTTTGTAATGATAAAATTATAATTTACAAAATCTCACAAGTGAGGAGAAGGATTAAGAATAGAACATGTGGCAACAAAAAAGGAGGGGTGAATGACAAGATGGAGAGTTTGACAAGCTTTGAATATGAGGATGAAATAAAAAAAAGGTCAATCACACTTCCGGCAGCATATTAAAGCACTCTCTGGCCTGAATGCAGTGACTGACAGTCTGCTGTTTGCATCTTTATTGTTTTCCAGGCTGACATTTTGCATTTGATGGGCTTGTGCCTCAAAGGTTGCAGAGGGAAATCCCCAGTGCAGAAGAGTAAATTTCACACTTGAAGAGTAATTACTCAAGATATAAAGGCAGTATTTTATTCACTGGTGAGTGGAATAATAGTGGAGGTGAACAGAGTGTCCTTAGGTTTACTGAGGTATTACATAAGGTCATGATTCATTATACTAACACAGACTTTTATTTGTGATGAGGATTTACCCCAATATGACACATATTTGCTACATTGCCAGACCTGACCAGCAGATGTCACTGTTGATTCACAAAACACAAGCGTTATTGCACAGGTTTTAAATTTGCAGTGAAAGGAAATTACGAAAAAATTATACTGGATCTTATTGGCATCAAATAAATAAGTAAAAAATTCCTATTAAGAAAGCAATTTGTGGAAATAAGAAGTTCAAATGATGTATTTAATGTCTATAATGAGTGTTTGATTTTGATTCGGGGCATCTGTTTTAATTTTGTAAATTTAATTACAATGCTTTGAAAACTGCTGTTTCGCTTCTCATTTATAATTACAGACCATTACTGACTCCCAAAAGAGCCAAATGGCTTAAATGGAATAAGGAAAATCAGAGATGTTAACTCCCACAAACACACGCCCCCACACACACATGCAACCCAGCCCTTCCTTCCCTCCCACATACACTTAGGACTTTGTATTGACCTCCATTCATTTTACTAACTGCATTTATCCGGACACTTTCCCTAAAACTAACCTTTACTAGTCTATTCCTAACCATAACCTTAATCAAAACTAAACTCACACCATATCTCTAAATCTAACTAAAAGAGCACAGTAGAACTGCAAAAAATGACAAACAGGAAAAGGTCCCACACATAGTAAGTCCTTCTACCAAAAGATTTTGCATAGACTTCCATTCATTTATATAACCTAACCCTGACCAATACACTGACATAAAAATTCACAACTTACTCCTCAGCCATGAGTTTAAAAATGATGAAATTAACATTTGGACTGCTCCTTGGTTATAGCCCATCAGTCAACAGAAGGTTGCTGATTATGTCAAAAAGTTCCTAAAAAGAAAAATATAAACAAGCAGCCAAACAGAGATTAAAAGAAACCGCATCAATTACAAACAACTGCAGAATAGAAATACGATTGAGACCTTTCCCTTTTGAAAAAAAAAATTCAATCAGTATTCTGTGCATTTTATGTATGGATTTGATTCATTATTTACTATAAAATAAATCTACGAACACTGTTAAAATTTTGCAACTTCAGTGGATGTGGCATATTTTTCATCTTCAGCCACAGGAGTTAACTGGGTCTATAACCAGAAGCAGACTTTAAATTTTTATGAATAAATTTAAGCCACTTAAAACAGAACTGCTTCACTTCACCTCTTAAAGGGTATTTACTGAAGGCTAAGCTTTTTCACAGAGGACTCCAGGAGTTTAAAACATCTTACTTTTGAATTCCTCCTTTATACATTTTTTCACTTAACTTACAATTTCTTGGTGACTTTCCAGCATCCACAAAAACAAACCGCTGACTATTTCCTTCAAAGTGTCCTTCATCTTCTCAGCTCTTCCTTCTACACATCTCTTTTACTCAACCATCCCTTGTTTTTTTTCTTTTCCTCCCCATCAACAGCTTTGTTGGTGCCTCAGAAATAGATTATAACCTCAACAATTCATCATCAACAGGAGACAAAAAATACTGATCAGTTCACCTGATGAATAAAGAATCCTGTGTGTCTCTCAGCTGTGACTTTTCACCAAAAACAGCAAGTGCCCATTTCCTTTTTATATAACCAGTGCAGCTGTTAGCGCTGGATGTGTGACAGTTCACACTTCACTCATTCTCTACGCTCAAAACAATAAACCCCAAGCTTCTTTTTAATGGTTCAAGTCACTGGCTGTCTCGAGACTGACTCGCAGCTGCCACACTTTTGGGCTGTGACGTGTGGCTTTCGCAGGCAGATGTACTGTAAGTGGATATGTGTCATTCTGTTCGATTTTGACCTTCTTTCAGGCTAAAGTTGGGCAGACCAAGATGATTGCTTTGCAAAGGTCAGCAAAGTCAAGACACCAGAAGGAGTAATTTGTCTCACCTTGACAGGTGCAGCAAACAGAGTGAGGATGACACAGTGTGTACATGCCTCCAAAGCCCCAAAGGAGAAGTCTGATTGCCCCAAAATAACTCAGCTCCCCCATGCTCACTAAATGTACATTTGTTTTAATATTTGGACCCACCTACAGTTCATTATAGACTTGCATATTTCATCAAGTATGCAATTGAAAACATAAAGAACCATTTTCTTTCTCACTAATATAGGAAGAAACAATCATATATGGATGAAGAAACTGAACCTGCAGATATTTTGTTTGAAAAATCTCTTTTTAGTCGTGAAACACAGAAGAAAAAGACAGGGAGCACTTTTGATACAAATATCAACTATGGCAGAAACAAGGGTGGGCTTAAGCATATATTTCTCCTAGCCCAGAATAGTTCTCCTGACCATAGGATTTAAAAACAATTAAAATCTAGGATTTAAGGGAAAGAACAACCTAAATCTGATGCAGTTCGTGTCTCTGTGACGCGACTTGAATTAAGAGTCAACAGCCAAACAACTGAGGTAGCCAAGGCTGTTATTTGTTAGCTTAAAGTTGATCAATTAAGAAACCATTGTCTTTTACAGATAATAAGCAGGAACGGTATTATAATTTCCCTATATCTGAACCATATTAGTCAAATTAAGGACAGAAAGCTTGACTGTAAATGCTGTTTAGATGTTTTTCCTTCCAACTACTACATATACAGCATTAGTTTAGTGTCACTTTATGAGGTCAAACAACATGTTCTGAGAAAGCTGACCTGTACAGTTTAAATGTATAACTTCCTGAATAAGAAAGACTGATTATGTGGAGGAAAATGATACTTGCACAACTGTTGCATGGCTCACTAATATAAAGTATTGTGGTGACGGTCATTTAGTGAAATTTCTTAGACAACTTGTCTGGTGGCTCTTTTTGTTTCTTCTTAGTGCATTTGTTTTAAACAAATACAACTATTGTGGCTGCCAAGGCAGAACACAACTTAAGAAGAAACTCTAACTAAGGGGTGAAGTGTACAATTACTACAGTGATGTAAAAGAGAGAATCTCATCCAGTATTTAAACACATCAAAATGTGACTGGCCTGGATCTTATCATGGATCTTTGGAGTGATTTTGTTTTGTTTTTGTGTCTCAATGTTTATTTTAATTTTACAAACATTGCATGTCTTAGAACCTTATCTGTCATGTTCAGCCAGTAGAGCAGGATCAAACTGACAACCATGCGTGCTCACACCTGCGGCCAGCTTAAAATTCTAACACCCGTGTCTTTGCTCTGTGGGAAAAGACTGATGCGTCTGCAGGCATCTGGGGAACAAGCAAACTGCATACAGAAACCCAGATCACTCATGCTGCACAGTAGCACCTCATTTTGATGTCCACCATATAACCATCTATGTCAGGTTTGAAATGGTGCTTGACTACATATTGGGAATACAAAGAGAACTCACAAAACCAATAACTTCTAAGGTTAAGATGATTGGCTGACACTGACCTCAAACTAATGGACTGACACAATAAATAACTCTTTGTCGTTCTTATGAATTTTTTTTCCGCAGTCATTTGCTTTGCATATATTGCTTAGTGTTTTCAAAGTCCCTGAATATATACCAGCATGTACAGTATATACACACTTAATGAGTAAATAAGTGCATAAGTATATTGAAATATTGAAAAGCACATTTATTCAGTAACTCAGGTCATCAAATAAAACACATCATATAAATTTCCAGTCCTTATTTCTGTTAAATATGATGATTTTCAGCTTTCAGCAAATGGAAACATATTTAAGATTAGAATACAGTATTACAAACTAATAAGAAGATATGTTAGAAGTGCACTGATAAAAAAGTATGCTTAATACATGCTTAAAGGTTGTTTTTTCCAACAAGGTACTTTTACTCTGACAAATAAGCCTCGTTGAAATATTAACTATATTGGAATATGGCTTATTGAATATGACTGTATTTGAACCATCTACTGGATCTTTTACAAAGACCAAAACTCTGTTTTCTAATCATATTTCACAAATCTCTGCTAGTAAACAAGTTGTTTATAACTTCTTGTATCCACTAGTTATTTTTTTAATTCTAAAATAAATATATATATATATATTTATTTAGGAATAAATAAATATTTGTTGTGTTGGATTTCACAATGTTGTTTGTAAAATCCAACAAACAACATTTGGATTGTTGGATTTCACAACAATCCAAATGTTGTGAATTACAACATTTGGAGTGCATGTTTTATGACAAACTCATCAGAAATGCATTGCTCTTTCACAGATAGTGAATCATTTGTGGTATGCATAAGATTTGTTGTATAACAGAGACCTGTTTACATCACTGGAATATACAGGCAGTATTTTATGAGGTCACCAGGTTATGAACACAGAAAAGGTTTTCCAGTCTGCAGTATGAGCTGCCATTTAGCAGTCTCAAAGACTCAGAGATGAATCTCTGAATAATTTTCAGAATCAGCCCATTAGCAGGGTCATTAGGAGCCTTATCATCCCACTGCTGCACAATGAGTAGCAGTGGGGCAGCGTTATTAACTTTGCGGGATATTTCTGTCAGTGACTTTCTTGTGTGTCAGTCAGTGCCTCGGCTGGCTCAGATTGTTCCCACTGAAAAACAGAAAACATTGCTACCGAGTGTTTTCTGCAGAGACAAGGCTCCATGAGTGGGCTTTTGGTTTTACAGCAACTGTTTTGTCATCTGCTCAAAGCCATGTCGAGTGCAATATACAAACTTTTAACAAAAGATGGTGTTTGATGAGATGGCATAGATTTTTAAGTGGTTATGGGCAAAAAAAGCATAGTTATTGATTTGTTTGATAATGGTGAGCATAGTAAGATATTATTTCAGTTTAAATAGAAACAAAAATGGAAGCATTTATCAGGTGAGCTAATGGTCTGATGTTTAAAATCTATAGAAAATAAAGAATAACGTACTGTATTTTTGTTTTTAATATTCAACTTATATGTCAACTATTTAACAAAAAGCTACATAAAACACATCTTTCACCACCATTTCCATAGGATTCAGGCTCAGAAATGTAGCCAAAATGCATAGAAAAATACAAATAAACAACGAACACTTACAGTGTCTTATAGGAATTTGTGTGACAGACAAAGATAAGATAGTAAATGTGACGTGCAGAGAAAAGATAAATGATAATTGGTATCCATTCAATGTTTTTAATGAAAGATAAATTCAATAATAAGGACAGGGCTTCTTAGATATTGAATGTATTATGCATAGAGTTTATATCCAATAAAAAAATAAGAAAATATTTTAATGTTACTGTTAAAAGAAAAAAACGTGCAGAATAGTATTGGTTAATTTCTATATGTAGTAATTAAAGATAACATAAATATAATTTTGAAAAAGATCTGGAGAGTTTTGAAGATGAGCCTTAATGGCAGAAAATGAAGCAGAAGCTGAAAGAAAACTGTTTCTACATTTATAATCTTTCACTGGCAGCATAATTGTCCAAATGTTCTGCATCTGTTTGGTTCATTTCAGTCACCTCTACAGATGGCCTTTCTTCCCCAGAATCACTTCAAGTCATTTTTAAAATACATTTATGGAAACAGATGTTGCTAGTTCACATAAAACACGGACCTTTGACACTAATTCAAATTACAAATTGACCAATGCTTCTGGTCAAAAACCATTTGTGCTTACAGACTTGTTGAATTGTTTTTAAGATTATATCTGTTTGAAAATAAATCATAGAAGGATTACACATTCTAGCAAAAAAAGTTTGATATGGTCTGTAAAATCTTGAAAATGAAATTTAACACTTGTGGAAAACTCTAAACTTGACTTATTTTGAGAAATAATGTGGAATATCGACTAATACCATCAAGCCATCAATCTATTGGTCCATTCATGCTCCTGTTGCCACTTGTCTGTACAGAGTCATGGGGGAGCTTAACAAAGCAGTCCATTACAGAGACACACAGGACAAAGCATCACATACACCATCATAATTAAAGATAATTTAAAGAGACCAAACTTTCAGTGGGAGGAATCCATAGTTGCATCAATGTGAGCAAACCCCATGCAAAAGGACCCCTCTTCAGAATTAAATCTGGGACCTTCTTGCCGCAAAGGCACAGTGCTACTAACTGTACAACCCTGCAGCCTTTCCAGATAATACAGAGATAGTAAATATATGTTACAATATCAAATGTCCAAACTCTCAAAAAGAAATAGGAGTCCAGAACCATTTATAGCTGTTTAGAAAACACGCTAGTTTTCCTGATATTTAGAAAGCTAGACAAAAACTAGCCCTGAACTTGGGAACTGATGTGACTATCAAAGACACTTCTTGTACCTGGCACAATACACTGTGACATCTATGTATTTTTGGACATGAACATTTATGCACATAGATAAATCAGTCATTGCTTTTTAAACCATATCTACAAGAAAAATGTTTATTTAAAGTAGCTCTACAAGACGACATAAGAAATAAAAACCTTAACAATGCAAGCTGTTTGTGAGTTCTTTGTCATGGTTTATCTGTGTTTGGCTCAAATAGCTCCAAGGTTCATGCACATGCTTAGAACTTCTAATTACACTAAAAGTTCCTTTTATCTAGTCTCTTTGGAAATGTATTAGAAAATAACTTTTAAATGCATGTGATTGTTGTTTTATACTGTAATACAACTAAAACTCCTGTAAATCTAGATCAGAAGCTACCACAGGGGAAAAAAATCTATATCAGAAGATCTGGACAATACACATTTTTTTACACATTCTGCATAATTTGTTTTCCTTAAAATAGAGACATACTGATGCTTTCCCAGCAGCAGCAAAGATGTCTTACAAAACTCTTCACTTTCCATACTCTCTTTGCTGCAGCTGCAGGGGTGTCAGTGTTTATTCCAGTAGTCTGCAGTTACACAACAGGTTGTCAGCCCATGATGGTGCCACAGCAGAGACACAGCAGGCAACCATGCATACTAACCTTCATTTGCAAGGTAAATGAAGAATCACCAGTTACCTCAGCCTGGATGTCTTTGGACCAAAGGAAGAAATCAGAATGGCTGGATGAATGCTTGCACACATGCCGACTTCACAACAAAAGTCGTGCACAGATGATCTATAAATTTCTCGCTGTGAGGTGACAGTATTAACCTCTGGCCTACTGGGAAGACTATCACAAATCCAATCATGCCAAGTACTTTGGCAGTCAACACCTAGTGTTCTAGCTCTAAAGATAACTGAAAAGGTCATCTCTCATCTTTGACCATTTTTTTATTTTGGCTTTTGGCTGAAAGAATTTGCTACCTTAAGGCACTTGTAACACATATGAAATCTTGAAATGTCTGACAAGCACAGAAGTATAACCTTCAAATGTCTGATCCATATGTCAAGCTATGTGGTTCATATCAAATAAAACCGCAATGTTGTATTTCAGTAATCTTTTGATGTTTATTTGAATGGTTAGGTTTCTATCATGAATGTCCAATTTGGCTTAAAAAACTAAATTTCTGTGAACCTAAAAAAATCTGAAGCTACACAAATTTAGGTCAAAAAGTGCAATAAAGTCGTTTGATCAAAAAAAAGGAAAGTAGAAAAAATATTGCAGAAAATTGTTGATCTCCATTCTTTGGAATCATGGCATGCACTAATTTTTTCACAATAAAATTTCCATTCTGGTTTGTTTTTATGTACGGCAATATTTAGTGAAAGTGTGGAATCTGCTGTATGTCTTTTGTCTTCCACTCCAGTTCACAATGGCTGGTATCTTTGAACTTCTGGACATGTCCCTGGTCCAACACACCTGAATCAAATGACTGAATCACCTTGTCATTATGTAGCAGGTTATCCAGAATCCTGCTTGTAACCTGATTGTTTGATGTGTTGAAGCGGAGAAACATCTCAATGTTGCAGGACGCTGGCCCTCAAAGACTGGACTTGCAGACCCCTGTGGTCTGAAATATCAAAACCTAATATAGACCAGATTCCTTTTTTTATTATGCTCTGATATGCGAAACCCTTGACAATAAAGAAGTTCTGATCTCTTTATTTCGCTTTACCGTGATGCATGTGTGAAAACTTCTGTCTCTCAGCAATTATAAAGAACATTTTTAGCTTCCTCTGCAAATGTCGGCAAGTATCTTAAAAGAATACCCATAACCGTATTAGTGTCGTATCCAGGTAATGATTGCACCAGGTAGAGAACTGTATAGGTGCCAAAACAAGGTGACATTAAATTTTCCTAAGCTTGCTCATTAGTTGTCCAGACATTCAATTACCAGCAGACAGAGACCGAAAACGCTGGCTTTAGCTATATGAATTTTTTTTTTTTTTAAATCCTTGAGCTCTAGTCAATTTTTTTCTCATGTTCTACATTTTAACAGTCAGTGTTTGACCATTAGAAAGAGAGAGAGAACTCTCTGTTACTCCAAAACGAAGACTTGTTTCATGATGCGCACAATTCTCGTGGTCTTGGAAACGCAAATTATTCTTCCAATTATTCTGACAAACATCATTCTTGGGCAAAAGAAAATTAATTCACGTTCCTCCAATAAGCTCTGTTATTTCTTGAGATCTGCGAGTAATTTTATTTATTTATTTATTTATTTATTTATTTATTTACAGTAAAGCCCAAGCCTATTAGAGCAAGTCTAATAGGCTACTATGGAGGAAGTTGCTTACAGTCTGCGCGTAATTGTCCAGTGAATCATCCTCTGAATCATGGCACTGCAAATCATTATGCGCCATTCCCAGTAAAACCCCCGTTCCTACACACCGACGAGCTGCTGTTCACCGGTTTATCATATGAACTCCAAAGTTCAGTCAAGAGACGTGAATGAGGAGGAAGGACGGAGCTGAGGGAGGGATGATAACGATCCATTTCCAATTCCAACCTGTCTCACTCATTTTCGGATTCCTGAGCGGAAAACGGCTTGGAAGAGGATTTTACTGAGCGTCTATCTCTTACAGTAAGTCTAACACTTCGCATAAGTTGTGGTTTTTTTTTTTTAAAAAAGTGAAACTTTTTATGGAGAGAGTTGTAGCCGTGGTTTTGACAAAAGCGCATTTTGTGGATGTTTTGGCAGGAAAAGAAAGTTCCTTGTGTAACATTATTACCGCCGCTTGTCAACAGGTGTCTTCCTGCACGTCTACTGATAATATTTTTGATAGATGCGCCCTGTTGAGCTGCAAGAGGACAAACGATGCAATAATTATTGTGTGTTCCTTTCTGTAATGAAATTAAACATTTTGCATTCATTACACATGATTGCATTGTAGCAGTTATACAACTGAACGTTTTGTTTTCTGGCGCGGTGATCCTACGTGCGGCGCACAGCAGGTTTATTCTTCCTGCTGTTTATATCCTTACGTAGTCTCGTTGTCTGTGATAACAGTGAGTAAGACGGTTGCTAAATGCTTGTGTTGCGGAGGCAGGTACAGTCCAGATTCCAAGGCACATAGCGATGGAAATGATACCCAAACATTTACCTCAGATTTAACACCAGAAATATTTGTGGAAGCTTCAGGTGATATTCTTAAATTAAATATTTTTATTGAGCTCTCTATATGGGACGTCATCAGGATACAAGGGGCAGCAGGGACAGCACATTTACAGCCTTTACTTCCCCTTTCACAGACTCTGTTATTGTATCATATATATATTTTTATTTTGCTTTAAAAAACAGCTGGAATGTGCCTTCTCTTCTGTTTACAAATGGGTGAAAGATGGAAAAAACATCCATCTATCAACATTAATGCTTATATTTAAAGCTGGTCCAAGGTATAAGCAATTCAGCTGCCCTGAGGGGGGAGAAACAGGTCAGCAGAGAAGCATGAGCCTCAAAAATTTTAATTAGTAGTTTAGATTATTCAAGAATGAGCATACTTTTAAGTTTTATAGCAAATGTTGGTTCAAAGTCTTGAAAATGTAAATATAAAACAACAAAAACAGACATGTAATATTGTGATCATCAATAGAACATATATATGGTGTGATAATCATGCTAGTATTCTTACTGTTAAAATTGGATTTCATATTTTTAATTATCTGTACAATAAATGTAATTTTATTTGATTCTAATCAGTGAAATTTGATATACCGACAAAATTTTGTTACTGATTTAGTTGTGCCTGTGCAGCAGTCATATTGACTAGTTAGATTTTCCTCTCCAGCTTTTCTGTATCCACATTTAAACCTTGTACACCAGGGACACCAAGCATGACTACCTGGTGAGTTGGGGTGAAGGTGACTCAGGAGGGAGGAGTTCGACCTGTAAATGGTGGTTTGCCGGTTCAAAATCCCCTCTTTGTCCACTCTGTGCATCTTGGGCAAGGCATTTTGCCCGCCTTGCCGGGTGGTGGTACTAAGAGGGCCAAGGGCAACTGTTGCTACAATCTAGCTTACCACCAAAGCACTCTGGACTAGATAAAGTGAATTGGAGAGCACCTTCACCTGCGCAGATCCTTCCTTGGATAGACTATATAATCATCGCTGGTCCCAACAAACTCAATAAGTGTCTACATACATGCTGGTATTTGTATATTTATTTGCAAAGTTATTCTCATTTTGAATAGCATTTCTCATATTCTCATATTGTCACTTATTGTAAATAGTCTGTTGTTCTGTGCACATTTTAACTAACCTGTTCTATTCTATTCTATTCTACTCATAGAAGTAACATTGTTTTTACAATTTATTGTTTTATTTATTTTCTAAGTTTTTTGAACTGGAATTGGTGCCCCATATCAGATTCTGATGTAAGCCCCTAAAAGTTTTGGGCCAAATTAAAACATGGTGGAAAAAAATAAAATAAAATAAATTTGATTGTTTAGCTTAACTCCCTGTGAAAAGCTTTCTCCATTAATGTGAAACCACGATGACAGTTGTTATGGATGCACCACCAACCCTCTCAGCTCTCAGTGCTGGTCGGTGTGTTTTTTTTCTCCACACTGAACACTAAGCCTTAGAAAGGATCTTTTTCTTCTCCTGCTGCTTATGTCATCAATGAGTAAGCATGTATACCCACAAACCGATCGAATAGAAACAGACCGACAGATGACATTATTATGCTAATGTAGGTCTTAACAGCACTGTGAAATCTATGATTATTTTTCTGAATGTAGGTTCCATATTTTAATGCATTTGACATGCCAATTGATTAAATGGTGTGCTTATTTAAAATATTTTTGCTTTTAAATTGGCAAAGGCCACAGAAATGTTGATATGAAAAGGAGCTCAATTAAAATATTTTAAAAATTTGAATTTATAAACAAACAACGTCACCTGCACCCATGGCAACTGGCTTATTTTAGTCCGTTCTCATAAAAAAATCGATGCCCCCAACTGCTACAGATGAGTGTTTTTCAGCACCACCGCAATATGTTTTAATATCACTTGGAGCACTTCATCATCCAGAAATGTTGCTGTATATGATTTTGAAAACCCTAGGACTTGATATCCATTATATGGCACTGGAGACATATTAACAGTGGCTCCTTTTCTGCTCAGTTGTTCTGCTGCTCGGTTGGTGATGGAATCCCATCTCTCTGCCCTTTCCTTGTGTAAGTGTTGAAGAAAGCCAGCTGGACAGTGAATGAGAGAGAGATGAACACAGATTTAACTCTCTTCAAAGCTGCTGAGTTCACTGTTGAAATAATCCAAGAAAATAAAACCAATATGTTATTTCTCTCTGTCTGTGACTGAGGTCAAAACCCCATTTTAGTTCCACTGAAATTAAATAGAAAATGGTTTATATTAGCAGTTTAGTTTATGATATTTGCTACAAGAAATAAACCGGAAGACAGAATATATTAAAATAGTGTAAAGGATTGTGTGATTTTAGTTATTTGTTTTTATTTAGCCTGTTGACAGTTTGTGTCTTATATTCTTACATTTTCTTGCAAAGGTATTCATACCACTCACACACTTATCCGTTTTGTCGCTTTATAGCCTCAAACACAAAGACACCTTGAACTTCAAACACAAAGTACATAATTGTGACATTTTCACCATGTGAGAGGTGCATTTATAATCAGCCTTGCAGAGTCAATAATTTTGCTGCAATTATAGCTGTAGGTCTTTTGGGATATGTCTCTACCAACATCCAGAGACTAAATTTAACTGATTTCTTTTTGTCAAAACAGATAAACTGAATCAGATTATATGAGTTTGTGAACAACATTTTCTATAAGACTTGCTGCAGATTCTGATGGTCAGGTGTGGACTTTCACTGGACTATTCTAACACATGAATATAATTTTATTTAAACCAACCTCTGGCTTTGTGTTTACAGTCATTGACCTACTATGAGGTGAAATTCTGCCCCAGTTTGGCCAGTTTCTTACATGTTTTCTGCCAGATTAGTTCCAGTCATCTCTGACCAGCGCTCCTGTTTTTGTTGGGGAAAGCATCCCCTTGCCATGATGCTACCACCAACATATTTCTCTGTAGTAATGTTGTATTTAGGGTGATGTGGACTAAAAGATGTAACTTTTCTGATGTTGTCTAACCAGAGCACTTCCCTACACATGTTAGCTGTGTATGTGGCGAACTACAAACATAAATTCATTTGAGTTTTTTTTTTTATGTCTTTCATGGCTTCCTTTTTGCTGCTCTTTGAAAATGAACAAATTTGCCCAGTTCTCCAGATGAGAACAACTAATATTAATTTTAATTGATTTTTTCACCTGAGCTATAAATCTGTTCAACTACTCCAGAGTAACAATTGGTCTTTTGGTTGCGGCTCTGATTAATACTCCGTTTAGGCCTGGTCTTTTTAGGTTAACAGTTGTTTGATGGTTTTTCTTTTTTGATGATGGAGTAAAATTGCACCAGGATATGTTCAAAGTGTTTACCATTTTGGTTATATCAACTCAACAAATTTCATGCAATGTATACATTTCAGAAGGCTCATTTGTCATGCTTTGTGCGTTGCAGATATTTGGATTTTGAACAACATACATCAACTGACAAAAGAAACACCAACCAGCACTGAAGATTGCCTGTTGTTTCTGCAACTGGTGTAACCAGAGCAAAGTGAGACACAAGAAACAAAAGGTTTCAATCTAATGGCCAGACAAGCAACAGCTGTGCAGAATGGGACTGGATATAGAAGACTTCATCTCACCTAACATGATGGAATCTGGTCTATCACCTTTTGCAGACTTCCTGGACCTCAACCCCAACAGCTATATCAACAATAGCAACAGAAGCTGGAGCAACCATCCATATGGTGATGATCCAAGGCTCAACGAAACCGAGACCCTTCATTACCCACTCCATACTCCAACAATACTCCTTGGAGTATTGTTGGGTCTCTTATCGCTCCTCACCATCATAATGAACCTGCTTGTCCTCTATGCAGTGAAGAAAGAAAAAACTCTCCACACGGTGGGAAACCTGTACATTGTTAGCCTGTCAGTGGCAGATCTGATTGTGGGAACGACAGTTATGCCCCTGAACTTGATGTATCTGCTGGAGGATGAGTGGAGTCTGGGGCGAGCCGTGTGCCAGTTTTGGCTGATCATGGATTATGTGGCCAGTACAGCATCAATCTTTAGCTTGTTTATACTGTGTTTGGATCGGTACCGCTCAGTCAGACAACCTCTGAAATACCTAAAGTATCGAACACGGGGAAAAGCGAGCTTGATGATCTCTGGGGCTTGGCTACTTTCAATGATGTGGATAATTCCTATTTTAGGATGGAGGTCGTTCACACATGTGGACCTTAAACCTGAGGAGGAGAACAAATGTGACACAGACTTTCGCTTTGTTACGTGGTTCAAGGTGATAACAGCGGTTTTCAACTTCTATGTACCCTCAATTTTGATGTTGTGGTTTTACACACATATCTACTTGGCGGTGAGGCAGCATCTACGAGACAGAGAGAGAATCATTCATCCAGCAGATTCATTTGGAGAAAATGAGAATGGAGGCAATGCCCCAAGCCCTAAAAAAAATGACTCCAAATCCCTCAGGAATGAGACGGAGGTTTCCCTCAAACAACTAAAAAAAGACAGACTGCTAGATCAGAACACTCTAGCTCAAACATATTCACTTGAAGATGGTGAGAAAACTAAATCTGCTTCTTTTAGAACTCACAGAAAAATAGGCGTAAAGTGCCAACAGACGTCACTTCTTTCCATGACAACAAAGAGGCTCAGAATGGCACGGAGGGGTAAAACATGCTCCTTGTCACCTGAAGAGAGGCAGCCAGGACCAGAGCTTCCCCTGAGCCAGTCGTCTGCGCCACTGGATGTGACATGCTCAGGTGGAAACAATGAGAACAAACATCAAGCCTCTCTCAATGAATGCCATGTCACAGTGACAAACTCTGTGAGTGGAGTTTGCGGTATCAGTCCAGTGTCAGATGTGCAAAGGTACACAGATGTGCTCTGCAACAGCTACGACCCCAGTCAGGCGCTACCGTGGCCCGAGGAAGGAGTCGAGGACACCAAAATAGACTCTGATAATGGAGTGACTCTGAAACAGGCATGGCACAGGTTTATAGACCAATCACGACATCGAATTCAAAGTCTGAGGATTCATAAGGAGCACAAAGCTGCCAAGCAGTTAGGTTTCATAATCGCTGCTTTCTTACTGTGTTGGATTCCTTATTTTATAGTTTTCATGGTCATGGCTTTCTGCCCAGAGTGTGTACACCACGATCTTCACATGTTCACCATTTGGCTTGGTTACATCAATTCCACTCTAAACCCGTTCATATACCCACTCTGCAATGGAAACTTTAAACGTGTTTTCAAAAATATTCTCAAGATCAATTTGTGACTGCAAGAGCATAGAGTCACACAAATTCTGAGCTCTTCAAATGTTACCAATAATAATAGATAATACAAAAAGAAGTTGATGGTCTTGGATGTGTTTTTATTGTTGATAAAGTAAAAACATATTTTGGGTGACAGCTTGTTTTGTACATTAAGTCTCAGATTTTATTTTTGTAACTTGCAGTTTTACAAAGAGTCTTTTAGAGTATAATGTTATTTTTTTTGTCTGTTTTGCTGATATTATTGCACTGTGTCCAGAGATAAAGAAATTCATTCTTAGGAGCAGAAGTTGGATTTTCTTAAAGTTTGTTTCTATTGAGTGTAAAACTATTGTCTAAATCTTAATGTAAGTCAGTTCCCTAAAAGAAAAATACATACAGCTCACGATAACACTACTCTCCTTTGGTAAGACCCATGCTCATTATTAGTCAATGACTCAATGCAATCAGTCATCTTTTGTTGTAAAGTGGTCGTTCAGGAGGAGGTATTGCTGCAAAGTTGATCACTCAATACAACTGGATGGCCTTCCTTAGGTAGGAAGTTTTTTACCAGTTGACATGATAAACTGAACTGCAATGTATTATATTTTGGACTGAACTGTAATGTATCCAATTGGATTTAAACTGTGATTTATGATTAAGATCTGTTTGTCTTTAAAGAATCTTGAGATGATATTTGTTGTGAATTGGCGCTTTATAATAAATAAATTGAAATGAATTGAATTTATAACCCTTTACACTACATCACTTTTTAAGAAGACTGCTTAAAAGAAATGACATAACCTTTATCTCAAATCCAAATAGAGAAATCAAATCAAATCAATCCACAAATAAGGACATAGGGGTGGGGGTGGAGGGATGGTAATAACATGGAATATCTTTTGAATAAGGTTTGCAAAATAACATAGAAAGTCAAGAAACCAGCAAAACTCTGTAGAAAGCATTCCTACTGCCTGCTGTAAATCAATTTCAGCCAGATTATATTAACTGATTGGTTATAAAAATGGTTCTCTTTACCAAAGTAAAGAGAAATATGTCCAAATGTTGCTAAACATACAAATGCCAGTGGCTATGTCGGTACTTCTAATCATCTGAATGTTTCACTGAATGCCATTTGAGCAATAACCAAAAGCAGGAAGAATTTAAATTCATAAAACCGACAACGGCCAGGTATACTCTTTATAAGATTTCTGACAGATGAATCAAAAGAAGAAGAGTCAATTTCTCTCGCTTCATTAAACCTTTGAATTCACTTGTTTGGGGCACAGTCCTTACTACTGCAGTTCTTGGTTATGATCTGAAGATTAAATGAGTGAATTTCCAACCAAGATACTAGTCCCAAACACACAGTCAAGGAAACTCTTAATTGGTTCCAGAAAAAGAAAGTAAAACTTCTAGAATTGCCCAATCAGCCACCTGGCTTGATTCCAATTAGAAAGAACTGAAGGAGTGCATAGACCCCTTGGACCTTTCATGTTGATGGCAGTTTCTGTAGGAGAATGGGTCGAAATTACACCTCAGGATTACTTGTGATTGCTATCTAAATGCAGTTGTTATTAAGAAAGACGTTTTTGCAAAGTGTTTAAAAACTTTAAGTAACTGTGTTCAATACTTACAATAACATTCCCATTTTTTACACTTAACATCATTTAGGAAGTAATTTGCTTTGACTTTTATGTGTGTGGATTGCTCTATGGATTGCATAAAGTGAATTCCTTTATGTGTGTGGATGTAATGTGAGCAATCCACACACATTACATTGTGTCCAGAAGTCAAATTAAATATTGACTAGCTATTATGTTTAACTTAGATTATAAATTTAACAAAATCAATTATTCAATGGAAACAGATGCACACTAATTGATATGCAAAACATGGGTCAAAAAGGGACACGTTTATTTCCTGTTATTTCAATTTTCTTTGCTCTGTCTTTTAAAATATGCTCATTTACATTTCAATTGCTGGGAGACATTTTAATTTTGACATGACATTTATCCCTAACCCATATAATTATTTTTATTTTCCTTTTTATATTAGGTAAAACTAATTTTGTTAATACTACCTTATGGGTATACACATGTATAAAAATGATGATTTAAAATGAATGCATAATGTAATAATGATTGGTTACAAATATTCACTGAAAACAGACTATTAAAATTTGAAATGCTTTTATGTCAAACATACATCTCCAAAACATAAAATAAAAGACCCATGTTTTCCATTAATGGATAGAAAACAAATAAAGGTATTTATTTAAAGCTAAATAATGAAAATACTGTAATACTGACTGATAAGTATTTATTGAAAAGATAAAGAATATAAACACTGAGTTTTCTTAATTTTAACAAAGGGTTAAACAGTGCCAACTCATGTAGTTATAGCTGGGTTGTGGCCTGTTTCCCCTATAAGCAGATAAAAGATAGTAACCGGAAAATAAAAAGTAGCATCTGTTAAAATAGGCCAAAGCACATTTTTGGCCAAATCTGACAACAGAATCATAGAAACAGTACTCACCAAACACAACAGTAAACATTTAATGACAACAGAGCCCCTCTCTACTGGGAAATTTCTTTCTACGTCTATTTTATTTTTTTATGATGTTATGTAGCACCTTCTTCCTTATCATTATCCAAAGTGTAAAACATATCATTGCACAGCCCTATGGGAAAAGCAACCATGAATGTGTGATTTATGCAATATAACTTGTAATTTTCTCAGAGATGCAGCTGCATGTGAACCTCAAACAAATCTATCCGAATCCGACAATTTAGAGCAGGATAGTACTAAGCTGAAAATAGTGTTTACCTGGACAGGTAGGTGTATAAAATAAAACATCCATAAGGCGTCATCTTAGGTGGAAACATTTACAGCAAAGTCAAAGTTTCCTCATCAGGTTTTATTCACTCCAGATATTGTCACTGTAAACACAGAGCAAAGAACATAAATTCTTAATGAATGGTTTAAATAATGCATCTAATTATGGACCAATTATTCCTCAACACCCACTTCTGTAAGACTTGTAAAAGGCATCTCCATCCAACAACAGTGAAGCAAGAAGCAAACAGAAAAGGCAAGGATCCCTATATGTGTCTGTGTTTTTGTCAGATGCTTGTGCAGGTCTGTCTTTTCTATCACAATTAGTGTAAACTCTGTGACACAATTAATTCACTATTTTATGCCTACTTTGAAGTCCAAATACTTAGAACAAATGAACAAACAAAATATTTTCTTCAGCAGTGAAGTGTTTTGTGGTGAGCGTCCACACAGGCATGACGGTTTAATGCACCTTTTTGTTATATTTGAAACTATTATTCCTGCTAATTCCAATTTTTTCTGAAGCATTGCACAAGTTGTCCTTAGCACTTAGACAACACTTCTGAAAATTTTTTACCCCTATTTTAGCAGATGAAATTACTTTTTCATGTCATTTGCATTTTCTTTTTCTGCATGTATTCAGTAGATTTGAAATCTTTGGGCTGAGTTATAGTCGTACTTTTGGAAGTTTGTGGTGAGCACGCATAAGCCGAGCAAGCACCTGTAGACTGGATAGGTTGTTTTTGACACCTGGGGAGAATTTTATTTCAATTGTTGTGCATTTAAAAATATTTTTGTCAAATATTGATAATGAGGACTACACTTTTTACCCACGCTTCCCAGTCAAATCACACAGCCATGTACTTATGTGTGGGCTCCAAACCAAGAGTCAAACCTGACAAACACCAGTACAGGGCACTGCACAGCACAGAATACTAATAAGGCAATGCATACAACATTATCAATTACTGCATGTGACACTGCAAGCACCCATTTGATATAAGGGCGTCTGTTGGCATTTAACTATACCGGCGATCCTTAACCTCTAAAACTAAACATTTAACACACTAGACAGAAAAGAAAGATGTATATCTTTGACACTCTTAATATGTATATATATTATATACTCCAACACTAGCCCTAAAGACTTGTGTTTGAGTTTTGGCCCCTGTGCGCTGTCAGTAGCAGTACAGAAGCCCTAGGCTCTTCACAACCAGTAGAGAGCCCTTACCACAAGCTGAAGAGCAGACAATAACACTTTTGCTTCTCCACTGACTCTATCCTGGCTAAAACAGCAACATATTCCTACACCCTATTTCTAATTTCACTGCCAGTGGCACCAAACAGCGTGTAGCAGCCACGAGAGTAAGGGTGAAGATGGCTGGTTGACAGAGATTTTTCTCCCCAGACATGACTCACCCGCACAGTTTGATGTTTAATGCTGTTCTCTCTTATGTGCCTCCAGCTCTCAGCTCAACCTTAGTGTTCACCATACAACTATTCATTAAAGTATCAGTCATACAGGATTTAACCTGAGTGGAGAACATTTCTTTTGAGTCATAAGTAATGTATATGAAAAGAAAACTTTTTAATAGCTCAGTTTTAACACATGAATGTGGAAAATGTGAGTCGACAGTGTTTCTAAATGACCTAACCTGGTTTTTGACATTTATTAAGTGCTTCAGCTTTTCCTAATTGACAGCACTGACAGTATGGTGCTAATGTTAGTCCCACTGGGCTAAAAAGGTCAACATTTTCCTGACAAGTTATACTTTACACCTGTGACATTTTACAGATATTACACCTAATGAAAACATAACACACAAGTGACAGTTACGTTAGTTTGGGATCAGCTGCAGGATTCCTTCAGCTGGGACTGCACTTATTAAATTTTTTCTTCGCATAATGCGAACATATCACCAAATTTCAATATTAATCTGTTATGTGGGTAATTAAATGGCCAATATGTATCGATACAAGCTCCTACATGCAAACAACACTATTTTGAAGTCCAAACACCTAGAACAAAGGTGTTCTCTTTCTGCATGTGTGTAGAAGAGAAAATCTCATGATGTGGAATTAAAGTTTTTCTATTTTGACACTTTAGCAGGTTAAATGTTTACTGAGAAAGAACTGTGTTTTTCCTATAATTTGAACTCAGACCATTTTAGCTTTGGACTCAGTTACTTGGATGATGCTAACTTTCTGCACCGGTGCATTCCAAAAGACAGGGTTTTTTAAAGAAATGTTTTGGAATGAGGAAGACATTTTTCACATTCTGCTTTTAGGGATGTGGACGTAATAAATGTTCTGTTTGGGTCAAAAATGATATGGTATGAAAAATATATATCAACAAAATTAAAATTGGCTCTGTGTTATGCAGTTTTGAAGCTTATGTGAGCCTAGCAGAAAACACTTTGGCAAAAGAGAAATAATTCTAATGGTGGAAAAAACTTCAATGTGTAAAGCTTATCGGTATTTTTCTGCATTTTGATGCCAACATGCAAGTTCTATCCTACAAATTGGGTATGCTTCCTCTCTTTCTAAGTAACATAAAATATTTTTATTGCATATGGTAAACACCAGGACATAGGCCTACCTTGAAAACAATGCTTAAATAACTGATCTACAAAAATCAGCTAGATGATGGAATGCCTTTAGGTTTGTAATTTTTTCCTAGCATGTATATTTTCAAGCAAATTCTAATACATTGTGATATGTTGTTAAGCCTAATGTTATTCAGTAGCAGGTAGATTCAGGTTTGAAATAATCTCAATTTTACCAACATGTTCTGACTGGAAAGGATATTCCTGTTTTGAAATGGCCAAGCCAGAAAGAATCAAGACTCAGTCTCCTAAGCAATTTGTGCAGAAAGGTAAAAATTAGGGCAATGGCAAAGAGGTCTTCCAACCTCAAAGACTTGCAGCTCATTACGAAAGATAACTCGTGAAGATACAAGGGGAATCATAATAAGAGTTTAATCTCTGTAATGTAAATAAAAATAAAATATATTCTCCTTCAAGTGAATATTAATACATATTTAATTATCGTTTGAGATATTTTTTATAAGAAAAATATAGTTAACTGAAATAATCTTTGGGTTTAACTATAGTCAAATGAATCAAAAATAAATTCCTTAAAAATATTTATTCCTTTGATTGAAGCTGTCGAGTGTGCCGTTTTCCCTGGAAGAAACATTTACAGACGGTCCCTAGCTTATTATCACACGCCCTCCCTCTGCCTGAATCGGATCTCTTACTTTCTGGTGACCGCACAGGTGAAAATAAGAGTTATATATATATATATTTCTTCATTTTCCTCAAAGTAAAATAGAGAACCTGTTTCATAACTGATGTGTTTTTGTGAAGCTTTGCCTGCTGAGACTAAACAGTAGGGCTTATACCACTAACTGAGTGTGTTTTAGCAGCCTCTATTATCATTTCATCTCTCCGTCCGAGATGAAAAGAAACGGCGCCTACAGATTTCTCTCTGTTTTCTCTTGCTTCCTCGTTTGCGTGTTCTTGTTCTTGTTCTGGTTCTTCGTCTTTTACTCCATGGTTCTTGCGCCGTAAAACACAGAGGAAGCCGCAAACAGCTAAGCTAAAAGTGACGCGCTGCTTTTACCCACATTGCACCGCTTTATTGACAAATCCTGCGTTCACATGATCATCTGAAACAGGAAGTAGCAGCCGAGGGTGAGTACAGAAACACTGGAGCAATTTTGTTCATAAAATATGTCTTTCGTGGATAAAACTAATTTGAATAACCCTGCCACCAGCAATCAGACCTGCAGATATTTAGGAGTGTATTCCTGCATGCTTTGCAAATTTAGAGACTGAAACTTTGACCCTCCTCAAATAACTAATTTTTGATGGGGAATCTGTATGAACGTCCATTTCCATGTAATGGACATGGCAGTTTCAATCCATTTGCAGTCACAAACAGTGACCTCGGTGTACACCATTTCACAGTGACTCAGCCAGCTGTCTGGTGTCAGAACATTAACTATAGGTCGTTTTGGCAGTTCTGGAATAGGATGTCTGTGGATTGGGCTTGTTTTCTTCAAAGACTATGAAATTCCTGTGTCGCAGTTTGACTGACAGAACTTTTATTGTGTTCTTCCATCTGTTTCTTCCTCTACTGTTGCGGAACCATGTTGTAACAAGATTTCCCTCATCTTTGTTAGCTTTTGTTTTCTGATGATCTTCTCTGTTTTACATCAGCTGAGACTCAAACAGTGAAGCTAGTAACTTATCGTGACGTAAAACTTTCCACTGGAAATACTGTGGATGACCGATTGGTCAGAGTCATATGCTCTGACAACTTGCAACATAAACCTGAAATATGTCAAGGTAGTGCAAGGAAAATCAGGACAAATCTGGATGAGAAAAAGCATTTCCGTGAAATGAAACAGCATCTGTCCATTGCCAGTGTTACACAGGGTGAGTCTGTCAAAAACTGGCTTGTAAAAAGATGTGTGTTCAAAACTACAAGAAAAAAATATTAAAAAATAAATGTTTTATAATTATAATTTGGAATAATTTATGTCAAACTGTCATTTTATTTTAAAACAAAAGCTAATCAGAAACGTTGCCATTTAAAACTTAAGATAACCTCTTGGGGAAAACATAACTAGACATTTACCAGGAAATATTACTGTTTATATTTAATTTATTAGTAACCCTCTCAGACCCAAGATTTACAAAAATGCTAAATAAAAAATTTTATTGAGATAAGGTGATAAATAATTTAAAATAGATTATCTCTGAATGGCTCCAGCACTTCAATTGAACTAAGAAACTGGCATTTGTGTGTATGAGGTACAGAAAAAATGTCTGAACAAAGATTTCCTTCTTAAAACTGTAAAGTTTTATTTGTGTATTATGTTTATCACATTTGTTTCCTTCTTTTGGTTTTATGTCAAAGCACCTGAGGTAAAGAACTCTTGCTAAAATGAATAATTTTGTATTTGGCAGTAGCTGAGGATTATATTAATCCCACTACTTGTATTCCAGCTTCTAATAATTCTTCTGCAAAACAAATGCAGAAGTGTTCCTACTTATGCGCCTCTGCAGCTCTGCCAACAATAATGATTTTATGTGTAAATGAATAAATCATGTTGGTCAAATACATGATTGTCAATACAGTTTTATCACTCTTTAACTATACTGCCTTATAATAAGTATTACTGCCTTCTCCTTCAGTTTAGTGCTTGTAGAAATTGGTCATTGAAGTCCTGATGGCGTCTGACATCAGTGGAGCATCGTTATCCTCTGAAGACCTCAAGCTGCAGTTTGCACCCTTCAGCAGCGCGTTGGAGGCAGGCTTCTGGCACCAGCTCACCCAGAAGAAGCTCAATGATTACAGACTGGACGAGAGCCCCAAGTGCATCAAAGGATACTATTATAATGGTGAGTGGTAATGTTACATCCTGGGACTTTACTAAGGAAAGACTGTTTATTCACTGAAACACTGAATAAACAGTTCATCATTGTTGTGTTTATCACACAACAATTGAAATGAAGTTTTTGATCTGTATTAAACCTGACAGGTGACCCTGTCGGCTTGCCCACTCGTCTGACTTTAGAGTTCAGCGCCTTTGATGTGTAAGTAAAACACTCTTGTTGTTGTTGTTGTTTGGTTTTTTTTAAATGGTCTGAGGTAGTTATTTTGTTGATATTGCATTTTTAATACATCAAATGGATTAATTTACAGTGGTATCATAACAGTGAATTCATTAAAACTTGCTATTTGGCTAACAAAAATGAAAAAGGACAAAATGAGGAAATACAATGTTAACGATACACAATTGAAATTTGTTTATTTTTGAGTTTTTATGTTTGTGAACCAGTTGTATCACGTCAGTTAGAATCCTCTAATATGGATGAGATGAAAAGCTAAGCAGAATGCCATTTTTGAAAGAAACCTGTAAGATGATTCATATGTATTTTATCACATCCTTATAGAGAACACATCGGACATGTGGAAGAAGGTTCTCTGATCAGTCACTACATGCAAACTCATTGTGTAAAAAAATACAAACAAACAGTGTACCTCATCTTACACACACCCTTCCCACAGTGAAACATTATAATAGCACCTTCATGTTGTGGGGGTGTCTTATTTAGGCACAGTTCATGAAGAGAGTCAGCATTGATTGTAAGAAAGGTGGAGGTAATTTTGAAAGGAAAGCTATTCCACATTCCAGCTGTACAATAAAACAGTGTTGATCAAAACTTGTTTATACCACTGGTGAGCATTTTAGGGAAAAAAAAGTTTTATTTCCTGGTAGAATAAAATCTCTATGTATTTCCCCTTTCTTAGTCTATATGGGCAAAATGATGCATATTTAAACTGAAGACCCCAACAATAGCAATAAAAACAGAATTTATCTCTTATATTCTACATTATTATTGCACAGATATTTTTATCAGGGAACCAAGCAGTGGCACTTGTATGGATGGAATATCTGGACTTAAAATTGTACCAAGTGTTACTTGTTATATAGAAACAGTCTTGACCTTGATGAAACAATGGCTTTTCTTGAAAATGAGACTCTCTTCTTGCAGCTCCCACGAGTCACCATCGAAATCCCAGGTCTTGTTGACACACTTGCTGCACTTTCTTTGTTAATTTGCATTGCTACAAGATTGTAAATGTATTTATTGGTTAGCTTAGAGCAGAAAGTATATCGTTTGAGGTCCAGAACTATTAGTCAGTTTACTTGTAGTTTAAAACTGGATTGAACAAGTGCCACATGTTCCACTCTGCAGATGCCGGTGCTTTTCCTCTCATTCCAAGTAGCTGTGTTTCACCTTCACCCCCTTATCAGCTAAAGGAAGCCTCTTGGCTGTCATGCTGGGTGATTCAAGTGTCTCCTGTGTAGTGGGACTCGACACACCTTCTACACTAGTCACATGTGGCCAAACAGACCCGCGTCCTTTGGGTTTTCAGCAAGCTACTCTTCAGCATGAGCATTTTGCACCAATAAAATGCTGTGGGGCGTTAGTAATTTATACTCTTTCAAAGTTATGAGGAGAATGACAAACAAAAAAAGCAAACAAAAGTCATTATTTAGTATAGCAGTTCAGAAAAAGGATTGAACTGTAATGCTGCCCATCCTCACCGAATCTGGGTTGTCACTTTAGGGAACAACACTCTCCTCCACTCGATTCACAACAGCACTTTGAGTGGGAAACTGGAGATGGAGAGAAGAATAGCATGCAGGTGCTGAAGGAAAATGAGTGTTCAAATAACACATGAGAAGGAAGGAACTAATCAGTTGCCTGAAACAAACCTCATTAAACACACACAGAGATGCACTGTCACTCTCTCAGCCAATGAGTTGGGCTCACCTGTAACTCGTCAAACCACAAATAGGGTCGAGAGAGGAAAGGTGAAAGATCCAAGAATACACACGAGGTTGAATGTGTTAACACATTACACTGATGGAATAATACTACACTATAAAGCAAGAGTGTGTTTATATTCAGTGCTCCATCAATGTATGCTTTTCATACAAGAAAAGGACAAAAATGGGTTTGTCTACCTTTTCTTAGTTCTTGAAACATTAAAACTGTGTTTGCTCAGATCATTTTAAAGCACTTAAAATATTTCAACATGAGCTATTGGTGTGCATACCTGTTTTCTACTCTTTAGAGCTTGTTCAGTTGTCATAGAGCTGGTTCATTTATCAATAATTGATTTATGACTGATTTGGAAACGCAATAAAATGGCTAAGATATCTTAGTGCACAGTATAGTCACTGTATTTCACTTTCTGCCTGATAAATTTAATTTACCTAATAATTACTTGGCCACTTGGTGGCACTCATAGAACAATAACATTTCTTTACCAGGTGTCAGCTGATCTGTGCTATAAAAAACAAAAAGAGGTCATGACAAAAGTAATCTACTCCTATCTGAAACAGCAGAACACTGTGAATTACTCACTCTTGATCCCCATACACATGCACCCTTCAAAATGGTAATGCATTAAAAGCAACACACTTATTTCAAAGGGGTGACATGACTTAATTTTCTCGCAGAGACCCCATAATGCATCAGCATAAAGTGAGAGTCTTGTATTGTTGACATGTTCTTTGCTTTCTAATCACTTGTTTTATTTCAACAATTTAATTCTTCTTGTTGTTAGTGATGGTCCGACTCCGGCTCGTTGTTGTCCAGCTCTTGGTATGCTGTATAACACCAACACACTCGATGCCTTTAAGGCTGTTGATAAAAAGGCTCTGCTGGAGAAAGAGGCCAAAGAGGTACAGGGTGTCCTTAAGGAATTTTCACAGACACAAATATGCTTTCAGATTCATTCATGTGGATTTAATGTCTGTGGAACACATGTTAGAGATGGTCACAAAGTTGAGCTGGGCAAAGAAAAAAAGAAGATTGA
The DNA here is from genome assembly GCF_001444195.1 of Xiphophorus couchianus. Classification (NCBI taxonomy): domain Eukaryota; kingdom Metazoa; phylum Chordata; class Actinopteri; order Cyprinodontiformes; family Poeciliidae; genus Xiphophorus; species Xiphophorus couchianus. The sequence goes on from NC_040247.1 coordinate 11,850,598, forward strand.
ACAATTGTTTCCTGTGTAGATATGGGAGGCCATACAGTCTGGAGCTGCACTGAAGAACCCTTCTGTCCTCTGCAGATTCATTCTACTGACCTTTGCAGTATGTGTTTTATAGATAACCATATAAATTTCTTATTTTCATATATCTGTGATTTTCTGTTTTTGTTTTTTGACATGGACATCTTTATAATTTTGATATCCCTCTGACATCTCTTTGCAGGACCTCAAGAAATACCATTTCTACTACTGGTTCTGTTTCCCAGCACTTTGCTTCCCAGAAGGATTAAAAATTATTCAGCCGCCTGTTATCCTAGAGGAAGTTTTCTCTCCAAAACAGGTTGGCCTTTTTAAATTATTATTCACTGAATAAAATATCTTACATTTTTTATTTTAAGTTATAATGTAGCGTAATTATTTCTCATTTTCTAAAAAGTAAACTTTTAGGCTAAATTTGTGTTCAAATGGGAAAAACATATTTCTGACAGTTCTAAATACTCTATTGTGAAATATATTTCAAGCATCTTCTTTGCAATGAGATAGAAAATGATACCACACCCAGTGCTGAGCATGTTTTACTTGCATTTGGGAAAACAATTTAAATGTTTCTCAGTAGTTAGGCTAACTACTATTAACAATAAAAGTCATAAAAAAGTATTTGTCAACATTCAAGATTTGAGATTGTATAAATGTGTTACTCTTTCAATATGATTTAAACTGTCAAAATTAAGCTTTTTATTTCTGTAGCTTATAGGTTTTAAAGCAGCAGTCATATTAGGTTTAGGAATTTGATGATTCAGTTACCTTCTACTTTCCAAGTCAGACCCCAAACTTTGGCAGATATAAGATTTTTTTTCTGACTTTGAACTTTGATTTTCTGTTTTTAAATCAAACCCACAGTTTTAAAACCTTTATTTCCACTATGTTTTGCCATTGGACAATTACATGGTTAATAATTAATATAAAAAATATTGCACAATATTAAAATGTGATGGTGATGTTACTGATGAAACTTATGATGATGATTCCACTTGTAGTTCTAATTGTAATCTGTGTTAGGTATGGACTTTTACTGCAATGTGTTACACACTGGATCTTACATTGTCATGCAAAATATTATCTTGTTTGGAATAAACAGTTTTAGGCAACAAGTTTTGCCTTCCAAAATAAAATTTTTCTGTATTAGTAATGCACACACCAATATGGTGAAGGCGATATATTTGAGGCTTAGTAGCCTTAGTAGCTTAGTAGGTATTTTAATGTTTGTGGCATGTATTAACTTCTAAACTCACAGAATATTATTTTGAATTTTTTGTAGCAGAGAAATAAGTTGCATATGAGCATGCTTCTGTATCTAACCAATCACAGATGACAGATGTCTTTTTTAAGGAAGGGAACATTTCCTAACTCTTGTTGGTAGTTATTAATGTTTTAGCTGATAAATAGCTTGAAAATATTGAATGTTTTAATATTTATTTGCATGAACATGTCTTAACAATTAAATGTGGTAGTGGTAGTTTAGGAAATCTGTTTTAATTGGGTCTTGGTGTTCTTGGCAAATTGCTGTCTTTTTAAATTTAAAAGTACATTTAGCCAGTAATCATGCTGTATTTTGTAAAAAGCCAGATGTATCTGTTGATAACGTAAACATTTAACTCTTGTGCTATAATTTCTCTGTCAGATCTCAGCCCTGCAGGAGGCCTATGATGGCCTCTGCATAAAGAGAGGGATCACTGCAGTTCCTTTTTTCCTGATGAAATATGCTGATGATGCTGTTCAGATGGCTCTACTTGAGGACTGGGAGGCATTTTTTACTGACACTAAGAAGGTATTTTTATAAAAACATTATATTATGCAAATCCATGAATGAATTGATTTCCGAAATGTTTTCTAAGGCAAATATATATCACTTATTTCTTCTTATTAGTATTGATTTAAAGAGTTTTAAGACATTTTGTGGGGTATTCATAGGGCCATCAAATGACATTTGAAGCTGTTTTCAAAAGGGACTGTTCTTGTTTTGTTTTTTTTCTCATTTTATTTCACAAAATCAGATACAGAGATGCACAGTCATCTGGGAAACGAATCACTTTTCTTTGATTTTTCCAGATAACTGTGGGCGTCTATGATCCATGTACTCTGTCACAACATCCGGGCTGGCCTCTGAGAAATCTCCTGGTCCTCTTGGCCAAGCAGTGGTAAACAAAACATTTGTGTTCGAGTCTGTGTTCATGCAGAGAAAAGATGAGGAAATCTTCTAAATGATGTGTGCTGAAACAGTCATTATGAAACAGTGAATTTCAAGAAGTATTAGTGTATGATGAAATGTTTGATGCGCATGACACGATATATCAATTAACTGTGATTCTTGACTTTCACTTTTATTTATAGCGCATCTGGATTGAAAAGCTAGTGCATACTATTCAGATTTAATGAAATAGTGCAGCACAGATTTCAAGCAGAGTTGTTGTAAAAAGTATTTTTGATAGAACATTTTAGGAAAATGTTTAGAGGATAAAATTCTTAACAATCCTTAGTGAAGTTGGTGCAGGTTGTTTAATTTGTGCCAAACATTTAGTACATGAGTTCTGGGTAGAACAGGATCAAATATTTACACAAAGATCAGGGAGGAGGTAATACGGGCATCCAGTGGAGTAACTATATCTTTTTATTTATTATATCACAATCAGAAACTTTGCTCCTATTACACAACTAACTGTAAGAAGGTCTGTCTGAACGTCTCAAAGTTTAAGTTGAAATTTTGAAGCAATAAGATGAATGAATTTACAATGTATAAGATAGACTTCAAAGAACTTCTGAAACATAAAAATTAAAGGCTGCATCTATCCACTGATGTGGACTGCAAGAAAATTAATTAACAGTTCCAAAGAGTCCATTTTGAAAACATAGCTTGGTAGTGACTCAGGTAGTTGAGTGGATTATTCACTTACAGCAGAGTGGGTAGTTTAAATCTCGACCTCTTGGGACTCATCTGTGTTACCTGAGACTGCATCTAATGGCGGGATGAAGCACTTTGTAGAGCCACACATAGATTAAAGGTGCTTTGAGGTGCTCTATATTAATTGAGCAACATTACTTTGTGGTTCATGACAACAGTGGGACTGATATTGAAAGCAGAATTAATCTTTCTCCCATTAATCTGTTTATAACATGTCAGTTTCTAAAAATAATAATGAATGTTTTGGACGGTGTTTTTTTCTGTGTAAATTACAAATCATATTTTATGCTATAGCTCCTAATTCTGGAGATTGCTTCTAAGCTTTATGTGCACATTTAACCAAATTTAAAAGTACATTTACAAAAAAAAAGTGTCAATTAAAGAAGATGTGCTTCGCCATATAAGCAATATATTATAGAGATTTTTCATTTTTTAAAACACAAACAGCTGACCACAGTTGAGGGCAAATTCTCGAAGCAATCTGCAGGTATGGCAGTGCTGTAAAAAATAGCTGTAACAAAGAGCAGTTGTTTATTGTCAAAGCACTTTGATTAGACCACTCAAAACCTTTATTTATTTCTAGCAGAAACCTGCTGGGCTGCTGACTTTACATGAGGTCATGCTGAATAATGTGAAATTGTAGAAATAATTGAACAAAATATTTTTCAAAATATTATAACTTTGCCCAAGTGCAAAGTTATTATGATTATTCTTTATTCTGAGAATACATTTGTTCAATATCAAATAATTTTTGCATCATATTTCAACAAACTACATTAATTATTTTTTTACATGAGACACTTTTAACTTATTCTTATTTACTAAATCTCTCTTAAAAGGACAAACCATTCCACTTTAACTTTTTGTGTTTTACTATATGCAGCTGTGCAACAGAAAATCACTCATTATCTTCAGATGTTACTGTGTTGAGGAGAACATCAGGCACAAAAATTTGCAAACAGTATGTGCAAAACATTTTTAAAGCATTGAGCATTTTGTATTTGGTTTCCCTCCTCTGTAGAATAAAAGCAGTATTTTAAATGCTGCCCTCCTCCAGTCACAGATGTCCTTCTGAAGGTGTTGGCACCAGTTTTGTGAGGCTGCTGAAATCTGTTTCACAGGTGGCCGAGATGAATTAGTTGTACCCGACTATCAGTAGTCACAGGTGGCTGACCTACAAAGGTCCCAGTAATGTTATAATGCTTGAACGTTTCTATTTCTGCTTAAGATGATTCATTTTCTGTTCTTCTGTCAATCATCCATGACATTGTAGAGAAACATTGAAATGCGAGTCATTTTTATAAACCTGGATCCAAAACTTAAAGTGATACCAGTGTTTGTATTAGAATGGAATATTTCAGGGAAGAAAAGGAGGATAAAGTGATATTCAGTTTGTCTGACCAAATCAGTTTAAACTCTGCTTTATTTATCTTTCTTAGAGCTTTTAAACACAAGTGGAAACGAGTCAATTCAAATCATAATTGCAGTTTACCAACTTGAATTATAACAAACTGGTAATGGCATAAAAATCCAAAAACGGCAACAAGTAAAACTGCTGATTTTAATACCTACTGTAAAGTTAATAGTTAATGAGCTGTGGATGCCCTAAGATCATGAAGACCATTTAGCAAATAAACATAATTTTGGTCATTCTTACTGACCTGAAATGAAGAAGTTTGGTCTTATTTCATCTTCAGTCAGTGGGGGAAAAATGTGTTTGTATTTTTTTATTCTGTGTATGTAAACTTCTGGGTTCAACGGAGATTTGCTTTTAGAGAGAACCTAAAGCACATCCCTGTATCAATTAATTTAAAAGCTTTCGGTGGTTGAAACTGTGGATATAATGACGGCAAAGAAAAAGAATATGAACTTACAAATGGGCAGATATATAGAGATAATGCTAATTTAAAAAATCATATTAATATATTTTTTTATATAAATAACTATATCGTATGAATCAATCATTTAGGTTACATGTAACTACTTTAAAATGTTGATGGGTTTTTCAGAAAACTATAAAACTTGTTTTTAAAATGGATGCAAATATGACATAAGAAGTACTACTTAAATTACATTTAAATGTGACATAAATATCCTGATCATTTAAAATGTAGATTGCACATATATATCTTGTGGTTAAGATCACTTACTGTAGCAGCACTTCAACCAAGAAACTACTCTAACATAATAATTTATTAAATAAAATGTAAAGTAAAAATAAATTTAAAAATGCCATCTTTATTTTGTCTTTAAAGTCTGTACTTTGAAGTATATGGATAATTCAAATAAAACATAACATTACATAACATTATCTTGTTTTAGACACTACATTGACGCTACTACATGAGCAGGTATCAAATCTTTCCTAATGAGAATTAATAATATTTAATCTAACACACTTACTGAGCCTTTTTCTATGTTCCAATGTCACATGAGAATATCTTTAACAAAACTGCAGATTTGTTCAGATCAGTAAAAGAAGATTCTCTGGAAACTTCTGAGATGTGATTTACTGTCAACATTTGCTTTTTTTTAATTGTTTGGTTTAGTTTTTTAGCATTAATCTTTTGTTTGAAAAAGTTTTTTTTATTGCTTAAAGCAGGAATTCCCATCGAGCTTAGCCTCATCATGTAAAAACCTAGTTGTAGTTTCCATGCAGTCAGAGGGAGTTATTATCTTATCAAAACATCCCTCTGCATTACTACACTGTCAGACAAAAACTGAGTATTTGATTAATTGTTAAGAAGTAGCCACGATGTCTCTAGTATTTGCCTGTTTGGTTTTTACTGAGCAATCCAAGAAATTTTGGACTACTTCATAAAAAGTAGTGCAGGGTCTGTGTTGGTTTTACACCAATAATGAGAGAGGCAATAAGGGTTAACTTTTATTTATCTCTTTAATGAATGAGTGATGTTCTTCTGTGTGTCAGGGGCTCTAAACTGGACCTGGTGGAAGTGCTGTGTTTCAGAGACCAAACTCTGCAGGGAAACCGCTCCATCCAGCACAGTGTCCTCTTCCAAGTCAAGCTACCTGAGCTTCCCAATAACTCAGGTAATGCTGATATCTTTGCCCACCTCTATTTGTCTTCTCACATGTCTTTACATCTTCACAAATGCACTTGTTTTTTTTTTAAGCATAACTCTGCCCATGCCAAGTGTGAATTTGTCTCTTTGCTGCTGATGCAGTCCGAGTTTTATTTCTCATTCCTCTGAGAGACTACTCATTTCAATCTAATCTCAAAAGTGTTTCTGTTATCCTTTTGTCTGCCGAATTAGGAGTGAAAACAATTTAAATGGTAATGGTGGCATTGAAAGAGGAGTTGCTCTGTGATCTGGAAAAGGTTTATGTTAAGTTTCAATGAGGCGTCTTTGTTTCTCTCACCTTTTTCCATTCGGCACATCACAGCTTTTAATTAAATCACTGTGAATGTGTTCAAGCAACCAAAATAAATGTAACTGTTCTGAGTACGTCTGCATATTTGGTGGCGTTTTGAAAAGCTAACCAATCCACCTTGTTCTGATTTTTTAAATATGCATGAGAATAGGCATTGCTGTCATATAGATCATAAAATAAAGAATAAAAAAGTCACATACATTGCTGTAATTATATTCAAGAAAGCTGATTGAAGATAAAGATTAAGTAATTTCACTGCTTCCCATTTCAATCAATCTATTTGCTTATTTTACACTACAGCACATAGTACCACAGCAACCACTGCAGTAAATAAGGAGTAATGTTGCACTAAGTATAATGAAGGGGACTGCAGATACCAACAAATTACCACATCGTTGCCTTTTAGTGTCCAACAGTTTAATAGAATAAGTCAGTCTTCAATGTTAAAAGTCCTAAGATGAATTTTAATGCAGAATTTTCATTGATTATGAAAATTGATTGCAATATTTGGCTAAATTTGTTTTAAAAATTTTTGCTTATTATTATCTTAGTGTGTCTTAAAAGTGTTGGATGGGAGAAAAATCCGAAGGGAGCAATGGGACCACGGATGGTCAACCTGAGTGAATGCATGGATCCTAAAAGGTAAAACCTTCGGAAAACTGGTACTGTCTATTGTACAAAAAGCTGAGAACAAACTTATCTTAATGCGTGTCTTTGTGACCCATTTAATTGTTGAAACATCTGAATTTTCCCACTGAAGAACAATAAAATATATTTCTATTCTATTCTGATCAAATCAAACTCACAGTCAGCTAAACATGGCTAATATTACAGGTGATTGTATCAAATTAAACACAAATTGTCCCTTTTAATAACTGCTGTTTCAAAGTCAATCTTCTTCCTGACAACCATTCTTCAGTACTATTATTATGACCCACTAAAAATGTGATTCATAGTCAGATTCCAGCTTCTGACATCGTTCCTCCGTAATCTTGGGGAAAGGCCTCCAGTTCATTAATATTCTTGAGTTAGGTGTATTACCATATATTCCCATAATAACGGACTTGATGAAACTCTTCACCAAGAGTCCCTGAGCCCACATATTATATTTCTAAACATATGCTTGTATGAATATTTTTTTCTCTGGGGTTGAAAAATTTTGGGTCCCTTGCAGTGACTGAAAGTAGGATATAGTGTTTAATGTGCATAAAATGTTTGCAATATTGATTCTGTTCAACTTTTCAAAGTGTTCTTCTATGATTGGTTTATTGCAAACACCTGAATGATTTTTAATTTTGCAAATAAAGCTAATTCACAGTGGGAAGTTGAATAATTTCAGGTGTAATCAGAAACTGAAGGCATTTGTTTTTTTCATTCTGCTTCCTGCAGACTTGCAGAGTCATCAGTGGACCTGAACCTTAAATTAATGAGATGGAGGCTGGTTCCTTCTTTGGACTTGGACAAAGTGGTCAACACAAAGTGTCTCCTTCTTGGTGCTGGGACTCTGGGCTGCAATGTTGCCAGGACCCTCATGGTAAGACGGAAGGATGAAAGATTGATCCATTATTTGGCAAAGATAAAATAATCCAAATGAACATACGTAGAGTACACACTCTACTTCTTTCTCTAACTCTAACACAAATAGAAACATGCTTATCAATACACTCCTTATTCCCCATTTATTTGGTAAAACAGACAGTGAACACAACCTTTTTGCATGGTCTCCTTTTACCAAGGACTAGTTTGAAATAATAATGCAACATTTTGTTGTAAGATACAAACAAGCATTGATGAAGGACTTGAGTGACGTCTATTTAATTTTCTATTTTTGTTTCTACCCGACCCCCATCTCGCATGCAGCTAATTCATTATTTGAACTGAGCACAATCTGAACAGAACATAATTAAGTTATTTATGCTACTAAATAATAGAATTATAATTGTATAAAAATTTATATAAAATCATTGAACACTGGAAGTGATTTGTCTCTTGCTGGTGATCCACATCTGATTTGTATTTAAAAAAAATTCAGAATAAAATCAAATGACAGATTACAGAACTTCCAAATTCAGATTATTTCATGTCAGAGGTTGAAAGTACACACGGCTATAAACAGCAACCTTTCTGTACTCCATCTGGCGTGCCTTGGTGATATTTGCTGAAAGTTTTGCTCTCTCTTGCTGAATGAACCAGACATTTCTCAACGTGTGATAGAAAGTTCCCTTTAAATAGCTTCCTCTTATGACTTCACTTTAAACACCTTGCTGTTTAACTATTGACTGTAGTTAACTCAGAGTCTTCTCATCTCTGTTGTCAACACAAACAGAGCTTGGTATGGTGCAAAAAAGTTAGCAAAATTCTATTTTAATGTGAGAATGTTCTGCACGTCTAACGTTCACTGAAGCCTGACAGAAAGTCCTGTTTTCTGATGTAGTTAAAGGATGAACTGTGTGTCTCTGTCCTTCTCTAGGGCTGGGGAGTCCGACACATCACCTTTGTTGACAACGCCAAGATCTCGTACTCCAATCCGGTTCGACAGCCACTTTATGAGTTCGAAGACTGCCTCGGAGGAGGGAAATCAAAAGCTATAGCAGCTGTTGACCGTCTTACAAAAATCTTTCCGGGTGTGGTGAGTCAAACAGTAAAGATTCATGTTTGGGTTATAACCTGCTATACAAGGTCAGCGTTTGTAAAATCTTTAAACAAATGGAAATATTTGTCATCTCGTAATTTTAGTAATTATGAGTCTTTTTTTAGGCTCGTTCTACAAAATACTCTGTTGCATAGAGCAAATTATTGGATAGTATAGTAATTTAAATTTCTCCCTTGTTGAATGATTATATCTAAAGTGTCCAAAATGAGGAGAAAATGAGAAGCTGTTTTATCTGCATATTAATGGACCGGTTTCATTACTTTAGTAATTAATGACTGGCTCCACTGAGGGAGATATTTTGGTTGGATTAGCAAATGAAAAGGCAGCCAATAACTCAAAGACTGGCTCAGATTGGGTGCGATAGAGCTCACTCATTATTAAGCCTCTTGGAATTGCGTGGACCATATGCATATTTATCATTTTTAATTATCTCTGTACACCTGTTTGTATTTTACAAGTTTGGTGATTGTAAATTGTGGTCCTTATGAAGCGGCTAATGCCCCATTGTCTGTTATTATGTAATATATATTATCTGGCCTCAAAAATATTCTTGTGTGTTCTTCTGACACGTGGCTGAAATAATTTAATGCATACAAGCCAAAAACACCACATGTAGGTCAATTATATAACAGCATTAACTGTGTTTTTTCTGATATTAGACACTGTCATTATTAAGCAAAACTTTGAAAATCTGTTTACATAAGAATGTTGTTATTCTCTTAATTTTGTGAATTCAGACTCAGTGTTTTGAGTAAAATCATCTTTGAGTTTTTAATCTTCCCAAATTTGAATGTCTCGTCATCCGTGTGCAGATTGTCTGAAATTACGCTAAACTCTGACCTACACCTCGTTTGTATTGCAGTCACGACTGTGCAATTGTTTCTCCCGGTAATGAGATACAGTGGTCTGAGATAATAATGTCACCTGTGATGCGCTTTGTAAAATGCACACGCAAGCAGGTGTTGCCCCATCATGTTTATTTCCAAGCCTCTGTCTCCGTCCTTTTTTAATTTTCTTTTTCTCTTCTTCTTCTGAGAAAAAGAATAGGAAGCACAAAATTCTGCTCGTTTTCAGGCACAGCAGCTGAATCCATGTGTTCCCTTATTATTAAGGGTTTCTTCTTTCCTTTTCTTTTTTTTTCATCGGGTTGTTTTTCTACAAATATGGAGCATCAGGTGCTGAAGGCACAGAACTCCAGTAATTGAAGTGAGAAAATCTGGATCAGAAAAGGTCTTGGTGTCGAAGGGAGCAGCAGGTTTTATATTTTGACCATGGTCAAAAAATGTCATAATAGCTGGTGGAATTGCCAATATTTTGTGGTTTGGTTGATTGAGAAATCTTGTAATATTGGGTCCTCATAAAGTCTTCGCTATAAGCGTTTTCCACACTGAAATTTAATTTTCTCTCTTGGCTGCAGGCTGGTGATATGTATTGGAGTTATTGGAATGTGATTACTATCTGTACAGTGTGAACTCACCACCCGACTGCTTAGCAACACTTACGTCAAAGTTAAATGTAAATGTAACACTTTGTTAGCAGCTCCCACTCTTGAAGTATGCTAAGAGAAGCTTGTGAAATCTACTGATTCAGTAAAAGCTGCTCCTCTTATTAAAATATCTCACCTTATCCTTGCCCTTTTCTGTTTTTCATTTGAAATTACTCTTGACATTTCCAATTCTTTCATGGTGACAAATCCAGACAAAGTAATTCAGTGTTCAGAATGAACAAGCAGTGACTTGGCTTTTCTCTGTGGGATTTTATTTCTAGTCAAAACTGTTGACTTGCACAATCTAACACTCAATGATGTGGCTTTTTTCTAAACATTTTGGAGAAATGTATGAGCAAGAAAAAATAGATAACAAGGCTTATTTAAATCAACATTTACATTCTCTGGAATAATAATTACCATTTCTATACCCATTGCAATATGATATTAAATTTTTTTTTAACGGTTTTGATTTTTTTTATCATAACTTTCAGAAGTGGCTAAAAGTCCTCAAAATAATAATCAGATTTTTATATTTTTATTTTATAATTTTGTTTGTAGGTTATGTCAGTGTTGAAATGTTTTAGGTGTTTATTTTAATAAATCACAAACCTAGAATAAACAATTAGAAGCATTGCTCTTGATTGCAGCAACACAGTGCTATCTTCATGTCTAAAATAACAACGATAAATATATGGAATATAATATGGTTAAAGAACAATAAGTGGTTTTATGAATATTTTTAGTATGACTTAGGTTTTTTCATACAATATTTCTTAATTTGGAAATATGTAGTCTGTTTGATAAACCATGTAATCAAAAGCAAAAACAGTTTCCTGTGTCCTGGGGGTTGTCGAAAATATAGCGTTATGCTCTATGTGTTGGAAAAAGAAAACATTTTCAATAATAAAAAAAGGAAAAAGTTGGGCTAAATTGACTAACCTTGTTTGACTTTTGATAGGAACTACTTTTAACTTTTTGTTTCAATCAAACTATAAAAAAGCCAAAGCCTCAGAAGACGTCTGAAAAACAGACTCAGGGAGAATTGCAATAAAAGGGTTCACTGGGGGCTGAAAGTACAGCAGTAGGTGGTACTATTGAAGCTTTAAGGAGTGCTCTAATTTGCCAAACTACTTGCACTGACTTTTTTCCACATGAAAAAATTAAATCTGAAAGGTAGCTGTTGAGTGAAGCACTTTTCCCCTCAGTTATTTTTGCCCATTATTCCTACAGTTCTTGGTTTTTCTTTTTACAAATGCAGTCAGATGTTTACATTCAGTCATATTTGGTGTCAATGTCATTTGGGCTTGTAGTTATTTTGTTGAGATGCTTTTTTTTCTCAGGTGGATTGATTATACAACATAAAACTACAGTGACAATGATAAAGAATTAAATACATGTTTGATGTAATTTATTGTGATTTTCTTTTAATCTACATGACCTGATTTTTAAACGATTTGCATGTTCAGGTGCAAACTTCTTAGCAAACATGATCTGCAAACAACACACAAACAGGATTACATCAGCAAAATAACAGGTGCAGTCTAGTGCCTTCATGAAAATCAGGAAGTTCAAAACTGGGAGGAGCACTTGCAAATGTATTAACTTACAACCCATAATGCAATTTATTAAGCTGGAACCACATTGTGAGTGCTGTTTTGGCGTTTATAACTAGCACGTTTGAAAAATGGGTGCAAAAATATCTGCAGCCACTGTGGCAAGAAGGAGGAATCACAGCAACAGAAGACATTGCTTGTGAAATATTTGGAGCATTTAAGAAATATGAAATAAAAATATTAAATTGAAAGATGAGATTATATAACCCAGCAATGCCAATTTTGTGCTGCAGGATTACCAAATAATCCCAGCGCAGTTGAAGATCTTTGGTTCAGATAAGAATCCTTTTCTTGGTTGACTTATTGTTGATCAGTTAAATTATAAATCTGGGTCCGCTGTGGATGGTGATACTGGTGTTCTAGTAATTTCCAGTTTATGAGAAACTTGAACCTCTGTGGTTCCTGGGTTGTACCTAAAGCCCTGATGGTGGCAGTTTGAGTCTCCTTCCTTATTCAACTTTTATGCTCCTGTAATTTGGAACATACTTCCAAAAAACAGCAAAAGTGCTGAAACAATGAGTTCCTCTTAATCAAGGCTAAAATCCATTTTCTTTGGGTTTTAGCATCAGGCTCAGTTAATATGAGCTTTACGTTTTATGGACTAAAACTTTAATTTTAGTCCATAGACTAACGTTTCTTTACTTTTCTTATTATTTCACTGCAATGCACCCCTTTTTAATTTTATTGTTTTATGTTTTCATCATTTAAAGCACTTGTTACTGAAATATGCCATAGAAATAAAACTTCCTACACTTGCCTTGCTTTGCCAAAGACATGACTATTGCATTTACATGTAGACATGCTATAAGGAGTCTTCACTTCAGCTTGGATGTCCAAACCTAACAAGGCCACTAATTATGATTTCACTGTTCATCTCCACTGACCACTCACTCTCTAATGTTGGCTATCACATACTTGTCCTCTGTTTATACATGCAGTCATTTCATCCAAGGCTTAATACGATTGTCTCCACTTTCATTTCCTCTTACAGAGCGCTGAGGGCTACAATATGAGCATCCCAATGCCTGGCCACCCAGTGAATTTCTCTCAGGCTACGCTTTCCCAGGCCCAGAAAGATGTGGTGCAGCTGGAGAAGCTCATTTCAGAACACGATGTGGTGTTTTTGCTCATGGACACAAGGGAGAGCCGCTGGCTGCCCACTGTTATAGCTGCCAGCAAGAGAAAGGTAAGAAAGGAACAGTGCAGCATGTGAAATGAACTCACACCAGTGGCTTCGGGTTGAAGCTCAGGAGCAATTAAAGCTCCATTTCATTTTACATACGAACAACGACTGACATAATAACACGCATTGTCAAAGTGTACACCTGCAGTGGAGTACACTGAGCAAATTATCATAATGCTTTCTGAGGCTTTTTGGCCACTTTTAACTCATTAGTGCGTATTGTACATTTGATGGGCGGCTCTCTTCCACCACTGTTGTCACAGGAAACAGCTGTTTACAGCACAAAGGTCTGACGAAGGGTTTTTCATTTTAGACACTACAGAAAGCTTTTTACTACAAGAATTTACACTGGCTTTTTGTCAGCAATGGCTCTTAAAATATAAAACACCACATGTTGTGAACATGTTGTGAAAATTACATCGTGTGAAAGCCTATGTGATTTACCTTGGATTGACAATAAACCTATTGTAAGCAAATTTGCGCTAAATGCAACATTGTACTTGCCTGGTTTGGTTGCAGCACTTCTATATTCACGTTATGCAGTAATTGATCAGGGTTTGTGACCATTACTTGCAGATAGATAGAGATCTTAGAAGAACAAAGGAAATTGTTGCTGCGACGGTCAATACTCTGCTTTTACTTACTTAACACTGAAGTGTGACTCATACTATTCCTTTTTCTTATTATTTATTATAATAAATCAGTTCTATTGAGCATAAAGTCAGGAACTTGTGTTACTCCTCCTATTTTGGTGCACAGTGAAGTGTTTACTTTGCTGATTAGTTTTTTTAATGGATGGCTCAGCTGAGCAGTCGCTGGGCCTTTTGTGAGATGAGGCTGCTTTTTTTATTCAGCTCTTGTTATTATAGGCAGTGCACATTATAAAGCATTGCTTTTGTTAACTAAGTTAACTAATATGCTCTTCTTCTGTAGAGTTGGTGTTTTAGATGACACTAAAAACCAGATCATTGTAGACAAATAAGAGAGCACAGACGCAGAAAGCATTCACAATGATAAATTCTTGAAGTTAATCATTAACAGACTGACAGTTGAAGTTAGAGAAGTAAACAAATGAGGTGAAGAAGAGTCCTAAGTCACTGATTCCATGCACACCACCATCCTTGTATTAATTTTGGTATTATTTGGAAGTAAGCAAAGTTTTAGAGTTGACAGAGCCGACTTTCTTAAACTTAGAGGCCACTATATCAACTATATCAGAGTTATTTTGGTTGCCTTCAATTTTTAATTTGTGTCGGTTTAAACTGAAACATTTGCAGATTGAAAATTACTGAATATAAACATTCATTTCAATGTCTTTTTACACAGTTGATCTGTTTTTTTCTTACTGCGTAGCTTCAGCCAAGACATTATGAACTATTATTACACAGGAGTGAAAACAGAAGGACATTTAAAATGCAAAGACTGCAGATTGATGGGCAGTCATAGTAAAAATAAAGGATGTCCTCTGTCAGCTGCATTGTTCTGATGAATAAAGGATCTGATTTTTGCCACGCACCACAGGTTGAAGCAGAAAATGGACATTTTTCCTACTATTAAATAAATATCTTAGAAACTGTATATACAAATGATACAAAGCCAAAGACCATGTCATGCATTGCTTTTCTAATGTTGATTCTGTTTGGCTGCCCTCATCACTCCTAAGAATCATCTGTTAGTGACCTATCAGGTCATCAAATGTTTTTTTTTATTATTATTATGCCTGTACAGAACTAGATTGTGCTTGTCTGTCCTCAGAAGTACAGTCATCTTCAAATCAAATGAGGCACTGAATTTTCACACAGGCCAGAAATTGGATAAGTCATCAATAGCAATGTTTTTTTTACCAACTTGGACAATATATAAGTCAAAGAATAAAAACACCACAACTAACCCTCTTTCAAATGCTTTCCTGACTTTTACAAGATTTTCAATAAATAAGAAAAAGCTTCTTTTAATCTATATTTTTAAATTCTAATATACAATATTTGTGTAAAATGTTCTTGTGTTTAATGAAAAAAAGACTTCTTAATAACCATGTCATCATCTTTCTCTCCTCAGCTCGTGGTGAATGCTGCTTTAGGCTTCGACACGTTCGTTGTAATGCGACACGGTCTAAAGAAACCTCCCGTCAGTCAAAGTGTTTCCGCGGCTACAGACTCCTCTACTTCCTGTTCCTCTGCTTCCTCATCATCTTCCACTCCGGCCGGAGCTGCGCCCAGTGTCCCAGGATCCTCTCTGTTCTCCAACATCCCAGGGCACAAGTTGGGCTGCTACTTCTGCAATGATGTTGTTGCTCCAGGAGATGTGAGAAAAGCTCTTAACATCCATACAACCACCTCATGAAACACACATTCTGCAGCAGTGCAAATGGAGTCTTGGAAAACTGGTCACACGTCTAGCACCTTTTCACATGTTGTCATGTGATAACCACAAACATCAATGTATTTAGTCAGGGTTCTATGCAATAGACCAACACAGCCAAAGTGGCATATAGGCCAAACAGTATTGCTAATATTGTTTGGCCTACATGCTTCATCCTGAACATGCAAACACCATCACACAGTACAGTATGTCGATCACAGCACCATGAACTGGTTGTGGTTTTCTTGGATCACCACCAGGAGAGGTGGTCAGGTTTTATAGGAAGATTACATAATTCCAGGGAAAATCCAGAGGAAAGCCTTTTAGAAGCTGCATAAACCTTAAAACTTGGATGGAGGTTCGTCTTCCAGCAGGACATTAACCCTAAACCAACAGCCAGAGCTCTGGTGAAATGATGTAGATCAAAGTGTATTCATGTGTTATAAATAACACAATTGCAGTCGTTCTGATAACTCCCTGTACTCCAGCAGCAACATACTTAGGAGAATTATTTATAATTATTTATTCTTACAACTCTCTATTATAAATCTGCTGGAGTTAGAAAAGACAGATTGAATATTTTTAAACCAAACTGATCCACTCCAATTTCAGTGCTGATTATTTTTTGCATTTTCTTATAAGAGTTTCTTTTTGTCCTTCTAATTGTCCCCACTTGCTTTAAAGAAAAATCACACATTTATTCCTGACGTTCTGACATAAAGTGGACCTAACTCAACCTATATACTTCAGAAAAATCTTACTTTTTCCATCACCCACATCCTGCTTTTGTCCTCTGACAGCCTTTGCTTTCACCCTTTTGTCTTTTTTTTACCCTCTCACATTACCTTTTCACGTGACTATTGTTTGAGCTGCGTTCATCAGT
The DNA here is from genome assembly GCF_001444195.1 of Xiphophorus couchianus. NCBI lineage: Eukaryota > Metazoa > Chordata > Actinopteri > Cyprinodontiformes > Poeciliidae > Xiphophorus > Xiphophorus couchianus. The sequence continues at coordinate 11,867,126 of NC_040247.1, forward strand.
TATGAAAGGCTAAAGCCATTTTCTAGAAACCTGCTTTATTCTTCTTTGGCTTCTACAAATATCGCCCCTCAGTCACAGATTATAGTAATATTATCATCAGAACTAGAGCCAACGGGCTGCTTTCACTGAAATTTACATGTAGAAGAGTTTCAGTTTTGGGGAATGAATAGGAAAAAAAATTAATAATGTATTGCTGATACAAGTCGCTTTTATTCTTCTGGCTGTTGTTACAAATATCTCATTACAGTGACACCAATCAGCCTTCATAAGGAAATGAAACAAGCCTCTGGACTCTAGCAAGTTTTCCTTTCCATCTATTGCTGATCCCCGGCGTTTATAGCACAATTACTACTTGATAAAGTGCAATTTTTGTAGACACTAATGGCTCATCTTTCCATCTATTGACTGGAGAGATGACCCTGCAGTCAATGAGAGGGACAAGCTGATAGTGCTGTTTATAAAAACATGGTTGCATCAATAAAAGCCTACTGAGATGGAAATGCAACTATGCTTGCCAGTGAGTCTCAACAGCTTGTGATCCTGAATTTGCCCTCAGTGCTTTCATACATAAGTGTCATGCAAAGGAGATTTTCTTCTACTCAAAAGCCATTTGGACTGGTGCTTTTATTCTTTACTTTCACTGAATGTGTCAGGCTTTATTTAAAATGATCAAGTTAGTGTTTTTGTTCTTTATGTTTTGTGAATAGTCGACCAGGGATCGGACCTTGGATCAGCAGTGCACCGTCAGCAGACCAGGCCTTGCCATGATTGCTGGAGCTTTGGCTGTGGAGCTGATGGTGTCCATCCTACAGCACAGTGAAGGGTACGTGTTCAAACATTATTCTGAGTGACTGGTCACTCTCGATTCTCTAATGGAAATATTTTTGTTAAAAAATACCCATAGCATCAGCCAGTGCACGAAACAACTGATCAGTCAATTCTAGAATTTAAATTATTGATTATCTCCATTTAATTAATTGTGCATATGACTTTATATGTGTTTTCTGAACTAATAAAACATATCAAATCATAATAGTGTTGGTTTATGGATAGAAAAAAATATGGTTAATGCAGTTGAAGCGCTTTACACTATGCCACATTCACCTACTTGCACTTTCTAATGTGCACGCGTTCATACACTGGTACACAGATTGGTATGTGACTTGGGATTAAGTCTTTTTCTCAGGGGCAGATCAACATGTGACAGGGAGAAACTAAACTCCAGCCCAAAATCGTCTGATTGCAAAATGCCAACTCTCTCCACTGAGCTACAGTCGCCCCATGGCAGTTCTCATTTTTAATGCTTTGATTAAACAAAAAAATTCTAAGAATTTGACTTGATGTTCGTGGTTAGAGAAATCAGTTTTGTGTGTTTCAGATTATTGTGCCCTGGTTTGCATAAATCAGAAATAAATCTGCTGTGGTTCAGATTTACACTTCAAAGAAGAATAAACATTGGCTAATAATCTTCATCAGGTTACTTTTTTTTTTGAGTTATTTGATTTTGTTTAAGGCTTTTGGTAAATATCTCTCAATTCTTTGTAAATCAAGTGTTCAATATGTTTATGTTTTTTATGGTTTTTGTCTTATATTAAAGTCTGACCTGCTGTTAACATATCTACAGTGATGTATATATGAAATAGTTTATGCTCCAGCTTTGTGATACAGAAAATCTACAGCATCCGAAGCTTCTCCTCAGTAAGCCATTAAACCTGCTTTGTAGTGCAGGTCCCTGATGTCCTGATATTCTGTCATCAAGCAGCCGATCACCCTCTAACCGAACTGTCCTTTGGGAAGCTCCCAGATGGCTACTCTTGTTTTTATTCATGAATCAAATCAGTAATTTCACTTGAGGGTTTGCATCCCCTGCGACAGACTGGCGACCTGTCCAGGGTGTACCCCGCCTCTCGCCCGGAACGTAGCTGGAGATGGGCACCAGCAACCCTCCCGACCCCATTAGGGACAAGGGTGAACAGAAAATGGTTGGTTGGTTGGTTGGTTTGCATCCCATTCCTCCCATTTGAGGGATTCATTTTTCTTCAAATAGTGCTCCATCTTGTCACTAAGCACCATAATACAGAGAAATAACAATCTGTACTTTTGCTTCTAATATCCTTTACATCTGAATGTGAAGTGAATGACTCACTTTTCAAGGAATTGTACAGATTACTGCCTTAATAAGCAGCCCTTAGCACCAGCAGTCATTTGAATTTGCAGTGAACATTGATCACGTTGTCTTATTGATGGAGGAGCGCTACAGCTGATGTTTTACGGTGCTGCAGGCATTTGTGTCACTACTGTTTTAGTTTTTTTCCCCCCTTTTGACACCAAGGTTCAGTGAACTCTTACGTTCTCTTTGTGATCTGTGGTCGCTTGATATTTTCTGCACCTAGTTCATGTTTTTTTCAAAATGTTGAAGGAGATGTTTTCCTGCCTATTGAGTGTGTAGTCATGTGGACCGGTGTGTCTCTGTAAAAGAATAGAGTTGTGCAAGTGTGTGTTTTTACTAAAGAGGTCTGAATCTACTAAATCTACTTCTTTTAAGTTGGCACTCAATGCATGTTCTTTTTGTTGCTTTTTAACCCGCTCATATTGTACTTTTATCCCCAGAAGTCCCCAATAGCGCATATTTATTTCTCAGTTCCGAGACGCACATAATTGGCACGTAGATATTCAAGCAGTTTGACAGACATTGACTTTGTAAAACCACTGTCAACTCAGTGTGAAATGTGAAATGTTGATAATTGTTGTTCACATGAAGAAAAGTTTTTTCAAACTGGTTAGGTTTACTCGTAGTCATGGAGCTCATACAAAAGCTCAAGTGTTCCTTCTGTCTGCATTTGAGATCTGAAAGCACAAATGAGCTCAGTGTCTTTTTGTATTCATGCCAAGTTTGAATTACATGTTTCTTTGTATTTGGCCAACATCTCAAAAGTGTAAAAAGCTACATTGGAAAAGCATGTTGGGCTGAACAAGGAACACCCATACAGTTAAAACCAGATGTTTACATACATTGACTGAAAAGGAACATAACCTTACTTTTAGAGTGTTTTTCTTGCATTTTTCAAAGTAAACATACAGTTTATATAGTACCGGTAGATTTTTCTTTTAGTCCACAAAATTCTCTTCTTTTATGATCCCTTCTATTTTGTAAAGTACACCAGTCCCTATCAAAGCAAAAAAAAAATCACAAAATGAGTTTGCCGTTCCATACTTCACAGCTCCTTCTCCGCGGGCGTATCTTGTTTCCTCCCCAATCAGCCTGGCCAGATATGTCTATATTTGGAGATACTGGGTGGTTTTTAGAACCCCCTTTAGGGTGGTACAAGTCAAACTCTGGGTATTGCTCACAAGTCATATGATTGTCAGCAGATAGCATTGTTGATTTACTTCAACAGCAACATCTTTATATCTGCAACTAGACCATAGGTGTTGGTTTTTATCAGTTGTGGTGGAAGAATGCATACATAGTCTACTGGACAGGCAAACCCACAATGAACAAATAGACTAAGAGATTTTAAAGAAACTGATTGCCCAACAGTACATGCATAAAATAAGATCACCAGAGCGTCGCCCGCTGCTCTTTGCACATTCACGACACTCAGACGCTTCCCCTCTTCCCCCACATTGTTCCTGCCTACGTTCACGCCAAACTTAAGTGAGGAACACAACGCCAATAGAAACACACCCATCTTGGCTAGAACCGGGCCGATATTAACCGATATTAACCGGCTAGAGACTTGACAATGGAGAAGGGACTCTTGAGATGATGTTCTTAGACTTGTAAGCTTCAAGCCCTTCAAGTTTACTTTCATCAGAATATAAGGACATGTCTCCAAAAATGTATCTCTTTTTACTGCAGTGCATTTTGAAATTGTAATCAAGCTTTCTTTCTATGTTGCTTTCTGAGTAAAAGCTTCTTCCTTGCTGAGTGGGCTTCCAGTGCAAGTTTTTTGTCACTTTGTAGAGTGACACTCTTTTAACACCATCTGACAGCATCTTGACAATCTGTTTTGCTTTTGTTCTGGATTTTGATTTGCACAACTTGAAATTGCACCTTAAGATCAACCAGTCTTGTGGAGGTTCACAGTTCTCCTCCTGAGTTCTCGCTGATTTATAATGTCACACAACGAAGCAGTGTGTTTGTGGTGTTGCCTGATACAGCCATGAGTGGGCCTCCATTTAACTAAAATTCTGTGAATTAACCAATCAAATACTTACAGAGTAATGGTGTCATCATCTGAGACTTACCAAATTTTAATAAAGTTAACTTAGTGTATATAAATTTCTGATTGATGTATTATACAGTGCACCCTACTTGCAGCTCGTAGCTCATCTTCATGGACAACTGACACATAGAGGTTTGCTTTGCCTTTTCAAAAGTTCAGTGTATTTAGAGGTTTGTAAATATGAAAACAAAAATGTTTGGTCACTGGATATGACTTTCTTTGTAAAAAATTTAAAAAAAAAACATAACCCTGAAAGTAGTTGTTTGAAATTTGTCTCAAAGATCTGTCACAAATATTACTATTTTTAATTTATTTCTTTGAAATCCCCTCACTTATTGTATTGCTTTACTTTTGGACTGTCATTAAAATATTTGAAGTTGAATTTGAATGGATTAAACTCACAATTTAGGCAATGGTTTTGTGAATTCAACAATGCATTCAGGATGCTTCTATATTTTTATAATTTTCTTTCACAGCCATTGGAGTTTCTGAGCTCAATGATTTTCTGTAATTCAGAGCTTTTTGTGTGTTTTTAAGTTTTATTTCAGGGAATGTTTAAGATTTATGAAAACACATAAACTTACTGAGGGTATTTTCTATTTTTAGGGGCTACGCAGTGGCCAGCAGCAGTGACGACAGAATGAACGAACCTCCCACGTCTCTTGGTCTTGTGCCTCATCAGGTTAGAGACACACAAACCCACGCACACTCATCCACTTTATTACGAGGACGAGAGAACTCTGCTTTGAACAGGATGGATACATGTATAAAATCCTTGATTAGACAGGATATAAAAGAGGAATAATATAATAAAATAATCTTTTATGTGTCCATGTGTGGGTAAATCCAGCAGCAAAGTGGCATGCAAATGGAAACCACAAAAATGCACAGAAATAATAATTCCCCCTTTCCTGTCAGCCTACTTTCATATAAGGGACACTAGAGCCCACAAAAGACCCCCTGGAGGGAAAACAAAAAAAACCCAATAGTGACACAAACTTTTGTTCTTGATTATAAAATCAATGAAGTTAGGCAATGTATTTCAAAGTCATATTAATCTGTATGTGACTTTGAAATACAGGTTCAAACAGCTGAATAAATGAATATGAAATAGGCACACCTGATATGTACGTATGTGTATAGATGTTGTTGAAGAAGCCAAAAATACTCAATAAAAAATTTAAACAGACTTCATTTCATAAATAATTTATATGTTTGAATTTTTGACCTGTATGAATGGCATACATATATCAGTATGTTTAAAATAAGAAGTAATTATCTTATGTTTTCAAATGAAAAAGCTTTAATCTCCACTGAATGAAGTGAGAGACTGAATGGTGGTGAAACATGCTCTGTTCAGTTGAAACAGCATTTTTCTCTTAATATAACATCTTAATTAAAGCAACATGTTTCAGTGTGGTACTCATTAGCACATTCACATTTGTCGGCCCTCATTATATTTTAACATCCTTCGTTCCTCACAATGGACACGACTTTATGTTGGGTCATTTCAATGGTTAGTTAAAATGTTATAAATAGAAAGATCAAACACAACTCAAGATCGTTAATGAGCTGACTCCTTGTGCCTCAAAGCCATAATGATTAAGACGTGGAAGCCCGTTTACTGACAGTGAAAGACATTTTACTATGATGTACAGCCTTCGGCACCTTATCTAAAGCTACTTAGGCTTCGCACTGCAGGGACCAGAACCTTTTTTCACTCTGCTCCCCAACTCTGAAACCTTCAGACATTCACAAAATTTACTCTCCCTACTTTCAAATCACAACTGAAAGCTCATCTGTTCCCATTAGGCTTTTTTTGTAAGCTCTTGCTTTGTTTCCTTTTTTTTCTATAAAATTGTTTTTCAGTATATTCATGAATAGATAGATTTTTTTGTGTTGTAACGTGTCCTTTTGTGTCCTGAAATGTGCAAAAAAAACAGAGCATTATTTTTATTAACATTACTTGATTTTTAATGAAAATCTCAAGTATCTATCAATGTGACCAATTAAAGTTAGATCATGGTTAAAAATTTACTAAATTCAAATGAGACTTGATAAAATATGCCATTTGCCATGCCTAGTATTCTTTCCAGAATAAATAAAATGTATTAGTTAACCAAATGTTGCATCCTGACTGTGATTCAGTATTTTATGTAACTGTACTGTAAAATGAGCCCAAACCATCACACCTTCACTGCCAAATTTGAAGACATGAGTCTTTGTGCTCATGTCTTCAAATTGTTTTCAAAAATGCCACAGAACTCATTTTGTCTTGTCTTATTTTATTTTTATTTTTATTTTTTTCAAATGTGCAATGTTATAAGTCTGAATGATACTGTTCTTTTAGGAGAGAAAAGCCTTTCCAATGGCAGTCTTGATATATTGGCAATAATTGAACGTCACCATTTACAATCACTAATATCTAAAGAGCATAAGTAAGGATTTAATATACATATATTATAATATAATATAATATATATATTAATTTTGGCCTAATCTCCAGAACTATTTTATTGCAGCCAGATTTGAGGGGTAAAGTCATGCAGCAGCACTTCATTTGTATTTAAATATGAACTTTGACTAGACTGCTCCAAAGCGTTCAATTTATGCTCTTTGAGCTATGTACAAATGAACTTCCTGCAAATCACTGTTCCACATCCATTGTGTTATTTTTAGCCCACAGTTGTATTTACCTTGAAATAGCGCCACCTATTTAACTAAAGCTCCTCCTTAGAGCTGCAGTCTCCAGCCAAGCTCATAGTAGAGAAAAGTTAACAAAATAACAAAATTATTTATTAATGATCTAATTTCTAATTCAAATAATTTTTTGCACCAATTTATCACAAAAATGTATATAATGTATAGAGCAAAAAAAAAAAAAAATTTACTAACTGTTGTGCACACTCCATTTGAATTGTCTCGTTTTTTGTTCTTTGATTGCTATAAATGTATATTTTTTTCAAAACTTATCAATTAATCACATTAAGAAAACTTTAATTTCAATAGAGACCAAAGTAATTATGATTTTGACATTTTCCCTGACTGGTTGTATTTGTTTGAAATTGGCTTTTCATACATCTGGCAAAGGCTCCTTGCGCTTTCTCTGCCAACTCAATTAAACGAGTCGATTTACAGCGCAGAAGGTATTGGTTTTAATTATTAATAATAAAAGTATTTAATCTCTTCTCATTTTTGTTATTTACATTTAATTTTGAAAGAGGATCTCTGATTGGAAGCTGCTATGCTTTGCAGTGTAAAAAAGATACCAATTAGGTGGAAAAAAGCTTATAGAAAATAGTACACTATAAAGATTGCTGCTACTTATCTTTCCAACAGCAGAGGGAGCTCTCTTCCTTGCTGTGAAACACAAAAAACACGTTCTCAAAGTTTTTATATCAAGTCTGTTTTCACTACATTACATTGTGTTTTATTTTAATTGTCAGAAAGGAGATTCCCAGATTCGAACATTTATTTTCTTGGCTTATCATCAAAAACTTAATTTTTCTCTCATTTATTCCAAGTGCCTTATTTAGTTAGATTGATTGGCTTTGTGTTTTTTTTTTTTCCCCTATTCTACAGATCCGAGGCTTTCTGTCCAGGTTTGACAACGTGCTGCCTGCCAGCCTGGCCTTCGACAAATGCACTGCCTGCTCACCCGTTGTAAGTGGCACTGTTGGTTCTTTTTTCTGTAGCTCAAATTGTAAGGTTGTTAAACGTGGCTTAATGTAGAAAAAAAAAAGAATTGTAGATGCAAAGATCCTGATATTTTTATCAGGTCACATTCTGTTACTATGGGACAACAATGTTTTGAAACACAAATTGCAGTCGTAGCAAAAATTGGAGGGGATTCCCAGCTCTCCCATTTCCACATTGTTAAGTCAGTGTAGCTGTGTTGAAATGTTGTTCCTTGAGGAATACTAAAGAGACGCACACAGAAAGCTGGTAAAACCATCTGGTAACAATCAGGCAGCAGTTGCTCACTGATGTCAGAAAGTGTCGTACGCTCCCAACACTGCTGTGTGTGTGTATGGGTGAGTGTGTAGGAGTGAATGTGTGTAGATGGGTTGTAGCAGACTACAGATAGTCTAAATCTGCCAAATAGGGGTGGGAAAATTTACTCTTTGTGCTTTTTACTGTTTTACCATTGGTCTGTGTGGTTAGGTGTAAAAACGTGTGAGAGTTTTGCAAGAGGAATGGACAATTTAGAGACGGGGACAATTTAGAAAAAAAGTCTGGAGAGAGTGATGGGTGGTGGTGGTGAGGTTGTTACAAGCAGAGGAAATGTAGTACTGAAAAAGGGTGTTGTGATGAGTAGAGGGCTGGTTTGCCTCTTTCTCTCCCCCAATTTCAATGCGCTCTTTGTGTCGATAAAGAGGTCATAAAGCCCCAGATCTATCACTTTCATGTGAAGACAGAGAGAAACTAAGAGATGGAGGGGGGCAGGGAGTTGGCTCGCTTCAGCTCCAAAACTTTTCTCCACCTACGCTTAGTGAAAAAAAAAAAAAAAAGGATGGCGTTCCAGCCTATCTTAAGGTGTCAGGTGTGTGACTGATGAGATTATTTGGTCTGCACGGAGCTACTCAGATGGTCTGATAGGTTTTGGGTAGAAACTATAGGCATAGAATAATGGACATAAGTAAGACAGGACAGATCTTTTGGTAAGGCGGGGATAAAGGTTTTTAAGTAAATATGTTTTAATCCCACCCACACATCTTCAGCCTCTCTGTTTTGCATTTGCTTATCTGCCTTTCACTCTTTTCTTTTCAGCCTACTCCAGTTTCACTTCTCCTTCTTCCCCTTTTCCTCGCTTCCTGCTCTTCCTCCCCCATATCTCTCCTCTCTTTTGTGTGCCCCTGTGTCCATATATCGGTGTGCTCCCTTTAATGGCGTTGGTGAGAGTGTGTGTGTTGGTCTTTGTCTTCACTCTGGATTTGTGTGTGTATTTCTGCTGCAGTCAGCTGTGTGCTGCCAGGTCACTATGGAAACAAAACAATTCAGCCTCTGTCTGGGCTGGAGCGGTTCCTGTAGAGTTGGGGCTTTTCATTCTGTTTGTGTGTGGGGGTGTGTATGTGTGTGTTTTCTAACTCTTGTGGGGCTGGAAGCCAATAAAACTACACGCCAAAGAGTAAATCTCAGCTGACGTGGCATTGTCTAAAACCATGCCAGACATCTCTTACTACTGGTATTTGGACACAACAAAATGTGCCACCACTATTAATGGGAAGCTTTATTCTGCACAATGATTTGCATTTTTCTTTGTAAAATTCCTACACTTGAACTATGACTTATAGTAAAAAAAAAAAAAGCCTTGAAAATACCAATGTAAGTTGAGCTCTATATTGAATCTTTGACTTTCCGATGCACCATCAAAGAAGTCGACTTCAGATCTCTACTAAAACCTTTAGACACGTTTGCTGAAAGTATTCAAAATACTTGTCCTACTTCCTGGTATAATTGAGAATGTGTCTCTCTTCTAAGAAAAATATTTTTAGGAAAAATGTTTTTCTTTTCTTCAACGCTAATATGATCACTCACTGTTCACATTTCAAAAGAAATATATTTTCAAAGAAGTTACGTGAATGATCCAGGATTCCTGAAACACTTGAAAGCTGAATAGGTGTTACAGCACTTTGTACCAATCTTATCGTTGAATAACGTGAATAAGAGAGTAGATGTTGTTGTTGAGCTCGTATATCTTATTTATGCAATAAAAGCAGCAAAAATGCTTTTTTAAATTGAAAATATTGCTTTTTGTGTCAATATTTGTTTTTTTGATTAAAATGTGATTAGTTGCAATTAATTAACTATAGACATTAGTTGCCATTTTTAATAATGGCAATTAACTTGATAGAAAATGTTAATTGAATACTACCACTAATTCAGATTTACATTATTAATATGAAGACACGAGTCACTTGGTCTTATTTGGCTATTAAGATTCAGGGTTGTACTTTTGATTATTATCAGTTATGACTCTTGGCTAAGGTTAAGTATTACCTTCCTTTATAAAATTATTCGAGAAACTTTCTTGTGCTTTTATAGTCAGCATTAATTATAATGCCTTATGTATTTGGATAGACCATTAAGTTCTTAATTATTTGCGGCTACTGAAGAGTACTAACACCATTCCTTTAACAAGAACAGGACAAATGAGATCATAAATCAACTCAAACTTGGCAGCTTCCTGTCTATGACAAAGCAGATGATTCCCGACATAAAAACATGCTGGAACATGAATAATCTAGCACAGCAGAAAATTCAATATCTTCCATTCAAATTATATTTTGTGTTTGTCTGGCATGCGGGTGTACAGATGTGATAGCCGTGCAGTGTTGGAACGTATACTTCACCATGTGGAGTTCACCCCACCTACCGGGCAGTTGCATGGAAGAAAATAAGAAATATGATGATCAAACACTGAGTTCTGGCTAATAATCTTTAATGCATCTACAAAGTACTGTCATTGTTATAGATATTTACTTACTTTTATGACTTGTTGCAGATACTCTACGAGCTGCTTGTAATACTATCACTCTTCTTGTGAATCCACCATATATATCATATATATACCATATATATATTGTGCTGTTTTGTGTAGAAACAACCCCTTGGGAATAAATTCACAAACCACCCGTTGCAGATGTATCAAATTTGTTGGTCCTTCTGAGTCCCTAACTTTGTGCTTAACTGTTTTTGCCCGAAGATGTTAAATCCCTTTTTATTGTGCATTCTTTCACATAGATATTAAAGGTAATGTTTAAGGGCAGAATGACTTGATCGCTAAATCATCAAAGGAAATCTGTGTGCTTATCTGTGGCTTCATCAGCGACATTTTAATAAAGTTGGTTTCTGCTGTTGAAGTCTCAAATAGCAGGGTCCATCTGTGGAAGTGGAGAATCAAAGAAATGGAAGATGGAGGAAAGAAAAGAGAGGTTGAAAAGGTGAATGAGGGGAACATCACTGTGTATTGTGAGTGGTGTGTCTGGCTCTGGGACCAGACGCCAGGTTGAGTCTGCAAAACACACACGTGCACGCACACATAAAGGCAGTTCTGAGCACAGTGTGCAGATGTCTCAAACAGTGGTAACTCTACACCTGCAGAGGAGGCTCCGTAGGCGTCTATGAAAGGCTTGTCCAGTCTTAGGAAGGTAGTCGAAAGGGCAGAGGATGCGTGCGTGTGTGTGTGCGTGTCTGGATGTGTGTATACTGAAGCAGTGGTGTGGGAATTTGAAGTCGGTCCTGATGAAACATCAAGGTAAACACAGTGCAATGACTTCAAAGGTATCACAGAGGGGGAAGAAAGGTTCATTTTACACTTCATCTTGTTTAAAACTGAATTGCTCAATACTAAATAATTTTCACATTTATTAAACTTATTCTGCTGTCTTAATTCAAACCATAAATGATTATCATTTAAAATATTGTCAGGCCAACTTGTGAATTTTGTGCCAGGTTAAAGTAGTTTTTCGCGATAGGGGGAAAACCCATAATTGCAATATTATTGTTAATTGTTACAGTAATTATATTAGTTGAAAATAACACACATTTTCATCACTCATGTCCCCAAATCTCCAACAAGTTTAGCATCTTGGTCAAAATAAACAAAGTCAAGTATGTGCATACCAGGCAGTGAAAGCAAATCCATGTGGTGAAATATACCAGCAGCATGCAGAGTTTGAATGCATGATACTTGAAATATAACATACTTCCAAATACAGCATCACATATTGATATCCCAATGTTGTTTGTGATTCAATATATTGTGCATCTCTAGTTTAAAGTATTCTTTATTGTAGCCTCTTTTTTATAATGTCCAGTGAAATTATTTATCTTTGTTTTGTTGTTTCAACTTTGACATTACTATATAAATCAGGATTGTAAGAGACTGACATTACATTGATCACTGAAGCAAATCAAAGTGTAATCCCTCACTAGTATGAGTTAACTTCAAACCGACTTTAAAAGTTTTCTTCTTTGTTCTGATGTTTTCTTTTGCTTTCATGCAGGTCCTGGACCATTATGAGAGGGAAGGTTTCAGCTTTCTGTCCAAGGTTTTTAATTCTTCCCACTCATTTCTGGAAGACCTCACAGGACTGACTCTGCTGCACCAGGAAACTCAGGCTGCAGAGGTAAATCACAAACCCACACACCATAAAAACTGGTTCCACTCATCTTAGGAAGAATTTAACTGATTCTTTTTAATCATTTATAATTTTAAGAGTCCACAATGGTGTTACAACAGGATGACAAATTGTTACAATGGTAAATATTTTTCTGCATGACCAAAAAACTCAAATAATGCTCATCCATCCATGTGCACACCTTGTTTCTAAATACTATTATGTTAGCTGTTCACATCACATTTATTATATATTATATTATATAATAAATGTGATGTGATTATATATCCAGCCCATAGTATGTTCTTACTATGAACAAGAAAGAAACACTCTGATGGCACCAGTTGTAGTAAGCCAAGCCTTTTACAGTGCATGTTGTGCCAACATATATAGGGTATAATTACTAAATGAAGTTTTCACTATTACTGATTTTAGTATTTTTTGTGTCAAGATAGTATGCCTTCATTATGTCTTGGGTTTTCTACAATCAGATTATCTAAAATGCTCTGAAAAGAGCTCATCGATCGTTCTTTCTGTCGTAAATGGGTAGTATACACGTACACTGCTAGCTTAATCACTGGGTGCTTTAATTGCAGAACCAAAGTCTTCATTAATCAATATGGTTATGATTCAGGATGGTGTGTGATCATCCAGATGCTGCTTCATGTGACAACGCTTATTTTGAACTGCAAGGCTGGGTTGCTAAGTCAAATTTTGTCTGTTTTCCCGACAAGTCCAGTATTGTGAGGGTAATATAATAGAATCTCTGTATGCCTGTCCAGAGTGATTTACACAAACATTCATGACAAAGAGGCTGCTGAGTCTGGACGAAAAACCTTATCCATCAGATCTGAGGCAGTTTTTTCCAGTTTGGTTGTGATCTATAAACATGAAAATCAAGTGAATGCTGAGGCCGTACAAACAAAATGCAGTTCAGATGAAATACAACAACCAATGATTTGCATATTAGCTAAATAACTTATATACTACATTTCTGGAAGTAGTGGATCTCCCCTCCTTACCAATGAATTCAGTCGTCCCAATCAATAAATTCTTACACATGTGTAAGACTTAATCAAATTGAATATTAGAAATATTGGTGAAAAAAGGGGACACTCATAGGAACTTGAACTTCATATTCAGTAGCTACAGACCTCCAATTTGTTGTGACTTTTAGATTAGCTCATGAACATTGAGCTTTATGGAACGGGTCTGCACTTTTAAAAGCTGCAACGAACCTCTCATTACCCAGTGCAATGCAAAGTGTTGATGAGTTCATTTAGAGCCTTTTGAATCTAGAGCACTGGAAACTTTTTCTGGAGTGACAAATCCGGTCTCCCTTTCTTGTAAAAAAAAAATAGGACAAATCTGTTTGGCAGTTGTCCCTTACCTGACTAGATTGTGTTAAATATAAAGTTTGTTGCAGATGGGTTGAAAATGTGAGGATGTTTTTCAAGAGTTAGGTCAATTTGTTTGCTCCAATGAAAGGAAGTCTTAAAATGCTCCACCAATCCTGATCTCAACCCGATAGAGCACCTTGTAGATGCGTTAAAGCAAGGATTCTTCTCTGACATTAGTGTCTGATATCGTAGACATGCTTCTGGAACCATAGTCAGAAATTCAAATTAGTAGAACATGTAGAGTCTTCTTAAGAACTGGAGATGTTGTAGCTGCAAACAGTGAGCTGACAGGACACAGGAAGTGGATGTCGCTCCAGTTTATATGTGTGGGAAGTTGAATGAGCAAACACTTTTATCAATATTTATGTATTAAGGCGCCCAGAAAAATTTCAAATTCTAAATTCTTAAAAAAGTTAAACAAGCATTTATCCTCTTATGTAATCTCACTTTGATTTTGTAAAAAGTACAGCGTGTATGAAAAAAATCTCACTACTTATAGGTGTCTTCCTTTGAAGGTACAGTTGGAGAGACAGACCACAACATTCCTGCCTTATCTCTTAGAAGTTATAAAGTTTGTCTTATTGTATTTCTTCAAAAACAAACCACTAATCTTCTCATTAAACTTCTCTTGTGGTCTTATTAAAAATCCTTCTAGCTGACTTTTATAGACCACTCTGTCTTAGTTCAGAGAGGTTATAATCGTGCGCTGACAAGATGAAGAAATTCATGTTAGTGAGGTGCTAACACTTGCACTGTCTTGCACGTGTTTACCACTGCTATATAAACAAGTAGATGGCAGCATACAGTCTAGAGTTGGAGGAAAAAATATGCTCTCCCTGTCTAGAAAACTGCAAATCAGAATCAAAATTTTATCTTTTGACAATTAATGCTTTGTTATGATATCAATTAAAAGACAAAAGTATAAGTTAGAAATGCTTACTTTTTACTTTTGGAGTCTGAATCTGAGGAGTCTGAATAACAAAACATTTCCAAACCAAAGATAGTTTGGAAATGTGAATCAGTGAATAGTGAATCAGCACTGACAATAAAAAATACTTTGGTTTTTTTTGTATTTGTCCTGTTGTAGCTTTGACCTAAATGATTTCACAGGACTTGTTTGGACAGATGCACCTAAGGGAACAAATGTTTTTGACCTTATGATTGTTTCTCTACCTCAAAGAATATAATTTTCCGTATTATTTGTCGGACTTAATATTTTACAGAAGACTGACTTTTTTTATTCGAAAGCTGAGGAACCTTTTTCCTCTGCCTTCTACTCTTTGACTTTTCTACCATTGAGCTCAACTTTGATTCTTGTGGAACAACAAGAGGGATACATTTCCGGCAAACATCCAGAATAGTCTGTGGTGGAATATGGGTGGTTTTCCTCAAGACTCCCCTCTGACAGCAGACAGAGGGAGCCGAGGGAGAGGCGGAAAACGAGCGTGGGTGGTGGGAGCTGGGTCTTATCCAGCCACAGTGTGGGAATTTCCCATGTAGTTTCTCTACAACTCTGATTTATTAAACATAAATGGTGGATGAGGTGGGAAAGAACCAAGAAAATTGACTGAGATTAGAAGACAACTAAAAAGAGGGTGATTAGAAGAGGAGAAAACAGAAAAAGAATGATATGAGGGAAGTTAAGTATAAGGGACTTATTATTTACACTCCGTCTCCACTTCATTCCCTATCATTTTGTATATCTCTTGTTTCTTCCTTCTCTCCCCACCCCTTCTCTCTCTGACGAAGCGTGTTGAAGAGTATGGCGTCAAACCCTTTCTCTTCAATCAGAACATAGAGGGATTGTTTTGATTGCTCAGCCCACTAGCGCCAGCAGTCTTTGCGCCTGTTTCCTCTACACTGATTACTTTTTCTACAAACTACTTCTCTTGGATAACATTCTCTAGTGAGTCTTTCTGCGTAGTTGCAGCAAAGGACACTAGTTTTTATTTTTCACTGAAATGAAAACGTTTCTTGATTTGAAAAAGATGCAAGACAAAGATTTTTGCCTCTGTTTTTTCCTTGACCTATATTTTCAAGTTTCCTGTTGTGAAACAATAATTGAAAGTGAAACTTATTACCCATTGTTCTATATCTGTATGTTGGACATTATACCCCACTCATTTTTTTGTTCTTTCCTGTATCATCAAACTGCATTTAGCACAGTGAAAGAGAGTCTGTGTGTGCTTTTGCACACTCTAACTTGTGTGTGTCGCTCTAAACTATAATTTACGTCATCAGATGTCTCCACTATGTACTTAAGGTCTATTTTGGGTGAGTTTGTAACATGAGAACCACTTTTTACGCGGTCACCGTGGGGTTTTGAGGCAGTTCAAGTTTGGTGAAATTTTAGACTGACTGAAAGCTGTGCGTATGTTGGTGTGCATGAGCGTGCATGTGTGCATGCTCATAAGTCACGCACAAACCCCTATGAATGGCTCCTTTGTGTAAGCAGTCCTGCTAGGATTTCAAACTGTGGTATGAGCACGGCCGGGTGGAAAATCTACTATGAGTCTGGCAAAGCAGTTGCATGTATTTCAAACATTTGTATGCAGCATATTGCATCTTAACCCTCAAGAGACCTGAGTATCCAGCCACAAAAATCTAATATCTGTGACCTGAAACTGCACTGTAAAAATCTAAGTAACATAAAGAATGGACCTTGATTTTTTTTTTTTTTTTTTTTTAGGTGAGGAAAGAACTCGTTATGGAAAAATGTTGACTTTACCAACTTCATTCCCTGCTCCATCTTTGGAAAAATAATTATAGAAAAAAATAATGGCTTTTTATGTTGGATTAGATTATTTAGAGCATTGGTTCTGAACTGTTTAAAAAATATTCAGTCATTTATTCCAGCCTTAATCAAAAGGATGTCATACCAACCAGACTAATCAGTCACAACTATTTTTCACGACCTCTGTTGCAATTTTAGTGGAAAATGCATAAAATGAA
The DNA here is from genome assembly GCF_001444195.1 of Xiphophorus couchianus. Lineage (NCBI taxonomy): Eukaryota > Metazoa > Chordata > Actinopteri > Cyprinodontiformes > Poeciliidae > Xiphophorus > Xiphophorus couchianus. The sequence goes on from NC_040247.1 coordinate 11,883,830, forward strand.
AAACTGCAAATTCTGAGAATTATTGTTTATAACTCACATTATCTAGTTTTATTTGAAAATCCTTTCATGGAAACTGCAACCAACATTGCACTATAGAAAAGAAAATCTCTTTCTTAGTAGTGATTTTGTTTTTTTTTTGTTGTTTTTTTTTCCTTTTTCCAAAGAGTGAATTTCAAAAGCATTCAGGTTTACAACATAATTATTTCTCCTGACTACCTATCTGAATCCAGTTGCTAGAACATATTGTGCTTTGAAAATACTTAATAAGCACCATGTTCTGCCTTGATGTAACACCAAAAGAAACCCTGAATTTGCAGGAAAAATGTGAAATTTCAGAATAGTTTTTGCTCCAGATAAGACGTCTGTTTCAAGGATTGATTTTCTGCTTGATATGTGGTTTGTCTTTAGCTAAACCAGAGCTGGGAAGCTGCAATCACAGAGATAGTTGTAACTCGAATGGTGAGAGGAGTTTTATTACTCGAGTGGCAAACAAGGGATACTCGCTCATCCCAGTGTACCACCAGAACTGAGTGAGACTTACTTCTATGAAAAATTTAGCATAGACTCACATGATAGCTCCACCACCCAACTCCCTTCGTTGCTTGGCAACATAACTATTTCCATGCTGAAATATTCAGTCAACATCCCTTTGTCAGGAAGACAGTATCTCAAATTGCCTACATTGTACCTAGCATGTTCAATTAGCATATGACAAACTTTGCACGTCGTATAATTATTTTGGCACTGTGAGCCTTTAATGAACTTCATTGAACAGTAATTTGACAGGAAAAAGGGAATCAAACCCAGAACAACCACATTGAGGACCATAGTCTGTGCTCGTGGTGCGCCTGTTCTATGAGCCACGCAGCACCCAACTTTGCTTTTCTTCTTCTCTGTCTGATAGTTGCAGGACAGTATAACCGCTTCCTGTAAGGAGCGTTAATAAATAAGAGTCCATTGATTGAGCCAGAAGCCCATGACACAGTAATTGGGAAAAATTATTTTAAATTACGTCCTTCATTGTTGAGTCAAGAAAACGTCAATTTCACAACTTTTTGGGCTTCTTAAATCTCTGAAGGTTTTAAACTGGACCAGTGACTCTTAAGCTAGGTTTAGGTACCATAGGTGTAGAATTTTTAAGTGCTATTGAGATGATCTATGTTTGTCTATGTACAAACAAAACCAGTGTATTAAACTTTTTCACTGATCCCAACAAGGTATTTGTTTTGCTTTTAATCTTACATAATGTCATAAAAAACTGGGGAAGAAATCAATAAATTTGAGTCTGGAAAACTATGAAAGTTAGAAATGATGTCTTTACTTTGGATCAGTACTAACTTAACTTGATGAGGTCAGATATGTAAAAATTGGAAATAGAACAGAAACAAATTATTATTAATTTGAATTTGCATCATAATAGGTAATTTTGTGTAAATATGCCCTTTAATCTTACTATAAATGTACCAAACAGAGTACATGTTGTCTTGCATGTGCTAGTCGTGTCCATCCAGAATAACAACTTTGTGTCACTTCTCACTTTGCTCTGTTTTTGGGACTGGTGACATCTTTTTTTCTCAGTTTTCTATTTTGAGGTTGTAAAACTTCAAAGGTAATTGTCTGACTATTTTTAACTTTTGCATTGGTTACAGTTTATAATTGACATTGTGGTAGACATGTACACTCACTGCAAGATGACTTAAGATTAAATTATGGCTCTCTTTTGGTTTGGGTTTGAATAGCTTTCCACTTGTAGTTATACAAAGAAAATGAATGTTACTGTGTCAAAGCATTGCAACTTGTGGTATTTTATCAAAAACAAAGACAAAAGCTGATAAAAACCAATGCCTCTCTTATGAATTATTGATTTTTAACACTTTAGTGCAATGTAAGTAGAAATCATTCATTTTATGTTCTTTATTTTTAAATTCTCAGATTAAGATTTTTTGATTATCTTGAAATATGATTTCACCTGATAAATGTAATTGATAATACTCTTTTCATACCCCCTTCCTTTTCCACTGCAACAATTACTGTGAAAAGATATTGCCTGGATAGAAATATATTGCTTGGAGGGACGCACTTACTCTGAGGTTACTCTGAACCTTCATGGGGGGTTCTTTGAAGGGGAATGAAGCACTTAGAACAATATTCTCAGTAATATATTTCAGTCATCCTAGTTTAAATTCAACCACAGCTCATATTTTCCATTAATTTTAGCTGTAATAAATTGTGGATTTCTACTTTAAGCCAATGGGGAGTCAGTGGGAGGAGCTAAAGCAACATGTTTGCGTTTTAAACATTTTATATTAGAACGTTTTAACAGATCTATGTTCTGAGGGACAAATAAAAACGACCAGTACTCCTCAGGAAGGTTTGTTGTCAACAGGTTTTAAGTTTGAAACAAGAAGGTATGCTGTTGGTTGGTGTGTTTTATGTGTGCAGTGCTCTTTAGGGATAAATCTGTCCTAAATTATTAAACACCTGTTATTATTTTGTGATTCCTTGGATTGTGGAGGAATTAGATTTTTCTCTCTCTCTCTCTCTCTCTCTCTACGGTATAACCACAATTAACAAAAATAAGATGTCATAACCTCAGATCAGTAGGTTCTTCTATTCAAGCTAGTATGTATAAACATGTTACAGTTACTTTTAGCACAAATTTTAGGCCTACTTTACGCTATTTATAAAAGAAAGTTGTTGTTAAAAAGTCATTAGTTACAGATTTATTGCTGAAAACACAGTTGAAACAAACAACAAAAAAACTTGGGGGAGATTAAAACTTAACAAAGTTTATTTTTGGGTGCTAAAGTTCAGAGTAGTTAGGATCAGGGTAGTAAAATGGAATCACGTCTAATATAGGGTATTTTAAATAAAAATATTACTGCACCCTAAAAAATTACCTTTCTTTAATTCCAGCTAACTCCAACACGACCAGTAGTTGATGATGTATTGATGCACCATATAGAAAAGATGGTTAAATCTCATTTAACTATGAGATCACTGATGAAATACTCCCCTGTTTTGTGATTAGGGTTAAACATTTTGTGTCGATGCTCAGGTTTAGTGTTGGTTTCTTTTATATATACAGCTTTAAATAATGTCTTAAAGGTTTCTGTTTCACATTGTTGGTGATTAATGTATATCATTAACCACTGTTCTAATATTGTCCATTTTGATGTTTGTTTTTATTTTCTTTACATGTTTAGGGGAGACTTTTCAGTCAACATGACTACTTTATAATTCTCTGGCATCAGGGTTAAATGTCCCTCCAACAATAACCCAAAAACACAAACAAAGATGCTGATTGCTTTTATAAGCAGTGCCTTAATCGTAGTGAAGATTTCTATTACCTCTGCTGGAATTAATTGGCTCTTCTAGGTTTCACCAGAATCCGCAGGATTGTTGTGTTGCTTGAGTAATACAAAAACACAAAGGCGTAACCTGAATTTGTTTAAATAACACTGACATGTTAGTGTTGAAATTGTTGTGAAATCATCTGTCCCCTGACACCAGTATAGGAGAAGTCTGATATGTAAAGTACTCCATTGAGAATAAGGCTCTGATATGAGGACCTTTGGTTCAGTGGATTAAAAGTTAAATGTTCAGGGGTTATACATTTGTTTATTAGTAGATCGAATAAGCCTGAACTAAACTTAACCTCTGAATCTTTCTGAAAAAAATCTGTTTGGCTAAATGTCAGTATGTAGACAGTAAATATAAGTTAAAAATAGACACCTGTGTGCGTGTTGATCTTTTTCAAAACAGTCTGTAAGCCATCAGATGCCACTAATCATAACTTGAGTCACATTAATCCCATGTAGGAGCAGAGGTCAGCTAACCGCCCCCACTCATCCTGACCCGCTCTCTGCTTCTCTACGTAAAACTGCACTGACAATAAAGATGATTTAGTTATGCTGGCCCATCACACAGCCACTTGGCAGTCACACAACTGTGAGCGTGGTCACAGTGAAGCCTCTCACTAGTCACACGATTTTTTTTTTTCTCATTCCCGCTTTTGCTCTCGCCCACACACACATTCACTTGGCGAGCGTCACTGGGCCCCATGTCTCTCAGAGCTTTATCCAAACACATCTACAGTTGCTACATGCTACAATTATTACCAGATGGACTTTGGGAGGAAAATTATATTACGGCTGCTTTTTCATTAGTGCGCTGCACACCCTCCTGTGGGACAAATGAGACGAAGATGGCAAGACAAGGAGAAACATTTTTCATTTCCAATTGAATGCAATCAACTGTCCTTGAACAGTTTATTTTGATTTCCGTTTATTGCTTTTGACGTTCCTTGAAATTATTATGTGACTGTGTGTGTGTGTCTTTAAAAAGTCCTGTTTATTTCTTTTCTGTTCTTGCATGTTCCTGATAGCTGCCCCTAATTTCCACAAACAATCAAAATGAGTCTTACAGGAAGCTACAAATCTATTGCCTTTTTCTCAGACAGCCTGAAATCATTTTTATTTATTAGCAGCATTCTGTGGACAATTTTAAATCCTGAGATTTTTTAATCTCAGCACAGTCAGACTTTGAATGATTCATTAAAGAGTTTAACAAACAAAAATCTAACTCCTTTACACCACACCACTCTTTTTATGTCACCATCTATCCTTCTTCACTATATTAAGCTGTGCAGTAAAATAATCAATAAATTCACTCCCAGTGCATTGCAGGAGCCATCAGCATGCACTCATCCACTTTAAAGTGTTGAAGCACTTCAATTTAATTTTCTGACTTTCATTTTCACTCCAGAGGTTGGAAAATGCTTTAGTATTAATTCATTATTAGTTGACTTCACAACAAAAGCCATCTCAAACCACTCAAGAGAAACAGAGCCATTTTATTTTATTTAATTGCGTACATCCAGTTCAGTCTAGTGAATTAGCAAAATGCTACTGAATAAAAGCCTGTGTTTTAGCAGTTCTTCAAAACACACTCGTATAAGTACATGCTTAGTCATGTTCTGAGGGAAGAAACCCTCTTCATTAGGTTACTGATTTCACTACCTTCATCAGTTAAACATTTGAATGCATTTTGAGGCTCTCACATGGGTTTTAGATCATCAGCTTCTGTTTTTTTGAGAAAGTCAAGGTGTTGTTTCTGTTTGAGCTGTAAGGGTTCTTCTGACCTCATGATTTCAAAAGACATTGACTGCTGCCATGGCTGTTTGTTTAGATTAAAGAGCAGGAAATAACCATTAGTCTCATCTTGGGCTATTTTTATTTAATATTTTATATAAAAATGTTTTATCAAAAACAAAAAAAGAAAATGAAAAAAAAGCATCTGTTTGAGTCATAACCTATTAATATTCAATTATTAATATATAGCTGCATTGCCTAGTTCATATTTCACTACAAAAAGCTTTTTGTGAGTTACAGAGAAAGATTATGATGAAATAAATGATAATCACTCCTTTCTACATTTTTACAGTCTTCATGCAGGATTAGATTTTTTTTTTTTTTTTTTTTTTTACCATCAATACGTAAGTTCACATACATGTGCTGATCTGTCAGTGTCATTGAATAGCACACGTGTATTTATGTCTCATAAGTATCTCAGCTATGCTTTCTTGACATATATTGCACAGCTAATTATAAAGAAATATGTAAGGATGCATGTCAGCTATGTACATACATGTAGCGTCTTAGATCCTTTTTTTCTTTACACACTTCCTCTCCCACCCCCACATACTCACACACACACTAATACTATAGATAGCCTATTTCTCCCCAGTTCTTCACAAGCTAAATTGAGTGACTTTGATTCAGTAGCTTGACTTTCAACCTCAATACTTAGCATTACCTTGCATGGTGTTGTTCTTTACTTGTGTTCTGAATCTGCAATATTTATTTCTAGAGCTTATCAATATAATATGTATATATAATGCATATTTTTTGTGTGGTTTATAGAAAAATTGTTATCTTATTTAAATTTTAATTAGCTGTCCCTTTCTGTTTCTCTTTTCAACTGTTCTATGAAACATTTCTTTAATATTTTTCTAGCAACTGCTTATTGGTAAAAAAAAGGCAAATTTATTCTTTTAACTCATTTCAATAACAAGGCAATTCCAATTGCTGTTTTGCAACTAGCTGTTAGCTTGAGGCTTTTTGGTTAAGGTCAAAGTGGGGGTTGACAAACATGCTGTAGATCTCAAAAGTTCACACACCGTGTGGCTGCTTTTAAGATTGGAGGTCATCATGGGGGCTAGAGGCAAAGTCAGGTGAGAAGGGTGCTGAGCAGGGAGCATTAATTGTTCTAATGTGTCAATAAGAGCTCAAATATGTTCATTATTGATAGAAGGATCATTATTCACTATCACTTGTTACAGAATGATACCAAAGTAAACTTACTGTGAGCAAAGACGGCAGACAGCTTTTTAAAATCGCCTTTTGCTCCCGGATTAATTTAGCTCCTGTTATGTGTTTCATCTTGTGTCAAACGTACCGGGACACCGATTGCTTCAGGGTGTCATGCTCAGCAGTACACTGTGTTCTGGGCTTTGTTCATCTCAGACCAGCGCAGCTCTACTCTGCCATTGAGCAAAACATGCACTATAATGCATTTTAAAGTGGTGCCCAGTACCCATCCTTGAGGCTGAAAAGTCAAATCCTTCCCGATCTTCAGGTTTGCAACAGAATTCTGGTGGTTTTGAGTCAGAACCGACTTGCGTTTGGAACTGTTTATAACTTCAATAACCCCAGTTTACAATGAAGACAAGTAACCACATAGTCTGTGACTAACTTGCTTGGCGAGTCAGGGGTGTAACAAAGGTGGGCAGAGTTCTGCGCCCTGCGATGTATTCCTCTTTTTACAAACACATGGTAACTTAGACAGACCTTGAAGTGTTTTATGAAAGAGGCTTATAGATTTAGCTCAGGGATGAAAATGAGCAAATGTCCATAAAATCCTGCTACTACAGGTGAATATTATTTCTAGTTAGATTCTCTGTTATTGATGGCAGATGAGAATACAAAATGACTTAATGTTGAAATTCACTGAGTGTGCTTTAACAAAGTATTAGTTTATTGGTGTGCACATTTATAGCACCAGGTTATCATAGCTTTCTGTTATTTGCTTTTAAACTGAATCATATAGTAAATATGTCACATTAAGGGTGGAATAGGTTTGAAGTAGAGATTAGAACTATGAGTAGGAGATTATTATCTCCTCCCCTTATTATCTGAGGGGAGCTCAAAGTAGAGGGACGGCCTCTCAGAGCTCCTCGTACATAGACAAGATTATATATATATACTGTATATACATGTATATACAAATGTATATATGTATATACACTACCTTCTGAAAAGACAGATGGAAAGCAATCTTGGTTTAAAACCTCTACTTTGCTTCATCAAGGTTTGCAGAACTCTTGAGTTCATTTTCAGATATTTTTATTTAAAAAAAACACACAAGCAAATTATTAGGTAGCCCAGGCCTTTGCATCAACACATGCATATAAATTACTGCATCTGCAAGAGTGAATATTCTTGTCCAAGTTTGTTTATTAAAGGTTCAAACAGACCAGTTGGGTCATTCCTCATTTTGTCTCACTGTAGCTGAGGTAATATGACTCTTAGAGCTAACATAGCTGCTCACTGTTTCCCTTATTACAGGATGCTACCTCCAACAAAATTCCAGTCGAATCTATATATAACTAAGACGCAGACAGTACATGTTAAAATAACATCATGCCTGTGATTCATCTTTCCTGTTTTGTAAAACATGTTAAAATGTAATCTGTTGACTTCTTGCTCTGCTAATGTGTTTTAATGGCTTTGCTGGTGATACAGAGATGATAAAGATGAGGGTAGTTTAGAAAATTACTGAAGATAAGAACTAAACTGCATTAAGTGCTCTATCTCTATACTTCTTTAGTGTTAATAATACATTTGCACATGGGGCTGAAGATGGATAAGAGGTCTACTGTAGGTGAGGAAAAGAGATGACGTATGGGACCCAGGACAGCTGTCCTATATCTTGAGCCCAAAGGAGTTCATCCAGAATTACCGATCATCAATCATGGAAGAGTTATTTTCGCAGGTCATAAACGGGACCTTTTTTCCCTCACTACATGGGAAAACTTACAGCGCTCCTGTTCCTATACATGGCTCCTCGTCACCGGCGTCAGTCAGTCCAGAGTGATGCCTCCTTCCAGCCTGGCAGCTGGCAGCATGCTCGGACTGACAGACGATTAGGTTGCAACAGACTGAGTAGTAGTCGAGTCATCCCTGTTTAGCTCAACTCTTCTTCCTGTCGGTTTGCTTTTAACAACTATTTCTGAACCTGTGATGGCATGGCTCCTTTAGATTTGACTTTCACTTCCTACACAACCTAAATCACATCCACTTAAAATGCATCAGAAACATCAACAGTACACTAGTCAGGGAGTCTGTGTCTATATCTAGCATTGACACTTGTAATTATAAATTGATATTTCCTCAAAAAGAATTTTGACTGATTCTCATTTAACTTCCACACCATGACTGTCCGCGTTTTTTATTACAGAAAGTTTTTGCAAAAATCTGAGTTTGTCTTTCTTCTATGCATTATTAAAGTGTAGTGTCCTTCTTTATAACTAGGCTACAGCAACAGGTGAGGAAGGGGTAATGTTGCAATTTGTTTTGTCATTTAATTAAAAGCACCTGAAACATTTAATGATATGAGAGAACAGTTTTGTGTTTTTAAATCCATAAAAACACATATGAGCTAGCTCATATGTAGCCCCAATAAGTTTGTGTAGAAAATATGGTATAAAAAGTCAAACAAATTCATACCATCATACTATGACATCCATCCATCCATCCATCCATCCATCTTCTTCCGCTTATCCGAGGTCGGGTCACGGGGGTAGCAGCTTCAGAAGGGAGGCCCAGACTTCCCTCTCCCCGGCCACTTCTTCCAGCTCTTCCGGGGGAATCCCGAGGCGTTCCCAGGCCAGCCGAGAGACATAGTCTCTCCAGCGTGTCCTGGGTCTTCCCCGGGGCCTCCTCCCGGTGGGACGTGCCCGGAACACCTCACCAGGGAGGCGTCCAGGAGGCATCCTGACCAGATGCCCGAGCCACCTCAACTGGCTCCTCTCGATGTGGAGGAGCAGCGGCTCTACTCTGAGTCCCTCCCGGATGACTGAGCTTCTCACCCTATCTCTAAGGGAGAGCCCAGCCACCCTACGGAGAAAACCCATTTCGGCCGCTTGTATCCGCGATCTCGTTCTTTCGGTCATGACCCAAAGCTCATGACCATAGATGAGGGTGGGAACGTAGATCGACCGGTAAATCGAGAGCTTCGCTTTTTGGCTCAGCTCTCTCTTCACCACGACGGACCGGTACAGCGCCCGCTTGACAGCAGACGCTGCGCCAATCCGCCTGTCGATCTCCCGCTCCCTTCTTCCCCCATTCGTGAACAAGATCCCGAAATACTTAAACTCCTCCACTTGGGGCAGGACACCCCCCCTGACCCGGAGAAGGCACTCTACCCTTTTCCGGCTCAAGACCATGGCCTCGGATTTGGAGGCACTGATCCCCATCCCGGCCGCTTCACACTCGGCTGCGAACCGCTCCAGCAAGAGCTGCAGATCACGATCTGATGAAGCCAAAAGGACCACATCGTCTGCGAAAAGCAGAGATGAGATCCTAAGGCCACCAAATCGGATCCCCTCAACACCTTGGCTGCGCCTAGAAATTCTGTCCATGAAAGTGATGAACAGAATCGGTGACAAAGGGCAGCCCTGGCGGAGTCCAACTCTCACCGGAAATGAGCCCGACTTACTGCCGGCAATGCGGACCAGACTCTGACACCGGTCATACAGGGACCTGACAGCCCGTATCAAAGGGCCCGGTACCCCATACTCCCGGAGAACCCCCCACAGGGCTCCCCGAGGGACACGGTCGAACGCCTTCTCCAAGTCCACAAAACACATGTAGACTGGTTGGGCGAACTCCCATGCACCCTCCAGGACCCTGCCGAGGGTGTAGAGCTGGTCCAATGTTCCACGACCAGGACGAAAGCCACACTGCTCTTCCTGAATCCGAGGTTCGACTATCCGACGGACCCTCCTCTCCAGGACCCCTGAATAGACCTTGCCAGGGAGGCTTAAGAGTGTGACCCCTCTATAATTGGAGCACACCCTCCGGTCCCCCTTTTTGAACAGGGGGACCACCACCCCAGTCTGCCATTCCAGGGGAACTGCCCCCGATGTCCATGCGATATTGCAGAGTCGCGTCAACCAACACAACCCTACAACATCCAGAGCCTTAAGGAACTCCGGGCGGATCTCATCCACCCCCGGGGCCTTGCCACCGAGGAGCTTTTTAACCACCTCGGCGACCTCGCCCCCAGAGATTGGAGAGCCCAACCCAGAGTCCCCAGGCTCCGCTTCCTCAGTGGAAGGCATGTTGGTGGGATTGAGGAGGTCTTCGAAGTACTCTGCCCACCGACCCACAATGTCCCGAGTAGAGGTCAGCAGCACACCATCCCCACTATAAACAGTGTTGGTGCTGCACCGCTTCCCCCCCCTGAGACGCCGGATGGTGGACCAGAATCGCCTCGAAGCCGTGCGGAAGTCTTTCTCCATGGCCTCTCCAAACTCCTCCCACGCCCGAGTTTTTGCCTCAGCAACCACCCGAGCCGCATGCCGCTTCGCCCGCCGGTACCCATCAGCTGCTTATCGGGCCAAAAAGGCCCGATAGGACTCCTTCTTCAGCCTGACGGCATCCCTCACCGAAGGTGTCCACCAACGGGTTCGAGGGTTGCCGCCGCGACAGGCACCGACAACCTTGCGGCCACAGCTCCTATCGGCCGCCTCGACAATGGAGGCACGGAACACGGTCCACTCAGACTCCATGTCCCCCACCTCCCCCGGGACGTGTTCGAAGTTTTGCCGGAGATGGGAGTTAAAGCTCCGTCTCACAGGGGATTCCGCCAGACGTTCCCAGCAGACCCTCACAACACGTTTGGGCCTGCCAGGTCTGACCGGCTTTCGCCCCCACCACCGGAGCCAACTCACCACCAGGTAGTGGTCAGTGGACAGCTCCGCACCTCTCTTCACCCGAGTGTCCAAGACATACGGCCGCAGATCCGATGAAACGATGACAAAGTCGATCATCGAACTGCGGCCTAGGGTGTCCTGGTGCCAAGTGCACATATGGACACCCTTATGCTTGAACATGGTGTTCGTTATGGACAATCCATGGCGAGCACAGAAGTCCAGCAACAGAACACCGCTCGAGTTCAGGTCGGGCGGGCCGTTCCTCCCAACCATGCCCCTCCAGGTCTCACTGTCGTTGCCCACGTGAGCGTTGAAGTCCCCCAGCAGAACAAGGGAGTCCCCAGGAGGAGCACTCTCCAGTACTCCCTCTAAGGACTCCAAAAAGGGTGGGTAATCTGAACTGTCGTTCGGCCCGTAAGCACAAACGACAGTCAGAACCCGTCCCCCCACCCGTAGGCGGAGGGATGCTACCCTCTCGTTCACCGGGGTAAACCCCAACGTACAGGCGCCGAGATGGGGAGCAACAAGTATGCCCACTCCTGCCCGACGTCTCTCTCCCTGGGCAACTCCAGAGTGGAAGTATGTCCAGCCCCTCTCAAGGAGACTGGTTCCAGAACCAGAGCCATGCGTCGAGGTGAGACCAACTATTTCTAGCCGGAACCTCTTGACCTCACGCACTAGCTCGGCTCCTTCCCCACCACAGAGGTGACATTCCACGTCCCAAGAGCCAGGTTCTGCAACCGAGGGTCGGACCGCCAGGGTCCCCTCCCTTGGCCGCCACCCATCACACAGTGCACCCGACCCCTTTGGCCCCTCCCACGGGTGGTGGGCCCATGGGAGGGGGGGCCCATGTTTCCTCTTCGGGCTGAGCCCGGCCGGGCTCCATGGGTAAAAGCCCGGCCACCAGACGCTTGCCATCGTGCCCCCCCTCCAGGCCTGGCTCCAGAGTGGGGCCCCGGTGACCCGCGTCCGGGCGAGGGAACGCCAAGTCCAATGTTTTTACTCATCATTGGGGTCTTCGGGCTGCACTTTGTCTGGTCCCTCACCTAGGACCTGTCTGCCTTGGGTGACCCTACCAGGGGCATGAAGCCCCAGACAGCATAGCTCCTAGGATCATTGGGGCACTAGGGTACCCCTCCACCACGATAAGGTGGCAGCCCATGGAGGAGCATACTATGACATTATTTGAAAAATGTTACTCACCTTTAATAAGATGTGCTACTGCTTTTGCACTAATGTAATTTGGGGCATATTCTTTTTTGCACAGTTGTTCAAGGGGAACAGGTATGATGCTATGTCAAGTTTTCTTTTAGCTTTAAAACAATTTATAATGTTATTCTGGGTTTTTTTTTAAATACCTGGAGTGCTGCTTTGATTCTTTCATTCACGTTTACTTGAATATCCCGTGGCAACCATTCGGGAGTGCCTTGACGACCGTTCATATAAAGCACCAACTATTTCTCCAAGACTCTGCCTGGAGCTGCAGTCCCCAGTTGAAATCCTGCCTCACAGAGCAACATATCCCCCAACCCCCTCCACACACACACACACACACACACGCCCACACATAGGTGAGGTTCAATTATTCATAAAACTAAGCATAAACCTTACTATGAATGTTTCATCAGAGCAAACATTTTATTAACCTAAACCATGTCATTTCTGAGGCAAATGAGGCAAAAAAAATTTTCGTCAAGATGGCGCCGGCGCAGCTGGCTGCCTGCAGACGCAGCTCCCGTCGTGTGTGTTTGTCTGTGTATATTTGCTGTAACCGATTAAGTATCCATGCTTGAAGAACCCATGGATCATCAGTTGGGCTTTCTACAATGGCTGGATGTGGTTCTGTCGATGTTCTCCGTGTTCTTCTGCTACTTTTTATACTCTTGGTTGCGAAGAACCTCGCCGAGCGGAGTAGCGGCATTGTTTGCTCGCGTGAACGGCTGATTGCGCTGTGTGGGCCTCTGCTGCTGCCTGGAGACGGGCCTGTGGTCCCGGAGGAGTTACGGAGGAGACGACGGGGCTGCGGGTCTGGAGTTAAACGGAGGTAGAAGAGGAGACGGCGCAGGCCAATGGTACCGGCGATCATTATGGGGAACATGAGGTCTTTGGGAAATAGGACAGACGAACTCACGGCGCTGGTTAGGACCCAAAAGGAGTACTGGGAGTGCAGTATCTCTGCTTCACGGAAACCTGGCTGCACTCGCTTATTCTGGAATACAGCGTGGAGGTCCCTAGATTTTCCTTGGTGCGCGGGACAGGGACTATTCCAAGAGTCGGAAGAAGAGGGGCGGCGGGATTGCACTTTATGAGTGAGAGGTGGTGTAATCCCGGTCATGTTAACGTGAAGGAACAGATTTGTAGCCCGGACATTGAACTTCTGGCTGTGGGAATGCGGCCGTGTTATTTACCGAGGGAGTTTACGTCCGCCATTTTGATCGCTGTTTACATTCCCCCATCAGCTGATGCAGCGGTGGCCTGTGACGTCATCAGCTCTGCCACAGCCAAACTCCAGACTCAACACCCGGACGTTGTTATTGTGTCTTGTCCCTTGTCTTGTCTTGTCTCTATGCTGTAACTGCGAAGTAATTTCCCTGCTGGGATGAATAAAGTACTATTCTATTCTATTCTATTCTAAATACAATAGCCTTAAACTAGGTACATTCACCAGACAGTTTCATAGAATTGAACGTTTCCACCTGGATCCCCTCTGTTTATGGCTGCGGAGGTTATAAATCACTCCAGTGAAACCTCAGGAAGTAAATGTTATCAGTGTGTGTCATGCACATTGTGTGCAGAAATACTAATGTTTGATAGTCCTCTGCAGATTACCATTTCTCTGTGTATTAAAGACCGCTATCTGAGCAGATGTGTGATAAAATTTGTTGAAGAAATTGAGACAGCAGCCTGAAAAAGTGACACCAAAGGACAGCTTCTAGGATTAAAATTCTGCTTACCTTCATAAATCTGTAATTATGTTTCTGTAAAGCGGTCTGACTTACTTTATTACCTTAAAAAACTATTTTCCTGAATCCTGAGTGCAGGACTGTTTGTTCCTGGTTTGGCAGGCTCTGCAAAACCATCCAGCTGCATGAAAGACTGAGATAAGAGCTAGCTGACCTTGTGTGTGCGTGTGAGTGTGTGTGTGAGTTTGGGCCTGCGTGTACATGTCTGAATCCAGTATAGGCTGATTATGGCTTGCCTTGCTGGTCAGAAGTAAGCTGCCTATGGGCACTGGCTTAAAAGGAAAACACACTCTCTCTCTTTTTCACCCACACAGACACACATGCATGTATATCTAAGCATTAACAGAGGGCTTTTCTTATCTCTCACTAGACTCTGCTCTGGCCAGCACATGTTGGTTATTGATATCATCAAGCCTTTGATTCAGCTTAGAAGTCAGCCAGTAGTGGATTTTTATGCTTGTTATTTATATCAATATTTCCAGGTATTAATAAGCTCCACAGTTCAAATCTCAAATGTGGCTATGAGTCGAATTAAAGAAGAATTCCATCCATCCATCCATTTTCTGTTCACCCTTGTCCCTAATGGGGTCGGGAGGGTTGCTGGTGCCTATCTCCAGCTACGTTCCAGGCGGGAGGCGGGGTACACCCTGGACAGGTCGCCAGTCTGTCGCATTAAAGAAGAATTGAAAAGGATAAACATAAAAAGTCAAAGTGAGATAGAAAAAAATCTTGTGTCCAGTAGTTTCTATACATTGCAACAAGAGAAACAAAGTTAAACAAATAATCTCTGAGCCAGTTGTACAATCTGTGGGATGAAAAAGTACCACCTGTGTTATCTGCAATGGCTTTACGCAGAATACAGGGTGAAAAATAATAATATACATTTACTGGCCGCAGCTCCTCAGCTAATGGTGACTTCCAGGAAAAAGACACAGCTAAACCTAAACTCTGGGCCAGATGTAATTTCTGTGAAGACATTAAACAGACACAACGTAAAGTTTATGGCAACAATAACTGCAGACAATGCACAAATGGAGAACAGTTGGGAAAAAGTAGCTTTGTACCACAGGTGTTGACATATATCATACTCTGACTTAAAAGAAAAATGCCGAAGGTATACTTAACGTTTTAAGTCCACTGTTTAGCTACCCAAATGGATTTTGTTTTTCAATTGACTTGTCAGACAAAGCATTATTTCATTTAAAAAATATTATGATATAAACAATATCCACTGTTAAATACAAATACTTTATAAATGATTTTAAAAAATGCACCAAAATGTGACTTTAAAGCTGACATACGAATTGAACTATGATTTCTGTGTGTACCATCAGCCCACGCCTAGCTTGGATCACTGCTCAGGAATATATGTTTGAAGCCCATTCAGCCTTGTGGTTACCAGTATGGTCTACATGTGGTGCAATGGCTTGTGACTGGATGATTTATTTCCCCTCTGAACATTAATTACTAGTGCAGGCTTCTCCGATAAATCTGTAAACAGGCTTTGACTGCCTGGTTTGTTTATTATCAGATGAAAAGGTTTCTTCCTCTGCTGGTGTACGGAGCAATTTGCTTTCTGTTCTGTAACCTCCATGTGCATGTTTGTGATTTGCAGCTTCTTTTAAACCTTCTGTTTTACATGGCAGATTCTTTAAAAAAAAAATGCAAGTACTAAAACAACTGTTTGAATTTGATCTCTTTTATTCCTTTCGTCACTCATGTTAAAACATGCAAAGCTATCTTTGAATGCAAGTGCAAATGTATGTGTGCGTGTGTTTTCTGTGTGTTTGTGCCCCTGGGGGCCCCACTGGTGTTTAATAGTTGCTCTGACCACATGTCTGTTGGCGTAGTCTCATAGTTATAATTAAAGGAAGGGCAGGTCTGAACTGGCTGCACAGAGACACACGCTGCCTCTGAAGTTGATCTGTTATTGCCATTTGGTTAGTTGCTGCTCCTAACAGTTCATTAGCTGGAGTTTGTAGTGGTTGTGAACAGAAGCACACAGTGATCGCTCACAAAAAGAAACAAAATAAAGAATTTGTTGAATTTTTGCAGAAATGCTTTGTCGTTGCTTAGATACATGAAAAAGACATCAGACTTGACTTGGACATATTTTATATTGCCTGTCGCAATAAGCAAGTGGTTCCTAAGCAGCTGCATGTACTTGGGTAAATTAAGTAAAAATATATAGTACTTCAAGGCGTTTTACAGCACTGTACTTTCTACTTCTAGTTGAGTAACGTTACTTTGAAGTTTCATTACTCTTGCTTGAGTAAAATTGTTTGGAACTTCTCCCAACTGTAATTACTTCAGTGAATGAAAAATGAAAACCAGACAGATAGCAAACTTACAGTTAAACTAACATTTCTTGTTTGAATACAAGCTTCATTGTTCTGGTGTTATTTTGTGTCTTCAGAGCCTACTGTGCTGTTTAAAGATAGACTGAGAACAATATATTGCCCTGGAAGTACTTTGCACTGTTCTAACTGAAATATGCATATAACTGAATATTTTAGTTTGTCTAATTAGATGATTTTCATAAATTTAAGCAGATGTTATAATTTACTTTGTACTAAAGTAGCATTTTTACTAACAGTTGTTTTACTTTTGAGTATCATATTTTCGGGACTAAAAGTTGCATCAGTCAAGAAATGCACTAGTAAGGAAAAAAACTTACACTGGACTGTTGTGTTTATTTAGAAATTGTCAAACTTGAAGGGACCTCGTCCATGTTGATGTTATGATCCAGTGACATGTTATGTTTGGTTATCTGCTTTTCAAAGAACTCACGGAAACTATCGAGTTTGGGTCAGAAGTCTGCTGGCAGTTTCTGACTCTGTGCATATTTTCATGTAAAGGTAATTGCATGTAGCGGTAACACCAAGAAGACCCACCTGCAAAGTCATTTATATTTATCATCTTGACAACTACCAGGGCGTGGAAACGTAAATGCAAACCTCTCCTGACAGCCTGTTTTTCTTTGGCCTCGTTCCTCCAGTTTTTGCCATCTTGCCTTTAGTCAACGATTAGCTTTTGTTGTGGCTTCAGATGATTAACATTTAACTGAGTAGTCAAAAATGCATCATAAAGAGGAAAATAAACCTAAGTCACAGGATAAGCCAAACGATAAAAAAATAATGCGACTTGTAGTCCATAAATATGGTAACTTTTTTGGATCACTATTAACTAATTTTACTTTAGTATTGTGATGCAGAAGTAATGCTACTTTTAGATTTGACTACTCTTCCTCCTTGATGCACTTGATTTATTACCAAGTGGTTCATAAAACTGTGTTTATGTTAGTACAGCACCAGCTTCATAAAACCACAAATTTCTCTCACACCTTGGCGGTTGTTGCACCATTTCACACCTTTGTACTTTTGATTGTTTTCTGCCCAATGTTTTTGGTGATGATGCAAATCAATTTTGCCGTAGAACGTTTTGTGCTGAACATGCATCAGATTGTATCTGCTTTGACTCTTTAAAGTAATTTTTGTGTGCTTTGGCCTATTTTTAGTTGTAAGGAATGGTTTTATGACTAATAAATAGCATCTGCCAGCAGTAGGCCTCTGAGAGTTATTGTGGCATGTTCAGTTATTTTAATCTTTCATATTTCATCAGTCAGTTGGTTCAAATGTAGGTGAGAATCACAACAAATGGAAGTATGGTGTTACAGAAAATTTTCAGTTAATAATGAACTATTAAGGTAAATTCTACCCAAACTTTGAACATTTTGATTAATATTTTTCTCTAATTTATCTTATTATAGAGAAACATACAATGATATGCAGCAGCTAAGTACATTTTTGTGATGGGTGCCTGTAAAAATTATGACGTATAAGAATGTCACAGGAGTATTAATGATCTGGACCCCATTTAAAGAATAAAAAGGCTCCAATTTAACCCCTAACCCTATGTCTAAAGGTTTTCTTTAAAACATAGCTCTAAGTTGTTGTTTTTCTCTTTTTTTTACCTAAGGCTTTTCTAGCTAAATGAAATGCTTGAATGACTCACAAAAGTGTTGATAAGAGTTACTCTATACAGGATATGTGTCAGAGGAAACCAGGAGAGGTCTTAGAGTGGTGAGGGGGATGGGAAATGGGAGGTGAGGACTGTTGGGTGACGCGAAATAGGAAAGGAAAAAGAACAAATCTAAAAATTTAGGAAGTGTCAAATGTATGGCACACACACTCACACGCCGAAGTGAGAAAATTGTAGTTCAACAGTTCAGAGAAAGGGAAGATAAACATTGTTCCCAGAAGGCTAAGAAATACTTGGAAGTTTGAGACAAAACTTGTCAAATATTTAGGGGAAAGATTAGAAGGCACAGAAAAGTTGTCCTGAATAGGAAGACAAACTCTCTCAGGAGAAACAACAGGACCCAGCTGCATCTCCACAGGCCACCACACCCAGGCGAGAGAGACTCAATTTGTTGTTGTAGCTGGCCTTTACAACTTTGAGAGAATGAGAAGGAGGGGATAAGGGAGATGATGGGGCTAATGGAGCCTGACCAACTTGAAGTAACAAAAAACAAAATCTGAGAAACTGAGAGATGGGTGAGGGAAAAAAAGCCAGATGGGGTTCTGCATCCTCTGCAGGTTGTCATTTTTCTATTATGTGGTTTGTTTCCAAGGTTTGCCTTCTGGGCCAAATCCTGAGAATGCCGGCACTTTGTTTGATTACCCTAAGACTCAGGAGTTTATGAAAACACAGCCAGGGGACACGACCTCAGCTGGGACCTGAGCGCTGATGCTGTTCCCACCAGAGCTCCTCTGAACCCAGGCTTGTCCTTTCTCAACCAGTGTCAGGCCACTTTCACTCCCAGCAAGACTCTCTCTGACTTTTCTCTCAAACCTTTTCCTCTTTTCAGGATTCTTCCCTCTTCTGTCATTTATCACAAATATTTACCTGTCTTTCTGGTCTCCCAGTTCATCAAAGTGAGCATCAAAACATTCTCTTAAATCATTTATATATCATTAGCTGCAAGTGTAGACATGCACATTTTACAAAGGGAGTTAATTTCCTTATGTTCTCTTCAGAAGCAAGCGAAAGAAGTGTGAATTTCATGTGACCAATCATACAGGTTTGGGCAGCAGTGGAAACGAAGGGGAAATCCAATGACTTTACACTTCAAAGCCTATGCTTGAGGTTTGGGGAGTGCTGATGCATATATGTGACAGGACTTGCACGGAGCCTTTGGGCAGGGAAAAGAAAGTGAGTGAAGGATGGAAAAGCGCCTCCAGCATTGGCTCTTGTTTAAAGTAGTGCAGAGAAAGGTGAGCCTATCGATGGCCTGGTTCTGCTGTCTGTCTGGTTCCATGCTGGGTCATGAGGGTAGCAGGCCTTGATAGGAAAGTAAAGCGTGGAATAAAAAAACAAACAAAAAAAAACCAACATGATTTATCTGATTCTACACTGTCATGGGTTTCACATCTGATAACTTGTTTTAGCGCTCTTTGTTTTTGTTTCCTGCTGTGAACAGTAGTTTGTAGCCAAAACCTGTTGTAAACCATTTTTCCAATGAAGAAGCTCTACCTGTTTAGCAAAAGTTCTGTTAATGTTTTCTTGTCTTTGTCAAATCACATAAGAGCTGGCCTACAAAGATTCCAACGAAGGAGCGGTAAATTGCGTAAGAAACCCAGAAAACAATGTATGTGTTGTACATGATTTACAAAGATTGATTGCACAAGTGATTACAGGAGCAACTGTGGTGCAGACTGCTGTATTTGAGGATTTTGCATGTAGCGCTGGTTCATGGAGAGTGTTGGAGACCTATAAAAAGGAAAGTTAAGTAAAAAGTCATCATGCTGGAGGTATAATTTTAATAATACAATTAAATTAAATTGGTATACAATGACAGAACACAACAGTAAAAACATTTAACAATCAAAATAAAGCTCCAGCCTGCACAATTTGTTGGAAATTGGAACAAAGTGGCCACTCTCCTGCAGATCATCAAAACATTACAACATTTTGATGAAGTGATGATGCACTGGATTTATTCTGTAATCCTGCGGCTCAAAATCAGCATTGTTAAGGATATTTCTAATCTCTCTTGTTATTCTTATTTTGTATTCTTTAAATGTTCCAAACATTTGACAATGACTGCTGTCATTGTATCCATGCCTCTTGCTCACCACAGCAACCACACGCATGTTTGCGTGACAACTTCCACCTACTTTTCAGAAGTGTTATATATAGAAGCAAAAACACCCTTTAGCAATCTGGTACAGGTTTAGAAAGTCAATACATATCCTCCTCCTGGTATTTTGCGCTTTCTGATGATCAACATAGGTTTCGCATATTCATGAAGGCCAGCACGCTAAATTTATTGTGCCTGCAATCCTGTACAATCCTGTTTGTGTGTTGCTTGTAGATCAGCTTTGTACCTGTCTTTATACGGACAAGCCTTTAGAAAATCAGGCCTATAACGTTTTAGTTTTAAAAGTGCATAAATGAGCTCTGATTGGATTTGCTCTTCCTCTGTTTTGATAACTGCATGTGTATTTCAAGACAGCACAGACAATCCAGACACACTATGTCTGGAGTGTTGGATTGTGTACAGTTAGTTATACAATTTCCTCCTAGTATATTACTAGTCAGAATGTTTCTCTGTAAAGAAGTGACATTTTATTAAGAGTATTCTCTTCTTGGTTACTTTGTTAGGTACGACTTGCTAGTGTCAGGTTGAACCTCCCTTTACCTTCAGAGCTGCTATTTGATGTGCCGATTTAAAAGAGTGTCAGCAACATTCCTTCAGACCTTTTGTTCCCTGCAGACATGATGACTTGTCAGTTTTACAACCACGATACGTCTCCTGTTCCACCACATCCCAAATGTGCTATTGGATTGAGATCTGATGACTGGAGGTCATCGGAGTACAGCAACCCCATTATCATGTTTAGGAAACCAGTTTGATGTTATTTGAGATTTGTTACAAAAGTCATCGTCCTGCTGCAAATAGCAGATAGGAACACTGTGGTCATAAAGTGAGGGAAAGGGTCAGAAAAGATACTTAGGCTGTGTATTTTAAATAATGCTCAGATTTTACACCACCAGCAGTAGCCTTAAGTGATCTACAAGGTCGCGTCGATGTGCCAAAATCAGTTCTCATTGTCGCAGTTGCATGATGAAAATTTTGTCATTTTGCTCTCAGCCTATTGTCGTCTGGCCTTCTTGTTTTAGGTCAGCTGGAATTATCATAATTATTTGTATTTGCTTATTTCTCTGCTTTATTAACGATAAAAGAATAGCCTAACTTTTCGTACCCCTGATACTATAGGTTCAGAGTTCTTCTTTTTGCTGGAGTAAAAAATAAAAGATTTTTCAAATAGTTTTCCCTAAATTCTTACTGCAATATAGGTTTAGATTATTATAGAAAAATCCAATAGACTGCTTATCTTTTAAGTATATTATTAAGTCAGTGTTTGATGCTTTACTGCTGTGTGGTGGGAGGCTATTATGTGGTTCCGGGTTTTGTTTAATTTGACCCAGTGTAAGAGAGATGTGGAGGTTAAGTTGTAGCTTCTCCTCCTTTTCCTGTCTCCACCCTTCTTGTTTTCCTCTTCCTGTCCCAGGCTTCGGTGAATAGGACGTGTACTCACTAAATGACACACCATGTTCCCCCACGAGAGCTGTGTGCCTGGAACAATGAGAACATCAGAGGGAACAAAAGGATCCTTGCAGGAAATAGAACTGGGCAAATTATTATTTTAAATTTAGAGTCAAAGGGAGGCATATAGTAGTTTTAATTTGCTGTGTAGTGATTGCATGTGCCTCCTACATTATGCATAGCTTAAATGATCCAGACCTTGAGGTATTGTGTCATATTGTTTGGACATGTCAAGATTCATTGTTCTGTGCTTGATTAAATCAACAGACAGAGATTATCAGACATAACAATTTCATCCATTAAATAGAAGAGCCATCCAAACTTCCATGGTCCCATTTAAAAAAGTCAAAATGAATATTGTTGGGTAGATAGTCAAAGTTTGGGTTTAAATGAGATTGTGATGATGTGGTATGACCTTATACAGCGCGTTCATGTTTAAACAACCCCTCCCTGTTGCTACATTACAACAATTCTGTGAATTAGAGTGGACCAAAACTCCCTCATGGAGGTAAAAGGTTCAATTCTAGTTTTTACAAACACTTGATGTCAGTTGTTGCTCCCAGGGTTTGGCACAATCATTAGGTTTCTTTTTTCACATAGGGCCAGGTGGGTTTGGATAGCGGTTTTATTTTAATAAATAAAATCATAGATTCGAAACTGCATGCTTTATTGACTTGGATTATCTTTGTCTAATATCAACATTTGCATTATCTAATGCATTTAAATGTGACACAAAAGTAAAAGGAGAAGAAATTTGTTAGAGGGCCACATGATCAACTAACATATTGCTTTAAAATATGGACAAAGTCTTTCTGTTTTAGTAAACTGTGCTTATAGAAAAAAAATCAAAGCTTCGTCAATACTTGCACATCTCTATTCATGTTGGTGGTAGCTGCAGTGTGTGACATCCAGACTGTAGCCATCAACAATCCTGAGATCTGTTCTCAGTTTACTGAACCACATCAACATGCAAAAACAGACACACCTACAGCAACGCATCCCATGGGCCGAAGCATCTGGAACTGCTTTATCAAATGAGCTTTTTTACTGTGAAGCAATATTAAGCCAAGCTCTGCGTTTTGTGTGGACTTGTACGATCTGCCCTGAGACATTTTTTTTTTATTAAACAGAAGCCATTAGTGGGTTTGGAGTCTTTTGTTTTATGATTTTCACTCACTTTGGATAGCTTCAAGCTGCAATGAGGACAGAAGAGAGAGTTTAAAAAGCAAAATACAAAAGAAAAAACCCATCAAAAATCATCAAAGCTACTGAAGACTGCAGACATAATGCATACACAAAGATTAGAGAAATCAATCTTGTTGGGTTTAAACATCTAGGTTTATTAAATCCAAAAACAGCAGAGTATATAACTAGCATGAGTTTTACATTCCTGTTTGATTTTTGTGTAAAGTTACACAAAAACTTCCAGTTGTAATTTTTTTCTTGCATTCACTTAAACCAACTCCTTTGTGTTAAACCAACCAAACTTACTAGAAACAAAGTAGAAGAGAGCAGCGTGTTGTTTTATTTGCTTAAACTCTAGCGCGTCATTCAAAGCACGGTCTAAAGCATAATCTACTAAAACCTTTGCATGATTTAATAATAATTACTCAAACTTGGGGTTTGAGTAATTATTAACAAACTAATGTTCTAATGTCTCCAATTCTAAGGACCATAAATCATCAGCTCTAAGCATGAAGTACTGAGTTCCTTCTATGAAGCATTTCAAATTATTTCAACAGTTATTGCTAATTCATGGTCTTGATAATTGAACAAACTGATACTAGAAACACTATAGCAGATGCTTTAATATATTGATCCATATTATTTTAGGGAAAATCTTGATTGCAGCATTTAATGATGATCTACAAAAATCTAAATTAACAGATAATAAAAAATAGTAGATTGATGCTAGTAAACTTTGTTCTCAAGCAGTATAAAATAAAATCCTATACTTTGGAAGGATGTTGCTAATTCCAAATATATTTAAGAAACTTTTCCCTATTTGAAAGAAAAAGCAAAGAGCCTTGGGCCACATGTCGTAGCTTATTATTATGTAGGTTTCCTTTGGCCTTTTCACTTCACTTTAAGGCGTCTCTCAGCTGGTGAAGCCACCCTGCTGCAGACGCCCGACTTGCTGTGCAGGGTTGTTTGAGGAATTCAGGATTGTAACGAACTGCAGCAATTCTTGGCTTTGTACCAGATTGTATGAGGTCATCTCTGCTGATGATGGGTAATTCAGATTCTTTCATCAGCCAGTTTACTCTCTTCATTTGTTGGACACTTGTTTGTGGGATTATTTTGGTGTGGTACTGAAAGATGATCCTGAAGCTAAATAGGGTTTAGCACTCTTAATCCCAGTTGATCTTTCTTTTTACTGGAACATGACACATTGTCTTCTTGTACAGATTAACACTGAGGATTCATTTGGGGAAATCAAACCACTAAATATGTTTTTTCTGCATTTTTTGCAAGAGACCAACATATCTTCAAAGCCAGGATGGAATAATTTAAGTCCAATAATAGAGCTGCAGCTATTGTTGTTCTCCCAGACTCTGTTTTATTCCTCTCAGCCTGTATTTCCATTTCTTGTTTGACTTTAATGAGCATCATTCCGTTTGCTTGAGCTTCTCAAATGTTTTATGCTGAAATTTTAATACACAGCACAGTTATGACCTATCTATGACTTTTTTTTTTTTTTTGACATTTGAGCTAATTAACTTTTGCCGCCAGAGATGGTACTTCAAAAGCAAACCAGAAGGCTAAAACACTTTTTAACCTTAGTGTTAGGTCCCTGGTTTATTGTCGCTTTTAAAAGTCTTCACATCCCTGTTAGAAATCTAGACTTTTGTATTGGGGAAAGAAAAGCGACCATCATGAGTCATTTAGAAAAAGAATCTTCCTTTAATTGGTTTTATGTGATTTAGATCTGTAAAGCTGCAATAACCTGGTTGAATTTTTGCACACACAGTTAAAATTCTGCTGATGTACTTTTTGATTTAGGGTCAACATTCAACCTTCATAGTTCGGAGTCGATTAGCATCCCTAGTCTGCCTTGCAAAGGTTCTCCAAGTTACTTCCACTGGTACTGTGTTCACTTATGACCCTAAAGTCACAGAAGAGCAAAACATGAGTCTCCTTGAAGTTTTTCAGCTTGACAACAAAGCTGAAAACTGAACACTGACTCCAACCTTTGCTGCCTTTGAAATTCTCTCCAAATCTGTCAGATTATGAGAACATCTGTTGTCTGCAGCCCTCTTCGTGTGACCCACAGATCTTCTCTCGTAATTAGCTCTGGACTATAGTTGGGTCAGTTCAAAAGTTTGTTGCTTTTTGTTTGTTCATGCTTAAAAGGAAATCGTTTTCAGCTTTCAGCTGACAGTTTTGGGTCAAAACTGAACTCGAACTGAACTACCAGCATTTTATTCATTTTTCAAAAGGCAAAAACATGCCTTTTGAAACTGTGGCTTGGATATTTTCACTGGAAGAAAAGGTTTCTGTCTGTCTCTCTCTCCAGACACATTATTCCCCTGAATGACTGTTTTTTCTATAAAATGCTGTTTTACTCTGATATACCCTTCTCCTGATGGATGTTCTTTGCACAAATGTTGTGATGTTTTGTAATCTCTTTGCCACAAACGACTTTAGCTACTAAATTAAATGTTTGGAGGTTTGAACTTGGACTGGCTGATAAGTAGATTTTATCGGTTAATTAAATTTTTGTTTTTTGAAGATGTAATTTTTGGGAAATCTGGATTACATTTTTTTCCACCAATGCACTCCTTGGGTTTCCGTACTTCAGAGTGATGTCAGCACTCACAATGCCTGCCGTCTTATATGACGAGCGTTGTTCACAGCTAGCTAATATGTATTTAGGCTTTGAATTCAACTCTACTACAAAATGTAAAGATCAGGGGGAAAAAACTTCCTAACAAATATAGTCATAATTTTATGAGAATACAGTTATAGCAATAAATAAAATCATATAATAGTTTAAATACTGTAAGAATAAAATCTTAATATTCCCAGAATAGTTGTAATATTTGGAAAATGAAGTAGTAGTTTTATGAGAACTCCAACACAAGAACT
The DNA here is from genome assembly GCF_001444195.1 of Xiphophorus couchianus. NCBI lineage: Eukaryota > Metazoa > Chordata > Actinopteri > Cyprinodontiformes > Poeciliidae > Xiphophorus > Xiphophorus couchianus. The sequence continues at coordinate 11,909,493 of NC_040247.1, forward strand.
AAAAAAAAAAATATTATTCAAGTTTATTTTTATGATTAAACCATTTTTTTCTTGTAGTTTGAAGACATACTTCTGGTGACATTTATTCTGTTGATATCATGACAACATTTCATAACTAAACAAAATTTCTTGCAGCCTTTTCCTGTTGCTCTGTTTTACAACCCACAGCTTATTTTTTAAAAGTATTTTAAACTATTTAAAGTATCATTTGTAATTTCCTTTCTAGAAAAGAAGAAAAGTAAATTAAAATTGGAAATCGAATCTGGTGTAGAAAAAATCTTTTGATTTTGTTTTCAAGCTTTAAATGTGTTTTGAAAAAGTTTTAGTTCAGAGAAGTGCACATTAAAGAAAAATAGGCAACAGCAGTTCTTTAACATTTTCCTCCTTATGTATTAGTATGTTTAGTGAAATTTTCACAGATTAATTCAGATTAAACGTCTCAGAAAATTTTTCATCGTGCACTGTCATTATAGTCTGAAACAAAAATGTAAGAAAATCATTATGTACACATGGTAAAAAATACTTTTGCTCTTCTCTCGCCACTTTGAGTGCCTCCTGATAAATTAAACTAAAGTTGTCCTTCAGCAACACCTCAGGTGATTTTTAAACCTCATCCCAGCTCTGAGTCGACTTCAAAGCGCCGGCATTTCAGGGCAGAACCCTCCTCTGAGCCGGAAAGTGACACCTCATGGAGGCTACACCCAAAGCTGCATTATTTATTTACATCCTGCACCCAGAAGCCACAGATCATTTGTTTGTTTCAGTATATGATGTTTATATATGTGAGATGTCATTGTGGGAGTGAGGCCTGATCTCTCGCTCAGCAGGACAGGGTCACCACAAAGGCCCATAAACATGCACACACACATGCTATTATTGCAGTTGTTACGGTAATTTTAAATGTGTCTTTTGGTAATTCCATGACAAGTGCAGTGCGGTTTCCCAAAAGAGAGGAAAGCAAAGGAGAGGAGCTAAAAAAGAAACCTCCGAAAGTCTTTTCTGGGATTTTTTTTTCCCCAATGTGGACAGCTGGTAAGGGTTTCTAACCACTAAGCCATTGTGAGGTGTACAGGAGCTACTTTTATTGACTGTTGCTTCTCGCTGTGATTGTTGAAGCCACTTTTAGGGGTCTTCTGTCCTCCTAGAGATAAAACTTGCCCTCAGGAGATTCGGAGGGGGTAGATGAAAAAGGAAGCATCCCTTCAACTCTTTACTCCACACTCATACTGTAGATCTGAATCATTTGTTAGAGGAAACAAAAATTTCCTGAGCAGACACCCCTGTGTGGTGTTTGATCTGCTTTCTGTTGATGACTATTAATTCTGCCAGTCATAGAAATAACAGTGTTAGACTCTGAGCATTTTCTCTTTTTAATTATCGAACAAATATTTGGTGTAGATAACCCCCTACTGTGGTTAATGAACAAACCAAAATTACTGACAATCAGTCATCATAAATACCTGAGGCTCACTAATCAGAGGATTTTCGTAAAATAGGGAGAAGTTTGTTTTCAAATTCTCTGATCAAGTTATTTTGAGGGATAAGTGGTAATAGATGTGTCATGCTACAACTACAATCACCAGTGTACTTTATTGAGACTTTATTGTAGAGGAGAGGAAGGAAAATTAAATATTTTTAAAATTCTTTTAAAAAACAAATATGGAAAATTGGGGCTAGCATGTGTATTCAGCTGAACAAGCACACCCTCACAGTATAGCACAGCCACCACCATGTTTATAAGTTGCATAAATGCATGATTGTGAAGTTTTAAACTAAGATGTACAAAGCTGGTAGAGACTTACCCCAAAGGCTTGCTGCTGTAACTGCGGTAAAACATGAATCAGTTTATGTTCTACTTTGTTATTATATCACAAAAGCCCCTTAAAATGCATTGAAGTTTGTATTGTAATCTGAAAAGGTTGCAGAGCATTTACTCGTGCAAGACACTGTGTGTGTGTGTGCTACTGACTTAATAAAATACAAACTAACAGCAGAGCAAATGCATGTCTATGTCTACAGCTGTCAAGGCAGTGTTGGGGAGATGTATTTTCAATCAATTTTGAGTAGATTTTTATTCAACTTGGAAATCCTAACCTATACGTTTGAATCTCAGAGAAACACATTCATCTGTATGAAAAATGCTCCACTAATAGTTCATTGGAATAATACACCATGAGTCCTCAACTAAAACCCAGAGAGATTGACTAATCGTGAAATATCAGACCATGTGAAGACACTCATTGTGCTATTTCACATGAATGCTTTTTATGGTAGGCAGAATCCACAAATAGAAAGAAGGGCAAATTAAAAACCAAGAACCCCATTACAATACCAAAGTGGGAAACAAAAATAAGAGCTCCACATTCCTGGTTTTAGTCCAAGGAGGGATTTCCGTCTGCTGCATCAGGAGCTCCTCTGCATATAATGACAGATACTAACTGCTTAATTTAGGTCTGAAAAAATCACAAACACAATCACTAGACAACAAACATCAATTCAAACTGACTGGCTTTCCCAACATACATGTTTTTTTGGGGTTTTTTTAAACTAGCAGCACTTAGTGCTTGTTGTGCCCAGCAGCCCTAAACCACATCACTCTGTGTGGTCTTCTAATTGCATATCAGATGGAGCCAGTCTCCATGATGAAAGCTTGACTTTGCGCTTTGTTCTTTGGTGTCAGTTCTAATATGTAAAGCAGATGTGTTTTTAATAGCCCAGTCTATCAGTGGTTGAGTAGTGCTGCCTAGCTGAATGGCGTTAGAGGTTGGAGTCCCACTGGGGCCACCCGCACATAGGATGTACTCCTGTGTGAGGGCTCAGGGTTTTAAAACGGCTCCCCAAATGGCCCACAGTACTGAGTCATCTGCCTGAAAGTGGCAGTGGAAGTGAAATCACAACGATCCTACAAAGGTCCCCTCTTGAACAAGTTATTCAAAGCAAAGAAAACAAAAAGTTCTGGCTTTACTTCTTTGTTCGAAGTGCTGCTTTTCTCCAGACCTGTGGAGTGGTGAATGCTGCTGAAACCCCTCATGCTGGGGCTTGTTGTTGTGTTTATGGGAGAGCAGTAATCAGCAGCAGCAGCAGCTGAGGCTTGGCTGTGTTTCCAGCTAAAGCCTCCTCTATCTGATCAGATCTTAGCGCTGTTTCAACAACTAGCCCGGATTATCACGTCAGCCGGAGCCCCGCTTATTCCTAACACTTTCCCACAGAGATTACGAGCTGCACGTTACAGAACATCCAGCTGTCGGTGCCTTTGTTTTTGTTTTTAAACCCACAATAAGTGAAGGTGTGAAGGTGAGCGGCCTGTCGATGTTCAGCTTTTACAGCCGGGAACCAGTCAGAGATTTCTGAAAACTATTTTACTTTCGTCCATCCATCCGTCCAATTGTCTGTTTGTCCATTCATTAGTCAGTCCATCCACATGTCCATTTGTTCTTTGAGTTTATCCATCCATCCATCCATCAACTGTCCATCAGTTCATGCATCTTCTTCTAATCTCAGGTTAGTTCCTGATATAAGGTAAACTCCCAGAAACTGCTCGCTCTCTCCAGCAACACTTTGGTTTATCCCAAACCTTTCTGGTCCTGTCCTTCAGAACTGGAATTGCTTTAAGAGTGGCATTGAAGAGACATTCTGATCTGAGATCCAAAACATCTCAAATCTGTTTATTGGAAAACACTAATACTTGAAATGAGTACAATGCAATTTTAAATGTAGTTTTCCTAATTTTAGAAGAGATTAGATTCATGATTCTGTGTAGCATAGTGTTTATCTTTTTTGCTAATGGATATGGAAACTTGGACTTTTGCAGCTGGTATTTAGACAGGATTTAACTGCTGTGACACCAGAACCTTTTCTATTGTATGTTTTGAAATAAGATTCTGTCTCTGGGGACGAAGCGTAGTAAACACTTATGCCTAGTGACAAAATAATATTTGATTTTCCATCCAGGTTAGCACTACTTGTAAACTTTAAGCTTTGCAGAATCATCAAGCTTCCTAATTGGCCAAAGCTGATTTGGGCTTTGCAGAAATCTGGTTAAGCGTTGCACCGACGGAGGGAAACGGTTGAGAAACATTCCAGCTATTCAGTTGTACTTTACAGGCTGGAGTAAAGTTGTTGGCTTCAGTTCGCTCAAGCTATTCATGTTACATAATCCTCCCCAACCCACCTTCTCTAATTCAAAACTCCCACTCACTCCAACCCTCTTTCCATTTTGTACAAAAGGTTGCACACACACACACACGCCCACACACAAACACACACACAAGACCTCAGTTTGGCATGGCAGCCATCCAGGGAGAGGCTCCAATCTCGCTGGTTTTCAAAGCGGCCTTTGCTTCTGTCCTTCTGATGGTTGCTCCCCTGCTGCAGTGGAGCAGAAATACAGAGCGTCCAGCTTTGATATGAATTAGTCTCTGATTCTCCACTCAGAGACCTGGGCCTGGGCCTCAAACTCACTCTGACAAACACACTGTAGATGCAGCATGTAAACAAGACAAGTTGAAGTGCGGCAGAACAGGTTGGGCAACTCCTCGACATTGATGCCTTTCAGCCCGATGTAATTTCTCTTTGGTTGAGTGCAGCCAAACCATAAACACACCGCAGGACAATGAGGAACTGAAATCTGATTGGCTGAGGTTGAAATCCAGTTCATGTTGGATGATTTTGCAAGGTTGACTTGTTAGTAAGAATCAAATAAGCACTTTTTTTTTAACGTCAATTCTTGGTGGAAATTTTCCAGCTATCAGTTTGTGTTTAGCATTCCTTTGTTTGTCCTGCCTGTTACAATTACTTTTTAGTAATTCAGAGACTTAACATTTCTCAAGATTGTTTTGGAAGAACAATTGGAAATCATCAAAATCTTTTCCCATTGGAATTTGACATTAATCTCATTAATAGAATCATTAATTATTTTTATTTTCATATTCATTTAAAGTGAGAACCAGCAAACAAACAAACGGCGTTAATCATTACACATTTTCTTCTGTCTGAGATAAAAGTCATAAAACCTGCACTAAAACTCATGGCTGTTTAAGAGTTGAAGATTTAGTCAAATGAGATCATCTTTAATCAAATAATGCAAAAAGAAACCTTATGTGTACCTTAGCAACAACACCCAAACACCTTTGTGCACCTCTGAGCCTCTGCTGCTTCACATCTACTTCGTACTCATGACAGTTTAAAGAGTTGTAAATACAAGTCAGGTTCTGTAGCTTCCAAGAATCCCTCACCATGAGGTTCCCAGATTTAGCACAATCAAGAAGCCTTCTAGGAGGTTGTTGTGGAAAGCTTCTGTGTGGCTAGATATATTAATGTCCAGTATTGTATCACTGAAATAACCACAAGCTCAGCTTTTGTGCAATTTCAGGGAAAACGTTTATGTATTTTATTGAAATAATTAACTTGTTTCTCCTAAATGTCCACATTGATTCACAGTGAAAGAAACGTATCTATTCAGTACAACAGTTTTTCTTTATGCTAGCTCTCAGTCTCTGTGAAACCATCCTCTTGAGCAGCTTAGTTACGCAGCCTGATGTTGTGGTCTTTACACATGATGCATTCATCCAATCTAAAAGTTGCACCTCACAGCTGAGGAACTATTTATTTCTTAGTTTATTGACTCTCATCACCTCTATAACAGACCCAGGGTTTTCTGCAGTTAGCATGTTCTTCCTGTATATACGTAGAACTTCGACTTCCTCACACAGTCCTAACACATGGTAGATTAACTGGTAACTCTACAGATACATGAGTGGGTGGACAGAAAGATTTGAACCTTTTGGGGAGAAAAGATAGTCGTCTGTAGATATCCAACACAAGCAAACATTTCTGTTCAGTGATATATTAGTTATTGGATCACCTGAACTAGATCAATGAAAAGCACTGATGGAGAACAAACTAATAAACTTTAAAGTTATTAGGATTATTTCTTTAGCATTGCAATTATTTAATTGCTTTTTGTTTATGTTATTGGTCTGAAAATACTGCACTTGGTTTTTTTGTTGTTGTTTTTTGGACAATATTTTGTTTTCAACAAAGTTTGAAACAGTATCTTTTATTTGAAATATTAAAGATGTGCCAGTATTTTATAGAATGGGACATGCATCTAGAAATGGTCAAATAAAAATAAACTTTTTTCAGTGGTTTCTTTCAGCCTGTAGTTTGATGTTCTCCATATTAGTGGTGTTTTTTTGTTTTTTTTTGGTAGGGGATTCCTTAGTTTTCTGGGACGCTATGTCTCAGCTCTTTGAGCAGTGAAGTCGAGGAATGCAGCGTATGTGTGTCAGAGATGTGTCTCAGTCTGTGCAGCATTCCAGTCGGTGTTGGAGGAGGTATGTGAATTACGCTTTACAGTGGGGGAATGTGAGGAATCTGCTGCCATAAGAAGGCCGCTTTTGTTTACCGACATTGCTGAAAAGCCGGTCCTTCTGTGTTTTTGTGTCACTTCCTGGTCAGAAAACTACTTGGAGTAATTTTTACTAATGTTTTTGAAAAGCTTTTCCAAATCTGCAGCACTCCAGGCTCTGAATATTTCTAACAATTAGAAGAAATCTGAATCCTGTGTAGTACATTACCAAAATCCCTTTTCGCTCTGCATTAGTTTGCATTATGATTCACTGGATTTGTTCTGTATTATTGCAATGCAGCTTTCAGTTTCTCATACAGTTGGTGATAAAAACATGCAAACGGTATTTCTGAAGCCTGAACTTTATTTACTCAGGATGTTTGTGAAGACAGAGCATACCAAGTCGAGAGTCCAGAATGTAAACGCAACATTAAAGTGTTAGCAGGAAAACTTTAAAGCCCAAACACTTGCTTCTGCGGGAGCTTTCAAAGAAAAAAGTCTCCTGGAAGTTTCTCTGACGTCTCTTGAATGCTGCTTTGTTTTGCCTCGTTAATCATTTTATCTCTGAAAGACTTCTTTTGTGTTTTTGTTCTCGTCAGATTTGGGACATGAGCGACGATGAGAGCATCTGAAGGGTGGAGCAGAGGGAGGATTTCACTCCAAAAATATTCTTCGCAATACCTAACATCAAGCTCTGTATATTAGACACAAGGTGCATCGTCACACTTGAGTAATAAGGGTAAAACTAATTCTTCACAAGCGGACAAAGAGCTTGAGCTTATTGTGGTGTGTAAAACCATGTTTGCAAAAATTAAGTGTTGAATTGTCTCTAAATTATGATCACCACAATAAACAGGTTTAGTTGATTCTGTCAGCAAGGTTTTGACATCTGTTTGCTCATTCAGCTTGGAGCATCAGGTAAAACACATCTGAGGACTCGCCAAATCCGTCCATCTCGTCTTCTGTTTTCTAGAGACCTAAACATATACAGAGCAGCTGATACGAAAACCAGCTTTCAGATCATTCCTGGGAGGAAACCTGCACACACATTTCTGTGCAGGCGGGAAGTTTTTTGTTTGCCTTATTTTTACTTTGCACTGTCTTGTGTCTGCAAACGTGTTTGAGTCTTAAGATCTGTAAAATTGTAATGGGTTATTTGTTGAGTAAAAAAAAAAAAGCTCAGTGATGAGATCAGTGTTTAAAAGCAAAGCAGAAATTGTGAATGAATAATGTTTCTACTTAGCCAATTCACTTCTGTTAGTGTTTAACCTAAAAAGTGTAATAAAAAGTTTCCTCGCAGTTTAACATCAAAGAGCTTTAGATGACTGTGTGGTTTCTGTGTAATGGAACTATATGCACTCGACATCCTTCCACACGTTCCGTGTGTTTAGTTGCAGAAATGTCTCCAACTCTTCACACAACCACATGAAAAGAGTTGCAGGACAGAGACACGCAGTCTGTGGTTTAAAAGCACTTTATTGTTCATCAAGGCTACTTTACGTACAAAAAAGGTGGCCTGCCAAAACCTTTTGAGTAGGAGACACAGAGCCACAGAATTTGTTGATTTTTGATACATTATATTTTACAGTTCAGAGTACTACTACCACTAAGTACATGCTACTTCCACTTCAAAAATCAGACATGGAACATGTGGAGCAGAGTGAAGACCAACTCCTCTTTGATTTGTCAGCTGAATGTACAACTTGATAAAAGATTTACTAAAGGTGGAAACTGTGGTGGTGGGTTCACAGCTAGTTTACCCCTAAAATCATTGGGGGGAAAAAATGCCCTGGATCAAAATAAAGGATTCAAATGTGATTCAATCTCTATCCATAGAGCAAGACTTACATGCAATTTAGATGTACCTGCCAGTAACTTTTGTTTTTGCACTTTAATGGTAATCATTCTGTCAATGCAAGAGAGAAAAAAAATGAGTTCCAAGTTAAGTTTTTGTTCAAATGTCTCAGATTTCTGATGAATGTAGACGAACGGGTCTGAGTGGAAGTAGCGATTGTCGATGACACATCTGTGTGGCCTAATGTGGTTTCATACGTTTACTGTGTTCCTGCACTTGAACCTTCACTCCAGACAAACAAAACTCTACTGACAAAAAAAAGATCAACTTTTTTCACACAAAAAAAGAAAATGCAATGATTACAATATAAGGACAGAAAAAAACAATTAAATAGCTACATATCATTAACAAATTAATTGTTCCTCAAAAAAATACCTACGATTTTTTTTCTCTGTACATTCGTTACGCACAGCGTAATGATGGTCTTATAGATACCTAATATAAAAAAAAAGTATTTTAAGTGATTTTCCTACAGTGTGTAGGGAGTGCATGCCAAAGCATAGCTCTCGCCTCCTGCCTACAGGGTGGTAGTGAAATGATAAGTAAATGATAGAAATTAAAATCCTCTGGACTTCTAGCCTCTTTCCCTCATGTTTTCTAGCAAGGCACTCGCTACAGTCGATTTATATGGAGAGGCGTTGCCGTGAGACTCTAAATAAAGTACAGTGCTGTGTAAAACTATTTAACCCTTTACAGACTTCTTCCGTTTCTGCCACAGTTAAATATTCTAGAACAAACCAATTCTAATATCAGATAAACAAAACAGGAGTAAATGTAAAATGTTCAATTTTACTATCCTCAATCACTTAAAGTGTACCGAGATGGCTCAGTCAAAGATCAGAGTTAAAAATTAGCCCAACGTTCAAAGTTTGGATTTCAATCCAACTGAGATTTAGTATGACTTATTAGGCCATTCCTGCATGGAGTCATCAATGTGGCCAAATTAAAAGAAAAATAATCAAGTTATTTCTATAGCATTGTAAATGAGTCAGTTGTTGCCATTCAAGGTGGTTTGCACTCTGGTTGAGAGTGATTACCTTTTGACAGAAGGGAAGGGTTAGCTTCTTCTTGTTTTACCTTAAGCATAAATAAAATCATCCAAAGATTGTTTTTATAAATTCCCTGGTAATATTCATGTGATATTAAAAATCTGACAAAGAAATCTGTAGGGGGACTCACATTTTTACAGCACCGTAGTCTCTTAAGAGCCAAATGAATGTCTTGTGACTCACAGCTTGCGCTAACAAAAGCACAGCTCCTGCAGCTCAGTCTTCGCCACCCCATCCTGCCTGCCACACCTTACTAGTCACAGAAAACTTGTAAAACTGTTTTCCTTTCATGAAATCTTTCTGGATTTCTGTTTCGTCCCATCTGGTTTGACAGCTGATGATGGAATGTGTGGACAGTCCAGAGAACACCTTCCATCTTTGGAACCTTGTAGGATCACCATACTCTCTACCGACTGCTTAACAGCAAACAATAATAAACCTCATCTATAAACTCAAAGCTCAGTGACATGAAATGATTCTCCATACCACTACTACAAGTCTAGGTCTCTCAAACAAAAGCTCTAAATGTTGCTGAAAATGATATGGCACCCCAAGTAAGTTTGTTCCTTTTGTCTGAAACAAATCTGCTGGATAAAAGAAAGCTGCATGGAGGGAATACTGGCTACTGTTAAAGATGCTTGAGGCCTGTAAAAATTTCCAACTGGAGGAATGTATGCCACCGTGGGGCAGGTTGTACTACAAAATATAATGTATTTAGGCTGAAGAGCGAAACAAAGCCATTCTTGAGAAAAGAAAGCACTAAACACCAAATCAAAGCATAAAATGTCAGGTGAGGGAGGTTAAAAGAGCTGTTAGTTAAAAAGCTAGTTTGCCATCTGTTTAGTTCTCCAATTCCAATATGTATTTAACTGTCAATAAAATGAAGACGATACGTTTTTAGAGAATACAAATGTATTCAAGCCTTTGAGACTACCTAGTACTCAGGTAGACTCTGTGGGTGTAACAAAAGTTAGGCTAAGATGCTTCTGATGAAAACCTGACAGTTTGGATCGACTTGGTGTCTCACACTGAAGTTTGTAGCATCCTGTACCAGCGATGGATCAACATCTGATTAAAACCCAAACCAACAGCAGAACACAGAGCCAGCCCAACACGATGACGTCAGACGTCGTCGTGCCAGAAGGTTTTGAGAGAAGAAGCCGTCATCACCTAACAGAGCCTGTCCGGAGACCGCCCCACTATAGATGCTTGTTACCATACTAATATTAATGGAAAACAAACAAAAACAATACAAAAGTATAATAATAACATGGAGTACAACTGACCCAGCAGTGAGTGTATAGTGTCTATCTCTGTTACTGACAACAAAAGAAGTAACAACAAACGTCTCAATGAAAAAAAAAAGGTTAATAGTTAAGCTTGAAATGCTAAAAACCCTAATAGATACCAGCTATTTAAAAATAAAACAAAAATACATGCACCTGTAAAAGCATTAATTTACCTTTAAAACCTTAGAAATTATTAAACCACAGTCTGTATGAGGGGGCACAAAGATAGCAGGGTGTTAGCCAAGTATAATTCTAACACCGGTGTTAGAAAGAGTCACATAAACAAAAGGTGTCTTTGAAGAGATTATGATAATCCTTTCTCCCCCCAATCAGAAAACCAGGCCGTGTTCCCCCCCACCTCTTTTCTTTTCGGAAACCACAAAGTGACGTGCAGCGTCATCTATCCCCTAATCAGTGTCAGCAGTTAACGCCTTTGAAACACATCAAAGTAGACGGTTCAGTGGAGCCCAACGTTCAGGTCGGATGTTGAAAGAAAACAAATTCTGGTTTTGTTCATTTGATAGAAATTGTCATTCAAATTTAACTTAAGGGATGTCAGGGGGGTAGTTCTAAGGGGCAATGTTACTTCCACCCCATATCTGGATCTCATATTCAATACGCACTTTTAAAGTTGAACTGGGCAATAGAAAGTTTGTAATTTGAATGTTTAACTTTCCCTCCATAAATTAGAATTACCGGCATTGATTTCCATCTTGCTAATTCTTCAATCCTTTGTTCTCACACTTTTAAAATGTAATCTTAGACAACATCATGAAGTTGTAAAATACGCTGGAACATAAATTCACCTGAGAAGTGCTTAGATTAGAGGGAAGCTCAGAGTAGTTTCTATGATGACACTTTGATGCTGATACATTTCTGGACTTTCCCACACTTAGTCTGTTAAAACCCCATCCTGCCTTCAGAGAGTTCACGATGTGGACAGACATTCTGCAGGTAGGTGCTGCTGGAGACTGATCACAGATCAGAAGCCTGGCTTCAAGACAGCAACAGACACCTTCCCTTTACTGCTTTTAATTAACATCTGTCCAAACAAAGTCCCATGGTCTATCTAAAGCACTTTGTAGCAGGTGACCAAACATGCTTCTACTGCCCAACCTAACTGGAGTGTGTTTGCATTTGTACAAATGACAATGCATGCAAGACTTTGCACACACATATTGAAGTCAACTAATCTCAGGTATACTTTAAACGGGAGTTATTAGGAAATCAATGCAGGGCTCCAACACGTGAGATAAGATGTGATTGCATCAAAATACACTTTTTAAGCCCCAGTGTGTTCAGAGTCAGATTACAACCCTGACATGCCACCCATACCTTTTTAAGCAGTAGTGCAAATCAGACTGAGTCGATCATCTAAGGTCATATACAACAGCCGAACAACCAGAGCTCCCGTACAGCAGACAGGTGAAGTGTAGGGGAGGGGCTGTGTGTGTGTGTGTGCTTTTCAAGGTGGGCACTGAATAACAGGGGTTGAGGTTTCTTTGGTAGCATGGTAAAGTGGACTGTGATTGCGTTCTAAGGTGTGTTTCTCATTTTTCATTCAAAAGGCCAGGCATGTCAGAACAGAATCAGCTTACAGAACTATTGTTAGCAAAACAGACAAAAAAACAAAGAAGAAAGTGAATAATTAAAACAGTCTTTCCTCTTCTTATGTACATAAAACTACAAACACTTGCTCAGCTCCAAGCCAACAATGCAGGGATGATGAAAAACTGGAAGGAGCAAGCTGATGCACCAGTCATGTTCCACTTTTGAATCTTCCTCAGTCAGAACTGATTTTTGTCCGGCAGTGCCAGATAATGGAAGGGAGGTGAGCATGTCTTTATTGCTTGAGTGATCCACAGTGACTGAGCAGGCTTGAGGGTTTTGGCTGTTTTTAGCAGACCAGCAGGCAGGCAGTCCCTCTTGGGAGCTGGTGACAGACCAAAATGGCAGGAGCATGGACCTTGGAGCTGAGATGATTGGATGAGAAGGGGGGGGATCCTCTCTGCCTTCAAGAGACCACAGAAGGGGAGTGGTTGTGATTGACCATGCGACTGTCGGGAGAGGAGTTTGGGCTGCTGCCGGACGACGAGGGACTCCCCTTGTTTTTGATCTGCAGCCAGGTCTCGCCCAGCGCCTTGGCGAAGTGGTCGTCCACAGAGCCAGTGATGGACACAGAGTTGGTGGCGGTGGGCTCGGGCTCCTTGTAGTTCTTCCCAAGGCTGCGACGGAAATGTTCCTCGATGACAGGGTCGCAGGCCGTGTTGGCTGGAAGAAAAGTAGTTCTCGGTTACCAATTTGATAATGAAAAGAGAAACATCCCACATATATTCCGCTTTATGATTTTCTGTGGGCAATTTATTGCCTTAAATTAGTTTAAGAACAAGTAATTTTAGGTCACTGGAAATATCTACTTTACTTTTCGGGACTTTTTTTATATACACAAAAAGACCGTTTTAAATTTCCCCGTTAACCTCAATGAGATCATTGAAATCCCAGTGGGATCATAAAAACAGCCATTTTAAATTTATTATGGCAAAGAAAATACAACATTCTCAGAAAGTCATGGAGGCTTGAAGTGACTTTTTTAAGTGTTGAAATAACACACAAGAATGTTTAAGTTATTACTGCCAGCCATAGAGATTCATTGAGAGCAACTCAGTGAACTGCAAATGATCCAAATTCCTAATTGGCCTAAACCAGCAATGAAAGAAGACTGATTGTCTGAAGAAAGCAGATGTTCTAAATAGGAAACTCGGTTCTACATGTTGGTTTGCTTTGAAGAGTTTGCAGTTATTCTTCAAAATAAAACCACTGATATATCAAATAAAATATTATTTTCTAAAGTACGATCCAAAACAAAGGCTTCAATATTCCATACAACATAGCTAAAGTAACTAAAGCAGAGATGAAAAGGGATTATGTTCACCTTTCAAAATAAAAATACACTTCAAAGTAAAAGCCTGAATATTAAAGATGGCAGATAACTTTTAAAGTACGTTCTACATTACTAATAGGAGGCTTAGTGATACAAATAGCAGTAATGAAATGGAAATTATATCTCATGTTAAACTTTACCCATGTATTTTAAAATAATTCTTCAAATTACTGAAAATGTAGGCTTACATAACTAAATGAACTAAGCAAGTAATGAAAAAGCTAAGCTTAAACATTCAGTTGTGTGTTTCATGGTTAGTCAAATCGGGGTTTTTCATTACCTCCAGATATTAACCGAGCATTAAAAAAAAGAAATTCTGGCTTGTTTAAATAAACCTTGCATAATTTCTAAGATGAATAATCCACGTTTTTTCAAAAAGTACCCAATTCACTTGATAATAAACATTTCTTCATAACTGTGTTTGCACTCACTGTTGATTCTTCTGTAGTTGTTGGTGAAGTTGGAGCAGCCGTTGTGGGAGACGGGACACTGTGACAGGTTACAGTTGCGATTGTTGGCTGCAGCACACGTGATCACTGATGGACGATTCTGAGAGAACAAAAGGCGCTGTGTTCAATAGGAGTTCTAAGAAATGCTGCCCAGCAAATATGCAAGAAAAGGTGGGATGAAAAATGCAAACAGAATGCACCAATTTTTTTTTAAAAAGTCCCACAGAGGAAGCGAGGCTAACAAAAGTACATTAGTCAGATCATGACTAAGTAATTGAACTATTTCAGAAAGTGTTCAGCGGTGGAGTCAGAAGAAGCAGGACGTGCATTTTACCTGCTGCCGTTCCACTGTGCTGACTGTGTGCGGCACCGAGGCCATAGCTGCTGTGCTGCTGCGTGGCGTCTCCACCATGCTGTTTTTGGTAAGCGCCAAAGGCTGGTCCATGCCTGCTAACGAGGCCAGGTGGTGGTGGTGGCTGTGGCCATACAGGTGGTTGGCTTGGACCCCCAGATGACCAGGAACCACAATGCGCTCGCTGGGACTCCGCCGATGGTCCTTCACAACAGGGGAGTTGCGGTAGTCTGTCGGTTTCCTGTGAAACAAGAAGAAATCACTTTACCGTAGCAACAACACCTAAATTGAATTTAATCAAAAAGTGAGTTTTCCAATTGTTTGACATATTTGTTGATTCATAAAAAAAATCTGAAGAAAAACTAGTGAAGAAAGAGGAATCAGGTAATGATTTCAAACAGATTAAAAGATGACAGTACAGTAATGATATGACAAACTCAAACACTAATTTCTCAGATTACTTGGAGTGTTGATAAGCCCCTTTGATAGAATCTTTCACACACTGTCTCCATGTGAGCAAGGCAAGGGGAGCTATTGCCTAAATTTATCCAACATGGAAGGATTCCAAACTTATCTCTGCACAAAGGGACAAATGGGCAGCAAGTTCAAAGCTTTAAAGCAATTTCCTTAGAAAAAGAAACTCAGCATCATCTCTCTCTAGGGAGGGAGCAGCCAGCACACTTAATACCGTTGAATATGAAAACTCTAAAAAAAAAAAAAAAAAACTGCAGCCAAAGTTTACTGTCAACATGTGATTAAATCTGCAAACACATTAGAAATGTCCCCCTTTAGGTTTAGCTCCATTTCCCTAAACCTCTTTTCTACAACCAGTGGGTTGAGTAATTAGGTCATGGAAGCCCAACTGGCCGCAAAGAGTTCTCTCTCTTCTCTCCAAAAGGTGAGCTCATCCCTGGAAAACCAGAACTGATGATAAGACTTTACAGTAACAACACTAACATAATACACATTTGGCCTGTTTTTTTCCAGCTCTGATGATAATAACTTTGATATGTTTGTTACACAGCGTTTATACCTGACATTGTGCAGACTTGCTTGCAGTTTAACAGGTAGTGATTATTCCAGTGAGTGCGTCAGATGTGGTCCTTGTTCCTTGTGTGCGTGTGTGTGTATGCGAGTGCGTTCCTGTGTTGCTCCATTCCCTTCTGACATTGAGGCCCAATTTGAGGGAGCAAAACGTACTGTACTGCCTTCCAGCTCTTCATTTCTCTCCACCTGCATACCCACTTCACGGGTTGAGGGGGTGGGCTTATTTATATACAAAACTTACACACTGACCTCCTCGCTTCTACACAGACATGCAGAATCCTTTAATAAGGATGTGAATGTGTGTATTCGCATCCTTATTAAAGGTTTCCGTGATGCAAAAGAGAACATAGTAAATCAAATGTTTTTCACATACTGTACAACTAAAAGAATCCAAACATTTTTTTTAGATAGGGAGGAGATAAAATGTTTATGCCTGCATGCCAACACCCTGTTTAAAGCAGCTTGTGATATAACTGCAGCATTCAGTCTTCAACCCTCGGAGTCTATCGGGCTCCACCTGCTCACTACACCTTGCCAAAGTTCTCTAAACCTCTCAAATTGTGAGGTTTGGGAATTTCACCCACACATCATGATGCTACCACCACATTTGACTGTAGGTATACTCTTCTTTTTGTGATGTGCATGGCTGATTTGGTAATAAATATATCCTAAGAAGCTGTGGGTTAAAAGTTCAAGTTGGGTTTCGTCATAAATGGAAACATTCTTCTGCAGAGTGATGGCAGGTATTAGCCAGGCCAGGAAATAAATTATTCAATCCAGCTTCTTCTTAGTCTAGACATGTGAAGAATACGGAAGACATATGGGTCTTTTTGTACCATTCTCTTGACTGATGACTTTGAACAAGAGGACATTTCTATCCTTTGTAACTGGTCTACTAACCATTGCTTTAATCTAAGGTATAAAAATTGAGTCTGGAAAAATCATCTGGAAAATCCTAACAAAACAGCTGAGCTTTACTCACAGTTGTTCAGATTCAGTATATCTGATGGTAGGTGGGAACTTTCCCTCTGCCCCCAATAAAACTGGCCTTTTAACAGTTCACTCTATTTTCTATATATTAACTATTCAGGGTCAACTGAGTAAAAGTGATCTAATTTATTGCAAACAATCTACATTATAATGGAGGGTGAAAAACAACTTCATTCTTTTCCAAATAACTTGTGGAGACATTTCCTCAAAATAGTGAAGATTGCTTCACTATGTTGTGAGAGCAAACATTAGACTTTGTGGTACAAAACCAGGAGGAGCCCTTTTAGGTGTGTTTGGATGCAAAGCAAGTTCAGATAAACAGTTGTAGGACCATGTGACCAGGCAACCTGACTGCTGGGTCAAGCATCTGGAGTCCACAGCACCATCCTCCACAAACAACAGCGAACACAAAACAGGAGAGAGAAGGAAGTGGGGAGTTGCATGTGAATGGTCCAGACCTTTAGCTCTTGAAAGCGCGAGCGAGGTTGGTAGTTTCCTTCATTTGTGCTGAGAGCTTACATGAGCAAAGAGACCCCCACTCTTTTTCTCTCCTAATGCTCCCCCCTCTCTTTTTCTCACAATCAGCAGCAAACTTCCTGAGGGTCAACTGAGGGATAGACTTGGCAGCACTTTTATAAACCCAGGCTCACTGCTCACCAACAAGCTCATGTGTTTTTCTTTAGTGGCATCAATATTCATTTCCGTTCTACTAAAAAAAGTCTAAGCTTTTTGAACTAAATCATGTAGAAAACAGGTGTGTTGTGCAACTCTTATTTTATCTCCAGATGTAACCAATACCCGAGCTTAGAGGGAAGAAGACAGACGAGTCACAGTTTGACTGTCATCACTGCCAAGGAACAGCCATGGCCACATCCTCATACAAGAGGGCAGTCGTCACAGGAACCAGTGACTGAGGATTAACAAATCTGCCTAATGAATGGCATGGCTGTTGAATCAATCTGCCCCCTCGTCTTTCTGTGGCTTGTGACTACCCACTAACTCACACTTCATGTCAGAGTTCAGGTTTTTAAAGCCTAACCTGTGTCCTTGTCTCCATTACTCACTTCTCAATTCTCATTGAAAGGTCACACAGGGAGGACGGAGGAGGAGGACATTAGGGCAGATATAGAGAACTGCCCATGAAACAAGGGCCTGAGATAAAACGAGGTGGATTCTAACAGACAGTAAGAGCTCTAGTTGGGAAAAAGGAACAGTCTTTGGAAAATAAACATATACATGTATATTTTTGTAGAGTTGGATTATTTCCATATTGTTTCCTGGTTTTCTTTGAATCCTGAACTGATTTGGAAAGTTTTAATATTTTCCATGATTATGACACAAACAGAAAAGTGTGCTGAAGGATCTTTTTAAAATACTCTTTTTTCCCAATTCAAAACTGTTTATTCATCTCAAAAAAGTAGCCCTAGCCTTTATCCAATTGGTTTTTTTTTTAATTAAAAACAAAACATGCATCAAAGTTTATCAACAGAAAATGGTGGAAATTCTATTTGACCCAACACTCAAAGTCGATAAAAAAAGAAAAACGGATTCCAACTGATTGCTTATTAATTATTAAATGTATAATGAAAGGATATCAGCAGTGACACTCACACACAGTCGTGTTTATATGGATGAGGAAAAAAAAACAAAACACCCAATGACAAATTCTAACCAATATTTACTACACATTAGGTCAGCAAAGCTACATTTTACTCTCGAAGTGAAGGTTGCAATGACAATCTTTGAAATTCGGCTTTTTTCCATGAACCGTGGGACTGAACATCAGAATGAACTCCGCAGGAGAATAAAACAGAGCAAATATCTGTTTTGAGTCTGTCCTATAAAGTCCTGGGTTTGTGCAGCATGACATTAGTGGTAGCCACTGTGGTTGGGACTCACTGCAGGATCCCTCAATTTAAAACCCAGAAATTCAAAGCCCTCAGTACATAAATGATACGGTACAATATCTTGAACAATATTAAACCGCTCAGATCTGTCAGTAAGTAGAGGTTTTAGAGGAGCCAGTAGAATGGCACCCCATCTTTAAGTCAACCTCAAGTTTCAGATCACAATTGTGCATTTCAATGACTGAAAGGGTCAAAAATACCTGTTTTGGGCCCGTTTTCAACAACTCAAAAGTAGAAGCATGTACGTAAAGCAAAAACTAAAATTGTCTTCAAGTTGTAGGAGTGAAAATTTGAGATAGTACTCAAGCTATTGAAGGAAAAGCTCTGTTTTCTCTTGTGGCAAATGCACAGGGGCTATAAATGTTCTACACTTTTTCTCACAGTTCTGCTCTAAAGTCTTCAGAAAAATCTTTCCAGCAAATATTTGGTTGGGCACATGTTCACTTCCTACTGAATAAATTCTAGAAGAGAAAAAAAAGAGATATACAGACAGGAAACATCTGGAAAGAATAAAGACCTAATAGACGGAGATACATAAAAAACAGGAAGCAGTGTGAATTCACCAATTCCTATAATGTATATGAAGATCTTAACCCAGTTTGTTCTGTTGAACCTTTATAACTGAGCTGAAGTAATATTTGAACCATTTCTTATAAAATAAACAACAGAAACTTCTGTATTTTAATCCAACAATGTGTGTCTATCCTAAGGAAAAAAATAAAAGACCAGTTTTCACATGTTTTCTGACGCTGGTAGTAAATTCTGACAACCTAATACTACATAAATACTGAGAAATCTGGCAGGTTTTGCAGCTAAGTGATAGCAGAGAAACTGGTTGGTTATCGGAGCTGGAGCTTATTGAATATGGAACAACCACAAGAAGGCTAAGATAACAACATGAACACAAAAAGCCACACATGCTGAAAAAAGGAAGAAAAAAACCTGATCCTTCCCTCTTTCCCTCATATGCTGATTACATAAATAGTCTCATGTAAAACAAGAGCATAACAATGACTTCCCCAGGCTTGGACATGCATACAAGCACATCATAACTTTGGCCTCTTATTTTCTCCCAACAAAGCCTCTGGAGTAACGTCCTTGAGAAAAAATTTTTGCTGGAGTTCCCCGTAGAAGGCATCTGTATTTCTGTATGCTGAGATACTGGACTTGCCTGTAATCTTGCTGTAAGCCACCATCTCTGCATGGATAAGCTTTGCAGGGTACAGGACATAAATACAATGTGAATATGTCAGAAATTCAGGAAGAAATGAAAACTACACTTTCTTCAAGAATAGACTATCAAATTGACAGTCATGCTTTATTTGTTGTTTATGGAGCAAAGAAATCATGTTTTCATAAATGGCAATTCCATCCAGGATTCATTTCTACTAGGAGTCAAAGTTCTATCTATATCTCATCTAACATTCTCCAATCAAAACAATACCTGGCTGTGTTACTGGCACTAAAGTTGAAGGAAAAATGAGACGGCTGAAGACTTCTATGCTGGCGGCTCTGAAACTCCAGAGTGGTGCAGAGGCAAACAGGCTGCAGCAAGCTTCCAGTCTGCAGGCTCCAGTGGGCAGGATAAGGCTTCTTTTGTTCAAGACTCCTCCTACTCCTCAGAGAAAATGAGAAAGTATTCCCTGCTGTCTGACCTCACCCCACACAGATGCACAGATGCACACACAAATAGGAACACGCACATGCACGTATGGGCAACAGAATGCAATACATGTGAATAACTTCTGAAGCAGATGCAGTCTCAGTACAGAAAAAGATCCTGCCACTAAAACCGTCAATGCCCAAACAGGGTTTAAAGATTTTAATATACTTTACTTCAAGAAAAGGTGGAACTGTACTGATAAGACCGAGACTGCTGAGACAAATACATCAGAGTTAGATTTTTGATTTCAAAGTTAACTAACTTTGTTTTTCATGTTTATTATTCAGTTACAGTAAAAGTTTGGAAAAGTTAAAATTTTCCTTTATCTCCTCACAGGTTCCTCTTACTAGGCATCTTCTTAAATCTGAAGATTTCCCCCCCCACCTATTTCTGCACACTGCTGGCCAGCTGGCTAAAACAAAACTACTGTCATTGGTCATTGCCAACAACAAAAACAAATGAAGCCGTTAGAAAAATATACATAGTCAAGAAAAACACCAACAGCCATGGCCAGGAAACTGAAGTAGTTCCATCCATCCATGACTCCATAAAGGAAACCACAGCTGGCTAGCTGCTGGCAGCACATCTGCATGCTGGCAATCAGAGCAGATAACCTTACTAATTCATCAGCTGGGTATGCTTGTTATAAATCTGCTAGTATTGGGAATGAAATAGCAAAAATTATATCTATTCCTCAAAATAAACCACTGAAAACCACTACTAACTCTAGCAAGGGCTTACTCCTTATTGTTGCTTAATTCTTTAAACAGAAATAAATGGTACAGATGGGATTATTATTACATAAAATTAAATTTTATGTAATTTTAGCAGAATTAGGAATGACTGGCAATTCTGTTTAAAATTTAAAAAA
The DNA here is from genome assembly GCF_001444195.1 of Xiphophorus couchianus. Lineage (NCBI taxonomy): Eukaryota > Metazoa > Chordata > Actinopteri > Cyprinodontiformes > Poeciliidae > Xiphophorus > Xiphophorus couchianus. Next base: position 11,930,255 of record NC_040247.1, read on the forward strand.
AAAAACATGGTATACTATCTTGCTTACTATTTTCTTGTGAATACTGAGAGTAATATTTTGCTCAAGGTTATTATACACAGGTCTACTAAATTTAACTAACTGCATAAACAAAACATCTGCTTTAAATACATTTCTGGGGCATGAAACCGGTGTCAAGATTGAAAATATGATTGACTTAACATACAGAAGAATACATAGAAAATTTATCAGCATACATAGAAAATTTATCAGCATACATAGAAAATTTTCAGCATACATAGAAAATTTACAATCGATTTTACACATTCAGCAACATGCAGCTGAGCTGCCCCCTCTGCATATCAGAACTGTGTGCATGCACGTGTGCTTGTGGTATTCATCCTGCAGTGTTTTCTAAGAAAAGTATTTTTACAAACTATTTTTAGTGTGAATTAGTGAACCCATCATTCTCCACTCCAGTGTAAACACTGCCTTCAAGTCAGAGGCTAACTCTGGTGGCTGGTTTCAACAAGTCAGTCAGCAGTTGACTTTACCAGAGAATGTATGTCCTTAGAGAAACTTCAGAGTAAATGACTAAGGCTGAGTGAAAGGAAACAAGGTCTCCAGGGTAAAAATTTATCTCCATAACAATTAAAGCTCTATATTTTCTACCAAGCTGAAGCAAGGCAACTGGAAATTTTAACTTGTTGGAGCTTAACCAATACCCTTAGCAATCAATTCACTTCAAGATCAAATGACAAACTGTGGAATTATGGATGCCATGACAGTACAGCAATCTTGAAAAGCCCTAAAAGTCATTTCTTCAACAGTTTCATCTTTTAAAAACCAAACTCTAAGCTAAGATATGGATACAAGAGAAAGTGACTGTGGCAAAATGAGAGCTGATAGAACAATAAGTCCTTTGGTACTTTGACTCAGACTGCCAGGCCCAAGTTGAACTTGTTCAACTCATGATGCACAAGTAGGCGCAAGTGGTAATAAATATATGAAAATTTAACCACAGAGTGCATATAAAGTGGTTCATAAAGTGACAAACCAGAGAACAATACACAGTGAGGAGGAGAGATAATTCTTAACCGTAAGCGAGATAACAGCACAGATCAAGACGACAACTTGATTTTTATATGAGCCCTTCCAGGAACCAGGTCAAATAACCTCTTCTCTTTAGGTCTCGTTTCAAACCGAAGCATCAACTTCTATGTCAAACAAACAAACATAAAAAAACAACCTTTACAAAGATTCATTGATTAAAAGGACTTGCAGAACTAGAGTTCTCTGAATAATCTGCTGTTTGAGACTGAAGTGATCATGTGTTGTGCCAAAACAAACATAAAAAGTATTTGGAGGAGGCAGAACAATGCTCTTTACAATCTACTAGAATTTACATAAATACAAACAATAACTATACCTCTCTTTGTAGGCTCTTACTATTTTTGGCTAACTTTGCTTCATTTCTTTGCTCTGTTTTTTACATATCAGCTCAATCCATCATCTAGAAATCAGATTCAAGCTCTTTTTCTCAGCTCTGGTCAGCAATCAGTAGGCCAAATACTGGAAAATGTTCTTTTTATTTTTTCTTTTGGCATGGAAGGTAAAGAAACTAACTCCCTGAGTTTTTAGGTTTATGAACATATCAACCAACAGCATATACTTTTTGGAGTTTAATTTTAAAAAACGCAAAAGAGGAATGATTTTTTAAATCCTTCATTTTCTGACGGCTTCAAAATTATTTACTATAATATAACTTACATTATTTTTGCTTTATGTTTAGACCGCGCAGATTATTAGCAATGTCCAATAATCTGTGTGTCTTTACACATTTCAATTGTGTAAATCTTGACTAACTGGTGGAAACAGCTCTTTCTAAAACTTACTGGTCTGTTTGTAATAAATAGTAATGGCTAGTCTCCATGAATGACTCAGTCCTGATGGCCACCTAGTCTGAAGTGGGAATGTGGAAATATTACATGAGTTATCTTTCTGTTATGCACTTGACTGTTTCACAGCCTTCAGATTGAGATCCAGCTTTAAGAGGCATCTTACTCTGCAGAACCATCTAAACCTGGCACAGAATCCTGGAGTCCAAACTGGGACTTCTGAGAAAACGGCCCCGTTCTGCAGCTCACTCAGCCAACAGAAACACTTAGCAAGCACAGGCAAAACTCAATCTGGTAAATATGAGGCAACTCCACTAACAAACTCCAATAACTATGGAGTCTGTGAAAAAGAGGATAGATAAAGACCAATAGTGACATTCAAAATCTTATGAGTGTATCATTTGAGAATATCTTAGTATGTACTCACAGCTGTGCAACAAACAGGCGACTCATCTTAGCTACGTGCTCATTGTCATCCATGTCACTGTCCCCCTGGTCCCCACTGAGCTTCCTCTTGGTGGGGCTGATGGGAGGAGGGCCAGTCCTGTGGCTGGAGATTGAGGAAGAAGAGGATGACGAGGAGGAAGACGAGGATAGCGACAAGGACTGGAATCTGGGGTCCCCTCTTAATGCTGCCTCACCTGCAAAAGGAAGAAAGACAAATATGTACATATGAATTGAAGACAAAACTTCACCACTGGCTGTGACTTTTGCAATTTCAAATAGCACAAACGTTATACTACCAAACTTATAATCAGCAGTTATTCTAAGTGATATAAATCATGTCCAAATGCTAACTGTTATATTGCTTCTTCAAACAGGTCAACTGCAAATGCAGCTTGAAGACAGAGTTTTTCTGTCCAATTTGTTTAAGCTGAAATTTTGGATGTTGACTTCTTCAGTTTGCTGAGCGAGGCATAGACCCCTGGCATCAGCAGCGTATCTGGTCAGCAACGTTGTGGGGGAAATAGCTGTGGAGAGACTTCATATACACGTGTGTGGTGTGAACTATTTCTCTGTCCGCAGCCTTGTCCTGGTACAGAGGGCCTACAGAGTTGTCAGTGAGTGGGAGTTCAAGCAAGAAGGGATAAGGAAAACTACTACTGGCTCAGTCTCAGCGAGGGGACTTTCCACTGCTTCGTTCAGCCTCAAGCATCTCACTGAATTCACCACAAACAAAACAAAGTCTGCACTAATTCTCCCTTTCTGACAGGTTGCTGCTTATACTGAAACTTCTCACCTGCACCGTTCTACTTCAATTTAAACCATGCTCTATTAAAAAAATGATGCGCTGATCAAATCCTATGCAAAGTTTTTTATTTGTGAATTGTAGAAACACATTTAAACCTAAACTAATGGAGAGTGGCAGCTTTGTAATGGTTAAACGATTTGAAATAAATTGCTATAAATATTTATGCTTATTCTGCACAGCTTTTGGCAAAAAGAGGTCAAAAAATCTGATGGAAATTTGGCTCAACTTATCTGAGAATCACTGGATCACTCAAGGCAACAGAGCACATACACTAAAAAGATCAAGGTCATAAAACATCCAATAAAATGTCTTGCACAACTCCATGTATATTTAGTTTTTGCATGCCCTCAGAAGCATAGCAGCAGCTCCTCCCCCATCTTTGGCATGTTCCTGCTTGCAATTCTGTGACCATGGCAACAAGGGTGACATCATTGTTTTTTGGCAGGGTAGAGGGATAGCAATAAAGGAGGAAGAGTGTGACACTGCACTGTCCAATCAGCATCCAGCAGATAAACACTCTTATTGTTGAGCACGGTTTCACACAGAGAAAAGTGGCGAGTGTTTCCCAAAAAAGCAAGAAAAACATTTTAGGGAGTTAAAAAGTGCTGCCAACTGAACTCTTATTCTTAAAAAATGTGCTTCTCTTTATTTGGTCGAAAGCAACACAATTCCAATCAATTAAAATAAGCACAAATTTATAAACGTGCCAATTTAACCTATATTTTCCTCATTCAGCTGTCTATCGCAGTTTTAATGACAAACCTCTAACTTTGGTGAGTAGACAGTAGTGCATGTCAGATATGTTCACGGTAGAAAAAATATTCCAAATTGAAACATGCAAAATAAATCAACTTGCACTCGGAATATGAATCACTTCAACTTCTATGCCCCTTTTTCAATCCCAGAACTTCAACAGTGAAAATGTTCAGTGTATTTTCTTTGCTGATAACAGCAGGCAGAAGAATATTAAGAAACAGGCAGAGGGACACGATGACATTAGAACAATGATACAAAGGAGCAAAACAATTTGTGCAATTTCTAGCAATTTAACTTTGAATCAAAGGACAGATGGGAACAAGAAAATAACACCTCCTACCATTACAGAATGAAAAGAATAAAATACTCCCTCATTCATATAAAAATGAGCAGGAGCATACACTTTACATCTGGGATGAAATGCTCTGCGTAATTGCCAGTTTTTCAATGTGGTTTGTTTTTATTAAAATTGCCATATATTTTTCCCATTAAAACAGTAGAAATCAGTAGAATGAAAACAGCACTCTGAAGTTAAACTCCACTCCATTTCCCCCCGGCCTGGTCTCCCAGTTCATTAGGTCTACATGATCAAAGCTTTTTTCTCTTGATAGAACTTCAAACGGCTTGGAATCAGGATGAGATTGGATTACAGACTGAGGGGAACCTCTCTCTCCCTCCGTCTGTCTCCTTCCGCTCTTCACTCTCAGCTTACTGTCATCCCTCCTGGATTCTTAAAGTTTTAGTCTTCTGTTTTTTTATTTTTCTTAAACAGCAAAATAGTTATTTTTAACAAAGTTTCTTTGTAACCCAATCTTTGGGTTGCTTAATTTTCTAACTATTTAGATACTTTACAATTTCCTTAATAAAAAGTGCACATAATGTTCTCGTGTCAGTAAGCTGAACTTTTAAATCCAATATTAAGTGTATTTCAAAGAAGTTGACAAAAGTGCTTTGAGGTACGATTTAAGAAACTATTTTGTTTTCAGCTCAACAGTATAATCACTAGTTCTGTATTACATTCCTCTTGTCACTGTTTGGCCAACAAGGGCCAGAAAAACTGAATATAAAAATGAGTGCCTACATTTTTTAGGGTAATCATTCAATTCAAACACTGGCATCCAATCAGGGAGCCATGACTAAAACCTGTTTAGCATAAAAATTTCATTTGTGAAATTAAGTGGAAGCAATAGGTTTATAATTTGGCACAAATATGAAATTAAAGATGTACTAGTCAAGAGATTAAAATCAGCCAATTTACCTTTCTTGTCTCTGGTTGTGACTGGCAAGACAATTACAGAAAAAAAAACCTTAATAAATGAATCAAAACAAAGAACACTATCTGTTTCTGTCTTCCAACACACCAATCAACAGAATGTGGTGTATACTTTTATTTTTAAAAAAAACTATGAAAGGGTGATTTGGTATAGCATTCACTGGTACTGTGAACTGGGATAATCATGATAATCTTCATTTCATGTCGGATTCAAAAACCACCATCTACGAAAACTTGCAGTATCATGTTTCAGACTTGGGAGGAAGAGAATCAGAATTGGTAGAAACTGGAATGGCCAGGTCAGATGTCAAAGAAAGCCAGAAACTAGTACTAGCTGGAAATAACACAAGAAAAGAGAATCACTTGACATCCAACAGTGACAAGATACTTCCAAGTGACTCCTTTGAGTTTTCATGAACTGGCAGTGCATCATATGACAGTGTCACTGCATGTAAACAAACATAAATGGGTTAAATATATCACTTTGTACAAGACTTAACAGATTTGTGCAAAGTAGCCTCTCTTTTTAAAAAAAAACAAATAAATTCATCCAAACTCAGAACTGAAATTAATCAGCCTCACAAGATTACTTCTCTTCTCTTAAATTAGCAAGTCTTGAGGCCTCGACTCAAAACTTGAGTCTTTTTAAATACCTTGATTAAAAGCTGAAAGTAAAATTTACAGTAATCAGTGGAACATAAACATCAAACTCAGATTAAATGTTTGGATAACTGGATGAAGCTCCACAACTTATAGTAAATGCAGTTCCAGAAGGTAATTAAACACAAAACTACTGACTCTTTCAAAAAAATAGAAATGCTGCTTTATGGTATGAATGGAAGGATAGTTCAACAAACTTAAAAAAAACAATCATAATAAACGTATAGCAGACTCAAACGTAAGCATTCAAATTCTTCTCAAAGTGATTGGCTCCACATGTTAAATAAACACTGTAATGCTTGAGATTGTAAAGAAGTGTCGACAATGACAACAATGTGATGGCTTTAGAATATATCTAAGGCTATAAAGACAAAGCACCAGTATGAGCATGCATGTGTGTTTGCCAGGAAATGTGTTTGAGTAGGTGTGCTCATGCATACAGTAACAAGTCAAGACACCCACAGCATCCCACAATTCTTCCAAATCTTTCCTTGGCTCAATGTGTTTGAACTTAAAGAAACTGAAAGAAAAGCCCTTTACCACCAAGCTCGTTAGCCAGTTCTTTTATCTTTTTTCTTACCAGCAGGCACATGACAGAGACAGATTTTAGTTTAGTTCACCAAAATCAACAACAACAAAAAAAACAATTAACTGGATTCAAGTTGAAGTAAATGCTTTCAGAGACACATAAGCAAATGAAGCTTTATAAACATTAGGCTCATCTAACGGCAATCATTGACCAGTGCCAGGTTTATCTGCAACATCTTTAAAGCAAGCTTTTGAGAAGCAGTCTAAAATTTCTGTCATGTGTCCAAACCACAAGCCATTATGTCAAAATAGAAGATTTCACTTCCAAGGTGCAGAACAACTCAAGGACAAGACAGGTAAGAACTTGCATGATCAACCCCATAGAGCAGTCTTATGACTGAAATGATCTACCACGGGGCAATGTGGGCAAATGCCCAGGGCACCCGCGGCAATGGATGATTAAAAATAAAGTATGATGCAAGTTTAGGATAACCAACAATGTGGAATTTAATAAAAGGCTCCTGAGATGTTGTTTAGTTATAAATCAAAAATGTCAAAATACACCATCATGATTGGTGAATGTGTAGTTGGGGTTGGCCTAGCATCTGTAGCGTTTTACTTGCTGAATCTACAGCTTTCCTGGAACAATGCTGAGCCACATTTAATGATTTAAATGTTGTAGATACTGGTCATTATTCTCTTTCACCATGTCGTAATGGTGTGGTTGGACATTTCGGACCACTTTTTTTGTAAAAACTGAAAAGTTAAACTTTGGAATTTATTATAACTTGCCATAGTGAACTCTAAAGAAGTATGATTGTGATTATGGCAAATAATGTCTACAAGCAGGAGATCACTCAAATTATTCCTTATAAACTTGATCTACTTTTTCCTAAAACTTAAAATAGAGTGCCTCATAAAATATGCTGTTGATGTGTTTACAAATTGAAAAAGTACTACGTACTTTGAGGTATCCCCCAGCTTTGCGTCAAAACTTATTTAATTTGAAAGATCCTAACGTAAACATTTAAACAATACCAAGATTACGTATCTGGGTAAAAAGTAATTTGAAATCAATCATGAATGTTTATTGTTGTTATATAGATACTTAAAAACACTATTAGACTATTAATTACCAGAGTTAGAAGTAAGAAATGTGTATATAAATCATTTTTACTGCAATTACTTTGTGAATTTGGTTTATCATAATAACGTTCACCTGGAATAAAGAAGTGGTTATTTTGGCCATTGGTAATCATAAATAATATGGTATTTTCCAGTAGGAAGGGTTTGACATGTTTTGTGCCTTCTGGTAAAACTGAGTTTCAGTAGTTAGTTTAAGGGTAAGCGAGTTTTATTGCCCAGGGCCACAAAAGATGTTAATCCAGCTCTGGATATGAGGAGAATTAAACTGTTGAAGGTTCCTGTTTTTCATCTACATGACAAACACACCTCTAACCTTTATCCCAGAGAAAATAGAAAGATAGGAAAGTATTCCTATAAAAAAATATGACTACAGGAACAGAAAAACAAACACCAGATTCTGATTTATCTAAAACTGTTAAACTACACTACAACAGAAACTACTGTAAAACAATAATAAATCACCATACGCAATAAACAACGTTATTCCACCCAATCTGAATTTCATTAACCAATCTCAATTAAAATAATAAGGTAAAATCAATAAATCAGACAGCACGTGAAAAAAAAAACTTTTGCTCTCAAAGAACGCATAAAACATCGTACTTATCCGTTAGCTACCGTTGCTAAAATACACTTAAAGAAGAACCCCCGTTTCTCCCAGGGTTTTAAACATTTACAAAACATATTATTGTTTCATAAGTAATAGCTCACCAGCAAAGAACCGATCGGAAAACTTCGACCAACTCCGTCGCTAACGCAACCTCACGCTTTAACAGCATCAGCAGCTAGTATGAAGTTTTTAAAAACAGCTATTAAAAATGGCCACAAACAGCCGTGTTTACCTTCGTAGCAGAGGATACCGATGTTGTTGTTCATTTTGTCCAGGTACTGGTAGTTCAACAGGTCCATCTTCGTTAGATGCATTTATCGAGCTTTCATTTAAAACAACAACAACAAAAAAAGACCAGCTTTTTCTCCTTCTTTCAAGCGACGGTCAGAAAGCTAAAGGCCCAGCCTCCAACTTTACTTCTCTTAAAAAACCGTTAACAAAACAACAACAAAAAAAAAGTGGCCTCGCTGTTGTTTAAATGGGTTCGCGGTATTTATTTTTTTTTTGTTCCCCCTCTTAAATATGAGCTGACGTATTGCGACAATAAAGAGCGTAGAAAAATAAGCGAAAAAGTAGCGTCAGTTGTCCTCACAGCCAGCTGTAAGTCGACTGCACTGACACGCAGGCTATGCTTGGTATGACTCCTATGCTGTAGCAGTGGTTTCCAGTGCTGCTGAGAGAAGCGCACTGGGCATGCTCGCAAAATCCCTGGAGCGCCTCAAATATCAGAGATGTTTAATGCGGAAGATCAGCCCCTTAAAAAAAAAAAAAAAAAGACTTACTCTCAGGGCAAAGCAGGGAGACAGAACTTCAGAGGGTTACAGCCGCAAAACATTAGAGCCATAGTGAAAATAATTTCCTAAAAGCTAGCTGCATGTTCTACCAGTGAATATTAAGCATGCCAAAGATAACTGAAGTACAACTTACGCACAAACAACACTTCCAGAGAAAGGTTATAACAGAGTAATAAAAGGTGATATCACACTACTGGTTATTATGCGAGGTCACTTTTGCGACAACATGAAATAAGGAAGATGGAAGTTGTGAAAGGTATAAGTGATAAACTGCCTTGCAACTGCAAAAAGATATGATATATCTTGTTTTACAAATGTTTAACTCTTTCAGCTACAGTTTTTAAATTGTAACATATATATCAATAGATGGAGATTCTACACCTATGTATTGCATTCAATGCTTTTTGAGGGACTTTATATTTTGTCCTTTGCTTCTTTTTGCTTTGTTTTTTTGGTGAAAAAAGCAAAGCAAAAAGAAAAAGACATTTCAGTCTTAGAAATGCATTGTATGCTTTTCATAGACTCTATAACATGTTTGTAAACGGAAAATTCGGTTTAAATATACGGAATAATACTTTGTTTTATTGATTTTAAAAGATCCCGGAACTAATCGCAGGCCACTGGGCTTCGTTTTTACTTTTAGACTGACCCTCTTCTGCCCCCTGGTGTCTGAAAAGAATTTTCAAGAAGAGGGGGGGGGAAAAAAGAGAAAAATGCTTTTTAAAAAAAACGTTTTAGTGTAAGTTCTTTGAATCATTACAGAATGTGGAAAAGGTGGAGGACAACATTTGCATATTTAACTGGAGAATCACTGAGTTGGGAGTGGTTTAGCCCCAGATGAGTTTACACACAAACATGCATTTGTCATGACATTTATACACAGACTGGGGGGAAAACAGATGATGTTGAGTTAATAAATAAGTAAAATTGTACCTCCTAAAAAGTTTTTAAAAAACCTACCCCCTTCCTACTTCATGTGTTCATGTGTACGAACACATGAACACAAAGGCATCTCCCCTCCTCCCTCGTGGCATGACCCTCTCTAATGGTTGCTCACAGCTCAGGTCCTTGTCTAATTGGGTGTCCTTTGTTTCCAGTTTCACACACAAAAAGAGCCGACTTCAGGCTGAGTCTATTTAATTCTAGTATTTCTTCTACAGCTGGCGTCCTGTGGGTTAGTAGGGCACCTGCAAAGTACGAGGACTGCAGCTGAACTCTGTAGTCAGCTAGTAAACTTGGATTTGATTGTGTAGCAGTAAAAAAAAAGAGAGAGAGAGGGAAAAAAGGAGGTTTTGGGAAGTCTGTCGATAAAAGAATAAAAATAAAAGCTAAGTCGCATGTTTTCTGTAAACTTTGGGCTGTTTTTCAATGAGGAAGCAAATACCAAGCATACACACTCCTAAGTCTGTCCTAATGCCCTTATATTAATTAATTAATAACTGTATTTAAAACATTTTATTCAAGGATTGTTTGTATAAAATAAGGTATAAAATCTTAGCCCTTCCAGGTATCCAGCAACTCCCAAGGCTTCATCAAAACAAAAATGTCAGATTTATGAATGAAGCAGAAAAGCTAGTGCTTCACTATTAAATTCTTCTTGTAAGCTTAACGTTAAAACAATTTCTGAAGAGGTTTCTGTAGTATTTTAATGTCAACCCATTAGAGAATTACAAAGCAAAATTAAGCTGTGTCCATGAGTCTATCAGGTATCATGTCAAGGAAGTCTGGGATCTGTCTGATAATCAGCTCAGGATCAGGGTCAGGTCTGACTTGAATAAAAAATGAAAAGCTAAAATATTTACACATTTTGCTTAAGAAAGATAATTGAGAAAGGACAGAAGCACTGCTTTAGTAAACATTAATCACAAATAATAAACAACCATTAAATTTAGAACAGCTTTTTTAGTATATATATCTTGTGCGGATATAAAACTGAAAACCTGTTTTGAGGAATCTTTGACATGCAGTGGAAAACTTAAAACTATTTTATGCCATTTGTCTAAAAAAAACCCAGAGCTGAGATATGACCCAGACTCTTTTTTCCATTTCAGAAAGATTATATTTCTCACAAAGTAAGTGCACCATTAACACGCTGATATTGTGACTAAAAACATTGACAGACTTAAAAACAGAGATGCAAACCCAAAGTCATGTAACTTGCACTCTAGTCACAAGTTAATCTTTTTAAGATTTGTGATTCTCAATTTAACTTAGATCAGCATTATCAATTTCTACCCAGTTTACATGAACTAACCAAAACCTCTGGATCTACCATCCAACATCCAATCAAGAGAAACATTAGAAAGAAATTATGAGGAACAAAATGAGATAAACTGCAAAACGCCCAACATGTGGATCCATAAACCGTGGAAAGAAAGGCAATAATGTCCAGCTTCCTTCAGAATTTGATTTTCCAACCAAAAAAAGTTACATTTCAAATTATCTTTAATATACATAAAAGTGTTATCCTATGAAGCAACTCAGGAAGAGGAGATGTCAAACTAGCAAAGATCAAAGGTCACACACTTGATTACCAGACAACTGTGTTGCGATACCGCCACACCAGCCTTGTTTACATGGTGACATAATGAATCGAAGTCAAAAATCTGTCCTCTCAGCTCTTTGCGTTCAGACTGTTAACCATGTCTCTCCCACAAATAATGTGGCTGTGAAAAGTTTAATATGACGTCCATTTGCTGTAAACAAAGAACAGTAGAAGTTCTTATTTAGCAGTTTTATTTCACAGATTCTAACTGGATTATTGCTGTTATTTATCTAAATCTTTTGCTTAAATTGGATATTGGAATTTAAAGAAACCCCATCTCAGTTTTGTGGGGGTGTTTGTTTGAAACGTCCCTGAGCACACACAGAGAAGGAAGTATCATGTTGCTACACTGAAACAATGACAACAGGTGACTGGTGGAAGCAGAGTCACTCACTTCCCATCTTTGTTTTCTCCATGTGTGTTTGTCGTTAGCAAGTAAAGCTTTGTTTATTATTCAGCTTGTGACAGGAGTCTTTAACAGTGTCGTCACCAGACCTGTACAAGACAAGCAGAGAAGCCTCTCAAAGACTCAGCCAAAAGCTTTTTAAACACCAAGAAAAAATTGTTCCATTCTGTGTGCTGTAATTAAACTTCAAAGTATGTGCTTCTTAGCATGCAGAATTGAGATTTTTTTTTTTTTAAAGAGTAGAATTTACATTTTACAGTGTAAAAATGGCTCATATTCAGCCAGATTTATTGCTGATATGACGACAGATTTATTGGATACCACATGTTTTAAGAATAACTAAAAGGTGATTTGAACAAAGGAGAAATGGACTCGGTTTAATATATTACAGCTAATCACTGATAGAACTATTTGAATGGTTATCTAGATCAATCTAAACATTTACAAAATCACATCTCTGGTTGAACTGATACATCAAAAGAGAAAAATATATACAAAAGGCAGTTGTCATTGTTGAAATAATTACTTGTAATCATTTACTTACAAATCTAATATTCATGACAGTTTCATCTATTGGGACTTTGCCCTTTGTTAGATCAGATAGTACTGAAACAATATCAGAGCTTTTTAAAATGATTATACCATAAGATTATTCTTTTACATATCAAGCAGGATTTAAACATCCATATGGATCACACTTACATTTTTTTTCCATCGTCTGAGTTGTGTTTCTTCTGTTTATTTATAATGGACATTTTGTTGTGGCCCTGTCTGTATTTGCTTTTTTAGATAAGCAATTATTGACTAAACTAACAGGGTATCTCTTTTTCCTTTTATAGACACATTGTATAACTGGCTACAATGCTTGTGTTCACACAGCTTAGACATTTTCACATTTTCTCACTTCCCAACCACTAACTATGATGTATTTTATCGTGATCTTATGTGATAGATGAACACAAAGTAGTGCAAAATTGTGAAGTTGAAGAAAAAGTACATGGCTTTCAAATTTTTTGTACAAATAAAATTCTGGAAAGCAATTATATTCAGATCCATTTATTCTGTTAAATTCAGCTAAATGCAGTTTATTTTTTATAGCACAAATTCACAACATGTCATCTGAAAATATGGATTCTAGTTAAACAATCCAGTCAATTCACTTTGATATTGAAATTAGTTAAATGTTCTCTATTTATGCAATTAAATTCAAGAGAATCCTGGATTTGTCAATAATGTTAACTTTGTGATAAAAGCTGCAAAAATTACTAGTGACTGATAGTGACATATTTATACACTACAAATAAAAGAAATACATTTTCTCTTTTCAACATCGGCAATGGCTTTAAACACTCCACCTTTGTGACCAAGATCTTGAGGTAGGTCTATTTAGTAGCTAATTTAAGGATGGCCAGGCAGCTCTAACACATCTTGCCAAAGAGATCCTATTTCTGGTCATGGAAAATGACTGGCATCAGATGCCCTGACCTATAACAACATTCTTGTCATGCTAACAATTAGCTGGTAGCAAGCTGACTCCAGGTGGCTCATTATTTATTCAAGTCAGTGAGTCTTGAAGGGGAGTAGAAGCATTGTGTCATCAGAACTCTATTCTGTGCGACTCCACACAGGACACAACCTTACCAGAGAGTTCACCCGGTGAGAAGTATGACATGCATCACAGTTACGTACTTTTGAGCCGACCAACATACTTTTAGCATGAATATTCACATTTTCTGAAGGAAGAAATTGCTTTATTTTGAGTTTTCTGGAAACTCTTCTGTTTGCTTTAAAAGAACATCTCATTATAGTGAAAAACATAACTTGGATATTGTAGACAACAGGCATAACCTATCTGAACCACAAAGGTTAACCATGATGGATGTTGCAATGGCATTTCATTTCATCCTCCTCAACTATGTTGAGTGCTATCAAAAGTAAAGGAATGTAAAGTATGTGTGGTATGATGGAAATTTAGAAAATGAATCATTTCACTTGAACAGCAGAAAGGCACCAGGAGCCAAAGGTTTAACCTTTATGGCACATTCTTTAAAAAATATGTGAAGAAAAAGATTCAACTCCAACTTCTTCTCAGAAGGTTTTTTTATATCATTTTGTCTAGTGCACTGTGTATTGAGAGAATTATAGTTATATAGTTAGGGTCATATATATAAATATACATTTAAATATAATCAGCTAACCATTGATTCTTGAAATATGAAGCAGTACTATTACAGATTTGGCTATGTTATTAATATCACAGCTATTGTGATATTTATAAATCACAATAGCTGTGATGTAGAAATATTTTACCATTTTTCTATTCTGAAAATATTTCAAGTTGTATAATGCAAAAATATGCAAAACTTTTCAAGACTCTTTAGGTTGTTTTGTTTTGAAAGGCCTGATATTCATGATCCAGAGCAGCGAAGAGATGAAAAAGCATAAAAATCGACAAAAGAAAAACAGATTAAATAGCTTTAAAATCACTATTTTAGAAAGGAGACTGTGAGAAGTTGGACCAAATCTAAAAATAACTAGAGAAAGCAAGGGCTGATTGTCCTTAATCCTTTGACTTGTAACTGTCATAGTGTAACCTTTGACCTATGACCATGCTGACCTCTAGCGCCTGGAGCCTTAATGAACACCTGTCAACCTGTCTGACAAATTGTTGACCGTAATATAATGGTTCTGTGCCTGTCTGTGTACATGAGAATACGTGTATGTGCACAGAACAGATGAGTCAGTTCTGTGCTTGTGGAGGCACGGAGGGAGAAATGTAGCCTGGGGGATGATGACAACAACAAATACATATGGTAAGGCAGCAAGTATTGAAGATGCTGGAGGAAGTCTTTCATGATTAGTTAGAGAGGGTTACTTATTTCTGTGGAAAGGCCTGGTATTATAATGTTGTGTGTGTCCATCAATTAGAGTTCATCTGTGCCCAGTATGTCACACCAGTCTGAGGTTTAAATACGAAGGCTAAAAAAAAAAAAAAAGTATGATAAAATTATTAAAACTAAGGTAAGAAAGAACAGTTTATTGCGTAAACGGATAATGAAAAGACAAAATAGTTAGCTACATTTAATTTTGTATTGATAGAACTTCCCTGACGCCTTCCTTTAAAATAGCAGTTCAACCATGAATGTCACTCCCTGTCTCGCATTTCCAAACAAAATTCAGATTGTGTGATGGTAGAAGGCACTTGGTCCCAAATAATACAAGACATTTCACAGCTTCCAATACATTAATTTAATCTGAATTCAGCACCTGAATTCAATCTTGCAGAAAACTCTGACCCTCAAAGAAAAGCTGATAATTTTGTACAAGATTATCTTTGAAGAGACAAAGGGGATTGATAAAAAAGGCAATATAATACTAGTACCGCTGCAGATAATAAAGCTTGCAGCCTTTTTAGATTTTTATTGTAGGCACACACATAAAAGATGTGCAAGCTGCACTGTGTGCCAGTACGCTCCATACTGTACCCAGCTAATTACTTTATAACTCTTCCCTTTTCCCCCACTGGTTCTTAACATAAATTAGAGGTCAAGATGTAATTCAAAAACCTGGATACACGCACAGCAACTGGTTTGATTTGCATGGCTTGTATGGTTTCATAAGTTCATATGAGGGAGAAGATGTCTATTTTAAATCATAGGTAAAAAAAAAAGTTTACATTTCATTTACTTGGAAGAACTGCTGGGAATACTACCATGACTAAACACTCAGGACAGGTAGCAGAGCCATTAGCCTAGCACAGCTTATAGCATTCTTACAGTACACACAACATCACCACTGATTTCGCCTATTAATGTTCATCCTCTGGAAAACAGAGTGAATTATTTAAGGGTCTAGCATATATCCTTCTATATAGAGATTATTTTATTTTTGTGTTTGACCATCACTGTTGCTAGAGGTACACAATACATTGCAAATTTATTGTTTCTCAAATATTGCTGTAAATAAGATGCATTTTGGAAAAAACTCCTTTAAGTGCAATAAACGTCAACTACAATACATTTGTTCTGCTCATACTATATTTGATGACAGTTGTTTAATGCAGCATAAAAAGAAAGTAAAGAGGTGGTCAAGATTGCTTTCAATGATTTACTATTTTTTCCCCTTTTGTTTTGACAAGTGAGGTTATTCATTCATTCAACAATGCACCACACAAATCTTACAATTTAAGCTAATCTAAAGTCAAAGTCCCCTACAAAGCCAAAACCACAAACTTGTCTTCACAGATAGACAGATATATCTCGGCATCTGCAGCACAGACATTTACATCGACTTGTAAGGGTTTTATTACAAGGGCTGCATTGAACCTGTGCAGATTAGAAGGAAAAGTTACACCTTGCTGAAGAAGCTAAGTAAATGTTTTTTACTTGCTGAAGTTACACCTTGCTTCAGCAAGTTACACCTTGCTGAAGAAGATGAGTAAATCAAAATCTTTCATCCCACCTCATGCCAGGCAATCATAACAGTTCTCACACACACAATCACTTCTTGGTAGGTTCTGAAAAAGCACCCCAGTGCAAAATCTCAAATGTCACTTCATTAAATGTGAATACCCATAAATTAATACCAACTGGCCCTGACTGGTCTTTACAGCTATGTTTTTTTTTTTTAAGTTTCTTTTTTAGAAAAGCTTTCTTAATCAAAATTGAATGTGAACACGAGACAGAGATAACTAAAATGCACTGAATGGTTCCAGAAAAAAAAAGTTCCAAGGCATTTTCTCGACCAGTCACAGTGTTACCTCATGAAACAGACCAAGGATTTCTTTTAGGAGACATGTTTTTGTTGGAGTATACCCACACAAAAAGTTAGGAAAAGCCTGTCAGTGTTTGAACAAACCATGGAAACTGTAACAATGAAGAGGGGGTGTTCGGCAAGGGTGTGTGTCTGTGACTGTGAGTCTATTCCATAAACAAACAAGAAGGATTTCAGCATTGCAAACTGGTGCAGAGGGCACAGCAGAGATCTCAGCCAACCACCTTCTCTTGGCACTAGTTCCTTTGTTCTGACTCGCATAAAAAAAGGTCAATTTATTCCACATAAGCTAAAACCACCGTATCTGGAAAGAACTGTCTGACAATAAGGAATCAGAAATATTCTTTTTGATTGAGAAAAGTCAAGCACACAACAATGAAATTAATATAAAAATATAAAAAGAAAACACTATACTGCAAACTTTTAAGCATCATCCATGGATATGGAGTACAAAGCCAGACCATCTTCAAATACAGCTTTGCTTCCAGAAAGGGTGGAGCACATGCAGCAAGATCTTCCAAGCAGTCACCAAAATTGTTATGGAGGGTCCACAACACATATTAAGCATTTCCCACATCCACCATTAAATATAAGGCATACTTTACTTCCTGTTTTGCTTTTTTAGTAAGAGTGCAATTACTGTACATCCATGGTCAGGATGGCCAGACTTAGGACCTGTGATTAGTGTTTCTTCCAGACGGTTTGAAAGGTAGCTAACTGTGACTGAGAATGTGCCTCTATAATTACAGTCCAAATTTTTTATTTGATTTTTTTCCTATGCTGTGACAAATGACTTTTTTGCATCGACAACCAAATGAAAAAAAGAACTTAATTAGAAGCATGCAATCTTTACAATCAGTTTAAACATTCAAACTTGTTAAGTCTAAAAAGGTTTTTGTAATTTTCCACAGGGATATAGCATATTAAGTAACCTTGTTAATGGACTATTGCTGCAACATTGACATAGCATGTTTGTACATTTTCTGAAAGTGGTGAATATTATCTTGCATCTATGACGAATATTACGAGTAATATTCGGACGTGCAAAAATTCTGTGGCAGCCAGTGTATGTCACAGAATGCAGTAGGAAGAAAGATAAAGAGTCATTTGTATTCATATGCCACAGAAATGCAACATACAGATGCAAAAGTTTGCATAATTAACACTCAAAGAAAATTTCTGAATTCAATCTAAAAAGCTTTGTATTATGGCTATACAGTTATCTAAAATATGATAAAGCCAGGATTACAGTCCATCTGGAGTTATCAAGAATATACAAAACAAAAAACTACTGCCAGGAAAGAAAATACACCTTTTGATTTGGCTCAGTCAAAACCACACAGAGATGTTGGACAATGACCACAAGATAAATAATTTTTAAGTTCTCTTCCCCAGAGCAGCCAGACTAATCCTTCTCCGATCAGCAGGTTCTCCTGCTTCATGTCTATTAGAGCAGACTAAATAACTTTGCTGCTTAAGACACATGCTTCAGTACACAGTGTGCAGTATCAGGGTGCATTTGGCCAAAAACCAATTTATCTTAAGACTGTAAAAAACTTCCAGAACATATTTCCTTCAGGGGTGATGTATGTATCAGTACAGAGGATGACACTGAACTGTTGAAATCCAATTTTAACTAAAAACATGTATGAAAAACATTCTAAAAGAAGACTGGATTTATGTTAAAAAAAATAAAAATACAAAATAGTGACAGATTTGTTTTGCTTTTTATAAGATCTTATATTCAAAAAGATCTTGGTCTTAACCAACAGATATTTCTGTAAGCTATTAGTAAATTTCCCTTTCTACAGACAAGTTGTAGAACAATGCAATATTCATGTTTGATTACATTTTTCACAGGAAGCATTTGTGAAAGCAACTAAAAGAGAACTTGTATTTTTTTTTTTTTTTTTTTTTTAAAAAGCTCTTCATTTGGAGTTTTGCATGATATCCTGTCCTTGAAATGTTTGGCTCAGTCCCAGTGAGCTAAAGGTAAATCTGAGCCTCTCCCTGTTCTGCAGCAACTCATTACCAGGACTCGACATGAATGCATTCAGGTTGTTGACTTTAAAAAGAAAAAAAAGACTGCTGGCCTAGTTTACTTAGACTAACTCATGGGCAAGCTTGGCACATCTTATTTTCTCTAGTTTTTACAACATTGTGGAGACAAATTAAGTTCATTGTCTTCAAACAAACAGGCCATAAAGAGCCCATGACTAAAAGTGACATCAGCGCTGAGGGGAAAAACCAAAGCACTGCAGGGGAGCAGGCTGAAGGACTCCCAGGACAACTTAATCACAACTGCAAAGCAGTTGATTTTCAGCTCATTTTGCTGAGTTAAAGACAGACAATTTAAAGCCAAATCTCTCTGAAAGTACTTACTTATTATTATTTAACTTTTTTAACCACAAAATATTACACTATCCATCTGTCCATTGTCTTCCACTTATCTGGGGTAGGAACATTGATCGATCAGTAAATTGAGAGCTCTGGCTTTTGACTCTGCTCTCGCTTCACAACGACAGACTGGTGCAGGGCATGAATCACTGCAGAAATTTACCAGATGCTCAGGCCTCAACTGGCCAAATTCCTGCAGTTTGTAAACGGGTCCCTGGTACTACAAACATGAAACTGAAAACAGTTACCTCATCAAAACACACAATAAACTAGTTATTTAATTAAATTATGTTTAAGCAGAAGCACATCCAAAAGTTGCAGGACAACATCTGCCCTGAAGGACAGGAGGCCTGCATTAAAAAAAACTTCTAAATTATTGTAATTATATTATGCAGGAATTCAGTGGTCTTAAGACTGTATCTTCACGATACTGGTGTATATTTAGCTGTTTGGAGTCTTTCATCTTTTTCTGTGAAAGGGGCACAACAGCAAATTTGGTTACCAGGTAAAACATTTTTTGTTTTGTTTTTGGGAGTCAACATTTAAGAAAAATGTAGAAAACATATATAATAAGTTTTATAAAACAATAACTGAAAATATCCACCTGTTATAAGCAGAGGAGTTGTGTAACATCACCAGCAACTACAGAAAACCGCATCTCAGACCATTAAAATACTGAACTATATCCTCTACTGGAGCACATCATATATCAGTGGCATCCACTAATTCAGGTCTGAGACCTCCCAACTGTACAGCAGCCTGCTGAAAACCACTGATCACGCTCTTTAAACTGAGACATTCTTTTTTCCTTCTCAAATGCCTCTAAGCACGAATTAGATATGGATGCAGGTAGTTTGGAGCCTGGATGAACAAGGAAGGATGTCAGACACAGACACCCTGCCTTGATTCCACTGAAAGCAAACATCACAGCTAATGGCAGTTGAAGGCGGTTGGTCTTATTTGCCTGTGGACTTAAAACTGCAAGCTGGAGAGGCACAAAGCCGCCTATTGTCTCAGAGCTGAAAACAAGGCAGAGGGTTGCGTCTGAGCCCACTGTTGGACTTTGTCTATATGTAATGCGGCTCTAATTATATAAATCACTTTCCAACAGCGTAACAGGAAAGGAAGGGAGTAAAACAGAGGTGGTGGAGCTCTACCTCTGTGGGCATGAAAAAGCAGGAGGGGCTTAGTTTGATTGTACTCACTCTCTTCGTCATTTGCATGAACAAATGATGCTGCTCTTGACAGAACATCCAGTGGGGTCTCCATGCTTGGATGCCTGAAAGACAGGAGAGGGCAAAATGTCAAAACTGCTGTGCGCAGAGTTGGATCTACACAAAAGACAGTGAATTTGAGAGGAAGTCGAGTCACTAGGTGGCAAAACTCTTCCAGGGGTCTCTGCATGTAAAGAAAACACTTTTACACCTTAAGTGTTTCAACTTGTTGACAACAGCTATTGCATACAAAACAATATATACAACCATTCATCATAAAATAACCCAATTTTGTTTAGAGTACATATTGTTAGAAGGCATCTCAGACTTTGTCTTCTTGGCTAAATCTAATGGATAATGTTATTTTTTAAACCAATAACCTACAGTAAGTGCACGATGAAAAGGCCCATAACAGTATGTATGTAATTGATTGATTGACATCAATTTATGTCATATAACAATAAAAAATCATGTTTGACAAGTTATGATTAGTCTATTATCAGCCCAGTAAATATTTAGCTTTTCACTCCTTAACTTATGTTTGAAAGCATGCTCTATTATACCGCTCTATAACTTTATTACTGGCCGGTATATGTGTTTACACTACAGTATCCTATCAGATATCACATGTAATGAGATTTGCAGACAATGTTGAAATAAAGATTGTGATACACTATATTTTGTAGCTCCAGTAATTGTTTTCTCTTTTTTAATAAAACCATGTCATGTCAGCTTAAATGAACGGCAAATATGATGCACTGGTGTGTTTGTAACAGGCCAACTATCTTCATTTTATAGAAATTCAGACTTCTGAGTTTGCTACTTTAATGACAACTCTTGTTGGCTTACAAAACATCTTAAACAAATCCTGCTTTACATGAGATGACCCATTTGCTGTTTGTGTATTTTTGTTCTCTTTGCAGGCAAAGAAATGCAAGAGTGATATCCATAAAACCACTGAAATCCTAAGCACGCAGAAAAAGGAATAAACATGTCATCAAAACAAGCAACACATAAAGTGCACACTTGGCAAAACAGATCTGCAACAATGAAAGGCTTCCTAACTCAATGTGTCAGCACATTAATTTAGTAATAATGCAGCATATAACTCAGACCATGACTGACTACTGCAGAAATGTTACAATCTTGCAAATAATTTATTGCTTTTAGTTTCCTAAATTACTGTTAGAGTATTAGGGGATTTATTTATTTTTTTGCAATGTCCAATTGACTGTGAAATGAAAGATATTAAAGAATAAAAAAATAATGGGGGAAATATCCAGCGTGCTTCTCTTCCTTTTTCTGACATTCCTCAGATACCATCATTCCCTCAATTCTGCAAGAAATAGGGGACTCAGGCAACATTATGATAGCAATGTCCTTGCTTTTACAGTAATGCGCTTTAAGAAATACCCCCACGCTTTAATTGTTTGAACTGTGCTACAGTGAAATCCAATATCGGCTTACAGGTGGTTCGGTGTATTTATACAAGCCTGACTCAGTGCGCCCTTTATCCAGGAAGGAATACTACTGCAATGATCCTGCAAAATGAAACAAGCAGCAACCAGGAAATGCACTTGATTTGTGATAAGGGACTTCACTCTCTCTACTTTCCAACACACTGAAGTAGCTACAACAGATATCCAAAGAATGTGGCTAAATTAAAGCTACTGACATGGGAAAGTTTGGGAATCCGCCAGAGCAGCGTCAACTCCTGAATGAAATCTCAAACGACCTTTTTCGTGAAGTGTTTCCGTCCCAGTATCGCACATGTCTTCGCAAAGAGTCGACTCCCACGCCGAATATTCTCAGAAACCGGACTGAATTTGTGCCCTAAATGCCTCATGTGAATGGCACTCTCAACCCTGCGAACCCGAAACAATCAGTCAGACCCAACTTCTTATTTACCAAACACCTACCTCCTTCAAGCGCCACTTTGGTGTCTTCCAGTAGGATAATATCCGGGTGCGAAATAAAATAAAATAGATATTTATTATAAAATATTATTCCCAGAGAGAGAGAAAACAAAAAAAAGCGGCGGTGAAAAAAGCAC
The DNA here is from genome assembly GCF_001444195.1 of Xiphophorus couchianus. Lineage (NCBI taxonomy): Eukaryota > Metazoa > Chordata > Actinopteri > Cyprinodontiformes > Poeciliidae > Xiphophorus > Xiphophorus couchianus. Next base: position 11,952,518 of record NC_040247.1, read on the forward strand.
AGACAATAGTAGCAGAGCTGTCGGGACAAACTTGGTTGTAAACGAAGAGGAGGAGGAGGCGGAGGAGGAGGAAGGGAGAGAAGCAGGGAGGGAGGGAGCAGGAATGCCTGGAATGATGGAATTCAGTTCCTAGCAGGTGGTGAAAGTGAAGCGCGCTGATTGGTAGAGCTCTGAGGCAGTGATATCAGCATACATTACGATGGTGGGGCATTGCATCACACAGCTGTCCTGTGCGCATTACTATGACCCGGGAGGGCTTCACGTTATCTCCTTCAACAGCAGAGAAAGAGGCTCCGAACCAGGCAGGAAGTATGCTGACATTTACTGTCGCAAGGCGTAAATCTGCTGCTGAAACATTTATTTTCTACATCTATAGAAAGTAGTTTTCCCAAGATGGGACATTTAAAAAATATATTATTCTGGACGTTAAAAAGGGCTTTATTTGAGTATTAGCACTACTACCCCTTTCAATTTCACCACACTGATGTTTATGTAGACATAAACATCAACATGTTAATGTCTACATAAACATGATTGATGTTTATGTAGACATAAACATCAATGTGCTTTATTTGTATTATATTTGCATTTGCATATTTGCAAACCAATTCACCTTTACCCTCAAAAATGAAAACCAGAACAAAGAAGCCCATAATAACTGGTAGGAACGAGGAGTAGACACCCACAGATTAAGTGGGTGAAATCTGTTCTTAAGACTTCTATTTCTCATGTACTCCAGTGTGTGTTTTAATATGGAAAACTGGCACAAAGCACACCATTGCTCAAAGGAAGCCACAAGTCCACAAGTCATGAAGTACCTCCAAGTATATGGAAATAGGAGCTTTTTCTTGAGATGAGAATAGATGAGCATAAAACAGAGATTGTGTTTAAGATTAATCTTGTCACAATACCACATGTGGGGTGATGTGGTGATTCAGGGGTTGGGCATGACCCACATGTGGAGTCCTCAAAGCGGACGTCGGGGGTTCGAGTCCTGGCCTGATAATCTTTCCCACATGTCATCTTCTATCCCTCTCTCCAGTCAATTCACTATCAAACAAAGGTCACAACAGCCAGTACAAAAAAATAATAATCCAGCAACCTTAGTCTTCCTTTTTTAACAAAACAGTTGCATAACATGGTGCTACAAAAATGTTGACCAACAAGAAACATACATCCAAGAAACATACAGTAAGAGCTGGTGGATTACAAACAGTTAAAGAGAAAAGAAAAAGGAGTTTCCAGTGCTGTTGGATGACTCAGGTGTCGATTAGTAAAGAGTGACTCATGATGTAATGCTGTTAGGTGGACAAAACAAACACAAGTGGTTGAACCAGAAGACTCACTGAGCTGTATCACAATGTCACAGCACTGTTTTCTATTTTGTTTCATTTTCTTGAGTGTTTTCATTACATTCATTCTGCTGAACACTGCTTTAAATGTAGTTACCAGTGGATAGGAAGTTCCCATTTGTTGTTGTGGCATTTCAGACTTTTCCTACTGTCTTTTGTAGATCATCTGTTCATGATGTAAACCGCAGAAGCCAGTCATTGAACAAAACAGTTAGGCAAAAAAAAATTAAGTTTACATTTTTTTCACTGGAATTAAAGATTAAGACTTGCATAGATAATTATATTGCATATTGAATTATATTCTAGAATACATAAGCAGTCTTTGAATGAATGTCAGAAAAAAAAAATCAATGGCTCAAAGTCCGCGCCTCAGCAAATTAAAAATGCTCTGGCGGGACCAAAAGAATATCAGAAGCAGTAAAATGAAACTTTTGAAAAAGATGGCCAACATTCTGGCACTAGTCTGATTATGTCATGCAAAAAACTGACAACTTCAAGTTGTTGCTGCTCAAAATATATTTTTCTAAACCAATTTTTGGTTATACTCTCAAATTTTGTTTTAAATTTAACAAACTAAAAGCAGAAATCTGTCATATGTGTTTGAGGTCAGCTTTAAATAATCCTAAAACTTGGCAAGGAGCAGATAGTTTTTATTTTGTTCTGATACTTGACCTTAGAACAGGATGTACTTTCTTTTTCCCCATGAATGTGTTAACCAATTATGCCTGAGCCCATTGAAGTACAAAATAGTCTCCTACCTCCCACTGCACTTCACTAAAAACTGTTATGAAACAAATTAAACATGATTTTATTTTTTGAAAAATTACAGCATAACAAAAATGATTAATAAAAAATGCATGTTTGTGTAATCTGATTTCAATAGAACAATGAAATCTCAGTATCTCTGTGTTGAGTACCATATGTTGAGCAACTAGAGTTAAGTTTACATTAATGGTAACCAAAGCATTTTACAAAAGGGTAGAAACACTATGTTAAAATGTAATGAAGAGGCTGAGTGGAGATATTTATGTCTGGTCAAAATTCTTCTTTCTTAATTCAGGACCTTCAGTTTTACTGAACTTAGTTTTGCAAAGCAGCTGACTTGTTGCTGTGTTTTAAAAACAGTTTTTTTTCCTAAATTGTTTTTACTGCATCATTCCAGAGTTACAGAGTAAAGACAGTTGAGGCAGCTTCCCATAAGAAAACTGCAGTGTATGAATAAAGACACAAGGAAAGATATACAAATTCAACCAATCTTTGGCAAAGTGATTGCCAAAGATTGCAGTATCCGACGGCTGTATGTGCAACTATGAAACCTATTTTCAGTCTGGTTCTGGAAATGTAATGGTTTCTTCTGCAGCCATCGGAGGTTTAAATGGGACGGAACAAGTGCAGAGAGACTTCCACACCATACACACAAAGTGGTACAAGACATAGCCTGGATTATTTATCTATAACTAAGAAGTGAAAAATTCCTAGTAATCTGCATCAGGAGATCTGTGAGACTGACTGCTTCCTCCTCCAACTCTTCCACATCTTCATCAGTTTTTTGGAGCTATAGGAGACGGTCTTCCGTAAACCTGACGGGACCAAGACACAAAATCCTCATCAAGACAGTTTCACATAGTAAGAAAAATTCCTAAAAACACACTACCTAAAAAAACAGTAGAATAGAAAAGAATTTAAAGGACCTAAATTTAAGGATCGGTATCAGGAAAGATAACAGATTTAGCAGAAAATCTTTGAGGTTTTTTTTCTTAGATAACATTTCAAAACCAAAGTTGTAGCTTTTGAGCTGGACAAAGTGTAAAAAAAGTGCTTTATCAAAAGTGTAGTGTTATTACTTTAGCTTATTTGGAAGACTACAGAGACACTGTAGGAGTTCTTACCAGCTGTAGCAATGCCTTTGATACTCTGTGTTATGCTGGAGGACTTAACAATAGATGAGATACCTGTGGAAGAGCAACAACAGAACACCTCAGTCAGCAGCATGATTGCATAACTGCTTTTAAAGGAGAGACAAAACAGTATTTGCTTCATCTGTTGGTCTCTTGAAGTAAAGTCACCTGTATTATCACTATAAGGGTAGACAACTCTACTGATTTCATCTACTTTGTTTAAGCGTCTTTTTAGTATAAATCCTTGTACTAGAGCCTATCTTAGACCAGGTTTTAGTTTGGTTTTTTTATCACATTTTCCACATACCTTGATGCACCACAGCTCCACAGTCGGGGTCCTGAGCCACCTGCAGCAGGATCTCCTCCACGTCACGGTTTTTCCCTGGAAGGTCAACCAGCTTTGTGATCCTCTGCTGAAGAGTTCTGGGCAGGGCCATCAGCTGGATGAATTGGCCTTCAGGACTTTTGTCAACCTGCAGAACACAAATTAGAATAATTCAGAGATGCAGACATCTTGATTGACAATAGGAATTATTTGAGCTGAAAAACAGGTTTTTGGCTAGGAGGCGCAGTTCCAATTACCTATTTTCAAGTCTTGCATATATCGGAGTATTGTTTTTTTTAAATTTTTGGGGATTTTCTGTTATTTTAAAAAGCACTTCAGTAATAATTGAAGTTGCTTCAATTCATCGAGTACTCCATCCAATCAATTGATTAATTATTTGCAATACGTATAATCAGATGTAGACAAGCCCTGTCAAAGAGCCCACCTGTTTTTCCTGCTAGAGCTAGCAGCCACTTTGATCTCATCTCCAGCCACCTGTGGGATGATTGTGACAGGCTTTAGCAGTTTGTTTGTTGTTTTTTACTTATTTTCTTCTTTTCTGGTGAGAAGGTGCTGAAATCTGACAGGTACATGAAGCAGGACAGAGGAACAGTGAAAATTTCTTTGTCAGGTTGAGTGCAGCACCAGTTTCTTGATGATAAAAAATGTTTCTTTCTCAAAAAAGGTACAGATACAATGGTACAGAACAGAATGTCTGTATTTTGATCTAACAGCAAAATCCAATTTTAAAATGGGAAATGAGCATTTTCCCCATTTTTTATGAAAAACGTAATGTTTTTATGTAGTCCTAAAACTACGCATTTTTTTGCCTAGTAATTGCACATATGATAGCCTATGTTATTTCTGCATGACAGGAATAACAAATACAGTGACCACTGAGCAGTACACATTCCCAAGGTATTATTCAATGTGTCGAATCAAATATGTTGCTTTTTGCAACAACACTCAATTTAATTATGTTGAGATATAAAAAGTAGTTTTATATCTCTATAAAAGACATAAAAAGTAGTTTGAGCTCTTGTTAAACATGTCCCTCTTGACTTTTGAAAAGAATAAAAGATCATGTGAAGTAGAAGCACCACCTATTCTAACATACTCTCATACAGAACTAGGAGTTTTTTTCAGTGACTCTCTGAGTTTACACTGTTAATCCTGAAAATTGCATCTGACTGTTCCAGTTATACACAGGTTGTGGAGGAAAAACTTGTTTGTCTGTACTTCTTGGTGAACATGCTGTACAACCTACAGTTGTTCTGCACATTCTGGTTGTTCTTTGAACATTTTCTTAGCTGAATAGTTTGCTAAGAAGTAAAACATTAAAACTATTGGTTTTAAATCCTTCTCTGGCTTTTAAAGATTTCAGTAATGTGGTGACTATTGTTTATTTATTTAAATTAGTAAGATGCAGCAGATAAAGGTGTTTGCCCATAAGGAGGTTTTGTCTGAAACATTTTACAGAAAACATTCACCAAAGATGTTTTTACACTCTTTTTATAGCTGCAATTCATTAATAGACCTCACAGCAGGGGATTCTCTGAAAAAGATGAAATACCAAAACTCAGGTTTTAATAGTAGCTTAAAACGCTAATATCAACGCCAGTAGTCAACTATCCACATTATGTACACTGGTGCATAAAAAAAGAACATTATTAGATAGTACCTTTAATCAGCTCACTGCATCTAACTGCTATTGAAAGACTGAAGGACTTAATTCAATCCAAAAGTATATTGATCCCAAAGTAATGATGGGCTCCAACATGTTGTAACCTGCTTAGTTTTCTGATTATTGCTATGTGGTTCTTCCAAAATCTCTAGAGCATAAGTTTTAATCTCCATTTGCTAATTTTTAGCTAAACCTTGTCCATAACCCAAAGACAATGGTTAATAGTAATAACCGATGCGTACTGCTGGGGACTGAATATACTTTGTTCAAACGTATTACAATGTTCACTGAAAAGATCTAACATGCATACAGTGCCAGATTCTTAAATGCTCCTCCTATTCCCTTATGAGACAGTTTAATCCAGGGTGGTGTGGTGCCTGGAGGTGGAGACAGTTTCTTTTGTGTAACAAGGAGTGGCAGCAGGTGGAGAGCAAACTAGGAAAATAGCAAGAATATCTGCTTAGGGTTGCACAATACTGTATTTAGACAAACAATGAACTTTTAAAAAGTACAAAAAAAAATCTCGATAAAATGCATTTCTTGTGGCTGTGATAAATTTGTTTCGCTACTTCACTAAGTTTTCAGCTTGCCGTGCCTCAAGTCTTCCTTGTGGAGGTTTGTAGACCACCTGAGGGCAGTCCCGGAGGATGTTGCTGTAAAGAATCCTAAAATGATGAATGTTGTCCTTGACGATATTGGACACTTTGGATTTGTCCTCTCCAATCTTCATCCGAAAATCTCCTTCAAAGTCACAAATATATTATCTTTCAAAACAAGTCTATAAAAAGTAAAGAAAATGTCAACAATATCCTGGTTATTTTACATGCCTCTATGCCGCACATTCAATACAACAGTATATAAATCAGTATAAAAATCTTAGAAGCATTTACTTTCAAAAGTCAACTTAATCAACATATAACTAACTTTTTCAAAGACCTGAATAGCTCTGTTGCTGAACAGTAATTAGTTTTAACACTCTGTAATTATTAAAACTGCTCTGGAAAAACAAATCTTATAAATTCTGAAGTCAACAGTATTGTTGAGTTTTAAGTAGCTATCCAAGATTCATACCAGCATAAGAAAGTCCAGCGATCTGCAGAAAAAGTTCTTCCTCTGTGAAGCTTTCTGGCAGCATAAGGAAGGAGGCCATAACCGCGCTCTTCAGGTTGGATACCAGAGCAGCACGGAGCTTCCCGTTCTCGTTCTGTACCAACATTTTCACCTACAAGGACAATACACAGCGAGCATGTGAGAACAGGATTCATGCAAACACTATTTAGCCAAAATCCAAGCCTTGTTCATGAAGTAGGTTTTATTTTGGTCAACAATCTGTTTGCTTCATGTACAAAAAAAATCTGATATCATCCAAACTGACCGGCTTGTGAAGACGTCCAGCAACATACATGGTCTTCCAGTGCATGAGGTCGTCAATCAATGAGTCTGTACTAATCACCCCATATTTAATTATCTAAAATACAGAGAAGCATTTAGTAAACAGATAAAATAAGCAATGTTTTTAAAATAAACATCAGTCTTGTAATGATCTTGTGAGTTACCCTTCCATCAATAGGCACGAGTGTGTTGTAGTAAACAGAAGCTCCATATTCATTTTGTATGGAGCTGATTTTGGTGGGCCCCAGTATTTTCAGGATGGAGTAGTGTCTGCGATTCTGAAGCAAATTCATAGTGTGCCATGTCACTGGGTCGTCCACCGCAAACACAAAGTCCAACATGTTTTTCTGTACACATCAGAGGATAACACAATAGCATAAAAACCCAAACATTCTTTATTGTGAAGAATCTGAGAAAAAATTACAATCATTTTTGAGTAAAGCTGTGATAATACCTCTATAGAGCAACATTAACTCCATCCAATTAAATTTGAATTTAATCGCCAAGTTAATTTGTGTCATTCATTCAATTCAAAAAATGAAAATTGTGTGATACTTATATGGTTTTAATTTTGATCAAATATGGCCTACAGCTGACAAAACCCACAATATAGCTTCTCTGGTAATTTGAAGGTTGAATTACATAACAAGAAGGATTTTATTATATAAATGTTACAGCCTACAAAATTATAGGAAAGGTTACTGACTTGACAGCTTTCCAGTAGACGGGCTGTGGCAATTTCAAAAAGAATTGCACGTTATTGGAAAGTTAACTGGAAGGGAAACATTCAGTACAAAAATTAACTCGAGCAGCAGGGGTTACAACAGCCTTGAGAGAAAGACTTCAGCAGCGATTCATAAGACACGGACTGCTGCTGAAGTCCGTACTTCAAGAGCCATCTCACATGGATGTATCCTGAAAATTGGCTTCAGAACTGTTATATTCTTTGTCCTAAATTGTTCTTAAAAAATTACCAATGTATGTCAAGCGTCTTACAGAGCAAAATGACAACTGTTGGTCAGTTGGACAGTGTGACAAATATTCTTCTTTTCTAGGAAATTGGATTTTAGTTTTCATTAGCTTTAAGCAAAGTTCATCAAAATGAACAGAAAAATAATGTGTATTTTTCTGTGTCTAATAAATCTATTCCATGTGCAAAACTCGACTTTTTAGCTGAATTACTAAAATAAATCAATGTTTAGATGAAATTCCAATTTATTTGTCATATATTAAAACTTGTAGACCTTTACAGGGACGAATAGACATTATGTTGAGTTGATAAGAAGATGCTCATCAACGCTGCTTCCTTGATGTTCTGATTAAAACAGATTTACAGAATTTAACCAAGAATTTGACCAGTATAGTGCAGAAACTCTTACCTCCATTTGACCTTGGCTTCCCCCATGCTGTTTAAAAACACCAGATCCGTATGCAAAAGCTAAGCTAATGTCTTGAGGAAACTGTGACAGGATCCTCCTGTAAATCACGCCGGTGTTTTGCAAAGCTGGAAGAGACATTTTTTTTTTGGGACAATCCACAACAAGCGTGCAGACTGGTTTACAGACGAAGTAACCCCACAAATAAAGTTAAAAACAAAATTCCGACAGAGTAAAATAAGAGATACATCTCACACGGAAGAACTTTAACATACAGTATTTAAAAGGCGTTGCATTATGTCTTAAATTAACGGGTTATCTCACTTAACTCCATCTATTAGGTTTGCTTGAACGGATAAGATGTGTGATTCCCTGTCGACTAAAATGTGCGTCACAGATTCAGCCGGCGCATGATGGGTGATGGGAAATGTAGTTATTTGTGGAAAGGCAAGACTAAAAACGGATAAACATAGTGCAAACACTTCGCTCGTTCATAAAATTATTTTTCCTTGAAGGTTTGAATAATTTTACAAAGAAAGGTAATTAACAACGTGACAAAAAACAAAAAACAAAAATAAACCTCGAACGGTTATTTTTCTGGCCAGTAGAGGGTGGTGTTTTATTAAGTGTAGGAGTCTGAGGAATCAATGTGGATTTACCACGTTTAATTTGTAGAAACATTTCAAGTATAATCTATTTTGAGCTTTGTGGCAAATCCTGTGAATGCTTATGCAGATGTGACCTCTTGGCTCTCTGTTTTTAGCAAATTGTGAAAATGTGGGAAAAGTGAACGACTGTGTATACTAATTCAATGTATTCAACTATGAAATGGGGTTTTTGTAATAAATATTACATATAATATAATCTTTTACATCATACATGTGATAAAACACATGTATGTGACACAAAACACAAATAATCTTTATTAAAATTGACAAAACTAATTAATATTTTATGTAAGAAATGCTTTATTTTGCATTTACTCCATTGTACAGCCACATTTCTGTAACAGCTCTCATTGCACTAATACAAAGTACGCTTTAGAGAGGGTCTTTGTGATTCTGCATCCTGGGTAAGAGAAAAATCAGACTGGGGTAAATATTTTCTGTTGCAATCTAAAGATGCAGCTTTTCAGTGTAACCACAATCTATACAAATTCCAGTTTGTGTTTCACATAAAACACTGCTACTTCTAGTGTTGATTTGAAAACAGTGTGTGGCCATAAGGGACAAATTTAGTCAAACCAAATGAAACTAGATATTGGATAAAAGCTATAGAGGAGATGGCACATTTATAAATAAATCCTTATGTCATACTCAATAAGTAAAAATGCAATAACCCTGTTGTAATAGAAAGAAAAATGTCTGCTGAATTTAACAATTGCTGCGGGTGTTAGTTTCATTGGCCCACTGCTCACATCTTATTGAATGAATTAAAAACTAATATAAATTCTTGACTGTCAATCTAAGGCTAATTATTGGATTGTGAAGAATGGGATCATTGTTATCTTTTGACTAATTGCTAAGGGCCATCTTCTCACCCAATACATATTGATAAGGTCACTGAATCATATCTAGTTACCATAGCTCAGCCTTGTTTGAACACCTTATTACAGGAAGAGAAGATGAAAAAAATTATTGTTATTCAGTTTACTGATTTTGTTCCCCAATTACTCAGGTTTATTGTCGCCTGTGGAACTATGTACAAATTCTCTTATAAGTTTGTATACTATTATTATCTCAGAACTGTGATCTTTTAATTAATTATCAGAACCATTTTGTTTTTTAGAAAGTTGGAAAGATTAAAGAACTAGGAAAAATTTTGAAATTAAGATGTCTGACTTTAATGTGCATATTCTCAGGATTTTTTATAATTTACAAAAAGTTACATAACATTTTTTCTCAATGTCTGACATTCAGTTTTACAGAACTTTTCCTTTTTTAGATCAGCTAGGATCACCTAAATGATTTCTGCTGTTTTGGGGTAGATATCCCAAAGTGGATCACTGAGCAGGAGTTCCCATTCTGTACAAACTTGATCATGTTTAAAGATTTTTTTTTTTAGCTTAAATTCAGAAGTTTACAAAAAACTTTTTAAAATCTGCTTTACCTTTCACCATTTCTGGAAACACTGGGTGATGATGTCAAGCCTTAGTGATATCAAAAAAGAAAACTAAAAACTATGTTTCTTTAGATTAGATTTATTAATCCAAACATTGTTTTTCAGAACTGGCTCAGTAGTAGGGATTATTATCTCATAAGGACAAAAAAACCATCTAAAATAATTGAAAATAATATATCAATCAATCAAATTAGTCAATTTGACATTTATGCTTATAAATAAAATGTTCACTGGAACACTATTTACAGTCTGTTAGGCTGCTTCACTGCATACAGGAAGTTACTTTATACCTTTTTAAGACAAATGCAATATTTTGTTATTTGATGCAAAAATGAAATTCAGCCAAATGTTCTTACTGATTACCTAATTTTTTTAAAGGTTTTATTGGCTCTGGTGGCCTTTATTTGACAGTGAATTGACAGGAAAGAGGGTAATGAGAGAAGGGGGAATAAATGCGGCAAAGGTCGGCAGGCTGGGAATCGAACCTGTGACAGCCACGTTGAGGACTAAGCCTCCATACGTGGCCTGTGCTTAATCCCTGCACCACCTCAGCGACTCAATTATCTCATTTTTCATAGCTTTGTGGGGAAAACAGTTTCTAAGTGCAAATCACCGAAAAATTCAGTATTTATTCAGATTTTTAACTAAGCAGTGTTTCAGTCACGCCTTCCTATTTCCATACAATAACTGAGTGGGTGTCATGTGAAAATGACTCAATAGAGAGAGAAAAAGCACTAAAATTAGCTATGTAGGTGGATGAGGGTGCACATACCAATAACAATCTACACCGATTTTTAAATCACTATAAGATTAAGTAAAGATATTCATCATTTCACTGGTTGCAGAACCAATTTTCAGTTTTTAGGTAATCAAACCTGTTCTTTGGGGCACACCTGTGGGGGAATTTTACCGCCATAAGTCGAGAACACACATTTTCCAGGTTTGCAAGCAGGATTTCATGTCTTTGTTCTCAAAACTTGTAATACTGTGCTTAGATTTTCAGTCTGAAAGCTAATGATCACAGACTGTATGGGCAAAATCCTTATCTCTAAGTTTTAACATGGAGCAGAAAGCTGAGGTTGTTTCTGCCAACATCCAGTGGACGACACAGGTTGCTACAATCGATAGTAGCCACACAGGCACACCCACTCGAAGGAAACAAATGCACCCTAAAGAAGTCTTCCTCTGCCTATTATGACATTTTCATTCTATTGGCTGAGACGGTTGCCAGGCAACGGTACTTTTGTTTCCAGAGAGAGCAGACAAGAATTTGCAAGTGAGCGGAGATGTGATCCTAACAGAGAGGAAGTTTTGAGCAGGAGGAGAAAATCTGGGCACAAAAACAAAGATTTTAGAGAACACAAAGAATATTTGAAAGAGAAGTTTTGAGAGCAAGCATTACAACTTTTGAGAACAAAGAGATGAAATCTTGCTTGCTAACTGAAAATGTGTGCTCACTACTTATGGCAGTAAAATTCCCCCATGCACACACATTCCAACAGGTTTTAACTGTTGGAAGGTGTTCCTTGCGTTTTGAGCGGGGGAGACATCCATAGCAATATATTTCTAATATTTGGAAGTGTCACAGCTTTCAGTTGCTCTGTATTTTAACACATTTAAAGACCTATTATTCCCTTAGAATACACAGAATTAAAGCTCACATATGCATTCATAAATACACTAATGTACAGGACATAAAATGCAAGTACAGATACATGTACATCCAACAACAAAACCTGGAGAAGCTTTTCAACTTTCATCTTACTGTTGCCATGGTAATGGCTATTGGTGCCCATGCCCAGTGTTGGAGCATCAAAAGAAAATGCACCATTAACCCCACAAGACCCATGTGTTGCACTGCTTCTTCAAACCTCAAAAAAGAAAAGAAAAACAAGACAGAAGATGCCTTTTCTGTTCCACAACAGAGAGGATACAGCATAGAAAGTTTGTGTGGTTGAACATCCTGCTTCAACCACACAATCTATACAAATTGTATAGATTGTATACAATACAGTATACAGGACATTGATTAACCTGTTTCACATATGCATTTCTATGCATATGTAATTATGACCCTCCGTGTTTTGAAACAGCTGGATGATTACTCTGAGACTAGCAGTATTTGAACATGTCATAGCATTGGCTGAGTGATGACAGGTCAATTAATACGACAAGTAGAAACTTCAATAGATAACTTGCTAAGCATCCATTATTTGCATGATGGGGAAAAAGTTTCAAAAGCGTAGGCTAGCGTAGCATAATGAACGATGCTAACAACAACAACAAACATTTATCCAGCCTAATCTTGATTGGCTCATCAGTTATATCTCCACCTCAGTCCAGCTGGTTTCTTGATGGACTCTAAAGTTTGATCAGATTTTCTAAGAAGGAATCACTATAAATTACTGGCCAACCTATCACATGTTCAAAAGTTTGAAGTAGGTGCATCAATCATGTCACATTATAAAGCCAAAGGTAAATTAATTACATTTTTAAATGCCTCTTTCAGAGACTCATTCAAAAGCCGTTTTTAGAATTGCCTTTTCATTACTGAGGCCTTTTTCACATTTTAACAAATAAAATTTTATAGAATTTTATTCCATTAAGACAATATAAAGTTTAACAATCAACATTAAGAACTAGCATTGAAAAATAATTATGTATCTTATTAAACCTTTCTGAGTTTCTAAATTAGCAAGACAATCAGAAATAATAATAAAAAAATAATAAATAATAATAAAAAAATCTGCTCAATATATGAGAATCCTTGAGCAGCGTTGTCTGGAAAAATCAATTGAGTTGATTTATATTATGTCAACGCATGTCATCTCAGCACACTGCTTGACTCATTCATTCATGCCTAACCACTATGGAGGAGTCTTCAGTTTATATAAATTGTACATCTGCATTAAAATATATTTTTATTATAATAATGATTTAATTGTTCCATTTAAGCCTTATCAAATTGCAGATTTTACTTATTTATCCATTTTCAAAGAATCAGGGAATTTGATTTTGTTTTTACATTTTACAGTTTCAATGAAGAGTTTCTAATCCTTTGAAAAAATCTCATCTGATGTTTCTTTATTGTTGTTCTGGTGCTTTCTTGTTGTATGTGAGCATTAAGTCAACATTACTTCCATCTGTTTCCATGGCAAGTTTGAACTAGTACTTTCTGTTCTGCCTAAAATATAACTTAATAAATCATCCTTTTGTGAAAATATCAGCATCAGTCTCTTGAGTCCTGTACTTTTTCTCAATCTACTGTATTTGTGCGTGTGTTTGGATTAATGGGAGATTTGCTTCAAATCTCCATGTTGTGTGTGGGTGTTTTAATCTCAGCGCTCCATCTATCTATAATGCTGTAATTCGTTCAAAAAGATATATATTATGTAATCACCCAGCTGAACCGTAGTTAGAATAAAAGCCTATTGTGCTTAAAAAAAACCAACCTGAAAGCTTTTGCTAATTCAGAGCATTACCAATTATGTCTACAGCAATAAAAGTAAAATGGCAACAAGAAGAACAATTTGTTATATTAATTTTGTCCTATATTTCCCTATCTACCTACCTGTGTAATGCCATTTTTGGTTCTATAAAGCTGTAATTTCTTAGAATTACTCTCAGCACAGCAAGAAGATTAACATCCAATCAGTTTTCTGCTTCTCTATTACTACTAGTCATTAACCAAATACCTAAAACTAGCACTAAATTGAAAAAGATTTGAGCAATTCCTTAAAACATTGTTAAATTTCTACAATTTAATGGGCACAATGAACAATGTGCTACTCCAGGTAGATTTGCTATCACAATCGACACCAGATGAAAATTATTGCACCAGTGAAGCCGTGGGAGGTTTTGTACTTCGACCCACACACTCAGAAATCAACAGAAAATCATTCTTGTTTAGCCAAATAGATTCACATGCAGCACACAGACACTTCTTAAAGTGTTTGGTTGTTTGGAGTCAACCCATCCACAGATGAAGACGCTGCAGAACAAATGACACATTATATTGCCTGTACTTTCAGTGAGTTCTCAAATTATGTTTCTATCACAATAAACCTGATTGAGACAAAGGACTCCATTTAGAAGGGAATATTTTCTGGAAGTAACATAGTGTCTTGATCTTATGTATTTACATTGATTTTTCTGTTCCTAGAGATCATCTGTGATGCTGCAGGTTATTGAATAATTGTTTTATTTAAATGACAAAGACTGGAAGGAGAAGACGGTTTGATGATCAGGAGCTCTTGTTACTGTATTTAATTAATCCACTGAATTACATGATGAAAAGCTTTCTTGAGTAATGGAAAAGTATTGAATTGAAAATCCATCTTCTTACAGGGTGTAATTTTTGCTTACTGAAAACCTAGTCCATATAAGGTTAATATATATATATATATATATATAAAAATCTGGTGAAATTGAGCTTTTATTGTTCAAAAATAGTGAAGTACTGAGCTTGGAAAAGCATGGAATTTTTACAAAACATTTTTTTTTGTAGAAATCTTGATAACACAAGTCACATTGTCTTAATCAAAACCAAGAAAAGTATGGTTGACACCCTGCCTATTTGTGGTTAAGGTTTTGTTGATTCACCTAAAATTTCAAAGAAAATGCAGCGTGGGAAGCTAGGTGCAATGCTACTTGACAACCTAGTGTTTACAAACCATCCAATCCACAGCGCCATTCATTTTCCTTCCTTAGGCACTGATCGGATATTAGCTTCTGCCGTGGTTTCCACTGTGCATATGTAACGCATATTAGGGTCTATTTGGTGTGGGGTGACAGTATCTCAGGTGGTAGAGCCTGTTGGCTGCACACCTGAAGGTGGCTGGTTTGACTCCTGCTCCCTCCTTGTCCTGGGATGGGTTGGGGGGTTAGTGATGGGAAGGTAGTGGAGTGGAAGAGGATGCTGTAACTTTGTTGTGGGAGGTGCAGACAACAATAAAGTAAATTTAGTTTTTCAATTATTGAAAAGGCAGCTGCAAGCTACACTTGCAGCTGCCTAGTCATACATCTGTGGATTTTTAGCTGTTCACTGTATTTGACTCTGGTTCCTAACCCCAGCAGATATAGGGGTTCTGCAGTGTCATAGAAGAAAGTCAAGGTCAAAATTTGAATCACTTGTAGAGTTCATCTACAATGAAACATTTAGATAAATAAATAAAATTCCCTTCACCCAAGTAGTGAACATAATCGAGCTGTTTGATATTTTGCTCACAAGTTTTCTATGATGGCTTTCCAGAAATGTGATAATTCTCAAGAGTACATGTCATGAAACACGTGGGCCAGCCAGGCTGAGCTCAGGATGCTAGAGGAGTTCACGCTGCAGCTCTGTGACTCACTCCGACTCTCTTCTGGTTGGCTAAACCCAGACCATCTCCTCCCCCTTTCATCAGGACTGACTCATCGTGACTTGCTCAATAATCCTCTAAGATATGTATAGAAAAAAAATCAAAAAACGACAAGATCAGATGTTTGTTACAGAATCAAAGTGGAGTTAAGGTAACCAGAAGATGAAGCGCCATGCTGAAAATGTCATGCCTTTGCAACAGAGTGTCTTTGTTTATAACAGATAAAGTGGTACTACCTTTTTCTCCATCATCAGCAGAATTTCAGTCACGCTGCATAACAAAGGAGCTGCACTTTAATAAATCTAAAAGCCACAGCTTAATGGTTTCTGTGTCCAGCAGAGTGTTAGGGGTGAATACAAGGTGAGATGGCTGATGTGCTCTGGTGCTGTGATTTTCTGTAATCTAAAATACACTTACTACTCACCTACAAAAAGTTATGAGTCACATCTCTTCATGTCTGGGCATCAAGAAAACTCAATAATTTCCACAAAGGTCAGGGAATACATTTCCATTATTCTGTGCTCAACAAATGTGAAATAAAAGGTTTAGTGTTTACAGAAATACCAATTATTTTTTCTGATATTGAAACTGCTTCAAAATCTTTCTGAGATGACTGCTTTTTGAAAACAAGATGAACGTGCGGCACCGTTGAACATATTTTCTTCTGCTGCAGCCTCTTAATGCCACGCTGTTCTTCTTAATGTAGCTCAGACGTGTGTGGGATTTTCTTTCCGCTGGAATAATCTTCTTTCTCCCTCTTTGTCCTGTCATCTTTGGGCGGTTATGTGAAGTAAGGCTTAGAGAGGCATTGCAGACGCAGGCTACTTCTGCTGATGCCATTTGGCAATTGTTGTCTCCTTATGCCCTGAAGCTGTGAATGTTTAATGAAACCAGGATGTCCAGGAGATGTTTGTTGAGAAAATAGTATTGAAGGAGAGAAGGCACAACTTCTACTGAATCATTCATTGTGCAAAAGATCATCTTTTTTATTCTAATTTGAATTAGTGTGAATAAAATCTTGAATGATTTGGATTTCATCACAAAGAAAGCTGAATCCTGAAAAACAAGGATTTGCAAGTCATCATCATGCTTTGATTTGATCTCACCTCTTTGCAGCATTATATGCAGATTCTTTTATAAAGCCTCCAGAGAGATCATAGTGCAATCTTCATAGATCCTCACAGAGGATCATCTTTTAGAGGCCCTGAGAGCTTAACAATGTCTTAGCTGCTCTCTCTAGTGTTGTCAACCACTTAGAGGCCATAACTCCATCTACCTCTGGTATCTCCAGCTTCTCTTGTCCTTTTGCTTGATGATGCTGAGGGGAACCTGACCCCTTCTAACAAACTAGAAAGTGAGTCCCTCCGGCAGTAGAAATCCAATCAGCAAGAGAAAAATAAGACATCTGAAGAGTGTCTACCACCTACAGATCTAAGATGTGTCTGATATCAAGACATCCTACTAAAGGCGAGAGAGGACTCAACTAAAGAACAGCACAGACACATTAATCATCACAGAACAATAGTAATAGAGGGCTCAGAACCTGTCTGGTCTATAAGAAGAGACAGGAATCCAAGTACTGATTACAGCTGCTGGGAAAAATTTTAAACTACATTGTAGAGGTGATGGATGTGGTTACAAAAATGTAGCTTAAACAGGAAGGTAGAGTTTCTTTCCTATTTTCCATTAAGCAAACATAAACCTTAATGCTTCAGAGCAGCAAACCTGAGCTTTTATTGGTGTGTTCAATATAACTAATGATTTCCAATCAAGTTCCATTTTATTAGCAGCTTTGATGTTACTTATCCTCTTTACTTCAGCCTGGGAGGCTGTTCTTCACTTTTTACTCACTGCTTCTACACATTGGATTAGTTTTTGTTAATATATTTACAGATAGTTGAAACCAAACATTTACACACATTTTTTTCTCACTGACATTTAATCAGACTAAAACTTTGTAACTTTGCAGGTTTAAGTCAGTTAGGAATACTCAACTCATTTCAATTTAATAAATGCCAGAATAGTAAGTGATACAGATTACTTTTAGGAAGCACATTTGTTGTTTTCTTTAGATTTAGTAGTTTACATGCACTAACTATACTGCATGTAAACGCTTTAACTATGAATGTTTAGACTCCATTTAAAATTTGAGTGCATTTTACGTAAGACAATATGCTTCTTTATTTTTAAACATTTTGTGATATCCAAAGAAATCTGTCAAAGTATCACGAAGAGAACTGTGAAGCTCCAGAAGTCTGTTTCTCATAATTGCATGATGTAAATTTTACTCTGTTAAACAACATCATGCAAGTATAAACAGTGAAGGTCCAGTCATCATACTGTTCAGTAAGTAGAATGCTTCTGTGGCACAGAGGCAAACATTTTTTTGTGTAAGAGGTGATTATCAATCTAAGAATAAATTCAAAAAACTTTCTGAAGCTGCTGGCCAAAGCTGCTATAGTGTCATTATCCACAGCGAGACAAGTCCGGTACCAACATAGGCTGGAAGGCCAATGAATGAGGATGAAGTCATTACTCTAAAAGCAGCACAAAAATACAATTTAAAATTTGCAAATGCACATTATTAATATTACTACTATTATTTTCTTCCCTTAGTGATCCTTTATGAAAGCAAAACATCCTATTATGGCCCAGAAAATAATTCTATCAATATGAATGTGCTGATCTGTAATTTTCTTCACTACTTCCTGAATCATTCCTGAATCATTTATTGCTGATTAAAACTGTGCCACAGGAGGCTAGACTGTCTGCAGCATATGGCACAATCTGTTTCTAAACCTTTCATTCAGACAGGATAAGGAAAAACAACCACAGAGATGTTTAACACACAAGGACAACCTAAACAGGTTTAGGTCAAAACACAAATTGCTCACACTTTACTGGTAGATCCTGAATCAGGTTCAGTATTAAAGGGTTAGAGTTATGCATCATTTGTAACAACCACATCCAATAATCGTCAGGAAAAGAGATGTGACATGTTGAGCCAATGGCTGAAATATGGAAGGATGGCAGCAGGAGAAGGTGGGGCTTGTGGAGCGTGATGGATGGTGTTTCCAACTGTGAACCCAATCTCAAGCGCGCGTGCAGGAAACCCCCTCCGCTGGCTGCACACGGCACGCAGTGCCACAGTGTTGCAGCACGACACTTGAACGTTGTCTGTGATGTAGGAGGATGATGACAGGAGAGCGAAACGGGAGGAGGTGAGGGGAGAGGGGGATTCAGCCAGTGAGTGGCTCAGGGGGAGTAAGCGAGAGGAAAAAGGGCAGAGGGAGCGAATGAGAGAGTGAGATAAGCAGAGGCGGCAGCATCTCTTCGGTGCATTCAGCTTGCAGCAGCTCAGGAGGCAGGAAGGAAGGAAGGGAGGAAGAGGGAGAACACCAGCACCTCTCTGAAGGGGGCGACACCACACCTCTCTAGTTCTCTCTCTCTCTATCAGATACACACTGTCCCACGTCACAAACATGCATTTTCAGGAGGCATGAGGCTCAGGAGGAGGAACACCACTCACACGCTCGCTGTTTCTGTTGCCCCAGCTGCACTTTCGGGAGCTGTCTCTTGAAGACTGGACCAGAGCTGTTTCCATCCTCGCTCGCTTCATCCATCCTATCTTCCCTTCCTGCTTTACCATCCAACACAGAAGCAGCTCTCTGTTACGCATCCCTCGATCATCTGGACTGATTTGTTTGCTCTGTCATTCATCTAACCCCTGATCCACTCTGCCTTCACTCCATTCAGCCTGGACATCAAGAGGCGCCCAGTCAGGAGAAAGACACATCTACAGTCGACTGAGAATCCCACCTTTCAACCGAAATCATGAACTTCCTCCGCCGCCGTCTCTCCGACAGCAGCTTCATGTCCAACCTGCCCAATGGCTACATGACAGACCTTCAGAGGCCTGACCCATCTGCTCCTCCACCCCCCACCGCCTCCTCTCCTTCCCAACAGGGTACAGCCCCTGCCTCAGCTCCTGCCCCTGCCCTCTCCCCAACAAACGCTCCTACTCCATCCCAGGTGCCTGCCAGTTCTCCTGGGCCACAGGAGCGCCGTCCATCCCAGCTGGCCCAGCAGCCCCAACAGGCCCAGTCCTCCTCCTCCTCTGGTGGATCCTCTGGCTTCTTCAGCTCCTTCAGCTCCATCACCAACGTGGTCAAACAGACGGCCGCATCTGCTGCTGGCTTTGTGGAGCAGTCGGCCCCTTCTCCGTCCCTCTCCAAGAAGTTCAAGATCCTGTTGGTCATTGATGAGCCCCAGCATGAGTGGTGAGTGTTGAGAAAATGTCACAGGTTGTCCAAATATCTGTTGGGAAGCTGTGTGTAGTAAAAAGGTCACCCTGTGTTTCATGTTTTCAAGCTCCTTAGGCTTGATGCAGAAAATATTTGGTTCTCAGTCAGCCAGAAGGCACATAATTTATTAGCTTATTTAATTAAATGTGGGTGGATTGGCATGATTTTGATATGCACACTGTTAAAATGACTTGTTGATTGATGGTTGGAATCCTCTGTGAAATCAAAACCAACCAATGGGTTCTATTAGCCAATAAAGTTGCAACACGAACATGAAATTTGATTCTTCTTATTCTGTTGCTTCATATCTGTGTAATAAAATGTCTTCTCCCAGTGATGCTGCTCTCAAAATAGCTCCGTTATTCAAAACAGAAAGGAACGATTTTCTCTGGGCTTTGCATTCACACATTTCACCACCCAGCTCTGTCACCTGTCTCAGCTCTTGTGATTTGACTTGTGCTTTAAGATGCAATATTTGTGTCTATGTTAATGCATGTGTGAGAAGGTTGGTTTTAAAAAGCTTGAAGTCACTGCTAGCATCTCTCGACAGCGCAAGCTGCAGCTATAATCCTCATGCTATCAAGATGCACATCGCTGTTGGACAAAAAGCATGTAGCTTTGAATAAAACATAATCTTCTACAAGTTTAAAGGGAGCTTTCTGCAGAGCAGTGATGTTGCAATACTGTCTACTGTATTCGGTTCCTGGAAATCAGATTTATATTCGGTAGCAGTTGATGATGGATTGCTAGAGTGTCTAATGTTGTCATAAGCTGGATGTAGCTTTATCTCATCAGGCTATTACAAATGTCTTGTGAAAATGATTGCATGACCTTTCTTGCTTAACAGATGCTCTTTAGGGTTGTTGCAGGTCAATTATTGTTGATCTCTTCATATAAAACATATGTCACTTCAGTAGAGAGCGAAACATGAGAAAGAAAACAGTACACCATGATTCAAAACAATACAACGTGCTATAATATAATACAATATACTATAGTATTGCACAGCAACATGATGAGATCAATTTGAAACTATGTGATGTGAAAGAACAGAAAAGATTAAAATAGAGACTGATATAATATGGCCACCAGTGCATGAAATAAATCAGCTGGGCGTGTAAATTGCTTCTATTAACATTTTTGTTAGGATTGGATCGCTCTCAGAAGCTCAGTGAAATCCAGACTTAGGATGCCTTCTCTGTAATAGGTCCAATCAAGAAACTTTTCTAACAAATATATCTTGATGTTTAAGCATACCAAGACATTTTGAACAACTTCATGCTCACCTTTTGTGGAAACATTTTTGGGAATATTACTGTTCCAACACAAATCCGTACCAACATACTAAGACATGGATGGTTGGTGGAGAAGACCTTGACCACTCAGCCCAACTTCTTGACCTCAACCTCATAGAACACCTTTTGGATGACTTAAAGTGTTTGACCTCTCAAATATGTTTTCTATAAACACACTCCTATATGTTGTGGAAAGTTTTCTCAGAAGAAAGTCAGATATGAAGGTGTTATAATTGCAAATGTTGGATCAACATCACATTAAATCTGATGGATCAAGAATAAGTTGGTGATCATCTTGGTAAAGGCATTTGAGCAAAAAGTTTTATCAAAACATGGGACAGAATAGAAGTTAATACAAAATAGTAGAGTTTGTTGCAATGTGATGCAGTACATTATTATGGAATTTTATACAATATGATACAGATAATACAATACAAGGGATCATGATACAATAAATTATGAGACAATATGAGAGTTACAGAAATATACATTATGATATGGTGAATTTAGGTAAATATGATATAATATGATGCAGTAATAAAATCAATTATGGCAGAACGAGATGAAGCATGATGCAATACAAAACTATACGGAATAGTTTTCCACAATACTATATCACAGGAACTAATATGATGCGAATATCATCTGATTCAGATGCTAAAATGCATCGGTACTATGTAAAACAGTAGAAGATGTAATAATGTCATAGAATCCAATATTACAGCATACTTTAAGATGTAATATGATACATTATGACACACAATATTTAATGCTTCCTTGGGGGTTATTGCTTTGTGAACCAGAGCTGTCCAAACAACTATTTTTACCATTAAGGAAAACTTAAAATTAATTTATAAGAGTGATACTTTATACACTTTATGGATAAAAATGGGTGATAAAATTAAATAATTCCTACTTCAGCGCCAGCAGAGATTTTACTGCTGTACTGAATATAGTTTTTAACAAGCTGACCACAGATGCATTTTTTTAAACAATTTGGATCATTTTAGAAATGTTGTACCTTCTGCCTCAAGGGCAGAGTTCATGCTCAAAATGAAGGATGTGTGATACAGTAGGTCTGATGGTGGGCCCTTGATTACTTTAAGAAAATCAACAAGGTCCTCTGAAAGTACATGACTGACAATTGAAACTTCAGTAGTTTTTTTAAAGGTTAAATGTGACTGGCAGCTCTAGGTTATAATAACCCTACATTTCATGCTGTGGTTGTTTTGGTAGGCTGTGATTGGTTGGCAGTCTCTAAATGGGTGACACTAGAAAGGAGACGTTTGAATGCATGGCTTGGCTTTATGTAATCCTGCTTCTATAACATCTGCCATGATTATACAGCATCATCTGTTACTTATAGTTAGAATGCATTAGAAACTTCAGATTACTGATGTTAATGTATTAATGAAAGTGCATAATAGGGTTCTTTTAATGAACAATCAAGAACTGTCATTTGTAAACAGATTGTACATGTACTGCTCTCATCTTATGGAGCATTGTAGGGTTCTGACCAGGCTCTAATTTTCACAACTGATAATCACATCAAATGACTTGAAATAGACACTATAATGTTGTCTGGTTAAGATCTTGTGCAGGAGTTTTAAATTGACAGCTTTAACCCATAATATGATACAGAATTAGTTACAGGACATTGGCAACATGAATAATACAAAAAATAAAGTCTAATGACTAATTTTTGCATCTACCTGCTCTGTTTTCAGAAGAATTTTTTCTTATTTTGTTTTCCAGATGTTCCTTTAGCCTGAGAAGTATTAATATTAATGTTGTGTTCCTTGGAGGATGATAGCAGAGCTTTCACGAGGCCTCTGGGCCAGAGTAGCATTTGGCTGAGTCTTATTGATTTTCCACACAGAAAGGAGTGGTCGGCTTTTAGTAGTTCAACTTGGTAAACAGAACATCTCACTGAAAATATTGCATCCGAATGTCAATCAGTTTGATATAAGAAGTCTAATCCTGCCCTTTGACTTCTAAAACAGCTGTCATCTGAAGGAAATATTCACCATAATACATTGCTCAGCTGGGCTGTGAGCAGATTCAGTTTTTGGCAAGTGTATCCGGGGGAAAACACACACACACCACACACAAAGCGAGACCGACAGAGAAAGAGAAAAATGCATCAGTAAGTACAAATAAACAGCACACAGTCACTGATAAAATGACTGAATACTACAATTTTATAATTCTCAAATGAAGAAAGCACAAAATTATTTACTGAATTCTCATATGTTTGTCAAACAGCAGGAAAATAAAAGATTTGGTGAAAGAACTCTAATTCTCCCTCTTTTTAAGGAAGAGACTAGGAGGCAGTCAGATGCTTATGAAACATATTCAATCAACTATTTACAACATACATCAGGTTCTAGTAGTTGGCCAGCCTAAATCATTCAGGTGCATTTGGATACAATCAATGATCTAAAATAGAAAGGATTTTTGCCTGTCAGTCAGTTTAGGTTTAATGGCTTCCAAAAAATGTAATACATAAGTCTAGAAAAGAAATATTCGCTAGTGAAGAAACCACAAAATCCAAGATAGTTTCAAATTGTCTCTGAAGGGAAAATCTTAGGAAGTTCAATTTGAACTCACATTGCCAAGAGAATTTGGAGAAAGGCTAAAAGCTACAGGGATCATTTAGTATGTCATAAAATTCTCTACTCTGTGAGAGGGAATGTGGAGGCTTTACTTTGAAAACCTGTACCTCAAAACTAAGCATAGATTACTACCAGATCTCAAACAGATTTTTTTAGAGTAGACAGTTGGTGATCATTTTACAAGCAGGTCCCCAGGGAACGTTTTCAGCCCTTATTCTTAACAAAACAATCAAACATGACCTGATCATCAACTGAATAATTGGAATGCAGTTGGTCTTAGACCTAAGCCCTATTTAGAAAGTCTCTAAAGCTTAATGCATCCATGTTTAAAAACATTTTGACCTAAAGCTGATAAGATCACACATCAAATTGCTTCTCTAAATCATCAAACCTAATGCTGTTTTTAAAATATTTTATATGCAGTTAGTTGTATTTAGGAAATGATATTTTTTTAAATATCACTTGACACTGGTAAGTCTGAAATAAGGAGAAACAATAAAACATTTTTGAAATGTCCTTTGTTTATTATACCTTACTAAATCAAAGCAATTAAGTGAGAAAAACTAGACCTTAGACAGTGATGAGCAAAGTATTGATGTTATGATGTTATAATGAGTTATTTATGCCATATACATGGTATAACTACTTTTAGTATTTGTGTTGCATATAAATAACAATGAAGGTTTACAATCTTAATTGGGTATAAACCAAGTATGGAAATAATTAATTCAGTCATAATGGTTATTAGGAAACTGGACAGGAAAATTAGCTTGGAGTTTCTGCCAAACAGGTCACAGTAAAGAGAGGAGGAATCTACAGCAGAGTGGCTGCTTATACGTATCTTTGTCTTTGTCAATCAGAAAGCTGTTTAATATTTATGAATATTGAAAAACAAATAATTATTGACTCAGAGAGTTGTGTTGAATTCTGCATCCATCACAATTATGGTTTAAGTTATTTGGCTTGATTAGGGTTTGATGATCCTCCAACTACTTCTTGTCATCTTCTTCTTCATGGTTTGCGCCAGTAGCAACATCAGGTTGTTGGTCACATGATTTGTATGATGCAAAAAAGGTGTTTTCACTGCAGTTTTGCATATTACAAATATTTTGATACATCTATTAACCTCCTCATCTTGATAAAAACATTAGTTTTTTTTCCCAAATTGGCCTGTTTCCATTAAAAAAATGTATTTTTGTAAATTCATGTTGCCCAACTTTATGGTTAATAAAAACGCAGTTATATTAAGTAATGTATCTTCATTTCTCTAAATTACAGATTTTTGTCATTCTACCACAAAATCAATTTCTAGATTCAGTAAATGAAGTGACAGGAGCAAAACAAACAATTGTGACATAGCAACAAATGACGCAAATATCTCTTTATGAATAGTGCCTGTTTATTGCATAAACAAGCTGAGGAGTCACTGCTCTCTCGGCATCTGACAACTCAAGGTGTTCAGACCTCTGACTCTGTCACAAAAAGGCCATAAGAGGAGCCCATCAATAAATCTAAAACAGAAAGAGTGTGTAGTTTCAGCAGTTTGGAATTGAGTTATGTTGAGTTATGTCTCTGAGTAGTCTCGTTTAAGATTTGTGTAAGTGTCCCGAGCATTTTGAGGTGGCTTATAGAAGGGAATGTCCTTTCTTTCAAGGCTGGAATTGGGACATGGAGGAGGGTAGATAAAGGAGAACATCTGGGAATCTCTTTTTTTTATCCCTTTCGCTTGATGTCTCTGTTGTGTCTATTCAAGTCTAATATTTTTCTCTATCTGCCTCTGTTTTTTATCACGACTTTGTGTTGCTCAAGAGAAAATGCTTTGGGTTCACGATGTGATGATGTTATTAGAAGAGACGTGGTGATTCAGCAGTTTCAGCCCAAAGGCCACATCTGGGTTTTCTCCTTTGCTCTCTGCATTTCTCTGCATCTCTCTCGCACCTTTCGTTGCATATTTCAAATGTTTTATTTTTCTACATATCCAATAAATATGTGCTCTTCAGTGTCTGCCACAAAGCAAATGACTGTATTCACTACCTGATATTGCATAAGCACTCATCAGATTAAATTATTTTGGACTGTTGACTTTTATAACTGACTCATGGGGGATGTGATTTTGTTTTTTGACTGCAGGTTAGAGATGAATATCCTTTGCTTTGCCTGCAGCAAATAACTGAACTTTAACTCTGTTGTTTCATTATTTTATTATTATGTAATAACTTTAGAAGCTTGGTAAAAAGAAACATACTTATTAACTCTGACTTGAAGTGATCCTACAGTCATATAAGTGGCAAAACAAGCTTCTGTTGGTCTATATAGTGTTTAAAATAAGGATAGAACATGTCAATATTTTTCTCAGCATACATTTCAAATGGTTGTATAGTTGTAATACCTTTAAATGGCATCAATATTAGCATTTTTATAGCTTGTAGTGATTGCACAGTAGTTTTTTGTGCCTGACCGATGTGATTGCACTAACTTGACTCTAGCATCCAGAATGTGGGTTTGGCCCTCTAGATTAGTGAAGACGCAGGCCCATAATGAGAACAGGTGGAGAGGAAAATAATCATATATCTCTGTCAGATTTACACACACACACACACACACACACACACACACACCCACAAACAAGCAGGTGGCTTTCTGCTACTCTGTTTTCAAGTTATGCTATCCAGAGTAAATATGTGCCACTACAGAATGATTTGGTGGTTTCCACATCCTTGTTTCTGCTTACTGTACCCTCGAGGAGTGATTTTAAAAGAAAGTAGGCGAAGGTTACTGACTACTGACAATGTCTCCTTTGCAGTTTAAATATGTCTTTTTAAAAGACACCCACATACAAAACAATGCAGGCACTCTGTTGACCTCAGGTTAATTGGTGCATCATTCACACATTTGAGTGAGTAGATGATATAAGGCAGCCATTCTAAATCATTGGTGGCACCACGACGCTCAGCTGCAGGTCACAGATTCAAACAGTAAGATTCAGGACTGACCTTATTAGAGTCAGAGGCAGTGTCACGCTGACTTTACAGGGTGCTCCAGGAATCGACCTCCCAATGTCTTATACCACTTATCGGTTGTCATACTACACTAGTGGCATTTAAAGCCTCGCAGATGAGAAAGATTACACTCTTCAACCTTGGAAATGTCAGAATATTGAGTGGCTATTGTGCTGGAAAGATGAAGATATTTTTCTAAATTCTGAATGACAAACACATGACATTTTCATTTGTTTGAATTTGCCGTACAGCAAATGTTTATTTTTTTATAATTTCTACTGGTAGCTTCATTTTGCAGGGCCAGACCATTTTCTACAAAGCTGTTTGTTTTACAAAGTAACTTGGCTGTGATTTCTTCTGGTATGGACTTTCTTTTTGTGTTTTTTTAAACCAATCATACTTGACTTCACATGTACAGAAAACCCTGTAGGATGTATCTTTGATGTGTCTGGGTCAGAACTAATTTTAGCTTGCTAACATGCCCTGTTGGACAGCAAATGTTTATGGACAAACTGTAATGCATTTGTTTAGAACCAGACAGAAAGAACCGTTCATCTTCCTAATCAAGGCACTGTGTCTATCTTTGAAAGAAATGATTATATTTATACATATGTATATATACATGACATTTTTTTATATAAAGCTATACTTTGGAATGTTTTTATTGCCACACACTTATCCCACATTGTCTCAGTGAAGGCAGAGTTTCATTACATTTGGCTTCTGTTTGCTTTCCCCAAGGCCAGGCTATTTGTAAATGCAGAATCGTGCCAATACCCAGTGGCTTTAAGAAGAGCTGTAATCCTTCAGCTCTATTGGGACTGAGTATCACAGATCACCCATAACAAAATGTTATCAGTAAGGGGAGAGCAGTCAGCCTTTTAGCTAATTTTAAAGTGTGCTAGGGAAGAATGTTACCATATGCATTACTAAATTACAGTATTTCACTTTTACTTTTTTGGGACTTTGCTAGTGTTTTTGTTCTGTACCCTGTAGCTGAAATTTTACAATGGCAATTAAGGAAGTGGAGCTCTAGCTCTATCCGCCTGTCTTGTTAATATAAATCTTCACCTCCGCAGACCTTGCACTTGAAGAACAGAAGTAATTGGTCCAACCATTCTTAAGGTAATAACTGTCTTATTTCTGTAAAGATGAGAAACAGTATTCTTTTTAAAGGTTTTAGTGGCACAAGTAGCTTTTATTCAAAGGCCAACGGACAGCATGAAGGGTGGATAGAGAAGGGAAAGACATATAGCAAGTGGTCAGGGGCTGGGAATTGATCTGAAAACAACTGTGTTCATTACTGTGGCCTCTGGTGTGCCTGCTCCACCACTGAGAAATGTGGCGTTCCTGCAGAAATAGTCTTACACTCTCCTGTAGACAAAATACATGATAAAATATGTGGTTTTATCAATTTTAAAATTTTATACCAAATACTGTAATGCCACTCTCTTCACTCTTCAAAACTTGTAAGGACAACATCATGAAACACCTGTCATTTGTTTACAATAGCGTATCTAGTTGCCTGGTCAACTTGTTGCTATGGATGGATATACTACTAAATAACCTTTCAGTCTGAACTGTATTAGTAATTCAGCTCTTTCAACAAGATTGCCTATTGCAGTGGCCGATCATCACTTATCTGTGGGAGCTGCTGTGGGATGTCATTCCTGCTATATTGGTCAAATTGAACCTGAGTTGATTTGCAGTCTGACTCATGCCTCATTGAGTTTTCTTTTAGCTCTATATTATCTATGCAACAAAGCGATTTACCAGAACTACCAATAGGATGAGCTATTTGCACTGAAAATACACAGAAATGGCTGGTTAAAAATTGCTGCCTTTTCAGATGAAAAACATTAAAACTATAGGCATTGATTTTCATATTGCTGATGGCGTCTTTGTGCAGTGAAACAGCTCTATCATATTCCAGAGATGAAAGACTCCCTTTGCAAAAAGCACAGCAATATCTTACAGGGCTACAGAGTAAATAGGACCATTCAGAATTGCAGCCTGCAGTGGTGTAGACCTCTGTTGCTATGGTACCTGGTAATGATTCTGAAAAAATCTGGTTGTAAGCAGGGATGTAGTGAAATATGAGACAGAACAGTTGACATTTAGTTCTCTGGTTGAGCTAAGGCAAAGAAAGAAAAAGATGTTAAGTTTTTTTTTCTTCAAATTTTTCTCCCTTCCTGATTTTGTCCTCATATGGTTAAATAATCTGTGAGCAAATGGACATTACATATAAAAGAGCTACAAAAAGTATGAGTTTGAAAAAAATTGGTTAATAAATGTCTCAAACTTGTATCCAAAAAATACTTCTAGTCAATACATGTTCAAGGGGGCTTCACACTCTCTATAAGAAAATCTTGTGTTTAAATCTATAGCTCAGACCTTTCTTTGTGACGTTTGAATGCTCTCTCTGTGGGAGGGCATATTCTTGGTTATCAGTTATCTTATCTTTAACAAAAAAATATGCAGTTCAAGATAACTGAAGATGTGTTGTCTGTCCTATGTGTGTCTGTACTGTACTGTTCTGTGAGGGACTGGCAGCCTGTTTCGTATTCCCAATCTTGTCCAATGACAGCCAGAGATTGTCATCTGCCCTGCCACAAACCTACTTGAAGGATGGATGAATAGATGAATAGATGGATGGATCATAAAACTGTAATTTGATTTACCCAAATATTTCAAAAGATTGTCTATTGACAAAAATGCAATATGGTACATAGGTGGATTAAAAATTTCTCTTAGAGGCACAG
This sequence comes from Xiphophorus couchianus, assembly GCF_001444195.1. Classification (NCBI taxonomy): domain Eukaryota; kingdom Metazoa; phylum Chordata; class Actinopteri; order Cyprinodontiformes; family Poeciliidae; genus Xiphophorus; species Xiphophorus couchianus. The sequence continues at coordinate 11,982,001 of NC_040247.1, forward strand.
CTGTATAATCTAGCACAGTAGTTTGTAGCTTTTGTTTGTTCCTGCATGTTGTTTTCTCTTTTGAGAGTTGCAGGTTAGATTAATGACAATGGCTGTAAATTTGCCATGGTTGTAAATGGGACTGTGAGAAAGGCTGTTTGGCTCTGTTTCTGTCTTGCAGCCTGTCCTGGTTGAACCCTACTGATAGAAGAAACAAACCATCCTCTGTGATCTTTAAAATTGGCACAGCTTATAGATGAATAGATTCTTTAAACAGGATGAAAAAATGCCTTGTTCTTCGACAGCATTATCTTTTATCTCAGTCATTTGTTAACCCTGTAGATCAATGCTTTTTTTGCTGGATCATAGAATATATAGTTAATTATTCAGCTGTGTAATCTAAAACACTTAATGGGAGTACAGTAGGACCAAAGCTGCAAGTTACTGTCAGTCCCTTTATGGCCTTATCAGTATGTATATTTGGCTTTATTTTTAAAAACAGGTTTATGCATGAACTATTTAAATGTATTAATTGAATTAATTGAAGTGTTTTCTCTCCATTGTCACCACATGCTTGTGTAAGATGAAGGACAACTCCAAAAATATAGGTTTCACAAAAAACCTAGCTTGTTGGTTTTTAAAACATATAGCATACATATAGCATATAAACACATACTGTATATGAAAAATTTATATGCTTAGAAGGATTTTATTGATTGATTGATTGATTGATGGATGGATTGATGGATTAATTGATTTGTCCACATTGACATGAAAAAGAATAAAGACATGATTCGCAACAAAGCATTTGACTGAATTGTACAATAAATAACTGAAGTTAACTGCCCCTTATGTAATTAGATCTATACTGACTATATGATTGGACTGTACTTATATTAATTTGTCCTGACCTGAGTCAGGACACAATCGGATTCTTCATAATGACTTATACTTGAATCATTTTGTCTTGTAACGTGCCCTGGGATAATATTTATTATGATGTAGATAAATTAACATGAATCAAAATGAATTTGAATTATGGTGTAAAATGTGCGACTGTAAACTCTAGTTCTATTTTATTTTTTATATAGCAGCCCATTTACCGACTAATATTTTCATAATTACACATTTAGTATGCAGTTCGTTCTCCATGAGCTTGACTTGGAGGTTGTCAGAATTTGTAAATGTGTCTCTGTTTGCATAATGTGTATAAATGTGAAAAATCACCCCATGTATTAGCTATATCTGTTTTTCAGGTTCTCCTCGGGATGAAATAGTTTGCTCTATATTATGCCTCAGTAGATAAATGGACTGTATAAATATTTTACCACCATTTTGAAATGTTAAATCAAAATTGATCTGTCTGCAGCAGAAATGCAGCAATTAGCTAAATCAATAATTTAGATTCACATTTTACATATGCACTTAAAGGTTATATTTAGTTAGTTTTCATTAGAGAAAAGTGTTTCAGCTCATATTAATAACCTGAGTTCTCTTTCTAATTTCTAACATGAATGTGTAAATATGTAAATGCATCTGTTCTGAACCGAAAGCTACACTGTCATATTATGGAGTTTTGCCTCTGACTTAAGTAGGAAAATCACATCAGGTGTAATGCGGTTTTCTTTAGCATTACGGTGAAGGTAGACGTCCATAAAATTAATGTAAATCAGCGTGATCTCCTATAAAGCAAACCACACTTCTCTAGCTTCTCTCTGTGTGTGTGGTTTCTCATTTTGATGGATGGGTTGCATTAGTGCAAGTGTTAACTGTGCTGGACAACCTGCACTGTTATTCACTGATAAACAATGCTTTGTTAATTATACATATATTAAACTTCAGGAGACAACTAAAGCTAATTTTTTCAACAAATTGGTAAATGAGAGACATTCTTCAGTTTACTGTACTCTTGCTTCTGCTTTTCTCTGATAGGACTCAATCATTTCAGACAAGGGCCATGATCTTTGCTGACTGTTATTTGACTGCACTTTGAATGTTTTGTGTTAAATACATTTTATGTTGAGACGGCAGTTCTGTCATTACCAGAAACCCAATTTATTTAGCAAAGCTTGCAATACAGAGACAAACTGGAAAAGCCAAACTTCTGTGGTGTTACTTGGCTGAAATGTGTGTTTATTCATTTCCAGTCAGAAATAATTAAGCCCATCACAACATTGTGATATACCTTTAAAATAATAGGAATAAAAATTTTTTTTAAAAAACATATAACTTTAAACTTGTTCATTATTGTTCAGTTCCCAGCTTCAGTACTTTGTGGAGCTTTTTTTTTTTAGCTTTTGTAATTTCTAACAGATATTTTGGTAAGTTGTTACAAACTTAGATCTTAGACCAAACCAGGTAATTGATTAATATTCCTGAAATACAGTCCCACATCACCCACCTCCATGCTTGGTCATGAAGATGGTATCCTTCAAATCACAAGTTTGGCATTTCTTACACCAGAGATGCTGCAGATCCAGGTATCCAAGCAGCTCCAGTTTGAATCTGTATATGAAGTCCTTTATTCAGTTCAGTTTATTTATTTAGCACCAATTCACAACACGTCATATCAATGCACATGCATACGTTCCAAGTTCCCTAGTTATCAAACAGTGGAGTCAAATTCAGTTTTATTCAAAATTATTAGAAAGTTGTTTTTTTTTATCCAAGGAAATCCAGCAGGCTGCGTTACTTCACTCACTTGTAGCCTTCACTTCTCCTGGACAAACGTCAGGAGACGGTGGAGAATTGCTTGCATTGTGTCATTGACTTTGCTGCAGCAGAGCCTAGTTTGTTATTTATTCAACACACATCTCATAACATTTTTATCAGGAAACTTTCAGCTGGCTTTATGTTTAGGTCAGTGAGGTTTGTAGTTGTTCCATAACTTCCTTATAATGCCCCCAGTTGTGTCACTGGAAATATAATTTCTTTAGTCTTTCTTTATGGAATGTTTTTCAGGTCTTGATGACAAATATATCCTCTTTGCCTCTATGGAAGTTCCCTTGACTTTCTCATCTCAAATCTCACATCTCACCTATATGAAAGTATGTAGAATTTGATCAGCTCCAGAATATCTTCATCAGTGGGGTTCATATGTATTGCAGCTGAAGCTAGGAAGACCCAACAGCTGTTAATATTTTCACTCACATTGTCAAAAAACTGTTTCTGAGCTCAGCTTTGACTTAGTTGGATATTACAGATATAAAAACTCCCTTTTTTGCAATTTAAGCAGCAACACAAAGGCATGGATGGTTTATTTTTGTCATCTTTGTTGCCATGGAAACACACAAATTAGATCAGTGGATCTAAGTAAGTGTGTGCTGCTGAGATGCTTTGGTCATTGTTGACATGTTTAGTGTGCTCAGGGTGCAATTCAACCCTTCTCAATACCAAAAAACCAGTACAACAGTGAGAATTGTCAGAACAGACCTTTTGTAAATCTATGTATTGTACTCACAATTGTCTTATTTTTATGTGGCTCAGGAGGAATCCTTCAACTTAGGTTTCTGTCTCACTCTTCTCCCACAGAAACACACAGGTCTTTAAAGTTATAGTTACCACAAAAAAGTGAAAGGCTAAAAAAAGAAAAAAGATCTTTCTGAGACAAATTACTGAAATGACAATTGACAAAAGAAAACATGACAGACACATTTTGTAAAAACGTGCAGTGCAATTGCCTGCAGAACTAGACCTGAAACTGAACATTGAGGAATTGGATTTTATTGAGACACAATCTGCAGCAAAGATTGCAAGGTAGAGACGTTTTTGCTTCTTATGTACCAAGAGGCAGCTGTCAGAATAGTTTCCATTATGATCTAAAAACAGATTTTGTAGTTCAGTTCAGTGATAATGATCAGAATATCCAACGCTGCACCTTTCTTTGTAATTAATCAATGTTCAGATTCAGACCAGGATTGTCCATGCCAAGTCAAATTTTTAGTCACATCAGTCATTTGCAGCAGATTTTATTTATAATGGAACAAACAAGCTGCTACAGACTTTCCTGCCACTTACAAATATTGGATCTCCCATAAAAATCCAATGTTCCTTGGGTCCAGCAGCTTACTGTATTATATTAACTGTACTCTAATTGAAATGAAAGTACATATAATTTGATCAGCTCCAGAGAAGGGCTGGACAGGGGAAGCTTTTCCACCCCTTGAGTCATCCCTGAATCCACTCAACGCACTGAAGAAGCAACCTCTAGGATGTTTAAGCTTAGCGATTAAACACATTTTCAAGTTTTCTCAAAATATTTCGGAGGTTCAATGAACTCCCTGGTGTAGAATTTTGTACTGGGTCGTTCCTGCTCTGTCTACCCCCCTTTTTGTCTTTAGGCTGCGAGCTGAGCAGATTGAGTCTGCCTTTTGTTTGTCTTCCATTACACCGGGGTCGATGTGAAGCGCTGTTAGTTTTGGATTCAGCTGGGAATAAGAGGTTTCTGACAGATAGTGGATGCCAGGAGCTGCAGGAAAAACAGATAGAGGAGATGGAGGAGCAAACCTAATGAGCTGGTTTGAAAAGCAGTAACTTCACGCACAAACGAGGATGCTGATGATCAAAAGTGGAAAAAAATAACTTTAAGTTGCTGTATTAATTTGCATATTTTGCTAAGCTCCAGGAACATATCTATTTCTACCAAAATATGAAAATAGCAACATCTAAAAGCTGTGTAATAATTACCTATGAAACTCAGTGTAACAGTTTCATAAAATTGTTGTCAATCCAAAGTTAAAGGATTAATTTATACATTAATAAAAGGTTATATCTTTTTCTGACGTCAGCTTCAAACAAAACACTTCCTGTATGTCACAGTAAAGGTTTTATAGCAGTCAATACACAATGATAATAATCAAAAAAGGTTTTTTTGATGAAAAAGAAAGTAATTTAGGTAGGAGTTTAACGGAGCAGCTCTAACCTTTGTTCTTTTTTCAATGTGTTGACATCATTTTTTCACAGCTGACAGTACACTCTGCTGACAGAAACAACAGTAAGCACCTCACAACAACAGGAAAACTGCAGATCCCAAACATACTGCCAGCTGGTGAACAGAATCTGCTTTCTGCAGCTATTCACCACATTCTGCCAAATTTAGTAACTGCAGTGAAAACTTGCTTCCTTTTTTGACATGGGGCCCAAGAGTCCTGGCGGCGCCCCTGCTTCCATATTTTGTCTTTTCTAGATTATACATTAGCTTCCTTGAGTGATTTTTGACTTATTTTTTGTAATCAAGTTTGCCTTTTCCTTCTAGTTTTTATGATTGTCACTTTATAATCTAAAACAAACGTGTGTTTGTTCAGCAAATCTTCAAATTGTTTTGACTCTTTCTGGTTGATATTTTGCATGTGTGCCTTGTTTGTGATTACTAATGTAAAATGCATTTAGTCAACTATTCCAGATTTTTGCACTGCATCACATTCACAACAATGACTGAATAACTGAAGTTATTTCATGCTTTGCAGCTACACAGTTAAACTTAAATTATATTTTTGCACCAGTAAGAAAGATTTTCTGTTAATGTTTCTCTGCAAATTCTGAATTACTGTTTGAAATTGCCAAAAGTGATTTACTGATGCCTGTAAATGTCTTTACATAAACCTTTGTGGATAAAATGCCACCATCTGTTGCTATTAGCAACTGGATGCTGGATAAAACTTTCTAACTCATTGTTTTACTCTAGTTATTATGGAGATCTAAATTTGTCTGCAATACAAGGAATACAAGTACAAAAAGATTTCTGTGGTCTAGAAAAAAAAATTCTAAATATTTTACCAAGACAGAAATAATGAGCCCAGTTTTTCTTTTTGTTTGTTGCTATGGATACCTGTGGGAGATTCCAAGTTAGCCTTGAGGGTCAGGTGAAGGACTGTTCACAGCTAAAATAGGAGTTTTAGGAGTTATTGAGGTTTGTGTGGTTTTAGGTTGGGAAAAGACACATTTCCTAAGCAAGAATTTGCTTATGATTATTTAAAGTCAAGATGCAATTAACTTGACCTTTTTAATTTGATAGTACATTATTTTTATTATAACCTTTCTAATGCAGGCTGGGGTGTCTCTAATAACCTTTGTGTGTAAAGTGTCTCGACTTGTGAGATCTGAACAACATAATAGAACAACATTATAATCTTCTTTAACCTCTACTGTAGCCCTCACACACAGTCGTGCAGCGTGGCTCTGGTTACTTAAAATATAAATTATACCAACAGAAAATCCAAAGAGATAGTTAATTTACTTTTCACCTACTATATAAATAAATAATATGTACACTTACATAATTACAGAGATTTACCAAAATTTCACACGTCATCATAATAAACAGGCTCCACCTGTTTGATTGCTTATTAACACAAATAATTGATCAACTAATCATATGGTAGAAGGTCAAAAAAATAATGATTGGATGTGGTGAGGATCAGATTTAAGCGACTTTGAATGTGTGATGATTTGTTGAGGTCAGATCTGAGGATTTCATAACCGGCTGATCTACTGGGATGTTCACACACACCCATTCGTAAGATCACAGAGAAAGGTTCAAAGAAGATAAAAGTTTCTTTATTTGTGTCAGACATCAGAGGCAAAGGGGCAAACTGGTTTCAGATGATAGAAAGCCAACAGCATCTCAAATAACCAGTCACCATGCAGAATATGAGCTTTACATTCTCTGAAGCTTGAAGCAGATGAGCTACAGCCGCAAAAGACATTTGTGCATTTTTCTATCAACAGGAAAGTAAGGGTACAGGTCACATTATTATAGTTTCTTAAGTTGGACAGTAACCGATTGGAAATAATTACCTGGTGCAAAAGTCTTGATTTTAGCTGCTACATTCAGTTGGTTAAGTTGGAATTTTGCAGTAAAAACACTTAGGGCCCCTTAGTATCAGTTCAGAATTATTTAATATCCAATTTAACTCTGTATTGTTGCTGATCATATCATCCTGTTATGTTCATCTTCATTTCTATATCTAGCAGGATAATACACCATTCCAAACAGTTAAAGTCATCTCAATTTGGAGATAAAATTTAGCCCACTTACTCCAATGACTTCTATGTCACCTATGCTGCGTTGTCCTTCTGTATAATTCTGTTATGTCCATATAATCCAAAATTTTCAGATTGGGGTTTGAAAAGCATGTATAACCCAGTACTACTAAAGGACACCTAAATAATCAAAACCTGTAAGATGAGGATGTATCCAACTGTAACCTACTGACAGGGTAATAAAGCGTTCCTGCTATGCTTTCTCAAAGCTAGTCATATGTTGTTTCATGTAACGTAAGATATTTGTTTTGTTGTTTTCAACTCTTTCAAAACAAGATAGGACTACAGTATTAAATAACTGATGCAATTATATGCAGTTTAAATCAGAGGTTAATTATTGAAGTGCTGTATGTCAAAAGCAGATACAATTAAAATTTATCTTTGCTCCAAAGAGCAATAACATCTAAAACACGGATTAGAATAAGAAATGGTACCGTATATATAACCAATATTTGCTCAGGCTATTTTCTGTTTTCTGTAGATAATATGCATTTCTCCATATGTGCATGCAGCGTACATGGTGACTTGTGTGGGTGGGATTGCAGCAACTTCTAGTGTGTGGTATCATACTGAGAACTACCTCCTGCACATCTACAATTCATGTTCTGGATTTTACAAACCAAGCACTTTTCCATGTTATCTTGAGGAATGACAGCAGGGCTACAGCCACATTTAGCAAAGTGTGTCTGACCCTGTGTGTTTTCATGAGCAGAGTGAGCTGCATTTTGAGTCGTGACCAGAAAATATCCTCCATCCAGAGCTCAGCTCAGACACCCACATGGAGGTTTTGCTGCTCTCAGTGGAAAGCTGTGCTGTACGCTGAGCTGTGCATGCATTTGTTAACCTTGCTGTAAAACATAAGAGAACCGCACAGGTTAGAAGAATCTGCAGCAGCTGACACTCCAGTACCTCATTCTAAAAACAACAGCCTCCATCTAGGACAGCCTCCAGGTCTTAAGGCAGGATGATAAAGGTGTTTTGGGGGGGTTTGTCATCAGCTTTCAGCTTGTCCTTCGCAGGTGGAACTGCTGTGTTGAAGGGTGGGTTTAAAATCCTGTCAAGTGCAACGGCAAATGGCTCATCTTTCATTAGAACAGCATAGCCCTCAGGGATAAATCTGTGTATACTATGGACACAGGGACACAGCTTTCAAGCAGTAATGGTTATAATAACAGGTAAAATGCAGCTTTTAGATTATCTTTCTCAAGTGTGTTTCACACTTGAAAGGCTCATTTCAATCCTTCCTAATCAGTGTTTGTAATCGTTTTCAGCACAGCCGATATAAATTGTTACCTGCAGCCGCCTTCTTCTGCTTCATTGGAATAGAGATACAGTTGTGGTGAAGCACATATTGTAAAATATGAAGTACACCACTGAAACAATGGAAATCTATTAAGAAAAATAACAAGGGTGAGTGACACATATGCATTTTGTTTCAATTTAATACAATGCACAATAATGCAGTCAATGGTAATTTCTGATACAGGCGACATGAGCAATTGCCTGATCTTGTTTGGGGCAGCATGCGTTACCTCCCTCACCCCACGCTCCCACAACTTGGCAAAACACTGGATCTGTTGAATTTTTCATTATGTTATAGATTAAAGTCATTTTTCATCTTTTCCTCAATTTCTTGAGGAGTTTGTAAATGTTATGGATTTATTCACCAATATGGTCAATAAAATACACACATAATGCAGGAATCCATTGGTCCATAACAACAACTGAAATAACTTAACAATTCAATATTTTGGGTTTCCTTGAACAAATTTAGACGTATTTTATGTTATACAATAATTTTTCATAAATCACAAACAGCCTAGAGGAAGATGATGCTAATGAGAGAAAACCACAATTTATTTGTTAAAGCCCTTGGCTTCTTAACAGCAATAAACATGGAATATTTAGAATGAATGTGTTGTCTTGTGGCCAGGAAGTTATCAAGAAGAAGAATTACATGTCAGCTCTGACTAAGGAAAATAAACACAGCTGAGGATAGGAGAGGATGAGTATGTGCAGAGGCCTGGGTTTCAGATGGAAGAGGAAAGAGTGTAAATTGAGGAGGGTAAGTTAATGCTTCACTCTCCGCAGGTGATGTCTCAAGGTGTCAGTACAAGGGGAATCGAGAATGATTGGAAGTGAACTGTGGACAAACTAACTGTAGGGGCTTGCTTTTATTTCCCCAAGTGATACAGAAGATTGGGGAGGTGGATTGAGGCAATTTAAAATGAAAAACAAAATGCTTAGGAAATGACAGATAGAGGAATATAACCACTGTGAGAGAAGAGACAAGCTGCAGGGAGATTTGAGGAGAGCAACAGCAACAGACACACTCAAAAAGACCCAGAAGAAGAGCATTAAGAAGATTAATGAATGGAGGAAAAGCACGTGAATGTGTGTGTACAACTGCGGTTTGAAAGGAGGCATCTTTAGGTCTGAATGGTAACCGGAAATATGTGCGACACGTGTCTTCATCGTTTGAATGAGCACCACAGCACACGAATGCCCCTGGGCTGCTGCACTCAGCCATGTTATGGCTGAATAATCTCAACACACAGAGAGAGAGATAGAATTAAAGAGAGAGACCAGCAGGAGGATGAAAGGATGAAAGGGAAAGGATAATGGTATAATCTAGACACAAATATAAATGGCCCAGGAAAGCCAGAGAAAATAGTAATTTCCTGAATCTCACTAAAAAATAATGTGTGCCTGAAAACCTGCAGTTGTGTTTATTCTTTGCTGTTTGTACAGTTATTTTCTTTACACAAGTAAACAAATTAAAACTGTGATTTATAAATAAACGCTGTAAGGGAAATGGTTACTTGTTAATTCAATCACAGGCTATTGCGGTCTATGTATAGAGGACTAAGTATAGTGGATAGGGATTTCCAGCTGTTTGTAAATATTGAACCTTTCTCAAGTCACCAGGCATACTTCATAAAAAATTAAAAGAATGAAAGTCATCTGTGTGGCTTTCTCGCTCGCTCTCTGAATAAACATAGTTTCTTTTTGTTTCTTTTGAATTTAATTTTTTTTATTAATACTACTACTACTACTACTACTACTACTAATAATAATAATAATAATAATAATGAGAAAAAAAACAACTTGTAATCAAACATACAATACTCAATTTAATAGAAAACATTCAGTGCATTCTGATGACATCACTACGTCATCATGTGACTCCCTCCCCGCGTACCACAATCTGGAAACAACCCTGCTTGAAAATAGAACCGGGAAGATGTTTGAAGCTGAAAATGACAAGTTGGGATGATTATGCTGGAGCAGGAACACCGCGTGTGCACCCACGATGAACCAAGTCACTTTAAGTTGCAACAAAAAGTAAGTTAGCGATTGTGTATGTGTTTGTGTGTAGGCGTGTGCGGACGTGCTCGCTTGCTGACACGGACTCATAACGAAGTCGAATTGATAAACAAGAATGAGTTCTTCATTTGAAGTGAGAATTTTTGTATATTTCAGATATTTCCTTTCCTAAATTAAGTGAATTATGTTACTGGTTTAGATGTTTTGATTGGAAGAGTTTTCTGGAAAATTCAGTTCACAGCTTTGCTTAGAAATTTACTAACCCTCCTATAAATCCAAATTGTAAAAATGTGTATTTTTAAACCTTTGCAAAAAACATTTTATAGCATATTTTGAACTTTCTGTGTCTTCAAGCATTTGAGTATATGCTCTATTTATTTTTATTTTGTCACTTCCCACTTAAAAGAGCTGGGAGTTGTTATATTATAATTAAAATTAAATCATTCTAATTACTTTTCTGCAAATGTTTGATACTCTCATTTCACACCAATTCTCTCCATTATCTATTGAGTTTGTGCTTTTCTCTCTAAACTCTTCCCTCTGTGTTCACACCTGCTTCCAACACCAGCTAAGGTTCCTTATTAGAAGCAGTTATTGAGGTGCGCTGAATAACGAAGCGAGAAGAAGCTCAACTATCACCAGCAGTGATGCCCTGTCAGAAAATGAAAAACAAAAAGACACACTTTTCTTTTCTTACTTTTCTCCCTCGCTTGTGCCGTGAGTTCATGGAAACCTCAACTGCATCCAGAGCAAGCAGCTGATCAATTAAAGATTTACTACAGGAGTTGTCTCACCCAGAGACTCTGCCGAGTGTCGTTAGCTGAGCCTGACAGGATTAATTGATAAATCATTAATCTTTCCATGTGTGGAGAATAGTGTTGTAAACACAAAATGGCTCCATTTCAAAAGCATCCTCAGCAATGCTATTGATGCTGATAAGCATGGTAGCCTGCATACCTGCCTTTTGGCGTATTAGGTTTACACACACACATGCACACCCACACACACACATACAGTCATCTGTTATCAGATTCAGTTTCAGCTAAGCATCGTCAACAAATTCAGGCATTCTTGTAATCTAATGATAGTAGCCCCTGATGATATAGCCAAACAGTATCACCTTGTTTGGGTGCACATGCCTGTGTGTGTGGAGCAGTAAATGTTCATCTTTTAGTGGTGAATGGCCAGTTTGAGTCCATTGTGAGCTATGGTTCAATATCTTTTAACCCCAATCAAACCAACATCACCTCTTACCGCTTTAACTGACAAAACTGATTTACACTTTAGAAGATGAGTTTTTCATCTCACACCATCTCTCTGCTCTCACCTTCTCTTGTTCTTCCCTGTCGCTTGTATACGCCTTCTTCATTTCACAATCGCTGCTGGAGTCCGACCGCAAAATGAACCACTGAAGGAAAACGGCATCATCTGTTCAGTTCCTAGATTAGGAATTTATATTCTACTTTAGATTTCAGATGGAGAGCTTCAGTGTTGCTACAAAGAGCACTGTTACAGATGGATGTGAGACGACCTGTACTATGCATGCTATAGCCTCATCATGCTACAGATATAAATCTGTAGCATGATGAGGCTATGGAACGTTACATAAATATCCATAAGTCAGTCTAACAATCTATTTAACTCAGTTCACCTCATGATTTGTCAAAAAAGAAGCAGGACGTTTCTGGATATTTCTCAGGACTCAATGGGAGTAATAAAAATCTAATTTAAATTTTTTGACAAAAATCAATTACTGCAATCAATTTTAAATTCTTTGACTTCGGAACGAAAGTTCAAAAGCTTCCTTAGAGCTATCGGTGAAGGCAACTTTCAGACCTGAGTTAAATAAAGGACAATTTATATTGCAAAACCCATCAGCATATTATTTTTGTAAAAAATCTTACTACTAATAACTGCTAATAATTAACTAGATAAATAGAGCCTAATTAACAACATGAAATCTAAAGTTTATATTCAATTTAGCATTGATCTGAAATTTTCTAAGCCTATATCCTCTGAAAGCACATTTATTTAATATTTCACTATTTTGAGTGAATTTTCTGCTACAGGTTGGGAATGTGATCATTTTTTGGTCTAAAAATTTGAGACAATGATAGAAAGTGTTAAGCTTTAGTTTCTTGTTCACATTTTTTTTTTTGTCTCAGATTGGTTGAATGAAATTGAGTATTGCATTCATTGAGTCCACTCTATAAGTAAGTGTTATAAATACAGTATAATGACAGTCCAAGTGAGCCTACTAAATGTAAAGTTTTTATGGCAATCTTTCCTTTTGTAATTTCACAGAAGTTTGTCTTTTCATCCTGAGATAAATGACACATCTGTAGCCTGAGGCCGCAATAAATCATCACATTTTTTTCTCTAACACAGAGAACAGACTGCTTAGCCATGCAAATTGCTTTTGGGAGACATCTGCCACATTAATTAAACACATACTTTACCTAAACTCTGAGCACATGTCAGCACAAAAACTCCCAAAAGCTTTGTTTTGTTAACTTAAACAGAAGATTTTGGGATGATATTCAACACTCATTGCTGTCTCCATGTGAGCAAAGGTGCACATTTTGTTGGGTTTCTACCACTTGGGGGCAGCCTGAGGAACAGATGCAACAGTTTGTGTGAGGCTGTTGTTGTTGGATTTGATATGCTGTTAGATGTCAGAAAATATGTACTAACTGTTTAATATTTTATGATTATTTCACGTTAAAACATTTTCTTTTGTTAGTAATTAGACTGATGTTGTCTAATTATGCATTAAACATTGAACCCACCTGTTTTTAAATACAACTATAATATAATCTTGTAGACCTCGGTGTACTTATATTTATTAAGTGATAAAAAGCACTTGCATTGGTTATATACCCACAGTCAGTTCCTCTTAGATCAGCCCACGTTACACTACGTCTCAGGCCTGACCACTGAATGGATCTGACCACACAGCTACAGCTGAATGAACCTATTTGTAACATTGCAATTAACTATCGATTAGTGTCTTGGAGATACGCATCTCAGGGTTTGCAGAGGAGAAGACGGGTCCATTCAGGGTGGGGGAGGTGGTGACAAGTGACCATTGTTTCCATTTCATGTTGAAAACTAAAGAGAATGTTGAGGATTATAAATGAAGGCCGCTCAGGCTAAATAGATCAGCGACACAAATTAGATGCTTGAGATTAATTATGCATGACATACGTGCAAAGCATGAAGTAAATCAAGTGAATCTGCCACATCCACTACAGGAGTTGATAGTGAGTGATAGTGGGTGAATATGTTCAACACTTCTCGGTATAGTGATTTTAAATGTATATATTTTCTTTTTCTTTTTTGTTTTTCATATCTTTAGGAATACATCCTTTGATAACAACAGCAAAAGGTTTCAAGAACAACTCTGACAAATTCCTTCCTGGCCTTGCAGCTTCAGTTTTTATCCCATCTTTTTGTCTAATGTCTTCTCCAGTTTCATCCCCTTCACATTAAAAATACGTATTTATCCAAATGCATACTTATATTGATAGTGTTTATTTTTCCTCAGATTTTTTCTGATTAAAATTGCTTGAAAGCTTCTTTACAACTATACTTTGAACATATTTGTTTGTCTATCAAGGTGAAAGAGGCATCAATTCACATTTCAACAAGTTGCTGGATGGCTGATGAACAACATTAGAGAAAAACCTAGCCTGCTAAAGGTGTGACTCACTAATAATACACAGAAACAATGGAGGATTGCAGGTGTTTTGTGCAGTGGTCCAGTAAATTGCTTAAGCTTTTCTTCATTACACTTTAAATTATAATGTGGCTCAGACTACCACTGGAGAATTGTAGTGTTTAACAGGAAAACAGTTTGATTCAGCTGCACACAAGAGGTACACTGGAGTGAAAACCAAAAAAAAAAAAAAAAATCAAATCTCATTTTCAAACTGAATAATTTAGTGTGGTTCAGTTTGACACATCTTAGTCCAGCTGTCCTTTTAAGTTAGAGATATTTATGCTCTAATGTGCAGAAATCCACATCTAATTTCTTATTTTATTAATCATTGTGTTTAAATGTATCAGTTTCCTTGCCATTTCAAAAATTGTTTTGCACCAACTAGATTTATATTTGTTTGCATGTTTGTTCAAAATCTCACATACATACAGTAATATCAGTTAATTGCTAAATCTGCAGCACAGCAGTTCCTTTGGATTTTTTTTTTTTTTTTTTTAAGAAAAAATGTTTAAAACTTTTCATCTGTTTGGTCTGTTTAGCTACAAGCATGCATTCAAGAACCATAAAATTACTTATTTGTTGGGTTGCGAGTTGTGGAAATAAAGCAAAGATCAGCTTTTAATGCCTGATTTTGAGAGATTTTAGTTGTCATAGAAGTTGTACAAGAGAGTTCTCATTTTCTCATTTTGATTCCCATTTGGGTGCTGAAGGTTTTTTCAGATCTATTCTGCATGAGAACATCATTTAAAATTTTGGATAATTAACAAAAGTGGCTGAAAGGAATTTTAACCCAAAGGAAATTTGTTGACATGAATTATTTATATTACGTATGTTTATTTCACAGTGTGAGCATTAAACTGAATTAAACACTTTCAGGTAATAATGACACAGTCACCAACAAATTCAAGACTATTGTTGCAGGATGTTACAGTGAATTATTTCTGTTTTAGTAAATGCAGCTTTCAATCTGAGGTGACTCTTGTTGAAGAAGAAGATCATTTAATGCTAGCTTTGGACAAAAAGTTTTGGCTCTTTCCTCTTTTCTCTCCCGAGTCCTTGGCGAGTGGCGGCGTCCTGCTAAAACGAAACTAACACAGCGTGTTGACGTCACAGATCACAGAGTTTAATTCATAGAAAGCGATGAACAACAAAGCTGCAGAGATACAGAGATATGCATTAACTCATAAAATAACAGACACACAAGGGATAGACAAACGAACACAGAACATATAGACAGACAACGGCGCCCAACGTGGAGAGGAAAAATGGAAAAAAAAAACTCTCTCCGCGTGCTCCGTGTAGTAATCTTATATCAAAGAGGAGTTTCCGTATTTTAATATATGCAAAGAAGGCGTTCCGTTGTTCAACCAATCAGAGACCTGTTTTCGGCCCCAAAGAAACCCCGGACACTCCTCTATACAGCTCAGAGGTCTGGTTCTTATCTCAGTATTGGCCACTTCGTGCTCATCTCTGTCTGGCACGAGGAGAGACGCCAAGAAGTCTCTTGCCCCCTATCGGAATGTAAATTTATTACTCTGTCTTCAGCGGGGGAGGAAAAAGCCCTGCTTGTTTAAATGTCTGCTATTGTCAGCTCTCCCATGCTCAACAGAAAACTGTTCCAATAAAAGTGTTAGCTATACCTTTACACATGTTGTAAGTATTTTAGCACTTAAATAATCATTTTCCTTTACAATCCCCCTGTTGAGGTCTGAAAACAACAGACCTCAATAAAAATCTATCAAGCCGCGCAATACACAACCAAAACACAGAACAAACAAAAACCCCAAAATATGAAACAAAAAATAAAACAGGGACATATACAAAAAATTAATAAGAAAAGCTCTGCAACTTAAAAGACAACATACATCACAAAATTACAATCTGTCAAAATGAAAAACACACAAAAGTACAATCTGTTGCTCGTCTTTTTCTGTTTTTTTTTTTTTTTTTATTGTCCATCGACAGTCTCTGAAAAACAAAATACGCAGTCTTCGTCAGGAAATGTTCAAAAATATGCGCGCAAAAACGAAAGTCCTTTTTCAGAGTTCGCAACGAACGAAAACACGCAATAAAAAGTTAATGATGATCCTCTTGCAGCCTGAACCTCCTCGGATGGAAACCTCAGGTTTCCATCCGAGCGGCCGTTGCTCACTGAAAATTGGATTATTATGCCAATATAACAGTGAGTTTCAAAAAGAAGGTGAAATCTCTTCCTGAGAAACTAGATCCTGTCACGTGACCCGTCACCGGTTTGTAAAACAGACATTTTGTTTCAACATGAGTTTCATTAGCATCAGAAACACAATTACAACATTCTGTAATATCATCATAATCAAACAATGGGTTCACTGAAAAACAATTTTGTGCTTTGTCATTTTCCATCAGGAGAATTACTTCTTACTCTTTATCAAATAACGCAGACTTTGAAGGAGATCACATCCAGAAGGCACCAGAACAACAGCAAACTGAAATGAGAAAGCAGATGTAAGAGTCTCCAAAAGCATCATTCATTTGTGTATACCACACAAATATCTTCAATTCACTCGTGTCCGAGTGAATCCTCCCCCGCTCGTGGCTCTGTGGCTGTTATCTTTGAAAAAATGTGAAACCGCTCCTCCAAGCAGCTGCACACCCCCTCTTAAGACAACAGCATTTGCCGTAAATTCCAGAGTCAGACTTAGAGCTCGGAACTTCAGTCCAGTCTATATGTAGAAAACCGTGAGCAGATCTCATACGTGTCTCGTTCTGCACATTCGACGTAGGATGTGATCCATTCAACCTACGTTTCAATTATTTCATATCATACCTCCATCTGGTGGAAAACGCCAAAACCTTGTAATCACTTGCTTCAAAAGACATGTGTCCAAAGTAATGTTTTGCCAGAATGTTAAACAAATGCAGATCTTTTCTTAAACCAATCTTGTAAAAATAGGATTAAACAAACGAAATAAAACAATAACAAAAGCTTAAGATCGTAGTCGTAAAGCTTACATTCACCATCAAAAAATGAATATCAATATGAATTAAACAGTCCAGTATCAATTACTTTTATAGAACCAACGAGATCTTACTGGTTGTTATTGTCTAAAACATTTTACATACGTTCTTCAAACAAAATTCAAAAGAGACAAACCTGGAGAAATTATAATGTCAATGTATCAGTGAACAAATCCAGACATTTTCAAAATATACCACTTTTACCTAGGTCTTTTGCCTGTCGAATTTAAAGTTTTATTCAAAATCGTTTTAAATGGATATAAATCAAAACAAAAATCAAATTTAGAAAAATCATTATAATTTCTCATCTCAGGCCCCCTGAGTGCTTCTACTGATTAGTGATACTTAATCAAAAAACAGATTCTTCAAAACATTTATTAAGACGTTTTACTCCATTAAATTAATGCTCTGAAAATGGCCAGCGCAATAATATTTTTAATTTCTATAATTATTTTTTCCCAAGTTAATTAACCAAAATATGCTTCATTATCACTATAAAGATTTCTATTGGTTTCAAAATACTTTAGCCCATTGTCAGAACATTTTTCAACGGAGAACAACTCAAATCCATTTAAAATAAGCACATATATTACCAGACCATATTTTCCTTTCACTTTTATGTATAGCACAGATCAGACATGTTTTTCAAAAGTTTTGTTTAAGTACTATAAATTACAGTTTTTGTTTAAGTACTATAAATTTCAGTTTTTGTTTAAGTACTATAAATTTCAGTAATCTCTAATTAAGTAAAATAAACCCATAACATATTTTCCCCCTGTTGATGATGCATTAGCTATTAAATGCAACATCATTCCCAGTACCTGAAATAAAAATGTTGATGAAACAGGGTTAACATGTTAGCTGAGAACCCCACCGATATGCAATGCTGCCTTTTTCTAAAAAGTAAAGTTTGCAAAACAAACAGAATATGTCATTTAAGCATGTGTTAAACCGTCAAGAATACGATGTTCCCAAAATACTTCACATTACAGTTTTAAAGCTCATTATGTCATCGTATTCTTATGACTTACAAATAATTCAGTAAAAAACGTCTCAAGAAGTTTACTAATTAAGACACTGTGCTGGTCTCGCCTACACCAGCCAGAGAGACGTTGAAGAAAATTCAAAACACAGTTAACAAAGAAAAATCCAAAAAATAAGAAATTGGGCCCAAACTGAGATCAACATAACAAAACACAATTCAGGCAGTAATAGAACAACTCAAGGCACAAACGGACTTACCAAGACACGAGGGAAACCTAGATAATGGCTGATCAGACCATTAACACACAGCAAAGGGTAATTAAACACACAAAAACTTAACAAATACAGGTCAGTATATCACTAAATTTACAAACGAAAGAAATTAAACTAAAGACCAAAGTTCCCTGTCCCCTGATGAACGGGTCCAGGGGAAACTAGTAACTCCAAAGAAAAAAAATTAATTTGTAATACTTAACAAAATAGACAGAGAACTGACTCGAATATCTAAATAAAAAGTCAGGCTAAGGAAAACAAATTTAAAAAACAAAAATCTAAACTATTCCCTAAACAATATAAAATAATATGAAAAGAAGACAGAAAATCATTATAAAAGGTTTCACTAAATGCAGGAAACCAAACTGCATCAAAATCCGGCGTCATGTGATGATAGTGACTCTCTACAACTTTCCACAATCTATAATGTCAAAGAAAACCCCAAGATTTAAACAGCCAACCTCCATGCACCTAAAAAATGAAATCCTTTGTACTTTTATATTGCCCAATTAATATTTTAAAGCCGCTACACTAGTCCGAGCAATCTCTATTGTCAGACCATAAAACAAAGTCTTAAGCCCACCATAAAACCCCCTTTTGACTTCTCGGAGGGGCCGACTTTATGGCAGGAAAGAGAGCCAATAAGGATTTCAGGAGGAACTCCCAATTCTTTTAATACTTTAGTAGGCTTTGGCACTTAAATCATCAGATATGTTTTAGTTTCTTCTAACTTTAAAATTTGAACTTAAAAACCTTTTTGGGATACGTCTTGTCGTTCCACTACTAAAATTGAAACTTATATACTGATATTTTGTCAGGAGGTACTTTAAACGACGGGAGAGACAATGTTTTGCTTTACAGTTGCTTGTTCTTATTTGCTGAGCTGCCGTGAGCAGAGGTTACTTCGCGCTTAAAATTAGTGGTATGCAAAGAGGCTTCACATGTTAATTAGTTGAATCTAGTGGGGGTAGAAGTTACAGCCTGAGAAGGAATCATCAACATCCTCATCCACTATGTTAGTTCTCAATTCTATATAAATTTCAGTTAATTTACTTTATTGCTCTACCTAATCATTTATGTATTTATCTATTAATTTGCCAATACATCATTTCCACAATCCCCTGAGATCACAATGTAATTTTATTGATGTATTCCATCCTGTAATAGAACCCATAATTTATTTTCAATTTGTTCAGATGTTTTTATTTTATCCAGATTCTATCTTTCAATAACCTTCCAATCTTTACACATGTTGTAAGTATTTTAGCACTTAAATAATCATTTTCCTTTACACTCTCCTCTCTGCCAGATTAAACTTAAACTTTATTATTTTCAACTCTGCCTTGTAGGGATGGCGTCTGAAAAATGGGAAAGCAATATATGTCTGCTTGCTTTAAATTAACCGTGATGCTCCAAGCATTGTCATGACAAATGAGCCGTGTGGGCAGTGGAAAAAAAACAACAAAAAAAACACACAGCACCACGAGCCATACATGTTGTCAACACAGCAAAACAAAACCGTAAAGTGATGATAACTCTGCAAACACAGACAGTAATATTCAGGGAGATGTTTGTAGGTGTACACTGTATTAATTTGTAAGTGTTAACATGAATGTTTCAGAAAACGGGGTGGGAAGTTACTATCAATTGAAGAATAACTATTGGTTACACGTATTGCTTTGAAATAAAACAAAAACAATTTAATTAGGTGTAAGGAACTGTAAATTCTCTTCAACAGCAAGCGTGCTCATTACATAGTAAAATATTGAATAAATGATATATGCATATATTGAAAAATATGGTCCAGAATCACAAACCTTTTCTACTGGACACTACGTGATCATATGAACTCTTTGCTAGTCTAATCAAGAATTAACCAATTAATAATCACTCTTAATTCTTGTCATAGAAACAAAAAAGAAACAATCCAACCTTTTGGAGAGCAATTTTGAACAAACTCAGAACTGATGTTTTGAGAAGATTCACTTTTTAGAGATTTAACTTTATCATAAGTTCTATCAGTGTCTCTCTTTAAGATATAAGTTTGATGTTCTAAATACTTTACAAAATGTCAGGAACAAGTTTGGAAGAGGGAAAAAGTAGGAAGGCCTATTTCAACACCAGAAAACAACCTTTGAGAAACTGATAAAGAAACAATTTATTTTCGCCCGGGGTCTTGCTGTGTCACCTCTCAATGAACTGGACTGGGTCCTGGAACTGTGACTCAGAATGACCTATTTCTAAGCTGAGTGGAGAGAAAAACCTGGTTCAGCAGCTGTTCAAAGCTGCAAGGTAGACCTTAAGGGAAACGGCGATTCCTGTTTGTAAACACGTTTGCAGTCTTAAACATGTTGACCGGAACATCTGAACTGAGCTTCTTGGTTCTGATTCTGTCAGTTTTGTAGTCTGGTTCAGACTTTTCTCTGAGACACCATTAAACAGTTAACACATATTGTTGAAGGTAACATCATCAGGCACAGGGTAGAGTTTTCCCAAGGCCACAATTGAATTTACTAGTTTTTCCTAACACTTCTATTTAGGTTTCAGAGAAAAGAAACCCAAATACTTTACACCATATCTCAAGATGGCAGCAGCAGTCTAATTCAAGACCTAAGATATGTAAACTCCTTCTAAGAAAATAAGATAAGGAGATATAATTTTGCATACAAAGTTTACCTGAATGAAGAGTCGTCAAAATTATATGGTTCTAAAAGTCTAGCAAGACAAAAGATTTTTGAGCTTAGAGTCATAATGAAAGAGGAATGGCTTACAAATCTTCTCCAGCTACAAACAATGAAGAAGACCTTGCAGACCTAAATAAAAAGGAAAACGAAACAATTATTTTGCAATTGTCATTGGTTCGCAGTAGAAAATGGATAATTTAATTTTAATCACATCATATTGTAAAAAAAAAAACCAAACATTGAGCACAAACTGGGAATTTAATCATGCTTTATTTAGGTCTGTGAAGACTCACAACAGCTGATATGAGCCTTTGAGAGAAACTGAAGTGCTGCTGGATGTCAATATTTAATTCTGAATGGTTAAAAATTTCTCATAAGCTTGAAATGTTCCTCCTGTTTGCTTCTGTATCTTTGGTTGTGCTTGTATGCATTAAAGCAGCCTTCACAAGTGTGTTCAGGTTAACTGCAGAAGTAAACAAAAAAAAAAGATAAAAATGACAACTTTTACTCTTTGCAGAATTATGTGCAGGACATTTCTGTATGTCCTTCATCTTGCTGCTGAGCCTCTCTGTCTCAACAAGTTCATCTTATCATCATGACCCCTGTGAAATGAATCAGTCTGTGTTATGGATTCATGTCTGCTTATCTTGATATAAAGCAACATAGCATCTACCCTCATCCCGCACTGATTTTTCTTCTCCCACCTCAGTTAATGGAAAAATAGATGCTGACAGCTGATATTGTACTTCGTTCCAGGCATCAACTTTTAATTGCGTGTTTGTATTTGCCTCTCTTGTCTCCTAGTTTGTAAATACTGTGAACAATGCAGAAATTTCATGCTAGCCTTCATCTTTCTTCTATGGAGACTCAGTTAATTTCATGAATTCTCATAAGCATTACTTCCACACAAACACAGTTGAAGTCTTTGATTAACTAATTTCTGTTACTTTCCTTGTCATAGCAATAACTTTTAATAAATATTCCTGTTCAAACCTTAATTTGTTTATCTCACTTGTGACCGTTAGCCAGAGCTCTGCCTTGTTCAGTTAATTTGATCTTACAGGAAATTGCAAAGCAGAGTTAATGTTTTAGTACCCGACTTTTTCATTTTGTATAATTGGATTTGGCCGGTTTGTTAAGCTTTTACAGTGGACTGATGTTGTAGGGCATTTTTAGACACCTTGAACACTACTTTTGCACTGTGGCACTTCATAAATATAATTATGGGTATTCACATAACATGGTATTTATGTTATTATAGTATCACAGATTTTAATTGGACTGAATCCAGCAAAGACTGTAGTTTTACAAACTTTAGCACATGACATATCTAACAAGTGGTGCTTCTCAAACAACTTTCACCGCACAGTAAGGGCAAAGACACAACATAAGAAAAAATACTGTAAATTAAAAAAAAATAGCATGCTGATATTGAAAGAAATGTGAAACTGAGTAAAATGTGCAAAAATAACCCCATACTATTTAGAAGGATATAGAAAAACTGTAAATAATAGGGCAACTTTACGAGTTTGAGTTTGTTGGGAGTACGAATGATTACAAAGTCTAATGGGTAACCCACTGCCTATTGACTAGCCATTCAGAAAAGTGATAGAAAAGATGACCTCGCTATGACCCTGGGTGATGACGCCCTGGGTGGTGAGCCACTCACTAACTAATAACCCATATCATCATCCGCCGTTTGGAACCAATGGTTCCACTACTCGTAAAAGACTAAAAGTTAACTTATTTCATAGGTATTATGTTTAAAAAACAAAACTAGCTCTGGATGTTAGCATTAGTATTATAATATTAACATCAGTAAACTCCATCAGCTATGGATACAAAAATTCAAATCTCTGTATCTCCCTTTAACCGTGTCTTTAACCATGTCTAGTGCATTATATTTTGGAGTAAAATGTTAACAGAAATTTCATTTATAATTAATTTTTTTTAGTCTGATAAAATTACTCACTGACTAATAACAGTGGATGATGTAATGCCTTTATTCAAAAGAATCAAAGTAAATTTACTGGCTGTATTGCTGACTAAATCATAAACTGAGGATTCTAGTCTTGGTTTTATTTTCTTCCCTTTTCCAGGTTTCCAATAGAGGAAATGAATAAAGTTCTAATCAGACTTTACATTATCCTCCCACACTCATTAAATGCTTCTCTGACAAAAACAACAATTTGCAGTAATGACATTGTCGATTTTCTTCTGGCTGAAGAAGCACTTGTTGCAGACATTTGCCTGGAACTGTTTGGCTTTGTCTCCCAGCAAGTGGGTGATCTGAGAACTAAACTGCACTGCATTTAGACTGAAAAAAAAAAAAAACACCAATAAAAAGACTGGCGAGCTTCAATGGTTACACCCTAAGGAATAGCAGATGCAACAACTCACCCTGATGTTTAAATGGTCATAATTTCTCACTAGGTTTACAGCAGGATATTTTAATCCCAAAAGACTCTACTATCATAAAGTTGTATTTATTAAATACCGAAAGAGATAAAAAAAAAATAAATAAAATGTAACAAGGTTTACTTACATAGAAGCAGTTTTTTTTATTAACCTTTAGAATTGATTTTTATAAACCTTTAGAATTGATTTTGAGATCTCACAAGCTTCTCAACTATTGTTTATGTTGTTAAAAGACCAGTAGAATTCCCTTATGCATTATATTCTTTATTCACATTTGTCTCATAATTGTAGTGAAAAAGGTTTTTCCAGTTTCTACCAAAATTATTGTATGTCGGCAGGCTCCACATCCATTGATTGATGTCTGAGGATTCACTTATCATAACCAAAGTTCAGAACTATAAGACATATATATTTATAATCTGTCATTTATAACAGAACATTTCTGGCATATTTTATGTTCTAATTGGATGCTACTAAGATGTTGTTTTTATTTGTGTAAGAAGATTATGCTAATCCTACCTCAAACAAATTAGAACGTGGTTTTGGAGAAATGGATGTTAAAGGATGAAGTTGTGACTCAGTCAAACCTACAGAAATAGCTACAAATGTTGTGTTAACCCTAAAGGCCGTTCTCCACAGAATTTTTGTTAATTTTGAGGATTAGAATTTACAGCTAATGAAAACCCAAATTGTTTTTTTCTCAGAAAATTAAAATATTACATTAGGTGAGGAACCTTTACAGTCATGAATCAGAAGCTGAAGGCCACAATGAAAGCAACCTAGGCTTTCTTAACACCTCAGAGCCACAAGCCAATCACTTACATGCTACACTTCATTGACAGAATATAGATGTAGCCTTTGGCATGTACTGAACTAGCATGGACATACTTTTCAGAAAGGCAGCGTTTGATATTTGAACTAATGTTTTGTTGAAATTTTATAATATGCTAATTCTCTGAGAAACAGATTTTTGGGGGTTTATTAGTCATTGTAATCTAAATTAACATAAATTAATCTAAGAATTATAATATTATTAGTTTCGTGGTTCATGATTTAATTGTGAATATTTGAGTAATGCATTCTGTGACAAAGATAGCCAACTTGTATGAAAGAGTGCAGGAATAAAAATGGATAAATTTTGAAAAAATGCCCAGATAGAAGAATGCTTATGCAAGAAGTAAAAACAAGTTGTCAAATAACAAGGACAAGATGAAAAAGATTACTGTCACTCCTGCTTGCATCACAAGGACAAAAAGAAAATTAACATTATCTTCACACTGACAAAACCAACTCACACTCCCACCCAGCCCTCTGAGTGTCTGCCAGCAGGATTTTAGTCAAACTTCAAGAAATCAATTAACTCTGCTGCTACTTTCAAGATGTTCCCTTGATTAGTCTTTGTCATTACCACAGATGTGCTGTCAGTGGGTGCTCTGAGAAACGTAAAAAAAAAATCCTCCTCACAATGAGCGCCGAACTGAAAAGGCTGTGTGTTTTGTACATGATAGGAAAGCCTGACCTGTGGGTCACCATTCATCATAGTAATGCAATAAAACCACACAGATTGGGAGCTGCACACAAAGCAGACTCATCTTCTACACTCAGGTTTTATTTAATGAAGGGAAACTGCAGGGAAACTAGAAAATAAATGTCAAACGCAATGTTTTTCTGTGCAGTAAGTTTGAGTTGTGAAGCAATAAGAAGTATAAACCTCCCTTTACATTTTAATGCAAAACATTTATTTAAAAATGTTGAAGATGTTTATTTTTTATCAGCTTTAATGCAGTTCCCAAATTAAATTAAGTCACTAATTGAAATTTAGTGAAAGTAATTGTTTCATAAGTGATACTCTACTCAGTTTTCTCAAAGTTGTGTTGTATCAAAATTTTGACAATTTGCTCTGTTTGTTAAGATCTACAGGAGTTGCTGTGGATTTTATTTGGTTTTATATCCTCACAATCAGTCTTGCTGTTTTTTATGCTTCGGTTTTCTGAGAGTATTTGGTTTTTTTCTCTGCTGTCTCGGATTTGGGAATGACATCCTCTGCAGTGTGTGCATTGTAGTTGCGAGTTGAAAAACCTGTGGGATTTGATAATTGAAGTGTTCAGTGACCACTTCTATTAGCAATTCATGCTCATGCTGGTATTTTGTCCCCATTTTATGCATTCAAAAATCAATGGAGAATGTTATTAGTTGTTGTGCTTTCTGTATTTTACCGCCATAGCTGTGAAAATTGATTTTGAGGGAAGGAAGTCAAGAGACCTCAGAGTTTTACATCAAAATTCTAACATTTTCTTTGATGATTTGGAACAATCAAGTGCAAAAAAATTTAACATTAGTCTTTCTTTTTGTCAGGTCCTTGTTTCATTTGTTGCTGTTTTCATTAATTATGATAAATTGCTTTGCTTTTTGCTCAATATTTTTCCTTTGATCTTAATAGCGCCACACTTACATGCATCAGATCCTGGGTACTCCATAATAGAAGCGTTTAAGTGAAGTAGCAGACATCTTGCTTAACAAGTCACAATCCTCACTTCATTAGGATAAATGTGGGCTGAAACACAGATGGACCAGTAATCCGGAAATTTGCTTCTTGGCTCCACTCTTTCATCACAACAAAACTGAGCAATTCCCATTGCAGGAAACAAAGCTGTTATCCAGTTCATTTAATGCTTTATCCTACCATCACAAAAGATCAAATCATTATGATGTTTATGTTTATTTATGTTTCTGGTTGTTTATCATTAACAAATGTAAAGTTTGACAGTTTTATAACCTCTCAGCTCTTTCTGGTCCGCCGTCAACCATTGATTGTACCACCTAATGGCCAGCAAACTAACTTCATCATTCTTTAAACTCTCCATCTGCCCAAAAGCCTGGCTCATCCCCTGTACCTGTGAAAGATTGACCAATTAAATATTTTTTAAGTTATTCCTTCTAACTCCTGCAAACAAGGTGCAAAAACCTCACCTACTAGCACCTAGAAAGATGACAGAAGTATTCAACCAAAAAAATTAAAGTATTAGAGGCTTTCATTGACATGCATAACTGTTGGAAATTTCACCAACTAGTATGAAAGGATTTTTGCAGATTAAAATGTTAGTGACTTAAACTTTACATTTAACAATTGAGATTACCCCGTATATATACAAACAAAACAGTGCAAGTATTAATTGCCTTTTGATGTGCAGTTACAACCCACAGTAAATCCTCTCTTCATTAAGTTTTAATTAAAAGTTACACCAAGGTTTGGCTTATGCACTGTTGCGTTTTGGTGTAATACTGTCAATTAATGCCAGATACTATGTATGACACGTCACATATGCAGTATGTGTGAGGAAGGTTTGTCTCTGGGATAACTGGATCCCTGCAGGGCGCAGACAGGGTGGGTAATAGCAAGAGGAGGTGTAACAGCCTCCTGTGATGCACTTGAATAATTCAGGTGACATCTTCACCTCAGGCAAGAAGGGATGAGCCGATACTCTGATTTGGAGCTTTGTATGCAGGTACAGTCACAGTGGCAGGGAAAAAAATCTGGTTTATCAGACTAATTTGATGTTGCTGACATCCTTACTGATACTGAGGGGCTAATGGCAGACAAATGTTTAAGCATTGATTTTAGGCCTCAGTGAAAAAGGTAGTAGGCAGTCTGTTAATCTGAGCATCTAGTGGGTGTGTCTATGTGTTTGTCTAATCTAAACTATTTGCTGTCAGAACAAGAGTTAGAATAGGAGATAATTTTGCCTTACGTCTGAAAAGCAAGAAACATTCATTTGTATATTTGAGACATGTTGAGTTTGTAACTTAACCCTTTGATTGGGATTTTTATTTATATCACAAATGTGTTCCTCACTGTGAAAGGCTTTGTGTTTTGTGGTTTTGTTCTGTACTTCAAGTCTTTTCATGTTCTACTTTTATTTGGGGGGCAATAATGGCTCCACACTACAAGCTAACAAACTTTCAGAAACTGAAGCTGACTGGAAAGGTTTAAATAACTGTCAAGACATCAGATGATATAGGATCTGACATGACTATAAGAATCTCAGGAGTGTGCAGGAATGATTACTGGCAGAAGAAACAACTGAATGTTGAGCAGCTGTGGACAGAGGGGAGCATGAATAGAGGCGACATAGAAGCAAAAACATCTACTGAAATGAAAACTAAATTCAAAGTCAGTGACCAAACGGGTCCTAAATTATAAGTATCATGTCCTGGATAGAGACTGGAAGTCATATACTATGCTTTCAACATACAAATGCTGTGTTTATTGACTGTACTTTCATTTGTATGCACAGTGCCAGTGAAGGGGAAGCTGATGAAAGCAGAGAAGTGCAAGCACCTGGTGATACACAAGATAGGAATTTTAGCTATGATGAGATTAATAGGAGGCTATTAATCCATGTAATCCATTGTCAAAATGATTTTCTCCTTTTTTAGAAATAAAATTGTAACTTTTAACTGCTAAGTCATGTTGTGTTGCAGTTAAATGCACTGTGTGCAGACAACAGTGAAACACAGTTTGGTGACTTTTTGATAATTGTATTGCCAGGTCATGCCTTCAGAGATGTTGGGATGAAAGTAAAAGTGGAGAGGGTGGATCAAAGGGGTTCAATTATAGCAGAAAAGCAGCGGCCTGATAATAGAATAATAATTCCTTTCCTTTTACACCCTAAACCAGTTTGCAGCTTCTGTAATTATCTACTAAAGAACGAGCAAAAAAGATTAAACTACCCAAGTCATTCTGGTGATATGAATGTAAATTGAACTGCTAACAAGCTGCTACAAAATGTGGTAATTAAAACTAGTTTTAGTGCACGTATCTCTCCACTGCACTTAATCTTCTCATTATATCGTTTTATATGTAGATTTTAGTATGAAATCCACAGCAACCCAAAGTATTTTTCCGTCTCATGAAACTGATCAGAATCTTGTCGGTTAATTTAAATGCACACTTTTCCATAATGCGTCCTTACTTCAATCCAGCCACAGAACAGAGGGAAAAAAACAGATGGGTGAAAATAATTATTCATGAAGAGGCCAAACCACGGCTTGGTTATGGGAGTGAGAAAAGAGGAAAGGGGAGAAACAAAGAGGAGGCAAAAGAGGAGTGAAATAATAGGTGAAGTGTGAGGAAGCACCAGTGAATATCCTGTGATGTGTAGTAACTTAATGGGGAGCAGAAACATTTTTCTATCCTTACTATGGTGACTCTTCTTGTCACCAAAACTCATTAGATGATGTAAAATTCTTTGTTCTTCAAAGCTGTAGGATGATATTGCTTTGGGAATTAATTACATTTTAAAATAAAATTTTAGAGGTAAAGGTTTCTGATTAAAAAAAATCAGAAAGAAGAATCAGTTATTACATTTTTATTCAATGTAATAATTGAATAAAAAAAGGACACAGGAAGTACTGGAACCAAGTGAATCATTGCTTGTGCCATATTTTACTAATGTTTGATTCCTGCACTGCTGCCAAATTGGACAGCATAATTACTACACATTATCTTGGACCTGAAATAAAGATGTCAGCTTTTCCTCCCTTTTTTATTATGTTCTCATCTCTCTTTTCTCACACATTTTGCTGAATTGATTGAAAAAGCTTAATATCTACAGGCTTCCTGAGAGTCATTGACTCGTCTGATCGATAGCAAAATTGTGATTCCATCAAGTGACCACTGAAAGAAATTAGCCTGCTGAGCTCTCTGTGCAGAGTGAAAGATATTTTACTCATGCTGTTTTTATTGCACCATAGCTCACCACCTTAGAAGGGAATTATGCATGTAATTATCCTGTTATCTACAACTCGATGTCGCCGAGATTTAGACTGCCACTTACAAGGAAAAAAATATGTCCCTGTCCTCAAATTATTTGTAGTCTCTCAACATTTTTTCTGATCAGCTTTAAAAGGTCTTGTTTATTGTGCAAATGTAAAACTTATCTTGCAAAAAGAGAGAGAGAGATATCAGCCCTCAAACATCATCTGCACTCAAATGCCAATCTGACTCATTAATTTTGATGGCTCATTTTCAGTCTCAGAGTGTCTTTTCTAACATTATAAGGACTTTTCTTTTCTCATTATTTGCATTATTTGCTCAGTTTTACTCCGTGTCTTTTCTATCCTTTTATGGAATTTATGCATAATTTTCATAATAAAACTAAACGTTGCCAAATACATAAGAACAAACTATGTTATAGTCATTATTAAATTAATCTGCCTTTACTGTACCCCACTCCTTTCATCAGATATCTATTTCAGGATGTCTGCTTGTGCTGCTAACCTCATGAATAATTTTTACACATTCAAATGTGTCTTTTTTTTGTATTTTTACACTGATTTCTATTCTTTTGACTCCAATTCACATGTACATTTTGATAAATAAGACTGCCATAGCTAATTTATTATCTTTTGAACTCAAAAATATTCCATAGATGAGTCTTGACTGAATCTATATTAGTGGCGCTGCTTTAAATAAATTGCCGAAGTAAATCAGCTTCATGAAGAGGTTCTTGTTTCCTGAGACTTTCCTGTATGAAGTTTGGCTGATTTAGGAAAGTAGTTGTACAAATGAACATTGACTAAGATGAAGATTTTAGCACCAGTATGTCTTGTAGAAATAAGAAAATGTAATGTTATGATTGTGTGACCAGCAGTTAAAAAAAAAACAAAAAGCAACTTGTATACGTGCCAGCTGATAAGGTTGGAATATGATATTTTCTTCAGCGTTCATGGTGATTTCAATAAAGTTGAAATCACCTTGTTTGAGTATAGTATACTCAATATTATTGAGTATACTATACTCAAACAAGGCAACATGTGGGCGTATGTCTGCATGGAGCTTTTTGTTAATAAAACTCCACTTAACTGCATTGGGTTTAAGACACTTGTTCCTGCCACAAATTAGAGGAAACTGCAAAGATTACCTGCCAGGGTCGATTTGTTGTTTACAACGTCAGTATGTATCTTGTTATTGCATCTTTATCGGATTATAGAGTCAGTTGTAAGGCTTGTGTAATATTCATCACAGAGTGATTGTTGGATTATTAAAAAAGACGATGCAAATCTGGTCGTGTTACTGGATACATTGCTTGAGAGTCAGAAAGGAATTGTATCTGATGACACTTAGCAGAGGTCTGTTGCAAACTTTATGTTCAGTTCAGATATTTTGGATGTTTTTTTTCAGCTGACCTCTAAATTTGGTATTCAGGCCAAACGTTTTAAGCAAAAGTTAGGTGTGCTACCAGCTTGACAAGACTGTTGATTAGAGGCAGAACAATCTTTGACCATATTTATAGCTGCAGAAGCTAGGTGTGATAAGAATGATGACAAGGAAACAATTACGGAAATAAATTACCGAAATAAACGGGTGAAATGGGAGATGAATGGATTATATGGTTGCAATTACCATATAAAATGTACACATGGAGAATTTATAGCTTCATTTAATCACCACAAGATCCCTCAAAAACATCATCATTCAGCTTTGCAGATGTCTACATATGAAATTGGCACTGAGGGACTTTTACATAAAAATGAACACCTGTTGCATTTCTGCAAGGAATTCACTATAGAGTAACCCTTCTCTGTGTTTCTTTTTTTTACAGGATTAGTTTTATTATCCATCCATTATCTAGCATGTTTATCCTTGCAGGGTCGCGAAGGATGCCCTAGTTCCAGCAGTCATCAGGCGAGATTACTGTGTTAATCAGAGCTAAGAAAAAAGAAAACATAATTATAGAAAGATGTGTTCAAAAAGAGTTGAAATGAAGCATAACATTCGTATGATAAAGGAGCTAATATTGCCATCACACTGCTGCAGCCTTGTGTTTCTGTGGACTTTAAAGATGTTTGGCTTAAACTACATAAAGATCTATAGCAACACATTTAATTTACCAATCTGACAATGTCTGAGATGTGTGTTTTTCTCCAGCTTAGCCAGTCGGACATGTCAAATTGGTCATGCCCGATTTGACATTTCAAATTTGGCCATGTCAAATTGTGGTGTGGTGGCTAAACATGGAGAGTCCAAAATGTTTGTTTTAAACACATGCAGCATAGCAATGGAAATTACAAACATGCTACTTAAAGCTTGTGGCGGTCATTCATTAGTAATGGTGATTAATCTCATACTAAGAAATGCTGACACTGTGTTTGTACTGATGAAAGCCCACTGTACCTTTCAGGTTCACTTTAACACACATTTCTTGTACATGACAGAACTTGATGATTCATAACATTTGGTTCAGATATTTATGTTAAGACTATTATTAGATATGCCAGCATACATGGGAAGATGAAAAACTGTGTGAGAGCTGCTCAAATGTTTTGGTCAGATGATCTGTTATTGATGTTGTTATTCCAATAGACTGAATGAGGGGGAAACAAGATCTGTGCTGTAGCTTTAACAAAATGAATTAAATCGCACCAGCCACCTCGTCCATCAACATCCTTACGCACTTTCCTTAGGCACTTTGAAGTTATCTCTGAACTGTTTCGATGTATGGGGTTTTGTTATCGTGCAGAAAAAAATCTTCTGAAAATCAGGCATGAAACCATTTTGTAAAATACTTGGCAATCCTTTGTTTTCCAGGATGACACACACATCTGTCAGTTGCAACTTTAAATAAATCACACCTTTGACCTGTGAAATTTCTCTCTCATAAACTCTCTTATGATTCAGACTCATATCTGGTGTTTTTTGACATGTTATGCTCCAAATAACTGCTGGAAAGTGATGGAGGGGAATAAACAGGACACATTAGCTGTTTTTCAACAGGACACTATAATTATGCAGCTCTGTGTTGGACTGACATGTGACCCACAGAGAGTGATCGCACATTAAATGTGACTATTCATTACTTTGGGACTAATGAAAGAGGTTGTTTTCAATAAATGTTTGGAATAAACAGATATTGTTGAATTAACATTGTAGATTAAAAATGTATTTCAGTTGTAAAGATGCTATTTGATGCTGCTGTAGACATGAGTGACTTGGTGTCATTAGGGCAACAATTCACACTGTGTATTCTGGATACACTTAAGCTGATTCATTTCCAATCTAAAGTCACCCATTTTACTTAAAATTGTCGATTACTGGAGGTTAGAGCCAGAGACTGAATGGTTCCCTCACAGATGGTCTGATTCTGATGAACCATAAAATTTGAACCAGATGCCTCTTCGCTACATGACAAAATGTCCAATGTGGGTATAAAACAGATTTCTCACTGACTTCACAGAAAGAAAGGCTTGCAATTAAAAAGCGGATTCAAGATCTGAGAAAAAAAAAAAAAAAAAAACAGGCAATCAGCTGTTATTTTTAAAGGACAAAGTTAAATTACAAATCTGTAAAATGGCATCACAAACACTGTAGAGGAAGTAATAAAATTCTTGAACACTAACGTTATCACTGACATGATGAAAATATAATGCTCTTTCTGGCCAATAGTTCAGATGTTCTTTATTTAGCATCAGTGTCTGATTAGATGATGGAGTCAGTGAAAAACCATCTGTGATCCTTGCATAATGAGACGTCCCGGGTATTTTGGGTTATTTTGGCTGAGGTCGTTTATGTCCCCTCGCTGTCAGTCTATCTCTTCCATTCATCTCTCCATCTGTCTACTGTTGTGTGTTTACTCGGGTCCATGTCACTCTTAATCAAATGACAGCACAGAGAACATCAAGAAACCGGTGAACATGCATTATTTAGACTGTGAGAGAAATTTATTAGCTATTGGTTCTCAGTTAATAAAAGTAGAAGGCCCACAGTTGTAATCTAGAAAGCTGCTAGATGTTCAGGCACCTGCTTTGAGTAATTTGATCTACAAGATGCTGTGCTCCAGTAGAGGGCAGCATATACAACTGTGAAGTTTGAAAATGGCATTCTAAACCCTTTTCTCTCACTCACTCTCTTTTTTGTTCAGGGCAAAAGTGTTCAGAGGAAAGAAGATCCTTGGGGAATACGACATCAAAGTGGAGCAGGTATCATATTGATTTTTGTAGCTATGATGCATCAGAATAATTAATGAAAAGGTTAAAGGGGATCATGACAGAGATAAAAGGAAGCTGACAGCATGTTCAGCATCATACATGGAAATATCTACAGTTATTTCAGGTCCGTAAAGGTTGAATTTGAAGGGTTTCATTGATCTATAGAAAGAAATTTATTTACTATTAGTTTTGAAGTTTGAGGATCTTACATAATTTGGCACCTGCCACATTATGTTGAAACAGTTTACACTTAGACTGTGCAAAGCTCCTTTCCACAACATTTCAGAGCTAAAACCTTACACTGATTTCAGTGCCAACTATTTGAGGCAAACAGTCTTTATTGTGGTACTATTGTCAATTTCTACACCAATTATTCTTTAAAATAATTACCTACAAATTATTTCAGTTATACATTTCTTATTATATCAAGTTTGAGACAGACGGGGACAGATCATAAACCATCAAGCAATGTTTAGAAATCCTTTTTTTTCAAGTTTGAGGTTGTTCCTACATTCGAGGTCTGACATTCAAGAAACATCAAAATAAGTTATTTTATTATTTTTTGTCCCTCTCAATAACATTGGTATGGTGAAGAGTAATTTTGCTAAGATCATCTCTGATAAGAAAAATGATATGATGGTGTTTGCTGCTAATTTTGCAAAGTTTCTGTTGAGTGAAGCTGCTCTGTCCTTCAGCCTCACCTGGAGAACTTCAGCATTAGCAGCTCTCCACCTGGTTTGCTTATTTTGTCTTTGACATTTTTCCCCCATATCTTAGTGTCAGATTTGTAGCAATACAAAGATATTTATAAACATATAAACACAAAGACAAATTATATGCAAAAGTCAGATCACTTAGAGTTCATTTCTTCTGATTCTACAAATATTCCAACTAGGTAGATCTGCCACTCTTTCAAAATGTAGCCATGTTTTGTTTTATTTTAGAATACTTTATTTTGGATTTTTTAGTGATAACATCGCAAGTAATAACTGACAGGAAAAAATTGGTTCACAATAAAGCACAATTCAAACAATGAGACATACTTTAAGTAAAATACATTTACAATAATATAACAGCAACCAAATGACAAGAAGGACTGGATGGGGGTGGGTAGGATGGGGGAGGAGGGTAATCAGTAAGGATGAAATAAAAATGTATATGAATTAGAAATAGGTTGAGAGACAGATGGTATCAGATTCGCTCATAAATCCTGTCGAGTCCAGCTCGATTAAAGGAAGATCAATCAATCCAATGTGCTGGTAGATTTTGCAAATACCTTAAAAATGGCTGCCATATTTTATAAAAAGTCTTACTTCTATTCTGCATCCAATAGGTTATTTTTTCTAGGGTCACAAAGCCATATTTTAATTGGAAGGGGGACATCTGATTTCCATTTTATTGCAATACATTTCTTAGCAATTGCCAAAAGGACTTCTGTAAGTTTCTTATCATAATTTGTCTTTAGATTGGAGTTTGTAAAGTTCCCCAATAAACAAATTTTCAGTTCTATTGGAATTGTGATGCCATGTATGTCTGATAACGTTTCGCAAACTCCCTTCCAAAAGCCCTGCAATTTAGAGCAAGTCCAGGTAGCATGGAGGAACGTTCCTTCCTCCATGCCGCGTCTAAAACAAAGAGCAGATGTATTGGAGTTATATTTATGTAATTTTTATGGGGTAACATATAACTGATGTAAAACATTTTATTGTACTTTGTACTTTATTGTACAAATCCTTTTCCCATTTGATTCTGGAACTATCCATACCATTAATAGTTAAAGTTGACATGAGTGCTGTATACACCCGTGAGATGATTTTACATAATGGCTGACTGGCATGACACATTTCCTCAATGGGAGACATGGACGGTAACTTCCAACTTCCTTTCTGATTAGTTCTTATGAAGTCGCAAAGTTGGAGAAAGCCAAGGAAATCTTTATTTGACAATTTAAACTTTTCTTTTAACTGCTGTAGTGACATAAATACTTCCTTTTTGTAGCAGTGCTCCAAACGCTGCTACAAAATTCCTTTTTCCTGCCAGGATCTAAAGTTACCAGACTGAAAAATTGTTGGTAGCAGTCCATTTCCCCATAACGGGGTTTTAGGAGAGAGAGAGCCTTCTAGCTTAAACAGTTCATGAAGTTTATACCAAATTTGGATTGACTGAATTATTAAAGGGTTATCAGTTAGATTGTTGATAGTTTTATTATCCCACTTATAAAGCAAATATATTGGCATCTCTTCTTTTATCTCTGTTGTTTCAATTTTGAGCCATGAGGGAGGAGCCTGCAAATCACACATCTGTGCCAAGAACCTCATCTGAGCCGCATGATAGTACTGAAAATTAGGGAGAAAATTTGGGAGCTTCAGTCCTCCATCCTCTTACTGCAGCGATAATTTATCAAATGTAGCTACGTTTAAATCTGTGACTTAAAAACTACCCAGACGTCCAATAAAAACCACTGAAAAATATTTTTATCCTCTAGTTACACTTTTGCTCAGGGTATCTGTCTCAAGTCTCCCCTATAAAACATTTTGGTTTCATATTGGTTTCGCCAACTAACCAGCAAACCATTTTGCAACACATTTTGGTTGCTTAAATGTCAAATGTCTATTGTCAGGGGTTTCACATTAAACTGTTTCACACCTAATAGAGCTTAATGTGAAACCTCAAGCCTCACCACAGAAATGAAATATGCACCAGACGAGACAGAAGTCGCTGGCTATGAGTCACAGAGAAATCCTTGCCGTGTCTTGAACCACACCAAAGAGTAGCAACTTGTATTATTTACGAGAGCAGCAGCATGGTCTATGTCTGCAATGACGTGAAGTCAAGAGTATGGAAACAAATAAGCGGTGCATGAACAGTGGTTGGGTGTTTTACTCACCCCTGTGCATTGGAATGCACTAGAAGTTAGTGAAAATGAAAAATAAACAATTCATTGATTTGATTTCAAAGCAAACCCTTCAGTTCAGACAGTAATAAAAGTAGCCATAATTATTCTGGGGTAGATTTAATATAATCAGAGCTTATAACACAAAAACCTCCATCTTAAACCTGAAAGCAAATTGAAGTAATTTTCTTATTCCTGTGTTTTCAAAGTATCTTTATTTATGTTAAGTCACAGAAATAATGAGGAAATGACTTTTTCATATAAAGCAGCATTGTTTTTAACACCATAATGTAAAATTTAAACTGTATTCCCTCTCTGTCCCTACAGGCTGAGTTCTCGGAGGTCAATCTTGTTGCTCATTCAAATGGAACCTGCAATGTGGACATGCAGGTCATCAGGGGCGGCACCAAGGTCGTCAGGTCCGCTCCACATGCCTCATCTACACACTTGTGCACATAATAACTAACCAAGCAGTTGGTTAATTGCTAATAAAATCTCCAACTCTGACCACATAAAATATTTTAAAACCAAACTGCCCTAATCAAGCCTTTGCACACAATTCCTAAAATTAAAAAATTAAAAAAACAAGATTTAAACGCTATGACGTCTGCTGCAGTGCCCTGGAAAAGTATTTTGCAAAAACCCGTTTACACTATTGACTATTGACAGTGTATTTTATTAGGCTTTTTATGAGATAGACCTTTAGAAGAAAAAATGTTTGTTGGATCCAAAAAGATTCAGTTTTGTCTAATTTTCTTCCTATAACAAAGTACACCATTAGAATTCTTATTAGAATTGTTCAAAACATAATAAAAACAAACCAAACCTCATGCTGAGACATGTTCTAAAAGGTATCTCGTCATCCAGAGAAACCTTTATTTCCCATTTATTTTTAAATTTTACATCAATATTTAACCATTGATAAACAATGTTCTGTTACGTTTCTGTGGTAATAACTGATGATCCACAGGCTTCTCTTTTCTGTGAAACAGAAACCCCCAAGAATGTGCTTGAAAGTAATAAGGTGACTTGTTTACTGAAAGCAATGACAAAAGGCAGTACCTACAGTCTGGCGCAGTTGATGTGCCTGCGAACATAAAAAACTTACCGTAAACCAGACAATAACACACACTCACACATACCACAAACCCCCACTGACTCAACACAAGTGCTCAGCCAAAGGACTGGCAGCATTTAGCCAAGAATCTAACGCCCCTGCAAAGCAACAAACAAGCAACAGGAAATGAAGACGGCAGCTTCAGTCTGGTAATCAGCAGCTCTGTCTTGACATTCTGCTTTATGAAGGGGTGGTCCACACACACTGCTGCAAGGAATGAAAGAAACAGGAGCAAATGTAACAGATGGAGATCCAAGCAAGCTTTTATTTATAAAAAAAAATCTAGTTTACATATTTAATTCTCAAAGTCATGCTGACGGTGCTGTTATGTGTTTAGGATGTCTTTGTAAAATTCCTCCCAGACCTCTGAAGTTTTTCTACTTCTTCATTCTCCCCCAAACACGGGTTTTCAGTGGAGACAGTCATTAAGGTTACAACACAAACATTAGCCCTTCATTCCTAACTTCAGTGCTGGGTTTTTAGACCTCGGCGTTCCTAACTATCTGCATTTGTCTCAGTAATTGCACTGTGTCCATCGATTTCAAGTCTCAGCAGTGATTTGCTAACTGCTCAGAGACTGCAAGTTGCTTAGTAACCTCCATCACTTCCTAGAACATGTCACTATACAATCCACAACTTTCCTCTGTCTGTTCTTATCATTTTCTCTTGCTATCCTTTCTTTATCTCTTTATTAAAAAAAACCCTGATCAATAAATGCATTGTTTCTATTGTTTAAAAGCAAAAGTTGGAACTTGAATGGTTTTGTTTATTGGAAAAAAGGGGACAGTCATTGAAGGCGGCATTCACAGTTTGAGTACTTTGACTGCAGTTGGGCACATGCTGGTTTTGTCCCAGCAGTATACTTGAAGCATTTGCTAATCTCTCGGTACGTGCATGCATGGTTACCTTCCATCTGCTCAGCCAGGTCAAATTACACCAACTCACTGGCACTGAACGGACAATCACTTTGGACGGAACAAGATCCTGAAAGAGACTTTTATTTCTAGATTTATTTTTTTCTGGTCCAGGGAGTAAAGTTAGGACATGCTTAGTATTTGCTGCTGTCAACAAACCTAAAAGCCTTAAAATGAAGGCTAGTACATCCATCTAATAATTCACAAGAGTCACAAGTGAATAGTGAATAAATGATGTGCCCATCAGAGCTTTTTATTAACGCAAAGTAGTCCAGATTCCCTGGAAATTACAGCTACTGGCAGATGAGGACGATATCACTAGGAGTGGTAAAAGTAAAGACAAGTGTCTTGATGGTAAACAAATTTTTTTTGACTGAGGCATAATCTCTACAAGCTGCCATTCACTCTTTTCAGTTCCTGTTGTAAAGCTGCTTGCTGCTACAGGAAATTAGAAAAGTAGAAGTGTTGTGACGTGTTTCAAAGGTCCAACCATTTAGATAAATGATTATTATTTTCAGTAGTTTTCAGTATTCCTGTTTCAGAGAATGTTATACCGTACTGTCCCAAAGTTCATTGGCTTGCAAGTCTATAAAAAGCCAAGACTGCAATACTTTAACTACAATATGCACAGGTGTGTTTTGCTAATAACAAAAATATGCAGTATAGGAGTCAAATGTGCCTTTTGTCTTCATGGGGAAGTTACAGTATGCTTGATTGCATGTTCTGAACTACAGTCAAATTTAAAGTTATTAAAAAGACATTTTTACTGACTAAATTTGTTGGTATCGTTTCCAATATGCCATCATGCCATCACAAAAAACTTGTTTCATTCCACTTGTAAAAAAGTACAAAAAATACTCGAGATAGACACTTCTATAGCAAAAAAAAATTGTTTTTTTGGGGGGGGGAGTTTTATGGATGGCAAAAAAGAAGCAGACCTCTTGCAGAAGCAATAAACATTTTTCACTGCAGCAAGAAAAAGTCTGAAACTTTCAAGAAGAACACCCCTATTGTTCATGGCAATAAAACAGAGTCATTTTCCATTGGGAAACCAAGAAAAGCTGAAGCCAAAATGATAGTACGACTTGTTCCTCTTCATCAGCTCAGTTGACTTCTAGGAATTGAATTCTTTCTTCACGAACACCCAGTTGTGTTGACACTTTTGCAGTGTTGTTCCTTTCTACCGTTTTATTATAACACCACTCTCCATTTTCTTTAATGTCAGAGTCATTACTCACCTCTGTCCGCTTCTCTGCTCTAGCCCACATTCACTCACTTTCTCACTCACACCGGGAAACAAGGATGGGCAACAGGAGTCATTGCCCATCTTTGTCAACCTTTCCCTGAGCTGAACTGCAGTGAATATTGTGACTGATCGTAACCTGCTGGTCACATCTTGCTTTCCTGACTCTACTGCTGTGGTTTTTTACACTTAATTTGTACGGGGAGGCTTGCTCAGTTAGAAATGTATGAGGAAGAAATACATTTAAATATAAATGCATGAAATTAAACAACCTTTAGAGTCCACTTACCATGTTAAGGATTATGTATCCCTTGCTCCCTCAGCAGATTTCTCTGCAGTTCGTCTGCTGTAACTGCTAATGCTGCAGTCGGCCACCTCAGTGACACACGTCGCCAACAGCCGAGTTTCACCTTCTGGTGATGAGGTTACCCAACAGGACGAAATGTGTGGGAGGGCTACACAGCTTCCTGCTGTCCTGCCTCAACCCCATGCTAGAGGCCTAACACCAAAATAACCTTCAGACTGAACTGCAAGGCCATAATTATAGATGTCAAAACAAACATGGAGACTTGTGATTGTTAGCAGAAGTCTCACATATTAGGCGGGAAGACAGAAAAACACAAGCAAAACAAAACACGAAATTATATATATATACAGTAAATATATATCTATATAAACATAGACATGCATTATAATTACAGGTTTATTACTGTTTTAACTGTCTTTATGTCCCTGCTCCAGGTCATTCAGGCCTGATTTTGTTTTGGTGCGCCAACACGCCTTCAGCATGGCTCAAAATGAGGACTTTAGAAACTTGATCATTGGTCTTCAGTATGCAGGCGTCCCTTCAGTCAACACTCTGGACTCCATTTACAACCTGTGTGACAAACCCTGGGCTGTAAGTGAACTTTGCAGAAAACATGCAATATTTTTTTAGAAGAGTTTTCAGAGATGTGAAAGTAACATTTACTTTTAGTTTTAAATGCATTTGTATTGGTCCACAATGCATGAGTGTGAAGAGTTAAGAACCAAAGTTTAGCTTGAAGCACTTTTCAACTTTATTGTTTTTCTCTCTGTTCTCCAGTTTTC
Organism: Xiphophorus couchianus; assembly: GCF_001444195.1. Classification (NCBI taxonomy): domain Eukaryota; kingdom Metazoa; phylum Chordata; class Actinopteri; order Cyprinodontiformes; family Poeciliidae; genus Xiphophorus; species Xiphophorus couchianus. The sequence goes on from NC_040247.1 coordinate 12,022,668, forward strand.
CCAGCTGATCAACAACCAGAAGAGGTTGGGTTCAGATAAGTTTCCTCTCATTAATCAGACGTTCTACCCCAACTACAGAGACATGGTAAAGGCTTTTTCTGGTTTATTCCATATTGTGAGTTATGAGTCTCCACTAAAACATTTACAACCACCAATGTGGTTCAAATTACCTCAAACAATGGACAATTTCAGAGAAAGTGATTTTGTGTGCATACAATGGTAAATTTGAGATCTTTTAAGAGTGTGTTTAACTATTGCAGCAAAATGATAATATAAACAACAACAACTTCAATAAATTTTAAAAAGAGGAGAAAATGTAAATAAACATATGCTACTATCCAGTTAGATCTGCCTGAGTAAACTAATCTGTTGGCATCAAGCTTCAAGTTAAGGCTTTCTTCATTATTTCCACAACCAATTTTGATGTGTTGTTTAAATCATTTCTCTGGCAGACTGTCCATTTATCAGTCCTTTCAGATTCACCCAAAATCAACAGATCTTCACATTTTTGTGCTAATTTATTTCTAATTTTCAACAAAAATTCATATTGGGTTAAGTGACTGCTAACTCCCACCTGCATTTCTTACTTCTACTGTACTATTGCCTTAGAGTTACTCAATGTCAATTTATAGTCTGTGATCAATGTGGCGCGTAACAAAAAGTCACATTTACTGTCATACATCAGCACAGAAGCAATATAATTTTTGTGGTCATTCTTTGACATGTTTTATATGGATTTGAAAATTTAAGGCTGTTCAGAACAGGTGTTACATCACTGTCTGCTGATATTGAGATATTTAAGGTATTTAAAGAATAGGCGAATTTCTCAGAAATATTTCTAAAGTAGCACCACAAAATTTTAACTAAAAAAAACCAAAAAACACAAACGTAGGAAAAATCTGGAACGGACTGACTTATGTTTAATTTCAACAATCACTGTTGAAGTGGAGTTAAAAATGTGAAGTAATACCTGTTCTTTATTATCTCACCTTATTTATGGAATAGTTTTTTAAAAAGTACAAATAGTTTTAAAAAATCTTCACAGCATTTTACTATCACCGCCAGGCTTGACATTATTACTAACGACAATGTTTTTATGTCTTAAAAGACTAATTTTAACTCCACCAAACTTTCTTCATTAACATTTGTTGTTATATGATCCAATCATCCTGAATTCAACGGTATTATTTAAAGTCATCTGGCCTGTTGTGTTAGATTTTTGTTTCTAAAGGGAATCAACAAAGAGGCAGTGATACATCGTTCCACTGAGACATTTTATATACATTTTTTTTTGGTACATGAAGATAGAAAACTTTATGTAGACAGAAACAAAGACTTAAATACAAACCCAACAATTATTTAAGTAAAAAACTAACTGAAATCTGTTTTAACACTTCATTAAATCATACAATAGTATTATGCATTATTAATTTGTGCTTTGTGACACTGAAATAGCTGAATGAGTTTGTAAATGAGTTTATATTTAGACTACTGTCTCAAATCTGAAATGTTGACTTTCCATTCGGTTTAAACTTTTCAGTGCTGACGTGAGATAAATGTCAACATGAATCACCAAGTTCAACAGGACAGTAAAAAATATTGTCAAACTTAAATGCTTCTGATTCACAAACAAATTTTAGCAAATTTTGGCTAAGTGCAAAAAGTAGTTATTAAATTGTTTCATGTATTAAGAGAAAGAGCTATCCAGTCCAAATTTTTCTGGAAAAAATAACCACTCCTGTGTTAAACCATGTTTAACTGTCAAAATTTAATTTTACAAGTCATACTCAAGCCTGATCATAACCAGACCTGTAAAAATCAAGAGATCTCCTAAATGGAACGTGGCTGTCTACAAGAAAAAGGCTAATAATCTCCAAAGGCAACACGGTGTACCCCAGTCAAAAGAAATCCAATAAAAAGATGAGAAACAGACTTTCCAGACTTGTAGTAGCCTGGGAAGGATTAGAAAACAATTTCTTCACTTCTGGGAGCCATTAACCACAAATACTTAGAATAGAGTTAAATCTTCCCAGAAGTGGCTGGTTTGCTAAAATTAAGTCCAAGAGCACAATGAGAACTGATCCAGGAGGTGACAGTAGAACATCTCCCTCAGTTGAGATCATCAATCTTGGTTGTACAATAATGAAAGGGCAAAAAAAGACATCCAAAAAAATAGAACTGATTAAAAAGAAAATCACAAAGGGCCACCTCACGTTGCTAAAAATCACCTTGATACACCCAAGACCTTTAAGAAAATATTTTGTAGAATAACAGGGCAGATGTAGAAATTTTTGGCTAGCTTCTGTCCCTAATAAATGAAATTATCATTTAAAAATTGCATTATATATCTACTTGGTTCTTTTTGGTCTGATGTTAAAATTTGTTTGATGATCTAAAACTGGTGTGACAAAAGAGCAAAAGCAGATTTCATCAGCAAGGGTGAAATTATTTGTTCACAGCACCGTGAATGTGCTACAAAGCCGAATCTTAATGCATTATAATCTGTATGATTTATATGAAGCAATCCTGTATCAAAACAGGGGTCAAGTCAGACCCCTGTTAAGTCTTTATATTGAACAACATTTAAATGATTCAGCAAATTTCTAAAACAAATAGGTGAGCAACCCACCTTCAGTTTCAAGGAGTTAAAAATCCAAACCTTATCCTGTTATCTCATTTCCTCTAAAGAGGAAAGGCTTAGCTTCTACAGGTGGCAGTGCTGTAGCCCAAGCGCTGGATTAGGTTTTTGGTACAAAAAAACAAAACAAAAAAAAGACAGAGGTCCACGAAGGAAACTAAGCGGGATGAGAAGCACTACTCTAAAAGAAAACATGTGGTTAGTTATGAAAATGTTAATTCAACAAAAATTACTATATTTACAGTTTCAAAATTTTGAGATAAAATGTCATATAATTTCTGTATCACAACAACAAATAACACAAGTAATTGGTTAACTTGGGATGCTTTTCTTTGCATAAACTGCAGAATGAAAAGGTTTTAGGCACTTTAGGTTCTTATTTATGATGTATAATTCCACATTTTCAGCATTAAATCCATTACACAGAACCATCTTAAACTAAGTAAACTAAAATGCAAACAAAAAATTATTTAAAAAATGGCTTTACCCCAAAGATTAAGAAAACTCCTGCAATTTTTGTTTTTCTTTCTTCACATCACTTTTAATTATACCAATAAATTAAAACTATTCTGCAATTGCATATTATGCACCCTTGTTGCAGCTTAAGTGCCTAAAACCTTTACAAAGCACAGTATATTCAGTGTATTTTCATTTGTGTCAGCATTTCAGATAGAAATTCAACATCAGGATGCTGCAGTCAGGATACACGTGATTAGACTCTGCAAGGTTGATACAAGAAAGGATTCTATTATTTTAGTGTTCTTAAACATTTCTTTAGCACTTCTGTAAATTCAGAACTTAAATTGCTATTTCACCTATTGTACATTACACAAATAATCGTAGGGCTTAAAAGGAGTGCATTTACAATGAGGCAAAAACCTTCACTCAAAAGTGAAATATTAGCTGTGGATATTCTGCTGCTGTTCTCACTCTGTAACAACATGTGAAGAGGAATGTATGAAAATGAGTCAGAGAAATGCTCAAAGACCCTGCACTTTAAATATTTATTTTTCTGTTGCTGGATCAACTGCCTGAACTTTGCCACCGGTAGCTTAATGGCAGCTTTTTCTCCAGCGGGTTTGAAAAATCAGCAAATTTTCCACTTTTTTTCTAGTTGCTTCTTTGCAAGCCAAATGCGTGCTAAATATGCCAAAAGCAGGGTTGGATTTTCCCTAAGGGATTTTTAAGTCGGTGTTACAGATCACGGGTCGGTCATGTCCAAGAAGTCCTTCTCAGGCGGAGGCCCACCCCGGTACCAGCCACAGCTTGTGTCCGATCGTCGGATGCAGGCATACTGCCGAGCCTGCTCCCCATTCAGACTGTTATCCAGCAGCCAGTCCGTCCACAGGCACTCGTTCTCTCCTGTAGATGCGCAAGGCACCGTGTAGCACGTGTTGATCTGACGAGAGAGAAAAATGATTCAGATGTTATTCATAGAACTGATAGTGCTGATCAGTTTTGTCTCCCTTGGGTTTTGTAACTGGGAGAATATTTAAGACAAATTTGCGAAAGCATGTGTTTTGTACTCTTGTTTTGCAAAGATCTTGTAGGCAGCACAACATGATCTTACATGACTTGTGGGAAATTTTAAACAGGATATCGTATATGCTGTTTGTTCAAATTTCTCTAGCAAACTTCTGAATCCTTCAAAGAACAGTCGCATGTACTGTACATTGAGATTAAATTACACACAGTTGGACTCCATTTAAATGACTTTGGTTGCACTGGATTTTAGTCAAAGATATAAAACTACAGAGGTAATCTGTTTGCCAAATATTCTGAAAAACACATATCACAATTATACTCTACTTTGTGCTTGTCTATTGCATAAAATGCAAATAAAATAAACTGAAGTTTGTGTTTTTAACAAAACTTTAAAAGTATAGGTGGAGTAAACTCACTCTGCATTCACAGCCCATCTGGTATCTGTAGTTAAGGTTCTTTTTTTGTGACAGCGATAAGTTGTCCCACGACTCCACCAGGTCACACTGGCCGATAGAAATCCGTCCATCGCTCCACATGCTTCCTGTTTAGATACATCCCGTAATCAGCAATTAGTTTGACAGTCTTCTGATTCTTATAAAATTGTTACAGCAGTAAACAATAACTTTAATTACAGCCTTTAGTCAAACCTTTTAGACATTATTTTGAGTAATTAGGCTGCCGTGATTTTGTTAGGAATGCAATCAGAAAAGTTTTGTTGCTTTTCTTTTAGTTTGATGAAATTAAGGTAAACAACAATTAACAGAAAAGTATTACAGTTTTGTCATAGTTCTGTTCTAAAATCAGGCACCAGTCAGTCATCAAGTGATTTAAACGGTGACTAATTTTCTCTTGACTGTGTCTGATTGGTGAAATACTGGATAAAATCATTAACATGATGTGATACAGAGGCACATTTTTCTTAGTTACTTTTCAAAATACAGGTAAGACAAGAGAAGATGTCAGGAGAGAGGTTTTGATCTTCTTCAGCTATGAAAGGGTCAGTAAAGAATAGCTACTCAGCTAAACTTATATATATTTAAAGTCAGAATAGTATAAATCACATTTTGGAGGCACAAAGTATTCATGGCAACAATTATTTTGAAACTTTTTTTTTAAGTTTCTCCTGAGACTCTAGTACTTGTAGAGAGTCTTTTAAGTACTAAATAAATCAATATCCACAAATCAATATCCATGTAAAAGAAAGAAAATTGGAATGGCCGATCAGACATAAAAGAAAATCGATAATGGCAGGATCGATAATGTTGTGCTACTTTTGCTCTCCTTCCTGTTTCCTCTGGAAACTAACAACATCTGTGTCAGATTCACTGACACAGATGTTTCACTGAAAGTGTTACAATAGAGTACAGGTGCCAGACTATACCTGAGAGCAGATAGCCTGCTTTGTTATTGGAGTCCAGTTTGACTCCACAGAGTGAAGAGTAGACAGGAGTGTACACATACTGGATGTCCTTGGCTCGGTCAAAACCTTTGAACATCTGGACACACGGAGGAGAAGAAAAAGTTTTCTGATACTTAGATTTGTTATTTATCATGTGAGAAGGTGTTGCAAGATGAAAGGATTAAACAAAGTAAACACTGAAGTAAATTATTTTCCTATTTAATTAGCATCAGTGTCAGAATGTAGAATCAATACATTTAGTTTTCTGGCTGATCCATAAAAAGATTTTGTAATAACCAAGGTGCATTATAAAACCTATGCCAAAAGTTTTGTATTTGCCGTTTCATATAAAACAGTTTGCACTTTTTTAGTCTTTGGACATTTTTCATGTTGAATTTTAGTTTTGGATAACCTTCGCTGTTTTGATGCAAATTAAAATTTTCTTTATATATACATATATATATATATAGGATAAGAACCACCCGCAGTGGGTGAGAAGGGAATTTTTTATATACATATTGTCAAATACTGCAATCTGAGATCTTTAAGCATTTTTGTCCCTCTAACTCATTGAAAATTCCTACTTTGAATACGCTACTACTGGAGCTTCATTAGATTTTTTTTTTTTCCACATTCACTGATGTTGAAATCCTTTCAAAATGTCATATTTTGTTGTTTTCTACTTGGTGAGTACATCTTGTCATTTGCTCGAAGTCTAATAATTTATTTAATGGATCGGGATAAACTAATTTTTTAACAATTTAATGACTGCAAATAATTTTAACATTTACTGAAAAAAATATTACTTTGTGTGTGGGTTTTTTGAAAATAAATTGAGCTAAAACTTTTATCCAAAGGGTTATAAATTCAGACAATCTATGAAGTTTTGTTACATGATGATGACTAAAGATGATAGAGCCTTTAATTACAAAAATGTGGAAAATGACTTTATAGGACTCTTTAAAATAACATTTTTGTGGAGCAAAAACTGGAGACAAAGGGTTGAGACAAAGAATGAAAAGTGTTAAATCCAGTTGCTTTTTAATTTTGAGGATAAAGTTCAGAGATTCTCATCACTGGAGGCTGGAAAATGTCTGCCCTTGAGATAAAGTGTGAAATATTTATGCAATCACAAGGACTTTCCAACTTAGCTGAAAGAAGGACACAAGAAGGTGGGATGTTACATAAAGTGATGCTGTACTATCAGACATTTATAAAGTCTAAACTACTTTTGTTTGTGGCATCACTCGTATTTTATTACTTTACAGACAAACAATACATAAATCCTGCTGACATATGCATGTAAAACAGCTGTGTTCACACAAAGTGATGCCACCATCAGCAGCTGATGCTGCCGTCTAAGAACTCACCTTGATCATTTTGATTTCGTACTGGATCATCTTCATGTAAGGTGAGGAGCTGTTGCTAGGCGACACAATCTTCTCTCCAGAGATCTTTGCCCTTATCACTGTTAGGAAAAGAGAGAGAGAAAAAAAAACGCAAACAGGAAGAAGGGTTCAGATTAATTGAACTAGAAAATAAATGTGAACATCAGTATAGGTGTGCTCTACAGGATAATATCATGGGTGATTCCTTTATTTATTTGTATGGGTTGATTGGTGGGTACATAGGCAGATCTGTGCCCCTCTCCTACCTCTTTGGCTCCCATTTTGTTTGTCACTCCTCTTCCTCCCCACACTGACAGTGTCGCAGCCTCGCAGTAGTGATACAGGATGTGTCACTCTTCTCCTCTGGGAGGAAATTCAAAACCCTCATGGAATAACAAGTAGCTCTCTGCTCGCTATGTCCTCGCTAACTCCATACACACTAATACAGTATGCACACATTATGCATATTAGATTTAATGTTCAATCTGCAAAGTGCAGATTGAAACCTTAATATCTGTGTCTTCGTTGCTACAAATGAAGTTTTCTCATCCAACAAACTCTTTGCGTTTGTATCATAGTCTGATTCAAACTAACAGCACCTGAGTCTGGAGTGAACTCCTCCCAGCACCAATAATGATCCAATCACAGATTAATGACAACACCAAGACTCAGCAGTGCAATAGCTTTAGTTTTTTTTTCTGGCTAAGGAGATATTTCAAATCCATACTGGAGATGTTAATGTTAGCATGCTGCTGTGTGTCTGCAGCTGTAACACAAACCATTTCTTGGCACAATAGAATAATATGCTTCCTGACTTGTTCTGTATAAAATAAATGTATAAAGTTAGACTTTCTGCAAGTTTGTGATCTATTCCTGGTCTTATATTTATTTGTATAGGTTTTTGGCCTAGGCTTTAATTTAAAATGCTATGATGCAGTGTTCAACGGTTTTCATTTATTTACCAAATTTTCAAATATCAAGAACCAGCTACAAAGTAAAGTTAGACAAGGACAGAAAATTTTAAAATAAAAACTTTGGTGCTAAAAAGCTTAACATTTATTCTGAGCAACAACACTACATTTTCTGTTGTTAAATATCTTTACATGAGTTTGCAATTCCCAGAAAAAGGTAAAAATCTCACATTGTAAAATAAAAGCCTTTAGTCTTATAGATGACAGTCTAGAGAAGAGCCAGAAGTGGGTCAAGTTAAACCATTAAAGCATTAGAGAGCAGGAGAGGCGGAGTGAACCTCATACACACGGCTTACCAAACCACCCACTTGGTTTTCCTTTTGGGTCATCACATAACTACGCCACGGTTTTTTGTGCTGGAAAGAGGAGGAGGAGCTCAGGCTGTTCTGTGAAATGAGCTCAGGCCAAGCTCAGTCTTTTTGTTTATTTGCCGAACTCCCCGGCGGATAGAAAGGCGGACAAACGCCTTGGGGTTTAATCTGAGCGTATAGCATTGCCCAGCCAGATACAGCTGCTTTAGACATGTTGCCTTTGCAGAAAATGTCACAGATTAATGTTTTCTTGAACTTTGATGTACTTCTTTCATTTATTTAGAGCTCAATCTTAAAATCATCAAGTACACACAATTTGTGGTAACACATTTAGACAATACTTTCTTAACAGGGTTTTTTTAACATTAATGTAAGAAAGAAATGACTGAAATTAAGAACAATCACATTTTGGAACCATTGATTCTGCTTTTCCGTTTTTGGCAAGCTTAATTTTATTTTGTCTAATTTTGAATAGAGGTCAAACTTTTTTCAAACATGTATATATTTTTAATGTATCATTAAAATTTTTGTTCAATGTTCAATAAAAATGAATTATTAAAAATGGAAAATATGATCCCTGAAGACTATAAGATTATATTATAGCATCTTTTTTATTATTAATTTTTAAAAAACATTTATATAATAATAAAAAAAACAGATACTGCTCAGATTTGTGCTGTGTTAAATATAAAAATATTTATAACAGTTTTGACTTTTTTTCACTTTAAATATATTGTTTTGTGAATAAAGTGCATGTAGAAAGTGTAATATTTTACCATAAGTGATGGCGTCATTTCTCCTTTTTGAGCTGAGAATAATCAGAAACAATTGCTTATTGCATGCTGATCCCAATATGTAATATTAACAGTCAAGGTGGCAGGAGGTAACACTGCCTGTGTTGTTGTAATTAATCATTCAGCTAAAAGCTTTGCTGAATGCAATAGGTTATACATATGGTAAAACATGCTTGGTGAAACTTCATATTTAAATACAAAGTGCAGGAACGCTTTACTATATATTAAAGCAACAAGAGAGAAATGTATTAACCTCTATTTGTTACTTCCACAATTCAGAAGTTTACATTTACTGCCTTCTATTTAGTTTTGTGACTTGGGTAAAGCGTTTTTTTTGGATATTTATTTACATCCAAGCTCTAAGCTTTTTCTTGAATATTGATATTGTCTATTTTTCTCATCCCTCCTGCTGGAAAACATCCACACACCATTTCTGAATTCCAAATCTTTTGTTTCCAGCTGAAATGATTCTTCTCAATGAGATTTTCCAAGCGTTTGTCATTCAATAAAAGCGTCATTCACCTGCCTGATCTTAGCTACCCACTCAAGTTGCTACAGCTGTTTTATGCACTTAGAAAAACAGCCACACCTGCAAAGTCTGAGTGCCTGTTCATCTGCTCCACATCTACATCACTAAAAAGAAATATTGCAAACTTGTACCATGAGAACTGATGTAGTAAGTAACTTCCCCCTCCCAGATGAATCAGCACCCTTGTCATGCTCACAAAGCTGGACTGTCAGTGGGCTTTCACACTGATATTGTTAGTATGCAGACCATCAGACAGTGCCTATAGACATGGAAATGAGGTGGTGAGTTAGAGGGTAAGAAAGAGAGAGATGGAGTAGGCTGTGTTCACATGGACTGGCCTCCATCCAGTGAACACACACATGCACCTACACAATGTCAAACAAACATTGACCAAGGAATCATCCAGGGTTTGTGCACACATTTGGATATTACTCAGATGTACAGCTTTATTCACACAGCTTGTCGACTCCAACAGCACTGTCAGGTCAACTTCAGGCCACCACAGGCCTGTGCTTCGAAAACAGCCTGGAGGGTGTGACCACACACACCAGGAAGTGAGACATTTTGGTCCAAATACTCGAGGGGTATTAGGACTTTGTTATTCATAATACCAGAAAGTTATTTCCTACCTGAAAAGAGTCTAACTGTTTATTCAGAGATTGATCCATACATTAAGAACTAAAACAAATCCAAGCCTAAGCAGCCAGCCAAACAAAGGATCCCAAGGTCAGATTTTGGGGATTTTTATTACCAGTCGCTTCCGCGGTGAATACTTTTTGATGTTTACAAAAATTTTAAAGACATTGTCCTTATAACTTTTAGATCTGATCTGTTTATCTCTTACAAAGTAGTCTGACCTGTCCTTTTACATTTGACTACAATGAGGAAAAACATCACTGAGATGAGATTATGAGTTTCTTCTTTGTTAAGTTGTCTGCAAATAAGATGCATTTTTGTGTTTTATTCTCTTTCATGCTTAAGCAATTTATAGGTTGTTAAGTGGCTTAAACAAAAGACTACTAAAGATGCCTATGTTAAAGATTTAACTGGAAAATTAAAAAAAACAGCTTATGTCCAAAGAACATCTTTGGTGTCTTAAAGACTTTTTTAAGCACATGAAAAAAGGGTGCAATTTAAATAAACTAAAGTGCAAAAAATTGTTTTCCACAAACAGAGATGCTTATAACACCTGAAACAAAATTTCTACTTGTTTCTTTTGAAGTGCAATTTAACATTAGAGCTACAGCACACCTAACTGCCATCGGCAAATAGAAAAGCAGAATTTTGAATCTATTGCAAACTATTGATTCAAAATACAAGGAATCTTTGATTACTCATCTCCTATAATGAGGCGCAAACATAACGTAGCATGAGATAAGTCATATCACAGTCGCAGTGTCACTAGTTGTATAGTAGCTGTGCTCATGTATGACTTACATAGAGTGAGAGCTGCAACATCCAATTGCAAACAAATTGTTTGCCAAATTACTTGTGGCAGCCTGATCTGAATTCAGGCGAACATGCTCATCTCTGATGTGACATCATTCACAGATACAAGCTCTAACAAAATGAGTGCAGAATAAATTGACTAAGACTAATAAAGTATGTCACCAACAAGCATGAAAAGTCCAAATTTTAATTACAAAAGAAACAGTTTCTCTGCTCTGATGGAATCTAGATGTAAAAAAGAGGGAATTAAAGGCTGAAAAATAACACATAACATCCAAGAGTCAAAAGCAAAATAGCCAAAATAGTTAGTTTGCATTTCTAACTTGAATAAACACAGTTTGTTTTTCTCCTTTACTTATTTATGCTATATTGTTCCAGTTTTATCTTCAGACTAAGCTAACAACCCTATGCTCTTATCCAATGGCCTCTTCACCTCAAACTCAACAAAACAGGAATTTTAACTTTGAAAAATGTTCAGTGTATCATGTCTGCAGGAACTTCATCGAAGTGATTGCAAAACAACAAATCATAGTTTTGCTTTAAGATTAATTTATCTGTCTTAAAATCACATGTCATGTTTGGTTTCGTACATCTAACAAAACTAAGTAAAATTTGTAATTAGGTAAGATTGTATGGAGCTAAGTGATACTTATTTGTGATACTTTGTGATTTATTTTAACTGTAAAGGCTTACGCTTACTGAATATTTTGCTGTAGGGAAAATGAATTTAAAAGAAACAGGCTGTAAGGTCTTTAGGCATGCTTTACCAGTAATTATAGTTACAGTCAGATTGCTGAATGGGATAGCTATTGCCAGACTATTTGTTTGAGGGATTTTAGCTAGCTTAATTGTTTTCTTTGAAAGGTCAAAGTAAGTTTTTGATGAATGATACATAGTTTAAAATTATTTTAATTTAAACTTATTTTGTAAAGCTGTCTAATTGTCTTGTAGTTGTTTTGGGTTTTGGATCGGTGATGATGAAACTTGTCCTTAGGGCGGCAGATCGGATCAGTTCTGCTTCTTTAGATTCTTTGTCAGTAGCAAGCCTGCCTGAAAACGCCGTCACTTTCAATTCAGAATAATTGTTCTTGGTGGACCTTCATCTCAGTTATGAAGGGCAAAACTGATGTGCAACATCCTGTCACAAAACAAATCCTCTCAAATGCTTCCATCACATCTCAATAACATTATGCTCAGCTTCCATTTCAATATAGCAGTTTTTTAAATTCATTCAGGAAAAAATGTTCACCCTCAAAACCTGATGGGGATTGCAGAGAAATTAGAAATCAAGACTGGAAGAGATATTTCTTTCTTCTTTATCTGCTTGTTTTTTTCTCCCTGTTGGAGTTTAACCTTTGACAGAAGCACATACTCAAGCCTTCCACTCTCTGGAGCCAAGTACTCAAATTCAAAGCAGAGTGTTAGTTTTGGCTTAAGCTTAGAGAAGGGAAAAAAAGTGGGGGTGAGACTGGGCAGAGAAACAGATGAATAGAAAGTTGGCTTGTTTATTTTAACGATTGAGTTTAAGGGTTGTTTTTATGGGATTCAGAGAAATAAAATGGAAAAATGACCATTTTGACGCCATGTAGTTCTTTTCACTTATCTTTTCAGTTATTTTCACACAGTCTTATAAGTAAAAGTCTATCATCCTGGTTGTATTATAATTGCAGGTAAAATTTGACAAAGATTGCCTAAATGCTTCAGCTAAGCTGATTATCTATTACCAGATTTGTTTTCTCTGTGAATTTGGCCTTCGCACCCGTTACACTTCAGACTAAGTTGATCAATGAGCAAAACAGTCAAACTCTTTTAAAAAGAATTGCTATTTTATTTTGTAAATTTAATCTTGAATGTTGTTTATTCGCTACATCATTGTAAGCAAAGGTAAAGTTTAACTTTCTTTAGTTTACTACGAATTAACTCACCAATCTCGGCGCTGCAGAAGAGCTGCTGTGGATGTGATGGGTGGCAACTGCATCCCTCCACAACGTTCTCCATGCCTGCACCAAGCAAAAGGAGCACCACCAGCCCCAGACACGCACTTCTCTCCTGGGACAAGGCCATGGTGGCTCTGGCTACCTCTTACTGTTCCACCACTTGATGAATGCTCTGCAGCCTCTTCTTGCCCCGTCGAGTTCCCTGGGAAGCAGGTCAGGCCGACAGTCAGCAGAGGGGGTGCGCGGTGGATAAGACAGTGGGGTCGAAGAGATAATAGTAGCTCTGGAGAGCTGGGACGCAGCTGTGGATAGAAATGTTTTCATAAGTTTAAAGTGCACCTCTGAATTCAAGCTTCAGCAAATAACTTGAGTTGAAAGCTACTGCTGCTCTCTTTTCTCGTCCTTCGCGCTCCCCCTCTCTGTAGACAACACACAGAGAGGCTCACAATAGTCCAATCCCCTCACACTCTGGCCTTGAATGCTGAGAGGGTCGCACACAGGGAGCCTCTTATGCGCTCAACAATTTAGGGACAGCCTCCTGAAATGCAGGGAAAAAAGCTGGCATCCTGTAACTTCTTCTTTTGCTCTCTTTTTGAAGCTTGTCATCTCCTCTGGACACTTTTACAGGGTCAAAATCATTCAGATCTCTTCTAGGTTTCTACTAAGGGTTAAATTATGAACAAAAAATATTCCCAAAGGAATGGAATCCTTCATATTTTTTTTTTCATCCCAAGGATACTTGTTTTCTTCAAGAGATGAGTTGCAGTAACTTGAACGCAATCCTCATTCATATAAAATAGTTTTAATCCTTATGTTCAAATTTTTATGAAAAAAAAACTTAGTGACATGAAATATAGACCAGATATCAGTAACAATTCAAGTAATCCACACCTACAAAGAAAGCAAAAGAAATTAATACATAAGTATGTAAAAAAAAAATCACTTGAATTGCACAGGTTTGATTTTAACTCATTGAATGGCTTTTTCTTCAGCAGTGGAGTTTTGGACAGTAAACAGACAAGGAGGTTATTGTGGATGAGTGCAAGATTACTTGCATTGTTGTCAACATTTGTTTGGCGTTCCTGTTAATAGCCACATTAAAAACATATTAAATGAAAAAAGTTTTGAGATGTTTAATACTTATTTTCTCAACTATATTGTTGTTCCTTTCTTGGGCTTCCTGTTTGCTCCTTGAAGAAAATGATTTTATCTAAAAGATATCGACTTCGACTGTAAAAACCTTTTAAGGATCCAAAATCAGAAAATTACAGACAATCTGTAAAAATATATTTTACCTTCTTAAACTGGATTTTTCCACTGTTTGCTGAAGGGGGAAAAACACAGTTGTCACTTTCTGTGATTCAGTTTTACTCATACTTTACTTTAACTTTTGTATTACAGATTACAACACCAAGTTTCCCAGTAGTGGTGAAGATCGGACATGCCCACTCTGGAATGGGAAAGGTACGGAAATGTTGAATCTTGCATTATTTGTTTTTGAACGACATACAAGAAACAATATGCAAGAGTTTTTGCAATTATGTTTTAATAACTTAAGTCAAAACTAAAAAAGAAAGAGCAGACAGAAAGTTAAAGACACATTGTCTAGAATAAAGTAAAACTACACCGAAACCCATATATTTTCAGTATCTCTGAAACATAGATACTTACATTTACTCTGTATCTTTAATTTTATTCTTGTCTATCCTGCTACTAGGCAACCTTGCATTGTTATCCTCTCAGTCATCTCTAATATTGACTCATCACTATGTTTTTTTTCTGTTTTCTAACAGAAAAAGCTCTTTATCAAATATTTTTTTCCGATGAGCCGCTTAATCTGAAACAGAATTTCTTTCCCTGTTGAGATTAGCTCCAAAATGTTTCTATTAACTGAGAAAAGTGGAAACAAACACTATATTTACCTTTTTTGTTGTCCCTTATTCTAAGGAGTGCTTCGGCAGTAATGCCTAAACCAGGGTGCTTATATAAAAAGTAATTTTCTTGAACATGCAGTTTTAGATAAACAGACCAAGCTCTTTACCATACTTTTTAAAAATTACTTCTACTTTTATTAAACCTATAAATTAATGTAATCATTTAATCATAAGATAACGAATAACATCCTATAGGTTGAAATAACCTACAGGATCAGCTAGAATCAGTTAAATCATTCTGGACTCTATTGAAAAAAAATCTGCTTAATTAGAAAGTCTAGACCTTATGTAGTGTTATTCTGTAGGGTTTGTAAAAGAAAACTGAATTTGAGCATGACTGAATATTACATTTACAAACATATGTACAAAAAAAGAGAATTATATTGGCTGGATTATATCATCTTTGAAATTCGTTTAAGGGAGTGGAGGTTTTGGACTTTATATGACAAGGTTTACATGAAACTAGAATGTAAATAAACTTTTCTACGCCACGTGTCATTTGTCTACAGGTAAAGGTGGACAACGTTAGTGATTTCCAAGACATTGCAAGTGTGGTGGCCATCACTCAGACCTACTGTACTACAGAGCCATTTGTAGATGCCAAGTACGACATCAGGGTCCAAAAAATTGGAGCTGACTACAAAGCTTATATGTGAGTCTGTCGCTTTGTTCAGTGTTTGTACAAATCTGCCTGACCTTTGCAGGTCTGTGTTCAGAACAATTCAGAGAACACTGTGATCTCTTCTGAGGGAACAATTGAAAGCCTTCAGTTCAAGGGATGGGGTTCAATTATGTTATTATGTAAAAGAAAAAACAAATACGAATAAGCAATGTGCTTTCTTTTGTAAAATTACTGCAACATTTTGGAGCTCGATATTAAATAATTGAAATTTCCAAACTGAAAGCTTATATTGATGCTAATTTAGCATCCAATATTCTCTCCATTTTCAGGCGAACATCCATCTCTGGTAACTGGAAAAGCAACATCGGATCTGCCATGTTGGAACAAGTAGCCATGACTGACAAGTGAGCAGTGCTTCTGAGTTAGTGATGCTCCAGCTGGCCTGGGTGTTGCACACGTCGCTCCGGTTGCGTTACGTCACAGTTAGTCATACTGCACTGAAGCAGGAGATTCATTCAGCTTTAAACCAGGCCACTCCTGGAAAAACACAGAGATGTTTGGAATTCATTTCAAATTTATGATGCATTGATGTGCTTTTTTATTTTTTTGCAGTAAATATATTCATTTAAGCAGTGATGCTATAAAATAAGAGCAGCTAAAACCAATATTTTAGTTGCTCTCCAGGAATTGAGGATTTATACTCTCTTTTACGTACTTAACCTTTATTGCTACCTGTCCAGAAAAGATGTTATAACTCCTCATGAAATTTACAAGATTCAACAATTATTATTATATTAATTTATTTAACACAGTGGTGTCAAACTCCAGTCCTCAAGGGCCGCTGTCCTGCAGTTTTTAGATGTGCCACAGGTACAAAACACTGGAATGAAATAACTTAATTACCTCCTCCTTGTGTATATAAGTTCTCCAGAGCCTTAATGACCTAATTATTCTATTAAGGTGTGGTGCAGCAGAGGCACATCTAAAAGTTGCAGGGCAGTGGCCCTCCAGGAGTGGAGTTTGACATGAGAAAAACATTCTGATTGCATCTTTATATGTCTGTGTTTACCAACCCTGGTCCTCAAAGCACACTGCTCTGCAAATTTTAAATGTTTCCCTGCTTTAACACACCTGATTCAGATGGTTGCTAATCAGCTATTGACTGAAATCAGGTGTGCAGAAGCAGGGGAACATTTAACATATGCAGTCCGGTATGCCTTTACAGGTAGACTACAGTTGTTTAGTAAATCTGGCTGCTTTGCAAAAAGTTAATTACCCCAATTAGTACAGTATCAATATCCTCTTGGTTAATATTGATTTTATTTGACTACAGTTTGGTTGTGTTCAGTCTTCAAGACAGCAAAATCAGTCTAAAGCAAAATATCGACTGCTCAAGGTTTATTGTCAAGATGACAATAACGGCAACTGTTGCACTGGCAAATTGAGCTAAACTGATTAACAAATCAATACTTCTATTGAGATAGTGCACAAGATTCAATCTTTTCTAAGTTAGCCAAAAGAACATAAAATCGTTTCTGTCTTCATTCACATTTCTGCTTCTTGTGAAAAAACATTCATCAATATTTTCTAAAGGCACAGAATAAGGGTTTTAAGGTGTATTAATTAAAACATTGTTATTTTCCGGCAGATATAAATTGTGGGTCGACACTTGCTCAGAGATCTTTGGGGGTCTGGACATCTGTGCTGTTAAAGCCATCTGTGGTAAGGATGGCAATGACTACATTACCGAGGTGAGAATAAGTCTCTCAAATAGGCTTTCAGGTATAAGGGTGCTGACAAAGGTGAAATCTGTGTTCGCTCCCTCCTTTTTATGAGTAGTAAAATTTCATCTCATTATCATAATAGTGTTACAAAGCACAGCTTAATGTACTGATTGCAAGAGTTCCTTATCATTCAACATTACTCTGTCCGACTTGATCTAAACTTCAGTGGCCTTACAATTTATGCCTTAATTAAATCTAACCTTACACAACTTGCAGTATTTAATGCTAACTAGATATTTTGTGCATCCTTTTATTTAAAAACAGGCTTTGTCGATCTTTCTCAACAAACTATTCTGTCTGTACTACTCACCCTGCAACCACACTTTTTTTTATAAACCAATGTGCTCTCCTAATTTTTTTTTATTAAAACAAACCATTTAGTGGTAACATCTCTATGTGGAAACTGTCAAAACTGCCAAACCCTAGGTGTCAGCTCTAAATATAAAATAGTGACGCATTAAAATGAAGTTGGGGATTAAATGTGTGCAAGTTTTTTTGCAGCAGTTTTTAAGGGTTTAACATAGACATTGAAAGGACAATAGAGGATGTGATGGTATGACTGAACAACAATCTAGGGCTTTTAGGGTCAGAGAGAGACAAACACACAGGTTTGGAAAACAAAGACGAGGCAGTGATGAAGAAAAAAAAGACTAGTTTATGGTTGTTGTATGTTTGGCTGAAGACTCTAATGGCTCATGTTTACACCCTGAATCTATACTAAGACGCACAGCTTAAGCAGGAGAATCTATTGACAGAAAAACTTTTAGATGGACCCTCCATAATTCTTGATGTTATAGGGGAGTAACAAGAACAACCATTGCTAAAAGAAAGATGTAAAAAGTATTTAAATGCAGCAAAAATATGAAAGAATGCTCTTGGTCAAATGTGGCCAAAATTGAAAGTTTTGGTCTATGACCAAAGAGTTTTTGTGTGTCAGAAAAATAAAAAGGCAGATGTCCTTGAAGACACAAATCCATTAAATATGGTGGTGGCAAGTTTTTTTCACCAGACTGAGAAAAAACTTGTTGCATTTTATACATAGATGTATGTATATAAACATAGCTCAATACAGGGCAATCCTGGAAGAAAACGTTTTAGAGAATTAAAAGACTTACAACTATGACCAAGGTTCACCGTCAAGCAGAACAAAAACCCTAAACATATAACCTGATCAGCTGTGAAGTAATGGTTCAGATGAAAGCATACCCACTTTATATGGTCCAGTCAAAGTCCAGACCTACTGTAAATACAACTGAGAATAGGGCTATTTTACAATGACAGTGGGTAAAACTTTCAGTCTTTCAGATGTTCAAATCTTCTAGAGACATACCCCAAAAGATTTCCAGCTATAATTACAGCATAAGGTGGTTGTATAAAGTATCGACTCATTGGCATAGTGACATAAATCCAAGTAAACAATAGATAGTGTGCAAAAATTCAAAGGTGGAAATATTTTTGCAAGCTAGCTAGAGATGGGAAGAGCAACAATAATGGTGTATAAAAAAAAGAGCAGTTTTGAACAACAAAACATCTAAAATTAACAACTGGACAAATCAGAAGTTTAAGTTACGTTTTCAATGCACATTACGTTTTCAATGTGCTGTTCAGAAAGCATCATGATAAGACAGAATGTGCAGGACTCTTACTAAAGTGCTCAGACTAAGCTGCTTCACTCTGAATGCAGTTTCGCAATTAGTATTGACTCACATAACAGTTTGGAGACCTCAGGCTGCCCATCTATGGAAAATGCTGAGTCATCTTTATGGTTGCTAGCTCCTAAAAGCTTGACCAAAATGTAACTTGTGGTACTGAGAGTATGCTTTATAAAATTAGTGTTCATAGACATTGTTAAATGAAATTCTAACTGAACATGGTACATTGCTAAGGCAGGTCAAGAGGGCAATATTTCCCATAAAAAAACATAGGTAGAACTAAAGATGAAAAATATATGTTTAGGACTTATCTACATTGAATAGTTTTATTTTTATAAAGGAAAAATAACTATTGTTTCTAGAGTACCTCTAGAAACAATATCCTCATATCTTCATATCCTCTTCACGTCCTCCTTCTGTCCCAAACTCTTCCTCTGGGACAAACATGAGTTGCATAAAGGTCACTGGGGGCAAAGCTTGAACTCCAGTTTTCTGGGTCAACTCTTAGGTCCATTAATCTTTCCTGTCTTACTTCTAACAGGGACTTTGATGCTTTTTTTTTTTTTTACATTTTTAAAATAATGAAACCAGATGCAACAGGAGCTTTGATATGTCCAGGTTCCTCTATGACAACTTGAAAGAGATGTCAGTTAAAGGTTATTGAGGAGTTTTTCCTCAATGATCTGCAAAAATTATTGCCAATACAGATTTTATTTTCTCTGAGAGTTGAAACATTAGATTTATTAACTTGCAAAGAGATTGGGAAAATAAGATGAAACAACCCTGACATTACAATAGCAATTTTTGAAATGAAATGGCATTTTTGATCTTGGGAATTTACGCAGAACATCTGCAGTCTATGATCCATTGTATCCTGCTGTCCAGGTTGTGGGCTCATCTATGCAGCTGATTGGCGATCACCAGGCAGAAGATCGGCAGCTCATTTCTGAGGTGGTACTGGCTAAGATGAATCAAGCGCTGACTACCAGGTCATCCAGTGCTTCCCGCTCGCCTGCTCGTTCTCCTCAAGGCCAGAAGCCGACAACTGTGCAGCCCCAGCAGGTGACTGAATTGTGCTTTTACTGGAGTGGCTAATCTGTCAGAAAACATATAGTTTTTTTCAAGATATCAGTCTTACTAACCTGACAAATCACTGTTTATTAGTAGAACTTATATTTCTACATGGTTAATAATTTTGCAGGTATGACAACTAGAGAAAGAGCAGAACCCACAGTCATGACATTCAGACTGCTGATTTTGAGTGATTGAATTCCTAATTTAAGGAGAGTGTTTAAAATAATAGCAGTTAGGAGTTCAGTCAGCAAAGTTATTCATTATGAGATACATAAGTGGCTCATGATTAAGGGTGAAGGCAGCCTTAAATGCTGGTTTAAATCAAAATCTGTTGTAAAATGAGTCTTTCCAGTATTTGTTCAGTAGAAAAACATACTTTGAATACAAAGTTGATTGGCCGAAAGAGACTGCTCAGCTAAAATGAGCTCAAATGCTTTAAAATTTAAACCAGAAACACTTCAAGAAAATACTATTGAAATGGATTGAAGAATTGCCAAAATTGCACATGCTCAGGCAATGATCAGCTGATTAAAGAAGGCCTACAGATACAGTACAGCAATAGAAGATAACTTTGTAAAATAGCCATTGTTGAAAAAAACTACATGACAAAGAGGCTAAACATCACATGGACTTTCCTAGAGAGAAAATCTGTTCTTGAAGGGACCAGGAGTCAGGAACTCCAGGCCTTGAGTTCCACTTCGCTGCAACGTTTTGACCCATTCCTGCTCTACGACCCTTTAATAAAAGGAATGGTTAATTATCAGGTCTTTATAAACCTTAGCATTTTGAATCAGGCCTGTTGAAGCAGCGTTACACTTAAAAGCTGCAGTCCAGAGGACTGGTCTACTACACCCTAACACTGAATTCAAGTCATTATACACCATGGAGAATGGTGACCCAAGCATCATTTTAAGGAGATGTATCCCTTAAAACGGTTCAGGGGTATCATCAGTCATGTATTCACACACTGTTGCCAATACTCAAGGAATACGGGCTGCTGTAAGTCAAAGATTAAATGTCTTCAAAAATAAGTGCTACAGCAAGACATCGACCCGAACACACTAGTAGGCCAGCAGCATCTTGGTTCCTCACCAACAAGATTAAGGTTATGGAGTGGCCAGTGCAATTCCTGGACCTTAATCTCATAAAAATCCTGTCAAATGACATCAAAAATTCTGCATCAGTCAAAACCAAGGAATGAGGAAACATCTGGACTGAAATATCTGTTCACAGGTGCCACAAGTGGGTCAACTCCAAGAAACCTACATGTAAAACAGTTCTCAGAAAAATTAGTTGTGCAACTAGTTATTGGTTCAGTAATTCAGGGCATAGCTACATCGCAAAGTATGTTTAGTTTGATAAGATATTTGTTTTCATAGAGAAATGCAGACAATTTCTCAACAGGCTAATATTTTTTTCCCCTCACTTTCTGTGGGCTGGTGACAGATTTCATAAATATTTTCATTGCAGTGTTCCCAATGCATTTGGAAGTTAAGCAATAAAGCTAAATGGGAATTTTAGGCTATGCTCAATTTTTGAAACACATTAACATTTTGAGCAAAACTGTGTATCAGTGCAGCTGCTATGCAAATGAAAATAACATATAGAAACTCTTACATAAAGCCTATATTATGGTTCTCCACAGTCCACAGCTGACTCATCCATATCTTTTCTTTCTTTCTTCCATCTGTTTTTCTTCATCAGACTGCTCCTGCTAAGGAAGGCCTGGCAGACACAAACAGGAGCTCAGGCCAACGTCCTCAACCTCAAGGTTGTCTGAACACTTCCCACAATCAAAGCACTGCAGCTGTAGGGTGGAAGCAGGCATAGAAAACACGCTACAGGAAATTTTGAACCAACCGCTCGTCATTTACTGACAAACTAAGTACTGCCACAAGGGGAAAGATGGGAACATTTACAGAGTCAGTGTTCATAACAAACTCCTGGGCGCCATTGTGTGTATCCTCTGGTTGCACAGGTAGTTTCAGTAAATCCTGATCATGTTCTGCACTTATTATCTCTCCATGTCCTGTAACTTTTGTTTTATGTTGCCAATGATTAAAGTAAACAGTGAAGCTACTCGCTAAGGCACAGAAATATTGCCACGAGTGTTAGGCCGCCAAATGACAACATCAGCCGCTTTTAAATGGCTACAGTTTGGACTGGGTTAATCAAAGATCCAGTAGCTTGCAAAAGTGTTGTTCAAACCGCTTAAAATTTTTCACATTCGTTATGTTTCAACCACAAATTTCTGGGGATTTTTTTTGTATTTGGCCTGTTGGCCTTACACATATAAATAAGGGTGTAGATTAGACAGAAAAGTCTGGAAAAGTCATTTTTAAACTTTTGCCAGAGATTCTAAATGAGATTTAGTTTGAAAGGTTTTTTCTTCCCTGCTGAAGAAAAACATCCACCCGGTTCGATGCTGCAACCATATTTTACTGTGAGGAGGGTATATTCATGGAATGTGTAGTTTAAGTTTCCCTCTGTAAAAATGCTTTTGATGTATAACGAAAAGCTTAATTTTGGTTTCATTTGACTGGAGCACTAGTTCAGTCTTTGCTCTATCGGCGACGTGGCCTCTTGTGAACCTTAAACTAGATTCATTAGGGGTTTTTTTTTCAACAATTGCGTTACTTTTGCTTCCAAAAAATCCCTAAAGAAATCTTCAGTATCACTTGCATATAGTGAAGAGGGAATGTGGTTCCTAACACAGCTGCTAAAAATCCTAAAAGCTGTCTGATTGTGTAGAAAAGTAAGAAACACCAGCCTGAGTGTGTTGCAGCTTTCTGGTCATGTCGTGTAAGTTTTATTGAATAAACCAGCATGAAAAATCAGTTGGTTAGTCAGAGAATTAGAAGTGATGACAGGACAGTATTGGATAGCTAATTCCCTCACAATTCTGAACTCACATCTACTGTCCTAGTATAATAATTATAGTAAAAGTTTTTTTTATTATTATTTTGCATTTTCACAAGTGTCTTATCAGAGAAAGAGAAGTTTTTATTTCGCTTCCTGTTCACTGAAGGTAGTAATGTTTGCATAACTGCATCAAACTAATGCTCTGGCGTCGTGTTGACTTCACTGACTTCAGCTGTGCTCTGACAGTATTTGGTGCAGTCGTTTGTCTAAATGGAGAAAATATCACCAGCTGTCCTTTGAAGTGAACCAATTTTCATTTCTACTTGTGTCGTCAAATTACCAAGCTAATAAGGCATCATGGAGCACTTAGGAATCATCTTTCATGTGTTTTGCAGCTGTGCTGTAACCCATGCTTAGCTGTGTTTACTCAGGATTGATGTGTACCGATGCTTAATGTTGCCACCAAAAGCAGTGGCATTCACAGCTGAATTAAATCTATTTTTTGTGGGGTTGCTATGTTTATCCATGAGTGTGTGTTTGCATGTTCATTAATTACAATTCCTTGTTTTGCATGGATGTGGTGAATGTTTTGACATCATCTGGTGCTACATTAGTTTAGTAATGATTTTTAATGTCTTATGGTAATTATAAGAGAAAATTGAGTTTAAATTTAACTCAATTTTCAAATTGAGTTTAACTTTTCTATTCAGGTGTGAAATAAATGCTGTTAGATTTATTTACAACTTGCATTAAATAGTGTTTCTAGTTGAAGTTATACATAAAAACTATTTTACTGTGGTAAACGGATCCATGGATAAATACTTATTAATGTAATTTTATTATAGAAACAAATAACTTATTGTGCAGATGCTTTATGTGTTGGTAAACATCTGATTGTTGTTGTTTTTTGTTGTTAAAATACATGCTTTTTACTCAATTTTCTTTAATTCCTTTTAATGTATACAATTTTCTGGTATCAATTGCATCTCTCGGCAATTGCAAACCCCACTGCCGTCGTTTATCATTTTGTTTTTAGATCTTAGATACAATCCTTATTATGTTCCTCTACATTATCCTATCTTATTTACTTGGATCCGAACCAGTCAATTGCTGATACAATATTTTCAGCATAAGATTTTACAGATTTTGTTTGTTCATTAAAAAAAATAAGAATAAAAATAGTAATATTTTTTTTATATATATAGCCGATCCCTTTATCCTAAAACATTCTGATTTAATTTAGAAAGCAATGCATTATTTTCTCAGAAACTAAAATTATGTCTAAATAATGGTTGGTATCCAAGAAAATTATTATTGTATCATGTTTTCCAATTATGTTTGTTCATATGTTTTCCTTGGTTTCTATGCTTCGTGAATCACAAGCAACCATTGAACAAATATAAGACTCAAGGCAGTTCAGCTGTCTGACAATAGTGACTCTGTGGGATGACTTTTCGGGTACATACAAGATGGATCTAAAAGAATAATATCAAGAGTGCATTGATAGAAAATGTACAGCTTTTTCTAGTACATTCTGGACATATTTTAGAAGTCAAATCTCAATCCTGAATCTCTGAAAGGAAATTATCTGTCACTAAAACGTCATCCCAATCCAGTCACTTCCTTGCTCTGCATGTGTTGAGGTGTTGTTGCTTTGCTATTAATGCTTGAGTCACTCTGAACTCTATTACCTTCTCTAATTGCTTATTTCATTCAGCACAGTACTAAAACTTGCACAATTCTTTAATGTAGAAGTTGTGCTACCTCACAGTTGGATTAACTACTGATCTTCCACCCTCTGCTGGTTGCTGCTGGTCCAGTCCTCTGTTTACATTTGCATTGCTCTGGATTTTGCACATTTGAGGGGCCATTGTTTGAATGAGCATGTTATGTTGTGTTTTGGTTTTTGGTGAGTGCTATCTATGCCTGTTTTTGGAGCTGCAGTGCTGAAACAAGAGGTGTGAGGTTTTGAAATGTTGATGTGAATCTTTTTATTGTATTTAGGCACTTGCTCTTTTTCTCCGTGTAATGTTTTGTTTTTGTTTTTTTCTTTAATTTTGGAGTTGTTTACATATACAGGCACAAGTATACTTACACTCACTACATGCATTAATGTCAAGTTATTTTATGCTTTGATTATTTAGATGTTATTTTTCCAGGAAAGAATGGGAATACAACATGCAACCTCAATTTCTAAGAAAGGTACACAATTTTTACAATTCTTACATTTATTTTTCAACCACAGTGGTTTAAAACTGTTGAACCAGATGCAAATATACATACACTTCTAATAACACACTAAAATTGTGCTTAATGCCCCTGAGAAAGTTGAACCATCAAGTGTTGCCTTTTGTTGTCAACAACAAGCTTCAGGTTCAGTTATTTGAGGACTATTTTAGGACAGAATTGACTGCTCATTTAAACTTGTCCTGTTATTAACCAAGCTTTTAGTTTCTCTATTGACAAATTTCAGATAAGCTTGATAATGTTTGTTTTATTGAATCTAAATCCAGTTTCTAAAATGTCTTTGAGTTTTTGTCCAGTTGGAACTCTCAGTTGTGTCCAAGTTTCAACCAGGATTAAGTAAGTAATCTGGAAATTCACAGCAGTCCCTCAGCATGATACTAACACCACCAAGCTTCAGAACTGTTACATTGTTCTAAGGTTTAAAATCCTCACTTTGACTCCTCCAAATATATTTCCAGCCATTATGTCTAAAAAGCCTAGCAATCTTCATCTGACCATAAAACTCCAGAGTATCTTTGGTTTGCAGAAAAATATGAATAGAGTTTGAGAGGTTTTTTTTGTATTCCTCACATAGAAACTTCTTTCATTACCCTGATGATGGTTAAACTCTCTTCACAGTGACACTGGCGTTTCAACATATTCCAGTTCTTGGCAGGCCAAAGTTGACAGCAATGGGAAATTACCTGTTGCACTGAGTCATGATGAGGGAGTAATTAGGCTTTCGCCTGGTCAAGTAAAGATATTATAGAATAATCTTCACCACTTACTACCAGATATTTAAAAGAATTTTAGTCGGTATATATAATTTTGGCACAGTGGAGAACAGAGAAAATTCATCATAACATTTTAATTGTGTACCCAATTTTTGAGGTCATTCAATCATGGAAAAATAACAGTTCTAAAACCTCATTAAAAGCCCAAGTTACTTTAACATTCATGCTGCAAGTGTAAACGCATACCTGTATTTTAGTAAAACTACTAATTTTCTCATTGCTTCAGGTGCGGCACTGAAATCACAGAGTGTGGATGTAACAGCAGAATCAGCAAAAAGAATGTCTGAACCTAAGCTTGACCAAGCCCAGAAACCTGCTGGCAGTCAGAAACCAGCTCAGGCTCAGAAACCGAGCCCGGTCCAAAAGGCTGCCTCTGTCACAAAGCCACCCGTGCCGAGGCCTCCCCCAATGACCAGAGCCCCTTCTGTAACAAAGCCAACCCAAGATTCTGCGTCCAGCTCAGTTCCATCCAAAGCTTCACCGTCATCCCCAGCTAAAGCAGCCAAAGCTCCTGGTTCTCCACCAACAAAAGCCCCAGCAGCAGCTTCAAGTTCCCCTCCAGCCTCTCCCAAAACTTCTGCTGCCACCACAGAGCAGCCCAAACCCCAGCCACAAGGCTCTCCATCAGCATCACCTGGGAAACCTAAAGATCTGCCCCCAAAACCCACACCACCCGCAAAGCCGATCCCTCCTGTTCGCAGGAATTCTAAGCCACAGCTTCAGCCAAAGCCACAGTCTCCTACTCCTCCAAAGGCTTTCCCCAAGCCCCAGCCCACCACTCAACCCCAAGGCCCCGAACCCACCTTGGCGTCTGATGGCACACACCCTGCACAGGTCCAGTCCCCTGCTAAATCCAGCCAGCCCTCCTCTAACGTCCAGGCTCAAGCTCAGGCCAAGCCACCCTCTCCATCCCAAAACCCTGAGCCGACTCCGGCTGAAGCACCCGCAGCATCCAGTGATCCCCAGGCGCCTGTTGAAGATCAGCCCCAACAAAAGACCCATCCACTACTGAAGTAAGAAACACATTATCAATATGCTGTGGATAATGCAAGAACAAGAACTTCACACTCAGTATTTATCTAGATTAACAAATCACCTGTTATTCTCCAGTAAAAGGGTTATGATTAACCATCTCTGTTTTTACTTCCTAATTACACCCTCATTAATGTTCACATACCCCTCTTTTCCTTTCCCGCTAATGCTCCTATAATTCCCCATAATTCCTTCCCCTCCTCCCTCCATTCTTCTCCCTTCCAGTAAGTCCCAGTCCCTGACCAATGCCTTCAACGCCTTTAGCGACTCCTCTTTCTTCCGCGGGGTCTCAGGCTCTGGTGGCGATGGCCAAGAAGAGGCAAAAGCTGAAACCATTCGCAACCTTCGAAAGTCCTTTGCCAGCCTTTTCTCCGATTAAACACAACCAAACACAACCCCTTGTTGATGCTGGTCCTCCTTTTAACCAGTGACCAGCTTTCCTGATTGACGTTAAATGTGAACCAGTCTGAGATTAAAGTTTGTGTGTCAGTTGTACTTTATTCCCCACATCCTTTTTCCTGTTCAGCTCCTCTCTTATCTCCCCAGTGCAGGTAACAGTGAGGCAAAGATTATTCAAAGACTGTCTTGAAGGAGTTACGTCATTGATACAGTGCCTGACAAAAAAATACTTATGTCTCTTGATATTTTTCACATTCTGTTGCATTGAAACCACAAACTTCAGTATATTGACGTGATGGACAAACACAAAGAAATGCATCATTTTGAAATGGATGGAAAAAGCCAGACATGAGCTATAGCTGTCTTGTTGGCAGATTCTTCCACATACCAATTGGATGACCTCTGAAGTCAGGTGTTCAGTGGATTTTATTTAGGTGGCTTACAGTAAAAGTGGTAGATTGTACGTCCCCACTACAATTCAGATACTCTCTTCTTTTGCAAAAAAAGTCAGTCTGTGCACCATTTTTTTATTATTTCTCAGTTACGTGCAAGTTTACCTCAAACTGCTACACTGCCATAGTGATGCATGTATAGCACTAATCCCTGTTGATTCATATTGAGAATATGCAAAGGATCACACCTGAAACATGTTTGGAGTAATGTCAAATTATGACCAATTTTGCTAATACACCTAAATGCATCAGATTATTGATCTCTATTAAATTTGAAGTCTGTTTGACAGCAAAAACACGTGTTTTGTATAATTGTAAATAAATTTAATCAGTAAGTGATTAAGGGATATGAGTTTTTTGTAAGGCACTGTACATAATATATTGCAGTAGACAAAAACTATTTATTTTCACATAGAACATTAAATGACTTGTAGAAAGTAACATGAAAGATATAAGATGGATTGTACATATAGTATTTATACAAAGTATATAAATCTAAACGTATATAAATATAAAAGGACATAAGCCAGTAAAAGAAAAAATATATAGCTGCAATTTTGCAAGACATTTACAGTGACATAACTCTTTCATTCAGTGACTAGATTTATAGAAACTTTACCTAATCTGACGTTTGATAGTTTCCCGTACTGTAAATGTTGTCCCCTTGTGAGTAAAAGAATAGTAAAACAACATCTTTAAAAGGTTTGTTCCTCTGTATCTCCAGCTGTGTTGTCTCTGGTCCTTGGCTGCTGATTGCCAGGCTCTCCTTGACTTCCCTGTTTTTGTCCTAAAAAAAGGCCTTGAAGTTCATCTTTTTTGTGTGGGAGTTGGATATATGTATGTGTGTGTGTTCACCCGTGTTCACTAGTCGTGCATGACTCCTAAAAGTGGCTCAAAACGTAACGTTTGGATCAGAAGGGAGCTCTATCAGTGTTGAGTTGCCTCTCTCCTCTTTCTAGATGTTGTAGCCTTATCGTGAACATGTTCTCGATTCACAGCTATGTCCGCTAGCTGTGCAGACCTGGGTCAATCACAAACTGAAATGTATTCATTTACTCTGAGGCAACTGGCTTTGTTTAACCAGTACTGTGTGGGAGCAGGTAACTGGCTGACTAAATGAATGCATTTCAAACAGTTACTCATGTCTGTCGCTGTGACTGGTGATTTCTTGTTCCACCTCTGTGTAGATCTATCAGCAGTATTGTAATTTGTTGATTACTCTCACTGAAAAGACGTTGAGACAGTAGTGCAATAACACCTCGACATGACTGTTGAGCGCTGTCATCCTTATATAAATAATGTCATACATAAAGGATTTGTCTATGTGTTAATTTAAGAGTTCTTTCAGTGGTCTGGGTCCAGGTTGCTTTTAAACTGCCGTCAGGAGCATGATGTTCTGTGTTGGGTTTGTAGCCGATCTTATTTGTGTAGTTGGAGTGAATTTAACACAACCTGGAGGTCATCTCCTACCTTCATTGTTTAAAAAAAAGGGAACAATCTAAATACAACCCATTTTAATGCAGATAATTTTAACCAGTGTGCTTATCCTTCTTCAGTACTGTTGAAAGTAAATTTTTAGCATACTGTATTTGTTGGTGTCACCCCAAGAAGTTTATTTTTTGTAAAACATTTATTTATTTAAGGCTCCATATTTATGGTACAGTATATATAGGTATTTGTTTGTTTTGTATTGTGTTTTTATTTGTAATGCAATATCGCTTTGCATGACCTGGTGACTAATGTTATTTTTTTTCTGTAAAGATAAAAGTCAATAAAGATGTGATTCTATCATTCCATGGATTCACTGAGATTCACGTTGATGCCTCTGACTTTTGTCTGTGGAGAAGCAAATGCACAGTGATAAACTGGCACGTATAACGAGAACTTAATATCCCTCATATGCTTGACAGGACTTGACATGTTCACATAAAGCACTTAGGTTCTTGATGATTGGACCTACATAAAACCTATTTTTATGCAGGGCGATACAAATGACTTGATGGGACATAGTGTAATAGCAGCTCAAGATTAAATTAAGCTTAATGAAGACAAATTGAAGAACATATTTTTACTAATATAGAGAAAAGAGATTATTCAAGAACTTAAATTTAGATGAGATGTGTATGTAGCTTGAAGAAAGTATGTAAACAATTTGTTGTGGTTGTAGTTTTTTAAATTTGAAACTGAACATTTATTAAGTTAAATCAACTGCATTTTTCTTTGTTCTGGAGTTTTAAATAGGTTTTTAAAAGTTAATACTCGGGCTAAGGACTTACTTACATATGTACTTAAAATGTAAGCTGTCCTGCCAGTAAGTTAAATAATTTATGCAACAGCAAAAAAGTACAAGTATTTTTATAAATGATTTATCTACCAAAGAGTTCAATGGTGAATTACTATTTTTTTTTAACCAGGAAGTCAAAAAGACACATGTTCACCAGATGAGCAGCCTGTACTAACTGATCTAATGTCATAGATATATAATGTGTGTATAACACATCTACCAGGGACATGCATTGAACCAAAAGCTATTTACTTTTTTTTCCCCTTTACTTTAGTTAACCAGCAGATGGCGATAAATAATTATTGTAACATTTGGAGCTTGGTAGCATTTGTAATGTACAGCATCTGAATATTACCAGCTCAGTGCAAAGATATAAAAACAATTCTGCAAAAAAATGGGTAAAATAACAATAATTTGAGAAAAAGGGAAACAACAAATCTACTTGTCACTGTCATGCATTGATGTACTTTTATTCATATTAACGCAAAAGACAAATCAGTCATGTGCAATAAATATGATTTATATTTATTAAATAATTAAATATTATTTATTACACATGGGGGGTGGGGGGGGGTTGTTATTGACAGACTAATGTATTGGTTGTTTCTTCTTTCTTTTCTGCATCATGGCCCTACCCTTGACCAAAGTGGGTCTAAAAGGTGCAGCATGTGAGCATGTGGGGGAGGATTTTTTTTTTTTTTTCACGTATGCAACCAACAAACTCAAGGTGTTAACCTAAGTTGTTCTGCTTACATGTGAAAAAGCACTTTCATCTGTTGCTTAAAAAAAACTAAACCGTGTGTGAACATTGACAAAAACTTGCAACTAGACGTTCCTGTGTGTTACTTTTGGACATACGTGTCCTGCATAAATGCATAATGTGCTTTTATGCAGACATAAATGCATATTAGGATGAATGTGCATGCAAAAATGCAAGAGGTCACAAACACACAAATGTAATTCACTAAGTGCACCTCATGTGCACTCTCTATGCACTGTGTGGGCTGTAAAGACAAAGGAAATATGCACTATTTTTTATTTTTGGTCACCTGTTCATGGGGAGATCTGAGTGAACTCTCACACTGACATGAACGTGGGTATTTTATGCAGGTCAGCAAAAGTAAACTTGGCAACCTGTTTTGTTTCCAAACCTGTTGGATGTTGGGTCCAAACAAGACTGAATGCATTTAGAGTATATTGCAAAGCATCACACGAAAGTAACAGTATATATTAATATGGTGATTGCAACTCATTTGTGATTTTGAAAAAAGGGCTTCTACAAATACAATGTCTCAACAGTTTGTCAGCAAATGTTGAGGATTCATACATTTATAAAACAAGACCTGATCTAGAAAAATCAGAATAGGCCTATCTTATTTTTCTCTTCTCAGAATATAAACCCATTCATTAGAGGGGAACTTGTAAGAGAAGTAAGAGAACTGTAAGAAATTGGAAGCTGAAGAATTTCTTACAGTTCTTACGACAAAGCCTCAAAACAGCCTTGTTGAGCTGTTTTGAGGCCAGAGACTGGAATGTTCTATGCCAGCCACATGGAGGGGAAATAAATGCCATAACTTAGTGCATGACTGATGCTAAAAACATCTGTGTGGACAACACCGTACCCACCAAAATAGTGAGATGTTTCCCCAATAACAAGCCCCGAAGCAGCTCATAGTCAAAATTAGAGACACCAAAGTGAACTATGAGAAGGAGCTGAAGAGCAAACTACAGAGGAACAATGTGTGGCCAGGGATGAAGACGTTCACAGACTTCAAGCAAAAGGAGGATCAGATAAATGGAACTCTGGGCAGATCAACTGAGATGAACACATTCTTCAACATGTTCAATTCTGGAATAAGTTCATCATCCTCCTCTTCTGCTCCCAGACAGACATCCCACCCTCCTTTGACCCACTTCTTTCCTGTCAAACCTCAGATGTTTTATCTTCCACCATGGACTCATCTGCTTCTATGAGTTTGTCTTCAACCAAATCACGAGATGCTGCTGTTCCCTTTCCCTCCCACTTTCCTGTATCTAGAAGTCTGGTAAAGAAGCATTTTTAGAGACTGAACTGGAACAGTGCTGTAACACCTCTTCAACCTTGGTTTGATCCAAGAGAAGGTGGAAAACTTTGTGCCTTGTTCTGGTACCAAAAAAGACCCCCCCATCAGTCATCAACGACAATGCCAAAGTTCATGGGGAAACTCCTGTGAACCTGAGTAAGCAAACAACCACATATCAGGACCTTGTGCAGTTTGCGTATTGCTGTGGAGTTGGGAGTTGAACATGCCATTATACACCTGCTTCAACAAACCCATTTTCATCAGAACAAAGCAGGAAGCACTGTGAGGATTGCGTTCTTCAATTTCTCCAGTGCATTTATTACAACATAGTCTGATTTGCTTTGTCAGAAACTCAAGGGACACAAGTGGAGGCCTCAACATTCACCTGGATCCTGTATCAATGACTATCTTACAAATAAACCACAGTGGATGTAGTAGAGTAGTATAAATACCTCGGCGTTGAGTCATCTGGACAACAGACTGAACTGGAGTCGCAACAGTGAAGCCATCTAAAAGAAAGGATACAGCAGGCTTTAATACTGTGGAAACCTACAGTATGTCCTTCAAGGTTTGCAGCAAGATACTGTACATCTTCTATAAGGTTGTTGTGGAGAAAGAGATCAATTCTGAATCATTAACTTAAAAAAGCTCAACAGTCTGATGAAGATTAATTCTGTTTCGGAAACTACTTTGGTACCAACAGAGTAATTTTCTTCATAAAATCAAAAAAGAAATCATAGAAAACCCTGAGCATGTTATGCATGAGAAAGTTTTACAACAACTGTGTCTTCAGTTATTCTTCAAAATAGCTTCAGCAGATCCTTCCTGCACACAGCCATCAGCATCTACAACATACAGAACCTTTGAACAACCTTGGATGATAGGAGTTAGGGCAACATCCTTTGGGACTCATAAAGTATTTTTTGAATAGAATTGAATTTATACTTTTAGAATGAAGCTATTTGGAATGTTTTTGACTATTTTGTTTACAACTTAACACATTTATAGGAAATCTGAGGAGCTTACTTAACTCCCAAGCATAATGATTTACAGGTTTTACCACGTCACAGTAATTACAGTGTAATGACAGCATAGGACGGTCCTGTGGACAGACAAAGGCATTTTGTTGATGAACGGCGTCAGATACCAGAGCTATGGTCTTCTGAGAGTTAAATGTATAAACAAGGAGAAAGTATTGCTAAGCCTTGCTTATGACCAGCAAAACTCTCAAGGGTGTGATTATATTTCCTTCTTTTACGCAGCGTAGAGAAATGTTGCGTGGGTAGGACTTTAAAAACTATGTGGGAAAAAGAAAAACAGTGCGTAAGCAAATCTGGGCTATTGTCTAAAGAAATTAAGAAGGAATAAATAAAATTAAAATCAAGCTGAGTGCTCAACAACAGTGGAAAATAGAACTTACATTTGCAGTTCCCTGTTTTCAATCTATTCTCAAATTACACTTAATGACAACTTTAAATGGGCTGAAACACTCAATTAGGAGATTTAAGTTTAGTTTCTACTGAGCAATGTGAAACTCTACAGTTTTAAATTCAAGTTTTGTTTTGTAGCAGATTCAGCAAAGTAGCTTAATATTAAGTTGATGAATATTATATAAAAAGTTCTCCAACTTCAGGTAACAGTTCGTCTTTTTGCGTGCAATAAACCAAACTTAATAATTCAATTTACATTAACATCCTGCATTTTATATTAATGACATTTAATTGTTACTTCTTCCTTTGGGTGCAAATTCTGCAAAACTATAAATATGCATTGTCACCATACTATGCTGTGAAAAAATGTTATTCCTTTAAACATTTAAAAGTTTCAGGTCACTAAACTAAAAACATCAGACAGAGATAATTAATTAAATAACGTCAAAGACAACTTTCCCACCTGTAGTAAGATATTACTTAAACAGAACCTGCCTGACAACATGAAGTAGGAGAAGTAGGTTAACAGTCTTGCTTCTGTATGACTGCTCCGGGGCAGTTGTGGCTACAATGTAGCTCACCATCATCAGCATGTGAATTATGTGTGTGAATGAGTTCATTACTGAATGTAGCATAATTTTGAGTCATTTAGACTGGATAAAGTGCTACACAAGTACAGTCCATTTACCATTTTACCAAAAGATCTTACTAAACAAAACAAAGTTATTGATATTAGTCTGTAAAGGCGGATTATAAAACCATTTCTAAACCTTTGGGACACCATCACATCACATAAAGAGCCAGTGTCCAATAATGGAGAAACCAGAGCAACTCCAAGAAGTGGCCAGCCTACATAAATTACTCCAAGAGAACATTGCTGACCCATCCAGGAGGTCACAAAACAAAACAATAGCTAAAGCACCGCAAGCCTCGTTTGTTGTTAGGGTAAGCAATAACAAACCAACAATAAGAAAGAGACTGGATTAAAATGGCATCAGCTTCACAGAAAAAAGCACAGCTGACCAATAAGCAACACTAAGGTCCAACTTCCTCTTGCCAATTTTTTGGATTTATTATTTTTTTTTTTTGCAGAACTTGTTGGAAGGTTTTTGACATATTAGATCTGGTTTAAATTGGAACAGCATCTCAGAAAAGACTTGCTTGTTTCCTGTCAGATTATTGTCAATGAAGGCCACTGGTGGGACATAAATTATATGTGTAGCATATAATGTGCAGCATTCAAGAACACTTGTTTGCAGCTGTTGCTGCTCACGCTTAGACAACCAGGTTTAAGTTTCAAAGGTAAATACTTTATTACATATGTCCAACTTCTTTTGGAAAGTGTTTTCCCTGTAATAAATTAACAGATAAATATTTTAACCCGTGTTACAATTGTATGATACAACAATTTGTTTTATATTCTGAATCATTTATAGTGACCTTTTTTTAAAAAAAAAAAGTGAAGAAATACAGTACAGACCAAAAGTTTGGACACACTTTCTCATTGAATTCAATGAGAAGGTGTGTCCAAACATTTGGTCTGTACTGTATGTAGGGAGCGAATACTTTTTGACAAGTTTTACAGGGTTCTGAACTTACTGGTTTTGGAGACCTACTTTTTACAGTGCTGCTTCGTTGCTTTTTGCAGTTGTGTGCTGCTGTACCACAGGAAGTTTAAAACCAAAACTAACCAGTATCTACAACCTTGTCTTACCTTTTGTAGGTATAATCATGATGCCACATTTTATGTGAACAGTTTTAAAATGTGTTCAACAAGCAGTTGGAAAAAAAGAAAACTCCTCCTGGGTCAATCTTGTAGTCTAATGACAAACTGCTGCTGTTACTGAGAAGTTTCCACTGATTAAAAAAGTTTTGTACAAGATGTGATTCAAAAATAGTTTAGCAGAAAATAAAATGTGAGTACAAAAACACCCACTATCTTCAGCAGAGTCTGGTTAGGAGATATAAATGAGTAAGCGAGCTGTGGTGGGGATTGATTTAAGTCCATCAAATGAAAGACAGTATAAAGAGATAAAGGAGGATGCAAAATGACATTTTAGGAAACGGCTGTCACATCTGAAGACGCATGTCCAGAAGACCATTCATGACAGCAGATGTAATTCAGCAAGCAAGCCAAGCATATCAACTTGTTGTTCAACTCAAAACAGCCCAGTTTTATTTTTCAGAATGAATGCCCGAAATGATCCATAAGGTCATTTAGGGCCATAATGACCTTGTTTAAGGTCATTATGGCTCTGACACCGATGCTGTTGCTGCTGTTTCTAACTCATTCTGCTGCTTGTGGGCTCAATGTTGGCGCACAAGACGTAACCGACAGAATCCGGTTAAAGGATTTTCAAAATAAAAGATCCTCCAAACTCAACACATAAAACGGAAGTATTTAATTATTTCTTGCGCGGCCCGGTACCAATTGGTCCACGGACCGGTACCGGTCCGCGGTCCGGGAGTTGGGGACCACTGTGCTACAGCATGTATAACAAGTCCGTTGAGCAGAAGTCTTTTGGCCCTTGCTGACATACATCTCACAAGATAAAGTCTTTGATTTGACCATGATAACCAATTCAGTCACCATTAGCCATTGACTAAGATAGTGACAACCCCACAATCTATTTAAGGGACCTATTTTAGGGCCATTACTTTTTTTCCTCTTTACATAAATGATCTTCTGTCAGTATGTAAATATACCAACACTGAAATGCTTGCAGATAATAGGCCTACCCATGGTAACAACACAATTTACTGAATAGCTACCATAAACTATGGCTTCAGTCTCAGGATAGGTAAATCAATGCTGCTTAAAACCCAATGCAACCCAAAAAGGTCCTATGTTTCTTCTCTAGATCAAACAGACACTGTAGTAGAACATAATCTCTATGAGTAAGAAGAAAGGATATGCAATATAACAGAATATAAATGCCTTGGGATCTTAATAGATTCTGAAATAACTTCTAAATCAGAGTTGTAAAGTTTATCTAAAGGATACAAATTCAACATTTAAAATGTTTTATGTACAGAAATAAAATGTACATGGTCATGTCAAATATCAGCTACTGTTTAACAACTTAGCCACAAACCAACACAACCATAAAGTTCTGTATGAACAAAGCACCAAATATTGGAAGAAGTCAGAACGTATGACGTTGTTACTGCCAGACAACCTAATAGCTTATTCTATTAGGTTGGGAGGATAACAAATATTCAAATGTATGTTAGTTGTATAAAAGTATCTATAGTCTGTCATCTCCTTTATATAGTTATTATAACTAATTCATATCAATCAACAAAAGATAAAGTAAGACGGAACTTCTAACTTGAGTATTTTTAGTCTGCATTCATTTTCAGTTGCATTAGCACAAGTGGAACCCTATACCAGTAAACATCAGCAAACTGGCCTTAACTTGTTCAAAATACATCAACAGTAACATTATAAATTTGCGTTTTCCTGCCCTTGCTGTCTTCTGCCACTGCATCTGTTTAGATATTTGAATATTTTCACTACCTGTCAGTACTTTTAGCATTTTTGCCCTCTGGTAGTATGCTATTCAATATCTGATTTTTGAACCCATCTAGTCTCTTGTGAAACAAAAAAAAAAAAAAAACTGGTGTGAATGTTCAACCTTATGTTCAATTTACATTGAACATAAGGTTCAATGTAACCTTATGTCTTGCAGAAATCTGAATTATCCCTTTAGAAACAGACCATTGTATCGTCTGTGAAGTATTTCTCAAAAGTGACCTGGGAGTTCTCTATTTAGACATATGTAACCTCAATAAAGACATAATAAAGACATTTATTGACATAAATGTCAATAAAGACATTCTATGACATTTACCTGGTAAAATTCACCTGCATGTTATTCAGATTATCTTTTTTTAGCCGTATAATTACAGTTTCTGACTCAGCACTTTAATGAAGAACTCCACTCCTTATAAGGAATCTGGACTTCGGTTAGCTTTGGTCCAAAATAAATAAAAGAAATTGGACTAGTTTGTTCTACAAGGATTACAGACTTTTAAAAATACAGCTTGTGATTTGTTTGTTTGAAATAAACAAAAGTCAAAACCTTTTGGGGTTACATGGTCTCAAAGCTCAAAAAAGCATATTTTGATACTGAATGAACCATTCAGTATCAAAATATCAACCAATACATTTGTTGAGATTTAACAATTTTAGAAGTTTAGAAGTCAAAAATGATTAAATCTAGTTTAGATTCCTTAAAAAAAGCAAAAGTTTTACTTAAGTGCATAGTCAAAAGTTGATTATGTAACCCTGCTTTAAGCATCTTTTCACATGTTTGCTTAGTTCAAATAACTCAGCACAAAGTGCCAGATGATGGCACAGATAATAGATTAAATACATAAATAAATATATGTTTTTAATCATGTTTGTGTAAACAAGACAATGAATAAGTAGCTAAAGTCTACAAATAATGAGTCACAAAAAGCATAAGAATGGGGGTGCCGTGGTGCCGTGGTGGCGTAGCGGTTAGCGCGACCCGTATTTGGAGGCCTTCAGTCCTCGACACGGCCGTCGCGGGTTCGACTCCCGGACCCGACGACATTTGCTGCATGTCTTCCCCCATTTCCTGTCAGCCCACTGTCATATAAGGGACACTAGAGCCCACAAAAATACCCCCTGGAGGGGTAAAAAAAAAAAGCAGAAGAATTTCTTGGTCCTCATCTTAAAAATGCATAACACTACAAGTATGTGCAGGTTTGTAGGAGGGTAGTGAATGATGTAGACATTTACCAATATATGTGTGCAGATTAATACAAACCTACTTGCCTTGACTCAGGTTCACTGACTTTTTCCATGTCGGTGAGTGAAATATGAGATGTGGTCTCTGTGGAGTGTCTTATTTAGGGAAACACAAGGTCATTGATTACATTTTGAAATTTCATCACCATTCAGGTTATCTGAACAGGTAAAGTGTTACACTTCAGTTACATTTATTCTGCATTAACTATTACAGCTATTGCTGAACTGCAAAAAATAGGAAAAAATGAAACTGAATTTCTTAATGTGGCTTATTTTCCCAGTGAATAGACAAATTAAAGGATTATTTATGCAATATTTTAGTATCAGACTGGATTACTGCAGTAAAAGATACATTTAAATAAAGTTTTTGTTACATATACGAGGTGACAGTGAAAATAGAGAGTGTTGTTCTTAGTCTCAGACTAGGCTAGTGGGTTAAAAATAAAATTTGTTTAGCGTTGCACATGATCTATATTTCTGTTTGTCTGTACTATCCACACAGTCTGAGACTATGGTCCTCAAACTGTGGTACAAGTTCTTCTACTGGTACTTTGGCAATCTTTATTGGTGCTCAGTAGAAAATTTGGCAAAATTATTAACGGAGTAAATTTGAAAGAATTAACTCTAATAAGCGCACTGGCTTGTATTGAAACTACTCAACTAAAAAAATGCTGGGAGGAAAACTCCCTGCAGAAATTGGAGCTGCCACAATTATCCAGATTCAAATGCTGATGGCTCCATTTGCTGTGTTCAAATTAACTCTGAAATTAAAATTTGAATTAGGGAGTGTCTAAGGGAGCAACTCAAACTAAACACAATGTCCATCCATCCATCCATTTTATCACATTGGGGTTAGGAGGGGTTTTGGTGCCCATCTCCAGCGGGTGAGAGGCGGAGTTCACCCTGGACAGGTCGCCAGTCCATCGCAGTTAAACACAATATATTTTTCTTAATTTTTTACTTTGAAATACTTTTTTCCTAAAGGCATACGTGTGGAACAGCATGTAAAAGATGTAATATTTTTACTGAGCATGGCAAAATGTTATTCATATGGCAGCCATATTGAATTTCAAAACCCTTTAACACATGGAACTCCAACTCCGGGGAACTTTTATGTTAATGTTCTAATACTGTAAGAAAGGAAATATAAAACTTACCCAAATAGTCTGGGTCAGAAAATACATATTTGGCGTACCTCAAACGGTACCTACACATTGCATTAACTGCTGCCACTGATTCTGGAGCCGCCACATTGAATGCAAGAAAACTACTATTTACAATTTGTTTTGTAAATGTTTATTTGTTATGGCTAAAAAGAGTTATCAGAGTGCTTCAAATGTACCATCTACACATTTGAAGCAGAAAATTTGAATCTGTGACTGTGGTTGCTTGATTTGGGAAGTCCAGGAGGGGTGCTGTTTGAACCATTAGACTTAAAAGGGGGGTAGATGGTTGCTAGATGTAACTTTAATGTAAAATAGTCATCAAAAGGGTGTTGTAGCACTGTGGTTGGTCTTTGCATAAACTTGTTCTGCAGTATTTAGTGCCAACTATTTACTGGTGCCAAAACGTCTTGACTCCGTAACGGTTTATTAGGGTGTGATGGTAACACCATTATCGGTTTTGACGTTACATATTCCTTATATTTACCGTATTTTTGTTTGTTGTTAGTTTATTGAAAGAAAATGGTCTGTAATGACATGAAGCAAAAGAGTGTCTGAGGGGAGAGGATGTGCTTCACCTTTATCACAGGACTGCTGCCTCTCCATAATGGCTACGTTTATGTTAGGTAATGCTGCTTCTGTCTCTATTTACAGACACATAGCAACTTCCTTATCTGGTCTCTTCAAGAAGCTGCCAGCAGAGGTAAAATGATTACTGAAAAACTGCAACTGTTAGTCAAGCAAACGTAAAGTTGCATAATTAGGATTGTGCAATTACACTTGTAATGTTGTAATCACAAGTGTAATGTTACACCATTAGAAGTCAAAATACTATTTTTAGAAAATTATTTGACTAAAAGTACAAAGTATATATTCTACAAACTACTCAGTTAATGTGTTAAGGCAATGTGTTTAACATGTGTGACCTATTGGGCAGATTGTGTATTTTTCCTAAGCAAAATTTGCACTTGTGTCCCAGAAAGTTGAGGGGACAGAAAAGGAATGGGTTTGTCTTTACAACCCCATTAGGGAAAAGCAAGAAATCTTCCATGACATCCAGATATGCTGTTAAATGACTGATGAACAAGATATTCGTATGTCTTCTGTCCTTTTTTGTCCTCTCCTTTAAAATTTCCTCGCCTCTTTCACACTAAACTCAGCTTCAGTTTACCAAGAAAACTGAATTAAAACATAGAGGTGTTTTTAAAATAACCCCTGCTTTTTGTTTTCTACACCCTTAACATAACGGACGAACAGGAGGACCACACGGGCCACACCATGAAGTTGCTTTAGATTCATAAACTTGCGACCGAGGTGGATGTATGCAGAATTATCGGTTGTGACTGATGGAAAATGAGTCCTGTGTGGAATCCAAACCAAAACATAATGCACCAACAACTTAGATTTTTGATTGCCAATGATTGTGCAACCCTGCCGGGAAGCAGAGTGAAGAAGCTATTCAAGATATATATATCTTCACAACTATATTGGTAACTAAAATGTGGCACAGTTCAAGCTGCTTGAAATTGAGGATGTATGACCAGTCCGCTGTTTGGTTGTTGAACATGAGGCTCATTAAATAAAGGTTCATCTGAACTGTTATTGTCTGAAACGCATTTCTGTGGAACTTTTCCAGAGGTCAGTGTTAGTTAATTATCTTTATTAATCATTGGGTATACTCAAATAATTTTTTAAGGTAATTAGCGTTGAAATGTATCCAGAAATGTTTTTGTAGATTTAACCTAATTTATTTTGCTGTTTCAGAGCTGCTGACCTTAGATACTCTAGGCTACATGTACCCAACTGAACTGAGTGCAGATTGTTACCTCAGTTTTTGATGTAAATTCTATAGGTTGCTTTTCACATTGAACCCACAACTTGAGAATTTAAATTTTGTCTCCCACTCAACTATAAAATGACAACATGAACTGTTGTAAGCCTATTGATGTTTTTTTTTTTTAATCTATCAAGGTACTTAGACAACTTAGTTTTAACAGCAAGTGTAACTATAAAAAGTTTCATGAAGAAAATTGTCAATTACAATTTTTTTTTTTAAAAAAAAGACGTAATTAAATATCCCACTGTGAAATGACATTGTGCTAAGTATATTACTTTCCGCAAAATTAGGAGCCTTATATAAAACAGAAAAACAACTCCGTAAATTGGTCTCTACATTACCAGTTTAAGTAGATAAAATCCGTGTAAGCGGTTAGTTAAATAAATCGGAGTTGTGGAGGGTAACTCGATGCCTCTGCGTGTGTCCTCTGGATCCCGTCAGACTACTCTGATCGGAGGGAGGAGAGAGAGGAAGGCGCACACCGACCGCAGCAGCAGCAGCATGAGCAGATAGGCAAGCGGTCCAGACCACCTTCTGCGCCGCCGCGCTTCTGTGCCTCTGTCCGCTCCTGGGCTCCGGAGTTTTATACTTTTTATAAAGCCGAGGAAAACCCCGATTCGGCTTCAGCAACAGCGAGCCGGTTGTGTCTACTCTGCGGTTCAGCGCGCTGATCAGGTCAGTCACCTTCGGCTCGGTTCAGAGTATGCTGGGCTGTGAGTGCTGTGGCTGCACACTAGGTGATAAAACGCAAAAACCATCTGAAAAAGTCAGCCGTATTCATAATGTTTGCGTCATAGTTTTATAGAGTATTATGCCCTGAGGTTTAATGTTAGATACAATTATTTTCTCGTGTTAAAATAGTCATTATTTTAGATTACTCTAGAGGAATAAAAATGTTAGGAACAATTTAACTCTGAATCCCTTTTTGTTGTACGCTTCTGTTTAATAAACCACTTATTCTGACATTAATTAGACTGACCTGATGCATTTAAGAGTGAAGGGTGGACACTTTTTGCAGCGCAACAAGCCTCGTAGCGGCGTGCAAATTGGGGGTGGTGATAGTAAAGAGGTGCGGCTAAAGCACTGACAACTGGCACATACGCAGGTGTCGGTCCAGAGTGTATCTATCTCTTGGCCACAGTGCGAGTTTGAGTTTGACATGCAAACTCCAGGCAGAGATTTTAACCAACTAAGTGGTCACAACTTCGCTTCAGGTGAGTGCAGTTAATATTTGGTTATTCTTGCTTCCTGTCTGAACTCTGCAGAGCTTAGCATTTATATATATATATATATATATATATGTATATATATATATATATATATATATATATACATATGTAATTTTTTTTTTAAATCAGGACATATGGAAGTAAAAGAGACTTATGCTATATGTCTCACATCCTTATCATTTGTTTTTATCCACTGTGTCATATGAGGAATTTGTAAAGCACGATGAACATTCAGGGACTTCTGCTATCTGAGCAACTGCAAATATGACAGCTGTGACTCAGCAATAAGGCTCAGAGTGAGCCACGGGTGTTTTTCTTTTTTCTCTCTCTGTTTTTGTCCTGGGGGATTAGTCCTCACCAGATGTTAACTGTTAAATGCACACCTCTTATCTCATAGTACTACGTTCAATTTTTTCCCAGCTGAAACCAATTTCCACTCAGCTAAAGGCCTGATTTATTTTTTGATTTATTTTGATATATTTTATTTCTGAGAGCCTTATTAAATTGTACGACGTAAAGAAATCACAAGATCACCCCTAGCAATATCTCTATATCTATATTAATTATTCATTATCTAGATTTCTTAATCAGTTAAAAAAAAGTTGATATAAGTATTTGCTGTTGGGTGCAGAGGCTGAATATTGTGATATTTTTTGTATTG
Organism: Xiphophorus couchianus; assembly: GCF_001444195.1. NCBI lineage: Eukaryota > Metazoa > Chordata > Actinopteri > Cyprinodontiformes > Poeciliidae > Xiphophorus > Xiphophorus couchianus. Next base: position 12,065,847 of record NC_040247.1, read on the forward strand.
ATGCATTTCATGAATATGAAGAAATTAAACATAAAATATTTCAGTGATTGATTGCCTGATCACAGAAGAGATTATTATTACCTTGATAAAATTAGCCAATTTCAATGTCTGGCCAATTGATTGGTGCATCTTACATTATAACTATTGAATATTTATCCCATTTGATAAGACGTCCCAAACAACTTTTCCCTTCTTTCCAATTGTTATTAATATCTAGTAAAAAATTACAATTAGAGACTAATAAATATAATATATCTGTTGTTCAGTATAACAAATACTGTGACAATGATAATATTTAAATTATTATTACAATTTCCATGTAAACCAAAATAAAATAAAGCATAATTTCTAAATTTGGAGCAAAATATCCCTGTTTAATAAGTAAACGTAATGGTGTAATAGAAATGTGATCAATCTACTTTATCCTCTGTATTTGTAGAATTAAAGACTAATTCTTGTGTATTTCCTGTGAACTTGTATTGCCTTTTTATCGATTTCCAGCAAGCAAGCGCAATGTTTAATAATTGCCATTTTTCACACCGCAATATGTAAATAAAGATATATTTACTATAAATCTATCACAGTGTCCAGTGCACCATGAATAGTAGCAATCAGATGTATAAATAGCTGCTAAATGTATAAGGTAGACATTGTTATATTTTGATACTCTGAAAATCAAGTACACATTTATAGTCAAATCAGGCTTTCACAGATAGAATCAAAGTAATGAAATGACGCTGTCCTAACAGAAGTTCATCAGAGGTTAAAATGTCATTACTAATGTAATAGGTTGAGAAGAGAAAACCCATGATAAACCTGTGGTTGAAGAATTGGAGAAGTTCCACTTCCTTGCTTCCGTAGAACATTTCATTAAATTGACATTTTGCTTAGCTTTCATATAGGTTTGGTAACAAATTGTTTTGCAAGCATTTTTTTTAAAGAAATATCAGAAGTTTTTGTGTGCAAAGTCTGGAGGTGCAGCGACAATCCAGATGTGTCAGAAATCTCACACAGCTTTAATCAGCTCCTCCAAGAACTTTATCTCAGGCTAGCTTCTCTCATAATCTTTGCATGAGCGCCTTGAAGTCTGACTACAGGTTGGACGCAGGTGCTGAAGCAACACCACGGCCTCATTTATTCACTTATCAAGTTATACCATTCTTTAAGCTGGGAGGTGTGTACATGTGGGCGTTAGAGGCCGCGTATGTGAATGACAAAGAGAGATTTGGACTTTGTTCTGTTGTCATAAATAAAGGAGTGCCTTAAGACGGAGTATATTGTTTTTGTTGTCTGCCTCACGTGCTTAAAGCCAATTTTTCATCTTTATGGGTAACAAATTGTCAGACAGATTAAATCTCTGTCGAGGTAGGTGAGGTCACATTGGCATTCTGTGTTGGTGGGAAAATATATTCTTTTTGTGACTCATAGGAAGTGGCATAAATCTTGCATTTTATAAGAGGTGAAAATAAGTACAGTCTAAGGCAGTCTAAACATCGACTTCTGCAAAAACATCCAGATAAAAACCAACAGCACGCTCCAAATCAGCCCACAGATAATTAACCACTTCTGCCTTCCACACTATCAACAAATTAATTATATTAATCGCAATCTTTTTAATAATAATGATAAAAAAACAAGTTCAATTACATTTTATGAGATAACAGTGATGCTTTAAACAGTTTAGCCTTAAGGTCATCATTGTTTTTTTTTTGTTTTAAATAAGTGTAATTATTAACTTCAAGGCCAATTGTTTCAACATCTACTGTATACACACGGAAACATTTTGGCCACAAAATGAGATTTCTATTGACATCAAACAATGCTTTGGAAACCAAAAGGTTGTTTGTAAACAGAAAATTCAAGCTGTACTAGTTAATATTTTATTCCTTCATATCACCCATTAGCCTCCTCTCTCATGTCTAATCAAGATTTGTCGCGGATCTATGTAGTAATTATATTAATTTTATAAAAGTCGTCATTTTTAAATGGTCGTCTTATTTTGCATTATTTTAACTGGGATATGTACAAGCTGAACCAATGACCAGCTTGGTCTATGCAAATGTGTTTTTGATACTTTGACTCAGGAGCTGTGTAGGCTGCTTGTGTTTGAAGGGTTTTGTTTTCTCTTAATAAAGCACAAACAGAGTCTACTACATCTCTCCACTCGGTGCTTTGATCACAACATCTGCCATCTGAGACGTGACTCATGTTCAGGAGAGCTTCAAAGCAAATGATCAGTTTGCACCTTTTCGCACCTTGCATTGAAAGCAATTTACATTTTTACCAGCTACCACTTCAGTTATCGCTTTCTTTTTACTGTCGAATCTGTATCATAACTGTGATGTGTGAACTTCGAGCAACACGCATTAACTGGTTGGCTCGTCTTATGAATTCTCTAACCATCAGACTTCTTTGACTCGTGAATGTTAAAGTTAGATCGGAATAAGACTTTTAGTTGGACTGTATTTTGATCTCCCTGTAGCTTCTTTGTTTATAAGAATAATCATACAATGTTTACTAGTTTATGAAGCTGTCGGACAGATTTTATGCTCCCAGTCATCTTTGTCATGGTAAATGCATTATAGTAAATGTTTTGTTTTTTTTATGTTATCTTGCTCTGTTTATTATCTCCAAAAAAGTTAGTTGTTTAAACTTCTTTGGTGCTGCAGGATCCTCTAAATGCAACAGTTTGTTTTTCCTGTCAAGCTGCTGTGGTAATGTCACTGTGGTCTCTGACCTTGGTAATTACTGTGCGAGAACAATGATGTCAGAATGAAAGACACAATAGTATAGTTTATGCTAAAAAAGCCTAGATGAGTATTACCAGGAATTGTGATTTACAGTCCCTGAGTCAGGAAATTGCATAAGTGAGCTTAAAGACAGGAGCGCCTCTAGAAAAGTTTCACACAAGTGGCCATATATGGGTCAATAATAATTTAGAGGTGGCACAGCAAAACGAAGAATTATTAGATTTTAATTTTAGGTTTATAGATAAGCAAATGGGGGATGGATTTAAAGGTTGGATTGGTTGAATGTACAAAAATAACATTGGTATAAATTAATAAACAAATATAAATACATATATTAGCTCAAAAAGAAGTATGTAATTTTCTGTTTTTAAATCCACATGCTGAAACCAAAATTCATATAAGCCCTAGTCAACACTAATAGATATTTTTCAGAATATTAGCACCATCCATCACACCACTATACCTGAGTTTGGGTGAGAAAAAAGTTACATTTATTAAAAAAAATTAAATAAAATACAGACAGACAAGGCTGAAATAAATTTTTTTTTTAAAAACGTTGTGGTGTTTATTTACAGACTCAATATCTAGATGTTTAAAAAAATACAACATTGAGGCTCACTTTGCATCATAGCAATGGTGAAGCAGCTTGCAGGAACTATTTTACATCAAGCTTTTTTCATCCTGACTTTACTTCCAATAAGCGTTAAAGGTGAGCTGGAAAATGAAAAGAAAACAAACAAACAAACAAAAAAAGGTAAATCAGTTTTTAAAAAATCTTTAGTCCAAGACATTTTAGTCATATTCATTATTTTTTGGATATTAAATGTAGTTAATATTGATTTTGAACATCATCCAATTAACTCCTTCCTTTATTGATGCCATTTTTTAAAAAGAAAAATTTGCATAAATTTGCTATGTTTTATGTAGCAATGACTCGTCTATTACGCCTACGGATAGGCGTGATAGACGGTGAATTATTGCTATTAAGAAATACTAAAGCTGAATACAAAGACTCTGACATTTCAACCGCCCACCTTAGAAATCCCACCTCAACGGAAAACTGGTCGGACCTGTCAGCGTATTGAAAAGTTTCCGCATTAGTTGGTATTAAGACATTAGCAATAAATCCTTTGGTTTTGTGAGAGTTTGGATGATGTCCTTGTTCATTTCATGTAATTTTCATCCATATTGAGATCACAATTACTTATTAATGAGACATTGTAGCAGAAAATGTAATAAAATGTGAGCATTTGCACTGTTTTATCTTGTACAAATTTTTTATTATATAATAAAGTTGTATTTATATCTATATGAAACAGAAATATATAATAATAAATTATTGTAATCTAAAGCCAGCCACACCACCTGCAGTATGTTAAGTTTGTATAATTTGTTCAATATTAATTAGTGATTATTTTTCACTCAGGCAGACAGCTGGTAGCACACTGAAGACCAAACGTTTTGTAATGCCTGGTTCACATGCAAAGATTTAAAAATCGTCGGCTAATTTTCAAAACCTTAGAGACCACACACAGGAGGATAAAAAAATCTTTTGTACAGCAGGTTTGGTCGTACAGTGTGTGGTGTCGAGCCACACGACAGGAGAAACACACCAAACACACACACACACACACGCCCACACTGACTTCACTCACCAGCATTCAGATTTCAGAAGGGAAATTTTGCAAAACCTCTCATGAACAAACGTAAGTTTAGAGTAAATAGACATCCCTGACTGGGAAGACGCAATGGTTGTGGTATACATTTAACAGAGAATAAAGCAAAGCAAAGACGTCCCCGATGTTCACTGGTGTTTCTGGTGCGCCATGGCAGTTGTTTTGTGTTTGTGTATTTTGGATTCCCCTCTGTGTTTCTGTCACTTTGCTCTCTGATTGGCGACACGTCACATTCAACGAGTTTGAGAACGCCACCAAAATTCACAATTTATTCTTCTCGCAACATCGCTAGTCCGTCAGTGATTCAAGGAGCTTTTGACGTACTCATGTTACATCCTCATAAGTTAATTGTCACGTGTTAATTTTTTTTTTTAAATGAAACGTAGCAAGCACTCCACCGTAGATCGGGTTTTATTTGGGCCGAGTCTACAAAGGGTTGCATTTTGTTGCAACAGAAGGCAGTGCGGGTTGATTTAAATGTCCTGATGTTATATTAGCAAGTCCAGTCTTTTTGCCAATGCACTTTAACACAGATATTGGTCAACCAATAGGAATATCTATTCAACTTTGTCCTAATTTCCCTCTTAGAATTATGTGGGAGTAAACCACAGCTTCTTAGGTCACTTTCCTGGTCTCTTTTGGGAACTCACTAGTGACTCATACTTATTGCTTACTGGGTTTGTTGTTGGTTCGCTGGATGTGGCATCACCTGAGGCAACGGTAGTTCAAGTCTTGCTGGAAATGATGTAAGATGTCAGTAATCCACCCCCTCAAATCAAAGTTGGATAATAAATGTCAAATGTCAAACGATCATGGCATCAAAACAGGAACATGGTTTTCCAAATGACCGCGCTGTATCTGGAAAACGTGCTGTCTTTTTATAGCTCGTTACACATGTTGTCATCACCAACTAGTTGGGTGGGGTGCAACATCACTTAACTTAAATTTAACAATTACCAAATATTTTTAAGTTGTTTACTATAGTAAAAAAAAAACCCAAAAAACAAGAAAGTGTGATGTTATATAATGTATTTAACAATGTATTAAAGTATATTTTGGTTTCAGGTTCTAAGGTGTAAAAAATGCTTTTAAAAGGCTGGTTGCAAAACAAAACGTATGGCTTTACTCTTCACTCCATTTATTTAAACACTATCTGATAAATTTTTGTCACTTTAAAAACCAAACATTTTAAAAACATCTTGACACTGATAGCTGGCTAAACTGCAGAGTCACACTGATGTTAGCTTGTTAGGCTCCTGATGTTATTAAACAAATTCAGAGAACCACAGAATAGGACCGTTGGGCCTCTGGGCTTCAGGGATTTTGCCAGACACTGTTGATTGGAAAGCTGGCACAACTTTCAACACACCCACCTGTGTATTGTTACACTTTGCATAAATGTGTCTGCGGATCAATATCAAAATAACTTAAATATTGCTCTTCTCCAATACTTAAGACTATTTTGATCCATTTTACTCTTTTGAAATACTGGTGTAATAGTGCTGTGACATCTGAGCTGCACATTGTTTTCATTGCTGATTGTAGTTTTCAGAAACGATCATCGAGGCTGTTCTTTTTCTGTCACTTTTCTTGCTTGAGTTTGTCTAGAAAGTTAACAGATTAAAAGCTATTCGTCTTTCCAAAAACATTCACAAATGTGGTTATATTGGCGCTAGTGTGCACATAAATGTGATATACTATTTATTCTATACTATGGTGATTGATAGTATGAAATATTTTTCTTGAATTATCTGCAGATTGTCTCAAACAGTAGAAAACAATATTTAGATCAATTACATTGCGATATTGTATTTATAAAGCATTGTGTTTTTAAACCAAACACCGTTAACCTTGCAACTCTTATTTCTTCCTTCAGCAAGGGCAGAAAGACTTTGTGTTGATTACCGAAAAGGTCAGCAAACAGTTAAAAGTTAGGATAATTCCTAAATCTTTCCCTGAAGTAAATAGACAATTCCAAAATCCGTTTCCTGTATGCACACCTTTCCTGGCACTTGATTTCATAGTATGTTCAGTAAATGAGAAAGACGTCATGTGTTTTTTTGTTATTGTCCTGTTAAACAGCAGCAGAAGGCAGCACACTCCCGTCTTTTCCTCTTTGCTTCAAGTAACAGGGCATGACCCTTCCCCTGTTGTACCTCTCTCCTTTCCTACCGTTTTGCCCTCCTCTATATGTGTCAAAACACACATTTATCTAGCTAGGATAGCAGCGTAGTTACTGCTAAGGACAGCTGTATACACAGGAAAACGTCTTTATTCTCTGTTATCCTGTTTCACTTTTGCTTCATCCTTTTTATTTTTTTGACATGTGCCCTGTTAACTGTGCAACACCTCTCAAACGTGAACGTTAGTGTGTCTGTGACTGTGTTTGCAGACGTGTGTGTGTGTGTGTGTGTATGTGTGTGTGTGTGTGTGTGTGTGTGTGTGTGGGTGTGTGTGTGTGTGGGTGTGTGTGTGTGTGTGTGTTTGTGAGGCCTTGAAGCAAGCACCACTCCTTCCCCTTATGCAGTGAGGAAGCTCTACAGTCTCAAGGGACTCATCAACCATTAACTCATAACTATTTGAGGGAATTAGGTGAAGGTTCGTGTCCTCAGATAGTTGTGGAAATTGACATTCCCAGAAAGTAGCCAGTGATGCAGAGGTTAGCACTAAAGACATCTCTGCTACAGCAGTGCCAGCTCTCTCTGATTCCATGAGGCAAACATCAAGGAGTTTTGGAAAAATAAAAAAGAGCTTTTCATCTCATGTGTTTACAAAACATCACATCTGCATAAACATCAACACCAAAAGCATTTGCAGCAACTGGAAATGTTTTGTATTCTGAAGTCATACGGAGGAGAAAGCAGCGGTCCACCTCTAAACCGTTCGAGGTGGGCTTTTCATCTGGGCAACCACGGAAACTAAAAAAAAAAACTATCTTCTGTCCCTGCAAAAACAATGATGCTGTATTTTGAAACAGTACTGCAAATAAAAAGACATAAATGTGTTTTTTTCCCTTCTGCAGATTTCCTCTTCTTTTGCTGCCATAGTCAAATATTAATATTTAAAATTATCAAACACATTTTACTATCAGATAAGATAAAGATTTCATGTCAGATGATTATGATTTTTAGTAAGCCACAAAATAAATCCAAGCTAACTTGAAAAAGTAACCACCCTGTAAATCCAATACTTTGTTTAATAAATGAGTATTTCACCTTGCTGTTAAGGAATTTATTTTGCTGAATTGTTTGAATTCATCCATAGTATTGGGTTTCGTGGCATTATTGGCATCTTTATGGCCAGGCCATTGCATAAAGATTGGATTTAAGTTCACACTTTGACTAGACCACTCTAAAACCATATATATATTTTTATTTTTAGAGGTGGGGTACTGCATTTTACAGTCCCCCACCTGTAGTTTGTATCATTCTAATGCTGCAATACCCATGCTTAAAGTCACAAACTAATGGCTAGATCTTGTTCAGGGATTTTCAAATAGAGCGGAGAGTTCTGTAAATTTCATCAAGTTGTCTGATCCTAAAGCGATAAAGTGAGCCCAGATCTTCTTTCTACCCCTGCAGTGAATGAGTGACGCTTTTGTCTTAAGTGGTGTGTTAGTTTTACATCAGACATGCGCCTTTTAGTTATTCTTGGTCAATAGACCTTTAAACTCAAACCATGGATGCTGAGTTTTGCCTTGTCAAATTTTTTTATAGTTGAATCATGAACACTGACCTTAATTGAGGCACGTTAGGTCTGCTGAGTTTTAGATGCTGTTTTGGGTTCTTGTGTGATCTGCTAATGGGTCGTCAATGAGTCTTCTGACTAATTTTGGTAGACCAGGTTTTTCTGGGAAGGTTCTCCACTGTTCCACATTTTCCCCATTTGTTGGTAAAGTACTAAACCCTTAAAAACAATCTTTATAACCACTTCCAGATAAAAGATTTTGTGTCCTCATTTATACTCGCAAAAAAGATTTTGTGGTCGCACATTTTTAACATATATATGTTTTAGAAAAACCTATCTTCAAACTTTTATGGCAAATTTAGCTTTTTGTGTAACTCACATTAGCAGTGAATAAAACATATTCCTGAGAATTATGCACTCTGTGGTTTTTTTGTACATTGTCAGATCAGGCACAATACGTTTGCTCAGTGGTTAAGATCCTAAAAGCGTCCTTACAATTTTTTTATATATAAATATCTTGTTTGATCACTCTCTGAATATGTTCTATTCACTGTCAGTCACATGGTACTGTCATATATGTTAAAGTTTCAAGGTTGTCAACTCTGTGCCCCGACTTTGCATGATACTATTTAGATCAGGGGTCCAAGAAGGACATGTTCAAAGGTTCAAATATGACTTCTAGATAAGATTAGATGTCAAGAACTACAGGTAATAAGAAACCATATTTTATTGAATTCCCTTACAAATTTGAAGCAAACAAATATATTTTTCTCTTTTTGCTGTATAAGTAAGCATAAACTTGAATCTTAAATTTCATTTCATTAGTAACTGATTGTTGTTAAAGGAAATTCACAGATTACTGTAAATACTCTTTAAATGTCCTACTCACAGAAATAATAGTTCCCTAAAGAGAAGGAGTGGACGTTGTCCAGAGTGACTTTCCATTCGGTCCAGATCCGGACTTTGTGACTTTGAGATTCACAGGTTTTGAGGTTCTGTAATGTAAGGTATTATTATGACACACAACAGCTTCCACCGTATCACAGACTGTGTGCATGTTTCTTTTCATGTACTCTTGCAGTTTCATGTTAATTTGCTCTCGCGTGGCTGTTGGTTAAGCAAAGAGCATATTTGCATGTAGGTCAGCCAGTCTTACCCCGACTTTTAATGTTTTAGGGTTACTTAGCTAAAAAATGATCTGAGGGGAAAAACAGATCACCTTATGTGTCATTATTGCACAAAAATAACTGAAATATATAAATTAAAAACAGTAAATAGGGCAACATGTTGACCATCCATTAATGAGTGTGATGATTACCTGTGTAGAATTTAAAGATTTGGCAGATTACAAACATTAGGTTGGGGGACTAGAGATGAAAACTGGCCTTCATGACTAATTCTGGCAGATTATGTTATGTTCATTGTCTCTTCTAAAAATAAATAAATAACAATTAATGGATAGCTGGCAGCCTCGAGTTAGAATCTCTCAGAGTTGTCATCTTCGATTGTTTGTCCAAGCAAAATGTGTGCAAAATTTAATTACAGCATTTCAGATGTCAGGCAGTTATGAGATGTAATTTGTCTGTTTTTGTAATGTGATCTACAGCTATTTGCTTTTGTCTGCTTGAAAGATCAACAGCTTTTTGACTATGAACACGGATGAAAACCAAAACATGTTAAAAGATGAATTCTGAGTCATTAGGATTAAGTCTGACACATCTCAATTTCATACATTGCACTTGAAATGTAAAGGTTCGCTTACAAAGACAAACACTGTCTACGGGCAGATTGGAAAAACAACTATCTTGTTTAGTCTGATCAGTCATCTTTGGTTGTTGCTCCCCTCACCTGAGACTTTCTTTTTTTTTTTTCAAGTTCAGTTTCAACTTGCACATGTGGTTTATTCTGCTACTGTACAGTACATGTTTTCAAATGGTAGAAAACAGTGGCAGATTCACCAGGATGTGAGCAGTCACATTGTGTGAGTTTTTATAGCTGAGGGCTTTTATAGTTAAATGACAAAATGAGAAGTCATCTCGTAGTAGCAACTACATTTGCAAGTGAAAATACAACATTTCAGTTTCCGGATTTCATCGCAGTTTTTATCTAAGCACCAACACATATTTATTTTAGCAGCTTTAATCTTGTCTTCATGTTATGGTATACTGTAGGTATGGTTTGCATTCTCTTCAGTTGCACTGCATTGCTGTGAGACCTGGTTATTGGTTCATTTGCCTGATCTGGTAATTGAAAGTCAAAAACATCTGTTATGTGAGACCACTTAAAATATCTATCAAGGCTTTACCCTTTTTTCTTTTTTCTTTTACAAAGTATCATTTTCAGTCGATATTTCATCATTCCAGAAAAGTTAGAGGCTTGAATGTCATATTTGATTGACCCTTTATGACCTTAGTTTCAAAACTCCGCATGGATATTTTTGCTTATTTTAATTGTATGCACTTCTTTAAATGCCCTGTGAATAAATATATTTGGCCATTTATCCATAACAACTGGAAATGTAAATATCTAGCAAGTTATTTTCGCAATTTATCCTCTATTAAAAGAGTGCCCCTGCTACGGCGGAGGTGAAATTACCACAATAACCCAATACTGGCTAGAAAGAGCAACGGCTCCCCTTTCAGAAACCGTTGGGACTTTTTAGATCTCACAAAGTGTGGTGGAATTACGGTACTGCAAATTTGGCTGGATCTCTGGCGCTCTGTTCGGTCTGGAAGGGTTAATGTTTTAGCAAAAAGACAATTTTCTCTACATAATCCTTTTTGTATGAAAATCTGTGCTTTCTAACTTTTTGCACACTGTTTCATCAAGTAAATTTAATCCAAATTCAGAGAAAAAAAAAGTTTGATATTACAATGAACAGTAGAAAGAAACACCTGCCTGTTGCAAAAGAAAAATAGATGACTAAATGACAATGTGCAAAGTAACACAATGCAAAACTGATAAACTGAACTGAGAAGTAGTGGAGTTTTATTGCTGAATGGCATTTGAGCTCAAATTCAAGTATTAAAACAATAAATCACTGTGATTAGTTTAACTCCACAGACTTTTTCATTACATTAGCCTTCCTGCAGTCACAGGAAGGGTTCAGTGAAGAAAGGCGTGAACTTTTTACCCTGCACACAGTGCTGGCAGGATCGCACTGATTGAGGTTTGTTTTTATTCTTTGTAATGTCGGGAACTAACGGACTGATGGGACACCCTCATCACTTCCTTGTTGTCTAACTGTAATGTCTTCCTTGCTCGAAGCATTAGAAAGACAATATCTACCAGAGTATCCAGTCATCCAACCTGAACATTTTGCATGAGGAAACTTTATGTCACCCCAATAAAACATGTTATAACATGTACACCATTTTAGCTCACAAGAGATAAAACCCTAAATGACACTGGATGTTGTTTTTAACTAAGTCAAAACAGATACTTCGGAAGTGGGGTTTGATAAGCTCATTGATCGACCAGAATCACGTTTTTCTATTTCTCTCCACTGTTTTAAATACAACACTTATGCTATGTTGTATTGGGTTTTGTTAGTGTTTTATTTTACTTAGAGAACCTGTAATATTCTCAAATTTACTGTCTTGTTTTATGCACAATGCATGGCATTTCTAATAAAAAAGAAGTAAAAACATGCATGAATGACAAATTGTTAATATTAAATGCAGTATTTTATAACAAATATTACTAAGAAATATGGCATAAACCAATAAAAGATAACTTTACTTGCCATAATGTTTCTACATCTACACTCCATTCATGTGAATTATTTTACAAATAGGGTATTCCTTTATTTATTTTCCAGCAGATCCATTCCCCTGTTTTATGAATATTTAAAAAAATGTTTCTTGAACCAATCCATGTCAAATGACTTTGTGCTTTTGTCTTCATTGCTAAGGACACCCATGTGGCTCGATTTGTTATTAGACATAGTTATGTACAAATGGTTCTTAATTACTTTAAGCTAAAAAGCTTCTCTCACATGCTGCTGTCTAATGTTAAACAGAAACTGTAATGTGTGTGAGAGAGAAAAGTTTCTACTGTCAAATCTACTATTGTGGGTTTGGGAATACTCAAGGCAGGAATGCTGTTTGTACCAGTGGATGTCAAAGCATCTTTCCTGGTCGCCTTGCAAGAAAGACTTTCTACTGAGGCTGAGATGGAAACAGCTGCAATAAACCCTGAAAGAGCAGAAATTTGAAAATAAAATTGTTATATTTACTATTTATACAAATAATATTGATTACATGGTTGATCATTACAATATATCATAAACACTGATAACAAAAACTACCTTATTCACAAGTGTTGATATGTAGAAAAGAAATATGAGACCCAGATGGCGCTGTGTGCCACCAGCATCAGGTATCGATATAACCGCAGAATCATTCTCCCCACTAGGCAGATGGCCTGAAGATGATGACATTTATATATATTTGTCTTTTGTAAATTAATAGGCTACACCTTGTCAGTATAGACCGGTTTTATCAATTGTTGACAGACTTAATAATAAGTCAAGCTTTAAGCGAGACAGATAAGAGTTTGGATACTGTTGACTGCTCCAGGGAAATCAATTTTCCTCTTACTCAAAAATGGCATCATGCTGAAAAAAAGGTTGTTTTGAATCAACTTTTAAAAATAACTTTAATATGTTATAGCTAATTGTATTAGTTTTTTCAATCTATAGTTCTGATTTCAGAATTATTCTAATCAAAATTATAGCTGTAGAAAAACTAATAAAATTAGCTGTATCAAATTAGAGTATTTTTTTTTATGTTGACTCAAAGAAAAAAATTTTCCAGGACAGTGAACATTTTCCTTTTGAAATGATTTTGCATTTCTCTCGCACTAATATTTTTGTCAAATTGTTCTCAAATCTTATTTCAGAAAATGTGTATTTCTGAACTCCGGGACAAACAAATTTAGTTTGTCTCGGACAGAGAAAAACTATGTAAGCATGACTTGCCGTGCTATTTAGAGCACTGTAAGTCATGCTCGACTGTTCTTTACCACTTCTACTGTCCTTAGAAAGCTGACTAAACTGATCTTTTTCACTGCTGCTGCTGACTCAATATGGCTGACTCTGACACTTTGTTTCTAGAAAAAGCTTTCAATGTCCTTGAGGGGTTTTTTTGGTTTGTTTTTTGTTAATTGTCCCTGGGGAAATAATATTGCTATTATTAAGGGCTGCTATTATTAAGTGGCACAGTTGGTAGCACTGTTGCCATGCAGCAAGAAGGTCCTGGGTTTGAATTCTGGCCTGGGGTCTTTCTGCTTGGAGTTTGCATGTTCTCCCTGTGCATGGTGAGTTCTCTCTGGGTACTCCGGCTTCCTCCCACAGTCCAAAAATATGACTGTTAGGTTAATTGGTCTCTCTAAATTCTCCCTACGTGTGAGTGTGTGTGTGTGCATGGTTGTTTATCCTGTCTGTCTCTGTGTGGCCCTGCGACAGACAGGCAACCTGTCCAGGGTGTACCCTGCCTCTCGCCCGGAACGTTAGCTGGAGATAGGCACCAGCACCTCCCGACCCCACTAGGGACAAGGATGTTAGAAGATGGATGGATGGATGGATGGATGGATGGATGGATGGATGGATGGATATCCTAAGTGCATAACAATGACTTTAGTTCTTAAAGGATCATTCTTATCTCAGTATAAATATTCAACGTAAAATTGGAAATGAGTGTAGAAAGTAGAATTTCTTCAGCTAGTTCAAATGTAAAAATAAGCTGTATATTTTATGTGGTGTTTTTTTATATCCTACTTTTAAAAGCGTTAATTATAACTCCAGTTATTTTTTTACATTTTGTAACTGCCATCATTCTCATCACTACAGATGTGTACTTTTTGTTGTAATTAATAGACTTTATTACAATATATCTACCATTGCAAATATATTGTGTATCACATCTGTATGTCTTTCACATCATAAAATCATCAAAATCACATCATAAATCAGTGATTTCCATAATAAGTGGAGATATCTGTAAACATTAGTTTCTGTAAGTATTCCAGGTATGATAAATAGACTATGACAGGTAAAAGTTGAAAGATCAATAAAACAAATTAAGAAACTTTCTGTAGTACATTTGGCCTTCCTGGTGTCTGCTAAAGTTTCAATCAATGTTTAAGAAGCTGCCTGTATGAGCAGCATTTGTGCCTCTGTGAAAACTAGAGTTTTCTTTATAGTAGTTTATTACACCTTTTGTGTCTCACTTCATTTTTAAACTTCTCACTGATATCAGAAATAGCAAACTGAGTCTTTTTCCCACAACAACTTAGACAGAAGACTGTTGCTGCTGACTGCTTATCTATGGTGCAGTCACACAACCGAAAAAAAAAATACAAGGTCAGGAGAAAAATTTATCATTTTTGTCCACCAGATGATTTTTTGGGCATTCCTACTTTATGTTGTGTTAAGATTTTCTTTTTTAACTTTATGTATGATGCTAAGACAGAAGGAAAAGTCACTTTCTCTGTCTTTTCAACTGAATTTTTCTCTGCAGGTTTCATATTTTGTAGATAGCACATTCCATGTTGCTTTCAGGGAAAAATAAACCTTCCACTTGGCAACAATGTGAAAGACTACGCTGCCTTCTATCAGCTAAATCTGCAAAAACAATATCTGTTATAGTGAGAGCACAACAAGGGTCAGAGCACGAATAAAGTGAAACTACTGCTTGAGTTTAACATTTATGCTTGTGCAAGTCCAGTAAAAAAGCTACTTTTTAGTGTTTTCATATGTTACATGAGGACGAAAAAGGGAATGCGTCACCACTGTCACATTGACTCTTAGTGATTGAGAGGAGGGAAAGAAGGGCAGCCAAAGAAGCATGATGAGGTAGTCAGAGTGAAGAAACAGGAAATCATCTGCATCTGATGTCTGCCACCTCACACACACACACGCACACACACACACCTATATAAAACAACGTTCAAAAAAATTTATTTTTGGACCGTACCACATGTAATACAAGCCTCTACCAATGCAACAATGTATGGTGTAAATATAAAAAAACAATAATCAGTCAAGGATCAGACATGACACACTCTCAAACACACACAACGCACACGCACGCTCAGACCACATGATAGTTCGCTGTCTGAACTTTTGCTGAGCCCAGACTCTGTCAGAAAGATGTGTGTGTAGTTCCCTTTCTAATGGTCATCACTTCCTGAGGAAAAACATGACCACACGCACACATAAGCGCACACACAGACTGTTGTTCTGACACTGTCACTTAGACGTTCAGCAGTGAGGCTGAAACAGAAAAGTTACGGAAACAGGAGAAAGGGGTGAGTGGACCAGCCAGAACCCTGTGTGTTTATGAGTTAGCGTGCACTTTCTTTTACACAACTGTTTCTGATATTAAAAAGATTTTTGCAATTAATGTATTTGTTTATAATGTATGGCCAACAGATTTGCACTTTATTTCAGCTGAGATAAGATACTATCACTCATGAGGAAATGTTAACTTCTTAAATAAAATTGATTGGTGATCATAAAAAGTTTACAAATAATCTTAAAAAATCTTTACTACATATTTAAATAATATTAAATTTAATAGATATGTTGATTGCATGTGGATAATGAAGACTGTTATCATTTGCTTTTAATATTCTTTGAACATGTTGTGGTTATTGACTTGTACTTGTGTTTTTTGGTTTAGATTTGTGTGTTTTGGGTTTTCTAATTTTTTTGTAGTACTTGTAATATTGTGCGTATGGTGTGGAGGTCAGGAAATATAGTATCTGTTATTATAGGGACTAAAGAAGATCGTTGAATAAACTATTTTAAAGTGGACAAATTGGGGTTCATCTACTTTTTAAACATTTGTATAGCTTCTCATACACAGAGTATCTCTTTCTGGGTTTATTTCAGCGCTAGCACAAGACTAAAATGATTTTTGGTAGTATCAGTGAGTTCATATCACCTGCTGACACAGAAAGCAGGTGATAGTATTCCTCTAACTAAACTAAAGAAGAGGAAACATGTTTAAATTGGCCATGGGAGGCTTACGGCTCTAGATCTAGTTTACTCATTCATTATTGTCTAGGATCATTTTCCAAATGTCAAAGAAAAAAAATCATTGGGTACTTTACAAGAGCGTGTGAGTATATTTTTAGTTTTAAGTTTTGATTAATGAAATAAATTATACTAAAAAAACACTCACAACTACCCAATCAAATTGCTTGTTGTTCTCTCATTGTAATTCTATAAATTCCAGAAAGTCAAGCTGGTATTATGTTCTACACAGAAAGCACTTTTAAGTGACTTTAGTGGGTATTTATTCTATGTTTTTGCTTACATCTATTCAGCAAAATAACAGTATTGTTACACTAACAATCCATTTTTTACCATCACTTCTGACACAGTCAAGGTAGATATCAAAATGTTGTCATAAAATGTAAAACCTATATTTAGTCCAGCCCTAGTTGTCACTCACCAGCATTAATGAACAGATTCTCTGAAAAGAATCAAGCTAGTTAATCAAAACATAACCCTACCATATATTCAGCTAGTAATAAGGCGGATCCTTTACAAGATGGATTTGAATTTAGGTTTATCTAAAGTTGAAATAAGGAGATTTCACTGACGAAATCAAATTGAAATCAGAGACAGGTTGTCTGGCAGACGAACGATGCGGTTTCTATCCTCCCACAATGCCAAGCTTTGAAGGCTCCATATGAGTAAGTTCAGTACCAACCAACCAGGTGGATTTTCAGACTTGGTCTAGACTCTCGGTCTTGTCAAGAGGGCAGTCCAGACCTCCACTTGACACTTGGTTTTCCAATACTCTCCTACTTGATCATTCATGTGTAGAAGGGGGAAGGCCCTTTCTGGTGAATCTGCCTCTAGTGGCTTCACACCAGCAGAATAAAAAAAGTGCCAGTTTCCTGAAGAGTAACACAGACTTTTTGGTTATTTTTTATGTTTTTACCCTCCTGTGACACAAAAAAACATTTGACTTCAAAAACTAGGCGGCTTAGTCAGACAAACCGCAAAAAAAAATGTCTTCCTCTACATGATGTTTCCAGAGTCCCACATATTCTTAACATGGGACTCATCAGACAAAAATCAAGCTCTCTAATCTTTTCAAAGAAAATGTGGGGACTGCGAAACAGACGAGCAGGCGGGCATATCTTTGTTTTAGTCACTCACTCTGAACCACATGCTGTTTTACATGAAGAGGTCAGGAAGTCACAGAACTCGGGCTAAGCGCTGCCTCTCTTGCTTTCATTCCCTGCCACACACACAGGCACACGCCAATTAAAAACTTTTAAGAAACGTCTTTGACAACATATGGTTTACTTGTTAAAGAAGGAAAGAGAAAAAAGCATCCTCTCGTCAAGAGGTGTAATATTTTGCAACTTGTCACTGTTTTAATAACCTTGTGAAGACAAGGGTAACTCCGAGCTAAATTTAACAAATATATCATTCGACTGAAGTTAGCCTTCCTTTTTTTTCACCTGTTTCTGGCTTGTTTCTGTAGTTTTTAATATCATGTGAAGAGATATTTCCATATATATCGAAAGTGATTGATTGTGGTTGTTAATAGCTGTTTCGTCCTCGCCCTGAAACAAGGTGGGTAGGTTTTTGTTTAAACAGAGCAAATAAAAGTGCAAAGGCTTTGAATGTGGCGGAGCAGGTTCTCCCTTTTGTCTCCCACATATCACAACAAACCGTGCTGTTTTATGTCTTAGCATCTCTGCCGTTACTATTACTGAGTGTTGGTCTTTTATAAACCATAAAATACATTGGACATTTTAGTTTTAGCGTTACCACATGTAAAAAGTTGGAAAGATATGAACTCTTTTGAAAGGGACTATGCAGTCTGTTGAGTAATTTTATCCTGCTCCTTTGTGTCTGACCGTTTTGGAAAAAGCCATATCTGTTGTGAAGAAATCTGAGCATCTTGAACATTACATTGGTTTTGCAACTTTGTTCCTTAGGGATGATTTCACATATTTCCCTTGATTTCACTTCTTTTTCCAAAGTGGTTGCATTCCAGCTGTGTTGACAGTGGCACAGCCTCTCTTAAACAACTTGAAGAACAGCTTGTGTCTGCAAATTATTTACCTTAACTACTTCAGTAATTCTTTACAGTAAGAGAACCTGAGTTCTTTTTTAAATATCTTTCTTGGAAAACTCACCCTGTAAGACAAATACAGTGTTTGTGGCTGCCGTACTTGCTTGGCCATTTTGGGTTTTAACACTATTAGTGTGTTACAACTGAAGTGCCAAATAATAGAAAGTATTTCTCCAAACTGTACATCTACCTCGAAGTCAAGCCCAGACATGTGGAAACCCGAGAAGTGGCTGGAGATGCCGCTGCAGCTCCCGCACACGTGCTGACATGAACACACCTCTACTAAGGCAACACAAACCAAACACCTCTTACTAATAATTTGTCACCCTTTATCTAGCCTGACAACTTGTTTTCCTACACAGTACTCATAGATTCAAACTGGAAAAGATTTTGCATGGCACCGTTTCTATACACATCCTCAGAAGAAAAGTTTGAGCCCAAACTTGTTTTCACCCTCAGTTACGACATAATTGAAAAAGTTTTGTTTCACTGCCAGGCTGCAGTCGCCTTCCTTTTTCTTTTCCCATGTTGTGCTGAACACAGAGCATGAATTTCCTCAGATGAGAGTTTTCTTAAGAGTCTCCAGAGTGCAGTTCAAATCCTTCCAGTAGCCCAGGGACTTGCTTTCTGTCACCCATTGCTTTATCTCTCTTTGCCTTTTGCCTCTGGAGCTCCTCTCTTTCCCACTGGATTTCTTTCTCCATCTAATAACTCGATGCCAAGCGGAGCACAAGTCATTCTCTTCCTCAGTCTATTTTAATTCTGCATCAGCTGGCAACTCTCCAGCAAAAGGAAAAATAACCAGGTTTCTTTGGGTATTAATAGTCATCAGTTTCACACACTTATACACATACCATTCCTCTGCTTGTAGTAGAACAATACCTCAGTCCATGTGAATTTTAAGTGGACCCCACTGATTTTTTGCTGCCACATTCAAAACAAGTGAAAAGGAAACAATATGTGTTTGAGAGAAGAGGATGTTTGTTCCACAGGGTTGTTTTGCCAAGTATCTTTGGAGCCAGTGGAAGTCATTATCATACCGGGTGCTACTGTGCCATCTGAGCTTACTATTTTAGTTGTGTCCTGTTGCATAATTAGCATCCTTTGCTTTGTTTTTGTTACAAATCAGCATCTGAATAGTTGATCGGGGGTTATTTTGAGAATCTGTATAGGTTATAAAGGTTACATTCATTGAACAGAGCTATGGATCTATTGATTATTTATGAGTGTTGCTGATCTCTTTTCTGTTTTTTTATTCAAAATATAATCAGCATTTAAATTATTTTACTAATTTTATTGTACTTTACCTTTAATAAAAAACATTACATATAAGTATTCAGACACATATGGGATATTCTTGTGGCCCTTTTTAAAACAAATTATTTCATAAAAAAGAACATTCATTTTGCATTGCTAGTCATTTTTTGTGGAATTTATTTTTGCATGAATTGAATAAAAACGCAAAGGAAAAACACTTTTTATTGCATTTATATTATGAAACATTAGTGAATTCTTGGTTTCTGGTTATTTATTGATGAGGAGCCACAGTTGTATTTGTATTTCCCCTAATTCATGTAAAGCACTTTTAATTGCCTTGTTGCTGAAAATGTGCTATATAAATAAAATTACCTTACCTTACCGCAGTAGAGGGCCTTAAGGACCGTATGCAGCTCCAGAGTCACAGCTTGAAGAAAACTAGCCAATTATGTACATCTAAATAAAATCTACTGAAGTCTTTGACAAAACTGGAAAAATGTTGCAAGGTTATGAATGTAATTGTCATACACTACACATTAGATCATGGTAGAACAAAACTTTATTTGTGTACGCTAATCAAATCCGTTATTAACATTTGACTGAAAATACTTTTTATCTAGCTGATATTTTGTATTTAGCCTGTGCTTGATTTAATTGTGCTTTACTTTCTGAGAACTTGCTGAGAGGATGACGAGAACAAAAATCACAAATTGTTACATTACACCACAGCCTTGGGCAAACTTACCCTCGGGGCATAAAGCTTTCTATTTGGTTTGCTTTCATGTGGACGCTAGTACCCTCTTATGGTTGGACTTTGATAATCTCGGCTGACTTTTTTTCCTCCAATGTCTGTCCATTTTGGATGAAAACACCTTCAATGATCTGTGCCAACAAAAACAAATCTAGCTAAGTTGTAACTATGGTTAGGAGACCAGTGCTACTTAAAAGGGATGCTGATAAATTTGGCTTATCTTCTAGTTCTGAATCTAAGTAAAGATAATAAATAAATAAATGGATACAGATGTTTATTAAGTACCTCCCATTTTTCACAGTAAAGGTATTCAGGAAATTAGCATATAGTAAGATAAAATCTTAAGTCTTAATAAGACCGTAGATGTTTTAGCGCTCACAAAAGGCAGTTATTTTTTTGTGCCTTATATCAAGTGAAGTATCCTTGGCCTCCTTTCCGTGTCCTTTAGTTGGGCAATCGCACCACTAGGCACCCAAACAGCATGAGAGGAAGACAGTGTTTTGAGCAGAAGAGACGTTCCTCAGTGCCAGAGTTCGTCTTGTTCTCCCCGTGACACAGTCTGCCTCCCTGTTTGCATGATAACAGACATACTTCAGGAACAAGCGGGAGGACTGTGGGTACTCCTCATGGTGTTTGCATGGGAGTGTGCATGCACGTCCTAATGTTTTGAACTTTTCCGAGGAGACATTTTTAATGATTAACCTCCAGCAGAATTCTGTATGTGGACTTGTAGTTTACAGGCATGTTTAATCTTTTTCTTTGCTTCAGATTTCCACTGTCTTTATTCAACAACTGTATTTTAGAAAAGCCACAAACACTCATATAATCAGGATTAGTTTGTGATGCATCTTTTAATGCTTTCTTATCTTTTCTGTTTGCACCACAGACATGGTGGACACCCAGCAGCTCCTAGCTTGGCCTGTCGGTTTCAGCCTGAGTACAGTGGACCTGCCAGAGCTGGATGACAGCCCCCACTACCTCGACATGAAACATTTGTCAGACTATGCCTCCATTTCCTCCTCCTCCATCCCTTCCTCCTTGTCTCCCCCACTTGTATCCTCCATCTCATCTGCTGGCTTGGCCTACGACATCAGTCCTCCGCTCAGTGAAGAACATTTGACGAATATGGACTACACAAATTTGCACAGCTACAGGACAGAGATGGAGACACACAGTAAGTTCAGCTTAATTTGCTATGATTAAAAATTTTGTAGATTCGAAGACTAAAATAGAAGTTACTGCTGGTTGAAGCAACTAAAGAATCAATTGTCATTAATTTGAAATGTGTCTTTTTTTCTCTTTTAGACCCAATTAAGATGGAACCAGAGTCACCTCCACAGTATTCTGACAACCCTTTGTTCTCCAAGTTCCCAGACGATGCATCACCTTCGGCGTTGAACATTGAGTGCCGCGTGTGCGGAGACAAAGCCTCGGGGTTTCACTATGGGGTCCATGCCTGTGAGGGCTGCAAGGTAGGCCTGAAAAGATATAGTAAATGACACGTAAAGTAATTAATCAAACATGTCTCTTTGCATACAGATTTAGCTTAATAAATAAAAACAATCATTGGAAGGGTAATTTAATTCAAAATGTGGAACTCATAGATTTATTGCAGACATAGAGATACATTTCAATCAGATAATTCTGGCACATAGCTGATGAAAATTCAGCTCATTTTGATTCTCAGAAAATTAGGACATAACTCAGCACGAATGAAAATACAGATTCTATTTTATGGCCTATAGAAACATGGGAAAGACCGCTGATTCAGATACTCAATGAGGGTAGTCATAAAAAACAATATTGCTAAAGAAGTTGTTCTTCACAGAGTTGTATTCAGGCATATTTATATGAGATGAGAGACACCAGAATCAGCAGCGTAGACGAGCTGAAGGCCACTATTATAGCTACCTTGGTTTCCTTCAAACCTCAGCAGAACCGCTGGCTGATTGCCTCTATGTCACTGATGCAGTAATTCATGCAAAAGGAACCCCGAGCAAGTACTCAGTGTTCATACTATATAGTTCATGGATATGCTGTTCAATAGGGTGACAATTTCTTATTGACAGTGTTCTATAAAGGCCTTCTGTAGCATTCCCATTTTTAAAAAATATAATTTTGGGTTTCAAAATAAACTGAAATGTATAACACTGTCTGTGTATGAGTATATTATTCCAATGATGTGGTAATTTTTTGATATACACATGCCTTGTTATCTTCAATAATGAATTTAAGGGACGTTCTTTTCTTTAAAGAATCAGTTCAAGACCAAATAAAATATAATCTTACTGTAAAATGACAGAAACTAAAATTATATATCCAGAAATTAACATCGGAAAAACAGCACCGCCTGAAATGATCCAAAAATTTATCAGTGCTGACTCTTTGTGGTGGGTTTGCAACAGATTTCCTGTCTCGTGGTGCTCTACAGTTTCATAAACACTTCTCTTCCATCATGCAACTCTTTTCTGTAACAGGAGTAATTTTTTTTTTTTTTGATTTTTTTTTTACTGAGAAAGAAATTCAGTTGTTGAATATTCCAAATATGAAGTGCATGGAGATATAAAACACATACTGTATTAGGTCATCTGTACTAATGTTTATGGCCATGATTGTGGTTAAAATCTTTAGCACTAAAATTCCAGGTAAGCAAGTTTGAGGAATTTCTAGCAGGCATATTGGGAAATACTGGGAAGTGCTGGTTGCATCCAACAGAAACAGCTGGCAATAAAGTTGGTTAATGTAGCACGTCCTGCTGTGGTAATGGGTTACCTCCAGAGATTTATCTTAAAGCAGAGTGATAAACAGCATTGATAGGTTTGAAAGTGAATTAGGCTTATGTATCATGAATGACATAACCAGTCGAAAACTGATTCTAAATATTGTTTTTCTCTTTCTTAAGTGAAAAATTTTACATGTTTTTAATAGGAAACCTCTATAGTACCTATGTTTCAATAACAAAGCCTGTGAGTTGTTTTATTTCATTGTTACCAGCAGACATGATTTTGTATTACAGGATCTATCAGTTCTTCCAAATTGTCCAGATTCTGATGCAATAAAGCAGCACCAGACTAGCACATGACTATCATCATGGTTAATTTTAGCTATGGTGTTCTGTTTAAAATGCAGTTAGTTTTATACTGGATGTAACAGACCAACACCTTTCAAAGGGTTAAACTACTGTCTTAATAGTTCAGGAAATATTTCGCCATATGTATTAGGAATTTTAAGATGAAATTTGGGCCTTTATGTTCTTTAGTCAGCAGTGATTTGGCCTTCAAACTCCCCTTGTCATTTTTTCAAGTCTTTGTTTTTATGGAGTTATGTACACCAATCTTAGCAGAGACCTGAATTATTTACTTTTTTCCAAGGTTCCTTTTCTGATGTCCTGTATGAATCCTCAGTGTAACACTTACAGTTATTTTGGTAGGCCTTGCTCTTCTGGAAAGGTTCTCCACTATTAAATGTTTTCTTCATTTGTACAGAATTTCTCTCACTCTTCTTTGCTGGGGTTCCAATGTCTTAGAAACTTCCAGGCCCTTTAGATATCCATGACTTTGATTGAGTTTCTTCATATAACAACATGATGTATTGCTTTTTAGGATCTTTCATCTACTTGCTTTAATCAGAGTGGTTCTACTTAAGTGATTTCTTGATTCTACAAGCCTGTCTAATCAGGGCTAATTTGTGTGGTGGAAATTAATTCAGCCTGTGTTCATCACTGTTAATTCATGATTTAGCAAGGGGGTTCTATATTTTCACATAGAACCAGTTTGTTTTAGTTAGCTTATTTCCCGTACTTTTTAAAATTCTCTCTGTAACTCTGAAGT
This sequence comes from Xiphophorus couchianus, assembly GCF_001444195.1. Lineage (NCBI taxonomy): Eukaryota > Metazoa > Chordata > Actinopteri > Cyprinodontiformes > Poeciliidae > Xiphophorus > Xiphophorus couchianus. The sequence continues at coordinate 12,089,904 of NC_040247.1, forward strand.
CAATTCAAGTCCACACCAGCTAACAAATTATTTATTGCTTGTTTCAAAAGGTAATGCCTAGGTTGAAAAAAAAAAAAAAACCCTGACAGTCACAAAACCTCAGAATACTGCCAGGAAATGTTAACCAGTGTCACAGTCGTCTCTGATTCTCTAAAGTGCTTCTGTACTGGTTGCTTCCTTTTTCTATGTCACTGTGTTACCTGCCATATGTCGGTGGAATAAATAATTGTATTATGCCCAGAGAGAAGTGGGCATTTTCCTACCTTTCTGATGTTTGTCACTCTAACCACAAGCCCTATGCATTTTTCCACTCAACACCGGCATCTGCCTCTGCATACAACGAGCCAGCCCCTTTAACTTTCTGTCGGTGTGTCTGTCTGTGCTGTCTGTAAGGAGTATAAATAACTGATAGAGTGTGGGTGAAGTGTCAGACATATTTCCATTTTCTTTGAAATATTTTGACATTATAGGAAGTTGAACTATAAATTGTGACACTATGTTCCAAGTATAAATGAGAAGGATTTTCAGTTTCAGCAGTAGTACTTGGTACTCACCTTATACTTTGGTTCCAAGAAGGTTTCACAGGTTTAAAATGAAACTTACATTAAAGGCAGTGTGTACTAAAATCTACATGTACCTGTGAGCTAAATAAAAAAAATCAATTTTTACAAAATCACTCCTTATTATTACACACTGATATATTCCTTGATCCTTGCTAAATGTTAGGATTTACTTTAAGGCAGAAAAATGTAAATCCCACAAAAGCAAAGCCATTATAATCATCTTATATTAACACAAAATACAAATTTTGACTAACAACAACATGGAAACGTTATTCATTTTTGTTTTAAATGGTGTTGTATGCAATGAACCAAACAGACCAAACAATTATACTGTTGTCCTATAAATGCACTGCTTGCTCCGATTGATTTGAATGAAACTTTAAGGTGTTTGGTCAGTGTGTGGTACAGGTCATCATTACCAACTACAAATTAAATCGGAATGTAATTTAACCATAAAATAAAAATGATATATTTTAGTATTTATAAGTCAACAATTTGTATGTAAAAATGACATATCTAAACAATCAACTCAGCTACTTCTGTCAGTCGGAACGTCTTTGAGGGAGTTCCCTTCTTCAAAGATGATCTTGAGCATCAGTCAGAGTGAGCAACAAAGACCCCACATCCTGTTTAATCTAAACACCTGCGTTTTCAAACAAACAACCAAGTTTCAACTAAGATCTCATTGTTTCTGGTATTTATAAACCATTTAATGCAATTAAATTAACACTATCTGAAGGGGCTACTGAAACAGCAGTCAACAAATGTCAAAACTTCATGTGGTTTAGATAAGTCTTATCATCGTCACTGTACGTTTGACATGTGGGTTTTATGAAGGATGTTTTTTGTGAATTATTGTTATCTCTACATCTCCCCACATCAGCCATTGTTTGCGCGAGTGATACCCTGTAGGAGGATTATGCTGTGGTGCACTGAGTTACAAAGACTTTGCTACTTTGAAACGTTGTGCCGCTACGTTTCACATTGTGGACAATTTTTAGAGGTCAAGCTCCCTTTTCATTTTTTGGATCTCATTCTTCAATCTCAAGTAGTCTTTCTATTTAATAACATTCGGAAAGCTTTGTTTTTTAACCAACCACATTTTTTTTTGTAGGCTCACTTTAACATTCCACAGTTCCTTCACCATTAACCCCAATGCTTGATGTTGGGCGTTCATATTTTGTGTTTTCTTAGGCTTCATAATACACAATATACTCTGAGCTCAACAGACTTTGATTTTGATTTTTGTAGAAGCAAAAAATAAATACATTTGGAGAGCAAACACATGTTTTTGCTCCCCTATTTGTCCCTGCAGTCTCACAGTCAGACAAATTTCCACTGTTAATTTGCATTATTGTTTTTAAACTACCCAGCAAAAAATAAAAATGACAAATAAATGTTACATTTTAATCCCACTGTCATGTCAATCATCTCTTCAGTCAGTTTACTGCCATGAAGGGGAAAGTTAACATCAACAGAATTTGTATCAGTGTTATAGCTGCACTATATTTTTTATCACTCACCTTAAATCAGATAAAATACAGTAGAAAACCTTTGGCAGTATTCTAGGTGTGGGCTGCAGGCAGTTTAGGCCTGTTACCAATCTACAACAGAGTCACCTCTGCTCAGCGACATGATTACAGATGCAATGATCTGTTAATTAAAGAAACAGTATTTTAAAACAATGCAATCGCTTTCTAATTGCATAATTAGATTATAACCAACAGAACAAAAATTTCAAAAAGGTTTTACAGAGGTTCAAAGTCAGGATGTCTGCCACTGAAGAAAAACTGTCAAGCTGCCAAATTAGACCTATTTGTCTCATGAGCTGTTAGATGAATATTTCATATCTGTGAGACATATTAATCAACAGAAAACCATGTTTCTTTCATCTGATAGGATTTATTTAGGCCCTCTGGGATTGAATGCTAAGATGTGGGGGAGGAGGGTTGCTTAATACATTTTAATAACCAGGCACCTATGTTTGCATTTGTTCATTTTTGACACTTAGTTCTGTAGCTGCACAAGGGGTTCATGTCTTTCTGCCACTTTGTCATGTCATAACTTACTGGCCTGAATGAAAGTGAGTTACAGAAGTTATTGTTCTGCTGATGTCTCAGGGGACACTCACCAGAAGAAGGGGGTCAGCCAAGCAGGCAATCCCTTAATTGTTTCAAAATAGAAAACATTCTTTATTGAGGCGGAGGCTTGACCCCCTTTAACTTCCTCCTTCTCTAAATAACCTGCGATTAAAAAAGGAACATCTGGATCGTGGTGTAGATGTCAAAACAGACAAGCATTCCCAAAGAACGCAGCAGGGAGTTTCTAAACTCACATCACATTTTCAGTGCAGCTTTAAGGTTTTCTTGGTTTTGTTGTTGATCCTACTCTACTTATCCATTTGCTGAGTTCATATTAAGGAAACAAAAATTGTCTTCAGAATATGTTTGGCAAGGTGTGTGCATTGGGAGTTTGACCGTGGCAGGAAACGTAATTGCTGAGATAAGAACAGATCTTATGACTTCTTTGGTTCTAAGGTTAAACATATAAAACACACCTTGGGATACAATCTACTCTTTTTTTAAATACAATTATGGGCATTAAGATTTATTTTCCATCAGATCAAACATTGAAAGCACATATTTACTTTACACTGATGTATCTGAGGTTTAATCATGGTGTCATTTCAGAAATGCAGACATTTGGCTTGAGAAACAATATTTTTTTATCTTTCTTATTGATACATTTACTGCACTTTGGTCCTACAAGTTAAGAAAAGTGTGTCCACTGTATTTGCATTGACTGTTCTTTTTTCACCTCATAGGGTTTCTTCAGACGCACAATCAGGCTAAAGCTGGTATACGATCACTGTGATCTTCACTGTCGCATTCACAAGAAGTCACGCAACAAATGTCAATACTGCCGTTTCCAGAAGTGCCTCAATGTTGGGATGTCGCACAATGGTAAGATTGTGATATCTGTTTTTTTATTCTTAACTCTATCCGTTCATGGAAGAATAATGGTGCATAAATAGGAAAAGCTAAGTGCAAACTCTCTGTTTTCATAGGATTTGAAAGTAACAACAGGTTCTGCTAACCAAATGCACTCAGTACACTAAATATCAGCAAGTGTCACCGTCTCCTTAAAAGCAGAAGTTTGGGCAACTTGCTGGTTCATAGTTTACAAGTGTGTAACAACACAATCTCAGAGAAGAACTATATCAGCAGTGATCTTAGAGAAGCAATTATAGCTGCTAATAATCAATCTGGAAAGGGCAATAAGGCAATGTCCAAACAAATTGCAGTCCATCATTCTAAAGAGATCATTATAAAATATAAAGTAGAGATAAAGTATAATGTAGAGATTATTATAAAATAGTAAATGTTTCTGCTAAACATTTAGGAGAGAAACCAAATCTTCACAGGAGTGAAGGTACCAGCAAATTCACCCCAGCTTAGGCCGTGCAATATGGCCCAAACTGAGTCATGCAACAGTAGCAGGCAACATGATATCCAACATAGCAGCTAATCTACCACACAATTATGGAAAATAATTGTGAGAATTTGCATTTTAAAGCCCAGACTGGGTGAAAACCTGGATGGTCACTCTTTTGAAATATTGTGGTAACATCTTAACAAAATGGTGCACAAAAACATTTCCACAAAGTTGGAAAGAAACCGAAGCAAAGTTTTGCAGAAGTAAAGGGCAAAATTCCTCTGCAGTAATAAGAGACTGAAGTCATACAGAAAATGGCAACTTTTAATTATTTCTGCTAATAGAGGCTCTAAAAATCTATTAAGTCATATGATGTGCCTAGTTTTTCCACAACTGTATTGGCATGGACGTATGTATAAAAAACAAACTGAAAATACTTATATATGTATATATACTTATATGAGATACATGACAAAGAAAAATTTCCATAGAGTCTGTTGTTTTACTTTTCTGCTCTATATCTCAGATAGTAACAAAGCCAAGTTTGGTGTTGACTGTAAAAAATGTATTTTTACTTAGAAAAAGTCCGATCTTTTTTGATGTTCTAGTCTAGAACATCTCTACATAACTCCTCTCCACATAACTCCTCTTGCCCCAAATGCCCCCTTGAGAATATAATGCACACTGCTGGCCACACTACTGCACATTTAGCCTTCGAGGTGTGGCCACGTCTGTAGCTTGTCACCCCACTGCCCTATATGTTGCCAATAGTTTCTTCTGTGGTCTTGGGTTTTCATCGCAGACTTTGGGTCATGTTTCAGTTCACATTGCTGGTTCAGTGTACCTGATACCTTTTAAAGATGATCAAAAGTGAGGCTGTGGTCAACAGCTAACTCCAAATACTCACTGGTGTTAATTTTTTGCTTTCTGGGTTTTTATGACCAAGTGGCAAGACTTTTTAAAGTCCCTCTTTATTGGTGGTTGGTCTTAGTCTCCAGAAGAAGGGTTTAAGGATCTTTAAGTATCAGGTCATTCTGAAAGGAGCTCAAAATAGGCAGAAGTGAACAAAAATGAAATCTCATCTGAGAATTATTTTGTGCAAAAACTGTAACAAGTATGTTCTGTATAGTCCAAAAGCCTATTCTAACTTATTCTTTGAAGCATAATAGATCCCCTTTAAACACAGACCATCTTTCCCATTTTGTACATTTGTAGTTTTGATTGTTTCATACATGTTATTTATTTAGTTAAAAAAACTTGTCAAGCTGTGCATGCATAATTTAACACAAGCATATCAATATGTTCACCAAAATCCTGATTATTCTTTCTGTTTCTCCCTTTTTTGTGCTTCACGTTTAGTTTTATTTTAACCATGTGAAATTATTTTTGCAAAACTTGGATCCACAGCAGAAATGCAACATGAAAACAGTGCTGAACGGTGTAATCTTGTCCCTCACCCACCACTGTTTAGTTGCTGGTTTTTATTTTAGAAGCCATTGTTGGTCACTGAGGCTTGACAGACTCCACCTCCTCACGTGTGTTTGGTGACTGTATGAGCTCACTCGGGTGTGCTCGAGTGTCATTCCCCCAATTCTCCAGTCCATTTTGTCATACCTGTTAGGGTGGGCCAGCCTCAGCCGCTTGATTCTTTGACCTCTGGTGGATTATTAGCAACTCTTTTTACTGTGAAATGACGACAACCTTTTGTAAACCTACCAGAGCAATACCTCATACTTCAGTTAATCCGCCTGTACACATTTGTACAGCCTGCTGAATATCTTGCATGCAGAATACATGAATATGCTTGAAATCCCCTCTTAACTGTTGCTTGAGTTACATGCATTCTTAAAGTAATGAAAGTTTCAAGAGTGAAAAAGTGAAATCTAGCCATGTTTTTTAATTAATTCTGAGAGTCCTTTGATTTTGACCTCTGCTTGAAGCTACAGGTGAGACGTGTTAACAAATGAACAGTTATTGCTGCTCAAAATAGCATTGCAGATGCTGGTGAACTACGAACTCTGTTAGAATGAGAATAATTCCTTATTGACTAAAGACAAAATAATCAAATGTGAATGTTTTCATTCCATTCAACAGTTTCTTTCATTCCTCTCTTGTCTTTGTAAATAGTAAATGATTGTATTTAGATGGTACCTTTAATATATACAATTCACAAAGAGAGAATATAAAATAAACATGATTAAAATAATAAATTATCAATTAAATGATACATATCATCAAAAGCCAATAATCTTTAATATTTAAAAGAACCTAAGGAAAACACCTTTGAATTGGCATGCCTTTAGCTGCTCTTAAAATGAGTCCATATGTAAAAACAAACAACTCTTGTTCTAGAAGATACAACAGTTAGGAAAAATGAAGCCCCACAAGTTTTATCTCTGCTCCCTCGGACTATGCGGTGATTTTGGCTTGACGACATTGAGAGCTTGAAGCCTTCACTCAGTAGAAAGGAGCTTCATCCTTAAAATGTTAGTCAGGATTGTTTTTAATGAATTCTAAAAAGAATTTTGTTTGTGCAAGAATATTTTTTTTCTCGTCAGCTATTCTTCCTGTTCCATGGAAGTGACTTTTTGAGAAAAAAATGTCAAGCATTTACTGTAACAAATGTCAACTGTCATATGAAGCACACATGGTTTCAGGGTTTAACAGAAAACCTGCCAGACATTCTTTATCACACCTCAATTACTTTGTTTGTTGTCATCCTACAACCAGTTGCTAATGCCTTTCTCTCTGCATTCGTTCATATCCTCCTTGTATTACTGAACAACAATTCAGCAACTTTGAAAATGCACCACAGTGTGGGTGTTTGTTTTATCAATGATTGACATCTCAGAGCCTGTAGTTTCACCGGGTTTCTCCAACATGCTGTGTCACTGCTTCAGGCTCGTTGCCCAGAGAGATGCACGTCCGCTTTGGTTTTGTGTTGATTTGCCCAAGGTGGGCATCAACCACACACTCGACATTTCACAACTGCATAAAGCTGCAGCTAAAGAATGGTGCATGTCTAAATTGAGGCGAGGGATAATTAATGATTTCCAACTGTAATGGGACGTCTCGACTTTCTCACGGCATGGCATTAAATTTCACCTCGTTCTGATTAGGCTTTATGAAAAGTAAAACGTCATTTTAAACTTAAAAAACATTGTTGTTGTAGTTATTGTGAAATTATAGACATTTTTAATGGCAAATTCTACAAACTCAACCATGATACTAAAGTTGGTTATCTGCAAATAGGACCTATTTTGTAATTGAAACTCAATCAGGGCTCCTTTGTTCAGTTCTTTTAGTTTTAAATGTCGGTTGTAATGCCACCTGCAGTGGCTGAAGGAAAGGGGAGGGGAAGTAAGATTAGATAAGTGTAGGTCTTTCAGTGAACTGTTTAAACCTAATTGCCAATGCATTATCAAGGTGCAGAACATGTTGAAATGCATCACAAGACACACCTTATAAAAACTCAACAGGACCATTTATCATGTGCTTTTAACAGTCGATCTATCCCTTCTCTGTCATAGACAGTGAAACTTATTTATAGAAAATGTCTGAGCCATTACCTCACTCTGCTAACTCATGTCTGGATGCAGCCTGATAGTAATCACAAATTGGTTTTCCTGTTCTGGAAATTTCGCCTATGTTTAATTAAATGCGTTGACATCAAGTCTGTTGTATGTTTTGAAACTGGACAAGCTTAGTTTCAACAGACAATCGATCAAACCTGAACAGATCTGAGCAACAACACACTTCAATACTTATTTAGGAATTTAAGAACAGAAGCCAAATTTAAAGGAGAAGGCTTTTTAAAGTAAAGTTTCTGTGTTTCTGAATTTCTTAAATGCAAGAAATGAAATTAGGTCAGTATTTTTTTTCCTATCATTTTTAACACAAATGCAATTCATTTTTAAATAATTTCAGACAGTTTTTTATTTAAATCTTAAAGCACTGTTAGCACTGACTGAAAAAAATACAAATTTCAGTCTGCTAACAAAGGTAGGGGTTCTGCAGCTTTAATGTAGAGTGCTCTGTTCTTATTCACTTTTTGTAGATATTTGCCTTTGAACTCTCATGACTTGGATATTTATTTCTATTTCCATTTCAAATAGAATAGTCGATAGTGTGTTTAATGTTTTGAATATTTGTTTTCTACATGGGCTAACATACATTTCTGGGTTTTTTTCCCAGCCATTCGTTTTGGCCGAATGCCTCAGGCAGAGAAGGAGAAGCTGTTGGCTGAGTTCTCGTCTGACATGGAGCACATGCACCCGGAGGCTGCAGATCTAAGGGCTCTGTCCCGGCATCTGTATGAAGCCTATCTGAAGTATTTCCCTCTTACCAAAGCCAAGGCCAGGGCAATCCTCTCTGGGAAGACGGGAGAAAAAGTGGTAAGAACGGCTGGCTGATTTCCGTTCTACTTTTATCTCTTTCATCTGTGACTGATTTGTAACATCAGTCACATTAAGACACCAGTGCCAATTAGACAGCTTTATGAAATATGTAAAAAGAATAAACATGATAGAGAATAAATCTTTATTACTAAACCTAATGTGAACTTGTTCTGTCAAAAGTCTTTAAGTTATGAACGTCTTGTATTTTTAAGTTTACGTGCAATAGCTGTGCATTCTTGTTCTGTTCTAATCTGAGCTGCTGAACCAGTTTCTGTCACGTCTGCTCTGCCTTCTGGCAATTGTTGCACATAATAAAATTGTGAAATTCTGCATTTAAAAACTTTGAATTAAGGAAATGTTAAACTTTCCAAATGCAAATGCACATGCAAACATACTAAGCACTATTTTTGTCATGTCATAAAATCCCATTCAAATGGACACTGTGCAGGGTTTTGTTGTTGTTTTGACTGGGGATGTGGTTCAACTGGTTTCTATGTGCTTTGGCTGTCATAAAATCTCTAACAGGTGGTTAGACTGGGAAACAAACAGGTTTTTTTTTTACTGTATACTGTGTCAATTTTAATGCTGACATATATAGTAGTTTACTGAACCATTTATAAAATGGCACATCAAAAATGTAAGAAATGTATGTGTCAAAAAAACAATCTGAGATTTTATGGTTTTTTGTTTTTTTTTACATTTTCTTCAGTTGTTTGACTTCATTGTCCAACATATGGTTGGTTACAATATACTACTATAGCAGCCACTAAACTCTGTTTTATCGTTTTTCTAGACTAAAGTGTTTTTTTTTTTACTATGCCGTAAAGCAAAACTTTCAAGTTAAATGTCTAATAAGTTTTACAGATTGCGCATCATGACATTATGAATCAACCAAACATAATAAAAAATCTCTTAAATTTGTAATTCTGTACAAAATCATTTCAATACCAAATGAATAAGAAATAACAAAGGATCAAAAGAATATTATTAATGCTGTAGCTTTTCTTTATGCTATTTTTTAAAGCTTTTGCAGCGACTTTAGGTTTTTCTTCTGTTGGTAAATTCTGATGACCTCAAGGTTGCTCTGCATCTCTTTGTTCAGCTTGTTATGACTGTTCGCCTCAGCCATAGCCTCCAAATGACACTGGCTCAGCATTTTGTTTGAAGCACTCCTTGCTCATTTACGAAATCATTGCGTACCTCCTAAAACAAATTAGGAGTAAATGATTTTAGCTTTTGTGGAATATTTACATTTTTTTTAGCATCCAAGGTTGAGATATTAGTTGTTGTTTGATCATGTTTAACTGCAGTAAGGAAACAAAGAGGGATTTTTTTTCCTGTGTGTGTGTGGTTTTTTTTTGTAGAAAACCACAAAAGTAGACAGTAAGACAGGATGGCTCAACATATTTGTGATAAGGTCAGGCTGATGGTTAAGGATGACTACCTTTTACCAGACAATTGTGTTTTGTTGAATCACTTTCATTAGAGCAATGATTGAATATACCAAAAATTACATTAATATTAAAAAACATCTGCGCAGGACTACAGGACTACTAAAGTACGAGACAAGAAAAAACTACATTTCCTATCTAATTGTGTTTTGGTTCTGTTTAAATGACAAATATTATATTTGGATTTTTTTGTTGTTCAGGATTGCAGATTACAATAATTATATTTACTTCCATGTGTGAGGTTATGAAAAAAATGATAAAGGTAAAGGGAAAGCACAAGTCAGCAGAGAATACAGTTGAAGTGGTATTTTTGCATCTGGAACATTAAAACATCAGTGCAAAACACAATGGCCACTCAAGACAGAAGTGCTGACATCAAGTCTCCAGCCTAAATGAGAGTTTTATCCCATGAAGAAGGAGGAAGTCCTGTTGGAGACATTCTGGTCCAGTTCTGACTGGCATTATTACTGTGACTGCTCTCATTTATCACCAACTATTGTATCCCCTGTTTGCAAGTTGAACAGTGTTAGGTTTTACATAACCACTGCAAACTGAAAGTAAAACGTTGAACTGTTTTTAGTGAATGAAAACAGTTAGAATGATTTTGCAATTACAAAAATCTTCTGTATGTGTATGTGCAGCCTTTCATCATTCATGACATGAAGTCTCTAATAGAAGGGGAGCAATTCATCAACTGTAGGCAAATACCAGCCCAGGAACACCAGCTGATGTCCACCGTTACAGTTGGAGGTTAGTAAAGCCACAATCTATTAAGTTACAATTTTATTGATTTATATATATATATGTATGTATATATGTATATATATATATATATATATATATATATATATATATATATATATATATATATATAAGTATTTATTTAAAAACCTAGATTGAGTTTATTGTCTGCAAGCAATTTTAGTGAATCATAAGAGCTTTTCTTACAAACATTAACTCTTTGCATTCAACAAGTCACATATTTCTTAAATATTTTGAGTTGAAAGTTAAATTTGAACAAGCTGTTTGAAGTCTTTTCTATGTTTATATTTAACTACCAACAGCCTAAAATGCTTCATTGACCCACAGCTAAGAATAGGAGTGAAAACCATAAGCTAATTTTCCCATTGGTTAGAAAAAAGACAAGAGATGAGATGATAGACCGCTTCACAAACACAACAATGAAGAAACTAAAATTATGCTGATTTTTGCGCTGATGCTTACATGATTAATCATCACTGAAACTACAATTATGCCCACTATTATACATAAACCAGGTAAATAAAGATATAGAGTTGTTTTTAGTCACCCATGATGTTTGTTTCTGATAGGAAATCACACAAGAATGACTCTAAAAGTAAAATAAAACAATTTATTTCAATTACCAATGGACAAATATTTAGTTATTGGCCATCTTTGTGTATGTTTCTACTGGTGTTATAATGACTTAGTTCTAGTGTTGACCTTCAAGTCTTTTATTTTGATGGGTTTCCATGCCAACACCCTAATCTCCACAGATTCTCTATCAGGCTCAAATCTGGACTTAAACTGGCCCAGTCCGAAATCTTGATAGTCATTATCAAACGAAAGATTTTTTTAGAAATAAAAGTTTATTTTAAATCTTCAAATTTGCCATTAGTATGAACAACCTTGGGTGTACTTCATGCACTGTTATACATCTCACGGCTTCAGGAATCCCAGGAGCCTACTCAGGGTCAGATTATGGAGCTTTGGGAACGGGGATCAACGGATTGACACCTGATGGGGCGGAGCTACGTTTCTTCAAAAGCTGTCAGTCACGTTCTGCAGAAGCAGTAAGAGAAGTGACAGAATTTGCAAAGAGCATTCCAGGATTCATCAATCTGGATCTCAATGATCAAGTAAGAAAAACAATCTTTGGGTAAAATGGACTTTTTTGAGTTTTGCATTATGTTATAATGTTATTCCTTCATCAGAAATATAACTTCTGCAATGAGCAGAACGGTTATAAATGGCATAATGGAGTGTTGGAAAGAGCAGGAGCTACTTAAAGAGACTGAAGCTCAATTAACATTTTTAGAACAACTGAAGGTAACACTTGATTGTGCACTATGTACATGGAAAATACATAACACCCCTTTAAGAGCCACTTTTGAGAGTAAAAAAAAACAACAAATAAAGCACAGAGTAGGAGAGCATGGAGCAAGCTGTAGTACAGGGTTATTGTAACAAAGACCTTTTGTATATTTGCTGAGGGTGGAGTGATGAGAGATCCAGAGTCAAAAACCAAACAGTAAATGAAGGAATAAATACATATAAAAAATTTAGACCATATACACCCTCTTCAGGGTCCTTGAGGGTGCATGGGAGTTTGCTGGGATGAAAATCATCACCTCTAGTCTATGGTCTTGAGACAGAAAAGGGAAGAGTGCCTTCTCAAGATGTCAGAGAAGAGTTGAGGAGTTCAAGTGTCTATGGTTCTCATTCAAGAATGAGGAAAAAACAGAGAGGAAAAGGGGAATTGGTGTGGTGGCTGCAGTTATGCGAGTACTTTACCGGTCTTTCATGGTGAAGAGAGAGCTGAGTCTGGTCACAAGCGCTAGCTAGAAAGAACAAGATTACAGATACAAGTGTTTGCAAGTGTGCATGAGTCCCTTATCAATAGGATGAAAGGTTCAGTCATGTAACGGGCACATCCCACTGGGAGGACACCGAGAGAAATTATACAAATGTGATCACAAACAACACAGATAAAAAGCAATAATTACTACTAATCCCTGTATTGTCAAAGCATAAGTCACGGTTTGTGGGTGAATAAGTTGACCTCTTTACTATAAGTGGATTTGTATTGAATGAAACACTGTATTGAATTAAAGTGTTCCAAATTACACCTCAGTCGATTAAACTGCTGCCAGTTTCAGCTACATTGTTAAAAATTCTGAAGATTGCTGATGTTGAGAGTTTCTTTGTGAGAAACATAATTAAGATGTAGAAACGAATAAAACATAATCTATTAGTCTATGGCTTCCATTAATAAACAAAATATGATTTTGTTGCATCCTCTACATGTTTTCAAATATGTCACCACTGGGGACGGGGACCCATCTTCAGAGCTTCCTTTTAACCAGTAAATATTTTTGTCCAGGTGACGTTGCTGAAATACGGAGTGATTGAAGTTTTGATCATCATGATGTCGCCTCTGATGAACAAGGATGGCACCCTGATCTCCTACGGACAGATCTTCATGACGCGGGAGTTCCTCAAGAGTCTCAGGAAACCTTTCTGTCAGATGATGGAGCCAAAGTTTGAGTTTGGAGTCAAGTTTAACACTCTGGAGCTGGATGACAGTGACATGGCACTGTTTTTGGCTGTTATTATCCTCAGTGGGGGTGAGTGTTCACTATTTGTCAGGGAATGTTATTATCTAATAGGATGTTTAATGATTTTTTTCTAAGTTGTGCAATTTTACTTATTTTTTTAGGGTTTTGTTGAGTCTGATGCAAATCCTTGAAGCAGGGGGCAATTTTTAAACTTGCTGTGCCCAGAACAAAACTATAAATCATTACACTGCTGCCATTAAAACCACTAAAGCCAAATCTCTTTTACACCAAGGCAAAGCAAACCACTTCCTGTTAAAACAATATGTTTCAAAATCATATGTAATACCCCAATTCATTGATTTCATCTCTATGCAAAAATGTCTTAAATGTAATATTTATCTTCTATTTACTGCCAGTGAAAATGTTTATTTTTATTAAAAAAGACTTTATGTCCACACAAAGATCTAAGGTACCTCCTGTCCACAACTTATTATCTTTTAGTGATAAACATGTTATCTTTGGACAGTCTTAACCCATTTATCAAGTCACTAAATGGGTAGTAACTTGTAACTTGTTCTCATGTGTTCTCTGTTTCACACGAGAAAAATAAAACGCTGCATCACAAGAGTCTGGAATCAATAACTGCAAAAGTTGCACTTGTGATGAGGGAGAAATGACAAGAGAGGTGAGGTTTCAGAGACGACCACAGGAGTGAACAACAATCACGCAGCTCCCACTTGTGCACGTTTCTATACTAGCCATGAAGATTTAGAGTAAAAGGAAAAGTACTGGTGGGAAAAGGCGTGAAACTTTTGGTCTTCAGTCCTCACACTTATGAGTTCAGTTTCTTAGAAGCAAACATCAGGAAGTCGAAGCGTTTTACTCATGTGTAATTAGGCAATCCCTCATATCTGAACAGAGCCTTCTGAGTTTGTCCAGTCCTGCTGATTATTAGTGCAGATCTACTAGATAAAAACCTGACTTTGAACATTATTTAGATTAAAATCCAATAATGAGCTAAATTATTAACTTAAATGACTGATTATGGCTTAATAAGCAGCTTTTTGTACAAAACAGAAAACCACCTCCCTAATAAGAAATGATTTCAATGCATTTAGGACTCCATGTTCTGTGTCTTCAATTCAGTTTATCTATATTGTGCCAACTCATGACACACCCCCTTAATACACTTTACAAAAAAAAACAATTCAATCCAATCATACATACAATCCAACTGATCCGACTTATCAACAAGGCAGCAAAGTTCAAATTGGTTAAAATTTTCTCTACCTAAAGAAACACAGCAGAGTGCATTAAAAACCATATGTAAATTTTATTACCTCATATCCTAACCCCGCTTTAACCTTCACATTATTTCTAACCTGTCTGGTGTGTCCCTTGGTCTGTGTGAGTTATTTTATGAACTAATGTTCTCCAAGAAACTTCTGAGACTTTCACAGAACAGCTGTATTTATATATGGATTAAATTATATGTACAGTAGGTGGACTTCATTTATTAAGTGACTGCAGAAGATAATGGTTGCTCTAATTTTGAGGTGCATTGTGAAATGATATCAGTGTGAGGTCTGTTACTAATTGATCCCCTGTGTCTCTGTGCCCCGTCCAGACCGGCCCGGCCTGCTGAACGTGAAGCCCATCGAGCAGCTTCAAGAAACAGTGCTCCATTCGCTGGAGCTGCAACTGAAGCTCAGCCATCCAGACTCCCTGCAGCTGTTTGCCAAGCTGCTCCAGAAGATGACGGACCTGCGTCAGATAGTCACTGACCATGTGCACCTCATCGAGCTGCTGAAGAAGACCGAGGTGGACATGCTCCTACACCCTTTGCTGCAAGAGATCATGAAGGACTTGTACTAGAGCTCAAAAGGAAAAGAGAACAAGCGCTGTAATGTGAAGAAAAACCAAGACTGTTAAACCATGAATTGAAATTAATCATTTACCAGAAGGTGGAGAAGAACAGGAACACAAAAATCAAGAAAAGAAATGAAATTTTTGATCTGTTTCTAGACAGTCTCAATGTGATTAATTTGTGGCGCACAGTCATTTGTCTACCATAGAGCCCGAACATATCATCACGGGCTGTCTGCCAACTTCAGTACGAAACTACCACCTTTTGCAGCAAAGTGCCGATGACTAACAGAAAGAGAGGGAACCGTCACTTAGCAAACTTAATGCAAAAATTCTTCGTGCTTCATCACTGTTAAAGCTACACGTGCCTTAAAGGGAAACATTTTTCACGCCTCGTCACTCACAGCATTTGTTGTTGTCGCGTGGCTTGTTTCTTCACAGCCATCCACAGAGATCAGCAGTGCACGTACATACATCAGTATCTCTGCGAACACGCACAAATGCATGAATGCTCACGCGTAAAATTGCGCACAGTCGTTTTCTGTTTTGGCATCAGGGTGAAGGTGCTATCTCATTTTAATCAGCTGCATCCAAAAACAGAAATCAGATTAGTGCTTATAACTTATTCTGGTCCCATACACCGCTTAGAAACTGTGAGAAAGTAAGTGTGAGCTAACAGAGGGCACACAGCAGGAATGATGTTGGCTCTAAAGTATGCCTTAATGATCGAATGTTTAGCTTTTTTAAAAAGATCCAATGTTGTTCTTAAACATATTGTACATATTCAATGTATAATATATGTAATCACTCATTTTGTTTCCATTTGTATGAAATTCTTGAACCAAACTTGCTTTTGAGCCTTTAGATTCAGCAACTTGGTTGAGTTCTAATTTTTCAATGTGAAATTTATTTGTATCTATTTCAGTCCATTTTTGTGTGCAGGCAAAAAGACTGGATTCTTACCTACTGGGGAGATAAAGAGTGAGAAATTACCTGTAAATAAAATATTTTTTAACTTTCTTTACTTGGAGTCTGTTTCTTGCTTAAGGACAATCGACAATGCATCAAAGCTATTTTCAACTATCTATAACTATCACTTTAGTAATACAGCTGGAAGATGAAAATCTGCCCCAATCTCAAGTCTTTTGCAGTCACATTTCAACAATGTTTTTTTCTTTTGCATTTAACGTCTGTACAAGGCAAGAAAGTGTGCATCAGAATATTTGGCTCAGGTCACTGCTGTTCAAACTATTTCCAAATATCTTCCTTGGAGGCATTGCTCAGACACTTTCAAATCTAGTTTTACAGTCATGACATCAGCTGTCTTCCGTGCCTATTACCAAATACTTCTAAACACACACACACACACACACACACACACACACGCTGCTGCTATTGCAACATCTGAACTATGCTGGGCCGGAAGACCGGAGTCTGTGGGCTCTAATTTCATCTGCAGGAAGGGAAGTTGGTTTACTTTATGAAGGTTGTGTTTTTTAGATTTAATGCTTTCTTCTGGTTAGAGTATAAATCCTCTTCATCTCATTTTATACTTTTCACAGCTTAGAGAGTTTTGGTATTAGAATAGCTTACAGGAGAGATTGCGTGCAAAGCAGAGGTCAGAGTAACATTCAAACTCCGGACATTAAACTTTAACCCAGCGAGACACCAGGTCACTTTCATAAACTTTCATTTACACAAAGCTTCCTCAGCGTCTGGTCAGATTGTCATTGCGTGTTGTTTTTCTAACTCATGCCAGGTGCTTTATGTCAGGGAAGTCAGCCAGGAGGCTCAATTCCTATTTATGTCAAGTTCAATCTGAACTACGTTAGACAATTCCCTCAGTGTATAGTACCGAAGCTCTTCAAAATATGCATATATCTCTAATCAGTCAATGTTTCTTTTTTCTATTGTAGTGTATCGGTCTGTATTCATAAACCTGGTCCTCATGTACCCCTGCCCTGCATGTTTTAGATGTGTCTCTGTTCCTGCACACCTGATTCAAATAATTGCATGACTTCCTCAGCAGCCACCAAATGCTGCAGAAGCCTTTTAATCACCCATTCATTCAAGTCAGTTGTTTGAAAGCAAGGAAACACCTGGAATATGGGGCACTTGAGGATCAGGTTTGAGAACTACCGATCTAAGCCTAGAGGTACGTTCACACCACCAAACGCATTTTGCGCGTCAAGCGCGTCTGGTTTACATTCAAAGTCTATGTGGAGGCGCGTCTAGGGCCCATCGCGGCGCGTTTCGAGTGTCTAGCTCGGCGCGATTTGAAGCATTTCGCACGTTAGACGCGTCAAGCGCGTCAGACAAGTAGGCCGGCAACTGAAAAGAACCTCTAAAGCTATTTTGACATCGACGCGCCTCCACATAGACTTGAATGTAAACCAGAAGCGCGAAACGCGGTTGGTGTAGAGCAAAAATGTCAAGCGTCTGCATTCAACGTGCACACGCGTCGAACGTGAAGCGTCGGACGCGTTTGGTGTGAACGCACCGTAGCGCACCGAGTCATGTAGACTATAAACAGTTTGGATTCTGATGAACTTCTTAAAATTCTGTTATGTTTGACGAGAGTATTTGAAACTAGTTAAACTTGTTTTTGTGTCCTTTGGGCGACTGTTGATAAGTGGATTCTGTAATTGTGTTGCAATCTGAAGGTTTTATTCAAGCTTCCTGCTTCCTGTTGCATGTTGATGCTCCCCTCAACAAGACACTTATCCCAGGATTGCCCACCAACCTGTATATCTGTGTATGAATGTTAGTGTCATTGGATGTGGACAGTATAATTAAAAGTTTGAAACAAATTCTATCCATTGTTAATTTGCATCACTTTTCCTCTTGCGCGCAGCTTTAAAGCTCATCCTGCTTATTCAACATGTGTCATAGGCAAACGTTTCCCAATACTTTTACTTTACTTTCCAGCATTGACACTAAATATTACTCAATAGAAAATGTTGTCTTTCATTCATTTTCTAGACAGATAACCAGGACAGCCATTCAGAAATTTGTTGATTCTATGTTAGTTTTATTTTTTTATATTTATGTTGCAAAAAGCTCCAAGAAGCTTTTCCATGTTTTTGGTATGTTGCTGCTGAGCTCAGTGGCTTTAAAAGAGTATTTTCTCTTGAAACAACTAAACATAATACCTAGCATGAGAACTGTGAAGGTAAGCCAAAATGTACCACAGTGTTGCCAGAAAACCTGAAAAACATTTTTAAAAAGGTTCTAGAAAAGTTGTTTGAATTATTACAAAAAAAAAAGAATTGTTAGATGGCTGTGGGTTTGGAGAAACAGAAAATAGCACTTAAATGTATTTATTTAAATCAAAACTGTGAGTTAGTTTTTGGCTAGTTTAGCTGTATAGTTTGGGAACATGTTTTATTGACTTTTTGATCAAGAACTCATCAGCAAAACAAAATAGTTAGTTTTTTTCCCCTCCCCCAAGGACAAAAAACCTTCATTGGAACCCTCAAAAAGGTCCTAATTAAACTTCTACCGAATTGATAAACTGTTACACCAGTTTTCAAACAAAAATTTAAAAAACAATAACTGTGTAGTGTGTACTGTCTACATTGCAGATAACTAAAATTTGCTCAGGGTTTCTAATACTGAACTTAAATTCAAGGTGATTTTCACAGGAACAACTATTTAAGGAAGCAGATTTTGATATAATTACAGAAAACATCTGGAGGGTCTAGAACATAGTCAACAAGTAACTCACATGTTCCTTTTCATAAAGCCCAAATTGTTTTCTTTTTAGTGAGGGAGGAACAAGTTAAATTGCAGTATATTTCGGGACTTTTCCCTCAGCGAGCAAACAAAAATACTTCCATTAAAAATGCGAGCCAGTATTTGTATAATTTAAAAGCAAAACAAAAAGAGAAATAATCTTTTAACCTTTTGTGAAAATAAATCATCCCTGGCCTCCTCAACCAGTGTTGATGTTTCTCAGGTTTTAATAGGAACATATCAGGATGAGTAAGTGAGCTGTTAACAGGGAAAACTCAGCTGAACTGTTGGAGAAGATCCTGTAGGACGTGAGAAACAGAAGGAAGGAGAAGTTTGATTCTAAAAATAAGTTTTTGTATTGGCACAGTACAGTGGGGGGTTTCTGGCTCAGAGCTGGAGAATCTCTGTGGACGGCTGACGGTGACGGTAATTAACTGTATTATTTATTTAATGTTTAGTCAGCATATCCTCACTTTGTTGGATCCGGTCTCTGCTGACTGATCTCTGCCAAGATTCCTGCACAGATCCGCTAAATAATATTCAGAAAGCATATTTCTGTCGACCAGACTAAGCTACGTCCAAAGAAAGCTTGTGTGATTTGTACAAGGAAGCTTTGTTTTTGTTTAAGGTCCTTAAGAAATGGCAGGGTTTTTTTTTTGTTTGTTTTGTTTTTTGTTTTATTAATTTGTTTGTTTTATTGTTATTTGTTTTTTTTAGTATAAGAGACCTTTTACTTCTGCCAGGATAAAATACATAATATCTGTTTCCTTATTCAGGCTTCAGTATTTTATATTGAAGTGATACATCTGACAGTGTGCTGATGAAAATATCTTTGAAGATGTTAATTCATCAAATCTGATACTTGTATAGAAAACACCCCACAAATTTATGTTAAGGTGTTAAACTCAAGAACTGATTTAACATACTGATTTATACGTGTCAAGTGTCTGATACATTACTTTCAACAATTAGATTTTACATAACCACCATACCTAAAAGTGGATTTGAACAAAATAAGGCACGGTTTGAGTGACTCATGCACATAAGTCAACTGTGCCTTTGCAACAGGGGTGTCAAACTCATTTCAATTCTGGGCCATATCAAAAATATGAACATTCTTAAAGGGCCAGTTGTGCCAGAATGTATTGATAAAACCAACTAAACTGTTAAAATAGCTGTTCCTCCAGGATCTTGTGTTTTTTTGCAGTCAAAATTACAGATTTTGTGGTGCCAATTTATAAATCTTTGTAAGGAATTTTTATATTTGCTCTAATGTACGATGTTAAATGTGACCTTTGGCCACGGTCTATAACGTGACATAAGGCAGAGGCAGCAGTCACTTAAACCCGAGGTTTTTGACCAAATATGAGAAAATATGCAGTAAAATCAGAAAAAATGTAGGAATCTGTTGATTTTGTGTGAACTTTGTGAGAAACTGGAGAAACCTCTTCATGTAATTATTAGTCTGGGAGGCCACATAAATAGCTACAGTGGGCCAGATTTGGCCCCCGGGCCTTGAGTTTGACACGTGTACTTTACAAGATCAAAACAACTGCTCAATGACAGAAACAGTGGCTCTAACTAGGAGAGTTATTGTTGGATTCTCATTCACCTCCTTGGGGTTGGGCACTCTTATACGGTCTGTTATTGAGCAGAGATTCCAGGACACTCTAGAATTTGGCTCTCACAAAAGAGCCTTTTCACTTTTTCACACGAGCTGTACAAGGAAACAATATTGTTCCGGTAAATCAGGAATAACAAGGAAATGCAACATCCTTATTCCACAGAAAATTGGGTTGCATCTGGTAGGACTTCTCTGTACAAAATAAAAATGTTTAATTGTTTACCACATGCAACATTTTAAAGAAAAAATGTGCTTAATGTTTTAATCATTGCTTTCATAGATACAGGAATATTAAAATGTTCTCTTTTTTTGTTCCATAAAGGTCTTCCATGTTTATGAATGATGACATCAGAATCATAGTTTGCATGTACAATCTGACATCAGTGACTAATCTTTGATGCTACAGCAAAACTATTCTGTTCAATGTATGTGGCCATGTTTTGAAATTCCCGGACAAGTGCAAGGCAAACCTGGAGTCAAATGATTTCCATTCACTTTCCAACTGTGTGAAACAGTTTCCTGAGGTTACTGTCGTGGGTGATTCCTGATTTCATTGATCTAACAAGAGTACTGACGTTAATTCCTTAAAATATTCATAATCTGATCAGTCATCTGCAGCATTGATCTGAAAAAGGTTTCTGTCCTTAAGGATCCCCAAAGACAAAAAAATAAATCTGCTCTTACAATTGTTGGCTTTACCACTGACATGCATCCGTGACCAGAAATTAGATGGTAAGATGACATGAAAATCCGTAGGAAACCAAATAACGGCACGAAGAGCATTGTGTTTCACTGCCATGTTGCAACAAAGAAAAATTTTTTGATATATCATGTACGACGTAGTTCATCTCACCAGCTTCACCTGTTGGGTAAATTTTTTCCAACGTGTCACCACTAATTAAGTGAACGTAAGTGAGAAATATGTCATTCATAGTTTGTTCTTAAGTAGTTTCCACTTTGTCACGTCAACACTTTCTCTGTGTAGAACTAAAGGCTTGGAGAGTCTAAAATCATAACATCTTTTACAGAAACTCAGCTTATCTATTTTTACCTATTTCTTGAGATTTGTGGAAATATATATACAGTATATGCTTCACTGTCAGGGCTGATGTTCATGAAAATGATACAACACCTCCCTCTGCTGACACTGCTCACTTTCAAGTCTCACAATAGGAGGAGTGTCCTGACCTTACCCAAACTGTCAGCGGTCCCAACTCCTCAGCTGCTGATCCTGTGGGAGATTAATGTTCACTCTTATCTGTACAGACGACCAAAACGTCACTGGGATATTGGCTCAGGAATGGATTGATTGTTTCAGGTCACAGATAGATTCAAATCAGCATGAAGAAGTAAATATTTGCCCATCCATTTACTTGCTACAGATTGTGGGTAAACACGTCTTGATGTGGAGGAGCGGCTGTTGTATTGTTGCAGCTGGTTGTTCTGCTGAGAGAGAGGAGCAGTGGAGGCCAGAAACAATAATGCAGTGGACATGCAGGACTGAGAGGGAGGGAAGGTCAGGGGAACCGGCCAACGCGATTCATTCCCATAACCGCAACATTTTCCTCACAAAGCGAAAGTAATGTTTTGAATGTGTAGCATACTGCTTCGTAAGATTGATTATGATACTGTTTACATTAAAATGTTGTTTGACAGACTGGATCGGCAACTAGAAGAATTAGTTTTCAAATTTATTTAGAGTTCATTTTCTTTTGCTTTTTTTTAAACAAAGGACAAAGAGGATTTTGACCCTCTATTATGATATGAACAATTTTCTTACTTCAGAGAAACCTGCAAATAAGTTGCATTTTATGTTTCTACATGTGAGCTCTATTTATTGTCTTCTTTTTCTAATTCCTTTCTTTTTATAGAATTATCTTACAATATGTAGATGCACAGTGACATAGCAAGAAGGTCCTAGGTTCAAATTCTGACCTGGGGTCAGTTTGCATGGAGTTTGTCACATAGAAAATGATCATAACATCATTAGCTACTGCTGGGATCAAAGTGTAAATCTATAAGTAATCAATCCCTGATTTGCATATTTACATTACTATCTATAAATATAGGTAATGAGCTGAAATGACAAAAATATGGAGACTACCAAACTAGCTATTTTCACTATGAAAATGTTTTCACCTAATGTGGTTACTAATATGAAAGAATTGCCAGGGAAGGGCCTTGATTTCATTCTTCTAACACTTTTCACAGCATGTATTAATTTTGCTCACCTGGATTTAGCAATATCTTTCTCTCACTCTTTGGATAGGACACTCTCAACAACTAAGAGAGGATAACAGTCTGGCTCCTTGTCTCTTTTTAAAGACGTTTCAGTCCATTGCCCTCACAACTATAAAGTTAGATTTAATATTGATTAATTTCTATTAAAAAGTTAATACTGAACATGTAAAATCTCATAAAACCAAACAAAAAAATCCTTTACTTTTATTTTTCTGCTCAGCACTGAGATGACGAAAAGGAAAGTTTTAGAAAGTTTAGCAACTTTGTAAAACTAGAAGAAAAAAGGGGAAATGTACATTCAGAGGTCAAAGTTTTCCACTATGCTGCAGAAAAACCATGTGCATGTCATCAGATTGTCACAGCCTTAGTCTTCACAAACCAAACATTACTCATGTCCCCACAACACTGACACTGGCTGGATTTAATCACATGAGATTCTATAAAAAGAGAACTGTGTTTGTGTTTTACACATCAGGTTTGGTTTTAAGCAACTGAAATGTGTTTATAATGAGGTGTTGAAGTCAGTGGGGCAGTAATTAATCTCAGATAAAGCCTCTGGGGTCTGATCAGAAGGAGCATATCACACTGAACTAACAGAGTTTCTATTTTTTTTGTTCCAGAAGTGTCATTTTTCTTAGATGGAGCAAGTTTGCAGCTAATGTGGATCATTTTTCTCTCTGGGTGGTTAACATGAATTCTCTAGAACTGTAACTGTGTTGGTCTGATGATTCATATTTATTTATCATTTACACTCTCTGAAAAAATAACAAACTTTTTTGATGAAAGGGCTCCAATCTCAGCCAACGTGTAGCAATAAATCCCATAGACCCTTTATAATATTTATTTTCATTTCATCTCTTAAAGGAGTAGTGTTATGTAAAATTGACTTTTTTGAGTTTTACATCATGTTATAATGTTAATCCCTCATAAAAAACAATATTGTCATGATTCTTTTATGCGTATTTGTGAAATCCTTTAATATTCCAAGGCAACCATTCAGCTGTTCAAAACCCATGGGTGGACCTAGCGCTGCCTTCTAGAATCAGCTCCTCCTTGTAGTTGCAGCTTCTAAGCTTCCGCCTCACAGAGAACCTCTTCCCTGTGACTCGTGCACTCAGCTCCTTCAGACTAGCCATTAGCAATTAGCAAACGCCTGGTGGAACTGCACATCTGATGAGTTCATTAGACAAGCTACTTCTCAGTGGAACACTGTTAAAAACATTGTTAAGGGGTTAATACAGGAGCGATCTTGTGATGGCTTCCTGAAGGCGGAGTTTTAGAAAGAGCAGGAGTTTATAAAGAGACAGAGGACCAATTTCAAGGAGGTAAATTGTGTAGTCAAATTTATTTTAAGTTATATTTGATATTTATTTTTATAACAACTGAAGGTAACTTGATTGTACTATAAAATGGCGCCATGTGGCTTTATTTTTTCCACAACTTGCCCAAATTTATTTATTTATTTATTTATTTATTTATTTATTTATTTATTTAGTTATTTATTTTATTAGTTAGTTATAATCACATTTTACTGCAATATGGATACAAACACTAGGGGCGATAAGTCGTCGCTAGTTTGTTGAATTTCACCGAAAAAGAAGATAAACCGGAAGTAGGCTTTGTTTTGGTTTTTTTCGGGGCGGGAAAGACAACAAATTACACGGTAAGTTTGTACTGGAGTTGGTTTTACCTTAATACGTGTTTTCATGTACTGTCGACAACATGCAACAGTCGCTCTATAAACTCGGTAGCAGTTTGTATTCGGGTTACGTCAGGCACAAAGTAATTATCCAGATTTAGCTGATGGTTGTTAACCGAAAACATCTGCTGTGAACGCTTCAAACTAACACGCTTCTGTAGCTTTTCTGTTTTTCTTTTGCTTTAAACGTGGA
Source organism: Xiphophorus couchianus (assembly GCF_001444195.1). NCBI lineage: Eukaryota > Metazoa > Chordata > Actinopteri > Cyprinodontiformes > Poeciliidae > Xiphophorus > Xiphophorus couchianus. The sequence goes on from NC_040247.1 coordinate 12,114,407, forward strand.
TCAGCAAACAGCTGACGAAGCTGGCAAGCAGCCGTATTGTGCGCAAATGTAATATTTAACCTGTGTTTAAACGGAGACGCATACAGAACCTCGGTTTTGTGAAAACTGTTTGTGAGCCTGAATTTGAAGTAGAAATAGTTGTATTTTCTCTGTTTTTATTTTAATGTGTTAATATGTGTGTTGATTATAGTGCGATACGTTATAAACTAATGCGTTATATATGCTTAAATTACTTAGTGACTTCTGTTAAAAATAATGTCTCACTTGTTTCTTGCACGAGTTCCTCTATGGTTGTGTTGAATTTGTCCATTAAATCATTTTAGGCTGATTTAAGGTCGATGTCTTTTTTACACAAATGTTTTTATCAAACACACTAAAGTTATTGTCTAGCAAGGTATTTTGTGTTTAGCTAGATTAATTAAATTGATTTCAGATGATTTTGTTTACAGTGAATGTAAAGGTTGTAACTCATTATCTAAGGATCTTCAAAAAGTTGTATAAGCTGATGGTTGTGGGCAGGAAGTATCTGTAGCAGTCTGTCTGAAGAAGATCTCTTTCAACTGACAGCCCTCCTAATATGAAACTTGAAGATTTTTATTTTTAAATGTGAGACTAATTTTTTGTGAAGACCACTAAAATCTGACTGCATTGTTTGCAATGCAGTTCAGGAAACTGTAATTTGGAAAATCATAGATGTTTATTGTGGGACATGTTTGCCTCAACTTGAGTTCATATTTCCTGTTTTAAAGGGTTTTCAACTCTTTGCTCTTTGGGCACAATAGAAATTAAAAAACGAAGAAAAACTTTTGTGGATCTGTGGCAACTTTTTTTTATACTACCACTTCTTCTTATGCTAGTATTAACAAAGTTCATATGCAAAACTAATACTTTGTTAATTTTTCTCTTGATCTCAATGGAGAAAGAGAATCATAATTATCTCTCACTGTTTATTTGAAAAGTGAGATTGTTAGAAAAAAATTAGCTCACAGCTTTAAATTTGACTGAACAGGAAAACAACTGATAGCATAACTTGCACACATGATATTGTTGTTAAACTTATTTAAAAAACATAATTTTTGCTAAAATATTTACAATAAAAATGTGTCAGGAGCTGTTGCTACTTCAATTGTTACTAACAGCATTTTTTATATTTTAATTTATTTCTCTAGGTTTCGTAAAAATGTCTTCCAGACAGCAAGATCCAACCCACTCTATCTCTCCAGTCTTATTCCTGACTGTGGAGGGTGAACCCATGTCCTTCTTCCTGCGACCCGGTCCTCACAAACAAAAACTGCAGCCGCTCATCAGAGATGGAGGAGGGATTTTATGTAGCGTCCAGGTGCCTGGAGCCATCCTGCTGATTGATCCTGAGGAAAACAGCTCTGTTCTTGAATCCGATGCTCATCGGTGGGTGTTGGACTGTTGACATTACAGATATAGAACAGTCAGTAAAAAAGTATGGACGGACTTTTGAGGTTTTAAAGGAGAGCGATGTGGTAAATATTTCTTATTTGTGTCACTGGTATTTATCTTTATTTTCAGTTATGTTTCCACCCAGTATATTCATGACTGCATTAAGAAGGAGGAGCAGCTGGATTTAGATGATTATAGACTGAATCCAAAAGCAATCCAGAGATCCTCTTCAAAATTAAACAACAGTGGGGGACGCCGTGCTGGACTGTTAGGAGGTACAACATCAACACTTAACTTTGAACTTTTTTCATGAGGCTTCAGCTTCCCATTTGAAAGATTTTTCAGATTGAAAAAGACTAGAAGTAGTATAGTCTGAATCACATTAGCTTCTTGGCTTATGCCACACCGTTTCCCAGTTATCTATTTCCACCATTTATAGAAATAAAAAAAAAACATTGTCAAAGCAAAAACACCCTATCTCCTACCTGCAAAATAAAAATAAGAATATGTATATCATACTGTAAGATGGGCCAGCCACATTAGTAGTGATAATCTCCAGGAAAAATATTTGCAACATACATAGTGAAATTCTTGCACAAGCTCTTAATTTTATGGCATCCAAGATCACTTCAGACAAATTCAGCAAATTGTTCTGCTCACTAAAAGTAGATGTGTACAAAATTCTAAATAAATTTTAAATCAACTAAAATGTCTCACTCTATTAAATTAAATAGATTTTTATGTTTAGTTACTTTCTAACATTATTTAGTTGTATCATGACTTTTATTTATAATTCCCCTCTCTTCAATTTTCAATAGGCAGAGTTGCCTACACCCCTGAAGAGGATGCTGCCATTTTGAATTTCATCAGCAAGCGTAAGTCAGAGACTGGAGGCAACCGGCTTTGGCAGGAGATGGAGAAGCAGCGGGTGACCAGTCACAGCTGGCAGTCTATGAAGTCCAGATTCAAAGACCGACTATCAAAGAACCAGTCTGCATCTACAGAGGTGGAAACCAAAGAAGACAGCAACAAGCTGCCTGAGAAGAAGACTGAGGTAATTACAGTGAAATATTATGTGCCCACTTACAGATTTCTTCTGTTCTTTTTGTTTTAATGTTTCAAATCATCAAACACATTTTAATATCAGACAAAGGTAGCCTGAGTTATCATTGTGCGATATTAATAACTGTTTAATAGCATATGTTTGGCTTCTACTTACAAATTCAAACATAAGTTATTTTAATGTAATATTATGAAATGCAATGTATAACATTTAGTTAGTTAAAAATGTTAGCTGATCCAAGAGTTTCACACACCAAAACAAATCTGTAGCTCCTTGTGTTGTAGATCAGATAGCTACCACTGAGTGGCACCAAACTGTTAGAAAAATGTGTAGCTATGCAGCTGTATATATGGATTTTAACTATTGGCAACACAAAAATTGGATGGAAATCTGAATTGATACAAAATGGAGTTTTTTGAATGAAGATGAAAAGAGAAAAGAGCTAATTAAACTAGCCTTGCCGTTTGTGAAAAAACAACTTTCCCTGAAATCTAGATTCGGGTTGCGTGTCCTGTGGCGGCAACAATAGTCATTAAACATTCCTGATTATTTCCAGTGAGTGTTTTACATCATTGTGGGTGGATTTCGGTTGTCTCATCTTTGCAGAATTGTCTCAATTCAGCCACATTGAAGGATTTTTGAGGATCAACATCATGTTTTAAGTAATGCTGGAGTACTTCAGTTGGATTCTAGACTTCGACTAGGCCACTCAAAGCTTTGTTGATATTTATTTCCTCTTAAAGCAAGACAAGAAGGCAAAAACAGAAGAAATCTGTAAGAGCACAAATATATTTACACTACAGTGTAGCTTTGTATCAATAAACAACAGCTGTGGGCTATTTTTACATTATTAGTAGCCGTTCATTTTTCTGCTTTCAGGCGAAGCTCAATGAGGAATCTAATGCTGAAAAATCTTCCTGTGAAGCAACTGCTGATCCTGCTCAAACACATTCAGCAGAATCAGACCTAACACAGGTACTGCTGCATGGGCAATCAGAACTTTGTTTAGATATTTCATGTCATGATTTGAAGACATTTCTTTATGTGATTTTCTTTGATAGCACATTTAGTTCAAGGCAAACCAAGAGAACTGTATTTCCTGTCCCGACAGATCGATGTCCAGTCAATACCAGCAGCAGTCACACCTGAACATGTAGAAACTCCAATAGCAGCCTCTGTTACCATGGAAGAGAGCAAAACATCAGAGGAACAGCCAAATATAAACATTCAATCGGAGAGTGTTGAAGGTGAAACTTCTCACTGTTGTCAAACTGAGGAACAGGCAGAGAACCAAGCCAGCACAGAGACAACAGAACCAGAAAAAGATGAACCTATGACTCCTTCTTCCCCACGAAAACATCATTTATCAAAAAACTCCCCTGCAGATCAGCTGAAACTCTCAACTATAACGAGTTCACCTAACAGAGCAAAAGAAAAGCTGGAGGCATCCCCGGTGCAGGAGAAACCACAGCGTCGATTAACACGCAGGCAACTGGAGCTGGAGGCAGCATCTTCATCCCCTGAGCCGTACGGGAAAAAACTGAGATCGGCCTCCAGCATGGCTGAGCGGTCCACAGCATCCCCACCACACTCGAAAAAAAGTAAAGCTGCCGTGAAGTTAACTAACCAAAGAACCCAAGTAGCAGAAGAGCCGCCTCAAAAGAAAGCCAGAGGGAAGAAAGCTGCGGCAGAGGTGGAGAGTCGAGTGGAGCAGAACAGCAGTGATGCTGAAACTAAAACTGTGCAACCAGGTTGGACATGAATATATGATGGTTTGGTGAATGTATATATTTAAAAAGTAGAGAGTGTATTTCATCTCTCACTTGCTTTCCCATGACTAAATTTGGTTGAGGATATTCTGTTTTGACAAGAAATCTGTTTCTTTGTTTTTCCAGATGAAGCCAGTTCAGCCCCGCAGAAAGCAGAAAAGAAAAAAGAGAAAAGGCAGCTGGGAATTCTTGAAATGGCAACAAAAGAGTTTGAAGATGATTTTGAGGTAAGATATACTGTATATGTCTGCGTGTATGTATGTGTATAAGCACCATTAAAAGTACAATTGGGATAGTGTTTTTTTCAGATGCACTGATTGGGGTTTATTGTCATTTGCCTGAATTACATTCAGAGCAGATATCATTGCAGTCTTAAAGACCAGAGCTGCATGATGCAGATTATGTGAGAAAAACATCGTCTGTCTACTGAAAGTTGGTGTTACTCTGGTGCAAGAATGTCACAGAAAGTATAATTGATCCTTTCTCCAGTGAGGTCTGAGTCATATGTTCACACATTATTTTTCCTATTTAAAGAAATTTTATAAATTGCTTAAAACAGAATTCTTGCTTCTTTTTTTTTAAATCAAAAGATCCAAGCCTTATGTTTGTGGATCTTTCCTGCAGGTGCACAGGCTTAGAAACAGAACTATTCAAAAAAATTATAACTTTAGAAACATGATTGATCTGTGCTGCTCAAACTGGCTTGATTGTTTTTAGTTGAGGAAAAGTGTAACCTGATTCAATAATAGGTGCAAATTACTCCCTTTTGATAATATCTTCTACATGTATTTACCTCAGTCTGATTTGTGAATCCGGTGCAGATATGAAACAAATGACGGCAAAAAAGATACAACAAATGGAGTACTTCACAAATTCTCTATGTGTGTGTCTGTAACATTCAAGCCAAACATTACAATACATTTAAATACTTCTCTTGTTTTATAGTCTGATGAAAATGAAGGTCCAGATCTCCTAAACAATGCTGAAACAACAGCTGAAACAACACCTGCTTCAGCAGATGCTCCACAGCCTTCAGACTCATCTGCAGATCCACCGGGTGCTCAGCCCAACCCTGAAGCTGAACCCAGCACACAGGGGGCCGGGCCACAGACTCAGAGCTCAAGCAGCAACTGCGTCCCGAACACCGACGCCCCCGATGCCAGGTCCGTCCAGCTCCCTGTTTCAGAGCTCATCAGCGACCCTTCAAAGGCCCATCTGTTCATATTTGACAGCGAATCTCAGGTAGATGACTCTCAGTCTATGGATGGCGAAGGCTCAGCAGCTCCACATCACCCTCAGCGCTCGGAGGACAAAGACGCAGCGTTTTCTTTAACTCAGACGGAGTTAGAAGAGGACAAGCAGCGAATCAGGGAGCTGATGACCCAGACCAACCAGGTGAGCGTTGCAGATTTTAACCTCTAGCCTTGCACTGTTATAAAAATTTGGTTTTAATTGAATTTGTTTGTTTTCCAGGACTTGGTCAGTGTGACCAAAGCTTTGCTAAAGACCAGTGGAGACTTCACTGCTGCCGCTGATTTGCTTTTGAACCCCTCATCTGTTTCAGAACCATTTTGGAGTCGCAATGACGACAGTTTGTTGCTTTCAGCCGATCCTGTCGGCCGTCAGAAGCTGCAGGAAAAATACGGGGAGGAGAATGTGGCCAAGAGGATTGTGTTTCTTGAAGTGAAAGGATAAAGATAGTATAGGATAGTAAGATTGACGGTCTGGGCTGCTGAGATCTTGTGCTTGATTTAAAATTTAAACCAAGATTAACTACTGAAACAGAAAGATTTTATATATTACACCTAGTGTGTATAAATTTGGAGGTGATCCTTGTTTTGTTTTAAGAATAATATTTTTGATGCATTTTAGCATGAAAAGATGTCATTGTATTTGTTTTTAATGTTTTATTCATTAAATTACCTAATCAATCATTATTAAATGGTATGCTAGTACCATTTAATAAGTTAGATTTTTTTTTTTACTGTTATGACAGGCAAACCAACTTTCTCCTGGACCTGTCTGCTGTGTTTCTTCATGATGCTGTTTGTTCAATAATGCTCTTTAAGAAACACCTGAAGCCTCCATTGAATAAATCCAATCAATTCATATAAATGAATTGAAGGTAATTCATTTATACATTAACCAATGAATTACCTCAAATGTCACTCACAGCTGGTTGACTTCTGAAGATAATTTCTTTCATCTTTTTAAGGGTATTATAATAGAAATGCATCAAATTTGAAAATATAAATGCATAAAATGAAATATCCATGTATCATTTCCCATATTTTCATCATTATTTCCAATTAGAATCTAATTCATTTTAATATAATTATACACTGCCTGGCCAAAAAAAAAGTCGCCACCAAAAAATGGTCACACTCTCTAATATTTTGTTGGACCGCCTTTAGCTTTGATTACAGCCCGCATTCGCTGTGGCATTGTTTTAATAAGCTTCTGCAGCGTCACAAGATTTATTTCCATCCAGTGTTGCATTAATCTTTCACCAAGATCTTGTATTGATGATGGGAGAGTCTGACCACTGCGCAAAGCACATCCCATCTCCAGCACATCCCAAAGATTCTCAATGGGGTTAAGGTCTGGACTCTGTGGTGGCCAATCCATGTGTGAAAAAGATGTCTCATGCTCCCTGAACCATTCTTTCACAATGTGAGCCCGATGAATCCTGGCATTGTCATCTTGGAATATGCCCGTTCCATTTGGGAAGACAAAATCCATTGATGGAATAACCTGGTCATTCAGTATATTCAGGTAGTCAGCTGATCTCATTCTTTGGGCACACAATGTTGCTGAGCCTAGACCTGACCAACTGCAGCAACCCCAGATCATAGAACTGCCCCCACAGGCTTGTACAGTAGGCACTAGGCATGATGGGTGCATCACTTCACCTGCCTCTCTTCTTACCCTGATGCGCCCATCACTCTGGAACAGGGTAAATCTGGACTCATCAGACCACATGACCCTCTTCCATTCCTCCAGAGTCCAATCTTTATGCTCCCTAGCAAACTGAAGCCTTTTTTTCTGGTTAGCCTTACTGATTAGAGGTTTTCTTACGGCTACACAGCTGTTCAATCCCAACCCCTTGAGTTCCCTTCGCATTGTGCGTGTGGAAATGCTTTTACGTTCACAATTAAACATACTCCTGAGTTCTGCTGTTGTTTTTCTTCGATTTGATTTGACCAAACGTTTAAGTAATCGCCGATCACGATCATTCAGGATTTTTTTCCGACCACATTTCTTCCTGGAAGACGATGGTTCCCCACCATCCTTCCAGTTTTTAATGATGCGTTGGACAGTTCTTAACCCAATTCTAGTAGTTTCTGCAATCTCCTTAGATGTTTTCTCTGCTTGATGCATGCCAATGATTTGACCCTTCTTAAACAGACTAACGTCTTTTGCCATGGTTGTTTAAGAAATGAGGAGTTACTCATTGCATCAGCTGGGGTTAAATAACTTGTTGCCAGCTGAAAGATAATCGCCTATGCAGTACTTATCCAATAGGAGGCTTGTACCTATTTACTTAGTTAAATCCAGGTGGCGACTTTTTTTTTGGCCAGGCAGTGTATAAGCACCATATTTTCTGGTAAACAATAATTAGAAAAAACTGTTTAAAAAACAACACTATGTAATTTTTTTTTTTACCAATCCATCACTTTATTTAACTTTACCCCAATACTAACTGAGTACATTCATCATTTTGAAACTAAGACTGCCCAACACCCACATGAGTACATCGTATAAATAGTTTCAACAAAAATATTACAAATAATAAACTTACAAATGTAAGAGAAAAGAGTAAGGAATATAAATAAACATAGACAAAATGCCAATTAAACTGAAGATGTTACCTGTGAGGCAAAATAAACATCAAGACTGGAACCTGATAGAGTTCAGCAGCTTTTATTCAAATGTTGCTGCAGCTTGGACCTCCCAGTCACCTTCATGGAACTGAAACAGCAAATATGTTTGCAAACGAACATAAACTGTTAAGCAAATAATCCCCAAACTTTATGAATAAAAACTCCTTTTGTATAAAACCCTTTTTTTTTTCTTTTATATGAAACATTCACATCCAGCAAATTTACATACAAATTTACATACATTACTTGAGAACCCGTTCAGTAAAGCAAAACTCACACTGAAGTTCTCAGCAGATAACCAAACGTCATGTGTCCCTGTGTTTTCAACAGCTACATTATTTTAAGGTCTTTAAAGGCTTCCAACCAAGCTACATTCAACAAATGAGAGTCGCTACGGCTTTTTGAACTAAAATGAGGGAAACCTGCTTTAAGTAGTGGCAAAGTGGAGATGTTTTACCTGACATCCAGTAGTTTACAGGAGATACGGATGTTGGGAAAACCCTGTGTGGTTGGCATGTGCACTGAGACTGAGTCTGCGCAACTTTCCAGAGTCAGAATCATTTCATCACGTTGCTGTACATGATTGCTTTGGTTGGCTGGTTAGTGTGATGATCAGATGAGCGAGAAAAACCTCAGACCTGCCGTTCGTGGTTGCTGCGGCCATACAGTGTTAAATAGTGGTTTCACACAGTCCAGTAGAAAAAACAGAATGGCTCTTTGTTTCTCATCAGGCTGGTTTCATATCATCTGAAGACAACAGCGAGGCTGTTTTTCACTGTTTTCATGTGTTAATTTTGTATTGTTTTGTGTTAGTAATTGAGAAATAATTGCAACAAATATGTTTAAGTTATTAAAAGCTTAATATAGCGACACAGTCTGGTTAAAGAAAATACACCTTTTGCCACAAATAGTTTTGTAACAAATATGACAGACAGTACACAGTCTGTATTGCAGCTTTTAAGCTCAAAATATATATTAGAAAAGACACATAACTTCTTTTCTGCACATCAGCATGCTTCAGAATATTCTGCCCCCGAAAACTTCAAGATAGCAGTATCACTTAATCTTGGATCCAGTAAATCACACTCAAAATCTAAAATGAACAGATGATTGAAACAAAAAAAAAAACATTCATTCTCTATCCGTTGATTAGTTTCTGTGCTGGATTATTTCCTCAAACTGCAGCAAAATGAGTTAGCATAAACACAAAAGGCCTCTGGGGTATATACGATCACATGCTGGCAGAGCTCATGTACAGGCCGATGTTTCTAGCCCTGTTCTAAAAAAACTAAGCACTAAGTGGAATCTGCTCTCCTGTAGAGGACTCTCCAGAACACAGGACATGGACAAAAATCACCTAAAGTAAAGCAGCTGAAATGTATTTTATTTAGCTTAATGTGAAATATGCCCTTTGGTTTAGCATGAAAAGCTGAAAGGAGTTGTTTACCATTAGTGATTTAGGTTCTTACAATCCAACTCCTCTGTCTTTCTCATTTTCAAGAGAAAGGCTTTTCTTTAATGAAGCATATCTGAATCAGAGCAGAGCACTGCCTACTTCAGCAGCAAGCAACACCTGGCCTTACTCTGCCTTGCATAAGTAGTCATACTTTTAAACTTTATTCAAATTTTGTCACAACACAGTCACCAACATCAATGTGCTTTATTGGGGTTTTATGTGAAAAGTTAAAACAAAGTAGTCAAGTGAAATGAAAATGACGTTTGGTTTGCCAGTTATGAAAAAAATACAAATCTGAAGCGTTATGAGTTTCAACCCCCTTTACTCTTAATAAAATCTGTATTTTAGATTATAAAATACAGATATTATTAGAATGGGGGAGCTCTGTTCAGTCAATTATCCTCAAATGAATGGAGTATGATGCAACCACGAGATCTACGGTAACTTTAAGCAGCTGCAGGAAGACACAAACTTTACAGGTTAATTATTAGTTTTTATTTGTGTTCTCCACAAATCTGGCATTTATAGAAGATCAGATGAAAATTTAAGTTTTGGGGGTTTTTTTGGATATGCGCAATTTTAGTGCGGGAAACTATCACTATGAAAACATCTTCTATGCTCATGCTTCTGTGCTCATTCCCACAGCATTATGCTGTGACACTTTTATTGAATAACTGTGGAAAGTTACAAATGCCCATATGTAACTTTCGGCATGTGTAACTTATAGACTGGCATAAACATCAATCTATAAATAGATGTTTATAGATACTCTCTGTAAAATCGTACTCAGTTTGGATCATTTTGCAAATTTGAATGTGTGTAAAGCTGTAAAAAAAAAAGTGGCTCTGCAAAGTATCGGTGCAGAACAGCAGAATACAACTGCACAGTACATTTTTCACATTTACTGCTGCTAAAAAATCAAAAATTGTAATTTGAAAATGTATGATATTACATGTAACTCACTATTATGGACTTTCTGTGATGGCCTATCACATAAAATTCCAATGAAACAATAACATTTTTGGTTGGAGTGTGGCAAAACATGAAGAACCTCAAAGGTTATGAACACTTTTGCAAAGCAGTGTACTATAGTATTTTAGGGGCTCTGTTCCAGTTGACGCCCCCAACAAATACAATACGACATAAAAAAATACCTGCTTTCCTTAAAAGAGGCAAATGTCTGTAAAAGAAGCTAAAACGGGTGATAGCCAGTCCAAAACAGAATAAGGCTCGCTAAGTTGCATAGAATTCAGTAGTGCACCGGTGCATTTACAAAAAAGGCTGTGCTCCTTCCCTCTGTCAACTTTGGCAAGCCTGCAGAGTTCCCTCAGAAACAAGCAGAACGTCAACACCATTTGTCTCCTCTTTTCTTTGTCTTCCTGACAGAAGACACTAAAACCCCAACACTTCAATTTGGACTTTAAATGCCACACCTGTGTTCAGATCACACAAAATCAAGGGAGTATTTCAATCAGGGGCAACAAAACGTTTCTCAATCTAAGAGATGTATAGTAATCATTTTGGTGAATGGAGGAGTACAATATGTACTGTATTTAATTCCTTTAGAAAAAAAGGATCTTAACTGGATAGAAAATACTTTTCAGCTTGTTTAAAATATTTTTTTCTCCTCTGCAAAATGATTTGAAGCCCTGGAATCAGCGGCAAGAAAGAGAGCACAGCTTGGTGTCTGCATTTACGAAGCAAAGACACCCCCCACCACCACTTTCCAAACAGCAAAAACAGTATAAAAGCACCAGTTCAGAGCCTGCACCATGTTAAGCTTGTTCCACCTCCGGCCAGAATGACATTTTGCTCATATTTAAACTCCAATGATTAATTGAGCCAGACAACAGGAAATGGAACAAATGCCAGCTGTGCAGCCATCAACTGAGCGGGACTTCAGTCTCTGCGTCTTTATCCGAGATCTCGTCCTGGATCTCATCTGTGTTCCCTGAGTCGCTGCTGGCAACCGAGCTGAAAGAAGGAGAGTTCCTGCCGCCTTTAATCATCCGCCGACAGGTCTCCATCTGCACGTCGAGGCCCCTTTTCATGCTGCACATCTCCATGTACTCATGCAGATGTCGGTTCATGTCGCTCTTTGCTGTGGCCAGCTCCATCTGAAGCAATATCAACATGATTAGGAGTTCAGATAATCAATTGAAACTCTATAGCAGATCTTAAATGCATTTAAACTGAAAGGAAGTACACCTACATTAATGCAAAAAAGGGAAGTTTCACTTCAATTTGACTTGGAGGACGTTATTAAGTCTGCACCGTTAGGAGTAAAAGCTGCGTTTTGTGTTGAAATAAAAATTTTAGATGAGAATACACCGTAATATTGACCAAGGTCTGAGCTAAATGTGGGATATATTTGGTCATGAAGTGCAAATTTATCTAAATCTGTATGAAAAGCAAGTGCTTGAGCTAGAATGGTAAAACTATTATCTGCATCAACAAACCTCCAACAACATTTCTTATTTTCTAATACATACAGGAACCACTTTTTCTTTCACTACAAAATCATATTCATATCAGTGTACCTCAATCTGTCCGATGGTCTCCTGGTACTCCTTCTCCCTGCTCTTAAATAGGGTCTCTGTTTCATCAATGAGGCTGCCAAGACTTCCATCCTGGGAATCCTTAGAGAGCACAGACATAACCCTCATACATCATGCATGAGTTTGCGTCTTACACTGCATCCATAGTATTGATGCATGCCCTGACTTGCACAAGTCTGAAAAAAAGTTTTCATTCAGACTGAACTTACGGGATCAGCCGCCTCGGCGCTGCCTTCGCAGGGGCAGGCTGCCGCGCAGGTCGTTGCAGCGATGGTGCACGGGATGTTGTAGTTTGTGAAATCCTCCCAGAGCAAGAGAGTGTCCTCATTTTCCTCCCACGTCAGACTGTCGCAGTCGTCGTCAATTTCAAACGTCTCGCGCCTGGCAACAAACGAGTTATCTGAACAATGTCTGTGTGGGACCGGAAAGAAAAGAGAGAGGAAGAGGGAGGAAAGCATAGAAAGGTGTAACAGCCAGCAGGTTCAGCAAAGGTTGAAGGCAAAGAGGAAAATTAAAATGTCACAGATAAGTTCAAAGAGAAGAATAGCAGTAAGGGAAGCAGCCACTGTAGGTCCTCAGTTAATTGCCAGTACAAAAAAGCATATGAACGCCAACATAAAAGGCTACAGCTCTTCTAAGCATGCAGCCCATTGGTTGCAATATTTCAAATTAACAGCAGAGGGAGATGAAAGAACACACACACTCACACAACAATGTCTAGAAAGTCATTTGGATTTGGTGTGTGGTAGTTTATTGGGGATTGAGGTGTCACTCACAGCTGGTTGAGCATGCGTTTCATCTCGTCAGTGATGTTGAGCGATCCAGGAACCTCCTCCTCAGAAGTGCTTGGCTCAGCGTCCATCTCCGAGTTCTCCTCGTCGGAGACGGTCTTACGTTCCTTTCTCCTGCAGCACGCTGCAGCACCCTACAGAACACATGGAGACACAAATTGGGCTTAAACACAAGAATATTGACACTGTTTAAATTATATTGTTAAAATTTTTAAAAAGACCTTTTTTTCCCTTTTTCTAATGGACTGCAGCCCTCATTTGGCCTAAAACAACAGTTGAAGTAATTAACCCATTGAGTTCCTTTCATTTTTTTGTTCATTAGACACAAAAATGACTCATATATATATATACTTTGTTGCATTGTTTTATAAATGAGATGACTGACTACAATCTCCACTGTACATTAATGTTACATTTTTTAATCCCATTATTGCCAGTTTTAACAATTATCATTTGTTCTGTTTGAAGAAAACACTGAACATTTTCTATTTTTCATCCCTTTGAAGCAGATCAGTTTTTATTTTTTATAAAAGGTGTGAGAAATTGCAGACACAAAGCTGCTTTTCAGTTCTTTCCATGCATTACAAATACTCTAATCATGTGTTTTCTCAATTTTTAAGCATTTTAATGCAAAGGTTAGCCAGCTAAGTATGTGTTATCGAAGTCCAAAACACTCAGCATTGATTCAGATACATTTTTAGCTTTTGAGCAGAATAGATACAATTTATTTGAACACATATACGCAAATTGATTGTAGGTCTACAGTGCAGCACATGAAACAAATATAATGGAAGATTTCAACACCAGGAAATGAACGGAAAATAGAAATAATGTCATGTGAAAATTTGATGAGCAGAGATGACTTTAGTTTAAAAGGTATAGGGTATAATATAATATCAATATTCACCAAACTAGCAAACTTGTATGCCATTTATTTTATGCAAAAAACAACAACAACAACAACAACAAAAAAAAACCCATTCAGACAGTTTTGAGTACATTAGTGAGCATGCACGCCTGCACCTTTCAGAGAGGTCAGTAAGTGCAGAATCAGCTTGAGGTATAAGGATCAGTTGCAATATTATGAGCGACTGGCAGCTCTGATTTCATTTGAGCTGAATGTTTCCTCTGCAGAAGAATTCATATTTTTTTGCTGCATTTGCTGTCAGCTTTTCTCACAGAACACAATCACACAGAGACTTGCCTTCTCTGGGAGCGACCTGGCGGGGCTGACGTTGAACATTTTCGACATGTCCTCCGAGTTGCGTTGCTGAGCCACGTCGCACAGCTTGGCTGTGATGTCAATACGCCTGCAGATGTCCATGTCCACCCGCCTGGCTTTCTCCTGGATCTTTGAGTCCAGGTCAGTCATTTGCTGCGAAAGGGTGGAGAGCATTTTGATGATAAGTTCAGCATTTTTCTTTATACTTGTTTGACATTTTTTGGATGAATTAGACCTCCACTACATGATGCTGGACGTAGGGACAGGATGGCAGCATTCCAGCTCTTATTTTTAAAGGGTATTCACACAATTTACGCAGGACATTTAGCTTCTTCTGAGTGCTAATTGGTCGTTTAAATGTTTGACAGGAAAAATAATTAACATTTAACTATTACCTTTACTCTTTTATTTACCAATTCTGCAACTTTATAAAGAGTTTGTAATAAAAAAATAATGGATTCTCTTTTATAGGCACACATCAGCGTGAGTTTGTAGCTGTCAATATTGATTTTTATTTCTGCGATATTGTTTTTGACATTTCGGAAGACTTGGTGTTAACAGATTAAAACTGGAAGCATGTCATCCTGTTACTTCAAAAAACTTTCACTGTTGCACAGTAATAAAAGTTTTATTATTTTAAAAAACAACAATGTTTCAATAAATTCTTTCTAAAAAGTAGAAAACCATTAGATTTTAGGAGCGGACAGCAAGCTGTAAAGGACAAACTCTGTTCTAATGCAGCCAATGTCGAATCAACAAAGTCAAAGTCACGTCAACCACATACACACACACACACACGCCCACAAACTGAATAATTTCTAAAACACATAAATAATCTAGGCCTCCTAGATAATCTTCTGGCACTTACCAGTCTCTGCATTCACACATCAGGGATGAAGTAAAGAACAAAAAATAACATGAAAATTTAACAGCAAGCAGATGGGAATGTAAAGATAAGCAACATAAACAATAGAGATTTTCTAAAAATAACACAGCCTGGCTGTTTATTTGTGTCCAAACAACAGCTGTGAAGGCTGTAGTGTGTTTTAACTGTACAATCGCACCAGGGCACACCTGTTTGGAAACAATACAGACTGGCAGGGGGCCGGAAGTGCTATAGATCTAAAGCCTCTTTTCAGTTCAATGAATGCTTATCTTAGGGGTTTTATGGCAATTCACATTTTCATGTTTCCAAATAATAAAGGAAGGAAAGAAGGAAGGGTGTGTGTTGCTATTCAAACCAATAAAAATGAGAACATTATTCTGATAATTCCTGGGAAAACAGTTGTAAATGCTGCTGTAATCAGTGCTTTGAGTTGAATAGCTGTCACAGGTCTTTATGTATGAAAGGGAAACTTTGTAAGACTTAAGGGAAAGACGTTGACGTCATCATAGCAGTGAGTAAATACTTACGTCACTCATCAGGCTCTTAAAGACCACTAGCTCAGCCTTCAGTCTGTCCACCTTCTCGTTCAGCTCATCCTGGATCTCTGACGACTCCTGGGCGCTCTAGATGGCCGACACCAGAAGGAATTCAGTACAAGGGAAAATTTAGATTTTGAGATATAAGACTTCAAAATAGTTGTAAATCATGCTAAACTACATCTAGATTAGCTTGGCCATGATTACAGTCTAATGAAGTTTTAATTTTTTTTTTTAAAGTTAAATCAAATTTAAAAGTAGTTAACTTTATTACCCAGGAATAAAGTGTCACATGGTGATGTTCTCACAAGTTTACTGGCAGATAAGCCTCTCTCTTGTCTTTTAAGTAATTACGTGGATACAACTAGCATCTGGTTAATGAAAATTTGGGTCAAACTTTCCTGGAGTCTTTCAAAGGAACACAGGATGTACTTTGTTTTTTGCATTCCTGTATATAAGCAGCAAGGTTACGTGACAAATTAAAGGAATTCTGCAAACGTTCTGCACATGTAATTTAATTCACAGCCTCAAATTTGGCCTTTCTATAATTTCGAATCAAACAGGCATCTGAGTAAACATGATTTCCAGTAGTTTTAAGACATTTATAAAATAAATACAGTAAACTATTGTTTGGCAAATGACGGGTTATGCTCCTGTTTTTAGTTAGCACACTGATTCCTCTGGCTCTGCTCCCTGAACAAGAAATGGCCATTTGCGCTGACTTTACTTCTAACAGATTCCCTCTACATTTATACATTGACGTGTCGGCATGCACTGCAAGGTTAAAACTCTCAGGGGGCTTCGGCAGTCCACCTCTCTACCTGGCATTTTGCTGATCCAGACTATAAGACAAACATGCATGCAGCCACAGATTGATTGGTGCAGAAGCAGAAAAGGGAGAGGATGCCAAAAAGATGAAGGACTATTACCAGCTGGGACGGCCCTTTGTGTTGTGTAACAGCTTTAAGGTGATACACTATAACTTCATTTCCTCTGCATCTACTTCCTTTTTCCTGCTCCAAGCAGCAGCATACTTGCAGGCTGTTGGTGGTGTTTAACGTTTCTATCTCCAGTACATCTCAGCCAGCAGCCTCTTCTGATGGCTTTGTAATGAGGTTATTCTGATCGGACACATGCTGCTGGCTTATCCTGCTCCATGTAGCCTCAGTTTCCCTATTCTGATGCTGCTTGTTTTCCCATAATCTTATAATGGTGGAAAGATGTCAAATATCTGTTTGTGTGTAAGGTCACAGAACATATTTCAATGTTTATGTTTCCAAACCTGCTGTAGGGATTCCACAGTGGATTCCAGCTGCTCTCGCTTGGACAGCTCCTCCTCCCATCTACAACACACAGCACAGATAACAGAGGTGGGTCACTTTTACTGCTGAATCTAGTCCCCCAGAGGCCCAACGTATGCCTTAATGGTACTTTTGCAGAATAACACTCCCATCTCTGATTACAAAGCGCCCCTGACAGTGTGGCATCACACCCACTGCCCCCTCTATTTCCACCCTTTTGTCCTCTTCCTCCTTTGTTGTCTTCACTGGTTCAATAAAAACTCAAAAGGATGAATGGAAAGCTGGTCTTTCCTCAAACACAACAAACATTGCTCATGAATACTGCTGGGACTCTTGGGTGACTGGAGGGTGGAGTGTTTCTGCTGCAGCCTGAATTCCTTCATGCTAACATGCTCCATTTGTTCATCATCACATCTGAGGAGTGGAAGATATGCTTCTCGTTTGCGTCTGTTAAATTCCATCAGAGTGACTAAGATTTGTGTAAATTAAATTGACATAGAAATTTATTTTTTCATTACAGTATAATGGATGATTGCATTATAATTTTACCCAACTGTAACTTACATCTTCAGTTACAGGCTCAGGAAATCATATGAGAAAATACACTTAAAGAAAGAAAATGCTGGTGTCTGTGTGAGATTTAGGCTAAATGGTGATTATAAGGAGAACATCTAGTGGTCCAGTACTTAGGATGTTTTAGGTTGGAAAAGATTTTTGCTTTCCAAAAGAGACTTTGGAGGTCAAGTCTTTAGTTCATGTTGGGCTCCATAAAATTTGTGATGTAAAGTGGTTATTATGGCATGTTTGCCATAATGATTTTTTGGTATACAGTAATGAAAATATTATACCAATGCTTTCATTGGTATAATATTATTCTTTTGCAGAAAAAACATTAATTTCCCTAACTAAGCTCCTGGCAATCAGTCCACAAGTGGGGAAAACATTCAACCAATGCTAATAATAAAGCTCCAGAGCCTCCGATTAGCTGTAAGCTATAATTAAATATGGAGTTCTGGTTTTCCCCTCTTGCTTCCCCTCTTGTCATATTACTCCTCTTGACCACAGCAGCTGTATTTAAACTAAATTAGCAGCCAATTTCATTGTCTTGCTGTGTGTACTGCATACAAACCCCAGAGGGCTTAGCCTTCTGTATGGAGCATGGCCCCAATACACACTCATCTTGTGTGATATGAGACAGAAACCAAGCTAAGTCAAAAAGGTCTCCAGTGAGAGTGCAGAGTTCAAATGAAGGAAAAACTCATTATAGCGTGTGAAGTGAAAACACCGTGTCAGACCGCCATGTGAGGATGAGTCATTCTATGCCATATTGAGGGGGATTAGAATAAAAATGGAGTTTCTGAGTGTGAGAGTTAGAAAAGACTGGGTGAGGCCGTGTACATGCCAGAACTACGGTGGCCGACAGGTGCAAATGCGCAGCAAAAGAGAAAACATGCAAACAAACAAAAAACACGCGCACAAATTAAATGCGGCAAGCAAAAAGCGAATGAAATGCAGCAAACAAAAAGAGAGACGCAAACAAAAAAGAAGACACCCCCGAATGAAATGCAGCAAACAAAAAGAGAGACGCAAACAAAAAAGAAGACACCCCCGAATGAAATGCAGCAAACAAAAAGAGAGACGCAAACAAAAAAGAAGACAACCCCGAATGAAATGCAGCAAACAAAGTGTTGAAAACAGAAGTGCTCCAGACCACTAGGGGGAGTCAAAGAAAATAGTATTCATTTCTATGGGACCAGATGCAAGATTCAGAGAAAGAAATTTGAAAGAAAGTAAAGGTACGTATTACTATATTTCTTTTCAGATACGCCGTCTTTTATAATATTATAGAATAACAGAATAATTTATGGGCAGCGTGATAGACTTTGTGTCAGTCATACCGTTCTGGGCTCGGTCTCGACTCTTTGACTCCCCCTAGTGGTCTGGAGCACTTCCGTTTTCAACACTTTTTGTTTGCTGCATTTCATTCGGGGGTGTCTTCTTTTTTGTTTGCGTCTCACTTTTTGTTTGCTGCATTTCATTCGGGGGTGTCTTCTTTTTTGTTTGCGTCTCTCTTTTTGTTTGCTGCATTTCATTCGCTTTTTGCTTGCCGCATTTAATTTGTGCGCGTGTTTTTTGTTTGTTTGCATGTTTTCTCTTTTGCTGCGCATTTGCACCTGTCGGCCACCGTACAGAACATATATGTTTACTACATGAGAGAGAGATTACATAACATTACTTACCCATAGCTTTTGCCATGGAGAAGCAAAAATATAGCCTGAAGGTGGAACATGTGTCACTAGAAATCCACTTTGCCAACAAACCTCAGCTTTGTTTTTATTCAGAAGCCATTGAATGTGCTCTGTCTAATTAGAAAGAAGTACTCCTTAGCAGGCCTCGCCAGATCGCTCCAGATTGAAAGCCCTGTTCTAAACAAAATGCTGGCAGTGGTGCTACACTCTGTCCACAGCACTCGGTCAGTCTTCCGCAGACCTCTGACTGAGGTCACCGGAGTTCACAGCTGCACCACAATCTCCACAGACGCTGCTTGTCACAGCATTTTCATCACTTGTGTTGTCACTTAATTGGGCCTCCGCTATGGCCTTTTCAGTTCTCACCTGAACTGGAAGTGATAACAGTACAATGCAATTAAATGCCCATCAGGAGGGAAACTTAATCCGAAATATGTGTGTCAAAGCTATTTATATTATCTTTCAAATGTATTACAGTCTGCTTTGTTATTAAAGTGGCAGCTTTTTCCATGTTAGAGTGGATAGTTAACAAAGCCAAACAAAGCCAAAGTATTAAAATAAAAATGTTTTCTCTGTGAGACATCCTCCTGTACCTTTGGCGTGACTGGGTCAAAACGAAAACACCAGGATTCTCCTTACAAGGACAAAAACAGTGGGAGGGTTGGAGTCTGTGTCAGCTCAAAGACATTTGTTTACTGCCAAACAAATTCTTTCAGATGTCTCCCAAAAGTAAATCAAAATCTAACGTGCAATGTTGTGAAAAAGTATTTCATTCACTTGTATAATTCAACTGTTTTCACTTATCTGTTTCTTTTAAATATTTCTCTATTAAACTTTAATTGCAAAGAAATATAACCTGAGTAAATGCAAAGTGCTGCTTTCAAATTATGACTGAAGTTATTAAGGGGAAAAATCTTTTCAAACCCACATGGCCCAATTTGAAAACAAGTAATTGTGCCATAAACAGAGTTTAGATCAGGCCTAAAAAATCCAACCTGGTTCACTCCAAGCCAATAGACATTATGTCAGAGCCCGATCCGACTTACTAATTAACTCTAATTAGAGGCCTGAGCCCAAAGTAAACTCGTTTAAAATGCTTCCAGACATCTGATTTTGAACTCTGCTAGCTTAGTACTGTAACTTCTTTCCATTTTAAGCTTATGTTTGGCATCTTCCAGCTCTATTCTGTCGCTTGTTGTCTCTGCAGATGAGTCATGTGTAAATCTTCTGATATGTGATTGATAGGAGCGGTACAAGGCAGGGCACCGTGTGTTTTAGTTGTGCTGCACTTGTCGCAATCTAATTAACTTCTCTGACTGACTTTCTTTCTTCAACGGGGTACACTACCTACTGCTCTTATAGAGATAAGTTGTTAAACATATCTTTATATTGTGCATTCTCGTTTTGTTTTCTTTGTGTTGTATGTATTACAGGCTTAATAAAAACCCATCACAGAAGATTGACCCAACCATCAAGCATATGATTTTAGCCAGACAGGCCAAAATTTTGGGTTGGGTTTGGGTCAGGCTTGCTTTATAGCTAAGCTCTGCCCTTAAACCCAATAACATTTTGTGCCACCTTCAGCAGCAACAACAGTTATGAATTGTTTTGGGTAAGTGGCAGTAGGTTTTTTCCATCCCTGTTAAATAATTTTGCCTCACTCTTCTTTGCAGAATTGTTTTGATTTAGTCACATTAGAGGGTTTTTAAGCATCTCATATTAATTTAGGTCTGGATTTTGACTAGGTCGACCCAAAATCTTCATTTTGTCTTATGTTTTTTCTTTAAACCATTCAATGGTGGACTTTTGTGCACAGAAGTGCACAAAATAAAGTATCTACAAACATTCAACACTTCTACATCCACGAATAGTAGAAGTGGGAATAGTCCCACAGAGGGAATAGTCTGAACAGAGTCGGTCCTGCTGAGCGAAGCCCAGTTTACTCTGATTGAAACTGGATTGTTTTGTCTTCTTAAAGCTGCAGAATGTAATGTTTTCAAAGAATATGTTTGTTTTTTGTTTTTTTTTCATATTTATTGGTACCGTCACCGTGTTGTGACGGCATTGTGTGAGACAATACGGTCACAACACGGTGCATCAAGTGCCTTTCTGGCAGGGAAAATGATTATGTGTGATGATCTGAAGCAGCATACCAGCCACAGATCATCACACAAATGCTGTTCTTCTGACATGCTGTTATTTCTTGCCAGATGTAACAGAATGAACACCTCGTAAAACGTGTCATTTTTGTGTCTAAAAATCTTTGAATTGAATTAAAAATTAAATCACAAGTTGAAAACTTATTTCTGTGTTTACTGTGGTTATATTGTTTGTACCGACCCATTTCAGTGTGATAAGAATCAAAAACAGAAGATATCTGCAAGGTGACTAATATGTCTTCACAGCACCATAACTATGGTCTCACAGAAAGGCCTAGAGCTGCAGAAACACAGGAAGTAGTTGTGTTTCATTTTTCGCATCAGCTAGATAAAAAATAAATAAGTAAATAAGAAAGACTGTTAAATATTTGAGTCATTGCACATGTTTTCAAATATCTAATCAAATTCTCCATCTGAAATATAATAATTGTATGTTATGACAAGCCTGTTGCAACACAGCAAGGGAAAGTACCTGAGACCCAACAGATAATTTCTCATAAATTGTTTTATCTGTTTAACAATAATGTTCCTCCAACTCCTTCCCTTTTGGAGTGTGTCTGGGTGCTATGTTTGCACGCGATGGGACAATCCAGAGTTGTCCCGTCGCTGCACTGGAGGACCCAGATCAGCTCTAACACATCCTGTTAGCATCCAAATTTGATAATCTTCTCTAGCTTGATTCTTTTTGATCACACTGATTCTTTTTCTTTCTGATGGAGTCAACATACTAATAATTTTGAAGATCAAACATTTATGCTGGAATTCCAAAGGGTGGAAAGTTATGCAACACAGAGTAAATACTTAAAAGGCCCTGAGGAAAACACTGAGGTGTGGCTTTGTGTAATACCCCAAAGCCTATGTGGCTCATTGCAAATAAAATCTGCAGCCAGACAACACCCTGTTTAAATTATATGATGCTGTGGAAAGTGTGAGTCTATGAATCAGATGTCAAATTAAAGGCTGAAACAAGGATCCTTTGTGTAAGACAAGACTAAACCACTGCTAGTCCTCAGGCAATTATTTTCGCCCTGTTTAATTTAAAGTTTATTGTTTCAATTCTCAACTATTGGACATTTATGTTTACATTTGACACACTAAATTTGTAAAGATAATATAAGTTATTCTTGTGCAAATATATCCATATGCATGTTCATTTTGATGAGTAGGGTTTTCTGCCATAAATATTGACTTTTTATGGTGTTCTTTCAGGAACTACTTTCATGTCAATGACCAGATTTGTGAAAAATAGCTATGGGCTATGGATCTCTGGAGGAAGATGATCTGCCACTCCAATTTATTTATTTATTGTGAAACATATTTGTACAAAAAATTAAAGCCATGAATCCGTTCCCATTCAGTTTCACATAAAATCTAAAACTGAAGGAATGTACAGTAAGTACTACTGTATCTTCTTTTATAGCATAAAATCACAGTATGCTTTGCTTCTCATATATTTATGTTGAAAATTGGTCTGAAGTTAAAGTAAAACCAGAAATTAGTATGTTCTCTATCTCTACCACTTTAGATGATTAAAATATTTTAGATTTTATTAGGACTATGGCAATCATTTCATCGGATTGCAAGCATTAGTAACACAGGAAATTAAAAATGGGTGTGGCTGCATGCAGGACAAATACTTTACGAAGTTTATGTGACCTGTATGAAATGATGTCATATACAGCTTTGATAAATGCGCAGAAAACATGTGATTTCTCTGAGGGAACTCCATAGGCGTGTCTGTAACGTCTTCTCGCTGACAGCAGCATTAGCTGGCCTCCTTCCACTGACTACAGCAGCACTGTGGTTCAGTGACTTTAGCTTTCAATGTGGAGCTTTCAGGAAACGTACATCTGCTGAACAGAGACGTAAAATAGTGAACAAATTATTCTTCCCCTGAGCAGACCCATAGTAGGTCATCGATTGACTGTCAGGACCCTGTAATCTATAGCCTCTCCCTTACTCCTCAGAGACACATGTGTAGCACGCTAATGAAGCAGTCATGTGAAATGGATCAGACAAGTATGTGACGCAGCTCAGGAGCCTACCGTCTGGCTGCTCAGGGGCCTCTGCCAAGGAGACAAAATATCAAGGTCAGAGCTCATTTCATTTCTCTGCTCTGCCTCCCTGAATGATACCGATAAACACTCCTAACTCGACCACACACCATAATCCTTTATCACCACATCTTCCACCCATTGAAGGCAGCATCTGATATTCAAGCTGATGAATTCTTGACTCACTCAGTCATGTAAACGGTGCACAGAGGACGATAATTCACTGCTGGATGATTCTTCTGCTCTATGCCCTGAGAGGACAGACAGTGTTAAATATAACCCCTATAAAGCAGAAATGACACAGACACAATAACAGCAGGAGTTTTGGTGTTGCTATGTGACAGCAACCGCCACATGTTGCCCCTAAGATGTCTAGCACCTGTCACTGTTCAGCTGAAGGCTACAATTTGTCAAAAAAAAAAAACCAGCCTCGTTTCCCCTTGTGATATATCACAGATCATATTTCAATATAGGCACTGACTGCTTAGATTATGAAAGTTGAATGAGGTGAATTTAGATCCATGATGGAAAAAATTTATGAGAACCTTTGTTCCCGCCAACGGAAAAATCCAACCTCTATTCTTCCAGCCATCTTCTGAGTTCATCGGGCCTTTTTAAATAAAATGTATGGCTCCATTACTTGTACGGTAAAGCAATTAGACAAGTGACAGATAAAAGATCGCTCCTTTTTATTTGATGTCAGGTTTTGTAACTAATCTTCCAATGAGTCATACTTTTGCTTTCTTTGATGCTTCGGCATAGCATGTGCATACATGCCAGGTTAAAGTGAAACATACAACACTTTGTCATGTTCATGCTCATATTTGTGATGTATGGATGATATAATATATGTTTTATGTAATACACCATAATAGGTAATACACCTAGGCAAATTAGTATATTATTGTTTAGTGGAAGGGAAGAAAGTTTCAAATTTTTTGCCAAAAGTCAGTGGTGTGTACTTGAAGTCAGCCCATTATTTAGGCTTATGCTCATAATAAAAATTGATGGCAACCAACTTCTTCAACGGAGCCAAGTTCAGAGAAATCTTCAATGCAAAAGACTTGATATTAGAGAAGAGCTTCACCTTCCACCAGGACCACCTCCCTGAAAATACAGTCAGTGCTAAAGCAATGATAAAGCTCAATAGTTTAGATCAATGCATGTATGTGTTTTAGGATAGCCTAGTCAAAGCCCATATCCAATTGTATCTAAGCTTGATGCATGTTGCAAAGAGGAGCGGGCAAAAATGTTAGTATCAAGATGTGCAGAGTTGACAGAGAGACACCCCCAGGGATCGACTTGCATCTATTTGCAGGGAGAGGTGGTTTTACGACTCAGGTTGTATGATATGAAGGCATAGCACATTTCTAGAAAATAAGAAAACCAGGTTTCCTTTTCTTTCCATGTTACAACTATGCATATCTTTGGGTTGGTTTGCCTCTTGAAATGATAATAAAAGAGATTAAAGTGTGTAATGTGATTACATCTGAAAAGGTTGCTTTATACTTTTTTCTTCTTTAATTTGTCTTTTAAATTTTATATGCTTATTGGGTCCAGTCTAGTGACCCATGAAACATGATGAAAGGAAGAATTGGATTCAGTCTGTTAATGCAAATACAAACAAAAAGTGTTTTTTCGATTTATTATTAGATATAAAACTAATATATTTCACCTCAAATATGAATATATAACTCAAAATAAATATTTAATGCAAAGCTGAGTTGGATTACGGCTGTACCTAGACAATTACTTGTGTGGTTTACAATATTGTAACATTTTCAATAGGGTAATAATATTAACCTGAGATTACTGTGGACAGTATCTCCCAGTCATTTTGCATTAAGTAATTTACTGCTGCAGGTTTTTATTACAGCACAATTTAAATGTGGATTTAAATGCCAAACAGGAGATTTTTGTTAGAAACATATGTACTGCTGATATTTTTCCAAATGTGACATTCATGTGTGTCCTAAAACATAGTTAAAGATGTGTTCGCAGCCGCATGGTTTCACACATAAAGCTTCTATAAGCTTTGTTTGTGTCAGAGGATCTCAAGTATTCGCAAGCAACCTTAAGTCATCACATACCCTAAGCTGCTTTAAACCCTGCCTCCATGAAAAGACTTCTCATGAATTTCCAAATAATAGGAGCTAAAGATACAGGTTCAGGCAAAACACCAGCACTGACTGCAACACAACAAGCCACAGTTCATTTAGATTGGATGTAAATCAGGGTTCTGATGTTCTTTGGAAAGCTGCAAAACCATGAAGAAGTATTTAATAATCAGATGGTTTGGTTGAACACCAACAGATTCACACTTCGCACGAACGGCCTGATGGTGTTGCAACACGTTTAACTCCTATAGGTCTTGAAACATTACCAAACTGATTTTTTACTTAAAAACAAAGGTGTGTTTATGGGTGTGTGAATGAGTTGTTATTGTTTTCACCGCAAGGATGAATTATTACTCAGCTCCCACAGCCAGGCCAATCCAATTTTATTTTTTTCTGGCCTGAGGGCTGATTAGCTAGAAACTCTTTCAAAGAAGAGACAAACATTTAACTGCTTCCAAGTAATAACAGGCAGTTTAAACTAATAGATTCGACCTGGGAGTGGTGTCAGAAAATCGGATAATTACATTTGACTGTTAGTGAAGGCAGTTATTCCTCCAACTGCAGAGACATGCCAGAGTCAAAGCACCCTAACCTAATTGTTTTTTTAGTTATGATAGCTTGCAGTCACATGTTTTGTGGGAATACCTGACAGAGTTTCTGTCAACAGGAGTATCATAATAAAATCAGAAAGTAAGACTTAACAGGATCAGTTTTTAATGCAACTTGTTCATTCTAGGCTGCTGTTTTTCTCCCTTATATCTGTTTAGCTGCATGAACGTGGGTGACAGATTTTATTTTTCCCCATCCAACACATTCCACCACTGCTCTATTGAGTTGTGATGTCAACACTTTTATAATTTATTCCAACCCGTGTTACAGAACAAGCATAATAGCTTTCAGTTTCTGGCTGACTTGAGTCACACAATCCAGCTAACTCGAACAACTAAAAAGTCCTACCAAGTGGAACTTTGATGTTCAGGGTTCTGTGATTGGAAAAGGAGCACAGACAACAAGCTGCAAGCCTGGGCCATATCTGGGAGTGACATTTCACTAGAATATAAAGGAGGATAAAAGGATGTTCGCTGCTGGCACGAATCCTCTCTGGTCAGGGTGTGTACAGTGAAGCTATCTGACAAATAATAGAGCCAAGAGACATAACTACCACACCACAATAAATACTTTCATGTGACTTTGAGTACACACACCTGTATCCTCATGTTTTAATAGAGCAAATCCAGAGATGAGACGGTTTCATTCAGGGAATACAGAATAAAATGTTAAGCATCTCAAGGTGTGAATAGCAGCTTTTTTGGAAAACTTTTATCAATGAGTTCTTGTTTAATTGTCTGGTTTCCTCATTGTCTTTATGTCTAAAGACTGTGAACTGAATACCTTCATATTTATTACTTATTTAAATACTGAAATCCTTATAACCATTAGAGTGGCACCAATGAAGCAACTGATGAGTCAGTCAACTCTCCCTTAATTCATCCTGATTGGTGATGGGTTGGTCAAATAGTAAAAAGAAAACTGATTTTTTTTTTCTACTATTTAAATTTTTTTATAAAACTAGCACCCACTGTTACTGACTATGAACACAAGTCAGCATGTACTTGAATCCCCTCTTTTAAGTTTTATATAAAATCAGATACAGTTTTAAGCATAAGTAATCTATTATAATTTATTTATTGCTAGATTTAAAACTTCCTTCTTTATTCAATAACCTGCAGTAAAAATAAATTCTTGTAATTTGCGTGCTAGTCTTAAAAAAAATCATAATTGGTCAGACCTCACACTGAAAATTGTTAGAAAATCCAATTTGTATTTATTAGGTGTATTTAATGAAAGGAGACAATAAATGCAGTTTAGACATATTGTAGTTTTCTAAAAAAAAATATATATATATATATTAACATCACTAGAGGCAGGATTAGAGGCAGAAAAACATAACTACAGTCATTTGAAATAAATACTTTATTTTGTTTGTTGATCACTGTTTTCAGAAGCTTTTATTTGGTAATACATTATATTAAAATTGGCATATTTATCCCATATTTCTAAAATAGGAGAGAGAACAGTACGTGCCATTCAAGACAGGTAGTTGGACATTGATTTTCATGAACCAGAAAACGGCTACAAAAAACTGCTGCTCTCCTAAACTTGCCCATATTTACAGTTCAATCAATATTTCTCAAGCAGTTTGAAGGAAATATATGCCACAGACAGTTTATGAATTGAATCTGTTGCAACCTCAAAATTGGTAAATAGCTTCAAGGAAAGACTCACCCAGTTGGTTGTATTTTAAGTTGGGCGCTGAGGGGCACCGAGTCAGATTTAACACCACTGTCAAGACTCTCACATGCCACCTTCCCACCGGCACAAGTGCAACATTATATATGACCCTGCTACGTGCATGTGATGGTGTGTTCAGTCCGTGAGCCTGAGGTACCTGGAAAACAGGCTTTTCCTCTGCTATAACAAGACTTTGAAAGACAGAGGCAATTGAGTGTACATGCTGGATCAGCACACATAGGTCTTGAGAATGGGGGCAAGAGTTTT
This sequence comes from Xiphophorus couchianus, assembly GCF_001444195.1. Lineage (NCBI taxonomy): Eukaryota > Metazoa > Chordata > Actinopteri > Cyprinodontiformes > Poeciliidae > Xiphophorus > Xiphophorus couchianus. The sequence goes on from NC_040247.1 coordinate 12,142,424, forward strand.
TAAATCTGAAGAAGTTCCAAAGAGAGGACAAGATATTTGTTAAATTATCAAATGTCTACAATTAGAAAGATGCTAATGGGTTTTACTAACTGTGCTTACAAAGGCTGCAAGACTCACAATAAAACCTCTTGTAGTATTTTTTTTTTCACTTTATAAGACAAGTGCATTTCTGGACTTTTAAATATGGCAGCCAGCCATTGCTCTCAGTTGCATCAATACCCATGAATAATCAACCGCAGGTGCACAGCAGCAACTCCAAACATGGCAGGCGGAGTGAACTGAGAGGAAAATGGGAACAGAGGAGAAAATCCCAACAGATTACATTTCCTTTCATTTGTTTTTCCCCAGAGATGTTAAAGTTACTCACTTTTTCTAGGTTGTGATGCTTCTGTAAAGAAACAAAACCATCCCGTGACACCTCAAAAACACATCTTTATATAATTTTTTTGTCTTCTTTAAACTACCGGTGGCTCCCCCGATCACTACGGATGGATTTAACTAATAAAATATTGTTTGTAAATTTAAATATTTTCCATTTTTTTCTCAGCTCTGACCAGCTTCCCTGTCCTTGTTGAGGGACACCACAGCCCTCCAGCATGATACTGCCACCACCATGTTAAACAATGGGGGTGGTTTATTCAGGGTTATGTGGATTGTTACCTTGTTGTTGTCTCAGTAGCATTTTGGGAACTCAATAGCAAGAAAATCCGGGAAGAAGTGATAGACAAGATACAAAAACTGAGACTATCACAACTCATACAATCAACCACTCATCAGAAGTAGTATTTATACTACTCAATGCACTATTTGTAGTTAATAATACAGCATTGTTAAATTGTTTGAAGTGGAAAAGAGGATTAGGTGTGTTTGTAATGAAGAAATGTGTGCTTAGATCTCCTTCCTAATCTACAGAATAAGCTCAAATTCTCTCAAGGTTCCCTGTGGATTATGATTAATATGGGACTAACAAAGTAAGAGGGGGAACTCATGTTTATGGTAATAAAGAAAAGATCACATACTGCAGCCGTGGTTTATTTTTTATGGTACAGCTATAAGAACAGGTTTACTTTTCTAATAGATCCACTGAGAACTGTAAATATGTGTGAATATGTTGATAGCATCAAACTGAACTCTGAATCCATGTAATGAACAAGCCCTTTATGTATAAACACAGCAGCTACAGGAGCAAAGCAGCACAAAACAAAACACAAGGTCTCATCTGGAACTCTCTGTCCCAGAGAACTGAGCTCCGATTCTTTCCGTCCCGCCATATTTCAGCAGCAGGAAGACATACACTTCAAGAGGCCCCATGTTGAACGCTGCGGCTGCATGCCAGGGCGCCATGCAGGCCTGGATGGATGTCGGTGCCTCGGTGCTAGGTGACGGCTTAGAGAAAATCCCTCTCCTGAATAGACGGCCTGGCTTATAAGAAGGGCAGCAAGGAAAAATAAAGGTTGAACTGCACCTTTCTCTTCATCAGGGGACATAATATTTGTTGTCCAAAAATCTTCAGAACGATTATTCACCTAAATTTATGTACACTTCTGTCCTTCTATTTAGAGAAACCTAAATGTTGTTGTGAAAGAAGAAACTCTGCTGATAAAGACATGAACCAAGATCAAAGCCCCTAAAAACTGGCTTCGCTGAAATCTTATTGCATTGATCCAAAACACACACACATACACCCACACACACTATATTCAGCTGTATGTGAATTATTCATGCAGGAAGTAAAGGCCTGCAGACAGTTCTGGTTTGCTTTGTGTCCTGTAAGCTGCAGGCGGTGATCCAGCAGCACAATAGATTTTACAAACCTAAAAGCAGCAGTCGAAAAGTCGAAACCCTAACAGGTTTCTGTGATGTATAAAATATGACCATGGTAATATTATTAAATTTAACCTTTTTCTACATTGTAACGAGACAAATGTCACATACAATATAACCGAAAAAGATCTGTTTGGAGGGGAGAAAAGCGCAATAACACACACCCATAAACTTTGTTTAAGAAGCTTTTCATTCTATTTGAGCATTCATTATTTTGGTAGGAGTCTATCACATTATGATTTGCTAACTGTTGTCACATGCAGAACACACCCGGCCTCGGTTATAAAGTACGGCAGCTCCTTCAGTTTTCCTGTTAGGTTTCTTGGCAGCCTCCCTGAACAGTTTCTACCTTGTCTTTTCAAAAACTGTACAAAAATTTCCAGTTTTTGTAACGTCCACCTTGTCCCACATCTCCACTGTGCAAAAGAACATAAATCCTCATGTGAACTTGTCTGTATTGCTCTCCTGACTCACACTTCATGGTGACTCTTAGTACCGTCTCGATGGCGTTAGCTAAAGGATGGAGCTGAACTTCACTTACAGTTATTTATATTGAATTTAACTGGCAGACATAGTTAGTTTAAGGGTTTGCACACTTATGTGTACACTGTTGAAAGGATTTATCATGGTCTCATTTTCATAACATTATGAAAATCTAACAGGGGTGTATAGACTTTGACAGTCCCTTTATGTGTGAGTCTTTCAGTAAACCTGATAGGTGCATCCCACCCCTCTGTTCATCAGAAATGCATGCAAAAATGTACGACAAACTGTACACCATGCAGGGTGTATTCTTAGAATTGACCTAAGCTACCACTATCTACATTCATTTGAGTCTTTATTACATGCAAAGTTGCCCTCTTTTTGTCCGTATCTGTCTTCCAGTTCAGTAATCTACATAAAACAGTCCGAAACTCCCCTGTGCAAAAAATGAAACATGCAAACTCTAAACAAATCTGCGATTGAAGACAACTGTCCGCAAGAGCTTTTATCTGTTCCCCGTCTGTAGTGTGCTATCAGCTGTCAGATATGTTCATCAGTTTCAGTCAATGTTTTGAAAGCCTTTTAAACACAATGCAGGCAATTACTTCCAAGCCTCACCGACCCAAGTGATAAAGTTCATGTCGATACCAGACTGTAGAATAAGGCAGTAGATGAAGATGAAAAGTCCCAGAAAAGTGACCTTATTTATCCTCCTTTTTGCAGTTGTTCATCAATGACAGAGTCAGTAAGCCAAGTGTCCAGACACTGTGGCACTAAGGAGGCATGCAAACTAGCTTACCTGATGTTACATCTCATATAAGCAAAACATTACTGCACATACAAGCTGCTGTAAAATGATGCATCCTCGTCTTGCCCATCATCAAAATGCAAACTAACTTTCAAAGAGTTTGGAAAGGTAGTTTGCATAGCTAAAAAAAAGCCCAAAAACAAGATAACATCCTCCAGTACAATACTTCCGCCTCAACTCTCCTCTTTGTGGAGAGCAGGGAATAAAAGAAACACTGTTCTGAGATTAAAAAGCGGATGGATTAGTTAAGGATGTGGGCAAAGCTCTTAACAAAAGGTTAAAGAGCTTTCTTTTATCAGAAAATACATCCTGTACATCTGGAGCAACAATAATCCTTCGTATCTGAAAACAGATTTGGCGTATTTATTCATTTTAACAGCAGCTAATTTTAAGAAACAAAAAGCAAACACTATACAGTAACACATTTCTTCTACATAGTACATGTCCAGCCTCAAAACTGCAAGTAATAAAATCCTTTTGGTTGTGTTAAATGCATTCTGCAAAAAGACTGAAGAGAAATTCTCCAGGGTTCTCTAATCTGTCCAAGCTGTATTGTAGGCTAGAAATAATATTAAAGGCAGCAATGGTGAAGGCACAGCACAGCTGACAGACTTTAAAATCAGATGCAAATAGACTGGCAGATAATACACACCACTTATCAGAGTGAAAGTGTCCATAAGCAGCTTTGTGGTTGTTCACATTAAACTGTTCCACTTTAATGTCACTCAAAGAACAGCTTAATTTGTAATTTAACACAGGAAGTAAAAGCATGTCTTTGTCCCCATGATATTTGCAGATCTAGCAGTTTTCTGGGTTTTTTGGTTTTCTATATCCATGGTCAGTATAATCCAGACAACTATTTTTCAATAAAAAAGGCTTTTAAACTTCTTAATTCTCTCCTCGGGTTACATAACTGAGTTATGAATTAAGGTATGAATGTAGCTGGCCAGCGATCTTTTTGTGTGTGTCTGAACTTGTAATACTTTCATAAATCGACAGTGCTGCACCAGAGCACAGAGTTGGATGGGTTGGACACCCTTTGGGAGCGAGGATGCCTTACAAAGCAGTCTGTATGTGGCACAGGGAGAATCAAAGGGGTAAGGGGGCTCATGGAGGGTGGAGTGAAGGAATGACTGAACACAAAGAGCGCAGAACAGAAAGGGCACAGCAAGATGAAGCTCAGGGACTGAATCCTGAAACGTGACTGTAGTAAAGAGGATTTAGTCTGGGAGAGAGAAACAAAACAACCGGGCAGTGAGCACAGTGATGCAATTACTTAGCTTAGCGCAGGGAGTGGATTGATTACAATGATTATCAATCAATAAAAAGAACCAAATAATGTGTGCTGTTTCTCACTTTTCCACATGAAAAAGAATTCAAGAATACTTTGTAATAAAAATGTATTCAACTAAAACAAATCCTCTGGAAAAGATATTTTAACTCATAACATTGAGGGAATTTAAATTTAGATGCTTAAATGTAAAACAGGTCAGCATCATTTCTGATAAATAAAAACGTGATTAGTTCAATTAGAAAGCTTTAATAATCTGTCAAGTCAAAAGATTCTATTTCTGACTGACGGGAGGCAGATTTAGGATTTCAGGCAGGATGTTTTCTATTTGGCTGCTTCCCAGCTACTGTGGGTCATCTTCTCAAGCCGAAATGCACAAAAAAGGATATGCTAGTGTTACAGGGGAGGAGTGGGGAGGATATTTGGTTTCCCAGCATAGTAGGAGAGCACACATATTCAGGGCGACTGAGTCAGTGGCTCACAGGGAAATCAGTGGTCGTCAGAGTCGACCTCACCAAGCAGACAGAGGCCTGTAAAAATGCCTCTCTGCTTGAGTCACGATGCTGAACAGAAGCCGGAGCTTCTTGGCATGTCTTCCTCCAGCAGTCTGCCTGCCGGCGGTGACGTCGGCCAGGACGGGGAAGCTGTGGTGAGTCTTCAAGGAAACACAGTTCATATGACTCCCCAACTGAGCCATGCAAAGGAATTTCCTCCGGCTTTAACATCCTTTATTTGGAGCAGCTCAAACATAATTATGTCTGCCAGCTCTTCACTGCAATTACAGAGGAGCTTTGTCCAAATACATCCAACCAGACGTCAACTCAGAAAACACTTCTGTCATCTAGTGTCCTTTTCTTTTCCTTTTTGTTGTTTGTTTTTATTTTTATGCTTTCAAGAAGCTAGATTCTAATTATTAGTAGTTTTCAGACTAGTAGAAATCTTTAATATGATGTATTTCTAAAAACATTTTTTCAGCCAGTTCTTGTATCTGACCGGGACGCACATGAAAAAGGGTGGGAAGATAAAAGAATAAGGCTCATGGAGACAAATGCTACATCAGGCCCGTATCTAAGCCATAAAGCATTAGTGGAAGCGATAACAAGCCACAAAGTACAATAAGCAATATTTTTGATCAAATAGCAACATAACCTAGCTTAATAAGTAATAAGCTCTGAGGTCACCAAGTTCACAGAGGAATCTCTGCTAGCATGAGTCACCTGAAAGTCTTCACCACCCTACAATATATCTACAAATGTCTATCATGTCAAACCACATAATCTACAGCAGATGAACAGCTCCTGAAAGTCAATCTGGATTGTTATGGACCAGTAATTGTTTCAAAGTATCATTGTGTATCATTGTGTCATTCCTACTTTTAACTTGAAAGAAAAAAAGTGCTGGAGTGTGTGTTTTCTCTGTGTGTATGGACCAAAGAATAGCACAGTGTTGTGCCCACCCATGCAGCTGTAACTCATTATCGGTCAGAAGACAGAATCAAGGCTCCTACACTTTTCCCTCACTTACAATAAAAATAAATTCAGCCATTTGGAAACATTTTTGGTCAGGAAAAACATTGGGTAGAAAATGTTGTTTTAAAACTTCAGTTGACAAGCTACAAGCTACAAGCAACATGCGTGTTAGGAAGATGACTGCAGGCTGGCTCAAGCAAATTAATTAACCTGCCAGTATCAGCCTATAATACTCCCAGTGTTACGCTACAGTGAGCAGAACAACAAAAGGTACAACGTTTCAAAATGCTTGAACTCTTACCTTTAGCATTGATCTGTTCTATGAATATTTATAGATGACATTATTATTAATCAGTTAATATATCATTTGAGAAGCAGTCAAAATAAATGTTCTGTTTTGAATAAAGCACATTTAACATTTTTGTGTTAATGCTGTTAAAAATATTTTAGTTACAATCCTCATCCTCTCTAGGACAAACTGACAACCATATGCTGCAAATAAATCTCTGGAAATCACCTCGCTGGTGCTACAATACTCTGCCGTTCATGCTCTCTTACCACTGGTTCTTTTCACAGATTAAACTAAAGAAACAAGAACAAATGGTGTCATTGTGAAAGACTATTATATTTTTCAAGAAGCTACTTAAATTTGTAAATTTTCTAAGTCCTCCTTTATGTGTAAACACAACTCTGGTTCATGCTTTGTGCTTTTAGGACCAATTTGTTTCTGAATGATTAATAGCTTAAAGCCAAACGGCTTAGCAAACAGCAAAACATCCCCTTGAAAATGCTCCTGCATTAGAATGAAATAAGTTATGAATGAAAAACATGGATTGTCTGAAGAAAAACACTGAAAGCCTTTTCTCATGCAGAAAGCCTAATGTAATACTGCTTTAAACTGCTTCAAATCATCACAACAAAGTCTGACTCAAAACTTTGATGTACAAACAAACTAGGAGATAAACAGGACACAATACTTCATGGGAAAATCTCTAATTATAAATTTAAAAATATTTCTTTATATTTGCACAAATATTTCTTTATATTTGTAGCATTTGGCATCACCTGACTACTGAAAATAAGCCTTTATTAGCATCTTTCTTAGTACTATTATGTTCTTTAATATAATGCAGCACTGTAAAAAGAACAAATATGTGGAGCGCTGTGTGGCTCAGTTGGTGGAGCATCTAAGCTGCACATCTTCCCCTTCTCTCCACTGTTTTCTGTTCATTTACTGTTCAATAAACGTAACTAGAACCTAAATAATCTTTGAAGAACAAAACCCCAAAACAAATATGTGAGACAATAAACATCCTTGAATAGAATGATTCAAACTTTAAGCTTAAGGTAAGTGATTGACTTATTCAGATGAACAGACTGACGCGCGTCTTAAAACAACTTTGAGCCAAACCTTTCCTGGACGGCTTAGCAACACAGCCAGGTGTTGTGGGATCAAGACCGGGCCAAGAGGTCACGTAGCAGTCTGGTCTGACCTAGAGTAGATTGAGGTTGCTGCTGCTGGTGGGTGTTTGGCTGAGTTCAGAAAGCCAGAGTCACCCTGAGTCAGAGCAGTCATTCAGGGCCAAATGAGGACAGTGAGAAAAGTGCAGATGTGAGCCAGATTTGGGCCAGTGTGTTTTTCTCAGGTTTGATCGCTCTGAAGTCCATTCAAATAGGAACAATGCTTTAATAGGTTTTAATCTAAGACAAAACTGGGGTAAAATGAATAATCTATAAATCTGACTCTGACAACCACAAAAATCACATAAAGCAAAGACCCAATAAAGAAATCCTGTCTGACTACTCACTTTCTCTTGTACTCGTCTCTCTCTCGCTTCACTTTAGCCAGCACGTTGTACAGAGCCCTCACTTCTGGGGTGATGGTGTCGATCTGCACCCCGACTCCGTCCGGGTGCGTCCACGTCACCCCGGGGCCGTGCAGGGTCTCGAAACGCTCTCCTTGCCTCCGGATGTGGGTGAAACTCCAAATGGTACCCGGCAGCCTGGACTCGGGACCGTCGGTCTGCACGGCGACCTCCCGGCCGAACGGGTGTCGGCACTGCGGCCGCTGCAGAGCTTGCTGCAGCTGGCTCTCCAGCAGCTTGTTCCTCCGCTCCAACTCGTGGACTTTGGCGAGGAAGCACCGGAAGCGCAGGTTGAGGGTTTTTAGCACATGGATGTTGGAGCCCAGGTCGTTCCGCAGGGCGCTGGTCACCGCGCCGGAGCCGCTGCAGACCGGACCGAGCGGAGGTTCGCAAAAAAACAGGGAACTCATGATGAAAGATAACTAAAAAGTAATAACCTAGCAATGGCTTTCTACTGTTTGACTGCAACAAAATAACCTGTTGTTAGTTATGTCTGCATTTTCCTTCTAATCCCCACTCCCACTGGACGTTATCTCCTCACAATGCAGATGCTGAGAGCACGGAAGATGGGGGGACCATCACTGTCACAGCTGGAAGACTCTAACATGGGCTCCTGCAGCAAACACCAACCCTAAAAAGTCCTTTAGGAGCCACAGAGGGCTTCATCTCCTGACGGAACCGAAGGTTTGACGCAGATCGAAATAATAAGCACCAGCCTCATTCCTCGTCACCCTCATGTTTCTTGTCTCCGTCTTTGTCCAGATCTGCTGATGCTGCCGGCCGACTGAGGAGGAGCTTTCTGTCCTTATCATCCCCCGGTTCACCGCGGCTCTACCCAGTCTCCATGCGGCGCGGAGGGGCAGGATGCAGCGCCGCAGAGCCCGGCCTCTCCATGGATCATGTTGCAAAGTGCTAAACTCGGCACTATCACCTTATCAGCCCCTCCCACATCCCTCCCAAAGCCTCTCACTCTGTCTCCATGACGAGACTCAGCCAAGGCTTATAGCTGGACTTCAATATGGCCATTTCATTTTGATTTGTTACGCATTTTTTGTTCAGAACATGTATTTTAGAAGTAATTCCAAGTTTGATTGCTTCTCATTAAAGAAAAGTAAAACATTAAAAATGATTTTAAATTATATCATCATTCTAAAATTTGCTGTATGGTTATAATAAATGTAATAAATTGTTTTCTACATCCAAAGAAAGCAATTACCCACAAAGGTTTATATATATATATATATTCCAATATTTTGTCCCATAATTGCATTCAAAGCAAAATCTGGGATGGAGAAGATAATATTTACCCATCAAAAGTCACCATATATATGAACAAATACTAATATTTGCCATGTCAGTTGCATTAAACACAAGTTTATTAATAATAGGGTAGGTACCAGAATTTCTTTCAATACCGTCGTTCCCATAAAACCAACTGTTTTGAATTGGACAATAATAGGATTCAACGGGATTGCACTGAATTTACATGCATTGTGCAGAACTCGATATTGTATATTAGAATATGAATTAGATCAGTTTATTTTGACTATTAAGTGCTTTGTATCACTATGGTTTTCTTTTGAGAATAAACTATTGATCCCACTTTACAACTCTCTTTGGTTGCATTATTAAATATCCTATGGAAAATATAATAAAAGCATTCAACTTTGACAAAATAATGGAAATGTATATTAAGAAACAATGAGTTTTCAAGGTGATGGCATCAATATTTACATTCAAAATAATATACGTTCACAAATGAGACTTTCCCTATTTCCCTATCGTCTCATTTGTAAATGAACTTCCCTATCATCTCGATATTTGTGAGCAGCTTCCCTGTTCCTGTTGAAGAAGAGTTTCCACACAGGATCACAGTGCCACCATTATGTTTCATCATTTGGTATGTTTCATATGTTTCATTGTGGTTAGAGTGATGTTCATAATCTATTAATATTAAATTGATTTGAAGCACATGATGAATGTGATTTGACTTCATTATACTGAGAGTACAGGTGGATGCAACTGGATTGTGCTGAATTTGAATGAGTTACACTGTACTGGAGTGTGTGTGTGTGTGTGTATTTGCAAAAGTAGAGTCCTTCAATTTTTGCTGTGTAGTGCCACTTCACAACTATTTCTGACTCATACTTCACTTCTTAAAATATAATATGAATGTTAGACGTAGATTCATCCAACTTCCATTTTTGTGTTGTCCCCATAACACCACCATTATATCCCACATGTATATAATGGTGGGATATATATCATGCAAAGAGCTTGGTCTACAAACTCTTTGCATGTATACCAAAAAAATAGCCAAAACTGTAATTGTGCTTAACTTACACTGGCGCATTTATTAAGTTTTTCCATTGTCTTCTAATTCTGGACAACTATGCATAACATTTATTGATCTATAATATAATATCCGGCTAGCTATTGCAGGATAACGGACAATCCAAATAATGTCCCAAGATCTATTTGTTTAATTTAGAGAGTAAGAAACATTTATTCATCTCACTTAATTTATATGTAAACACACACAGACAATCCACACAAAAGTCCATTAATATTACTCAAAACCTAAATGGAGTGTGATTTTCCAGTTGTTTAATTGTTATGCATTTTTTGATAATTACCAACTCTCCTACGCATTATACTGTATTTTTTTCCGTTTACCTTACAGTTTCATTTATCTTCCTTTTAAATGCTAATTTGTACAGTGATTTTTACTGGTACTGATTTTTATACCTTTTGAGTGTGGATAATTAGAAAACTGAGAAAAAGCATAAATCTACACAAGTGTTCTTTTAATAAGAAAATTGCATAGGTACTGACTTTTTTCCACACAGCCTTTTTTGTCATAGAGTCTGAAAATTATTTAATAATAAATAAAAATTTATGTGATTGTAGCTTGTATTAAATAATGCCACAAACTGACTCCGGCCAATGAATTTGAGTAATTACGTTGTACACATCAAAAGACACCCACAAATAAAAAGTCCCAAAATACACAAAGTAGAATTAAGTTATTTGATAATAAATGTAATATCTTACACTTGCACCCTGATGGTTGTGCCTGTCTTGTATCACACGGACAAAGTAAAACTCTTTAAAGAACAATAAGGGAAAATAACATATATAGTACAAATATTCTAGACTACTTTTTATTTTAAGTTTGTAAAATTAAAATATAAATTTACTCGTTTAAATACCCTAAAGATGCGTTTTAAAACGTGAAGTTGTGGTATTTTTAGTCAGGCGCCTCATGGGCAGCCTTTCCAAACAGAAACATTTAGGGTCCATTTGCTTCACGTGTTCTCCTGCTGTTCTGCCACCATGCCGAAGTCAAAGAGGGACAAGAAAAGTAAGAAAAAGACATTTTACATGAATATATTGTTTAAATAGCTCTAGTCGGTTTGTTTTTTAAACATATTACTGATATGTAAGATTAATTACCACCGAGATTATGCGCTCTGAAGCAGGATAACCTAGCTTCTTAACGTCTTCACACAGCATGGTGGTACTGCAGCTGATACTGATGTACTGATCTATTTATCGTATTTTCCTCCATCAGTCTCATTAACAAAAACTGCCAAGAAGGGTCTGGAATCCAAACAGAAGTTAATCGAGGAGGTTGGTATTTTTTCAAAACTACCAGTGTTATTCTCAGGTATTAGCTTCTCCTCTATGTTAAATAAATCGTCTCTTGGTCCTTCTTCTTTAGCTACGGAAATGTGTGGACACCTATAGAAACCTGTTCATATTCTCTGTGGAAAATATGAGGAATAACAAGTTGAAAGACATCAGGACAGCATGGAAACATAGCAGGTAATAATGACACACATGTAATCGGTTTTTGACGGACTTTATCAATTCAAGCAACGAAGTGTAATATGCTGTATAAAAATCCTCACTCTTATCAGTATTCAAGTTTTTAATCTGACATTTTAAAGATCTCTTTATTAACATTTCCTCAGAATTTACGCGTTTTATTTTATGGAATTAAGCAGCGTTTCATCCATTGTTTATCTTTGCCCCAAAATTCACAGTAATATTTTCTTATTTAGGTCAGTTAATTCAAATATTTAGCATTAGACGCTTAGAAATGCCAAAATTTAGCATGTTTTTTCAGTTTTAAAGGTGCTTGAAATTTGGATAAAGTGTTTGGAACTGTTGTGTATAAAAATTCACTGAAGAATTTACTTTGAATTGGTTTTGTTTAGTATGATGTTAAAATAATCTGCTTGCGTGTTGAAACAATGAAAAATATCAGAAATAGCAGTTTGACAGAAAACGAGATGATTAACAAAGAACTTTTAGCTGAAATTAGGACATACAGTTAATTAGCTGGAATGTATTGCATCTACCAGGTCCTCCATCACATTTAAAAAAGAAAAAAAATATATATATATTATATACTTTTTAAATTAAGCATAAAAATATGTGTTATTATATAAAACATTTTACCTTCTTTTGTTAAAGACACACCCTTCATATGCACCTTCTGGTAACCTGCTGCAGCTTGCATGGTGTTAATCTTAGATTTTTTTGCCCTCCACTATCCTTCTTTATCATTGTTTTAGTGCACAGTCTTGGTTGAGTAAAGGACAGAATAGAAAATATATGACAAATCAACCAATTACTCAGCCACACCTGCTTGATTATATAAGAAATGAACAGGAGTTAACTAGAAGTACACACTCAAAGTGGAATATATGTCATTTAACTTAAATGTGTTTTAGTGGCTTACTTTTGTTTTTGTGATTGTTGGATAAATTTGAATCTGAAACACAAATTTGACTATCACTGACCATCAGATACTGAATCCTGAAGTTATTTAAAATAACTTAATTCTTAAGTGTGTAGGAGATTATCAGAAGTTAGTGGGGCAGGCTTGAGTTGATTTAGCAGGCTGGAACAACCGCAGTCAGAAACCAGTCAGATCCAACATGCAGTGATAAAGGTCCAATCGGTAATAATTGTTGCTATTGCCACAGACTTTTTAAAATCTCTTAAAATTTAACCTGACAGCTAACAATATAGTTACTTGTAAAATATGTTCATTCTTGGTTTATGTGTCACAGATTCTTCTTTGGCAAAAATAAAGTGATGATTGTTGCTTTGGGAAAAGGACAAACAGATGAATACAAAGATAATTTGCACAAGGTAAGAATGAATGGCTTTACAAACATATCCAACTATTATTGCAATATTATTTTGACTTCTGAAGAGAATTAAACCTATTGTGATTGCCATGTTTAGGTCAGCAAGTATTTGCGTGGAGAGGTGGGAGTACTTTTCACTAACAAAACAAAGGATGAAGTACAAGAGTAAGTATGAGTCTCCTGAAGTCTACATTGTTCCAGTTCTTCTCTACAATCTGCTTATAGGATGGCTGCATGTTGGGCTTTGCTTGCAGATATTTTAACCATTTCAAAGAGACAGACTACGCTCGCGCAGGCAACCAGGCACAGATGGACGTAACGCTGGAAGAAGGTCCTCTTGAACAGTTTCCTCACTCAATGGAGCCTCAACTGAGGCAGCTGGGACTTCCCACTGCTTTAAAGAAAGGTGAGAATATGAACAGCAGGGTAAACTTGGGGCAAAAGGCGGGGCAAGTTGCAATAAAAATTCTTTACATTTTTACAAGATGTGCCAATAACAACGGAAGACCTTATAGCTTGGCTAATTTGGTTTTAATAGTACATTTGTGTTGTTGCTAGGTGGTTAGGCCAACGACCTCGGCACATTCATTCAAATAGTTTGTCTGAAAATAGTACTTTCCTTGAAATATTTAATGCCAGTTTTCAATCTTTTTCACAGGAGTGGTAACGCTGCTCAAAGCCTACGATGTCTGTAAAGAAGGGGACGTTCTGACTCCTGAACAAGCTCGGCTTCTGGTGAGGTTTTTGACTACAGGTGAATCTGAAACTTTTTCTTTTTTCACAAGCTAAATCGGTTTTATCTTTTGTGTTCACAGAAACTGTTTGCCATTGAGATGGCAGAATTTAAAGTGCAGATCAAATGTATGTGGAACTCGGAGACAGGCGAGTTTGAGAGTTTGGCTGGTGAGGAAGAGCCTCTGGAGGAAAAGGATGATGATGATGATGATGCAGAATAAAACTTCTGCAAAGACAGCTAACATTTAAAAGCAGATGGACTTATTTGGAAGCTTGTCACATTTTTATTATAAAATTACTTCAAAACAGGAACTTGCAGTATGCTGAATTTAATATTTGTACAGAGTTGTTCAGTAAACACTGGACTGGTATCAAATCTTGCCATTTTGTGAAAATGCTTTTTACATTTATACAGCAAAGTGCTTTTACATCAACAGATTTGTAGCTGATTAGGTTAAAACACATGAACGTAAACTGATCTGTAGATTATTAAACCAGAATTTTACAAAATGGTTTTAATTAGTTTTCAATAAAAAAAAAAAAATCCTATTTTATTGGTATAGGCAAGCTATTTAGTGCACCTGAGTGAAGTTGGCCCCCCCACCTTCTTCAAATTAGACAAAATTGGTGTCAATCAACTCGGCTACGTTTGTGCTGGTTTGTGCAGCAAAGATTTTCATTTGTGCTGCTATCATTTTAAAGATATTAAGAAATGTTTTAGAGGTCATCAAAGGTCAACCAGCCCTCTTAATATCTTTAAAATGATAGCTGCACAAATGAAAATCTTTGCTGCACAATCCAGCACAAATGTAGCCGAGTTGATTGACACCCATTTCGTCTGATTTGAAGAAGGTGGGGGGGCTGGTTGACCTTTTGACCTTTACCCTTTCCTTAATATCTTCAAAACCGAAGCAGCACAAACAAAAATTTTTGCTGCACAAACCAGCACAAACGTAGCCGAGTTGATTGACACCCATTTCGTCTGATTTGAAGAAGGTGGGGGGCTGGTTGACCTTTGATGACCTCTAAAAACATTTCTTTATATCTTTAAAATGATAGCGGCACAAACGAAAATTTTTGCTGCACAAACCAGCACAAACATAGCCGAGTTGATTGACACCAATTTTGTCTAATTTGAAGAAGGTGGGGGGGCCAACTTCACTCAGGTATTTAGTGCAAGTCTCTTCATCTGAAGTAGTTGGGACACTCATGGGCTACAAGGTCCCAGGCCTCCTTGAAGGCTTGGACCACTCTCTGATCCAGAGGACCTTCTTCAGCTGCAGCCATGTTCTGCTGAAGTTGCTCCATGTTTGACATTCCAATGATGACTCCGTCTCCAAGATCACCCTGGATACAGTGTTCAGAGAGAGCAGTCAGAGTAGTTTGTGTTTGTAGCAAAACAAGGCTGCATACAGTCATGTCAAGAGTTGTAACTTTGAGAATCGGCAGAGATATTTTAGACAACTTTGTAAGTATAAACACCAGTTCACTGTGAATCTAGCCAAGCATTTCTACAGAACCTGCAAAAAAACAGAACGAAAGAGGCAGACTGAAAGTTGGACAGACTGTTGGGAGGTGAATTGATTAATAAAACAATGAATTATTAAATGGACACTACTTTTAGAGAATGTTATAGAGAATAACATTTGAAAATACAAATCTTTCCATTATTATCTAAACATTACTTCATACAGGCTGCATTGGACTCTGGTTTAAGGGGCAGATGTACAACAGTGACATCTAGTGGTAGACTTCAAACAGCCTGAAAGTTTTTGCCTCAAAATCTTGTAGCAGTGAAGACAGCACAGTACAGTGGTCTGTTAAAGTGCAACAGATCAGACCTGGAGCTTAGGTTTCCTTTTCTCCTGCCATTTCTTACAGTAAAGACATGATCGCTGGAGAATCTCAGCTGACTGACTGAAATAATTTTTAAAACATAATTATATATTTATAGATGTCAAGTTTTAAAAACTGGAGCTTATGGAATACAAAATGCATACACCATTGTGTTTACCCATCCTTTATGATAAAATAAAAACCATAATCCAGAAACTTATGTTGTAGCTTGTATTCAACCTTGATATGTACCTTGAGTTGGGAGTGGTGGTACATCCAGCGCATTGCAGCAGAAGTCATGGTGGGTTTCTCAGAGCCATACGCGCTCTCTAATGCCTTCAGAACCAACTCTATAGCCTGGAAATGACTCGGCTTCCAGTATCTTAAACACAGAGCGGCAACTGTTATGGATGCAGATAACCACAGTTACCATTAACATGCAATAGCAGCACATAAGTTACTGGTCTTTCACCTGTCTCTGTATGCTGCAGCCCAGTTGTTGCCAAAGAATCGGCCAGCAGGCTGAGAGCCGTCTTTGTCCTCATAGTGGTACTTCCCTGTCAGGAGACCGCCTGAAAACGAGGAGCCACATCAGCACTCAGATACGTCCAGATGACAACAAAAATACAGAAAATGTCCTATATAATAAGTAAATTCCAAGATGCTTACAATTTACTTCTGTACAGAACTTAAGTAAATCTATAAATATGCCAAACTGAAATGTCACTGCTTTTAATCCAAAAAAATATGTACATGAAATTATTAGGTAATTCAAAAGTTGGATAAATTACACTGAAACAGAAGTTAAAAACATTGAAACACCTGTTTTCTTTTTGCAAACTAAATAAGGTTTCAGAGAATCAGAAATTGTGCTTTAAATAAACTGTTTAGGGCACGATACCTCAATCTAGAGTTGACATATTTAATTGTTCACAATTTTATATGTACCAGTAGCTCAAAGTTAGTCCAGAACCCCAAAATCTTTTCAGTTTCATAATTTGTGGAAATTCAGTGGAATATAAATGTTTTATATTCAATTGTTAAGAGTGTAATAACTTATTTTTTTAAATCTAGAAATTGGAGTCTGGAAAAGTAGTTTTTAAACATTAAACCTGCAGGAATTCTTTGAATAAGAGGGAAAGTTTTTACTTTTTACATTATTCAACTACTAATATGATTAATCACAGAAGAAAGTACCTGCGAGAGGATTGTATGCATAAAACTTCATTCCATAGTATCTCAGGCATGGTAGCAGTTCTGTCTCCACCTGTCTTGTTGTAGCGTTGTACATTCCCTGAGAAGTTGTGAGTTTTAGTAACAAAACAAGCAGGTGAAATATTAAACTGGAAAAGGTTTCACTACTTCCAGATTTAGACAAGAATTTTGAATGACTACACTGTGTTTTATTGGCTTTTCGTGTGATAGTATTTAGCACATAGTTGTTAAATAGAAGGACAATTTTTTAACAAAAATTCTAAGAATTTAGCTTGTCTTGGTTCAGCTCACTTTATTATGAAATCCTAAAATAAAATCCAGGTCAAGGAACTACCTTACCACTATGAAAGTTCCTTTTGATTTTTCATTTATTTCCAGTCTTTAACAGACCACATCTTCAGTTTTCTGTTTCTAACATTCAGCAAATTTGAGAAACATGACACATATTTGTGATTAGGGATAATTTTGGTGAAATATTGATATTCAAATCTTTCCTTACTTACAGATTCCTTAATTACTTGCTCAAAACCTACTTTGTTTTAAGGCTGTCAGGAATAAAAATGGAAAAATACCTGGTTACGCCCTGGCATAATCAGATAAAAATACTTTATTAGTGAAATAATACCTGATAAACAGTGGGAACAATCCAGCTGTTGTGTTTGCAGATGCATGCAATTTCAGCAACTTCCCAAGACGAGTAGTTTGACAGTCCAAGCTCTTTGAATTTACCCTGTAGGTGATAACGTTTACATTAAATCACACTTTAATGTTCTCTAAAATATAAGAAAACAGCATCTAAATTTAAAGAAGCAACTTATTAAATGTTGTATTTGCACACCAAGCTATTACATAATTTTCAACTAAACACTGAAGTTACCAAGTAAGCTCACCTCTTTGTGGAGCTCATTGCAAGCCCTGAGAGTTTCCACGACGGGGTTTTGGTGATCAGGAGCATGAAGGTAAAAGAGGTCCACGCAGTCAGTCTTCAGTCTCTTCAGGGAGGTGTCAAGCTGTGAGCGGACGCTCTCCGGCTTCAGGGTTTTCCCATCCCACGGGTTTGCCTTGGTTGCTATGCTTACTGTGGGGAAATGAAATCATTTCTAGACTGAAATCTTATGTTATTTAATTATCTCAACACACTTCCGACGATGCATGATGATATAGACAACATAAGCTAGCTTGCTATGTTAGTTATTAACCAAGATTGGTGCCAACATGCTGCACTAGTTTGATCCTTTTGACACAATGGGATTTACTGGACTGTCAAGGTCTCCGTGACAGTCTCTCTTCACAGATAATTGAATTTGTCTCTGAGGTTTGTGGTGATTCGATGAATGGTTAATGTCGGGTGCAATTAAGCAGTAACAAACATTCCTGTAAACACCTTTCGATACAAAGGGATAATGGTATCCCATTTTTCTTTAAAAGTAACCCTGAGTGACAAAAGAGGAGGAATTTTAAGCATCCTAACCTTTAAAGCAAAAAATTCAGCTATTCTATTTCAGTCAGAATAACTGAGAGGCACCAGCTGCCATGTATTTATTAACCTCTTTGTTTGGCTAACCTAAATAAATTACAAAACCGTGTCAACTTAGTGAACTTAAGAAAACTTTAAACTGCACAGACTGAACAAGGCTAGAGGTTAAACAATGAACTCCGACCTTAGGGGTCATCTAAGTGAGCACTTTTCATAGAATATGTTGCTGCCATCTAGTGGTCAAAGGTAAAAACGGCGATTTCTTTTCTGCAAACGTAAAAAACAAACAAAAAACAATTAAGTGTTTCAAGACTTCTACACAACACCTTTTAACTGAATGAGTACTTCACAAAATCCAGCATGCTGTATTCGTCGAACAGTGCTGGGAAAACTTATGAACCAACAACTTGTTTTCTCACTCCAGGAGGAACTCTCTAGTTTCATTACTTAAAAACTCAGTTTGAGCAGGTATGGATGCTTTCAATCTACCTGTTTTGGGAAGGTTCATGCCACCTATGATGGCCTCCGACTTCCCATCCACGTACATCAAGGCTGTGTCCACCTGCTTGTGCCCCCTGTCCAGGAAAGCCTTCACCATCTCCCGGCTCTGCTCGGCGTCCGCTCGTCCCCCGAACGCCATGGTTCCCAGTAAAGTAACTGGCCGTTTAACTGGGGACGAAGACATGTTTCTGCAGAATGCAAGCCGAGGCAAGTGTACGAGGACGGTTTTTATGTTATTGGTGTGTCTGACTGTGCAGAGTCCGCCTCTTATTATCCACACCATACTACAGTACAGCAGCTAGCGTGTGACTAAGGGCAAAGGTTGGGTAAAAAGGGAGCGTCTTAAAGTTACGTAGTCGGTACAAAACGCAAAATATTCCGTGTCAGATTTTACCGCCTGGCTATATCAAGGTTACTCCTAAAGCAGAGCAAGGTTCATTTTATGACCACTTCCTGTGGTTATAACTCAGGTAAATATTTGTTCGGCTCTCCCTTTTTATCTGTGGTGGTAGCAGCGTTTAGATGTAGTTTATATTTTTGAACACAGGGCGGCAGCAAATCATCATCCAAACAAGACCTCTCTTTAATCACTATAAAATAAATATTCTAAAAAGTGAAACAAAATTCTAACTTTAATTCGGAGATATACATGAAACAATCCTGGCATGATGTTTATTACTATACATTACCTAATTCATACATACATACAGCTCAACTATGACAGCTCTGATAAATAAAGAAATATGATTTATAGATAATGAAAACAAATGTTTTTTTCCAGAGTCTGAATATTGTAAAATACATTTATAAAAATGAAGATAAATAAGAAGTAAATGTTAGATCATCAATGCACCATGGTTGCATGTATCTGTGATGCTTTTGCACCTTTTCATACAACATGTTTTCTTTCAACTAAACTTTCCATTAACATGCCTGAATATAGCACTCAGTGTCTGGTCAGCCTCTGTAGCATTGACCTTTTGTGGGCTATCCTTCTGGTGGGATGTGTCAATGACTTTCTGCTGAAGATGTGTGAAGTCAGTAGTCATGTCCGTGCTTGGGATTTTCAATCTGATACTGATTTATTTAGATGTGCTGTGTCCTGAAATAATTAGCCTTTTATTTGGAAGTTTGAGCCACATGGGTAATGTGCGAGTCATATCTTACTTGTCTATTTAAATTTTAGGCATTCAATTCTTGTTTGGCGACAAGTAGACCCTGATTCTTGTCTGGCAGAAGTACTTCCAGAAATGAAAATAAACAAGTCCACCTGATTGTCATTAGTCTAGTTCAACTACTGAAGCACATGTCTGAGATGAGCTGATATGTCTGGAAGCTAATTAAAACAGCATGCTGTGGTAAAGCACAGCATGCTGATTTAATGCTGCTCTGACCCTGGACTCTTCCGGGTCATGAACACATATGAGGGCAATGCAGACTTTGTTTGGAGAACAGCGGTGCTCAGATAGGACTCCTGAACTTTTGGCTGCTCCATCAGCTGTTTTACCCCGCAGAGCTACCGCTTCAGACGATTCCCTGCTGCAGCCGAATACATCCTCTCCTGCGTTGGGGTAATAGCGGCAGTATCCCACCCAACCTGCTCGCCTTTATTTCAGAGGTTGTGCCAGTGCGCACAACATCCTTGGTTAGTTTTACGCGTACAATCTACGACCAAATCAGTGCCTTTTAAAAGAAGTAAACTAACTTTCCCGATGAGCAGGAGATATATACATATGTTTTAAAATGAAGCAAAATCATACGGTAATAACTTCGAATTTTGCTTCCAATTACATCCTTAGTTTCCCACATGCGCGCTTCACCGGTGGCTTTCAGAAAGTTGGAATAAAAATGCGGTTCTCACCGCCCTCTCCCAACAAGCCCACCGCACCTCAGCCATCATTACCAACTCAATGGGTGGAAAGCGCACAACCAGCCTGTGGGAGGTTTTGTCCCTCATTTCCACATCTGCAGAGAAGAGTCGTTGGCTCGAGCTGCAGCTTTTCAGTCTGTGCCAAACACCGGTTGCGAGAAGGAGAAGGACACACTTTGATGACTCATGGATTTCCTGCAAGGACGAATATTTACGCACCGTTGAAGTTTCTCTAACTGGATATTTTCATGCATTAATGGTGCTCTTTTGGGTCATTTGAAGACGATGAAATATGTTTTTGAGTGAGACGTGAATTGTTTTTACATTTTAAGCTAAAAAGAAACCAATGAAGAAGAAAATGGACATCTTCATTTTTTCTTTTTATTTAATATTTATTAAAGAGGCTCATTCACTCAGTTACACCATTGTAAGCAATCTCCAACCTCATATGTAAGTAAATGGTGGTTTTATTTACATAACACGATGTTTTATTTGTATTAAGTTAAGCTGATTGACTAATTGCTCAAAGTATTTTTGAGTTTGGAGGATATGTTCACCTACTTGTTACAAAATAGCAATATAAGGTCCTTGTCTGTTCTAGTAACTGGATTTATGTCCAGAAACTATTTGTCAGAAAGCAAGTTTTTTTTTGTTTGTTTGTTGTTGTTTTTTTGCTTGTCTTAAACATACTAAATTCTAAATTGAAATTCAAGCCTTTTTAATTTGGTCATAAATGAATGGTCATAAATTTGATTTGGTTTGATTTTATTTGTAAATATACTGAGGCATAAAATTACATAAAATATAATATAAAATATAAAAGAGAAATTAGCCCATTTGAACATATTCAGACAAATTACCTGTCAGCGTTTCACCTCGTGATGTCACTGGCCATAAATGGTGAGAATCGGACCCCCACACCATAAGAAATGCGGAAAGAAAAACAATACTTACCTTTCTGAGAGGTGAACAGAAGAAACAGCGCCTCCTGTAGTCACTATACAGAATTATTAGCTTGTCACAGGAAAATATTTAATAACATTTTTGTTGAACATCGCTATAGTGGCACAGACTACAGTTTATTATTTTAAACATGAAAAGAAAATTAAGACAAATATATTTCTGCAGATTTTCTTTCTTATCGAAAAAAAAAAAATTCAGTTTACAAAATTGCATTGTAACCAAAAATCAAATAATGAAACTAACATTTAAGTTCTTTGGAGCTCTCTCATCTACCAACCTGTTCTATTTGTATACATTTCCTCTTTAATATTTATGACTTACAGCAGGGGTGTCAAACTCCAGTCCTCAGGGCCTGGAGGGCCCACTGTCCTGCTGTTTTTAGATGTGCCACAAAACACTGGAATTAAATGGTTTAATTACCTTCTTCTTGTGTAGATAAGTTCTCCAGAGCCTTGCTAATGACCTAATTATTCTATTCAGGTGATGCAGCACCTGATGGTGCAGCAGAGGCACATCTAAAAGTTGCAGGGCAGTGGCCCTCCAAGACTGGAGTTTGACACCTGTGACTTACAGTTTTCACACCACCATCTTCATGCAATCTAAAACTATCAGAATCAGTTTATTTTTAAGACCGTCAAATAAAGACAGTCTGCTGTAAGAGGTAGTTTCAACCACACAGTAATAAACAAGTGCTTCAGTTATGGCAGAACAATAATATTTTTCATTATGCTATTATATGTGCAGCTGGAGGTGATGGTGATTATGTTGCCTTTGAGATGAACAGCTGGTTGCTATCTCTGGATTCCTGCTGATCTCCAAACATGCCAATCCTTCTAGCTTCTTGTAGAGCTTATTTTTTTAATAAAAAGAACGTTTTAAGGATCACATTGCAGTTTTTTATGACTGAACTGCCCTTACAGCTGATCCAGACAGTCTTTGTGTTAGAAAAATGCAACATCAAACTAGAGGGCTCACCGGAAGGAGAATATGTTACCTAATTTCTCCGTCTGATGATGATATTCGGCCTCATAACTGCAAGTAAAAACATTTAGGCTACAAAAATGTATTACACTAATCAATGCAACAGATTAACGTAAAGTGATGCATAATAGTGAAACGAAAAGTTAAGAAGATAAAGTTGCAGTAAAACAAACTTAAATCGATAAAAAATACAAAAAATGGTGGTGTTTAAATCATATTCAGCTCTATTGAAATGTGTATTGCTGCTATTGCAGCTGCAACATGTTAGAGGAAATTCTTTACTAGCTTTGCCTAATTTAGCAGCTGAAGAGTTTGCCCATTCTTCTTTCTTCAGTCAAATTAGATGAAACGCATCTCTGAAGCTCAATTTTTATTTTGTGACACGACTGGATTTATGTCAGATCTTTGACTGGGCCATTTTAAGACAAGAATATGTACTGATCTAACTCATCCACTGTTGGCCTGAATATATTTTCTGTTGCTTGTCAAAACCAGTCTCAAAAGCCATTGTTACATTGTTGCTTTGCCTCTACTACTTAATAAAAATTGTCCTTTGCTTAGCTTCATCCATCTTTGTATCAATTTTAACAGCTTCCCTGCTCTTGTGGAAAAAAGCTTCTTCTCAGTATGTTGTTGACACTTCCATCATATTACATGTCTCAAAAGGTGTTTTCAGTTACCAGACACTTTATTTTGCATCCACAAGTTAAATTTTAGTCCCCCCCTTATTAGAATACCTTCTTCAATAGGGGTTGAATATAAAAGCAAGTCACACTGCTTAGATTTATTAGTCAAAATAAAAGAGAATTTTATTTCCACTTCACAATTATGCACTCTGTTTTATTACATAAAATCCAATTACGGTTGTAGGGAAAATCCCTGGGCTTTGCTATTCAGAGACCTTCCGAATAAGGAATTCCCCTTAAGCCTTCAAAAGAATTCCAAGAGATCCGACTGAACACAGGTAATGACTTCCCAGGCATCACTCTATCAACAATTGGAAAAATGCCTGACACAAGCCTTGCCCGTCTATCGTTTCTCACAACCCTTCCTGAAGCGTTCATAAATTTACTCTCGCTGATGTCTGTACATCTGTGGAAACACAACAGGGCCATCTTGACATGTTAAGCATTTTCTCTGCTGTTTTTCATTCCAGGCCTAACGTGTGCATGGAGAGGGAGGTGACGCTGGTTGCCCAGAGGCAGCCGTGTGTGCAGGCCTTCACACGAATGGTTAAAGTGTGGAAGCAAGGCTGTGCGGGGCAGCTGTGGTGCATGGGATACGAGCGGAGGTGAGTAATGTAGCTCATTTGCAGTGTTTCTCTTCCTCCCTCTCATCACTCAAATGCTTTTAGTCTGCTTTAAATACTCCCATCATCTCCTGCAGGGGATGTCGTGAATTACTGACAGAGCCCGGGCAGGAGAAAAACATTAATTCACGAGCTTTGCATGGTCACGTGATTCATGCTACTAGAATATTTTATCCAGGAGATCTTGGTGTTTAATCCGAAACAGGATGACATGTGGCTTCCTGATTTCCTTCTTCCGCTTTGAATGCTACCTCTTCAGAGGCTCTACCTGCTACTTAATTCTCCTGTCTTTGCAGCTTGCATTCCTTTAAGTATGAGCATTTCCTTCTGAGGTTTAGGTGTGTTCCCCATGATCCATTTCTCAGCATTATTTACCTCTTCCCAAAGTCAAAAACTCCTTTGATGGCAGCCAAGGCAACAATTATGCGCTGTAAACTAAATGTGTAATGTGAGCAAAGCAATGAGAGGGTCGCCAAAGTACAGGGACAGCCTCCGTCTATCACTACCTTAACATTAAAAGCCTGGGAAATCTTGGTTTACTTCACACGTGTGCTTCAAAGATCCGGTTTTCTATTGAGATATCACACAGAACATTGTGGATTATGATTAAAACTGACAATCTGTGGAAAAAATTTCACTCATAAAAACATAAAACATAGTACACAAACAATCAAAAAGCAGGGGAAAATATGTATTAAGCATATAATTTTTCTCAGTAAATATATATATTTGACTGGCATTCAATTAGAAATCATTGCTATAATTGTGCATTTCTGAATTCATATGTTATGTTTCTATTATGTTAAGTGTGTCTAACTGTTTTTATGTTTTTTATGATTTGGACCCCAGGAAGAGTTGTCATTGTTACTGCAATGGTTAATGGGCATCCAAATAAACAAACAAACAAACCTCAAATAATTCACAAGTATTATTTGTGAATTATTTGAAATCTACGGATTAAGAAATCCGTAGATTTCAAATAATTGACAAATAATACTTCACAATTCACAAAGATTAAGAAATCTATGGACATAAGAAATAAGTCCGTAGATTTCTTAATCTACGGACATAAGAAATAAGTCCGTAGATTTGGGTAATGTGTAATAAAATGAAATGATGCAAGGGTTTAGACATGCTTGTTAAAATCTATGATCTTGGCCCTTGGACAATATTACTGACTATTTTTGTTTAATCTTTAAAAGAACATCTGGTTACGGCCATTTTATGGTAAAATTATATGTTTCCCACTTCCGGATTACAGTTTAGAAGTTTAGAAATGTGGGGAGCCAAGTATGTTTTGTAAGTATAAGGTTGTGAAGGTTTTGAGATGTGTGCTTCTACCCATCAAAAAATTTTTTACTTAACCCTTATTTTATCAGAATAAAAACCCAGTGAGGGGTTGCTGAGGTGTCGCAGGGGTTTAAGCACAACCCACATATGGAGGCCTTAGTCCTCGACTCCCATCTGTCGCAAGTTTGGTTCCCGGCCTGGCGACCCTTGCTGCTTGCTTCCTTCCCCCTTCTCTAATTACCCACTTTCCTGTCAATGTACTGTCAAATAAATGCCACTAGAATTTATTAAACTTACAAAAAAAAAAAAAAATTCTGTGAGATTAAAATACTTATTTTCAAGAGAGTCCTGACCAAGAAGCAACAACAAATACAAAACAGAAAAATAAAGCAAGCTCCTAATATTCTACCTTGGTGATGAGAAATCTGTTCATGGTCATCAGTTAGGACTAAACCAGCAGATATTAGTTTACATTGACGGAGGAGGACATGATTGTTTTCTGAATACTAACTTCAGATGGTTTCTGGGCTTTCTATGCCTTTTTTTTATTAAGTCAGTTTCTTTATTTCATGTGTCTTTCACCTAATTACACATAATTATAGCCTAATTTCCTTTTTGTTGTAGGTGTAAATTGCTTGATTGCTACTGACATATGGTGTGAACTTCATCTTAGTAGTCCCATAAGAAATGTGCTTACTGACAAAAGTTTAGCATTTTCAGTATCAGTATTTTTACCAGCATTTTTTTGTTGCACATTTTTATAAATATTTCTCATGTTTACAGGACGGCGTATTACACAGCCTATAGGCAGGTTTACAAACAGGATTACCAAACGGTACACAAATGCTGTCCTGGATGGTCTCAGCTTAACGGGGAGGCAGGCTGTCTCTATCGTAAGTATCAACACGTAATACTTCTGCCTTTCATTTCTTTTTTTTTTTTCCATTTTTTTCTCCGAAGAGTTTTTGCGGCGCTAGTATTTTTTTTTGACAGTAGGCAGACAGGAAGGAGGGTGAGGAGAGGGGGGAAGACATGCGGCAAAGGTCGTCAGGACCGGGAGTCGAACCCGCGACGTCCGCGTCGAGGACTAAAGCCTCCAAACGTTGGGTGTGCTAACCCCCTGCGCCACCACAGCACGCCCCATTTCTAAATGATTTAACAAGTCATTATCTCAACATTAATAGAGATCTTTTGAGCAAAAAATGTCTACCAAAGGTCAAACAGAGTCACTTTGCCCATGCAGACTGCAGAGATGTTAACAGTTAGTGGCACAGGCGTCTTGAGTTGTAGCACTACACCTCATTTCACATGCTGGAATGAAATATCTAATTGTTGACAGAGTTCAGGTGTTGACATTTGTTCACAGATTGGATTAGTCTTGTGGGATCTAGTTCTCTATTAATAAAGAAGGAAAAATAGCTCAATCCTGTCAGGGCACCTTCAGTTTGTGATGGAAAAAGCCGGATTTACAAGTGTAATCACTACTTAATCAAATGAGCAATTAACTCGTCAGTAAAGTTACTTATGCTTAGGGGTCACATAGGAGGATAATAAGCAACAACTCAAGTTATCCTGTTTTTCCACCAAACAAATAAAAGTCCAGATAATGCCAATTACCATCCATTTAAATTGTCTACCCTTAAATAAATAAAATCAATGTTCAAAAATCAGGATAGTTTTCTAACCTTTTAGATTTAGAGTTCACTTCAATAATTGTTTTTTTTTCAATAAAAATACAGATAAGTTAGTCATTCAGTGTAACAGTTCAGTCAGTCAGCTCAGTCATTGTACACATTAGTTGTTGATTTTGAAAATGTTAATGAACAAACAGTTTGTGGAATGAACGAATTGAACGGATTGGAGGCCCCTCTTTTTTAAATAAGCTTATCAATTGTCCAAGCAAAGCATACAGCAACATCAACATGGCGTCTCTCCGCAAAATCCCGGGCTTCAGTCCGAGTCACAAAATGGTGACGACACCTTCCTCTTTCTGGAACTGCGCTGGCTCACTCAGATATCGGCCTCACAAAAAAACCCAACTTGACCATGCAGGTATATGGGAGTCAGTAAGACCCTGCAATTACTTCTTTCTCAGTGTAAACTGCATTAGCATTTAGTGAACCATAAACGCCCACAAATAAAGAACTTAACAATAGCAGAAATGGTTAAAACATTACTTCACCATAAAACATTTTCATTACACATAGCTACTTACAGAGCTACACATCATACTGTTTGTTTTTTGTTTTTTCCCCCAGTTCAACTAAAACTGAGCAACGTTAGCTCTGGCTAGGCAGCCATTCACCTTGAGTAAGTAGCTGAAATAAAACAACAGACTCACAAGAGACACCCCAGAACAGAACGCACATTGTCCAGTTCAGCATAAACTGATTTTTTTTCATATGACGAGTAATTCCAATAAAGAAAACGTTTCTACTTCTGCTGAAATGTGCTGCTTCTACGTTATCTGCCATTCCTTTTTTCTTTCTTTCTGCCTTACGTTTCTTCTCTGACAGATACGGGAGACTTTTAGCTCTAGTGCCCTCTACAAGACATTTAATGAACTAACAAAATTACGTAAAACTTACAAACAATAGTTTGTAAGTTGCTGTTATGGGGGCTACACAAGTCTGGTGTTTTTGTTTTTCAGCTGTAGTTTTACTGTATCTTTCATATGTTAAAGTGTTAAATGGTTGTATATGACTGCTTAATAGGCATATGGGACAAAAACAGTTGAAGCTTGTATTGAAGCTGAATTTATATGATGAGAATAAAGAATAAACTTAAATCAATCTTACTTTGTTGAAGGTTCTAGTAGTTTAAATAGGGATCTCAGTTAATTTTAGACAATTTTAAAGTATTCCAATGAATTCACAACTAACTTTTATATTGGGGTAAATCATAAATACAAAAATGCAAACTGGTTGTACGGATACATAAAATATTTGGGAAATATAACACAATTATGGAATTATATGAGTCCTTTTTATCCATACTTGCAGTGATACTTAAATACTTACATTTCAGACTGTGCTGAAATCCTGATTGCAGCTCTGGGAATTATTTCTGGTGGTCACACTTCAGCTTCCAGCAGCTCCTCTCCTTATGTACAAGCTTTGTTTCACACTGCTGAAACATAGAAGGCTCTTTTGATGGGACTTTATAACCAGTGATCCAGATCGGACAGCCCGCATACCATGAACCGACTCTTGGCAAAGCTTTCCTGTAAACAGTTTGTCCCTTGGCTTTTAGGCATACAGGAAACTTCTCATGTTTGATCTTGAGTCTGCAACTGACTTATGGTTTATTACTAGTCTTACACTCCCCGAACAGGCAAGTCACTCATTGGGGTATCTCTCTAAGGGAAGGTTAATGGGCTTGGAAGTTGGAAAAAATTCTCCTGGATTTTTCTGTCATCATACATCCTATTATTCTCTCTATCAATGAGCTCTTTGTTTCTGAGGAGAAAGTTATGGTATTAAATTATACAGTGAAGCAACTGCTTGGTCTCCAAAGAGTCTGGTTTGTTTTAAAACACTCTAATAGAAATGCCTTAAAGAGGCATTCCTCCCTGCTGCTCATTGCCTATACTTAAACTAGACAATGCCTGCTCTCTTCAGTGTGAGGCATGGCTTTTATCTCAGTAACCAAAGATGGTGGCAGCACTTTCAGATAGGATGAACTAATCACCCTTTTCTCTGAGCCATTGAACCTGGATGAAAGGAAGCTCACACCACAGGCCTCCCACTCCTGCACACTTTGCTACGTGCTATCCGTACTGTTCCTCAGTCAGCACAATGCAATCAGTGTGGCTGTTTTTCAGCAGGACCTCCAGGATCCAAAAGGAGGAAAATCCATTTCGCAAAATGTACAGCTTTAGCAAATCCTCTGTAAACTCCCAAATGGGAGGAATGGGATGCTTTTTGTTGACACGGTGATTAAAAGTCTGGTACTTTAAGAGCTTTTTTGTTTTCTCTGTTGCCTTTCATTGATTTATGTATGTGGGTGTGTATTACCAAAATAATAGGGTTAAGGTAATTAAGATGATGAGGACTGCTTATTTAGGGAGAAATAGAGGTGTGATCATCAACCCTCTCAGGTCACTTTTTTCTTATATTTAATGACACTACACTCACAAAGGTTAATGAATGTTTTTGAATTTTTGTGTGATAAACCAACATGAAGTTTTGCATTATTGTGAAGTGAAACCAATTCATAGTTTGCACATCTACAGATGTCAGTACATCTATTCTTCTTTGAAAAACTTTTCTCTGTCCATCAGATTGGAACATCTATGAAGATTAACGTTTAATTAAAGAGAACCATCCTCACAACATCATCCACCTCTTACTGTTTGAATTGTGCGTTCATGGTGACATGTAGTTTTCTGTATCAGTATCTCATCTGATCAGAGCACCGTCTTCCACATGTTTGTCTGCTCTATATGACGTATGACGAAGTGGAACCAAAACTTGTCATGCCTTTGTAAAAATGTATGCTTTTCTTTTTGCTGCTCAACAGTAGTTTTGGGGTACCAGCAAAACGGTTTTATATCAGGAGATTCTCCCACCTGAGCTGTGGATCGCAGCAGCTCCTCCAGAGTTACTGTGGGCCTCTTGGCCACTTCTGTATTTAATGGTCTCCTTGCCCAGCCTATCAGTTTAAGTGAACAGTTGATCTCCAGAAAGCCTCTGAAGCCTTCATAGCACAGATTTGCAGGAAGGTTAAAGCGTGTACAGATGGACTCCATTTACTATTTATTTGACTTTTAAAGCCAGTTGCTGCCACCCGATTTTGTTAAGTGGTGTTGAAGTAAAGAGGGGTAAATAGAAATGTGCACCATATTTATCAGAATTTCATGTGGAAAAATCCTACGTGTGTCATTTTCCTATCAGTTCATAAATCTTTTCTGGCCAGTCACATAAAATCCTAATGTACACTTTGAAGTGTTTTATTATGATGCGATGTGAAGTTCAGGCAATATGAATTCTTGTGCAAGGCAGCATATATATAAATAGTTTTTTATTATTATTTTATGTTAAATCCACAAGTTGCAAAGAAGCCAATGTCGTCTTGCAGTCTGTGGTCTCAGTTGTTGTGAGGCTGGGCATTTTGGAAACCAGCTTAATTAGTCGCACATTTAAAGAAGGAATATACCACAGCACAGCAAACATCTGTTTTTCTTGCTTCATTGATTTAATTTGTCCTTCTCCTCCATCTTGTAGTTTCAGGCCTCTATCATTTCACCACAAAAGTTTTTTTCCCATGTGTTCAGAGTTCTGGAGCTGTTTGCAAATACCTCTAGATTATTTGCCAGGTTCTGATATTAGATTCAATGCTCAAAGTGATACTGAAGTTTTAAAATTGCACATCCTATCTTTTAATTCTTTTTTTTTAAACACAAAGTCCAGTGTGTGGTATGGGGAGTCAGAATGCAGTGTTGGAAGTTACAATAGAGGTGTCCTTTGTATGTTTTTGAAAGGACTCCAATTTGCTCAATGTCTTGTTTTTCTCCAGGTTAAGGGCCCTTGACTTTGTGATAGAGACTTCCTCCACTTAGACAATTTAAGGGCCAATCAATCAGCCAGTTAAACCTTTTTTTTTCTTAGCAAGTAGTCGAGGAATGGGTGAGAATGGCCAGGGGACTGAAAGCAAGCAGTCACGCTGATTGAATGAAACAATAAGCTTTGTGACAGGGGCATAGGGGCGCAGACAATGGCTTCTCCAGTTTCGTCGTCCTCGTTAACCACTGAAAAGGAACCAACCTTTTGTGATAAGACTGGCAAAGGTAGCTACATATGAAATGGGCCCAGGAGCCAGAAAAAGAGGAAGTGGTCCTCTCTGTATCCATGGGTGGTCTTTTTGTCTCTCTCCATGCACATATGGACTACATGGTGCATAATTGATGACAAACAACTTGCGTATAATCAGAGAAACTGACCAATCACGCTAGACCCTAAATAGGACAGCATGCAACATACATTACTCAATATTTCATGTGCTATAATGAGTAATTTGTAGTGAATTTGTCTCCATTTCTCACAGCTAAGCCGCTGTCAAATGTGACGTTTTAGGGCATCTTGGAATCCACTCAGAAGTATTATCAGCGGGAGGAGCCTGTCTGTCAAATAAAACTGATTCAGTAATCTGTAAAGAAAGTGTGTGGCCCAAAGCATCAGGACATTGTTAGCTAGTTCCAGTTGTGGATGAATGAATGTTGTTTTATTGAGGTAATGAAGGCAAAGAAGGCTGTTTGTATTCAAAAGATGGCTGTTATGTCTAGGTTAATTTTCTTTTATCAATAGAATATTGATCACATTTAGAAGACGACTACATTCATCCATAACTGAAAATGGGTAGGTACCAAAGAGGCACCAAGCTGAGCCCTTCCTGCAGGTCTTTGTACCTGTGAACTGTCTTAAATGTGTTCTCTTGTAAGGTCACACTTGTGAGGCGTTGAGCGAATGACCTCTGCTCCACTGTTTCTCTTCCTTTTGTGGATGCTGCTAATCCTCTCAAAGGAGGTGTTTTTGTAACACAGTGTCCACGGGAACAGACGAGAGTGGGTTTTATGGTATGCTGCATCCCACATTAAGGATTTGTTTCAGTGAAGATTAGGCACCAGATGGGGCTTGAGAGAGAGGGGGGGGAGGGGAGGGGTTGCAAAAAATGCCCTGGTTAGCTGCCAACAATCTCTTGTATCTTGAGTGGGGAAACTCGCATTCCCCTGGTTGTCGCTTTGTCATGCTGCCTGCAGTGACTCTGAGAGACTTCTGACCTTTTACTGTCGAGCTGCATATTTTTTTTCACTTAAAGCTTTTTAGGAATGTCTCATTAGTTTGATCTCTCACAGCTGGGTGTAGCATTGTTCTAAAATATTTGGATCATATTGAAACTGCGTAAGTTAACCTGACCGCTCAGGGACTCTTATTTCGTCTTGTCTATCATCAATTACTTTCACCCTATTAATATTCCCCCCCATCATATAATCAGTGGAAAACTAAACTGATATATTAGTTGCTTTGTATAGCTGCTTAGTCCTGGAGGAATAGAAATGATCAGGGGTGGATTTGCAATGTAGTTAAGTTGTTGTTCCCGATGGAATCAAGTTTATGTTAACAAATGTGAAAAAAATACATTTTATTGAGGAATTTTATTTGAAATTGGGTTTTAAAATGACTGTTAAAGACACTAAAAACAAATCAATATTGTTTGGATTTAAGGTTGAGAGCCGTGCAATAATATGAAATGTTGAACTTTTTCACATTTTACCAAAACCTTTATGGATTTAATTAGGAACTTATTCCTAATAAAATAGACTTGCACACAGTGGCTCATAATTTTCCAATGGAAGAGAAATCCCTTACAGGCCTTGTGGGGGACATAACATGTAGAAGAATTCAGTTTCGGTCTCAGATAAGACCGAAATTGAATTTTCCTTCCTCATGCAAAATTTTGTATGTAGCATCATGCTGACTTGTTGGACAGAGTTGATTGACAGAGCTAAATATCAGACAAACCTAGAAAGAAAAACACATGTTGAAGGCTGTAGAGTGCTTGAGTCTTTGATGAAGGTTAATTTTCCATCTGTACAACAACCCTAACCATGCAGTATAGCCAAGCAGCAAAATGTGTATAGTTCATAGTCTGGCTGCTGGATGGTCTAAATTGCCAGATAGGCATTCAGGAGGTTATCTGAAGTAAAACAATTTAGCTAATAATATGTTTTAACTTGTTTGAGATGGTTGTGCAACTCAAAATGGGAATTATTAATCCATGCATCCTCAGCAACATTGAAAACAAACGAAACTACAAAAATCTGTAGCATAAGGTGTTTATCTATCTTGCTTCTGTATTTTCTTTTAGAGACTAGTAAAACAAAACTTGAAAGCTTAAATTCTGTTGTAGCTGTAAGCCTTTGTGCCACTCAGAGATAATCAGTAACCCCAATTTGACCTCCCTTTGGATGCAGCTGTGTTTATCAGTTTTCAATGTGATCTGATCGTATTTGAAATTCCGCTCAATTGGCAATAAAAAATTAGTCTCATTGGGTCCATTTCATGTAACTTTTTCTGTAGATGCTTGTTCCACATTTGGACAGATCAGTGGAAACATTGAGTCTTCTGCAATCAGGATGTTGCCTGAGGGCATGAGACAGTATTGATTAAATAATGAGTTTTTATTCTGTCTGTGTGAAAAACAAAGCGCAAACTAATCTCCCTGAGTTTATTCAAAGAGAACTTAGAAATCTGATGCCTTCCCTCAGACCATACAAGGCCAGTAAAATGGGATTAGAACAGGCAGTGCCCAGTAAAATGATTACCCATCCTGCATCTGATTAGAGATCATGAACAGAAATACATCTGGCAGATGAGGGTTATTTAAGGTGACTTTCTACCAACTCTCTAAGTATCATCAAAGAACAGATTTCCATCCTCACTCCCAATAAATAAATTGACTTTGCCACTTCTTTCCAATAAATGTTCACAGGTGGGAATAGCAAGGATGGGATGGAAGAGATGCAACATAAATCCTCCCTATCTATGGAGGCAGACTCAAGAACAAATGTATTATGCAAACAGGCTGCCATGTCTAATGGAGTTATAAAGATTTATGAAATGGGAAAGTATAACACCCCTGAGGAAAATTCACATAGAGCCTCTCAGCTTTGATCTGCCTTAGATTCTTTAAATTTCCCATTTAAACCAACATGGACAA
The DNA here is from genome assembly GCF_001444195.1 of Xiphophorus couchianus. Classification (NCBI taxonomy): domain Eukaryota; kingdom Metazoa; phylum Chordata; class Actinopteri; order Cyprinodontiformes; family Poeciliidae; genus Xiphophorus; species Xiphophorus couchianus. The sequence goes on from NC_040247.1 coordinate 12,176,224, forward strand.
CCCTTGGAGATTTATGGAGACAGGTTCCCTTGTTCCATGAGACGGACGGTTGAGCTGTACCTACCCTGCAGCAGTAAGATTTTTACCATGTAATTCACTCAGTCACGGTTGTAGTTAATCAGTCATTGTGGTGAGGACTGATTACACTGATTTGTAACAAACGACAAGAATGTGGTAATAATTTAGGCATTTGGGGATTTATTTGAACCATTCTTATTTTCACGGTGGAGTTATAATACAATGTCTTCAATTATTTTTAAAAACAAGAAAGTTTGAAACTACTGAGAAGTTTTTAGATCCAAGTCAAAATTATGCATATATTCTCAAATATATGCAGATGCCTGAGCTAATATTTGTCTGAATCACCCTGAAGTTGCAGACAATCCAAACACTTTTTGTAGACATAAACTAGCTTCAGACATAATTCTGGCTTTTTATTTGACCAATCATCAGAAAATACTGGACTTCCTTCAAATTGGCTGGTTTCTTTGGACAGACTGTTTTTAAACGAAGTCCATAATTTTTTAAAGACATAAATCAATAAGGTTGAAGTCCGGGCCACGCCAGAGGCTTAATTTCTGGTTTATCCATTCTAGAGTCAGTTCTTGTGTGCATTTCAGATCATTCCACATTATTCTACCCACATTATGCAGTTCACCAGCATCTCTGGCAGTGAAACACACCCTCAACATGATTCTACTACCATCATGCTACCTCCATGGTAGGGAGGATCACTTTGCTTCCTCAAAACATGCTTCTTGCCATTCCAACCAAATCAGAGGCATAAAGCTTTTCTCCAGAAGGCATTTTGCTTGTCAATGTGGGCAGCTGAAAATTTCAGAGGTGCTTAAATGTCAGTTTTAGAGCAGGTGCTACTCTCCCACCCATGCAGTCTTTGGTTATGTAAAACCTAACTGAGCACAGTTCATGACAGGCTTGAACCTTGGAGGTTTTCTAGGCTGTCCATGAACATCTAACCAATTTCCTTTTATCTGAAAGTGACAGCTTGGATCAAATATTCGATACCTGGGCGTAGGTAGATGTTTTAACAAGACAACGATTCATGTATAATTTTACATATTGACAATTTGTGGGCCATGTATAAAATGAATAAACCCAGCTTAATCTTAACTACAGATTTGTTGTTTTTTAAAGGCCCTTTATTTATATATATTTTGACAATGTATGCATGTTTTTGACCTTGGTTGAATAAATAAGACAGCAACTGTAAACAGGTTTTAAGCTGTTACAGTCAATCATGTCTAAATCTGATCGTTTTAAATGTTAACAAGCCTCTTCGTGTGGCAGACGTCTGTTTTTACCCTGAAAGCCAAGAGATGAATTCTTTCTACATTGGTTAGTGTGAACAGAAAAGAGTCCAGGTTTCTTCTAAGACAGGAATTAACTGGCTGATAAGTCTCTGTTAGAAAGCGGTCAGCGTTTGAAGGCACAGATGTCAGCGTATCATGAAAACAGCCAGGTGTCTTCGCTTCACTCAAACATTTCTCTCTCCTCTCCTCTTGCACCTCGTCTGTCCACACGTGCTCACGCAGCGATGTGTAGCTATGGAGTCTGCTTCAATGGGGGCCAGTGTCGGGAAGGATCTAACCAACTCTGCGAATGTCCTGCAGGATTCAATGGGCCAAGCTGTCAATATGGTAAGTAGACATTCATATTAAGAGCTCATGCTACCTCTTCATTTTATAATTTATAACCACACATTTCAGAGTGTTTTGTGACAGACCAACTCAAAGTTGCAGAGAAGCAGAATTCTTAGAACTTTAGATCGCTCTGGTTATCCAATGTCCACAATGGAAAGTGCAAGGGACAGCTTCACATCCAACAAACCATGATATGATGAGCTGATGTGACAGATTGGCATTAAGAGCTTTAGCTAGAGAAGCATTCAAGAGCTTGTTGATAATCCTGGAGGAGCTACAGACATCCACAGCTCAATTGGGAGAATCTGTTGAGAGAACTATTGATTCATTCCACTAGTCAGCTCTTTATAATAGGGTGGCAAAAAGAAAGTCGTTTTTGAAAGCGAGCCATAAGATATCACATTTGAAGTTTTCTAAAAACAATTCAGGAAATATAGTAAGTATAAAAATTAAGTTGTTCATGCTTTCCTTTTAGTAGGGAGAAAGAGTTGGTAAGAACTAATAGAAATGGCAAAGGCAATTGTTAAAAGATTGTGCTTCAATTGTCATGAGATCTGATGTGTGTGATGACGAAAAAGCTTTCTATTTTAGAGTCTAGAGATGGCAGCCTGCTTTGCATCAGGAAGGTATGAAAGCATGCTGCCAGACCTATAATAATCTCTGATGCTCAAGAGCTGCTATCCTGCAACTTTGGAAAGGCCCAGTGAAAGTCCAGATTACTATCCGTTTGAAAACTTGTGGTCTAAACTTGAAAGTTAATACTAAAAGGTGTTATCTATGCAGTCTGAGTTTAAAAGGGGAATGAGATTTCTGTGTTCAGTCTCATATTCATATATTCATATACAGTTTCCTACAAAAGTAATTCTATTATTGACTCTGATAGACTGAATAGATCACCCACTTTCTGACTATTATTAGTAAAAATTAAAACATGTAAAAACAATGTAAGATTTTTTTTGTTTCTTCCATTTAGCAATTACGTTGGTCTCACATAAAATATATGTAATTTTTATTGAAGCTTGTGATTATTCACATGTTTGTGGGTATGAACACCTTTGCAAGACTGTTTACTTTTTAATATTAACTCAAAGGATTGCAAAAAGAAGTTAGCATTCTTGGGCCTCATGAAAACTTTTCAGACAAGCATTCAGAGTGATCAGCAGACATTATCTGCATCTGGAATCATGATCCTTTGCAGCTACTGGATTGTTTAGGTGTTGAAAGGCATCTTCCCATCAGCAGTTGGCTTCCCCACCAAAAAAACAAGCATTTTATCAGCAACTCCATTGTTGAGCTTACACAGCTGAAGTTAAACAGTGGAAGATTTTGCTGTTTTTCAGATAACTCCACACGACAGGAAATTCCTTGTAGTGTCAACTTTCTTTCTTTTTTTTAAGCAGAAATATGCAGATCAGCCTCAAAGTAGACAGTGGAACATCACAGTATTGGAGGAACGTAAAGACTCTTTTTGTTGAAATGCTATAAACTGACTATGAACTCTGTCGTCCTAATTCACCAACTTTATCAGCTGTGATTCCTCTCCCCCTCCTGGTAATACCTGTTACATAGCTTAAATGAAAGACTTAATAGTAAGCAGAGGATTTGTGGAAACACACACTACTGATCTCACCATAAGATTTTGATCATCTTTAAGAGCATTTTCTTCACACACAATGTATTTTCAGTACAGAATGATAAAAGTGGATGCAAAATGCTGCCGTTCATGGACCTAAATTTTAGCCCTTTTTTTTTTGCAACCCCTAGCTCTGATGGTTAACTTTCCTGATTACAACTGTTAAACACTATATAGTGTACTAAAGTCTTGGGGCCGTCAATTGAAACAAGTAGAAAAAGATTCAATGTGTTACAATTACAATTATTGTGTGATACATCTTTCACTTTGCTCGTAATTGTGAATGCATTTAGTATACTATACTATACTATACTATACTATACTATACTATACTATACTATACTATACTATAGTATTATTCTCATCAAATTAATCTCAACAGTTGCAAAATGTTTACACCAAAACACACAACTGCATCTTTCCTCACTTGTACAAAAACGTTTCTGACTTGCAATAGTGCTGGAAGAAACTAAGTACATCATTGTACTTTATGATTCAGCCACTTGCAAAGCAATTTATAGAACAGCAATAACTTTAAATGGTATTTTTCTTTAAGTCTCTCAAGTTGTTGTGGAGGAACTTTTGTACATTCAGTTTATTGTGGTTTCCATACATTCATCTCTGCACAGTTCTTTCAAGGGTGACTAACCACAGCATTCAAATCAGCATTCAAGTACTGGACTTTAACTGGGTTATTGCAAATCTTTGATTCTTTTGTTTCTCGTCTATTCTGGTGTAGGAATCTGTTTATTGCCTTCTTTTAGATGGGGACGTTTTGTCCGGTAGATGGTCATTTAAAAGGTTCCACAAAGAGGGGAAATGTCCCTGTTCTCATTGTGAAAATGTGCTGTAGCTCCAGTTTTTGCCATTTTCTTTTAAGGATTACATGCTTAAAAGACTGGGAAAAGTTGCTTCTAAGATATTTGCTGATGTCTCTTCTTGTTGACAATGGGTTAACATTGTGGAAACACACAGGACCATGACTATCCAAACCATTAAACTCCCAAAATTTCTATTTTATTAGAGGTAGTCATCTTTCCAGATTAATTTAATCACGAACAATCATTTTGCATCTACTGGCAGCTACTTTACCTCTTAAAAGCTATAAAAGCAGCAAACCTGCACTTAGTTTTTCCTGGGATTGTATGGATAGGAAAACAGAAAGTTGGTGTAGTGCTGAAATCTGGGACTCAGTTTCCTGGTTTTTGATGTTAAATCAGCAGCTCTTTGTAAAGTAATGTAAGGTCCATTACTTTGATTCCAATCTGCGTTTTGAGTGATATCCACGCAGCCATCATGACTCCCGGCCTTCCTGCAAATGTGGGTCTAACATAGTTCTTCTACAGTCTGATATATCAATGATGGTGCCCTTAATGTAGATCAGTGCAAAAGAACCCCCGCACCTTGATCCTTTCTGTACTGGAACCTTTTATTGCCCTCTAATTAGGCCCAGACTATGCTAGCGGAGCGGCAACACTTGTGACAAGAGTTCAGTCTTCGTAAAAATAAACCACAGCTGCTGCTTTTTTTGGCTCTGCATGTGCCAAATACAGGTCATATTAAAGAGTTATTAGGATGAGGCTAAAAGAAGCAGGTCGAGTGTAAAATGGCTAAAGCCACACCTCTTTGATAGATAACTGTTTGTTTTTATATGTCTTTGTCCTGGATCGAATTTGTGGTCCAATATTTATGAAGATCAATTTTGCGGTCATAGACATCTAATTTTACTGCTACTTTTACTTTCTGAAGTTCTGCGGCTCAATCACTTTGGCAGACGTACAGATGTTAGCATGCTCATCGTCCCCTGATGCCAGTTTATTCCAGTTGCGGTCTCTGTGCTTTACACAACTGTCAGTCCCTCCTTGTTCATCTGCTGTCATGGTTAAATAAAACCTGAAGCCGCAGTGGCTGAGCACGAATGTTTGCAGTCAAACATTCACTCATCACTTAAGCTCTTAAGGCGTTCTCTGAAGCATTCCGCCCCAGTTGCATGTAGTAATATCCCATCACAGCCCATTTGATGTGGTTAGTCCATGTTCATGCATAACAGCTGGGGTGTGTTTACACCAGTCAAAGGGGTTAATTAGTCTCCTGCACACAATAGTTGTCTGAAACTCTCATGTGTTTTGCTTTCTTCCAGCAATGCGCTGCAATGATGCATAAGACAATAATTACTTTTTTGTTTTTTTCAGTTATTGTGCCTTAACTCTGTAGCACAGAGTCTGACTTTTTTATTTCACACGATAAATCCCATAATTCATGGAGATTTTTTGAGGATAAACCATCTTCGGTCATAGAGTTCAAGATTAGCTTAGCATTAGCTACACACTAACTTTGATAATTTTGCAACTATTTTTAAAAAATGTAAAATTTGAGAGTTTTATAACTTGCTTTAAAGAGCGGAGCTACTTACGATTAGTTGAGGGAAACATTAACCATCAGATGTTTGTGAGATTCTCAAACTAGATGGTTACCAGCAGCCTGAGGCAGGATGTATCCATTCTTTCATGGATACATGAATAGTTGACCCTGTCATCTCAATGTTGCACCTGAAATTGATTTTCATTGGGCCATCTGTTTTTTCAATTGGTTAATATTCTGCCACAGTAGCCAATCTGCTTCAAGGTTCAATTGGCAATGCATTCAGGCCTTTTATTACACATATCTTGAGTGGATATTTGAACTATTGTTTCATTTCTATCATATTAAATCACTCTACCCATTCTCCCCTGACGTCAAGGCCTTTTCTACACCAAACTACTCAGTGTACCATTCTCTAAGTGCGCAAAGTGTTTGTGAATTCCCGTAACACACAGTTTTTAAAAATTTTTTTATCTACATTAGCCCATCTGGCACTGAAAATCCTGCCACATTCACTTAGGTAATTTAGATCCTTTTATCCCTTATTGTAGTGATCTTTTTGAACTTCAAAATATCTAAATGAGTTAATGCCATGTGTTTCGCTCATTTGCTTTTATTGCTTAACCAGTTGAAGAGGTGTACCTAAAAAAGTGGCCAGAAAGTGTGTAACAGAAATGCAGAATGATCTGTCACCAAGGCACTGTTTATGTTGACGCACCCACTGCTTTTGAAAGCACCTGCCAAGATATTCACGCAGAGCACAGAAACATTGCAAACCCTGTGTTGGGCAAAGCTCTTTACAGAAACTTATTTTTTTCCCTCTCATACTGATAAGATTTTTTAAGAGACAGTGTTGTTTTTTCCTCTACACTGTAGCTGAAGGTAGATGAGAAAGAATCTTTTATTTAGTGAACATTTGCAGATTATCACAAAGTCTATTAAACATCCTTTTGCTGACATATTGTTTGTTTCAGAGCAGTGTGGTTTGGTTTGGTTTGCTCAGCTTCTTGGTTACATCCTGAAGTGATCCAAGAGAATCATGCAAGGGTTGGGTCAGAATGTAGTTTGATCTTTAATGTGCTGACCAATAGTCTGTGGGGAATTACGTGTTAAATTCCACAGCAATGTCAATTTGGTCTTTACACTGAAGGTGGTTTTTCAATGTTCTGAAATCCAGCCATGTTCAAACAGGTCTTGGAGGTTCTGGGTGCTGTAGGATGATCTTAATCTGGTGTGTAAGTGACTTGAGCAGACAAAGAAAGCACTCCCTCTGCCTTTTAATGCAAATTCTTATTCCAGATGTTTATTTTCACATGCAAGTCTCTCAAAGAAAGCAAACATAGACTACATTCACCTGAAAAATTGAAATAGGAATAATACCAAAGTCGATCTTGTTCATAATTTCCTATATAATAAATGACTTGTGCTTTTCAGGTTTGACTTTAATAACTTGTTGCATTTTTATCTTTGTCTTTGTTCTCTTTATTGCTGGTTGGAAAGTTGGATGAGTCAAAAGAACTGGACTGAATTTATTTGTACATAACCTTTGATATTCATAGACTTAAATCAAAATAATCTTAATTTAAAGAGTGAATAAAAAACTTAGTTCTGCAACTTTACACTTTAATCGACATATAAATAATCTACTTTTTTGGCTGTTATAAAAAGGGGTCCAAGAACAAATCATTCCCATAAAGTTCCTGACTTCCTTGCATTCTCTTTCTTGCATTAAATGAATGAGATGGAGACAAGTTTGCATGAAGGACTTCAGCTAAGACTTATTTCAAAGTCAGCTTTTTAAGTTGCATCTTCAAATAGTTTCAGGTTCAGTTAGTGAGGATTCTTCATTAGATTATTAGCTCATAAACCTGAAACTAGAGTCTTCTCTTTCCAAACATTTTGCAATTCATCTTTTGAAAATGGCACAAGCTCATTCAGTTTGGACAGAGAACATTTCTAAAGAGTTTCTTTTAAGCATTGAGAGAGATTCTTTGTTGTCTTAATGTCTGGACTTTGGGTCAGTTGGAGACATTAACACATTTGAGCTCATTGTAGACGTGGCAGTACATTTGGGTATCCTGCCATGGTCTCAATCCGTTTGCAGTTTCTTTGGTTTTTCTTTAATGATTGCCCATTCATTTATACATATTACTACAAGTCTGCTAACTCATTATAAAACCTTTACAGGTAATTGATTGTAATGGATTTCATGAAACCGTATGATAGTAAAATGGAACTGTACACAAATACCAAATGGTTTTTTTTTACTTGTAAAAAATTATATATACTGTACATAAAATCTATATTTATATTTAATCTCAATAAAATACATTAGTGACTTTAGAACATGATAAAATAGGGGAAGGAAAGTGTGATATGAATACTTCTGCAAGCCAAAATAAACTTGTAAGATGATGGTTTTAGTCATTGTTTCACAGCTTTTGAGGTTTTTACAGGTGTCACTTGGTCAAAGTTTCCTGGAATATCAATCCTTATTTTGTTCCGTCATCTCAATCAGTTACTCATCAAAAGTAAATATTATAAGCAGTTGCAACACCAGGCTCATAACTCACATGAAAATCTGTTATTTTATTTAGTGCAAGCCTGAAGGACAGTAAAACCATGACATTCTGAGGTAGTAAGAAAACCCAGCTGCTGTAATTTGTCATCCATGGCTGGTGTGTTCATCCTTCTCTGACAGGTCAAATACTGCTGAACATCAGGTTTCTATTACTACCACATTTTTTATATGCTCATAATTTAGCTATAAAGTCGTTAATGCCTTGTAATAGGATTGTAAATGTCCGCAGCATGATGAGCAAAAAGCCTTATGCAGATGATAATTTCCAGGTTTGCTTCATGATGGCTTTAACAGGCTTTAGCTAAAAAACAGCTGGTTAAAGGTGGAAGTCTGCTTTTACACTTTACAAAGAAAAGCAGAAAAGCAGAGAAACCACACAAATATAGAGGGAGGAAAACAAAAACAGTCTCTTTGAGCAACATTTTCATGGCCAATATCTCCCTTGAAATAAATTACTTTAAATTGCTTTTGGGCACAGTACCTTTTTTTTTGTCTTCATTTAAAACTTAAATCCTGTTATTTGAGGACTGTTATTATGGAGGCACAGTGTTGCTCCCCAATAAGCTGAAACAAGTGAAACTGTAAACATGAAGACTCTGCAGAGCACAACCGGAGGAGGTTTTTGGTTTTCTTGGTGTGAGGTTTTCTCACACATTCTTCACTTTGTGGTCCAAAACTTTAGTCTCGTTTTTTTTATTTGTTTACACCATAATTTCCATTTTTTCTAATCTTTTTACTTAAACCTCAAAAATAAAAGTAAAAACACCATTTTGCTCAAAGGCAGAACTTGATTTTATTTTTCATCTGGACAAAATGGTTCGATAGTCTGAAAGGATTATTTTTTTGTGGGGGGGGGGAAGCTACTTGCTTGTGTATGTTTGGCATGATTTCCTGCCATATTTACTCAGTGTTGATGCACCAATGCAAAGTAGTGTGGAATACAAGGAAAAGGATGCAGAGTTTACAAATGGGATTCATATATCTGAAAGTGAGACATTTGCTGTTAGCTTCTGATTCAGTACTTTGTTGAACCACCTTTACCTGCAATACAACTGAAGTTGTCCTGCTTGAATGTCAACCTCCGTTCCAGTCTGAAGTGTCTAGCTGCATTTAAAGTGTTTTCGTGCTCTATCCATCCTCCCATCAACTCTGACAAGATCTCCTTTCCCTGCTGATTAAAATTATTCCCACAGAATGATTCTGCCACCACCATGATTAAATTAAGTGAAGGGAATTTGTTGCATAAGATCTCTATTTAGTTGTTTTTAGTAAAGGGGACCAAAGATGTATGCACCTCACACTTTTAAATACATTAGATTATGTATTTTCTATTGGTCTATCGTTTACAAAAAGAAAGTTACAGTTTCTTGATGTAACTGGAACAATTCAGAACAAGTCAGACCACGTGAGTGTAAGGCACTATTAAAAATATTTGCTTGTTTAAGAACAATATATCTTGAAAATATAATGACTAATACTTCATCATTTTTGCCATAATATTGAGGTGGATAATAATTCACCATGTTTACGTTGAGTTCACATATTCAATCACAATTTCAAATGAAAACCCAGCTCTCTTATTTCTCTGAGATAATTACGTTAAGTCATGAGAGAGCGGCTCCGAGCCTTTGAAGGAAACGCGTCTCTAATTAGAAGGCATGCGTTCCCAACACAGGGTGGGGTATACATCCCTGCCCTGCTACCTGCCACTGCATCCTGCACAGCACCCTAATCTCTCATAATTGTGCTGACTCTGCATGTGATTCCACCCCCCGTCATATTAGGTTCTTTACAGCATTCCTGATGAAAGGTCTCTCCTGGTCACAGTGGGGGTAAAAGGTCATCGCCTCTGCGTAAATCAGAAGTGACACAAGTTTGCAAAATACACTTGGAGGGACAATCAGTTTGGTCTCGAGGTTTCATTGCCCAGAATTGCTCTGAATTTTCTCAATCACGCTGCACATAAGATACATTTCAACGCATGTGCATCTTATTTCCTTTGCAATTGCTTTTCTTATTAACTTCTTCTATAACCACCCATTCATGTTTACACTCTGGCTATTAGTCCTCAGCTGTGATTAATTCATTTTTCAGTAGGAACTAAATTCTTTATTCCACCTCTATAACAGGACAAATGCATAAAATGTTACTTACCACGATAAACTGAATTGGTTCCTAATAGATGTGCAGTGAAACTTTGAAATGGAATCAGTTGTTTTGCATACTCACATTAAGACGGTGAGTGTTTCCTTGTGTATCATAAAATGTGTGGGAAAAGTCCACATTGATTATTGTACTTATGTCAATTTACACTTCAGTTGTTTGCTTTGCTTTGATGAATAAATAATTAAATACATCACATAAATTGTAGCTTTTAATGCTTGAACTTTAAGTTCATAAGATGAAGAGCAAGGGGGGGAGGAGCGGCTCACATAAAAGACTTCAGGGTTTTTAATTGGGTGAAGGGGGGACCAACAAAAAACCATCTATATCCAATAAAATAAAATATATTGCAAGCTTCAATTAAAACTGCAACATGTTTGCCTCTGTGGCTATTCCTCCACCCATCTGGTATTTAGGATTGTATTCTAGGCATTCGTCAGGAAAAACAACAAAATAAAGTAGAAAATCAGGCACCACAAATCAGAGAGTATTTGTGAAATGAATTTCAAAAGAAATGGTCTCAAACCATTTCTTTTGAATGGTTTGAGACCATATAATTTATATATTAAAATAACTTATCAAACTTTCCCATAAAAGTTGTAAAACTCCCTAATAGTACATCATGTCATGGTCGGTTTTTCTATTATGTTGCTGTAATTTTGTCTTAGCGAGGTTTAATCTACCCTTGCTAAAAGAAGCTTCCACATGCACATGCTATTGACATCATGAAAGACATAAAGCAAATGATCTCAGTTGTTCTGAGATTATTCATATCAGCACTTGTTCATATTGATTGCCTATTAAATTGTCATAAAAGATATGAAATATGGTCTGATTGAGGCGTTCCATTAAGATGGTTTGGAAGTCGAACTGATTATTCCTTAAGAAATGCTACATCACCTGCTACTTCTGTTAAAAAGGCAAACTCATAATGACCCCAGCTGACCTCTAGCAATGTCATTATTGTAGTCAGCAAATAAAGAAGAAAGTCTTATTGTACTGGTTTTTCATGTAACAAAAAGCAGATAGATGGGAAATATTTGAATAGCAATATAAACAGAGTTGTACCAGTCAAAGTTCTTAAAGTAATTATTGCTGTTGTTTCCTTCAGGCTTTGACATCAACAGCTGTATTTATTATGGGCTATGAGGATCATTAGTCACATTCTGACTCAAACTTGTAAGGTTGAATCCTCTCCCATGACAAATGCTTCATAAATGTTAAAGTATGCCAAACATTTTTCTGCCATTTTAACACTTATCAGTTTTATTCTGGTGGCTCTTATCACGTCATTAAAATAAATGCACACAAAGCAGAATTATTTGCTTTCCTTCTTTAGTGCACTTATTGAAAACATTGACAGCGGAAACACATCTAACAATTAAAGTGTTTACTTTTCATCATGACTGGAGGAACCTGCCTCCTGCAACCCTGATTATTATAAATTATTGTGGTTCCACTGATACTTTGAAATGTTTGCGTCAGCAGGATTTTGTAATACATCTCACAACTGAATTTGATTTTACACTAATTAGCATGAACTACATGACAAATAACCAGTTTAACCAGCTAATATTTAATAAAAAGTTCAAAGCATCCACACAAAGTCTTTCTTTGGAACCTTAGCAATTCTTGGTCAACCTTGTGGTTATATACTTTACAGCTGTTCCTTTCAACTTTGACCAACTGTGGGAAGACGTCACACTAGTGCATGTTATGAAATAGTCTGTCTTAGCTTATTCCCTCAGTATACCTTTACTATGACATTATGTGATGTATCCTCCCCACAGGGTGACTTTTGTGTGTTGCATATCTCACAAGTGCAGCTGAGAGGCAGACAGGCTGGAATCACAACAAGTAATTTTTGGATTCCTGCGTGTCTCCACGTGATATCGCAGGTGTTAAAGTCCTGGGTCAAAGCTGGGAAAGACATGCCCCAACATGGAGCGCACAGAGCACACGCTAGGGGTCAGAGGGGCAAATGCCCGAGGTCCTTGAGGTGTTTCTTACTCATCGGTGTCAAACTCAAAATATTATCAGCAGCAGCTGCGTCTTTTTTTTTTTTTTTAGGATTATTGTCTGCAAAAGGAAAAGAAAATTACTGGCAGAAACAAGAAGGTCCTGGTTGTCTTAGTTTTTTGCAGGAACACATCTTTTCTGTTTTCACTGTATAGACAAAACAACTCAACAGTTTTAATTTTTTTTAACAATTCCCTAAAGTGACTTGCTACTGGGGAACCATCGTGACTCGTGATTCCAGCTGCAGCTTGGATTGACAGAGTTGTAATATTTATGCTTAGCTCTAGCACACACACATCTGTAGTGTGAAACAGCTTGCTCCAAATGAATGTAGCATCTAAATCAAACAAACTGTACATGAGCACACACGTATGCAGACAATACCGCTAAAGTTTTCAATGCAGGGAGAAGAAATGGATAATCAAAACAGGGATTAGAGGACTTTAGATCCAGGCAGAGCAGAATAATCTCTAAACAAACTCAAACGCCGGAATTTAGTTTGTTTGATATTGCTTACGATTCTCGTGGGGTTAAACATGAACAAATAAAAGGACTGGAGGTTAAAAGGTAATGTGCTGCTTACAGATTGCTATAATTTACAGTACAGACCAAAAGTTTGGACACACAGGTGTGTATCAATAGTCCAGAGTCAGACGGCCTCTTTGTGACTCTGTCGGTTAAATGTTTATGTGCTTCTTGTCTCTGGTTTATTGCTCAAACTCACCTCAATGACTGTGCAGTACATGGAAAACAACACAATTCATTTCAATTAAACCATCAAAACTATCCATTACAAATTTAATATAGATATTTAGGTGCATTGCTGGTGCTTTGCGCAGTTTTTCTTCAGGGTGGAATTATAATCCAAAAGACATCTTCAACCCTCCCGCGGTCTTAAGAGACGGGTTCATTTAGACCCCACAATATTTTTTACTGTGTGCAGACCGGTGGGGGCGCACTGAGCACTTGTGAACTTTTACAAGGTTTTTATTTCTGTGTGGTTTTGGAAACTGATGGTGTGACGGGACATTCCCTCCCCCTCTGATTCCCTGCTGTCTGACTGTGACATTTGCGCTAAGACCGCAGGAGGGTTACAGAAATTCACGTAGTTTTTATACATCTCAGGAGGCATATGCTTCAAATTTTTACATAGACCACAAGTAATCTTTTAAATCCACAAACTTTTGTTGCAATAAATGAAATCCTAGTTTATTTATAACTTGGCATTGAATTATTCCTCTTGGCAGTGTTGGTTAAGCTCCATTAAAGAATTTCATATCTTGTCAAACTTTTAAGCATACGGTCCATAAATCTAATTGTGATCCAGAAGCTTAATGCCTACCTCCTTTATCTATTCCCAAATTGGTTTTGGGACATTAATTTCTTTCTTGGTTGGTGCCCTCTCTGTCCGTGTTGATGCTGAAGTGACTTGAATCCAATTACATCCGAAGCAGTTTCATTTCAACTGAGTGTGACACTTTTGTCAAATGAGTGATCCTGTGACACAGTTGAAGGATAATGATTCCAAACACAATAATGCTGACATTTGAATAAATAAAGAAGGCTAACCTGGAGTTTCTGGACAAACCTCAACCTCATTGAAGTTTCATAGACTGTGCAGAAAGCTGGGTTTGTGGCAGGAAACCGCTAATTTAAATGAGCTCCACCTTTTCTGGTAAGACTGGTAAAATATCCAGTAAGAGTTGAACCATATGCTTGTTGTTGGATACAAAAAGTGTACTTTCTCTGCAACCCGGTAAGGAACATTTAGCCAAATGTTGCAACAAGTGTAAATTTATATTTGAGTTTTTTTGTAAATTATTTAGGAGCCTGTGTGCATTAGGACAGGTTCCCAGTATATTCACAGTTGTGCACCAAAATGTGGTATAGTCTTTGCACCCTGGAAAAGGAAAAGTTTCAATTCACAGCAGACATTTAATAACATTTGTCTACTTTCAAGTTCTTTACAGCACTATGTATTTTGTAATGGCTTTATTTAAAAAGAATTGATTGATTTTTGTTTTCTGTAATCTTAGCTCTACATTACAGCCTTTCGATTTGAAAACCTGGATTATAGCGCTACATGCCATAACCATGATGGAACCACACACCACCTGTTAGTGTGGTTAGTCTTTTATCATTAATGGGATGTTTTCACCTTTCTGTTTCCTGGCAAACTTTTCCGTCTTTGAGCTCACATTTTTTCTTAACTAGTCAGCTGCCATGTTTGCCACAATTACAGCTCTTACAACTGGCATCCAGTAAGAGTGGAAATTGAAAGGTTGGAAATTAAAGGATACCACATAAATCTCTGGCATAATTCAAAGTGGTAAACCAGAGGGGGAAAATGTTGTGCCATTGCACGCACTTCAAAACGTATGTTGTGTACTGACAGGAAATTATTATAGCTCTGCAGCTGCGTTTTACTAACGCCATGAAGCTGAGTAGAGCAGAAACACTTGGTATCAAATTCATAATGCATATCGTCACCTTCCCAAAATAAAAATTATGGCCCAAGTCATTTTTTGCCAAAAGTGAATTTATTTTTTGCCTTAATAATCATTTGGCAAAAAAGAGGTGGTGATTTTTTCTTTTTACCTTAATCACTTTTGGCAAAAAAAAAAAAAAAAAAAAGTGACGTAGGCTATTATTGTAGGAAGGTGACGATATGCAGCTGCACATCTGGGCTGTGGCACAGAATTAACAGCAGGGGGCAGTGTTGAACTTGAACTGATTATTTACAGTAGAAAAACTAAAATTATAAGCATGCAGTTTGAGTGTTTTCATGTTGGTGACCTTTAGGCTTTTGACACTAAGGTAGAAAAATATTTGGATTTTGTTTAATTACTATAATCAACTTTTATGCAGTTTCTTACTTGGCATGAACAAGGCCAATAGGTGTACAGACATTAAGTTGAAAAAGTGACATGTTACTAACGTGCAGAAATAATCCACGCACAGAACATTGTGCATGGGGGTTTCTCTTAAATTTGACTCCATGTAAAATGTACACAGAGTTCTAGGGTTCATAGCCATTTCTTTTTCGTGGTAGATGAGCTTTGTCCAACTGATTCACTTGCTATTTGTCAGATGGGTGAAAAGGTTTTGCCTGAGGTCAAAGGAGAAGGATGGGTTTTCCGCAGGAGAGTGTGAAGTTAATTGTCAGCTATAGCTCATAAATGGTTCAGGAACATGTTTTAGATCATGTTTCACCAGTAAGGACACGTTTGGGTCAACAGAAGTGAAATCCTCCCCCAGCTCTTCACTAAACGAAACCTCTGGACTCAAATGCGTCTTCTGGAGCCAATACATTGTCCTCATCTTTATAGCACCTGGTAAATGAAAGCAGCTGTGTGAAAGATAATCAGGAATGGACCTTAGAAAAGCACATTACTACACCAGCAGGTTTCTAAATCAGGCTCCAAATATGAATCAGGTTGATTCTCTAAGCATCACCTGAACTCCTGATCCATTATTGAGTCCTGTAAATTTTCCTGTTCATGACCTCCCTGGGATAATATCAGAGGTCTGGTGGTTTTCTTTGGCCCGGCGAGCCTGTCGTGATCTGCTGAGACATTAGGCATGTCCTCCTGGGAGCAGTGCTGGTTGTTCTTATCAAAGGAAGTCACACAATACAGCAGAGGAATGTAAACCTTGATGCTGAACTTGTAGGGGAAAGAAATTGAAAGTTTTTATTTTAGCAGTGGATATTTTTCATTCTTCAGCAAGTTATTTGGGGACACACTGTCCAAGCATACATGTTTTCACCCAGTTTTACAGATGTTTTATTTTAGATTTCTCCTGGAACAGAAGATAACGGTTCAGTTTGACAATTAATATAACAACTTTGTTGCTGAAAAGTACACAAAAAGACCGTGTTCAGAATATAGATCACTTGGAATAGTCATCACTGTTTGTGATTAAAAAAAATTATATCAGTTGTATGTAGCACTTGATTTAAGTCACCTGTTCTATAAAACTGAAAAACAACAATAATTACCATGTATCCAAATTAAAAAATACATTAAAAACATGACACGCTCAGCTCTGATGGACTTCTTTCCCCCTACATTTTCCAAATATTAATACATCTAACCAAATAAAATGAGTTTACATTATAAAGTAGTTATTTTGGCTGTGTTTGGAACTGCAAAAAATTATCCTGGATCATAAAATATGGTTACGTCTATGTTAATCAAATCAAGAAATCTGCATCTGGAGAAACATAAACAACTACATTTTTCTGTCTTATACTGCAGCAGCATATTGCTCTTGTCATAGCATTATGTTATTTGCATTTTTTCACATCATGTCATGTTACATCTACAAACTTCAATGTGTTTTATTGGGCTTTAGAGTGATGGACCAGCAAAATGAAATGGATACTTGTGAAGAAGAAAGAATTGGACGCACGAAAGATGAACCCCTTTTGAAACCACTAACAGGTTTCTTTCAGTACTGCTCTGTATTTTAGCTCCATCTGTCCTCCGATTTACTCTGATTTCCACCGCTGCCACCTCCATGTTTTCAATGAGGAAGGAGTGATTAATGTGGGGCTTTTGGTTTTCTGTTACACACAAGGTTTTGTATGTTGGTCCAAAATATTTTGTGTGTTCTTGACTCTGTTTGTTGAATTATGTTCCTTTACAAACCTCTGAGGGTTTACAAAATAGTTAAGATTAAATAGATTAAATTAGATACAGATGGACTTTATTACGTAACTGAAATTGCTTGACAGATATGCACTAAAATGTTTTATCTCTCATAAAATCCCAACCCAATGAAACATTGGTGGTTACGTGAGAAAATCTGGGAAGGTTAAAAGGGTCGGAGAACTTTACTGTCTGTCCTGCATAAACTTTCTCAAACATCTAATTAGATGTGTATTATTACACATAATGTACTAGGAAATATGGTTACTTTGTCAAAGACAATTAAAAATTTTAGAACTGTGTAACATTAAAGTCTACTGTATATGAAATCTACTTTTTGAGGGATTATTTGCACTGAGAAAACATTTTTTTTTCTTTTCAATATTTGTCATTTTTAAGGTTTTGAGTTATCTGTAGTCTATAGAATTAAAAAAAACAACAACTTAATTTTACTTAAACCCAAACCAAGCAATCATTGAATTGGATAAAATAAAAGACTTCAGACAGGCTGTGTTTCCAAAGATCGGCATCATGGTTTTCTGTGACTCGTTCTGTGGTTTAACCTTGAGCATTGGGCTTTGACTGTGACTTGGAGCATAAATCTGGACCTCATGCAGACCATGTAGCCCCAGGCATCTGACCCCTCTGTAGGGTGTGCCTTCAAGGTCTCAGGTCAATGAGAAGAAACCAATTGTCATGGGAGAAAGCAGATCTTCTCTTACTCAAAGTAACGTTTTTACACCTTGTGTCTCTGGTTAAAGGCTATCTAGGTGATACTGATGGATGGGTTAGCGTGATATACGTGGGACTGAAAAGAAAAACTGAACACATATCCATATATTTCATAGAGAAATTACGTAAATTTAAAATGTAATAAAAAATGGGTTATGGGTAAAGTTTAAACTTAAAAATATAAATATATATATATATACTGTATATATATATATACTGTATATATATAGGTGTATGTGTGTGTGTCTGTTTAAGTGGTTTTTGTTTAAATATTTCATATTTACCCAAGACAAACATCCTAAACACAAAGGACATGAATAAATAAATAAATAACGGGAGGAAAAATAAAGAATCGGTTTACAAATAAAAACAGCTCAAAACATAATCATTAAAGATGTCAATTTTTTTTATTTTTAGTGCACAGCTACTCCTGTGTCCTTTCTTTTCGACCCATGACACTCTGACATTCCTACTTGCTTATTGGGCAGAAAGAGGCTGGGAACCGTGACCCTGGGGCGACCTGGGCTTCAGCTGTCACACAGGTGTGTGACCTCCAGGGGGATCAAGACGACGAAAAGATATGTTCAATCCAGAATCTTAAACTCTCACAGACTTTGGGTCACATTCAGAGTCATAACTATTTAATTCCTGTTTCTTGTGGTTGTTTGTGTGTATCATCTATTACAACAACCTCTATGCCCCTATCAGGCATCTCTCTCTGGTGTCTTATCTGCAAAGGAATTAAATCACGCTCCCAACTAGTCGTCTTACAAATTTTACACTGTCATACACAATCTGATCACTTTCCAGGCAGTACTATTCCAGACACATTTGTTACTAAAATATGACAACCCGATAATGACACAATCACATACTGTGCTGTGCAGATGATGGTATTAACAAAGCACTGAGATCCTTGAGTGTGTCTCTTGGGATTGGTAACAGAAACAGTGCTACTTTTTCCCTGTGATTTCCAGATGGCCTAAAATGAAAGGGAAATTGCTTAATTGGCAAGTAAAACATATAGTGTTATTTAGTAAATGGAGGTCATTTCTTGTGGGGAGGAACTTTCTTTGCACCCTTAATTCTCTCTATGTGCTTTGCCTTTTGCCTTATGATCACAAAGAAGAGCTTGAATGTCGATTTGTGCCACGTAAATGTTCTTTCTTCTTTTATTTTTCAAATGTTGGGGCAGGATTCAATCTTTAAAATCATGAGAGCAATAATTTAACAAAAAAAAAATCCTAATGTGACCAACTACAAAGCATAATCTCTTCTGCTAAAAGTCCACATGTACGAAATGAAATGTCAATGCAGGGAAATGTGAGTCTGGTTTAACAATCTATTAGATAATTACAAGTTTTATGTTCAATTTCCGTATCTCCTTATTCAGCAGAATCTCTGTAGCTCCAATTATGGCCTGCTAGACTGTCAGCACATGTATTTAACAGAGGCCATTATGTGTAGCTTGGGATTTGGAAAGAAGGATTTTATCTGGTTTGGTTGATTAAAGGTTTGAAAGCGTGTTCAGCTGTGGGAAATTAAATAGGGCATAACTTTTGTTTTCAAACTTTTTATTTTAAATCAAAATAGAAGAAGGTGGAAAGAGTCCCGTTGACGCACATTTCTTTTGCCATCCTTTAATCCTAACTGGACATGTTTTTACTTTATAATAATTGCACATTTGTCCTGTTCATTTTTCCTGGAAGCTGGTTCTATGGAAATACACTGGGCTGAAAAAAGGAGCACAGAGTCTTCTGGAAACATAGCATTTAAGTCTATTGTGCATCTTTTAAACATTTAAAGGGTAATTGGTTAATTAACTACAGCTATGCAGCACTTTCCTGGTCTTAATGACTACACTACACTGCAAAACACATTCACTCACACAGACACAACAATTGCAAATCAGTGGGCAAAAAGGGGTTTGAGGTTTTGGCCAAGGTTACTTTGACACACAGGGGATTCAAACTCACAACCTGGAAGCTTATTTGAGTGTATGGCACAAGATCTCAATAAAACACATTAACGTTTATCACTGTAACTGATCAAATGTGAGAAATTGAAGGGATGTGCTAATTTTATTAGGCACTGTAGGTTTGTCTGTATGAACATTTGTTGAATTAATTTTGCCTTGTTTTTCTTCTCTGCAGATGTGAATGAATGTGAGGAAACCAACGGAGGCTGCGAGGCTCTTTGCTGTAACACTATAGGAAGCTTTTACTGCAGATGTCCCTCTGGACAGAAGCTGAATGAAGATGGCAAAACATGTGAAGGTTTGTTGTGTTTTCATTAGTGTTACTCCAACATTTTATACATTTTACTTTTAATGTGCTCAGAAACAAAAAATGTTTTTTTAGAAAAATAGTTATACTTCAGTTATTGTTTATAGTTGCCATCTTCTAACCAGAAATCCTGAAATGCTGGTAAAAGGTAACATGTCACCTGACTTATATGACATTCAACTAAGCTGTTCATCTTCTTGGCCTCTAGGACAATGTTGGATGCATTTTTACATTGTTTGTGCATAAAGGTGGTGTTTTAAATGTTTAAAATGTATTTATATTTGATACTTGGTCAATATGGACTGGTGTAAGATCCTTGCATTATGATCACTTTGAGTAAAAATGCCAAGTTTTTTTAAGGTAGTCCAGAATTTACCCACAAATCTGGAACAAAAAATGTAAGAAGAAAAAAAATTTGACTGCTGTTGCTAAAAAAAAAAGTTAACATTTTGACTTTTTGATCAGAGTAAAGCAAAAATATAGAACAATAACAAGAACATCAGCTCACAACTAACATTCTTTCCAGAGTTTTACTTATTTCTACATCCTAGCTGCTGTTTCTGGAGAATCTCAGTGAGATACATTTATGCAGAATAAAGGTTTCTCTGTGCAGCAGCCAAACTTAGAGGAGGGTAAGGCTGTCTGCCGGGGGAACCCACAGAGAGATTTGATCCAGGACACAGTTATTTAGAGAGCTGATGTGAACGTTGTCACAGCTGGCTTTCATAGCCATCTGCCCTCTACCACTGCTTCAAACAGCTACCCGCAGCATTAATGTCCTAATTGTCTGTAATTGGTAGAAAAATTAACAGTGGTAGCAAAACGCTGGCTGGAAGCCTTGGATGTTATACTTGTTTTGGTTTAGGGTTATGTGTTTGTTGCTGCATCTGCAGAAAATGATTCCCTTTCCTCATACATGGAGCGTTTTAGACCAAATAATTTGCTCTTTAGAGGAGACACAAAACAAGGCCACTCAGTTCGACTTTATATCATCCAGTTCGTTCCGAGGAAAACCATCCTTATGAGATGTTTTTATTTCTTTTCAACATGAAGTTTTATGATAATAACAGACAGAAGCATTTGATCAATGGAGAAATGTTCTCTGTAATAAAAAAAATACAAGCTTGATTTTTTACAGTTTGATCCTCATCTGAAGCCCTCAGCCACGTTCCTTTTTAGGAATGATTTTCTGGGACTCGGAGGATGCCAATCAAAGTAGAAGAGCCCTGCAGTAACAGCTGTTATGCTGCCGGTGGAGTAGCAGCATCAACACCATGCTGTCATGTCAAACAGAGTTTACAGCTGAGGCATTTTACAAGCCTGAAGCTCTGCCAACCTCTGGCAGGTGTCAAAATAATGAGCAACCAAAACCAACATGGTTGCTCCTTTCATTTCTGAGGTCAGGGCATTTACTTTGAGGATTGTCCTCTTTGTTGGCAGAATTCGTTCTTGAGCTTAGGTGACTGTGTTTTGCACCAGCCAGTGGTGATCATGAGCGTTAAGTTTTGGACATGTGAACAGAACAATTCTGCTTTGAAAATGATTAACTTAAACTGAGCGTAGCTCTCCCTGTAAATGCTGTAAACGTGGAGGCCTTCGGACCAAACGTTTGCTGACATATGCAGAAATATTTGCAATATTTCCCATCAAAAGCAAGAATTTGGCGACTGGTGTGTGTGTGTGTATGCTGCTGCACACGGGACAGTTCATTTTGTTACATAGACATATCTATGTTTGTAAACACCTGTTAAATTTAACAATATAGACAATATAATATTGTAACAATGAAAATAGATTAAGCTGAGTTGTTTCTGCTCCCTGTTCTGTTGTTACAGTGCAGAGCCTGCTTCAGGCGGGCCGTGACACCAGCTGGGATTTTGTAGGTTCCTTTAGAGATGAGCAGAGGAATGTAGCTGGAGCTTAATGCATTCTGTCACTTGTAAATTAGCTTCCACCATCATAAAGGTACTACTAAAATACACCGTGTTCCAAATTATTATGCAAGTGATATTTTCTCAGATTTTCTTAAATGGTCAATGCAAATGATGGTCAGTATAATTTTCAAGTCATGAACTATTACAGTATAAATCAAATTTTACTGAAACAGTATTGTTTTTAAAAATTAAAAACTCAAAATGCACTGCTCCAAATTATTATGCACAGCAGATTTTCTAAACATTTTGTGGATTATAAAGAACTTCAAACGGTCATTCTTTGAATGTACAGCATTAAGTGGTCACATGTGCTAAAATCAAAAGCTATTTCAATCCAAAACATCTTAACAGACTGAGTTACATGTTAACATAGGAGCCCTTCTTTGATATCACCTGTATACCTCTTGCATCCATTGAACTTGTGAGTTTGTGGATAGTTTCTGCTTGAATTTCTTTGCAGGATGTCAGAATACCTTCCCAGAGCTGCTGTTATGGTATGAACTGCATTCCACCCTCAGATCTACTGCTTGAGGAAACTCCAAAGGTTCTCAATAGGGTTGAGGTCAGAGGAGGATGGTGACCACACCATGACTTTCTCCCCTTTTATGCCCATAGCAGCCAATGATACAGTGGTATTCCTAGCTGTCATCAGTGGACAAGTCTGTTTAAAAATGAATCTTCATGTACGGCTGGGCCCACTGCGACCATTTCTGCTTGTGAGCTCTGGTTAGTGGTGGCCGAATAATAGGTTCATGCACCGCAAGCCTCTGGAGGATCCTCCACCTTGAGGTTGGATCCTCCTTGAGGATCCAGAGGCACCAGCTTGAGGTTCCAGAGGCACCAGCAGCTTCGAATAACTGTTTGCTGCTTTGTAAGGGCATTTTAACAACTGCTCTCTTAATCCAATGAATTTGTCTAACAGAAACCTTCCTCATTATGCCTTTATCTGCACAAACCCATCTTTGTTCTGAATCAGCCACAAATCTCTTCACAGTACGATAACGCTTCAGTTTTCGTTAAATATCTAATGTTTTCATACCTTGTCATACGGCACTACACTATCTAATGATTTTCGTCAGCAGAGAGATCCTTTCTCTTTCCCTTATTGCTTGAAACCTGTGGCTTGCTTAATAATGTGGAACATCCTTCTTAAGTAGATTTCCTTTAATTGAGCTCACCAAATAAACTAATCAACCCAGCTCTCTGAAATTAATTCTAGTGATTCAAAGAGCCCTGACACACAATACCATCTATAAATTTTATAGCACAACAAAAAATGTATTCTTTATGACACTTAAATCCAATTTGCATAATAATTTGGAACAAGGTGTAACGGCACAAATGTGTCTTCAGTTTACATTACATTATATTTCAGTCATCTAACTTGCTTTATACAACAGATTCATTGTTATGAATTTGTTCTTTAATTTTTGAGCAACACTGTCTTGTAGTGGCCACAATTCAATCTGCAGCCAATGGGCCATGTTTCAGTCGAAATATCATAGTCATTTTGCTTTCTTATTACATAAGCATGAAAAAATATGAATGAGAACAGCTTTGTGGGAATTTTGCTGAATTGAAATGGATGTTTTTGTCTAGGAAAGAAAGACAAAAACATAAGGAAAGAAAACAGGAGGTGTAATACCAGAAGAAGCTGGCAAAGGCAATTATTAGGTTGACTTTTGCCTTCAGAAACACCTCAGTTTTCCTCAGCAGGGATTTAAGGTGTTTGAAATATCCCTTCAGCTTTTTGTTCCGTATTTACATGACAGCATCATTCAGTTGTTGTGGATCTGAACTACCGTGATCCGAATCTCCTATTCCACCACATTCCCAAAAAGCTCCTTTGGGTTGAGATCTTGTGACTTTAGAGGTCATTGGAGTACAATGAATTCATTGTCATGTTCAGAATAGCTGGAGATCTGGGCTTTTGTGATGATGCTCACATGGTCATAAAGAGCCTAAAAGAGGGGCAAGAAAATATTTCCTGCATCATGACATCACCACCTTGAACCGTTGATCTAAGCAGGACGGATCCATTATTTTGTGTTGCATAAGTTGCATGAATTAGAATTGGCCCTTAGTAGGACTTTAAATTCAGTTCTAAATATTTAGGGAGTGAATGAATGAATTGATTCAGATTTAATCTGTGTGATTCAAATGTTTTCATTTGACGATCAGTGGAATCACCAGAAACTCTAAAATATTTCTGTGAAGAGCTTTTAAATTTGTGTTACTGAAAATGCATAAAGTCATTGTATCCTGCAGAGGTTTCTGTTGGACATTTATCTACAAGTCATTTCTCTTAAGACTGTGAAAGCGATGCGGACAATAAGAATGCTTTTTACACTTTTATAGGTAGTATTAAGTCCTGAAGTGGAATGTATGTGCTGGCAAAAGATGAAAAGGTCTAGTGCTAAGCTCCTGAGTACACATTTTTTCCCTGCAAGGCTCATTCCTTTCTCAGATGTTTGGATTAAAAGCACTGAATTTGAGTTTTGGCACTTATCAAATTTGGCATTACTTTAGTGGTATTTTTTTTAATCTACGTCCATTTCAAAAGACTGGACGAAAGCACACCCTTTAGCCTGCTCACATTCTTTGCTCTGTTGCTATTTGCCCCAATAAATCCTGTCTTTGAATCACATGGGATTCTTTGAAGAAAAGGTAAAATACAGAGGTCTTTAATGAAATGTTATAAATCAGGAAGAGAACAAATCAATCACTGCAAGATGGTAGAATAGAAAGATAATTTATTGGAGGTTCGAGCAGAACAACGCAGAGAGGACGTTCGGAGTGAAAGGGGAATGTGAGGACCGGAGAGAAAGAGAGAGGAGGACCTACAACATGGTGGATTCTGCTTTGTCAGATGGGAGGGTGAAACAGAAAAGGAGATGGAAGTAGAACAAAATAAGAGGTAGTCAGCATGGGATGTCAGTCCAGGACTCTTCATTGACTAACTAAAAACTAGGTGATAGATGATTAAATTTCTCTTCTGAAGGCTTTGTGACAAAGTTGTCTCCAGTTATGGCTTTGGCATCAGGATGGTGGATTTTCTCCCTGGTGCTCATTGAAGCAACGGCATCTCTGGCTGCAAACTACCCGTATGTTTACTACAGAAGAATTTGTCACAGGCCTCACTGTTACCACAGCTATCATGGCTACAACACTGGTTACTTGCCTGCTGCAGGTAAGTGGATTTTAATACAAAAAGTAGGTATAGCAATGTAAAGTTAGTGTTGTTTTTTTTTTTTTAGTTTTGGTGTTATTTTTCTCTGATCAGAGATTAGTGCACCTGCAGACATCAGCTACACGTTATTACAGATGCTTTAAAAAGCAAATAAAGGAGGAGACTACCCTGTGCATGTTATATACCATTACTGAATTATCCTGTTTGACTCGTTTGGACTTGGCACAACTGTTTGAGGATAACTGTGCACTGTTAAACCTATTTTATTTTTATTGTTACCGGTTTGCTGATATTCCCCCTTTTCTTATATATCATGTTTGGAGTTAAGTGAAGACATTGCAGAAATAGCGGCTGTGCACAATAAACGCATCGTCTTTCCTAAACTAATGTGAAATATCTCTCTTGTGAGGCGACACCGTGCCTTGTTCAGAGCGTTCATGCAGCCGGCATTAAAGCCAGTGGCTGCTGAGGTTTTGGCTCCGGTCCGTTGAGGATCGTGTTCTGGATGTGGAAACTTGGGCTAGAGGCTGGAGGGTATCTGCTGACTGACTGTGAGACTGCAGCCGACAGCAACTAAGCTCTCATTACAGGAAAAGCCAAAAGACTGCATGCTCCATTGACGGAAAAATGCATGGATGGCTCCTGCCAGCTTTCCTGGATGAAGTGAAACTCGGACTTGGCAGCAGAGACCCCAATAGGAAGAAAGTTTAGGAGCTTGCTTCTGCTCCAAATACTATATTTGAAGATACAGTTGGACATTACTGGGAAACAGGTTTAACCAGAGGTTTTACAGGAGCTGCTATGCAAGTAAATGGAGGAAGAGTCAGGATTGTACTCTTAGCATTTTGCTATTCTTGATATAATAACAAAAGCAGAACCTTTATAGAATTCCCTGCAGAGATTTTACTTTATTATTTGACATGATAAGGTTGAAAAACGTTGGGCCTTGTAAAGACATGATTTATGTGCAAATAACTCTTACCATACTGGTGCAAAGTAACACAAATAGGATGCAGATTGTCCAGATGCATCGCTGCGTTCATCCAACAGAACATGAAGTTCTTTACATGGCAACTTTTTTTCTCTGTGTGTTACAAATGGTCTCCTATCTACTTTAATGACTTCCCAAAGAGCTATAAAAATTATTACTTTCACCCCCATATTCCATATTTTCACAGTGCAAGAATTTACACTGTGCTAAAGTGTGAAGGAAAACCTGTTATGGTGAGTCCAGACAGCATCTGCAGGGGAGGCTCCAGAAGGTTTTGATACAGGGCAGAAAGATCACTTAAACCTGAATTAATAAATACAGTGGATGTCGGCCTAATTATGGTTCAGTTTTCATGGCATTGCCCATTTTTGGATTTTTCTGTGGAATTTAACTCCAAAAAACCCCCCAAAAACATACCTATTTACAGATTTTTCTCATAGAGCATATGAAAACAAAACATTCAAAAGAAGACATAGAATGGGCCCTTAACGGTGTTTTCAGATCTCCAGCCAGTAGCCAATCCAGGAGCGCCATTTATTTTCCTTGGTGCTAATTGCCTGGACCCACAAGTATATTGATAGACATTAAAGCACATTTGTTAGGGGTGCATGATATAAACGTATTAACATCAGGATTGGCCAATGTTAGTTTATTTTATTTTTTTACAGTATCGTTCTGATAAGTGAAACTGGGTCATATTAACAACTGATGTTTATTTCCATCTTGTTTGTGTTTCTGTTATTTGTTTGGGCATATTAAAGGCTGTTTCCCCCTCACATTACCTTTTGTACCAGATTCTCTCTATCAGATCATGCCTTCTGCTTTGCAAAATCTGTTCATGACTAACTCCTCTGAAGTTGAATGTAAAAATAAACAAAACCCATAAAAAAAAAACTTTATATTTACATTTTGACCTTACATCTACCTATATCTGCACCACCTCTGTCACTGTGTTGTAAAAATTACCCTTTTGACTTCAGTTTTGAAAGTCTGCTTTAGTAGAGATAATTGCCAAGGAGGCAATGGTAATGTTCTCTTTCTCCAAACAGAGTTGACTGGGAACAGTCTTCTGAAATTAAAATATAAAATACCCTCTCTTCAGAACATAATTTCATCAAGTGATGTCATGTATTTGTGTATGAAATGTGTCCCTGGGGAATCTGATTGTGTATTTTGTCTGGCTGGATAAATGTCATAAATATACAGTTTGTTTTATTTTCACTGTTCGCTGTCATTTTTACAGCATGGAATTAAAAACGTGCGGTTTGTGGGGAAGCATCTGGTGAATTTCTGCTGTAGGGACAGCAGTCGTCCTGTTCTTCAAGCTTTCAGATCAGATCTTTTTTTCACACAGATTTCAGTGAATTCTTAAAATAGTTTCCTGATAAAAAAAAAAAAAAACCTGGCTGAGGTTAACATTATTCTGAACAAAACACCTCACACTTGGGCTCCTAAATAGTGTTTTATGATGTGTTAGCTTGTTTTACAGACCTCGCAGCAGCCAAACAGTTTTCCTTCCTTTTTTATATGAGTCACTTGTTGCAGTTTGAAATATTTTCATTATATCTACTCCAATAGTTTAGTCAGTGTTGGAAAGAATAGGTGACTAATGTCCTAATCATTCCGTTCTCAGCTGTGAGGCTGCTAGAAACTCAGATGGAGACGGGCTTCATATATCATCTCAGATCTCACAGGGGGTCTGCTCATGAAATGTATTAATCTTTGACCCCTGAAACCGGTGCCATCCAGATATGTGGTTTGTTTGATTAGAAATCAGTTCACATGCGAAGGCTGTTATATTTTCCTCACCACAATATTCTCAGATGGAGAGTCCGCCTCTTCTGTTTGTTTATTCCCAACACAGTCGACTGAGAGGAATGTTTGGTTTTGCATCTTCTGGCTCAAGTTTCCATATGCTTCTTCACTCGGGGGGGTTCTGAAGAGCTGCAGGACTTTAAATGTGATTTAAATGTTCAGTAGTTGTTTCCACATGGAGGTAAATGTTTGTTTGAGCTGCAGTAAGCTTGTAAAAAACTCCCCCCCCATTCTCATCCGTCATCTCCTCTCAGCCGGAGGTGCATCTCTGTCCTAAAGCCTGACTTATTAAGACACTCTCACACTTCAGCAGTTCATTTGGGGTTTCTTTTCTTGTAATGAGGAGTTTTACTGAAATTGTTCATGTCTGTTCTTCCTGTCTGGATCTTCTGTTCAGATATAGATGAATGCCAGGTCCATAATGGAGGCTGCCAACACAGATGTATTAACACCAGAGGCTCGTACTATTGTGAATGCCACCCTGGCTCCAGGCTTCATGTGGACGGTCGCACCTGCCTCAGTGAGTAGATTTGGAAACATCCACTGCTGTCGACATATGGGATTAATGGACATATGGGTGCATTTTGAACCATTCTGGTGCATCGCATTGATAAAATTACTGATGGCGCTAACTGAACATATGTATTGAAAAACAAAAATTAAAAATAAAACAACTTTTTTTGACAGAAGCACCTCTTGGAGAGTTTTTAGTGTTGGTTCAAATGCATCTGTTGGTCATTTTATTGAAGTTTGCTATGGGCATTTAACTCTCAATGTTGCAGGTGACCACTTTGGAGCAAAAACGTAAATGTTCAAATATTCATTGGAGGGAAACTATAAAGAAATGAAGGAACTTCAGAGTTGTATACAGAGGTTTATAAACCTGGTGCTGGCTTTAGTGTCCTGTTTGACATTTAGATTTGAAATCATTAAGTCATTTATCTTACTACACAGATATGTTAGCAA
Organism: Xiphophorus couchianus; assembly: GCF_001444195.1. Classification (NCBI taxonomy): domain Eukaryota; kingdom Metazoa; phylum Chordata; class Actinopteri; order Cyprinodontiformes; family Poeciliidae; genus Xiphophorus; species Xiphophorus couchianus. The sequence goes on from NC_040247.1 coordinate 12,205,207, forward strand.
GAACCCAACCATTCGTGAAAGGCTTTTCTCTGACAGATGTTGTGTGAAGAAATAACATATTACAACCTTTACAACAGAGTCCTGATGGAATGATTGTGGATGCAGTTCATTTATGATGATGTTTATACTAATAAATTAGTTTTTTATTCTTCTGTCCATTCCAAACAGATAGTTTGAGTTCATGAAAGCATAAAAACAGAGACTCTGTCCTCACATCAACTCTCTCATCTGCCCGGTGAACTTCAGATGTTTCCCACACACTTAGCTTGTAGCTGCATAATATTTAATCTGGAAAACGCTGTGCGGTTTGACATGCACTCAGGATGGATTGGTCTTGATTCCAGTCTCTCAGTATGAACAACACAGCCTGTGAGTTCTTCTACCAGTTATTTTCTATTAAACGATTTAGACCCATCTGTTTCTTCAAAGAGGACAAATGTAGGTTGGGACGAACTGGGATCAAATTGAACCAAGCCTCATTCCACAGTAAGCTGTCCATTGTGGATGACAATCACTCAGGTGTTGCTGAGTTTTAACTTTTTATTGTGATGAGGTATTTTAGCTTTTAGTTTGAAAGGGTCTAGAAGTTAGAGATTTCACTTCAGATTTGAATGATTTATTCCTGCAAGTTGCCTAATTTTCTATTTTCACATTTTCAGCCGTGTACTCTTGCGCTGTCCGCAACGGAGGATGCGAACACTACTGTCTGCAGCAGTCGGCTTCACATTTTCGCTGCCGCTGCAAGCCAAATTACGTGGTGGCAGAGGATGGCAAGCACTGTAAATGTAAGTAACCAAGTTGAATACATATATAATATGCACCACCTAAACACACAAAACAAAAAAGGATTGGACTGTTCCCAACTGATGAAAGGTGAGCTTCTAAACATAATGTTAAAAACACTTTGACTCATTCTGCTGGCAGCTGTAATTTTATCTCAGGAAAACTAAGATTGAATACCACTCTGTGTCTTATTGAGTTACATTTATTGTTTTTTTTTTCTTCATAATTATTGTTTTCATGTCCAATGCTTGTTTTAATCACCACAGTCTCAAAGGCTTCACAGTCAAGTATGGTCTTCCAAATGTAGGAAATTATACATGAATTTCCATCTGCTAAATGACGAGCTTTTAGATGCCTTTTCTTTGTGATTGTTGGTTTTAAACAGCTTCCTTTAATTATTCAGAGGTGAATGCTCTGATCATACAAGTAAGACACGCTGCCACAAGTTAATTTCTGCAGAGAGAGCTCAATTCAAAGCTATGCACGTGTTGGGCATTAACCTTTAGAAAAAACAAGTTTTATAGATTTCTGCTGTAAAATAATGGAGACTGTGTGATGGTGATGAAGGCATGCTTTTTGTGCTCCAGTGCAGAATCCTTGTGCAGATCAGAATGGAGGCTGCATGCATGAGTGTCGAGTTGATGGAGGAAAGCCTTTCTGTGATTGCAAACTTGGCTATCTGCTGGCTGAGGATGGGAAAACTTGTGAAGGTGGTTTCAAGTTCATTTTCTTAGTTATGCGTGGAGTGGAAGTTCAATGTTAGGTGAAGTAAAAGTACTTTAAAATTCCATCTGAAGTCATTTTATGGATATTTAAGGCTTTCACTCTCTGAGGCAAAGTTTCAAATAGCTGCTGGATCAACTGTGTTTAAAGATTGTTTTAAGAAATAAAATATATTTGGAACATTTTGCAAAAGTAAGACATAGAGAGTATAGTCATAAACGTAAAAACAATAAACTATGAATAAAAATAAGATGTCTAACCCTGAAGCCATGTGTGTGGTTAATATCTACTAAAGCTGTGAAGGTTATATTGTTTTTAGGCCTATAAAAAGCATTTGATTCATGAGCAGCACATTTAAAATGTCATTGAGCTTGTGCAGACCATATGCAATTCGTCCTACAGTACATAATGCTTAAACACGTCCTTCCTCAGATATTGACGAGTGTAAAACAGAGGAAACCAACTGTGCTCATGGCTGCCGCAACACTCTGGGCTCCTACGCTTGTGTTTGCAACACTGCCTATGAGCTGGGATCTGATGGGAAACAGTGTTACAGTCAGTTTGAATATCATCACGCATGTTAAACTTTGAACTCGTCTGACTGAGCCCCATTCCTCCTGATGGACCTTCTGATCTCACTGTGAATTTTAGGAATTGAGATGGAGATTGTGAACAGCTGTGAGAGCAACAACGGTGGATGTTCTCATCACTGCCAGCATTCGACCAGCGGGCCGGTGTGCACCTGTAACCATGGTTACCGGCTCAATGATGACCTGAAAACCTGTGTTGGTATGAGACTTCAATGCACTCAAACTGATGTGAAGCACCTGAATATACGTTGGAGATTGCATCAGCATCAGCATATATAGACTGTAGTACTTTGTTGTTTATATGATGTTAGTACCGGAATGTTTTCTATTTCTGTTTTCCAAATACTTGCAACTACTCTGCAAAGAATTGGATAAAATTCCAATCTCCAGACGTACAGGCTTACTCCAACAAAACTTTAATTTCAGTAAAATGTAGCTTTATAAAATCTTCACCCAGATGATTGAGTACAAACGCACAACACCCTTTGTGTCGTTTTTCTGCCACTCCACAACTATGTACTACATTATATTAGTCTATCACATAAGCTCCAGATATAATACATTGAAGTTTATGGCATGACAAAAGGTGAAAGGGGACATGAATATTTTTGCGATATTTTAGGTTTTTTTAAGTCCACTGACAAAGATAACCCAAATTCACTTCACTTTTACCCATCTGCACAATGTTTAATAAATTTACATCTGTTTTGTGTCATTTTTACGTCTGCAAACATGAACTGGAGTTATAAATGCTCCCTGATCAAACTAGCTGTCTGCAACAATACTGAAGAGTTATAACTCATTTATTATTAGTAAATCTTGTAATGTGGAGTTCAATCTTCTAAAATGTTCATAAAGTCCAAGAGCCATCAGTATAAGTCAATTCTAACAAGAACTGAACTCTGTTGAACTTTCATTTATGCTCATAAAATTGGATTCACAAGACTTTACATGAAGTTATCACATTTGATTACTGTAGCAGTATTATTAGCTTAGTCAACACTACAACTTTGCCAAATACACAAAAAACAGAGGGGAAAACATGTCATAAAGCGCATTAAATGTTTGTTTTAATGTGCTCATAAAATCTTCACACACTTTAAGAATTTGTAGAGTACATGGTAAATTGTACTTCTGTTTAGGAGGTGGAACATTATTGAAGCTTGTTGAACATTTATTATAACAAGCCAAAGTGTGACGAATAGGGAGTTAGCTCTAAATATTTTTTTTGTTGTAACTTGGTTGTAATTGGTTGCTAAATCAGCACACTTTATATTTTCTCATAAAAGATTTCTGTCAGAAAGCAGTAAAGCACATCCCCAACTTGGCTCTCTTTTTTTGTGTTCCTGCTTGTTGTGTTTGTCAGACGTTGATGAGTGTGGAGAACAGACTTCCTGTTGTGAGCAGGACTGCACCAACTACCCCGGGGGTTATGAATGCTACTGCTCAGCAGGATATAGACTCAATGCAGATGGATGTAGCTGTGACGGTATGTTTTGCCCCCACATAAAACATGGCTGACTCTCCTAATTTATTTCAGATTCTGTGGGTTTGTTGTTTTGTTGTTTTTCTAACTTTACCTTGAGATGTAGCAAAAACTGTAGACCTTTTGTTGTGTCTGTGTTGTTCAGATGTAGACGAGTGTCTGGCTGCTAATGGTGGCTGTGATTACACATGCCAGAATACCGCTGGCTCCTTCCAGTGCTTCTGTCGCCGGGGTTTCCAACTGGACGAGGACAGGCGCTCCTGCCTGCGTGAGTTTCAGCCGTGTTTTTTTTTTTATTTCATCCTTAGAGATAAGTAGTTCCAAATTCACTTTCTGCAGGCTAAAAGTGAATTAAATTTTGTTCAGTTCACCACCTGTTCTTAACTAAAAACACAAAGTAGTTTCCCCTTAGTCATAAGTTTTTCTGTGTAATAAACTTTAAAAAAATAATTATCCATAAATTAGCATACAGATAATTGCATCATGTTTCATTTGCAGCCTTGCCACATTAACATCAGCAAAAATGGAAACACCTAGCACTCTAAAACTATTTAAAGGTTTTAATGTGAGCAAAAAGGAATATGTTTTGGCTACAGGCTGTTGTCAGCTCACATTCTTTTTTTTGCCCACATTAAAACCTTTATGTATGTTTGGACTGGACTGGAGTTTGTCCAGAGTATGAACCTGTTAGACCATTTTTCTTATCAGAAAAGCTCTAGCTTATTCCAACTGGATGGAGATCATCTGTGAGCAATAAATCCATGTCTTGCTATAAATTATCACAAAATGTAAAAACAAAAAAGTTCAAATGCTTTAGCTGAGTCGCTGTAAAATCTTGATTCTTTAAAAAGATGTCGGCTGTCAAAATCTTTACTCATCTAAATGAGGCTAGACATGACAAAAACAATGATATGTTGTTGCTTTTGTCCTGCAGATTGTATTGAATCTTGATGCCTTGACTTACATCTTGAATGAATCTTGAATTCATAACTTTCAAGTCTACTACTAAGTCACCCAATAAATGCTGTTGTCCCAATAAAGAATTTTACATTTATTTTTGAAAATGCCATTTTTGTTTCCATTAAAAACAAAGTTTCAAAGAGGCATACATAATTCTAGGCTTAACTATATACTTTAATCACCATAACTACAATTCTAGAAATTGCAAATGCATCTTTTGTGCATTTTTAGTTTTTACAAGGTCTAATATTACAAAGTCTCCTTTACTAATGAGTGGCAGAGAACCTTTCAGAGTTGAAGACGTTTTGATTCACTTTAATTTGTTAGGAATTTCATGTGGCCTTATGTTACCTTTTAAAATGTTCTCTTTTTTTTGTAAAAAAAATATCTAAATCCCAGTGACTTTTCAGTGTATACTTACTGAAATGATGTTTTGTGTGATTTAGTGGTGTGAAAGAACATGCTGATATTGACATTTGCGTTTTTCTCTTGTTCCATTGCAGCTCTCGAAGGTGCAGTTGAGTCCCTCTCCAGCGGAGGCGCCATCGAGCTGTCCCTCATTCATCCCCAGCTCACCTTGCTCCGCGACTACGACCAACCCCTGGAGCGTTACGACGACTACGAAGATGACGATGGGGAGCTGAGGGCTGAGAGCAGCCTGGCAGAGAAATTTGGTGAGTTTTCTCTCTCTGCCATTATTAACTCATTATCATTAACACGAAACCTGCATCTGATTACCAGGCCTCTGTGAAGTGTTTAGACTGACTCATTCAGAGGAAGACCACACGGGGAGTGTTAATTATCTCAATTCATGCTTCCAGACGACCAGGAAACTACCAGGCAGGAATGCTGCGGCTTATCTGGCACAGTAGCTGATTAAACCAGGGAACCAAAGATCTTTTTTCAGCTGTGCATATTTGATGAACAATGTAATCAAATCTGGACACAAGTGGCACACACAGTACTGTCTGATTTTAGTATATATCAGAGCATAATGTTACAATTTCTGTGGCCTTCTTGTCTATTTATTGGTTTGGAGTCATGGACTGTTTCATTTGCTCTAGTAACAGTGTTAGAAAAATAGGCAGATAAAATAGTGTTTCTGCTTGACTGGTCATGGTTACAGCTGCTGGTAATTATTCTGTTTTCAGTGTGCCTGGACGACACCTTCGGCAGCGACTGCAGCCTGACCTGTGATGACTGCACTAATGGGGGAATATGCAATATTTGGAAAAGCGGCTGCGACTGTCCAGATGGATGGACGGGAATCATCTGCAATCAGAGTGAGGGTTGACCAGAGATGCTCATCACCTGCATGTCGCTGTGATTGCAAGTGTTCCCTGTTAGGAATCTAAACTGTTGAAAAATGTCAATCTCACAGCCTGTCCTGCGGGGCATTTTGGAAAAAACTGCTCGTTTTCCTGTAAGTGTAAAAACGGAGCCAGCTGCGATTCGGTCAGCGGGAGCTGCCGCTGCCCTCCTGGTGTGACTGGAGATTTGTGTCAGGATGGTGAGAAACCTCTATTTTTTATGGTTTTGTTCTTACTTTCCACATTAAATTGCTGAAACATCATTCATAAAGCTATTTTGAATACAGTACCTTGTAAAAGCATTTATACAACTTGAACTTTTTAACATGCTGACACATAAAACCAGCAAATTCAATGTATTTTATTTGGATTATATGTTATAGACTAACACAAAACAGGGAAATGATATATGATTAATATTTTCCTTCTAAAAATGGAAACTGCATCATGCATTTGAATTCAGTTTTCTTGGGTCAATCTTTTGTAGAATCGCTGCTCACTGCAGTCGCAGCTGGAAATCGTTTAGGATGTTTACCAGCTCTGGACATCTGGAGACTGAAATTTTTACCTCTTATTTGTAAAATAATTCCAGCTCAGTCAGACTATACGAAGAGCGTCTGTGAGAATTCAGTCTAAATTATTGCCATAGATTTGTAATTAGACTTAGCTCTGTGCTTTGACTAGGCCGTTGTATCGCCTGAATATGCTTTGGATCATTTCATTGTATCTCTGGTTGTATGTTTAGGGTTGATTTCCTGCTGGAAAGTGAACCTCTGTCTTCTTTCATGACCTTTCTGCAGTGTTCCTTGGTCTCCATGATGCTGTTTGCTCACTAATGTTTTCTAAGAATCCTTTGAGATCTTAGATATTAGATATTAAACTATACACAAGTGGAATATTTATTATTTAGGTGATTTTTTTAAGTTAATTGATTGCACTGTACTTCATTTAGGAACATCAGAGTAAGGGACTGAATATAAATATATTAAACATGTGTTTTCCACTTCAGTTATGTTGTAGTTTACATTGGTCCCTCATAAAAAAAAAATTCTAAGAAAACACATTAAAGTTTGTGGTTTTGAAGAGGGCAAGATGTGAAAAGGTTTTTCAGTGATTTAATAATATGGCACATCTTCTGTCTCCAGGTTGTCCTAAAGGTTTCTATGGGAAGCAGTGCAACAAGAAGTGCAACTGTGCTAACAACGGCCGCTGCCACCGAACCTACGGAGCCTGTCTGTGTGAAGCCGGACTGTATGGACGCTTCTGTCACCTTCGTAAGACTCCTAAAACACTAACCTCCCACTTTGAAATTTTCATTTCCTGAGCCATGCATTTCTATTTCATAGTACAACGTCATATTTCTATGCCCTGTGACACAAAATTGTTCATTTCAAATGTAAATGTTTTCTTAAATTTTAATTTCTAGCATGTCCTAAGTGGACCTTCGGAGCTGGCTGCTCTCAGGAGTGTCAGTGTGACCAGAAAAAGACAAAGGACTGTCATCACCACCACGGCACCTGTATCTGCAAACCTGGTTACCACGGCAGCACCTGCAACGAAAGTGAGAAACATACAAACTGTGTCAATTTTTGAGAGCCTGACCCTTTTTTATGCCATTACATTAAAATATATTTTTATGAAAAATAAACAAGAAATTCACAATAACAAGACAGAGATGTAATGCTTTCACAGACTCAAATTAACAAAGATAAAAGAAAAATGCTTCAAAATGAACCAGTTGTCTTGGCACAATCTTTTCTCCCCATTTTTTGCTGTGAAATATAACGTTCACACAAATGCTGTTTATAAACATCTGATTATATACATCTGTTTTTAGTTTCAGGTCTTAAATAACATATAGATCTCCATGTCTAAGACTTTGTTATTTATGTTTTCTGGAGCGTATTCAAATTACAACCATATAGATAATTATTGCATAAAGTCCAGACTCCCTGCTTTGATTTTAAAGTATTCACATGCAAATTAGTGGAAGGATTTAGTAATTACAGCTTTTTACTTTGCACCTACCCTCTTTAAAACAAACAAAAGAAAAAACTAACTAACATAAATGGACAGTTGGCCTGTATGGTATTCACTGCTTCCTCCTTCATTATTTTAATTACTTTAAGGAAATATATACAAGATGTGGTGTTGATTCCAGGCTTGACTAGAAACATTTTGCAGTGACTCAACAAATGGAGATGTGAATAAAATCCTTTTTTTAAAACTGATTACCTCTAAGAAAACATGCTATCATCATCACTTTCCATCAGAAGTTCTTCACAAGCAACAATATCACTGCTAATGAAATTGCACTCAAAGTGAGGCTTAGAAACACATAAGAAACTCCAGTAAATGTTCCTAGTGACTATTTAAATAAGGGAGACTTTTGGACTCTTGCCTGGTCTCAGGCAGGACGACAATGTGTGGGTTCTACCCGTTGCCAGGCCCACTCACAATTTGCCATAAATAATGGATGGGATCAATTCATTGTCCAAGAACAACTTGGACCAACTATCCAGGAGCAGGTTAGTGGTTGAACAGAGATTTCTCCTCTTAAATGGAGCAGAAAGTTGACAATGAAGTAGCTCAGAGATTTTCAGCCCATGGCCAGAAACCTCTTCATAGCTTATTCTAGTGAGAAACCTGTGATTGATCCACTAGCTGCTGTCAGAATGGGTCACCATCAGTCAGGATTTGGCCCTGAAGTTCATGTCCTGTATTTGAATTACTCGGGTGTTGAAAAAAATAAGCTGATGCTTTGCATAAACTTGATGGATTTGATAATGAAGACCTTTAAAACCTATTCAACTCACAGCATTTAGGCATCTAGACATGAAGACGGCTTGCTGAATTTGATACTAACAAAGTGGCCAATAAAGTGTAATGAACACAGTATAATAAGGGAAGAAGAGGACGGTAATTTCCAGCTCTAACAACATTGTGTTTTACGCGATGAGTGAAGTGTGTGCTTGTTTTTGTGTCCAGGCTGTAAAAGTGGTACTTTTGGACTCGGCTGTGAGCAGGGGTGCGCCTGTCCGCCTGGAGAGTCCTGTGATCATGTGACTGGAGCGTGCCAACAAAAATGCTCCGCTGGGCGTCATGGGGAGAAATGTGAGCAAGGTAGAGGACAGCAGGAAACAAAGACATAGAATTATAATTCTTATTCTGAATTGGAAAAAGGTCCATTCTGTGTGTGTGTGTGTTGTGTATCAGAGTGTCCAGAGGGGATGTTTGGACCTGGCTGCATCCAGCCGTGTAACTGCACCGGTGCGCCATGTGACAAAGAGACAGGACAATGCCACTGTCAAGCTGGGACGCATGGAGAGCACTGTGAGAACTGTGAGTGAGCATGCATGGATGCAAGTGTGGAACACAAGGACACAGTTTTCCAACAATAAGATAATTTTTCCTCCTCAGTGTGTCCAGAGGGTTTCTGGGGTCCCGGCTGCAGGGAAACCTGCCCTGCTTGTGAGAACGGGGGCGCCTGTGATAAACACAACGGGTCCTGCAGCTGCCCGCCTGGATACATGGGAACACTCTGCCAAACCTGTGAGTTACAGCAGCAGGCATTTTGGGGAAGGTATCCATAGCAACATGCATTAAACATTCAGCATGCATTAAACAACAGAAGGATGGCAGCGGTGTGGAAAAGTGAGGTGGCCCCGTTTGGATGTGAAATGAAGGAGCTGGAAGACAGATGGGATAATTTTTCTTTACGGTCATTAGCTAAAAATCCTTCAGCCGCCTCAGAGGTTGAGTGGATTTCAACCACGCCATAAAGCCACCTTTATGGGAACCTGGTGCTTCACAGGCAGTCATCTGGAGTTGGTTATAGAAAATTCATTTTGATCTTAATAAATATATATATATATGTATATTTTTAATTTTTTTTTCCCATGTAGCTTGCCCAAGTGGACGTTTTGGTCTGAGATGCCAGATGAAATGTGTGTGTGAGAACAATGCTCGCTGTGACCCAGGGAATGGACAGTGTACCTGTGCTCCTGGATGGACTGGACATGACTGCAGAAAAGGTAAAGGCCACAAAGAGCTGAGCTGTAGGCATTTAAAAACTCTTCTGATGATTCGTGCATTCTTTGTTGCAGTTTGTGATGCAGGGCACTGGGGTGCTGACTGCGCAGAAACATGCGACTGCAGAAATGGAGACGGAAGCTGTGATGGTGTGACGGGCCTGTGTAACTGTGAAGCAGGATTTACTGGACCAAGCTGCCAGCAGAGTATGCTTCTATGTGCTGACTTCCAACAGTAACTTTTTTAACTGTTTCATATGGTGTCATATTGCAGCCTCAAACTTTTGTGTACGCTATTGCACTTTTATGTGATAAACCCACACAGTTAAGTAATGTATAACTGTAAAATGAAAAGAGGATATACAACTCTGGAAAAAACTAAGAGCCCACTGCACTGAACCCCATTGAAAACCTCCTGGTTTTTCCACCAAATATTGATTTCTGAACTCTTCCTGAGTTAAAACTTTAGTATTGTTTCTAAATCAATATGAACTTGTTTTCTTTGCATTATTTGAGGCCTGAAAGCACTACATATTTTTTGCATTTTGACTGTTTCTCATTTTCTGCAGATAAATAGCAAATCTTTGCTTGGCATTTCAGATACATGTTGTCAGTAGTTCATGGAATAAAAGAACAATGTTTATTTTTCTCCTGTATTCTTGTGTTTGGTTTACCCTCAGAGTGCCCTGCAGGTCTGTTCGGTCTGAGTTGTCATCATCTCTGTCAGTGTGAAAATGAAGCGCTGTGTGACCATGTGAGTGGAGCTTGCACGTGTCAGGTGGGATGGACGGGTTCCTTCTGTGAAAAGCGTAAGAGAAACACCGTGAAGCCGGACTCACTAACTTTAACAATGTGATGTGGTTTGTAAGAGAGGTCTGTATTTCAGCGTGTCCTCAGGGTTTCTACGGTCTGGACTGCCAGGAGAAGTGTTTCTGTCAGAATGGTGGGAGTTGCGATCACATCAGTGGCGTTTGTTCCTGTCTTGCAGGCTGGATCGGCCCATTCTGCAATCTGAGTGAGTGACGGTGTAGGTGTTGAGTCCTCAGAGGGCGACAATATGTCTAGATTCTTCAGGTTTCTTAATGATAACAGGGAGTGGTTTCTCTCCGCTGCTGCCATGTGCTTTATGGGCACGAGGGATTGCTCCAAAGTCAATGACTTGATATAATCAACTGGACTTCTTCAACTGGATATCTTTGTACTATCTTGAATTATATGATCAGCTGATTCTGACTGTAGTTTTTATCATTTCAATTGCTTTGGACTGTCTGTCCTCACAACTGGACACCTTTCTGTTTAAAACACCAGGTTTTGTGAGGTTAAAAATACCTTGGATATGACACAAACTGACATATCCTGCTTAACTCTGTGTAACCTCATATTGTTAGAGGGAAAAAAAATGTAAGAAATAAAAATCTGTAATTACTTTCTTGCATAATTTTTCACACACTTGAGCTTCAGGTCAGTCATCTTGTTCTATTTAACTATGAACTTGATTAATCAAGTAAGATCATTTTAACATTTGCATCTTTAAGCTAAAACCCCAGCTTGCGCAAAGGTTTAAAAGGATCAGAGGGATTTCATTCTACAAATGTAACAGTCAGGAGAAGGGAACATCAAAATCCATGGATGGATTTAGGAATAGTTCTGAATCTGAATACAAGATGGTTTGGGCCAAAAACCCTTCAGTTTTCTGCTAGAAATCTGTGGATGAAGAGGAATTTTATTTGTCCTCAAAAATTAGCTATATTGGAGGAGAATTTTGTTTTTCTTTACAAACTGAGAGATTTAAAGGAGTTTTTAAGGGAGATTAGGCAAATGTAAAATGTGGCTTTCTGAATAAATCAAAAGATGCTTCAACAAAGAAAGAGTTCATGGTTTATTTATTTATTTTTTCTCACAATGCTTGGTTTGTTTTTCAGTTGACTGGTAAAGGGTAAATGTCACATAAATGAAAAAATTGTTGAAATGATTTTCATGGTTTAGTTTATTTACATAGCAAACACTTATATTTTACCAGGACTGTGTAGAATCACTGTTCTGAATCTGACTACATGATTGGATTACACTGCAATGAATTGGACTGGTTGGAACTGAATCAGAACATTTTCTGACTTAAACTGAAGACAAAAATAAAAAAAGACCCGGTTGGTTTCAGATATTTGGGAAGGTCCAGCTCAACATGAGAAAGTACCATCTTGGTGTTCCCCATGCTGAGGCCTGTATTACTTTCCAAACGCTGGAATTTTCACTTTTCATGATCGGAGTTCATCTGCAGGTAATGATATTGTTTTCTCCGTCTCCTGGCAGCGTGCCTGGCTGGTTTCTATGGGCCGGGATGTAACCTAACCTGTGGCTGTCGCAACAGTGGCATCTGCCACCCAGCCGGTGGCCAGTGCTCATGTATGCCGGGCTGGACCGGACCCAACTGCACAGAAGGTAAGTTTGTGCTGTCGAGAGAAGCGATCATCCGCAATATAGGTGAAGAAGAGGTCACGCCAGAGTGTTTGTGTCTGATTTTCTCCCAGAATGCCCGGCTGGGTTTTATGGGGCAGACTGTCAGCAGGTCTGCTTGTGCCAGAATGAAGCCACCTGCAACAAAACTGATGGAAAATGTTCATGTCCAGCTGGATGGACGGGTACGGCCTGCGAACTGGGTAGGTAGCACTTCACCACATTAAAATGTAAGATGAAATGAGAACATAACTTTCTATTTCTGGAATCAGTGATCCCTTATAACAACATCCCGCACAGGCTGATATCTGCAGGAATCTGGAAAACACTTATATGACAGGAAAATCTAGTGAGGTTTAGCCAGTTTATGTAAACTATTTTATTTGAAGTTTGACAAAGTAAATATTACCATAATGGTTGATACCCCTGATAAAAAAAAAGTAGTAAAAATCCTTAAAACAGATACATTTTTAATAAAAATAAAAACATTTCCCAATGAAAAATTTAGAAAAAGAAAATCAAAGGATATTTATTCAATAGGGGAAATGTCTAGTTAAGAAATAAATGTATTTACAACTTGGGTTATACAGTTCTTTTCATAATTAATATCTAAGCATATTTAAAAAGTTAATTTACTTCTTGAATTAGTGTCTAGGAATCTTTATTGCTAACAAATAACTTCCTGTTTCCTGAGGGTATAAATGTGACACTTCTTTTTGCTGCTCTTCACAATGGGAAAGACAGGAGAAAATGCCATTCCAGTGAGACAGCCTTCTGATGAGTCAGAGCAGGATGCTTTCAAAAGCTGCAGGAACGTGAAACACGGAAACAAGAGTTTCAAACACCTGGAAAGGATTCTTGTTTGCTCAAATCATAATGATGGGGGACAGAATAGAAGAAAAACATCAGAGACCCTGAAGAAAACATTCAACATGATGCTTTGGGGTTCATTTCTTTCTTTCTTTTTTTATTTCACTCTTTAAAGTTTAATTTGTGGCCTGAGCTCATTTATTTCTGCCAGAAGTCTGGTTATTTGCTGGCAGCGTGTGTGTTTCTGAATCGACCCGGTGATGATATTCTGGCTACTTCTTCCTCTGAGCTCTCCTTCACACTCTATCCTCCCTCAGTGACTGTTACAACCTTCGCTGTCGGTCTGTGCCAGGAACCCCCTCCTCCTCCTGCACAGGAAACCTCTAATCTTGTCGCAGGAATGTCTCCAAACTCTGTGCCCTGTGAGGTTCAATTAGAAAGAGTTGGAAGGGGTGAAAAAAAGGCATGTTGCACTGCTAATCAGACAGTATTTCTGTGAAATGTCTCACGCCGTCATGTCTCTCTCTCTCTCTCTCTGTCTGTTTGTGCGTGTGGCTGTGTGTGGACAGAGTGCACGGTGGGCCGTTTTGGGGCAGACTGCCAGCAGCGGTGTGAATGTGAGAACGGCGGCGTGTGCGACAGCCAGGCAGGCCGGTGCAGCTGCAGAGCCGGTTGGGTTGGAGAGCGCTGTGAGAAAGGTGGGTCACTCAGGCTGAACGACAGAAACGATGACCTCATGTGAACCGCAGCAGTGTGGAGAAACTAAGCTCACATGACAGCGATTCTGTGTGTTTTTGTTAATCGTAACTTGTAAATCTCACCTCCCTGTGAGCAGCGTGTGAAACAGGCCTGTACGGGGCTGGCTGCACTGAGCGCTGCCGCTGTGTCCACGGGGTTTCCTGTCATCACGTGACCGGGGAGTGCCAGTGTTCTCCAGGCTGGAGGGGAAAGCTTTGTGACAAAGGTATTAATGTTGGAGAAGATTGATTAGAGCAGAGGGATCAAACTCCTGTCCTCAAAGGCCAAGGTCCTGCAACTTTTAGATTGATCTCAACACACCTGAGTTATAAATTATGTCCTTGGCAGCACGATGTAGAGCTTGCCTTTGTGCTGGGGAGGTCATTCAAACGTTTGATTCAGGCATGTTAACTTCCTGAAGGTGGAGTTCAGAAAAAGTAAGTTTTTAAAGAGATAAAGGCTCAATTTCAAGGCAACAAATTTTGTAGTCAAATTTTTTTTAACTCATATTTATTATTAATAGCATTTTCACACCAACTTAAGTTATGGTTCATCGTGCTATAAATACCACTATGTCGTTGGAAAACACATAACACTGCCTCTTTAAGAGGATCTGCACAGAAACAAATACCATAAAACCTTTATGAATTTCAATGCTGTAAAAATGTGCTGGCCAGAATTTCACCACAGCAACGTGAGACACTGAAAACACACTACTTCAAGTTATTGCTGCTTTGGGTGGCTCTACACGCCATTAAATCAATGCCTGTGCATGAATTTTCCTCTCACTGTATTGACAGGTATGATGATCCGCTCTGTTCAATTATGTTTGAGTTACAGGTGAGAAAACATCCGACAAATCTCAGAGGTGGTCGCTACAGAAATGAAAACTAAAACATTGGTTCAAAAACAACAAATTATCATTAAATTTAGATAAAAACTAAATTCATTATATTTGGAAACCACAATAAACAGGAAAATAATCCAATCGAAATAACTATTGGCAGTGTTGATTTAGAACGAGTTCATGAGGTCAAATTTTTGGGTGTCATGTTGGATGATAAATTTAGCTTGAAACCACAGACCTGCCAAGTAAAATCAAAACTAGCCAAAAGTATTGCTGTCTTGGGGGGATAAAGAAACGCTCTGGACTACAAATCTTTATTTTGTGTAATACTCTCAGATGTACCACATCTGACATGTACGTAAAAACAAAAAAAATCTATTTGAATACTGCATAAACGGGAATATTGGAAACATACAGACCCATTTTGTTTTGTTTTTTAATCAAATGTATTCAAATTCTGGGACCTTGTAAAATTTGAAACTGTACAATTTATGTTAAAAGTTTAAAAGTTGGGGCATGCCGTGGTGGCGTAGGGGATAGCGCGACCCATGTTTGGAGGCCTTGAGTCCTCGACGCGACTGTCACGGGTTCGACTCCCGGACCCAACGATATTTGCCGCATGTCTTCCCCCCTCTCCTTCCACCTTTCCTGTCAGCCTATTGTCATATACAGTATATGGGACACTAGAGCCCACAAAAGACACCGGGGAGGGGTTAAAAAGTTTAAAAGAAACCATCAACTTCCACACAATATGCAAAACATGTATTGAGACAGAGAGGAGGGTTATAATTTAAGAGAAGGAAATTTTAAAAAAAGTATTGCAACAACCAAAAAAGAGTTTTTGTGTATTAGTGTGTAGGGTAGATTTAGGGAATGTATTAAATAATGAGCTTAAACAAAGTACAACAGCTTAAAAAACTGTTTAAGAAGGAGCTTATTGGGAAATATGCTAAATTTGTAAATAATTTTTGTCAAATTTTTGTCCTTTTTGAACAAATAATGTACAACATCGATAGGCATGATAGTTTTATTTTTTCTTGTTTTTACTTTTTGTGTGTCTGAAATAAATCAATAAATAAATTTGACCAATAAATATATTGTATGCTGGGAAGATTATTTGGTTTAGATTTCCTTTTACATCTCAAGGTGTGCTTTTGTCCTCACTCTCTCCTTTTCCTCCAGCATGTTTGCCCGGTACATTCGGTGAAGGCTGCATGCAGCGCTGCAGCTGTGCACAGGAAACTTCCTGCCACCACGTCTCTGGAGAGTGCGGCTGTCCTCCTGGATTTACTGGCAACGGCTGTGAAGAGAGTGAGTCCAGCAGTAATTTGTGTCACCTGAATCTCCTGCTGCTTTCCTGAGCTTAGATTAAGACTTAGCTTCTTCTTCTTCTTCTTCTGTGTTACTAACTTCATCACCAGTTCAGGGAAAGCAGAAACTATTGGCTCACACAAGACAAGTGAACCTCTCTCTGTCAGCTTGTATTCCAGGATTGTTTGGGCCAAACTGTAACCAGGTCTGTCAGTGCGCCGAGACAAACCAGCTCTGCCATCCGGTGTCTGGATCCTGTTACTGCGCCCCAGGTTTCCACGGCTCCAAATGTGACCAAAGTAAGAGAAGCAATGAGCTCAAGGAAACAGAAAGTTGCATTATTCAGGTTCTAACCATGCTGAGTGTGTTTTCAGGCTGTGAAGAGGGTCGCTATGGTCCCGACTGTCAGAAAGAGTGTCGGTGTGAAAACAGAGGAAGGTGTGTTCCTTCAACTGGAAGCTGTGAATGTCCAGCTGGGTTCATTGGCCAGAGCTGCAACATCAGTGAGTTCATACCAAACCTTAATTAGACACCAATTAAAATACATTGCAAGTATTCATACTTTCATAAAATCTCTTGAATGAGATTTTCAATCTCAATTAGTTTTTTTCTGGTTAAATAAGGGTTAAATGAAAAAAAAAAAGTCAAATACCCCTTAAGCTTTTTCACATTTTGTCACAATACCTCCACAAACACCAAAGCAATAATGATTTGTTTTGATTGGGGACAAACGTTTGTAAAAAGAATCAGAAAAGTGTGATTTGCATGTGTATTCAACCCACAAAATAAAGGCCAGTGAAAATCATAAAAGTTCTAATTAGTCAACCTTTGTGTAATTTCATCTCAGCATACTCTGTAAACATGGGACATTATGTTCTGATTGGATGAGACGAAACATTGAGCTTTCTGGCCGTCATGCAAAAAGCTATATATGTTGAAAAGTAGCATGAGATCAGCTGAACACACTGGGAAACATGGAGCTGGACACATAAATATTCTCCCTCCATTTTGATTTAGCTTGAGCTGCCTTGCAAAAAAGAAATGGTGAAAACATTTTCTAAGTGTGCAAAGTTACTAAAAATATGTTTTGCTGAATGGCACACTTTCAAATTTTTATTTGTAAAACATAAAATATATACATCCCTTCTCTTCACTACTTTGTTTTAATCTGTCATAAAATCACAATAAAAAAACAAAGTTCGAGACCAAATGGGTTCTTTCGTAAGACACTGTAAATGAAAGAGGGAGGAAATAACCGTGTGTTTGTCTGGTGACAGCGTGTCCAGTCGGGCGCTATGGCGTCGACTGCAACCGTGTGGCTGTGTGTGGAGACAGAGCCCAGAGTGACCCCGTCACCGGTCGATGTGTGTGCATCCCCGGGCGCAGAGGAGAGGACTGTGGACAAAGTGAGCTGATAGATTTCTGTCTCATTATATCTGGCTGAAGGGTATTCCCTTGTTGCATTTGTCTTCTGCCTTTTTCATCATCTTTCTCTCCACTTCTGTGGATCCTTCCTCCAGTATAATTTGAGTGTGTGTTTTTGGCCTCAGACTGCCCTCCCGGCTGGTTTGGGGGATATTGCACTCAACGCTGTAACTGCAGTAACGGAGGGTTGTGCGACTCTGCGACGGGCAACTGCACCTGCGGTCTGGGCTGGACTGGGGAACACTGCAACATCGGTAGCAGATTTTATGACTGCTTCTGTTCAATAATAAATAAGAAATAAATGCTGAGTCTTAATGCTGCACAGTGTGAAATCATGGGGCTGATATTTTGTCCCGTTCGTCTTGTGCCAGAGTGTCCCGTGGGCCGATTCGGTGCAAACTGTCAGCTGAAATGTAGCTGTCAAAATAATGGCTCTTGTGACAAAGTGACGGGAACGTGTCGGTGCGGATCGGGCTACTATGGACATCTGTGTGAACACGGTGAGAACCGAAGAGACAGGCACACATAAAGAAGGGGGATTTATCCCATCAGATTTATCCTGAGGGATAAATCTGATGGGGTTTTTTTTAGCTGCAAATCCCTTTCAGAACAACGATTTAAATCTCCTGTTTCTTTCCATAAACATTTGTGTTCCACATCACTGTGAGGAAAAGGCCTCCATTGTGTAGACTACAGTGAGTCACATGTTTCCAAACGCTGACGTGTGCTATGATTAAAATAAACATGGACTCTTCTACTGCAACATCCTGCTGCAGTAGTTACTTTTCATGCATGTTTTATTCAACTTTATGTTGTTCATTCGCTGAACCTAAGGGTCCAGGTTCTAAAAATGTCAGCAAATACTGACTGATTCCAGCACCTAAAGTTGATCTGACTTTAGTGTGTTTCAACAAAACTTGCACAGATTCATACAAGTTTGAAATATCAAACAGAGCAAGTGCATGTGTGCTCAGTCTGGGTTTGTAGCTGTTTTCAATGAAGGGCAAACGCCATCAAGCTGATATCTTTTGATTGTCCTCCCCTTCAGTCTGCCCTCCTGGTTTCCACGGTCCGCTGTGTCAGCTGCAGTGTGACTGCATGAACGGCGCCACCTGTCACCCCGTGTCGGGCCACTGCATCTGTCCTCCAGGACATCATGGAGCCCGCTGCCACAGAGGTCAGTCAAAGCTGTTTATTCACATCAAATAGTAGGAATAACTTTAGTCTTTGAATCACATCCTTAACTTTGTTCTCAGTGTGTGAGCTGGGGAAGTACGGTCAAGGCTGTGTCGGGGTGTGTGACTGCGAAGACGGTTCCCCCTGCGATCCTGTGACTGGAAGATGCATCTGTCCCTCCGGGAAGACAGGCGCCAGATGTGATATTGGTAATCTTTAGTTCTTTATCCAACTCTGAGAGCACACATTACCTCAGAAAACGGGAAATAAAAAACATGCACTTGCTTTCATAACATCAGATAATCTTGCTTTGGGCTCAGAGAATCTCATGAAGGATGCAGTTTTAATTGGATTAGGCAAGAAACTAGGAGAATTGAGTTCATTTCAAAAACAGGTGAAAACGTTGAGCTTAAAGGCTGAGCCTTTTAGATCTCAACCTACTTTTAACCAACAGGATGAAATGAAATATAACATGTTGTCTATTTTATATTTATAAAACATGTCTAAATAATAATTAGCTACTTTTAAACAAACATGGAGATGTCTGAGGTCTAAACATGACGTTTCTTTTTACTCGAAGTGGAAAAAACGAAGCCATTACATTTCACAAGAACTCAAGTTCAGAACTAACAGGAAGTCTTCATAAGTCCCTCCAACTACAACACACTCACTTTCTTTTTCTTGCACCAAACGAAGGGAAAGATTTGCCCAGATGGTGATTCAAGAGAAAACAGTAGGGACAACATGAAGGTTAAAGTTCTGGGAGATCTGGATCGACCTTTAATATTCTCCTGCTATGGTTGTTGGACATCTGTGTGACATCATCACATCAGCATGCATAGATGGCAGTCTGACAATGAACTCAAGCTGGAATTGTTGATGGGAAGCAATCCTGACATCTTGAGTTGTTGCGTTTGAAGGCTGATGCAGAGACGAGAGGTATTTCTCTGTTCGCATAAAGTTAAATGTGGTAAATGAAAGTAAAGATGACCAATCTTTAGTTTTAAAGATGATTCTAAATTAAAGATGCTGTACATATTTGATATGTACAGAATTTTTACTACTGAAAGTAACATAGTTACTTTATTATGCGATAAAACGACATAATGTGACTGGAAAATACATAATACTTCCCCTTTAACTGAACAATAATGTTATTAAAATTGCTTAAGTATGTTTTTTCCCAGGTCAGAAATCTAAGTTACAATTTTTACAAGAAAAAATTAAATGTGAGGGTAAAACTCAGTAACATCAATTTGCATATAAAGGTTGATCCTAGAAATCTTTAAAAATGTTTAGAGAAGATTTGACTTGCATTGGATCTTTCACCTGATGAAGTTACTGACCAGCCTGCTGTTAACCTTTCCCTGCACCGATCTGGTTCCCATGTGGGTTCTGTTTCAGACTGCAGAGGCAATCATTATGGGCCAGACTGCGCAGAGACCTGCGAGTGTAAGAACGGGGCGCAGTGCGACCGATTCAACGGCCGCTGTCTGTGTGCTCACAGCTGGATCGGACTCTCCTGTCAGGAAGGTACAGCACTGACCAACACTCACACTCTAGGCAGACAGCAGGCGAGTCAGAACCAAAGGATGTATCCCTGCTGACTTGATGAAATCAGAGTAGATGAGCAGAGTTAGGTGCTGACAGTGTTCAGGTTCCATCTGCGTGGGGCAGAAGTGCAGACACTGCACCTAAAGTTGCTGCGGTTTCTTTTGTTTTGATCAGAAGCGAGTGCTGGACTCACAGTTCTGTTTTTGTGCCCTTCCCCACACACTCAGGTGGACCCCCACTCTACAGCTATAGAAGCAGCAGAGCGGACTCGCAGCACAACTCATTATAACAGCTCCACGGAGCTGGAAAACTGAAACTGGGACAGACGGACGATGAAATGAAAAAATCTGACAAGACGTAGCAGCAGCAGCAGCCATAGAGACTCTCTGAAGAGAAGTGCAGCTGAAAACAAGGTTGTATCCTGGGTCTGTGGAATAACGGTGACAATATTTCCACAAGCAGAGTGCAGCGTCAGGACATTGTTGCCTTCAGTGGGCTTCCAGTGATGTCTTTTAACACAAGTTGTCACAGGTACTGTATATCAACCTTCCCAGAAGTCAGTGTTGTTGCCCTTGTCAATGAACGTGTTGTTAGTAAAACAGCCGTATTTATACACCCCAGACTTTTTCCACATTCTGTCACTTTAGAACCACAAGCCTGAGATTTATGCAATAGATCAATACAATACAGTGTTCATTTGGATTCAGCCTGAATTAACACTCTAACTGTGTTACAGTATTAAAGTTCAGCAGTAATTGAAACACGTTTTGCTGCAGTTGCAGCTGCAAGTCAGCTTTGCACATAGAGACACAGACCCTGATGGATTGGAGGGAGAACATCTATGAAGATCAGTTTACAAGTACTGACAGTTTCTAAGATGATTTTAGATCTGGAGTTTGACTAGGCCATCCTAACACATGAATATGCTTTGATCAAAACTGGTCTTGTTTGAAGGTGAACCTGCATACACACTATCATGGGTCACATTCATGCAAAATTATAAGTCATCCAGAATAACAATGGCATCTTCTTACTGATGCTCTCCTTGCTGTCAGTTTAGCTTTGGTCAATCCTTATCAGATTTGAAGCTCTTGATCTTTTACAATGAAATATCTCCGTACAACTAAGTCTTTAATGCTTGAATTAACTCAGCATATGAAAATGCAAGTGTAGTATTGGCATTTTACAGATGCTGAATTTAAAATAACATTTCTCGTCTAAAGGGGGAAATTTAACAAATTCAAATGTTGGTAATTAATCAGCAAATTAGGAAAAGAAATATGTATAACTGGGATTAACTCAGACCACTAGATGGCAGAGATATGCTTCAAATACCATTTTTTGTTTATGTGGAAAATGCACCGACCAGCATCAGTGGGATTTCTACATCTGGGCTCCATTAACTGCAACAGTCTACCAGTGACTAATCCTCTCCAGAAATACACTGCTGACCTGTCTGCTGTGTTCCTCCTTCTCTCATGATACTCGTAATAAATTTCTATATTTATTAGATGCTGTCCAGTAATTGACTCAATTTATTAGATTACTTCTAAAAGCAACTTGCTGCACTGCAATTTATTTAGAGTTGCAGTATATTGAAACTTGTGGTTGTAATCTGACAAAATGTGGAAATGTTAAATATGAATACTAATATGGCCCTGTGCATACCTCAGTCAAGTAATGTGATACTCCAGTTCACTAAATGTTGGATGTCTGAGTTCTTTCTATTCAACTGACATTAAATGAAGCAACATTCGTGTGCAAATTTGACAAACTTTGCTCTTTGTTATTTTAATAGATTTTGTGTATAAATGGTTTTGTATTTATATTTTATATGGTTGTTTTTACAGCTGAACAAGGTGAGAAATAAAGACGCACACTCAGGGTTGGTTTACCATTCTTATCTTTTATCATTACTTCATTTAAAGATCAAAGCTGTACATCCTGTCTAAGTTTCAGATTCAAGCACAGTGCAGATAGCAACGCCTGCGAAAAAGAAAAACTCTAAATAAAAAGAGAAAAAGGCAGAGGTGATCACAACCAGAAGTATGTACACAAAGGTCAGAGTATGTACAGAAGGTACCAGGCTCCCTCCGCGTCGTCTTCAGAGTGAATTCAGTACAATGCTGCACTAGAGCATTCCTCAAAATGCCCACGCAACACAAATTCTTTGTTTTGGTCAGTGTTTTTTTTTTTTTTAACTCCATACAATACTGACAGCATAATGCAGCATGATGGAAAATAAAATTAACAGCTCGTATAACTTTCTCTATGGCATTAAAGGCTAAAACATAAAAAATATATTCTCTGTTTGATCTAAGCTCCGTCCATTCGTGGATCTTTTACAAACTGTCAGAACAGGAAACATGATCAAACTAGGAACACTTAAAGCATTAATTTTCCCTGCACAGATGAGGGTACCACACACACACACGCACCAAACATGACATTATTCCGACAATGTCCAGTTAGGAGTAACAGCGATGGGCCATTAAGATGCACAGCTTTGCAGTTCAAAGGAAAACAAACAATTACTGAAACATGTTTATTTTAGTTCTTGGCAAAAGAAGATGGACACCACTATGACCTCCAGTCTCTGTAAATGATGCTAAACTGAAGATACTACTGGATTAGATTAACTAGAGAAGTTAAATTAATGCTCATTTACTCCCTACAGAGGAGAGGATTTGATGAGTGCATTAATGTGGTTCCTTCCATAAATAAGATCAGAAAATGAATCTGAAATTTGTGTTTTCACTCTTTTAACTCAATGCCAAAAACAAAAGCTGTGTTACAAAGAATCAGGGAGTCCTGAGGCAAAATAATATTTTCTTCTTACTGACTCTGCTCAAAAAAGTGCAAACCAGACCAGTGACCACCAGGAGTTTGCTTGCTTGAGGAAAATGTACAAACTCAACACTCCCATTATTTATTTCTTACTAGAGTTGCACACCTAGAGGTTAGTTGGCTCCATTGAAGTAAACCATCAGAACTGCAAGAATTATCTGCATAAGCCCTTTAGTTTCTACTGGTTTGTTCTGAGGACTGTAAGGACGTAGGCCGTCCTTACAGTCCTCAGCCTCACATTAAGCTGCGAGTTTCCCGTTTTATAGTTTGGTTTTGATCAGATCTGGTGTTAAATGGCTCCAAATCAATTCATCCCTCTGCATATTTGTACAGTAAAACTTTATTAAGTCGTGCCTATAATCTAATTTTATTTAACTATGTGTGAACTTTGGATTATGATTCTGATCTCCGTTTGGGCAACTTGATGACTTCTGATCAAACATCTGGTAATATTTTATTTCTCTGTCTCAGCAGGAGGCTACAATCAGAACACGCTCACCTCCTTAAACTCTGGTCTGAGAATAAACGCAGAAAGTATCGACACCCCTTGGACAAGATCTGAGGTTTTGAAGATTGACTTATTTTAATGTACCTTAGTTTCTGAGAGTAGAACCCTGTAAAAAGGATAATATTTTTACATTTTATTACACAACCCAGCCTTGTATAATATTACATTTATCTTGAACAATAGGCTCAGACTTCAGGTTTTTAGCGCTCTTTTATTCTGTGGATGAAACAGACTGATGCGTTAATTAAGGAGCTTTAATGATCCTGGCAGGTAAAGTTTTGCTTCTGTAAGACAAAGATAAACCAGCTTTTCTCTCCTGGGATCCAGTCTTTATGCTGGGCTAAGCTGATGGTCAAGTTTAGCAGAAAATATTAAAGTGGCATCAGTCTCACTTTTCAGCAAGAAAGAAAATAAATGTTTGTTTTTTTCTTTAATTTCCTGAAATGTCACATTGTCCCTTTTAAAGTCTCAGACTTTTTCTCCGCTCCCTGCAGATGAAAACATCAAGACACAGGAACTCCACAGACAAATCTACTTAATATTCTTTTTTTTTTTCCAGAGAAAACAGCGTGGGCTTTCGCCTGTTTTATTTACTCAGACAGAAGATACGACAAATTGGACTAAAACGTGGATCAATTATTACAGCAGGCTAAAGAGCAGGGTTGGATTATTTGTCCCCTGCTGCTACACACACCCACCCCCACACACACCTTAAATCAGTTTATTAAACACTCAAAGAAAAGAAAGTTACATCTCATCCACTCTGATTATCCCCTCAATTGCAGCTGAGAAGCTCTAACATCTCTATGATTATCGCTAATGTGAAAGTTTTTTTTTTTATCTGCACTGTTTGTTGTTTTATTTTTTTGTAGTTTTCTGTTAACAGTTTATGAGCTGCAAAGATTTATGTACACGATTTTCTAAGCTGAGAAGCGTCATCTTGTTTCTCCCGTTGGCAGAAGTGTCACATGCGATCTGCTTGTGCTTCAGTCGTGGTAAGAGAGCACCCAAAGGACAAACAGCGATGACATCTGCACTGAGTCTGTGTGATCGGGTTGTCTGCTGCTTTAACCGAACCTTACCGACCCAAAAGCACCGAGCCGCACTACTTTACGCATTCTGCATATGAAGGGCGTATTGATAACCACTTTAATAGTTTGGTCAGATCAAGATAAATATGAAGTAGAGTCCATCCCATAACTAGGTATACCAAGCCGGACAGCACATGCTTAAAGATGACTCAAAAACCTTGCAGGAAGTGAAAGTGTGTCAGCTAAAAAGAGATGAAGAAGATCTTTGGCTCGAGCCATGCTAAAAAGAAAACCCCAAAAAAAACAATGAAATAAACACTAAAGACTATTTGTTACAACCTCCCAAACGCACACCAACGCACACATGAAACCACCTTCTTCGTTCCCTGAGCTGCTGCCGCCCACTGATTAACTGGACACGTGCCTCCTTCCTCCCACTCCCACCAGTCGAGCCTTAGCTGTGGACACAGTGGGTGAGGGTGGGCAGCCAGCCAAAGCGGAGGGCCGCCTACCTATGCTGAAGCCCGAAGCACAGTACGATGCAACTGGAAATAAGGCAAATACTTGAACAAAACTTGACCAAAGACAGGTTTTGGTGGGACGTGATTGCTCCCTGTGCAGCCTCTAAGACAGGGGCGGGTCCGAGGGGGGGTAGGGAAGGGGGCGCGGGGACACAGTGATGCAGACGAGTGCAGCTCCTGTTGGAGAGCAGGAGCTTCGATGCGTCAG
Source organism: Xiphophorus couchianus (assembly GCF_001444195.1). NCBI lineage: Eukaryota > Metazoa > Chordata > Actinopteri > Cyprinodontiformes > Poeciliidae > Xiphophorus > Xiphophorus couchianus. Next base: position 12,230,520 of record NC_040247.1, read on the forward strand.
GTTGAACGAGCGTACTGTCAGTGGGAAAACGGAGGAAGAGGAGAGGCGACGTGAATCTATAGTGCAATGATTGTGACATAAGACTGCTAATACTCATGCTCTCTCTTCTTTAAATCGACCCCCCCCCCCCAACAGCATTACTGACAGTACTAAAGTGCTGATTGTTGAAGCCCTCGAGGGGGCTGCTGACGTCGACAACACAAACGTTCCTACAGAGAAACTTTGACGGACTTTTACAGTACACACGTGTTTGTAAACAGAACGTCTCAGGAACAAATGCATGGCTATGGTACATGTGCAACAGCAATTCCCGTATATTCGTACAGTATCAACTTTATATATATTTTTTTAGTTGCATTCAGTTTTAGAAAAAGATTTAAAAAAAAAAAAAATCTGGCTGCCAAGCAAGCATGTGCTTATTTACTTTTCTTTAAAAAAAGATGTTTTTCCTTAATTTTCTCTATGATTTTAAAGTACGTTCAGCTGAATAGGATGTATAACTGATTTACTTATGAGCGCATATCCCTAACCTCTCTTACTGTTCTGTTTTTCTCTGTTATTCCCGTCCCGTAAAGGTGACTCGATTTATTCCCACTTTTTCTTATCTCTGTAACTCTAAATGAGGTGCCCTGCGTGGCCTTGGTGAGGCCAGACTCATGCGCCAGGGTCTCACTCAGTAAAAGCTCAAGCAAACAGAGGATCAGGCAAAGGTGGGGCGCTGCGGCTGCAGGCCGGGTGCAGCCCTGCCGGGCGGGGCCGTCGGGCCCGTTAGGAGCGGTAGTCCTTTTTACTGTACGGCTTGTTCCCCAGGATGCTGTCCACCTCGTGTGTGATGGACGACGACAACTTTGGAAGAACCTGTGAACACACACAAACATGACGTTGAATTCATAGCCACAGTTACGTAAACGGGAAAAAAAAGCATCTTATTTTACCTGATCTGCTTATTATTTGTGCTGTAAAACATTTACAGAGTTTTATGTCAGATTTCTGACCTGTTAATACTGATTTGGCAGATTCCTCTTTAAACGGTAGCATATAGGAAGATATAAGATCATTGTGCAGAATATTAGAGGTTTTTCAGGCACATCCAACCAAATTGAGATTCAAAACATTTCTTTGCGCCATAAGTAGCCATTAGAAACAGCTGTAACCAGCCAGATACAGAAATCTCTTATGATTAGCGAACTGAATAAAGTCCAGGTCTGTCATAGATGGCAGAATGGGCCAGTGTTCTTATCCGATTAATCGTTGGCGTAAGTGATAATTACTAAAATAATTTTTAGTTGCAGCCCTACTCAATATTATGAACATAATACATTAGAAATGTAGAAATTAAATGGAAGATATATTTCTCTGGACTTCTTAAAGAAAAACTAATTTATATGTGAGACTGTGTTCTAATTCTAGGTTTGGGATAAAAAGGTCTGGCAAGAAGAAAACTACAAACGCCTCGGGAAATGTGAGAGTAACATTTTGAAGCCGAAATATCAAATGTACACAGTGGGAGTGGATTTAGTGTGCACAAGCGTAAACACAGTCAGGAGTGAAGGCAAAGCATCAAACTGGAGGAGACGGTGGGGGGGATGCTCTTCACTGTGGGCCAGGAATAATGTGAAGTGAGCACCCAAAGCCCCACCAGTATGCGAACCCCATTAAAAGAGCAAGCCTTATCAGCAGAGAAAGAAGTGGCCGTGAGCTCGTCTCCAATCCCCTCGGCAAATGATACTGGGCTGACCTTATTAACGTGGTACAGTAAAGCAAGAGAGCGTGCAGCGGTGAGCTGCCCAGGAGGACAAGCTGCACTCGGGAGCGGAAGAGCTGCCGCTTCGCGCTGGAAGGCACGAATATGAATCCGATTAGATGGCCTCCGTCCCATTCTTTTGAAAAGGGAAAACTTTTAATGTGCTCTGCAGCAACAGCAAAGAAGGAAAAACAAAGAAGAAGGTTCAGCGGCCTCACCTGGATCGCTCCTATGTTCTCCATCAGCTGGTCGGTGTTGGACGCCCCTAAAAGGACAGAGCTCACCCCCTCGTTCCGTAGGCACCACGCTGCAGGAGATCAGCAAACACTGATGACGTCCCCACCACCACACACACACGCCGGGCCACATCCATGACTCACACACACAAACATATGCTGCACAACATGACACCATTTCACAAAGTGAATCTATAATTGATCTACAGCAAAACTAGGTAAAATATTACATCACACACAGTTTTAAATAGATGTATATTAACTTTCTTCATTTTGCTTGATTGTACATAAATCTCATACCTCGGTTCTCTGTCCTGCAGAGTCACTCAGAGCGACTTGGATACCTGTGTTGTGTAGCGAATGACACAGAGGTGTTGCCGTGTCTCAATAACACTAAATAAATTACACAAACCTGGGAAAAGCATGGTTCTGATTGAATAAATAATCAAGCTGTTTTAACCTGCTATCTTAAAACAACACGACTGCCACGGATATCACATCTGCACTTATTAACCTGCAAAAATTGCCTACATACGTTTGTGAAGTTTCTGCATCTCCACAATCAGTTTCAGTATTGAACCAGCGCAGCACTCTACATGTTTCTCAGGACATGTTGATGTGAGAGCAAATCATTCATAAAACATTTGCTGATCACTGCGAGTTCATCACACAGAGGCTTTGGCCAGGATTTGCTTTTAATTATTTGCACTGCAAATACAGTAAAATTACATCATAAGGCAAACAACTTTTCCTTCCCTCTTCTCTGCCTCCTGCCTGTCCTCGCCAAGGGGCCAAGAGAGTTTCATTACCTTAATAAAAGTGCTGCCAGCCTAATATTGGGCATGATGAGGTTGCAGCCTTGGCGATAGGCTAGCGAGGCCACGGTTCTGTCTAATTTTCAACAGCCCACGTCACACTAACTCAGGCCACATATAGTGGATTAGCTACTGCTACCAGGCTCCTCCAGGACCCAGATATGTTGCCATTAAAACAATGAACCATAACAATCGCACATTTAACTTTTTAAATGTAGAAAGAGCTCAAATCAGTCTGGGAATTATCGCACATCTTTAAGACTCTGCAGAGAACATTTAAATTTGGCAGATGTATTTTCTTTATGTGGTGGTGCAATGTGGCATGAAGACGGTCATATTTGCTAAGCTAGAATTTATGGTGTGCATCTTTAAATGAGTATTTATGACAGTTTGTGTGATTTGTGGGTTTTTAAAGTTGGATGCTGTACCCAAAAACATTAACACAACGCTAAACATTACACAGGAGATTTACCTGGAGTATAACTAGATCTTCTCTTTTTATATAGTTGCTTTTTTCATCCGTGTCTAAGGTTGTGTGTCTGCTTTAAAGAAACAGCTAAATTTATGCTTTAGCAAAAAAGAAAAACTGCAAACCTATCTAAAAATAAGGTTGTGCAAAGCATTATTTTAGGATTTCATCAGTGAACTCTGCTGAGAACAAGCAGAAAACCTGACAATGTGCAATTATTCTGAACAAATCGACACAAAAACACCACACTCCTGCATGGTGCGTTATTATAATTGGTAGCTGTATTATGCAATACAACTAAATGCTTCTGCAATTCAGGAGTTGTAAGCAGATTACAGCACAAAGGGAGGCAAAATGTTGCTGTAAAAATAGTGGGATTACGATTCAACACAATTCCTCCGCCAAACTGAAAATACAACCCAGAAAACGGGAACAGTTGAAGCTTTTTCCTCTGGATTTGTCATGAGTACACGATGCCTGGCGGCAGGGAAAAGACCAACAACTTAGCTTAACTTCATTCACTTGTCACATTCACTCTCTAAATCCTGAATTTAACACCTGCTTTGCCAACACAGCCTCAAGCTACAGTAAAGGCAGAATGATATCAATCACCGTTTTAATTCAACGCTGGAGTGAAAAGGACTCCACAGTAAGCATAAATCTGCTGTGCTGCCTTCAGAAGCCCAGAAAGGCGTTATGGGAATTGGCTGTCGACTAATGGGGCGTGAAACTTGATTTATGACAGTATTTTACAGTGAGGGTGAAGAAACTGCAGCGATCTAATCTGAGATTGCAGACTGAGTCTTGGATTTATTCACCTCATAGCCAACATTTGACGGTGGGGTTTCTGGCTCTGCTGCCAGCAGTGACTAGATACCTGTCACCTGCGGATTAATTTCAGGGATCCTGTTTTGATGCAGACTTGAAGCTGTTAAATGCATGAGACAACCTCAGATTACTCCATGTGTTTGCATGCCATGTGTCGACATTCACAACGTCTCCGGGTCTTATTAAAGGAATGAGTCAGAGGCATGTTTACTGTGTGTTTACGTCCCGCGCATTCAAGATCCTACGCTGCGAGTCTTTCACACCAAGACAGACATACACGTGACAACACAACAGAGAACTCAGACAGCTGCGAGAGCGCCGCTGACCCCGGGCCAGTCCGAGGCAGAGGGACGGACAGACAGACAGAAAGAGAGAGAGCGGCAGAGTGTATCTGCGTACCGATTGCGAGTTGGGGCAGTGTGCAGCCCAGCCGCTCCGCGATTGCCTGCAGCTCTTTCAACTTCGCCTGCTGACGCCGGCCCTCCTCACTCAAGATCTTGTCCTTCAACCACTGGTAGCCCTGTTGAAAACATAGCACACCTGCTCAAAAACACAGCCCTGCTCACATCGTCGTGTCAGCAGGGCCCGTTTTTAAACACGTGACTCTGTCTTCAGCTGTCAGAGCCTCAGCCGGGGGAAACAAAGCTGCTCCTGCTCAAGTTCTGTTTGTTTTGTTTTTTTAATCATCACAAAGTTATGGAAATCCTGTCCTGATTACTATACTAACAGTATGAAACAGCTGCACTTAGCTGAGGTACAAAACGTCTCAACCAGGGATGCTACTTTTCACACAGCTTAAGAGCCAGAGACACACAACATCTACAGGCAACACTGAGCCAAACAAGAAGCAGGAACTGCACAACACCAACACAAAGGGTCTGCTTTGTCTGTGTGCTACACAATCCACACAGACAAAACATGCCACTTCACCACAGAGGGACACAACAGTGTGAAAGATCAGGGGTTAGTATGAACAGTTTATCCTGAATGCTCATTTCACTGATGGAAATAAATCCTGACTTCTCCCTTCATAAAAACAATTTAAAATAAACTTTAGAGAAAAACGCGTCTTTTGCTTTAAAAAATTTACTCATTCAGGTGTTGTTAGTGTCAGATTAAAGCTATTTTCTATGTGAATATGTCATATATATTGTGTGCATTTAAATGTACTGGGCCGGAGTCGGCTTGCTGACAAACGGCGTCGTAGAGGTGCATGGCGTGAACACGGCACTGAAAACACACACAGGTACACAGTATGCAGAGCTACAGAACCTGAAAGAGACAGAGGCACAATGAAACAAACGAGCTGCAACCAGTGGGGGAGGGGCGACACAGAGCAGTGAGAGTGGGCACAGATGAACGGAGAGGTCGGTGGGCAGCGGAGAGGTGCTGGGTCTACCTTCAGAGACGCCCGAGAGTACGGAGGCACCCTGCCGTCGTATTTCCCTGAGATGATCCCACAGGCCAGCGGAGACCATGTCATGGCGCCCACACCTAAAACAGAAGCAGATTACCATCATCATCATCATCATCATCAGTTCTCATTTGTATAGGAACAAATTACAACAATGTGACAAGATGTTAAAATTTGTACTTTACGAAGTACAAATCAGAAAAATTGCAACATTCTTTTATGGGTAGTTTTACCAACACATTCCACCACAACTGGAACTTTGAGAACCTTTAGAATCTTGCTGTGGCCTGAAATTAAAATAAATTTGGCACCTCTGCAGTAGCTGAACTTTAAACTTGCATCTCAGTAATGTGTGTTGGCATGAGAGAGTCTCAAGGTACAGCAATATAAAAAAAAAAAAAATCTGATTTCAATTTGTTTTTTTTACTTTTTCTAGGATCGGGTGTTTTCTTTGTTTAATGGGGAGGTGGACAATGTTGCTTTGTTGTCTACACACAGCTCATCCTGCTTTCACCTCCATCCAACATCCAAATGGTAATGCTGCAGTTGGCCATCATCTTCCTCTCCATAGATTGTCAGCAGAATCTCTTCAGTGTTGGAAGGTCATTAGAACGTTACTCTCCCATGTGACACTGTGCTGAATCATTCGAGACATAAAGGTTTGTGATTTGCTACCAGATTATTGAGAGAGGGAGGGGTAAATGTTTGTGCCACTATATACAGTATTAGGTAATTCCTGTAAAAGAAAATGAGAAATTTTGCACTTTCCATGCACTGTGTGATTTCTCCCTTTGCAGAGATCTTTTATAAAACTGTCTAGGACTCTAAGACTGCATCTTTATTATTTTGAACATAAAGACAAACAGTTCTCCCCCTTCCCCAGCCTTTCACTGCATTCTGTCAGTCAGATGCATAAATGCATCACACTGAAATGCATCATTTCATAACAAATTTACCACAGTACGATACATAAATGAATCACCAGAAGGGCTAAGCTGTTTTTCAAAATTGTGTGATCAACATGATTTTTAATTTGTTATTTTAGTTTAAGACTTAAAACAGTTGCAATTTGGTTTCAGAATAAAAACTGAAACCAGCTGTAATTTTTCTTACATTACATCTTGGAACCTGTTCTACTACGAGGCTCGTATCTGCTCAGGCTGAACTGAGTGGAAGATAATGGAAACAACTGCATGTGTTCAATATGAAGCAAATAATAATAAATCTACCGCACATGCACCCAATTTACCATAGCAAAAAATCAATACTTCATCTAGAGCAAGAAATGCGTCATTGCTCACCTATCTTATGGAAAAGCTCAGGCAGCTGCACCTCCACTTTCTCCCTCTGGAACATGTGGTACTCTGCCTGCTCGCATATAGGAGGAATCTGGTTAAACTGCCGCGCCACAGAGTACGCCTCCTAAAGGAAAACAACAAAAACACCAAATCATACTGAGGTAATGAAATGAGGAAAATAACATGATGCCTAATTCTTCTTCATGTTGATCTGTTTTTCTGTCTTCTCACCATTATTTCCATTGGGCTCCAGCGGGATGTTCCCCAGTACATGGCCATGCCTTGGTTTATCACATGGGTCATTGCTCTTACAGTTTCTGCAGAAACACGTACAAAAACACCATGAGCTCTCCATGTTGTGCTCCACGATGCAACATAAACATCCTTGACTTTTAATCGTACAGAAAAAACACGTCTGTTATCATTTGCAATCCAAATATCCCAGACAATTCAGGAGGGAGGTGGGGAAGGTGATTATGTTAATTAGAAGCCAGAGAATCCTGATGAGCGTGACATCTGTTCTTAACAAGTCAAGACTTGAATGACGTTCACGTTAATATTTACAAGGATTTGCTTTAAATTTGAAGCGTGCAACATGAAACGGGAGCCAAGTGACATGAATAGGAGATGACAGCCATACGTTCACCAGTTCAGATTTTTAATCGTGCACAAAGTGGGCTGACACATGGGATGGAAGCTTACGTATTTTAAGCATGGAGGGTTAAAAATATGCCGGGGATGATTATTTTTCCTCCCTTTAATATGCATGGTGAATATTAAAGAAATTTATCTCAACGTATTGTATCTCTACATTACTATATTTTATTTAAAGGTAGGAATTTCCACTTGGAGTCAGATCTGACGGGTGCCAAATGAAATCTCCCTTCGCCCGGCTCTAATTTCCGTCTCTTCGTTGGGTGGGGTGACAGTTTGTTTTGTGTGTGAGGCTGCAGAGCAAAACATGAAACGGGTTAGATAACGATCGGGCTTCCCAGACAAGAGCACAAGCGCAGGAGTGTAATAAAAAAAAGATTGCATCAACCCCTCAGTAATCCTGCATCCATCTATTAAATTTACGGATGCCCTGCTTCTGAGAAATCGGCCCTTTTTATCATCTGGTGGCTGCTTGGCTTAGGAAAGTTTTTCTGAGGTGAAAGAGGAGCCGTTAAACCTCCTTTTTCACCCTGTTTACCCCCTCAGCTACCGCCAAAATAAAAGTACACCAGATGGTTTAACCACCGTAAACTCACGAGTAATCTTGAAGCTATCCATATGAAGAAGTCGTAACAAGGCAGATGGGCAACAAAAATAAATAAATATTTTTAAAAATGAAACTATTTTTCAGAAATAAGACAGAGTAGAATATCCCAGACGCAGTGAAGCCTCAAGCCAAAGGCAGAAAGATGACCTCAGGCTCAACTTTAACCCTAAGAGGAACTGTTACCGCTGCAGCAGATGGACACTGGGCGTCCAGCTGAGCCCACACACAGTTAGCAACTCTGCCATTTAAAGGTCTCCAGCATCAGCATCTATTATCATTCTGACTGTGGAGGTGGAAGCACCCGGACCACAGGAGGCGTTTAAAAATAGACGTTTCAGTTACAGGAGGATTGTACATCCAAGTCCTCGCACTGCAGTAGTCATAGAGACGAACAGGAGGCTTTTTTAAATATATGTGTGTATATATATATATATATATATATAATATAAAAAACGGAAAAGAAAACCCAAAATAAAGTGATAAATCCAACAAGACAAACAGAATTACCTTCCATAGGTGTGTTGGGGTCGGGTCTGTTGGCGAAAACCACATCCACGTAGTCTAGCTGCAGTCTTTCTAAAGAAGCTTTTAAACCTGAAAATAAACCCTACAGTAAGTCTCTGCTCCCACATCTACAATGTTCAAGTGCATGAGCAATAATAGGGAGGATATTCTCAGCTTAACTCAGTCATTGTTCCAAATGCAGCTTTGATTCCCTCAACCTGAAGCTGCTAATTAGGAAGTTATTTATCATTTTTAATCCAATGACACGCTGCAACGATGCTTACCTTCTATAATATGTTTTCGAGATAAACCTCTTTCAGTCTCAGCTCTGTAAAAACACAAGAAGCAAACTTTGGATTATTAAAAGTTATTGAGCTTTTCTGCCGCTTGCTGCCTGCTGGTTAACCCAAAAAGCTACCGGTTCAACTCCTGAGATGATTAGAAGGCCAATCACCAGAACGCCCAAATAATTAACCAGTGAACATGTGCTAGCTAAGCTTGTGTTACCTCATAGGGAGCAAAATGGAGAAAAATGTGAAGTATTCTGTGCACTGAGAACTCAGAACTTTTCAGTCTGAAGGTGCATCTCAATAAATTAGAATAATATTAAAAAGTTGTCTCAAAAAGAGAGACAACAGCTGTATACTCTGCAGTCTTTTAAGTAATTTTTACATCTAAACATGACCATCGTATAACAATTCTGTATTTGAAATACTTCTTAAAAATATTAGGCAACACACTATTTTTCTTAGAAACTCAATATATCACTGCGTATAATAAATATCTTTGAGTTTCCCTTTTTAAATTGACTTACTTAAATCAATATACTTTTCTGTGACATTCAACAAATCAAAATTTTTCAGATATTATTGCAACTGCAATGAATCAAGATTCGGTATTCTATTATTTTCTTTATGTTTTAAATAAAGCCAATTAGATCTTTCTCATTTTTCTTGACGTTATCACACAGTGAGAATCTCCTGGTGCTGACAGAACATCATTTCATCCTTTGTGAAATATGAGATTTCAGCTTTACTGAAAAGAACCTGACAACAGATGACACATGATCCCATTACCGGAGGGGGCATCGGCACTGGGTGAGTCAGGAGAAATTACACAGGGAGATAGTTTTTCACTCGGCATCCAGATAAAAACTTACTTTCCGCCCCAGAAGATCTTCGTTGTTATCACCAGACTGGAGCGTCTAAAGATGGAGAATGACAGCACATCTGTTAGAACAGCTGGCACACGAACTTGCTCAGAACAGAAAGACGATAACTAACACAGAAGAGGAATGTGTTTAACCCACACAAGGCACAGGTCTTATATTGCAGCACACACTATAATAGATGGCTTAGACACACAGGAGAATAATGCGTTCATACTTTATTATTTGCTGCATTGACGTGTGCGGGAGTAGACCTCAATCTCATACAATCTACAAATGCTAATCCCAGATCGACAAGACGTTAATCCATTATTCAGCCTCATTGAGAAGGGACACTCGAGCCACGGCCTGTGTTAATCTTGTGTTTTGTGGACTGAGACCTTGCTGTTCTGGATCACAACACACACATTACACAACCTCCTATTATGTTAGAGAAAAGAGATGAAACAAGATATGCTGGTGGGCTGCGACGGAAATTTAAAAACACCAGTCGATTAAGGTGTGCCTCGTACCTCCATCCTTTCTTCTTTATGATGTTCCCGAGAACCACCTCTGCCCTGCGAAGCAGACGGAGACAAGCAGATTAGATAAAAAATAATGCTATGATGGGAGCGTTAAGGTTGGATTTCTGGATTAAAAGGAAGCAGTCTGGCTCTGAGTGCACACAATAAGAGGGGAGGCTTTGGTTCTAAGGAACACCTGTTTAGGATTTGATGGTGTGAATCAGCAGGCAGGTCGGAGTCGGCAGGGCCGGAGCCACCGTTATGTGGCTCATTAGCAGCTGAAGGAGTGCTAATGAGCGATATTATGATCAACATGGGGCTCATTAGGGCCAGGCAGAGAGTGGTCCCTGGGGTGTCTCTGCGGTCCTCTCGCTCTGACAAACAACGAGATGCCACCTGGCTGCTCCGTTTTATACAAAAAGACTTTTGGACACTGAGGTGACCAGAGACAACTGAGGTAGGAAGCTGTGACCAGTATCTGCACAGTGCAATTCCTGGCAGTGAGTTAGCATCAAACACCCAGAGCAGAGAGACGCTCTGACAAGCGATCAAGGCAAAAGTTTATAGTAATTGAGATCAGCACCGGGTTTGATCAGTTTTGCTACAAGACGATGGATACATGCAAACAGAAACTTGGATTATTTTTGTCCATTTTTTCAAAAAAATTTTTGCAAAAATGGCCCAGAATACTATCATCCCTGCTTCTCCAGTTATAGAACAGAAGGTAAAGAACAAAATAGGAGTTAAAAGTGATCAGCATCCTGCAAAACAGTGACTACATCAGAATGAAAACCTTATATTCTTTCTATTATTTCTTATTGGAGCGGCTGTGGCTCCAATAAAAGTGTGTCATGCAATCAGAAAGTTGTGTGTTCGATCCTGCCTTCTTTCCCTTCTTACTACTTGTCAATATGCATGTCAGCCTACTCTTGGGCGATGCAGTCAACCCCAAGTTGCTCACCTATCAGCAATTTGGTATGAATGTGATTCCTGCTAGGTGATTGCAGAATGGCATGTACTGAAATCAGAGGTTGGTATAAAGGCTAAGTAGTCTCTGTCCATTTTTCCTTTTTACATTACTGATAATTTATAAAGTGTTTACAGTCGAAATATCAACTGGATTGTAAAATATAAATCCTTCATATTATGTTGATAAAAAAAATCTACATAATGTGACCGGTGGACATTGACTGAACAACATTTATATGAAATAATAAAGTTAATTTCATGAGCTCTGGTAGACATAAACACAATTTATATTTAGGCCTTATGTAAATATTAAAATGGTAAAGTTTACAATGCATACATCAGTTTTACAACAGTTTACATCAATTTAACCAATAAAAAAAAGCAGTATCTAATAGTCTCCAGGCGTTACTTACTCTGTTAGTATTCTGTTTTACCCGTTACCCATGTGGAGATGTTTATGCGATACACTTCCCAGATACTTTTAAATGAACATTAAAATCGTAACAATAGAATGGCAGGGTAAAATCGAAACATTCTAAATAGATGTGGCTTTCTTAGTCAGTCAACATAGTAATAAACTAATAAAGTTGAACTCCGCTTCTCTTTTGTTTGTCTGAGGGTTTCTTTCTATTGTTACCCTGCTTGAGTGCTTTTTATTATTCAAACAATTACTTGTTTGTTGGTTACTTATTTAAGATCAGCGCTATAAAACATTTAAAACATTCTCTTGCCTGCTCCAGTTATGCCGGGTTCTCCCGGCACACCCAAACATCATCAACCCGACCTCTGCTTTAGCTGTACTGCTGCTTCACATCCAGCCAGCTGGACCCACATATTTTCAGAAAAATAAAAAAAAATCCAGAAATTCTGCCTGTGTGAGCTTACAGTAACAGTGTGTGTCTCCCACGCGTAGCTGGAGGGTTGCCCTAGTGTAAAGTGAGTGATTTGAGCGTCCAAACATAAGGTGCAGTTTGCCTGGAGCATGCTGGCTTTCTGCAACCAGCCATTAATTAGTTTTTTATGCTGCAGAACCGATGCTGTGACTGATAGAGGGAGCCGTGATATAATGCTGCGTGTTTCATGGATGAATAAGACTGTATTGCTTTGAGATTTCCCCATAATTGTGCAGCCGATTCGTCACCCGTTTTGCATGTCAGCCATTTTCAGTGCGTTCAGCAGGAAAGAAGCCATAAAAGAGAATGCTGCTCTGAACATTTCTTTCAGGCTTTTAAATACTCAGACTGTGTGTGTGTTTACTGATAACTGCAGCAACAATGTTTAGTTGTGCATGTTTATCTTTTTTTTTTTCTGAAAAAGAGTGGCCTTTGCATTGGTACAGAAAAGCTAGTCAGTTATGGCAATAAACAAATAAATACAAGAACTCATCCAGCTTTATCATAAACAAATACATTCCAAATTGTGGTTTGGAGTGATAAAATGTAAAAAAAATATACATATCAGCACTGCAGATATCCATGTGATGTGATTTTTGTTTTCTAAAGCTACAATAAGCAGCCTAATGTCAAGCTAGTCTGCACATGCTACAGTACAGTAGCAACATTGAAGCAGCTGACTCTGGAGCCAACTCATCCTCCGGCTTCACATGAAAGCCTTTTCCACACTCATGTGCAAAGTGTGTTCAACTCTTTTGCGCGCGTGTGTGTCATGTAAGCTCCTCGGCGCTGTCAGGATTAACACCTGTGCAACAAATACTGAGCTGCTGTCACACAAATGCTCTCACATGCCAGATTTGTCTCTGTGTTTAACTGCAGGTTGTTTTACAGATCAAAGCCAGAGGAGGGACTGCAGCTGTGTCAAAGATCAACTTTGTGCTCGTTTTCCTGGTTCTGACATAAAACAACACGGAGAGGTGACGTGCATCAGACACGAGCCGCAAAGGACTTGGGGGGGGGGGGGGGAAGGATTGATGTTTCAGTGGTTGTCCTTATTTCTAATCCTAAATATTCTGCTGATGCATCTTTCAAAAACAGAGCAGATAGCAACAAATATTCTCAGGGGATTAAAAACGGACATGCTGCAGTTAATCAGATATGTTGTTTGCCAAGGATAATCCCTTAGATTATTTCAAAGCCTCCAAGTCACTACAAAGCCAGATTAATCCATAATGGAATTCAAAACATATCAGACCTGAGGCAGAGAGAGGCAAGAGGGGTTAAAACATCATCACCGTTCATCTTCTAAACAAATAATTATTTTATTTCATACAAAAAATAGAGACCCATTAATGGGTTATGGAGGCTAAACAACTGTATTTAACACAAAAATCTTTGAAAATATTTTAAAGTTGGTAAGAAAAGCAGTTAGTGGCACTAACTGCTAACTCAATACTCAAGGAGAGGGTGAACTAAATTATTAAGATGCAATAAAACATAAAAAAACAAACATAATGTGACAGAAATAGAGCAGTTATGTTTTATTAAATATGTTTGGAGTCTTTTTGCTTGTTAGAATTTTAAATCTCTCCACTGATGGTAAAGTTTTTAACTATGTGATTTACACGAGCTGCACTTTTTGGGAATTTCTGCCACCTGAGTGAAAAAAAACTGAACATAACAGAAGACATGAGTTGATTTGAGCATCCAGCCTTGAATGTATGAGGACTTGTCATTAAGGGTGCGCTGAGATCCTATTGGCTGGAGCTTTAGATGATAACATACATCTGGCCAGATTACTTCACATAAACTTGTACTTGTCCTTTGTCACCAACACAATGACTGGCTTGGCTGTTCTCCTAAACAAGGTTAGAAAATCAAAATCATGGTACGTCTGGAAAAGCTGCAGAAATGAACAGCTCAGGTGGGATAATATTTTGACAGGACAGTTATTGCACGAATCTGGCCTTGCTATCAGAGAGTGGCAAAAATCACTGTCAAAAGAAAGTCACACCAGGTTGTTTTTGCCTCAAGCCATGTAGGGGACAGCAGACATGTGGTAGGAAGTGCAGGAGGAATGAGCAGAAATATACTAAGCGCCGCCTTGCAGCTGTGATTGCAGCAAATGGTGGCTGCACTAAATATCGACTCAGGACTGAATACAGTTGTGCACATAGATCTGCATTTACTCATTTTCAAAATATCCTTCCACTTCACAATTACACACTGCTTTTTAACACAGAAAATTCTGGAAGAATAGATTGAAGTTTGTGATTCACCTAAATTTTCAAGTATGAATAAATACTTTTTTACATAAAATTCAATGCAATTCTATAGTAAAACCGAAGCTTTTTCAAGCCTTAAATGATCTATTTCCAGTTTTGAAAATAATTCAGCATAGAGACCTTGATGTAAGCAATTTAGCTAGGATTTTTAATCCAAAATTAGGTTAAAGTATTTATATATTCAAGGCTTTATCATGATTTTATTTCTGGATAAGTGCAAATATGGATAATTTATGAATAATGAAAGTGCAGCCGGTGGTTGAGGTGCCACTTCTGGTTCGTGGTTTTTTCCTGTTTTTTCCCTTTTGGCAGTGAAAATAAAACCTGCACATTAATAAGCAGGTCACATAATTCTTTTAAGAAAGACCAAGAACTCCAAAAAAGATTGAGATTTTGTAAAATTGCTGGGTTTCATTGCAGACAAAAATGTATTAAGGTTTGAAGGTCAGATAACTAGAGGCTAATGGAGCTATATCTAATGTCTGTTCTGTTCTTGCAAAGTGCAGTTCCAATTTTCTTTCTTGATTGCCATAAAAAAAGAACATTTTGTCCTTCAAAAGACTTTTCTTAAATAAAAGATCTTACTAGTTTCTTCAAAGCCCGACTGAGGTGAAAGCAGAGTATCTTTTTAAATCCTAAAAGTTTAAAAACTACTTATCTGGAATGATTACAGTTTGCAAAATTGCACCTGTTCTCGTTTTTCTTTCCCGATTCATGTTTATGATAAAATATTGTGCACATTTGTTTAACTAGAAAGCCTGGCAGGAACATCTAATCATAACTGATTACTTGAGAAGCAAGCCCAGGTGTATTTTAGGTGTGAACCGGTCGCTTTGACCTGTAATCAGAGCATGTTTTTAGCAGGAGGCATGAACAGAATATTTATGAACTGCAGAGAGGGAGACAGATTTTGTTCATGTCATGATAAAGACTGTTTTTTATTACTGCTGCACAAATTAAGTGTATTATTTCTTGATGACTCACACCTGACATGAACAGTGAGCCAGTAAAGTATCTGTACTTTGAGGATTCACAATCTATCAGCAACTAGAAGCTTGGCAATGTCTACCATCACAGCGATACAGGATATACTCACTTCCCAGCAGCGTAGACCTCCGCTGTGTCAAACAGATTGATGCCATTTTCATAGGCCAGAGTCATCAGCTGTTCTGCCATCTGTTGATAAAACAAGGGGTAAAAAACAGACAGGGGGGCAGGATGAGCTGATGTGAAGCATTACAGCTTCTTAATTATTCATCTGCCTTCCCAAGACTAAAGATGGCTACAGTGCCAATTAATAAGGTGAATTATTTGGCTGTCGGCAGCAGATTTACAGTAAGAAGGAGGTAAAACTGGGTTTGCTGAGCATTCTGGGAAAGGAAACTTCACTGTGAATGTTTTTAATCTCAAGCTTTAACGGATCCATCTGCTCTCACCTCATCTGTTATCTGTCCACCGAATGTCACCCATGTTCCTGCAGAAGGTGACAAGGAGGCAGAGCCACGTCATGAACACACACTAATAAATAGGTAAGAAGAGACAGCATATATTCTAAACATATGAACATATTCTACAAGAAACAAGTTCAACCCCCAAAAAGTTAAACTTTCTGAAGTAGCAATAAAACCGATAATACTTTTTAAAGTAGTTAAAATAGTTCAGGTTTTATTATATACATTTATTATGACAAACATAACATTTATGACAAACATTTATTTAGTATTTTTAATACAGAAATGTTTTGTTATAACCAAGTAAAGGTTTAACCCTAACACTAACCCTGCTGACTTAACAGTTGACCAGAAGACAGTCACTAGCCCCTCCCATCTGAAAGTGAAAGCCACAAAAGTTCAAATCTGCTGGTTCACACAGTGAACCAAGGATATTGCAGGAAAATACAGTGGAAGGAAAATCTCTGTTCAAAAAAGTGCATTAGCACTTAGGAAAAAAATGCAACCTAGAGATTAGAAGAGTATGTTGCAGCTGGAGTCGGTGCTTCCTGCTATGTATACTGTTGCAATGCTCATAAATAATTAATGCTCATGGAAACTGTCACGATTCTTGTGTTGAGCCATTCGTGAACAACACAAAATGTCAAAGGAATTACATTTCATCTTTTAGCAACCTGGGCTCCATTAACGCCTCTGTAATGCCACAGGCTTTGTGCCTCAATGTTACAATGTGTCAATGCTGTAATTCATAGAACTGAGAATGAGTGTGTTTTGAAGATGGATGCTAATATTTCTCTTCAAATCTTAGTTTTTTATATTGGTTTTATGCAATATGTAAATTTTCAGAGAAGCCCACCTTTGGATTTATTTTATATTTTTTTAGCTGTAAGAGACAATCACACCAAATATAGATCTTTTTTATGTAAGTCTCTGCATACCGATTCTACATAATATGTGCATTGAGTTACTGGTATGAATAAACCTTTTGAGAAATTTTTCTGTCATTACAATGCTATGTCCTAAAATAGCACATAATGTAAAATGTCAGCCTAAAAATTTTAAAAGTGTGAGCAAATTTTTCTGAAGTAGAAGCGGTGCCTTCTTTTATAAAGGTAATGTAAAAAATAAAGTAGAAAGGTCATTTGCTTTGCACACAAATTCATCATGTGTGCTGCTTTTCAGATTGTGTCATGATCTCACCTAATCC
Organism: Xiphophorus couchianus; assembly: GCF_001444195.1. NCBI lineage: Eukaryota > Metazoa > Chordata > Actinopteri > Cyprinodontiformes > Poeciliidae > Xiphophorus > Xiphophorus couchianus. The sequence continues at coordinate 12,247,565 of NC_040247.1, forward strand.
AAGGCAGGAAACCCGCAGACCAGACTTTCCAAGGTTTCTGTCAAAACAGAGGAATAAATTCACATTAATGTTGAGCTGAGGTGGCAGTGATTTGTGAAGGTTTTGTGCTCCAAAGGCAGCTTCAAGGAGCAATGTAAATCTTTTTTTGTTTGTTTTTTTGTTCACAGTGACTGGGTAGCACATATTGTAGGTAAGCAAGTATGGCAAGAAAATAAATTTTCCTATATGCTTCTGGAGTCATTGGTTTTTATTACAGTTGGGGCTTGCAGTCGCAGAAGTTGGAAAAAAAACCAGAACGCTGTATGGATTTGGAGTGAGTGTGCATCTTCTGCAGCTCTGAGGAAAATGGATGAGGAAAAAGGCAATGTGCAAATCAACACTGACAATATGCGTGTGTGTGTGCGGGGTGTGAAATGTCAAGGAAAATCAGAGGGGAGGGGGGAATGGCTCTTAAGCAGGCCCACCAAGACATCCAGAGAAATTTCTCTCAGCCTCCCTGTGACTAAAATCCCCTTCAGCAATGAGCAACTTTGACTGCTCAAAACAACTTGCTTCTGAAAGCCGCTGTATCTGAGCCAATCAAAGCCCAGACCAACCCTTCTGGTGACATTCACAGCTTGGATTCTTGCGAGCCTTTAAAGATTCCTCTGATGTCTTTTGCTCCCTGTTAACATGCAGGATGTTAAGAGTTATGAGAGTTATGAGCAGAAGCAAACTCTCTTTTAAAATGATTTAGAAAGGACCCAAACTCTATATCCACATCTGATATATAAAAAAAGATCCCAAATGTGCTGAGAATATAATATGAAGTTTGTTACTCTTGCTTAACAGTGAATAAGTGAATAAATAAATAAATAAATAAATGTGCCATGAGGGATGATGTAACGTGCAGGAGTGGAAGTTGGTATGTGGGATGATAACTAAAATAATCTGTTTAAGGCTGGCTGTATATTGCAGAGTAGAGAGGGAAACAGAAGTGTGAGCATGTGAATCAGTACAGATGTTTGAGTTTGAGGATGCTGAACCGTCACTCTGGTTTAATTTCAAAATCTCAACAGGGTCATAACAAGAGGCTTGAATTCAGGCTTCAAATAAACCAAAACTAGGAAAGAAAATGTTAAAGATTCTACTTTTACTGTCACTGTCCAAAGGAACCCTTGAAGTGACGACTGGACAAGTACAGAAAACATTAAAAGGAGAGGGACGAAAGTTTGAAGATATCTTTTATCTGTGGCAAATCTCCCTCAGTAGTTTGGTAAACACCTACCCTCTCATACTTTAAAAGTTTCTTTGAACAATAAACCAGTGTTGTTACATTCATGGTCTGGTAACAGTGTGCTAAACGGAAACCTCCCCAACATGTGCATGTCATGGTGCGGCATCATCCCTTGTTTTGCATGACATGACGACACTTTCTGCGTTAGACTGCCTCCCCATCTCCAACATGGTAGGTCTATAACTGGTTAAACCAGGTCCAGAATCAAAACATTTTGTGAATATAAAAGTGTTAGTTACAAAGTGCTTACTGTAGTGGAAAGCAGCTATTTCTTCACTCAGAGCACAAGAAATACATGTCCGTGAATAAATGTATGTATTTTTTTACAGTATTTTAAGATTGTAAATATTAGAATTTAAATGTTGATTGTGATAATAGGTTTTTATTACTGATAAATGCACCTTTATCAGTAATACATGTCATTTTATAAATTTTACTGTAGCATTAACTACACATGCATGTTTTCTTGAAAACATCCATATTTTGCACCTTCTCTGCTACTGTTTGCAACACTATACAAGAACATTCAGGGAGGGCCTGTGTATTTTTTGTACTAATCCTAAATTATGAAACTAAGAATCACATTCCTATTAATAAAATGTATTCATATTCTTGAGTATTAATTGCACGTTCACCATAAATATCATGGTACATAAAAGTTTTTAGAAAGCTTCAAAATAAAAATCTTTCAATGAGAGGCCAAAGGAAAATGTGGCTGTGGCAGCAGAGCTACTCCTGAAGTTCTTGAAGGCTTCTATACTTCTTGTCTCTAATTTGAATGTTTGTAAATATTTTAGTCACAAAAATAATGGCATGGAAGTTAATGAATAGTATCACAAGTATTAATGTAGTATGAATAAAGTAATTTACAGATGGTGAGCTGGGGGTAGCATGTCTGCTGAGCAGCTGGCAGGAGGAGGATGGATTCCTCAGCAGAAAGCTAGACCTATTAACTCATGTCTTATACTTGGGTCACTGTATGCAGAGTAGAACAAGAAAAATAAATAATATTCTGTACAATAAGCACATTTTCTAAAATAATACTTAGAAGGTATATTATATACTTTTTGTTGAATCTAAGCATCAAATCAAAATACATAAATGACACTTTTAACAGTTATAAACGCAACAATAAATGTGTTGGATTATTTCATGATAAGAACGAATATTAAAATACAAACTATCAGTTTTATAATTTGTGTATATTTGTGATCAGATTCTGGCACATTCACTTGGGAAACATCAATAACCAGCTTTATGCAGCAGTTTTTACTTTTAATTTTTAAACTCAGATGAAACTTTGCACAAGTCAGATTTGTTTTACTGTTCCCTTATTTCCAGTTGAATTCAATACTACTCCAATGAAACGTCATGAAACCCTTCACATAAACACATTTGCATGAAAAGAAATGCAGATCAATTGAAATCAGGAGGTCAGCAATCAGAATAAACCAGAATTGGACACTGCTTATCTCTCGGAACTAATCAGTGGCAGCTGATTCACAAGCAGGGTGACTGGATGGAGTGCACAAAGTTTTCTAAAAAAAAAAAAACAAAACAACTCATGTTCCAAAGAAGCATTTACAGACTTCCCAGACAATCTAATAAAGACACTGGAATACGCAGTTCTGCCCTTGCCATTACTCCCATTTAAGGATGCCCTTTCATAGGCGCATTGTTCTCTTGGATATTTGATTAGAACGGTCTTGGTTACTGCTTTGTACTGCTGCAGTGGCCCTTTGCTACGGTGGGGTCAGGTTCCAGGTGAGGCTCAGCAGAGAGGAGCCCTTACAGTAAAGTCGTCCCTCTGACATCCTTCTCAATAAGAAGAGAGTAACGGCTGTACACTAGAACAAAAGTTAAGCGCTTCCAAATTGTTGCCTCTTACATCACATTTTTACCGTTTTTGGTTGTTGTTTTTTTAATCACTCTTCATTAAGGCAATATTGGCTTGTAAATGGTTACTTAATAATTTAGTAAACATAAGGTTGTTTATTTGAAAAAGAATTGTACAAAACAGGAAACTTACTAAGAGGTGTTTGAAATGAGCAGATCTGAAATTAAAACTTGACATCTCAAGAACTATGACACCGAAATTATCAACAGAGAGGGACCAGACTGGAGGTGCAGATTTTGAGCAAAATTGCACATAACCTAGGAGGTTAGTCCACGTCTTAGCATTGGTAATGATTTTCAGACAGTTTGGGGTTTAACCTGCCGAAAAAGTTTTCAATCAATCTTTTCATTTTCTCTGCTCATCCACACTGCACCCAATCTACTTATCTGACCAGTCTAGTCTACTCAGGTTTGACTGCCGCACACAGCGTACACACTTAGATGAACAGCTGGATCACAGCCAATCAGAAGGAATTGATTGGTTTTGATTGATTGGCTAGAGAAAGTAAAAGGTAGGACCCCTTTACTTTCTCTAGTTGGTTTGGACAACGATATGGAGCTAATTTGTATCTGTTGTTGAACCACAGCTAAGATGGACACAAACAATGATAAAAAATGAATTCACAACTATGCATAAACCCTATTAATGACAACTTGATCAATCAGTTATCTGCCAAATCAAAATGTAATAACTCCAATAGATGAGTTGATCTGGTCTATTGTTCCACAGAAAAACAAATCAGCTCAAAAATAGCTGACAATTTAATTAATACTACCAACCTGAAAGTTTATCAAGTAATAAAATAAAAACAAAAAAATAACATTTTTTTCTTGGAGTATTATCAGTCCTTTAAATATTCTACACAGAGGAGAAGCATTGAAGATCTTAGATTAATATCACTCTTTCTATTCAGACACCTTGACTGCACAGATGAGACATGCGATGGCTCAAGTGGCCAAAGACAGTCGAAGGATTTCGTCGAAAGGAAAATGTGATGAGGCCATTTTCATTAGATCTTGGATCTATTTCACTGCCGGGATAAACACATTCAGTTACTAAGAGATTAATTGGTCTGTGACTTTATAAGGACAATATTCCTGAGTGAATTATTGAATACTTTTCAGCTCTTGTTACTTTAGTGATAATCTCAGCCCACTACTGCACTTCAGAGCAATCATTTGTATGGAGCGATGACTGCATATTTATATCAAGCATAGATCTGCAACTTTACAAATTAAAGTGTGCTCTAGTGAGACCTAAAGGCCAAAAGTCGCTGGAGTTTTACAGAGGCTGTGTAGATGTCAGGATGAAAAACGAGTAAACGTTAACGAAGCTGGAACACGTGGAGGGATATGTTCACCAATAACCAACTGAAGTGTGAATAAAACCTCATCTGTGGCCCTAACCTACAAAGGTAACCCTCTTTTTAAATGAGTTTTCTTCCATTCAAATTAATGCAAAAGATAGAAGAAAAGATAACTAAAACATTTTGGTGATATCAGAAAATTGTCTTCTCACAAGGATAATTACAATTAGGCACAATAGCTGTGAATACATTAAAATGTTAAAATGTCACTGTTGTTTGCTTCTGTTTTTAAATGAAAAGCAATCTTCAGCTTTCCACCTTGAGGTTTTAATCGTATCTTTCTGTTGGGTGACCTTCTTTTGTAGCTGTGGACAAAAAGACTTTGTTCTCCGTCAGATCAAAGCCCAATATGGATTTGTAAGTGTCAGATTTGACTGGAGGAGAATGAATAAGGAGATTCTTTCCAGAGTTGAATTGAGAAGAATAATTTTACATTTTTGGAAATATGCTAATCCTCCTTTGAATGGAGACTTAGATTGATACCTCTCTGTGTTGGTGCGCCGTACAGGAAGCTGTTGAAAAACAAAGAAAAAAGATTTGCAACCCATTAAATAACTAACTGTAAGACATTTGACTTTATGCTTCGAAAGAGAAGAAAATACAAGTTTTATTCTTCAGTGTGAAACTTGGACAGTTTCAGGTTTTTAAACGGGTGTTAGGAAAAGTATTTACTGCATGAGTAGTCAGTGTGTTATCAGCAACAGGCAGTGGTCAGAGCGCTGCCAGTTCGGAAAATGAGGAAGAAATTCAAGTTGGGGAAGAAACCACCACGAACGGCAGCAACAGGATAACTTATGCATCACACAACCTCCACAGTTATAGAAAGGTTAGACCAATTCAGAGCTTTTAGCACATTGTCAGAAAAGGGCTCAGTTTGTCACCACTTTGTTCTCTGAAGAACGTGTTGCTACGTGTCACTGGTTGCACGCTGGGTTTGCAGCGCGTCTCGCCACTGATCAGTTGTAGTAGAAATTTCACACGATCTATTCCCCAAATAATAAAAGTTAGAAAAAGACTTCAGAAAAAAAAAAATCAGCCCACTGACCGATTGTTCTGTGTAGTTTTTTTTTTTTTATCCATTTATTTTTCAAAGTGTCCGTAGATTACATTTGTTGTCAGTTGGTGCTATTGAAATAAAGCTGATATGATGAGATGTCAAATGTGATTTAATTTGGTGGAAATAAACAGCTTCATATAATGCCACAAAGAGACTGGCATTAAAGCATTTTATTACAGCTGTCAGTGACTGAATAATGTTTTTTTTTTACTCATTAGCAGATTGAAGATTTAGACAATTTTAAAGTGTCTTCAGTTATTTTTTTAAAGAGACACTTTGTGTTTGTTTTAACTGACAACCTTTTAGTGTTTGTTGCACTAAACAGGAATCCTCAAGTGTGACAAATTTGCTGTTTTGATAAACAATACTATTGATAGTTGTTTTTATAAATACAGAATTATTTATGGCAATAAATCTGCGTTTATTGCCATAAATATAAATTACTGGTAACAGTTTTTACAGATTGCAGGTCTGCTACGGGTCCTGAATCTAGTCCCTTTTTGTTATGTCTGTTATTTGTGAACTATTTTTTTTGTGTTTTGAGTTCTAATTAATAAAATTCAAAGCAGTCTGAAAAAAAAAAAAAGAAAATACAAAGTCTAAATATAAAAATTTCTGAGATTTGCAAAGAACATTTTACGTCAAATGCACCTCTAGCATGTCAGAAAATTTAATATTGCTCCTCTTAGTCAAACCTAGTATTATAAACCCAACACCTGATTAGTGATTCATGTTTGGCTGAGTTACTGATAGCACTTTGATGAGGGAACCTCTGGATGAATGTTTGTTTGTTTGTGATTTACTCAGACATTAATACAGACCGTTCCTCTGAGCAGGGCTGTAATTGCTCAGATAAATGTTCAGGTATGATTAGAACTTGCTTCACTTATAATTACCACATAAAATGGCACAGTGTGCAAATAACCAAGGCAATTACAGGCAAGAAGAAAAAAGAAAGTCAAAGTTTTTCTCTCGGTAATGTCCATTATACTCCCACTGTCTACACGTTTACTCTGGAAGCTGTTCTGTCATTGTGTGTTTGGCATTAAAGCTAAATTTAACAAATGTTGGTTAATTAGCAATTTAATATACAATGGAAAAGATAGCACTGGTTTTAGGTCTCTCAAAATTTATACAACAAAAAAAGGCACAACAATAAAGAAAGCTTTACTGATTGCACATGCTTCCTGATTTAACTTTTTATCTTAATCTTTTCTGACAGAATATTGAATATATTATAAACAAGCAAGCTGAGAAGGATTCCCTGATTCAAGAAGCTGGAAGGGAACCTCTTCAAAACAAATAGAAATAATTAAATTAAATCAATGAAGAGATTTTGATACATCTTATAAAAAACAAACCATTGTAGATGTTTTTCCAGTAAAGAAAAAGTTGCTGAAAAAAATATGAGCTGGACACTGCGAGTTCAGATCAAACTCCTGCCATCTGTCTAATTAAGAAAATGTTTTGGTTAAATATTTGTAACACACATGATTGAGCAAGATGTCGTGTCTTACTGAAGTTCCTCTGCTTTGGAGTAGTCTCATCTCAATTTGTTCTCATTTTTCCCCCTTCATTATGTAGAACAAAGTCAAAGTTCAATGAGGCTCCGGCTTATCCAGACTAAAACTTGTTCATTTGAAGTCAGTCTGATGATTTAGGTTTCCCCCTAAACAGGTCGAAGTACTAATCTGTGACCAGTCAATACATGCCAGATGAAGTTAATCTGTCATAATGTAAACAGAAGAGGGCAAAAGAAGCAACTTTAACCTAAAACATCCTGATGATATAGTTATAGAACAGGTGGATATAAATGGATTGACTTGAAGGTAATGAAATGGTGGGTTTGAGATGTTCATAGATGCTTAGCGCTGAAAACATTTGCACTTACAACTTATATTTTCTTTAATTTCATTGTTTCATTTTGTTTATCTTGAGAGGTTCTTAGATTCACGTTTCAGCTCTTTAAATCACTTTAAGCACTTTTTTCAATAAGTTACCCGTCTTTCCAATTCTGCTTCATATAAAGAACTTTATGTTGACCAGATTGTAAATAAATCATTTACAAGTCAATATTGTCTTCATGGAGAGTGATTTACAAATAAAGTTAAACTGCAAACGTGCAACGTTAAATGTGATGCCTGATAAAAATTTAGGTTCTCCTAACCTTTGTGTTGATGCACTTCATAAAAACAGTTGAGTGAAGCAGTGTCACCAGAGCAAAAAGGTATTCTGCAGCCCTGTTGCCTCCATGTCATGCTTCATTGATGCAGTAATTCATGCAAAAGGATCAGAAACCCAATAAATGTGAAGAACATGAACATACAATTCAGTGGATCAAAACGTCTGTGTTTAAATCCCTTATTATTTGTTCTGATGCAAGGCTTTTATTTAGAAAGAAACTGATTATAGAGTATTTATCGACTGTATGCCAGAATGATCAAACGAAACAAGCTCTTTTAATATATCCCCTGTGTGTATTGAATTATAGTAAATGAGTTTCATTTCCTTTCATTTGAATTCTTGAAATAAATCAACTGTGATTAAATTCTAATTTATTAAGAGGCACCTGTAATCTCACCAGATTTTCACCAAATCAAGAACTGGTGCTTTTTGACAGCAGAATTAATAAATGGAAGAAGCTATTTCTAGAGCTTTAATGAAACTAACATGCAGAGAAACAGAGAGAGAGGGGAGCAACACACACATGCAAACAGAGGCTCTAATTAAACTTTATCAGTGAGGCGAAAAAAGAACAGCTGCCTTTTTCTCCTCCTTCAACATAAACACAAGTATCTCCCTCACATGCTTAAAGAAACAGAGGAAACATTTCATCTTGCTCCTCCCAAAACAAACAAAATCTCACCGTGCTCTGTGCAACACAAGCCTACGTTAGCTAGATTGTTCATCAGTTTCTCCCAACACCCCCAGAGAAAAGATGGCTGAGGCGTCCACATTACAGATGGTACCTAAAAAATGTTTGTGACCTCAAGTCTCCTCTTTGAGTCTACAAACTAACCTCTCATAATCTCTATAAGCGTTCTGTTTGACTTCCAGGGTCTGCTTGTGATTTATATCTGAATTTGGGGGGGAAAGCTGGCTCCCTGATGATGAGAGCCCTCAGAATGCAGGAGAAATGTCCCAGCATGCATCCACACTCATGACGCCCCAAAGTTCACACGCCCACAGGTTCTGTCAGCAGAGCCTGAGCGATGAGCAATTATGCATTTGTGTAACAATAATAAAAAAGGCAAAATTCTTTAAAAAAATCCCAAACAAAACAAATGTGATCCAAACTGAGCTCCATCGTCTTCAGCTCTGCTATGGCAACCAGTAACATTAAAGATGCACAGCACTAATTAATAACTAAATGTGTAAAGTCCTTGTTTGTAAATCTTGTCACTTTTCCTTCTTGTTATTTCTGCCATCTGTTTTCTCAGGCGACTTCAAGGTGGACTGAGCAACAATAACCACTGAGAACTGATTTTTTTTTTTTTTGCTTTGCTTTTAAAAAATTATAAAGGCCAACTCTAAGCAGCCCAGCGGTAAGATTTAAATGCCATCCGCTTACACAAGCCCTCCAGAGGCCATCCACTGTTACTGGGGCTCAATGTCAACTCTGAAAGTAAAAGTGGACATCATGAGATGAGGAATCTTAAGGCGGCTTATTAGTAGATTTACACCAGAACAGGTGGTGAGTCAGCTATGACTTAGTCGGGCCTCCAGTAAGCAAGCGACTGCAACAGAGCAAAAGTGTTTTATAGCTGATGATGTCTTTGCTGAAGAAATGAAAATGCTTGGGGAACAAGACTTTATTTTGCAGGATGCATTGACAAGTATTAGGGATCAGGTATTGACCACTTTGCACCTTAGTCACTTAATACCACTGCAGTTTTGGTCGTTTTGTAACAGACTTTGGAACCTGAAGGCTTCATTTTGCACCTATCAAATGTTGATTTGAAAATGTTAGAAGGGGGTTGTGTTCATAACTTTGAACACCATAGCTTTAAAATTATTTTTCTATATTCTGCTGAGAAATTGTGGATTTTAAGACCTCTCTAAATAATTCATATCTGTGTCATTTAAGGCTAAATAAAGTGTATTAATCTCTTATTGCATTAGAGTCAACAGGCAAAATGGGAATCAGAACTAATAATCTTTTACTTGTTTCAAAATGATCATAACGTTGCTAAGAGCAACAATGGGTGCTAACGTGACCTGCTTCATTGGACCACTGCTGAGTTGCTGTCTCCGTTTCTCACTTATTCAGTGATATGATTGAGTCACAATATTTTCATTCATGTGGGTAAAACACACTATGTGTGAATATTATTGATGACACAGTGAGATAACTACTGTGGTTTTGAAATAGCTAATTAACCATGTTCTATTAGCATCACATTGATCTCTGTCTGTGTTTTCCTTCCAGTTTGGTTCATTGAGTTAGTATTTCTGCAGGTCGATATATCCTGAATTACATGTTCGATTTACAGATAAACTGATGGGGGAACTATAAATGATCAAAAAGAGAAGGAAACTTTAAGTGAATCCTCACAGGGTTGTGATACCGTTTGCTCGGCTGAACTTGACCTGTCAGGTCATTTTCCATAACAGTGGAGACAGACTTCAACGTGGTTGGGGTCGCCATAGCAAGGTTGCAAGAAAGGCAACATAACATGCATTGTATGCAACAAACCACTGTCTACCTTGATCAATATTTCAATGTTGCTGTTTTCTTTAAATGTAATGATTGTTACTGGTTTTCTCAATTATTGGCTGTATGGTACTTTTTTGTGACTTTGTATTTTTTATTATTATTATTATTATGTAAAACACTCTGAACTGCCTTGATGATGAAATGTGCTATACAAATGAACTTGACTTGACTTAAAGATGGAAAAGAAGCTGAGTACAGAGAGTTGATGGAACGCTTTGTCTCTTGGTGAGGGGATCAATCATGTCAAAGTGAAAGAAAGTGAACAAAACAAAAAAGAGGACTGAAGATTTTAAAAGACACAGGGTTAGGTCAAACACTATTTTCATCATGAAAAAAGAAGTGGAGGTGGTTGAGGTATATAAATACCTCTGTGTTTGCTTGGACTTTAATTCTTGAGGAAACTTTGGTCCTTTTGTCTTTGAAGCAAGTTTATGCAGATCTTCCACAATATTTTTGTGAAGATTGCAATCCCTTCTATCATCATCATCTGTTGGGTTACCCGCTTCAGAGGCAGGGAATTTAAAATACTGAAAAACCTGATGAAGAAGGCTGGTTCTGTTATAGGGATGACTGTGGAACCTCTGGAGATGATGAAAAAGTCTTCATAAAATCAAGAAAATTATGGAAAACCATGAGAATCCTCTTCAAAAAACTGTTATACAACAGCAGAGTGGTTTTTCAGAAATCTTCTACAGCAGATCCTTCCTGCCCACAACCATTACCATCTACAACAACTCTGAAAAGAACCTTGAATAATATGAGTTACAACAACATTTAATTTTCCTTTGAAATTGATCAAGTATTTTTGAACTGAATTTAATTGTTGCTTCTTGTTTGTCTTTTGGGAGGTGAAGGCATTGGTCGGCCATGTTGTATTTGCTGGTCATGTAACAGTGATGCAATGCAGGATTGAGGATGTTTAACTAAGCAGAGAAAAAATGTCAGAGGTGTGGCCATTTTCCTAACAGAGTCAAAAAGGTGAAATCTGATAAATCATTGGTAAATAACAGGTATCGGCCATAACAGCAATATTAATATTAAATATGAATTTCAATGCAGATTCTGATATTGGTGCATCCCTAACATTTATCAATCAATGATGTGAGATTTGCAACTTACATGTCGAGACATCCCAAATCTTTCTTGCACAAATGTTTCAGAATAAAGTGAAATATGAATAACAGCAGAACAGACGGTAAGTGATACCTGACCTCTAACATAAGCAGAATGAACACTTCCAGCATACGGCATCTTATTGAATATACCCTGGAGTCTTGTTTCCGTTCCCATTTGTTAACCACAGCAGTTTGAGGTGAATCCTTCAAACTTTTTTTCTGCACAATGCACAAAAATGGCAGCCCAGCTGGAATTCAATACATGCTCTGGCTCTTGTAACTCAGCAGGACTTTGGAGATTTGCTGCATCTTAGCAAATAAAACTCTCCCCATCAGCAGGGTTTGGCTGACTGAACGAAGAGCTAATACCAGAATGAACTGCCTCACCTGCATTGCTCTCTCCCAATCTCACAGACATCCCCTGACAAAGACTGCTTTACATAATCACAAGCCATTTAGTGTGCATCATTAATTCAGTCCAGAAAGAAGACATTTATTCATTCCTTGGAAGAGGATTCACAGTCAAGCTTGGTGATTTTACCCAGTCGTATCAGTCAGATGCAGAGTTCCATTTAAAAACGGCTGGCAGGCCAATAAAGCTGCCGCAATTCCTCCGTGCCGTGAAAAGACTTTCACTTTGATGATTTTGGTGGCCTTGCTGAGTAAGGTCACTCCCAAACTAACCTGAAATCAAACTCAGAGATGCAGACGGGTCAAACTCAAGGCTGCCATTCAAGGAGAAGGCGAGGATTTTATGCAAATGAGTCTGATTTGAATTTCACAGCGATTGTGCAGAGGGGGATAATCAGGGAAAGTTTTTGGCGGGTGGATAATACAGCTTTACTGTATTCTTTTGGGGCCCGGTTTTAAAACCACAAACCTCTTCAGCTGTCTAAATAGAGAAATGAGAAATTCCTTCTCCTTTTAGCAAAGAGAGGCGGGGAAAATCCTAAAGATGAAAAGAGAAATGGACGGCTATGTTAAAGGGCTTGCAAGCCTCAACTCCAAGAGGCGCGCTTGAGAGATTCACAGTGACACGAGCACAGATCACTTCATCCCAGTGTACTTCCTCTTGGGCATTGTGAATACACCAGCAATCTCCCCTTCCTTTTCCTTTTCGTTCCCGTTTCTTCCGAACAAAACCCCAGACATTATGCCCTCCCCTCTGTACAGGAACGTTTGGGGCTTCCCGCCGCATCACGACGCGCATTTCCTTTGGTTTACATAAGATACAAGTTTACAAGAACACATCCCGTCCTGTACTTCGTAGCACACTGTGAAAGCACAAGAACACGCAAAGCCACTGGCCCCTGAGCTGCAAATGATTTTTCTCATTCAATATCATTAGGCTCAATGATGACAGTGAGACAACACGAGGAGGTTGCCGCCAGCAAATTACATGCAGAAGACTGTGATGTGGCTGCAGACGGAGATGGGTCATACGGTTCAACAAATCAACCCTCACAATATTTCCACTGTGCTTAATACTTGGAAAGGCACAACTTGACACCAAATAGTAAAAAGGTTTTCAATTCTACACAAAAGCCCCATCGAGATATTTCTGGTAAAAGAACCGATTCAGTTTGTTGGTTTCTAATTCAAAGAATTGTTGTACAGTTTGACACAAGTATCAGTACAGCATATGACCCTGTGGGACCTTTTGGCAGTGCATACAAATTGCATGTCGACTAGAATCTGACAATTTTCAGCTTGATTTGCTCATACCGTTGACCTGCTAGTCGGACTAGTTTATATTTTTTCAGTCAGTGAAATCAGTGCTTCCAGGTTACTGTAATAACACTGGAGTGTTGATGCTGTTACTGAGTGAAGAAAACTCAAAGTTAGGTATTCTCAGTATCGATGATTAAATCGAAACTAGATAAAGCACAAAGACAAAGAAGATATAAAATATTTCTATAATATGTTAAGACATGTATGCAGTTTATTCAGGCAACGAAAGAAAGACTTTTAGCACATAAAAGAAAGATTCTGGTTCATTAATCAATAAAAAACATGCTGATGAAAAGGGTTGGTTCATATATTGCAAGTCATACAATTTTAATTCAAGAAATGCTTAGTTTGCAATATATATTAAATATACACCTGAATGCTTGAAGACTCAAGCACTCAGGTTTTCTCTGTCAGTGATATATTTTGTGTAGCTTGTTTATCAACAGATGATGTTTTTATTGGGGTTTTAACAAAACCAGGTGAAATCTTTCTCAAACAGATGCTGCAGAGTGCTGCTTCTTCAGTAAAACCATGCTGTTGAGATGAAAATAACACATTTTCTTTTTTTCCCCCCCAGAAGCTGGATAAACTGCTGACTATCTGGGTTCTGTGTTTGCAATGAACCCAAAGCAGAAACATATCAACACTGTTCGGTTGGGCATTTGTCACGGGTCATATTGTCATCGCGACACTCACCAATGTTTTCATATATTGCATGTTTTGCTAAACATGGGCAGCCCTGCTAAAGACAGTTTACAATCTCAATTTTACAATCTTCTAAATTCATGTTGTATAGTGACATCTCTCATACAGCGTTGCCAGATTATGCCTGCTCCTATACCCTTAGTTACTAATGTGGCTAATAAATTTTCTAAGAGTTGTTAGAGTAAAATTGGAATTGGATAAAATCAACCTAACCACATTACAATTTTACAATATCTGCAGATTAGAAATGAGCCACATAATTAATCTTTGCATCTAGTAATTTTTTAATCAAAAGCCTAACAATAAATTATTAGCAATGAGAATTTTACTTTGATTGCACTTTATTAAAGCCTTCTGGTAATGTATTTCATTAGAATGAATAGAAGGAAACACAAAGAACAAGAGATGATTACAAACAAGAAAGAAATTAGAAGCAAAAAGTGCTGCAATGCTGACATACAGTATTACTGGCCAGCTTATTACAAACCACAGTGTACTTTAACACAGAGCCCTTGATCATTAGCTCTCTGCCACTGCTCAGTCTGACACTCACTACTCAGTGCTTTAAGTGTGCATTTGAAGAGATCTTCATTCTTATTCATCTTTTCCCCTTGCAGCATTCGCGTAATAGCCGAGCTCATTTAAATAATTCACCATGCAAATGTGAGGCATTTGCAAATTTGATATAAAATGCATGTGCGCAATAAATATTTGCCAAAATAGCTAAATTATTTAACTGTTAAATTGAATTGTCATTCTTCCTTTCCCTGATGCTTCCTGTTGACAAAAAGGGCTTAGTAACTGTCAGAACTAAAATAAAAACCTCATCAAAATGGAGGCTACAGAACTGCAAAAAATACTAGAATTGCCCCAATCTGGCTTTTTCTTATTGGCCAATAATGATTTTCTTCTCAGTCTTTCACTTGAACGGATTTGGTAATTCTGACTTAGGGCTTTTTTTTATTACTTCAAAGCATGTAATGTAAAAAAGAATAATTTGTGTTAAAGATTACTTGCTATTGGGGCAGAAACAAAAAATAAAGGAATCAAAAGCTTAAGCATCAACGCATATGTCCCAAGACACAATCAAATTCTTATTAAACTTGAAAGAAGTGGAGAAGTAAGCAGTACTTGGTGACATTTTTCAATAAATATAGATATTTATTTTTTCATCTTTTCTTGTGGGTTGATGCAGAAAAAGTTCTTAAGGGAGTTTTTAGTTTTGATGCTTTAATGTATTGGAAGAATAAATCTTATCTGTGCTCTAAATGATTATTTTAATCAGTTGGAGCACATCGCAAAAATACACATTGACTCCCTGAAGGGTGAGATGCATAAATATATAGCATTTATTGCATATATAAAAGCAAATCATTGGGGAATATCCCAGGAATGGTGTTTAATAAAACGGACGTAACATTTAGAATGGAGTCAATTCTAAATGTGAAAAATGTCGTCCTAAAAATCTGAGCATTTTCAATCATAAATATCGATTTATAGATATGAATACACCACAAAGTAGGTTTGTTTTTTGAGCACTTAAAAGTTGGTTATATACAACTAAGATCAAATTTAATGTCTATGGCTGAATTTAGAAAGTGCATCATTTTAAGGGACAAAAGAAAAAAATTAAGGTAAAATCTTTCTGGGAATGTTACTGTCATTTTCAGATAGACGTTATAATTTTGACAGTACAGCTTATCAAGATTAACAAGTGCGGCAAACTGAAAAATATAAGAGATCCAAAATATCAAAGAAATTTGGCTGTGGAATGTCTTCAGACATGCCTACCTATACTTCATGCCAGTCTTCACACTTTGCTCGCTGGAGGAGGGCACACTCTGAACTGAGAGTTGCCCAAGACTGCGAGCCACCATCGCCACCGCTCTGAACTTGCTGCGGGTTCCTGTGCTGGGGCTGTTGGCATTCTGACGGTTCAGCCGGTCCTCTGTGTTGCGGCTCACTCCCCCACGGTGATCTGTGCACACTAATGACACCTGCATCCTGGCTTCTGGCTGAATTAAGGTCTTCTCTGATTAAATTCTCCTCTGAATAAAAACAGAAAAAACTCCCCCAAGGCAGAGTGTGAGGACCCTCCCAAAAACGTGTACTAATTGAGTCTGAAAGATGCTCCAAATCGAGGCGAACGCTGCGAGACCGTCAGTAATCCCTCCACGGTTTTTGCTCACACAGAGTGACGGATCACTGATCAGGTGGAAATCCTGTCCCAGAAAGTCCAAACCCCTGGACTACATTGTTGCTTTTTCCTCTGAGCAGGGGTCAAGCAAAGCTGCAATCACTGATTTAGAGACATGAAGTCCAACTAAATGGGAAAAACAAAAATTGTGTTCTTTTTGATTCATTCAATCGTCCTTCTGTTTAATGTGAAGATGAAGGAAAACTGTCGAAGTCCTGCAGTTTTCTCTAAAAGAAAAACAAACAAAAAAAAAACCCTCTTGTAGCCAAGCCTTAAGAGTGGCAACGACTAGATCCACACAAAGAGATGATGGAGAGAATAAAACACGCCACACAGTTCCAGCAGCAGGTTTTCATCTCCAAGTCCATCTTTACAGACGCGCTGACTGATGAAAATTCTTCTGACTACAGTTGTCAGTAAAAAAAAAAGAAAAGAAAGGGGAAGGATTCATTTCCCAGCTTTAACTGTTGCCTGGATTAAACTTACATCTGTGTGCCTTGTGCTCGGCATAAAACGGCACGGAGCGCGCAGGCAAGGGCTGGGAGGAGAGATGGGGGAAGCGGGGGAGGGAATACGGTGGGAGGGCTACGAGGATGAATATTCAGAGAGCCACAGCAGCGTGAGAGCACGGTACTGAAGTCCTGCGTGTTTACAGCTCCTCTCACAGAAGAGGTAGTGCATTTCTGCACCCATCTTTGTCCATCTGTTGCCCTGCAGTGAGATCTCATTCAGTTTATTGTGTCTGGAGAAAAAGACGGAGACTGAGTGCTTCAGTGGTCGGGACTTTGCAGTCGCTCTTGGCCCCAGAGAAGGGGACTCTCACATGGGTTTGTCCAATGGCCCGTGAAACAAATATTATGCAACTTTTGTTTGTGACAAAATGAAGGCAGAGGGATGTATCTGAGATTATGCTCTTCTCTTTACTGGGTCTAAAACAAATTTCATGCATTCATGTATTTCGTTTGATCGTAAATTAAATAAGTAGGGTGAAAAAAAATTAAGATCCAGAGGCTAACTTGTAGAATCAATTGTCATTGAAAATTCATTTTACGATAAGTAAGTCATCTCATATGAATAGGACAACAGATGAGTCTCACTAACAGTAATATAATACTGGAGCTTATCTAAACAGGCCAGCTAGCCTGCCAAGGAGATAATTAAAAGCGATGCCATCAGGAGCAGACATGTACAGTTTAGTGAGCTCCATCAAAGGAATAGAGCAACCTGCCAAAGAGATAATTAAAAGCGATGCCATCAGGAGCAGACATGTACAGTTTAGTGAGCTCCATCAAAGGAATAGAGCAACGGGGAGGTTGCCACCTATTGTTGAAGCTACAACCTTTTGGTTTCCTGGACTTAAATAGAACCCTGAGGGGGGAAAGGAGGTTTAATTGAAGTGAAATAGGATTTCTGTCAGACGTAGTGTAGAAAAGCAGTCTGGCGGCTCGGAATAGCTCAAAAGATCCTTTTGCAAAGCTTACCATAGTTTCACTATGATTCATTATGGTGGGAATATGTAGATTTCTACAAAAGGTGAAATGTGTAACAAACATATAACATTAGTAATTATGTTGTTAAATAATTTGTCATCTAAGTAATAATTTAATAACAAAAGACACTTTTTATTACGTGAAAAACATAAACTGAGTCAAGCATTACAAACTGCTGCTCTATTGGAGGACGGTTACGCTAAACTGAAACTTAGAACAAACTTTAGCATCTATATGCAGAAAAGGAGTTGCAGCATTTCTCCTTACAGGCGATTTACAAGCACATATCTGTGTTTGTCGGGTGCGTTATTGATAAGAGTATGCCTCTGCCTCCATGTAAACATTAAACTGACGACACATGCTCTAGCCATCGATTAAGCTGAGAAGTTTCTGCATTCCCTGGTTCTGTTATTGCGTGGGAGCCCGCTGCAGACAGGGAATGAGGGTGTGAGTTTGCAGGCGGCTACAGCTGAGATAAGATGTGTCGTTTAATTAATATGAGTGACAATTTTGTCGACTGATGTGCTTAAACAGAAATAGAACGTGTATTGGTTTGAACTCAGTTAAAGCGACGAAAGGAGAGGAATAAAAATATGTAAATAGTCTATAAACAAACAGGTTGTAAACTCTACATGATGATCAAGTCAAGTTCAAGCTCCTTTACAAATCAATTTACTAATAGATGCATGAAGTCATGACATATATAGATTTTCAGCCTATATTATGGAAATAAATTATGAATGAGCAAAAACCAGTTCAACATTTCTATGAACATAAATTAGTACCGGTTTAACCTGTTTGAATTGAACTTAGAAACAATTTTGTTAAGGGTTAACTTGCACAACAATGACTTTGATACAGTTTTAGTAATTATCTCGTGATTTTAGAACAGAGCGTGTCACCTTTGGGCCTTGTGCACAAATAAGAGCATGTTTGGAAATTAGCAGCAGAAAAAAGTAAAACACAGAAAGGATCGATAATCATCTTTGCAGGGTCACGTCTCTTACTTTTAGGCATGAGGAACCAATTTGGAGGCACTCGCTGAAACATCCGTGTCATTTCATTCAGGTCTGCTCAATACATTTACCACTGATGCCGTGGAAAACTGATCCTTCAATTTACACTTCTCTGCTCCGGAGCCCCCAAAGAGTCGTGACTTGGGATAAAAGCAGAGAAGTTGGCAGGGCCAGAGAGAAGAGCAAAGGCTGAAGAGACAGAGTGTAAACCCTTCTCCACCATTCTCGTAACAAGCCTGACAAAAAGCACACTCTAAGATGTGGAAATATGTCAATGTCTAAACATCTAATAAAGGTAAGTACGTTTGAAAAATATGAGAGCCGTTTTAATGATACACATTAGGGTTGAATCATTTCCTTCCTCCATCTCATTTATAGTTGCAGAGACAATATGATTTTATTCGTCTCCGCTAGAAATTCAGCAGATTTATTGATGGGCACTCAAATCGATTCAAGCAAACATTATGAAACAGTCAAGTAATCCATCAGCTAAATGAAGAAACTTTTATAACACATGGCTCTCTTTGGTATTTTGTACAGTTGATTTGTTCCCGCAGCTGCACTGCAAATCAAAATTTACCGGTCCAGAAAAAATGATTAATGAACTGCAGGACACCACATGCAACTAGGGTTCATAATTAATAAATACAAAAGAAGCTATTAACAGATTATGAAGCACATGCGAACAGAGTGCAGGAAAATATGCTCATCCCAATGAACAAACTATGGACAGAAAGAAAATAAAGAGAAAAGATCATCACTGAATGATGCCATGATTCCTTCTCTTGAGGAAAAACACAATTTCAGGTTTACAAGTTTCCTGTGGAAAAATCTGGTAAAAAAAATAATCTGAAAATTCCTTAAACTCTTTTTCTTTAACAGAAATATAATATTTTGTCCCGGATGAATTGCAGATCTGTTCAATCTTTCATCTACAACTATTTTCTTTCTTTAGGTCCATTCAACATATCCATATAGAACCACTGGCCTAGACAAAACAAACTCATATTCCAGAATTGTGATGTTCCAGGATCTAAAAAAATCTGATGTTTACATGCTTATATACTTTGTATTTATGGCTGCTATGTCAAAGTCTTTCTTATAAGAATATTGTTCTTTTCAACATCAAAAAACTGATCATATATTTTCCTTTTAGTTAAGAAAACCTCAAACTCTTCAGAATGTCTTAAATTTGAATCAACTTTGTTATTTTGAAAGAATACTTCCTTTTCCTAAAACTTTTTCTTTCAATAGAATCAATATTAACAGAAATAGAAATTAGTTTTATAATTTGTAGAATAATTCAAGTTGTTTGTCCTTGTTTATTTCATCTCTGATACCATTATTCTGAAACAGCTTTTCATTTTTCTCAAAGCCTTTCACTTTCAAAAACATACTAGAGAGTCAAGGCCACGTTTCCTTACAACCAAGCCAGAATCGAAGTCAATTTTTACAAATGCTTACTTTTATTATCCGCTCCGTTTTTCAGGCAACGCTGCAGCAGGGATTTATTTTCTCAGCAGTTTTATTGAACAAATGCTGGCCTAAGCTTCAAGCCGCTTTGTGCTCGTTCTTTAAAATATGTCAGTGAACGTCCAGAATTAATTTCCTTCCCCTCTTTGTCATGGGATAAATCAATCGTAACGGATGCTGAACCAGAAATAAGAATCAAATGCTGCTATCAAATCTTTAATTTGTGACATTGTGCTTAGAAGGTGACACGTGCGGCACTACAGTCAATAAAGCACTGTTTTATTTTTCATAAACACCCCATCCTGTTAGGTCCAATAAATAACCTCATTAGCTGGTTAGTAAATCATCTCCCACCTATGAGCCAGAATCTTTGTCTCTTCTCTAATCAAATGTCTGACATCTAGTTATCTAAAAATCTACTGATCCTCTAAAATCCCTCAGACCTTTCTTTCAGTGTGAGTGTTGAGGGCTGATAGGATTCCTTCATCTGATTCTATCTATTGAGATGAGAGAAAAAGAAAATTTGCAGCAAAACTTTTTCCCTGTTCAGATCTGAAGTTGAGTAAAATCAATCGTAATCAAAAGTACTCTTTTTGGGAGTTTACAGACCAACATAAAGATGAAAAACACGAACAGAAAATAAATAAATAGCACTGCAGTGGAGAAACATCAGTTTTGATAAACTTTCCTTATTACCCCCTGCTGAAGACAAAAAGGTACAAAGTTTCTGAACATCTAGTCACTACTAAAATCTAAAGTATTGCTTTTGCTCTGTTTCTCCTTGTAGGACCGGTCAGGAAAAGGCTCAAGCCATCAATGATACCAAGCCATAATGAGGCCCCAAGAGTTGTTCTGGTTGTACAGGACTTTCAGCTCAATACAAGTGACCTCTGCCACACCGCCTACATACTGCAGCTTGGAAACACATCGGAAGAGAGGAGAAGACTACTGCTTTAATCAAAGGCTCCTGAGAGACTCTACTGCGCACAGAACTACTTTTAGGTACCATCACGAAAACTCATCCTCCACCACAACTGCAGTATTAGCTCCTAATATAGGAGTTCAATATAGAGAGCCAAAGCACAATTCAAACAATGTCCTGACTTACTGAAAGGCAAGGACTTTTAAATTTGACATTCATTATCAGACTGAGTATGTGCCAAAAAGACAGAGTCTCTGTACCTCATTCTAGTTGGATCTGGCACATAAACTGGCCTCCAAGGGAGCTGCAGGGTGCTGTGAGGCTAACACTGCCCGAGTTAACGACTGCTACATTTCCTCCACAGGGAGGGGCACTAATGTGAGGTGAGGGAAGTTCTCACAATATTGTAGTTTCTGATGGCATTTTTCTCCACAGTCACCCTCAGATCGATCCAAAAATTTCATTCAGAGTTCGTTCTTCTTAGGTCATTTCAAAGTACACATTTTGTTAAAAAAAGAAATGTCCTATTTGGTGTAATTGTTTTATTTTTGATGTGGTCTTAGACTCACATCAAAACCTGACATATTTGACAAAAAACATAGCTCAATTAGGAAAAAAAGAAAACAGTATGAAGTTGCCACTACCACGTTTGACTGTGGGTATGGTGTTCTTTTAGAGATGCTATTGCTATTTTTGTGCCAAACATGAGTTTTGAAAATGTGGGAATTTAGGGAGATTTTAGCCAACCTTTGATAAAGAAAAACATTCTTTCTTGTGACACTTTTCTTTATTACAGAAAAAAGGGGGGAAAGCAGATTATTGCCATGTTTAGAAAGCAATGAGTTCTTGTCAGAAATTCCTGTCATGTCATTGTGCCATGGTACATACAGTAGCATAGATGTTTTTGCACCCTTCTCCTGACTGTTATGTTGGTAAAAGTATATCATTTGGATCCACTGCTAACAAGCAAAAACCAGGAAGCACCAGTTCATTACATAATATTAAGATTTACAAAAAAAGATTGCAAGTTCGAGTACATTAAGTCTGAATAGTGAAACTGGACTAAAGAGGGCTTCAGTAGAGCATTAAAATAATCAGGATACAGCAGAATAGTTTGAAGTTTAATTGAGTTTTACAGGATTCTTAGTACAAAAAAGGGGATTTCTTTATATCACAACAACCTGGCTTTTTAACAGACTTCTTATATTTATCTTGCTTTGACTATTAATTCACATAAACAACTTCCTTTAAGTGTAACTAGACCTCTTCCTTGGTACAAATGTAACTGTTAACCACTGTTAAATTTGCAGACCACAAAAAATAGCCACAGCTGCCTCACATATAACTGTCCCCCAGCTGTCCAATAGCTATTTAAATAAAATTTACAGAGAGTTTGGCTCACCAGCATTTGTGAGGATTTGAGTAACTCGCTTAAAAAATAGCATGCTTGAGATGCTGCAGTGGTGTTCAGTCAGAGGAGGGAGTGGGTGCAAGAGTGGGTGAAGGGGCTTAACTGAGTTAATGGAAAGAGATTTGAGGTCAGACAGACTGACAGTGTTGATCGACAGACGGGGTAATGTTTGTTTTTATGCATCTGAAGGCTTCATCTAAGCAGTCCTTAGTGCTGACAGCACCGTCACTCTTGAGAATCTAATTATTGCAGGACAAAAATATATGTTTTATTTGTCTGTTTATATTTTTTACTTATTTATTAAAATCCAGAAACTTTAAAATATTTCATTATTGATCATACATTTCAAAATTCAATAGTAATGTGTCAAAATGCCCCTGTTAGCCTGTCTAGTATTCAGTGGATTGTAATAAAACTTAGAAATAGGTAACAAACCCTTTCTGTGTTTGCTCGTGAATCATTTTGCGGTAGTTAATTAATAGTACATAGACAGTAGTTGCATTGTTTGGTTTTCTTATATTGAACATGTGAATGTGTTTAAGTCATAGACTTTAAATCTAAAAAAAAAAAATCTTAAATCTCTTCATTATTCAATTAATAGAGATTGCTTCCTGAAAATGAGTCATTCTTAAATTAGATTTTTTTCAGCAGTGATGAGACTGATTTATGAACTCTAATAAAATTCAGCTGAGGCTAATATTGCCGGAAGGTTAACCAATGCAACCTTAGTAATTGTAATCTGGAGGAGCTGGATTGAGATTTAAATAATCCCATAAATGTTGAAAATTCAGTGCGGTACTTTAATTACTCTGGGAATTCCTGCGGAAACAGTAGCGGGGAGAGTCTCAGGTCACATCTGTTGAGAGTGAGCGTTGCAACTCTTAACTCTCCAGTGAGCATGACAAATTCCCTGCAGACAGCAGGGCTCAGGAGGAGCGGGCTCTTCAGATGTCCCCACTTACGCATCCAACGGAGCAAGAGAGCTGAGGCAATCAAATACGAGTAGAATAGGGAACCCCTACCCTTATGTAATAAGATTCTGATGAGGGTTTCTGTGTTGAGATTAGTAAATTCCTTCATTTTAGATATGAAATTACAGGGATGTTTGGATAAGCAACACTTTCTACAGAGTGGTGAAGTACAGAAATAAATTCATACTTTTGGATCGTGATTTGAACAAAGTATGCTTAAATCACACAGGCCTGATTTCCACGGCCGCAGGGTGCACACTCACTAATCTGAAGAGGAAGAAAAAGGAAGAATGAGAGGAGGAGAAAGAATAATGTGTCCTGTTCAAAGCGAACTCTCCCGCCTGCCTGTGTGCATTTGTCAAAGCAAAAGGAAACGTTCGCACAGAGTTTCTCTGCAAGGCACAAGTGTTTTCCATCGCACGGAGCACCACAGCGGAAAGATGAGGCGACCCAATATGCCATGACCAGAAATGTGGGAATCACAAATAATATTTACACCGATAAATTCACACAAGATATTTTACAGTGACTTATTTAATCTACGCTCACCTGGGTTAAACTGATTCTATCACACAAAAGGTTCTGATTTATTCAGAGTTGCCGAATGATCTCTTCTGGCAGACCACAGAAACAAGGCAGCTGTAACATGGCCGCATAGATGTAACTATATCACAGTTTCTCAATGGTATGCAAGGAAAAAACCTTGACAAAAAGCACAATAAAAATAAACATTCCTTATTGGTTTATTAGACACAATCACTCGAATACAATTTGAAATAGTCCCGGGTTTTTATCACAACAGCACTTGTGTTAAAATGAAGACCCAGTTTAGCTGCAATTCTGGAAGACCAGTCGACTGTGAAACTGAAAATAATTTCCCTCTGCAATAAATGTGCAGCGCCCACAAAACCACAGAAAACTCTGAAAAGCCTCAGAGGGATTTCTTCAGATAATAAACACTTCAGTTAAGTATTTTGTAACTGCACAGCCTCAGAAACACAAGTGTAACATTTAAGTTACACTAGTAGAGGAGTTACAGCTTAGAGGACATTTAACACTAATGCAACATATTAAGTACAATGGAAAGCTCATTTAGTATGGAAAAAGAGTAAGTTTTGAACATAATAATGCTCAGAGTAAAACTTTAGCATCTACAAGGTTCTGGAAGCAAATAAGGCAGACACTGCAGCCTCTTTCAGACATGCTTTCCATTATTTAGAAGGCAACAGCACATGTTGGGCTGATGCAATCAGACTCGATCAGACCCAGAAACATTTAGTCATTCCTTTAAAACTTGTTGGAAAATAAAAATAAAAAGATCAGACGAGCTGCGCACAGGATTTAATATCGTTTCAGATCGTTAAAGCCAAATTACAAACACAAATGTAAAATTCTCAGCGAAACGTACAAGAGAAAAATGCCGAACAGCTGCAGGATATTCATCTTCCTGTTCCTGATCAATAAGTTTAGCATTTTCCACTGCTGAGGATCTCAAGAGCCTGATATGTAAGGCGTACCATCACAGCTGCAAAATCAGATTAGGTAAAGAGTAAAGGAATTTTGAAATGTCTGCTATGAATAGCAAACATGGGACAGAGATTCCCTCAGATATTTGTAGCCCTTTTTGTATAAAAGAGTAATGCAATATTTAAAAATGTCTAAACCTTTCTAATGCCATTAATATTAAGTTCTGAAAAAGGGCTTTATAACAAGAAGGCACAATTATGGAACTGGAAAATAGGAGATAACATATTTCCAGATGTTCCGTTACCTTTATTAACAATCTGTTTGTATCCGCAATGGAAAAGTGCAGCTGATAGAGTCCCTATGGAAGTATTGTCACATAGTGTTGTCACATTACAGCCAGAAACATCAATTTATTTAATTGAAGATTAAAGACACAAATTACAGCATAAACATATGCATAGTGCATACATAACTGTATGTACTACCTTAGTGATGGATGGTTTTCCAATGGTTTTACAAATCAAAATCTGATTTGTAAAACCAGATTTTGTTTGGTTAAACCCTATATTTGGGTTTAGCGTCTTCCTGTTAGAATAATTATCTAAGTTCATTTACTTGTGAGTTTATTTGAAAGGTTATGTTTTCATATTATTATTTGATGTTACTTGACTTCTTTTCTTCTATGAAATACTATTAACCATTTGTAGGATGTTTGCCTGAAGGCTAGAGACTTTGCACATTCCTGTGGTATCAGCTTCCATCTGTAACTGATTAGTTGTGGTCAGCCATGCCCTTTTAAGGGCATGCCCACAGAAGGTTCTAGGACACCCTGTAGAAAAAGGTCATTGGTCAAATTCTTTGTGTGACTATGTGAGAAGGCCCAACCTCCTTCCTTGTATTTTCTAATAAAGCCAAATGCAGAGAAAGATCTGGCAGAGTTGATCCCAGACAGTGTTTTACAGCGATTCGTCGCGTCTCGGATCTTCCCTCCTATTCTGCAGAAAAGACAATTGCCTTGGTCTGAATCTTTGCTAGATAGGAATTAAATAAACCTATCATTTGGGGGCTCGTTCAGGGATTCCCGATATACCCGCCGCTGACGGAAGGAGTAAGACGCGCTGAAAACCGCCGGCAGTCAGGTTCTTTAACCTGAAAGTCCCGGGGGGCAATTTCCTCGCTGGGCCAGTGTTTTAGGTCAACCTCCTTCTGCCAACGGTGGATTGACGGGACTCAAAACCGAGACAGAGCAGGATTCAACCAAGTAAGTAAATGGGATTGTACGGGCGGTTTTCAAGTCCCCCGTTTGACGTCAAGTGAAAAAAAAAAAAAAAAAAAAAAAGGGAAAGTATAAAAAACACACATAGGGAAAGGCAATAAATGTGATACCTTAAAATAACAGTGGGAAAGCAAGTGGTGGACTTGTTGGGGATGAGTAGCAAGAATTCTCCACTCAAATCATTTATTGAGTTGAGTTGAAGTGAGGATTACCACGACAAGAATTTAACCACCACCCCACTTCCCAATTCCCCGTTCTATAGCGTCCACCCTAGGTGTCATAAAGAACGGGACGAAAACACTGTAAAATATGGGTTTTTCACACGGGAAGGAGAAAAGTCTTAAAGGGGATGAGAAGTTAATGTGTCAGATGGAGCCAGGAAACTTAATGTACCTGACTAAATGGAAAAAGAAGTACGGTGCAGATGGCATGTTGAAAGTAAAGAAAAAACGTGGTGTTTTGGTTTTAAAATAAGGGTTAAGTAAAAAACTGGTACCAGAAAACGGGAAGTTATTGGTTGTTGTTAGATTCTAACATAAGTTTGAGATGTCTCTTTTTAAATGTGCACGGGTTTTTAAAACAGGTTCCTGAAGAAGAGTTTAAAATTAATTAAATTAAAACATGAAAAATGTTAATAAAACATTGGAAAATTCCTGAAGCTTCAGTAAAATTTGATAAAATAATGAGGACAGACTGAAAATTGGTGACTGAAATTTTGACTGACTACAAATCTGACCAGATGTTTTGTGTTTTGTGTTTTTGTAATGTGCTTTGTGTTTTGTATTGTGTTGCAATTCATGTTGGTGTGAAAGTGTGTGATTGGAGATAAAATACCACATGGTATTTTATGTCATATAAATACAGAGTTTTTTTAGTTTAATTCGTGGTGCAAAATTTCCAGTTTTTAGAACACCCTATGTGTTAAACTGGACTAAATTATTAAAATTAGGCAATAACAGCAGTAAGTGTGACCTGCAGTGTAAAGATTGGAAGGTTATAGAAAGATAGAATCTTGATAAAAATAAAACATCTGAACAAATTGAAAATAAATTATGGGTTCTAAGGTTAAATAAATAAATAAATAAAGAAAGAAAGAAAGAATAAGCCAAGAAAATTAGGTCACAGAGGATTGTAGAAATGATGTATTGGCAAATTAATAGATAAATACATAAATGATTAGGTAGAGAAATAAAAAAAAAATGTATATAGAATTGAGAACTAAAATATTAGATAAAAATGTTAATTATTCCTTCTAGGCTGAGAAGGTAGCAGAAAAATAGAATAAAATACAATGAGTAAAATAGGACCTTTTTAATGAGTTGAGGATAAAGAAAAAACAGAAAAGATCTTTAGAGAAACAGGCTCTAACTGTAAGAGGAATTGATCAGATAACAACAAACTGCAGCATGCAGCTGATTCTAGATATTTTCACAATCAGTCCTTTTAAAACTGACCAAAACTTTAAGATAGATAAATATCATTAAATCTACAGGACTTATTGATAATTAAGACAGAATAAATTAGAAGTAACTCTCTTGTTAAATAGAAATTGATTAAATATAGAAAAGTTTGCTAAAATTGACAAGATTTGTTGTTGAAGGATAACATTAAGTTGGAAATAACTTATTGGTTAATGAAAAAGATCATATGGAACTATTGTAGAGAATCAATATTAAACTGTAATAAGAGATGATTAAACAGTGCCTACAGAAAGAAGAGAGGGCTGCAAATAAAATAAGAAAATAAAGAAAAATAAATAAATAGAACAAAACAGGAAGCTGTAATGCAAATCATTTTCTCTCCCATCATTTAAAGTACCTCCTGACAAAATATCAGAATATAAGTTACAATTTTAGTAGTGGAACGACAAAAGGTACCCCAAAAAGGTTTTTAAGTTCAAATTTTAAAATTAGAAGAAACTAAAACATATCTGATGATTCAAGTGCCAAAGCCTAATAAAGCAGTAAGAATTAGGAGTTCCTCCTGAAATCCTTATCGGCTCTTTCCTGCCATAAAATCAGTCCCTCCAAGAGGTGAAGGAAGGTTTTTATGGTGGGGTTAAAGATTTGTTTTGTGATCTGACAATAGAGATTGCTCAGACTAGTGTAGTGACTGTAAAACATAAATTGTGACATCTAAAAAAAATACAAAGGTTTCAATTAAACTTTTTTCCTAAGGAACATAGAGATTGGCTGTTTAAATCTTGGGGTTTTGTTTGGCATTGTAGATTATAGGAAGTTGTAAAGAGTGATTATCATCACATAAGGCAGGATTTTGATGCAGTTTGGTTTCCTAGTTTTAGTGAAACATTTTCTCTTTAAAGTAGATAGTTTAAACAAGCAAATACATAGTGAGCAATTAAATAATGTGGAAAATGTTAAAAGTAAGTTTTTAGCATCAAAACACTGAGTCTGTGACAGCTGTCCTGACTGTCACACACAGACACTATTGGTAATGGCTTTCTGTTTTCCCTTCATATTACTTTATATATTGCGTAGTGAGTAGTTTAGATTTTTATCTTTAAATTTGTTTTCATTAGTCTGACTATTTAGTTGGCTATTTGTTGTGCACCCATTTAGTTAACTTTATGTGTCAGTTCTTTGTATATTTTGTTAAATATAACAAATTAATTTCTTTCTTTTGAGTTACCAGTTTCCTCTGGACCTGTGGCTGAAAATCATACAGATGAGCTCCAGCTGATTGGTGTCCATATATGGGTGTCAAACTTCCTTAGCGGGCCATTCCATTTGTTCACCAGGGGAGGGGGAAATTTGGTCTTTAGTTTAATTTCTTTCATTTGTAGTATTTAGTAATATTCTGACCAGTATTTGTTAGGTTTTTGTGTGTTTAATTACCCCCTAGTGTGTGTTAATGGTCTGATCAGCCACTATTTAAGTTCCCCTCATGTCTTGTTTGTTAGGTCAGTTTGTGCTTGAGTTTGTTCTGTTACCACCTGAGTTGTACTTTGTTATGTTGACCTCAGTGTGGGCCCAATTTATCATTTTTGGATTTTCTTTGTTAATAAATTAAGACTATATTTTGAATTTTCTTCAACGTCTCTCTGGCTGGTTTATGCAAAACCTTCACAGAGTCTTAATTGGTAAACATGCTTTATCACACATGAGTGTAAATTCTTGAGAAGTTTGTAAAATGAATTATTTGAAAATCATGAGAGTAAAATGAAATAATGAGCTTTAAAACTGTAATGTGAAGTGTTTTTGGGAAAATAGAGTCATCTTGAAGGTTTAAATCATGCTGAAATAAATTGTTCTGTTTGTTTTGAAAGTTTACCTTTTAGGAAAAAGGGCAGCATTGAATATGGGTAGAATTTCTCAGGTAAAATACTAAACCTGTTTCATCAACATCTTTATTTAAAGTAGTAGGAATTGTGATACATTAACAGGTAATGCATCATCAGAATATGTTATGGGTTTATCTTTTATATTACTTAATTAGATTACTGAAACTTATATTACTTAAACAAATTTTTGAAGAACATGTCTGATCTGTGTTACACATAAAAGTAAAAGGAAAGATATTGTCTGGTGAAATATATGCTTATTTTGAATGGATTTGAGTTGTTCTCCATTAAAAGATGTTCTGACAATGGGCTAAAGTATTTTGAAATCAATAGATAACAAATTTATAGTGATAATGAAGCATATTTTGGTTAATTAACTTGGGAAAATAATTATAGAAAATAAAAATATTATTGTGTTAGCCATTTTCAGAGCATTAATTTAATGGATCAAGAATGTTTTAAGAAATGTTTTGAAGAATCTGTTATTGATTAAGTTATCACTAATCAGGAAAAGTACTCAGGTGGGTCTGAGATGTGGGATTATAATGATTTTTCTAAACTTGATCCAGGTCTAACTCTTTTGAATTTTTGTTCAAGGAAAGCATGTAGAATGTTTTAAACAAACAACCAGTAAGATCTAGTTTGTCCTATAAAAGTAATTTAAACTGGACTGTTTAATTCACACTGATATTCATTGTTTTGATGATAAATGTAAACTGTAAAACTGCAGCACATTTTAAGCTTTTGTTATTGTTTTGTTTAATCCTATTTTTACAAGATTGGTTTAAGAAAAGATCTGCATTTGTTTAACATTCTGGCAAAACATTACTTTGGAAACATGTCTTTTGAAGCAAATGATTACAAGGTTTTGGTGTTTTCCATCCGTCTGAGGTATGGTATAAACTAATTGAAGCGTAGATTGAATGGATCACATCCACCGTTTAATGAGCAGAACTGGACAACTAGGAGATGTGCTTTGCATGATGAGTTGCTCATGGCTTTCTACACACGGACTGGCCTAGAGTTCTGAGCTCCAAGCCTGACTCTGGACTCTACAACAAAAGCTGTTGTCTCTGAAGAACAGTGTGACTGCTTGGAGAAGCGGTTTCACATTTATTCCGACGATAGCAGCCACAGAGCCACGAGCGGTGGAGAATTCACTTGGACACACAGTGAATTGAAGATATTTGTGTTGGAAACACAAATGAATGATGCCTTTGGAAAATCTGATCTCTGTTTTGTCATTACAGTTTTGCAGCTGTTTTTCTGGTGTCCTGTGGATATGATCTCATTCAAAGTCTGCGTTCTTTGATAAAAGATTAAAGTAATTCCCCTGATGGAAAATTTACTTTTTTTTAAGTTAAGCCATTGTTTGATTATGCTGACACTGATGAAGATGACACTAGAGAATGTTGTACTTTTATTTCCGATGCTAATGAAACTCATTTTGATGACAATGTCTGTTTGAAAAACCTGCAACAGGCCATGTTGCAGTTCCCTCATATGGAGAAGTTTTTTTGGCTCATATCTGGACTATGGTGGCATCTGCTGTTGAAATTAATTTCTGATGTCTGAGTTAGACTTCATAAGTAATAATATGAAAAACAGGAGGGAATGTTAGAATAATTATCTAAGTTCATTTACTTGTGAGTTTATTTGAAAGGTTATGTTTTCATATTATTATTTGATGTTACTTGACTTCTTTTCTTCTATGAAATACTATTAACCATTTGTAGGATGTTTGCCTGAAGGCTAGAGACTTTGCACATTCCTGTGGTATCAGCTTCCATCTGTAACTGATTAGTTGTGGTCAGTCATGCCCTTTTAAGGGCATGCCCACAGAAGGTTCTAGGACACCCTGTAGAAAAAGGTCATTGGTCAAATTCTTTGTGTGACTATGTGAGAAGGCCCAACCTTCTTCCTTCTATTTTCTAATAAAGCCAAATGCAGAGAAAGATCTGGCAGAGTTGATCCCAGACAGTGTTTTACAGCGATTCGTCGCGTCTCGGATCTTCCCTCCTATTCTGCAGAAAAGACAATTGCCTTGGTCTGAATCTTTGCTAGATAGGAATTAAATAAACCTATCACTTCCCTTTGATGCCATACTCCTAAATAAAATCCAGAGCAATGAACTGTCATAATAAGCCAGTCCATCTGTGGAGTGTTTCTCCACGCAGGTCCTCAAGGCACACTGTCCTACATGTTGTAGAGGTTTCCCTGCTTTAATGTGCGTGATTCAACTGATTGCAGTTCAACAAACGCCTGCTAATCAGTCATCAATTGAAATCAGCTGGACTGAAGCAAGGAAATACCTAAAACATGCAGGGCAGTGTGCCTTGAGGACCAGGGTTGGGAAACAATGAATTAAGCTGAGTATACACAGCAGCTCTTTTGTGAAGGCCTCAGAGGTTTGTTAGAGATCTTTAGTGAACAAACATTTGATGGTAAGATGAGTTCAGCCAAACACAGAGCAATCCTGGAAGAAAACCAAGATTCCAAAAAACCTGAAGCCACCATTAAGCATGCAACCAGAGCTACAATGAGATGATTTAGACCAAAGCATATCTATGTTCACAGAAACTCTCCTTCCACCAAAAAGAAGCACTGCAAAGTGTGTAATGTAGAAAAATGTGAAAAAGTTAAAAGGCATCCATATGTTTTCGCAAAGCAATGAGAGCCATTCCAATGAAAGGGTTGTTTTGTGAAGAACCAAAACCTGCATAAGTCACTTTAGGTGAGAACGATTCTTTCATTCAGGCTTTGAACAAAAATTCCTTTTATGAATTAGTTATAACTTTAGAGACTTTAGACATTTAAGAGGCTGCAGAAACTGAAGCAATCACTAATCACTTCTGTGCCACTTATCTGATCCGAGGCAGAAATATATGTACAAGTTAAAGTCAAACATCTTTTAAATTTTTTTTTTTTTTTAAACTCCAGTAATAATTTAAGTTAGAAATTTTGGTTACTAACTTAAGCTGCCAAATAAGACTGTTTATATGGAAATGCAATAAGCTGAATTGTGTAATCTCTGGCATTTCCACCTTTCATGCCCACGCTAGGGTTCTGACTAGAACATTTTGACAAGCTGTCAGACCAGGCCAATCAGAGTTAGCTCTTAGAGCAACTTTAGACGTCACCACTGAAACACCAAATCTATATCACTCCAGACCCCTTAGCATCATCATCAGATGACTGTGCTGGGCTCATCAGAGATCCAGGGTATGGAGGCAGATAACTTGTGGATGTACAGGTTGAGCTACTGAGGCCTTGCGCAAAACAAAAGTATTGTGATCTCCTTGGTTAGAGAATCCCTCAGGTTTGAACGAGTTAACATGCAGCCCGTTCGGCTGTATCCAGCTGCAGCTGGAGATACGTACTGGCTGCTAAATTTAGCTCACGAGTAGGGGATTGCCTGCACAGCAACGTCACAGTAGCCCAGAAAGAAATACATTCTACAGACCTACTAATAATAATAACGTGAAGCGTCCCAAAGCATAAAAAACATAAAAGTAATAACATTTGAATCATACTCCAAAGCAACAGCACATAGTTGAACAGCAGTAGCCTCTCCATACAATCCCATTTTATGATTGGTGGTATATTAAACAGCTTTACTCATTTCCTGTCCTGCTTTCAATAAAAAGCTATGCTCATGTGAAAGATCTGAAAAAAGAACAACAGTAATCTGACCAAATTTTGTGTAGTGTAGGAGTGCAAAGATGCTCTCAATGACTGCATTATATCATTAAAAGCAGTGGGGGGCACTTGGATGATTTACTCCTGGCTGTTTAGCTGCTTCAGTGGAGCATTTGCGCCACCCAGTGGAATAGATCAGTTAGTGCATCCTTACAGGCAAATCTTTCAGTGTAGGGTTGGTAAAAAAAAAAAAAAAAAAAAAAAAAAACACAAATATTTTGACTATAGGATACCTTGAATGAAAAACGATTCTGACAGCATAAGTAATATTATAAAGCCTTATGTTGACTATGCAGGTGGCAAGCTAAAACAAATTAATTGTTTATGTAAATAGGAATGCTGTGAAAAAGTATTTGCTTCCTTACAGATTTGTTTTCTATGTTGTGTATTCTGTCTTGAATGTTTCTGATCATAAAACAAAGTTTGACACCAGACAAGTAAAACTGTATAAAGTTAGAATGATGTTTTCATTTAATAAAGAAAAAGCAATCAAAAGAGCCACCCATACATATTTTTATTTTATTGATTGTTTTATTGATTGTTCTTTTATGATTGTTCTTCTTATTCTTTTGTTTTTATGTGTGTTATTGCAGACTTTGATGCTGCAATAACTCTATCGATCCATCCACCCATCAAAAATAAATCACCATCCTTCTTTAATCCTTATTTAATCCAGGCCTGATTGATGCCTGACTTACAGAATAAAGAAATTACCTAAATATAACCTGTCTGACATCATGAAGTAGACTATAATATCTCAAGAAGTGACACATAATGTGCCAATGTAAAACAACTCAAGAACAGATAAGAAACATTCACTGACATCAGTGTGGGTGATTATAACTAAAGTTTTGGCACTGCAGTGAACCACAGTGAGGGCCACTATCCAGAAATGGAGAAAACATGGAGCGATGATGAACCTTTCCAGGAGTGTTCAACATCAGTCACAATGAAGACTCATTCAGAACATCACAAATAATCCTGGAGCAAAATCTAAAGCCTTGGAGGTCACATGTGCTTCATTTAAGGTCAGACTCATGAAGCAAAAGTGCAACTTTTTGAAAGGTGTGTATCCATTTATATGTTGTGTAAAACTAACAAACTAAAAAGAAAAAAAACCGGTAATGCTAGTGGATAGTGATTCAAAAGTACAAAAGTAATTTCATCTCCCAACTTAGATTCAATTAAGATGAGTTACTATTGCAAGTAAAGTTTGGAATAAATGCACCCTAAAGCCTTATTGGTCAGCAGCCACCTAGATGCTGGTAACTCCCAGCGTTTGTCATTCTTCAACTTTTTGCAGATATGTAAATGCTGCTAGTGCTTGAAGCTGTTATTAATCCTTCCAACTATTTACGAAACAAATAGTAGCATAAACAAAGCTGTGTTGGAGTTCAACACAAACTACCAAAACAACAAATTTGTTTTGGAGCCAGTTATGTCAGCCTTGTTAGTTCATATTCTGTCACACCTTTTTCACCATCACCACAAGTCAAACCCATTACTGAAAAAGACCAGAACTAGAGTGAAGTCTGAAAACTACAAAAGTAAACTGGACGTATTTATTGCCATAGTCACACCGATGAGTATTATCAAAATATCACCTGAGTTGCCTCACTGATGTACAGCTTTATGAAGTCCTATTAAAATCCACAACTCAGAGTCTGATCTCAGACAAGCAAAAAGCCAGCTATGAGAAACACATAGCAACACAAAAGATAACGACAAACGTTATCCAAAAACTGCCAACAAGATTAGTGATTTTTGAGACTATGACCAGTAAAAAAAAATTCTGACTTCAATATACAATGTTTCAAGTCAGGCTCATATTTCTGCATGAATATCTTGACATTAGACATCTGAAAACATTAATTTATGCTCTTTGACAATAAACACAGGTGAATTTTGACCATTGACCTTTTGTCTGTAACTTTCTACCCCCCACAGCTACTCTCAATAAAAAGAGTTTGACATCTCTGACCTAAATGGATGTCATTACTACATCCATTAGCATTAAGTCATTCTATACTGCCTCAGTCCTCCTAATAGAGCAGGAGACACAAAGCTTCCTGTCTCGGTGAACTCAACTCGTCTCCTTTACCTTCTCCCCTGCACTTTCGAAATGTATTGCTGTTCCCAGGAAGTTGAAATATAATGGATGCACAGTAATAATAAAACAATTACAAAAGGTTGAAATAGGTTTGAATATAAAATGCTTATCCTGCCTGATGTAACATCAATAAACTTAAAATATTATTGCTATTCTTTGCCAAATAAAGCAGGAGCCTCAAAAAAACTATGCATTTTTCTCAAAGTAGATGCATTTGTTTAGATATTTGTGCTAAAATATGTGGCCGCGGAGCCATTAGTGACCATGAGCATATGAAACAACACACTCCAGCCAGTACATGTTTGAAACTGTGGTTAAAGTAAATGGAAGTGAGCCTCTCTTCCTGACCACACAGCTGAAATAATGATGAGGCTGAGTCAGAGGTGCCATGTACTTGCTGACCAGGTTGCAGTCCTAATTACAGAAGCGAGCATGATTGCAGTACAAGGCATGCTGGAAGAGGTCCTCTCTCAAATCAGCTGACTGGTAAGAGATACTTTGAGTTCATTAAACACAACAGAAACTAACAAAAATCACAAATGGTTATCCAGAGACTTGGGAAAATTTCTAAGCTGAGCAGAAAACTGCTCATGGACCAGCAAGTGGGCTTTACATGAGACGCGTCCTGAAGGGGACAGCAACACTGAATAAGAGCTGCCAGCTGTACCAGTGTTCTAGTTGCTGGTCTGAGTGAAAAGCAACAGCAGCTGAGCCTTTGTGTGATGGAAACTATCCATGTCCACAACAATAACAACATCAGTTAAACAGGCCGGTCATCAGCCAACACAGCAGATGCTCTGCCTGATGCTCAGTCAGGTCAACAGCCCAGAAAAAAAACACAGCTTCTTTACCGTCTTGATATCAGTATTTTAAATCATGCCCACATAATAGCTTAAAAATATTAGAAATAAAAGTAGGGGAAGAAAAAACTTACAAATTAAAGTTTTACACCACATTTGAACTTAGCATCCAGAAACTTTTGAAATGTTTCTACAGCAATACTTTAGACCACATAGTAAAGTTTATGTCTAAAACTTTACATATTAAAGATTAGTTATTGGAGTCTTGCATACATGCAGGTTACATATTCAACATTATACTTAAGTTTTTAACATAAGTTATTTTTTTCTGGTTATACAGTGCAAGACAAGGCAGAACGTCTATGATGGAGAATATCAAATCAATTATTAAATAAGCATTCAGTATTTGATCTCTTAAGTAAAATTAAGATTAATTAACTAATAAAAAATGTTGACAGTTCATCATAAAATATATATTTTTTAAAATTATCTATAGTTGGTCTCACCTATCAAAAAGAACAGAAAATTAATTTGTGATAAGCCATAACACAAAACTATGACAAGAAATAATTAGATATGCTTTCAACATATAATAACTAGAAGTTTAGAAATTATTACAATTAAAAGGAGAATAATTACTAATCAGTCATTTAAACAATTAATTTACAATAATTTTTATAATAAAACTTATATTTATTTGTTTATTTAATTTATTTACATTTTTCTGAAAATGATTACTTATACAAATACTTATTTATAGACGTGTTGAGTTGTGGAACTTCTGACCTTTAAAAAATGTGAATTATAATGCAGTATAGTGCGCTCGTAAATGTTTTCCCGGAAGAAACCTCTGAATATTGGGTGGTAAAGCACAGATCAACAAAGAAGAAAGACTTTGTGATGAAGGGAAGAAGAAGAATTTACGGGGCCAGGTAAATCCTTACGGAGCGTTTTGTCCTTCCCATGCAGTTGAGCAAATATGCCACCGACCTAGATGATGAAAATAAAACCTGGGGAACGGTACCTCTGCATGAGAGCGGTCTGATCAGAGGAAACAGCACAGCGAAGGTGATATTACCAAGAATAACTTGATGGATAAACAGTTACTTCAGCTTCAGTTCAAAAATAATTACTGGAATATAAATCAACAAGCCTGAGTTGAATGGAAAATATCCCCAAAGTCACACTAAAAACTGCCCACACCTGTTCAGGAGACCCCCTCAGGCTGAGATCTCTTCAGCCATAACCCCCTTGTCCCTGTCCCGATCCACAGAGCATCTTGAGCCGGTCCCACTCTGCCTCTCTCTTACCTGTACTTCATGCCTGTCTGAAAAGACACACACTCCTCCAGCGCTAAGCCATTCATCTTCAGAAAGTCTTCCATGTTCTTAATCTGAGCGGCGATCCTCTGCTCCCGCAGCCTCTGCAGCTCCACCTGGTCGGTGGGCCGGGACGGTGGCTGGTTGAGCCCCTGGTCTGAGTGGTAGCGGTTGATCCCGCTCCGGATGCTCTCGCTGTAGGACATAGACAACATCTTGCCGCTGCCGCTGCTGCTGCTCTTCCGAACACCGCTGCTTGGCGCTGGTGGTTTGGGGATCTGAGGATTTTCAGGAGGACAATGACTGGACTTGAGCTTGATGGGGACCCCTCGGGGACCACCAGCATACCCTCCTGAAAACATGCTCCCTCCTCCTCTTTCTCCACTTTGTTGGGATGCTGGGTTGACCCGTGCAGTGAAAAGTAAAGTAGTGACACGGATGAAGCGAGGAGCTGGCAGGGGACAGTCACCTCCTTAAATAGCACCTGCTCCCATGTTAAAAAAAAAAAAAAAAAAAGCTCTCCTGCTTGGGGCAGCACACGGCCATGCATCCTGTAATCAGAGTCGCGCAACAAAACCCAGCAACACCCTCCCCTTACAGGTACGCATTGGCAGGGTTACACTGAGAGGGAGCATCCAGGTGACCGACTTGCTGGTGATTAAAGAGTAGGACGAAAAAAGGACACATGCTGACTGCAAAGGAGCGGCATTCATACATGCACCGGGCAAAATGAGGGCCACATTCCTGCTTTTCTGATTTTGGATTCAAGTTACAAAATTCTCCAAGAATGCACAATGACGGTTTTTAAGAGGTCTCCACGTGCCGAAACAACATCAATCGGTGCGCCAAACAAGCATGTACAGGTGTATAAAGAAAAAAAGGCAGTCAGAAAAGTAAACGCATTTCAGTCTTTCAATTAAAATAAATTCCACTATTTCTGCTAACTTTGATGATTATGGTTTAAATCTAATGACCAACCAAAATTTTGCTTCTCAGAAAATTTTACAACATCAAACCAATAAAATTAACCATGTTATGTTAGGTGTCACAACCACACTGGCTCACGCTGACAGTCACTCGCACCCTGTACGAACAAGGTAATACACAAAAGGTAGTTGATAAAGAAGCTGCAGTTCACAGACCTGTATTCAAGCATAGAGGTTGGTGGAAGGAAAAACTATGGCAGAAAAAAAGCATACAAGCAGCAGGAATATGAAGAGCCATGAGAATGGAGGACAAAGGCAACAACTGTCACTGTGTGAAGCAACTCCTGAACTAGAGATAACATCAGAAGTGTCTTACCTAGGATAAGAAGAAAAATGGCTAAGTTGTTGCTCGGTAATTCAAAATCATCCATTTAGATGAAAGTAAATTTTACATTTCACTTGAAAATCAGGGTCTGAGCGTCTGGAGGGAGAGTGAAGAAGTACAGAATCCAAACTGCTCAAAGTCCAGTGTGAACTTTCCACAGGCGGAGATAATTTGGGGTGTCGTGTCATCTGCTGCTGGTGGTCCACTGAGTTTTATCAAGTCTACAGTCAGCACTGCTGTCAACCAGGACATTTCAGGGCTCTTTATGCTTCTCTCTGCTGACAAGTTTTTATGAAGATGCTGATTTCATTTTTCAGCAGAACTTGGCATCCGCGGGACCAAAACCTGCTTTATTGACCATGGTATCGCTGTGCTGAACTGGCCTCATCTGAATCTCACAGGGAATAGAGGAGTTTTATCAGGAGGAAGAGGAGAGACACCGGAGGCAACAATGCAGTCAGCCTCCATTAAAGCAACCTTCATCTCTGCAGAGTTACACGATTGTCACCTTCTCCACTAAGAGTTATTTTTATTGGTCTAATGTCATATTTACATTTTCTCAGAAGCGTAATTTTTGATTTTCATTAAGTGTAAAGTCATAACCATCAAAATTACACCAAATCAACCCTTGAAATCAACCACTCTGTGTGTAACAAATCAATATAATCTACATTGTTAAAGCCATTCCCTGATTCCCTCCATAATTTGCCTCTAAAAACGGTATTTACCTGAAGTCAATCAACAGAGGGCAGCACTGCGTTTGCTTCACAATAAATAAAAGAATGCAACTTAATACCAAATCCACCAGAAAGCACTGACAACAAAACCTCTGCTTCAGTAGAGGTGGGGTATCATAACAACAACAGTACAGTCATACACTATTATTATGTATGATAATACATATAATGATGTATTGTCAGAAAACATTCAAAAACATTCAAATATACAGCATGTAAATGATGCAAAATGTTTTGTTTCTTCAAATTATACTAAAGAGTAATATGCTTTTAATTAAGTAATATATTTTCAATTTAAACAAAAACCGACTTAAAAACATGCAAACTTTCTTTTTGTTATATATTCTGCAAGATAATCTCTATAATAAAAACAAATCATCTAACCCTACTTGGGACAACAGTCAAATTTCAATAACTTGTCAGAAATTTAAGGTTATAATGAATAATATCTTCTTAATTCTTAACTTCAAACTAAACTGCAGTGCTGGTTTGAAATGTACAGCGCCTTAAACGCCAGACTATATTGATCCTTTAAATGCCTGCTAACAAAAAATGCTAAATGGAAAGCACTTTCTCTGCATTGAGGCAATGGTCTCACATAGCCCCAGTGAGATTGAATGTAAAATCCTGTTTAAAACTAAGATTTTAATCTTGAAAACACAAAATTAACTTCCTGTTAGTCATTAAGCGTGCTACTTAAACTGGCAAGAAAAACAATGCTGCAGTTTTTAAGCATCCAACAAGAGATAAAATGTTTGTCTCGTCGCTGACGCTATCCTGATATCACAAAGTCAGTCTCTGGTCAGAAAATTTCTTTTTTTTTCCTCATAAACTGGCTTTGCATGAATCAAGCAGAAGGTATAAAATCAGGAGACTTCAGGCTTGGCTGCATGCAGGCCACACGCACAGAAAATAACTTCGTACACAAAAGCAGACACGCGAACGATCACACTCGACACATTGGCAGAGTGCAACCCTGTCCTCAAACTCACCCGATTTCTTGAAGGCCGGCTCATGAGCAAGGCTGTGGGATGTCAGTTTGCCTTTATAAACTCAGACTGCAGACAGGCATGAAGCAGGTCCACCCAAACTGGGAGTGTCTTACTAGGAAATGTCTAAACCAATTAGTGAATCACAGAGTGCTTCCCTCCCCACTGCTGGGGCCATACTCTACCACCAGCACAGACACCTCTCCTCCTCTTCCTCCTCCCTGTGAGATCTCATGCAAAGAATCCATTTGTGGCGTTTAGTGGTCCGCCTTGTTTCTGCCAACCGCAGCAAATAATATCAGCCCTGAATTATTCACTAAAGCTTTTTGCACTAAAAGCCTCTGATTGTTGTTCCACAGGAAAGAATGGAGAGAGCTGGACAGTAATGAGTCGGTAGTGCAGTGTGCATATAGGGAGCACAAACACACAGACTCATGCAAATACAGACAGCATGTATGCAGATATAGACAAACCACCAGACCAAGAAGCAAAGAATGATGTAAACCACACATGTTGAGATTGATATTAAGATTACAGCATGCTGTGATATAATAAGAATCCCACACAGAAGTAAGTCAGGTTCACCAGCAGTACCTGTCTTAGTATAAGGATTTTCACATAACTAGTGCAGTACAGTGATACTTTAGGGGTGTCTGGATTCATTTCGATTCATAAAGTAAAATAGATGTGTTTTAATCAGAAACATTAATTTAACTGAATTTATTAAGATATTATAGGAGGGTCAGAATATGTGAAAGCTGATTAGAAGTGTCTTTAATTTTGTTATTAGAGCAAAAATGAATAATACAATCAAATTTAAACTGATATTTTATTTTCACTGCTCTTTATACCTGATTTTGCATAATTTCTTGGGGGAAAAAAACTACATTCATGTTTGCCGTCAGCTTTTCAGCTGTGGAATAATTGAATACTTTGAAAATGTGGATCAGTAAGATGACCACTGTGTGCCGCTTTCTTCATCTTCATCACCAAGAACAAATCACTCACACAGGAGTGTAACACCAAACAACCAGAGCATTCAGGGACTTTGGAGGTGCAGCAGGTCTGACAACTTTTTTTGTTTTATTAAAATATTGCATGCCAAAATCTATGGATGAGCAAGTAAAAGTTCAAATAAAAAGAGGGCCAGGGGGCATCCAACTATGTTTAGTCACCCATGATACCATTATTAAAATCAAAGTTTCACTTCCTGGAATTGAAAAAAATAAAATAAAATACAGAATTCTTTCAACAAATTGCATTTTCCTGCATCTACGTTTCCTCATCATCTCACCAACCCTGCACATGCTGTCTCAATCCATACGGTTCTAAGATCTCAAGAGAAGCCTGGTAGACCTGCACAAATGTTGAATCACAATCAGCTTTTCAAAGTCAATATTGAATACAATATCACAAGCACAAATGAGACTTGGTTGAACTATCTCGTAAGGTCTTATGTGCCTATGCATTCACAACCTGGATGCCAGTAATATCATAAGTCAATGCCATCAAACCACAAAGTTGACTAAGATACTAAATGTCATTGGGTGGAGATATTATGATAATTAAAGAAAAGAAGAAGAATAAGAAAAGTTTAGGGTTAATCACAGATGATATGGTCATTGGATATGATACGATGGTTTCATGGTTCAATGTTTTCCTTAAATTGCTCAGCCCTAATGTCTGAACCGTAAACAAAGACAGGCATTAAAATGTTTACAGAAATCAGAACAATGATCAAACAGATTATAAAATCCAACAACTTCTAGTGTGTATTTGAACAGTAAAAAGTGTTTTTTCTTTGTTTGTTTTAATCAGTACAGAGTTGAAGCAACTCTCTCTCTACATATATGATAGTGAGCTCATTACCAGCACAGACACCTACTCATGGGTTTTTATAACCGTATCAGCAGAATAGGAACTGAATATTAGGACTATAAAACATGATCCTCGCTCTTAAGCAACCACAGTGCTGGCCATCTACATCCTGACAAGAAGAGGATTCTTTTCCTCAAAAAGAATCAAGATTTAGTTTCTGGTTTCCGGGAAAAAAAGAAACATCAGATCCAACTCCCAAGGGGTCTGGAAATGATGACAGAAGAATATGAATATTTGCTTAGATGTATCAAAAAATGTATATAAGGCATTTCAGGAAAAGATGAGAGCATCCATCACATGTAGGCAATTGACAAGTGGATTAGTGGGCGTCTCAAGTATCATGAAGAAAGAAAATAAAAACAGAAGAAAAAACCCATCCAAACACAGACATTTATTGTTTATTTAAAGGTTCCAAGAGGAACCATGTAACAAAATCTATAGTTGCAACTATCAGGTTTATGCTGGATGTGCAATGGCAGCTAAATAGTAGATGGTGAGAGGTTATCTATCCTGCAGGAGATGGATGAGCATGGTTTTAAATGACAGAACAGCAAGTATTAGACACATCAGCAAGGTTACTACAGTAAAATAAAACATAAAAGACCATAGAAACGGTGCAAACAAAGACATAAATAAGCAATTCACAAACACAGATCACACAAAATAAATTCAGAACTCAGAGTAAAGCAGCGTTGTCAATGTCATCAGAAAGAACACAGTGATGGTCAGATACAGAGACAGATGTGTACCTGTAGAACTGCAGCTGTCGTTTGGGGCTCCCATAACGAGCGCT
Source organism: Xiphophorus couchianus (assembly GCF_001444195.1). Taxonomy (NCBI): domain Eukaryota; kingdom Metazoa; phylum Chordata; class Actinopteri; order Cyprinodontiformes; family Poeciliidae; genus Xiphophorus; species Xiphophorus couchianus. The sequence goes on from NC_040247.1 coordinate 12,290,589, forward strand.
GAAGACGTCAAGGAAAAAGAGGAAAGAGTAAAGACTTCATTAATATAGAAAGGAAAGAAACTGTGTTAGTGGCGCACACACAGAGGTGAAGTGGAATCAGAACATTTAGCCACCTACGGTGCTAGAAGTGGAAGCAGGAGGAAACACAGATAGCACATTCTGAAACATTTTGGTTTCCAACAGCACATCCCATCAGATGACACCACAGCAGATTTTATCTGCCTATGTCCTACAAGGACAAGTCACTATTTGACTCTGGCAGTATCAAAAGTTAGCAAAACATCACGGTTCCACGGGACTGTGGTATTAAACTAAAGATTTAAACCAAAAATGCAAAAATGTAGATGCAATAACTTTTGCTAGTAGTGTTAAAATACAGTCATGTATTGTTATACTGATTTTTATGAAAGGTTGTAATTCTTACAATTAAATACCTTTATTAAATATACCAGCTTTATGGGCAATGAAAGTTGCGCAAAACGTCAAAAACAAAAAAGCAAAATTATTCCAACCGCTCCTCAGATAGAATTAAGTAATAATGTTATCATTTATTGTTTTTTGATAGAAAAAATATATTATTAGCAAAATGTCTGAATTGATTTCAAATATGATTTTACTTAGGTGGTATGTTTACATGCAAATGTTGGAACATTATGCTATTAATACTAAATTCCACGATTTTAATGAAATGTACGTACTGTGCAGAATAGTTTACCGTTTTGTTTTCCATTTCTTTATAGAGAAACACAGGTATAATTTATCTCTTTTATAAGCAAGGAAAAATTCGAGTCACTCTGGAACGTTCTCTCGTTAAAAGGACTGAACTGTGGGCATGAGGGAAAGTTTTTGCCCATTGTGAAATGGCATGTTTATTAAGCACTGGTATTTATTGTAATCAGAAAACACATTATAACTAGTTTTACATGATTTAACAAATATGTGTTGACAATCATTTTGCACTACTTTTAAAAAAGTGTCAGATCTAGCTACTTTTCCCACTAAGTTAAGATTTCAAGCTCGGTGTTCAAAGACTAAGATAAAATTTGAAGTTAAATTTAATCAGCGAAAGCACCAGACCAGAGTCAGCAGAACAACTTTTTTTTATATATAAAAGCTAAAAAGCTCAGGTTGGCTATTTATTTCCCTAACACACGCAAGCACCTGTAGTTTTTGCTCACATTTGTTAGAACTGCTGAAAATAGTAAAGGGTGGGACTCTTCTGGCAGGCAAACTGTGTCTTTTGCTACAAAAGAAATTTCCAAGTTCATTGTTATTTTAATACATAGAAAGATTTGGGTGGAGAAATGCAAATGTACACTCCAGTCATATTCAGTAGGTTTGCGTTTTAGTAAAAGTACCTACTGAAAATAACAACCTTTAAGCATTTATTAAAAATACTTCTCATTGAGCCCACATTTTTATACCAGAAATGTTGTTTAATGATCTGGTATATTCTACGCTCTCTGTTTTCAATCAGTATATTTTATTGGACATAGTTAATTACTATAAATGTTTCTTTTGTACCCATTCACTGCAAAAATTTTTAATCAAACGGCAGCAATAGAGACATTTCTTTTTAAGTCAAGATGTAAAAGTCATCTTTACTTTTCACTACATAAACAGCCTAATTGGTTCAAGAATGTTCTAAGGTCAAAATTATTAGCAAAGACGACAAGACAGCAACTTTGGTACTAAATAATGTCTACATTCTAAGACTGTTCTAAAAATGTTCATTCAATTAGATCTAATTAACTTTAACAACATTAACTTAAAATGTCTTACACCAAATAAAGAAAGCTAGACAGAGACACAAACCACAATCAAATAATCTACCACAAGGAAAGACACAACCAGAGTCAATTATAAAAATATTTAAAATTGACAAATGTTTTATACTTTGAAATTAAAATAAGAAAATAAAAGTAAAAATTTAGTACAGAATCTGTATAAACAGATGATGTTGAGAATGAAAACAATTTCACATATTCTACCTAAATCAGAATATTTATTAGGTAAATAATACCTGGCAGGAAGCAGGAAGCCAAAGCAAAAATAGTACATTTCTGCTCCTTCAATAGATTTTTTATACCAAAGACAAACAACAAGAAAAAACAAAAACAAAAAACTGAAGAAAAAAAAAAACTGTTTGGCAGCAAAAAGACAAACTGAGATACAAAGAACACACAACGTAGACGAAAATCAGAATGTAATAGCCTCAATAGAGTTAGGAAGCATTGTTAGGATATAGCAATATTTAACAAACAGCCTGTTGCAAAATGTCACACTTGTGCTAAGGTAATACTAAACACAATTGCACACTATTACAAACCAACATTTATGCACAAATTAATGTTTATAAAAAACTATTTACTCAGACATTTTGACCAAGCGTATTTTGCATCATCAAAAGCTGTATTCCAGTCAGTATCACTTCACCAGAACTTTAAAAAGTCTGGTCAATCTTTTAGTTAGAATAATGTTACAACCTGAGTCATTTTGTGGCGTCACTAAATGGTGTATGAGGCAGTAAGGAGGGTAGATGGCATGCAGTTATATGGTAGTATGTCTGACAGGGGATACATCTTGCAGTAAACCTTTCAGTAAAACGCAATAAGACTGGTGAACTGAAATAGTTTGAGCCAATAAAATGTTTTGTATTACACAAACCTATTAAACATGGGGATCTAATACCTGCCTAGTGTTTTTATGAATCATAAAATGCAATATTCTTAATATTATGGATAATATGAAGAAAAGCTATGAAGATTTTGAGAAAAGAAATGACATTATTGCCTTTGAATATTAAGCAGATGAGTCTGTAGCACCCCATGCTGGTGATTTAGCAAAATGCAGGGCAATGTGAACTTCACCAATGTGATGTGGAAGAGAAATAATACATTGATCTCTAAATGTTTTAAACAGAAATTTGAAAAATGTGACATGTTTCCATTCAAACCCATTTATTCTTATACTCCTAAGTGAAATCTAGTGTAGCCAACTGTAGTTTGTTTACAAATTGGAAAAATGTGAAAAAGTTCAAAACAAGTAAGGGCAACACATAGCAGGATACAACAACTAGCATATATAGTAAAATGTTAAACCAAATTGTCTTTGTTTTCTTTGTCACATTTGACCTATTCTATTTTCCTTTCTAAAAATAGTACCGCAAATATCTGGATTATTTTCCGTGCCCACCCTGTGCACTTTATGTAGGTTTAGTAAGAGTTTACGCTATTCCCTACAAAAACCTTTTAATTGCGATATTCTCCGTTTGAGAAGCTCTCTCTAAACTGATCAAAATCAGTCAGATATAAATATGCACCAGCTCACCTGTAGATCATGCCAGGTGAGCCTGTCTGTCGGAGAGAGAGGCGGGCGGGAGAGTCTGTTGTCGATTCAGGATACATGGAGGCAGGTGGGAGGGGGTGAGGCCAGCCTGCCGGGGGTGGTGTGTTTTCACAGAGACCTCAGGGTACACTCGATCACTGATCACTCTGTAAGGAAAATAAAAAAAACACTTGAGTGTGACTCTGTTTTTAATAGTAGACTAAAAGTTCAACAGAAGGAAACTCGATGTAGAATATTTACAACTTAATAAAAGAACATTGCGACAGCTGAACTGTTGGTTGGTCAGATCAGGAATTTAAAAGCTTTACCAACGGATTTTTTTCTCGTTTCACTGTATCATGCAGGTATTTTCTTGAAGTTATTACTTTGTACTATGAAAAACTGCTAATACTGCTAACCCTAACCCATATTAAGCTACATTGTGTCACAGTTTAATACAGATGACCATTTTTGTAAATAGAAAGAGTTCAGAGGAAATTCAAGGTCGATTACGATTACAATTCCTATCATCACAATCACTGTCATCACTGAAAAATCTAACATTAATATTAAATTGTCCTGTTTTCTTAGTACAATGCAGCCATGTCCTTAAAGAGGATGAAGTGGACATAGAAAAAAAACCTAAAACTGAGAAACACAAAACTTTTTTTTGTGCCAGATTTCACTCATGACCCCAATCAGGGAAAATCTGTGTCAGTCTCCACTAGTTGTGGTCAATCTGCAGGGAGAGAAAATCTGCTAGTGTGAGAGATGGTGAAGCCTGGAGTCTGCAAGTTGATGAAGAGAACTGACCTGAACTCAGTCACAGTCAAACAAACGTGTCTGAATTTTCTGAGGCAGATCTGGACGCAGTCTGATAGTGTGAACTGACCAACTGTAGATGAATGTTGCTGAGCACCAATGAATAAGAGAGGCTGGGACATCATAATTTTTCCTGTATTTGTTACCATCAACACTATGGACATAAATGCAAAACAGCACTGTATATAATACAAACTACACCTTAAATAATAACAATTATGTAATGATGAAAAATCAACAATGAGATACTTTGATAGTTGAGACTAAAACAGTAAATAATGAAGAACCTTACTGAAATAAACATAAAGGTAATGAGACTTGCTTTAGAAATGTTTTTCTCATAATGAATGAATTTATTTATCATAGTGTCTTCATAATAATTTGTACATATTACTGTCTTTAGATTTTTAGATTAAATCCAGCATTGAGAGTCATTGGAAAAAAAAAAAAACAACCTCAAAAACATGTTCCAACCTCTCAGCATGAATACAGTCACCACCATCCAAATCATATTCACATGCGAGTTGAGACTTAACATACTTTAAAATATGTCTCATTCATTTCATGCGGAAGTGTAGCCTATCCCGTCTCCTGGTGAGTAGCTTCTATTAGCGTCACCTATTGATATGTTTGTTTGTTTGTGGCTCTCCCAAGAATTTCTGTGGCATTTTGATGTGTTCAATTGGCTTTAGTTTAGTCTGAAACATCTCACAGTCCCTCAGCAGGCAAAGTCACAGTAAGTGTGCGAACCCCAGTCTTTCAGTCAGGAAACAAAAACCAGTCTGTCAGTGTGTCCCTAGCTTAAGTGAACAGCAGTTAGCACACCGAAGATATTCACAATACGGTACTTTAAAGAATATGCAAATCGGCACAATACGGACTATACAGACTGACCAGCGAACAATCTACAACTCTGATTATTATCATCAAATTACATTATTTAAAACAGGAGGAGTAGTAAAAAAAAGTATTAAGCCACAGAAGGGTTAACCTTTTTGTGCAATTTTTTTTTTTTTTATCATTAACATCTGATCAACTCACACAGGCCAACGGGAGTGATCAGATATCATTATCTGAATACTCACAACCCGGACCTCTAAGGTACATTTGATAATGGCAAACACATTTGAGAGAAAATAAAGGGATCTAAAAAGGTTTGTATCCATGTAGCAGTAAACCAGTTGACCAGGCCTTGATGCATCTGGTGCAAAGGGTCACAAAGGTCAGCAGTTTAGGATGTTTCACATCAAGCAAGATAAATCATTTTATAACTTTACATCATATGATGCTTGTTTTCCTATTAAAAACTACAATAAAACAGTCACTTTAAGAGAAAGAAAAGCATAGGAAACAATTTCACTGCTGCACAACTCCGCCACTAGATGGAGTTATGTTGTCACTGAGTTTGCAGACATGAGCTGAATGACTAAACCATCAGCCCAATTCAATCTTTCAAGTTTTCCACAGCTGAAGGCAAAATGTATTAAAGAAATTCCAGTAAAGGACATAAAGAGGAGGTAATCACATCAAAATATAATAAACATTACTGGAAAAAGGCAAAACTCCATGCCCAATCACTAGCCAAAGACTTGAGTTCTTACTTGAACAACAATGGTAGCTAATCGCTGTCCCTGTACGTGCTCACTACAGCAAAACACAACCGATCTACTGCTAAGAGCAACCCTATTCCATGAATAATTCAAAATGTCTTCCCAAGAAACAGGCCATCGCTGTAGCATGGTCTCTAAAAGGAGCCAGGCTATGGTTGGTTGGGGAGTAAGGTATGCACATATGCAATTAAAGGAAATTTAATCAAAATCTCATGAAAAACGTTTACAGTGAATATCATTAGAGCTGAGGGGGAAAAACAGAACTGTGGATGTTTATCGTAATCAGTAAAATAAAACCTCACAAAGATGTGTACTTAGGACATCATGCTACTCTACTTCCCCATCGGCTGTAAGTCATGACAACTGAGATTGCATGATAACATGAAGGTGACTTTCTCCTCACATCAATTTCCCAGACAGGGAATGTGTGTCCCATGTTCCCAAGGACACATTTATCACTCCGTGCCCACTCACTTCAATCATGGCCCAATGGATCACAGGTCATCACTGATCATATGATAATAATGGCATGGCCCTGATGGGCAGGAGGCATTGGAGCAGATTTACAAGCAAAGCAAAATCCAAGTGAATTATCTCACTCTGATCAAGATCAGATTCAAACACCTACATTTAATTTGTTCACTCAATATATAAAAGTTTATTTAAAAGTGAGCCAATGAAGATCGCCAACATTTATTTTTTATTCTATCCAGGACTGCAGGTCAAACAGCTGAGCAGTATGGTAGTGTATTGTCAAAGTTGTGTTTGTTGTTTTTCCCCAAAGCTCAGAATTTATATTAAAACGTGAACAGTTGTGTATGTGAAAAAAGTGTTTTGGTTTGTTCAGTAGTAATAGAAATAATAAATGTCATATTTATTTTGCAATAGCAGAAGTACTTGTTAAATTCTACACAGATTGAGTTTTTAAATCAAGTAATATATTTAGTGTAAAATATTCATGCACCATAAAACTAGGATATTTTTTTACACAGAGCTGGCATGGTAATGTCATCCCAGTCAGTTCCTGTTCACTACACACAGGTCATTGTTTCAATGAACCTTTTGAAAGTGTAAGACAGAAATGACAAAGTGCCATAGCAGAGAGATAGTAATATTGTCTGTAGGCCTAAAAACACAGAAGAATTTACAGATTTTTAAAACGTTTGTGAATTCACTTGACTTTAATTCATTCATGTGAACAGATCTGGGTTTTTCACAATATTGTTTCCCCCTGTATTATGATGCCCACAGGGAAGAAAAGACTGTATTGGCTGCTGTATTGTCACTTAACCTGAGCTCAGCACAAGATGCATACACCAGTTTTTAAAAATTATATTCATTCAAAGAAAAGCACTTAATTTATGAATGCATAAAGATTTTTTTTAGGTTTTAATTTTGTTGTCTCATTCTCTGGTTTTTTAAATGAATAATTTATCCACTGGCACTGTAATCGATAAACTGCATTTCTTGCATTGCATTTTTTCAATATCTGAAGAAATGCAAACTATGTTTGTTTTCTAAAACTTTTCTAACTTTTGAAATGTTACATTTTAGGAGAAAACGCGCAAGCAGAAGAACAAAATATTAGTTGCCTGTTGTTTTAGCTTACTTACATACCTCACAAAAAATACATTATAGACACCCGCCTCTACACTTTATAGCAATGCAGCAATCTTACAGAGATGCCTGTAGAGAACTGCGGTTGGTGAGGATGCTGCTGCTGACTGCAGCAATGCGGTACACTACAGACACATCCTGGCTCAAGTTAGAGGGCTCAAATTTACTGCGCTAATGGGCAAAGGTGCACTTTGCAGATTAAAACTGCAGACAGAGCAAGAAAGCAGAGAAAAAGGGCTGATATTGTCAAACAATGCCCTATTATCTATGTGTCATGTCAATTTTCCTTTAAAGAGAAGCAGAGCAGAACACAAACAGTTTGGGAGATTTATAATTATCAAACCTGATCAATAGACAGCATGATGAAATTTGCCTAAATAGTTTATTTAGGCAAATTTCACATTAAACCAAAATATGAAATTTCTAACTCTTGTTGTTTTAGATAAACAGATGGTATCTGTCAGCAAAACGTCAATAATAGAACAGATATGACGTCTTTATGGCTTTTCAATTCTAGGTTTCATGCCCATAATAAATTCAGCATGCTGGGTAGAGTCTCACTGCAGCAGATGCCCACATTTCACAAAGATGATAGTGCTAAAGGTCACAGAGAGTGCTGGAAACATAACAACTGAGGAGAAAGTGCAGAGCAGATAAAATAAAAGCGGATTTATTTTGAATGATAATCCTAATCGCAATATACAACAATAACATCAGTTTCATTTTTTAGGTTTGTGGAAAACCAAATAAAGTACATTTAAAGACAGCACACCCAGGTTCATGTCCTTTTCATGCAGTATTTTTCATCATTTCAAAATGGCAATGACCTATTTCCTAAGCTGGATTTATCCATTTTAGGGTTACCACCTATCGCAGCATTCATTGGGCAACAGCATTCATTGGGCAACAGGTTGGATACTCTGTGCACAGGAAAACAGTTCATCACAGGACCCTACCCAAATTTATTTCAAGCCAAAATAAATTTTTTTACAGATGTGTGAATCATGTTTCCCCATCTTCAGAAAAAAAGAAGCATTGTGTCTAAAACTATAAAATCAAATTTCTGACTTTATTCTGCAATGACATAGATGATTAGGATATCAGTTGATGACCAGAATTGATTTATTTTTTAGCCTGAAGGGCCCTTACGGGTCATGAGCCAGTTGGAAACGCTAAAATCGGATCCTTTTTTGGATTAGTAAGGGTCTCATACGTAAGTATTACCAGCTCTTGCCTACTGCAACACTTTGTAGTGGAGAAGTCATTACAGCAGCAAGAAGAGTCAGAAAGATTGACTTTGGTGACATTTTCAGGTATAAGGACATCAGTGACAATTCGGACCTGCATCACTGATGTTTTGTTGAATTGGCAAAGGAGCGAACTTAGTGTTATAGGAAAGGGCAGATTTGGCTGGCAGCCTTTTACTATATGCAGAGTTAAGGTAATGGCCTATAATAGGGAACACACACAGATTATGGCTTAAAGTTAGTAACAGGCTTCCTTCACATTTTCTATGTAAAAATGACACATTTTTCCTAGCTAGCTTTCCAAAGTCCTTAGTGATTCATGTTCACTTTAATACTTGTGCATAAACATCTCTACAGTGCTCAGACTTTAGATAGAGAGTCAGAGATGATAGAGGCAGGACAGAAGGAGTTAATAAGGGCAGGAACAGCAAAAGAAAGGAAGTACATGAAATTGGAAAAGAAAGGGCATAGAAAAAACAGAAGGAAAGACAATTTTGACACAATGTGACGTGGCGTAAAATATGTACATACATACATCATTTACTCCTATTTTTTTCCTTGCATATGCCTGGAAAATACAGAAATCAAATTCCAGATTTTTGTAGAATGCATAGGAACCTTTTAATAATTTTAACCATGCAAATGAAGATGATCACCAATGAAAGATACTAAAGACAGTTTTGAATGCGACATCCAAATTGTTTAGCTTTGGTTTTAAATGTTTAGTTCATTTTTCTTGGTAAATATGGTGAAAAACAAATGGTGAGAGAAGGTAGTCTGAGAGGAAAAGAGAGATGGTACCGGTCATGATAGACCTTTACCTTCATAACTTCACTTAAGCTCATCTCTCACACCTTCTATACAAAATGCAAAATTGAGTCACAAAAGGTTGCTCGCCATGCTTTCCATCCACAAATCCACCTACACCTTGCCCGAGTGAATTCCCTCTTGAGACAGGGTTTACGTGAGCAAGGCAGGCAGGCAGGCAATACTGGCCTGGAAAGCAGAGAACGGTGTTGTGTATATGATGGCAGCTGCAGAAAACACACACAGATCCGAGCAGATGGCAGTGGAAGAGAAAGACAGGCTAACAGAAGACAACTGCCGGGGATATCCTACATGAGAGATCAGTCAAAGAGAGAGAGAGACTCTAACGTAAACCCGTTTTCAGTGAGGCTGCAAAGATGATTCAAATGGAATCCCCTTATCATCTAAAGTGACATCCAAAGGATGAAAGTCAAACCCATGTAAAGATGGAAAGCCACGCAAGGGCATCGTTTTTTTACTCCCCCCTCTCATCAGACAGACAGTTTGTGATTTCTGAAATGGCCTCCTCCCTGTTAAGCTGCGGAGGTCCTTGATTACAGAACTGATCCAGGTCACTGGCTGCCAACTGAGTGGGAAAAAAGAACAGCAATTTGCATAAATAAAACCTATTTATAAAAACAAACTTCTGATACAAATCCCCACACCCCTCTGGTTAAAAGACGTTAAAAGCACAACTGAGAGCTGTGCTGTCAGGAGTCATTAAACTCTCTGACAGCTGCTGTGGTTGAACACGCAGACGTCTGCGACATCTCATTGTCAAACTTTAAGCCAAGCTCAACATAAGCTGCAGAGACTGGACCCACATAGATTAGGGCTCAACTCTAAATGTAGGTCTTTATGCAGTGCAGTTATAATGCTTAGGATCCTAATTATATGAAAGCACATTTTTGATTCTATTTAAGTTGTGTGTGGGTGTTTTTTTTTTCTTTTTCAAAATTTGTTAATAGTTTTACGTATTTAAAAACATCACTGGAGCTTTATTCTTAGTTACAATTGTTTCATGTGGGTCTTAAAGGATAAATAAGTCTCCCCGAAACAGTCGGTGAGTATGATATATTTATATTTATAAATAGTGATTTATAAAGACTTGATTTTAAACTGTTCAAAATTAGGACCAAGTAATATCAGGAAAACATGATGTAATAATATTGGTGAATGCAGCAATAAACACATGACATGTCATTAAATTAATGTCAATTAAAAACTGTTGACGTCTGTCAGGTAATGAATATTCGACATTACTGAGTAGAATGATTTTGCGATATGGGACATGACAGCAGGAGACATTACCTGGTGCCAATCCTACCGCCAATTAAAGCTACAATTTATAAAGGTTCTTCGTCTTCCTCTTTGATCAAAAAGGCAAAAGTTCTATTTGGAGTATTTTTACCTATGAGGTTGACAAACAGAAAAAGCAAAAGGATGACAGTTAGCTTTCATCCAAACCGCGCAACATACTGTTGGCTAAAAAGCTGGGTAACTCAAAAACATTAGGCAACACACTTTGAAGATCAACAGTTTCTACAATTTTGCTATACAGGAAAACCACATTTTTAAATTATTTAGATCTTTCTAATGGCTGCTGACTTGCCAACTACTTGTCAGTTTTACACTGATTAAGACATGTTTATTCTTGTTATACTGTTATCGATTAAATTTGTCTGATCTTTATTTGAAATAACACTTTACTTTTATATTATCAAAGACAATTTCAAGTTTTAAATCTTTAAATTATTTTAACAACTTGTCATCAATTCTTGACTGAACTCAGTCACCGGATCTCAGTGTAGCAAATAAGACTTGCATCATTGACATACAGTTAACAAATCTGCAACTGCGTAATGCATTCATGTCAATATGGACCAAAATGTCTGATACCTTGTTAAATCTACATTATGAAGAGTTAAGTTAGCTCTGAAGCCAAATGGAGATCTAACCCAGGACTGACAAAGTGTACCTAATAAAGTAGTCTGCTTGGATGAATCAGGACTGTGAACGTCAATCTTGACATCCTTATGCTCCTCAGCTAATTTGGAGTCTATCCCTCAGTTTTATGAGTACAAAAAACAGTGCAGCTGACAAGGTAATAAATTAGGTTATTAGGCTGCTTCTAAGAAGTTGCTAGGGGTCCGCACACCAACTTGGGACTGCGAAGCTGAAAAGAAGCATTTGTTTGCACTGCAGGAAAAGAACAGGCTGCAGTGAACAAGGAGCACAGAGACGTACACTGCAGTAGAAATCTGAAACCATTTTTCTGTCCATCAATGTGCTCCCACCACATCCGAGGGGAAAATCCTGAGAATCAAAAACAAGGAAAGAGCAATAACAGGAAGGGTTATCGTCTGATGCTGCCTTCACAGTGACTTGCTTAGTGTCTCTGAAGTGGAAGTATCAAAACAGGATTTAATTAGGTCAAATTATAGTGTCAAACTGGTGTTTTTAGCATGTACTCACAGCAGTAGAAATAGATTGGGTGGACAGTCGGACACAGAGCCCACATGCACTTCCAGATAGCAATATGCTTACACTGAGCATCCTTGTCTGTCTCTGTTAAACTTGGAAGCCTTTTTAAATTACAACATTAAGAAATAAAACACCTGTAAGGTCATTTTATCAACACACTCGAGGTCCTGTCCTCGTAGTCTGCTCTGTATTTTTAGCAATTCTTATTCAAGTACAACATATCACTGATTTCCACATCACTGCGTATGAAATGACACAAACACCAGCAGGCTGTACAGAGGAGTTCAATATTTAGTTCTGCACAGATGAGCAGAAAGAATTAGGGTGATCACAAAAGCAGGGACATGGACAGACTCCATGATAGCAGGTTCAGCGTATAGCACAAATACAATACCAGCATGAACAAAACTGAGGAAATCCAAAAGTGTGTCAGGTTATAAATATTCTGAGGGGTGGAAGCTGTGTTCAATTCTAAATTACCCTTACCCGAGGGGTCTGTCTACTATAGTGGCTTGCCAAAGTGTTTATACCCCTTTAATTCTTCCCTGTTTTGTTCTCTTAGAACCACAAATCAACCTGTGGAATTTTCTTTTGTGATAGATCAGCACAAAGAAGCAAATTATGAATTTGCTTCTTTGGAATGGAAGAAAAATTTTTCACATATTTTTTTTTATCTACCACCATATGGCTACCCCTGCAAAGTAGCCAACACAGGCTAACGGTAACTCTGGAGGAGCTGCTGAGATCCACAGTTCGGGTCCACAAATCTATTCAAATGATGACTATTAGGCTATATTCACACTGAAGACCTTAATGATCAATTCTGATTTTTTGTGAAATTTTTTTTTGTGCTGTCGTTTATATTTTCCAAATATGTACAATTTGCATGTGTTCTCTTATGTGAACTGCAAACAGTGACTGAACACTGACACACCTAACATCACCCCTAACTTAAGGAGCACACAACAGATCCATAAGTGCTCATACAGAGGAATAAGGCTTCTTGAGTTACATTACCACTAACAAGGGATTATTGTCCCAGAAATTAAACAAGCCTTCCTTAAATTTAAAAAATAAATCACAAAGAAAAGACCACATCTGAAAAAAAGTACAACTGTTGAGACCATACAACTGCAACGACCATAAACAGAGAGATCAAAGTTAATGGTGTTTTTTTAAATTGCTCTCTGGAGAAGCCTATAAGGAGTTCCCAGCTCATCAAATGCTTGCAGGTTTCTAATAAAACAATTGCAATGGTCATTAAAAACAACTGCTCAATTATTCACCACATTTCCTTTAATATTTCATCTTTACACATACAGCGCTACATACACAGCAAGTACTTCAACATTTTACTTTATATACAGGTTTGTTTTTCTCTGAAAGACCAGACTAAATAACTCTCCTTAACGTAGCAAACTGTCCCTCTTTTGGAGGCTATTTTCTAACCGGCAAGGAAAACAGAGCGAATACGGTCCAGAGTTTCTATTAAAAACCAGCAACAACTGCAGGAAGTGGTTGACGGCTCTTTGAACAGATTCTGAGTGGCCCCAGGAGGAACAGGCCAGGAGAGAGAACCAAGTAAAACACATTTTTCATGAAGAAGAAGAAAGCTCTGGCAGTCTAAGTCTTGGAAAAGAAGGATGCAGAATGATCTTCACAGAGGTGAAGATCTACATCCCTAAAGGATGTAGAGCTTAAAGGATGCATATCCATTATATACATTAGAAATATTTCTAATGTATATAATATCCTTTTGATGCTATGATAAACCAGCCACACCACTGACACCCCACCGTCCTGCATTCTGTTAAATGCCCAAACAAATGCTGAATGGCTAACCCACATGCTCAATGCTTTCCTTTAACAGCAGCACAATTTACCAATGGTCAGTAGTATGGTAGTAACCACTTCTAGATACTCCGTAGTAACTATGGCCATGTTAGAAACATTTGTTTTAATTCTAATGTCTCCGTCTGGGCATTTTTCTTATTTTTTACATTCACTATTGCATGCATGCTTAACCTAAAACATGTTTATTTTGTCGGTTTTGATTAAACTGTTTTTGTATCTGAACAAACCACCTTTTTTAATTGAAATACTGCTTCAGTCAAACTGTGTAAGGACATTCAGAGAGAGTAGAGCAGCTGCTATAGTTGTGTCTGATAGATGATCTGCTGACCGGACTTCTGCATTTTGTTAAAGAACTACATCGTCTGCAAGTTATATTACTGAAATGAAGCTTGTTTTCTAAATCACAAATTACTCATTCAATTGGGTAAATTATTTCCCAATGGTAAGAGCTTACCCAATCTCTTAAAGCCTACATTCTCTAAGAGCATTAATTGCAGCCAAGTTGTTTCACATCCCCATTCCGGTCGATGTCACAGCAATGCACCGATTTTTACTCGAACCAGACAAAATACCACATTCACAAAAAGACAAAAAAATAGATTGTTAAATAGTCAGTTGTGCATGCCTTTTGGGGATGAGCATGAAGGGCCATTCAAACCAACAAAAAGTTACTGATGAATTGTGGTTCGTGCACTAGCAGACACTTCAAACTTCTGTAGATGAGCTTTCACACATTACAAGTCCTGCTGTTAACGTGACTGAGCACTGCACAGGAAGGAAACCCCTCCTCCATCCCCCATGAACTGTGATATCGAGGAGCTTCTGTTCAGCATTATGAAGAGCCCAGAATGGGGAACATGCTCTTGCTTTGGGCCTGAAGTGTCACTCAAAACCTCATCCTGTGGTCTACTCCGGTAACAATTACCAAACCATCCTACTTCACATGTGCCTGGGGGCTTTTGTGTTTGATGATGTATTAATGTGTGAATAAGTACGTAATATAGCATATAAATTCTAACTATGAATGTTCATATTAAATGTCCTGTTTAAATTCTTTAATGTGCTTGAATTAACTATGTTTAGCAAACATGATATCTGATACAAAAGTACTTTTTAAAAAAATACTCTACAATATCAAAGATTGAGTACAAAAATGTTTAATTTATTCCTCAAGCATTTATTTCTCTCGATTAAAATTTACAACACAGAAAAGAAAAACACAAAATGAAAGCATTTCCTACCTAAGCTTAGGTTTTCGTTTAACTTTAAAAACAAAACTATTTTTCTCCATCCACTTTGATGACATCTCCTCCATGCTGTTAATGTATCACAGTGATGTGTTGAGGCATTGTCACACACAAATTACACACACAGTATAACCACCCACTCACTAGCACTCCTCACTCACAGAGTCCATGATACTTTGTACACTCAGTCCTGTAATATTGACAAGGACAATCTGTACAGTCAGTTACACAGAAGAAATTGTACATTTTACAATGTATTTATGAAACAATTGTTTAGTTTAGTTTCCTATTTCTTCATTTGGCATTGCCAAATATTTTTAGCACTTTCGTCTTCCTTGCAGGTGAACTAAATATTTTTTTTTCTTTCTATGGTGATTTTTTTATTGTAATGGATTTTGTCTGAGTTTCAAAAGACCCAGCTATCTGAAATCTGACAAAACCTGTGATGGGTGCCCCATAACTTACAACAAATTATTCTGTGATACAATTTCAACTATTATTTGCAAGCTTAATCTCATGAAGTTTGAAAAAAAATATTGAAGAGTTATATTAATGCTCTACATCAGTGGTTCTCAAACTTTTTTCAGCGATGTACCCCCCCAAAAAATATATTTTTAGTCAAGTACCCCCTGACACGGGCAAAACATTTTTGGAATAAAAAAGAGGTACAGTGCTGTAAAATCACTGTCTGATTTATTAAAGCCAAACAACTTATATCAGTGAACCTGACAAATACATCCAAACATTGCATGGTTAAACAAAAAAGAAAAACAGAAGACGGTGATCACCAGGAAGGTATAAAACCAGTCAAAACTGAAATATGCAAAACGCTGCTAATTTATATTGGTCTCTGTAATGGTACAAAATTAAATATATACATAAATAATAATTCAGTGCATGAACACACATTTATATTTTATCGAACTTTTTACAAACAAATTTTTCCCAAGACTTATTATGAGAAGCCTACTGATTTTTTAAAGATATTTTGAAAAGCTTCACGTACCCCCTGCAGTACCTCCACGTACCCCCAGGGGTACGCGTACCCCCATTTGAGAACCACTGCTCTACATTATACACATCATTGATAAGACATCAACTTCTCTTTGAAAACTATATACCTGATGTTAAAATAGTAAGGCTGAATAGCAACAAAAATGGATACCATCTCAATCTACTAAATTAAAGACAAAAACAAAGAAATAAATAAAACGAGGCCTTCAACACCAAACTGAAGGAAGTTGAGCCTCGTGGAGTTGTTGAGTCTTTGCTAGGACTTAAGGTTTGCAGAGGTATCAGCTAACTTTATTTTTTGTTTAAAACTACAATCAATATCTATTTATTATTTTTAGTGATTTCTCTCAATTTACATTAAATGCTTTTCATTTATTTTTTCACTGATTATGCCAAAAAAAAATACTAGAAAAATATCAGCTAAAATATTCCAAAATGTCCTCAAGACAAAAGATTTATTTCATTTATTCCACCTTTATTTATTTCCGTGTCACTGCATGTACACAAATATAAAGTTTATGTAAATATGTGTTCCAACAGGGAAACAGTTATTGCATCGCACAACATGGCTCTGTTTACATTAGGGTTTTGGAGACAGAGACAATGAGAGGAATGCAAAGACAAACACAATACTAAAAGTGAAGGTCTATACTAAGCAAAAGAGGTCAATAACTTACATTTAAAATGTATTAGCTTAGCACACCATCATACTCAGGCACGACAGACGCTGAATTTTAAGAGATTACCACTAAATATACCTGGAGGAGACCTGGTGATCTAGTGAGAATTAAAAGTTTTATTTTGCAAACATCAAAGTAACTGCTAGTCTACTGTCTGTGAGAACTTTCTCAAATGTGCATAATAAAATGCTAATTTGATAGGAGATGGTGGGCCAGGTTATACACATGCAGGTGTGGATGCTTAGTTCTGATGGTGAAATGGGGGCACAGCTTGTATTGTGGAGGCAGTCTGCACCATCATGATCGCCTCTGACCATCAAAGTAACGTAGGATTCTCATGCATATCAGCATTTACGCCACATGCTTTCACCCCTTTGATGTCATACATTGGTGCAGATCTGAGTCTCATAAAAGACTTGGCAAGACCAGCTCCCAAACACAGAGACCACCTGAGGACACTGCAGTTTTATAGGAACATGCTGCTCCCTGTTCTGGCTGCAGAGTAGAGGCATTATTCACTTTGCTGCTTCAGAGAGTGCTGTAGTCATGGATAAAATAAAAAAAAGGTGACTCTATATGCAAAATGCTTATTTCTCTGGGTCGTATGGAAACATTGAATAGCTATAGATCTGTCTCTGAGTGCCTACACAGGGACTGCAGAACAAAAACACAGAAAATAGAAAAAAAAAAAACTTTAACTTAAAGCTGGAAAAACTTAATGGACATTTGCAAGTGCCCACACACTGTCTGGATCCATCCAGGTAGGCTTATACACTTACACATCAAAGCAATGCATGTTTCTGTAGGAAGACAGGATGACGTCTGAAACTGCTGTTTATCCGTATCGTGCTTTTTCTAAACAAACACTCATATCCGGCTAAATAAACAGACCATGGTCTCTGCACGGTCAAGCAGAAACTTATTGCCCGATTTCCCGAAGCATAAAGGTTTAACATCATCTATTTTATTCAGGTCTACATATATGCTTTTAGCTAGCCCACTGTCTGTGTCACAGGCAATAATTGTTGAAGTTCAAAATGTTGGTTCACCAAGTCCTCGAGGCGAGAGCGGCAAAGCTCCAAGGAGAGTGGGCTTCAGTGTGTAATAAAATAGTAGCTCTTGTTTTGATCCTGTGTGTCAGTGCAATGTGTCCAGGTGTTATGGTGAATCAATGTGCCATCTGTACTGTTACATTATAGAAGCTGTGAGCATCACAGTTTAAAGATGTGAGAAGAAAAAGCAGCAAACACTGAATCTGCTTATCTGCCCAGGGTTTGTTACTATATTATTTTATTAAAGCTGCACTTGATGCAAGCACAAACGTGAGACTATGGCCCACAACAAGCAACTATGATTTCTCTTCATTCAGAAGTCTGTTAATTGTCAGTCTGCCTGGAAATATAAACACATCTTGCCTTATACACATCTAGTAGCGAAGGTTTTACGGATTTTTATTGTTTTTTTCTTCACAGCTCCAGAACTGACCTGGTCACCAAGCAAAAACTAGCAAAAACACAGTTAATAAGTGGCATTATTCATATTCATCAAAGTCCCAGCAGAATAGTTATCATTTATGCCTCATCATTTAATATCCAGAAGATAATAGATCAAAGACCTGCTAATGGTCCACAATACATATCTAAAATGTGTACGTGCCCAAGTGTCTCCAGTGGACTGTGGCTCTGTCTCCCATAGTGCTGTCCATCTGTCTCTTAACCTGCTTTAGATGCCTCTTGCACAACAATTTCCAAATGGTGCATGTAGTACTTTAGGTTCCAAAAGATTACCTTTTTGTTTGTTTTATTTGTTACAATAAAAGTTTTGAAACACCAAAGAAAATGTATACATCTCATAAAACAGCATATTTGTTCATTGAAATAGTTTAGTGATGGCCATTATCCATTTTGAATGTGCAAAACCATAATGGTTCTTAGCTAACATTGTATGTTTCATAGGAACTTCAACTATTTCTCTTAAAACATTAAATGTAAGAGTTGAACGTTAACGTTGATGCAATGCAAAGTCTATGATGAACAGCTGCACATTATATTTATATTTCACAATATCGATTTATGCTGTATCAATATCACAAAGAACTGCTAGGACTGCAGAAAATATTATCTGACAATAATTATCATGCTGGCAATATAATTCTTAATGTTTGTTGTTTAATACTGTAGGAAATGAAAGTTTTGCTTTTTTCCCCAGAAGTAAGATAATCTGTCTTAACCAACCAAAACACTGTTGAGGTAAATACTTGTTATCGCCACATTTGCTAACATTTAGAAAAATCATTCAATATGATGGCATCTGAAGCAAAGAGCTAAATTATGACATGGAATGAGAAATTTGCTTTCTGTAGCTCATATTTTTACAAAATGAACTGAAACTAGAAGCGAAAAGTGTATGTATTTTAGAGGATGTCTAATGTAAAAGACAGGACTCAGAAGAAGTCAAAGAGTCCAGAACATCATTTATGAATAAGTCATATAGTAAGACACAATAACATCAATGTAGATTATGTAAATGAAATTCAGGGTGGAATTACTAATTTTGCAAGGATTTTTTTTTTACTCTACTCAGAAACACATAACTCATTTTACAAATAACATGTTTATAAATGACCGAGATATACATTTTATATTACACACAAATAAAATATAGAAATGTATTAAAATACACACTAGCCAAATTATTAAGACAGTCTTTAAATAATAAAAGGCAGAATTCAGTAAAATAGCAGAAGAATGTGAAATTCAAAACTATAAATGGATTCAATATATCTAAGCCAAAGAAGCTAAAAGTATGCAAACAATAAATCAGTGTGAAGGTCACATTCCAAGTTGTTTTAGCAGGTACACTGCATCACAAACTGATGACGTTGTCTTCCTCAGCAAAATAAGGTACTGCTTCATATTCCTCTTCTCAGAGGCAGCTGTTGAAGACATTTTGTTCTTTGAAAGACTTCTGCTTTCATTTTAAAGAAGAATCCTAAACACTTGCATTTAAATGAGACCAATTTTCTTATAGGGCAGAAAAACTGAAAGGAATATTGGTTTTGTTGAATATTGCGATTGATAAAGTGTAATTAACCCACATTTTCTTCACGTTTCTCCTTACCATCAACACAATATCCCTACCCCTCTCTCTTAACTAAATGATCTTGTCCAATAAAAACATCTAGCTAATTCAGGGTACATTCTGATTAGTCAGATTAGGAGTGAATGTTTATTGTCATGGATCTTTATCTCATAAGTGTCTGTTTTGGTCTTGTCTTATTATGCGATGCATATAATGCCTTTCCATGATGCATGTTTTTAAAAACAAAAACTGTGAACATTTCTAAAAAAAGACATGAATATTTCTCATTGTGTTATCTTGTGGTAACAAATGATGTAAACATATTTTGTGAACATGAGAAAACAAAAGTGATTGTTTTATCCTTATCAAAACATAAATGGCAGGTTGTTTTTATTTATTTTATTTTTTTGCAGTTTGATTTTATTATTTTCTAGAAATTCAAAAAAGCAATGGATATATGGGTTGGTTTTTTCAATTAGTAAAAGGCTAACTTGCAAAACTTTGCTCTATAAAGAAAATTTAAAATACTAACAACTAAGTAATTAACTTCTAGGATGGCTTGACTTTTTCATGTTCTTTCTTTTCTGCATTTTTAAATCAAGCAGTTTATTTTTCCGTCCTACCTTTATCTGAGAAGTGTGTGCCAAGTCAGACAGCCGTCTGCATTACAACTCATACACAGAAGGACTGCCAGGCCTCCAACTGAGGGACAGCCTTTCAGTTTTAGTTATTAGATTTTGTTTGCAATAGAATAAAGCAGGGATGTCAAACTCCAGTCCTCAAAGGCCGCTGTCCTGCAGTTTTTAGATGTGCCACAGCTACAAAACACTGGGATAAAATGGCTTAATTACCTCCTTCTTGTGTAGCGCAGTTCTCCAGAGCCTTGCTAATGGCCTAATTGTTCTATTCAGGTGTGGTGCAGCAGAGGCACATCTAAACGTTTCAGGGCAGTGGCCCTCAAAGACTGGAGTTTCACACCTGTGGAATAAAGGGATTCACCAAACTGTGCCAGATCTTACGACAGAAAAATCAATGGATTGTGAAGCCATCAAGTATTCCCCTAATGTTTCCTCCTATATCTAAAAGAGTTCAAAGTACTATGCAAAGTCTAACTACAGCATAGATATACTAGGTAAAATTTGTCACTCATAAAAAATTAACATATTGTAGAATTAATCAGTGGAATCGTTTGTACAGGGAATAGGAGTCCTGGAGGTTTTCTAAAGTAACCTGCAAGAAGACATACAATCATAAAATCCCACCATTCAAGTTTGAGACAACTCAGTCACAAATATTTACCCCAAACACCAACATGACCCCAATAACTCAGCTATCACCAACAGTGCAATGTCTCATAAGTCACAGGCACATGTCAACCCCAACAGTCTGTGCCAAGCCATTACTCACATGCTACACTGTTGCTATAATTCACAAGGGCCGTCTGCACTCAGCTGCTGTGTATCATGATTAATGTAGCTTTGTCTTTGTCAACTGCAGTTTAACACCTTTATCACATTTGACAATCATAAATTACTTAAACCAATTGGAAAAACTGCATTGTATTTTATGGTGGCAACTGAAGTTGACCAAGATTGAATTTAAAGGGAAAGCTAAACAGGATAAAAAGCCTTTTTCTTTATCAGCACCAAGCAAATAATGAATTTAGATTGTAGGTGTGAAAATGTGTGCTATTATGTGCTTGGAATAGTGTCTATGCTATATAAAGAAAGCCATAAATCTACATAAAATAAAATTCTGGGAAAAAAATCACATAAGGCAAACCTTATCTTGTGACCATCTTGTGAACAGAAAGCTTTTTTTATTTGCAAACCAAATCAATACCATCCAGTGTCAAAATTAATAAAAGTATAATGTAATTAGACAATGCAATTGAGACGTGGTGCAAGAAAAAAAAATCCAATGTGTTTAAAAGGATGTAAATTGTGTTAGCCGATGAAGGCAGAAACAGGCATGCCACATTTTCCAGAACCAAAGATTTTTTTTAATCCAGTTTTGTAACAAGATTCAAAAACAATAAAAATGACTCACTGAACTGTTCTCATAAAGGTCAACTATAAACTTAGATGGATATTTGCTTTTCCACAAATAAGAATAACTTTTAAGGAAGGCCTTGAGGGTCAACACTGACAGTTTACAGCAGCCTTAACACAGACTTGAGTGTAAGAACTAGAATTTACTACAGCTGCACTTATGATGTATTTTAATGATTAACTAAGTAATGTGTAGTGCTGAAAGGCTTCCCTGTATACAATACTAAACCAAAAAAAAATGTAATTGAGTTTCACAGTCAAAGTTAATATGTACAAGAACACAATTAGCTAAATGCAAAACCTTCTCTGCTTGATGCATACTGTATGTCCCTCTAAAACAGCGTGGCAACTACTAGGAATAAATTAATAAAAAAAATTTGAATCAACTTTTTGTTACAACTGCTCAGATGACTTTAGTTATTCGATTAATAGTTTTTAGAATTTATGACTTTCCAAAAACATTGCCAGGCCAATAAATACTAAAAATAAACCTGAATTTCAGTGTATTAAAACATCATTCTTATAGCACTGAGAGCAGTAAGCTGTAAAATCCTGCAAAAAGAGGACTTTTGCAAGCCATTAGAAATGCACTGGTCAATAATTTATCACCTTGGATATGGATCAGAGTTATTTATGATTAAACTTTCACTGACAAAGAATGCCAATCTGGAACAATGTTAAAGTAATTCCAATCAATGCAAGCATATGTTTTGAGCTCACCAGCTTTAAAGTGCATTAAGTGTAACATGGTCTACATTAGTATTTTGATTAATTACGACTAAATTTATTTGCGCCTCTGATGTACATGACCCAATATTAAGAGGTTAACCTGGCAGCATCAGATATTTTGTCCTATCAGGAGTTTCTGCACAAGGAGTTTTAACATGATTCCTGAACATAAGGCTATTGTTGCTTAAAAAGTAACCATAATGTTTGTCAATGTGGCAGCTAAAACACACATGGACTTATTAGTTGTTTCTCCTAACTCACACAGACAGGTACAATCTTTTATAAACTGTAGTCTTGCTCCTGCTGACCATGCTTTAATTCTGAGTAATAGGGCTAAGTCAATGTTAGCATATTTACTCTCGCTTTTGATATGACTAATTAATGTCTTGTTTCACAACATGCTCCAAAACACTTTCAGTTACTTGTGCGAGAACAAACTTACAAAGCTAGTTATTCCCCTGCTTTACAAACCTTTAGCTTTGCTTTGACTGTTGTAAAATGGATTGACAAATGTTTCAGCTGCTCTCTGAGAAGTTCTAGCGACATCACACAGAGACACAGATACAGCAGTCAATTAAGTTTCTATCTCACAGTTATCAAGGATCAGAACAGGAGATCTTTGCTATCAATATGCCATAATAGAAAGTACAGTTGCATCTGCGATTAAAACAGGTGACTTTTAATTTTTACAACAAACCAACATCTGCATTTTGTACCTGCAACTCTGATAAAGCAGGTTTCATTTTAGATTTTAGTCTCAATATATGGATCAATTCTAAGTACTACTAATTTCCCCCCTCAAGTACTATTGTGACTTCAATTGAAGTCTCATTGAGGGGGTTTACTTGTATTTTGTACAGTAAAACCATAACAATACCACAAGTACATTCATACTAGCTGAAGTTCTGAAGACAATCATTATCCACGTCGCCGTTTGTTAAGGTTAGCATCCATAGAGGCTTGATGGATGCTAGTCATATTCTGGCTCAAGCATATAAGGCTGACTTTTTTGAAGTCAGAACATTCCCTGCACCAAAACTCTATTCCTTAAGTAAAAGGTGTGTCTGATAAGAGAAAACTGCAACTACATCGAAATCTGTTAAAAGTAGCTCATCCAACAGAGGGATTACTACCCGAAACAAACCAACCGGAAACTCAGATCTTTCCTGTATAGGGGTCTCTCAATTGTTCAAAAGGAAATCTACCTCTGGCCATTTACTTTAAAGAAAGCAACACTAAAGTAGGACATTTTGAGTGTAATTCACTTTAAGCTGGCTCTGCAATCTCATGTTAGGAAGGCTTTTAGTGCATTACTATGTCTATGTCCAAGTCTATAAATGAGGCCTTACAAAATCATGTCAATCTACTGACACACTCTAATTTGAACAAATAATTAACCAATCTGTCTTTATTTGTTTTATGCAATATGTCCATTTAACAGTTTCTGTTGAAACTGGCAAACTGTGGGCCCAGAATGATGGGAGCACCATCAAAGAAAACTGTTATCTTTGTCTTTAGCATTCCAAGGAGTACTAGATATGACACCTAACCAAAGCGTTTAAGCAACATAAAGATTAAACAGCCACTATTGTCACTGTATGTGATCTTGAGTTTGTTTCAAATCATTTTCTGTATTTTATTATGAGAAGTGCAGTTTCTTGTCCCACCATCTGCAGCCTTTAGACAAAAAAAGAAGCAGGCGTTCTACTGTTTGTACTGTTTGCGGCGCCCCCCAGGAGCCGCGGCCCCAGGCACCCCGTCTTCCCTGTTCTGTCTGTCTATTGTCTTCTTTGGATGGGATGTACTGAAACAAAATTTAGTTGTGCTTCTGTACAATAACAATACAAGCATTATGATTCTTCTGGTTCTGGTAGTAAAAAATTCTGGGTGAAGAGGGATCAAATAAAAAGATCACAGCAACCTGACTAAACAAATTTAAAACCCAAGGACACCCAGACTGCAGACATTTCAAGGGAAACCCATCCGTTTTCTGCAGTACACGTGCAGCTGCCCAGCATGAGGACACAAACCAACTCTTTTTTTGTGTGCTTGTTACAAAGCACTCAACAGCTTACTGCACCAAACCCCTGCAGCATACCTCTCCTGTGCTTTCTTCTTGGACCAGAGCCCATGGGGAGGCAGGCACACATCGCTGTACAGGAGAACGCACACACCTACACATATGTACGAACACACACGATAATGCAGAAGCACGAGCCTACAACAAACACCCACACTCAAACACACGGTTAACGTGTTCGGCCGGGCACAGGTGACTGTCACAAGCTCAGATTTTTTTTTTCAGGGAAACACAGGAAAATGTTGCTTCAGGTGTTGCCCACTGTGGCAACTGCAACAGATGAAACTGCAGCAGCAGCTAGACAGGTAAGGTAAGGTAAGTTAAAACAGATCCAAACATTAAATAAATGTCTCTAAGTATGTTTTAGCAAAAGCACATCTTTCAAACTTTAGTTATAAATGATAGCTTTTCTCCTCTTATAAATAAATTTTAGAATAAGTCAAAGTAAAAAAAAAAGCAAGAACCATAAGACACGCATACACATGAGACAAATTGAAAAAGTCAGGAAAGAGAAAGACTGAAATACATGCCTGCATAATAAGGTATGCAGAGAAGGTTTTCAATGCAGCAGCTGCAGCGGCAGCAGCAGTGTTAACCGCATCAACAGCAGCTCTCAGGCGGTCAGAGAGATCTGGAGAGGTTGATGCACTACCTCGCTAGCATACTGCATGACAATGTTAAATGCCGCTGCATGCAGAAGGTATGGCACTTGTTTCCCAGTAGGATAAGATAAGTGCAATCATCCCGACTCACACTAACAGAACAAAGTGAGGGGAGAGGAGAAGAGAGGGGAGAGCGTGAAGAGAGAGAACGATACCAGAGACATGTAGATTCACGCCTAGCGATGATACCGTTTCAGAACCCCCTACAAAAAAATAAAAAATACACACCCACCTCAGTCTGAAGCTGGTTGCTGACGCAGTGACCAGAAGGGAGGGATGGATGCAGAGCAGCAGCCAAAATCCAAGATAAAGAGCAGGAAAACAGAAAGCAGAGAGCAGAGGAGAGGGATACGAGTGGAGACTGCGAGATCCACTGTGAACAAGATTATGCGCGAGAACAGCATGTATGTCTGACACGAGACCATGAGGCAGAACGAAAGTGCAAACAGACAGAGGGGAAAAGAGAAGGGAAAGAATATAGGCAATGAATAGACGAGACAGAAGAAACGTGCAAGCTTGGAGTTACTGAGCAGAGCAGATGAGAAAGAAAATGCCCCTCCCCTCTCAGCCACACACCTCCTCATACACTTTCAGCATGTGAGTAAGCATACATTCAACCAGAGTCCCTGTAAATAATTCTGCAACAATTTGTAGTGTCTTACAAAAAAAACCAATGCCCCTTTGAATGTTTAGCACATTTTTGTTCTATTACAACCAAAAACTTTCTGCATTTTATTGGAATTTTATGTAATGGACCAACAATAAGTAGTACACAAGTGTAAAGTGAAAAGAAAATGATACAAGATTTTTATATCCATTTACAAATAAAAATCTGAAAAGAGTGACATGCGTTTGTATTCACCGACCCTTTAGTCTGAAACCCCTAAATAAAATCCAGTGAGAATCATCAACATTACACGGAAGAAGACACAACAAACCTACTAAGACATGCTGACCTGTTGATCATGGAGAAGCAGCATTCAGCTTCTATGCACCACAAATCTGGAAGAAACTTTCAGAAAACTGCAAACATGCTGAGACACTGAGTTCCTTTAAATTAAAGCTAAAATCCCACCTGTTAAAAGTTGCCTTTGACTAGTGATCAACATATCTGATGTATTTTGCTTGATGATGTTGACAATGACATTTGACAAATGGAAAGTTTATTGCTTGTTTCATAATTGGTTTCTGTATTATGCGTGTATTAGCTCTTTGACCAGCATTGTTGCAATACAAATAAACTTGACCTAACATGACTGGCCAGGCAATGGCAGCATTAATCAAAACAGCAGCCAAGAGACCCATGGTAGAAAGCTGTAAAAATAAACCTGTTCACAGTTTGTAACAATTTATGTAAGGGACACAGCTGAAATGTGGAAGATTCTCTGGTAAGATGAGAACCTTTCGGCCAACATGCAAAATGCTGCATGTGCCCATCACCCTGAACATTGGTAGTGTCAGAATCATGCTGGGGAGTGTTTCTGTTTAGCAGGGACAGGGAAGCTGATCTTAGTAGATGAAAAATTGGTTTGGGTTGAAAAATATGAGCAGTTCTGGAGGAAAATCTGTTTGAAGTAAAATACTTTAGACTGAGGCAAAGGTTCACCTGTCAACAGTACTGATGCAAACATGGCTTAAGGGAAGCAACAAATGTGCTTTGGTTTAGATCAAAACACATTTTATTTGTTAGAATGGCTCAGTCAAAGTCCAAGAGCAAATCCAGTTGAGAATCTGTGGTAAGACGTGAAGCCTGCTGCTCGCTATTTTCAACCAGTCAGACATAGCTTAATCTATTTGGCCATTCAGACTTTATAAAAAGCTTTAGTTATAGGTGATAATTTGCTTGAAGATTTCTGCCTTTTAAAGAAAAGTTCATTTTCCCTCACTGTCATTCTCTCCTTCTTAATGATGTGAAACTTCACATCATTAAGAATAGCAATCATATAAAATCCTATTAAAATACACTGTAATATGGCAAAATATGAAAAGTGAATACTTTTGCAAAGTTCTGTAAATGCAATAAACATTAATGTCAGATTTAGTTTGATATCTCAGTTTTAGGAATCTGGATATGTTTCACTGCTCAAAATTAGTATAGTTCAGAGAAGAGAAGGTTGCATATGTTTTAGAAGCTTCAAGACATAAAAGTTAATATAGTATATCACATTATGCAGAAGGTAAGAAACACAAGCACACATACCTGTATGCTGAAAAGCTTTTAACCACAAAATCCATCTCAGATGTCTTAAACCTTCATGACAGTGCACTCACAACCTCATAGAGGCGTCCAGAGAGACAATTACTTCTCCATGGGAATCAATACATGGATATGATATAAACTTCTGAACATCAAATCCAATTACTGTGCAACGTGGTTTGAATTTTAAAGGCCGTATTAACGACTGCAGCTTCTGAGAAGCTGGCCCCACCCAGCAAACAGTATTTGCAAGTGATGCAAGCATAAATCGATCAGCTATAAAACCACGGCACTCAAAAAGCTGATAGAGGTTTAACTTAATGTTATTATGTTTAAACAACATTTATGAAACAGACTGCCAGAATATTTCTAAGAGAATAGCATGAGTGGAGGCGCTAATCATCACCCTTAGAATTAACAAAATGTTAATGGTCTGAGATGTTTTTCCTCTAACTTTACTGCTAGGTTTGCCTGACACAAAAGAAATCTCTGGAACTGCCTTGTAGTCCTCTCACGATGCTGTCTGACTGGCAAGATTTTTCTTCTGGTGTTGAATTTGAGGCAGACGTAATTGAATGCTCCATTCCATTTGTTCCATTAAGAGTGGAAAATCACCTGCCACCTACTGATGATGCCACAACACAGGGACTTTTTCTAAATCCACCTGCATCTGAAAAAACTTTTAGCAACAGGCATGGTTTGCCATTGATATAATGGAGTGCATGAATTTGTCATATTAATTCACACATGGACCAAATATATATGAACAAAACTAAGTAACACAAGAGCAAGTATTTTTTTTTTAAAATGTCCTCCAAATCATCTAATCCATAACTTCACGATGACGTTGAACTGTCTAGTCCATCTCTTCTCTCCTTGTCCAGCCTTCATACAGTGCCATTTGGAAGTTTAGAAACATTATCAGTGACAAAAATATTGTGTTAATTTTGGCTTTTAATACATTTCAACCATCTTTTCCTGGATGAAATGGTTTCTTGGATGAATGGTATTTCCTCCATTTCTAAGTGTCACTGATTCTGAAAACAGTACTAGCCCTCCCACAGATGAAGTGCATTTATCAGTTCTGTCTCGTCGCACTGCAGCACAACATGCCCGAATCATGTCTATAGATTGAAGTGACGCACATAAAATTAAGTCGGTTTTACCTCCATAAAAAATACCAATCCAGAGTTGGCACACAGATATGCTGTGTTTGTGTTCATGCTCATTGATTGCAGTAGTGCTGTCACTGCAGGAGAACTCTTCAGCCTGCAGTTATGTCAGGAAAATGGAGACAAACTTCCTGTAGTGCCTGCCAGTTATAAAAACAATGACAAGGTTCTTTAGGATGCGTCAACGACAAAATTTGGTGTCGACAACTTTTTTATAGTCAAACTTAACATCTGCAGCCCTACCAGGCAAATGAAGCTGCTGGAATGTCCCCGTCCACAACCGTACCGAGCATTTCTGGACTATGTTCATGTCAGGAAACCAACTGGCTTAGATGAGCACTACCATTTATCGTAAGAACAGGATTCTAATGTGCACCCAAAACTGACCAGAAAATTTTAGATAGAAAGTGGATAATTTCTCTACAACCTGCAAAGGGGCATCTAACCAAGTATTAGTGGTATATATTTGAACCTATCTGTATAACTCAGGAAGGTTTTGTATTTAAATCAAATCTGTGCTCCCAATTCTTATTTTTAAAAGTGAACCAAAGTAGTTTCTTTTTTGTATCATTCCACTTTGGAAAAAGAATTATTCCAATGAATCATAAAAAGCCCAAAATAAATAAATCTTCCATATGAAAAGTACAGGTAAACTTCTAACCGTCACTGTATGCTGTGTGTGATTAAATCAAGTGTTTGTCAGACAAATGCATAAGGAAAAGTTTGATGCACCTGTGATTGGACCAGGTGCTTGCAATCCTGCTATGTTTTAAACCAGCTCAGCCATTTAAGAAACACTCAGACCATCAGTTCTGCTGCTATATAAAGAAAAAAGCTTATAAAGCTCTGACAACTTATTAAGCAGAGGAGAAAAAAGTGATGTCACCAGAAGAAAAATTACATTCACCCATTTCTCTAGTACTTTTCCACTCGGTAAAGATCAGTCGTTTAATGCATTCCTGTGCAGCTGCTTATGATTTTCTCATTTAATGACATTGGCCATTCAAATTCATTTTTAAACTTTTAGGTTAAACACCAAATGTTCTACAAGACAAGTAATTTTCACATCTTGGAAGACACAGAGATAGGCTTTCACCTTTAGCTTCACTCTTCTTGTTAACACAGAGTCACAATTCCTTTTTTAGCTCCTGACCCAGTAAATAAGACAGCCAAGAAAGGGTATTCACAGACGCTGTCAACACATTTCAGGGACTACACTAGTTCGAATTTTGACATCCACAAAAATAAAGTGTTTACCCTGGTGTCTGTTTTAGGTGACAGGTAATGCTGTCATGTGTGCATCCACAGAATGTGTACTTTTATTGAAGAGAAAATGTATCAATGATCCAGTTTTAAACCAGTCATTAATATCATGTTGGCAGTTTGACAACAATTTATTTACAACAGTGGATGTGAAAATAAGCCAGCATCATGAGCTTTGCCAGTTTTAGGTCTTTTCAGACTGATGTATGTCAGAGACTTTATATCTGCTCTTGAGTTCTGTTAAAGAAAACCTATTATGCAAAATCTTTATGTTGCATGTTTTGTACTTCAGTTTGTGTCTCTGCCTCAAAGGTATGCCAAAGCAATTTTAAAAACCACCCAGCCATTTTTTGGCAATAAGTCAATGTATTTTTGGTATCTGGGAAATGAGCCGTTTCAAAAACCTTCAGAATGTAACGTCACTAGTCAGACAGCACTATCCCTCACCTAGCAACCAAGGTGAAGATCAGCCTGTCATCTAGCAAGCCAAGCTGAGCTCCAGGACATTTGATTGCATACAAGTTGCTGGAAAAAAGTTTTGTTGAATTGCCATCCAGAAACCACTTCTTGTTGGTTGTGCAGGAAGCTCTACTTCTGCTTTTCACGGTTGTTTAAGTGCACATCTGTTTGCAGCCATTTTTACATGCAAGATTTAAATGCTGATTTAGTGGGGCGTGGCCAGCAGCTTATTTGGTTTTAAAGTGACCCAAAAGCTCAGGAGCAGCGATCCTTGTTCTGAAAGGAGCTCAAAATAGGCAAAATTGAGCAGACACTACAAAACCTTTGTCACAATACCATACTTATAGTTACAGTGATTTGGAAGCAGCTCTAGTAACAGGAATCTGCTTTATGGTATCCTAACTTGATTTGCTACAGTTGTGACTGAAATAAAGCAACAATAATGTCCAATACGAGAAAACTAATAGATGACATTTAATCAGAAACACATCCTGATCAGGACCCTTTCTTGAAACTTGAAACAGACTATATTAAAAATCATTCTTAATTTTAAAACAGAGCTGTTGCAAAACAAGGCAATAACTTAATGTCGACTAACTAACATTGCTGTGGCCAACAGTAAAAGATAAGATTTCCTACGTCTGCCAAAATTGAGTAAAACAAAGAAGTCTGGACATCGACACCTGCATCACTAAGTTGGACGATGCCCCAAATCTGTAAGAGTTCTCTTGCTCATCCTTTTGAGTAACAGGACAGCTTACCAACTACCTAACCTCTAAGAGTTTGATGTTTAACTACAGTGTTTGCTTAATGGTCTACAAATTGTTACAAACATACAGGTAGACCTAGAGAAGATTCATTAAGTTACAAAGCTACTGTGGTTCCAACATGTAAAAAGACCTATAATGTCAATACCATTTCAAAAGGAAGAGCCAAGTCAGTTAATGTGTTGCTTATGATGTAACGCATGTTACTGCATGATAAAACTCCAACTGCTTGTAAAAAAAACAAAAAAACAAGTGAGCCGTTTCTGTTTTTATTGCAGACAGGCCATTGCGAGTAAGGGATCTAATCAGGAGATGCAAAACACAGCAGTCTAATTGCATCATTAGCTAAACCACTGACTCAGTCGGAGACTATAGCCTCACCCCTCCCCCAGCCCACCGTCTTCTGCCCCATCCAGAAATAGGGAGCCAGGCCTCCAGCTCTTTACTGTACAGCTGCTCAAGCAGAATAATTCTAGCATGTTATGTGCAACAGCGCAAAATGTTAACGTTCCAGAAATATCCAAATGGAAAAAAAAGAAAGAAAGAAAGAAAAACGCACATTAATGAGACTGTGCTATATGTTGTCATCAAGACGGTCATCAAGAAAGTCATATTTATCCTCACATTTTATCCTGGAAAAGATTAGTACTTGAGCTTGGATACATAATGTAATGATGATTCCACAACATGTAAGGAATAGCCCTGTCTAAAGTGACTAAGCTCAGCTAGGCTGAACTTTCCAGATTGTAGCCAGAGGTAATCATCACACACAGGTGCACCTACGTAGTTTTGACATCATGGGATTTTAACAAGAGCAACCTCTCTTGATGCACTGAAATTGGTAAAGCATCAGTCTTTTTTTAGACTTCCTGCTGTTCTGGTAGTAAAAGCCGGTAAAAGAACCAACTGACTTGCTTTCTAATTTAAATGACCCCTGCTTTCTGCAGGTCAGTTCAGCATGCCTTGAGAGAAGCGTTTATCATCTAAAGAGACCCAGCCCAAGACTGCTCAGGGCTCAAAGCACAATTCGATCTGGGGTCTGACTTCCACTTCGATCCATCGCAAGCACCACAAATTTCTCTTTTAAATTGTGCGTTTAAATGTGCCTTTATCATCCCTATAAAGTTTTATGCCAACAATTAAACTGCCGTAATCCCATAAAGTGCATTTGCTTGATCTACAGATGTTTCAAATTACTTATTAAACAAACCTCTGTTAAATAAGGTGAAAAGTTTGGACAAACCAGTTAAATTTATTCTGCTCTAGCATAACCATTTGGTGGTTAGTGGTTTCTGCATGCATGTGACTCCAGCATAGAGAAAACAAAATTCTTAAAAATTATGAATTAGTAATGTTATATTATGACTGAGCTTTTAAAAATTCCTTAAAAGGCCTCTGATTGGCAAGGTCATATACTGAACCTTATTTTCCTCTTCAATAAATGCAAAAACACAAACAACAGTTGTCTTATACAGTTTAGAAACATTTAAACCAGAAGCTTAATATCTGATGCACTTTTATGCAACTTAATAATAAAAATCTGGCAAATGTTAGGATCATGTTTTGAAGCATAAGGGAGATCATTATTTATTTATTTTTAGTTTAAGTCAAAACTACAAACACTATTGCAGTAATTTTTCTACTGTGCTTTTTGTCAGAGAGAAAAAAAAGATCTGAATTGGTCAAAGCCAATTTGTCCAAAAACTTCAGCATCGGCCAGGAAAAATCTCATCAGTGCATCTCTACTTTTGACATATCAAGCAGATTTACTTCCGAGTGATTATAGTAAATACTTTTTCAGTTCTTTGAAATAAGTTTTTTTTAAATTGTCATTAATGCAATTTTGAGGCAAATTTAAAAGTAGGCTCATTCTGACGTCACAGAATGTGATAAGATATTTTGTGTAGCATCTAATTTTAAAGGGGCTAGATCTACATGATCAATGTCATGTTGTGATGTATGTCATCACAAAATCACTTTGTGAAATATCGTAATCACTAAGGACAGCCTGAGTTCAATGTTTGGTTGGTTTTATTATCCCTTGTAAATTGCATTCAAACTCCTTGCCAATAATATATTTGGTGAGTTGGTCATATTGATTTTACTATCAATATGCACAAAGTATTGTTTGGAATGCAATAATGATTCGTTAATGTCAGTACGCTAAACATTACATCAAGTGTTAGAATCCCAAGTGAGAAAAAGTGAGGAACTTGAGGATTTACAATCCACAAGTTTGTAAATCTTGCAGATTGCATTCATCTAATTATGAATACATGATGAGCCATGTCATGCACTGATGTTGGTCCACTGTTTTATCAAGTCCACACTCGGCACAGCCATCTACCAAAATATTTTATAACACTTCATGCTTCTCCTTTCGCTGCTGAAAAGTACTTTCAGAATGCTAATGTCATTTTTCAATTGGACTTGAAAAATCCTATTTTTCTCTACTATGAAATGTAGATGCCTAGCTTAATGCCTAGCATTGTACCACAGTGGTTGATTATTCTGCAAACTGACATGACGTAAACACCATTAAAAATGTATAGTAGGGGTCTCAAACTCCAGTCCACAAAGCTGCTGTCTTGAAAATTTAGACCCGTCTCTGGTCATACACACCTTAATCAAGAAGGTACATTTCCTCCTTTTAGCACATTACATTTCATGCAGCCAAGCTCTGCTAATTAAGTCATACCTGAGAAATGTGTGTTGAGGCAGACACACATCACTTTTTTTCAGTTTTCCGGAAAGCTAAATTTTGGGGTTTCATTAGTAGTCAGCCAAAATAATCAAAATAACCAAAAAGAAACATTTTAACATGTTCATTTGTGTGTTTTGAATCCATTTACGAGTTACACTTGTGCTGCACAGAGGGCCCAAAGCAGCAGCTAGGTTTGCTTATGCCTTGAACTGGCTCTGTGTCTGAGGGTGTATTAGATCTTTCCCCTGTGAGTGCAGCACGGGGTGTACCAGAATAACACGCGGTGCTGTTATTCCCTGCCTATGTAAAGAGATAGAAGTGAAAATAGCACCTTTGATTGTTCTTGTTGAGGGTGCAAAAGTAAATGTCAAGGCATCAGCTTGACAACCCCCATCACTAAGTACATCTCTTTACATCAGGTTATGTTGGAAAATGCCTCTGTTAGTTTAGAATTATACTCTTTCCTGTTAGAATAGTTCTTTCCATCTCAAGAAATATGACTGAGCTTCCTGTGTCACACAGAGAAGTCTCAGCCTGCATGGCACAGCACTTCTAACCTGGCCTCTGCCGCACTGCATTAGCAACAGCGATCATGGAGCTCAGCCTCACTCTGCAGCTATAGCATCTGCTGAGGATGGAGAGCTTCTTCGGGAACCGACGGCTCCACGTCGCCTCTCACATCCGCAGAGCGACGTCTCAGTGTGTTGGAAGATATGACGTTCAACGGGTAACGCACATCTGAACTGTGAGCGTGCGCTGGAAACAGACGTTGCTCGACCGCTACTCTCCGCGGGCTACGATGCCAATCAAATTTGGCCTGGACTGCAACGAACTTGATGCGGTCCACTCAGAACAATGAGCGGGCTAATCAGTGCTAATACAGCGACCCGAGTATGGTAATGATGTTAAAACCTATCCGGGTCGCTGTGGGGTGAGGAGGAACGTCCTGATCTCATCTAGGTTTCGACACCATTCGCTGGAACTTACCGTCACAAACGCTGCGTTCACAATAAATCTCGGATTTGAACATGACTGAACTCATATGTGGCGTTTATAGGAGTCGTAATAACCCGAATAACACATGCGAGTCATAGAGGAAAAACACCTTTCTCCCTACCTTTGACAGAATCCTGCTCTTCCTTCTCGGCTGGGGTGAAGACCCTCTGAATTTTGTTGCTCTTACTCAGCTACCATGCGCTGCGTCTAAGCCCCGCCCTCTCGCTCTGAGCGGAGTCCTATTGGCCCGTTAAAACACAACTGCAGACGAGCCAAAGCTCTTCATTGGCTGAGGACAGCTGCCAGTCTTTTTGGATTCCTCTTCCCGCGTCCCGAATAGCGTTCCTTCATACGTTACATTATACAGCCTATATTTAGGCGTTAAAAACAAGCAAGTAAAAACAAGTCAAAGTGACCTCCACCAGCAACACACCACAAGGCAAGACAAACTGAGCCTTCACACGTACACCTTTAATGATTGCACAATGGAAGCTGTCAAGACAAAGAGGAAGCTATTTAGGCAACGAACCAAACAGGGGAAATTTATGTGGAAGTCATTTGTGGTAATTATGCAGTGATAATTTTCCTTTTATTTGCAGAAATCAAGCTGTGCAACAGAAATAGCCAGATGTTTAGGTGTCACAGTTCCTCCAAAGTGGTGAGAGAACATTAGAGTCAGTCTTTCATCATAAGAGGAGCCTTGACTTGAGCTGCAACCTCAGCCCCCATAAGTTCCTCTACGATCGTCAGGGCAAACTCAAAACTGGTTCCTGGCCCACGGCTGGTGATGTAATGCCCATCTTTCTGCACTCGAGCTTCTGAATATTTATAGTGATCTAAAAAAGACAGAACAATACCATTAGGATGGCACGGTGTGAGCTCGGAGCCACAGCTCAGATTCACAAACATAAACCCTGCCATTGTTTCATCGCGCTTAGTTCTAGTATGTTCTGTCAAATGACTGCATCTTCCTTCACCTCAGTGCTGTTCTCTGCTCTCCAACTGCAGAGTGACATGATTCTTTCAACAATCAAAGAGCTAGTACAGCACCACCTGCTGCCCTTTACAGATACATACAATTCCAGCTACAGTGAACCTTTTTGATGTCTTCAACCACAAACCTCAAAATACTTGTTTGGGATTTTGTGTTGTACACCAACATAAAGAAGTGCATGACTTAAGTGGAAGAACAATGAGACATGGTTTTCTACACCAAACAGAATCTGGTAATGGTTTACATCAAAGCTCATGCCTATATATGTTTAGAAAAGTCGAGACAAAAATTTAACTGAGAATCATCTGCAAAACTTGAAAATTGATGTCCACAGCTGTTATCCATGTAATCTGACAGAGTATGAGCCATTTTTGCAAAGACGAATGTTCAAAATAATAAAGTAATCAAACTAGATGTGAAAAGCTAGTACAGCCATACAAAAAACGAGTTGGAGCTATTAATGCAGCAAAATGTGATTCTACAGAGCATCCCTTCAGGGGCGGCAGATACAAAAGCACAGTTTTGAAATATTATTTGTAAAAAGAAGTCCACTTTATAATGATGGAATATTTTATGTTAGTATTTCACAAAAAATACTTATAAAATACACTAAAGTTTTTTGTTGTAAAATGAACAATGTGAAAATATTTAAGGGGAATCAAAACTTTTCAGGGGTACTGCAAACTAATCAAGGTCAACAATGTTTTTACCTCCAACCATCATCTTCTCCTTCATGCCAGGATGTGTGGTGACTGTGCTGCCGTAACCGATGCCATGAGCCAGAAGAGCGGTCGGACCTGAAAAAGAGCCAAGCTGGTTTAGGTGTGCTTAAAAGCTTTTAGACTCGTATACAAAAAAGAATATAAAAATAACCACATTTATCAGTTTTAGAAAATCTTTTTATATATTCTGGTTAATAATAAATGAATGGCACAATATCTGATAACGGCGTGTCCTGAAGGTGTCCTCAACCTTTGTATTGTTTCTAAGAATACACACACAGTATACAGTTTCAGCTCCTCTCCAAAGACTGCAGCACTCTGGAAAGGGAGGGAAATCAAAAGGAGAGGCCGAGGACGCTGACTTCTGCTGCATTAACTTTGGTAATGCCCTAGCGCTGCTGTTAGCTCATCCAAAAACTGTTAATAAATAGAAAGTTATTGATCCCGGAGCTTTGGCTGCCTTCCCGTGCTGTCTCAAGATTACACTTTCCCCACTGGCAGAACAGCAGACTGCCAGTTAAAGCCAAGCTACTCCCGTTACGAGTCCCCACCCGGAGGACGCCAGTCTGGGTACAGAAACTAACAGCATGGCAGATGCAGAGAAACAATAATTTACTTTCTGATGAATAAGAGATATTGTCAATTGAAGCTCTATCTTCTCCTTGAGTCAAGGAAAAAAAACAGATGTTCATCTCATGATGCACCCTCTCCCTGTTTCATTAAGGCGTGTATTCCTGAGAGGATTCCAGTCATATTTAGGACACCCTTCAATCCACTTTGCCGCACCGGTTCACTGTCCCCGTTTGAGACATCTTTCCTGCGTCCTGTCTCTGTCCTGGAAGGCTGTAAGATAAAATCTAAGTGCTTGTGGGTCTTTTCAGGGACATCAGCATATGTGCAACCTTTACTTGTGCGCCACGGGGGGCGGGGGAGATTCGCCAGTGACCACAAGTTAATGAAGTGTGGCATTAGGGGACAGAGATAGTTTATCAAAAAGCCCCTAATTTCAGATCCAGAACAATAAGTCCCAGGTTTATCTTTGGTTCCTGTCTGTCTGTAGGGGAAACAGCTGTCTCATCAGCTGTGCTGCTTTCAGTTGAATCCAAGAAGACAGGATGTCTCTGTTAACTTCAGTGGCATTGCAAGTCTCTCCCATCATATCACCTCAATGTCTTTTACAGATGTTACTCCATGCTTTCAGGCAGAAGCCATCTTAAGTACAAGAGAATGTCTGTTCTGTCTGCTACCATTTCATCTTAGTGTCCATGTTCAAAAATAAGACATTGTCAAGGACAAGTCACAGAAACGGATAGACTTGAAGTGTTGCAATTTCACAAAATAAAACCCAGTAAATGATGTCAGTAGTATAGAAAAAGTACAAAATACAATTTTAAGTGCAGCACATTTTATATTTTGAGTTGGGTTTTTTTTTTTGTTTTAAAACTAAAAAATCCCTTGCACATCCCTTTTAAAATGCTTTGACTTAAATAATTTTAAAAATTAAAACTTTCCCAATTTGTGTTGGATGTGCAATTCAACTGAAAATAACATAAAAATTTGGATAGAAGTCAAAATTGAAAATATTGTAGTTTCCATGTTGTATAAGTCTGGACATCCTTATCCGATCATTTGCTAAAGCAAATTATAATTTTAGAGTGAATCCAGTCCACTCAATATCATATTCAAATGTCCTTTGAGGTTTTACTTTACATTTATTTATTTGCATCACTGAGATGAAGCCAGATTTTGCAGAGTTTTAGAAGTATCAAAAAGATTTAATTTCTCAAAGGTATCAGTCAGGAGAGAATGCAAAATAAAATTTCCATCACATCATATATTCCAAAAGAGAGTAAACACAGTCATCAAAAATTGATAAAACATGGGATAATAAGTTGCATCACAAAAACTGGACATTATTCCAAATATTAATAGAAGACATGTGGTCAGATAGGCTGCCAAACAATCATCAAGCATACAAGCATGTCTAATAATAGGTTCTGAATAAACTTTCAAACTTTTCTCATATTTTTATCATTTTATTCACCTTCTTTCTTCAGATGAACTTTACAGAGTATGTGCCACATAGAAGCTGCAAAAACTTCAAAAAAGACAGATCTTGATCTAATTTGTTTTACATTAGAAACCCTGCCATCGTGAGATGGGTGTGTGCACTTCTGACATATTGTGGAACAATAATTTCTAAAGCTTTCTAGTTAAACTTCAATAGGCATCACAATCTTTCACTCATACAATAACCCTAACATGAGGCAAACTGCTTGCATGCAAATATCTCCAGAACGTCTACATTATTAGAATAAAATGATGATGATCAGGTCAAAGGTCACATCATATACAGTATTTAACCCACAGAGATAGGTTGCTACCAGAGGTTAGCCCAGTATAATTAAGGTTTGTTTGTTTTCATAAGCTGTACCTGCACAGATGGCTGCAATCAGGCCTTTTCTGCCATCTTGGTCCTTTAACACCTCCTTCACAGCAGGAGACTGTAGAAAAAACAGAAGAAAACAGATGCACAGTGAGTCATTTGCAGCCCGTGTGATGGTACTGTGTATATGTTGACTATATTATATTAACACACAGTGGCAGTATGTTAAACACATGCAACAGCATTTCTCTGAAACACAGAAAGTTTAAGCACAATCACAGATTTATATATAGTCTAACCTTTCCATAAATACGCTTATTGTAAATATAAAATTCTAGCATTTCAACAGACTAACATTCTTTTCTGTGTTTCAGCATTTTTGCAGTTGTCTTGAACTTTGTTCCAGATTAGAGGAGCATAAAAACTGAACCAAGGGATGCAGAGTAGGACTGGAACAGCCAAATGCTCCGACTTGTTCGTAAGACTTCACTAGGTTGCAGCTACTACCGGATAATGTAGAGACTAAATATGTGGATGAGTGATCCACATGTTTAGTTGTGAGAAGCTACAAAGCGTTCATGGAAATCAGATTGCAACATTTCTTAGAGAGGAGAAAAGTGCATCTGGGTACAAATAAGCACAAAGCAACCAGCTGAGATCATCCTTTGTCACATCTGAAGCTCTTGAGAATTGGGTATGTTTGCTTTGCTGTTCATCTGTAACAATTAAATCATGTCTCCAGTGAATTATTATAGCAAAATCAATCTCCTCCCCCACAGAAACAGATTCAATTTGAGTCAATAGCAGAAAATTAAATCTAAAAAAGCAGTTTATGGAGTAAGCTTATTAAGATATTTGTCATTTTAGTCTTGCTATTGCTCCCAATTTCCATTTTTTATTTTAACAAATAAACTCATTTGAACTTTTGAACAAAGCGCCACGTGTAATTTTCTCACCTCTGCCAGATTCTTGGCTCCTGGCATTCCTCCTGGCAGAAGCACCACATCATAAGGCCCCTGAGAAACCAAACCAGATAAAGTTTCACAGCAAGATCAGCAACCATCACCCAGCATACCAGTTAACACCTCTCAATGAAAGTCAGGGCATTAATCAAACAGGCATATTGTTATAGGAGTTTATTCATAGTATATCAGATACAAATGAATGGAAAAAATCCTGCAGATTCAGGGCCTTTAAATGGAAATTGAAGACCTAAATAAAATGCCTTGAGAGAGTTTATTATATTATAGTGCCTTACAAACATATTCATACCCCTTGAGCTTTTTCATATTTTGCGACATTAAAACTACATTGCTGTCTGTGGTTGCAATGTGGCAAAATGTGAAAAAGTTCAAGGTGACTAATTCAGATTTTCTGTGACAGAGCAACACAACAAGGCATATAATTGTGAAGAGGAAGAAAAATAAATGGCTGTAAAACAATTTTAAAATATGAAAAGTGTGCAGTGTATTTATATTCTTCCTCCCTAGTCTAAATAGTCTAAAATACAACCTAGTGTAGCTGATAGATTTCAGAAGCTGCTCAATTTTTTTTACTTTAAGGGAAATTTTAATCGGATTGGTTAATCCGGTTAAAATTAACTTGAAAAGTTTTCACTTTACAAGTCTTGCCATCAATCCTCATTTGGAGCAGGGCTGGGGCTTTCTAATACATGTGTACATCTTGATTTAAACTCTTTAATTGTATATTTGATTCTGCATTTAGTATTGTCAACCTCATGAAAAGTGACCCTCTGTTGCAGTCTCAAGTCTAACTAATTTTATTTCAACTCCATCCATCTTCTCATGAACTCTGACCAGCATTTCTGTCACTGCTGAAAAAGCAGCCCACAGCATGATGGTGTCATCACCCAGTTTCACTGTGGGGTGTGTTTAGGGTTAAGTGAAATGTTGCCTTTCAACACATACCACATTTGTATGTGGGTCAAAGTGTGGAACTTTAGTCAGACGGCAATCAAGACTACTCATGGCCTCTTAACGATGGCTTTCTTCTTACTACTATCAAACAAAGACCAGAGTTGTGGGCTGAATGACAAACAGTTGTCTCACCTGAGCGATAGATCTCTGCAGCTCCTCCAAAGTTATAGAGGCTTCACAGATTAACCTTTTAATTAAACCCAGTGTGTCAGTTTAGTTAAAAATCAGTATCATGTCAGATCTTTATCTTCGTGTTATGGGTTGAACAGTGTGCTCTGTTAGATGTTTGAAGCATAAACTTAACTGCTCTAAACTTCTCCACAAATTCATCCATGACCTCTTTGCTGTGTTTCTTGGACTTTGTGAAGTTGTTTCTTCAGCTGTTGATGTTCTCCTACAAACCGCTGAGGCCTTCACAGAGCAGGTGAATTTTTACTCAAATTAAATTACACACAGCCAGACTACAAGCAGGGGACTTTCGAAGAGAAATTTCTGCCCTGAAATTTATTTAATTGTGTTAGAATGAAGTGAGTTGATTATAAATGCAGGCTGAAATTGTTCTCCTTCCACTTTACTAATATGGACTGAAGTTTGTGTTTGTAATGTGACAGCATGTAAAATAGTTAAAGAGCTGTGAAATCTTCAGCTAGGCACTCACTGTGATTGCTTACTGGAGAACCAAAAGACTCACCTGTTTGCTGGCTTCTTCCAGACTGGCATCAGGACAGATTACAACACTTCTGCTGCACTCGACTGGATCTTTTCCTGTCAGACCCGCAACCGTCACCGCAATCTACAGATATGAACACATTATCATCAGACGAGAGTAGTAACTAGTTACGTTTAATCAAATAACTTTTGAAAAAAAATACTTTAGAAGTACTTTTATTGCACCGTACTTTTTACTTTTACTGTAAGTAATGTCACTAAATGAACATATTTTAACCAAAAATGCACCAGACACAGATATACAGTTTGTATAAAAGTGAGACATCTTGTTTGTACTCAAACTTTGTTGTTATGCTATTTTCCATCTGCCCAGTTTATTGTGCCATTTGGAGATTGAGAAAATCGAGTAAACACTAAATGTTGTCACTGGATGTGCTTTACACTGTTCTAACATCTATGTACGTATGTACCTACTGTATTAGTTTTTAACGTTTTCTATAGAAAAAAAATTGTTTAGAAGAAATGTCTCTTAGTCCTAAAATTTCTTTTGTAATTATGTTATTTGTATCTTTTTTTCATTCTAGTTTAAAATATCAGAATTTTCACATAACTATTATCTATTTGATGATTACGTCATTTTAGAATATTAAATCAGACATAATAGCAATATAATCTCAATAAGATTGGTGTTTTGCACCAGATGTATGAGGGAAACACCATTTTAATTCTGCATATGTCTTGTTGAATATGTTAAAATAGTGCTACTGTTACTTTAGTATTTTGTGTGTGTGTAATTGGATATTTCTGAGGTATGTACCCACCTATCACTGGTGCAGATTATCACAACACGTCATCCTGACTTCACTGGTTTAAACAAATCATTATTTTGAAAGGTTAATCAAGTTTATAGGTTAAATGAGGTTGGACTTTGACATTTATCTTTGTCCCCGTTTGAACTCACTGCAAAGGTTATGGGGACCGTCCACAGTTAGCCAACTTAGCTGAA
The DNA here is from genome assembly GCF_001444195.1 of Xiphophorus couchianus. Classification (NCBI taxonomy): domain Eukaryota; kingdom Metazoa; phylum Chordata; class Actinopteri; order Cyprinodontiformes; family Poeciliidae; genus Xiphophorus; species Xiphophorus couchianus. The sequence goes on from NC_040247.1 coordinate 12,333,173, forward strand.
CAAACAACAAACGCGAGTGATGAAATTGCGGATTTCAGCACTCATAACTTAATTACTGGGGTATTTAGTTTTCTGTGACTTTTATTCAATATGACTGTGATTAACAGATATTTAAAGGGTTGTTTATAGCAGAAGATTCAACGTAGCGACACAGCAAGGTTGCCTGTTATTTCATGCTAGCAGGCTAACATGCTAACACATAGCATAAACTGTGCATAACGAACCCCGGCTCTGCGCATGATGTCCACAGGAATCACAGTTTCCATCTCTTCTGCACCTTTAGACAGGATCACTAACGCTCTCTTTCCTGCCATGGTCAGCTTAATGTTTCGCTTCTGCAGAAGCAAAAACGCTTCAAACTTCAAGCAGCGTCACGGTGAGAATATGACAGGAGGAAGGTTGCCAGACCGCGTCCTTTTATTCCCCTATCTGGACACTGATGTTCTTTCATTTCTTAAACTGCAAGGCTTCCATGTTCAATCTGTTTAGAACTTAGATTCCAAATAAAAATGTTGAAACTCCAAAATAAATATAGGAGATGCTCATTATGTTTATCTCTCAGATAACTACAGTACGTTTCCACTTCCAAGTAAACAGAAATCTGGAGTGTTTTGCTTTGACTACCTGTACAAACCCTTATCAAGACAATCTGGATTTGGGGAAATTAATCCAAGAAGTCGTTTTGGTATCTAAAATAAATGAACATGGAAACGTAATTGTGACATTTTTACAACTTGTCAACTTCACTGTCTTCTGTTTAACTTATTCTCAACATTGAAATCTTTCATGCACAAAAAAAAACCCGGCAAACAAAAACAAATGTAATTTGACACACTAAATATATGAGAAATTGGAAATTGAGCTACTTTTGGTTCTTGACCATGGTGCATATCGGCATTTAATTAATGCACTTTTTACCAGTATAAATAGGCGTCTCAGTCTATTTATAGACAAAAAAGTTACATTTTTGTGGTCTCATGTAATTCACTCTTTCCTCCAGTAGGTGGAGGTATTAGCCAAGGCTTCCATGGAAAGCTTGAGCAAAATTGAATGTATTTTAAAAACTTTCATTAAAGCGAACAGATGTCTTGAAGAAAACGTTCCTGAAGCAAACTTACATGTGTCCTTAGTTTGCAGGTCTATTATAGATTATGAATTAGTAAATTAATCAGTTAAATTAATCTCAAAGTTGATCATAAAAATCTGTTTGCGAACTTGTGCATCAGAGATTTTGAAGCTCATATTACAGTGTAAATCTTAGGGTCTCAAGCTTTAGTCTGCAGGCACACATCTCTTAAAGTGTGTATGTGTGTCTGTTTTCTGCTGCTGTGATTCATCATCATATTTGAAACAACAAAGTGTGGATTAGACAAAAGCGTGGGGGTTAGTGCCAGCAGGTTGTTTACTGCAACTCTCAGTGAATTCAAGAAGCAGTGGAGATTACCAGCATATGTGGCTGGGGATGAACCAAAGCAGACCCACAAAGGCACTCCAACAAAATTCCACACATGCACGTTAGACTCAGAATATGTTACCAAGTAGGAAAGGAACCATTATGCCATTATTTTATTTTTGCACAGTTTTATATTAAGATTAAAGTCTGTAAGTGACTAAAAACTAGGCTTGAAAAATTATTTTTTAAAGAAAAGATAAATGTGGAATTAGTTGTCCACTTCCTTGATCTTGTTCTCAGTAACTAATACAAACGTCTAAAGTTTTGATTGTCAAAATGATCA